>NW_028317941.1:687500-10687500 GCF_062004578.1 Staurois parvus
ATAGTGTCCCTAAAAAAGCAGTGATAGCAGGATTGGCCCCATTCACCGCCAGCACTAGCATTTAGCCCCTCCACTGTTTTTCATGGGAGATTTGTATCAATTTATTGCGGGCCAAAACAATTTATGCTCACAATACATCTCCATCCACCAAAATTCAGCTCTTGCCAGAAAATTTGCATAGAAATCTATCACAGAAATATATCATCTATACACACGCCCGTGTGAAAGGACCCTAAAACTTAAGTCTCTAGAGATTTAAGATGGGATGAACATTGTCTTTTGGTTTCATAACAGTCCAGGTACCATTCCTCTGAGCGCTGACAAGCGCACAGCTGTGACCATCACCTTCAGACATTAGCAAAAAAACTCAAGCCTTGCCTAATGGGGGGAGGGTATGCTTAGGAGCAGACTTCATGTCTTGTTTTTTGCCAGTGTCCAATCATCTAAAGGTGGCAGCATAACCTATCGTAATAATTCTAAGGATGCTCTGTTCCCCATGATATATGACAAAGAAAAGAAGGCTATCTAAAATGTCTTCAGTTCTACTTTAGTGGTTAATGAATACAGAGCTGCAATAATGTATTTTACAGCTGTCTGGTGTTCAGCTTTAGGTATCTATATAATCATTTTTACAGAGAAGATAACAGGCGACATTATATCCCAATATCAGGATTATAGGTGAGGGAATAATTTGCAGTCTGGCTAAATCAGCAATGGGCAAACTACGGCCCGCGGGCCGTATATGGCCCGGCGGACCTTTTAATCCGGCCTGCAGAGCGTGCTGTCAGGATGTGTGTAGGCGGGGCAGCGTGACGAACGTGAGGGGAGCTAGGCTCCTCTCAGTCCGCCCTGAAGACCGGAACGGCACGGGAACACAGCGAGAGGAACGCGCGGAGCAAAGGTAAGTAAATTGACACAGGGGGGAATGAATTACTATAGGGGGGGATGAATTACTATGGGGGATGAATTACTATGGGGGATGAATTACTATATGGGGGATGAATTACTATATGGGGGATGAATTACTATATGGGGGATTAATTAATATGGGGAATGAATTACTATAGGGGGGATGAATTACTATAGGGGGGATGAATTACTATAGGGGGGATGAATTACTATATGGGGGATTAATTACTATGCTTACTATGGGGGAATATTCATTCATCTACTCTTGGTCCGGCCCCCGGGTCCAATATATGAACCCATTGCGGCCCTCAAGTCAAAAAGTTTGCCCACCCCTGGGCTAAATCTATTTTTGTTAATCACACAGTGCTTCAAAGATTAGTATCCACATTTTTGTGCTTTATAAGAAGCCTAAATTTTATAATTCTACACAGACCAGAAAACATGCATTTACCTGTTGAGAAAAAAAAAAAAAAGGTGAAACTTTGTGATACAGCAAAAAAGAAAGAATTGTCAATCTTTACCTACAAACATTATTTTCAACAGGTCTCTATGTAAAGTTCGAGAACAGACTCACTCTCTTTGGGGATATCTCAATAACTTTGCAGTGAGGCAAAACCTTTTGAATCCTATCTACGAAGAAAACCCACTGGTCATCTGGCCCTCAGTCGCACCACAAAGCTTACAGCTGTGGGAAGGTGAGGAGCAAAGCAAAAATAGTAACCATTTTATGAACATTTTCTTGAAATGTACTGAATTATACTCTCTAATATGTCTATAGGTTTCTTCCTTCGCTATTTAATGCCTGCAGAACACAAAGAAATGACCTGGCAAAGAATTCAGGAGATTGTGGGTGAAGAGCACAAATAAGTTATTTTCTCGGACCTAAGAAGTCACTTCTTCTTAAAAGTTCACACTATGCTGCTGCTGACTTTTCTGAAAAAAACAAAAGATTGTGTTTACCATTTATTTATTTTTTTCTCCACACCAATATGGATATGATCGCAAATGTGAAATTGCAGTTCAAAGTTAACAAAAAAAAATTGTCTTTTTTTAAATTTTGTGGAGAAATCAAACATGGATAAAAACTGCTCTTTTTTATAGAAAAACATCAAAATGCATCCAAAAACAAGAATGTAATATATTACAGCTTATTAGTCCTCATATGTAGTATCTGCATTCTTTTTTCAGGTTTTTTTTCTCATGTCAACCTGCCAAAAACACACATCCTTGAACTAGTGTGACAAGGCTCATTATACTGTATTGCTGGAAAAGCAGAGTTATTTTAGTTTGCTCTCTTGACTTTGACTACAAATATCTCTCTCTCCAATACTTAAAGGGGCTTTGCTTTGTAGTTCATAGAAGATGGCTAAACAACTGCTAACAGATTTTCGTTCAGTTCACAGGTAGTTACAAGGACATAAGATTTCTAATTGTATCAATCTGTATTTTTCATCTTGGGTGTTGATTTAGTTCAAAGGGAGCGTAAGCGGTTAGAAAGAGCACATGTAACTGTCATTTGTGAGTTAAAATGACTAGTCTGTACTGCTCCTTGGACCCAGTAAACTATAACACCATCTTGTCAATATTAAATGGCTTTCAGGCTCCATGCCAAATACACAGCAGTAAGATCAAATGTTTTTTTTTTTTTTTGTGTGGTACCCACTACAAAATGTTTTGAGCACTAACAATCATGGCTCTTCAGTGTCAGTATAACCTGTGAATAACTTACGGGTTTTTGCATGTCTACTACATTTAATCAATGAAGCCATGTGTTATAAAGAGCATGTAGAAACCTTTAACTACCATTTAGTATTTTGCATTACTTAGAAATCGGTTCATTAAGAGGAACATAACAGAGTTTACATTTAAGTTTTATTTAATCCATATTATACTATTTGTCCTGTGTATTTTACATGTATAGGTTTCATCAGATATCACTTGGTTGCACAAGTCAAATGTTTTATTGCATTAAATTTGAAGATCAACAAATAATCATGGCGAGTTAGAATTCATGCTCAGACTGAAAGAATCCCATAACATCCTGAGAGCCATTTGCTTTCTGGTTCTCAATAACATTGTATAATATATTTAGGAGACAGTAAAATATAGATTTTATTGAAAGAACCCATTTAGGATGTCCTGTATGAACTGTCTTTGTAGAGGAAAAGATAACATAACTTCCTGGTAGCTGGGTATACAATCCATATTTGAGAAATCATGAAAAATGCTGATACAGCAAGGAATGATACGGAAATTTACCGAATACCACCACGTAAGGGTCTATTTATCAATGTTTTCACACACAATTCATTTATGAACATTGATAAATATATTCCTTAGAGAATAACTGCACTTTCAGGGAAAATCCTTAATTTGCCCTTAGGGACAGTTCACACCATGACCGCACATGCATCGCATAGGAACGTGCTGTGCATGCCTGTGCAATTCAGACAAAATGCACTCCATTTGCAATATGCAGTGGGTAGCAATACAAATTTAATGACACCCCAAACACGGGTTGCAAGTGCAGTGCATTTGCCCACACTGGATCGCATGGTACTTTGTACCATGCAGTCCAGTCAGTTGCTGTGTGTTAAAAAGTAAAGCATCAGTGTGTGTTAAAAAGCAAGTTCCTGTGCAGGCATGGCGTGAATCGGCCCCTATTCCTGAAGTCTGCAAAGTTAATAGTGAGAGATATTGGTCTTTAACTTAGCCTGCTGGGGTGGAGGCCACTCTAATCTTTCAGCATACTGTTTTTATGCTGTCTTCAGGGAAAAAAAAAAAAAAAAAAAAAAAAGGAGAGGTTCTGTACTGCAAGTGCAGTTAACCTTTAAAGGGTATTTCCACTTTTGCAGCCAAACTGGGATAACATCTATATTTGTTAGACGTTGTTAGATCAAATAGCAAAATATATTTTTAAAAATGCAGCTTTTCAGATGTTCTTTTCTGGAAACTCCAGCCCGAAAAATCCTACTAGTTCTCTTTAGGAAAGGGCTGTGTAACCGCGTTTGTCATAACTAACCCTGTCTACAACTGATAATGAAGATCTGTCTATACAGAACAAACTAGATTTGAAAACAGTCTGGCCTAAAGCTCACCATACACTATGCAATCTGATTGTATAATCTCCTTTAGATCTACCATCAAACCATGTAATGCAAGGGCCTGTCTGACTGGATACAGTGTTTGGTTAGAGAGGTGTGTCCTATAATATAGTTTTGGTATTCCTAAAAGATTGTACGTTCAGATTGTATAGTGTATGGGGACCTTTAGGAAGACTTAAAAGGTTTGGAAACTAGGCTACGCATTTTATGTTAGAGAGGAAACCCAACCTGTGTGAGTATGCTGTTAGAATGGCAACAAACAGCTATAATTTGGTTTTCTCAAAATTGACTGAAAAGTGGATATATACTTTAAGGAAGACCAACTCGTAAATAATTTTTATTTGGACCTGTCCAAAACATGATACGCTCACTATTAAATAGTTTTTAATTGAATTGCTTCCACTTTTACATTCTCTCAAGATTCAAACTCAAAGTCAAAATACTGTTGATCAAAGTAATGTATTCTGACATATCCATCCTCTCCACCACTGCTGTAACTGTGAAAAAAGACAGAAATTGCCATATTAGTCAGCTGTTTTCTGGCTGGCAAGCCAATTACACACAAGTAAATATCTGCTGCAAGGGGAACCAACTCCAAACCTCACTCTGCAATGTGCATTATGGTTCTCACACTTTGCTTGGTCCCACTTCAACACAATATGAGCACATGCATAAAAAGATTTGTCATGAGCAGAAGGTATGTCACATAAACATCAATAAAACACCTTAACATATTTTGCATGTTGCATGCTTATTCATAAGGCTTGAGGTTTAGAAAGCTTAGGCTCTGTTCATAAACGGGCGTTTTGAAATCGCCTGATTTTTAAAATGCTCTGCTAAAATGACAAATTGCGGAACTGCTAGTTCAGGAGCCATTCATTTTATTGGCACCTGAAAACACGATGCGGTTCTGCTGTGATTGTTGCGCAATCTCGCTGCAATTGCGCCAAACCGCATCGCACAAAGCGTGTCACCCAAAAGATCGCACGACAACCACATCAGAACTGCATCGCGTTTTCAAGTGCCATTAAAATAAATGGCACCTGAACAAGTAGTTCTGTCATTTGTCATTTTAGCAGAACATATTGAAATTGCAGGCAGAACCGTGGCGTTTCTGAATGCGATTCAAAAACAGCCATATGTGACCGAAGCTTTACGAGTAGATATATAGCATTCGCAAGGCAAGGAAAGTTTCTTAATGCTTATGTGTTGTACCTTCTAAAATATACATATCAACTTATGAGGAAAAAAAACAAACAGAGGGCGCACAGGCCTAGTGCATTACCATAAAAAATGTTTAATAAAGTAGGTGTTGTACTCAAACAACAATAAAGTAAAAGACACGTCATAAAAGAACAGCTGGGTCAACACCGCACTGATTAACAGTCCACAATAGGGAGCGTAGACATCCAATAGGATGACGCGTTTCGAGGACTTGCCTAAGAGGCAAGTCCTCAAAACGGGTCAGCCTGTTGGATGTCTACACTCCCTATTGCGGACTGTTACTCAGCACGGTGTTAACCCAGCTGTTCTTTATGATGTGCCTTGACTTTATTGTCTTTTGTGAGTACAACACCTACTTGATTTCTTAAACATTTTTTATGGTAATGCACTAGGCCTGTGCACCCTCTGTTCTTTCCTCATTCAGTATATTTGGATTTCCCCAGTCTATTGAGGGCAGCAAGGTGTGCATGTTCCAGGACATTCTTAATGTGGTTGTAGCCTGCATCGAGTCCATCCCCAAGCGCAGGAGCATTTGTGTTTACATATCAACTTAGGTCTGATCAGTATGTGATAACAGGAGCATTTCTAAACACAAAAGCACATAATTAGGTTTCAATATACTCATACACTCACAATATAAACATCTACAGAGAATATCTGTAGATGTTTGAATATATCTTGAGTGTATGAATATGTTGTGATTTTATGTAATTGTAAGATGTAATGCAATGTTATGTGATTGTAAGAGGTTTTATTAACATATGGATCTATATTCAGTTTCAGAATTGATGATTTATAAACTTTGTTTTAACTATTGGTTTATGTTGTACCTAAAAAATCTCACCAGTTCAAATATAGTTTTACCCTCCCAAAATTGCCGACACCTGCAGATGGCCTCTTAACAGACATATGATCCCCATTAAACACCACCACAGATGACAACTGTATTACACAGCTCATGTCACCCTTTAGAATTTTTTTTTCCGTATGCTTACCTTTTACCATCTGGGTGGAAAGCTAAACTGTTGATGGGTC
This sequence comes from Staurois parvus, assembly GCF_062004578.1. NCBI lineage: Eukaryota > Metazoa > Chordata > Amphibia > Anura > Ranidae > Staurois > Staurois parvus. The sequence goes on from NW_028317941.1 coordinate 693,773, forward strand.
CAAAATGGCCCTTTACTCTTCCAAATTCCTCCTCAACACCAACATGGAAAAACCTGTTGAAGAAAACTATTAGCTTACAGTACTTTCAGTGAAATGATCTGTTCAATCAAAAACTCTGCTTACCTAGCTTCAAATTTGCCGATCCTGGTTGAGGTTGTTGTCACATCCATGGCTTCCTGTCCTCCCCCCAGAACAACCTGCAAAAATAATTAGATGAATGGCTCAAAAATTGATTTTCAATTTCATTAAATTCAATACTTTATAAAAGAGAAACAAAACGAAGTAAAAACCAATCGATAGAAAAAAGGTATCACTTCATCTTCAACATCTGTAATAAATACCCCAGGATCCCTCCTGTGGCTGAAGAGCAGCATGGTTGGACAGCTCACCCTCTCCTGCTCTTGTCTAACCATGCTGCTAGCAAGGAGACAAATACATAAAGGCTGATTGACAGCACTCATCTCTGGCAGCAAGCAAAAAATGGAGAGGAGTGGTATCATTCAGCATAGCAGAGGGCTGGGACAGCTCCATTCACAACATAGCAAAAGATCAGCCAATGCTGCACAGCTGCCTGATCTGTCTGCTGGTAAATGTTTGCTAGAAGCCAGCAGATCTATCACACCCGTCAAGCCTGCAGAATTTTTAATTTGAGCTGATATTTATTTTAAGAACTTTACCAATACTAAAACATATAAAGTGGGGTGAACATTTCTTCACAGTGCTACTGAATTAAATCACTGGCAACACCATCATTAAGAGATGACAGCGAAGCACTTTTATGTGAGAAGTCAGCAAAATACTCCATGACTAGGGATTTAATTTTGGATCCATGTCTGCTTACTTAGCTGGGAATCCTCTACCAAGGACTTTTTACAATAACAACATTTCCTTAAAGGGTAAGTTCACCTTAAAATACAACCCCTGGCAAAAAGTATGGAATCACCACTCCTGGAAAATGTTCATTCAATTGTTTAAATCGTGTAGAGAAGAAAAAAAAAAAAAAAAAAACAGACATGCCTCTAAACTATTTTCATTTAACATTCCGACGTTCTGGCCTTAAGAAACACTTAAAAATAAAAAAGAAATAAAACTAGTCAGTTGCAACTGTTTTTGTAGATCAAGTAGAGGAAAAAATATGGAATCGCTTAATTCTGAGGAAAATCTTATGGAATCATGAAAAAAAAAAAAAAAAAACCCACTACAGCACACCACTAGCACTTTGTTGCACCACCTCCAAACAGTATTCATCAATCCAGCTCCAACGTTCTCTTATTGCAATTTCCACATCAGCTTTGCAGGTTGGAGCCTTGGCATGGACCAATTTCTTCCATTTCCACCATAGATTTTCAATTGGATTCAGGTCCAGACTATTTGCAGGCCATACCATTGACATCTTATGTCTTTCTTGAAGGAAAGTTCACGGCTTTTGCCCTATGGCAAGATGCATTATCAGCCTGAAAAAGGATATCATTATCACCAAACATCCTTTGAATTGATGGAATAAGAAAAGTGTCCAAAATCTCAAGATAAACGTGTACATTTATTGAAGATTTAATGACTGTCATCTCCCCCATACCTTTACCTGACATGCAACCCCATATCATCGATTGTGGAAATTGGCATGTTTTCTTCAGGCAGTCATCTTTATACATTTAATTGGAACGGCACCAAAGTTCCAGCATCAGCACCCTGCTCAATGCAGATTTATGATTCATCACTGAATATCACTTTCATCCAGTCATCCACAGTCCATGATTGCTTTTCTTGAGCCTACTGTACCCTTGTTTTTTTCTGTTTAGGTGTTAATGATGGTTTTTCGTTTGTTTTTTCTGTATGTAATTTCCTTTAGGCGATCTTAAAGTTTTGTCACAGGTATTGACTCCAGTTTCTGCCCATTTGTTTTGTTGTGCATTTTTCTGTTTTCAAGGCATATTGCTTGAAGTTTTTTATCTTGACGATTTGATGTTTTCCTTGGTCTACCAGTACGCTTCCCTTTCACAACCTTCCCATTTGGTTTGTACTTGGTATAGATTTTAGACACGGCTGGCTGGGAACAACCAACATCTTTTGCAACATTTCGTGATGATTTACCTGCTTGAAGTTTTATAATCCTCTCCTTTGTTTGAACGGACATCTCTCGTGTTGGAGCCATGATTCATGTCAATCAACTTGGTGCAACAGCTCATCGTGTGCAAGCACTCTTTACCTGCAGACTAATTGGCAGATGTAATCTGATGTAGGGGTTTGTTTTAGAACTGTAAAGTACCTGGTGATTCCATAATATTTTCCTAAGAATTGAGTAATTACATATTTTTCTCCTCTGCTTGGTCTGTAAAAACAGTTGCAATTGACTTAAGTTTTATTTTATATTTTTTTTTAAGCGTTTCCCAAAGCCAGAAGGTTGGAATGTGAAAATTAAAATAGTCTTGAGGCATGTCTGATTTTTTTCTACACAATTGAGCCCTGGTTCACACTGATGTGGTGCGAAATTTGCAGCGTTTTCAGTGCAAATTCTGCACCGCATCAGAATCGCACACTGTTCATGCGAACCGCTGCGGGTGTATGTTAACACCCCAAAAGCAGTCCGCAAATCGCAGTGCGATGTGCAGAACCAGATCGCATAGGTGTGAATACCTATAATTCGATTCTAGTGCGGAACCAAAAGAGGGTCCTGCACCTTTGTTAATGCGGGTGCAGTGCGAATAGAGCCATACAAAATGTATGGTTCCAACTGCACCGCACACAAATCACATGTGATTAGCACAGGAATGTGGTGCTGTTCCTGTGCTAATCACATGCGATATACCACACAGCACATGTGTGAACCCAGGCTCAATAAATATTTTCTTAAAAATGAAAGGAAGGCGCCTAAGTGTAGTATTGACAATTAATAAATAGATAAATTGCACTTACAAGATAATTAGTTAAAAAAAGACTCATCGTGTGGTGTAATAAAATCCAGGTGGAACATTCCAGCCGTCCAGCAGCAAACTGTCTATAGGATCAGGAAGTAGAGCCCAGGATGTGCCTGTGTATCAAAAATGAGGCTTGGAGAGCAGAGTCGGATATAGGAGGGGAAGGGGACGGTAATGCATTTCGGAGCATGCTCAGTAGGCCCTTTCTTTGGACCTCTGAGGACAGTTTGCTGCTGGATATTCCACCTGGATTTTATTACACCACACGAGTCTTTAACTATTTATCTTGTAAGTGCAATTTATCTATTGTTTATTAATAAATTGTCAATACTGCACTTAGAGGCACCTTCCTCTCTTTTTCATGTTACTGCATTAGAGCCATGCTTCCACTCTAAGAACAACTGCCTCGGTGCTACTACTCCCATCCATCCCTGATATCCATCTGGCACCTTTATCCTACAGCTACAGAGGTTGGGCTCTAAGTAGTGCGCCCTATATAATATACATTTTCAATTAACATTTTCCAAGATGGGCGATTTCATACCTGTTGCCAGGGGTTGTAATAAATGCACATTTTTTTCAGTTAAAAAAACAATATGCATTATTTTTTGTTGCAGGAGCCTGTACACCATTGCATCAGCAATCAGCAGATCACTGGTGCCATGCAAGTTTCCTGCAGATCTGTCAGTAGATCTGCTTGCCCGTACGGGATGTATGGGCAAGCAGATATACTGACAGGAAGAAACAATTAACTACCACAGCACTCCACAGCGCCGTGATAGTTCACTGACTACAAACCGACAGCCATTAAGGCTGTTGGGACTTGCAGCTTCTAATTCTCAGAGGACTGTGAATGCATGACACGGCCAGAGCCCTGCACAGCCGTGCTTTAAAAATGTTGAGAGAAGATCCCCCGCTAGCTGTCAAATCTGGGGAGTGGGGGCTGGTCTATTCATAACATGTTACACTGAGTATGGGTATAACATGTCATGAAAGGTGAACATCCTTTAAATGGAACATAAAGTGATAGGTAATACACGATTTTAATGCAGTCCTCCAACTATTATTACAGATTAAAAGTGAAGAATGGGGAAAATCTTTTTTTTTGGCCATACTTCTCTTGTGGGTCACAGGAGCGCACTTACTTGTGCTTCCCTGTGACCTAGAATTAGCTAAGGCCCGCTGTTAGCCAATGTCACAGAGCCACTACAGCAGCGGTTCTCAACCTGTGGGTTGAACGACCCTTTCACAGGGGTTGCCTAAGACCATCGTAAAACACATATTTCCGATGGTCTTAGGAACTGAGACACCACTCCTTTATCCATCTCCAGGCAGGTCCGCCCACATGCAGATACGCCCATATACGAGTACCCGGCGTGATGACATCACGCCAACCCCATCACATACACCTCGTACAAATACAGGTGTATGTCACAGGGTTGGCGCCATAATGTACTTATGTGGACCAGTCACACGTGTAAAGAGCAGCTACTCTGTAGAAAGCAGCTACTCTGTTAACCACCTCCCGTCGTGCTGTTTTATATAAACGGCCGGACGGTGGTAGTGCAGAGTCAGGTGGCCGTATATAAATGCACCCCCCCCCCCCTTGTGCGCACTCCCTGGGAGCTCCCTCCGGACACAGTGAAACACCAATTGTCGTACAGGACCTCTGAGAGGTCCCAATCATGTGATCGCTGATAGGCCAATCAGTGATCACATGCAGAGTAGTAAGCAAGATGTCACTTCTGACATCATTGCTTACTACATGTGAAATCTGTGAACGATCACAGAGGTCACATGGTACAAAGCTATTCACAACAGCCTTGTACCATGTGACAAGCTGTGACCAATCACAGCTCACACAGTATTTCTCAATGGCTGCAAGAATGCAGCCAGAGAGAAGGATAAATTATTGCTTTTACAGCCTTTATGGGTGTAAAAGCAATCCGTGTACAAAAAAAATAATTTCATCACCCCCCATAAGTAGTACAGTGTACTGCTAGGGTGACAGTATGTAAAAAACAAAACAAAAAAAAGTAAAAAAATTTTTTTAAAAATATATTTTTGGTTAAACTAAATTTGGGTTATTTTTTTTTTACTAAAAAGATAACTGACTAAATTTTGGCCAAGATTTATGATGAAATATTATTTGCAAAATCTTATAAGAAAAACACTTTTTTGCTAAATTTTTGGACTTTCATTTACATAGCAAAAAAAAATTAAAATCCCAGTGGTGAATAAATACCACCAAAATAAAGCTTTATCTGTCTGAAAAAAATGCTAACAAATTCATATAGGTACAGTGCTGCATGACCGCACAATTGTCATTCAAAGTGTGATAGCGCTGAAAGCTGAAAATTGGCCTGGACAGGAAGGGGGTAAAAGTGTCCGGACTGGAAGTGGTTAAAAGCAGCTACTGTGTTGAAAGCAGCAGTACTGGAGGTAAAATGACACTTCATGAATTATAATTACTGGGAAAATGTAAAATCATGTACTGTAAAATCAACTACTGCAAGAAAAAAATCTGTACCATGGGAACTTAATCTGGATGCTGATTTGTAACAATGAGAATACATCCTGCATATCAGATATTTACATTCCGATTCATAATAGTAGCAAAATTACATGAAGTAGCGACATAAATAATACAGTTCCTCATGTTGTGGTGACCCCCAACCATAAAATTAAAAGGTCGCGGCATTAGGTAGGGTTGAGAACCACTGCACTACAGGCTCTGGATGGATCCTGATCACATTGTCTTGATCCATCCAGCTGCCTGATTGACATCCTGCTCTGGCTCTCAGTGCTGAGAATTAAAGCTAGCTGTGCCTGCCCTCTCTCCAGCCCAGTGCTCCAGTGAGTGCTTGAGGGGCAGAGTGGAGAGCTGCTCTCTGCTCTGAGCAGACCAAGAGCCAAGCAAATCGGCAGACATGCGACTGCTCAGTTTTCGGTCTTAGAGCCGACAGGGGACAGCTGCAGCGTGAGTGAGTATGGATGTTTGTTTTTTTAATAACCCCATATATTTCTTTTAATGCTCAGTTGATTTAGTTTTCCAAACTGTTAAAAGATGGTTTCACAATGCATGCTGGATTTTTTTCCTTATTCTATAAAAGGCACATGAGTGCCACCTGCTGTAACAGGAGGTGCAAGTTTTCGCTGTTTCAGGGGCAGAGCTGTGAACCCTAGTAGGCAGATCTGACTGATAGTCCCACCAAAAAATACAAGATGGCATGCAAGAGATACAATCTGCCAGTGTGCTGTTATGTTCAATATTTTCTTTTAAAGTGTAATACTATGTAAACCCAATCACCTGTGCTCAAAGAGAAAAAAAACATAAAAATAAAAACTAAAACAAATAGCAGCTGGACACTATACCCTGATACCATGTATTCCAAATAATGTGTATAACAAACAGTGCAGCACTCAACCTACAAAAACCAACCCTTTACCAAACAAAATAAATGACAATAAGTGAAAATTAACAGTGTATAAAAAAATCTATAATAAAGTTCAGATCAGATCAGTCCCACATGACGAAATGGAATCAGGAAACCTAAAAAAGAACAGCCAATGTGACAACATCCACTGCCATGGAAGGCTTACCGGAAGGCTTGTAACCTCTTACTAGGTGCGGTCAGCCAGCACTCTTTAATGTAATGTTGGCAACCTCATTGATATAGGATGGTCCTCCAAAAACAGCCTGAGATAGTAACAGAGAATCGTCTAAACCGCTTCAAATGTGGAGATCCTCCAATATGTATCACTAAAGCTGGAACTTGCAGTAGAATACATGTAATAAAGAGCTGCTCCACAAAACTGCCAGTACTGGGAAATGTATATGATTGAAATTTATTGTATAAAATTGCACTTAGGGGTATTTTGGGCCCAGTTTTTCCTGAGCATCCCACTGTCATTGGGGGGGGGGGGGGTAATCGGAGGAATAAATTGGCACCAAATGTGCTAGATCCACAGATGAGGCAGACTTCTCTTCCTAATATGGTTACCATCTGTGTGGGAAATGTAAGGCATGTCAAAGTAAATTCCTTCAGGAGAAAAAAGTAACCAATTTTGTGTCTGCGCAAACTGGTAAAACATATGAAACATGCTCTCATTTCATGCGCAACTGTAAACCTGGCTTATATGATGAGGTGCCCATGTGGCTTAACCACTTGCCGCCCAGCCACCGCATATAAACGGTGGCAGGGCGGCACTCGTAGGCAAAAGCACGTTTTAAAACGGCTGCCTTTAAAACAGGTAGGGGGCGCGCACCCGCCCTACCTGTCCCGCGGGTCCCAACAGCGGGTGTCAGCCGACGGGTCACGGCCGGTTTTTACCGGCCGTTTTCCCGCGATTGACGGTGATCGCTGACACAGAGCAGGGCTGCATTGTTTACACACAGCCCTGTTCTGTGTCAGTTCTCTGACAGCTTGTGAGAAGCTGCAGAGTTTCTCTCCCTTGATCAGCTACCCCCTCCCTCCCCCCCCCCTTCAGTACACACCCCCGCCCCCTAGTAAAACACTCCCCTTACACAGCAAATTCTAAAAATGTTAACCCCTTCCTCCCCAGTGACATTAGTACAGTTTCAGTGGTTTTTTTTCACTGATCACTGTATTGGTGTCACTGGGGATGTCAGTGACCCCAGGTCAGTTCCCCCCCAGTGTCAAAATGTCCGCCGCAGTCCTGCAGTCCTGCCATAAGTCGCTGGTTGCCGCCATATGTCGCTGATTGCCGCCAAAAGTCGCTGATCGGCGCCATTATTAGTATAAATAAAATTAAAAATTCCAGTATCTTTCCCACCATTTGTAAATGCTATAACTTTCACGTAAACCAATTAATTTACACGTATTGGGATTTTTTTTTAGCAAAGACATGTCGCAGAATGCATTTTGGCAGAAATTTATGACTAAATTTGATTTTTGCATTTTTTTTTTACTGGACATGTTTTATAGCAAAAAGTCCAAAATATTCTTTTTTTTTCCTCAAAATTGTCAGCCTTTTTTTTTTTATAGCGCAAAAAATAAAAACGGCACAGGCGATCAAATACCACCGAAAGAAAGCTCAATTTGTGGGGAAAAAAAGGATGTAAATTTAATTTATGTACCGTATTGCATGACCACGCAATTGTCCGTTAAACTAGCGCAGCAGAGCAGGAAAATGGCGTAAATTGCAGTATTTATACCATAGTTTGTAGACGCTATAACTTCCACACAAAGCAATCAATATACACTTATTGGGATTTTTTTTACCAAAAACATGGAGCAGAATACATTTTGGCCTAAATTTATAACCAACTTTGAGCTTACTATATATTTTTTATAGCTGAAAGTAAAAAATATTGTTTTTCTTCAACATTTTTGGCCTTTTTTTGTTTATAGCGTGAAAAATAAAAAGCGCACAGGTGATCAAATTACACCGAAAGAAAGCTCCATTTGTGTGAAAAAAGGACGTAAATTTCGTTTGGGTGCAGCATTGCATGACTGCGCAATTATCAGTTGAATTAGTGCAGCGCCGAGTAGCAAAAAGAGGCCTGGTCATTAAGGGGGGCAAATCCTCAGTGCTCAAGTGGTTAAAATATGTTGGACGCACCATATGGGTCCTACATATTCGATTGGGTGAACATATTGCCAGCATTAAAAAGGGCTATAAAGAACAGAGTGTCTAAGCATTATGCTCTGAAGCACAATAATTAGTCCTGTGGGTACTACTTTCACTGCATTGGAGAAATAAGTACCTAACTGGAGAGGCAGTAATGCCAAGAGAAGTATTTCTAAAGCTGAAAGTAGCTGGATTTATCGATTCAAAACTTATACCCCTTTGGATTTAAACAGAGTGGGATATTAACTGCTTTATTAACACCAGTTAAATATTTTTTGTGTTGATACTATAAAGGTTCTTTCTGTGGGCGTTGTATTTTATAATTCATATATCTGTATATCTATTGCATAATATATTTGCTTAATGGTTTTGGCCAAGGAGGATTACTATGGGTTATTTTTAAATAATTTTTAATTAATTTTTTTTAGGGTTTTCCAATTAACGATGTTCGAATTCTGGGGAGGTCTTTCTGTTGAATAAAAAGGTAATCTAGGTGCAAGTACATCTGATGAACTGAAGAGTAATATGAGTAGTCTCTTGTGTTAGGGTGTAGAATGCGCCATGGGTCAACTAAATGAAGTAGATGTAGTTCAGCCTTCAGGCGCTGAAGACAGGAGAACAAGAGATGGGAGGATTCCTTAGAAATGTCGAGGTGTGGTTCCAGTGCGAAGTTGATATCTCCGCCAAAGACTAGGGAGCCCTCCATGAAGTCAAGCAGAACCGGAAGCCCTCTCAGAAATGGCAGATGATTGGCATTAGGGAAGTAGACATTGGCGAACGTCCCCACCAATTGACCAATCTTAGCCTTGACCAACAGATAGCGACCCGGCGGATCCTGACACACTGCAGAGAGGGACCAGGGCACAGATTTAGATAATAGAAGGCTCACCCCCTTCGATTTGGAAATGGGTGAAGGACTGTGGTATACAACGGGGAAATTACAATTGTATAGCCGTGGAATGTGGGCAACTTGAAAGTGGGTCTCTTGTATAAATGCCACCTGTGAGCACTCTTCAAATCCAAAAAGGAGTCTAGAGCGCTTTTCAGGAACACCAAGGCCCCGGACATTCAGGGACGATATACGTATCGTATCCATGGTCATCATGGGAGATTCTGAGTAGACCACAGTGAAACCCGAGACCAAAATCCAAGGAGGGACAGAGGGGGAGAAGAGAGAATTGGGGGGAGCAGAAAAGGGGGTAGAGAGAGGGAAAGGGGAGAGAAACCGCAAGGAGGTGGTCAAGTATGGGAAAGGGAGAGAGGAAGAGGGAATAAAGAAGGGGGGGGGAGGGAAGGCGGGGCAGAATAAGAAAGGCAAAGGGGGAGAAAGAAGAAAAGGAGAAAAAGTGGGGAGGACAAGGAGACAGGGGGACCGGAAAAAGGTGCAGGCCAATAAGGATGGGAATGGGGGGGGAGGGTGTATACGAAGAGTGAGCATCACAAAAGACCCTAACAGAGTGTACAATAGCACAACTGCCAGGGCAGGCCCTAGAGGGGGGTAGCAGTAAAACTAGGAAATGAGGGAATAGAGAGGTGTCTTTATTAGTTTGAATCTCTGCAAGGTTAATTTTACATTTCTAATTTTATTTATATTTTTTCTTTTTTATGTTTATTATACGCACCTTTTTATGCCACAAGATGGCGCTGTGGTATATGTATGTGCTGGGTGTAGAATTGGAGACGTAATTATTTTTAAAGGCTTCAGTTTGTTTTTATCACGAGGTGGCGCCATAGAGGACTTCTGCCTTATTTGTGAACGAATGAATATTAGGCCTCAGGTGTTTGGTTACTTCCCCCTGTGGTCTGTTAACCTATGGTAGCAATCCTCCCTGGCTGTTTCCTCTATTTATGAACGTGGGGTGGCGCGTGCCCCCGATGATGCCACATTACGAAATGCGTAGGGTAGAGCCACGCGCACACATGCTACAACACATGCGCAACTGGCTGGTGGCCATCTTGGATGCTGGAAAGAATTCCTTTGGCATTTGTATATGCAGATTTTACTTCTTATCATGCAAGTGCAATCTTATCCAATAAATTTCCCAGTACTGGTGGTTTTACACTATTTGGTGCATCTCTTTATTGCAAGTATTCTACTGCAAGTTCCAGCTTTATTGATACATATTGGAGGATCTGGAGCCATTAATATTTAAAGAAGCAGTTTAGACGATTCTCTGTTACTTTCTCGGTCTGTTTTTGGAGGACCGTCCTATATCCATGATGTTACCAACATTACATTAAAGAGCGCTGGCTGACCACTCTTAGTAGGGGGTCACAAGCCTTCTGGTAAGCCTTCCATGGGAGTGGATAATGTCACATTGGCTATTCTTTGAGGTTTCCCGATTCCATTACGTCATGTTGGACTGATCTGATCTTTATTATAGTTTTTTTTATACACTATGATGGTTTAATTTTCACTTATTATCATATTTTTTCTGTTTGGCAAGAGGTTGTTTTTTATAGTTTGAGCGCTGCACGGTTATACACATAATACTATATAAAATTTGCGTAAACATAAAGCTCTTGGTTTCACATCTATGTGAAAATGCAGATGTTGATTATAGAAATATAGCTGGCAAATGGGGATAACCCTCACTGGAAACAAATAGTACACCCTTGTACTTCCAAGAATAGGAATGAAGACACAAGAAAAAAAAAAAAAAAAAAATTCCTTACATGGTCATATATTGGAGACAAGGCTGTGGAGTTCACTGGTCTCTCAGTGCGAAAGCTCTTTTGGTGCTCCAATGTTGTGCTGTCAAAAAGCTGTAAAGAACACAGTTCAAAATGTAAGTATCATCATTAGAAATATTTGTGCGGCTATGCACACCGTTTATTCTTGTCTGTAAATAAAAGGAATTCAACAGTCAGTTGCACTAAAAATTGGTTCAGGTGCCAAATTCAATAACTAGCCACTCACTGAGTAATTTATAGGAACACTAAATACTAGGAAGAGCTTCCTTTTGCACTCAACACACACTCAAGTTGTGCAATTCTCCTGTCCCAACAGATTTCAAAGGTGTTCAATTATTTATATCCAGTGACTAGCCTACCATCTGTGCCTCAGCAAAAATCAAAAATTCATCAGAATAGGCCATTCTTTAACTGTCTAGTTTTAGTGAGCCTGTGCCCTATGAAGTCTCCGCTTTCTGTTCTTGGCTGACAGAAGTAGAACCCAACATGAACTTCTGCTGTTGAAGCCTATCAGCCTCAAGGTTCAGCATGCTGTGCATTCTGTGATGCTTTTCTGCTCAAATTTGTAAAGGTCATAGGTGTTACTATAGCCTATCAACTCAAATCATTCTGGCCATTCTTCTCTGACCTTACTCATCAACAAAGTGCTTCAATCTGTTGCTCACCGGATTTTTTTTTTTTTATCATACCATTTTGAATGGACTCAAGAGAATGTTCCCAAAAAAAGCCTAGAAGTTCAACCGTACAAAAAAAAATTAGTCCAGCCTATCTGGCATCAACAATCATGCCACAATCAAAATCACCATAATCAAAATGTTTCCCTTCATTCTGGTGTTTGATGTGAACGTTTACTGAAGCTGCTGACCTTTATCTGATGAATTTATGTATAATGCGGTTTGTGACATGATTGGTCGACTGGTGAATTGCTTGTGTAAGATGTTCCTAATAAATTGCTCAGTAAGTGTCAGACCACGTTCAATGTGGAATACCAAGAAAAATGACAAAAGGTAAAACTGAGATAATAGTGTTAACACAAATGTCATACTTTTTCTGTGGACCTATGGTTTACAGAATTAAATTCATCAAGAAGTTTAAATTTTCCCCCAAATGTTAATATAAAAAAAAAAAAAATGTTTACATGCATCAGTGCTTAACATCACATATCTGCTGCCGAAAAGGAGCATTACAAAATAGCCTTTATTAGCTCTGCGCTGTAACAGAAATGACCCTCCCCAGATTTCCTGCCTTTTAAGGAGCCAGAAGCTGGAGCTGTACCAGTGTTAAAGTGGCTCTGCTTTGTATATGCAGGGCAAACCAAAAGGGTCACATAAAGAAACACTGTCATCAAATTATACTTTTAGGATGCTCACACACAGAATGTTTGAAATTAGCAAAAATTATGCCCTTGCCATAACAAATAATTGTGCCTTTTTATCAGTAACAGACCATCTGACATTTTTAGGAATGTCAGACTTTCTGTACTAGCCCTGTCACCAAGGTGACTGTCTGCTGCTGTGTGTAGGTGAATGCCTGAATATTATAAGAAACAGCAGTGAGTTCCAAAGCTCTACACAGGCAGAGAACTCAGCATGCCCCTGCTGTCACTCACAGAGGGCTAGAAGCAGTAGCCAGACACCTTGCTGAACAAGGACAGGGGAGGAAAGGGAGTAGTACGGCTGTCCAGAAGTGTCAGAGGTTGAAGACAACTACAATGCTTTTATTGATAAGAGGTGTAATTAATTGCTAAACATTTTATTTATGTGTGCAGCATGAAAAGCGTTCCTTGATGACACGGTCTTTTTTGTAAGGGATTTTTTTTTTTGGATGAAAAGATATTTTGAAACTCTTCTTTTATCCAGCAGCACATGCTCTCTCTACTCCCCCACCACTCTATTCAACCACCAGGAGTCTGCATTGAGCTTACACAGGGCCATCTTTCCTTGCTCTTGACAGCTGAAAATAGTGGAGGGGGAGTGAAGTAAAGATTAGTATGTGCTGCTAGAAATGGTGAAGTGACCCTGTTGCTATGCCTTCCATGGGTTTAGCAAAGAGTCACCTTTATTATGCAGTTATTTTAATAGGCACTCATTACTCTCATTACTTTACACGGCGGAAAGATAAGTCAGTTTTAATTCTACAAAATTTACAATAAGAAATTGGTTACTGGAAAGTGTATTGAAAGTAAATATTTCACTGTCTACTTAGAAAAATACAGTTGCACCTTCGTGGCCCTGGCGTGTGTATGGAGTACTTTACAAAATTTTAGAACCCTGCACAATGTACAAAATCAGCAGGGATTCCAAACAATCTAGCTAGGCAGATCTGAGTTTTAGGCCTTGTTCACACCAGTGTGCAGAGATGTGAGTTATTCTGTATGCATTCTGCAAGGGCACAGCGAAAAAAAATGTTCGATGTGTGCCCTGTTTACGCCACAACACTAGTATCACTTGCAGATTTCTTTCTAAACAGGAACCTACAACGTGTATAAAACTCATTGAAAGACACACAAAAACTGATGTAAACTTGTGTCTGCAAGTGAAATCTGCTTATTTTTTCCATCAGTTTTTCTGCATGAACTAGGCCTTAAGGTTACAGAAAGATTATTTTCATTTAACATGTGCCCTGTTAAACCACTAAAGCCCTAACAATTCATTTATATATCCTGTGGTTATTCTGAAAATCCAGTACAGAGGGATACTCAGGCAGATTATGCGCAATTATGACACACTAACAAATAACGTGAGGTTTAATGGAACACAAGGATTAAAGAGGGTGAGGTAAGGTAAACACGATTGGGAAGGGGGGGCTAAAGTGATAAGAAGAAAGGGAGGAGGGGTGTGTGACAGACAAATGCTCCAAAATTGTTATATTTGTGTAAGGCCTATGGGATCTAGTGAACCAGAGGGAGTGGGGGCACATGGGTCTCAAGTGGACACATCAGGCTAGGACATGTCAGGTAAAATAGAAAGTTAATGGTTGGATAAAGCCTGAAAATGCCATAGGAAGCTTTGAATGGAACAGAAACTGAGTGTTGATCGTTGTCACTTGCCATCAGACTCTACATGTGCATTATCTCATTCATAATGGAGGCAAATGTAGGAATCTCTGTGGAATTCCAATGCCTGAAGACAGTTTCATAGTTGCTCAGGATGCAAATATGAAAGATGAAGATGTCTGCTTTAATGCACTTATCAGAGCCTGGACAATAATGTGATCTCAGGGGTTACAGTTAGCTGTGAATACTGTATAGTGCAGTAGGCTTGAGAAACTTCTTACCAGAAAAGCTGCACTTTACTACAACCCCACCATATATAAACGTATTACCCTTTATGTTGGTGGCTTCTCCAACAAGTGTCAGAGGAGAAAGGGAACATATGGTGAAAGGCCAAATACTTTAAAGATCTCCAGCAATATTAAAAATCAATCCACAAAGTGCAGCGCCATCAAAATAGTTGTGTAATAACAAACATGTAATCAAAGAAATACAGTGTAAAAAAAAAAAAGAAGTAAAATTAAATAAATACATGTTTGAGATGTAAATGACTATTTCCGCTCTCCGTCAGCAGGATTTTTCATGTTTTATTAATTTTATTTTGTTCTACATTTTACTTTTTTGCATATTCTATTCAAGTGGGAAGTATAAAAAGATTTTTTTTTGCGTCTACTTTTTGGTCTTCATTAATATGGCAACCTAATAACTTTTTTTGGTTTGCATATAAAATCTAGGGTACAATGGTTCCGGCACGGTTTCCAGGCTATTGGATGTCTTCCTACTCTTTGACCTAGAGAAAGATGGCGGAACCGCAACTTCAGTTTGTTCAGATTTTACGCTTGGAGATGGCGAATCTGAAAAGGTATATAAGTGAGCTAGAGGTCAAACCTTGATTAACCCTTGATAATGTCCTATAGGATGAAACGCGGCGGGGAGGAGTGTTCAGTGATGACATCACGCTGCAGCGCAATCCCAAGTCAGCAGGTTCTTATGTAAGCAACTTTACTGTTTTTATGCCAATTTAATAAATACTACACTATTGGAGATTAGTTTTGCCCCTGGGGAGCATTATCACAGCCTTGTTCCTGCTAAGAGGTGCCTGTTAAGGCAGTTATTGGGAGACATTGTATACACACTGGTGGTTGTGGAGATATTATATGAGCACATATGCTTTTGTAATGGCAGCCATCGGTTCCAGTGAGTTGTCAATTCACAGGGAGGCAGTGCTGGACCTCCGATTACACTATATGAAAAGTGATCACAACTGTCTAGGTGGTGAATTTATTACTTTAAGAGTTTCACTGGGACTTTAACCATTTCATGCGGACTTTATTTCATTTTACTTCATTTTTATACACTGTATTTCTTTGATCACGTTTGTTATTACACAACTATTTTGGTGGCACTGCACTTTAAGGATTTATTTTTGTGTAGGTTTGTTGTACTACCTCTAGGTGAGAGTGGCCAGTCAGCAGAAAACACAGCGTGGATTAATTCTTTGTTTTGATTCACAATATAAAAAAATGAGATCCAGCTGCTAAATGTTGTACAGCGCTGAGCAAACTCTTTGGCACTATATAAACACTGTATAATAATAATAATAGATAAATGAAAAAAAAAAAAAAAAAAAAGGCATATTAAAGAATAAAGGAACATGGGAAAAAGGCCTGAGCACTGAACGCAATTAAAATAACCAAAGAAAAGCATAAGCAGGAGCTTACCTTGGCGCTGCAATCCTTGGATGCTGTGACAAACATGGTCATATCCCTGGAAACCTGAATATCATTGATCTGCTTTGAGTGCTCTTTGACATTGGTGACAATCTCACCAGACTGCAAAAACAAATATTTTAAATATGTTTATTTTTTCTCTCCAATACATTCCTTCTGTATACAGAAACATCATATTGTAGTGAATTTTTTTTTTTTTTTTTTTTAACATTGTACTGACTTCAGAACTTGAAGTAAATGGCAGGAAAGGTTTTACAAGTTATCTAGCAATTCACTTATATACTGACACCACACAATATATAGGATGGTAATATGCATGCCAAGCAGAGCTTTATGGTCTATTTTACAAAATGTAACGGTGGAACAAGAACATGCATGAAAATTTAGCCCATAGAATGATTTACTAAATACTAAATATACAAATTTATGTTACCAGAGTGAATACATTTAGTTTACCTTTGCACTGTACAGGTTCAATTCCCCATTTTCATGGCCGGCAATGACGTTCTCACCCAACGGCCCCCACACAGCACTAGTAATCTTGGACTCACTGCAGCTGATCTTCATGTATGGTTCATTATCATCTGCCAAAGCAAAATAAATTACAAAATATGGAAAAACAAACAGTGACAGTGCTGTGAAAAATAACTTGCTCTGTAAGAATTTAATAAAGCGCAAATATTTTAGCAATATTAGTTACCTTTTGTTTTTAAAACATTCAAGTTCGACACCCATTAGTTAAATATTGCAGTCACTATACACATTCCAACAATTCAAATGAAGCAGAGAACAGTGGTGGAGAGGGTACTTGTGCTGACTCTGTGGGCCGCCAGCGGCAGCCACAGCTCAGCTTCAAACTCATGAATTGTCAGCTCCTGGGCCTCCGCTTACACTAGACTGTGCTTTACCAAATCACTCATCAATATTTCACTTTTGTTGCGATATCAAACGCTGCCCTTTTTCCCTTCCAGCAACAGTTAACTGTAAATATGATCTACAGCTTGCAGATAACAATGAATAAATAATACCAAACATAGTTAATCCATTTCCGTAAAAGATGCACACACTTTACCAGTCTGCTACTCAAGGTAAAATTGCATGCATGTAATAAACTAGTAATAACAAGATTCACAGTAATTTCTTCCTAAATAAAACATAATAAAATATAACAATTCTATTATACAACAATCATATAATTTAAATATGATATATGTATTCAAACCTGCTAACATATTAAAGCCCTTTCTTTACCCCTACCCTGCCAAAAATGAATAATATATTTTAGGGCAAGTACCAACACTGATATGCACCCCTCTTCTTTGCTACCTCCTAGTGTTATGCTTCCAAAACCACCTAAGGATCCCCTTGATCCCCATAATTATAAACCAATCTCATTGCTTACTCTCTCATAGGTAAGCCTTGGATAACACCTGCAAAGTGATTCATCAGAAGTGCATTCAGGGAATTGTACTGGGACTCTATATACATTCCCCATCATGGAAATAAATACATTACAAAAATGTGTTTCAAACCCCAACTTACTTTTCTGCATAAAAGCGTTTATTCCTCACCACTAAAATGTACTTCAATTATCATTCTATTCCTTTTCTTATATCCCCCAATCCTATTTGTACTGGCCTTGCAGCCATTAAAGCGGTAAAAAAACCCCAAAAGAAAACATTAGATTGCAGCTTACCAATTCTTGGATGTGATGGCTGCATTACCTTTTTTTATACTTGCTTTCTTTTTTCACCTGGTGATCCAGCCATTAAGTCTATTTTTCAACAAAACAAGCTTTCCTGCAGATGCTACAGTTTGTAGTGCTGAGACACACCATTCACCACTGACCGGGTGATTAAAGTGTTACTAAACCCAGGACCCTGCATCCACTATATCTGGTCTCTCACAGAACAAAGAACATGGAAGTGCAATTATTTTAGTAACTAGAGCAGTCTTGTGGCTTCTGTGTCCAGCCCAGCACTAGCTAAAGCTTGTAGGAGTTCTCTATGCTCTAGGATGGAAACCCAATGACCTGTCTGGACAGTGCTGATTGGCCCAAGAAAAAAAAAAAAAAAGCAATATACACCAAACTGAACCTGTGAATGCCTACGGTTCAGTGCTGAAGGTAAATGGTAGTCGCCTGAAAACACACACTGATATAGGACTACCAAACTTTTTAGCAAAAATAATTTCATCAAATTTACTTTTACTCTAAATATAGGCAACTTGTTTTTACCTGGCTTGGAATCACCTAGAGCAGTGGTGCTCAACCTTTTGAAAAGAGCGCAACTTAAGTTAATTTGGTGACCAGTCGCAGACCACAATGAAATGGAATGGTTCAGAATTTTACATTTTTTATTTGGAATAGCATAATGAACATTTTCCTCCTGCAGTGGGTTCCTGCTGCAGATCAGTTCCTGATATATGCCACCCCTCCTGCCAAGTGTAAAAGAGAATGTGATAGAGGCCGAACGGACCGCCTTGCACACCGCTGCGACCCCTGACACTACACAAGTGGTTGGAGATGGGTGGTAAACACATGGTAAAAACCGCCCCCCAAAGCACAAATAAAACCGAGCCCTTACTGTCCTGAGCCCTTAATAAAGGCAGATTAAATACTGATGCCCTGCTGTTTACCTGCACCGTACCTATGGCTTTATTGCGGGTTAGCTGCACTTTGCCATAGACTTCTATTATATCTTGCATGTGCAGCGCACATTTTGAAAGTGCACCAAAACTTCTGCATTCAAAAGCGTCAGTGCTCTTTCAGAAAACGTACCAAACTCGCAGGATATAATAGAACTGTGCTTCCCTGGTTTGAGGGTCACATCAGAGGACTCTGTGGGCCACCGGTTGAGCATCCCTGACCTTGAACGATTAATGGATAGAGCATATACAACTTCAAAATACATAATTATTAATAACTTTGAAATTGGTCTCTAATTACCACCCCGCTGTATACAAATTCCATACATAAAAATTTTCCAATATATGCAGAACACGAGTGTCAACTAATCACCATATATTCACAATTAAATCTCCCAAATAAACCAACTACCTTTTCCTATGTTTTCAAATGGAAGAGCGATCTCAATTGTAACAAGACAGCAGAAGACCGACAACAAATCTGGTCCACACTACCCATGTTATAATAATGTGTTGGTCACTAAAACACAATTTAAGGTTCTCACTTGATGGTACATGGACTGCCACACTTGCATCCTGCTCAGTCCAATTTATGCTTTAGAGGCTGTAATGTTGCTGGAGATGTGCTTCACACTTGGAAATGTCCCAGGTAGTTTTGGACCAAGGTGTTTAAACTTGGAGCCTTTTGCTTCTCCACCTCAAACGTTCCTAACTTACTAAAACACAATTTATGCTTACAACATATGCTTTTAGCAGCTAAATAAACTATTGCTAAAGCACAGAAAAATGGTCCCCATTGATCCAATGTCTATACCTCACAAAAGTTATGCTTTTCTTTAAGGAATACTGTAGGAAAAAGCACATTAGAAACTCTGGGTCCTTCTCTTTCCTCTAAATCTGTACACTTGTACTACCCCCAAGGGGTTCCCCTTTTTGATTTATGCATAATACCCCTCAATATCCTTGTTTGCGCCCCTCATCTTATTCTTCCTCGTTTTCTCTTTTCCTCCCTTCTCTCTTTTTTGAATACCGTTCTATTACAGTGAGCTTTGCAGAACGCACATTCTATCTGACTTAATGATCATTGGCATAATGATGTATGTGTTGTGGACTGACAATTTACACATTCTCTTTTCTTACGGTAACTTATTGATGACAAATGATCAAAAAAGGTAACTTTAGAATTGTGAAAACCTTTCAAATAAAAAATTTGAAGTGGGGAAAAAAAAAAGGGTAGAAGTTAACAGTCCTGAAGTAATGTCTAAGGTAATAACTGTATACATGAATTTTAGACACAAATGAAAGAATTTATATTTTACTCAGGCTCTCAGTGGTTCTAAATCCTCACCAATTTGGGATGGATCTCTTAGGTCAAAGAAGCTGACAAAGCATTGATAACCCATTTGCTTGTCTGTGGAAAACATAATGATGTTGCCTCCAAAGTCAAATCCACAGGTCCTGACAGCTGAATTAGTCTGTAGGAGGGCTAGCTGCTTCCCTAAAGTATAAAAAGAAAGCGGATTAAATCATTAACAGACAAAAACAAGGCAGTTTCAGGCAGAGATTTAGCAGTTAAAAAGACACACAAAAATTCACTATCTGTAAATATAATTGTGATGAGTAAGAAAGGTCAAAACACACACACACTTTGAACAGTAAGATTTTGATCAATATCTCAATGAACACAAGAACAATTTCCAAAATTCTGACAAAAGTGAGTTGTACAGAACATTTCTTTAGCCAATTACATGAAAGTAAGGTTAATATTATAAAACCTAGATTGCAAAATTTTCAGTTTTACTCAAATTAGTTGATACAAAAATGAATACACCCCACAAAAACAAAACAAAACAAAAAAAAAAAAAAAACTACATCTAGTATTTTGTATGACCTCCATGATTTGTAAGGATAGCACCAAGTCTCCTAGACATGCAAAGAGCAAGTTGGCGACATATTGCAACATCTATCTTTTTCCATTCTTCAAGAATGTTCTCTTTTAGAGCCTGGAATTCCCCATAGGTGTTCGATTGGGTTCAGAACAGATGATATGTAGGAAAAATGCATGACCAAGGGCAAGAAGTGATGGTAGCATCTTTCAATATAAAGCAATACATCTGTAAATTCATGATAAATTCATGATACCATGAACACTATGGCACCTTGCATTTTTTTTGTACTCCTCTGCTTGCCATACAGCTTTAGCCTGGTTTCACACTTGTGCAGTGCGGCATACTGCATACGATTCACACAGGAACCATACCTCATTCCCGTGTAAACCATAAGCAAATTCTGTACAGTGCGTTTTGAGCCATACATATTGTATGGCTCAAATTGCACCGCATTCACACCAAAAAGGAGCAGAAGTCTTGTTTGGTTCATACTAGAATCGGATCGCATAGGTATTCACACCCATGCGATCTGATTCTGCACATTGCACCATGTTTTGCGGACCAATTCTGGGGTGTTAACATACACACCCGCAGTGGTTTGCATGAAAGGGGTGCGATTGCGATGTGGAATTTGCACAGAAACTGCTGCGAATTACGCACCGCATCAGTGTGAACCCAGTCCCAGTAGTCTTTCAATATGGGCCCTGCAAATTCTAGGCGAGTTTTTTTGTGCATGGGTTTTAGAAGAGGCTTTCTTCGTGAATGATATCCATGCATGCCATTCCTCTGCAGTGTATGCCATATTGTGTCACAAGAAACAACCACCCCAATTTGGCTATTTCTTTAGCTAACTGCAGTGAACTTGCATGGTGATTTTCTTCAACCCCTCTCGTTAGAAGAAACTCCTGTCAAGGTGTTAACTTCTGTGGACAGCCTATTGTCTCTGTGAGATTGTTGCAGTTCCATCTTTTTTAAATTTTTGTATAACTTTAACTACAGTATGCTGACTGGGTAAAGCTTTGCTAACAGTCTTGTAGCCTTCACCTTTCTTGTGTAAAGAAATTTTTCTTTCTCAGGCCTTGCGACATCTCTTTCATGTGGTGCCATTGCTGACAGCATGAAATGGGAAGGGGTTTTCTTTGTAATGTAATGCCCTTTTATAATCAACGGTCTGTTGGATACCGGTTTAAGGAATTAGACTCACATGTAGTCAAGTTAAATAGGATTTTGTCTAAAATGTAGCTTTCCTCCTAAGATTTTCACTGGGTGTAGTAATTTTTGCATCATGGTCTTGAATGAATTTGTTAGGAATAATACTTTGTGTGTGTGCAAACAAGATTTATTAATTTGCAATCAATGGCCCGCATTTGTGGGAGTATTTTATAGTATAGTGTCCCATACAAATCTGTTGGGATGTACTAACTTATGCTGAGACACTCTCTCTCTCTCGCCAAAAGTAGTGGGCTAGCTCTCCAAATCAATCACCTCCATGGCCACAGGTGTATATAATCAAGCACCTATGCATGCAGGCTGCTTCTACAAACATTTGTGAAAGAATGGGTCGCTCTCAGGAGCTCAGTGAATTAAAGCGTGGTACTGTGATAGGTTGCCACCTGTGCAAGAAGTCCATCTGTGAAATTTCCTTGCTACTAAATATTCCACAATCAACTGTGAGCAATATTATAACAAAGTGGAACCGACTGGAAACAGCAACTCAGCCACAAAGTTGTAAGCCACGTAAAATAATAGAGCGGGGTCAGTGCATGCTGAATTTCACAGAAGTCGCCAACTGTCTGCAATAGCTAAACACCTCCAAACTTTGTGTGGCCTTCAGATTAGCACATCAACAAAGCGTAGAGCTTCATGGAATGGGTTTCTATGGCTGAGCAGCTGCATCCAAGCCTTACATCACCGAGTGCAATGCAAAGCGTCGGATGCAGTGGTGTAAAGAATGCCACCACTGGACTTTAGAGCAGTGGAGACGTGTTCTCTGTAGTGACGAATCATGCTTCTCTGTCTGGCAATCCGATGGACGTGTCTGGGTTTGGCGGTTGCAAGGAGCACGGTACTTGCCTTACTGCATTGTGTCAAGTGTAAAGTTGGGGGGGGGGGGGGGTTGGGTTTAGCCCCTTCGTTCCAGTGAAGGGAACTCTTAATGTGTCAGCATACCAAGACAGTTAGGACAATTTCATGCTCAACTTTGTGGGAACAGTTTGCGGATGGCTTCTTCCTGTTCCAACAGGACTGAGCACCAGTAGGGTCCATAAAGACACGGATGAGCAAGTTTGGAGTGGAGGAACTTGAATGTCCTGACCTCAACCAGATAAAACACCTTTGGGATGAATTGGAGTGGAGACTGTGAGCCGGGCCTTCTCGTCCGACATCAGTGCCTGACCTCACAAATGCGCTTCTGGAAGAATGGTCAAACATTCCCATAGACACTCCTAAACCTTGTGGTTACCAGAAGAGTTGAAGCTGTTATAGCGGCAAAGTGGGGGCCAACTCAATACTGAACACTATGGACTAAGACTGGGATGCCATTAAAGTTCATGTGCGTGTAAAGGCGGGCATCCCAATACAATGTCAATGGCATGACCTGCAAATCATCCGGACCTCAATCCAACTGAAAATCTATGGTGGAAGTTAAAGAAAATGGTTCATGACAAGGCTCCAACCTGGCAACTGCAATAAGAGAAAGTTGGAGCCAGACTGATGGAGAATACGGTTTGTCGAAAGTTAAAATCCAATCCTCAGAGAATTCAAGCTGTTATAAAAGCCAGAGGCGGTGCAACAAAGTACTAGTGGTGTACTGTAGTGCTTTTTTTTCTCTTTCATGATTCCATAATATTTTCCTCAGAATTGAGCGATTCCATATTTTTATCCCTCTGCTTGATCTGCAAAAACAGTTGCAATTGACTACATTTTTTTTTTTTAAGTGTTTCTTAAAGCCAGAAGCTTGGAATGTTAAATGAAAATAATTTTGAGGCATGTCTGATTATTTTTGTTCTACACAATTAAACATTTGAATTAACATTTTCCAAGAGTGGCAATTCCACACTTTTTGCCAGGGGTAGTACTCAGTTTGTATGGTCCCCCACATGCTTGTATGCGGGGCATGCTCCTAAGGAGACAATGGATGGCATCCTGGGGGATTTCCTCCCAGATCTGGACCAGGGCATCACCGAGCTCCTGAACAGTCTGAGGTGCAACCTGGCGACATCGGATGAACCGAAACATGATATTCCAGAGGTGTTCTATTGGATTTAGGTCAGGCGAGCGTGGGGGGCCATTAAATGGTATCAATTTCTTCATCCTCCAGGAACTGCCTGCATACTCTCGCCACAAGAGGCCGGGCATTGTCATGCACCAGGAGAAACCCAAGACCCACTGCACCAGCATGGGGTGCGACAATGGGTCCAAAGACTTCATACCAATACCTAATGGCAGTCAGGGTGCCATTGTCTAGCCTGTAGAGGTCTGTGTGTCCCTCCATAGATATGCCTCTCCAGACTATCACTGACCCATCACCAAAACGGTCATGCTGAACGATGTTACAGGCAGTATAACGTTCTCCATGGCTTCTCCAGACCCTTTCACGACTGTCACATGTGCACAGGGTGAACCTGCTCTCATCTGAGAAGCACAGGGCACCAGTAGCGGACCTGCCAATTCTGGTGTTCAATGGCAAATGCCAAACAAGCTCTATGGTGCCAGGCAGTGAGCACAGGGTTCACTAGAGAACGTCTGGCCCTCAGGCCACCCTCAAGAAGTCTGTTTCTGATGGTTTGGTCAGAGACATTCACACCAGTGGCCTGCTGGAGGTCATTTTGTAAAGTTCTGGCAGTGCTCATCCTGTTCCTCCTTGCACAAAGGAGCAGATACTGGTCCTGCTGATGGGTTAAGGACTTTCTATGGCCCTGCCCAGCTCTCCTACAGTAACTGCCTGTCTCCTGGAATCTCCTCCATGCTCTTGAGACTGTGCTGGGAGACCCAGCTAACCTTCTGGCAATGGCATGTATTGATGTACCATCCTGGAGGAGTTGAACTGCCTGTGCAACCTCTGTAGGGTCCAGATATTGCCTCACGCTACCAGAAGTGACAATGACCCTAGCAAAATGCAAAACTAGTGAAAAACAGTCAGAAAAGATGAGTAGGGAAAAAAAAAGTCAGTGGCCTCCACCTGTAAAACCATTCCTGTTTTGAGGGTCATCTCATTGTTGCCCATCTAGTGCACCTGTTAATTTCATTAACACCAAATCAGCTGAAACTGATTAACAACCCCCTCTGCTACTTCACAGACCAGATCAATATCCCAGGAGTTTAACTGACTTGATGCTATGCTCTTAATTAAAAAATGTTCCTTTAATTTTTTTTTGAGCAGTGTATACTGTTGGGTGTTCATGCTTTTTTAACAGAAAAAAGTTTAATAGTTTTGGTCTATTTTCCTTTTAATAGTAATAAAAATAAATCTCAGTGGTTACCACCAAAGGAAAGCTCGGTCTCCAAAAAAGTTATAAAATCCATTAGTGTTGCATTGCAGTAATTGTCA
This sequence comes from Staurois parvus, assembly GCF_062004578.1. Lineage (NCBI taxonomy): Eukaryota > Metazoa > Chordata > Amphibia > Anura > Ranidae > Staurois > Staurois parvus. Next base: position 718,783 of record NW_028317941.1, read on the forward strand.
GTCAAACTATCACACCACCTAAAACGGGAAAATGGCCTGATACTGAAGGGGTATTACAGGCTGGTACTCAAGTCCTTAATATGGCTATATCTTAGAGAAGCTGGACATAGCGATAATTATTTGGATCCGTGCAGTCTTGGCCTTAATGTCGTCATGCAAGATGGCTGCACATTTGGATACTGTTGGCATGACACATTTTAACAATAAGTCACCACCACGATTAGTAATCTGAATCAGCTGTCAAATTGGGATTAAAGCATGTCAAGCTTGGAAAGGCGGCCAGACATGTAGACATTATTTGACCTGACAACCATTACTTTTACACAGTCACAGCAAGAATACGTTCACTTATACGGTTTGAAGGATAGACAAAAGATTGTGGATATCAGCAGCATCAGCTTTAATTTAGGGGACAATGACATTGTGACAACCCTGCCAACTATCCTTCTGAGAACATTTAACAAGGTCTGCTGGCATCCACAAACATAATGAATGATGGTTGATCATCTTACACATGGGAACCTATTCATGCAAACAATTTCAGAGGTGTGGCAATACATTCCAACAGCTAAATCATGATAATGTTACACATTTCAGTGTTCACCATTCATAAGTAAAAAGACTGCTCCCCTACAACAAGTTAATATTGCTGCTTGCTCATCACTGGGACATTACTACCTCACCAAGATTTTACTAGCTCCTGCCACTGACAATCCTTCCACCTTTAAAATACATAAGCAATGCTTTTTTACATTGCGATGTTAAAATATTGTATATGCCAAGTCTTCTAAATAAAAAAAAACAATGACCAGAAAAAACACTCGATAAGATGCCCATATGCACTTACCTGTTTCACAGTCCCATAATCTGCAAGAGTTATCTGCTGATCCAGAGAGCACATGGCGTGTATCCCCTGAACATGTAATTAAAGAATTTAAGATGCAAAGATGTAGAGACGTGCTAGCATGATCACTAATTACACTGTACGAATGCTAATGTCTTATCAGTGAACAGCTCATTTCATACTAACTTAAAGGGCATGTACACCCTTCTACCAGGTTCACACCCTATGCGTTTCTCAGTGCGATTTCAGTTTTGCAGAAAGTACTACAGTACATTTAACAAGGTTTCCTACGGATCACGTTTACATCTGTGCATTTTCCACCAGTGCATTTTTTAGAAAATGTTAGGGACCTTTTTTCCTTAACAGGTTATGTTTTGGTTCCATGGACTTCAATAGAAACACAGCAGAAATGCATCAAATACGCAGTGTTTGCATTTATACATTTTTGCTGGTTTCTTCTGCAAGACAATAAACACCTCTAAAAACACAAAACGCATCAAAAACATGTGAAAAAAATGCATCCAGAAAATTCATAAACCGCAACCTGCAGTGGTGTGAACCAGGTCCAACTGAATGGCATTCACTATGCTAAAGCGCAGTTTATCAAACATTCCACTGCTGACCTACTGAAGCCTCTTTTGAGCCACTTCCTTTCTCTAAAGTAACTCAAAATAAAAAAGGATTTATCCCCTGCCACCAATGTGTAGAATGTATTAAGTGAAAAAATGTGCTACAAAACAATTATATTAAACCAGAAAAAATCTGGATTTGATTATGGATGCAAATAAAATAAAATGTTCCCACAATAGAAATAATAATCCAAACAATGTGTAATGCTGCACCTCCCCAAAAAGTGCCTTACAATAAAAACAAACATCCCATCAGACATTAAATCATCAACAATAAAACTTTCCCCTTGCATCAAAAACCAAAACATATATTGTACACAATTTAAATGCTTATTCTTCAACAGAAAGTGCTGTTTTATTATCTTCCGTGATGACCATATAATATAGCGAACCACCTCCTATAACATTGTGAGCATGCACACCGTATATCCATCATTTACTCCTGCGCTCACCTCCACTTTCTGACCTGTCCTCTTACAGCTTGTTTCCCTTTTATAGGGGTCCTTTGATCATCTCCTCTCCTCCTTATGGGCTCCCCTCAGTTGTAATTTTCCATCTATGGATCATTCACTTGTATACTATTTCTAGGTGTTTGGGCCTTTAAAAATGCACTCCCTGTCCTGTTTCTTACACAATGGGTACAGTTCCCCAGGTTTCAGATCCACTTTAAGATGGATGTTCAATTGCAATAACTGGAGTCACCTGTGAAGTGCTGCATGTACGGGCCACTAGGACTCAGTCCTTAAATCGACCCATGGTGTAGCTGTGGCCACACCAAGAAACAAGACAGGGAATGCATTTTAAAGGGCCAGACGCCTGGAAATAGTATACAAGTGAATGATCCATGGATGATTACGACTAAGGGGAGCCCATAAGGAGGATAGGAGGTGATCAAAGGACCCCTATAAAAGGGGAACAAGCGATTCTGACCTGTAAGAGGACAGGTCAAAAAGTTACACATTGTTTGGATTATTCCTTTCACTATACACTCCAGCAACTACTGCATGTCGCTTCTCAGGTTAGGTTTCCTGATGTGGACAACAGTGAAGCATGTCTGAGCAATGTGTGTTAGCATATCTGCTTGCAGTCTCCAGAACAAGTTACAGGGTGACAATGCAGAAGTACAATTTGGAGAAAGGGACAGAAAGCTGTCACCCCATAACAGGAATGCTTGCACAAGGACTTTCATGGCAGGATCTTCATGTATTTAATGAAAGCTACTTTCTCTTCAAATTAATTCAACATGTTAAAGCTTGAGGTTTTAGTGATTAGGTTTACGTGAACTTCAACAGCAGAGTCTTCTTAAAAGAGAAGAGTATCTGCAGGTTTCACTTCCAACACAAATCTACAAATTGAGGAATAATCCCCTTGTTTTTTTTTAATGGCAATGAAACATGCAGATACCGTCTATTTTTTCAAAGGCTCTACTGTGCTTTGCTCTGGTTTAGTGGAAGGCTTTTTACCTCCTTTAAGTTCACATCACCCTAGCTGGTTTGAGCATTCCTTTTACTTTTCATTACGGGCCCATTTTACACCTGTTCTCTCTGGTGCTTTACGGCAACATATTTGAATGCGCTGCAAAACCACTAGAATGTACAAAGAAAAACCTTACCAGCACCTTTTTTCAGATACAGAGCTCATAGATTTGTTGTGGAGGTGCTTTTGCATGCTATGTAAAACATCAGGTGCGTCACTGCAATGCATACGTTTGACTCAAGTGAACATGTGTTGGCATCAGTCAACAAATTAAAAATGTAACTGTACCTGGGAAGACTCCTCAGCAACTTTGGCTGAAGAAACTGACTGATGTTCTAAAAAAGAACCTTTTCACACCCACTAGCCCTCACCATTGGACTCAAATATGAAATCACACTCAAAAGGACCTTTGTATAGTTTTTATATAACCTTTCCCTTTTGTTTTTCCCTTAGGTTATTGTCAACTCTTGGTTTAGGTGAGAGTTAAAGGATAAATTCACCTCGGGAACATTACATGTTCCACCTGTTTTTAGGGTGAAACACGCAACATGTTCCCAAAGCCGCAGCTGCCGCCCACCCAACCTTGGACAGATAGTACGGGTAGAATTCTCCCCGTACTGTCAAATTTGAAAACAGCGGACTTCCGTGAATGAATGAACTGCAAGTCCCGACAGCCTTAGCAGCTGTGGGCTTGTAGTTTTCAATGAACTACCAAGGCGCTGTGGAGTGCCGTGGTAGTTAATTGAAGTTTCCTGTCAGAATATCTGCTTGCCCCTACATCCTGTACAGCAAGCAGATAATCTGACAAGTCTGCAGGAGACCTGCATGGCATCAGCATCTACTGATCGCTGTTGCAATGCTTTCCAGTCTCCTGTAGACAAAAATAAACGCATTTTTTTACCTGCAAAAAAAGGTTTGTTTATTATTCTCTAAAAAGGTAAACTTTTCCTTAAAAATTACAAATGTTTTGCTAGGCTGAAATGAAATACTTGAGCTATGGGTTCCTCTGAGTACTTAACAATGCCTGATAATATGTTTATTTTTAAAATGGGGGTCACTTATTTACTGTTTGTAACATGGATTTGGCATTTTAACTGAATATGTATGGTATGAGTTTGTTTGTCTGGCAACAATAATTTTTTTTTTTCAAAAACAAAAAACGAAGCTGTACAGTAGGTACTGAAAGATGCCTATTTTGACAGCACTGCCTCCATGCCCTCTGCTGCACTCCTCAAACAATACAATTAAAATAAGCAGCTAAGTACACAAGTAAAATATATACTCGATTTTTGAGCTGTGGTGTGTATACACACACACATACAGTACACGGTTTTGAGTTAGCAATGATCTGTACACATGAATAAGTTACTATTTTTTTATACTATTCACCTATTTGCCATGGAAACATTCTATCCCACCAAATTATTATATTGGCTTTCAGTACTTAAAAGGATACAGTCAACATCAACACACCACACTGCTCCAGTGTGGCCATTGTAGGTACCAAGTCGCTCTCCGTTCACAGAATACCAAACATTTACAACCTAGAAGTAAAAACACAAATTAATACTAAAAGTGAGAAGTAGTCCTTAAAGGAAAACTGTAAATTACATGTAAAATGTGTATTAAAAAAAAAATTTTTTTTTTTAGATGTAAGCAGTACAAGTACTGTAATTTGACCTTCTGCACCCCATATACAGCAGAACTCAGACTGGGAACAGGAGAAACAGCACAAAGCCAGTTGAAATGTTCATGTGCTATCAAAGATCATGCTGGTATGAGGAGAGAGCAGAATGACAGTCTGCAGTTTCTACTTTTACTGTCCAATCAACAGCTGGGGACAGGGTAGATACCTGTAAGTGTTAGTTAGCTGCAGAAAGAAAAAAAAAAAAATCAAGAGTCCTGCCATACCAGACAGGGCTGTGATGTGTGGCAGGTAAGTGTAAATCTCAGGACTAGATGAGCAGAAATAGAATGCCTTTGGCAGGTAAAACCGCTCCTTTATATGTAGTCAGACATTGGCCTGAAGTTAAGCTTACACTTCCCAGTTCACTTCCATACACTTTTCGTTTCTTTGAATTTCTTTCAAAGCAGCATAGTCCAGGGAATTTACACATTTAAATATGTACAAAATGACATGTAATGGTTTAATCAAGCCCGTGTTCCTTCATGCCATAAGAAGCTGTGGAGGTACACATACAGTATATGAATGACACTTTCTTATCAGATTCACATTCTTATCAGCCCCTAAAACTGTCCTAAATAGAAAAAAAGCCCCAGCAGCAAAACCTGACACTTTAAACAGGAGGGGTAGAGACTAATAGTTTTCACTTACTGTGCCTATGCCAACACTGCATACGAATATATAAAAGTTGGCCACAGGTAAGTGGCTCATCGACAAACTTAAGCATGTAAATCCATCCGTTTACTTACTGGGTCCTTGGCAACTGTAAACAGCAAGTCACCATCACGATTGTACTTTATCTGAGTAATAGACCTCTCATGGCCCTGAAGCAGGATTGGTCTCTGATAATGAAGAAACAATAAATTATACATTTCAAATATCAAAAGAAAAACTGGTTAATGCATATCATAAGTATTTCTCTGTAAGGCGTGTCCCTATCTGAAGCAGTGCAACAGTGCGCCTCATTATAACCACATATGGTCTCTGTTTCTCACTTCTTCCTTCATTGTTGCTTTATTTCCCTCCTCTACTCCTTACTGAGACCAGGAAGAGAAGGAGATGTGATGCTGGCTACACTGTACTGGATAGCTCAGAGGTGCCAGATAAAGGGTTGTTTTTTTGTTTGTTTTTTTGGTGGGGGGGGGGGGGGAGCATTTTATACCTTGGAGGAGCAACAATAAATAACGGTACTGCTAGGGGTAATCCCTCCCCTGCTAGAAACTCTTTCCTCTTGCCTGCTTGGCTATGACAGCCATAAGGGGCCTTGGGTGATAAAGAGCCAATGTCAGGGCACTGTGGGCTTTATTGACCCTTAGGAGGGAAGATGTAACGGAAAACGCTGGGTGCAATAACTAAAAGCAAGTCATATACATGCACACAAACAGGTAGTCACGCACAGGTACTTTTAATCAGCATTTATACCATTACATATTCTACACATGTGAAAGACATCTACCAAATGAACATCTCCCCTGGCACATCACAGCATTCACCCGGCACTCCAAGAAATAACAGAATGCAAATGCAATATTCTTGCACTGTCAAAACCTCCACTTTTATTATCACACGACACACAGGATATATCTTATGGTCATCACTATCTGCATAACAACAAACACCAATAATAATGTGAGCATTACAGCATGCAATAGACATCATTTGACAGCGTCACAGCATAGAATACATTACCAAAGCTATGTTAGAAGCTGGAAGGAACAAATCCCATCGGAACCATACTGCCCAGGGGGTCACGGGGAAGCAGTAAGCGCGACCAATTGATGAGCTCACATAGCCTCAGCAAAAATCCCAGCGTCAGAGCGTCCTCTGGCAACTAGGGGGAGGGGACCTTCCTACTGGTCTCACCTGGACTCCCAGCTTTTAAACCATTTTTCTAGAAGCTGTCCAATAGTAAGCAGGCGCCACACCCACCATAGGAGGAGCTGGCAGTAGGGTTCCGCAAGGATAACAGTCACGTTCAACCACCATATTCGTTATCTGAAAAGTCACATTTTTGCTTCTTATCAACCCTAAACTTCTCATCTACCCCAAACTTAAAGATATCTAACTTCTCAAGCATCTTAAAGATAACTAACTTCTCTTTAAACAGGTTTTTATTTCCTAATGTGAGGTTACTAGGTGTCAAACACGTTTCATTCCATAAACAAGTTTTTATCTTGCTCTCAGCAGAATATCTTGTGACTGTTCCTTTGGTTTAGAGAAATGACATCAGTCACCTCTCATGCCCCTGGCATCTGGGCAACAATGCTTTATAGTAAAAAGGGTCCAGAGCCAACACATTTCATAGGCATTACAGAAGAGTACCTAGAAAGGAAGGGATTACTCCTAAGATTTTATCGGTGCTGGGTTTTTTTTATCATGACTCCTCTAAGTCCCAATAGAAATTGAGGGCTGATTAGGTCTATACTATCATTTGTTCACCTACATCCTATGTTTATGTCATGTTGTCACCCACTAGTGGTCATTTAAAGATTGTAATACCATTCGGGGGAGCTTCCCTAACCACAGATAACTGCATACAACACATATGATTCATGATTATCGGATATGTATGTGATGATGCAGGTTTGATGTAGTTTATATGTAAAATGTATGCATCCATTTTTGACACTTTTTAGCTGTCTTTAAGAGACATGGTCATTCAAGGTGTAGTAAACTTTTTTCTTTTTATATCTACTATTTTTACTTCTTTGCATACTAATAAAATTTGGCTTTTACATATTCATGGAGTACATTCAATCAAGTAACCACTGTATGCCTTCGATGTCTATACCGAAGTATTTTGTTGCCAATATTTTTGGGTTACGGAGATAACACTGAAAACAGTGAACTGACATATCTAGAATTGAGTGTGTCTTGTTTTTTCCTTTTTTCAGTAGGGGGAATTTTGGTCCCCTATGCGATAAAAAAAAAATAAAGTTTAGTGTATAAATAAAAAATAGGTACCTCCACACAATTGTAAACATGCATCAGGGTGCCTGCATACAAAATGGTTGATTGCACTACACGTTACATATTGCCATGCACACTGAGCAATAACTCTAGGGCCGCTGCTCATGATTAATTCTAAATTAATAATCTGTAAAAGCTCTTAAAGTGTTACTAAACCCAGGGCCCTGCATTCACTATATCTGGTCTCCCACAGTACACACTACATGGAAATGCAATTATTTTAGTAAATATACACTGCTAAATACCTTTTCTCATCAGCAGTTAGGGCAGTCTTGTGACTTCTATCAGTGTTCAGCAGAGCACTGAGTGAAGCTTGTAGGAGGAGTTTTCTTTCTGCTCTAGGAGGATGCAGAACCCTTGACCTCTGTCTGGACAGTGCTGATCACATGCACTCTCCCAAGAAAAAAAAAAAAAAAAAAAAACTTCTCTGGCAATACACACCAAACTGAGCATGTGCAGAGTGTCTCCACACGATATGTCTTATCAGAAGATAAGAGGGGAGCACTAGAAGGGGAGGATCAGAGAAGTCAGGATCAAGCAGCATTTTTACATAGTGCAGAGGATTAACCCCTTAGGTTCCTCAATGAGTATAACAAGCATGCTTTAGTGCATATAGACTGATTTTACTGTTGTGGGTAACACTTTAAAGCATTGCCTATGGAAAAGTTAGGGTATCAAAGTTTCATGCGGTTTCACAGGAACATGCAATTTTAAAGATAGTTGGCTATTTACTTAGAACTTTTTTTTATAATTTACATATTATATTTTAATAAACATTTGGAATTGCACTTCTGTGACCTAATATGAACTTTAGTATATTTCTTTTGCGATTTTCCCCTTGATAAACTGTTGAGCTAATATTGTCTGATATAAAAAAAAAAAAAAAACCAAACTACTACCAACATTTTATGCTCTAGGGTGTTTACTTTCAGAAAATATATTAAGTTTAGGGGTTTAAACTATTATTCAGGTCTAAAATGTTTTAATCTAATCATATGTGCAAAAAAAGGCTCTGGCAGCAAAAGGGTTAGTCATAATCCAGTTTGTACTAATCAGAGATCAGGAGCATGAATTTGTTTCCTCTAAGTCAGTGGTCTCCAAACTAGGGGCCAGATGTGGCCTTTTGCTTTACTCTATGCGATCCTCAAGACACTATTCCTCCCGTTGACCATCAGCAGGGCTCTATTCCTCCCACCGACACCATCAGCGGGGCACTATTCCTCCCACCGACACCATCAGCGGGGCACTATTCCTCCCACCGACACCATCAGCGGGGCACTATTCCTCCCACCGACACCATCAGCGGGGCACTATTCCTCCCACGGACATCAGCAGGGCACTATAACCCCCACCGACATCAATGGGGCACTATTCCTCCCACGGACACCATCAGCAGGGCACTATTACCCCCACCGACATCATCAATGGGGAACTATTCCTCCCACTGACATCAGTGGGCCACTATTCCTCGCACTGGCATCATCATTAGGGCACTATTCCTCCTGCTAAGACCAATGATGGGGCATTACTCCTCCCTTTGGCTTTGTTGATGAGGCACTATTCCTCTCATGGATACCCACCATGGGGCACTATTCCTCTCATGGATACCCACCATGGGGCACTATTCCTCTCATTGATACCAACCATGGGGCACTATTCCTCTCATTGATACCAACCATGGGGCACTATGCCTCATTGATACCAACCATGGGGCACTATGCCTCATTGATACCAACCATGGGGCACTATGCCTCATTGATACCAACCATGGGGCACTATGCCTCATTGATACCAACCATGGGGCACTATTCCTCCCACTGATACCAACGATGGGGCACCATTCCTCCCACTGATACCAACCATGGGGCACCATTCCTCCCACTGATACCAACCATGGGGCACTATTCCTCTCATTGATACCAACCATGGGGCACTATTCCTCTCATTGATACCAACCATGGGGCACTATGCCTCATTGATACCAACCATGGGGCACTATGCCTCATTGATACCAACCATGGGGCACTATGCCTCATTGATACCAACCATGGGGCACTATGCCTCATTGATACCAACCATGGGGCACTATGCCTCATTGATACCAACCATGGGGCACTATGCCTCATTGATACCAACCATGGGGCACTATGCCTCATTGATACCAACCATGGGGCACTATTCCTCCCACTGATACCAACCATGGGGCACCATTCCTCCCACTGATACCAACCATGGGGCACCATTCCTCCCACTGATACCAACCATGGGGCACCATTCCTCCCACTGATAGAAACCATGGGGCACTATTCCTTCTGCTAAAACCAACCATGGGACACTATTCCTCCTGTTAGAACCAATGATGGGACAGTGTTTACTCTGATGCCAAGACATTTTCTACTCACACTGGCCACAGTCCGGCCCCTCTAAATCCTGAAGGACAGTAACCTGGCCCTTTGTTTAAAAAGTTTGGAGATACTATACTGAATAAGATGGTAAGGAAAAAATATGGGCTCATGTACAGTCAGGTCCATAAATATTGGGACATCTACACAATTCTAACATTTTTGGCTCTATACACCACCACAATGGATTTGAAATGAAACGAACAAGATGTGCTTTAACTGCAGACTGTCAGCTTTAATTTGAGGGTATTTATATCCACATCAGGTGAACGGTGTAGGAATTACAACAGTTTGCATATGTGCCTCCCACTTGTTAAGGGACCAAAAGTAATGGGACAGAATAATAGTCATAAATCAAACTTTCACTTTTTAATACTTGGTTGCAAATCCTTTGCAGTCAATTACAGCCTGAAGTCTGGAACGCATGGACATCACCAGACACTGGGTTTCATCCCTGGTGATGCTCTGCCAGGCCTCTACTGCAACTGTCTTCAGTTCCTGCTTGTTCTTGGGGCATTTTCCCTTCAGTTTTGTCTTCACCAAGTGAAATGCATGCTCAATTGGATTCAGGTCAGGTGATTGACTTGGCCATTGCATAACATTCCACTTCTTTCCCTTAAAAAACTCTTTGGTTGCTTTTGCAGTATGCTTTGGGTCATTGTCCATCTGCACTGTGAAGCGGCGTCCAATGAGTTGTGAAGCATTTGGCTGAATATGAGCAGATAATATTGCCCAAAACACTTCAGAATTCATCCTGCTGCTTTTGTCAGCAGTCACATCATCAATAAATACAAGAGAACCAGTTCCATTGGCAGCCATTCATGCCCACGCCATGACACTACCACCACCATGCTTCACTGATGAGATGGTATGCTTAGGATCATGAGCAGTTCCTTTCCTTCTCCATACTCTTCTCTTCCCATCACTCTGGTACAAGTTGTTCTTGGTCTCATCTGTCCATAGGATGTTGTTCCAGAACTGTGAAGGCTTTTTTAGATGTCGTTTGGCAAACTCTAATCTGGCCTTCCTGTTTTTGAGGCCCACCAATGATTTACATCTTGTGGTGAACCCTCTGTATTCACTCTGGTGAAGTCTTCTCTTGATTGTTGACTTTGACACACATACACCTACCTCCTGGAGAGTGTTCTTGATCTGGCCAACTGTTGTGAAGGGTGTTTTCTTCACCAGGGAAAGAATTCTTCGGTCATCCACCACAGTTGTTTTCCGTGGTCTTCCGGGTCTTTTGGTGTTGCCGAGCTCACCGGTGCGTTCCTTCTTTTTAAGAATGTTCCAGCAGTTGTTTTGGCCACACCTAATGTTTCTGCTATCACTCTGATGGGTTTGTTTTGTTTTTTCAGCCTAATGATGGCTTGCTTCACTGATAGTGACATCTCTTTGGATCTCATCTTGAGAGTTGACAGCAACAGATTCCAAATGCAAATAGCACACTTGAAATGAACTTTGGACCTTTTATCTGCTCATTGTAATTGGGATAATGAGGGAATAATACACACCTGGCCATGGAACAGCTGAGAAGCCAATTGTCCCATTACTTTTGGTCCCTTAACAAGTGGGAGGCACATATGTAAACTGTTGTAATTCCTACACTGTTCACCTGATTTGGATGTAAATACCCTCAAATTAAAGCTGACAGTCTGCAGTTAAAGCACATCTTGTTCATTTCATTTCAAATCCATTGTGGTGGTGTATAGAGCCAAAAATGTTAAAATTGTGTCGATGTCCCAATATTTATGCACCCCACTGTACACTGCAGCTGATAAACTGACGTTCAGGAGCTGTTCAGAGTTTTTTTTCAGCAGCCCCTGAACTCTCCCTAATGTTGTCCATGTACACTATGTCGTTTACAGGCAGTTGAGTTTGGAGTTGTTTTTTTGAACACACCAAACTTGCGTTCAGGAGTAGATTTTACAGGCGTTTCAAACGCCAAATGCTTGTAAACGTGGTTAAGTGTTTGCGTTTGGAAGCTTTTTTTTTTTTTTTTTTTTTTTTTTAAACTGTTCCATATCCAGATGCTGTCCAGAGCCTTTTTTCATCATCAGAAATGCATGCAGAGCATTTTCCATGTATTCAAATGGACCTAGCACCAGCGTAGTCAGTTCCAGGTTTTGCATGAAGGAAAAAAATGGTAGAACGTGCTGCATTATGCTCATAATGAGATCCATAGTGAACACAACCAGAAATGACAGGTCATCTCAACAAACACTGCTCTATTTCTCTAAGAGCTCATGTACACTGCAGCTGATAAACTGACGTTTAGTAGCTGTTCTGCGTTTTTTTCAGCAGCCCCTAAACTCTCCCTAATGTTTTCCTATGTGTCCAGGTACATACAGTCGTTTACAGTCATTTTTTAACACCCCAAACTTGCATTCAGGAGTAGATTTTACCAGTGTTTCAAACGCCAAATGCTTGTAAAAGCATGTAAACACAGTTAACCGCATTTAGAAGCGTGTGTGTTTAGCAGCGTTTTTTAAGTGTTCCATGTCCGGATGCTGCCCAGAACCTTTTTTCATCATCAGAATAAATTCAAATGGACCTAGTACACCAGCTCAGTCAGTTCCAGGTTTTTCGTGAAGGAAAAAATGGTAGAACGGGCTGCATTATGCTCATGATGGGATCCATAGTGCATACAACCAGAAAAGACAGGTAATCTCAACACATACTGCTCTCTCTGCTTCTGCTCTCTCTATTTCTTTTAAAACGTCTGAAATAGTTAATTTTTTACTGTTTTTCAGTGCATTCTGTGCATTTGGGAAGGTCTCCTGAGATTATCTTTTAAAAATGCTTCTCAACACAAACGCACATAAACGCGGTATGCAAGTTTATGCATGTTTTCCAGTAGTGAGTTTCCATGGTTCAGAAGAGTTTTCTAAACTCCCCATGTACATGAGCCCTAAAAATGTCTGAAATAGTTGATCTATTTTCAGTGCATTCTGGGCATTTGGGAAGGTCTGAGGTTATTTTAAAAACGCAACACTTCTAAACGCAAACGCATATAAATGCGTCTGAACACACACAAACACGGTATGCAAACACAGCTAAACTGACTTTTTAACCTACATTTTGCATGGTTCAGAAGTGTTTTCCAAACACCCCATATACATGAGCTCTAAGGGTGTTCCTAAAACTTTACTACTCCAGTCCTCCTGGGCACCCACTAGGAAAGTTCACGTGTATGTGCCAGGTTTGGTTACTTTTAAAAGAGCTTCCTGTTAAACCAGCAGCCAACTAAAAGGGTGCCAGCCTAAAGTGCTGGAGGCTTCACTCACAATCGAGTCAGCCATCACAGGATTTACAGCTACAAAGTAATTAAACAGAAAATTATGGCTTGTCTTTTTCCGGTGTATAAATCGTGCTGCCCACTACCCCCAATCTACGAGCCCCGTTACCCACCATGTTGAGATCAGCTGCCGGTTAGGATCAGCGCGTGTAGAAAGAGGCCGGAAGTCGGAACAATAGAGTATACCAGCTCCGCTCTCTATGGTTCCAGGTACCGGAAGTGCTGGCAGTCAGGAAGCGTGTGTAGAGCGCTGTGGCTGGTGTGTTGGGGAAGGGATTGTTGGCTGTTATGTCTATGGCTGTAGTTGATGTGGGCTCGCTTCTGCTGGTGGCACTGTTATGGGGAGTCACTAACCCGTTCCTGCGGAAGGGAGCAGAGGGGGTAGAGAGAATGAGAGAAGACAGGACAGTGTGGAGGCTGCTGGGTGAGGCCAAGTTCCTTATCTCCAATTACAGGGTGAGCGAGAAGATTAGCTGTCTTCTATGTCCTTACTGGCCAAACCCACTTGTTTAACTGAAAACCGAACCCCACCCTAAGCTTTTCTTTAAGCCCAAGTTTTTTTTTTTCAATTTTTAAATCCGCACAAGGTATGGAACGTGATATGTCCCTTGTGCTGGTTTCTGCGCTTATTGTTTAAAACTTTGCCCCCTATACCTGTAATCTTTTGGGGCGGAGGTTTAATACAAGCTGCTGAGCCTATCCTAGGGCTTCGTCAGGAGTGCTGAATATACCCACCTTTTCTGCCCCTCCTCCATTCTTAGAAACTACATTACAGCTTTCAGCAATGTATAGTGCTCTATGAATGACAGGGTGCATGACTGAAAGGTCTGCCTCTCCAATTCATCATTTCAGTGATGGCAGCTCTAGTACAGCTTTGATGAATGAAAGGTCTGTCTCCCCCATTCATAGATCACATTTCAGTGATGGCAGCTCTAGTACAGCTTTGATGAATGAAAGGTCTGTCTCCCCCATTCATAGATCACATTTCAGTGATGGGAGCTCTAGTACAGCTTTGATGAATGAAAGGTCTGCCTCCCCCATTCATAGATCACATTTCAGTGATGGCAGCTCTAGTACAGCTTTGATGAATGAAAGGTCTGTCTCCCCCATTCATAGATCACATTTCAGTGATGGGAGCTCTAGTACAGCTTTGATGAATGAAAGGTCTGCCTCCCCCATTCATAGATCACATTTCAGTGATGGCAGCTATAGTACAGCTTCTGTGAATGGAAGATGGATGAAAGAAAACACGGCCTTCTCCATTCATAGAGTGTGTTTAATTGCAGGCAGCTATAGGACAGCTTCTATGAATGGAGTATGGGTGGATGAAAAAAAAAGTCTGCCTCCTCTATTCATTATTCACATTTCATTGATGGCAGCTATAGTACAGCTTCTGTGAATGGAAGATGGATGAAAGAAAAGTCAGCCTTCTCCATTCATAGAGTGTGTTTAATTGCAGGCAGCTATAGGACAGCTTCTATGAATGGAGTATGGGTGGAAGAACAAAAAGGTTTGCCTCCTCCATTCATAGAGTGCTTTTAATTGCTGGCAGCTGTAGTACAGCTTTTATGAATGGAGGGTGGATGAATAAAAGGTCTGCTTCCCCCTTTCATAGATCGCTTTTAAGTGATGGCAGTTATAGTAAAGCTTCTATGAATGGAGGATGAGTGGATGAATGAAAACTCCTCCATTCATAAAAACTGTACTATAACTCCCAACAATGAAAAGTGCTCTATAAATACATTAGCATGCACAATTATTAGGCAAATTGTATTTTGGGAGGATTAATTTCATTAGCAGTCAATCCAAAATGTTAATAAACCTCATACCTGAATATTTAAATCAGAGTTCCAGTCACACTGTAAAAAAAAATAGAAGGCAGCAGCAACAACTGTAGCTGATGACTTTTAAAAAACACACTCATCTGTCCCTCGATCCTGCGGTGTCCTCCCCACAGCCTGTTTCACCATCCGTCCAGTGTTCCCATCTTCAGTGTGGGCACCCGGCTGTGACAGCTTGCGGCTTCACAGCCATGGACCCCAAAGTCATATGGCAAGTTACACAAGTGTGAATGGACACTTAAACCCAGGACCCTGCATTCGCTATCTGGTCTCCCACAGTACACAGAACATTGAAGTGCAATTATTTTAGTAAATATAAACTGCTAAATACCTTTTTGTCATCAGCAGTTAGGGCAGTTTTGTGACTTCTATCAGTGTCCAGCAAAGCACTTATTAAAGCTTGTTGGAGGAGTTTTCATTCTGCTCTAGGAGGATGCAGGACCCCTGACCTCTGTCTGGACAGTGCTTATTGGCGATGTGCTGATCACATGCAGTCTCTTAGGTTCCACAGTGAGTATAACAAGCATGCTTTATTGCATATACAGACTGATTTGATTGTTGTGGGTTTAGAAACACTTTGATATTATGGTGGTCTTAAAAGATGCAGACATTTTGCTCTACCACTGCTTGAAGAAAAGGTCTTCTTGGAACTTGCAGTAGGTTTGGGAGTTGATTTTGAGTCCATCTAGCACATCTTTAATAATACCAGCCCATACCAATACCCCACCTGATCTTTCATTTTACCAGCCCATACCAGTACCTGACCCAGCCATGGGCCCAATTAGCTGGTCCATCAAGAGTCACTCATCTCATTAGTCCATAAAACCTTTGAAAAATCTGTCTTCAGATATTTCATGGCCCAGTTTTGACAACATATTCAACTTATAACTTCAGCTTATGTGTCTTGTTCAGTGGTGGTCGGGTTTTGGCTTTCCTTACCTTGGCCATGTCTCTGAGCACTGAACACCTTGTACTTCCAGGCATTTCAGGTAAGTTGCAGTTCTGGAATATGACAGCACTGGAGGATAATGAGCTCCTGGTTGCTTCAGGTTTGATTCTTCTCACATCTTTGGCAGTTAATTTGCATCTTTTTTTCTCCACACGTTTCTTGCAACCCTGTTGACTATTTGTAACAAAATGTTTGATGGTTCTATGAGCATGCTCAATATCTTGGCAATTTCAAGAGTGTTGCATCCCTCTGAAAATCTTTTTACAATTTTTGACTTATCAGAGTCAAAGTCCTTTTTTTTTTTTTGCCTATATTACCTTAGGAAAAGAAGCTGCCTAATACTTATGCACACCTTGATATAGGGTGTTGATCTCCTTAGGCCACACCCTCCCTAATACACAGCACCTGATATGCTTAAATCCAATAAGCATTCAAGTTTATACAGCTTGGAGTTGGACAATTTGCATAAAAATGATGATTTGGTCAAAATACTCACTTGCCTAATAATTGTGCACATATTGTAGAGAGTGTGTGGATGAATTAAAGGTCCACCTCCTCCCCCCATAGATCATTTTTCATTGATGGAAGCTATATTGCAGCTTCTGTGAATGGAGGGGGCAGAAAGGGTGAGCATAGTGGACACTTTGAACAAGTACCTATGACAGGTCTAGCGGCTGTGTTAACCCCCGCAGCACTGGAAGATTACTACTTAAGAGGTAGGGGACAAGAGGGGTGCACAGAACTGAAGATTTCAGTTAAGACAGCAGCCATCAACATAGGAGATACTTAGCATTCAAATTAGGTACCCCATTCAAAGGAAGTACCAGCCCTTGTTCACATTAAAAAAAAAAAAAAGAGCCAAACACAGGCTTTAGGTTTTTTTACGCATGGAAGAGGGTAGAACATCTGCCAGGTTTTTGTTGCTATCTTGGTGCCTGTTGGTTCTATCCCTGCATTATCTATTCCAAACAAAGAAAGTGTGAGATAGTGAAACATGGTTCAGCCTGGGAGAGCCAATTAAAAATCTTAAATTATAACTAAAAGCAAAACTTTTTTATTTTTCATTTGGAAAGACTCACCAATGTCACCAGGAATGAAAGCGAGTGTAAATCCAAAATTTTAAGTTGCCACCAGAACAGGAATAGAAGGGAAATCTTCCAATGGGGATGCTTGTTCAGTGACAATGTGTCTAACAGGGGATGTTCCTCACACTTGTTGAATCTACAGTACAAGAGCTGAAAGAAAATCTCCCTAATGAGACACCTATGGCAAAAATACAGCAGTTTTACTGTGTTGTTGTGTTAAAAAGTTGTATTATGTTAAAATGAAAAAAAAGTTTTGCACAAAAAAATCCAAGTGCTCTTTTATATTCAATGCGTTCAAAGAATAAACTTATATTAGCTTACTTTATAACAAGCCCTCACTGGCCTCTCTGCTGTAGGCATTGTGGCACAATTCATAAGTTTACAGCAGAAACAAATTTTCTCATTAACCCAGCTCATCATGCCTCCCTTCCAACAGTGCCAAGTCATCAATACAGCCTTCTAATCCTTAAGTAGAACTTTGGGCAATTTTTTTCAATTATGTATAGAGCAAGGGAGGGTGATAACCCCTGTCAGATTTTTTTTGCCATCTGTATCCCATTAAGGAAATTTCCCTTCACTTCCTGTCCCATAGCCAAACAAGAAATGAGAAGAAATCCCTGTAAATCAAGGGAGTTCTTTACAGACCAGGCAGGTCATCGGAACTAGTGTCCCCATTAGAAGATTTTCCCTTTATTATTTTTCTGGGGGCACCCCAAAATTTTTTATTTTTTTTTATTTTCACTCTCAACAATAATGATGAATCTCCTTAATGGGGGCACAGACAGCAATAAAAACTGACAAGCATTCTAATCCCTCTCTACTTTATCCAAAATTAAAAAAAAAAAAAGTTTTGCATTTGGTTATACTTTAAAGTGGTACTAAAGGCAATCAAAATGACATATGTGATGCATTCTTTCACAGAATGAACAAAGTATTCTTTGTTTTGCTGAGTTCTTTAAAGTGGTTGTAAACCTCAGGCATGAGATATGAACAGAGCATATCCCTCTACAGCACGGGTGTCAAACTGGCTGCCCTCCAGCTGTTGCCAAACTACAAGTCCCATGAAGCATTGCAAGATTGACAGTTACAAGCATGACTCCCAAAGGTAGAGGCATGATGGGACTTGTAGTTTCGCAACAGCTGGAGGGCCGCCAGTTTGACACCCGTGCTCTACAGTGTGTACTTGTCTCAATTAAGAGCACTAAGTTTTATGCTGCCTCATTCCTCTGCTAGCAGCATGCATCACTTCTGACAAGTTTTCCTGACACCAAGAGAAAAAAGGTGACAAGGTAGGGAGCTCCAGCACACAGCCTGTGATTGACAGCCTCTGCTGTGTGCTGAGCTCTCCTCACTGAGTTCTGCACAGTGTAACCTCAACTCTCTGCCCCCTGCTTTCTTGCAGCTCAGACAAGCTTTGTAAATTCTGGAGTTTGAATGGACACAGAGAACAAAGACTGCAAATAAGCAGGTACAACTTATGTAGAAGGATTTGTTTCATCTCTGTGCATCACCTTAGGCTAGTCGATTCACTGGGTATATGAAAAGGTTTACTTTTTAAACTTTTTGTAACAGACCAAGCTGTACAGCAAAAGTAGCAGTTAGAGGGTTGAGACAAACCATTAAATACTGACAGGGGTGATTACAATGGTCAGATTTTGTTAATTTATGTGAAACCTTTATCCCAAAAATAAAATAAAAACTTTGCTGTAGCTGCTTAAAAAGTGGAAAGAACTCTAAAGTGGAAAGAAAAAAGGGCGGGACTTTACAGGTACCAATAAATGTACAAAATTATAATAAAAAATATGGCTTTATTGACAAAGTTTTAAAAGAGCGTTATCATACATAGAGCCATAAATAACCCTGTACATCAATGGTTGTCTGCATTGTTTAAGTTCCATCTAACAAATCTTCAGATGGCAACTTGAGACCTCAACGCATTTCAGCTCATAGAGAGCCTTTATCAGGAGGAAAGTTCTGCAGTTATTCTCCTTCTCTTTCTCACAGAAGGATCAGGCAGCAGAGGGAGCCATTGGCTTCTGCTGTTGTCAGTCAAATCCTGTGTGCAGAGAGTGGGGGCTGGAGCTGTTTGTCTACAGAAACACAAACATATCTGCACCATAGCAAGCGACAGAAGAGGAGGAGCCAAGATCGCTGACTGGGTACCCCAGAAGAAAAGGTTCAGAGCTGTTCTGTGCAATTTAATTGCACAGAGCAGGTGTATATAACATGCTTATTAAAAACTCCTTCCACTCCGCCGTATAGCACATATACTGCTACATGGTGGCACCTATGTACAAAATCACGTATATATACATGATTTTGCATTTCCAAGTAGGGGGTGTGCTCGAGCCACACGCGCGCCCTACTTGCGCCACCAATCGCGGGTGCGGATGTCAATCACCGGGTCCTGGCCGTTAATTACCCACTGGCAATTACCAACAATCACAGACGGGGAGGAAGACTGTTTTGTTTACAGTCTTCCTCCCTGTCAGCTCGAGCACACTACCCAGGATGGCTGTGCACAGCACAGCCATTCAGATTAGTGTGCTTACAGTAAAGCACACCCCCCGCCCCCTAGTTAAACACTCCCAACACATAGTTAATCCTTTGATCGAAACTCACATTAACTCATTCCTGCCTAGTGCCATTAGTACAGTGTCAGTGCTTCTTTTAGTACCGATCACTATATTGGTGTCACTGGGGATGTCAGTGACACCAAGTTAGTTCCCCCCCAGTGTCAGAATGTCTTCTGCAGTCCCGCTAAAAGTCGCTGATTACCGCCATTACTAGTACAAAAAAAAGAAAATCCCAGTATCTATACCGCCATTTGTAAACACTATAACTTTCACGTAAACCAATTCATTTACACATATTGGGATTTTTTTTTTAGCAAAGATGTAGCAGAATAAATTTTGGCCTAAATTTATGACAAAATTTGATTTTTTAAAATTTTTTTACTGGACATGTTTAATAGCAAAAAGTCCAAAATATTGTTTTTTTTCTCAAAATTGTCTGTCTTTTTTTGGTTATAGTTTAAAAAATAAAAAACCGCACAGGCGATCAAATACCGCAGAAAGAAAGCTCAATTCGTGGTAAAAGGATGGAAATTTCATTTGGGTGCAGCGTAATTGTCAGTTAAAGTAACACAGTGCCATAATGCAAAAAAAGGCGTGATCAGGAAGGGGGGTAAATCCTCAGGAGGGCAAGTGGTTAAAAAAAAAAAATTGCCTTTAGAAACACTTTGGATAAGAATGCACACACCTCTTTTATTTGGACATTATTTGCTTTTTCTTGAGTTCATCAGCAGTATGTAAATATGTCGCTGTCTATAGCTAGCACTAGTCATTCTGATGCAACAATGTTCTGGCTACTTCAATACTTTGCATCATTGACCCAAACAAGTATGCAGGTAAGGTTCTACAACTTTCAAATGTTATTTTTGTGAACTGAAAATAAAATAACTGCAAGCAATGCTTCATTCACACAGCATTGGGTGCACAAGAGCCCTCTCCTAGCTTAAAGGATACGTTCAGCTTTCGTAATATGGTATATGTTACACCCATATTCAGGGTGTATCGTGTTAAGAATGGACCAATCAGCACTGTCCAAACAGAAGTCAGGGGTCCTGCATCCTCCTAGAGCAAAATGAAAACCCTCCTACAAGCTTTAACCATTGCTCAGCTGGACACTGATAGAAGTCACAAGACTGCTCTAGCTGCTGATGAGAAAAGGTATTTAGCAGTTTATATTTAATAAAATAATTGCATTTACATGTTCTGTGGGAGACCAGATATAGTGAATGCAGGGTCCTGGGTTTAGTAACACTTTAACACTAGGCAGCCATAGAAGATGGCATTTAGTTTACCACAACACCCCAACCCCACAAGCTGCAAAGCGTGAATTGAGGCTCAGAACTGACTTCCAAGCATCTGCAAAACCCCCACTAAAAAGACAGGGTAAATGAGCCCTACCATTCACATGACTATCTCCTAGATTGTAAGCTCTAAAGAGCAGGGCCCTCTGTTTCCTCTTGTACCAAATTGTATTGTAATGTCTACCTTCATTTTGTAAAGCGCTGCGCAAACTGTTGGCGCTATATAAATCCCGTATAATAATAATGACTGAAAGTGATCATTATGGCAAATAACAGGTGTATTGAAGTGGTAAATTGATCTTAGTGTTCCCATCTTTTCTTTTTCAGTACATTATACCCTTTCTTCTTAACCAGAGTGGTTCAGTGTTTTTTTACCTTACACTGGCATCGACGGGTATGTACTAATTTTTTATTCTGTACTGTTATGGAATATGTTTAATTGCTTTAGGATGAAAACTTTAATGTGGTAAATGTGGAGGATATCAATGCTTACATCCCAAAAATGCTGCTTGTCTGTCTAGCCAAAATAGATGTATACCCTAACTGGGTGGCATTTACTTTGCTAAAACACTGCTTATCCTAAACCATTTCCATGTTTAAAATACTAGCTTTAACTTTTTCATTCTTTGTTACATCAGCTCTGATGATCTCCTGCAGACACTTTCCATCCACTGCAGGACAGGTTTCCCCATACTTACAACAATGGACCCTGCCTGTAATGTGTGTAGAACTTGTAGTCACTTGTGGTTACTTGTAGTCATTATCAAAATCCCTGATGACAGGCCGCTGTTGGGAAATTGGAGCAAAACATTTTTGCCTTATACCAGGAAGTGCTGGAACAAGTATATTTAAATTTGTTTTATTTTTCTTACTTTACATTAACATGGTAAAGTTTATAAGAGATTTCAGTGGCGGCAGGTGAATCCAGAACTCTGCATCTGTATACCTTTTCTGGATCATTTACACAAAGTATTGAAGCCACTGGATCAGCAAAACAGAAAAGCATTTTTAGGAGTGGGTGAGCAATGGGAGCCAACACATTTCCCAAGCTTCTTTAAATAATTCATCCATTTTCATTTCTGTTTTTTTGTAGAGCTGTCCTTGGCTGTCCCTGTGTGTAACTCTCTTGCACTGGTTTTTACAGTGGTGACTGGATGGATCTTGGGAGAGAACATTGGTGGGAAAGGTAAGTCAGTGGACTTAAGTGTCAAGTATACTTTATTAGTCCATGACATAAGTAGTTACTGCCATAAGTATTAAAAATCTTAACTTTAAAGTATAAATAAAGGCTTTTTTTAGTTTTTAATAGAGTGAAGAGGAATTAGAATACCTGTCAGGTTAAAAAATTGCTGGTGTTCATAACCCCCCTTACTCTATCAAAAAATTTGCACTTCACTCACAGAAGGCAATCTTGTGAAATTACTGTAAATTGGGCACCATATATTGCCTACATTTGCTTTCACTGTGTTGCCAGATATGCTAGTATCCTATGTAAATAATGACTGTCTGAAAGGTGGTATTTGCTTGAGCCTAAGCGCACCACTCACACAGTAATGCTTAGGTCTGGCAGTAAGTAGCTTAGGTGCTGAGTTGTAGGGAGGCAAAATTTGCTTGTAGATGCAAACTGGTAAACCACCTAGTGCCTGAGCCAGCTGCTCCCACCCCCTCCACAGTCCGGTGTTCCAATGACTGACAGTCACTGCTCTGTGCTCAGAGCGGACCCGAAAACAGAGTGATCAGTGATCTCTGATCGCTCAGTTCTTGGTGTAGAGCTGGTTGGGGACAGCTGCAGCATCAGATCGATGCTGCAGCCATCTAGTTGAGTATTTCTGTTTATTATTTTGGTTTCCTACACTTCTCTTTTAATTTCCTGGAACAAGACTGCTCCCAGGCCAACATCAGAGGTACTGATTTGTACAAGAGATTCTTGGCATTGGGGATGGTTTATTCTGGTCCTTTACACAACACTGCCTTGATAGGTATTGATTTTAGAAAACCAGTTATAAACTCTGGCTTGCGCCTTTTTGGCCTTGCTGCATACATTCCAGAACTATGGGCATTATTGCCGCTTTCATATCCTTCATCTGAGAATTGTGCACAATTTATACTTTTGTGAGATGCAGTCTCATGCTGTCTTTTTTCTTAAGTTAATTCAGGAGTCTCCAGGGTCATCTACCCTACAAAAGTCTATACAGGGAAAACCCTGTGGAAGACTGTGACACTCCCTTTATTGAAAACATTAAAATAGAGCCAAAGGTAAATTTTTTTTTTTTCATTTTGGACAAAGTAAGGAAGGGCTATAACCCCTGTCAGTTTTTTTGCCATCTATATCCCATTGTTAAGATTTCTGTATTACTTCCTGTCCTATAGGCAAATCCTCTTTTGTTTTGTTCAACCCTTTATTGACCCCCCAACATAAGAATGGGCTGGATTGAACAACATCCTTGTGTGAGACTGGGAAACCACCACCTGTTCCAAAACTTACTTACTTGCATTCCTTCTTTACACAATACAGTAAGTCATGATATCCTGAGGTACCCTGTGTGGTCCTATAATCCTTCCTATCTGTTATTTTTGGCATTGGGGCAGTTTGCTCTTACTCCCCAAGTATGACCTCTAGGGTGAAGTTATCAGGTAACTGAGGTATGGGTTGCCATGGCCATCTGAGTACTCCCAGTTGGTTTGACACAAGCTTAGCTAGGTCCACCAAACTGGAATGCGCCTAAGTGATGAAGCTTCTGGAGTATAATAATGCCTCCACCCACTTATCTTATTTTAATAGAACATATTCAGTCTCAGTTCTGAAGTGTGCTGCAAGAACAGGCTTGTCAAATAGTGACATATGCCTCCCCAGGTCACATTCCATAGACTCATGTAATATGGGGCAATTGGCAGCCAAATGTCCCAGTTATTGGTACTGCCACCACCTAATATGCCATGTCACTTCTAAGGATGAGACTCCTATTGGACCTGGAGGCTGTTCCTATCTGACATCCTTGGGTGTCTTTCTCAACCACCCCTTCCTTCTTGGGATCCTGTTATTCCCTTGGACAAAAAAAAAAAAAAAATCTCACCCAAGGTTGGAGCTATTCTGTTTCCAGGGGTTATCTGCTTAGCATTATGTGGCACCACAAGGGGCTGAAAAAACGAATCGATATAATCAATTATAGTTGATTATGAAAATAGTTGTCAACTATTTTCATAATCAATTAGTTGGTCAGCTGATTAGTTGGCCTGCATACAGAATGCATTATTTGTTTACATATCAGAACATACAGTGCAGCACACATACAGCTCAGTACACCATCCATACATGTCATTATACACAGTGCAGCACACATACATCTCAGTACACTGTCCATACATGTTAGTAAGTGCCTGTGTCATGACCTGTTTCTCCTGCTGGTGGCAGTGTACTTCCCTAGGTGGAAAGCTGCAGTTTTAGTGTCCACCAGCAGCTACACCTGGACACACCTGCTGGGAAGGTACCTTACCGCTTCCTGACCGCCCTATAGTAGAAGTATTGCTACAGGGTGGCAGGGATGCGCAAAATTGTGTGTGTTTTTCCAGGTAGGGTGGCGCGCTCCCTACCCATTCCGCTGTTGGCTTCCCGGCATGTCAATCACCGGGTCCCAGCCGCTGATTCTCGACCAGGACTCGGTGATCGTCGGTGGAGCTGACAGGGGAGAGGTCTGTATGTAAACAATACAGATCTCTTCCCTGTCAGCATGAACAGACTGCTTTGTATTGCTCTGCACAGCAGAGCAATACAAAGCAGATTGTCTACACAGTAAAACACACACAGCACACTATGTAAAAAACACACAGTTAATCCTTTGATCACCCCAGATGTTAACCCCTTCCTGCCCAGTGTCATCAGTACAGTGTCAGTGCTTTTTATTAGCACTGATTACTGTATTAGTGTCACTGGGGATGTCAGTGGCAGGTAGTCAGTTCCCCCCCAATATCAGAATGCCCGCCTCAATCCTGCAATAAGTTGCTGATCGCCGCCATTACTAGTAGAAAACAAAATTCCAGTATATATACCGCCATTTGTAGAAGCTATAACGTTCATTTAAACCAATTAGTTTACACGTATTGGGATTTTTTTTTTTTTTAGCAAAGACATGTAGCAGAATATATTTTGGCCTAAATTTATGACGAAATTTTGTTTTTACATTTTTTTTATTGGTCATGTTTAATAGCAAAAAGTCAAAAATATTTGTTTGTTTTTTCAAAATTGTCGGTCTTTTTTTGTTTATAGCGCAAAAAATAAAACTGCACAGGTGATCAAATACCATCAAAAGAAAGCTCTATTTGTGGGGGAAAAAAACCATACATTTATTTTATGTACAACGTTGCATGACCGCGCAATTGTCAGTTAAAATAACGCAGCTCCGTATTGCAAAAAATGGCTTGGTCAGGAAAGGGGGTAAATCCTCTGGAGGGCAAGTAGTTAAATTCCACTTCGTCTACGGCTCCTTGCTTCTGTGTTTTGGTTGCTCCTGTCTTGAAACCTTTTCACCATGCTGCTACCAGACTCTGTTGCCAAATAGCTCTTGGTTTGCTCTGTGACCTTGCTGCCTTGCTCCTTCTCAGTCTTGTTCCCATCCGCTTCCCCAGGATTCCCCCTGCCTTGCATATTTCACATTTGTACATATTTGTATATTTAGTTAGTCATTGGGTTTCTGTATTTTGGGTGTTCAGTTTTGATTTTAATGTGTTTTCATGTTCATTACTGTTGGTGTGTGTTGATGGTGCACTGTAAATAAATCACACTTTAAAGATATATATATATATGTGTGGTCTGGTCCCACTTTCTGTGTGTAGCTACATTTATCTGGTCATCTCCTGTGCTGACTCCTGACAGCCTGAGAACTTGTGATTGTGTGAGGAGTAATGCTTTGTGGGACGTATAGTCTTGGGCAGGAGAAGAAAGTGCTTTAAAGTGAATCTAAAGTCAGAAGTTTTTTTACCTTGTTATGAGGGGCACTCTATACTGTACTTTGCGGCTTGCTATGAAGGTACTCTGAAGGCAGGAGGAGCCAGAAGGGTTGCTCTGTGCAAAACCATTGCACAGAGCAGATAAGTATGAGAAGTTTGTTGTTTGAAAAAAAAAAATCCAAGCTTTACAATCACTGTAAGGGCTCTCTGCAGGGTAGATCAGCATCTGAACACAGAGAAGCAGGAGGCTGATAGACTGCAGATAATCTAAGGCATTATTGCCAATAATGGATCTCCACAGCAATGAAAAGAGCAATGTATATGTTCCCTCCCTCTTCAGTAATCCGGCGTCACTGCCTATGAGTCTGGAGACACAAGAGGAACATTGCTGGTGATTTTCGGTCCACAACAAAATGGCGCCGCGTACCGCGCATGCGCCGGTCGCCAGCAAAATGGCGGGCGCTAAACAGCGTGATTTGCCATTCTTAGAGATAAATAGGGGGGAGAGGATGTCCATGCTGTAAGCCCTGGACCCTTTTGACAAAGTGCATTGCACGAAACGCGTCAAGGGGGGCTACAGCACATGGACATCTAAGCCACCGCAGGTGGCCAACACTTATTCTTGCGGTCAGTACGTTTTGCCTATTTACCTTATATATACTTGGAAATAAAGCTTTTATACAGTATCACGCTATGGGATGTCCCTTATTGCACTTTATGAGCATTACCCTTCTAGTATCAAGCTTAAGGAGAGACTCCGGGAGGTATCAAGCCTAAGGAGGAACCCCAGATAAACCTAACCTAAGGAGGGACCCCAGAAGTGAACCAGGTATCCGGCCAGGAGGGATCTCTAGTGAGAGTGGAGCCTAACCTGAGACCTAAGGACCCTGACGCACCTGAGGGGAAAAAAGGAATTTTCTTTTCATGCGTTTATTGAACGCACTTCTGGTAAGTGCGCATTTCACCCATTTCCTGTTCACCTGTGGATTGATTATCCAGAAGAAAGGAGATACGACAGAATTTGCACATCACACTTTTTGTGTGACTTTGGGACGTTTAATATATCCATAATATTTTAGATATTGATTTGATTATAATATAGTAGTATTGGCATTATTAGCGCTGCACCTTTTTCTCTTTACACTTTAATACTAAGGCATGAACTCCAGGCAAAAACGTTATTTTCCCATGCAGTGGGTCTGTGCCTGCACTGCATGGGTTAACTGCTAATTTTGTCCAGGGTGCAAGGAAAAGCAATACTTACTCGATCGACCCTTCGATCCTCTGAAAAACTGTGCCCCAGCTCTCCACGTCTAGTAGTGGACTGTTTCTGTCGTCCACATCTCCAGAGTCGCTCTATGGGCGTAAGGAACAGTCAATTCACAAGACTGCTAGTGTGTGGGGGGGCAGGAGCTGCGGGGACCGGTCTTACACTCAGAGGATCGGTGGATTGGGTAAGTATATCTCCTCTCTGCAATTCCCTAGGCAAAAACGAGCAGTTTACCCATGCAGTGCGAGCACAGCACAGGAAAATAACATTTTTGAGTTCTTTAAATTTTCTTTTCTGCTCTTTCGAATTTTCCTGTCACTATGGTCAAAAATGAACGTTGATTTGATCCCACTAATTAGAAATTCAAAAGGACATTCCTAAAACAAATGTTTTCAAACGAGACCGCAAGTGCAGGTAGCTTGTATCAAATTACCTGCGTATGACAAGGTAGTATTATATTACAATCTTGTCTGAAAATCTTCAAAACAGTATTTTAGGTCTTTTTAAATGTTTTTTCTTTCAATAAAAATTTTGACCTCTGAGTCTGATGGTATGTGCTAGATTCAACTTCTGTATATGGTATATACATCTCTTGTGTCTGCTATTCTCAGAGTGGATTTGATATTTTGTTACCCAAACCATATAGCTGTTTGTCCAAGGTCATATGCCCATGCAAACACATGCTGCCTTCAGACAGCCATGAAAACAGAGCCTGGCTAGAATTTCTCCTCTGAGCTTAGTATATCCCTTACATCCTGAAGTCAGAGTAAGCTTTTTGGGGCTGTCCAATTTAAAGGGAGCTAGCACATCAGCCCACTGCTCATTAGCTTCTCACATTTCACAACTCTCTCAAAGATGCCCAGATAGGCGTCAACATCATCCTCCAGGTTCAATTTTTACAAAGCACTCTGTACCAGCTGTCGAGGTTGATATCAGCCCCCTGTGCCACCATTTGCCTCTTTGACTGAGCCTGTATCTGCTGATGTGTAGACAGATTCACTTGCCTTTGTCCCTCTGGCCATACATGGGTCCTAAGAATAATTGGACAATTTTCGCTGTTAGTGGGGCAATGGCACCAGGCGATTTTCGTGGTTCCTCCCCATTTCATTTATTGGGGATGCTGGAAAATTTGTGAAAAACGACCAATTTTTGAAATCATTTTTGCCACCATCGGATTACAGAACGAACAATGTTTTCAATTTTTGATTGAAAAATCATTCGGAATTTGATCCATGTATGGCCTGCTTAAGGAGGTCTGCTGGGTTTCAGTCAGCTGTTGCATCTGTCTAGTGTTGAACCAGTTCACCTTTTGCAATAGCTGATTAGTCAGGTGTTGGTTATCGTTTTCCTACAATAGCTGTTAAAAAAGCTTATCCATTTTGTACAGTTTTATACAATAATAGGTGTGTTTCTCTGAAGCACTGGCCACATCCAAGCACCAGGTTGTAAGGGGGTTATATATTCAGTTAGTCTGTATATCCATGAGTTATATTTAAGATTATTAATACTTTGTTATGGGCTTTTTTGCAGGAGCCGTGCTTGGGCTGCTTATCACGATTTTTGGAATTTCAATCTGTGTGGCAAGTTCTGTGAATGACTGAGGACAGTTAGAGGGGACTCTACAAATAATACTTGAAACATGATTCCCAGTGGGATAAAAGTAATATAATTTGAAGGAAAAGAAAATACATCATAAGACTCATGCACACAGGATATAAAAAATGCCACTTCTAAAGACATTTAACTTTTTTTTTAAAGCCTTTAAACGCAAATAAGGAGATGAGTGCTGGAGACGCTTGATTGGCATAAATGCAGGTGTGTTAGGCACTAAACAATAGAACTAATAAATGCTCAAACATCTCAATGAATTTGCAGCAAAGGCATCCAGGAGAGGATAAAAAAAATCCTGTGTGCATGAGGCCTTTTCTTGACTGGACAAGCAAATTGCAATATACAGTACATTCTTTAAAACATCTCTAGAAATATATTAAAGTTTTGTCTCTGATGGACCAAAGTTTTCTGTACTGGCATGTGTAAATGATATGTAATATAAAGGAAACCCATTGTGTAGAAATATGAGTTGCCATATCTTCTCTTATGAGAGTTCTAGTTGAATGTCTGTCATGCAACTCAAAAGGCTTTAGAACTTTTTGAGTCTCTGGCTTGGAACAAGTTTGCAGAGCAGGTTTTCTGACTTAAATTTCTGCATACTTGAAGAAAGCCAGGAAATTAGCATTTTAAGAAGAAACTCAGCAGTGTCAATATTTCTCCAAGTACAGATTTCCTTTAAAGACTGTATGCTGTATAAATCAGCTTAATGTAAACAGCTGTGTGCAATGGTCATGCGCATTGGTCACATGAACAGCTGTATGCGGTGGCCCTGCTGTTCAGGTTCTAAGTCACCTAAACAGAGGTCTTGTCAGATCACAACCATTGTAAGTACCTTACCTGAAGGCTTTAGCAATACACGTTCTGTCTTGGTTGAATCAAAATTTCAGGGTATTTCACAACTTCTGAAGTAATAGCAGTACAGCCAGAATAAGGACATATTTACTTATATACATGAATGAGCAACATTTTAATTCCAAACACCCCTATATTAGACAGTATGGGGAGCAAATGGAACACATTTTTCCTCCTTGGTAAAGTAGACATCCAAAACCTGTCATATTCATATCCATTCTGAAGGTAATTCAGTGCTGGAAAATATTATGCAAGTTAGCAGAACTGTAACATGTAGGTATTTAGAGACTATAAATACTTATAGCAAACTGTATCTGGAAGTCATAAACACAGTGACATCCCAGCAGCCACTCCTTAGACTGGATGATTGGTCACATAATTTTGGTCAACACCCGATTCAAAGCCCAGAAAAAAGGGACTGCAACCACAATGGAAAACTCTTGTGTAGCATCAAAGAAGGAAGATCTGTCAAGTTATGAGCGCCAATGTACCATCTTGCTTAATGATTGAAATCTGCTGAACCAGGGCTTGATAAGTATTTTCATTTTTCAACCCTTTTGCTTTGCTGTTGCATTGCTGTTTCTTTGTTACCTTTACAATACATTTTTCTCTGTAAATATTTTATATGCACTGTTTTTAACTTTTCATTATTAAACCATATTTTGAAAAATGTTAAAATTGTCTCTAATGCAAAACTCAAAGAATCCCTGTCTCTTGATGAGTGTTACTGCAAGGTAGATCTCCAAATATACCTGTCTGTGGTGACAGTGTGTATACAAACTTTTATTCTAAAGTCATAATTGCTATTGCTAATCTTTACTACTTCTCAATAAAAGTAGTTGGTGGCAGTTTAAAGGGTTAGTTGCTTAGTTAACCTAACCCAGTGACAATTGCTCTCAGTCTGTTGGCACTTAGATTGTGGTCCTACAAGCTGGAAAATCTTTGTGCGGGTTGAGGCAGAGAATGTCAGAGTTGTGTATCAGTGACAGCATGGTGTGAGGTTGACCAATCATTTGTCACAAGCTGGTGAAGGTGTTAGTGGTCTAACACTGTGTTTGTCACACTGTACACTTTTTCTCTATGTATAGTTTATGTACACATTGGGTGGCTACATGTGCTTATTATACATACAGACCATATTTTCTATTTAGTGTTGCTGCAAAGTGATTGTATTTTATTGGGAATCTCACTCCAGGTCTGTTAAGTTGCTTATATTTTACTACAATAAATTCCCTCTGTTTTTTGTTCTGTAGCTGATTTTTCTCAGCAGATATGTAGTAGAAATACTGATAGCACTACCTGATGTAGAGACAGTCATTAAAGAGAGACCAAAAGTAAGTAAACTATAAAAATTGCATTCAGATTAATTTCACACAAGCAGAATAATAATTTAAAATATGTACGCACTAAAATAGACTGAAGTTACTCTCAAGAACAAAAATATTTAGATACAAAAATATTATTTTAACGCTGAGGATTTAACTAAATCTGATAAAGGGATGGTTCTGGGTTCATTATTTATTATATGTGTATTTACAGTAAATAAATGTGAGTGTGTGTGGTATACACTCCTCAGCCACTTTATTAGGTACACCTTGCTATTACCAGGTTAAACCCCCTTTTGCCTTCAGAACTGACTTAATTCTTCATGGCATAAATTCAACAATGTGTTGGAAATATTCCTCAGAAATTTTGGGCCATATGAACATGATAGCATAACGCAGTTGCTGCAGATTTGTCAGTTGCACATCCAGAAACTGTTGATACAAGGCAGGATGGATCCATCCTTTATTGTTCAATAATTTGTATTTAGTATTTACATAAAGGCACAGCCATACAAGAGTACCTAGTCCGCCCACGCAGAGGCTATGACTGGTGCCATCAAATTAAAGAAATATGCATAGAAAACATAAAAGAGGAAGTACATTTTCCACCAATAGGCATATTGAGCACAAAACATAACATGTAAGCCCATCAGGGACTCCACCCCCCGTGGGCATCAGAGGTAGCCCTGGTATCAAACCAAACAGAACAAAGTGGAACAAACCTGGGCATAGAAGGAGACAAGGAGGGTACAGGACCCCCAGAAAGGGTATAAAATCGAGTACAAAAGGAAAACAAAGGCAAGAGAAGAAAAGACAGAGGGTCTGGGACTGTCGGAGATAACAGTCAGAGCCGGCCCATACTTATCAGGGAAGGCATGCGTCCACCACGGTTCCCAAATCTTCAAGAATTTGGCATTGGAGACATTGAGAACACTGGATATGTGTTCATTAAGCATCAGAACCATCAAACGGTCCTTTACTCCCTTCAAAGAGACTATAGGTTTATTCCATGCCTGGAATAGGTGGGGGTCAGTTGAATGCCCAGGTAACTAATAGATGAGGTTGCCCAGCTTAATGGGTAATGGGATTGTAAGAGAGTAACCAATGCCTGTTTTAGAGTGACATTCAAGGCCATGGATTGGCTAGGTTAACCCATAGGCCGATAATAGACGAGAAACACGCCAAAAGGTGTAGCAAAATAGGAAGAGTCGTGAGTGGGTTGGTCAGCATCAGAAGGGTGTCATCTGCAAACAGGCTTACTGTACTTTGAAATCATGGCCTGCATAAGGCATTCGATTGACATTTTGGTCCACATGAATCGTGTTTGCTAAAGTGCTAAAAAAAAATAATGCTGGGGACAGGGGGCAACCTTGTCTCGTGCCCGTATAGATGGGGAAAGGCACTGAAAGGTACCTGGTGTATTTTTAAAAAAAAACATTTTTATCTTTTTTTTATTTTAAACATATGAAAACATACAGACAACAGATGCCCACGCAGGGGCAGGGTCAAAGCCCAACAAAGTGTACATAAAAAAGCAACGGTTCAAAACAACCCAAGGGAGAAAAACAGAGGGAGGGGAACCACAGATAATATTTAAGGCCTAATCATTTATAGACAATAAAACCGGACCAGAACATATAAAAGGGAACCCAGCTCACAACAGAAAAAACAAAGCACCTGGGTGACTATCCGTCAATCAATTCCCCCACATCAGTTGCCGCAGTGGCGGTAGAAATATCATCAAGCCAACATGACCAAATTTTATGAAATTTGTGGGGGCATCCTCTATTAGAATAGGTAGTCTGATAAAGTGGTAAATTAGAATTCACCAGACGTTTCTAATAGGTTATGGCAGGGGGAGACGTTTTTTCCAGCTTAGAGTAATTGTTTTGCAAGCGTAAAACAACAGGACTATTAGGTGCGCTTGGCCACAGCAGGAGCCAGCGATTCTACCAGCCTCAATAAACAGAATTTTGGGTCAAGGGGAACACTAATATGTACTACTACTTCAATTGTATGTAATACTGTCTGCCAAAAAGACATAATAGCAATGCAGGTCCAAAAGTTATGAAAAAACTCCCCGTCTTCGTGAGAACAACGCCAGCATACTGGAGAAAAAGAGGGCTTCATTCTATGTAACCGATATGGGGTAAAGTAAGCCCGGTGTAAAATTTTAAATTTAATCAGTTTATCTCTGGCAGAAACTAGGGGACAGAAGGGATAATCCCAAATCTCGGACCAATCATTATCATCCAAATTAGGAATGTTCGTCCTTCACTTCAGAGGTAAAGATACCAATTCAGGGTTGGCCGCCACAAGAAGATATCTGTATAATACCAATAAGGGTTGTTTCATGTGTGGTACACGAAGGACAGACTCCAACTCAGAATAGGAAAGGGAGAGCGGTCGTAAAGGGAACTGACCTCTAAAGACATGGGAGACCTGAAGGTATCTGAAGTAGGAATGCGGGGGAAAATTGAATTTAGCTTGAAAAGTGGGAAAAGAAAGGAGCTCGCCACGACCCGTGATGTGCTCCAAGGTTTTAGTATGGTACTTAGCCCATAATTGGGGGTCCGGAAGGGAGGCGAAATGAGGAAGAGAAGGATTTAACCACAGTGGGGTATGTGGGGAGCAATTACTAGGGGGGAGAGATTCCAATCTAAGCCCTGCCTCCCAGGCCCAGAGGATGGT
This sequence comes from Staurois parvus, assembly GCF_062004578.1. Taxonomy (NCBI): domain Eukaryota; kingdom Metazoa; phylum Chordata; class Amphibia; order Anura; family Ranidae; genus Staurois; species Staurois parvus. The sequence goes on from NW_028317941.1 coordinate 752,528, forward strand.
ACGCATAAATGGGGTGATACTACGTGGTGATCTGGGACCCTTATTATTATTATTATTATTATTATTATTATTATACAGTATTTATATAGCGCCAACAGTTTGCTCAGTGCTGTACATTACAATGGGAGACAGTACACGAGACAGTACAGTAACAATACAGTGCAATACACAGGGTTCGAGAGCCCTGCTCCTTGGAGCTTACAATCTAGGAGGGAGGGGATAGTGGTACAGGAGGAAATAGCTGTGGGGGATGGAGTGGTAGGAAGAGTGGAGGAGATCGGCAATTAGGTGAGGGAGGGGTAGGCTTCCCTGAAGAGATGGTTTTTCAGTGTGCGCCTAAAGGTGAGGAAGGTAGGTGACAGTCTGATGGATTGGGGTAGTGAGTTCCAGAGGATGAGGGAAGCTCTGGAGAAGTCCTGGAGACGGGCATGGGAGGAGGAGACAAGGGAACTAGAGAGTAGGAGGTCTTGTGAGGAGCGGAGAGTACATTTTGGGTGGTATATGGATATCAGGTCAGTGATGTAGTTTGGGCAGTGTTATGAACAGCTTTGTACGTCAATGTTAGTAATTTGAATTTTTTGCGTTGGGCAATCGGAAGCCAGTGGAGGGAATGGCAGAGGGGGGTGGCGGATACAGAGCGGTTAGTAAGGTGGATGAGTCTGGCCGCAGAATTCAGAATAGACTGAAGCGGGGATAGCCTGTGATGAGGTAAGCCGGTGAGGAGGGAGTTACAGTAGTAGAGTAGTAGTAGTAACTAGTAGTAGGTGTTACAGTAGTAGACCCTTAAACACTAGAAATTGTAGAGCTTCCAAGGATTGTAGAATCGCCGCCTCCAAGACAATAGAAGTGTTGGAGAGGTCTGGCTGCATCCACCAATGTACAGTAACCAGTTGAGCAGCAAGAAAATACCGAAAACAAGCTGGCATAGCCAAACCTCCCCTGTCTGTAGTTCTAGTAAGGGTAGAAAATTTAAATCTGGGAGGCTTGGGACCCCAAAGAAAGGAAGAGAATAAGCGATTCAGTTTCACAAAGAAAGACTTAAGAAGCCACTGAGGGGAATTGCGAAACAAATAAGTAAATTTGGGAAGAATTTTCATCTTTAACAGATTAATTCGACAAATCAAAGACGGGTAAATTGCTCCCTGCCTTCAGTATTAACCGGACCTCAGACAGAACGGGGTAGTGATTCATTTCCGCATACTCCATAGCCTACCTGGAGACCACCACCCCCCAAATAAGTACATTTATCAACCCACTGCAAGGGAGAATCAGGGAAGGTGGAAGCCAAGGCTCCAGCATTTACCAGAAAGAGCAATGATTTATGCCGGTTAACATTCAGACCCGTGAAATTAGAGAATAAATTCATGAGTGACAGTGCTCCCTGGAGAGAAGCATCATTGAGAAACAATAACAGATCGTCTGCATAAAGGGCCACCCTCTCCTCCAACCATCCCACCTGGAGACCAACAAGATCAGGGGAGACCCGAAGGGCCTCCGCTATAGGCTCCATTGCCACAACAAAGAGGGCCAGGGAGAGGGGGCACCCCTGTCTAGTGCCACGTTGCAAACCAAAGGCAGCTGAAAGAAGTCCACCCAGCCGTATCCTAGCCAAGGGTCTCAAGTAAAGGGTTCACAACTAATAAATAAAACACAAGGGAGACCCCATCCAATGCAACACTTTCCACAGATAGGCCCATTCCACTGTATCAAAGGCTTTTTTCATATCCAACGTAGCCACAGTACGGGAGCCCCCAGTCAGGTGAGTCGTATGAATATTAGAGAAAAGACGGCAGATGTTAATATCTGTAGATCTACCCGGCAAAAAACCTGTACCCTAAACTGAAGAACAAGCTTCAGAGTCCATATGCCCATCTGGCAGTCCATCTTGGGGAAGCTGTAGGTGTATAAACAGGTTAGAGGCTTCCACTCCCAAACCATCATAGTGGGAAGTCAGGATGACAGAAAAAGGGGACCAGGGCAGGAAACTCCTTGCTGGAAAGTGAATCAGATATCCAGGAAAAGTGGAGAACCAGCTCCAGCACATGTTAATAGCAGGTGAACAGAGTATCAAAGAAACGCGCAGTGCCTCCATCCAAAACCCGGAGTCTGCGTGGGTATAATAAGCTGTATTTCAGACCACGGTCATGTAGACATTTGCAGATCTCTGTGAAGGAGCGACGGAGTTGTTGCACCTCTGAGGAGTAATCAGGATACAGGGAAATTTTGGCATTTTCATATAGAAGGTAAGGAGAATTGCGTGTGGCCGACAACACCATATCTTTATCCCAAATTCAGTAATTTAACTAGAAAAGGTCTCGGGAGGGCCCCCGGCGGCGGCAGAGCAGGAGGGACCCTGTGGGCCTGCTCTACCACAAACGTAGAGTAAAGATGTTGGAGGCCCAGTAGCTTAGGCAGGAACTGCTCTGCAAAGTCTGCGGGTTTCGAGCCCTCAGCCTTCTCTGGAAGGCCTAGTATCCGCAGATTATTCTGGCAAAGCCAGTTCTCCATGTTGATAGATTTATCCTGAAGAGCATTTACCTGCCCCTGGAGAGCCTTGAGTTATCTAGAATCAGTTTGGACGTCGTCCTCCATTTGAGATATGCGGGATTCCGCCTCAGACAGCCTTGTGCCGTAATTTTCCATATTATGTCGGATTAAACCGACATCCATGGATAGATTTTTGAAGTTAGGGCTACCTTGCAGGAGGTGATCGCCGCCAGGAGGTGCACTGGAGATGGATCGGGATTGCCCATGCCCTCCCGGGATGTCTGCGTGCCAACCGACACTGCTGTGAGGGCTGGCCTTGTGTCCAAGATGGCCACCGGAGAAGAGGTCGAGGGAACCACCGAAGGCTGGCCCGACCTATGCTTGCCGGGGGACATGCGGAGGAGGAGAACGGGGTGCCCAGCCAACTCACCACTATCAGGAGGAAAACCGCTCACCACTACCAGGAGGAAAATCAGGGAAACCGCTGTCACAGGATCAATAGCAGGATGAATGAGGAGCTGAGCTCAGCCACCACACGTCCAACTCTCTTCACATGCGGCCACGCCCTGACTGTACCCAGTGTATTTAACCAATGCTGTGGGTGTAGAATATAAGGCTCTGATCCAGGTTAGCAGAACGTCTCCAAAACCCCAAGAAAGTACAAATTGTAAGTATTCCCAAGATAAAGAGTCAAATGCCTTATAGATATCCAAGGAGAGGAGGAAGCCAGGGATCTTCCATTGATGTAGGAGATGAATGAGATGTACAACTTTGCAAATATTGTCGCCCTCCTGCTTACCAGGCACAAAGCCAATTTGGACTGTATGTATTAAATGACACAAATTTATTGATGTCGAACCACAAGATCTTCCCCATATTTTTCAAGTCATCATTCAGAAGAGAAATTGACCGGAGACCTTGGGGTTTGTTCTTGTCTTCTGGTGTTTTAGGAATCTTTGAGATATGAGCTCTGCAGGTGTCAGAAGGCATCGGTTTAGTTTTCAGAGCATTAAAATAATTAGCTAAGTGGGGTGCTAGGAGGGCAGAGAATGTCTTGTAATAAAGACCGGAAAACCTGTCAGGGCCCAGGGTCTTGGAAGGCTTCAAGAACTTCGGCTTCCAAGACATTGGCATTAAGGGCATTCTGGGCTCCGTCCGGAAGTGTGGGGAGATGTAGCTCATGAAAGAACTTTTCAGCCTGATCAAGGCAGAAGGATCCTGGTTTAGCATAGAGTGAAGTTAAAAACTCAGAGAAGAAAGACCGGATTTGTGGAGGGTTAGAAGTGAGAGTTCCTGCACTCATCTGAAGTCGAACAAGCTTATACAGTTTCCCCACTGAGTTCAGTTTCCTGGCCAACATAGTCCCAGGTTTATCTGCACATGAGTAATACTCGTGTTTGGTCCACCACAAAGCCTTCTCAGCTCAGGAGGTGCAGAGGAGATCCAGCTCCGTCGCCAGGATTTCACAGGTCTTCCTGTGTGACACTGTAGGTTGGGCCTTCCAAAGTGTGTCCGCCGCCTCTAGAAGAGAATGCAATTCCATGATTCAATGTTCCCTCTGCCATTTACGAGAAGAAGCAAATTGTATGATGTGGTCATGGCTAGTGGCCTTGTGGGCCTTCCATAAGGAAACCACAGAGGTAACAGAACCTACATTGTCAGCAAAATAAGTCTGTATAGAGGATTGAATATGCTGGCAAATAATTTTTTTTAGCCAAAAGAGATTCATTAGGTCTCCAATGGTAGGGGTGTTTGACAAAGCCTGGAAGGGACAAGAGAAAAATTAGTGGGTTGTGATCAGACCATAGAGAGGAAGGGATAGAGATCTTATGTACCAAGGGAATGTGGTATGCTTACATAAAGACATGGTTAATCCTGCAAAATCTATCATGTGGATTAGAGTAAAAGGTAAAGTCTATTAGGCCAAAGGTCTGTAAGGTCTCACGTAGCTGGGCCTCGTGTGGTGGGTTATGGTAGGTGATAACCCCCTGTGCGTATTGCCGGTCCAGGACAGAATTAAGAGCAATGCTGGAGTCTCTCATCAGAATGAGCAAGCCCTTCTGCTGTTGGGAAATTACCTTACAAAGATGAGAAAAAAACATTCTATCTATTAGAAGCAAAATAGGAGACAATAGTAATATCTTGGTCCCAGAGGGTTCCCTGTAAAAGCAAATCCCTGTCTGTTGGGTCAGTGATCTCCTACACACAATCAAAAGGAAGGTTGCGTCTGAAAGTGATCAGAACACCTCTATGCTTCTCAGTGGCTGAGACAGTGTAAAATACTGGGTAATGAGAGAAACATGGAGTGTACGACTGAGCAAACTTGGTCGCTTGTAGGCAAACTGCTGGGATTTGAGGTGATGGAACACTTTAGACTGCTTAAGAGGAGAATTGAAGTCATGGATAGGGTCATTCTCTAACCCTCAAGGGGTGTACAATCTAAGGTCCCTAACTTACATTCATACATACGCATATTAGGGCCAATTTAGACATGATCCAAATAACCTACCAGCATGTCCTTGGAGTGTGGGAGGAAACCAGAGTACCCGGAGGAAACCCGCACAGGGAGAACATGCAAACTCCAGGCAGGTGGTGCCATGGCTGGGATTCAAACCAACTACCCTAGTACTGCCAGGCGGAAGTGCTAACCATTTAGCTGCTGTGCTGCCTTTGGCAACTCATGTATAGTGTATATGAATTTATTGATCTTTGCAGCTTTGTCTCATAACACGGTCAACTGACATGGGAAAGGACAAAATGGCTTTCATATTCTTCATGGATGAGAAGGGGACTGCTGCAGGCAACACAGGTCGTTTTTTTAGACATTTTGGTACAGGAAGTAAGCTATATAGTATTTTTTCTGAGGTGGGGGCTTGTCCTATAGACTACATATTCTTAGCACGTGGTACATCCCCAGTCTCCATTGTGAGAGTAGCCGGAAATGTGCGCACGCCTTCTTCCTATGCAGTCACTAGAGTATACATTGTTCACAGACATGTCTTTGGCGGTTTCTTGGGACTGAAGCGATAACATGCACACTTCATACACATAGGGGGCGCTCACAAAATGGCTCCTTAAGGAGAGACAGGAAAAGCCCGAAGTCTTTGTCTGAGCACAAGTCTCTCGCCTCTGGGTGGGCCGCGACGTCACTTCCCCTGGGCGGGCTTTGGCTATTGCTTTTTATCTAGGGAGGCGGATTCGTGGGCCGGAGAACGAGTCGGTCAGAGCTGAAGGGAGACGCATTAGAGGAGAAAGGAAAAAAAAAATTCAATCAATATGGAGTCCGAGAACAAGTATTTGCCTGAGCTGATGGCGGAGAAGGACAGCCTGGACCCGTCATTTACACACGCCATGAGCTTGCTCTCTAACGGTCAGTGTCTCGTGGTGGAGGAGCTGGGGGGAGGGGGAAGGAATTAGTGTCGGAGACTCGCAGTCATCGTGTGTGGGGGAGCTTAGAGCGGGTGTATAGGATTATTATTGGGTGGGGTTCGAAGACTTCGTACATAAAAATGGCGCCTTCCATGGACTGCATTGTGTGCGGTGGAGGCGCTCAGAGGGAATCCATGTTCAGGCCGGCATTATGCCTCTATTACTCTGGCCTGGAGCGCCGCCACGTGCTGCTCAATGAGAGGGCGAACAAAGAGCCGCTCCATATCACAGCCTCAGGACCGCGCATGGCCTACAGCGGCGTCTACACCTCTCTATGGGCCCGATCCTGCACACCACGACAGGACGATCTCCTTTACGTTTACCAAAAGCAGAGAATGAGGACAAACCTAAGGCGTACCTCCAATTTGTATCTGATAGATCCTCACTCTATGTAGATGATGGGAGATCTGAAAGAGGGGTGTACAGTATGATCTGTTTAGATCTCATTATAAATGCCCGTCACATCCGTTAAAGACTTCAGTTCCAAATAAAACATTTTTGATCATTAGCAATTAGAAGAGGAATGTTGATGGTTGTCTGTTTTTTTTTTGTATGGTGGTCTCATGCTAAGCAGCCTGTAATTTAAAAAAAAAAAAAAAATTCCCAACCAGGGTTGCGGTGCAACTGTTTGCTTGAAAGGGTTGAACTTGGTGGGTGGTATCACCTGTCGAGCGCGCAGATGGTACAAGTCCATGCTTTGCAGCTAAGGCACATGTACAGGAAGGAGTACATTGAAGGACAACACGCATCAAAATTTCCCAGCTAGCCTGCAATAAAACCAAATAAACTCCCTCTTAGATTGTAAGCTCCCAGGATCAGGCCCTTCTAACCCTCTTGTATTGAACTGTATTGTCTCCCATTGTATTGTAAAGCACTAAGTAAATTGTTGGCGCTATATAAATTCTGAATAATAACAGTTCACGTTAAAAATGCATACATTTGCTAGTGTAAATGAGCCCTAAGTTCATTGACTTATTTTTTGTGAACTTTTATTTTTGTCTTAGACCCAGTTTCCATAATCCGTTACTGGGAATGCAGATTCTCACTAGTGATTTTGTGAGCATGTTTTACACATGGAAATGCATGTCACGCACAGGGCAGACCATTCATTTAAATGGGCTGCCTTATGCGTGTTTGTCGATCCTAAGGAGCTCAGGGATCAAATTTTGTCCCTGTGTCAAACTTCTTTCTATGCATGTCTTGTCGCATGTTTGCTGCAAAATCATACCAAGTTCAGGGTGCCATTCAGCATGGCACCAAGCCAGAATGGTATCCAAACACTCGTTTTGCCATGTTTTGGAGTCCTGGCAATTCTGTCCGTGATTCAGAATTGCCCATATGTGAATGGGACCTCAGTGTAGATCCTGGTTTGTCCCAAGCATGTTTAAAATCAATAGCCTCCACTCACACCTGAACGTTTTGGAGCTCAATGCTCCACACTCTGTGAGCCAAATCCCCCATGCCTTTCAATTATCCCTGTTCACGTTTGAGCAACTGTAGCTTAACCCCTTAAGTTCAGAAAGGTGCATGAGCTACTTTGGAAGCAGAATGGAAGTTTTTGGCCTTCTTGACTTCAGTGGGAGCACATTTTATTTACATGCTTTTTGAGCACTTCCATAATAAATGTGTAGGTCAAAAACATGTGTTCCTGTCCCAAAGAGGCTTTTGTATGGCATTTCATGTCAAAAAATGTACCAATAAAGCCTTAAAATTGCTCATCTGTGCTATGCTCAAGTGTGAATAGGGACTTGCTGTCACTTGTGTCAATACGTTTGCTGGAAGCCTGTTCCAGCTACTGTTTGGTAAAATATATTCTAAGGTTAGTTTTGAATTTTCCTTCTGCTAGTTTGAGGCCATGTCCACTTGATCTTGACCTGATATTAAAAATACTGCCCTCTTTAACTCTATATTCACATCCTTCATATATTTTTGAAGTAGGGGTGCACTGAAATGAAAATTCAGGAAGCACTTGGTCGAAACCGAAATGGACACTGGCAATGGGCTTGTGTAGTGATCTGTCATCGGCCGTGAACACAGCCAGTGACAGATCGCCCCAGAGGGTTTCCGCTCAGCTGTCATTGTACAGTAAGCCTAATGGGAAGAAGTTATGGGGTGTCGGGTGCACAGCCTGCGCCCCCTGATGCCCATCCCGTGCACAGCCTGTCAGGTGCGCAGTCTGTGCATGGAATGGGTGTCACAACCCCCCTGACACCTATTTTATGCATTGCCTGTGGCCCCTGAAATCATTTTCATGCATAGCCTGCTCCCCTCATCATGTAGTAAACTTAAAAACATCCCAGCTCAGTCCATCAAGCGGTGCGGCCTATAGCACTGGGCATGCGCCAAGGCATCATTGCACAGCCATGCCTTCCTCCTGTAGGAGAAGGGGTCAGCGCAACCCACATCTCTCCCCAGTCAGAACGGAGCAGGGCAGAACCAAGATGCAGCAGTACTCTCTCAATCTCCTCCCCTGCCCTGGGCAAGGGACATTTTTCGGCATCTGTATCTGTTCGTTTGTTTATATCGGCAAAATGCCAATAGAGCTTATTTCAGCCGAAACAATTTGACAAACGGAATTTTGGCGCATTCCTAATTTGAAGGTTCTCTTTTAAGCCACCAGCTCCCCCCCTTTCTTTTCTTTCATCAAGACTGTACATACTAAAGAGGAACTTCACCCCATGTACATTTGTGTAGTGTTTCAAACTCCCCTTTTCTTGTTGTGGGATTCTTAATGAACATACTCGCATGTTCAGTGATACGGCAGATGGCCAGCCTGGCATTGACTTCTTTGGTAATATAGCAGTGTTCACAAATGCTAGTGGTCTATCAGTTTCCTAGTAGTGCTTAATGCGATCATTATCTAACTTTGCTAAACACCCCAAGTCTAGTAGCATCCCTTTGCTGCTAAGTTGGTTTCTACTGCTTGTTATCTTGCTAGAATTCCTGAAAACTGTGATTATATCTACTAGTGTATGGCCCGCTTAGAAGATTTAAATTCTCAAGGGCATTTTTGGAAAAACAAATTTGCTTTACCATTCTATTTTAGTGTGAATGGGCTTTCGTAAGTAAGTAATACATTTACAAAATTTGAGAAGTGTTTTAGTTTATTTTATTATTAAAGATAAAATGCATTCTTACCCATCAGAAATATGGTCAGAATGGAGTTGTTTGATTTTTATCCGAAAGTGCGCTTATTCCAATGTGGAAGGGATTTTTTCACTGTTCAAAAATCTTTACAGAGTTTTGTAGGAGAGTCACACTGGAGACCTGTAGTGACTTATCTGGGGAGCACAAAAGCAATCAGGTAAAGTGGTAGTAAATGCTTTTGTTTATCTTTTTAACAGGTAAGCCTTGAATAAGGCTTACCTGTAGGTACTGTAAATATTTAGAAGATATGTACTTGTGAAGCTGTTGGTGACATCTCCGGCGCATGCGCCCTGCAGTGCACCCGTGCCATTCTTTCAGAGCTCTGTACTTGGTAGTGATGCCATCACGGCTCGTCCATTCAAAGGACCGGAGCCAGTGAACTTGTAAGGAAGATCAGGTGAAGATGAAAGCTCTGTCAATTGTGACAGCGTGCTGTTGGAGGGCTTCATTTTAAGTTATGTTTACTGCCACTTTAAGCTTTTTTCCAACACATTTGATTGTCTCTTTCTAGCAAGATTTGGCTGGCAGTGTATGCTGGTGCCACATACCTTCTTTTGCCTCTTTTGGGAGATGGCCATCTCGGATCTATGAGCTAGTTTGGACTTCAGACCTTGATGCCCTTGCTTGAATTTCACAGTATAGATCAGTGTTTCTCAACCTTTTTCATTCAAGGCACCCTTTAAAAGTATGAACAGTCCCGAGGCACCCTTTAAAATTATGGATAGTCTTGAGGCACCCCATTCTAAATTGCGATAAACTATTCTAATAGTTTATATAATAAAATGCAGCAACATCCACGACATCTAACATTAGAGGTGATTTATTTTTCCAAAGCAAATACACTTTTGTACACTGGTACTGAGTAGTATTCCATTGTTTCTCTTCAGTTTTTCTCCGTCACTGAGCTAATGTGACCCCAGCACTGATGGCGAGGGGCAGGGGAGGGTCAAACGAGGATGTTATGCAGGCAGCTGATATCCTCATCAACTGATGTCATTGGTTGTTAGGATGCTGGCTGGTTGTAAAGGTGCACAATGAAAACCCGTGGCTTTGTGTAACTAAAAGGCAGGCTTATTCCACCCACTGGCTCATATACAAGTTTTGGGTAACTTGTAGACATTTTGCCGAGGCACCCCTGAAGAAACCTCAAGGTACTCTGGTTGAGAGAGGCTGGTATAGATCACCTTTAACCCTTCAGGAGTCTTCTGTATATAAGTGGAACATGCAACTTCAGCTCAGTATGTTTTGCATTGGCAAACTTGGGCACATACAGGTTGGGATTAATTTTGCACACAAGTTATTTTGTATGAAAAGTATAGTGACCATAGAAAGCTTACCAAGTCTAGTTCCCATTTATGGTAAATGGCTGCAGGAATGCTTTTTTAGCATTTCTGCTGAAGACTACAACATGCGCAGTAGTACAGTGACATGCCAATCCTTGCCACCAGAAAATCTATCCTGGAGAGCTTTTAATGTACCTCTGGTAAATGCTGCAGTGTGGACAAGTTATTTTAATGTAGTTATGTTGTGGACAGGTTTGTGCTTAAAGCACATTCCTGGTCTTTTAAAATCACTGTTTACAGACTTTTCTTTGGTGTCTTCAGCCACATGGCACCTGGAGTCCTCTGTGCTTGGCAGTAGGCTGGTCCTGTACATGGCATAAAACTGCAGCAGTGATTTGCAGCATTCTCATTTGTGAGTTGGTTTGATGTGCCCCTGGGAGTCCTCAACATCCTGAGCTCACATGAAGTGAGTTGAAGGTGGCTGAGTGGCATTCAGCATGCAGGACAAGTTCTGGAGTTAGGAGAGGGGAGTCTGAGGGACAGCACTGGAGTTGAAGTGCGTATTGCTGCTGCTTTGTTCATGTTTTATATAGATCCTGGGCTTTGTTTTTTAATACTTTTTAATTGGACTTTAAAGTGTAATTATAACCAAGAACAAAAGTCCTCTAGACGTTGTAATTGCGTTTAGTACTTTATGTGGTGCTCCTGCCAGTACCACGCTCCCTGGCCTAAGGTGACATTAAGTCCTTGTACTGTATCTATGGAAGAGCAGCATTGTCACTCTAGGTTGCTCACTCCTGATTTGGGAGGTGGGCTGATAATACTGCTTATATCAGTGCAGCATAGGCACCATGTTGGCTCTAACAGGTAGTTGGAAGCTTACTTTTTTGTGCTTATAATCTGAGGACCCCATGAAAGATAAAAAAATCTATAGACCGGTATAGTGATGTGAATGTTCTGTTGGCTTGTGCTTCACAGATGCCTTTTGTTCTGTGTGAGAAGCTGGTCTGTCCTCAATCTCCTCCCTCATAGCAGCTGTCCTGGCTTTGTATTGCAATGGTTTGCTTTTCCTAGTTTGACGCCTGTTTTATTGATCTATCCACATGTAGGAAGGAAGTGTTTTGTAGATGTGACCATTTTATCACCGAGTGGTTTCTGAATGGAAGTTTCCACAATCTGTTGTGTGTTCCACTTTGATTTTGTTTTCTTGGTAGTTTTATTTATTTGAAGGTAGCTTTATTTTAAGATACAAATACTGTTTTAACACTTTGATAGCAGATACTTCTCATCCAGGTGAAGCACTGTCTGATTTCAGAAACAGGATAGACAAGGATCCTGTTTCATGCAGTGTGGCAGACCAGTTTCTAAGAAAACACTGTTTAGAATATAGCAACCAACACTAGGAGAAAATTGTAAGGTGTGGGGTGTTTTTTTTTATTTATTTTTTTGTTTTGTTTTTTGTGCAGGGGGAAGCAATACTGACCATATTGTAAAAAAAAATTGTTGTGTGGGGGTTGATGCAAGAGAACACAAAAAGGACATATTTCAATCTGTTCAACGATGACATGCGCAGTGACATTAAACACATTTTTTTTTTCTGTTTGCCTAGGAATTCATACATTACCATGTATCTGGTTTTAATGGGGGCTGTTTAAACTTGGGATGGAAACACCCAGTGAACCAGGAATAGATTTATAGGTGTCCATGATGCAGTGAGCATTCCTGACCTAAATGGAAGTACTAGGTTCTGTTGGCAGCAATAAGTGTGCATGCCCTCTAATTGAATGTTGTAGGTTGCCTTGGCATACCCCTCTAAAAGAAACTATTGGTTGTCTGACTCTTATGCCAGTCTCTGGTGTCAATCCTTTCTGAATTCTGACCTGTGCAAAGAATGCAGGTCACCACACACATTAGTCAGACTGTACAATCTCCTTTTTAGATCTACAGCAACGGTGTTGAGCAGGAGCCTACCAGTTTGAGAAAAAACTTTGACAAATTCGGTATGTCCTCATATCGTAGTATTGGCAAACCTAAAGTTGATTGTGCACTATTAGTATAGGGGTTCCATCTTTTACTATTGGTAAAAACTTGTATTTTGGAATCTGTCATGGTGCTTGCTATCATTTGAGTGTCCCTGCACTTGGTGATTTTGGATGCAATTTGTAGATTTGTTGACCACCAAAGCAGGTGTTTCTGATTTAGGTGTTAATATTTTTTATGTTCTGTAGATGCAGCTGAAGTAAATGTTTAATCTGTTGTAATGTAGTAAAATGCGTTGTCACCTGAGAGTACCACAGTTTAATTCTTGAGCTTTCAAAGATGGCACAATGGCAGATGTGAGAGAAAAATGACTGCCTTGCTGTTAGAACCAGTATACAAATAGTTCTGACGTCTGGATAGAGTACTTGCTTCAGCTCTATAAGAGTCAGGCAACTAGAATTTTCTGTAATGACAGGGAAAAGAGCCCCCCTCTCTCCTTTGCTGTAGTTTTGCATGTACCCACAGTACAGTATTTGACCCTTTTGTTGCCAGAGCAGTTTTTGCACACATTTTAGGCCTGAAGATTACACACCCCCAAACATTCTATATTTTCTGAAAGCAGCTAGCGGCAGCAAAGCCGCTTGTCTGTTTTACACACAATCCCGGTGACTGCAGCCACTGGATTGTGTATAAAACCCCATGCTGTCAGGTCTGTATGGCATACGGACCTGGCTGCGAAAGGGCTAAAAAGTCACATTTTTAAATCCTTTTAATTTCAACTTTTATCATTTTTATGCCAGTTATTAAACTGATCTTGAACTTTATGAAAGTCCCCACACATCTACTTTGAATTCAGTTCAACATATTTATTGTGTCTGCGTACACACTACTGTGTCACATTTCAAAGTCTGCCTTCTGAACTACCAGGGTGCTGAGGTGGAGTCAGTACCCTGACTGGTTTTATTGGAGGAGGGGGATAGGGAAGAATGGTACAATTTCTTTAGTGAAAAAGGAATGGAGGTTTTACAATTCCTAATAAAAAGAAAACAAAGAAAAATGAGAAAAATAGAAAAAGTAATAAAGGAGTACCAAAATAAGGTAGAGATCATCAAAGATCACCCAGAGTTTACAAAATACTTATCCCAGTTGAATAAAAATGTCCAGAAAAAAGACACAGAAATTAAGAATAAGAAAAAGAAAAAATTTCAAAGGGTAAGCCAGGACTACCAACAAAAATCAGTATTCAAATGGCAGACTAACCCTAATTCCAATGAGATCAAATCCACAGAATCTACACCAGTGAAAACCAATGAGAAACCACCCCCTAAAAAAGCAATAGGGTTCAAAACACCCAATAAAGATAATAAGGGACATTCACAGTATAAAGGAGGGAACCCCAACAATTGGAGACCACCATATTATAATCCGGGACCATATAGACCCCCACAGAATCAACCATATCAAGGAGGGAAACCATATTATAATGGCAACAGAGGCCACAACCAGAGAGGCCCCCAAGGATATTACACACAAGAATACTATGGGAGACCTGATTATAATAGAGGCCCATATTATCCTAAACCACAAAGGCCACAATACCAAGCACAATACCCAGTAATGAACAAACCCTACCAAGTACCCACACAAAACAGGTACTCACCCCTGGAAAGGGAAGAATTCAACTCACCCCTCCCCAATCCTTTTTTAGGATGGGATTTGAATCCCCAAGGGGGGAGGGAAGAAGAAGCACAACACACACAAGAAAGAGAGGGAAAAGAGGAGGAAGAAGGTCACAACAAAAAAAGAAGGAATTAAAGGGAGAAGGCATTTTCAATATCAGTGGATTACCCCTTACAGAAGAAGAAACACATGCGCTTAGCAAGGGTCTTAAGTATGCCCCACAAAAGGGATTAAATAAATTTGATACATATGTAAGCATTCAGAAATTGATCAGGAAACTCAATCTTAAAAAGTATTATGCCAACAACCCCATTACACACAACACAGGAGCAACAGAAAATACTATGCATAGCCAACTTAAAAACAAATCAGTGTTTAATCCCCAGATTGGAGATAATAAATATATAGACACATTTAAACAAATGGTATTACAAGATTTAGAATCTCTCAAAATTAAAAAACCTAAAATAGAGGTGAATTTAAAGAGAGGTTTAGATTCATTGAAAAAGAGGGATGACATAATAATACGCCCAGCAGACAAAGGAGGGGGTATAGTGATACAATCAAGGATTTATTATGAATCAGTAATGGCAGATATGCTTAATGACAGAGACACATATGAAGTGCTTATCAGTAATCCTATTAAGGAATATAAGAAACAGCTTATCAAACTAGTCACAAAAGGGAAAAAGAAAGGAGTTATTAATGAGAAAGAACATCAATATCTAATACCATCAGTATGTAGGCTACCTATCATGTATTCAGTTCCGAAAATTCACAAAGACAACACCAACCCGCCAGGTAGGCCCATCATTAATGGAATAGATTCACTCACAGCGAGGTTAGGTGAATATGTAGATTATCATCTACAACCATTGGTCACTAAAACTACAGCATATCTAAGGGATACAAAACATGTGATACAAGAAATGAAGGATACACTGACAGATAAAAACACGCTTTTAAGTACAGCAGATGTAGCAGCACTGTATACTAACATAGACCATCAGGGGGCTATAGAAGCAGCTATATGGGCACTTAATAAATATGGAAATAACACCACCAGACACAACAGATTCATCATAAGGTGTATAAAGTTCTGCCTTACTCATAATTATTTTTGGTATGGTAATACATACTATTCACAAAGGAAAGGAGTTGCTAAGGGCGCTAAATTCGACCCTAGCATCGCTAATCTTTATATGGCAAAATGGGAAGATGAATCAGTGTTCAAAAATAAGAACCCAGGAATAAAAATATACAAAAGGTATATTGATGACCTCTTGGTGATATGGAGTGGAGAAAAGGTAGAACTTGAGAAATTTTATAACGATTTAAATATGAATGAAGCCAATATAAAACTGAGCTATGACATACATGAAACTTCTATTAATTTTTTAGACATTCAAATCTACAAAGAGGGATTACAATTGTATACCAAGAATCATTTCAAATCTGTTGATAGAAACTCATATATCCCCATAGATAGCTGCCATCATAAAGCGTGGCTAAGCAATATCCCTAGAGGCCAATTTATTAGATTAAAAAGGAACTGTACAAACATGAAAGACTATGTAGAACAAAGTGGAATAATATCAGAAAGATTTATTGATAAAGGATATAAGAAAGAAATAATACAAAAAGAAAGGGAGCAAATAGGCCTTATGGACCGTAATGTATTAATAGCAGACAAACATAAAGAGAATACTGAAAAGGAGGAATTGGCGGTAGTGTTGAGTTATAATACCCAGTATAAATCAATACAAAACATAATAAAGAAACATTGGAAGATCTTAGCATTAGATAAGCACCTGAAAAATAATATTCCCACAATACCTAGGTTTATATATACAAAAGCTCCAAATATTAGGGACAAAGTGGTGAAGAGTATAATAGCACCACCTGTTAAACATCAACAAATTAGTTTTTTTCAAGGAAAAGGGTTTTATACCTGTGGTAGATGCTATAGTTGCATCAGACTGAAAAATAACCCCAGGAGAAGATTTACATTTCAGAACCCCCTAAATGAAAAGGAATACACCATCCAGCAATTTATATCATGTGATACAAGAGGGGTTATCTATGCCCTCAAATGCCCATGTAATCTCATCTACATTGGACGCACGAAAAGGATGTTAAGGGAAAGAATAAAAGAACATGTATATAATATAAACAGAGGATACAAGTATCACCACTTATCGCAGCATTTCAAAAAATACCACAATAAAGATGCAAGAAAATTAGAGTTCTGGGGTGTAGAAAAACATGTACAACACTGGAGGGGAGATAACCTGATAAGGGAAATTAGCAAGAAAGAATCGAAGTGGATCTATGAAATGGGCTGTCTGGCTCCCAATGGGTTAAATAAGGAGTTTGACCTTACATGCTTTATTAGTAACAAATAAGTATAGAAATAGTTCCCAATCTAACTTTGAGGCGTTGAATATATATAGATTGGGGATTGAAGTAATGTATCTGACATGAATTTAGGAATATGTGGAGTGAGTTTAGGGTAGAATTAGAGAATTTATGACTAGCACAAAACGCATGTAAGTTATATCAAGTATCATATCCTCAAGTAATACCTTCTTAAATACAAAACCAAAACCCAGATGTAAGTTAAATAATATCTCAAAATTGAAGGAATTAGATAATTAATGACAAATAGGTTACTTGAGAAGTAACATACATGCGTTTTCTATTATTTATTTTTTTATTATCTTTTATTATTTGATTTTTAAAAAAATATTTTTTTATTTTATTTTATTGGTTAAATTTATAATTTTGAATTTTATATTTTTAATATTGTATTATTAATAAAACATGGTTTTAATTTAGCCTAATAGGTATACTTTCAGCAATATAATGTATAGCCAACAGCCACTGTTTAGAAACTGCAGAGCAAGAGACAGATCACAGCTGACCCAGTTAGCAATGTCTGGCAGACAGATATCACGTTATAATTTGAGTAGACACACAGGTGTAAACACTCACCATACATAGAGTTTAAGAAAATCACTGGGAAAATGGCCGCGCCCATTGGGCTCCAGTAAAAAGGCGGCCGAGAGATATAAATAGGAGTATTAGCATAGTCGTGGCATCTAATCATTCCCCCTGATGAAGTCACGTGACCCTGTGACGATACGCGTAGGGGAGGGGCTCTGACGTCACGACATTGCACTGGAGAGGCTCGGTGATCTGAATACAGACACAGGTAGACAGCACTGCAGGAACAGAGGCAGAGCACATTTATGCTGGACTACAATTGTATACTACTGTGCAACTGGCAGCAATAAACCCCCTTTTTGCACAAGGATAAGACACTATGGTCTGTTTGTCTTCCTTTCTCAATTGAACAACACCCTTTGAGCTGATATAAGGAGGACTGGAAAAGGAAACAGCCCCAGGAGGGGAATTGGGAGATCCTCAGAGAGATGGTCAGTATACCCACTCATGAGCAGCTACAGGAGAACAAATATAAATCCACATCCACCTTCTGAGATAATTCAAGAGCATCATTCCATCCCATCTATCCTGGAAGGATAAAAAGTGTATTTGCCTGGATTTATTCAGGCAAATATAGAGGTGAGCACATAGGGAGACCATTAAGCACTCGGCGAGAGGGAACCAAGAATCCACCTGCACATTTATTTTGAAAGACTTTTTTTTTTTTTTTTTTTTTTTTTTATTGAATATATCATAAGCACGTGCACATAATATATATGTGTTTGCACAATATAAATATAAGGATCACAGTAGAATAGAGGAGTATTTCTGATTTGTATATCACTGTACTTTAATAGGCACTATCACCTTAGGATTATCAGTTATTAATGTCACTTGCATGAAGATTAATATTCACAATGATGTTTTGAGTCACTAGTAATAATTGTTTGATACATGCAGTATCTTGAAAGCTATTCATTAGCACTTTGAAAGTATAAGATATACATATTGGTACATGGGAGCGCGGCACTATCTATTTTGAAAATGTCAGTACAGGAAACGCAGCTTGCAAGGTACCATGGGATATGTAGTGCTTAGAAAGTAAACAGTCGAAGAGAAGCTGCAAAGCATGCAGGGAATCCAGGAAGTTGTGGAAAGAGATGACCTGCTCACAGAACTTGCAACATGAAAGGATGTTTTTCAAGTATGTATTGGATTGTCAAAAATAACTCGACAATCCAAATTGGTGCTAAAAACCGTTTTGGTGTGTAGTTTGCAATTATCTGTGAACATGTGGGGAGCCACATTTGCTCATTACATAGGCAGGCTGTGTTTAATTTTTTCCTTGCTGATCTTGCTGTAAAAACTGGCCATACAAGTAAAGATCTCTCTTGTTCTGCACATATGGCTATCAAAATTCCTGAACACTGACTGCAGCTGATTGGCAGCAGTCACTGTTTGTCTGACTTCTATCTGCCCAGCTTCTTTCTTAAGACCCATGTGCACTGTGAGATTATCGGACAAATGATCATCCTTTCATACTTGTCCGTTCGAACAGTTTCGGAAGAAAGCTGTGTACTGTTGATCAGATTATCGTACAATCCCTTTGAAAGTGGTATTTTTCTTATTTTGTGATCGTGTGTACTAGGCTTTAAGTTCGAGCTGTATTGTGTCAACGGACCCCCCATAGCTCAGATTTCTGCTCGTGCACAGGAGTGGTCCAGAATTCAAGCTATCAATTGCCAGCTTAAGTGTATCACGCAGTCTGGCAGAATACAATAAACTTGGCTGTCTGTGGTCATTGGGAGCCAAAAACAGTATGATCAAACATGTTGGCTTGGATTAAGCAGTTAACACCCCAGTCACATCAAGGGCGACTTTGAAATTGTGCAACTTCACCGTAAGTCGCACGGTTTCAAAGTCGGGTGAGATGCCGATTTCAGATGCGATTTGCAAGACCTCTGACAGATGTGTATGCAAATCACACCAAGAGTAGTACATGTACTACTTTAGAAATTGGTGCGGCTCCAACAAAGTCGGAACCGCACCGATTTGACCACTCTAATTGCGGAGAATACGGTGCAAGTTGCATGGCATGCAAAGTCGTGCCTGATGTGACCAGGGTGTTAGTCATGGAAGACAAGGTTATCTTTGTTTTTCTTTTCCCCTTTTTTTTTTTTTTTTTTTTTTTTTTTTTTTCAGATTGAAAGTTGAGACCAGATTTTTAACACTGGTTCATGTTAAATTTCCAATGCAGAGATTGAAAGACTGAAGAAGGGAGGTGATGTGAAAGGAAAGGAAGAAGGAGACACTTACCTAGACTTGTTCTCCCATAAGAACATGAAACTGAAGGAGCGTGTTTTGATTCCAGTAAAACTGTATCCTAAGGTAAGTGTTGCTTTTTGTTACCCTCGGCTCCTTTTCTTAGAATCCAGAATACTGAATGTTTATCATCTTTTGCGGTAAACAGTCTGGTACATTATAGGATGGGTATGGGAATACTGGTGGAAATGCAGTTGTTCCAACAATTACCTATGTTTTAACCACTTGCCTGCCACCCTATAGTAGAAGTACTGCTGCATGGCTACGCAAAATCATACGTGATTTACATTTCTGGCTAGAGGTGCGTTCCGCCCTACCTGTGCCGCCATTGGCGGCTACGTATATGTCAATCACCAGGTCCCGGCCAGAGATTCCCTGGCGATCGCTGAGTAAAACTGATAGGGGAGAGACCTGTGTGTTAACACAGCAGAGAAATAGACAGCAGCATGTTTTCCTAGTAAAACACACAGCACATTATGTAAAACGGCACACTGTTAACCCTTTGACTGCCCCAGATATTAACCCCTTCCTGCCCAGTGTCAGTACGGTGTAAGTGCTTTTTATTAGCACCGATCACTGTATTAGTGTCATTGGCAGTTAGTCACTCCCACCCAGTGTATGAATGCCTTCTGCAGTCCCGCTATAAGCCGCCGATCACCACCATTACTAGTATAAAACAAATTAAAATTCCAGCGTATATATACTGCCATTTGTGACTCACTTAAATGTATTGGAATTATTTATTTTTATTAGCCGACATGTAGCAGAGTACATTTTGACCTAAAATTATGAAGAAATTAATTTTTTTTTTTTTTTTCTGTTTATAGCACAAAAAATAAAAACCACACAGGCAATAAAATACCACTGAAAGAATGCTCTATTTGTGGGGGGAAAAGGACATACATTTCATTTCACCACGCAATTGTCAGTTAAAGTGAAGTAGTAACGTATTGCAAAAAATTACCTGGTCAGGAAGCAGGGTAAAGCCTCTGAAGGGCAAGTGGTTAAAGCAAAACTTTTTTTTTTTTTTTTTTCCCCCCCCCCCTAAATGCAGCGTAATTATTTGGGTTAATTCATTTGGTGTTGGTAATTATTTTTTGCATCCATATTTTATGTGTATTTGTTTATGTAGAATGCAAAAGTCTGCAGTTACTTGTAAAATATAGTGTACAAAATTTTTATTCTGATATTTTCCCCAGTTTAATTTTGTTGGAAAGATCCTGGGACCACAAGGAAACACAATCAAGAGGCTGCAAGAGGAGACTGGAGCAAAAATTTCGGTGCTGGGCAAAGGATCAATGAGGGACAAGGCAAAGGTAAGACATCTTTTAGATGGCGTATATTTGGAGGAAGATTGAGAGTATAATGCACTTTTTTTTTGTAAAACACTTAACATAATAACTTTCTCAAAATATGAAACATTCTGTGAATGCACATGGGAGAGGAGGGGCAGAGAAACAACAGTACGGTTTGCTTGAGGGAGAGCTGCAAGTCTGTTGGAGAGCAGAAAGTATAGCAGAACAGCCAATGAATATCTTGGAATGGGGTTGGTCATCACAGTAGGAACATTTTTGCAAATGTGTGCTAACTTTTAGGTTTTGTTTTTGGGAGAAACCTTGGCTGCAGCCACTTGACCCCCAAGCCAAAACATTCAATTTTGAGAGGCCCTAGAGAATACCATTGGTGGGTGTTGCAGTTTTTATGTCACATGGTGTTTGTGCAGCAGAGTTTCAAACATAATTTATTTTTTTAATACTTTGATATTTTATGCACTAAAATTAATTTTTCATAAAATGTTATGCTGAGTTGATATCTAACATGTCACACTTTAAAATTGCATACACCCATGAAACAGTACTTTTTTGTTTTGTTTTTTAAATCTCATAATTTTTGTATGACTATCTGGTAATCCTATCCACATTACTATAGCCAATTGTTTACTTTTCAGTCCCACTCCTAGGGTTCTCTATCCCTCACAAGAGACTTTGCATACCATTTGTGTTTCTGTACACTGGCTTATAGCTAGGTTAAAAATTGAGTAGATTTCATTTGTCTTAAAAAAATTAGGAAATTTTTCTATAACTGGCTTTTTATAACACTAAATGGGATCCTTTTGTTTGAACATTTCTAATGTTTTTCTTTAACTTATTGAATGTTAACCCATTGACAACGCTTTATAAAGTGATCAGTCGCTCACTCTCAGAATCTCTTAATATAGATATTGGCATTCTATACTCGAACCATAATATTGCTTTGTTTTTTATGCTTTCTTGTGATAGAAATAAGCATGACCGGTCCTTTATGGAGAGGTTTGGGGTCTGGCCTCCAAAGCATCTGATCAAACATTGGTTTGATCAGATGCTTGTACAACCTGGCAACGGCTTATAAACAAAAGATGGAAACCAAAAGTGATTAAATCCTTTTCTGGTTTCTTATCTCATTGAGGGAGGAACATCAGTTCCTGTATAGCCACTCGAAACACTTCGAGAGAGCGTCACTGGGATGATTCCTGTAACTGCAGGCGGCATCCCAGTATAACCACTTCAATCCGAGGACATCATATGACGTTAAGCTGCTAGCAAGCTTAAAGCCGAGCTAAAGTCTGCAAATATTCCCCTCTGCTCCATAGATGTAGGGCCAGGTCTTTCTGTCTTGACTGATCTGCAGGGGTTTTATTTCACAAGTATACACTTCAGAGTTAGGTCATTCCAACATTGAGGTGTCCAAAGTGTACACTGAGCTGGGCATGCACAGGTCAGTCTGCTTTTTGAAGATGATTTTGAATAGGTACATGTTTGTTGCAGGAGATACATCACCATTAAAGAGCCTGCCTTCCTGCAGGGTTTTGTTTTTTTTTTTTTTTTCCTTCCCCCATCTTAACTTTAGGGTTCTGCATTAAACACTACCGTAGACCTGCTGTAGCTTGTTCAAAGTCATTAGACACTCTTATTAAGATCTCTTTGCAGCCAACAAATCAAAGAATGGCTTAGTGCAATTTTGTGGGGGTATACACTAAAGAACAGATTTATAAAGCAGTGAATGTTACATTCACTGTGGGTGAATCCATTCTTGTGATTCACAATGCCTACACCAAGAAGATTCACCAGAAGTGATTGTTACATTTCCTGTTTTATAAGTCTACAATTGTTGAAGCTTTTTTTCCACCTTAATGCCATGCTCACGTTTGGCCATTTAGGAATCGCATGCGGAATCTACACAATTCTAAATCGCATCATGCGTGTTTAGGGTGCCATTCAGGATGAAAAGTACCCAAACACTGCAATTTTGCTGCATGAGTATCCTGGCAAACCATGCATGTAAAATTTGCGCCTGGCTCGGCGATAGAAATTTGATTCCTCGGCTTCATTGGTGCAACAAACGTGTGCATGTTTGTTTTTTGTGCGTGTGGGGTTTTTTTTTTTTTTGTTTTTTTTATTATAGAATTGTTAACTTATGTTTGTATATTGTATGAAATGTTATGCCTTTTTTCGTGCATTAGGAAGAAGAACTCCGGAAAGGAGGAGATCCAAAATATAGTCACTTGAACATGGATCTGCATGTTTTCATTGAGGTTTTTGGCCCACCTTGTGAGGCATATACTCGAATGGCACATGCCATGGAGGAGGTCAAGAAGTTCTTGGTTCCAGTATGTTTGGTTTGTTCTGGTTTATTTTTTTTGTTTGTTTTTTTTAATCCTTTTCATTGGTGCAGATTGTAAATGGTGTTTTGAACAGTTGTTTGTCAAGTTATAGATGTACCGTATTTTTCGCTCCATAAGACGCACCTAGATTTCAAAGGACAAAAAAAAAAAAATTCTGAACCAATGGACTGCGGATGTTTTGGGGGGGGGCGCGCGTAGTCCTCCTGTCTCTGTAGTCCTCCCCTCTCCATAGTCTTGTGGGACATGTGACAGGCCCAACAAGACTATGGGGCCATTCACAAAGCACAGCGTTTCTCGCACACGCGCAGTTGGCAGGCTGTCAGGCCGATAAAAGCAGGACACCGCTGGACCGAGGAACAGGTAGGAGGGAGGAGGTGGTTCTTCACAGTAGAGCCGAGCATTTGACCCGGTATTCTAACGCGGTAGCGGGCATACCGGGCCGGCCGCTCCATAAGACCCACAGACATCCCCCCCCCCCCCATTTTTTTTGGGGGGGGGGGGGGGAGAGCATCTCATGGAGCGAAAAATACGGTAGTTTTAAAATTTTGCTCTATACATCAGTAGTGCTAAACTGAAGTCCTCTTACAGGGAATTCTTTTCTCTTCTCTTTACACTCTCTGGGGTTAGATGACAGATCTCTAGGTTTGGAGATTTTAGCGCTCTTGGCTCCTGACCCAAGTTCCTAACATTTTGCTTTAAGCATATGGAATTTTTGTGGTGCGTTTTTAAAAAAAATTTTTTTTATATATATAATACATGTTTTTTATTATATTTTTGCTTTCACAAACAGGATATGATGGATGATATTTGTCAAGAACAGTTTTTGGAGTTGTCCTATTTGAATGGAGCCCCTCCAGAACAAGCTCGTGGTGGTGGGAGAGGAGGTCCTTCCCGTGGCAGAGGTGGTCCACCCCCTTCTGCTACAGCTCCACCAGCAAGGTAGCGATCATTTTTCACACTAGCAGAAAATAATTTTTAAGGAGTATTTGAAGTGAGTTGGTTATTTTACCTCACCCATTTTCAGCTTTGAGGTTTGTATGAGAAAAGGTGAAGCAAAAGTCGTATGTGCTGAATTAATCTCCCTTATTTTTTCCAGTGCAGTATAGGCAAGTATAGATGTTATGGTCATTAAAAATATTTGTTCCTTTTTTTTTTTTTACGCTTCTTACTGCAAATATATCTTAAATGTCTGACAATTGTCACTTCAGACTTGGATTGCTAACATTACTTTTCCTTATTTGATTGCAATATACTAAGCAGTAGATATTTGAGAACCCCAGGAATGTGCACATAAAGTTAGTGATTGTAACCCTCACTTTGCAGGGATGTTTTGTCACTTCCGGGTCCCCGTTGAAAGATTTCGGGCCATGGAGGCCGGGCAAGAATGTAATGCGGTGTAATGTGCACTGAATTACATACAGGAGGCGACATCCAGTGTCTTGTAGACCCTGAATGTCGGAATAAAGAGAAGCTGTCACCAGAAATCATCACATAGAACGTACCATTCCCCTCCCCCTGAAAAAGAGGCCCCTCCCCCACATGTACGCAAATGTAAATGCACACTGGGGCGCCTACGCATGAAATTGTCTTTGTGATACACGTCGCATATCGCCGCACGCATCACAGGGGTGTGGACATTTTTTAATAAACCTGCTTGTCCAAGGGATTAAATCGGGGTCCCAATCTGCTTGTTCCTCAGGACAATCTACTTGCCCTGATAACCAAAAATACCAAAACTGTATTTGATGCTGACCATCCCTTCACTCTGCAATCACGCCTCTGGCCATATCTATAGAGGTGTCTCTGATTATCCCTACGTTCAGCAATCACAAAATGCAATCCAGTATGTGGATGTGGCAGGTGGAGTAGATGAACAGTAATAGGACAGTTTAATGTGTGTTGCCATTGATCTGTCCTGTATGGTGGTCTGGGTCCTGAGGCTGACCACTGTGTGTTCTGCAGCAGAGGATACAAATGCATACAAATTGAGAGGAGAGCGAGTGCTGAGGTGAGGGGTGCGGGAAAGGCGGCTTGTCAGCGTGTCCAAGAAGGAGGCGGAGATTAAGAAGTATGGGAGTGGCCAGGACTGGATGGGCTGAGGGAGCTGCTGAGCTAGTGAGAGGCTGGCGGAGAGGGGACTGCCTGCACAGGACAGATGAGTGGAGAGCCTGCTAACTGGTGTAGCATGAAGAGCTGTTCATGTTTCACCGGTGTCCGCTCCTCCGGAACTGCATGTCGTGCGATATGGATTGCACATCGTCCCCCATTTCACGAGCAGGCACAAATTTTAATGTTTGACAAGTTGGATATCTATTTACTCGATACAACCTCATCCTTTATATTTTACAAAAAAAAGGTAGTTTTATTGCTTTTTTTTTTTTTTTTTTTTTTTTTTTGCTTTTTTTTTTTTTTTTTTTTGTGCCCTAAAATTAACTCGCTTGTATTTTCTGCTCAAATTTTACAGTAATTTGTGACAACAAAATTGGAAGTTCCGCTATTTTATTCTCTAGGGTCTCTGGTTTCAGAATGTTTGGGGGTTTTATGTAATCTTCAGGCCTAAAATTACTTTTTTAAACTTGTGCAAAAAACTGCTGGGAAAGGAGCTCCTGACCAGTACTCATTACACTACAAAGTCTTTCCCCTCCCTGCTAGTCTTTAGTTGCGGTGCTGTACAACAGCAGGAAAGGGAGGAGGAGATAAACCACGCATGTTAAAAATATTATACGTTTAAGTTGCCATAAAGCCCCTTTTTTTTTTTTTTTTTTTTTTTTTAAGCCCCAGATAGTCCTTAAACCACCTTCGATTTTTAAATACAGTTTTGGTTAAAGAGTTTTTGTCCCTGGACAAGTAGTAGTTTTTAAAAAAAAAAAAAATGTCCCCACCCCTGCTTTTGTTAAATGTTTTTGTTAGCCCTCACTTTGTAAAACAGCACATTCAGTTTAAAATAGAAATCGAAGGTGAAACGTTTCGAGTATAGTTATAAATATTATAACTTTTTTTTTTTTTTTTGTCAGAGCTGAGGGAGGAAAAACAGCAGTACACTAATCTTCCCAATAACTGGTTGTACAGAGAGGATGTGTGAGCAGAAGTCTGATCATTGAAGGATAGCATACTGCGTTCCCAGCATAGTTGGAAAACTGCCCATGGTGTGCTGTCATGTCTAGTGTGGTTAATATATAATCGGAAATACCAGAGATTTCATACAAGTACTTGGTATCGAAGGCACATATAAGGAATATGAAATGTTGGGTTTACATAATCTTAAAAGTACTCAGGCTTTGAGTTTATGGTTAACATCTTTTCACAGTGACCCTCTTTTAGTTAAAGCCCAACTATTGCAAATGACAATTTTCTAGCATTATTTTCAACTGTACATTGTATTACAAAATTGTAACTTCTTTTTTTTTTTTTTTTTTGTCCCCCCCTCCTTACAGAGGTAGAGCTGGTCCTCTGCGCTCTCTTGTTCCTAGGGGAGCTCCTGGGCGTGGAGCTATAACACGTGGTGCCAGTGTAACCCGAAGTGTGGCTCCCACACCTACAAGCAGGGGTGCGCCTTCTGGAAGAGCTCGTGCTGGATCTATTCAGAGAATTACTTTGCCACCTCCCGCCCCAGAACCCTATGATGACTATGTAAGTAAAGGTTTTATTTATTTTTTATCCACTCTTTTCATTCTACCATTCAGATTGCTTAGTGCTTTTCAGCAACATGGCACACAAAAATATGGCTGTGCTGCTGTAATAGGAATTCACAGTAAAAATGTACTTGCTGCTGTGCCCACCTCTGTGCTCTGTAGGGACAAATTTCACACATCTGTTGCAGTTATTCTGCTGTTGTCTACAAAATTACAGCTGGGTTGGCCATGCCTTGCATCCCTGTCTCCAAAATCAATTCTGTTGTAGGCCTGTTACTTCCCTGTTTGATTCACTAAGCCCTGAAGTGTTCAGCTTTTTATTTTTTTAGTTTTTTTTTTTTTCTTGTCAGCTGCCTGGAATTCATAGTAAACAATTGGAATACAAAACCTTTGGCTGTGCTCCTTCAGTTGGCCTTGGCTTGCCTAATTTGACCATGCATAGGACAAGTCATTGAAAAGAAACAGTGGTTTAATTCTTTAGTGCGACAAATGAAACACTGTTCAGGATACTACATTTGCCTCAATCCATCCATGAGTCGGAGGTTTACTCTGTAAATGAAGCAATAACCTTATCTGTTCATGCTGTGTTCTGTTAATCACTCAATGCCAATACTCCCTGTACACTGGGCTGCACAATGTACTTCAGATCACAGTATTGTCATTGACAGAAGTTATTTTGTATAAATAACACTTTTCAGGGTTTTTGGTATTGCACCCTGTTCAACAGAACGTTTTTATTTTGTCTTGCTTCTGAAACCTTTTCTTTTTGTTTACAGGGTTATGAAGACACCTATGGAGAACAAAGCTATGAAGGTTATGAGGGTTATTACAACCAAAGCCAGGGGTAAGTATAATAATTTTTTTTTTTTTTTTTTTTTTTTTTTTTTTTTTTTTTTAAAACCCCAAATGAAACATTTTTATTGTATTGCAGCTTACCAAGACTAAGTGTGGTGACTAAATTAGTTTAGCTTTTTATTTATTTTCACTTAGCGATTGGGGGGTGGAGACAAACCATTTACCGCTGACAGGCGCTTATACTGGTCAGCTTTTGTGAAACCTTTCCCAAAAGAAAAATCTGTTAACTGCATAAGCGTGAGCTGGAGTTTGACTTTAATTATCTAAATCTGCTAGTGCATCTTGCATCTCCCCTCCCAGTTAACAATGCTGCTGTCCAAATGTCTCTGTTCCATCTTCTAGAGCAGGCGTTTCAAACGGACTGCCCTCCACGTGTTGTAGAACTAAAAGTCCCATCATGCCTCTGCCTCTGGGAGTCATGCTTATAACTGTCAGCCTTGCAATTAACCATGGGACTTGTAGTTCCACAGCAGCTGGAGGGCTGCCAGTTTAACAACCATGATCTAGAGTAGGCTTCCGAAGGCAGAGAAGTGTGTTTTTTAATGACCAGATCACTAGGTGAAAACTGAAGGAAAAGCCTAAAGACAAATCTGACTGGTAAGCTGCAATATGGTAAATATTTGGTTTTGTGTTTTAATATCGCTTTAACTATTTTATGGTGTAATTGTGAAACTCAATGCTTGCTTCATTTCTCTGCTGCAGAGAGACCGAGTATTATGATTATGCACATGGTGAGAGCCTAGAATCATATGACAGCTACGGTAAGTGTTCATCTAGAGTTCAATAGTTAAAGGTGTGTGTGTGTGTGTGTGTGTGTGTGTGTGTGTTTTAGAACTCCAAAACTAATGTACTGTCTCATGGTTTGATGTTTAGCATTCAGGGGTTACTGGCTTAAAGCTTGCAAATGTACATGTTAAGGCATACAATTGTGTTCAAAATAGCAGTCCAATATCCCTAACCAGATCAGTCGCTGTTTTGGTATAAATTATATTTCTACATGGCAAATAATTTACTAGTAGGTGTAGTAAAGTAATAGAAAACCAACAGTCATGACATGCAGGCTGCTGATTCTGTGTAATTGAATCATTATTCGAAAGGGGCACGTTCAAAATAGCAGTGTGGACTGACTTCAGTTAGTGGTGTAATTCAGTCTGTGAAAAACATGTCAGACAGGTGACCCTTATTTAGACCATGACGAAGGCAGCAAATGTTGTACATGCTGAGTATAGTGCAATTCTCTCATTTCATTACAAAATGAAGGTAGACATTACAGTTTTATTTCAGGTACTTGTATAGCGCCGTCCAGTTGCGCAGCGCTTTACATATATATTGTACATTTACATCAGTCCTTAACCCTCAAGGGGTGTAGTTACAATACAATTTGTCTAGAACAGTATGCTGTTCTGAAGAACATCATACTTTGATTAAAAAGTTGATTGGAGAGGCGAAAACCTGTAAAGAAGTGCAGAAAATGATAGGCTGTTCAGCTAAAATGATCTCAGATGCGTTAAAATGGCAACTAAAACCATATGACATAGAAGAAAGCTGATAACTACCATTTAAGTGGATCGATCGAAGAGTAGCCAAAATGGCAAAGACTCGGCCAATGATCAGCTCCAGGGTGATCAAAGGTGGTCTAAAGTTACCTAGGAGTACTGTACTGTTAAAAGATTTCTGTGTGAAGCCAAGCCCTCACAAAGTCCCATTGTTGAAAAAACGACATGTACTGAAGAGGTTACAATATGCCAAAGAACACATTGACTGGTCTAAAGAGAAATGGCACAACATTTTGTGGTGGACTGTTAAAAGCAAGGTGTGTGTGTGGGTTTTTTTTTTTTTTAAGGATTTTGAACTGTACTCATTATTTGAACACAGCTGTACCTGTGAATGTGGTAAAATGCTTAAACTGACATCAAATGCCAGTAGGTGATGGCATAATCAAAGCACATATCTACAGGTTTTTTTTTTTTTGTTTTTTTTTTTTTCTTTGAGAATCCTGCCATGGTCTCATTCAGTATTGCAGTAATTTTAATAGCAGCAGTGTTTTTTGATTATGCAAATGTGGGCTCATTAGCTGCAGTTTACATTTCTGACTGTGAAAGGCCTCCTGCTATGCTGATGTTCAATAGCATGGTGTACAGACATCTTAATATGTCAGTTGCTTTGTACTGTTGTTGGTTTTGTCATTTTAATGTCTAAGTTCTTAACAGTGTTTTTTTTTTTAATGTGATTTTTCTGTTTGTAGTCCTGCAAGTGTACAGTGCCTTGAAAAAGTATTCATACCTCCTTGACATTTTCCACTTTTTTTTTTTTTGGTCATGTTACAACCAAAAACATTCAAGGTTTGGGATATTTTGTTAGATCCTAACCTGCTTTTAAACTTATCCACAACTTTATCCCTGACCTGTCTGTGTTCCTTGGCCATCATGATGTTGTTTGTTCACTAACAAACCTAAGGGCTTCACAGAACAGCTGTATTTATACTAAGATTAAATTACACACAGGTGGACTCATTTACGAATTAGGTGACTTCTGAAGGCAATTGGTTCCACTAGATTTTAGTTTAGGTATCGGAGTACATGGGACTGTATACAAATGCACGCCACATTTCAAGTATTGATTTGTAAAAAATGATGAAAACCATTTTATCATTTTCCTTCCACTTCACAATTATGTGCCACTTTGTGTTGGTCTATCCCATAAAATCCTAACAAAATACATTTTTGGTTGTAACATGACAAAATGGAAAAATTCAAGGGGTATGAATACTTTATTTGCCTTATGTAAGTGCAGACTCCACTGCCACTTAGCAGTGCTCTGTAATGTTGTGCTTTACTGATTGCTTTACTGTCAGAAGTAGAATATAGTTTACAACATGTAATGGTCACTTTATGTAAATCTACAGAATATTTAGGTCTCTGAAATTACAATGAAAAAGCACATACATGGGATTTACTACATACAATTACCAGAATACAGCGGTTTGCCATTGTTTTCTGTGGGTTTCTTCTCCCTTTAGGAAATCTATACTCTAATAAATATGGAAGCTGCCGTCACTAGTTAGTCTGCCATAACTGGGATTGGTCAAGTTGGAACTTTTCCCTTTTTTTTTTTTTTTTTTTTTTTTTTTTTTTTTTGTGAATTTGAAGTTTTGAGTAGGATTAGCATGACTCCCAGGCAGTTAACATGTTTACAGTTCAGGTTTATCCACCAGCATATCTTTTTATTATGGTTGAACGTCCTAAATATAGGAACCATGTTTCAAACTTGTTGAAAAAATTATCTGTCTAGCAAAGTTTACTAAACTATTACATAGCACTTAAAGTTCACCTTTAGGAACGTGACATGTAAACTCTAAATCACCTGCTTTTCACCCCCAGCGCAAGGACCCATACTTATGCCATTGACTTTTCTTCCAGCTGTGTAACTGAAAGCAAACACGTGTGGGGTTGGTGTGTGTGTGTGTGTTTTTTTTTTGTTTTTTTTTTTTTGTTTTTTTGTTTTTCTGCTTTTTGATTCAGTGGCCTTATTTTTGTCTGACCCAATGCCTTGTACATTTTAATTCTAGGGCAAGACAACTGGAATGGATCTCGGCCATCTCTGAAGGTTCCTTCTGCTGCTAAAGGCAGTAGCTACAGAGATCATCCATACAGACGCTTCTAAGACTGCTACTCTTCCAAACAGTTATTACTGATATGTTGTGTCCCAGGACTTCTGTTCCTTAACCCACAACACAAGTAAATTCTCTGTACTCTGTGACTCCTTTCCCTCTTCCCTTTTGATCCCTTAACCTGTCCCAAATCCTCCTCCTTTTTATAGAACCGATCTTTAAAGTAGGAGGAAAATTAAAAACAAAATCCACATCTGTGAATATTTAGAACCATTTTACGTTCATTGTTTAAAAATAAACGAAAACCCTTAAAAACATAAATGCTTTTCATGCAAGAAAGAGCAGTTAAAATAGTATTTTAAGTGACTTTGTTACAAACTGAGGATTTCTAACAAAACATTCGATGTTAGCTGTAGATTCTGTCCTTAAGCAAGCTGCATTTCAATATTCCATTATATATTTTTTTTTTTATTATTATGAGTTAGCGCAATTAGCTGTAATATTGTATGCTGTTTAAAAACCCAGGCTTTGACTTTGTAATTAAATCCGCTTTGTTTTATGTTATTAAACCTTATGGACAAATCCTTTTGTTAATGTTGTCTTAATTCACCTTTTGCTCAGATAGGATTATAAAATGTGAATTTATAAAAGAAATTTAGTGAATCATGGCTTTTACCTTTTTTATAAACCAGCAAACTGCACACTTTTGCATCCTAAGCAGTTTTTTTAATTTCATAAAGTTTAGTAGTATGTATATGCCCAAGCAGATTAATTTGATCTTCTTGCACATCCATTAAACAGTTTTGTGTATGTGCAGGTGGTCTGCTGTATGTAGAGTTCAGTGCAGGCCTGTTGCACCTGTTGAATACAGCTGAGGACAAGCACACCAACATATGTGTAGGCCCTGAAGTTCTTTAATATGAATCCTTCAAACTGAAGTATTGTAATGCTCACAGGTTCTTCAAAATATAAAAAGATAAAATGTCATATCTATTATGGTAAAAATAGACCTTTTTAAATGTGTTTTTAAGCTTTGGAGTACAGTTAAATTTAACTTGGCAGATATGTACAATAAGATCCTGTAAGAAGAGTTTAGTGTTGCTGGTCTACATTTAAACTGTGGTAACTGCACACATCAATTGATTATATTTAGGTTATGTTATTTTTCTTGTACTAGAATTATGTAAAGTTAATGACGTTCTTTAGATGACATGCTAAGGTTTACCAAGCTTTCCTAAATTTGACAATCAAAGCTAAAAATGTGTAAAGGAGGTACAGCAGTCATTCTCGGCTATATCCTCCCATTTCTTACTGTTAATATCTATAAACCATTTACGGTTTGACGCTCAGCAATTTAGCAGTAAGATACATTATGTATTCTATATTTTATATGTAGGCAAAATGCACACTTAATGTGTGCTAATATTATCTAACTTCAGAGTGTAATTAAATTTTGTCACTACTCAAGTCGTTTATATTTTAGTATGTTTGAATACCAAAGAAATAATTTTTCAGTAACCATCATGAATAATCTTTCTGTTTAAAACTAAAACTTCCCCTTGTTTTGCTGCATACTGCACTGAGATTGTCAGTCATTGACTTTTATATTATGTGCCTTTTTATAAATGATCATGGGTAAATCCCCTGGGTTCCTTTTTTGTTTTTATACTAAAAAAAAAAAAAAAAAAAATACAAAAACACAAGCTGGTGGACAGCTTTTAAGTAATTGGTACCTAAGGCACATCTGCACAGTTTAAACTTTTTTTTTTTTCCCTTTAAATTTAGGAGGTTTTTTTTTTACTGGTAAAATGGTTTCCATCTTGATTTGAGGTCAGTTCTATCCTTCCTAGGAGTGTGCCAATTCCTATGGTAGGGTTGATGTTTGGCTGCATGGTGAAAGCCTTGTACAGACTCTCAAAAATAATAGAGAGACAAAATAAACTTGTTATTTGTAGTCTAACGGGATAAAGACTGGACAGTTTCCATGGGCTGTGGACATCGTACAAATGCCAAACCTTAAAAAAGAAAAGAAAAATCTCGCAAGACACTCAGGATGAGTAAATCATGCTTCGCCAACCAGGTAACAGAATTCCCTAATACTGCTCTCCACTAATTTGTTTCTGTGCATTCTAACCAGCCATCTGCAAAGATGTCAGGGGATTTCTGACTGTTTGCTGATGTCTGGGTAAACTGCCTGTTCTGAGTATCAAATATTAATAGACATATAAACTGATAGCAGATTGTAAACTATTCATAGAAATTTCCAAAAAAAAAGCTTAAAAAGCCTTCTGTAAAAAGTGAATTGTAAAAGTTGCAACATTTTAATGGAAGTTGACATAAAAAGGTTTCCAACTTGCATTTAATTACAATAAATCTGCTACCATTAAAATATTAAAAATTGCCTAGTTATGTAGACTTTGAAAAAAATTAAATACTTGTTTTTTGTTTTTTTTAATACCCTTCCCTTATTTTTACTTTTCCCAGTGGTGTGATTTTTCTCCAGTGCTGACCTTTTTTCTTTTTTCCTGGCTTCACAGGTGGTGGTTGCTGGCATCCATGGGAAGTCAGAGGTGGGTTGCTACATGAATTGATTCTCTGATAAATATCAAAAGGAACACCATTGCCAATCAGTTGTCTGTAAAGAAGCAGTCTGTCTGCAGAGGAAAGAAGGGGAGGTGTTTAGAGAGGTGTGTGTTCAACACGTCACCATTTTTCTTCGTAAATATATGATCAGAAACATTAAAGGAACACTTTAAGCAGTGTATAGCATCAAGACAATGTTGATCTGTTCAGTTATGTTGCAGAGGAGGTTAATTAAATTCTAACAGAAAAGCAGCTGAAACTGATTAACAGGTGCACTAGATGAGCAACAGTGACCCACAAAACATGAATGGTTTTACAGGTGGAGGCCACTGACATTTCTTTCCCTACTTCTCTTTTCTGACTGTTTTTCAATAGTTTTGCATTTGGCTAGGGTTAGTGTCACTACTGGTAGCACGAGATGATACCTGGACCCTACAGAGGTTGCACAGGCAGTCCAACTCCTCCAGGATGGCACATCAATATGTGCCGTTGCCAGGGTCACCCTGAGCACATGTGACAGATGAGAGGGTTTGAAGAAGCCGTGGAGAATGTTATGCTGGCTGTAACATTGTTCAGTATGAGCATTTTGGTGGGTCACTGATGGTCTAGGGAGGAATATCCATGGAGGAATGCACAGACCTCTACAGGTTAAACAATGGCACCCTGACTGCCATTAGGAATTGGGATGAAATCCTTGTACCCATTGTCAGACCCTACGCTGGTGCAGTGGGTTCTGTTGCACGGCAATGCCCGGCCTCATGTGGCGAGAGTATGCAGGCAGTTCCTGGAGGATGGAGTTGATGGCATTGAATGGCCCCCACGCTCGCCTGACCTAAATCCAATAGAACACCTCTGGAATATCATGTTTCACTTCATCCGACGCCTCCAGGGTGCACCTCTGACTGTCCTAGATCTCAGTGATACCTTGGTCCAGATCTGGGAGGAAATACCCCAGGACATCATCTGTTGTCTCATTAAGAGCGTGCTGTGATGTCGGGCATGCATACAAGCACTTGGGGGCACTACAAACTACTGAGTACCATTTTGAGTTGCAGCAGTGAAATTTCAGCAAAATGGACTAGCCTGCTGCATCATTTCCTCACTTTGATTTTCAGGGTGTCTTTTGACTTTAGTCTTCTTTAGGTTGATGATTTAAATTTCCATCAAATGATGGGGCTTCCTCATACATTACCGAGTCCATATCCGTATAGATATCCAGCGTGATATTTTTCCCCATTGAAATCTGATGTGTTTTCAAAGTGTTCCTTTTTTAAAAAAAAATTTTGAGCAGTGTATTTCTAAATGTGCTATTGAAATGAAATGTTCACATGTTAAGAACCCATGCAATCCATACATACAAAGAAACCAAAACAAATACGTTCAGAAATTAAGTTATTTGTATTAAAATGGAATGACACAAGGAAAAAGTATTGCACACACTAAATTACATTTTATTTAATACTTTGTACAAAATTCTTTGTTGGCAATGATGGTTTCAAGGCATCTCTTGCTTGGAGAAACTAGTTGCATGCATTGCTCAGGCGTTCCTTTTGGTCCATTCTTCCACACAAGCGGTCTTCAAATCTTGAAGGTTCTGTAGAGCTCTTCTATGAACTCTAATCTTTAGTTCTTTTGATAGATTTTGCTATTGGATTCAAGTCAGGTGATTGGTTGGATCATTCTAGCAACTTTATTTTCTTTCTATGACACCAGTTGAGAGTTTCCTTGACTTTGTGTTTGGGATCATTATCTTGCTGAAATGTCCACCCTTGTTTCATCTTCATCATCCTTCAGTGTAATGACGTTCTGGTAATTCTTTTTATTCCTGTCACAATTCTTGCAAAAAGTACATGATCGTGATTGTCAGTTTATGGTGAAATGATCTTCCCACTTGAAGATTATGGCCCCACTAGTACTCACTGGAACATTCAGAAGTTTAGGAATTCTTCTATAACCAATGCCATCACTATGTTTTGCAACAATAAGTTTGCGAAGGTCTTGATAGAGCTCTTTGTTTTTACCCATTATGAGATGTTTGTAGGACACCTTGGTAATAATACTTTATAGGCCATCTAGTTGAGACTGAACCAGCTGATATTTCACTGAAAAGGGGCAGAATCTGATAGATTTCAGCTGGTGTCTTGGCTTTCCATGCTTTTTTGCACCTTCCTTTCCTCATGTGTTCAATACTTTACTTTTTCCCTGTGTCATTCCATTTTATTGCACATAACTTAATTTCTGAACTTGTTGTTTTGGTTTCTTTGTATGGATTGCATGGGACGCAGTGAAAATTTCATGTCAATAGCACCTTTAGAAATATATTTACTGAGAAAAATGGTGACACAAATTAGTAGAAGAGAATTCCATATCAAATCAATATTTTGGTGTGACCACCCTTTGCCTTCAAAACTGCATCAATTCTTCTAGGTAGACTTGCTTACTGTTTTTGAAGGAGTTTGAAATGTAGGTTGTCCCAAACATCCTGGAGAACTAACAGCAGATCTGAGTATGTAGGGTGCCTCAATTCCTCCCGTCTC
Organism: Staurois parvus; assembly: GCF_062004578.1. Lineage (NCBI taxonomy): Eukaryota > Metazoa > Chordata > Amphibia > Anura > Ranidae > Staurois > Staurois parvus. The sequence goes on from NW_028317941.1 coordinate 788,680, forward strand.
CATGTAATCCCAGACAGACTCTGTGTTGAGATCAGAGCTCTATGGGGGCCAAACCATCACTTCCATAACTCCTTGTTTATGCTGAAAAGGATTCTTAATGACGTTGGCTGTATGTTTTGGTGTTATTTTGTTGCAGAATAAATTTGGGACCAATCGCATGCCTTCCCTAATGGTATGGCATGCTGGTTAATTATTTGCCTGTATTAGCATTGAGGACACAATTGATCTTGGACAAATCTTGAATTCCATTTGCAGACATGCAGCCCAAACTTGCAAGGAATCGTCACCATGCTTCACTGTTGCCTACAGACACTCATTGTACTGCTCTCTGGCCCCTCGGGAGGCAAACTGCCTCTTGCTACAGCCAAATATTTCAAATTTTGTCCAGTGCACCTGCTGCCATTTTCTGCGCCCCAGTTCTTATAATGCATAATTGAGTTGCTTGTCTTAGTTTCCACATTTTTGCAGGTATGGCTTTTTTGACGCCATTCTTCTATGAAGACCACTTCTGGGCAGACTTCTCCAGAATGTAGGTTGTTGTACCTGGGTCCCACTGGTTTCCACCAGTTCTGTGCTGCTGATTGTACTGCTGAACATTTTCCAATGTCAAATAGAAGTAAGCATGTTGTGGTGTGTTTATCTGCTGCATTGGTTCATTGGCCAACCACTGCATTTTCGGTCCTCAGTGTTGCTTGTTTGTGCTTCTTCAAAACAACTTGCACAGCGCATTTTGAAATCCTTCGCCTGGGAGAGACCTTGCTGATAACTACCTTGCGACTTGATGCTGTGCTCAGTCTTGCTGTGGTATGACCTGTGACTGTCACAACCTCACCCATTTTTAAGCATCCTACACAGCTGTTTCTTTGTCTGGTAATGATTGTTTCAACCTACAGTGAAGGAAATAAGCTTTCCCCTGCTGATTTTAAATGTTTGCCCACTCACAAAGAAATGATCAGTCTAAAAATCGAATGGTAGGTGTATTGTAACACTGAGACAGAATAGCAACAAAAGAGTCAAAAGAAATGCATGTCTAAACAAATTATGCACTGATTTGTATGTACATGAGGGAAATAAGTATTTGATCCCCTTCACAAAACATGACTTAGTACTTGTTGGCAATCAGAATTCAGACGTTTCCTGTAGTTGGCCACCAAGTTTGCAAACCTCTCAGGAAGGATTTTGACCCACTTCTCTTGGCAGATCCTCTCCAAGTCATTAAGGTTTGTTGGCTGACGTTTGGCAACTCGAACTTTCAGCTCCCTCCACCGATTTTTCAGTCAGGTTAAGGTCTGGAGACTGGCTAGGCTGCTCCAGGACCTTAATGTGCATCTTCTTGAGCCACTCCTTTGTTGCCTTGGCTGCGTGTTTTGAGTCATTGTCATGCTGGAACACCCATCCACGACCCATTTTCAATGCCCTGGCTGAGGGAAGAAGGTTCTCACCCAAGATTTGACAGTACATTGCCCCGTCCATCGTCCCTTTTTGATGCGGTGCAGTTGTCCTGTCCCCTTAGCACAAAAACCCACCCAAAGCAGAATGTTTCCACCACCATGTTTGACAATTGGGATGATGTTATTGGGGTCATAGGCAGCATTCTTCCTCTAAAAACGGCGAGTTGAGTTGATGCCAAAGAGCTCAATTTTGGTCTCATTTAACCACAGCACTTTCAACCAGTCCTCCTCTGCATCATTCAGATGTTCAGTGGCAAACTTCAGACGGGCCTGGACATGTGCTTTCTTGAGCAGAGGGACCTTACGGGCACTGCAGGATTTCAATCCTTGGTGTAGTGTGTTACCAATTGTTTTGGTGACTGGTCCCAGCTGCCTGGAGATCATTGACAAGATTGTCACGTGTAGTTCTTTGATTCCTCACTGTTCTGATCATTGACACCCATGAGGTGAGATCTTGCGTGGTGCACCAGACCTAGGGAAAATGACAGTAGTTTTGTGTTTCCATTTGCGAATGATTGCACCAACTGTTGTCACCTTCTCACCAAGCTGCTTGGCAATAGTTTTGTAGCCCAGTCCAGCCTTGTGTAGGTCTACAGTCTTGTCCCTGACATCCTTGGACAGCTCTTTGGTCTTTGCCATGGTGGAGAGTTTGGAATGTGATTGCTCCTGTGGACAGGTGTCTTTTATACAGGTAACAAAATGAGATTAGCAGCACTCCCTTTAAGAGACTGCTTCTAATCTCAGCTTGTTACCAGTATGCAAGACACATGTTAGCCAGAAATCCCGCTGAATGATAGGGGATCAAATACATGCAAATCAGTGCATAAATTGATAGACATGCATTTCTTAATTTTTTTGTTGCTATTCTCTGTTACAATACACCTACCATTCGGTTTTTAGACTGATCATTTCTTTGTGAGTGGGCAAACATTCAAAATCGGCAGGGGATTAAATACTGATTTCCTTCACTGTATGTATGATATTGATTATCATTATTACCTGCTTGGTATAACTGGTTAATCCTATATCTGACTCTGCTACAAAAATCCCTGACTTTGTGCAAGTGTAAGAATTGATGCTGGTTTGAAGCCAAAGGGTAGATGCACTAAATTGTTTTTTTGTTTGCTCACTTTGCATTTTGCTTAAAAATATGCAATTAAATGTATTTTTCAAAGCATTCTTTACTGCATTTATTCACACCTATCTAAAACGTTTGCACAGTACTGTATGTGTATTTGTAGTTTAATACACCGCTTGCTTTTCTTTTTGGAATCCGTTTTTTTATGGCCTTTGCATTAGATGTTGCACATAACTTCTGCCAACTACCCCATCCCACTCCTAACCCTATGTGTATATTACACAGGTTTATAGAGTATTAACCAAAAACATACAAGAATAGTCACTAGATCTTGTGTAATACAGTGGGTAAAGAAAAGAATCGCCCATTTTTTACATAATCATATTTTGTTGCTTTGCAGCCTGAAATTAATACAGGCAGTGTTTTGTTTTATTCAGTGCAACTTGTAACTTCCAAGATCTAACACCAACATGTCAGGGAAAATGTTTAAAAAAAATTAAACCATCACGGAGTTCAAAAAAGGAACACCCCCTTGGGTCAGTTTTTTGTTGGAACCACCTTTTTGCTTTAATTACAGCCTTTAGTCTGTTGGGATATGTCTACTGACTTTGTGCAAATATTGCATTAAATCTAGATGTGCACTCTTTATTTGCAGAACTGGTTCAGTTCAATTTGATGAACGTTTTGTGGACTGCCGCCTTCAAGTCATTCCACAGATTTTCAACGGGGTTCAATCCGGGGCTGTGACTAGGTCATGCAAGTGCACATTCACTTTTTTTTTTTTTTTTCTTTTTTTCTGTGTGCTTTGGGTCATTGTCATTTTTAAAAGGTAAGCCTGCTGCCCATTGACAACTGTCTGGCAGAGGGCAGCAGATTTTCCTCAAGGATATGCTGGTATTTTGCCCCCTCCCATTTTTTCCTTATATCCTGGAAAGTAGTGGGGCACCAAAATGATAAATTTTGGACTGAAAAGTCGGGATTCATTTGGCCAAAAACCGAAATGGACAGTTTTTTTTTTTTTTTTATTATTATTATTATATAGAATCGTATTATATTCAACTTTTTAATTTGCATTTTAAATGCAGTCAATGGACTTTTGCGTTTACAAAAAACCCCCAAAAACTCAAGAAAAACGCATCTTTTTAAATTCAATGCATGCCTTCACACTGGTCTATTGCGCTTCCCTTGCAGTGTTAAAAAATTTAAATAAATTTAAAAAATCCTGCTTTCCACCCCATTGAAGCCTGGTTCACACCAATGCATTTTTAAATGGCCTTTTGCAGATACTCACTACAGTCCATTTTTACATGGTTTCCTATGGGACACGTTCACATCTTCTTTTTTTTTTTTCTTTTTCACTACTGCGTTTTTGGAAAGGGTCAGGGACTTTTATAAACTTGAAACGTTGCGTTTTTGGTTCAACAGACACTGCAGAAAACACATGTAATGCGTTTTTTTTAAACATTTTCACACGTGTTGCCTTTTTATCTGCCCAGCAACAAATTGGACACAAATTAAAAAAACACAACTCGTCAAAGAGCATGCAACAACGCACTGAAATGCATTGAAAACACAAAAACCGTACGTGTTGCGTTATTGAGGGGTTTTGCATTTTTAATCTGCCCAGCAACAGGTTGGTCAAAAAAAAAAAAATAGTCCAAAATGCAAGCACTACAAAACGGAAAAATGCAAACTGCTTTTGCAATCTTCCCAGCAAACCAGTTGGCCCAAAAAAAAATTACAAAAACGCATCAAAAGTCAAACGGATATGCAAAACTGACAAAACGCAAACTGCATTGGTGCGAAACAGGCCTGAAATACATTGGAAATTCAGCACAAAGGCATGTTGGATTTTGATGCATTTGCGTTTTCAATGTGCCCAGCAACAAGTTTTAAAATTTTTGATGCGTGTGGTTTTTTTTTTTTTTTTTTTTTTTTTTTTTTTTTGTAAATGCTCATGCAAAAAAAAAAACCGCAAGACTGGCAAAACTCAAACTGCAAAAGGAAAACGGCGCACCGTCCTAGTACATTACCGTAAAAAATAGTTATTGAAAGGATAAACAAGTAGGTAAGATACTCACAATGGACATATAAAACACAGGCACATCACAATGCACAGTGGTGTTCAATCCATATAGCATCTGAGCCCACAAAGATGGAACCCTTCCTAAACCCTGAAGAAGAGGCTGAGTCCTTGAAACGCGTCAGCCAGGGTTCCATCGTTGTGGTCTCAGATGCTATATGGATTGAACACCACTGTGCATTGTGATGTGCCTGTGTTTTATATGTCCATTGTGAGTATCTTACCTACTTGTTTATCCTTTCAATAAATATTCTTTACAATAATGCACTAGACCACTGCGCACTCTTTTTTGTTTTCTTTTGCATTTAGTGACTTTGGACTACTCCGGTCCGTTGAGGGCAGGAAGGAGTGCATATTACAGTGTTCCCTCGCCACTTCGCGCTTCATGTTTTGCGGCTTCAGTACTTCGCAGGTCAGCAGCCACATTGTGGAAAGGAGTGTTGTTTCATGTTGATGCGCAAAAGAGAAGGATCCCTGCATGTCAACCAAAGAGATGAGTTGACTCAGAGTACTGTACATACCACGGGCTTTCATAAAGGCGCGTGATTGGTTTCCGGTGTGACATCGACCAATAAGAGTACGAGTGGATTTATCCCTGTGAGTTGATTGTCTGCGCATCATTGCAGCCTCACTTAGCATCTTCCCTTGTTGTATCTCGCCAGTCTTGTCCATGTTTACATATTTAAAACATTCTTGTACAGTACCCGCATACACAAAAATTCCTAGGGGCAAATACTACTTCGCGGTTTTTCAGCTTTTGCGGGAGGTTCTGGTCCCCATTAACAGCGAAAAACGAGGGATCACTGTAAAGGACATTTATATTGTCATCCTAGCCTCTGCTGAGTCCATTCCCAGCTCAGGAGTAAAGTATTTGCGGTGTTAAAACTCAAACTGCATTGGTGTGAGCCACATTTGTGGAAAATTTGTGGTATTGTCACATGCACACAATGACCACTGTCATAAATATCTGCGACTGCTTCAGAGTTGCTGTAGGCCTCTTGTTAGCCTCTTAACCAGTTTCCTCCTGGCTCTTTCACCCAGTGTGGAGCAATGCCTTGATCAAGGGAGGGTCTGTGTTGTACCAAATACCTTCAGCTACTTGATACTAGACTTCATTGTGCTTCTAGGCATTGATGAAGCTTTTGAAATAGTTTTGTATCCTTCTCCTGACTTTTGCCTATCCACAACTTTATCTTGGAAATGTCTTGACAGTGCCTTGCCTTGTCATAGTTGATTTGCTTCCGTTGCACTATCGGGAACTGAAATGCTCCAGGAAAGTTTAATGCTGGGCTAATCAAAACGACTACTGCTAACAGTTGAAAGTCAAATGGCTTTATGTGCCATTGAGAAGCTGATGATCTACACCTGATTTAGTTCAGGAGGGGGGTGATCAGTTTTCCAACTCAGATTCTGTTTTTGAATTAAAAAAAAAAAATTGACATGTTGGTGTTTAGATTTTTCACTTGGATATTATAAATTGCAGCTGGGTAAAACAAAAACTGTCTTCATTTCGTACTGCAAAGCAACAAAATGTGATTTATTTTAAAGGAGTGATTTCTTTTCTGTACCTATAACAGCAGTAGAAACTTTGAAGTACGTTTTAACGTATCCCCCTTACTAACTCTAGCATACAAATTAATTAGCTACCTTCCAATATTAATACAATTATGGGATATCATGTTTGTAATAGGCAGTTTAGCACTAGCTATGGAGGGGCCAGCCCAGATACTGCCATATTATTCTGCTATTTTCCCCAAAATTTTGTGGGCAGCCTGTTTGGTAACTAAAAGTTTATTATCAGTGTGGAATTTAACATTTATCCATGACTTTAAAGCTGGGGGTGTGAAGACATCTACTGCTGAGTAATTTGAGTGCTATGAACTGTCTTGCCACTATTGGTAATGTAGCTGGGTAATATAATATTCTTCAAGTGCACCAAGCAAACATGTCAGAGGGTCCAGGGAAAGAGTATCATGTAGAAAAGCAGAAATAATTATTACCTCTGACCAGTATTGAGTCAATCTGGGGTGTATCTGCAGCATGTGCATAAGATCTCCCTATTCACGGGTACTCTTAGGGTAAATTGGATTATCTTGTCTACCCCACTGAAATAATTCAACAGGTGTTCTATATACTTGACCCTCTTGCTTTCTTGTAGTTTATCTGTACAAAGGCTTGATTGACAAGTAAATGCAAAGTCTGTTAGAAAATTAACTGTCTTTATCTTAAGGCCAACCAAGCTGGCATTTTAACCCCTTCAGGACCAGAGGTCCTTAATGCCTTTATGTCTAGACCAAAAATAGTTCATATTGAGGGACACAGGGATTTTAATAGTTGCTTTTACTGCCTTTTTAAAGGAGAGTTGGACTTGCAAAAAGAAAAAAAAAATATCGGCCCCCTAAGCTAAGCAAGGAGGGGATGGAGAGCTTTTTGGATTCCATGACTGAGGTTGGGCAGATTTTGCAGCATTCTTATGCAGGCCTCAGTGCTTCCTAGGGGGGTTGTCTAGATATTTTGTTTCTCATCTTTTGTGTCCATATCTCACTAGTCTGGGGCTAAGGCCTAATTTCTATTCCTGTATACTACCCTTGTGATTTTCTTGCAACTATCACATTTTTTCATTTTTTTTTTTTTTGTCGGATTGAACCATTGGTTTTGGGGTCATGGAGTTTTTTTCCCTAGAATTATTGCTCTCAGCTGCTCTAAATGTGTAGGCTTAAGCCCTACCTTTTGCTAAGGATCATCATTCACAATTAAACTTATGGCCTGTAAAGGCTTTTAAAGTGCTGCCTATGCACAATTTTGGGTACCAAAGTTTGTTGATCTTTCACAGCCACACGCAATTTTAAGGCTTGATATGTTTGGTATCCATTTACTCGATGCAACCTCATCTTATTTTGCCAAAAAATTGAGTAATGGTCTTTTTGAGTGCGCTACTAATGTCAACTTTAGTCTATTTTTTTTTACTGAGGAAACTGGTTTAGTTTACATGTACAGTAGAATTCTGTGACCTAAAAAATGGAAACTACCACAATTTCATTCACCCAGGTCGCCGGTTTTAGAAAGATGTCTTGAGTGTTTATCTTCAGGCCTACAGTCAGATGCTTGTTAGGGTATTTGGAAGATTGACGAGCCTACCTACTTAAAACTTTTACTGCTATTCTGTCCTAAGGTTATAGCTACAGTGTGGAAAATTATTTGATCCCCTGCAGATTTTGTAAGTTTGCCCACTTAAAAAGAAATGAAGGGTCTAATTTATTTATTTTTTCTTAGGTGCATTTTAAATGATAGACGGAATATCAACCAAAAATCCAGAAAAAAAACACGATACAAATGTTATAAATTGAGTTGCAGTTCAGTGAGTAAAATATTTGATCCCCAAGCAAAACATGACTTCATACTTGGAGAAACCCTTGTTGGCAAGTACAGAGGTAAGACATTTCTTGTAGTTGATTACCAGGTTTTCACACATCTCAGGAGGAATTTTAGTCCGTTGTTCTTTACTGATCTTCCCTAGATCCTAAAAGGTTTTTTTTTTTTTTTTTTTTTTTTTTACTGTCGCTTGGCAACTCAGTTTTTTAGCGCCCTCCATAAATTTTTTTTTTTTTAAAATAGGATTAAGGTCTGGAGACTGGTTCTTCTTGAGCCACTCCTTTTTTGCCTTGGCAGTATGTTTTGGGTCTTTGTCATGCTGGAAGACCCATCTTCAGTGTTCTGGCTGAGGTAAGAAGGTTCTCATCCAAGATTTTGCAATACATGGCCCTGTCCATTGGCCCCTTAATGCGGCAAAGTTGGCCTGTACCTTTCTGGCAAAGAAAATGCCCCAAAGCATAATGTTTTCCACCCTTCTTGCTTGGCTGTAGGGATGGTGTTAGGGTCACAGTCGGATTTTTTCTTCTTCCAAACACGGCAAGTCAAGTTAATGCCAAAGAGCTCAATTTTGGTCTCATCTGACCACAGCACTTCTGTGGTCACAGTCCCAATCCTTCTCTGAATCCTTTAGATGTTCATTGGAAAAACTTCAGAAAGGATTGTACATGTGCCTTCTTGAGGAGGGAGACCTTTGTGGGTGCTGCAGGATTTCAATCCATGGTGATGTATTGTTAAAAATTAGTTTTTTAAGTGAGTGTGCTCCCAACTGCCTTGAGATCATTCACAAGCTCCTCCTGTGTAGTTCTGGGCTGATCCCTCACTTTTTTTTCATCATCCTTGCCCCATGAGGTGAAATCTTGCATGGTGCTCCAGGCTGAGGGCGATTGATGGTTATTTTGTCTTTTTTTTCCAATCATCGCTCCTACAGTTATCTCCTTCCCACCAAGCTTCTTGCTGATGGTCTTGTAGCCCATTCCAGCCTTGTGCAGGTCTACAGTCTTGTCCCTGAGATCTTTTGACAGCTGTTTGCTCTTGCCCATGAGGTTTGAATGGGAGAAAGATTCTGTGTGTGGACAGGTGTGTGTGTCTGTGTTTGTTTTGTTGTTTTGTTTTGTTTTTTTACACACGAGTTGTCATTAGGAACACCTTTAAAGTTACTTCTACCTGATTTTTATTTATTTTAGGTTGCATAATCTTCCCAAAAGTATCATGCTTTTTGCGCATACTCTAAATCCATTCTTGGAGTAAATTGAGGGATATGTCCCAGCCCTGTTTTTCATTGCTTTAGTACGGATTTAAATGAAAACCGAGGCATACTGGGTGAAAGGGCCATCTTATGATTTTTTTATTCTTTTCCCCAGTTTGCTAATCACCAATCCTCCTTTTTGGCAGCAGTATAAAAAACTTTCTGTTCCTGCGTCCCTCAATGGACTCTTAAGAAATTGATTAAAAGACTGTCAATTTAACTTAATTTTGCAAGGCCTCTCTTCCCTTGCTATGCAGAGGTGGGCACAGTGCCATCTGGAGATGGGAGAAGTACAGTGCCTTGAAGAAGTATTCATACCCCTTGACTTTTTCCACATTTTGTACTGTTACAACCAAAAATGTAAATCTATTTTTGATAGACCAACACAAAGTGGCACATAACTGAAGTGGAAGGAAAATGATAAATGGTTTTCAAAATTTTTTGCAAATATCTGAAAAGTGTGGTGTGCACACAGAGCCCCTTTACTCTGCTACCCCTAGTTTAAAATCTAGTGTAACCAATTGCTTTCAGAAGTCACCTAACTAGTAAAGAGTCCACCTGTGTGTAATTTTTAATCTCTGTATAAATAGTGGTTCTATGAAGCCCTCAGAGGTTTGTTGGAGAACATTTTATGAACAAACAGCATCATGAAGGCCAAGGAACACTCCAGACAGGTCAAGGATAAAGTTGTGGAGGTTTAAAGCTGGTTATAGAAAAAAAAAAAATATCCCAAGCTTTGAACATCTCACGGAGCACTGTTCAACCCATTATCTGAAATTGGAGAGAGTATGACACAACTGCAAACCTACTATGACATGGCCGTCCACCTAAAATGACAGGCTCCACAAGGAGAGCATTAATTAGAAAAGCAGCCAAGAGGCCCATGGTAACTCTGTCTTGTGGACAGATTCTCCCACCTGAGCTGTGGATGTCTGCAGCTCCTCCAACTACACTGCTCAAAAAAAAATTAAACACTTTGAAAACACATCAGATCTCAAAGGGGAAAAATATCATGCTGGATATCTATACTGATTTGGACTGGGTAATGTGTTACGAATGCAAGGATGCTCCGTTGTTTGTAGGTTGACTATTTTCATTTCCATCAAGAGGACTGAATTCATAGACACCCTAAAAATCTAAGTGAAAAAATGATGCAGCAGGGTAGTCCATTTTGCTGAAATTTCATTGCAGCAACTCAAAATGGTACTCCGTAGTTTGTATGGCCCCCACATGCTTCTATATATGCTGACTATGTCGGGGCATGCTGCTAATGAGATGACGGATGGTGTCCTGGGGTATTTCCTCCCAGATATGGTCCAAGGCATCACTGAACTCCTGGACAGTCTGAAGTGCAACCTGGTGGCGTCGGATGGACAGAAATATGATATCTCAGAGGTGTTCTATTGGCTTTAGGTCAGGTGAGTGTGGGGACCATTCAGTGGCATAAATGCCTTCATCCTCCAGGAACTACCTGCATCCTCTCGCCACACGAGGCCGGGCATTGTTGTGCACCAGGAAGAACCCAGGGCCCACTGCACCAGCATAGGATCTGTCAAAGGGTCCAAGGATTTCATCCTGATACCTAATGTCAGTCAGGGTGCCATTGTCTAGCCTGTAGAGGTCTGTGCGTCCCTCCATGGATATGCCTCCCCAGACCACCACGAAAACGGTCATGCTGAACGATGTTACATGCAGCATAACGTTCTCCACGGCTTCTCCAGACCATTTCATGTTTGTCACGTGCTCAGGGTGAACCTGCTCTCATCTGTGAGAAGCACGGGGAGCCAGTGGCGGACATGCTAATTCTGGTGTTCAATGGCAAATGCCAATCTAGCTCTGTGGTGCCAGGCAGTGAGCACAGGGCCCATTAGAGGACGTCAGGCTCTCAGGCCACCCTCATGAAGTCTGTTTCTGATTGGTCAGAGACATTCACACCAGTGGCCCTGCTGTAGGTCATTTTGTAGGTGCGCTGGCAGTGCTCATCCTGTTCCTCTTTGCATATAGGAGCAGATACTGGTCCTGCTGATGTGTTTTAAGAACCTTCTACGGCCCTCCAGCTCTCCTAGAGCAACTGCCTATCTCACCTATCTCCTGGAATCTCCTCCATGGTCTTGAGACTGTGCTGGGAGACACAGCAAACCTTCTGGCAATGGCACGTATTGATGTGCCATTCTGGAGGAGTTGAACTGCCTGTGCAACCTCCTGTAGGGTCCAGGTATCACCTCATGCTACCAGTAGTGACACTGACCCTAGCCAAATGCAAAACTAGTGAAAGTCAGAAAAGATGAGTAGGGAAAAAATGTCACTAGCCTCCACCTGCAAAACCATGCCTGTTTTGGGGGTCAGCTTATTGTTGCCAATCTAGTGTACCTGTTAATCAGGTTCAGCTGCTTTTTGTTAATGAAATTAAAAACCCCTTCTGCTACTTAACTGACCAGATCAATATCCCTGAAGTTTAATTCACTTGATGCTATACTCCTGATTAAAAAGCATTCCTTTAATTTTTTGAGCAGTGTATTAATTGTGCACACCACAAATCTGGCCTTTATGGAAGAGTGGCAAGAAGAAAGCCATTGTTGAAAGAAAGCCGTAAGAAGCCCCATTTGCAGTTTGCAAGATGTCATATGGGGGACACGGCAAACGTGTGGTGGAAAACTAATGCACATCACCCTGAACACACCATCCCCACCATGAAATGTGGTGGCAGCATCATGTTGTGGGGATGCTTTTCTTCAACAGGGACAGGGAAACTGGTCAGAGTTGATGGGAAGATGGATGGAGCCAATACTGGGCAATTCTAGAAGAAAACCTGTTAGTCTGAAAAAGGCTTGAAACTGGGAAGGAATCAGAGAAGCAGCCAAGTGGCCCATGGTAACTCTAGAGGAACTTCAGAGATACACAGCTCAGGTGAGAGAATCTAGCCTTTAGGGAAGAATGGGAAGAAAGCCATTGTTGAGAGCCATAAGAAGTCCCATTTGCAGTTTGCGAGAAGCCATGTGGGGGACACCGCAAACATGGAAGAAGGTGCTCTGGACAAATGAGACAAATTGAACTTTGGCCTAAAAGCAAAAACGCTGTGTGTGATAGAAAACTAACACTGCACATCACCCTGAACACACCATTCCCACTGTGAAACGTGGTGACAGCATCATGTTGTGGGGATGCTTTTCTTCAGCAAAGACAGGGATGATGGTCAGAGTTAAATACAGGGCAATCTTCGAAGAAAACCTGTCAGTCTGCAAAAGAGTTGAGACTGAGGCGGAGGTTCACCTTCCAGCAGAACAATGACCCTGAACATACAGCCTGAGCTACAATGGAATAGTTTAGATCAGGGGTGGGCAACTGTGGACCTCCAGCTGTTGTTGAACTACAGGTCCCATGAGGCATTGCAAAACTGACAGTTACAAGCATGACTCCCAAAGGCAGAGGCATGTTGGGACTTGTAGTTCACCAACAGCTAGAGGGCCACAGTTGTCCACCCCTGGTTTAGATCAGACTATTCATGTGTTCGAATGGCCCAAAGTCCTGACATGAATCCAATTGAGAATCTGTGGCAAGACTTGTAAATTGCTGTTCAGATGCTCTCCATCCAGTCTGACAGAGCTTGAGCTATTTTGCAAAGAATGGGTAAAAATTTCACTCTCTAGATGTGAAAAGCTGGTAGAGACATACCCAAAAAGACTTGCAGCTGTAATTGCAGCGAAAGGTGGTTCTATAAAGTATTGATTTGGGGGCTGAATACAAATGCACGCCACACTTTTCACATTTATTTGTAAAAAAAAAGTTAAACCATTTATCATTTTCCTTCCACTTCACAATTATGTGCCACTTTGTGTTGATCTATCACATAAAATCCCAATGAAAGAAATTTATGTTTTTGGTTGTAACATGACAAAATGTGGAAAATTTCAAGGGGTATGAATACTTTTTCAAGGCACTGTATATAAACCATTGTGATTCTCATGGTTGCCTGTCATGCTGACTGGCACCAATGCTGATTGTGAGAAACCTGTGGTTGTTGGTGATGGTGCTGTCACTGAACTAGGAGCATGCATAGGTGTCAGATCCTGGTTCACAGCTGTAACTTAGATGGACATTTTCTGTAATCTGTCTAATACCAGTAGTCTTGGGATGCCAAGCATTGTTATTTCTAACTAATTTTATTTATTTTTCCTCCCAGAATGGATGACCGTGCCCCGAAGCAGCCATGAAAAGCGACCAAAGATCTGGCTTCATGTGTAGAGCACATAGCTAGTATGGCTTACAATTAAACTGTCCAGGATTTATGTGAAGATTATAAGGAAACTGGAAGAGAACACCATGGGTTTAAGATGTATCCTAACCCCCCCCCCCCCTTTTTTCCCAGGCAGACATTTATGGAAGTATAGATCTGTAAACAAAGCCACAATACACATAGCGCTATGGTTTTATTGAATTAGTGTTATAAACCTAAGGCTCACAATGGCGATGGCAGTCAAGACATAAAATTCTAAACACATCTGCCACTAGGCCAATATTCAGAAATTCCCTAAAACCGTATACAGTCGGAACCTGAACGTTACATGTATTTAGTAAAACTGAACTTATTCTGTTTTAAACCAAAATCTGTAAGCGTTCTTCCAGATTCTTTCGAAGGTTTTCTTTTAACAAGGTTTGTGGCCGAGTGCTAAAATAAAGCTATTTTAATATATGTTGTGTTTTTCTTCTTGCATTGTTCAAGCATTTGAGCCAAGATACTCATAAAAACTAGGCAAATCAAATGTCAATTGCCAGTACTAACAACACAGGCTCTCTGCTAATCTCCAGAAGGTCCTATTTCCTTTCTGGGCTATTTTCTCTTCCATTCATTAAGAACCCAAAGGATCTTTAGATCTTGATTGTTGAGTTAAAGTGACACTAAGAGTAGAACACTTGACACAGACTAGGGTAGCCCCTAGCAATGACCTAAACACCCATCTGCTGGAGGCAGTTTATTTTCCTTTTTTGATTATTATGATACAGGATTTATGTAGCGCCAACAGTTTATGTAGTGCTTTACAACATAAGGACAGACAGTACAATTACAATACAAATTCAAGCAGGATCCTCTGATCCCTCCTGTATTAAAGGAACTTTAATCCCTGTTTGGGGATATTGATGTTTTTTTTTCTCAGAGGAGGCACTTATGAGTGATTTGGCCCGGTTGAATTGTCAGGGTCCCACTATTCAGAGGGTGTCTCCACTGGAAGGCAGCCTGTCATAGGGAAAGTACTTTCTATTCATCCTATTCTCCTCGGGTTGCTTGAACGAGTGGTCTGTTGCAGTAGTGATCAACCTTAGTGACATGGAAAATAGAAAAAAAAATCTTTCCATGTTCTATTAAAAAAAAAAAAAAAAAAAAAATATATATATATATATATATATATATATATATATATATATATATATATATATATATATATATATATATATATATATATATATATATAATATCGGGACACAGGCTGCATGTTCATACACCCTGCTTTTTAGGCTGGTATCTTTAGGTGATTACACTGCCCTAATCTGTAAGAGCTTAGTCTCTTTTCCCTTATGAAAAAATAATTTGCTTCACTAGGTGTTTCACAAACCCCCCCCCCACACACATTTCGTCAGTCAACGCCACTGCCTTAGTCAAAACAAGAAGCAGTGCAACCCCAGTGGGAATGGCCTGCAAATGTTGGTTTAGGCACTGGATTCAGCTTGGGGGCTCTCCTCAGAACTTAATGCAATATATGTAAATTTATTTACTTGTACAGTATTAAGCTTTTATTTTTTGGTGGTAAAATTCCACCGTTTGGGACATAGTGTCAGGTGGATGACTAAGGTGTTGCGTTACACTACAGGCTGCACTATTACCACCACTTCTGCCCCTTTTGGCTCGAGGACTTCACTACAGGATGGTCTACACCTGGGTTATTGTGTACTTCATGAACAATCTTACACGGTCTCTGCACCCTGTTGGGGGATTACTGTCACGGATGACAGTGGCAGAAACCAGGTGCAAGGCAACCATGGTAAAAGTTTGCTCTGCAAAAGTCCTGTACAACACTTAAACTGTACATTTATGACCCTCCCCTTGCACCAAAGCAGGACCCTATTTTAACAGTGTCTCTATATCCAATTCTACCTCTCAGGCACGCAACAAGTGAGCTGTCTGACCAAGGCAGATTTTTCTGAAGCCATGTCATACTTTCTCAATCACCTGCTCTAATACAGACATCTCTGTCCACAGCACAAAAGCCCCAAGCTCCTTTCCCAACTCCGAAAGAGGACCCAGAGGCAGTGTCTGATGAAGCCATGGTATTTCTCAGCCCCAGCCATCCATATCCCTAATGTAATGGCTTCATGCAACATGCTTGCTAATGTACATAAGACTTTTTCTGTGCATAAAAGCCTTGGCATTGTAGCACTCAATTTCCTCTCTCACCATGTCCTTTTGAGCAGTGTTTCGCAACCTTTTTTTTTTAGTCAAGGCACCCTTTTAACATGCTGCACAATCTGGAGGCACCTTCTAAAATTCCGCATACTCTCAATGTACCCTTTTGGATCCTGCACAGTCTTGAGGCACCCCTTACAAAATGTTAAACTAAAGAGGTTTACAGAACGCAGGAATATCTGCACAGGTGATTTTGACACCCAACGTCAGAGGTGATTTAGTCTTCCAAGGCAAATACACTTGCACATTGGTACTGACTAGTATTCCAGTATTTCCCTTCCTCAGTTTCTCACTCGGCTAATATGACCTCAGTGCTGATAGGGAGGGGCAATCAAAGATGCTGTGCAGGTGCCCAGTGTCTTTTATCAACTGCTGACAATTTTTTTTTTTTTTTTTTTTTAATGTTGGCACCTAGAAAGTAGTAATGGTGCACATTGAAAATAGGTGGCTTTGTATAAAAGCAAGCTTGATCCACCTACTGGCTTTTATGCAGTTTTTGGGCAATTTTTAGGCATTTTGGCAAAACACCCCTGAAGGCACTCTGGTTGAAAGGCTGCTCTTGAGTACCAAGACTGGCCAAGTCTAAAAACATTTTCCATTCATGAATAAATAGAATAGGCAATTTTATGGCAATTTGGGTTAATGCTCCAAAGATTCTCATCCCTCCGAGAATCCTTGTTGAATGCTATCCAGTGGAAAAAGTTCATAAAGAAAGAAAAAAAAGCTTCCTGTACTAGATCGGCTCTCAGTCTTAAACGGAAACTCCACTTTCATGAAGAAAAAGATTAGCAAATATAGTGTAATTTAGCATATACAGTTGTGACAGGCATATTGTGATTGAATGTTATTAAAATTATATTTGTTTCATGCTGCAGTGGTGTAATTTTCTGTAAAATACAATATCTCTACCTGGAGGCATTCTGTACACAGATGGTGTACAGAACACCTGCAGAAATGACACTTCCTGCTTGTGCAATTGGCTCATGGATTTTCCCAGAAGTCTGCACTAAGATACAAACCAGATTTTGAGCATCCCTTGCAACTAAATGTTTGCTGAGATACTCTTAAAGGGAAATCATGTCTAAAGGGATGCAGACCCTGCAAGTGTCCTCAGAGCCCTGCAGTTGATTGATAATGAAAAACTATTCCCATGCAGGTTCGTTCTGAACATGGACTTAGACAACCCATTATTACTTTAGACTAAAAGGTAGAAATCTGTAACAAAGTTTGTTAAACTCCTTGCAATGTACATATATCACCCAGAGGGGAAAGTTTGTTTTTTTTCTTTTTCCCCTCAACAAAAGTGGAGTTATTCTTTAAACATCCTGTCCCTATGGAAGATGATCCTTTTATTTAACTTAATTCACTTTTACCAGAATCTAGTCTGTGGATAGGGGGTATCTGTGGACAATAAAAAATGTATTTCTGATTAAAGTTTAATACCCTTACTATAGGTGTAGGCCATTTATGTACCTCATATAGCCTGACTGGAATACTCCCAGGACATTACTAAGTGAGGCCTAGTCATTGCTGCTCACATCCACCATTGCAGGAGTGAGCTTTTCCTTTGAATCAAAGCCCTCACATGCTCTTCTCTCCCCGGAACTCAGCTTCTGAGAGCTCACTCCTGTGATAGTGGAGGTGAGCAGTAATGACTAGGCCTCACCTAGCAACACCCTGGGAGCTTTCCAGTCCGGCTTCAGAAGGTACGTAAATGGCGTACACCTATAGCAAGGACATTGTTCAACTATAGTCAGAGCTTCACATTTTGTTTTAATCTATAGGCAGCCTTTATCTGCATAGACAGCTTTTTGGTAAAGATGAACCATTCCTTTAACGATTCTTATGACAAAGTTTGAGACTTTTTTTTTCTTTCTTTCTAAAGGCTCTTTAACCTCGCAGACCCTGCTCTGGAACTGACTATTGCTGCAATTTGTTTGCTAGACTGCAGATAATTGGGCTAAGCCGATGAGCAACTAGCAGGCTCTTGTCTTCCAGGACCAAGAACTGGGAGAGCACTTGCAGATACTGCCCTCAGCCTTACTAGTTTGTGTTTAAAGCCTTTGAACCAGTCATGACACTGATCTTCAAAATGGTCCTCATTTCTGTTTATATGAGCAAAATCTTATGGCTTAAAGCTTGGGCAGCTGAAGCTGCAAATTTTGCTTCATACGTATGCCTTTTGTAGGAGGATCTCTTTTTGGATAGGCACATGACAAATTCATAAGATGTCATGGGGTAAAGTCCTTCTGGCACAATATAAGATAATTAAACCCACTTCTTCAGGGCTTTATCTCAAAAAGAATAGAAGCCCATCACTTTCCTTAGGATTTACCTTCAAAGCCAAACCTGGCTGCAACTTCAGTGCAAGCCTTCAAACACAAAACCAGCCAAGTGAACTCCAAAACCCAGTTCACACTGGTGGCACCCTCACTCCTAAGTGTGTGGGGAGCAACACTGTTTGCATTTCTCTGGGTCACAGATGGGTTCAGTTGGTGGTTTCAAAGAGGTACAAAATAGAGTTTTAAAACTCTACCACCTCATTAAAAAGAAACAAACCCTGCCCTCTTATTATTATTTTCTCAAACCAGCCAACGTTTCCGAGAACAGTCAGATTTGTAATCTGCCCTGAACTATCACATGTTTAAGGGAGTGGTCATTCCTGTACATCTGGAGCGCAGGTTCAAAGGATTCTATTCAAACCTGTTCATGGTGCTAAAATCAAATGGCATATTTATCCCCAAACAAATACCTTTTTTATGTTCCATAGTTTTGCATGGACTCCACAGAAACGGTTATTGCTTCTTAAACAAGGAGAAGATTTAGGGCTATACAGATACCTCAGAGCAATGTGATTACAGTGAAGCACACTGACATGACCCCCTAGTAAAACACTCCCAGCATATAGTTAACCCTTTGATTGCCCCTCATGTTAACCCCTTCCTGCCCAGTGGCATTAGTACAGTGTCAGTGCGTTTTTGTAGAGCACTGGTCACTGGGGGATGTCAGTGACACCAAGTGAGTTCCCCCCAGTGTCAGAATGTCCGCCTCAGTCCCGCTATAAGCCGCTGATCGCCGCCATTACTAGCCTTTGATGAAGTCGGAAATGACGAAACGCATTAGGACGTAGCGTCGTACGTAAACCGTAAGTTGTGGAGCACCCATTTTGGAGAAGGTTTTTGCATACCATGCTGCATTTGAGAATGAATATATGCTGAGATACAGAATTTGTTTGTAAGCGCAATTTTATTAATAAATGGCCCAAATCCTATTATAGCCTACTACACTATACTGATTTGTTCTGATATATGTTATGATGCCATTGGAAAGCGTATATATATTCTGGAATGAGAGAAACCTATGCCTATGTATGCTGGTGGATTTTTATCATCTTGTAAGGTGCATGATATATGAGGTGGTGGCTAGTGTTCTCACATACACTGGTGATTTGTGGAGATGTGAGGGGAGCACAAGAGAGTGTATATTGTCTTGAGGATATTACACTATATCTGATTTCTTCGGAGGTGCATCTCCTATGCAGAGGAGGATGGAATTGGGAGGTTGAACCAACGAGGAAGTTGGAGGTGGAATTTGTTAAAGCTATTTTCAAGTTCACATAGGGTAAGAGTAAGGATGATAGATGTTTAGAGGTAGACACACGGTGGAGTGGTTTTTTGCACGATTTGGCACGGTTTTGGAAGTGTGTTTTTGTGAATGATATCACATATTGTGGATAATGCACTATGTGCAATTATAATTTTTCTTTTGAGGGTTAGATTGGAATAAGAAAAAATTTTACATTTGGAGGAAGAATATTGGTGAAGAAGATAATCACACCCATGGGTGTTTAGGACATTGCCATGGGTGCTGAGTCCATGTCACAGTGTTTCCCCGGCTGATTTAGGTAAATGTCTCCCTCCACAGATGGGGTCTGGGGTGCGGGTGCCCCCTGGGGTGGTAGGCCCTGCAGGGTTCTCCTCCTCCCCTATAGGCCTGGCCTCCTGTTTCTAAACCCCCTCCTACTGTAATGAGCATCAAGTTCACTAATGGGGTGCTTCTTTTTTGGCTATTGTGCTTCAAGATGTTGGGTAGCCTTACCTATGCCCATGTACAGGCAGACACCCCCCCTGGTGTCAGACAGAGGAAATCTATCAGTGCCTTTGCGATTCTTTTGCATGTGGTCCCCCTTCCAGGATAGATATGTGGCCCAGAGGCTGTGGGGACATGTAGTGCTGGCTTCAGATCTAGCACCTGGGGCAGTATCTGCTGAAGGAAGAAGAATGTCTGGACCCCCCACCACCATCACCCAGCCTGCTTCTCTGTACCCCACCCTCCACGGGTATGTGCACCATGCGGTTAGGCTACAAAAGGCATTTCCCCTTTCCTGCCTCAACTGCTGTTGTTTCGGCACTGGCAGTGAGATCTGGGAGATCTTCCAGCACATTGCCCTGTTGGGCAGAGCTAGTGGTGGCCCAACCAACAGAGATTGTGGGAAGCCTCTGTGTGACTGGCAGGTCACGGGATCTCATCCCAGCTATTCCCTCCCAAGTAAAAAAAAATAAGAACAAAAAGTGGCTGGCAAGAGCAGCGAGGCTGGAACCTGTCACTGTCTCCCAAGTTCTGTTGGTACAGTATAAAGGCAACACTGCGTCACCATCTCCCCTGTCATGGCTAGTGGTTAGGATTCTCTCACCACCATGGCCTGGTTCAAGGAACCAAACAGACAACCTCTCAATGCCAGGTCATGTTTTTTTTTTTTTTTGTATTCTAACCTGGTGCAGTTTAGGGCTTCTGCTGGAAGGGTAGCAGCGCTACAATGTGCCATTGGTGGCATGCCTGGAGCGGCAAATACATAACTTTCTCCTTGTGTATATTTCCTGACCATTGCACTCCGGAGAGAGGGTGCTTCCCCTGCCACTTTTCTCATGCAGGCATGGGCAGTGCTGGATACATTTTGGATTGTAGCTTTACGGCACTACTGCGGCAGTGGCTGTCCCCTTTGATACTGCAAGCCTCTCAGAGGTGGTCCTTCAAAAGAAAAAATGAATGGATCATTTATCCTGTGATAGATCACCTCTAGGTTGACCAAAGCAACAATGTTACTGGTGGAGATATATCCACCTTTTGAGGTCCAGGTGAGCCCTACAGTGGTAGTGGTCGCCAGTACTGGGTTGACTTTTGCTGGCTGCGTGCTACGCCCAGTGTTGACCACAGCCTGGTACCTCAGACACTGACTGAGAGGGCCTTGATGTTACAGTGAGTTTTGCATCAGGACTGGTGTCCTCTGTGTATGTTGAACTGATGTACCAGTCGGTCCAGAGCCTGAAGTATGTATGTGATGCTTCTCTGGCGACAGCCCCATTTCCTTCCAAGATCTCCATCTTGGTAGAAGCACTTCAAAGGTGATTTGGATTCATTATGTTCACTGTCCAGACATCTGAAAAGGCCCTGGCGCATTTACCTTACCTGGGTGAAAGACTGTTCGGTGCTACCTTGGGTGATATCATCAAGAAACGTCCGGATGGCAAGTGTACTCGCACAGACTAGGCAGAGAACAGACCCGCATTGTGAGCCAGTCTCTCCTCTGCACACAGGAAACCTTTTCTTTCTTATGGTTCCTAGGACTCTTCTCCCGGCCATCTAGGGCCCCCCATGAGTGGTGCCAAGTGCTCTTGGCACTAAAAGGTCTTGAAGCCTGTAGATAGGTCCACTCCAGCATGTAGGATTTTCTCATACATTTCAGTGGTGGGAGCGGTCGTCTTTGCTGGTTCGTGGACCATGGCCCTCCCTATTTCCTGAAAAATGGTTCTATGAACTGACTGTGTCTGACTGCTACATAGATTTCCGTCCTTGTCCTCCTGAGCCATTTTCAGGTGCTCTCCTCAAATAATTTTTTTATGGACCCTAAGAAGGGTGGGGTTCGCCCAATAATGGACCACTAGGTCCTGAACAGCTTATGCCATAGGCTATTCTATTTGGCTGCTCTTTTGCCTGCTTTGAAGGAAGGCGGCAGAGGTGATTCTGGTCCTTCTTTTGGTCTCCCCTGACTGGCCTTGTCGACCATGATATAGGTGGTTGCGGATGTCCTTTTATGTCTGCTACTTTGAGGGGACCTCCTGTCCCAAGGACCGATATACCACCCTGGCTTGCCAATCTGGCTTTGACAGCACACTATTAAAGCCATGTTCTGAGCACTAGGAGGTTGGTGGGTCAGTGTTGCCTACTATACTGAAAGCAGGCTAGTGTACCTCTGTGAAGATTCATCAATGCACCTGAAAGGCCTTTATCGTCTGATGCGAGGCTCTGAGTGCTCATCTACACCCCTTCTTGGTGGCGCAAGTTTTGCCTTTCTCCAACAGGATGTTTCTCAAAAGCCTGCCTTGAGGCCCAGATTTCTGTCCTGGCAATCTCCTTCAAAGTGTCTTGGCCATGCACTCCTTGGTCGTATGTGCTTTTCCCGTTGCCTCTGTGGAAATTTACCTTGGTTCTTTCGGTCCTAAAAGGCCTCTATTTTGGAGTGGTAGTGATATTCCCCTATTTAAGCTTTTCTGAAAAGTCGCCTTTGGTCGCCATCATTAACACATTTTGCACAGGCATTAGGTGGCTCTACATTCATGCCCTATTGAGATACTGCTTTGGGACGTCCCTATGGTCAAGAATAGAAGAGCTGTGTTCGTCAATTAATGTAAGAGAAAATGGGTTTTTGTTGTCCACCGTAAAGTCTCTTTGTCTGAGTTCATTGATGGACACAGCACTCGCCCCTCTTTTTGCATTTTTCTGTCATTTTACACTGCTTTGTGACTAACTGGCTTGCCTATAGTAAAGAGGGGGTTTATTCCAGCTAGGACTGCCCATAGACGGTGCTTTGTTTCTTTTTAATCCTAATGTACTACTCCTTGTAGGTGGTGCTATAACCCTATGGTCTAGAATAGAAGTGCTGTGTCTGTCAATTAACTCAGAAAAGTCAATTTTTTTCCCCGTTTTATAAGTGATTACATACCTTCTAAGCTCCTTATGCAGCTGAGAATGGAGAGCTGGGGAAGGAGAAATAGCTATACACTGAACTTCCCAGTGAAAGGCTATGCAGGGAGGGGTGTGTGAAAAAGTCTGATCATTGCAGGAGAGCAAGCTGAGTTCCAAACCAAGCTAGAGAACTGACCATGATGTGCTTTCATGCTTAAGTGTGGTCCATTTTCAATAGGAAAGCAGAGGGACTGGCAGGAACACCAGAGATTTCACACAAAGGAAGCATTACAAAAGGAACAGGATGCTTTTTCATACCAGTACATAGTATAGAAGGCACATATCAGGAATATAAAAAGTTGTGTTTACATGCTAGCTTTACTGCTACAGGGCGGAAGCCCTGCACAAAATCACGTATATAAACGTGATCTGCGCTCCCGCCGTGTTCCGTGATTTGGGGCACACGCATGCCCACCGGCCCTGTGGTGCTGTGATTTGGTACAGAAAAGATCAGTCAATGATTTTTGGCCTGTGCCTGTGTTTACAGAACACAGGCACAGGAAATGATTCAGTCTTCTCTCCTTGAGCCCTTTTTGGTCCCAGAGAGAGAAGAGAGCAGAACTACTGTGAGTACAAGCACTACGCTGACACTAAAACACTAAGGCACATTTTAACTCCCTGATCCTGTTAACCCTTTCCCTGCCCTGGTGTCATTAGTACAGTGTACAGATTTTTTTTTACTGATTACTGTAGTAGTGTCACAGTCAACTTCAGATAGCTTTAGCGTAAGTTAGCGTCCCAGATAGCGTCAGATTACGCACCACACTAGCACCATCACATTTAACCCTTTGATTGCCAGGAACACTCTCACATACACACTATAAACCTCCATTACTAGAATAGTGTCCTCAAAAGCGTTAACAGGGTTAGCCCCGACACCTTCCAGTACCTGCGGTTAGCCCTTCTGCCCCCCCAACAAGTGCAGTAGATAATTGTCATTTCTGATACATTGCACACAAAATCGCAGTGTTAGCAAGATCAGGCCTGATCTCTGCTAGCACTAGCAGGTACATTTTCAAGCAAAGGTTCAAGCAGTCCCTGACAGCCAGGTGCTCTTTTTCCCATGAGTCACACTAGATATCTGTAAATGTAGTTGCCAAAATGTCCAAATAAAGGTACACTAGTGAACTAGACTACCGGATTCTGAGTATGTCCGATGAGAGCAAAGGGGAAGCCTCACTGACAGAATCAGGCTCAGAATATGAACCTGTAGAGAGTTTGGCACCCTGACAGATAGCTCAGACGATGGAGAAGAGATTCCTGCTAAGGTCAGGTGTACCCTACCCCGTGTCCAGGTTGCTGAGCTGTTTTTGCACAATAATGCTCATATGCAGCAGAGTGCTAGTACTATTCTTTGTAAGCTGGTGAGCACCAGTGGCCTAGTACATCCTGGCTTTTTACATACCAGCACTGCAGTATCACTAGGTGACGTAGTAAGTCCCATAAGTGCAGTACAAGCTGGTGAGGTGCTAGTGTCCTGCAGCCACCAAGAATTCAAACACAGGCCCATAGAGTCCATAGTGTCCTTCCGGACATGTTTGCAAATCCTAATTGGCAGCCCACAGATTCTGCAGCACCTGTACTTTCCTCATTCACTACCCAACTGGGAATTCAGGTGGAAACAGCAAATTTAACTACTCTCCTTGATTTCCTTGAGCTGTTTTTCACGGAAGATCATTATCGGTGGATTGTGGACCAAAGCAATCTATATGGTTCAAAGTCCTGGAATAGATATGAGAATATAGAGTGATTTATGCATTTCAATGACAACACACTCTATCGTCCTTAGGGTGACCCTGAATATGATCAGCTCAACAAAATTTGACCCTTCGTAAATCATCTTAACCAGAAAGTTGCAGATGTGTTTACACCCCAACAAAAAATCTGCATAGATGAGTCCCTCATTCATTTTTCTGGCCACCTTGCATTCAAACAGCTTCTCTCCAGCAAGCGTGCAGATCTTGGGTCAAAATGCATAAGCTCTGTGAGAAGGCAACAGGCTATACATGTAATTTTCAGATTTACAAGGAAAAAGATAGTCATTTGGAGTCCCAGATTATATGTGACACTTGTTTTATTTTTATGTCCCTATTGCCCTGGCCAACCTAGTCTCTGCCTCAAGGACTGCTTCTGTTGCTACCACAAACTATAGGTGCATTAGTATAGGGTACAGCATGGCACAGTCTAGGGTACATATTCACACGGCGTCTCAAAAGATGTTGGGTAGTCAAGAAACTGACTCACATTTTGATAGACCCTAAAAACATGACTGGGAAAGTTTGAAGTTACAAAAAAAGTTAAAAGAACATAAAACTTAAAAAAGAAAAAAAACATAAAACAGTAAGCCAAAAATAGTTGTTGTTTTATTGAGTTAATGTTCTGTTGTTGCTGCATTTTATTGTCAACCATTGTTTGCTTTGCAGGAATGCCATTCAGCTGCAGCACCAATCTGTTTATTCTGACAGCAACATGGTGCTGCTCTCAGAACATACGTCAGTGCATACAGCGCTGCTGGAGGAGATTTCTTATCTGCAGTTAAAAGAAAAGAATGCATATGCCCAAGCATGGGATCCTAGGGTGGTCAATGGGCAGATCGCTCCTATGCTTCGGTATATATATATTTTATTTTATTTTTTTGGCACAGATTTCAATAAAAAAAATGTTGCCCCTTAACATAAAAAAAGGGAATGCTGATGGGCACATTTTATGTTAAGGGGCACTCTGATGGGCACATTTATATTAAAGAGCACTCTGATGGATACATTTTATGTTAAGGGGCACTCTGATGGGTACATTCTATGTTGTGCCTATCAGAGTGCACCTCAACATTAAATGTGCCCGTCAGAGTGTCCCTTAACATAAAATAAGGCAAACTGATAGGCACATTTTATGTTAAGGGGCACTCTGATGGGCACATTCTATGTTGTGCCCATCAGAGTGCCACTTAACATTTAATGTGCCCATCAGAGTGCCCCTGTAAGATTACACCCTACCTTGAGGGCAGACAGGAGCTGTGCCAGGATCCTTGCTGGACGCTTGTGTACAAGCAGGGAGCAGAAGCCGGAGAGACAGTGAGCTGGAAGGGGCGTACACGTGATATCATGTTGCCACGACAACCACCCTGCTCAGCGGCGGATCTGTCATTGAGGGCTGGCAGTCCGGGCATCAGCGCTGCTGGGGCCGTACGCGGACCGCGAACTGCCATTTAGTGACCACTGGTATATACTATGGTATTTGAAAATCAATCAATCCTGATGTACTGATGCCCTCTCTCATTTTTTGAGGCCCTAAAATGTCAGGACAGTACAAATACCCCCAAATGACCCCTTTATGGAAAGTAGACAGAAGAAATTGAAAAAAAAAGGTTTTCACTATTTTTTTTTTTTTCTATGTACTGTCTCCAGTGCAGTACAGCATTATCATCTAACTGGTGTGGCAGTGATCAGGGACACTGATCACTGACTGGTGAGACAGTATGAAAAAAATATTTTTTGTTTAATTTTTACAATTTTTTTTTCTTTTTCATTACTTTTTTTTTTTACTTTTACATTTTTTTTTACATATTACACTGCTAAAAGCAAGCAATTTTACAGAATGAAACTGATTAATTCAATATGTATTGTGATTAACTGTGATTGGCCACAGCTAATCACATGGTACAGATGGGCTGTGATTGGACCTGTCTGTACTATGTGATCACTGTGACCAGTCACAGCTAGCAACTCAATTGTACACAATGAATGGCATGAATCAAAGCCATTCATTGTTTACAATTGTCATGTGATCTGCTGTGATTGGTCACATTGATCACATGGTACCGGCAGCAGGCCAGTACAGTGATTTGTCTTCGGCTGTGTCTGATGGACACGGCTGCTGACAGATCTCACCCACAGCGCGGCCGTGCGCAAGGTACATTTTGGGAGGACGTCATATGACATCAACCTGGAAAGTGGAAAGTGGTTAAAGAAAAAATATTTTTAAATAAACATAGCAGCCATCAGCACAAGAGACATTTCTCATTTGATGTAAGTACCATCCCTGGGGCTGAACTAAACTTAAGGTGTACTTCCTCTTTTGCAGTCAAATTTGAGAAAACCCAACTATATGTTTATGTACTCCCATTCACACAACATGCTTAAAAGTTTTTTAAAATAGTAAGCAATACATGGTATATCAGAAACAATTGACATGGTAAAATGCAAACGCAAAGTAGGTGTCAGGGATCCCCTCGATCCCTGCCGCGATGGTCCCGGCGCAGGCGCGCTGCTCCGCCCTGTGCAGGGACACGGGCACTAGGTCCGGGCCGGCCGCGGCGTTCGAGTTCGCGCATGCGCAGTAGAAGCCGCGGCCGCCCGCTGGGCACCAATGGCAGCGCAGGGCGGGATATTTAAAGGTCCCTGAGCTGTCATTTCGTTGCCTTCTGGTCTTACCTGTATCCTGCGAATCTGAACCTGTGCCTTGTAAGGTATTTGACCCGGATTGTTCTTGACCTGCTGATTTCTCCTGCCCAGACCCTTGCTTTGCCTGACCTTTCTCCCTGGATGCCCCTCATTAGATCTGACCTACTGTTGCTGACCTGGCGTGTGACCCGACGATTCTCTGCCTGCTCCCTTGTACCTTACCGTCCTCTACGTTACCAACTCGGCCTGTCTGACTTCGCACTTGCTCAGCCATCCATTCATCCATCCCATCGGGGTCACCCGACCTCCTCACATCTGGCTCTCCCTGGTTGGAGCCCCTGGCGAACACCCCTACCACTGACAGGTGTGCTCAGTAGTGGCGACCTGGTCCCGGGGTACTACAAGTCCATCCCCACCATCAGGGGCCCTGGTGAACAAGTACCCTGGGGCTTAGACTCCGCGCTCTGGGCACGCCTGACCAGTGGAGTGCTAGTGGTGCCGCTCGGCAGTCCCTCACAGTACCGGAAGGCCATGACTGAGCCTCGAGGAGGACCCTCCCCGTTGGAGGAGGTTTGCAGGCACCTGGCTACCCTGACGCAAGCAGTAAACACGTTACAGGACAGATGTTTGCAGATTGAGAATCGGTTTCAGGCCTGCACCATATCTGCTCCTGTTTCACAGGCCCCGGCTCCTGCACCTCCGGTCGCAGCAGCCCACGAGCCGGCTCCTGGGCCTTCCGCATCACTCCCTATGGCGGAACCCCGAGTACCCTTACCCGAGCGCTTCCACGGGGATCGCACACGCTTTCGGTCATTCCGTGACTCCTGTCTGCTCTACTTTGAACTGCAACCACTGACCTTTTTGACAGAATCGGTGAAAGTGGGGTTTGTTATCTCCCTGTTGCAGGGTGAACCCCAAGACTGGGCCCACCGACTAAGGGGAAATAATGATCCCCATCTGGTTACGGTTGACAACTTCTTTAACGCTATGGCCATCTTATACGATGACCCACAACGGGCGGCCTCGGCCGAGGCCACATTATATGCACTCCGACAAGGTCGGCGGGCGGCTGAGGAATACGCCTCTGACTTTAGGCGCTGGATGGGAGACACTCGCTGGAACGAGTTCGCACTTTTGCACCAGTTCCGTATGGGCCTTTCTGAGGCTCTGAAAGACGAGCTCGCCTGGGTGGAGGTGCCCGAGACATTAGAGGACTTGATTGCACTCACCATTAAAATTGACCGTAGGCTACGGGAGCGCAGATTGGAGAGGTCTGGTCAGGGTCGCGGAAATACCTGGGGGTCATTCCAAGGATCCAGTCAACATACTAGGCCAAACATTCAGAACCTGCCGTCTGAAGATGCTCCCGAACCCAAGCAGCTAGGCCTGGCACGGCCTAAACTACCACCAGAGGAACGCCAGCGCAGACGCTCCCAGAACCTGTGTCTCTACTGCGGTGAAGCTGGTCACATGGTCCATTCCTGCCCGCAGAAACTGAGTAAGTTCACCTCATCTTCTTTATCTATTGGCAATGTGAATCCGTCCCAATACTTAGTTGTCCCCCTCTCCTTTCAGCTTTCAGAAAGGACCGTGGAGGTGACGGCCATAGTTGATTCGGGGGCATGCAGCTGTTTTGTGGACATCAATTTTGCTCACCAGCAGGGTATCCCCCTCCGCCCAAAGGAGAAGGGGTTTCATATCTTTTTGGCTGATGGTTCCCGGATAAAGTCAGGGGTGGTTAACCAGGAGACCCCTTCCATTGTGACTTCCATTGCCGGTCAGCACCGGGAACTCCTCCGCCTGGATGCTATTGCATCACCCCTTTTCCCAGTCATTCTGGGGCTCCCATGGTTGCGGGCCCATAACCCCCAAATTGACTGGGAAACTGGGGTTGTCTCGTTCCCTTCCCCATACTGTCGGGAACTGTGCCGAACTTCGGGCCCGGAGGTCCCCCAGGTCCTCCTGTGCTCTGAAGGGGATGCCAGCCTAAAACAAGTAATTCCTGCAGCCTATCATAAGTTTCTTGATGTGTTCAGTGAACGGGGAGCAGATACTCTACCCCCCCACCGCCCATATGACTGTCCTATTGATCTGTTACCCGGTTCTGAGATTCCCTTCGGGCAAATTTTTCCCCTTTCTGAGCTAGAATTAGGGGCCCTGAAGGATTATATTGAGGACAGCCTCCGGAAGGGATTCATCCGTCCCTCCACTTCCCCAGCAGGTGCAGGGATCTTCTTTGTAGAGAAGAAGGACAAAACCTTGAGGCCATGTATTGACTATCGGGAGCTGAACAGGGTCACAATCAAAAATCGTTACCTATTACCACTGGTACCGGAATTATTTCAGAGCTTAAAGGCTGCAGTAGTATTTACCAAGCTGGACTTAAGGGGAGCCTACAACTTGGTTCGCATAAGGGAGGGGGATAAGTGGAAAACGGCCTTCCGCACCCGTTTCGGCCATTTCGAGTACCTGGTCATGCCTTTCGGGTTGTGCAATGCGCCGGCCACCTTCCAGCACTTTGTAAACGACATCTTTAGGGACTTCCTGGATATCTTCGTCATCGTCTACTTAGACGACATTCTGATTTTCTCATCCTCCCTGGAGGAGCACAGGATACATGTAACAAAGGTGTTGGGGCGGTTACGGCAGCATGGGTTGTACGCTAAAGCAGAGAAATGTTGCTTTGAACAGGCTAGCGTTACATTTCTGGGTCTGATTATCTCCACCACGGGGGTCGCAATGGACCCTCAGAAGGTCTCTGCGATCCTAGATTGGCCTGAACCCACGGACAGGTAAAGCGTCCAACGTTTTATCGGGTTCGCAAACTTCTACCGGAAGTTCATCAAGAACTTCTCGGGTCTGGTCTCCCCCATCACTCAGTTAACCAAGCTTGGGACGCGATTCAGATGGACGCCAGAGGCACAGGAAGCTTTTGAAGCACTAAAGAAGTTATTTACCTCGGCACCCATTCTGGGTCATCCCGACGCCTCCCTGCCCTACATCTTAGAAGTAGATGCGTCAGAGAACGCGGTTGGCTCCATCCTTTCCCAGCGAAAGGGCACCAAGGAATTACTTCACCCAGTAGCATTCTTCTCACGGAAACTTACCCCTGCGGAGAAGAACTACGACATTGGGGATCAAGAACTACTGGCTATCAAGACCGCATTAGAAGAATGGAGGTACCTGCTGGAAGGTGCCTCACACCCCATCCTGATATTCACGGACCACAAGAACCTGGAATATCTGAGGACGGCCAAACGTTTGCACCCACGACAAGCAAGATAGGCATTGTTTTTCTCGAGGTTCCAGTTCCACATCACATACAGGCCGGGATCAAAAAACACGAAGCCAGACGCTTTGTCACGTATGTACGAGGACGCCAAGGAGATCCCAATACCTGACACTATTCTGCCTGCGGGAAACTTCTTGGCCCTCCAGACGAACCTTCGCTCCGAGATACTGAGAGCGTCCACAGCAATGTCTACCTCCGATGGGGCGCCCCTCCAGAACAAGGGGGGACTCCTATGGAGGGAGGACCGGATTGTGGTGCGGGAGGAAGCCCGGACCCTAGTCTTGGGACATTGCCATGACCACCCGATGGCAGGACATTTTGGCCCAGTCAAGACCCTGGAACTTCTCCGACGTTCCTTCTGGTGGCCGGACATGGCCAAGGATTGTAAAAGTTACGTGGGCTCCTGTGCCATCTGCCAGCGGAACAAGCCTTCAAGGAATAAGGCGTGGGGCCTGCTACGTCCATTACCCATCCCTGAACGGCCCTGGCAGAAAATCTCTACGGACTTCATAGTCGAGCTTCCACCTTCACTGGACCACACAGCAATTCTCGTGGTCGTGGACCGTTTATCCAAGATGGCCCATTTTATTCCTTTACGGAAGACTCCATCAGCAGCCGAGACGGCGCAAGCTTTTATCCGAGAGGTTGTTAGACTGCATGGGGTTCCCGAAGACATCGTCTCGGACAGAGGGGTGCAGTTTACCTCGAGATTTTGGAGGGCATTGTGCAAAGCCCTGGATATCAAGCTATCCCTTTCCTCTGCATTTCACCCTCAGACCAATGGTCAGACCGAAAGGACCAATCAGACCCTAGAGCAATACCTGCGATGCTACACATCATTCTCTCAGGACGACTGGGTGCCACTTCTCCCTTTGGCGGAATTCGCGTACAACAACGCTTGCCATTCAGCAACAGGGCAGTCCCCGTTCTTCTCCAACTATGGGTTTCACCCTGTCTTCCTCCCGGATTTAGTCCCGGAATGCCCAATCCCAGCGACGCAGGATGCACTAACCTTTTTCACTTCAAACAATAAGAAACTACAGAAAGCCATCCGTCAAGCCCAAGAAGACTACAAGAGGGCTTTTAATAGGAAGCGAAGAGGGGATCTGGTATTGCAGCCCGGAGAGAAGGTTTGGCTGGCTACATCGAACTTGAAGATGCTCTGCCCGTCAAAAAAGTTGGGACCTAAATTTATAGGCCCTTTTTGCATCAAACGGATGGTCAATGAAGTGGCCTATGAACTTGCTCTCCCTGAGACACTCAAGATCCACCCTGTCTTCCACGTGTCCCTGTTGAAGCCGGTAGTCCCTGATGCCTTCCCGGAACGGGAATCCAGGCCCCTGGAGGCCGTAACAGTCGAAGAGGAAGAAGAATTCGAGGTGGAGACAATCCTGAAGTGCCGACGAAGGGGGGGCCAGACCCAATTTCTCATCAAGTGGAAGGGCTACGGCCCTGAGGACAATTCGTGGGAACCAGCCCATAATGTCCATGCACCTAGACTTGTCCGGAGGTTTCTTTGTGATCACCCGTGGTGGAGAGATCGGGTGGGCATCCGGAGGTTGCCCGTAGGGGGGGGGCAATGTCAGGGATCCCCTCGATCCCTGCCGCGATGGTCCCGGCGCAGGCGCACTGCTCCGCCCTGTGCAGGGACACGTGCACTAGGTCCGGGCCGGCCACGGCGTTCGAGTTCGCGCATGCGCAGTAGAAGCCGCGGCCACCCGCTGGGCACCAATGGCAGCGCAGGGCGGGATATTTAAAGGTCCCTGAGCTGTCATTTCGTTGCCTTCTGGTCTTACCTGTATCCTGCGAATCTGAACCTGTGCCTTGTAAGTTATTTGACCCGGATTGTTCTTGACCTGCTGATTTCTCCTGCCCAGACCCTTGCTTTGCCTGACCTCTCTCCCTGGATGCCCCTCATTAGATCTGACCTACTGTTGCTGACCTGGCGTGTGACCCGACGATTCTCTGCCTGCTCCCTTGTACCTTACCGTCCTCTACGTTACCAACTCGGCCTGTCTGATTTCGCACTTGCTCAGCCATCCATCCATCCCATCGGGGTCATCCGACCTCCTCACATCTGGCTCTCCCTGGTTGGAGCCCCTCGCGAACACCCCTACCACTGACAGGTGTGCTCAGTAGTGGCGACCTGGTCCCGGGGTACTACAAGTCCATCCCCACCATCAGGGGCCCTGGTGAACAATTACCCTGGGGCTTAGACTCCGCGCTCTGGGCACGCCTGACCAGTGGAGTGCTAGTGGTGCCGCTCGGCGGTCCCTCACAGTAGGCAAGCAGGTTCAGAAAAAAACTGTACAGTCCAACAAGTCATGGCAGCTTATAATCGTATACTCTACTGACCTCACCGAGATTTCCAATACGGGGGTAGGACTAGGAGACCGCACAAGTCTATAACACCAAGACAATGCCCAATGCAAAGAAAAAGGAAAATTCAGGGGGCAAGACAGAAGAGAAGAGTAGAAAGGTTTCATGGGAAAGGAATAAGGGAGGTACAAAGAATCAGGGAAGAAGGAGGGAGGGAAAAAAAGGGGGGGCAACAAGGCAGATTTTTAACATTTTTTAAAGCATATAAGATAAATTTGTGGTTAAGGGTTTCTGTAATGCACCGCCTGGCGGTTCCCCAGAGCGCGGAGTCTAAGTCCCAGTCCGCTTGTTCACCAGGGCCTCTGATGGTGGGGATGGACTTGGAGCAGACAGAGACCAGGTCGCGGCCCCTGAGTACACCCACCCGTGGTAGAGGGATCCGCCAGAGGTATATACGGGAGAAGAGCCTGACGTAAAGAGGTGGATAGGTCCGTGCAGGACGGATGGATAGATGGCAGAGTAGAAGCGTGGACAGACAGGCCGGGTCGGTAATGGTGGGGACAGCGCGGTACAATGCAGCAGGCACAGAGTAGTCTGGTCACTCGCCGCGTCAGTAACAGGAGGTCAGATCCAATGAGGGTATCCGAAAGAGAAGTCAAAACAGGCCAGGGATCAGAGCAGGAGAAGTCGGCAAGGTCAGGATCAAGCAGGGTCGGCAGCAATCAATAACAGGTACACAGAAGCAGGAACAGGGAGATTAGACCATACAGCAACCAGTGTCAGTGCAGAGCGGATTTAAATAGCGCGCCCTGCACTGTCATTGGTGCCAGGCGCGCGCCCGTGATCCCGAGCGCGCATGCGCGAGTGCCGCCATCGTCGCGTCCGCCCAGGATCTAGCGCGAATCGGCACACTGCGCCGAGCCACGCGCCGCGATGGTTGCTGACAGTTGCATACATTTTGAAGGAAACGCAGAAGCTGTGGTTTCTGGCCTTTGTATCTGAAACTGTATCTCTTTTTTGATAATAGACTTGGAACTTGTATTTGGTGAGTGACTGACAAATGATTGAGGCCAGGTTGTCAGTTGAACAGCCAGCATCTTAGGTGTTGATGAGCATTAAGCTGCTCCTATATTTCTCTTATAACAAGTTAATTTTTTCACCTGGAGACACTGGATTGCATGGAATATGTATGTTCTCTTTGTGTAGACGTAGGGTTTCCTCACCCAATCGAATGTACGTAGGGTAAAGCTGAACTCCGGGCAGAACTATCCAGTCATATTTGGAAAGGTGCTTTTCCTCTTTTAACACAGTTGTCCCCCCTCTCAGAAATGAATGCTGTAATGATTCTGAAATAGGGCTCTGTCCACTTACAGTAACTTCTCTTTTCTAAGACCAGTGATTGGTATGCCCGCTATTTCCTCAGCTACTGGTCTTGTAATTTCCCTTCTGTAGTTTATTTTTCTGTAAGTGATGATGCAATTATATCGCTGCTTGCTGTGGTGGGTGGGCCCGGGGTAAGACTGCCGGTCTGACTTGCCCAGCAAGATTGCCTGGTTTTAGTGACAGACCAGAAAAGAGCGTTTACACAAAGCATTACTTGCTACTTTCTACATTGCAACATGCTTGTCCAGCAATGTTCTCTGAATGAAGGAGGCAAGCGGCGTAACTCTTTCACTCTTGCAGCTCTTAACTCCTGCAGCACAAAAAAGATCTGTGCTGTGGGGAGGATTTGGCGATGGTGGGAAGATTTTTACTGTGCAACCAGCTGAACATGAGACTCACTATATTACCTGTATGTTATGTCCCTGATGAATTAAACTTCAGCTTAAGGCTAGGTTTACAGCATTCATGATAGACTGAAGAGGGGATAGCCTTCAAAGAGGTAGGCCAATGAGAAGGCAGTTACATCACACCCATAGACAGGCTCTGGACATGAGGACAGCATGATTAGTCCACCACTGGACACAGGGGAGCGCTGTTTTCAGGAGGATCAACCGATTAGGAAAGTAGAGCCTTTGTGTTTTGTTCCCTGGACAAAATGAGAGTTAACCCATACAAGTGCTGGGATGGCCACTGCTCAACCAACCCCAGGAATCCGATGTTAAGGAATGGCCTCAGCCACTGAGGCTGGCCATGCCCTCTTATACCTTTTGCCCTTCCCACGGGGGGGGCTTGGTCACAAAGGTGTCTGTGACCAAGCCCTCCAGTGGGCGGAACAAAACGCATAAGAGGGCATGGCTAGAGCAGCAGCTGAGGCCATTCCTTAACATTGGACTCCTGGGGGCAGTTGAGCAGTGGCCATCCTGGCACTTGTATTGGCTGACACTGGAATTGCTTGGACTCATGCTCTCCTCTTTTCCCTTCCATCCACAGCTTGGAGTGGCCCCATAAGGTATACTTTTCACTATGAGCAGTTAACCCATGCCATGCGGCCACATTTTTTGCTTTAAGGATACTTTTGCTGGGACCAAAAAGCATTTCTGAAAGCAGGCATGATATCCCCACAACCCTAAGCAGTGGATGCTATCTTTTCAGGTGGGTATCAAAAAAACTTCGCTCAACTGCCTGTTTTAACTGCTGCCTATTTGAACATGGCCATACATTCTACTAATATTGATATTTTATTTTTAAACCCTGTAGCTGGTCTAACCTGCAATATTGTAAAATGTATTTTTTATGACCACACACAGAACATTATGCACAACTGTCACATCAAGACAATGGCTCCATTTACAAATCTAGCACCAGAGGATAAAGATCGTTATTGTAAAAGTGAACGCTCTTAGCAACTCCTAATTAGAAATAGAAGCCACATGGCTAAACCTAAAAATCCTCCTGGTGTAACGCATTACGAATTGGCTCTGCTGCTGACAGGCAAACACACGTGACTAGGCTGTTATTGCGCGGAACAGTGCCACCTACGGGCAGAGCACGGTAATGCACACGCAGCACGTTGTTTTCGTGAGCGTCTGACATCATCACGCTAGCTGGAACTCTTCCTTCACAAGCGGGATCCGCTGTGCGCGCGCTTGATGCTGTATGACACAAGGCGCGCTCTCGCCGGGCAGAAGCGGTGAGTGTTTTTGGGGGTGGTGGCCAGGACTGACTGCTTACCTGTCGGTAACAGGAGCACTTCCCGCTCATGTAATACAAGCTGCCCTCTGGTAGGTTACTGACGGGTGTGGTAAGGCTTTCTGAAGTGCTTACATGTGTTCTCTCACGGGCACAGCTTATCTGTACTATCACTGTCAGCACTCAGCTGTGATTGGTGGGGTCCTGGCCTCAGTGCTTGTGCAGGGCTTGCAGCCCTCACATCTAGGCTGCTGCTGGATTACTTGCATTGCTTTCATTTATGGACAGTGCTGGGTCACCAAGTACTAACTAGACTGTAGGCTTTTCAGGAACATGGCTTCACATTCAACTTCTGTACATTCGTAAAGATGCCTAAACTCAGTTATTGACAGTTTACGAGTCACTTCAAATGGCTGTAATCAATAATCACTCCGATCTCTACAGGAAGCATACATTTAAAACACTGGAGATCTATATATAGGCGGCACACACCCAATGTATCTTGGGGCTACTGTGTTTATGTAATGTCTCCTGTTCACACCCAGGTGAATCAACCATACATGCCAGGCACCAACTAAAGTCATTTAAGCCCGGATATGGCTGGAGGCCGTCGGGGCCCAAACCGGACATCTTACTGTCGTACACCCCTCTGTGACCCAGGATCTGGAAGTGGTGCTGTCCATGGTGGAACACCTGCTGTTAGTGGAGTGAGATCCAGAGCCAGGTAAAAACTAAGCAAAGTTCTCTTCTGTTGTAGCCAAGGGACAAGGTTTTGATTATAAAGCGGAACTAAACCCATCGATTTAAAGTGTTACTAAACCCACAACTGTAAAGTCAGTCTGTATAATAATATTATACAGTATTTAGCGCCAACAGTTTGCTCAGCGCTGTATATATGCAGTAAAGCATGCTTTTTATACTCACTGTGGAGCCTAAGGGGTTAATCCTCTGCATTGTGTAAAAATGCTGTTTGATCCTGACTTCTCTGATCCTCCCCTTCTTCCAGTGCCCAACTCATTTCCTGATAAGACCTATCATGTGGAGTCACTCTGCACATACTGTTTGTGTATTGCTAGAGAGGTTGTGTTTTTTTTTTTCCTTGGTAGAGTGCATATGATCAGCACAGGGCAAATCAGCACTGTCCAGGCAGAGGTCAGGGGTCCTGCATTCTTCTAGAGCAGAAGGAAAACTCTTCCTACAGGCTTTAACCATTGCTCTGCTGGACACTGATAGAAGTCACGCTATATACTGCGAAAAGGTATTTAGCAGTTTATATTTACTAAAATAATTGCATTTCCATGTTCTGTGTACTATGGGAGACCAGATAGAGTGAATGCAGGGTCCTGGGTTTAGTAACATTTTAAATAACAGAACTAAAAACACCTGTCCTTTACAGCCAAGGAAGCTGCCATCATAGCCTCTGTTTGATCTGCATTTGCGTCGGTGCTGCACATGTGATTATGTTTTGACACTTGTCATGATGGCTTGACAGTCCATTGAGAAAACAAGCACTTGACCGTTATTATAGGCATGCCTTAGAGTGAGCTCTACAAGCTACAAATACTGTAGCTTCTGACTTTTAATATTAGGACACTTACCTGTCCAGGGATCCAGTGGTGTCCTCACCTTGAGCCGATTCTTCAGTTGGGTGCTAATGCCGCCATCTTGATTAAGGGGATGCGGAATGGGCCCCAGCCTAATGGGACCTTTTTAAGTGTCCCGTATAGCTGTGGGGGAAAGAAGGGGGGCCAAACTTCCAGCTCAATTAGTCAAAACAAAGTACATCACCCCCCCAAAATAAAAGTGCCAAATGTGGCAAGGGAGGGGGGGAGGAGGTAGATAAAGCAAAGTTCCACCCAAAAGTGGAAGTTCCGCTTAAGGCCTCATTCACACCATATGTGCAGAAAAACTGATGGAAACTGGCACGCAGATTCCACTTGAAGAGACATCCATTTTCATGCAGGCTTCAATGAGTTTTATACACGTTGCAGACTCCTGCATAGAAAAAAAATCTGCATGTGATGCTTGTGGTGTGAACAGGGCACATAGAAAACAATTGATTATGTTGTGCCCTTGCAGAACTCATGCAGAAAAAAACGACATTTTTGCACCATGGTGTGAACGAGCCCTGAATGTAACTGCTTTGGGAAACAGCTGGTGGGTTTAATTCTGCTTTAGTGGAACTAAACCAATCGATTAGTTACCCACACACAGCTAGTTACCATCTGAGCATTGGTAGTTTTGACTGTTTACATGCAGCTTAAAGTGGAACTGAACTCATCAGTTGAATTGTTTCCCAAAACCGTTACATTCCAGGCACATGCTGAGAATGCGAACTCACATTTGCTTGTGCTCTCAACCAAACTGGCAAACCATCAAATAGCTGTCATAACTGATCACGTGTGCAACATCATGGCATTTGAAGATCAAACTGAGGCTAAGATGTTAGTTTCTTTGGCTGAAAATGATAGGAGGGTTTAGTTGTACTTTAACGGTTTCCCAAAAACAGTACATTCAAACCATGCCATGAATGATAATTGTCATAGTTATTAGTGTGCTTATGTTGACTTTTAACTGAACTGCCAAGCCATCGAATAACTGGTGCCATAACTAATCACATTTGCAACACCATTGCAACTGCAGATCAGAGGATACAATGGCAGCTTCCTTAGCTATAAAATATAGGTGGGTTCAGTTCTGCTTGAATTATTTCTGAAGAAAAAACTAATTAGAAGTGACTGTTACAGTTGGTTGCAAGCTTACTGTGATTCAGTAAGGACGTGGGTTAGGAAACCATTCACAATGGCATGCTTACCCTTGACTAAATTCTTTTTGATAATTATATGCATCTCAACACTGTACATGCATAACTGCATAGATTTGTATCCTGACATTGTTTAGATCTGCTGGCCCCTGAAATTCTCTTCAGTAACCATACACTGCTAGTTACCATCTGATCATTGGTGGTTTTGACTGTTTACATGTAGCTTATATTGAACTGTACTCCTCAGTTGAATTGTTTCCCAAAACCGTTGCATTCAAGTCATGCTGTGAATAACTGTTGCTTGTGCATTTGACCAACTGCCAAGCCATCACATGGCTGGTGTCATATCTGATCACATGTGCAACAACATGACAATTGCAGATCAAACCGAGGCCAAGATGGCAGCTTCTGTGGCTGTAGGGAATAGGAGTGTTTAGTTCTCCTTTCATAGCAGCTGAATATCTTCTTGAGAGCATTGAGCAGATTTGAGAGATTGCCAGGAAAATGTTAGATGCATAAGGCTGTAAACCTAAACCGCAGGTATAGTTCCACATTCCAGATACACAGCTGCCGCGTACAGCCAACTGTGGTAATGAATGGGTCTGTAAGTGGGTTTACTCTGCTACTTGTGCTGAGGGAAGAATGGTTTAATGCATGTAGTGGTGTGAACCTGCGTACAATGGCTAATAACCATTCGGCTGTATGCGACACCTATGTGTCCCAGATGGGGAAATACGCTTGCAGTTTGCTTTATACAGCCTCATGCACCCCTGTGCATAAGGCCTGATATCCATATCAACAAAATGTGTGGGGTTTTTTTTGTTTGTTTTTTTACCATGGTGACAATGTGGAAAACTTTTTTTTTTTTTTTTTTTTCCCCCCAGATTTGTACTCTACGTTTTTCTTTTTCCGTTATCTGTTTTTAAAGACCCACTATAGTGAGAAAAATTCTGTATGGGGTAAATACCTATAATGGTATTTTCAGTATGTGTGTTTCACAGGCCTTTATTTATATGCCAAACTTTCCAGGAAAGTGAAAGGTTTTGGGTTTGGGCTAAGCTATTATACTCACTATGGTTACTATGGTAACCATTTTATTCATGTGGATTAAACTTTTTTTTTTTTTCCCCCCAAGAGAACATTTTTGGAGTTGGGCTTTAATCTGTTTGCCAGTTACTAGATGTGACTCTGTAAAGATGTACTTGCAAATAAGATTGTAAATACTTGCTATTCCAACTGCCTGTGCCACTGAACACTGCTATAAGCAGAAAAATCAATGACTGAAGCCTCATCAAAAACTGCCACTTGTGGTAATGTTGGATTCTTGGTCATCCTTTTGACCCACACATGTCACCACTGTATCCTGTAGGGATATGGGGTTTGGCGGGAGGAAAATGAACGCAAAGGGCGAGAAAGAGACTGACACGCCTGAAGACTTTGGTCAGTAATTTTTGTTCATCATAGTAGCACATGGCAAAGGTAGCAGAAGAGGTAAGTATTTGCCATGGTCTCTGCAGATATATCTTTTATTAGCAACTTTATTTAAATGACAGTCATTTTAAAGTCCTTTTACAACTATATGTCCATCTAAGCCCTGGTTCACACTGATGGGGTGTGGAAAACGCAGCAATTCCTGTGAGTTTCTCAGACTGCATAGCAATTGCACTGTGTTTTGTAATCTGCTGCGGGTGTCCATGGAAAGTTAATGACACCCCAAAAGCAGGTTGCAAACACAATGCTTTTGACTGAAGCGGAATAAACACCCATGCAATCCAGTTCCAGTGTGGGGGGGGGGGGGGGGGGTTGGAAGTTGCCTGCACCAAAATGAATGGGCTCCAATTGCACTGCACAGAATCATGTGATTTGCACAGAAATGTGGTGTGATTCACAGTGTGAACCTAGGCTCAAACTACACAAATCTCATGGTGACACTGCTGCACTGGGTTTACTGCAGAACAAACACAGAAATGTAAAAGAAAGTTTGACTATATTGAGAGTCCTCATTTCTATTAATCAGACTGTTTTCCTTTTTCAGAAGCAGCTCCAGCACCGGCTTGTCCAGCCCCCCTCTGGCTGCTCAGACAGTGGTACCTCTACGGCACTGCAAAATCCCTGAGCTACCTGCAGATCGCCACCTTCTGTTTGAGCTGCAGCTTTTTATGTGTCACCTCATTGCCTTATTTGTACACTACATTAATATCTACAAGACTGTTTGGTGGTATCCTCCATCTCACCCCCCTTCACATACATCTTTGGTGAGTCCTATAAATGGTGGCTATTTTGCCATAGAATAATTATTTTAAAATGAGGTAATGACAACTATATATTAAAGCAGGGAAAGTGGTTCCAAGGGCTTCTGCCACTGGCCACCCCTGCAGCGGATTTAAATCTGCCCAACAGTGGCTTTACTGTTCTTCCTAAGATTTCATTCATGTACTGCTGGGTGAATTAATATCAACCTGATGGTACTGGTTGAGCTCCTGATGTCACCACATTGAGCCAGCAGAATGGGACTACAGGAAATGTATGCACTGAGCCAATGTGGGACAAGAAAAGCTCACTCATCCCTAAGGTAAGTAGCCTTATTTTTCCTTACTCTGTGCCCTGCTTGCGCTTTGAAATAACGGGCCAATCTTATTCGATAATGATTGCAGACACCAGATGCCACCACTTCACACAGGAAACCATATTCCAAAATATTTTCTTTAGCGTTTTGCCTGATGATTGCACCGTCTAGCTTTACACAGTTCAACATTGTTAAATATTATTTTCATGTTACTGGGGCTCCTTGAGAACTCTTAAGTACTTATTCCTCAAAGGTAAAGAGGTTGAGAAAGGGCTGTATTACAAATATTTTAGAGAATTAAGCCCCGTTCCAGCCTAAACAAAATTTTTTTTCAATTTTGAATGGAGCAGAGAAGGGTTAGAATCTTTTTTTTTTTTTTTTTTTTTTTTTTTTTTTCCTTAAGACATTTATGATCCCTTTTGGGGAGTAATGGGAAGACCCTATAAGACATAAAAACCTCACTAAGGTTCTACACGTTACACCTGCTTTATTAATTACAATGTTTTGTTGCGGTCTATGCCTCCATTGGAGGAATGTAATTTTCTAAACTGTCCCTGGAACGCCCTCTCATCGAGACAGGAAAGTGAAAGGAAATCCCTGATGGGTGCATAGATATAATAATCTGACAAAGGTTCAAAACCTTTCCCTTTGTCAAAAAAAAAAACCCAAAAAACTTGACTGAAGGTGGCTTAACTTGATTTCATAATCTGTATAATACCCTGTACATATGAAAGATCCTGCATTACTAAACAAGAGAAGGTAAGATTTTTTTTTTTTTAGTATACACTGGGTACATGAGTATTGAATACGAAAAGTCCAATAACCACAAGCACATCCTTAAGATGGGTGTGTGCATTGTTTGTTTGAAACCAGATGGTCTGAAAAAATGGGTAAGTGGACAAGTCTGTTTTCAATCCAGCATTGTGCCTGTCTGCTGCAGCTCTTCTCTCCTCTTCCTGTATTCACTGGAGGCTCTGACAGTAGCGGGAGCCAATGGCTGTCAGTGAAATCCAGTGAGGAAGGATGGGGGGGCAGGGCCGAACTACACTATGTGTTTATGGGCACTCTGATAGGAGGAATGGAGAGCACTAATAGGGGACCCCAAAAGAGAAGGTTTGGGGCTGCTCTGTGCAAAACCATTGTCATACCAAGTATGACATGTTTTTTCTAAAGTAAATCTGTCATGAGAAAACGACAAAAGCTACCATTTTTCACTGAACTGAAACAAGTAGGCAGATAAAAAAAAAAAAAATTACAAGTCCATATTCTGGGTCAAACACTCAAAGTTTTCAAGCCAGAAGGGTCAGCTGGATAGCTGCCAAATTGCATTTTCAAAAGAAGTTATCAATGGCAGCCTCTAGGTTTCCTTTAGTTTATGCAATATTATTTTAAAAGATAGAACATGTCAGATATTCTATGACTATAAATGGAGACATGACTTGTTAATTTGAACATGGTTCATATAAAACTGATTCATCTGATTTATTTCATTTACTACAGAACTTCCACTTGATAGATTTTAATGTGTTGACACTCACCAC
Organism: Staurois parvus; assembly: GCF_062004578.1. NCBI lineage: Eukaryota > Metazoa > Chordata > Amphibia > Anura > Ranidae > Staurois > Staurois parvus. Next base: position 831,344 of record NW_028317941.1, read on the forward strand.
GATTGTGCTCGCGCGAAGATTGATTGCAGCTATTGTACGTGAGGTGAGTCTGCAGAAGAAACCTCAGTGGAAAAGTTGTGTGCATGGTTTTTTTTTTTTTTTTTGTTTTTTTTTTTTTAACAATTTCTTATCTTTGATTCTGTAGGCTTCACAAGGAGGGAAGTCCTCCCTGCCGCACTCATTGCTTTTGGTAGCTACACGGTTTGCAGTTTTGACTGGAACGGGATGGAGCCTGTGCCGCTCCATAATACTTTTGTTCAGGACTCATTCATTCCTCAACCTACTCTTCTTATGTTACCCGTAAGTAAGGGTGTATTAATGGTGTATGTATTGCATTTACAGCTTTTCATGTGAATAGCATAAAGTACTGCGGTCACTATAGTGAATTTACAAAGCCTGAGTTTTTAAAGAGTGCAGAAAATGTATTCTGTTACAGCTTCTGTTGGGATTTAATCTGCTAGAATAATTTGGTGACAGGACTCAAAGAATTGTTACTTTTATGGTAAATGTGTTCATCTTTGGAGCAGATTTACGAAGAATGGAGAGTGCAAAATCTGGTGCAATTTTTGAAGAAACCAATCGGCTTCTAACTTCAGCTTGCTCAATTAGGTTTTGGCAATAAAAACCTGGAAGCTGATTGGTTTCTATGCAGAACTGCCCCAGATTTTGCACCTTCCAGTTTAAGTAAATAACACCCTTTGTGTTCCTGGACTAGCAATGGACATCAGTTTAAGGGAGCTTTAATCAGAGGATAACTAGTGTTTGACAAATTTAAATACTCCAACCCTAGCTTTTCAATGTTGCAGAAATCTGTATTTTTAATGAGAAATTTATTTGCCATATTTTATATTGTGCCAATGTACTAAACTGCACTTTAGAAAGTATATAAACTCATTCATATGTTTAATGTCACTTCCACAGTCATTCTTTAGGGCAAGATAGCAAGGTGTCATTAAACGCACCAATATATTCTGAAGTTGTGGGAGGGAACCAGAGAATTTGGAGAAGTTATAAAAATATGGAGAGCGCTTTAAAAATCCATGCAGGGTTTTCCTGGTGGAATTTAAAGCAGTTGCAAACCACCTGAAATGAAAAATGAACAAAGAGTATCCTTTTTAGTGTATACTTGCCTCAGTCCAAAACATCTAGTATGGTTCATGTCTGCTCTCTTCCCTCCTGCTCTCTGCATGAGTCACTGCTGACAGATTATGCCAACACCACAGAACTCCAGGGGGCAGCATGCAGAAGGTGATAGTCTCAGCTGTGCATGTTTCCCTATGAGACTGTGTAGAGGGGTGTGTTCTGATTCACTCCACTCAGGTTACACTCAGCTGTTTGCTCTGTTTTGCGTGTGTGACGTCATATCCCTGCTCCTTGCTGGAGCTCAGGAATTCCATGTAAAATGTGTGCTTTCGGAGGCTGTAGAGGAGAGCTGTTCACAGATAAAGAAGTGCAACATATGTAGGGGGGGATTTGTTTCATTTCTGTATCACCTGAGGCTAGTCACTTCAGCGGTTATACGTTAAGGGTTTATAACTACTTTAAATGCAAAAGAATAAATATGTAATGTACATAAGCTACTTTTCTTTCCAACTGTTATGCAGTTTCCATTTAGTTAATGCCTTTCTAATTTAGCACTTTGTTACAGGTTTGGCATGTACATCCCTTTTCTGCATCTGGGATATGACTTCCGGCGTTCAAGTCTTTTTGCAAATGTTCCTGGAGCCCGTGTTGGAGATCTAAGTTCTGTGGACAAGGCAGGTCGGGATTACCTGACTGTGCTGCAGCACATGTGGAGGCCCAGCACAGATCCTCTTCCCACACATGCATGCTGTCTCTCTCCTGACCTTATTCGCAGTGAGGTGCATTATCTGAAGCTGGACTTCAACTGGCGTGTGCGGGAGGTGCTTCTTAGTTCCATGTTGTCCGCCTACTATGTGGCCTTTGTACCTGTGTGGTTTGTCAAGGTACTAGCATGGCATATTACTTTATATAACTGGCAGGGGGTGGGTGTAAGGGAACAAATGGCTCATATCTTAAAGGGCAATTAGATGTAAAAAAAAAAAAATTGTCAATAGGCAGACTTTATTGCAGAAGAGACCTACAATGTGTCTCTTGCAAAAAAATACTTGCCTGCCTATTCGCAATCCTTTGCAGAAGATGCCCAAGAGGGGCCTTGGTTTCAGACCGTTGGAGCAAAGGTGAGTATTTGTGCCTTTAGGCCTTTTAACAGTCCTAAAGTCCTTGGTCATCAGAAAACTCCACTATTCAGTTGCCACTCCATGTGATTTTGTGCAGTGTTTTTTACTGGACATAGTTACCTTTTTCAGGAAAAGGGAAATTTCCAACATTGTCAACTTTCTAGCATGCTGGGAAATCTTTCATTGGTCCAAATTCTATATATTGTATATAAAGTAGGCATGTGCACTCAGCGGGACTTACAGTAGGAGGAATTTTCCCAGGTCATCTTCCAGGACGGCTTTATGTGAGATTGGCTCCTCCCACTAGGAAACGCATGATCCACTTTTTTTCAAAAAACCTCAGCCTACCCTCCGGTCCTCAGTTTTATGTGTTTCCTCCGGCCAGATAAGGCACGTCTCCTGTTATTTTATTATCAGGCTGTCTGAAGAGGTGCAAGGGACTCCTAGTACGGCCATCCCCATCTTGCAAGGAAGGGGCTTTTTTGGTATTTCTTCTACTCAGGATTTGTAAGACACTTGCTGTCTTTTTTACTTTTTTATCAAAAGTAGTTTAATCAATGTCAACGGTTCAGTGGGGTACTGACCGCCTTTCTCAAGATAAGGTTATCAGCTTCCTCTCTCCTCCTGCCAACAAACTCCCAGTGCATATATAAAGTAAAATTCTAGCTACATTTAGAATACATCTTATAATATTTGTAATGAATACAAAACTGCATGAAATGGTTTGTCTGAAGTTCAGCTTTAAAGTTAAACTTTCATGTTATGCTCTGTCACGCTAGTAGGTCTTTTGTTATCTACTGCTTTGGCCTACTAATGTTAGGGAAGCAAGTGCGTTATTTTTTCTCTCTCCTATAATGCCATGTGGGAGGAATGCTCTGTAAATCTTACTTGACATGTATGCCTAATGTTTAATGCATGTTGGACAAATCCTTGTGGGGCATAATTGGAGTGCAATGTTTTTCCAAAGCCATCCTCCAGGATGGTCGCGTGAGAGCAATAGGCTCCTCCTCCAGGAAACACAAGCACAGAGACGTTAAAAGCTGCCCATCCACTACTGCCCTTTTTGTTCGTGTGTTTCCTACACGCACATGCACAGCAACTCCTGTTTGTTGTTTTTACCCCTTCATTCCTAGGAGGTGCCTGGGAATGCTTCTCTAGACTCTTTGGCATCAACAGGCGAGGTGGTCTGTACCCAAGAGTGGAGGAGAGAGTAGGGGAGGATGTTTGCAGGTCGCTTTAGGCTACATCCTCCCTCCCCTGATGTGTGACCTTCGGTTCTCCTTGCCCCCTAGCTTTCCGTTTGAAGCTGCATGTGTGTGCAGGGGTGAGGAGATCCGTCTGAGGAGCTCCCGTGGGCTGTCACGGGGGCTCCTTGGTGAACACTGGCAGTACGGGTGGAGGTACGCGTCTATGCCAGCATCCCTCCAATTTTCAGATGGAATAGGACAGACCTCACTTCCATTGGTCCTTGGAGGTGCACAGGCAGTGAGTTCTCTGCAGGCTGCCTACTACGTCCTGGGGAGAGGATGTTGTGTGGCAGCCATTTTCTTGCGACCAGACCTATCCCTCAAAGGTGGGAGAATCCAGCTGAGATGGCAATTTTTTTGAAGCCAGGCACAGTCCCCTCTATGGTAAGACTGTGACAAATTAAAGGGTAAGTCTGGTGGAGGGCTCTATAGGTCCAGCCCTTTGAGGGTGTGTGCGTCCGCCTATTAGAACGCACACTGGACAAGCATGGTGGTGTCCAGGAAGGTGGCCTAGGGATTACCATGTGGTAAGGCAAGGCTTCTGTGGGAGTTCTGGTGGCCCACATTGCTTAGCCAACACTAACCCTTCCTGTTACACTCAAGGGCAGGGTGACTTCCATTTTATTTTCATTTTGGAGCTCTACCCTATGCTGTTTCCCTTTTTGGGTTTGAGAGGACACAGTCAAATCTTCAAAGTCAGGCTTCTGTATCTGGGAGTGAAGAGGTGTGTACCCCTTCAGGTGGAGGTCTGGTACTTCATGGTGTTCATATTGTGAGTGCTAGAGTCCTTCCTGTATTAAATAGGCCTGACCTGGAAATTTTGCAAAGTTCTCTGATGAATTTGTTGTTGAAAATTTATAAAGGTTAGAGTATAAAACGGAACCTTGGGGCATACCCCGGCTCAGCTTATTACATCCAAGTACAAGAACAGTAACTTGTTCAACAACATCCCCCACTAAACAACCTTGACTATGCAATTCCAAAAACAGTCATTGACCGGAACAGTTATAGGATTTAGAAAGGACCATGCATTGGAAGGGATCACAGAACCAAAACAAGTCGACACATGCATTCCACATTGTATTTGGAAAGCAATTCAAGAGTTGGTAAAGCATTAACAGTGAACAGAGTACTATGTACTGTACCCCCCCTTATGTATCCTTTACAGTAAAGGACGATTCCAGCCAGATGTCCCATATTTTATGGAACTTGCTTGAGTACCCCCTGGAGAAATAAGTTGATAGAGTGGAATGACCACGTTTACTAATACTTTCCAATTGTTTAGGGGTTAGTTGGTCTTCTGTTTTAGCACTATAGTTTTTCTGGCATTGAAGAGCAACAAACCAAGCAGCATTCTGGTCACCCTGGTAAATGCTAGCATGCTAACCAGACCCAGTAGGCATACCTCCACAGTTTGAGGGACCTTGATAGTGGTCAGGGAGTGAAAAAAGGAAATTATCTTTGATGAAAATATCCTAATCTTAGGGCAATGCCAAAAGATATGGAAAAAGTCTGCTGGTGTCTTTTTACAACTCCAGGATTGTGAGATTAGTGTTTTCACTTTAAACAGATGCATGTTTTGAAGGGGCCAGGGTTTCTGAGTCTTAGGGAGGGGGTTAGGGCTCTGTCCCCAGGTTCATGTAGGGAGGGGGGGTTAGGACTCTGTCCCCAGGTTCATGTAGGGAGGGGGGGTTAGGACTCTGTCCCCAGGTTCCTGCTTAGTATGGTTTTGCCATGCAACAGAATTGATAACTTTACTAATAGAGCCTGCCTGATGGTGGGGAATGCCCTCCTGAAAAAGTGAGCATTTCAGTCAGTGGTCTAATCCTGCAGTGGGTTCTCCAATGACCATGCTTACAGGTGAACTACCAACAAGTAAAAGGAATGGTGTTCCTATTTTCTCCTGACAGACTGTTAGAATCTCCCTATTTAGATGCCAGTGACTGGGGAAGGTTAGGACTTTTTTATCCTACTATTGTAGTCTTCTGTGTATTCGGACCAAGGTAGTGTCAGATCCTCTACATATCATTGTTTAAATTTTATATAGATGTGAAATATCTTGAACTAGTAGGCTCCATGCATACTGGGAGGTTTGATAATGCTGGTAACTTTAGCTGTGTAAAGCTTTTTCTTTGCAGAGTTTTACAGCTAAAAAAACTAGAAATACACTAGTCCTGGGTTTTTTTTGTGTTTTTTTCCAGCCAAAAAACGTCCCTGCCAAAAAAGCTGATCAGTCTTTGTGCATGGACACATAGGATAACATGCTGGATAGTTTTCGGCTTTTGACTTTTTTTTTTTTTTTTTTACAGCCAGTAAACAGTCGCTGTAAAAACGCCCAGTGTGCATGAGGACATAGTGTGGATCCTGCAGCATGTTATTGACAAGCTCTCAGGGTAAACCTTTTATACAAGGGCTGTTTTGACAAACCTGTGTTGATTGCTTGTTACACTTCCAGGCTCTTATGTGGAACTCCTCTTCTTTGGGTGTCAGCAGTTTCAATTTAACACTAGGTCTAGGCTCCCTAAGACCTTGGAAGCTGGAAGGCTTGGACTGTCTCCCACCTGAGTGTGGGCTGGATAGAAGCATTTATGACTACTTCAGTGTATTGGAGGAAGCACTGTGTATGCACCATTTCTATATATGTAGTATAATGTCCTATATCTGCTTCTATTCTAACTAAAGCCTTTTGGGAAAGTTTTATGTGTAGGGGTGGAATCTGTACCTAATGTAGGTTACCAATTTCTGCTGCACATACCAATTGAAATGCTCAACCTTAGTTTTCTATCACCTGGCACTCCTTGAGTGCTCTACTGCTTTGGTTTGTAATGAATTGGTATCCAAAGACTAGGTTATACCGATGATATGTGGCTATGCTAAAGTGTTGTTAAACCTGCAACAATAAAATCAGTCTGTATATGCAGTAAAGAATGCTTGTTATGCTCACTGTGGAACCTAAGGGGTTAATCCTCTGCATTATGTAAAAATGCTGTTTGATCTTGACTTCTCTGATCCTCCCTTTCTTCCAGTGCTCCCCTCTTATCTCCCGATAAGACATATTGTGTGGAGACACCTGCACATGCTGAATCTGGTGTGTATTGCTAGAGAGGTTTTTGTTTTTTTTTTTTTTTTGCTTGGGAAAGTGCATGTGATCAGCACAAGGCCAGTCAGCACTGCCTAGAGGTCAGGGGTTCTGCATGTTCCTAGAGAACTCCTACAAGCTTTAACCAGTGCTCTGCTGGACACTGAAAGATGTCAGAAGACTGCTCTAACTGCTGATGGGGGAAAAAAGTATTTAGCAGTTTATATTTACTAAAATAATTGCATTTCCATGTTCTGTGTACTGTTGGAGACTGGATATGGTGAATGCAGGGTCCTCGGTTTAGTAACTCTTGCGTTTCAGCTTTGTCGGTATTTTTGGATAAATACACCATAAATCTGACCTAATGCTTTGGCAGTATGTTCCTGCAGTGCATGCCTCATAGCTGAAATTCACTATGTTGTCTCTATATAAGGGATATTTCTTAGGGTATGCTCTGTCATACGTCTCATTTGCATAAGTGGGCCCAAGAATTGGGAAATTTCTTATGTGAATGCACCCTTAAATTGATGTCTGCTATAGGTCTGTTTTTAAGGGTGAAATGTATGTGTTGTGGTTTCTTCATAAATGAACACACTATGACTGACCATGCTTTTGCGGTATGGGTATATATGCATTGTTGTAATAACACAACATTGCTCACGCTTGTTTTATTTTATGTTCTATTTTCTTTTTTGCGATCATGCCCCATTATGAAATTCACTGTGATTCTGTTTATTTGCTATTTCCTATAGTATGTTTGGTGTAAGCCTATTTGTATAAGTGGCCCGTGTATGGGGAGGTTTTTTCTTGAATACCTTTACACTATTTTTTATGTCTTTTTGTAATATGGTTGTCTTTATGCATAAATGTACATGGCTAAAATGGGAGTATATAGATTAGGGATAAAACTTCCTGGTTGTTGGGATTTTATCAGGACCTTTTTTACCTTGTGACTATGGTTTTTGCTCATGGGTTCTGGTTGCTAAAGCTTCAGACAGCACACAATCATATCTTTCACATTCAGGCACACCAATTGCATTTCCTGGTCCTGTAACTGGAAAAGTTATTGGACATGGTTCCAGTGATCTACCATTTATTATACAGAATTTATATAGCGCCAACAGTTTACTCAGAGCTTTACAATATAAAGGGAGACAAAACAACAATACAGTTCAATACAAGAGGGTTAGGAGGGCCCTGGTCATTGGAGCCTACAATCCTAAGAGTGAGGGGCTGGTGGTAAAAAAAGATAACTGTGGGGGATGAACTGATAGGAGAAACAGAAGATTCAGTTATAGGATAGGATTCTCTGAAAAGAGATTTTCAGAGATCGCCTTAAAGTGGGCAGAGTAGGTGATAGTGGATAGATTGGTGTAGAGCGTTCCAGAGGAAGGGGGAGGCTCTGGAAAAGTCCTGGAGACGAGCATGGGAGGAGACAAGGGAGCTAGAGAACAGGAAGTCGTGGGAGGAGTGGAGAGGATGGTTTTGATGGTATTTGGAGACAAGGTTGGTGTTGTAAATTGGGGCAAAGTTATGAATGGCTTTATATGTTAATGTTTTGCATCGTATTCGTTGGGCAATGGGAAGCCAGTGGAGGGATTGGCAGATATGGAACGGCTGGTAAGGTGGATGAGTCTGGCAGCAACATTCATGATAGACTGAAGAAGGGGATAGCCTGCGATTAGGTGGGCCAATGAGGAGGGAGTTACAATAGTCAAGGTGAGAAATCACAAGGGAGGGAATAAGTTGCTTAGTGGTTAAAAATGGCATATCTTGGAGATGTTGTGGAGATGAAGCCTACAAGATTTGGACAGTGATTGGATTTGGGGCTGAAATGACAGATGTGATTCCAGGATTGCACCTAGTACCCTGGCATGAGGGGAGGGACTGATGGTTGTATTATTGATCTTGATGGAGAAGTCAGGGAAGGGGGCATGGGCAGGAGGGAATAATATGAGCTCAGTTTTAGAAAGATTTAATTTGAGGAAGTGGAGTGACATCCATGCTGGTATGTCACTTAGTAGGTTAGTAATGCGCAAGGAGACTGAAGGGGTGAGGTGAGGAGTAAAAAGATTAGTTTGTGTGTTATCAGCATAGAGATTGTACTTGAAGCCGTGGGAGTTTATCAAGTGATCAAGGAAGGAGGTGTAGATGGAGAAGAGAAGGGGTCCAAGGATAGAACCTTGAGGGACCCCTACAGAAAAATATATAGTGGCGAGAGGAGACAGAGTTATAGGAAACACTGAAGGAGCGCTGCGTTAGGTAGGATAGAGCAGAGTCTTGGAGGGAAAGCGTTTTTTGAGGATGAGGGGATGGTCAACCGTATCAAAAGCTGCAGACAGGTTGAGTAGTAAGAGTGTGGAGTAGTGGCAATTTGTTTTAGCAGTTAACCACTTGCCTACCAGGCACTTGTACCCCTTTCGTGCCCAGGCCAATTTTCAGCTTTCAGTGCTGTTGCACTTTCAGTGACAATTGCGCAGTCATGCAACACTACCTATATGAAATTTTTATAATTTTTTTCACACAAAAAGCTTTTTTTTTTTTTTTTTTTTTTTTTGTGGTATGTACTCTCCACTGGGTGTTTTTATTTTTTGCGCTATAAACAAAAAAAAGAGCAAAAAATTAGTTTTTTTTTTTCTTTGTTTTAATTATAAAATTTTGCAAGCTGGTAATTTTTCTCCTTCACTGATGTGCATTGATGAGGCTGCACTGATAGGTGGCGCTGATGTGCAACAATGATGGGTGGCAGTGCCCTGATGATTGGTGCCGATTCGTCCATTGACAATTGCCGGTTATCGGCAGTACTTTCCTCAAGCTGTGACAGCGTGAAGAAAGTAAAGCCAATAACCGGCAACTGCATTTACCAGTGATCTGCTGTGTCATTGGACACGGCTGATCACATGGTAAAAGGCCACTGTGTTTGGCCTTTTACCACGTCACGTGATCAGCTGTGTCCGTAGGACACAGCGATCACGGAGATCGCCGGGGGCGCGCGGTAGGGTGCGTTGAAGTTGTCTTTCGGCTATCTGTGGACGGTAAGTGGTTAAATCATTTAGTGAGTTTTAGTAGGGCAGTTTCAGTGGAGTGTAGTGAGCAAAAGCCAGACTGTAAAGGGTCAAGAAGGTTGTTGTCAGTGAGGTAGGAGCTCAGGAAATTGTAGACTAGGCGTTCTAAGAGTTTAGAGGTAAATCAGAGCAGGGAGATGGGTCTTGCATCATTCAGGGTGGAGGGGTCCAGCGAGGGCTTTTTAACCGGTTCCCGTCTGGCAAGTAAAACAAAGGCGGCCGGCAAAACGCCTCGTCCCTCCGGGTGGACACCATATGGCGTCCTGTCAGTCATGCGCAGTGCGCCTGCCCGCAGGGCAGTTCTGCGGCGTGATCTGTCACCGGCCGTGTACCTCAGACACAGCCGATGACAGATCTGTGTACCGCACCGTTGCCAGTACCATGTGACCTGCTGTGACCAATCACAGCAGGTCACATGACAGTTGTATACAATGGATGGCTTCCTTTCATGCCATCCATTGTATCCAAGTGTGTCTAGCTGTGACTGGTCACAGTGATCACATGCACAAGCTGGGCCAATTCACAGCTAAGCACAAAAAAAAAACCCTGAATGAATCAGTGTCATTCAGGTAAATGCTTGCTTATAGCAGTGATTCTTTGCTATAAGCAAATTGTTTAAAAAAAAAAAAAAAAAAATACTGATCACTTGATACTATGGTAACATTATACTACTTTGGTCATAGTGAAATATAAAAAAAAAATTAATAAATTAAAACAAAATAAAAATTATAATTTTTTTTTTGTACTGTCACCAGTCAGTGTCCCTGATCACCGCCATGCCAGTTATATGATGACGCTGTACTGCACTGGTGACAGTATGTAAAAAAAAAAGTGAAAATTTTCTAATTTTCCGAAATATGACAAAAAAAAATTACAACTTCAAAAAACTCGCCATGCCTCTTATGAAATGCATTGGACTGTCTACTTTGCAAAAAAAATGGTCATTTTGGGGGATATCTGTACTGTTCTGACATTCCTGGACCTCAAGAAATTAGATTGGCTGTCAGTACTTAATGATTGATCAATTTTCAGATATGAACCATAGTTTGTGAACTCTATAACTTCCCTACAGACTAAATAATACATCCTAATTTGGGTTATTTTCACCAAAGACATGTAGTAGAACACATCTTGGCCTAAATGTATGAACAATTATTTATTTGCAAACAAACAAAGAAAAAAGGTTTTTTTTTTTTTTTTCTTCAAAATTTTTGGTTTTTTTGTTAATTTAGCAAAAAATAAAAACCCCAGTGGTGATTTAATACCACCAAATGAAAGCTCTAGTTGTGTGAAGAAAATACGATTTTAGTTTGGGTACAGTGTTGTATGACTGCGCAATTGTCATTCAAAGTGTGAGAGCACTAAAACACTGAAGATTGGCCTGGGCAGGAAGGGGGTAAAAGTGCCCTGTATGGAAGCGGTTAAGTATGGGAGTGATCAGTGCATGCTTTAGAGGGGAGGGGACGGTGCCAGTAGAGAGGGAGAGATTGAAGATGTGCGTGAGGGAGCAAAGGATAGAAGAAGAGGGTGACCATAGTAGTTGTGAGGGAACAGGATCCAGGGAGAAGGTGATGAGACGGTCTTCTGACTACTTTAGTAGTAGTAGGGTCAAAAGAGGAAAGTGTTGAGGGAGGTTTAGTATAAGGTATGCTAAGTGGGATAGATGTATGTGTAGTGGAGATGCCCTTAAGCATTGCATCAATCTTGTTTTTGAAATGATTGGCAAACCCGTAAGCAATGGGTTACAAGGTTGAGGTGGAGGCGGAGAAAGTAGAGGGTTAAAAGCAGAGAAGAGATGACGAGGACTGAATGACAAGGTATTAATAGAGTGACAAAGTAGGCTTGTTTGGCAGCATGGAGGGAGGAATTTTATTTTAAGAAATCAGATTTATATAGAATTAATGCTTGCTGGGATTTGGGTTTATGCCACAATCGCTCCAGTCAATGACTGTCTCAAGCTGTCTGGTGTTGTCTGCCAAGGTTGCAATGGTCGGGGCCTGATACTTCGTGTAGTTAGAGGAGCAAGTGAGTCTAGTGTGGATGAAAGTGAACTGTTGTAGACAGCAGTGGCCAGGTCAGGGCAGGACAGGGGAGAGATTCTGTCAGAGGTGGTCATTTGCAGAGTAGAAAAGAGAAGGGTTGAAGTTGTGAAGGACTGTTGCCACTCTTTTGAACTGGTCACTGAGCCACCTTTTGGATTAGCTGTGACACTTATGACTTGGTAGTATGGACCTTCTGTCTTTTTTGGACTTTGCTGTTTTTAAAGCTTTTTTTTTTTATTTATTTTTTTCTTAAATGGCTTTGTACCCTCCCAAAATATACATCTCTGTAGTCTCTCATGTGACCGTCCTGGAGGATGACTTGGGAGAGACACGAGTTATTACCTAATAACTCCTTTTCCAGGAATCCTCTAGGACGGTAAGTTTCCCGCCCTAAGGTTCTTATTTTGGGTATGGGTGGGTCCGCTTGCCTTTTGGTTCATCTTTTGGTAATACTGCAGGCCAGTAGTGGGTGGAGAGCTTTTAACTTCTCTCTGTGCTTGTGTTTCCTGTAGGAGGAGGAGCCTATCTCTCATGTGGCCATCCTGGAGGATTCCTAGAAAAGGGTAATTTGTGTCTTTTTCTTCCTGCCTTTTGACCTTTTGTAATGTTTTATGATGGTTTACAACTACTGCTAAATCATTTTTTTTTTCTTTCTTTTCAGAATACTCAGTATTATGACAAACGATGGTCTTGTGAACTCTTCCTCCAAGTCTCCCTCAGCACCTCTGTAATCCTTACTCAGCACCTTTTGCCTGCTAGGTACTGTGATTTACTTCACAAGGCAGCAGCTCACCTTGGCTGTTGGCAAAAGGTAGATCCAGCACTCTGTTCCAATATGCTACAGCATTCGTAAGTAAACACTTATTTTCATAGATCTACATATCTGTAATTCAGTAAGTGATCTAGAAAAAAAGATAGTGTTTAATTGTAATATTTATTACATGATTATTGGACTTGCCCCAACTTTGCTAGTTTTTGGTCACAAAAATAAAATCCACTTTTTCCCCAAAATGGGGGATCAGATAAGTGGGTTGAGTTAATACAGGTTAACTGTGTGATTATAGTCCCCCAATCAAGGCATTTGCTTTGAAACACGTTTTTCCATCATCCGTAGACTCTTGGGTCTCTCTAATTACCATCCCTGGGATCAGGGTATTGCATATGTCACATCTGGCTTGGTGGTCACATCATTTCCAGTCTGGAGTGTTGCCGGTTTGGCGAGCGGCCATCTTCTTGGTGGTTGTTTGACCGGCACTTGTGTGGAGTGATGTCACTGGATACCAAGGCTCCTTGTCCGGATGGTCTGGTGGTCTCTACACCCATGTTCACTGGCTTGTAACACGTATAGTTACACCATCTATCTCCACATTCTATCAGGAGATATACCGTGGCTGTGGTGAGATCTAGCTGGTTCATTCTAGATGAGCAATGAGTCTGTTCATTATGGTGGCTATCTGATGACATGAGACATTTACATGCTTTACAAAGTTTTATAAAAATCTAATTTTTAACTGATGTACTAAACATTCCTTTGGATTTATGGATGGATATGCAGTCAGGTCCATAAATATTGGGACATCGACACAATTCTAACATTTTTGGCTCTATACACCACCACAATGGATTTGAAATGAAACAAACAAGATGTGCTTTAACTGCAGACTGTCAGCTTTAATTTGAGGGTATTTACATCCAAATCAGGTGAACGGTGTAGGAATTACAACAGTTTGCAAATGTGCCTCCCACTTGTTAAGGGACCAAAAGTAATGGGACAATTGGCTTCTCAGCTGTTCCATGGCCAGGTGTGTTATTCCCTCATTATCCCAATTACAATGAGCAGATAAAGGGTCCAGAGTTCATTTCAAGTGTGCTATTTGCATTTGAAATCTGTTGCTGTCAACTCTCAAGGTGAGATCCAAAGAGCTGTCACGATCAGTGAAGCAAGCCATCATTAGGCTGAAAAAACAAAACAAACCCATCTGAGAGATAGCAAAAACATTAGGCGTGGCCAAAACAACTGTTTGGAACTTCCTTAAAAAGAAGGAACGCACCGGTGAGCTCAGCAACACCAAAAGACCCGGAAGACCACGGAACACAACTGTGGTGGATGATCGAAGAATTCTTTCCCTGGTGAAGAAAACACCCTTCACAACAGTTGGCCAGATCAAGAACACTCTCCAGGAGGTAGGTGTTTGTGTGTCAAAGTCAACAATCAAGAGAATACTTCACCAGAGTGAAATACAGAGGGTTCACCACAAGATGTAAACCATTGGTGAGCCTCAAAAACAGGAAGGCCAGATTAGAGTTTGCCAAACGACATCTAAAAAAGCCTTCACAGTTCTGGAACAACATCCTATGGACAGATGAGACCAAGATCAACTTGTACCATAGTGATGGGAAGAGAAGAGTATGGAGAAGGAAAGGAACTGCTCATGGTCCTAAGCATACCACCTCATCAGTGTAGCATGGTGGTGGTAATGTCATGGCGTGGGCATGTATGGCTGCCAATGGAACTGGTTCTCTTGTATTTGATGATGTGACTGCTGACAAAAGCAGCAGGATGAATTCTGAAGTGTTTCGGGCAATATTATCTGCTCATATTCAGCCAAATGCTTCAGAAATCATTGGACGCCGCTTCACAGTGCAGATGGACAATGACCCAAAGCATACTGCAAAAGCAACAAAAGAGCTTTTTAAGGGAAAGAAGTAGAATGTTATGCAATGGCCAAGTCAATCACCTGACCTGAATCTGATTGAGCATGCATTTCACTTGCTGAAGACAAAACAGAAGGGAAAATGCCCCAAGAACAAGCAGGAACTGAAGACAGTTGCAGTAGAGGCCTGGCAGAGCATCACCAGGTATGGAACCCAGCGTCTGGTGATGTCTATGCATTCCAGACTTCAGGCTGTAATTGACTGCAAAGGATTTGCAACCAAGTATTAAAAAGTGAAAGTTTGATTTATGATTATTCTGTCCTATTACTTTTGGTCTCAAGTGGGAGGCACATATGCAAACTGTTGTAATTCCTACACCGTTCACCTGATTTGGATGTAAATACCCTCAAATTAAAGCTGACAGTCTGCAGTTAAAGCACATCTTGTTTGTTTCATTTCAAATCCATTGTGGTGGTGTATAGAGCCAAAAATGTTAGAATTGTCGATGTCCCAATATTTATGGACCTGACTGTGTGTGTGTGTATGTATGTATATATATGTGTGTGTGTGTGTGTGTGTGTGTGTGTGTGTGTGTATATATATATGTGTGTGTGTCATACATACAGTTGGGTCCATATATATATTTGGACACAGGCACAATGTTCATACTTTTGGTTCTGTATGCCACCAGAATAAATTAAGATGAAACCATCCAAATGAATTTGAAGTGCAGACTTTCAGCTTTAATACAAGGGGTTGAACATAAATATCAAGTATAAGTTTTAGGAACTGCAAACATTTTTATACACAGTCCCTCCAATTTCAGGGGCTCAAACTTAATTGCACAAATGAATAAATGAAATGTTAATTTTTAATATTTTGTGGAGAATCCTTTACTGTCAATTACTGCCTGAAGTCTGGAACCCATGGACATTAAGACTGGGTTTCCTCCTTTCTGATGCTTTTCCAGGCTCTAACTGCAGCTGTCCTCAGTTCTTTGTGTGTCTTTCTGCCTTTAGTGTTGCCTTCGGCAAGTGAAATGCATTCTCAATTGGGTTGAGATCAGGTGATTGACTCAGCCATTGCGGAATATTCCACTTATTTTCCTTCAAAAGCTCCTGGGTTGCTTTTGCAGTGTGTTTTGGATCATTGTCCATCTGTACTGTGAAGCGCCATCCAATCGACTTTGCTGCATTTGGCTGAATCTGGGCTGACAGTATATCTCTAAACACTGCAGCATTCATCCGGCTGCTTCTGTCTTCCTTCACATCATCAATAAACACCAGTGAACCAGTGCCACTGGAAGCCATGCATTCCCATGCCATCACACTGCCTCAACCATGTTTTACAGATGTCGTGTGCTTTGGCTCATGATCTGTTCCAAGCCTTCTCCACACTTTCTTCTTCCCTTCATTCTGGTACAGATTAAACTTAGTTTCATCCGTCCAAAGAAGGCTTTTCTAGAACTGGTCTGGCTTTTTTAGATGTTTTTTTTTTCTCACCAAGTCTAATCTGGCTTTTCTTTTCTTCAGGATTATGAATGGTTTGCACCATATGGTGAACCCTCTATTTGCTCTCATGAAGTCTTCTCTTGATTGTAGACTTTGTCAATGATACACCCACCTCCTGGAGAGAGTCCTTCACTTGTCTGGATGTTGCGAATGGGTTTTTCTTTACCATAGAGAGGTTCCTGCAATCATCCACCACTGTTGTCTTCCGTGGACGTCCATGCCTTATGTTGCTGAGCTCACCAGTGTGGTGTTCTTTCCTCAGAATGTACCAAACTGTTGATTTGGCCACTCCTAATGTTGCTGCTATCTCTCTGATGCATTTGTTTAGTTTTTGAAGCCTTACAATGGTCTTGTTCACTTGCATGGATAGTTTCTTTGAACGCATGATGTAGGTTCACAGGAGATTCCAAATGCAAATACCACACTTAGAATCAACTCCAGACCCTTTACCTCCTTTACCTGCTTAATTTATGAAGAAATAACGAAGGAGTAGCCCACACCTGGCCGTGAAACAGCTTTTGATTCAATTGTCCAATTACTTTTGGTCCCTTGAAAAAGGTGGGGATGGCTACTTTTAAGAGCTGTAATTCCTAAACCCTTCCTCCAATGTGGATGTACACACCCTCAAATTAAACCTGAGTGTGCACTTTCAGCCCATATCCATTCAACTATAGTTTGAATACATTTTGGTAAATACCTGACAAACTAAAATTGTGCCTGTTTCCAAATATTAATGGACCTAACTGTGTGTGTATTCTGTGCCAATTACTAGTGCACTGTTTTTCTTATTTTTGGATGTACTTGCTATGCCTCCATTCCTAAGGGGATTTTACAGCAGCACCTGGAATGTTTTGTCTACATTGTGCAATCTAGCGTCTAGCCTAGATTGCCCCCCCCCCCCACCTCTCAGCTTTGAGACTGTCATCATATTCATCTCTTCATTTGTCAGATAATACCTTATAGACTTATATGGGGATAACTCCAAGCAGATGACCACGTTTTGCAAGTGGATTACGTAGGGTCCTGATATCAATGGACTAAGAAATCTGCATTTTTTTTGTTGTAAAGGAAACAGATGACTTCTTTAAGACTAATTCAGTAAGTTTTGTTTGGCAGGTGGATGGAGGAATGTATGTGGCCCCAGGGAGTGCTGGTAAAACACAATAAGAATGTCTACAAAGCAGTTGGTCACTATAATGTGGCGGTTCCCTCTGATGTATCTCATTTTCGTTTTCATGTAAGTCGTGCTATGGTTGTTGGTTAGTAGTTAGAGGAAATGCAAAACTTATTTAAAAGCTGCACTCCATACTGATGAACATTCACCATTTACCCACTTAGATATTACACAAAAATATTATAATGTACTTTTAAATGCTGCTGCTATGAATACCTGAATTTGTCTTTTTGTTGGCTTTCTATAATTCCTGCATAACAGGACTCAAACTAGGATATGAAGGTACAGGGACAGTTGTGAGCTGTTAATGCTCCACTGCAGGTTTTTTTCATTGTTACTAGGGTTCATTGAGCAGTGACAGATTTTATACCTTATTTACAATGACCACCAATGTAAAGGGGTAATTTCTCATTGATATTCAATGTAAGGGGTTACTTTTGCACTGATTACCTGTTTAAGAGGGCATTTTCTTACGGACCACCAATGTATGGGGGCATTTCTCCAATGGCCCCCAATGTAAGGGGATATTTCTTCACTAAACACTAGTGTAAAGGGGAGAGATTTTTCCACTGAGCACCAATGAAGGGAACATTACTTAACTGACCATCAATGTAAAAAGACATTTTTGAGCGGAGTACCAATGTAAAGAGGACATTTCTTTGCTGAGCACAAGTCTAAGGGGGCATTTTCCACTAGGCTGCAATGTATAGGGGCCTTTTTTGCACTGACTACCAATGTAAAGGGACATTTCTACACTGCGCACCAATGTAAGGAGACATTTCTACACTGACCACCGATCCAAGGGAACATTTTTCCTGTACCAATGTCAGGGAGCATTTTTCTATTGACCACCAATGTAAGAGGACGTTTTCCACTGTAAGGGGACACTGCAAATAATATTTCTGGTTTTTATTTCTTTTCTGGACATTTGTTTCATTCCATAATTAGTTTTGTTATATAGAGTAGGAAAGTGCTTTAAAATCTGCTGTGGATGTCACGTATTCTAGGTGTGGCATATTTAAATCTTTCAGCAGTTTACTGTGGAATGCAGGGTTGATTGCGTTCAAAATTTGTTTCAAGGGTTCCTTCAGGGTAAAAAGGTTGAGAAAGGCTTCTCTACTGTATTGCAATGTGCTTTCTTTCTAAGACTGGAAGGGACCTTGTCAATGTTACTCTTTTTTTATAGTTCAGATAGCAGCATTGCTTCAATGCTGTCTGGCTGGGGTGCATGGATCATAGGACAAGTTAAACATAATTAAAAATCATATGTCGAGTAAGAGTGCCAGTTTCTGCTTCTCTCATTTTGTGGTTTCCTTTGGGCTACGTTCACACCATGTGCAAAGATGACTGTTTTCTGCAAGGGCACAAAAAAAACATTTGTCCTTTGTGCCCTGTTCACACCACAACACTAGTATCACTTGCAGTTTTTTTTTTCTGTGAAGGAATCTGCAATGTGCATAAAACTCATTGAAACGCTTTTGAAAACTAGTGTAAAATCCGTGCATTTTTTTTTTTCCCCCCATCAGTTTTTCTGCACGTATGGTGTGAATGAGGCCTTATGGTTATAATAATCTATCAAAAAGACAGTGTACAATATTTAAAAGCAGTCTCGTCCATCATCGGAGCATTCTTTAAGTTTTTTGAAATGGCTCTGTGTCTTCAAGCAGTGGTTTTTTTTTTTTTGTTTTTTTTTTGTTTTTTATAGTGGCAATTCAAATACTGGTGTCAGTAAAAGTGAGTTTTTAAGGCTGGAATACTGGTTGGAAACCCAACAAAATAGACCCAACAGGTGGTGAAACTAAATTTAAAATCACTGGACTTGCATGTCTACACCACACTATACTATGTTGTGTGAACGTCGGCGGGAAAAACCACCGAGTGTTTAGAGAGACATATCCGATTTGACCCTGTGGCAGGGTCATTCTCAGATCAGACTTCAGTGGATTCCTCTTCATGGAAGCAGCGCACAAAGGCATAGGCAGCATAAAAGGTATGTATTCAATCCTTTTTTTTTTTTTTTTTTTTTTTTTTTTTTTTAGGGTGTTTTTTTGCCAGAATCTCCCTGACGGTCGTTTTTTTTTTTTTTTTTTAAGGGAACCTTTCAGGATCCATTTGTGTATGTTCAGAAACCTAAAAGGATGTCACAGGAGCCTGATTAGTTCTTTGCTGTTTGCTAAATCTTTTAATGTAGACCTGCAAGCATTGAAATGTATGAGCTGCCTTTGTGCCATGTCTAAATTGATTTTCCAGGTGTAATCTTTGAGTTATCTAAATCAATGTTTCTCAACCTTTTTTCAGTTAAGGCACCCTTTAAAATTATGGACAGTCTTGAGGCACCGCATTCTGAAATGTGAAAAACTATTCTAATAGTTTTATATAACATAGCAACATCCACACATGTAGGACACCCACCCAGGTGATTTATTCTTCCAAAGCAAATACACTTTTGCTCACTGGTACTGAGTAGTATTCCAGTGTTTCTCCCTCAGTTTTTCTCCATCATTCAGCTAATGTGACCCCAGCACTGATGGCGAGGGGTGAGGGAGGGTCCAACTAGGATGCTGAACAGGCAGCTGACATCCTCGTTATCAACTGATGTCATTGATTGTCAGGACACCAGCGGCTAGAAGGTCTTGATGGTGCACAATGAAAACCTGTGGCTTTGTGTAACTAAAAGGCAGGCTTGTTCCACCTGCTGGGTTGTATACAAGTTTTGGGAAATTTTTAGACATTTTGCTAAGGCACCCCTGAAGAAACCTCAATGCACTCCAGGGTGCCTGAGCACCCTGATTGAGAAATCCTGATCTAAATCATAGTTTCAGTGTCTATTCAGTCACTGACCACCAAGCATGTAGCCAATGAAGTCTGAAATGTCTTCAATCCAGTGCTTTCTATTTGGTCAGTTCACTGACTTTCTAGGTAGTGAAGCCAAGATCAGGATGATAGCTCTGACAACTGCCTGTCTGTTTTCATCCGATCCAATGGAAGGGAATTGGATCCCCATCCATCCCTTTTCCCTAGCGGATCAGATCATGTCTGCGGGTGTAAATTGATAAAATGTCCATTTACACCCACCACTCTATAGAGGAGAATGGAGGTTCCGATTGGGTCCACCTGAAAAACGGGCAGGCGGGCCCGATCGGATTGTTCGTGTGAAAGAATGCTAAAGAAAACCTACTCTGACCTAAATACTAATTCTGCCATTTTCTGATAACTCTAATAGTCTAACTGGGTAAGCTGGTCTTAAGGCTTTGGTAGCCAATATGTAGATCAGGAGTTCAGACTTTTTTGGCTGCATACTTGTTCCATGTCAGGGACTCAGCATTTAATCAAGAGACAGCCAACAAGCTAGCATTTTCAGAAGTCAGCAAAGGTAACCTACATATTTTTCATTAAGTAGTTGGGATTCAGGAGATTTCGCTGCAAATACTGCTGATGTAATGTAATTGTTTTAATTTGTTTGCTCTTTTTTTCAGTTTTTCTTCAGTAATCCACTGCGGGTCCTCAACATATTGACAGCCCTCGAAGGATTACTTATTTTTTACCAACTGTATTCTCTCTTCTCTTCAGAGAAGTGGCACCATACCATCTCTCTAGCTCTCATTCTGTTCAGTAATTACTACGCCTTTTTCAAGCTGCTTCGTGACAGAATTGTATTAGGGAAAGCATATTCTTATACAGGGGTCGCCAATACTGAACAGAAGCTGAACTGACCTCCCCTGCACCAAAGCCCTGTATTTTTGTTACAAATTGCTTTGTTTCTTTCTGTAATTAAAAGCAAGAGAATATTTTTTTACTCTCAAACTGTCTGTGTTTCCTTTGTTTTTTTTGCTGCACGGTTTGGTTTGTGTTCTGAAACATATTTAAAGGGTCACAAAACAAAGACAAACTAATAGGTATGTGTTTGTCAGAAAACGTACACTGATAATCAGGCCCACAATGTATAAAGAGTTAACCACCCTCAAAACACAGCTGTTTTTTGTTAAAGTGACCCTCATTTGAGAAGTATGGGAGTTGCCACTGTGTAGGCTTCCTTGATGAGCATGTCACATGCAGCCTCCATTAATCTTACATTACAGATTCCCTTTAATCACTGTTGGCCATAGTGCTAGTTTCAAGGGTTTTATGTGTTTCTTTATTATATTAATGTTATAGCCTATGCACATTACCAGGTACAATTTACAGCACCAGAAAACCCTCCTAATTGTTAGACCTGACGAACTGAGAGAGAGCTCTAGTTTTCCACTAACAAGGAACCAGTCCGCATGATTCCTGATCATGTTATCACCATGTCAATTGTCCCTAATAGCATGGCTTTGTTTCTTAAAGATCTTAAAGAGCTAGGTCTTTCAATTACAATGATAACCTATGACTGTTGTCAAATTGAAGCAAGACTGCCAGTCCTGAAGGTATTTTGCTTGTTCACTAGTTAAAACAATTTGGCTCATCCCACAGAGTGGGGATAGGTTATATCCAAATCATTGGATTCAGGTGTCCCAATCACCTCCATGGCCACAGGTTTATAAACTCAAGCACCCAGGCATGCAGACTGCTTCTACAAACAGTGAAAAAATGGGTCGCTCCTCAGGAGCTCAGTGAATTCAAGCCTGGTACTGTGATAGGTTGCCACTTGTGCAGTAAGTCAACCGTGAAATATTTAGTAGCAAGGACATTTCACCGATGAACAGTTAGTGGTATTATAACAAAGTGGAAGCAACTGGGAACAGCAACTCGGCCATGAAGTGGTATATGCCACGTAAAATGACATAACTGGGTCAGAGCACAATAACGGCGTGTAGAGAGCTTCATGGAATGGGTTTCCATGACCAAGCAGCTGCAGCCAAGCCTTACATCACCAAGTTGGATGCAGTGGTGTAAAGCACGCTGCCACTGGAATCTAGAGCAGTGGAGACGTGCTCTCTCTGGAGTGATCAAGCTTCTCTGTCTGGAAATCCGATGGACATATCTGGATTTGGTGGTTGCCAGGAGAATGGTACTTTCCTGACTGCATTGCGCCAAGTGTAAAGTTTGGTGGAGGGGGGATTATGGTGCGGAGTTATTTTTCAGAGGTTGGGCTTGGCCCCTTAGTTCCAGTGAAGGGAACAATTAAGGTGTCAGCATACCAAGACATTTTGGACAATTTCATGCTCCCAACTTTGTAGAAACAGTTTGGGGATGGCCCCTTACTGTTCCGACATGGCTGCGTACCAGTGCACAAAGCAAGGTCCATAAAGACATGAATCAGGGTGTTTGGGGTGGAGGAACTTGACTTGCCTGCACCTCAACCCGATAGAACACCTTTGGGATGAATTAGAGCAGAGACCGCGAGCCAGACCTTCTCATCTGATGTCAGTGCCTGACCTCACAAATGCGCTTCTGGAAGAATGGTCAATTATTCCCATAGACACAATCCTAAACCTTGTGGACAGCCTTCCCAGAAGAGTTGAAGCTGTTGTAGCTGCAAAGGGTGGGCCAACTCAATATTGAACCCTACAGACTAAGACTGGGATGCCATTAAAGTCATGTGTGTGTAAAGGCAGGCGTCCCAATACTTTTGGCAATATAGTGTAAGTGTTTTAGCCTTCCCTTACTCTACTTAAAGTGGTAGTAAACTTTTTTACTTTTACATACAGGTACGCTTATAATAAAGCTGACCTGTGGGTGAAATGAATATCTCCTAAACGTGCATAGTTTAGGCGATATTAGCTTTTTTTTTTTTTTTGAACTTGCGCATGCGATCTGAAGGAATGGCATGCCTGTGCCATTCCTTCAGAGTACTGTGCCGTGGCCCAGAACTCCTGCTCGTGGGAGTGAGGTAATCGTGCCTTGGCCAATCAGATGGCCCAAGCTTGTGAAGATGGAAACTGGAGGGCTTTGTTTTAAGGCAAGTCCTTCATAATGTGCTAGTATGCAAAGCATACTAGCACATTATGACATTTCCTGGCAGGAGATTTTTTTTTTTTTTACCTGCAGTTTACTATCATTTTAAAGGAAAGTGTTTTTTTATAGTAATGATCCTAAGCTGGGCTGTTGGCTCTCAATCACTTGATGCTCACTATGATAGCTAATTAAAGCAGTCAACTGTATAGCCCATCCCTTCTTTCTCTTAAATTGAGAAAAAGATACATTGAGTGAATATTACTAAGCCTGGAGCAGACAGAATCTGGAACAGCTGTGCACTGATAAAGCTGCATTAAAAAATTATGCTACCAAAATTAGTGTGCTGTAAATTGCATCCAGCATTGTTCCTTCTTGTTGGAGGCTGCCATTTTGTTGAAGCCAAGAGCAGTCACTTTCTTAATGAAAACCGTCAGTTTCTTCAATTAAAATATGTATATTTCCAGCCTTGATTGTATGCCCTTGGCTTAATCAGACAGGAAGACTGAAAGAAGCTTTACAGTGCTGATGTTCACAGGCTGCCTTGTAAGTTTTTAAGGTCACTTTCACACTTGTCTGTTTTTCAGGCAGACCTGATTGGAAAGTCCATTGATCTCTATGGACAGGCAGGTGTAAACGGAACTGCCTACTTCTGGGCCTGATCAGGTCCGCTACAAAAAAAACAAGGGGAATCCTCCTCTTCCATATTGGTGGGTAGTCATGTGTAAACGGACAGGAGTCCTTTTACTCCCAGTTGCCCATAGAGAAAAGCGGCCTCTATCCATGTCCGCTCTGCAGAAACTGCGTAGGCACAGATGAGTCATCCACCTGCTCTGCTCCAATGAGCAGAGGATCTGTGAGCTGATCAAAACAGAATCTGCCCCATGTGAAAGGGGACTAACTCTTCTGTGTCTTCCTGGCAGGAGAATTTGTCCTGTCACCTCTTCTGCTTTTCTTTTCTCCCTCTTTTAATCTCTGTTCCCCCCACATAGTCTGTGTCATTTGTGTTGCTTTTTTCCCTTCAGTAAATCTTAAAGGGCAAGTTCACCATTCTGAACATGGTA
Source organism: Staurois parvus (assembly GCF_062004578.1). Classification (NCBI taxonomy): domain Eukaryota; kingdom Metazoa; phylum Chordata; class Amphibia; order Anura; family Ranidae; genus Staurois; species Staurois parvus. Next base: position 855,259 of record NW_028317941.1, read on the forward strand.
CAAACATTTAGGGTTTAACATGTTCAGCATCAGCCCCCGATTTCCCCCCCCCCCCTCCTGCTGCAAGCAAGCTGAGGATCTTCTCTCAGTACTCGTTGGCACAATTCAAAGAGAACATGGCTGTGTGGGGCTTCCAAATGGCTGTGTCATTGATTTACAGATCCCTATGAATCAATAAACTACCATGGCACTGTTGAGTGCTGTGGTAATTTGTTGATTCTTCCTGTTGGTGTGAAACTGCCTGCTCGTACGATGTACGGGCAAACAGCTCATACTGAAAGTCTGCAGGAGACCTGCATGGCACCAGTGATCTGCTGATCAACAATGCAATGCTTTCCAGGCTCCTAAAACAAAACTCGTAAATGCACTTTTTTTTTTTTTTTTTTTTTTTTTTTTTACCTGCAAAAATCTGCACTTACTAATTTTTTGTTAAAAGGTGGCCTTATCCTTTAAAGTTGTCAGCTGATTGGCCTCTAGTGACTCATCCTAGGTACAGGGCTGAGAATAGAGCGCAACTGAGCATGTGCAGAGCAGGATGATCCAGTGTATTACTGGATTTTAAACTGTGTAGGCACTTATTTTTAATGTTGTACTTAGCTATACCTGCAAATGGGGCCATCAAGAAATGATCTATCAGGACTTCATTTTCTGATTAAAGTTCTACTTTAACAATTTCCTACCTGGCCTATAGCCTATTGATGGCTGCACGGGACACACTTCCTCGTGACTAGGCATCATATGATGTCCTGTCAAAAGGAGCCGCTCATGAGGCCACACAGCAGCGTGATCTGTGACTGTGTCCATGGGATTCAGCTGATGACATATCACTACACCGCCTGTTGCCAGTGTCATGTGACCTCTGTGACCAATCACAGCAGATCATGTCAATTGTATTCAATGGATGGCTTCCTGTCATGCCATCCATTGTATACAATTGTGATGTTAGCTGTGATTTGTCAAAGCAGTCACATGGTACAGACGGCTAATCACAGCCCATCTGTATCATGTGGTGAGTGTTTCCCAATCACAGCTAATCACAACAAAAGACTGAATCAGTTTCATTCAGTAACAATGATTGCAAATATCAATGAAATACATTGATATTAGCAATCGTGTGTGGGAAAAAAAAAATCCTGATCACTTGCCCAGAGTAGTTCAATGTTACTATGGTAACATTGTATTGCTTTGGTCAGTGTGCTGAAAAAAAGGACACATTTAAAAAAAATTACATTATATATTTTTTTCTTACATACGGTCATCACTCATGTCCCTGATCACTGCCACACCAGTTATATAATAATGCTGTACTGGACTGGTGACAAAATGTAAAAAAAAAAAAAAAGTTATATAATTTTTTTTTTTTTTCATTCCTACATTTTCCAAAAAATTGTAACAAATTACAACCTCCAAAAAACTCACCATGCATCTTACTAGATACCTTGGACTGTCTATTTTCCAAATATGGGTAATTTGGGGGTATTTGTACTATCCTGGCATTGTCGGGCCTCAAGAAATTAGATGGGCCATCGGTACATCAGGATTGATCGATTTGTCAGATATATATACCATGGTTTGATTTTCACCAAAGAAATGTAGCAGAATACATTTTGACCTAAATTTATGAAGAAATTTTATTTATTTGCAAAATTGTATAACAGTAACTAAGAAAAAAAAAACTGATTTTTAAGTCTCAGGTTGTTTTTGTTTAGCAAAAAATAAAAAAACTTGGTGATTAAATACCACCAAAAAGAAGCTATATTTGTGTGGAAAAAATATATATATTTTTTTTTTCTTATGGGTACAGTGTTGCATGACTGCACAATTGTCAAAGTGTGACAACACTGAAAGCTGAAAATTGGCCTGAGCAGGAAGGTGGTAAAAGTGCCCGGTATTGAAGTGGTTAAACAATCTTTTTTTAGTGCCAGTGTTTTCTAGGCAGGATATAAAAAAAAAATCAAAAAAAATCAGTGTGTTATTGCTGTTTGTCAGCAGTAGAAGAATTTATTTTGGGTTGTTCTTTGGTGCAGAGTTAGGCTACTTTCACACTGCGGAGTTTTTGAAGCGTTTTGCGTTAAAGAAAGCGCCTGAAAAGCTCAAGAATAATGCTTCCCTATGTATGTGAATGTATAGCCATGTATGTTTTCATACTGAGGCATTGCGTGCAGCACCTTTTGAGGCATGTTTGGTGAGTTAAAAAAAAAAACACCCAAAAATGCCTTCTTCCAATTGAAATCAATGAATAATGCCTAAAAAGATACCAAAAAACACCTCTGAGAAGTGTTTTTGGTGCAGTTTTTAAGTCATGTCTTTACAAAATGCTCAGAAAGCAGGGCAAAAGCATGGTAAAAATGCCTATGCATTTTTGCGGCAGATCAGTGTGAAAGTAGCCTTAGGGTAATGCCAAGAAATATACAGTTACATTTCAACAAATATTGTTTTTACTATTTTAGGTCAGTTTTCTTTTGTTAGCAAACGTTTTCTTTTGCTAACAAAAGAAAACAAAAACACTAAATGGTGTTCCATTTGTCCTGAAATAAACAAGGTAAAATTGACCTGGATACACTAAGTAGTTGCAAAACTAGGTTCAGGCATTAAAGTGGAACAAAAGTAGGGTAAAAAAAAAACTTGGAAGTCAGACTCCTTTTTGTAGAATAGACATGCCATGCCTCACCTGCAATAAAATACACTTACCTGCCTGTTCACAATCTTCTGTAGAATGTATACAGAGCTGCACATGCACTCATGGTGTGTGTGAAATATATTAAACTGACAACTTTGTGTAAAGAATACATTTTGCTGGTGCAAAGCTCTACAGGCTCCTGCAACCAAAAATAATAAATGCACATTTTTTTTTTTACCTGCAAAAAATGTGCATTTATTATTTTTGGTCAAAAGGTGAACTTACCCATTTTAGGTTAGGTGTAACTAAAGGCAAAACCTTTCAGTTTTTGGTAGATTGGAGAGGGATTAAGATGCCTGTCATATAATTCTTTTTTTTTTTCTTTTTTTTTAAGAGATATCCACCTGTTCTTGATCTCAGCTTCATATTTAAGATACTGCCCTCATGAGCCTTATTCATCCTCTTTATTATTATTATACATGATTTATATTGTGCCAACAGTTTGCTCAGCGCTTTACAATATAACGGGACACCTCTTGATGTATTTAAGGGTCCTTTCACACAGGCCGGACCTGTTTAGTGGATCTGCTTACTCAGCGGGGGATATCTCCGCTGATCCCCGCTGAGTAAGCAGATGACAGCTCTGTGTCTGCTCCGCTGCTGCAGAGCAGAAACAGAGCTGCTCACTCTCCTCAATGGGCGGTTGGATGAAAATGGACTGCCTGTCTGCTTCGACAAATTGTATCCCCATCTGTCCCTTTTTGGCAGATCGGATCGGATGTCAGTCAGTTTAAAAGGACACGTCCGTTTACACCAACCACTCCTTAGAGGAGAATGGAGATTCCGATTGGGTCTGCCTGAAAAACAGGCGGACTTTGTCGGAATGTCCGTGTGAAATAGCCCTAAAGGTTTTAATCATGTCTCCCCTTTCCCTTTTTCCTCCAGATAGAACAACATGTCACTAAGGGCAAAGGTTTTTTTTTTTTTCCTCAGTTTTGGATAGAGTGGGAAGGGATTAGAACATTTGTCAGGTTTTTTTGCTGTCTATGCTCCTGTTCAGGATATTCACCCTTTCTGTTTGTCCTGTTTGCTATTATCATTGAAAATGAAAGTAAAACATAATCCCACATTTTGGCATGACTCCAGAACAGGAAGTGAAGGGAAATATCCCCAATGGGACACAGCTGGCAAAAAATCTTGCAAGAGTTATAACCCTTTATTGACATGAAAAATGTTGTACCGTCCTATGCACTACCAATTTGATACGTGATAATTATTATAATACAGGCTTTATATAGCTCCAGTTTACTCAGCACTTTACAATATAACTGGAGACAATGCAGCAACAATACAGTTCAATACAAGAGGGTTAGGAGGCCCTGCTCCTTGGAGCTTACAATCTAAGAGGGAGGGGCTAGTGGTATAAAAGGTAGTAACTGTGGGGGATGGACTGGTAGGAAGAGTAGAAGATTCCATTATTAGCTGAGGGCAGGATAGACTTCCCTGAAGAGAGAGATTTTCAGTGATCGCCTAAATGTGAGCAGAGTAGGCTATAGTCTGATAATTTGGGGTAGAGAGTTCCAGAGGATGGCGGAAGCTCTGGAGAAGTACTGGAGACAAGCATGGGAGGAGGAGACAAGAGAGCTAGAGAGTAGGAGGTCGTGTGAGGAGCGGAGAGTACGGTTTGGGTGATATTTGGAGACAAGACTGGTGATGTAATTTGGGGCAAAGTTATAAATGGCTTTATATGTTATTGTTAATATTTTGCACTTCATTGGGCAATGGGAAGCCAGTGGAGGGATTGGCAGAGAGGAATGGCAGATATGGAAGGGTTAGTAAGGTAGATGAGTCTGGCAGCAGCATTCATGATAGACTGAAGAGAGGATAGCCTGGGATTAGGTAGGCCAATGAGGAGGGAGTTACAATAGTCAAGGCAACAGATAACAAGGGAGTGAATAAGTTGCTTAGTGGTGTCAGAGGTTAAAGCGGAGTTCCACTCATCCTGTCAAAAAATAAAAGTCAGCATCTACAAAAACTGTAGCTGCTGACTTTTAAAAAACCGCCACTTACCTGTCCCTCGGTAGTGTGGTGTGTCCCCCACAGCCCGTTTCACCGGCCGTCCTGTGTTCCAGGCCCTGGCATCTTCAGTGTGGGCACCCGGCTGTGACTGCTTGCGGCTTCACAGCCGGGTACTCACTGCGCATGCAGGAGTAGCGCTGCGCTTCATGAATGGTCCTGTAGTCTTCTGGGACTTGTCACGTGTCCCAGAAGACTACGGGGAGGGAAGGAGGGAGGACACCTTCCGTTTCCAATCGCCTAGGCAGTCTGACAGCAATTGGGAGCCGGTACCTGTCAAATTTGGATACCCGCTCCCCACCACCCAAAGGTGCCAATCCTTAATGGGGAGCAGGGGAGCAGTCCTTAAAGCGGAACTTCCCCTTTTGGGTGGAGCTCCGCTTTAAGAACAGGCGTATCTTGGATATGTTGCGGAGGTGAAGTCTACAAGATTTGGACAGCGATTGGATTTGGGGGTGAAAGGACAGATGGGAGTCTAGGATTACACCTAGTACCCTGGCATGAGGGGAGGGACTGATGGTTGATGGTCTTGATGGAGAAGTCAGGGGAGGGGAAATGGGCTGGAGGGCATATTAGGAGCTCAGTTTTGGAAGGATTGAGTTTGAGGAAGTGGAGTGACATCCATGCCGATATGTCGCTTAGTAGGTTAGTAATGTGAGAGGAGACGGAAGAGGTGAGGTGTAGAAATTTATGATACATAACTTTATACTTGAGAGCAGGTGCCCCATTTGGAAACTTGGGCAATGCCCGGGGGCCCCATGAGATGCCCCTGGTACCTTTTTCATAGGCTTTTTTGAGTTTGGGCAAGGACACAGGGGCCCCATGATCCCCTATTGCCCGGGCGCCCCATGAGTTGTCAGTCCGCCCGATTGAGAGTAGCTGCTAACACCGGGTACATGTCCCCAGATACGTGATTGCTTTATACAAGTACACCATGATTTACTTCTATATAACCGTTTATTACTTTGTACAAAAAAAACTGTCACTTTATTGACACTTACACAGTTTTCACACAATAAACTTTACAGCCTGGAGCTGTAAGTAGATTGGCTAAACACACAGCTTGTACACTATACCACAGCCATAAAGATGTTGAACGACGCTGTGCTGGGATTACCAAGAGCCCATTGTCACATCTAGGGTCTCTGCTCTATCAGAACATCGGTTGGATGACCAGTGCTGTAGTGTGGATCTTCCCCTTTAAGCAGGTGGAACGCACGTAGTATTCCTGTGGTACGCACGCACGCACGTAGAGTCCGTTGACGTCTACGTAAGCCTGTTTGATCCGCGCCTTCATTAGATTGTCGTCTAGAGGCTTCCGTTAGTCAGACATATTGTCCCGAAGGAGCCGGGAGAGGCCCTGACTTACCGGGGGGCAGCATGGGTGAGAGCCGGGGAACTGTGACATGTGAAAATGGTGTTATGGGGCTCGGGCACAGCAGTACATGGCGGGCTTGGGGACTCGGGCACAACAACCCCACCCTGGAAGTCCCAGGGAGGGACAAGAGTGGTGCCCTGTGCCCTTGTGTGTGTGGTGGGCACTTTGCAGACCTTCATTACCTGTGTGCTCTGTATGGTGACCAATGTTAGGAACCTGTTCCTATAGGAACAGGAATAGGTCAGCCTTCAGGGGGACGGTGTGGAGCTGCTTACCTGTCTGTGACTGAAGGGGGGCGCCGCTATCTGTCATTCCTGGCTCTGTCACGTGTCCTCATTTACTCTGAAGGGACAGAGAGGACGGAACACATCTCTCCTCTGGCCATCACTGTCTCAGGCTCAGGCTGAGTCCTCATACAGGACCATTATTAATTTTTAGGGACTGCTGTATTGTAGCTAGGAGGTCTGTGTCAGCCTCGTCCAGGAAAACAAAATAATTTCTCTAGATATAACATGGTTCAGCTACTTTTGAAGATGGCGATAGGACTGAACCAGTCCAGAGATGGGCAATAAAAATGGTGGAAGGTCTGAGGGATGAAACATATCAGAGAGACTTCAGGAACTTACGCACTTGCTCTCCAGAGGATTTACACCCCCCCCCCCCTCTTCCTGACCAGGGCTTTTTTTTGTGATACGGCGATGCGTTACTTTTACTGACAATTGAACGGTCATGCAATGCTGCACCCAAATTAAATTTATGCCCATTTTTTTCCCCCACAAATTGAGCTTTCTTTCGGTGGTATTTGATCGTCTGTGTTTTATATTTTGCACTATAAACAAAGACTGACAATTTTGGGGAAAAAAAACTGTATTTTTGACTTTTTGCCATAAAACATGCCCAGTAGAAACAATTAAAAAATCAAATTTCGTCAAATTTAGGCCAATATGTGATCTGCTACACTACTACAATACGTGTAAATATTTGGTTTACATGAAAGTTATAGCATTTACAAATGGCGGTATATATACTTCGGTTTTTATTTTTTTTTATACAGGTATTGGCGGCAATGAGTGACTTATGGCGGGACGGTGACGGGCATTCTGACACTGGGAAGGGGGGGTGGGGGGGACTGACATCCCCAGTGACACTAATACAATGATTAGTGCTAATAAAAATCACTGACACTGCTCTGACATTGGGCAGGAAGGGGTTAACATCTGGGGCGATCAAAGGGTTAACTGTGTGCTGTGTGTTTTACTGTGTGCTGTGCTTTACTGTGTAGGCACACTGCTTTGTATTGCCCTGCTTTGCAGAGCAATACAAAGCAGCGTGCTGGAGCTGATGGGAGAGATCTGTATTGTTTACATACAGGTCTCTCCCCCATCTGTTATACACGGCGATCGCTGTGTGCCGGCAGGGAATCACTGGCCAGGACCCCGTGATCGACAGCTGAAGACGCCAATGGCGCGGAAATACAAAATCACATATTGTCATTTTGCACCGCCCTGCCTTCCTGTAGCAGTAGTTCTACTTTAGGGCAGTCGGGAAGCAGTTAAAGTGATTCTAAAGGTTTAATTTTTTTTAAAGAAAAAAATAACTATGTCTATACTTGCTGTGTAAAGTGGTTTTGCACAGAGCATCCTGGATCCTCCTCTTCCTGGGTCACCCGCAGGCTCCCATAGCCCATCCCTTCTGTCAGGTGCTGCCACAGTAAGCAGTTTGCTATAAGGGCACCCACTGCTCTGTGTGTGTATTAACACATGAAGCCGCTGCTCGCCCCCCGTCTCATTGGCTCACTGGCTGTGATTGATAGCAGTGGGAGCCAATGGCTCCCACTTCTGTCTGAGCCAATGAGAAGAGGGATTCCCGGGATAGCAGAGACTCCAGTGCACATCACTGCAACGAGAGGGTGCTTAGGTGAGTATTAGGGGGGGATGCTGCACACAGAAGTTTTTTTTTTTTTTTTTTTTTTTTTACCTGAATGCATGAAGGTAAAAAACATTGAGCCTTTAGAACTACTTTACAGTGGTTGTAAACCTCAGAAATGAAATATGAACCAAGTTTATCCCTCTGTAGTATGTATTTGTTTCAATCCAGAGAACGAAATGTCATTTCTGTCTGCTGCCTCATTCTTCTGCTATCTGCATAGCATTTCTGATGAGTTTTCTTGAAACCTAGAGAAAAATGATGACGGAAAGGCACAGCCTGTGATTGACAGCCTCAACTCTGTTCCAGTGTGCTATATGAAGGGGATGTGTCCCTTCCCTTCAATCGGGTCTCAGAGCTCTCCTCACTGATAAAAACTTCAGCTCCCCGTCCCCTGCTTTTCATAACTCAGAAATCCTGTGTAAATTTGCACTTTGAATGGATGTAGGGGACATATAGTTGTAGATAAATAAGTACAACTTATGTAGGAGGATTTGTTTTATTTATGTGTCACTTGAGGCCAGTCACTTCAATGGACATCCAATTTAGGGCTTGTTCACACCATGGTGCAGAGACGTCTGTTTTTCTGCACGCATTCTGCAAGGGCACAACAAAATAAATTGTTCTCTATGTGCCCTGTTCATACCACCACACTAGTATCATGTCCAGATTTTTTTCTGTGCAGGAATCTGCGACATATACAGTTAGGTCCATATATATTTGGACACAGGCACAATTTTAGTTTTTTCAGGTATTTACCAAAACATATTAGGGCTATAGTTATATAATGGCTATGGGCTGAAAGTGCATACACTCAGGTTTAATTTGAGGGCATGTACATCCAAATTGGAGGAAGGGTTTAGGAATTACAGCTCTTAAGAGTAGCTATCCCCCCTTTTTCAAGGGACCAAAAGTAATTGGACAATTGAATCAAAAGCTATTTCATGGCCAGGTGTGGGCTACTCCATTATTTCTTCATCAATTAAGCAGGTAAAAGGTCTGAAGTTGATTCTAAGTGTGGTATTTGCATTTGGAATCTATTGCTGTGACCCTACGTCATGCGTTCAAAGGAACTGTCCATGCAAATGAAACAGGCCATTGTAAGGCTTCAAAAATGAAACAAATCCATCAGAGAGATAGCAGCAACATTAGGAGTGGCCAAATCAACAGTTTGGTGCATTCTGAGGAAATAAGAATGCACTGGTGAACTCAGCAACATAAAAAGGCACGGACGTCCACGGAAGACAACAGTGGTGGATGATCGCAGGATCCTCTCTATGGTAAAGAAAAACTCATTCACAACATCAAGACAAGTGAAGGACACTGTCCAGGAGGTGGGTGTATCATTGTCAAAGTCTAAAATCAAGAGAAGACTTCATGAGAGCAAATAGAGAGGGTTCACCACAAGGTGCAAACCATTCATAAGCCTAAAGAATACAAAAGCCAGATTAGACTTTGCCAAAAAACATTTAAAAAAGCCAGACCAGTTCTGGAAAAGCATTCTTTGGATGGATGAAACTAAGATCAATCTGTACCAGAATCACGGGAATAAGTGTGGAGAAGGCTTGGAACAGCTCATGATCTCAAGCACACAACGTCATCTGTAAAACATGGTTGAGGCAGTGTGATGGCATAGGCATGCATGGTTTCCAGTGACACTGGGTCATTGGTGTTTGTTGATGTGACAGGAGACAGAAGCAGCCGGATGAATTCTGCAGTGTTTACAGATATACTGTCAGCCCAGATTCCGCCAAATGCAGTAAGATTGATTGGACGGCGCTTCACAGTACAGATGGACAATGATCCAAAACACACTGCAAAAGCAACCCAGGAGCTTTTGAAGGAAAAGAAGTGGAATATTCTGCAATGGCCAAGCCAATCACCTGATCTCAACTCCCATTTGAGCATGCATTTCACTTGCTGAAGGCAAAACTAAAGGCAGAAAACCCATAAAGAACAACTGAAGACAGCTGCAGTTAGAGCCTGGCAAAGCATCAGAAAGGCCGGAAACTCAGTCTTTGGTAATGTCCATGGGTTCCAGACTTCAGGCAGTCATTGCCAGTTAAAGATTCTCAGCAAAATATTAAAAATTAACATTTTATTTATGACTATATTTAATTGACAGATTACTTTTGGTCCATTGAAAAAGGGGGGATGGCTTTTCTTAAGAGCTATAATTCCTAAACCCTTCCTCCAAGTTGGATGTACATACCCTCAAATTAAACCTGAGAGTGTGCACTTTCAGGCCATATCCATTCTATAACTACAGCTTGAGCATGTTTTGGTAAATACGTGAAAAAAACTAAAATTGTGCCTGTGTCCAAATACAAATGGACCTAACCTGTATAAAACTAATTGAAACGCTCATGTAAACTTATGTCTCTGCGATTGAAATCTGCGCATCAGTTGCCATCAGTTTTTTCTGCACGAATGGTGTAAACGAGGCCAAAGCAGAACTAAACCCTCCTATCCTTTTCAGACAGGGAAACTGCCATCTTAGCCTCTGTTTGATCTGCAACTGCCATGGTGCTGTATATGTGTTATCAGTTATGACACCAGCCATTTGATGGTTTGACAGTTTGGTTGGGAACAAAAGCAAATGTGACAGTTAAATGCCCAGCTTGATTTTTTTGAAACCGTTAAATTGATGGGTTTTGTTCAGTTTTATGCCTCGTTCACACCATACACGCAGAAAACTGATGGAAAAATCGTACAGATTTTACTTGCAGAGACACGAGCTTACATCAGTTTTTATGCATGTTTCAGTAAGTTCAAGTGCAAATTTTTTTTTTTTTAGCAGAGAGATGTAACATTCTTTTACAAGGGCACAGAAAAAACAGTTTTTCTCTGTGCCCTGTTCACACCATAACGTTGATGTTGTGTCCGTTCTTTCCCATGGAGAAAACTGCATAAATGTTTAATATTCTTGCGCAGAAAAAACCTGCACATGATACTAGTGTTGTGATGTGAACAGGGCACATAAAGAACAATTGATTTATTGCTGCCCATGAGGAACGCATGTAGAAAAACTCACATTTCTGCATATGGTGTGAACTAGGCCTTCAAGTGTCACTAAAAGCAAACCCTTCTCTTTTTTTTTTTTTTTTCTCATTTTGGATAGAGTATAACTCCTATCTCATACATTATATTGCCAAAAGTATTGGGCCAGCCCTCCAAATCATTGGATTCAGGTGTTCTAATCACCTCCATGGCCACAGATGTATAAAATCAAGCACCTAGGCATGCAGACTGTTTCTACAAACATTTGTGAAAGAATGGGTCGCTCTCAGGCGCTCAGTGTATTCAAGCGTGGTACCGTGATAGGTTGCCGCCTGTGCAATAAGTCCATCTGTGACGTTGCCTTGCTACTAAATATTCCACAGTCAACTGTTAATGGTAATATAACAAAGTGGGAACACAGCAACTCAGCCACCAAGTGGTAGGCCACATAAAATGACAGAGCGGGGTCAGCGCATGCTGAAGCGCACCGTGCGCTGAAGTTGCCAACTGTCTGCAGAGTCAATAGCTAAAGAACTCTAAATTTCCTGTGGCCTTCAGATTCGCACAACTGTGCATAGAGAATTTTATGGAATGGGTTTCCATGGTCAAGCAGCTGCATCCAAGCTTTGCATCACCAAGTGCAATGCGAATCGTAGGATGCAGTGGCGTGAAGCACGCTGCCACTGGACTCTAGAGCAGTGGAGACGTGTTCTCTGGAGTGACAAAATACACTTCTCTGGCAATCTGATGGATGTGTCTGGGTTTGGCAGTTGTAAGGAGAATGGTACTTACCTGACTGCATTGTGCCAAGTTTAGTGGAGGGGGGGTTATGGTGTGGGGTGTTTTTCAGGGGTTGAGCTTGGCCCCTTAGTTCAAGCGAAGGGAACTCTTAACCTCCCTAGCGGTCTGATTATGTCCATATTTCTGTGCTCAAAGCGGTACCTTTTTTTGCATGGAAATATGTATTTGTTTTTATTGTAGGCCTGTAATTTTTAGGAATAACTCACTGAAATCTGTCCGAACAAGAGTCTAGTAAACATCCCGGGTATGTTAAAATTTGAAACACGAAATCATAAATTATAATGTAATAATCATAAAAAAATTAAATTATATAATCAAACCAAAAACACTGAAATTTGAAATAGAGCGCCAAGTTCGCACATCACTGAGCAGAGTCGCAAAATCGTTTTCAGTGTCTAATGATGAATTTCCCCACGAATCATTATCACTCAATTCTGCAAGTGATTCTAATTTACTATCGCTGGTCTAAAACCACTTTTGACCTAAAGGGATGCTTTTTGGATGCCATGGACGTTTCTCAGTTTCCAGGCAAAAAGAACAGTAAAAATGCAGGCAGAGCACAGGACAAAGCACTAGGGACAAAATGATGTGAAATGCTTTGAAAAAGTAAAGTTTTACTATGTGATTTTAGTGAATGTTACTGTTACAACTTTCAAATTTCCTGCCAGTTCCGTCCCCCGTATGTCCCGACTTCGCAGGGAACAGAACCCAGAAGACAAATGCCGGCATCCACTGGAGGACATTGCCGGGGTCACTGCAGGGGGGACATCGCGTGAGCGAAGGACAAGGTAAGTGCAGAAGGGATCCTGGAGCAACGCTGCAGGGTATTCCCGAGTGTAGCTTGGGGTTACCGCTTGTGGTGCTGAAACTTTACCCCGAGCTACACTCGTGAATACCACCAGGGAGGTTAAGGCATCAGCATACCAAGACATTTTGGACAATTTCGTGCTCCCAACTTTGAGGGAACAGTCTGGGGATGGCCCCTTCCTGTTCCAGCATGACTATGGACCTTGCTTTGTGCACAAAGACATGGATAAGCGAGTTTGGGTTGGAGGAGCTTAACTGGCCTGCACTTCAACCTGATACAACACCTTTGGAATGAATTAGAGTGGAGACTGCGAGCCAGGACTTCTCATCCAACATCCATGCCTGATCTCACAAATGCGCTTCTGGAAGAACGGTCAAACATTCCCATACACTCACTCCTAAACCTTGTGGACAGTCTTCCCAGAAGAGTTGAAGCTGTTATAGCTGCAAAGGGTGGGCCAACTTAATATTGTACTCTACGGACTAATACTGGTGTGCCATTAAACGTCCAGGAACCGCCGGCAACATCCAGGAACTGAGCTTTAGTTCTTGGTGCCACTTATTATTATTATTATTATTATAATACAGGATTTATATAGCTCCAGCAGTTTGCTCAACGCTTTACAATATAACGAGAGACCATACAGCAACAATACAGTTCAATACAAGAGGGATAGGAGGGCCCTGCTCCTTGGAGCTTACAATCTAGTCCTGGAAGCATACTCAAAGCACTGAGACTGGGCTGTTGGTGACAGCCCCAGGTCTCCTACTAATGAACAGAACCAGATTCCATTCGCTTTATTGCTTTGATAGTCTCTAGCTATCACAGTGATTATTCACTCTGTAGCATTTCCCTGTGTTGTCTCTCCTCTGCTAAGAGGAGCAAGACTTGTCCAGTTATGTACACTATAGATGGGGCAACCCAGAGAGTTTAATCGGATGGAAGAATGGTGTTACAGCTTATTTGAGATTTCCAGAGGACTTGGGAGACTTTTGTGATAGACTGGAATTGCATAGAACAGTGATTACTGGGTGGGAAGAAGAGGGAGAAATAGGTATTGGGGGGGAAAGGAGGATTGGCAGACTGTTGGAGGGGGGAGGTAGGGAGGAGATAGAGGGGAGTGTTTTTTTTTTTTTTTTTTTTCCCCTTTCTCTTTTCTTCTTTCTCTTTCTCAAATGCACAGTTAAAGTTAATAGAAATAAACAGATGGAGGGTAATGGGGGGGTTGGAGGGAGGGAGAGCCGTACATGGGAGGAGTTCAACCCCAAGGTTTAAATCAATGGTGGGTATAGACCCACAAATGATTATAGGCAACTTAGAGGCCTAAAAATGAGTTTGGTAGCAAAAAGGGGGGTATTGGGTGGGGAGGATAGGGGAGTGGGATGGGAGGGGAGTAACAGGGGAGGGTGGGTGGAAGGGAAAGGGGAGAGGGTATTAAAGTTAACACTCTGCATAAGGAAGGGAAGCACAAGGGAATTGAGGGTGGAAAAGAGGAAATTGAGAAAAAAAGAGATACAAGAAGTATGGAAGATATACGGTTTTTAACATATAATGTAAATGGGTTGAATTGTCCTGAGAAAAGATTTAAGCTATTCAAGGAATTGCAACATAGAGAAGCTTCGGTGGTCTTTTTGCAGGAGACACATCTTGAGATTGTCAAATATTAAGTTGAATTCTAGACACTATCCAACATGGTTTTACGCAGATTCCCCAATTAAGAGAGTAGCAATAGGGTTTGCAAAAAACATAAGGCTTGAGATGGAGGAAAGAGAAATAGACCCTGAGGGGAGATTTTTGTTTTTGAGAGGTAGGTTGCAAGAAATGGAATGTACAATTGCAAATATTTATTGCTCAAATAAGAGACCGGAGTTATATTTGAAGGGTGTCTTGAGGAAATTGATGGCCTTCAAAAAGGGGCGCTTGATAGTGGCAGGGGACTTGAATTTCTGTATGGATCCACAAATGGATACGACCTCTTCTGCGCAGAGAGAGGGAGGTAGGTCTCTGAGAACTTTAAAGAAGGTGATGCATGAGTGCCAATTGGTGGATATTTGGAGAATAATACATGGAAAAGAGAGAGACTATACCTTCTTTTTTCTAATGCACACGAGATGTACTCGAGACTGGACTATATACTGGTGGACCATCAACTTATTGAGCTGGTGGCTAAAGTAGAGATAAAGGCAAAGTCTCTCTCAGACCATGCCCCTGTTACATTGAAATTAGGGTAGGGGAGGCGGTTGACAGGTGGTATAGGATGGAAGTTGAATGAGGCTCTTCTGGATCAGGAGATTGATCAGAAGATCAGGGAAGAGATTGAAAGATTTTTTTTCAGGTGAATGAGACGGGGGAAGTGTCGGTGGCTACAGTATGGGAGTCCCACAAAGCCTACATAAGAGGTATTTTGATTGCGTCCGGGGCAGAAAAGAGAAAGAAGAGAGAAACTTACTGGGCTGTTAAAAGAAATATTGGACCTGGGGCAGATACATAAAAATAGAATAACAAAAGAGATAAGACAGAAGGTAACAAAAAAGAAAGAACTAGAGTTACTGATGGAAGAGGAGAGAAGAGTTTTTAATAAAGTGGCAAGTGAGAGGTATAGATGGGGAGATAGACCAGGAAAATATTTGATGAGAGCCTTGAGGAAAAAGAAAAACAGGAATTATATAGAAAAAAGAAGAAACCCCAAGGGAGAAATGGTTTATTCTACTAAAGAGATCGCCAAGGTGTTCAAGGAATACTATAGCTGTATAATACTTCCCAGGATTCAGTAAATAAAAGTGGAAATGCAAGTAGAGAAAAAAGAAGGGTATATTTAAAAAACGCAGGACTATCGAAGTTAAGAGATCAACTGAATTCCCTTGATTTAGAAATTACACAGGAGGAAATAAAAATAGCATTAAAAAGTACCATGACGGGGAAAAGCCCAGGCCCAGATGGTTACACTGTGAGGTACTATAAAAAATATAGTGAATTGTTAATACCTAAATTGAAGAAATATATGAATGCCCTGGGTGGGGAGATGGAGATGAGGAGAGAATCTTTACAGGCCCATGTGGTGCTTATTCGAAGGGAAGGATGCTTATCACTGCTCTAGCTATAGACCAATCTCACTTTTGAACATAGACACTAAGTTTTATTTGCAAAGGTTTTAGCAAATAGGTTGAAAGATTTAATGCCAGAATGGATCCAGGGGGACCAGGTGGGATTTGTACCAGGGAGGAAGGGTAGAGACAATGGGTTGAGAACTTTGTTGCTTATCCAGAAAGCTAGGAAGGGGAAAACTCCAGCGGTGGTACTTTCAATCGATGCTGAAAAGGCATTCGACAGAGTAGATTGGAGCTTCATGATGGACACTCTGGAGACTCTAGGATTGGGAGTTAGAATGAGAGAGTGGATAGGAAAATTGTATAGAGAGCCCTCCGCGGTTATTTTGATTAACGGAGAGAGGTCGGAACCTATTGGGATGTCAAATGGAACAAGACAGGGATGCCCACTGTCCCCATTGTTGTATGTATTGACTTTGGAACCTTTACTGGCCACAATTAGGAAAAATATGGACATAAAAGGAATACAGATAGGAGGAATTGAACATAAAGTGGCAGCCTTTGCGGACGACCTGTTCTATGTGGGAAATCCTAGGATAACACTCCCAAATCTAATGAAGAGCTTAAAGGATTATAGGGAGTTATAAAATTTGAAAATTAACCCAACAAAAACTGAGATCTTAAATGTAAACCTTCCAAATAGTGAAAAAGAAAAGATACAAAAAGAATTCCCTTTTCTATGGAAAGATAGATGAAATATCTAGGGGTTAAACTCACTGCTTCATATACGAACTTGTGTAAATCAAACTATATCTCAGTTTTAAATGAGATTAAGGAGGAACTAAAGAAATTCGGAGGAGGTAACCCGTCTTGGATAGGGCGCATAAATCTGATAAAAATGGTAATTGTACCTAAAATCCTATATAAATTCCAGATGATCCCAATTAAACTTCCGGAGGTTTTTTTTTTTTTTTTAAGGTAATTCTAAAGATGTTAAGATACATATGGGAAAATAACCTAGAATATCTTATGATTTGTTGAGTAGAAATAAAGAGAAGGGAGGATTGGGAGTGCCAGATTTTAAAAGGTATTATAGAGCAGTAGTTCTAGCAAGAATTTTGACTGGACACACAATCCAGAGGGGAAAAGGTGGGTCAAGATTGAAAATGAATTAAGCGGAGTTAACTTAAGTAAAATCATATGGGTACCAGCACAATATAGAGGATTAAAAGATATTACGAGTGTTTTATACATTAAATGTTTTAAAGGTTTGGGATAAACTGCACAAGTTTATGAAATGGGATTTTAACTCCCAATTAATATCACTGAGGAACATGGAGTATTTCCCTCCAGGTAGGGAGGAGAGCACAGGAAAATGGTTTAAAAGGGAGGATATTCAACTGAGGGATATTATGGAAGGGCAGGAATTGAGAACACTTAAGGAGTTGAAAAAGGACAAAAGGGAACTTTTCATTAAGATAGACGAGTGGAGATATCACCAATTAAAACACTTTGTCGGGAGTCTTCCGAAACCTTTGGGATTGAGAAAGGATTGGAATTTGTTTGAGAGGTTGTTGGAATCACGTGGAGATGGGAAACTGGGCATGGCAAAAGTTTATAAGATTCTCACTGAGTTAGACACACACACAAAGCCAATGTACATAGTAAAATGGGAAAGGGATTTGGGAATAGAGATAGATGAAGACAAACAGAGAAAAATATATAGACTAACACATGAGAATGTAAGCATGAGAGAGGTGGAGGTAAACTATAAGTGTTTTACAAGATGGCACATTGCACCGAACGTTGAATATAAGATGAGTGGGGAAAATACACTAGAGTGTTGGCGGGGGTGTGGAAAGATAGGTACGTTATATCACATATGGTGGGAGTGCCCAAAGATTCAAGGTTTTTGGGAGACAATGGTTCATTTAATTGGGATAATCTCTGGGATAAAGATAGGATTGGATCCAGAGTTGTGTCTATTACATAGTATAGAGCTATCAGTGAACAAATACAAGGATCCGGGTATATGGTCCTATCTGAATGCGGCAAAGGGTCTGATACCTAAGTTTTGGCATAGTTTAGAGGTGCCGAGAGAAGAGGATTGGGTAGGAGGAGTGAACCAGATATGTAAGATGGAGAAACTGTATTATATGCAAGAAGACAAGATGGAGTTATATTACAGGAGATGGGGGGACAATGGGAAGATTTTGTGCCCAAGGTGAAATATTTGAAGCAGTAGAGGGATATGTGAAAGTACCCCTTATTTAGGAAAAGAGGTAATGGAGAAATGCAGAGTGGGTGGTTTTATTATTGGGGGGAGGATGGTTTCAGGGTGGGTGGGGGTATTAGATAGGTGGTGGGGGGTAATGGGAATAAAGATAGAAAGGGATATAACTGATGGTTTTATATGTATATGAGAGTAATGGAATTCCCAGTAAGTGCGGGTCATAAGTCCCTGAAGAAAAAAAAAAACAGACTTGTCCAGTTAAAAGGGCTTGTTCACATAAGGTATGGGACTGGGAATGTGTGCAAAATCACACATTTTCCTGCACCACACAAATGTGTTGCCTTTTGTAGATGTGTGCAGGATCCAATAATTTTTAATGGTACCCTTATGCATCTAAGAAATGTGGAGCATATAGTACTGTGGTATAGCGTGCATTTTTGGTCTGCTGCGATTTTTTAAAAGTGTGTGTGACGTGCATAAGGCAGCCCATTACTCTAAACACAACATGCATCCAGTTTTCTTTTTTAATAGAGTAGGGAAGAATTAGTCTCTTGGATATCCAGGACTACATTATATTTCTATTCAGGTTAAAGAATAGGTTCACAGTTTTGTAAAAAAAAAAAAAAAAAAATGGTGGTTTTAACAATTTTTTTACATCGCAGCCTTTAAAGCATTGCACCCACAATCATTAGATAGTGAGTGGAATGTCAGAATCCTACAAACTCTCAGTAAGCTGTCTGCCTGTACGTGTGATTTGGACAGGAATCGCACCGCATTCATGTTCAAATCACATGCGATTCTTTGCAGTGCGATTTAAGCCCATTCGTTTTGTATGGGCTGAATTCGCACTGCATGTGCATGAAAAAGGTACAGGCTTTTTTTTTTTTTTTTTTTTTTAGTTTGGGTGTTCATGCCCAGGTGATTTTGATTCTTTCAGTCGCACTACATTTTGCCTCCTGTTTTGGGGTGTCCATAATTTAACATTGACACCCATGGCAGATCGCATGAACTGCCTGCGATTTCAGTGCAGTGCTGGAAACGTTCAGGATTCACTGCGTTTCCCACATCACATATATGTAAATAGGCTCCATGAACAACAAGAGTTCGTAGCCTCCCTGGAGGTATTCCTGAATGTAGCTCGGGGTAAAGTTTCAGTACCAAAAGCGGTAACCCCGAGCTACATTCGGGCTTACCATGCTGTGGTGCTCCGGGATCTGTTCTTCTCTTACCTTGTCCTGCGCTCCCGCGATGTCCCTCCTGCTGTATCCCCGGGAATGTTCTCCGGCATCTCTTCTGGGTTTCGCCCCTGCGATGTCGGGACGTACAGGGGACGGAACTGGCGGGCAATTTGAAAATGAAAAAAAAGTGACATTCACTAAATATACTAAAATCACATAGTATAACATTACTGTGTCAAAGCATTTCACATACATTTTGTCCCTAGTGCTTTGTCCTGTGCCCTGCCTTCATTTTTACTGTTCTTTCTGCCTGGAAACTGAGAAACGTCCATGGCGTCCAAAAAGCGTCCCTTTTAGGTCAAAATTGGTTTTAGACCAGCTAGAGAACAGTGATAGTAAATTAGAACTACTTGCAGAATTGAGTGATGATGATTCATGGGGGAAATTCGTCATCAGACACTGAAAACGATTTTGCGACTTTGCTCAGTGATGTGCGAACTTGGCACTATATTTTAAATTTCAGTGTTGTTGGTTTGATTATATTATTGAATTACATTTATTATTAGATTTTTTTATGATTAAATTATAATTTATTATTTCGTGTTTCAAATTTTATCATACCCGGGATGTTTTACTAGACTCTTGTTCGGACAGATTTCAGTGGGTTATTCCTAAAAATTACAGGCCTACAATAAAAAAAACTACATATTTACATGCAAAAAAATGTACCGCTTTGAGCACAGAAATATGGACATAATCAGACCGCTAGGGAGGTTAATGGTGCCTTGCAGTTTCTGAACTACAAGCCCTCAGCCACAATGGCTGATGACACTTGTAGCATAATTAATTCACAGGAAACTAGCAATGAATGATGTGGCCCCATGGCCACGCTGTTTTTAAACTGTGACAGCGGGTGCAGGAAGAAGATTGCCCGCTGTCACAGAGAGGAACACTGGCAGCTTTCCAGTTGCATCAGAAAGCCTCACAAAATCTCATCAGCTCAGCCGATTTATTACAGCCCAGAGAGGAGACGAAAAAACAAAAACCCCATTGTGTAGTATCTTCAAAACAAGGAGTTTATATGTGCAATAAAGGTAATCACAGAATAAAAAAAGAAACAACAAACAACGTCAGAAGCATCTTACCTGGGCTTAAGAAAAACAGACCTGGTCTGTTGCTCAGTGGTACAAAGTCCTCTTTTCTGATGAGAGCAACTTTTGCATCTCATTTGGAAACCAAGGACCCAGCATAACATCACAAATCGGCTCCCTCCAATGCTTTTCATTGCCAGGGAAAGTCTTCAGGGGGCAGCACAGAAGTCAGCCTTCCTGATATAATGGGAGCCATCTAGTGGTGGAAGGTGTGATTTGCGCACTCCAAACTGCTGCTCAGATTGTAGGTCTTATACAGGTGAAACTCGAAAAATTAGAATATCGTGCAAAAGTTCATTTATTTCAGTAATGCAACTTAAAAGGTGAAACGTATATATATGAGAGACTCATTACATGCAAATTAAGATAGTTCAAGCTGTGATTTGTCATAATTGTGATGATTATGGCTTACAGCTCATGAAAACCCCAAATCCACAATCTCAGAAAATTTACAATATTATGAAAAGGTGCAATATTCTAGGCTCAAAGTGCCCCACTCTAATCGGCTAATTAAGCCATAACACCTGCAAAGGGTTCCTGAGCCTTTAAATGGTCTCTGTCTGGTTCAGTAGGAATCACAATCATGGGAAAGACTGCTGACCTGACAGTTGTGCAGAAAACCATCATTGACACCATCCATAAGGAGGGAAAGCCTCAAAAGGTAATTGCAAAAGAAGTTGGATGTTCCCAAAGTGCTGTATCAAAGCACATTAATAGAAAGTTATGTGAAAGGGAAAAGTGTGGAAGAAAAAGGTGCACAAGCAGCAGGGATGACCGCAGCCTGGAGAGGATTGTCAGGAAAAGGCCATTCAAAGGTGTTGGGGACTTTCACAAGGAGTGGACTGAGGCTGGAGTCAGTGCATCAAGAGCCACCACACACAGACAGATCCTGGACATGGGCTTCAAATGTTGTATTCCTCTTGTCAAGCTGCTCCTGAACAACAAACAATGTCAGAAGCGTCTTACCTGGTCTGTTGCTCAGTGGTACAAAGTCCTCTTTTCTGATGAGAGCAACTTTTGCATCTCATTTGGAAACCAAGGACCCAGAGTATGGAGGAAGAATAGAGAGGCACACACTGCAAGATGCTTGAAGTCCAGTGTGAACTTTCCACAGTCTGTGTTGATTTGGGAAGCCATGTCATCTGCTGGTGTTGGTCCACTGTGCTTCATTAAATCCAGGGTCAACGCAGCCGTCTACCAGGAGATTTTGGAGCACTTCATGCTTCCTTCCACAGACGAGCTTTATGGGGATGCTGACTTCATTTTCCAGCAGGACTTGGCACTTGCCCACACTGCCAAAAGCACCTAAACCTGGTTCAATGACCGTGGATTTACTGTGCTTGATTGGCCAGAAAACTCGCCTGACCTGAACCCCATAGAGAATCTATGGGGCATTGCCAAGAGAAAGATGAGACATGAGACCGAACAATGCAGAAAAGCTAAAGGCCGTTATTGAAGCATCCTGGTCTTCCATAACACCTCAGCAGTACCACAGGCTGATAGCTTCCATGCCACGCCGCCTTGAGGCAGTAATTGCTGCAAAAGGGGCCCAAACCAAGTACTGAGTACATTATGCATGCTTATACTTTTCAGAGGTCCAATATTGTTCTGTGTACAATCCTTGTTTTATTGATTGCATGTAATATTCTAATTTTCTGAGATTGTGGATTTGGGGTTTTCATGAGCTGTAAGCCATAATCATAACAATTATGACAAATCACAGCTTGAACTATCTTGCTTTGCATGTAATGAGTCTCATAAGTTTCACCTTTTAAGTTGCATTACTGAAATAAATGAACTTTTGCGCGATATTCTAATTTTTCGAGTTTCACCTGTACATGCTGTATTGACTTCTATAGCATAGAGGTCCTTTTATCTCTGGTAAGAAGATTGTGCACTTGGAGGTGGTAGAGTACATTTGGCACTGATTTAACAGCACTATTTTGGAGATACTTTTTGGACTTTGAGAATTAATTTTGACATTTATTTTTGGTGGTTATATATGCACTCTTATTCATGCTAACTTATTATACATCTGAGCACTTATTTTATTGTGTGGGGGTGTTTTTTTGTAATATATAATTTGTTCACGTATTCATTCACCTTAGGTATTTTTTGTAATTTCTTATGCTTGATTTGAGAGCAGGTCAAGGGACAGCGTGTCTATTTTGTAAAAATAACCTGACAGAGGTTCTAACTTTTCCCTTCTTTTTAGTGATAGTGTTTTGCTGTAGTCTGTTCCAACTAAAGATATTTCTCATAATTTACCGTCCTAACAGGTAAGAGTTTTACCTGTTTCCCACTGTGTCCAAAACTTAAAGCCCAACTCCAAGCATGTCTGTGTTTTTTTTTTTTTTTTTTTTTTTTTATATAAATTATTACTAACAGTTGACTTGAGATGTTAGTGACACAGGAGTAAAATGACTCAAACCCTCACTCTGAGAATGAGCAGTAAAGTACTTGTACAAGAGAAAGCAGAGCCTGTACGTGTAGTCACTAATAGGGATGAGCTGAACGTGCCTGGGTTCCATTCTAGGCGGGGTTGGCATACGTTGCTAAAGCTTGAAGTCCATGGGAGATGAATGTTTGTTTGTAAATAATTCCAGGCATAGCTATATTATACATACAGTTAGGTCCATACATATTTGGACACAGGCACAGTTTTCATACTTTTGGCTCTGTATGCCACCAGAATAAATTAAAACGAAACATTCCAAATTTGAAGTGCAGACTTTCAGCTTTAATTCAAGGGGTTGAACATAAATATCAAGTACAAATTTTAGGAACTACAACCATTTTTATACACAGTCCCTCCATTTTCAGGGGCTCAAATGTAATTGGACAAATGAACATAATCATAAATGTAAATTTTTTTTTTTTCAATATTTTGTTGAAAATCCTTTGCTGGCAATAACTGCCTGATGTCTGGAACCCATGGACGTTACCAAAGACAGGGTTTCCTCCTTTCTGATGCTTTGTAAGGCTCTAACTGCCGCTGTCTTAATTTGTTCTTTTGTCGGTCTTTCAGCCTTTAGTTTTACCTTCAGCAAGTGACATGCATGCTCAATTGGGTTGAGATCAGGCGATTGACTTGGCCATTGGAAATATTCCACTTCTCTTCCTCCAAAAACTCCTGGGTTGCTTTTGTAGTGTGTTTTAGATCATTGTCCATCTGTACTGTGAAGCACCGTCCAATCAACTTTGCTGCATTTGGCTGAATCTGGGCTAACAGTATATCTCTAAACACTGCAGAATTTATCTGGCGGCTTCTGTCTTCTGTCACATCATCAATACACAACCTCTCATTAGTGCACATCAGTGAAGGAGAAAAATCACTTATTTACAAAATTTTATAACAAAAATTAAAGTTTTTTTTTCAAAACTTTCAGTTTTTCATTGGTTTGTTTAGCAAAAAAAACCCCAGAGGTGATTAAATACCAAAAAAAAGCTCTGTTTCAAAAACAATGATAAAAATTTAATATGGGTACAGTGTTGCATGACTGCGCAATTGTCATTCAAAGTGCGACAGCGCTGAAAACTGGCCTGGGCAGGAAGGGGGTCAAAGTGCCCTGTAGGTGAGGGGTTAAAGTGGTTGTAAAGCCACTTCTTTTGTTTTAAAGTTCCGCTTTAAGGACTGCTCCCACGCTCCCCATTAAGGATTGACACCTTTGGGGAACGGGGGGGAGCGGGTACCCGAATTTGACAGGTACCCCCTCCCACTTCTGGTCCGATTGCCTAGGCGATCGTAAGCGGAAGGTGTCTCCCCTCCCTCTAGTCTTTTGGGACACGTGACAGGTCCCAGAAGACTGCAGGACCATTCACGAAGCACTACTCGTGCATGCGCAGTGGGTACCCGGCTGTGAAGCCACAAGCTATCACAGCCGGGTGCCCACACTGTAGATGCCGGCGCCTGGAATACAGGATGGCCGGTGAAACAAGCTGGGGGGGCACACCATGGGACCGAGGGCAAGTAAGTGGCGTTTTTTTAAAAGTCAGCAGCTGGGAGGGGCCAGGAGCGCCTTTGGGGGAGCTGAGAAGAGGAAGATCGGGGCTGCTCTGTGCAAAACCACTGCACAGAGCAGGAAAGTATAACATGAATGTGTAAAAAAAAAAACTTTACTGTGGAATGTTTGTTCTTTGCTAAATGACATTATTTTTTATCAAGTTGTAATGGGTAAAGTTCTGCTTTAATGTCCAGCGCACCTATGTGTATACTTGCTTTTCCTTCACTCATTTTCCAGTTTTTTCAGCTGTCAGCTGAGTATATAACCCTTTCCCCTTCTCATGATACAAGGATGGTAGCCATAGCATCCTAATGATAGGCTTTTGTGCGCCAACTATAACAATGTGAAAGACATTTTTAAAAAAAATGACTGTAAGGATAGCGATGCAATAGTACTACATACACTTCCTGAAAATACATTACATAATATTATGAGGGGGCTGTGGAGAGTACCAGTGAAGATGTATGCAAGGCCAGACCTACTGTTTTTTTGGAAATGCCCTCTACCCTTTGTGAAAATAAACACGACCAGACTTTCTGATTTTTGGTGATGCAAGGTCTTGCAGTACATTTTCAAAAATGAAGGCCACTGACTTAATACTGCCACAACAGGGCCGTTGGAGTTGTTACTGGTTTTGCATTCCTCTCCTATACTTGTGGTCTGTCTTCATGTGTTTTACCCTTTGCAGTCCTGTCCAGCACATACTGCCTGCAGTCATACCTGCGTTTCTATCCTGCATTTACTGCTCATGTTGAACTCACCTGCACACACTGCCTTCCCATGTATCCTCTGCCGTTCTTCTTCTGGACATAATGTCATACCTACCAAACATATTTCTTGTACATGATACCTGTTAAAATATTACTTCAACATTTTTTGTGACTTTTTAATCGCAACTATCTGAACTGGGCTTCCTTTTGTTAAATTACTGCAAATCATATTAAGAGCAGCAATAGCTGTACAGTAATGTTGTTTTAGAGGACCTAGTTCAAGCACTGCATTGCAGATTCTTCTAAAAATACTTGAAATGCATTTCACACACTTATTTTCTTAAGCAAATTATAGTGTTCTGTGTCCAGTTAAGATTTATTCCCAGTGTCACAGTAGGCATACCCAACAAGTAAAAATTCTGTTTGTTCCCCACCAGATTCCATAGCGAGCCCCAGGAAGGACAACAGTCGCATGAAGAGCTACAAAAACAAAGCTCTAAATCCAGAAGAGATGCGGAGAAGGCGTGAGGAAGAGGGAATTCAGCTCCGAAAGCAGAAACGTGAACAACAGGTAAGTATGTCTAGATGTAGTGCAAAACAGCCAGCCTGATTAAAGCTCTTCCTTTTCAAAAGTCTTTTTATGCAAATATCTGTAAAAACAAAAAAATAAATTTGTAGGAAGAGTACAGACTGTAAACCGGGGAGGATATTCCAGCATATCAAATGAGGCGATTGCTAATACATAGACCTTGGTTGCTACAGTTTATCCTATTGTGGACTACACTCAAAGAATGTCCGGGTAGGCATGCATATATTTTCTATTCACTATCTAGTAATGGTTTCTGCGACACATAGGTATACACTGTCCCGTTGCACAAAAAAAGGTAAAATCAAGAAATTGAGAGAGAATAGAAGAAGAAAGGGAAGAGTAAGTCGACTTCACTTCAAGGGTGTAATTGGTTATATATATATATTGAGTTCATGGGTCTCACGTTTTGCCAATGTGTTTAGAGATGTCATTAATTATCCCAGCACTTTTTCTAAACTAAAAGGAAACTTTTCTTCTTTTAGCTGGGGGGAAAGTGACAGCTAATTCTGTGAACTATAGTGAAGGAAAAAAGAAAAGCTGGAAATTTACATTTAAAAACCGGCACCGATGTATAGCGACAGCCAGTATACACTGCTTCTCTCCTGCCTTTCTCAACCCCCTCACATCTGCAGTACACACAGTCTCCTGTATCGGCACCTGTATTGGCTACATTTTTCGTATCGGCAAAATGCCGATAGGGCTATTTTTAGCTGATATGTTTTGAGGCCAAAATTTCAGTGCATCCCTAATACAGGCCCAAAAAGTCTAGTGACCGCTTTCAGGCCTTCACAGGTCATATTTCCTCATATCACTTCCTCACTACCAATCCGTTTTGGAGGCCATAAAATTCCAGGATAGTACAAACACTCCCCCCAAATGACCCCTTTTTGGAAAGTAGGCAGTAAAAGAGGTTTGATAAGATGCATGATGAGTGTTTTGCAGATAAAATTTTGAAAAAGAAAAGAGAATACATTTTTGTTTTTTTTCTTTTTCATTTTCAAAAAACTTGTGGCATTTCAGGGCCAGCATTAGAAGCTTCTGCCACACATCGCTGACTTTTCTAACCACTTGAGGAACAACTGTATTCTGACACTTTTCGTTTACATAAAAAAAAATTTTTTGCTAGAAAAAAACCACAATATATTGCCCAATTGTTTGATAAGGTATAAAAGATGATGTTACGCCGAATAAATAGATGCCAAACGTGACATGCCTTAAAATTGCCCTTGCAATGGTAACAAACTACGCAAATTTTAAATATCGATTGGCTTTAAAAGCCTTTACAGATCACCACTTTATATTTACACAGGGGGTCTAGTATTAGAATTACTGCCCTTGATCTGCCGTTCTTGGTGCAATCTCTGTTTATATGTTGACTGACATATACTGACTTTCACTTGCATTCGCCCTTAGGCATGAACACGGGAAGGGATGAATTTTTTTTTTTTTTTTTTTTTTATCACGGTTATTATCCCAGGGAATGTAAATATCCCCTGTGATAGCAATAAGCGATGACAAGTATTCTTTTCTGAGATATCTGAGGTCTATTACTCTAGATCTCTCCCCTGCCCTTAAAGCATCTGATCACACCAAGATCTATGTGATCAGATGCTTTCTCGATTTAAAAATGGTGCTAGCAGTAAAGAGAACCTGTCACCAAAAATCATATATATCGTATACATACGTACAAACGTAAAAGCACGCGCTGGGGCGTCTACACATGAAATGTTGATTGTGATAAACATGTTACATATCACTGTGCACACCAGAATGAGAGCAATAATTCTAGCAGGAGACATCCTCTGTAACACTATATTGATGACCTATAAAGTGCTTTAAAAGTGTCGCCTATAGAAAATATAGGGTACTGACGATCGTCGCTATTTCACGAGCACACGCAAATTTAAGGTTTGACATGTTGGATATCCATTTACTTGGAGAAACCTCATCTTGTATATTTTACAAAAAGTAGGGTAATTTATTGCTTTTTTGTACCCTAAAATTGTGTATTTTTAACTGAAATATTAGTAATATCATGTGACATTAAAAGTTGGAACTACAACTATTTTATGCTCTAGGGTCTCTGCTTTCAGAAAATTGTATAATGTTTGGGGATTTTGTGTAAATTTTCAAGCCTGAAATTTATTTAAACTTGTGCAAAAAAATGCAAAAACCGCTCTGGCAGCAAAAGGTATAAAGGATAAGCTCGACCCTCCCCTTTTCAGGATAACACCCAATCAGTGCTCATTACACTTTAAGGACTCTCTCCTCCCTGCTAGTCCCCAGGTGCGGTGCTGGAGACAGGCAGGAAGGAGTGGAGGAGATAAAAAGCGCAATGTTAAAAATATTAAACGTTTAAATCGCCATAAAGCCCCTTTTTGGTTTTCAAAACCCCAGACCTTCCTAAAAGCACCTTTTAGATTTAAATACGGTTTTGGTTAATGTTTTTATCTGGAGAAGTAGATTGTCATGAGGGACAAGTAGATTGGGACCCCAATTTAGTCTCTGGACAAGTAGTTTTTTTTCCACACCCCTAAGTTTTCAGCTCACACATAACAAAGCTGTGGTGTGAATTGACGCCTTGTCTGTGCATTGTGGCTGGGTTGGAAATTGCTGCCATTGCAGCTCCAAGGCATCTGGTATTAACACACTGATAAGAAAATAGTAGTTGACTGGCTGACCCACTAGCTTTAATACATTGAGTCGATGACCTGATAAACGTCAGTAGGTTGGGAGAGTTGGAGAAAAGTCAGTCCTTGTACATGTACTTGTTCTTCGTGAATTCCAAGTATTAAAACTAAAGGGCAAGCAAGGCAACTGAGGAGAGCTCAGCAATTAACAGATCTGCAGCTAATTGTGTTTCTACATATGAATAAATGTTTGCAGAAGTTTCAAAAATAATTACTTTTGGTTTTTGTGGGTTTTTTTTTTTTCCAGCTCTTTAAGCGCCGCAATGTGGAAATGTTTTCTGAAGACCCATCCATGTTTGATAGTCCATTAATGGATCCCTATGTTAGCTCAACCAATGTTGGGGTAAGTGCAGTAGAGAGGACAGAGAAGTCCCCTACAGCATGATAAACTATAGATACAGTATGTTTTTAATGGTGTGTGCTTTCACAGGATGGTGTTATTACCCGTGAGATGGTTGGGTTGCTGCTTTCTGATGATCCTGATCTGCAGTTGGCCACAACACAAAAATTTCGAAAGCTGCTATCTAAAGGTATGAAATCTTGTGAGTATATATGCCATTGAGCTGGCATCTGCTAAAATTAATGGTATAGTACATTTTAATGTGATTAAACTGTAGCATGCAGTCATGTCCCTGAGTCAGTAACATTGGTGCTATCCTAAATACTTAGTCCTTGGTTGCTTTGCATTTTCAGAGCCAAACCCCCCAATAGATGAAGTGATCAACGCTCCTGGAGTGGTAGAGCGGTTTGTAGATTTCCTTAAAAAAAGTGACAACTACACACTACAGGTGAGTGTATTGCCCTGGTTTCAGAGGTAGCTTGTGGAGAGGATTGACGTCTGGTATATACAGTAAGTGCAACATTGAGTTTCTTGTATTTTATAGTTTGAAGCTGCCTGGGCCCTGACTAACATTGCATCTGGCACTTCACAACAAACCAAGATAGTGATAGAAGCAGGAGCTGTGCCAATCTTTATCCAGCTGCTAAACTCTGAATATGAAGATGTGCAGGAACAGGTTGGAGCACTGTGTTGTATCATCTGTTTGTGCAGTCCTTTACATTTTTATAGCTTCTCATTCAATGTATGCTATTGCTGTCTTCTCTTCTTCTCACCTGTTTTCCTGTGGATTCCTTTAGGCTGTGTGGGCACTAGGGAACATTGCAGGTGACAGTTCTGTGTGCCGAGACTATGTGCTTAGCTGTGACATCCTTCCTCCTCTACTTAAGTGAGTACAACTTAGTGTATAGAGCAAAATAGGTCTACCTATTTAAAAAAAAAAAAAAATACCAAAAAAAGAAAAATCATTTATTGGTTAAAATAAACTAAACCTGGCCTGAAAAGTACCTAAGATAACAGTGCTGATGTTTGCCTACAAGTATTTGTGTTGATCCCTGTGGAACCCCTTGGATTCCAGGCCTAACTTAAACACAGAGCCTTGGCTTCTTTAGAGTAAGCTCTTTCCCCCTCTGTTACCAAGCCCTACTGATGTTAGTCACATACCCCAGCCTATAATATACACTTGATTGCCTGCCACCAGTACTGTCTTGCCTACCCTCAACACTCAGTTGATGTAATTAGAAATGA
The DNA here is from genome assembly GCF_062004578.1 of Staurois parvus. Lineage (NCBI taxonomy): Eukaryota > Metazoa > Chordata > Amphibia > Anura > Ranidae > Staurois > Staurois parvus. The sequence goes on from NW_028317941.1 coordinate 885,055, forward strand.
CTGTGCAACTAGAACACTCTTGTTAACCTGATATAAAAGACCTGTGAGGTTGCAAGATCATGCTTGGAAGCCAGCTATCCTTTTAGTATCCGTGGTCAGCTTAACACAAGTATTTAAAGGCACCACTTCAGGTTGTTACCTTTTACGTACCTGTGGGCCAAATAGGTAAATATAATTATGAAATATTTATTTTAGGCTACTTATTGATATTTTTTTCACTTTGTGTTTCACTTGTCACTGAAACGGTTGAAATGTCCTCTGCTACCTTATGGTCCACAGTTTATTGTAATGCTGTCTGCAATGGACCTGCTAAAGGGACTAACACGCACAGCCTGGAATTTAGTCCTCTGCTTGAATTCATGCTGTCCGCGGAGTGTTTGTCATTTGTGTGACCTTGCACACTGCAGACCAAACGCAGACAAAGTAAATAAAGCTACACTAGTGGGATTTATTTACTAAAGCTGGAGAGTGCAAAAACAGACTCGCTTCTGCATAGAAACCAATCAGCTTGCAGGTTTCATTGCAAAAGCTTAAAGTATGACTAAAGGCAAAACTTTTTTTTTTTTTTTTAAAGTTTTGGATAGAGTGGAAATGGTATAAAATACTTGTCAGTTTTTACTGCTGTCAGTGCTCCCATTAAGGAGATTCACCCTCTCTGCTTGTCCTGTTTACCATTTATTATTGAAAGTGACCGTAAAAGAAAAAAATAAAAATTGGGGTAGTCCCCAGAAAAGTGGACACTAGTTCTGGGGGGATTTCCTCTCACTTCCTGTTTGGCTCTGGGACAGGAAGTGAGGGGAAATCTCTAAAATGGGACACAGATGGTGAAAAAATGGCAGGTTATAACCCTCCCTTACTTTATCTAAACCAAAAAGAATGTTTTGTCTATAGTTCTACACTAATTGAACAAGCTGAGGTTAGAAGTTGATTGGTTTCCATGCAGAAATGAGTCTGATTTTGCACTCTCTCACCTTAGGAAATAAACCCCTAGGTGTGAAATGTGTATCTTTTTTTACGTGTGCTCAGCTAAAATAATAGTAGACTTAGTGTTACTAAACCCGGGGCCCTGCGTTCACTATATTTGGTCTCCCACAGTACACAGAACATGGAAGTGCAATTATTTTAGTAAATATAAACTGCTAAATACCTTTTCTCATCAGAAGTTAGAGCAGTCTAGTGGCTTCTATCTGTTTCCAGCCCAGCACTAGCAAAAGCTTGTAGAAGTTTTTTTCTGCTCTAGGAGGTACAAATTCCCTGACTTCTGCCTTAGACAGTGCTGATTGGCCCTGTGCTGATCACATGCACTCTCCTAAGAAATATAAAAAAATCTATCTAGCAATACACACCAAACTGAGCATGTGCATGCCTACGGTTCAGTCTGGAGATAAGTGGTGGTCCCTTGAAAAAAAAGGGGAGGAACAGAGAAGAAAGGGATCAAACAGTCTTTTTACACAATGGCAGAGGATTAACCCCTTAGCTTCTACAGTGAGTATAACAAGCATGCTTTACTGCATATACAGACTTTTTTTTTTTTTTTTACTGTTGTGGGTTTAGTAACACTTTAATATCCAGATTTTTTATAAGCTTGGCTGTAACTGGTATTCTTTAATTTAAATGAGGATTGTAGAAGAATAAAATAGTTAGATTTGGTTTGGTAATGGTCTTTCACTGTGTCCCCTGCTCTCCTCTCACCAACTGCTTCATGAGTATTCAGGACTCAGAATTTTACCTTGTGCTACCTTGTCCCTGCTTTGTCAGACATGGCTTATAACGTGGTAAAAGGGTGCTGTGATTGGATCACAGAGATCGCTGGGTGCGTGCTGTAGCCATCATTTTGGTTATAGCCTGTCATCGTGGTTAACACAGGATTGGAGGAAGCTGTGTCAGGTTCTTTTTGTTTTGTTTTTTTTCTCTAGATTGACATTATTTTGAAGAGGGAGCTTCACTTAACATTGAAAAGCTTATTGCCTCTACCCTTAAGAACCTTAGCATTGTGCAGCCTGACTTCCCCGCCTAGCCATGCACCTTTTTGGGTACAAAGAAACCCATTAAATCCTGCAAAAAATTACCTGATCACAAACGGAATATGCAGTCCATGACAACTGGGCCATGCCTGATTTTCATTCCTCCAAAGACGGAGTGAAATTGCCTTCTGCTCTGTGTTTGTGTGGATGTCCAGAAACCTATCGTGAGACAAATTTCCATAATAACTCTCATATCCATTCACTTGCACAAAATCTTATTGCTTAAAGCTTTGAAGGAGTTGTTTGGCAAATGCCTCCACAAGACTGGTTCAAAAGGTTTCTACTCAAACCTCTTCACAGTATCAAAGCCCAGTGGGGATATTCACCCTCTTTTTGAGGTGAAATCCCTCAACAGTTTCCATATTCCAAAGTTCTGCATGGAATCTTCAAGGCATGCTTCTATTTACCTACTTCATTAGCACTTTCTGCACTTCACAGTGGAAGAAAATGATTTCCAGGATGTCACATTGCTCTTCTGTCTGTCCTCTGCTCGCACAGTGTTCACAGAGGTCTTAGAACCTTTGCTGTTCCTGCTTGGAACCCAGGGAATTAAAGTCCTAGGCTATCTAAATAACCTTTTCTGAAGGGCTCCTCTCCTGGTCAGTTGTCAGAAAATGTCCATGGGACAATTTTGGATACAGGGTTTAGGCTGGGTGATCAATTAAATATAAAAAAACTGCTCTTCAAACTCCTCTTTGCCTGTACATGGTTGGTCTGGCTGAGAGAAGACAAAAGTTCATCTAGTTCAACCATTAAAAAAATAAAAATAAAATAAAAATTTGATAATCCTATACGCACAGTTGATCCAGAGGAAGGCAAAACATTTCCCAGCAAAGCATGATCCAATTTGCTCCTGCAGGGGAAAAATTCCTTCCTGATCCACCGAGCGGAAATCTGATATTCCCTGGATCAACTTTACCTATAAATGTTAGTATCCAGTTATATTATGTGCATCTAGGAAAGAATCCAGGACTTTTTTAAAGCAATCTCCTGAGCTGGCCAGAAGAAACTCTTGAGGGAGTCTATTCCACATTTTCACAGCTCTTACTGTGCAGAAATCATTCCGTATTTGGAGATTAAATCTCTCTTCCTCCAGACATAGTGTTCCCTTGTGATGACCTCAGGGCAGAGTACTCTACATATGAACCACTGATGTATTTATACATATTGATCATATCCCCCCTTAATCTCTTTTTAAGAGAGAATAAATTCACCTCCTCTAATCTTTCCTCATAGCTGAGCTCCTCCATGCCTCTTATCAGTTTGATTGCCCTTCTCTGCACTTTCTCCAGTTCACCAGTGTTCTTTTTGTAAATTGGTATCCAAAACTGAACTGCATTTTGCAGATGAGGTCCTACTAATGATTTGTACAGGGGTTAAATAACATCTCTCTCTGGAGTCTATACCTCTTTTAATACGAGAGGATTTTTCTTGCTTTAGAAACCACAAATTGGCATTGCATGCCATTAAGCTTATTATCTACCAAAACTGGATCCTTCTCCACCATTGAGTCCCCCAGTTGTACTCCCCCTAGTATGTATGATGCATGCATATTCTTGGCCCCCAAGTGCATAACATTTACATTTATCAACATTAAACCTCATTTGCAACATAGTTGTCCAATTAAACAGTGCATTGAGGTTGGCTTGTACATTGGAGACATACTGTAAGAGCGTTATTCCACTGCACAGCTTGGTGTCATCTGCAAAGACTGATATGGGATTTTTAATCCCTGACCCTATATTGTTTATAAATATATTAACAAGTAAGGGTCCCAACACTGAACCTTGGGGTACACCACTAACAACGCTACACCATTCAAAGTATGAATAATTAACCACTACTCTTTGAATACGATCTTTTATCCAGTTTTCTATCCATTTACATTAATTAAACTAATTTTTCCAAGCCTGTAGACTTTACCTTACACATTAGCTGTTTGTGGGGAACTGTGTTAAACGCTTTTGCAAAATCCAAGTATATCTCCTCCTTAGCCTCCCCTCTGTGCAAGATTTTGCTCACCTGCCCATACAAAGCAATCAGATTTGTTTGACAACTTCTGTCGTTCATGAATCCATTCTGTCTGTTGCTTAAAATATTTTTTTTTTCCCAGCAAGAACTAATCTATGTTGTCTTTTATTAAACTCTCCAATATCTTCCCAACTATAGAAGTTAAACAGGCCTAGAATTGCTTGGTAAAGATTTCCATCCCTGCGGTGAGCAGCAGGATGGCCGCCAAGCAGTTTCCAGGACCAGCGTGACATCACGCTGCCTTCATTATTAAGTAAGAGTCATATGCAAGTCGGATGTTTGTAGCTCAGGGTCTGCCTGTATTCTTTATAGAATACAAAGCTCCTTGTGAATGACTGAGCAGCGCTCAGCCTGACTCTATTTTGTTCTAGGAGTGGGACGGGAAGTTCCCATTCCACTACTAGAACACAGCAATTGTATACTGTCTATAGCTGAGGCTACATAGAGTTTATGTAACACTTCCAGTCCCTGCATTTGTTAGTGAAGGTAATAGTTTGTTCGGACCAGCTTGGTGCAAATCAAGTATTTAAACGTCACTAAAAGCTGTAAATCAGCTTTAACTTCTAAACCCAAGCCAGGTATCAAGTTCACTGCAAATCTTGGGTTTCTAAGTCTCCGAAAAACTCAAACCCTTTTCTGCATGAAGTCATGCCTCCACTTGAAAGCCAGGGAGAAGTTTGTTAGCCTTCATGCACGTCTTGACCGTCAGCATCTCAGATACCTGGTTTTGGGAGGTAGTCTCTGGGGCAACAAACTAGAATTTCAGTTTCGGTCTCCTCCTTGGTTCATGTCTTCTCTCCTACCTATCCCACCACTCAGCTTGGCAGATCTCCATGCAGCCCTTGCGAGACTTCTGGAGCAAGAGGTCATCGCCCCAGTATTGGTAGCAGAACGGATCATGGGGTTGTATTCCAACTTGTTCCCTGTCCCAAAACAGAAAGGGGCAGCTGTCCCATTTTGGATTTTAAAGCCCTAAAGTGTGTGTGTGTGTGTGTGTGTGTGTGTGTGTGTGTGTGTGTGTGTGTGTGTGTGTGTTTTTCTTTTTCAGGCCCAAAAATCCCGCATAGAATAAACTAGATCTGTTATAGCCTTTCTTCACCAAGGGAGACGGTTTGGCTTTTGGACATCAAGGATGTGTACCTACATATCCCCATTTTCCTACACATCTTCAATTACTTTGATATGCTGTGGTCCCTGAACATTTTTCAGTTTTAGGTCTGGTCATTACACCTGTTCTTAGCCCCTGTGCTAGCCTTGCTGTGCTCCCAGTACATCCCCATTGCAGTATACGTGGACGATCTCTTATTAAGGGAGTGGTCAGCACATGTCTTGACCGATATGGCTTGAACTGTACAAACCTTGCAAAGGTTTGGCAGTGTCCCGAACCTTAAGTCTGCTGTGGAAACAGTTCATCGCTTGGAGTATCTGGGTCTCCTAGCAAGAAACCACCGCAAACTTGAGCTGGTCCTAGTAAGGATGTGTACACTTGAATGCCTCAGTCAATGCCGCTTCTCAGACCACATATTATGACATGTTTCACCCCACTCACGGGAGGCTTAATCATAGAGGTACCCCCTGTGATTAAGCCCTGGTGAGTGCAACGAAACCTGTCAGGGGGTGTGGTCTGGGGAGCGGCATTGACTGAGGCTTTCACATGTACCCATCTTTACTAGGATTGGCTCAGATGTGCGGCGGTTTCTTGCTTTTAATATTCACTTCTCACTGGATAAGTCACTTTTCACGCTGGAATCCCTGCAATCCTGAGTACCAGTAGGGATACACACCTCAGCTTGAAGCTGCACCACTAAGCATAAACTGACTGACTGGGTCTCATCCTAGATACACCTTAAAGCAAGTGTTTTTTTTTTTTTTCTTTTTCAGGAGAACTCTGTTTCCAGACTCTGACATTTCACCCCACTCTCTGCTTTTTCATATGAGTTCTACTGATGGTAGCCTTCTTTTTAAGGTCATATTTGCCCAGTTCCACTCCAGCCTCTACAACTAAACATCTTGTTAATATTTGATGTCTGTCCAGTCCTTCGACCAGCCTATTCACTTGCCACTGAGGACCTGGTTATTCCTGGTTTGGTGGTTTAGAGATCCAGTTCTGGGGTTGGAAGTATTTTTCTTTCAAAATCTGGTTGGGGAAGTCCTAGAGACTATATTGATGCAGGGGATTTAGATGCTGTAGAAATTTAGTCTCCAAATCATTCTGTAGTTTCAGGTAATTTTGTTGTCCTTGCCGTGCTGAACAACTCAACTGGAAGGTCATCTGAACCTAATTCAGTCAGACTGCACAACAGCAGTGGCATACTTTAATCATTGGGTAGGAGCCAAAGGTCTTGCCATGGTAAGCGAGCCAGAATGAATACTGTTCTGGGTGAAACTTCATGTTCAGCCTAGTTCAGTTTATATCCCAGGTGTGGCCCATTGGTAGGCATACTTCCTTAACCAGCAGTGCATGGACCTGGGGGATTAGTCCCTACACCCTGTGTGACAGGTGGGAGCTGCCTGATTCATAAAAAAACTGGTTTGTCTTCAGATTCAGAGTTCCCCTGGCAGAAGCAGTGGATGCTCTACTTCTATGAGATCAATGCAGCCTGATGTATGCCTTTCCTCCCATGATGCTTCTTCCTCATCTACTCCATTGAATCAAGACGGAGGGCCTTCCAGTGATCCTCATTGCATTTTAATGGCCTTGGCGATGTGATACTTTGATTTGTTTGGACAAATCTGGCAGATGCTCTGTGGGCTCTTCCACATCAGAACTTTTTGTCCCAAGGACAAATTTTACATCGTACTTCGTTTGCTAAATTTAATGGCGTGACTGTTGGGCCCCAGGTCATAAAGCACTGGAGCATGTCCAAATCAGGAATTCCAACGATGCTGAAATTGAGGAAATAAACTTGTCGCAATGTATGTCATAGCGCTTGGATGTCTTTCTTCGCTTTGTGTAAGGAGAGATACTTTCATTCCAGAAAATTCTTTGTGGGATGAAGATTGGCCTTTTTGCAATCTGGCCTGGATCAATAGTTAGCCCTGTGTATCAAGGGCTAGATCTTGGCACTTGTGATCTTGTTCCAAAGATAGTTGGCTTTTATTCCTTGATTAAGATGTTTGCACAGGGTATCTCTCATTAGGGTTTCCTTTCTGCACTCCCCAGTGACTCCATTGGGGTTTTATTTGGTTCTTTCTGAACTTCAGAAATTGCCCTTTGAACCTATTAGGGATATTCCCTTTTCCGTTCCCAAGGTTGTGTTTCTTGTTGCCATCACCTCTGCTAGGTGAGAGTCTGACCTGGCGGCTTTATCCAAGTACCCTCTCTAGTCTTGCATAAAGAGAAGGTGTTGAGGCCAGAGCTTCCTTCCTCTCCTAATGTAGTTTCAGCCTTTCACCTCAACCAAGACATCATTCTTCCTTTCCTCTGTCCTGCTCCCTAGAGGGAGATCTCTCTCCACTGCTTGCGATGAAATTTTGTGCTTTGTGTGTCTACCTCGCAGCCACTTTTTCCGTCCGTACTAAAAAACAAAGAAAAAACAGTGGAGCTTGCTTGTTTAAAACATTTCTCATTGGGTCAGGCACCTCATCATTGAAGCCTATGTATATTTTGCTTTTTGTGGGAAAATAAGGCAATGCATGGTGAGGTTACAAGCCTCCTTGGAAACGAAGCAGTGGTGCTTTGGTACAGGAGGAACACAAGTACCTGAAGGTGTTACTTGTAGACCTTTGGACTGGTGATGCTAACTGAGAGGAATCAACTGGATGTGTATGCATGAGTGTTAAGCGAGCAATCATTTGAGCCACGTGCATAATTTAGGTAAAATGTAAAGTTCAAAAAAAAAATGCAGTGGTAAATCTAAATAACTAGCTATATGGTTGGGGACAAATATCTAATCCACTCTGAGAATAACAGAAGAGATATACAGTATATACTTTTAGAGGTTGAATGTGGTACATATCAGACTCTGAGATCATAATTTTTATTTTAAAGGGAAAAAATGTAAAATCTTTCTGTTTTTGAAGATTTTCAGACAGGATTGTAATATACACTGCTCAAAAAAAATTAAAGGAACACTTTTTATAATCGGAGTATAGCATCAAGTCCGTTAAACTCTTGGGATGTTGATCTGGTCAGTTAAGTAGCAGTTACACTAGATGGGCAGCAATGAGACTATCCCCAAAACAGGAATGGTTTTACAGGTGGAGGCCACTGACATTTTTTTTCCTTTCTGCGCTTTTCTAACTGTTTCACTAGTTTTGCATTTTGGCTAGGGTCAGTGTCACTACTGGTACCGTGAGGTGATACAGAGGTTGCACAGATAGGTCCAATTCCTCCAGGATGGCACATCAATACGTGCCATTGCCAGAAGGTTTGCTGTGTCTTCCAGCACAGTTTCAGGAGCGTGTAAGAGATTCCAGGCGACAGGCAGTTACTCTAGGAGAGCTGGACAGGGCCGTAGGAGGTCCTTAACCCATTAGAAGGACTGGTATCTGCTCCTTTTGTGCAAGGAGGAACAGGATGACCACTTCAAGAGCACTACAAAATGGCCTCTAGTAGGCCAGTGGTTTGAATGTCTCTGACCAAACAATCAGAGGGTGGCTTGAGGGCCCGACGTCCTCTAGTGGGCCCTGTGCTCACTGCCCGGCACCATAGAGCTTGATTAGCATTTGCCATTGAACCCCAGAATTGACAGGTCCACCACTGGCACCCTGTGCTTTTCACAGATGAGAGCAGGTTCACCCTGAGCACATGTGACTGGAGAGGTCATGGAGAATATTATGCTGCCTGCAACATTGTCCAGCATGACTATTTTGGTGGTGGGTCAGTGATGGTCTGGGGAGGCATATCCATGGAGGGACACACAGATCTCTACGCTGGGGCAGTGGGTACTGGGTTCCTCCCTGGTGCATGACATGTGGCGAGAGTATGCAGGCACTTCCTGGAGGGTGAAGGAATTGAGACCATTGAATGGCCCCCATGCTCGTCTGCCCTAAATCCAATAGAACACCTCTGGGATATCATGTTTCGGTCCATCCGAAAATATGCCAAGTTATACCTCAGACTGTCCTGCATCTCTGTGATGCCCTGGTCCAGATCTGAGAGGAAATACCCCAGGACACCATCTGTCCTTTCATTAGGAGCATGCCCTGACGTTGTTCGGCTTGCATACAAGCACGTGGGGGCCATACAAACTACTGAGTACCATTCTGAGTTGCTGCAATGAAATTTCAGAAAAATGGATTAGCCTGCTGCATAATGTTTTCACTTTGATTTTTCAGGGTGTCTTTGAAGGAAATTAAAATTCTCAACCTACACAAGACTAAATACAAAAAATGGGCTTCCTTGCATTCCTAACACATTACTCAATCCATATCCGTATTAAATGGCCAGCATGATATTTTTCTCGATTTGATATCTGATGTGCTTTCAAATTGTTCCCTTTTTTTTTTTTTTTTTTTTTTTTTTCTTTTGAGCAGTGTAATATGCACGATGGAGTCTCCTGTCATAGGCAGGTAGCTTGATACACGCTAACCACACTGTCATTTATAAGGGCCATACACTAATGGATATTTTTTGTTTTAAGAGCTTTCGTTCAATTTTTCTAATAGTGGGGTCAAATTTGACGTTCGTTTTCTGCCAGTGATGGGGAAATTTTATTGAGTAGAAGAGAACTTTTCTCGATCAAACAAATTTTCGGACAGCGTACGTGGTTTTTGTTCAGAAATTACCTTCATTTTAAAATTGAATGTTAAAAGCAAGTAAATTTTTAGAACGACATTGGTCCATTTATCAAATGTATAAAGAATTTTCTTACAAATATTATTGTCTGAAAATTAATGTGTATGGCCAGCAGAAGACCTTTTATTAGCAGCCGCATGCTTTTCTTTTATCCCTTATCATGATGGGGTTAAAAAAAACCCAGCAGATGATCACTGCTATAAGGCAGTGCTTGACAAATCCCAGGTCGCCATGCCAACTAGAAATTGCACCCTGGTGCCTGGGTTCACACATTGCCTCCCGTAGACTGCATTGGGAAATTGCGCCTCCTGTAGACTGCATTGGGAAAATGCATGTTAACCATCCTATGTGAACACTTATCTGTCCAAGCCACTCTACTTGTGAGTCTGGAATGCACCACTACAAGCTCGCACAGGACCCTTTTCATAATGGCACTCAGAATACAATGGGTGTTTATTGTATCTCTCTGAACCACCTCAATAGGAATATCTAGCATGTCATGCAATGTGAGTTTCAAAACAAATCCAGAATCGCATGTGTTTTAATCAGGGCGGCTCCATTCACACCTTAGTGTTTTGGGATCGCTGCAATCCCGAAATGCAGGTTCAGGTGCCATTATTTTCAATGGCTTCTAAAACGTGGTGCGGTTTTTGCCATGATTGTCTCGCAGCAAAGCACATAGCGTGAAGTCCCTGGCACTGACAACCCACACTACTACGCTAAAATAAACCTGGCTTCTAACCTTCTTTTTTTTTTTTTTTTTTTTTTTTTTAAAGCTGGCTCCTAGATTTAGAGCAAATTTGTTGATCCCTGCTACAACAGGTTCATTTATAGTGTGAACCAGTGAAATATAGCTTCTATTTTAGATAGCTATAGACATAATATATACAGAAATAGGAAATACTGAGTCTTTTAACTGGGAGTCAGACATGAAAGGTAAAGGGTGGATGTGTACACACACCACACACACACACACACCACACGCTCCACCCAACCTTGCCCAGGTCCGCCCCCAACCATGCCCCCTTAAAGTATATGAAATTGCATTTTTCTTTAGAATAAAGAGTCCAAAATATAAAACTGTATACAGTAATGTATATCCCAGCTCCCCTGTACTCCATTATAGTGATATGACATGTTGTATACAGTACTTACTCCTAGTCCCTTCGAGTCCCCCGTGGCGGTGGAGAGGGTGTCTCCTCTCAGCGAAGCCGAAGAAGCCAGAAACTGGAAGTTGTAAACCGGAATTCGGCTTCACAATAAGGCTTGGAGCACAGGTGCAGTAGCTCTATGCTTCATCTGTGCCTGCCGCGTTTTGGCGAGCAGAGATATATATATATATATATATATATATATATATATATAAATTTATTTCAGCTACTTATATAGCGCCGTCAATTTACGCAGCCCTTTACATATATATTGTACATTCACATCAGTCCCTAACCCTCAAGGGGTGTACAATTTAAGGTCCCTAACCTACATCCATACATATATGTGCCAATTTAGACAGGATCCAATTAACCTACCAGCATGTCTTTGGAGTGTGGGAGGAAACAGGAGTACCTGGAGGAAACCCGCGCAGGCACAGGGAAAACATGCAAACTCCAGGCAGGTGGTGCCGTGGTTGGGATTCGAACCAGCGACCCTATTACTGCCAGGCAGAAGTGCTAACCATTTAGCGCGCGCGCGTGTTTGTTATCTCTATTATTATTATTTATTTTTTTTTTAACATGGATTTAATCCCTTCCTTCTCCTGCCCAGGACTACATGTCCCATGAGGAATTACTCCCAACACATTCACAAGTTCTCAGGAACTTACTGACATGTATGAACGTGTACTGAGCTGTATATGTGCTGCACTGTAATTTTTCTCATATGTAAACAATGCATTCTGTATGCAGGCCAACTAATTGATTTATAATAGTTGACAACTATATTTCATATCGATTATGCTGATTAGTTGTTTCAGCCCTAATTAAATGTTTATGTCCTTCAATGAACTACAAGAAATATATTTTACTGCAAGTACTAATCTACTGTGATTGATTGATTGATTTTCCTTTTTTGTTTTGTTTTTTTTGTTTTTTTTGTAGTCTGCTGACCAAGTCAACTCGCCTTACCATGACAAGAAATGCTGTCTGGGCCTTGTCTAACCTATGCAGAGGGAAGAACCCACCTCCAGATTTTGATAAGGTCTTCTACCAATTTATTTTTCATAAAATGGTGGTTTGCAATGTTTCCAGAAATCCCACAACATATTTGTATCTGTAATTCTCTAGGTGTCCCAGTGTCTTCCGGTGCTCTCCCGTCTCCTGTTTAGTAGTGACTCTGATCTGTTGGCAGATGCTTGCTGGGCACTTTCCTATCTTTCTGATGGTCCCAATGAGAAGATCCAGGCAGTCATTGACTCAGGAGTCTGTCGAAGGCTCGTAGAACTTTTAATGTGAGTGGAATACAACGACACCTAGTGAAATGTTTGAATAATGAGCTTTTACTCTCCTATAAATGGAAGCATATTCAATCTGTTTTACACTTACAAGCTTATTACTGATTTGTAAAGTAATTCGGGCCCCTTTGCTGGCTAGAAAGCTTAGGCACTGCAAAACTTTTATTTTGATCTTTTGTGATTTGTGCCTGACTGGATTGATGCATGGAGAAAAATGTGTTCGTATCTATTTTATCCTTTTATGTGCCAAAACAAGTTTCGCATGATTGCGGGGGCTGTCCATCTATGCAGATAGACCTCTCCTCTCCCTCCTGCAGTGCTGCCCCTCAATACAATATTAATGCTACTGTGGTAATGGTGTACATTTTACAACAGTTTTTAGTCTACAACATTGTTGCAAGTGCTTGATTTATTTCAGTGCATGCTATTGGACAATATTAGAAACTTTTTGCATATCAATTTTAAAGTGATTTGTGATGCAACAATACATAAAACCATGCAAGTGTGCAAATTAAATGTTACTTGGGGTTATATCTCCTAGTGAAAACAGCTCAAAGTGCATGGATCAACTATTTCATTAAAAAAAAAAAAATAATAATCTAAGTACCCAATTCTCCAGTCATGTAGCATCCACGGTTATCTAAATTGCCACTTCCAGTCTTCAACTGCTTTGGCTCAGGGTAGAAATAGACAAATGCCCCACATACACTGCCTTGAAAAAGTATTCATAAACCTTGAAATTTTCCACATTTTTTTTTTCATGTTACAATGAAAATATAAATGTATTTTATTGGGATTTTATGTGATAGACCAACACAAAGCTGCACATAATTCTGAAGTGGAAGGAAAATGGCAAATGGTTTTCAAATAATTTTTTTACAAATATGTGATAAGTGTGGCATGCACTTGTATTCAGCCCCCCGGAGTCAATACTTTTGTAGAACCACCTTTCACTGCAATTACAGCTGCAAGTCTTTTTGGGTATGTTTCTACCAGCTTTGCACATCTAGAGTGACATTTTTGCCCATTCTTCTTTGCAAAATAGCTCAAGCTCTGTCAAATTGGATGGAAAGCATATGTGAACAGCAATTTTCAAGTCTTGCCACAGATTCTCAATTGGATTTAGGTCTGACTGGGCCATTCTAACACATGAATATGCTTTGATCGAAACCATTCCATTGTAGCTCTGGCTGTATGTTTAGGGTCGTTGTCCTGCTGGAAGGTGAACCTCCACCCCAGTCTCAAGTCTTTTGCAGACTCTGACAGGTTTTCTTCTAAGATTGCTCGGTATTTGGCTCCATCCATCTTCCCATTAACTCTGGCCAGCTTCCCTGTCCCTCCTGAAGATAACATCCCCACAACATGATGCTGCCACCACCATGTTTCATGGTGTGTTCAGGGTGTGTGCAGTGTTAGTTTTCTGCAACACATAGCGTTTTGCTTTTAGGCCAAAAAGTTCAAATTTGGTCTCATCTGACCAGAGCACCTTCTTCCACATTTTTTGCTGTGTCCCCCACATGGCTTCTTGCAAACTGCAAACGGAACTTCACATGGCTTTCTTTCAACAATGGCTTTCTTCTTGTAATTTTTCCATAAAGGCCAGATTTGTGGAGTGCACGATTAATAGCTGTCCTGTGGACAGATCCTCCCACCTGAGCTGTGGATCTCTGCATCTCCTCTAGAGTTACCATGGGCCTCTTGGTTGCTTCTCTGATTAATGCTCTCCATGCCCAGCCTGTCTGTTTAGGTGGACGTCCATGTCTTGGTAGGTTTGTAGTTGTGCCATACTCATTCCATTTTCGGATGATGGATTGAACAGTGCTCCATGAGATGTTCAAAGCTTGGGATATTTTTTTTTAACCTAATCCTGCTCTAAACTTCTCCACAACTTTATCCCTGACCTGTCTGCTTTGTTCCTTGGCCTTCACGATGTGGTTTGTTCACTAATGTTCTCGTACAAACCTCTGAGGGCTTCACGGAACACCTGTATTTATACTGAGATTAAATTAAACAAAGGTGTACTCTATTTACTAATTTAGGTGACTTCTGAAGGCAATTGGTTCCACTAGATTTTAGTTAGGGGTATCAGAATAAAGGGGGCTGAATACAAATGCACGCCACACTTTTCAGATCTTTATTTGTAAAAGGTTTGAAAACCATTTTTTCATTTTTCCTTCCACTTCACAATTATCTGCCACTTTGTGTTAGTCTATCACATGAACTCCCATTTTAAAATACATTTTGTTTTTGGTTGTAACATGACAAAATGTGGAAAATTTCAAGGGGTATGAATACTTTTTCAAGGCACTGTAGTGTAAGAATCGTCTGGTACCTTGCCCAAATTAATTATAATGCGATACCTGAAATTTTTTTTTCATAAATTCAAATGGAAAATATAAACTACTTAAAACAACCTCAAATGTTCATAGTGGTCATACAATAGCACGATAAAAAAAAAAAGAATCCAAACAGAAGAATTGACAACTACATACATAGTACATTTGATGCTAATTAAATGTTAATTACATAGTTCATAAAGATTTTTACATTTTCCGTGGTAAAACCTCTCAAAAAGGGCAAAAAAAAACCTCATAAAACTAAAAAAATACATTTTCTGAGTGTTCTAATCAGTTCAAACAAGGAGCCCTAGACAACAGTCTTGGGGAGATGAAATGAGCGGGGAGATTAAGCAAAAATGAAAAAGGGTAAACAAAAAATTCTAAGCCTATGAAAAATAAGTAGGACCTTTTTATGAAGCGTTGAATTCCCACTCAACAGTGGTGAAAGTGTAGATCAATTTTTGTCCACAGCATGTCCTCGCCAATGGGGATTGAATTTATCTATACCAAAGACTAGTGTACCCGCGGAGTCTTTGTTGTGGACAGTCCCTGGGGACACTATGGCCCTTAAAGAATATGTAAACCAAACATTTCATATTCCTGATATGTGCCTGCTGTACCATTTACTTGTATGAAAAAATATCCTGTTTGTATTGCTTCCTTTGTGTGAAATTTCTGTTGTTCCTGCAAGTCCCTCTAGTTTTCTGTTAAAAACTGACCACATTAGGAAGGAGAGCACAGCATGGTCAGTTCTCTAGCTATGCTATGAACTCATCTTGCTCTCCAATGATCACACTTGTCCTGACCCCCCCTGCACAGCCTATCACTGGGTAGTTCAGTGTACTGCTGTTTTCTCCTTCCCTAGCTGTTATGCAGTTGAGAACAGAGGCTATGTGATCACATGTTAAAAAAGGTATTTGTGTGTGTGTGTGTACTTTTGTGTTTTTATTTATACAAAAATGTTTTGCCTTTTTCATTTCCATTTTAAATTGACTGTGTTGTATTACAAGGTGAGGGTTCACAATCACTTTAAAACTTTTTTTTTTTTTTTTTTTGCCCAAGTGTTTGGTTAGGCGAACATCCAATGCCCATTTGGTCCTCGCAAACATACTGAAGAGCACACAAGCATTGTAACAAATGCACAGCATGGTTGTACATGTAATAATGGGTTTGACAGTATAGTTCCAGGATATGGCCGTTAAATGGAAGGTTTCAACCCTCCTGTCTCCACAACCATTCACCTAACACATTACATTTCCTACAATGTAAAAAGCCAGCTAAGGTATTAAAAAAATACAGGATATTTTAGGTGGACCAAAAATATTCAGAGCTGTACGATCAAAGAAGAAACACCCCATATGTGTTTAGACGGTAGTTTCGGTCTCAAGATTCTATCCTTCTGTAATATGTGCCCAGTGGATTGTTGACTACTTTGCACGTAGAAAATGCACCAATGTTTACACAAGACCTATTTTCGTTAAAGCGGAGCTCCACTCAAAAGGGGAAGTTCCACTTGAAGGCTTCGTCCCCCGTTAAGGATTTTCAACTTTGGGGTGCAGTACCCAATCTTGACAGGTACCTGATCCCACTTCCAATCCGATCGCCTAGGCGATCGGAAGCAGAAGTTGTCTTCTCGCCCCCGCTGCTGACTTTTTTTTTTTTTTTTTTTTTTTTTTTTTTAATTGTGACTGGAGCAACGCCATTCCCCTTATGATATTGTGACTAAAGTGCAACTTTATTCCCTTGGTCTTATATGAGATGATTATCCTTAGAAGTGAATACTGCCTTGTATCTATTTATGGCCAGGCTGATTGTACCCTAGTCAATCTAACGATCGACAAGGGTGCAACCAGCCTGTTGGATTTCTCTGCTGGGCTGCCTTACACTAGCAATGGTCTTCTTTATGCACTAGGTTACAAACTTCCAGTGTTTCCTTGGTAGCAATGGATAACCTTAAAACCCAAATTACTCATTACTTCTGCTGGTAATGTAATTTTCAGTAATATTCATACCTCTGTGTGCTTTAAGCTGCATCTAAAGTGGATGTAGAAATGTGTTGTGGTGTTTTCGATGGAACTGGTTTCACCTGTGCATTTGTGTGGTTTTTTTTTTTTTGGTTTTTTTTTTTTGGTTTTTTATTACATCTCGATTTCCAGTGTTTTTCATTGGCACACCTTTTTATAAGGATAAATGGTAACATATGTAACATGTACAGTGTGCTGCACAGAGATATTTCCTCTTCCTGTAAAATGCCACCAGAAAACATGTTAAAACACATGCCCAGTTGCGTTTAACGTTTTGTTTTTAACCCGCTTGCCTGCCGCCCTATAGCAGAAATACTGCTACAGGTTGGCAGGGCTGTGTGTGTACTTGTATTTCTGGGTAGGGGGAGTGCCCGTGCTGCCATTGGTGATCACTGGGTCACTGCCAGAGATTCCCAACTGACACCTGGCGATCGCCGAGTATCAGTGACTGGGGAGAGGTCTGTATGTAAACAGTACAGATCTCTCCTATGTCAGCTCCAGCATGCTGCTTTTGTATTGCTCTGCATAGCAGAGCAATACGAAGCAGCATGCTTACACGGTAAAACTCTCACACAGCACACATTTAACCCTTTGATCGCCCCAGATGTTAACCCTTTCCTGCCCAGTGTCATTAGTATAGTGCCATTGCTTTTTATTAGCACTGATCACTGTACTAGTGTCACTGGGGATGTCAGTGGCAGTCAGTTCTACCCCAGTGTCAGAATGCTCGCCGCAGTCCTGATATAAGTTGCTGATCGCCGCCATTAGTAGTATTAAAAAATAAATATAAATTTTTTTTTGTATATATTGCATTTGTAGACTAACTTTTTCACATAAAGCAATTAATTTGCTTGTAATAGGATTTTTTTTTTTTACTGGACATGTTTAATTGCAAAATAATTTTTTTTTTCTCAAAATTGTCAGTTTTATTTGTTTTATAGTGCAAAAAATAAAACCCACTGAGGCGATCCATTTGTGGGGAAAAAGACAAATTTAATTTGGGTGCAGTGTTGCATGACCACGCAGTTGTAAGTTGAGGTAACGCAGCGCCGTATCACAAAAAATGGCCTGGTCAGGAAGGGGGGTAAATCCTCTGGAGGACAAGTTTGTTAAGCAAACTTTTATAAGCATAACTAAACCCAAGAACAAAATTTTAATATATTCTACTTCACTGGTCCTTAGGTGTGTTGGCTGCTTTTTGTTTTCTTTTATTTGGTTAAGAACATTTTAAGCAAGTACAGAGAATCTTTTGAATTTGCCTAAAATGCAGTGTCTTTGTCACTTCCTGCATCTTTCATGAGTTTAAACTACTAATCTCCCCACCTCCTAGGTAATGAAGAACAACAAAGACAGACATGGTTGTAGTCCATCCTGAGTGGCAACCATGGCTTCCTCAGTGTATATTGTGGAGTAGTTAGTGTAGCTACTGTGGACAGGAAATTTTATTTTAAAAGATAAACGGGAGAAAATAAATGGCCACAAAAAAATACTAATGCAGTCCCCTTATCCAGGAACTGCAATATATTAAATATTATGGATTTGGATACTTTTTGTTGCAGAAGTCCAAACACACCCAGGAGATACTTGCCATGTGTAGACTAGATAGTAGCAGTTTCACTGTGTAACTATAATGCAAATGTATAATACAGGGGAAAATGCATACAGAAGCCAATGTACTTGGGCATCAAGCACAGCAGCAAGTCCAGTGCACTATGACTTTACATATGTTTCCCAAACTACCAAAGGAGTTGCTTCAAATTTATTTTTATATTCACCTGTATGGGGGGAAAAAAAGGAACTCCGATGCAAACATCCCTGTACTTTGATTCCTAGGGCATGCCACCAATGGTCCAGTGTATTATATGGGCAAGGATTAAGCCATTAGGGTGCCCTGAGGTGGCCATAATGAGTGCTTCCAACATTGAAAGTGCTTTTTGTTGCTAATGGAGATTTTTTAGCTTGTTAGAAAATCTGTATTGCCTAGTTGATAAAGATGTTAAGTGCTCGTGTGTCACTTCTTCAGTCCGCAAAACACCTAACCATTGCACCTATCTGAGCTTTTTATCACCTGATTCCAAAACGGTGGCCATGAATTTTGGAGTTGGGCAACTTTGTGACTATGTAACAGCCTTCACCCCTATGAGAGGGATTTCCAAAAGATTTTGTAGTGTATGTGAAAGTTTGTGAGGTGAAGTGCTAATGTTAGATTCGAAGATCTGGCTTGCAGCCTGCATCCCAAAGCAATAGGTTTAACCACTTCCCAACTATGCTACGCTATAGTGCAGTCCGCTACTGCTGGGAAGGCTTCCATGGAAGTCCTCCCAGAACCACACCCCTTGTGTGCCCACTGGGGTGTGCTCCAAGTGCGATTTGTGATCGCTGTGTCCTTCAGACACAGTTGATCACGTGTCCAAGTAAAGAGCCAATCGGCTGCCTTTTGCCATGTGACCAGCTATGTCCAATCATGGCTGATCAGTGTAAATAGGAAATGTCGGTTATCGGCAGTCTTTTCACACTGACAGTGCATGAGGAGAGCCTAGAGGCAGCATTTTTCATGGGGACATCTACATTGACCATCAATTTGGCCAATAGTGCCCATCAGTGCTGGCTATCAGTGCCTCCTCAGTGATGCCTGTCATTGCCTCCTCATCAGTGCCCATGAGTGTAGCCTATCATTGCCAATCACTGTAGGAGAAAAATCACTTATTTACAAAACTTTATAACCAAAACTTAAGAGAAATGTGTTGTGTGTGTGTGTGTGTGTGTGTGTGTGTGTGTGTGTGTGTTTTTTTTTTTTTTTTTGTTTTTTTTTTTTTTGTTTAGCAAAAAACAAAAACCCTGAGTGGTGATTAAATACTGCCAAAAGAAATCTCTATTTGTCCAAATAAAAGGTAAAAATGTAGTTTGGGTACAGTGGTGCATGACAGCGCAACTTCATTCAAAGTGCGACAGTGCTGAAAGTTTAAAAATTGGCCTCGGCAGGAAGGGGGTAAAAGTGCCCAGTAGGCAAGCGGTTCAGAACCGGTTTCTATGCAAGCCCTTTATATTTGTTCACACTGAGCTTGCAAAATCATGTCCTTACGGACCTGGCTTTGTGTAGATGTGCACCATCATAGTGCAACGGAAGAGGGTCTCAAAATGTTGCCACAGGGTTGGATGTGTACAGTTGTCTAACCATTTTTGTATGGTATGCTGTAGCACAGTACCCTCCTGAGTTCAGTAATTTGGAATAATGTCCACGCTTTTGGCCATATGGTGTATAGGAATCCAAGTATTTAGTGGTTTAATAGTCAGCAATTTATTGGCAGCCTGTAGAGAATTTGGGTAATGTGTTCATAACAGGGATTAGAATATAATACGTGTTAAAGCAGTTTAGTAAAGTCAGTGCAAATGCATGAATTTAGATGGTAAAGTGTTTACGTTTATTTGTCCCTGATGCCTGAGTTGTAATGTACATTTATCTTGCTTCCCATCTAAGGCACAACGATTACAAGGTGGCATCACCTGCACTGAGAGCTGTAGGAAATATTGTTACAGGAGATGACATCCAGACACAGGTGAGAGCCAGTATGTAACTATACTATATATTAGTTTTTACTTTTCTTTTAAGGAAATGTATTGTTGGCTTTTGCAAATTGTATTTTTCCTGCTGAATTCTGTCAGTTTAAGCACACGTAATTGTATGAATGCTGGAATAACACCCCAGAAAAATTGCAGATAAAATGTTCCCCAGTATTAATTTTCTTTGAAAAACAAGTGAATTCTTGCAATAGACTGGTAATCATGGAAAGCCTCTGTTTTGCAATAAATTATTTTTTCTTTCTCATTCTCAGCATTGCAGAGGAGGCCAAGAGCCATGGCTATGAAAATCAGTATGTTGTGTACAGCAATATGTAACACCAGACAGCACCCTAGCAACATAATTACTACACACTTACTATAATTATCTATTTATAAGCCGCCAATATGTGCTGACCATTGCATAACAATAGGGGGCTGAGTGTTTGATTTTAAGATGAGGGTTGTCCAAGAGAAATTTTGAAACTTTTTTCATACATACCTTTTGTATCCGTTTTGTGAGCGAGGGGAACATTAGTATGCCATTGGATGAACGGTGACGATAGTTTGGGTTATTTTTGGATGAGGTCTGAAATATTCATGAAGCATAGGTTGTGAACTGTTAGTAAGACAAAGTATAGTAACTTGAATTTTACTATTGGATCGATTGGAAGCCAGTTGAGAGACGGGCAGTGTAGTGGGAAAAGTATGTCCACGATTAATTGTTTTCATTAGCAACCACCTTAGGCAAGATAAGTCCAAATTGTGAGTTTATTAGCATATGAGGAGTCAAACTAGAACAAGTATGCAAGTTTCCATCAGCACACCGTATATTCGTGTACATTCGTGGTCAGTTAAAGTGGTTGTAAACCTCAGACATTATGAACAAAGCATATCCCTCTGTAGTGTGTAGTTGTCTGATTCCAGAGCACTGTTATTTATTTCTGCTGCTTCATTCCCCGCTATCTGCATGATTCATTTCTGAGAAAAATGTCAGTGAAGGGACCTTCAGCAGATTGACAGCAGCAGTTCCTGTGTTTTGTGTGAAGGGAAGTGTCTCTTTCCTCAAGTCAGCTTGCAGAGCTCTCCTCACTGAGCTTTGTAAAGTGTGACTTCAGCTCTCTGCCCCCTTTTTTTTTTTTTTTTTTTTTTTTTTATCTGAACTCTCAGGAAAGCAATACTTTTCAGGCTCCTGCAGACAAAAATAATAAATGCACATTTTTTTACCTGCAAAAAAAGTGCATTTTATTATATATATATTTTTTTTTTTCTAAAAGGTGAACTTTATCCTTAACTTTTTTTTCTCCAGCACTGTGAATGTTTTAATGAGTATTCAATAAAGACGCAACAAATTAGGCATGTTGTTTGTCTATTGTAAAAGGATTAGGGAAATTTGTACCAAAAAGTCTGAGCATTTTGTCTGTCGTTTTGAAAGATTGTTTGTTTGCTTTTAATGTGATTTTGGAAGGAATGAACTTTACTGAACAAAAACCACATACAGCGTTAGAAATGCATCTATTTGAGAACATTTTTCCATCCTGCTCCCTTGAGTGTTCTTGTCACTGCAGTTGATAACAACCGTTGACTTTGCCCATTATTAGAAAAATGAACTAATTTTCTTAGAACCACCTTTCCCCAAAAATTTTCATTAGAAATTCTACGCATCTATGGCCAACTGTTAGATGAAGATCAGATCACATTTTATGGCAAATTAATACAGAACGATTTTCTTTTGGAACATACTAAATTTATAGGCCTCATCATACAACTGGGAAGTATTGTGCATCATGGGAGATTATGAAGAAGGCAGAAGCGAGGAATAGATTGAGACAACTGTTATTTTGGCTGGGGTAAACTGACAAATGTAAAATGTATACACTCTAAAATCTAATCAAGGGAGGGATACTGACTGGAGCAGCAGACAATTTGCAAGCCCAAGGATATATGTAAAAAAAAATTTGAGTCAGGAGCCACGATTGAGGGAGAGGTTGGAGCCAAGCAGTGTTAAGGGTTTGGGGGAACCAGAATCTAGATTCATGCACTGTATAGAAGAAATCAGAACCAAGTATGATGAAAAGAACATGCTGAACAAAGTGAATCTAGATACTCTACATACTCATGTAATAAATGGTAATGCAGCAGCCAGATTGGTACAGGCACAAATTGCCAAATTTTGCATCCATTAATAAAAGCAAAGAATTGCAGCACTGAAGATGTTACAGGCTGAACAGAATGAAGTATTTCATATGATTGTCTATGGATAAATATGACATTCTGGAACAGCATAGGAAAGGAATTAATGATGGCTGTTGTATGCGTACTGCATAGAACTCAAAATGTTTACCCCTGCCCGAATAAGCCATGCGCTCATTTGTCTGCACATTGGCAGAGCACATAAAAGAAACCTCTCACCAGCACAAAGCATTAGTCTATTCTGTTCGTACCCCAAGTTTAAAGGTCAGCCATCAGGCCTATTATTTACACTGGCAGAAACTAACTTCTATATTAGTAATGTGGAACAACTCTCCAAGGCCATAGTTGCCATCATTGTCTGTATATACCCACCAGCACACACTAAGTGCTTCTCCTTATTGTCATAATACTTGGTTCTGATTTCTTCTATACAGTGCATGATTATAGATTCTGGTTCCTCCAAATCCTTAACACTGCTTGGCTCCAACCTCTCCCTCAATCGTGGCTCCTGACTCAATTTTTTTTTCTTGTATCCTTGGGCTTGCAAATTGTCTGCTGCTTCAGTCGGTATCCCTCCCTTGATCAGTCTTTAATGGCTCTTCTTCCTGTACAGTACAGGTGCCATTTCATGACTTATTATTCCAGGTACTTGTATAGTGCCGTCAATTTACACAGCACTTTACATATATATTGTACATTTACATCAGTCCCTAACCCTCAAGGGGCGTACTGTCTAAGGTCCCTAACTAACATTTTATACATACACATACTAGGGCCAATCTAGACAGGATCCAATTAACCTACCAACATGTCTTTGGAGCGTGGGAGGAAACCAGAGTACCCAGAGGAAACCCGCACAGGAAGAACATGCAATTTACAGGCAGGTGGTGCCGTGGTTGTCATTCAAACCAACGACTCTAGTGCTGCCAGGAGCAAGTGCTAACCATTTATCCACTGTGCTGCCCCAGACTCTTCTATGCATAGTGCTGTTTTCAGTGCGCAGTTATAGAACTGTGCGTCTGTGTAATACTGTTTTATTTTTATCTGAACTTTAAGAGATGACAGGTTATTTCTGTGTAAATGCAAAGTCTGTGGTTGACTTTATATGTAGTACTGGGGGTCATGAGCTTGTGCAGAACCTGGTTTACTTTAGGCACAGTTAAGAATGCGGTGCACTTTCCATGCAGCAAGTCTAGTAAACTGGTCTACAGATAGCCATTGGAAAGCACAGATAGGGTTCTGTGTAGAGTATTACCATGTAGAGCCCCCTAGTTTCCTCTAATACAGAGAACTTATTTATTTTTCATAAGGTTATCTTAAACTGCTCAGCCCTGCCTTGTCTCCTGCATCTACTAAGTAGTCCTAAGGAATCTATTCGTAAAGAGGCCTGCTGGACCATTTCTAATATCACGGCTGGAAACAGAGCTCAAATACAGGTAATGTGTGCATATTGCAAATTTTAAAACTTTTCTATAAGCAGCTCCTTTTTCATTGCAAGGTTTTAAGCAGTACCGTTTTTTTTTTTTTAACATAGGCTGTTGCAGATGCCAATATATTTCCAGTGTTAATTGAAATTTTACAAAAGGCCGAGTTTCGAACTCGTAAAGAAGCTGCATGGGCAATCACAAATGCCACATCTGGAGGCACTGCAGAACAGATTAGGTAAAATATTGTGTATTAATTAAAATTAAATTAGGAATCCTGTATTAACGTTTACCTTTTCTTCAGGTACCTGGTAAACCTGGGCTGCATTAAACCACTCTGTGACCTCCTTACTGTCATGGATTCTAAAATCGTGCAAGTTGCCCTAAATGGTCTGGAAAATATCCTGCGACTTGGGGATCAAGAGGCAAAACAGGGAGGAAATGGTGGCATAAACCCATATTGCGGGCTTATTGAAGAAGCATATGGTAAGTAGGATTTGGCAAGGAATAAAGTCTGTAGGTCTCATTTGTATTAGGTCAATGTTTTGAAAATCTGTCCTGCAATACCAAGGGACCAAACTAAGAAAGATCTAAATATTTTTATGGTTAAACAAACTTGGCTCGTGAATAAGCCTAGTTCATGCAATTGCACATGAGATACAGCAGGTAAAACAAGTATTGAACATGTCACCATTTTTCTCCGTAAATATATTTCTAAAGGTGCTATTGACATGAAATTTTCACCACATGTCGGTAACAAATTCAATCCATACATACAAAGAAGTTAGGAGTAATAAAATGGAATGACACAAGGAAAAAGTATTGAACACATGAAGGGGATGTGCAAAAAGGCATGGAAAGCCAATACACCAGCTATGGAAAGAACTAAAGATCAGAGTTCATAGAAGAGGCCCACGAAACCTTCAAGATTTGAAGAGTGCAGAAGAATGGGCCAAAATCACACCTGAGCAATGCATGCGACTAGTTTCTCCATACAGTGAGGCATCTTGTCATTCCATTTTCCTACATATAACTTAATTTCTGAATTTGTTTTGGTTTCTTTGTATATATAAATTGCATGGGTTGTTACTGACATGTGGTAAACATTTTCATGTCCGTAGCACCTTTTGGAAATATTTACCTAGAAAAAATGTTGATGTGTTCAATACTTATTTTGCATATGTTTAATTATAGCCTATAGCACAATTTGCATTTTATGCATGTTAAGCCAATGCTCCATTTAAGCAAAGCAGTGTTTCTCTATCATTCATTGATAAACACAGTTGTTCTTGACCATAGGGTTTATAGCGCCACCTACAGGAGTAGGGCATTCGGCAGAAAAAACTGCACTGTCTATGAGCAGTCCTAGCTGGTATAAACCCCCTCTCTGCTATAGTAAGCTCATTTATTTTGCCTAGTGTTCAGGTGTAAGGGCTTAGTTCACTGCTGGGACCTGTCGTTCCGTAGCCTTCCCTTTTTTGTGGGATTTTTTTTTTTCCCCTGCATGGTTCTTAAACAGCCAAGTTGGGCAATTTAGTTCCAGTGGTCTCCCTAGTCTGGCTATCGAGCGCTTGAGGACCTTTTAGCTAACCACTGGGTCAGCCGCAAGATGCCCCATCCTGTACCGGTGTGTTTAGTGAGTTAAACGTCACGCGGGAAAACAGATGACCAGGCGCCAGAGTCTGTTTCACAATAAATGGGGGGGAAAAAAAGGGGGAGGACCCCACTTCCCACCACCCCCTCCCGCCCCCCGCCTTTATGGCTGGTGGGAAGTGGGGTCCTTCCCCTTTTTTTTTTTTTTTTTTTTTTTTTTTTTTTTTCTCTCCCCCCCCCCCCCCCCCATTTTGTTGCTTTGTGGGACAGGACCCTTTACATGGACCTGCCCTCCTCTTGTGGGGTTTTCTACAGATGGGATTCCGACCCGCAAGTGGGGTGCCCCTTGTTTTTTGCACAATGCAGTGCTTTTTCTACCGGAGCAAACCTCTCTTCCTGTCTTGTATTTCTTCTCCAGGTTGGATGGGGCATTTGGGATTCTGGAAGGGCCCTACCACCTTTTAAGTGTCCCATGGGACCGCAAGATGGTATTGGTTGCCCATCCTCTGGTTTCAGTCACTGCTTCAGCTCTTTGTCCGATCTTGTTCGTGGCTCTGATGTCGCTAACACCGAGTAAGCTCTACGCTTACGCCTAGGCCAGGTAGAAATCGATCTCCCCAAGTTTCGTGGACTTGGGCCTCAAATACATATGTTTCATTTTGGATGTGTCCCATTGTCTTCCAGTTTCCATCTCGGCTGTGGTGCTCTAGTCAGTTCTCTGGCTTCTGAGTTGGTCTGCGTTCCGCAAGTCTAAGACAGTCTGGGTCTGTTTACCCTTCCAGGGTATGGGGCTCTTTGGTGCCTCTCAGGTCCCAGATAGTGCCATCCAGACAGGAGAGTAGAGATCATCTTCTCCACAATCCAATGTAGGCTGGAGCTGCACCACTACCAGGGTTTCACTTCTCTGCACACAGGTGTTTTTGTTCACCAGGCTCCTAGAGCAAGGAGCCCAGCTCTTCAGGTCCCCGCAGGGGTTATGGGTCACCCAGGGTTTGTGAGCCCTCTAAGCTGTGGACACTCCGTCTCTTCTGGCTGGGGACTCGCTTACTTCGCTGCACTGATCAGCTCGCTCTACAAATGCCAGGTTGTCTGGCTGGGAGTTGGAGTTTGGGAGTTGAGGGCGGATCAAGGCTGCTGGGTGCCGGTGGATGCTCTACTTCCGTTCAATGTCCTGGACCTGGTGCAATGGCTACAGCTTCTTCGTGGGTGCCCGTTCAGGATTCCATTGAGCTATGCCACGATGGCCTTTGTCAACATTCAAGACAGCATGAAGAGTGTGTCCGGGGCGCTGGATTACTTTTAGATCCCTGCGGTGGGCAGAGCTTCACGTGCCTGTGTACATTACTAGGCATGGTAAACTGGCAAGCGCACTACTTCCGTCGGATGCTGGATCTGGGAGAGTTGTCTCTACTCCTGGAAGGGTTCGACAGCCCTTTCTGTGATGTGACATGACGGATGTGGATATTCTGGCGGCCTGTCTCAATAGGAGAGTACCGGGGTTTGTGACAAGAGCAAGGAATTCTATAGTTGATTTGAAAGTCGCTGAGGTTGCACCATGGAGCCTGTATCTCTCTTTTCTGCTTTTCCTCCTCTCAAGCTTCTCGTTTGCTGCTCAAGATGGGGCCGTAGGTGTTCTGGTCATCCTGGTGGCCCCAGACTGGCCCTGTCATCCCTGGTACACCAATATGGTGCAACTAGTTGCAGACCCACCTGTCCCAAGGATCGATCTTCCACCCCGCTTCCTGTCACTGGCTGGACGGTTTGAGTGTTACATCTGAAGTCTGAGTGACATGGGGTTATCCGGCGTAGTGATTCCTACCAAGTTTTATCGCACTTGCAAAACTTTCTTGTGGTGTGAGGCTGCAGAAATACATCTGTGTTCCTTCTCTGTGACCTGGACTTTAGCCTTTCTTCAGCCAGGGGTTGACCAAGGAGCTTGTCTGTGTGGCATTAAGGGTCGGGTTCTTCACTTGCTATTTTCTTCATTCTTCTTTGGCTACTGACTTGATTCATACCATTACCCACGGGCACCCTGACCTTGGTTCTTTCGGTCCATTGGAAGCCTCCGTTTTGGAGATTAGGGTTCTGCATCTGCCCACGCTCTCCCCTTAGGTCGCCTTCTTGGTTGCTGTCCTTGGTGCTCAGTTTCGGAGTTTGCTGCTGTAGCAAGTGTACACCCAGAGATGGACGCGGTTTAACCATTTTGGCTTCAACCTCCATCTTGGCAAAGGGTCAAACATATTCTTCCCCCCCCCCCCCCATTCTCCCCCTTCCTCTCTGTTCATACACAGTAACATATGGCCTGTGTGTTAGACGTGTCACAGGCCTGCCAGGGCCCAGCAGGGAGCCCCGAGCTATAAAACCCCCAAGGGAGCTGGGGCCTCGCTGTCCAAAGAACCTGAGTAATCTAGCACATCGTAGCAAGATAACACAAACCTTCCCAGGAGTTCAAAGACATTCCAGAGGAGCACGAATCAGATAACCCTTTTAAAATCCATTTTTCCCCTATGTCTCATATCTTGGAATTAAGAGACTTGCAAAAAAAACAGGCATATCTTCAGATTGCCCACGAGAAGACAGTTTGATAGGTCACACTCCTTGACTGGAATACCTAGGAAAGCAGAGTATAATTTCATATCTAATCATTTCTCAGATGCGTCTGTATATTAATCTACCCACAGCAGAGTGTTATTTGTACCTAGGGAAAGTTATGAGCTATGAAAGATTTTGGCTCTAGTTTAAGTCTATGCCCAGACCTTCCCTCCCTAAACGGGGCATTGGTCCTTGACTTCAGAGACACCCCCTGCTAGGGAACTACAAAATGGGCTGTCGGGCCTAAGAGTTAAGTTGAAGAATTCTCCCTTTAACATCAGAACCAACCTGGGAGACGTGCCCTTTTGCTTTGAAACTTAATCTGCAAACCCAAGGCTGATTAGCAAATACTTTAACCTCCTTTGTTACTTCTTTGCTGTGCTGTTGTTCTCTGTATGTATGTATATGTGTATATGTGTGTGTGTATATATGTGTGTGTGTGTATATGTTACATCTTTTTTCTGTAAATATTTTTATTGCACCCTTTTTGACCTTTTTAGTAATAAATCTTTCTTACTGAAAGTGTTGAACTGTTTCTAAAGCTCTTAATGCAATTTACGAATTCCTGCCTCTAAAAGAGCGCTACTGTGTTTTTTGTTTAACCCTCTGTATAACCGGTCTGCGGTGACAGTGTTACACAGACGATTACCTCAACCATTATAGTGTTATTGCTGAGATTGACGAGTTTTCTCTTTCTCTGTACAAAAAGGAGGTGGTGGCAGTGTGAAGGGTTAATTGCATAATTACCCTGACCCAGTAACAATCGCTCCCAGGCTGCCAGTACATCGATTGTGGTCCAATTAGCTGGAAAATCGTTGTGCAGGGTACAGCTGGGTGTGGCATTGTTATGCACGTGACATCGTGGTTTCAGATTGGCTAGTCCTTTGGTCTTGAGTTTGGCGAGAAGGTCAGTGGTCTGATGCCACGTTCGTCACAGCTGCCTTGTCTATAAGTTCCCTCACCTGGTTAAAAACACAGATATGGTGGTTTTCTCTCCCATTACACGTGGTGCAGGTGGTTTATGTTTACTTTGTCTGCTATGGCCCCCTTGCTGGTTTTTTTTTGTCATGGATGGATCGCAAAAGGGCCTGCCGGTCTCCTTTTGCCACCATTTTTTTGTTGGATCCAGCAGATGGCTGTTCAGGATTCTGCCTGCAATAGGTGTGCTTCCCCCTTCCCTGTTATGGCACACTCTACCAGGACACTTCTTGCCTCCTGGGTGTTCTGACATCATGAGGCTGTGTCTCAGGTTTGCAAGGTTGCTGATTTGGCCATCCATGATTACCATTTTTATCACATTTTTCCAAGGTTGATGTGTTTGCATTCTAAGATGCTTCTATTGGCCACAAGGTTTTGCGGACTGCTTTCTTTTTTTTATCTTATTTTTTTCCAATACAAAAAGAGCATCTAATACACGCAAAAATATAAAAAATTTCACCAATACATAAATTCCATTTGCATCCTCTTATACCCTCCTCTCCCCTTCGATTTTCGATTTTCCCCAGTCCATACTGAAATCCTAATTTCTATCCTTTCTCGTGTTTTTATCTTTCAACATTTGTATCCTCTCCGTTATCACCTTCGCTCTGTCGGGTACACCATTAAAACTCCCTCTACTATTCTACCACCTTTATTCCCACCAGTTCCAGATATATTTTGAGATGTTTTGAAAATGAACCATTTACTCCACACTTTCCTAAATTTTTCTATTCTCTCCTCCTCGATTTGACACTGCTCCTCCACCCTGTAGATATTTTCCACTCCTGTTAACCGAGTCATTTATTCTCAGTGATTCTGGGGCAAGCTAAAATTTGGGAATCAAGCTCTTAGCCGCACTGATTAGATGATATACAATAGTACCCTGTTCTTATGTAGTTTTACTAAAGGTTCAAACTTATAAAATAAACATGTCTTTCTGTACAGTAATTCCACTTATTTCCTGAATATATTGTAATATTCCCTTCCAGTAATCCTGTCTTTTCGGGCAATCTCAGCATGTGTGTGCCATTGTACCCTTTTCCCCACATCCTCTCCAACATAAAGGTGAAACATCTATTTTGTTGTTTGTGCCTTACTCTGTGTAATATAACATCTAGCCAAACATTTATAATTCGTTTCAACTGTGCTCATATTTGTCACCTCGTATTAGTTTGAATATTTTATTCTTTTGTTGCTCATTCAATTTTGTTCCAATCTCCTGTTCCCATTTTTCCAAGAACTCAGGAGGATCAGTACCCTCCATATCCACAAGAATCTTATAAATCCTGGAGGTACCTTGTTTAGGAGCTATAGTTACATTCAACAGTTTTTCAAATAGATACAGATCCTCTGAAGTCCTCAATGGTTGTGGGATCGCTGAAACAAAATGACCAAATTGACCAAACTGCCACTCATCTAATGTAAAAAAAAATTTTTTTTTTTGTTTCTCTTCAAATCCGAAAAAGTGTACAATTTCCCCTTATTCAATATATCTTTCAAACATGCATTCTGACCTTTAAACCATTTTTCGGAAATACTATCCTTCCCTGAGGGGAACTATTCAGTTCCCACAAAGGGAATCAAAATTGAGTTATATTTCCATCCCTTTTGCTTATACATTCTATCCCAAATACGTAAAACTTTCTTTGTCGGTGGACTAATATTCACATCTAATGTGCAAAATTTATGTGTTACCCAAACCATCTTCCCTAACTGTGCCTTACTCCAGAATCCCTTCTATATTCATCCAACCTTTCCCTTGTGAGTTAAATATCCAATCTATTATTTGTGATATCACCGCTTGATAATATTTGTAACATTTGGCATACCAAAACCCCCATTCCCTTTTGCCCTACACAATATCTCATACCTAATTCTTGGTTTCTTGTTTGCCCAGATAAACTTGAGTATCATCTTCTTTTATTATCCTGAAGAAAGATCATGGTAGATGTACTGGGAGCATGTGAAACTTATACAGGATTTTTGGTACTATCACCATCTTTACCAGTTTTATACCACCTGTCCAGAAATCGCCACTTTTGACAATCTCCCCAGCTCCTCTTTAATTTCATTTACTAATGGGACATAATTTATTATAATTATACAGGATTTATATAGCTCCAACAGTTTGCTCAGCACTTTTACAATATGATTGAAGGAGTTAGTTTTTTTCCCATGTAGCCTATTTCCTTTTCCCTCCAACTAAATGGAAAGTCTTTGTAGACTCAGCTTTTCAACTTTTGGTATATGGATGTTTAAGATCGCTTACTTTGCAGGGTTTATTTTCAGATTTGATAGCACGCCATACTGTTTCAATAGTCTCATTAAATTAGGCAACGTTATTCTAGGATTTACAATATATAACATGTCATCTGCATATGCTGCCACCTTATGCTCCACTTCCCCTATCTTTATTCCTGTTATGTCTACACACTTTCTTACCCTTGCCAGGACAGGTTCCAGGGATAAAACAAAGGAGAAAGTGGGCATCCTTGTCTGGATCCATTCTAAATTTTAAAGAACTAAGAGCGGGATCTGTTGACCTTAACTGCCGCTGAGGGAGTGCTATAAAGCCCTTTTATCCTCTAACATTTTAGGCCCTATTCCTAAGACCTCTAATGTATCAATCATGAAACCCCAATTAACCCCGTCAAAAGTCTTTTTGGCATCAATTGATGGGAATAATGTTTTTCTCTCCTTTTTACTCTTTGTAGGAGGAGCAATGATCTCAGACCATTGTCCATGCCTTCTCTTCCCGGAATGAATCCTATCAGATCCAGGTGTATCCACTGCGGCATCAACTCCTTCAGTCTTGTTGCCAATACCTTAGCATACAATTTGGTGTCAATGTTTAGTAGGGATATGGGCCTGTAACACTGTGTGCTATCCTTCCCTTTTAAGTATAATAGTTATATGTGCCTGCAATGACTCCTCCCTCATTTCCAGCCCCTCCCCCATTGCATTCATATAACACATTTTAGGGATCTCTAAATTTTTTATAATAACCCACAGTATATCCATCCAGGCCAGGGCTCTTTTCTTTCAGCCTTGTTTTTTTAAGGTCAGGGTGATATCCTCCAGGTCAATAGGTCTTTCTAGGGCCTCTAAATGTTTTCTTCTGCTATTCTTAGTAACTCCACTTTCTTCTTTTCCTCCTCCTTTTTTTTGTTTCTGGGAATCGCATTGTACAGCCGACAATAATATTTTTGGTACCTGTTAACGATATCAGTAGTGACGTACACCATTTCTCTTTTAAAAACTTTATAGAAAACATTGAAAGATAATTTCTTTTCCTTTTAGTTTCCTCATCAAATATTTTCTAGGTCTATTCCCCTACTGATATCTTTCTTTTGAGACCCTGTTGAATATTCTTCTCGACTCCTGTTCCATAAGATTTTAATTTTTCTCTTTTAATAATTATCTTCTGACATACGTCTGTACCTGTCTTCTTTTTGTGTAACTGTTCTAACTTGTAGAGCTCCCTCATCACCGTCTTTTATTTTTTTTCCCTCGTTCTTCTTTTTTTTTTTTTTTCTGCTCCCATCGAAATCAATATTCCTCAGATATATGCTTTATGTGGCCACCGAGACCTCCTCAGTCTCATTGAGCTCAAAAAATTCCTGCCTTAACCTTTTCTCTAATTCAGGATCCTGTATAAGCATCTTATTTAATCTCCACATAGTTAGTTATTTTATCATGGTCCCTTCCTACCCGTAGTCTCACTGTGACTAGAGCATGATCAGAAATAGACATAATCTCTGTGTTGGCACTAACCAACGACTCCAGTTGTCTGTGTTCAATCATTATATAATCTAGTCTTGAATAGGATCCGTGTACTGGGGAGAAGGTGTTATCTTTCACTTGGATGTTTTACTCTCCAAGTGTCGGTCAATTTTAAACTGATATAATCTCTTCAATAGCTATGATTTCTTACCCCTTCTCTCCGTGTACAGGATGACGCGCCAAGCTGGGGGTTCAAACACAGATTTAAATCTCCAGCCCCAACCAGGCTACCTTTTTTTTTTTTTTTTAAATTCAGAAAATTTTATTAACACACCCTCCAAGAATATTACTGTATTTTTACTTGGACAATAGATATTAACCATTTGCCGCCCGCCCTATGGCCGAATGGCGGGCGGCAAATGTCATCAGCGATCCGGGTGGACGCCATATGGAGATTGCGCTTCTGCAGAGCGGCGCGATCTGTCACCAGCCGTGTACCTCAGACACGGCCGATGACAGATCAGAGTATCTGCCCCGTTGCTGGTACCATGTGACCTGCTGTGACCAATCACAGCAGGTCACATGACAGTTGTATACAATGGATGGCTTCATTTGTGCCATCCATTGTATACTAGTGCCTAGCTGTGAATGGTCACAGCTAATCACATGCACGTCATGTGATTAGCTGTGGCCAAATCACAACTAAGCACAAAAAAAAAAAACCCTGAATGAATCGATGTCATTCAGGTAAATGCTTGCTTATAGCAAAGTAATTCTTTGCTATAAGCAAACTGTGTAAAAAAAAAAAAAAAAAAAAATATATATATATAAAAAATTACTGATCACTTCCCCAAAGTAGTACAATGTTACTGTGGTAACATTGTACTACTTTGGTCATAGTGAAATATGAAAAAAAAATCTTAAAAAAAATAAAAATATATAATTATTATTTTTTTTTCATACTGTCACCAGTCAGTGTCCCTGATCACCGCCATGCCAGTTATATGATGACACTGTACTGCACTGGTGACAATATGTAAAAAAAAAGTGAAACTAATTTTTTAAATTTTTTTAATTTTCCGAAAAATTGACAAAAAAATACAACTTCAAAAAACTCGCCATGCCTCTTATGAAGTATGTCGGACTGTCTACTTTGCAAAAAGGGGTCATTTGGGGGATATCTGTACTGTTCTGACATTCTTGGACCTCAAGAAATTAGATTGGCTGTCAGTACTTCAGGATTGATCAATATTCAGATCTATACCATAGTTTTTGAACTCTATAACTTTCCTACAAACTAAAAAATACATCCTAATGTGGGTTATTTTCACCAAAGACATGTAGCAGAATACATCTCGGCCTAAATTTATGAAGAACAATTTATTTGCAAACTTTTATAACAGAAACAAAAACTTTTTTTTTCAAAATTTTTGTTAGCAAAAAATAAAAACCCCAGCGGTGATTAAATACCACCAAAAGAAAGCTCTAGTTGTGTGAAGAAAATTATAAAATTTTAGTTTTGGGTACAATGTTGTATGACTGCGCAATTGTCATTCAAAGTGTGAGAGCGCTGAAAACTGGCCTGGGCAGGAAGGTGTAAAATTGCCCAGTATTGAATTGGTTAACTAGTGTATTCAGAGCACTTTCGCTGCCAGAGCTGTTTTTGCGTTATTTGCACATGTTTAAAAAATAGTTTTAAGCCTGAAGATGACACAAAACCCCCAGACATGATATATTTTGTGAAAGCAGAGATCCTAGAGAATAAAATAGCGGTAGTTCCAATCTTTTATGTCACATGATATTATCACAAAGGTCTAGGAAACACAAAATTTCAGTAACAAATACACTTAAGTTGATTTTAGGGCACAAAAAGCAATAAATTATCCAATTTTTTTTTTTTTTTTTTTGTAAAATATAAAAGATGAGGTTGCATCGAGTAAATAGATATCCAACATGTCAAACCTTAAATCTGCGTGTGCTCATGAAATGGCAACAAACTTTAGTACCCTATATTTTCTATAGGTGACACTTTTAAAGCCCCTTATAGTACGGAGGAGGTCTGGTGCTAGAATTATTGCGCTCACTCTGGCATGCTCAGCAATATGTAACGTGTATCGCAATTCACGTTTTTATGTGTAGGTGCCCGAGTATGTGCTTTTATGTTTGTGCGTGCGTGCATATGTGGGGGGGGGGCTTTAAAAAAAAAAATGTGGGTGTTATATGCTTGGGTATAACTTCCATTTAAAAAAAACCAAAAACATTTTTAATCGCATACAGGTGATGATTTTTGGTGACAGGTTCTCTTCTTCTTTTTTCATTTGCACACACACACACACACACACACACACACACACACACACACACACACACACACACACACACACACACACACACACACACACGCACACACGCACACACACACACACGGTCTAAAAGACCCTGCATGTCTTCCCTGTACTACACTGAATGTAATGTAGTGCACTTCGCACCACATTACATTCTTTCCCGGCCTCAATGACCGAGAATCTGTTGACCGGGGACCTGGAAGTGACATCACATCACTTCCAGATCAGAAGAAGGGGAGGGGGGAGCGGATGTGTCCACTCTCCTCCTCCCTCCCCTATACCACATCCTGCGGCACCCGCAGAACCAGTCTCAGGCCCACAGATGGGCAAGCGGAGCCCAGGACATGGGGCGGGGGAGAGGCTGACACTGTGGGCTGTGTAGAAGCAATTGGCAGCAGTGCTGCTGCCAGATTGCTTCCACCTGCCTGGTGAGCCCTGCTGCTTAGCCGCAGCAGGGCTAAGGGCAAAAAAAAACCTACCTGCCCGGCGCCACATGTCGGGCGAAAGGAATTGGACATCCCTGCAATATCTCCCCATTTTTATACCTCTCCCACCAATGCTGTTCCACCCAACCCCCCACTCCCCCCCCTTGCACCTAAAAACAACCTCTGACCTACACATTTCCCTGCAATCTGTCGTAGATTATTCCCACAAACTGTTTCTAATCTGTGGTGAGACTCCAAATGCGCATGCCAACTCCAGTCTATCAGATTGGAGGTGACCGCATGTCCAGCCCCCAGACCTCCTGCCACGACCATGTTCTCCATGCCCCCCCCCCCCCCATACCTCCCCCACGTTGCCTTTACCGGGACTAGGGCAGAGGAACCATGGTGCGGTTCCTCTCTAAACCCTCTTTCCCCCCCCCCCCCCCATCCCCACATCATGCCTTCCTACCTCTTCTTCTTAGATACCCTATGCCATTTTCCTGCTCCTTGTCCTCCACTCTCTAGACCACTCTGACCACCCTTTTTAAGGACTATTTTTTTCTGTAAATCTAATTTCTCACAAAAGTCCCTGCGATCTTGTGGGAACCTCATCCATGCCAATTTTTCAATCTTTCCATCCTATTAAGCATGCAGGAAAGCGCAAATTATATTGAACTTTTTTTTATCTCAAAAAAGCTCCAGCAACAGTTTCAAAGATCATCTTCTAGCCAGAGTCTTTGAAGCAATATCAGCAAAAATATGTAAGTTTGTTTCCTTATATTTTATTTCCGTAAAATCACGTAAGCCTTTCCATATTATCTTTGAAGTATTGAAATCGGACTATTACATCTCTGGGGATTTCCGCCGGTATTCCTATTGGCCTTCTAATCCGATGTACTCTATCAATTTTCAGTTTATCTGTCGCTGATCTTCCCATTATTGGATTACACACTCTTTATTATTTCTCGTAGATCCTCTTCCTTTTTCTCTTCTTACGGTAGACCCCTGATCCTTACGTTATTTCTTCTATTAAGATTTTCCTGGTCTTCCATTTTAAATGTGAGGTTTCTCTGTTTATTAATTAAATGCATTAATTTATTAGTTAAATGCATCTATTCCTCCATTCTCCCCTCTACTTCAACTCTGGTTAATATCTGGCCCAGATTCTTGCAGTGTCCCCATCTCATTTTTTATGGATAGCTCTAATTCCGTGAACATTTTCGCCATGCCAGTTTTTGTGGGTATTTGTGACATGGCTACTTGCTGTTCCATGTTTCCTTGTTCTTACACTTTCCCTGTTTATCGGCTTTCATCTGGCTCTCGTTTTAGTATCTCAAATGACAGTCTAGATCAGGGGTCCTCAAACTTTTTAAACAGGGGACCAGTTCACTGTCCCTCAGACCGTTGGAGGGCCGGACTATAGTTTAAAAAGAAAAAAACTATGAACAAATGCGGACACAGTACAGGAGATGACCAGAGACTGCGGACATACAACGGCGGCAGGAATACTGGGCCGGCCGCTCCATAAGACGCACAGACATTTCCCCCCAAGTGTGTCCCATCATTGGTGTCAGTGGGAGGAATAGTGCCCCATCATTGGTGTCAGTGGGAGGAATAGTGCCCCATCATTGGTGTCAGTGGGAGGAATAGTGCCCCATCATTGGTGTCAGTGGGAGGAATAGTGCCCCATCATTGGTGTCAGTGGGAGGAATAGTGCCCCATCATTGGTGTCAGTGGGAGGAATAGTGCCCCATCATTGGTGTCAGTGGGAGGAATAGTGCCCCATCATTGGTATCAGTAGGAGGAATAGTGCCCCATCATTGGTGTCAGTGGGGAGAATAGTGCTCCATCATTGGTGTCAGTGGGGGGAATAGTGCCCCATCATTGGTGTCAGTGGGGGGAATAGCGCCCCATCATTGGTGTCAGTGGGGGGAATAGCGCCCCATCATTGGTGTCAGTGGGGGGAATAGCGCCCCATCACTGGTGTCAGTGGGGGGAATAGCGCCCCATCACTGGTGTCAGTGGGGGGAATAGCGCCCCATCACTGGTGTCAGTGGGGGGAATAGCGCCCCATCACTGGTGTCAGTGGGGGGAATAGCGCCCCATCACTGGTGTCAGTGGGGGGAATAGCGCCCCATCACTGGTGTCAGTGGGGGGAATAGCGCCCCATCACTGGTGTCAGTGGGGGGAATAGCGCCCCATCACTGGTGTCAGTGGGGGGAATAGCGCCCCATCACTGGTGTCAGTGTGTGGGGGGAATAGCGCCCCATCACTGGTGTCAGTGTGGGGGGAATAGCGCCCCATCACTGGTGTCAGTGTGTGGGGGGGAGGAGGAATAGCGCCCCATCATTGGTGCCAGTGTGTGGGGGGGGGGGAGAAATAGCGCCCCGTCGTTGGTGCCAGTGTGTGGGGGGGGGGGAGAAATAGCGCCCCGTCGTTGGTGTCAGTGGGGGGGAAGGGGATAGTGTCCCATCTTTGGTGTCAATGGGAGGAATAGTACGTCATTGGTGTCAGTGGAGGGGAATAGTGCCCCGTCTTTGGTGTCAATGGGAGGAATAGTACGTCATTGGTGTCAATGGGAGGAATAATACGTCATTGGTGTCAGTGGGGGGGGGAAATAGTGCCCCATCTTTGGTGTCAGTGGGAGGAATAGTACGTCATTGGTGTCAGTGGAGGGGAATAGTGCCCCGTCGTTGGTGTCAGTGGGAGGAATAGTGCTCCATCGTTGGTGTCAGTGGGGGGGGATAGTGTCCCATCGTTGGTGTCAGTGGGGGGGGATAGTGTCCCATCGTTGGTGTCAGTGGGGGGGGGGATAGTGTCTCATCGTTGGTGTCAGCGGGGGGGGGGGATAGTGTCCCATCGTTGGTGTCAGCGGGGGGGGGGGGATAGTGTCCCATCGTTGGTGTCAGCGGGGGGGGGGATAGTGTCCCATCGTTGGTGTCAGCGGGGGGGGGGGATAGTGTCCCATCGTTGGTGTCAGCGGGGGGGGGGGGGGGGGGGGGATAGTGTCCCATCGTTGGTGTCAGCGGGGGGGGGGGTAGGGGATAGTGTCCCATCGTTGGTGTCAGCGGGGGGGGATAGTGTCCCATCGTTGATACCATTGATGGGGCACTATTCCTCCCACTGACACCAATGACACGTAACTTGCTGATCCCTGCTCCAGCCTAGGTGCTACTGCAGCCAGCATAACTGGTTGCAGCAGCACCATCAGCACGGCACACTTATCTGTCAGCTGTCCTTCACTCCGGCCTTTCTCTCACTTGATGTTCGCGGGGCCGCTCGGCTCCGCCTCCTCACAGGTGATTGGCCGCCTGTGTGCCTTTTCTGAGCTACAGTTCTGGCGCCCAATCACTGGTGAGGAGGCGGAGCCGAGTGGCAGGAGTGAGGGAGTGTTCGGAGTGAATGAAGGAGCAGCACTTCCTGGACTGGATCGTCGTGGGACTGGAGCCAGGTAAGGTACAGCAGCCCCCTGCCCACCCCTGTACTTAGTGTCCCTTCCTGTCCCGCCCCTGCTGGCGGGCCGGATAAATGGCCTCGGTGGGCCGCAGTTTGAGGACCCCTGGTCTAGATTGATCATCATACTTTTTAATTCCTTCAATCTGTTTCTCCAAGGATTGTATCTCAGGGCTTTTATCCTGCAG
Organism: Staurois parvus; assembly: GCF_062004578.1. Taxonomy (NCBI): domain Eukaryota; kingdom Metazoa; phylum Chordata; class Amphibia; order Anura; family Ranidae; genus Staurois; species Staurois parvus. Next base: position 924,134 of record NW_028317941.1, read on the forward strand.
GGGCATGTATTTTCCAATTGTGCTTGTATTTGCGTTTGCATTTAAATTTGGTTGTTTTTTGTTTTTTTTACCCCCCCCCCTTCCTTTTTAAAGATCTACCCTTCATTTCGTTTAAGGATTTACAGTTAGTTTTCCTCTATTCCAAGAATTGCTGACCCCGAGGTAGCATTCTTTCTGCTTCTATTGGGGTCCCAAGTACCCCCTTGTGTCTTATTTAAATAAAATAGTCCTGCCAGCCCCTGAGACCCCCTGAAAAAGTTATTTTCCATCCACACTCTTTGTCCCAGCAGACACTTATTTGCAATAGGCACTACAGTTCTTTAAGGATATCTTTTTTCTTTTTTTTTATTCCGCTACCAGCGGCACCTCACCATCACTGTCCATGCCACAGGTATGGGACTACTTGCGGACTGCTTTCATATTCCTTTGTTCTCCCCGTTTTTAAAGGAGAGGTTTTTTTTTTCAGGTGCTTGCGTGGTTTGCTAGTTTTCCTTTTTGTTATCCCCCCCCCCGCCCCCCATCATTGGGACATTGCTTTGGGACATCCCTACAGTCAAGATTAAGGAGAGCTGTGTCTGCCAATGAATGCAAAAGAAAACTGTTTTTTTGTTGCTCACTGTAAAATCCCTTTTTGAGTTCCTTGAAGGACACAGCAGCTGCCTGTCTTATGGCTGTGTTTTTTCTTTGTGCTGCTTTGTGACTAACTGAGCTTCTTATAGCAAAGAAGGGGTTATACCAGCTAGGACTACCCAAAGGCAGTACTGAATTGTTTTTTTTTTTTTCTGCCTAGTGTTCTACTCCTGTAGGTGGCGCTATAAATCCTATGGCCAAGATTAAAGTGGAACTTTAGTCAGAAAATTAATTCTTGCTAGATCACTTCAGGCTGTCTCATTTTGCTAGTATTGCTCTGTAAAACATTAAAAGTAAGTACCTATACTTTAAATTCCAGTAATATACTGTCTCACCCTGCTCTGCACATGCTCAGTTGCTCTGTTTTTAGGTATTTTTTGGCACTGCCAAATTTGCAGAGGCCAATCTGTTGACAGTCTAAAGATTTTAAAGCAGACTTACTCACCAGTCACACCGCTGCGATTTAAGATGGCGCGATTTGTCTGCAATTTCAGGTGCGATTTCTGAAGACTTTATTGCGACTTTTTAGCGAAATCATGCGATTTCCATTGAATTCGAAGTATGTGAAATCGCAATACAGTAATAGCTCGGTTTACAAATTTAATTCGTTGTGCAGAACTTTTCGTATAGGGAAAAATTTATAAAGTGAAACGCCGTTTCCTATAGGAATGCTTTGAAAACCAAGTAATCTGTTCTGGAGATCAGAAAACTGTAAACGCTACTAAAATACTGCATAAGTTATTTTATCAAGTCATGCAGCATTTTAGTAGTGACAACCATGTGTTAATGATTCAGCTGCCAGCGGGGTTCCCCATTGACAGCTGAATGTAAAAGAATTGCTGGCAATTAAAAAAATAATTTAAAAAAAACGGCGTGGGGTCCCCCCCACCATACATACCAAGCCATTCAGGTCTGGTATGAATTTTGAGGGGAACTCCCACACAAACGGTTTTAAAAAGAATTGGCGTGGGGGTCCCTCCCCAAAATCCCTACCAGACCCTTATCCGAGCAAGCAGCCCGGCAGGGCCACATGTCCTCAACATGGGGGGGGGGTACTTTGCGGCAGGGGAGCCTCCCCAATGGATTTTCATTCGTAAACCGAAAATTATGCTAGCCAAGGCTTTTGTACATCGAGGTATTACTGTAAACTGCATAAAAAGTAATGCAAAAAGTGTTTTAGAAATAGGGATGCAGCAAGTCACACTTGTTAAGACACTAACATTCATTAGATGTGATTTCAGGTGCGATTTTTCAATTTGCCTGAAATTGCACCTGGCATTGAACCTATCAATTTAACAGTTTCAAAAAACCCTTACATTCCCAACATGCCTGGAATGCTAACTGTCACATTTGCTTGTGTTCTCAACCAAATTGTCAAACCATCAAATGATGTTACAACTGAACACATGTACTGGTCTGAAAAGAATAGGAGGGTTTAATTCTGCTTTAACCACTGCTCAAGGGCTTTGGGCTTCAACAAAACAGCAGCCTCCAGCAAGAAGGAACCGGAACAATGCTGGAGACCGTTTACTCATATGTTCTTTTGCAAGGAAGTGTCTGCTGTAAAGTTTTTTGCTTTAGAGCTGTGTCCGTTGGTGAACTCAGAGAAAGGGATTTCAGTGAGAAGCAAAAGTTTGCACGAAGGATGAATGCAATTTCATGAGAAGCGTTCTCAAAAGCAAATGCAAAAAATTTGTCAAAAATCTACACGTTAAACATGAGTGCATGAACCAACCCTAATGTCTTTTCCAAATCTATGTACCACCTTTGAAAGGGTCCAGGGTATTTTGTTGCTGGCTGTGGGGGGTCTTTTTTTGTAACCGTAAGGGCATCTACTCATGTAGTTCTTGGGACTACATGGTCACATCACATCTTCATTCCCAGACACTGGGGCTGATTTATTAAAGGCAAAAAGGCTGTCCAATGAGCTCTAGAGAAACTTCCTTTGCAAAACTGAATGAGGTGAAGCTCTGCTGATTTTCATCATCCAGTCATGTGCAAGCAGAATTTAGGAGCTCCAAGCAGGAAAATTTTCAGAGCCTCAAGGGTGGTGTAAAATATATATTAGAACATGCTTTCACAGTACTTGTTTTCGGGCTTTCTCCTTTTGAAATGGTACTAAATGACACACCTATGCTTCTGCTGGGAAGTCTGGAAAACCTATGTCAGTACTACTAGCTGAGAACTTTGAAGGCAAAACGGACTGCTATTAGCAACTAGTGGGATTGATTCAGTTTGTTTCACAGTTTTCTCAGAGTAAGGGCTGAAATCTGGTTGGTTGCTTTTGCCAACAGTTCCTCTTTTGCTGCATTTTAGAGGTTCATAAAATTTTTAATAGGAAATTCTAGAAATGGATTGACTTTTATTTCACTGTGTTATGGGTTTCTTTTTTCTCCCTTAGGTTTAGATAAAATAGAGTTTCTGCAGAGCCATGAAAATCAGGAAATTTACCAGAAAGCTTTTGAATTGATAGAACATTACTTTGGTGTAGAAGATGATGATCCTCAGTTGGTTCCATCTGTGGATGAAGCTCCACAACAGTTCATCTTTCAGCAAACAGAGGCTCCTATGGAGGGATTCCAGCTATAATCGGAATAGGACAGTCACACCACCCTTCTACATCAGGTTCCATTCAGTTGGAAGCAGCACTTCACGCCGGAGTAAAGTTAAATACAGTTTATTAGAAGAGATTTTGTCCCCTTCCTCTTATTCTTGCGCTTTGTATGTGCAGACAAAGCTGTGATTCTAATGGCGATGTGAATGCCTCAGTTTAAACTCCATGAGCTCAACCTTTATGCTGCTTTTTGTGAGGTTTGTATGTAAAATGCATACTTGCCTCCAGCTCTGAACTTTCTCTGCTTCAAAGGGTCCTGTAATTTTTTTTCCTTCCCTTTTGGTTGATTTCAAAAAGGACTTTCAGAATTTAAAACGCATTAGAATGAAATGCGTTGAGCCTTCTTTTGTGCAGAAGCACATGGAGCAAAAGGAATTGTACATTTTTTTTTTTTCTTTTTTTTGTGAAAGAGATATTTGGTATTTAAAGAAGAAAAAGGAATAAATGAGTAAAATGTCTGAACAGCAGTAAGCAGTAGTAATCAAAATGAAGCCGTAGTTTGGATACCTTCATAAGTGGTAACTGATGGTCACTGAACATGGCTTTAGGTATTGTTTCAGCAGTCATTTCATCAGGAGTTTATTTGCCAGTGGCCCCATACTGTACTTGGCTTTATATTGGGCTGGGTGCTTGCTGGCAACGCAACCTCCTGCGTGCCTTATCATTACCTGCCTCCAGTGGCAGTTTTCTCATATTTGTTTCTGATTATCTGCCTCCTAATGCAAAGATTTTTCATTGTAATTTGTTTGCCACAACCGTTTATGGTAGTGTTCTCAACAAGGTTCTACCTGAAACTCATTTAAACTGTGCCTGTTATTAACATACTTTAAAGGACAATTTATGCCATGAACCAATCCATTTTGGAAGGCAGGTTAACCTATAATTATAGAAAACTGGGAAAGTTCAGTGCAAAGAAAAAACAGAAAATGAATAAAAACGGATGTGGAATTAGGACTTTGTGCCCATCATAATCCATAAAGGGTTCATTTTATTCCCATCCTGACACACTTGACTGCAGCGCCTCTAAAAAAACAAAAAACAAAAAAAAACACTGGAGAAATCTCTGTGGAAAACAAGGGTGCACAAGAGGGCGCAAGACTAAGTATTAAGACTATTAAAAAGCTTTAATGGATAAAAGACAATTGGTAACACAAGAAATAAAATGGAGAACTGCGTCCGTCATCAAAGTGTCATTCACTTTTGTAATTGATACTGGGAGCTTTCCTTTTATAGGAATCTAGGTTTATCGGTAATGGATGGCTTCAAATGGGGGTCTTGTAGGAGGATGATGGCTCAGTGCTTGGCAAAGATTTTTTTCCATCCTCCTGATATTGGCTATGGTACTGAGTGGTAAATCTCGCTGTGCTACCTTCATTAGTTTAGTTTTAGCTATTTTTTATCTTGACTGGCTGCAGTAAGATAAAAATTTATAAGCTTTGTCAACTAACTCTAATGAATAGACCTGGTCAGAAAACTGTTTTTAAGACTCCAACTCTGCTGGATATAATCTTCTCTGGTACAGTTTGCCTCAGTCTGCAAAATTAACTTTCAGGGATATTTTTATCCAGCTTGGGTGATGGTAGATCATATAGTGTAAATTGGATTTTCCCGCTACAGGTTCAGTGTAGTTTTTTTGCTATAGTGTATTCTGAGTTCATGCTCGAAAATGGCTAGTAATGTGGTATATCACTATGTGTATATTACCACAAAAAAAAATGTTTAAATTCAGTTTGTGAAAAATGTCCATCACAAGGAATAGTGTATTTTCCCAAAGAAAAGGACCCCCACCAAACCCCAAAAGGTTTCTGCTCACCTTAAAGTGGTTGTAAACCTCAGACCTGAAATATGAACAAAGCATATGTCTCTATAGTATTCTTGTTTAAGTTAAGAGCACGCATTTCCGTCTGCTGCTTTGTTCCTCGATCGGCATGAAGCACTTCTGACACTTTTTTTTTTTTTTTTTTTTCTTCTTGGTGTCAGAAAAGCTTAACAGGAGGGATCTCCAGCACCACAGCCTGTGATTGACAGCCTTAGCTCTGTTCCTGTGTGCTATGTGAGGGGGGCTGTGTCCATTCCCTTGGCTCTCCTCACTGAGCTATGCGGTGTGTCATTTCAGCTCTCTGTCCCCTGTTTTCTGGTAGCTCAGACAAGCTTTCTAAATTCTGCACTTTGAACTGATGTAGAGAGAAAAGAATCTTGCAGATAAACGCGTACATCTATTTCATCAGTTTACCACCTGAGTCTACTCCCTTCACTGGGTATATCTAAGGGTTTACCACTTTTGATAGTTGACCCGTATCACAAAGGGCACATAACACTTTTAGGACCCAGATAGCAACAAGATTCCTCCAGGCAGCAAAGGTCTAAACTAGTTAAATTACCATCCACTGCTGAGTCTCCAAAAATGCTTTCTGGCACAAGTACAATTAATTGGATCCAACAATTATGCTCTCGAATAAATTTAAAACCAACCATTGAGTTCTCAATTTGCTCTTTATTCTAAAAGAATTAAAAATGCACACATAATGTTCCAGATAGAATCACTTTGTACAGAAAGTCTGCTGCAATGAAGATAAACCGCTCACAAGAGCAAAGATCACTCCCCTCAGTAAACAGCCAGATCTTCCTCAGACTCCCAGGCTCCACCCAACATGTTTCGTCAATCATGATGTCTTCAGGGACCCAGCTTGATTAACGAAACATGTTGGGCTCCTTAGTTTCCTTTTAATACAGTGAACTTCTTTATTCTCATAAGGTTATCCTAAACTGCTCAGCCCTGCCTTGTCTGTGGCATCTACTAAGCAGTCCTCAGGAATCTATTCGTAAAGTGGCTTGCTGTACCATTTCTAATATCGCAGCTGGAAACCGAGCCTAAATACAGGTAATGTGTGCATATCGCAAATTTAAAATTTTATATGAGTAGCTCGTTTTTTATGCAAGGTTTTAAGCAGTACCTGTTCTTTTTTTTTTTTCTTAGGCTGTTGTGGATGCCAATATATTTGCACTGTTAATTGAAATTTTACAAAGGCAGAGTTTCGAACTTTTAAAGATGCCATATGGGCTATTACAAATGCCACATTTGGAGGCACTGCAGAACAGAATAGGTAAGATCATGTGTATTCATTTAACTAGAAACCATTTGGAATTCTGTTTACCTTTTCTCTAGGTACCTGGTAAACCTGGGCTGCACTAAGCCACTCTGTGACCTCCTTACTGTCCTGGATTCTAAACGTTGCCCTAATCTTCAAAAATATTCTTGAACTTGGGGAGCAAGAGGCAACACAGAGGAGATGGTGGAAAAAAACACGTATGTTAATTAAGACTTTACTGTCATGGATTCTAAGATAGACACTGCACAACTGATGAAACATTGTAGGCGAAGCCTTGGAGTCTGAGGTGGAGCAAGCTGTTTGCTCAGTGAAGTGATCTTTGCTCTTTGCTGAGTGGCTTATATTCACTGCAATGCTGCTGACTTTCTGTACAAAGTGATTCTACCTGCAACACTATGTGAGTGCATTTTTATTTAATAAATAGCAAGCAAAACACTATGGTTTGTTTCAGTTTTATTTGAGAGCATAATTTTGGGATCCAGCTAATCCTGCTTGTGCCAGACTCGGCAGGAGTTAGTAGTTTAATTGGGTTTTACATCTTTGCTGCCTGGAGGAATTTTGTTGTAATCTGGGTCCTAAAAGTGATGTTATGCGCAGTTGTGTTAAGGGTCAAATATGGTGAGCGGACATCTTTTGGGATATAGTTTAGGTCCTTTTCTTTGGGAGAATGCATGCATTGCAAGTGTTACAATTGGATGGATTATCGCATACTGAATTTATACTGTCAATTTCTGTCACTAGGTCTATAAAGCTGTACCCCGCCAGATGCACATAGAGAATGGAGTGATCAGACCGTTGCTCGCTCAGTCTCTCGGGTCTGCTCTGAGCACAGTGTGGTGACTGTCAGTCACCACTTTGTGCTCTGTCCCTTCATCGCTTACTAGTGTGCCGGACTGTGGGGGAGGGGCAGGATCAGCTGGCTCAGACTCTCTGCAGTGTGATGATAGGCTGAGCCAACTGCTGGTCAGGCATCTGGGTGGATCCTAACATTGTTAGGATCCCTGCAGAGCCTTGACAGGCTCTGTGACATCAACCAACAGCAGACTTTAGCCTGCTGTTGGCTGAATCTGTGTCATAGGAGTCCAGAACTAGGTGCACTCCTGTAACCCACAGAAGTATGGCCAAAAGAGCTTTGGCCATACTTCTCTCTTTTAATAATTGGTTTCCTGAAAAGTTTTGTTAAGGGTGTAAGTGATGGGCATTCTTTGAAGCTGTGTGTTAAACTCTCACCATGCAGTCTCAATGAACAGCAGGGCAGTTCTGCTGTAACTGATGGTTTTGGAATTCTGCATCCGGTTTGCGCCTTCTAGCAACGTCACTAACACTTAGTTTATTTTCTTTAACACTTGTGACAATAGCCTGTGCTGGTGTGGAATGCAGAAAGAAATGTATCTACTTGAATTAAAGTTCTACTTAGCTGGCTTTTTATTCTCCCCTCATTTTCACTTGTTCTGGTTATTACAGTAAATGTTTAATATACTTTTAAAAGTTTCTGAATATTTCTATGGCGTCAGGTCTAAAAAAAAAAAAAAAGACACATTCTTCCAGATACCACCCACAAGTATTCCAAGTCATCACGAAAGGGATCAGACCCAGCTCATTCTGTGTTTAAAATGCTGTATTTTTAATATGTCAGAGCATTGTTACAGCCATATTGGCTGTGATGTTTCATTGTCTCAGTACTAAGAGCTGGATTTATTTGTGACAACAATCAAATAAATTGAAACCTGTTCAGAACTGATACATGTTTCTAGTTTATGGTATTGACACTTGGATACATGAGGATTATTAGATGTTAAAGCAAAACTGTATTTCATTTTACTGTCCAACTGAACATTTTAGTTTAGATCTGTAAAATACATTTCAAGTGCATTAAATTAACCACTTGCCTACCAGGCACTTATACCCCCTTATTTACCAGGCCAATTTTCAGCTTTCAGCGCTGCCGCACTTTGACAATTGCGCGGTCATGCAACATTGTACCCATATGAAATTTTGATCATTTTTTTCTCACAAATAGAGCTTTCTTTTGGTGGTATTTAATCGCCGCTGGGCACTTTACTTTTTGCGCTATAAATAAAAAAAGTGCAAAAAATTTGGAAAAAAAAAAGTTTCTTTGTTTCTATTATAAAATTTTTCAAACAGGTAATTTTTCTCCTTCACTGATGTGCGTTGATGAGGCAGCACTAAAGGGCACTGATAGGCAGTACTAATGAGGTGGCACGGATAGGCGGCACTAATATGCAGCACTGATGATGGGTACTGAGACGGCACTGACTGGCACAACCGCTGGGCACTGACTGGTGGCACTGGTGGGCAGGCACAGGTGGGTGGCACTGGTGGGCAGGCACAGGTGGGTGGCACTGGTGGGCAGGCACAGGTGGGTGGCACAGGTGGGTGGCACTGCTAGGCACAGGTGGGTGGCACTGCTAGGCACAGGTGGGTGGCACTGCAGAGTGGCACAGGTGGGTGCACTGCTGGGCACAGGTGGGTGCACTGCTGGGCACAGGTGGGCGGAGCTAGTGGGCGCACTGCTGGGCACAGGTGGGCGGAACTTGCGGGTGGCACTGCTGGGCATCGATCATCAGGGCACTGATCATCAGTGCCCTGACCAGTGCCGATCCTCGCTCTGACAACTGCCGGTTCTCGGCAGTACTTTCCTCACGATCTGACAGCGTGAGGAAAGTGCAGCCGAGAACCGGCACTTGCATTTCCCTCTGATCAGCGTGTCATTGGACACCGCTGATCACGTGGTAAAAGGCCGCTGTGATTGGCCTTTTTCCACATCACGTGATCAGCTGTGTCCATAGGACACAGCGATCACGGAGATCGCCGGGTGCGCGCCCCCTGGGGCGCACAGGAGAGCGCGTTCTGGGAGGACGTCATATGACGTCCACTCAGAACTGGCTGGCCGCAGTGCAGCCGTCATTCGGCTATCTGCGGTCGGCAACTAGTTAATAGGTTGTGCAAAAGTTAATTTTCTTTGGAAAGTAGCCATAGCTTTAGTAGACAGCCTGTTTTCTGCCAGCACGCAGTCTACTGATTGGAGAACTCTACCTGTGACTAGCAGGCAGTGTGGCAGACCTTTGGAGAGAGATCATTGCTTTCACACTCACATCATGGGTCCTTCTCTGCAGCATGCTGGCAGCGAACATGCATTTCATTCATTGAGGGACACAGCTGCTCTTCTTCTATTGATATTTAAAACCGATAGGGTTTTATCACCACCTATCAGGAGTAGAACATTAAGAAGAAAGGACCTGTGGCTCCAAAGCTTCTTTTTTTTTTTTTTTTTTTTTCTCTATCAACAGTTGTGCAGGGCGATGTACTGGATAATCTAGAACCAATGGTCAGTCCAGTCTGACCAACGAGCTCCCTTTGTGCGAGCAGGTCCCACCCATCAGGCAGAGCTGTTCCATTACACATTTTGGAGCGTGGGCAGTTGTTCTTTGTTGTGCCTGGGGATGCATTGTGGTGCTGCAGGAGCGCTTGGTGCCAGTGATGCTGAGTATTGGGTTTGTCAGTGTCCCAACTGGCCTGGCTTCCCCCATCTAGTCACATGGCTGTAGGCAAGGCAGCTGCATAAGCATGTACACACTCACCTCTGCCTTGTCAATCAAGATAGAGGACCACTCCCACATCGACTTTTGTGCTTATTTTTTTTTTTTACTCTTAAAGAACATGTGTTGTAGGCCTGGCCACTATGGGCCCTACAGTGGATTAGCATGTAAGCTCCCTATGTGAGCTCTAACCAGGGCACAGTGAGTGGGAGGGCTCCTATGATAGGATATATGATTACACCTATCTCTTAGATTTGCATCCAGTTGCTGGGTCCTGTAAATCTATCACCTGCAATGTATTCCTGTCACTGGGTTGGCCTCTAGTGCATTGTCCCAGGAATATGTGGAACTGGTGGACTAGTTGCTTCAGCAGTTAAAATTTGGTGTGTAATCCACATCACTTGATGCTGCCCTGCGTCTTTCCAAACCATCCATTTAGGTGGTTTTGCTTGATCATGTCCTTTGGCTTAGGTGCTGTTTGGCTGACCTCAAAGAAAGCCCTAGCAGATCTGTCCTTGCAGGGCGCAGGTCTTTTTGGGGCTATGTTGGGAAACATCAGCAAGAATCTTATGGAGAGCAGGAGTCCCTTCCTCCCTTCCATACCAGAAGCCTTGACTTTCCTTTCCAGCTCACAAGAAGACTTTTCATTCCACTGGGGCTCCAAGTCCTTTAAGGTTTCAACGGTCAGTGCCAGGCCTTCCTGACTCCACTTGCCCTCCAAGTCCACAGATAAGTCCTTTTTTAGCATGCAGGTGCACCCCCACAAATGACTGCTGGGGGAGGGGGTCATTTTTGCTAGTTCTTGGAACTGCCATTTCTGACATGTCTGCAGTCTGGCATCTGGTTAGGGATCGAGCTTCACTCCTTTCCACCATAAAAATTTCTTTCCCTTCAAACTCTGCTTTTTCTCCTGCATCTCCAGACCTTGTATGCTGCATCAGGGTGTTCTGATTCCAGTACCATAGCCATGTGGTGCTGGGGTTTTTACCCCAATCTGTTCAGTTCCCAAGGAGGGGACAGGGTTTGTCTGATTCTGGACCTAACGACCTTGCATGCATTTGAATGGATTCCATCTTCAACCTCTGAACCTGCTCACTCAGTGGTGGTCTTCCCTCCTCCAGGGGATCTCCTGGCTTCCGTTATCAAGGATGCTTACCTGCCCATCCCCCTCTGCGAAGGGTGTCGGTGGTTCATCTGCTTTGCTATCGGGAAGCACATTATCAGTTTGCGGTGTTTCCCTTTGGCCTAGCCTCCATTCCCTGGGTATCTCAAGATTTATGTCCCGATCCTTGCCGTGCTCAGGCACCTGGTTAATTTGCACTTATGGGCAGAGTCTTGCAGCCTTTCTGGACTGCGCTCCTGCATGCAGGCTCTGGATCAGTTGGTCTCCACCTCCTGAGGCATTCCTTCATGTGCAGCTTCATGCAGGGATTCTGCAGAAGAGGATTGTGTAAAAATGAGACAGGTTTCCTTCTCTCTGGGCCATTTGAGATTTGTCTCGATCAGTCGCCGGGGTTCTTTCTTTGCTAGCTCGACTGCTTATCAATATTCTGGAGCTCCAAGCAATCGGGTGTCCCGAAGTGTTGCATGGATTGTCTGAGGGCTGCCGATCTAGATTCCATAGGACATCCCCACCATGGTGGCCTATGGTCAGTTATCATGGAAGCTAGAGGAGTGCAGCAGTGGTACTACAGGTTCTCGCATTGTTCAGTGGGTGGAATGGTTTGGTTTGTTCCATCTCTTTCTGCCTTGCATATTCACAGCATCACAAGCTGCTAGGCCAGCTTTCTGCTGGCAGATGTTGGAACAGGGAGGGCAGTCCCTGCACCTTGAGGTGTTCTTGCAGATTTGATTGACCTGGGGAACACTGGACGTAGATCTGTTGGTTCCCAGGTTGGTGGCGAGGGGGATGGTTCCCATGGTGGACACAGTTGCTGGTGGTGCCATGGGACCAGTATCATAATTTTTTACTCCTTCCTTCCTCTCACACTGCTCCCTGCCTTGATAGGGGATGAGGCAGATGCATAGGGGCCACAGGTATTCTGGTCCTTCTGGTGACCCTGGATTGACCTCGGAATTCCTGGTACACAGACATGGTACAGCTGGTTGTGTCTAGTCTTCCACCTGGTTTTTACTGTATCTGGCTTTGGCAGCATGGCTACTGACAGCTAGGTTCTGAAGGACAGAGGTTTGTCAGGGTTGGGGATGTGCACTATGTTTCAAGGCTCACAAGTCTTTCTCGGAAGATGTATCGCTGCACGTGAAAGGCCGGTGGCTTGGGTATTGGCCTTTTCTGCAGCGGAGTGTTGATCACTGGCTTGCCCTGTGTACCATTTGACGGCCAAGTCCCTGCTTTGGTTATCCTTTGTCATGCTTTGTGTTTCGTACCCTCCCCCAGGCATTCCTTGTTGCCGCCGTGGGCTTTGAATTTGGTCCGCTTGATCCTCCAGAAACCTCCTTTTTGGGGAATTAGCTTCTATCTATGGCATGTTCAGTTGAGCTTTAATCATGAAAGAAGCTGATTGGTTGCCATGCACAAGTGCTCCAGTTCTGATACATTCCAGGTGCACCTAAACAAAGGAATTTATTTAGCTGGATTATGGCGAAAGCTCTGAGTTTTCAGTGTTGAAGAACTCATTTACACTTCAATATGTGGCATTGGACATTTTTTTTTGTTTTGTTTTTTAAAAGCACTCTGCCAATTAACGCCCCAGTCACTAAATAAAATGGCTACTTTTACAGTCCTGTTTACATGTGCTTGCGTCGCTTTAAAATTTATACCCCCTGTAGCTTTCACGATGCTTCATATTCTCCATAGAAGGCTAGTACAAAGCTCGCTTACTACACCTGCAGTTTTTGAGAGGCTTTTATTCAGTTTTAGCTTCACTTTGTTTTGTAGGTATGAGATATCCCAGGATGCACTGGTAAACCAACAAACGAACCAGAAAGATGTTTTCAGCGGTTAATGTGTATATGTTCTGGAAGTGTCTAGTGCAGATGTCACATCTGGTGTGCAGCAGGAAGGTGAGTCTTAGACTGCAGCAGAGCAATTAGCAGGTGGCACACATGGTGCGCAACATGGGAACGCTGTAGTGGAAGGTGAGCAGGGACCAGAGCGAGAGGACTGAGTGGCAGTGGATCACCAGAGCTAGAGAACTGCAGAAAAACAAACTAGCTAGATCACATGTGGTGCAGTGTGGGAGAAAAATAGCAGGAGCTGAGTGGGGACCAGAGAGTGGAGGATCAGCAGACCTGGGAGTTACTGAGGGGGGGGGGGGGGGGGGGGAGGGAGGATCAGCAGAGCAGGGGCTACTACTGAGCAGGGGCTCTGCTGAAAAAAGGGTACTAATAGGCTGGGGATCTGCTGAAAAGGAGTACCAATGAGCTAGGGACCTGCTGAGTGGGGATACTACTGATCTGGGGTTATACTGGGCTTATTTAAAACAAATTGACATCAATACACATACAATTTGCCAATCTTCATTGAAGCTTCACAGAAGCATAAAAAAAAGCATGCTGAAGGGGTAGGCACTTTAATGTGTGTTTAAAATTACAGAGATGCAGGTTTTCTGGCTAATAAAAAAAACTTTGGGCAAGCCTTTTAGGGCTGATTTACACTTGCTTCAAATTTTTAAAGTTAAAAAAACCAAACAAGTGAAACTAAAATTCGAGAGCCTCAGTTTTCACTTTGGTGCATTCCTATGTAATAGGAAGTGCTGGTATTTGAATTACCTGTGAAATGCAGCAGCTAATGCAGCAGCTAATGCTATCTCTACCACCACAGAAGAAAGATACAGAAAGCATTTTAGCACATTGCAATAAAACCACATTAAAGTAGGTGTACATTTTGGCTAAGATGGTGATATGAGGCTGCAACCATTAAACAGTCTACAAAAACATGCATGTTTTAGATGCTTAGAAATTGATGTCATCCACCTAATCCCAGGTGGAGAAGCAGTGGTGATCTGTCCAGAATATCCAGTTATGACTGTAGGTATCTTTTTAAAGCTGCTCTTTTCATATTTGGCAGTGGTTTCTGTAACAATGTGTACTTTTCAGCATAGAAGTACCTCACCACTACACAACCAGTGAAGAAAATTCTTCTGTAGTCTGTCCCTAAAAATACTTTATTCACTGACATCTTGTCAGCTACACAGGGTAAAAGCCAGACTGTCATCCACAGCCTATGGGGTAGCCATCTCAGCTGTTCCTGTCCTACATACATCAATAGCCGGATGGAGTGGGTAGAGGTAAGGGCCTAGCTGTTTACTTGACAGAATGTCAAAAATCTGTAAAGTAGTAGCAGTGCTATTTAGACTGCAAAATTTAGGGAAAGGAGAAGTTTGTTTAAAGCTGCTGATCTAGCAGATTGAGGATCACATTAGGTCTACATACTTTTGGCATGAAAAGTTCAATTTGCGCTACATTCACATCTGTGTTTTGGTTTTGCATTGTGTAGATGTGAGAAAATCAGTGATGGGGAGGTCCTGGCGGTTAACGTCCAGAGGCAGCCCTGCTGAAAGTAGTGAGAGGCTGCTAGCTCCTGCAGCCACTTGCATGTAGCTGTGTTTTTGTTGTTACCATAGCCTACCACCAAAGAACTCAAAATAAAATTTCTAGCTCTTGCCGATTGCAGTGATACCATATATGTATGTTATTTGTACCCGTAAACAATAGTGTGCATTTTGTTTTTACCTAAAACACACTGACACCAATTATAAAAAAAAATAAATCCTGAGCTCGACTCTGACCCAAACACTAACCCTGGCACTGAATTAAACTTTTTTTTTTTTTCTCTTAAACTGTTTTTGTTTTGTTTCTCTATCCAAGGAGTTAGAGAGACACAATGTATCTCCTCCATTCGTAGAGGGGGGAAAAAAAAAAGTGGGCTATACAGTGACTGACAACTGTGATAGCCACTCAGAGGCTATCACAGCGATCTTGGGTCCCGATCATTAAAATGGGTCCTGGGGCTCTCAGTGACACCTGCTTCCAGAACCAGCGCCTTCCCACCACAAAGACAGGTATGCAAATATGCGGCCACAAGGCAATACAGCCCAGTTCTGTGAGGCTGCAAATTTGTGTGAAGGAGTTAAACCTTTGATTTAGAACACTTGTATTCATCAGAGAAGAACCCTGATTGTAACATGTATCCTTCATATCTGAATGATATTGTTTATTTGCCAGCTGTAAACAAAACACAAAGCTGATTTCCTCACTGACTTGAGTTTACTCTTTGTGGTTGGGAAAAGTAATTTTTTAAAAATAATAGGCCCTTATTATTCTGCCACAATTCCGTCTATTAATGGGTGATACCCAAGAAAAGAACAGTCAAATGCAGTAACTGATAACATATGTATTCTGTATATTTTGAGAGTATACAGAAACAAATTTAAAAGAATCTGTATCAAGGTAGATATTATGACCTGAAGCTTAAGATCAGTTATTGGGGAAAAGAGACCATCCTTGGTGTCACTTGCAGCGGTTTTAAATCTTTTTAGGATGCTTTCTATCACTGGGGGTGAGGGATGCATAGGTCTTGGTCTCTCAGGCCTTTCACATAGGGCCTACATCCCTGTATGCCCATGTTAACTCGTATTGGGATGTACAGGTTTTCAGTATATCCCTGTGTCAATCCCATTGTAGTCAATTGGTATACAGCTGCTGCATGGATGCTAATGCTCCCACTGTGACAGGTGTGGATGACACCCCTGCATGGATGTTACATTGAGAGCAGTGGCTATGTCTCATGTGGATGACCAGCAATAAGTACAGAATGAACTACAGGCAATTGCACTTAAGTCAGCCCTAAAATAATCCTTATACGCAGCATGCCTCAGTTTTGCTAGTGCTGTAGATGGTTGGATACATTTTCTTCAGGTCTGCTGAGAATTAAAAAAAAAAATGTGGTGTTTTACTAGTCATTTGTATTTTTTTTTTTCTTGGTGACTTAAAACAAGATCTTTGTTATGCCACTGCTAACTTTTTTTTCCACAGTGACTTCAATCAAAATTTCCTACTTCCCTCTTGCTTGAATTGGTCTTCCACTATCTGCAGCAATATTTAGATCATCAGCACCTGCGTTGAAGCCCAAACCTACATCTCACCAGACTGGATAGGCTGGGTTAAGCTGGCCATACATGTGTAGATTCTCCATTCAAGAATTTTAGTTTCAAGAATAATTGTTTGATTTTCTAATCAGTAGTGGGGGGGGGGTGTCAAAGCAATGTTTGTTTTTGACTGCAGTGATGAAAAAATTAGGAGGGGCAGGAAGAAAAACGTCTTGCTTAAATAATTTTTGGCCAGTGTATGTGATTAGTGTTTGGAAATTACATTCATTTCAAAGTTGAGTATTAAAAGCAAAAGACACCAGTTGTCCAGTCACTGTATGTTCAAAGAATTTTTGTACCAATATTCTTGCCTGAAAATCTACACATGTATGGCTTGCCTAAGCCTGGAATGATTTTTGGATACTGGGCTATATATTTTGGTGCTTTCCAGACCTTAGCCTACTGTGCTGGTCACAGAGTGCTTGCCTGGTCCAGAGCTGTGCTGTTAACCTCAGGTGTCATGCTGTCTCTAAAGGTTCACAGTCTGAGTAAGGCTGTTTATACTGAAGCGCTGGCCCCTATCTCACTACTGCACCATTTACCACAGTTAATCAGGGGTGGCAGGAATTTGATACCACGGACATGAAAAATTAGCAAAGCACAGCTCTCTACAGTATCTACTAGCCTGACTCTAATTTACTGGTTGTTCTCTGCATGATTCACTGACGGAACTCTAAGCCCCTACTTCAGCTTCCTGGCAGATGGCCTACTCCCCTTTTCAAACAGGAGACACATCCCCTCAGCTCTGTTTCTTTGAGCATACGAAGAGAACACTGTGGGGTAGATTTACTAAAACTGGTTCACTCAGATTCTGGTGCCCTTGTGCATAGTAGCCAATCAGCTTCTAACCTCAACTTGTTCAGTTAAGCTTTGGCAATAAAACCTGGCAGCTGATTGGTTTCTATGCAGAAGTGCACCTGATTTTGCACTCTCCAGCTTTAGTAAATAACCCCGTGTCTTTTCCCTCCAATCCCCTCTGATTTTCCCGGGGCTGCATGCTCTAGCTCTGCAGTATTTGTGCCATCAGATCCTCACCCCCTTTCTGCTGCTGTGAAAAATGAGTGTTTTGGAAGACTAGAGCAGGAGTAGGCAACCTTTGAGAGGTGGAAATCTACTGAACAACGTGGAAAACATCAAAGATCACTGGGCTTTTTAATTTAGAAAAATACAGTTACTAGCAAGACCAAAACAGTGCCTGACCTGGCCGCAAAACAAAGTATTGTGGCTGCAGCATGTACAGCCACTGCCTCTGCAGCTAAAGGGTGGGTGGTTGGAAGGTGGTAAAGATGTGGCTCATTCGAGGGGCTTTACTGCCCCCCAACTTCTAGTGTTAATAAACCCTACCCCACAGATTACAAAGTATCACCAAAGGCTTCATTTAGACCTGTGGTTTGGGAGGTGGCTAAAATGTGCAGTTGAGCTGCATTTTTGCTGCCTAGCAACCGCCTCTCCCAAACTGCAGTAGGTAGCGGATGGGGATGTTTACATGTTGCAGCCACAGTGCTTCACTTTGTCTTGACAAAGTTCCCCCGACGTGGCAATCAGTAGGCAATATGGCCGCTGAACGTTGCTCATTGAAGTAAATAGGGAAGTGCGACACATGCTTGGCAACTGCATGCAGTGCACACGGATGCAGTGAGATTGTCGGAGAAAATGGCATTAAAGCAGGGGATGAGGAGATGTTGCATTACTTCCTTCCTATCCGTACCCTCTGAAGTGGGATCTAAATGCAGTTTGGGCTTCAGAGGTAAGGGCGGTTTAGATGCATGTCTAAATCTTTTCAAAAAATGACCCTTTTTTGCACAGTAAAATTCATCCCGTCCCCAGTTGCTTGGTTTCTGAGTATTTGAGGCCTTTACTCCATTTGGTCTTGGCAAACAAATCTTTCTCAATGGTATTGCAACTAAGACACAGATGACAGTCCTGCTGCCAAGGATGACTGCAGTCTGTCTACACTACATTAATGGTTTGGTGGATATAGAAAAGAGTTACCACCTCCCCCCCCTCCCTTTTTAAAATAATCACACTTGTTTGCTTTGCAGTCTGACATGAAGACAGACACAGTTTTTTGTTTTATGTAGCAGCATTTACTCAGTGCAACTTATAAGCTAATTCCCTTCCCAATGACACACACAGCCATTTGACTTTCAACTGTGATCAGCTGTGGTCATTTTGATCAGTTCAGCATGAAAAGAGATTTCCTGCAGCATTTCAGTCTCTGGTAGTGCAACTGAAACAAACCATCAACTATGACAGTGCCAAGGCACTGTCAAGAGATCTCCGGCATAAAGTTGTGGACAGGCACAAGGCAGTAGATGGATCCAAAAAAATTTCAACGGCTTTGTCAATGCCTAGAAGCACAATGAAGTCTATTATGAAGAAGTGGAAGGTATTTGGAGCAACATCCTGAACCAGGGAAGGTCACTGTTGTACCAAACTGGATGAAAGGGCAAAAATTAATGGGAGGGGTTAATTGACCACGGGTGCTCCAGGTACTATTTTACTTTCTGTAGAGCACACATTTTTGTCTAGCTCATTTTGCTGGCTGGAAGCTAAAAAGAGTGGGAAATTTGAGTGGAGAGTGAAAAACTGTTTTGCTTTTGACTGCTGGTGCTTGTAGTTTTATTTTCTTCTTTGGGGTCTTGCTAACAACTTTTACTTTTTCTGTCACTTTTTAAATAGTATTTTTTTTCCTTTCTTTCCTTCAGTCTGCTGATTAAGGGGAGGGGTTAATTGGGCACAGGTGCTCTAGAACATTCTGTAGAGGTTACTGAGCTTGCCTGTATTTTGCTTGCTGGACCTTTGAGAAAGTGGACATTTGATTAAGTGGAGTTTGGAAACCAGGAGTCTTCTAACCTGTAAGTGACAACTGCCATTTCCTGTTAGTAATAATGATACTGTAACTGGGATAATGAGTGATAGCAGGGTTGAAGGTTTTGTGCAGTGCACAGTGTGCTGCATGTATGCAACAATGGAGCATAGAGGTAGCTAATGGGATTGATGTGAGAAGCTAGCCAGGATTATCAGGTAGGAAGATGGGTTACTGTAGCGAGACGGAGTGGTAGGGGTTCACAGAAGAAAGGTCAGCCCTGGGTTTAGGCACTCACACAGATTTGCCAAGTTGGGTGAAGATATGGGGATGGTAGCCCTGGATGTCACTGCTATCCCTAACAACGAGGAGGCCAGACCATCTTGGAGGGGTGGTGAGGGTAGTGCAGGAAGGGCTAGACAGTTGGTGGTAATAGGGGATTCTATAATCAGAAGGACTGATAGAATAATTTGTCTCCACGATTGCCTCAACCAAATTGTTTTCTGTCTCCCTGGTGCCAGGGTTCAACATGTGGTGGGCTGGGTGGATCAATTACTGGGAGGGGCTGGGCATACTCCAGCTGTCTTGGTCCATGTTGCAACTAATGACAGAATACATGGAAGGTGGAGGCTCCTTAAGAATCAATTTAAAGAACTAGGCTGCAAGTTGAAGAGAAGGACCTCCCAGATGATATTCTCTGAAATCTTTCCTGAGTTGCGCATGGCACAAGCAATATAGGGAAATTAGAGAACTAAATGCATCGTTGAAGACCTGGTGTAAGAGGGAAGGATTTGAGTTTCTACAGCACTGGGCTGACTTTTCATTGGGAGGCAACCTATAAGCTTGAGATGTTTTGCACCTAAATGGAAGGGGGTCTGCTGTGTTGGGAGTAGAGGTTTATGGGATGGCTGGAGGAGTATTTAACCCCTTTACGCTGACGCCTCCCGCCCTTTAAGGGTTTCAGAAACCGGGGGGGTGGGGTTTAGGGTCATGTGACACGCCATCACATGATCGGGAAAGGTCCCGATCGAAAGAGGAGATCGGGACCTGTGAGTACCGGACATATGTGGTGGGAGCACGCAGGGAGTGCGCTCTCAGCACATATGTTCTTTTTTAATAGAACGCAACTGTGTGGCCCAGACGCCGGGAGGCTGCACATTTGCGTTCGGCCGGCGTGAAGAGGTTAAACTAGGATTGGGGGGAGGGAGAATTTGATTATATGGGGGCAGACAGATCAGATAGGGATCAGTCCTTATTGGTGGGTGGAATGAGGAAAGATGGGGGGGAGCCAGGTGATAGGAAAGTTCCCATGTTACAAACAACAATTGGAATTGGTACCATTTTGTATGAAAATAAAAAATATGCAAAATATGTGTGCACAAGATGTCAATGCATTAAAGTGTTCACCAATGGCAGAAGTCTGCCAAGCAAAAGAGGTGAGTTGGAAGCTTTGGTGCATGAAGAAAACTGATTTATTTGGTATTCCTGAATCTTGGCTTCATTCTTCACATTACTGGGCGATTAATATTCCTGGCTATGTTCTCTTTTGGAGAGACAGGGTAAAAAGGAAAGGTGGTGGTGTCTGTCTCTATGTGAGAATTAATCTCCGAGCGAGTGTGAAAGAGGACCTAGATGATAGGAGAGTGGGATGAGGCTGAAGCATTATGGGTGGAATTGCACATGGGGTGTGTACTACAAAAGGTAAGTTGGAGTTTATAGGCCACCTACTCTTAATGAGGAGGTAAAGACTCCTTGTACAGATCAAAAGGGCTGGGACACTGATAATAATGGGAGATTTTAACTACCTGGAAATTGATTGGAGTAATGGCACTGCACTACTACCGGACAATTTGATGGTACAGTTCATAGTCTCAAACTGTGCAGAGCTTATTCCTAATGTCCATATAAAAGAACATTGGGGTCACAGTGACCGTAACATGATTTAATTAAGCTGTAAACAAAAAGCACACATGGGAAAATAAAAACACTCAACTTTAAGAGAGCTAATTTTCCAAGGCTGAGAATTGCTTTCGAAGACAGACTGGGTATGAATAATATGAACGCAACACAGAAATGGGAGTTTTAAAAAAACAAAACAAAAAAAAAACTATATGTGAACACACTGCAAAATATATTACCATGGGCAACAAGTTTAAAAGGCTAAAAATCAAACTTATGTGGCTTATGGCCAAAGTTAAAAAAAGCTATAAATAATAAGAAAAGAGATTTTATTAAATATAAAAATGAAGACACTATCATCGTTTAAACATTACAAAGAATATAAGAATATGTAAAAGGAAATCAAAGCTGCAAAAATTTAAAACTAATGACAGATTGCAAAAGATAGGACAAACCCCAGAAAATTTTTCAAATATATTAACAGTAAAAAGGTTAGATCTGCATGCATCACACATAGTAGGGGGGAGTACAACTGGGGGAATCAATGGTGGAGAATGATCTGGGAGTTTTGGCAGATCACAAGTAGGGATGCACCAAAATGGCGGTGGCTGAAACAAAAAAGCACCGATACAAGTGCCTAAAAACCCCTGCCACCGCTCGGTAGTTCTCAGCCTTACCAGAGAAACCATCGATCTCGGGGCTGGGCACAGAGATTAGTGAAGGAAAGATGGCCGCCACTCATTTCTATACCCTTGGAGAACCGGATCGATTTCACTTCCCATTTCGACCATTTTTTTAATTTCTTTTTTTTTAAGCACTAGATCAATGCTTTTTTTTGATCCAATGCTTTACATTGTAGAGAAGAGATGTGGGGTCTTATTGACCCCACATCTCTCCATAAAGAGGACCTGTCACTAATTATTTCTATCACAAGGGATGCATGCATTTCTTGTGATAATAATAAAAGTGATTAAAAATTTTTTTAAATGGACAGTGCAAACTATTTAAAGTGCCCCGTCCCCCCATGCTCGCACGTAGTGGTGAACACATATGTAGGCCGTGCCCACATAAATGGTGTTCAAACCACACACGTGAGGTATCGCCACGAACGTCAGAGCAAGAGCAATAATTTTAGCACTAGACCTCCTCTGTAACTTTACACTGCTAACCTGTAGAAATGTTTAAAGCATCACCCATGGATATATTTAAGCACCACAGTTTCCCACCATTCCACAAGCATGTGCAATTTTAAAGCGTGACATGTTGGTTATCTATTTACTCGCCATAACATCCTCCTTTCATATTTTACAAAAAAATTGGGGTATATATTTTTTTATCAGTGTATTTTTTTCCAAAAAATATATATCCATTTTTAAAAACTGCACATTTCGGTTTTCGGCCAAGTGCATTTTGAATTTTTGTTTTCAGCACCAGAACTTTCATTTCGGTGCACCACTAATCACAAGCTTAATAATGGCATGCAATGCCAAGCTGCGGTTTCTAAAGTGAGCAAAATCCGTTCTTGTATTAGCAGAGGTCTAGAGTCCAGCGAGAAAGATCATTTTACCCCTGTACAAATCATTAGTAAGACCTCATCTGGAATATGCAGTTCAGTTTTGGGTAACAATTTACAAAAAAAATATTGGGGAACTGGAGAAAGTACAGAGAAGGGCAATCAAACTGATCAGAGGCATAGAGGAGCTCAGCTATGAGGAAAGATTAGAGGAATTGAATTTATTCTCTTGAGAAGAGAAGATTAAGGGGGATATGATCACCATCTATAAATACATCAGTGGTTCATACAGTGAACTCGGTGTAGAGTTATTCACCTTGAGGTCATCACAGAGGACAAGGGGGCACTCTTTACGGCTGGAGGAAAAGAGATTTAATCTCCAAATACAGAAAGCTTTCTTCACAGTAAGCTGTGAAAATGTGGAATAGACTCCCTCAAGAGTTAGTTCTGACCAGCTCAGTGGATTGCTTAAAAAAAAAAAAAAAAAAAAAAAAAAAAAAAAGCCCTGGATTCTTTTCTAGATACACAAAATATAACTGGATACTTACATTTATAGGTAAAGTTGATTCAGGGAATATTCGATTGTTCCTGCAGGGGAAAACATGCCTTCCTAATCCCCCAAAAGGCAAATTGGCTCATGCTTTGTTGGGTTTTGTTTCCTTTCTCTGGATCAACTGTGGGTATTGGATTGTAACTTTTTTTTATGGTTGAACGAGATGGACTTTTTTGTCTTTTTTCATCCAAACTATGTAAAATAAAAAGAGCCAGGAGGAAACTGGTCAGAGAGGCTACAAAGAGGCCTACAGCAACTCTGAAGCAGTTGTAGGAGTTTATGACAAACAGTGGTCATTGGGCGAAATTTGTGATATATTGTCACGTCACAAAGGGGCTTGTATGGAAGGGTTGCAAGAAAAAAGCCACTCCTCAAGGCCACATGCAGTCACTACTGAGGTTTGCAAAAATGCACGTTGAAGATTCTGAGGCCACATGAAAAATGGTGTTATTGGACTAAAATTTATAGATGTGGTCTCAACACTAAACAACATGTCTGGCGGAAATCCAATACAGCTCACCATCCAAACACCATTCTTACAGTAAAGCATGGAGGTGGTAATATATTATGGGGGTGTTATGCTGCAGCAGGGACGCTGGAGCACTTGTCAGGATAGAAGGAAAATGGATGGGACAAACGTCAATGAAAAGAAGGTTTACCTTCCAACATGACAGTGACCCACACCAAAAATGACCACATAGTAGTTGAAGGAGAAAAAGGTGAATTTCCTTGCATGGCCCAGTGACAGCCCAGGCTTAAACCCCACTGAAAATCTGTAGAACGATTTGAAGACTTCAGTCCACAAATGATCACCACCATTTAACTGAACTTGAGCAGTTCTGCAAAGAAGAGTGAGCAAAAATTGCAAATCTACAGCCCTGGCCAAACATTTTGAGAATGACACATATTAATTTACCTGCAAAGAAACACGTGCAGTCATCATTGCTTTACACAAAAAAAAAAAAAGGATTCACAGGCAAGGATATTGCTACTACTAAGATTGCACCGAAATCAACCGTTTATCGGCTCATTAAGAACTTTGAGAGAGGTTCAGATATTGTGAAGAAAGCTTCAGGGCGCCCAAAAAAGTCCAGCAAGCGCCAGGACCATCTCCTAAAGTTGATTCAGCTGCGGGATCAGTGCACCACCAGTGCACAGCTTGCTCAAGAGTGGCAGCTGGCAGGTGTACGCACAGTGAGGCGAAGACTTTTGGAGGATGGCCTGGTGTTAAGAAGGGCAGCACAGAAGCCACTTCTCTCCAGGAGAAACATCAGGGACAGACTGGTATTCTGCAAAAGGTACAGGAATTGGACTGATGAGGACTGGGGTAAAGTCATTTTCTCTGATGAAACACATTTCCGCTCGTTTGGGGTATCCAGAAAAAACGTTGTGCGGAGAAGAAAAGGTGAGCACTACCATCAGTCCTGTGTCATGCTAACCAGTAAAGCAGCCTGAGCCAGTTTGTGTGTGGGGTTGCTTCTCAGGCAAAATTGTGAGTGAGCCCACTCCCTTGGCTAAGAACACTGCCATGAATAAAGAATTGTACAAAAAACATCCTCCAGGCGCAACTGCTACCAACCATCCAAGAACAGTTTGATGACTAGTGATGAGCTGAACACCCTTCTGTTCGGTTTGTGGTCGAACGCTCGAACCTAATGAACGTTCGACCGGGAACTTCGAACCCAGAAAACAGTTCACTCAGTGGTATCTTACCACATCCGAGTATGCAGTAAGATACTGCACATTTTTCCCAAAAAAGTTGTCATTCACTAAAAAATGCTACTAAAAAACTGCATGAGTTATTTTATTAAAACATGCGTTAATGTTTCAGCAGTCAACAGGGTTCCCTACTGACAGCCGCATGTAAAAAGAATTGCCGGCAATTAAATATTTTGCAAAAAAACGGCATGGGGTCCCCCTATCCATACCAAGCCCTTCAGTCTGGTTTGGATTGAGGAGAACCCCCACCAAAACGGACATTGGATCTCCTTCAGGGGACATTTTCTTTTATTTTTGTTGTTTTATTAAAAATATTTTTTCTACACTACGCTTTTTTTTGTAAATTAGTAGTGGTACCATGTAATCCATCCTCATAAACATGGGGGGGGCTTATTAAAGGGGGTTTCCAGATTTTGATAAGCCCCCTGCCTACTGACCCCCACAACCATGGGCCAGGGTTGTGGGGAAGAGGCCCTTGTCCCTATCAACATGTGCCCCAAAGCACCCCCCCCCCCATGTTGAGGGCATGTGGCCTGGTATGGTTCAGGCGGGGGGGGGGCCACTCGCTCCCCCCTTTCCTCACCTGCTGGACTGCATGCTCAGATAAGGGTCTGGGATGGATTTTGGGGGGGACCCCACGCCATTTTTTTTAAAAAGTTTGGCGTGGGGGCTCCCCTAAAAATCCAGACCATGTAAATGAGTATGGGGTACCCCTATCCATTAACCAAAATAGTATACAATGTGAATAAAAACTAAATTATTTTACAAGTCTCTTAATAAAATAGGCAAAAAAATGGCTTTCATCTGTGTAATCCATCGTCAATCATGGCAACCAGTGTTGTCACGACGCCGTCAACTCGCCTAAATTTTTAAGAAAATTTAAAAAGGCACCCGCATACCAGTCCGCACCTGCCAAGTACTCGCCACTATCTGATGGTTTCTGGCCAGATTATGATGGTTGCTCCGCTCAATTATGTTGTGATTGGCCAAAACATTATGCCTGACCTGTGGTCAGGCGCATTGTTTTGCCCAATCACAATGCACTGTCAGAGTGCAGTGCATTGTGGGATGCAGTGGGCAAACAACCCGCTGAACACCCTAACAGTTAGTCTGTCCGCAGAACACATGAACACCCGATGTTCGAGTTGAACTTCTGTTTGATTCGAACATCAAGGACATCCCTATTGGTAACAATGCGTTTTCCAGCATGATGGAACACATTACCATAAGGCAAAAGTGATAACTAAGTGGCTTGGAAAACAAATCTAAATTTGGGGTCCATAGCCAGGAAACTCCTCAGACCTTAATCCCATTGAGAACTTGTGGTCAATCCTCAGGAGGAGAGTGAACAAAAAAATCCTCACAAATTCTTACAAGCTCCAAGAATTGATTATGCAAGAATGGGCTGCCATCAGTCAGGATGTGGCCCAGAAGTTGACAGCATGCCAGGGCGAATTGCTGAGGTCTTGAAAAAGAAGGTTCAACACTGCAAATATTGACTCATTGCATAAACTTAAAGTAATTGTCAATGAAAGCCTTTGACACTTAGATCTAAAAACACTGAAGCAACAGACTTTGTGAAAATTAATATTTGTGTAATTCTCAAAACTTTTGGCCATGGCAGTAGATCTGCAAAGTTAGAGACCTATCCCAACAAACTGCAGGTCACAATTAAAGTGTTACTAAACCTACAACAGTAAAATCAGTCTGTATATGCAGTAAAGCATGCTTGTTATACTCACTGTGAAACCTAAGGGGTTAATCCTCAGAATTGTGTAAAAAGGCTTTGATCCTTTTGATCCTGTCTTCTCTGATCCTCCCCTTCTACTGTCCCCAATCCATGTGCTGATAGTACAGAGCCCTAGGAGTCACTCTGCACATGCTCAGTACTGTGTGTATTGCTAGAGAACTTATTTTTTGTTCTTTGGGAGGGTGCATGTGATCAGCACAGGGCCAATCAGCACTGTCCAGACAAGGGGTCAGGGGTTATGCAGCCTCATAGGACAGTCAGAGCAGAATGAAAACTCCTCCTACAAGCTTTAACCAGTGCTCAGCTGAACACTGATAGAAGTCACAAGACTGCTAAATACTGCTGATGAGAAAAGGTATTTAGCAGTTTATAGTTACTAAATTAATTGCATTTCTGTGTACTGTGGGAGACTAGATATAGTGAATGCATGGTCCTGGGTTTAGTAATACTTTATAGCTAAAGGTGGTTCAACAAAATACTGACACCACTGGGTGATCCTTTTTCCAACGCGGTGATTTTGTTTTTGAATTTTTTTTTTTCTGACATGCTGGTGTTATATCTTTCACTTGGATGTTATCAGCCACGGCACCTCCTGCCTGGAGTTTGCATGTTCCCCCGTACCTGTGTGGGTTTCCTCCGGGTACTCGGGTTTCCTCCCACACTCCAAAGACATGCTGATAGGTTAATTGGATCCTGTCTAAATTGGCCCTTGTATATGAATGTGAGTTAGGGACCTTAGATTGTACACCCCTTGAGGGTTAGGGACTGATGTGAATGTACAATATATATGTAAAGCGCTGCGTAAATTGACGGCGCTATACAAGTACCTAAAATAAATACGTAAATAGAAATGGATAAAACAAAAACTGTGTCTGTCGTCTTTTCAGTCTGCAAAGCAACAAAATGTGATTTTAAAAGGGGGTGATTCTTTTCTATATCCACTGTGTACCCAGTATCCCCTGAAAGTACTTGCTTTGAACCTGGGACCCCTGTTGTCACAGATTCCTCCCCTTCAGAGGCCAACTCTGCTCTGTCAGGTGCAGTAAAAGTATCCTCCATGTTTACAGAGACCTCCTAAGCTGCTTCAGCTCAGATTATCAGACATTTTACCTGCAGAGGCTCTAGGCTTTCTGTGGTACCATCCCTTGCAGTGTCTGTCTCTGAACAGCCTGAGCCTCCTATTCAAGGTTGCCTGGTATCCCTTCTCTGACAATCCTGTGACAATTGCAGCTGAGGCTACATACAGTTTATACAGTACACACAGCAGGCATATCTAGTAGTGAAGTTGATCCTTTAAACAAACTATTTAAACTTCACCAAACGTGTAGATCAGCTTTAGAGGGAAAGTGCTATAAAGGAAATGACCTGCTTTGAGGTGTGCTTATGTTGTATGGTAATAGCAGGCATTTATGTGATTACTCAGCTGTGTTTTTCTGTATTTAACCCCTTCCCGCCGGCGCCTCCTGGCCCTTTAAGAGTTTCAGACGCCAGGAGGCGGGGTGGATGGGGCGTGGTTTCGGAATCATGTGACCGCTGTGACGCGTCATCACGGCGGTCACATGATCAGGAAAGGTCCCGATCGAAAGAGCGGACCAGGACCTTTCCATGAGTACCACACGTGTGCTGGGAGCGCGCAGGGCACGCTCTCTCAGTACATATGTTTTTGCTACATGAACGCAAATGTGTGGCCGCTCGGCTTCTAGGCCCAGACCCCGGGAGGCCGCACATTTGGGTGTGGCCGGTGCAAAGGGGTTAACAAGTTGCTACCTGGCCTATAATCAAATGACGGCCGGGCGGACACTTCGTCCCTCTGGGAGGGTGTCTTATGATGTCCTTCCCGGATTGCGCTTAGCGTAGGGCCGTGCTGTGGCGATATCTGTCACCAGCTGTGTACCTTGAACACGGCTGATGACAGATCTGTGTACCGGCCCCGTTGCCAGTACCATGTGACCTATCACAGCAGGTCACATGATAGTTGTATACAATGGATGGCTTCCTTTCATGCCATCCATTGTATACAAGTGTCTAGCTGTGAATGGTCACAGCGATCACAGGCTGGGCCAATCACAGCCCATCTGTGTCATGTGATTAGCCGTGGCCAATCACAACAAAAAAAACCTGAATGAATCGATTTCATTCAGTTAAATGCTTGGCTATAGCAAAGAAATTCTTTGCTATAAGCAATCAAATTGTGTAAAAAAATTAAAAATACTGTTCACTTCCCCACAGTAGTACAATGTTACTATGGTAACATTGTACTACTTTGGTCATAGTGTAATATGAAAAAAAAATCTTAGAGAAATGTAATAAACTAAAAACAAAACTTAAAAAAAATTGAAAGCAAATTATCAATTTTTTTTTTTTCGTACTGTCACCAGTCAGTGTCCCTGATCACCGCCACACCAGTTATATGATGACGCTGTACTGCACTGGTGACAGTATGTAAAAAGATAAAATTGTGAAAATAATTTTTTTGACTTCATTTTCCGAAAAATGACAAACAAAAACTTACAAATTCAAAAAACTCACCATGCCTCTTACGAAATACATCAGACTGTCTACCGTATATACTCTAGTATAAGCCGACCCGAATATAAGCCGAGGTACCTAATTTTACCACAAAAAACTGGGAAAAACTATTGACTCGAGTATAAGCCGAGGGGGGAGGAATAGTGCCCCATCGTTGGTGTCAGTGGGGGGAGGAATAGTGCCCCATCGATGGTGTCAGTGGGGGGAGGAATAGTGCCCCATCGATGGTGTCAGTGGGGGGAGGAATAGTGCCCCATCGTTGGTGTCAGTGGGGGGAGGAATAGTGCCCCATCGTTGGTGTCAGTGGGGGGAGGAATAGTGCCCCATCGTTGGTGTCAGTGGGGGAGGAATAGTGCCCCATCGTTGGTGTCAGTGGAGGGAGGAATAGTGCCCCATCGTTGGTATTAGTGACACCAATGATTGGGCACTATTCCTCCCACTGACACCAATGATACTTACCTTGCTGACCCCTGCTCCAGCCTGGGCTCGCTCGCTCCCTCCCTCTCCCATGGTACACACTTACCGGTCAGATGTCTTCCTTCTCCGGCCGCTCTCCTCCTCTTCACTCGCTCGATCTTCGCGGTGCCGCTCGGCTCCTCCTCTCCAAGCTCCACCTCCTCGCCGGTGATTGGGCGCCTGTGTGCCTCTCCTGAGCTACAGTTCCGGCGGCCAATCACCGGCGAGGATTGATCCCGGGGGTGTGCCCAGATGACAGGGACGGCATGTCCTCTGCAGACGTTGACTCGAGTATAAGCCAAGGGGACCGTTTTTCAGCACAAAAAATGTGCTGAAAAACTCGGCTTATACTCGAGTATATACGGTACTTTGCAAAAATGGGTCATTTGAGGGATATCTGTACTGTTCTGACATTTTTGGGCCTCAAGAAATTAGATTGGCTGTCAGTACTTCAGGATTGAGCAATTTCAGATATATCCCATAGTTTGTGAACTCTATAACTTTCCTACAGACTAAATAAATACTGATTTGGTTTATTTTCACCAAAGACATGTAGTAGAATACATCTTGGCCTAAATTTATGTAGAACAATTATTTATTTGCAAACTTTTATAACAGAAACAAAGAAAAACGTGTTTTGTTTCAAAATTTTGGGGTTTTTTTTTTTGTTAATTTAGCAGAAAATATAAACCATGGCAGTGATTAAATACCAGAAAAAGAAAGCTCTAGTTGTGTTAAGAAAATGATAAAATTTTAGTTTGGGTACAATGTTGTATGACCGTGCAATTGTCATTCAAAGTGTGAGCGCTGAAACCTTAAAATTGGCCTGGGCAGGAAGGGGGTAAAAGTGCCCGGTATTGAAGTGGTTAAAGCTGAACTCCAGCTTTTAGCACACTTTACATAGTATGTTTGGGTCAAGCTGGCCCAAACGAACTAGATCCATCATCAACCTGTGAGGCCTCTGGATGTGCTGTATAAACTGTATGTATGTGCATAGAGCACTGCGTTCCTGGTGCAAACCGAGACCTTTCTGTCTCCTACCTGGAACAAAATAGTCTGAGCGGCGCTCAGCCAATCATAGAAAGCGATGCATTCTATCAATGAATACAAAGCTTCCTTTGGTTGGCTGAGTCAGAGAGGTGGGCTGATGATGTTACCACCCCTGATTTAGCCAATCAGAGGAAGCTTTGTATTCATTGATAGAATACATTGCTTGCTATAGATGGCTGAGCACCACTCAGACAGACTCTATTGTGTTCTGAGCCTGAGGAAGGTCAGGAAGGTCTCGGCTTGCATCGGAACATAGTGTTGAATGCTGTATGTAGCTTCCACTACATACAGTTTATACAGCACATCCAGCAGCCTCACATGTCAGTGAGGGACATAGTTCATTTGGGCCAAGCAAATTGTGTAAATAGTAACAAACGCTGGAGTTCAGCTTTAAAGACCCAACTTTCTTTTTTAAGGCACTTTTGCTGAAACAAAACACTTAGCTGGCATGTCACTTTCCACTGGCAATATTCCAGAATGCCTCTACTCCTGCCTTGGCACGGTCAGTATTGCTAGCTTGATGCATTTTCCTGGAGATAGAATAAAAATGATGTCACATAGCTGCTCTGTCCTATCTCTTATTTCCCAGTACTTTCCAGGATGCAGAAACAACCACTTTTTCTCCCCCCAGTTTCCAGCTAACACCTTGTAAACTCTTCTTTAACCACTTGCCTACTGGGCACTTTTATCCCTTTCCTGCCCAGGCCAATTTTCAGTGCTGTCGCACTTTGAATGACAATTGCACTATCATGCAACACTGTATCCATATGAAATTTTTATCATTTTTTTCACACAAAGAGCTTTCCTATGGTGGTATTTAATTGCCACTGGGTGCTTTATTTTTTGTGCTATAAACAAAAAAAGAGCAAAAAATTTGAAAAAAAAAGTTTTTCTTTGTATCTACAGGTGAAACTCGAAAAATTAGAATATCGTGCAAAAGTTCATTTATTTCAGTAATGCAACTTAAAAGGTGAAACTAATATATGAGACTCAATACATGCAAAGCAAGAGATAGTTTAAGCTGTGATTTGTCATAATTGTGATGATTATGGCTTACAGCTCATGAAAACCCCAAATCCACAATCTCAGAAAATTAGAATATTGTGAAAAGGTGCAATATTCTAGGCTCAAAGTGTCCCACTCTAATCAGCTAATTAAGCCATAACACCTGCAAAGGTGTAACGGACCGCCTGACAGCACCTCTATCAATCCCCTGGCAGAGCCTCCCCAGAGTGCGGAGTCTAAGCATCAGAGCACTTGTTCACCAGGGCCCCTGATGGTGGGGATGGACTTGAAGCGCTCCGGTACCAGTTGGCAGCTGCTAGGTATCTCCAACAGGGGTAGAGGAGTCTGACAGGAGCCCCAGGGGGCCAAGAGTGATGTGAGGGAGCCTAGTGATCCCTGCGGGATGGATGGATGAGCTAAATCAGAGTCATACAGGCCGGGTCGGTAACTAGCGGGTCGGTGAGGTACAAAACAGTAGGCAAAGGATAGTTGGGTCACACGCAGGGTCAATACCAAAAGATCAGATTTAAAGGGGAACATCCAGGAGCAGAGTCAGGCAGGCCAAGGTCAGGACAGGAGAAGGCAGCAAGGTCAAACAATCCAGATCAAGATACTCACAACACAGGTAACAGCATACAAAGACCATTCGGCAACAAGTGTTTGTGCAGAGCTGGTTTAAATAGCCCGCCCTGCACCTGACAGGCGCAGCCTAGGTCCTAGTGCCTGCCTAGTACTGTCAAGACAACGGGTGCGCCTGGGTCCTAGTGCCCTGCCACCTACACGTCTTGGCAGACACCTACGCCTGTGTAGACCCATGCGTCGCGATGGTCCCTGACAAAAGGGTTCCTGAGCCTTTAAATGGTCTCTCAGTCTGGTTCAGTAGAAACCACAATCATGGGAAAGACTGCTGACCTGACAGTTGTGCAGAAAACCATCATTGACACCCTCTATAACAGTGGTTCTCAACCTTTCTAATGCCGCGACCCCTTAATACAGTTCCTCATGTTGTGGTGACCCCCAACCATAAAATTATTTTCGTTGCTACTTCATAACTGTAATTTTGCAGTGGGAGGAGTAGTGCCACGTCACTGGTGTCAGTGGGAGGAATAGTGCCACGTCATTGGTGTCAGTGGGAGGAATAGTGCCACGTCATTGGTGTCAGTGGGAGGAATAGTGCCTCATCATTGGTGTCAGTGGGAGGAATAGTGCCCCATCACTGATGTCAATGGGAGGAATAGTGCCCCATCATTGGTATCAGTGGTAGGAATAGTGCCCCATCATTGGTATCAGTGGTAGGAATAGTGCCCCATCATTGGTGTCAGTGGTAGGAATAGTGCCCCATCATTGGTGTCAGTGGTAGGAATAGTGCCCCATCATAGGTGTCAGTGGGGGGAATAGTGCCCCGTCATTGGTGTCAGTGGGAGGAATAGTGCCCCGTCATTGGTGTCAGTGGGAGGAATAGTGCCACGTCATTGGTGTCAGTGGGAGGAATAGTGCCACGTCATTGGTGTCAGTGGGAGGAATAGTGCCACGTCATTGGTGTCAGTGGGAGGAATAGTGTCCCGTCACTGATGTCAATGGGAGGAATAGTGCCCCATCATTGGTATCCGTGGTAGGAATAGTGCCCCATCATAGGTGTCAGTGGGGGGAATAGTGCCCCATCATTGGTGTCAGTGGGGGGAATAGTGCCCCATCATTGGTGTCAGTGGGGGGAATAGTGCCCCATCACTGGTGTCAGTGGGAGGAATAGTGTCCCATCACTGGTGTCAGTGGGAGGAAAAGTGCCCCATCACTGGTGTCAGTGGGAGGAATAGTGCCCCATCACTGGTGTCAGTGGGGGGAATAGTGCCCCATCATTGGTGTCAGTGGGGGGAATAGTGCCCCATCACTGGTGTCAGTGGGGGGAATAGTGCCCCATCACTGGTGTCAGTGGGAGGAAAAGTGCCCCATCACTGGTGTCAGTGGGAGGAAAAGTGCCCCATCACTGGTGTCAGTGGGAGGAATAGTGCCCCATCATTGGTGTCAGTGGGGGGAATACGGCCCCATTATTGGTGTCAGTGGGAGGAATAGTGCCCCATCGTTGGTGTCAGTGGGAGGAATAGTGCCCCATCGTTGGTATCAGGGGGAGCAATAGTGCCCCAACGTTGGTGTCAGTGGGAGGAATAGTGCCCCATCGTTGGTGTCAGTGGGAGGAATAGTGCCCCATCGTTGGTGTCAGTGGGAGGAATAGTGCCCCATCGTTGGTGTCAGTGGGGGGAGGAATAGTGCCCCATCATTGGTAATAGTGACACCAATGATTGGGCACTATTCCTCCCACTGACACCAATGATACTTACCTTGCTGACCCCTGCTCCAGCCTGGGCTCGCTCGCTCCCTCCCTCTCCCATGGTACAAACACTTACCGGTCAGATGGCTTCCTTCTCCAGCCGCTTTCCTCCTCTTCACTCGCTCGTGCTTCGCGGTGCCGCTCGGCTCCTCCATTCCAAGCTCCACCTCCTCGCCGGTGATTGGCCGCCTGTGTGCCTCTCTTGAGCTACAGTTCCGGCGGCCAATCACCGACGAGGAAGGATTGATCCCGGGGGTGTGTCCAGATGACAGGGACGGCATGTCATCCCGCCCACACCTGCAGACGGATCAAGGAGCGGTGTCTCGGTTCCTAAGGCCAACGGAAATATGCGTTTTCCGATGGTCTTAGGTGACCCCTGGGAAAGTGTCGTTCGACCCCCAAAGGGGTCGCGACCCCCAGGTTGAGAACCGCTGCTCTATAAGGAGGGAAAGCCTCAAAAAAGTAATTGCAAAAGAAGTTTGATGTTCCCAAAGTGCTGTATCAAAGCACATTAATAGAAAGTTATGTGGAATGGAAAAGTTTGGAAGAAAAAGGTGCACAAGCAGCAGGGATGACCGCAGCCTGGAGAGGACTGTCAGGAAAAGGCCATTCAAAAGTGTTGGGGACTTTCACAAGGAGTGGACTGAGGCTGGAGTCAGTGCATCAAGAGCCACCACACACAGACGGATCCTGGACATGGGCTTCAAATGTCGTATTCCTCTTGTCAAGCCGCTCCTGAACAACAAACAACGTTAGAAGCATTTTACCTGGGCTAAAGAAAAACAGACCTGGTCTGTTGCTCAGGTGGTCCA
This sequence comes from Staurois parvus, assembly GCF_062004578.1. Taxonomy (NCBI): domain Eukaryota; kingdom Metazoa; phylum Chordata; class Amphibia; order Anura; family Ranidae; genus Staurois; species Staurois parvus. The sequence goes on from NW_028317941.1 coordinate 958,579, forward strand.
AAGTCCTCTTTTCTGATGAGAGCAACTTTTGCATCTCATTTGGAAACCAAGGACCCAGAGTATGGAGGAAGAATGGAGAGGCACACACTGCAAGATGCTTGAAGTCCAGTGTAAAGTTTCCACAGTCTGTGTTGATTTGGGGAGCCATGTCATCTGCTGGTGTTGGTCCACTGTGCTTCATTAAGTCCAGGGTCAACGCAGCCGTCTACCAGGAGATTTTGGAGCACTTCACGCTTCCTTCCACAGACGAGCTTTATGGGGATGCTGACTTCATTTTCCAGCAGGTCTTGGCACCTGCCCACACTGCCAAAAGCAACGAAATCTGGTTCAATGACCGTGGGATTACTGTGCTTGATTGGCCAGCAAACTCGCCTGACCTGAACCCCAGAGAATCTATGGGGCATTACCAAGAAAAAGATGAGACATGAGATTGAAAAATGCAGAAGAGTTGAAGGCCGCTATTGAAGCATCCTGGTCTTCCATAACACCTCAGCAGTGCCACAGGCTGATAGCTTCCATGCCACGCTGCATTGAGGCAGTAATTGCTGCAAAAGGGGCCCAAACCAAGTACTGAGTACATATGCATGCTTATACTTTTCAGAGGTCTGATATTGTTCTATGTACAATCCTTGTTTTATTGATTGCATATAATATTCTAATTTTCTCAGATTGTGGATTTGGGGTTTTCATGAGCTGTAAGCCATAATCATCACAATTATGACAAATCACAGCTTGAACTATCTTGCTTTGCATGTAATGAGTCTATCTCATATATTAGTTTCACCTTTTAAGTTGCATTACTGAAATAAATGAACTTTTGCATGATATAAATTTTTCGAGTTTCACCTGTATTATAAAATTTTGCAAACAAGTAATTTTTCTCCTTCACTGATGTGCGTTGATGAGGCTGCACTGATGGGCAGCACTGATGAGCTGGCGGTGAGTGGCACTGCTGGGCACCGATCATCAGGGCACTGATTATTAGTGCCCTGATGATCAGTGCCGATCCCTTCGCTGACAATTGCCAGTTTTCGTCAGTACTTTCCTCACACTGTGACAGCGTGAGGAAAGTGCAGCCAATAACCAGCAACTGTATTTACCCAGTGATTGCTGTGTAATTGGACACAGCTGTTCACGTAATAAAAGGCCACCGTGATTGGCTATTTACCGTACTCTGTGATCATCTGTGTCCGTAGGACACAGCAATCACCGGCGCCGCTGCTGGGGACGTGTTCTGGAATGATGTCGTCCCAGGATTACACAATCGCGCTGTAGCCGTCCTTCAGCTATAGCACGTTTGGGAACCAGTTAAGGTGCCTTAGCCCTTTCATTTTTATTGCACTGTGTAGTGCCCTTTGTAATATTAAAGGGAGAAGTACAGCCAAAGCTCTTTTGGCTGTACTTCTGTGGATCACAGGAGTGCTGTTCGTTCTGCACTCCTATGACCCATTTTAAACTGACAGCGGGCTGCAGCCTGCTGTTGGCTGTGTCACTCAGCTGGTCCAGGCTGGGGAAAGATCCCAACTTTAAAGTCGGGATCCACCCCAGAATCTGGTGCGGCACATGGCTCAGCCTCTCAGCGAGCCACTCCCTCCCTCTCCACAGCTCAGTGATTAGCGGTCATGTGAACGCAGAGTTCTCACACTTAGAGTCGGCAGGGGACAGATGCAGCATCGGTTCAATGCTGCATCCTTTTGGCTAAGATCAAGTGTAGTATCTGTTCTTATCAGTGTCCAGTGGGGGTGCTTCCGGCCATTCTAGCTTTGCGGGGATGGCTGTTGTATAGTACCCTCACTGGTATGATGGGGGTCTGGAAGGCTAGTACCGGGGGGACAGAAACCGGGATGCCCACATGTAGCTGGGACCTGGGAGTAATTCCCCCGAGGAGACCGGAAGGACCCAGTACCTCCTGATTTGGACGGATCTACCTTGTCTGGCCAGGGGCTGGGAAGGCAGAAAGTCCGCAAACTCAGTGCCCCCTGAGTAGACGCCCTCAGGGGTGCCACTAGTAACACCTGGGTGTGGGACCCCACAGTGTGAAGATGGCACAAGGTCACTGTTTTTTCACAAGCGCCCTTAGGACCAGGCCTTTTGGCTAGGACCAGGGCAATTTTTGCCAACTGCCTCAGGGCCTGGTCTGTGCACAATTTGGCACGGTCCACTTTTTTATTTTCTATTTAATTTATTCACTCCCACGTTTTGTCACTTTTTCTTGCTTATGTGTGTGTTTTTCACAGGATGGAGGGTGTGGGTCCTCGGGCCTGCCCTGAAGTCTAGGGGGAGGATGTGTGGCCTTTTGGTTCCTGCCTCCCCTGATCCCTAGGGGGTTTTCTCTTCGGGAGAGCCCCCTGACCAAGTACTGGGTGTCCAGCCTCGGCTGGACACAAGGAACGGTGGTCCACCAGGCCTTTTGGCCAGGAGGACCAAATGGGAACCTTGTCCCTGTCAGGAGCTTCGTGCCCCGGGGGATCAGGGTAGTGGTCCAGCCCCTTTAGGGGTAGGACAAAAGCACACCCCTAAGTGCACTTTTTCGTGTGGTGTTCGCACTTGCACTTTTTTTGTGATCACTTACGGGTTTTTCGTTCTAGTTTGCACGTTTGCGGACTAGAAAAAAAAAAAAAAGAAAATCCGTTCAATGCTGCATCCACCTAGGTATGTATAATTTGGGAGGAAAAAAAAAAACAAAAAAACTTCTCTTTAAATGATGATATGTGTTGAAGGGTAGTTGAGAGGCTTTAAAGGATAAGTTCACCTTTAGTAACATATTGCAGCCATGTTCTGGGTATAACACAATTTACTAAAGCACCTGCACACACTTCTACCAATTCCCCATTGTGACAGCAGGCAGGGGATCCTCAACCCACAATTTATAAACATTGCGGCCGTGTGGGGCTCCACCCACACCACCGCAGCATTCATTCAGAGTTCTGTAAATGAATGAGCTATGCATACTGTCTGCCACTGAGGCAGATGGCTTGTAGTTCTCAATGAACTGTGAAAGTGCTGGTGAGCGCTATCATAGTTCACTGATCTTCCTGTCAATCAGTAACTGCCTGCACATACAGGAGGTACGGGCAGACAGCTGTACTGAAACTCTGCAACTGGACATTGCAGCTGGGATCTGCTGACTGCGGGTGCAATGCTCTGCAGGCTGCAAAGAAAAAAACATGCAAACAATGTGCATTTATTTGTTTGTATTTTTAAAGTGAACTTTGTGGCGATCACAGCGTCAGACCCCAGCCCTTCTCACCAAACTCATGACCAAAGGACTAGCTAATCTAAAACCGCAATGTCACGTGCGTAACAATGCCACGCCCAGCTGCACCCTGCACAACGATTTTCTGGCTAATGGACCACAATCGATGTACCTGCAGCCTGAGTGCAATTGTTAAGTCAGGTTAATTACGCAATTAACCCTTCACACTGCCACCACCTCCTTTTTGTACAGAGAAAGAGGAAACTTGGCAATATCAGCAATAACACTATGATGGTTGAAATAATCATCTGTATACCACTGTCACCGCAGGCGGGTTATATAGAGGGTTAAACACACACAGTAGCGCTCTTCAGCGGCAGGAAATCATAATTTGCATTAAAGAGCTTTAGAAACAGTTCAACGCTTTCAGAAAGTGAGATTTATTACTAAAAGGTCAAAAGGGTGCAATAAAAATATTTACAGAAAAAGATGTAGCCTATATATATATATATATATATATATATATATATATATATATATATATATATATACATACATATATACACATACACAGAGAACAACAGCACAGCAAAGATTCTTATTATTATACAGGATATATATAGCGCCGACAGTTTGCTCAGCGCTTTACATTATGAAGGGAGACCGTACACGAGATGTACAGTACAGTAACAATACAATACAGTTCAATACAAGAGGGTTTGAGGGCCCTGCTCCTTGGAGCTTACAATCTAGGAGGGAGGGGATAGAGGTACAGGAGGACATAGCTGTGGGGGATGGAGTGGTTGGAAGAGTAGAGGAGTTCAGTATTAGCTAAGGGCAGGGTAGGCTTCCCTGAAGAGATAGGTTTTCAGAGTGCGCCTAAAGGTGGGCAGAGTAGGTGATAGTCTGATGGATTGGGGTAGGGAGTTCCAGAGGATGGGGGAAGTCCTGGAGACGAGCATGAGAGGAGACAAGGGAGCTAGAGAGTAGGAGGTCTTCTGAGGAGTGGAGAGTACGGTTTGGGTGATATTCAGAGACAAGATCAGTGATGTAGTTTGGGGCAGTATTATGAACGGCTTTATACGTCAGTGTTAGCGGTTTGAATTTTATCCGTTGGGCAATTGGAAGCCAGTGGAGGGATTGGCAGAGGGGGGGTGGCAGATACGGAACGGTTAGTAAGGTGGAGGAGTCTGGCCGCAGCATTCACGATAGACTGAAGTGGAGATAGCCTGCGGTGAGGTAGGCCAATGAGGGAGTTACAGTAGTCGAGGCATGATATAATAAGGGAGTGAATGAGTTGCTTAGTGGTTTCCGATGTTAGGAACGGTCGTATCTTGGAGATGTTGCGGAGGTGAAGTCTACATGAGTTTGTCAGCGATTGGACCTGGGGCTGAAAGGACAGATTGGAGTCTAGGATAACACCTAGTACTCTGGCTTGAGGGGTGGGACTGATGATAGTGTTGTTGGTCTTGATGGAGAAGTCGGCGGGGGGGGGGAGGCGCGGGCTGAGGGGAATACTAGGAGCTCCATATTAGAAAGATTTAGTTTGTGGAAGTGGAGTGACATCCAATATGTAGCTTAGTAGGCTTGTGATACAGGTGGAGACTGAAGGGGTGAGGTGAGGGGTAGGGAGATAGATTTGTGTGTCGTTGGCATAGAGATGGTAATTGAAGCCGTGGGAATTTATCAATTGGCCAAGGGAGGAGGTGTAGATGGAGAAGAGAAGGGGTCCGAGGACAGAACCTTGAGGGACCCCAACAGACATAGGGAGTGAAGAGGAGGTGGCAGCGTTATAGGTAACACTGAAGGAGCGCTGTGATAGATAGGAGGAGAGCCAGGAGAGAGCGAAGTCTCTGAGGCCAAGAGAGTGTAGTTTTTTGAGGAGGCGGGGGTGGTCAACAGTGTCAAAAGCCGCAGAGAGGTCAAGGATTAGGAGTACTGTATAGTGGCCATTGGTTTTGGCGGTTAACAGGTCGTTGGTGAGTTTGAGTAGGGCAGTTTCGGTGGAGTGTAGGGGGCGGAAGCCAGACTGTAGGGGATCAAGGAGGTTGTTGTCGGTGAGGTGGGAACTCAGGTGATTATAGACTAAGCGCTCTAGGAGTTTGGATGTAAATGGCAGCAGGGAGATGGGTCTTAGTTTGTTCAATTCGGTGGGATCCAGGGAGGGTTTTTTTAAGTATGGGAGTGATGTGCGCGTGCTTTAGAGGGGAGGGGAAGGTGCCAGTAGAGAGGGAAAGATTAAAGATGTGAGTGAGGGAGCGTAGGATGGAAGAAGAGGGTGACCGTAGGAGTTGTGAGGGGCCAGGGTCAAGGGGGCAGGTGGTGAGGCAGGCTTCTGAGAAGACCTTAGTGACCTCTTCAGTAGTAGCGAGGTCGAAGGAGTGGAGTGTTGAGGGGGTTTTAGTGTGAGGAATGCTAGATGGGGTGGAAGTCTGAGCAGTGGCGATGTCCCTATGAATTGCGTCAATCTTGTTTTTGAAGTGGTTAGCAATCTCGTGGGCGGTGAGTGAGGTACTGGGTGGAGGTGGGGGCGGAGAGAGTAGAGAGTTAAAAGCAGAGAAGAGCCGGCGAGGACTGGAGGAGAAGGTATTAATGAGGGTAACAAAGTAGGCTTGCTTGGCAGCGTGAAGGGAGGAAGTGTATGTTAGGAAGGCAGATTTATATCGGGTGAACGCTTGTTGGGATTTGGTTTTACGCCATAGTCGTTCAAGCACACGACTACGTCGTTTGAGATTTTTGGTGTGGTCAGTCTGCCAGGGTTGTAGCGGTCGGGGCCTAATGCTTCGTGTTGTTGGGGGTGCAAGTCTAGAGCGACTGACAGCGAGTTGTTGTAGACAGTAGTGGCCAGGTCAGGGGAAGGATACTGTCGTAAAGTTGGTCAGCTGCAGAGTGGAAAGAAGCAGGGTTCAAGTTATGGAGGTTTCTTCTGGTGATAGTTTGACGTTTGGAGGGATAGGTGTTTGAGGACGAAGAGACCGAGAAGGTGATGAGGTTGTGATCAGAGAGAGGAAAGGGGGTGTTTGTGAGGTTGTAGGGAGTGCAGAGATGAGAGAAGACAAGGTCTAGGGCAGTGGTGGCGAACCCGTGGCACGCGTGCCACAGCCGGCACGCCGAGCCTTATCTGTGGGCACGCCAGGAGAATCCAGCGGCGCGCTGTCTTCCCGGCTGTAGTGTGCGTGACAGCCGGGTCCCAAGTGCGCATGCACAAGAAGCAGTGCTCCTTGTGAATGGTAAGGCGGTACCTGGGACACATGACAGATCCCAGAAGCCGCCGGACCAATCACAAAGCGCAGCGCTTCTCGCGCATGCGCACTGGGCATCCGGCTGTCCGACGAGCGCCCACACTACAGAAGCCGGGAAGACAGCGTGCGGCTGGATCGAGGAACAGGTAAGATAAAAAAAAAAAAACTCTGCGGAAGTAAGAGCGGGTACCTGTCAAATTCAGGTACCCGCTCCCCCTCCCTCCCCAAAGGTCAGCAGTCATCCCTGTGCTGTGTCCCCAGTCTCTGGTCATCCCTGTGCTGTGTCCCCAGTCTCTGGTCATCCCTGTGCTGTGTCCCCAGTCTCTGGTCATCCCTGTGCTGTGTCCCCAGTCTCTGGTCATCCCTGTGCTGTGTCCCCAGTCTCTGGTCATCCCTGTGCTGTGTCCCCAGTCTCTGGTCATCCCTGTGCTGTGTCCCCAGTCTCTGGTCATCCCTGTGCTGTGTCCCCAGTCTCTGGTCATCCCTGTGCTGTGTCCCCAGTCTCTGGTCATCTCCTGTGCTGTGTCCCCAGTCTCTGGTCATCCCTGTGCTGTGTCCCCAGTCTCTGGTCATCCCTGTACTGTGTCCGCAGTCTCTGGTCATCCCTGTACTGTGTCCGCAGTCTCTGGTCATCCCTGTACTGTGTCCGCAGTCTCTGGTCATCCCTGTACTGTTAATTAGTTTGCACTACTGTACGAGTTGTTTTTTCTAAACCAAAAGCTCGATATTCAGGTTTCATTGCAGTGTTGGCACTTTGAAAGAAATAAGTTGGTTTTGGGTTGCAGTTTGGGCACTCGGGCTCAAAAAGGTTCGCCATCACTGGTCTAGGGTGTTCCCGTCGGAGTGAGTGGTGGACTGTATACACTGTGCAAGTGCAAAAGAAGAGGTTAAGTGGAAGAGTTGGGATGTAGTCGGGTTACTGATGTTGATAGGGATGTTGAAGTGTCCAAGGATGATGGTGGGTAGTTCAGAGGATAACAGAAAGGAGTTTAAAGGGTTAAAGTACTTGCCAGTCAGCCTTGGTTTAAGCAGTTTCAAGTCTTATGAGCCCAAAAGGATTTTTCTTGTCTGTCACTTTCGATGTTAAAAAAAAAACAGGAGACTTCTCACAGCTCAACTCAGCCTAGCATTTCTAGCAAATCCACAGGGTGTCTCCCTGGAGCAGTAAACCAATTGTCTCCTTTTGGGGAGGGAGGTGTAGGTGGAGCCCTAAGTTATGACTAGAAACTCTCATAGCTGCTATTATGATTCATAACTCATTCTCGGAGCATTTGGCAGCCTGGGCACTAGTATATTAATACTCACCAGCATCTGCGGAATAGTTAGAGATGAAACGTCATATACACTTAAATGGTTCAGGAGATATACTTTCCTGCTCTCCTATATATGCCAGCTAGGTAAGGTAATTGTCAGGAATGGACTGGCCAGCAATGGTGGGACTCACCTGCCTTTTGATCTGCAGTACCAGGGCTGGCCAGCGGGTGCTCCCAGCAATCAGAGACTCTGCCAGGGCTGGCCAGCTAACACCTGGAACTGATGATACTGGTGTATTTAAGGGATGGCCAGACTTGCAGACTCTGCCTTGGTGTTGTGTTTGTCCTGGGCCCTGTATCTGTCCTGCATCCTGTTTCTGTTCCTTTGCTACCTGTTCTGATCCCTGGCTTGTGACCCTGACCATCCCTCTGCCTGACCCTCTGTACTCCGCTGCTTGCTACCTGTTCTGATCCCTGGCTTGTGACCCTGACCACCCCTCTGCCTGACCCTCTGTACTACGCTGCTTGCTACCTGCTGAACCTGGCCTGTGACCCCGACCATTCTCCGCTTGCTCCCCCTGTACCTACCTGCCCAATTGATATTGACTCGGCCTGCCTGACGACGCTTGCTTGTATGTACTGTTATCTGTGGGTGGTTGGTTGGGTTTGTTTGCACTGTATTATGTTTAGTATTGCACTGCGTTTATGTTTGTATTGTTAGTGTTAATAAATTACATTGTTAATCACATATCTGAAGTCTGCGTTTCCCTGCTTCAGTCACACACCTCTGGTCATACCTGGGAGCCCTGACATTACACCAAGGCCAATCCTGACCAGAAGTGGCTGCACAGGGAAGCCATCTTGACTTGTTGATGGGAAGGATGGATCTGGATGAGGTTGCGTATTTATATCTGCTAGTGTTTGATGACAGGGAGTATGCTTATCAAACTCTGAAGGAGTATACCCGGGATGAACTGCTAGAATGTATATGGCTCGCTCATGTTCTAGTAGATCAGGGCAGAGTTCTCTGAGGTGCAGCCTTTGATTGAGGTTTGTGCTGAGTTGGTTTCATCTGGTTCCCCCGAATGCAGGGATGAATTTTTGCCACCATTTAGTGCAGACCAGGTAGAGTCCCTGGTGTGGTTATTAGAGGATGATGTGGGTTACTTTCTGGAGCGTTATTCCACATGTTCACCACAGACACTAAGAGATTGTATAAACGCAGTGCAGTCATTGACCAGACAGGCTTTGTGTAAGCTCAGCTTTGTTCAACCCATACTGCAGACATGGACAGACTTGTTGCACCCAGCCTCAGTCAGCTTACAAAAACCCAGTCCTGCTTCTAACTCTACTCCTGTATTCCCAACAGCTCCTCCAGTTACAGCCCAGTATACTTGGCTATCTACCGCATGTCAGTACCCTGTTCCCACTCGCTGCACCTATCCTGCCTTTAACCCTGTAAAAAAGCCCTCTGTAGCAACTGCTCCCTCTCCTGTTCCATCCTCCAGTTCTTCTCTGTCTCCAGCTGCTCCATTCGTTTGCAGACCTTCGTTTACTTGCAGTGCTCCAGTAGTTAAAACCAGAAAAAAGCGAAAATTCTTTCCAACCAATACCATCCTGCCAGTATCCAAACCGGTGAGCCTGCCTTCCGTGGTTCAGCCTGAAGCCTCTACTCGGCCTGATGCCTCTACGCGGCCTGAAGCCTCTACTCGGCCTGAATCCTCTACTCGGCCTGAAGCCTCTACTCGGCCTGAAGCCTCTACTCGGCCTGAAGCCTCTACTCGGCCTGATGCCTCTACTCGGCCTGAAGCCTCTACTCGGCCTGAAGCCTCTACTCAGCCGGACGCCGGCATTCAGCCTGATGAACTGATCCAGCCTGACGATCCTATTAGGCCAGTTGACTCGATGCCCGCTGTTGATCCAGATGATCCGGTGCCCACTGTCGTGCCAATTGACTCAGAGCCCGCTGTCGTACCTGGTGACTCGGTGCCCACTGCCTTGCCAGATGACGCGGTGCCCGCTGGCGAGCCAAATGACCTGATGCCTGGTGACCCAGTGCCCGCTGTCATACCTGGTGACCCAATGCCCGCTGTCGAGCCAGACGATCCAATGCTTGGTGACCCGGTGCCCACTGCCTTGCCAGATGACGCGGTGCCCGCTGGCAAGCCAAATGACCTGATGCCTGGTGACCCAGTGCCCGCTGTCATACCTGGTGACCCGATGCCTGCTGTCGAGCCAGACAATCCGGTACCTGATGACCCGGTGCCCACTGTCGTGCCTGTTGACTCGGAGCCCACTGCCTTGCCAGATGACGCGGTGCCCGCTGTCAAGCCAAATGACCTGATGCCTGGTGACCCGATGCCCGCTGTCCAGCCAGACGATTCAATGTCTGCCCCAGTGCCCGCGGTCATGCCAGTTGACTCGGAACCCACTGCCTTGCCAGATGACGCGGTGCTCGCTGTCAAGCCAAATGACTTGATGCCTGGTGACCCGATGCCCGCTGTCCAGTCAGACGATCCAATGTCTGACCCAGTGCCCGCGGTCATACCAGTTGACTCGGAGCCCACTGCCTTGCCAGATGACGCGGTGCCCGCGGTCGAGCCAAATGACCTGATGCCTGGTGACCCGATGCCCGCTGTCCGGTCAGACGATCCAATGTCTGACCCAGTGCCCGCGGTCATACCAGTTGACTCGGAGCCCACTGCCTTGCCAGATGACACGGTGCCCGCTGTCGAGCCAAATGACCTGATGCCTGGTGACCCGATGCCCGCTGTCCGGTCAGACGATCCAATGTCTGACCCAGTGCCCGCGGTCATACCAGTTGACTCGGAGCCCACTGCCTTGCCAGATGACACGGTGCCCGCTGTCGAGCCAAATGACCTGATGCCTGGTGATCCGATGCCCGCTATCCAGCCAGACGATCCAATGTCTGACCTAGTGCCAGCGGTCATGCCAGTTGACTCGGAGCCCACTGTCGTGTCTGGTGACTCGTGTCCGCTGCTCCGCCTGGGGGCCCGAGACCTGTCGCTCCGCCTGGGGGTCCAGCGCCCGCCGCTCCACCTGGGGGTCCGGCGCCCGCCGCCCCGCCTCTTGGGCCCGAGACCTGTCGCTCCGCCTGGGGGCCCGAGACCTGTCGCACCGCCTGGGGGTCCGGCGCCCGCCGCTCCGCCTGAGGGCCCGAGACCTGTCGCTCCACCTGGGGGTCCGGCGCCCGCCGCTCCACCTGAGGGCCCGAGACCTGTCGCTCCACCTGGGGGTCCGGCGCCTGCCGCTCCGCCTGAGGGCCCGAGACCTGTCGCTCCACCTGGGGGTCCGGCGCCCGCAGCTCCGCCTGAGGGCCCGAGACCTGTCGCTCCGCCTGGGGGCCCGAGACCTGTCGCTCCACCTGGGGGTCCGGCGCCCGTTGCTCCGCCTGAGGGCCCGAGACCTGTCGCTCTACCCGGGGGTCCGGCGCCCGCCGCTCCGCCTGAGGGCCCGAGACCTGTAGTTCCGCCTGGGGGTCCGGCGCCCGCCGCTCCGCCTGGGGGCCCGAAGCCTGTCGCCCCGCCTGGAGGCCCGATGCCTGTCGCCCCGCCTGGGGGCCCGATGCCTGTCGCCCCGCCTGGGGGCCCGAGACCTGTCGCTCCACCCGGGGGTCCGGCGCCCGACGCTCCGCCTGAGGGCCCGAGACCTGTAGTTCCGCCTGGGGGTCCGGCGCCCGCCGCTCCACCTGGGGGCCCGATGCCTGTCGCCCCGCCTGGGGGCCCGATGCCTGTCGCTCCGCCTGGGGGTCCAGCGCCCGCCGCTCCGCCTGAGGGCACGAGACCTGTCGCTTCACCCGGGGGTCCGGCGCCCGCCGCTCCGCCTGAGGGCCCGAGGCCTGTAGTTCCGCCTGGGGGTCCGGCGCCCGCCGCTCCGCCTGAGGGCACGAGACCTGTCGCTCCACCCGGGGGTCCGGCACCCGCCGCTCCGCCCGAGGGCCCGAGACCTGTAGTTCCGCCCGGGGGCCCGATGCCTGTCGCCCCGCCCGGGGGCCCGAGGCCTGTCGCCCCGCCCGGGGGCCCGAGGCCTGTCGCCCCGCCCGGGGGCCCGGTGCCTGCCGCCCCGCCCGGGGGCCCGGTGCCTGCCGCCCCGCCCGGGGCCCGGTGCCTGCCGCTCCGCCCGGGGGCCCGGTGCCTGCCGCTCCGCCCGGGGGCCCGGTGCCTGCCGCTTCGCCTGGTTGCCCGATGTGCCTCTGCCCGGGGTCCTGCCCGATGTGCCTCTGCCCGGAGTCCTGCCCGATGTGCCTCTGCCCGGAGTCCTGCCCGATGTGCCTCTGCCCGGAGTCCAGCCCGATGTGCCTCTGCCCGGTGTGCCTCTGCCCGGAGTCCAGCCCGATGTGCCTCTGCCCGGAGTCCTGCCCGATGTGCCTCTGCCCGGAGTCCTGCCCGATGTGCCTCTGCCCGGAGTCCAGCCCGGTGTGCCTCTGCCCGGAGTCCAGCCCGGTGTGCCTCTGCCCGGAGTCCAGCCCGATGTGCCTCTGCCCGGAGTCCAGCCCGATGTGCCTCTGCCCGGAGTCCAGCCCGATGTGCCTCTGCCCGGAGTCCAGCCCGATGTGCCTCTGCCCGGAGTCCAGCCCGATGTGCCTCTGCCCGGAGTCCAGCCCGATGTGCCTCTGCCCGGAGTCCAGCCCGATGTGCCTCTGCCCGGTGTGGCTCTGCCCGGTGTGCCTCTGCCCGGAGTCCAGCCCGATGTGCCTCTGCCCGGTGTACCAGTCTTTGATATCCCGCCAGTTACCAGACCCGGGCGGTGGAACATTTTTCCCAGCTAGGACTGTTTGGAGCGTCCTGAGGCCGCTCCTTGAGGGGGGGGTACTGTCAGGAATGGACTGGCCAGCAATGGTGGGACTCACCTGCCTTTTGATCTGCAGTACCAGGGCTGGCCAGCGGGTGCTCCCAGCAATCAGAGACTCTGCCAGGGCTGGCCAGCTAACACCTGGAACTGATGATACTGGTGTATTTAAGGGATGGCCAGACTTGCAGACTCTGCCTTGGTGTTGTGTTTGTCCTGGGCCCTGTATCTGTCCTGCATCCTGTTTCTGTTCCTTTGCTACCTGTTCTGATCCCTGGCTTGTGACCCTGACCATCCCTCTGCCTGACCCTCTGTACTCCGCTGCTTGCTACCTGTTCTGATCCCTGGCTTGTGACCCTGACCACCCCTCTGCCTGACCCTCTGTACTACGCTGCTTGCTACCTGCTGAACCTGGCCTGTGACCCCGACCATTCTCCGCTTGCTCCCCCTGTACCTACCTGCCCAATTGATATTGACTCGGCCTGCCTGACGACGCTTGCTTGTATGTACTGTTATCTGTGGGTGGTTGGTTGGGTTTGTTTGCACTGTATTATGTTTAGTATTGCACTGCGTTTATGTTTGTATTGTTAGTGTTAATAAATTACATTGTTAATCACATATCTGAAGTCTGCGTTTCCCTGCTTCAGTCACACACCTCTGGTCATACCTGGGAGCCCTGACAGTAATATACCAAACTATTTGTATTAACGTGACCAATCTGAAGATATTCCTGGTTTTTATGCAAGTCTCTTATATTCCAAGATATGAAATCACAGGGGAGAATGGATGCTGAATGTGGTGTCTTGTTTTATGCATTCTCTGGAATGCCTTTGAACTCCCGTGAAGGACTTGGTTTACGCTTTTACGATATCCCAGATTGCAGAGCGACCAGACAGCTAGGCCCCAGCTCTGTTGGGGTTTTATAGCTCGGAGCTCTCCTGCTGTGCCTGGTTTGCCTGTGACCTCTGTTATCACCACATGCCACCCAACAGCGAGGGAGAGGGTGGATGATTGGAGGAGAAAGCCTGCTTTGGGAGGGAGAGAGGTGAGACAACATGGAAGGGTTCTTAACAAAATGGAGGACTGCGTCCATCTCTGTGGGCACGATTGCTACAAACATATCCTTTAACCGCCTCCTGCTCACCATATTGACACGACGGACAAGCAGGAGCTCTCTCTCGTTCTGGAAGAGCGTCATATGATGTCCTCCCACTCTAGCCACATTGCGCTGAGATCGGTGGTGCCCTGTGTTTCCTAGGTCATCACCGATTGCGGTAAAGAGATAACGTAAGCTCTTTACCATGTGATCAGCTGTGTCCAGAAAATTCCAGTTATCAGTCCTCTTCTCACGCAGACAGCGCATGAGGAGAATTGAGCCGTTATGCAGCAATCTTAAGAGGAGACATCTACACTGATAATCAAAGGCACTGATCATCGGTGCCCATAAGTGCTGCTTTCAGTGCAGTCTATTACTGCCCATCAGTGATGCCCGTCAGTGCCGCCTATCACTGAAGCCTCATCAGCGCACAGCAGTGAAGGAGAAAAAATTACTTATAACAGAAACTAAAAAAAAATTGGGAGGAGACGACCCCCAAAAGAGGAATGGTTTTACAGAGGCCACTGACATTTTTTTCCCTACTCATCTTTTCTGTTTTTCATGAGTTTTGCATTTGGCTAGGGTCAGTGTCACTACTAGTAGCATGAGGTGATACCTGGACCCTACAGAGGTTGCACAGGCAGTCCAACTCCTCTAGGATGGCACATCAATATGTGCCATTGCCAGAAGATTTGCTGTCTCCCAGCACAATCTCAAAAGTATGGAGGAGATTCTAGGAGACAGGCAGTTACTCTAGGAGAGCTGGACAGGGCCATAGAAGGTCCTTAATCCATCAGCAGGATCATTATCTGTCCCTTTGTGCAAGGGGGATCAGGATGAGCACTGCCAGCGCCTTCAAAATGACCTCCAGCAGGCCACTGGTGTGAATGTCTCTGACCAGTCAGAAACAGACTTCATGAGGGTGGCCTGAGATCCTCTAGTGGGCCCTGTGCTCACTGCCCGGCACCAAAGAACTCAACTGGCATTTGCCATTGAACATCAAAATTGGCAGGTCCGCCGATGGCACCCTGTGCATTTCACAGATGAGAGCAGGTTCACCCTGAGCACATGTGACAGATGTGAAAGGGTCTGGAGAAGCCATGGAGAACGTTTTGCTGCCTGTAACATTGTTCAGCATGACCATTTTGGTGGTGGGTCAGTGATGTTTTGGGGAAGCATATCCATGGGAGGATGCACAGATCTCTACAGGCTAGATAATGGCACCGTGACTGCCATTAGGTATCGGGATGAAATCCTTGGACCCATTGTCAGACCCTACGCTGGTGCAGTGGGTCCTGGGTTCCTCCTGGTGCATGACAATGCCAGGCCACATGTGGCAAGAGTATGCAGGCAGTTCCTGAAGGATGAAGGAATGGATACCATTGAATGGACCCCATGCTCGTCTGACCTAAATCCAATAGAACACCTCTAGGATATCATGTTTCGGTCCATCCGACGCTGCCAGGTTGCACCTCAGACTGTCCAGGAGCTCAGTGATGTCCTGGTCCAGATCTGGGAGGAAGTACCCCAGGACACCATCCGTCGTCTCATTAGGAGCATACCCTGACATTATCAGGCATACATACAAGCACATGGGGGCCATACAAACTACTGAGTACCATTTTGAGTTGCTGCAATGAAATTTCAGCAACATGGACTAGCCTGCTGCATCATTTTTTCCCTTTGATTTTCAAAGTGGATAAATAGAGATGAATTATTTTTGTTTATTGAAATCTTTTGGAGTAAAAATCTATTTAAAGATAGTTTTATATTTAAGATACATGAACAATTTAGTTTATTTAGCATGAAATGGAGCTTAGTTATGTAGCATGAGGCTGAATATTCTGCAATATTTACATTTTTGGTAAACTCATTCACTGAATCCAAGCTCTTCAAGCTGAGATTAACATTCATTGCATTGAGGCATTCACACAATTTCAGAGTAACCATAGAAAATAACATGAAATAAAAGAATTTGAGTAGTTTCTAGCTATGTATGATTAACCTATTAACCTAAAATTGGTTCTGATATGGCCGTTTTACTAACCTGACAGCTTATTATTCTAAAAAGGAAACCTTCATTTGGTTTGCAAATATTAAAGATTCTAACTACCAGCAAGAATGAGTCAGATTCCTTACATTAAAGAGCACCTGTCATTTTAGATCCATCCACTCACCTGCTGCCACCACGTCCCTCACCTTATTGTATCATTGTCGCATCACCAGCCATCCCATTAAAGTGAATGGGACTGTCGGTGTGTCAACAAGTTAGAGGAGCCGCTGCAGGACAGAGATGACAGTTGCTATTTAAAAATTATGATTTAAATCAAGCCTTTTCACTAGTGATTTAAATCAACTTGATTTACAACAAATCCACCCTGCTTTGAATTCAGTCCTCTGTAGGTTGATAATTTTCATTTCCATCAAATGATGGGGCATCCTTATGTTCCTAACATATTACCCTGTCCATATCAGTATAGATATCCAGCATGAGATTTTTACCCATTGAGATCTGATGTGTTTTCAAAGTGTTCCTTTAATTTTTTTGAGCAGTGTACAGTGAAGGAAATAAGTATTTGATCCCCTGCTGATTTTGAATGTTTGCCCACTCACAAAGAAATGATCAGTCTAAAAATTGAATGGTAGGTATATTGTAACACTGAGAGACAGAATAGCAACAAAAAATTCAAAGAAATGCATGTCTAACAACTTATGCACTGATTTGCATGTTCATGAGGGAAATAAGCATTTGATCCCCTTCACAAAACATGACTTAATACTTGGCAAATCCCTTGTTGGCAATCATAGAAGTCAGACGTTTCCTGTAGTTGGCCATCAGGTTTGTACACATCTCAGGAGGGATTTTGGCCCACTACTCTTGGCAGATCCTCTCCAAGTCATTAAGGTTTGGTGGCTGGTGTTTGGCAACTCAAACGTTCAGCTCCCTCCACAGATTTTCAATCAGATTAAGGTCTGGAGATTGGTTAGGCCACTCCAGGACCTTAATGTGCTTCTTTTTGAGCCACTCCTTTGTTGCCTTGGCCGTGTGTTTTGGGTCATTGTCATGCTGGAATACTGATCCATTACCCATTTTCGAAACCCTGGCCGAGGGAAGAAGGTTCTCACCCAAGATTTAATAGTACATTGCCCCGTCCATCGTCCCTTTGATGCACTGAAGTTGTCCTGTCCCCTTAGCAGAAAAACACCCCCAAAGCAGAATGTTTTCACCACCATGTTTGACAGTTGGGATGGTGTTCTTGGGGTCATAGGCATCATTCCTCTTCCTCCAAACACAGCAAGTTGAGTCGATGCCAAAGAGCTCGATTTTGGTCTCATCTGACCACAACACTTTCAACCAGTCCTCCTCTGCATCATTCAGATGTTCAGTGGCAAACTTCAGATGGGCCTGGACATGTGCTTTTTTGAGCAGAGGGACCTTGCAGGCACTGCAGGATTTCAATCCTTGTCGGCGTAGTGTGTTACCAATTGTTTTCTTGGTGACTGTGTTCCCAGCTGCCTGGAGATCATTGACAAGATCCCCACGTGTAGTTCTGGGATGATTCATCACTGTTCTCATGATCAGACACTCCACGAGGTGAGATCTTGCATTCTACACCAGACCTAGGGAGACTGACAGTTGTTTTGTGTATTTTCCATTTGCGAATGATTGCACCAACTTTTGTCACCTTCTCACCAAGCTGCTTGGCGATAGTTTGGTAGCCCAGTCCAGCCTTGTGTAGGTCTACAATCTTGGCCCCGACATCCTTGGACAGCTCTTTTGTCTTTGCCATGGTGGAGAGTTTGGAATCTGATTGTATAAAAGACACCTGTCCACAGGAGCAATCAAACAGATAACAAAATGAGATTAGCAGCACTCCTTTTAAGAGACTGCTTCTAATCTTAGCTTGTTACCTGTATGAAAGACACCTGGTAGCCAGAAATCCTGCTGAATGATAGGGGATCAAATACTTATTTCCCTCATGAACATGCAAATCAGTGCATAAATTTGTTAGACATGCATTTCTTTCGAATTTTGTGTTGCTATTCTGTCTCTCAGTGTTACAATACACCTACCATTTGATTTTTAGACTGATCATTTCTTTGTGAGTGGGCAAACATTCAAAATCAGCAGGGGATCAAATACTTATTTCCTTTACTGTATATAACTGACGTGGGAATTTTTTTCCATTTAATAGCATTCACCAACAGCCCTGAAGAAGAGTCTTTTCTCCTGAAATGCATTGGCTTGATGTACTTGTCATTACCCTCAATGAATGCCTCCTAATCTACCATCAAAAGTGCATTCTTTTGGACAGCGGGCGCTCCTTCTTTTCTACTATTCCAAGTATGTGTGTGGAAACAACCTCAAGGCCGTACCAGAAAAGCAGCAGCCCAAACCTTAACCCTGTCATGCCGACTTAACACAAATATGTGGCCTCACAGAATTGGGCTTTTTTCCGTGGGGCCGCATATCTGCATACCTGTCTTTGTGCTGGGAGCGCGATGCCCAGTACGTTCCCAGCACAAAGACCGGGGTGTCACTGAGAGCCCCTGGTTCTGTTCTAACGACTGTGACCCAGGACTCCCGATTCCGGGTCACATGATTGGTGTGATAGCCTCTGGTTTTCACAGTGATCAGGTCACTATGAAGCACGCCCCCCTTGGTTTCTTTTCTCTCTGAATGGAGGAAAGAAATACCTTGCATCTCTCTCTCTCTCCTTGAAGAGAGAAAAAAACCCAACTGTTTGTAAAAAAATAAATATTAAAAAATAAAGGAAAAATACCTAGATCAAAATTTGATCTAGTTCAGTGCCAGGGTTAGTGTTTGGGCCAGAGTCAAATGTCAAGGTCAAAGTGAAAGGTCAGGTTTGTTTTTGTATCAGTGTCAATGTTTTAGGTAAAAAAAAAACAAAACAAAATGCACACTATTGTTTCTGGGCTGTAGTACAGGTACAAAAAAAACCAAAAAAAAAAACCACACATATACGATATTGCTGCAATTGTCAGGAGCTGGAAATGTTATTTTGGGCTGTTCTTTGGTGGTAAGTTCTGGTAGTAACAAGAAACGCACAGCTAAATAAAAAAAAATGTTTTTTTTTACTATTGTGGGCCAGTCTTCCGTTGATAAAAAAAAAAATATCAGGAGATATCCATTACCATTTACCACCAAATGAAAGCCCAATTTGTCCTGAAAAAAAAGGTATAATTCACCTGGATGTACAAAGTAGTTGTGATGATATGTACGGTTTTACTAACACGTCAACGTTGTAAAATTTTACCTAGGCTTTGTTTTACCCTTATTATTATACAGGATTTATATAGCGCCAACGGTTTGTTCAGCGCTTTACATTATAGTGGGAGACAATACAGTAACAATACAAGAGGGATTTGAGGGCCCTGCTCCTTGGAGCTTACAATCTAGGAGGGCGGGGTGAATGGTACAGTAGGTAGTAACTGTAGGGGATGGATTGGTTGGAAGAGTAGAGGATTCCAGAATTAGCAGAGGGCGGGATAGGCTTCCCTGAAGAGATGGGTTTTCAGTGATCGCCTAAAGGCAAGTAGAGTAGGTGAAAGTCTGATAGATTGGGGTAGGGAGTTCCAGAGGATGGGTGACACCCTGGAAAAGTCTTTGAGACAAGCATGGGAAGAGGAGATAAGGGAGCTAGAGAGTAAGAGGTCTTGCAAGGAGCGGAGTGTACGGTTTGGGTGATATTTAG
The DNA here is from genome assembly GCF_062004578.1 of Staurois parvus. NCBI lineage: Eukaryota > Metazoa > Chordata > Amphibia > Anura > Ranidae > Staurois > Staurois parvus. The sequence continues at coordinate 977,892 of NW_028317941.1, forward strand.
AGATAAGATCGGTTATGTAAATTGGGGCAGTGTTGTGGATGGCTTTATATGTCATTGTTAGTGTTTTGAATTTTATCCGTTGGGCAACTGGGAGCCAGTGGAGGGATTGGCAGAGAGGGTGGCGGATACAGAACAGTTAGTGAGGTTAATGAGTCTGGCAGCAGCGTTCATGATAGACTGGAGGGGGGATAGCCTGCAATGAGGTAGGCCAATGAGGGAGTTACAGTAGTCAAGACGTGATATGACATGGGAGTGAATAAGTTGCTTAGTGGTTTCCGGGGTTAGGAACGGTCGTATCTTGGAGATGTTGCAGAGGTGAAGTCTACATGATTTTGTCAGCAACTGGATCTGGGGCTGGAAGGACAGATGGGAGTCTAGGATTACACCTAGTAGGTTGAGTTTGAGGAAGTGGAGTGACATCCAAGCCGATATGTCGCTTAGTAGGCTAGTGATGCGGGTGAAAACTGAAGGGATGAGGTGAGGGGTAGACAGATTTGCATGTCATCAGCATAGAGATGGTAATTGAAGCCATGGGAGTTTATCAAGTGACCAAGGGAGAAGGTGTAGATGGAGAAGAGAAGGGGTCCAAGAACAGAACCTTGAGGGACCCCTACAGAGAGAGGGAGTGAGGAGGAGGTGGCAGCGTTATAGGTAACACTGAAGGAGCGCTGCAATAGGAGAACCAGGAGAGAACGGAGTCACTGAGGCCAAAAGAGTGTCGTTTTTTGAGGAGTGGATGGTCAACCGTGTCAAAAGCCACGGAGAGGTCGAGTAGTAGGAGTATTGAATAGTGGCCGTTGGTTTTTGCAGTTAGTAGGTCATTAGAGAGTTTTAGTAGGGCAGTTTCAGTGTAGTGTAGAGGGCGAAAGCCAGACTGTAAAGGGTCGAGAAGGTTGTTGTCAGTGAGGTGGGAGCTCAGACGATTGTGGACTAAGCGTTCTAGGAGTTTAGAGGTAAATGGCATCAGGGAGATGGGTCTAAGGTTGTTCAGGTTGGTGGGGTCTAGGGAGGGTTTTTTAAGCATGGGAGTGATGTGCACATGCTTTAAAGGGGAGGGGAAGGCACCTGTAGAGAGGGAAAGATTGAAGATGTGAGTGAGGGAGCATAGGATGGAAGAGGAGGGTGAGCGAAGGAGTTGTGAGTGGACAGGGTCCAAGGGGCAGGTGGTGAGGCGGGCTTCCAAGAAGACCTTAAGGACCTCTTCAGTGTAGCGAGGTCAAAGGAGGAAAGTGTTGAGGGAGGTATGGTATGAGGAATGCTAGGTGGGGTGGGTGTCTGTGTAGTGGCGATGTCCCTACGAATTGCGTCAATCTTGTTTTGGAAGTGGTGTGCAATCTTGTGGGCAGTAAGTGAGGCGCTGGGTGGCAGTGGAGAAAGTAGAGAGTTAAAGGTGAAGAGCCAACGAGGACTCGAAGAGAAGGTATTAATGAGGGTGACAAAGTAAGCTTGTTTGGCAGCATGAAGGGAGAAAGTGTATGTTAGGAAGGTAGATTTATAACGGGGGAATGCTTGGTGGGATTTGGTTTTACGCCATAATCGCTCCAGCGCACGACTGTTTCGTTTGAGATTTCGGGTGTGGTCAGTCTGCCAAGGTTGTAGAGGTCAGGGCCTGATGCTTCGTGTTGTTAGGGGAGCAAGTGAGTCTAGAGCAGATGAAAGAGAGTTGTTGTAGACAGCAGTGGCCAGGTCTGGGCAGGACGGGGTTCATGCTGTCGTAGAGCTGGTCAGTTGCAGAGTGGAAGGGAGCCGGGTATAGGTTTCGGAGATTTCTGCAGGTAATTGCTGTTTAGTGGGGTAGGTGTTGGAGGACGAGGAGACTGTGAAGGTGATGAGATTGTGATCAGAGAGGGGAAATGGGGTGTTTAAGAGGTTACAGGAGTACAGTGGTGAAAGAAGACAAGGTCTAAGGTATTCCTGTCAGAGTGAGTGGAGGACTGTACACTGTGCTAGTGTACAAAAGAGGTTATGTGGAGGAGTTGTGATGTAGCCGGGTTATTGACGTTAATAGGGATGTTGAAGTCTCCCGAGGATGATAGTGGGTAGCTCAGAGGAGAGAAAGTAGGGTAGCCAGGCGGCGAAGTCATCAACAAAGCGGGAAGGGTTTAAGAAGGTTTACCGCCAGTCAGGGGCGTCCCTAGGGTTGGTGTCACCCGGTGCAGTAACACTTTGTGACACCCCCTCCGACGATCCCCACAGAATGGATTGGATCTGCAAATTGAGAATAATGGGTTGGACTCCGATCCATTATGTTCCCCAATCCGCAGATCCGATTAATCCTGCAAGGATCATTGGCTTACGTTGCAATTTACCTTTTTGTGGAGCGGGTCCAGTGTCACCCCGTAGAAGTTGCATGCCGATGATCCCCGCAGGATGGTTCGGATCTGCGGATTGAGCATAATGGATCAGAGTCCGATCCATTATGCTCCCCAATCTGCAGATCCGATCCATCCTGTGGGGATCGTCGGCTTTCTTCACAACTTACCTTTTTGTGGAGCGGGTCCGGTGCCACCCCATGCGGTAGGTGTCACCCAGTACGGCATGCACCCCCTGGCACCTGCCTCAGGATGCCACTATCCACTATTAGGTATATCGGACTAGAGGGACTTCTTCCTACCCACCCACCTATGACCAGTGACTGATCCAGTCAGTCCAGTGCAGTCTTCAGCACAAACAAGATACCTTACCTGAACAGGCAGTCTATTGGTAAAGGTGAACTACACCTTTAATGGGGTTGTAAAAACCACAACTTCGCCACCTATTTCCTACTTTGCCTCAAGCCAAAGGGAGTTAAACACTGAAAGTTCTGCTGGAAGTGATAGCGCTTTACACAAGGCAAGACTTCCCTCCTCGCACCAAGAGCTCCACATTACATAACCACCCAGTCCAGCCCCTACTAATGTATCAAAGAGGACCGTCGCCATGGTTTCCTTTAGCACTCCTAACCTAACCTCTCTCCGCACATTCCAAGGTCAGTCAGGCTCCCACACTCCCCGTACTTTACTGTTCTACAACGTTCTGCGCACAAGTTCTACGACCAGTGCCGCGCAAAGCATGCCGGGCATTGTAGTCTCCGCGGTGGCGCCGAGAATCCCGCCCTGCCTCTCTTTGGTTAACGCTGCTGCTTGGACTGGGAACGCAACACGGCCACATCGGGCGAGTTCTTCCGTTATCTCCACCCCTGCCTGTGATTGGCTGAGTAAGTGTTAAGGCGTTAGGTGATTGGACAAGGGATGTCCGGCTCGGGGCCTGGGATTTTGCTGCTGGCTTCCGGAACTGAGTTAACCCCAGCGGGCGGCGGCGGAATAAGGTGAGGTTAGGGTGGGCTGAGCCGGTTTAGGATGCCGTCCAACTTCTTTATAGACCGTAAAGTGGGCAACACACAGGGGGTCCGCCAGTGTACAGAATAGTGACTACTCTGCACTGTACATCCAATGACCCATGTCACAAGGGATACCGGCAGATGCTGGTGATATCTCAGGACTTGGGAACCAGACTCACACTCCAGCGGAAGAGCCAAGTCTCTGTAACTGAGCCCAATGAGGGATCACTATCCCAGTCACATGACTGAAAACAAAGATGTCTGTCCTTGTGTAGAGCTGTGTGAATTGAACCTATACTGGCAGTATGTGTAAGTCATTGTGTGGTTTTACTTCTAGTGTTCTAAGAGTATAAAATGAAGGACCAGGAAATGCAGAACAGCACAAACCCCGAGCTTCCCCAGAGCTCCTCCACTCCGTCACCCAGCCAGCCACAAGATCCAACGCTCTGCGGTACATCTGATCCAAGTGGTCCCACCACCCCTGGCACCGAAGGTAAGATGTGCATTGCATCCCTTCTGGAACTTTCTTTTTCAGCTTACTTCCACCTTGCAGTGTATTCTTATTCAGGACCATTTCTGCCTCTTGAAATGGTTCTAGTAAGGCAGAATGTACATTTTCTTGCTACCATTGGACTCCCATGGTGGTGCTTGTCCAGTGTTTTGGTTGCAAGCAAATTGGAATTCACTTTGCAAGTCAACACTGTGGGAGGGGATTTACTAAGGCCTGTTTCACCCGGGCTTCAGCTTGTATAGCAGAAGTGTGAACAGCAAGCGTTGACAGAGCATCTGCACAGCTTTCAGCAATCTTTGTTGAAGCTTTTAGGCTACATTCAGACTTGCAATTGGGAAGGGGGAGTGGAGGTAAAAATGCTCAGTTGAGCTGAGATTTTGCCACCTGCCAGCTCCCCCCCCCCCCCCCCCCCCCTTAAAAGAGAAGTATGGTAATTTTTAAAAAATCATACTTACCTTGGTAGATGCAGCATCAGAGCGATGCTGCATCTGTCCCCCACCGACTCTAAGGGTGAGAACTCGGTGATCACATGACCACTAATCACTGTTTAGCTATGGGTCTGGAAGTGAGGGAAAATCTCCGCAATGGGACAGAAATGGCAAAAAAAAAAAAAAAATCCAGACAGGAGTTATAACCCTCCCTTATTCTATCTGAAATGGAAAAAAAAAGCTTTGCCTATCGTTCTACTTTAATCTGCAGTGGACAGCTGACAAGGTTACATGCCACAGACATGATGCTTTGTGCCTGCAGCAAACTTTGCCTGATGTGTAGCGATTGGTAGGCAGCAAGCCAACGCTACACATTCAAGTAAATGGGGAAGTGCCACAAACGCCCCACAACGCATGCAATGCACATGGTTGCAGGGCATTTGCTGGCAAAAATGGGGTTAAAATAGGTGAAGAGGCATTGCGACGCTTCCTCACTGACTGTTAGTAGCCTCTGCAGCGTGAACCGAATGCAGATCGGTTTTCAGAGGCAAGAGGGATTGACACACGTGCACATCTACCCCAAATGCACCATTCAGTGCCAGTTTGTAAATGTTGAACAGAGATCATAATGGGAGTTATGATTGACACTTTAAAAGAGGCTAGCAGGCTTCACCACTACTTGAAGCTTATTGAAAGCTTGTTTAAAGTGACAGTCAACTCCTCTATTAGAATCTGTATTCAACATTTACAAACTGGAGTTGAATGGTACATTGAAAGCTTCAGCAAAGCTTGTTGAAAGCTCTGAAAATGTTTTGTCAAAGCTTGCTGTTTACACTGCTCTTATACTAGCTGATATCTGTGTGAAACCAGCCTAAAACTAGAGCCTACACAGAACGTGGAGCAACTGTGCATGGCAACCACTTGGCTTCTTTAGTGCAGCTACATTTGCACAGGTATTTTGCCACAGTGCATCCAGCAGAAATCACCTACACTAAAAGGGGTAAATGTTCATTTAGGTCTACAAGATTGGAAAAAGCAGTGTTACTTATCTGATTCTGCATTCCCACAGGGTCCCACCAGACTGCTAGACTGGTCCCCGCAACCTCTTTTGCCCTATGTTTGGTGGTTGTGGGTTCTCTGATGTCAAGTACAGTGCCCATAGCCCTACATTGGATGCTAGGATGCCAAGAAGCAGTCTGCCACTGGAGTGTAAGGGAGTAGAAGAAAATTTAAGTAAAACTGCTGTTCTCAGTGCCCTAGACCAAAATGAGCATTTAAATCTTGCAGTGCGGGGGACAACTTGACTCCAAGGGAAGATTTTTACTTTCCTCAGAGATGGGTTTTAAGTGGGTATCTAAAGCTAAAGTCTTTTCTAATTTTTTAGAGTGGTGACTAATCCTCACATATGTCAGGTTTCTGTTACTGTCCGTGTTCCCATAGACAGGAATAATTCTCTTTATTTTGTTCTGGTGACCTTTGTAACTGGGAATGAAAGTGATGGCAAATCAAAAATTGAGTTGTCACCGGAATAGAGGGTAAAATAGTCCAATGGGGACATTGTGGTGACAGCTGCATAAAAGAGGACCTTCCTTACTGTGGAGAGAATTTTATCTGTTGTGTTTCCAAGACAAGACACAAAGGGAAATCTCCCCCAGTAGGTTGCAGATCCCAAACAAAAAAACTTGGCTGTGAACACACATATTAGGGCAGTCCTTTCCCAAAGGGATTGCTCACATTTTCCACTCTTATTAGTGGGTATAGCTAGAGATACCAATCTTAAAAACAACCACTATTACCTGCGCTTACCTTCTCCCTCTCACATTACCCACCAGTAGTAGTCTGTGAGTGTATATTCAAAATAACACACAAATCATTTCCACCTGATTATTAACTAGCAATATGTTTATTATTATACAGGATTTACATAGCGCCAACAGTTTGTGCAAAAATGAAGGTAGACATTACAGTTACAATACAATTTGGTACAAGAGGAAACCGGGGGCCCTGCTCGTTAAAGCTTACAATCTAGGAGATCCCACAGTGAGTTTTTTTCCAGTTGAATAGGAATAAAAATATGCTCAATATCCCAGGTCACGTTTATTATTGCATAACAAACAAAACTACTTGTATTGGATTCGGCAATCTATTCAATATTAACCCCTTGGCGCCGAGCGTACGCAAATTATCGACCCCCACTGGACTCTGCTTTTTTCCATGGAGCCACTAATTTGCGTACCTGTCTTTGTGCTGGGAGCCTGCCACACGGCACGCTCCCTGCACAAAGACCGGGGTGTCAGTGTGAGCCCTGGGTCCTGTTCTAATGATTGGGACCTGGAGCTTCTAATTCCAGGTCACACGATCGCTGTGAAAGCCTCTGATTGGATATCACAGTAATCAGTCACTGTGAAGCCCACCCTCCTTGTTTTCTCTCTTGAATGGAGAAGAGCGATACATTGTATCTCTCTCTCTCCTTTCAGAGTGAAAAAAGTGTTTGTAAAAAAAAAAGGATACAACTACATTCAAAAAAAGTTTGTTTTTTTTTCTACTATTTTGGGTCAGTTTTCCTTTGATAATAAAACCAAAAAAAAAATCAGGAGATATCCATTACCATTTACCACCAAATGAAAGCCTAATTTGTCCTGAAAAAAACAAGGTATAATCCACCTGGTGAGTTGTGGTGATAATGTACAGTTTTGCTAACACATGTCAAAGTTGCAAAATTGTGCTTAGGCTTTAAGATTTGTTTTACCTTTAGGCGTGAAGGGGTTAACAACCACAGCACTTGTAATATGCACTGAAGTCACTCTTCTTGTGTGTCTCCACACTTGTAACAATGCCACCACGATATTCCAGCATCTTCACCATATAAAGATCTTCCTTGCTTATCCCATCCACCCCTCTTTCATATTGGCTTTAGCGTTCTTCATTTAATTCACGAGGAGGGCGCATTTTCCTGTCCTGCCAGTTACTCAGACACTTAGTCTGTTACTCAACTGAGTGCAGGTCAGGGACTCCACTTGGTGGTAATGTAAGACGAAAAGGGAAGTGCTGGCAATACAAGTTGTTTATAAGATTGGTATCAATACCAGGCAGTAGTGTAACCCTTCCCTACTCTATCCAAAACTTAAAAAAAAGGTTTCAAAATTAGATGTGTTAAAAGGCAAATTGCAGTAACAAAGAGCAGGATGGTAGTTCAGACTTTCTAAATCTGTATGCTTGCTTTACATTAGTAAATCAAAGTATTAAAGTCAGGGACAGCCATCATTTTTCAGAATAAGGTCATTAATGGCAGAATTTTAATTTCTCTCAGTACAGGTGTCTTTCAAACGTGCAACAATTTTGTATGTTTCCATTCTGAGTGTTTCATTGTTCTGCCCCAGCTGCACACTAGAAATATTCAGGCTGGGTCTAATCCATGGCTGTATAGTGCTATATTGTGAACAGAACCTTAAAGGGTGGCCTGGTTTGAGGAAAAAAATATGGCAAGTAAAAAAAAAAATGTAGCATATGCAATTACTCCACAAGTCATATAGTAATTTCCCGTTCTTAAAAATGACATTCCCTTTCAATCTGCAGCCAATGTAAGTTTCTAAAAATTCAAAGCAATATGGCTCCTGGAGACATACAGTTGGTATACAGAACACGTCCAGAAATGTAATTTGCTGCTTGTGTGAGGAACTCTGCCTTAATATACAAATCGGGTTTTAGGCCTCCTCTGGGACAAAAATGCCATTTTTGGTGAGATACTCACATCTAAGGGAATACAGACACACTAGATTTTGGCTGGATATTCATTATGCAGTTTTCTTTCCTTCAACCATAGGTTGAAGGAAAGAAAATCGCTTGATTCCCCCATCAACACATTAATAGGGGAATCCCTCCTGCTGCCGCTGTTGTATTCTGACAGTGGGAGGTTTCCCCGTAGTCAGAATGCATGATCACGGCCGCTGGCAATAGCCAGTGGCAGTGATCGTACAAAGAAAACCCAACAGGCTGGATGTACTGAAGCTGATCAATAGATCAACCTTAGTACAATGAGCCTGCCCATAGATGGATGGACATTTGGCCAGTTCCTGCTGAATTTCATTCTGCCTATGGCCAGTTTTTCTCATCTGAGCACTCCAAGTGCACCAACTGAATACAGTTAATTAGTCTCCCATTCAGAAACAGTATCCCAAAGACAAAGAAAAACTGCTTTTTCTTCAGAGCAACAAAATGTAGGAATCCCTAACAAAATTTGTTAAAATCACTGCAATGTACATTGATCGCCCAGGAGGAGAATTTTTTTACTTAAAAAAAAAAAAATGGTATTACTCTTTAAGCCGCTCATAAATATGTCAATTATTTTAGAGTGGAGGTTTTTTAAGGCCTATTATGGCAACATTTTGGGCACCAAACAGCTGAATACTACAGATTTAGCTCTCAAGGAAAGAATCTCTGTAGTTTTTGTTGTTCTTGTGCAGGAGAGGGAGCCATCTGTCATCCTCCTGGTGTGTGTGATGTGTCAGAGGAGCTAAGCCGGCAGTTTGAAGACATTTTAAATACATATTGTGTGGATGCTGGTCAAGAAGGGGTTGCAGATCCTGAAGAGACTGACAAAGGTCCTCCAGAATCTAGGAATGGAGAAGCAGAAACAGTGGTGCCAGAGGTCAATGGAGAAAAGGAGGAAATGCGAGGTGCAGAAGACAATAGAACTATTAATGAAACGGACAAAGATCAAAAGCGTGTACAAGATAAGAAGAAATCAAAGGGGCTTGGTGAGTAATGTATTATTGTGCTAGCTTTTTGTTGGCGCAACATAAATGGAACATGTTTAAAAGTTTATTCTAGTCAAAATTAAAAACAAACTAAGGATTCCTACAAGGAGCAAAGCTTACCTGCTCAGTATTTCAGGTTTTCATCCATGCATTGCTGTAGTTTATCAAGCCACCATCTCCTACTTGTCAATATTCTGGTGATCTAATAATCCCTGTTTATAAAGCAGGATTGCTTTTCCCAAACACACTTATTGCAGACTCCTTGCAATGTCTCCCATGCAGAAAGCCTTATATATGGCTCTTCCAGCCATTAACCAGATTCCAACCATCCTTCACATTTTATTGTGATTGGTGATATGGTTAACAGAGAGAGAAAGTTCTAAAGCACATATTTTGAATTACAAAATCCTATTGAAGAACGCCACTAAATATGAAAAGAAAACGTAGGAGGAACATGTAATGTAGTAATTTTATACATATTTCTCTGGCATCCAAGGAAGAATGTGCTGGAATTGAGCATGTGAAGCAATGGTAAAAATTGCTCAGTGGTAAAATTGAAGTTTGGATTGCTCTCTGTCCAGTACCACAGAAATAAGTATACATTACAGTATTGCCCTTAATACCGACAAGGTTTTTGTCACTTACTTTGAGGAGTTCTCTCCTGGAGTAAATTATGTGAACACTCAAACCCAGTATGAAAGGGGAAGCAAATCCTACAGAGACATATATTTGACGAGGCTCATCTCATTTAACTACATATTGATGGCAGTACTGGACAGTTTTTCATCTTGTAGAACAAGAGGACTTCTATGTGGATAATTTCTTATTGGCCAGTTCTTTTGCTGTCATGCTATTAACATAACGACATAAAAAATTGACGATAGAAAAAGAGTGGTCCATCGAGTTTGGCCGTTTTTTTTTTTTTTCGTGGGGGGTTTTTTATTTTCTGTTAACTGACTCACTACCCCTGCTAGAAGTTTATTCCAAGCATCAACTACTCTTTCAGTAAAATAGTACTTTCTGAGATTAGTCTTGAACTTTCCTCCAGTTAGTTTAAAGTCATGTTCCCGTGTTCTTGATTTTGGTTTTGTGTTGAAAATACTGATCTCCTGAACCTTATTCACCCACTTTATCGTTAAAATGGCTTTAGGTCTTTTTGTGTCACTGACCCAGAACAAGGAGTCCAAAACAAGCATGGAACATAAACTGATACTGCATAATGTCATGGAGTGCAGATTCCAAAAACAGAAATCACAGCCAAGTAAAAGCACTTTGCAGAACTAGAAACAACAGGCTTTAGAGTCCCCTTCCAAGTTTGTAAAGCCAGTCTGAAGCTATTGCCAGAGTTTCTGAAAAATGCATTTCGTCATGTGCAACCACATGGAGACCTGCTGGATATAGCATAATGTACTAACATTTTGTAGGGATGCACCGAAACGTTTCGGCCGAAAACGCCCCTTTCGCCTGTTGGCCGAAATGAACAAAAGCACCAATACAGGTGCCGAAAAAGCTCACCGGCCGCCGCTCAGTAGTTCTCAGCCTTACCTGAGAAACCATCGATCCTGGAGCTGGGCATAGAGATGAGTGAAGGCCGCCACTCATCTCTATGTTCTTGGAGGACCGGAGCAATTTCACTTCCCGTTCCGGCCATTTTTATTTTTTTTTAAGAACTAGATCAATGCGCTTTTTTTGATCCAATGCTTTACATTGCAGAGGAGAGATGTGGGGTCTTATTGACCCCACATCTCTCCATAAAGAGGACCTGTCACTAATTATTTCTATCACAAGGGATGCATGCATTTCTTGTGATTAAGAATAAAAGTGATTAAATTTTTTTTTTAAAGGGAAAGTGCGGAAATGAAAAAAAAAAGTTTAAAGTGCCCCCCCCCCCCCCCCCCCCGTGCTCACATGTAGTGGTGAACGCATATGTAGGCCATGCCCGCATATGTAGGCCATGCCCACATATGTAAACGGTGTTCAAACGAACGTCAGAGCCAGAGCAATAATTCTAGCACTGGTCCTCCTCTGTAACTTTACACTGCTAACCTGTAGAAATTTTTAAAGCATCACCCATGGAGATTTTTAAATACCGCAGTTTCACGCAGTTTTAAAGCGTGACATGTTTGGTATTTGTTTACTTGCCGTAACATCCTCTTTTATATTTTACAAAAAAATTGGGGTATATATTTTTGTTTTGTTTGTTTTTTTTTAATCAAAGTGTATTTTTTTCAAAAAAATATATATTTATTTTTAAAAACTCCGCGTTTCGGCCAAGTGCATTTTGAATTTTTAGTTTCGGCACCAGAATTTTCATTTCGGTGCACCACTAACATTATGTATTGCTGTTTTTTTGACTTCCTGAAATGTCTCTCCTTTTTAGACCTCAGGAGAAAAATTGGGAAATAGCATGATCTTAGAGCCCTTACATGCTATCTCAACAAGGTCCTGGACTCTGTGTAAAATGAGCTTTGTCCTTTTAGTTTAACAGGCATAACAGCAACAGGAGTGGACGGTTCTTAGAGGTAGAAGAGGAGTAGGAACCCTGTGCTCTTTCTCAAGAGAGTTGAAAGGTGTTTTTTATGCCCATGGTGGTCGGCAGCCATTGCTCAATAATGTTTGTAGGGTTGGAGTCCTCAGATTTTTCCAGGAACTTCATCACCCTAATGTTGTTACATCACAGCCTGTTTTATAAATCCTCCGTTATTACAGAAATTTCTTCAGTACTCGGCAAAGTGGCTTTGACGTCTGCTTGTCAACGTCTAGCGGCATCCTCCAGATCACAAACTCTTCCTTCTAAGGCTGGGGTATGGTCTCTAATGAGGTGTATTTCTTATTTGGGGTATACACCTCTCTCTGGGTGGGGTTCCAAGGTTTAGATGCATGAACGGGGTCTGAGAGGCATTGGAGGATAGCAAAAGGCTACTCATTAAGACAATTTTGTCATTCAGCTGTCAATGTCGGTCTTGCCCACAGGCATGAAGGCTGAAATAAGGATGCTTCCTGGTCCAATTCAGGGCCACTTGTGTCCTCCATTGTGCGTGCACAAGTGACCCTATATTGCTCCACGAGTCAGGCTTACAAATTCCAGTTAGCGAGCCGATATATATGGCATACTTTTGATGCCTTGTTGCAACATCCTTTGCCTGATCTCATTGTGGCTTACACCTGGTCAAGGGAGAAGATTCTTTGAGAGGACAGATCTGAGGCTTGAAAAAATTAATTTCAAGATCAATAAGCGGGGGCACCTTTCCGCACATCTGCTCATATAGAGGTGCAGGCCATGCTCCCTGACCCAGATCATGAAAGCAGATCAGGAACTCGCTGGTTCTGAATTAGTGATTGAGAAAGACAGCAAGGCAACTATCATTTTCAGAAAGCAGTCACCAGTGGCAGCCTCCTTATTTCTCTCAGCATAGGTTTCCTTTAACTGAAATAGCTGTAATCTTTCCTTATTCAAATGGTCTACAATTTCTGATATGCAACACTGTAGATGTAAAACTCCTGACAATGCATGTCCTTACTCTTTACATGGTAGATTCTTCTTTTGTTTTTTGTTTTTTTGGTTTGAGATACAGTGATACCTCAGTTCACGAACGCTTCTGTTCATGAACAACTCTGTCCGTGTACAGAAGAGTTTGCAAAAATTTGTTTCAGTTCGTGAACTCCGCTTTGGTTGACGAACACGAGCCGCAGCCATCTTCCCTGCTCTGTCAGGTGGTTGTGACTTCCTGTAGACAAGATCATAGTCACAGACAGACACTGAAAGTGTACTGTGAAGACACTTACAGTACTGAGAAGCTTTTTGGTGTCCTTTTTAGCACATACTGTGCTGTACATCCCTGTGCACACTTAGCTTTTTTGTATGCTGTTTAGCACATACTGTACCGGATATCCAGTATGGCTCCAAAGAAAATTCAGAGCAAGCATGGTGGTAAGAAGAAAGTGCGGAGCAGTAATGATGGTGACAAGAATGTGTAGAGCAAGCATGTTGTTAAAAAGAGAGTGCAGTGTGGTAATGAAGGTGACAAGAACGTGCAGAGCGGTAATGAAGGTGACAAGAACGTGCAGAGCGGTAATGAAGGTTACAAGAATGTGCAGAGCAAGCATGGTGGTAAAAATAGAAGGCAGAGCAAGAATGGTAAGAATAAGGTTGTGAAGAAAATAACCATTGAGTTGAAGAAGGAAATTGTAGAAAAGCATGACTGTGGTATTCGTGTGACTGATCAGGCCTCAGAGTACAAGATGGCGAAGTCGACAATCTCGACTATTTTGAAGAAAAAAGCTGCCATCAAAGGAGCTGATGTAGCAAAAGGAGATGTTAACCAAGCAGAGGAAGCAAGTGCTGGAAGAGGTGGAAAAGCTTTTGTTAGTGTGGTTCAATGAGAAACATCTGATAGGTGATAGCATTAGTGAAGCTATGATCTGTGAAAAAGCCAGGAAATTGCACAGTGATTTACTGCAAAAAAAAAAAACCCTCTACAAGTTCAGCAAGTGAAGAATTTAAAGCCAGTAGATGGTGGTTTGAAAAATTCCACAAGAAAAGTGGCATCCACAGTGTGGCAAGACATGGTGAGCCTTCCATTTCTGATAAGGCCGCTGCAGAAGCCTACACAAAAGAATTTGCGGAATTCATGAAGGCAGAAAGATATGTCGCTCAACAAGTGTTAAACTGTGATGAAACAGGGCTGTTTCAGAAAAAGATGCTGGGCAGAACCTATATCATGCAGAAGGAAAAGGCACTGACAGGGAACAAGCCCATGAAGGACAGATTGACCCTTTTGCTGTATGCAAACGCAAGTGCCGATATGAAGATTAAGCCACTATTCCCAGACCCCTCATATATTCAGGGAACAGAATGTGAACAAGGCCAGACTGCCTGTCATATGGAGGGCCAATGCTAAAGCTTGGGTCACAAGGCAATTGTTCATAGAATGACTGCACCCACCGTAAGAAAATATCTTTCTGACAACCAACTGACTGAAAAGTGCCTTCTTCTGATAGACAGTGCACCGGCACACCCTCCAGGCTTGGTGCATGATATGGATGCTGACTATGACTTCATAAAGGTCAAGTTTCCCCCCCCCCCCCAACACGACACCTTTTCTACAGCCCATGGACCAGCAAGTGATCTGCAACTTCAAGAAGCTGTACACAAAGGCGCTCTTCACTAGGTGTTTAATGTCACTGAAGAGACATCTTTGAGTCTGAAAGAATTCTGGAAGAAACATATCAATGTTCTCCACTGCATCAACCGGACATTAAACTCAGCCTGGAGGAAACTGGTCAGACTGTGACTTTGAAGGGTCTGATGCAGAGGTAGTGGACGAGATTGTGTCCATGGACAAGAGTATGGGTCTGGACGTCGATGGTGCAGACATAGAAGAGCTTGTTGAGGAACATAAAGAGCAACCGACAATGGAAGAACTTTCTGAACTCCAAAGTGCGCTTATTAAGGAGTATTCCACTGAGGAGGAGGTTAGCAGTGATGCCATAAAATCCATTATGGAAAAATGGAATGGGTTCCATGATGTTTTTGAGAAGCACCACCCCAACATAACTGTAACGAACAGAGTGTTGAATCTGAACGATAACATGGTCTCTCATTTCCAGAGGGTTATGCAGCGCAGGAAAAGACAAGTGACATTGGACAGATTTTTCACCAAAACTGAGCATGCAGCTAAGAGACAAAGAGAGGAGACCCCTGAAGGAGATCTCCCCAATGTCCTTATGGAGGGGGACTCTCCCTCCAAACAATAGCCGCCTCCTACCCCCCCTTCCTGTCCTCCATGCCAGAAGTCATCTCAAGCAAAGTTAGTGTTCCCTCTCTTCGTACTGTACTGTAGTTTCATATTTATGTGGTTCAAAAACAAACAAAAAAAAGTTCAGAATGGATTAACCCTATTTACATTGAACCTTATAGGAAAACTTGATTCGGTTGGTGACCAAATTCGGTTCACGACCACGTACGTAGTGGTCAGAACGGATTAACCTGATTTACATTGCACCCTATGGGAAAATTTGCCTCGGTTCGCGACCAGAGTCGTGGAACAAATTAAAGTGATACTAGACCCATAACCGTAAAATCAGTCTGTATATGCAGTAAAGCATGCTTGTTATACTCACTGTGAAACCTAAGGGGTTAATCCTCTGCATTGTGTAAAAAGGCTGTTTGATCCTTTCTTCTCTACCCCTCCACTTGTTGAAATGACCACCTGATACAGACTGAATCCGTAGTCACATGCTCAGTTTGGTGTGTATTGCTAGAGAGGGTTTTTTTTTTTTTTCTTCATTTTTCTTGGGAGAGTGCATGTGATCAGCACAGAGCCAATCGGCACTGTCCGCAGAGGGTCAGGACTTTCACACCCTCCTAGAGCAGAAAGAGCTTTAATCAGTGCTCTGCTGAAGTCACAAGACTGCTCTAACTGCTGATGAGAAAAGGTATTTAGCCATTTATATTTACAAAAATAATTGCATTTCCATGTTCTGTGTACTGTGGGAGACCAGATAGTCAATGCAGGGTCCTGGGTTTAGTATCACTTTAAGTTCGTGAACCGAGGTATTACTGTATATGTACAAGAGTAGACCAGTGCAGGACAAGTATAGCACCAAAAAAGCCAGTAGAAATCAATGAAAAAAACAAAAACTGTTTTGTTTTTTGTTTGATACTTTTGTAAACAAATCCAAATGCATTACAAATTATTGGCGACAGGTCCTGTATTATAGATATTTCAGATCTATGCTGTTTTTTTCCTAATGTGTAGTCTAATGTAAGCCATCTCTTTGTGTCCAGGTAAGGAGATCACACTACTTATGCAGACTTTGAACACACTGAGTACCCCAGAAGAGAAACTGGCTGCTTTGTGCAAGAAATATGCAGAATTGGTGAGACATTTAAACAATGACACTGTGTGGGGTTAACAGAGTATCAAAATTGGACATCTGATTGATTGTATTTTCACTGATTACATTTTCTTTTCCTGAAAGTTGGAAGAGCACAGGACTTCCCAAAAGCAAATGAGGATTCTTCAGAAAAAACAGAGTCAGCTTATTCAAGAGAAGGACCAACTACGCAATGAACATAGCAAGGCCATCCTAGCTCGTAGTAAATTGGAGAGTCTGTGCAGAGAACTACAAAGACACAACCGCACACTGAAGGCAAGTGTAATCTGAATCATTTAGTTCTAGGTGCAGATTTATTATTTCTTACCACGGATTGCGCACACCAGGGTTTCTTCTACGTATCAGTGGTATGTTAAGCATTATAGTATTTCTTTATGTGATGGATTTAGGGGTAAGGTAATATTTATAGTTATAGGAGTTAGGTGTAGAGTATAGTTAGGTTATGAGTATGTTCAGTTTAGGAGCTAATATTAGTTTGAGCTTTAGTTTTGCATTGCTCATAGCCATGAACTTTCTGTGTTTAATTTTCTCAGGAGGAAGGGGTACAAAGAGCCCGAGAGGAGGAAGAAAAACGGAAGGAGGTAACCGCTCACTTTCAGGTGACCCTCAATGACATCCAATCGCAGATGGAACAACATAATGAGCGCAACACTAAGTTACGTCAGGAAAATGTGGAGCTGGCTGACAGGCTTAAGAAACTGATTGAACAGTATGAGCTCAGGGAGGAGGTAAGTAGCAAGAGGGAAAAAATACTGAGTAAGATGTCAAGTCAATGAGCCTTCTTTACCAGCACTGCATTTGCTATTCAAATACAAACAACATTTGCAGAATTTTACAAGAAATGGCTGCTTTTGGCTTGCTTTTTCTTCAGTTTATTTGCACCTCAATGCTGCCTATAAAGAAAAGCAACACAAAAAAGGTCAGCCTCTGAACTGCCATGTGTACTGCATAATTTAAGTCAATGGGATTTTGCTGACCTGCTTTTAATGTGCATTCCGCACCTGCAAATTCAGGAAAACAAAACCTGTCAACATGAGGACTATGAAAACATTAAGCAATACTCCTGGACAATTGTTCAGCTGTTGTGAAGTGCATGACAGTAAAATTTGTCTTTTTTTTTTTTTGTGGAATCAGTGTTCTAAGGCACTGAGCAAGGGCTGGGATTTTTCTTTATGAAAATTAAAGTGTTTTCACCTATAAGATGTTGCACAATGTAATATGAAATGAGACAACCAGAAATGAATGGACCTATTGGCATTATTGTTCAGGTATACCTATTTACTGTACCTTAGGTTGGCCATACATTAATCCTTTTTTTTTTTTTCTTTCATTCAACCAGTTGGTGGAGCAAAAAAAAAAAAAAATACAATTCCCCCATCCACATACTGGATGGGGGAAGCACTCCCTCTGTGCTATTGTATTCTGCTGGCAGGAAACCTTCCTCGTCGTCAGAATACAATGATCAGTCCATGTATGACCGACTTTACCCTTTCTGAGCATGACTGCAGACCCTGGTAATGATAGAGTACACGAAGACATTTGATGCTCTGCCATTCTGTTTGAACTTATTGTTGATAACACACTACATACAATATCACATAACAGCAAATTGTAATTAAAGCATAATAAAGCCCAAGAGCAAAAGTTTAATATATTGCAGTTTTTAAGTTCTTAGGTGTAGTGGGTTTGTTAGTTTTTTCAGGATAAGAACATTTTAAAGTGATTCTAAAGGCTTAAATATTAACAAAAAAAAAACCAAGCATGTGTATACTTAAAGTGGAGTTTCAGTCAGTTTTGTGTTTATTAAAAGTCTGCAGCTACAAAAACTGTAGCTGCTGACTTTTAATAAACCCACTCACCTGTCCCAGGGTCCAGTGATGTGCTAACCCGCGCACCGTCCCTTTTTTACCTCTTCTCTCCTCAATGCCGGCATCACAATTGTGGGCACCAGGCTGTGACAGCTTGCGCGCTTCACAGCCAGGTGCCCACTGCGCGTGCGCGAGTTGTGCTGCGCATTCTGTTTGGCCTGGCAGTCTTCTGGGACCTGTGAAGGCTCCCAGGAGACTGCGGGAGGAAGGAGGGAGCCGATGCTTGTCAAAACCAGGTACCCGCTCTCCCCCTCCCCCCCAAAAGGTGCCAAATATGGCAGTGGAGGTGGGGGGAGGCAAACGGAGCTTCCACTTTTGAGTGGAACTCCGCTTTAACTGCTTTGTGCACTGGTTTTGCACAGAGCAGCCTGATCCTCCTTTTCTCGGGTCCCCTGTTGGCACTCCTGGCCCCTCCCCCCTGTCGGGTGTCCCCACAGCAAGTATCTTGCTATGGGGCTCATGAGCATGCGCCCTCCCCATCCACTGCGCCATGTGTCCAATCACACACGGAGCAGTGGTTTGGCCCCACCCCTTCTCTCTCTTATTGGCTCACTGGCTGTGATTGACAGCAGCGGGAGGAAGTCCCGAGATAGCCGAGACTCCAGTGCATATTGCTGGATCGAGATGGGGCTTAGGTGAGTATTGGGGGGGCTGGGGAGGATTCTGCATAGAGAAAGTATTTTAGCTTCATGCATAGAATGCATTAAGGTAAAAAACTTTCAGCCTTTACAACCATTTTAATAAAGTACAGAAAAAGTTTTTTTACCACATACTTACCTGTAAAATCCATTTCTTGGAGTACATCACGCAACACCGAGCAGGCTTTTCATGACTATGTGGGTTATAGGCCACCTATAGGTGGATGGACACTGGCCGACCAATCAGAAAGGAGGCCTTTCCCTATATAACCCCTCCTATACAGTAAGTACCTAAGTTTTTGAAGCAAGCAGTGACATTCCAGAAAGAGGGGTGGGACCTCTGTGTCCTGTGACGTACTCCAAGAAATGGATTTTACAGGTAAGTTTGTAGAAAAAAATCCAATTTTCTTAATCGTAAATGACAAGACACAAAGCATGCTATTCATGACCTATGTGGGATGTCCCAAAACAATAAGAAATTTGAGAAGAGGGTGACACCATGATAGCCACCGTCAATCCCTCAGGACCTACTCAGCCATCCATAAAACACTGTGGCCAAAGGCAGAATCCTCTGCAGCTCTGACATCCTCCCTGGGTAGAACCTTGTGAATGTGTGAACCCAAGACCTTGCAAACCTGAGTCTGCGACACTTGATGGCGGATTGCCCAAGATTCCCCCACACTCTTGGTGGAGTTTGCCTTCACCCGAAAGGGTCGGACTTGATAATTCCAGCCTATGGTTTGAAAGGTAAATTGAGAAATAGTCGCCTCGTATGCCGCCTCCCCCTTCTGGGCCCCTCTGGCAGCACAAATACAGCATCTGACCTGCTGACCTGTGCTGTCACCTTCAAGAAGACCCTTACAGCATGAACCACATCCAAGGTATGCAGAGATCTTTTTCTTGCTGACTGAGGCCTAGGAAAGAATGAAGGCAGAACTATGTCCTGAATGAGATGAAAGCTAGAAACCACCTTTGGTAAAAAGCACGGATTAGGTCTCAACACCACTGATGCAAAACCAGAAATGGTTCTCTGCAAGATGGAGCTGCCAGCTCTGTCACCCTTCTCGCAGAAGTGATTGCCACAAGAAACAACACCTTACGAGTCAACACGACCAGTGGAATCTCTTTAAGGTTCAAATGGTGTATTTTTTGGAAAATCTCCAAAATCAAGTTCAGGTCCCAAGGACAAAGGCAAACTGACAGGAGGCGCCATATGCATCACTCCTTGTAAAAAAAGAGTGTGGATCAAAGAGTGAGACTCAATGGGCCTCTGGAAAAAAATAGCTAATGCTGAATGGTGACAACAGCCAAATTCTTCAGCAACTCTGAAGAAATGACAGAATCCTGCCAGTCACATTCTTTCGTGGGTGCCATTTGTGAACCTCACACCAAGCAATGTATGCCTTCCAGATTCTGTAATACATGTTCCTAGAAACTTCCTTTCTAGCACCCAAAATGATGGGGATGACTGAATCTGACACTCCCCTTTCCTCCAGAATCTGGGTTTCAATAGCCACGCTGTCAAATTTAGTGACCGTAAAACTGGGTGCAATATAGGACTTTGAGACAACAGGTCTGGCCGATATGGCAGGGCCCTCGCCCATCTGCTGCCATCTTCACTTTGTCCGCGTACCAGGCCCTCCTGAGCCAGTTCAGAGCAATCAGTATCGCCAGAATAGATTCCTCCCGAATCCTGCGTAAGAGATGTGGCAGCAGCTGGGTCAGAAGAAAGGCATAAATCAGTGAGAACTGGTTCCAAGAGATCACTAAGCCGTCTACCTGCCGTGCGAGGGTCCCTTTGGACACAAAAAGACCGACCTTTTTGTTGAACCTGGATGCCAATAGATCTACATCTGGGCAACCTCATTCCTGCAGATTTCCTTGACTGCATCAGTATGCAAAGCCCATTCCTCAGGAATTAATTGCTGGCGACTAAGAATAATCTGTCTGCAAATTTTCTACACCTGGAATGAACACTGCTGACAGACTTGGAACATATCTCTTTGCCCAGGTCAAAATGTAGTTCACCTTCTGAGCACCTCAACTCCTGGTACCACCCTGGTGGTTGATGTATGCGACTGCTGTGGCGTTGTCAGATTGAATCCTTACATGCCAACCCTGAAGCCTGGATGTGCAATACCTCAGAGCCAGCCTCACTCCTCGAAGTTCCAGAACATTGATGGGAAGAACCCTTTCCTGTGGAAGCCATGTTCCCAGATCTGTGGGCTCCTGAACGGCCCCCCAACCTGAAAGGCTGGCATCGGTGGTTACCAACCTCCACACCACTGGTCGAACCAATCTTCCCTTCTCCAAATTGCGAGTTATCAACCACCAGTTTAGGCTCTGCTGCACCTCTGGAGACCTATAGTAATCCAGGGCCGAAATCTTTTTGTCCAAACAGACAGAATGTACCTTTTGCAGCAGTCTGGAGTGTAATTGTGCTTAGGTAATAGCCTCGAACGAGGACACCATCTTCCCCAGCAACCTCAAACAGAGGTGAATCTTGGCCTTCAAACTGCAAACCTCGTTCCTCCGGGCACAACATTTCCCTGGAGGTAGAAATACCTTTGCCTGAACCATGTCTAGGACCATCCCCAAGTACTCCAGGCTCTGGACTAATTTCAGGGCCGACTTCTTGAGGTTGAGGACCCAGCCCAGCTGTTCCAGGATCTGCATTGTAAGGACCACATGCTACTTCAGATCTAGATCTGGCACCAACTGACTTCTGAGCAAGAGATCGTCTAGATAACCTATGACTGATACGCAACGAGTTCAGTGTAGCCCCAACACCAGAGCAAGAATTTTTGTGAACACTGTGGAAGTTGTGGCCAACCCAAATGGTAGTGCTACGAACTGGAACTGCTGAGCCCCTACCACAAACCGCAGAAATCTTTGGTGAGGAATGAATATTGGTACAATATTGGTATGCATCCCTGATGTCTATGGATGCTAAAAAATCTCTCTCCTGTAGGGAGGCCACTACTGACTGAACCGATTCCATATGAAAGGATTGGACAATTAGGAACTGATTTCGCCCCTTAAAGTCCAAAATGAGCCTTACATCCCCATTTGGTTTTGGGACTGTAAACAGGTTTGAATTAAACCCCTGAAACCTTTTGCCCACTGGAACCTCCGTGATTACTCCCTGAGCCAATAGGAAATTGCCTGAAATAAAGCTCTTCTTTTCTTTGGATTCGTTGGTACATTTGACCTTAGAAACCGGGGAGATGGAAATACCCGAAATTCTAGTCTATACCCCAGAGAAATCGTGGAAATGACCCATTTGTCTTGGATTAGAGCCTTCCATGCAGCCACAAAATTCAAAAGCCTTCCCCCCTGAACAAGTGGGGGCTCCCCTTCATAAGGAGGCGTACTTTGGATCTGTCTTAGATGACTTTTGCCCAGGGCCTCCTTGGGTTTTGATTCTGAGATCTACCCCTAGCGGCTGGGACCTGTGTGTGGTGAAACGACTGCCTGGTAGATGAGGGCCCAGCAACCTAAGCCCTTGACACCTTAAAGGAAGGACGTTTTGGATTTCCTTTTAGAGGGTAGAAGAGTAATTTTCCCCCTGGAACTTTTTTGGATATATTTTGTCCAAATTGTCCCCAAACAGCCGTTCCCCATGAAAGGGAAAATCTGCCAACATGCATGACCGTTCTGATGACCAACTCTTCAGTCACAAAACCCTGTGCATGTGCACTGATAAGCGAAAAATTTGGTGAGCTGAATCCTTAAGAGCATCAACCACAAAACACAACGCTGAATATCCTCCAAATCCTCGGCCGAGCATTCCCCCCTGCACTGATGGTCTTCCAATCTGCTGCTTGACGCGGTCAGAAAGGCTTTGGCAAATGCCAATAGCTGCCACAGCTGGCAGTGCGGCAGAACCTGCCAGGGAGAAGGAGGCCTTAAGGAGAGAGAGACTCCAGCTTCTTTTCCGTTGGGTCCTTTAAAACCTGTACATTATCCACAGGACATGTTAAAGATTTATTCAGGGATGAACCAGCTGCATCCACTACAGGCAACCCCTATTTCTTAACAAACGTTTGTTCCATGGGGTACAAAACAGAAAACCTCTTTGGTAAAACATAAACCCTGTCTGGTGATCCCAGTCAGCATACATAATTTGCTGCAGATGTGGATGAACCGGGAAGGCCTGAGTACTCTGTGAAGGCTTCAAAGAGCCCAGGGAAGAATAAGTAACCTCCAGAGGTTTCTATCGGAGGTAGCCTGAATCCAGACCGTACCATATCAGTGAGGCCTTAGACTAAAAATCTGAGACTGGGAGGCAGAGACCTCCTGCTTCTCCTCAGACAGAAATTCTACTGCCTGACCTTCCTCCAGCTCTTCTTCATCCTCAGGCTCCACCCATTCCTGCTCCAGGATTGGTGGTTCTAGTGACTGGGATCTATCACCGCTTGTTGGTCCCCTGAGAAACTGATGCAATCATCCCAGCGATCTTCTCTTCTAAACTCACTAAGGCTGATGCAAGATCATCCTTGGTTACACATGCTGAGGCAGAAGCCATAGTAGCCACAATGCCAAATAGATGTAGTGGCTCAGACTGCCCAGTCACTTCTGGCCTGTCAGGAGAGGATATTAAACGGACCTTCGGCTAGATTCCTCAGAACCTGGCAGTGGTATATTAGTGCCCTTTCCTGCTGCACCTTCCCCACTCCACTTTCGGAAAGACATTAGATAGCGTAAACCTGTGCACCTCCAATATCCAATATCACAAGATACAGCTATGCAAGTAGTGTGCTGAAAAAACACTCAATGCAAATGCTGCCTTATGAGCCACCTAGGGCGGCTCCTGACTGATTGGTCAACACTTCCCCCTGAGGGGAGGACTCGCGTACCCCTACTGAACCGCCTGCTCTGTGTCCCGGCCACAGGAGATTCCACAGCAGCAGCAGCCCACGTGTGTCCTGGCCTCCAAATAAACAAAATATGGCCAACTTCTGTTTCCGGCCGCCCTCCCTCTAGTGGCCGACAACAAAAATTGCAAGCACATCTTGGGAACAACAGTGAGCACTCCCCCTGGTGGAAACCCGGTCACAACACCTCTCCTTTTCCCTCCAAATTAGAGTTTTTGTTTGTTTCTCCTTACAGAGAGAAAAAGGAGCCATCTTACCAGTCCTGTTGCAGGTCCCTGACTTCCGTCAGGCACCAACCTTCACCCATCACGGCGGGCATTGTCATATAGACCTTGAAAGACTCGATCCCCATGCTGAGGGGCTACTGTTTTGGACCCGTAAAGCACCCCGCTGGAGGCACCTTTGTCAGATTTACAACTGCAGAGTTCTATCCATGCGGGGTCCAGTGCCGTAAGGCTGCATTGCAGGCAAAACCTTGAAGATTCTTCTTATCCAGCCAGGCTCGGGTACCATCTATTTTAGCTCATAGCCTTCCGAATGGATCTGATTAAAGTCCCTGATTCTCTAATAGGACCATTCTGGACTTTCAGGTATGGTCCAAGAGCACAGCAACTTTTTCAGTGACCATCCACCTTGTAGACACTGGTGAAAAAACTGAGGTACTTCCTGTATAGGAGGGGTTATATAGGGGAGGACCTCCTCTCTGATTGGTGTCCATTCACCTATAGGTGGCCTATAACCCACATAGTCATGAATAGCCTGCTCTCTGTCCTGTGATGTACGATAAAGAAAAACCTGTTTATCTTGTCAGAAATGGTGTCCTGGTCACTTCATGTGACATAAATTAGAAGCAAAAACAATAAAAATGACAAAAACACAATCTCAATACCCCAAATGTAATGGAGATGAGCAAAGGTAGACCTGCTCAGCCCCTCTATTGGGGAGGTCTAGGGTGGAAGGAAGCAGTGTGTGCTGTCCAAAAATAAAGCTGTCAATTTTGGTGACTTCAATGCAGTGTGGCCCCTTTCTTCATAGCCGCATACTAATAAATACACTACATTACTGATTTAAAAGCCAGAATGGTGAATTCTTTGTGCCTTTCTACACTTTGTTTATTGGTTCCCATACTAGTAACTCCACTTATTGTCCTCTTTCTTTTCTATTGTGCAGCACATTGATAAAGTATTTAAACACAAAGACCTTCAACAGCAGCTGGTTGATGCTAAACTGCAGCAAGCTCAAGAGATGCTGAAGGAAGTTGAGGAGCGTCATCAGCGAGAAAAAGACTTTGTAAGTGAATAACTGCCTTCTTTGGTATGTCTGTGTAGTATGGTTATTAAAAGGATAGACTACTCAACATTATAGGAGTTTTAGTACATGTTGGCCATTTTAATTACTCACTGTTTTTTGAGCAATTTTTTTTTTAAACTTTATAAATTGTTTATTTTATCCTTGTTATTTGCATAAAAACTAAATTCAGCAAACACTGATTATAGTGTACATTTATTATGTTTAGCCAGTATTTTGGAAAAACGTAATCTATAATCTAAGCTCCAAAACTTACTATTTTAGTGGTTCTAGAGCCTAAACATTTTTACCCTAATGCATTCCCTACATTAAGATAACAAATGTTTAGGTAGCAGTGTGCCCCCTCACCACTCAATATACTTACCCGAGTCCTCACTCGATCCAGCACTGTGCCAATCTGTATTGGCTCTCTCCTCTCGCTTCCTGCTCTCACAAGCTTTGCAGTGGTTCCCGCTGTTTTCAGTCAAATCCTGTAAGGAGGGAGCTGGGGACTGTGCCAAGCTGTGCTGTCTGTGTCTATGAATGCATGCAGTGCAGCTCAGGAGCAAGCCTGCAGGTGTGCCCCCATAGCAAGCAGCTTGCTGTGGAGGTACACCAAGAAGAGGAGGAGCCAAGAGCCCCAGTGAGCGAGAAAAGAAATGAGAAGAGGAGGTTCGGGGATGCTGTGTGCAATTTCATTGCTCAGAGCCGGTACATATAAACCTGTTTGTAATTAAAAAAAAAAAAAAAAAGTTAGTTTACATCCACTTTAATCACTTCAAGTCTGGACACTTTCACCCCCTTTCCAGTTCAGGCCAATTTTCAGCTTTCAACACTATCACACTTTGTGTGACAATTACTCCATCATGCAACACTGTACTTATATGAAACTGGTATCCTTTTTTTTAGACCGCTTTCTTTCGGTGGTTTTTGATCACCACTGGGTTTTAATTTTTTTTTTACATTGCTATGTAAAAAAAATTACCAAATTTTTTTAATAAAAAAAAACATTTTTTGCTTAGTTTTTGTTATAAAGTTTTGCAAATAGATCATTTTTCTTTATAAATTTGGGCCAAAATGTATTCTGCTACATTTTGGGAGTAGAGATAAGCCAAAACAGTTTATATTTCGTTTTTTTGTGAAAGCTATAGAATCTACAAACTATGGGAAATATATTTGAAAATTGATCAATTAATATCCTAAAATGCTGTACGCTGATATGGCATATGGCAGTGATCAGGACACTGGTATGGGGTATGGCGGTGATCAGGACATTAGCATGAGGTATGGTGGTGATCCGGACGCTGGTATGGCAGTAGCCAGGATGCTTTTATGGGGTATGGCGGTGATCAGAACGCTGGTATGGGGTATAGCAGTGATCAGAACACTGGTATGGGATATGGTGGTGATCAGGGTGATGGTATGGCGGTGATCAGGACTGTGGTATGGCATATGGGGTGATCAGGATGCTAGTATAGGGTATGATTGTGATCAGGGCGCTGGTATGGAGGTGATCAGGGTTTTAGTTTGGGGTATGGAGGTGATCAGGACATTGCTATGGTGTATGGTGGTATTTTTGTGCGCACTGAGACAGGTGACAGGGCCTCCCTGCATTATTTGTTATTGTGGGGCAGTGATCAGAAACATTGGGGTGGCTGGCACAGCAGTGTTTGAGTATACATTCAGAAGTTTAGAAATCCTTCTGTAACCAATGCCATCAGTAGGTTTAGCAACAATAAGGTTGTGAAGGTCTTGAGAGAGCTCTTTGCTTTTACCCATCACAATATTGTGTGACACCTTTGTAATGACACCTTTTTATAAGCCATTAGTTGAGACTGAACCAGCTGATATTAATTTGCACTGACAAGGGGCAGGATTGCTTTCTGATTACTGATAGATTTCAGCTGGTGTCTTGGCTTTCCATGCCATTTTGCACCTCCCTTTCTTCATGTGTTCAATGCTTTTTCCCTGTAACATACCATTTTATTACACGTAATCTAATTTCTGAACGTATTTGTTTTAGTTTCTTTGTATGGATTGCATGGGTTGTTACTGACGTGGTGCAAATTTCATGTCAATAGCTCCTTTAGAAATGCATTTACTTAGAAAAACGGTGTTCAATACTGATTTTACCTGCTGTACATTTATGTATATGTACTTTTTGCTAGTTTTCCATACTGTAAATTTAACCTCTTGCCCTCCAGAGGATTTACCCCCCTTCTTGACCAGGCCATTTTTTGCGTTACGGTGTTGTGTTACAATGACTGACAATTGCACGGTCATGCAACATTGCACCCAAATGAAGTTTGTCTTTTTTTTTTCCCACAAATAGCTTTCTTTTGGTGGTGTTTGATCGCCTGTGTGTTTAAAAACAAAAAAAAAACAAAAAAAAAAACCTGACAATTTTGAGGAAAAAAATATTTTTTACCTTTTGCTATTAAACATCTCCAGTAAAAAGATAAAAATCTAATTTCGTCAGAAATTTAGGCCAAAGTGTATTCTGCTTCATGTTTTTGCTAAAAAAAATTCCAATACATGTAAATTAATTGGTTTACGTGAAAGTTATAGCGTTTACAAATGGCGGTATATATACTGGGATTTTTGTTTTGTCTTATTTTTACTAGTATTGGCGGTGATCAGCAACTTATAGCGGGACTGAGGCGGGCATTCTGACACTGGGGGGAACTGACTTGGTGTCACTGACATCCCCACTGACACCAAAAAAAAAGTACTGACACTGTACTAATGGCACTGGGCAGGAAGGGGTTAACATCTGGGGTGATCAAAGAGTTAACTGTATCCTTTTTTACTGTAAGCTGTGTGTGCTATTGATGTAAAACACTTCTTTTCCTTTTATGTTTACATTGCTTTATGTTAATATTGTTAAATTTGTTGTTAATTATTTTTGTAACTGTATTCTGCATAAAACATTTAACAGTGTCATTTCAAGAGATCATTTACTAGAGTTTGTTTAGGGGTTGGGTGGGGCAACTGGTGGCTAGTAACTCTAAAGGCCTGGCTAGTAGCTCAGGACTTTAAATTTTGAGCCCTGTACCTTGTATAACATTTAACAGCTTCCTGTTCACCCCATAGCAGAAATACTGCTACAGGACGGCACGAGTGCGCAAAATCACGTGTGTGTATATATACATGATTTTTGCATCTCTGGGTAGGGGGCGCACGCCCTACCCGCACCACCGTTCGCAGCCGTCAATCACTGGGTCCTGGCCGGTGATTACTCGTCTGCACCCGGTGATTTCCAATGAGGAGAACTGTTCTCCCTGACAGCTCGCGCACACTGCTTTGGATAGCTGTACATAGCACAGCCATCCAAAGCAGTGTGCTTACAGTGAACCACACTGACACAGCCCCCTATTAAAACACTCCCAGCACACACTTAATCCTTTGAGCGCCCTTTTGTTAACCCCTTTTTGCCCAGTGCCATTAGTACAATGTCAGTGCTTTTTTTTTTTTTTTTTTTTTTAAGCACTGATCACTGTTTTGGTGTCACTGGGGATGTCAGTGACACCAAGTCAGTCCCCCCCAGTGTCAGAATGCCCACCGCAGTCCCGCTATAAGTAGCTGATCACTGCCATTACTAGTGAAGAAAACGAAAAAAGAATTTCTAGTATCTATACCGCCATTTGTAAATGCTAAAACTTTCATGTAAACCATTTAATTTACACGTATTGGGATTTTTTTTTTTTTTTAAGCAAGACGTAGCATAGTACATGTTGACCTAAATTTTATAACTAAATTTGATTTTTTTTTTTTAATAAAAAAAAAAATATTACAGGACATGTTTAATAGCAAAAAGTCAAAAATATTTTTTTTCTCAAAATTCTTTTTTTTTTTTTTTTTTTCTTTTTTTTTTCAATAGCACAAATAAAAAATGCACAGGCCATCACATACCACTGAAAGAAAGCTCAATTCATAGGGGAAAAAAAGGACATACATTTCATTTGTGTACAGCTTTGCATGACCGCGCAATTGTCAGTTAAAGTAATTCAGTGCCATATTGCAAAAAATGGCCTTGTCAGAAAGGGGGGATAAATCCTCAGGAGGGCAAGTGGTTAACCATTTCCTGTCTGACCCATTTATATAAACTGCCAGACGGGAGCAGTGCAGGGGTGAGTTGCTATTCATAAACGGCGCCCACCATTTTAGCCTGTGGAGCGTGCGGCACCGCAATCTGGTGCCCGCTGTGACTGATCGCTGTGCGTGACTTCTGTGTGAGGTCCCGATCATGTGATCACTGATTGGCCAATCGGTGATCACAAGAAAAGTAGTAAGCAAGATGTCACTTCTGACATCATTGCTTACTACGTGTGAAATCTGTGAATGATCAGAGGTCACATGGTAGAAGGCTATTCACAACAGCCTTGTACCATGTGACAAACTGTGACCAATCACAGCTCACACAGTATTTCTCAATGGCTGCAAGAATGCAGCTAGAGAGAGAGAAATTATTGATTTTATAGCCTTTATGGGTGTTAAAGCAATCGGCGTGTAAAAACAAAAAAAACCTTAATCACCCCCCACAAGTAGTACAGTGTCACTATGGTGACACTGTACTGATAGGGTGACAGTAATAAAATAAAAATGTACAAAAAATGTTTGAAAAATTATAATTTTTGGTTATCAACTAATTTGCGTTTTTTGTTTTTTTTTTTTACTAAATTTTGGCCAAGGAAGATTATTTATTTGCAAAATTGTATAAGAAAAACACTTTTTTTCAACATTTTTGGACTTATTCATTTATATAGCAAAAAAATAAAAATCCCAGTGGTGAATAAATACCACCAAAATGACGTTTTTTTTTTTTTTTGTTTTGTTTTTTTATCTGTCTCAACAAAATGCTAAAAAAACTAATATGGGTACAGTGTTGCATGACCGCGTAAATGTCATTCAAAGTGTGACAGTTCTGAAAGCTGAAAATTGGCCTGGACAGGAAAGGGGTAAAAGTGTCCGGACTTGAAGTGGTTAATGAATGCACAGTTGGACTAGATTGAACATTTAAAATATGCTAAAGTAAGTGGTGGCATGCTATAAACATTGGTATCGTGTGCAGATTTTATTTATTGATGTCCTGGTGGATCAAATTATATATTAATATTTTCTGTGTGATATCCCAGTAAGTCTAATCATCCAATCCTCCTGCATCTACAGCTCCTAAAAGAAGCGGTGGAATCCCAGAGAATGTGTGAGCTCATGAAGCAACAAGAAACCCACCTCAAACAGCAAGTAATCCATGCTTTTACCACTTACCTAACTTCTATGAGAACTGTATTTATTTGAGCACTAAAAGTCAACCTTTGTGTTTACTTACACCTAGAATTGTTTTAATGGATATATGGGAGATGAGGGCTGCCTGGCACAATCACGTTTCCGTGATTGTATGACATTGTTAATCTTTCAACATTTCTATATTCAGCTGGCTCTGTACACGGAGAAGTTTGAAGAATTTCAGAATACACTTTCCAAAAGCAATGAAGTTTTCACAACCTTCAAACAGGAAATGGAAAAGGTGATCACTTAGTTTCTATTTTTCTGAGCATTAGGTTTTTTTTTTAAATGTTTACAAGCAATTAACTATTTTTCTCTTCAGATGACAAAGAAGATCAAAAAGTTGGAAAAGGAGACCACTATGTATCGCTCCCGATGGGAAAGTAGCAATAAGGCTCTATTAGTGATGGCTGAAGAGGTGAGAGGCACATAAAATAAAGGGCAAGCTATAGCTCGATAATTATGAGTTCGAAATGTATGTAATATACAAATTATATATATTTTGTGGGGGGTTCGCTCAGGTGGGGGGGTCACCTTCCCTGGAAAAAGGTAGTCCAGACAGCAGGTCTTTCTTAAAAATCTGAGTTTTATTTAAAAGGTTGCATGCTTAATAAATAAAACAGAAAATAAACCCTCGCCATCCACGCACTAACTAAACAGAAGTGATTCCTATCTCACAGGTGAAGGGCTTCTCCCTGTCACCAACAAAACTCAAACGGTGTGCAAACCTTTTCCTTTCTTGTACAAAGCAAAGTTTCTCAACCACAGCTCCCTCATGTATGGCTTCCTGAGTCCCAGGCCAAGAGCAGCTTCTTGCTTCAGTCCTGCTTTATTTATACCACCTGCTGGTGGTCTTCAATGGACCATAAAATTTGGTCCGGAAGCAACCTTGCCAAAGTGGCATGGAAAACCCGGACTGGACTCCACCTTAGTTTTCTAGATATGAACACATGCGAGGTGACACATAGCGTCCATCAAGCACCTCGCCTTTCATAATGTCACAATATATATACGTATAAATTTACATTGGCTTGCGGAGCTCTATTTCTTATGTTTAGAAAGCTTTCTTTTTCAAAATTGTACTCCCAGACATACAGCTAAAACACATTTGAAATGCTTATCTTAAAAACTTAACTGCCAGAAGAATAGCATAATAGTTCTGTTCAGACAGTATTGTGATCCAGAGCCAAACCTCTCTTCTACCAAAAAAATAAAAACAAATTGACTACTGGCAATTTTTTTTCTAGCTTCCAAGGGCTAAGCCACAGTATCTGCAGAAGAGGAGGAGGAGAGGGGTTATTGCCTTTGCCTTGCCATGCATTTTACAACACAGAATACCTTTTTTTTCCGGTTTGTTGTTGAAAAATATATGCAGTTTCGACGACTGCTCTTCACTCAGGAGCAGGGCTGGGACAAGGGGCGGGTGAGAAGGTCAGCTGCCATGGGCGCAGCAGAGCAAGGGGACAGAGAATGAATGCAATGCGGTACACCCATTTTACAACATGGATTAGCTGTGGAGGGAGGGGGCACAGTTCCAAATCCTTGCCCTGGGCGCAGTATGAACTTGCCCCTGTACTGCTCAGGAGTTGCATTCTAGTGTAAACGGGGCACAAAGAAAATCATTGTTTGCACATGTATCAATCTTTAAAGAGTGTTCCACTTGGAGCCTTGGACTTGCTGTTGTAGACATGCTGAAAGCAATTTTCAAAGGGGTTGGTTGAATTGAGAAATTGTTTGTTACAACATGCCATACAAATGTATATTCTTGGATACTTCTTTCTTTCAGAAAACTCTACGTGATAAAGAGCAAGAGGCTTTGCAGGCCAAAATCCAAAGATTAGAGAAACTCTGCCGGGCTTTACAGACAGAACGTAATGACCTTAACAAGAAGGTGCAGGGCCTAAGTGGACCACAGGTCTCTTCTGTGGAGACCACCGAGGATTGTGTGAGCTGTGCAACAGCTGCTATCAGTGAGAATGTAGAACTGAACAGCAGTGATGTGTGTGGGCAAAATGCACTTCAAGCAGCACCACCACTGCCTCCTCTTCCACCTGCCATGCCTGAGTAATGCAGACAGTGCTGCATATCTAATTAATATCCTATTTCCTTTTTTTATGATGGCTTTCACTTTTATATCCAACATTACACATCCACCCCTTGCTTTTATTTCAGTTTTTTTGAGTACCATATCTGCAATGCATGTATTGGAGGAAATAGAACCTAGCCACACATGCAGTTTACTATATTCACACCTATAGCAAACAGTGCAACAGAAGTCCCATCTGCAGGTTTATCCATTCAGTTTACAGTTTGTTGTGGTTGTTGGTAGACAATAATTGGCTTCATACTTTTTAAATAAACTCCTGGTTAATGAAAACATATTTTTTCCTGTTTTAAAAGATTTACATTCACTGAGCAATGGTGAAATTTATGGTTAAGTAGGAACAGCCATTATCTGCCATTGCTGCAATGTAAAAAAGATTATTTCAGAATATGTCTGCCACGTGCATGCAATTGCTAGTAAAAAAAATAACATGCTATTACTGGTGCTTACTCTAGGACCACATCATTTTCCCAACAGTTCCTATATTCAGCTGGGATGCCCACCACACAATTTGCATTAAATTCAAACCTGCTTATGGGCTTATTTTTGGAGTCTTTATTTTTCATAAAAATGAATACAAAATAGTTGACGTTGACAGTGTCTACACTCTGTGCTGCTTAATAAATAGTTCTATTACAGTTCTCAAGAGTCAGTGCCCCTTTCATGTACAATACTGTTTAGAGCTTCTGTATCATTTCAGCTGAGGACTTGAGCATTCATGTCTATATACACACACACGCAGACACACACACACTGTATTTTTCACTCCACAAGATGCACCTAGGTTTTAGAGGAGGAAAACAAGAAAAAAAATATTCTGAACCAGTGTACTGCCCACATAGTACAGGAGATGACCAGAGAATGCAGACCTTTGGGGAGAGGTGGGGGGGAATGGATACCTGAATTTGACAGGTACCCACTTCCACTTCCGCTGCGATCGCCTAGGCAATCAGAAACAGAAGCTGTCCTCCCTCCCCGTAGTCTTCTGGGACACGTGACAGGTCCCAGAAGACTACGGGGCCATTCATAAGGCGCAGCGCTTCTCGCGCATGCGCAGTGAGCACCAGGGAGAGAAGATGGCCGGTGGAACTAGCGGTGGTGAGGACACTGGACCGAGGGACAGGTAAGTGGCTGTATTTGTAGCTGCTGACTTTTGTTCTTTCAGCTGGAACTCCTCTTTAAGGGGCAGCTGCTTTGGGCCTTGCCTGGCGCTGCCACAGAAGAGCTGAGCGGCCGGCCTAGTATTCTAACATGGCAGTGGCGACCGGGGGAATACCGGGCCAGCCGCTCCATATTCGCTCCATAAGATGCGCAGACATTTCCCCTTGTTGTTTTTTGAGGAAAAAAAGTGCGTCTTATGGAGCGAAAAATACAGTGTGTGTGTGTGTGTATATGTGTGTGTGTGTGTGTGTATATATATATATGGTGTGTGTGTGTGTGTATATGTGTGTGTGTATGTATATATATATATATATATATATATATCTCACACATACAGTGCGAGTATAAAGGAGTACACCCCTTTTGAAAAGTAATGTTTTTATATCTCAATGAACACAAGAACAATTTCCAAAATTTTGACAAAACTGAGTTTTATAGAACATTTGTTTAGCTCATTACATGAAAGTAAGGTTAATAATATAACTTAGATTACAAAATCTTCAGTTTTACTCAAATTAGTTCATGCAAAAATGAATACTCCCCACAACAAAAACTACTACATCTAGTATTTTGTATGACCTCCATGATTTGTAAGGACAGCACCAAGTCTTCTAGGTATGGAATGAACAAGTTGGCAACATATTGCAACATCTATCTTTTTCCATTCTTTAAGAACGACCTTTTTTAGAGCCTGGATGCTGGATGGAGAGTGATGGTCAACTTGTCTCTTCAGAATTCCCCATAGGTGTTTGCTTGTGTTCAGATCTGGAGACATACTTGGCAACAGTGGCCTTAGATGTGTGTTTTGGATTAATGTCATGTTGGAAGAGTGCGCAACGACCAAGGGCACGGAGTGATGGTAGCATCTTCTCTTTCAATATAGAGCAGTACATCTGTGAATTCATGATACCATCAATGAAGTGCAGCTCCCCGACACCAGCAGCACTCATGCAGCCCCACAGAAGGACACTGCCACCACCATGTTTTATTGTAGGCACCATGTAGCTTTCTTTGTACTCCTCACATTTGCGACACCATACAGTTTTGAAGCCATCTGTTCCAAAATCATTTATCTTGATCTCATCACTCCAGATTAGAGTCCCAGTATTATTATTCTTTTTCATCATGGGCCGTGGCAAATTCTAGGCGGGCTTTTTTTGTGCATGGGCTTTCGGAGAGGCTTCCTTTGTGGATGACACCCATGCATGCCATAACTCTGAATTGTACGCCGTATTGTGTCATGGGAAACAGTCACCCCAGTTTGTCTTTCTACTTCGTTAGCGAACTGCAGTGAATTTGCATGACGATTTCATTCAGCCCTTCTCATCAGAAGATGCTAAGAAGGTGTTAACTTCCGTAGACGGCCTGGATGTCTCTGTGAGATGGTTGCAGTTTCATCACTGTTAAAATTTTGTATTCCTTTTGCTACAGTATTCTGACTGATAAGTAAAGCTTTGCTTATCTACTTGTAGTCTTCACCTTATCTTCTTGTAGCCTTCACCTTTCTTGTGTAAAGAAATTATTTTCTGTCTCAGGCCTTGTGCCATTTCTTTTCCATGTGGTTCCATTGCGGACAGCTGAAATGGGAAGCGGTTTTGTCAAGTAATGGCCTTTTTATAACCAACTGTCTGCTGGACACCTATTTAATGAATAATTGGACTCACCTGTAGTTGAATACTTGCTAATTAGGATTTTGTTGTCTAAAATGTAGCTTTGCTCCCAAGGCTTTCATTGGGGTGTATTCATTTTTGCATCATGATCTTGAATTAATTTGTTAGTAAAAATATTTTTGTGTGTGTGTGCAAATAACAAATCTTGTTTGCAATCAATGGCCCGCATTTGGGGGAGTATTTTTGCAGTATAGTGTCCCATAGAAAATGTTAATTCTGAAAGGAGAGTAAAGGTTTTCTGACAAATTTGTTATGGTGTACTATTTTATGCTGAGCACTGTATATACACTGCTCAAAAAAATTAAAGGAACACTTTGAAAACACATCAGATCTTAATGGAGAAAAATATCATACTGGATATCTATACTGATATGGACTGCGTAATGTGTTAATGTGAAGGTAAGGATGCCCCATCATTTTGAAATGAAAATTATATACCTAGAGAGGAATGAATTCAAAGACACCCTGAAAATCAAAGTGAAAAAATGATGCAGCAGGCTAGTCCATGTTGCTGAATTTTCATTGCAGCAACTCAAAATGGTACTCAGTAGTTTGTATGGCCCCCACATGCTTGTATGCATGCCTGACAACGTCCGGGCAAGCTCCTAATGAGACAACAGATGGTGTCCTGGGGTATTTCCTCCCAGATCTGGACCAGGGCATCACTGAGCTCCTGGACAGTCTGAGGTGCAACCTGGTGGCGACGGATCGACCAAAACATGATATCCCAGAGGTGTTCTATTAGATTTAGGTCATATAAGCGTAGGGGCTATTCAATGGTATCAATTCATTCATCCTCCAGGAACTGCCTGCATTCTCTCTCCACATGAGGCCTGGTATTGTCGTGCAGCAGGAGGAACCCAGGACCCACTGCACCAGCGTAGGTAGGGTCTGACAGCGGGTCCAAGGATTTCATCCCCATACCTAATAGCAGTCTGGGTGCTGTTGTCTAGCCTGTAGAGGACTGTGCATCCTCCCCATGGATATGCCTCTCCAGACTGTCACTGACCCACCACCAAAATGATCATGCTGAATGATGTTACAGGCAGCATAATGTTCTCCATGGCTTCTCCAGACCCTTTCACGTCTGGTACATGTGCTCAGGATGAACCTGCTCTCATCTGTGAAAAGCACAGGGCGCCAATGGTGGACCTGCCAATTCTTGTGTTCAGTGGCAAATGCCAATTGACCTCCATAGTGCCGGGCAGTGAGCACAGTGCTCACTAGAGGATGTCGGGCCCTCAGGCCATCCTCATGAAGTCTGTTTCTGATTGGTCAGAGACATTCATACCAGTGGCCTGCTGGAGGTCATTTTGTAGGGCTCTAGCAGTGCTCATCCTGTTCCTCCTTGCACAAAGGAGCAGATACCGGTCCTGCTGATGGGTTAAGGACCTTCTACTGTCCTGTCCAGCTCTCCTAGAGTAACTCCATGCTCTTGATATTTTGCTCGGAGCACAGCAAACCTGGCAATGGCACGTATTGATGTGCCATCCTGGAGGAGTTGGACTGCCTGTGCAACCTCTGTAAGGTCCAGGTATCGCCTCATGCTACCAGTAGTGACACTGACCCTAGCCAAATGCAAAACTAGTGAAAAACAGAAAAGATGAGTAGGGAAAACATTTCAGTGGCCTCCACCTGAAATACCATTC
Organism: Staurois parvus; assembly: GCF_062004578.1. NCBI lineage: Eukaryota > Metazoa > Chordata > Amphibia > Anura > Ranidae > Staurois > Staurois parvus. The sequence continues at coordinate 1,014,347 of NW_028317941.1, forward strand.
CTGTTTTGGGGGTCATCTCATTGTTGCCCATCTAGTACACCTGTTGTTAATGTCATTAACACCAAAGCAGCTGAAACTGATTAACAACCCCCTCTGCTACTTAACTGACCAGATCAATATCCCAGGAGTTTAATTGACTTAATGCTGTACTCTGATTAAAAAGTGTTCCTTTAATTTTTTTGAGGTGTGTGTTTGTGCATGCGTGTGTGTGTTTGTGCGCGATAGTAATTTGTGAACTGAAGAAAAATAAGGTTTAAGTACAGCTGTGTTTCTTTGCTAAAGTAAAGGTGATTTTACAAAAAAAAAAAGCTCTCTATCTTAACTTGTCTCTTACATGCATTGCATAGCACTGTGCTGCACATTTGTAGGCTAAAAGTGCTTACGCTAGTTTTCTGACCTGCAATAATTTCTATCTCCCATTCACTTTGTTCCATTAAACGGTAAATTGAAGTGTTTTTGTTGATTTCTGTAAAAGTTAGAACCGTTCTCCTTTTTATCCCTAATTTGACCATGCTGGTATTTCCCTCTCTAGATCAACCTTTTTTTAAAGGAAAAAAAAAAAGCAACAATGTATTTACTGAATGTACTTATTACAGTATGCTGCTGTAAGCATTACTTTGTATGCTCACAGAGAAATATGCGTAATATATACTGGTAGCTTCTCATCACTGCATTAGTTATACCAAGCACTGTCAATACTGGTTTCTGTGGAAACATTGAACACCACTTGTTTCTTTACCAGGGCAATGTAACCAGTTGCGGAGCACATTACATATTCCTCCTGTGACTTGCTAATGAAAATGTTGGGTATAGTGCACTTGCACATTGCACTGGATACTCTTCATCGTGCCTTTTTAGGGAGGTCTTGATGCCAGGTTTGACATAGATTCATTTTCAGTATTATGCTGCTTAAATGACTAGAAGTGGATACAGTTTGAACACATTTCATAAAGAACGAGTTGATTTCTACAGACGTTGAAGCAAACCTTTAAAATATTTTACTACATTTCATTTTTTGGTGTAGAATGAGGGCTGTAATAAAACTTTTAGGTCTCCATAGTGTTTGTTTTTCCTTTTTTACTGTGGTCTTTAGAGTACATATTATGGTTACTTATGTACCCTAGCGCTTAAGGTACCAAAGAGATTGGCCTACAGTGTTCTTGAGGCAAGGAGGTTTGCTGATTGATTGTACCATCATGAAGAATGTAGTATGCATCACTGAAAATAAATCCTGGCTTTCTATATCATCTCATCATTTGTCGTTTCTCTGAGGACACATTTACTCTCTGAATCCTTTTCAGAGAAAAACATGGCCATCCTATAAAATGGTGCCTGGCTATCATGCTGCTCCTTTTGGGCTCTATACGTTCTGAATCACAAATACAGAATATACGCATCCAGTAAAACTGGCTCTTCATGACAGCAAGGAAATTACTAGCAGCATCACGGTTTTTTTTTTTTTTTTCAGCACCGGTTTCTGTTAACCAGACTAAAGTTTTGGGAGTCCATATGACTTAAACACTTGGGGGTTTATTTACTAAAGCTGAAGAGTGCAAAATCAGGTGCACTTCTGCATAGAAACCAATCGGCTTCCAGGTTCTATTGCCAAAGCTTAATTCAACAAGCTGAGGTTAGAAGCTGATTGGTTATCATACACAGGTGCACCAGATTCTGAGTCAACCAGCATTAGTAAATCTCCCCCTTGCTGTCTGGGGCAATTTTTTTCCTTTAACCACTTCCCGACCGCCCTATAGGAGAAATGCTGCTACAGGGCAGCATGGGTGCGCAAAATCACATGTAAATTATACGTGATTTCGCATTTCCGAGTAGGGGGCTTGCGCACTTCCTACCCACGCCGCCATTCGTGGCTGTCAGTCACCGGTTCCCGGAGCCCGGTGATTGCTGAGCATCTATTACGGAGAGAACTGTTTGTAAACTAAACAGTTCTCTTCCCTGTCAGCTCCTGCACACTGCTTTGGATGTGCCATTAGTACAGTGTCAGTACTTTTTTTTTTTTTTTTTATTTTATAGCACTGATCACTGTATTGGTGTCTGGGGATGTCCGTTCCCCCCCAGTGTCAAAATGCCCGCTGCAGTCCCACTATAAGTCACTGATCACTGCCATTTACTAGTGAAAAAATCCCAGTATATATACCGTCATTTTGTAAATGCTATAACTTTCACATAACCCAATTAATTTACATGTATTGGGATTTTTTTTAGCTAAGACATAGCAGAATACATTTTGGCCTAAATTTTTAATGAAATCTTTTTTTTTTTTTAATTTTTTTTACTGGACATGTTTAATAGCAAAAAGTCAAATATTTTTTTTTTTTCTCAAAATGTTTTTTTTTTATAGCGCAAAAAAAAAATGCACAGGCAATCAAATACCACCAAAAAAACTCAATTTGTGGGGAAAAAAAGGACATAAATTTTATTTGGGTGCAGTGTTGTATGACTGCGCAATTATCAGTTAAAGCAACGCAGCGCCGTAACGCAAAAAAAAAAAAATGGCCTGGTCAGGAAAGGGGGTAAATCCTCAGGAAGGCAAGCGGTTAATCAATTAAGATTTTTATGTCATCAACAAAAACAAAGTGAGCATTTGGAGAGAATAGCAGCTGGTATAAAATTGGTGACAAACCAGAAAAATACAACAAATATCAAAATACATGCAGCGCTAAAGCAAATACTTGAATAAATAAAGAGAAAAATTAATAAAAGTGATTAAAGCGATTGAAAACACCACTACGAGTACAATCCAATAAATGTGACAGTGACTGTCCAAATCAAAATGTGAATGTCTCAAGTAATAGTGCTTCATATGTACATGTTGCTGAAGAGTGAGGACTCTATGCGAATCCACCACCACTATGCACTCACCAGAAAGGGAGGAGCCTACATGCTGACATTATTCCGTCACATCTGTGTTTGGAGCTGTGGCCATCTTAGTCCTTTTCCGGCTCAATTTGTATTCTATGTGATTTTAACTATGTTCTTACTCTATTTGAATGAATATGCTACACTATGAATAGCATTTCTGGCTCCGTGTGGTGAGCTAATTTTAACAGGATATATCATTGGCTGTAGCGTCATCGGGGTTGATGAATGATCTGTGGAGCTGCATTTTTTTGTGTAAGGCGCAATACCTTATTTCTGGTGAGTGCATAGTGGTGGTGGACTCACACAGAGGAGACCTATCTCTTAGGCAACATACACAGCTGAAGCACTATTAATGGAGACATTCACGTTTTGATTTAAAGATTATTTGGACTGTCACATTTATTCCTTTCTTGGATTATGCTCTTAGTGGTGGTTTCATCACTTTTATTAATTTTGCATTTTATTGCAATATTTTCTTTAGCGTTGCACATATTTTGATTTAAGATTTTTATTTCATAAAACAGCAAAACAATACAGGTTTCTGTATGAAACATGAGCATCATCATCAAATCAAATACAGGGATACATGCAAAAATCAAGGCAGAAGTATAAAAAGGCAAACCAGTCGGGGTGAATTGTCAGATCAGTTGCCCACGTTACAAGAGAATCATAATGTGTTCCTGAGTACTTTAGAAGTCTGTAATGAGGTATGACATTTTATTATAATAAACTAACCCATATGCCATTCTCCAAATTTATGTTTTCAATAAAAGGTAGGAGTGTGCCAACAATAAAAAGAGAAGGATACGGCAGAAAAGCATGAGAAAAGAGAGTATGGCAGATAGCATAAGTAGCATTGGCTATAAGAAAATAAACATTGAATGGGGGGGGGGACTGATAGACATGCACACATTAAAGGGGAATGGGATGGGGTACCGGGGAAGGATAAAAAGCATGCAGTCTGAGGAAGTCAGAAATTAATTGTATGCTTGCGAGTACTGGAAATCCTGCCAATAAAACCAGGTTTTATTAAATTGTTCCTCCCATTGGTTTAATGCTGCTGTTAGTTGTTGTCTGGGGCAACTTTAATTTTTTCACACACCTTAAAATCTTTTTTTTTTTTTTTTTGCTAGAATGTTACTTAGAACCCCCAAATGTATTTTCTGAAACCAGAGGCCCTGAAAATAAAATGGTGTCTGTTGCAATATTTATTTCAAATAATATTTGCACAGCCATTTATCAAATGTGGATTTTTAGGAAAAGGTGTACTAAAATTATTTTAGTGCACACAAGCACAATATAAAATCACTTTTTTTTGTAAAATGTAGAAAAGATTATGTTGCGTTAAGTAATAGATACCACAAACGAGATCCCTGTGCTCAAATCCCAACAGCTAGTGCATGCATTTATCCATCAGGTGCTAAAGGGGTGTAACCACATATTAACACTAGACATTCTGAAGGACCCTCTGCACACTGGTATATACCCTTTCAAGCAGACTATGCAATAAATAGGGATATTTAGTTCACACATATTGCAATACATGCTTAAGCTGGCCAACTGCGTCAAAGTAATCCCTCTATGGCCAGTCCTACTCTGCTCTGCCTACGCAAATGCTACTGTGGACACAATGCTAGCATAGGGGAAAAGACACAATGGGGAGAGCTACAAGGTTCATAGAGTAAGTAATAGATACCAAACATGGAAAAAGATTTAAAACTGCGGACGCCTTTGAAATGGTGAAAAACTATGGTACCTGAAAATGTCCATAGTGACACTTTAAAAGCCTTTACAGATTATCAGTTTAGACTTAATTTTGAATTATAGCCCTGAAATTATTGCTTTTACTTTGATGGTCACAGTAATACCACCATGTGTGGTGAAATCACTGATTGCACATGCATGTCGGACTTATGCTTGTGTTTGCGTGAATGGGCAGGGGGGACTAGGCTGCTTTTTATTTTGTTTTTTTATTCTTATTTACTTTTTTCTTTTTTGCAATTTTTATTTCCTATTTAACTTTTATTGCTATCACAAGGCAGCTTTTATATTGAGATAAAAGGGATCTGTTAGACACGGAATGACAGCTTTGAAAATACACCCGGAAGCGACAATGATTTTGCTGTTTCCATTTGCTACAGCGGAGATGAGGGAAAGTTGTCTCAGCTGCTTACGGCAGCCCCAGGCTTCCCAGAGGGATGTGAGAGCCTGGGAATCAATGTGGCTGATGATGGAGGGGGGTCATGTTTCACAACACTGTAATAGTGATCAGCCACCAGGTTCACTTTTACAAAACAGCCGATCACAGGCTGAAAAGAATGGTACCAAGTCCATGGCTGCAGCCGCTGCCATGAAATTGTAATAACCACTTGCTGACAGGATGTTTTTATACCCATGTTAGTCAACAAGTGGTCATCTTGACTGTTCCTAGCTTCAGGGCTACCATATTATTTGTTGTAAACAGACTTTCTGTTCAGAGTGGGTGGAAGTTGCTGAAGCTATTGAAAACTGAAGGAAAAAAAAAAAGTGTAATGCTGTCATTTTTGCTTTTGAAAATCAAAATGAAAAGACACCTCAAATAAATTGCTACAGGCAAATGTTAATTTTTTTTTTTCTCACACTTTTTTTGGTGGGGCGATTTGTTTGAAATACAACCCCAATTCCAAAAAAGTTGGGACACTGTGCTACATAAAAATAGAATGCATTGTTTTGCAAATCTCATAGACCCATATTTTATTCACAATAGAAAACATATCAAATGTTTACCGTGGTGTAGCATCCCCTCTTCTTTTAACTTTGTAAACATTCGGGACGAGACCAGCTGCTGGAGATTTGGAAGAGGAATGTTGTCACATTCTGGCCCGATATCAGATTCTAACTGCTCAACAGTCCTGGGTCTTTGTCATATTTTTTGTTTTAAGATGCGCCAAATATTTTCAGTTGATGAAAAGTCTGGACTGTTAAGCACCCAGACTCTTCAACGAAGCCATGCTGTTGTCATAGATGCAGTTTAGCATTGTCCTCCTGAAATATGTAAGGCCTTTCCTGAAAAAGACATTATCTGGATGGGAGCATATGCTGCTCTAAAACCTGGATATACAGTGCATCCAGAAAGTATTCCCAGCTCTTAACTTTTGCCACATTTTGTTATGTTACAGCCTTATTCCAAAATGTATTAAAATTCCTTTTTTTCCTCAACATTCTACAAATAATACTCCATAATGACAATGTGAAAGAAGTTAGTTTTGAAATCTTTGCAATTTACTAAAAATAAAAAAAACATGTACATAAGTATTCACAGCCTTTGCTCAAGACTTTGTTGAAGCACCTTTAGCACCAATTACAGCCTCAAGTCGTTTTGAGTATGATGCTACAAGATTGGCACAACTATTTATGGGCAATTTCTCCCATTCTTCTTTGCAGTACCTCTCAAGCTCCATCAGGTTGGATGGGGAGCATCCGTGTACAGCCATTTTCAGATCTCTCCAGAGATGTTCAAGTCTGGGCTGGGGCTGGGCCACTGCAGGACATTCACAGAGTTGGCCCGTAACTCCTTTGTTATGTAGGCTGTGTGCTTAGGGTTGTTGTCCTGTTGAAAGACAAACCATCACCCCAGTCAAAGGTCCAGAGTGCTCTGGAACAGGTTTTCATCAAGGATGTCTCTGTATATTGCTGCATTGATCTTTCCTTCAATCCTGACTGACAGTCCCTCAGGTGCCTTTTTGGCAAACTCCAGGTGGGCTGCCATTTGCCTTTTACTGAGAAGTGGCTTCCGTCTGGCCACTCTACCATACAGGCCTGATTGGTGGAGTGCTGCAGAGATGGTTGTTCTTCTGGAAGGTTCTCCTCTTTCCACAGAGAAACGCTGGAGTTCTTCCAGAGTGACCATTGGGTGCTTGGTTACCTCCCGGGCTAAGGCCCTTCTCCCTTGATCGCTCATTTTGGCCGAGCGTCCCGCTCTAGGAAGATTCCTGGTGGTTCCAAACTTCTATGTACGGATGATGGAGGCCACTGTGCTCATTGGGACTGTAACGGAACCAGACCCAGACTGCAATTGGGTATTTCCATTAGACTCCCGCTTCCCTGTCCGAACACATTATCCACAGATACCACCGCTGATCATGCAGGAAATAGACAGCACCAGACTCTTCTTAAGACAGGAAGTCAACTGCTTTTTTTTTTTAACAAACACAAGATATATACACAGGGCGGGGAAATACAACCAGGAACAGGAAAATCATCATCAGGCCCTCCCATCAGGGGGAAGGGCTGCAGGAACCACCCCCCACCAACTCAAGACACACAATGGAACAACCACATGGCATTAGACAATACAGGACAACATGCATCCCATAATAGTTTGCTGGCCAGCAAGAGACAATAGAACAATGGGATGCAGCACATGGCAGTGAACAATGGACAACCCCCACACCCAACTTATACATGTCTACAAAATATCCGGACAGAGCACCCTGCGACCCTAACGGGCACAGGGTGCCTTTACACATAAGAGGAATTTGGGGAGATGATAGAGGGGTCCCCCCACCCCCAAAAGTCACTCCCGTCACATATCTTCCCTTTTGGCAGGAGACTAACGCAGGAGTAAATCCCAGACAGATGGACTCCGAAGTTAGTCTGTACTTTCAGTCCCCCAATGCCAGCACCCACACAGTACCCCAAACAAATTGTCCCACACAAAGCATTACTCACCCAGCCAACCTCCGCCTCTCTCGTGGAACATACCTGCCGCTGGGGAGAAGTATGGACTGGTCCTTCTCCCTGAAGTCCTTTCAGCCACTGGAGAGATGACAGGGTGGCTGGGCCGGCTCCATCATGTGGTGGGGGATCTGGGCCGACTGCCCAGCATCCCTGGGGTATCCAGGTGGCGACTGTAGTCTCATCCACTTTGACTTGATGGACATCCCTCAGTGTGTTTGCAAAGTACAGCTAACATCCTCTTGTCCCAAGGCCAGACCCTTTTCTGGGGTTGTGTCAGTGGAGACCGAAGTCTCATCCACAGACATCAGCTCAAGCTGCCGTTATGAGGTGCCGATTGCATCCTCTTCCTGTAGCTCCTGCGGTGCTGATTGTTGTGGGCAGAGGTCAACCACGCCATGCCCTGATGCCAGCTCTTCTGTGAGAGGCATGCCGTCTGGTTCCTCCTCAGCAGAAAAGTCAATCAAATCCCCAGTCTCTGGAACTGGTGTCTGGGGATAGGGGTTCACCATCTCCTGTCCGTGGAACTCAGAAGATGTTACCAGTGCTGTGCAGAGTTCAGTAATGTTTGGCCCTGTTGCCAGCTCTTCTGCTGGTTCATCCTCAGCAGAGAAGTCTATCAAATCTCCAGTCTCTGAAATTTCCACTGCCGATTCTTGGGTATGCAGCCGAACATGTTTTAGCAGTTGCCTGTATGCCCTTTCCAGATGCAGTTCTTTCTTCAGCAGGTATTCCAGATTTGTTTCAAGCTCCGAGACCCCTGTGAGACTGAACATAGCATCTCTGTCTTCTTGCAACTCCTCTAGGGTAGGTTCTCCTTCATCGCCAAACACAAATTGATCTGTAAGGCTCTACCACAGCAATCCAGGCCCACCAAAGTCATGTCCCTCAGGCGAGCACTCTGTTGACACCCCTAAATATTCCTGCTCTGCGTACCATTGCAAAGCCCAATATCTGTTGTCCAGTTGTATCTCCTGCTGGACCAGCCTGTCCAACTCAGTCACCCATTGCTCCTGGAGTCACTCTCCCAGGAATGGCATCCATAACTTCCGATGGTCCCTGGCCCTTTACCCTGGGGTTGGATAGCACTTGCCTTTGTCCATACCAGCAGCCTGGAGGCCTCCTCTCCAAAGCACCTCCCAAATCCACTGCCTGAGCTCCAGGTACTGATCCATAGACACAGTCCTAGGGTATGTTGCAAGAACAGTCTGCAGCAGCCCTGGGAACTCTCATATCTCCACTAGGGTGACCGACGTCTCCTTTCCTGATCTTGGATCCTGGTGGTGGTTTGGATGTGTTCACAGCTTGGAAGCACAATCCCACCACTTGCCACCAATGTAACAGAACCGGACCCAGACTGCACTTGGGTATTTCCGTTAGACTCCCGCTTCCCTGTCCGAACACAATTCCATGGACACCACCGCTGATCATGCAGGAAATAGACAGCACCAGACTCTTCTTAAGACAGGAAGTCAACTGCTTTTTTTTTAACACAAACAAGATATATGTACACAGGGCGGGGAAATACCAACCCAAGACATACACTAGAACAATGGAACAACCACATGGCAGACAATACAGGAACACATGCATCCCATAATAGTTTGCTGGCCAGCAAGACACAATAGAACAATGGGATGCAGCACATGGCAGTGAACAATGGACAACCCCCACACCCAACCTATACATGTCTACAAAATATCCGGACAGAGCACCCTGCGACCCTAACGGGCACAGGGTGCCTTTACACATAAGAGGAATTTGGGGAGATGATACAGGGGTCCCCCCACCCCCAAAAGTCACTCCCGTCACAGGGACCTTCAATGCTGCAGAAATTTTTCTGTACCCTTCCCCAGATCTGTGCCTTGATACAATCCTGTCTACGGACAATTCCTTGGATTTCATGGCTTGGTTTGTGCTCTGACATGCACTGTTAACTGTGGGACCCTATATAAGCAGGTTTATGCCTTTTCTAATCATATCCAATCAACTGAATTTCCTACAGGTGGACTCCAATCAAGTTGTGGAAACATCTCAAGGATGATCAGAGGGACCAGGATGCACCAGAGCTCAATTTTGAGTGTCATGGCAAAGGTTGTGAATACTTATGTACATGTGTTTTTTTTTCGTTTGTTTTTTTTTATAAATTGCAAAGATTTCAAAACGAACTTCTTTCACGTTGTCATTATGGGTTATTGTTTGTAGAATGTTGTGGAAACAATGAATTTAATCCATTTTGGAATAAGGCTGTAAATAACAAAATGTGGCAAAAGTTAAGCGCTGTGACTACTGTGAATCTGGATGCACTGTAGCTTTCAGCATTGATGGTGCCTTTCCCGATGTGCAAGCTGTCCATTACACAGACACAAATGCACCCCCATACCATTAGATATCCAGGCTTTTGAAGTGAGTGCTGATAACAAGCCAGAAGGGTCCCTCTCCTCTATTCTGGAGGATGTAGTGCCCATGGGTGCCAAAAGAATGTCATTTAATTTCGTCAGCATACAAAACCGTTTTCCACTGCAACAGATGATTTTACATGCGCTTTGGCCCAGAGAAGACGGCAACGTTTCTGGATCATGTTCAGTTATGGCTTCTTTGCATGATAATCTGTGTTCACAGACAGTGATTTTTTGAAGTATTCCTGAGCCCATGCAGTGATGTCCATCAGTGAATCATGAAGTGGAAAAGAAAAAACCCTCACTATATGTAACAACTGAAAACCTACAAAAAAAACTTGTACCAGACTGCTGCTGTAGCAAAGATAAGTATTTTCTTTATCAACTAGAAGATCATTATGTTTCACAGGGCTGTCCTATTGTGTGTGTGCACATACATTATCACAAATAAACTAAAAATATGTGGATAAATGCATATATACAGTGCTCAAAATAATATTCTCTTTGGATCGACTGCTTCCACTTTACCCCTATTTCATTGATCTAATGGTTTTATCAATAAAGAACGTAAACTGAACCCTGTGCAAACAACATAAAGTTCTTTGCGCTCAAGATGCTGTTTCATGCAGATCAACTGCTTCCAATTTGCATCTACTCCTTTTATCTCCTAATATTTGATGCTATATTAACCACTTGCCGCCCGGCTCATGGTCAAATGACGGCTGGGCAAACACTTCATCCCTCCGAGAGGGCGTCATATGACGTCCTTCCCAGATCACTCTTTGTGCGTGTCCGCAGGGCTGCGCTGTGGCGAGATCTGTCACCGATCGTGTACATCGGAAACGGCCAATGACAGATCTGTGTACCGGCCCTGTTGCCAGTACCATGTGATCTACTGTGACCAATCAGCAGGTCACATGACAGTTGTATACAATGGATGGCTTCCTTTCATGCCATCCATTGTATACAACTGTATCTACCTGTGAATGGCCACAGCGATCACATGCACAGGCTGGGCCAATCACAGCCCATCTGTGTCATGTGATTAGCCGTGGCCAATCACAGCTAATCACAACAAAAAAAACCTGAATTAACGATTTAAGTCAGTTAAATGCTTGCCTATAGCAAATAAATTCTTTGCTATAAGCAATCAAATTGTGTAAAAAAAACTAAAAAATACTGATTGTGGCAAACTTGCTCATCAGAATTGGAGCGGAGTTCCCCCTCAACCCTCGTTTCCGTGTTCTGTCTGTGTATTTGAGGTCTTCCTGGAATCCTCACATCCCCCCTGCATTCCTGTGAGGCAGACTGTGAGGCAAATCTCCGGGCAAATGGTGTGGAACAGCGGTTCTCAACCTGGGGGTCGCGACCCCTTTGGGGGTCGAACGACCATTTCCCAGGGGTCGCCTAAGACCATCGGAAAACACATATTTCCGATGGTCTTAGGAACCGAGACACCGCTGCAGTCTCCGGCGATGTGTGGGCGGGATGATACGCTGCTGTCACCCGGCCACACCTCCAAGATCGCTCAGCAGCTCCGCCTCCTCGCCGCTGATTGGCCACCGGAACTGTAGCTCAGGAGAGGCACACAGGCGGCCAATCACCGGCGAGGAGGTGGAGCTTGGAGAGGAGGAGCCAAGCGGCAGCGCGCGGACATCAAAGAAGACCGAGGGAGCGAGTGAAGAGGAGAGCGGCCAGAGAAGGAAGACAGCTGACAGGTAAGTGAGAGAGCGAGCCCAGGCTGGAGCAGGGGTCAGCAAGGTAAGTATCATTGGTGTCAGTGGGAGGAATAGTGCCCCATCATTTGTGTCACTAATACCAACGATGGGGCACTATTCCTCCTCCCACTGACACCAACGATGGGGCACTATTCCTCCCCCCACTGACACCAACGATGGGGCACTACTCCTCCCCCCACTGACACCAACGATGGGGCACTATTCCTCCCCCCACTGACACCAACGATGGGGCACTATTCCTCCCCCCACTGACACCAACGATGGGGCACTATTCCTCCCCCCACTGACACCAACGATGGGGCACTATTCCTCCCCCCACTGACACCAACGATGTGGCACTATTCCTCCCCCCACTGACACCAACGATGTGGCACTATTCCTCCCCCCCACTGACACCAACGATGGGGCACTATTCCTCCCCCCACTGACACCAACGATGGGGCACTATTCCTCCCCCCACTGACACCAACGATGGGGCACTATTCCTCCCCCCACTGACACCAACGATGGGGCACTATTCCTCCCCCCACTGACACCAACGATGGGGCACTATTCCTCCCCCCACTGACACCAACGATGGGGCACTATTCCTCCCCCCACTGACACCAACGATGGGGCACTATTCCTCCCCCCGCTGACACCAACGATGGGGCAGTATTCCTCCCCCCGCTGACACCAACGATGGGGCAGTATTCCTCCCCCCGCTGACACCAACGATGGGGCAGTATTCCTCCCCCCGCTGACACCAACGATGGGGCAGTATTCCTCCCCCCGCTGACACCAACGATGGGGCAGTATTCCTCCCCCCGCTGACACCAACGATGGGGCAGTATTCCTCCCCCCACTGACACCAACGATGGGGCAGTATTCCTCCCCCCACTGACACCAACGATGGGGCACTATTCTTCCCCCCACTGACACCAACGATGGGGCACTATTTCCCCCCCCCCTGACCCCAATGATGGGGCACTATTCTCCCCTCCACCACACTGACATCAATGATGGGGCACTATTCCTCCCACTGACACCAATGATGGGGCACTATTCCTCCCCCCACTGACACCAACGATGGGACACTATTTTCCCCCCCCCTGACCCCAATGATGGGGCACTATTCTCCCCTCCACCACACTGACACCAATGATGGGGCACTACTCCCCCCACTGACACCAGTGATGGGGCACTATTTCTCCCACTGACACCAATGATGGGGCACTACTCCTCCCACTGACACCAATGATGGGGCACTACTCCCCCCACTGACACCAATGATGGGGCACTACTCCCCCCACTGACACCAATGATGGGGCACTATTCCTCCCACTGACACCAATGATGTGGCACTATTCCTCCCACTGACACCAGTGATGGAGCACTACTCCTCCCACTGACACCAGTGATGGGGCACTACTCCCCCCACTGACACCAGTGATGGAGCACTACTCCCCCCACTGACACCAATGATGGGGCACTACTCCCCCCACTGACACCAATGATGGGGCACTACTCCTCCCACTGACACCAATGATGGGGCACTACTCCTCCCACTGACACCAATGATGGGGCACTACTCCTCCCACTGACACCAATGATGTGGCACTATTCCTCCCACTGACACCAGTGATGGAGCACTACTCCTCCCACTGACACCAGTGATGGGGCACTACTCCCCCCACTGACACCAGTGATGGGGCACTACTCCCCCCACTGACACCAACAATGGGGCACTACTCCTCCCACTGACACCAACGATGGGGCACTACTCCTCCCACTGACACCAACGATGGGGCACTACTCCTCCCACTGACACCAACGATGGGGCACTACTCCTCCCACTGACACCAACGATGGGGCACTACTCCTCCCACTGACACCAACGATGGGGCACTACTCCTCCCACTGACACCAACGATGGGGCACTACTCCTCCCACTGACACCAACGATGGGGCACTACTCCTCCCACTGACACCAACGATGGGGCACTACTCCTCCCACTGACACCAACGATGGGGCACTACTCCTCCCACTGACACCAACGATGGGGCACTACTCCTCCCACTGACACCAACGATGGGGCACTACTCCTCCCACTGACACCAACGATGGGGCACTACTCCTCCCACTGACACCAACGATGGGGCACTATTCCTCCCACTGACATCAGTGACGGGGCACTATTCCTCCCACTGATACCAACAATGGGGCACTATTCATCCCACTGACATCAGTGATGGGGCACTACTCCTTCCACTGACACCAATGACATGGCACTACTCCTCCCACTGCAAAATTACAGTTATGAAGTAGCAATGAAAATAATTTTATGGTTGGGGGTCACCACAACATGAGGAACTGTATTAAGGGGTCGCGGCATTAGAAAGGTTGAGAACCACTGGTGTGGAACAACCTAAGACATGAGAAGTGGAGCCGGCCAGTCTGCAAAAGGTGTCATTTTTATCACCCAAAACTATGTAAGCCCACTCATTATCAAACCGACCAGAATAAGTGCACAGTCCTGAGGTCAACTGTATGGTTCATATCACGGGATATGAGCTAGTAATTTAGTGTAGAGTTTCCCAATGACCACTCCCAAGTCAGAGCCCCCCTCCCTTCCCTACCTTTAAGAGAGTGAAAAGTTTTTCACACAGAGTCATACACAGGGATCTCCCAGCAACATCGTAACAAGGGGAGATCAAAGAACCTTTCTGCTCTGCATCTTGAATTTGCTAAAACCAGGCAAGGCAAGTAACTTACCCTGTAATTTCCTCGCTATTCTATGTTTGCTGTGTCTTTATATACATATATATATATTTTTGTGATATCTCTTTGTACATATTTATTTTGCATCCAACGCTTTTAGTAATAAATCTTTCTTTCTGAAAGTGTTAAACTGTTTCTAAGCGCTTACTTGCAATTCACGAATCCCTGCCTTTGAAGAGACGCTACTGTGGTTATATTTCTGTATAACAGGTCCGCGGGCCGTGCTATATAGATCAATATTTCAATCATTATAGTGTATATTTGGTAACGGGAGTTTCCCAGTCTCCGACAAAAGTGGTGGTGGCAGTAGAGGGTTAGTTGCGTAACTAACCCGACCCAGTAACAAGCGCATTCAGGCTGCAGGCATCGATTGTAGTCCATTAGCTGGGCAATCGCTGTGTAGGGTGCAGCTGGGTGGGGCCTTGTTACGCGCGTCACACCGCGGTTTTGGATCGGCCGGCCCTTCGGTCACGAGTTTGGTGAGAAGGTCTGGGGTCTGACGCCGTGGGCGTGACGTAATACTGTTAGTCGTGGCTGCGCGATTGTCGCCTGTTGGTGGCGGCGACCGCGGGTCGTGACATATTGTTGGCAGCGTACGTGGGATAATTGCAGTAAGAGCTTCAGTGCAGTGTTAAAAGTTGGCTCTGCACTGAAGGATTGTAACCTTTGTGGAAACAGTCCTTAGAAACAAGCGGTGCATATTTTATTTTATATATATGTGTGTATAGAGAGACACATAGCAACAGCTATTTTCTTTTCCTACTTTCTCTTCTATCTTATCTTTGCTTGCAATTATGCCTGGTGAAGCAGATTACGAGAAAATGAGCAAAAGTGATTTGAAAGTTGAATGTGCCTCACGAGGATTGGACGTCGGTCGCAAAACTCGTGAAGATTTGATTAGTGATCTAGTGGAGTATGATATCCGAGCAAATCAGAACTCGGGGGAACTTGAACATGGAGGGGTTCCCGTTATCCACATTGCCAGTGGCTCAGAGACGGCCTCACAGGATGGGCATACAGAGACTGACACTGGAGGATCACCAAATGTTAACGTCACACCACCGCCTGAGCGTGTTAGCACCGTGGTGCCTGGAACCAGCAGAGACTCCTCTCAGATGCAGGAGGCCTTGAAACGCCTCATGGAGACAGATCTGGAGGCATACCTGCGGTTCATGGAATGCCAAGCAGCGGCTGACAGAGAAACTGCGGAACGCCAGGCTGAGAGAGAGGAACGCCAAGCTCAGAGGGAAGCTGATCGTCGGCACAAGATGGAGATGGCAAGGCTCCAGCAGCGATCGGGTCAGAACCTCGGATCCCTAGATCACAGGGACGGCACTCTTTCCGTGGGCGCAGCCAAGTTTCCAGTGATGGAAAAGGACAGTGACATTGACACGTACTTACTGTCCTTTGAAAAAACGTGCCGTCAGTACCATGTGCCCCAAGCTCAATGGGTTCGGTACCTGACACCAGGGCTACAAGGCAAGGCCCTGGAAGCGTTTGTTGAAACGCCAGAGGGGCAAGATGATGACTATGAACGTTTAAAAGATGCCATTATCCGGAAGTACCAGATGACCCCGGAAGTGTACCGCAAGCGGTTCAGGTCTATGCAGAAAGGACCTGGGGACTCTTACCCGGATGTGGCAAGTCGCTTACGCACCACATTCCGACAGTGGACTAAGGGACTGAAAGTTGATTCTTATGAATCTTTGGAGGATCTCATGATCAGAGATCAACTCCTGCACATTTGTCCAGCAGACGTCAGACAGTTCGTCTTGGAGAGGGAGCCAGCATCTACTACAGCTGCAGCAGACCTGGCAGATACCTTCGTCCACACGCGAGTGCCTGAACCTCGCAAGACTCCTCCAAACAGCTGGAAAGGGGGGAAATCGTCCCTAGCAACCTCTCCTACTTCGGTGAGTCAAGCTTCACCTCCGCCCAACCCTGCAGCGCTTGGAGCCAAGCCATTCCTGCCTGACACCCGCAGATGTTTCACCTGTGGGAAAGCCGGACATCTCAGGACGCAGTGTCCTGAGCAGAAGCAGACGACATCGCCTGGCCAGCCGGCCAGCAACTCTTCTTCTGTGCTGTTCGTTCGCAGGAAGATGCGGGTAACCCCTGACAACTTGCAGCCTGTTACCGTGGGCAACCGGTCTGCAACTGGTTTCCGGGACACCGGGGCAGAAGTCACCTTGATCCTGCCAGAGCTGATTGAGCCACAGAACCTCATCCCAGGAAAGTTCCTGACCCTCACAGGAGTTGGGGGGACCCGTTCACGCATACCCTGTGCAAAGGTATTCCTAGATTGGGGTGCGGGGAGGGGGATGAGAGAGGTGGGGGTCTCGGATGAACTGCCCACCCCTGTTTTGTTGGGTGCTGACCTAGGCGCTCTTTTTTCGTATTATGCTCCTGCCGAGAAGACCCGGAAGGGCCCTCTGGAACTCTCTGGACCAGCCAAGGAACTGTGGACAGATATTGGGGTAATGTCTGGGCCACCGGTGGATGGACAGAGGGAGGGGGCTGGGAATGGTGTGGGGCTACAGGAGTCTCCATTAGCTGGAGAACAAGAAGAAATCCCCTTGCCTGGGGAGGTATTGGACTCATGTGTCCCTGATATTATGAACATGACTGTTGAGGATCGTTGTGGTGACACTGAGGGTGATCTTACTAATGTTAGTAACATTGGGAATACAGTCTGGAATGTCAGTAATAATATCAGTAGCATTGATAGGAATGTCATGGATCATATCAGTAGCATTGATGGTAATGTCATTGATAATGTTTGTATTGTTGACGGCAATGTTGATAATGCTGACAATGAATATGAGATTTGTGATGAAACAAAGGATGCATTTTCAGTGTTGGGGGCTGAGGTACAGTCTCTGGGGGCTGAGCAAGGGGATGACTTGGATAGGCCTGTCCCTTGCCCAGGCTCAGAAGATTGTGCCTTGATAAGTGCCCAGCCGTTGGCCTTGCATAGGACTAGGCAGCTGGCTGAGACTTGTAGTCCCATGCCTCAGGCAGCACTGAAAAGCGATTCCCAACGGAGCTTCAGAGGCCCGCTAGCTGTGAGTTGCCCTGCTAAAGAAGGCACACCACAGCTGGCTGGGACTTGTAGTTCCCCACTTCAGGCAGCCCTGAAAAGTGAGTCCCAAAGGACCTTCAGAGGTAAGCTGGCTGGGACTTGCAGTTTCACACTTCAGGCAGCCCTGGAAAGTGAGTCCCAGAGGACCTTCAGAGGTAAGCTGGCTGATACTTGTAGTTCCACACTTCAGGCAGCCCTGAAAAGTGAGTCTCAAAGGACCTTCAGAGATAAGCTAAATGAGCTTTGTAGTCCCACAGGGAAGACTGCTCTGGAAAGCCATTCAGATGGAAATTTTATTCCAGGGCTAGGTGTGAGCCCCCCTGCTGAGGAGAGTAAACAAACGAGCAAGGAGGCTAGAATGACTGGCCTAGTCAGTGGGGGCTGGGAGCCTGAAAGCCTGTCAGTTAATTTCACTTGTCAAGGTGTGTTCACAGGCAGACAGACAGAGGTCAGAGGCAGCACGCCTGGATTACGAGTGGAAGGAAGGTTGATGCTTGGGTTGCAGAGAGAGGTCCTTCGGGCCCAGACCCAATCACCCTTCCCTAGCACTCGGGGTCCAGAGCGGCTGCCCAGGCCTCCGATAGATGGTGTCTGGATTCAGAAGGTGCCGGCTGATTGGGCCACAGAGGCAAAGGGAATGGCACAGTCAGGAATCCAGGGATCAGCTAGAGTCTGGGCAGTCCTAATGGTCGCGGTCCTCCAGCAGGATACGATGACCAGGCTTTCTGAGAGCCTTGGGAAGCTGAACACCAGCCCTGGGTTTGTGGCCTACCCCATGCCCAGGAGCCATGAGGCAATGGAGCATCCGGAAGGTGCCTACTGTTTTGCCATCATGGGCCTGAGCAAGGAGCCTGGGCCACCATCTCTAACCCAGCAAGCTCCAGACGAGCCAGCCTTCACTACCCCATGTGGCTTGCCTGAATCCTTGGGAAAGCTAGTTGGGGTTGAGAAGGCACTGACAGCCACTCCTACGGTCAGGAGTGGCCCGCAATGCACAGTGGACCTGGGTGCCGTTGTCCACTGTAGGGGCCTCGCAGTGCTCAGCCCTGTCTGGGAAGAGCCACTTGCGCCCCTGTCACTAGGCGGGAACAAACCGCCTGTGCCCAGTCCGACAGCCCAGAAGGGTAACTGTCAGAGGGGCATGTCAGTGGTTCAGTTTAGGAACCCATCAGTAAGAAGAGACCCCCAGAGGTCTGGGCATGGGGAGACTGAGGCAGTTGAGGCCTGGTCTACTCCCCAGGCCAAGAAGCAGGTTACGTCAGTCGCAGGTACAGCTGGCTACGGTAAGACGCCTGGATGCTATGATCATGGCTCAGCTGGGCCTGTGACTGGCCTAGCAGACAGGAAACTGGAGGAACCGGTGTCCTGGATGCTAGCAGGTAACGAGGACTGTCCATCTTGGATGAAGGTACCTGTGGACACCACTGGGAGGCGAGGCCCAGAATTCGCCTGTCCGGTTCCGGTGCACACGGACGCTACTACCTTCAGGCCAGATGTAGTCCTAAGCCTGAGGAAGAAGGTAGGAGAGGGAAATCTTCTTCTCTACCTTGATAAGAAGCTACATATTAATATGTTAGCAAAGGACACCCCTGAGCCGAAGTGTTTTGTGAACAGGTGGGCACCCCGGCAGTTGCCACGGGATTCGGATAGGCACAGCCGACTGGTACCCACCCGTGACCACTCACTTGGTCGGCCCAGCAGTGCTGCTGGAGAGCACGGCTTCCTGTTCAGACGGAATTCGGTTCTCCCGCAGTACAGCGGTACCAGGACGTCCCAAGAGGAACCTCTGGACAGAGGTCGGTTGCGTCAGGAGAGAACTTGTAGCTCACTCCTTGGCAACCACTTAAGGGGGAGGTGTGGCAAACTTGCTCATCAGAATTGGAGCGGAGTTCCCCCTCAACCCTCGTTTCCGTGTTCTGTCTGTGTATTTGAGGTCTTCCTGGAATCCTCACATCCCCCCTGCATTCCTGTGAGGCAGACTGTGAGGCAAATCTCCGGGCAAATGGTGTGGAACAACCTAAGACATGAGAAGTGGAGCCGGCCAGTCTGCAAAAGGTGTCATTTTTATCACCCAAAACTATGTAAGCCCACTCATTATCAAACCGACCAGAATAAGTGCACAGTCCTGAGGTCAACTGTATGGTTCATATCACGGGATATGAGCTAGTAATTTAGTGTAGAGTTTCCCAATGACCACTCCCAAGTCAGAGCCCCCCTCCCTTCCCTACCTTTAAGAGAGTGAAAAGTTTTTCACACAGAGTCACACACAGGGATCTCCCAGCAACATCGTAACAAGGGGAGATCAAAGATCCTTTCTGCTCTGCATCTTGAATTTGCTAATACCAGGCAAGGCAAGTAACTTACCCTGTAATTTCCTCGCTATTCTATGTTTGCTGTGTCTTTATATACATATATATATATTTTTGTGATATCTCTTTGTACATATTTATTTTGCATCCAACGCTTTTAGTAATAAATCTTTCTTTCTGAAAGTGTTAAACTGTTTCTAAGCGCTTACTTGCAATTCACGAATCCCTGCCTTTGAAGAGACGCTACTGTGGTTATATTTCTGTATAACAGGTCCGCGGGCCGTGCTATATAGATCAATATTTCAATCATTATAGTGTATATTTGGTAACGGGAGTTTCCCAGTCTCCGACAAAAGTGGTGGTGGCAGTAGAGGGTTAGTTGCGTAACTAACCCGACCCAGTAACAAGCGCATTCAGGCTGCAGGCACCGATTGTAGTCCATTAGTTGGGCAATCGCTGTGTAGGGTGCAGCTGGGTGGGGCCTTGTTACGCGTGTCACACCGCGGTTTTGGATCGGCCGGCCCTTCGGTCACGAGTTTGGTGAGAAGGTCTGGGGTCTGACGCCGTAGGCGTGACGTAATACTGTTAGTCGCGGCTGCGCGATTGTCGCCTGTTGGTGGCGGCGACCGCGGGTCGTGACACTCATCACTTCCCCAAGCTAGTACAATGTTACTATGGTAACATACTACTTTGGTCATAGTGAAATATGAAAAAAATAATCTTGAGAAAATAATATAAAATAGTAAAATAATAAAAAAAAATTATCATTTTTTTTTTTCGTACTGTCACTAGTCAGTGTCCCTGATCACCGCCATACCAGTTATATGAAGACGCTGTACTGCACTGGTGACAGTATGTAAAAAAGAAATTGTGAAAATAATTTTTCTCATTTCTTCATTTTCCGAAAAATTATAACAAAAAAATTACAACTTCAAAAAACTCGCCATGCCTCCTATGAAATACATCGGACTGTACTTTGCAAAAAGGGGTCATTTAGGGGATATCTGTATTGTTCTGACATTTTTGGGCCTCAAGAAATTAGATTGGCTGCCAGTACTTCAGGATTGATAAATTTTCAGATATATCCCATAGTTTGTGAACTCTATAACTTTCCTACAAACTAAATAATAAATACTGATTTGGGTTATTTTCACCAAAGACCTGTAGGAGAATACATCTTGGCCTAAATTTATGAAGAAAAATTATTTATTTGCAAACTTTTATAACAGAAACAAAGAAAAACGTGGTCTTACTTTCAAAATCTTCGGTCTTTTTTGTTAATATAGCAAAAAATAAAACCCCCCAGTGGTGATTAAATACCACCAAAAGAAAGCTCTAACTGTATGAACAAAATGATACAATTTTAGTTTGGGTAGTGTTGCATGACCGTGCAATTGTCATTGAAAGTGTGAGAGCGCTGAAACCTGAAAATTGGCCTGGGCAGGAAGGGGGTAAAAGTGCCCAGTATGTGGTTAAATAAGCTAAATGCCCATACAAATTTATGTAAACATACAATATTTTGTGCTCAATATAGTGTCCACTGCTACCACTTTGCATCTACGTTAACAAACTTATTTTGCTAAAAAAAGAAAATCCACAAATCAATGAAAAATTCATAACGTGTAAAAGTACTCCATGCTCAAGACTGCCAGCTGCAATATAGCCACTGCCTTTTTTCCACCTCTTGCACACATGATGGTGAGGGCGCCCCCTTTAATAGTGCTTCTACACTCACCAGAACAATATGACTCCCAGCTTTTCAGCTGCCAGAGTCTAAGGCTTTGTTCACACCTATGTACTTTTTTAGTGCATTTTACAGAAACGCACAACAATCCATTAAACATGGCTTCCTATGGCTCTAGTTCATATCTGTGTGTTTTAAGCCAGTGCATTTCTTAGAAAGGGTCAGGGCCTTTTTTCCCACAGCAGAATGTGTCTTGCATGTAATAGACATCAACGGACCTTCTCCAAAAACGCAAGTGTTTCATTTTTTATGCTTTTGCACTTTTTTTGATTAATGGGAAGGTATGACAGTTCTGTTTCTGTAGTGCGACTTTAATGTGACTTTACACTCTCTGGCACAGTAGCATCAAAATCGCATTAAAGTGTTGCAGGTACCTTTATATGATCAAAGCCGCATGTTAGGATTAAGGGCTAGGGTTAGAATTAAATATTAGGATTAAGGGTTAGGGTTAATGCCTCATGCACAGCACACAGGATGTTTATTTAACTCTTAGGGCTCATGCACACTGCAGCTGCTGTACTCATGTTCAGGAGCTGTTCAGCGTTTTTTTCAGCAGCCCCTGAACTCTCCCTAATGTTTTCCTATGTGTCCAGGTACACATAGTCGTTTACAGGCAGTTGAGCTTATAGTTGTTTTTTTTTTAACGTACCAAACTCGTGTTAAGGAGTAGATTTTACCGGCGTTTAAAATGCTTGTAAACGCAGTTAACCGAGTTTAGCAGAGTTTGCGCTTAGAAGCGTTTTTTAACTTCCAGATGCTGTCCAGAGCCTTTTTTCATCATCAGAAATGCATGCAAAGCATTTTCCATGTATTCAAATGGACCTATTACACCAGCGCAGTCAGTTCCAGGTTTTGCATGAAGGAAAAAATGGTAGAACGTGCTGCATTATGCCCATGATGGGATCCATAGTGAATACAACCATAAAAGACAGGTAATCTCAACACGTACTGATCTCTATGCTTCTGCTCTCTCTATTTCTCTCAAGATGTCTGAAAGAGTTAAATTTTTACTATTTTTCTGGGCCTTTGGGAAGGTCTTCTGAGGTTATTTTAAAAACGCAACACTTCTATACGCAAACGCACATAAACGCGGTATGCAAACGCGGCTATACTGACGTTTTTTAACCTACGTTTTCCAGCAGTCAGTTTCCATCAGTCAGAAGAGTTTTCCAAATGCCCCGTGTACATGAGCCTTTAGAAACCAGCAGCATTTTTGCAGAAAAAATGTCTGACGCTTCTACAAGTTTTTGGGAGCTGCAAGCTGTAGAATAAAATTATTCTGGCCAATGAAATGAATTTAATGCTCAAGCGCTAAATTCAGTTAGTGTTTAGGCGCTTTTAGGAACGGCAAGCGTTTTTTCCTGCCCAAACTGCTACTCCTGGATGCTCTGGCAGTGTTTTTTTTTTTTCCTGCCTCTAAAAGCCCCTGCCACTAAAAGCTTCTAAAGGTCTTTGTGTGCATGGACACATAGGATAACATGGAGGAGCATTTGAAAACAGTAAAAAAAAAAAAAAAAAGGCCTGACACCCCTAAAAGTGGCTGCAAAAATGCCCTGTGTGCATGAGGCAGAAATGTTGGGGTTAGACAGCTTGGTCTATTGAAGAACGTTGAAAAATAACAGACTTAGGGTCCTATCACATGGGCGTTCCATCTTTTTCATCAGTTCAGTCATGTTTTTTCAAAGAAAAAACTGATCAGTTTACATCCGTTTACATCAGTTTTTTCATCTGTTTACATCCATTTTTGTCAATTTACACCCGTTTTTCATCCGTTTACATCCGTTTTTTACTGGGGTTTTTTACGGAAGAAAGATAGGGTTTTCTTCCATTTAAAAAAAATGGGTGTTAAGGGATATGGACATTAACAGATGACCATCCGTTTACATCCACTAGTCCATAGAAATACATTGGTGTCCGTTTTTCATCCGTAAACGGACATATGAAAAACTGACATATGGGACGCCCATGTGAAAGAGGCCTTAAGCTGAGTATGCATGTATCAAAATTCAACCGGTTCAGCAGCAACCAGTGAAATTTCAGTTTTGTGCGTATCCCTGTCTATTCAACAGAAGTTGGTCATTAAAAAAGTCCTGCTGGAAAACCAGTATTCGATCAGCCCCTGCAGCCAATGGCTGCAGTGCTAATTTGTTGATTCTGGTAAAGGGGAAATCCCAGCTGTCAGAATACAATAGTGCGCAGGGGGAGATCCCTATATCCACATCGCTTGTGTGGATGCGCCGATCTGTCTTTTTTTTTACATTTATTTAACCCACTAGTTGAACAAAATAAAAAACTGTCCCTGTATACACTACTTTACTGGCAGGTGAAAATAAAAAAAAAAACTCTTAGACAAAACTAATACAGACATCACATCTAAGAATTAGCTGCAATATAATACATTTTATTGCTTTAACTTTAGAAAATATTTCTTTCCTGTCTCTCTTCTTTGCACTGCAGCACATTTTCTTTTTTACAGGGTTTCTTTAGAGGTGTCTTGGCAAAATGCCTGATAATTGCTAAAAGTTGTGAAAAAGCCAGCGTTGGATCAAGCTTGCCTTTTTTGTTACACAAAGCCACAAGTTTTCCCAGTGCAGCATTAGAAACTTGGGTATCAGCAGGCCAGCCGCTGGCATTCTAACGTCCAATAACACCATTGGTTGATAAGGAGGACTTCGCGTGTCTGAACAGCATCCTTGTTTGCCCTTCCCCTGCCCCCTCTCCATCAGTACATTAGCTGAATAAGGGATGGAAATTGAGGGAGAAGAGAAATGGTGGAATAATAGTTAGTACCAGTAAGTCATCTCTAATCTAGGTGTTCTATATGTGTGGATGTTGTTGTATCATAACTATTCATTTTATTTTTTACATGTTAGAATGGGGTGGCTCAAGACTGAGCAGAATTTTAAAGGGTGCCATAACTGAAAAAAGGTTGAGAAACAGTATTCTAGACACATCAATAATAGCACAACCCATATAAAAAATGATTTATGGCTGCTGGCATTGATTCTGTGAGTTCAAAATCTTATTTTTTATCACAAAGGTACACTACATTGAACACCACCTACTGCTCAATTGCAGACTGTGATTGAGTATTCAACCTTCTTTTGAATAAGTTGCCAAGAGTTTATTTTCTGTGTATTAAATACATTTACTTGCTTTCCCAAAACCCACTTTGGTAGCAGCAGTAAATTAATTGTAAACCCTGACCTTGTAAAACAACCCATTCAGTTTAAAACAGAATTGTAATGCAGAATATTTGTGCATACATATAAAAAATATAAATAACTCCCCCCCCCCCTTTTTTATACATGCTCATACACCCTCTGTTCTCAGCTGTATAGAGAGCTAAGGAAGGGGTGGGGAAAAGCAGCAGCACACTGAGCTTCCCAGTGAATGGCTGTGCAGGGGGAATGTCAGCAGAAGTCTGATTATTGGAGGAGAGCAGGCTGAGCTCCCAGCACAGATAGAGAACTGACCACGCTGTGCTCTCATGTCTAACGTTGTCCGTTTTTAATATGAAATCAGAGGGTCTGGCAGGAACACCAGAGATTTCACACAAAGGAAGCGATACAAAGAGAACAGGATACTTTTTCCATACATGTACAGTATATGGTAAAGCAGGCACATATCAGGAATATGAAATGTTGGGTTTACAGTCTCTTTAACTGTACAAAGATAGTCAGATACATTATTTTGCAGAAGGAACTGAAGAGCATGGATAAACCAGGCATGAAATTTAGCAACTGCAAAATAATAGGGTAAAAAAAAACATATAAATTCTGCCTAAAAATCATAATAAAACTACCAATCTGATAATAAAAAAATATTTAGTTACAAGTGAAAAACAAGCAGAATCCTCAATCATTCCTTTATTTTAGTAAAAAAGAACTTATCACTGACCAGTGCTGGGACAAGGTCATCTAGAGCCCAGGGAGAATATGCCAAATTGTGCCCCCCCTCAAGATGTATGAGAATGTGTCAGCAAAAATTCTCTCCCTCCCCAAAACAAATCGAGCACTAATCTGCATTCTAAACATGAATTCCCCCTCTTCCCAGTACAAATCCATCCCCTTGCTGAAATCCACCCCTCCCAGCACAATTCTTTGCCCCCCATCCCCCCAGCTCAAATCTTCTCTCTCCCCATATGCCCTGATCACATATCCCACCCCCCCAAAAAAATCCCCCTCCTAGCATAAACCCTCTGCCCTTCAAATTTCCCCTTCTAGCACAAATCTTCTTCCCCCCACTGCCTCTCCTAGCACAAAACTCCTCCCCCAATCTTCCATCCTAATACAAATCCCCCTCCCGAAAAACATTTCCCCTCCTATCACAAATCCTCCCCTCCACCACCATATTATATTTTCTAGCACAAACCCCCCAAATTCTCACTTCCAAAACAATTCCCCTCCCCCCAATCCCCTTGTGGTGTCCCCCAACTTACAGTGCCCAGGGCAGCCATCCCTCCTTCCCACCCCTTGTCCCGACTCTGCTGACCAGTCCAGACCAGAACAGATTCTAACCTCCTAACATTTTGCTAGCTAAAATCATGTACACCTATGATGCCCATACACTTGGGATGGTTCTTATCCAATCCAGCTGATTTCAAAGCTATGGGCAGATGCAAACCAAACTCTGGTGACAGGTCATGGGGACAAAAAGGTATTAGACAGGCTGCACAGCCTAATGCAATCTATACTGTTCACCATGAGAGAAATTGGTGCTGGAACAACCTGTCTGCAGCATGTCTGCACTGGGCCCATCCCCAAAAGAAAAATGAATGATTAGCCAAGCTTTCCCTTTTAGATTGTAAGCTCTAATGAGCAGGGCCCTCTGATTCCTCCTTTATTGAATTGTATTGTAACTGTACTGCCTGCGCTCATGTTGTAACACACTGTGCAAACTGTTGCCACTATATAAATACTGTATAATAATAATAAGCTGAGCATACTTATTTATACTAACAGCATAAATTAATTTTTCTGATGTCTGCCAGAAGTGCCTGCATGTCTACATTTTATGTTTTTTTCTTCCATTCTAATTCTGCCAATGAGCAGAAATGGAGACTTGAAAACTGTTGCATGAAACTGACTTCTATACTATGCATTCATCCACAGACATTAAATAAAAGTTGTTTGATCTGATTACTTTTGTCCAGACATATCTATGAATCCTCGATTACGTTGTTCTGTACAACCAGGAAAAATCAACTTGGCAGGTTTGAAAACTCGTTTTGATCACTATTTTCCCAGCAATAACCAAACACTTTAAGAAATGTTAAATGTATATTAAAAAATTGGTGCTAGAGATGTCTCCATGCACATCCAATAGGTCTTTTTCACATATATTAGTGAAAAATAAAGAAATCTGGCACTTAGGAAATCACTTTATTTCTAAGCAGTTGTCTCTTGTGAGCTTTTAGCGGGAGATGAGAGTACCAGGCACCTGTCCAGGTCTAACTAATTAACTTTCACCATCATGTACTTGGAAACTCTGGAGCGCTTCACTCCGTTACAAACAGCAATTACAAACAGCAATTACAAGTCCACTGAGTCTAATGGTTTGGTGTGTTGTACTCATCACTAGGTAGTTTCTCTTTTGAAAATGTAAAAAAAAGGCCTGGCCTATGGATATTCTTCAAGGGTATGCACCCACAGTGAAGGCCAAGGATGTTTTATGAATAGCTGGAACAAGAATTAAGATGTATTTCAAGTTAAATTGCTTAGATTGTAACACCAACATAGGAAAAGCACATTTTTTAAAATCTGCAGGCAGATAGCCATGAACTTTTCAAACAGTAAGACTGATTAAAGGATTAGCTAACCTTTACAAAACAACTGCCTATGCAGAAAGGGGTGTTAATAGATAAATACAAGCTGCACAGCTCTGAATAATATTTGCTATAGGTGTAGGCTTTTTACGTACCTCCTGAAGCCTGACTGGAATACTCCCAGGACGTTGTTAGGACATTGCTAAGTGAGGCATAGTCGTTACTGCTTACCTCCTGCATCACAGGAGAGAACTCTCAAACACTAGGAGCTACTGCATCAGGGGAGAAAAAGAGCATGAGAGGGGACTTAAATCAGAGAAAAATCTCACTCCTGTGATGGTGGAGGTGAATAGTAATGACTAGGCTTCACTTAGCAACATCCTAGCAACATCATAAGAGCATTCCAGTCAGGCTTCATGAGGTTTGTAAAGGGCTTACACCTATAGCAAAGGCATTATTCAACTTTGGTTAGAGCTGTCCAGTTTCTTTTTTTCTACCTCTTACATGCATAGGCAGTTTTTTGGTGAACTAATCCTTTAACTTTGCAATTTAATATAACATGAAAAATTATTAGAAGAATTGTTTGCTGCCCACCAGTGCTACCCTGAAGCAAAAAAGATCTTGTATTTACAGATTATAAACATGCTTCAAAAATATTGTATATGGGTAGCTGTAGACGTGCAGACACAGACAGTAGAAACAAAAAGTTTCTGTTAAGAAAATTATTATTGGTTGCATATAACTTACATAGACTGTCATAAAAAACTGTAGCAGGTCCAAGATGCAGGCACCTGGAGATGCCTGCATATATTGCGTTAGCTTCCAAAACTTTGCTTTGTGACAGTGGCTGCCATTTTGCTTAAGCCCAGAGCCCATAAGCAGCAGTAAATCTTTAGACTCTCAGCAGATCGGCCTCTAGTGGCTCTGATTTTTGGCACAGTCCCTAAAAATAGAAAGCAACTGAGCATGTGCAGGACAGGGTGAAACAGTGTATCACTGGATTTTAAACAGTATAGGCACTTATTTTTAATGTTTTACATAGCTATACCTGCAAAAGGTCCAGCCTTAAGTGATCTAACAGGGCTTTATTTTCTGACTAAAGTTCCACTCTAATAACCAGCATCTTAAAAAAAGAAAACAATTGTCACATGAACCCAAAAATGCACCAAATACAATGCACCCTTGGTGTGCTTTTGGTGTATTTCTATTGACTTAAAATGGAAGGTGCACCAGTTCAACCCCTGATTCTTCCCATGCATGCTCAAAAGTGTGTGCAAAGAGGCACTCTTATTATCAAATAGGTAAAGTCAAGAAAGAAAAATTGCAGAAACAACGTCCCTTCTGGACCATATCTGTGCGTTGGAGGTAGCCAGTCTCTGGCTAGGAATGTGATGGTAGAACTAAAGACTTTGCATGACTCTCTGAACTCCATATTTCTTACTAAAGCAAAGGTGAAATTAATGTATTCTAGATGGCATTTCTATGAGTTTGGAGGAAAACCCAGTAGACCTTTGGCCCAAGCGCTGAAAGAGGTGAAATCCCATTCTTATATCCAGTCCATTACTACACCCCAAGGTAACAAACTCTTTAGGCCACAAGACATTGCAGACTGCATTCAAGCCTACTATTAAAAACTTTATAACCCCTCCAAAGAGGACTCCATTCCTGACTCGCAGACATACTCATCTCTAATTGATGATCTCCACACATCGGGTATACCTCAATTGTCTGCTCAAGATAAGAAAGCTATGGAG
This sequence comes from Staurois parvus, assembly GCF_062004578.1. Taxonomy (NCBI): domain Eukaryota; kingdom Metazoa; phylum Chordata; class Amphibia; order Anura; family Ranidae; genus Staurois; species Staurois parvus. Next base: position 1,043,498 of record NW_028317941.1, read on the forward strand.
ATTCCGATTTCAAAGGAGGAGATCCTGGCGGCAATGTGGGCTATGGGCAAGGCCCTGGGTCCTGATAGTTTTCCACTGACTTATTACTGAACATTTGGTGAACAACTCATTCCACACCTGGTCCGCACTTGTAATGCTCTGTTAGACGTGGCATCTCTTCTGGTAGACTTCTTACATGCACACATTGCTCTGATTCCAAAGCAGGGTAAGGACAGGTTGGATTGTGCAAACTACCATCCTATATCATTACTGAATGTGGATCTTAAGCTGTCCACAAATGTCCTGGCTGCCCGCCTCATCTAAGTCATACCTAAACTGGTCAATTGTGACCAGGTTGGATTTATCCCGAACAAGAAGGCCAGGAATGATATGTACCATGCTCTATCTTTGATCCTTTTGGCACGGTCGAGAGCCACTCTGTTGCTGCTGATTTTGGTTGACGTGCAGAAGGCCCTTGTACAAGTCAGCTGGCTGTTTATGCAACGAACAATTCGGTATCTAGGCTTGGATCCCAACATGTGCAAGTGAATCAATGTCATCTTTTCATGCCCGACAGCAGCAGCGGTCTCTAATACCTTCAGCTTGAGAAACGGAGCACACCAGGGATGCCCCCTCTCGCCTCTGATCTTTGTGCTAGTGCTGGAACCTCTACTTTGCCATATCAGGGCTAAGCCAGACATTAGGGACTTACAAAGTAGAAGCTCGCATCATAAGGTCGCAACTTACACTGACGACGTATCGTTCTTCATAACCAATCCTGAGCTCACTATTCCTAATCTGTTAAAAGCCCTTAAGACGTATGCATATCTCTCCAACTACAAAATAAATGTCCAAAAGTCGGAGGCATTGAATGTGGTTTGGAAGGAACAGCATATTGAAGATAACTGTCCTCCCGAGGTTGTTATACTTATTACGGACAATCCCGGTTCTGATCTGGGATGTAAGGGCGGAATTCTTCAACTTCCTTTGGGGTTATAAAACTAAAAGGATCTTGTACGGCCTTTAGGCCTTCCCAAAGGTGAATGGTGGTACTGAATTTCCAGATCCAATTAAATATTATATTATTATGCTGTCCATCTGACCAGAACTCTGGACTGGATCAAACATGTTTGGGAGAAGGGATGGGTAGGATTGGAGCAGGATATGTTCCTATCACCACTACAAATGCTATCATGGCTAACTGCAGTGTTACCAAGCATTAAATCTCATCCCCTGATTGGTGCCACACTCCTGATTCTAAACAAGGCTGGCTGTGTCTCCAGTTCCACCTCCTCTACTTTCACATTAATGTCCCTGGTGATAGGAGCATTAGATTTCATTCTTGGTTTGATCCTATTTTTTTCATCCTAACCAATTTAGAATCTGCCATTTCCTCTGCAGAAACAACTGGTGCACCATAGGAGAAATCAGGAACATGATGTCACCCCCAGTGGATTACTGGAGAGCCAGAGGTGGCTCTAGGCTTTGGGAGGCCTTAGGCAAAACTTAGACATGAGGTCCCACTCATGCTCATAATGGGAAAAATAATTCAAGCAATAAAAATTAACTGGGGGATGGATAAGGCAACCATTGGTGGTTCAAGAGTGGGGCTAACAATTTAGGTGTGCTGTAAAACATAACTCTCCCATCAGCCTAGGGGGGTGGACTGGAGGATGGAAAAAAAGTCAATTACAGATTTGCAGCATCTCATGGCTGACAGAGCAAATATAGTACATACCAACCGCAGGCCGAGACATGATAACACTGTCCTGTGGAACGCCCCTCCTTGTAGGCCCAGCACTGATAATACTGTCCTTTGGATGGGAGGGGTGTTGTGTGCGGATGCACTGTTAATCCTCATTGGCTGACGGGCAGAGCTCCAGAAGTATTACACGAGAGGTGAGTGTGAGAGGGGTCTTAACGCTGCCTGATCACAGCAGCATTAAGGTCCCTTGTACCTCAAAACTGGGGTAATGCGTTAGGCCAGTGTTTCTCAACCTTTTTACCTTTGAGGAATCCCTGGCAAAAAGTGTGATCTAGGGGAACCCCTGAAATAATGAAATTCTGAAGGACCCTCTGCACACTGGTATATACCCTTTCAAGCAAACTATGCAACAAATAGGGATATTTGGTTCACACATATTGCAATACATGTTTAAGCTGGCCAACTGCGTCAAAGTAATCCCTCTATGGCCAGTCCTACTCTGCCCTGCCTACGCAAGTGCTACTGTGGACACAATGCTAACATAGGGGAAAAGACACAATGGGGAGAGCTACAAGGTTCAGGTCTGGCTACTGACCCAACAATACAACAAACAAGAGATCCCTGTGCTCAAATCCATACAGCTAGTGCATGCATTTATCCATCAGGTGCTAAAGGGGTGTAACCACATTAACTCTAGAAATTCTGAAGGACCCTCTGCACACTGGTATATACCCTTTCAAGCAAACTATGCAACAAATAGGGATATTTGGTTCACACATATTGCAATACATGTTTAAGCTGGCCAACTGCGTCAAAGTATTGCAATATGTGTGAACCAAATATCCCTATTTGTTGCATAGTTTGCTTGAAAGGGTATATACCAGTGTGCAGAGGGTCCTTCAGAATTTCTAGAGTTAATGTGGTTACACCCCTTTAGCACCTGATGGATAAATGCATGCACTAGCTGTATGGATTTGAGCACAGGGATCTCTTGTTTGTTGTATTGTTGGGTCAGTAGCCAGACCTGAACCTTGTAGCTCTCCCCATTGTGTCTTTTCCCCTATGTTAGCATTGTGTCCACAGTAGCACTTGCGTAGGCAGGGCAGAGTAGGACTGGCCATAGAGGGATTACTTTGACGCAGTTGGCCAGCTTAAACATGTATTGCAATATGTGTGAACCAAATATCCCTATTTGTTGCATAGTTTGCTTGGAAGGGTATATACCAGTGTGCAGAGGGTCCTTCAGAATTTCTAGAGTTAATGTGGTTACACCCCTTTAGCACCTGATGGATAAATGCATGCACTAGCTGTATGGATTTGCGCACAGGGATCTCTTGTTTGTTGTATTGTTGGGTCAGTAGCCAGACCTGAACCTTGTAGCTCTCCCCATTGTGTCTTTTCCCCTATGTTAGCATTGTGTCCACAGTAGCACTTGCGTAGGCAGGGCAGAGTAGGACTGGCCATAGAGGGATTACTTTGACGCAGTTGGCCAGCTTAAACATGTATTGCAATATGTGTGAACCAAATATCCCTATTTGTTGCATAGTTTGCTTGAAAGGGTATATACCAGTGTGCAGAGGGCCCTTCAGAATTTCTAGAGTTAATGTGGTTACACCCCTTTAGCACCTGATGGATAAATGCATGCACTAGCTGTATGGATTTGAGCACAGGGATCTCTTGTTTGTTCCCCTGAAATAATGTTCACATCCACAGCTCATGGAAAATTGGTATGATTGGTGAGCTGTTAATAATAACAATTATTTTTAGAAATAGCATTAAATAAAAGAATGAATCTTGGCAATTTGCTCCCATCCCCAAATCTATGGCGTTCATTGCGGACAAGAACATAAATGTGCCCTGTTTGCCGATGACGTTCTTATGTATATTACTTCCCCTATGATAACTATCCCTAATTTATTGTCACTATTACCTCAATTTTCTGCTCTTTCTGGGCTTTCTGTTAATTCCCAAAAAACAACAGCCCTTAATGTTTCCTTATCCATGCTTGAGGGACAACAACTTTGCGCTTCCTATGATTTTCAATGGGCGAGTAAGTCGTTACCTTATTTAGAGATACATTTCGCCACTTCAATCATGACGCTATATCAGGCTAACTGATAAAAATATTAAAACCTCCTGCGCTTCAGATGAATGTAAAACCTTAAGCTGCCAACACCCTCCTTTTTACCAAAAAGTGCATAAATATAAATGAAAATGGTGTAGCGCTAGAAAAATCCCACTATGTATAAATAAATGTGCATATATGGAACCTAAACTCATAAATAGATATATATATATATATATATATATATATATATATATGCTCTCAGATATCACACAGATACACATGCATAAAAATGATAATAATCCCCTTGTGCATCCCCCTATGGGGAAGACAACACGTGACTAGATACTTATATAGTGGTTACACACAAGGTCATGCAAAAATAACACACTACAATAAGTGATATTAGTGAATAATCAGTCCACTTCAAGCAAAAAACTGTGAGCCTTTGAAAACCGTGAGAGTGCCACTGGTGCCACAATCCTATAATAGTCTGAGTGCCTCCTCACCTCCCCGCACTGACCACAAGGGCCAATATGCCTTGTTTTATATAGGATGTATCCCTCAGGAGCCAAACGGTCTACAGGTCCACAGTTGATCCCACATCAAACGCTGTCATCCAAAAGAACACCTCCAGCCGCTGTATAGTGGTGGTTCCTTACCACCAGATGATGCTCATATTGCATGACCGCACAATTCTCAGTTAAACTAGCGCAGCAAATGTCTAAGCCTCCAGCTCTGCGTTCATCTCCAGCCCGGACGTCCAAACCTGCGTTCATCTCCAGCCTGGACGTTTGGACGTCCGGGCTGGAGATGAACGCAGAACAACAGGGGGGCAATTTAGGAAAATTAGGCAGCTGTGAGACCCCTGTGAGCACGAGGCTTTAGGCAACCCCCTAATTTGCCTAATTAAAAAGCCGCCTCTGTGGACAACTATGCAGCTACAACATTTTCTAATGTCCCCTTCTGGTGGGGGAACACCTAGAGGCCTGATCACAGCTTTTGAGGGTTGAGGGTTACTGTCTGGACCCATCCCTCCATGCTGTTTCTAAAACTTACTCCATTATGCCTAAACCACTGGGAGGCCACTTTTCATACAAAGATGGGAAAGGGACTTAGATCTGTCATTTACATCTCCATGGAGAGAATGGACCTTGTACTTTGCACATCATTCCTCAATTGCCATTAGGCTCCAAGAATCAGGGTATAAAGTGCTAACTCGATGGTGCAGGTACCTACCCTTTTACACAGGATCTATCCCGCAGTGTCTCCGACCTGCTGGCATTGCCAACAAGACAATGGAACCATGCTACATATTTTCTGGACATGTCCCTGTTCCGCATCTTCTGGGACACAATTCGGGACCTTATCTTCAAATTGATCAATATTCGCTTGGAAGACAAGCTCAAGATGTGTATTCACCACTTGACCCCACCCTCACGGTGTAGATACAAGAAACCTTCTGATACACTTACTAAATGCTGCAAAACTCTGCATACCTCAAAGATAGAAATGCTTAGACCCCCAATGGTTGGCCAGTGGATCATTGTGGTGAACAAACTCAATGAAATGGAACATTTAACAGCAGCTGTAAAGCGAAAAGAAGAACAGTTCTGCAAAATATGGTATTATTGGCACGAGTTCCAATATTCCAGAGACTACAATGCCTATGTGCCCTCAGCACTACCTTAGCAATGGCTATCAGGGACTGCACTGGCTCTGAGCAGCTGGAGCAACTGTATGAGCTGTGGAGTGGTGGCCTGAGCTTTTTTTTTTTTTACTCCCCCTCCCATTGGAAAGGTACGATCTAGTGCGGAAAAGTGCACCAGTGTGAAAGGGCCCCAACATGTTTCACCCTGTGAAGGGCTTAATCATAGTGATTAATCCCTACACAGGTAAAACATGTTAGAAGGTCTTTTCTGGAGGGTGGAGAGCCAGCTAAAACCATTTTGTGATCATTTGTTTTGTGATTCACTACATTGGTGTGCGGCCCTGGGAAACATTTGTGGCCTTTTTTGTACTGTGTGACAATGCATTACTGTGTTTTGCCATGCATTGCAGGTGCGTTTAGGGGCCATTTATAATGAATGGCACTGCATTGCGCCAATGGCATGATTTGGTTTAAAGGCAATGTTTTTATGGGGTGTATTTAGGGTGGTGTCATTTATTTCCTTTTGTGTGTGTGCTTGTGTTTTATTTTTGTGTGTGTATTTATTAGTTGGGGCTTGTTCACACTATCTCTATGGGGTCAATCTGCACGTGCTCATTTATACCACAGGCATTTGAATGCGTTTTTAAATGAATGCATATGCAAGAAAAATAGTATTCAATCAACCTAATTTCAACCACTGCAGTGCTTTCATGTGTGTTTAAAAAAAAGTATAGCATCCTGCATCTTTTTTCACATGCAAATGCATTGCAATTGTGTGAAAATGCAACTCAGTAAAAAAATGCAAAAAAAACATACTGCAAAAGCACTTTAAGCACATTACAAATGCATGTAAATGAGTATATGGAACTACTAAATGTGAGGATTACAATGTAAACAATCCTTACATAGGTTCAACACATGGGCACAACTGTTTTCCATGCATCCTGTTCACACCATAAGGCCCCATTCACACTTGAGCGTTTTTTTTGAAGCGCCAAAACACTCAGACCCGGTTCACACCAATGCGGTGCGGGAAATGCTGCGAGCCGTGCGCATTTCCCGCACCACATTGCAATCGCATCGCATTCATGCAGTCTGGTGCAGCTGTCAATGATAAATTAACGACAACCTCAAACAGACCGCAAAACGCGATTCAATTGCCAGAAATCGCATTGCATGGGTGAGAACTTTATAAAGGTTCCTGCACCTTTTTGGTGCAGATGCGATGCGATTTGAGCCATACAAAGTGTATGGCTCAAATTGCACCGCACAAACATTTGCATGTAATTCGCACAGGAATACGGTGCGGTTCCTGTGCGAATTACATGCAGTGTCCCACACTGCACAGTGTGAACCTGGGCTTAGCAGGGAAAAAAATCTATATTGGGGTGGTTATTTATTTATTTATTTATTTCAGGTACTTATATAGTGCCGTCAATTTACGCAGCACTTTACATATATATATATTGTACATTAACATCAGTCCCTAACCCTCAAGGGGCGTACAATCTAAGGTCCTTAACTCACAATCATACATACACATACTAGGGACAATTTAGACAGGAGCCAATTCACCTACCAACATGTCTTTGGACATGGTTAACATCTCTTCTCCAAAACCCCTGAAGCTAAACACCTGAAAAGCTTTTAAACTACTTTTGTAGCTCAATACAGTCAGATTGGTGCAATTGAAAGGAGAAACACATATCAACCAATGATGTAACAGAAAATAGTTTTCTTCATTGGATAAAACAAAAATGGCAAAGCTCCAAAACGCTCGGAAAAGGCTGTGCAAAAACGCACATACAAAAAAGTGAAAAAACTCAACACGGGTGTGAATGCGGCCTAATGCTGCGCTGAGGTGGATTGCAGTGCACTGTGTAAAAATGAACACAGAGACTAGAATGTAGTGTCCTTCGGTGACTGTTGAATACATTAAAAAAAAAAAGGTAGGTACGTGTTTTTCCAACGCGTCGCACTGCTCCTACACATTGCCCACCTGCCCGCACACCATGTGTTTACAACACTTTATTTACTTTGGGGTTTTTTTTCTTTTGTTCTGTGAAAATAACGTGAAATAATAGGGCTCTTGAGGGGCCAGTTTTGGCACGAGAACAGGTCCTGTATGACTGTAAAGGTTACTAATCCAGATGCATCTTTGCCTGCTAAGCAGAAGGATTTGAACAATGTATAATTCATTGCAGCCAGGGGACATATTGACCAGAATCAGCTAAAGTACACGGCTGTCAGAAGCACAGCAATGGATGTTTCTGGGGAGGGAGGGGGGCGGGGGAGTGAGGTGATGAAGGAGAGAATGGCGGAGGGAGGGAGGACTATTTTATGAGCTGTAGTATTCATGTGCAGGGGACATTGGGACAGGAAGGAGGAGACTGACATTAGCAGAGGAGGGGCGATGTGACAAGAGGGAGTTGTAGAGATACTGGGATCATGGAGGAGTGAGTCTTCCAGAAAGTGGGCAGACAGGACAGTGTGGAAAGGAGGGGATTATCTGTGTTGCTTCCCTCAGGAAACTTCCTCCACATCATCTCTGGACAGTCATCTCATGTACTTTCTTCTTCCTGAGGTATGTGTAGTAAGTGCAGCATCACTAGCCTCCTGTTCCGAGTCTTCCCATTGTGCCTACATCCAATTATCTGCTGCCTGTTGTTGTTTTCCAGCCACTCCCTGGGCATCCCTCTCTATGTACTCATATCCTCCTCTCCCTCTCTTTGTACTCATTACTCATTTTCTTGCATCCCGCTCTGTGTAATCATTACTCATCGTCTTCCATCCCTCTCTTCTCACGCTATGAAATGGACAACTTTTATGTCTCTGCTTATTGTGCACTTCATAACAGACATCTCTGTGCTCGTTACTATAAGGAAGGTAGAATGAAAAATACATGCCTCTCAGACGTCATGATCTGCCGGCTTATCCTTGTGATGGACTAGTATGAGTGTGGCCAATTGGGAACACTTTTGTGGTGATGAATGCAGCTCATTGTTCAGCAACGCAGAAAGGGGGACAACAGACGCTGGCAGGGTATATCTTATATAGGAGTGGATACAAAAGATCGAATGTACAGGGCAAATTCGGAAACATATTACACAAGGGTTTGAACCCTTTTGCCATACAGCAGGGTATCAAACTCAATTTCATCACGGCCGCATCAGCATTAGGTTGCCTTCAAAGGGCTGGTTGTATCTGTAAGACTATGTATGCAGAGTTCAGGAGTACCGCTATGTACAGAGCGCAGGGCTTTAGGGGTGCGCTACATACACGGTGCAGAGTTCAGGAGTACTGCTTCATACAGAGCGCAGGGCTTTAGGGGTGCGCTACATACACGGTGCAGAGTTCAGGAGTATTGCTTCATACAGAGCGCAGGGCTTTAGGGGTGCGCTACATACACGGTGCAGAGTTCAGGAGTACCGCTATGTACAGAGCGCAGGGCTTTAGGGGTGTGCTACATACACGGTGCAGAGTTCAGGAGTACCGCTACGTACAGAGCGCAGGGCTTTAGGGGTGTGCTACATACACGGTGCAGAGTTCAGGAGTACCGCTACGTACAGAGCGCAGGGCTTTAGGGGTGTGCTACATACACGGTGCAGAGTTCAGGAGTACCGCTACGTACAGAGCGCAGGGCTTTAGGGGTGTGCTACATACACGGCGCAGAGTTCAGGAGTACCACTACGTACAGAGCGCAGGGCTTTAGGGGTGTGCTACATACACGGTGCAGAGTTCAGGAGTACCGCTATGTACAGAGCGCAGGGCTTTAGGGGTGTGCTACATACACAATGCAGAGTTCAGGAGTACCGCTGCATACAGAGCGCGGGGCTTTAGGAGTGTGCTACATACACAGTGCAGAGGTCAGGAGTACCGCTACGTGCAGAGCGCACGGCTTTAGGGGTGTGCTACATACACGATGCAGAGTTCAGGAGTACCGCTACGTACAGAGCGCAGGGCTTTAGGGGTGTGCTACATACACGGTGCAGAGTTCAGGAGTACCGCTACGTACAGAGCGCAGGGCTTTAGGGGTGTGCTACATACACGGTGCAGAGTTCAGGAGTACCGCTACGTGCAGAGCTTTAGGGGTGTGCTACATACACGGTGCAGAGTTCAGGAGTACCGCTACGTGCAGAGCGCAGGGCTTTAGGGGTGTGCTACATACACGGTGCAGAGTTCAGGAGTACCGCTACGTGCAGAACTCAGGGCTTTAGGGGTGTGATACATACACGGTGCAGAGTTCAGGAGTACCTCTACGTGCAGAGCGCAGGGCTTTAGGGGTGTGATACATACACGGTGCAGAGTTCAGGAGTACCGCTACGTACAGAGCGCAAGGCTTTAGGGGTGTGTTACATACACAGTGGAGAGTTCAGGAGTACCGCTACGTACAGAGCGCAGGGCTTTAGGGGTGTGTTACATACACAGTGCAGAGTTCAGGAGTACCGCTACGTACAGAGCAGAGGGCTTTAGGGGTGTGCTACATACACAGTGCAGAGTTCAGGAGTACCGCTACGTACAGAGCAGAGGGCTTTAGGGGTGTGCTACATACACAGTGCAGAGTTCAGGAGTATATATTGTGCAGAGTTCAGAAGTGTGCAGAGTACAGGGTTCAGCTCTCTTTCAAGGGCTGTCCACATATCCTTCTCAGCTTTGACCTCTGCACCACTCTGCCACTTTCTGGCTAAAAAAGCCCTGGGTGTGAGACGTGCCATAGAGGGTCCCTTGAAATATTTTTTAACTTTTAGGAAACCTCTGCTGATCATTAATACAGCTACTGCTCACAGTACAAGCTGTAGATATAATAATATTAATGCTCAATCAAGTTATACTCCCCTATGAGCAACACAGTGGCTAAATGGTTAGCTCTTCCGCCTGGTAGTACTAGAGTTGCTGGTTCAAATCCCGACCACGGCACCACCTGCCTGGAGTTTGCATGTTCTCCCTGTGCCTGCATGGGTTTCCTCCCACACTCCAAAGACATGCTGGAAGGTTATTTAGCTCCTGTCTAAATTGGCCCTAATATATGGATGTGAGTTAGGGACCTTAGATTGTATGTTCCTTGAGGGTTAGGGACCAATATGAATGTATAATATATATGTAAAGCGCTGCGTAAATTGATGGCTCTATATAAGTACCTGAAATTAAATAAATAAATGTCTGTCATTCACATCCCTTGGCAACACTGTTTCTATGGTGGGGACTGCTAATCCTGTGCTGTAGATGTGTCTGTACTTTCTGGTCCCTGCTAGTCCACCCACAAGGTTGTCACTCTTCTTCCGGATCCTGAGAGGCCCACCCCCGCTGGACAGCTATCACAGATCGTGAGGTGAAAACCTGAAGAAGGACCCACACCTCATGTAAACAGAAGAGAAGACTCAGCTTCAGGTAAGTAAGAAAAGCATTCAGGGTTTTTTCATTTCAGAGATCAGTTGAACCGGTTGGGAAGGGGGTTCTTGCTTTGCCCAGAGTTGGACTTTAAATAAAAGATAGTGGTATGCTTAGGGGTCTGTTTACAAATGATTTTTCCCAAAATTCACTCAGCCTTCACACATTTTTCCACCTAGAGAATGTGTGAATCTTAGATGAAAGCTGTGTGAATCATGGGTGAAAACATTTATAAATAGACCCCTTAGCATATATGACAGCCAGTGCAGATCATTTACACCTCATGTTCTATAGGACAACATTATTTTTAGTGATGGTCAAGAAACAAATGAAAAAAAAATGTAGTGTCCAGAAAAGACACAGAGAGTGAAAATTGTAGCATCCCTTTTCTATTGGTGGTCAGTGGGAGAAGGATTCTCTTACGCTAATGGTCAGTGGAAAGAATCCCGTTACACTGGAAAACAGTTAAAAGAATGTCCCTTACATTGATGGCTTTTGTAGTGACTTCTTTTACTGATACTCAGTGGGCAATATTCTTCCATTGCAAAAAGGTAAAATGTTGGATGGTCATTAGTTTCAGTTGTTACTTACCTGGAAAATGAGGGAAGAACCTTCACTAGTCCTATGTGGTTAATTCCTGACCTCCTACATTATGGTGCCTTTTTAACTCTCAAAATGAGTACAGGAGTTAAGCGGGCACCATAATGTGGGAGGTCAAGATGCTTTTGCTGACTGCTTATAGAACCCTTACCCACCACTAGAGGAATGCTAGGTTCCATAGAATCCTGAATATGAAAAACTGTGTATAGAGTGGTGAATTGTGGCATACAGCACAATGTGCAGAGTGGTGCAGTGTGGAATATAGTTTACACAGTACAGTGTTCAGAAAGTGATATACAGTATACAATGTACAGCACAGTGTGCATAGTGTAGAAGTGTGGATTATAGAACATATGGCACCATGTACAGAGTGGAGAAGTCTGGTGTATAGAACAAAGTATTCAGAGTGGGGCAGTGTGGTACATAGAACATACAGCATAGCAGGCAGTGTGTGGCAGTGTAGAATAAATAATATACAGCACATTGTCAAGTGTTTTTAAATCAATGGGGCTCATCACTTAGGGAAGCTGTAGATAGCAATGGCTTTGCCCATCCAGTATAAGACATTTTATTAGAGTAGAGGTGGTGGACACCAGTCAGCATCATTACAATTTGCTAAAGAAATGTGTTGCTGACCACAGTGGCAGAGAGGAGCAGTCACTAAGTTCTGATAGCTTTGTGCCAAGCCCCTCGGTAAGTGAACTAACAACCCCCAGATGTAACAGGGGAAGCCATCGGCCAATAGGACACTGGTGAGGGCCACCTGATAGCTTATAGAAGCCTGAATCTCACTAGTCATAAGGCTTTGTAGGTCACCACAGCATGTTAGTAGGTTGGAAATATATTAAGTTATGGCAGCACAGTGGATAAATGGTTAGCACTTCCACCTGGCAGTACTAGGGTTGTTGGTTTGGATCCCAACCAAAGCACCACCTGCCTGGACTTTGCATGTTCTCCCTGTGGGTTTCCTCTGGGTACTCCAGTTTCCTTCCACACTCCAAAGACATGCTGGTAGGTTAAATAGCTCCTGTCTAAATTGGCCCTAGTATGTGAATGTAAGTTAGGGACCTTAGATTGTACACCCCTTGAGGGTTAGGGACTCATGTGGATGTATAATATATACATAAAGTGCTGCGTAAATCGACAGCGCTATCTAAGTACCTGTAATGAATAAATAAGTTGTATTGTCCTACTGCAAACCTACTTCCCACAGCAAGAACTGGCATGCAGGATTTGATAGCTGGGCTTGGATTTTCAGTGTTTGAATGTTCTTGTGTTTCCATCGAAGCCTAAAAGTTTGAAGTTTCACTATGCTTCAATCATTGTTTATACCAAGGTTTATTAGACAAGTGTGCAGAAATGGCTGAAAAGATGAACCCTTACAGCCTTTTCTGGACCCCAGGTGTCATAGCAAACAGGCTAAGTTACCACCAGAACCAGGAATAAAGGGGAAATCGTTCAATGAGGATACTTGGTCCATGACAACTGTTCAAAACAGGATTTCCCCCACTTTGGAACAATATTCTATTACTTCCAGCTGAGTCTACAGGACATGAAAAGAAGGGAACTTACCCTAAGAGAACCAAGTGAGAAAAGAAACAGACAGCGGTTTTTAACCCTCTCCTACTCAAGTGAAACTGAAAAATAAAGCTTTGGATTTAGATATACTTTAAATTTGTTAGGTATAGCGTTTTGCATCAGTTTCATTCAGTAAAAATGCTTGCTTATACCAATGACATTCATGGGTAGCACAGTGGCTAAATGGTTAGCACTTCCGCCTGGCAGTACTAGGGTTGTTGGTTCAAATCCCAGCCACAGCACCACCTGCCTGGAGTTTACATGTTCTCCCTGTGCTTGCATGGGTTTCCTCTGGGTACTCTAGGTTAATTGGATCCTGTCTAAATTGGCCCTAGTATGTGTATATATGAATACAAGTTAGGGACTTTAGATTGTACGCCCCTTGAGGGTTAGGGACTGATGTGAATGTACAATATATATGTAAAGTGCTGCGTAAATTGATGGTGCTATATAAGTACCGGAAATAAAAAAAAAAATTCTGATAACTTGTCCATAGTAGTACAATGTTACTATGGTAACATTTTATTGCTCAGGTCGAAATTTTTTTTAATAAAACAGTTTTAAAAAGTAAAAAAAAAAAAATATATATATATATTTTTTTTTTTTTCAACATACTGTTGCCAGTCAGTGCCCCTGATCATCACCACACCAGTTATATGATGATGCTGTCCTGCATTGGTAACAGCATGTAAAAAAAAAATTGTGAAAAACTTATTTCATTTCTTCATTTTCTACAAAATTATGACAAAAAATGACAACTTCAAAAAACTCGCCATGCCTTTTGCTAAATTCCTCAGACTGTCTACTTTCTGAAAAGCATTAATTTGGGGGGTATTTGTACTGTCCTGTCAGTGCATCAGGATTTATCAATTTTTAGCATGGTTTGTGGACTCCATAACTTTCCTACCAACTGAATAACAAACACTGATTTGGGTTATTTTCACCAAAGACATATAGCAGAATACAGTATTTTTTGCAAAATTTTTATAACAGGAACAAATAACAACACCTTTTTTTCCAAATTTTTGGTCTTTTTTCACTTATAGCGGAAAAAAATTAAAAAAAACCCAGTGGTAATTAAATACCACCAAAATAAATCTCTATTTGCGTGAAGAAAATTTCATATGGGTACAGTGTGGGTATGGGCATGACTGCGCAATAGTCATTCCAAGTGTGACAGTGCTGAAAGGTGACATTTGGCTTGTGCAGGAAGGGGGTAAAAGTGCCCGGTAGGCAAGCGGTTAAATGCAGTTTGAGTGAATAAAGGGCCTGTGAGAACAAGTGTTTGCTGCTTAATATGCAGTGAGCATGAAGTGATTCTAAAAGTCTTTTTATGGATATTTTGTTTGTTCGCGGTTCACACAAGAACAGCACTGTCTGAGCTGCTAGAAATGAGTTCAACAATTCAGTACAAAAAGCTATTCATAGATTTTATGATAGGTTTTCTTAGGCTATCTGTAAAATGGGTTAGACAGTGTTCTTCTTCCTCTATATTGATTAACTGATTGGGGGGGGGGGGGTTACCAATAGTTGGATATCAGAGCAGACAAGTTTAATATGTAAGCTTCATGTTAAGTGTATTTTGTTTTTAAAGGAATAGCTCACTCACCTTTACCAAAAAACTGCCTATGCAAATAAGGGACATCTGTAGATAAAATTAAATTTTGCAGATTTGACCAAAGCTGAATAATGCCCTTGCTATAGGTGTAAGCCATTTATATACCTCATGAAGTCTGATTGGAAAACTCCCAGAGATGGCATCTTCCTGTCCTGCCTTGTTGCTAGGATGTTGCTAGCAAGCCCAGCTGTTACTGTCCACCTCCACCATCACAGGAGGAAGCTCTTTCTCTGAGTCAAACTCCCTCACATGTGCTTTCTCTTCCCTGATGCAGGAGCTCTGAGTGCAGCATTTGACAGCTACACCTGTAAGGAGATATATATCCTTACAATACTTATAGCAAGGGAATTATTCAACTTTGGTAAAAGCTGCATAGTTTGTTTTTATCTATAGAGGCCCCTTATCTACAAAGGCAGTTTTTTGGTAAAGGCGAACTATGCCTTTAAGTAACAAAAAAGCACACACTTTTACAGGATCCTCAAGCAGCGCAGATGCTGACATCTGTCCATCAAATAGCTTAGGGCAGGGGTGTCAAACTAGTGGCCCCCCAGCTGTTGCCAAACTACAAGTCCCATCATGCCTCTGCCTTTGGGAGTTATGCTTGTAACTGTCAATCTTGCAATGCCTCATGGAACTTGTAGTTTGGGAACAGCTGGAGGGCTACCAGTTTGACACCTGTGGCTTAGGGTAAGCGGGAGCAGGGGGGTGAGTTCCCATGGGGCTGTGTATTTGTATGGATGCACACAGCATAAACATTCAGCTCTCATTCCTGCCAAGACTGAGTATGAAATGGTGGCTTCATAGGACTCTACGAGGGGAAGGAGCCACTCTAGAATCAGAAAGCAGCGCCAGTGATGTGGCGACAGTGTAGGAAAGACAAGGTTGGATACAGGAGATGGAGGCATAACAAGTTGGTCTTTCAATCAGCACCTGAACTTTGCAAAAAAGCCGTTAATATCACCTGAAGGCTGAGTTCACATATATGCGGTGCGTTATATCGCATGTTATTCGCATAGGAACCGCACCACATTCCTGTGCACATGCGATTTGTGTGCGGTTCGATTGGAGCCATACATTTTGTATGGCTCAAATCGCACCGCACCCGCACCAAAAAGATGCAGGACCCTTTTTTGGGTCCGCACTAGAATTGGATCACATGGGTATTCTGCACATCGCACTGCGTTTTGCGGGTGCTGCGTTTCTGGGTGCTGTTACATTAACATACACACCCGCAGAGGTTCACATGAACTGGGTGCGATTCTGATGCGGAGTGGAATTCGCACAGAAAACGCTGCGAATTCCACACCGCATCAGTGTGAACCCAGCCTAGAGCTCTGACAAGTAAAAGTTCATGAAATATTGGCAGATCTGTTCTTTATCCACTTGCTCTCTGCATGTGCCTCACTAAGCTGCATTCAGGTACCAATCAACATAGACTGGGCACCACAGGGTGTAGGAAGTAAGACAGCTAATAAAGCTTCTTATTTCCTCTCCTGTAGTCAGGAAACAGGCAAAAAACAAAGTTAATACACATTGTTTTGGAGATTTTTATTTCTTCATTGCAGTGTATATAAAAAGAACAACTCCACTGAATCTATTATCCCTTGACAAGAGATAAATATAGTGTTTTAAAACCCTCCAAACAATAAAATACTGTATAGCAGGGTACTTCTGCACTTACTATGTTGCCTACTGTTTTCAGCCCGTCACTGGCATTTCAGCCCGATGTGCCAACGCTCTGACATCAAAAATGACTTACTGACTTACTTCCCTGCTCCTCCGCCTCCATGGATTGTAAGCTGTGGGTTGAGGGACCAGCTAAAATTCTACGCTGATCACTCATGTGCTAAGGCTGATGGAACATATAGTCCCACTATGGACAGTCATGTGATATTTGTGTGATATTTATAGTGCGTGGTGTCCCCAACTGGAAGTTCAGAGGAGTTGCACTGGGAGATTAGGAACAAGTGACTGGGGAATAGTTAAAAAAAATTATTCTAAATGTTCCTGGTTGAAATTAATGCTTTAGTGCAAAAAAGAACAGGATACAACACAACTTTAATAATGGATATGATCAGCTTGTATAAACAGATCAGTTGTATGGATAGTAAACTCAGTGGACCATTGTTTGATTTAGGGTCAACGCAGAAGACACCTGAGTGATCTTTGCAACTGGAGGTATAACCCTGCATGCAGAAAGGGCATGTGAATACTAATACTTGTCTTCCATGGGAGCTGGTTCTCTCCTACCCTATAGATTGCTTCAAAAAGGGCTATGTGTTTCCAAATGCACAGAATATAACTTACTATTAATATTTATTAGAAATAACACCATAGAGTGGGCATACCAGATGTGTTGGGAGTGGGACTGCACTGAGTAGACTTGTCCCAACACATAGACAAGGCATAACCACTGTGCTGTGGTGGTGTGTGCTTAAGAAACGTATGACATGCACTTTTTTTTAGCATACTTTATGACATTACAATAAAGTTTGTACAAAAAAACTAAAATAGTACACGTGATGCGCCAGGATCAGTGCATCTGCACTGTTCCTAGCAGAGCCCTCAAAATTAAAAGTGATGCAGCAGATGACCTATAGTGACAACCAAAATAAAGGGATAAGTACACTCTCACACAAGGTGTTCTTATCCTTTCTGTCTCTTTCCCCAACCTAACCAACCCCATCCTCCACCTTCACAGATGCATACTTATCGAGATTCAACGGCATTGGCCTACGGAGATTGTTTACATCCAGCACAAGTTATCTCTGTCCTGGCTGTGCCTATTCATTACGGCCCATAGACTTCTATGGGGCTTGTCTGCCTTTGTCTCCAGTCGTGGGACACAGCCCCATAGAAATCCAAGAAGCATGGATGGAGGAATTTTCTAGGCTGGCTGTTGTATTTAGACAGCCACAGCACCTGCAAATATTTTAATGCCTGAACAGTTATTAGATCTGAATGGATGCCATTAAGTGACAATTTCACACCCAGCTGCTATGATTTTTTTTTCAAAAGAAGTTTTTAGAACTGCATGGTGCAAAGAAGCCACCCACGGCTCAGAATTGAAAGGGTAACTCCACTTTCAAGGGAAACAAATTAGCCAATAAAAATAATATAGCATATACAACTGTGACTAGTCATATTGTAATTGAATGTTATTAAAAATTATTTCCTTTGGAATTTTCTGTAAAATGCAATGCAATATGTCTACCTGGAGGTGTTCTGTACACAGATGGTGTACAGAACACTCCCTGAAAATGGAATTTCTTGCTTGTGTGATTGGCTCACTGATTTTCCCAAATGTCTGCAGTAAGATACAAGTAAGATTTTTGTCATCCCCTGCAACAAAAATGTAATTTTTGGTGAGATATGCAGGCTATTATCCATCCAATACAGCACAGGCTATACAGACCTCTTTCAAGATGGCTGCTCCGCTACTTTCAATTTACGTCTTACGTCTGACGTCACGTAAACCGGAAGTAGCGGAGCTGTCATCTTGAAAGAGGTCTGTATAGCCTGTGCTATATTGGATGGATAATACACTGTTTCTCATTGAGGATACATGCGATTTAGGAGTTTTCTCTTGTAAGCACAATGTTAATAAAATAGACCATTTATATAATTTACTACACTGTATGGTCTTTCTCTCTTTTTTGATCAATGATATAATGCTTATTGAGATTGGATCAGTATGGATTAAGAGGAGCCATCTCACATCTACTTATGCTATTGGACATCTGTAGTCCAGTAAGGTGCATGGTTTGGAAGGTGGTGGAGAGTGATTTTTCGTTTCACTAAGTGGTGTTGAAGAGGGGAGCACTTATCACATGTTTAAAGGATGATACACTATGATGTGTTTTTTTCGGAAGTATCCCTTATAAGGATGATGATGCATCCGTAGAATTGGCCGTGAGTGGATCCTTATGGGGAATGAGATGTAAAGTTATATAAAGTATTTTTTAGGGTAAGAGTATTTAATTTAGCCATATTCAATGGGCACTGGGTGATTTTTTATATTTTTTGATCATAAGTGCACATTGCTAATTGATTTTGTTATATATATTTTTGAGGGTAACACACTATATGCAGCCATGTGCTCTTTTTTTGAGGTACAGGTGGACACATAACAATTGGTTTTTGGAGATGGATCAAGTTTATGTATGATAATTTGAAGATTCACAGACGCTGAGGGGGTTTTTTGACTTTGGACTTTCTGGGGGGAAAGTGTGACTTTTTCTGCGTCTGGGGGATTTATTTTATTTTGTTTTATTTATTTCACTTTGTTAAGAAATTTTGTGGGTTTACCGATTTTTTGATATTATTTATAAAACCACTCCCATACAGATTCACTCTGCAAATGGACACAAACAAACAGCTATTTCTTCAGAATAACAAGAGGTAGTAATCTGCAACAATGTTTTTAAATCCTTGCAATGTACATAGATTATTACCCAAAGAGGAATGTTTTTTTTCTCAACAAAAGAGGAGTTATTGTTTAGGCTGTGTATGGCCAGCGTTAAAGTGTAGTACTGACATTAGTTTGCGAGTCCCCTTGATGTGCAGGAGCTGGTCTAAATGGTTTTATATACTCTATAAAATGAAGAGTTGTATGTCAGTGCTGTACAAATAGTGGAAATAAATAAATATTGGTGTGCTAAATGCACTTATCATTTGGGTTTCCAATCCATTACACTGCATTATAGTAGTATAAGCTGTGGATCAGTGTTGCAGTGATATTGTTAAAATAGAACTTGATCTCTCAAGATGTCTGCTTGGTGATATCACACTAATAAATAGACCCAGGCGTCTATGAAACTGGTGATGAGTGCAAGCCAGGCTGCCCCTAGATCTGATATCACTAAATCATTTAGCTGAACTGATCTTGTTAGAGAGATTATTCCATCACATGTTTACAGGAGCTCTACAGACAAGTGACTCAGACTTCCTTCTTATTTAAACTATATGTAAACACGAGCAATTCATTTCTCTTATTTGCTTGCTTTTGGTCTGTTTGTATTTGTTATATGTCAGATAGGTGCAAACAAATTATCTGATTATCCTACCAGAAATCCAGAGCTTTCCTGTGTCCTGTGAATTCTACAGTGTTTCCTCAGGCATTGTTATTATCCCTGCCCACCTCTGTAAACTACAGAACACCTCTCCCTGTTCTTATGGGTGTCCTGTAGTCCTAGTACACTTCTTGTCCAAGTGTGACAATGTTAACCACTTGAGCCCCAGAGGATTTACCCCCCTTAATGACCAGGCCTTTTTTTGCTGTTTGGCGCTGCACTAATTCAAATGATAATTGCGCGGTCATACAATGCTGTACCCAAACGAAATTTACGTCCTTTTTTTCACACAAATAGAGCTTTCTTTTGGTGGTATTTTATCACCTGTGCGCTTTTTATTTTTTGCGCTATAAACAAAAAAACCACGAAAATTTTGAAAAAAAAACAATATTTTCTACTTTCATCTATAAAAAATATATCGTAAACTCAAAGTTAGTCATAAATTTAAGCCAAAATGTATTCTGCTACATGTTTTTGGTAAAAAAAATCCCAATAAGTGTATATTGATTGCTTTGTGTGAAAGTTATAGCGTCTACAAACTATGGTATAGATACTGTAATGTATGCCTTTTTTTGCTATACAGCGCTGCACTAATTCAAATGATAATTGCGCAGTCATGCAATGCTGTACCCAAACGAAATTAACGTCCTTTTTTTCACACAAATAGAGCTTTCTTTTGGTGGTATTTGATCACCTGTGCGCTTTTTATTTTTTGTGCTATAAACAAAAAAACCACAAAAATTTTGAAAAAAAACAATATTTTCTACTTTCAGCTATAAAAAATATATCGTAAACTCAAAGTTAGTCATAAATTTAAGCCAAAATGTATTCTGCTACATGTTTTTGGTAAAAAAAATCCCGTGCATTAGCGGGCAAACTGGCGCTATCTAGGAGGGGCGCTAACACTATCGGAAGTCACCAGTGACACTAATACAGTGATCAGTAAAAATCTGTTCACTGTAATCAATGACACTGGTGACAGGGCAGTGAAGGGGTTAACTGGGGGGGGGGCAATCAAGGGGTTAAATGGGATTTCTGGTGCACTAGCGGGCAAACTGGCGCTATCTGGGAGGGGTGCTAACACTATCGGAAGTCGCCAGCGACACTGATACAGTGATCAGTAAAAATCTGTTCACTGATCAATGACACTGGTGACAGGGCAGTGAAGGGGTCAACTCGGGGGGGGCGATCAAGGGGTTAGACAGGATTATTGGTGTATTAGCGGGCAATCTGGCGCTATCTGGGAGGGGCGCTAACACTATCGGAAGTCGCCAGCGACACTGATACAGTGATCAGTAAAAATCGGTTCACTGATCAGTGACACTGGTGACAGGGCAGTGAAGGGGTTAACTGGGGGGGAGATTAAGGGGTTAAATGGGATTACTGGTGTACTAGCGGGCAATCTGGCGCTATCTGGGAGGGGCGCTAACACTATCGGAAGTCGCCAGCGACACTGATACAGTGATCAGTAAAAATCGGTTCACTGATCAGTGACACTGGTGACAGGGCAGTGAAGGGGTTAACTGGGGGGGGGGATTAAGGGGTTAAATGGGATTACTGGTGTACTAGCGGGCAATCTGGCACTATCTGGGAGGGGCGCTAACACTATCGGAAGTCGCCAGCGACACTGATACAGTGATCAGTAAAAATTGGTTCACTGATCAGTGACACTGGTGACAGGGCAGTGAAGGGGTTAACTGGGGGGGGGGCGATCAAGGGGTTAAACGGGATTACTGGTGTACTGGCGGGCAATCTGGCGCTATCTGGGAGGGGCGCTAACACTATCGGAAGTCGCCAGCGACACTGATACAGTGATCAGTAAAAATCGGTTCACTGATCAGTGACACTGGTGACAGGGCAGTGAAGGGGTTAACTGGGGGGGGGGGCGATCAAGGGGTTAAACGGGATTACTGGTGTACTGGCGGGCAAACTGGCGCTATCTGGGAGGGGCGCTAACTCTATTGGAAGTCGCCAGCGACACTGATACAGTGATCAGTGAAAATTGGTTCACTGATCAGTGACACTGGTGACAGGGCAGTGCAGGGGTTAACTGGGGGGGGGGCGATCAAGGGGTTAAACGGGATTACTGGTGTACTGGCGGGCAAACTGGCGCTATCTGGAAGGGGCGCTAACTCTATCGGAAGTCGCCAGCGACACTGATACAGTGATCAGTAAAAATTGGTTCACTGATCAGTGACACTGGTGACAGGGCAGTGAAGGGGTTAACTGGAGGGGGGGGCGATCAAGGGGTTAAACGGGATTACTGGTGTACTGGCGGGCAATCTGGCGCTATCTGGGAGGGGCGCTAACTCTATCAGAAGTCGCCAGCGACACTGATCAGTAAAAATCGCTTCACTGATCAGTGACACTGGTGACAGGGCAGTGAAGGGTTAACTGGGGGGGGGGGCGATCAGGGGGTTAAATGTGTCCTAGAGTGTTCTAACTGTAGTGTAATGCTTGTGTACTCAATTTTTGGATGTCTTCTTCTCTGTCTGGAACGGAATGTGTCCAGGCAGAGAAGAATGACATCATATCCTGCCCTGTGTATTTGTCAACACAGGACAGGATAGGACAGGGACCGATCATGTGATTTCAGCCAGAAATCACTGGCTGAAATCTAATGATTGATCCCTCCTGGATCGAATCGGATCACCTGCGGGTCGGCGGAAGCGCGCGCGCGCGCCCCCTGCCGGCGAAAGTGTCGGGAGCGCGGAACCCGTTTTTAAACGTGGTTTTGCGCTCCACTGCCTCCCTGCACACATATATACACAGTGGCAGGGCGGCAAGCGGTTAATACTACTTATATAAAATGAAGTTAGTGAGCGCTGCCACCCCTGAACAGAATGTGTTTTACTGGCAGGATCAACAGATAAAAGAAAAGAAAAAAAACAAATGCAGCCACAACATGTAAGGACTAGTAAGCTGCAATATATTATTTTTTTGTTGTTTGAATTGCAGTTTAAGTCTAGAAATACAGTAAATAAACCCAAAGAAAATAAGTGGTCAATGGAACTATACAAGCCACTCTGAACACTGAAGCCTGTGATTGTTGTCTTATTACCAACTCTTCCAAAATGACAATATTGAGCCGCCCAAATAAAGATTAAAAAAACAAGATAATTTGTTAGGTGCTGATAAAATACATATTCAGACTCTTAACAGGCCTTTTTGTGTTTTTTAAGTGGTAATAATTATTTGTATTTTAATTCCATCCCCATTAACATTTTGAATATTTTACTTTGTGGTTGTCCAGAGACATAAAAGGCATTTACTAAAACATAAAAAACTGCATAATGGGAATCCTATAGCCCAGACATCTACCTGGTATCCTCACCGTACTATTAAACCTTTACTAGTGAGCATGTAGTATATTAGAGTTAAGAACTGTTCTGATGCAGATGCCCTGGAAGAGGAATATAGTGTTCCACAATCTCAGCTGAAAAAAAAGGGATTATCCACAAAAAGCTTGAGATTGTGAGAGGGTATAGTCTCAGTCAGCAAAAGGAATGGTGTACAAGCAGGACTTTGGATATTTTAAATTGTGGTGGTCCAGAGAAATGAAAGGTGTCTATTAAAATATACAAAAACTATGTAGTAGGAATATTTTATGGAGAGGCTACAGTTGTTTTCTTCATCATACAATAAAGTTTTACTAGGAGGTAAGTATTTTCGAGCTAGGTAGAATGGTTCTGATGAAGATGACCAGGGAGAGGAACATGGTGTTTCACAGTCTCATCTGTGGGACGGGTTATCCACAATGAGCTGTGGAGTAAGCAAGGGGTATATTGTCACTCAGAAATAGAACTGATCTATTTAAAGATGTAAAATGTCCCAGTGGTACAGTCAATGTCTTTACTTTTCTTGTCACTTTTAATACCAAGTACTGAGGTTTTAGATGCTGTAAAATGAAACCAATATTTTATATTAAATAGCTATATTAGAGGACTGCAGGTTTGTCAGTCAGAAGTCTCCTCTTTTATGAAGATATTATCATAGCATTTTGTAGCTTAGGAGCAAAAGTCAGGAAAAATCCATACTGTTAGCTTTTCACCAGATCAGGAATAAGGGGGAAATCGTTCTATGGGGACTCTTGTTCTGCTAAAGCTGTCTAAAAGAGGGTTTTATCTTTCCTTGAAGAGTACTTCTCTCTCCTCCTGTCGCATCCCTTGATAGAGAATGTAAAGAAAAATCTCTCAATGAGAAACAGGTAGCAAGCAAAAAACACTTGAAAGGGTGTTTTACCATTCTCTTCTTAAAAAAAATAAAAAGAACCTTCAGATTTAGATACACTTAGGCTGGCCATACATTATACAATTTTCTTGAAATTTTTGCTTTAGATTTACCAAAAACCATATAATAGGAGGTCAAACCTCACAACACTTTCAATTGTACCCAATTAGGCAAGCCCTTGCACTACATATTTGAAGGTAAATCTAAAGGAAATTGGGCAGAAATTGGACAGAAAATTGTATAGTGTATGGCCAGCCTTATCAGCAAACAGTTATCAGGTTGCAATACATTTATGGGAATGGTATAATTAAACTTCTGGGATAGATTTATATAAGGACAATACACTTTTCTTTTTTTTCCATACAGAGTATTGGAAATGGAGGACAAGAGGAAAAAACGAAGTCCCAAGGTGTGTGTAACCCAGACACTTCCACCTGCACCCCTGAGAAAACCCATTGCACCTCCATGTAAGAGTGCCACATTCAGCCTTGGACTCCCACACCCACCTTCTCCAAAGCAGAGAAGTAAGATCAAGAGGTAACTATCCTCATTCTGAATATTTAGCCAAAAATACATTAGGTAAGGTTGATCATAAGATGTTCTTGGGAATGCTTGTACATCGAAAGCATTGTTCTCTGTAGTTAGCTTTGCTGTGCTTTAAAAGTATAAAATAAATAAAAGAGGGGTGTAGATTGTGAGAAGGAACCTGAATATCCACTGTTTGTGACAAAGGAATTGGGTTTTAATGTAGATTAGTTATTGTACTAAATGTTTACATTTTTCTTGCTGCAATGTAGGAGTAAGCAAGTATTTGGTAGGATATAATATTGTGAAAATCTCTTCCTTGTTTGTACTTTCCTCAGGGGCATTAAAGAGCGCCCTCGACCCTCTGCACCATGTGAAGTAGTGACTTCTGCACCTAGCCTGCAACACTCTTTCCTGACTGATGTTTCCCATGTCTGTGAGATGGAGGGTGGTCTTCTAAGCCTTCTCAACGATTTTCATTCCGGAAAACTTCAAGCATTTGGTAAAAATGGCAGGAGGAAAGTTGTAGAATAAGTGTAAGGTTTTATTGACTTAAACCCACAACAGTAAAATCAGTCTGTATATGCAGTAAAGCATGCTTGTTATACTCACTGTGCGACCTAAGGGGTTAATCCTCTGCATTGTGTAAAAAGGATGTTTGATCCTGTCTTCTCTGATCCCTCCCTTCTTCCACAGTCCCCAATCCATCTGCTGATAGAACAAAACTTTGGGGCAAGCTGCACATACGCAGTTTGATGTGTATTGCTAGAGAGTTTATTTTTCTTCGGGAGGGTGCATGTGATTAGCACAGGGCTAATTAGTACTGTCCAGAAATCCTAATAGGGCAATCAAGGGAGAATGAAAACTCCTCCTACATGCTTTAAGCAGTGCTCTGCTGGACTGCTGATGAGAAAAGGTATTTGGCAGTTTATATTTACTAAAATAATTGCATTTCCATGTTTTATGTACTGTGGGAGACCAGATATAGTGAATGCAGGGTCATGGGTTTATTAACACTTTAAATCACATTTTAAAGCTAAAACATTTCCCTGGTGCCTACATGGCAGGATACTACTAGCAATAGAGCTCCACCCCTATCCCCACTTACAGTGACCCTTTTT
This sequence comes from Staurois parvus, assembly GCF_062004578.1. NCBI lineage: Eukaryota > Metazoa > Chordata > Amphibia > Anura > Ranidae > Staurois > Staurois parvus. The sequence continues at coordinate 1,069,030 of NW_028317941.1, forward strand.
GTCTTCAAGACCTTTCACCTGCAGAACAGTGTGTCTATGTCCCTTACTTACCAAGTTGTTTCAGGCCCATCTGGCTTAAGCCTTTCTCATGCACAGTCCCTGCACTTTTGATTTGTTTCCCGAGTCCTCTTTCTGTCCTCTTTGGACTTCATTATGTTGTTTTTCCCTTTCCTAAGACTCTGTTGCTTGATTTTTTCAACCCAGAGCTCCATTGGCTGTGCGAGCACACATGAGGGTCTACAACCGCCTTCAGCACGTGTATTGTTTCCTGTGCCTCTGTCGACCATCTTGTTTTAGGCAATAAATACAAAGATTTGTATTTGATTATGTGTTCTACAATTTTAGACTGAGGCTGGCCAATAAATAAAGCTAACAGATTCCTCCATCCTGCTATACAGCATAGATACAAGAATGTCCCACTGAGGCTATTATATGTACCACCCTGCACTGGAGGTTATCAGAATACCTGAACAGTGTCTGCATCGAAATGGTTGCAGCTACTGTTCGGCTGACACTTTTCTGCCTGGCTCTTTCGATTATTCAATCAAAGGAAGCTGGGCAGGAGGGTGCAAATTTCGTTCAGTTCATCAGGCTTAAACATTTGACCATTACAATATTTGTAATTATTGATGCTTCTTACCACCCAATTCACCATTGGTCCTGATTAAGTGGATCTATCTGTGAAATATATTGACCATTTATTGATGGGTAAAATAATGATACCATTATTAAGTTGTGAATATTATAAATAATTGTAGTCTAGATGCCTTAACGCACCAAGCATATGTGTATGTTAGTTCCAGAATGCTGTATTCTAGAGTCCCCTATTATAATACTCTGTTTTGCTGCAAGTCTTCCACAAATAACATCTATTCTGCATTTACAATATTTGCAACAGGTCAGGGGTTTGACCTGTGTAATCCTATGCAATGTCTCACATGTGCTCTCATTCCTTCAAATTGGGCTAAAAATAGGCCTCAGCCATAGCTCTTTAAACTATTGTAGCAGACACAAAGACGAAATTGACAAGTTATCATGTAGCACCCTCCTAGATGCTGGGAGTACATAGATTTCGTTCTGGCTCACTGTATCCAGTTGCAGTTGGAGTTGCATTTTGTTGTTAAGTAAATTTAGCTTGTCTCACTGTACTCAGTGTGGCTGCAATCCTGGGTTAGACAAATTCAGTTCTAGCTCAATGTAGTCAGTGCAGCTGTATATGATTGTTTAGGATTTACTCTGTGTCTTCTAGACTGCAGATTTAATTGTTCTCACTTTGTATCTCCAGAGTCACCTGGATAGTTTTGGAACATAGGTATGGAGTATTATAAATAGGCAGCAAGGATATTTATACAGTTCCAGGCAATCTTTGTGAGCCCTGCACAGGTGGCTGCTGGGAAATGGGTATAAATAGTCTGAGATCTAAAGTCTGCTTGTCTTGTCCTGGAGAGAAAGAATCCAGCCTAGAGGGCCTTCTGTCCTCTGGGCAGTCCTGCCATGTGCTTGCTGTTCGTGAGGCTGCAACTGGGCTAGCTGAGAGGCCTGGAAGCTGAATGAGGGACTGTCTTTTGTTGGATCTGGTCTGGGATCACTGGTAGAGGTATCTGGAGGACAATTGGAGGAGGCATCCATTCATCTGAAGACATTTGTGAGCACATACTGCGTGGGAGATCCTAGAGACTGGGCTGCTGCTGCTACTCCTCTGGTGCTTGAGAGTCAGCTGAGAGTGCAGGAAAGGGGGGATACTGGTTGGGATCCTAAAGATCTTAGTTCATCTTGTTCTCTGTTAAAGGGACTCTGGTCACTTTGCTTAAAGAAAGAAGTTTGTGCCTTTGTCTGCTTTAACTAAGCTAAGTCCATTATGAGCACCTACAAGGGTTGCGCTTAAAGTGCTGCAGAAGAAAGTCTGTGTCCTCATCGTGTACATATTCCTTTTTGGAGCATCCCATTCATCCCCAATCTCTATCCACATTATCCCTAAAAATTAAAACACCAAAAGAACTCCCTGCTCAATTTACCTAGCCAATGTGTGACTGTGTTCATTTGCCTGGGCTGTGGGGCAATCTTTGGTAAAATACCTCAGGGACCTATCTAACTGCTGGCCCCTATCTGGTAGGGGGGGGGGGGGGTACCGCTAAAATCATTTGGCTGAGCAATTTATGGAGATACTCCTAAAGTTACAAACCACTAAAGGAAATTCCTTTCCACAATAAGACCTAACTTTGTTGTTAGATATGCTCTCATTTGCAGCTACAGAAGAATGTTCTATGTGGAACACAACAGTTTACTTCCTGACAGAGTGTTACTCAGGACACTCTACGGCCTCATTTCCATGGGTCGTGCAACACCATATGCCCATGAAGGGCCCTGTTTACCTGCATGGAGCATTTCTTCAAGCTACATCATCATTCAGCTTTTCAAACAGACTTTTCATTCTGCTAAGTAGAAGACTCAGGAGGAAGGAGGTAACCTTAAGAGCATACAGGGCTGTCAGGCAGGATCCTCCAGCAGTGGTGAAAACTCATTCAACAAGGTCCATCTTGAGTTCTTGGACGGCACAAGAAACAATTTGCAGTGCAGTCATCACAAAAAACCTTCCTTGAGCGCCATAAAGTAGATCCTGTGTAATATTGGAAAAAAATTATACTAATGCAGATGGGACATGAGAACAATATGGCTTGGAAAGGATCTTGATTTGAAGCAGATGACAGTTTTCGCAGCCAGTCTGCAGTAAACTGGACTAGAAGAATGCTCAAGGTCGTTATCATCTGACAAGTAGGAATCCAGGGGCTATTCAACCTCCCCCCCCAAAACACACCTGGCAAGCATAGGGCCTGAAGGGTGATGGATTGGATGGACATCCTGTGTGATCAGCTGCTCAAAAGAAACTCACTATTGAACCTGGGAGAGGAATGAACTTTTATGACCTTTGGTGCAAGATGACTGTGATCACTCACCTCCAGCTGAGGTGTGGGTCTCACGTCTGGATAAGATGCACCCTGGCATAAGACAGAGAAAGAGAGAATGGGAGTGTGTGTTAAACTAGAGAAGACCCCCTTATTCCCGTCACCTCATTCCCTTTTCCCCTTTCCTTATTTGTAACTGTAATGTATTTACCTCCCTAATTGTAAATAAACCCAACCCATATTTGTCAGAGTTAGTCGTCCTTCTTGGAACAAGACACTCCTAACAGCACATTTTACATCCTGGAACCTTAACCACAGTCGAATTTAGAAACAAAAATGTATGCTTCTGTTTCTTGTACTAATAAATGTTGACTAACTGATTAACGGAGCAATTTTCTTCCAGTAAGCTAGTTATTTATTGATAGCATACTGCCATGTAGGCACCAGAAAATATGAAAATTGTATCAATTACCTATCCCTGTGCCAATCCATGGCAGTGTACAAACCATACATACTACATTTAAGACGTAATCACTGGATCTCTGTGATTTTCTATGCAATGCAAGTAGATCATGGCTGGTGGGTGTTGTACAGAGATTTCTGAAAAAAATCACAGCACCTGGCACTTGGGAGAAGGTATGCAAATATTAAAAACCTTGCAGGATGGATGTCAGTCTAGAGGTATGGGAGTTCCTAGACAGAATACATTTTCATGCAGAGCACCCTCATAACATATACATGTTTTGCTGAGCCCCCACGAATGAAAAAAACTGAAAAAAAATCATTGAAAGGGGAAGGCCAAGGACAGTAAGGCCAGGGAAGAAAGTGCTAAATGATGTTGGTTGTCTTCCAGTCAGGAAATGAGATGTGATCTGATTTAAAGCCCTTTCTTATGCTTTCTCTGAGAAGCTTGCAGTGTGCTGTGAATTCAAAGTAAGCAATTTCAGTACAGGAGAGGAGCCTGCACAATTGTGCAAGAGTAAAGGGAAGGTTGGAGTTCTAACTTTTACAATGCTGAAACGTCAACATATCAGTTTACATATATTATAAATAGTGCAGAAAACAGCATACAAATGACATTCTTTTTAAAGCAAAACTTCAAGCAAATAGGGAAGGTACGCTCTTCCTCCTTCCTCTTTAACTTTTGGCACACATTTTTTTGGCGGAGGGTGCAGGTACCTGGTTTTGACCAGGCGATCCAAACAGAACATCTCCCCTCCACCTCCCTGCCTACATCCTTCTATGATATGTCACAGGTCCCAGAAGGCTGCTGGACCATTCAATAAGAGCAGTGTGGTTTGCGCATGCATGTGCAGTGGGCAGCTGGCTGTGACGCCACAAAGAGTCACAGCCAGCTGCCCGCAGTTATGATGCTGGGGACTGAAGAGTGGTAAAGAAACCGTTTTGGGCGAGGACAGCGCAGGATCCTTGGACAGGCGAGTGTCTGTTTATTAAATGTCAGGAACTGGAGTTTTTGTAGCTGCTGGCTTTGAATTTTTGCCGAAAAAAATAAATAAAACAATATAAAATTGTGATAGTAAACATGGAAAACTGGGCCAGTTTTATTGTGCTTCCTTCCATGACCACAGATTGTTTGATTATATGGTTCTATATATCTCTCCAAAGAAAAGTAGTTGATTTCAGCATGTGATGTTATATTAATGTCCTATTTTTCCCCTGAAGACTTTTTAATTAAAGAAAAGCTAATAAAGTCGGGGTAGCCTGTTCTCTTACTCTAAACTCTTGCTACCCTAGTCCCTAGGCCTCATGGCCTTATGATAAATTACATCATGCATCCTAATTTCTTGGCTCAGACCTGCCATGCTGTGTTACCATTACTCTCTGAACATATTTTTCATATTTTTGCCACAGGGCGGGTATGCACATTTGAACAACTGGAACGCGTAAGGGAAATGCAAGAACAGTTAGCTCGTCTTCATTTCAGTCTAGATGTATGTGCAGAAGAGCTAAGAGAAGAGACGCATGCAGAGAGGAACTTGGAGCAGCTACTAAATAATGTAAGTGATCATATACACCTCTTAAGTATTATATTCTCTAAAGTGCACATTGCCAACACAGCTTACATGTAAGGCTGCTTTCACACTGATCCGTTTTTTTTCTGTTTTTGCTTTACCAAAAGTGGAGGAAGAAATGCATGACCATTAAAATTCTATGCTATGGAGCTCCTCACACCAGTCAGTTGCACTTTTAAAAGTCCTGCATGCTGTATTTTTGGTGCATGTTTGGTGTGGTCAAACAAACTGCACCAAAAACGTATATCTCCCTATTGAAATGAATGCAAAAAACATCACAAACACAGTGAAAACTCATCAAAAACACACCCTCAGTTGTGGTTTTTTTAAGTCACATGTCTTTTTTTACAGGTGCAAAATTCACCAGAAACACGGCAAAAATTATGTATTTTTTCCACGTTTTTGCAACAGGATAATGTGAAACCAGTCTAACTGTAAACAATATAAAAATTGCTGTGGACCTTTTGCAGTAGTTACATAGCTAGTGCTCATTTTACTGGATAACTTAACCTCTTGGCGCCAGCCGCACGCAAATGTGCAGCCTCCCAGCGTCTGGGCCTTGACGCCGAGTGGCCGCCCATTTAAGTGCAATTAAGAAAAACATATGTGCTGAGAGCACGCGCCTTACACGCTCCCAACACACATGTCCGGCACACAGCGGTCACATGACCCTAAAACTCTGCCCCGCCTCCTGGCTTTTAAAACCCTTACAGGGCTGGGAGGCGCCGGTGCCAAGGGGTTAAAGGAGTAGTATAGCCAAAGCTATTTTGGCTATGCTTATCCTATGGATCACAGGATTGCAGTTAGTTCTGCACTCCTGTGATCTGTTTTCAGCCAACAGTGGCCTAAAGCCTTCTGTCGGTTGACATCTCTCTGATGGTCCAGGTTCAGGAAAATCCTGACTTTAAAGTCGGGATCCACCCAGATGCCTGGCTCGGCAGCGGGTTAGCCTCTCAGTGAGCCACTGGGAGCCTGAGCCGCTCCCTCCACAGCCCAGCTGGAGTGGCAGAGCACAGAGCTGGTGACTGATAGTCAGGGGCTCCTGCAGGCTGAAGACCGGGAGCTGAGCGATTGGCAGTGTTTGATCATTCAGTTCTCGGTCGTGGAGGAGGCGGGGGACAGCTACAGCTGGGATCAGTGCTGCAGCCATCTAAGCGAGTATGACTGTTAATTTTTTTGAAAGCCATACTTCTCTTTTAAAGTGAAACTACACTATATCTGTGCACCACAAATCAAAAATGCTATTTAATTCATTTTTATTATTCAGAGCAAACTCCCCCATGCATCCATGTCTCCATGCTTTATTTTGCAGAGATATCACCTTGAAAACCACCCCCCTAGCATTTCTTCCGTGGCCTTCTTGAGTAAGGGCAGATGATTCATGTAGCCTTTACTTCCGGGAATCCATCTGCCCTTAGCCCAGGCATATATACTTTCTGTGCTTAGCTGAGAAAGGCCCGTTTCCCCTCCTGAAGACTCCTGGGATGTATGACATCATTTGCCTAAGCCAAAAACCAGGAAGTAACTGAAGAAATGTAAAAAAAAAAAAGTTAAAAACAAGCAAATATGTTATATTTTCCTATCTGCAGTATTTACTAATGCTAGCAGCATAAGGATTAAAAATAGTCAATATTGATTGATAGGGTGAAGTTTCTCTTTAAGATCAAGTTTTAAGCTTTTGGGATAACTTCTTCAGGCTTTATACAATGGTTCAGAAACCTGCATATTTATAAACAACATACAAGGAGGAGCAATGACATATACATGTGAAAAAAAAGGGGGGCTTTTTTATCACACACTGTAGTGGTAAAAGCTATTGTAATGCTTGCTATTCATGGATTGAAATGTGTCTGGTTCAGCAGGGACCAGGAAACGTTAGATCCATGTATGGGCTGGCTGGTTGTACCCAAGTCAATCTATCCTGTCAGGTTTTTCATGATCAGTGCCGCCAGCTATAGCCAACAGCACTGATCATTGTATTCTATCCAGTGGTTGAACGGAAAAAAAATGAATCATGTATGACCTGCCTAAGAGATCAGAGATTAGAGGTGTTATTGGGACATTATCTCACAGATTCACAGATAAGGATTTCATGGTATTGTCTATATTCCCATCACACATGTTCCTGGAAACTGGGCTCATCAGTAATGGGTGCTGCAGCAACCACCAGCTGGATACTGGACTCTTCACAGATCAACACACATATTCGCCAGCACCGTTACATGCCTGACAAAGGGGTCCTGCGTGGCTCCAAAAGGTTACACTTGGCCCTTTGTGCTGTGATCTTTCTGCAGTTAAAGTTTTGGACAACATTTGATGATCCATGGTGAGCTGGCAAATATGTGCATTTATCCAAGATTAGGATGTCAGGCTCAATTCTCAAGAGGTGCTTCTCTCCTTTTTCTGATCTACAGAAGTTGCTACAGCTTATTTGGAAGCCTTGCCCTCAGTGCCACACGGAATCCTACGCTCTTCATACAGTAGCCACTAATACCACGATCACCCATACTACCATTTCCCAGGACTTTGCAGTGTTTGCGCTGTTACAACCCTTCCTCAGTTCTCAACACAAATGTCTTTTTGAAATGTCCATAGAAGCAAATACAGCTATTGTCACCTCATTGCATCCTTTTGAACTGTCCATTGTTTTGGTCGAAAGCATGAGAAAAACAGGCTTTTGATTTCAGAGGCCTAAAATTGAATGCAGTTATAGTGGGATATAAAATTGCAGTCTGTTTAGACCCCAGTGCAGTGTTTGATTTGCGTATACAGTAGCATTTTCACTCCAGCCTCTCTTTTCTTGATTTAGTTCTTCACCAATACCATAATTTTTAGATCATTTATGCTGTGGTCTGTGCTGCAGAAATGTGCTGCCACAAGCATATCTGTTTTTTGTTGTTGGTAATTGTGAATCTTTGAAGGTTCATTTGTTGGCAAAATGTTTGACCTGTCTCCCCAAAACAGAGTCTTGTTGAGCATTTTGCATACAGTACCAGGTATATCACCAATTGAGGATGTGCAACAAAAGTTGCCCTGTATTCTGTACTCTTGCTGTAGTCTTGGTATTGTTATCAGTACTGTGGATTTGTGTGCAGGTGTCACATGTAGGGAGATGTTCCATTGGTGCAGGCTGCAATTACATCTTCATGGGGAATGTTGGTATAAAACACTCTGGCTAGGTTGGTTCTTCAAGTACAGGGCCAAAGGCAGTAATTATGTTTATGAGAATGGTCCTGGTTGTTCTTTTCAAGGAACTGATGACTGTTTTTTTCCTGTGCAGATACTGTGGGTTTTGTACCTGCCTTATTTTTTCCCCTTGCAGAGTACTGTTGGTGGCTGTGTCTGAAAATGGTAAATATATTTGCCCAGACTAGGGTTCGTTCCAGGTGTAGATGGCCAGTGCCCTTTGCTGTAGAATAGTTTTTTTGTTTTATTTAAGCTGTTTTGATCCATCTTGTCAAAGAAGTATTTAAGCCATAGTTTTCTAAAAATTTCCTCCACATCACTGCATAACTGGATTTTGTGAATAGATTTTGTTGGGCAAAATGTAAGGACTTTTAAAGTACAGGTGTTTCTGTAGGTCAAAAGGATGCAATGAGATGACACATTTGAGGTGACAATGGCTGTATTTGCTTCTATGGGTATTTCAAAACCACTGGTATTTGAGGTGAGAATTGTGCCGGAAATCCTTGGTGAGTTAACTGCCTCAATAAGACCTATAAACTCTGATATCTTACAATAATGAATCTGTGTCAGAGATATAACTAGAACCTTCAGGACCCCGGTGCAAGAAACTATGAAGGGCCCCCCTGACCTCTGCCGGGGCCTATCCCTCAAAGCCTGGTGCCCTTCCCTCCCGTCCTGGGGCTCTTTCACATGCTCTGCAGCGGGCCTCCTTCCTGCCGTCTTGGCATATTTACCAGCCCCTTCCCCCCTGCTCTCCATCCTGATACATCCCCCTCTGCAGCTGGCAGGAGAGGGAAGGGGGGAAACTGGCAGAGCTGCGGGGGAATGAGAGGGGGGTCAGGGGGCAGCAGGGAATTGGTAACCAGGATAGGAGGGGCAGCAGGGGTGGCTTATAAAGAAACCAATCCCATTCATTTTCCTTCTGCAGCCGCTGAATGCTTGCGGGAAGGAGAGAAGGAAGAGCAGACTTTTAATGGGTGCAGGAGGAAATTGGAGGGCATCTGTTCCTCTGTATGTCGCCCCTGCCACACCTCCTATCCAAGTGTGCAGGGGAGCCACAGGAGCCCCCTGGAGAATGGGGCCAGGTCACTATTGTGACCCATGCAACCCCTGTAGTTACGTTCCTGATCTCTGTGATATAAAACCTATTGCTCTAAATATATCAATAGCTTTTACCAATAAGGCCAGGGTGGATTGCACACTAGCTGCTGTGCTTGTAATCCCAGCATTTTAGTGCACACAGGTGGCACAGATGCAGCATCCAACCCCATGGTCAGCAGCATGTCAAATTCTAAAAAATGGCAGGCTGATTTATGTGCAGCTGGATGGGGCTATATGCTGTTCTAAGTGGTAGTCATATTTAGGGTCCTTGGCATATTTTAACTACCATTGACTATAGCAGGAGGCAGGCAGCAAGTCTGGACACTGCAACTGTGTCTCCCAGGCATAGTAAAATGCTGGGACTGCACACCTGGCAGCTATATCCCACTTGTGCTAGGGGGCCTAAGGTGTGTCAAGAAAAAAGTATTTTTAAAAGAAATTATATACTGTATGTCATTGCTCTTCTTTGTAACTTTGTATATAAATATGCCGGTTTTTCAACCATTTTTCTTAAAGCCTGAAGAAGTGATCAAAGTTATCCCTAGAACTTGCATCTTTATTAACTTAAGTTAGGCAATAAATTGTATCACTTAGACTCCATTCACACTAGTGCGATTCAGAAATGACTTGAGTCGCACAGAACCACATGACAATGGAAATCACATTGTTTTCATTGTTACCCATTTATGTCAAAGCAACTGAACACAGTGCGATTTTGGAAAAGGTTCCTGTACTACTTTGGTGCAATTGCAGCATGATTTTTTCCCCATAGAATATGCAAACCACATCCAAGTTGCACAACATAATTGCACTGAAAATTGGATTGCAGTACTGTGAACCTCAAACTTTCTGCATTAATAGATGATTAACACAGTAAAACACCCTACTATTGCTATGATGGAAAAATGTCAGATACAAATTTTGAAGTGTTCAGAGAATTTACATTCAGTATAGTACACATAAGGTAAAGAGAATACAGCAGGTGGGATATGGTTTTACAAACTGATTACAGATTTTTTTTTTTTTTAGAAGTAGACTTTTTTTAACAAGACACAGATACATAATTTTTCATTTCATTTTACAATGTTGTACATTCACTAGTTAAATCTGTCGACAAGCTGCTAATGAGTGTGTTGGTTGATCATAATTACATAGCTAGTCTGGCTGAAAAAAGACAAAAAAGTCCATCCAGATCAACCATTAAAAAAAAAAAAGTTTTAATCCTACACCCACAGTTGATCCAGAGGAAGGCAAAAAAACCCAGCAAAGCATGATCCAATTTGCTGCTTCAGGGGAAAAAAATTCCTTCCTGATCCCCCGAGAGGCAATCGGATATTCCCTGGACCAACCTTATCTATAAATGTTAGTATCCAGTTATATTCTGTGTATCCAAGAAAGAATCCAGGCCTTTTTTAAAGCAATCCACTGAGCTGGCCAGAACCAACTCTGGAGGGAGTCTATTCCACATTTTCACAGCTCTTACTGTGAAGAAACCTTTCAGTGTTTGGAGATTAAATTTCTTTTCCTCCAGAGGTAAAGAGTGCCCCCTTGTCCTCTGTAATGACCTCAGAGTGAATAACTGCACACCGAGTTTGCTATATGAACCACTGATGTATTTATACATGTTGATCATATCCCCCCTTAATCTGCTCTTCTCAAGAGAGAATAAATTACGTTCCTCTAATCTTTCCTCATAGCTGATCTCCTCCATGCCTCTTATCAATTTGGTTGTCCTTCTCTGTACTTTCTCCAGTTCCCCAATGTTATTTTTGTGAATTGGTGCCCAAAACGGAACTGCATATTCCAGATGAGGTGTTACTAATGATTTGTACAGCGGTAATATGATATCTCTCTCTCTCTGGAGTCTATACCTCTTTTAATACAAGAGAGGATTTTTATCACTTTAAAATCTGCATTGCATGCCATTATTAAGCTTGTGATCTACAAGAACTCCCAGATCCTTCTCCACCATTGATTCCCCCAGTTGTACCCACCTAGTATGTATGATGCATGATGGATCATGTTTTTGGACACACTGAAAGATTATATTACACACACAAGACATTGTACAACACTAGACATGTCCTAGTATCTGACTATCTGGCATACTCCTAGGTTCAGTAACACCACTGATTTTTACAGCTGCAACTTGGTCGAATTTCCACCACCTCTAGCTCAGGCCCTCTGATCCCTGCTAACTATTATTACTTGTAAACACAGAAGTCCGGCTTCTGTGTTTACAAGTGATAGCTTGTCTCCCAGTGACTCCCACAGATCTGATCTCCTGGGTGGCTCCCACTGAATGCAGGACTGGGACTAGGGAGATGCAGGTGCCCAAGGTGCAGCGCCATCATGGGCGGGAGGGGGCGTGTGGTAGGATGCACCCTCTGTGATCACCATTTTTTTCCCTGGTCCCAGATGCTGATGCCTCCTTTAGATCATCTCCCTACAAGTGAGAGAGGCAAAGTTGCCTATAGTGTGCGGGAAGGTACTGGAGCCGGCTGGGTGCTTCAGCCAAAAATGGCAACAAAAGTAGGGCATGTGGAAGATGGTGGAGCTTTTGATGAGGGGGGGAGAAGTTGAAGGCAGTGGAAGGAGGGTTGTGTGCAGAGGTCAGAGGATGGGGGAAATGTGGATGGGGATGCAGAGGTAAGCAGCTGTGAAAAAGGGCTGGACTCTGCACTCTGTGTATAGCGCACCCCTGAACTCTGCACTTTGTGTGTAACACTACCCTGAACTTTGCACTCTGTGTGTAATGCACCCTGGAACTCTGTACTTAGCCCACTCTTGAAATTTGAACTCTGTGTGTAATGCACCCCTGAGCTCTGCACTCCGAACACAGCGCACTCCTGAACCCTGCACTCTATTTGTAGCGCACCCTTGAACTCTTGACTCTGTGTGTAATACACCCCTAAATTCTGCACTTTGGATGTAATGCACTCTTGGTGTTTAATGCCCCTTTAAAACTCTCCCACTGTTAGTGAAACTTGGGCACTCCTGCTATGTGATGCTATTTAGCAGGTGTTTGTGTAGGAAGGGGGGTTGTGGCGAGAAGGGTACCTATTGAGAATTATCTGGCAAAAAACAAAACATGAGTAACACTAATAACTAAAACACTTTAACCAGTTAAGGACCGCCTACCACAGATTTACTGTGATAGAACACCCCCTCTGTGCTGGATCATATACATGTATGTGATCCAGCTTTTCTGAGTAGGTGGCACGCATGAGCGTGCATCCACCACCCTGGCTGTGCTGTAATTCCCTACAGCAAAAACTGATCAGCAGGTTCTGGCCAATAATTTATGGCCATGACCCACTGATTGGCTGAGCGAATGACCGAAGAGAGCCCTGTGTTGGTAAACAACACAGGTCGCTCTATAGATAGCAGTGATGTGGCTGTTTTTTCTCTCCATTCAAAGCACAGCACAGTCACATTGCTTAGTAAAAGCAGCACACTTTACACAAAGTAAACATTGTTAGGCACACAGTTACCCTTTGATTGCCCCTAGATGTTAACCCCTTTCTAGCCAGTGTCATTAGTACAGTGACAGTGTATATTATTAGCATTGATCACTTTATTAGGGCTCTGAGGAAGAGGTTGTCTCCTTGAAACGCGTTAGCCAGTTGGTCATCCAGGGTTCCATCGTATGGACTCAGATGTTGTTTGGATCATACATCTTCTTCAGTTTGACATGTCTGTGTTTTTATGTCTATTGTAAGTATGATACTTACTTTGTTTCTTCAATAAATATATTAAACGATAATGCACTAGGTCGGTGCGCCCTTTTTCTGTTTGTCCATTTGCATTTACTGTATTAGTGTCACTGGAGATGTCAGTACCCATCCAGCGTCAGTTAGTGTCAGATAACCCACCGCACTATCACAGTCCCACTAGAGCCCTGGTTAAAAGTTTTGAGAATCACACAAATATCAATTTTCCTAAAGTCTGCTGCTTCAGTATTTTTAGATCTTTTTGGCAGATGTTACTATGATATAGTGAAGTATAATTACAAGCATTTCATAAGTGTCAAAGGTTTCTATTGACAATTACATTAAGTGTATGCAAAAAGTCAATATTTGCAGTGTTGACTCTTCTTTTTCGAGAAAGCTGCAATTCACCCTGGCATACTGTCAATCAACTTCTGTGCCACATCCTGACTGATGACAGCCCATTCTTGCATAATCAATGTTTGGAGATTGTCAGAATTTGTGGGGGGTTTTTGGTCACCTGCCTCTTGACGATTGACCTCAAGTTCTCAAATAGGAATAAGGTCTGGAGAGTTTCCTGGCCATGGACCCAAAATTTGAATATTTTATTCCCAAAACCATTTAGTTATTACTTTTGCTTTATGGCAAGGTGCTCCATTGTGCTGGAAAAAGCATTGTTTATCACCAAACTGTTCTTCGATGGTTGGAAAAAGTTGCTCTCAGAGATGTTTTTGTTCCATTCTTTTAATGGTTGTGTTCTTAGGCAAAATTGTGAGCCCACTCCTTTGGCTGAGAAGCAACACCACACAGGACTGATGGTAGTGCTCACCTTTTCTTCTCCGGACAAGGTTTTTTCTGGATCCCCCAAACAATCGGAAAGGGGATTCATCAGAGAAAATGACTTTACCCCAATCCTCAGTAGTCTGTACCTTTTGCAGAATATCAGTCTGTCCCTGATGTTTTTCCTGGAGAGAAGTGGCTTCTTTGTTCCCCTTCTTGCCAAAAGTCTTTGCCTTACTGTGCATGCAGATGTATTCACACCTGCCTGCTGCCATTCCTGTGCAAGTTCTGCACTGGTGGTGCCCAGATCCCGCAGCTAAATCAAATTTAGGAAACGATCCTGGTGCTTGCTGGACTTTCTTGGGCACCCTGAAGCCTTCTTTACAACAACTGAACCTCTCTCCTTGAATTTCTTGGCGATCCTATAAATCATTGATTTCGGTGCAATCCTAGTAGCGGCAATATCCTTGCCTGTGAATCCCTTTTTGTACAAAGCACTGATGACTGCACGTGTTTCCTTGAAGGTAAATTAATATTTGTGTCATTCTCAAAACTTTGGCCAGGGCTGTACAAGTCGCTGATCACTAACATTGTTTGTAGATGCCATAACTTTCATGCAAACCAATGAATATGCACCTATTGGAATTTTTTTTTTTTTTACCAAAGGCATGCAGCAGAATACATTTGACCTACATTTATGAAGAAATTCGATTTTTTAAATTTGTATTGGATATGTTTTATAGCAGAAAGTAAAACCCAGTGGTGATCAAATACCAGCAAAAGAAAGCTCTATGTATATGAAAAAAATTCTATTATTTTAATTTGGGTACAGCGTTGCATGACCGTGCAGTTCCTAGTTAAAGTAGTGCAGTGCCAAATAGCAAAAAATGGCCTTGTCAGGATGGGTGTAAAACCTTCAGGAGCTTAAGTGGTTAATATGATAGAAATGGAGTAACCTTACCTTTTAGTCCCAGAAGCGCCCTGCTTTCTCAGAACTGCTAAAATGTAAAGCTGAACTCCAGGCAAACAGCTAAATACACAGATGAATATATATAGGAGCACTTTTACCTACCAAAAGATTTATATTTCTTTCCATCCAGTGCTATGATTTACACAGCTCTGCCACACAGGATAGCCATGTCTGGCAGGGCGGATGACCTGATTTTTGTTGCAATCTAAGCAGACCTTCACTTAAAAGTGAAAGTACCACGCATAAACGTCTCCCCTCCTCCCCTAACATATTAGTTTTTTTCCCCTGGAAATAGGTACCATTTTCTGACAGGTACCCACTCCCACTTCTGCAATTCTTGCCTAGGCAAAAATTATGTCAGCTCACTCAGTAAACTTAGCCAGAAGCAATCCACTTCATTTAGTATTTTCAAGTACCTGCTGAGACTAATTCAGTCATACACATTTCACATTTTGCCAAAATTACCCTAAAGCATAAAAGAGATTGCAAGTTACTTGTATTCATGAAAAATTAATTCAATAGAATAATTCATGTAATAGAGTTAGTTCATCCAGTTATCCTTACTGTCCTGTATTTGATATTGGAGGGTTTTTAATAGTAACTCTGCTTTTATTTAAATATATATATATCGACTGTGATGATAGTAGTCTGCTTTCACTGTAAGGCAGGTCATAGATGGAGCAAATTTCTTTCCAGCAACCACGGGTTGAAGGGTTGGGGGGTGGCTAGGAAAGCCGTTCCTGCCGGGAGGACACAGCAATTACTGCTAGTGGCTATAACAGCTGCTAGCAACAATTGCATGGAAAATCCAGCAGGTGTGATCAGTCGATCAACTTTGCTACATTCAGCCTGCCCATACAAGGTTCAAATCTCGGCCAATTCCTGCTGAACCAGTCAAGATTCAAACCATCTATGGCTGGCTTAACTTGGACTAAACAGCCTTCATGTGTATCCGAACCGCCCAAATAAAAATGTAATATATTGCAGCTTACCAGTCCATAGATGGTAGCTGCATTCCTTTTCACTTTTCAGGCCAAGAATATTTTCAGCAACTACAGAAAATAACCGTTAATCTTGCCAGAAATGTAGTGTCTTTATTACTCCCTGTGATCCCAAAAGACACCAAAACAATCTCATCTTGCCTATATAAACTGCTTATCTCATCAACCCACCATATAAAGGAGATAAACAAAGGCAGACATGTTGGAAATCCAGCCCGTGTGAGAACCATGGTTGCAGCTATAGTTCACCAATAAGTGTAGCCAAGAAGAGACAGGAAACAAGTTATTTTCAGTATTACCAGGTAAAAATAAAGGGAAAAATTCAGAAGAATTAAAACTGATACAGCCACAGCAGCTAAAGATTGGTAAGCTGCAATATATTCCATTTTTGTGTTGAGGTTTAGACATGCTTTGTATAGCAAGTGAGAAACTGGCCACAACAAGCTTTTGTGTTTTAAAAAAAAAAAAAATAGCATCCATCTGTAATGCATTGTTAAGGTAAAAAGCCTGCCACGCTCTCGGCTCGGAACTGTACGTGAGCACTTGCAGACCGGAGTTGGCCAAGAGTCTCTGATGATTGCTGCTACTAGTACTACTTCTGAGGGCACTGTCCACCTGGCGAGTGGACTGGAGGAGACTGCTGTGAGTGACTGCCTGACTGGTCTGCGACATTGTGTGACTGGACTGGAGAAGCCAGAGCCCAGAGGGGAGCAGCCTCGGTTTCTGTGACTGTCACTGATGCTGACTGTTGGTGAGTTGAGTTCACCATTAACAAATTGACTTCTCCCCAAGTTACGACCTGCTGGACTACTATTATATTTTCTGCCAACTGTCTTGTCTGCCCCTAAGGCAAGTCAACTTGCCAGCCAGCCCTAAACTAGCCATACACGGCTAGATTTCTCTTGTTGAGAAAAATCTGTTATATATTATAATTTAGTTTTGTTGTTCTAACCTATATTAATATAGCACTGACCACCTTAAAAAAAAAAAAAGTATTCTCTCTATGGGGGCAAAGTGGTCTCTCTTTCTCTCTGTGGAAGCAAATGCAAAGCGGTCTCTCTCTTTCTGGGGGGCAAAACAGTCTCTCTCTCTCTCTCTCTCTCTCTCTGAGGGTTAGGTGGTATATCTCTCTCTGTGGGGGCAAAGCGGTCTCTTCCTCTCTGTGGGGGCAAAGCGGTCTCTTCCTCTCTGTGGGGGCAAAGCGGTCTCTCTCTCTTTGGGGACAAAATGGTCTCTTTCTCACTTTCTCTGTGGGGCAAAGTGGTCTCTCTGTGTGGGGGCAAAGCAGTCTCTCTCTCTATGGGGGTAAAGCGGTCTCTCTCTCTCTGGGGGCAAAGCAGTCTCTCTCTGTGTTAAGGGAAAGTGGTCTCACTCGGTGGTTGCAAAACGGTCTCTCTCTCTCGGTGGGGGCAAAGCGGTCTCTCTCTCTCGGTGTGGGTAAAGTGGTCTCTCTCTCTCAATCTCTCTTTGGATGCAAAGCAGTCTCTCTGTGTGGGGGCAAAGTGGTCTCTCTGTGGAGGCAAAGCAGTCTCTCTGTGGAGGCAAAGCAGTCTCTCTCTCTCTCTTTGGGGGCAAAGTGGTCTCTCTCTGTGAGGGCAAAGCGGTCTCTCTCTCGCTCTCTCTGTGGGGGCAAAGTGTTCTCTCTGTGTATGGGCAAAGCAGTCTCTCTGTGGGGGCAATGCAGTCTCTCTCTCTGTGTGGGCAGAGCGGTCTCTGTTTCTGTGGCGGCAGAGGGGTCTCTCTCTCTGTGGGGGCACGGTGGTCTCTCTCTCTCTCTCGGTGGGAGCAAAGTGGTCTCTCTCTCTCCCTCTCTCGGTGGGGGCAAAGTGGTCTCTCTCTGTGGGGGCAAAGCAATCTCTCTCTCTGTGGGGGCAAAGCAGTCTCTCTCTCTCTTTGGGGCCAAAGTGGTCTCTCTCTGTGAGGGCAAAGCGGTCTATTTCTCTTTGTAAGGGCGAAGTGAGAGGGGGCAACAAGAGCAGCAGTGACTGGTGGATAGTAAAAGAATCAGGAGACCCAGTAACACCCGCAAAAAAAGAAGTAGGAGTAAGAGCGGAGAATCACTAGTTATTCACATTAGGATTGAGTAGATTCCCCTATCTATGCTGAACAGTGTGGATGGAGGAACATTGATGGAGCAGCGGCTATCAGGATACCTAAACAGTGACTGTATCTGATTGGCTGCAAGCACGGCTGGTCAACAATTTTCCAACCAGGTCCTTCAATTTTCAGTTTGGAGAGGCAGGTGGTGTCGACAGAGTCACCCACAGCTCAGATTTTGTCCAATTTAACAGAAAATGACATAATCGAACCATGTATGATCAGCATAAGTCATAAACAAGTGACCAGGTAATGACCACCAGAGCTGTAAAAATATCACAACAGCAGCAAAAAATTCTTGAAGCAGGTATATGAAACAAAACTTCACAACCAAAACACTAAGAGGCTTGCAGCCCTTCGCATATGCTCTGCCACCAACACTAATCTATAACTCATTATTGCTCTTATGCCAGGGTTCACTCTGGATACATTAATACAGTGTAGTTCCTCTCCAGTCAATCCTGCACAATCACTTTTCAGTGCTCTGTTAACCATAGCTTTTAAATATGTGGGACTTATGCAGCTAATATATTTTCTTCATTTTGTGTCTTTCAGCTGGAAGAATTGAGCAATTCAATGTATCCTTTTAAACGGTTAGGGGCCCAGGTCTTTCAAGAATCAGAAACAGATCTAGCCCTCTTACCTCTATTGCAGCATATTCAAAAACATCCATTGAATCACAGAAGAAAGGTAACATTTTTGTAAGTGAAGTGATTTATTTCGTATAAGCAGATGAGTATACAGTATACTAGTTAAGTGCATATAACCCTTCTCTAAATTGCATCTCTATCAGAGCCTGTGTTAACATCACAGCTGCAGCTCTCTTCATACAGGTGAAAGGGAATGCAAAAGGTAGTTTGAATCAGATTGATTCTGTTTTTTCCTTCTTTTTTTTTTTTTTTTTACTCTTGAATAAAATGTTAAGGTTTTGTGTTTTTTTTTGGTTGGGTTTTTGTGGGCTCTGAGTCTTCTTACTGGGAAGGTTCACTCTACTATTGGTCCTGGTGACCACTGTATTCTGTACAGAAAGTGTTGTCATGGAACAGGAGCTCAGGAGACACATTTTCAAGTGGGAAAACCTATTGTGAGAACTAAGATAAGTCATTTCCATGCTTTATAGAAATCTTGGCTCACTTCCTGAAGTGTGCATTGCTCCCTCTATCCAAATCAAAAGATTGGACTTTACATAAATTTGCAAAGGATTTCTATTGCAGGTCAAGAGAAAGCCAGCTGCAGGTGAAATACACTTGTCAACTAACTGTGAATGATCTAAGAAGCATCTCAAAAAGACACCAAGTGCAAGCAGAATGCACCTGAAAAGTAATTTGATAGATCCTAATAATTTACACAATGGGTTACATTATCACATATACTGTAAGAATTTCAGGTAACCTAAAATAAGTTTATGGCCCATTCATACCTATGTATGCATCACATGGTAATGCAGACACATAGGTGTGAATGGGCCCATACAGTTTGCTTATGGGTGAAGCTATGCTAACAATAATCTGCAGTATTCATGCAGTAAGCTGTGCACTTTGACACGATCAGCTCTATTCAGAAATGTTGGATAGTTAATGGCACCACTGATTGTTCACTTCAGGCAGCTCAGCTATGGCAGAATGGATTTAAAGTTCTCATGCACACTGGACATTTTTAAAGCTGCTGTGTTTGGCTTTTGGCCAGAACTAGTGGGTTTCTAGTTTTTTAGCTGTAAAAACGCTCTAATGCTGGTAAACACGGTAAAACGTGGCAAACCAGCGTTTTGGGGTGTTTTTTTGAGCCAAAATTAAATTTTTTTGTGTGTAAAAAAAAACACTAAAAAACATAAATCGCAACTAAACGCTAATGCAAAAACGCTAAAAATGTGGAAAAGCACGCGTTTTTAACGTGACTTTATACAGCTAATGCTACCGACATTTTTGAAAAGCCCAGTGTGCATGAGGATAAAAAGTAATAGCTATCCTCCATGCATCTGATTCTGTCCTAGCACATGATAGTGTTGCTTCAAATGTGACAAATTTGCTTTAACCAATAGCCGCCCGGCCAATAGCCGTTTGGTGGCCGGCAAAATGCTGTAGATTTCCGGGTGGACGCCATATGGCATCCTCCTGGGCATGCGCAGTTTTCACGTTTGCAGAGCTGCGCAGTGGCGCGATCTGTCACCAGCCGTGTACCTTGGACACGGCCGATGACAGATCTGAGTACCGGTGACCAATCACAGCAGGTCACATGACAGTTGTATACAATGGATGGCTTCATTTATGCCATCCATTGTATACTAGTGTCTAGCTGTGAATGGTCACAGCGATCACATGCACATGTCATGTGATTAGCTGTGGCCAAATCACAGCTAAGCACAAAAAAAAAAAAAAAAACCCTGAATGAATCATTCAGGTAAATGCTTGCTTATAGCAAGGTAATTCTTTGCTATAAGCAAATTGTGTAAAAAAAAAAAAAAAATAGTGATCACTTCCCCAAAGTAGTACAATGTTACTATGGTAACATTGTACTACTTTGGACATAGTGAAATATGAAAAAAAATCTTAAAAAAAAAGAAAAAAAATAATAAAAAATTAAAAATAATAAAAAAATATATATATATATTTTTTTTTCATACTGTCACCAGTCATTGTCCCTGATCACTGCCATGCCAGTTATATGATGACGCTGTAGTGCACTGGTGACAGTATGTAAAAAAAAATAGTGAAAATATTTTTTTAAATTTTTTTCATTTTCCGAAAAATTATGACAAAAGTATACAACTTCAAAAAACTCGCCATGCCTCTTATGAAGTACGTCGGACTGTCTACTTTGCAAAAAGGGGTCATTTGGGGATATCTGTACTGTTCTGACATTCTTGGACCTCAAGAAATTAGATTGGCTGTCAGTACTTCAGGATTGATCAATATTCAGATCTATACCATAGTTTGTGAACTCTATAACTTTCCTACAAACTAAAAAATACATCCTAATTTGGGTTATTTACACCAAAGACATGTAGCAGAATACATCTTCGCCTAAATTTATGAAGAACAATTATTTATTTGCAAACTTTTATAACAGAAACAAAGAAAAACGTGTTTTTTTTTCAAAATTTTCGGTTAATTTATTTGTTAACTTAGCAAAAAATAAAAACCCCAGTGGTGATTAAATACCACCAAAAGAAAGCTCTAGTTGTGCGAAGAAAATGATAAAATTTTAGTTTGGGTACAATGTTGTATGACCGCGCAATTGTCAAAGTGAGAGAGCGCTGAAACCTGAAAAATGGCCTGGGCAGGAAGGGGTTAAAAGTGCCCCTTATGGAAATGGTTAAAGTAACAGTGCCATCTACTGTCAGCATTGCATAAACTAAAGTCTATTGAAAGCTTTTTTTTACCCATTAACCACTTGCCCTCCAGAGGATTTACCCCCCTTCCTGACCAGGCCATTTTTTGTGTTACGGCGCTGTGTTACTTTAAGTGACAATTGCGCGATCATGCAACCCTGCACCCAAATGAAATTTACGTCCTTTTTTTCCCACAAATATAGCTTTGTTTTAGTGGTATTTGAGCACTTGTGCAATTTTTATTTTTTTGCGCTATAAAAAAAAAATAGACGGGCAATTTTGAGAAAAAAAAAACAATATTTTCGCTATTAAACATGTCCAGTAAAAAAATTAAAAAAATCTAATTTCATTATAAATTTAGGCCAAAATGTATTCTGCTACCTGTCTTTGCTAAAAATAAAACAATTTTTTAAAAATTGCAATACGTGTAAATTAATTGGTTTACGTGAAAGTTATAGTGTCTACATATGGCGGTATATATACTGGGATTTTTTTTTTCATTTTTACTAGTAATAGCGGTGATCATCAACTTATAGCAGGACTGCGGCAGCCATTCTGACACTGGGGGAAATTGACTTGTCGTCACTGACATCCCCAGTAATAAAAAGCACTGACACTGTACTGGGCAGGAAGGGGTTAACATGTGGGGTGAATAAAGGGTTAACTGTGTGCTGTTTTGCTGTGGGTTGTTAGTGCGTTCAACTGTAAGCACACTGCTTTGCATGGCTCTGCTATTAAATTTACGTCCTTTTTTCCCCACAAACAAAGCTTTCTTTTAGTGGTATTTGAGCACTTGTGCAGTTTTTTTTTTTGCACTATAAAAAAAAAGACCATCGGTAATGCTCCACGATCATCGGGTGCTGGCAGGTAATCACCAGTTTGGACCCGGTGCTCAGGCAGAGCATAGCACGTCCCCTACCCGAAAATACAAAATCGTGTGTATGTGTGTATATGTATATATGTATATATATATATATATATATATATATATATATATATATTATACATGTGTGTGTGATTTTGCGCACCCCTGCCGCCCTTTAGCAGTACATCGGCTATAGGGAGCGGTGGGAAAGCGGTTAAAAGAGAAAAAAAAAAGTATATTATACTCATCACTGAGAGGCTGAGCCAGGCGCCGGTCCAGGCTTCGTTGGGATCGCTTCAGAGCCTGGACTGGCTCTGTGACATCAGCTGGCAGCGGGCTTTAATTTGCTGCCTGCTGAAAACAAGTCACAGGAGTGCAGAACTAACCCCACTCCTGTGATCCATAGAAGTACAGCCAATAAAGCTTTGGCTATACTTCTCCTTTAAAATGAACTAGTCGTAGTACACATTTTGACCTGCAATAAATGTAAGTCCTGTTGTAGGCTAGTAACACACAGCATTTTTGTGGACCAAGTGATGTGATTTTTGCCCAGTTTCTTTTGCTATGCTACTCAGCCACTCCCACGCCAAGATTTCCACAACATAAAGACTAATCTTTCTGTAGTCCAAGATGTAAACTATGAGTACACATCACAGGAAGTGTGAAGAGAACACAGGACAATTTTAAATTTCTGGCAAGATCAAATTTTTTTTCTCTTTTATCAAACAAATAAATAAAATGCTTTGTGTAACAGACCAAAATGGAGCAAATAAGAGAAGTTCATTGTAGGAATTTACATACACTTGAAGATTAACGAGAGCTACATTTAGCTCTACTCCAGTGATATGACATCTGCAGGCTGCTTTGCCAGTATTCGTCAATATCTCCCCAGCTTCTTCACTGCTCAGGATCTTCAGCCATCTTGATTGCAATGACATAACTCCTGCGCATACATACAGGAGTTTCTTCATCTCAGCACTTGGCACATTCCAGGAGTGTACACCCATGATTCTCAAGTGATGGGTCGTGATCCAAAAAGTGAGTCAGGGGCAGACTGGGCTCCGGGGCAAGTGCCCCCCAGGCCTCTCTGATGCCCCAATAAAACGTTCACTGCCCTGAAAAAATAAAATAAAAACCACCGGCTGCACTAATATAAATGTTAAAATGTTTAGGCGAGCAGGACTGCAACTACGGCCAGTCTTAATATTTGTATTATTGCGGCCAGCCGGTCTAATTAAGGTGGTGCACTTACAAAGCGGTCCCACAGCCCTCGCACTCATTCCTTCTTGGCAGCGCTGGGAGGAAGTGACATATAACTTCACTTCCTTCCAGCCAACTGCGCAGGAGGGAAGAAAAGCATCACTGGATACCAGGGAATGACACTGCTAGGTACTTTTCCTGGGTTGTGGCTAGGTGATGGAGAGCACATTTTGAAGGGAATGAAAGAAAACAAGAAAGTGATGCTGATTGGGGGGTGATTACTGCACTGTCCATTTTGGAAGGAAGCCGTTTGTTTACTGTTTAAAAAGTGCATATACATTGTAGAATACTAATATAAGTTGTTTTGTGGAATAAATTATAATGTTTTGGAAATTAAATTATTTTTAGGTCTAGACCAGGGGTGGGCAAACTTTTTGACTTGAGGGCCGCAATGGGTTCATATATTGGACCCGGGGGCCGGACTAGCTGCTGGCCGGCCCAGCCACTACAATGCCATCCATAGTAAGTATAGTAATATTCCCCCATAGTAAGCATAGTAATTAATCCCCCATATAGTAATTCATCCCCCATAGTAATTCATCCCCCATAGTAATTCATTCCCCATATAGTAATTCATCCCCCATAGTAATTCATCCCCCATATAGTAATTCATCCCCCATAGTAATTCATCCCCCATATAGTAATTCATCCCCCCTATAGTAATTCATCCCCCATATAGTAATTCATCCCCCATAGTAATTCATCCCCCATAGTAATTCATCCCCCATAGTAATTCATCCCCCATATAGTAATTCATCCCCCATAGTAATTCATCCCCCATAGTAATTCATCCCCCATATAGTAATTCATCCCCCATAGTAATTCATCCCCCATATAGTAATTCATCCCCCCTATAGTAATTCATCCCCCATATAGTAATTCATCCCCCATAGTAATTCATCCCCCATATAGTAATTCATCCCCCATAGTAATTCATCCCCCATAGTAATTCATCCCCCATATAGTAATTCATCCCCCATAGTAATTCATCCCCCATATAGTAATTCATCCCCCATAGTAATTCATCCCCCATAGTAATTCATCCCCCATATAGTAATTCATCCCCCATAGTAATTCATCCCCCATATAGTAATTCATCCCCCCTATAGTAATTCATCCCCCATAGTAATTCATCCCCCATATAGTAATTCATCCCCCATAGTAATTCATCCCCCATATAGTAATTCATCCCCCCTATAGTAATTCATCCCCCATAGTAATTCATCCCCCATATAGTAATTCATCCCCCATAGTAATTCATCCCCCATATAGTAATTCATCCCCCCTATAGTAATTCATCCCCCATATAGTAATTCATCCCCCATAGTAATTCATCCCCCATAGTAATTCATCCCCCATAGTAATTCATCCCCCATATAGTAATTCATCCCCCATAGTAATTCATCCCCCATAGTAATTCATCCCCCATATAGTAATTCATCCCCCATAGTAATTCATCCCCCATATAGTAATTCATCCCCCCTATAGTAATTCATCCCCCATATAGTAATTCATCCCCCATAGTAATTCATCCCCCATATAGTAATTCATCCCCCATAGTAATTCATCCCCCATAGTAATTCATCCCCCATATAGTAATTCATCCCCCATAGTAATTCATCCCCCATATAGTAATTCATCCCCCATAGTAATTCATCCCCCATAGTAATTCATCCCCCATATAGTAATTCATCCCCCATAGTAATTCATCCCCCATATAGTAATTCATCCCCCCTATAGTAATTCATCCCCCATAGTAATTCATCCCCCATATAGTAATTCATCCCCCATAGTAATTCATCCCCCATATAGTAATTCATCCCCCCAATAGTAATTCATCCCCCATAGTAATTCATCCCCCCTATAGTAATTAATCCCCCCTATAGTAATTCATTCCCCATATTGTGTCAATTCACTTACCTTTGCTCCGCGCGTTCCTCTCGCCGTGTTCCCGCGCCGTTCCGGTCTTCAGGGCGGACTGTGAGAGGAGAGGAGTTCGTCACGCTGCCCCGCCTACATCCTGACAGCCAATGTTTGCCACGTTCCGCGGGCCGGATTAAAAGGTCCGCCGGGCCGTATAAGGCCCGCGGGCCGTAGTTTGCCCATTGCTGGTCTAGACCTAATAACCAAGGAAAAATGTGGGTCCTGACGTTCCCCAGGTTAAGAACCACTGGTGTACACTGAGTTGCGAGATTGTGAGAAGGAAGGTAAAAATCCTTTATTGCACAACGGACATAGTGGAGTTGATTTAATAAAGTCAAATAGACTATGCACTTTGCAAGTGCAGTTGTACTAATTTTTATTAATAAATGTTGTTAAAGGATAAGTTCACCATTTAAGAAAAAAAAAATAAATGCACATTTTTTTGCAGGTAAAAAAATATGCAGGTTTTTTTTGTTTGTGGAGTCTCTAAAGCATTGCACCAGCGATCAGGAGATTGCTGGTGCCATGCGGGTCTCCCCCTGACCTGTCAGTATATCTGCTTGCAAGCAGTTACTGACAGGAAGGCTGCCCACAAAGGCTGCCAGGACTTGTAATTTTCCCATTCACAGGATACTGTGACTGAGTGACGCGGCCGTGCAGGGCTCCACGTTTTTCTTTTAAACTGTGACAGCTAGCAGGGAGAAGAAAATCCCCCGCTAGCTGTCACAAAGGAGATCGGGGGGTGCAGGGGCCGGTCTGATTGTAACATGTTATGTGTTACATCCTGAATATGGGTGTAACATGTTACGAAAGGTGAACTTATCTTTTAAGCTTCACATAAAGAATACCCAATCAGATGCAAGAAAATAAAAAAAACAAACAAAAAAAACGCATTTTTGCTTGCACATGATTGGATGATGGAAATCAGCAGAGCTTTACCACATTTACTAAGCTCTGGGCAGTGATAATTTTGTTGATTAAAATATTTTTGTAAATTAAATTAACACTATTTTAGTCAACTAAAATAATACTAACACAATTCAAATGACTAAAATATGACTAAAACTAAATCGAAATTTGACGTCAAATTTACCACTGCAACTGCACTTGCAGGGTGCAACTGTACTTTCAAAGTGCATAGTCTATTTGCCTGCAGTATATCCACCACAGTATGTCTCTTATGCAATTAAAAAAATTACAGCTTGCAAATTTTATATTTTTGAACTGAAGCTTCACTTTAACCTGTTTAAAATATGCAATAATTAGGTATGATGTGTGTAAAAAAACAACACCAAGATTTAAAATTCAAAATATTATTATGCTCCAGGCACGAATATTTGCTTTAATTTCTTTAGCAGTATCTACAAAAATGTTGCTGGATTATCTTTACTTTTGCTGAAATATGGTAAATTGAGAATGGAAAATACTCAGACCAATTTTATAAATAAACAAAAAAATGTCAGAATATTTTCAGAGATGTTTGATTCCTATTGCCTGACGCCCGGGACATGTAGTTCCGGGCGCTGGCCGGTAGTTTTTTTTACCTTTAGCCCTGCTGCAGGCAAGCAGCAGGGCTCACCTGTCAGGTGGAAGCATTCGGGCAGCAGCTCTTCCACACAGTCCACAGTGCCAGCCTCTCCCCCCCTGCCTGCTATATGTCATGGGCTCCGCTTGCCCATCTGTGGGCCCAGGACCAGTTTGGTGGCTGCCGGCGGGTATAGGGGATGGAGAAGAGTGGACACATCCGCTCCCCTCCCCTTCTTGTCCTGACCCAGAAGTAATGTCCCCGTTGACAGATTTCCCAGCTATCGAGAGAAAATGGAATGCAGTGATAATATTGTGTAACATTAAAAATTTTAACTACCGCTATTCTATTCTTTAGGGTCTCTAATTTCACAAAATATATCATGTTTTGGAGTTTTTTGTAATCTTTAGGCCTTAAATGATTTTTTTGGTGGGCAAAAAGCACAAAAAAACGGCTTTGGCAGAGAAAGGGATAAGGGTTAAATCCGACATTCCCCTTTCCTGAGGAGCAGCCAATCAGTGCTCATTACACTGCAAGGTCTCTCCCCTCCCTGTTAGTCCCTGGGTGCGGTGCTGGAGCCAGGCAGGGAGGGGAGGAAGAGATAAACAGTGCAATGTTACGAATATTAAACGTTTATGTTGCCATAAAGCCCTTTTTTTTTTAAAAGCCCCAGACGTTACTTTTTAAATACGGTTTAAATACAGTTTTGGTTAAAATTAATTATTTTTATCAAGACAAGTAGATTGTCATGAGGGACATGCAGACTGTCATGAGGGAAAAGTAGACCGGGACACCGATTTAGTCACCGAACAAGTAGTTTTATCTAAAATTTCCACACCCCTGATTTTTTTTTTTTTAAATAGAAAAAATTTAAATATCCATTTTTACCCTTCATAACTATTCCTAATGATTTTTTTTATGAAGTGGCAGTCTAGTACACAAAGTTATACAAGGTTAAAAACTACAGATATAGAGAGTATACAGCTGCAGAAGACCACCCTGCCTATATGCAGTTTAAATTATATCTCTTAAGTCTCGGTTCACACTACTAGGACCTGAAAGTTGCGCACCTTTGCCAGGCAATTTAAGTACTACTTTGAAGCAACTTTCAGGGAATGCCTGGGTAATCATCTGATCAAAATCACATCAATATAGATGAGGATCTGACTTGTAGGCGTCTTCCATTACAGTCCATGGGCACAAGTTGGATAGAAGTCTCCTTGAAGTAGTACAGGGATCTTTTCTAAAGTCGGAGCGACTTCAATAGCACTAATTAACACAGCTCTCATTGACTAACATGGGATTTCACATGCGACTTGGGGTCTCACAAGTCGGATCCCAAGTCCTGGCAGTGTGAACTGAGCCTAACTGAATTTATTGACAGATCAGCTTCCTGTTTGTCTAATGCTGATATATGTACATAAATTATGGCAACGCTAAGCACTTTTTTATGCAAGGTAAGCTCTCCTGCCTAATATTCCTATTTACATTAATAGGTGTATTTCTGCTAACTTGTAGGCAACAATAGTATTTTTGCCGCGTATTTTCTGTCACGGTTTGTTCGTGTTTAAGATTAGTAAAGAATGCTATGGAATTAGAAAACCTAAATTAACATCAAACACCATTGGCTGCCTTGCAAACAGAAAATAATTGCTGTGTTCATCCAGCATCAGCCTCCTCACAGTGTTGACTGCCTCCTCTTCTCCTACCTTGGATTATAATTCCCGGCTGTGTGTGCAAACTGCAGACAAGTAAGTAGGGTCTGTCTCAGACTGGCTCATAGACAATATTGCCTATTCTGAGGTTATACCCACTTGTCTGGTGTTTGTGGACACAGTGACATGCTATAGAAGCAATTGTGCAGGAGGCTGTCAACAAAGTCACAGGTTGCAGAGGGTTAAAAGTGTCATTCCATAGGAGACAAGTGCTTATTTTCCGTTTGCAAAGCAGTCTATTGCTTTCTGATGCCGATTTAGTGCTTTTGGTTGATTGCAGATATCCTTTTAAAGGCCCAGTCAAAGCAATAGTAATATTTTATGGACGAGGTACAATTAATCAACTATTGGCTTCTTATATACCTTGGGGACTGCAAGCAGTGGGTTCTCCTTGTATTTTTCCATAAAACAAAGCAAATAACTCAGACAGGGAATTGTTTTCCCTTGTAGAGGCCAATGCTAATGCGCAGACCAAGCACAGAGGGTTTTCCTGGTTGATTCTCTAAAATCCAGCATCATTCATAGGTGGACTGGCCCTTTAACAGGTCTTTGTAACTTTAGACATCACTTTAGTCTACTTTTAGTCTTTAAAATACAATTCACAGCAACTCAAATATCAGAGAATGCTAGGTAAATTCTCCAACATTATTTTCAACTGTCCTTCGGCATGTTTTTTGCATGTTTCAGTTATGCAATGCAAAAAAAATGTAGACTTACATTATACCAATATATTTGCATTCTAGAGCTCTGATCACTGGGCAAGGAACTGAAAGTTAATAAATGCATGCAAATGGTTAAAACACAACACCTCAAAGAGACAAGAAAACACATGTAAAATTCATGTTTCTTTTTTTAAACGCTTGAGTGGAGTGAGTTCTTGCTATGTTTTAATTTATGCAACAGTTTCCTTAACAACTGACTAAGACAAAAGCTCCATTTGGCAGAAAACCAGGATACACCTCCTTCTCCTGCTGAAGAGGGGACAGACAGTTTACAGTAGGGAGTGGAGGAAAAGAGGCCACGCCAAGGTGCATGTTGGAGAAATGAAATCACACATAGTGGAAAGCCGAACTACTAGTGTAGGCTTAGCGATACAAGAAAGCAGCAATGGATGCTACTGTGCTGGACAAAATCTGCTTTACAGCTAGCTACAATGTGAACTATAAGCACAAACTGTAATTGTATAGGTAAGCTTCTAAAAAGAGTTGTTTGGTATGCATTGAAAATCCCTACAATTTTCTATAAAAGAATGTGAACTCAGGTAAGCAAGAAACTCAATACATGGAATGTTGCAACGCAGGTTTAAAAATGCATGTATTTATTAGTTTATAATAAAAACATTACTATATAAAAGCCCAGTGTGTCATCAATATTATTTATAGGCTGTCATGTTGTTGCTCTAACCACTTGCCCTCTAGAGGATTTACCCCCCTTTCTGACCAGTCCATTTTTTGCGATATGGCGCTGTGTTACTTTAACTGACAATTGCGTGGTCATGCAACACTGTACATAAATGAAATCTATGTCTTTTTTTCCCCACAAATAGAGCTTTCTGGTATTTTTGCTCTATAAACAAAAAAAAGACTGACAATTTTGTAAAAAAAAACAATATTTTTGACTTTTTACTATAAAACATATCCAATAAAAAATAATCAAATTTCTTCAGTTTTTTTTTTTATGTGACCAGCAGCAGAGGACTAGAAGCTCCTTCTGCTTAGGTTTCCCTGCAGACAGCCTGGGAAAGAGCTAGGTCATGTGACAGCAGTATATGGATTAGGAAAAATGTACATAGATTTTATTTATTTTTTAAACTAAAATCATTAAAGTGCCATCATCTTTATACAGAAAGAGAATAGATTGCATAAACTTAACAGTGTGTGTTTTGTATCACTTTAACACAGTCTATTACCTCTATTAAAAAAGCAGCGTAAAAAAAAAAAAAAATCACATACAAAAGGAAACCTGGCACAAAGGTTTGTGAAAAAATACAAATTGTGATTTTTTTTTAGTACACACACACCTTGAACTCCAAATTTTCCATTAAATATAAAAGATTAGACTATGCTATGAGTTACGGTGTGCCCAATAAATCTGCTCAATTGTGGCACAAGGGCAAAAAGTATGATAGTGAAATTGCAAGTAGTGGCACATTAAATAACTTTGTAGTTCATCATTTTGGAGTTAGGACTTTTTCACACATATGCACACTGCATGGATTTTCTGTGGGCCCTCAACACATGCTTTTGAGCCAGAAAACATACCTGCCTAATTTTATTCAGTGCACCATAACTTAACACATGGGAACTCAAGACAGTCAACACAACACTCCCCAAACTGCTGCTTACTAGGCTGCCCCCACCAGGATTTGAACCTTAAAGAACTTTAAATATTTCCAGGTTTATTCAGCCTAGAGGGGATCGATAAGGTTCATTGATCACCTGTTTCATCCTACAGCCATGGGCTTCCAGAGCAACCAGGCGAGCCTGGAAACACAAGGTGGCACTTTGGAGGTGGAGTAGGCTATGCAGGAGATTTTTGCCAAATTGCAAAGAAGTAGTGCACATCTTCCTTAACGTATTACTAAACCCACAACAGTAAAATCAGTCTGTACTGTATATGCAGTGAAGCATGCTTGTTATACTCTAAAATAATTGCCTTTCCATGTATTGTGTACTGTGGGAGACCAGATATAGCGAATGCAGGGTCCTGGGTTTGGTAACACTAACTTTTTTCTTTGCAGGATATAATTTTCTCTAAAACCACAGTGTAATTTAATACAATGAAATTTTTTTATGTATGTAAAAGCCCGTTTGGCATTAAGAAGCTGTACAGAGAATAGTTAAAGGTCCGCTTAGTCTTTAGATCAACATTTGTGTTTGGACTGATGGGTACTCAGGGCACCACATCCCTTATTTCAATAAAACATCAAATGGTTATTGTATATGGGACTTTATCAGTGCCAAAGAGCAACAACATTTCATGTGATTAAATTAATAGTAGTTTACTGTACAAATATATATTAAAAAGGTGTTCATGTGAATTAAGATTTCATCAGTTGCAGTGAACCTCCATGTCTAGATGGCTTTTTAATTGCTCTACCTGAACACTACCTCAGCTGTAACCTGTGCAGTATTCACATATATATGATTTCATGAATACAGGCTATGCAGTGATCATTGTAGATAGTTAAGTGAACTAGAGATTGCTATACTTTAACGTGTTTCATGTCCAGCTTCTTCAGGGAGACTGAGGTTATATATTGTACACCAAAGCCACATAGTGAGTTCCGCAGACCAAACATTAAAACCCTCCTTGATGGGGGACTACAGAGGAAGACACAAGAAGAGCTAGGTCACTGCCAATGGATTGTATTTCTGCCAATTACTGTCCCATCCCTAAATGGGTCTATGTATTACCAAAGGTCCACATAAGTGGACTGCTCTGTAACTGTCACACTCTGCAATCTCCTTTCAGAGGATGATATACAGACCGATCTGAATCTACCTCCCAGACAACACTTGGGGTTAATATATAAAATGGTCATTGAATGAATGTGACACACATCCACGCAGCTCCGACGAAACTTATATAACTATTTCATATGATCATAAGCTCCATCTAGGGCCAAAATAATTTTTGATCTGATTGAGGTATTTGAAAACAAATACGGTATAGTCTCTAGGTATGGACCATTTTTTGTACATCACTTGGTAGGTCCTCAACGTGCTTTGCAAGTCCCATATACAAAAACCATTTTATTTCTTGGATCCCCACCACCCTATGAAAAAATGTGGCATTGAACAAAATCACACATTAGAATAAAAATAAATTACAACAATACTTCTGAGGCTTCTTCTTCAGGTAGAGTGTCCCAAAAGCTCCTCTTATCGGTCAACACAGTCATGTGGTTGCACTAACCTATGAATGTTTGCCATTGCGAACATCATGATGGATTCTAACTGCTGGACTGTATATTGCCTTGTATGATGTACATACCGTTACACCAACAGCACAGGGCAACAATGTTGTCATTACTTAAAATAGCGAACACATTTTTTGGTTGTACAACCAAGCCACTCTCATGACAATACTTACTTGCACAAATAGATTTATTTTCTATGCAAATCTATAGATTAATGATGTAACTAAACAGGGGAAAAAAAAAACACTTTTTCTAGTTTCACCAGTGTTAATGTTGCAACAACTAGTATTACTGTAGAGTAAAAGTACACATTTTATTCAAATATTTGTCCTGTTTATAATTAAATGAAAAGTATGTTATTATAAAGCATGGCAAAGTTAATTACACATCAAATAAAGGTTTTTTTTTTCTAGTTTTGTGTGTTTTTTTAAATGCGTCAATGAGTTGGGGAACTAATTTAATAAAAAGGAAAAAGGTTAATAGTAAAAATAAACAAATCAGAAGTAAAATAATAGCTAAGGGTAGGAACGGCTTAATCAGGTTTATTAGGATTAACAAACTGCTAAAATAGTTTGATTATTTTTTTTCTTTAACCACTTCAAGTCTGAACACTTTCACCCCCTTCCTGTCCAGGCCAAGTTCAGCGCTATCACACTTTGAATGACAATTGCGCAGGCATGCAACACTGTACCCATATGAATTTTTTAGTATTTTTTTGAGACAGATAAAACTTTATTTTGGTGGTATTTATTCACCACTGGGATTTTTATTTTTTTGCTATATAAATGAAAAAGTCCAAATATTTTGAAAAAAAAGTGTTTTTCTTAAAACATTTAGCAAATAAATAATCTTTCTTCATAAATCTTGGCCAAAATGTATTCTTTTTAGTAAAAAAAATTAGTTTATAACCAAAAATTATAATTTTTCCAAAAATTATAATTTTTTTTAAATTTTTATTTTATTTTTTTATATTATTATTTATGTTTTTTTTCTTTTTTTAACATACTGTCACCCTAGCAGTATAGTGTCACCATAGTACAGTGTACTACTTGATGAAGTGATGAAGTTTGTTTTTTTTCTTTACACTGATTGCTTTTGCACCCATAAAGGCTGTAAAAGCAATCATTTCTCCTTCTCTCTGGCTGCATTCTTGCAGCCATTGAGAAATACTGTGTGAGCTGTGATTGGTCACAGCTTGTCACATGGTACAAGGCTGTTGTGAATAGCCTTGTACCATGTGACCTCTGTGATCATTCACAGATTTCACAAGTAGTAAGCAATGATGTCAACAAGTGACATTTTGCTTACTACTATTCATGTGATCACTGATTGGCCAATCAGTGATCACATGATCGGAACCCCACACAGAGGTCCTGTACAGCGACCGGTGTTCCCAGGGAGCGCGCACAGGCAGGGAAGCGGGGAGGACGTTTATAAATGGCCACCTGCTCCTGCAATGCTCCCGTCCGGTCCATGTATATAAATGGCCGGACGGGAAGTGGCTAACTTTCAAGGTTGTTTTAAAGACTATATAGTATGTCAATTACATATTTCCCCTTTGAGGACATTATTTTGCAAGTGTCAGTTTACACAGGAGAAGCAAGAGATGCTCCTGTGATACAATTCCTGGCTGTTGTTTTGACTGCTGGGATTTGCAGGTATATGGGGTTGGTGAGCTGTGGGGGAGGAGTAGGAACAAAATGCACCACATTCTCAAAGTATTTATATGAAGTTTTTCAGGTCATGTGTGGTACACCTAGAGCAACTGCTCTTTTCCCGGGGAAGGGGGAGTGAGGAGAGCTTGACTGACTTCAGTGCTTTTGCTGGGAACTTTTGAGAATGCATTACTCCACAGTGACGGCAGATGCTGAGATCAGTGCGGCCCGTGTCTTCAAACTCTGCTGATTATTGGAACCCCAACCGCTGCAGGTATTTGATACTTCTGTGTGTTTATTACCTGTTCCTCCAGGCACATGCTGTGGTTCTTTTCACTGGTTTTTCATTACCTGCTAGGAGGAGGGGAGCAGCCTGAAATAATTAATACCTGTAGAAAGCAGGGATCAGCAAAGAGGAGATGTTTGAAGAGCCGGTAAGCCAGAAAGGTAAATAGATTTTTATATCATTGGGTTAGCTTATTTTGGACCCAGTGTTGACAAGGTCACTTTAAGAATATGTACTGTAAATTCTTGAATGCCAAGAGTTTTGTTTATTTAAAAGACCAATTCCAGTCAAAACATAGGACCTATTGTGCTAAGGTAACAGTTACAATCATCATAATTTTATTTTAATCTTTACATGTGTGCACTGGTCTATGGGGCACGTACTGATCAGTACCAGGTATTACCTGTGTGGCTTAGAATTCAGTTTCACAGTCGGTTCAGCTCTATCAACTGCTATCAGCGCCCCTCTCTCGATGTAATCTTTGGGGTTGGGCTGTCAGTTTGACAGCAATGTGCAACCCTGTGTGTCAGAATTATTTATCAATATCAACTTTATAATTATAAAGGGAGATCTAATATCCCGATCTGGTTTGTTTGTAGGGCAATTTGTCAGTGTGATCCCAGAGCAGCTCAACCTCAGGCAATCCACAAGAATGGAAAAGACAAAATCTGAAGGATACCCAGAAGAGTAAGTGGTTTTAACAATCCAATCAAAATAAACTAATTTGTCTATCCTCACTTTGCGTGGTGGTTTTCAAAACACGTGTTTGAAATAGACAAGCTTGTAACAGAGCAGCAGCTCAGTTGACTCCAGTCTGCTTGCTCAGAGACCTATTACAGGTTCACCAGTATTGCTACCTCTCAGTGAGATACAAAAAATGGTCCAGCGGGTGTGAAATACTAATGAAATAATGATGTTATACACACACACAAGTGTATATAAAGGACTAGTCATCTGCCTCTATTTCAATGCATTTAGGAACTGAGCAATGCATCATTCCTTCATCAGGCCAAAGACATACAAATCTCAATATCAGCCTGCTTGGTCAGAGGATGTATGGCTATATGTGAGAGTCAAGCGGTAGAGCTTTAAGGAAAAAAAGCCACTCACATGTTTTCTTTTTAAGACGTTTTACTGCCCAATTTTGTTAAAACACAAAGTTCCAGAAGTCAAAATCAATGTGTTTCCCTCAGCGTTTTTCAGCATTTCTCTTTACCGATAGTGTTGATGCTCTGGCCTTACCCTTTAGGCCCTTTTGTGTATCCTCCAGATAGTCTTCACACATGAGCTTTGTCCATACAGCTAGCAATCTCTTGCCACTCTTGCTCTATAAAAAACTATAAAGAATAAAGAAGTGAGACTTCTAAAGGCCACATCCGCAAATATAGAAAGATGAAAAAGGTATGCGCTGGATATGTTCCAACCAACCTAAATGTAACAGACTTGGCACAGTATTAAAAGACTTCTACACATGTATTATAAAATCATAAGCTTTATTAACAATGAATAAAAAGTCGACATAAAACATAGTAAGCCCCTATGTGTAGGAAGCAAGCACCCACAGTGTATAAAATAAAATGACTCTAGATAGGAAGCACTGGCTATGTCCTATAGCACGGTATATGTTCACTGTTGATCAAACGTGCTTATCCAAGCAAGTCAATGCGTTTCGCCAATAATGGCTTATTCAGGACCAAAAGCACTTCAAGGAGGGCATCACTATTAGAGATGAGCGAATCGAACATGGCGAAGTGGAATTCGTTTCGAAGATCAGGAAAAATTTGATTCGCGCCAAATCCGAAAATTAGCAAACTTCGGATGCACGAATCGAATTTTCCCAAAAATGGCGGCGACATGTGTGGCGACGGAGCGGGGATCTCTGGGAAGGCGCGCAGACAAGGCGCGCTGACCCATAATGCATTCATTCATGACATGTGATTGCATTAGCCAATCAGCAGCCAGCCAGCCAGCACTGTGTAATGGTGGAGCTATAAATTTCGGCCATCTTACAATTCTCCATTAGCCTCCGGTCATTCAAGAGAGACAGACCTGTCTGTATTAGGGACAGAGTTAGGGCCAGAGAGACTTTAGGGCCACAGAATCGTTACTTAGGGACACAGAATCGTTACTTAGGGACACAGAATCGTTACTCAGGGACACAGAATTGTTACTCAGGGACAGACACAGAATTGTTACTCAGGGACACAGAATTGTTACTCAGGGACACAGAATTGTTACTGAGGGACACAGAATCGTTACTGAGGGACACAGAATCGTTACTCAGGGACACAGAATTGTTACTCAGGGACAGACACAGAATTGTTACTGAGGGACACAGAATTGTTACTCAGGGACACAGAATTGTTACTCAGGGACAGACACAGAATTGTTACTCAGGGACACAGAATTGTTACTCAGGGACACAGAATTGTTACTGAGGGACACAGAATTGTTACTCAGGGACACAGAATTGTTACTCAGGGACAGACACAGAATTGTTACTCAGGGACACAGAATTGTTACTGAGGGACACAAAATTGTTACTCAGGGACACAGAATTGTTACTCAGGGACACAGAATTGTTACTCAGGGGCACAGAATCGTTAGTCAGGGACACAGAATCGTTACTGAGGGACACAGAATCGTTACTCAGGGACACAGAATCGTTACTCAGGGACACAGAATCGTTACTCAGGGACACAGAATTGTTACTCGGGGACACAGAATCGTTACTGAGGGACACAGAATTGTTACTCAGGGACACAGAATTGTTACTCGGGGACACAGAATTGTTACTGAGGGACACAGAATTGTTACTCAGTGACACAGAATTGTTACTCAGGGACGCAGAATTGTTACTCAGGGACACAGAATTGTTACTCAGGGACAGACACAGAATTGTTACTCAGGGACACAGAATTGTTACTCAGGGACACAGAATTGTTACTGAGGGACACAGAATCGTTACTGAGGGACACAGAATTGTTACTCAGGGACACAGAATTGTTACTCAGGGATACAGAATTGTTACTCAGGGACAGACACAGAATTGTTACTCAGGGACACAGAATTGTTACTCAGGGACACAGAATCGTTACTCAGAATTGTTACTCAGGGACACAGAATTGTTACTCAGGGACACAGAATTGTTACTGAGGGACACAGAATTGTTACTGAGGGACACAGAATCGTTACTCAGGGACACAGAATCGTTACTCAGGGACACAGAATCGTTACTCAGGGACACAGAATCGTTACTGAGGGACACAAAATCGTTACTCAGGGACACAGAATCGTTACTCAGGGACACATAATTGTTACTCAGGGACACAGAATTGTTACTCAGGGACACAGAATTGTTACTCAGGGACAGACACAGAATTGTTACTCAGGGACACAGAATCGTTACTCAGGGACACAGAATCGTTACTCAGGGACACAGAATTGTTACTCAGGGACACAGAATCGTTACTGAGGGACACAGAATCGTTACTGAGGGACACAGAATTGTTACTCAGGGACACAGAATTGTTACTCAGGGACAGACACAGAATTGTTACTCAGGAACACAGAATTGTTACTCAGGGACAGACACAGAATTGTTACTCAGGGACACAGAATTGTTACTCAGGGACACAGAATCGTTACTGAGGGACACAGAATCGTTACTCAGGGACACAGAATCATTACTCAGGGACACAGAATCGTTACTCAGGGACACAGAATCGTTACTCAGGGACACAGAATCGTTACTCAGGGACACAGAATTGTTACTGAGGGACACAGAATCGTTACTCAGGGACACAGAATCGTTACTCAGGGACACAGAATTGTTACTCAGGAACACAGAATCGTTACTCAGGGACACAGAATCGTTACTCAGGGACACAGAATCGTTGAATTAAAGAGTATGTCAGACAACACGCAGAGGAGTGGCAGAGGAGGCAATGTTTCAGGAGCGAGCAGACGTGGCAGCAGAGGAAGGGGTCGAGGCAGCACTAGTCGCAGCCAGAGGCCAGTGCTCCCGGTGTCATCCAGCGGTCGTGTCTCCACCGACAACCCTGCCGTCATCGATTGGTTGGCTCGGTCGTCTTCCTCTTCCCAGGTCACCTCTGACACCTACAGCCAACGGTCGGTGGGTACGTCAGACACAACCGTTAGTTGGCATGGCCCGGGAGCAAGCCCACTGAAATCACGTGTCCTCTACCTGCCCCTGTCCTTTGGTGTTCCCTCACCAAGCGAAGTATCGCATGCTGTGGGCTCAGCCCCACTGTACAGTGAGGAAGAGCTAACAGAGGGCGGTCAGGAACGGAGGGAGACATCCGCCTCTTCAGCAGCCAGGCGAAGAAGTACTGGCGAGGAGAGTGGCTCGGTAGCCGGTCTAGAGACAGGTCTGTCTCCTGACCCACACGCAGCCGAGGGGGCTAGTAGTGAGGCGGAGACCCTAATTGATGATGATGAGGCTGATCGCACTTGGCAGCCTCGTTGTCATCAGGCTATTGCTTCCGCATCATCAGGAGAAGAGGGTGCCAGCTTGGCAGCGAGCAAAACAGTCGGTGGGTTGCCCAGGAGGCAGCAGGGTCGCAGCAGTGTCAGTGGAGGCAAACGGCCACGGAGTAGAGCACCAGCTCCACTGCAGCCTACCACCACGGCCAGTAGTGGTGCCGGTGTGCACGGAGGAAGTAGCAGTCAGCCAGTGAGGAGTAGCGGGGGCAAAGTTTCCTACTCGGCGGTGTGGCAATTTTTCGTCAAGCCGCCTGAGGAAGTAAACGTAGCCGTATGTCGACTATGTGGCCAGAAAGTCAAGCGTGGCCAGGGGGCCCATGTTGGGACTACAGCGTTGCGTCAGCATATGCAGCGTCGCCATTCGGTGGCCTGGGAAAACCGTGATAAAGATACGGCGGTTCTGCCTGCCCCAGCCCCCGCTCCATCACCCGCTCCGTTACTTGCTCCGTCACCCGACGTCAATCGCCCTCTATCAGCCAGTCAAGGCTCCAACACCTCTGCTGAGGGGAGTTGTCGCTCGTTGGCATCTTCCGCTCGTTCAGATGCTCCTTCTCCTGCTACTCCTCTTCACGGATTCCGTCAGCTGTCTTTCTTGGAATCCGTTTCCAAGAGACAACAGTTTGCGAGCACGCACCCGACGGTGCAGAAGCTGAACGTCCTCCTGTCCAAGTTGCTGGTGCTGCAGTCCCTCCCTTTCCAAGTGGTGGACTCAGCACCTTTCCGAGAAATGATGGCTTGTGCCGCGCCGCGGTGGAGAGTGCCAAGCCGGCATTTCTTCGCCAAAAAGGCAGTGCCAGCCCTGCATTCACATGTAGAAGAGATGGTGGGCCAGTCTTTGAGCATGTCGGTCTCTGCCAAAGTGCACGGCAGCGCCGACGTGTGGAGCTGTAACTACGGTCAGGGACAGTACATGTCATTTACGGCCCACTGGGTGAACGTGGTGCCGGCACAGCCGCACCAGCAACTTGGACAGGTCACGCCGCTTTTGCCTCCACGTTTGCACGTCCTTGGTCCAGCAAAGATGTCCGCCTCTACCACCTCTTCTTCCGCCGTGTCCTCAGCCGCCACCCCCGTGCCAAGTCCCATTACCCGACCGGCATATCACATGTGCAGGGCGCAACGGTGTCACGCTGTGCTGCACCTGGTATGCCTTGGCGAACGTAGTCACACAGGGGAGGAACTTCTGAGTGTAATGAACAGAGAAATCGACAGATGGCTGTCTCCGCGCAAACTGAAAATCGGAACCATGTTGACCGACAACGGAAAGAACATGGTGTCTGCTCTGCATCAAGGAAGGTTGTGCCATGCGCCATGCATGGCTCACGTGTTCAATCTGGTTGTCAAGCGGTTCCTAAAATCCACCATCCCACTGCAAGACATCCTTAAAATGTCACGTAAACTTTGCATGCATTTCAGCCATTCCTACACCGCAAAGCACACCCTCCTTGAGCTGCAGCGGCAGAACGGAATTCCACAGCATCGCCTGATCTGCGACGTTGCAACAAGGTGGAATTCAACCCTACATATGTTAGACCGCCTTTAGGAACAGCGAAAGGCCATCACCGATTTCCTGATGTTACAAGCGGATAAAGGTACTCCCCTGTGTAACTTAGATGTCAGCCATTGGCAGCTCATGCGTGACACCTGCCGCTTGCTCAGGCCCTTTGAGGAGGCCACGCTATTCGTGAGTCGGCAGGACTATGGGATGAACGACGTCATTCCTCTGTTGCACGTCCTGGAACAAATGCTGTTAACAATGGCTGGTCAGGGTGCGGTAGACGTGGCGCACAGATCTCAACGCCACATGACCCCTGTGGGGGCAGGACAGGAAGAAGAGGAGGAGGTAGAGGAGGACATTTGTGCTCAGGAATTATTGAGTGAAATGGGTGGTTTTTCCACTCAGCGGACAGGAGTGGAGGAGCAGGAGCATCTGGTAGAGGAGGAGGAGGAGACAGAGGACCCAGACGCACCGTGGCAGTATGCTGTGGAGATGGAGGCAGGGAGTCCCTCGCATTCCTTGGCACAAATGGCCCATAGCATGCTCGGTTGCTTGCGTAGCGACAGCCGAATAATAACCATCAGACAGAGGGATGACTTTTGGCTGTCCACCTTGTTGGACCCTCGCTACCGTTCAAAAATGGTGGCCTTTTTCACACCTGCTGAGAGGGAGGCCAAAATAACGTACTATAAAAACCACCTATGTAGTCAGTTGGTCTCTGCCTTTCTGCGCCAACGTCCATCCTCAGACACTGTGGGCCCTGTGCGCTCGCGTTCCGCTGCCATGGCAGCAGGGGAGGGGTGGGGTGGTAGGAGCAGTGGCAGCTCCACCAGCAGCGGCTGCCTCAGTCCGCAGTCGATGATGAGTAGCTTTCTTCACCAGCGCAGTGAGGAAACTACTAACCAGCCGCAGCAGCATCAGGTGGACCTGGAGCAGGACCTCAAACAACAGGCTTGGGCCTACTTGGACAGCACCCTGCCAACCGAGGTAGACAATCCCCTTGACTACTGGGCAACGAAACTTGACCTTTGGCCCCAACTAGCTGAATTTGCCCTTGAAAGGCTGTCATGCCCGGCCAGTAGCGTGGCATCGGAGCGCGTGTTTAGTGCGGCAGGAGGTATTGTAACTCCGCGGAGGACACAACTGTCCACCCAAAGGGTGGAGAGACTCACGTTTGTGAAAATGAATCAGGCGTGGATTAGTCTGGATTTCAAACCACCAGTTCCTGACACAACTGACTAAATCCGCCATGAATCATGCCCCAAACATGTTATTATTTTTAACATAGGCCTCTGTATGGCCTTCAATTTAAGCTGCTTACGCTTCGCCACTCTGCCATGGGCCCCTGTACCGCCTCCTCTTGCTGCTGCCAGGTCCAGAGTGTGTCATGGGTCCCTGTACGGCCTCCCATTGCTGCTGTCTCCATCGCCACACTCTGCCATGTGCCACTTTCAGGTCTCCTCACACTGCTGGTGGGTTCCATTTTGTCATAGGGTGCTGGCAGATTACGGGCCTCCCATTGCTGCTGCCAGGCCCGTAATCTGCCATGGGCCCCCGTACCGACTCCTCATGCTGCTGCCAGGCCCGTAATCTGTCATGGGCCCCTGTACCGCCTCCTCATGCTGCTGCCAGGTCCAGAGTGTGTCATGGGTCCCTGTACGGCCTCCCATTGCTGCTGCCAGGCCCGTAATCTGCCATGGGCCCCCGTACCAAATCCTCATGCTGCTGCCAGGCCCGTAATCTGTCATGGGCCCATGTACCGCCTCCTCATGCTGCTGCCAGGTCCAGAGTGTGTCATGGGTCCCTGTACGGCCTCCCATTGCTGCTGTCTCCATCGCCACACTCTGCCATGTGCCACTTTCAGGTCTCCTCACACTGCTGGTGGGTTCCATTTTGTCATAGGGTGCTGTATTGCCTCCCATTGCTGCTGCCAGGCCCGTAATCTTCCATGGGCTCCCGTACCGACTCCTCATGCTGCTGCCAGGCCCGTAATCTGTCATGGGCCCCTGTACCGCCTCCTCATGCTGCTGCCAGGTCCAGAGTGTGTCATGGGTCCCTGTACGGCCTCCCATTGCTGCTGTCTCCATCGCCACACTCTGCCATGTGCCACTTTCAGGTTTCCTCACACTGCTGGTGGGTTCCATTTTTTCATAGGGTGCTGTATGGCCTCCCATTGCTGCTGCCTCCACCGCCACACTGTGGCTCCACACTCTGGTTTTGGCCCCGTGACTGCCCAAATGAGTGAAGTGTGCGGTGATTCTAAGATCGACGGCACTCATCTGCATGTCATACTGACTGACAGTATTATTGCTCTTCCCCAGCAGACTCCAAGGGCATTTAAATTAAAGGTACAGTGTTCTGCACTAATATAAAGGCTCTCTGAAGCCTAGAAACACCCTTTTTATAAGTTAAATTCGCAGCGAATATATTCGACTCGAATCGAATTTATTCCACGAATTCGCCGAATCAGCCGAATCGAATTTTTGAATAATTCGCTCATCTCTAATCACTATATACATGTCAGGGATCTCCTCGATCCCTGCCGCGATGGTCCCGGCGCAGGCGCACTGCTCCACCTAGTACACGGGCACTAGGTCCGGGCCGGCCGCGGCGTTCGAGCTCGCGCATGCGCAGTAGAAGCCGCGGCCGCCCGCTGGGCACCAATGGCAGCGCAGGGCGGGATATTTAAAGGTCCCTGAGCTGTCATTTCGTTGCCTTCTGGTCTTACCTGCTTC
Source organism: Staurois parvus (assembly GCF_062004578.1). Taxonomy (NCBI): domain Eukaryota; kingdom Metazoa; phylum Chordata; class Amphibia; order Anura; family Ranidae; genus Staurois; species Staurois parvus. The sequence continues at coordinate 1,112,029 of NW_028317941.1, forward strand.
CTGTGTTCCTGTACCTGTGCCTAGTAAGTTATTGACCCAGATTGCCTTTGACCTTGCTGATTTCTCCTGCCCAGACCCTTGCTTGCCTGACCTCTCTCCCTGGATGCCCCTTATTAGATCTGACCTCCTGCTGCTGACCTGGCGTGTGACCCGACGATTCTCTGCCTGCTCCCTTGTACCTTACCGTCCTCTACAATACCGACTCGGCCTGTCTGACTACGCACTTGCTCAGCCATCCATCCATCCATCCCATCGGGGTCACCCGACCTCCTCACATCTGGCTCTCCCTGGTTGGAGCCCCTGGCGAACACCACTACCACTGACAGGTGTGCTCAGTAGAGGCGACCTGGTCTCGGGGTACTACAAGTCCATCCCCACCATCAGGGGCCCTGGTGAACAAGTACCCTGGGGCTTAGACTCCGCGCTCTGGGCACGCCTGACCAGTGGAGTGCTAGTGGTGCCGCTCGGCGGTCCCTCACAGTACCAGAAGGCCATGACTGAGCCTCGAGGAGGACTCTCCCCGTTGGACGAGGTTTGCAGGCACCTGGCTACCCTGACGCAAGCCGTAAACACATTACAGGACAGATGTCTGCAGATCGAGAATCGGTTTCAGGCCTGCACCATATCTGTTCCTGTTTCACAGGCCCCGGCTCCTGCACCACCGGTCGCAGCAGTCCATGAGCCGGCTCCTGGGCCTCCCACATCACTCCCTATGGCGGAACCCCGAGTACCCTTACCCGAGCGCTTCCATGGGGATCGCACACGCTTTCGGTCATTCCGTGACTCCTGTCTGCTCTATTTTGAACTGCAGCCACGGCCCTTTTTGACGGAATCAGTGAAAGTGGGGTTTGTTGTCTCCCTGTTGCAGGGTGAACCCCAAGACTGGGCCCACCGACTAAGGGGAAACAATGACCCTCACCTGGTTACGGTCGACAGCTTCTTTAACGCTATGGCCATCTTATATGATGACCCACAACGGGCAGCCTCGGCCGAGGCCACATTATACGCACTCCGACAAGGTCGGCGGGCGGCTGAGGAATACGCCTCTGACTTTAGGCGCTGGATGGGTGACACTCGTTGGAACGAGTTCGCACTTTTGCACCAGTTTCGTATGGGCCTATCAGAGGCTCTGAAAGACGAGCTCGCCCGGGTGGAGGTGCCCGAGACATTAGAGGACCTAATTGCACTCACCATCAAAATTGACCGTAGACTACGGGAGCGCAGATTGGAGAGGTCTGGTCAGGGTCGCGGAAATCCCTGGGGGTCATTTCAGGGATCCAGTCAACATACTAGGCCAAGCACCCAGAACCTGCTGTTTGAAGATGCTCCCGAACCCATGCAGCTAGGCCTGGCTCGGCCTAAACTATCGCCTGAGGAACGCCAGCGCAGACGCTCCCAGAATCTGTGTCTGTACTGCGGCGAAGCTGGTCACATGGTGCGTTCCTGCCCGCAGAAACTGAGTAAGTTCACCTCATCTTCTTTATCTGTTGGCAATATGAACCCGTCCCAGTACTTAGTTGTTCCCCTCTCCTTTCAGCTTTCAGAAAGGACCGTGGAGGTGACGGCCATAGTTGATTCGGGGGCATGCAGCTGTTTTGTGGATATCAATTTTGCTCACCAGCAGGGTATTCCCCTCCGCCCAAAGGAGAAGGGGTTTCACATCTTTTTGGCTGATGGTTCCCGGATAAAGTCAGGGGTGGTTAACCAGGAGACCCCTTCCATTGTGACTTCCATTGCCGGTCAGCACCGGGAACTCCTCCGCCTGGATGCTATTGCATCACCCCTTTTCCCAGTCATTCTGGGGCTCCCTTGGTTGCGGGCCCATAACCCCCAAATTGACTGGGAGACTGGGGTTGTCTCGTTCCCTTCCCCATATTGTCGGGAACTGTGTCGAACTTCGGGCCCGGAGGTCCCCCGGGTCCTCCTGTGCTCTGAAGGGGATGACAGCCTAAAACAAGTGATTCCTGCAGCCTACCACGAGTTTCTTGATGTGTTCAGTGAACGGGGAGCAGATGCTCTACCCCCCCACCGCCCATATGACTGTCCTATTGATCTGTTGCCCGGTTCGGAAATTCCATTCGGGCGAATTTTTCCCCTTTCTGAGCTAGAATTAGGGGCCCTGAAGGACTATATTGAGGATAGCCTCCGAAAGGGATTCATCCGTCCCTCCACTTCCCCAGCAGGTGCAGGGATCTTCTTTGTAGAAAAGAAGGACAAGACTTTGAGGCCATGCATTGACTATCGGGAGCTGAATAGGGTCACCATTAAAAATCGTTACCCTTTACCACTGGTACCTGAATTATTCCAGAGCCTAAAAGCTGCAGTAGTGTTTACCAAGTTGGACTTAAGGGGAGCCTACAATTTGGTTCGCATAAGGGAGGGGGATGAGTGGAAGACGGCCTTCCGCACCCGTTTCGGCCATTTTGAGTACCTGGTCATGCCTTTCGGGTTGTGCAATGCGCCAGCCACCTTCCAACACTTTGTGAACGACATCTTTAGGGACTTCCTGGACATCTTTGTCATCGTCTACTTAGACGACATTTTGATTTTTTCATCCTCCCTGGGGGAGCACAGGGTACATGTATCAAAGGTGTTGGGGCGGTTGCGGCAGCATGGGTTGTACGCTAAAGCAGAGAAATGCTGCTTTGAACAGGCTAGCGTTACATTTCTGGGTCTGATCATCTCCACCACGGGGGTCGCAATGGACCCTCAGAAGGTCTCAGCGATCCTAGATTGGCCTGAACCCATGGACAGGAAAAGTGTCCAACGTTTTATTGGGTTCGCAAATTTTTACCGGAAGTTCATCAAGAACTTCTCGGGTCTGGTCTCCCCCATCACTCAGTTAACCAAGCTTGGGACGCGATTCAGATGGACGCCCGAGGCACAGGAAGCTTTTGAAGCACTAAAAAGGTTATTTACCTCGGCACCCATTCTGGGTCATCCCGACGCCTCCCTGCCCTACATCTTAGAAGTAGATGCATCTGAAAACGCGGTTGGCTCCATCCTTTCCCAGCGGAAGGGCGCCAAGGAATTACTTCACCCAGTAGCATTCTTTTCACGGAAACTTACCCCTGCGGAGAGGAACTACGACATTGGGGATCGCGAGCTACTGGCTATCACAACCGCTTTAGAAGAATGGAGGTACCTGCTGGAAGGTGCCTCCCACCCCATCCTGATATTCACGGACCACAAGAACCTGGAATATCTGAGGACGGCCAAACGTCTACGCCCACGACAAGCAAGATGGGCATTGTTTTTCTCGAGGTTCCAGTTCCACATCACATACAGGCCCGGCTCGAAAAACACGAAGCCTGACGCGTTGTCACGCATGTACGAGGACACCAAGGAGATTCCAGTGCCCGACACTATTCTTCCTGCAGGAAATTTCTTGGCCCTTCAGACAAACCTTCACTCCGAGATCCTGAGAGCGTCCACAGCAATGTCCACCTCCGATGGGGCTCCCCTCCAGAACAAGGAGGGACTCCTATGGAGGGAGGACCGGATTGTGGTGCCGGAGGATGCCCGAACCTTAGTCTTGGGACATTGCCATGACCATCCACTGGCAGGACATTTTGGGCCGGTCAAGACCCTGGAACTTCTCCGACGTTCCTTCTGGTGGCCGGACATGGCCAAGGATTGTAAGAACTACGTGGGCTCCTGTGCCATCTGCCAGCGGAACAAGCCTTCAAGGAATAAGGCGTGGGGCCTGCTACGTCCATTGCCCATCCCTGAACGACCCTGGCAGAAAATCTCCATGGACTTCATAGTCGAGCTTCCACCTTCACTGAACCACACGGCAATTCTCGTGGTCGTAGACCGCTTGTCCAAGATGGCCCATTTCATCCCTTTACGGAAAACCCCATCAGCAGCCGAGACGGCGCAAGTCTTCATTCGAGAGATCGTTAGACTGCATGGGGTTCCCGAAGACATCGTCTCGGACCGTGGGGTGCAGTTTACCTCGCGGTTTTGGAGGGCATTGTGCAAAGCCCTGGATATCAAGCTGTCCCTTTCCTCGGCATTTCACCCTCAGACCAATGGCCAGACCGAAAGGACCAATCAGACCCTGGAGCAATACTTTCGATGCTACACATCATTCTCTCAGGACGACTGGGTGCCACTCCTCCCTTTGGCAGAATTCGTGTACAACAACGCTTGCCATTCAGCAACTGGGCAGTCCCCGTTCTTCGCCAACTATGGGTTTCATCCTGTCTTCCTCCCACCCTTGGTCCCGGAATGCCCGATTCCAGCGACACAGGATGCACTGACCTTTTTCACCTCCAACAATAGGAAACTACAGGAAGCCATCCGTCAAGCCCAAGAGGACTACAAGAGGGCTTTTAATAGGAAGCGAAGAGGGGATCTGGTTTTGCAGCCCGGAGAGAAGGTTTGGCTGGCTACGTCTAACTTGAGGATGCTCTGCCCGTCAAAAAAGTTGGGACCTAAATTTATAGGCCCTTTCTGCATCAAACGGATGGTCAATGAGGTGGCCTATGAACTTGTTCTCCCCGAGACACTCAAGATCCACCCTGTCTTCCACGTGTCCCTGTTGAAACCAGTAGTCCCTGATGCCTTCCCGGAACGAGAATCCAGGCCCCCGGAGGCCGTAACAGTTGAAGAGGAAGAAGAATTCGAGGTGGAGGCAATCTTGAAGTGCCGACGAAGGGGGGGCCAGACCCAATTTCTCATCAAGTGGAAGGGCTACGGCCCTGAGGACAATTCGTGGGAACCAGCCCATAATGTCCATGCACCTAGGCTTGTCCGGAGGTTTCTTTGTGATCACCCGTGGTGGAGAGATCGGGTGGGCATCCGGAGGTTGCCCGTAGGGGGGGGGCAATGTCAGGGATCTCCTCGATCCCTGCCGCGATGGTCCCGGCGCAGGCGCACTGCTCCACCTAGTACACGGGCACTAGGTCCGGGCCGGCCGCGGCGTTCGAGCTCGCGCATGCGCAGTAGAAGCCGCGGCCGCCCGCTGGGCACCACTGGCAGCGCAGGGCGGGATATTTAAAGGTCCCTGAGCTGTCATTTCGTTGCCTTCTGGTCTTACCTGCTTCCTGTGTTCCTGTACCTGTGCCTAGTAAGTTATTGACCCGGATTGCCTTTGACCTTGCTGATTTCTCCTGCCCAGACCCTTGCTTGCCTGACCTCTCTCCCTGGATGCCCCTTATTAGATCTGACCTCCTGCTGCTGACCTGGCGTGTGACCCGACGATTCTCTGCCTGCTCCCTTGTACCTTACCGTCCTCTACAATACCGACTCGGCCTGTCTGACTACGCACTTGCTCAGCCATCCATCCATCCATCCCATCGGGGTCACCCGACCTCCTCACATCTGGCTCTCCCTGGTTGGAGCCCCTGGCGAACACCACTACCACTGACAGGTGTGCTCAGTAGAGGCGACCTGGTCTCGGGGTACTACAAGTCCATCCCCACCATCAGGGGCCCTGGTGAACAAGTACCCTGGGGCTTAGACTCCGCGCTCTGGGCACGCCTGACCAGTGGAGTGCTAGTGGTGCCGCTCGGCGGTCCCTCACAATACAGTTGTGTTCAAAATAATAGCAGTCAGACATCACTAACCTGATCAATCACTGTTTTTGGTAGAAATGATATTTCTGCATGGCAAATAATTTACTAGCAGGTGTAGTAGAGTAATAGAAATCCAACAGACCCAACAGTCATGACATGCATGCTGCTGATTCTGTGTAATTGAATCACTAATTGAAAGGGGCATGTTCAAAATAATAGCAGTGTGGAGTTCTATTAGTGAGGTCATTCATTCTTTGAAAAACAGGTGGCAATTATTGCCCTTATTTAAGGAAGGAAGGCAGCAAATGTTGTACATTCTGGTTACAGTGCATTTCTCTCTGAAATTCTGAGGAAAATGGGTCGTTCCAGACATTGTTCAGAACAACAGCGTACCTTGATTAAAAAGTTGATTGGAGAGGGGAAAACATATAAAGAAGTGCAGAAAATGATAGGCTGCTCAGCTAAAATGATCGCAAATGCTTTAAAATGGCAACCAAAACCTGGAAGACGTGGAAGAAAGTGAAAAACTACCATTCGAATGGATAGAAGAATAGCCAAAATGGCAAGGACTTAGCCAACAATCAGTTCCAGGAAGATCAAAGAAGGTCTAAAATTACCTGTGAGTACTGTTACAATTAGAAGACGCCTATGTGAAGCCAAACTATCTGCAAGAAGCCCCCGCAAAGTCCCACTGTTGAAAAAAAGACGTGCTGAATTGCTGGCCTAAAGAGAAATGGCCCAACATTTTGTGGACTGATGAAAGTAAGATTGTTCTTTTTGGGTCTAGTGGCCGGAGACAGTTTGTCAGACGACCCCCAAACACTGAATTCAAGCCACAGTACACTGTGGAGACAGTGAAGCATGGTTGCGCAAGTATCATGATATGGGGATGTTTCTCATACTACGGTGTTGGGCCTATTTATCACATACCAGGGATCATGGATCAGTTTGAAAACATCAGAATACTTGAAGAGGTCATGCTGCCTTATGCTAAAGAGGAAATGCCCTTGAAATGGGTGTTCCAACAAGACAACAACCCCAAACACACCAGTAAGCGTGCAACATCTTGGTTCCAGACCAACAAGATTGACGTTATGGAGTGGCCAGCCCAATCCCCGGATCTTAATCCAATAGAAAACTTGTGGGGTGACATCAAAAATGCAGTTTCTGAGGCAAAACCAAGAAATAGAGAAGAACTGTGGAATGTAGTCCAATCATCCTGGGCTGGAATACCTGTTCACAGGTGCCAGAAGTTGGTTGACTCCATGCAACACAGATGTACAGCAGTTCTCAGAAACAGTGCTTATACAACTAAATATTAATTAAGTGATTCAAAGGAAAGCAAAATCTCCAAACATTTTTCAGTTTATATAGTTTGAGTTTGTAAAGAAGAATACAAACACTGCTATTTTTTTGAACAGTCTAATATTCACTTTTCTTCAATTTTTTTAGAGGAACAACACAAATTTGATATATTTTTCTTCATGTTTTGATTTGGAATAGAATGTGTAGTGTTCCCAATGCATTTGTGTGTATGGAAATAAAAGCTATTAGAAGGAGTTTGAGCTTTATTCGCTTTTTTCAACACACTGCTATTACTTTGAACACAACTGTATATATATCCTCAAGAAGGCACATGTACAGGTGAGTCTGAAGTTTGGCAATAAACATCTAAATGATTCAGAGAAGGATTGTGAGAAAGTTCTCTAGTCAGATGAGACCACAATTGAGCTCTTTGGTATTAACTCGACTCGCCATGTTTGGAGGAAAAATGCTGACTATGACCCTAACACCATCCCTACAGTTAAGCACGGAGGTGGAAACATTATGCTTTGGGGCAGTTTCTCTGCTAAAGGTACAGGCTGACTTTGTCGCACTGAAGGGCCAATGGACGAGGCCATGCATTGTAAAATCTTGGATGTAAACCTTCTTCCCTCAGCCAGAACACTGAAGATGGGTCGTGGATGGGTTTCCAGAATGACAATGACCCAAAACATACCACCAAGGCAACAAAGGAGTGGCTCCAAAAGAAGCACATTAAGGTCATGGAGTGGCCTAGCCAGTCTCCAGATTTTAATCCTATAGAAAATTTATGGAGGGAGATGAAACTTTGTGCTGCCAAGCAACAGCCAAGAAACCTTAAGGATTTAGAGAAGACCTGCAAAGAAGAGTGGACCAAAATCTGTCCTCAGATGTGTGCAAACCTGGTAACCAACTACAAGAAACGTCTTATCTCTGTGCTTGCCAACAACGGTTTCTCCACCAAATACTAAGACACTTTTTGCTTTTGGGATCAAATACTTATTTTACTCACTGAACTGGAACTCAATTTATAACATTTGTATCATGTGTTTTTTCTGGATTTTTGTTTGATACCCTGTCTCTATCATTTAAAATACACCTATGATAAAAATTGTAGACCCCTCATTTCTTTGTAAGTGGGCAAACTTACAAAATATGTAGGTGATCAAATAATTATTTTCCTCACTGTCACTGTCTCTCTATCTCTCTCTATATATATATTTAGTATATAGACATAGTCCTATATAAACGTTATTAGGATCTTGGTTACAAAACAAAAACAATCTTATATAAAAACAGTCACATACAGATCAACAACCATGTTAAATAAATATTTTGTTATTATTACACAGTTAAAATTGTATTTGATTAGCTCCTCATATATCAATATGATCCATTAAGGCTAATAATCAAAGCGGTAATAAATCCCCCAAAAATGAAATATATGGCAGCTTACCAATCTTTAGATTTGGTGACTTCATTAGTTTTCTTTTTTTCAGGCTTTTTCCCCCTCTGTTTTTACCTGATGATCTGGCCAGTAACATTCCTCCTGTATTAGAGTGTGCAAATGCTGGGTGAAGAAGCTACAGAGACACAGATGTAGGTATGTCAGATGTACTAGCAGATCTTAATACACTAACAAATTGAAGTCAAACTCCAACTAATACTTTATAAGCAGTTCAGCTTTTGAATTTTTCCCCTTTGTATTAAAGAGTTTACATAAATAAATAAAAGCTGATCATTGTAAGCAGTCAGTGGTAAATGGTTTGTTTGAACCTTCAAACTGCTATATCTGCAGGACAGCTTGTACTGTTGAAAAACAAGAGACTTATTAGCAGGATCACCTGGTGAAAATAAAACAAAAGAAAGCCTAAAGAAGAAAACTAATACAACCATCACATCTAAGAATTGGTAAGCTGCAATGTAATAAATGTCTGCTTTTAAGTTTAATGCCGCTTTAAGCTTTTAAAGAATTAATTATATTACAATATTTTGTATATGCATATATAAACAGTTATTCTATTACATTCATTCTCCTCTAATTAATGGGGGTATTTGTATTATCATATACAGGTGTTGGACAAAAAAATGGAAACACTTCATGATTTACAGGTGTGAAACTGAGGACATCATTTCTAATGACCAGAGCCTGCAGCCCGGCATGGTTTTGTTTCAGCCTGCTACATCAGAAAAACTGATATTGGTAAAGCTATAGCTTGTTTATTATACTTCTCGGTGCTTTTATGTGATTCATTATTGGGCGCTATTGCGTATTTTAATAAAACTAGGTCTTACTTCACAATGGATCTGTATTCATTTTCTTTTTTGTGGTGACACCACATGGTAGATGAGTGGATCCCAGTGGAGGACAAGTTGGAGATTGGGACACCAGGTGGTGTAATTTACTTAAGAGCTTCCTGATCATTTTTATACAATGACCCAATGGATCTGTTAAGAGGCTTCCCTGAGGAAATGGAAGAACTTTTTTCTTAAAAGAGAAGTGTTTTTTTTTTTCAAAATATACCTAGGTGGACGCAGCATCTGTCCCCTATTGACTCCAAGGGTGAGAACTCAGCAATCACATGACCACTAAGTTCTCACCACCGCTGTTTGCAGAGAGTGTCTTTCAGTCACCGATGTGCACTCTGCCCCCCTGTGCTCACTGGAGAGCTGGGCTGTGGAAGGGGCTGTGTTAGCTAGGTGTCTCATCACACAGCGGAAGCAAAAAAATGTTACATCATTTTTGCTTTCAACATGAAATATGTCATCATTTTCACACCTGCAAATCATGTAATGTTTCCATATTTTTGTTGAATCCCTGTATATTTAAATAGTAACTTTCTGTATCTACTGAGGGTTTTTTCACACTGACCTGATAGGTAAATACCAAGGTTTTACTGTGCAGTGGTGTATTTAGGTTTTGAGCTGCCCTAGGCAACACAAAAATTGTGCGCCCCCCAGTGAAAGAGCGAGAGAGTTCAATGAGTGTGTGTGTATACGTGATTCTCTCTTCCTCACCTCTCTCTCTTCTCTTTCCTCTATCTCTCCCCTACTAGCACATATTTCCCGCATTCCTCCTAGCAAGTACCCCCCCTTCCCAAAATCCACATTACGCTTCCTAGAAAAAGTGGAGAGGAAAGAGCCAGGAGGCAGTGAGCTGTGTTGTGTTCACTGGGCTCTGCCTCCTGTTGCCCATCCAGCACATGATCACTGATAGATCATATGGGACTGTATATACACACACACACACACACACTATGATTACCACCCCCCACCTCTTCCAAGGGCTGCTGATCTCTTGGCAGCAGGACATGTGGGCAGGGGGTGGTAATCATACTGTGTGTGTGCAGTCACATATGATCTATCAGTGATCATGTGCTGGATGAATGACAGGAGGGAGAGCCCAGAGAACACACCACAGCTCACCTTCTCCTGGCTCTTTCCTCTCTGCCACTTCTTTCCCCTCTCCCTGCTCCAGGCTTTCCCCTGGTCCTGGCTCTGAGTGCGGGCAGGGGAAGGAGCTCAGCGGAGAGCAGCCGCTCAGGAACACCAGGCACCCCCTCGATCCAACTAGGTCTGTCTCTCCCTCCAGCAGCAGAAAGCTGACGGGAGGGAGAGGTGGAGAAACCTCAAACCAGCTTTCAGCTGCTGGAGGGAGAGATAACAGGGCATCCTTCTGCAACTGCTCTCCACCACCACACCGATCCTCCTCTCCTGCTGTCTGTGCCACCTACAGGAGTACCAGTGGTACCCATCAGATGGTGGCCCTGCATGCCTCTGTCCACCGCTGCTCACCAGGTCCCTTCTTCTGGGGAGCGGTGCCACCCCCGTAAACATTGCCACCCTAGACAAATACCTTGTTATCATCGCGGAAGATACACCCGACTGTGTGGTCACCTGTCGGTGTGAGGTCCAGGAGGGGCAGTGTGATGCATGTTTAAGCACTTTGCACTGTGTACTTTTTTTTTTCTTTCTTCTAATTTTAATGAAATGTCAAAAATGGCATTTATTCATTTCCAGGCATAGTAGCTCGGAGAGCTCTGGTTCATTGTGGAAAAATGCATGCAGCATGAACAGGTCACGTGTGGGATCATGGGGTGTGTGCAGGTGCTTTATAATAAAATGTCACACTCTAAATATTACTTATTTACACACATATATATATATATATCACTCTATATCTAAAAATAAGGTGAACCTATCCTTTACATATCAGACAGCATGTTATCTTAGTATTTTGCTGTCCTGGCATCATTAGTGGAATATTGCCCTCTAGTGGTAGATCACAAATTAACTAATATGTCCTGTATAGGCTGTATGTCTGTGATAACATGGAAAGGTAAAGGGTACCTAGTTTGTGTACTACATTGTCTCTGTATTGCATAGGCTAAAAAACCTGTTATATGCGCTTGACTCAGGAATAAATGGGTGTTATTTTCAAAGCTGTTAAATCATTTTTATATTATGTGAAATGCATTAGGTGGCTGTGCTCTTGGAAATCCATCTGTATATTGAATCTTTGCGTAGTCTGTTTGATATGCTCTACATATTGCATCTGGCAGGTGCATTCTACAATATAAACCACATATTATGCCTTGCAGTTTATCCTGCAGTAATCTTTTTCTATTTAATGCTTCAATTCCAAGTTTTGCTGAATGTTTCTTTTATTTCAATCTATGGTAAATTACTCTAGCCTGTTCCTCAAAAGCTATGTTCAGTGATCAGTTAAAATCCTCATGAACAGGCTAGAAGGGATATTCTGTAACCATGGCTTGTAATGTGACCTTTAAAAATGGAGGAACTATTGATATCTACAGTTTTAAAGTGTGCTGCATTGTTAATATGATCTCCTGCTATACAAGTTAATACTAGGTCCAAGAAATCTATCTCCTTGTGGTTGGTATGACCCCTGGTTCACATATCCACGTTCCTACAGGCCGCATTTTGCACGGGCACGAGAGCCCATTCATTTGAATGGACTCCCGTGCCCCGGAACACACAGGGAAGAAGTCCCTGCACTTCTTCTGAAAAAGCAGCCCGCATGGGAACCTGGGTTCCCAGTGAGGTTGCGATTTCCAGTGCAGGTGGCGTGCCATTAGAATTAATGGCACCCGCCCACGGGTCCACATTCTTCTGTGTGGGTGCGGATTTTTGTGCGGATCTGCAGTGGCACCCTCCACACATATGTGAACCTAGCCTGAAGAACCATGGTTTTAGAGTTCAGGTATTTCACATAAGTGTCAATAAGGGACGGTTCACCTTGCGTGATGCATATAACATCTACAATGTGTATGTAGGGTAAGGTTCACACCAACGGGTTGCTGAGAAAAAAAACATCTCTTCCTCAATCCAACCCAAAATTATCAATCCATCGTTTCTTCCCTTATATAGCTCACTCATAACATGATTTGCATTGCAGTTTCTTCTCAAACACAACAGTTTGTTGTAAAATAAGACTGTATTCCACAAGGAAAAACCACTGAAAGATATACTGTTTACTGAATAAAGAGGATGGATCTGTGTTTCTTTTACAATGGAATTGTGTGGGCAGCCATTTTAGTACCCTGGGTGTCAGGCTGATGCTTTGGCCTCAATGATTTCTAGGTCGATAACTTGCTAGGGAAAAAAGGTCTCTGACTACTGTCTGCAGTGTAGATCAATTTGTTGACAAGCAGCCTGCCCATACATTGATTGAAGTTTGGACGGTTCCTGCTGAACTGGCCAAATTGGATCCATGTATGGCCGGCTTAAAGCCTGCACTGGTCACCCTCATACTCAAAAATCTCTCACCGAATCCTACCAGTCTTAACAACCTAGAACTTTGCTCCCATTTACCTCCAAATTCCTAGAACGCCTGGTCCACAACAGTCTGAGCTGCTACCCCACTGATAACAACCTTCTCAGCCCTAGATGGCAGTCTGGCTTTCTTTCACAACACTCCACAGAAACTGCCCTTCTATAATTTACTAGTGCATTACTAACTGCTAAATCCAACTACCACCACTCAGTAATCTTACTATTAGATATTTGCCACTATCAACATGGTTGACCACCCACTTCCATGGCCTGCAAGACTTTGCTCTTTCCTAATTCTCCTCCTATGTAAGCTCTCCTTTTAGTGTCACCCACAACTTTACTTCCTCCTCTCCTCTTTCTGTAGAGTTACCCCACAGCTGTCCTTGGACCTGTTGTAGTCTCTATCTATGCTTCCTTGCTTGGTCAGTTAATAACCTCACATGGACTCCAATACTATCTCTATGTTAACAAACAAATCTCTCCACTAATCAGCTGTCATGCCACTTCTTAAAACGCAATTTTTCTTAAAAGAGAAGTTTAGGGTTTATTTTTTTTCTATAACCAAAGACCAGAGAAGAGATGGATTGGGGCTGCTCTATGCAAAATCATTGCATAGAGCAGGTAAGAATAACATGTTTGGTACCTTTACAATCACATTAAGATTGAACATATTTGAATACAACAGATCAATAAAAGATTGCAACTCTGCAGTAGAGACTGGCCAAAAAATCATCAGGTTATTTATTTTATTACAGGTAATTATATAGCGTTGTCAATTTAAACAGTGCTTTTACATATATATTGTACAGTCACATCAGTCCCTGCCCTCAAGGAGCTTACAATCTAAAGTCCCTAACTTACTGTGACGGGGGGTAGTCAGGACAGAACACAGAGCAGATGTTAAACAAACAGAGCTTTATTAGAGAACTGACAGTCACTCAGTTGGCGTCTGCAGATAGCGTGGCAGTACTCAGTCTAGGGGAATAGCAAGGAGAGGGCTCAAAATAATTGTAATCCGGCCCCAAAGGGGGGCAAAGTTAGCGTCTCTAGCAATTTGTAATCCAAGTAGGGAACAGAGGGGGAACAGGGTTCAAGGACAGTCCAGGGGGAATAAACAGGGGGGCACAAACCCACAGCTCCGGCAGGGATGGTCCCGGGTTCACAGCAGGCAACAGTCCAGGGGGCGACCCTCCTCAGCACACAGCAGAGGGTCCTAACAGCAGGTACCAGTCCTGAGTACCAGCAGTGTACTCCGTGGGGAATTATCCTCCTAATCTTAGCATCGGTGTCAGAAGTAGTAATAATCCTCCCAAGCGTTGGGTATTGCTGCAGCGTGTCAGTAGTGGGAATAATCTTCTCTATCTCCACACCAGGGCAAGCAGTACTAATAATGATTCCCCCCAGCTCAGGGGTGGCAATAATAGTCCTTTAAGGTCTTTTGCAGAGTGCTGCAGGGGTCTCGCCTCAGTGCAGACCTTTCCTGGCAGCTGCACAGTGGTGAACAACACGGGACCTTCCCCACAGGCCTTCTTAAGGCCCATATGGAGTGTCCCTGGTCGCCCTAGCAACCGGGGGTGGCGTGCCTCATTGCCTGGCAACGAGGCACACCCCCTTGACATGGGCCGCGCTCTCGGGAGCGTGGCCTTTGTCATCTGATGAGTGCAAGCGCGGAAAAACCCCTGTGCCTGCGCTGCTTCGGCCTGGGCACCCCGGTGAGTTGCCCGCCCTCTTCCCGGCCAAGTGACCGGGGATGTGCGGGCTTCTCAGTGGGGGACTGCTTCTCTCCTTGCTTCTCTCCCTCCGGCTGCTCCTGAGAAGCGACAGGAGAGGGGGGAGTGACGAAAGTCCCACCTCTCATCCTGGATGGCCCCCATCAAAGGGCCGTGACAGGATGAGAGGGGGGGAGGAGGGGGAAGCTGCAGAGGGGAGAGAAGCAAAAGAGACAGGCAGCCTGCACACCTTGACATTTAAGAGACAGGCAGCCTGCACACCGTGACACTTACATTCATACATACAAATATTAGGGCCAATTAACCTACCACCATGTCTTGGGCATGCGGGGAGGAAACCAGGGTGCCCGGATGAAACCCTCACAAGCACAGGTGCCGTGGTTGGGATTCGAACCAATGACACTAGTGCTGCTAGGCAGAAGTGCTAATCACAGCCACTGTGCTTCCCTTTATGATGATGCCATGCAAACACATGGTTTAGGAACATTGCAGTGTCATGATAGAAAAAAATTGGTGTTCTTATCCCCTGACTTCATACAAAAGCATGTTGTGATGTAACTGAATCAAATGATTTAAGCCTTTTCATTCAAACATTTACTATCTGTTTTGATGCCTAATTCATGGGGTATACTTGAATATAAGCACTCGGCACCAGGGCTTTTTTTCTCAGAGGAAAGGTGGTGGAACTCCCCCACCCAAACCTGGCCACGCCCCCATCAAACCCTAGGACCACCCCTTTAGAGAACAGGAATGCAAGTAAAATTTGGGAGGGGCTATAAAAGTAAATGTATGGAATTAACACCGCCCCCCCCCCCCCACATTAGTAAGAATAGCGAGTAACACTGCCCCCCCCCACATTAGCAAGAAAAGCGAGAAAAATTGTATCGCCGCTCCTTACCTGATGCTGACGATCCGCGCTATGGTAGGATCGACGAGCAGAGGGCGTGATGACGTCAGCGCGCACCGCCGGGTGTACTAAGATACACCTTTCCTATGGGGGTGGCCGCGCGCCCCCGATGTTTACACGCTGGCGGTAGAGGGGGGGGGGGTGAAGCGTGCATGTCCCCGCTCACCGGCTGTGAGCAGCGGCAGTGACAGGTGCCGGGCACGCGCAAGCATGACATAAACAAGCCGCGTCCGGCACCTGTCACTTTCGCTGCTCTGCATAGCTTGTCAGCTCTGCAGAGGCAGTCGGTGAGCGGGGACAAGAAGAAAAAGGTGGCGGAACGCAGTACCGCCGCGTTCCGGCAGAAAGAAAGCCCTGCTCGGCACCAAGGGAAATCAGAATACCTGTTGGTACAGTGACTCCATCCAAAATCTGGAGAAGGCACATCATGTCCTTGACAAAGAATGGTAATTCAAAAACAAATGTAAATATTTAACATTAACTGATTCTCTCAGGGTCGGTTCACACTATAGAAATGCAGTCAAGATGCATTCCGGATGCGTGTTTTTGACACGTTCCAGTTTTTTATGCTCTCCAGTTAATTTTTTCCCCTCTCTTTTTCTTCAATTCAAATAGGGACATGTGCGTTTGATGCGTTTTACCGCGTTCCAGTACAGTTCTGTGCAGGAAAAATGCAGCCTGTTCTACTTTTTTTTTCTGCAACTGGAACTGCAAGCACTGATGTGAACTATGACTTTGACAACTAGATAACCTACTTTCTGTGTGTTTTGGATGCAGAAAAAAAGCACACTGAAACGTATGTAGTATGAACTGGTCCTCAGAATCTCTTTGGTGGATACTATAGGATACCCTGGTGGATCCTTTAAGAACTTGGAAGTTTTTGGTAGGACATAAAAGACCAGTGTAACCGGGTTAGCTATAGTCAATTAATCACCTTACTTCTTTTGAAATAATGAAATTATTAGATCAATCAGAACAGTCACCTGCTCCTATGGCGTCACACTCACTGGTAAAAACACTGCAGAATGTTGCCCGCCAGCGAAACCTTGCTGGTTTGGCTAATGAAGGAGCTTGTAAGTAGGGATGCACCGAAATTACGGTGGCCGAAATGGTTCAGACGAAAACACCCCTTTCAGCTGTCGGCCATAATGAAAAAAAAAAGCACTGTTAGAGGTGCCGAAAAAAACTCTGCCCCTCAAAGCCGCCCATCTTCGCCCACTTGCCGCCCGGTAGTTCAGTCTTACCCGAGAAACCATCGATCCCGGCGCTGGGCATAGAAATGAGTGAAGGAAAGATGGCTGACACACATCTCTATGCCCTTGGAGGACCAGAGCGATGTCACTTCAGGTTCCGGCCATTTTTTGTTAAAGCACTAGATCAATGCTTTTTTTTTTATCTAATGCTTTACATTGCAGAGGAGAGATGTGGGGTCTTATTGACCCCATATCTCTCCATAAAGAGGCCCTGTTACTAATTATTTCTATCACAAGGGTTGCATGCATTTCTTGTGATAAGTATAAAAGTGATTACAGTGCAAAAAAACCCCCCAACAAATACCAAAAACATTAAATACATTTTTTTTTTAAAGTTTAAAGTGCCCCCATCCCCCTGTGCTTGCACATAGTGGTGAACGCATATGTAGGTCATGCCCACATATATAAATGGTGTTCAAACCACACATGTGAGGTATCGCCACAAACATCAGAGCAAGAGCAATCATTCTCAAACTAGCCCTCCTCTGTAACTTTACACTGCTAACCTGTAGAAAATGTTAAAGCATCACCCATGGAGATTTTTAAGTACTGCAGTTTCATGCCATTCCACGAGCGTGCACAATTTTAAAGCATGACATGTTGGGTATCTATTTACTTTCCGTAACATCCTCTTACATATTTTACAAAACAATTGGGGTATGCCCGCCGCAGTCCCACTATAAGTCGCCATTTGTAATTGCTATAACTTTCACGTAAACCAATTAATTTACACGTATTGGGATTTTTTTTTTAGCAAAGACATGTAGCGGAATACATTTTGCCCTAAATTTCTGACAAAATTTGATTTTTTTAAAATTTAAAATTTTTATTGCACCTTTAAATAGCAAAAAGTCAAAAATATTTTTTTCTCAAAATTGACGGTCTTTTTTTGTTTATAGTGCAAAAACTAAAAACCACACAGGTGATCAAATACCTCCGAAAGAAAGCTCTATCTGTGGGGAAAAAAAGGACGTATATTTAATTTGGGTGCAGCGCTGCATGACCGCGCAACTGTCAGTTAAAATAATGCAGCACCGTAATGCAAAAATTGGCCTGGTCAGGAAGGGGGGTAAATCCTCTGGAGGGCAAGTGGTTAAAGGCAAAGGATTGAAATATCCAAATATTCAATTAAGGCTTTTTTCTATCTTGTATACTTACAGGAAGACAGTCCCCAGCATACAGTGCCTTGAAAAAGTATTCATACCCCTTGAATTTTTGTCATGTTACAACCAAAAACATAAAATGTATTTTGTTGGGATTTTATGTGATAGACCAACACAAAGTGGTACATAATTGTGAAGTGGAAGGAAAATGATAAATGGTTTTCAGATTTTTCTACAAATAAATTTCTGAAAAGTGTGACATGCAACTGGTCCAATCCCACCTCACCCCCCATACCCTGTCCTGGATGTCACACTCCCTACCTGCTTATCTTTCCCCCCTCCTCTGTTTTCTCTTTCCTTTCCTTCTACTTCCATTCCCCCCTCTACCTTTTTTTTAGCTACTATATTATGTTAGCAATCAACATTCAGCCGCTGTAAGGCCCTGGGCCCCATGTTACTTTCTACCACATATTCTGTAATGTTTGTTGCTTCCTACTATACACTTTACATTTTTGTAACTCAAAAAGTTTGAACAAGAAAAGTGTGGCGTGCATTTGTATTCAGTCCCCTGAATCAATACTTTGTAGAACCACCTTTCGCTGCAATTACAGCTGCAAGTCTTTTTGGGTATGCCTCTACCAGCTTTGCACATCTAGAGAGTGAAATTTGTGCTCATTCTTCTTTGCAAAATAGCTCAAGCTCTGTCAGATTGGATGGAGAGTGTCTGTGAACAGCAATTTTCAAGTCTTGCCACAGATTCTAAGTTGGATTTAGGTCTGGACTTTGGCTGGGCCATTCTAACACATGAATTATGCTTTGATCTAAACCATTCCCTTGTAGCTCTGGCTGTATGTTTAGAGTCGTTTTTCTGCTGGAAGGTGAACCTCCGCCCCAATCTCAAGTCTTTTGCAGACTCTAACAGGTTTTCTTCTAAGATTGCCCTGTATTTGGCTCCATCCATCTTCTCATCAACTCTGACCAGCTTCCCTGTCTCACCATGTTTCACGGTGGGGATGGTGTTTTCAGGGTGATGTGCAGTGTTAGTTTTCTGCCACACATAGCGTTTTGCTTTTAGGCCAAAAAGTTCAATTTTGGTCTCATCTGACCAGAGCACCTTCTTCCACATGTTTGCTGTGTCCCCCACATGGCTTCTCGCAAACTGCAAACGGGACTTCTTATAGCTTTTTTAGAACAATGGCTTTCTTCTTGCCACTCTTCCATAAAGGTCAGATTTGTGGCGTGCACAAGTAATAGTTGTCCTGTAGACAGATTCTCCCACCTGAACTGTGAATCTCTGCAGCTCCTCCAGAGTTACCATGGGCCTCTTGGCTGCATCTCTGATTAATGCTCTCCTTGCCCGGCCTGTCAGTTTAGGTGGACGGCTATGTCTTGGTAGGTTTGCAGTTGTGCCATACTCTTTCCATTTTTGGATGATGGATTGAACAGTTCTCCATGACATGTTCAACGCTTGGGATATTTTTTTTTAAAACCTAACCCTGCTTTAAACTCCTCCACAACTTTATCCCTGACCTGTCTGGTGTGTTCTTTGGCCTTCATGATGCTGTTTGTTCTCTAACAAAGGGCTTCACAGAACAGCTGTATTGATACACAGCTCACACAGGTAGATTCTATTTACTTATTAGGCGACTTATGAAGGCAATTGTTTCCACTAGATTTTAGTTAGGGGTATCAGAGTAAAGGGGGCTGAATACAAATGCACGCCACACTTTTCAGATATTTATTGGTAAAAGAATTTGAAAACCATTTATAATTTTCCTTCCACTTCACAATTATGTGCCACTTTGTGTTGGTCTACCACATAAAAGCCCAATAAAAGACATTTACGTTTTTGGCTGTAACATGACAAAATGTGGAAAAGTTAAAGGGGTATGAATACTTTTTCAAGGCACAGTAACTACTACTCTATGCAGAATGCCTTTTTGCTAGGGTCCTAGGTGGATGCTTTCTCTTCTTCAGCTCTGCTGAGAAAAGTCTAACCAGTCTTTTATTCTTTGATTTTGTGTATTTCCTCTTCCATTGACTTCAGGATTCCTTGGTACATCACTGCTGAGCTAGTCTCTACACAGCAGCTATTCAGATTTGCCTTTCCTCAGCCTGTCTTTGGAGTGGTGCACTTGGACCACACTGGACTAGAAATCACATAGCCCACTCCCTTTGATAAAGTGTCTGAACACGAAACGCGTTAGCGAGGTGCCCCTAAGTACTGTGTACACACCGCATGGCCTGTATGGACGGCCGGCAGCCATCTTGGATTTTTATGTAAGTGTGATTCATTTCTATACCTATTTGATTAATAAAAATACTACACCATTGGAGGCTTTCTGCTTGGGCTCGTTTTTTCTTGCGAGCCCCACTCTTTGAAGGTGATTCCTGTATATCCTGACGCATGCCAATGCACATGATCCCCCTGGTGGCTGTTATCGGCATATCTGGAGGCTGGTTACTTTACTCGGATGTATGACACCTGGTGGTTGCTGCCCTGATGATTCCATCTGTCTGCAGTGTTCCAGATCCAGAGAACCAGGAGTAGGTCTTATATACTCCATGCGCAAGCGATTGTGCTATTTGATTAGTGCAATCTATATCCATTTTCATACCACAGGAGTCACGGATGTTTTTATCACAAATTCTATCTAATATATCACTTATGTCACTTTATACACCTTCTGTGTCACACACCTAAGATCGTGGTCTACCCCTTTGGTGTTCAACATCTTTTATATCATTGAGACTTTGATTTATGTCATTTTTTATTATGGACAGTTGATGATTACTCGATTTCTTTCAGCGCATATATATATATATGTGATTTTTAGGTCTTAAAGGTTTACCTGTATATGCCAGCAGCTGTTTTTATATTTTTATACACCCAGCGCTCGTATATTTCTATTATACACACTGGACTAGAACTTGCCTGGAATGTAATCCTCGAGCGCTGGGCTCTGCATTGGGGCGCTTTCCAGAGCCAGCCACTGGTTCATGTGACCATCACTGACTCACATTCTGTCTCTTAGAAGAAGGTTTAGAGGCACCGCAGACTTCTGCCATCACTTTTGAATTGCAAGGAGTCATAGATCAGATCTTAGTAATGCATTCCATCTTACTCTACATTTGGAGATGAGCCTGCTGTTTCCAGCCTCAGGTCTTTTATTGCTCCTGCAGCTGCAAAGACCTTACCTTTACACCTACTAAAGTATTCCCCTATGTAGGCTGGAAGTGCTCTGAAAGGTCCAGAACCCCTTCTGAGGTATGGCACAAATTGTTAGAGGGAATTCATTAACCGGCCACAATTCAGACTGTGGATCCGCCAGTGTACCATTTTAACAGTAACACCACTAGATAGACAGAAGCTCTGCTTACCTTAGAAGATTCTACTGAAAAGCAGTTAGAATTCCTCAATCCCCAGTAAGAACTGGTTGGCTCTGCCTTACATCCTGTTTTGTAAATTACCCTAATTTGTCAAACCGGGATATCTTGTTTGCAGGGATAAACCCGTTTCAAAGATCAAGTAGAGGAAATGTCTGGAACCCTGTCAGTTGTGACATTCAGGTGCCGAGGGCCTCCCTCCTAGTGTACAGACTAATCCCTTGCCTCTGATGCCCACTTCACTCACTCTTTATCTCTCCTGTGCTACTAACCAAGACACTGCACCTTCCCCAATCTCACACATTTCATCACACCCCTTGCTCCAATTCCAACTATATGTTAGCTTGCAGAAGAGCCCTCAGCCCTGATGCTAGCAGTGGATTTGACTCTAGAGATGAGTTATGCAAATATCAAAATGCCTTTATGGTTTGATGTCAAACTTGGAGTGTTTACAATTTAAATTTTGGCATTTATGGGCAGCACAGTGGCTAAATGGTTAGTACTTCAGCCTGGCAGTATTAGGGTTGTTAGATTGAATCAGAACCATGGCACCACCTGCCTGGAGTTTGCATATTCTCCCTGTGCTTGCATGGGTTTCCTCCGTGTACTCCAGTTTCCTCCCAAACTCCAAAGACATGCAGGTAGGTTAATTGGTTCCTGTCTAAATTGGACCTAGTATGGGTATGTGTGAATGTGACTTAGGGACCTTAGATTGTACATCCCTTAAGGATTAGGGATTGATGTAAATGTACATATATATATATATGTAAACCGCTGCGTAAATTGACGGCCTGAAATAAATAAAATTTCCATGCA
Source organism: Staurois parvus (assembly GCF_062004578.1). Classification (NCBI taxonomy): domain Eukaryota; kingdom Metazoa; phylum Chordata; class Amphibia; order Anura; family Ranidae; genus Staurois; species Staurois parvus. The sequence continues at coordinate 1,133,845 of NW_028317941.1, forward strand.
GACCACCCTAAGTAAAATCTATGTGATGCTGAGCCTCCACGACTGAAATTTAAAGAATGCAATGGCAGGCTAGGGAAAGTAAAGATGGGAAGAAAAGTGCTATATGATGCTAGATGTTGTATCACAGGAGTAAAAAAAATAAAATTAAAAAATAAAACTTAAAAAATAGTGATACAGAAACTATAGCTATTTGAAAAAGAAAGTGATGTCAAAATTAGAATGTCAAACAAAATTTTTTAGGTCAGCCCAAAATAACCTGTTTTACCCAACATCCCTTCACTGACTTCATTCAAGATTCCTCACTACATGACTGCTTGAGTTGGTCCTTAAATAGCAGTCTTTCCTCGGACTGAAATGAGTATTGTACCCAGTTCCTGCTGGAATGGATATTGTGGAGCTAACCTGGAATATGACCTTCGAGCACTAGATTCTGCTTGGGGAGCTTTCCAAACATTACATATTTGTCAACGTTAGCTGCAGAGCACATTCCAGATCCAAAGCTGTGGCATTGCAACAGTGCTTGCCTTAGATACTGTGTTGAGTAGTCAGGTGTTACTTTGACTGTAATGGTTGTGTGCATTAAGCACATGGAAGCTGTAGGCGATAGCCATCTTGTCATGTCTCAGCCTTTTTGTTTTTCATTAACCCAGTGATCTTACCCCCTCCCTCCTACTGCAAACTATGGAATTCATAGCCTTAACTTTTAAAACACTTCAAAAGAGCCTGTTATTTCAACTTAGGGACAGCAGTTACCAGCACACAGGCCTTTGTCAGAGCTGTAAACAAGTAACTGAGGCCTGGCACGATGCCTGTTTCTACGGACCACAAAAAACTCTACAGATTAACACTTACCTCTGACTTATCGTAAAACAATGAAAAAGTCCATCACTTCTGGCACACATGATGTGTAGAGCAATTAAAGCACTAGAAACACATAGCGCGCCATAAAATGTCTATCTAGAAAGCAGCCAGGGGTGGTCGACCTCTCTGAGACCTCTGCCCAATTCACAGCTTAACAAAATCCACACACAATTCATAAAATCCAACAGTAATAAGACACATTAATATTAAAGTATATATTTGAATGGGGACTATCATACCGAACAAATAAAGGTCATACATGGCTAAGTTAGTGCATACTAAAGGAGAGAAAGCAGTCTCCTCCCTCTTGGGTAACAGACCCATTTGAAATACTCCATGTTTGGTATTCCTGGACACAAAATATAATGCTGAACAATAATCTACCGGTTTCCAGAATACAGCCTGTACATAGTGAAAGATATTAATATTTGTATAAAACCGTAAGGGATACAGTCATAAACATGGTGACCTCCCAGCCAGAACCCCTTAAACTGGGTAATTGGTCAGATGGCCTCAGTCAACACCCCTTTGATATAACAGAAAAGGGAAATGTAAGGACTTTCTCGTTTAACATCAACCAAGGAACATCTAACCGGATTTGAGAGCCACTGCAATGTTTTTGCTTGGACAATTGGAGTCTTCTAAAACCAAGGACTTCGCAAGTATTTTGTTTTTCAATTCCTTTTTAATTCTCTGTTGTTTTATTGTCTCTATTTCCTTGTAACACCTTTTTTTTTCTGTAAATATTTTATTTGCACCATTTTGAGCTTTTCATTAGGGTCCTTTCACATGTCACGGACCCATTTAGCGGATCTGCTTGCTCAGCAGGGAATCTCTCCTCGCTGAGTAAACAGTTGACAGGTTTGTGTCCGCTCCACTGCTGCAGACCAGACACAAAGCAGCTCGTTTCCATCCGGTCCGATCTGACGGGCGGAAGGGAAATTGGAACCTCATCCGTCTCTTTTTGGCAGATTGGATCAGATGTTGGTGGGTGCAAATGGACATGTGACCATAAAGGAGAATGGAGGTTCCGATCAGGTCCGCTGAAAAACGGGCAGGCAAACCCAATTGGAACGTCCATGTGAAAGGTGCCTTTTTAACCCCTAGACGCCGAGTGCACACAAATATGCGGGCCTCTCAGCGCCTGGGCATTGATGCTGAGCAGCCATATATTTGTGTGCACGCTCCCAACACATATATCTGTGACTCACATAAAGGTCCCGATCTCCCATTGCAATCGGGACCTTTTCCGATCATGTGACCACCTTGACAGCAAATCACATGACCCTAAAACCCTGCCCTGCCTCCTGAAACTCTTAAAGAGCCAAAAGGCGCCAGCACAAAGGGGTTAAACACCATTTTGAAAGGTGTTGAACTTGCTTTTAATGCAAACTAAGAAATCCCTTTCTCTAGAAGAGTGCTACTGTATATGACAAATCTCTGAATATACCTGTCTGTGGTGAAAGTGTGTGTACAAACGTTTATTGTTCACATTTGTTCTTGCTAATATTGTGAAGGGTTGACAGGCCAAAAGCTATCCAGTGGCAGTTTGGAGTTTAACGGGTTAACCCAGTGACAATTGCTCTAAGTCTGTTGGCACTTATATTGTGGTCCCGCAAGCTGGAAAATCTTTGTGCAGAGTGCAGCTCAGAGTGGCATTGTTACGTGACAGCACAGTGTGAGATTGGCCGGTCCTTTGGTAGGAGTTTTGGTAGGAGTTGGTGAGAAGGGCAGGGGTCAGGCACTGCGTTTGCCACACTGACAGAACCACCAACGTCAATATCTTGTGCACGATTTCTTTCCTGCCATTGAACTTACAGGAAGCATCAGCCCACTGCTGCTGAATTCCTGGTCTCCCCTAAGGGCCCATAGAGGGTATATTCACACAAGATGCAGTGAGACTGTGTTGGGTGGCTATACCAGGAATCCCACCACATGGACAGGGCAAAATGCCTTCTCTCCTAAGTGCCCGGATCACACCACTGTGTTGCGTTGGTGCGTGGGCACCTTGTGCTAAGAAAAAAAAAAGTACTGCATGCACTATATATCAGTGAGAGGCAATCCACTGCTCTGCACCATTTGGCCAACAACTGAACTTTATGAGAGGACTGTGTGACATCTCAATAGTATAAAAAAGGACAGTGCAATCCAGCAAACTCAAAACATCATCACTGTGCTGATCTCAGCTGGATCACACTGAAATGCAGCGACTGTTGTGAACGTGCCCTCACACCAGAAACTGCATGTCTACTGCACATTTGTTCATGTGTTTGATACAGTTTACATTCTTTTTTCCATCCATGTCTGTTTTCAGCTCATTTTCTTCTTCGGGCTGTTATGTGCTCTGTGATTATAGGCAATAAATGCAGCTTGTCATACTTTGCTCTCTCATGTACACTGCAGCAGATAAACTCACTTTTAGGAGCTGTTCAGAGGGTTTTCAGCAGCCCCTGAACTCACCCTAATGTTTTCCTATGTGTCCATGTACACATCTTCGTTTACAGGCATTTGAGTTTACAGTCGTTTTTTTTTAATGCAGAAAACTTGTGTTCAGCAGTTGATTTTATCAGCATTTCAAACAAAATGCTTGTAAACGCGGCAAATTGCATTTATAAGCGTTTGCAAATTTTTTAAACTCTTCCAGTTCCCAAAGCTGCCCAGAGCCTTTTTTTATCATGAAAAATGCATGCAAAGCATTTTCAAGGTACTCAAATAGACAAAACACTGAACACAGGATGTTCCTACCAAGCTCCTCACACATTGTAATGACCAATACCCACCTCAGACCTCTCCCACCATTGGAAAAAAAGACATGTTAATGACCATTCACACCTCAAATTCCTCATGAAGACCCCCTGCCAGGTGACCTTAATGACTCACTGCACCAGACACCTTTCCCACCCTTGGAAACAGTTAATGAGAAACTCACACCTAAACTAATCTCAACACATACTGCTCTCTCTGCTTCTACTCTCTGTATTCCTTTGAAACAGTCTGAAATAGTTAATAATTTAACACTTTTCAGTGCATTTGGGAGGTTCTCCTGTGCTTATCTTTAAAAAATGCACATAAACACGTTATGCAAACGCAGCTAAACAGACATTTTTTTAACCTATGCTTTCCAGCACTTTCCATTGTTCAGAAATTTCCTGTGCACATGGAGCCTAATGGCATGAATAATGTCCATACAGTAATCTAGATGTTGGACTGTCTATGCTATTGGAGTGTAGTCAAAAATGCACCTGGTGTGAATGGGCCCCCTAATAGAACATCTGTCACCCTGCAATGCAGTCCACACACTCCCCTCACCTCACGATTCTGGCGATACACCCCCTTTAGGGCTCATACTGAACCCTACAATGCTGCCTGTACATCCCTCCCCCCTCTTCCTGGTTCATGCTACTGACAGAGATCTCCGCGTCTTCCCGCGCTCTCAGTTCGTTCGGTGTATGCTCCGCCCCGCTGACATCACTTCCCGTCCTCTAGCGGTTACAGTTGAATGATGGAGGAGGAGGAAGGTGCTGCCATAGTATTACAGGTGAGGAGTTTGCTATACAGAGAGCAGTGCGGTCGGTCGGTGTGTTGGGTGGATACAGTCTACATCTTCTCTGTTTTAGGCTCACGCCCGCGGTGTGCTGGTCCGCCGGAGACTCCAGAGACTTCTACGGGACTATGAGGATGTGGTGAGAGACATAGAGGGAGAGGACATCTCTGTACACTGGGGGGCCCGGCTCCTTTCCCCGCCACTCTTCAACGCTGAGGTGAGTGTGCTATGTGTATATGAGGGGCAGACCTCCTCTGTGTGACATGGGGGCGGGTTTACTAAAGGCAAGCAGGCTGCATTTTGTAAACAAAATGTGGTGTTTCTAAAGACACAAGGGGGGTTACCTTAAAGCGGTAGACAACTGCCAAAGAAAATTCCCTGCAAAATAATATGCTGGCATCATTACATATTAGCACATTAGGAGAGGCTTCCCTTAGAACAAAGTCCTCCATTGGTGCACTGTCACCACTGACAGTACTTCCGTCTTCATCGCAGGTTGGTGGGCTCTAACAGTTTGATTGGCCAAGCTGCGATGACATCACTTCATGTACGCAGGAGTCTCAGCCACGGCACAGAGCTCTGAAGGAATGGCACGCGTATGCTGTTCCTTCAGAGCGCATACATTGGTGATGTCATCAGCTGCAAGGATACTGAATATTTGATATTCCTTGTACTCACAGGTAAGTTGTATTATAAGCTTACCCGTAGGTACCAGTGTCCAGTGGGAGTTTACTTCCAATTTAACCGCTTCCTGATCAAGTACGCAAAATCGTGTGTATATATATGTGATTTTGCCTCTCCGAGTAGAGGGTGTGCACACCCTGCCCGCGCCTCCATTTGCGGCCGCAGCTGTCAATCACTGGGTTCTGGCCGGTGATTACTCGCCGGCACCCAGTGATTGCCAACCATCTCCGACGGGGAGGAGAAATAATGTAAACAATACAGTTCTCCTCCCTGTCAGCTCCTGCACACTGCTTTGGATGGCTGTGCTGCACAGCCATCCAAAGCAGTGTGATTAGTGAAGCCCACAGATGCAAGTAAAACAGCACACAGTTAACCCTTTGATCGCCCCTCATGTTACCCCCTTCCTGCCCAGTGCCCTTAGTACAATGTCAGTAGTTTTTTTTTTTTTTTTTTTAAAGCACTGACCACTGTATTGGTGTCACTGGGGATGTCAGAATGCCCACTGCAGTCACGCTATAAGTAGCTGATTGCTGACATTACTAGTAAAAATAAAAATTCCATTATCTATCCCGCCATTTGTAAACCAATAAATTTACACGTATTGGGATTTATTTTTTTTAACAAAGACATGTCGCAGAATACATTTTGGTCTAAATTGATTTTTAAAATTTTTTCACTGGACATGTTTAATACAAAAAAAAAATATATATATATATAATTTTTTTTTTTCTCAAATTTTTTTCTTTCATATAGTGCAAAAAATAAAAACCACGCAGGTGGTCAAATACCACCAAAAAAGCTCAATTTGTGGGGAAAAAAGTAAATTTAATTCGGGTGCAGTGTTGCATGACTGCGCAATTGTCAGTTAATGTAATGCAGCGCCTTAACACAAAAAAAGGCCTGGTCAGGAAGGGGGGTAAATGCTCAGGAGGGTAAGTGGTTAAAGCAGAATGGAAGTCCTGGTGTCTAATGGTAACTGTCTCGACCTTGTATTCTCCTACCTATGCACTCCTTGCAACCTCACCAACTTCCCTTTTCCTGTCTTATCACTCTCTTATTAGCTTCACTCTCTCCTTGGCTTCCTCCTCCTTGTCTGCCAACTACCAGTTACCCGTAGAAACCTTAGCTGTCTTAACCCTTCTCTTCTTTTTTCCTGCAACAGATTGTCTATGACAAAATCTCAGCCCTGTCCTGCCCCAACTTGGCCACTTCTGTATACAACCATTCACTGTCTTCCACCGTGGACACACTGGCCCCCCTCACTACACACAGAATTAGGCCCCAACCACTACAGTCCTGACAGACAATACCTGATGCCTCAAAAAACATAGCCAGGCTCTGGAGCGTTTATGGCATAAGACTAAGACCCAGCAAGACTTCGACCAATATAAATCTACCCTTCAAAAATAAATTCTGGTCTCCACACTGCCAAACAGACCTATTTTATCACTCTTAACACCCTCTCACACAGTTCCCATCAACTCTTTTTTTTTCTACATTTAACTCTGCTTCGTCCTTCATTTTTTCCACCCACTAACTCACTCACTGCCCAGGAGATCACTAATCACTTAAAAAATAAGACTGATACAGTTTGTGATTAGATTGTACACCCCTTGAGGGTTAGGGACTGATGTGAATGTACAATATATATGTGTAAAGTGCTGCGTAATTGGTGGAGCTACATAAGTACCTGAAATAAATTAATAAATGAGATCTCCACTGTACAGATATCTCCCCCACCCTACACTCCTTGTCCACCTGCACAATCTATACTTCCCTTGTTTAACCCAACTACTATAGAGGAGCTTGGTAAACTGTTTTCTAAAGCCCACCTGCCCCCTGGACCCTATTCCCTTACAAATACTACAGTCACTCTCTGGCTCTATCCTTCACTCTTTAACTCATATCTTCAATAAAAACTCACAAATGACTTACCACTAAAACCAATGTTCACTATTCCGTACTCTTACAACCCATCCCCGCATGCCAGGGTGCTAGGGGTAACCCCGGATTCTGAACTATCCTTTCAGGCCCACATCCAATCCCTGTCCAAATCATGCCACCTCAACCTCCAACATCTCCAGAATACGCCCCTTTTTAACCAATGATACCACAAAGCTCCTAATTCACTCCCTAGTTATCTCTTTCCTTGATTACTGCAACTTCCTCCTCATTGGCTTACCTTTACATAGGCTATTCCTCCTCCAGTTCAGTATGAATGCTGCTGCCAGGCTCATCCACCTTACCAAGCGTTCAGTGTCTGCTACCCCTCTGCCAATCAATCCACTGGCTTCCACTCGCCCAATGAATAAAATTAAAAATACTAACAACTTACAAAGCCATCCACAACTCTGCCCCCAGCTATATCACCAACCTGGTCTCAAAATATCAACCAAACCGCTCTTTGATCCTCCCAAGACCTTCTGCTCTCTAGTTCCCATGTCGCCTCCTACCATGCTCGCCTCCAGGACTTCTCCCAAGCTTCTCCCATCCTATGGAACTCCCTACCCCAATCTGTCTGGCTATTTTTTAATCTATCCACCTTTAGATGATCCCTGAAAACCTTTCTCTTTAAAGAAGCCTATCCAGCTTCTAACTAGTAAACTGCCTTTGATTTCCTCAGCTCATCCCCCACAGCTATTACCTTTTTGTATCACTCAACCCTTCCTCTTAGATTGTAAGCTCTAACGTGCAGGGCCCCCGGTTTCCTCTTGTACCAAATTGTATTGTAACTGTAATGTCTACCTTCATTTTGTAAAGCACTGCATGCACAGTGTTTTCCTTGTTTTCCAATGGCCTTCACATCAGTGCAGTCAGTTTCCAGTACAGAAAAAAAAAATAGAACTTGCTGCATTTTGTCTGCACAGAACTGTACTAAAACACAGTAAAATGCATAAAAACACACTGGACTGGTGTGTAGTGTGAACTGTAAGCAAAAATGTATTCAGAGTGCATTTTTGTGACGTGAACTGGCCCTAAGGCAAAAAAAAAAAACAGAACTGTCAGTAGCAGCTTCCCCAGCCCCCAGTACTTATAGTGGGGGAAATGATTATTTGATCCCCTGCAGATTTTGTACGTTTGCCCCACTTACAAAGAAATGAAGGGTCTATAATTTCTATCATAGGATTTTAAAAGATAGAGACAAACTATCAACCAAAAATCCAGAAAACAACACATGATACAAATGTTATACATTGAGTTGCAGTTCAGTGAGTAAAATAAGTATTTGAGCCCCACGTAAAGCATGACTTATTACTTGGTGGAGAAACCCTTGTTGGCAAGCACAAGGGGTAAGATATTTCTTGTAGTTGGTTACCAGGTTTGCACACATCTCAGGAGGGATTTTGGTCCACTCTTCTACAGGTCTTCTCTAAATCCTAAAGGTTTCATGGCTGCCGCTTGGCAACTCAAAGTTTCAGTTCCCTCCATAAATTTTCTATAGGATTAAGGTCTGGAGACTGGCTAGGCTACTCCATGACCTTAATGTTGTTCTTCTGGAGCCACTCCCTTGTTGCCTTGGTATGTTTTGGGTCATTGTCATGCTGAAAGACCCATACAGGACCCATCTTCAGTGTTCTGGCTGAGGGAAGAATGTTCCTTTCCAAGATTTTGCAATACATGGCCCCGTCCATTGGCCCCTCAAAGCAGCAAAGTTGGCCTGTACCTTTAGCAGAGAAACCGCCCCAAAGCATAATGTGTCCACCTCCGTGCTTTACTGTAGGGATGGTGCTCTTAGGGTTATAACTTATAATCAACATTTTTTTCTTCCTCCAAACACGACGAGTCGAGTTAATGCCAAAGAGCTCAATTTTGGTCTGACCACAGCACTTTCTCCCAATCCTTCTCTGAATCATTTAGATGTTCATTGGCAAACTTCAGACAGGCTTGTACATGTGCCTTTCTGAGGAGGGTGACCTTGCAGGCGCTGCAGGATTTCAGTCCATGGCGGCATATTGTGTTACCAATGGTTTGTTTGGTGACTGTGGTCCCAGCTGCCTTGAGATCATTCACAACCTCCTCCTGTGCAGTTCTGGGATGATCTCTCGCTTTTCTCATGATCATCCTTACCCCATGAAGCGAAATCTTGTATGGAGCTCCAGGCTGAGGGCGATTGATGATTGTTTTGTATCAATTTATAATATTTATATCGTGTTGTTTCTGGATTTTTGGTTGATATTCTGTCTCTATCATTTAAAATACATCTATAATAAAAATGATAGACCCTTTATCTCTTTGTAAGTGAGCAAACTTACAAAATCTGCAGGGGATCAAATAATTATTTTCACCACTGTACCTGACTCCTCTAGCAGTCCAGTGCTGTTCCTGTCTACAGCAGCTCTTCTTTCCTCTTTCTGCTCCCAAAGGCTTTGCTGACCACAGGATCTATTGGCTCTTGCTGCTGTTGGTCAAATCAGTGAGAGCGGGGCTGAGGCCAAAGCCGCACTGTGTCTGGATGCACACAGTCCGCCCCAGTGCATGCCTACATGATTGCCCCATAGCAAGCAGCTTGCTATGAGGGCACTCACAGCAGAAGAGGAGCAGAGAATGCTGGCAGGGAACCCCAGAAGAGTTTTGGGGCCGCTCTGTGCAAACTCAATGCAGGTAAGCATAAACTTATTACAAAAACCGTTTATAACCTCTTTACCCTGGCGAGAGACTCTTCCCCCGATCTTAGTGAATTGGGTGCAATTTTATTTTGCAAGAAACACCCAGTCACATGCAAAGGAAATTAAACAAACTACATTTTTGTTTGCACATGATTGGATGATGTAGCTTCACCTCATTCACTAAGCTCTGGGGAAATTTCCCTTGCAAAGTATAGCTTTCCTTGCAGAGTAAGCAGGCTATTTGCTTTTTAGTAAATCATCCCCAGGGTGTCTCTCTCCTTCTAGGTTGAGCACAGAGATACAGCTGGACTCAGAGCTCATAAAAGGAATGGTCATAGTGGAGGCAGATATATCCGAAACACAGACTCCATCCTATCATGCAGTGAGGGAAAGGAAGCTGTACGAGACTTCGGACATGAACCTTGTATCCTAGAGAAAGATCACAACCATTACCAACCATCAGAGCCTGGAGAAGTGCTAGCAGAGGGCCAACTACAAGGAGCTGCCTCAGAAAGTGAGCACCTGTCTGGAAAAGAGACTCTGCTTCAGGATGTCCCCACAAGAGAGCACCAAGTGTCAGAGACTACTGGCAGAATGGTGGAGAACCCTCTGCTGGAGAGCCATGCTTTACAGACTGGGAGCCCTGACATGGAATGTGTCCTTCCAGGGACAAGGATTACAGAAGAGGGAGACACTTTGTCAGTTACGCAAGGACAGCCCTTCCCCCATCATTCCAACATAACCAGTAACACAGATCAAACGTATGAGAGTTTAGAATGGACAAGAAGCAGCTCTGTGTGGAGTGACAAGTCCATGGATGCAGGTGAGGAAGAAATCAGTGAACCATGGGAAACTGTATGTATCAGGGGACAAAAACATTCCCCTGTGGGTGACCTGTGTATACTGCAGGAATTTTATAGGAGTGTGGAAACTTTTGAAAAAACTGCTTGTCCAGGGACTAAATCAGTGCCCAAATCTACTTGTCCCTCATGACGACAATATACTTAAAAAAAAAAAAAAAAAAAAAAAAAGCATATTTAAATCTAAATATAAGCAGCGTCTGGGGCTTTTAAAAACAAAAGGGGCTTTATGTTGACTTAAACGTTAAGTATTTTTAACAATGCGCTGTTTATCTCCTCCTCTCCTCTCTGCCTGTCTCCAGCACCGCACCTGGGGACTAGCAGGGAGGGGAGAGACCTTGCAGTGTAATGAGCACTGATTGGGTGCTCCTCAGGAAAGGGGACTGTCGAGCTTATCCTTTATCCCTTTTTGCTGCCAGAGCCGTTTTTGCGTTTTTTGCATACGTTAAAAAAATCATTTAGGGCCTGAAGATTACACAAAACTCCAAAGCATGATATATTTTCTGAAAGCAGACACCCTAGAGAATAAAATAGCGGTAGTTCCAATTTTTTTGTCACACCATATTAACACAAAGGTCTTGGAAACGCAAAATTTCAGTAAAAATACACTTTTAATTTTAGAGTACAAAAAGCAATAAATTATCCAATTTTTTTTTGTAAAATATAAAAGACGAGGTTGCATCAAGTAAATAGATATCCAATATGTTGAACCTTAAATTTGCATGCGCTCGTGAAATGGTAACAAACTTTAGTACCCTATATTTTCTATAGGTGACACATTTAAAGCCCCTTATAGGTCATCACTTTAGCGTTACGGAGGAGGTCTGGTGCTAGAATTATTGCTCTCATTCTGGCGTGCGCGGCGCTATGTAATTTGTATCGCAATCATCGTTTTCATGCGTAGGCACCCCAGCGTGTGCTTTTACGTTTGTACATGCATACATATGTGGGGGTGGGGGGCCTTGAAAAATTTGGGGGGGGGGGTGTTATATGCTTGGGTGTAACTTTAAAATTTTTTTTTTCATTTACAAAAAGTCCCCTATGTGATCATTTTTGGTGACAGGTTCTCTTTTTGTTTTTGTGTTTTTTTTTTTTTTTTTTTGAGACCTCCAAGGTCTTAAAGACCCTGTATGTCTCCCCTGAATGTAATGCAGTGCACAACGCTCGATGGCCAGGAATCTGTCACCAGGGACCTGGAAGTGATGTTGCATCACCTCCGGGTCAGGACAAGAAGGGAAGCGGATGCGTCCTGCAGATGGGCTAGCGGATCCTGAGAGACATAGCGGCCGGGGGAAGGGGGGGTTGTCAGGTTATATGAATTGAACATCCCTGAATGTTAACAGCATTTATAACAGATTCCTATAATTTCTGTTCTGAAGAAATAGCTGTTTATTCTACCATGTTATTTTCATGGTAGAACCAATCACAAAGCAGGAAACCTTTTCTGGGGCTTTTCTGTACACGAGTGGTGTACACAGCCTCCAGGCTGCCATGTTGTATTTCATTTTCTGACAGTTTTTTAAATAAATACATTGGCTGCAGACTAATATGGAAAGGCAATTTAAAAAAAATTAAATTTCAACATGGCTAGCGTTAGCCATTTTAATTCTTTAACATAAATTTCATTTTCTTTAAACTGGGCTCTTGGGCACCATGATTTTAATATCATAATACAGTTTTTAACTCCCTTTCCAATATTGCATGTCCTCTTATGCCTAAGTTGTACTTCTGATTCCAGCTTACTATTGTAAGTTAATGTGGTGTTTCTGCCCCTGCACATTCACCTATTTATATATCACAGCATGTGATAACACTGCTGCCATGATGATTTTTGCAGGGCTGCAGCATCATCTCAGGCTTTGTTTTTTAAAGTAGAAAGCATACGTGGGGCAAAGATAAAACACCAGGGTAAGTGTTAATCTTTACCATACCACTGATGTCGGTTGGCAGCAGGGGTACACCATAAGGCTCCTTTCACACGGCTGATTTGTCGCGGCCTTCGGATTCCTGCAGCAAGAATCTACGGATTCTTGCTGCAAGAATCCGGGTTATGCGATTAACATCAGCCGCTCAGCCCATTTAAACTAAAGGTGGATTGACGCAGTCAGCTGTGTTCAGACTCAAACATCTGTCGCAGATCTGCAGCTAATTGCTATGTGTGTGGCTACATGTAATCAACAGCAGCCACTGTCAGCCCGCCATTAGTTTAAATCTAATCGCATAACTCGGTCATTCCTGCAGCACAGCAAGAATCTGCAGATTCTTGCCACAGGAATTCAGAGGCCGGAACAAACCAACCATGCAAAAGGGGCCAAAGCTGTAAGACCAGATACAACCAAAAGCCTCATTTTTATGCTGGTTAAAGTAAGCAAAAAAAAGTCTAGACTGAAGAAGTAAATATTAATACCCCTAACGATAATAAAATCATGGAGCCTCGAGGTCAGCTGTTGCATAAATACTGATACCTGCATCTTCTGAGATCTATGGCACATTTTCATAAAGCTGACCATACATACGACAGTTTGGTTGAACAATATAATTTACTAAGCTTTTGGGTTGATTTGTACAAAAATAAAATATTGTATATTATCTGAGTGTCAGGATGAGTGGCCAGCCAAACCATCTGGGTGTATTACCTGATTTTGTCAAGTGGAATCGGACATTGTATGTACAGCAAAAACTAATCTCCATGACTCAAAAATACATGCCATCATAACAGATGTGCCGTTTCCCATTCATCAGTAAAATATTTTATCTTTGATATGTTCCGTTTTCAATCACTGAGATGTTAGTATGTCCACTGTGAATGTTAGAGAGCTTTCATCTCTACAGTGCACAGTGTCGGTTATATCACCTGAACTTGAAATTTGTTCTCCAGTCTTTCACTGAAACCTGCCCAGAAACAAATGTGGGTTGCCATTGCTGAACTCCTAATGAAAATTCTGTTTGCCTGGCTATGTTTGGCTGCAATGCTTTGGGAGTCACTAACTCAAAACAACATTGCAACTGATGAAGTCAGTCATTTAGTATATCGAAGCCATTGGATCAGCATGGTATACAAGCAACTACCATTTTCAGAAGGAGAGTTCTGCAATGCAGTCTGTTTTTGCCTCAAAAAAAGCTTTATAATATACTCTCTCCTCCCTAGTTTGGGTACACAATAAAATATACAGTTTCTTTTAGTCCTCATGCACACTGGACATTTTTACAGCGGCTGTTTTTGGCTTTTGACATTTTTTTTTCTACAGCCAGTAAACTTCCCAGCATATTATCATATGTGTCCATGCACATATAGACTGCAATCTGTTTTTTGGCTGGAAAAAAACCCCAGAACTAGTGGGTTTCTAGAGGAGTTTTTTAGCTGTAAAAACGCTCTAACGCTGAAAAATGCGGTAAATCGCAGCAAACCAGCGGTTTATTGACTTTTTGAGCAAAAAAAAAAATTTTGTTTAGGGTAAAAGAAATCGCAAATGTGAAAAAATGTGGCTAAACGCTAATGCAAAAATGCTGAAAAACACGTTAATGTGACTTTACACAGCTAACATTACCAGCGATATTAAAAATGCCCAGTGTGCATGAAGCCTTATGTTTGTCAGTATAAATCAACAGAAATGTATGTACACTATAATAAAACATTTTGTTTATTTAAATTGACAGTCACAAATATATGTATTTTTTTTACTCCCATATTTAGGGTGTAAGATGGTGTCATGCAGATTTTTGATCTGCATTTGAAGTTTCTGCATTGGAAAGTGTTTTGCATTAATTGTTTCTCCATAAATGAATGTTTCTCTAATTTAGATCTCTCTTTGAAGAATCCAAATGAGCTGCAAATGCTTAGGAGCCACTTGGCCATGGAGATTCTATGGGTTCAGCAAGCAATAGCCAGTAGAAAAAATGTAAGTCCTGTATGCCGACGTACTGCCTTTTGCCTGTGCTATGCTCATTCTAAATGATTTGGGCCCCTTTCACATGGGGCAGACGCAGCAGGTAATCTGCCTGCTGATCAGAGTGGAATGAGCGGATAACAGGTCTGTGTCTGCTGAGTTTCTGCAGAGCAGACAGGGGTGGAGCCAGCTCTGCTCTGTGGGTGGCTGGGGGTAAACAGACTCTGCTGCCCATTTATACCTGACTGCCCTCATATCCTGTCCGCCTAGACCAGTGGTCGGCAAGCCGCGGCTCGCGAGCCACATGCGGCTCTTTACACGCTTTCATGCGGCTCTTGAGTGCCGGGCGCCCGCTCCCCTCCCTCCTCTCGGGCGGCAGGGACTCTGCAGCTTGATCCAAAAAAAAAAACAGCCAGGGCAGCGCGCTCAAATGCATTGATTGGCCAGTCTCGCTGCCACTCACATCCTGATAGCCAGTGATTGGCTGTCAGGATGTGTGTAGGCGGGGCAGCGTGACGAACGTGAGAGGAACTAGGCTCCTCTCACAGTCCGCCCTGAAGACCGGAACGGCGCGGGAACACAGCGAGAGGAACGCGCGGAGCAAAGATAAGTGAATTGACACAGGGGGGACTTGGCTTACTACTTGCTACTTACTTACTACTACTATAGGGGGGAGGAATTACTATAGGGGGGAGGAATTACTATAGGGGGGAGGAATTACTATGGTGGATGAATTACTATGGTGGATGAATTACTATGGTGGATGAATTACTATAGGGGGGATGAATTACTATAGGGGGGATGAATTACTATGGGGGGGATGAATTACTATGGGGGGGATGAATTACTATGGGGGGGATGAATTACTATAGGGGGGATGAATTACTATAGGGGGGATGAATTACTATAGGGGGGATGAATTACTATATGGGGGATGAATTACTATGGGGGGGATGAATTACTATATGGGGGATGAATTACTATAAAAACGTATTGAAACTAAAAACAGTGTACCATCCTATGTATTTTCTGTTTTAAAAATGTGGCTCTCAAAATAAATTTCAATCGTGGTTTTGGCAAGATTTGGCTCAGTTGAAAAAAAAGGTTGCCCACCACTGGCCTAGATGGATCTCCTTCCATTTGTTTTTTTTGCAGATTGGATTGGAGGTAGGCAGGTGTAAATGGACACAAGTCTGTTTACACCTGCTGGTCCATGGAGTTGAAGGGTCAAAAAAAAAAAAAAAAAAAAAAAGACAGGCAGACCTGATCGGATGCTTCTCGAGGAAGGGGCCTAAAGCTGAATGCAATGCAAACAGTAAATATACAGATGAAATACATGTAGGGGAGCTATTTTACCTGCCTAAGGATTTGTATTTCAGTCTGTCCAGTCTTGAAATTTTACACAGCTCTGCCACACAGAACAGCTGTTTAGCAGGAAGAATACCTACTTTTTGTACCGTTTACAGGTCTTGCCTCTCCCCCAGCCTGTGGCTGACTAGTAAAGTAAGAAGCAGCAGGCTGATAACCTCTGTCATTTGGCTCTTGTCGTCGTCCCCCCCCCCCCCCCCCCCCCGCTATTTCAATTCACTGCTGATACCAGTATACAAGTACTGCTTATAATTGATTTTTGGGGTTCAGTCACAATGCTTAGAGCGGTGAGGAAGACTGACCAATCAGTGCTGTCTGCTCACTCAGTTCTTACCCTTTGAGCTAGCACTGGACAGATGCAGCATTGATCTCATCTAGGCAAGTATGAATTAAAACCAAAAAAAAACACATACTTTAAAATATATAAATCTTTAAAAAAAAAAAAAAGAAGGCATCATTTTTGCAATAGTTTTGCACCTTCATCACTTGTAAAACTCTTTAACCTCCCTGGCGGTATTACCTAGTGTAGCTTGGGGTAAAGTTTCAGTACCACAAGCAGTAACGCCGAGCTACACACTCGGGAATACCATGCGGCGCTGCTCTGCGATCCCTCGATCACTTACCTTGTCCTGCGCTCCCGCGATGTCCCTCCTGCAGTGTCCCCGGCAATGTCCTCCGGCGTATGCCGGCATCTGTCATCTGGGTTCCATTCTATGCGAGCGTCGGGACGTACAGGGGATGGAACGGCGGGAAATTTGAAAATGACAAAAAGTGACATTCACTAAAATCACATAGTATAACATTACTGTATCAAAGCATTTCACATACATTTTGTCCCTAGTGCTTTGTCCTGTGCCCTGCCTGCATTTTTACTGTTCTTTCTGCGTGGAAACTGAGAAACGTCCATGGCGTTCAAAAAGCATCCCGTTTGGTCAAAAGCGGTTTTAGACCAGCTAATATACAGCAATAGTAAATTAGAACTACTTGCAGAATTGAATGATGATTCGTGGGGAAATTCGTCATTAGACACTGAAAATGATTTTGCGACTTTGCTCAGTGATGTGAGGGCTTGGAAGATCAGTTGAGGGTTGAAAAAAGAACACTGGTAACTGACGGGTATCACCAGAGGCATACCTTGAGTGTAAAAGCTCATTCAGACAAGCATACCTAATTTCAGAACATAAAATGCAGGATGGCAGAAACTGACTGGAAAATCCTATGTTGAAATTTTCTATACAGTTTTAAAATTTGTATATTGTTTACGCTATGTTCACATCTGTGCGGCTCTGCAAGCCGCAGTCTGTGCAGCCACGTCAGCCTGTTTATTAAAATGTTTTCTGTCGGAACAGGTGCAGGCCCACAACTGGAACCTAGCCGTACAAGAGTACAGTGTTAATGATGGCTATAGGTAATAGGTGTAGCTGGGCTATACATGATATTGATGTGTTGGCCCTGAGCAGAGGTTAGTAGGCTTTTTGCATGTTGTAGGCTTGTAAACAGTGGCACAAGCCTATAGGATTAAAAAGGTCCAAATTATGCCACCCCCTTCCCATAGGCAGACCTGTCTGAATGGGCCCATAGATTTGCATACAGATGTGTACAAACTGATACACTGTGCACATGTGTTTTTGTGCCCATGAAGCTTTTTGTATTAATGTCAATTTCTTTATTGACCTAAAACAATACATGTAGGCGGCTTAAAAATATTACCAATTGAAGGTTCCAGGGTTGATAAAATTATGTAAAAATAATTTTGGCTTGCAGACCAATTAAAAAGTTGATTAAACTACTGCAAACCAAAGTGCAAAATTTGTTTAGGTCACAAACATTTTGATTACCTCAGGACTTAAAGTGGAGTTCCAGCCGAAAAAAAAAAAAAAAAGTAGCCAGCAGCTACAAACAATAGTCACTTACCTGTCCAGCGGTGTCCTCACCATCGCTTGTTTCAGTGGCCGTTTTCTCTCCCTTGCACCAACATCTTCAGCTGTTGGCTTCACAGCCGGGTACCCACTGCGCATGTGCGAGAAGCGCTGCACTTTGTGAATGGCCCCGTAGTCTTCTGGGACCAGGACAACTTCCGCTTCCAGTCGCCTAGGCGATCGCAGCGAAGGTGGGAGTGGGTACCTGTCAAATTCAGGTACCCACTCCCCAAAGGTGCAGAAATAACTAGATAAAACCAGTATACATTTTTATCTACCTTCTTGCAATGGCAGTCCGTTGATATTTCCTCTAACAATGTTAAAAATATTGCTTTATGAGCTTAGCTTTTTTTTTTTTTCATTGCTTCAAGCTTTAAAGGACATTTCACTTTCAAATGCTGGAGAGTACAAAATCAGGCTCCTTTCTGTATTCTATTAAAAGAACAATCGGCTTCTAACCTTAGCTTGTTTAACCACTTGCCTACCAGGCACTTATACCCCCTTATTTACCAGGCCAATTTTCAGCTTTCAGCGCTGCCGCACTTTGATTGACAATTGCGCGGTCATGCAACATTGTACCCATATGAAATTTTGATCATTTTTTTCTCACAAATAGAGCTTTCTTTTGGTGGTATTTAATCGCCACTGGGCGCTTTACTTTTTGCGCTATAAATACAAAAAGTGCAAAAAATTTGAATAAAAAAAAAGGTTTCTTTGTTTCTATTATAAAATTTTTCAAACAGGTAATTTTTCTCCTTCACTGATGTGCGTTGATTAGGCGGCACTGATGGGCACTGATAGGCGGCACTGATGGGCACTGATAGGCGGCACTGATGGGCACTGATAGGCAGCACTAAAGGGCACTGATAGGCAGTACTAATGAGGTGGCATGGATAGGCGTCACTGATAGACAGCACTAATGAGGTGTCACGGATAGGCGGCACTAATATGCAGCACTGATAGGTGACACTGATAGGTGACACTGATGATGGGTACTGATAGACGGCACTGACTGGCATCACTGCTGGGCACTGGTGGGTGGGCACAGGTGGGTGGCACTTCTGGGCACAGGTGGGTGGCACTTCTGGGCACAGGTGGGTGGCACTGCAGAGTGGCACAGGTGGGTGCACTGCTGGGCACAGGTGGGCGGAGCTAGTGGGCGCACTGCTGGGCACAGGTGGGCGGAGCTTGCGGGTGGCACTGCTGGGCACCGATCATCAGGGCACTGATCATCAGTGCCCTGATGATCGGTGCCGATCCCCGCTCTGACAACTGCCGGTTCTCGGCAGTACTTTCCTCAGGATCTGACAGCGTGAGGAAAGTGCAGCCGAGAACCGGCACTTGCATTTTCCTCTGATCAGCGTGTCATTGGACACCGCTGATCACGTGGTAAAAGGCCGCTGTGATTGGCCTTTTACCACATCACGTGATCAGCTGTGTCCGTAGGACACAGCGATCACGGAGATCGCCGGGTGCGCGCCCCCTGGGGCACGCAGGAGAGCGCGTTCTGGGAGGACGTCATATGACGTCCACCCAGAACTGGCCGGCCACAGTGCAGCCGTCATTCGGCTATCTGCGGTCGGCAGCTAGTTAATTAAGCTTTGGTAATAAATCCTGGAAGCTGATTGGTTTCTATGCAAAAGTGATCCTGATTTGCACTCTCCAGTTTTAGTAAATAGACTCCATTATGTTGCCCTATCCTTCTAAAAATGTAATGTAATTGCCTGACATGATAATCCAGTGGTTTGGATACTTTGAGTCATGTTGTTTGTCTAACCTATGTTTTCTTTTTTGTTTCACAGTATCTAATGGTAAGGCAGAGGCTGTAAATTCAGAACTGATCAGGATATGCATCATGCCTTGAAAACAAGAGTTCTTTTATTTATTCCCTGTCATACAAGTTGGACTACAATGAATTTCTGTTGGGCTATGCATCAGATGTTTATATTGTATATCCACTCACGTTTTAATCTGCAGGAGATCAATTTACTATTGATACTGTTACAATGTTTGTTTTGACTAGTGCTGTTTACTAGTAAAAATAAATTTATTATTTTTTGAAACCTAATTTTTAGTGAGACATTTGTGTACATTACATACAACAGATGGGTATTCATTACACATTGGGAGGAGCAAATATATACAGGTGAAACTCAAAAAATTAGAATATCGTGCAAAAGTTCATTTATTTCAGTAATGCAACTTAAAAGGTGAAACTAATATACAGTCAGGTCCATAAATATTGGGACATCAACACAATTCTAACATTTTTGGCTCTATACACCACCACAATGGATTTGAAATGAAACAAACAAGATGTGCTTTAACCACTTCCAGACCGGACACTTTTACCCCCTTCCTGACCAGGGCAATTTTCATCTTTTAGCACTATCACACTTTGACAATTGCGCGGTCATGCAACACTGTACCCAAATGAATTTTTTACCATTTTTTTGAGATAGATAAAGCTTTATTTTGGTGGTATTTATTCACCACTGGGATTTGTATTTTTTTTGCTATGTAAATGAAATGTCCAAAAATTTTGAAAAAAAGTGTGTTTTTTTTATACAATTTTGCAAATAAATAATATTTCATCATAAATCTTAGCCAAAATTTATTCCGTTATCTTTTTAGTAAAAAAAAAAAATCCAAATTAGTTTATAAGCAAAAATTATAATTTTTAAACATTTTTTTTTTACATTTTTATTTTATTTTTTTATATTATTTTTTATTTTTATTTTTTTTTTTTTACATACTGTCACCCTAGCAGTACAGTGTCACCATGGTGACACTGTACTACTTGTGAGGGGTGATGAAGATTTTTTTTTTTTTTTTTTTTACACTGATTGCTTTTACACCCATATAGGATGTAAAAGCAATCATTTCTCTTTCTCTCTGTGTGCATTCTTGCACTCATTGAGAAGAACTGAGTGAGCTGTGATTGGTTACAGCTTGTCACATGGTACAAGGCTGTTGTGAATAGCCTTGTACCATTTGACCTCTGTGATCATTCACATATTTCACACATAGTAAGCAATGATGTCAGAAGTGACATCTTGCTTACTACTTTGCATGTGATCACTGATTGGCCAATCAGTGATCACATGATCGGGACCTCGTACAGAGGTCCCGTACGACGATCGGTGTTTCACTGTCCGGAGGACACAGCGGGCACCGGATCGCGGTGCTGCGCGCTCCCAGGGAGCGCGCACAAGCAGGGTGTGGTGAGGCCGTTGATAGACGGCCACCCGACCCTGCAGTGCCACCGTCCGGCCGTTTATATACAACGGCCGGTCGGGAAGTGGTTAACTGCAGACTGTCAGCTTTAATTTGAGGGTATTTACATCCAAATCTTATATTTACATTCTTAAAAAGAAGGAACGCATCAGTGAGCTCAGCAACACCAGAAGACCATGGAAAACAACTGTGGTAGATGACCGAAAAATTCTTTCCCTGGTGAAGAAAACACCCTTCACAACAGTTGGCCAGATCAAGAACATTCTCCAGGAGGTAGGTATATGTGTGTCAAAGTCAACAATCAAGAGAATACTTCACCAGAGTGAATACAGAGGGTTCACCACAAGATGTAAACCATTGGTGAGCCTCAAACAGGAAGACCAGATTAGAGTTTGCCAAACCACATCTAAAAAAGCCTTCACAGTTCTGGAACAACATCCTATGGACAGATGAGACCAAGATCAACTTGTACCAGAGGGATGGGAAGAGAAGAGTATGGAGAAGGAAAGGAACTGCTCATGATCCTAAGCATACCACCTCATCAGTGAAGCATGGTGGTGGTAGTGTCATGGTGTGGGCATGTATGGCTACCAATGGAACTGGTTCTCTTGTATTTATTGATGATGTGACTGCTGACGAAAGCAGCAGGATGAATTCTGAAGTGTTTCAGGCAATATTATCTGCTCATATTCAGCCAAATGCTTCAGAACTCATTGGACGCCGCTTCACAGTGCAGATGGACAATGACCCAAAGCATACTGCAAAAGCAACCAAAGAGTTTTTTAAGAGAAAGAAGTGGAATGTTCTGCAATGGCCAAGTCAATCACCTGACCTGAATCCGATTGAGCATGCATTTCACTTGCTGAAGACAAAACTGAAGGGAAAATGCCCCAAGAACAAGCAGGAACTGAAGACAGTTGCAGTAGAGGCCTGGCAGAGCATCACCAGGGATGAAACATAGCGTCTGGTGATGTCTATGCGTTCCAGACTTCAGGCTGTAATTGACTGCAAAGGACTTGCAACCAAGTATTAAGTTAAAGTTTTGATTTATGATTATTCTGTCCCATTACTTTTGGTCCCTTAACAAGTGGGAGGCACATATGCAAACTGTTGAAATTCCTACACCGTTCACCTGATTTAGATGTAAATACCATCCAATTAAAGCTGACAGTCTGCAGTTAAAGCACATCTTGTTTGTTTCATTTCAAATCCATTGTGGTGGTGTATAGAGCCAAACATTTTAGAATTGTGTCTATGTCCCAATATTTTTGGACCTGACTGTATGAGATAGACCCATTACATGCAAAGCAAGATAGTTCAAGCCGTGATTTGTCATAATTGTGATGATTATGGCTTACAGCTCATGAAAACCCCAAATCCACAATCTCAGAAAATTAGAATATTACATGCAATCAATAAAACAAGGATTGTACATAGAACAATATCGGACCTCTGAAAAGTATAAGCATGCATATGTACTAAGTACTTGGTTTGGGCCCCTTTTGCAGCAATTTCTGCCTCAATGCGGCGTGGCATGAAAGCTATCAGCCTGTGGCACTGCTGAGGTGTTATGGAAGACCAGGATGCTTCAATAGCGGCCTTCAGCTCTTCTGCATTGTTCGGTCTCATGTCTCTCATCTTTCTCTTGGCAATGCCCCATAGATTCTCTATGGGGTTCAGGTCAGTCGAGTTTGCTGGCCAATCAAGCACAGTAATCCCATGGTCATTGAACCAGGTTTTGGTGCTTTTGGCAGTGTGGGCAGGTGCCAAGTCCTGCTGGAAAATGAAGTCGGCTTCCCCATAAAGCTCGCCTGCGGAAGGAAGCATGAAGTGCTCCAAAATCTCCTGGTAGATGGCTGCGTTGACCCTGGACTTAATGAAGCACAGTGGACCAACACCAGCAGATGACATGGCTCCCCAAATCAACACAGACTGGAAACTTTACACTGGACTTCAAGAATCTTGCAGTGTGTGCCTCTCCATTCTTCCTCCATACTCTGGGTCCTTGGTTTCCAAATGAGATGCAAAAGTTGCTCTCATCAGAAAAGAGGACTTTGGACCACTGAGCAACAGACCAGGTCTGTTTTTCTTTAGCCCAGGTAAGACACTTATGACGTTGTTTGTAGATCAGGAGCGGCTTGACAAGAGGAATACGACATTTGAAGCCCATGTCCAGGATCCGTCTGTGTGTGGTGGCTCTTGATGCACTGACTCCAGCCTCAGTCCACTCCTTGTGAAAATCCCCAACGCTTTTGAATGGCCTTTTCCTGACAATCCTCTCCAGGCTGCGGTCATCTCTGCTGCTTGTGCACCTTTTTCTTCCATGCTTTTCCCTTCCACATAACTTTCTATTAATGTGTTTTGATACAGCACTTTGGGAACATCCAACTTCTTTTGCAATTACCTTTTGAGACTTTTCCTACTTGTGCAGAAAACCATCATTGACACCCTCCATAACTGTCAGGTCTGTAGTCTTTCCCATGATTGTGATTCCTACTAAACAAGACTGAGAGACCATTTAAAGGCTCAGGAACCCTTTGCAGGTGTTATGGCTTAATTAGCTGATTAGAGTGGGACACTTTGAGCCTAGAATATTGCACCTTTTCACAATATTCTAATTTGCTGAGATTGTGGATTTGGGGTTTTCATGAACTGTAAGCCATAATCATCACAATTATGACAAATCACGGCTTGAACTATCTTGCTTTGCATGTAATGAGTCTATCTCATATATTAGTTTCACCTTTTAAGTTGCATTACTGAAATAAATGAACTTTTGCACGATATTCTAATTTTTCGAGTTTCACCTGTACATCGTGGTGAGGAGAGTATCCTATGTTAATTTTTTTTTTTTTTTTAAGCTCTTCAAAGTTTTTGCAAGAATCTTTAAAATCCTGATACACTCACCAGCCACTTTATTAGGTACACCTTGCTCGTACCGGGTTGGATCCCCTTTTGCAGTCAGAACTGCCTTAATTCTTTGTGGCATAGGTTCATCAAGGTGTTGGAAACATTCCTCAGAGATTGAGTCCATATTGACATAACATCATGTAGTTGTTGCAGATTTGTAGGCTGCACATCCATGATGCGAATTCTCCCATTCTACCATATCCCAAAGGTGCTCTATTGGATTTAGATATGTTGACTATGGAGGCCAATGGAGTGCAGTGAACGCATTGTCA
The DNA here is from genome assembly GCF_062004578.1 of Staurois parvus. NCBI lineage: Eukaryota > Metazoa > Chordata > Amphibia > Anura > Ranidae > Staurois > Staurois parvus. Next base: position 1,157,994 of record NW_028317941.1, read on the forward strand.
TGTTCAAGAAACCAGTTTGAGATGATCTGAGTTTTGTGACATTATCCTGCTGGAAGTAGAAATCAGAAGATGGGTACACTGTACTCATAGAGGGATGGACATGGTCGGCAACAATACTTGGGTAGGCTGTGGTGTTTAAATGACACTCAGTTGGTACTAAGGGCCCCAAAGTGTGCCAAGAAAATATTCCTCACAGGATGGATCCATGCTTTCATGTTTAGGACAAATTCTGACTCTACCATCTGAATGACAAAGCTGAAATCCAGACTCATCAGACCAGGCAATGTTTTTTCCAATCTTCTATTGTCCAATTTTGGTGAGCCTGTGTGAATTGTAGCCTCCGTTTCCTGTTCTTAGCTGACAGGAATGCCAGGCGGTGTGGTCTTCTGCTGCTATAGCCTATCTGCTTCAAGGTTCGACGTGTTGTGTGTTCAGAGATGGTACTCTGCATATCTTGGTTGTAATGAGTGGTTGAGTTACTGTTGCTTTTTTATCATCTCAAACCAGTCTGCCCATTCTCCTCTGACATCAACAAGGCATATTCATCCACACAACTGCTGCTCACTGGATATTTTCTATTTTTCGGACCATTCTCTGGAAACCCTAGAGGTGGTTGTGCTTGAAAACTCCAGTAGATTTCAGCAGTTTTTGAATTACTCAAACCATCCTGCCTGGCACCAACAGGCATGCCACCTTCAAAGTCACTTAAATCCCCTTTCTTCCCCATTGTGATGCTCGGTTTGAACTTCAGAAAGTCATCTTCATCATGTCTAGATGACTAAATGCATTGGGTTGCTGCCATGTGATTGACTGATTAGCTATTTGTGTTACCAAGCAATTGAACAGGTGTACCTAATAAAATGGCCGGTGAGTGTATACTGTATATGTTTTAGTGCATGGCAGAAAAGGAAGGAAGGAATTCACAAATAAAAGGGTTTTCTGTGTGTGTACATACCCACACACCTCTTCTCTCCTTGATGGCAGTAGGGACATGCACAATTCTAATGTCAAATTAACATTCTCCACCAAAACACATCGTATCTTGCACTGTGTATTAGATTGCTTAGGCTGCTACACTAAAGTGTACGTTGGATATTCTTAACTGCACAATCCATAAACATCCTTATTATAGATATTCCAGACTGTAACAATAGAAATACATTTTTGGATAAATTCTGAACTGCCACGGTTAGTAATACATTTTTGGATAAATTCTGAACTGCCACGGTTAGCAACTCCACTTTTGTTGAGGAAAAAACTAGTGGTCCACCGAAATGAAAATTGGACCGAAACCGAAAATTCTGGCTTCATTTGGCCCAAAATCGAAATTGACTTTTTTTAAAAATTTTTTTTTTTATATATTTTGTATTTAACTTTTTAATATCATGAATTTAAATGAATATGAATTTATTTTCAGCACCATTCGGCCAATAGGCTGCTTTCACACTGAGCAGTTTTTTGCAGCGCTTTTGCGTAAGAAAAAGGCACAAGAAAAGCTCAGGAAAAATGCAATCCCTTTAAATTCAATGTATGTCTTCACACTGGTCTGTTGCGCTTCTCTTGCAGTGTTAAAAATCCTGCTTGCAACATTTAGGTGCATATTTGGTGAGTTTAAAAAAAAAAAAAAAAAAAAAAAAGCACCTCCCCATTGAGGCCTGGTTCACACCAAGGTGGTTTTTTAGGGCTTTTTGCAGAAACTGCACTACAGTCCATTTAACATGGTTCCTATGGGACACGTTCACATCTATGCTTTTTTTTTTTTTTTTTTTTTTTTTTTTTAAAAGGTCAGATACTTTTTTTTTTAACACAAAACGTTGTTTTTGGTTCAAAAGACTTCAATGGAGATGCTGCTGAAAACCCCTGAAGTGCTTTTTTTTTCTTTTACGTGTTTTTAATCTCAGGTTGGCCAAAAAAAAATCATCAAAAACAAGTGTGCAAAACGGACGAAGCGCAAACAGCATTGGTGTGAACCAGGCCTGAAGTGCATTGAAAATGCATAAAAAATGCTCGTGTTGCATTTTTTTAATGCTTTTTACTCTGCCCAGCAACAAGTTAGCCAAAAAAAAAATTTTTTTAAATACAAAACCTTGACAAAAGTCAAATATGCGCTTGCAAAAATTCAAACCTGAGAAAACCCAAACTGCATTGGTGTGAACCGGGCCTGAAATGCATTGAACATGCATCAAAAACGCGCGTTGCTCTTTTGATGCGTTTTTAATCTGCCCAGCAACAAATTGGCCAAAAAAAAATTTAAAAACTCATCAAAAAATTTCAAAAATGTGCATGCAATACGCACTGCAAATGGACAAAACGCAAACTGCATTGGTGCAAACCAGGCCTGAAATGCATTGAAAAGCCATCAAAAATGATGTGGTTTTTTGAGTCACATGACCTATGAAAGTCACCCTAAACGTAAAATCGTGGCAAAATTGTGCGTTTTTGGCGGCCATTTTTTTCTATCGGCAAAATGCTGATAACACTATTTTCGGCCGATACATTTTGCCTGCCAATATTTCAGTGTATCCCTAGAAATAACAATCCTGGGTGATCAATATGCATTGCAAGGATTTTAGCAAACTTTGCAGATTCTTACCTGTTTCTGTTGATGGAATAGTTGTTAGTTATGTCTTGTACGGAGTGATTCTGAATGAGAATGACTACTTCATTATAAGCAAATGATGTATTTTCCGGACTCTTAAAAACTGCAGTGTCTGCATCCCTTTGGAAGTGATCAACACTTTGGGGCACATTTAAACTTGTTTGGGAGGTGGTAAAAACACACACCGGAGTTGCATTTTTAACTCCCCCCACCACCAACAACCGCTTCCACCCATGCTGCAAAGTACATATTCTGTGGCTGCGATGCTTTGCATTGTGGTGTGAGAGAAATGATCCTTATGGTCAGGTTTAGTGGGCAGTACCGGCTGCTGACTGTGACCCATTCATTTGAATAGAGGTGCCCCGCAACCACATGCAATGAACTAGTGTGAGGTTTAAAGATGCAATGCCTTCTCACTGCCTGTCCAATGCTCTCTGGGTAACCTTTAAACTAATCTGGACTGTTACATTCCATAAATTAGCTGTATGCTGCAAACTATTTATGCTACATATGCCATAACACACCACTCCACTCTTCACCATTCTGTATGTAATGTAATGTGTACCACTGATCATTACCTGCTTCTCATGTAAATACTATTAGCAATGTTTTATGACTTTAGAGTTCCAGCACATCCAGGACCGGTTCACACTAGAAATCGCACAGCAACGCATTGTGCATTCCAGTGCAAGTCACATGCAGTACTATGTGGTGCGAGTTCAGACCGTTCATTTTGAAGGGGCTGAAATTGTACTGCACCACACCAAGAGTATTGCATGCACCACTTCTGGAAACTCGCTGCCAATGGATCACATGGTACAGAAGTACACACTGCATTTGCCAAATGCATTTAGGGTGTCATTAACGTAATATTGACATCTGCTGCAGATTGAAATCTGAACGTGTGTGGAAGGAGAACAAGAAGCGGTTCTCTGACATGGTAAAAGACCATCCACTCTGCACATCCTCGGAGATGAAAATGAAAGGGCGTCAGGAAAAAAAATTGGTCAAAGGTTTAGCTCAACAGATAAAAGTTGAAAAACAATGAGAAAAAGAAGAAAAGAGAAAGAGGAGACTGAGACGCCATCTGGAAAATGAGCGCAAAGCGGAAATTGTGCAAGTGATACGCAACCCAGCAAAGCTGAAACGGGCTCCCAAGAAACATCTCATTAGAATGCTGTTGAAAATTAGCGCAAAGCAGAAATTGTGCAAGTGATACGCAACCCAGCAAAGCTGAAACGGGCCCACAAGAAGCAGTTGCGAAATATTGAGACTGTATTTTGAACACGGTACGGGAAACCAAGGAGTGGGCACACTTTTGCTACTTGATTGACATCTGAATGACTGATTTAAAATTGTACATTTGCTCCACCTCTTTGAGGTATTTTTCAAATGAAATGGAAAATGAGAGTTGAATACTTTTTCTGATCTGATTTTTTTTTCTTTTTTTATGAAGAGAAATTAATGATGTATGTAAAGTATGCAAAATATTAAATCATTTGTGTATTCCAATCAGCTAGCCAGCTTGCTCGTTGTGCATGCTGAGCCGTTGTTTTCTGCGTCTCCATCCATCTTGGAGTTGTGTGCAGACAGCCTATAGAATTGGATGCAGAAGCAGCAACTGCATGGAGGCAGCCCTATGTCAAAATTTGATGTGGGTGCATGGATCCAATTGCATGCAGATGACGAATGAAAGCATCTCTGCACGCAGGATGGGTGCCAGTGTGTGTCTGAATGAGCTCTAAAGATAGCTGTTGGTTGCTATGGAAAAAGAGATTCTAACTTCTGCACATGTTTTATACATCAGGCCCAATATGTTAAAGAATGAATCATCCATATGTACTAGTTTAGTTATAAGGCAGGGTCATGTAGGCTGGAACTACACTTAAAAAAGTAACTGATTCTTGCCAGTCATCTCATTAGTATGCTGTTGATCTCAGTGTGCTACAAAGAAGGCGATTATCAACAAGAAGTCAAATCTCTCCATAACAAGGGGATTTATCCACCAGAGTAGCCCTGGACTTTTGTTCACTGCAAGCAGGCCAGAAGGGGGTCAAATGCATCTGTGAATGAATTCTGAATGATCTCCGAAGTGTCAGAAACCGATGCCATTGAGACAAGTCCTTAATTGTCATGGACCCATAAAATACTTGGTAGTAGCAGCAGCTGTAAATCTGTCATACTTGTGATGCTCCTGTATTCTCATGGCTGCGCAGTGTAACACTTACAGGGTGTGTTCTCATAGCAACTCCAAAATTACTTCACAATGAAGTTACTTCAGAAACTGAATGAAGGCTATGTAGATTATCTGCAAATGCAAAGCCAGTACTCTTTGGGAACTGTGCAGAGTGTTGGAAGCTGTACACTCAATCTGGCCTTACATTAGGGGCTAAATGAGAGAATTCCCCCTGTCCATGCTAAACAGTGTTGAACAGCAGTGCTTGGCTGTCAGAATACCCAAACAGTGCCTGCATCTGATTGGATGTAGCCGCTATACAGCCAAGAATTTTCCACCCGGCTCCTTCGACAGGGTCACCCATAAAATGGATTTTGGCTGATTCAGCAGGAATCAACTCAAATTAGAGACATCTAGCCAGCTTTACTGCTCTCACTGGGAGTGATTCACACAAGTCTTCCCAGGCAGTACCTTTCAGATCTGCTGGTGGCAGGGAGGGGGAGCAGCTGCGGGCTGTCTGCATCAGAGAGACTCTAAAGCTGACTATAGACTGTTAGCTTTTTTCATTTAGCCAGATTTCTCAATTCACACACGCGAGGTAGATGGAGGAATCCATCCCACAGGACATTGTATTCTGATAGCAGGACTTGTCACTTTCAAAATAGACTGATCAGCTGCTCAACTGGCAGAATTTCACACAGAACTAAAACCTCAAAGATACATTCACTTTTCAGCGATGCGGCAGTTACATCCATAGCCAGCTGCTTTTATCTTCTTCGCTGGTGCCTGTTTTCCGGCCCATGGTGGAGTGATGTCATCTTGCGCATGCTTATGGGAGTCAGTCATGCCAGGAATGCATGTGAGCTGTGCATGTGTGCCCTTGGTGCAGTTGGTAGAATTTGCGAGCAGGCAGGTACAGTGCCTTGAAAAAGTATTTATTGATAAAGTGGCACATAATTGTGAAGTGGAAGGAAAATGATAAATGGTTTTCAACATTTTTTACAAATAAATATCTGAAAAGTGTGGGGTGCATTTGTATTCAGCCCCCCTGAGTCAATACTTTGTAGAACCACCTTTCACTGCAATTACAGCTGCAAGTTTTTTGTGGATGTCTCTGCCATCTTTGCACATCTAGAGAGTGACATTTTTGCCTATTCTTCTTTGCAAAATAGCTCACGTTCTGTCAGATCTGTGAACAGCAAGTTTAAAGTCTTGCCACAGATTCTCAATAGGATTTAGGGCTGGACTTTGACTGGGCCAATTTAACACATGAATATGCTTTGATCTAAACCATTCCATGGTAGGTCTGGCTGTATGTTTATTGTCGTTGTCCTGCTGGAAGGTGAACCTCTGCCCCAGTCTCAAGTCTTTTGTAGACTCAGGTGTTCTAAGATTGCCCTGTATTTGGCTCCATCCATCTTCCCATCAACTCTGACCAGCTTCCCTGTCCCTGCTGAAGAAAAGCATCCCCACAACATGATGCTGCCACCACCATGTTTCGCTGTAGGGATGGTGTGTTCAGGGTGGTGTGCAGTGTTAGTTTTCTGCCATACATAGCGTTCTTCTTATAGACCAAAAAGTTCAATTTTGGTCTCATTTGACCAGAGCACCTTCTTCCACACGTTTGCTGTGTCCCCTACGTGGCTTCCTGCAAACAAGACTTCTTATGGCTTTCTTTCAACAATGGCTTTCTGCTTGCCACTCTTCCATAAAGGCCATATTTGTAGAGTGCACAACTAATAGTTGTCTGTGGACAGATTCTCCCACCTGAGCTGTGGATCTCTGCAGCTCCTCTAGAGTTACCATGGGCCTCTTGGCTGCTTCTCTCATTAATGCTCTCCTTGCTCGGCCTGTCGGTTTAGGTGGACGGCCATGTCTTGGTAGGTTTGCAGTTGTGTCATACTCTTACCATTTTTGGATGATGGATTAAACAGTGCTCTGTGAGATGTTCAAAGCTTGGGATATTTTTTGTTATAACTTAACCCTGCTTTAAACTTCTCCAGAACTTTATCCCTGACCTGTCTGGTGTGTTCCTTGGCCTTCATGATGATGTTTGTTCACCAATGTTCTCTAACAAACCTCTGAGGGCTTCACAGAACAGCTGTATTTATACTGAGATTAAATTACACACAGGCGGACTCTATTTACTAATTAGGTGACTTCTGAAGGCAATTCCCTAAAACCCTAGATTTTAGATAGGGGTATCGGAGTAAAAGAGGCTGAATACAAATGCACTCCACACTTTTCACATATTTATTTGTAAAGAAATTTGAAAAACGTATTATTTTCCTTCCACTTCACAATTATGTGCCACTTTGTGTTGGTCTATCACATAAAATCCCAAAAAGATACATTTATGTTTTTGGTTGTAACATGACAAAATGTGGAATATTTTCAAGGCTCTGTAAGTTTGTATTATTTCACAAGACATAGCATGTCTCCTTTGCAAAAAAAAGCCGCCTGCTCTCAGTTTTAGAACATTTAGGTTTAGTTCCACTTTAACACTCTGGAAAGTGTTGAAAATTGCTTATATTGAAACACAGGTACTGAGTTACAGAGCAACAAGACCATGAAAAAAATGTATTGTGTCCACTTAGGCTCCATGCACACTGGGCGTTTCAATAATGCTGGTAATGTTAGCTGTGTAAAGTCACATTAAAAATGTGAGTTTTTCAGCTTTTTTTAGCATTTTTGTATTAGCGGTTTGCCACTTTTTTTAGAGGTTTTTTGACCAAAAAATTATTTTTCTTGATCAAAAAAATTCCAAAAGTGCTGGTTTACCACATTTTGCCGTGTTTTTCAGCATTAGAGCTTTTTTCCAGCTAATAAACTCCTCTAGAAACCCACTAGTTCTGGGGTTTTTTCCAGCCAAAAAACGCCACAGCCAAAAAACGATGATTACAGTCTGTGTCTATGGACACATAGGATAACATGCTGGGGAGTTTACTGGCTGTAGTCAAAAGCCAAAAACAGCAGCTGTAAAAATGTCCAGTGTGCATGAGGACTTAAAATAAATGTTTAGTCTGAAATTTGAGCCGTGCTGACAAGGTCAATTTAACCTATACTATCATAGTTTCAAATTGGACTTTATTGAAGTGGACGGGACAGAAAGGCTCTATGCACACTGGTGTTTTTTTAAGCTCCTAGAAGCTGTTATCAGCATTTTTTTCTGCTCTTGGAAGCTAAATAGTGTTATTCTATGTGTCCATGCACTCTACTTTAGTGGCCTTTTTCAAGCTTCAGCGTTTAGGAGCAGAAAAAAAATGTTGAGTTTGAGTTTTGTGAGTGCTTTTCTGGCAGAAAAAAAAACATTAAATGCTCCTAACAGCTTTCTCTAGCTTAATTTTTTTCCCTAGATGTACTGTAAAAACGCTAATAAAACATTAACGCTCCTAAACGGCTACCAAAAAACACTATCATCAGCGGTTTTTATCTACCATTTTTTTCCAGTGTTTTTGGAGTTTAATAAAATGCTAGTGTGCATGGAGCCTTAATCAATCCAACTTATCAGATATAATCTACCTAAATTGCTGGGTTCACACTGATGTGGTGCGGAATTCGCTCTGGTTTCTGGGCGAATTCCACATCGCATCATAATTGCATCCCGTTCATGCAAACCACTGCAGGTGTGTATGGTAAGTTTAAAACACCCCGAAATCAGTTCACAAAACGTGGTGCAATGTGGAGAATCAGATCTCATGGTTGTGAATACCCATGTGATTCGATTCTAGTGCAGACAAAAAAAGGGTCCTGCACCTTTTTAATGCGGTGCGATTTGAGCCATACAAAATGCACATAATTTGAATATGATTTTCACGGGAATGCGGTGCGGTTCCCGTGCAAATCACATGCGATATGCCGCACCGCAGAAGTGTAAGCCTGGGCTAAAGATCAGGCTTTGCAGAGGTTCATTTCTGTGTATTTACAAGTGTCAGCATGCACAGATGTTCCACATGTTGCAAAACCTATGCAAACTTTCCCTTTTTCTTGGTAGAAGACAGAACAACTTTTTGCAAGTATACAGAGGTGTATTTACCACAAGGCAAACAAGGCATCTGCCTAGGGCGGCATTTTTCATGGGGTGCAGCACTGCCCCTTGGAAGAAGGGACACACGCAGCATGGGGACCTGGTGGGTTCCGAGGGAGGCTCCGGGGGGTTCATGACGGTGTATGCACAGCCCGACTCTCGTTCCTGGGGATGACCGGAGCTGTGAAGGTGAGTGTCTCTCTCTCTCGCTATGGGGGATGGTGGCTGGTGTTGGGGGGCAGTGGTAGTGCAAGGCTCTCTCTGCCTAGGGAAGCACAAAACCTAAATACACCACTGCAGGTATGCATGCTGCTAGGGAAGAGTAGCAAAGCCAGGTAGAAGACAGGGACAAAAGAAATAGACCAAGTGGTGCTGCAAAGTAACATGGAAAGATCTCCCACCAACCCCGATTCTCACGAGAGTGGATGTGTATGGTTACATTATCGTTGCACTTTCCGACGTGATTAGATAAGGTCTAGAGTGTCAGCTGTTTGTAGGTACATGTGAAGAATTAGTAAAATGATCTGCAGTTCTTGTTTAGGAGGTGTGTCTCCTGTAACTCGGCAATCTCCTCCTTTCTCCTATACACAGTGATCACCTGGCAACAAGAAAGAGTCACAGCAACCTCATGATAGACAGGTAGGACACAGAGCTATGTGAGAAGTGTGTATTGTGTGCAAGATTAGAACTGTCATATATAGTGTGTTCACTGATCTATAGTAAGTGATCAGTTGCTTTTTGTTGTGTTTTCAATTTTATTATCACGCCACTATCCAAGGATGAGCTCCCCTTCGGGGGTAAATGCGCTCCCACATGGAAAAAATGTCATGGTGTACCGAAATGGGGATCCTTTCCACAATGGTCGTCGGATGGTGGTCAATGAAAGGCAATTTGTGACTTTTGAAGCCTTCTTAAATGAAGTGACTACATGTATCCAAGCCCCAAATGCGGTGCGAAACATCTATACCCCACGCAATGGGCACCGTGTGACGCAGCTCAGTGACCTCATGAATCGGGGACAGTATGTGGCTGCAGGGACTGAAAAATTCCGGAAGCTTGAGTGAGTATATATTTTACTTACATAGCTATTTTATATACATCTCTATCCTGTGTATACACACATGAGTGAGTATATATTTTACTTACATAACTATTTTTATATACATCTCTTTTCTGGGTATACACACACGAGTGAGTATATATTTTACTTACACAACTATTTTTATATACATCTCTATCCTGGGTATACATACATGCCATCTTTGAAATAAAACATCACTCTCCCACTCTCATTTCAGTTTGTAGCACTCTTCCAGGACAAAGCCTGTGCATTTGCTGTATATTGTGGAATGATATGCCAGGCTTATCAGTAATTTAACCACTTGCCTGCCAGAGGATTTACCCCCCCCCCCCCTTCCTGACTAGGCCATTTTTTGCGATACGGTGCAGCGCTACTTTAACTGACGATTGCGCGGTTATGCACCCAAATTCATGTCCTTTTTCCCAGAGAGTTTTTTTGGTGGTATTTGATCACGTGTTTATTTTTTGGGCTATAAACAAAAGAATACAAACAATTTTGAGAAAAGAAAACAATATTTTTGACTTTTTTCTATTATATATGTCCAGTAAAAAAAAATTTAAAAATCAAATTTCGTCATAAATGTAGGCCAAAATGTATTCTGCTACATGTTTTTGTTAAACAAAAACACAAATATGTGTAAATTAATTGGTTTATGTGAAAGTGGCAATCAGCTACTTACAGAGGGACAGCAGCGGGCATTCTGACACTGTGGGGGGGACTGACTTGGTGTCACTGACATCCCCAGTGACATCAATACAGTGATCAGTGCTAACAAAAAGCACTGACACTGTACTAATGGCACTGGGCAGGAAGGGGTTAACATGTGATTAACTGTGTGCTGTTTTACATTTTGTGCTGTGTGTGCTTTCAACTGTAAGCACACTTCTTTGTATGGCTCTGTTATGCAGAGCCATATAAAGCAGTGTGCAGGAGCTGACGGGGAGAGATCTGTATTATTTACAAACTGGGATCTCCCTCATCGAAAATCCTCGGAGATTGCTGGGTGCTGGCGGGGAATCACCGGCCGGGACCTGGGGTTGACGGCCGAGGCTGCGAATGGTGGCACAGGTACCCGTAACTGCAAAATCATATATATATATGTGATTTTGTTCACCCGTGCTGCCCTGTAGCAGAATTTCTGCTATAGGGCGGCATGGAAGCGGTTAAAAAGGCGGGCGAAATATAACTTAGATATGATGTTCATGTTCTAGTACAATACAGTATTAAAGCAGTATTTAACACAAAATCAAAAATGTATTATTTTGCAGCTTACCAGTCATTAGATGTGGTGGCTGCATTAGTTTTCTTTGTTTTTTATCCCCTGTGTTTTCACCTGGTGATCTGGCCAGTTACACACCTCCTATATTACTGAGGCACCACTTAGGATGAATGAACACAGGAAGGATAGCAGTGCTGTCGGTCTGGGGGGGGGGGGTGTTAGATGTATTAGCATATTTAAATACACTAACAAGTGGAAGCCAGATTCCAGATCACACTTTATAAGCAGTTACAGCAGTTTTTTCCCCTTTTGGATAAAGATTTTACATGTACAATTAAATGGTTTGTCTCTATGTAAACTGATACCTTCTGCTGGAGAGCATGTGCTTTTGAAAAACAATAGATTTGCTGGCTGGATCACCATAAAAATCGAAGAAAGAAATCCTAACAAGGAAATGAATGCAGCCATCACATCTAAGAATTGGTAAACTGCAATATAATAAATGTTTTTTTTTTTAGTTTAATACTAATTTAACTTTTGGTAAATATCGGGGTTTTTTTATGTTGGGTTTGCACTAACCATGGCTATATTTATAATGACAATTCAAGCCCAAAGCCCATACATTATTACATGTTTAAAGAATGCAAACCAAACAATTTTTTTTGTGTCAGTGACCACAATATTAACCACCAGCACTGGTGTCAGTGGCAGCAATAATAACCCCCGGCATTGGTGTTAGTAGCAGCAATAATTATCCCTAGAATTAGTGTTAGTGACTGCAATATTAATCTCTGGCATTGGTGTCACTGACCACAATATTACCCTCAGCATTAGTGTCAATGACTGAAATAATAATCCCCAGCACTGGTGTCAGCGGCAGCAACAATAACCCCCAGCATTGGTGTTGGAGCAACAATAATCATCCCTAGAACTAGTGTTAGTGATTGCAATAATAATCTCTGTCATTGGTGTCACTGACCACAATATTATCCTCAGCATTAGTATCAATGACTGAAATAATAATCCCCAGCACTGGTGTCAGCGGCAGCAACAATAACCCCCAGTATTGGTGTTAGTTGCAACAGTAATCATTCCCAGAATTGGTGTTAGTGACTACAATAATAATCTCTGGCATTGGTGTCACTGACCACAATATTACCCCAGCATTATTGTCAATGACTGAAATAATAATCCCCAGCACTGGTGTGAGCAGCAGCAACAATAACCCCCAGCATTGGTGTTAATTGCAACAGTAATCATTCCCAGAATTGGTTTTAGTGATTACAATAATAATCTCCGGCATTGGTGTCACTGACAACAATATTAACCCCCAGCACTGGTGTCCATGACTGCAATAATAATCCCTAGCAGTGGTGTCAGCGACAGCAACAATAACCCCCAGCATTGATGTTAGTGGCAGCAGTAATCATCCCCAGAATTGGTGTTAGTGACTGCAATAATAATCTCCAGCATTGCTATCACTAACCACAATATTAACCTCCAGCATTGGTGTCAATGACTGCAATAATAACCTCCAGCACTGGTGTCAGTGAACACGATAATGACCCCAATACCCCCCCCCCCCCCGCAATGGTGTCAGTGACCACCAAAAATAAACCCCAGCATTTGTGGCAGTGACAGGGCTGTTAAATCCCCCCACTTTACTTACACTGGGCTTGTGCTCAGCAGCAGTGCTATTTATTGACAGTGGTTTTATCCCCCCCCCCCATTGGCGGTCATTACAGTGGCAGTACGTAACATCCCAGCATTAGTGGACAGCGCAGTGGCAGTGAAATATAAACCCTTACCCGTTCACAGGCTTCTGCTCCTCCCTTAGTCTCCCCCTAAAAAGGCTGGTAGTATACTGTCAGTGGGGATCACTATGACTGATCGTACTTTATATTTCAGAGAAGCTTCCCGTTGCCACTCTGCAAAGTTCAGAAGTGCTCAACAGGTGATGGCCCAGTTCAGGACCCAGTGGCTGCACACAAAGAGCCAGTAGGCTGAGTGTTGGGCACCACTAGCTTAAGAGGAACATTTTACACACTTTGTAGTGATTTTCTCTCACTTCCTGTTGTACCTCTGGCAAAGGAGGTAACAGAAAATCTCCCTTATGGTACACAGAGAGCACAACATAAACTCACAGGGATTTTAACCCTCATCTAGTGTATCTAAAACTAAAAAAAAAAGTTAGATATACATACAGTAGATAAGAATTAAAAGAAGGGAGACCTATTTAAAAAATTACTTTGCTATAAGTTTAGAAAATAAATCATTATTGTAAAAAATAAAAATATTACTATTTTTTTTTAATAATATCCTACATTTTTTTTATAATGACCAGTATGTAGGCCACATTAAATATTTTTTTTTTATTATGGTAAACAGTTTAATACCAGGACATTAAATAAAAGTTATTCTATTCATCTTTAACTGAAGGGAATTAGTGCCTTTTTTTTTTTTTACATTTTCTACCTAGCCCCAAACAAAATTGTAATAAATTGCACTTTATCAGTCCTTAGATGTGGTAGCTGCATTAGCTTTCTTTTTTCAGGCTAACAAAATTTTTAGACTGTGCAGACACACCTGTTGAATGTCACAGAAAAGCATTGTCTTTGTCACTTCCTCTAAACTGAAAGGACAGCAGAAACAATCTTTATTTTTCTTTTAAACCCATAATCATATTAACCACTTGAGCTCCAGAGGATTTACCCCCCTTAATGACCAGGCCTCTTTTTGCTACTCGGCGCTGCACTAATTCAACTGATAATTGCGCAGTCATGCAATCCTGCACCCAAACGAAATTTACAACCTTTTTTTCACACAAATAGAGCTTTCTTTCGGTGGTATTTGATCATCTGTGCGCTTTTTATTTTTCAAGCTATAAACATGAAAAGGCCAAAAATTTTGAAGAAAAACAATATTTTTTACTTTCAGCTATAAAAAATATATAGTAAACTCAAAGTTGGTTATAAATTTAGGCCAAAATGTATTCTGCTACATGTTTTTGGTAAAAAAAATCCCAATGAGTGTATATTGATTGCTTTGTGTGGAAGTTATAGCGTCTACAAACTATGGTATAAATACTGCAATTTACGCCATTTTTCTGCTATACAGCGCTGCGCTAGTTTAACGGACAATTGTGCGGTCATGCAATACGGTACATAAATGAAATTTACATGCTTTTTTTCCCCACAAATTGAGCTTTCTTTCGGAGGTAATTGATCGCCTGTGCGGTTTTTCTTTTTTGCGCTATAAAAAAAAGGCTGACAATTTTGAGGAAAAAAAAACAATATTTTGGACTTTTTGCTATAAAACATGTCCAGTAAAAAAAAATGCAAAAATCAAATTTAGTCATAAATTTCTGCCAAAATTCATTCTGCGACATGTCTTTGCTAAAAAAAAAAAAACCCAATACGTGTAAATTAATTGGTTTGCGTGAAAGTTATAGCGTTTACAAATGGCGGGAAAGATACTGGAATCTTTAGGTTTTTTTTTATACTAATAATGGCGGCGATCAGCGAATTATGGCGGCGATCAGGGACTTATGGCAGCGACCAGCGTCTTATGGCGGAACTACGGGACTGCGGCGGACATTCTGACATTGAGGGGTACTGACTTGGGGTCACTGACATCCCCAAAAACACTAATACAGTGATCAGTGCAAAAAAAAAAAAAACTGACACTGTACTAATGGCAATGGGGAGGAAGGGGTTAACTTTATTTTGCAGGGAAGGGTTATAGGAGTGAGGGGAGTGTTTTACTAGGGGGCGGGGGTGTGTACTGGGCGGGACAAGGCTGATCGAGAAAGAGAAACTCTTCTTTCTCGATCAGCTCATCCTCGAGCTGACAGGGAAGTGACAGACAGCACAGCTACTGCAGCTGTGCTGTCTGTCACTGTTTGCCGCCGAACGCCGGAACATAGCCGCTAACGAGCGGCTGTGACACGGCGACTGACATCTGCGGCGGTGATCCGCAGGACAGATAGGGCGGTGGCGCGCCTCACGAGCGCCCCCTATTTGTTTACAAAACACACGTCTTAAAACGTGGTTTTGCCTGTGAATGCCGCCCTGCCGCCATATATGTACAGTGGCTGGGCGGCATGTGGTTAATCCACCATGTATGTAGCTAGACATACAGTAGATAAGAATTAAAAGAAGGGAGACCTATTTAAAAAATTACTTTGCTATAAGTTTAGAAAATAAATCATTATTGTAAAAAATAAAAATATTACTATTTTTTTTAATAATATCCTACATTTTTTTTATAATGACCAGTATGTAGGCCACATTAAATATTTTTTTTTATTATGGTAAACAGTTAAATACCAGGACATTAAATAAAAGTTATTCTATTCACCTTTAACTGAAGGGAATTAGTGCCTTTTTGTACATTTTCTACCTAGCCCCAAAACAAAATTGTAATAAATTGCACTTTATCAGTCCTTAGATGTGGTAGCTGCATTAACTTTCTTTTTTCAGGCTAACAAAATTTTTAGAACGCGCAGACACACCTGTTGAACGTGACAGAAAAGCATTGTCTTTGTCACTTCCTCTAAACTGAAAGGACAGCAAAAACAATCTTTATTTTTCCTTTAAACCCATAATCATATTAATCCACAATGTAATGTTGATGAACAAAGGCAGACATACAGTGCTCAGCATAAATGAGTACTCCCCTTTTGAAAAGTAAGATTTTAATTGATATCTCAATGAACACAAGAACAATTTTCAAATTTTTGACAAAACTGAGTTTTATAGAGCATTTGTTTAACTCATTACATGAAAGTAAGTTAAATAATATAACTTAATTACAAAATTTTCAGTTTTACTCAAAGTTGTTGATGCAAAAAATGAATACACCCACAACAAAAACTACTACATCTAGTATTTTGGATGACCTCAATGATTTGTAAGGACAGCACCAAGTCTTCTAGGCATGGAATAAACAAGTTGGCGACATATTGCAAAATCTATCTTTTTCCATTCTTCAACAACGAACTCTTTTAGAGCTTGGATACTGGATGGAGAGTGATGCCCAATTTGTCTCTTTAGAACTCCCCATAGGTGTTTGATTGGGTTCAGATCAGGAGACATACTTGGCTACTGAATCACTGTTCTTCAGAAATGCAACAGGGGTCTTAGATGTGTGCTTTGGATCAGTGTCATGTTGCAAAAGTTCATAATGACCAAGGGCACGGAGTGGTGGTAACATCTTCTCTTTCAATACAGAGCAGTACATCTGTGAATTCATGATACCATCAATGAAATGCAGCTCCCCGACACCAGCAGCACTCATGCAGCCCCACAGAAGGACCACCATGTTTTACTGTAGCCACCATGCATTTTTCTTTGTACTCCTCACCTTTGCGATGCCATACAGTTTTGAAGCCATCCGTTCCAAAAATATTTAGGTTGATCTCATCACTCCAGAGTACAGAGTCACATTAGTCTTCTTCTTCAGCATTAGCCCTAGCAAATTCTAGGGGGGCTTTTTTGTGCATGAGCTTTAGGAGAGACTTCCTTCGTGAATGATACCCATGCATGCCATTCCTCTGCAGCATACATTGTATTGTGTCATGGGAAACAATCACCCCAGTTTGGCTTTCTACTTCGTTAGCTAACTGCAGTGAACTTGCATGGCGATTTTCTTCAACCCTCATCAGAAGACGCTCCTGTCGAGGTGTTAACTTCCATGGACAGCCTGGATGTATCTTTGAGATGGTTGCAGTTCCATTTTTGTTAAATTTCTGTATCACTTTTGCTACAGTATTTTGACTGATAAGCAAAGCTTTGCTGATCATCTTGTAGCCTTCACCTTTCTCTTGTAAAGAAATTATTTTCTTTCTCAGGCCTTGTGACATTTCTCTTCCATATGGTGCCATTGCTGACAGCACAAAATGGGAAGTAACGCCCTTTTATAATCAACTGTCTGCTGGATATCTGTTTAATGTATAATTAGACTCATTAAATTAGACTCACCTGTAGTTTAATTCTTGTTAATTAGAATTTTGTTGTCTAAAATGTAGCTTTGTTCCTAAGACAATTCTTTGGGGCTTATTCACACTTGACTGTTTTTCCAACTCTTGCCAAACGCCCCTATAGCATTTGACAAGCATTGGTCCGGCATTTGCGGAGCGTTTTTAACGCTCCGCAAACGCCGCATGCGCGGTTCAGCAATGCAATGCTAATGCTCCCATTTGAACAGCACTATGGGCTGCAATGTGCAGAATTTTCCCAGCCATTTGGGAAACGGTAAAAACGCTGTCTGCCGCTTGTTAACAAGGCTAGTGTGAACGTAGCCTTGGGGCATATTCATTTTTGCAACATGGTCTTGAATGAATTTATTAGGAAAAATACTTTTTTGTGTGTGCAAATTAACAAATCTTGTTTGCAATCAATGGCCCGCATTTGTGGGAGTATTTTGTAGTATAGTGTCCCATAGAAAATGATGATTCTGAAAGAAAAGTAAAGGTTTTCTGACAAATTTGTTGGTGTGTACTCATTTATGCTGAGCACTGTAGGTCAAGCTCAGCAAGATGGAAACAAAGGCTTCCTCAATAAATAAAGTGGAGAAATGATCGGATCCACATCATTGAGTCTACTCCTTTAGTAAATCAAGTATCAGCAGGAAAATCCATCCAAGCACATCTAGGAAAATTAAATTTATTAGAACTCTTTTAGAACACAACAAGGAAGAGGAGAACATTGTAAGTCACATTTTTTTTCTACAATCTTTTCTGTCTGTGGAAAAAACAAAAAGAAAAAAACCTACGTGATAACCCAAATATGTGCAAGAAATTTCTTGTGCAAAATCCTTTCCTCAGAACAAATCATGTTTGGTGACATGCATATATCGTGTGCTCCATATGAACTTTTGATGTGCTCCACCACAGTGAACCAACACTTTTCAATGCTGCCGCTTACCTCATGGTTTGACCCACACAAAGGTAAGGTCAAACACGCTTTCTGAACACTCTGGGTGTAGTAAGGGGCAATCTTCCTCCCTGCAGGACTCCAATCAAATCACCAATCCACAAAAAGAACATTGGGGACCTGGAGAAAGTACAGAGAAGGACAACCAAACTGATAAGAGGTATGGAGGAGACCAGCTATGAGAAAAGATTAGAGGAACTGAATTTATTCTCTCTTGAGAAGAGGAGATTAAGGGGGGATATGATCAACATGTATAAATACATCAGTGGTTCATATAGTAAACTCGGTGCAGAGTTATTCACCCTGAGGTCATCACAGAGGACAAGGCGGTACTCTTTACATCTGGAGGAAAAGAAATGTAATCTCCAAACACGGAAAGGTTTCTTTGCAGTGAGAGCTCTGAAAATGTGGAATAGACTCCCTCAAGAGTTGGTTCTGGCTAGCTCAGTGTATTGCTTTAAAAAAGGCCCGGATTCTTTCCTAGATACAAAGAATATAACTGGATACTAACATTTATAGGTAAAGTTGATCCAGGGAATATCCGATTGCCTCTCAGGGGATCAGGAAGGAATTTTTTCCCTGCAGGAGCAAATTGAATCATGCTTTGCTGGGGGTTTTTTTGCCTTCCTCTGGAACAACCGTGGGTATAGGATTATAACTTTGTTTTTATTAATGGTTAAACTGGATGGACCTTTGTCTTTTTTCAGCCAGTCTAACTATGTAACTATGTAAAATCAATTGCTTTATATTTTACATTGATTTGCCATCATTCACAATCATGGTCGGGATGTGAAAGATCCCCAAGTCATACAGATGAAGAAATAGTCCCAAAAACTGTAACTTTTTTTTAGATCAGGAGGGGGTGGGGGGGTATAGAAAATTGCCCCACAGAGCCCAAATCCATAGTACGCAATAAGACACATGGAAATGGGAAGGATGGATCCAAAAGCCTACAAACCAGGGGAAGTAAAACACAAACAAGAGGTCAAAAGGACTAGATACACTATATTGCCAAAAGTACTGGGACGCCTGCCTTTACACGCACCTGAACTTTAATGGCATCCCAGTCTTAGTCTGTAGGGTTCAAAATTGAGTTGGTCCACCCTTTGCAGCTATAACAGCTTCAACTCCTCTGGGAAGGCTGTCCACAAGGTTTAGGAGTGTCTATGGGAATGTTTAACCATTCTTCCAGAAGCGCATTTGTGAGGTCAGGCACTGATGTTGGATGAGAAGGCAGTCTTCGCTCTAATTCATCCGAAAGGTGTTCTATCAGGTTGAGGTCAGGACTCTGTGCAGGCCAGTCAAGTTCCTCCACCCCAAACTCGCTCATCCATGTTTTTATGGACCTTGCTTTGTGCAGTGGTGTGCAGTCATGTTGGAACAGGAAGGGGCCATCCTTAAACTGTTCCCACAAAATTGGGAGCATAAAATTGTCCAAAATGTCTCGGTATGCTGACACCTTAAGAATTCCCTTCACTGGAACTAAGTGGCCAAGCCCAAACCCTGAAAAACAACCCCCATAATACCCTCTCCACCAAACATCCTACTTGACACAATGTAGTCAGGCAAGTACTGTTCTCCTGGCAACCACCAAACTCAGGCACATCCATCGGATTTCCAGACAGAGAAGCATGATTGTCACTCTAGAGGACACGTCTCCACTGCTCTAGAGTCCAGTGGTGGCATGCTTTACACCACTGCATCCAACGCTTTGCACTTGTTGATAAAAGGCTTGGATGCAGCTGCTCGGCCATGGAAACCCATTCCATGAAGCTCTCTATGCACTGTTGTGCTAATCTGAAGGCCACACATTTGGAGTTCTTTAGCTATTGATTCTGCAGACAGTTGGTGACTTCTGCGCACTGTGTGCTTCAGCATGCGTTGACCCCGCTCTGTCATTTTATGTGGCCTACCACTTCATGGCTGAGTTGCTGTTGTTCCTAGTTGCTTCCCCTTTGTTAAAATATCACTAACAGTTGACCATGGAATAGTTAGTAGCAAGGAAATTTCACGCATACACAGGTGGCAATCCATCAAGGTACCATGCTTGAATTCACTGAGCTCCTGAGAGGGACTCATTCTTTCACAAATGTTTGTAGAAGCAGTCTGCATGCCTAGGTGTTTGATTTTATACATCTGTGGCCATGGAGGTGATTAGAACACCTGAATCCAATGATTTGGAGGGGTGTCCCAATACGTTTGGCAATATAGCGTATATTGGAATTAGATATTTAGAACATAAAGACAAAAAAGTAATTAATCTATCAGATATTCTGTTAGCTCCAAGACATATAAAATTACTACAGTGAGGCATGTCCTTTTCTCTAGTCGCTAATATAGATGAATTTACAGTGTATAAAGATGAAGCCCTATTCTTAAGAAAAGTCTTTTTTAGATCACTTTATAACAACAAAAATATGACGAGACCAGAAGCCACTTTAACTTCAGATGAGGATAGGGAAGCTTTATATATACCTACATCTTTAATAGATGAAAATGATGAACAAATGGACATTACAATTAAAAGAAAGGCGGAATTAAAAATTAGATCTACAAAAATGCCTTCACTAAGTGAAAAAAAAAATACTTGAACTCTTTCTCGAAATGGTACAGCCTGACTTAAAAAGCATTGATTGGACTTAGAACGGCCTTCATAATTTATCACGGATTGAACCCAAGGCCTGAAAAGAATTAAAAGATGCAAAACACATAGTCATAAAGAGAAGTGATAAAGGAGGAAACATAGTCTTGATGTATGATTCCTTTTATGAGAGAAAGGTCAAACGTCACTTAAGA
This sequence comes from Staurois parvus, assembly GCF_062004578.1. NCBI lineage: Eukaryota > Metazoa > Chordata > Amphibia > Anura > Ranidae > Staurois > Staurois parvus. The sequence goes on from NW_028317941.1 coordinate 1,178,827, forward strand.
GACCCAGCAACTTATTTACTCCTAGATTTTAACCCATTTACAGAACTGGTCGGTGCACTCAATGACAAACTTAACTGGACCAAAGAAGAGGGCCTTTTGACTAAATGTGAATTTGAATGTCTCTTTGTAAGTGCATTCAACACACCCACCTTCTATATAATACCAAAGGTACATACAAATCTACAGAACACACCTGGGAGATCTCTAATCTCTACAGTGAAGGGCTCTATGGAAAGAATTGGTAGGTATTTGGATTCTTTAATCAAAGAGATAGTAACAAAATGAAAATCTTATGTCCAAGATACTCAAGATGTGCTAGCTAAGATTGATGAGATAAAGGTGGAGGAAGCTAGTTGTCTCGTCAGTGTAGATGTCAAATCCCTCTACACCTTGATACCGCACTACTGGGGTCTGAGAGCAGTAGAGACATTCTTGGCTTATTATTACTCCAAATGTGGTCCACAGAATGAATATATTGTTGATTTGCTAGGTTTTGCACTGCAATACAATTTCCATCTAACATACACCTTTGACCAAACCCAGATTTCCTTTTTGGATCTGTGCTTAAGTGTGAAGGAAGGCATACTGTCAACAATAAGTTATCGAAAAAAGATGGCGGCCAACACACTATTGCGAGCTGATAGCCTTCATCCAGAATGATCCAGAATGGAATTCCTGTAGGCCAATTTCTGGTCAGTTTAAAACGCAATTGCACAGATCATAAAAAAGAGATTATAAAAAAGAGGGGGAAGAGCTTTATGATAGGTTTTGGGAGTGAGGATACATAAAAAAATCCATCACACATGGAAAAAGGCAGCAGGCCATGATAGAAAGAGTCTTCTAAACACCAAAAAAAACTGAAGAAGCAGTGGAAATAGCAGGACCAGTACGCTTAATTACCCAGCATGGGGCTCAATGGAACATAGTTCGCAGAGTTCTTCAGAAACATTGGGTAATCCTGACAAACGACCCTGAACTGGCTAAGATTGTAGGATCCACATCAAAAATGGTAGCTCGTCAGGCCTGCAACTTGGGGGACATTCTGATACAATCAGAATTTGTAAAAGAACCGAGGTCAAACTGGCTAACTGAATGCCCCCACTCAAAAGGGATGTTTGTATGCAGCAAATGTCACATGTGTACATGTGTAGACTGCACTGACATCTTCTATGTTGCTCTATGTCAGAAGAAATATCATATTCGAGATCTAATCAACTGCACTTCAACCTGAGTAATCTTTGTTATCCTGTCCCTGTGACAAACTTTATATAGGGAAAACCAAACGTCCCATAAAAATACAGATAGGAGAACATATGAAAGAGGTAAGGGAAAAGAATCCAGATAAACCATTAGCCAAACATTATGCTACACATCATGATGGCAAATTGGATGGCATGAAAATGAAAGGCATATATTTGCTTAAATTATCCCCATGACGCAGTGATTTTGACGAGATATTATTACAAAAAGAGAAAATCTGGATTTATAAATTACAAACATTGGCCCCATTAGGATTAATAATAATATGTGGAAATTAACCTTGTCTTCCTTGAAATGTAATATATCTATACGATTGTTACAGATGTCTTTCTTGTTACTTTCTGAGTCTGTCCTTCATAGGTGTCTTTGGACTTCAGAACATCCCTATATAAAACCATAAAATAAAATTACAATTGAAATTAAAATTGAACTATCAGTAGAGATAAACACTGAATTAATATATATAGTTCATGACGGTATAAGTATTGAGTTATCTTCTTAAATGTATCAGTTGTAGTTCTTAAATTTAATAAAAAACATATGGTAAAGCTATGTGATGCTATTCTGGCCAAGGTGGACAAACTTGACATTGTCCCTTTAACTAGAGAAGCAAGGGCAGTCCCTCGAAGATGACAGTATGCTTAAAAGGTATCATTAGCATACTGCCTGATGTCCAGACGAAGCTATGCTACCTTCTAGCGAAACGCGTTGACGTCATCACACGTCAAGGGATGATGCCTTTCCTTTTGGGAATTACTATGCAAGCGGTGGGATGGTTGAAACATTGATGGCTGCGGGAGAGACACAATAAGCACCACAAGCACGGTGAAGCTTTGATGGGCTACCTTTACTTTACATGATTGACAGCTGTTGCTTCATATGCACCGAAGAAGCCATATTGGCGAGCCATGAGAGCGGTAACCTATGCAACATTTATGTCCAAAGACTACCGGTGAAAGCCTTTATAGAGACGTTTCATCACATGTATATCTTCTACAGAAAATGGAATACACATGTTCAGATATGTCCCTCATGGACTAGGACTAATTCTGATGTTTGCAATGTGATTGCTTATAACATCCTTATCATGCTTGCCACCTCATACTGCCCCTAAGTGTTCCTGAAGTGCTTGCTAAATGTGCTACACTTGCTATGATCTCTCCACAGTGCCTATATATATATATATATATATATATATATATATATATATATATTCATATTTGCTCTATAAGACTTGAGGACTAACAAATATTATTTCTTCACCATTCCAAACTCCCTATGAGGGACAACATATACAAGTAACTGTTTGTACCTTGATATTTATCCCAGGGGATAAGACGCTATATCAAATGAGCTAACCATCTACTACTCTGGCCAAGATTGGGTTATTATCCCCTCTGTAGACATACACTTTATGTGGGGACATCTGCAATTAGAACTACCTGAACACTCAGTATTTATGGGCCATTAATTAAGTAGTGGCAATATTGTAATTCCCAATAACCCGTGCATAGGGGATACCTTGATAGATTTTTGTTTACTAATATGCAGATCTTATTGAGATATAGCCCTGTGCAAGGTTTGATTTGGGCATCTGGACACTTTTTTTTATTTTAATTTTATTGTCTTGTCTTGTCTATCCTGTGCTTAGTGCCTTTTTCTACACATGCTTTAAGCCAGTCAATGTTCCCTTCCAATGCTGGGGATTTTTATAAAACACTGAAATCTTTTGTGAATTTTTGATACTAGATTTGTATGACAATAAAGATTAGCTTTTGTTGTAACTCAGTCACAATTCCAGTCATTGAAGGTAACCTCTTTTTCTCCACTTGTGGGGTGTTTTTTTAATTTTTTAGTGTGTTTGACCTTTGTGTGGGTCAAAACTCTAGGTAAGTGGCAGCACTGAGAGGTGTTAGTTCACTGTGGTGGAGCACATCAAAAAGTTCATATGACGCATGCCATGCCAAGAAAGTTTGGGACTGTAGAGAACTTTACATCTGTGTACAATATTGCATGCATTTACATATGTTTTTTCAGTATATATGAAGTTTATGTGGGGGTTTTCAGTGATAGGCACAATTATGAGAAATAAGGGAACTTGCACAATAGATCTGTGAATTATTGCAGTTTTATTAGTTTAATTGCCATTTCGTTTCCTATGCATTTACGTGCATTCATTGATACATACATAGTTCATGTTGGATGTCATTTATATTCATGGAGTTATATATTTTTGCACATCTGTTTTGAGTTGCACATATATTATTAGTTGGGGTGCACTTTTTGATATTGTTTCTTTTCATTCTGTGTTGTTAACATTTCTAATTCTTGCTTTGGGTACAGTGTTATCACAAAATATTCTGAAAAACTTACCAGAAAAATGTTTTGCTGCTGTTTTGGTGCTCCCTGTAAAAATATTTATTTTTTGCTGCTGTTTTTGGCGCCCCAACACTCCATGTGACATTGGCCATGTCTGGCTTTTGCTACTTGGGCATCAAGAGCAGGGGTGTAAGCATATCCCATAACCGGTATATACTGCAGACCACTGTACTTTATATTGCCTTGTACATTACTTACTACTAACTACTTCACTGCTAATTTTACATGCACATCCCTGTTATTGCCTACATCTCTGTATACTTCAACTTGATAGTGTAATCTCTTTCAAGTGGCGCAGTAAGTATGGCCTATCTAAATGACTACTTCCTGTTGTAAGAATAGTGCCACACAAATTGAAGACATCTGACTGTCCAAGACTTAAATGTGTATAGAAATCACAAAATTCAAAGTACCTTACCCACAATTCTCTCGAAACCCTTGTCCCTTTTCCCTATTTAATGTATATAGTGCTCATGTTGTAACCAGTGACTTTTATTCCCTAGCTAGTGTACCGCTCTCCTCCGAAGAAGCCACTGAGTATCGGGTCCCCTTCACCTTGTACAGCCAGACAACATACATTTTCCAACTTCTGTTCAGTCGGTAACCAGTCCATTAGCTTGTTTTTGTTGTTTTATTAGGGGGATAAACAACATGGATAGGGTTTAGGGATATATGGGATGCCCAACTTGACATACAGTAATGGACAAACTTCATATTTTTGTAGAAAAAGGCAGACCCTGAACTTTCTACTCCAGCTGGAGTGGCACAGTCTCTTAATGAATCAGTAGTACAGTCTCTGTGAGGAGCACCCAGTCCCCTCTAAGTGAAATCTCTTCAGACCCCAGCTAGAAAATGCCCATCCACCTGGCTGTCTTTTGAAGAATATCCTGGATCAAGAAATTCCAAGACAGGCATGCAGCAGTGTCCCAGGGAGAACTGGTTAAGTATTGCACCTAGCAGCCCTCTCTTTCTGTAGGCCCCCGGGGTGTAATGGTACTCACATTGTCCTTGTATGCTGTAGCTCTGGGTAAACTGCATTCAAGCCTCTCACTGAGCCAGTTTCTGTCCCTGCTTGCAGGCTGTCCCTCCCCAGTGGACTGTAAGGCTGTGGAGCTCCCTCAGCCTGAAGGCAGAACCTCCCTCTCTGGGGTCCTCTCCCAGGCTACACAGCAGCACATTCAGTAATCCATATTCCACTCGACTCCCCTGCTGGCTAAGCTCTTCCATATCTATGGGCTAGTCTTCCCACACTGCCAGGACCTCCTGTGTGGGATTGGTCAGACTGCCATGAATATGCAGATCCAGGTTTCCCCCCCCCCCCCCCCTCCGCCCACTAACTTCTGGAAGTTTTCATAATTCTCCAGAACCAGGGGGAGGCGGTAGAAGCCCAAACTGTGGAGTCATCCATCCTAAACTGGGCTTGACTCCTACTCAGACATGCTCACTCCAACTACTGAGTGAGCCATTAAGTTTTACTAACTTTCTAGCATTACTAGAGGGTGCTAGACTTTGCAATTACTAACTTCCTCAATACTTTTCAGCCCTCACTCATTTTTTGTTGAATACAATATTTCAGCCCCTGTCCTTTCTATGCCCATTATAGCTGCACGTATTGCTCTTAGACAATACTGGCATTTACACTGGAGTGAATTTGCTTTGTATTTTATGACAATCTGGAGATCTCTTTTGTTTTTCCACTATGTGGTATGGCACTTTGCAAAATGTGAGGCGTAAATGAGCTAAGCTCCAGTCCTCATGCACACTGGACATTTTACAACTGCTGTTTTTGGCTTTTGGTGTTTTTTTTCTATAGCCAGTAAACTCCCGAGCATTTTATCCTATCTGTCCATGCAGACATAGACTGTAATCAGCATTTTTTGGCATGGATGTTTTTTGGCAGGGGTGTTTTTTGGCTGGAAAAACCCCCCAGAACTAGTGGGTTTCTAGAGGTGTTTTTTTAGCTGTAAAAATGCTCTAACGCTGAAAAATGCTAGAAAACTTTTTTCGAGCAAAAACTTGAAGAAATGCTAGAAAACGCTAATGAAAAAAACGCTGAAAAACTCACGTTTTTAACGTGACTTTACACAGCTAACATTACCAGCATTACTAAAATGCCCAGTGTGCATGGAGCCCAATGCAGGCCATAGACGGGCCGATTTTTGCACCGTTAGTGGGTTAATTGGTTGGCCGTTTTTCAGGGTTTTGGCACTTTTTTTATCGGTAAAGTTGGAATGATGGGCAAATCGGCCGATTGTTTTACCGATGAAAAAATCTGCGCATGAGCCGTGACCTGCAAGAAAAAGAAAAAGAAGAAGAAGAAAAAGAAGAAGAAGAAGAAGAAAAAGAAGAATTCCAGTCCGCTATTATATTTGACATGAAAAAGTATTGCGGTTGCAACAATGTATCTATTTGTATCCGAATAAAAACGTCTGTATCCGAAATGGATACAAATGGATACATTGTTACAACCGCAATACTTTTTCATGTCAAATATAATAGCGGAGCTCTCTGCAAGGGACAGAAGTAATTAAATGCCGGCCGTAGACAAGATGAAAATCGGCCGATTTTTTTTACCATTGGTGGTAACGTCAGCCTATTGAACGACCGATTTTTTGTTTTTTTTTTTAAACGGCCGGTTTTCAACCTGTCTATGGCCTGCATTAGTATTCAAAAAAGGTTGCTTTGGATTTCTCTTTCACTTTGTGCTAGTCAGCAGGAGGCTTTTTATTCTACATAGAAGAGCTTGTTACAAATCTAATCTCAGTTATCTAATGTATCATCACAGCTACCTTCACACTGAAGTTAAGCCACCCACGACCATTAAAGTCAAAGACATTCAACAGGTAAGTTAAAAAAATGTATGGTTGCTTTTGTGCTGTTGATGTGTCCAGAAAACCTTTCTTTGCTGCTGTACAAAGTAAGCACACACAGGAAGTCTAACATTCACTTTATATCATGAGCAAATACATTACACAATAGGAATGAAAACCAGGCCCAACATATCTTAACATGTAGCATGACAGGAAATGAAATCTGCAGTGGTGATTGTGTTGTAGATCAAAAGTGGTCGATATTTTTATGTTATAAATCTGCTAGTCATGTTCGATGGCCACAAACCTTGTTTGTTATTTTTTTTGTTGGGACTCAATCTTTTTTGCCTTAAACCTCCACTAAGTTGATATCTGGATGAACTTCAGATTGCTTTTAACAATCTGTTCAACTCAAAATGATATGAGGCTACCTTATTACAGCTCTTTATTCAGTGCTAGTTAGTTTTAGCTAACAGTGTAGAAATGTCAGAGATCAAGGTAAATCAATAGCAGGTTAGACCATTAAATTAAGATCGTATATGAATCTGAAGAAACGTGGTTTGCCAGTACCTGCCTACACACCAAGTTATATACATCTTAGTGATGGACAGAACTTTAAAGTGGTTGCAAAGGCAGTTTTTTTTTTTTACTTTCATGTATTCTGTGCATTAACCACTTGCCTACCGGGCACTTTCACCACTTTCCTGCCCGGGCCAATTTTCAGCTTTCATCGCTGTCACACTTTGAATGACAATTGCGTGGTCATGCAACAATGTACCCATATCAAAATTTTATAATTTTTTTTGAGACAGATAAAGCTTTCTTTTGGTGGTATTTAATCACCACTGGGTTGTTTATTTTTTGATAAACAAACCAAAACAACGGAAAATTTTGAAAAAAATATTTTTTTTCTTAGTTAGGGAACCCTTACTAAAAAATACTATATCTACAACTCACAATACATTATTGTGATCAGACAAAAGTCCCTTTTGCTCAAAAGTGGTATACTGCGATAGAAAAATTACAGATCCTTAGCATATTCAATGTCAGCATAGGCCTTACTGCCATCTAAGGGTAGGGGGAAACCCAAGAATCACTGTAAAACAAGGCAAGAGAGAGTGCACCAGCGTAGTGCATTACCAGAGAAATAACTTTATTAAAGCCAAAGTAGATATATGCTCACAAACCACTGCAGAAACAAATGCGTATGAAAGTCCAAAGTGACCAAGTCACCAGGTCAGCTCCCGAATGCAAAAGGACCCTCCAGATGGTTGACACATTTCAAGGGGAGATCCCTTCTTCCTCAGAACCAATTTAGATGTTGCATTAACAATCTTAATATAGCAAATGATGAGGTCATATGATGTACAAGCTCCTCCCACTTGGGGGTGGGGGTGATATCCCAAACAATATACAGCTGGCTACAATTTTGACGTGTTAAATATCAATGAATAATTGGCCCGTATATACAAATATATATATATATACACACACCCATACACTATAATGCCAAAAGTATTGAGATGCCTGCTTTTACATGCACAAGAACTTTAATGGCATCCCAGTCTTAGTGTGTAGGGTTCAATATTGAGTTGGCCCACCCTTTGCAACTATAACAGCTTCAACTCTTCTGGGAAAGCTGTCCACAAGGTTTAGGAGCGTGTCTATGGGAATGTTTGACCATTCTTCCAGGAGCGCATTTGTGAGGTCAGGCGAGAAGGCCTGGCTCACAGTCTCCACTCTAATTCAACCCAAATGAGTTCTATTGGGTTGAGGTCAGGACTCTGTGCAGGCCAGTCACGTTCCTCCACCCCAAACTTGCTCAGCCATGTCTTTATGGACCTTGCTTTGTACACTGGTGCGCAGTCATGTTGGAACAAGAAGGGGCCATCCCTAAACTGTTCCACAAGTCCTGAAAAACAACCCCACACCATAATCCCCGCTCAACCAAATTTACACTTGGCACAATGCAGTCAGGCAAGTACCGTTCTCCTGGCAACTGCCAAACTCAGACACGTCCATCAGATTGCCAGACACAGAAGTGTGATTCATCACTCCAGAGAACATGTCTGCACTGCTCTAAAGTCCAGTGGTGGCGTGATTTACACCACTGCATCTGGCGCTTTGCATTGCACTTGGTGATGTAAGGCTTGGATGCAGCTGCTCGGCCATGGAAACCCATTCCGTGAAGCTGTCTATGCACTGTTATTGTGCTAATCTGAAGGCCACATGAAATTTGGAGGTCTTTATCTACTGACTCTGCAGACAGTTGGCTGCTTCTGCCACTTCGTGGCTTTGTTTCTGTTGTTTCCCAGTTCTTCCCACTTTAAATAATTAAATAAATGAATGATTAAATAAATAATTAAATAAATGAACGAATTCCATAATACACAAAGGGTCCCCACAAATGAGCATGTGCTATAATGCCCCATGGACTGGCAATTATATCCCTTCTCCTCAGTGACTAAATCCCAAATAAACCAATAAGTAAATAGGAGTGTCCTGATGACATCATATTACGAAACATGTAGAGTGGGGATTGATAGCGCTACATTTGTCCTCTGAGAAGGAATTGCTTTTTGCTAACATTTAAAGTGCCATGCACATGGTTTTTATGTAAGTGCAATTTTAAATGTTTTTTACCTAAAAAATACGCTGTTACGCTATGGAAGTTTCCCTTTGATGTTTTTACGGTGGTGAAGGAGTACTGTGGAGGTTCTGGAGCAAACAGCTGATCTAGAGCTGTTTCCACTATGGAGTCTGTCATCAGCGTATAGAGGTGTCAAAACCACAAAGACGGCCAACTTTCCTGCAGGAGAGCACTGCACATCTCATGCGATATTTGACCTACCATTCCAGGTCAATTATCTGTGGTGAGTGGGGCTCTGGAGAGGGAGCACTAATTGGAGCACTACACACAGAAAATTGCTATGGATAAGATTTACTACTGTATCACTTAATATTTACACCGGATGTGGATGGGGGTGTCTTTGGGTTTTTTTTTCGGAACTTTCCATTTTTTTTTAACTATTATATGTTTGCACAATTATTGGAACTTTAATATATATATATATATATATATATATATATGTTTTATACAATTTCACTGTATGCACAGTTTCATGGCATTGTATATGTGCTATTTTTAGCACCTTGTATTTACTTATTGGTTTATTTGAGATTTAGTCACTGGGGAGGAAGGATATAATTGCCAGCCCACGGGGCATTATAGCACATGCACATTTGTGGGGATCCTTTGTGTAGTATGGAGTTCGTTCATTTATTTATTTAATTAATTAAAGTAGTTTTTGGGTGAGGCAGCACATCAATTTTTATGTTTGATGATAATACGTATTACAAATTGAATTAATATATGTATATATAAAATATGTAATATATGTAAACGTGGCACAATAAAAAAAATAAACACGGTTGCTATGAATGTATCCGATGTGCATTTGAAAACAAAATATATTTAAAAAAAATATTATTTCAGGTGTAGCTGCTCACTATATAGGAAAAAAAAAAGGATAGTAGTGATAATAATGGTAAATAATAAAAATACATAAATAAATATATATGTATATAGACACATGAATATATAATATATATATATATATATACAGTATACACACACTCACATGCGTCTAGTATATGATCAGGGCTGTTTATATATTACAACCTGATATAGAATGTAGATAAATATGCACATAATCCATTATTGTTTATATAAAAATGCAAATAATGTATATATGTTATAAAAGTATTTCAAGGAAATCCAGCATAAAAAGTCTAATAGTATCTATGCATGCACCCTGGCTAGTATTCTATTAAAGGCACATACATATGCAGCTATAGACGTGTACACATACTGGCTGACACTTAATTGAGGGCGCACGCTTGTGCCAATACGCAGTGAATGTGGGTATATAGGATGCGTCTTCTCATATGTATATGTACATTTAAAAATAAAATTACATATACATATAAGATGCTTAGCAAAATTGTAGCCAACTGTACATTGTTTGGGATATCACCCCCAACACCAAGTGGGAGGAGCTTTTACAACATCATGTGACCTTATAATTTGCTGTATTAAGATTGTTAATGCAACATCTAATATTGGCTCTGAGGAAAAGGGGATCGTGTCAGCTATCTGGAGTGTCCTCTCGCATTTGGGAGATGACCTGGTGACTTGGGTCGCTTTGGACTTTGATACACTTTTGTTACTACAGTTGTTTGTAAGCATATATCTACTTTGGCTTTAATAAAGTTACTTCTCAGGTAATGCACTAGGCTGGTGCACCCTCTCTTCCCTTGTTTTACATTAGCTTGATGGTCAGGAAGAATTCTCTTTACATTTGTGGTCATTGGGAAGAATCCCCCCTTACAGATAGCTACAAAGATCATTGGTGTCAGTGGGAACTTATCTGAGAGTCGGTAATTGCTCATTGCTCAGGGAATCCCTAACAACCTCTGGAGGCACCCTAGGGTTCTACAGAACCCTGGTTGAGAAACCCTGTTCTAAGGAGAGAGCATAGTAGAAACTGTTTCCAGAAACGCTGACTAATCAGAAATTTTAGACCAAGAAGTAATTGCTCTGACTTCATGTACGCATCAGGTTCAGCTATTAAGCTTTGTAAACAGTTTTTTGTTTAACAAAGAAGGAAAGAGAACAAAGCAAAACACGTGAAAAAGGAATAGAGAGCCCCACCTGCTGGCAAGATTTGAGAATATGAAATATGTAAGATTTCATATTTACTGAACAAAAACGAAAAATAACTTTTTACCATTTTTTTTTTAGTCCTAACCATTATAAATAGCTAAAGAAAATATATACAAAATCACTATATGTTCCCTTTAAAGGCTATGTTCACCTTTTACAAAAAAAAAATGCTTTTCGCAGATAAAAAAAAAATGTGCATTTATTATTTTTTTACACTGCAGCCTGTAAGGGATTATACCCACGATCAGCAGCTCATGGGTGCAATGCCAGGATCCTGCAGACACTCAATCAGCTGTCTGCAAATACCTTGTACAGGCAGGCAGTTACTGAAGGGCCTACAGAATCAATGGACTACAAGAGTGCTCATCATCACCCTCACAGTTCATTGAGAACTACAAGCTGTTGGTCACAGAGGCCAACAGTAGATGTAGTTCAATCATTCACATAACTCGTGGTCGTACGTTTTTTAAATTGTGACAGCTGGTGTGGGGAGAAGGTCCCTCACCCGCTGTCACGGGGTCGGGGGGGAGGAGAGAGAGGAGGCAGAAGTTGGAGCATATTACATGTTCCTCCCTAAATAGTGGTGGAACATATAACATGTTCCAAAGGTGATGTTATCCTTTAAGCCCAATAGACTTTATAGCAAACAATAATGTAGACTTACCAACACATACCGTGCTAAATTTACTTAGGGGCATATTTCATATCTGAAGGAGAAGCTGCAGAGATTTGCCAGCAGGCACCAGACACTTGCACTGAAGCTCGTTATAATACAAATTTGTGTTAAGAGAAGATGGAAAATTCAAATGAGGATTTTAAACTTGATTCATTTATTTGCAGTGTATCTGAGGAACAAGCTTGAGCAAATGTGACCATAGCAGTCAATTTGTAAATCGTTGAAACAAATAGTAGTTTACTGTTTCAAACGTCAAGCAACTAAAAAAATTAGGCTTCTTGGGTGTAATAATCTCTGTATTTATAATGCTACTGAGACCTGAAATTTCCTTTAAATCACAGGAAATCCAGACGTGTGGCAAATGACCGTAAATTCAGTTAGGTAGCAGCAGGTGTTGAATGAGCTTCATAACTACATTAAATGACAACCAACAACGCAATGGATGAGTGTTAAATGATTATTTACTGCTTTCTAAATATGCCCCTTAGGCCTTTTAGGTCTTCAGTAAATGAAAGAGCAAAGTGTACAGCAAGTGTTTCCAAAGCTTTCAGCAACCTTTGTGGAAACCTTTACGGGCTCAGAGGTCTGTGCAGCGTACAAGAGCCATTGGTTTCTGGAGAAGTGTGGATCTACATGCAGGCAGCCTTCGTTAGTCAACAAAGATGCAATGCACCGGTACATCCGAATTTGAGAGGCATGCAAGGATGGGTGCACAACCCATACACACACAACTCTAGACAAATAAATAAATGGCTCTTTCAGGCTGCATGAACCTCTACGTCTGTATGAATGAGCCCTAAAACAAACTTTAGTTCTGGTATCAGGATACTAAATATAGTTAACTAATGCTTTTTGTAGGATTCATCAGGCTTTCAGTTAGCATTAAGCAACGTTGAAGCTTACTAAAGCGACAGAAGCCTCCTAGCGGCTTGTTTAAAATGGTAGTCAACACTCTCATTAAGATCTGTGTTCACCACCTCAAACCAGAGCTGAAGAATGCTTTAAGGCAGTGCTTCTAAACTGGGATTCCGCGAAACCCGTGGATTTTATGACGATCTATCCATCAATCACAGACAGCTGATGGGTAGATTGAGTCACAGCAAACACATGCAGAGTAGAGCGGAATGCAGCTGTAATAAGAAGCCTGTCATAGTGTGATCCTTCCCGCTGGTAACCCCTTTCCTCCCGTCCACCCCAGGTGCTTGTAGGTGACATCACCTGGAGTGGACGTGAGAAAAGGAGGGGCCAATGGGAAGGATCATGCTATGAGAGAGGACTTATTACAGCCATTTCCCACGCTACTCTGCATTTGAAGGAAACTGCTTACAACAGTGTACCCTGTTGTGCACCCTGTACCCTGCTGTGTTCCCCATGCCCTGCTGTGTGCCCCTTGATGTGCCTTATGTTCTGCTGTGTTCCCCATGATATGCCCCATATTCTGCTGTGTGCCTCATGATGTGCCCGGTGATGCGCCATGTTCGGCTGTGTGCCCTGTGATGTGCCCCATGTTCTGCTGTGTGCCCCATGTTCTACTGTGAGCCCCATGATGTGCCCCATGTTCTGCTGTGAGCCCAATGATGTGCTCCATATTCTGCTGTGTGCCCCGTTATGTGCTCCATGTTCTGCTGTGTGCCCTGTGATGTGCCCCATGTTCTGCTGTTGTGTGTGAGCCCTGTGAGGTGCCCCATGTTCTGCTGTGTGCCCTATGATGTGCGCCATGCTATGCTGTTAGCCGATTGATGTGCGCCATGCTATGCTGTTAGCCGATTGAAGTGCCCCATGTTCTGCTGTTAGCCCTATGATGTGCCCCATGTTCTGCTGTTAGCCGATTGATGTGCGCCATGCTATGCTGTTAGCCGATTGATGTGCCCCATGTTCTGCTGTTAGCCCCATGATGTGCCCCATGTTCTGCTGTTAGCCGAATGATGTGCGCCATGCTATGCTGTTAGCCGATTGATGTGCCCCATGTTCTGCTGTTAGCGGATTGATGTGCGCCATGCTATGCTGTTAGCCGATTGATGTGCCCCATGTTCTGCTGTTAGCGGATTGATGTGCGCCATGCTATGCTGTTAGCCGGTTGATGTGCCCCATGTTCTGCTGTTAGCCCCATGATGTGCCCCATGTTCTGCTGTGTGCACAGTGATGTGCCCCTTGTTCTGCTGTTTGCCCTGTGATGTGCCCCATGTTTTGCTGAGTACCCTGCGATGTGACCCGTGTAGTGCTGTTAGCCCCGTGACGTGCCCCATGTTCTGCTGTTAACCTCAAGATGTGCCCCATGTTCTGCTGCTAACCCCATGATGTGCCCCATGTTCTGCTGTGTGCCCTGTGATGTGCACCACATTCTGCTGTGTGCTCCATAATGTGCCCTGCTGCCCCCTATGTAATGTGCTCTATTGTGTCCCATAATGTGTCCTGCTCCCCCCCCCCGGTAATATGCCCTATTGTTCCCCATAATGTGCCCTGCTGTGCCCCCATGTAATGTGCCCTGGTGTACCCCGTAATGTGCTCTGCTGTCCCACCTGTATTGTGTCCTCCTGACCTCCTGTGCTCTGTCTGCTGCCCCCTGTACACTGCTTATCTCAAGTTAAACCCAGAATTGAGCATCTGTGCAGTGAAAAAAACAGCATAAAACAGGTAAGTTTTATTTTTTTTTCCCTATTATTTAATGCTATTTTTTAAAATAATTGTTGTTATATCACAGCTCGCAGATCACACCAATGTTCCGTGAGCTGTAGATATGAACACTGGGTTAAGGGCTTCTGCAAAGCTGCTTGAAGCTTGCTGGAAGTTGTGCAAATGCTTTGTAAACACTTGCTGTACACAATTCGTTTATACAAGCTGGAGCCTGTATTTACTACACTTTCGTGATTTTTTTTCATACGTACATCCAGATTCTTATTAAGGCTCATATAAATACCTAAAAGAGAGCAAAGAACATAGTAAATTAAGTATGCTCACTGCAGAAATATATGAGCATGCACCACACATGCCTGCTGGATCTTAAATAGTCACATGTAGTTTATTGTAATTTCTCTTGCCATTGTAGTTGGTGCACAGAGCAGGAATATACAGTTGTGCTCAAAAGTTTGCATACCCTTGGAAAATTGGTTAAATACACTATGTACCATTTTTAAAGAAAACATGAGTGAGCAGGCAAAACACATTTCTTTTATTTCTTACGGGATTCATATCCAACTGTAGGTCATAACAGAATGGGATAATCATAAAACAAAAGATGACAAGTAAACAAATGAAATGACCCCTGTTCAAAAGTTACTTATTACTGTGTATTGCCCCCTTTAGCATCAATGACAGTGTGCAGTCTTTTGTAATAGTTGCCTATGTTGCCCCAAATTCTTGCAGGTGGTATAGCTGCCCATTTCTCTTGGCAAAATGCCTCCAGGTCATGCAAAGTCTTTGGCCATCTTGCATGAACCGCATGATTTCCTTAGCGTGGCTAGGTGATATTAAGGTCAGGAGACTGTAATGGCCACTCCAGAGCCTTCACCTTTTTCTGCTGTAATCACTAGAGGGCCAACTTGGCCTTGTGCTTTGGGGCATTGTCATGCTGGAAAGTCCAAGAGCGTCTCATGCGCAGCTTTCATGCAGAAGAATGCAATTTGTCTGCCAGTATTTTTTTTATAACATGCTGCATTCATCTTGCCATCAATTTTCACAAGATTGCCTGTGCCTTTAGAGCTCACCCCCCCAAAACATCAGTGAGCCACCACCATGCTTCACAGTGGGGATGATATTCTTTTCGCTATAGGCCTTGTTGACCCCTCTTAGCATAGCGCTTATGGTTGTGAGGATAAAGCTCTATTTTGGTCTCATCACTCACAATTACAGTGTGCCAGAAACTGTGAGGTGTGTCAAGATGTTGTTGGGCATATTGTAACCAGGCTTTTTTGTGGCATTGGCACAGTAAAGCTTTCTTTCTGGCAACTCGACCATATAGCTCATTTTTGTTCAAGTATTGTCATATTGTGCTCCTTGAAACAATCACACTGTCTTTATCTAGAGCAGCCTGTATTTCTCCTGAGGTTACCTGTGGGTTCTTCTGGTGTTTGTGGCTGCAACCTTTCTTGGTCTCCTTGACTTTGGCATCAAGAGATCCCTGAATTTTTCACTTCTTAATAAGTGATTGAACAGTACTGATGGGCATATTCAAAGCTTTGGATATCTTTTTCTATCCTTTTCCATCTTTATAAAGTTCAATTACCTTGTTAGGCAGGTCTTTTGACAGTTTTTCTGCCACCATTTATTTATATACAGACACTAATTGCAATTTAAAAAAGCCACAGTTCTGGGAAATTAACCTTCAATTGCCATTGCTATTTGGGTGATTTCTGTTATCATTATGATTTGTATCACTCACCCTTCCTCTTAGATTGTAAGTTCTAACGAGCAGGGCCCTCTGTTTCCTCTTGTACCAAATTGTATTGTAACTGTCAAGCGCTGTGCAAACTGTTGGTGCTATATAAATCCTGTGTAATATTAATAATATTAATAAAAAGGAGCTAAACAGCTATGTGATAATAAATGGCTTCATATGATCACTATCCTTAAATAAAAGCTATTTTTTGGCATGATCAGTCATATTTTCAATAACAATGCCAACATTTCATGATTTCTGCCAAGGTATGAAAATGTTTGAGCACAACTGTAATGTTAAAGTTGACATTTGTCATAAAATGTCATTATTAATATTAAGTATTAATACTAGGGATGCACTGAAATTTCGGTGGCCGAAACGTTTTGGCTGAAAACACCCCTTTCAGGCATCGGCTGATATGAAAAAAAGCACAGATACAGGTGCCGAAAAAACCCCCGCCCCTCGCTGCCGCCCGCCGTCGCCGCTGCCACTTGGTAGTTCTCAGCCTTACTTGAGAAACCATTGAAGGATCCCGGTGCTGGGCACAGAGATTAGTGAAGGAAAGATGGCCTCCAGGACCAGAGCGATGTCACTTTCGGTTCTGACCATTTTATTTTATAATTTTTTTTTTAAAGCACTAGATCAATGCTTTATTTTGCTCCTCCAATGCTTTACATTGCAGAGGAGAGATGTGGGGTGTTATTGACCCCATATCTCTCCATAAAGAGAACCTGTCACTAATTATTTATATCACAAGGGATGCATGCATTCCTTGTGATAAGAATAAAAGTGATTACATTTTTTTTTAAAGGGACAGTGCAAACCTCCCCCCCAAAACCCCCCCCCACATTAAATAAATAAAAGTTTAAAGTGCCCCCGTCCCCCTGTGCTTGCACGTAGTGGTGAACGCATAAGTAGGCAATGCCCACATATGTAAATGGTGTTCAAACCCAACACTTGAGGTATCGCCACGAACGTCAGTGCAAGAGCAATAATTCTAGCACTAGACCTCCTCTGTAACTTTACACTGCTAACCTGTTGAAATTTTTAAAGCATCACTCCGTGGAAATTTTTAAGTACCGCAGTTTCACGTCATTCCACGAGCGTGCACAATTTTAAAGCGTGACATGTTGGGTATACATTTACTCGATTTAACATCCTCTTTCATATTTTACAAAACAATTGGGGTATATATTGTTTTTTTTTGTTTTTTTAAATCAAAGCTTGTTTTTTTCCAAAAAATATATACTCATTTTTAAATCCTGCGCATTTCGGTTTTCAGCCAAGTGCATTTTGAATTTTCGGTTTCTGCTCTAGAATTTTCATTTCAGTGCACCACTAATTAATACCTTACAAATGAACTCAGTAAGAATTGATTTTTTCAGTATTACATGATAGGTCCTCCTTAATAGAGCTTAGAGAGCCAGTAGCTAAACGTACTCTATCTCTGAGCTTCAATGAGTCACCAGTTCAGAAGGGAGAGGTGTGTGAAATAGGTCGGCAGGAAGGGTGTTGAACTGGTCCCTCTGTGTTCAGAGGTAAACGGCATCAGCAGTTAGGAAGGGCATTTACTAAGCTAAGGACAATATAATTAATGTTGGCAGAGATATTTTTCCGCCCTACTGTTGTTCTTTCCAGATCTCCCGCAAGCCAAGAGTTGCAGGCCGCTGGAGGGAGGAATCTCACCTTCCATGTATCATTCAGTGAGTATATATTCATACTGTCTGCTTAAACTGGTTTGGCAACACTTCAAGAAATGAGTGGTAATCTCTTCATTCATAGAAAACATGACAGATATGTAGAGATATGAAGTGAAACCTAATCTCATGTATACTTAATAAGGACGACGTGTATTTTTAACATTAAGAAATTGGTGGTTCATAGAAATACAAACAACTCTAAATATGTAGTTTTAATGTATACACTATTGAAACACATAGCATTAAAGGAAGAGGACTTCCACTTAATTTTAGTAGCTCGGTCCATCTTGACTGAGACGCTAACTAGAAGTAGCAGCAAGATAAAGCCATGCTGGTGTAAAAAAGGCTTATTGTGCTTTAACAGCTGGTAGTGCATGTTAAATACATTTTCAACACAAAACACTCCCCACTGTCCTACTGCACCCAGATAACCAGATTATCACCCTTCAAGCTGTGGGTGCTGAATGACTTTTAATTATCATAAATAGAAAAGGGTAATCATTTATTCCCAGATAGATAGATAGTTAGATAGATACACAAATATGCACACCCCTCTGGCATGAATGCCGTTAAATTTTATGTAGTGTACATAATCATGAGAAGTGAAACATCATGCAGCAGAACCTACCACAAAACACTTTTGTGTACACCCTGTTTCAAATTATGCAAATGATATTTTTCTCATTTACCTAAATGATGTAAATAACAGTTATCATAATTCTCATGTTATCAACTATTAAGAGTACAATTCAAATTTTATTGAACAAACCTCCTAATGATAACAGTATTTTTGTTAAACATAAAAAACTTACAATTCACTGTTCCAAATTATTCTGCACAGTAAGTTTCAAAACACTTTATAGGTTGTAAAGAACTGAAAATGGTGATTTGTTGTGTTTGCAGCATATTTACTGAAATCAAAAGCTATTTCAATCAAACGTTTAACAACATTTTAACTTTTTAAACATTTTAACAGGTCACGTTACAGTTTAACATATGACCCCTTATTTGATAGCAGCTTCACAAGTCTTGCATCTATTGAAGTTGTGAGTTTTTGGACAGTTTCTGCTTGAATTTGTTTGCAAGATGTGAGAATAGCCTCCCAGAGCTGCTGTTTGGATGTAAACTGCCTCCCACCCTCATAGATCTTTTGCTTGAGGATGCTCCAAAGGTTCTCAATAGGATTGAGGTCAGGGGAGGATGGAGGCCACACCATGACTTTCTCTCCTTTTATCCCCATAGCAGCCATCTCTTAAAAGTGTGATGATCACGCTTAGGTTTTCGTGAAATATTTAATGTTTTCATACGTCGTCCAAGGCATTGAAATATTTCACTCTTTTCGGCAGCAGAGAGATCCTTTTTCTTCCCTATTTTGCTTGAAAATGGTGCTCTGCTTAATAATGTGGAACACCCTCCTTTAGTAGTTTTTCCTTAAATTAGGCTCACCTGCCAATCTAATTATCACAGGTGTCCGAGATTGTTTTCAGTGATCAAAAGAGCCCTGAGACACAATGCCATCCATGAGTTAAACTGAAAAACAAAATATTTAATCTTTGTGACACTTAAATAGAATTTGCTTAATAATTTGGAACAGGGTGTATATGGTCACCTTAAGAGCAGATTCACATTACTGCATTGCATTAATACTCATTACTAAAACACATGTTATTGCATGGGTACATGTGCATTGTAGTGCCCTTCATTCTGAATGGCACCCCAGCGATATACCCCATATATGATGAGTAAAAGCAGACCTGCAATACAGTGCATCACAGCACATACATGTAAATGCTAGTTGTGGTGCATTGCAAAAAAAATAAAATAAAAGGTATGGGGTGAATGGGGCCTAAAGCAGAACTAAACCCCCCTATCCATTACAGCCAAGAAAACTGCCATTTTGGTCTCTGTTTAACGTGCAGTTGCAATGGTGCTGTGCTTGTGATCAGTTATGACACCAGCCTGCTTGACAGAATGATTAAGAGCAAATGCAACTGTGACAGTTTTAATTCATGACATACCTTGAATATATCTATTTTGGAGAACAGTTATGTTAGCCATACACTATACGAAAAATTGGTCCAAATTTTCTAATAGTGTGTGAAAAATGATACTCGTTTTCAATTTTTCAGAGGTGAAAAATCGATTGAAAAGTTTGAAAATGTTTTTTTTAATTAACCAAAATTTGTAAGGTTAGTGGCTTTCACATGTGGTACAAATCATATGATTTTTCATGTGCAGGGAAATTTTAACCTGGAAGTAAACAACTACTTTATAACATACAATCCACATTCAGTGATCTGCCGTCTACACAAACAAAACTATTCATCTAGCAGGATACATAGTTATCAAGCAGGACACATGGTACATTTTCAAGAATAGTTTGCCATTTAATATAGTAATGAAAAAAGTAAGATAAAATGAAGTAAAGATTAGGATATTCACTTATAGCAAACTCCTAAGGATCGTTGCTGATCTCAGATTATTAGTTGTTTAGGAAACAGAGATGACCAGTGGAGAGCATGTTCTCCGCTGATCATCTCAGCACACAGACTGCCAGTGTATGAAGGATCGATCTCAGCCCTTCACTGGCAATCTGTGTTCTCCCTCCAGATTCTCCAGCCCAGAACTGGAGATTTGGAGGAACCACAAACGAAGCAGCGGTAATTTACCACTGTTTTGCAAACTGTGTTTGACGAATCTCTTACTGTAATCTCATTGCAGTAACAGCAGCCGTTTTCTAGTGTTCAAAGTGTTGATCACTTCTCTCCTCATTCAGAGAAGCGATCTACACCACTTCATAAAAAGGTATTCAAAGGAGAACTCTCTCCTCTGAGAATGCCAGAGAACTAAGTAGCGGTCATTTACTGATACATGCTAAAAAGACACATTAATTGCAACAAAAATCCTTTTTTTTTTTAATTCAAATAACAATTGAAAGGTCAAATTTATTTAGATTGGGTTTAGTTATGTTTTAAGTAAAGGATGTGTTAGAGGAAATGAAATGGTCCAAAGGTAATTTATAATATACTGTATATTTTTTAATTTATAGAATTTACGTTATTTAATCTTTAATACCCCATTAGTAAGGACATTTGTTAATTTATAGTGATAAACAGTATTTTGTTAACTTTAGTATTCTCTATTGTATTGGCTTCTGCGGTTATATAATAACTGGCTGTTTTGACAGTGTTTTCCGTAATGGAGATCTTATGACACCTCCCATCCGTGTTCTTATACCACCAAGTATTCTGAAAGAATGGGAGCTGGTTTTAACTATACTAACTGAAAAGACCAACCTGTACAGTGGAGCTGTAAGAAGGTAAATACAATATAAATGTGCAGTGAAGAACTGTGTCTATTTATCTCAAGAGCTTTTATGGGAGATCATCATTAAATCAGAACTGTAAGGCACTTCACAAGGTGTTCATTACAAGCAATCTCATGAATACTGGCTTTGTAAGAGCACACTGAAAATCCAGGAAAGTAAAATGTCATTATGCCATCTATTAAAATGTCTAACAATACAAAATGCTGGGCAGCACAAGGCAGAGGTACACTAAACACTGAAAGAAAAAAAAGGCGATTCAATATTTAAACAATTTAAAAGTATTCCACAATTCTCTTAACCTATATCTAATTGCTACAAGATACAGAATATGTGAATCGACAGCTCAACATTTCAAGCAGCTGCTAGGGTAAAAATTTACGAAATCAAACTAGTGTAGCAAAACGATTTCTTAACGTGTTATAGTTACAGTAACTTAAAAATATATATTTTGGGGACTGACAGAAAGCTGTATTTCAAAGAAAAGAACTATAAATTGGTCAAAGAAAAGTGTCTTTTTTCATGTTTCCTGTACTTTACTAGTACAGACTGGCAGAACGTGCAACATTGGCCACTCTCCAAATGATACTAATCTGTAGCACAATATACACACACTTAAGCTAAGTTTTTAGGTGGGTATAGAATGCAGAGCTTGTGTTACTTGACCAGTATTTTGATATAGCTTTTATGGAATGTATTGCTCAGCAAATGCTGCATGTAGTGTTTTGTAATGAATCTTTGAATTTATTAATTTGTGTGAAATCACTGGTGTTCCTGCCAGTCCCTCAGATTTCCTATTAAAAACTGACCACAGTAGGCATGAGAGCACAGTGTGGTCAGTTTTCTAGCTATGTTGAGAACTCCATGTGCTCTCCTGCAATGATCAAACTTGTGCTGACACACCCCCTCCCACCCTGCAAAGCCATTCACTGGGAAGATCAGTGTGCTGCTGCTTCTCCATGATCACCTCTCTATGCAGATGAGAACAGAGGCTATGTGATCACTTATAAAAAAAGGGGGAAAGGTATTTATAATGTTCTTTATATCTATAAACAAATGTTTTATCTTTCTTTTCTATTTTAAACTGTATAGGTTGTTTTACAAGGTGAGGGTTTACATATACTTTAATGAATGCAGAAGTGTTCTGTGTAATTAAGCTTGGTACATCCTTCCCACCTAGCAACTGGCAGATGCTTGGTAATCGCCCCCTAATAACATCCATGTGACCTTAACCTTTAGAAAGGCAAGGGAACAAAATTAGCAAATAGTCAGACTTAATTTTAGAGAACTTTGGTAATTTTGTTATTCGTTGTTCCAGCATTTTTGCATAATTTTTTTTTTTCACACGAAGGCAGATTTGAATAAAATATACAGTGGGGCAAAAAGGTATTTAGTCAGCCACCAATTGTGCAAGTTCTCCCACTTAAAAAGATGAGAGAGGCCTGTAATTGGCATCATAGGTAGACCTCAACTATGAGAGACAAAATGAGAAAAAAAATCCAGACAATCACATTGGCTGATTTGGAAAGAATTTATTTGCAAATTATGGTGGAAAATAAGTATTTGGTCACCTACAAGCAAGCAAGATGTCTGGCTCTCACAGATCTGTACCTTCTTCTTTAAGAGGCTCCTCTGTCCTGCACTCATTACCTGTATCAATGGCACCTGTTTGAACTTGTTATCAGTATAAAAGACACCTGTCCACAACCTCAAACAGTCACACTCCAAACTCCACTATGGTGAAGACCAAAGAGCTGTCGAAGGACACCAGAAACAAAATTGTAGACCTGCACCAGGCTGGGAAGACTGAATCTGCAATAGGCAAGCAGCTTGGTGTGAACAAATCAACTGTGGGAGCAATAATTAGAAAATGGAAGACATACAAGATCACTGATAATCTCCCTCGATCTGGGGCTCCACGCAAGATCTCACCCCGTGGGGTCAAAATGATCACAAGAACGGTGAGCAAAAATCCCAGGACCACATGGGGGGACCTAGTGAATGACCTACAGAGAGCTGGGACCAACGTAACAAAGGCTACCATCAGTAACACACTACGCCGCCAGGGACTCAGATCCTGCAGTGCCAGACGTGTCCCCCTGCTTAAGCCAGTACATGTCCGGGCCCGTCTGAAGTTTTCTAGAGAGCATTTGGATGATCCAGAAGAGGATTGGGAGAATGTCATATGGTCAGATGAAACCAAAATAGAACTGTTTGGTAGAAACACAACTCGTCGTGTTTGGAGGAGAGAGAATGATGAGTTGTATCCAAAGAACACCATACCTACTGTGAAGCATGGGGGTGGCAACATCATGCTTTGGGGCTGTTTCTCCGCAAAGGGACCAGGACGACTGATCCATGTACAGAACAGAATGAATGGGGCCATGTATTGTGAGATTTTGAGTGCAAACCTCCTTCCATCAGCAAGGGCATTGAAGATGAAACATGGCTGGGTCTTCCAACATGACAATGATCCCAAACACACCGCTCGGGCAACGAAGGAGTGGCTTCGTAAGAAGCATTTCAAGGTCCTGGAGTGGCCTAGCCAGTCTCCAAATCTCAACCCCATAGAAAACCTTTGAAGGAAGTTGAAAGTCCGTGTTGCCCAGCGACAGCCCCAAAACATCACTGCTCTAGAGGAGATCTGCATGAAGGAATGGGCCAACCTTGTGAAGACTTACAGGAAACGTTTGACCTCTGTCATTGCCAACAAAGGATATATAACAAAGTATTGAGATGAACTTTTGATATTGACCAAATACTTATTTTCCACCATAGTTTGCAAACAAATTCTTTCCAAATCAGCCAATGTGATTGTCTGGATTTTTTTTCTCATTTTGTCTCTCATAGTTGAGGTCTACCTATGATGCCAATTACAGGCCTCTCTCATCTTTTTAAGTGGGAGAACTTGCACAATTGGTGGCTGACTAAATACTTTTTTGCCCCACTGTATTTATATTTGATGCTCTCATGAAAAAGTGATAACTATTTTTTAACATGTATACTGTAAATGTAAATAAAATTGTGCGCTGCCACTAATAAAACCCTTTGTGTGAAGATAATATGTATAAAACAATACTAAGCTGATGCAAATCACCAATAATGAGTGGTCATCACATTTAAACAGTAAATCAAATTAGTGTCAAGTGTTGTGCTGCTCAAATCAAAACGTGATCCCCTTCAACATGGAATCAAAATAGTGCTATAACAATCATAAATCATTCAGCATCTGAAAATGTAAAATAAGATAGTCCCATGAAGTTTCTTCTACTCCAAAGATACTAATAGGGGCGTTATTCTGCTGGTGAGTGAGCCCACTATCCTGGCGCTGTGCCTTTAAGCAAATCTGCACCACCGCCACAACAGTGATTTACAGATGGACCCTCACCTTCATTTGTTGACCTATAGATTAAAGAGGTCAAAATACACGTCTCCCCTCTTACTGGAGGTTAGCCAAATCCTCTCACAGGTCCCAATCCTCCTCGTTAAAACCACTCTACAGAGGTATCTTTAATACCTTCACTTTACCACCGTAATTAACTCTGCTGGTCACAACCACATGAAGCTACCATAGTGTAGTACGTTTAAAATAACAATCCGTTTATTAAAATGAAACTCACATTTTAAAAGAAGTATTGCGCATTAGTAAGAATATTGCCAAGCTCCTACTTGCAACCACAGTGTCCCCGTTGTACTTCCGATATTCCCACTCTGACGTCACCTCGCCCAAGGAAGGAGCCAAGATAGTGGGCTCACTCACCAGCAGGATAACACCCCTATTAGTATCTTTGGATAATTTGCAGATGCTGAATGATTTATGATTGTTATAGCACGATTTTGATTTTATGTTGAAGGAGATCATGTTTTGAATTGAGCAACACTTGACACTTGTTTAATTTTTTTTAACATGCCAGAAAGAATTTATGTAGGTAGTACAAGCAGTTGGCAAACACATTTGGATAATATTAATGCCCAGTATAGTTTAGAATCCTCCATACAGTTGCTACGGAAGCCAAAAGCAGTGAAAAGGTTAAAAAGACAAGGGAACCCCTTAATGTTTTTGTTTTTTGTTGCTATAGGGGCCTATCACCCACAGTTACTGCCTTGGTTGCAGGTCATTAAACAGTGGTTTCTTTTAGTCAAAGGCATCTTTGCACAGGTTCCAGCCTCCAATAGTACATTCTGGTTTTAATTTTCGTACCACTTATCCTGTGATAGCAGGTGCTGAATTTTGCTAGAAAGTCATAATTAGTTTTGCAGTGTGTTCTCTGCTGGTCATGTGATTTACTGTTATGTCCAAGTGTGGCTTAGTAAACAATTTCTCTCTTCCAGGATCTGCACGCTGGATGGAGTCTCTATTTCTTATGGAGTTGAGCTGGTATCTGGTGAATATTATGTTGCAGTGGGATCAGAGAAGTTTAAATGCCTCCCCTATGAGGAACTTCTAACACCATCTGGCGCAAAGAAGTATGCAATTTATCGTTTAAGTACATTATCTTAATACATTTGTATGCATTTTACATAACAAGTTACATTTTCTTTGGGTTATATCTATTTCTTCTTTAGAAACCGTGCTGGTGTTAAGCGCAGGATTCCTAAAGTTGTGGTAAGTAAAAAGTTCCTTATAAGGGGATGGATTTGTGTTTTTTTTACAGTACTTTGATGTATCATTAGGCATGAAATGCATTAAAATGGTTTGCAGAGTAATAAGTGCCCATGTCCCCCAAAAACTGACTGCTGTTTGGCTTTATCTGCCTTGTTTTACATTACTTGGCTAGGAAGTGGTTGGGTACTTTTGGTGCTTAAAGTACAGGAAATATCCTTCTACAAATGCCGAATTTCTAGCTGTGCTTTGTCTCAGTATTCCTCAATGAGAACAAGTGTGCAGTATGTTAGTATAAAAAAGTGTCATAATTCCCTATTTCTGTAATTACGTGTTAGTGATTCAGTAAGTAAGCTAAAGTATCAGCATGTCAGCAAAAAACCCGGAAAACTGAATGACAGATACTTACCGTAATTTTCCTTACCTGACGAGCTCCATGGCAGAAGAGCTGGATAAGGCTCCCCCACCTCAATGCTTCGAGGACCTAACTCATAAATTTGAGCCCACCTGCAGTCTCTGCATTCTGTAACTAGTCATACCAAGCTGGGTGGGAATTGTGCTGCCATGAAGCTTGTTAGGAAAGAAAATTTATGGTAAATATCTGTCATTCAATTTTCCTGATGGCTACATGTCAGCACAGCTGGGAACTAACTAGACACAGAGGAGGGATAATGCTACACACTCCTTAGTTCTGGCTTTAAGTAGAAGCCAGGATGCCTTTGCCAAACTCCACTGTCATTAAAGCGGAGCTCCACCCAAAAGGGGAAGTTCCGGTTTAATGCTTTGTCCCCCACTCCCCATTAAAGATTGGCACCTTTGGGGAGTGGGTACCCGAATTTGACAGGCACCCGCTCCCACTTCAACTGCAGTTGCCTAGGCGATTGGAAGCGGACGTTGTCCTCCCTCCCCGTAGTCTTCTGAGACACGTGACAGGTCCCAGAAGACTACAGGGCCATTCACAAAGCACAGCGCTTCTTGCGCATGCACTGTGGGCACCCAGCTGTGAAGTCGCAAGCTGTCACAGCCGGGTGCCCACACTAAAGATGCCGGCGCCAGGGAGAGAAGACGGCCGGTGAAACCAGCGGTGGTAAGGACACCACTGGACCGAGGGACAGGTAAGTGGCTGTATTTTTAAAGTCAGCAGCTACAGTTTTTGTAGCTGCTTGCTTTTATTTTATTTTTTTCGAGCTGGAACTCCGCTTTAAGACTGCTTCTATAGAGTAATGAGCTATGAATGTATATATATTGACACCCACGTAGCTGTCTTGCAGATTTGGATACAAAGCATTTTTAAATTTAGCTAATTCAACCTCCGCCATCCGACTGTAAACGCTGGCACTGCATGGGTGCGCATGCCTAGGGTAAAACTTTGCCAACACTTTTGCTCACTTCACATGGACCCAGACAAGGCGGTTAGCCATGATATAAGCTGCCCCAAGGACTAGCAGGGAGCTCCTTGGATTATGGGTCACTTAGTCGGTACACCAGGGACCATGTCCAGCTGAAACCCACATGCATGGACAGACAGACAGCAATTTAGACCAGCCAGGCAGAGAAGCACACCCAGGTCCTGCATGTAGGAGGAAAAAAGAGGAACGGTGAGGCTGCAGGTGGGCTCAAATTTATGAGTTGGGTCCTGCAAGCATGGGGGTGGGGGGCCATACCAAGCTGTGCTGACTTGGAGCCGTCAGGAAAGAGCATTTTCATATGAGAGGTCAGTAACAGCAACCTTCATATTTCTCTCATACCAGGTTTTCTTTAACCACTTCCCGACCGGCCGTTGTATATAAACGGCCAGACGGTGGCAGTGCAGGGTCGGGTGGCAGTTTATAAATGGCCTCCCCGCACCCTGCTTGTGCGCGCTTCCTGGGAGTGCGCAGCACCGCGATCCGGTGCCCACTGTGTCCTCCAGACACAGTGAAACACCGATCGTCGGACGGGATCTCTGTACGAGGTCCCGATCATGTGATCACTGATTGGCCAATCAGTGATCACATGCAGAGTAGTAAGCAAGATGTCACTTGTGACATCATTGTTTACTAAGTGTGAAATCTGTGAATGATCACAGAGGTCACATGGTACAAGGCTATTCACAACAGCCTTGTACCATGTGACAAGCTGTGACCATTCACAGCTCACTCAGTACTTCTCAATGACTGCAAGAATGCAGACAGAGAGAAAGAGAAATGATTGCTTTTACATCCTATATGGGTGTAAAAGCAATCAGTGTAAAAAAAAAAAAATCTTCATCACCCCCCACAAGTAGTACAGTGTCACCATGGTGACCCTGTACTGCTAGGGTGACTGTATGTATAAAAATAAAAATAAAAAATAATATAAAAAATCAAATAAAAATGTAAAAGAAAAATGTTTAAAAATTATAAATTTTTGGTTATAAACTAATTTGGATTTTTTTTTTTTACTAAAAAGATAAACGGAATACATTTTGGCCAAGATTTATGATGAAATATTATTTATTTGCAAAATTTTATAGAAAAAACACCTTTTTTCAAAATTTTTGGACTTTTTCATTTACATAGCAAAAAAAAAAAATTCCAGCGGTGAATAAATGCCACCAAAATAAAGCTTTATCTGTCTCAAAAAAATAGTAACAAATTCATTTGGGTACAGTGTTGCATGACCGCGCAATTGTCATTCAAAGTGTGATAGTGCTGAAAGCTGAAAATTGCACTGGTCAGGAAGGGGGTAATAGTGTCGGATCTGGAAGTGGTTAAGGCATTGAACACTTTCAAATATTCTTGTTGTTTTAACTAGTTATTAGTGTAGTTATATTCCCTATGTTGTTTGTTTGCTTTACCTAGTAATGATGGGCCACATGTTGTGGCTGAAATTTGTACTGTTATGGCTGATCAATCCTTTTGTCCATCTTTTGCTGTAGCTAGCCTGTTTCTAATCACTAAAGGGACAAGACAACTTCATACACATACATTGGTCACATGCATGCCTTATCACCTCCCTGTAGTACATCACAAATGTGGAAGTGCTAAAATAATATATATTAAAAAATAAATAAATAAATAAATAAAAGAGAACATCTTCCAGCTGCATAAGTGAACTCTCTTTGGGCTCAATTCACTAAAGGATATTGCATGCAATATTTAGATAATGTAACTCATTTATTATAAAATATTGAAAAAGTGAATTCACTTTGTTTTTGTGGCAGTTACCGCAAAAATAACATACACATAGTAAATTCTGCATAAACTGATATTAACCTCCTTGGCGGTATTCCCGAGTTTAGCTCGGGATTAATTATCAGTGCCAAAAGCGGTAACCCCGAGCTAAACTCAGGATTACCTTGCAGCGTTGCTCTGGGATCCCTGTTTCACTTACCTTGTCCTGCGCTCCCGCGATGTCCCCCCTACAGCGTCCCCAGTCATCTCCTCTGGCCGATAACGGCATCCATCTTTCCGGGTTTTGGTCTCTGCAAGCGTCAGGACGTATGAGACGTACGGGGGGCCGGAACCGGCAGGAAATTTGAAAATTTTAAAAAGTGACATTCACTCAATACACTAAAATCACATAGTAAAACATTACTGTATCAAAGCATTTCACATACATTTTGTCCCTAGTGCTTTGTCCTGCCTGCATTTTTACCGTTCTTTCTGCCTTGAAACTGAGAAAAGTCCATGGCGTCCCTTTATGTCAAAAGCGGTTTTAGACCAGCTAGAGAACAGCGATAGTAAATCAGAACCACTTGCAGAATTGAGTGATGATTCCTGGGGAAATTCATCAGACACTGAAAGCGATTTTGCGACTTTTGCTCAGTGATGTGCGAACTTGGCGCTATATTTCAAATTTCAGTGGTTTTGGTTTGATTACATTATTGAATTAAATTTATTATTATTACATTATTTTTTATGAGTATTTATTATAATATAATTTATGACTTCGTGTTTTTAATTTTATCATACCCGGGATGTTTACTAGACTCTTGTTCGGACAGATTTCTGTGAGTTATTCCTAAAAATTACAGGCCTACAATAAAAAAAACGACATATTTCCATGCAAAAAAATGTACCGCTTTGAGCACAGAAATACTGACATAATCATACCGCTAGGGAGGTTAAAGTCAATTCACAAAAATAAAACATTAATTAAATAAGTAGTGGCTTAGCAATGTGCTACTTAAAGCAGTAACAAACCCAAAACCAAAAATGTAATATAGTGTAGCTTAGCAATCATTAGATGTGAAAGCTGTATTTGTTTTCATTTTTTTTGGGCTTTATTTGCTCTGTTTTCACCCGGGGACCCAGCCAGTAACACCTCCTGTATTGGAGTACCCCTACTCTGGAGGAATGAGCATGGGGGCACAGCAAACAGTAGCATTGTCAGTCTAGGGGGGGGGGAGTGTTACATGTACTAACAGATTTAAATACAGTATTAAATTGAAGCCAAACTCCAGATCACACTGTATAATCAGTTACAGCAAACAGTATTTTCCGTTTGGCATAAAGGTTTTATATAAATAAAAGCTGATCATTGTAAGCAGTGTTAAGTGGTTTGCCTCATCCATGTAAACTGATACATCTGGAAAAGCGCTTGTTATTTTGAAAAACAGCAGACTTACTAGCTGAATCACCAGATGAAAATAGAAGAGAGAAAACCTAAAAAAAAAAAAAAAGAATGCAGCCATCTCATCTAAGAATAGTGCTCATATGAAGCAATTTATTATCATATAGTTGTTAGACTCCTTTTTAAATCATAATGATAACAGAAATCACCAAAATGGCCCTGATAAAAAGTTTACATACCCTGGAATATTTGGCCTTGGTACAGACACACAAGGTGACACGCACAGGTTAAAATGGCAATTAAAGGTTGATTTCCCACATCTGTGGCTTTTTAAATTGCAGTTAGCATCTAGTTAGTTAGTGTACAGTCAATGAGTTTGTTAGCTCTCATGTGGATGCACTGAGCAGGCTAGATACTGAGCCAAGGGGAGCAGAAAAAGAACTGCCAAAAGACCTGAGTAACAAATTAATGGAACCTTATAAAGATGGAAAAAAGTACAAAAAGATAGCGGTCTTTGATCAGTCAGTTCTCGGTGTAGAGGTGGCAGGGAACAGATGCAGCAAACTTTCTGCTTTGCCCCTTCAGCGCTCACTGAAGTGCTGGGCTGTGGAGGGGGCAGAACTGGCTGGCTCAGACTCTCAGCAGCACACTGAGAGGCTGAGCCAGCTGCCAGTCACGGATCTAGGTGGATCCTGACATTAAAGTCAGGTTCTATCCAGAGATTGGTTCTGCTGAGTGATATCAGCCGACAGCAGGCTAAAGCTGCATATGATATGCACTCCTGTGATCCTCGGGAGAAGAACGGCAAAAAGAGCTCTCCTGTCCACTGCAGCTAATCAAGCACAGATTGTGCCTAATTAGCTTCTTCCCTGACTACAGTAGCCAGGGAATGACAGCTCTGAACCTGGAAGTCACAAAATGTTTGTCACTTCTACATTCATTAGTCGCAGAGGAGATTGGGGAATGGAGTTGAGGGGGGTCTACAGCTGCCTCGATTACTCTTACTGAAAAGCCATGAGCTTGTTTTAACCTCTTGAATTCCAGGCTGTTTATATACGGCTTATGGGTGTCAACTAGCTAAAACCTCTTGGTCCACGGGGTCCACCTGTAGCAGTATGCTTATTCTGAGCATAAAGACACTCCTATTGTAAAATTATAATAACACCTCAGTACTATAACTAGAAAGCTTGTGGTGTTAAATTTACAGCCTGTCCAATACAGCTTGGGATCAGTGAGGTGACCTTAAATTCTCCATTCACACCAGCATTCGTAAACTTGAAATGTCAGAAACAGCACACTAGTACTATTATATGCAGTGGCCAGTAGTTGGAATTCATAGTTCTTAGAGCGATTAAAGAAAAAGAACCAATTTATTAATGTCTTACCGTACTTTTTTTTCTTCAGACTGGCAAGAACTATAGTGTATCACATGATGGAGTTAGTGACTCTGCTATAAATGGCTCTCCAGTCCAGGTATGTGAATCTTACCCTTTTTCTGCCCTGAACCCACAAAAAGCTACAATGGTTATTCTTTTATTGTTATTTAGGGAGATGATAGAAGGGTCCATTCCACAGGTACAGTACCAAATTCTTCCAATATTAAATACCCAAGCAAAGAGGAGAACTCCGTATTTCATGCGAAACCAGTGAGGGTACGTCCAACCCAGAAAGACACACCAAACCAGAATGAGACTGGGGGTGAGTCATTTACCTTGATTAATCTATATGGTACATGGTTTGGGATCACTTGAGGTTTTTTGTGTATGTGTTAATTGATATTGGTTTCTTCAGATGAAGGAGGGGTATTTAAAGTAAAAGAAGTACGACAAGAGCTTCATGGAGCCCAAGAAGTAAAGGAAGATTCACATACACATGTGGAAGTCCCAGTAGACCAGGTATATTAAAATCAAAACTGTAAACAGAAAGCAGTATTTCTATAAATCAATAAGAAGAGAGGAGGGGCAGGTAAATGACTGGATCTCCCCTTGTCCATTCACGGAATGTCTTTTGGCCATGTGACTGGGTGGGATCAGCTTTAGCAGCATGTTTTGAGTAATTGTTCATCTATATTGTGAAGCATTTGGCCGAACTTGAGCACATAGTACAACTGTATACACTTCAAAATTCATCTTGCGGTTTAGTCAGCAGCCATAGTACCATAAACACTAATGACCAAGTTCTAATGCAGCGATATATACCCATTGGTACATACAGTATCTCACAGAAGTGAGTACACCCCTCACATTTTTGTAAATATTTTATTCTATCTTTTCATGTGACAACACTGAAGAAATGACACTTTGCTGCAATGTAAAGTAGTGAGTGTACAGCTTGTATAACAGTGTAAATTTGCTGTCCCCTCAAAATAACTCAACACACAGCCATTAATGTCTAAACCGCTGGCAACAAAAGTGAGTACCCCCCTAAGTGAAAATGTCCAAATTGGGCCCAAAGTGTTAATATTTTGTGTGGCCACCATTATTTTCCAGCACGGCCATAACCCTGTTGGGCATGGAGTTCACCAGAGCTTCCCAGGTTGCCACTGGAGTTCTCTTCCACTCCTCCATGACGACATCACGGAGCTGGTGGATGTTAGAGACCTTGCGCTCCTCCACCTTCCATTTGAGGATGCCCCACAGATGCTCAATAGGGTGTAGGTCTGGAGACATCCTTGGCCAGTCCATCACCTTTACCCTCAGCTTCTTTAGCAAGGCAGTGGTCGTCTTGGAGGGGTGTTTGGGGTCGTTATCATGTTGGAATACTGCCCTGCGGCCCAGTCTCTGTAGGGAGGGGATCATGCTCTGCTTCAGTATGTCACAGTACATGTTGGCATTCATGGTTCCCTCAATGAACTGTAGCTCCCCAGTACCGGCAGCACTCATGCAGCCCCAGACCATGACACTCTCACCACCATGCTTGACTGTAGGCAAGACACACTTATCTTTGTACTCTTCACCTGGTTGCCACCACACACGCTTGACACCATCTGAACCAAATAAGTTTATCTTGGTCTCATCAGACCACAGGACATGGTTCCAGTAATCCATGTCCTTAGTCTGCTTGTCTTCAGCAAACTGTTTGCGGGCTTTCTTGTGCATCATCTTTAGAAGAGGAGGATTGATGAATATAATGTATATTTATTATTATATATTTTACACAAAACAACAGGACATGAATACAGGACCTGTTAACACGTTTCACACAATCTCGTGCTTAATCATTACAAATAAAACAACAAAAGTGCTGTCTTATATAGGAGTTAGTTAATAAGGAACACCTGTCCTAATCAGCACTCCTGAATCCTGAGGATACACCTACTAGTACATTGTAACAAAACATATAAACCATTGTATCAAAAACAGGAATATCAGAAAACAACAAGGAAGGAAGAAAAGAAAAAGGAAAAACCAAGTAGAATAAAAAGAGAAACAAAGAAAGCGAAAAAGAATAATGAATAAAAATTCTGAAAACAATTATAAATGAAAAGTAAAATTAAAAAAATGAAATAACAAACACAGATAAAAGCAAGTAAATATCCCAAGAAGATATGGGCTAAGAAGCCACATTTGTAAATGATCAAAATTTAAATAATATATACAAAAAACGCATACAAAAAATGTATGTCTACTAGGGATAAAGTACAAAAAAAAAAAAAAAAATCACAAAAAAATACATATTCAGACAGGAATATATCAAAACAGCAGAAGAACAGCAAAAAAAATTATATATATCAAAAGTAACGCATCAAAAAACAAAAATAACGCATCAACAAGAAAAAAGAATCCCAAAAGAAAAAAGGATGATATTGAAGATATGTGTGCACACGAATGTGCACACGTGGGGTGCATGATGTGCCCAAATGAACATATCGTGCATCCAAATAAACTAAATAATGAAATATATGAAAGGATATATATGACTCAATAAACATAATAAAATATATGTGCGTGTATGCACACACATGTGTATATTACACACATGCATCTATATGTATTCCTTTTGCATAACCGCAAAAAGTATCACCACTTCTTTTTAAATGATGAATTTTTTCGATGACCTGTACCTGTACTGCCATAATACAGTGGGGCAAAAAAGTATTTAGTCAGCCACCAATTGTGCAAGTTCTCCCACTTAAAAAGATGAGAGAGGCCTGTAATTGGCATCATAGGTACACCTCAACTATGAGAGACAAAATGAGAAAAAAAATCCAGACAATCACATTGGCTGATTTGGAAAGAATTTATTTGCAAATTATGGTGGAAAATAAGTATTTGGTCAATATCAAAAGTTAATCTCAATACTTTGTTATATATCCTTTGTTGGCAATGACAGAGGTCAAACGTTTCCTGTAAGTCTTCACAAGGTTGGCACACCCTGTTGCTGGTATGTTGTCCCATTCCTCCATGCAGATCTCCTCTAGAGCAGTGATGTTTTGGGGCTGTCGCTGGGCAACACGGACTTTCAACTCCCTCCAAAGGTTTTCTATGGGGTTGAGATCTAGAGACTGGCTAGGCCACTCCAGGACCTTGAAATGCTTCTTATGAAGCCACTCCTTCGTTGCCCAGGGGGTATGTTTGGCATCATTGTCATGTTGGAAGACCCAGCCATGTTTCATCTGCAATGCCCTTGCTGATGGAAAGAGGTTTGCACTCAAAATCTCACGATACATAGCCCCATTCATTCTGTCCTGTACATGGATCAGTCGTCCTGGTTCCTTTGCGGAGAAACAGCCCCAAAGCATGATGTTGCCACCCCCATGCTTCACAGTAGGTATGGTGTTCTTTGGATGCAACTCAGCATTCTCTCTCCTCCAAACACGACGAGTTGTGTTTCTACCAAACAGTTCTATTTTGGTTTCATCTGACCATATGACATTCTCCCAGTCCTCTTCTGGATCATCCAAATGCTCTCTAGCAAACTTCAGACGGGCCCGGACATGTACTGGCTTAAGCAGGGGGACACGTCTGGCACTGCAGGATCTGAGTCCCTGGCGGCGTAGTGTGTTACTGATGGTAGCCTTTGTTACATTGGTCCCAGCTCTCTGCAGGTCATTCACTAGGTCCCCCCGTGTGGTCCTGGGATTTTTGCTCACCGTTCTTGTGATCATTTTGACCCCACGGGGTGAGATCTTGCGTGGAGCCCCAGATCGAGGGAGATTATCAGTGGTCTTGTATGTCTTCCATTTTCTAATTATTGCTCCCACAGTTGATTTGTTCACACCACGCTGCTTGCCTATTGCAGATTCAGTCTTCCCAGCCTGGTGCAGGTCTACAATTTTGTTCCTGGTGTCCTTCGACAGCTCTTTGGTCTTCACCATAGTGGAGTTTGGAGTGTGACTGTTTGAGGTTGTGGAAAGGTGTCTTTTATACTGATAACAAGTTCAAACAGGTGCCATTGATACAGGTAATGAGTGCAGGACAGAGGAGCCTCTTAAAGAAGAAGGTACAGGTCTGTGAGAGCCAGAAATCTTGTTTGCAAATTATGGTGGAAAATAACTATTTGGTCGCCTACAAATAAATTCTTTCCAAATCAGCCAATGTGATTGTCTGGATTTTTTTTCTCATTTTGTCTCTCATAGTTGAGGTGTACCTATGATGCCAATTACAGGCCTCTCTCATCTTTTTAAGTGGGAGAACTTGCACAATTGGTGGCTGACTAAATACTTTTTTGCCCCACTGTATCTCCTGCATGACAATTATTGAAATAGCGGGCCACACTAGTAGTAGTTTATTTTTCTTTTCATTTATAATTTTTTCATAATTTTTTTCTCTTTGTTTCTCTTTTTATTCTACTTGGTTTTTCTTTTTTCTTTTCTTCCTTGTTGTTTACGGATATCACTGTTTTTGATACAATGGTTTTATATGTTTTGTTACAATGTACTAATAGGTGTATCCTCAGGATTCAGGAGTGCTGATTAGGACAGGTGTCCTTTATGAACTAACTCCTATATAAGACAGCATGTGTGAAACGCGTTAACAGGTCCTGTATTCATGTCCCGATGTTTTGTGTGTCCTACTGATCAATAAATATACACTATATTCATCAATCCTCCGGTGTGCGGCTGACCCTTCTTCTTGTTGCATCTTGTGTGGTGGCGAGCCAGAGCCTGCCCCTGTCGTGGATTGATCTGGATTGTTTGCCTGAGCGGTATACCTCTGTTTTTTTTATGATGCTGAGTACGTGCACTCAACTTCTTTGGTCGACCATGGCGAGGCCTGTTCTAAGTGGAACCTGTCCAGTTAAACCACTGCATGGTCTTGGCCACCATGTTGCAGCTCAGTTTCAGGGTCTTGCCAATCTTCTTATAGCCTAGGCCATCTTTATGTAGAGCAACAATTCTTTTTCTCAAATCTTCAGAGAGTTCTTTGCCATGAGGTGCCATGTTGAACTTCCAGTGACCAGTAAGAGAGTGAGAGCGTTAACACCAAATTTAACACACCTGCTTCCCATTCACACCTGAGACCTTGTAACACTAAGGAGTCACAAGACACTGGGAAGGGAAAATGGCTAATTAGGCCCAATTTGGACATTTTCATTTAGGGGTGTACTCACTTTTGTTGCCAGCGGTTTAGACATTAATGGATGTGTGTTGAGTTATTTTGAGGGAACAGCACATTGACACTGTTATACAAGCTGTACTACTTACATTGTAGCAAAGTGTAATTTCTTCAGTAGCCAGACCTGAACCTTGTAGCTCTCCCCCATTGTGTCTTTTCCCCTATGTTAGCATTGTGTCCACAGTAGCATTTGCATAGGTAGAGCAGAGTAGGACTGGCCATAGAGGGATTACTTTGACGCAGTTGGCCAGCTTAAGCATGTATTGCAATATGTGTGAACTAAATATCCCTATTTATTGCATAGTCTGCTTGAAAGGGTATATACCAGTGTGCAGAGGGTCCTTCAGAATTTCTAGTGTTAATATGTGGTTACACCCCTTTAGCACCTGATGGATAAATGCATGCACTAGCTGTTGGGATTTGAGCACAGGGATCTCTTGTTTGTTGTATTGTTGGGTCAATAGCCAGACCTGAACCTTGTAGCTCTCCCCATTGTGTCTTTTCCCCTATGCTAGCATTGTGTCCACAGTAGCATTTGCGTAGGCAGAGCAGAGTAGGACTGGCCATAGAGGGATTACTTTGACGCAGTTGGCCAGCTTAAGCATGTATTGCAATGTGTGTGAACTAAATATCCCTATTTATTGCATAGTCTGCTTGAAAGGGTATATACCAGTGTGCAGAGGGTCCTTCAGAATGTGTAGTGTTAATATGTGGTTACACCCCTTTAGCACCTGATGGATAAATGCATGCACTAGCTGTTGGGATTTGAGCACAGGTATCTCTTATTTCTTCAGTGTTGTCACATGAAAAGATAGAATAAAATATTTACAAAAATGTGAGGGGTGTACTCACTTCTGTGAGATACTGTATGCCCTGGATGCAAACTAATACTAATAGGTGTCTGCGAATATCAGATCCAATAAATAATACAGGCAATATTCTTGATTTACTACAGACAGAAGCAGAGATTGTGCAGGAAGAAAATGTTCCTCAAAAGAAGAGCGGTCCTCGCAAAGAGAATTGTAAGATAATTTACCTCAAATATAATCAGTATCTTATGTGAACAGGTTATTGTAAATATTCATTTCTTTCTTCTAGGACTCTAAACCTTTGGAAAATGAACACTCCTCTACTTCTTGACTCAG
Source organism: Staurois parvus (assembly GCF_062004578.1). Taxonomy (NCBI): domain Eukaryota; kingdom Metazoa; phylum Chordata; class Amphibia; order Anura; family Ranidae; genus Staurois; species Staurois parvus. The sequence goes on from NW_028317941.1 coordinate 1,216,919, forward strand.
AAACAAGACAATGTCCATTAAAAGCCAAAACGTAACAATTCTAGCTAAAATCAATTCACTAAAGCAGCTGATGGAAAAGTGGTTTTCGTCATTCCTATATTTGTATTTCCCCTCCATTTCTGGACAGTCAACTGAAACAACCAAATAGAAGCCTTTCTGAATTTAAATACTCTAGTTTAGGTGGACCACTTCCTTTTTTCTCCAGAAATATGCTGTAACACATGTGACTTTTGCCTTTGATACCAATTTTTACTTTTATTAAATAAAATTAAAAAAATGACAAAATCTTGAAGCTGCATCATTTTTCAATATAGCCCTATTGTTCTAGATGTCAGTAAACGCCTATATACACAGAATGGTTGCAGGGAGATGAGGCATGGCTAGCTGGATAGGAACTGCAGCATCCTCAAATTAGGTGCACTGTGCTCAGTGATCACTAAGTGTACCATAATGCATACGGAGAAATTAATTACACTGATAACTATGCACACCAATACACAAACAAGGAGGACATGGAGAACGCTTAAAGAGAAAAATGGGACAACCATAGTCAGCTCTCTTTAGTGTCATTTGACATCTTATGTAGAAATGGGAGATGTGTAACATGTTAATCAGTTGGTAATTTAATATTTTTTGACAGATAAGTACATCTCACATTAAAAACAAGTGATCGGGTAATGTGTCAGCTTTGTACAAAGCTTTGAACATCTTTGATGTTCTTTGAATTCTACACTAATGCATACAAGTTGTTTTCTTCTAGAAAGAAAGAATTTGAATCACTACCATGACAAATGTATTGTCAGCACTGTAATGTGCTGTCATTGCTGCTTTCCAAGTATCTACACTGTATCTACACTATAAAATGTTACAAATTTGCACAGTATCTGGACGTCATCCAGGAGGTTAGGGCTGCACTAACAGATCTACATCCAAGTACTGGGGTAGCCATTACATGAATGGAACATGACTTCTCAGGAAGGCTACACGTTTTGCTTCCAATATTGTCCCCATCACTTTGTTCACTGAGGAATCAAACACTTTTTGTCTTTACACAGTTTTGCAAAGTCAGACTCATATGAAAGTAATTTGTACATTAGGGTGGAGCATCCAGAAGCTCTCAGGTATTAGAGGTAAGGACTACATTGTTAGATCTGATTAAGGAGACAGGGTAGGACATTTTAAGATTTGAGCAATTGTTTTGTAATGACTGCCTAAAATTATTATAACAGCCATAGGAAGGGTTCTCTATACATAAAGAAACAATATGGTGTTGTCTGATCACACAAAGGGTATTATTCTCTCTGTATACAACATACTAATCCAAAAACATCTACTGAAATAACTCTGAAATGCAGAAAGCAATGATCTTAAGACCACCGATGAAGATGAACAGTCAGATATAAATTTGCTTTTTAGAGCAGGTCTGTGGCACAGTTCTGATTGTACTGTTGATGCTTCAGTCACTTGAATGGATAATAAAGTAGGAGAAATAAGTTGATTTACCTTGGCGACCTGTTTAACACACCCAAGGGTACGGTCTCTCTCCCAGATGACAGGATTGGTTCCATCCATTCCACAACCCTGGTAGTTCTCTCCACCGCAACTCTGTCAGCATCCTGTTACCTGAAATGCCTGTGCTTGCACTCTGGCTGACTTCCAATGGTACATTGGGCCCACTAACACATTTGACGATTCTTGACAGGTTTCCTCTCAGATTGGGTGGGACAATGACCTTTGATTCCACTATCCGCATCCGGTAATTAATCAGAGCCTTTGATGGTGGACCACACCATGATCTCTCTTATAGTGTCATTGTCTGGGAGACACCTTCTGCATCACAGTTACATTGGATGCAAGCAAAGAAAGCTGGTAAGCTCACTCAGGAAGTCATATGGTCCAGGGAAGACAGGGCTGGCTCTGAACGCAAGTCCTTTTCCTGGAAAATTCTAGGTAAGTCTGTGTTGCTTTAATTATAGCAACAGTGGTCTGCATCTGCAGGCAAGGGGTAATGGTCAGCTGGTCCCTCCTCAGGATGCCAGCACTGATTTTCACTGGGTGGGCGAAAATCTGTGGTTTATATTCCAACATTCCAGAACCGTCAGGTTGACAAGTTGTCAAGATCATTCCAGGGCAATGGCAAGTGGAACATTCAGGAGGTCTTAGGGGAATCTGTTCCCAGTGGAGATGCTTGCATCTCTCCTCAAGCAGAGATGCAGCAGGTTTCTCACCAAGTATCTTGTTCGGGGGGCAGAGAGGATGGATGTTCTCTCTTGCCCTTGCAACTTTCAGCTCAGGAGGTGACAGTTATTGCAATTCTGCCACACTGGACCAAAAGGCTGTGGTTCCCGCTGTGTCATCAAAGGAGCACCTGTGAGCCTCTTCTCTTCCTGCAGATGCTTCAACTTCTCTCACAGGAGATGTTATTTCACTGCCATCCAGTCATCTTGTCTTAAGGGCTTGGAAGTTTACAGGAGGAATCTGGAACAGCTAGAAACGTCTGCCACCACTTCTTAGGGCAAACAATGTGTAGTCAGTGGCACCTGCATTATTGATTACATACTAGTTAGCTTCCTTCTATCATTAATGTCCTTTGTAGCTAGGACACAGCTCTTGCACTCCATGTTGAATTCTCATGTGTACAGCATAAAATACAGTCCATACACAGGACTGTAGTTGCAAATTTTTCTATTTGTATTTTATGGATCTGAACACAGAGCACAATTACTGATTATTTACACAGCTCTGGGCATAGGGCCCTACCAAACCATATGCCTGCTTTCAGATCTGAAAAAGAGAAAAAAAAGCAGCATGAGCCCCTGAAAGCTACTGATCATTATTAGTATATGATGGTTCACATACCAGTAAATTGGTTTGCATACAAAACTTGTAAAAGTGATAAATGGCACCATAGCTTTTTTTTTTCTACCCTGCATGCCAACACCCCCTGCTATGTTGTAACCTCAGTACTCTGTATTCTGGGAGTACAGCAGACAGGAGTGCTCAACATACAGCACACAGCAGCCAGGAATATTGTATGCGTGTTGTAGAATACAGAATGCAGTGACCGGCAGTATGCAATGTACAGTACAAAATAGAGATTGCAGCAGTCAGGAGTATGTATCATATTGTGTACATTACATACTTTTGACCTCTATAGTCTTTATGTTCTGCAATATGTTATAAAGTTTATACTGTTGTGTGTTACATATTTATGGCTGCTGCACTGTTTATGCTGGACTGTATGCTAATAACCCAAACTCTGCTCTCTGTAAGCTGGGGTGTATGATGCATTTTTTAAAGCCTGAGAATCCATCAGTTAGGAGTGTGCAATGTACAGTACAGAATACAAAGTTCAGTAATCAGGAATATGTAATGTACAGAGCGTATAGAGTGCAGAGGTCAGGAGTATGAAACATACAGCCCAGGGTAAAGAGTGCAGTGGTCAGGATTACATAATGTACAGGCCAGCACACAGAGGGTAATAAGCAGGAGTTTGCAAGCTATAGCACAGCAAACAGATCAAATAGGTCTGGATTACAGAACATACAGTGTACATTATATGCTTCTGACTGTCCTAGTATGTACACTGTGTGGTAAATGTCCCTTAGTGTTGTAGCTTACATACTTATGGCCACTGCACTCTTTAGACTGGGCTGTACAGTGCATGTGCTTAGGGAAAAATAATAATCTCATAGAACACAGATTTACAGAAAAAAATAAAAAGATTTGGAGCACTTATTTCAAAGAATTGCAAAATGAGCAATCAGTATGACTATGCAGCAGGAAAAGCAAATATGATTTATGGGTGCATCAGTAGGGGAAGGAGGTCCTTATTCTACTTTTTAGAGCTTTTGTTAGACCTTTAGAATTATGTGTCCAAATTTGGAGACCTAACAAAAACATATCAAGAGAGACTAGAGGATCCTAATAGTTATAACTTCCATAAAAGAAGGGAAAGAGAAAACATGATCGAAACTTTAAATATATTGAATATGTGACTAGGGTTCAGGACAGCAGTATTTTTAATATTAAAAGAGCATCGGTGCTGCATCTGTCCCCTGCTACTTCTAAGACTGAGAACTGAGTGCTCAAAGACCATGGATTGCTCAGTTCTCGATCTTCAGTGAGCAGGTTTTCAGTGACAGTCACCAGCTCTCTGCTCTGCCTTTCCAGCACTCACTGGACCACTAGGCTGTGGAGAGGGCGGGAGAGGCTGGCTCAGGCTGTCAGTGCCTAGCTGATAAGCTGAGTCAGTTGTCGGTCTAAACATCTGGATGGATCCCGACAGTAAAGTCAGCTTCTCTCCAGAATATGGACCGGCTCACTGATGTCTGAAAATGGGTCACAAAAGTGCAGAACAAAGTGCACTCCTGTGACCTGCAGGAGAAGTAGAGCCAAAAGAGCTTTGACCTTACTTCACCTTTAAGCCAAGATCAAGAAAATGGGGACATGACCTCAAACTAACAGGAGGAAAGTTCAAAATTAACCTAAGAAAGTATTAATTTACCAAAAAGTAGTAGGTTCTTGGAACAGACTTACAGCAGAAGTAATAACTCAGTCAGCAGTAAATTAATTTAAACAAGCTTGGGATAAACATCTGTATTTAGACAAAAAGGTTTAAAAAAACAAAACAAAAAAGGAGCAGCCTTAAATCAGAACTTCACCCAAAATGTGAAGTACTGCAGATTCTCTCCTTCTCTCATCAGTTACTGAGTTGCAAGTTTTTTTGGGTGAAGGAGGGAGTGAGCACCATTATTTGTTGGTACCTGCTCTCGCTTCTGCAATTCTCACCTAAGCGAGGATGAACTTGCTTGGCCTGCTGCCTTCCCTGGACATATCACAGCTGATTCACTAATCCAAGATGGAGGCATTGGGGACCCAGGGTTAGAACATTAAGCTGCAGAAAGACTCTGGAATCTATGGATTGATAAATACCTGATTTTAAAAAGTCAGCAGCTGTACTGTTTTAAAGATCTTAGTGATGCTTCTTTTTAATGGGCCACTTGGTCTTTTTTGCCATCCCTCTTCTGCTACTTTACATACTCCTGACCCTTGCACAGTATACACCCCTGTCTACTGCATTGTATATGCTATATTGAAATTACATACTCCTGATTCTTTGTCTTAACAATTGCTGGTTGCTAAGTAGTCTCCTTATTTTTTAAAAATGTTCCTCTTTAAGGGTTGCTTCACTCCTGAATCGCACAGGAATGTTGTCCACCTTCCTGAGCAATTCAGTGTGGTGCAATTGAAATCACACTGGATAACACCAAAAAAAAGTGCATGGAATGCTTTTCAAAAAGCTGCGGTACTGCGGTACCATGCGATTCAGTGCAGGCAAACGCACTGTGTTTGCAATCTGCGTTTGGGGTATCATTAGGAATACATCGATACCTCTGTCAGATCACACACCCAGTGCATTATGAATGTGGTGAGGAAACTTGCAAGGAATGTGGGTTTCCCACACTGTGTCCTGGTGTGAACGAACCCTAAGGGAGGCTCATTAGAAAGTGTTAGTTCTGTCTATATTTTGTGTGCAGAAAAACATATGTAATGGAAGATTTTCTCTTTTTAAAAATAATTGTGCTGAGGTATTTTGTATACAGTACGTGTCTCTGAGACTATAGCTTGTGACATAGTAAATAAAGCACATTTTGTGGGTTCAAGGACTGTTATTTGTGTGCTTTGTATACAGAAACAAGACTCCGGTTTTGTTTAATTATACCTGTTAAGCCACTCCCAAAGTCACTGCAGTGAGGGCACATCCACCATTTGCTGTGGCATGCTAAGTCACATCATCGTTAGGCAGGCCATATATTATGCAATTTTCTTTCTTTCTTTCATCCTTGGGTTGAAAGGAAGAAAATCGCTTGACTCCACCATCACTGACTGTAGGGAATCCCTGCTGCTGTACCCAATGTACTCTGACAGCTGGAGGTTTCCCCGCTGTCAGAATACAATGGTCACTACTACTGGCTATAGCTGCCTGCAGTGATCGCACAGAAAAAAGCTGGTTGAACTGAAGTCAATCGATAGATTGACTTCAGTACAACCGGCCTACCCATAGATGGATTGAAATTTGGCTGGGGCCTGCTGAACCAGCTGAATGTCAATCCGTCTATGGCCAGCTTTATTCTTAGAGTTCCCAGCAGTGCCCCTGGTCTTTCACGATCCTAGCAATGCCTGTTGTTGCATAAGTATAATCCCAGCATAATAATGACTTGTCAGACTTCCAGCACAGGGATCACAGAAGCTTTTCCTCTATAAAAAAACCGGCCACTCATTTTCCTGCAAAATAATACCAGAATAGACTACATCTTTGCATTTTCCTATCAATAAGAATAGCCATACTAATTTGCCAGGTATACATTCTATAAAGTGGGAGTATTAACAAAAATTTACAAAACAGTGTTTAATTTGTTTTAGTATTTTGAAGATTATTTTTCAAAGTAGAAAACGCTTGCTGATATCAAATATTTAAATGCAGATGTTTATCAGATGCTAAGTGATTGTAAACTACAGCACATCAGGTCATGTCATGAAGTAACTGACTTCTCTGCTGGCAGAAAACAAGCACGGTTACCACTGCTACACGTGACCAGGTTGTGAGGTTGGTATGCTCTTTGCCTCTCTTTCCTAATCACTTCCTTGTCTCTTACTCTTTCACACACAAACACGCTGGCTATTTGCCGTGTGTGAGCTTCCAGCTGGCAGGACATTCACAGAACTGGGAGCACGAAATGCGGTATTGGTCAGTTGCTCAGCATAAGTCAAAAGCATGCTGGGACATGTTAGAACTCTTGTACAATTTGCTATGTCACATTCTTGCCATTGCTATAGGAAAGAACCCAGTTATGCAAACATTCTTTGATTTTGGTACAAAGGTTTCATTTACAGGGGAGGTAGTTTAACCACTTGCCACACAGGCCAATTCTGACACTTCTTGCAAAAATCTGTATTTTTTTAACTAGATAATTACTTAGAACCCCAGACTTATATATTTTCTGAAAGCAAAAGCCCAGGAGAAAAAAAGTGGCTGTTGCAATATTTTTTGCCACACGATATTTGCACAGCAGTTTATCAAATGCAAATTTTCAGGAAAAATATACTTTAATGGATTTTAGTGCACACAAAACACAATATACAGTATTACCCTTTTTTTTTTGTAAAGTATAAAAAATGATGTTACGCGGAGTTAAATAGATGCCTAACATGTCACACTTTAAAACTATGTATGCCCAAGGAATGGTGACAAAACAACTGTACTTTAACCACTTCAATACCAAGCACTTTTACCCCCTTCCTGTCCAGGCCAATTTTCAGGTTTCAGCGCTCTCACAATTTGAATGACAATTGCGCGGTCATGCAACACTGTACCCAAACGAAAATGATATCATTTTGTTCACACAAATAGAGCTTTCTTTTGGTGGTATTTAATCTTTGTTTCTGTTATAGAAGTTTGCAAATAAATAATTGTTCTTCATAAATTTAGGCCAATTTCTTTGGTGAAAAACACCCAAATAAGTATTTATTATTTTGTCTGTAGGAAAGTTATAGAGTTCACAAACTATGGGATATATCTGAAAATTGATCAGTCCTGAAATACTGACAGCCAATCTAATTTCTTGAGGCCCAGAAATGTCAGAACAGTACAGATATCCCCCAAATGACCCCTTTTTGCAAAGTAGATAGTCTGCCGTATTTCATAAGAGGCATGGCGAGTTTTTTGACGTAACTTTTTTGTTATAATTTTTCGGAAAATGAAGAAATGAAAGAAATTATTTTCACAATTTTTTTTTTTTACATACTGTCACCAGTGCAGTACAGCATCAGCATATAACTGGTGTGGTGGTGATCAGGGACACTGACTGGTGACAGTCCGAAAAAAAAAATTATAATTTTTTTTAATTTTTGTATTATTTTTTATAAAATAGTTCTCTTTTTTTAAAGATTTTCTTTTTCATATTACACTATGACTAAAGTAGTATAATGTTATAGTAACATTGTACTACTCTGGGGAAGTGATCAGTATTTGTTTTTTTTTTTTACACAATTTGATTGCTTATAGCAAATAATTTATATAAACACACATATATAAACATTGATCGCACCACAACATGTGAGGTATCGCTGAACATGTCAGAGCAAAAACAATAATTCTAGGGCCAGACCTCCTGTGTAGCTCTAAACTTTAACCTGTAAGCTTTTACTATAGATAATTTAATGTACCTTAGTTTGTTGCAGTTCTACAGCTGAGCACAATTTGAAAGCATGACATGTTTCGTATCTATTTACTCAGAGTAACATCATCTTTTCTATTTTACTAAGAATTTGGTATTATATTGTGTTTATGTTCACTAAAATTCATAAACTGCTTACCTGCTGCCGTATAGCAGATATACTGCTACACAGTGGCACGGGTGCGCAGAATCACGTATATATATATGTGATTCGTGGTCCTGCGGTTTTCGCAAGCTGGGGGGGATCCCCGAGGGATCAATCATCTGATTTAGGCCAGTGATGTCCAGCCTAAGTTGGATGATCGATTCGATCCCTGTCCTGTGTTGACAGTTACACAGGTACAGGTAGTGATGACATATTCTCTCTTTGGGCACATTCCGTCCTAGAGAGAGAAGAATCAACAGAATTGTAAGTACAAGGACTACACAATTACAGTTAGAACACTCTAGGACACATTTAACCCCTAGATCGCCCCCCCCCAGTTAACCCCTTCACTGCCCTGTCCCAAGTGTCATTAGTACAGTGTAACAGATTTTTTTTAGCTGATCACTGTATTTGTGTCACTGGCGACTTCAGATGGCATTAGCGTCAGTTAGCGCCCCTCCCAGATAGCGTCAGATTGCCTGTTAGTACATCACATTTAACCCCTTGATTGCCAGGAACACGCTCACATACCATAAACCTCCATTGCTAGTATCGTGTCTAAACGGATCAATATCTTTGATCAGATCAGAACTATACCAGCACTCACATACCTATAGTGTCCCCAAAAACACAGTGTTAGCAGGATCAGCCCCGGCACCTGCCAGCACTGCGTTTAGCCCCTACGCTTCCCCCCCTTCCCCCCCCCAAGTTCAGTTTCAGTAGATCACTGTCACTTGATACATTGCACATAAAACCACAGTGTTCGCAGAATCAGGCCTGATCTCTGTTATTTTTTTGTAGCGGTTTAAGCAGTCCCTGACAGGTGCTCTTTTTCCCGTGAGCCGCACTAGGAACCTATACATTTAGTGGCCAAAATGTCAATGGAAAGGTACTCTAGTGAAGAGGCCTACAGTATTCTGAGCATGTCAGTTGAGAGCAAAGGGGAAGACTCCCTGACACAATCAGCCTAAGAATACAAACCTGTAGACAGCAGCAGCACCCTGACAGCTCAGACGAAGGAGAAGAGGTCCCTGCTAAGATCAGGTGTACCCGACCCCATTCCCAGGTGGCTGAGATGCTACAAACGCATGATGACTCTCATATGCAGCAGAGTGCCAGTACTAGTGCCGCTCTACCTTTTGGTGAACTGGCGAGCACCAGCGGCCTAGTACGTCCTGGTCTTTCACATACCAGCACTGCAGTATCACTTGGTGATGTGGTGAGTCCTATAAGTGCAGTACAAGCTAGTGCGGTGGCGAGCCAAAGTAGTCTCCAAGCCACCAAGAATACGCACACAGGCCTATAGGACCCATAGTATCCTTCCGGATGTGCTTGCAAATCTCTAATGGCAGCCCACAAATTCTGCAGCACCCATACTTCCCCCATTCACTGCCCAACCCGAAATTCAGGTGGAAACCACAAATTTAAATACTCCCCTTGATTTTTTGGAGCTGTTTTTCAAGGAAGATCTGTATGCATTGATTGTGGATCAAAGCAATTTATAAGCACAACAGTATATCGCCACCAATCTAGATTCAAACCTTGCCAGACCATTTCCATGGAAACCCACTACGGTTTCTGAATTTAAAGTTTTTTTGGGCCTAAAAAGCCTGCTTGAGAAATGAGGAATTGCTCGCAGTGAAATGGAAGGACAAACGGGATGTTTTGGTCCTGTCTTCCATTCATGCAGACATGACTATCCAAATTGCCACGACAGCTGGTGTTGTTGAGAAGCCCCTCTGTGCTCATGACTATAACTTTAACATGGGAGGGGTATACTTCAATGACCAGATGATGAAGTCGTACTTAGTGTGCCAAAAAGCCAGACGCTGGTACAAAAGAGTGAATGTTTATTTCAATTGGCTCTATATAACAATTTTGTGCTTTACAAAGCAACTGGACATAGTGGATCCTTCCTAAAATTCCAGGAAGAGATCATCATGGCCCTTTTGTATCCAGAGGTGCTAGGCACCAAACCCTCAACTCAGGTGCAGTTAGCTGGCTGCATGAGAGGCATTTTCCCAATGTCATTCCTGGTACCCCAACCCAAAAGGCATCCCAAAAAAGATGTTGTGTCTGTAGCAGATATGGAATTAGGCATGACATCCGCTTTTTTTTTGTTCCTCTTGTCCTGGCCAACCTGGTCTCTGCCTCATAGACTGCTTCTGTTGCTACCACACACTAGTGGAGTATTAGTATAGGGTACAGCATGGCACAGTTCAGGGCACATAATTACACAGGGTCTCGAAAGATGTTAGGTAGTCAGGAAACTGGCTATCGCACTTGAAAAGACCCTACAATCTGTTTTAAAAAGTAAAAAAAATAAATAAATAAAAAAGTACAACTCCCCAAAAACTTATAAATTTTAAAAAAACAAAAATAGTTATAGTTTTTTTTGTTGTTGTTACTGTTCATTTCAGTTATAATTTTACTGTTTTGTTAAACACTGCTGTTTTCTTTGCAGAAATGCCATTTAGCTGTAGCACCGACCTGTTTATTCTTACAGCAACAGGCAGAATATACATAAGTCAGTGTGGGCAGCGCTGTTGGATGAGATTTTTCATCCGCAGTTAAAAAAGAGCATATATGCCTAAGCATGGGGGCCTGGGGTGGCCAGTGGGTGGATGGCCCCTATGCTTTGGCATATATATTTTATAAAATTTGTTGGCACATTTCATGTGTGCCCATTAGAAGTGGGTGGATGCAGGGAGGTATATTCTAATGGTGGGCATACCACACACATTTTCTGGCAGAGATATTTCAATAAAAAAGTTGTTTTATTGAGTTACTGTTTTATTGTTAACCATTGCTGTTTTCTTTGCAGGAATGTCATTCAGCACCGACTTGTTTATTCTGAAAGAAAAAGGGGGTCTTGCTCTCAGAATATACATAAGTTAGTGTGCGCAATGCTGTTGTCTGAGATTTTTCATCCGCAGTTAAAAAAAAAAAAAAAGGAGCATATATACCAAAGCATGGGGGACTGGGATGGCCGGTGGGTGGATGGCCCCTATGCGTCGGCATATATATTTTCTAATATTTGTTGGCACATTTCATGTGTGCCCACCATTAGAAGTGGGTGGATGCAGGGAGGTATTCTAATGGTGGGCATACCACACACTTTCTAGCAGAGATTTCTTCTCTTTTTTTCCCATTTAGCTCACAGGCTGCATTAAAAAAAAAAAACCGAACATAGCATATACACCCAACAAGGACCAGTGACGTACTGGTACATCACTGGTCTTTGAGTGGTTATACCAGGATGATACCTGCAGCTGCAGGCATCATCCTGGTATCATTTTTTTCAGCAGGCGATGGGCTTTCATGTAAAAGCAATCCTAGTGGCTAATTAGCTGCAGGACTGCTTTTACAAACAGCGGGAGACAATGCCCCCCTCCCCTGCTGCCTTCCACGGCCTTCTCAGGCAGTCCCGTGCCATCGGGGGAACCTGGGAATGCAGCCGGTGTTTCTGCCAGCTGACCATAGAGGTGATTAGAGATAGGAATGGTGCCAATCATCTCTATAGTCTAAGAAACCAAAGAAACCAGAAGCTACAAGCATTTCACCACTTCAGTTTCGCAGGATATAAACAGCGCCATTTGCAAATTGGGAAAGCATTTGATCACACCGATCTTGGTGAGAATAGATAATGTAAGGGCAGAAGAGATATGTAGAGTCTGATAGACCCCAGATTCCTCAAAAAAGAATATATGACAATGCCCATTGAAGTTATAGGGGATATTTACATTCCTTGTGATAGCATTAAAAGTGATAAAAAAAATGAAAGGGACAGTGTAAAAATAACAAAATAACTTTAAAAAAAGTACCCTTGCCACACGCACGCACACCTGCATGCGCGAGCGTTGACCCCGTGCCAGTATGTAAACTGCGGTTGCACCATGCATGTGAGGTAACAAACGTCAGATCAAGAGAAGTAATTCTAGCACTAGACCTCCTCCATAAATCTAAAATGGTAGCTTGTAAAGGATTTTACAGCGTTGCCTATGGATATTAAAAATGTATGCAATTTGTTGCCATTGCAGGGGGCATGTACAGTTTTAAAAACATGTCATGTTTGGTATTTATTTACTCAACCTAGCATAATCTTTTATATGTTATCAAATAATTGGCCAATATATATTGTTTTTGTGGATTAAAATGTAAAAAAAGTGTATTTTTTTTCAAGAAATGTGCGTTTGAAAAATTGCTGCGCGAGTACTATGTGACATAAAAAATTGCAGCACCCATAATTTTATTCATTAGGGTGTCTGCTTTAAAAAAATATATAATGTTTTAGGGTTCAAAGTAATTTTCAAGCAAAAATACAGATTTTTTTCATGTGAACAAAGTGTCAAAAAAGGCTTAGTCTTCAGGTGGTTAGAAGAGTGAGTGCTGTGTGGCATAAACTTCTAATGCTGGGCAGAGAATGCCCCCACCCCCCAAAATGATCCAGTTTTGGAAAGTAGACACCCAAAACTATTTGCTGAGAGGCATGTTAAGTCAAGAGAAGAAGAATTTATTTTTACCACAAGTTTTTGGAAAATTACAAAAACATTTTTTTTTGTTTTCACAAAGTTGTCACTTAAATGATATATTGCCCACACAAGCCATAGGTATATGTGGAATTACACCCCAAAATACATCTGCTACTTCTCCTGAGTATGGGGGTACCACATGTGAGAGACGTTTTGGCAGTCTAGCCAAGTACAGGACCTCAAAATCCAATAAGCACCTTCAGGCTTTTAAAGGGCTTTATTTCCTCATTAGACTTCCTGACTACCTATCACAGTTTTGGAGGCCCTGAAATGCCAAGATAGCTCCAACTCCCCCAAATTACCCTTTTTTGGAAAGTAGACACCCCAAGGAATTTGATAAGAAGCATGGTGAGTATTTTGCAGATCTCGTTTGTTGCCACAAGTATTTGGAAATGAAGAAAAAACAAAAACATTTTTTCTTTTCTTTTATATTTCAAAACCTTCTGAGAAAAAAAATTAGATTTGCAATTTACTCACCATGCTTCTTTTTAAATTCCTTGGGGTGTCTACTTTCAAAAAAAGGGGTAATTTGGGGGGAGGTTGGTTGTATCCTGGCATTTCAGGGCCTCTGAAACTGTGATAGGTAGTGAGGAAGTGAAATGAGGAAGTTACTCACCTTCAAACTTTCAAGGTGGTCATTGAATTTCAGGCTCCTGTATGTGGCTAGGCTCCCACAAAGTCTCACACATGTGTTATCCCCATACTCAGAAGTAGCAGAATGTATTTTGGGGTGTAATTCCACATACCTATGCCTTGTGTGAGCAATATATCATTTAAGTGACAACTGTGTAAAAAAAAAAAAAAAAGTTCTTGGCATTTTCCAAAAACTTGTGGGAAAAAAATAAATCTTCCATGGACTCAATATGCCTCTCAGCAGATAGCTTAGGGTCTCTGCTTTCTAAAAAGGGGTAATTTGAGGGTGTTTGTACTATCCTGTTATTTTAGCACCTCAAGAAATGTGATAGGCAGTCAGAAAATAAAAGCTGTGTAAATTCCATTACTTATACCATAGTTTGAAGACACTAACTTTCACACAAAGCAATCAATATACACTTCTTGGGATTTTTTTTTTACTAAAAAGACATGTAGCAGAATACGTTTTGGCTTAAATTTATGACTGAGTTTACTATATATTTTTTATAGCGGAAAGTAAAAAAATAGTTTTTTTTCCAAATTTTTGCTTTTTTGTTTATAGAACAAAAAATAAAAAAAAAAACAGTGCACAGGTAATCAAATACCACTGAAAGAAAGCCCTATTTGTGTGAAAGAAAGGACATACATTTCGTTTGGGTACAACGTTGCATGACCGCGCAATTATCTGTTGAATTAGTGCAGTGCCGAATAGCAAAAAAAGCCTGGTCATTAAAGGGGGTAAATCCTCTGGAGGGCAAGTGGTTAAGGGCGCTGCCATAAAAAATTCCCCACCCGGGATCTTTGCTCTCCTCCATGTTGTCGAGGTGGATCTCAACCTCTGAAAGGTTGCCTAACCTTGCCCTACACCCTGACAATAAAGAGCATATAACCCTTGCTGTGGGGGACAGCCCTCCCCTGCATGGGTATTTTGTAGTTCCATCCCGGAGTTTAACTTTAATTCTTTCACTGTCAGTCCCTGCACGCCACTTTTAAAGGCCAAGTTCACCTTTAGGAACATGTTACATATTACACCCAAAATTAGGGCGTAACATGCTCCTATGTAGCAACCCCCTGGCCCTGGGCTCGCTCTCTCCCATCTACAGCCAGCATACCTGGCTGCAGCAGCACTATCTGCATGGTACAGACACTTACAGGTCAGCTGTCTTCCTTCGCCGGACGCTCTCCTCTTAACTCGCTCCGGCAGCTCCCTCACTTAATCTTCGCGCTGCTGCTCTGCTCCTCCTCTCCAAACTCCACCTCCTCGCCAGTGATTGGCCGCCGGAACTGTAGCTCAGGAGAGGCACACATGCGGGCAATCACCGGCGAGGAGGTGGAGGTGGAGAGGAGGAGCCAAGCGGCAGCACGAAGATCAAGTGAGGGAGCTGCCGAAGCGAGTTAAGAGGAGAGCGTCCGGTGAAGGAAGACAGCTGACCGGTAAGTGTCTGTACCATGCAGATGATGCTGCTGCAGCCAGGTATGCTGGCTGTAGATGGGAGAGAGCGAGCCCAGGCTGGGGCAGGGGTCAGCAAGGTAAGTATCATTGGTGTCAGTGGGTGGAATAGTGCCCCATCATTGGTGTCACTAATACCAACGATGGGGCACTATTCCTCCCCCCACTGACACCAACGGTGGGGCACTACTCCTCCCCCCACTGACACCAACGGTGGGGCACTACTCCTCCCCCCACTGACACCAACGGTGGGGCACTACTCCTCCCCCCACTGACACCAACGGTGGGGCACTACTCCTCCCCCCACTGACACCAACGGTGGGGCACTACTCCTCCCCCCACTGACACCAACGGTGGGGCACTACTCCTCCCCCCACTGATACCAACGGTGGGGCACTACTCCTCCCACTGATACCAACGATGGGGCACTACTCCTCCCACTGATACCAACGATGGGGCACTACTCCTCCCACTGATACCAACGATGGGGCACTACTCCTCCCACTGATACCAACGATGGGGCACTACTCCTCCCACTGATACCAACGATGGGACACTACTCCTCCCACTGATACCAACGATGGGGCACTATTCCTCCCACTGATAGCAACGATGGGGCACTATTCCTCCCACTGCTACCAATGATGGGACACTATTCCTCTCACTGATACCAATGATGGGGCACTATTCCTCCCACTGATACCAATGATGGGACACTATTCCTCCCACTGACACCAATGATGGGACACTATTCCTCCCACTGACACCAATGATGGGACACTATTCCTCCCACTGACACCAATGATGGGGCACTATTCCTCCCACTGATGGGACACTATTCCTCCCACTAATACCAATGATGGGACACTATTCTTCTCACTGATACCAATGATGGGACACTATTCCTCCCACTAATACCAATGATGGGACACGATTACTCCCACTGCAAAAATTACAGTTATGAAGTAGCAACAAAAATAATTTTGTGGTTGGGGGTCACCACAACATGAAGAACTGTATTAACCACTTCCAGTCCAGACACTTTTACCCCCTTCCTGCCCAGGCCAATTTTCAGCACGGTCACACTTTGAAAGACAATTGCGCGGTCATACAACACTGTAGCTATATGAATTTTTTTAGCTTTTTTTGAGACAGATAAAGCTTTAATTTTAGTGGTATTTATTTGCCACTGGGATTTTTATTTATTTTTTGCTATGCAAATGAAAAAGTACAAAAATTTTGAAAAAAGTGTTTTTCTTATAAAATTTTAAAATAGTATATTATCATAAATCTTGGCCAAAATTTATTTTATCTTTTTAGTTAAAAAAAAAAATAAAAAAAATAACCCAAATTAGTTTATAACCAAAAATAATTTAACATTTTTTTATTACTGTTTTTTTTTTTTACATACTGTCACCCTAGCAGTACAGTGTCACCATGGTGACACTGTACTAGTGTGGGTTGATGTATATAAACGGCTGAACGGGAGGTGGTTAAATGGTCACAGCCTTAGGAAGGTTGAGAACCACTGCTTTAGAGGATTTACCCCCCTTTTTTGTGATACGGCACTGCGTTACTTTAATTGACAATTGCGCGGTCATGCAACACTGTACATAAATTAAATTTATGTCCTTTTTTCCCACAAATAGAGCTGTCTGTGGTATTTGATCACCTGTGCGTCTTTTAATTTTGGGGCTATAAACAAAAAAAAGACTGACAATTTTGAGAAAACAAAAACAATATTTTTTACTTTTTGCTATAAAACATGTCCAGTAAATTTTTTTTTAAAAAAATCTAATTTGGTCATAAATTTAGCCCAAAATGTATTCTGCTACGTCTTTGCTGAAAAAAATCCCAATACGTGTAAATCAATTAATTGGTTTACGTGAAAGTTATAGTGTTTAAAAAATATTAACTGTCGTTTTTCAACTGACAAAAAATAAACTCATTTTTCAACTGTCATTTTATCCCACCTTCAAAAATGAACTGTCATTTTTCAACTGTCCAAAATTTTGTTTTTCAACTGTCATTTTTAAACTGACAAAAAATAACTCATTTTTTTGCCACTGCCAAAAATAAATTTTCAACTGTTAAAAAATCCTAATTTTTCAAATGTCATTTTCTTTGCCATTGTCAAAAAATAATTGTCATTTTTCAAATGTCAACAATTAACTGTCATTTTCTTGCCACTGTCAAAAATGTACTGCCTCTTTTGCCACTGTCAAAAATTAACTGACATTTTCAGCTGTCAAAAAACCCCTCATTTTAAAAATTTTATTTTTTGCCACTGTCAAAAATTAATTTGTTTGCAACTCTCTCAAAAAAAAAAAAAAAACACAACATTTTTCAAATGTCAACAATTAACTGCTATTTTCAACCGTCAAAAAACCTAATTTTTCAGCCATTGTCAAAAATACCTAATTTTTTGTTACTTTTGACAGTGGCAAAAAAAGACATTTGAAAAATTAGGGTTTTTTGACAGTTGAAAAGGACAACTATTTTTTCACAGTGGAAAAAAATGACGGGATTTTTGACAATGGCAAAAACAATTGAAAAATGAGTTATTTTGACAGTTGAAAAATAAGTAAATTTTTGACAGTGGGAAACAAATTAGTTAATGTTTGACAGTGGCAAAAAAAAATGACAGTTAAAAATTATTTATTTTTGACAGTAGAAAAAAAAAATTACATAAAATAAACAAGTTTTTTTTTTGTTAGTTGAAAAATGAGCTATTTTTTTGCCATGGTCAAAAAATTAACTGTCTTTTTTTTTACCACTGTCAAAAATTAACTAATTTTTTAACTGTCAAAAAATTCAATTCAACTGTAATTTTTTGCCACTGTCAAAAATGAATTGTCATTTTGCACCGTCAAAAATTAACTATTATTATTTGTTGCCACTGTCAAAAATTAGCTGTCATTTTCAACTATCAAAAAAACCTAATTTTTCAAATGTCATTGTTTGCTACTGTCAAAAATAAATCATTTTTAATTGTAATTTTTTTTGCCACTATCAAAAATTAACTGTCGTTTTTCAACTGTCAAAAATAACTCATTTTTAACTGAAAAAAGTAACTAATTTTTCAAATGTAATTTTTTACCACTGTCAAAAATTAACTGTCATGTTTTGCCACGGTCAACAATTAACTATCATTTTCAACTGTCAAAATAACCTTATTTTAAAAATGAATTTTTTTGCCAGTCAAAAAATAACTAATTTTTCAAATGTCAAAAAACTCATTTGGCAGCCATTGTCAAAGATACCTCATTTTGTTGCCACTGTCAAAAATTAAGTCATTTTTCAATTGTCAAAAATAACTGAAAAAAACCCCTCATTTTTCAACTGTCATTTTTTGCCAAAATGACAGTTGAAAAACATTTATTTTTGACAGTTGAAAATTGACGGATATTTTTTGTCACGGTCAACAATTAATTGTCAAAATAACAAATTTTTCAGGAATGACAGGAAAACTGTCATTTTCCAACAGTCCAAAAAATAAAACATTTTTCAACTGACAAGAAATAACTAATTTTTTTCAACTGTAATTCTTTTGCCCCTGTCAAAAATTAACAGTGATTTTTTCGCCACTGTCAAAAATTAGCGGTCATTTTCAACTGTCAAAAAACCTCATTTTTCAGATGTCATTTTTTGCCACTGTCAAAAATTAACTGTCATTTTTTTACCACTATCAAAAAATAACTGTCATTGTTTGCTACTGTCAAAAATAATTTAACTGTAATTTGTTTGCCACTATCAAAAATGACTTGTCATTTTTTGTCCCTGTCAATAATTAACTGTCATTTTTCAACTGTCAAAAATAACACGTTTTTTCCGCTGTCAAAAAATATCTGTCATTTTCAACTGTCAAAAAAAACCTCATTTGACCTCATTTCCACTGTCAAAAATTAACTGTCTTTTTTTGCAACTGTCAAAAAATAACTAATTTTTCAAATTTCAATAATTAGCTGTCATTTTTAAACTGTCAATAAATAATTGACGTTTTTCAACTGTCAAAAAACCCTAATTTTTAAGCCACTGTCAAAAACTAATTTTTTGCCACTGTCAAATATAAGTGTCAATTTTCAACTGTCAAGAAATAACTTTTATTTAGGAAGGAGGGAACTCTGATGAAGATAAAGAATTTTTGTTAAGAAAACGACAGGATGTCAGGAGGCCAAACATGCTACCGAATTCTTGACCCCAAACATGAGAGCAAGGGGTCAGAATGAGCGTGCATGTTTTGAGTCTCACCCTCATATATAGGAATAGGAAATGTGAGTGGCAACAAACCACAACAGATTCCAGGGCTAGAATTAGGCCAAGGGGTTCTAAAAAGTGTGGAAGGAACGAGGGAAGATGGAGGGGGGAAAGGATGGGGAATGGTGGTAGAGGTAGATTGGGTGGGGGAAATCGTCTTGTTCCAATTTGTTTATATCTAAACCCCTTAAAATGGAAATTTAGACAATAGAAACAGAAATGAACACGATCAGTTTCATGACATACAATGTGAAAGGATTGAATATGCCAATTAAAAGGCATAAGATCTTTAGGGAAATACATCAACGCTCTATTGATGTACTGTTTCTTCAAGAGACAGAAACAATTGAGTACTGACATGATACTTATTTTATTTGCACTAACATACAATTTTGAGGACAAGGTTTCAGGGTATGTCCACTTCTTCAAGGTCCAGGCAGTACTATGTCACAAAGTTTTAGCAGAATGTTAAAAAAGATGTTGGGGAAACCCCCCCCCCCCCCAGAAAGAAACACAAAAATATGTACACAGCAATGGTTATAAAAACTAGGATTAGACTAGAGATAAGACACAGCAAAAGCAAAGACTTGGGGGGACAACACTCACAGAGGGGGTCGTAAAACTGTTGGATAATGAGTGAGGAATCCCATGTCCAAATTAAGGCCGTTATCTCTTGTATCAAATAGAATTATCATTCTTCGTTCAAAAGTTTTCCTTTCCTGAATAGTTTTGAAATTTCCTTTAAGAACTAAAATATTGAGGTCTTCCATAGTGTGGTCCGGTTGTGCGAAATGGTGTCCCACAGGTGTGCATAAGTCATCTTCTTTATGTTACTTGATGGTATGTCTGTGCAAATTCATCCTTGTTTGCAACTTCTGTCCTGTTTCGCCAACATAAGATCCTTTGCTACATTTTCTGCACTGGATAAGGTACACTACATTACTAGAGGTGCAGCTGTATGATCCGGAGATATTGAAGATCACTTTTGAGTGTCTGACACTTTTTGATGGATTGATTTGGTTGCACAGTTTGCAGCGTTTTTTATTGCAGGGTTTGCTTCCATTATTTGTGACCTCATAAGCAGAAGGAAGTTTCCTACTGATTACTTTATTTCTGAGGTTGGGGGGGTTGTCTGAAAGCTAGTATTGGGGGTTGCTAGAATATTTCCTTCAGAGTTCCATCCTCTGTTATGATGGGTTGTAAATCTTTGATTATTTTTCTTATTCCTTCTAGTGCTGGGTTGTATGTGGTTACTAGAGGTACACGGTTGTTTGTTTTTTTATCTTTGTACTGAAGTAGATTTTCTCTTTGGGTTCTCAAGGCTGTGTTTATGCTGGTGTTGATAGTTTTGTCCTTGTAACCTTTCTTATGGAAGGAATCTGCTAGTGTCCCAAGATGTTTATCTTGGTTTCTTGGGTCAGAACATATTCGGTGGTATCGAATGGCCTGACTGTGTATAATGGCACGTTGTGTGTTGGGGGTGGAAGCTAGAACTGTGGAGGTAGTTGCATCTGTCAGTGGGTTATTGTCCTGTATATTGAGGTGTGAAGCTGATCATCCCTGATGTATACTGTGGTGTCTAGGAAGTTGAAGTGTGTGTCTGAGTATTCCATTTTTAGTTTGATTGATGGATGAAAAGTGTTGATCAATGAGTAAAATTGTTTTAGGTTTTCTTCACCTTCTGTCCATATGATGAAAATATCCTCAATATAGCAATAGTATCTGTATGGTTTTTGTTGCATGCTGTTCAAGAATTTTTCCTCCAGGTCAGCCATAAATAAATTGACATATTGGGGTGCCATTTTACTTCCCATCGCAGTACCCATACATTGAAGATAGAGGTCTTTATTGAAAGCAAAGTAGTTGTGTGTAAGTATGAATTCAATAAGCTGTGTAACATCCTCTGCAGTGTATTTATGGTTTGGTGAGGATGATAAGGATCTGTGACATGCAGCTAATCCGTCCTTGTGAGGGATATTACTATACAGGCATACTACAATAAATCCATAGTGACTAGAAGTGTATTAGATGGCCATTGCTGTATGTTGTTGATCTTGTTCAGAAAGAAAGTTGTGTCTTGCAGGAAAATAGCAGTATTCTTGACTACTGGTTTTAAATTTTTTTCTAAAAAGCCTGAGATTTGTTCGATGAGTGTGTTCATACCTGTTATGATGGGTCTGCCTGGATTTCCAGGCTTTTGGATTTTGGGCCGCATGTAGAAGTCCCCGATTCTGGATGATCCGGAATAGCATTTATAAGTTCTGAATGTAGGTGGGCTGGAAGTGTTTTCAAGAGACACATATCTCAAGACACAAATGTCAAGCTATACTCTAGATATTACCCAACCTGGTATTATGCTGACTCACCAATAAAACAGGCAAAATGAGTAGCAATTGGGCTCGCAAAAAATGTAAGATTCACCTTTGGAAGAAAGCCTGGTGGATCCAGAGGGTCGATTCTTATTTCTGAGAGGAAACCTACAGGGATTAGACTGTACATTAGTAAACATTTACTGTCTTAATAAAAACCCAGCAGTATTCCTTGAGGGTATACTAAGAAATCTTAATGATTCTAAGAGGGGTAAACGGATTGTGGCAGGAGATTTTAATTTCTGCATGGATCCATGGATGGACACATCACCACGTGTGCAGAGAGATAGAGGTAAAAGTCTAAAATCTGTTAAAAAGATGTTGCATCAATGTCAACTGATGCCTGAAGAGTTAAACACCCAAGAGAAAGCGATTATACCTTCTTCTCTTCAGCGCATGGGACATATTTCCGATTGTACTATATAATAATAGAGCACAGACTCTTAAAGTCTTTGGTAAAATCTAACACAGAAGTAATGTCTATATTTGACCATGCACCGGTCACAACGAGATTATGGGTGAGAGGGGAGCAGAATAAAATAACTGTGGAGATCAAATTTGATGCTTGTACAAGACCTAGAAATAGAAAAAAGATTAAAAGTAGGAAATTGAGCAATAATTTATGTTTAATGAGACTGACAAGAGATCTGTTGCAACAATTGGGGAGGCACACAAGGCATATATTAAGGGAATCCTGTTGTGGTGGTTTATGTAAGGATATATTATTTATAAAGGGCGTGTCCCTTTCCCTTAGATGAAATATTACAGTGCCTCCAGCCGTTAAAATACGGCAAATATTTAGTAAACCAATAATTTGGACACCTTGATAATTCGATCACCACTTATTATTATACCTTGAATTCTTTTAGCCAATATGATTTCGTACCATACACACAAAATTTGCCTTATAATAGATAAATATAAAAATTTATTTATGTACAAAAATTATATATATATTAACACAAAACACAAAAGACTGGTGATAAATGAATATTGGTACACACAATCAAAAATATATCCTACCAATGTAAGACACACTAATAATGTCTCTAACTAATTACATCAATCACAAATTTAAATGATATGATTTTTATTAAATTTATTAATAATTAATAATTTCGAATATCTCAAAGGTTATATTCTTACACGCCGTGGCCATAGGCTTGAAAGAAGTAAGCCCTTGATATATGATACTCTGGTTATTAATATTCAATAAATTATGAAATATGGAAAAATTTATAATATGGCAATCAGCAATTTTTTTAACAGTAACACAGTATCTGACTACATATATCTAACTATCCAATATTGTTGTAATACACTAAGGTAATTTTATGATTCTACACAACAGAGGAAATAATTAATACAAATCAAATAAACATCTCACCACACCCGGACGTCAGACTAGGCAACTCTCCCGTGGATTTAGCTGGCAGTGGAACGCCTTTAGACTGATATATAGGCAAGTGATAGATTCAATAGGGGAGAATGTAGGAAGTTATAAGTTTAGAGGTTTAAAGTTTTAGGAAGTTTGAAAAGATGGAAGAGTAGTTATTTCAGCAGAGATCTTCTTCAGATGTCAGGTCTTTCCATGAGGTCTTATGAGGGTTCTTCTTTTTCATGAGGTTTTTTTTTTTGTTACAGCACATGGGCTTTTTATATCCACTAGTCCATTGTTCTAAGATACCTTCCCACCAGGCTTCCTGATTGGCTAGTTGAGAAATGTGTGTACATAAGCTATTTCTCACCTGCCCGCCAGGTGGCGGTCATGTATCACAGAACAATGTGAGTATTTGATATGACTCATATCTTGGGTGGAATCTTCAGGTAATTTCAGGAATAAAATATACAGCACTTTCCAGATATAGCAGTGATCATACCTATGATATTCTAAATAGGGACCATGGAATATAGGTGTATATTCGGTTATTCCTCCTTGAAGTATCATCCTGTTTGTTTCCTGATAAGACATGTAACTAATGCTAGTTTATAATACATCTTACTTCCCATCATCTCAATACTCAAGTTAGTGATATATAGTTCCCATTGCTGAGTATTTAGTGGTGTTTAAAGTCTATGACATCTTATTTATAATCTGTTTTTGTAGTACATTTTTGTAATGATATACAGTGAACTTTTAAACTTAAATGTCCTGAATTTCACCCCTTGGTTTCAGCATCAACATTCCCTCTGTGTAGGGAAAAAAATCTCTGTTTGCCTAGCCCTTGTATTTGACTCATGGTAAACAATTGTTAATGCTTTCACCCTTGGTGAACAATAGTAGATAGTAATAGTTTCAGAGGTTTGTTGGTTCATCACACTCTACAGGTTTTGGTTAAGCTCTCAGACAATCAGTTTGGTTCCTCTATTGTCATGTCCATACCTTGTATATGTTTACCTGCTTATTGAAGTCTGAATAATGGTGTTTGATCACCTGAGAACTTTAAAATAGTATTGTCTCTAGGAGGAAAGAAAAACAATCCCTTTACCCATTACATTTCTCTAGCTAGATGGTTCAACCAAGACAAAATTAACTCTTAGCATCCGGCTATTGCTGAGCTGTTTGCCATATAATATTATGTCTTGATAAAAGTCATATTCTTGAGACATGATTCAAAAGCCCACAACAAAATCCCCCTTTGTTTGGGGTACAGGCACGTGTATAGGGGTGTCTGTGTCGCAAAACATGAGTGGGGCTTTTGGCTAGAGTGATTGTTCGTCTTCTCCGGTGAAGGGAATGAAATAATAAAAAAAAAATTTCCGATAACAAAATGGCAGCGGTAATGCTGGTTGTTCCTCAACTTGACTCGGCGTCTTTAGATGGACACTTCCGATGACGATCCTGGTCTTGTGATGAGGCCGGCCTGGCCTGACACATCCACCTTGGGGTCCATGGGTCCTCCGCACGACAGGTCTCTTAGACGGTCTCCTATGCGGGTTTTTTCCTCTGGACTGGCCCTTGGTGGCCTTGGACATCAGGTTATCGTCTCCGGATCGATCTCTGGCATCTGGTCTTTCCCACAGGACATTATAGCTTCCTTCTAGGGTCCGGTCATTGACACCTCCGATCGCCGGTCTGGTCATAGTCTGGGCCTTCCTTTCTAAATTATTAAAATGAACAGTTTAAGTATGGGATATACATAAAATTATATTACTGGATCCTGTAAGGCAAAAGATGAATTATATGTTTAAAGGAAATTTAATAATGATCTCAATATCTCCAGATAGGAATTGGTGGGTTCAGTCTTCCAACAACTGCAATTGAGACTTCGGATGGCAAGCACGTAATTGGTTGATGTGCACCCATCTATCACTGATTTCACCATACCGGGTAACCTGCAATTTATATGCGACCGGAGAGATTTTATCAATGATAGAGAACGGACCTTTCCAAGATGGAAGGAATTTCCGTTCCTTGATCTGGTCTCTTGCAAAGTTGTATAGATAGACTTTGTCACCAATCTCATATTCCTTCTTGGAGGTTTTGAGATCATAGTATGTCTTAGCACTAGTTGCAGCTCTTTCCAAATTTCGCTGGGCAAAGGCAAAAGCATATTGCAGATGTTTACGTAAATCCTCTATGTACTGGTGTGTGGTGGTAGCATTGATCAGATTTTGATCTGTAGTGCGATACAATAAGTGCTGGGGCAGTACCATCCGTCTACCTGTCATCAGTTCAAAAGATGACATTTTTGTAACTGTATTCGGAGTAGCCCTCAACGCCATCAGGACCAGCGGGAGTTTGACATCCCAATCTTTGCCTGTTTCCTTAACAAATTTCTTAAGGACATTAACGATGGTCTGATTGTATCGTTCTACACCACCACTAGAGGCTGGCCGATAGGCGATATGCAATTTCCTTTTAACCCCCAAAATTTTCCACAATTTGGCCATCACTTCGCTAGTGAAGTGCGATCCTCTATCAGACTCTATCCTCTGAGGTAAACCAAAACGTGAAAATACATGATTTATTAGCAATGCAGCACATGTTTCGGAGCTATTATTTGGTGCTGGTATACATTCGACATACTTGGTGAATAAACATGTAACTGTTAACATATACCGATTTCCTCGTGAAGATTTTGTTACTGGCCCAATAAAATCCATCTGAAGGTCTGACCAAGGCATACATATCCCCCTCTTCTGGAGAGGTGCTCTGTGAGTTGGCTTGGTAGGTTGAAATTGGGGACATATTAGGCAACCTTGGCAGTATTCCTTCACATCACGTAACATATGAGGCCAGTAGGCATAATCCCGCAGGATCTCATACGTGATCTTTTCCCCACGATGACCGGAAGTGGGAGCATCATGGGCATGCTGTAGCATCAAACCTCTAAATTTAAGTGGGACGACCCATTGTTGTACGCCACCCTTCGAGGTTCGTATCAACAATCCCTGGTATAAAGAGAATTGGGATTTGGATTTCATTAAGATACGTAAATCCTCCTTCCCACTACATACTTCCTTATTTATGGGATTTTGGTTGGGATCTTCTATATGACTATAAAACAAGCCAATTATTGGGTCTTCTTTTTGGGCAGTAATTAAATCCTCACTAGGAGAATCGTGACTCCATTGTAATGCATTTGGATCACCAGTTGTTCTGGCCTGTTGCCTGGTGACAGCTTCAACCTGTACGGTACCTAAAAATTGATCAATGTCTAACAGTTCACCGGTGATTGCCCCTTCCTTGGCTAGAGAATCGGCCAGATCGTTCCCTTCTTTCTCGGCACCTAGAACCTTGGAGTGGCCCTTGGTCTTCTTGAAGTGCAGGGTGAGATCATTGAACCTTACCAGTTCATCGATGTGACAAAAGAGCTTACCATGTTTCACGGGTTTGTGATTACTCTTGTTCATGTTGTTTCGCTTCCACCTAGGAAAATACTCCACAAAACTATTCCTGACATAATTGGAATCGGTTATGATGGCACACTCTCTGATGTTGAACTCTATAGCCATCTCAACTGCTCTAAGAATTGCAGTAAGTTCAGCAACCTGACTGTTTTTTGGTCCAAGTTTGTATCCCACAGAAATTGGGGTGACACCTTGGGTCCAAACGATTCCAATACCTGCCACTAGTTGGAGCTGTTCCCCATCCTTGTGATGAAAAGCACAACCATCCACATATACACACGGCAGCTGTTTACAGTATTCTTCATCGTAAACCTTGTAGGGAGAGAACAGTTGTTCTTCCAGAAAGTCAGTGTCCGGGCCCTCCATAGCAGGCGTAGTTGCGGAACAATCATGGAGCTCGGCTAGGCCCTGGGCTACTGGACTTTCCTTGTTCTGTTTGTACCGAATTTCAAGAGGCCACCCTTGCAAAGACAAAGTCCAAGCAGTGATGCGGCTATTAGACACATTTCCTCCCTTGATACGTTCACTCTTTAAATACTGTAAAGGCTGGTGTGCCGTTTCAACAATGATTCTCTCTCCCTGAATGTAACTGCGGAAATTCTGTAATGCCCACACGGTGGACAATAGAGCTTTTTCACAGTCACTGAACTTTACTTCAACCGGGGACAAAGTTTTACTGGCATAGGCAATCACCTTACTGACATCATCACGTTTCTGGTAAAGAACAGAACTCATACTTACCTGCGTAAACCCTGTCTCTAGATAGAAATTTTTACCCCCTTCGGGATATCCGAGACACGGAGCTTGTGTGAGACGTTCCTTTAATTCCTTCATGGCGTCCTCCTGTTTCTTACCCCACGACCATTCGACATCCTTCTTCAGTAGGTGAAGCAGTGGCTTGCTTATCTCGGCGTAATTATCAATAAACTTACGCGAGTAGTTTACCATACCTAGGAATGATCTCAATTCTTTAAGGTTAGTAGGGACTTTACAGTTCAGAACTGCCTCAACTTTCTTCTTTTGTGGGTTCAAACCTTCAGCAGTAACTTCATGGCCTAGGAAGTTTACCTTCGTGCGACACCACTGGGCTTTTTGTAAGGACAGTTTTACTCCTGCTGCTTTTAATTGGCCCAGGACATGCCGAAGTTCTGTAATGTGTTTGGCCATATCAGTACTTTTGATCAGGATATCGTCCACATATGCCAACGTCCCCCTTTCGAAGGCGTCTGGCATGGCCTTGTGCATGAACACAGCAAATTCATGTCCGGAATTTATGAATCCGAAAGGCATTCGTACCCAACAATATTGTCGATTCCCAAAACTGAAGGCCAGTTTGTATTGGTCTTCCTCACTCACCTTTATGGTCCAATACCCCTGTGCACAATCCAAAGCTGTGAAAACTTGGGATCCTTGGAGCTGGGCGAGACACTGGTCTATGTATGGGACCGGCCATCCTGACATGTACACACGTTTGTTCAGCTGACGGAGATCAGCGCATAAACGCCATTGTCCATTGGGTTTTAAAATACCCAGGATCGGGTGGTTGTAGGAGCTGTGGATGGGCCTAATTATACCCCTTTCATGTAACTTCCTGATAATCTCAGCTAGAGATTCATAGGAAGCTAATGGTAACCTATACTGTCTTACGAATACTGGTGGGGCATCTGGATCTGTTTGGATCCTAGCGATGTGTAGGTCAGTAGTCCCACAATCGTAAGAATCCTTGGCAAAGATCTCTTGGAATTCAAGGAGAAGCTCTCGGAGCAATTGTCGGTCGAGATCACTGGCACACGCGTCGGCGAGGGCCACCATCTCTTCCACTAACTCCTTGAATCCAGGAAAGCTTTCCGGCTGACCTATCTCATATGCCTCTTCAAGTTTCGTGGTGAGGTCATTGGGTATGTGATGTGTGTGTGTGTTCTCCTGCCATCCAGGTTCTTTGGGGTACTCTTGTTCTTTGATTGGGTGATCAAAGACAATTGATGTCTCTTCGATTCGACAGGTGCCATCTTTAGAATCGAATGGATAAATGGACTCTATGGTGAAAATACCCTCTGGTAATGAATGGAATGTTTGTTCAATTAATTGTTCCTCCGACAAATATTCATCGGGGATGAGTCCAATCACCTGGTTAGTAACCCCAAAGGTATAATATTCAGTCTCTACCGCTAGACCAATAAGGGTCTCTTTGGGTAAGACGATGTCCTGATTGGACAGATTATGTACGTAAATGTACATCGGGGATTGATGTGTGTTGACTAGGGGCGTGTGTGTAATGTTCAGTCCCTCCCCCTGCATTTTATGGGAGAGGCATACTAATGCATCTGACCCCTTCAGTCTATGTCCCTTTTTAACTTGGATGGGGAGTATGAAATTATTTATGCCCTTAGGAATTGTAATCTTTTGGGCTACCTGGACTTCAACAGCATAAGGCATCTGTTGCTGGGATTTTAAAGCTAAGTCCAGATTTTGGTATTTTTCGGGGTCCCCCTTTAGTCGACTCCATAAACAGTCATTAATTAGGTCGACTTGCATTGCAAAGCGATGTAATATATCGTTGCCAAAATAAATTTTAGTTTGGGAATTATCCAAGACTAGGAACACATGGGCGGCTGTTTTGTTTCCTACAGTGACGTTTAAGAGACACCTAGCCATTGAATTGTGATCATCAGAGTCATCAAGGGAGTCTGAAATCCAATGACGCTGAGGTGTGGAGAAACGGATCATTTCCATTTCGGTCAGGTGTTTTATCAACCCATGGCTTACAAAGCTGCGTTCCTGTCTCAAATCTAGTTTGGCATATTTTGACCTATTAAGACCATTTATCCGGATGGGGATAAACAAGTCGCTGTTAACCCTTTCAATACCTGTCAAGAATTGGGTGTGATCTCCCCCTTTTCTTGGTTTATCCTCCTGATGAAAAGATATCGTAAGGATGTCATCTTGGAGGGAAATATCTTTGATTTTATCTTGGGGAATTCTAAAAATGTGTTCCTCATCTCTTCTGATAGGGTTACAGTCATCAGGTTTGATAACCGTTACATCAGGAAGTTGGCTGTTCCTGAAATGGATTTCTAATGATCCAGGCCTTTCTTCCACCAGGTGGCAGTGTTGTCGGGAATGGGGAGTTTTAAGTTTCCCATATTTAATTGGGGTATTTACCTGTGACCACAGGACTTGGTTCACACAGTCAACTATGGTGTTCAGCCTTTTTAGGAAGTCCATCCCAATTATCATGTGGTGCTGTGATATGCTAGCAATGATGATGGGGTGTCTCAGTTCCTTATTACCCAGTTTCAGTTTAAGCCAGGCGGTACCCATGACTTGTAACGGGTCTCCACCTACACCAATCAATGAGCTGTCAAAACTTTTAAGTCTCGGCTTGGTGGGCATGACATTCGCCACTTTGTCAAAATGTTCCTGTGACATGATGGTTGCTTGGGATCCAGTGTCTATTAAGCCGACAATCGAAAGATCACTGGCATCCTGCACCTGCACCGTGGCATAATATCTCCCATCAGATTCAGTCAGCTCACACATGAAATTAGTGTGGTTGAAGATCTGTGGGCCCTTCAATAACCGATGACTGGCTCTTATCTCACCGCATGTGGTGGACACATTACCCTTATCCTCCCTGGTGGGATTCTTGGACTGTCTCAAGACAGAAGCACAACTAGAAGTTGGTGCTCCGTCTGGCTTGTCAATCCTGATGACTTCCGATGCTGCGACTATATTAGGGGCAATAGATGGACACTGAAAAACAGGAGAATCATTAATAACCAACAACTGGTCCCCCTTTGCCTGAGAACTAGCTTCTCCATTAGTAGGCGTGTCAGGGACGGGGCACACATCTCCTGTCATTTGACTCAGTGTCCTCCCCTGTTGGTTTAAGGCTTGGTTGCCTGTTAATTCTGTGACCCTTGGTTGGTCACAGGAGCTGCTCCTAAAAAAGGATTGGATGGAAATTGAGTGACAAGCCTGTCCATTTGTTCAGCCATTTTGCTGACCTGTGCCTCTATTTGTCCAATACGCTCAGAGGAGTCATTCTGTTGATTCTCCCTCTTCTTATACTTGCGCTTGTATTTTGGACGAGACTGGTAATGAGACTCAGAGTCAGAACTACTGCTCTGGTCCCGACGCCATTGTTCTCTCTGAGGTTTTGGGGTCTCCCTGTTATTAAAGGGAGCCTGGGGTACTGTATCCCCCCTTTGAGCCTGAGGGTGTTCTTGGCGTGGAGGAAATCTTTGGAAGTCGGAGTTTTTATTAAAATTGGGATTCTTATTGTAATTATGGGGCCTGTTGAAATTGGGGTTCCCATAAAAATTCCCATGTTGGTTTTGGCGAGGATAATAGAACCTCTGAGGATACCATTGCCTCCTTTGATTTTCATCACTGTACTGGCCCTTACCATACTTTTTATTCTTCTCACTTCCACTACCGTAGTTCCCTGGCTTTTGCCTATCCTTTCTCACCCACTGGTTTTGGGGTGCAAAGTTATGGACCTCCTTCACTTGCTGGGTTTGAGGTGCAAATCTAGGGGAACCATTGGTTTTACCCCCACGGACTACTTCCGCATATGATTTCTTCTCTGCCTGCACATTTGGATTTGGAGGGGAAACGGTAGTGGCTGCTACTATCTTGGGGCTACTTTTAGGTTCTCTTTTTATCCCGCCCTCACTGGACTGTTGGATCGAGAATAAATAGTCACTCTCTCTCACCAACCAATCAAGAGAGCATCCCTTTCTGTAATCCTTTGCAAGTCCCAATTTTATGTAAGCAGGTAATGCTTCATAGAATAGTGTCTTGAATTCTGGCTGGTTAGGATTGGGATCCTTTTCAGCCAGGAAATAGGCATTTCTGAGGACAGCCAGAAATTCTGCAGGGCTTTGGTGAGGACCACACTTTAAATTGTAGGCCGCAGCCTTGGCAGAGGTTACAGTTTTATAAGGCCCAAATTCCATGTGGCACTTATGTTTAACCTCTCTCCAGGACTGATTGGAATAGGCCCTCAAGGTCTCAAAGAATTGCCGGTATTTCTCCTCAAACACCCATGGCAGCAATTCTATTTTGGTGTGGTCATCTCTAATGCCCAGAATCTCTAACGTCTGTTCATATGTTTTCATGTGTTCGGTGATTTCAAGGGACCCTTTCTTAGAAAACATAGGAACAGTGTCCTTTAGGAACTTAATGACCTTTGGGGTGTCATATCTCCTGAATAACCCCTGGGATTTCCCTTCCTGCCTATATGAAACCTCATATCTTTCTTCAGAGCGCTCTGGAGTGTATCTTGAAAGCTTAGGAGGTGACCTATATTCTGACCCTGACTCACTATCAGATACTTCGCTGTGATGCGGGTATCTCCGCTCATCAGCCTCTGGCTTGACTGGGTTGGTCCGTCTTTGGACCCCAGAATTTATTTGGGCCGTCAACCTTATAATCTGCTCCTCCAGAGTTTTCTGCTCAGATTTTATCAAGGTAAGTTCTGACTGGTCATGCTTATCCCCTGGGTGAACTTTAATTTTGACAGGAGATAACCTCTCTGATCTGAAGTACTCCACCTCATCTTTTAAGTCCTGATACTTCTTTTGAAGTTGTTTTAATTCCTGAAAGTTTCTTTCATATAGGTCCTGAGCACTTCGAAAGTCTCCGACCAATCTATCATAATGTTTCTCGGATTCGTCTAAACGAACACCGGCATGACCAAGCTTCCCTTTCAAAGACTCAATGTCCTGATTTTTGCTTTCTAACAAGAGGCGGGCCTCTGACAACTCTTCCCTTAGAGTCCTGGTCTGCTGGGCAGCTCCAGCGGTCATGAACCATAACATGGGCCAAGCTTCTAGGAGAAGTCTGTCACGGCTTCTATCACTTTCTGCTCCAGCAAATGCTATTAAAAACCCAACAACCTGGCCCTTTTGGTTGAACAGGTCCTCAAAGGTATTCATGGCCTGCTCCTTCTCTTCATCCACAAATTCATTATTGCTATCCCCCAAATTCAATCTCTTGCGGAGATAATCTATTACTCCACATTCAACATAATTCTGCCAAGCACCGGCAGCTTTCCGGGCTGGCTTCATAACTTCCTGCTCAATGCCTTGAGCCGCCATATTTTCCTCGTTATGCTTGGAAGAGGTGGATCCGTGATTACTGGATGCCATTTTGATACAAAATATATGTTTGATAACGTGTACAAATATACAATCACCAGTGCGTTTTGTGTTATGGTACGATTTCTATGGCTCTCAGCAGCGCCTCCAAATTTATGTTGTGGTGGTTTATGTAAGGATATATTATTTATAAAGGGCGTGTCCCTTTCCCTTAGATGAAATATTACAGTGCCTCCAGCCGTTAAAATACGGCAAATATTTAGTAAACCAATAATTTGGACACCTTGATAATTCGATCACCACTTATTATTATACCTTGAATTCTTTTAGCCAATATGATTTCGTACCATACACACAAAATTTGCCTTATAATAGATAAATATAAAAATTTATTTATGTACAAAAATTATATATATATTAACACAAAACACAAAAGACTGGTGATAAATGAATATTGGTACACACAATCAAAAATATATCCTACCAATGTAAGACACACTAATAATGTCTCTAACTAATTACATCAATCACAAATTTAAATGATGATTTTTATTAAATTTATTAATAATTAATAATTTCGAATATCTCAAAGGTTATATTCTTACACGCCGTGGCCATAGGCTTGAAAGAAGTAAGCCCTTGATATATGATACTCTGGTTATTAATATTCAATAAATTATGAAATATGGAAAAATTTATAATATGGCAATCAGCAATTTTTTTAACAGTAACACAGTATCTGACTACATATATCTAACTATCCAATATTGTTGTAATACACTAAGGTAATTTTATGATTCTACACAACAGAGGAAATAATTAATACAAATCAAATAAACATCTCACCACACCCGGACGTCAGACTAGGCAACTCTCCCGTGGATTTAGCTGGCAGTGGAACGCCTTTAGACTGATATATAGGCAAGTGATAGATTCAATAGGGGAGAATGTAGGAAGTTATAAGTTTAGAGGTTTAAAGTTTTAGGAAGTTTGAAAAGATGGAAGAGTAGTTATTTCAGCAGAGATCTTCTTCAGATGTCAGGTCTTTCCATGAGGTCTTATGAGGGTTCTTCTTTTTCATGAGGTTTTTTTTTTTGTTACAGCACATGGGCTTTTTATATCCACTAGTCCATTGTTCTAAGATACCTTCCCACCAGGCTTCCTGATTGGCTAGTTGAGAAATGTGTGTACATAAGCTATTTCTCACCTGCCCGCCAGGTGGCGGTCATGTATCACAGAACAATGTGAGTATTTGATATGACTCATATCTTGGGTGGAATCTTCAGGTAATTTCAGGAATAAAATATACAGCACTTTCCAGATATAGCAGTGATCATACCTATGATATTCTAAATAGGGACCATGGAATATAGGTGTATATTCGGTTATTCCTCCTTGAAGTATCATCCTGTTTGTTTCCTGATAAGACATGTAACTAATGCTAGTTTATAATACATCTTACTTCCCATCATCTCAATACTCAAGTTAGTGATATATAGTTCCCATTGCTGAGTATTTAGTGGTGTTTAAAGTCTATGACATCTTATTTATAATCTGTTTTTGTAGTACATTTTTGTAATGATATACAGTGAACTTTTAAACTTAAATGTCCTGAATTTCACCCCTTGGTTTCAGCATCAACATTCCCTCTGTGTAGGGAAAAAAATCTCTGTTTGCCTAGCCCTTGTATTTGACTCATGGTAAACAATTGTTAATGCTTTCACCCTTGGTGAACAATAGTAGATAGTAATAGTTTCAGAGGTTTGTTGGTTCATCACACTCTACAGGTTTTGGTTAAGCTCTCAGACAATCAGTTTGGTTCCTCTATTGTCATGTCCATACCTTGTATATGTTTACCTGCTTATTGAAGTCTGAATAATGGTGTTTGATCACCTGAGAACTTTAAAATAGTATTGTCTCTAGGAGGAAAGAAAAACAATCCCTTTACCCATTACATTTCTCTAGCTAGATGGTTCAACCAAGACAAAATTAACTCTTAGCATCCGGCTATTGCTGAGCTGTTTGCCATATAATATTATGTCTTGATAAAAGTCATATTCTTGAGACATGATTCAAAAGCCCACAACAATCCTGATCTAGATAGGGGCGGAAAAAAAGATTGGGGGAGAAAAATAAGGTTAATAAGCGGAGGAACTATATAATTTAGAACAGTAACATAAAAAGAAAATGGATATAGATATAAAATAGAAGATGATTCTAAAAAGAGAAGAGTTAAAAGATCTTATGAAACAGGAAATGAGGATTGTTTATAGGGTTTCAAAGGATGGATATTAGTGGGGGAATAGACCAGGAAATTACTTACCAAGAAATTTACGGGAAAAGAAATCAAAGAATTTTATAGAAAAAAATCAAAGATGAAACAGGAGAAATATTACATTCAACCACCGATATCGCTAACATTTCAAAAATATTACAGCAGTCTATATGGAGTCAAATCTAAGAGCCAGAAAGAATCAAAGGGAGAGAGAAAAAAAAAGGCAGATATATTTAAAAGGAAGCCGGCTTACCAAGACTGGAAGAAGGAAAATTATTAGCCTTAGAAAAACCATTCTTACAGGAGGAAATTATTATATCACTGAAGAGTATAGTTGCAGGAAGGAGTCCTGAACCAGATGGATATACTGTGGGATATTAGGCTGCTTTCACACGGAGGAGTTTTTGAAGCGTTTTAGCGTTAAAGCCTGAAAAGCTCAAGAAAACTGCTTCCGTATGTATCTGAATGTATATCTATGTATGTTTTCACACTGAGGCGTTGCTCTTGCGGTGTGGTGTAAAAACTCCTGCTTGCAGCATCTTTTCATCTCTTCCCATGAAAATGAATGGTAACCACCTCAAAAACATTTAAAAACGCTCCACAAATGTCCTGCACATGTGGGATCCCCACAGACAGCTGAGTGTAAAAGCAAGAATTGCCAGCAATTAAAAAATAATTTAAAAAAATTATATAAAAAATAATTTTAAAAAATTATATAAAAAATAATTTTAAAAAATGCGTGGGGTCCCCCTCCATCCACACCAAGCCCTTCGGATCTGGTATGGATTTTGAGGGGAACCCCCACGCCGAAAAAAATAAATAAATAGGCGTGGGCCCCCCAAAATCCATACCAGATGCAGCCCGGCGGGTCAGGAATGGGGGGGGGGGGGGGGGGACAAGTGAGCACCCCCCCCCCCAAACCATACCAAGCCACATGTCCTCAACATGGGCGACGGCGGGCGTCGTGATTGACGTTGGATCTACTTCGGGGGACATTCTTTTATTTTCCTTCTTTTAATAAAGGACTTGTCAAAGACTGTCTCCTGCCTTTTTTCACACTACAGATTTTTGTGTGAATGGGTAGTGGTACTATGTACCCCATACGCATTCACATGGGGGGGTGGGATCTGGGGGGCCCCCTTGCTAAAGGGGGCTTCCAGATTCCGATAAGCCCCCCGCCCACCACCCAAAAGCACCTCCCCATGTTGAGGACATGTGACCTGGTACGGTGCAGGAGGGGCGTTCCCTTGTCCCCCTTTTTTCTGACCTGCCAGGCTGCATGCTCGGATAAGGGTCTGGTATGGATTTTGGGAGGGACCCCATGCAATTTTTTTTTGGTGTAGGGGTTCCCCTCAAAATCCATACCAGACCAGAAGGGCTTGGTATGGATGGAGAGGGGGACCCCATGCCGTTTTTCCAAATTATTTTTTAATTTCCGGCAATTCTTTCTTTTACAGTTAGGAATAGGAGGAATGGTGCCCCATCGTTGGTGTCAGTGGGGGGGGGAGGAATAGTGCCCCATCGTTGGTGTCAGTGGGGGGGAGGAATAGTGCCCCATCGTTGGTGTCAGTGACACCAATGATGGGGCATTATTCCTCCCACTAACACCAATGACACCTGCTGATCCATTCCAGCATGGTGCTGCTGCAGCCAGCATACGTGGTTGCAGCAGCACCATCTGCATGGCACTTACCGGCCGCTCCCTCACTCGATTTTCGCGGGGTCGCTCGGCTACGCCTCCTTGCAGGCGATTGGCCGCCTGTGTGCCTTTCCTGAGCTACAGTTCTGGCACCCAATCACCAGTGAGGAGACGGAGCCGAGCGGCCGTGCGAACATCAAGTGAGGGAGTGGCCGAACTGAATAAAGGAGCAGCCGCGCTTCCTGGTCTGGATCGTCGTGGCACTGGGACAGAAGCCAGGTAAGAAACAGCAGCCCCCTGCCCGCCCCTGTACTTAGTGTCCCTTCCGTTGGAGGGGGCCGCCGTCCCCCTAAAAAGTGCCGCCCGACATCGTATACCGGCGTATAAGACGACCCCCAAATTTGAGAAGATTTTCATGGGTTAAAAAGTCGTCTTATACGCCAGAAAATACGGTATGTAATTTAATAAATGCGGCTAAAGGACTTATCCCTACAATTTGGAAGTTCAAGAACCACCAAAAATAAAGAAATGGATAAATAGAGTTGAGTAAATGTAGAAGATGGAGGAGTTATACCAGTTGGATATAGATCAAATGGAAACATTTAAAAAAAAATATGGGGCGGACTTTAAAACATCAAAAAGATACCTAGAAGTGGTCGGAGTATAAAGAGTGGGAAGATCTTAGGTTGTCAAGTTGATTTTGATATTAAAAAAACCCTCATTTTTAAACTGTCATTTTTTGCCACTGTCAAAAATAACTCATTTTTCAACTGTCAAAAAAACCCTAATTTTTCAACTGTCACTTTTTGCCACCGTCAAAATATAACTGTCATTTTTTTTTTTAAATTGTTAACAATTACCTGTCATTTTTAAACTGTAAAAGAATCCTGTTATTTTCAAATCTCAAAAAATGAACTGTAATTTTTTTGCCACTGTCAAAAATTAACTGTAATTTTTCAACTGTCATTTTTTTGTAGCTTTCAACAATTAACTGTCATTTCTCAACTGTAAAAAACTGCCATTTTTTTGCCACTGTCAAAAATTAACAAATTTTTCAACTGTAAGAAAACCTAATTTTTCAACTGTCAAAAACCCTCATTTTTTTTAGCTGTAATTTTTTTGCCACTGCAATAAAATAACTAATTTTTCAACTGCCAACTACCTGTCATTTCGCAACTGTCAGAAAATAACTGTAATTTTTGCCACTGTCTAAAATGAACTGTCTTTTTTACCACTGTCAACAATTAAGCTGTCATATTCAACTGTCAAAAAAAACTAATTTTTCAACTGCCATTTTTTTGCCACTGTCAAAAATTAACTGTCATATTTTGCCACGATCAATTACCTGTCACTTTTTGCCACTGTCAAAAACTGTCGTTTTTCAACTTTCAAAATAACTTTTTTTTCAACTGTCTTTTTTTGCCACTGTCAAAAACGAACTGCCATTTTTTGCCAATGTAAAAAATAACTGTCGTTTTTCAACAGTCAAGAAACCTAATTTTTCAACTATCATTTTTTTGCCACTGTCAAAGAATAACTGTAATTTTTCGAATGTTAAAAAAAATAACTCATTTTTCAACTGTCATATTTTTGCCACTGTCAACAATGAACTGTCATTTTTGCTGCTGTCAACAATGAACTGTCATTTTTGCTGCTGTCAACAATTAACTGTAATCTGTTTTCCACTGTCAACAACTAATTTTTTGCACTGTCAACAATTAAATGTAATTTTCAACTGTCAAAATAACTCGATTTTCAACTGTTATTTTTTGACAATGGCAAAAATAACTATCATTTTTCAACTGTAATCCCCCCCCCCCCCCCATTTTTCAACTGTTATTTTTTTCCACTGTCAAATTAACTGTTATTGTTTTGCCATTGTCTAAAAACAAATTTTTCAACTTTCATTTTTTTGCTACTGTCAAAAGAACTATAATTTTTGCTACTGTCAAAAAATGACTGTAGTTTTTCAACTGTCAAAAAAAAATCTCACTTTTCAACTGTAACAATTACCTGTCATTTTCAACTGTCAAAACCCCCCTCATTTTTCAACTATCCTTTTTGCCTCTGTCAAAAAAAAACCTGTCTTTTTTTGCCACTGTCAAACATTAACCACTAGCCTACAGGGCACTTATACCCCCTTCCTGCCCAGGCCAATTTCCAGCTTTCAGCACTGTCACACTTTGAATGACAATTGCGCGGTCATGCAACACTGTACCCATATGAAATTTTTTGCATTTTTTTGTGACAGATACAGCTTTATTTTGGTGGTATTTAATCACCTCTGGGTTTTTTATTTTTTCTTAAACAAACCAAAAACCACTGAAAATTAAACAAAAAAAAAAATTTTTTTTCTTAGTTTTTGTTATAAAATTTTGTAAATAAGTGATTTTTCTCTGATGTGCGCTAATGAGGCTGCAGAGATGGACACTGAAGAGGAGGCACTGCTGGACATTGACAGACATCACTGATGGTCACTGAAAGGCAGCACTCATCTATGGCACTGATAGGCAGCACTGACTGGCATTGATAGGTGGCACTGATGGGTGACACTGAAATGCAGCTCAGATGGGCACTGATGTGGCATTGATGGGCGCTGGCAGGTGGCATGGATGAGCATTGACAGTTGGCACTGATGGGGCTACAGAGATCATCAGGGCACACTGATCACCAGTGCTCTAATGATCAGTGTACATATCCCCTCTGAGGAATGCGGATTACCGGCTCTCCTCTCCTCACGAGCTGTCAGAGAAATGCCGATAACCGGTATTTCCGTTTACATGTGATCAGCTGATATTGGACACAGCTGATCATGACCGAGCCGACATCCTCCAAGGGACACAGCTCACCACCGATCACCGTGCTGCACGCTCCTGGAGCCGCGCATGCGCGGTTAGAATGGGAGGACATCATATGACGTCCTCCCAGAACGAGAGAACCGCCTTGAGCCGGTCATTGTACTATGTGGCGGGCGGGAGGCGGTTGTCATTTTTTTTGCCACTGTCAAATGCCGATAACCGGTATTTCCGTTTACATGTGATCAGCTGATATTGGACACAGCTGATCATGACCGAGCCGACATCCTCCAAGGGACACAGCTCACCACCGATCACCGTGCTGCACGCTCCTGGAGCCGCGCATGCGCGGTTAGAATGGGAGGACATCATATGACGTCCTCCCAGAACGAGAGAACCGCCTTGAGCCGGTCATTGTACTATGTGGCGGGCGGGAGGCGGTTGTCATTTTTTTTGCCACTGTCAAAAAAAATAACTGACAGTTGATTTTTGACAGTGGCAAAACAATGACAGTTGAAAAATGAGGGTTTTTTATAGTTTAAAAATGGCAGTTATTTTTGTCACTGTCAAAAAGTTATTTTTTTGATGGTGGCAAAAAAATGAGTTCAACAATGAGGGCTTTTTTGACAGTTGAAAATGACAGTTAATTGTTGAAAGTTGCAAAAAATCATCGTTTAAAAATGAGGGGTTTTTTTTTGACCGTTTAAAAATTAGTTTTTGCCATTGTCAAAAAGTAACATTTTTTTCAACTGTCAAAAAAAACCCCCTCATTTTTAAACTATCATTTTTTGCCATTGTCAACAATTAACTGTCATTTTCAACTGTCAAAAAAACTCATTTTTCAACTGTCATTTTTTTTGCCACTGTCAAAAATGAACTGTCTTTTTATTATCACTGTCAGAAAATAACCATCATTGTTTGCTACTGTCAAAAATAAATCATTTTTAACTGTCATTTTTTTGCCAATATAAAAAATTAACTAATTTTTTTCCACTGTCAAACATGATCTGATTTTTTTCCCCACTGTAAAAAATGAACTGTCATTTTCAACTGTCACAAAAACCTCATTTTTTAACTCATTTTTTTGCCACCATCAAAAAAATAACTCATTTTTAAACTATAAAAACCCCTCATTTTTCAACTGTCATTGTTTTGCCACTGTCAAAAATTAACTGTTATTTTTTTTCAACTGTCAAAAAATAACTGTCATTTTTTAAACGGTCAAAAAATCCCCTCATTTTTCAACTACCATTTTTTGCCACTGTCAAAAAAACTCATTTTTTTCCCACTTTCAACAATTGTCGTTTTTTGCCATTGTCAAAAATTAACTGTCATTTTCAACTAGAAAAAAAATCATTTTACAACTGTCATTTTGTTGCCACTGTCAACAATTACCTGTCATTTTTCAACTGTCAAAAATAATTAGTTTTTCAACTGACAAAAACCTAATTTTTCAGCTGTCATCTTTTTGCCACTGTCAAAAATGAACTGTCATTTTTGACAGTGGCAAAAACAATTGTAATTTTTCAACTGTAAGAAAACTCATTTTTCAACTGTTATTTT
Organism: Staurois parvus; assembly: GCF_062004578.1. Classification (NCBI taxonomy): domain Eukaryota; kingdom Metazoa; phylum Chordata; class Amphibia; order Anura; family Ranidae; genus Staurois; species Staurois parvus. The sequence continues at coordinate 1,257,775 of NW_028317941.1, forward strand.
TTGCCACTTTCAAAAATTAACTGTCATGTTTTGCCACTGTCAAACATTAACTGTAATTTTTTACCTGTCAAAAAACACCCTCATTTTTCAACTGTCATTTTTTGCCATTCTCAAAAAATAACTCACTTTTCAACTGTCAAAAAATAACTCATTTTTCAATGGTCAAAAACCCTCATTTTTTTAACTGTCTTTTTTGTCATTATCAAAATGTAACTGTCATTTTCAGCTGTCAAACCCCCCCCCTCAATTTTCAACTATATTTTTTGCCACTGTCATAACTAAACTGCCATTTTTTGCCACTGTCAAAACTAAACTGCCATTTTTTGCCACTGTCAAAACTAAACTGCCATTTTTTGCCACTGTCAAAACTAAACTGCCATTTTTTGCCACTGTCAAAACTAAACTGCCATTTTTTGCCACTGTCAAAACTAAACTGCCATTTTTTGCCACTGTCAAAACTAAACTGCCATTTTTTGCCACTGTCAAAACTAAACTGCCATTTTTTGCCACTGTCAAAACTAAACTGCCATTTTTTGCCACTGTCAAAACTAAACTGCCATTTTTTGCCACTGTCAAAACTAAACTGCCATTTTTTGCCACTGTCAAAACTAAACTGCCATTTTTTGCCACTGCCATTTTTTGCCACTGTCAAAACTAAACTGTAATTTTTTGCCAATGTAAAAAATTAACTCATTTTTGCCACTGTCAACAGTTAACTGTCATTTTCAACTGTCAACAAATCTCATTTTTCAACTGTCATTTTTTGCCACTATCAACAATTAACTGCCTTTTTTTGACACTGTAATTTTTCAACTATCAAAAAAACCTAAATTTTACCTGTCATCTTTTTTGCTACTGTCAAAAAGTAACACATTTTTTGCTGCTGTCAACAATTTACTGTAATTTTTTACCACTGTCACAAATTAACTGTCATTTTCAACTGTCAAAAAACCTAATTTTTTAACTCATTTTTTTTGCCACTATCAAAAAATTAACTCATTTTTTGACAGTGACAAAAATAACTTATTTTTAAACTATAAAAAAAAAAATCATTTTTCAACTGTCATTGTTTTGCCACTGTCAAAAAATAACTGTCATTTTTCAACTGTCAGTTTTCGCCACTGTCAAAAATTAATGGTTATTTTTTTCAGCTGTCAAAAAATAACTCGTTTTTCAACTGTCAGTTTTCGCCACTGTCAAAAATTAATGGTTATTTTTTTCAGCTGTCAAAAAATAACTCGTTTTTCAACTATTAAAAACTAAATTTTCAACTGTCAAAAATAACTCATTTTTAAAAAAGTCAAAAAAACCCTCATTTTTCAACTATCATTTTTTGCCACTGTCAAAAAATAACTCATTTTCAAACTGTCATTTCTTTTGCCACTGTCAACAATTAACTGTCGTTTTTTGCCACTGTCAACAATTACCTGTGCTTTTTCAACTGTCAATAATAACTGCCATTTTTCAACTCAACAATTAACTGTCATTTTTAAACTGTCAAAAAGAGCTCAGTGATACCTTGGTCCAGATCTGGGAGGAAATACCCCAGGACACCATTCGTTGTCTCATTAGGAGCATGCCTTGACGTTGTTAGCAATGCATACAAGCATGTGGGGGCCATACAAACTACTGAGTACTATTTTGAGTTGCTGTCGTGAAATTTCAGCAAAATGGACTAGCCTGCTGCATCATTTTTTCACTTTGATTTTCGGAGTGTCTTTGAATTCAGTCCTCTGTAGGTTGATGATTTTCCTTTCCATCAAACAATGGGGCATCCTTACATTCCTAACACATTACCCAGTCCATGTCAATATAGATATCCAGCATGAGATTTATTCCCATTGAGATCTGATGTGTTTTCAAAGTGTTCCTTTAATGTGTTGAGCAATATATAACCTGTATAGTATGTATGGAGGATTTCCGGTCCAGTCAGGCGTTTCTTATTGGTCTTACTTCCTGTTGGAAGCAAGTGCAGGGAAACCCCTTATAGGCCAAGTGACAAAAGCCCTAGCAGAGTTTAGTTCTATCACTATGACTACACTAGTATGTCGCCCCCACACACACCTGACGGAGTAAGAGCTAATTACATGTGGACTGTCCTCCTAGGTTGGCGCCACCCATACGAGAGCCGTGTGACCTACAGAACCTGCGTGCTCTCGGAAAGGTCCTCCTAAGCATGTCATACTTATCAGCTTAACCACACCACAGCCGAGAAATGACAATGAACTCATTCAGCGACCACTCGGAAATGACGTCTACGGTAAACTGGCCAAAGCCATGGCCACGTGACTGAACGCGTCAGTCCGCTGTTCTCTGTCTCGCCTCTCATTGGCTGACACGTTCGCGCTTTGCTCTCGCGCTTTTCACACCTGATTATCTCTCCACTTATGCCAACGAGGATTGGCTACATGGCGCCTTCATCGCCACCTGACGGGAGCCGCCTCCTCCTTTCCCACGCTGACCATGCAGAGACCATGAGTCTATTCTTATTGGCTGCAAGACGTGGGTGGAGATACATCCTGTCCCGCCTTTTCAAGTATCACCCAATGGGGAGGTTGTCTAACGCCCTCGCTCTGTGTTCTGCGATTGGTTTGGCCGTAGAGTAGGCGGGTCCGAGCGCTGCGTTGTGTCAGAGGTGTCATAGCGGCCGGAACCGTCAGAGGAAGAGAGGGGAGATCGGAGAGTGTGGTGAAACTGGCACTGACAGCCCGAATTCAATGAACAGCTCGCCTGTAAGTATCGGGGCTGAACACGCCTTCTGGGCCTGTAGTGTGATCCTATGGCTGGGCGGCCTGTGAGGCCCAGTGACTGGACGGGCTACACACCGGCTTCATGTGCTAGGGGAGGGCCGTGGCCCGAACTTCTATAGGGGCCACGAGTTGGGATCGTCTATGTAGAGGACGTATGTGTCATACTAGGAGATCCCTAGAGCCGATCACAGCTGACCCCCCCAACTTTCCCATGTGTCTTCTTCCCTCTTCACGGGCACACTGCTGGAGCCCAACTACACCTATCTACAGAACACGATCCATCCCAGATACACCAATCTTTATATCCAGATCACCAGCAGGGCTTTCCTTGCAGCACCTCTGTCCTTCTTCACCCCAGACAACAATGTGATCGTATTGTACTGACATTATAACTGGCCATGGGGTGTTACCAGCTGTTCTGGCATCTTCCTGATAATCCCAGCCATTTGCACCACACAGGTTACAATCTTCTTGTACAATCCCCTTTAAGATGGCCACATGCTATACAGTCCGATTGTACAATCCCCTTTAAGATGGCCACACGCTATACAGTCTGATCCCTTTTAAGATCGCCACACGCTATACAATCTGATTGTACAATTCCCTTTAAGATGGCCACATGCTATACAGTCTGATTTTACAATTCCCTTCAAGATGGCCACACACTATACAGTCTGATTGTACAATCCCCTTTAAGATGGCCACACGCTATACAGTCTGATTGTACAATCCCCTTTAAGATGGCCACACGCTATACAGTCTGATTGTACAATCCCCTTTAAGATGGCCACACGCTATACAATCTGATTGTACAATCCCCTTTAAGATGGCCACACGCTATACAGTCTGATTGTACAATCCCCTTTAAGATGGCCAGACGCTATACAGTCTCATTGTACAATCCCCTTTAAGATGGCCAGACGCTATACAGCCCAATTGTACAATCCCCTTTAAGATGGCCACACGCTATACAGTCTGATCCCTTTTAAGATCGCCACACGCTATACAATCTGATTGTACAATTCCCTTTAAGATGGCCACACGCTATACAATCTGATTGTACAATTCCCTTTAAGATGGCCACACGCTATACAGTCTGATTTTACAATTCCCTTCAAGATGGCCACACGCTATACAGTCTCATTGTACAATCCCCTTTAAGATGGCCACACGCTATACAGTCTGATTGTACAATCCCCTTTAAGATGGCCACACGCTATACAGTCCGATTGTACAATCCCCTTTAACATGGCCAGACGCTATACAGTCTCATTGTACAATCCTCTTATAAGATGGCCAGACGCTATACAGTCCGATTGTACAATCCCCTTTTAGATGGCCAGACGCTATACAGTCTGTACAATCCCCTTTAAGATGGCCACACGCTATACAGTCCGATTGTACAATCCCCTTTAAAGATGGCCACACGCTATACAGTCCGATTGTACAATCCCCTTTAAGATGGCCACACGCTATACAGTCCGATTGTACAATCCCCTTTAAGATGGCCACGCGCTATACAGTCCGATTGTACAATCCCCTTTAAAGATGGCCACACGCTATACAGTCCGATTGTACAATCCCCTTTAAGATGGCCACACGCTATACAGTCCGATTGTACAATCCCCTTTAAGATGGCCACACGCTATACAGTCCGATTGTACAATCCCCTTTAAAGATGGCCACACGCTATACAGTCTGATCCCCTTTAAGATGGCCACACACTATACAGTCTGATCCCCTTTAAGATGGCCACACGCTATACAGTCATTGTACAATCCCCTTTAGGCTGACCAGACATTTTACAATCTGATTGTTACTTCTCCTTTAGGCTGACCACACATGTTACAATGTCGTTGCACAATCTGTGGGACTAAACCCGCAAATTTAACGAATTCAACAAGTCATTTACATTCCCAGCATGCCGGGATCATGAAATGTCACATTTGCTTGTGCTCTTAACCAAACTGTGAAACCATCAAATGGCTGGTGTCATAACTGATCACATGCAGCACCATGGCATCGCAGAGGCTAAGATGTCAGCTTCCTTGGCTGTAAAGAAGAGGAGGGTTTAGTTGTGCTTTAACATGGCCAGACACTGTACAATCAGATTGTATAATCAACCAACAACTATGTAGGGCAAGGGGCTGCCTGATTTAATACAGAGAGATTGGATGGTTTAGCTAGGTTGTTATATTGCACAGGTTTGGTATATCTAGGGTTAATTGTAAAAAGACTGGATGGTTAGATTGTAAGCTCTGAGGAGCAGGGCCCTCTGTATCCTTCTGTATTAAGTTGTATTGTAATTGTACTGTCTGCCCTTATGTTGTAAAGCTCTGCAGAAATCCTGTATACTAATAACACGTATAATAAGCTTTAGGGCTGGTTCACACTGTTGTGGTGCAGGAACCTGTATGTGATTCAGCCAGGAATCGCACCGCATTCCTGTTCAAATCACATGATTCCTTGCAGTGCAGTGCGATTCATTCATACATTTTTTATAGCTCAAATTGCACCATAGCTACAGGGAAGATGCATGCTCCTTTTTTTTCCACTGGAATTGAATAGCATGGGTGTTCACACCCATGCAGTCCAATTCACCCAATTGCGCTGCATTCTGTGACCCTTTTTGGGGTGTTGTTTGACATAGACACCTGCAACAGTTCACATGAACATAGTGCAATTCTGATGTGCGGTAAAGGCACCGAATGCGTTGCAGATCTCTCACCGGATCAGTGTGAACCAGAACTTAGATCCATCATCAATTTTGTAGTAGAAAAGCCTGTCTGATATGATACTCATTGAATGGATTGTTTAGGTTTGTACTGATTGCATAGTTTTGGTGAAATTTAAGGAGATTGTGCAATCAGATTGCATTGTGTATGGTTAATCGAAAGCAGAACTAAACCCATATATTTAACGGTTTCAAGAAACATTTACATTCCTGGCATGCTGGGAAAGCGAACGGTCACATTTGCTTGTGCTCTTGATCAAACTGTCAATTCATCAAATGGCTAGAGGCATAGCTGATCACATGTGCAGGGCCATGGCAGTTGAAGGTCAAATGGGGGGCTAAGAGGGCAGCTTCCTTAGCTGAAAACAGTAGGCGGGTTTAGTTCCACTTTAAAGTTGAACTCTGGGATAGAACAGCAAAATACCGCTGCACAGCAAGGGTTAAATGCTGTTTATTTCCAGTGGGGTAGAGGCTTTATGCTGGGTACGCAGCAGGCTGAATTATAACAATGTAGATTGCAATGCTAACGCATCTAATGTTAGTATGGCCTTCTCCCAGTTGGGCTATTGTGTTCTGACTGGGGACCCCCCTCCCCAGGACTAGCATTTGCAGCCATTAGCTGCCAGCGCTGATTGGATGTTGATTGAATGCTAGTTTTCCAGCATACCCATTCAACAGCAGCCGGTTGTGAGAGATGAAGAGCTGCACTCACGGGCAGAAGTTGGCCAGTTACTGCCAAACCAACCGTTTTTGGCCCATGTGTACCCAGCGTTAGACAGGTGTTCCTTTTATTTCTGTTCTGGGGATAACTGAGGATTTCCCATCACTATCAGCCCCAGTGACAGTGGCTATGAGAACAGGTGGGGTTTACCTAGTAGGGTACACCAATAAGTGTATGTATATGTGTGTGTGTATATGTCTGTGTGTCATGTCGGCCTGTGACATTGGATAGAAAAAATCGATTAGATCTTATAGGTGTGCCTCATTACTTAGTTTTGGTAAAGTTAAATGAGATTGTAGATGGCTTGTACAATCAGATTGTAGTGTGTATGGCCACCCTTAGATCTACCAGTAACTGTGTAGTGCAAGGGCCTGCCTGATTGGCTACAAATGGATTTAGGTAGGTCCTCCTATTAAATAGTTAGGGTCCATCTAACGTTGTCTGTACAAAGATGGTACAATCAGATTGTAATGTGTATGGTGAGCCTAAAAGACAAGCATCCAGAAGAATGTTAAACACAGATTGCCCTGCATTGTAAGAGGTATTTCTGTGCACTTGAGTAATACTTCTGCAATCTCTGTTCCTCTGCCACACTGCCTGGGGACTTGTTTGTTCTTAAAATGGTTGATAAGTACAGTGCTCTAGATACTGACAGCATGGAGGATTCACCGACACCGCTCTGCCTGTGGCTTCCTATGGTTGACATCTAAGAATTTGATGCTGATTTAAAGAAGTGGCCCACCATAACTGAATGATGGGTAGTTTTCTGTAGCTTTGTATCATAAAGAATTGCTTTTTTCACTTTGCCCTTTGTTGCTTCTGGGGGCTGCTGATTATTCACAGGCACATCCTGTCTATATGCGTTTGATAGCTGCAAGGCATGTCTCAGGGCAGGTTTTCAGTTGCTGACAACAGTGGGTCATGCCTGTGTGACGTGTGTTGAATCAGCTGCTTGTAGTCTTTATTATAAGCCTGTGTGACAACGCAGAACATTTGGGGGACACGGCGTTGTCATCCTATGACCGGAAGTGCTTAAACAAAGACTTTCATGGCATGGTCTTCAGGTTTTTTGTATTATTAATAGTTGGAGATTTGAACTGATTGAGAAATACTTTTGACATTTTTGTAACACATTAATGCTTTTGGGATTTTAGTAATTGGGCTTACATCTACTTTCTTTGTATTGGTGACCTCAGGGATCATAGCCACCTTATGTACACTTTATTGCCAAAAGTATTGGGACGCCTGCTTTTACACGCACATGAATATTAATGGAATTCCAATCTTAGTCCGTAGGGTTCAATATTGAGTTGGCCCACCCTTTGCAGCTATAACAACTTCAACCCTTCTGGGAAGGCTGTCCACAAGGTTTAGGAGTGTCTATGGGAATGTTTGACCATTCTTGCAGAAGTGCATTTGTGAGGTCAGGCACTGATGTTGGATGAGAAGGCCTGGATTGCAGTCTCTGCTATAATTCATCCCAAAGGTGTTCTATCAGGTTGAGGTCAGGACTCTGTACAGGCCAGTCAAGTTCTCCACCCCAAACTCACTCATCCGTGTCTTTATGGACCTTGCTTTGTACACTGGTGAGCAGTCATGTTGGAACAGGAAGGGGCCATCCCCAAACTGTTCCCACAAAGTTGGGAGCATGAAATTGTCCAAAATGTCTTGGTATGCTGATGCCTTAAGAGTTCCCTTCACTGGAACTATGAGGCCAGGCCCAACCCCTGATAACCCCACACCAGAATTCCCCCTCCACCAAACTTTACACTTGTCACAATGCAGTCAGGCAAGAACAAAACCCAGGCATGTCCATCAGATTGCCAGACAGAGAAGTGTGATTAGTCACTCCAGAGAACACATCTCCACTGCTCTAGAGTCCAGTGGTGGCGTGCTTTACACCACTACATGCACTTGGTGATGTAAAGCTTGGATGCAGCTGCTCGGCCATGGCAACCCATTCCATGAAGCTCTCTACACACTGTTGTGCTAATCTAAAGGCCACATGAAGTTTGGAGGTCTTGGCTATTATCTCTGCAGACAGTTGGTGACCTCTGCACACTGTGCCCTTCAGCATGCGCTGACCCCACTCTGTCATTTTACGTGGCCTACCACTTTGTGGCTGAGTTGCTGTTGTTCCCAGTGGCTTCCACTTTGTTATAATACCACTAACAGTTGACTGTGGAATATTTACTAGCAAGGAAATTTCATGGATGGACTTATTGCACAGGTGGCAACCTATCACAGTACCACGCTTGAATTCACTGAGCTCCTGAGAGCGACCCATTCTTTCACAAATGTTTGTAGAAGCAGTTTGCATGCCTAGGTGCTTGATTTTATACACCTGTGGCTATGAAGCTGATTGGAATACCTAAATCCAATGATTTGGAGGGCTGGCCCAATACTTTTTGGCAATATAGTGTAAATGTTAGAGGGAGGTTTCTGTAGATTTACAAGGCTGTGAACCTTGCTGTTACTCAGGAAATGCCAGGATGATTAAATTCTAAAGTATAATAACCATTTAAGATTTCAGATACAAACAATAGGTGGACATGCTTTGTGACCTTATTCATTTTACTGCTCATAGACGTCCAAATAGACCTCTCTGGATCAGAATGTTGTCACCTGATTGATTAGTATTGATCCACAATGTTCACATGATTTGCTTCAAATTTCAATAATCCATAAGGGGAACACTGACAGAATCTGGAGTATGTGTGCATGCTTAAATGAACATAGAAGCTGATTGGTTACCATGCACAATTGCTCCAGATTCTGGCTGCTCCAGTTTTAGTAAATTCTTCCCTTGTTTTTTGGCCTGTAGTCATCATTGGATTGAATAGTCCTTTTTCTCCTTTTTTTTTTTTTTTTTTTTTTCCTTTTTTTAGGACGTTTCTGTTATGGTACATTGGGAGAAGGGGGTGTACTAGATCTGGAGCAGCTGTGGATAATTACCAGTCGGCTTCTGTCTGGCTGGAATGGCTCATTCACATGGGCATCTGAAACGCTGCATATAGGTGTATTCAGTGTAAAGTTTTGTACGTAAACACAGACCTATAGGAATTAATGGGGCCATACACACAGCTGTGTCTAGAATGAAAATCTGTACTGCATTTAGTGGCATACAAAATGTAGAACACAGCTGCATCCTGAGCTGTACACATCTGCAGATTTTACATGTGTAAGTGCATGTTTACACATAAACGCATAAAGTCATTCGAAAAATTGTGCGTACTTTGAGTGTATATTTTTTACGTGGAATGTTCTGCTGGCTTTGCCAGTGAAAACCTGTATTCCATGCCAAAGATTCACTTACCCATGCTTGAATGAAGTTTTATTGGGGTTAAAAGAGGAGTTCAGGAATTTAAAAAAAAAAAAAAAAAAAAAATCTATACTCACCTAGGTGGATGCAGCATCGGAACAATGCTGCATCTGGCCCCCACCATCTCTAAAACAGAGAACTGAATGATCAAAGACCACTGATTGCTCAGTTCTCAGTCTTCATTGAGCAGAGAGCTGGTGACTGTCAGTCACCGGCTTTCTGCTGCCCCTCCAGCGCTCACTGGAGTGCCAGGCAGTGAAGGGGGTGTCAGTGGCTGGCTCGAGCTCTTGGTGGCATGCTTGGCAGCTGGCAGGCATCTGCGGGGCTCCTGACTTTAAAATCGGGAAATAGCCAGTCTGGATGGATTGAGTGATGGACTTATGCCTGCTATCGGCTGAAAACCGATCACAGGAGTGCAGAACTAAGTACAATCCTGTGATCCATAGGAGGATCCAAAAGCGCTTTGGACATACTTCTTTTAATATCCGAGCACTTGGATTGGACAAAGGGTGGCATATCTCATAAGGTGTACCTGTTGCACAACTTTCCAGCACGCTGAGTTGTGGCACGCAGGTGTCGTGTGAACATTGAGTCAGTGGTTTGTGTATTTGTTCCTGTGGGGCCAACACTGTCATAATCTGCCTGCTCACCTAATTGTCTCTGTCACAGTCAGGTCTCCAGTACACAGAACAGTTACTGCCTTTTTATTGTGAGGTTAGACTGATGTCTAACAAAGGACTTCCACTTTATGTGATCAGCGACAGGAGTAAAGATTTATTTGTTTGGAGTTTACTAATTGTCATGGTGTAGTTATCTAAAATCTCTTAGGTAAGCAACATGCCAGTAAGTGCAATGACCACTTTCTCTGACAGCTGTTCCCTCCCACCCCAGGAAGCCAGATCTGCCCTACTTTAGGTGTCTTGGGTTGTCTCTGAGGACAGGCTGACCTTCTGTAGTGATTACAAGTGACACTGTCATAGTGTCTTTTCTGTTACTGTTTAAATTCAATATCCCTGAGATGGCTTTGAGTGGTTGGTGTCCCTGATCCTGACATGTTATATAGAGACTGAAAGAAAACAGGAGCCGTCAGTGATTCCTGTGTAGAGAGAGGATGTGTATATAAACTTTGTACTTACTGACAGCAGTGTTCTAGCAAGATCCAGATAAAGTGACAGTACTTTGGTTTAAAAATGTTTTTTTCCCAAGTTTGTATTCTACCTTCTATTGTTTAAATCTTCACATTTTTTTTTCTTGTGATCTGACTCCCTCTAAAAGGATGGCTAATTTCTTTCTCAATGGTCCCAATGTATGCAGGAATGTAGACTAGGGACGGATTGTGGGATTTGTAGTGTGTATAGAGCGATGCGCATGACGCATCTGATGTACACAGCTCATTTTAAAGAGTGATGGGTTGGTAGGTCCATCCCCTCCACTCTTAGATCCTGTTTCATTCATGGAAACTCTAGTACAGCTTCTATGAATGGAGCAGCTGGGTGGAAAGGCAGGTATAGTTGCGCACTCTTAATGAGCACTTGTAACAGCTCCCACAGTCTTATTAATCCGAGCTGCAGTGGAAGCCTGTGGGGGTGGCGGGACAGGAGGATTTCGCCTAACAGGAGAGGCATCAGCACAAGGGACACATTCTAATGAATGTAAGTTTTTGTCCCTTTTGCTGATATATATATATATATATATATTACACACACAGTATCTCCCAGAAGTGAGTACACCCCTCACATTTTTGTAAATATTTTATTCTATCTTTTCATGTGACAACACTGAAGAGATGACACTTTGCTACAATGTAAAGTAGTGAGTGTACAGCTTGTATAACAGTCTAAATTTGCTGTCCCCTGAAAATAACTCAACACACAGACATTAATGTCTAAACCGCTGGCAACAAAAGTGAGTACACCCCTAAGTGAAAATGTCCAAATTGGGTCCAATTAGCCACTTTCCCTTTCTAGTGTCATGTGACTTATTAGTGTTACAAGGTCTCAGGTGTGAATGGGGAGCAGGTGTGTTAAATTTGGTGTTATCGCTCTCACTCTCTCATACTGGTCACTGGAAGTTCAACATGGAACCTCATGGCAAAGAAGGCCTACCTATTTATATTTTATTTGCATAAGTGTTTATCACACTTAATTAGGGGCTGCTTCACTTAGAATTGAATACCACTGAGATAAGATTTGTATAGGGTCACCATAGTTGGCCCAAGCATTGGGGGCCATACACTTTATAGAGTGATTAGTTTTAGGGATTTTTTTGTTCATACAAATCCCTTCTCTGCTGTACTTTTAATTTTGGTATGTACACATAGCGCCTACCTATTCTATTTTATTTTACTTTAGTAGGTGCACCTTGCTAGTACCGGGTTGGACCCCATTTTGCCTTCAGAACTGCCTCAATTCCTCGTGGCATAGATTCAGTAAGAAGCTAGGGTGTTGGAAACATTGCTCAGAGATTTTGGTCCATATTTACTGTTGCATTTCTATCATCTTAAACCAGTCTGCCCATTCTCCTCTGACATCAACAAGGCATTTTTATTCACACAACTGCTGCTCACTGGATATTTTCTCTTTTTCAAACCATTCTCTGTAAACCCATGAGATGGTTGTGCGTGAAAATCCCTGTAGATCAGCCGTTTTTGAAATACTCAGACCAACAACCATAACACGTTCAAAGTCACTTAGTGTTACTAAACCCACAACAGTAAATTCAGCCTGTATATGCAGTAAAGCATGCTTGTTCTACTCCCTGTGGAACCTAAGGGGTTAATCCTCTGCATTGTGTAAAAAGGTTGTTTGATCATTTCTTCTCTGTTCCTCCCCCTTTTCAAGCAACCAACACTTATCTCCAGACTGAACCGTAGGCCTGCACATGCTCAGTTCGGTGTATATTGCTAGAGAGGTTTTTTTTTTTTTCTTGGGAGAGTGCATGTGATCAGCATAGGGCCAATCAGCACTGTCCAGACAGAAGTCAGGGGATTTCCATCCTCCTAGAGCAGAAAGAAAACTCCTACAAGCTTTAGCTAGTGCTTGGCTGGACACTGTTAGAAGCCACAAGAATGCTCAAACTTCTGATGAGAAAAGATATTTAGCAGTTTATATTTACTAAAATAATTGCACCTCCATGTTCTGTGTACTGTGGGAGACCAGACATAGTGGATGCAGGGTCCTGGATTTAGTAACACTTTAAATCCCCATTCTGATGTCCAGTTTGAACTTCAGCAAGTCATCTTCACCACGTCTAGATGCCTAAATGCATTGCTGCCATGTGATTGGCTCATTTGCAATTTATATTACCAAGCAATTGAACAGGTGTACCTAATAAAGTGGTCGGTGAGTGTTTGCCCATGCACATTAGGTAGTCTAGAGGCGTTTTTTTGGTTTTGGGCTTGTTTGTTTTGGGCTTGTTTGTTTTGGGCTTGTTTGTTTTGGGCTTGTTTGTTTTGGGCTTGTTTGTTTTGGGCTTGTTTGTTTTGGTTTTTTTTGGGTTTTTTGTTTTTTTGTTTTTTTTTTTGTGTTCAGTTTTTAGCCAGTGTGCATGAAGCCTTAGAGTCTAGCACAGGGGTGGGCAAACTTTTTGACTTGAGGGCCGCAATGGGTTCATATATTGGACCCGGGGGCCGGACCAAGAGTAGATGAATGATGTGTATGTGTCATCCATAGTAAGTATAGTAATAATCCCCCCTATAGTAATTCATCCCCCCTATAGTAATTCATCCCCCCTATAGTAATTCATCCCCCATATTAAGTCCCCAAGTCCCCCATATAGTAATTCATCCCCCATATTAAGTCCCCAAATCCCCCATATAGTAATTCACCCCCCTATAGTAATTCATTCCCCATATTAATTCATCCCCCATATAGTAATTCACCCCCTATAGTAATTCATTCCCCATATTAATTCACCCCCCATATTAAGTCCCCAAGTCCCCCCTGTGTCAATTCACTTACCTTTGCTCCGCGCGTTCCTCTCGCCGTGCTCCCGCGCCGTTCCGGTGTAGCATGAAAATCTGTCTCCTATGAGGATCTGTCCCCCTGGACGTATCTGCGCATGTGCCAGTTTCAGGCATTAGCAGCCAATCGGCGATCTCCGGCACATGCGCAGAAACGTCGAGGGGGACAGATCCTCATAGGAGACAGATTTTCATGCTACACCGGTCTTCAGGGCGGACTGTGAGAGGAGCCTAGCGGGAGCCTAGCTCCGCGGGCCGGATTAAAAGGTCTGCCGGGCCGTAGTTTGCCCATTGCTGGTCTAGCAGCATTCAGACTAATATTTGTCTGCTTTAAGACTGGATATATTTGGTTGATTAGAAAGAATTCTGGCATGCTATATCTCGGAGGTGTAACCGCATGAGCTGCATTTTCGGGATAGTGTTAAGAACAACAGCAAGCCAGTATTTGTGCTGCCAACTCTTGCATTGCATTTCCTATCTATCAGATTACGTCAATGACCTGTGCAACATTTAATGTTTTGGGGAGCTTAAGTGATGTAAATGTAATTACCAGTGGACTTTGTCCCAGAGTGCTGGAAGCCAGCCTTATTTAACCTTACTATATCACATGGGCAGGACAGATTACAGAGCCTGATCACTGTTCACACAATGCACAGGAAACACTTTTTTGTTGTAGCTTACATTATCAGTGTGAAATTTAGTGTTATTGTAACATGCTTCGGAAATGCTGCTTCCGTTTGGGGCAGGTTATTCCTGCTCAGAGTTAGAGGGAAGTGATATTTTTGCTTTGCAGGGGGAAAAAAATGCCTGTTTAAGTGTTTGTTTAAAAAGAAGAGTGTAGAAATGTAACCGTTGTTTATTTTAGGGACTTCTGTCATATCTTATTTATACATTTAGTTATGCCTTTTATCATGGCGACTCGTTCGGTAAAACCTTTGAAGAACTTCTATTTTTAAGAAAAGGTTTGGCTTATACAAGACAACTGTGGGCACTTTGTCTAGCTGTCAAATAGAGATGAGCTTGGGCATTCTCTGAAATCTTCTCTAGCTGAACATCAAACTTGTGCTTTGTGGGCATTTCTGCCCTGCAAAGAGAGGCAGGTTCTTTGTTTCCGTGAGCTGCAGGGCATGGGTCCGGAGTTCGCCTACAGATAGAGGGTGCCTGAGTTTTTCACTTTTGTTTTTTAATGTGTTTTTCTATGAGCACATTCACATAGGCACAGAGGGCCCTACACCAACAGAATTCAGTGTTTTTCTGCAAGAAAATGGTGACTGTCTGCACACAGACAGCGACTCCTTGTTGCAGAAATATGAATGAGATGGGTAAAAGATGGCTTTACCCCCCTGCTGTCCACCTATAGAGAACTCCTCATATGCGTTTCGCTCTTTGGGTCTTAATCCTAGCCTCTAAGATTAAGCTCCAGAAAAGTGCAAAACACACCTGAGGCTTTTTCTACAGGTGAAGATCAGGAGCTGAAGCCATCTTTTACCCATCTCGTTCACATTCGTGCAACAGGGAGTCGGTGGGTCTGTGCAGGCGGTCACCATTTTGTTGAAGTCTACTAGAGCCTGACAAGCAGATCCTGTCTGTCTTGCACCAGCCTTTTCACATGCTGATCCTACTGACACAGGTTCGGGGGGCATTTGAGCAGTACCATTTTCATTTTTTTTTCAGGCTCAGTGTATTTCTGCATGCATCTATCTCTGTATGCATGTAACTGCTCAGATTTGCATACAACTTTTCTCTTCTGGAGATCTGATTTTAAAGCTAAAGAAGTGCATGAGTGTGCCTTGCCCAGAGTTCCACCTGGAAAAAAAATAAAAGTCAGCAGCTACAAAAACTGTAGCTGCTGACTTTTAAAATACAGACACCTACCTGTCCCTCAGTCCAGCGGTGTCCTCACCACCGCTGGTTTCACCGGCAGTCTTCTCTCCCTGGCACTGGCATCTTCAGAGTGGGCACCAGGCTGTGACAGCTTGCGGCTTCACAGCCGGGTACCCACTGCGCATGTGTGAGAAGCGCTGTGCTTTGTGAATGGCCTGTAGTCCCAGTCACCTGTCCCAGAAGACTATGGGAAGGGAGGACAACTTCCGATTGCCTAGACAATCGCAGCAGAAGTGGGAGTGGGTAACTGTCAAATTCGAGTACCTGCTCCCCAGAGGTGCCAATCCTTAATGGAGAGCGGGGGACAAAGGCTTAAAGCGGAACTTCCCCTTTTGGGTGGAGCTCTGCTTTAAGTTTCTCATTTATTTTATGGACTGAAAGAAAAAATTTCAGTCAATTTGAAACACCAAAAGTACAAACGCACATGCCTATTGTATTTAGACTATGCTTAAATAAGGAATGCATGTATATCAGGCTAATTATAGCTGCATTGGCAAAAACAAAAAAAATACTGTTTACAGAACTCAAACCCAAATTATGCAAACAGAATGAGTCACAAGGTATGAAGATGTTTGCTCAGTGTTGCTTCATACAGGCATTCAAGCAGAGAGAGACAGTCTGTAAGCAAATAGTTACTGCTCTGTTCACTAGAAAATATATATCGGTATGTGACACCTTTTGTAATAGGTGTGCAATGTACTATATGCTTGTTTGCAAAAGATTTGATATAAAAAGACTATACAAACATCAGTTTATATTGAAAAAGTGAAAGACCCAAAGCAATCGCTCTGTCCTTTAAACCTCAATATAAGCAATACATGATGTCCTGAATTTTATTTTCTGTGTAAACTAAGCAATATTAGTTCATACGATATTTTGCTGGAGGTTTTATGGGCCTCTTCAGACTGGTTCCATTTTGATCAGCAGGAGATTTTTGAGCTGGTTGTCTGCTCATTGGAGCAAAGTTGGTGGATGATAGGTCCGTGTCCGCTCAGTATCTGCAGTGCAATCCGCTCTGCTCTTCTGGTGGCCAGGAGTAAATGGACTCTGCTGTGTACACCCGACTACCCTCTGATCCACCTAGATTGAGGGAGATGGATCCTCTTCTGTTGTGGTTTTTTTTTTTTTTTGTTGGTTTTCATGTGTGTGTGTTTTTTTTTTTTTTTTTGTTTTTTTGTTTGCGGATGGGATCAGACTCTGAGGTAGGTGGGTGTAAACTGACATGAATATTCTTTTCAAGCCATAGCTCCAGCGTCTCTTCTTTCCCTTGATGACCAGAAACCATATAGTTCAGTTTTTATTGAAATTTTTGAAGATTGAAAGTTTCAGTGAGGGGCTATAAAACAATCTGTAGTTAGAGAAAAGAACTTGGGGGTTGATTTACTAAAACTGGAGAGTACAAAATCTGGTGCAGCTTTGCATAGAAACCAATCGGCTTCCAGGTTTTATTGTCAAAGCTTAATTGAACAAGCTGAAGTTAGAAGCTGATTGGCTGCCATGCACAGCTGCATTGGATTTTGCACTCTCCAGTTTTGTAAATCTCCCCCTGTGTGTTGTAAATCTGCAGGCAGTAATTTGCAAGCGAAGGACAACATAACCGTGATCAACCCAAGAAGACCAACTTCTTTATTGGCATTGACTGTTTCTACTTTCTACACTCATTAAAGGACAAACTCCGGCTCTTGATCGTGTATTCAAGTCATAAGCTGATCTCTCATAAGCACTCTTGAAAATACCTAGCAAGCTAACCTTTCTCACATTAAATTAAACAAAAAAAAGTGCCTTGAATCTGTATTCTCTGTTCCTCATAGATCTGGCTTAGATGTAGGTTGGTTTAGTGTTCCAGTAAGATGTGGCATTTTTAGCTGATATTTAGGGGTCATAGAGCAGGACATAGGGACAAATTGCAGGATGTATCCTGTGTGCAGGAGGGAGGTGAAAAATGCCTGCCACACACTCTGCAAGCCCTTCTCCCTCTTCAAGTCCTTTAACTAAGTGCTTCTCGGGTTTCTCTCCCTTCCCTCTTGCCCTTTTGGAAGCAGCTGAATGTCCTTGTTTGTTTGGCAGGAAACCTTTGCACATTAATGTTAGCAGGCCTCTGAACGTATTGTAACCCATTTCATGGGACTCTCATGGATATGTAAGTAAAACGGGGCAGCTGGGTGAATAGAGACAAACCTCTTTCTAAAACCCCATTCGTCAACATTGACCGACATCTCTCCTATTCCTGGATGTCATTTCAAAGAGAAATGATTCACTCACGTCATTCCAATGTTAGATGGGCATTCCTAAAGGAAGGTGTTTTATTGTATTGCATGATCCTAGCATGCTTGTTCTGTGTGTACACATAGTGGGATGTGTCTGGTTGTTGTATCTGACAGTTCCAGTAAGGGGATGTATCTGGTTGTTTCAGCAGACATTGTACTGCCAATCTAAGAACATACTAATGTTTTATCAGATCCTCTTCATTTCTCCTGATGTGATATCAGACGATATGCTAGGCGTTCCGTTTCTCGTAGTGACCGTTATTTGCAGCTGCCATGCCTGTTATCATTGAGCCTTTTCATATGTGAAGAAACCTAGATTGTGTTTTTAAGCCGGATTTTATTTAAAGCTAATTAATAAGAGTTCACCCTGATTACATGGTGTTCAGTGTGTCTGAAGCTTTGGTTCTCGATCTTACAACACCCACGCCTTCTCTGATTAAATAATTAGCAGAGAGCTTTTAGGAGGAGGTAGATGCTCATTCAAGGTTAATTCTAGTTAACGCTGAAATGTACCTTTTGGTAAGTGAAGGGATTTTTCCAACCAGCTGCAAGGTTATTTTTTTGAGCCTCAGATAATATACCTTGGAAAATGGCCTCAAGCACCTTAATAGCCTGTCTTTTTGGTGTATTAGAACCAAAACTGCTAATTCTTTAAGGGCACAATTACCCTGTTCTGTCTTGGCCCATTCATTGCAATGCGCTTCCCCATAATAAAAATAGTGTCTGTTCCCATCTAAGTGCAGCAGTGTTTTGAAATATTACATGTATTTTTTTTTTTTTAAATTTAGTATGTTGGGAGGCTCACAGAAGTCAATGGTAGTGTATCAAAATGCATATAACTGTATGGGCAAGGGGTATTGACAGAGGTTGGTTAATATCTGTTAACCCTACCCACTCTAAATTTGTAAACATCAACACGTAAGGGTAACAGACATTGACATATGACGCAGCTGTCTAATGCTACAAATAATGTATTTCTACACACACACAGATCTTAGGAGTCCACAAGGTTGATTTTCACGTGCTGCAACCCTTGTCACCCCTCTGAAAAATGATCTGTTGTAGATCGCTTTTCACAGAACGGGTGACAAGTGGATGGAAGGTCATATATTGTCTCCTCACCGCCTGTTTTAAACATAAAAGGGCTGAATCACCATACACCGCACGCAGTTGGGGCACAGACCCATGAACTTTATTAGGCCATGTTGAACTGGATGGACTTGTGTCTTTTTCAACCAAATTAACTGTGTAACTATGTTTGGCGTTGGTACTAAATGCAGCAGAGGGATTACATTTTGTTGCGGCTTTGAAGCACAGCATTGGTTATTATATATGTTTACCTTGCCCACTGCATATTATAAACATCAATACATGACGTTAACACACATTGACAGATGATAATGCAACTGTTCAAGTGAATAAAAAAAATCTAGAAAAGAAAAATGGTTGACTTTTCTGTGTTTTTACCTGGTGATGAGGTCTCTATAATAAAACATTTAGGGCTCCTTCACACTAGAATGCATTGCAGGAAATCCCTGTTCCTGTGTGGCTTCCCACTCCACATTCCTGTCTCATTACTGTTGCAATCTGCTGTTGGTGTCAGTGCAAAGTTAACGACACCCCAAATGCAGGTCACAAAGGCAGTGCGTTTTCCCGCACCAGATCGTATGGTACAAAAGTACCATGCGATCCAGTTGCTGTACGTTTCACAAAGTAGTGCACACACTACTTTTGGTGTGATGCTATTTTCCCCCATTGAAAATGAATGAGCTGAAATTGCACTGCACGGAATTACATGTTAATTGTACAAGAATCACATAGCGTTCCTGTGCGATTCATTTGCAGTTCTTGGCGTGAATGGGCCCTTATCGTAAGAATGTATGCATGGTAGAACTTTACAGCATGTTCTTATTCCAAAATAATTTTGACTGATTTTACGCAAATTTAATCACGCCCAGAGTATCAGTTTTGGCTTTTTTTTTTTTTTTATTCTAAGCCCTAAACCAACATTTTTCAACCAGGGTGCCTTGAGGTTTCTTCCGGAGTGCCATGGCAAAATGTCTAAAAATTGGCCAAAACTTGTCTACAAGCCAGCTGGTGGAAAAAGCCTGACTTTTAGTTACACAAAGTCACTGGTTTTCATTGTGCACCATTATGACCTTCTAGCTGCTGGTGTCCTAACAACCAATGATGTCATCAGTTTATAAGGAGGATGTCCTTTACCTGCACAGTATCCTTGTTTGACCTTCCCTTACCCCTCTCGGTCAATGCTGGTGTCACGAGTTCAGTGATGGAGATAAACTGAGGGACAAGAGAAACATTGGGATACTAGTCAATACCAGTGTGCAAAAGTGTATTTGCTTTGGAAGACTAAATCACCTCTAACATTGGGTGTCCTACATGTCTTGTTTCTGTGTTCTATAAAACCATTAGAATAGTTTTTTACATTTTGGAATGGGGTGCCTCTGGACTGTCTATAATTTTAGACGGTGCCGTGCCTAAAAATAGTTTGAGAAACACTGCCCTAGACTACTGTGGTGTTATCCAGATATAGATACTATTACATTGGTCCTGCTTGGGGCAATGTACCTATATGTACTATGCCTGTGAGGTCCCTCTAGAACACAAGTGTCAAACTGGTGGCCCTCCAGGTGTTGCCAAACTACAAGTCCCATGAGGCATTGCAAAATTGACAGTTACAAGCATGACTCTCAAAGGCAGAGGCATGATGGGACTTGTAGTTTCAGAACAGCTGGAGAGCTGCCAGTTTGACAGCCCTGCTCTAGAAGCTGGATATCGCCATAATAGATACTTCTACTACAGTGATCTTCACTAGCCTCAGGGCCCTGTGCCGAGTTGCTATCCTGCTGCATTCTGAACACCGGAGGTCGGCTGCCCATTCAGAGACTGCTTTGCATTTCTATATGACTGCAAAGTAATCTGATTTGGCAAGGTGGAGAGCTGGGAGTGATGATCAAGTGCCTTTTTTTTTCATAACCTAAGTTCCTAAAGTATTAATTGGTTTACAAAGAGATCTAAGATTATAGCATACCATTCTATTGGTGTTAAGTATCTATGCATGGCTAGGCGGCTGTGAAGTGTAGAAACAGACAGCCATTCTTGGTAAACAAGCAGAAAGACCTTTGTAAATGCTGGCGGTGTGATGGAAATGTCCTCAGAAGTGTTTATTAGCTGACATACGTAATACAAAACATTGGCTGACGCATAATGTAAGGTTGACACCCTCTTCCTGAAAGCTCCATTACAAGAATTTCTATTCCTTCCTAAAGCAAGACCGCATGCTTCGTATGTGTGCTGTACATTGCTGTGGTGAAGGAAGAGCAAATACTCGTCATTTTATGAGAAGTGCATTTCAGCCCTGCAGTGACTTCCCTTAGTCACTACATTAACAATTCATGCCCTTCCTGAAAATCATCTGTGAGCAAGCAGTCTAGAATAGTTTTTCAGCTCATACTGTTATATGAGTACTAAAAATCTTCACCATGGAAACTATGATTTCCTTCTTTCCACGGATAATAGTTGATGGCTTGAAAAAAAACTGCATGTAGTGTTCTCTTAGATTGTAAGCTCCCAGGAGCAGGGTCCTCCTAACCCTCTTGTATTATACTGTATTGTTGCTGTATTGTCTCCCGTTATATTGTAAAGTGCTGAGCAAACTGATGGCGCTATATAAATCCTGTATAATAATGATATAATAATTCAGGTCTAAATTTTATATATTAGAGGACAGTGTCGACAGATCAGTTGGCATACATGTTAAACTCTGACTGTACAAAGTCCTTTTTAAATGTACCAAAACTATGTAATAATGAGGACCTACATAAACTGCATTGAA
Source organism: Staurois parvus (assembly GCF_062004578.1). Classification (NCBI taxonomy): domain Eukaryota; kingdom Metazoa; phylum Chordata; class Amphibia; order Anura; family Ranidae; genus Staurois; species Staurois parvus. Next base: position 1,279,270 of record NW_028317941.1, read on the forward strand.
ATTGTATACAACCAGATTCAGGTAGGGGATCAAGGAGTAGGTTAAGGATGTCATGTGCATCCTTACCCCTTGTGTATATGCAGCTGCAGGGTGGGAAATGCTTTGAGCGCTACTGATTAGGCTGGTGGGTAAGGTATCGGGACAGCTTTCTATAGGTTTGGACCGAACCCAGCTCATCCCTGATCCAAAGGGGAACATGCAGTCAGATTGTAACCTACATGATCAGCTAAATATTTATGACAAAGCTGAACTCCAGGAAACATCAAAAATCCACCCTTGCAAGGGAGCTGCACCCACGCTGCTGATTAACTGATTGTTTGTCATAGTACATGGTAAAGTACTTTTTCTTACCCGATCCTCTACTCGCACAGACTGCTCCATGCTGCTAGACCAGTCCTCCCAGTCACTTTTCCCTAAGGTCCTCTGACGTCATCAAGATCGACACAAGGACCATAGTCCTGGATATGAGGATGCTGAGGGACAGTCCACTGCTTGAGCTTGGATTTGCGTCATCAGCTGGAGAAGTAGAGGTGCAGCAAAACTGCTTCCCGTAGACATGAATGAGCAGTTTAAACCTTAAAAAAAAAAAAAAAAAAAAAAAAAAAACCCAGCAATTTTAATATACTGTAGCTTACCAATCATTGGATGTATTGACTGCATTTAGTACTTTTTTTACCCCCTCCAAGTTTTTATTCCTTTTTATTTTCATCAAGTGATTGGCCAGTAACACTCCTGTCCTGTCCACTTCTTATGGCTACATTCACTCCTCTACTGTGTCTATGGAGGTGCACCATAGCCACCTTTGCACAGCAGCGCACTCAATCAGTAGGGAGGGTAGTGTTAGATGGACTAGTAGATTTAGGTGGACTTTTTACATACATCACTAATTTAAAAGAGAAGTTTGGGACTCCCCTAGAAAAAACATAAACTCACCTAGGTGTGATGCTGTATCTGTTCCAGCCTCTAAGATCGAGAACTGAGTGATCAAAGACCGCTGATCACTCAGTTCTTAGTCTTCAGTGAGCAGAGAGCTGTGACTGTCAGTCACTGCTCTGCCCCTCCAGCACTCGCTGGAGCACCTAGCTGTGGAGGTGGCGGGAGCAGCTGGCTTAGGCTCTTAGTGGTGTAGTAATGCTAGTAACGGACTGTCATGTCAGTTGTTGTTTTGGCACAGCCCTGCTGGAAGAGAGGGTTTTTAGCATTCTTGGTGTTGAGCGTAAAGAGACAAAGCAAAAACATATTGCACTGATGAAGCTGAGGGTTTGAAACCTCTTCATGCAAATGTGTGCATAAATTAAAGGAAAAAAATATATAATCTACCCTAATATGGTAAATGCATTAGTTTCCATTTTCAGACTTTTTTTTTTCACTTGGTGATTCTACCAGTAACACACTTCCTGTTCTTGGGTGATAACACTTGCTCACTGTAGTGTACGAAATGGCAATCTTGTCACCCCAGGTTGCTCTTCTGATTTGAATCACATCTAGTGATTGGGATTGTAGGCAGAAATACTGCGATTCTGCCCGCAATTCCAGATCACACTGCATTCCTGGCAAAACTCAGCATGTGTGTTTGTGTGCCGTTCATTTTTAATGGTACCTAAAATGAGGTGCAGTTTTGTTGCAAACTGAATCGTGAGAAGCTTGTTGCCCAAAAGAAGCTCCTGCTCCTTTTTGGGCGACAAGCTTTGCGTGATGTGATTTTCATGGAAAAACCACACTGCGTCTTAGGTGCCTGGCACACAAACACTTTCTGTACTTTGCCAAGATTTTTTGGAACTTGGCTGAAGCTCCTCTTAGAATAATCACTGGAAGAGGAGGACATTATGATAGTGTGTATTCCTGCTTCATTCTAGGTACACGTTTTGTCCTGTAGACTCGGACTCCTGGGGTGTCATCCTTATCCTGGTTTCACTGTGTTGCTGACTCCCATGAGTAGGTGTTTAACTGGTATCTCATTATTTCACAAACTACATGTTTGCTGCAGGTCTCTGCCTCCCTGAACATATGAATGGGCATAGCAGTTTTAGCAGTTATTGCTGGCACTGGGGTGAAAGACTTCAATATGGACACTGTCTGTTTACAGGGAATCCCTTCATGTATTAATAAGAAGTGAGGGTTGGTTGAATGCCGTCTTGGAGTTTTGTACAGGGGACTATTTTTTGGAAGTAGAAACCCCTTTGCTTTCCCAGTTATATATTTCACTACTTGTACAAAAATGGTTTTTGGCCTTAGGTTTTGTCTTTGACTGTTTAGTAACATACAACAGTTTGCCAAGTACATGTTGTACTGATCATGTTAACAATGTACAGGTTGTCACACCTTGTTAAAACCAGTGACATTTAAAAGGTGCATGAATTCTATTTTCAGTAGAGATGCTAGCTTGTGTAATCTATAAATACAAAATGTAGTGATTTTGTAATGTAGCAGTGCTTCTGTCTAAAAAATAAAAAGGTGATCTTACATCATGCACTCTCCTCACCCTTAGCCATCACTGGCCACTTGGCTGTGGCCAGTGGCCAAAGCTATCACTGGCCACTTAGGGTTTTGAAAGCCCTTCTTTCCTTAGGTCTTCTGGGATGGATCAGAGCGATTCTGATTGGTCAAAGTGGTCACTATTCAGAATCGCTTGATCTGTATTGAAAGCCTGTTGTGTGGGTAGTGACAGCTAATCACCCATGGTGGTAAGTGCAGCAGGACCAGGGTGGGTGAAAAGGTTTACAGTGTTAGCTCACCTTTTTGTGAATAGGTAAACTTACACTTTAAGCAGCACTCCAGCTTTGATTAACTCTAACTCTAAGCCCACCCTGAGGCCCTCTTGCATTTTTTAAAAAGGGTCTTTTGCATGGTCTGGTGAAATCATGGGTTCCTCCTCTTCTCCAAGCGGTGGCTGTTGATCATTTCTGGAGTGAACACCACTAAAGGGTATATCAGCACTGTTCAGTGCAGCAGAACTGTGGAACGCAAGGCCCTGCCCCCACCGGAAGTCCCGCCTGTTCCCTTCCGCCCAGCGCTCTGCACGCCTGTACCAGACGCCTGGGGGAGAGAAGTTTACCAGGCTCAGAGGGAGCAGATGCCCTAACTCACCGCCGGACACCCCCGCTCCCATGCAAGTGACACCGCCACCACCGGTCCCCCGCCTGGGGATGAAGGCTTCCACGTGCTGCCAGCTCCACTCACCGTGGAAGGATAGCGCCGGGAGAGGAGGTAAGTGAACCCCTGGGCCCACACTCTTCCAGGACTGCCCCTAGAGAGTGCAGAGACCCCGTAGGTTCCAAAACGTGTTCCTTCCGGATCAGGAAACACTAAAAACTGGGGATGGAGGCCTGGAGGTCCGCCTTTTAAAGGCGTGGGGGATGGCGTGTTTTCTGACCCGGAGGGAGGAGCTCTACGTCTCAAGGGGCTGTCCTGGAAAACGCAAGGAGAAAGTTCCATGACTGCCTGGATTCACAGGAAGTGGTTACATGTTGGCTCTCAAATAGCCTTGAAGAGGGGTGTCATCTAATGGAGGAGACCTGAAGGACATCACCAGATCGAAGGGTTAGCATTGCAGCAAAAGCTTCTCTATCTAATTCAACATGCTTTTTTGTCATAAAAACTGGAAATTTGCCTAAACTTTTGGCATGTTGACAGAGCACTTTTCTTCCATCTCCAAGCGCTTTCCCCCTGCATTTCCTTGTGAGTCTCTTGTATTGGGCATTGTTAAAGCAGAACTTCACCCAAAATAGTGATATTCCACTCTTCCTCTTCTATCATATGTAAAATATTTATTTTTGGTAGGGAGTGAGCAAGTACCTAGTTTTGGCAGGTACGTGCTCCCACTTCCTCAGTGGGAAGCCTGGCTGTGAAACCACAATAAGTCACAACTAGCTTCCTACAGTTAACATGCTGGTGCTGGGGACCCAAAGACTGGCAAAGAGCCAGCCCAGATGAGATTGGCGCTGGATCCCTGGACAGGTGAGTGTCTGTTTATTAAAAGTCGGCAGCTAAAGTTTTAGTAACTGATGACTTTTTTTTTTTGGGGAACTTGGCTGAAACTCCTCTATAAGTGGCATTAAGATCAAAGCAGTGTCTTTATTACAACTCAGAACTCAACACAGTTTAGGCCGCAACATCATCCCTTTTTCAGGTGATAAAAGATAGGATAACCTAGCCATTGTCAATATTTTAGAGTATATGCAAAGTTTCAGATAATGCAAGTTACAGAAATAAAACTAGTCAGCTACTCACAGCAGATCATAACATTCATGCTGCTAAATCCTGCAATTAAAAGGAGAGAGAGGCGAATGATACACAGAAAAATATTATCAGCAATAAAACTGCATATGGAGGTATCAAAGTAACATAACAGGTTTAATTTAACCTGTGCAATAGACTAATATTTTGTTATCCAATATCTTTCTCATTGACGCAGTCTCTTAAATGACACCCTACTTTGAGGTCACTTGTACCTGCCAGCAAACATCAGAGACATTGTTTCTGTTTGCTGCACTAGTTTATCTACATTCTTAACATTACCTTCCATTCATCCTCCTTATCTGACACTCTCCAAGGCTGAGGGTCACAGATTGATGTTGACCTGTAAACCAGTCTGGTTTTCCATCCTATGTATTATGGATCCACACTGGCACTTTGTCATAAATGACATTTCCCAGACTCGTAGGAGACATGCCAAGTGACAGGTGGAAGACACCATCACTTCTAAACCTATCCATGAACAGTTCAGGCATCCTAACCATGGAAATTGCTCTTTCTTCATGGTGTTATAAGAAAACAACATATAAGAACCATATACCATGTGTAAAATGTATTTACAACTATACCTCACTACAGGCAAATATATTGTTTTTTTTTTTTATCAGCACACCTCCTTCACAAAGCAAATAGCTATATATACAGTATCTTTGTGACTCTAATCTCTAACACTAGTACTGTTTCTCAACTTTTTTTTTTTCAGTCAAGGCACCCTTTAAAATTATGGACAGTCCCGAGGCACCCTCTAAAATGTGAAAAACTATTCAAATAGTTTTATATAACAAAGCAACATCCACACATGTAGGACACACAACATTAGAGGTGATTTATTCTTCCAAAGCAAAGACACTTTTGCACACTGGTACTGAGTAGTATTCCAGCGTTTCTCTTCTCCCTCAGTTTTTCTACATCACTCAGCTAATGTGCCAAGGCATCCCTGAAGAAGCCTCCAGGCACCACAAGGTGCCTGGGCACCCTGGTTGAGAAAAGCTGCACTAGTATCATCGTTGCTGATACAGGTTTTACTGATTCACTGTGGCCCATTCATGCTAGAACATGGTGCTGGAGAACCACATTCTGTGCTGGTTTCCCGAGCCACATTCCAATCGCACTGCCCAACTTCAGTAAGTTACCGACACCTAAAACAGGATGCAAACGCAGTGCATTTGCCCGCTCTGGATTGCATGGTTCAAAAGTACCTTGCAATCCAGTTGCAGTGCATTTCCAAAAGTAGTTCATTTGACTACCTTTGGTGTAGTGCGTTTTCACTGTACTGCACTGCCCAGAACTACAAGTGAATCACACAGGAATTGCACAGCTTTCCTGTGCGATTCACATGCAGGAGACCTGTATGGCATCAGTGATCTAGCCAAAAGGGGAGAGATCTGTGTATAAACAACACAGATCTCTCCTCTGTCAGCCCCCCACACACAGTTAACCCTTTGATCACCCCACGTGTTAACCCCTTCCTGTCCAGTGCCATTAGTACAGTGTCGGTGCTTTTTATTAGCACTGATCACTGTATTGGTGTCACTGGGGATGTCAGTGACACAGTTCCCCCCCAGTGATGGAATGCTTGCCACAGTCCCGCTATAAGTCGCTGATCACCGCCATTGCTAGTAAGAAAAAATTTGTGTGTGTATACATATACACCACCATTTGTAAACGCTATAACTTTCACGTAAACCAATTAATTTACACATTTTGGGATTTTTTTTTTTTTTTTTTAGCAAAGACATGTAGCTGAATACATGTTGGCCTAAATTTATGAGGAAATTAGATTTTTTTTACTGGATATGTTTAATAGCAAAAAGTAAAAAATATAGGGTTTTTTTTTTTAATTCTTGGGTCTTTTTTTGTTTATAGCGCAAAAAATAAATACACAGGCAATCAAATACCACCAAAAGAAAGCTCTATTTGTGAGGGGAAAAAAAGGACATAAATTTCATTTGTGTACACCGTTGCATGGCCGCGCACTTGTCCGTTAAAGTAACGCAGCTCCGTATCGCAAAAAAAATGGCCTGATCAGGAAGGGGGGAGTAAATCCTCTGGAGGGCAAGTGGTTAAATGTCTTGCAACCTGAAGCATGACGTACTGTTTAAAGCAGCAGCACAACATGACAAGTCTTTCTTTATGGAGTCTTACAGTTTCCACATTTCAGAGAAGCTCTTGAACATCCTGTTCATGTTCCATCTTCACCACTGTTTTGAAAAATGATCTCAAACTCCTGACAGTGTGTGCATTTTGTAAACCTTTCAGGGTCTCAGCTGTTCCTGTCTGTAAAAGACAAGTCAGCCAGTCAGCAGAAGGCTTCTTGTTCAGCTTCATGTTTTCGGAGTGCTCCAAGGTAAGCATACTACAGCAGCGGAGGGGGGTGTCAATTACCCAGCATACCCATTTTTGGCCCTTTTCTTTCTCGCTTAGAATTCCCGGCCTCGCTTTGCTCACATGGCAGAGATGAGGTTACACATGAGGAAATCTGATTCTTCAGGTAGAGGGTGCCTTCACTAAAGAATAAAAGAACTGGGCAATGGGACAGGACGACAGTGCTTCCTGTTTACTGGAAGGCCCAGAACCTCAACGCTGCGCTCCCACATGCATTGCCGCAAAGGTAATACATCCAGATAAAGCTTGTCAGTGAGATTAGCAGGAATTTATAGCTAGAGATCTCTCAGCACTGCTGAACATATCCCGGTCAACCACGGTGTAACTGAAGCTTGCTGTACATGTAGGAAGCAATGCTTTGATGTGCAGATAGATTGGTCAGTCAACTTTTTTTTTAATCCATGCATTCTGTGACGTTACCGCTGACCTATTCTCTGCGTAGAACTGCCATTTTACCTATGCTTCAACATGTACACTAAACTTATTAACCACTTCAAGTCCGGACACTTTTACCCCCTTCCTGTCCAGGCCAATTTTCAACTTTCAGCGCTATCACACTTTGAATGATATTTGAGCGGTCATGCAACACTGTACCCATATGAATTTTTTTAGCATTTTTTTTTGAGACCGATAAAACTTTGTTTTGGTGGTATTTATTCACCACTGGGATTTTAATTTTTTTTGCTATATAAATGAAAAAGTCCAAAAATGTTGAAAAGAGTATTTATTTTGCAAATAATCTTTCTTCATAAATCTTGGCCAAAATTTGTTCAGTTATCTTTTTAGTAAAGAAAAAAAAAAAAAGTAACCCAAATTAGTTTATAACCAATATTTTTTTTTATAATTTTTCAAAAATGTTTTTACATTTTTATTTTATTTTTTTATATTATTTTTTTTTTAGAACATACGGTCACCCTAGCAGTACAGTGTCACCATAGTGACACTGTACTACTTGTGGGGGGTGATGAAGATTTTTTTTTTTTACACTGATTGCTTTTACACCCATAAAGGCTGTAAAATCAATAATTTCTCCTTCTCTCTGACTGCATTCTTGCAGACATTTGAGAAATACTGTGTGAGCTGTGATTGGTCACAGCTTGTCATATGGTACAAGGCTGTTGTTGTGAATAGCCTTGTACAATATGATCTCTGTGATCATTCACAGATTTCACTAGTATTATTATTATTATTGTTATTATTACATCGAGTTTATATAGCGCCAAAGGGTTTGCTCAGGGCTGTACAATAGAGGGGGGGACAATACATGGCACAGTACAACAATAACAAACAACGTACGAGGGGTAAGAGGGCCCTACTCTTTCGAGCTTACAATCTAGGAGGGAGGGGGTAAAGGTACAGTAGGAAGTGGCTGAGGGGAATGAGGGGTGGGAGGAAAGAGGGAGAATGGTCGATAGGTGAGGGTGGGGTAGGCTTCCCTGAAGAGATGGGTTTTGAGGGAGCGCCTGAATGTGAAGAGGGAAGGCGACAGTCTGATGGATTGGGGCAGTGAGTTCCAGAGGATGGGGGAGGACCTGGAGAAGTCCTGCAGTCGTGCATGGGAGGAGGAGACCAGGGAGCAGGATAGAAGGAGGTCCAGTGAGGAGTGAAGGGTACAGGTAGGGCGGTACTTGGGGATCAGGTTGGTGAGGTAGTCGGGGGCAGTGTTGTGAACGGCTTTGTAGGTCAGGGTTAGAAGTTTAAATTTGATGCGTTGGGCAATCGGGAGCCAGTGGAGGGAGAGGCAGAGGGGGGTGGCAGAGGTGGAGCGGGTGGTGAGGTGGATGAGTCTAGCTGAGTTCAGAAGTGACATCTTGCTTACTACTATTCATGTGGTCACATGATCGGCCAATCAGTGATCACATGATTGGGACCTCACACAGAGGTCCCGTACAATGATCGGTGTTCCGCTGTTTCCGGCAACGGATTGCTGTGCTGCGCACAAGCAGGGAGGACATTTATAAATGGCCACCCACTCTTGCACTGCCCCGCCCGGCCGTTTATATACATGGGTCGTACGGGAAGTAGTTAAACATATTAGACTGGTAGTCTTCTTGGCTTGCCTTTTACATGATGAAACCTATGGAAAGCGCTCCTCATTTTGTCAGCGAGTACCACAGATCACTCCCACCCCTTATTCCACGAACAGTGCTGATTCTTGGGGCCGGTTTACTCCAGATGTGGTTGGACTGCGTTGGGCAGCCAATCTAGTGCAGTCCCACTGCAAGACAAGGCAAGACTCCTTGTATCCTACTTGGCCAGTTCACACCACCACTTTGTGCTGATGTGTGCTGAAAAAATAATTGTGGCATTCAGTAACTTTTGTGTTTTTTTTTTTTGTGTATGCAATGTGACCCAATCCACCTCCTTACAGTGCACTGCAGACAATTGAACTTTAAAGTGGTTGTAAGGACTAATGTACACAGGGTGTTTGGAAAACTCTACTGACCAATGGAAACTGACTGCTAGATACGTAGGTTAAAAAAAAATGTCAGTTTAGCTGCGTTTGCATAACGCGTTTATGCGCATTTAGCCGCGTTTATGTGCGTTTGAAGCGTTTTTTAAAAGATAACCTCAGGAGACCCTCCCAAATGCCCAGAATGCACTGAAAAATAGTAAAAAATTAACTATTTCAGACATTTTGAGAGAAATAGAGCAGAAGCAGAGAGAGCAGTATGTGTTGAGATGACCTGTCTTTTCTGGTTGTATTCACTATGGATCCCATCATGAGCATAATTCAGCACGTTCTACCATTTTTTTCGTTCACTCTGAACTTGGAACTGACTGCAATTTGAATACATGTAAAACACTTTGCATGCATTTTTGATGAAGAAAAAAGGCTCTGGACAGCATCTGGATATGGACCTGTCAAAAAATCATGTCTAACTGTAAATGTGGTTAACTGCATTTACATGCCTTTACAAGCGTTTAAAATGCTGGTAAAATCTACTCCTGAATGCAATTTTGGTGCGTTCAAGAAAACGACTGTAAACTCAACTGCTTGCAAACAAAGATTTGTACATGGACACATAGGAAAACATTAGGGAGAGTTCAGGGGCTGCTGAAAAAAACGCTTCTGAATGTCAGTTTAGCAGCTGCAGTGTACATGAGCCCTAAACCTCCGACATGAAATATGAACAAAGCATATCCCTCTAGTGTGTGCTTATCTTAATTTAGAGCACTAAGTGACATTTCTGTGTGCTGCCTTGTTCCTCTGCTATCAGCATGAGTCACTTCAGACAAGTTTTCCTGACACCAAGTGGAAAATAGAGACAGGGGAGGGCACAGTCAGTGATTTACAGCCTCAGCTCTGTTCTTGTGTGAAGGAGGGCATGCCCCTTTTCTCCATCAGCTCTCAGAGCTCTCCTCACTGGTGTAACTTCAGCTCCCCGCCCCCTGCTTTTCAAAGCTGAGTGATCCTGTGTAAATTCTGCACTGTGAACTGATGAAGAGAAGACTGCTGATACACAGGTACAACTTACGTAGGAGGATTTGATTCATCTCTGTGTATTACCTGAGGCCAGTCACTTCACTGGGTATATAGAAGGACTTACAACCACTTTAATGAAATGTCTGTGACATCTCAAAGTTCATTTTTTAAGAAAATGCATATTAGTCATCCTATAGCACACCAGTGGCTGTTCTAGTACTCTCACACTCTGATTGAAACACTCTGATTTAAAAAGAAAATAGATATTTTAAAGTATATGTTCTTTTTTAGATTTTTTTTTAATATATTCTTCTATTGGTCCCAGCCTCCTTCAAATATCCACCTGAATTTTTTTTGTTTTTTCTGCTGTGATCTGGCTTTTTTATTTATTTATATTTTTTTTTTTTTAGGAATAGCTGTTTGTTCTCAGTATAGGAACGTAGCCACCCTCTATTGCTCTCTCCTGAGATGGGCTTGGAACTATGGGGTTGATTTACCAAACACAAATAGACTGTGCAGTTGCGCTTTTTTTTTTTTTTTTTTCTTTTCTCTTTTGTGTTAAAGCTTTACTTTGTAAAGAATACCCAATCAGATGCAAGGAGAATACATAAATAAAAATAATATATAGTAATGTAAAAAATCCTTTATCTTATGGGATAGGTCTGAATGTACAGAATGGTGCCTAGCCTCCAGGTTTTAAACAACCCTTAGTTTATGCAATTTTATTTTCTTCTACCATGGGTGGAAGGAAAGAAAACTGCTTGATTCCCCCATCAGCACAGTCGGTGTTGATGGGGAGATCACGCCTGCAGCACTATTTTGTTCTGCCGGCTGGGAGCCTTCGCTGTCGGAAGAATATAATGATCACTGCTGGCAGCTATAGCTGATGGCAGTGATTGCATGAAAAAAATCTGACATGCTGGTTGTACTGAAGTCGCTTGATATATTAACTTCAGTATAACCAGTAGGCCATTGATGGATCAAATCTCAGTCGGTTGCTGCTATATTGGCCGAGATTTGATCCATCTATGACTGGCTTTAGGATGCAAAGGAGTCCTACAAGGATCTATGATTAAAAATATACATAGAAATTCAAACTCTAATATAAATTGCTTTAAAGCAACAATTTAAAAAATGTTATGTTAGAAGTTGGTAAAAACATACGATGTGCAGTGTTAGAAGATATTGAAGACAATTCTGCCATTCTGACAGGCTCATACCTTTTTTATAGTTTTAGCTTGCATCAAAAAGCCTTTTTTTTAATTTTTTAATTTTTTTTATTTTGGGTTTCTTTGTACTAAATCCTGTTACTTAAGTCTATAGAACACTAAATGATCCGACTGAATATTTAAAGGAATGCTTCAGTTAATTGTTTAGCATTCAGGTATGTATAGGAAATATTTACTACCTGCCTAGGGTTTGATACATCCTCTGGTGACTGGTAACCTGGTGTTCTGGAAGCACCAAATGCTGGGTTTGTATGTCTTCATGCCAGGGATTCTCCTTTCCACCAATTACAAGTTTTCTTCAGTGTAATTATGCACACCCCTAATCATTTATAAAGACGTTCCTTATTCCCCTCCTTCACCCCAGTGCAGATTACAGGTAGTTCTTGTGTCCAGAGAGGTGCTTTTGAAGAGCGAATACTACAACAGCAGAGCATAATTGGCAAGTCAAGCCTTGCGGCACTCTCATAGCCGGACCTAGCTGTGATGGATCACAAGAAAATGATATAAAATGCAATCAAGGTAAATTGAAAAGACTCAACTTTAGCAGAGGGCAGTGGTTTTGCATAACAATAGCAGTTTATGGATTTTAATTGTTGGAGCTGGTTTTGAAATAAAATGACTTAATATCTTGTACTTGTGGCATTGCTTTGAAAATTAATTGGTTTACTAGTATTTATCTATATAGTTTAGTTGCAAAATGAAATTTTTTTTGTAATTAAATAAAAAAACCACCTGTGTAGTTGTGTACTTTGAACATCCATCATCGTGTATCTTTGCTACCAATTCCATAGAAAGCTAGTTCAGGGGTTGCTCTCACTATTGCGGCATTGATATGGTTTATAAGCCAACCATGGTACCACCTGCCTGGAGTTTGCATGTTCTCCCTGTGTCTGTGTGGGTTTCCTCCGGGTACTCCGGTTTCCTCTCACACTCCAAAGACATGCTGGCAGGTGAATTGGCTCCTGTCTAAATTGGCCCTAGTATGTGTATGTATGAATGTGAGTTAGGGACCTTAGATTGTACGCCCCTTGAGGGTTAGGGAATGATGTGAATGTATAATATATATGTAAAGCACTATATAAGTACCTGAAATAAAAAAATGAATAGGACAGAAAAAGCAGAACTGCTATTAATGCGCTCTTACAGCTCAGTCCTATGTTCTGTTGCACCTTATTTTCCAGTATTAGACTGAACACACATTCAGGTTTCTACAAGATGTATTATCTTGGCAGTGAGCTGGTGCGTTGGCACACTTTAGTTACCTTGGAGAGATTAACCTTTTCCGTCTGGTCTTTAGATTTTGTTTAGGGCTTGCCCTTCTTGGGTACAAGTGTGTGTAATTTACTGTGATCTCATTAACCTCAGCCGTTCATTGACTGAACAAGCCATGGGGTGTTGTGTTTAGTGAGCCATGGCTGACAGCATGAAGCTTGGCCAACCTAGTAGAGCCTTAGCTGTAGGCGGCCTTTACACCACCCTGTAATCATTAACTTCGTAGTCAAACATTGACCCATTAAATATTGTAACCGTTCCACTTTTCACTGCTGATACTAAATCCTCGTGCTGTACTGCAATGGCCACTTATTGCATGTACTTTCTGAGAAATGCTGGAACCTTTGTATCTTTTCCGTGCAGATTCTTTTGGCCAGCCTTATCTCTGCTGTCTAGATATTTGCTGAGAGTTCTGTTGGTTCCTTTCAGTTAGGGTTTTAGTTGATAAAATGATAGAAGCTCTAGATGTGACTTATAGGCTCCATGTACACTGTAGCTGATCAACTCACTTTTAGGAGCTTTTCTGCATTTTTTTTTTTTCCAGCAGCCCCTGAACTCTCCGTAATGCTTTCCTATGTGTCCATGTACACATCGTCGTTTACAGTCGTGTTTTTTTTTTTTTTTTTTAACGCGCCAAACTTGCGTTCAAGAGTAGATTTTATCAGTGTTTCAAATGCGTGTAAACGCGGCTAACCGTGTTTAAGCATTTGGAAAAAAAAATGTAACTCTTCCATTTCCAGATGCTGTCCAGAGCCTTTTTTTTATCATGAAAAATGCATGCAAAGCATTTTCCCGGTACTCAAATGGACCTGGTACACCATACTTTGAGGTTATGCATGAAAGAAAATATGTTAGACACTGCTGCAATAATTTCTGCACAGAAATGAGCTGAAACACATCCAAACACCACAAAAAAAAAAAAAAAGACAGCTAATCTCAACAAATACTGCTCTCTCGGTTTCTCTCAAAATGTCTGAAATAGTTCATTTTTTACTGTTTTTCAGTGTATTCTGGGCATTTGGAAGGTCTCCTGAGGTTGTCTTTAAAAAATGCTTCCAAATGCAAACGCTCATAAATGTGGTATGCAAACACGGCTAAACAGACGTTTTTTAACCTACGTTTTCCAGCAGCCAATTCCCATCATTCAGAAGTGTCCCGTGTACATGGAGCCTTAGACTTCCTACTCATCATTATTTCTGTCATCAGGCTATCCTTTGCCTGCATAAATAGCATTTTTACCTCTTTATATAGCTGTTCACATTTTGCTAGCTTTGCATTAACAGCTGACCAATCGGATTTGCCTTATTAGATGATGTCCTTATGCTTGAAAGGCCAAAATCATGGTGGAATTATGGGGAAAATAAAAAATTACATTAAGGTGCAGTCTGTTTATTAGCATTAACACTGCATGTTTTATTTGTAATTTTTTTTTGTGGGTGTCTCCACATAGCATAGTTTTTACTATTTGTTTCTGCACTTCCTTTCTTTTTTTTTTTTTTTTTAAATATTATCCATTTCAATACCGTGCAATTTTACACCTTCCTGCCCAGGCCAGTTTTCAGCTTTCAGCGCTCTCACACTTTGAATGACAATTGCGCGATTATACAACATTGTACCCAAACTAACTTTATCATTTTCTTCACACAACTAGAGCTTTCTTTTGGTGGTATTTAATCACCGCTGGGGTTTTTATTTTTTGCTAAATTAACAAAAAAAGACCAAAAATTTTGAAAAAAAAAACACGCTTTTCTTTGTTTCTGTTATAAAAGTTTTTTTTTTGTGCTTAGCTGTGATTTGGTCACAGCTAATCACATGGCATGTGCATGTGATTAGCTGTAACCATTCACAGCTAGGCACTAGTATACAATGGATGGCATGAATGAAGCCATCCATTGTATACAACTGTCATGTGACCTGCTGTGATTGGTCACAGCAGGTCACATGGTACCAGCAACAGGGGCCGGTACTCAGATCTGTCATCGGCCGTGCGGGTGCGGGAGCACGCCAAATGGCGTGCACCCGGAATTCTGAAGCACTTTTCAAGCCGCCAAATGGCCATTGGCCGGGCGGCTAACGGTTAAAGAAGTACAGACAAAGTTCTTTTTGGACAAACTGCACTCCTGTGACCTGGTTTCAGATGACAGCGGGCCCTCTGTAGGTTGACGTCACTCAGCTGGTCAGTCATGGGATCCACCCCAGAGTCTGGAGCGGCACCTGGCTCAGCCTGTCGGTGATCTGTTTTGAGAGCCTGATCCAGCCGCTCCCTCCTCCTCCACAGCCCAGTGCTCCAATGAGCATGGGGGGCAGAGCAGAGAGCGATGACTGACACTCACCTCTTTGTTCACAGCGGCAGTGAGAACTCCGCAATCAGCAACCATGTGATCGCTAAGTTCTAATACTTCGAGCCAGCAGGGAACAGATGCTGCATCCACCTAGATAAGTATAATTTGGGCGGGGGTGGGAGAGAACCCCACACTTCTTTTTAACTTTTGACTTCTGGAGCCTTAAAACTTAAAGTATATGTAAGCCCTCACCTTGTAAAACAACCCATTCAGTTTATAATAGAAATGGAAGGTAAAACATTATAAATCTACTCCTCCCCTATTTTTTATAAGTGATCACATTCCTTCTAAACTCCTTATGCAGCTGAGAACAGAGAGGTGGGGAAAGAGAAACAGCAGCACACTGAATTTCCCAGTGAATAGCTGGGAAGTTGTGGACATATTGCCACTCAGGAGACACCACTAAAACATACAGCTGCACGTTAATCAACGGCTGTACGAAGGTATAGGCTGTAAATCCCGTTTTTAGATGGTCATGTGATTTTAAATGGTTTTTAAGGGACAGATTAAAGTGGAACTTAAGGAAGGAATGGAATGCTTACCTCTGCTCAAATGGTTTGACTTCTATGAGGACCCTCGTTGGTGCTGGCATCTTCCAGGTGCCAGTGTTTGGTCGTCTCAATTAGCCACCTTGGGATGGTGTCATTCCTGCTCATGTACAGGATTCATGCATCCCATCATACAGGCACCATGCCATGTATTTTTATTTAATGAAATAAAGAGCCTGTCTGCTTTGTAAGGTGTTTTTTGTTTTTTTTTTAATCCATTTTATGCTCTATGCATATTAGTGTTTTTTTTTTTTTGTTTTTTTTTTTGTTTTTTTTTGTATACGCTCAAGAAAAAGCTGGATGAAAAACACTGACAATAGTTTTTTTTTTTTTTTTTTGTGGGGGGGGGGGGTGGTTTATGCCGGCTTGTACTATGTAGCACTTCCTGCATAGAAGCAGATGTTAATAGATGCCTGTTCATATCTTGGTGGTCAGCATGCTTGCATTGATAGCAGTCAAGGCACCCTTTAAAATTATGGACAATCCCATGGCACCCTTTAAAATTATGGACAGCCTTGAGGCACCCCATTCTAAAATGTGAAAAACTATTCTAATAGTTTTCTATAACGCAGCAACACCCACACATGTAGGACACCCAACATTGGAGGTGATTAATTCTTCCACAGCAAATACACTTTAGCACACTGGTACTGACTAGTATTCCAATGCTTCCCTTCTCCCGCAATTTTTCTCCATCACTGAGCTGATGTGACCCCAGCACTGATGGTGAGAGGCAGGGGGGTAAAACAAGGATGCTGTGCAGGCAGCCGACATCCTCCTTATCAACTGATGATGTCATTGGTTGTCAAGGTGCCGGCGGCTAGAAGGTTGTAATGGTGCACAATGAAAACCTGTGGCCTTTGTGTAACTAAAATGCATAATTGTCCCACCCCGCTGGCTTGTATACACATTTTGGGCAATTTTTCCAAGGCACCCCTGAAGAAATCTCGAGGCACCCCAGGGTGCCTGGGCACCCTGGTTGAGAGAGGCTGCTCTGATTATATACTCTTTTATCAGGTGAACTGTATAATAATCTGTGCTTGTGTTGCAGAACGTATGTGAAGTATGTAATCACTGCTCCCTTCCTGTTAACTTGGAAACAGCAGGAGGTTCACACATGCTCATGCAAATAGGGGTTTTCCAGTTCAGCTGGATATTTCCTGATATGTCTTTACAGAGGTGAAACTACAATGACTTTCATTTATGGCAGTAACCGCACTACAGTGTCTGCCATAAATGAAAACACTGCCATAAATAAAATACATCAAATGTAGTGAATTCTTATGTGTGTCATATATGCTATAAGAGTTTGTATAAGGTTTTTGTTTTTTTTTTCTTTTTGTCTTTCAGGGTTCCTCTTGGAATATACGTCGCACATTTATGGCGATTCGGCGCATAAGCACAGAATACTGCCAGGCTCAGCACAGCATTGGTGCAGACAAGTGAGCAGAGAGGCCTCTCTGTGACCCCCCTGAGCCCACCCATCCATGTTCTGCACTCACTCTTGCCAGCCGCAGAAAAGCATATGGGAGTTCTAACTTATTATTTCACCTCACAGCCGCATATTTTTCACTACTTTTTATTTTTTCCTTTTGTGAAGGGAAGAATTGTACAGGGGATATCTTCTCCTTTAATGAGTGCCTCATTGCTGTAGAGACCATTGGTCACTATATATGCGCATTTTTTAAGCTCTCTTCCTCTCCTAGAAGTGATGTGAGGGATATCTCTTGGATGCTCCTCTGCATCCCACAAAAAGTGCTCACAAAACTAACATCTCTCAATTGGGACTTTGCAATAACAGAATAACCTTTTCCACCTGCAAATATATAAATATATTTTTCTTTGTAGAAATTTTTTTTAATATTTTCTGCTGTGAATTTTTTTCAGGATTTTTTTAAAATAAATAAACCTTATTTTTTTAAAGTTATCACAATGAACCGTCCTGCTCCAGTGGAAATATCTTATGAGTGTATGCGTTTTCTAATTACTCACAATCCAACAAATGCCACCCTCAACAAATTCACAGAGGTAAGTTGTATATTGTTGCTATTTAGAGAGAGATGTTTATAGTGGGGGTCATTTACTAAAACTGGAGAGTGCAGAATCTGGTGCAACTCTGCATAGGAACCAATCAGCTTCCAGGTTTTATTTCCAATGCTTAATTAAACAAAGTGAAGTTAGAAGCTGATTGGTTACTATACACAGTGGCAGCAGATTCTGACTGCACCCATTTTAGTAAATCTCCCCCAGTGTGTTTGAGTCGCGGTAAAGCTTGAAGAGGATGTCCTCTGGAAAATGTGATATTTAAATAGACCTTTATTTCAGACCATAAGATTATATGGACTTTTAACATACTCTATGTTTTAGCATGTTGTTTTTTTGTTTGTTTTTATTTTCTTTTTTTATCCACTGAAACCTCACTTGTGTAAGCATCCAAAAGGCCTGAGAGTGCTACTGGGAATCAACATTTTGAATGTGATGTTGGCAACCTCAGCACACAGAGTGGTCACTCCAGTGACACTATGGCGGGGCAGGCAAACTTTGGCCCTCCAGCTGTTACAGAACTACAAGTTCTCATGAGGCATTGCAATACTCTGACAGCCACAACCAAGACTCCCAGAGGCCAGGACATGATGGGTCTTGTAGTTCTGCAACAGCTTAAAGGCTGATGTTTTCCTACCCGTGCTCCTATAATTATCCCTTTACAACTCCCTCAGCTGCTACATAAAAGGTTATAAAGGGTGGGGCTGAAGAGCTGGGCCAGCACAGAGCGTAATTGAATACTCCCAGAAGACAAGGGGGCTATAACATACAAAGAGGAAAGAGGCTGTACTAGAAAAGTCCTAGTGCCATTTACTTACACCCTGTTTACTATGGGATCAGCAGTACATATAGCAATAAAAAAAAAATGGCGTGCGTAGAAGTTTAGATCAGCAAATATGCACCTCCATTTCCAACTATACAGTGCCTCTCCCGAGCACGATATGACCGTATGATAACGCATTGCTGCATATGACATATTTATTAACACTGTGAGGCAAAAGTAAGATATATTAAAAAATAAATTGCATACAGTAATTCCAACTTTGCTAAAAAAAAAAAAAAAAAAAAAAACATTTCAAAGGATAGAGACTTCTTGGTGCCCTTATGACGGATTGAAAGATTGCTTCATTCCTCCTGGAAAGTAATGAAATTAATAGCAATTGTCTCATGCATGCCTGCATGCCTTTGGTTTGTCAGAGTAAATTATAATAAACTAATCCTTATTCTAGAAAAATATTCTAAAATGGCCTGGACAGATTTGTTGGTACTCCTGGAAAAGATCGATACATATTTAGATTATTATAGTGATATATCAAACTCTTTTCTGCCATTAGTATCACTCATATCTTCTGTATTGTAATCAGTCGGCCATGGAGAAACATAGTCACTATGCTGTTTGGTGTTGCCATGTGTTCAGCACTGAACATGAATAACAGAAACCAAAGGAGAGAATTGTCTGAGGACAGGAGAAAATTATAGACCAGCATGTCAAGGATAAAGGTTATAAGACAAACTCCCAGCAGCTTGATGTTTCTGTGACTGCAATTGCAGATATTAAGTAGAATTCCAGCTTCACACCAGCTATGCTTAAAAATGGTCTCTTCCCCCTCCTGCTACCTATCCTGACTACCTCTGTAAAAAAGATGTGTATACTTACCTTTTTTTAGTCTTGTCTGGTGACATGATCCCCTGTGTCAGTGAATGGCAGCTGCAGGGGAGAGGAAGGAGCACTGAACCTCTGGGAATCGTCACTAAACCTTTTGTATGTGATGTGCAGAGCATTAAAGTGTTTCTATGGTTGCTGTCATCTGAGTGCAGCCGGCTTTCTTGTTTTGCATAAGCTGAGAGGAGGGATGGAATCTAATCGATCGGTGAACAGATTGTGCACCTGAAGTAACGGCGTCTTCGTTCCATGGCTTTAAAAAAACAAACATGGACTAGAACACATTCACTTGACACTCGGTAGGAGCCCAATGGCATCTCAGTCTTCCTCAGCCTACCACCAAAGCCTCAAGGGGTAACAGAACAGCTATCCAACCTAAAAATGGACCTACACTGCATCTGTGCACTACAAACCAATAACACTATTTATTTATTTTTTTAATACTCAAGGCAAGCTCCCCCATCCATGTCTCCATGCTTTATTTTGTAGAGAAATCACTTTTAAAAACACCACCTAGCATTTCTGGCCATGGCCATCTTGTGTAAGAGCAGATGATTCGTGTAGCATTTACTTCCTGGAATCCATCTGCCCTTGACTTAGGCAGGGGAGTATGCTTAGCTGAGAGAACCCCTTCTCCTCTCCTAAAGACTCCTGGAATGTATGACATTTGCCTAGGCCTGGAAACCAGTAAGTAACTGAAGAAATGTATTAAAAAAAAAAAAAAAAAAACTTTTTAAAACAAGTAAATCTGATATTTTTTCCAAACCATTTACTAATGCTATCAGCACAAGGATTAACAATAGTCAATGTTGACTGCGAGAGTGGAAACATGTACAGTACATGGTGCTGGCTAGTTTATACACCCATGCTCTGAGACATCATAGGTTTGTTAACCGCCTCCCGTCTGCTATATAAGGTAATGACGGGCGCAAGGCGGTTTTCTCATTCTCGGAGGACGTCATATGACGTCCTCCCATTCTAACTGCGCAGGCATGGCTCCGGAGGAGCACAGCGCGCCGATCGGTGGTGCGCTGTGTCCCTCGAACACAGCGGTTCACCGATCAACGGAAAGAGCCGAAGATGTCGGCTCGGTCATGTGATCAGCTGTGTCCAATCACAGCTGATCGCATGTAAATAGGGAAATGCCGATTATTGGCATTTCTCTCCTCATGAGCTGTCGCACTGACAGCTCGAGAGAAAGCTTGTAATCGACATTCCGCAGAAGGGACATGTGCACTGATGATCAGTGTAGCCCCAGCAGTGCCACCTGTCAGTGTCCATCAGTGCCACCTGCCAGTGCCTCATCAATGCCACATATCAGTGCCTACCAGTGCACATCAATGCCACATATCAGTGCCCATCTGAGCTGCCTTTCAGTGCTACCTATCAGTGCCACCTATCAATGCCAGTCAGTGCCACCTATCAGTGTCATATGAGTGCTGCCTTCAGTGCCAATCAGTGATACCCATCAGTGCCACCTATTAGTGTCCATCAGTGCCCATCACTGCAGCCTCATTAACGTACATCAGTGAAGGAGAAAAATCACTTATTTTTTCTTAGTTTTTGTTATAAAATTTTATAAATGTTTGTTTTTTCAAAATTTTCTGTGGTTTTTGGTTTGTTTAGCAAAAAATAAAAAACCCAGAGGTGATTAAATACCACCAAAAGAAAGCTCTATCTGTCTCAAAAAATGATAAAAATTTCATATGGGTACAGTGTTGTATGACCGCGCAATTGTCATTCAAAGTGTGACAGCGCTGAAAGCTGAAAATTGGCCTGGGCAGGAAGGGGATATAAGTGCCCTGTAGGCAAGTGGTTAATGGCCATGTTTGAATAATGGTAAGATGGCTGAAACCTGCTTATGAGCTAGTTGGCGGCCCCATCATAGTATTTCCACTCTTATCAATCAAAAGGTTTGCAGTAGTAATCTGCCCTGCAAAATAGTGGTGGTCTGGCTGTCCCCGTTGTGCACCAGCCAAGGTTGCTGCAGAAGTGACAGGGGAGCTCTCTGCTTGTCTGTCACATCTCATACAGCTTCTGATAATTAATGACTTAACTGAATTAATTTAACCCTGCCCACACGGTACTGGTATTTTGAATTCCTTCTACAGGCTGCCACTAAAAAAAGCACACACACCTCTGTAAATCCTTGCACTACATACCCATAGAAGACATCAAAAGGATTTTTTTTTACTTTGTGCAGAGATCAGCATTAAAACTGAAATATTAGAATTGGATGGCCCTGTTCTTAAACAGTCCTGTTCTAAATAGTTTTCAAAAGACAGCCTAGAAATTGAAGGTGTTGGACAACTAGGTAGGCAATCACAGCCCTCATATATTTCTCAGCTCAGGTTTCCTTTTTTAGTTCCATTTGGAAACGCTTGTTAACATTCTGCACGATTAATTATCATGAAATTTAAGCTATATTATTTATTAAAATGCAGGAGATCAGAATATAAAATATGTGCACTTTCATAAATGCATTGTCATGCTTAACTATTCTTAAACCATTATATTTTTTTTTCTCCTCAGGAGCTGAAGAAATATGGAGTCACCACTGTAGTGAGGGTCTGTGAAGCCACATATGATAAGGCTCCGGTAGAAAAGGAAGGCATCCAAGTGCTAGTGAGTATTTACCGGTACTCTGTGTTTGACCACTTTCACGACTAGTTCACACCACGAAAGTGTACACCAGATTCATCCTGGATGCTTTTCTTCATGCAAGTTTTTGATGCGTTTTAAATTATTTTATTTTCTTTTTTCTGTTTGTTTTCCCTCTACTGGAGTTCGGTATGTTTTTTATGCATTTTTACAGTGTTCCAGTAGAGTGTGCAGGAAAATTGCAGCATGTTCTATGACTATTTTTTTTTTTTTCTGAAACCGAAACACACTGGACTGCAAGTACTGGTGTGAAGTGTGCAATTGAAAACCATGTAACCTACTTTCTATGCATTTTGGATGCAGAACAAAAAAAAGCTCTGGACCGCATGTGGTGTGAACTAGCCCTCAGAGTGTGTTTTATTGCCGTCATGTCATGGAACAATTACTGTAAAATTGCTCCTTTGTGGTATGAGCCCAGCTGTGTTACATCGAAATATTAAAGTGTTTTGAAAAGCACATGGCTCTGAAAATTAGTATAATACTGTAGGTGGAACAGAAGAAAACAATGTTGAATAAAGCCACATGGCTCTATCTTCTAAACAGGACATACCAATCCTAACTTCTTAAGGTAAGATGGCATACCTGCTTGTGTGTTGGAATTCTCTTTAGCCTCTTCTGTGAAGGAATAACTTGCGTTTACCAAGAGACATGTCTGGGGAGACATTTGATGGCCATGAAAACCAGTTTGTCTTCTAACTAGATTTGATAACATGTCCCACTTGGATAATTATTATAAAAAATTAAATGTTGTCAAGCTTTAGTGGCTGCACAGGTTTGCTTGACCAGCTTTGTTGCTTGGATCAAGATTTGTATAAAGTAAAATGGATAACGTTACAAAAGTCTTCAGTGATTTGTAAGGTAGCTGATGATTCTCTACCAGCCTGGCTCCTGTCTACTAAAGCAGAAGTAAATCCTGCTATCGTTTACAGATAAGGAAGCTGCCATCACAGCCTCTGTTTGATGCGTGCTTTCCATATTGCCGCACGTGTTCAGCTGGGACACCAGCCATCTTGGCTGTTAAGCCTTGTGGCTCAAAAGTTTGGTTGACGGTCAGTTCACTCCATGCCTGCACATGATTCACAGGAACAGACTGCTTTCCTGTGAAATTCAGACCACATGCAGAACACACTTCATTTGCTATCTGCAGCGGGTGTTAAAGTTAATTACACCCCAAACACAGTTTGCAAATGCATTGCATTTTCCCGCACAGGATTGCATGGTACTCTTGTTTTGTCCTGTATTAGTTTTGTCCTGTATTCTTTAAAACTGAACATCTAGTCTTACCTTCAATCTTGCATAGTTGTACACGCTTCTTTCCTGTACTGAAATTGCTTACTCTGATATCACTGCTCACTGTTATTGGCTGTCACAGCCGTCTCATAATTGGGAGTCAGTGTGCAGTGAACACACTCTCAACTTAACCCTCCTGCCATAGTTGACGCATATATGCAGCGGCTGAGCATTAAAGCTCACTTCCTTGCCACCTCATATATGCATTATGCAGTCGGCCGCCAAAATACACTGATCAGCTGTGATGGCTGTAGCAGGCAGCACTGATCGAGCTGGAGTTTTCCAGTAGGGCAGTTGTGCAGAGGTCGATTGGTAGATCGACATCTATAAAACCCCCACCAGCAACACATGGATCGAAATTCAGCCAGTCCCTGCTGAACTGACCAAGTTTCAATCCATGTATGGCCAGCTTTAGAGAGGGGAGCTCATAAGTCTGCTTTACTACCCAGTCAAAGGTTGGAGAAGGGACATGTCCTGTAAGTGTTGCTCAACTGCAGTAGTAAAAAGTTGACATAAGAAATAGTGTCGCGCTCCACTACCAATTTCAAAAAAAGTATAAATAAATAACAATCCAGCTTTACAAATGTGCATAATGATATCTCTGCAATTATATTATTTCTACAAACATGTCCTTTATTAAATCCTTGACTTTGACACTTCTTCCAGTGCTGCGATACAAAATGATTAACTGTGCAGTTCACCAATCATAAGAAAAATTTGTACACCTTGACCGGTTGTGCTCTCACATGGTGTATATGACCAAATCGATAAGTTATGTCATAAAAGACTTGTGTCCCTTTAATGGGGCTAAGTGCTAAATGGATGGGATGGATCCCTCTTTCTCTGGGATGGATGAATGGAGTGTTCCCTCTTTCCAGCAGGGGGTCTCCTTGCTTCCTTATGGGTTTTCCTGGAGCAGATGGTGGACAGGAGTATCCCTCTTCCCACTAGGGCACTGGTTCTCAACCTGTGGGTCGCGACCCCTTTGGGGGTCGAACGACCCTTTCACAGGGGTCCCCTAAGACCATCAGAAAACACATATTTCCGATGTGTAAAGAGCAGCTACTGTGTAGAAAGCAGCTGCTTTGTTGAAAGCAGCTACTCTGTTAAAAGCAGCTACTGTGTTGAAAGCAGCAGTATTGGAGGTAAAACGACACTCATGAATTATAATTACTGGGTAAATAATTTTATGGTTGGGGGTCACCACAACACGAGGAACTGTATTAAAGGGTCACGGCATTAGGAAGGTTGAGAACCACTGCACTAGGGGGTCTCCTTGCTTCCTTAGGAATTTTTCTCCATAGGTATAATGGCCATGGAATGTAATAAAAAATATATAGTGCCTTATCTTTTTTAAAACATAATTCATTAAATATAGTAGTGCACTCACATGTATTACAAGTTAAAACTGCATTGAAATGTTAAAATTTGAATCCACAGTAATGTTTTCAAATCTTGTTAAATACTTGCTCTATGTAGCTTTAAACGACGTAATGTCAGAGTCCCTCCCCTACGTGTTACGCCACCGGGTCACGTGGCTTCATCAGGAGAAATTATTTTAAATAGTGTAATATACACCATAGTAGGGCACAAGACCCCACATTTCAGTAAAAAGGGTGTCCTGCCTTGTCAGAAAAGTCTGGGGCAGAACTGTGTAAATCTTAGAACTGGATGGGCAGCAATGCATAACCTATGGCAGTTAAGCAGGACCCTTTATATGTATTTATCTTTATGCTTGCAGTCCAACTTTAATAAAGACCTATGTCTATTAGGGACAAGAATGGTGCCTGTTTAATGTGTTTTTGTTTTTTTTTGTTTTTTTTTTCCTTTTTTAAGCTAGAGCATGCTGATAGGATTACTTTCTGACAGATGTACTCTTATTTGTTTGGAGACCAGAATAGATGAGCGTACTGTAGTGAGAGTGTGTACAGAGGTAAAAGATTCAGTGCAAACAAGAAAACAATATGTCAAGTACAGAGATACTATTTATGCCGCCTAGTTGGAAACTGTAATTTGAAAAGGGTTCTTTGCTCAAGGCTTTGCATACACAGACATGTAAATCCAGAGGTGAGGAAGGTGAGCTGGACCAGAGAAACAACTGAACTTTGTCTAAGTGCTTCATTGGAAGTGCTGATCAGTGTTCCAGTTACATAGAAGTGGTGTTATACAGTGCAAAAAATCTATTTAAAAGGTGGACAGTATGATAACAGGACTGGAACACCGCAGTGTGAAGGTGCCTAATAACAAGAGGTAACTGCCCATTTATTTCAATGGACAAGACAGTTATTGAAATAGGTCAGCATATCAAAGTACACTGTCCTTTCAGTAAGTGTAGACCTGAAAGATCGCAGGAGCCTAGAGCAGGCGTCTAAAAGGTGTAGCTGTCACGGCATCTTATACAAAAAATCTTTGTAATTGAATATTTGAGAGAACCGGAATGATATCTGATTTGTCACGGTTACTTTAGAAGTTAGTTGATCAGAAAAACCGTTGAAATTTTTTTTTTTCGTCCCTCCAAAGTACTATGGAGTATATAGAACATAATGAATGAACTGTTTCTTACCTCTGTGTATAAACATGGTGGTGTCCTGGTTTCTGCAGCTGTCTTGATTTACCAAGGCTTTGTTTATGGAGAAAAATCAAAGCTGCAAAACAAAAGAATTGTATGTTGGGGCTCCTTTTATTACAGGTTATTCATCAAACCAGAGAGCTTTATTTAAAGGAGGAGTAGGGACAACACTCTCTTGGCCCTACATCTCCTGTGGGTTACAAGAGTGCACTCAGGTCTGCATTCCTGTGACCCATATTGAGCTGACAGTGAGCTAAAGTCAGCTGACGTCACTGAGCTGGTCCAGGCTCTGGAGAAATCCTGCCTTTTTAAAGTCAGAATCCACCCAGATTCCTGTTCGGCAGCTGGCTCAGCCTTTCAGTGAGCCGCTGAGAGCCTAAGTCAGCCGCTCCCATCCCCACAGTTGGGTGCCCCATTGAGCGCTGGAGGGGCAGAGCAGAGAGACGGTGACTGTCAGTCCCTGTCTATCTGCAATTTGAAACCAAGAAGTGAGCAATCAGCAGTCTTTGTTTGCTCAGTTATTGGGCTTAGTCAGCGGGGGTCAGATGCAGCATCAGACCCATACTGCACCCACCTAGGTGAGTATAAATGTTTGTTTCTTTGAGATCCTGAGTGGTTGGACCCTCTTGTGTGCAATGAAACTGCGGCTGCCCAATTTCTACTCTCCAACAGCACATGCCATCCGCAACTTTTTATATTTTGTTTGTATCTGCCCTATGCTTTGCCTTTGATATAACAAGTATTGAGGGAGGGGCAGTGCTTTTACTTTCAGACAAATTGGGTGTCTCTGCAGTGTGCTACACTATTCAAGAATTCCAAGCAGTCTGAGAGCCAATGGGTATAAACCAGGGAAACCTTTTACACAGATGATTGTGGGAAAGGCTGGGTGTCACCTTTATTACTAGAGGCCTAATTAGTCTTTGGATTAGAATTTGTATGGCCATGCTTAAAGTGGCTATAAAGGCTTAAGGTTTTTTTTTACCTTCGTGCATTCTGTGCATGAAGGTGAAAAGCCTTCTGTGTGCAGCAACCATTCTCCCCAACCCACCCTCCCTGGGAGTGGGAGCAAAACTGCTTGCTCTGGGGACACTGGGCAGGAGGGAGGGGCCAGGAGTGCCGGCAGGGGGACCTGAGAAGTTGAGGATCAGGTCTGCTCTGTGCAAAACCACTGCACAGAACAGGTAAGTATAACCGGTTTATTATTATTTTTAATTTGTCTTTAATATCACCTTAACACACCCTTAAAATGCTAGTGTTGATTTTCCTCAGAGAATGGGACCCTAGACAAGTGCTCTTCCTGCTCTTCTGTAACACAGGCTCTTTAAATGACAAACTATATTACATTCTGAAAATGGTGGAAGCAGTTTCAAGTTTGCCAAGAACAGACACTTGACATGTGTGTGCAGGACTTCGTACATCTGATAGATTACTCCTATTTGGTTCAAAGAGTAGTTGATGCTTGGAATAAACTTCCAGCAGAGGTAGTGAGCCAGTCAACAGTAAATGGCTTCAAATATGCTTGAAAAAAAGCATAGATTCCCCCCCCCCCCCCCCAAAAAAAAAAAATCACTGTTTTTTTTTCTTCTGCCATCACTTTTCTTTGTTTTTAAAGGGCAGTGAAAACAAAATTTTGTTTACAGAAATAGTTTTAGTTGTACAGTTTGTTACTTTATTTCCAAGAAGGATGTCACTTTTTGGACAAGTTCACCTTTTGAACATGGGGTTCCTCTCCCCTGCATAATCACATTTTAAAATCGGCAATGATCTGTGAATGAAGAAACTACAAGTCCTGTCTGTTCGTAGTCCAATCAAACTGAAAGTCTGTACAGAGGTACGGGCAGAAAGCTGCAGAGAGTGTGTACAGGACCACTGATCATGGGTGTAATACTTTGCAGTGTCGTGTAGAAAAAAAATTTTAATTTTTTTTTTCCCCAGCAAAAATATGTGCATGTATTATTTTTTTGTTAAAGGTCAATTTAGCATTTGAGTGCACTGGACTAAAACCTTATTATTGTTTACAACCAACCGCTTCTATAAGAGGATGATAAACTAGTATTCTGCATCATTTTGTGCCTTGAATGTTGTCTTCCTTCCTACATTCTTTGTTTAGCAAGTTCAGCTTCATTTGGCATTTGTATATAACAGCTTCTTTTTAAATGTAAAACTTTTGAAAATTCCTTCTGAAAGCTGGCTTTGAATCTAATGTTTACTTAAAATGCTCAGATTTACTTGTCAGCTTGTTATTGCTAATACAGTTGGCACGAAGGCATGCAAACATATGAAAATGTGCTTCTTTAATCTCAATAATTTGCACCATCTTTTAAACACATTTTGTTAATGGTTTAGATCACAGATGATCTAAAATGCTCAAAAGGGCTTGCTGATTTATATTAATATTTCTGCTTTCTTTTTCTTTCGTTAAGGACTGGCCATTTGATGATGGAGCGCCACCCCCTACACAAATAGTTGAGGATTGGCTGAATCTATTAAAAAACAAATTTCGAGAAGAACCACGCTCCTGCATTGCTGTCCACTGTGTGGCAGGATTGGGCAGGTAGGTCAACGGTTTGCCACGGATGCCAACAACTGGAGGCTAAAAAAGAATCTGAATGCACTGTGCCTCAAAACGTTTGTACTGCATGAGGTACCAGTGAAAAGCTGCTATTGACACATAGGGCTTATTTATTAAAACTGGAGAGGGCAAAATCTGGTGCAGTTCTGCAAAGAAACCAATTAGCCTTGAGGTTTTATTGCCAAAGCTTAATTCAGGCTTTTTCAACCAGGGTGCCTTGGCAAAATGAAAAGAAGAATAAAGCAACCAAATGCATGTGCTCCTGCGCTGGACAGTAGACTCCACAATGTCAATATCCTCACATGTGTAAGAAAGGAATGCAAGCCTTTCTGCCCTCAACGGACCAGGGAAATCCAAAGAGAACTGTATATAAGAAACAAAGAGTCACACGGCCTAGTACATTACCTTTTAAAAATGAGATTTATTTATAAATAGTAAAATACAAGAGAAATAAAATCAGATAAAATGAAAAGCATGTCACAAAGAATGCAATGTGGTCCAAAAACCCCTGAAGGTGGTCTGGTGGGCAACTGTGAACCTCTGGATAGCTGGTGCGTTTCAAGGTTGTACCTCTTTCTCAGAGCCAGTGTGTGTGCGCAGAGAGAGGACACAGGCTGCACACACACTGGCTCTGAGGAAGAGGTACAACCTCGAAATGCATCAGCCTCCAGCTACACAGTCCCCCACCAGACCACCTTCAGGGTTTTTGGACTACATTGCATCATTTGTGACATGCTTTCTATTTGATCTGATTTTATTTCTCTTGTGAGTATTTTACTATTTATAAATAAATCTAATTTTTAAAGGTAATGCACTAGGCCCGTGCCTTGGCAAAATGCTTAAAAATTGTTCTAAAATTGTATACAAGCCAGTGTGTGGAACAAGCCTGCTTTTTTAGTTACAAAAGCCACGGGTTTTCATTGTGCACTATCACGACTTTCTAGCCACCGGCGTCCTGACACTCAGTGACATCAGTTGGTAAGGAGGATGTCGGTTACCTTCACAGCATCCTTGTTTGACCCTCTCCTGCCCCTCTCCATCAGTGCCTCGGTAACATTAGTTCAGTGATGGAGAAAAGCTGAGAGAGGAGAGAAGCATTGGAATACTGGTCAGTACCAGTGTGCAAAAGTGTAATTGCCTTGGAAGAATAAATCGCCTCTAATGTTGGGTGTACTACATGTGTGGATGCTGCTGTGTTATATAAAATGAATACAATAGCTTTTACATTTTATAATGGGGTTCTCAAGACTGTCCAGAATTTTAAAGGGTTCCCTGGGACTGTCCAGAATTTTAAAGGGTGCCTCGCGACTGTCCATAATTTTAAAGGTTTCTTTGACTTAAAAAAAGGTTGAGAAACACTGGCTTAAGTGAACAAGCTGAAATTTGAAGCTGATTGGCTACCATGCACAGCTGCACCAGAATGCTCCAGTTTTAGTAAATCTCCAACGGTCTTTTCCCAGAAATACAATCCATTTCCACTGCTGTGCACACTAAAGAAACGGCAGAGATGCACATGCTGTTTTCTTAAAGTCCACATTAGCAGGAAACAGAGAAGGGCCTAGTAAGGCAGAAAAAAAAAATTCACCCTGTCATAGGAATCGACCTGTGAATTTCAAGTTTGTTTGTAATATCTGTTGATCTGAAAAAATGTAGAAACCACACAACACCTGCACCCTTTTTGGCAATCAGTTGGTGCCGTGTGACCGCCACAGCTGTAGCTTCAGAGACATTGTAAAAAAAAAAAAAGAAAACTTTCTCATCTCAAGCCAAGTGTATATATGCCTGGAAACTGAGATATTGATTTCTTCCAGACAACTTTTAGCTTTGCTTCATTTCTTTAGGTTTTTATGTGTATGTCCGGCCAAAACTATTTACTTTAACTGCACAGAACATAGAGCACTGTACACTGGCAAAAACTTGCTAGGGCCACCTAGTGCATGCTCCTATAGCCCCACCCACTTCATTTTTGATAATGTCTGTAGGTGATGGTGCTTTACTTAGGCTACGTTCACATTCAGCTTTCAGCAACAAACTTAAAAAAATCAATTACTCTTTATGGTGCCTGTTCACACCTGATCGTGCGAACAGGCACCATAGAGAACCATTGATTTATTTAGGTTTTTAAGCGTTTTTGGAGCTTCAAGCTACAAAACTCGCTCAAGTGTGAATGCAGCCTTATTGCTTGGGTTGTCTAGCCGTTTTCAGGTCAATAACCATCTGTGAGTAACTTGTGGGCTGTATCCGGAACTGTGTGGGACTGACCTTGAGATGTTTTTTTTAATTCACTGGATCCTGCGTTAAGCGCTCACCTCGGCACAAAAGTGCAGTGTGTGTAATTTGTATGCCCACAATGACAGGCAAAACAACTTAAATAAAATGTAACACAGGGTTTCCTTGTATTTTATCACCTGCTCCTGGCTTTTAAAAATTAAAACTTCTCAAAATGCTTAGCACACAGTGTGGATACATAGACCGGTGAATGTTACTTTGTTTTGTAAATGTGTCTAACATATTTGAGAACAGAGAAGAGTGACAACCATGAGGAGGATCACTCTTTTCTGTTCTCAAATTGTTGTTTTGGGATGTTGGCAGTTTTGTATTTTTCTGACACCTCACCCACCCCAAATCTTTAGTGTCTTAACATATGTTGCACCATAAATAATAGCCTGATTTTGGAATTTAGCATTTTTTCCCCCTCCCATCTGGACTTGATCCTTGGAGTATGATGACATTGTGAAATGCCTTCTGATCCTCCTGCCATATGTACTAAAAATGCACACAGTGCATTGCTGTACTTTCTCTGGCCTTCTACTTCAGAGAGACAGCGACATGAACACACTCAACGCTTGGATTATTGTGGTTCCTTTATCCGCACACGCAAAACCCTTTACCTTTTACATCCATTCTGTGAGTCCTGCACAGGGAATGCCCTCACATTAGCAATGGGGGATCACAGGCGCAAGGGAGTTGGGACAATAGGGCCATCTAACAGGTGTTCTACTGAAGGCAGGCCTGCAGAAAACTCTGAACACCACTCAGGGAGATAGCTGTTCCCTTTTCCTAAAGTATTATGCTGTTATGATACCACTCTCTTGTCTGACTCTAGCTCCCTCTCAAGCACACTCTATTCAACATATCTCACAAAAGCAAATTTATTATTTTTTTTTGCCACTAGATCAGCACTCCTGGAACCTTTGGTTTCCAGGGGACAAAAGCGCTACACTTCCTCCCTCTGACTCTGTTCATGAATCTGAGATGGAGCCTCCAAGCCTCTTTGAGGAAGAAACTGAGAAAAGCAATGTGGACACGGAGACTGTAGTGGAATCTTTGGAGAATTTTTCAATCACTGCAATTTATGAGCCTCAAGCTCATTTTATGAGCCACAGGGATAATGTCACCTTTTCAAACAAAATAATTGATGCTCAATTTTTACCAAAAAACTTGTTTCCATCTACAGAAGTCTCTTTTATCTGCATAGGCAGTTTTTTGGTAAAGGTAAACTATGCCTTTAAGCTAGATTTTTTTTTTTTTGTAAGGTGTTCTGCACATGGGCAGTTAAGCCCCCTACTGTGTAAAATCCTGTCCTGGAGGCACAGGTTCAGCATACAGTTGACTGCCAGCAACCTGTCAAAATATGACAGGCTGAAAAATAGCACCTGTATGCCGTTCCAAACGGTACTTATGTTTAATGCTGTGTGTGTATGCCCCAAATGCATAGGGCCTCAAACGTGAGTACTGATCGGTACAGCATCCTGCTGTCATGTATTTCAGCCTCTTGTAGATTTACAGGCTGCTGGCCGTGGGCTGAACACTGCACCTGTGCCCTCCAGGCACCTGAAAATGCTGGGATTTTATGCTGTAGGAGCTTAACCTCTCGTGTATGAGGCCTAATGCAGTAGAGTATACATGTTCACTGTGCATTTTTGCAAATCAGGTTTGACTGGTTGTCTGACTGCACTAGAAAAAGAGGAAACTCAATCTCTATGTATAGTTTTATGCAAGGTGCTTTTTGGATGGGTTGCAAGATAATATCAGTAACAGAAATGAAGCAGCATCTGGTGTATTTGTGATGGATAATTGGTGTGCCATGGATCTGTTTAATTAGCATACAACACTTATTATATTCGAGCTGGCGGGCGCTGCCTGTGGGCACGAGGGGCTGTGCGTGTTTATAGGTGGGAATGTTGCAGAGTTCAATCTGGCAGCATGGCAAGATACAGATGAGAAAATATCGAGCAG
The DNA here is from genome assembly GCF_062004578.1 of Staurois parvus. Taxonomy (NCBI): domain Eukaryota; kingdom Metazoa; phylum Chordata; class Amphibia; order Anura; family Ranidae; genus Staurois; species Staurois parvus. Next base: position 1,311,764 of record NW_028317941.1, read on the forward strand.
TGGGATAGAGAACTTTGGATAATGTTCCCTGAGCCCAGGGTGTACTGATTTGGATGATAGCTTTCAGTGCAGCCTGTGTACATTTTTAGTAGAAATTGACTGACTGAGAGCTGAGATGATGAATGTAAGTCAATTTAACCTTTTACTGCATTCCAATGCCTGAAGGTTGTTGAAGTATCTTTGTCTGATTTCAGATTCTGTTTTTTAGATGGTTCGTTACTCAACATTGCATTGTGCAAAGATGTAAAGCTGCCTTTTTTTTAATCCAATTAATAATCTTTTCCTGGTGTCTGCACTTCCAGGGAACCCCAAGGATCGAGTCCACGAAATGCATACACTACTAATCTTTTTGCTGTCTTTTTTTTTTTTTTCCAGGGCCCCTGTGCTGGTTGCTCTAGCGCTGATTGAATGTGGGATGAAGTACGAGGACGCTGTGCAGTTTATCAGGGAGTAAGTGAGCTAATTAACCGCATCTTTTCTTCCCCCTCCCTGTCTCTTGCGTGTTCGCTCTGCCTTTTACCTCATGAGACCTCCACTCCTGGTAAACAAGGCTGCGCACAAGCGGATTGTTAAACAGTTTTTCTTCATATCTTGTTGAAACAAGAAATAAACAGCTTGCTGGAAGAAGCGTACCTATATCACATGGACGGTACAGCAAATATAGTAAAACCATGTTTGCTGAAAATAGAATCTGTTAAGTTATTTTAATTTAGAACTCTGTTCTCCATAAACCAGAACGTACTAGCTTTACTTGTCACAGCATTTGTAATGCTGTTAATCCAGCTTTGTGAATCGTGTCCTTGCCACACTGCATAGCCTGGTAGGCGAAACCCCAATTTACTGGTTTAGCTTTGCAGCTTCCTGTGTCTCATCGTTGCCTCTAGAATCCCTATTAGACGAGCAGTGATAACATTAGTATGAAAAAGGTGCAAAAATTTCAACTAATGATATAAAAACTCAATATAAAATATGCCAATAATCATCATAAAATCATCATAAAATTAAAGTGACTTGTGACAAGGTGCCAAGATTCATAAAGATAAATAAAGTGACTTCTGTGATGATGTGAAGTCCGTCACTATTGAGTGACCAGTATAGTGATATAGTATTGTCCCAATGTGAATGTGGAAGATCAAATTATCTCCAAGAGTAGATGTTCCATCCAATACTGTGGTGAAATAACCAGTATCATAAAGACTGCGCACTCAGCAGATGCGCAATCAGTCAGCGCATTTAGAGACACTACTCTCTGTAGATGAACCGGAGGCTCTTATGTGGATGGATCTGGTCTGGTCAGAAGTTCCCCTCACTGCTCACTCCTGCTGTCAATATGGCTCTAATTCTCCTTTCATATAGCTCTGGTATTATGTAGTATTGGGATCCTTCAGCCGCCCCTTGTTCTTTTCATCTGCTTCCTTTTTTATATATATGTCTTAGAGGTTATTTGGTATCCTTTGGTGCTATAGCGGCTTCTTGACTTTTAGCGCTTACTTGTTCTATTTATGATCTCTAGTGATAACATTAGACTACTAATACATTTTAAACTGAACGGGCCGTCGACACCGTAAGCTGTAAAGCTAAACTTAGGAATGATTGGTTTCATATTCCTGGATTTGCAGTGTGACAGTGGTGCGTGGCCTGCTCTTGGCAAAGATATATGTATTCCAGCACTTCATTGTTTGCCTGGCACTTTACTTTCGGTTGAACTTTTTTTTTTTTTTTCTATTTTCACCACTAATTTTAGCACGCAATCAAGCTAAGTGATAGTGATAACATTCGTGAATGTTTATTGAATTTCAAAGTATTTCTGTTTAGTGGATTCATGTGTGTGATAACCATTATCAATATGCTCTCACTTCAAGGTTTCTTTTTCAGTGTATATTATACACACTGATGTCAACAGCTGTCAGCCTAATGAACACTGACACGTTAATGCTCATGACGTTTATGTGCATTAAATCGGGCAAACTGACCAGCCTCCTCTGTGTGTCATTTTAATATTAAAATCAATGAATACCCTTTGTCTCTTAAAAAAGGCCATGCCACGAATAGCCTGAGTACCCTATACCCGTTCTCTGGTCACAACTCATAGATGGCTGTATTATCAGGTGGGGTACTCCTTCCACTTGTCGTTAGCTTGTAATGACCCACATAGCTTTTCAGCTACAGAGAGACAGCCAAAACATGAGCAGGAACTGTTTGGCATTCTTGATAAAAAGTCCAGAATGCTTTGTGAAATGTCATGGAAGCACCCTGTTTTAAAGGATAAGTTTATATTTAGGGTGTAGCAAGTTACTAAAGAGCTTGTCAACACCCCGACCCGATCCCCCATTGTGACAGTGGGCGAGGGATCTTCTTCTTGCACCCACTGTCACAATTCAAATACAGTGCAACCTTGCAGGGCTCCACCCATACTGCCACATCATTCATTTACAGAGCTGTGTGAATGAATGGACTACAAATACCGTCTGCCATTGCGACAAATGGCTTTTAGTTCTCAATGTAGTGCAAGGGTGCTGGTGAGCGCTCTCGTAGTTCCTTGATTTTCCTGAATGTCAGTAACTGCCTGCTGATATGGGAGGACAGACAGTGTACTGAGAGTCTGCAGGAGCTGGATATTGCCCCCCGATCTGCTGATCGTGGGTGCAATGCTTTACAGGCTCCTTTTTAAAAAAAAAAAAAAAAATAAATTATAAATGCAAATTTATTACCATTTACCTGTGTATTTATCATTTATTAATTTGGTGAGCTTGGCCTTTAAGAAAAAAGGAGTAATGCGGCCCCAAAGCATTTACTACAGATCTTAAATTGATACTAGATTTTATATATACATTTGACGTTTTTGCAGTTCTTCACTGAGCTGAGTTACTGCTAGGCTGTGAATAACCTTAAATGAGATCAAATTACACTGGTACAATTGAATGATTTTTGAAATCAACATCCCCATCTCCCTAGCACATAAGCAGAGTTTATGCTGGTCATGGAAGCACCATGTAATAAATGTGTGCTTGGATTATAAAGGTTTTATATAAATGATTAAAAAAAATGTAAGGGCAGTTTATGCATTTTAAACAAATTAAAAAAACAAAAAAAAACCACGCTTCTTTTTAATATATGATTCCAGTAAAGGGTTTGATTATTGGAAAACCTTTTTATTTCTTATTTTAGAAAGCGGAGAGGAGCATTTAACGCCAAACAGTTGCTGTATCTGGAAAAGTACAAGCCCAAGATGCGCCTACGATTCAAGGAAACCAACGGACACTGCTGTATGCAATAATGTGGCATTGAACACAGCGGTTTAAACCAGGCCTTTGTGACCATGGGCAGTGGATCAAGATGAGATGTATGATCCTACAACGGAAGACTGGTCTCTCACCTCCGTCCTTTTCAAAAGCAACTGCAGTAGGTGCCACGTTCACCAAAAAATGCAACTTCTATTTTTTTTTTTTTTTTTCTCCTACTTCATTTGGTAAATGGACGGATTAAAGAATTGCTAAATTCACATATGAAACTAACTTTGACATCAGCGTGCAGGGGAGAATTAAAGTGCTGGGGTATATAAAATGTATCTCTGCTAAAGTATTGGATATTTCATGGGACAGCAGAGAGCATCTATGAAGATATAGAATTTAGATCATGTACACAAATCCCTATATTGAAGTGCAGTGAGAAGATACTGGGGCAGTTGATTGGACCAAATGAATGTGAAGTTGACAGTAATTGTGTTTTTAAATCCCTTCAGCTCAGGGGCAGGAGGATGAGAAGAAATGTAGGTGACCCCTTCTTTCCCCCCAATTAAAGCAAATTTTATGCAGACTCCAAAGTAACTACTCCTTTTTCTCTCTAGTAAATGATCCAAAGTGAGGTCTGCAGGACAGTTTGTGTGACTGAACATCTGTACTGCTCAGGGCTTGTCACGTCTCTTTGCTGCCATAGCCAGTTGTAATGACGCTTTGTTTGAACACTGCCTTTTAGCCTTAAGCCAAAATCCCTCTTTGTGTTTTCTGTGGCAGCTAACCATCCAAAAAACAAAATGAAATCTTCTAATCTCCCGATTCTGTCCAAAACAATACTCTTTCTGGTATAAATGCCATATAATACAAGGCTGATGCCAAAAACATAGATATTCCTGTTATTTAAAACCTGCAGCCGTATTTTGCACTGCATCTGTTAAACTGCTGCTTTATTCTGGCAGCATTATGTGCTGCTTTTCATTGGGCTTTCCTGTTACGTGCAATTCTTCTTTCTTCCTTTTCTTCTTTTTATTTCTTCCTTCCCATCTCCATTGAATCTCCCAGCTGCACTATTGTAGAAAGTGTACTTTCTGTAACCTGGCTTGCAAGGTGTATTGCTTGCTGTTGGGCAACAATAGTAACTAATCTAAATCCAAGCTAATGAGTCATAATTAAATTGCAGAGAAGGAAATGTGTACGAGTTAATTTGGTTTATTGAAACTCTATTGTGCATTGTTAGGGCAAGCTGCTGTGAAGAGATGTATTGTATTTCAAAGCAATCCTCTTACATAATCCCAACCTGCATTAATCAGGGCAGTTTCGCGTACACTCAACAGTACTCAACAATGCGTAATTCAAGTGTGCTTCAGCCACTTATTTCCAGTTCCTCCAATAAAATAGACAGTCCTTATTTTTGGGACTGCATATTATGTGCAAGCAAGAGAGTTGCAATATACTATCACTGTTTTAAGAACCTCATGAACTTGAAAATCTTGTGTTGCTGCTTAAAAAAGATCAAGGGAGTGATGCATACATGTATGTAAACATCACCAAATTTCATGTTGTCTAGTCCTGTCTGGCTGCATTTTATACAGATACTTTGCCCAGTGAGTTTTAAATACTTTTCTCCCTTGTACTTATGAAAGTGGGTATGTTGTGCCTAAACTCCCTTTCTTCCCACTTATTAGAATATTACTTACAAGGGTCAAAACAGCAAGTGCTTGTCTATTGTAACTTATTTTTAACTCAATTCATTACTGCTCCTGTGAGATGCAGTGACTTGAGGAGGTGTCGAGACAGAGGTGATCTAAGTGTAAATCAATAAGTGCTAGAAAATTCCTTGATCTCATGAAACGTGTTCAATAAATATTTTACACATTCTAAAAGTTGTCTAACGTGTTTCATTTATTTTGTCTTTATAGTGCATTCATTGAGAGCTAATGAAAACAAGATATGGTGCAACCTATTATTTAAGATTAGGACCCTTCTTTTACGCTTTGCATTGTGTACAGAAAGCTTTTACAAAGCAATGGTTTAAACTTTCAGTGCACTTTGAGCAGCTTTGTTGAAACCTTTAAATAATAACCCCTCCTTCATGGGAAATAAGTGTAGCAAATGAAAAAAAATTATGAAAAACAATTGTAGCATATACAATGGCCATAAAAGTCATATTGTAATTTTGAATGTTATTAAAATTACCTCCCCCCCCCCCAATCTGCATCACTATAAGTTTCTGTAAAATGCAAGAGGCAACCTGGAGGCCTTCTGTACACAGATGTGTACAAATCTTCCCCAGATTTCCTGCTTGTGTGATTGGATTACTGCTTTTCCCAGAACTCTGCACTAAGATACAAGTCAGATTTTGGACATCCCCTGCAACAAAAATGTAATTGTTGGTGAGATACTCCCAAAGGTATGCAGACCCTGCCACTTTCATTATTACAACCCTGCAAGTCCAGGAGCTGATTGATTATAAAATAATTCACATTCATTTTGCACATGGACACACCCCACATGGACAAGCAAACCGCTATTTCTTCAGAATACTAAAAAGTAGGAATCTGCAGTAAAGTTTGTTAAATCCCTGCAATGTACATACATTTTCCAGAGGGGAATGCTTTTTTTCCAACAAAAGTGGATTTACTCTTTAAGGCAATATTTCGTATCGGTTTGGGAATGTTAAACAGATCTTAAGGGAGCACTTTGAAGTAGTGCGGAAACTTCCAGCTTTTTTTAAAGTGACACAATACTCCCATTATGATCAATGCATCCCCCCCTCTCCAAACTGGGATGCAAGATTGCTTGAACTTGCCTAACGCCAATTTAAATAGTTTATTTGGGCCAGGTTGGCCCAAACAAATTATTTGTTTCACTAAGAAATGTGGCTGCTGTCAGCACTGCAGTATGTAGAATTGGGTACATACAGTAAACAGTTCTGGCAGCAGTACTTGAACTTACCATCCCATTCCTGTAATAAAAGAAACAGGCTGAGCAATGCTCAGCCATTCATATGCAACCTTCTATTTTTAAGAATTAAATACAAGACTTTCTCTGATCAGATGAGGTGGCTAAGTGGGTGGATGATGTCACAATCTCTACCTCAGCCAATCAGAGGAAGCCTTGTATTCATTTATAAAAATACAAGACATTCTTGTGAATGGCTGAGCAGTGCTTGGCCTGACTCAGTTTCGTTCTGGAATGGGACATTAAGTTCCCATATAGCTGCTGACACAGTGCTGTATACTGTATGTGAAGGAAATGGTTAGTTTGGGCCAGCTGAGCCAAAACATTTAAAGTAACATCAAAACTGCAGTGTGCCTTTTTAAAGGGTTCAAGAAAGTTGCTTGAACCTAACTGAAAACTTTCTTATTGTGTTGTAAAATCTTGCCTTACACGCTGCTGTTTAACAAGCTGAAGGCCTACAATTTTTTTTTTCTTGTACCTTTTGGGTGTGTCATTTTCTTTTGATGTATGGTAGAAGTTAAAGAAGAATTTCATTAAGTAAATAATATGGCATTTCTAAAAATCCTCAAATATGAAAGTGCGGAGTCTTCCTGCAGAGGGAGTATGTCCTGACACTGACTGTTATTGAATGTCCATGTGGATTGCAGTACATTGGGAGAACAATGAGAAAATTGCATGTAAGGACAGGAGAACATGTTAACATTGTAAAGAGAGAATATAAAAACCACAATTTATCCAAATGCTGGAGAGTTTGTGTATAAACACTGGAGAGATACAAATCTAAAAAGGGAAATATCCAAAAATTAAACCAGGTGGGCCATGTCCCTTGAGCTGCAGTTTTCTGCACACCACCATATGCAGTGCACAGGGCATGGAGCACCTGACTCGCTTGGTCTTCAAGGGACACTATGTTTATAGACCTACCCTTTCCATAATCCTCAAGGGTATCCTTATGGGGTTAATCTGCCCTGGTGTAGTTTGACCTTCGGGCATTCTCTTCAATTGTTCATCCCTCTACCACCACCCACAGCCATCTCCTAATCCTTTTTTTTTTTTTCTTTAACAACCTCCACTGATCCTCCACACCTGTGCCACCACACAAATTGTCAGACTTTCTCCTGATTATACTTGGGGTCTCCTCAAACCAGGGGTTCTTGCTCTATTTCCTGTGGCAGTTTAGCCTTGGGAGCTGTGTCTCACCCTGGCCACCATCTTTTCCCTTAGAGCAATTCTTGTGCCTTAAAGGCTAACGCCAGCTTTAGTAACATGTTGCTAAGCAACTCCCCAGAGCCCATACCCCTGTGACCACATGCAGGAGTTGTTTCTCCCTCTTCATAGCTGTCGTTCTCCGATAAACAGATTCGAGAATTAATGCACTATGAGTCCTGTCTGCCACAATGGACTTGCAGTTCTCAATGAAATAAAAGTGTGGTAATGGGCTCACCCAGTCCTTTGGAACTTCCTCCAGCTCTCTAACTGAAAGCTTATATAAACCTGTAGGTAAGGACAGAGAGCTGGAAGAAGAGTTTGCAGGCGTCTGGCATTGCACCTGCAATCCACTGATTGTGGATGCAATGCTTTGCAGGCCTCTAGGAAAAATAATAAATACACTTTTTTTTTTTTTCCCTGCAAAAACGTGGACTTATTCATTTTAATAGTGAATGTGGCCTTTAGGGCATATGGGACCACTAGTGGTAATTGGTATCCAGCCAGGTCTGGTCTTCCCAGCTGGTAGCTTCTGCACCTCTTCCCTCTTGAATCTCTGAGGGGTTGAAGGGGGTGGTCCTACACAACATGCAGGCACAGCCAGATCTCGAACTGAGTGTACCGCTGCTGTGTCTCTTGGGTGCTGTGCATAGAGGGTCAGTGTTCCCTGCTTGGTGAGATCTTTCCCTGTTTGCTTGGTCAAGGCTACCCAAATGAAAGTTGTGCAAAGGAGAGCAGGTTGTAAGGTAGTTAGGCACTGTAATGGAAGGAACCGTATGTGATGGCTTGGACTTCCTTCCTCTACCAAAGATCCAGAGACCCCATAGAGGCAGAGGCTCCCTCTTTCCCATCTGAGGAGGTGTTATGAGCAGCTAAGCTGAAATGTGATAAAGAACTGTGTCGGCTCTCATCAAGGCTATTAAAGAGACCTTAAAGATTGAAGAGTCATCTTACATGTCTATTGAATCGGCTGTCCCTCATAGGACAGATTGGATGCGTCCAGCTAAAGCCCTTTACCTTACCAAAATGCATTTTGAACCCCTTTGAAGAGATGTATAAAGATGGTCTAATTCACTGGTGGTTGAATAAACACAAAAGTAAACCTTTTATTATATTGCAGCTTACGATTTCCTACATCTGATGGCTGCATTTATTTATTTTATTTTTTTTGCTTGCTTTTTTCTATTTCCACCTGGTTAATCAGACAGTATGTCTGTTATTTTTCAAAAGAACAGGCTCTCATAGATATATCAATTACAGGGATGAGACAAACCATTTAACACTGACGGGTGCTATCCCTCATTTAGGACAAATGGGTTCTTTAAAGCGCTAATTCACATTATATGTGGTGACAGATGTTTTACTGCTTTGTAAAATATCTGTCACCGCAGAGACACATAGGAAACAATTGTTTCCTACGTGTCCCATTCATACTGCAAAGCAGCCTGGTGCTGTGCTAAAATGCAATAATTGTACTGCAATATAAGGAAGAGCAGCTTTTTGCACTGACCTACATTACAGTGAAATGCAAGTAAAGTTTGTTCAAAAAAAAAAAAAACCCCACAAAGAGAGCTGTGTGGTGTGCTGAATCCACACTGCCCCCTACTGCAGACTGCAAAGGAGACCTGACAGAGTGGTGAATCGCTCTGTCCGGTGTCCATTGCTGTTTGAATACAGCCTAAATGGTATCTTCTGGCTACAAGATAGAGTTCCAGTCTTTTCCTCAAGAATCAAATATAAAGGTTCTGTGCTATATCAATAATATGAAATTAAATATCAATATTGTGAAATGAATGTGAATGGCTTTGTGTGTCAATTGCAATAATGAATAAGCAATGTGATCAATATTCACAAATACACAAAGTATCAATATTATCAAATAAAAATGTTGTTGTAAAACAAACAATAGTCACTGACCACAGCAACTGAGAACTAAATAATGAAATGTACTCAAAGTCCATTAAAAGATGTGTTCAATATCCATAGAAACACAAAACACAAACCAGTGTTGAAAATGCAAAAGTACAGTCACTCCTCCTCCAGGTCCTCCAAAGGTGTCCTCCCACCTGGCCATCTGACCCTCACTACATAGGTCAAAATCGCATGAAACAACCCATACACAAGTCAACCAGAGGGATCCAGTTGATGGAGGAAAGGTGTACAATCAGGATGCAAGTCCCCAGTGATTATCTGGATTTTGAGCTCAATAAAATAAAGGACAAGCCATAGTGCTCTGACCAACTGATTTTATTTTTTTTTTTTTTTAATGCATATGCACTCACATGGATAATTAAAAATAAGTACTTCAAAAACTGTTGCTATGCTCACTCGCATGACTTCCCACTGCAGACATTGAAAGAACAAACACCGCTAAGCGACAGATCATGTAGTCTGTAAGGTCCTCGCTCACCCTCCCAAGTCAGTAGGAGTGGGAATTGGTAAAATCCAAATATTTTCCCTAGAATTGCTAGAACAGTGTTACCTTTATTCCGAGCTAACCTCAAAGCAGGAATGTAAGACTTGGTGTTGATAAACAACAAAAATTGACAAGCTGTCAGGATAACATGAAAGAAAACTAGAAGTCATATCTGACGTAACACGTAGGGTGGAGCTTCCTTGCACCTGTCTAGAGCTGAGGTGCCTTGTTTCTAGCAGCTGTGGCCCATCCTGCACGTGGACCATAGCTGTCAGCCAGAAGCCGCATGGAGCCTTTAGCAGCTGGCTTTCACTCTGCTCTGAGAGTGGATAGAATACGCTGTTTATTTACAATTTATGTGAGTGTTTTAAAAACAGAAAATAAAGGGATTTTCTGGTGCTTTTTAAACAAAAAAATATATGAGAGGAAAGACCACTAGTTTTCTATGTGCTGCTTATATTAAACTTGGAGCTGACCCTGGAGAGAAGAGGAATAAGAGTCCATTTGGTCAGAGCTTATCTCGGCTTTAAAGGGAATATGTGCAAATAGGCCTTTATAAATTAATGTCTGGTATGTGAGGTAAGCAGCCTTTTTGCACATATTGGTGGTGGAGTCTTTCTTCACATTTTGGATTGGAGGTGAAAATATAATTGAGAGATTTATTCTTCACAGACATTTTATGGAGTATATGGCATTTTCAATAAGTGTTGAAAGACTGACAAGTCAATATTCTGATACTGTGTTTTTTAAAAAATGTTTTATTGCACCATCATACACACTTTGTTTATTTTGTATACGTTTATTTACTTTGCACGGATTACAAATATTGAATAGCGCGGCACTATTGGAAACTATTTGTCATGCAATAATAATCAAGATGATGCCAAGTCTGAATGGGAAATAAAGGCTTTAAAGTGGTTCTAAAGGATAAACTTTTATTTGTTAATAATAAAATAACAAACAATAACAAAATTATCTGCCCTGTGCAATGGTATTGCACAGATCAGTCCCGATCCTCCTTTTTTGTGGTCCCCTGCTGGTGCTCTTGACTCTTCCTCTTCTCTGTACGCCACCATGGGAAGCCGCTTCCTATGGTGGTACACCTGTGGGCTTGCTCCCCAGCCAGGCTGTGTGCTTCAGTCATTTGAATGATCAGTCTTCAGCACATTGTTCCAGAAGGCGTGGTCTTTGCCTATACTGTATGTTCAATGGCAAACCAAATTCTTGCTCCAATGTTTTTAGGACAGCAACAGCTTTTAATTCTCACACCTCTCATTGGTGCAACCAATTTCTGATTGTAATAGCATGCATTTTGCCTCCAACTCTTGCAAGAGTTACCTTTACACTCAGCATTAAAAGTTTGGGGTTTTGGAGACTCTTAGCATCATTCATCATGGGTTGAATTATTGGGCAGGCTGATCTTAGACAAATCTATGTCATTTTAGATTATCCTCCTTACAGTGCAATGATTATTTAAAAATCTTTGAGGATCTTTTTAAACTTTTTGCCAGACTCCTAACATCTACAACGTTTTGAGGGCCTTTGAGAGCTCTACTCATCTTTGCATGATGACACCACACATCTCAAGAGCAAAGAGATCTCCGGATCATAAATGTCTGAGGTTTCACCTGCATCCTCTCTAGGGAGGTTCTAATCATTGACGCCTACTCTTGAACTCTGGATTTTACTTTCACGTATTTGAAGCCATGGTAAATGTAACAGGGTGTATTTACTTTTGCCATATGACAAATCTGCATTTTTGATAACTTAGTTCATAATAACAGTGCCTAAGGACAGCTTGATGGCTACTTTCAAAGTGAGGTCAGTAATATCATAGTTAACTGGACCAGCCTTTATCAACCAGGGTGATTTGAGGTTTCTTCAGGAGTGCCTTAGCAAAATGTCTAAAAATTGCTCAAAACTTGTATAAAAGCCAGCGGGTGGAGCAAGCCTGCCTTTTAGTTACACAAAGTCACAGATTTTCATTGTGCACCATTATGACTTTCTAGCCGCCAGCATCCTGAAAACCAATGACACCACCAGTACATTGGAAGCTGCCTGCACAGCATCCTAGTTTGATCCTCCCCTTCCCCTTTCCATCAGTGGTGGGGTCACATTAGCTCAGTGATGGAGAAAACTGAAGGAGAAGAGAAACACTGGAATACTAGTCAGTTCCAGTGTGTAAAAGTGTATTTGCTTTGGAAGAATAAATCCCCTCTAATGTTGGGTGTCCTACATGTGTGGATGTTGCTGCGTTATATAAAACTATTAGTATAGTTTTTCACATTTTAGAATGCGGTGCCTCAAGACTGTCCATAATTTTAAAGGGTGCCTTAACTAAAAAAAGGTTGAGAAACATTGAACTGGACACACACAGCAAACCTTGGATGGTTTAGTTATTTTGCAATAGGAGACTGTTACTAATAATTGTACCTGAAAGCTATGCAAGGGATAAGCACACGTTCTCCTGCTTAAAGCAAGCCAACCTGTTCTTGCTGTATTTTTCTAACATGCTGCTGATCATTCAAGATAACTTTAGTAATAAACCAGTGCACATTGTATATCTAAGCTAAAGCATATGGAACAAACATTGTGTGTAATTGGGTTGTGTTCTTTCCGTATGTAATAAAATGAGCCTTGTTGCTGAAAACATAAATCTCAGCGTAGAATGGTTTATCATTATCATTCTGTGGTTGACAAGTTTTAGTATGTTAAAGCTACATACTGTATATACAGTACATTACTCAACTACTGCTATGAAACGGGATACCTGTAGGTTTGGATTTTTAATGAAATATCAGTCTCAGCAGCATATTAGTGCAGTGCACAGCTATTGCAGAAAAAGCCCACAAATTGATCATTCACTGCTGTCTCTTATTATAGGGGAAAAACAGTATGTATAACCAATAAGACCTAATTTTGGCTAACACAATTTGGGAGTCAATTTAAGAGTGGGAGTATTCCTAATATAAGCTATCAAAAAAGGGGCTGTATAAAAATTGTATATCTCTTGCACAGAATGTCATCATTTTTAACTGCTTACCCACTGACCTATATAGGATATACTGCTACAAGGCAGCAGAGGTGTACAAAATCATGTATATATACGTTATGTTGCAGTTCCGGGAAGGGGGTCCACGCACCCTACCTGCACCGCTATTCGCAGCCTTGGCTGTCAATCACCGGGTCCTGGCCATTGGTTACTCGCTGGCACCCGGTGATCGCCAAGCATTACCGTCGGGGAAGAGAAATGTATTGTTTACACACAGCTTACAGTAAAACAGCACACAGTTAATCCTTTGATCGCCCCATATGTTAACCCCTTCCTGCCCAGTGCCATTAGTATGGTGTCAGTGCTTTTTATTAGCACTGATCACTGTATTGGTGTCACTAAGGATATCTGACACCATGTCAGTTCCTCCCCCCCCCGTGTCAGAATGCCTGCCGCAATCCCGCTATAAGTTTATGATCACCGCCATTACTAGTTAAAAACAAAAGAAAAATCCCAGTATATATACCGCCATTTGTAAACGCTATAACTTTCATGTAAACCAATTAATTTACACATATTGTTTTTTTTTTTTAGCAAAGACAGCAGAATACATTTTGGCAGAAATTTTTGACAATTTGATTTTTTTTTTTCAATTTTTTTACTGGACATATTTAATAACAAAAATGTTTTCAAAATTGTCGGTTATTTTCTTTTTATAGCCCAAAAAATAAAAACCGCACAGGCGATCAAATACCACCAAAAGAGAAGGGGGGGGTAAATCCTCTGGAGGGCAAGTGGTTAAATAGGATTATGGTTTAGAAACATAGGCCACAAAATTCGGTTAGTAAGAATGAGTGGTTTCTAATAAAGGAATCATTGTTAGGCCTCGCTACTTAAAGGCTACATGCACACTGGGCCGCTGTTAACGTAAGCTGTGTAAAGTCACTTTAAAAATGTGAGTTTTCCAGCGTTTTTGTATTTGCGTTTAGCAGCTTTTTTTTGGTAAAAAAAGTTCAAAAACACTGGTTTGCTGCGATTTTCTGCTTTTTTCAGCATTAGAGCGTTTTTACAACTAAAAAACTCCTAGAAGCCCACTAGTTCTGTTTTTTTTTTTTTTCAGCCAATAAACGCCCCTGCCAAAAAATGTTGATTACAGTCTATGTGTGAATGGACACATAGGATATCATGCTGGGGAGTTTACTGGCTGTAGAAAAAAAATGTCAAAAGCCTAAAACAGCAGCTGTAAAAACATCCAGTGTGCATGAGGACTAAAGGGCATGTATTCAAAACTATTTAGCATAACGTCAATGTACTCAAGTAGGGCCAAAAAATTGATGTATGATATACAGTAATATGCATAAAAGCCTAAACATTTCCCAACTGAGGAGCACCACGCAGAATCATTAACCACTTGCTGCTCAGAGGCCATATATAAACATTCTGGGCAGCAAGCGGTTATACTAGGATCAAAGCTGCAGCCATGATCCTGCTATTTGTTTTCAGCCAGTGATCAGCTTTCCAGTAAAACTGATCTAAGCAGCTTTACAGCCGCCCAATCCTTTTTACAGTACTTGGAAGGCCCTCCCACCACCATGAGCTCTCTTGTTTCACCGGGGAACCTGTGAGCGCTGTAAGCAGTTGAGTCGGGCTGGCTGCCCACAGACATGATGGAAAATGTAATTTCCTGATTTCCTTTGTGGCTAATGACACCAGAAGTGATGAGGCCTTCGTCACTTCCGGTTTCAGTGCTGTCTTTCCCTGGCCAATACAGCCAGAAAAGCATCTGATCAAACATGATCTGTATTTGATCAGATGCTTTGAAGGGCACAAAAACTACCCTTCATTGCCAAAAGTTATCACAAGGGGCTTGTTCACCCTTTGATCGCAATAAAGTTTAACTGAATTAAAAATGTGTAAAAATGTTTTAAATAAAATAAATATTTTTTTTAAAATGTCAAAGCAACCCTGCCCCCCGTACTGGCGAAGATGCTAAAGGGCACACATATGTGAGGTATCACTGCGAATGTTAGAATGCGAGCAAAAATTCTAGTGCCATAGGTCACATTTAACTCTAAATTAGTAATCTATAAAGGCTTTTAAAGCATCACCTATGGACACTTTTAGATACCGTAGTTTGTCAACATTTCACAGGCATGTGCAATTCTACATCTTGACATGTTTGGTATCTATTTCCTCAATGCAACTTAATATTTTATATGATATTATATGATATATTTTATATATTGTGAAATGAAATGAAAACTTGCATTTGATAAACACCTGTGCAAACATTGTGTGACATAAAAATATTGCAACAGCCACCATTGTATTCTCCAGGGCTTCTGGTTTCAGAAAATATATATTGTTTGGGGGCTCTAAGTAATTTTGTAGCAGAAAATACTGATTTTAATATGTATGTGAAAAACTAAAAAAAAATGCTTTGGTAGGCAAGCAGTTAAAGCGGTATTCATTTCAAAATCAAAAATATAATGTATTGCAGTTTGCCAATCATTAGATGTGATGGCTGCATTCATTTTTCTTTTTTTATGCATTTTTCCTTCAGTTTTCATCTATGATCTGGCCAGTAATGCACTGCCTGTACTGCAGTAGAGTGCCTACCATCTGGATAAAGAGCAAAAGAGACATCCTTGTACTGCAGCATTGTCATTCTGGGGGAAGGGGAGTGTTGGATGAACTAGCAGATTTAGGCAGGCCATAGACGGGGAGAAAACCAGTTTTTTTTGTTTTTTAGAAAAGCAAAAAATCAGTCGTTCAGTCGGCCGACGTTACCACCATTGGTAAAAAAAAGTCGGCTGATTTTCGTCCCGTCTACGGCCAGCAAATATAATAGCGGTGTCCCTGCAGAGAGCTCCGCTATTATATTTGACAGAAGAAATAGAATATGAATAAGAAGAAGAAATAGAATATGAATAAGAAGGAGAAAAAAAGAAATAAAATATGAATAAGAAGAAGAAATAGAATATGAATAAGGAGAAAAAGAAGAAATAGAATATGAATAATAAGAATAAAAAGTTGCAACATTGTATCTATTTGTATCCATTTTGGATACAGATGTTTCTATTTGGATACAAATAGATACAATGTTGCTATACTGTTAAATGTCAAATATAATATCGGACTGAAATTCTTTTTTTTTTTCTTCATCTTATTCATATTCTATTTCTTCTTTTTATTCATATTCTATTACTTCTTTTTCTTCTTATTATTCATATTCTATTTCTTCTTTTTCTTCTTATTCATATTGTTTCTTCTATTTATTCTTCTTATTCATATTCTATTACTTCTTTTTCTTCTTCTTATTCATATTCTGTTTCTTCTATTTCTTCTTCTTCTTCATATTCTATTTCTTCTTTTCACTCTTCTTGCCGGTCACTGCTCATGTGCATTTTTTAAAATCAGTAAAAAGATCGGCCGATTTGTCCATCATTGCCGCGAAAATTGGCAGATGGACAAAATTGGCCAATTTTTTTTCCAACATGACTGATAAAAAAAAAAAAAAAAAAAAAGTGTCAAAATCACAAAAAATAGCCAACTGATTACCCCACTAACGATCCGAAAATTGGCCAATTTTTTTTTTTGGTTGAAAAATCGGCCGGTTTTCTCCCCGTCTATGGCCTGCCTTAGATGTACTAAGCAAATTGAAGCCAAACTTCAGGAAAACTTTTCATATTTAAGAAAGTCAAAGTGAGGTTTTGGCTTTTTTAGGAGAATATCTATGTGTACACAATTATTGGACAACTATTAGTGTGCAGAATTATTATGCAGCTAAATGAAAAACGAAAATGTACCCATCTCACTTGTTTATTTTATCTGTAAGTCTTTGATCACACTGGACTTTGAACTTGTGTAACTTCAGTCGCATGATTTCAAAGTTTGATGTCAGTGCGACTTCAGGTGTGACGTGGAAGACATCTGTGCAACTTTATGCACAGATGTCTATGCAAGTCGCAACTGAACTTGCAAAAAGTAGTACATGTACTACTTTCAAAATCAGTGCGACTTTGACGAAGTCGAAGTTGCACCAATTTGACCACTTTCATTGTAGACAATAGGGTGTGACTTGTGATGTGATTTGAAACGATAAAATTGAATGACAAGTTGCACCGGTGTGACAGGGAACTTAAAGTGAGAATAATAAACAACTCAAAATTTACAAATAAACATTTCTGACATTTAAAAAACAAATCAGTGACCAATATAACCATCCATCTTTTTAATAACAGTCATAAGCCTTCCATTCATGGAGTCTATCTGTTTCTTGATCTATTGTTTTTGTGCAACAGCAACCACAGCCTCCCAGACACTGTTCCTGTTTTCCTTCACCATAAATCTCTCCTTTAAGAAGGGCCCACAAGTTGTCGATAGGGTTTAGGTCAGATGTGGAAGGAGGCCATGTCATTATTCTTTCATCTTTAAAGCCTTTACTGGCTAGCCACCCGGTGAAGTACTTCGATGCATGCGATGGAGCATTGTCCTGCATAAATATCATGGTCTTCGTGAAAGATGCAGACTTTTTCCTGTACAACTGCTTGAATAAAGTGTCTTCTAAAAACTGGAAGTAGGTTTGGGAGTTGATTTTGAGTCCATCTTCAAACCGAAAAAGCTCAACTAGCTCATCTTTAATAATACCAGCCCATACCAGTACCCCATCTCCACCTTGCTGGGTCTTGAGTCGAAGTGGAGCTCTGTGTCCGTTGCTGATCGACGGCCATCCATCTAGTCCTTTAAGAGTCCATCAAGAGTCACTCTCATCTCATCAGTCCATAAAACCTTTGAAAAATCTGTCTTCAGATATTTCATGGCCCAGTCTTGACGTTTCAACTTATGTGTCTTGTTCAATGGTGGCTGGGTTTCAGCTTTACTTACCTTGCCCATGTCTCTGAGCACTGAACACCTTGTACTTCCGGGCCCTCCGGGTAAGCTGCAGTTCTAAAATATGCCCGCACTGGAGGATAATGGGTTCCTGGTTGCTGCACGTTTGATTCTTCTCAAATCTTTGGCAGTTAATTTGTGTCTTTTTTTTCTCAACACGTTTCTTGCGACCCTGTCAACTATTTTCAACAAAACGTTTGATGTTTCTGTGATCATGCCACAGTATCTTAGCAATTTCAAGAGTGCTGCATCCCTCTGAAAGACTTTTTACCATTTTTGACTTTTCAGAGGCAGTTAAATCTTTTTTTTTTTGCCCATTTTGCCTGAGGAAAAGAATCTGCCTAATAATTATGCACACCTTGATCTCCTTAGGCCACATCCTTCTGCATTACACAAATACCCATTACCTGATATGCTTAAATCCCATAAGCATTCACGTTTATACAGCTCTGAGTTGGACAATATGCATAAAATTGATTTGGTCAAAATAAAAACTTGCCTAATAATTGTGCACACATTGTGTGTGTGCGTATGTATGTATGTGTGTGTGCATGTATGTATGTATATATATATCTCAATCATATCTGATACTGGCATGCTTTGAATCACTGGCAGAAAACATTTATATCATGTGGATTCTACTGGTCGAATTTCCCTGCTGTAGTCCCTGAAACTTCTGGCACTGACCTGCAGACCCTTTCCACATCTTTTTCCATAATTTTAGGTACCGTAAGTTATTATATGGCACTAACTGCTTGCTTTTGCTATTTTATGGACACCACTGGTAAGATTTCCTCACAAAACTCTATTCCCTCTATTGGAAGTCATCTGGCATCTATAGGTACCATTACAAGCCATCTGTTATTATTTGGAAAATATAATAAACACTCATTGGCCACTTTATTTGTTACACCTTCTTGCAAAAAAGTCAAAGGAATGATCATTAGGCTGCAACTCAATATGTAACACACACAGATAAGTCAAGAGGTTCAGGTGCTATTTGGTCAAGGATTTTAATAGGAAAGATGTACGATCTAAGCAACTTTGTGGAATAATTGGTGGTTGCAATATCTGAGAAACTGCTGACCTTTACAGGATTTTCCTGTATTACAGGCTCTAGCATGTCCAAACAATGAAGCAATAACATCCTGCAGTATTGTGGGGTACCTTGTTAATCTGAGAAGTCAGAGGAGAATGCTCAAGTTGAAAGTAAATCCAAGCTATACTTATGACCACATTTTATTTCATAGTAGTGCAGAAGGGTGTGATGATAGTGAGGTCTGACAAACCCCTCAATGTGTGGAGAGCATATGGTGGAGTAGTATTGAAAACTGTGCCATCCTCAATTTCCCCAGAATGCAGGTCAGTAACAAAAAAGGTCAAATTTAACTCTCATTTCTAGGTTAGGCAGCCAGAAAAGGTGACACATTTGACAAACCCCTGTCCCGCTTAAGACAGATTTGACAGACAGCAAAGTTAAAAGAATTCCTTAGTAGGGTGTTGAAAAGGACTTCTGATGAAGCTTTGTCGTTAATGGCCCTGTTGTAACTAGTTTTGTATGCAGCTTATTAATACACAGGGCTTTTTTTCAGCTGGAACTTGGTAAAACTCAGTTCCACCACCTCTGGCTCAGGCCCTCTGCTCCCTGCTCAACACTAGTTCAGTGTGGATGCTGACCAGTACTAGATGATCTACCTGCAAGTGAGAGAGGCAGAACAACCTACAGTATGCGGGGATGTACTAAGGCTGGATGGGTCCTTCAGCTTAATACAGCAACAAAAGTAAGACGTGGAAGATGGTGGAGGTTTTATGGAGGAGAAGATGAGGCAGTGGAGGGTAGGTTGCATACAGAGGTCAGAGCTGAGGAGGGGTGAAGTGAGATGTGCTTGGGGATGCAGATGTAAGCAGCTATGGAAGAAGGCTGAACTCTGTATGTGGCAAAGCCCTGAACACTGCACTCTGTATGTAGTGTATCCCTGAAGTCTGGGTGTAACCCTTCCAACTCTACACTCTTACTGTATGTAATGCACTCCTGGATTTTAATGCCCCTCCAGCTGTTAGGGAAATTGACCACACCCACTATGTGATGCAGTTTGAAGGGTGTGTGTTTTGGGGGGGGGGGGGGTTAGAGTGCCATGGTTGAGCTCCTGCACCTATTTTCTGAGAACAAAATCCCTGTTAATACATATCTGTAGTTCTGGGGTTCTTGAACTAAAACCAAATTTTCATACATTTTATTCTTTCAACTCTAATTTATATTGCATAGCTATTACAGTAACAAGTTACCGACATATAAAGTGGTCAATAGGGTATTAAGGCACATTAGACATCATAAGAGAAATATACATAAGATCCATATCATGGTATCTAACAAACTGAAATATTTTTCTGCAAAATAGTATGCTTGTCTTCAGATTGTGAAATCTTGTCATGTGGGAATATACAGTAGCTTACCTAGGATAGGTTAAGTTCGTATCTGCTGTAACATTATAAAAACTCTAGCACCCCTCCAAGACACCCCTCACACATTTTGTTTGGATGGGGTTTAACTCAGTGACACCTTCTAGAGCCTTTTTCAATATTTTTAACATGGAAAAACCCTTGAAATAACTTTCCAGGCTCAAGGAACACCTGCTAATAATTACTCAAAAGTTCACAGTAAATTAGTGTGATGGTTACTTAGAAGAATGCTCCTTACATTTGTGGTCATTAGGATGGTTTCCCCTATAGATAGGTATAAAGATCATTGATAATTGTAGTTACTCACCTGACAGGCAGAGGTTGCTCATTGCTCAAGGACCTTCTAGCAACCTCTGTAAAAACCTTATGGTTTCACAAACCCTTGGTTGAGAAAGGATGCTCTTGAGGGTGAAGAGAAGCTGTTGCATTAGTAGCTTTGACATTGAAACTACCAAGGATACCAGTGACTCTGCCTTATCAGACTAGAAGTACTCTGCAAGTGATTTGAACTCTTCACTAAACCAAAGACCAGATGAACTCTACTTAAGTATTTTTAACTTTTACAGTCTTTTATTTTACTGTTGTTTATATGCTGTATATTTAGTAATATTTTTTGTTTACATTTTCTGCACTCTTTATTTTTGTTTAATTCAAATTTCACCACTCCTGCTCTGGGAGGATGACGTCCCCTCATTCTTGCCATGCATGTGCGCTTCTGGGGGCGCACAGCACAGCAATCAGTGGTGAGCTGTGTCCCTCAGACACAGCGCATCACCAATCAGGGTACAGAGCCTATGACATTGGCTCTTTACTATTTCACCATGTAATCAGCTGTGTCCAATTACAGCTGATCAAATGTAAACAAATGCCGGTTATCAGCATTTCCTTTCCTCAGTGCTGCCACTGTCTGAGGAAAGAAAAGTCACTTACCAGCTTCCCTGTGACAGGGACATTTACATTGGGCACTGATCATCAGTGCAGCATATGAGTGTCCATCAGTACAGCCTCATCAGTGCTGCTTATCAGTACACATCAGTTCTGCTTCATCAGTACAGCCTCTTCAGTGCCCATCAGTGCAGACTCATCAGCGCACATCAGTGAAGAAGAAAGATTACTTATTTGCAAAATTTTATAACAGAAATAAAGAAAAAGGTTTTTTTATTCAAAATTTTTAGTCTTTTTTTTGTTTGTTTAGCAAAAAATAAAAAAACCCAGTGGTGATTAAATACCACCAAAATAAAGCTCTTTCTAAAAAAAAAAGGTAAAAGTTTAGTTGGGGTACAGTGTTGCAATTGTCATTCAAAGTGCAACAGCACTGAAAGCTGAAAATTGTCCTGAGCAGGAAGGGGGTAAAAGTGCGCTGTATTAAAGTGGTTAAAGACACAGGGACACAGCAGAAGCCCAGCTCGGCACAATGGCAGTTGAAGGTGTCCAATGTGTCCCCTTACCTATTCTAGCAAATTAAACAAAAATAGCAACCGCCCTAATTTATAACTAGCTAAGAAGTACCTTTCACGGAGCAAACAAAACAAAATATTTCCCAGCACACTTACCAGGCAGCCAGCAAAAAAAAAGAAGGAAATATAACAGATCTCACTTCCTAACATTTTGCATTAAAACAGGTTTTAGTTGCATAGCATTTGCAAATATTTGTGGAAGCCGCATGGTCTCACCACAACCGCTCTTTGGTTTGGTCCTTAACTCTTTTCTATGATTGCCTCCATGTTGGGGCCATACATTATATAGCAATGGATAAATTGGAGGCAGCCCATTCCTCCTTAAAGGTGCAGGGACACACCAGAAGCCCAGCACAGCCAGGTTTGAATGTGCTGGCTTGGCACACTAGATATAGTCTACTTTTACAGGGTATTCTGGAGTATGTACATAACAAGCCCATGAATAGTATTGCCATGGTGACTTTTCTGTGGATTTTATTGAAATCGGTATCTACTGAACTGCTTTCTAGATAATGTTGCATTTGTAAAAAGCATCATACAGCATGACTAGAATTTACTAGGAGGAAGTGCCATAGTAATACTTTGTAAGATGAAAACAGCTGGCCTTATTATAAATGAAAAACAAGTGCACATTTTCAGACAAGTGCTTAGTTTATGCTGTCACTTTTTTTTTATGCTTTTTTTAGGTTTCATGCACGCTAATTGAAGATATCTGACTTCACAATGCTTGTCTCTGATATTAATGTAAATGTCAGACTGACGCTGGTGGGTTGTAGCACTAAAAAGAGGAGAATTGGAGGTTACCATTTAACAGATTCACAAGACACTGTTTTCTGCTTAATTTTAAAGCCTAAATATACGTCAAGATGATGAGATTCATTGAGGATGAAGTGCGAGACGCTTGAAAGCACTTCTTTTTGCATATGTCAGAATGAAAACACTTTCAAAGCTACGGGATATTTGCATACACTGCTCTGTAGGATTTACCTTTCAAAGCTCTTCTCCCAAGAGATAGGAAGAGAGAGAGAGGATTGTTCTAATTTCTAAACCTTATCAAGGACAAGGGCATACAGTGGGAAACAAGGACATCCCGCTGAATATCCCTGGCTAATTAATTCCAGGCTTGTTAAATTCTCTTATTATTGGTGTTTAAGTGGATGCTGCCTTAATTGTAAGAAAAAAAAAGAAAACAAAAACTAAAATTTGACTTCGGAAAGGTTGTTAAAGGTCTGTTCTTTGTCTCCAACCAAAGTTCTGCAGGGTTAGAAACAAGGATACAAATGCTATAAAAGATCAATAACTTTAAAATATGAATTGCTGCTAATTGACTAGCTCTTAATAATATAAATTGCCATAAATAGTAGGAACAGACAGTAGAATGTGCAGAAAGCAGAAGCCTTGAGCTCCCAACACAGTTTTGTCAACTACACTATACTCTTTAAGGTTTCCCAGTTCTGAAATTGTGACATCAGTGCTACATGAGAAATTGAAAGGCTCTGTAATAACTCCTGTGCTCAAAAATAAAAAGGAAATGAAATGACAATCTCAACAATAGATTTGAATATGAATGTTTCTAAATTGGCAGTCTTCCTCATATACAGTATCCTCTCTAAGGATGAGCCGACCAAACATTCGCGGTTCAGATTATATCTGAACTTTAAGCAAGTTCAGTGGGATTTCCTGCTTTCAAATGTCCCACAATGCATTAATTGAGCTTAGATCTGGTGAGGTGCACTTTGGCCAATGTTCGTACACAGTAAAGTTGCTGCACTATTGTATTCTGACAATGGCGGACTCCCCTACCATCAGAATGCAGTGATCACCGCTACAGCCAAAGGGCTGCAGCGCTGATCGTAGCACAATTTTCCAAGCCCGTTCAAAAGCAGTTGGTCTTTAGATTGACTGCTCTCGAACAGGAAAGGCCCAAGATGCATCAAAATTCATCCAGTCCCTGCTGAACTACCTGAATTTCGGTACATCTATGGCCAGCTTTTATGGAATGTGCTTTCAGTATCATTATACAGTTCTACAGTTTAGTGCTATATATACAGTACTGTTATACAATGCTCAGAAAATTAAAGGGATGCTTTTTAATTAGAATATAGAATCACGTCAATTAAAGTCCTGGGATATTGATCTGGTCAGTTATGTAGCAGAGGGGGTTGTTAATCAGTTTCAGCTGCTTTGATGTTAATGAAATTAACAACAGGTGCACTAGATGGGCAATAATGAGATGACCCCCAAAACAGGAATGGTTTTACAGGTGCAGGCTACTGACATTTTTTCCCTACTCATCTATTCTGACTGTTTTTTCACTAGTTTTGCATTTGGCTGGGGTCATTGTCACAGTTGGTAGCATGAGGTGACACCTGGACCCTACAGAGGTTGCACAAGCAGTCCAACTCCTCCAGGATGGCACATCAATACGTGCCATTGCCAGAAGGTTTGCTGTGTCTCCCAGCACAGTCTCAAGAGCATGGAGGAGATTCCAGGAGACAGGCGTTACTCTGGGAAAGCTGGACAGGGCCATAGAAGATAATTAACACATCAGCAGGACCGGTATCTGCTCCTTTGTGCAAGGAGGAACAGGATGAGCACTGCCAGAGCCCTACAAAATGACCTCCAGCAGGCCACTGGTGTGAATGTCTCTGATCAAACAATCACAAACAGACTTCATAAGGGTAGCCTTGAGGGTCTGATGTCCTTTAGTGGACCCTGTGCTCACTGCCCAGCCTCATAGAGCTCGATTGGCATTTGCCATTGAACACCAGAATTGGCAGGTCCACCACTGGTGCCCTGTGCTTTTCACAGATGAGAGCAGGTTCACCCTGAGCACGTGACAGATGTGAAAGAGTCTGGAAAAGCTGCAGAGAACATTATGCTGCCTGCAACATTGTTCAGGATGACCGTTTTGGTGGTGGTTCAGTGATGGTCTGGGAAGGTATATCCATAGAGGGACGCACAGACCTCTACAGGCTAGATAATGGCATCCTGGCATGGAGACATGGATGGATGGGTGAGTTTGCTTTAAATATTAAAAATAATTTAATAGGTTTTCGGTTTGTGATGCTCAGATGCAGTGTAGTTCCGCTTTACATGGGCTGAGATGGCAATGCAAACTGGGTCCCAAATAAAATTGTAAGTGCCGCCATACTTGGTGGGAGATTCATTTCAATTCTCCATGGTTGCTGTTGGCCTTTCCCTTTGAGTTATTCTCCAGGGAGAAGAGGTGAAGGACAGGCAGCCGCAAAAATGAAGCATGCAATCCTATGACCATAGGCTGTCCTCCCTTCCTCAGAGTGAAGCCTTAAAAATAAGCATGAGAAAAAAAAATGTCCCCAAATACCCCACACACCTAGCACCTGTATACGAACTTGGTACAACAGCATCCATAAAAGTCCCATCCTCTAGTTCAGTTGTGTCAAACAGAGCCCATGGGCCGAATCCAGCCTACCAGGCCATTTCATGTGGCCTTTGCACCTCTTCTGCAGGTGCAGCACCCCCCTTGTCTATTTCTCCACCTTTTCTCAGCAGTCAGTAACAGAAGGACAGAGCTACTCCTCTAGATACTGTGCCTCATGTGCACCCCCTTGTCTACACCTGCCCTGGACTTCTGCATTCAGCAGACTCTGGCAGCTGACTCCAGCCCCTGTCGCTGGTGGGCAACAGGGCATTTGTCATCCTAAAGGGTGCTGTAGTTCTCTGTGATTGCTATGGGTGACAATGAGCACCGCAAAAGCACAGCAAGCAGGCACATCATTAACAGAATATTTTGTAGGAGCCACCTGTACAGCAGCAAGAAGACTTGTGGATACTGATGGGCCACTCCGGGCACTCCAGGCTACGGTAAACAAGGCAGCAACGGACAATTCACTGAAATTCACAGATGAATAAAGGACATAGTCTCTTTCACCAGCCACCTGTACAGCAGCAAGGAGACGTTTGGATAGGCCTGGCATGGTTGCTATGGACGACATCCGTAACTACATTTGAAATCACTGTAACAGTCACAATTCCAACAGTACAGCCCACTCCACTTTTCCCGCCAGACTCCGTGACACTTCTCTTGGCTCCATAAAACTGTGTATATAGACTGCACTGCCAAAAATATGAGCCAAAATTACTTAACAATATGCCACATGTGAAAATGCAAACAATGGAAAAAAATATATAAATGGACAACACAAGAAAATACAAATAATGTCCAATGTATCAATAAGTCCCATTTAAATAATAGTTGCTTGAAAGCCAAAAGATAGGTGAACAGGTGCTGGTGCCATTAGTAACAGAAAAGACTGACCACTTCCAGGTGACCCCACAAGGATTTATACTCACTGCAATGGATGGAACTGCTATTACTAGACAGGTCTCACTGCGCCTTTTTTTGGTTGGACCCACTGTGTGTCTTGTCACCAACTTGACCATTCACATGTACTAGGAATGCAATTTCTTTCCATGCAATACACCGCCATTCAAAAAACAGTATCAGGGAAAAGGTTAATTGCTCAAAGCAGCTGACTTTATTAAATCATATAAACCTAACAATTACATCACACTCACATGTACAGTAGATCCAGAAAGTATTCACAGCACTTAATGTTTGCAGCCTTATTTCAAATTTGATTAAATTTTTTCAACATTCTACAAACCATACCCCATAATGACAATGTGAAAGAAGTTTGTTTTGAAATCTTTGCAATTTATTAAAAATAAAAAACGAAAAAAAAAACACATTTACGTAAGTATTCACAGACTTTGCTCAATACTTTGCTGAAGCACATTTAGCACCAATTACAGCTTCAAGTCATTTTGAGTATGATGCTACAAGCTTGGCACACCTATTTTTGGGCAGTTTCTCCCATTCTTCTTTGCAGTACCTCCCAAGCTCCATCATGTTGGATGAGAAGTGTCGGTGCACAGCCATTTTCAGATCTCTCCAGAGATGTTCAATCAAGTTCAAGTTTGGGCTCTGGCTGGGCCACTCCAGGACATTCACAGAGTTGTCCTGTTGAAAGATGAACCGTCACCCCAGTCTAATGTCCAGAGAGCTCTGGAACACGTTTTCATCAAGGATGTCTCTGTACATTGCTGCATTCATCTTTCCTTTTTGCTGAAAAACATCCCCACAGCATGATGCTGCCACCACCATGCTTCACTGTAGGGATGGCATTGCCCAGGTGGTGAGCGGTGTCTGGTTTCCTCCAGACATGATGCTTGGCATTGAGGCCAAACAGTTTAATCTTTGTTTCATCACACCAGAGAGTTTTGTTTCTCATGGTCTGAGAGTCCCTCAGGTGCCTTTTGGCAAACTCCAGGTGGGCTGCCATTTGCCTTTTACTGAGGAGTGGCTTCCGTCTGGCCACTCTACCATACAGGCCCGATTGGTGGAGTGCTTCAGAGATGGTTTTTCTTCTGGAAGGTTCTCCTCTATCCACATAGAAACGCTGGAGCTCTTTCAGAGTGAGCATCAGGAGCTTGGTGACCTCCCTGGCTAAGGCCCTTCTCTCTCGATTGCTCATTTTGTCTGGGCGTCCCGCTCTAGGAAGATTCCTGGTGGTTCCAAACTTCTTTCATTTACGGATGATGGAGGCCACTGTGCTCTGTTATGGACCAGCCGGCGGTAGCCTCTAGCGCTCAGCAGACCCGGATTCCCCAAGGCGTGGAATCTAAGCCCCGACCTGCTTGTTCCCCAGAGCCCCTGATGGTGGGGATGGACTTGGAGCAGGCCAAAACCAGGTCGCGGCCCCTGGGTGCAACCAGCTGTGGTAGAAGCACTTGCCGGTGGTATGTAGCAGGTGAGAGCCTGATGTGAGGAGGCGGAGTGAGCGAAGTCAGACAGGCCAGGTCGGTAACAGTGGAGGCAGGACGGTACAAGCGGCAGGCAGAAGGATAAACAGGTCACAGGCCAGGTTTGGTAACGGAGATCAAACGTGCAGGATTAGACAGGAGAATGGTCAGACAAACCAGGGATCAGGGCAGGAGACAGTCAACGAATCAGGGTCAGGCAGGGTCGGCAACAAGGCAATCTCTCAGGAACACAGGATACAGGAAAATACTATACGGCAACTTGAGCACAGACAGAGCCTGTTTAAATAGGATGCCCTGCGCCCTTATTGGTGCCGTCGCGCGTGCCCAGGTCCTAGTGCCCGCACGCTAGTGCGCCCCGGCATACCGCGCATGCGCAGACCCGTGCGCCACGGTAAAGTCTGGGGTCCCTGACAGTGCTCATTGGGACCTTCAATGCTGCAGAAATTTTTCTGTACCCTTCCCCAGATCTGTGTCTTGATACGATTCTGTCTCGGAGATCTATGGACAATTCCTTGGACTTCATGGCTTGGTTTGTGCTCTGACACGCACTGTTAACTGTGGGACCTTATATAGACAGGTATATGCCTTTCCTAACCATGTCCAATCAACTGAATTTCCCACAGGTGGACTCCAATCAAGTTGTGGAAATATCTCAAGGATGATCAATGGGAACAAGATGCACCAGAGCTCAATTTTGAGTGTCATGGCAAAGGCTGTAAATACTTATGTACATGTGTTTTTTTTTCGTTTTTTATTTTGAATAAATTGCAAAGATTTCAAAACAAACTTCTTTTACATTGTCATTATGGGGTATTGTTTGCAAAATGTTGAGGAAAAAAATGAATTTATTCCATTCTGGAATAAGGCTGTAACATAACAAAATGTGGCAAAAGTTAAGAACTGTGAATATTTTCTGGATGTACTTTATATGTGCCTAGGGTCCGACACCAAGTACAGCGCTTGTTGTTAAGATGGCTGCCACCGCCCCAAGATCAGAAGCTGGCTTGTGCTCCAAGGATGGGATGGGATGTATTAGCTGGGGAACACTGCTTCAACTAGTTTCTTCTGTAATTGGATGTCTTCAGGCAGCTAGTGTTCACCATTCTGGAAGCTGGATTTACAGTATACCCTGCCAACTTAACTCTTTGGGGACCAGATGTGAACTAGTCAGTATGCATTGCTAGATGTACCCTTATTGCCACCATATAATCACTTAATATGGATACACATTCACAGGTACAGTCTATGTCACCATAAAATAGGACTAAAACATTTAGCATTAAGCAATTGCTAAAAATAAAACTTTTCTTGGCTGGCTCTCCAAGCGTACGATGGCTCTGTATGAGCTTACCAACCCACAGAGCTTAATACGGAGGACGGCAGAGGTACTGCAGATGACCCAGAGAGGGGGATTCCAGACTAGGCTGTAGACATCCTTAAAGGGACCTCCGGCTGACCAAAGTATATATCTATACATGCGTATTATTATTACGCATCTGGTGAGTACGTAATTCTACTACTTACCTGGCACATCACCGAATTATTGAGTATAGCGTGTGGATCACCAATTTTGAGATCATACATACCCAGATCTCCACTTTGTCACTTTATGGACATTATATTGTTATTTGTTTATTGCATTGGTCACTTTATCATCACTAGCAGTCACTTCATTGTGACACCATATAGTGTGATCACGTTCACCTTGATTTCCACTTTGTCACTGTATGGACATATTTGTGCAATTGTTAGGTGCGTAGTCATATTTGTCACTTTATCAGCACTAGCAGTCACTTTATTTATTTATTATTGTCACTTATCTGGGGCAGTGATATATATACTGTATATATATATATATATATATATATATATATATATAATTTTTTATTATGATGATTGCATTAGCACTTTATTATATTTGCACTTTATCACGTATACCAGTTAAAGAGTCATTTAAGTCTTTTTAGCGCTGCACCTATTATTTATCAGTGACTTTACACAGCAGAAACTCTTGTTGGAGAGATCGCCAGCCTCTCCTGGTGTACCAGCCCAAACCCCAGATAATCCTCCTCTTATCCAGCTGACTGAGGGAATCCCTGGGCATGGGAATCCAGTGCCTGCCATTTTGAATGAAACAGTCCAAGTAAGGAGCCAATCAGGTTTCCCGTCAGAGTGCTCTTTTTTACTTAACTGGCCCAGGGTGTGTAGGACTACTCACTCATTCTCAGTCCGGTGAGTAGATTTAGGTAGGTGGCTGCCTTCAGGCCTTCCGCTGGGCTGGGTCCTTTCCTAGCTCTACAGATGGTCCTTGCTTTGGTGGCCAGTGAGGCTGACCAATCCTCCTTTTCAGCTCACTCCCTGTAGGTAGAGCCCTTCCCACTGGGCCCCTTCCCACGGTCCTACATCTCAGCTTCCTCACATCTTCCACCCGAACTCTCCTGCTGCTGAGCTGGTTTAGGCATACTTAAGGGCTTTTCTGGTCCCTTGCCAAGCCTCCTGCCTGGGGATTGACCCGAGTCCGTTGAGTATGCAGACTAGTCCCTCCTCACCTGCGCCCACTGCTTCTAGAATCCTCTGCAAGATTCCAGAGCAGGGGGAAGTATCAAGGAACTGATCTGCAGAGCCTCTCTGCCCTGATCCAAATTTGACTCAGCTGGCTATTGCCCAGGCTACTACTCAGCCTTTCTAACTGAAAAATAATCAGCTAGTGCCCCTAGCTAACTAGGAGGGTGCTACGTGTCTATTGTGAACAAAAGCTATGAAATCCACAGCTTCTCTCCACCTGGTCATGTGCAAGATCTGGCAATGCAGCAACAAGGACCAGCTGTAAGAACCGCAAAGACAGCTGACCCCTGAGTGATGTAGAAAATATTTATGCATGGGAAAGCGAAGTGTCTGCTTTAAAATGGAACGGAATTCCACTGCCAGTACACAGGGGTTTTGACATCCTTGTACATTATGGCACACTCACCTCTCAAAGAGTCACCTCCCGCGATGCTACAGAAGTCCGGCCAATCAAGATGGAAGATGCCGTATCTTGCTTGGCATCTTCCATCTTTATTGGCCAGACTGGGATGATGTAACTCCTGTGCATACAAGTTACAAGTTGCAGCCCCAATTTCAGTCCCAAAGACACGCTGAGAATAAACACTAAACTACCCATGTGTAGCACATTCATTTAAAGCATTGCTGGCAGATAAAAGAGTAGCCTTTATTGCCGAAGAGTCATGAAAATACATGTATAGCCTCTTTTGCAATAAAAGCCTACCTGTCAGTAATGTTTTCATTAGAAGATTTCAGTTCCTCTTTAACAGCTTGCCTACCGAGGTAATTTTCACACGGTGAATGACGTCATGGCGCCTGCTTTCTGTCTATTACAAATTGTAGAAGTGGAGGGAAGCTGAGAGGCGGGAGTGCGGGATGGGGGAGGACTGTCCAAATGGAGATGGATCAAGGAAGGAGCCTCAGTGGCAGGAGCACTGGGATGGGGAGGTGTCCAGCTGGAGTATGAGAGGATGAGCAAGAAGAGGAGGACCATGTAACCCCCCATTACCTTAGTGTATTCACTCTGTGGAAGGTGGTCTGTGGTCACAAGAGTCCCCCCTCACATCAATTTCCTGCGTTTCCCCTTAAATCAGTGTCCTCAGAGTTTCCCTTTGAATCAAATTCTGCACAATTCCCCCTTACAGTGTAAGGGGGAACTCTATGGACCATGACTTAAAGAGCAACTCTGATATAAAGGGCAATGCTGCAGAGTGCAGACCCTGACATAAGTGGGAATTCTGATGTAAAGGGGAACGCTGTGGACAATGATGTTAGGGTGAATGCTGCAGACTCTGACGTAAGAGGAACTTTAGTGACCAGAGACCACCTTACATCAGTGTTCCCCTTTACACCAGAGTATGCTGGATTCCCCCTTACATTATGGCAGCGTACCCCTTTATATCAGAGTTCCCCTTTGCATCAAGGTCCACAGCGTTTCCTTTTATATCAGAGTTCCCCTTTACATCAGGATCCACAGAGTTCTCCTTTACATCAGGGTCAACAGCATTACCCTTTACATCAGGGTCCACACAGTTCCCCTTTACATCAGGGTCTGCAGAGATCCCCCTGACACTGTAAAGGGGAACCCTGGGGATTCTGATGTAAGGAAGAACTTTGCAGACTGTGTTGTAAAGGGGAACTCTGTGGACTCTGATGTAAGGGAGAACATTGTGGACTGTGATGTAAAGGGAAGCTCTGTGGACTATTGTGTAAGGAGGGCACTCTGATGCTCAGTTTCCCCTTACACGAAGGTCTGCAGCATTCCCCCTTACATCAGACCCCACAGATCTCTCCTTTACATCACAGTGCACAGTGTTCCCTTTTACATTAGAGTCCGCAGAGTTCCCCCTTACATCAGACCCCACAGATCTCTCCTTTACATCACAGTGTTCCCTTTTACATTAGAGTCCGCAGAGTTCCCCCTACATCAGACCCCACAGATCTCTCCTTTACATCACAGTGTTCCCTTTTACATTAGAGTCCGCACTGATGTACACTGATAAGGGGAAATCTGCAGACTCTGATGTAAGGGGAACTCTGTGCTGGGTTATATTATCCTGACCTTCATGTAAAAGGAGAAATATGTTTTTTGCCTTTTGTTATACCTTAAACCATTGCTAATAGCTTACATATTGTTTGCACTGAAAACAGTCATTTTATGTATTTTTTTGAAGTGTTAGTTAAAAGAAGTGGCTTTCAGCAAATGTTATGTGCTGTGTCAGTAAAAAATGATGCCGTCAGTAAATGTTTGGTGTCATGTCAGTAAATTTCACTTTGGGACGTTGGCAACACTGCAGCTCACTGGCATAAATCCAGCCTTACTCTTTGTCTTTTTCTCTCTTTTCATTTTTTTTTCCACTCAGTCCATAGTAACTTGGTCTCATAATGTGCATTTTCACCTCTTCGTGAGATTTTGCTCCCTGAGGAAATCTAGCCTGGGTATATACCTTCTTTCTGAATCATTGTCAGTGGGACTCAAGGCTTCTATTGAGTGGCTTTATCCTTCAAACTATATGTCTGCATATTTATTTCTTAGAGCTTGATCTATTTGTAAGACTGGTACTGTAAAGCTGCTTAAACGTTAAACGGAATAAACTATTATATAACTCGGGCCTATGACGTAAAATACGGGTCAGGCTGCACTCCAGCGATAACACCTATACTGATAGCACCGCCCCCTAGTACAACCGTCTTCCGCATCACTCAAACTGCTCTCCGAGGGTGGAGCTCACTGTAGTCACGTGGCCGGTCAGCTAAACGGGATTGGGCAGCTGCGTAGCAGGAGCGGTTGGACAGCTGCGGACCGTTGTTTCTTCGTTCAAGGAACGGCAGTGGCGACCAGGTCCTGAGGAGGGTACGACTGCATCGGAAGTATGTTGGGTTTTCTTCTTCTTATCTGTTCACCATCACTAGTCCTCTCAGGGCAGTCAGGAGTGTCCATGACTAGGTCTGATACATGTGCTGGGCTGTCTAGTGCCCTGTGGATGATAATATAATCATCACTGCCGTATGGAAAGGTATTCCGGGGGCCAAGTGGGTCTATGAGGCCAGTTAGGTGTGTTGTACAGTATGTCTGCCTAGTCCAAAACTGCGTAGGGCTGGGTCTGTTCACCTAGGTGTGTTATGTAAAAGTTCTGCGTGGGCCTGTTAGCTGAGGCTTCCAAAGACTGCATCTTCACCAATCCCTGGAGAACTGAGTGTGCATTGGAGGAGACAGGAGAGGGGGTGCATCTTTACCCAATACCAGCTCACACTGCCCCCAGATCAGGCCAATTTTGTGTTTACCCAGCAGGTTGAATGCAAAAAACTTGACTCAATTCCCTCATCCACACATTCGATGTGGCTAGACGAATCCTCCCCACTGGGGTTGATTTACTAAAGGTAAACAGACGGTGCATTTTGCAGCTGCAATTGCTCCAGAGCTTAGTAAATAAGGGGAAACTGCTGATGTCCATCCTCCAATCATGTGCAAGCAAAAATATGTTTGGTTTTTTTGCATGTGATTAGATATTCTTTGCAAAGCTTCAACTCATTTATCCACTAGCCTACACGGCACTTCTACCCCCTTCCTGCCCAGGCCAATTTCCAGCTTTCAGCACTGTCACACTTTGAATGACAATTGCGCGGTCATGCAACACTGTACCCATATGCAATTTTTATCATTTTTTTGTGACAGAGGTTTATTTTGGTGGTATTTAATCACCTCTGGGATTTTTATTTTTTTCTTAAACAAACCAAAAACCACAGTATTTTGAAAAAAAAAGTTTTTTCTTAGTTTTTGTTATAAAATTTTGTAAATAAGTGATTTTTCTCCTTCACTGATGTGCGCTAATGAGGCTGCAGTGATGGGCAGTTTTTATCAGTTCACATCAGCTTTTCATCAGTTTATGCCAGTTTGTCATCAGTTTACATCAGTTTTCATCAGTTCACATCAGTTTTTCATCAGTTTATGCCATTTTGTCATCAGTTTACATCAGTTTTCATCAGTTCATATCAGCTTTTCATCGGTTTATGCCATTTTGTCATCAGTTTACATCAGTTTTTCAGCAGTTCACTTCAGCTTTTCATCAGTTTATGCCAGTTTTCATCAGTTTACATCAGTTTTGCATCAGTTTACATCAGTTTTCATCAGTTCACATCAGCTTTTCATCAGTTTATGCCAGTTTTTCATCAGTTTACATTAGTTTTCATCAGTTCACATCAGCTTTTCATCAGTTTATGCCAGTTTTTCATCAATTTACATTAGTTTTCATCAGTTCACATCAGCTTTTCATCAGTTTATGCCAGTTTTTCATCAGTTTACATTAGTTTTCATCAGTTCACATCAGCTTTTCATCAGTTTATGCCGTTTTTCATCAGTTTACATCGGTTTTGCATCAGTTTACATCAGTTTTCATCAGTGCACATCAGCTTTTCATCAGTTTATGACAGTTTTTCATCAGTTTACATTAGTTTTCATCAGTTCACATCAGCTTTTCATCAGTTTACATTAGTTTTCATCAGTTCACATCAGCTTTTCATCAGTTTATGTCAGTTTTTCATCAGTTTACATCAGTTTTGCATCAGTTTTCATCAGTTCACATCAGCTTTTCATCAGTTCACATCAGCTTTTCATCAGTTTACATTAGTTTTCATCAGTTCACATCAGCTTTTCATCAGTTTATGCCAGTTTTTCATCAGTTTACATTAGTTTTCATCAGTTCACTTCAGCTTTTCATCAGTTTATGTCAGTTTTTCATCAGTTTACATCAGATTTTCATCAGTTTATGCTAGTTTTTCTTCAGTTTACATCAGTTTTCATCAGTTTATGTCAGTTTTTCATCAGTTTACATCAGATTTTCATCATTTTATGCTAGTGTTTCTTCAGTTTACATCAGTTTTCATCAGTTCACATCAGCTTTTCATCAGTTTATGCCAGTTTTTCATCAGTTTACATTAGTTTTCATCAGTTCACGTCAGCTTTTCATCAGTTTATGCCAGTTTTTCATCAGTTTACATCAGTTATTCATCAGTTTACATCAGTTTTCATCATTTTATGCTAGTTTTTCTTCAGTTTACATCAGTTTTCATCAGTTCACATAAGCTTTTCATCAGTTTATGCCAGTTTTTCATCAGTTTACATCAGTTTTCATCAGTTCACATCAGCTTTTCATCAGTTTATGCAAGTGTTTCATCAGTTTTCATCTGTTTTTCATCAGTTTACTTCCTTTTTTTTACATTCTTTACCAATGCAAAAACGGACCGTATGTCCATTTACATCTGTATATCGTCTGTTTACATCCGTTTTTCATTCATTCTGTCTTTTTACGAAAGAAACATAGGGTTTTCTTCTGTTATAAAAAACGGATGTTAAGAGATGCAGACATTAACCGCTTTACCACCGCCCTATAGCAGAAATACTGCCACAGGGCGGCAGGGGTGTGCAAAATCACGTATGTATATGAGATTTTGCATTTCCAGGTAGGGAGCATTCACACGCCCTCCCCGTGCTGCCATTCATGGCCTTGGCTGTCAATCACCGGGACCCGGCCGGTGATTACTCACCAGCACCCGGCGATTGCCGAGTAATATCGACGGGGGGAGAGAACTGTCAGCTACAGCACACTGCTTTGTATGGCTCTGCATAGCAGAACCATACAAAGCAGTGCGGTTACAGAGAAAAGCACAGACACAGCCCCATAGTAAAACACACACACACAGCACACAGATAACCCTTTGATCGCCACAGATGATAACCCCTTCCTGCCCAGTGCCATTAGTACAGTGTCGGTGCTTTTTATTAGCACTGATCACTGTATTGGTGTCACTGGAGATGTGAATGAAACCAAATCAGTTCCCCCCAGTGTCAGAATGCCCACTGCAGTCCCGCTATAAGTCGCTGATCGCTACCATTGTTAGTAAAAAAAAAAAAATTCCAGTATCTATACCGCCATTTGTAAACGCTATAACTTTCACGTAAACCAATTACTTTACACGTATTGGGATTTTTGTTTAGCAAAGACGTAGCAGAATACATTTTGCCCTAAATTTATGATGAAATTTGATTTTTTCATTTTTATTGGGCATGTTTAATAGCAAAAAGTAAAAAATATAGTTTTTTTCTCAAAATTGTCAGGTTTTTTTTGTTTATAGCACAAAAAATAAAAAACACAAAGGCTATCAAATACCACCAAAAGAAAGCTCTATTTGTGGGAGAAAAAGGACACAAATTTCATTTGGGTGCAGTGTTGCATGACCGTGTAATTGTCAATTAAAATAACGCGTTGCTGTAACGTTAAAATTGGGGGGTAAATCCTCTGGAGGGCAAGTGGTTAATGGATGTAAACAGAATATCATCTGTTTACATCCGCTAGCCCATAGTAATACAAATCTTCTCTTTTAACTTCAGCTCCTGTCCCCTGCATTCTGAAAGCTCAGACAAGCTGCATAAATTCTGCACTTTGAACTGCTGTAGAGAAGAGATGGCTACAGATAAACAGGTACAACCTATGTAGGAGGATTTGTTTCATCTGTGTATCATGAGGCGTCACTTCTGTGAGTATATGTAAGGGTTTACAATCACTTTAAGTTAAAGGTGTGCTGTGAATGATAACTCTCATTTGCTTTTTCCTTCAACAGAACTGTGAAGCCATCAAATGGCCGGTGTCATAACTAATCCCCATAGCAACAGCAGATCATACAGAGGCTAAGATGGCAGATTCCTTTCCTGTAAAAGATAGGAGGGTTTAGCTCCACTTAAAGTGGAGCTAAACCCTCCTATCCTTTTCAGCCAAGGAAGCTGCCATCTTAGGCTCCATTCACACTTGTGCGACTCGAAAGTCCTGTGATTTCCATTGTGACTTTACATTGCGTCTTTGATGCAACTTTGAAGCAACTTTGGATGGTTGCGACTTGGATGCGACTTTGGCTTTGACTGTTGCACAACTGTTGTAATAATTACATTAAAATACTACTTTCATTCAACTTTGAGAGTTTACATTGCAGACTTTGGTCAAAATAGTGCAGGAATCTTTTTAAAGTTGCTGCAACTTTAAGTTGCATAGATTTGAATGGCTTCCATTGAAATACATGGGTTGCGACTTGTCATGCGACTTTATGTGTCCAAAACCACATGACAAGTTGCCCAAGGGTGAATGGAACCTTAGCTTCTGTTTGTTCTTTTGCCATGATGCTGCACAAGTGATCAGTTATGACTCCAGCCGTTTGATGATTTGACAGTTTGGTTGAGAGCACATGCAACTGTGACAGTTAGCCTTCCTGGCATGCTGGGAATGAAACTGTTTTTTGAAACTGTTAAATCGATGGTTTTAGTTCTGCTTTAATTGGTCTTTCTCTCTAAAAGGCTTTACATGCCATCAGTTTAGAGTTAACCATGAATGATAGAATAGAATTGTTGCCCTCAATCTGGGGTACGCAGTGATATGTAACATGTGCAGTACAATCGTCATTAACATACATAGCTGCACATGACGCATGTGTCTACTAGTGCATGTGTTGAGGGTGGGGTAAACAGAACCGGACTAACCGTCCATGAGAAAAGATGGCCACCGGAGCTCGTTGCTCCGACGGCGTGACGTCACGGCGTAATTGGCTCCTTCTTACGCGTTTCGTACACCAGCATTGGCGATCCCCTCTGAAGATGTGCTCGTGGACGGTTAGTTCTGTTTACAACACTGATTGTTTTTGGATGCATCTATACTCCTGTTTACTCCTAATAAAGAGTCTTGCAAATTACTACACTATGGGCATGTTTTATCTCGACTCCTTTGCGGAGTACTAATTTTTCCTGACGCTCAGCCCTAAGCCTCCAGAGAGGGAGCCTGCTAAACCCCTGAGACCTACACCCATCCATC
Organism: Staurois parvus; assembly: GCF_062004578.1. NCBI lineage: Eukaryota > Metazoa > Chordata > Amphibia > Anura > Ranidae > Staurois > Staurois parvus. Next base: position 1,349,590 of record NW_028317941.1, read on the forward strand.
CCCTAAGGGGAGCTCTGGACGCCCCTGGATCACCCCATAAGGCCCTTTGGATCCCTTCATCTTAAGAGGGAGCCATTTCCTGCCTGGCCCTGATGACCTTATCTGATGACATCTGGATATATTTGACAAACGCACATAATTACTGTGCGTCTGGTGAGTGGGCATTTCTTCTGTTCACGAGAGCACAATCACCGATCCTAGCCACCAGGACCTCACTGTCACTTTTTTATCACTATATGAACTTTTAATCATTATATTTATGATTTGTGTTTATTCATCATTTTATAGCGCTGCACTTTCTATATATTTTGTGTCTTACAAAGGGTTTGTTTTGGTTACCTTAGTGCACAGCTGCTTATATACTTTACGCGCTTGCATTTATACCATATCTTTGGTAACCTGTAAAGACTTATAAAGCATCGCCTATGGAGATTTTTAAATTCCCTAGTTTGGCACCATTCCATAAGCGTGCACAGTTTTAATGCGTGACATGTTTGGTATCTATTTACTCGGTACAACACCATATTTTCTATTTTACCAAAAATGTGGGTATTGTGTTTGTGTGCAGAAAACATTCTTTAACTGCTTCCCACCTGGCCACTGCACATAAATGGCCTGTACTAGTGATCAGTATTTGTCACAGAGTACCAGTGTGAAATCCACATCTGTACCAGTGATAAACATCTGTACCAGTGAACATCAAAATCAGCAATATCAGCAGTGCAGCATAAACATATCTAAAAAATTATATGCCAGCGTGAAGGCTTTCCAGATAATGAGTATGACGGACCCGAGTCAGACTCAGATTCTGAGTATGAGGTAGTTGAAAGTAGTGGGTCAGCAACAGATTCTGAGGAGGAGAGAGTTCAAAGAGGTTCAGGAGATCTGAGGAGGAGCAGGCATCTACCAGTAGCACAGTGGCGAGTACAAGCAGCGCAGCACACCCAGAAGATAGCACCAGAATGTATTTTGGGGTGTGATTCTGGGTATGTACATGCTATATGTTAGAAATATCTTATAAATGGACAACTTTGTGTAAAAAAAAAATTTTTAATTTCCTTTCCACATTTTCTGAAAACTTGTGGAAAAAATTACATGTTCAAAAGACTCATTATGCCTCATAGAATATACATTGGGGTGTTTTCCTTCCAAAATGAGGTCATTTTGTGGGTAATTCCATTGTCCTGGGTCTCCAGGGCCTTCAAAAATTGATAGATGGTTAGGAAATGAGATGTGTAATTTATGCCTCCAGAATGCCTGTAGGTAGTACTTCGAAGTTGGGCCTCTGTATGTGGCCAGGCTGTGGCAAAGTCTTACACATGTGGTATCCCCGTACTCAGGAGGAATAACAGATTTTATTTTGGGGTGTCATTTTTGGTATGTACATGCTATATGTTAGAAATATCTTATAAATGGACAGCTTTGTGTAAAAACAAAAACATTTTCATTTTCTTTCCACATTTTCCGAAAACCTGTGGAAAAAAATGACATGTTCAAAAGACTCATTATGGCTCATAGATTATACATTGGGGTTTTTCCTTCCAAAATGGGGTCATTTTGTGGGTAATTCCATTGTCCTGGTGCTCCATGGCCTTCAAAAATGTAATAGTCAGGAAATGAGATGTGTCATTTATGCCTCCAGAACGCCTGTAGGGTCTACTTGGATGTTGGGCTTCTGTATGTGGCCAGGCTGTAGAAAAGTCTTACACATGTGGTATCCCCATACTCAGGAGGAGCAGCAGAATGTGTTTTGGGGTGAAGCTGCAAGTATGCATATGCCGTGTGAGAGGAATACCCTGTTAATTTAACAATTGCGTGGAAAAAAAACAAATTTTATTTACTTTCTTCATTTTCCAAAGAATTGTGGGAAAAAAATTACAGGTTCAAAGAACTTACCATGCCATGCATCTTACTTAATATCTTGGAATGTCTACTTTCCAAAAAGGGGTAATTTGGTAGGTATTTGTACTTTTCTGGTTTGTTAGCCCCGGTTCACATATATGTGGCCGTGCGGGCTGGGTTTTGCGTGGGCACGAGAGCCCATTTGAATGGACTCCAGTGCCCCGTGACATGCAGAGAAGAAGTCCCTGCACTTGTTCTGAAAATGCAGCCCACAATACGGTTGCGTTTTCCAGTGCGGGTGGCGTGCCATTAGAACTAATGGCACCCACCCGCGGGTCCGCATTTCTCTGTGCGGGTGGTGCAGCTGCAAGGATTTTTGTGCCAATCCGCAGCTGCACCACCCGCACAGATGAACCTAGCCTTAGGCTGGCCATACACTATACAATTTTCTGTCTAATTTCTGCCCAATTTCCTTTAGATTTACCTTCAACTGTGTAGTGAAAGGGCCTGCCTAATTGGATACAACTGAAAGTGTTGTTTGGGTTTGACATCATATTATATGGTTTTTGGTAAATCTAAAGCAAAAATCTCAAGAAAATTGTATAGTGTATGGCCAGTGTCTCAAGAAATGAGATGGGCCATCAGTACATCAGGTTAGATCAGGTGTGATCAATTTTCAGTGATTGGCACCATAGCTTGTGGACTCAATGACTTTCACAGAGACCAAATAATGTACAGAGATTGGGATTATTTTTCCAAAGCATTTTGGCCCAAATTTATGAAGAAAAATTACTTATTTGCAAAATTTATAACAGAAATGAAAAAGTTTTCAAACTTTTCGGTCTTTTTTTAATTTATAGAGCAAAAAAATAAAAAAACTCAGTGCTATTTAAATACCACCAAAAGAAAGCTCTATTTGTGTGAAAAAGGACAAAAATGTCATTTGAATACAGTATTGCATGACTGAGTAATTATCATTCAAAGTGTGAGAGCACTGAAAGCAGAAAATTGGTCTGGGCAGGAAGGAGGTAAAAGTGCCCTGTATTGAGGTTGTTAAACATGTCCAGTAAAAAAAAATTAAAAAAAATCTAATTTTGTCATAAGTTTAGGGCAAAATGTATTCTGCTACATGTCTTTGCTAAAAAAAATCCCAATCTCTGTAAAGTAATTGGTTTACGTGAAAGTACTAGTGTTTACAAATGGCGGTATATATACTGGAATTTTTTTTTTTTTTTTACTAGTAATGGCAGCGATCAGAGACTTATAGCGGGATTGCGGCAGGCATTCTGACACTGGGGGGAACTGACTTGGTGTCACTGACGTCCCCAGTGACACCAATACAGTGATCAGTGCTAATAAAAAGCACTGACACTGTACTATTGACACTGGGCAGGAAGGAGTTAACATGGGGCGATAAAAGGGTTAACTGTGTGCTGTGTCTGTGCTTTACACTGGAATCACACTGCTTTGTATGGCTCTGCTATGCAGAGCCATACAAAGTAGTGTGCAGGAGCTGACAGGGGAGAGATCTTGTTTTTTATACACAGGTCTTTCCTCCGTCGGTAATACCCGGTGATTGACAGCCGATGCTATGAATGACAGCGCGGGTAGGGCGCGCAAGCGGCGGTGTACAAGCCCCCTACTCAGAACTGAAAAATCATGTATATATACAGATAGGTCCATCTATATTTGGACACAGGCACAATTTTCATTTTTTTCAGGTATTTACCAAAACATATTCAAGCTATCATTATATCATGGATATGAACTGAAAGTGCACTCTCAGGTTTAATTTGAGAGTATGTACATCCAAATTGGAGGAAGGGTTAGAAATTACAGCTCTTAGGAGTAGGCATCCCCTCTTTTTCAAGGGACCAAAAGTATTTGAATCAAAAGCTGTTTCATGACCAGGTGTGGGCTACTCCTTCATTATTTCTTCATCAATTAAGCAGGTAAAAGGTCTGGAATTGATTCTAAGTGTGGTTTTTCCATTTGGAATCTATTGTTGTGAACCTACATCATGCATTCAAAGGAGCTGTCCATGCAAGTGAAACAGGCCATTGTAAAGCTTCAAAAACAAAACAAATCCATCAGAGATATAGCAGCAACATTAGGAGTGGCCAAATCAACACTGAGGAAAGAAGAATGCACTAGTGAGCTCAGCAACATAAAAAGGCATGGACGTCCATAGAAGACAACAGTGGTGGATGATCGCAGGATCCTCTCTGGTAAAGAAAAACCCATTCACAACATCCAGACAAGTGAAGGACACTCTCCAGAAGGTGGACGTATCTTTGTCAAAGTCTACAATCAAGAGAAGACTTCATGAGAGCAAATAGAGAGGGTTCACCACAAGGTTCAAACCATTTATAAGCCTGAATAATAGAAATGCCAGATTAGATTTTGCAAAAAACATCTAAAAAAGCCAGACCATTTCTGGAAAGGCATTCTTTGGAAGGATGAAACTAAGATGAATCTGAACCAGAATGACAGGAAGAAAAAAGTGCGGAGAAGGCTTGGAACAGCTCATGATCCAAAGCACACAACATCATCTGTAAAACATGGTGGAGGCAGTGTGATGGCATGGGCATGCATGACTTCCAGTGGCACTGGGTCATTGGTGTTTATTGATGATGTGACAGAAGACAGAAGCAGCCGGATGAATTCTGCAGTGTTTAGAGATATACTGTCAGCCCAGATTCAGCCAAATGCAGCAAAGTTGATTGGACAGTGCTTCACAGTACAGATGGACAATGGTCCAAAACACACTGCAAATGCAATCCAGGAGCTTTTGAAGGAAAAGAAGTGGAATATTCTGCAATGGCCGAGTCAATCACCTGATCTCAACCCAATTGAGCATACATTTCTCTTGCTGAAGGCAAAACTAAAGGCAGAAAGACCCACAAACAAAGAACAACTGAAGACAGCTGCAGTTAGAGCCTGGTAAAGCATCAGAAAGGAGGAAGCCCAGTCTTTGGTAATGTCCATGGGTTCCAGACTTCAGACAGTCATTGCCAGTAAAGTATTCTCAACAAAATAATAAAAATGAACATTTTATTTATGATTACATTCAATTGTCGAATTACTTTTGGTCTCTTGAAAAAGGGGGTGTGGCTACTCAAGAGCTATAATTCCTAAACCCTTCCTCCAATTTGGTATTTCTGCTATAGTGTGGCGGGGAAGTGGTTAAGGGAAAAAAGATGTCCAAACCTGCCTGTAACTATGTGAAAAAGTAATTGCGCTCCCCTCTTGCTAAATCATGAATGAACTGAGATTAACCACATTTTTGGAAAGGTGAGGTAAATCTCACCAAATGTGGCAGGGGAGGAGGGGCAGAGTAGTGAAAGCAGAAGTTCCCCTTTTGGGTGAAACTCCGCTTTAAGGTTAGCATTCATGATTCAACAATAGGAAACTATAGATTGGGCAAGAATGGCATCCATTGGAGAGTTCCAAGGTGAAAGCCACTGCTGACCAAAAAGAACACAAAGGCTCATCTCACATTTGCCAAATAACATCTTGATTATCCCCAAGACTTCTGGGAAAATATTCTGTGGACTGCTGAGAGAAAAGATGAAGTTTTGGGAAGGTGTGCGTCCCATTACATCTGGTGTAAAACTAACACAGCATTTCACCAACATCATACCAACAGACAAACATGGTGGTGGTAGTGTGATGGTCTGGGGCTGCTCTGCAGCTTCAGGACCTGGACGACTTGCTATAATTTATGGAACCATGAATTCTGCTTCCTACCAGAAAAGCCTGAAGGAGAATTTCCATCCATCAGTTCGGGACCTCAAGTTCAAGCGCAATTGGGTTATACAGCAGGACAATTACCTGAATAGAGCTGCAACTAACAATTATTTTCATAATCAATTAGTTGTCTGAGTATTGCTTTGATTAGTCGATAAACCCTTTCTCTGCCAGGTCCATACATTGTACAGACCTGACAATGGGGGTTATACATACAATCCAGTGGCTGCAGCCACCAGGATTGAATCTAAAGCTGGCAGGAAGACTGCTGCCTGTCAGGTGGAGCAGTTGGGCTACTACGCTGCCACCTGATTGCTTCCGCAGGTCCTGGTAACTTGCCCCTACTGCCATGTATTCTGGGCTCCACTTGCCCATCTGCAGGCCCTGAAGCCGACATGGTGGGTGCCGGCGGGCAGAGGGGCGAGAGGAGAGTGGACACATGTCCACTCTCCTCCCGTTCTTGCTGTGACCCGGAAAGAGACATGTATGACGTCACTTCTGGGTCACCACTGTCACTTTCTCTGGCTAGAATAGCCAGGGAGAGATGTATTGCAATGCGACCAGTGTCTTTTAGACCTTGCATGTCTCATTAAAGAGAACCTGTCACCAAAAAATCATCACGTAGGGAAATTTGTGTCCCCTATGTGATGATAAAAAAAGTTAAGTAAAAAAAATTTTTTTTTGAAAAAAAATAAAGTTACACCCAAGCACATAACATCCCCTCCACCCCCCAATTTTTTTTAAGGCCCCCCACATATACACACGCACATAGAAATGTAAGCGCATTGGCGAGGGTGCCTACGCGTGAAGATGTCGATTGTGATACACATCATACATATTATGTGTTACATATTGTTGCGTATAGTTACATATCGCTGTGCATGCCGGAGTGAGGCAATAATTTTAGCACAAGATCTCCTCTGTAACACTAAACTGATGACCTGTAGGGGATTTTGAAGCGCCACCTATAGAAAATATATAGTACCGAAGTTTGTCGTCATTTCACAGGCGCACACAAGACTTGATATGCTGGGTATCTATTTACTTGGCGCAACCTCATCTTTTATATTTTACCAAAACTTTGGGTAATTAATTGCGTTTGTTTGCCCTAAAATTCACTTTACTGTAGTGTGTTTTTTGCTGAAATTTTTCCTAGAACTTTGCAGTAATATTGTGTGACAAAAAATTGGAACTACAACTATTTTATCCTCTAGGGCATCTGCTTTCAGAAAATATATACTTTTTGGGGGGTTTGTGTAATCTTCAGGCCTGAAATAATGTTTTTAAACGTGTGCAAAAAAATGCAAAAAACGGCTCTGGCAGCAAAATGGCTAAGGATAATGGCCCCTAATTTGTGCATACAGTTAGGAACATGTTTTACTAACCTGCAAAAAATAATAATCCATAGATTGTTTTTATTAATATTAAGTATCTATTCATTAGTGATATATTTAACAATAACCATATATATTTCAGACAAATTTACAAAGTGTGGACATGGATCCTCCAAGCTATCTGAAATTACCACAGGAGCGTGACTGTAGCAGTCCATTGGGACTGTTTGATAAATTCAGGCTGGAATTTCTAGCAAACAAGTCAAATGATTCTGACTCTGACTCTGACGTACAGTTTGTGTCAGAGTTGGCACCTGCACATATCACCCAGAAGACTGAGAAATCCACAGTTAGCCACGTTTCTCAAGTGTTGGATAAAGCTTCACTTTACACTAACTTGGTCACCACCATCAAAAAAGTAAGTTTTAAGAACTTGTGTCTCATACTTATGTTCATTGATATTATTTGTTATTCTACTTTGTATTTCTGCTCCATTACCTTAGCTTAGCTGTCTGTTGATTCCACTCATTGTGGAAGTATTGTGTTCCCAGCGTCTGCTACAGGGGCTCCTAGGGAGTGCTGTGTATCAAGATTGAAAGCCCAGGAGCTGCAAGTTCTAGCTCCTGGGCTGGCTATCGCTGACAGCTGCTGGTTCCAATGTAAATGCAGATGGGGGCATCAGAAACCACTTTAAAATGTTGCTAGGGACTCAATTGGTTAAGAAAGCTTCACAGTGCTAAAGTGGAACGAAATGTTTTTGTTTGGAGCTGGAGCATTTGACGTAATGTGAAAGTATGCACAGCATATTTGAGCATTATAACTTGCTTGCTTTGCAAAGTGCCTCCTCCAGCAATTCGACTGTCCACATTCCCTTGTCACTTTGTCGCCTGTGCTTCTATCTCCTGGGTTTGGAGCCTTTGGGCATCTTGATTGGTCTGTATAATGTAACTCCTATACCTATGGCTGCACAGCTGCCAGTATACAATTCGTACAAAACTGCTGGCAGGCAGAGGAATAGATTTTATGGCAGAAGAGATGTACAATGTTTCTTCTACCATAAATACCTACCTCCTGGAAATGTTTACATTGCAAGTTTAGTTCCCCTTTAACAGTAGGCAATACTGTCTATAATTTACTTCACAGAGGCTTCTGGTATGTGACTATACTGTACATTCTAAAATTAAAAACTTTCTTCACTTGTGAATAGTTGTGGCAGGCATGCTGTGAATTTAATCTACTGTTCATAAGAAGTCAGCATACAAAGTATACCTGAAAAATGTGGCAGTCTGTTATTAAAATGGAAATAACAAGTAATGTGCAGTCACAGGCATATGTGGTCATCATATAAGTACATCTATCATCCTGGCAGTTTAATATCTGATCAATGCTAATTAGATATTGGTTGGCTTTCAGACTATTTTTTCTCCTCGTATATAGGGTAATTATTTTCATATTCTCTAAAACATCCTAATCTGCCATTATAACAAGCTCATTTTAGGAACCTTTAGAGACCATCTGGTCTATCAAACATCACAATTTTCATTGCTTTTAGTGGTTTGCAGGGATGCCAGAGCTGTTATCAGACTTGTCCCTTATCCAACCGCATTTCTGAAAAATATGCACATTTATCAGCGAATATTCACTGTGGGCTCATTCAGACTGGTGTGTTAAAGTAACACACAGAAAAACACATATTGGGGTGTGTTGGAGGAGCAATTAATTGTGAATGGTAACCAAACACACTGTACAGTGGCAGCTAATGCACATGGCATATGTTGTAGTACACTGGGTTAAATGTCTTAATTTTTTTGTAAATTAAGGTATGCCAGTCTATCCAAAATAAATTTGGGTATGTTAGTACAACTCATAATTTGAAGGGTGCTTAAAAGTTTTATTTTTGGCCTTCGGTAGTCATATGGTATACTGCATAGCAGGGTTATTGAATTACAATTCACGGAGGGGTGGACAGCAACATTTTCTTCCAGTAGAGGTCCAAATCTCATGTTTGTGTTATTACTCTGCCCCTCACATAATAGCCCTTCAGAAATCACAGTCCCCCCCAATTTACATCACAGCGTAATATTTACATCACAATCCAATCTTTTATATCACAGTCCCCCTATTTACATCATAGCACAATATGTATATCACAGTGAAATCTTTTATATCACAGTTCCTTCATTTACACCACAGCACAATCTTACATCACAGTTCCCCCTCTTTCCATTACAGTCCCCCCTTTACATCACAACCCCCCATATTTATATCACAGGCCCCCCATCTTTACAGTGTGATGACAGGCCTGAACTTTACATTGCAGTCACCCCCCTTTGCATCATAGTACCCCATCTTTTTCATGACGGTCCCCCATCTTTTTATCACAGCCCCCCTTTTGCACCATAGTCCCCTGTCTTTATATCACAGTTTCACCCCTTTGCATCACAGTGCCCCTTTTTACATGACATTCCTCTATTTTTACATCGTAGTCCCCCTTTAAATTATAGCCTTCTTCACATAAAAGTCCCCCCTTTTACAACACAGTTACCCCTTTACATTATAGCATCTCCTTCACATCACAGCCCACCTTTATATAGCATCCTCCCTTTTATACCATGTCTCCCCTGTATGTTACAGCCTCAGACACATCACGTCCCCTCTTGTACAGTACAACCCCCCTTTTATATTATTGCACTTCCCCTTAACATCACAGCACCCCTGTTACATCTCAGTGCCCCCCTTTACATAGCAGTCCACTCTTTGCATAAGGCAGCCCTCCTTAACAGCACATCCCCTCTTCCTTTACATCAGTATGCTCGTCTCTCCCCCCCACCCCCCCTTTCCTGTCCTACCTTTCTTACCAGAGAGTGGGAGGTGCTGTTGATCTGGATGGATGATGGGAGTTTCAAAACTTCTTCTGTTAACAAGTGGATGATTGGTTGATAGGACCGTTGCATGTTGTAGCAACCAATTAGTATCCCCCCCTGCACAAATTACTAAACAGTTAATACAGTTTTGAAAGCCCTTACCATTTAGGTGAAATGTCTAATTAAATTTTCATGACCTCAACTCTGTAATTCAAAAGATAACAGCATCTGCTCTGCCAAGGAGGAGGTGTAATAGCAGGAATTACATGATATCCTCTCCTCCCTCTCTGCAGTACGAGGAAACTACAGTTCCCATCTACCACAGGGAATTGTAGTGAATGTGGGCAGGTACACCAGGTCTGTACATGTTGAATGTGTCTGATAGTCTCAGTCCGCCCAGCACTACTATTAGTGAGGCTGAATTACATCACTGCTTCCTAGAGAAAAAAGTACAGGGATGTGGAGTGATGTGCCAAGACCAGTGGCAAGGGGAATAGAAGGCATAGGAGCCACCGGTCTTACAAACAGGAAACCAAAGAGAATTAATGGTTTGATTTGAAAATGAATAGACTATTTCAGAGCAGCTACTGAGTGAACCAGAAGATAGATGACATATTCAGTGAAGGTAGGAAATCAGCAACAAGGACATGTAAAGAAATTTTTGCTTGGAGTTCTGCTTTAACCCCTTTGTCGCCAGGTCCATACGTCATGGCTGCAGCCACCGGGATTGTGTATAAAACGGACAGGCTGATTCCTGCCTGTCAGTTGGAAGCAGTCGGGCGGTTGCACTCCCGCCATGTATCCGGGCCCGCTTGCCCATCTGCGGGCCTGGGGAGTGTAATTTTCGGTATTGGCTTGTGGAGGGGAGAGAATAGAGCAGACGAACATGTGCAGTGTCACTTCCAGGTGTCACTTTCTTGGCTAGCACAGCCAAGAAGCAATGTATTGCAATGCTGTCTGCATTGAAATACATCCAGTGGAGCCCAGAAGGGACATGCAAGATACAGTTACACCCAAGCACATAACATTCCCCCCCCCCCCAAAAAAAAGAAAATTTTGAGGCCCCCCCACCCCCACATATATGCACGTACAAACATAAATGCACACGTTAGGGAGCCTATGCGGGAAAACGTTGATTGTGATTTTGAAGCATTGCCTTTAGAAAATATAGGGTACTGAAGTTTGTCACCATTTCATAGGTGCACACAAATTTAAGGTTTGGCATGTTGGGTATCTGTTTACTCGGCGCAACCTTGTCTTTTATATTTTAATAAAAAAATTGGGTAACATCTTTTTTTTGCCCTAAAATTCACTTTAGTGTTTTTTACTGAAATTTGAGTTTCCTAGATTTTTGCGGTAATATTGTGTGACATAAAAAATTGTAACTACCATTGTTTTATTCTGTAGGGCAGAGTTGTCAAACTCCAATTCATCACAGGCTGTATCAGCATTATGGTTGCCCTCAAAGGGCCGGTTGTATCTGTAAGACTAGATGTCCAGAGCACCCAACCTCCATTGCATCAGATGTCAAGCATCCCACACCTTCCCTAACATCACCATGTACCCCCTTTAGGGGCAGAGCTGGAAAGCAGAAAGTGCAGGGTTTGGAGGAGGACATGAGGAAGAGTGGAGTCAGTTACCAGAGTCTGTTGAATGCTGAGACCAGGGGAGGCGGAGATTAGGGGGTGCTGCAGCTGCACTGAGAGGTGCAGAATTCAGCAGAGGAGTTTTAATCTCTGCTGCCAACTGCTGAGACAAGGTGGAGGCTGAGACAAGGGAGTACAAGCAGGAGAGGTGAAAGGGCCACGTGAAATGGCCTGGAGGGCCGAATTAGGCCCGCAGGCCTTGTGTTTGACGCCTGTGCTCTAGGGTGTCTGCTTCATAAAAGGTATCATATTTGGGGGATTTGTGTAATCTTCAGGCCTAAAATGATTTTTTAAACGTGTGCAAAAAAATTTGCAAAAACGGCTCTGGCAGCGAAAGGGTTAAGGGAATTCCCCCAGATTACCAGAACTAATGTCCCCATTGGAACATTTCCCCTCTATTACTTTTCTGCAGACAAACCAAAATTTTGGATTTTCTTTTACTTTCACTTTCAATGATAATGGTAAACTGGACAAATAGGGAGGGTGAATTTCTCTAATGGGGACACATACAGCAATAAAAACTGGCAGGTGTTCCAATCCATCTCCCCTCTATCAGTTTAGTTAGGGCTTGCTCACACTTGACTAAATTTCTAACTCTTCAAAAATGCCTCTATAGCGTTAGTTTGGGCGTTAGACAGTTGTTAATGAGCTTTAGTATGGGCATTTTACAAGCAATAAAAATGCTCCCCAAACACCCTCTGCGCAGTTTTGAGGCATTTTATAAGCGTTTTACAAGCATTAAAACTGCACCACAAACGCCTATAATAAACTCTAATGGTATTAACGCGCCACAACCGCACTACAAACGCCCCGCAAATGCCTGCCAGTGCGTTTGTGGAGCGTCACTATAGACTTGAATGGGAGGCGTTGAAAGGCTTCAAACTCCTCCAGACTCGACATGAGGCTTCAATTTTGAAGCGACGCAACGCTAACGCTTCATGTTTTAATAATATGAATAGCACATATGTTCATAATATCATTTGCATAGGCGTTTAAGGAGCATTAAAAACGCCCCTCAAATGCCTGCGAACTAGGCCTTAGAAGCTGAGATATAATGTACACAAGTGCATAAATATAGCCATAGCAGAGTATGTGAGTGTTCTGGGGTCCAGCAGCATTGGTGGCCCAGGATTGTCTGACTACTCAATAATTTATGCAGGTAGCAACAACATTTGATAAATATATTTAGATAAAATAAATGCATATGTAGTTTAGGGGCCTCTGTATAATTGCTCTGAAAGCAATGGGTATTCTATAATACTAGAAGAACATCCTTTGCAGATTGGAGGTTAGAGAAACAGGGGGCCCTTAATGGTTTTGCTTAGGGACTCCATCACACAGAATGAGTGTGCAAGTGTATTCCAAATCAGGTTTACTTCGTAACCCATATCAGCCATTTAGAAATCAAGCATGTGTAATTTCTTGCCCTTTGTGCAAACATCGCCCTGTAATACTGGATTTCTTTGTACTTCCAGTGGAAGGTCCCCAGATGTGTTGGGGTCCAGCAGTGAGAGTGAGAAAGGCTGAAGCTACCTGATTCAGATTAGTATGCAGCTCGAGACGAGGGTGAGTTACTGTAGGTCAGGGGATATTGACAGACAGGGTAAGTATATAGAGTAAGAATATACTTAAAGTGGATGTAAAGGCAGATTTTTTTTTTATATAACAAACATGTCATACTTACCTTCTTTGTGCAGAGATCCTCCTCTTCTCGGGTCACTATGGTCACTAGCTTGCTATGGGGGCACTTGAGCAGGCAGCAGCTGCTGCTCTGTATGTCCATTCACACACAGCTGTGATTGACAGTAGTGGGAGCCAATGGCTCCCGCTGCTGTCTATTCAATAAGGAGGGAGAGACCTGGGACAGCCGAGGCTCTCATTCACATTGCTGGATCGAGGTTGGGTTGCTGCATACAAAAGGTTTTTTACCTTCATGCATAGAATGCATGAAGGTAAAAAACCTTGAGCCTTTACAACCAGTTTAAGCCTTAAAGGAAACATGCATTGAGAGAAATTGATATGCATTGAGAGAAATTGGTATGCTGCCATTGCTGACTACCTGAAAAAACTACTTGCTTGGTTTTTATGGTGGTCTAAACTAGTTGCTTGGCTTCTATGGTGGTCCAAGTGCTGAGCTGATTACCAAAAATAAGTTTGACAAAAGTGTATTGATTTTTCTTAAAATCTTTTGGCCACATTTTTTGATGGCTTAGAAAACACTGAAACCACAGCCAGGCAGCCAACTAGCAATTTTAGGCATTTTGTTATGGTACTGGATTAAATTATTTACTTATTTGCAGTGAATGTTTAATTGTTCCTTGCTGTCCACCTAAGACCAGGGGCTAAGATTACTGCAAGTGTTTTTGGCAGTGTAGTGCTTTTATCTGAATATGGAGCCTGAGTTTAATTTTTTTGTGACAAGCAAGTGAGCATGGTAATGCTAGCATTTTAAGTGGGATGGATGTTTTGTGTCTGATATCCTATTTATTCTCCTTTATAAAGAAGAGTTGAATAAAGAAAACCTAGCATTTCAGATTGCTCAGTGTGAAGAGGTCACTTTGTGGGGGGAATTAAAAAAGGGTGCCTTAGAAACTTTTTAAAATTTCGTTGGGCCACCAAACCAAAATTGTTGGTTCTTGTGCATGATATATGTACCTGTTAGAGACAGGTACATGAATTTGTCAGTGCCAGGCACTGATGTTGGAGTTTCCATACTGGATACTTCTTCTACAGTGTGCTCCCTCCTTTCCTGGCCACTGCTCCCACCACACTAACAGGCAGTGACCATATTTGGGAAATGACTTGTGTCACTGGGACGGCGTAGCCTATAGGGGAACTGAGAGATTAGTTCCCTATCAGGTCAACCTAGCTGTTCATTGATAGCACATACCAGTGTATGGGTCCATAGCCTCTATTCAGTCCACTACTATGTGCTATCAATGAATAGTAGGAAATACCTGATTTCAGTTCCCCCTAAGGCTCTGCCTGCTCGAAGACACAAGCCATTTCACAAATATGGGCATTACAATATTTGGGTGATGTCCCTACTCTACTCAGCCCATTTGTTACCTTTCAAGCAGGGATTCTGCTGGCTGACAGCTCAACAGTGCCAGGGGTACAGTACTGAGTGAGAAGCTGTCACATACATGTCGGTTTTCCAGCACAGACATGCCCCTTAATGACTACTGGTGTACGTTTATTCGCAAGCTCAGAGCAGGTCTTAATTGCTGCTAGTTTCCCAATCTGTGAACTGGCAATAATTCTTTAGGAACCTGTCAATACCATAGCAACAGGTTCTTAAAGTGGTAGTAATCAGAACTAGCTGGTGATAACGATTTGTTTTACAATTTGGGTATGTGGACATACTGGGCAATCTATTGGGGGGTCTCTAATCATAAAGAGGTTAAAAACTACTGCAATATAGGATGTGTGTCTTTGCTGGGGAGAAGGTTCCAAGGCCAAACAGGTTTACTTGTACATTGCCACCTTTACAGATAATGAAGAAGAATTTTGCAACATCTTGATGTACTGAAAACTTCCTGTGGCATTCCTTTAAATAGTTATGGAGTATACAGCATAGACATTTGTTCTCTTTTTAGAGTCTTATTAGTTGATACAAAGCTATATAAAATTGCAATAGTACGAGCTATAAAAAAATGTTGATTTGACAAGGCTTGGGAAAGTCCCGACTTTAAAGTCAGGATCCACGCAGATGTCTGGACCAGCACCTGTCTCAGCCTGTCAGGAGGCTTTCCTACAGTGCCAGTTACTGTAGGAAAACACTCTGCTTCCTTTCACAGCTGATCGGAGTTAGAGGAAACAGAGCACAGGCTGCAAAATGAAGCCTCTGTTTACATGTATGACCGCTTTGATTGGTCACACCGATCACATGGTACCCTGCTTTGTGATCTGCTGCGTTTTAAAATGGCCCATCAGAAGCGATCAGTTTGTATGAATTAGTGTAGGTAAATAAGTGTTTATTTACTATTATCAACAACACCATCTAGGGGCCATAATTTTCTAATCCATTATTTTCTGTATGAATAACATCAGACCTGGATAGAAACATCCTTATAACAGTCTGATGTTGCCCCTTTTTACATTTTATGATTGTAAATAGAGATGAGCGAAGTATTCAAAAATTCGATTCGGCTGATTCGGCGAATTCGCGGAATAAATTCGATTCGAGTCGAATATATTCGCTGCGAATTTAACTTATAAAAAGGGTGTTTCTAGGCTTCAGAGAGCCTTTATATTAGTGCAGAACACTGTACCTTTAATTTAAATGCCCTTGGAGTCTGCTGGGGAAGAGAAATAATACTGTCAGTCAGTATGACATGCAGATGAGTGCCGTCGATCTTAGAATCACCGCACACTTCACTCATTTGGGCAGTCACGGGGCCAAAACCAGAGTGTGGAGCCACAGTGTGGCGGTGGAGGCAGCAGCAATGGGGGGCAATACAGCACCCTATGACAAAATGGAACCCACCAGCAGTGTGAGGAGACCTGAAAGTGGCACATGGCAGAGTGTGGCGATGGAGACAGCAGCAATGGGAGGCCGTACAGGGACCCATGAGACACTCTGGACCTGGCAGCAGCATGAGGAGGCGGTACGGGGGCCCATGGCAGATTACGGGCCTGGCAGCAGCAATGGGAGGCCCGTAATCTTCCAGCACCCTATGACAAAATGGAACCCACCAGCAGTGTGAGGAGACCTGAAAGTGGCACATTGCAGAGTTGGCGATGGAGACAGCAGCAATGGGAGGCCGTACAGGGACCCATGAGACACTCTGGACCTGGCAGCAGCATGAGGAGGCGGTACGGGGGCCCATGGCAGATTACGGGCCTGGCAGCAGCAATGGGAGGCCCGTAATCTGCCAGCACCTTATGACAAAATGGAACCCACCAGCAGTGTGAGGAGACCTGAAAGTGGCACATGGCACAGTGTGGCGATGGAGACAGCAGCAATGGGAGGCCGTACAGGGACCCATGAGACACTCTGGACCTGGCAGCAGCATGAGGAGGCGGTACGGGGGCCCATGACAGATTACGGGCCTGGCAGCAGCAATGGGAGGCCCGTAATCTGCCAGCACCCTATGACAAAATGGAACCCACCAGCAGTGTGAGGAGACCTGAAAGTGGCACATGGCAGTGTGGCGATGGAGACAGCAGCAATGGGAGGCCGTACAGGGACCCATGACAGATTACGGGCCTGGCAGCAGCATGAGGAGGCGGTACAGGGGCCCATGGCAGATTACGGGCCTAGCAGCAGCAATGGGAGGCCCGTAATCTGCCAGCACCCTATGACAAAATGGAACCCACCAGCAGTGTGAGGAGACCTGAAAGTGGCACATGGCAGAGTGTGGCGATGGAGACAGCAGCAATGGGAGGCCGTACAGGGACCCATGACAGATTACGGGCCTGGCAGCAGCATGAGGAGGCGGTACGGGGGCCCATGGCAGATTACGGGCCTGGCAGCAGCAATGGGAGGCCCGTAATCTTCCAGCACCCTATGACAAAATGGAACCCACCAGCAGTGTGAGGAGACCTGAAAGTGGCACATGGCAGAGTGTGGCGATGGAGACAGCAGCAATGGGAGGCCGTACAGGGACCCATGAGACACTCTGGACCTGGCAGCAGCATGAGGAGGCGGTACAGGGGCCCATGACAGATTAGGGGCCTGGCAGCAGCATGAGGAGTCGGTACGGGGGCCCATGACAGATTACGGGCCTGGCAGCAGCAATGGGAGGCCCGTAATCTGCCAGCACCCTATGACAAAATGGAACCCACCAGCAGTGTGAGGAGACCTGAAAGTGGCACATGGCAGAGTGTGGCGATGGAGACAGCAGCAATGGGAGGCCGTACAGGGACCCATGACAGATTACGGGCCTGGCAGCAGCATGAGGAGGCGGTACGGGGGCCCATGGCAGATTACGGGCCTGGCAGCAGCAATGGGAGGCCCGTAATCTTCCAGCACCCTATGACAAAATGGAACCCACCAGCAGTGTGAGGAGACCTGAAAGTGGCACATGGCAGAGTGTGGCGATGGAGACAGCAGCAATGGGAGGCCGTACAGGGACCCATGAGACACTCTGGACCTGGCAGCAGCATGAGGAGGCGGTACAGGGGCCCATGACAGATTAGGGGCCTGGCAGCAGCATGAGGAGTCGGTACGGGGGCCCATGACAGATTACGGGCCTGGCAGCAGCAATGGGAGGCCCGTAATCTGCCAGCACCCTATGACAAAATGGAACCCACCAGCAGTGTGAGGAGACCTGAAAGTGGCACATGGCAGAGTGTGGCGATGGAGACAGCAGCAATGGGAGGCCGTACAGGGACCCATGAGACACTCTGGACCTGGCAGCAGCATGAGGAGGCGGTACAGGGGCCCATGACAGATTACGGACCTGGCAGCAGCATGAGGAGGCGGTACGGGGGCCCATGGCAGATTACGGGCCTGGCAGATGACGACGAGGCTGCCAAGTGCGATCAGCCTCATCATCATCAATTAGGGTCTCCGCCTCACTACTAGCCCCCTCGGCTGCGTGTGGGTCAGGAGACAGACCTGTCTCTAGACCGGCTACCGAGCCACTCTCCTCGCCAGTACTTCTTCGCCTGGCTGCTGAAGAGGCGGATGTCTCCCCCCGTTCCTGACCGCCCTCTGTTAGCTCTTCCTCACTGTACAGTGGGGCTGAGCCCACAGCATGCGATACTTCGCTTGGTGAGGGAACACCAAAGGACAGGGGCAGGTAGAGGACACGTGATTTCAGTGGGCTTGCTCCCGGGCCATGCCAACTAACGGTTGTGTCTGACGTACCCACCGACCGTTGGCTGTAGGTGTCAGAGGTGACCTGGGAAGAGGAAGACGACCGAGCCAACCAATCGATGACGGCAGGGTTGTCGGTGGAGATACGACCGCTGGATGACACCGGGAGCACTGGCCTCTGGCTGCGACTAGTGCTGCCTCGACCCCTTCCTCTGCTGCCACGTCTGCTCGCTCCTGAAACATTGCCTCCTCTGCCACTCCTCTGCGTGTTGTCTGACATACTCTTTAATTCAACGATTCTGTGTCCCTGAGTAACAATTCTGTGTCCCTGAGTAACAATTCTGTGTCCCTCAGTAACAATTCTGTGTCCCTGAGTAACAATTCTGTTTCTGTCCCTGAGTAACAATTCTGTGTCCCTGAGTAACAATTCTGTGTCCCTCAGTAACAATTCTGTGTCCCTGAGTAACAATTCTGTGTCCCTCAGTAACAATTCTGTGTCGCTCAGTAACAATTCTGTGTCCCTGAGTAACAATTCTGTGTCCCTGAGTAACAATTCTGTGTCCCTCAGTAACAATTCTGTGTCCCTCAGTAACAATTCTGTGTCCCTCAGTAACAATTCTGTGTCTGTCCCTGAGTAACAATTCTGTGTCCCTGAGTAACAATTCTGTGTCCCTCAGTAACAATTCTGTGTCCCTCAGTAACAATTCTGTGTCCCTCAGTAACAATTCTGTGTCTGTCCCTGAGTAACAATTCTGTGTCCCTGAGTAACAATTCTGTGTCCCTGAGTAACAATTCTGTGTCCCTCAGTAACAATTCTGTGTCCCTTAGTAACAATTCTGTGTCCCTCAGTAACAATTCTGTGTCTGTCCCTGAGTAACAATTCTGTGTCCCTGAGTAACAATTCTGTGTCCCTCAGTAACAATTCTGTGTCCCTGAGTAACAATTCTGTGTCCCTCAGTAACAATTCTGTGTCCCTCAGTAACAATTCTGTGTCTGTCCCTGAGTAACAATTCTGTGTCCCTGAGTAACAATTCTGTGTCCCTGAGTAATAATTCTGTGTCCCTCAGTAACAATTCTGTGTCCCTCACTAACAATTCTGTGTCCCTCAGTAACAATTCTGTGTCTGTTCCTGAGTAACAATTCTGTGTCCCTGAGTAACAATTCTGTGTCCCTGAGTAACAATTCTGTGTCCCTGAGTAACAATTCTGTGTCCCTCAGTAACAATTCTGTGTCTGTCCCTGAGTAACAATTCTGTGTCCCTGAGTAACAATTCTGTGTCTGTCCCTGAGTAACAATTCTGTGTCCCTGAGTAACAATTCTGTGTCCCTGAGTAACAATTCTGTGTCCCTCAGTAACAATTCTGTGTCTGTCCCTGAGTAACAATTCTGTGTCCCTGAGTAACAATTCTGTGTCCCTCAGTAACAATTCTGTGTCCCTCAGTAACAATTCTGTGTCCCTCAGTAACAATTCTGTGTCTCTCAGTAACAATTCTGTGTCTGTCCCTGAGTAACAATTCTGTGTCCCTGAGTAACAATTCTGTGTCCCTGAGTAACAATTCTGTGTCCCTGAGTAACAATTCTGTGTCCCTCAGTAACAATTCTGTGTCTGTCCCTGAGTAACAATTCTGTGTCCCTGAGTAACAATTCTGTGTCCCTCAGTAACAATTCTGTGTCCCTCAGTAACAATTCTGTGTCCCTCAGTAACAATTCTGTGTCTGTCCCTGAGTAACAATTCTGTGTCCCTGATTAACAATTCTGTGTCCCTGAGTAACGATTCTGTGTCCCTAAGTAATGATTCTGTGTCCCTAAGTAACGATTCTGTGGCCCTAAAGTCTCTCTGGCCCTAACTCTGTCCCTAATACAGACAGGTCTGTCTCTCTTGAATGACCGCAGGCTAATGGAGAATTGTAAGATGGCCGCAATTTATAGCTCCACCATTACACAGTGCTGGCTGGCTGGCTGCTGATTGGCTAATGCGATCACATGTCATGAATGAATGCATTATGGGTCAGCGCGCCTTGTCTGCGCGCCTTCCCAGAGATCCCCGCTCCGTCGCCACACATGTCGCCGCCATTTTTGGGAAAATTCGATTCGTGCATCCGAAGTTGGCTAATTTTCGGATTCGGCGCGAATCGAATATTTCCCAATATTCGAAACAAATTCCACTTCGCCATGTTCGATTCGCTCATCTCTATTTGTAAATACAGTTTTACATGATAATAGCTCTGCCATTTTTTTTTCTCTCCCAAGATTAAGATGGTGTTTAGCTGTGCATTAACCAAGTGACTAAGGATAACTATGAGATTATCCAAAAGTTGCAAAGATATTAAAGCCTATCTTCTGCCAAAATTGTTTGCACAGCATGCACTAAACTATGGATGTGCATCTCGTATACAAAATGTAAGTATTCCTTATGGTCTAATGACTCTTGTACAATACTATGGAAGGATCAGTTGATTTACTGGTGGAAGAATTCCTGCTGATTTTTATTAACACCAGCAAACATACTAATATATAATCCAGTGGTGGATGCATTGGCACCTGTTGGCTGGTACAACTTCATGAAGGGGTCTCAGTGACTGCTGGTTCCTTCTACTTGCTGGCCAGGGGTCTCTTCGCGGCAGATAATAAAGAAGGAGGTGGTAACTGGACACCAGCTGGCAGGTAAGTATTCCAGTGGTGGAAGCGGAGTGTTTTATAACAAGGGCAGTGCAGCAAGCATCGGAACTATTGCAGGGATGTTGAATTGATATCGCCTGATGCCAGGGACATGTAGTTTCCGGCGCCGGGCAGGTAGTTTTTTTTCAACCTTTAGCCCTGCTGTGGGCAAGCAGCAGGGCTCATCTGTCAGGTGGAAGCATACGGGCAGCAGCGCTGCCTCCGATTGCTTCCACACAGTGCCGGCCTCCCCCCCCAAGGTCTCCCGGGCTCCACTTGCCCATCTGCGGGCCCAGGACACTCCCCTTTCCTGAGGAGCACCCAATCAGTGTTCTAATGAATCACTGCAAAGTCTCTGCCCTTCCTGCTAGTCCCTGGGTGCGGTGCTAGAGACAGGCAGGGAGGGGAGGAGGAGATAACAGCACAATAAATATGGTTTTGGTTAAAACATTTTTTTTTAATTCTGGATAAAAAGATTGTCGTGAGGGACAAATAGATTGGAACACTGATTTAGTCCCTGGACAAATAGTTTTTTCAAAAATTTCCACACCCTGGTATTGTCAAGATTTGCTAGATCTGCTTTAAATCCTTGACTACTGTTCTAAGAGGAGAACTCAATAATTCACATTTTATCATCATTCAGCATTCTTTGCACTGAGATTTGAAGAGGTTGAGCATACACATTTGTACATGTAGCAGTATGTATGGTATATAGAAGTGACATGAAGAAATTTAGAAAGGGGAGAATTAAAGGTCAAATTGAAACTTTTAATGGATAGATGGTCAATTTTTCTGCTTTCTGTGATATGAACCTGTACACCCTGGGGCCCTAATTGGTAATATGTCATTGTTTTATGGTGACCACATGTGTTCCTTTAATGCATTGTAGGAAGAAACTGTAAGCTGTTTATTTGACAGTGGAGCATACTCCTTTCTTTTCTGCATTATACTCATCTTGTTGGGAGAGTTAACTCATTTACATGATGTCACTTGGTAATATTGCTGCATTACAGAGTGTCTTCTCTTTATGACTCAGGAGGAAGACTTTGCCCAGCCAAATGGTGTCAAAGTTGTATTTTATGTATGTATTTTATTTTTTCCTAGTCTTACCTTTATTTTGGTTCATGTTTGTTGCAAACACATCAATATTTAAGGTCATGATGGCTTTTGCAATTAGGATAGAAAGATTTTCAATGCACCGACCCATATTTACAAGCCTGTGAACCACAATTTAGCATTCGTTTTAATTGCACCTTGAAATAACATTGTTTGATTTGCAGAACAAGTAAATAGATAGACTTGAATGAATGTTGAATTAAATGGATGCAAATTATCGAGCAGCAACTTCTGATGTGTTTTGAAATTAGTTTTTGAGAAACTTTGTATGATTATTCTGGGAACAGGCAGATCTGACTACGTGACACAAGTAAATTATAATTCAAAACAACTAATTAAATAGCATTTATGTTGCTCTTAACTCTTTCACTGCGAGAGGACATTCATACCTAGAGGCTTAGTACAAATTTAGCAGTGTCAGTATGCTGATTGGTAATCTTTCTAACTATATTTAAGGACGTTATTTGGTACACTATTAATAAAAAAAACCTTGTTCTTTTTTATGTTTTTTCTTATGTAGGTTGATAAATGCGTAAATATGTAATAAGCATTAGAATTGTATTGTAAATAAAATTTTATGGAGTATTCTATAACCCCAGATAAGAGAGCCATTGGAGATTGAAGCTTCGTGTAAAAAAATGAACATACTGTATCAATATACTGTATTCCTCAATAGCCACATAGGTGTGCACCAAACACAAACAGATATGTGACATCATCACAGTGCTGTTCCTGCCCTGTGCAGAGAGCAGTCTGTAGGATGGACCCAGCAAGTACATCCACTACAGGCTGCATAGAGAGGGCTGTAACAAGATCAGCCACTCTGCAAGTAATGAAAGCAGCAGTGACTGGCCTTAATTACAAGAATCTCCCAAACAAAAGCTGGCCATACATTATACAATTTTATTGTATAATTTTCGTTTAGATTTACCCAAACCATATAATATGAGGTCAAACCTAAACACTTTCAATTTGTATGCAGTCAAGCAGGCCCTTGCACTACATAGTTGAAGGTAAATCTAAGCTTAAAGCAAAGTTTCACGCAGGATTACTGCATAGATCTGGAAAACATAAACAAGGTTGATCAAGATTTAAACAAGAATACACATGCCTCTTGGAATTAGACTATATTTGCTTATCCTAGAATTCAACTTTAAATGATAGAGGAACAGAACAATACTATGTGATGGCTATGAAACCTTAGGTTTATACTTCACCATTCATAGGCAAGCTAGGTAATGCTAGATCAAATGTATTCTCCATGTTACAACAAACAGATAGTCAGTATTGAGAATGGGTAAAACTTGTTAATGTCAGATAGGGACTTGGATCTTGGAAAAGAAAATTAGTGTGTGTGTGGATGGTGCAGGGGGCATTTTGGTCGTATTACAGTAAACACCAGACGATGGATTGTTGTCTTTCCGCAGTAATTTGTTAAGATCTGGGTCCTGATCATACACTTATAGTGATCACCTACTGCACTATTAGACAGCACATATTTAATCTGAAGCCCTGAAGAAGGGGAATTCATGTAACTCCTGAAAAATGTGTTCATATCAATATTACAAAAATCTATATAACCACACCTGCTCATTCTAGTGATCCAGTTTATTTTGATATGCCATTTCCTTTTTTACTTTACATTGCACTGTTAATGTCAAGGTTCTCTGGTGCCTAATTGCTTAGATCTACACTACTGAATGGGAAACAATTTTTTTTTCTGACAGATGTCAATGCACTTGCTTGTAGGTTTAGTATTGACACAAAAAGTACACTGTATTTAATTACAGTGTACACAAACACAATACAGCGGGTAAAACAAGTATTGAACACGTCACCATTTTTCTCTGTAAATATATTTCTAAAGGTGTTTTTCATGGTGACATTTTCACCATGTCAGTAACAACCCATGCAATCCATACATACAAAGAAACCAAAACAAATAAGTTCAGAATTTAAGTTATGTATAATAAAATGGAATTACACAGGGAAAAAGTATTGAGCACACTAACTGAAATTTATTTAAAGTGTTACTAAACCCAGGACCCTGCATTCACTGTATCCAGTCTCCCACAGTACTCGGAACATGGAAATGCAATTAATTTAGTCAATATAAACTTCTAAATATCTTTTCTCATCAGCAGTTAGAGCAATCTTGTGACTTCTGTCAGTGTCCAGCAGAGCACTAGTTACAGCTTGTAGAAGTTTTCTTTCTGCCTTAGGAGGATGCAGAACCCCTGACCTGTCTGGACAGTGCTGATTGGCCCTGTGATGATCACATGTACTCTCCCAAGAAAAAAAAAAAAAAAGCTCTAGCAATACACATCAAACTGAGCATGTGCAGAGTGCCTCCACACCATACAGTCAGGTCCATAAATATTGGGACATCGACACAATTCTAACATTTTTGGCTCTATACACTACCACAATGGATTTGAAATGAAACGAACAAGATGTGCTTTAACTGCAGACTGTCAGCTTTAATTTGAGGGTATTTACATCCAAATCAGGTGAACGGTGTAGGAATTAAAACAGTTTGCATATGTGCCTCCCACTTGTTACTTGGCTCTTACTTTCCATTCAACATACATCAGCATCAGAGGTTGGTCATCAGCTCTGAGGAAAGGGATTCGTTCCGGAAACGCGTCAGCCATATGACCGCACTGACAGTGAGAACACCTTGCCTGCCGTTGTGGCCATTGTCATTTTTCTATGCTTTTTAGATACATGCTTCGTCTGAGTATGTTTTTATTATTCTTTCACTCCTACAATAAACCTTGGATAATGCACTAGGTGTGTGCGCCACCTGTTTTCTCTCGATCCAGTGGCTGATTTCCCCGGCTGAGGAGGGCTGCACCCCTGAAGCATTTACTTTGGTTGTCTCTGTCCTGGTACCCTTGGCTTCCCTTTTGGCTGTGCATATCCTGAGGCGCTGGAGAGTACATACGATATCAGCTTCAAGATTTAAAGACAGTTTCTGTGGAAGAATGGGCCAAAATCACATCTGAGCAATGCATGCGACTTGTTTCTCCATACAGGAGGTTGCTTGCTGGATGGAATAAATCTGTATTATCAAGCAGTATTACGCTATTGGGCCTCCTTTCTTTCTGGGGCTCCCTGTGAGCTTCCTACCACCCACAGAGTCACGTCTAAGGAGGACAGAGCCATACTTGGTAACTGGGTGAGCAGAGCACGGGAATAGACCAGACCACATTCCAGAAGGTTTCCTGGATTCAAACCTTAAGAGGGGTTATCTCTTACATGCGCATATTGATTGCGCATCTGGTGAGTGCGCAGTCTTATATCATTTTGGATATCACCACGTTTACATTCATCATAAGAGATCCTCATGATCCTCTCAACACTGGGATATTGTGGACTGGGCACTCACGAATATTTCTGAATAGTTACGATACAGTGACATATATCATTTATTTGTGGACTTTTACTCTTTGCACTTTAACTTGTTTTGCTCCATAGTGTGTTATTCATAATAATTTATGCACACGGAGACACTTGCTTTTACAGCGTTTTTTTTAGTATTTTATTCATTTGTATTTGATGTATTATTTATGATTCCATAGTTCTGTGCCCCCTGCTTATTTATAACTTTATTTTTGAACTTATTTGTTTTGGTTTCTTTATATATATGGATTGCATGGGTTGTTACCGATGTGTGGTGAAAATGTCATGTCAATAGCACCTTTAGAAATATATTTACCAAGAAACATGGTGACCTGTTCAATATTTATTTTACCCGCTGTATATCACACATTTTTTAATACAAAAGATGAGGTTGCATCAAGTAAGTAGGTATTAAAGATGCCAAGCCTTCAAATTGTGTGTGCGCATAAAACGGTGACAAACTATAGTACCCGAAATTGTCTATGAACAGCACTTTAAAGTGCAATTGCCATTTTCATATGTGCCTGTACATGATGAAGGATGGGGGCTTTAAAAAATGTTTTCTCCTTAATTTTATTACTATCACATAGGGCAGTCTTTTTGCCTTGACCAAAATGCCTAAAAAGTGCCCAAACATTGTATGCTAGCCAGCAGGTGGACAAATCCTGTCTTTTAGTTACACAAAGCCACAGTTTTTCATTGTGTATTTTTTGACCTTCTAGTTGTTGGCTTCCTAATAACCAATGACACCATCAGTTGATAAGGAGGACATTGGGGTGCATGCACATCATCCTTGTTTGCCCTCCCCTGCCCTACTCCATCAGCACTGACATCACATTAGAAGAGTGAGGGAGATAAATGGAGAGAAATACACTGGAATACTAGTCAGTACCAGTGTACAAAGGTATATTTGCTTTGGAAGAATAAATCACCTCTAATGTTGGCTGTACAGTGTGTATGGATGTGTTTAGAATAATGTTTTACATTTTAGAATGGGGTACCTTGAGATTGTGCAGGATTTTAAAGGGTTTCTTGACTGAAAAAAGGTTGATAAACACTGACATAGGGGCTAGGAAACTCTTATGTGTTAGCACAATGGAAGTGACAGGGTCTCTTCAATGAGACATCAGAGCTCTATTAGAACCCTATTGTCTCTCTTGCACTCCATTGAAGCTATTCAAGCACAGCTCTAAACCCAAAAGTGACAACATGTTTGTCGCTTCCAGTGTCAGTCACTGCAGAGATAACTAGCAAAGAGATGTTCACTGATCGTCCTCTGCTCACCCTGACACCAGCTATGGGGGGGGGGGGGCACGTGGGGTACAGCATGTTACCGCACCCATGGAGTGGCCTGTTTAATCTGTCCAGAACACTTTGAGTAGAAATCAGACAGTCTGGTGTGTGTGTAAATGCAGACCCCTCGAGTAGAAAGCGGACAGTCTGGTGTGTGTGACAGCAGTGGGATCCATTGGCTGTTGCTGCTGTCAGTCAAAACCACTGAAGATATAGCAAGGGTTAGGGTCACACCACACTTTGTGTGTCTATGGACGCATACAGACAGGCTTGGGAGCATGCCCACATGAGTACCCTCAAAGCAGCCAGCTTGCTATGGGGGGAGTAGAGAGCACTGGCAGGGTACCCCAGAAGAGGAGGTAAGGGGCAGCTTTGCACAATAGCATTGCACAGAGCTGGTAAGTATAAACCTGTTTTTTATTTCCATTCTGAATGGATGTGTAATTAACACTACTTTGATAGAGAGCATGAGCTCCATTTTATACACTTTCTCTTGTTAAAAGGATAAGTGAAGACAGAAGTCTTTTTATCCTGTAAATTTCACCTTTTCCAGTAACATATTTCAAAATATTCTTTGCACTGTGATCTTGAAGACAGAGCAACATATTTGCACATAGTGTAGGTGTATGGCCATTGATATATAGCTAGAAGGCTGTTACATTTGAAAACCAATTTCTCCACAATGTTTATACAGTAGATACATTGTTGAATGAGTTGCTTGTTTTAAAGTGATTTTACTTCTTGTTTAGAATAGGTAAATATTTTTGTGTGTATGATCTGGACACGTTTACTGTAAGCTGGTACCTACCAGGTTGAAAAATTGACAGAAATACTCATTGTATTAACAACAATCATCTTCATCAAGGCATACCTGCACAAAATCCACAAAATCCATTGACCTTGCCTGCTATTTGCACACATCTAGACACATTAGTGGGCTTCTTCAGGTCACCTTGGCATTGTTCAATGACAAAGGCAACAAGGCTGGTCAGTTGACCATTAACTGCCAGTCCTGGATTGTTTTATCTTTCATGGGCACTGATGAGTGTGTATGTGAACAGTTCTGGCGTCAGAACTGTTCACATACACATGTAAGCCTATTTTTGAAAATGAGACTGCATGTATATGTGACTGGTTAGAAGGAGTTAGAAACTGACTAAGTAGGTACCATCGTATGTACATGAGTAGTTTGAACTAGTTTCTCCTGAATCTCCTGTATCCTTGTTGCAGAGGCAAGAAGAAAAATCCAACAGATTGTTGAGATTATGGAATGCAGACTGCAGGAAGACAGAGATATTGTGTGAGATTCAGAGCCCTGCTGATCAGCCACAGCAAAGTTCAGAGGTAAGATAAAATTAATGTCTGTTAATAAATAATTAGGCTTTTTTAAACTTTCACACAAAGTGCTCTTACTTGTTTTGCTTTCTAACCTAACTCTCTCCCTCCACAGATGCATATATACTGAGTTTCAATGCCCTCAGCCTCTTGTGTTTGTTGCTTGTGTTTTCTTGGCTGCTCCTGTGCAGTAGAGCCTCACAAAAGTCTAGGAAGCACACCTCCCTGTCTCTTCTAACCAGGAGGATGGGATCTGTTAGGTTAGGGGAGCAGGGGCAAAAGAATAAGTATACTTTGTTTGAAAGTGCTCATATTTTGTTAATTTTATACATATCAGAAACTTTATTATTTAGTTTTTGATAGAGTGTGGAAGGATAAGACCCCATCAAGTGTTTATTGCTGTGTGTCCTAGGTGCTAGGTAGATTCAGTGAACATTGTCCAAAGAACATAAAATGAAGGGAAATACAGAGTTTTTCACGAGCAAGAATTAAGTGTAAACCTTCCAGTGGGGACAACTGTTCCGGTAAAAACTGTCTAATAGGGAAATCCCACTTTGTAAAGATTTTCTCTAAATTTCTGTTGTGTCTCTATGACAAGAAGTGCAGGAAATGTCCCCAATGAGACACAATAAAAAATAAACTGATTTTAAACAGGTTTTAACCCTTCCCTACTTAATTCTAAACAAGAAAAACATTTTTTGTTATACATTTAACACAAAAAATGTAATATAGCACAGAGTAAGTAAACCATTTAATGGTATCAGATGTATATAAACTGCAGTAATATCTGGAATAGAGCGAAATGTGCATGTAGGAATTAAATGCATGCAGTAGGCTAAAGCATAGCTTTGCAAGACTTTCTTTTTTCTTCTGTTATGGCAGCTTCTTTCCTTAAAGGAGAAGTATAGCCAAGGCTTTTTTGGCTATACTTCTTCTATGGGTCACAGGAGAGCAGTTCGTTCTGCGCTCCTGTGATCTGTTTTCAGACGGCACAGAGCTGGTCCAGGCACTGAAAAGATCCTGACCATATGGTCGACCCAGAGGCCTTGACCGGCAGCTGGCTCAGCTTCTCAGCTATGCCATTGGGAGACTGAGCCAGCCACTCTTTCCCCACCCCGGTGCTCCAGTGAGCACTGGCAGGGCAGTGCAGAGAGCTGGTGACTGACAGTCACGGCTCCCTGCTCAGAACAGAGAGGAGAACTGAGTGATCAGCGGTGTCTAATCACTCAGTTCTCAATGTAAAGCCGGCGGGGGACAGTTGCAGCATTGGGTTTATGTTGCATCCACCTAGGTGAGTATAAATGTTTTTTGTATTATAAATCCATACTCCTCTTTAAAAGCTTGTTCACATATGCTCTGGTTTGAATTTGATAGGTGGTGAGAGGAGGTGTTATATTACCTCCTCACTGCCAGCTCTAGCCCCTTGCACCCCACTAGTGAGCCACAACCGTGTGCATTGCACGCAGTTGCTGGGGGCTTTCAGATCGCCCCATTCACTTCCAACTGCGGCATGTGTACACTCTTAGACACTGCTTCTGCAGATAAAGGGGGTAGCGGTTGGAGGTTGGTAAAAGCACGACTCAACCTCCGGGTTTTACCTCCCCCAACTGCCAGTGTGAATAAGCCCTTAAAGAGTAACTCCACTTTTGTAGAGAAAAATACAATCCCCTCTGGGTGCTCAATGTACAGTGCAAAGATTTTAATAAACTTATATAACATATTGTATTGAATTGTACAGAAAATGACAGAACTGCAGATTGAAAGGGAACAGTACGTTTTAATAACATACATGGAGTCACGGCTTGGCCTTGTCCCCTCTCTTTCCTCATTGGCTGACTGGCTGTGATTGACAGCAGCAGGAGCCAATGGCTCTCGCTTATTGTCTCAGCCAATGAGGAGGCAGAGACCTGTGACAGCCGAGGCTGTCATTCACATCACTGGATCACGATGAGACTCAGGTAAGTATTGGGGGGGCTGGGGGGCACTGCTGCACACAGAAGTTTTTTTACCTTCATGCTTAGAATGCATTAAGGTAAAAAACCTTCAGCCTTTACAACCACTTTGAAGACTGGCTCAACACAATTATACACCTTTGGACCTTTGGGTTAAAATGGTCTAATATGAAGTTTTTTTTTTTGGAAGGGGGGGGTGGGGAATACAGCACCAAACATATTACTGTAGTCATGTGTAAGGCGACGGCTTCTTGTAAAAATCCTCCCTATAGAGCCACTAGATACTTCCCAGAGCCTCTGTCTCCCAGTGCTGTATCGGTTACCAGCAGCCTCTGCTGTTGAGAAAAGTTGTGCTACTTGCCCACCCCTTCTGCCCTCACCGCCATTTATATTGCTTGGATTACTACTCTCATACAATGCATCACATTCTCTGAATGGGCGGTGGACATCCTGTCATTCAGTTGTTCCTCCTCAATTCACAGAATGTGATGCATTGTGGGAGAATGGCAATATGAGCAATATGAATGGCAGAAAGGGTTGAAGGAGTTGGGTGAGCGGTGCAACTTTTCTCAGTAGCATAGGCTGCTGTAAACCCGTACAACACCAGAAAACAAATGCTCAAGGCAATATCCAGCAGTTCTGGAGGAGGCACTGAAAGGAATTTTACCTGAAGCAGCTGCTTGCAGGTAAAAGGGTATACACAATTACACATAACTAATGCGTTTGCTGCTGTACCCCCCAAAAATATATAAAATTCAGCTTTTAAGAAAGTATTTCATCATCGTGTTTAGGTGTATGCTTTAAACAAGAGTCACCATTTCATTACTGTAGCTAAATCAGTGGTATTATGGTATTTATACATAAGCATCTTAACTAGGCATGGATTTTCCATTTGCTCTGCAACTGTGATATGTTAATTCATTGAGCGTGACTCCACCATCCTATCTATTTTATTATCTTCCATGCTGCTACACACTCAGATGTTTCCCTAGAGTACTTGGCACATACTTTGTGTGTTTAGCTACTTCATGCTCAGTAGGATCTACTAACTGTACAGCAGGGATTAGAACAGTTTATGGAACAAATGGGAGGGTCATGATAACAGTGCAATATGACAGTGTGCAGCAGCCAGAAATTAAGAAGCATATTTCATAAATGAATGCCCATCGAAACAAGCTGTTAAGCAGTAAGTGTCACTGGAAGAAAATAACATTGCTGCTGGACAGAATCCCTAAACACAGTTTCTTTGCCATGTCTCGTGCTCAGTCGTCAATAACCATCTTAGGTGAATATTTTAGGATGTCTCGGCTAATGGAAAAGCAGTATACGTATTTTAAAATGACATATTGTTGAGATCATTAGATGTAAATGCTTTACATTATTACGTACTTTAGTTACTAAATTGTTAAGGTGGAGAAGCTAATATCCAAACTGGGACCTGAAACATTTTAGATTTTGCTTATAAATGTTTTTACACCAGATTAGCACAATTTGCACCCAGGATTCACATATACTTCCATTTAAATCCGATTAATAAAAGTGTTAATCTTGTGTGAAAAAAATGTATAAATAAATCCCTTTGTGTCAGTGTCTGTCCTCTACTGTATCCTATCCCAACTACATGATAGCATTGTGATGTTTGTTGCACTTCCAGCCTTGGAACCTATAAAAAACAAAATAGATGGTATTATTGAATTTTGGAATCTGAAGTTGTTTACATAGTCCAGATCTGCTGAGCTGTGACATGTGCTGTACCTGAGTGCTGAGATGGCCTTGGATGCACGTGAATGTGCTATTTTCTTGACTACACTAGAGGGCTCTAATTACAGGAAGGATTCTGCTTGAGGCACTGGAAAATGGAGGAGGAGCCACATATAGATGGCCCCAGCACCACATATAACAGTAGTGATTGGGCAAGGTTTGTTTTTTCTATTCCCTGAGAATGCTTGTTTGAGGCTGATCTCTTTCACAATTTAAAACGGAAGGCAAATCAAACCCTAAGTAAGCTTAAATCTTCTCCCACCCCCATTCTAAGTCTTTTCAACCTATCCTGTAAAAAAGCCGCAAGCTGTCACAGCCGGTTGCCCACACTTAAGATTCCGGCGCTGAGGAAAGAGGACAACAAGTGAACCCACCTGCTGTGAACACACTGCTGGACCCTTGGACTGGTGAGTGGCTGTTTTTAAAAGTCAGCAGCTACAGTTTTTTGTTTTCCAGTGAGACTGGAGCTCTGCTTTAACTAATTTTTAATGTACAATGCAAACTCACTTGTCGCATCCCCCTGGCATTTATAGCTACAGCCATCTTAAATAAGGGTAGAGGATTTATCATTTACTTACTGGAATCCATCTGCCCTTAACTCAGGCATGTCGACAGAAGGGTGAAGCTGAGAAAGCCCTTCCTCCCCTCCTCCATATCAAAGAAAAAAAATTACCATGAAAACTTCTGTAATTTATGACATCATTTTGGCCTAGGCCAGAAAAAAGGAAGCAACTAAAGAAATATAAACAAAAGTTTAAAATACTTATTTGTATTGTAAATAATTATTTGATCCCCTGAAGATTTTGTAAGTTTGCCCACTTACAAAGAAGTGAAGGGTCTATAATTTTTATCATAGGTATATTTTAAGTGATAGAGACAGCATATCAACCAAAAATCCAGAAAAAAACACATGATATAAATGTTATAAATTGAGTTGCAGTTCAGTGAGAAAAATAAGTATTTGATCCCCAAGCAAAACATGACTTAGTACTTGGTGGAGAAACCCTTGTTGCCAAGCACAAGGGTAAGATGTTTCTTGAAGTTGGTTACCAGGTTTGCACACATCTCGGGAGGGATTTTGGTCCACTCTTCTTTACAGATATTCTCTTAAATCCTTAAGGTTTCTTGGTTGTCCCTTGGCAACTCAAAGTTTCATCTCCCTCCATACATTTTTTATAGGATTAAGGTCTGGAGGCTGGCTAGGCCACTCCATGACTGTAATGTGCTTCTTCTTGAGCCACTCCTTTGTTACTTTGGCGGTATGTTTTGGCTCATTGTCATGCTGGAAGACCCATCCATGACCCCTCTTCAGTGTTCTGGCTGAGGGAAGAAGGTTCTCATTTAAGATTTTACAATACATGGCCTTGTCCATTGGCCCCTCAATGTGGCAAAGATGGTCTGTACCTTTACCAGGGAAACAGCCCCAAAGCATAATGTTTCCACCTCCATGCTTGACTGTAGAGATGGTGTTTTTAGGGTCATAGTGAGCATTTTTCTTTCTCCAAAGATGGCGAGTCGAGTTAATGCCAAAGAGCTTAGTTTTGGTCTCATCTAGCCACAGCTGTCTTTTATACACATGAGTTGTCGTTAGGAGCACCTTCTTAAATTGACAGTAATCTGTGTACCACATGAGCACAAATCCAGTCTATGGGAGGCAGAATTATTGTTGGTTGGTAGGGGATCAAATACTTATTTTACTCACTGAACTGCAACTCAATTTATAGCATTTCTATCATGTGTTTTTTCTGGATTTTTGGTTTGTCTCTATTATTTAAAATACACCTATGATAAAAATTATAGACCATTTCTTTGTAAGTGTGCAAACTTACGAAATCTACAGGGGATCAAATAATTATTTTCCCCACTGTATGTACTATTTTTCAAAATGGAAACCACATTCATAGTTAGAATTTTGTTTGTTCAAGAAAAAAATTTCCATTCTACTCCTAGTGTGCACTCCCTTAAACTAATACTTTGTTGAAGCACCTTTTGATTTTATTACAGCACTCAGTCTTTTTGGGTATGAGTCTATCAGCATGGCACATCTTGACTTGGCAATATTTTCCCACTCTTCCTTGCAAAAACACTCCAAATCTGTCAGGTTGCGAGGGTATCTCCTGTGCACAGCCCCCTTCAGATCACCCCACAGATTTTCGATCGGATTCAGGTCTGGGCTCTGTCTGGGCCATTTCAAAACTTTAATCTTCTGGTGAAGCCATTCCTTTGTTTATTTGGATGTATGCTTTGGGTCGTTATCATGTTGAAAGTTGAAGTTCCTCTTCATGTTCAGCTTTCTAGCAGAAGCCTGAAGGTTTTGTGCCAATATTGACTGGTATTTGGAACTGTTCATAATTCCCTCTACCTCGACTAAGGTTCCAGCTGAAGAAAAACAGCCCAGAAGCATGATGCTGCACCACCATGCTTCACTGTGAGTATGGTGCTCTTTTGGTGATGCGCAGTGTTGTTTTTGCACCTAACATATATTTTCGAATTATCGCCAAAAAGTTCAACCTTGGTTTCATCAGACCATAGCAAATTTTCCCACATGCTTTTGGGAGATTTCAGATGTGTTTTTGCAAAATTTAGCAGAGCTTGGATGTTTTTCTTCATAAGAATATCATCTCGCCACTCTATCCTATAGCCCAGACATATGAAGAATACAGGAGATTGTTATCACATGTACCACACAGCCAGTACTTGCCAGATATTTTCGCAGCTCCTTTAATGTTGCTGTAGGCCTCTTGGCAGCCTCCCAAACTAGTTTTCTTCTTGTCTTTTCATCAATTTTGGAGGGATGTCCAGTTATTGGTAATGTTACTGTTGCGCCATATTTCTCCACTTGATGACTGTCTTCACTGTGTTCCATGGTATATCCAATGCCTTGGAAATTCTTTTGTACCCTTCTCCTGACTGATACCTTTTAACAGAGAGATTCCTCTGATGCTTTGGAATCTCTCTGCGGACCATGGCTTTTGCTGTAGGATGTGACTAAGAAAATGTCAGGAAAGACCTACTAAAACAGCTGAACTTTATTTGGGGTTAATCAAAGGCACTTTAAATGATGGAAGGGGTGTACTGACTCCTATTTAACATGATTTTGACTGTGATTGCTTAATTCTGAACACAGCTACATCCCCAGTTATAAGAGGGAGTGCACACTTTTAGTTTTTTTATGTTTCCTTCCCCCCCTAAAAGATTTCAGTTTGTTCTTCCATGGAGTTGTACAGTTTATAGGTCACATTAAAGGTGGAAAAAGTTCTGAAAATATTTATCTTTGTCTCATTTTTTTACATCACAGAAACCTGACATTTTAACAGGGGCGTGTAGACTTTTTATATCCACTGTACTTAAGATCTGGGTATACTAAATATATTTAATGTGTACAAAAATACAGTATATGTACTGTAGCATTCCATTAGCATAGGGGAAGCTTAGATAACTGTATTTTTATTTTTTGTTTTGCGAAAAGTTGGGTTTTCTTTTTAAGACTAGGAATAAAACAATTTTCTAAATTACATACCCTTTTTTCTATTAGAATGTGTATGAAGTTGTTGATGATGAAAATTCTCCCATTGTATGTGAAGAAGATACAGAATTTTCTGAGGCATGTTGTACAGTCTGGTCTAATGAAAAAGATGGAAGAGTTGACCAGCAGGGGTCAGATAAGTCACACAGTAAGTTTTATTTTTTTAATCTTTTTTTTTTTTTTGATCATCAAGTTTGTATCCTTGTACAGTGTGATGCAAATAATGTGTAAGTGTGCCATCTCTATGGAGACCAAATTATAGTGGTTATGTTGAATGTGTGTTCGTTCTCTATGTCACTCACATTTTTGGGGTTCTTGTATACAAGAAATATTTCTGGGGGTACAAGGGAGAGAATAAGCTAGGTGGGGAAAGTGCAAGTCTTAATAAAAATAAGGTTGACCATAGATGACTAATTTCTTTTTTCATTCAGCAAGCGAGCTGATAAAAAAAACAAACCAAAATCTCCAGTTGACACAAGGGAGGTGAATGGAGGAATCTTCCTCAATGTGCCACTGTATTCTGACAGTGGGACTCCTCCACTGTCAGAATATACACCCTGTTCCAAATTATTATGCAAGTGATATATTTCTCATTTACCTAAACAATTGATGTAAATAACAGCATAATTCTCATGTTATCAACTATTAAGAGTACAATTCAAATTTTATTGAACAAACCTCTTAATGACAACAGTATTTTTTTAAACATAAAAAACTTACAATGCACTGTTCCAAATTATTCCGCACAGTAAGTTTCAAAACACTATATAGGTTGTAAAGAACTGAAAATTGTCATTTGTTGTGTTTGCAGCATATTTACTGAAATCAAAAGCTATTTCAATCAAACTTTTAACAACATTTTAACTTTTTAGACATTTTAACAGATCATGTTACATTTTAACATAGGACCCCTTATTTGATAGCAGCTTCACAAGTCTTGCATCCATTGAACTTGTGAGTTTTTGGACAGTTTCTGCTTGAATTTGTTTGCAAGATGTCAGAATAGCCTCCCAGAGCTGCTGTTTGGATGTAAACTGCCTCCCAACCTCATAGATCTTTTGCTTGAGGATGCTTCAAAGGCTCTCAATAGGATTGAGGTCAGGGGAGGATGGAGGTCACACCATGACTTTCTCTCCTTTTATCCCCATAGCAGCCATTGATGCAGAGGTATTCTTTGCAGCATGAGATGGTGCATTGTCATGCATGAAGATGATTTTATTACGGAAAGCATAGTTATTCCTTCTGTACCAGGGAAGAAAGTGGTCAGTCATAAACTCCACATACTTTTCAGAGGTCATCTTTACACCTAAAGGGGCCGACCAGCTCTGTTCCCATAATTCCGGCCCAAAACATGACTCCACCAACGCCTTGCTGACGTCGCAGCCTTGTTGGAACAGGTTGGCCGTCCACCAACCATCCACTACTCCATCCATCTGGACCATCCAGGGTTGCACAGCACTCATCAGTGAACATGACTGTTTGAAAATTAGTCTTCATGTATTTTTCTGCCCAATGCAGCCATTTCTGTTAGTGAGCATTGGTTAGTGGTGGCCGAATAGAAGGTTTATGCACAGTTGCAAGACTCTGGAGGACTCTACACCTTGATATCCATGGGACTCCAGAGGCACCAGCAGCTTCAAATATCTTTTTGCTGCTATGTCATGGTATTTTAGCAGCTGCTCTCTTGATCTGATGCATGAATCTGGCAGAAATCTTCCTCCAATGTGCCTTTATCTGCACGAACCCATCTGTGCTCTGAATCAGCCACAAATCTCTTAATAGTGCGATGTTCGCGCTTAGGTTTTCGTGAAATATCCAATGTTTTCATACCTTGTCCAAGGCCTTGAAATATTTCACTCTTTTCGGCAGCAGAGAGATCCTTTTTCTTCCCCATATTGCTTGAAAATGGTGCTCTGCTTAATAATGTGGAACACCCTCCTTTAGTAGTTTTTCCTTAAATTGGGCTCACCTGCCAATCTAATTATCACAGGTGTCTGAGATTGTTCTCAGTGATCAAAAGAGCCCTGAGACGCAATGCCATCCATGAGTTAAACTGAAAAACAAAATATTTAATCTTTGTGACACTTAAATAGAATTTGCATAATAATTTGGAACAGGGTGTACTGATCAGGGGGACTCGCGAGCAGCGATCTGAGATGGCAGCCTGTTAGCTCTGCTCCTCACCACCCGGACACATCCGCATCTCCCGGCTGGACCGAAGGGTCTCCCATCTACCCCCAAGCCTTCTCCACACCTTGGGCACCTGAGGGACCTTTATGGGTAAGCATTCAATGCCCGCCCAGGCGCCCAGAGTCAGATGGACGGGCCGCAGGCGGGACAAGATGTTCCCTCCTGCCGCCATCTTGGAGGCGCCGGCCTCAATCCCGGATTCACCCCTGCTCCTCCCGATGGAGGATTCCTAGCCGCCCTCGGATTCAGAGGAGAGCCAACGGGAGTCACAACCCCTGGCTCATGCTTCGCCCCTTCGGGATGTAGACCATCTCACCCCCTTCAAGTCCATACTGCAGATGGAGCTGTCTGAAGCCACCACAAAGCTTGCCACCCACCTCACGAAAGAGATTAGGGAACTTGCAGCTGCGACAGTACTGGAGAACCATGAGCAGGACCTCACCGCCTTGTGAAAAGAACTTGAGGTCACTCTGCTTCGCCTGGAGGACTGTGAAAATCGGGCCCGCAGGGGCAATCTCCACTTGTGAGACCTTCCTGAAACGATCACAGATCTTACTTCCATAGCTACTGCACTCTTTCAGGAACTGGTCCCAGCGCTTCACATTAATCACCTGGAATTTGATCAGATTCACCGTGCCTCAAGCCCCAAAAAAGCTGATGGCCCTCCACGGGACATTATTTTTAAATTTATTTTCTACTGCATGAAAGAGACTCTCCTGCAGGCAGCCAAGGAACACTCTGACCTTCACCAACTTATATCAGACCACCATTGTGAAACGACACCAGATGAAGCCATACACATTGGCCCTCCTTGCTAATCACATCCATTACCGCTGGGGCTATCCGTTCAAGTTGGCTTTTGCCTGTAAGGGGTGCACTTATACGAAGCCCAGGCAATCCTTTCTGACCTGCACTTGCTGCCTTTAGAGGAGAATTTCCCTACTCCACCGCGCTCCCCAACTGCCAGACTACCGACTCCACTTCCCGGTCATTCCTGGGAGAAGATCCAGCATCGGAGACACTCTCTTCCTTCCACCCCTTCAGTGATGGGCTCTGCCCGATCTGAATGGCTTTTTCTAGGGTCGTGAGTATTTTCGTATTGCCACGCCAGGCCCGAAGTCATTGAATTTTTTTCTGGGGGACCCTGGCTCCCAAGCCTCCCTTCTGGGACCACTGACCTGCTCACAAGTTCCTGTGGCCTATCTTTCCCCTCTCCCGTTTCCCTCTCCTCTATTTCCTTTGTCTTGCAACCCACACATCCTCTGCCCATCTCCCCTTATCTTCTTTATCCCCCCCCCCTTTTACCCTCCTTATTCTCCCCCCTTTTCCTTTCCTCCCATTCCTCTTCTATTCACCTTCTCCTCTTCCTCCTGCTCTAGCCTTCTCTGGGCCGGCTCATTTTCCCACTCCTTCCTTCTGGCCCTTATCAACATTCCCTCCTTCTTTCCCCGTTCCCCCATTCCCCCTCCCCCTCCCTAACTTTTCCCCTTCCTTCCCTTCTCTCCACCCCCCCCCCCTTCTTTCCCTTCCTTCTCTTCCCCAACCCCTTTTTTTTTGGTCCCCTTCCCCTCCTTCCTTTCCCCTAATTTCCCTTACCTTCCCCTTTACTTGCTGCAATGTGAGCACTCTGTCAGTTTATTGGTGCCCCTGGGGAAGCATGTCCGCTTACGAGAACCTGACCCGTTCTTTTCTCCGGTGTTGGGAATGGACTGGACATCCTTACGATCCACTCTCTCTGAGGATGCAGTTGAGGGGGGTGGACGCTGAATCTTTCGCTGGCGGGGACCCACTACCTTTTGTTCTACTCTAAACTAGCATTTGGTTACATTTTGTATGCTCTGATATGTTTTTTTAATGCCTGTTTAATGTTATTCTTTTAGGTGTTTTGTTATTTTGTTTTATTTGGTATTTTAGGGATATCATTGGCTCATTTTTAGGGCCATTCCCGGTGTGGGGTGGTTTCATTTGCCCTCGCCCCGGGGCCTCTTCCCCCATGCTGAGCAGGTGGGGCGGCATTGGACCTGACCCTAATGGTGCTTCAATGTATGGCTCATTATGCTTCCCTTTACCTTTCCTACCCCTTCCCCTCCCAATTCCAGTTCCTGCGGGGTCCTCTGTCCTTTCATATAATATTTTGGCCCTAGGGCCACTAGCAGCAATGTGTCCGGTGGTAGAGCTCCCTGACCCCCTCACCCTTATATCCTTGATTGTGATGTGGTCCACTTTTGAAGTGGCTTTCGTGTTCATTTGCTCTGTCTCCTTTCCCCCTCTTTTCCTTCCCTTTTTCTGGCTCTTTTTTCCTTTCCGGCTTCTTATTTTTTTTCTGAGACTGGGTGTCGGGGTCCCCCTTGCAGATATGGCCTTCTGCGGTGGGATACAAGTGGCCCTGGATGGGTTATTGT
Organism: Staurois parvus; assembly: GCF_062004578.1. NCBI lineage: Eukaryota > Metazoa > Chordata > Amphibia > Anura > Ranidae > Staurois > Staurois parvus. The sequence continues at coordinate 1,389,429 of NW_028317941.1, forward strand.
ATGAGTGCTTAACTTTTCACTCCACATGATGGTTTCCTCTCCCCTGAAAATCTATTCACACAATATAAATGGGTTTAACTCACCTAACAAAGGATCTAAAGTTTTTCATGCTCTTAAGACCATACGCACTGACATTGTTTGTCTGCAAGAGACCAGATTCTCCTCCACCTCCGCTCCCAGTTATCTGTCTCCCCACTACCCTGTTTTTTATCTAGCTTCGGCTCCAGAGAAACATAGGGGAGTTTTGATTGCCCTTCTTTGCCACCTATTTGATTGCAAGACACAGATTGCGGACCCTATGGGTAGATACCTCCTTCTTCAAGGAGCACTAAATGGCCAAGAGATCACACTGGTTACGTATTATGCCCCCAACTGTTTCCAGCATAGGTATTTTTCCGACCTTCACCAGGTTGTTTCCCACCACAGTTCGGGCATCCTCATTATTTGGGGGGACTCAAACGTTATACTAGATTCCTTAGTTGATAGACGATACGCCCCAGAAGTTTCCCCGACTCATGATCTAACAATGGAGGGAAAAATGTGAGATTTGCCGCACTCACTTGGACTGGTTGATGTATGGCGTGAGTTTCACCCTCAGGCTCGAGATTTTACCTTTTATTCCAACCCTCATCATAGCTTTTGCCAGATTGATCATATCTTTATGCCTTTTTGCTCCATCCACTCCGTTGATCGAGTCCAGATCATGACCCACTCGCCTTGACTCTGTCCCTTACAAGCAATTCTGGCCCTGCTCGCTTTGGAGGCTCAATGGGAGCCTTCCTATGGGAGGCACACAAAGTCACTATACGTGGCCATCCTATTCAGATTGCCTCCTCCCGTAAACGCGAGCGGGAGCGGAAACTCCGAGATCTCACTGCTCGCCTTGAGGTGGCGGAGGCAACCTGAAAGTCTGCTCCTTTGGCCAAGACACGGAAGTCCCACGATGATATCGCTGTGGAATTAAACCTGGCTTCTGACCAGGCGGAAAAGGATCTTCGCTGGGCCAGACATAAATATTTTTCTTCTGCTAATAAGCCTGATGCTATGCTAGTCCAGAGGTTGAACTCTTCCGGTCGCCTCCATAAGCCCATCAAATTGCGTTCGGTGAGTGGTGATCTCTCATCCGATCCTAAAAACATAGTAGATTCTTTCGCTACCTTTTTATCTTCCCTTTATTCCCAGCCTGCCACCTTTGCTATCGATAAGGCTGATGCCTTTTTCCAGGATCTCGACCTTTCATCTCCGCCGACTTCGGCACAAGACACATTGAACGCCCCTGTCACTGTCTCGGAGGTGCTGCAGGCCATTACGTCCATCCGTTTATCAAAAGCTCCGGGTCCAGATGGATTCTCTGGTCTTTATTATCGCAAATTCTCCTCGCTCTTGGCCCCATTCTTCACTGCCTACTTTAACACTATGCGCAAGGGTAATAAGCCTGCTTCTGACTCACTCCGGGCCCATATATCCATGATACCGAAATCGGATTCTGATGCCCATGTCTCACAAGCTTTCTGCCCTATCTCCTTACTAAACGAGGACATGAAACTATTGGGCAAAATCCTGAGTTTGCGTGTCAATAAATATTTACGAGCATTGACTCATTGAGACCAGGTTGATTTTGTCCCAGGTCGTCAGGAAGCAGATAATGTTCGGAAAGTGGTACACCTTATCTCCCTCATGAATCACCACAATATTCCACAGTTCCTCCTTTCAGTAGATATTTATAAAGCGTTAGATACCCTCTCCTGGGACGACCTCTGCCATGTCCTGAATCGCTGGGGCTTTGAGAGCTCCTTTTTAACTTGTCTCTCGGTACTATACTCAGCTCCAGAGGCTTTGGTCCACAATGCAGGTTTTTCTTCTGATTATTTTTCTATTGCCAGGGGCACCCATCAGGGTTGTCCCCTCTCCCCTACCCTCTTTATTTTGGCCCTTGAGCCTTTGGAGATGGCGATCCGCATGGACCCAAATATATCAGGAATCCCCTACTCTGGAGCGTCATATAAAGTGAATTTATTTGCAGATGATGCTTTGCTGACCCTGACCAACCCGATAACAACACTTCCGAATCTCCATTCATTGATGTCCCGATTTGCGGAATTTTCAGGTTTACAGGTTAACCCCCATAAAACAACTGCCTTAAATGTTTCTTTACCAAACTCCACAGTTGTCCTCCTCCGGTCCTCTTTTCAGTACCGCTGGGCGTCCTCTTCCCTCTTACCTTGGAGTTCAACTAACCCTTTCTTATTCTTCTCTCTTTGCTGCTAATTATTGTCCTCTTTTGCATACGGTCACCTCCCTCTTACGCTCTTGGCATTTTCCTACCTTGTCCTGGATAGGGTGGATCAGCGTCTTCAAAATGACAGTACTCCTGAAATTACTCTATTTTTTCAGGACGGTCCAGGTCCACTCATTTTTCTTACGCTCCCTACAGAATAAGCTTTTAGTCTTTATTTGGGCCAAAAAGCGCCCCAGAGTGGCTCGCACTACTCTATATGCCCATCGGTTGAGAGGGGTCTTGGGGTTCCAAACATCACAAAATATTATCTGGCGGCCAAAATCTCACAATTAACATTGCTCAATGCTACTTCTGCCTTTCCACTTTGGGTGGTATTGGAGGTCCCTGACTGTGCCCCTGTCCCGGTCTTCGCTCTCCTTTTGGCTGCCTTCTTCCCTCCGCCCATCTCCATTTAGACTGTTGATGTCCCATAGTGTGCGTATTTGAGATTCGATTAGTCTCTTTGCCAAACTAATGTCCCCCTTTCTTTCTCTCATGCCTTTGTTGCGCAATCCCCTTTTCCCCCTGGGGCTGACGCATCCTCAGGCTTTTGCTTGGTGGCCCAGCCACGGCTACTCCCATGTACGTCACTTTTTGAACTCTCGTTCGTTCCCTTCCTGGTCCTCTTATCTGCGAAGTCCATGGCGCCCCACTGACGGAATGGTATCATTATGCACAGATTAGACATTGGATCTCCTCTCGTTGTCGCGATTCTGTCTTCCCTTTCTGGAAAACGTCGTTTGAACACATATGCCAACACTCTCCTGGAGCCAGGAGCACTATCTCTACTCTATTCCCATCTTCTTTTGACACATTCACAGCTTGGATTGTGCATTACAGCACCAGTCCACAATTCTGGCAAGATGTGCATGGTAAATTTTTGGGAATGGGAACTCAGTGCCCCCAGGATCTAGTTAATTTTATACTCTGGACTGAATTTAGGTGCAAGGATATCCTTGAAGTATTTCATTATAATAAGGTATATACCAGGGCCTTTCCTGTTTTCATGGAGTAGATGACTGATTTAACCTCAAAGTGGTTATAAAATTAAAAGGTTTTGGCATTAGCTGTGTTAAAGTTAAAAAGCTTCCACTTTCTGATCCTTTCCCCTTCCTAAATACTTTCCTCAGCCCTCTCTCGATTCAGTGCTCTGCCTATCTACAGCCATTGACCCCTGCTGCTGTCATTCAAACCCAGTCAGGAGAGTGTGGGGAGCATGTCTATGGCCGTGAACAGCTCGGCTTGGGAGCGTGCCTGCTTGCTATGGGGGCACATGGAGAAGAAGAAGAGACCCCAGAAGAGGAGGTAATGGACCACTCTGTGCAATATCCTTGCACAGAGTAGGGAAGTATAAACCTCTTTTTTTTATTTTCATAAAAAAATTATGAGCTTTTACTTTCACTTTTAGAGTTTTTTTTGACAAAAAAAAGTCCAAAAACGGTGATTTACCGTGACTTACTGCTTTTTTTGTTTTCGCTTTTGCAGTTTTTAGCATTTTTAGAGCTTTTTTGCCCCTCCCCCCAATTTTTTTTAGTCAAAAAAATGGCAAGAAAACACTGATTTACCGCTATTTACCATGTTTTGCCGCGTTTTTTAGCTTTAGAGCGTTTTTACAGCTAAAACCTCCTCTAGAAACCCACCAGCCAAAAAACGTCCATGCCAAAAAACGTTGATTACAGTCTATGTATGCATGGACACTGCATGGATAGAATAATATGCTGGGGAGTTAACTGGAGTTGGTCATGTACGGTCGAACTGCTTGTAAAGTAGATTTGATTCAGTAGGCATTTGCTTTTGTTTTACCATAGCAATACAAGCTAGTATGTAATCCTTGTTGACCCATGTTCATATTTTGTTGTTTTACGTTTTTATAGTTACAAATCTGAGTTTAAAGCTGAAGTTGAATTAGATATGTTTTTCTGTGATATAGGTTCAGCAATTTTTCCATTGCTTTGTTATTTTCCCTTACAGCTTTCAGAGTTTGTAAAAGACCCCCCCAAACCATATATTTTCTGAAAGCACATGACTGGTAGAATAAAAAGAAGGCACTACTGATTTTTAAGGCTCCGTGATATCTGCACAAATGTTTATCAAAGCAATATTTTCACTGAAAATACACTAAAATCATTATTAGCAGATAAAAACAAAGCAAATTTTACAAAATTCCTGCTAAATATAAAAGTTGAACCTGTATTAAGTTAATAATTAACAAATATTTGTACATTTTAAATTGCGCCTTTTTGCAAAATGGTAAAAATCAAACATATGCAAAAATTTAAATATCCAAATTTCTCTAAAAATCTGGAGGTTTTCATTTTTTACTTAAAACTTTCAGAGTTTGTGAAAGCATAGGACCAGTAGAATAAAAAAAGGTGATACTAATTTTTTAGGCCCTGTGATATTTGCGTGAATGTTTATCAAAACAATATTTTTGCTAAAAATACACTAAAATCATTATTAGTGGATACATATATGGTAAAATGTATACAATTCCTGCTAAATCCCCACTAAATATAAAAATTAAAACTGTATTGAGTTAATAAATAGACTGTAAAAAATAAACTAAATTATTTACTCAAAAAAATTGGAGGTTAACATTTTTCACGTACAACTTTCAGAATTTGTAAAAGACCCCCCAAACCAAATATTTTCTGAAAGCACATAACCTATGGAATAAAAAAAAATGTGCTATTGATTTTTTAGGCCCCGCAATGGTTGCTATTTTCACTTAAAATACCCTAAAATAATTATTAGTGGATACATACATAGCAAAATTTACAAAATTCCTACTAAATATAAAAGCTAAAACTGTATTGAGTTAATATATAACAAATATTTGTTAATTTTGAATTGCTCCTTTTTGTGAAATGATGAAATCGGAATGTGCTCAAAACTGCAATTAAAAACAATTTAGTCTCAAAATCCAGAGGTTGACATTTTTTCACTTACATTTTTTACTTTCATAATTTGAAAGGACTCTCCAAACCATGCATTTTCTGAAAGCATATGACCTGTAGAATAAAAAAAAAGCTGATTTTTTTTAGTCCCCACAGTAGTTGTGCAAATGTTCATAAAATCGCAATTTCCTCTAAAAATACACGAAAATCATTATTAGTTCACACAAACGCTACCTTTTTTAAATTCCTGCTAAATTGCTACTAAGTTCTTGTTCACATGGGAGTAAGGGAGGGTTATAACCCCTGTCAGTTTTTTTTTTATCATCTGTGTCCCTTCACTTCCTTTCACTTAGCCAAAACAGGAAGAGAGAGGAAATGCTTCTAAAGTGAGGGAATTCCTGATTGTCACCAGGGTTACCAGAACACCCAATAAAAGGTTTTGCCCCTATTACTGTTCAGGGGACAAACCTAAAATGTGGGATTTTCTTTCACTTTCACTTTTGGTGATAACAGTAAACAAGACAAATAGAGAGGTTGAATCTCCCTAATTGGGCAGAGACAGCAATAAAAACATTCCCGTCTCTCTCCACTTTGTCCAAAACTAAAAAAGTTTTGTTTTTAGTTATACTTAACCTTGCAAGGTTATTATAACCTTGCAACACATTGAAGAAGTCCCGATGCCATCCTTACTGTCCTCTCCTCTATTCAGGAACGTCCTTGTAATGTTTTCATAGAATGCAATGTCTATGATAAACGGGTGAGAATTCTGTAATTTATCTGCCCCTTCCCCCCGTGTCACAGAATGCAACGCATTCTGTTCAAAGAATACTGGGGCTTTTCTTATATCCCACAAGGCACCAGACTGGCATTTCAGATTTCAGAATGATGAGTTTATATGTGTTTGATATCAGCAGGAATTAACATAGATTTTCCATTGCCTTAAGTAGAGTGTTGAATACATGCTCTGCTTAAATTGTGCATGAAATGCAATAATGGGTGATCATAAGCCAGAAAATAATTGACCTTTACTAATATTCTTTCTTCTTGAATGTAAATTTACCCACAGCTGCAAATCAAAACAGCGGCTTATGTCTGAAAAGCTTACACAGAGTAAACAAACTGCATACTGAAGAACATATTATCCTGTCTTTGTACCTACTTGTGCATGTTTATATTTTTATGGCCAGCAAAAACCCTGACTTTTGATAATTGTAGACAACCCAGGCAGCAGCTATAGCTTCCTCCGTGGAAAGCATCTAATGTAGGTCTGGACAAATCTCACCCAGAACTAGAAGCCAGTTTTAAAAACCTGGGGGCTAGGAATATGCGACCCCTGTAGTCATGCTGCAAAATATTTATGTAAAAAAATAACTTGTGTCCAGTCATGTATCTCCATTATTAAGTGCAGATCCTGGAGGCCTGGTACTTTCTTCTTCCAGTACCAGATTTGTTGTTTTGGTACCAGGATCAACAATATCAGTATTCAACATTTGATTTATTCTGCCTAAAGGACTGAACCTGATGCTAGAGTAGAGGAGGGTATTTATAGTAGACGCTATTCAGCTTCAGGGTGTGCCCTTGCTCCGCCACACACATGCAGTGGCTTGCATTCATTGTGGTAGTTGTATCTGTCTTTCATAACAGAAAAAATGTTATGGTTCTTGAGCTGCCCAATACCCGCTTGAGAAGGGATGGGGGCAGCATTTGGGCGTAGGGTGTTTCCCAACATGTGGATATGGCTATTCCTTGTGGGGAGGTGGGCAATCAAATGCTGGGGCTATTGTAAGGTAAAGCTGGCACTATGTGATAAAATAGCAGCTAACAAGACTGTTGGCCTTGCGTGAGACAAACTGAGCTAAGTTCACCTGTTTCATGCGCTGGCAGTACTTGTGACAGCACTCACAAGTCACCTAAAAGCGATCAGGTGACTCTACAGCTGCCCAGATCACCTTTACAATAAATCCCAGTGCCTAATGCTCAAAACTTCTACTGTAGCTGTGAGTTTGTGTTCACCTCTTCAGACTCTGAATATATTGGCACACCCAATGACCTGAAGAGGTTAAACTCAGTTGGGCTTTAAAATGTTTTTACTTATACTGATGTATTCGTAGCAGTGTCTTGTCTTAGTGTATGTTATTTATAAGGCCCCTTTCACACAGGGTGGATTCTATTCCTATTTATAGGGGATCTGTAAGTTGATCTCCTGTTGATAGGGGCAGAGTTGGTAGATGACACATCCGTGTCCGCTTAGTTTCTGCAGAGCTGACATTGGCAGAGCCTGCTCTGCTCTGTGGGTGGTAGGGAATAAATAGACTGTGCTATCGATTTACCCCATCTACCCTCCAATCCACTCCACCTAAACAGAAGAGGACAGGGTCTTTTTTTTTATTTTATAGGACCCATGACCCAACCAGACCCAGAGGTAGGCAGGTGCTTACATCTGCCTGTCGATAGGAATGCATTGAACTTCCAAAGAGATCTGCCTGAAAATCTGACAGGCGCCCCTGATCGGAACAGCCATGTGAAAGCCTTATACATGTATAATTGCATAGGACAAAGTTTGATACTGATTGAAAACATCTATGACAAGTGGTGCAGCATATGCTGTTTTTTTATTACATTTCTAGATCTGAACCTAACATCACTAGTGGCAGGTTTTTGGCAAGACTGAGTAGGATGTTACACATGGACAATATAAAGCCAAGCTGTTAATTCAATGTCTCTCAGGCTCCCAGCACCACATGAGAACTGCAGGGCTGTGCTGGTCATGTAGCATCCAGGGGGTGCACAGGAATTTGGAGGTGTCAAATCAACAAGAAAGATTCACAAATAAATACTTAACCACAACACACTCCTAGGTTGAAAAACATTTGCAATATATTAGACTTCTCAATAAGTATAGTATAGTCAAAGTAGCATATGGCAGGGTACAGTTTTGTGGGCGAGCAGTTGCAAGTAACCATTAGGTCTGCAGATGAAATCTGAGTGCTTGTTGAGTGTGGAGGTCAATTTTGGAGGAGTTGTGGATCACAGTAGTCATTAGTCAAGGAATGGGTTGCTTGTAGGTGGTCATCTTTCCAGGAGAGAGTAATGGGTTTTAATCAGTATAGGTGGATGTAGTGGGTGGTACTTGGTTTGGGCCTTAGTAGGTCAAGTATTCATCAGTCCATTTATTTGCTTCATTCCTGATGGAGGTCATTTGTAATAATCAGTTCATTGGGATTTGCGTGTGCTCATCTGCAACTTTTCATCTGTTGTTATGTCTGTATCAGCATTTCTCTTTGGTAAAGTCACAAGGCAGTGTGTCAGGGGTGGAGCCACATGACATCATTGTGCATGCCCACAAGTGGAAGTAAGCTGATGTGGATATATGCTGATGCTAAGCTATTCTTAACCCCTTCACGCCTAAGGGTAAAACAAAACTTAACGCCTAAGCACAATCTTACAATTTTAACATGTGTTAGTAAAACCGTACATATCATCACAACTATTTTGTACATCCATGTGGATTATACCGTGTTTTTTTCAGGACAAATTATGCTTCATTTGGTGTTAAATGTTAATGGATATCTCCTAAATTTTTTTTATTATCAAAGGAAAACTGGCCCAAAATAGTAAATGAAAAACAATTTTTTAAAATGTAGCTGTCTGTTTCTTGTTATTACCATAACCTACCACCAAAAAACAACCCAATATAAATTTTCCAGCTCTTGATGATCGCAGCGATACCATATATGTGTATGTTATTTGTTGTTTGTACCCACAGTACAGCCCAGAAACAATAGTGCGCATTTTGTTTTTTTGTTTTTTTTACCTAAAACACACTGACACTAATACCAACAAAAAAAAATTCCTGACCTTTGACCTTGACCTTTGACCCTGACTCAAACACTAAACCTGGCACTGAACTAGATCAAACCTTGAGCTTGGCATTTTTTCTTTTTTTTTTTCTTTTCTTTTTGAATATTTATTTATTTATTTATTTTCCCCCTCAATACAATGGTTCTCTCTCCTTCATTCATAGAGAATAAAAAACAAGGGGGGCGGGCTGTACAGTGACTGATCACTGTGATAGTCAATCAGAGGCTATCACAGGGATCATGTGACCCGGAATTGGGAATCCCAGGTCCCGATTGTTAGAACGGGACCGGGGGCTCTCAGTGACACCCCGGTCTTTGTTCTGGAAGCACGCTGTGCGGCGCACTCCCAGCACAAGGACAGGTATGCAAATATGCGGCCCCACAGTAAAAAGCCCAGTTCTGTGAGGCTGCATATTTGTGTTACGTCGGCATGAACGGGTTAAGGAGGCAATATTATTAATAAAGAAAGCAATATTCTTTGTGGACATTTTTTGGGAGTGGGTGTACAATAAAGGGAAGGTGTTTCTGAATTTCTGCACTATGAGAGGCTGTTTTATTCTTTTGGCGTGATTGTGCCTGAAGGAGAAGATGACCAATGAAGGAAATTGTGAGAACAACATATTTATAAATCCGGTGAATACCTGGAGTAAATACCAGCCTTGGTATTACGGCAAGGCGCATATTGAACTTACCATTGAGTGGATCACATATAGAGGTAAGTGGTTTGAGCAGATGGTGGTGATGGACACAGATTGGTGACAGACAGGGAAAACCTGCAGAGATTGAATTGATTACTGGTGGAATAATATTGTTATACACCTTTTTGCACTTATTTGGTTGGTATATGGACATATAAATATCATTACACAGACACTGTTTGCTGGTGTATGATCTGTATAGTAGACATTGGCATGATACACAGTAATTTTATGTAATTGTTATATCAATCGATGGATAACAATTGTTTTTATTGATTTTTCATTTCAACTGCATTTTTCACATATTTATTAGTAGTCACTGGGATGATGCACAGTAATCTTATGTATTTGTTATATCGAAAGTTAGATTATAACTGACCACCATGTTAGCAGAAACTAGTCTGTTAGAGACTTCTGTAATTACAGAATGACCTCTTAGAGACAGTTCTGTTGGATAGAGACCTTCTGGCAGGACAAAGCAGTGTAAAAAACAGGGAAAAACGTGCGTATAGCACACATGTTTAGGTACGTCTAGCATTTGAGTGTTAATCCATTCTCATGGCCAGAATATTAATTTACGCCTGTAACAGTGGTGTCGTTAAACCCTTTGTGCATGGGACCTAAGAGAGAGAAGGAGGATGTTTTATTGAAGACTGACTAACATGTTAGCAAAGCTTCTGTAATTAGAGACGGACCTGTTAGAGACAGTTCTGTTGAACAGAGTCTGTCTTGTTAGAAGTTGTTCTCCTAGGTGGAGACTTCCATTTTATGGAATAGTTGGTGTTGTTAGAAAAGGTTCAGGTACAGTGAGGAACAGAAGTATTTGAACACCCTGCGATACAATGTGATTTCCTGAAATTTTTTTTTTAATTCTGTGTCTCACAGTGGGAATGCACCTACAATGTGAATTTCAGACCCCTCCATGATTTCTAAGTGGAAGAACTTGCAAAATCGCAGTGTGTTCAAATACTTCTGTTCCTCATTGTATAGAGATTGTCCTATTGGTGCAAGTGTGCTGTTTTAGGGAGGACCCACTATTTGAGAGACTGCTGTTTTAGAAGCTGTTCTGTTCCAGAATTACCACACTATTAAAGAGAGACTACCCTGTTTGTGATAGACTGCCCTGGAAGATGTAGTTGCTGCTCCAGAGTGGTATTGTCATTATCTTATAGCCAAATTGCTCAGGTAGCTATTGGTTGCATTTGTAAATGTTGTTGCTGCTTCACTAATCATCTGCACCTTATTTGCTAAATTGAATCTTCATTGGATTGAAAAGAGAAATTATTCTGACGCCCTAAGATTAAGTGAATTATATTTTGTAGAGGCATACACATGCATTAGAAACAAAATGCAATAAACCGATTGCTATAAATGAAGGTAATACCATTTTATAAAGGACTTCTGGCATTTGCTAAGTATAAAACGGCCATCAATGACTGCAATAACAAAATGAGTTATTATTAAATAGGGACTAATTTTGAAAATAGATCCTGAACTATTTCAGGTGTAACTTGCATACACATGTGTGCATGAAGTCGCACAGATGTCAGGCAAGTTGCACTTGAAATCGCACTGACCTACGGCTTTAAAATCGCTGTATTTGAGTGAAGTTCTGCAATTTTAAAGTCGCATTCAGTGTGAACCAGGTGATGAGGTCTATCTGAATAAAAAATAATAGGCTGTTTTGAGTCCCTAATAATGTCAAGCACTCATGATGCACTTGGTATTCAGAGACCATGTCATGTTTACCTAGGCTTTAACCTCCTTGGCGGTATGATTCCTTCTGATTTTTTGTGCTGAAAGCGGTACCATTTTTTCGCATGGAAATAGTTTTTTATTGTAGGCTGTAATTTTTAGGAAAATTTCCCCACAAATCATTATCACTCAATTCTGTAAGTGGTTCTGATTTACTATTGCTGTTCTCTAGCCGGTCTAAAACCGCTTTTGACGTAAAGGGACACTTTTTGGACGCCATGGACTTTTCTAAGTTTCCAGGCAGAAAGAACAGACAAAATGCAGGCAGGGCACAGGGCAAAGCACTAGGGACAATATGTATGTGAAATGGGATGAAACAGCAATGTTTTACTATTTAAAATTGAAAAAAAAAAAAATGACATTTTTAAAATTTTTTAAATTTCCCGCCGCCGGCGGCGCCCGTACGTCCCGACGTCACGGGGACCGGAACACAGAAGCCGGATGCCGGCATCGGCCGGAGGAGATGGCCGGGGACGCTGCAGGGGACACATCGTTGGAACGAAGGACAAGGTAAGTGCTGCAGGGACCCCCAGAGCAGCGCCGCATGGTAAGCCCGAGTGTACCTCGGGGTTACCGCTTGTGGTATAGAAATTCTACCCCAAGCTACACTCGGGAAAACCGCCAGGGAGGTTAAGCAGGATGGAGTTCAAGCGGTATTAAACTCAAAAGCAAACATTTATTATATTGCAGTTTACCAATTATTAATGCAATGGCTGACTTCATTCTTATTTAGACTTTCTTTCTTCTGTTTTCCTCTGGTGATTCAGCCAGCATGTCTGTTGTTTTTTACAAAATCTCCAGCAGAATGTATCAGTTTACATGGATGAAACAAACTATTTGACACAGACAGGCGTGCTTAAAATGATCAGCTTTAATTTATCCATGTAAAACCTTTATCCCAAAAGGAAAAAAACTTCTGTAACTGATTATTACTTTACTAATTTTACTCATTTTTAGGTTAGTTGCTTTCTCTATTTATATGAAAAACTAATGGATGCACATGATAGCTAAACTACTTGGTCCCTGAGTGCTTATTTCTTTATTAAAAAAGAAAATTTTCTAGTTTTACATGCTGAAAGATTCACAGATACCATTTCCTTAAAGTGGTTTTAATCCCCAAAACTAAAATATAATCCATTGCAGAATACCAGTTAAGCATAGTGTCTGCTTTAATTTATTTTTTTAGGCTTTTCTTCCTTTATTTTCACCTGGTTATCCTGGCAGCAATTCAGTTATTTTTCAGCATACTTTAACAGACCAAGCTGTCCAGCAAAAGTGGCAGTTAAGGGGTTGAGACGCACCATTTAACACCAACATCGGTGCTTAAAATGATGTAAAACCTTTATCTCATAAGAAAAAAGAAAACTGCTGCTGTAATTCCTTAAGGTGCTAGCTGGAATTCTGCTTTAGTTTGTTACTTAAGCCCATCTAAATATGATAGTCTAACACAACCCTTTCCCCAGATTGACAATGCTGCCATCTAAAGGTGTCTTTGTTGCTCCTCCAGTGGAGTGGAGACACCCTAAGACAGGGAGTGGATTAGTGGCTGGACAGGAAGAAAGGAATGAAGGAAGTTGGGTAATGCGGCCACCACCCTTCACTATTGGTAAGCTTCACTATATTAAAATTTTGTTTTGGAGTTTATTAATGCTTTGTTCAGATGCCTGTGGCTCATTTTTCATTCCCAAGGACCATTTTTCTAGCCCTTGGTAAAAGTTTCAATACCTTATGGCCTTTGCTAACCTCTCGCCTTTGTCTCTAAATCAACTTACATAGTCTTTGGTGTCTTGGATCTCATAACATTTCTTTTTTATCTTTTCATTTCTGGTTATGAAGAATGTAAACAATCACAGCACATACAAATAGCAAGAAACTTCGAGCCAAATAGACAGGAAAAGTAAAATACAAACAGAGCATAGAGATAATATCAAAATGACATATTGACCCAATCCACTGCACAGGGACAGATAACAAGATTGCAAGTAGGAATCATCTGGGCTTTATGAAAAAATATGTACACCAAACATGCCTGTTTGCTTTCTTGAAAGAGTAAGTGCTCCCTTTATGAAAAAAAGGATTTGATCTTTTGATTCACTACTGTGCAGAACATTAAAGTAAACTCAAGTTTGGTGGCAAATGGCTAAATGATAAAATGTAGCAATATTTTTTTTCTCTGAATCCATTTTTAAGATTCACATTTCAATGGCTTTTAGGTAGCCATGCAAGATGTGAATGTCTTGCTTTGGAAGGCATTAGAATTAAGCATTACGTTTTTGTTACTTAATGTTCTTTTGTTTGTTTCTTTAGTTCCTTTTTTAGGTATTGCAGTTTTCATTATTTTCTTTCTGTCTCAACATTTTTCTTTATAACACAGAAATGCTTTTTAAAAATATGATCACTTAGTATAATGAAGAAAAGTGGAAATATTTAGAATTTATAGAATTCTATTCTTGTAATCCGAGAGACTTCATCTTTATTGTGATAACCTGTGAGTGGCTTTGGTAATATTTTTCAGCTTTGAAAGAGAAGGATTGCTGTGTTAAACTGTCTGTTCTTTTTTTAACAGCCTTGAATATTCGGATAAATTAATTTATGTAAAAGATTTTTTTTTTCTTAAAAAAAGCAACAAAATGAGGAAGGAAAAAAGCAAGCCACAAATAAGAGCTAAATAGTTTTGTTACATTTACTGTATGTAAACGCCAAAATGTTTTATTTTCATACCTTAATAAGATAAGCAGTGTTTCTGAGCCATATGTGAGATTTGTAAGCAGAACCTGACAAATCGTGGGTGCCTAAATCATATAGCCAAAAGCATAGCAAGCATTAATATGGTTCAGATTCTTGTTTCTGCTTTTTGAGCAAGTTTTCAGGGGAAAAGTTATCAGGTTGAAAGAAGTTAAAGCGGAACTGCACCCAGGGAAAGTTACGCTCTTCCTCCTCCCCTGCACCCCTCCTCAGACACATTTGGAATTTTTTTTTCTTTTTTTTTTGGAGGGTGGCTACTTGGTTGTGACAGGTACCACGTCCGCCTAGGCTATCCGTATGGAAGTTTTCCTCCCCCCACCCGCATCCTTCTGTCACAGGTCCCAGACGGTTGCGGGACCATTGACAAAGTGCAGCGTGGCTCATGCATGCACAGTGGGCACTATGGAAGGGAAATTGCTGCCAGACTCCTGCGGTTGGAAGAATTATCACTTTTTACCCTAACCTGACAACCAAGGGTATATGGCAGCATATGCTGCTGCTTATAGACATTAGATTGCTGACTGTGGTTAGTAGTGCTCCTCAATACTGCCTCTGCTCTTCATTACTGCTCTTATAGGGAATTCCCAGACATGTATTATAAAAGAGGAACATGCCATTTGACGATCAGATCCCTTTATGTACGACCAGCTTTAATAATAAGCTACAAAATTCATAATTTTTTGCAAAAAAGTGCAAAGTACAGTACTTCATAATTTGGTTATTGCATTAACCTAGGTAAATAGTTGGCTAAGTTAAAATATAAGTACATTTGCAAAAAAAAGGATTCTTTTGTGGTATTTTAAGGCAAAATTCACAGTCAACCCAACATTTATAAAAGTAAGTTTATTAACGTTATTTAAAATATTCTTATATTTATTCAGGATTACAAATTAACTGGGATAAATCCCAAATCCTTCCTCTGGATCTTGGGGCTCCCACAGCTGAGCAAGATTCTCTCCCCCTGGTAAGGGGGAGCCAAATCAAATATCTATGGGTTAAAATTTCTTGCTCCTTGGAAGATTATGTCAAACTTAACCTAGAACTCTTGTATACAGTACTTAAATACAGAACACAAATATGGACTCCATTCCCCTTTGGGTTATGGGCTGTATAAACTTAGTAAAGATGATCTTACTGCCAAAATTATTGTATATTTTCTGGCACTCCCCTGTGTATTTGCCTCTTCGTATCTTTAAAACCCTGGAATCTATTCTAAATATCTTTATTTGGGAAATTTTTTTGCCACAAGTTATATATGCGGACCCTAAAGAACCCCACAGATTTGGGTGCCACCGCTTTACCAGATCTAAATTTATACTACTTAGCTGCTCAACTGTCCCACTTTTTCCATCTTGACAAAGTGGATAAAGATTGTAATATCTCCTTGGCCTGCCCGTGCTCTGCTCTTGTGCTGATCCATCTCTATCAGATCCTTTTAAGGGTTACGTGCAATCACCCTTTTGGGTGGCCACAAGGGTGTGGTTTATCTCCACTGTAGAATATAAGAACGGGCCCTTAGCAAGACAAGAGGTCCATCCCTACACGCACACAAAACTCAATGGGGTATTGTCAGTCTACCAGAACTACTCACCATTCCGGATTATGAGCTGTGGATTGGTAGGGGAGTTGTATATCTATCCCACATGATTACCTTTAGTGGCATTAAATCATTCCAGAATCTCAAATCTGAATTTTCGCTGCCCAACTCCATGTTCTTTCATTATCTCCAGCTTCATCATGGATTACAAACCCAATTTGGGGACTCATTTCATTCCTTGAGTCTCTTCATTTATTAGATGTATGTTTAGATGATGACACCAAAAAGTTGACATCCACTTTTTATAATCTCCTTCTTCAGCTGGCATCTGTTGACCTAGCCTATTAACTAAAAACCAAGTGGGTGCTAAATGTAGGGGAGCTGGAGTATGATGAATGGAACGAAATCTTAGAATTTAGTAAACTGGTCTCCCCAAAACTTTCTGGCCATCTTACACATTTATATATTCTACATAGAGCCTACCTGACTCCCACTCAGCTGGTCAAGTATAGACCTCAATATGACCCTTCCTGTCCTAGATATGGGGATTCTAATGGTTCTTTTTATCACCTCATTTGGTCCTGCCTGGTTATTCAAGGTTATTGGTCTCAGGTGATTTTGTTTCTGCATGATCGCATGGGCTCTCCATGAACTCTTTCCACAAAACAATGCCTCCTGGGACTTCTCCCCAATCAGGACAGTGATAAACATTTTTTTCTTCAAGAAACTCTTTTTTTGCCAGAATGATGATAGCAAGGGTTTGGCTTAGGGCTTCACCTCCAACAATTCAGCAATGGATTGCTGCCATTAATCTTACCTTACCCTACAAAAAGGTTATATACATGCACAGAAGATGTCCTGCCAAATACAATAAGATTTGGGCTAGATGGTTAGAGCACCCCTCCACTTGCAATTTGGATAACTCCAAAGATGCATAATTGGTATCCTTTCTGTTTTTTGTTATGTATAGGATTGCTCCATGATTATGTTCACAATGTAACCAATTGTTTCTGTCGTCAAGAATCCATCATGATATGGAGTTACTTGTACTGCTCTTTTGTGCATTATATATGCTTATCTTTTTAATAAAAAGCTTGTTTTTGAAAAAAAAAAAAAAAAATTCTTATATCATGAAAACATAATGAAAAACAGATATGATTTAACACCTTCAATAACAAAAGTATGTCCATTTACCCACAACTACCAAGAGTAAAATATTTCACTATCCAAGACTGATGTGATACAGTGATAACTGAAGTTGGTTTGAGCTTGACTCGTTTTCATTACGAACGTCATCAGGAGATGGGGAAGATATCTTATCTGCACTCATCAATAAGTATTGTAGTTATAATACATTGCCACAAAGCATCACATAAGTATAAAATATGCATCTATAACATAGAATCATGCCATTGTTGTTTGATTCCCTCCTGGTTTTTCTTTCTCCACATTCGTTGAGTCTGTGGACATGATTTCATGCCCTTCAGGAGTGGTTGGAGAGTGGGGGCAGTACACCTATCAGAGGTGGCACATTATTATGCCTTCTGTGCGGAAGGCTCTCTACATCTTTTTAATACACCCCAGGCACATGCGTGGTGCTGTCCATGGAGCCAGCGCACTCTGTGGGGATGCCAGAGGGGGTGCTGCATTATGACCTCACTAGTGTGCCAGTGACTGCAGAGCTCAATCTCAGTCTTCACAGGACTGAGATTGAGCTCTGCAGTCACTTTGCAGCAGTTTCTTATTCCAGGTCACAATCCTGCGCAATGTCCTTTTGTCTCTTTTTGTCAGTTGACATGCCGACTGCACTTATGTTTATCAGGTGACGGTTTCCTGGAAACTGTATATGCTGTCATAACCTTTGATACTGTACCCTGTGACATGGCAAATAAATAGGCAACTTCAGTCACAGAGGCACCAGCTAAGCGGGTACCAACAACTTGCTGGGTTTGAAGCTCAGTAAGCTCTGACATGACTTAATATTATTAGCAGCAGACACAGTAAATGATGAAAGTGAGGCTTCCCACCTGTTAGCTAGGTGTCTCATCACACAGCATACGCAAAATAATGGTACATGACTTCCTCTTTCAACACAAAACATGTCATCACTTTTCACACCTGCAAGCCATGTAGTGTTTCCATTTTTTGTCTAACTCCTGTAGTTTGTACATAACCTGTATCATACTTACCTAGCCTATTGTGCAGACTGGGGCTCTAGTTACCTATGTGGTTTTCAAAAGATTTGCAGTAGATAGATGAACTTTATTTAATAATTTTATATACTTTTTATATAGTTGTATTTACATCATCGGGTTCCCCTGCGATTTTGAGACAATGATTGACATGGTTTTTACTATAGGCTGATATATGTTTAGTTCACTTCGTCTATGTAAGTGACATGAGACTGTTCATATTGTACACGTATATTTTCTGTAACAAAAAAAGTTTGTTCCAAAACGTGTCAAGTTCAAACCCACTTTCATAATTGCGGTAGCATATCAATTGGTTACTGAACTGTGTTATTCTGAACTCGGATACTGAACTATATTAGATATCTTTATTGAAGGTGTGGAACCATATCAGCCTTTCATTATAGTTTTGCAGTATAATATAAAGAAAACTAGAGTAGCTGCTCGTTCCCAACATAAATATACACAAAAGTAACCCCCTATGGGACTTTAATGCAGCAGACATATCATTACACATGTACTCATAAGAAACTCTTTTACTCATGCACTTTATTGTACATAAATGTTGATAAAAGATGCATTACATTTAAAAACATACTTGCTCTGATAACTATTCCAGGGATGTATTCCCTTTATAGATTGCAACAATACAACATTCCCAACAAAATTCCTACGCGTTTCGATCATTTCACTTTTACATCCTCTTCAGGGATCTCTGAATAAACATATTTGAGATTAATAATAATTTATGTATAGTATCATCAATAACAGTTATATAATCTCTGTTTTCATACTTACAAAAGAATGAAAAGGTTAATGTTGATCAGAGTGGTCATAAAAATACTGGCATCCATGATGGGACTGCATAATCCAAACTTCAGTGGTGTAAGCTCTTGGAGGGGCAAGAGTGGTCAAATATTTATCTCGTAGTACTGGCGGCAGAGGGGGAAAGCCAATCACCCTCCATATCTTTCTATGATCATCGTAAGAAATATGGTACATATTAGAGACAAAACATTTACAGGAGGAAAGAAAATTAATACCATCGTCAGCATATAAAAAGTGCTGACCGTATGTGGGGCGAGGCCAATGAACACAATGAACTGGTGTATTCCTCGTTCTGTAGCAAAGATATCAGAAATTCCATGGGGCTGGAGACTATGCCCCAACTACCTCATCTATGGTAAAAATCAAATTGGGGTATAAGAATACTGTCACAACCACATACAGCAGTATACTGCTCCCACTGAGATGACTAACTATGATATCTATGAGTACATACCACTGTCTGAAGAGAGGGGGGAAAAAAGTATTCAAACCCCTACACGGTTGTTCTACCTTCAGTAATCTCTCTCCACACTTCCACCTAATAATACAAAAATAGATACACAGAAGGGGAAATGAGTAACCAATCTGCCATTTACTAGCATCAAATAACCATCATAGGTGGAAAAGGACAAGCCATCTATGCTTACCAAACTGTCCAAAGTAGCATGAAAGACCATCTCCAACAGAGAAAGCCAGCAACAAATTGCAGTAGTGTAGCCAAATATCCATCTGGGTGTGATAAAATTATCTCATTAGGGAGTGATCAGATCCACCTGTGTCGTCAGTAAGAGATGGTGAGGCTAATTGCCGCCAGTGGCGCCAAGAATGGCGTCTATATGTGGCCACCCCAGCATCCATGAGGGAGAAGATCTCCCCCGGCGTCCACCTCCGCCCCCGTCGAAAAACCGTGATAACATGACAAGACACTGACACCCGACGTGAAGACGCAAATCACACCGGGCGCATGCACAGTACTGCAAGATGTCTGAGGCGGTCTTAGGATGCTGGGAGATTGCCCTCTAGAGGTGCTGTAATAGAGAGCAACATTCCATCCACACCGTTAAGGGCCCAGAACAGCCCATGTGGGTACAAGACCCAAAAAGCCATCCATGCTGGATGCCCAACCTAAAGGTCACCCATGAAACACAGTGTCACCTTGAAATCCATCTGAAAAACAAATCATACTAGTATATCTAAAGCAATATATTTATCACATACATAATACAAAAAAGAGAGTATAATACCAAAATATGCATATAATAGTAACAAAATAATAATCAGTGCACATCCCCTAAGTCAGCACCTTGCTGAAGCTTTGATAATTCTGATGTATGAGCAAAAACCTATTGTTTATGACAAACATGAGCCCAAATGGGCAAGAGTATAATCCAATTTTTAAGGGAAGAGTTTAATCAGTTTTACTGAAGGTAAACCCCTTCAGAAAGAGATGGAAGGATATTGCTTCATTTAAACCTTGAGGGACTGTAGCTTGTAACCTATACATTAATTTCTGTTCTAACTGAAGGAGATTCTTATTCCAATCCCCCCCCCTCATTCAGGAACGTGTATCCGATCCAAAGCAACAAATTTTACTTGAGGGACTCTATAATTGTACTCTAGGACCTCATGACTGCCGATGGGCGGGTAGCAGTTCGATATTTGCATACTGTATACATGTTTGTAAATGCGGCGCCAAAACTGGTTTGGTCTTGCCAAGATAAAAGGGGCCACATTCACAAGACTTAAGATTTACCACTCCTCCAGTCTGACAATTGGCAAAACAGCATTTATGGAAGGAAAGGCATATAAGTGGACAACCCTCCAACAAATCTATCCCCAGAAGTGACGATATTCCCTCATCTCACTTGATACACAAGGTGTTTCACAAGCCAATATTATGTTGTCTGACTCGGATTCCTCTTCCTCCTTTCGGATGAATGGCACTGCGAATAGGGGCAATGTAGTCTAAAAAGGATTTGCAACAGTAGGGCTTCCTTCAAACAAGAGGTCAAATAACATTCGATAGATACGAATGCCACTTTTTCCCAAGATCACGTTTCAGGTGACTCTCAGAGGCCCACAGTGAGATCTTTGTGCATTAAAGACCCATAGGGGGTTATTTTTGTTTGTATTACAGTATAATATAAAAATATTTTAAATAATGTTAATGAACATGTATTGTTATGAATTTTATGAGTTTTGGGTTGACTCTGAATTGAGCCTTAAAAATCCCACACAACAGAATCCTTTTTTTTGCAAATATACAGTTAGGCCCATATATATTTGGACACAGGCACCATTTTAGTGTTTTTTTTCAAGTATTTACCAAAACATATTCAAGCTATAGTTATATAATGGATATGGACTGAAAGTGCACACTCCCAGGTTTAATTTGAGGGTATGTAAATCCAAATTGGAGGAAGGGTTTAGGAATTACAGCTCTTAAGAGTAGCCACCCCCCCCCCTTTTTCAAGGGACCAAAAGTAATTGGACAATTGAATCAAAAGCTGTTTCATGGCCAGGTGTGGGCTACTCCATTATTTCTTCATCAATTAAGCAGGTAAAAGATCTGGAGTTGATTCTAAGTGTGGTATTTGCATTTGGAATCTATTGCTGTGAACCTACATCATACATTCAAAGGAGCTGTCTATGCAAATGAAACAGGCTTCAAAAACGAAACAAATCCACCAGAGAGACAGCAGCAACATTAGGAGTGGCCAAATCAACAGTTTGGTACATTCTGAGGAAAGAAGAACACACTGGTAAGCTCAGCAACATAAAAAGGCATGGATGTCCATGGAAGACAACAGTGATAAATGATTGCAGGATCCTTTCTATGGTAAAGCAAATACAGAGGGTCCACCACAAGGTACAAACCATTCATAAGCCTGAAGAATAGAAAAGCCAGATTAGACTTTGCCAAAAAACATCTAAAAAAGCCAGACCAGTTCTGGAAAAGCATTCTTTGGACGGATAAAAGTAAGATTAATCTGTACCAGAATGATGGGAATAAAAAAAGGTTTGGAACAGCTCATGATCCAAAGCACACTGTCATCTGTAAAACATGGTGGAGGCAGTGTGATGGCATGGCATGCATGGTTTCCAGTGGCACTGGGTCATTGGTGTTCATTGATGATGTGATAGTAGACAGAAGTAGCCGGATGAATTCTGCAGTGTTTAGAGATATACTGTCATCCCAGATTCAGCGAAATGCAGCAAAGTTGATTGGATGGCTCTTCACAGTACAGATGGACAATGATCCAAAACCCACTGAAAAGGTAACCCAGGAGCTTTTGAAGGCAAATAAGTGAAATATTCTGCAATGGCCGAGTCAAACACCTGATCTCAACCCAATTGAACATGCATTTCACTTGCTGAAGGCGAACCTAAAGGCAGAAAGACCCACAAACAAAGAACAACTGAAGACAGTTGCAGTTAGAGCCTGGCAAAGCATCAGAAAAGAGGAAACTAAGTCTTTGGTAATGTCCATGCATTCCAGACTTCAGGCAGTCATTGCCAGTAAAAGATTCTCAACAAAATATGAAAAATTAACATTTTATTTATGATTATTTTCATTTGTCCAATTACCTTTGAGCCCCTGAAAATGGAGGGACTTTGTATAAAAATGGTTGCAGTTCCTAAAATTTGTACTTAACCCCATGTACTTATGTTCAACCCCTGGAATTAAAGCTTAAAGTCCAAATATATATGGACCTAACCGTATAATATAGGGATATTGGTACTTTCCTCTAGAAGGGTTATCACCGCTATGATGGTCAGAAATGTCAATCCTCTCCAAGAAGATATACCAACAGATACTCTTTTGCCATACTCAGTTTTTAGTTGAGAAATTCTTGCCCTCCGGAAGATTTACACCCCTTCATGACCAGGCCATTTTTTGCTGTACGGCACTGTGCTATTTCAACTGGCAATTGCGCAGTCGTGCAATGCTGTACCCAAACTACATTTATATCCTTTTTCTCACACAAATAGAGATCTATTTTGATCACCTCGGCGGTTTTTACTTTCTGCGCTATAAACAAAAAAGTTCAAAAATTAAAAAAAATTTTGGTTATAAAAAATATCCAATAAACTCAAAGTTAGTCATACATTTAGGCCAAAATTTATTCTGTCTTTGGTAAGAAAAATCCCAATACATGTATATTAATTGGTTTGTGTGAAAGTTATAACGTCTACAAACTATGGTATACATATTGGAACTTTTACTTTCTGACTGCCTATCACATTTCCTGAAGTGCTGAAATGCCAGGGCAGTCCAAACCCCACCCACAAATTACCCCTTTTTGTAAAGTAGACACCCCAAGGATTTTGCAGAGAGGCATGTTGAGTCCATGAAACATTTTATTTTTTGCCACAATTTTTCGAAATTTTATTTTTTTTTTTACACAAAGTTGTCGCTTAAATGATATATTGCTCATGCATGCCATGAATATATGTGGAAAACCCCCCCACATTCTTCTACTTCACCCGAGTATGGGGATATCACATGTGAGAGACTTTTTTGCAGCCTAGCTACATTGAGGACCCCAAAATCCAATGACCACCTCCAGGCTTTCAAAGGGCATATTTCCTCATATCACGTCTCCACTAACTATCACAGTTTTGGAGGCTATAAAATGCCAGGATAGCACCAAACCCCCCCCCCAATATGACCCCTTTTTGGAAAGTAGACACCCCAAGAAATTTGATAAGAGCCATGTTGAGTACAGATACAGATATGATTTTTGTCACGGTTTTGAAAACAGAAAAACAGAAAAGAAAAAATACATTTTTGTTCTCTTTCTTCGTTTTCCAAAAATGTGGCAACAAATGAGATCTGCAAAATACTCACCATGCCTCTTAGCAAATATCTTGGAGTGTCTACTTTCCAAAAAGGGGCCATTTGGAAGGGTTGCTTCTACTATCCTGACATTTCAGGGCCAACATTAGAAGCTTATGCCACACATCACCCACTCTTGAAGGCCAAGTCTTTTCTTACACTCTGTTCATGTGAAAAAACTGTTTTTTTTTTTTTGCTAAAAAATACTTTGAACCCCTAAACATTATATATATTTTTAAAGCAGAGGCCCTAGAGAATAAAATGGTGGGTGTTGAAATTTTTTACATCACACAGTATTTGCACAGCAATTTTCAAATGCAAATCTTTTGGGAAAAATACACTTTGTAGAATTTTAATGCACAAAAACACAATATATTGCCCAATTGTTTGATAAGATATAAAAGATGATGTTACATCGAGTAAATAGATACCAAACATGACATGCTTTAAAATTGTGCATGCCCGAGCAATGGCGACAAAGTGCATACATTTTTAGTATCGATAGGTAATGCTTTAAAAGCCTTTACAGGTCACCAATTTATGTTTACACAGGAAGTCTAGTGCTAGTGCTTTTTCACTTTTATTGCTATCACAGGGAATGTGAATATCCCCTGTGACTGCAATAGACATTGACATGTATTCTTTTTTGAGAAATCTGGGGTCTTTTAGACTCTAGATATCTCCTCTGCCCTTACATCATCTGATCTCACCAAGATTGGTGTGATCGGGGGCGTGTCCAAGATGGTGACCGGAGCAGCCGCATAATCGAGAGCTCTGTCACCTCGCACACTCATCCACATCCATCCTGTGGACGGCTATCTCCCTACCTGAACCATGGACCCTGCTGACTTGGCCAGCTGCCTAGAGAGGGGAGTCGGATCGGTCTGGTCCCCCTCCGGAGGAATGGACATTCGCTGCCTATTGAAGCCTACTGCAGTCTCCGCACGGACCCGACCTGGTGCCTCTCCCAGGTGTTGCTGCTCTACCATCTGAAGCCCTGCAAGGTAGGCCCGACACCTGGGGGAATCACTGGCGGCCACTGGACCCTCGTTCCAGCTTTGGAGGCCCATGGCCTTCTGAGGCCTACACACCAGCGGAGCCTGCGCACCCATCACTGAGGTGGTACAGCTCTTACCACATCCAGGGCCCTAGAGATTAGTTGTGGCCTGGGGGAGGGACATCTGAGCTGTCTACAACCCTCTCCCCCCAAAATAATCTGGCAACCTGAGCCTTCAAAGGGCCTACCTGTGGACGGCTCCTGTGCCCTATTTAGCTACATTAGATCCTGCTGGGGCCCACACCTGTGCGACCTGCTCATGTGGGCCTCTGACCTTCCTGGTGGGCTCCATCCATATTATATCCCCTCCCCCCTTGGTGTGTTAGTGAATTGGGAATACCACCAGCAGAATCGTCTTTCTCCTGCATATATATGGCTTCATTTCTACTTATTCAGTCACCTGGGGGGGGGGGGGGGCAAATATCCGTATTAAGAGCTAATTTTTATAGCAACCATCTTTTTCTGCTGCTGCGGATGAGGATTGCGGATAACTAGAGGCAAGATCCAAAACCACGCAAGCTGCTAAAATCAGCTAGGGGCAAAAGAGGTAACAACCATGGCCACAGCTTCCTTGCGTTAACCCAACCCGCTTGCCGCACCGGCGGACTTCAATTCTCTCATGACGGCTATTACCAATTGCCAAGTGGTACTCGCTACGAAAATTGAACATTTGCAGACTGATATAGGGCTGATCCGAAGAGATCTTGAGGCATTCCGGGGCAGAGTAGCGACGGTTGAGCAAAGGGACAGTGATGCGGAAGACACCATGCACGGCCACTCGGCTGAGATGCATACAATGCAGGTAAAAGTCAAATACCTTGAGACCAGAGCAGAAGATCCTCCCTGAGTTACCGAGAACCTTCGCTCCTTATTGCCTCGAGCCACCTTCTCTAACTTTTTTGTGGTCTAGAGGGCCCATCAGATGCCAGCAGCCAGGGGCTGATTTTTAGGAGTTTCTAGTTTGTTCTCTCTATTGCAAGGTACAGTTGATATTTCATGTGGTCCAGTTTATGTATGGTATCCAGCTGATATACTGGTTTTCCTGATGCATATCTTACAGTTCTGTGATGTCTTCTCGGGATTCAGCCTGGGTGATCGCAACTCTGTTTTCCAACACATATTACGGCGCCCCCTTATTTGAAATGTATCTCCTGGAACGTGCAGGGCCTCAATTCCCCCGTGAAGTGTTCCTTGGTCTTCCAATTTCTCAAGTCCTCTAATACGCATATTTGTATTTTGCACGAAACCCATTTAATGGGCCGAAAAGTACTAGGCTTGAAGAGAGCTTGGGTCGGTCACTATTACAATGCTACGTATTCTTCCTATGCCCGAGGAGTTAGTGTCCTTATTCATAAATCATTGTCATTCACCTTTCTCCATCTCAGGCTGGATCCTGTGGGTTTTGATACATGTGATGACCAACTGTTTTGAAATGGTAATTTTTGGCCTCGTCTGCCTCCTTCTTCCGCATGGTCTCTGGCTGCTTTGGCTCCGCTCCTGGCCTCATATCCCACATGCCACGTTCTTTTAGCTGGCTATTTTAATCTCACTCCAAATCCTAGTGTTGACAAACTTTATCCTGACACCAGTGGGGAGTCAGAGTTGGCCAGGTGGGTGGGGCTCTATCAGTTCAGATGTGTGGCGTTGGAAAAATCCTGAGACCAGGGCTTATACCTGCCACGCGGCATCACGTAGAACAATGTCAAGAATTGATCTTTGCTATGTTATGCCTCCACTCCACTCTTAGCGAGAGTCAGAGAGATCTCCATCCTTCCTAGGGGGATATCGGATCCCGCTCCACTTCTCCTCCGCTTGAGTATTTCTGATGCTCCGGGGGAAAAAGTTGGAGACTGTCTCGCTATTGGATTACTGACCCGGAGGTGGAACCTTCTATGGGGAAGGTGTTGGAGCAGTATTGGGTCTCTAATAAGGATTCTGTTACACCTACTATTATCTGGGAGGCTTGTAAGGCTACCCTTAGAAGACAGTACCGTACCCTGATTGGGGGGTTGCAGGTCAGGCGACTACTGGAAGTGGAAAGGGTGAACTGACGGGTGCAGGATTCTGAATCTGATTATGTTGCTAACCCTGATTCTGTTACTCACCACAACTTGCAACTGGCTGTTAGGGAGGCTTTACTTTTATGCACGGAGACCTCCAGGAAGGCGCTTCCAACAGCAGCTTATTTTTGAACAGCGTGATAAAGCTGGATGTCTGTTGGCTTGGTTGGCTAAGGAACAAACTGCCTTGACTTATGTTGCCCTTATACAGGCTGTGGATGGTTCTAGGATCCTTGATCCAGTCTTAATTAACCATCGTTTTGCTGACTATTATGCAAATTTATATTCCTCTAAAATTACCTAAACGCCACAGGACCTGTCCCAGTATTTGGATCTTGTTGAATTGCTGTCTCTCTCCCCAGTTCAGAGGGGACAATTGGGGGCTCCGATTTCCTTGGAGGAGATCCAGCAGGTGATTAGCAAACTCCAATGCGGTAAAACGCCGGGTCCTGATGGCTTTCCAATAGAATTCTATAAAACATGTATTGAACAACTGGTCCCCCGCTTCCAAATACTTTTTAATACACTACTTGAGATGGAAACCTTGCCCTCTTCTATGCTCCAAGCGGTGGTAGTGGTGATTTTAAAGCCTGGGAAGGACCCGTCTGATTGCTCCTCCTATCAACCAGTTTCCCTGTTGAACACTGATGCGAAAATACTCGCTAAGGTGCTTGCTGGGAGTCTGTGCTCTGTTATTTCTACGTTAGTACACAATGATCAGATGGGCTTTATGCCGGGTAAGGGCACTGACATTAACATATGGAGACTATTCACCCATATATCTATGGCTCAGGACAGCGACGACCCTGGTGTGGTGCTGTCCATGGATGCCGAAAAGGCCTTTGATTTGGTTGAGTAGGAGTATTTGTTGGAAACTCTGCGATGTTTCGGACTTGGCCCCAATTTTATTTCATGGGTCAGATGCCTGTACAGTGCCCCATTTGCAAGAGTCCGTACTAACAATATCCTTTCTCCCCCTTTTGCTCTCGGCAGGGTTACCCGCTTTCGCCGGGTCTGTTTGCCCTGGCGATTGAGCCTTTGGTTTGCTTGATTCGTTCTTCCAGGGCCTTGCAGGGGCTACCGGTGGGCGACTGGGAGGACAGGGTTTCTTTTTGTATGCGGATGACACCCTTTTATATCTGAAGGACTGCGATTCATCTCTTAAAGCGGCTTTTGACCTTATCGATCGTTTCGGTACTTACTCTGGGATATGCATAAACTGGGAGAAATCAATACTATTTCCTCTTGCGTCGGGACCTTTACCTGATATAACATTTGCCCCCATTAGATATGTATCTAAATTTAAATACTTGGGTGTGATGGTTCAGCGTCACCTGACTAAATACCTCCCAGACAATCTTCATCCTCCTTTGCAACAATTGCAAACTAAATGTAACGCCTGGTCTTCCCTTCCTATTAGCACCATAGGCCGAGTGAATCTCTTTTAAATTATATTCCTACCTAAATTTGTTTACTTTTCGACACACGCCAGTACAAATTCCATAGCCACTTTTCTGTTGCGTGGACGGTATTGTTTCTGTGCTTCTCTGGGCTGGGGGGACCCCTAGACTTTCCCAATCTACCTTGCACTCACCCATTGATCGTGGCGGCCTGGCGCTACCTAAGCTGATTTTATACTATTGGGCAGCTGTTTTGGTCACGGTGCGCTTGTGGTTCTCCCAGCCTAGGGATAATGCAGTGGTGATCCTGGTGGCGGCTGTGTTGGGCTGTCATGCAAAACTTAGCAACCTGGTTTATAGGGGCGACATACTATGCCTCATGGTGTCCTGCTTTCCTTTAATGACCTTAAACACAACCATGGTCTGCCTAATCAGATGTTTTTCCACTTTATTCAATTGCAACATGCTGTTGCTGCCTGTTTCCTACCCCTCCTGCTGTACAGAGTGACCCTTTGGAAAGTTTATTGATAGAGGAGGACTTGTCTAAACCTTTGTCCTCTTTCCACTCTCTGCCGCTACTCCTATCTACCCCTAGAATTCAGTCGCTCTACAATAAGTGGCACACAGACCATCCATCCCTGTCGATTGCAACATGCTGTTGCTGCCTGTTTCCTACCCCTCCTGCTGTACAGAGTGACCCTTTGGAAAGTTTATTGATAGCGGAGGACTTGCCTAAACCTTTGTCCTCTTTCCACTCTCTGCCTCTACTCCTATCTACCCCTAGAATTCAGTCGCTCTACAATAAGTGGCACGCAGACCATCCATCCCTGTCGGAGGATGATTGGGAGGATTGTCTGTTGCAAAGCCTCCCTACTATGATCTTAGCCAGGGATCGTTTTATAGAACTAAAATTTATCCATAGAGGATATTAAACCCCGCAGCGACTGGCGGTGATATATCCTGGGAGATTGGTTGCATTTCCTCGTTGTGATATGGCAGTTGGCATGTTTAATCATATGTTTTGGGAATGTACAAAGTTGTGCCCCTTTTGGCTCGGGGTTTTAGATACTATTGTTGCTGTTGGTAAACTGTCTGTTCCGTTGGATCCGCTGATTATGTTGTTAGGCCTTACCTCGTAGAGGCACCTAAGCATAGCAAACTGTTTTTTTTTCTGTATATTATGCTAGAAGAGAAATTTTGTTGAGGTAGAAGTGGTCTACCCCACTCAGTGTCTCTGGTTGGAAGAGGGCAATCAATGGTGCGTTTCCTTTGTATAAACTTACATATATGAGTCGCAATTGTCCAGCTAAACTTGATAAAATTTGGTCCGGGTGGGTGGAGGCACAGGGCCTAACGATAAAAACCATGGTGCTTCCACACTGGGGCTTTGATAAGTTTGCAATATTTGTCTAATTTGTTGCTATTTGTGTAGTTTGTCTCTCTCCTATAGTCTTTTTTCACCCCCTTTCTTCTCCATCTTGCCCTTCCCACTCCCTTTTCCCTCCTTCTTTGGCATCCACTGTATGATTTTTGTCTCAACTCTTCCCCTTTGCGGGTTGTTACTAGCTAGACCATAATGTGTATGCGATTACTGAGTCTGCTCAGGATGACAGGTTGATTCTGTATGATTCTCAGCTTTGGTGGTATATACTGTTATTTACTGTATGCCACATGATAGCCTGTTTTTATGTACCTTGAATTTTTTGTACTTTTGTAGGATTTCAATAAACGCAACTGTTAAAAAAGATTGGTGTGATCAGATGCTTTCCAAATTTGCAAATGGCTCTGTTTATATCCAGCAAACCTGAAGTGATGAAATGTTCATAGCTTCCAATTTCTCGGACTATAGAGATGATTGGATCCATTCTGGTCTCTAATCAGCTCTATGGTCATTCTTGGATTCCCCTGTGGGACAGAAGAGCCCAAGAAAATTTTGGAAAGTGGCTGGGGGGTATGTCCATTCCTGCTGCTTGTAAAAATGATTCAGCAGCTAATTGGCCACTAGGATTGCTTTTACATGAAAGCTGACCGCCAGCTGAAAAACGATACCAGGATGGTTCCTGTAGCTGCAGGATTCATCATAGTAAAAGTCCAGTGACGTACCAGTACATTGCTGGTCCATGTTGGGCATATATGTAACAGCAGAGAACATAGGCATATGATGAATCATGTCTGTGGATCAATATGTCCGCAATTAAGTCTTTTTTGTAATGCCCATGTTGAGGGTTAAGCCCAAAAAAGTTTTAATTTCAGAAACCGTGATAGGTTTTCATGAGAATTGTCTGCCAAGAGCTGAATTTGGATGAACGCTGATGTACTGTGCGTATAAATTGCCTTGGCCCACAATCAATTGGTACAAATCTTCCGTGAAAAACAGTGGAGGGACTAAACGCTAGTGCTGGCAGCGAATGGTCTGATCCTAATGGCACTGGCTGGGTGACGAGGTGATCAAAGGGTTAATAGAGGCGATCAAAGGGTTAAATGTGTTAATCTAACGTGTTTGTGTGTAAAATGTAGTGCTTTTACTCGGTGCCGTGTTCTCTCTTCTCTCCCTGGACCGACCAGGTGGGCACAGGTGCATTCACACCCTGAAATAGGAAGCATAAGATTACGTCAATTTGCCCAGAGCCGCTGCTCCCCCACAAAATGTGAGGAAGCGGTCACCAAGTTCTCAATATGGTATTTTTTTTAAATTTTGGTTAACATTATTTTTCATTTTTTTAATACTTTTATCAGAATAGTACAGTGTAACATTGTACTACTTGGGGAGGGGTTGGTCAAGGATTATTTTATTTTTTTTCCACTTTGCTTTGCAAGAGATATAGAGATCATTTCTACTGCAATGCAAAGCTTGCTGTCATGAACCTAAGGAATGAGTTAGGTTTTTGACAGCTCAAGATAGTGATCTGTGATTGGCTGGAGCTGGTCACATGGTACAGGGTGCTGTGATTGGCCCCATATATCATGTAACAGCTGTGGGCCAATCACAGCTCACTAGGAAGAGAAGCAGAGCTGTTATGAATCAGATTGATTCATAGCAGCTTTGCTAACATTGTGACTATGCAATCACATGATCACCGGGTCCCATTTCTTGATGCGTTAAAAAACACATTTCTTGATGCGTTAAAATACCAGGATAGTACAAACACCCCAAATGACCCCTTTTCGGAAAGTAGACACCCTAAGCTATCTGCTGAGAGGAATATTGAGTCCATTCGCCAGGGGGATCTTCAGTCTGCTGTGTCCGCCAGACACTGCAGTCGCGGGTGGGGAGTGCTGTGCGCTAGTACAGCTAGTGTTAGTACAGCCAGGGCGACATACCCGTAGGTCACTTTGCCTGTAGCTGCCTCCCGTCCGCAGTACATTGCAGGCGGGCGGGAAGCGTTTAAAACACTTCATTCAAAAGAATGCATTGTATGTGTTTTGCATTTCCCTAGTGGCCACTTCTGTGTGCCCACACATCGTAGATGCAGGTGCTTGACTCCTATGAATGACGTGGCCAAGTAATCAAGTGTGAAGGGTGGTGTCTAAATCAGTACTGTGTCCTGTATTCCCTCTGAAGGACAGTGCACAGCAGGATTACAGTAATAAACTAGAAAAGCTACAATTTCTGGGGAAATTGTGTGAAGTGTTCTTGCCTCCACCAGTAGTCTACAACTGGAGTGGGCGGAGTAACTGGGTGGAGTGGCTTGTTACTCTGCTGCCTGCTCACACACCTGGGTTCCTATGGCAACTCACTCTACAGCAAGGGCAGAGGAGCGGTTAAAACAAACTGCTCCAACTTGCTCACTTCACTGGCAGTTGCCATCTTTAAATGGTTGTAGTTTTAAAATGATAAATCCTACACCGAAGAGCTTTATATTGTGAGAATCACAAGACCCAGACCTATATTTTGATGCATAGTGTGTCTCTGAAATATTAAAAATGAAGGCACAGTCACAGTTTAGAATTTGCCCTTCAAATTTGAGGTGACTAGAGTGGAGTTTCAATGAATGTCAATGGGCGGCGTGAGTTGCAAACAAATGGTCATATTGTGAAAACTATCAGGACTATGACTTAGCCGTGGCAGCAGGGATAGCTGAACGTTTTGATATAAGATTTGTGTAGGTGGGCTTGAAAATGAGGGAGTGATGGCAGTTTAGAAATCATGTCCTGATTTTTCAACTCACACACTAGATTTTGTCAGCTCCCACTCTAGTTTTGAACATTGTGCCATTCATTCCTATGGAACCAATTTCACCACAAAAACGGCGATATTTCGTGAACCATTCGGCGAAAGGTTCCACAAAGTAATAGCACACCAATTGGGAACAATCCGCACGTTTCGGTATATTACTGTCTATGTAGTGTAAAAACTGTGGGAGGAGTTAGGGTGGTAAATTTGGCTATAATAATAAGAACTAGAAAATCTTCAATTTCTGGGGAAATTGTGTGAAGTGTTCTTGCCTCCACCAGTAGTCTACAACTGGAGTGGGCGGAGTAGCCTTGGTCACTCTGCTGGCTGCTGACACAGCTGGGTTGCTATGGCAACTCACTCTAGTGCAAGCTGAGAGGAACTTTTATAAAAAAACTGCTCCAACTTGCTCAGTTCACTGGTGGTTGCCATTTCAAACAGTTGTAGTTTTAAAAGTATAAATCCTACAGCGAAGAGCTTTATATTGTGAGAACCACAAGACCCAGACCTACATGTTGATGCATAGTATGTCTCTGAAATATTAAAAATGAAGGCACAGTCGCAGTTTAAAAATGTCCCTTAAAACTTCAGGTGTCTGGTAGTGGAGATTCAATGAATGTCAATGGGCGGCGTGAGTTGCAAACAAATGGTCATTTTGTGAAAACTATCAGGACTATGGCTTAGCCGTGAACATTTTTAGTGGCAGCAGGGATAGCTGAACGTTTTGATATAAGATATGTGTAGATGGGCTTGAAAATGACAGAGTGATGGCAGTTTAGAAATCATGTTCTGATTTTTCCTTACACACTCTAGCTTTTCTCTGCTGCCACTCTAGTTGTGCCATTCATTCCTATGGGATCAATTTCACCACAAAAACCATGATATTTCGTTAACCATTTGGCGAAACGTTCCACAAAGTAATAGCAATCCAATCGTGAACAATCCGCACGTTTTTATATATTACTTGTCTTTGTAGTGTAAAAACTGTGGGAGGAGTTAGCGTGGTAAATTTTGCTATAAGAATATATTTGTGAGATAATAAGTGGTCTTGCCATGCAAGAACACTTAACTAAGGGCTCACAATTAGCAGTGGTGTTTTCAACCTTCTGTGCGCACACCTGCAACAGGAAGCTCATTTATCAGCAGTGCTACTGGCAAGTAGGTGATGTTGCAAACCATTCTTTAACCACTTGCCCTCTAGAGGATTTACCCCTCTTAATGACCGGGCCTCTTTTTGCTACTCGGTGCTGCACTTATTCAACTGATAATTGCGCGGTCATGCAATGCTGTACCCAAACAAAATTTATGTCCTTTTTTTCACACAAACAGAGCTTTATAATAGTGGTATTTGATCACCTGTGTGCTTTTTATTTTTTGCGCTATAAACAAAAAAAAACCCGAAAATTTTGAAAAAAAATATTTTTTGTTTTTGGCTATAAAAAATAAAATAAATAAAAAATAAAAATAGTAAACTCAGTTATAAATTTAGGCCAAAATGTATTCTGCTACATGTTTTTGGTAAAAAATCCCAATAAGTGTATATTGATTGCTTTGTGTGAACGTTATAGCGTCTACAAACTATGGTATAGATACTGTATTTTACGCCATTTTGTTGCTATACAGCGCTGCACTAGTTTAGCTGACAATTGCGTGGTCATGCAATATGGTACATAAATGAAATGTATGTCCTTTTTTCACACAAATAGAGCTTTCTTTTGGTGGTATATGATTACCTGTGCGCATTTATTTTTGGCGCTATAAACAAAAAATGTTTTGAGAAAATGTTTTTATTTTAAAAACGATATTTTCTCATTTCTGTGAGAAAAAATATCCAAAAAAACTAAAATTTCGTCATAAATTTAGGACAAAATGTATTCTCCATATTTTTGGTTAAAAAATCCCAATAAGTGTATATTGATTGCTTTGTATGAAAGTTATAGCGTCTAAAAACTATGGTATAGATAATGGAATTTACAGAGCTTTTACTTTCTGACTGCCCATCACATTTATTTATTTATTTCAGGTACTTATATAGCGCCATCAATGTACACAGTGCTTTACATATATATTGTACATTCACATCAGTCCCTAACCCTCAAGGGGCGTACAATCTAAGGTCCCGAACACATTTCTTAATGCGTTAAAATACCAGGATAGTACAAACACCCCCAAATGACCCCTTTTCAGAAAGTAGACACCCTAAGCTATCTGCTGAGAGGAATATTGTTTTTTTTTCCACAAGTTTCTGGAAAATGACAAAACCTTTTTTTTTCTTTTTGCACAAAGTTGTCATTTAAATGATATATTTCTCGCACAAGCCATGGGTATATGTGGAATTACACCCCAAAATACATTCTGCTACTTCTACTGAGTATGGGGATACCACAAGTGTGAGACTTTTTGGGAGCCTAGCCACATACAGGAGCCTGAAATCCAATGACCACTTTGAAAGCCTGTAGGTGCGTAACTTCCTCATTTCACTTCCTCACTTCCTATCACAATTTTGAAGGCCCTGAAATGCCAGGATAGCACCAAACCCCCCCCCAAATTACCCCTTTTTGGAAAGTAGACACCCCAAGGAATTTAAAAAGAGGCATGGTGAGTATTGCAGATCTCATTTTTCTCACAAGGTTTTGAAATATAAAAATAGAAAAGAAAAAATATGTTTGTTTTTTTTCTTCAATTTTCAAAAACTTGTGGCAACAAATGAGATCTGCAAAATACTTACCATGCTTCTTATCAAATTCCTTGGGGTGTCTACTTTCCATAAAGTGGTCATTTGGGGGGGGGGGGGTTGGTGCTATCCTGGCATTTTGGGGCCTCCGAAACTGTGATAGGAAGTCAGGAAGTGTAATGAGGAAATAAAGCCCTTTGGAAGCCTGAAGGTGCTTATGGATTTTGGGGTCCTGTACTTGGCTAGACTGCCAAATAGTCTCTCACATGTGGTACCCCCATACTCTGGAGAAGTAGCAGAATGTATTTTGTGGAGTAATTCTACATATACCCATGGCATGTGTAAGCAAAAAATCATTTAAGTGACAATTTTGTGTAAAAAAAAAAAATTTTTGTTTGTCATTTTCCAAAAACTTGTAGTAAAAATATAAATTCTTCTATTGATTCAACCTGCCTCTCAGCAAATAAGTTGGGGTATCTACTTCCAAAAAGGGTTAGCTTTGGGGGACTGGGGACATTTTATGCCCAGCATTAGAAGTTTTATGCCACACATCACTCACTCTTCTGACCACCTGAAGATCAAGCCTTTTCTGACACTTTTTGTTCACATGAAAAAAATCTGTATTTTTTGCTAGGAAATTAATTTAAACCCCAAACATTATATATTTTTTTAAAGCAAACAAATAGTGAATAAAATGGTGGGTGCTGCAATTTTTTATGTCAAAAAGCGGTTTTAGACCAGCTAGAGAACAGTGATAGTAAATTAGAACTACTTGCAGAATTGAGTGATAATGATTCGTAGGGAAATTTGTCATCAGACACTGAAAACGATTTTGCGACTTTGCTCAGTGATGTGCGAACTTGGAGCTATTTTTCAAATTTCAGTGTTTTTGGTTTGATTATATTATTGAATTAAATTTATTATTATATTATTATTTTTTATGATTATTTATTAAATTATGATTCATGATTTTGTGTTTCAAATTTTAACATACCTGGAATGTTTGCTGGACTCTTGTTCGGACAGATTTCAGTGAATTATTCCTAAAAATTACAGGCCTACAATAAAAAAAAATACATATTTCCATGCAAAAAAATGTACCGCTTTGAGCAAAGAAATACTGACATAATCAGACCGCTAGGGAGGTTAAAAATCAGCACTGACATAGACTTCATATTGTGAAAAAAATTTGTAAAATATTTGTAAACCGAGGCATTATTTTCAAAGAATTTTCATTTATAAACCAAAAATTACGTTAACAGAGGCATTCGTAGACAGAGGTATTACTGTATATGCTATGTTCTTTTTTTGTTGTTGTATGCAGCCTGTGGACTGAATGAAAAAAAAGAGAAGAAATCTCTGCCAGAAAAAGTGTGTGGTATTCCCACCATCAGTATATACCGCCATGCAACCATCCACTTCCAGTGGTGGGCACACGGTGCCACATGCGCCAGTTCCAAGATTGTACAAATGTCTAAATAGTGGCACACTTGAATAAAAATTGTCCACGTATAAGTGGTACCCCGTATGGAAAAAGGATGACACCAAGTCCCAAACTATCTTGTCACTACTCCCCATGTAGTCTGGGCATCTGGGTGGCTCCACGTGACTTTTCCCTCATAATTCTGAAACTTATAAATATAGCCTGTTGCCCTCTTACAGGTCTTCTACATCTTGACCCCATATCTGGCACGCTTGCTGGGGAGAAATTGTTTGAATGCAAGGTGGCCAGAAAAATGAATAAGGGACTCATCAACGCAGATGTTTTGCTGGGGAGTATAGACAACTGCAAATTTTTGGTTAAGGTGATTTATGAGGGGCTGAATTTTGTGGAGCCAGTGAAATTCAGGGTCACCCCATGTTGACAGAGTGTATTGTTGTTGAAATGCATAAAACACCTTATACGCTCACATCTATGCCTGGCCATGGCAGCGGAGAACACGGGCATATGATGAATCGGGTCTGTGGACCAATACAACCGTAATTAATTTTTTTTAGTAATGCCCATGTTGAGGGTTAGGTCCAAAAAAAATTTAAATTCGGAAACCGTAATGGGTTTCCATGCGAATGGTCTGGCAAGGTTAGAATCTTGATTGGCGGCGATAAACTGTTGTGCATATAAATTGCTTTGATCCACATTCAATGCATACAGATCTTCCGTAAAAAACAGCTCCAAAAAATCAAGGGGAGTAGTTAAATTTGCTACTTCCACCTGATTTACGGGTTGGGCAGTGAATGGGGGAAGTACGGGTGCTGCAGAACTTGTGGGCTTGCCACCACACCAGCTTGTACTGTACTTATGGGATTTGCCACGTCACCAAGTGATACTGCAGTGCTGGTATTATTATTATTATAGATGATTTATATAGCGTCAACAGTTTGCTCAGCTCTTTACAATATAACAGCAGACAATACAGCAACAATGCAGTTCAATACAAGAGGGTTAGGAGGGCCCTGCCCCTTGGAGCTTACAATCTAAGATGTACGTGAAAGAACAGGAAGTACTAGGCCACTAGTACTCGACAGTTCACCAAAAGGTAGCGTAGCACTAGTACTGGCACTCTTCTGCATACGAGACTCATCAAAATTTACCGCCAAGTGCTAAAAGAGATCAGGCCTGATTCTGCCAACACTGCGTTTTTGTGTGCAATGTATCAAGTA
The DNA here is from genome assembly GCF_062004578.1 of Staurois parvus. Taxonomy (NCBI): domain Eukaryota; kingdom Metazoa; phylum Chordata; class Amphibia; order Anura; family Ranidae; genus Staurois; species Staurois parvus. The sequence goes on from NW_028317941.1 coordinate 1,427,082, forward strand.
ACAGTGACCTACTGACACTGCACTTGCTGGGGGAAATGAGGGGGTAAGCGTAGGGGCTAAACGCAGGTGCTGGCAGGTGCCGGGGTTGATCCCGCTAACGCTGCATTTTGGGGAACGCAATAATAATGTGAACGCTGGTATAGTGCTGATCTGATCAAAGATATGGATCCGTTCAGACACTATACTAGCAATGGAGGTTTATTGTGTATGAGCGTCTTTATTACGGAAAGCATAGTTCTTCCTTCTGTACCAGGGAAGAAAGTGGTCAGTCATAAACTCCACATACTTTGCAGAGGTCATCTTTACACCTTCGGGACCCTAAAGGGGCCAACCAGCTCTGTTCCCATGATTCCGGCCCAAAACATGACTCCACCACCGCCTTGCTGACGTCGCAGCCTTTGTCAGGAGCCGACTGGCGGTAGCCTCTAGCGACCCACAGGCCGGAATTCCTCAGGGCGCGGAATTCCTCCGGATGACCCAACTGACCTCTCTTCTGTGGGTGGTTGCGGAAAAACTCTTGAATTAATCTGGGAGCGTGGACGTTTTGGGCTGGTTCCCATGAATTTTCCTCTGGCCCATAGCCTTTCCATTTAATGAGGTATTGTATCCGACCTCCTCTCTTCCTGCAATCCAAGATTGCCTCCACTTCAAATTCCTCCTCTCCATCAATGTCTAAGGCTACCGGAGGTCTTGATCTACAATCTGGGAAGGGATCTGGAGTTGCAGGATTCAGCAGGGATTCGTGGAACACCGGGTGTATCCGGAAAGATTCGGGCAGCGCCAATTCAAAGGCCACTTCATTGATCTGCCGTTTCACCTGGAAAGGGCCCACGAATTTGGGTGCCAACTTCCTTGATGGGCATGCCATCTTCAGGTTGGTCGTTGCCAACCAAACCTGATCTCCTGGGTGTATGACCAATCTCCTCTTATCAAAGGCTCTGTTTTTATCCTCCCAGGCCTTTGTCACTGCTTCCTGTAGTAACTTGTTGGATGTGAAAAAATTTAGGGCGTCTTGAGCTTCCGACACCGAGTTTTCAGGAATCAGATCCGGTAGGAAAGTGGGATGGTACCCGTAATTGGCGTAAAACGGAGACTACTTGGTGGTGGAATGGTTTGTATTGTTATAGGCAAATTCTGCTAGTAGCAGGAGTGCCAGCCAATCATCCTCAAGAAAAGAGGTATAACACCTGAGATACTGCTCCAATGTCTGGTTGGTCCGTTCCGTCTGCCTATTCGTTTGCGGGTTGTATGCTGAGGAAAATGACAGTTTAATCCCCAACATTTCGCACAGGGCTCTCCAAAACTTTGACGTAAATTGGACTCCCCGATCCGATACTATGTTCCTAGGAACTCCATGGTGCCTTACTACTTCTTTAATAAAGAGCTGTGCGGTCTCGGGGGCAGAAGGTGTATTCTTCAGTGGCAGAAAGTGGGCCATCTTAGGAAAAGCGATCCACGACCACGAATATTGCGGTATGGCTTTGTGAAGGTGGCAGTTTCACAATAAAATCTATGGAGACCATACTCCACGGTCGGTCGGGTAGAAGTAAGGGTCGCAGTAGGCCCCAAGCTTTACCGAGTAGACCTATTGCGGTTACAGATTGCACAGGTCTTTACGTATATTTCACAATCCTTGACCACACTCGGCCAGCAAAACGTGCATTGGATCAACTCCAACTTTTTACCTACTCCGAAGTGGCCTGCCAATGGGTGGTCATGGCAGTAGCCCAAGACCAGGTTTCGAGCTTCTTCGGGAACCACGATCTGTTCCCCCTTCCATAACAACTCTTCTCTGCTTTGTACTGAGACTCCGGGTGGATTGGGGGCCCCTATTGATGCAGCTTGTAATTTTGACAGTAACTGTAAGAAGTTACTCGCTGGCAGAATGGTATCAGGTTTAGGAGTTTCTATAGGATCCTCGAACATCCGTGAGAGCGTGTCGGGTTTTGTGTTCTTAGAGCCAGGTCGGTAGGTTATATGGAAGGTGAATCTTGAGAAAAACAACGTCCATCTGGCTTGCTGTGGTCTAAGGCGTTTAGCCGTCCTTAGGTACTCTAAATTTTTGTGATTTGTGTAGACCAAAATTGGGTGTAGGGCTCCTTCCAATAAGTATCTCCACTCTTCCAGTGCGGTCTTAATTGCCAGAAGTTCCAGGTCCCCAATGTCGTAGTTCCTCTCCGCCGAGGTGAGCTTCCTAGAAAAGAAGGCGTTCTCAGACGCATCTACCTCCAAAATGTATGGCAGGGATGCATCCGGGTGACTTAAAATGGGGGCTGCCGTGAACAACTTCTTCAGGGTCTCGAAAGCAACCTGCGACTCTGGTGTCCAATGAAAACGTACCCCCAGTTTTGTAAGTTGGGTGATAGGAGAGACCAGGCCTGAGAAATTCTTAATGAACTTTCGATAAAAGTTTGCGAAGCCAATAAACCGCTGAACGCTTCTTTTATCTACGGGTACTGGCCATTCCAGAATTGCGGAGATCTTCTGGGAATCCATGGCAATTCCCAAGGTGGAGATGATTAGCCCCAGGAACTGGATACTGTGTTGCTCAAAGCTGCACTTCTCTACCTTGGCATAAAGCCCATGCTGGCGAAGTCGCTCCAGCACGCTCCTGACGTGACCTCGATGTGCCTCCAAGGATGGGGAAAAAAATCAGAATATCGTCAAGATAAACTACCACAAAGATGTCCAGATAATCTTTGAAAATGTCATTTATAAAGTGTTGAAAGGTGGCCGGGGCATTGCACAACCCGAATGGCATAACCAGGTACTCAAAGTGCCCGAACCGGGTGTGAAAAGCTGTCTTCCACTCATCCCCTTCGTGTATATGGACCAAGTTATAAGCGTCCCTGAGATTCAACTTTGTAAAGATAGATGCCGCCTTCAATCTCTGGAACAATTCAGGGACTAAGGGAAGAGGATAGCGGTTCTTGACTGTAATCTTGTTCAGCTCCCGGTAGTCAACACAGGGTCTCAGCGACTTATCCTTTTTTTCCACAAAAAAGATTCCGGCACCAGCTGGTGATGTGGACGGGCGGATGAATCACTTTTGGAGGCTCTCGTCGATGTATTCCTTCAATGCCCCCAACTCCCGCTCTGATAAGGGGAAATTCGGCCAAAAGGGATCTCAGAACCTGGAAGGAGATCAATTGGACAGTCATATGCCTGATGTGGGGGGAAGGATGTCTGCTCCCCGTGGGCTAAAAATGTCAAGGTAAGAGTGGTAGGCCGAAGGAATGGCTTGGGCCAATTCTTCGTCAGTGTTCACACAGCATAGGGACTGAGTGGCTATTGGTGTCCTGAGGCAACAGTGCTCTTGGCAATAAGGTGAGTTGAACTGAATTGCTCCAGTCTTCCAGTTAATGTGAGGGTCATGGGCTCGTAACCAAGGAAGCCCCAGGATAACTGGAAAGAAAGGGGACGCGATGGCGTCCAGGCGGAGGAGTTCCTGATGATGACCAGCCACTGTAGTGCAGATCGGAGGGGCAGACCCGCATGCTGCCGCGATCCCTGACAGCCTTGTTGGAACAGGGTGGCCGTCCACCAACCAACCACTACTCCATCCATCTGGACCATCCAGGGTTGCACGGCACTCATCAGTGAACAGGACTGTTTGAAAATTAGTCTTCATGTATTTTTCTGCCCAATGCAGCCGTTTCTGCTTGTGAGCATTGGTTAGTGGTGGCCGAATAGAAGGTTTATGCACAGTTGCAAGACTCTGGAGGACTCTAAACCTTGATGTTTGTGGGACTCCAAAGGCACCAGCAGCTTCAAATATCTGTTTGCTGCTATGTAATGGTATTTTAGCAGCTGCTCTCTTGATCTGATGCATGGATCTGGCAGAAATCTTCCTCAGTGTGCCTTTATCTGCACGAACCCGTCTGTGCTCTGAATCAGCCACAAATCTCTTAAAAGTGCGATGATCACGCTTAAGATTTCGTGAAATATCTAATGTTTTCATACCTCATCCAAGGCATTGAACTATTTCACTCTTTTCGGCAGCAGAGAGATCCTTTTTCTTCCCCATATTGCTTGAAAATGGTGCTTTGCTTAATAATGTGGAACACCTTCCTTTAGTAGTTTTTCCTTAAATTGGGCTCACCTGCCAATCTAATTATCACAGTTGTTTTCGGTGATCAAAAGAGCCCTGAGACACAATGCCATCCATGAGTTAAACTGAAAAACAAAATATTTAATCTTTGTGACACTTAAATAGAATTTGCATAATAATTTGGAACAGGGTGTATTCTGAGTCTTGTGGTGAAGCTATAAAAAAGAAGGCACTTTTGTTTAGAAGAGAAGAATGGCCTAGTGCGACTCTGTGATGGCAGCTGACAGCTGATTCTGGGTCACAGCAGAGGAAAAGTAATTGCAGAGAAGGATCCATATTATCAGGATTCACCCATCTGTTTGATTGACATCTGGCTCCGTCTCTCAGTGTGTGGCTGAGAGCCAAAGATACATGCGCTTGCCCATCCCTAGCCTGTCGTTTCAATTAGTGCAAAAGGGGTAGATCCAAGAGTGGTGACCGACAGTCACTGCTCTTTGCTCTGAGAAGACCGAGATCAGCTATCATGTGATCATTAGTTCTCTGGCTTATAGCCGGCTGCAGCATAGAACCGAGTATGTATGTTTATATATTTTTTTTATATAACTATATACCCGATACATCTCCATTAAATACAATTTTAAAGAAATCACTGTTAGTGCATTTCTTGACAAATGCTATAAAAGATATTTAAATTGCATCTGTCAGCAAGCATGGAGTATGGTCCAGTCACATTCAGTTAGGAACCTGTGTGACATATTAGAAAGCTGCCTCTTTGTCAGAAAATTACTCAGAAATTCAGCAAGCATGCTCAGTGTTATTTCAGATTGTCATTTTTAATACACCTGAATATTTTTACTGTGAAAATTTATAATAAGTTAGGAATATAGGAGCTGCCACACAGCTGTAATTACTGTGTAGTTTAAAACTTAGTAAATATTGGTTTCATGTGTTTACTGCTTAGGCACTATACACCATATATTAAACAGAATTTTAACCACTACATAACTAGTAGGTGACAAGAGCCCATGATATTTAGAATATAAACATTTTAATTCTAACAGCTGAAGATGTAAAAGGGCACAGATAGATAGGAAACGATCATTACCTAATGCCTACAGTTTTGACATGGTTAGATGATAATTAATTGTCTATGGAGGTTTTCGTTGGAAAGTGTTTTTTTTTACTAGTTTTACTAATTTACAGTTGCAAGAAAAAGTATGTGAACCCCTTGGGATTACGTGGAGTTTTGCATGAATTGGGCATAAAATGTGCTCTGAACGTCATCTAAGTCACAACAATAGAAGAACACAGTCTGCTGAACATAATACTACACAAACATTAGATGTTGCCATGGTTTAATTGCACATAACATGTAAACATTCACAGTGCAGGTAGGAAAAAGTATGTGATTCTTTGGACTTAATAACTGGCTGACCCTCCTTTGGCAGCAATAACCTCAACCAAACGTTTCCTGTAGTTGCAGATCAGACCTGCACAACGATCTGGAGTAATTTTGGACCACTCCTCTTCACAAAACTGTTTCAGTGTAGAAATATTCTTGGGATGTCTGGTGTGAATCGCTCTCTTAAGGTCATGCCACAGCATTTCAATCGGGTTGAGGTCAGGACTCTGACTGGGCCACTCCAGAAGGTGTATTCTGTGCTGTTGTAGCCATTGTTTTGTTGAATTACTTGTATGCTTTGGGTCATTGTCCTGTTGCATCACCCATCCTCTGCGGAGCTTCAGTTGGCGGACAGATGGTCGTACGTTTTCCTGCAAAATGTCTTGATAAACTCTGGAATTCATTTTCCCATCAATGACAACAATCCGTCCAGGCCCTGAGGCAGCAAAGCAGCCCCAAACCATGATGCTCCCTCCGCCATGTTTTACGGTGGGGATGAGGTGTTGATGTTGGTGTGCTGTGCCTTTTTTTCTCCACACATAGTGTTGTGTGTTCTTCCCAAACAACTCAATCTTGGTTTCATCTGTCCACAGTATATTTTTCCAGTAGTGCTGTGGAACATCCAGGTGCTCTTTTGCAAACTTCAAACGTGCTGCAATATTCTTTTTGGACAGCAATGGCTTCCTCCGTGGTATCCTCCCATGTACTCCATTCTTGTTTAATGTTTTCCTTATTGTAGATGTGTCAACAAAAATGTTAGCATGTGCCAGAGATTTCTGTAGGTCTTTAGCTGACACTCTGGGATTCTTCTTTACCTCATGCAGCATTCTGCGCGGTGCTCTTGCAGTCATTTTTACAGGACGACCACGCCTAGGGAGAGTAGCAACAGTGCTAAACTTTCTCCATTTGTAGACAGTCTGTCTTACCGTGGACACATGAACATCAAGGCATTTGGAGATACTTTTGTAACTGTCACGGAGCTGGTCCTTCCTTCCCCATCCTCCAGGGTTGCCGGCTGTCACCCTTCTGTCCCATCCATGCTGGCACTTCTAGTCCTCTTTGTCCCTGACACAGGCAGACCTCAGCAGCCCCTCACCCCCCTGGCTTACAGCCTGGCCTCCTGCTGAAGGAATCCACAAACAGGCCATCTCCTCCCTTCCCCCTCATGCACAAATTCCTGGGCTCCCTGGGCAGGTCTGGAGACCTGAGAGACAGGACCCGTTGCCATGGTAACCCGATAGGAAGTATCCGGTTACCAGCTCTATACTTAAGGGTGAGCAGAAAAACCCCCATTGTGTTCTCCTGGCTTTGTGTGTGAGGGAAGGCTGCGCTGAGGGCCAGCTTCTCTCCTCCGAAAATCCCCCGTCCTCCTCCTCATCTCCTGGACTGTCTGTGCTGCCTGGAATCCCTGCACTGTGGAGGGATCTTCTGCTGTCCCCGTGCATCTGCCTGGATCTATCCCCTGCCTGGACTTAACCCCTTGTTCTCCGTGAACCTGCCTGGACTTAACCCATCCCTGCCTGGAGCCTCCTGTGTGGACTAACCCTGTGGATTACCATACCCCTGTTGTTCCATATTGCCTTCCAGAGAACTGTACTGTGTTGCTGTGTCTGGTGTGGATCTGTGGACTAAAGGAACTGTTGTTTGTGCCCCAAAAACCTCCCCAATAAAAGCACGTTGGGTTCCGTGCAATCTGTCTCTGTGTGCTCTCTGGTTCTCTTGACAGTAACCCTTTCCAGCTTCATGCAAGTCAACAATTCTTGATCGTAGGTCTTCTGAGAGCTCTTTTCTGCGAGGCATGGTTCACATCAGACAGTGCTTCTTGAAACCGGTAAACCCAAAACAGGTGTGTGTTTTTTAAGGGCAGGACAGCTGTCAGCAACACATCCAATATCATCACACTGATTGGAGTTAAGATTGGCTCACTCCTGTATCCAATTAGCTCTGGGAAAAGTCATTAAGCTAGGGCCTCACATACTTTTTCCTCCCTGCACTGTGAATGTTTACATGTTATGTGCAATTAAACCATGGCAACATCTAATGTTTGTGTAGTATTATGTTCAGCAGACTGTGTTCTTCTATTGTTGTGACTTAGATGACGTTCAGAGCACATTTTATGCCCAATTCATGCAAAACTCCACGTAATCCCAAGGGGTTCGCATACTTTTTCTTGCAACTGTAACTGCAATGCAATAAGGTATTGTATGGCCTCGTATTATGAGATTTAAAGGATAACTAACTTCTGATATAACTTAAAGTGATTGTAAAGGTTCAGATTTTTTTTTAAAACAAACATGTCATATTCATCTTCCAGTGCAATGGTTTTGCACAGAGCAGCCTCCCCTTCTTGAGTCCAAGAATTCAATGGTTCCTGCTGCTGTGTCTTAGCAAATGAGGAAGGAGAGACCCGAGAGAGCCTGTGCTCTCATGCACGTCACTGGATCGGGTTCATGCTCAGGTGAGTATGGGGGGGGGGGGCTGAGGGGGAAGTTGCACACTGACGGTTTTTTACCTTCATGCATAGAATGCATGAAAGCAAAAATAACCTTCAGATTTTTGGAGCACTTTAAGCATAAAAGGGCACAGATCAATAGGAAACGATCATTACAGTTTTGACATGGCTTGACGATGATTATATGTCTATGGAGATGATTACACTTATCTATGGAGGGTTTTATTGGAAAGTGCTTTTTTTTACTAGTTTACTTGTTTAACTGCAATGCAGTAAGGTATTATATGGCATCATATTGCGAGATTTAATGCATAACTAAGTACACTGCCATGAAAAAGTATTCATACCCCTTGAAATTTTCCACATTTTGTCATGTTACATGTTATACCTTTCATTGCAATTACAGCTGCAAGTCGTTTTGGGTATGTCTCTACCAACTTTGTACATTTACAGAGCAAAATTTTTGCCCATTCTTCTTTGCAAAATAGCTCAAGCTCTGTCAGATTGGATGGAGGGCGTCTGTGAACAGCAATTTTCAATTCTTGCCACAGATTCTCAATTAGATTTAGGTCTGGACTTTGACTGGGCCGTTCTAACACATGAATATGCTTTGATCCAAACCATTCCATTATTGCTTTGACTGTATGTTTATGGTCCTTGTCCTGCTGGAAGGTGAACCTCCACCCCAGTCTCAAGCCTATTGCAGATTCTAACAGGTTTTCTTCTAAGATTGCCCTGCATTTGGCTCCATCCATCTTCCCATCAATTCTAACCAGCTTCCCTGTCCCTGTTGAAGAAAAGCATCCCCACAGCATAATGTGTTCGGGTGATGGGCAGTGTTAGTTTTCTGCCACACATAGTGTTTTGCTTTTAGGCCAAAAAGTTCAATTTTGGTCTCATCTGACCAGAGCACCTTCTTCCACATGTGTCCCCCACATGGCTTCTCGCAAACTGCAAATGGGACTTCTTATGGCTTTCCTTCAACAATGGCTTTCTTCTTACCAATCTTCCATAAAGGCCAGATATGTGGAGTGCACGACTAACAGTTGTCCTGTGGACAGATTTTCCCACCTGAGCTGTGGATCTCTGCATCTCCTCCAGAGTTACCATGGGCCTCTTGGCTGCTTCTCTGATTATTGCTCTCCTTGCAGTTTAGGTGGACGGCCATGTCTTGGTAGGTTTGCAGTTGTGCCATACTCTTACCATTTTTGGATGATGGATTGAACAGTGCTTCGTGAGATGTTCAAAGCTTGAGTTATTTTTTTATAACCTAATCCTGCTTTAAACTTCTCTACAATTTAACCCTGACCTGTCTGGTGGGTTCTTTGGCCTTCTTGATGCTGTTTGTTTACTAATGTTCTCTAACAAACCTCTGAGGGCTTCACAGAACAGCTGTATTTATATTGAGATTAAATTACACACAGGTGGACCCTATTTACTAATTTGGTGACTTCTGAAGGCAATTAGTTCCACTAGATTTTAGATAGGGGTATCAAAGTAAAGGGGGCTGAATACAAGTGCACGCAACACTTTTCAGATATTTATTTGTAAAAAAATTTTGAAAACCATTTATCATTTTCCTTTTACTCCCATATCCACCTAACATACTCAAGGATAGATCGTGTTTTCATATCCTCCACCTCTATAACACAATGTACGTCCTCAAAATTTCTAGAGATTCCCTGATGGAACCATTCTCCTGTTGTAGTACTCATCTTTTTGTTATTTAGCCCCATGGCCTCTTATACCTGGTGCCTAAATGAATCACGACTTGCCTTAACATTAAACTGCCTCTAAAAGAGTGCTTTTCCTTAAATTATCCTACTCATATGTCTTCTGTGTGTAATTGTGCTGCACATAAGGCCACAATCCGAGATATCCTGATCCAGATAGTTGCCATGTATAAAAAAAGTCTATGAAGCAATGCTTAAACAGAAAGAAGAGGTATTAGCAACCCTACTTAAGGAAGATAAACAAAATCCCCAGTTAGATTTACGTGGTCGGATAGAGGCTACCCAGCTAGAATTGAATGTCTGTCTTACTATGAAGGCTGAAAAACAATTAACATGGACCCAGGCAAAATTTTATTCTCAAATGGATAAACTGGGTAAACTCCTGGCGACTAAGCTGGCTTTTAGGCGCCCCCTGAACAGAGCTGATGATTTGTTTTTGCAAAATCCTAGGATAGTTCTACAGGGGTTTTAAACTTTTTATAAGAGTTTATATGAAGATTGGAATGAGACCACCCAGCAAGGCTGTATCGCCCATATTCCTTTCCAAACTTTAACAGAGGAACATAGAGAACTTATAGAAAAGGAGATAACAGTTGAGGAAGTGTTATCGTCTATTAAATAGGCCCCGATGAGTAAAGCACCGGGCCCTGATGGGTTTACAACCTTGTATTATAAAAAGTTTGCTTCCCTCCTAGCTTTTCCCTTGATGCAATATTTCAATGCTATACAGCATGGAGGCCCTATTGATCTGAACTCCAATAGAGCTTTCATAACCCTCATCCTGAAGCCTCACAAGGATCCCAATGACGTGACCAATAATCAGCCAATTTCTTTAATTAATAATGATTTGAAATTATTCACAAACATTCTTGCAAACAGGCTACTGACCTTCCTGGCTTGCTATATACACACTGATCAAGCCGGATTTCTTCCACATAGAAAGGCAGACCAGGTAAGTTGGGCATTAGATCTTATTTCCTTGCTACATTCCTCATTGGACGGGACTAGGCCAGACATGGGATGCTCTTGTTGCTTTACATCCACAAAGCATTCAACTCACTCTCATGGCCTTACCTGAGAAAGCAGAATTTTGGCCCTACATTTTTGGCCTCGCTTCACTCTCTTTATAGCACACCTAAGGTACAGATAACTTTGAGGGGTCAGAGATCGGAACTAATCTCCATTCATTCTGGAGCTCGATAGGGGTGCCTGCTGTCAACCCTATTATTTATTATAGCAATGTAAACTTTGGCAGTGGTTATCTGTCAAGACCTTGATATTTTGGGGATACTGAGTGGGATGTGGGTGGAATTGGGGGCCCCGGATCTAAGAAAATATTATGTGGCAGCGCAACTTGCGTATCTGTGCCTGCTCCATCATAGTGGGTATAGGCCAGACTGGATATCCCTAATGGAGACCGGACACTGGTCAGGGGCAGAGAGCAGCGGATTCGGGATGCAGCGAGAGGAAAAGCTGCTGGAGAGCGGCCTGGAGACCCTCATTGCTCAGGTTTCCTATATAAAGAATTCCTTGGTTGCCTTCATTCATAAGCTGGAGAATGAGTATGAGCGCCTGACCTGCTAACGATTCCCAAGACCCCAGTAGGATTACAGTTGCAGAGCAGTCTCATATCCAGAGGAGGGAGTCTCTTCCCATGCTGTCTGTCTGGTCCATCTAAAGGGGGCTTTCTGCAGATCCTTGGTCAATATACCGTTCAACACTTTAAATATGTGCATCTGGTGAGCGCTCATTTTTATCAGTCTCCCACACGGATAAAAGTCACATGGAATAATCTGACACCACCTGTGCAATAGGACCCGTTTGCAGCACTATAATCTGACCGGTGTTTGTCAGACCTTCACCATCTTATGAACACTTTTTTTGCTATAAGACTTTTGCAACTGCAATTGTTATTTTGCACCAATCATAGCGCTTCATTCACTTATATTTGTTATTGCTTACATTTATCATTGATTTAATATTGTTATGACTATTAATTTATAATTATTATGTATTTTTTGTTCTGCGCTGTATCATCCTTTTTTTTAGCACTGCACTGTTTCTGTCTATATTACATATAAGGTCTAGGGTTCCTTTTTAGTGTATTTGCGGCTGATCTTATCAGATCTCTGAGCACTCGCTGTCCCTTTGTTCAGTTACAATCGCCATTGCCACCGCTTGGAAAAGTTTGATCATTGATATAGCCTTGATGAAGTGTAAGCTCACTTGGGTTATGCTTAACAAAAAGTTTGTAAGTGTCTTGTTAGATAAACAAACCCTTTTTGAAAAAATTTGGACCCCCATGGCTTACTAACAGGTTCCAGATGCATGGGGTTGACTTCTGGGTTGGTGAGAACTGGACTCCCGGTCGGACTTTCTTTCCTATCTATCTTAGCTCTTTCCCATCCTCCGTTTTTTCTGTCTTTTCTTTCTTGTCTTTCTCATTTTCCCCCTCTCTCTTAACCTTCCCTTTTTATTTTATGTCATATGGCAGCCTTGATCTAGTTGATGAGTTATTTGTTCCGATAGATGATTACGATGCTTTGGTACTTAATGCATGGAAACTGCAGTTGTTTTTGAGGTTTATCTTCCTGATGATCAGTACTGATTGTGCTGTGGCCCCCATGGGCCCCCACTGTTTTTATAGTTGGATCGGTCTTACAAAGCCCCAGGCGGGCCTGCAGCATCATTGAGACCCAATTGGGAACGCTTGCCTGTAAAGATGAGCGAATTATTCAAAAATTCGGGTTCGGCTGATTCGCCGAATTCGCCGAATAAATTTGCTTCGAGCCGAATATATTCGCTGCGAATTTAACTTATAAAAAGGGTGTTTCTAGGCTTCAGAGAGCCTTTATATTAGTGCAGAACACTGTACCTTTAATTTAAATGCCCTTGGAGTCTGCTGGGGAAGAGAAATAATACTGTCAGTCAGTATGACATGCAGATGAGTGCCGTCGATCTTAGAATCACCGCACACTTCACTCATTTGGGCAGTCACGGGGCCAAAACCAGAGTGTGGAGCCACAGTGTGGCGGTGGAGGCAGCAGCAATGGGAGGCCATACAGCACCCTATGACAAAATGGAACCCACCAGCAGTGTGAGGAGACCTGAAAGTGGCACATGGCAGAGTGTGGCGATGGAGACAGCAGCAATGGGAGGCCGTACAGGGACCCATGACACACTCTGGACCTGGCAGCAGCATGAGGAGGCGGTACGGGGGCCCATGACAGATTACGGGCCTGGCAGCAGCATGAGGAGTCGGTACGGGGGCCCATGGCAGATTACGGGCCTGGCAGCAGCATGAGGAGGCAGTACAGGGGCCCATGGCAGAGTGGCGGAGCGTAAGCAGCTAAAATTGAAGGCCATACAGAGGCCTATGTTAAAAAGTCCCCCCAGCAGCAGCGTGGGGAGACGACTATCAAGAGTCCAATGGCAGAGTGGCGGAGCAGAAGCAGCTTCAATTGAAGGCCATACACAGGCCTAGGTTTAAAAGTCCCTCACAGTTAATTCCAATAACGAACTCTACTCCTCCGTGCAATCTACTTACGAGACCCTGGGCAGGTCTGGGTCCAATTTGTGGTAGAGACTGGTTTTGTTCAGCCATGCTTGAGCGAGTAATAACAGGTCTGTGCTGCCCTTTGGTGTCTGGCTTAATGCGCACAACACTGAATGTCCCAGCGTTTGCCAACGATTTGCCGTTAAGTGATGCAAACCCGCTGAACCACGTTCATGAGCAGCCGGTACAGGGGGCCATGAATCAGTATGGACCTGGCAGCAGCGTGAGCAGACGACAGAGGCACATGGCGCAGGGTGGCGGTGTAGGCAGCATTATTCTGAAGCCATACACAGGCCTAGGTTAAAAAGCGGAAGCCGTCAGCAGCGTGAGCAGACGACAGAGACACATGGCGCAGGGTGGCGGTGGATGCAGCAGTATTCGGAAGCCAAACACAGGCCTCGGTTAAAAAGCGGAAGCCGTCAGCAGCGTGAGCAGACGACAGAGGCACATGGCGCAGGGTGGCGGTGGAGGCAGCAGCAATGGAAGGCCATACAGCACCCTATCACAAAATGGAACCCACCAACAGTGTAAGGAGACCTGAAAGTGGCACATGGCAGAGTCTGGCGATGAAGTCAGCAGCAATGGGAGGCCGTACAGGGACCCATGACACACTCTGGACCTGGCAGCAGCAAGAGGAGGCGGTACAGGGGCCCATGGCAGAGTGGCGAAGCGTAAGCAGCTTAAATTGAAGGCCATACAGAGGCCTATGTTAAAAAGTCCCCCCAGCAGCAGTGTGGGGAGACGACTATCAAGAGTCCAATGGCAGAGTGGCGGAGCAGAAGCAGCTTCAATTGAAGGCCATACACAGGCCTAGGTTAAAAAGTCCCCCCAGCAGCAGTGTGGGGAGACGACTATCAAGAGTCCAATGGCTGAGTGGCGATCCGGGAAGTCAGCGTTGTGATTGCAGATGCAATGCAGAAATTCTACGAAGTAATGCCGTGGGTGCGAAGAAGATCATATACCTTCGTACTTCCATCCATAAGACGGAACAACCTGCGAACCGGGAGCTTTATTGCCCTGACCCGCTGAGCAGCTTCTGGGATACCCAAGAGGCCCATGGCAGAGTGGCGGAGCGTAAGAAGCTTCAATTAAAGGCCATACAGAGGCCTATGTTAAAAAGTCCCCCCAGCAGCAGCGTGGGGAGACGACTATCAAGAGTCCAATGGCAGAGTGGCGGAGGGGAAGCAGCTTCAATTGAAGGCCATACACAGGCCTAGGTTAAAAAGTCCCCCCAGCAGCAGTGTGGGGAGACGACTATCAAGAGTCCAATGGCTGAGTGGCGATCCGGGAAGTCAGCGTTGTGATTGCAGATGCAATGCAGAGATTCTATGAGGTGATGCCGTGGGTGCGAAGAAGATCATATACCGTCGTACTTCCATCCATAAGACGGAACAACCTGCGAACCGGGAGCTTTATTGCCCTGACCCGCTGAGCAGCTTCTGGGATACCCAAGAGGCCCATGGCAGAGTGGCGGAGCGTAAGCAGCTTCAATTAAAGGCCATACAGAGGCCTATGTTAAAAAGTCCCCCCAGCAGCAGCGTGGGGAGACGACTATCAAGAGTCCAATGGCAGAGTGGCGGAGCGGAAGCAGCTTCAATTGAAGGCCATACACAGGCCTAGGTTAAAAAGTCCCCCCAGCAGCAGTGTGGGGAGACGACTATCAAGAGTCCAATGGCTGAGTGGCGATCCGGGAAGTCAGCGTTGTGATTGCAGATGCAATGCAGAGATTCTATGAGGTGATGCCGTGGGTGCAAAGAAGATCATATACCGTCGTACTTCCATCCATAAGACGGAACAACCTGCGAACCGGGAGCTTTATTGCCCTGACCCGCTGAGCAGCTTCTGGGATACCCAAGAGGCCCATGGCAGAGTGGCGGAGCGTAAGCAGCTTCAATTAAAGGCCATACAGAGGCCTATGTTAAAAAGTCCCCCCAGCAGCAGCGTGGGGAGACGACTATCAAGAGTCCAATGGCAGAGTGGCGGAGCGGAAGCACCTTCAATTGAAGGCCATACACAGGCCTAGGTTAAAAAGTCCCCCCAGCAGCAGTGTGGGGAGACGACTATCAAGAGTCCAATGGCTGAGTGGCGATCCGGGAAGTCAGCGTTGTGATTGCAGATGCAATGCAGAGATTCTATGAGGTGATGCCGTGGGTGCGAAGAAGATCATATACCGTCGTACTTCCATCCATAAGACGGAACAACCTGCGAACCGGGAGCTTTATTGCCCTGACCCGCTGAGCAGCTTTTGGGATACCCAAGAGGCCCATGGCAGAGTGGCGGAGCGTAAGAAGCTTCAATTAAAGGCCATACAGAGGCCTATGTTAAAAAGTCCCCCCAGCAGCAGCGTGGGGAGACGACTATCAAGAGTCCAATGGCAGAGTGGCGGAGCGGAAGCAGCTTCAATTGAAGGCCATACACAGGCCTAGGTTAAAAAGTCCCCCCAGCAGCAGTGTGGGGAGACGACTATCAAGAGTCCAATGGCTGAGTGGCGATCCGGGAAGTCAGCGTTGTGATTGCAGATGCAATGCAGAGATTCTATGAGGTGATGCCGTGGGTGCGAAGAAGATCATATACCGTCGTACATCCATCCATAAGACGGAACAACCTGCGAACCGGGAGCTTTATTGCCCTGACCCGCTGAGCAGCTTCTGGGATACCCAAGAGGCCCATGGCAGAGTGGCGGAGCGTAAGCAGCTTCAATTAAAGGCCATACAGAGGCCTATGTTAAAAAGTCCCCCCCAGCAGCAGCGTGGGGAGACGACTATCAAGAGTCCAATGGCAGAGTGGCGGAGCGGAAGCAGCTTCAATTGAAGGCCATACACAGGCCTAGGTTAAAAAGTCCCCCCAGCAGCAGTGTGGGGAGATGACTATCAAGAGTCCAATGGCTGAGTGGTGATCCGGGAAGTCAGCGTTGTGATTGCAGATGCAATGCAGAAATTTTATGAGGTAATGCCGTGGGTGCGAAGAAGATCATATACCGTCGTACTTCCATCCATAAGACGGAACAACCTGCGAACCTGGAGCTTTAGTGCCCTGACCCGCTGAGCAGCTTCTGGGATACCCAAGAGTTTGGCTTCTGTGGGGAATATGGTTGAAAACTGAAACTTAAAGGCATGTTGACGGAAGGGCACCAGTGTCAGTGCTCCGGAGGGAATATAGCTTCAAAGCTGACACTTATAGGTATATCGACGGTCAGAGACCACAGGAAGTGGAGCTTGCGTCTTAAATCGACTGAATGTGGCAGACGTGAAACGTCTACGGGCCGTATATGAAACGGGTTGTTCCTCTTTCTGGAATAAGTGTTGGAAATGGCCACTCTTTTTGGTGTGGCGTTTTGTCTATTTAATTCCGATAACGGACTCTACTCCTCCGTGCAATCTAGTTACGAGACCCTGGGCAGGTCTGGGTCCAATTTGTGGTAGAGACTGGTTTTGTTCAGCCATGCTTGAGCGAGTAATAACAGGTCTGTGCTGCCCTTTGGTGTCTGGCTTAATGCGCACAACACTGAACGTCCCAGCAACGATTTGTCAACGATTTGCCGTTAAGTGATGCAAACCCGCTGAACCACGTTCATGAGGAGCCGGTACAGGGGGCCATGAATCAGTATGGACCTGGCAGCAGTGTGAGGAGACCCGAAAGTGGCACATGGCGCAGGGTGGCGGTGGAGGCAGCAGTATTCGGAAGACATACAGAGGACTAGTTTAAAAAGCGGAAGCCGTCAGCAGCGTGAGCAGACGACAGAGGCACATGGCGCAGGGTGGCGGTGGAGGCAGCAGTATTCGGAAGCCATACACAGGCCTAGGTTTAAAACTGGAACCCAGCAGCGTGAGCAGACGACAAATACGCACATGGCAGAGGATGGATCTGGCAGCAGTATGAGAAGGCGGTACAGGGGCCCGTGGCACAGTGTGGTGATGGGGGCTACAGCAACTGGATGCCAGAAAGTGGCCGATAGGGCTATATACTGCATGGAATTATAAAGTTGTAAAGACAGCGGCCTATAAGGCTATACACACTATAACAATCATGACTTGATTGACCATTGGCCTATAAGGCTATACACAGCATGAATATCATGACTTATTCTGAGAGTGGTTTGGAAGGCTATATACAAAAAGTAATTCATGAGCTGTCCGGACAGCGGACAATAAGTACATATATACAAATCAATTCATCAGCTGTCCAGCCAGCGGCCTCAAAGGCGACACATATAGAAAGCAATTCATGAGCTGTTCAGACAGCGGCCTCTAAGGCGACAGATATACAAAGCAATTCCCGAGGTGCAGCTTGCCGTTGGCTGTAAACTGTACGTTTATGTCACTGGAATGCACTAATCACCCAAAAAATATTACCGCCAGCCGGCGTGTAAATGGATTTAACTCTTTGAACGTACAATAGTGGTTGTGAAGCAGAAAGTCAGTTTATTTAGCACAATCGGTCAATTGCAGCTTGCCGTTGGCTGGAAACTGTACGTTTCTGTCACTGGAATGCACTAATCACCCAAAAAATATTACCGCCAGCCGGCGTGTAAATGGATTTAACTCTTTGAACGTACAATAGTGGTTGTGAAGCAGAAAGTCAGTTTATTTAGCACAATCGGTCAATTGCAGCTTGCCGTTGGCTGGAAACTGTACGTTTATGTCACTGGAATGCACTAATCACCCAAAAAATATTACCGCCAGCCGGCGTGTAAATGGATTTAACTCTTTGAACGTACAATAGTGGTTGTGAAGCAGAAAGTCAGTTTATTTAGCACAATCGGTCAATTGCAGCTTGCCGTTGGCTGGAAACTGTACGTTTCTGTCACTGGAATGCACTAATCACCCAAAAAATATTACCGCCAGCCGGCGTGTAAATGGATTTAACTCTTTGAACGTACAATAGTGGTTGTGAAGCAGAAAGTCAGTTTATTTAGCACAATCGGTCAATTGCAGCTTGCCGTTGGCTGGAAACTGTACGTTTATGTCACTGGAATGCACTAATCACCCAAAAAATATTACCGCCACCCGGCGTGTAAATGGATCTAACTCTTTGAACGTAAAATAGTGGTTGTGAAGCAGAAAGTCAGTTTATTTAGCACAATCGGTCAATTGCAGCTTGCCGTTGGCTGGAAACTGTACGTTTATGTCACTGGAATGCACTAATCACCCAAAAAATATTACCGCCAGCCGGCGTGTAAATGGATTTAACTCTTTGAACGTACAATAGTGGTTGTGAAGCAGAAAGTCAGTTTATTTAGCGCAATCGGTCAATTGCAGCTTGCCGTTGGCTGGAAACTGTACGTTTATGTCACTGGAATGCACTAATCACCCAAAAAATATTACCGCCACCCGGCGTGTAAATGGATCTAACTCTTTGAACGTACAATAGTGGTTGTGAAGCAGAAAGTCAGTTTATTTAGCACAATCGGTCAATTGCAGCTTGCCGTTGGCTGGAAACTGTACGTTTCTGTCACTGGAATGCACTAATCACCCAAAAAATATTACCGCCAGCCGGCGTGTAAATGGATTTAACTCTTTGAACGTACAATAGTGGTTGTGAAGCAGAAAGTCAGTTTATTTAGCACAATCGGTCAATTGCAGCTTGCCGTTGGCTGGAAACTGTACGTTTCTGTCACTGGAATGCACTAATCACCCAAAAAATATTACCGCCAGCCGGCGTGTAAATGGATTTAACTCTTTGAACGTACAATAGTGGTTGTGAAGCAGAAAGTCAGTTTATTTAGCACAATCGGTCAATTGCAGCTTGCCGTTGGCTGGAAACTGTACGTTTCTGTCACTGGAATGCACTAATCACCCAAAAAATATTACCGCCACCCGGCGTGTAAATGGATTTAACTCTTTGAACGTACAATAGTGGTTGTGAAGCAGAAAGTCAGTTTATTTAGCACAATCGGTCAATTGCAGCTTGCCGTTGGCTGGAAACTGTACGTTTATATCACTGGAATGCACTAATCACCCAAAAAATATTACCGCCACCCGGCGTGTAAATGGATCTAACTCTTTGAACGTAAAATAGTGGTTGTGAAGCAGAAAGTCAGTTTATTTAGCACAATCGGTCAATTGCAGCTTGCCGTTGGCTGTAAACTGTACGTTTATGTCACTGGAATGCACTAATCACCCAAAAAATATTACCGCCAGCCGGCGTGTAAATGGATTTAACTCTTTGAACGTACAATAGTGGTTGTGAAGCAGAAAGTCAGTTTATTTAGCACAATCGGTCAATTGCAGCTTGCCGTTGGCTGGAAACTGTACGTTTATGTCACTGGAATGCACTAATCACCCAAAAAATATTACCGCCACCCAGCGTGTAAATGGATCTAACTCTTTGAACGTACAATAGTGGTTGTGAAGCAGAAAGTCAGTTTATTGTACACAATCGGTCAATTGCAGCTTGCCGTTGGCTGGAAACTGTACGTTTGTGTCACTGGAATGCACTAATCACCCAAAAAATATTACCGCCAGCCGGCGTGTAAATGGATTTAACTCTTTGAACGTACAATAGTGGTTGTGAAGCAGAAAGTCAGTTTATTTTGCACAATCGGCAAACTGCAGCACCAACTGTGCACGACAGCCAACAAAAAAAAAAAAGGGTGTATGTCACTTTAAATTTTCGATTCTTTGATAGCTGTGGCCCTAAGTAACGATTCTGTGTCCCTGAGTAACGATTCTGTGTCCCTGAGTAACGATTCTGTGTCCCTGAGTAACGATTCTGTGGCCCTAAAGTCTCTGTGGCCCTAACTCTGTCCCTTAATACACACAGGTCTGTCTCTCTTGAATGACCGGAGGCTAATGGAGAATTCTAAGATGGCCGCGATTTATAGCTCCACCATTACACAGTGCTGGTTGGCTGCTGATTGGCTAATGCGATCACATGTCATGAATGCATTATGGGTCAGCGCGCCTTTTCTCCGCGCCTTCCCAGAGATCCCCGCCCCATCTTCTCTGTCCATTTTCTCCGTCGCCGCCATTTTTGGGAAAATTCGATTCGTGCATCCGAAGTTTGCTAATTTTCGGATTCGTCGCGAATAGAATTTTTCCAAATCTTCGGAACAAATTCCACTTCGTCATGTTCGATTCGCTCATCTCTACTTGCCTGGTCCCAAAACTTAGTCTTCTAAATGTCATCTTGCCACGATCATTCATAAGTCGCTGTTTCAGCATAAGGTTTGGCATATTTTCTATTTTGTGGTTAGACTTATGTTCATTGATAGAGAAAAATTCCCAGCTCAACTTACCGGCCAGCTTGTGAACAAACCGAATTGTCCTGTCTAACTGTTTGCATTAAAAAACGGGGGTTTAGCACAGATTTGCAAATCCATGCGTAAGCTGCAAAGCCTCTTCATTGCACCCCTATATTCTGCAGTTCCTAACTCTAAATTTTGAGGGCCTCCATAGTAGAAGCACATGTATAAATGGATGCCCTGTCGTCAAGCAAAGGAATAATATTTGACCAGGCTGTGCTAATACTGCACTGAATTACAAAACATATTTATAATTTATTAGGTTGGTAAAATATACATATGTGTATACTAATATATATTTATATATATATATATATATATATATATATATATATACACACACACACACACACACACACACACACACACACACACACACACACACAGTGAATGAAATAAGTATTTGATCCCCTGCTGATTTTGAATGTTTGTCCACTCATAAAGAAAAGAAATGATCAGTCTAAAAATCGAATGGTAGGTGTATTGTAACACTGAGAGACAGAATGGCAACAACAAATTCAAAAGAAATGTATGTCTAACAAATGATGCACTGATTTGCATGTTCATGAGGTAAATAAGTATTTGATCCCCTTCACAAAACATGACTTAGTACTTAGTGGCAAATCCCTTGTTGGCAATCCCAGAGGTCAGACGTTTCCTGTAGTTGGCCACCAGGTTTGCACACATCTCAGGAAGGATTTTGACCCACTCCTCTTGACAGATCCTCTCCCAGTCATTAAGGTTTTGTGGCTGATGTTTGGTTGGCAGCTCGAACTTTCAGCTCCCTCCACAAATTTTCAGTCGGATTAAGGTCTGGAGATGGGCTAGGCCACTCCAGGACCTTAATGTGCTTCTTCTTGAGCCACTCCTTTGTTGCCTTGGTCATGTATTTTGGGTCATTGTCATGCTGGAAAACCCATCCACTACCATTGTCAATGCCCTGGCTGAAGGAAGAAGGTTCTCACCCAAGATTTAACAGTACATTGCCTCGTCCATCGCCCCTTTGATGCTGTGCAGTTGTCCTGTCCCCTTAGCAGAAAAACACCCCCAAAGCAGAATGTGGGGTCATAGGCAGCATTCCTCCTCCTCCAAACACGGCAAGTTCTGGAGACTGTCTAAGCCACTCCAGGACCTTAATGTGCTTCTTCTTGAGCCACTCCTTTGTTGCCTTGGCTGTGTGTTTTGGGTCATTGTCAAGCTGGAACACTGGATCACTGTGTATATATATATATATATATATATATTTATGCTCTAAGCTCAGTTTTAAGTATCCGTTCAATCTATTGTCTTCCATACTGTATATCATGTGTAAAGCACAATATACAGTGCATCCAGAAAGTATTCTAACCGCTTAATATTTGCCACATTTTGTTATGTTGCAGCTTTATTCCAAAATGGATTAAATTCATTTTTTCCCTCAACATCCTACAAACATTACCCCATAATGACAACGTGAAAGAAGTTAGTTTTGAAATCTTTGCAATTTATAAAAAATAGAAAATGAAAAAAATCACATGTACATAAGTACTCACAGCCTTTGCCATGACACTCAAAATTGAACTCTGGTGCATCCTGTTCCCTCTGATAATCCTTGAGATGTTTCCACAACTTGATTGGAGTCCACCTGTGGGAAATTCAGTTGATTGGACATGATTAGTAAAGGCATAAACTTGTCTATATAAGGTCCCACAGTTAACAGTGCGTGTCAGAGCACAAACCAAGCCATGAAGTCCAAGGAATTGTCCGTAAACCTCCGAGACAGGATTTTGTCAAGGCAGAGATCTGGGGAAGGGTACAGAAAAATTTC
Source organism: Staurois parvus (assembly GCF_062004578.1). NCBI lineage: Eukaryota > Metazoa > Chordata > Amphibia > Anura > Ranidae > Staurois > Staurois parvus. The sequence continues at coordinate 1,449,326 of NW_028317941.1, forward strand.
TGCAGCATTGAAGGTCCTAATGAGCACAGTGGCCTCCATCATCCATAAATGGAAGAAGTTTGGAACCACCAGGAATCCTCCTAGAGCTGGCTGCCTGGCCAAAATGAGCGATTGAGGGAGAAGGGTCTTAGCCAGGGAGGTAACCAAGCACCTGATGGTCACTCTGAAAAAGCTGCAGCGTTTCTATATGGAGAGAGGAGAACCTTCCAGAAGAACAACCATCTCTGCAGCACTCCACCAATCAGGCCTGTATGGTAGTGTGGCCAGATGGAAGCCACTCCTCAGTAAAAGGCAAATGACATACTGTCTGGAGATTGCCAACAGGCACCTGAGGGACTCTCAGACCATGAGAAACAAAACTCTCTGGTCTGATGAAACAAAGATTGAACTCTTTGGCCTGAATGCCAAACTTCAGGTCTGGAGGAAACCAGGCACCGCTCACCACCTGGCCAGTACCATTCCTACAGCAAAGCATGGTGGTGGCAGCATCATGCTGTGGGGATGTTTTTCAGTGGCAGGAATTGGGAGACTAGTCAGGATCAAAGGAAAGATGAATGCAGCAATGTACAGAGACATCCTTGATGAAAACCTGTTCCAGAGCTCTCTGGACCTTAGACTGGGGCGACGGTTCATCTTTCAACAGGACAACAACCCTAAGCACACAGCTCACATAACAAAGGAGTGGCTACGAGCCAACTCTGTGAATGTCCTGGAGTGGCCCAGCCAGAGCCCAGACTTGGATCCGATTGAACATGTCTGGAGAGATCTGAAAATGGCTGTGCACCGACGTTCCCCATCCAACCTGATGGAGCTTGAGAGGTACTGCAAAGAAGAATGGGAGAAATTGCCCAACAATAGGTGTGCCAAGCTTGTAGCATCATACTCAAAACGACTTGATGCTGTAATTGGTGCTAAAGTGGCTCCAACAAAGTATTGAGCAAAGGCTGTGAATACTTATGTACATGTGTTTTTTTTTCCTTTTTTATTTTGAATAAATTGCAAAGATTTCAAAACGAACTTCTTTCACGTTGTCATTATGGGGTATTGTTTGTAGAATGTTGAGGAAAAAAATGAATTTAATCCATTTTGGAATAAGTCTGTAACATAACAAAATGTGGCAAAAGTTAAGCGCTGTGAATACTTTCTGGATGCACTGTAATTCAGTGTCCACTCTTTCTTCTTCACCAATGAAGTCATAAAATGTTTCACCAAAGCGCACAGAAAATATAAAACAAGTATTCTATTGTATGGCCATAAACCATGAGACATAATTCTACCAAAGTAATGTCAGAAAACATTTGCATAATTCATGAAGCAGACTTAAAACTGCATGACTATTCTTCTAAAACATTGTTTTCTGCTTCTTATCGAATGTTCCCAGGACTGTTTTATAGGCCAACCACAAAGGAATGTCTACAATGTGTTCCTTTCTGTTTTAATTTAGTACAATATGGACCAGCTCTGCAAACCTATCCTTGTAATTAGATGCTATTAGCATATCTAAATAAAAGTGGAAGTGTAGAAATCTACCATCATAGTATAAGATAATGTACAATTGTGTTTGTGTAGTGTAAAGAGCAGATTATTTTCTTATTTTCTAAACAGCAGATGCAGTCACAGGTTAGAAGCTGCTATTCATTTCTATTCGACTATTAATGGCTTTTTTATTTTGTATGAACTCCATATAAATTAAAGTTTTCTTTGTGATATATATGGTATTTATTGGTAGTAAAACTATATAAATATCTATCTGCCTTAATAGAAAGACTTAGGGAATTAAATTAAATATTGATATAAATGCAATATCTAGCAATTTTCCAACACATTAATGTTTCCAAAACTGCAGTCAAAATAAAATGATCTACTCAACAATTCATTATCTTTATAGAAATACAAAACATACTGTAGGTAAGTTGCATTATTTTAACACACCCCTACCCAAAATTAAAATACATGCTTATACCTTTTAATAGTGCATAGCCACATTAAAATGCTGGTACGTATAGTATGTGTTAGCTATGTAATGACAAGAAATACCTTTTTTTTAATATTAGTTACCTTGGTTGAATGATTAGTGTCCTTTTCCTCCGTAACCCTGTGCAGTATGTGGGAGAAAACAATTTTCATAGTTTGACATGATCTGCGCATATCACTGCAGTATGTGCACATCCTTTGCCCAGGATCACACAAAACCGATTGGTGCTCAGGTAGTCATGCTAGCTGCCCATGTGACACATCTGCACGTCTTGCAAGACAGCTTCATAATGCTGATTGACAGCAGAGCACTTCCTTCTTTCTACCCTGTGGGGTGACTAGTTGAGAAAATAAGAGGAAGTTGATGGCTTCACAACAATGGAGCATGCACAGAGTGGTAATTCAGAAGAGTGGATTGGCTGGCATAGCATTGCCACGCTGAAAAGGTATTATGAACTGACAGATTTACTATGTAATAATCTATTTTTTTCTTCAGTGTTTTTATTGAAGTTGGTTATGTGTTCATGTAAACATTACGGGTTAGATATGTTATGATAGTACATACCAGTTCTGTATTTTCTGTATTGAAAAGACCTTAATAGAAACAAGTAGTTTGTTCTTACAGATTAAGTAATTTGTTCATGGTGTGTATTTATTTATTTATTACAGGTACTTATATAGCGCCATCAATTTACGCAGTGCTTTACATATATATATATATTGTACATTCACATCAGTCCCTGACCCTCAAGGAGCCTACAATCTAAAGGTCCCTAACTCACATTCATATACTAGGGCCAATTTAGACAGGATCCAGTTAACCTACCAGCATATCTTTGGAGTGTGGGAGGAAACCGGAGTACCTGGAAGAAACGCAACAACCAGAGTTACTAAGATCTGCAGAGGAGCATTTGTTTATTTCATGCCATACTACATCTTATTCTACTTTACCTTCTTACTGGCTCTGAAGTAAATGCTAGAGGTAAATCGGGATAAATATCACTTCCTTGGAAGACTGTGTTGTTCATACCTCTGACCTGTAGATGTCACTATTTATAGCTGTTAAATGTATAATATGTGCTATAATCTACATACGTTAGTTCCTGTTATGATATATACTTAGAAGGCTTCATGTGTCTTATGGATGCATACCTTCCGACAAATTTCAACAAAATCCCATGTATCTGGGCTGTGTTCCACACTCCCACTTATAACCAATTGCCTCTCGGGATCAGGAGGGAATTTTTTTCCATGCAGGAGCAAATTGGATCAATCTTTGCTGGGTCTTTTTTTTGCCTTCCTCTGGATGAACTGTGGGTATATGATGTCTATGATACATAGGTGTTACATTCCTTCTTTCCTATAGTTAAAGAAGCAGAGGAGGCAGGGCAGAAATGGAGCATGAAAACAGTACTGTGTTTGGCAGCCAGAAACAGAACACGGTAGTAACAGGATTCAAGGGATCAGTTAGTATTCCAAGTAGACAAACTCAGTAATGTACAGTAACTCTAGATAGAGGGAAGCAGTTATTGTACTGCAATCCACCCTAATAATTGTTTTTTTTTGTAGTTATTTCATCCATTTGATTATTTTGGTTGGTATAGATGCATTAAGTATTCTCTAAACTCCCCCTCAATCTCCTCACATATCACAAATCTACTAAGCGACATATCAGCATGGATGTCACACCACTAACTTAAACTAAATCTTTGCAAAACCGAGCTTGTAATATTTCCTCCTCCCTGATCCCCCACTCACGACTTTACCATTAAGATCAACAGCACAACAATTGGTCCTTCCCCTCATGCCAGGGTGCTAGGCATAATCCTAGACTCTGACCTCACCTTTGGGTCCCACATCCAATCACTCCTGCCGCCTCAACCTCCGGAACATTTCCAAAATCCGCCCCTTCCTGATCAATGACACCACAAAACAAGTTATCCACGCCTTGGTTTTATCCCGCCTTGACTACTGCAACTCCCTCCTCACTGGTCTACCGTTACACAGGCTATCCCCCCTTCAGTCTATTATGAATGCTGCTGCTAGACTCTATACACCTTACCAACCGATCAGGGACTGCTGCCCCTCTCTGCCAATCCCTTCACTGGCTTCCACTAACCCAACGTATAAAATTCAAAATACTAACCACAACTTACAAAGCCATCCACAACACTGCCCCTAGCTACATTGCCAACCTCATCCGCAGATACCGCCGAAATCGCCCACTCTGCTCCTCCCAAGATATCTTCCTCTCCAGGTCCCTCATCACCTCCTCCTGCGCTTGCCTCCAGGACTTCTCTAGAGCCTCCCCCATCCTCTGGAGCTCCCTACCACAGTATGTCCGGTCAGCCCCCACCCTGTCTGCCTCACTTATTCAGGGAAGCCTACCTCACCTCCACCTAAGAACTGTACTTGAATCACCTCCACCAGATCATCCCCCGCAGCTATCACCTTTTGTATCACCTCCCCCTTCCTTTAGATTGTAAGCTCCACGAGCAGGGCCCTCATATTCCTTCTGTACTGAAATGTATTGTAATTGTACTGTCTCCCTTATATTGTAAACTGTTGGCGCTATATAAATCCTGTCTAATAATAATAATAATAAACTGTTAGCCTTATTTTTTTTAATAATAAAGCTTATAAGAATGATTGTTTTTTTTTCATACATAGGTTCAAAAATATACCCACACAAAAAAACACATAGAAAGAAACCTTATGGCAGAGAGAAAACCTCAGCATCCCACAAGCAGGCCTCAACAGTTTCAGAAGAACATATCCGGGCCACAACAGTACAGGGACTCAGTGAGGTTCTGCTGAACAGGTACCATAGAAAATGTAAATGATATTGCACAACATTTCATTAAAATACGCAAACGTAGATACATTTGATTATATTTTAATAGGCTGGAAATATATTAATCATCAATATATTATGTATCATTAAGTAAATGAGTGTTTTAAGGGGTTTAGAAACTTAAAAACACGCCTAGTGTAAAATCCTGGTGTTTTTCCTCGTCCAAGGAGCTGCAGCTGGCGCATACAGATGGTCATAGAAGAAAACAGCTATGCATGCTTGCACTGGGATGTATGATGATGCATTCATGCATTGGTATAAACAAGTGCATGCATATTTGACATATACACGAATGTGTGCATCTATGCCAGTGCAATAAAGCATTGGCATATATCCGGAGAACTTTCTCTTTTTGTGTACCTCCTCTAGGCAGGTGAATGCGATATTGGGCCAGGCTTATTGAGTGCATTAATAGACATACAGTGCATTTAGAAAGTATCCACAGTGCTTAACTTTTGCCACATTTTGTTATGTTACAGCCTTATTCTAAGATGGATTAAATTAATTTTTTCCTCAAGATTCTACAAACAATAGCGCATATTGACAATATGAAAGAAGTTTGTTTTGTAATCTTTGCAATTTATTAAAAATAAAAAAATGAAAAAAATAAACCATGTAAATAAGTATTCACAGCCTTTGCTCAATACTTTTATGAAGCACCTTTAGCACCAATTACAGTCTCAAATATTTGAGTATGATGCTACAAACTTGGCACACCTATTTTTGGGCAATTTCTCCCATTCCTCTTTGCAGTACCTCTCAAGCTCCATCAGGTTGGATGGGGAATGTTGGTGCACAGCCATTTTCAGATCTCTCCAGAGATGTTCAATTGGGTCCAAGTCTGGGCTCTGGCTGGGCCACTCCAGGACATTCACAGAGTTGGCCCGTAGCCACTCCTTTATTATGTGGACTGTGTGCTTAGGGTCGTTGTCCTGTTGAAAGATGAACCATCGTCCCAGTGTAAGGTCTAGAACACTCTGGAACAGATTTTCTTCAAGGATGTCTCTGTACATTGCTGCATTCATCTTTTTTTTGATCCTGACTAGTCTCCCAGTTCCTGCCGCTGAAAAACATCACAGCATGATGCTGCCACCACCATGCTTCACTATAGGGATGGTATTGGCCAGGTGGTGAGCGGTGCCTGGTTTCATGTTGTCATTATGGGGTATTGTTTGTAGAATGTTGAGGAAAAAATTTAATTTAATCCATTTTGGAATAAGGCTGTAACATAACAAACTGTGGCAAAAGTTAAGCGCTGTGAATACTTTCTGGATGCACTGTATAGGATATTTACCAAAACTGGAGAGTGCAAAATCTGGTGCAGCTCTGCTTCCAGGTTTTTTTCGTCAAAGCTTAATTGAACAAACTGAAGTTAGAAGATGATTGGCTACCATGCACAGCTGCACCAGATTTTGCACTTCCCAGTTGTGGCAAATCAACATTATAGTTCCTTTTCAGGTCCACTGGGTGTTTACTTGTGTTATTTGTGACCTGCTGTCAGGTTGCTGAGATATATATTCACTTTATGAATTAATAGGTATATACCGTAATTTCCCATCAGGTCTTCTAAGGCATCTCCTTTTGTGAGACATACTGTCAGTCCTGTTTCCAGGATTTGGTGTTGTTTTTAGATATAGGTCAGGTGGGTGAGACTTTTCATGAATTGAATCTTCGCTGTGTGGATTGTTATGTTTGAAATTTCCTTATCAGGTCCTACATTCTTACATGGTTTGACTACCTCATGTTATGCTTCATAAATGGATGTTGCACTGTGTTCTGCATTGTGATTTCTTGTTCATTAATTGCTGTGACTATGTTGTATTTTTTTATAGTATTTCCAAACCTAAGAGACAACACTGTGATATATTTCAGCCTACCAGTCCTTAGGTAGACAATGTTAGGTCCTGGCAATTGACTTTTAGGCCCAAGCACGGGCAGAAGATCACATGCTCCCCGATTCCCGAATGTGGCTAGTATTTTGTGGTGGCTTCAATGGCACAACTGTAGTGAAGGTTGTGCTTAGGGAAGGGGAGTATACGTGGTTTGGGGGACTTTAAAGAAAGTCTAAAAAGTCTTGTTAAAATAAAGCATAAACGCTGGTAAAAAAAAAAGAAAGTTTTGAAAAGAAAAAAACCCTGTCTAATCTAGAAGAAAAATAGTTATGTACACAACATAGATACCAAAAAAACATCTCCAGTTGTGGAACTATTTTTAAAGGTGTTTTAAAATACCTTGAAGTGTATGTAGGTCAACTTTGCTTTAGTTTTTGATAGAATGATGAATTGTTAAAAACCTATAAAGTTTATTCATTTGCTGCTTGCATCCCATTAGGTAGACCTCCCTTAATTTTATGTACTGGAGATGCAGTAAAATGTAAAAGAATTTAAAAAAGGAGCAAAATTCTCTTCTAGAACAGGTGTCCTAGATTGACTGTTTAACCCCCAATTCTTGTTCTGGTAAATTCTCTAAAATTATGGATTTTCGATCACTTTCATTCTCTTTAACAATGGTAATTGGGACAAATAAAGATTGTGGATCTGCCTAGCAAGGCAACAGACAATAAATAAAACTTCAGAAAGAGGGGCTGGGATTTCAAACACTTGTTCATTCAAAAAAATGGAGAGACCATAATAATTTGATGAACTGACTTGCTGTGTTAAGGATGCAAACGTGAAACAAGGCTACCCAGAATGTGACTAAAAGCATAAATACAAAGAATAAGCATAAAGCCAAATGGAGAACAAGTGATGGTGACTGATCACTGTGATAGCCAACCAGAGACTATGACAGCGATCAGGTGATTGTTAGTATGGGACCCGGGGCTCCTGGTGAGACCCTGGTCTCTGCTGGGAAGACAGCACAAAGACAAATATGCATATATGAGGACCCACAGAAAAAAGCACAATCCAGTAGGGCCGTATATAAGCATATGCTCTGAGGGAAGGGGTTAAAGAGGAATGATACTTAGTTTTGCATTGCAATGGTTTTTATTGATTTTAAACATTTTAACAAAGAAGGACTGAAGCAAAAGGCATGCCCACACAGGGGCTATCAATGGCACATAAGGTACAAAGAGAACAATGCTATAACACCAGGGGCTATCAATGGCACATAAAATGCAAAATACAGTGTTATAACACCAACAATGAATCAAACCAAAGGCAGATATCTACCGCCTCACAAAAATCAGGCAATGCCAGAGAATAAAAAAGAGTAAAGGAAGAAGAAAACAAGACCAGCAGCAGGGACCTGGAAACGCCAATACCGATCAGCAGCCTAAACCCAGATTAGCCAGGGGGACCATGGGAAAAGCATATGTCAACCATAGCTCCCATATTTTCAAAAATTTCCATTGGGAGTCATTACGGATACTCGACATATGTTCATTGAGCATCAGAGTGGTCATACGGTCCTGCACCCCCTGATGAGGGACAGATGTACTTTTCCAGGCTTGAGCAATTGTTCTAGTTGCCGACAAGAACAAATAGGAAGCCAACTTCCGGTGAGCCAACAGGCCCGGTTTGGGACAATGAAGCAAAGCATGCCGGGCTTCCCGGCATATGGAGAGATGGAACAATGTGTAAAGAAGGCCAAATACACGAGACCAAAAACGAATCAGTCTCGGGCATGACCACCATATATGTAACACATCTCCACGATGGCCACAACCCCGAAAGCAGTGATCACTATAGGTAGAGTTCGCCTGGGCTATATGAGCTCAGACCACATACTAACGAAACAAATACTTTGTATGCTGCCTCCTGCGTGATTGTGTTAAATTAACATTTAGCTACAAACAACCAGGCCCTATTCCAGTCCTCCAAATCCACAACCGCTCCCAAATTGCGCTCCCACTGAGCGACATGATAGAGAAGTACATATCAAGCTCCTATTTAAAGATGCATAAAGTAGGGAAACAAGACCCGGGGCACCAGGGCACTGTTCTCAAAGCTGTTCAAAGGCAGATTTCTGATATGGGAAGGCAAAAGTGCCACGCAGTGAGGTCAGCCAATGCCGCAATTGAAGGTAACGCAAAAATTCAATCTGGGGAACATTCCATGATTCCCGAAGAGAGTGCCAGGTGGGGAAAGACTGAGAAGTTAGGAAGTGTCGCTCCCTTCGAAAAACCATTGGCCACCCACCAGAAAAACGCCCCACGTTGATCTAAACCCAGCGGCAAGAGAGGATTGTTAGTAATTGGGAGCAGGGGTAGAAAGGGTGACATCAAGCCACTGGAGTAGCGAACCGAGTCCCACACTTACAGGCCATGGAGCAGAATCAGACTCAATGTCGTCGGGCGTAGAGTAGGGGGGAGGCATAGAAGTGTCGATGTCTCAATGGAACTATGCTTAGTTTTAAAATGATTAAAAATACAAATATTGTAGCTGCTAGGCAAGAATTTACGAAAGTGGGAGGGTGTACCTGTCAGAAAAAAGTTCCCATTTCCAGAAAACAAAAACTTCCAGTAAAGGGAGAGGAGGGGGGAGGAGGAGGATAAGCAGAGCTTTCACTTTAAGTGAAGTAAGACAGCAACAATACCTATAATCGGTGGCAAAACACAGGCAATAATTAGTGCATACAGTAGTACAATTTACAAAGGAGATAATATCAGAATTGGCTAAAATAGGTATTCAACAACCTGGTTCAAGGGCACAGTTTAGACCTCCTAGGCCGCAACTTAAGGGGTTACCCAAACTATAGAAAATACACATAGGGGCTATGAAAGCACAGTCCCTTCTTATCAATATCCCACTGGCCAGTGGTAAATGTCTGTAGGTGGCTGGTGTTGGGGACCAGAGTCTATTTTGGAGCGCTCTAATAGAGTTTTGTAATCCAACAAGAAACAGAAAACACGCCTTAGAACAAATCTAGGGTTCCCAGAATAAGGGTAATGCTGTCCCATTAAACAGAAATGTGACACTCTAGAGCAGCGGTTCTCAACCTGGGGGTCGCGACCCCTTTGGGGGTCGAACGACGCTTCCACAGGGGTCGCCTAAGACCATCGGAAAACACATATTTCCGATGGTCTTAGGAACCGAGACACCGCTCCTCGCCGCCGCCGCCACCGCCGTCTCCAGGTGTGGGCGGGATGACATGCCGCCCCTGTCATCTAGACACACCTCGAGATCAATCCTCGCCTGTGATTGGCCGCCGGCACTGTAGCTCAGGAGAGGCACACAGGCGGCCAATCACCGGCAAAGAGGTGGAGCTTGGAGAGGAGGAGCCGAGCGGCACCGCGAAGATCGAGCGAGTGAATAGGAGGAGAGCGGCCGGAGAAGGAAGACATCTGACAGGTAAGTGTTGGTACCATGGGAGAGGGAGGGAGCGAGCGAGCGAGCCCAGGCTGGAGCAGGGGTCTGCAAGGTAAGTATCATTGGTGTCAGTGGGAATAGTGCCCCATCATTGGTGTCACTAATACCAATGATGGGGGACTATTCCTGCCACTGACACCAATGATGGGGCACTATTCCTCCCACTGACACCAACGATGGGACACTATTCCTCCCACTGACACCAACGATGGGACACTATTCCCCCCACTGACACCAACGATGAGGCACGATTCCTCCCCCAAATGACACCAACGATGGGGCACGATTCCTCCCCCCACTGACACCAACTATGGGGCACAATTCCTCCCCCCACTGACACCAAGGATGGGGCACAATTCCTCCCCCCACTGACACCAAGGATGGGGCACTATTCCTCCCCCCACTGACACCAAGGATGGGGCACTATTCCTCCCCCCACTGACACCAAGGATGGGGCACTATTCCTCCCCCCACTGACACCAAGGATAGGGCACTATTCCTCCTCCCACTTATACCAATGATGGGGCACTATTCCTCCCACTGACACCAATGATGGGGCACTATTCCTCCCACTGATACCAATGATGGGGCACTATTCCTCCCACTGACACCAATGATGGGGCACTATTCCTCCCACTGATACCAATGATGGGGCACTATTCCTCCCACTGACACCAATGATGGGGCACTATTCCTCCCACTGATACCAATGATGGGACACTATTCCCCCCCACTGATACCAATGATGGGGCACTATTCCTCCCACTGACACCAATGATGGGGCACTATTCCTCCCACTGATACCAATGATGGGACACTATTCCTCCCACTGATACCAATGATGGGACACTATTCCTCCCACTGACACCAATGATGGGACACTATTCCTCACACTGACACCAATGATGGGGTACTATTCCTCCCACTGATACCAATGATGGGGCACTATTCCTCCCACTGACACCAATGACGAGGCACTATTCCTCCCACTGACACCAATGACGGGGCACTATTCCTCCCACTGACACCAATGACGGGGCACTATTCCTCCCACTGATACCAATGACGGGGCACTGTTCCTCCCACTGACACCAATGACGGGGCACTATTCCTCCCACTGACACCAATGACGGGGCACTATTCCTCCCACTGACACCAATGACGGGGCACTATTCCTCCCACTGACACCAATGACGGGGCACTATTCCTCCCACTGACACCAATGAAGGGGGCACTATTCCTCCCACTGACACCAATGACGGGGCACTATTCCTCCCACTGATACCAATGACGGGGCACTATTCCTCCCACTGACACCAATGACGAGGCACTATTCCTCCCACTGACACCAATGACGGGGCACTATTCCTCCCACTGACACCAATGACGGGGCACTATTCCTCCCACTGATACCAATGACGGGGCACTGTTCCTCCCACTGACACCAATGACGGGGCACTATTCCTCCCACTGACACCAATGACGGGGCACTATTCCTCCCACTGACACCAATGAAGGGGGCACTATTCCTCCCACTGACACCAATGACAGGGCACTATTCCTCCCACTGATACCAATGACGGGGCACTATTCCTCCCACTGACACCAATGACGTGGCACTATTCCTCCTACTGCAAAATTACAGTTATGAAGTAGCAACGAAAATAATTTTATGGTTGGGGGTCACCACAACATGAGGAACTGTATTAAGGGGTCGCGGCGTTAGAAAGGTTGAGAACCACTGCTCTAGAGTCCATCACAAATATTCCTCCCTCTCCTGGGGTGTCCAGAACAGTGTCATTGGATACATGGGAGCAGGTGATCTCTTGCATTCTTCAAAGGTGATACTAGAAGTCCTGAACATGACAACAGTTATCCTGGATGAAGCAGTAGAAGTCCTGGGCACAGATACTTTCTCTCACAGCATCCTGAGTCTTGTCCCACAGCAGCGCAGAGCTGAACAGCACTTCTTTCAGCAGGGTCCCACGTCAGCAGGGGAAACCCAACTGCAGCCCGCAGTCCTCTTTTCACTGGCTTGTGAGTCCCTCTGCACCTGGGTACAGTCCTCTCTTTAAATACACAGCGGTCCCTCTGGGCAGGTGCTACCATTCAGCCCCCCTGCAGCAACTCTCAGCGCAGCAGCTCACAGCAGCTTCAGGAATTTCCAACAGCACAATTGTCTCTTCTAGCAATGCAATGTATTAAGGTGAGAGGCTTATCTAGCCGGTGGTCGGATTGTCAGCTGTCAGCAGCTAATTCCACTGTCACACAATATCAGCACGAGTGTCATCGTTTCATACATCAAATTGTTTTTCATCCACGTTTTACTGGACTTTATAAGCACTGATCAGACGGGGGAGTCTGATCCTTTATTTTAGTGTGGTTGCACTGTGTTTTGTACACTTGTATGCACATTATTTACACATATGTATGTGTCACTGATTTGGGTTTTTCATATGTGAGTGTGTATATACAATATTGTTTTTGCATCTATGTTTATTTTCATGAGAAACGTATTGGTTTGGTATTAATTGCATATATATGCATTATATCCATGGGGGGGGGGGGGGGGGTGACAGATAATTTCAGTCACTATCACTGTTTGTTTTGTATATCACATGATTTTGTGGGATTTTATTATTAATATATGCATGATTTCACTTATATATACTTATGTTGGCACTGAGTGAGTAATATTTACTTCACTGATTTGTACACGGTGTCACTGTATTATTTGTAGATGTTTACACTGACTTATTTATATAGTGTGGTATTTTAATACTTTATTATTTGTGGATGTACAGTATATACGTATGTGTGAGTAGCGCTACATTGTTTATTTACATTTATATAGAGATCACTGGTATATGATTTCATGTTAGCTGCTCCTCTGGGATAGATATTGTTTGGATATTTGGAGCGCAGGAGGTTCACACCATTATTCCCAACAATTATTATCTGCAAATCACTGAAGTGGCTATGGGCGCAAAATTTGCGTCAAGCCTCGCTAATCTTTTCATGTCATACTAAGAGGAAGACATAATCTTTGCTAGAGATTGGCCTGTGTTAATGTTCTATAGGAGATATATAGACGATATCTTCTTACTTTGGAAGGGTAGTGAGTATGCTTTAATAAATTTTTTTAATACCTTGAATTTTAAGTCACAATATTAATCTCACCTACCAGTATAGTCACACTGATATTAACATTTTAGATTTATCTCTAATCAATACCGGTAACAAAATTATTACTAAGACCTTTTTGAAATGTACAGATCGCAACAGCTATATTCCTACAGGCAGTTGCCACCATCCCTCTTGGCTTAGTAACATCTCTAATTAGAACTGATTGAGGCTACAATAATATGGCGGCTGTCTTTATAATATAAGCTTATTCCAATTGTATTGGTACCCGTGATTAAATTTTATGTTTCACCACTCCAATGGGTCTATTTCGCTCTTATAGATATGGAGGGTACTGATCCCCCCCAATTCTTGGAAAAATGGGAGTGGGAGCTGGAATCAAAGTTAAACGAGCAACAAAGGAATAGTGTATTTAAATTAGCACATGAGGTAACAAACATAAGCATGGTTGAAATTAATTATAAATGCATGGTTAGATGATGTATTACACTGAGTAAAGCACATAAACAAGTAGATGTTTCACCTTTATGTTGGAGAGGATGTGGGGAAAAGGGTACAATGGTAAACATATGGTGGGAATGCCCGAAAATACAAGATTACTGGGAGGGAATATTACAATATATCCAGAAAATATGTGAGATTACTTTACAGAAAGATCCATGGACTTGTTTATTCTATAAATTTGAACTTTTGGTAAAACTACATAAGAATAAGGTACTATACCATCTAGTTAGTGCAGCTAAAGGGCTTGATTCCAAAATTTTGGCTTGCTCCAGACCCACCAAGTATGAAGGTTTGGGTAAACAGAGTAGAAAACATCTATAGGATGGAAAAGTTGTGTCATTGAGGAGGATAAAATAGAAAAATTTAGGAAAATGTGGAGTGGTTGGTTAGTCTTTAAAATATCTAAAAGATAACTGGGATTCATTAGAATATAGGTGGATGAGTATTGGGGGGAGCTGTAGCCTCCCTAGCGGTCTGATTATGTCAGTATTTCTGTGCTCAAAGCGGTACATTTTTTTGCATGGATATATGTTTTTTTTTTTTATTGTAGGCCTGTAATTTTTAGGAATAACTCACTGAAATCTGTCCCAACAAGAGTCTAGTAAACATCCCGGGTATGTTAAAATTTGAAACACAAAATCATAAATTATAATTTAATAAATAATCATAAAAAATAATAATAATATAATAATAAATTTAATTCAATAATATAATCAAACTAAAAACACTGAAATTTGAAATATAGCGCCAAGTTCGCACATCACTGAGCAAAGTCACAAAATCATTTTCAGTGTCTGATGACGAATTTCCCCATGAATCATTATCACTCAATTCTGCAAGTAGTTCTAATTTACTATCGCTGTTTTCTAGCTGGTCTAAAACCGCTTTTGACCTAAAGGGACACTTTTTGGACACCATGGACATTTCTCAGTTTCCAGGCACAAAGAACGGTAAAAATGCAGGCAGGCCACAGGACAAAGCACTAGGGACAAAATGTATGTGAAATGCTTTGATTCAGTAATGTTTTACAATGGGATTTTAGTGTATTTAGTGAATGTCACTTTTTCACATTTTTAAATTTCCCGCCGTCCTGTGCCCCATACGTCCGGACGTTGCAGGGAACGGAACCCAGAAGACGGATGCCATCATCGGCCGGAGGACATTGCCGGGACACTGCAGGAGGGACATCGCGGGAGTGAAGGACAAGGTAAGTGCAGAAGAGATCCCAGAGCAGCGCTGCAAGGTATTCCCGAGTGTAGCTCGGGGTTACCGCTTGTGGTGCTGAAACTTTACCCCGAGCTACACTCGGGATTACCTCCAGGGAGGTTAATGGAGTGCCCAACAGAGAGAAGGAGATAGGAGGGAAGGAATACAGATATAGATAATTATGAGAAAGGTTAGAAAATAGGATTGTGGTATGGACTAGGGAATGGAGCGGGGCAGGGGGAGGGAAGAGGGGGGGTAGGGGATAATATGTTATGATGCAATTCGGATATACGGGTGAAGTTTTCTCTTTGTTTTTTTGGTCATGTTATTAGATGTTATTTTTGTATCAAAAATTTTTATAAAAGATATACTAAAAAAATAAAAGTAGTAACTTCTGTCAGCCCATGTCCAGTGGCTTCCTGCGCTCCACCTCCCCGCACTCCGCCTTCTCTAGTCCTTGCTGGAGCACGTATTGAGCCGGAAGTTCCGGGTGTATTGGTCAGCTGACCAGTCAGCTAACACCGCTGCAATCTGGTTGGTTGTGGAGCGCTCCACACCCCCATATTGCAAACACAGATAGTAATTATCTCATGGACCAAACACGCTGGCGTGCGTTCTAGGAGGGGATACACACATCCCCCCTTTTTCCTCATCTGAAGTGAAATACTTACCACTTTAATTACCCACCACCAGGAAACCAGTATATTTAAGAGAAGGAAACCAGAAAAGGCTTACCAAAGAGCCCTGGATATGGTGCTTTCTCATGTATACAGGACCAACCTGCAAACAACCGTGTTCAATGACTCACAGAAATAGACATACATATGCCACTCAATGCTGTCAATAAGAAGATAAAGAAACAACATATAAGTGCAACTATCAAACTAACAAATTCTGAACAACAGCATAGAAAGCACTATTAGTACCCAAAAAAGGGCTAACTGACATGGCCACAATGTGGCTTACCAAAACCCATAAGGGTACTGCTCTCCAACCTACACAGAAAAGGAAAGAAACCTGCAGCGTGTCAAAGACCGTGTGTGTCAGCTCACAGAGAACGAGGACTATCAGAGAACAGGAGAGAGGCTCCCTGTGATATAGGAGCCTAATTAGAGAAGTGATGATGTCCAGCTGTGCCACAGGGATCCAAGATGTCGTCTTAAAGATGCTGGACCCATGCTGCAAAAGCATGGACAATGCTGGGAACCGCCCCCCATAAAGAAATATTCCTCAAAGCCAATTATGCCGGCTAAGATATAATTGTACAAGATTAGATAACTATATGAAAACAAAGTGCCCTATAGAAGAACACATTCCTGATGATCTTATAGAGGAGATTTGTTTGTTTTATCTCAGGAGTGAGGACCATTCCAAAATCACTGACTTTAACACTAATCCACCAGTCAAATTCATTATTTCATGGTTCACATCAGAAGATGGAAAGCATATTGAATAAACATTGGTCTATTTTGTTACAAGACCTACATCTTGTGGTCGACAATCACTGAGAAACCTAAATTTGCTTGCAGAAAAGCAAATAATATTAGTAGTATGGCTGTTAGCAAAATCAAACCTCCATCATATTCCATCAACCCAACTTTGATGTTTCTTGTATTGAAAAGTATGTACAAATCTGTGGGTCAGAAAATCCAATAAGAGTCTGGGGATGTAAGTGGCAGGAGAGTAATCACCTTTGACTGTTAACATATTCCATGTCTTTTCAAAACAACATCTCTATCCCAATCACCTAGTCTGATCCCAGTGGTGAAGTCTCTTCTCTTAATCTGTCACATGTTAGAACAGATAAATATCTGAAACGAACATCCGAACCACATTCAGAACTGACCTAGACTTTGAGGTGCATGCAACGGTGATCATACATCAGAATGATCCCTCCCAGAGTATTTGTAATGACACTCCACTTGAAGCATTTTCCTTAAATGAAGCCCCTGTATGACACTCCCTGTCTTTACTATAATCCATGCTAGTTTCAGTAGAACATACATTAGACCCCAACTTGTTTTCAAAACGGAAACAAGATTTACATACTTCCGTTACCCAAACATAAAAATAATCATATCCTTCTAATCATACAAAAAGCTGCATTGGCAAACACACATCTAGAAATGGATACAAGATTCTGACACACTGGCACCCTCAGTTATTAAACAAAATAAGCCAACAGGTATCACCCTTTTGCTGGAAGAGCCAACGGAGTTAGGGTATGATGTTGCTCATTTTTTGGGAATGCTCTAAACTATGAATGTTCCAAACTAAAAAACTTCTGGTTAGTGGTTAAGACTTCCATTAAAACTTAAAAGATGTAGTCTCCTGCAGACAAGCCATCAGTCACTATTGCACTAGCAATCAAACGCTACAAGCATGAACTACTAAAACACTTCTTAAATACAGCTAAGGCATGCATACCTGGTAAGTGGAAAATGACAGAATCACTCAGAATAGAACAGTGGCATGCCAGAGTTAGAAATCTAGATAATGGAGCACTGGACTGCATCTGGGCATCACAAACCAAAAATGCTATTTAATTCATGTTTAATATTCAACGCAAACTAATCATTCATCCATGTCTCCATGCTTCATTTTGCTGAGAAATCATTTTGAAAAACATCCCCTGGCATTTCTGGCAGTGGCCATCTTAGATGAGGGTGATTCATGTATCATTTACTTTCTGGAATCAATCTGCTCTTAGCTTAGGCTGAGCTTTGAACCCCCCCCCCCCTCCCCTCTTGAAGACTCCTGGGATCGATGACATCAATTGCCTAGGCATGGCAACCTGGAAGTAACTGAAGAATTGTAAAAAAAATTAAAACAAATATATAGGATATACTTTCCTATTTACTAATGCTAGTAGCATTAAGATTAAAAATAGTCCATGTTGATTGAGAGAGTGAAGTTCCGCTTTAAAGACCAAACTAGAAAATATGTCAAGATATATAAAGATTTCTCAACCCCCATTATCACGAATCACAATTACCACTAATATAAGAGATAGAGGGAGGGACAGACTTAGGCACAGAGAGGAGAAATCTACCCCCCCCCCCAACACATACAAATAGGTCCATAGTCCATATATATTTGGACACAGGCACCATTTTAGATTTTTTCAAGTATTTACCAAAACATATTCAAGCTTATAGTTATATAATGGATATATGGTCTGAAAGTGCAAACTCTCAAGTTTAATTTGAGGGTATGTACATCTAAATTGGAGGAAGGGTTTAGGAATTACAGCTTTTAAGAGTAGCGACCCCCCCATTTTCAAGGGACCAAAAGTAATTGGACAATTGAATATAATCATAAATAAAATGTTAATTTTTCATATTTTGTTGAGAATCTGCATTGAAGTCTGGAATGTATGGACATTACCAAAGACTGGGTTTCCTCCTTTCTGATGCTTTGCCGGGCTTTAACTGCAGCTGTCTTCAGCTGTTCTTTGTTTGTGGGTCCTTCTGTCTTTAGTTTTGCCTTAAGCAAGTGAAATGCATGCTCAATTGGGTTGAGATCAGGTGACTGACACATCCATAGCAGAATATGCCACTTATTTGCCTTCAAAAGCTCCTGGGTTACCTTTTCAGTGTTTTGGATCACTGTCCATCTGTACTGTGAAGCGCGTTTAGTCAACTTTGCTGCATTTGGCTGAATCTGGGCTGACAGTATATCTCTAAACACTGCAGACTTCATCCGGCTACTTCTGTCTTCAGTCACATCATCAATAAACACCAATGACCCAGTGCCACTGGCAGCCATGCATGCCCATGCCATCACACTGCCTCCACCAAGTTTTACAGATGACGTTGTGTGCTTTGGATCATGAGCTGTTCCAAACCTTCTTTTTTTATTCCCATCATTCTGGTACAGATTAATCTTACTTTCATCCGTCCAAAGAATGCTTCTCCAGAACTGGTCTGGCTTTTTTAGATGTTTTTTGGCAAAGTCTAATCTGGCTTTTCTATTCTTCAGGCTTATGAATGGTTTGTACCTTGTGGTGAACCCTCTGTATTTGCTTTACCATAGAAAGGATCCTGCAATCATTTATCACTGTTGTCTTCCATGGACATCCATGCCTTTTTATGTTGCTGAGCTTACAAGTGTGTTCTTCTTTCCTCAGAATGTACCAAACTGTGGATTTGGCCACTCCTAATGTTGCTGCTGTCTCTCTGGTGGATTTGTTTCATTTTTAAAGCCTGTTTCATTTGCATAGACAGCTCCTTTGAATGTATGATGTAGGTTCACAGCAATAGATTCCAAATGCAAATATCACACTTAGAATCATATCCAGACCTTTTACCTGCTTAACTGATGAAGAAACAACAATGGAGTAGCGCACACCTGGCCATGAAACAGCTTCTGATTCAATTGTTCAATTACTTTTGGTCCCTTGAAAAAGAGGAGGGGGGTAGCTACTCTTACGAGCTGTAATTCCTAAACCCGTCCTCCAATTTGGATGTACATACCCTCAAATTAAACCTGAGTGTGTGCACTTTATTTAACTATAGCTTGAATATGTTTTGGTAAATGCCTGAAAAAACTAAAATTGTGCATGTGTCCAAATATATATATATATATATATATATATGGACCTAACTGTACATACACACTTTTTTCCCTATTCCTTCCTATACCTGATAGACTACCTCCCTCCCACGTACCCCTGGCTATTTACATCTATATTTTTTAAACACCCCCCTTCCAACACCGAGGTGGAAGGACTATGTCCACATACAAGTGGAAATCTGACCCCACCGTCAGAAGACAAGGAGAAGGTCGAAGCTCCACCCTGTCCTAGTGTAAAGCAGACAAGGTGACTTACAGAATAAAGCCGCCAACTCAACTGCTGAGCCGAAGTGATAGTAACCAGAAAGGCAACATCGTGCAAACATGTAAGTAAAGGAAATATCTTGAATACTCCCAAGGAGAGGCTTCAGAACAAACAGCACCAAATACAAATCCCACAGTGGCAAAGGGAAGCATGCAGGGGACAACACATGATGAACTCTCTGAATGAGAGTGTGATCCCAAGAATACGTGGCCAAGGGATGCTGAAGCAGAAAGAAAACAGCCAGAACAGAGACTGGGCTGTAGATCGTGCTCAACAAAAGCTTCTGATCCCCCACTACATAGGAGGAAGACCAACACCCATGCAACCGAGAAGAGAGAGTATGAAATCCCAAGGCTTCATACCAACTACATAAGCTCTCCAGGGGCGATGATACATTTTCCAGAAGGAGGACTTAGGATCACCAAGCCAAACAATCCCCTGTCCTCCCAAACCTGGCTGTCAATAGCCATGCTGTCACAGCTAGTGATGGCAAGGCAGGGAGGAATACCAGCCCTTGGGACAGAAGATCCTCTCGAAGAAGTAGCCGCCAGGGAGCGATCGCTATCAACTGCCCCCAGAGGGCGAACCAAGAGGCCAGACCAGAGTCACCAGGTAGACCAGAATCCTTTTGGCCTCTATCCTGCCCAGTAGACAAGGAACCAGTTGAAGGGAAGAAAAGGCATAGATGAGGTTGTACAGATCCCATGGCACTACTATCATGTCCATCGCATCCATCAGAGGATCCCACAATCCTGCCACAAACCTTAGAACCTCTCATTTGAAATGGTATGCCACAAGATCCAAGTCTGGCATCCACCAGCAAAGACAGAGCTGCTGGAGTACCCCTGGTTGCACGGATCACTCCCCTTGATCCAACATCTGACGGCTGAGATAAGCCTCTTGCTAGTTTTCGGCACCTGAAATGTGTATGGTGGACAGAGCTGGAATGAACCTTTCCACCCATTATAGGAAGTAGGAGGCCTCCAGCGCTGCAACTGCATATCTCGTGCCTACCCGATGATTGACATACGCCACTATGGTGGCATTGTCCAATGAGACCCTCATCAAGAGACCCTGCATGCGATCCGTCCAACACCCCTGTCCCAAACTGATTGCCCGAAGCTCCATGACATTGATGGACAGTCGATCATCCACTCCCAGGACCCCTCCCCAGCCTGACAGGCTGACATCCGTCGAGACCACAGTCCAACAAAGAGAGAGGAAGGACTTTGCATTCCGAAGAGTTGGAAGTGTTCTCAAATGGAACTGGACATACGGAACCACTCAAAAGGTAGCCACATCAGGCCTAAAACCGGCATGCAGAAATGCAAGAAGGACCACTTGCAGGACAAGAGCAGTCGGAAAGAGCTGCTGGTGTTTGTCCAGAGGGAGGAACACCTTGGACTGCTCCAAATACCGAATCTACTCCAGATACTCCCAGTGCTGGAATGGGATCAACACAGGCTTCCTGAGGGTCAGGATCCACCCGCAGCCTTGTAGAGAACTTTGGTGCAGGTAAGCATTCATGGGGCCAGAAGACCCCCTGGTGGAGGAGGGCCACCAGTTATTCCAGCATGACCTTGTGAAGCCCCACAAAGGTATCCAGGGCCCAAGAGCCAGGATCGGACAAATCTTGTCCAATGTGGGAACAAAGAACTGATTGGAGTAAACTCCCTGGAACCGCCCAACTCAGGGACTGGGACAATCAATCCTTGAAGGAGCCAGTCCTGCCCACCCCTGTATAGAGCACGTAGATGCTCTGGTGAGAGACAAACACTGGAGTAAAAATCCTGTCTGGCAGAAAGGAAAGAAACTACATTTCACAACCGTGGATAAGAGTGCGTGGACTCACATGTCGGGGATACCCATGGGGACAAAAAACCTGCTCACATGCCATGAAAGCAAGCCCAGACTGCCAACACAGTTCCTTTCCTTTCCTGGCTTGGGACAGGAAGGAATGCTGACTGTTGGCCAGGGATAACGCTGTGACACAGACTATAGGCTCCAGGTCATAAATGAGACATTTAACTCGCTGGCCGCCCCAGTCCAGGATGAGGAATCGTGGCCGACCGAGCGCAGAGCTAGCGGTCTGCGTGTACTCATTGGTCAGAATGGGGTGACCACTGTATTTAGATTATCCAGCCCGACGCTCTACTGTTGATAGATCTGCGCAGGAAAAAATTAAAAAAGCTATAGGACCACAAGTCCCAGTATAAAAAAAACAAAAACATCCATACCCCTGAAAACACTAGGCAGAATGACTGGAAGCCTATAGCAGAGAGGGCATTTTATGCCCAAGGACTGCCCATAGGAGGTGCCGAGTCCATTTTTTTCTGCCTATTATCCTACCCCTGTAGGTGGGGCTATAAAACCCATGGTCATGGACAAAGAAGAGGCTGAGTGTGTCAATAAATGCAAGAGAAAGTCCACTTTATTGTTCAGAGTATGCTCACATACAACAGCAAGGCGTTATGGGGCTCAGCAACTTTGACAGGGCCTAAATGGACTCAGTAACAGAATATCAAATAGATCTGTGCAGCCCATGCATTGATCTGTGCAGCCGCACTGCCCCAAGCACTGACAGCTATCCACGCAGCTGCATCATCTCTTTCATCTTTGCAGTGAGTGTACAGAGAGGCTGGGCCAGGGGGGAGGGGA
This sequence comes from Staurois parvus, assembly GCF_062004578.1. NCBI lineage: Eukaryota > Metazoa > Chordata > Amphibia > Anura > Ranidae > Staurois > Staurois parvus. Next base: position 1,471,818 of record NW_028317941.1, read on the forward strand.
GGGAGACAGACTGCCACCAAGCTGTAGCGCACCACCAGCAGAAGAGAGGACAATGTGAATGACTGCAGCCTGGGAGGACAGCCCCCAATAAAGTGACACTAAACTATATTCTTATTCTCAGAAAACAATCTATCCATTACTTAATGGTTCTGCAATCTATTTTTCAAGACTAGTTTATTACTGTGTTTTTCTGCCTCCTTGTAACATCCTATGTGAGCTCCTGAACCTCTCCTTTTCTACTTCACTTCCATTTGACTGAAGCAAGCAGTGCATGTTATTTGAGGTGCACAGTACAAATCCCATAGTACATTGGCCATAGTCCATCTCGGGAGCAAGAGAAAGAGGGTATCAAAGTTCCTGCTTACAGTGGAATCATGGAGAACAAACACAGCAATCCTCTAAACGGGAAGTTGAATCACAAAAGCAAAAAAAAAAAAGAGTTTGGAGATTTGAAAGAAGCTGAGAGCAATAGGTGGTTCTTGTCAGAGGTAAGAATACCTACATGAATAGAATTTTAGTTTTTAAATCAGAGTTTATTGTCACTTTAACCCCAGGAGCTGGAGGGGGTACTGATTGGAAATGTAATCCCCTAGAGACAACCCTGAATGAGAGTGAGAAAAAGTGGGACTACAAGTCCCAGGAGAACTAAGCCAGGGAGGAGAGAGAAGACTGGAAAGCCTCCACTGCTGGGACACTGCGGGTCAAAGCGCATAATGGGATCCCTCTTTTTAGATCCTTCAGGTCTGTAGCCACTCCACTGATCTGCTCCCACCGCACATAAATCTCCCTCAACCAGGTCAGCACTCAAATAATGGCTCCTCTCCAGATAGGGTCAGATACAGCGCCACCATCTCATTTAAAACATAAAACACATCCTTCCATAGTGTAATATGTTTATTCCCAAATGAATAGGACAGAAAATGAACAAAATGCGCACTCACATGTATTGGCAGTAGTCACAGCTCAAAAAGTTATGCTTTTGGGTGTAGTCTGTATCATACAGGCTACCCTTTGACAACGTGCCATTGCACGAAACGCATCAAGGTACCAGCCTGCCACACCGACATCACCCTATGCTGCTGTAGCCACGTTGTCCAGCTAGCGGCCATCATGGACTCCTGTCAATACATGCATGTAGACCTGCTTTGCTAACTTACAGCTGATACTGCAATATACTGACTGTCATTAATATTGGGCTGCAATACTAATAGCTGATACCATTTGTCACTATTATACTGGATATTTGATTTAGCTGCCTGATATGTGATTTTCTACATTGGCAGAATAAATATACTATACTATATCAGTCTTTTGTCCTGGTGGCTTATTTGAGCTTCTTAAGATGGACCTCATTGTGATGCTTCACTTACCTGATGCCGGGTGTAAGTGAAACCTGTGAGCGGTTCCTACTACCAGAGAGGGTCCATTGAGAGATCTGGAGGATAGTCCCTGGATTGATCAAGTGCTGTTGGAGTACCACATCCCTACCGGGTTCCAGAGGACCACCAGTGCCCATATATTACATGCGTAATATTATTTTACGTCTGGTGAGTGCAAGCACACCCTTTATTGCTTATCATGGAAGTCACGAGCACCTTTATTATGTGATGGAAGCTGAATGGGATTGATTGACATCTTCCTATTTGAAATATTGACGCACCTTTACCTGAAATAGTGAATGGACTTATTTTGTTCATTTTATTTATGTGATATATTGTGTTTACCATTGTCACGTATAATTACTGTCTTCATCAAGACATCACCATTGTCACCTAATAGCGCATTACCTTGCACTTTTGTCACTTTTACACTTCATTATTATTCAAGCGCTGACTTTTATGAGAGTTTTCTTAGCACTCCCTCCAGGAATATTACTGGGTTTTTATTTGGACAATAGATATTAACCAATGTGTATTCAGCTCCTTGTAATTTTCCCCTCAAAAATAGAAACCGGCCCTCTGGGTCCTCCATTTTTCCCTCTAAAATAATGTTCACATTCTTTGACAACGCTATCGCGACCCCTTAAGCCCTTTTAACTGGAGAGTCTACATAATACGCTTCTCCTCTACCTGCGTTTCCAGTTTATTAATTTGTTGTGCATATCCCTCCATTTTCTTCTCTGCTTCTTCAATTCGGGTTAGTATCTGACCTAGGTCGGTGCGTAATGTCCTGATCTCATTTTTCACAGACATCTCTAATTTTGCGAACATTTCCGCCAATTCAATTTTTGTGAGTGATTGTGACATGAGTCTTTGCTTTGAGTTGTTCCTTATTTACTTGTTCTCTTACACTTTTCCTATTTACAGGTTCTTTGATCTGGTTCTCTTCAAGTGTCCCGAGTGAAAGTCTGAATTGGTCTCCGTCATATTTTTTTGATCCTTCATGGTAGTTCTCTCAAGTTTGGGTCTCAGGGCTTTTCTCCTCCGGGGGCAAGTACTTTGTTATTGTATTAGTATTTACATTTGATTGGGGGGTTTTTGATCCCCCGCTTTAATCGATCTGTTCTTCTTTTCCTTAGAACTTTACAGTTAATTTTTCTCTATTCCTCTATATCAGAAATACTGACCCCAGGATAGCCATCTTTTTCCTTCTATTAACAATCCCAGAAAGTCCCTTTATATTTTGTAAAGAGAAATAAACCCACCGACCCCCAAGACCACCAGGATCCTCCAATAGTGTTCTTCTCCTTCTATGCAGTAGTCTCAGCATACAATTATTTACTAACAAAAAAAAAACGACAGTTCCTTAAAGAGTTTAAACCGCGACCTGCGGCCACTCACCATCACCTTTTGTACCACGTGTACGCCACTACTCCGTCCCTGCTTGCACCTTCTTTTTGGATTGGACTTCCAGCCAGGGTTCCTAGAGTAGGGTATAAGCTGTGGATGGTCCCCCCCCGAGTCAGGGGTCTTAGGGTTTCTTTCGGCAGTAATTGTGGTGGGGGGGGCTCCCTCTATGGCCCTATATGGCCTGCCGTCTTTCTCCTCTGGCCGCTCACCCGCAGCTTCCGGGTGCTTTGGCCACCGCTACTCATGCAATTTCACGGGCACCTCTGGCACCCTTCCAGCTCTCGGAGGTTCCCGCCTCTGCTCCTCGCTGCCAGATCTGCAGGACTCCTCCAGCCTCTGATCCCCCATCCCCACCGGCCAACTACAGGCTCCACGGGTCTCTAGGGACTGACCAAACATGCCGCCTGGAGATCTCCTCCATACCAGCCGCCAAGGAAGCGCACATCCACCGGACCGATCGGCCTCCAGACTGGAACACAAACAGGGCTCAGGTAGGCTCTAGTGTTTATGTCACGTACCTGGGTAGTGAGCCTGACTTGAAGAGGCAGACCTCTCGTACAACTCCGGCTCAAGGACCGCTGAGTGTGGGACAACAGTCGCAGGAGCTCCATGGGGTATGAGGGCCTGGGATCTGTCCGGTAACAGCTGTTGGACTGATGAGTAGCAGACCAGAGCACGGTGCAGATGTATCCGTGCAGGATGGATGGATGGATGCTGGAGCACTGTGTGCTGAAGAAGCAGAGTCAGACGAGCCGGGTTCAATATTGACGAGACAGATCAGGCTTGAACGGCAGGCAGGAGAATAGTCGGGTCACAGGCCAGGTTCAGACAGGAGCAGGCAGAAGAATAATCCAAGGACAGGCCAGAAGTCAGGACAGGAGGCGATCAAGCAGAAGTCAGGAACAGGCTGGTTTTGGCAACAGGAATCAATCACATAAGTCAGGAAACACAAGCAGGGGGAAAAGACCATACGGCAATGAGACAACTACAGCAGCCAGTTTAAATAGCCCTCTTGGCGCCAGCATTAATGACAGGCGCATGCCCGCGTGTTCGAGTGCGCATGGGCGAGCGCAACTGCGCACGCCTCTGGCCAGGCGTCTGCTCGGCTTGCCAGAACCCTGTACATGCGCACATTTGTGCGCCGTGGAGCTTCACCTGTACTACGGGCAGGCCTTCCCTGACAGTTTATCCCTCGTGGGGTTCATGGCAGGCGTCCGAAGCTCCATCACTGTGCCACCTCACAGCGCCATGGTTCGACTCCTCCCCCGAAAGTGAGAACATCTAGACTCTTGATCAAAAATGTGCTCCACACCCCCATATTGCGGACAAAGATAGTAATTATCCCATTGACCGCACACACTGGTGTGCGTTCTAGAAGGGGCTACACACCAACATCCCTCCTTTTTCCTCATCTGAAGTGAAATACTTACCACTGCTTATTCCAGCCCATCTGCCACAGCCTGGTGATTCAGGATGCTTTGCATTATTACCACTACAGATGATGTGAGTCAATACACTTTTCCAAAGTTGCTGTAATCAGGATTTGAGCATTTCATGTTCAGTTACCATTACGCAATTTCCTTTTGGTTCGTTCTGTATACTCACTGATTACATAATGGTTCTATGATATTCTCTGTTTTCATCACTCCCCCTTTACTATTATTATTATTTTTTTTTTTTCATTTATGGATGAAGCGGGTGACATCTGTCTTTGTGACATATATATTTTTTGTATTTTATTAATGTAGCTTGATACATATCTGGTTTCCATTCATATCCACTTTATGTTCATTATATGTTTATACACGTACATGTGTTTTATTGATTACTCAATAATTGTAGTTATGTTTTACTATCGTGTCCTTCTAGTTCCACCTACAAGGGCTCTTGGTGTGCTTTTTATCCTTGCCCACGGGTGGGTCTTTAATTACCCACCCCCAGGAAACCAGTATATTTAAGAGAGGATACAGGCATGGTAGTTATTGGCTCTGAGGAAGAGGCGAGATCTCGAAACGCGTCAGCCAGTTGGAGAACCAAGAGTCCCATTGCGGATACTATTCAGTGAGATTGGACTTTGCTGTACTTTATATGATGTGCCCTTTAGATTGTATTTTTTGTGAGTATATTACCACTTTTTTATACAATAAATTAATTTTTAAAAGGTAATGCACTAGGCCTGTGCACCCTCTGTTTGTTTGCATGCAGTACATTTGGGATTTCCCTGCTCTGTTGAGGGCAGCAAGGCATGCCTCTTCTAGGCATCCTACATGTGGTTTTAGCATATATGGAGTCCATCTTCCAGCGCAGGAGTATATGCACATGCTACTTTTTGTCAGACTGTAAAAGTGATGCAGACACCAGGATCACTTTTACATAAAGGCTGATTGCTAACTTGAAAAACCAATACCAAGCTCATGGCTGCAGCCAAGTTGAACTACAGTAATTCAGTCACTATGTAAAATGTGTTGGATTACTAGGGGTTAAGTCCAACAAGGTGCATGCCACCTCGTGGATTTATCTCTTTAATTTACAGCTGGCATTTTTACTGAGCACCAGGAGCATAGCTATTGCTTTTCTTATGGCACTCTGACACTGGACTTTCTGGTCTCAGCTCCTGCAGCTGCAGAGTCGCATGCAGCCACTGTGCCCATGCCTTCACTCCCCTCCTCCTGCCCAGTTACAGTGTGCTTTGTATTATGGACTCATTTACAAAATACAAAGAATTCTGTGACTGATCAGCAGAGAGGAGGGGTGGGCAGAGATGCTGTACGTGAGAAGACAGCATATCTCCTCTCTGAGCGACAGGAGTATAGTGAGAACTGTACTCCCAGAGCTTCGTAAAAGTTGTCAGGTATGAATTAAAGAGAATAATCCACAAGGTGGCATGCAATTCATTGGACTTAACTCATAAGAGATGCCAGCACATTTTCCAAAGTGGCTGATTTCCTGGAGTTCAGCTTTAACCCCTTGAACACCAGAAAGTTTAAAAGGAGTTAATGAATGAGAAAAAAAGGAAGGATTTTTTTACTCACTTTCTTGGCCTTATGACCCACCGCTTCTACTGCTTTTCCACAAAACTGAAGCATGATGGGAGTGGGAGGGGTTATATTTGGCTGACTAACAGCTTCTGTAATTAGCAGTATAACCTCATATTATCTCAGAATTCATCTTGCGTTCCTTAATGAACTCTATGAAAAGTATTATATGGTGAGTACAAAAGTCCTGGTTTATATTTTTATATCGGTAGTCACCTAAATAAAAACAGAGAAATTTTACCTTAAGAAAAACTTGGTGATGCCGTTCTGAAGCTGGATATGAGAAGGAGTCACCCTGCCAGTAAAGGAGAAGAAGGGAGCAGCATCCTAAAGTTGTTTCAGTAACTTGAATGGGATAAGAGAATGAACACCACTTAGAGCTGACCCTGGGAGTCAGACGTGAGGTATATTGTATGGCCTCAGCCACCGCTCTAGCCACGTTTCCCTGATGCGTTTCGCACCGCCCATCGGGGCTTGGCCACAGAGGCAGGAGGAGAACAGGTTGCCAGAGAATTTATTAGCATCATCGGCCATGAAGGTGGAACAGTTGTGTGTATAGGAATACTGGGAAAACAGAAAAGAGATGAAAGCATGTAAGAGGAGAAATTATAGGAAATAATCAGCATAAAAATGGGCATATGAAAGAAGAAAAAAGGGGGGAAATATAACAAATGAAAAATATAAAGAAAGAAAGAAAAATAAATAAACAATGCAAAATTGCAAGGAAAAATGAAATAAAAATACCAAAATAAAAGGAAATAAAATAAAAAAGAAATATAAAAAACATGAGAAATAAAAAAAGGAGAGAAAACAGAGGTGGACATCAATTTTCTAAAGTATTTTGGGTATTCACGGTGGCTAAATGTTTAGCACTTCCACCTGGCAGTACTAGGGTTGTTGGTTCAAATCCCAGCCATGGCACCTCCTGCCTGGAGTTTGCATGTTCTTCCTGTGCCTGCGTGGGTTTCCTCCGGGCACCCTGGTTTCTTCCCACACTCCAAAGACATGCTGGTAGGTTAATTAGATCCTGTCTAAATTGTCCCTCATATGTATATGTATGAATGTGAGTTAGGGACCTTAGATTGTACACCCCTTGAGGGTTAGGGACTGATGTGACTGTACAATATATATGTAAAACGCTACGTAAATTGGTGGCGCTATATAAGTACCTGAAATAAATAAATAATTTAGACTTGAAACCTGGATACCCAAAGAACTAAACTTTGAGTGGGATGTCACCGACTTTTATAAATAGGATCATTATGATAGTAGTTTCCTAGCTTTTCCATTCCATTTGAAACAAATAAACTCTTCTTCATGTCCTAAATGATGTCCCTGATTAGAACAACAGAGCTTTGATTTTAACACAATATTTTTCATTTTTTTTATCTTATTTTATCACACTTTCACATTTTTATATTCACCTCACACCTCTTTTTCCTCCCATTACCTTCCCTCTTTTAGTTTTATTGATTTCAATTAAGTGTTCCTCCCCCCCCCAATTTTTTTTTCTTTTCTTCCCAACATTCTCATATATTGATTACATATTCCTTTTTCTCCTTTCTTTTTTTCATTCTTTCATATTTATCATTCTCATAAATTCCTTTGAAATAATATTTCTTTTTTTCAGTAATATTTTTTACAATTATGTCTTCTTTGTTTACTCCCAGACTCATTTTTATTTTCATATTCTCATTTTTTTATTTTTATTTTTCATCTTTTATTTCTCATTTTTCTCTTTTATTTTTCATTTAATTTCTTTTTTCTTTTTAATGTTAATTTTTTTTATTATTTTTTAATTTTATTTCCTTTTATTTTGTTATTTTTATTTCATTTTTATTTCATTTTTCCTTGCAATTTTGCACTATTTGTTTTATATTTCTTTCTTTATTTCTATTTTTCATTTCTTACTTTTCCCCTTCTTTTTTCTTCTTTCATATGCCCATTTTTATGCTGATTATTTCCTTCAGTTTCTGCTCACTTGATTTCTTCTCATTTCTATTTTCCCAGTATTCCTACACACACCTGTTTCACTGGCAACCTGTTCTCCTCTCGCCTCTGTGACCAAGCCCCCGATGGGCGAAATGCATCAGCGGGTGTGTCTAAAACCGTGGCTGAGACCATCTACCTCACATGCCTGATTCCCAGGGTCGGTTCTGAGCGGCATCCATTTCTCTTATCCCATTCAAGCTAGAGGAATTTTATCTACTGAATCCATGAGCACTCTTTTTTCCCTACAATGGTTCTAAAGCTTTATTTCCCTAATTTGGAAACAATGTTTAATATGCCTTGGCTGGCTACACAAATGTCATGCTTACAACTCTTTGTCCTTTTTGTTTAAATTGATAAAATCAATAAAAGCCTATTTAACCACTTACCGCCCGCCTGACCCCGATGTACTGCGGCCTGGAGGCAGCTACAGGGAAAGCGTTCTGGCTCTACCAACAGAAGGGGGCGCTGTGTCCGGTAAACGGACAGGACCTGCTATGCAATCACATGATCACAATGGAAGCAGAACTGTTATGAATCAATGTCATTCATAACAGCTCTGCTTCTCTTCCTAGTGAGCTGTGATTGGCTCACAGCTGTCAAATACATAGGGCCAATCACAGCACCCTGTACCATGTGACCAGTTCCTGCCAATCACAGATCACTATCGAGCTGTCAAAAACTTAACTCATTGATGACAGTTCATGAATAAGTTAGATTCATGACAGCAAGCTTTGCATTGCAGGAGAAATGATCTTTATTTCTCCAGCAAAGCAAAGTGTAAAAAAAAAAAAAAAAAAATCGCTAATCCCCCCCCCCCACACACACAGCAGTAGCATGTTGCTATGGTAACATTGTACTATTCTGATAAAAGTATTTAAAAAAAAATGTTTAAAAAAATCCCATATTGAGAATTCTTTTTAAGGTTTTTTTTTAACTACTTGCCAACTGCTTACCCTTATTTTGCGGGCGAGCAGCAGCTCTGGGGAAAGTGATGTAATCCTGCGTCACTTCCTATTTTGGGGTGTGAACGCGCCTGCACCCCCCGCTGCCTCCCCCCCGGTCGGTCCAGGGAGAGAAGAGAGAACACGGCACCGAGTAAAAGCACTACATTTTACACACACACACGTTCGATTAGCACATTTACCCTTTGATCGCACCTATTAACCCTTTGATCACCCAGCCAGTGCCATTATTACAGTGTCAGTATATAGAATTTTTCACTGATCACTGCATTCCTGCCACTAGTGACATCAGATAGCGTCAGGGTCAGTTAGCGCCCCTCCCAGCCAGGGTAAGCTAGCGTTAGATTGCCCGCACACTATCACACTCATGCTATAGGTTACTGATCACGGCCATTGCTAGTATAGTGTTTGTACAGATCAATATATTGAGCACGAACAGAACTATACTAGTGCTTTCTTTGTGTAGAGTCCCGAAAAATGCAGTTAGCAGGATCGGCCCCATCCACTGACAGCACTAGCATTTAGGCCCTCCGCTGTTTTTCACAGAAGATTTGTACCAATTGATTGTGGGCCAAAGCAATTTATACACACAACAACACATCGCTGCCCACCCAAATTCAGCTCTTGCGAGACAATTCACATGGAAACCTATTACAGTTTCTGAATTTAAAACTTTTTTGGGACTTACATTCAACATGGGCATTACAAAAAAAAATGAATTGGGGTCATGTTGGTCCACAGACCCGATTCATCATATGCCCATGTTCTCTGCTGTTACATATATGTCCAACATGGACCAGCAATGTACTGGTACGTCGCTGGACTTTGAGTGGTTATACGGGGATGATGCCTGCAGCTACAAGCATCATCCTGGTATCGTTTTTTTTAAGCCGGCAGTCGGCTTTCATTTAAAAGCAATCCTAGTGGCCAATTGTTTTTACAAGGAGCAGGAAGGGACATCTCCCCTCCTGCTGCCTTTCACAGTTTTCTTGGGCTCTTTTGTCCCACAGGGGAATCTGCGAATGCAGCCGGCAGATCCACTGGCTGACTATAGAGCTGATCAAAGACCAGAATGACTTCAATCATCTCTATAGTCTAAGAAAGCGAAAGCTACGAGCATTTCATTACTTCAATTTTGCAGGATATAAACAGCGCCATTTGTAAATTGGGAAAGCATCTGATCACACAGATCTTGGTGAGATTAGATAATGTAAGAGCAGAAAAGATGTCTAGAGTCTGATAGACCCCACATTTCTCAAAAAAGAATATATGACAATGCCCATTGAAGTTATAGGGGATATTTGCATTCCCTGTGATAGCATTAAAATAAAAAAAAAGGGACAGTGTAAAAAAAAAAAAAAATCAGAATAACGGAAAAAAAACAAAACAAAAAGCACTTTGCACACGCGCACAAGTGTTGACCCCATGACGGTATATAAACAGCAGTTGCACCATTCATTTGAGGTATCACCGTGAACGTCAGATGAAAGGCAGTAATTCCAGCACTAGACCTCCTGTGTAAATATAAATTGGTGACCTGTAAAGGCTTTTAAAGCGTCGCCTATCGATAATAAAAATGTATGTACTTTGTTGCCATTGCATGGGCATGCGCAATTTTAAATATATGTCATGTTTTGTGTCTATTTATTCGGCATAACATCATCTTTTATAATTTACCAAACAATTGGGCAATATACTGTGTTTTTGGCCATTAAAAGTCCAAAAAGTGTATTCTTCCCAAAAGATTTGCATTTGAAAAATCACTGTGCAAATACTGTGACGTAAAAAAATTCAGCACCCACCGTTTTATTCTCTAGGGCCTCTGCTTTAAAAAAAAATAAAAATGGTTTTTCATGTGATCAAAAAGTGTCAGAAAAGGCTTGGTCTTCAAGAGTGGGTGATGTGTGGCATAAGATGGCTCTGAAATGCCAGGGTAGTAGAAGAAACCCCTCCAAATGACCCCTTTATGGAAAGTAGACACTCCAAGGTATTTGCTAAGAGACATGGCGAGTATTTTGCAGATCTCATTTGTTGCCACATGTTTTTGGAAAACGAAGAAAAAAAACTAAAATGTATTTTTTTTTTCTTTTTCAAAACCCTGTGACAAAAATTATATCTGTAAAATACCCACCATGCCTCTTATCAAATTCATTGGGGTGTCTACTTTCCAAAAAGGGGTCATTTGGGGGGGGGGGGGTGTTTGTACTATCCTGGCATTTTAGAGCATCCAAAACTGTGACAGGTTGTGGGGAAGTGATATGAGGAAATATGCCCTTTGAAAGCCTGGAGGTGGTCATTGGATTTTGGGGGCCTGTATGTAGCTAGGCTGCCAATAAGTCTCTCACATGTGATATCCCCATACTCAGGAGAAGTAGAAGAATGTGTTTTGGGGTGTTATTCCACATATACCCATGGCATGTATGAGCAATATATCATTAAAGTGACAAATTTGTGTAAAAAAAAAATAATTGTATTTTCAGAAAAAATTGTGTCAAAAAATAAAATGTTCCATGGACTCAACATGCCTCTCTGCAAAATCCTTGGGGTGTCTACTTTCAAAAAAGGGGTCATTTGGGGGGGGGGGGGGGGTTGTACTGTCCTGTCATTTTACCACCTCAAGAAAGTAAATAAAAGCTACGTAAATTCCAACATATATATATACAGTGGGGATCGAAAGTTTGGGCACCCCAGCTAAAAATTTGTATTAATGTGCATAAAGAAGCCAAGGAAAGATGGAAAAATCTCCAAAAGGCATCAAATTACAGATTAGACATTCTTATAATATGTCAACAAAGGTTAGATTTTATTTTCATCATTTACACTTTCAAAATAACAGAAAACAAAAAATGGCGTCTGCAAAAGTTTGGGCACCCTGCAGAATTTATAGCATGCACTGCCCCCTTTGCCAAGCTGAGACCTGCCAGTGTCATGGATTGTTCTCAATCATCGTCTGGGAAGACCAGGTGATGTCAATCTCAAAGGTTTTAAATGCACAGACTCATCTGACCTTGCCCCAACAATCAGCACCATGGGTTCTTCTAAGCAGTTGTCTAGAAAACTGAAAATGAAAATAGTTGACGCTCACAAAGCTGGAGAAGGCTATAAGAAGATAGCAAAGCGTTTTCAGATGTCAATATCCTCTGTTCGGAATGTAATTAAGAAATGGCAGTCATCAGGAACAGTGGAAGTTAAAGCAAGATCTGGAAGACCAAGAAAAATATCAGACAGAACAGCTAGCAGGATTGTGAGAAAAACAATTCAAAACCCACGTTTGACTGCACGATCCCTCCAGAAATATCTGGCAGACACTGGAGTTGTGGCACACTATTCCACTATAAAGAGATACTTGTACAAATATGGTCTTCATGGAAGAGTCATCAGAAGAAAACCTCTTCTACATCCTCACCACAAAAATCATCGTTTGAACTTTGCCAATGAACATATAGACAAGCCTGATGCAATTTGGAAACAAGTTCTGTGGACCGATGAGGTTAAAAGTGAACTTTTTGGCCGGAATGAGCAAAGGTACGTTTGGAGAAGAAGGGGCACAGAATTTAATGAAAAGAACCTCTGTCCAACTGTTAAGCATGGGGTTGGATCAATCATGCTTTGGGGTTGTGTTGCAGCCAGTGGCACAGGGAACATCTCACGAGTAGAAGGAAAAATGGATTCAATAAAATTTCAGCAAGTTTTGGATGGTAACGATGCCATCTGTGAAAAAGCTGAAGTTAAAGAGAGGATGGCTTCTACAAATGGATAATGATCCTAAACACACCTAGAAATCCACGGGGGATTACATCAAGAGGCATAAACTGAAGGTTTTGCTATGGCCTTTACAATCTCCTGACCTCAACATAATTGAAAATCTATGGATAGACATTAAAAGAGCAGTGCGTGACAGACAGCCCAGAAATCTCAAAGAACTGGAAGACTTTTGTAAGGAAGAATGGGCAAAGATACCTCAAACAAGAATTGAAAGACTCTTGGCTGGCTACAAAAAGTGTTTACAAGCTGTGATACTTGCCAAAGGGGGCAGTACAAGATATTAACTCTGCAGGGTGCCCAAACTTTTGCAGGCGCCATTTTTTTGTTTTCTGTTATTTTGAAAGTGTAAATGATGGAAATAAAATCTAACTTTTGTTGACATATTATAAGAATGTCTAATCTGTAATTTGATGCCTTTTGGAGATTTTTCCATCTTTCCTTGGCTTCTTTATGCACATTAATACAAATTTTTAGCTGGGGTGCCCAAACTTTCGATCCCCACTGTATATATATATATATACCATTGTTTGTAGGCACTATAACCTTTACACAAACCAATTAATATACATGTATTGAGATTTTTTTTTTACCAAAGACATGTAGCAGAATACATTTTGGCCTAAATTTATAACTACCTTTGAGTTTATTGGATATTTTTTATAACCAAAATTGAAAAAGATTTTTTTTTCCAAAATTTTTGGACTTTTTGTGTTATAGCGGAAAAAGTAAAAACCGTAGAGGTGATCAAATACTACCAAAAGAAATCTCCATTTGTGTGAAAAAAGGACATAGATTTAATTTGGGTACAGCATTGCATGACCACTCAATTACCAGTTGAAATAGCGCAGTGCCGAACAGCAAAAAATGGCCTGGTCATGAAGGGGGGTAATTCCTCAGGAGGGCAAGAGGTTAAGCCAGAAAAAAATAGACAATAACAATTTTTACTGTTACTGCAGGATTCATGAGACAGAAAACCTTCAAGAGGAAACTGTGAAAAACCTGGCACAAACTGTAGAGAAGGAAATGTTTGACTTGTATCGTGATACTGGAATAAGATACAAAAATAAGTACAGAAGTCTGATCTTCAATCTGAAAGACACCAACAATAAGGTTCGTGCCTTATTTCTGTTAAAAAAGAATCTTTGTATGTGGTAGCTGGAACAATATGCATGGCAGTTAGCAAATCAAAGTTAACACTGATTTTATTTATTTATTCTTTTTTCTGCACATTATCCAGTTTTTGGTATAACTCGTTAAAGATCTGTAATTCTTAAATTGTTACTAAACCCACTACAGTAAAATCAGTCTGTATATGTAGTAAAGATTGCTTGTTATATTCACTGTGAAACCACATTGTATAAAAACACTGTTTGATCCTGACTTCTCTGATCCTCCCCTTCTTCCAGGGTCCCTCTCTTATCTCCTGATAAGAGATATCATGTGGAGTTACTCTAAACATGCTCAGTTTGGTGTGTATTGCTAGAGAGGGTTTTGTTTTCTTGGGAGAGTGCATGTGATCAGCACTGGGCCAATCAGCACTGTCCAGACAGAGGTCAGAGGTTCTGCATCCTCCTAGAGCAAAATGAAAATTTCTCCTACAAGCTTTAACAAGTGCTCTGCTGGACACTGATAGAAGTCACAAGACTGCTCTAACTGCTGATGAGAAAAGGTACACTATATTGCCAAAAATATTGGGACGCCTGCCTTTACATGCACATGAACTTTAATGTCATCCCACCCTTTGCAGCTATAACAGCTTCAGCTCTACTGGGAAGGCTATCCAAAAGGTTTAGGAGTGTGTCTATGGGAATGTTTGACCATTTTTCCAGAAGTGCTTTTATGAGGTCGAGCACTGATGTTGGATGAGAAGGCCTGGCCCACATTCTCCGCTCTAGTTCATCTCAAAGGTGTTCTATCTTTGAGCTCAGGACTTTATACAGCCAGTCAAGGTCCTCCACCACAAACTCACTCATTCATGTGTTTGTGGGCCTTGCTTTGTGCACTGGTGCGCAGTCTTGTTGGAACAGGAAGGGGCCATCCCCAAACTCTTCCCACAAAGTTGGGAGCATGAAATTGTCCAAAATGTCTTGGCATGCTAATGCCTTAAGAGTTCCCTTCACTGGAACTAAGGGGCCAGGCCTGTCTCCTAAAAAACACCCCCACACCATTATCCCCTTTCCACTAAACTTTACATTTGGCACAATGCAGTCAGGCAAATACTGTTCTCCTGGCAGCCGCCAAACCCAGACACATCAATCTGATTGCCAAACAGAGAAGCGGGATTCATCACACCAGAGAAAACTTCTCCACCGCTCTAGAGTCCAGTGGCGGTGTGCTTTATCCCACTGCATCTGACGCTTTGCATTGCACTAGATGATGTAAGGCTTGGATGCAGCTGCTCGGCCATGGAAACCCATTCCATGAAGCTCTCTATGCACAGTTATTGTGCTACTCTAAAGGCCACACAAAGTTTGGAGGTATTTAGCTATTGACTCTGCAGACAGTTAGCGACTTCACACTGTGCCCTGCAGCATGCGCTGACCCCGCTCCATCATTTTACATGGCCTACCACTTTGTGGCTGAGTTGCTGTTGTTCCCAGTTGCTTCCACTTTGTTATAATACCACTAACAGTTAACCGAGGAATATTTAGCAGCAAGGAAATTTCATGGATGGACTTATTGCACAGGTGGCAATCTATCACAGTACCACGCTTGAATTCACTGAGCTCCTGAGAGCGACCCATTCTTTCACAAATGTTTGTAGAAGCAGTCTGCATGCCTAGGTGCTTGGTTTTATACACCTGTGGTCATGAAGGTGATTGGAACACCTGAGACCAATGATTTGGAGGGCTGGCCCAATACTTTTGGCAATATAGTGTATTTAGCAGATTATATTTACTAAAATAAATGCATTTCCATGTTCTGTGGGAAACCAGTCATAGTGAATGCAGCGTCCTAGGGTTAGTAACACTTTAAGTGCAATTATCAATTTTCAGAATGAATTCCGTTGAGGTCAACCCAAATAGATTCTGACCTGATGCAGTGGGTTATTGCATGTAGAAATAAGAATTCTGTATTCAAAAGGCTGTTTGGTCTTGCAGTCAGCATACTTAGGTCTTTATATCAAAGCTCCAAATTCTTTTCCAGTTATTTTTCCACCGTGCTATAAATGGTGAGATCACACCTGGATGCCTTGTTCAGATGAGTGCTACACAAATGGCTGGGCAGGAGTTGTCTGACTGGAGAAACCAAGAAAGACGACATGTGAGTAATGTTTTCTTGTTCTATGTATTGTGTTTGTGAACAATTTGTTTTACAACTATCTCTATATAAAAACCAATTTACTGGTTTCCCCTAGAATCTAGATATTATTGAGAGAGCTGAGAAGGATATCCAGCCCAACCAGCAGAAGATGAAACTCACACATAAGGGACTTATTGAAATTGAAACACCACTAGAGGAGTTCTTCACTTTGGAAGATCTGTTTGTAAGTACTGTAGATGGTTCCTAGTGTATTTTCAGTGAGTATACAGCTGTAGGTATTATAGCAACCTTTACCTGAAAAGTACTATTTGGTACACCTATCATAGTTTCACATGCTTGCTGCTACACATTTTGAGTTGTATCTAAAGCCTCTCCTTGGATTTTGCACAGGCTGGTAAAGGGGGGAGGGTTCACAGTAAGCCAACTGGGCTATGTTACTTGCAAGAAACGTGTTTTCATTAGGGTAAAGCATGGGGTGACCTCATCCATGTGCTGTGTCCCATCATAGGCTGGGGTCTTTGACTAGATGTATTACTTACTGTAACTGTAGTGAAGCCTAGATCTTATGACTGGGTATACAGAATTACAAACCCTTTTGTAGGTAAAACAAGTTTACATTTGTTTTATACCTGTGTAGACAGCTGTTAGCTTGATGTTCAGCTGAAAGAACAAAAATATGGAATGATTTGTTTGTACACTTGGGGCCAAATACTGCCCATTATTAGAGAATCAGTAATTGCAACCTGTATACAGTTGTGCTAAGGTTGCATGTACATATCTATTAGCTTTTCTTATAGGATGCATACATGTTCTACTCACTAGTGTACATAAAATCACTACTAATGGACAACAGTATGTACAAAATTCTGCAGACAGAATCCTCACTAGGTCTGATACAAGTGATCATATTATCCCTATACTAGAGTCCTTACACTGTCTACATGTCAGGTTTCAAATAGACTTTAAGATCCTCTTGCTCATCTATAAGGCTGTTCATGGCTTTGGTACCATGTTATCCGCCTTCTCCGGCTATGCCTCAAAACTCTGGAATTCACTTCCAAAGAACATCAGAGAGTCATCTTCTCTAAACTCATTCAAATCAAATCTAAAAACTTTTGTCTTTAGACAAGCTTTAGTTGTCCCTTTTTTATTCCTTAGTTGTATCCTGTTTCTTTGTAAAGCGCTTTGAGAAGCTACCTTTGAAGGCACTATATAAAATAAATTTTGTTATTATTATTATTTTATACAGTTTGAGGTAATTACTTTTTTGTGTATCTGCAGTAATAGTTTGCAGACTAATAAGGCAGCTGATAGTATTAAAGCAACAACTCACAACAAAACAACTTTCTATTCCCCCCTTTGTCCAGTGTTCACAGATTCTTGCCCACTATGTGTAAGTGTAAAAACTTGCCAAGGTGCTGCATTTAATCTTTTGAAAATATTTAGATTTGTGAATGACAGTAAAAAACACAGCTGGGGGTCAAACAACATGACACAAGGTGTAAGATAATGTAGTACAGCTGCCAATAACCTTTCTATTCATTCTCTATTAAAGGTTAGCTAAAATGAAACATCAGTCATTTTTAAAAATGTTAGGTCTATTATGAATCCCTATTTGCTACTTTTATGACCAGATTTAGGCAACGGGAAGTATACCAATTTAGTTTATTAATCAATATGACATAAATATCATCCTAGGATACATCTTTGAAGGAAAAAGATCCTCAAAAGGTCATTGGCCAACAAAAGATTGATACCACATCCCAACACAAGAGTCACCTACTGGATGTAAACTGTCTCATCTGCATGGGTAAGCTGATGAATAGCTAGATAGATAGATAGATAGATAGATAGATAGATAATGAATTTATAATTTAGTTATGTTATCACTGAAACTATCAATAAATAAAAAAAGGATATACATATTTAGAAGCCAAATACTGTTATGCCATACATTTCTTTAGACATTTCATATTTTGCTGCCTGTGTTTTTTCATTGTATTTAAGAGATTTAATATATGGGAGTCGTGCTTTAATCCATATTATTTTAACCCTCAGCATTTGAACTAAAAGATGCTTTGTACAAGAAAGCTTACAAAATTATTATTAAGATGACAAATACACAGAAAAATCACCGGACTGTAAAGTACCTATACACAGAACCGTTATAGTATTGGAATGATTATGCACTAGTCCTCCCACAATCTATAATTACAGCAATGTGCTGATGGTTGAAGCATTTATCAGATGCGTTATAAAGGGGAGAGAAACTGATTCCTTATATACTGCCGTAAGAAGAGAGTATTCAGTGTTTATTGTCCAGTGGACATGCATGCCAGAATGAATGAACATTGAAATTGGTGTTAATTACTTAAAGGTAGCCGTACAGTGGTTTGTTGCTTAATAGACCAGAAATCAAACAGCCCTGCATGTCACTTTCTTTGAGGACTTGGTATGACCTGATTAACGGTTGTTAAAAAAGAGGGATGTTCTTTCTTTTTAAACTTCCAACAAAGCTGCCTTGTACCTAGTGGGAATCTATGGAGTTGCTATCATAAATAATACCTGAAAAGGTGCGTAGGTTATTGATGTTTATGCTAGCTTTGTAACTTACTTTGTAACTTATGCATCCCATAGGAAAAACTAGACCTTCAGATCAGGAGGACATCAATCAGCGGACATCGTGGAAGCTTCCAGATAAAGAAAAGGAAAACAATAGGACTGGAGACTTTTCTTCAAACACAGAAATTATCGCAGAGGCCATGAAAGAGTTGCGTATTCACAATGATAATAATTTTTTAAAACAGGAAGTTAAATCACATGTAAGCAGTATTAACAGGGATAGCATATAGGCTTTATATATATTAGACCAGGGGTTAAAATTTCGAGTCCAGACCTACTATCCAGGCACAAACCTTACTCGTGTCCTCCAAGGCGGTGTAGAGCGGGCCTCCTGTCCCCCAAGGTGGTGGAGAGCGGGCCTCGTGTCCCCCAAGGCGGTGGAGAGCGGGCCTCGTGTCCCCCAGGGAGGTGGAGAGCAGGCCTTGTGTCCCCCAGGGAGGTGGAGAGCGGGCCTTGTGTCCCCCAAGGAAGTGTAGAGCGGGCCTTGTGTCCCCAAGGCAGTGGAGAGCGGGCCTCGGGTCCCCCAAGGTGGGTGAGAGCGGGCCCCGTGTCCCCCAAGGTGGGTGAGAGTGGGCCTTGTGTCCCCCACGGCGGTGGAGAGCGGGCCTCGAGTCCCCCACGGCGGTGGAGAGGGTGACTCCTCTCAGCGTAGGAGAGTGGAACTCTCCTGCACGTGTCCCCTCAGCGGCGCTGCCACTGTAATGGCGATACCGCGGAAACTGGAAGTTGTAAACTGGAACTCGGCTTCACAATGAGGCTTTGAGCGCATGTGCAGTCGCTCCATGCTTCTTCATCTGTGCTCGCCGCTCGCCACAGAGGAATTTCTCCTTGCATTTGGTGAGCGGGCGAGCGGCTATTTCAAGCCCTGCATTAGACAATGTAGTAATTCATTTCTAAAATTATCAAACCTCTAAAGATCACCTGATACTACTCTACATGTTGCTTAAATCTTCAGTGTACAGTGGTCAGTCTGATTTCTTTCTCCACTTTCACCGCGGGAAGATTGTTTACCTTCTGTGTTATCCTGCAAAAGTTAGATGATCAAACCAGGACAATTGCTGATTCACCTAAATATTTCTATATCTGTCAAGTTTATTTAAGGTATAGCTCCAGGCAAACAGTTAAATACACAGGTGAGATGTATATAAATATATTCAGCAGATGAAGTAGTGAGCACTCCACAGAGCTTGAAGGTGGATTATGTATCAGAAACTCTTTCATAACACCAATGTTTCACTGGGGAGCAGCCCACCTTTTGAGAACTTTTTATACTTCACCTGTTTCAAGTCCTGTGGTGTGCTCACTACTTGGTCTGTGGGACCAAGGCAACAATACCTATGCTAAGCGTGCATATATCATACTTTGCTGAAGAAAAAACCCCAACAAATTTTATATATATATATATATATATATATATATATATATATATATATAAAAATATATGTATATATGAGTCAGAATGTATTCAGACCCCCTTCACTTTTTTAAATATCGTTGCAGCCTGATACTACAGTTGTTTAAATTCAATTTTTTCTCATTAATCTACACTTAGTACCCCATAATGACAAAGTGAAAACAGATGTTTAGAGATGTTTTCAAAAATATGACAAAGGAAAAACTGAAATATCACATTGGCATAAGTATTCAGACCCTTTGCAACAACACTTGAAATTTAGCTCACATGCCTCCCATTTCTCTTGATCATTGCTGAGATGTTTCTACACCTCAATTGGGGTTCATCTGTGGTACATTAAATTGATTAGAGATGATTTGGAAAGGCACACACCTCTCCGTAAAAGGCCTCACAGCTGACAATGCATACTGTAACAGAGCAAAAGCAATTAGGTCAAAGAAATTGCCTGCAGAGCTCGGCGATCCAAGCTTCCCCTGCTTCCCCTGAAGCCTTCTGGGATTTATCACGGGTTCCAGAAGACTGCAGGGCTATTCTCAAAGTGCTCATGTGTAGAGGGAATCTGGCTGTGAAGCTGAAATGCTTCACTGCCAGTTTTTCTTAGTTAAGATGGTAGCTCCTGGACCCGAAGCTGATAGAAGATTCGGCTTCAGTAAGGATAATGCTGGATCCCTGGACAGCAGAGTCTGCTGAACAATTCTGCTATAAGTTCATGGTCACTAATGTGACCGTGAGTTTATAGCAGAAGGAGAAATACCAGGTCAGTAAAACGTATGGACCTGGCCAGCTGGAAGTGATGCTGTAAGTTTGTATTACATACAAACTTGGCAGTGAATGGGTTAATGCAGCGTTTTTCAACCACTGTGCCGCGGCACACTAGTGTGCCGTGAGATATTGTCTGGTGTGCCGTGGGAAAAATTCCAATTTCATCTGTAACATGTGGCTTCGGCTCACAAATAGACCAATCATTAGAATCTAATGATTCAGTGGTCGGCAAGCCGCGGCTCGCGAGCCACATGCGGCTCTTTACCCAGTCTAATGCGGCTCTTCTGTGTGCCGGGCGCCTGCTCCCCTCCCTCCTCTCGGTCGGCCGCTCCCCTGCCTCCTCTCGGTTGGCAGCCCCAAAAGTCCGCGCGGACCTTTTAATCCGGCTTGCGGATGTGGCTGTCAGGATGTGTGTAGGCGGGGCAGCGTGCCGAACGTGAGGGGAGGGGAGCTAGGCTCCTCTCACAGTCCGCCCTGAAGACCCGAACGGCGCGGGAAGACAGCGAGAGGAACGCAAAAGGTAAGTGAATTGACACGGGGGACTTGGCTTACTAGAAGGGGGGGGGGGAATAGTACTGTGGGGGATGAAATACTATATGAGGGATGAATTACTTTATGAGGGATGAAATACTATATGGGGGGATGAAATACTATATGGGGGATGAATTACTATATCAGGGATGAATTACTATATGAGGGATGAAATACTATATGGGGGGATGAAATACTATATGGGGGGATGAAATACTATATGGGGGGATGAATTACTATATGAGGGATGAAATACTATATGGGGGGATGAAATACTATATGAGGGATGAAATACTATATGGGGGATGAATTACTATATGAGGGATGAATTACTGTATGAGGGATGAAATACTATATGGGGGGATGAAATACTATATGAGGGATGAAATACTATATGAGGGGATGAAATACTATATGGGGGGATGAAATACTATATGGGGGATGAAATACTATATGAGGGATGAAATACTATATGAGGGATGAAATACTATATGAGGGATGAATTACTATATGAGGGATGAAATACTATATGGGGGGATGAAATACTATATGGGGGGATGAAATACTATATGGGGGGATGAAATACTATATGAGGGATGAATTACTATATGAGGGATGAAATACTATATGGGGGGATGAAATACTATATGGGGGGATGAAATACTATATGAGGGATGAATTACTATATGGGGGGATGAAATACTATATGAGGGATGAATTACTATATGAGGGATGAAATACTATATGAGGGATGAAATACTATATGGGGGGATGAAATACTATATGAGGGATGAAATACTATATGGGGGGATGAAATACTATATGAGGGATGAAATACTATATGAGGGATGAATTACTATATGGGGGATGAAATACTATATGAGGGATGAAATACTATATGGGGGATGAAATACTATATGGGGGATGAAATACTATACGGGGGATGAAATACTATACGGGGGATGAAATACTATACGAGGGATGAAATACTATACGGGGGATGAATTGCTATGGGGGATGAATTACTATATGGGGGATGAATTACTATGGGGGATGAATTACTATATGGAGGATGAATTACTATATGGGGGATGAATTACTATATGGGGGATGAATTACTATGGGGGATGAATTACTATGGGGGATGAATTACACTATGGGGGATGAATTACACTATGGGGGATGAATTACTATATGGGGGATGAATTACTATGGGGGATGAATTACTATATGGGGGATGAATTACTATATGGGGGATTAATTACTATGGGGGATGAATTACTATATGGGGGATTAATTACTATGGGGGATGAATTACTATGGGGGATGAATTACTATATGGGGGATTAATTACTATGGGGGATGAATTACTATGGGGGATGAATTACTATATGGAGGATGAATTACTATGGGGGATGAATTACTATATGGGGGATTAATTACTATGGGGGATGAATTACTATATGGGGGATTAATTACTATGCTTACTATGGGGGAATATTACTATACTTACTATGGATGACACATACACATCATTCATCTACTCTTGGTCCGGCCCCCGGGTCCAATTATAAAATACTTTATTATTTCATAATAAAGTAATTATAAAATAATTTCTTTGTGTTTGATTCCTATTCAAGAGAATTACTTTATATATAGTCAATATAGGCACAGAGGTAAATTTTTTTAACATTTTCTAATGGTGGTGTGCCTCGTGATTTTTTTCATGAAAAAAGTGTGCCTTTGCACAAAAAAGGTTGAAAAACACTGGGTTAATGAACGTAGAGCAGCATTGCCGTGTGTCTATTTTTTCTCTGTGCTTAGAGTTCAGCTTTAATTAGGCAATCATGATTCATAATATATGAGCCTCTGTATTTTGGACAAACCTTTATGCATTCAGGAAAATCACAAACTGTAGTTTTCTGATATGGGAATTGATTTCCTCATAACTACCTGTAACATATAGCTAGCTGTTATACACTTAAAAGGTCTACCTAATTATTTTTCTGTTTCCAGAGATGATTTAACTGTTGAAACTCAAGGGATATCTCCAGCTATCTGGAAAGGATTCATGCAGATGTTTTCTATAAGGAAGTTCAGGGTTACAGCTGTTCAGGTGTCTGGGTACACTACCCACCTTTGCCAGGTGAGCCTTTCATTAAAAAAAACACGGTTCCTGTGTGCACTGTCCTAATATCTGACAGCTAGTTGTGTAGACCCAAACATATTTTACAATACATTGCTTTAGAATTTATCCAGTGGATTTCAGATAATAAAAAGCATTCCATTTTTATATTTTCCATCTGTGCTAGTTTATTCCTCTAATTAAGTTTTATTATATTCCTTTTGTCAAACAAATTACTCTAGGTTATAAATCACTAGCACTTACTTACTGTTATAATAGTGAACTTCAATTGACTATAAAAACTCAAAGATCTGTTAGAGTAAATTATTTCATAACACATCACTTCCTAACAAACAGTTCAAATCACACCATCTCAGTTAAGTGTCATTATGTGGCGCTTCCTATCCATGTAGATCTTGGATTCATTTAGACTTAATAATGCACCCCTTTAATGAAGTGCTTATGGCATTTTGTGTAAACTATACCTGTATAAACATCATACTTTTTTTTGAAGACTGCAGCTTAGCATTCCTTGGTAATATGAACTGAAACTAAAGTACATTTTCAGTAAACCCATATTGAAATCATTAAAGTGGTAGTAAATCACCAAAAAACCCCAAAAATAATGGACCCCCTTCAGGTTTAGGTCATAATCTACTAGTATGCACTGCACATTATGACAGACTTACCTGTACACAGAGCCCTCCAGTGCCTCGGTGTCAGCTCCCCAGTGCCACCATCTTCACCCAGTCTTCCTTCTGGATTTGTGGGCTCTGCCAGTATGAATGGCTGGAGCCGCGATGACGTCACTTCCGCTCATGCGCGTGGAAGCCCTTACACGCTGTGTTGTCCCTTCAGAGCACATGCGGCGATGACATCTCTGGCTGGATGCTGTGTGAATATCTCCTAAATAGTGCAAGTTTAGGAGATATTCAGTGTACCTACAGGTAAGCCTTATTATAGGCTTACCTGTAGGTACAACTTACAAAGTGACTTTACTTTCACTCTAATATGAAATTTCCTAAAAGTATTTTTTATACTATTGTGCACTGCATATACCCATGTATATTATTTTTTTTTTTTTTATAAGTAGATTATTATGAATAGAAACTTACTGTATACCCTGAAATAAATTATTAGGAATCCAATAGAAACAAACAAAACCAGTGCTCCAATCCTCATGGAGACTAAAAGAAATTCAGGATGCCAGACGAAGAGGTGCTGCCCTTCAAAGATCGGGAAATCTGAACACTGGTGAAAAAGAGCAGACAAGGGCGCACTCTCATCGTGCATTACCGTGTTTATTAAATAGACAAATGGATGTATTCTCACAAACCAATGAAGATAAAAGCAGTGTATGTGATCCACAATAACAGTCGCACAATTGCTGTGTCCTTTATAGGATAAGCTAACGTGTTTCGGCAGATATACCCCCTTCCTCAGAGCTCTGTTTGGCCTTGGTACAGACACACAAGGTGACACACACAGGTTAAAATGGCAATTAAAGGTTCATTTCCCACATCTGTGGTTTTCTAAATTGTACTTATTGTCTGTGGATGCACTGAGCAGGCTAGACACTGAGCCATGGGGAGCAGAAATAAACTGTTAAAAGACCTGCGTAACAAGGTAATAGAACTTTCTAAAGATAGAAAAGGATATAGAAAGCTATCCAAAGCCAGGAATATGCCAGCCAGTACTGTTCAATCACTTATTAATAAGTAGTAAATTCAGGGATCTCTTGATACCAAGCCAATTCCACAACTGCCAGAAGAATTGTTCAGGATCCAAAAAAACCCACAGGTAATCTCAGGCGAAATAAAGTGTCACGTACCTGATTGGAGACTGAAATGACGAGGTCGGCCTCACTTGTGTCACTAGCCCTGACCCCACTGGAAGTGGAACAGAGGGTGTCTAGGGACCAGGGGGACAAGAGCGCCAGCGGATGTTGTTTGCAGCTCTTGCAGTTGGAGACTTTGGAAGGCTGATGAACCTCTGATTCAGGCACCGTAGCAATATGCAGAGCTGGTATGGTAGATCACCAGGTGTGCACCAGAGCAAGGCAGAAAGCAGGGATGGGAGACAGGAGCAGTGTCAAAGGAATAGCCAGGGTCATCAACGGGCGGACAGTGAGGTACCAAATCATAAGCAAGCCAAAGTCAGGAGCAGAGCCAAAGTCAGGAACCAGTATCAAGCAGGGGAGTAATCAGAGTCAGGTCAGGAACAAGCCGGGTCAGCAACAAGGAAATCACACACAGGAACGAATAGGAAACAGGGAACAGCTGAAGACCAGTCAGCACTCAGAACAGGCAAAGGCACCTTTTAAATAGTCCGTCTGACACCAATCTTCACTGTGCGTGATCGTGCATTTCTGTGCACATGCGCACGTCTATTCACCAGCCGTCTCATGGGAATTCCCTTACATTGCCCCCCCCCCCCTTAGGGGCAACCTCCGGATGCCCACTAAGGCTCGTTTTTCAGGGTGAAGATGGAGATAGGCTCGAACTAACCGTGGAGCATGGACATTAGCGGATGGTTCCCAGGAATTATCCTCTGGACCGTAGCCTTTCCATTTGAGGAAAAACTGGGTCTGACCGCCCCTCTTTCTACAATCCAGGATAGCCTCCACCTCGTATTCTTCATTACCTTCGACCAGCAGTGGAGCAGGAGTCTCCGGATCTCGATTGGGAAATCCACTTGGAATATGTAGTTTTAACAGGGAGATATGGATTACCGGATGAATCTTCATATTTTTAGGTAGTATTAACTCAAAAGCCACAGGGTTAATTTTTCTCTTAATAGTAAATGGTCCCAGGTACCATTTGTTACTCGCTTGAGCCTCTAAAATAGTCTTTTGCAGTATTTGACCATTCCTACTGAGTAAATCCATCCTTTCTTGTACTGCTGGGACAGCGGGTTCCACCGGTATTTCAAGAAGGAAGGAGGGGTGATATCCATAGTTGGAGTAAAAAGGGGACTGTTTGGTAGCAGAGTGAATGGAGTTGTTGTATGTGAATTCCGCTAACGGAAGGAGAGACACCTAGTCATCCTGTGAATAAGATGAAAAACATCGGAGGTATTGTTCCAGAGTCTGGTTTGTCCTCTCCGTTTGTCCATTTGTTTGTGGATGGTATTCAGAAGAGAAGCGAAGTTCACACATGCAATCTTACTATCTCTCTGATGAAAGCAGAAGCAGTTTTAGGGGCAGAAGGAGTCCCTTTCAAGGGAATGAAGTGAGCCATTTTTGATAGGCGGTCAATCACAACAAAAATAGTGGTGAATCCCCCAGATGGGGGAAGCTCTACAGTAAAATCCATAGAAATCATACTCCATACGGGCAAAGATTCCAACAGGCCCCAGGTCTTGGCTTTATCAGACTTGTTTCAAAGACATACTAAGCAAGATCTAACATAGTTCTGGCAATCTTTCATTGAGTTTGGAAACCAGAAGGAACAGAAGACCAAATTTGAGGTCTTGTGTATCCCGAAGTGACCCGCTAAAGGATGATCATGACATCTTTTCAGGATGAGAGTCCTGAGTTGTTCTGGTACGAAAATTTGTTCCTTGTGAAGGTACAGACCGTCTCTTAGCTGAAGATACATCTCCAAGGGGGGTGGATGATCATCAACCACTTCTCTTATTTGTGCTACAAGGTCTGTTTGCAGAAGTAAAAAGTTCTTAGCTGGCAGAATCGTGTCAGGTTCAGATGGTACAATTGGATCTTGAAACATACGTGAGAGTGCATCAGGCTTACCGTTCTTTGACCCTGGACAGTATGTCAAATGAAAGACAAAGCAGGAGAAGAACAGTGCCCATCTTGCCTGTCGTGGCCTTAGACGTTTTGCCGTTCTCAAGTATTCTAGATTCTTGTGATCCGTAAAAATGAGGATAGGATGGGAAGCTCCCTCCAGCAAGTAGCACCATTCCTCAAGTGCTGCCTTGATGGCTAACAGCTCTCTGTTTCCCACGTCATAATTCCTTTCAGAGGAATTTAGCTTTCTAGAGAAGAAAGCAACAGGGTGAAGAAAGGATTTGAGTCCCTGTCGTTGTGACAATATGGCTCCCACAGCATTTTCAGAAGCGTCTACTTCAAGGACAAAGGCTAAAGCAGGATCTGGGTGCTTCAGGATAGGTGCAGAGGTGAACAAAGTCTTTAATTGTTCAAAGGAGCAGTGTCTAAGGAATAGCCAGGGTCGGACAGTGAGGTAGCAAATCATAAGCAAGCCAAAGTCAGGAGCAGAGCCGAAGTCAGGAACCAGTATCAAGCAGGGGAGTAATCAGAGTCAGGTCAGGAACAAGTCGGGTCAGCAACAAGGAAATCACACACAGGAATGAGCAGGGAACAGCTGAAGACCAGTCAGCACTCAGCACAGGCAAAGGCACCTTTTAAATAGTCCGTCTGGCGCCAATATTCACCGTGTGTGTGCGTGATCGTGTATTTCTGTGCACATGCGCACGTCTATTCATCAGCCGTCTCACGGGAATTCCCTTACAGAAAGACTGTTCTGCAAAAAGACGGTGTGGTTG
This sequence comes from Staurois parvus, assembly GCF_062004578.1. Classification (NCBI taxonomy): domain Eukaryota; kingdom Metazoa; phylum Chordata; class Amphibia; order Anura; family Ranidae; genus Staurois; species Staurois parvus. The sequence goes on from NW_028317941.1 coordinate 1,499,603, forward strand.
TTTCAAGGAGCACAACACGATACTTGAACAAAAATGAGCTGGATGGTCGAGTTGCCAGAAAGAAGCTTTTACTGTAGCAACGCTGCCAAGAAGCCAAGTTGCATTATGCCCGACAACACCTTGACACACCTCACAGCTTCTGGCACACTGTAATCTGCAGTGACAAGAGCAAAATAGAACTTTATGGTCACAACCATAAGCGCTATGTTTGAAGAGGGGTCAATAAGGCCTATGGCGACAAGAATACCTTCTCCACTGTGAAGCATGGTGGTGGCTCACTGATGTTTTGGGGGGGGGGGGTGAGCTCTAAAGGCACAGGAAATCTCGTGAAAATTGATGGCAAAATTAATGCAGCATGTTATTAGAAAATACTGGCATACAGTTTGCATTCTTCTGCAGGAAAGCTGTGCATGGGACGCTGTTAGACTTTCCAGCTCGATAATGACCCTAAGCACAAGGCCAATTTGACCCTCCAGTGATTACAGCAGAAAGAGGTGAAGGTTCTGGAGTGGCCATCACAGTCTCCTGACCTTAATATCATCGAGCCACTCTTGGGAGATCTCAAAAGTGTGGTTCATGCAAGACAACCAAAGACTTTGCATGACCTGGAGGCATTTTGCCAAGACGAATGGGCAGCTATACCACCTGTAAGAAATCAAGGCCTCATAATACAAAATACTGCATGCTGTCATTAATGCTAAAGGGGGCAATACACCATATTAAGAACTAAGGGTATGCAGACTTTCGAACAGGGTCCATTTCATTTGTTTACTTGTTGCCATGTTTTGTTTATGATTGTACCATTCCGTTATGACCTGCAGTTGAATATGAATCCCATAAGAAATAAATGTGTTTTTCCTGCTCACTTTTTTTTTTTTTTTAAATGATACGTAGTATTACCAATTTTTCAAGGGTAGGCAAACTTTTGAGCACAACCGTATCTATTAAAAAAAAAAGATGAATACATGAATTTTCAATGCAACTAGTATTAAAGCAGGCATTTTGCATGTATTTGAGAGGAGTTTTAATGCTCCTCAAACGCCTATGAAAATTATACACATGGCAGCACACAGTGCTGTTTACACTGAAGCTTTAGCATCGCGTCGCAGCAAAATTGATGCCTCATGTCCAGTCAGGAGGTGTTGAAGCCTCCCATTCAAGTCTATGGTGATGCTCCTCAAACGCCTGAAAGGCATTTGCAGGGCGTTTGCGGGGCGTTAATACCATTAAACTTCATTATAGGCGTTTGTGGTGCGGTTTTAACTCTTGGAAAATGCCTATCAAACACCTCAAAAATGCACATGGCACGTTTGGGGAGCGTTTGAGGAGCATTAGAGAAGCTTCTCAAATGCCTGTCTAATGCCTGTCAAAAGCTATAGGGGCGTTTGGGAAGAGTTCGAAATTAGTCAAGTGTGAACGAGCCCTAAGTTTAGCTAACTTTTTTTCTTTTAAATCGGCACAAGGGACAGTACTTACATTCAATGAGAAGCATCCATTATTCTGGTGGCTGCTCTCTTAGTTGGAATCTTCAGTCCTCTGTTCACCTCTCCAACCCCCACAGTGGTAAACTTTCAGTGCTGCAAGGGGGTTGATACAGCTGCTGGGCCTGTTGTAAGTACTTGTCAAGAGTGCTGAAAAAGCCCACCTTTCTGTCCCCTCTATTCATTGAAGCTGTACTATAGCTTTCATGAAAAGTGCTCTATGAATGGGGAAGGGTGACCTTTCATTCATTCACCCATTCCTATATTCATAGAGTGCTTTTAATTGATGGAAGCTAAGGGCTGGAATAGTTTTCACCTTTGATAAGTGCCTGTGACAGGTGCAAAGGCTGTATTAACAGCTGTAACATTAAAGAATTACTACTGCTAGGATACCCTGGGGGGATTCAACTAAGACGTTTTCCACCAGCATAAGGGACACTTCACATTGAATGTAATTATCATCCTTTGTGCTGATTTAAAAAAAATAAAAACTAAGTTTCAAATACCTGAATTTGACTTAAGGTCAGCTTTTTGTAAACCCCTGTACAGCAGCACTCTGACATGGAGAGCAAGGAGCAGTACTCAGGGCCACTGAGATGCCTTGCATTCTCATGTGCTGAAAAGGAGCATGCTGACATGAGGAAAAGGAAGAGAGATGACCTCATGAGCCTGTTACTGCCAGGGTGTGACCTAGCTCTTATGCTTAACTGCAGCAAAAAAAAAGTCAGTTTACCTAAATTTCAGGACTGGAGGTGCAGAAATACAGTTTCCATACATGTATTCTGTTTGTATATTACTATGTTTTCCTGGATTTCAGATTTAAGATTTTCTTGTGTTTTGTATAGGAATTGCCAAATGTCATCATATCTAAAGGCTTAATCTGTCCTGAATCTGTTTGGGAATTTGTGGATCTTATTTGGCCAGCTTCTACTAAGGTATTGACTAATTTAGAAAGATTCTAAAATGTTCAGTTTCTCAAGTGTAAGCATATCAAAAATCTTGTTTTTTTAAGGGCAGGTCTTTTTTTGCAGTTGTTTACTAAATTCAAGTGGTTCTACAGTCTAGGTGTTTTTACCTTAATGCTTTCCCTGCATTAAGGTAAAATACACCCTACTAACTATCATCTCCCCCCTCCCAAAAAAACATTTGGCTCCTCTTTTGACCCAGCACTGTCCTGTCTGCAGAAGTGCTGCTCTCTCTTCCTAGTGTCACAGGAGACTCAGAGCAGTAGGAACCATAGGCTCCTGCTGCAGTCAGTTAAATCCTGTGAGGAAGTAGCAGGGGGCGTGGCCAAGCATGTGTTGTCTATGGATGCACACATCATAGCTGCACAGGTGCCCATTAGCACATGGCTTGCAATGGGGACTCCCACAGGAGGATGGAGTAGAGAGCGCTGGCAGGAGACTGCCAAAGAATAGTTAATATACTGGCTTTGTGCAATATCATTGCAAAGAGCAGGTAAGCATAAGCTCTTTTTATTTATTTATTTTTTTTAATTGCCTTTAGAACCACTGTCATTAGACCATATATATGCGGACAGATATCTCTCTAAGAATGACCATCACAAAGATATCTGCCCATCTTTGAGCAAGTTGTTGAAGTATAGATACAAATATTTTGGTTGTTTGAAGCAAAGCTCCACCCAAAAGGGGAAGTCCTGTTTTAAGGCCTTCTCCCCCGCTTCTGGTAAATAAATGGCTTTTTTGGGGAGCGGGTACATTATTTTGACAAGTACCCGCTCCCACTTCCGCTCTGACCGCCTAAGCAATTGGAAGCAGAAGTTCTTGTCAAACCGCATCCATTCCACATATATGTAAATGGTCACTCAATCAACATCTGATGGATGGACAGGGACAGGAGTACATCATACTCTTTTTTTTTTTTATTAGATATTTATACAGGTGACATCTTTTATTTGTCATACACAGCCCAGTCCGAGCTCAATTAGAACATAATCTTGTAATACCTTGTAGATCATCCCTAGCACTCCCGGCAACTAGCAGTGCTTTCTAACATAGAGAGTCTTGCAACTATGTGTATTGTGTTGTTCAAAAGGGAAGGCAGTGTTAGCATATCCAGCACTGATAGCCACATAAAAGTTTGCAGTGGTTTCAGCACGGACAGAAGTTTTACTATTTTATTTCTTAGTCCATAACCTGTCACTCCTGTGTTTGTAGAGCTAGTTTAGTTAATTTATCGAAATACACAAGAACCTACAGTGCACGTATTGCAGCAGATTCCTTGATTTTGGATGTAGGTTTCCTATAACTGCCTATAACTATGTGGTGGAAAAAACATAAATAGTGTTCATTATTTGGCCAACAATGATCATTCATATGTTATGTTCTGATGACTTTATTTGCTTTAGGTGCTCCATCATAACTGCAATTCATATGGTGCTTATGAAATACATAACTTGAGCCCTCACAGGCTACTGAATCCTCGCTACAAGCAAAAACTATTATCTTGGTATTTCAAATACACCAGCAGTGGGCGAGTGTAAATGGACGTTTACACCCGCCTATCCATAGGAATACATAAACGTTCTGATCGGATCTGCCTGAAAAACTGACAGGCAGACCTGATCAGAACGCCCTTCTGAAAGGGACCTTATAGTTCTAAGCATCTGCAATTTTCACAGATCACTCTTTGCCTATCTAAAATCATGTTAATGATTCTTACCTGCCTCATAGGCTAGTTGTTCTCAACTGACAGGCCCTGGGCCACTACTAGGCCACAGACTCCTTTCTCCTGGGCCTCCAGCTAGCCACAGATCCCTTAAAATGTTTGTTCAGAAAAGGTGAACTAACACCTTAAACCCTCCCCACCCCCTGTGATGTACTTACCTCAGGGGGTGCTCCACACAGCTCATGCAGCAGTCTGGGGATTTGAATACCCTGTTCTTCTCCTTCCTCTCTGTGCATTGCTGGGATGGATCAGAGCAATGCTGTCTTGTCAGCATTGGCACAGAGCATTGATCTGATCTGTTCCTGAATCGCTGTACAGCAAAGCGGGAGAAGAACAGGGATCTCAAATTCCCAGAGGGGATTGGGAGGGTGTACAATGTTAATTCACCTTTTTATTTTTTATGAAACGGTGAACTAAAACCTTAGCCTTCCACAGTGCTGCCAACCTCCCATAGTGGTCCTCAGTGCCCCACAGTGCCAACAGAATCCCAAAGAGCCCTCAGTTAGCACAGTGACCCCTAGCTTGCTGCAAAGCCTCCAGCCCTCAAAATAGTGCCCTCTCAACAGTGATCCACAGTGCCCCACCCCCCCACACTCACAGTGCGCTCCATTCTCCAACATTGCCCTTCCAAAACCCCTAGCCTCCTATAGAGACCCCTATCCCCCTCTAGAGAACCCTTCTCCCACAGGGCCATCAAGTCTGTTAACGATTTCTCTATGTTCCCAGTGTCCTGCTTTATCTTTGTAATAAAGAGTTTTTTAATGAAAGTGGAGACCCCTTTGATTTCAAGTGGAATAAAATTATACACAGTACAAATATAACAACTGCACTTGAACATAATTTTCCTGCTTAATTGGTGCAAACTTGTGCAGCAGATTAATATTTACATTAAAGCTTACTTTATGTGGTTTGTCCAGTTGCTAGTGAAGGTGATGTAAACAGTGGCCTGTAAGTGACACCAAACTAAAAGGAAAATGCTACTCACAACCTAACTCTGACTGATTTTCTAATACTTTGTTTACAAGGGAAAGTGCATTTGCCCTTGAAGTTTTTCCCTTTAGATACAGTATATGGAACTCTTAGAAACACATTAAATATGAGTGGATGAGCTGCTCTACCTAATTTCACGGTGACATTACAACAAACAGGCATAATGTGGTGGGTAGAAACTATTATTTCTACACAGAGGGATCATAACCTTTTGTTCTATACCAGTGGTCTCCAAACTGTGGCCCGGGGGCCGGATGCAGCCCTTTGCTTGCTTTTATCTGGCCTTGGGGCATTATTCACCCCACCATCAGCAACAGTGGGGCATAGTTCCTGCCACTGACACCAACAATGGGGCACTATTCCTTCCACTGACAACAGTAATAGGGCATTATTCCTCCCACTGGCACCAATGATAGGGCACTACTCCTCCCACTGACACCAATAATGGGGCATTATTCCTTCCACTGAAACCAATGATAGTGCACTATTCCTCCTACTGACACCAATGAAAGGGCACTATTCCTCCCACTGATGCAAGCAATGGGACACTATTCCTCCCATTGATACCAGTGATGGGGCACTATATGTCCCATTAATACCAATGATGACGAGGCATTGTTTACTCCCACTGATGCCAGGATATTTTCTTCTCCCACTTGCCAAAGTCTGGCCCCCTTAATGTCTTTAGCACAGTAAACTGGCCCTTCGTTTATCAAGTTTGGAGACCTCTGTTCTATACCATTAAGCACTTTGGGCTTATGCCATACACCCTGTTCCTCTTCCTCCTCCTTTATTGCCAACAAATAATGGTTGTTAAAATGACAGTTGGGACTTCCTTTGTATAACAACAGTTGTAGTAGTAAAGTGAAGCCACTGAACAGTGTTCATGAGCTTCATTTAATCACCTCCTGTTTGGCCTAGCCTCCGGGCGGAGGCTGTTATCCTGGGTGGATTTTATATGATGTCCTGCTGCTTGAGTGCCTTGTTCGTGGCCTACGGGTCAAACAGCGGTGCAATTTGTGACCTTCTCCACTAAACACAGCGAAATACAGATGATTGTACGGGGCTGACCCTGGTATCATTTGATTGCTGTAACCAACTACAGGGATCACATATCAACTGTACAAAATGGCTTTTATTTATCGCCAGTCATTGTGTACTATTGTGATCTCACAATGATCACATGGTACAGGGATAATCACAGCACACCTGTGCCATATCATAGCTGTGGCCAATCACAATTGTACACAATGGCACATGAATGGATGCCAGTCATAAAAAGTAGTGCTTATATAGTGATCATCAGTGTAATAAGCAGTCCTAGTGTAAAAAAATCACCTCCCCAGAGCAGTACAGAAAACAAAACGTTAACATAAGAAAAAAACTGTTAAAATAATGGAAACAAATTATATATTTTTTTCCATACTGTCACCAGTCAGTGTCCTTGATCACCACCACATCAGTCATATGGTGGTGATGCTTTTGTGCTGTGGTGATAGTATGTAAAAAAATGGGGAAAAATGTTATTTAATTTCTTCATTTTCCAAAACATTGTGACAAAGAAAATGACAACTTCAAAAAACTCACTATGCCTCATACTAATTATCTTTGGGTGTCTACTTTCCAAAAAGGGGTCATTTGGGGTTTTTTTTGTACTGTCCTGGTATTTTATGACCTCAAGAAATTAGATAAGCCGTCAGTACATCAGGATTGATCAATTTTCAAATATATGTACCATAGTTTGTATAACTTTCACACAGACTAAATAATATACACTGATTTGGGTTATTTTTTACCAAATAAATGTATAAGAATATATTTTGGCATACATTTATAACGAAAGATTGTTTATTTGCAACATTTTATAACAGACATTAAGAAAAATATATATTTTTTTTAAATTGCAAAAAAGTTTTAAAAAATCCAAGTGGTGATTAAATACCACCAGAAGAATGCTCTATCTGTCTCAAAAAAATTATACAAATTTTATGTAGGTACAGTGTTGCATGACTGAGTAATTGTCATTCGAAATGTGAGAGCACCGAAAACTTAAAAATGGACTTGAAAGGTAGGGGGTGAAAGTGTTCGGTATTGAAGTGGTTAAAATCATGATGTGATAACATTTTTGTTACATTGTATGTACTGCTAATGTGTAACAAACCTTCCAGTATTTTAATCCGAATCTTATAAATTACACTGATCATAAAATAAAAAGTATAGTTTTTATACGCACTACCACTTAAAATCGCACAATTTGTGTGCAATTTCCGAGCCATTTCAGGTGCTATTTCTGAAGACTTTATTGCTACTTGCAAGGATTTTCAACGATTTCTTGCAATTTGCAGTGCGATTTACATTATGTTTTACGTATGTGAAATCGCAACAAAAGTGCAGAAAAAGTAATGCAGGAACTACTTTAGAAATTGCTCTGCAGCAAATTGCAAATGTTGTGACACTGACATTCACATTCATTAGATGCGATTTCAGGTTCTATTTCAATTCCCGAATCGCACCGGTATGACTGGTCACTTTAGGGGTCTATTTGTTAAAAAGAATTGTGGAGCTTTTCGTTCTGTGAAACTGAATGCACATTTGTTCTGTGTGAATGGGGGCAAAAGCAAATGATTTTAGGCTGTTTTCTCTCCAGGTCAAATGTTATTAATTCATTAGACCCCATTCATACCTGTGCATGTTAGGTTTATATTTCATGTATAATGCACCTAAGCGCAACATACACACACACAGATGTGAACCAGGCCTTAAAAATAGGGTGGTTCGAGAAAGTACTGCAATATGGCCACTATATACATATAATATTTCAAACATAAGTCCTTATTTTCCCAAAAGGATTTTCAAAACAATGTTCCAAAATGTGCTTCCACCTAATCACCACGTGAAAAATAATATTGACCGCACTCACCAGATGGAGGTGAGTAATATAGGGATCCTATAGCCCCTCAGGAGGAACTCAAATCGCCTTCACTCTGCTTAGATACAGCAATTGACTCCACTCTACTTCTCCATGGAATCCTCAATAATGTGCAAGGAAAGAAAGGCTACATAGTGTAATACTGCCACTCAATACCATATAAATCAATAGAATAAGGACACTCACATGTTTCAATAAAATAACAGGCCTTGTTTAATAGCCTCAAAGGCTTCAAAGGAACAAGTTTCCAAATTGTAAATATAGGGATCTCACGCTTTAAGGATCACTGTAGAGGATGACCAGCTTTCCACCTCAAAAATGGCTGCTTTAACCGCAAAAGTCGGTGTGCGTTCCAAATACCGGAAGTGACGTAGGCCAAGAAGACGGCAGACCAGAAGTGCATCGATGCATTTCGCCCCACCCACAAGGCCTGTTATTTTATTGAAACATGTGAGTGTCCTTATTCTATTGATTTATATGGTATTGAGTGGCAGTATTACACTATGTAGCCTTTCTTTCCTTGCACATTATTGAGGATTCCATGGAGAAGTAGAGTGGAGTCGATTGCTGTATCTAAGCAGAGTGAAGGCGATTTGAGTTCCTCCTGAGGGGCTATAGGATCCCTTATATCCTATGAGGCTTATTACTCACCTCCATCTGGTGAGTGCGGTCAATATTATTTTTCACGTGGTGATTAGGTGGAAACACATTTTGGAACATTGTTTTGAAAATCCTTTTGGGAAAATAAGGACTTATGTTTGAAATATTATATATATATTTTTGCACGGACATTTATTTATTTGTGATTATTTTTATGTATTTAATTTTTGCGCTGTTTTTTGTGTTATTTATTATTGGTGGTTTTCACTGGTGCACAGCTGCATAATTGTATACTTTCTTTGATTGGCGCTGGGATTTTTTTAGTTTAATATGGCCACTAGATGGAGCTGACGATCATAGTAAGTAGGTATTTATTTCAGATGGTCCTCAGCTTCATCTAGTGGCCATAATGCAGTATTTTGCTAATTCATGCTATTCTGTATGCCCGGGAAAGAAAATAGCCTTATAACCATCACTTTTTCCCCCATTCACACAGAAGGAATGTACAATGGACATAAAACGTCTACACACCCCTGTGCAAAAAGGTTTCTGTGATGTAAAAAAAATGAGACAAAGATAAATAGCTTCAGAACTTTTTCCACCTTTAATGTAACCTATAAACTGTACAACAAACTGAAATATTTTAGATGGAGGGAAGTAAAAATAAAAAACTAAAATGATGTGATTGCATAAGTGTGCTCACCGTAAACTAATACTTTGTTGAAGCATCTTTTGATTTTATTACAGCACTCAGTCTTTTTGGGTACGAGTCTATCAGCATGGCACATGTTGACTTGCCAATATTTGCCCACTCTTCCTTGCAAAAACACTCCAAATCTGTCAGATTGCGAGGGCATCTCCTGTGTACAGCCCTCTTCAGATCACCTCACAGATTTTCGATCAGATTCAGGTCTGGACTCTGTCTGGGCCATTCCAAAACTTTAATCTTCTTCTGGTGAAACCATTCCTTTGTTGATTTGGATGTATGCTTTGGGTCATTGTCATGCTGAAAGATGAAGTTCCTAGCAGAAGCCTGAAGTTTTTGTGCCAAGAACAACAGCCCCTAAGCATGATGCTGCCACCACCATGCTTCACTGTGGGTATGGTGTTCTATTGGTGATGTGCAGTGTTGTTTTTGCGCCAAACATATCTGTCAGGGAAGGCCTGCCTATGGTGCAGGTGAAGTTCCGCGGCGCACAAATAGGCGCATGCGCAGAGTCTTTACCAGTCAAACAGATGTGCAGGTACTTGGACATTGGCGCGCACGCATGCGCACTCAAACATGCGGGTGCGCGCCTGTCACTAATGCTGGCGCCAAAAGTGCTATTTAAACTGGCTGCAGTAGTTGTCTCATTGCCGTATGGTCTTTTCCCTGCTCGTGTTCCCTGATTCCTGTGATTGTCTCCTGATACTGAACCAGCCTGTTCCTGATCTCCGCTTGATTGCTTCCTGCCCTGACCCCTGGCTTGTCTTTGGAATATTCTCCTGTCTGTGCTCCTGTCTGATTGATCTTCCGTTGCTGACCTGGCCTGTGACCTGACTACTCTTCCTCCTGCCTTTGTAAGCCTGATCTGCCTGACTGATACTGAACCCGGATAGTCTGACCCTGCATCCTCAGCACGCTGCGTTCGAGTATCCATCCATCCCGCACGGCTACGTCAGAACCCTGCTCCTGGCCTGCAACTCATCAGCTCACCTGCTATTACCAGACTGATCACAGGCACTCATACCCCACCGTGCCCCTGCGACCGCTGTCTCACTATCAGCATTCCTTGAGCCGGAGTTGTACGGGAAGCCTGCCTCTTCACATCAGGCTCACTATCCAGGTACGTGACAATGTCTTTTGCAATTATGGCCAAAAAGTTCAACCTTGGTTTCATCAGACCATAACACATTTTCCCACATGCTTTTGGGAGACTTCAGATGTGTTTTTGCTAAATTTAGCCTGGCTTGGATGTTTTTCTTCGTAAGAAAGGCTCCCGTCTTGTCACTCTACCCCATAGCCCAGACATATGAAGAATACAGGAGATTGTTGTCACATGTACCACACAGCCAGTACTTGCCAGATATTCCTGCAGCTCCTTTAATGTTGCTGTAAGCCTCTTGGCAGCCTCCCAGATACGTTTTCTTCGCATATTTTCACCAATTTTGGAGGGATGTCCAGTTCTTGGCAATGTCACTGTTGCGCCATATTTACTCCATTTGATGATGATTGTCTTCACTGTGTTCCATGGTATATCTAATACCTTGGAAATTCTTTTGTACTCTGACTGATAACTTTTAACAATGAGATCCTTCTGATGCTGTGGAAGCTGTCTGTGGACCATGACTTTTGCTGTAGGATGCGACAAAACAAATGTCAGGAAATACCTACTACAACAGCTGAAGTTTATTTGGGGTTAATCAGAGGCACTTTAAATGATGGCAGGTGTGTACTGACTCCTATTTAACATGATTTTGAATGTGATTGCTTAATTCTGAACACAGCTACATCCCCAGTTATAAGAGGGAGTGCACACTTATGCAACCACATTCTTTAGTTTTTATGTTTACTTCCCCTCCCTAAAGGATTTCAGTTTGTTTTTCAATTGAGTTGTACAGTTTATAGGTCACTTTAACTGCTTCCCGTCTGCCCACCCGCAATGTACTGCGGCAGAGCGGCAGCTACAGGCAAAGTAACGTACCTGTACATTGCTCTAGCTATGCTAACACAGGGGGGAGCTACCCCCTCACCCCCTGTGTCCAGCGGAAGATTCCGGTAAACGGGACCCAGCCTGGGTTTGAAATATGCCCTTTGAAAGCTAGGCTGCCAAAAAGTCTCTCACATGTGGTATCCCCATACTCGGAAGAAGTAGGAGAATGTGCTTTGGGGTGTTATTCCACATATACCCATGGCATGCATGAGCAATATATCATTAAAGTGACAACTATGTGTAAAAAAATAAGTTGTCATATTTATAAAATTTGTGGCAAAAAATAAAATGTTCCATGGACTCAACATGCCTCCCTGCAAAATCCATGGGGTGTCTACTTTCCAAAAAGGGGTCATTTGGGGGGGGGGGAGGTTGTACTGCCCAGGCATTTTAGCACCTCAAGAAATGTGATAGGTAGTCAGTAAGTAAAAGCTACGTAAATTTCAGTATATATACCATAGTTTGTAGACGCTATAACTTTCACACATACCAATTAATATACATGTATTAAGATTTTTTTTTACCTAAGACATTATTATTATTATACAGTATTTATGTAGCACCAAAAGATTTGCTCAGCGCTGTACATTATAGCGGGGGACAGAACATGAGACAGTACAGTAACAAAACAATACACGAGGGGTTCAAGGGCCCTGCTCTTTCGAGCTTACAATCTAGGAGGGAGGGGATAGTGGTACAGGAGGAAGTGGCTGTGGGGGATGGAATGTTAGGAGGAGTGGAGGAGATTGGCTGTTAGGTAAGGGTGGGGTAGGCTTCCCTGAAGAGATGGGTTTTCAGGGTGCGCCTAAAGGTGAGGAGGGTAGGTGACAGTCTGATGGATTGGGGTAGTGAGTTCCAGAGGATGGGGGAAGTCCTGGAGAAGTCCTGCAGTTGGGCGTGGGAGGAGGAGACCAGGGAGCTAGAAAGTAGGAGGTCTTAAAAGGAGCGAAGAGTACGGGTTGGGTGGTATTTGGGTATCAGGTCGGTGAGGTAGTTTGGGGCAGCGTTATGAATGGCTTTGTATGTCAGTGTTAGAAGTTTGAATTTAATGCGTTGGGCAATCAGAAGCCAGTGGAGGGAATACAGACAGAGGGGGGTGGCAGAAGTGGAGCGGTTGGTAAGGTGGATCAGTCTGGCCGCTGAGTTCAGGATAGACTGAAGCGGGGATAGCCTGTGTTGGGGTAGGCCGATGAGAAGGGAGTTGCAGTAGTCCAGACGTGAGATAATATGTAAGTGAACGAGTTGTTTAGTAGTGTCTGGGGTTAGGAATGTACGTATTTTGGAGATGTTGCGGAGGTGGAGCCTGCATAAGTTTGCCAACGATTGGACATGGGGTTGGAAGGACAGGTTTGAGTCTAGAGTGACACCTAGGACTTTGGCTTGCGGGGTGGGACTGATGGTGGCGTTGTTGGTCGTGATGGAGAAGGGGGGGGGGGCGCGGGCTGGGGGGAAAATTAGGAGCTCGGTTTTGGAAAGGTTCAGTTTGAGGAAATGGAGCGACATCCAGTCTGATATGTTGTTCACCAGGTGTGTGATACGGGCGGAGACTGAAGGGGTGAGGTGAGGGGTGGAGAGGTAAGTTTGCGTGCCATCGTCGTATAGGTGATAGTTGAAGTCGTGGGAGTGTATCAGTTTGCCGAGGGAGGAGGTGTAGATGGAGAAGAGAAGGGGCCCAAGGACAGAGCCTTGGGGGACCCCAACAGAGAGGGGGAGGTGGTAGCGTTATAGGTAACGCTGAAGGAGCGTTGGGATAGATAGGAGGAGAGCCAGGAGAGAGCGGAGTCTCTGATGCCAAGGGAGTGTAGTTTATTAAGGAGGAAGGGGGTGGTCAACTGTGTCGAAGGCCGCACAGAGGTCAGGGAGTAAGAGGACTGAGTAGTGGCCATTAGCTTTGGCGGTTAGCAGGTCATTAGTGATTTTGAGTAGGGTGGTTTCGGTGGAGTGTAGGGGACGGAAGCCAGACTGTAGTGGATCGAGGAGGTTGTTGTCAGTGAGGTGGGCGCTTAGCCGATTGTAGACTAAGTGCTCAAGGAGCTTGGAAGTAAATGGCAGCAGGGAGATGGTTCTAAGGTTGTTCAGGTCGGTGGGGTCCAGGGAGGGTTTTTTGAGTATGGGGGTGATGTGCGCGTGCTTTAGTGGGGAGGGTAATGCGCCAGTAGAGAGGGAGAGATTGAAGATGTGGGTGAGGGAGCGTAGGATGGAGGAGGAGAGTGCCCGGAGGAGTTGTGTGGGGACAGGGTCAAGGGGGCAGGTGGTGAGGCGGGCTTCTGAGAAGACCTTAGTGACCTCCTCAGTGGTGGCAAGGCTGAAGGACCGGAGTGTTGGGGAGGTTATAGTGTGCGGGATGTTAGGTGTGGTGGGGGGTAGGGCAGTTGCGAGGTCAGAGGAGGGGAGAGTTGGTGGGGTTATAGTGGGAGGGAGGCTAGGTGGGGAGGTAGGTTGAGCATTGGCAATGTCCTTACGGATTGCGTCGATCTTATTTTGGAAGTGATTGGCAATCTCGTGGGCGGTGAGTGAGGTACTGGGTGGGGGGGGGGGGAGAGAGTAGGGAGTTGAAAGTGGAGAAGAGCCGGCGAGGACAGGTGGAGAGGGTGTTGATGGGGGTTTACGAAGCAGGCTTGTTTGGCGGCAAGGAGGGAGGAGGTGTAGGTGAGGAAAGCGTATTTATAGAGGGAGAACGCTCGAGGGGATCTGGTTTTGCGTCATAGTCGTTTAAGATTTTTAGTGTGGTCGTTCTGCCAGGGTTGAAGCGGTCGGGATCTAATGCTGCGTGTGGTTAGGGGTGCTAAGGAGTCTAAGGCAACTGATAGCGAGTTGTTATACGCAGCAGTGGCCAGGTCAGGGCATGACAGTGGAAGGATACTGTCGTACAGACGGTCAGCTGTAGAGTGGAGAGGGGCTGGGTTCAGGTTGCAGAGGTTATGGCTGGTGTTGGTTTGACATTTGGGGGGGGAGGAGTTAGAGGACGGGGAGATGGAGAACGTAATGAGGTTGTGGTCAGAAAGAGGGAAAGGGGTGTTAGTGAGGTTGTGGAGGGTGCGGAGATGGGATAAAACGAGGTCCAGGGTGTTCCCGCCGGTGTGGGTGGAGGACTGTGTGCACTGTGTGAGTGCAAAAGAAGAGGTTAGGTGGAGGAGTTGGGATGTAGCCGGGTTGTTGACATTGACAGGGATGTTGAAGTCTCCAAGGATGATGGTGGGTAGCTTAGAGGAGAGGAAGAAGGGTAGCCAGGCAGAAAAGTAATCAAGGAAGCGGGATACGGGTCCAGGAGGCCGATAGATTACTGCAATCTTAGGAGGGGTGGGGGAGGAGAGTCGGATGCAGTGGGCCTCGAAGGAGGAGAAGGATAGAGAGGGGGGGTTTGGGAGGACCTGGAAGGTGCTCAGCGGTGACAAGAGCATGCCGACCCCACCACCTCTACGACCGCTCGGTCTGGGTGAATGGGACCAGACGAGACCTCCATAGGAAAGTGCCGCAGGGGAGGTGGACTCACTGGCTTGGATCCAGGTTTCGGTGACCGCTAGGAGGTTGAGGGAGTGGGGGATAAAGAGGTCATGGATGGCGGTGAGGTTGTTGCAAACCGATTGGGCGTTCAGGAGTGCAACCGAGAGTGGAGGGGTGGATGCGTGGAGGAGGGGGACACGTATAAGGTTGAGGGGGTAGCGGTGGTTTTCTGGAGTAGGAGGGTGCCTAGTGGGTGAGTGAGGTGGTGAGGGGCCAGGGTTTGGGGAGATATCCCCGGTGGTGAAAGGAGGATGAGAAAGGTGGCATGGGAGAGGGATGTGCAAGAGTGTGTGGGTCTGTTAGTGGTGGCTTGTGGGTCGGTGGGAGAGTGGAGTATCAGGAGGAGGTGGTGAGAGCCGTAGTGGGCAGATGGAAGTAGTGAGGATCCGATGTATAGTTGTTTTGGGGGAGTAGGGGGGTAGTGGGAGGAGATTTTGTGAATGGAGGAGAGGAGTACGAGGAGGAGGAGTACAGGTGGCATATTAGGAGGGTGAGCGGAGTGCTGGTCAATTGAGGTAGGTGAAAGGTTTCACATCAGGGCGTATAGATGCGGAGAGTCTGTCATGCAGTGGCGGAGGAGTTGATCTGTGGGAGGAGAGGGAGAGTGGTGGGCAGCTGGGTCTGCTGCTGGCTAGTCACGGCAGTCTGTGGAGGCTGTAGGCCGGCGTCTGGAGGTGCTGTAGGGCACGGCGTCTGGAGGTGCTGTAGGGCACGGCGTCTGGGGGTGCTGTGGGGCACGGCATCTGGAGGTGCTGTGGGGCACGGCGTCTGGAGGTGCTGTAGGGCCCGTTGTCTGGAGGTGCTGTAGAGCAAGGCGTCTGGAGGTGCTGTAGGGCCTGGCGTCTGGAGGTGCTGTGGGGCCCGGCGTCTGGAGGTGCTGTAGGGCCGGGGGTCTGGAGGTGCTGTAGGGCCCGGCGTCTGAAGGTGCTGTAGGGCCCGGCGTCTGTAGGCCGACGTCTGTGGGTAGGCGTCGGTAGGTGCAGAAGGGCCTGGCGTCTGTGGGTGTTGTGGGCCGGCGCTTGTAGGAGCTGTGGGCCAGCGCTTGTAGGTGCTATAGGGCCCGTCGTCAGTGGGTGCTGTAGGCCGCGTGGCAGTCTCGTGTGACGGGGCTGTGCGGTGGTGGGGCACAGGGGGCGGCTGTGTAGCACGCGGTGGGGAGCAGGGGAACCATTCTGGTGGTGGTGGCTTACCCGTTCTGGTGGTGGTGGTCGTGCGGGTGGTGGTGCTGCCGTGCGGCCGTGGCTGCCTAGGTGGTGGTGCAGCCGTGCGGGATTTCTGAGGTGGTCCTTGTTAGGCTGCTGTCCTTGTTGTGCTGCTGTCTGCCTGCTGGTCCTTGTTAGGCTGGTCCTTGTGAGGTGGTCCTTGTTAGGCTGGTCCTTGTGAGGTGGTCCTTGTTAGGCTGCTGTCTGCCTGCTCTGGCCCCTGGAGTCAATGGAGAGGGCCAGTGGCCGCCTGGGGAAGACCACCTCGCAGCGTGTCAGAGAGCAGGGGCCGAGGGACGGAGCGGCGGTGGCGTGATCCGGTGACGGTGTCACGATTCGGCCCGCTATTTCACGTGAGGCCGCGGCTTCGTAGGCCGCGATTTCGGAGGGGGCCCAGATTGCTCAGCACCCCTCCCTGATTGATTCATCAGGGGCCGCAGGATGGCAGCGGATTAGATAGTGGGGCGACGGAGCTCTGAAATGTCATGTAGCTCTGGTCGCCGTCTTACAGAGCTCTGGGGTGTCATGTAGCTCCGGTCGCCATCTTTAAGACATGTAGCAGAATAAATTTTAGCCTACATTTATAACTAACTATGAGTTTATTGGATATTTTTTATAACCAAAAGTGAAAAATATGTTTTTATTTTATAAATAGTAACAGTGGTTCAATTGGAGAACAGCACTTTTTTAGTGTTATTTTTTGCCTATAGAGTGCACAGAAAATAAATGTTTCTGCTAGAAAATATCACCAGAAGAAAGCATTCTTTGTCATGAAAAAATAAATTACATCTTTTTTCTTAAACTGTTTAAGTGATATAACCTGCTCTGTGCAACAATATTACACAGAGTGGTCCTTTACTTTGTTTGGCAGTCGCCAGCACTCTCTGTTTCTCTCTTCTGAATGTCTCCATAGCAAGTTGTGCGCTGTGGGGGCACCTCTGCAGGCATATTCCAGAGCTGGGCTATGTGCATCCATAAACACACACCTCGGCTCAGCCACCTGCCTCTGATTCCTGCTCACAAAAATTGACTAACACCTGCTCTCAATGTAGCTTGTAAATCTAGGAGGAGAGGAGAATGGGGCTGCTGGCAAGGTGTCAGGTAAGTGTTTAGGAGGGGTGTTTTTTACCTGAATGCAGGGAATGCTTTAAGGTAAAAACACCTAGATTTTAGAATCACTTCAAAGTGATTGTAAAGGCACAGTTTTTATTTTTAATAATAACAAACATGTCATACTTACCTGCTCTGTAGGTTTTGCACAGAGCAGCCCCAATCCTCCTCTTCTTGGGTCCCCCGCCGAGTGGCTCCATAGCAAACAGCTTGCTGTGGGGGCACTTGTGCGTGTTCCCTCCCGAGTTGCCTCCTTGTGTCCATTAGGCTACTTTCACACTAGCCTTGTTAGCAAGCGGCAGACAGGCGTTTGGGAAGCGTTTTTACCGTTTCCCAAACGCCTGGGAAAATTCTGCACATTGCAGCACATGGTGCTGTTCAAACGGGAGCGTTAGCGTCGTGTTGCGTTGCGGCAAAACAGACGCCTCTGGTCGAGTCAGGAGAGTTAAAGCCTCCTATTCAAGTCTATGGTGCCGCTCCGCAAACGCCCGGCCGGGGCATTTGCGGAGCGTTAACACAATTCAAACTTCATTATAGGCATTAGTGGGGCGTTTTTAACACTTGGCAAACGCCTAGCAACCGCCACTAAACTGTACATGCGGTGTTTGCGAAGCGTTAAAAACACTCTGCAAACGCTATAGGGGCGTTTGGCAAGAGTTGTAAAAACAGTCAAGTGTGAATGAGCACTAAGACACACAGAGCATGGCTCAGCCCGCTCCCTCCACACTGTTATTGAGAGCAGCAGGAGCCAATGGCTCCCTCTGCTGTGTCTGAGCCAATGAGGAGGCAAAGAGCCTCTGCTCTCAGGAACACTGCTGGACTGAGACTGGGCTCAAGTAAGTATTTGCTGGCCTTGGGGGGGGGGGGGGGGGTGATTGCAGAAGATCTAACCTTCTGCCTTTAGAATCATATTAAGTAGTAATAACATTTTCACCAAATCTATAAGCTCACAGCAAACATGTAAAAACTCTCTTCTTTTAGGGGTATGTAGATGCAAGTGCTGAAGTGGTTAAGAAAGAATCCCTTTATCCCAGGCATTGTATGTGTTTTCTTTTTGTGTATATTGTATGCTATTGAATATGGATGGAATAGGAGCATGTTTAGAGGCAGGCTACTATAATTTCCTTTCTAGTGAGAGTTTACAATGCCTTCTGTGTGATGTTGATACAATAACAAGCTTCTTCTTAGCCTTGTTTTTCATTTTTTGTTATCTTTCTTGGCACAAACATTTCTTATTTATCTACTCACCACACCTCATTTGTATTATACACTTGGCAGCCTTCCTGTTGAAATCACAGTTATCTGATCCTTAAAGCGCTGCCTGTGTAGCTTATCAATAGCTAAATGTTCAAGGCACTTGCTGCTTGTGCGATCATGAGCAGATAATTCTATCTTCCTGTAAAACGTTTCAGATATTTAGGAGACAATATGGGTATATTTGAAAGAGATCAGTAATCTGAAAAGTTTTAAATGATTGTGGTGGCCAAGGTAATAATCCCTAGACAAATGTATACCTATGCAAAAGATTGGGAGTCTCACTATTGTGTCAGGCTCTTCGATCTCTTCTGCAGTAAAAACTAAAAGTTTGAAAATGTATAAAATTTGAATGAAATAAAGGGCAAACATTTCAAAAGCGGCTTCTCCTCCACCCCATTCCTTGCCAAGGCATATAGATAAACATTGGGTACATAGGACACAGCTGCTAATAATCCTCCAAAAATGTAATGTGTTTGCAGCTTTTCAGTCCTTAGATGTGGTGGCTGCATTGGTTTTCCATATTAGGCTGATCATCTGGCCAGTAATACACTTCATGTCTTATGTCTACGTCACATGATGAGAATGTCAGACAAATGATCGTCTGTTTTTTTTTGTTTGCATGCTAGTCTCATAAAAAATGAATAGGTTACTAAATTTAAAGTTCTAACACAGAATACAACTTTGTAAGTGATGTAATGTCTGTAGCATGCATTGTCTTGATCACTCGATTTCTGTTCATATAAATACTATACTAATTACATTGAAATTGATTTTTTTTGTTATACAAGAAAAATGTTCGTGCTTGTCCCTTTTTTATATTTAATTTTTGCATGATCTGTCACAATCATCACTCAAAAGCTATGTACTAACAATCAGACTATCGGACTATTGCTCCGAAAACATTTTTTTGTACGATTTTCTCATCGTGTGTATTAGGCATAAGGGTATCTGCATTCTGCAGATATGAGCACGGAGACACCTTTAGACAGCAGCATTATTAGTCTGGAGGGAGAGGAGTGTCAGACTAGCAAATTTAGATGGACATGACTAACAAATTAAGGCTAAACTCCAGCTAACACTTCATAAGCAATTACATCCATTTTTTTACCTTTTGGGATAAATGATTTACATAAATGAATAAAAGCTGACCATTGTCAGCACCTCTGTCAGTGGTAAATGGTTTGTCTCAATCCTCTGCTAATTTGCTTGGACAGGTTGGCCTGTTACAGAAAGTTGAAAAATAACAGACTTACTGTACTGGCCAGATCACCAGGTCAGATAAAGGAAAAAAGTCTAAAAGAAAACTAATGCAGCCACCACATCTGAGAATTGGTGAGCTGCAATTCAATACTGTTTTAAGTTTGAATTTAAAATTACTTTAATTAATGCTACATAGATAAGCCGTGCATGTGTGCAGTCTTCTAAATTAAATCACCTGTGTGCTGTGATCTGGTGTAATCAGTGTGTCTATTTAAGGAGGTGGTGAAACACGGTCTTTCTATGCCCCTGATGATGACATTTATGACGGAACATACATAGGGAGGGACGAAAGATTGTGACGTCACCATGCATGCGTGGCCGCTATCGGGATCCCATGATTAGATTATTCAATGCTGGCTTTTGTTTGTGAGAATGTCAGTGATTTAACCAACTTTTAAATAACACTTGTTTGTGAATTTACACTATGTGAGCGTCCTTGCGCCTTTCCTTTTATCTCTCTGGAGATTATTGAGCATATATAAAGCAGAGGAACACTGAATGCCCATCAGAGGGACACTTTTTGAACACAGGATCTTTATTTAAGCGGGTTTTGACTTGTTGAGAGTGACACTCATTGCGGTAAGCACATATATGTTCTGTGGTGGGAGGATCATTGGGGTCACTTTTAGTTTGAAGATCACTATTATTTGGAAGATTGCTGCAACCGTATATGTTGAACTGTCTATTTTTTACATAATTTGTCTTTTATGTATTGATTTACCACTTTAGTATTGAGGCATATGTTTAGAAAAGCCGTAAATGTGCACCTAGGACACCGCTGCTTACATAAACGCTGTTTCATCAACACATCCCACACTCAAGAGAGGAAAAATTCCAAAGCCATAACCTAGGTTAACTTTAAATAGATGAGCTGTAAAGGTTTTTAAGTGTTGCCTAGGTACTGTTATAGGTATCATAATTTTGAGCCTTTTTGCTGGCGTTTGCAATTTTGAGACTTGACATATTTAGTATTTATTTACTTTACCAATCATCCTATCTTTTATATTTTACAAAAATGTAGATGAGTTTGTGTGCACTAAAATTAATTTTAGTGTATTTTCTTTTACTGAAAATGTAGATTTAGTAAACATTTTTGCAAATATGGTGCAACATAAAAAAATGACCACTATCATTAATTTTATTGTATAGTTCCTCTGTTTTCAGAAAATATATAGTTTTGTGGTTCCTCAGTAACTTTTACGGCAAAAATGCAGTGTGCGTTTATATATATATATATATATATATATATATATATATATATATATATATATATGTATACACACACAGTGAAGGAAATAAGTATTTGATCCCCTGCTGATTTTGAATGTTTGCCCACTCACAAAGAAATGATCAGTCTAAAAATCAAATGGTAGGTGTACTGTAACACTGAGAGACAGAATAGCACAAAAAATTCAAAAGAAATGTATTTTTAACAAATTATGCACGTGCATGTCACGAGAGAAATAAGTATTTGATCCCCTATCATTCAGCAGGATTTCTGGCTATCAGGTGTCTTTCATACACGTGGCAAACTGAGATTAGAAGCAGTCTCTTAAAGGGAGTGATGCTAATCTCATTTTGTTACCTGATTAAAGACACCTGTCCACAGGAGCAATCAATCAGATTCCACACTTTCCACCATGGCAAAGACCAAAGAGCTGTCCAAGGATGTCAGGGATAAGACTGAAGACTTACACATGGCTGGACTGGGCTACAAAACTATCACCAAGCAGCTTGGTGAGAAGGTGACAACAGTTGGTGCAATCATTCGCAAATGGAAGAAACACAAAACAACTGTCAGTCTCCCTAGGTGTGGTGCACCATGCAAGATCTCACCTTGTGGAGTATCAATGATCATGAGAACAGTGAGGAATCATCCCAGAACTACAGGGGAGGATCTTGTCAATGATCTTTAGGCAGCTGGGACCACAGTCACCAAGAAAACAATTGGTAACACACTACGCCGACAAGGACTGAAATCCTGCAGTGCCCGCAAGGTCCCTCTGATCAAGAAACAACATGTCCAGGCCCGTCTGAAGTTTGCCACTGAACATCTGAATTATGCAGAGGAGGACTGGTTGAAAGTGTTGTAATCAGATGAGACCAAAATCGAGCTCTTTGGCATCAACTCAACTCGCCGTGTGTCACATACCTGATAGGAGACTGAATTGACGAGGTCGGCCTCACTTGTGTCACTAGCCCTGACCCTGCTGAGGTTGAAACAGAGGGAGTCTAGGGACCAGGGGGACAAGAGCGCCAGCGGTTGTTGCTTGCGGCTCTTGCAGATGATGACCTTGATAGGCAGAGTATCCTCTGATTTGGGTACCGTAGTAGCAGACGGAGCAGGTTCTGGGTAATGCCCGATGTGAGGTTCTGGGTAATGCCCGATGTGTAGCAGAGCAATGTAGGTAGCCAGGACACAGGACAGAAGCAGGGTCATAGGATAGCCAGGGTCATCAACAGTCGGTCAGCGTGGTACAGAATCAGTAAGAAAAGCCAGAGTCAGGAGCAGAGCCGAAGTCAGGAACCAGGAGCAGGAGAGCAATCGGAGTCGGGTAAGGAACAAGCCGGGTCAGCAACAAGGAAACGCACAGGAACAAGCAGGACACAGGGGGGAGCTGAAGACCAGTCAGCACTGAGCCAGAGCAGAGGCCCTCTTTAAATAGCCCGTCTGGCGCCAATCTTCGCCGTGCGTGTGCACGCGCACAACCGGCAGCTCTTCTGCGGAATCTCTTTCGCGCATGCGCGTTCCCAAACGCGATTCTTTTAGCCGGAAATCCCTTACACCATGTTTGGAGGAGGAATGCTGCCTAAGACCCCAAGAACATCATCCCAGCTATCAAACATGGTGGTGAAAACATTCTGCTTTGGGGGTGTTATTCTGCTAAGGGGACAGGACAACTGCACCGCACCAAAGGGACGATGGATGGGGCAAAGTACCTTCAAATCTTGGGTGAGAACCTTCTTTCCTCAGTCACGGCATTGAAAATGGGTCGTGGATGGATTTTCCAGCATGACAATGACCCAAAACACACGGCCAAGGCAACAAAGGAGTGACTCAAGAAGAAGCACATTAAGGTCCTGGAGTGGCCTAGCCAGTCTCCAGACCTTAATCCGATTGAAAATCTGTGAAGGGAGCTGAAAGTTCGAGTTGCCAAACGTCAGCCACAAAACCATAATGACTTGGAGAGGATCTGCCAAGAGAAGCGGGCCAAAATCCCTCCTGAGATGTGTGCAAACCTGGTGGTCAACTACAGGAAACGTCTAACCTCTGTGATTGCCAATAAGGGATTTGCCACCAAGTACTAAGTCATGTTTTGTGAAGGGGATCAAATACTTATTTCCCTCATGAACATGCAAATCAGTGCACCATTTGTTAGACATGCATTTCTTTTGAATTTTTTGTTGCTGTTCTGTCTCTCAGTGTTACAATACACCTACCATTCGATTTTTAGACTGAACATGTCTTTGTGAGTGGGCAAACATTCAAAGTCAGCAGGGGATCAAATACTTATTTCCTTCGCTGTATATATATATACTGTAACATAGGGGATGTTTAGCGCAGTGGTAGATGCGTTTGCAAGTGAGTTCACGCCAGTCAGGAACTGTATTTCAGGGCTTGGTAGCCCACTTTTTTTAAAAGGAAAGGCAAAAACAAAAGTCCAACGCAAGGTTTCCCACACAGGGGTTTTTCTCCAGAAAAATATACACAGTGCATATGAAAATACTAGCCCACCTGGCTACTCTTCAGCAGCACTGCTGCTATAGACACTGGTCCTTCCGACCATCAGCTCTTCCAGGCACACAGCTTATAGCTTCTCAGACGCACACGGCTCCTCTGGGCTAGTCCTCAGGCCGTTAACTCAGATGCACACAGCTCCTCTGGCCTAGTCCTCAGGCCATTAACTGTCTCTTGCAGACATTTACACTGCGGCTGCCACCTGCAGCCTCTCTTGACTCCTGTAGGAGACCTTCTGTCTCTCTTGGGTGGAGCCCGGAGGTACTTTTTCATTATACACATTTATAATGGAGGTACAACCTCCATTATAAAGGGCTGTGTGCACCAGGGCACACACCCTGCTGTTCCTCCACAAAACCCGGACACTGGGTTGGAGATTCTGTCCCACCCAAGACACTGGAATGTCCAAACTAGGGAGCCCTATCCAGGGCTACCAAAACCTGGAGAAAGCTGCAAAATCAGTTTTCTCCATTTAAAATCTATTCTTCCTAGTCCTGCACTCACCAAAATTGCAAACCCAGTGTCCTTTTGCCAAACACACAGTGACAGAAGCTCGTACTGTCACAATACATATATACAGTGTTCAGCGGAAATGAGTACACCCCTTTTGAAAAGTAAGATTTTAATCAATATCTCAATGAACACAAGAACCATTTCCAAAATTTTGACAAAACTGAGTTTTATAGAACATTTGTTTAGCTCATTACATAAAAGTAAGGTTAATAATATAACTTTGATTACAAAATCTTCAGTTTTACTCAAATTAGTTGATGCAAAAATGAATACACCCCACAACAAAAACTACTACATCTAATATTTTGCATGACCTGTAAGGACAGCACTAAGTCTTCTAGGCATGGAATGAACAAGTTGGCAACATATTGCAACATCAATTTTTTTCTATTCTTCAAGAACGACCTCTTTTAGAGCCTGGATGCTGTTTGGAGAGTGATGGTCAACTTGTCTCTTCAGAATTCCCCATAGGTGTTCAATTGGGTTCAGATCACGAAACATACTTGGCCACTGAATCACTTTCACCCTGTTCTTCTTCACAAATGCAACAGTGGTTTTAGATGTGTGTTTTGGATCATTGGCATGTTGGAAAAGTGCACGGTAACCAAGGGCACGGAGTGATGGTGTGATGGTAGCTTCTTCTCTTTTAATATAGAGCACTACATCTGTGAATTCATGAAAGCATCAATGAAGTGCAGCTCCCCGACACCAGCAGCACTCATGCAGCCCACAGAAAGACACTGCCACCACCATGTTTCACTGTAGGCACCATGCATTTTTCTTTGTACTCCTTACCTTTGCGACACCAGACAGTTTTGAAGCCAATAGTTCCAAAAACGTTTATTTTGGTCTCATCACTACAGAGTACAAAGTCCCAGTAGTCTTCTTTTTCAGCATGGGCCCTGGAAAATTCTAAGCAGGCTTTTTTATGCATGGGTTTTAGGAGAGTCTTCCTTCATGGATGACACCCATGCATGCCATTCCTCTGCAATGTACACCGTATTGTGTCACGGGAAACAATCACCCCATTTTTGGCTTTCTACTTCTTTAGCTAACTGCAGTGAACTTGCATTGCGATATTCTTCAACCCTTCTCAGAAGACGCTCCTGTCGAGGTGTTAACTTCCATGGACAGACTGGAAGTCTTTGTGAGATGGTTGCAGTTCCATCTTTGTTAAATTTTTGTATCACTTTTGCTACAGTATTCTGACTGATAAGTAAAGCTTTGCTGATCATCTTGTAGCCTTCACCTTTCTTGTGTAAAGAAATTATATTCTTTCTTGGGCCTTGTGACATTTCTCTTCCATGTGGTGCCATTGATGACAGCATGAAATGGGATGGGGTTTTCTTTAAGTAACGCCCTTTTATAATCAGCTGTCTGCTGGACACCTGTTTAATGAATAATTAGACTCAGCTGTAGCTGAATTCTTGTTAATTAGGGTTTTGTTGTCTAAAATTTAGCTTTGCTCCTAAGACTTTCATTGGGGTGTATACATTTTTGAAACATGGTCTTGAATGAATTTGTTAGGAAAAACACTTTTTTGTGTGTGAAAATTAACAAATCTTGTTTGCAACCAATGGCCCGCATTTGTGGGAGTATTTGGTATAGTGTCCCATAGGAAATGTTAATTCTGAAAGGAAAGTAAAGGTTTTCTGACAAATCTGTTGGGGTGTACTCATTTATGCTGATTGATATATATATCATATATTGCTCTATGTACCTGTTCTATGTACCTGTTCTATGTAAGCATCACTGTGCTGTTGTTTGTTTCATTTACAAAGTTCCTGCCTTGTTCCCAATTGTGTCCTTATGCCCAATTGTTCCTCTCCTTTAATTAGCATTTTAACAATGTACAAAAATAGTTTACTTTGTAATATTAATATAGTTTGGACAATTGTAATGTTTCAAAATTAATTCTTAGTGTTGCTGCATAGAGGCAAGGTGTGATGCTTATCCTGAAGTACATCTTTCACAAAGCTGGTTAATTTATCCAAGGATATGTTAAAAAAGTATAATCTGATGTGTCTTTCAGTGTAATATCAAAATATCAGTAGATTCAGAGTAACAGACAGCTGAAGTTATATGCAAATCTCAAGTTTCTCGGTATTTAGAATTGATACTGTTACTTTATTGATGTTAAAACTTTCTGTAACTTATTCTGTGTACACATTTGATTGCCACTTTCTCTATCATTAACAGCAGCAGCATGGCAGTACGATTCATTTTTGTTTTGAGAGTATAACTGTAGACTATCTTCCTGTTGGCTGGCACAGACTGCTAGATTAATGTCCCATAGTTGGGAACTAAAATAGTCTTGAGTTGGGACCACAGGGGTGCCTTGATGTGGCAGTGTGACTTTAACATGGAATTGTAAATGTATGCAATATAACCTTAGTTTTTATCCTGAGTAGTTGAAACAGTTTACTTAGTTTTTGTTTTGTTTTTTTGCTGGCTTTTATGAAGGTTTGCTGGGGAACTTTTATATTCATCATAAATTCATGTTTTGTGCTGCTTACTTGGCTTTATCTAATGTTACCTCCTGCCACGGAAAGCCCCCTTGTGTACTGCAAATAATGGCTGCTGCCTTACCCTATTATGTTTTAGCTGTCAGTCATTCACAACAGCCTCAGGAAAAAATAGAATCTGAAGATCATTTTTTAATGTTAATCCCTGCTCTCATATCACCAAAATCAGATATAATTCTAGATATGGGATTAAAGTGAAAGGTGCCTGAAGTAATTTGAAAGTAAAGTGTATTTCTAAATACAATGTATGAGTCCATGTTAAAGCCTAACTCCAGACAAATATAAAAACAAAATTGAGTTAGTTATGCATTAATTTAAACAGTAATGTAAGCTAGCTAGAACTAGCATGAGCACTTCGTATCAGCCAGCTGTAATTCTCTGCACAGCAACCCTCAAACTTGCAGTGAGAAAGAGTGCACTTTGAGCCAATCAGGACTTTGTTGATTACAGGGAACGTGCTTACAGGATAGAGAAGAGAACAGGAGTGACACATTAATGTGCTGCTACTCCTCATTGTCTGATTTCATACTGGGAGAGAGGATGGAAGGCTAGACTATAGTGTTTACAGGGTGGTCATTGTGTTGACTTTGCTGTATCAGGGGTGTTTGTATTTATAGGGTTTGCTTAACACAATTACAAATGGTTTCGAAATTAAAACCGTTCCTTGTATGTACTGTATTTTTACTGTGGAATTAGTTGTTTCCTTAGAATTCAATTTTTTTTTATCTTTGGAAAAAAGGGGACATTTTCACTTAACCAACTTTCAAATAATGTCAGCGAACAGGTAATCTTTACATTGCAATTGCACTCTATGGGAACAAATATGCCTCGGACAATATCACAATAGCTTTACACATCATCAGTAATACTAATCTACTCCCTCCAGAGTGCATCTGTGATATTTGGAAGGTCAAAGTTTTCGTTAGCTGAACAAAAACTTGAAAAAAAAGAAAAGTACTCATCACTGCACTGTAGCAGTCTTAAACCTTACTTGTTGAAACCTTAGAGACGTGCCTTCTATTCTACACACACAAACACACTTTCATAGTTATGTACAGTAGCTAGTCTTGTTGAAGAAAAGACACAAGTCCATATAACTCAACCACTTGTGCCAGGCAGATGAGCGGCCCCATGGGAAACAAATATATTGCTGGTTTACCATGCAAACTGCCCTTACTACACAATGTAATGCATGCAGGCACACATTAGTATACTTTATTATATATATGCACAATGAAGTCACATTCTCTATAAATCATATACATAAAATGAAAAATATATAAAAAATTATATAAATAATAAATAGAATAGTCCCACTCCAAATTATTAGGATGAATATGGCGAGTAAAATAAAGTTGAAAAGTCCTTATTCAAAAGACCCTTGACCCGTGTTCACACCTGTTAGTGCTCAGATCACATACCCCACTCACCAGATATTGGTGAAAAAAACGCCTTATTTTTGTGTTTTTTTAGGAATCCTAGACCCAATCAATACCAATACCATAAATAAACTGTATAATCCTCTTGATCTCAGATGTACCCTCTGAATAAAGCTGCTAACATCCTACCACATACCAAAATGGACAATATTAAAATAAAATGATGTGGTGCTGCGCTTATGTATACAACATACTAGACAGAATAATAGCACATAATAAAATCTACATATATATAAAACCAATATCTAAGTGTGCTTATAAGTGACTAAAATTACAAAAAAATGAAATCATAAAACAATAATTCCAAGTAAATCCAAGGGAGGTGAAAAGAATGACCTCTCCACTTCTGTGCTAAATTGCACACACAAGGAAAAATGTGACAAATAATATGTGCCAAACTGATAAATTCTGAAAGAAGAAAAAAAAAGTAAATAAACCATATAAATCAGTAAATGATGAAATCCCACCACTATTGTGCTGAATAGCACACATAGACAAGTGATGTGAGAATATATCCACTATTATATAAGTGCCAACCTGGTAAGTCCAGAAACTAGCAAAAAAGGACAATCATCGTCCCATATGTGAATAATAAGTGAAAATCACAAATATACCAAAATTGAATAAAAATCAACAGTGACCAACTGTTGTAACTGAAGAAAAAAATATTAAACCGGTTCCCGCCCGGCCTATGGCCAGATGGCGGCCAGGCGAGCACTTCATCTCTCTGGGTGGACACCATATGGCGTCCTTTCAGGCATGCGCAGTTTGCCTGCCCGCAGAGCTGTGCAGCGGCGCGATCTGTCACTGGCCGTGTACCTCGAACACGGCCGATGACAGATCTGTGTACCGACCCCGTTGCAAGTACCATATGGCCTGCTGTGACCAATCACAGCAGGTCACATGATGGTTGTATACAATGGATGGCTTCCTTTCATGCCATCCATTGTCTACAAGTGTGGCTAGCTGTGAATGGTCACAGCGGTCACATGCACAAGCTGGGCCAATCACAGCCCATCTGTGTCATGTGATTAGCCGTGGCCAAATCACAGCTAAGCACAAAAAAAAAAAACCCTGAATGAATCGATTTCATTCAGGTAAATGCTTGCCTATAGCAAAGTAATTATTTGCAAATAATTTATAAGCAAATTGTGTAAAAAAAAAAAAAAATACTGATCACTTCCCCAAAGTAGTACAATGTTACTATGGTAACATTTATACTACTTTGGTCATAGTGAAATATGAAAAAAAAATCTTAAAAAGTGAAAAAAAAATAAATAAAACAAATTAGCAAATTTTTTTTTTCGTACTGTCACAAGTTAGTGTCCCTGATCACCGCCATGCCAGTTATATGATGACGCTGTACTGCACTGGTGACAGTATGTAAAAAAAAAATTGTGAAAATCATTTTTTTAATTTCATTTCCAAAAAATTATAACAAAAAAATTACAACTTCAAAAAACTCGCCATGCCTCTTTTGAAATACGTCGGACTGTCTACTTTGCAAAAAGGGGTAATTTGGGGAATATCTGTACTGTTCTGACATTCTTGGACCTCAAGAAATTCGATTGGCCGTCAGTACTTCAGAATTGATCAATATTCAGATATATCCCATAGTAGAATACATTTTGGCATAAATTTATGAAGAACAATTATTTATTTGTAAACTTTTATAACAGAAACAAAGAAAAACGTGTTTGTTAATTTAGCAAAAAATAAAACCCCCAGCTGTGATTAAATACCACCAAAAGAAAGCTCTAGTTGTGTGAAGAAAATGATAAAAGTTTAGTTTGGGTACAATGTTGTATGACCGCGCAATTGTCATTCAAAATGTGAGAGCGCTGAAAATTGGCCTGGGCAGGAAGGGGGTAGAAGTGCCCGGTATGGAAGTAGTTAATAATAGTGATCCCAATTGGGGATAAAGCAGAATATAGTGACTATAGGTGACACCAAAAAACTTTATTTGGTGAAAAAAAGGGAAATATAGGCTACACAGCCTATAGAAAAGGAAAAAAATTAATTGATGTGTGACTCCAATATCGGGGATAAGCACGTGGGCTTGTGACAAAATCAATTAGGTGAGAAAAAAATTATAGGCTGCACTGCCTACAAAGAAAAAAGTGATAAGTGACCCCAAATGTGGGGATATGAAATAACGTACACATGAAACCGTGACACAGTAAGTGGCTGAAAACCTCCAAAATAACTCATAAATAAATAATCAAGAAATAAATCTAACTCCAGAAAATTATAGACTAAAACGAGTCCAAGACCACCTACATGGTGGAGGTGTTCTGTAGTCCTGTTAGTATATGTGTATACAGAGCTGAATGACGGGAGTCCCACACTATGTGAAATGGCCCCTCGCCTCGATGAAGTGAACCTACAGGGTCAAAATGCCTTTTAGGAAAATACCACACCGATCGGGAACTTGGACCCCCTCCTGCAGATGTAAGGTCCAACGTAGTATCAGTCCCCCTCACTGGTGGGCAAAGGTACTGCAAGCAGCCTCCTCAAAGTTGTCCCAGAAATGGTCACTCCTCACATGGTCAAAGAGAGAAAGGAAGATGCTCCCATAGTGTAATACAATTTATTTTACTGAATGGTTAAAATAATACAAGTCCCACTCACATTTGACAATTCAAACATAAGCCTTAGTGCATAACCACATGCTATGGGTGTACTTTACATAGATCCTTATTGGAGTCCCAAGATGGCATCCATGCTGGAAGTTGTGTCAGCACGACCGGAAATTACGTCAGGACGTGGTGCATCTGGAACATTTTTGACCAATTTATTCCTTAGGGTTAGTGGTTTCCTATAAGTAAATTTTGTGGTTTTTTGGCAATAAGTCCTTTAGCACATCATCTCTTATTAATATAGCTCAGTGATTACTAATAATTTTTTCAATTAATTTATATTGTTTAGAAAACCCAGTGATGAAGGCTAAGTCACAATTAGCATTTTTCTTGCTCTTTTTACATAGTTAATCGTCTCTGTTCATCTTGTTAACTTGTTTTAAGGTATCAATTAAATTCTCTCTCTTATAACCTTTTTCTTCAAATCTTTGTAGCACCATTTCTGACTGTGTTTCAAAGTCTGTATTATCATCACAATTCCGTTTTATTCTTATTAATTGGCTTTTCGGGATAGCACTCAACCAATTCCTATGATGACAACTGTGATTGGGGATTGTCCCATTTCTGTCTACCTCTTTGAAATGAATACGAGTTCAAAATTTATCCTCATATGTAAAAATGGTTAAATCCAAAAAATTTATAGCTGCAGAGCTAATATTATTAGTAAAGGAAATATTATATGAGTTCTGTCCCATATCCTTAATGTATTCCTCCGATGTTTCTTGAGTGCCATCCCATATTATTACAATCTCATCTATAAATCTCCTATACAATATTAGTTCTGATTTTATATTTTAAATATGACCTCATTCTCCCATCGACTCATGAACAAATGTGCTACAGAAGGAGCATACCTTGCCCCCATAGTTTTTGTTTTGTGCAATTTATTATTTTTTTTTATTTTTTTTAAGATTTTTTTGGATTATTTTTATTTATTTTTAATTTGTTTTAATTATTTATATTTATTTGTTTATTTTTTTTTTTTTTTGAGTTAATATAAAATTTTTTAGTTATTATTTATATTTATTTTTATTATTTTATTTTTAAATTTATTTTCATTTAATTTTATTTATATTTATTTTTTATTTATTTTTATATTTTATTTTTTATTTATATTTTTTGTTATTTTTATTTTTTTCTCATTTTGTATTTTTATTTTTATGTTTATTTTGATTTTCATTATTTTATATCTTTTCTATTGTTATACATTTATGTTAAGGATTTTTATTAAAACTGTATTTTATAAAACATTTGGTAAATATCAGTATGGTTGTTATTAAGGGAAGTTTAATGATGATGGTTTGGAGTATTGTTAAAGAGGGAAGTATTATCCTGGAATTCTGAATCGATGTAAGTGAGATATATTGTAAAAGGATCCCACATTGGCAATAGCTGACAGCTGAATAAGGTTTGGTATTAGCATATGACCAATCTGGTATAAGGGGGAGGATCTTGCATTCACTGTATCTATGGTGATGACCGGAATAATGTTGTCTGTGAAAACGCCCTGGAGGAGGGGCGAAATGTGTTGACGCATTTCCAGCTTCGCCGTCTAATGTACTACGTCACTTCCGGCGAGTGGAGAGCACGCCAGCGTGCGGCATTCTCAAGGGCCATCTTGCTTGAGGGTGATTCTTATGCTGCCATCTGTTGCTGATTGAGAGAGCCTAAAAAACCCTGGTGATGTGGTGTTCTGGCTCCATTTAAAACAATAAATGCTGATTATATCTTTTGAAAATGTGAGTGGTTTGGTATTTGCTAATTTATCCTGTCCGAGTTTTGCAGTATTACATTATATATATATATTTTTTTTCTCTTTACCAATCATCCTGTTTGGTGAGTGATGTCTGTTGATCCTGGAGGTTAAGGCTGGTTTATATTATGTTTTGGAGGTCTGAGGCATATATTCTACCTGGAGTGGGTTAATTCCATTTAAACCTGGTGATTGGATGCTGTATTGATTGGGTCTAGGATTCATTAAAAAAAACAAAAAAAAGGCTTTTTTTCACCAATATCTGGTGAGTGGGGTATGTGATCTGAGCACTAACACGGTGTGAACACGGGTCAAGGGTCTTTTGGATAAGGACTTTTCAACTTTATTTTACTCACCATATTCATCCTAATAATTTGGAGTGGGAATATTCTATTTAACCACTTCCAGTCCGGACACTTTTACCCCCTTCCTGTCCAGGCCAATTTTCAGCTTTCAGTGCTATCACACTTTGAATGACAATTGTGCGGTCATGCAACACTGTACTCATATGAATTTTTTAACATTTTTTTGAGACAGATAAAGCTTTATTTTGGTGGTATTTATTCACCACTGGGATTTTAATTTTTTTTGCTATGTAAATTAAAATGTCCAAACATTTTGAAAAAAAGTGTTTTTCTTATAAAATTTTGCAAATAAATAGTATTTCATCATAAATCTTGGGCAAAATGTTTTCCGTTATATTTTTAGTAAAAATAATAATAACCCAAATTAGTTTATAACCAAAAATTATAATTTTTAAACATTTTTTTTGTTATTTATATTTTTTTATTTAGTTTTTTACATACTGTCACTCTAGCAGTACATTGTCACCATGGTGACACTGTACTACTTATGGGGGGTGATGAAGATTTTTTTTCTTTTTTTTACACTGATTGCTTTTACTCCTTCTCTCTAGCTGCATTCTTGCAGCCCTTGAGAACTACTGAGTGAGCTGTGATTGGTCACAGCTTGTCACTTGGTACAATAGCCTTGTGAATAGCCTTGTACCATGTGACCTCTGTGATCATTCACAGATTTCACACATAGTAAGCAATGATGTCACAAGTGACATCTTGCTTACTACTCTGCATGTGATCACTGATTGGCCAATCAGTGATCACATGATCGGGACCTCGTACAGAGGTCCTGTCCGACGATCGGTGTTCCACTGTGTCCGGAGCACACAGCGGGCACCGGATCGCGGTGCTGCACGCTCCCAGGGAGTGTGCACAAGCAGGGTGCGGGGAGGCTGTTTATAAACGGCCACCCGTCCCTGCACTGCCACCGTCCGGCCGTTTATATACAACGGCCGGACGGGAGGTGGTTAATATTTATATAATTGTTACATATTTTTCATTGTATGTATTATACGTTTTTTGGATTATTTCTTTCTTCTATTATTTATTGTATAATTTATTTGCGCTGTTTGATGTTTTTTTTACAAAGCATCACATAGCTCAGGCATTTTAGGAAAGGTAGAAGATGTCCAAGGTTCAAGTTCCAGGGTGTTAGTAACAGAATATACAAAGAAATGGAGGCTGAAAGATTACAGTCTTAGGCTGCATTCATACTTGAGCGTTTTGTAGCTTGAAGCTCCAAAAAAGCTCAAACTTAAAAAATCAGTTGTTCTCTATAGTGCCTGTTCACACCTGATCACTCTAACAGGCACCATAGAGAACAATTGATTTTTTAAGTTTGCGTGTTTTTGGAGCTTTGAGCTTCAAGCTACAAATCGCTCAAGTGTGAATGCAGCCTTGCTCTTTAAAATACTTAAATGATTATAGCACACACTTTAATTTTATAACATGAACATTATAATAACAACACAAACAATACTTATTTTTGGCAATCAAATATAAGCTTATTTGAAATTCTCCTTTCATGTTGTGGATTCTCCCTGTTTGCTGGTCATCTCTTTCCACAACTTCCTGGATTCCTTGCATGCTTTGCAGCTTTTCTTCTGTTAATTTTCAGTATCCCATGGTGCCTGGCTACCTGTAAGCAGTGATCCCTGTACTGACTCCGCCTCCTGAAACTCCTCCTTTCAGCACTTATGTAGGTCAGAAGGCAGGCTCTGTGAAATCTGTGACACAGCAGTGCCTACTCACAGGACATCATGAATACATG
This sequence comes from Staurois parvus, assembly GCF_062004578.1. Classification (NCBI taxonomy): domain Eukaryota; kingdom Metazoa; phylum Chordata; class Amphibia; order Anura; family Ranidae; genus Staurois; species Staurois parvus. The sequence continues at coordinate 1,534,052 of NW_028317941.1, forward strand.
TAACAGAGTTCCATAAGTGTGTAAGGATGTTCACAAAGTAAGTTTACAAACTTCAAGATCATCCAGATTTATAGGAATGAGCTAGCAATAACTGAAATACAAGCTGGAAATTATTATATAATTTACTTTTAACCACTTCCCGATCGGCCGTTGTATATAAACGGCCGGACGGTGGCACTGCAGGGTCGGGTGGCCGTCAATAAACGGCCTCCCCGCACCCTGCTTGTGCGCGCTCCCTGGGAGCGCGCAGCACCGCGATCCGGTGCCCGCCGTGTCCTCCGGACACAGTGAAACACCGATCGTCGGACGGGACCTCTGTACGAGGTCCCGATCATGTGATCACTGATTGGCCAATCAGTGATCACATGCAAAATAGTAAGCAAGATGTCACTTGTGACATCATTGCTTACTACGTGTGAAATCTGTGAATGATCACAGAGGTCACATGGTACAAGGCTATTCACAAAAGCCTTGTACCATGTGACAGGATGTGACCAATCACAGCTCACTCAGTTCTTCTCAATGAGTGCATGAATGCACACAGAGAGAAAGAGAAATGATTGCTTTTACATCCTATATGGGTGTAAAAGCAATCAGTGTAAAAAAAAAAAAAAAAATCTTCATCACCCCTCACAAGTAGTACAGTGTCACCATGGTGACACTGTACTACTAGGGTGACAGTATGTAAAAAATAAAAATAAAAATAAAAAATAATAATATAAAAAAATAAAATAAAAATGTAAAAAAAAATGTTTAAAAATTATAATTTTTGCTTATAAACTAATTTGGATTTTTTTTTTTTTTACTAAAAAGATAACGGAATAAATTTTGGCTAAGATTTATGATGAAATATTATTGATTTGCAAAATTTTATAAAAAAAACACTTTTTTTCAAAATTTTTGGACATTTCATTTACATAGCAAAAAAAATACAAATCCCAGTGGTGAATAAATACCACCAAAATAAAGCTTTATCTATCTCAAAAAAATGGTAAAAAATTCATTTGGGTACAGTGTTGCATGACCGCGCAATTGTCATTCAAAGTGTGATAGCGCTAAAAGCTGAAAATTGCCCTGGTCAGGAAGGGGGTAAAAGTGTCCGGTCTGGAAGTGGTTAAACATAAACAGAAGTGTTGCAGGGTGGACAGTAGCAAAGCTAAACGCTTGCTGTACAGAAAACATACATACAGTATGATCTTCCAAGTGGTCATTGGATGGTTTCCTTTTGGGTTTTTTTTTTGTTTTGGATTGTTTTGATTTATTGCCTGGTCCTAATGTACACTTGCAGGTTTATCTTTCAAGGACCTATGAATTGAATAGACTGTGTAATGTTTATTCTAGCTCCCATAAAATAGACCCAGTGCTCTACAGAGATTCATTAGCTAATGATTGCCTATTACTTCCTTTGTGACACTGTAACAGGCCTACAAAAGCTCTGTTGGGTTTTCATTTCCCGAATGGTTATGCTCATGAGGCATGAAAGATCTTTGCTTTCTAAGACATATTGATCCAGAGCTTCTACTTAGAGAGCCGTCTCACATCTCCCATCTGTTAGCTTATGAATATCATCTATAAGCAAATCATTTCTGCAAAACCTCCAGGCTTTTTGTTTTTCTCCCCCGATGGGACTTTCTGAGAGAATACACTATCAATTGGTGTGTTTCATCCCATGCCCAGTCAATAGCGGAACTTGTGATTGTATTGCTGATGAGGTCTTTATATGACTTCATACTCCTAAACCCTATTTTACACAGAAGCATGACTAAAAACAAATCCATAAAAGTCTATTATTCTATTATGGTATAATACAGCTGCCAGTGAACCATAAGAAAAATAAACATGAGCAAAGTTCTTAGGAGTTTATAAAACCATTAGGTTAGGGGCAGTGAATAGTGTAATACTATTACTGCAGATAATCTCTTGTGCATTAATAATAATGGAGGGATGGATAATCTGAATAGATATCATTCTGTTGTCTGCTTGTGGAGCTAGAATACAATCTCAGCCTGCAACTTTCCTAAATAAATATATAATAATAAAATAGTAAAATACATTTTCACATTTTGGAGTCCAGTTTGAATTTCTCGCTGTATGGCATAAAACAGTAAGGGAGTGGCACCTACCTAGTACAGTTCATATGTCCACTGTCAGCGCTGTATAAACTGTGTGTAGCATAAGCTGCATACAGTGTGCAGTGCTGTGTTACAGCAGTGGTACAGGAATTTCCTGTCCAGTTTCAGGAACAAATTTGAGTCCAGCTGAATGAGTCTCATCCATTCAGATGAAGCTTTGTATTTTTAATAATGAAAACAAGATTTCCTGATTAGTTGGTTGGGGTGAAGGAACGGGTGGCTGTCTCAATCAGCAGTTACAGCAACAGTGGTTTTTTCTTTTGGGATAAAGGTTTCATGTAAATGAATGGAATGACTGTTGTAAGCACCCCTGTCAGTGTTGAATGTTTTGTCTCCACCTTCTAACTGCCACTTTGGTGGAAAACTTGGTCTGCTAAAGAAAGTTGAAACGTAACAGATTTACTAGCTGAGTCACCAGGTGAGAATAAAGGGAAAAAAGTACTAATCTGCAATATATTTCATTTTTGTTTTTTTGGGTTTAATAATGCTTTAACACCAGGAGCAATGAGACAGAGTGTGTTCACTGAACACATATGAAGCCTATTCAATGATTCTTTCAAACATAATTGACACAGGTCAATTTCGGTGCATTCTTCCTCTTCTTGAATGTGGTAATGTAGTGGTGATACACTTCATTCTACAACCGTGGCCAAATGTTTTGAGAATGACACAAATATGATTTTTTTTTCACAAAAGTCTGCTGCTTCAGTGTTTTTATATCTTTTTGTCAGATGTTACTATGGTATACTGAAAGCATCAAAGGCTCTTTTTGACAATTACATTAAATCTATGCAGAGTCCATATTTGCAATGTTGACCCTTCTTTTTCAAGATCTCTTCAATTTGCCCTGGCATGCTGTCAATCAACTTCTGGGCCACATCCTGACTGATGGCAGCCCATTCTTCAATACCCAATGCTTGGAGTTTGTCAAAATTTGTGGGGTTTTTTTGTTCACCCACCTCTTGAGGACTGATCACAAGTCCTCAATGGGATTAAATTCTGGGGCGTTTCCTGGCCATGGACCCACAATTTCGATGTTTTGTTCCCCAAGCCATTTAGTTATCACCTTTGCCTTATGTCAAGGTGCTCTATTATGCTGGAAAAGGCATTGTTCGTCACCAAACTATTCTTGAATGGTTAGGAGAAGTTGCTTTCAGAGGATGTTTGTTACCATTCTTCATTCATGGCTGTGTTCTTAGGCAAAATTATGAGTGAGCCCACTCCCTTGGCTGAGAAGCAACCCCACACATGAATGGTCTCAGGATGTTTTACTGTTGGCATGACACAGGACTGATGGTAGTGCTCACCTTTTCTTCTCCAGACAAGGTTTTTCCCAGATGCCCCAAACAAACGGAAAGGGGATTCATCAGAGAAAATGACTTTAGCCTAGTCCTCAGCAGTCCAATTCCTGTACCTTTTGCAAAATATTAGTATGTCCCTGATGTTTCTCCTGGAGAGAAGTGGCTTCTTTGCTGCCCTTCTTAACACCAGGCCATCCTCCAAAAGTCTTCGCCTCACTGTGCGTGCAGATACACCCACACCTGCTTGCTGTCATTCCTGAGCAAGCTCTGCACTGGTGGTGCCCCGATCCCGCAGCTAAATCAACTTTAGGAGATGATCCTGGCTGGACTTTCTTAGGCACCCTGAAGCCTTCTTCACAACAATTGAACCTCTCTTTTTGAAGTTCTTGATAATACGATAAACGGTTGATTTAGGTGCAATCTTAGTAGCAGCAATATCCTTGTCTGTGAATCCCTTTTTGTGCAAACCAATGATGACTGCATGTGTTTCCTTGCAGGTAACCAAGGTTAAGAGGAAGAACAATAATTTCAAGCACCACCCTCCTTTTAAAGCTTTCATCTCTGTTATTGTACCATGACAGAGCGATCTCCAGCCTTGTCCTCTTCAACACTGACACATGTGTTAACGAGAGAATCAGTGACATGATGTCACCTGGTCCTTTTGCGGCAGGGTTGAAATCTAGTGGAAATGTTTTTTTTGGGATTAAGTTCATATTCATAGCAAATATGGACTTTGGAATTGATTGCAATTCATCTGACCAGTCTTCATAACATTCTGGAGTATATGCAAATTGCCTTCCTAAAACCTGAGGCAGCAGACTTTGTGAAAATTAATATTTGCATCCTTCTCAAAACTTTTGGCCATGGCAGTAGATAGTTGCTAATTCTAACCTTGATCTTTCTTGAAACAAAAAGCTGCTTGGCTGCACGTAACCAAAATAAACCTGCTGGTAAGACGTTTTAGGTTGATGTAAAACAATACATTAGTGTCTTTGGTCTGAAGAAGCATTTTTTGTTATACTTTTAGTTAACATGTTTTCATTTGTTGGATTTAAATGTGTGATGTTAAAATGTCAATGAAAACCACTCAGCCAGAAATATTACCCTTCCTGAATGAATATTGATAGATTTTAAAAAGTCTATAGATCCAATTAGTAGCAATTGTAATAGAAGATAACGGTCATAATTCAGCAGCTGGTAATAGCTGTCAGGTTGGGGTTATTTTCTGTTATGTGTGAAAAACCAGCTTGATGCGAGATACTAGATTTATCAAATGATGTATATTTTATATTCAAATTACAGCATTACTTAAAGCCCCACTCTGGGCAAAAACTGTTTTTTTAATAGTACCTTCCTCCCACCCCCTCTAATTTATCCTGATACTATTTTTTACCCCCTTTACCTGGTGAAGGCAAATATATCCAGTCCAGGTCCCTCAATGCTGCCAGTTCTGGTCTGGGGGACCACTAATCCAGCACTGGGATGGCGCCCCGAGACCACCAGCTCCCTGCTTTATCACTTTGATGATGTCATGCCCTTCTCTCTTTTGAGAAGACCGTGCCAGCAGCCTTCCAATCAAAAGTGTCCATATCTTACAGGCAGTGGCATGAGCCCTTGACAAAGGACCCTTATAGAAAGTAAACAGAAAAGGAGAAGATTCGAGGATGTCACGTGATCGTGGCTTTAGGTAAACTAACCACTTTAGTCCCAAGCCTGTTCTGACACTTCTCTCCTACATGTAAAAATCAGTATTTTTTTGCTAGAAAATTATTTAAGAACCCCAAAACAATATTTTTTTAAGCAAATAAAATGGTGGGTGTTGCATTTTTTATATCACACTGTATATTGTTTTTACAAACGCAGTTCGTTTTTTTAAAATACACTTTAATGAATTTTAATTAATTAAAAACACAAAAAAAGATGATGTTACTCCGAGTAAATAGATGCTTAACATGTCACACTTTAAAATTGTATACACTCATAGAATAGCAACAAACTGCAGTACTTAAACATAGACAATGCTTTAAAAGCCTTTCCAGGTTAGAGATACACAGGAGGTCTGGTGCTAGAATTATTGCTCTCACTCTGATGTTTGTAGCGATACCTCACATGTATGGTGCAATCACCTCTTACATATGCCTGTGGGACAGATATGCACGCTCGCCTTTGCGCACAAGCATGGTGGGATGGGGGTTCTTTAACTACCTGTCGACCGCAGATAGCCGAATGACGGTTGCACTGTGGCCGGCCAGTTCTGGGTGGACGTCATATGACGTCCTCTCAGAACGCACTCTCCTGCGCGCCCCCGGCGATCTCTGTGATCGCTGTGTCCTACGGACACAGCTGATCACGTGACGTGGTAAAAGGCCAATCACAGCGGCCTTTTACCACATGATCAGCCGTGTCCAATGACACGCTGATCACCGGGAAATGCAAATGCCGGTTCTCGGCTGCACTTTCCTCACGCTGTCAGAGCGGGAGGAAAGTGCTGCCGAAAACCGGCAGTTGTCAGAGCGGGGATCGGCACCGATCATCAGGATCACTGATCATCAGTGCCCTGATGATCGGTGCCCAGCAGTGCCACACACAAGTTCCGCCCACCTGTGCCCAGCAGTGCGCTCACCTGTGCCCAGCAATGCACCCACCTGTGCCCAGCAGTGCCACCCACCTGTGCCCAGCAGTGCCACCCACCTGTGCCCACCCACCTGTGCCCAGCAGTGCCACCCACCTGTGCCCAGTAGTGCCACCCACCTTGCCCACCCACCTGTGCCCACCAGTGCCACCCACCTGTGCCGACCAGTGCCACCCATCTGTGCCCACCAGTTCCACCCACCTGTGCCCACCAGTGCCACCCATCAGTGCAGCCCAGCAGTGCTGCCAGTCAGTACCACCAGTCAGTGCCCAGCGGTTGTGCCAGTCAGTGCCACCAGTCAGTGCCCAGCAGTGATGTCAGTGCCACCTATCAGTGCTGTCTATCAGTACCCATTATCAGTGTCACCTATCAGTGCCACCAATCAGTGCCGCATATCAGTGCCACCTATCCGTGACACCTCATTAGTGCTGCCTATCGGTGCAGCCTATCCATGCCACCTCATTAGTGCTGCCTATCAGTGCTGCCTATCAGTGCCCATCAGTGCCGCCTATCAGTGCCCATCAGTGCTGCCTCATCAACGCACATCAGTGAAGGAGAAAAATTACCTGTTTGAAAAATTTTATAATAGAAACAAAGAAACTTTTTTTTTTTTTCAAATTTTTTTGCACTTTTTTTGCTTATAGCACAAAAAGTAAAGTGCCCAGCAGCGATTAAATACCACCAAAAGAGAGCTCTATTTGTGAGAAAAAAATGATAAAAATTTCATATGGGTACAATCTTGCATGACCGTGCAATTGTGAAATAAAAATATATAGTATTGCGCTCACAACCTTCCAATCTATATATATAGACAAATGAAAAAGTGTATACGATATACATAAATAACTAAATGAGTGAATATATAAAAATCAACTCACATAAACGGAATAGTGAAAAAATACTAAAAGTAAAATGATAAAATAATATTATATGATAATAATGTCCCACAAAAAAACATATAAGTGACTTTGTGCTGAAAAATCTTCTATATCTTTTAAATAGGTGACTGCTTGTGCCTCCTCCCTCAAGTGAAGATGTGCGCTCACCTCATAGATAGCCTGCAATTAGGCTATTAAAGCTTGCGGTTCACCTCCTTGGAACCTACTTGTTTAGGAACTGATGTTGATAAGATAACCATTAAATGCGACATGTGCTGTAGAAAAGTATCCTCTCACTGGGTGCCACTCAGCTGTCTTCTTATTTCCATGTGGTTATGCATGCTAAACCGCGAGGGAATCCAAGTGATGACCATCTCCTGACATGGCCCGGTACAAAGAGCTCTTTGTACCGGGCCATGTCAGGAGATGGTCATCACTTGGATTCCCTCGCGGTTTAGCATGCATAACCACATGGAAATAAGAAGACAGCTGAGTGGCACCCAGTGAGAGGATACTTTTCTACAGCACATGTCGCATTTAATGGTTATCTTATCAACATCAGTTCCTAAACAAGTAGGTTCCAAGGAGGTGAACCGCAAGCTTTAATAGCCTAATTGCAGGCTATCTATGAGGTGAGCGCACATCTTCACTTGAGGGAGGAGGCACAAGCAGTCACCTATTTAAAAGATATAGAAGATTTTTCAGCACAAAGTCACTTATATGTTTTTTTGTGGGACATTATTATCATATAATATTATTTTATCATTTTACTTTTAGTATTTTTTCACTATTCCGTTTATGTGAGTTGATTTTTATATATTCACTCATTTAGTTATTTATGTATATCGTATACACTTTTTCATTTGTCTATATATATAGATTGGAAGGTTGTGAGCGCAATACTATATATCTTTATTTCATGTTTATTCACATTGGTAGTTATGTGTTAAAAAGTTTGCGATCCAACAATAGGAATTTATTACTTGGCTCGCAAGGTTTTTTCAAATAATTATGACCGTGCAATTGTCATTCAAAGTGCGACAGCGCTGAAAGCTGAAAATTGGCCTGGTACATAAGGGGGTATAAGTGCCCGGTAGGCAAGTGGTTAAAAATATATATATATATTTTATAAATTTTTTTTACATCGTAACTTTAATTTTTTTGGTCACTTTTATTGCTATCACAAGGAATGAACAACATCCCTTGTGATAGCTGGAGCAGTGGCAGGTCCTCTTTATGAAAAGATCTGGGGTCTATTAGACCCCAGATAAAAGTGGCTCCAGATTCACTCCACCACAGATGGCTCCCACTGTTCCATGGATCCTCCACTCACATAATAAGCATTATTTAATTCATGAAAGAAGAATAGGGACTGATAGTGCTCTCCATACAGTAAAAACATTTATTCAGTATTTAAAATGACACTCACAAGTCAGTGCACACACAGTGCTATGTATCCACATGTACAGTCAGGTCCATAAATATTGGGACATCGACACAATTCTAACATTTTTGGCTCTATACACCACCACAATGGATTTGAAATGAAACGAACAAGATGTGCTTTAACTGCAGACTGTCAGCTTTAATTTGAAGGTATTTACATCCACATCAGGTGAATGGTGTAGGAATTCCAACAGTTTGCATATGTGCCTCCCACTTGTTAAGGGACCAAAAGTAATGGGACAATTGGCTTCTCAGCTGTTCCATGGCCAGGTGTGTGTTATTCCCTCATTATCCCAATTACAATGAGCAGATAAAAGGTCCAGAGTTAATTTCAAGTCTGCTATTTGCATTTGGAATCTGTTGCTGTCAACTCTCAAGATGAGATCCAAAGAGCTGTCATTATCAGTGAAGCAAGCCATCATTAGGCTGAAAAAACAAAACAAACCCATCATAGAGATAGCAAAAACATTAGGTGTGGCCAAAACAACTGTTTGGAACATTCTTAAAAAGAAGGAACGAATCGGTGAGCTCAACAACACCAAAAGACCCGGAAGACCACGGAAAACAACTGTGGTGGATGACCGAAGAATTCTTTCTCTGGTAAAGAAAACACCCTTCACAACAGTTGGCCGGATCAAGAACACTCTCCAGGAGGTAGGTGTATGTGTGTCAAAGTCAACAATCAAGAGAAGACTTCACCAGAGTGAATACAGAGGGTTCCCCACAAGATGTAAACCATTGGTGAGCCTCAAAAACAGGAAGGCCAGATTAGAGTTTGCCAAACGACATCTAAAAAAGCCTTCACAGTTCTGGAACAACATCCTATGGACAGATGAGACCAAGATCAACTTGTACCAGAGTGATGGGAAGAGAAGAGTATGGAGAAGGAAAGGAACTGCTCATGATCCTAAGCATACCACCTCATCAGTGAAGCATGGTGGTGGTAGTGTCATGGCGTGTGCATGTATGGCTGCCAATGGAACTGCTTCTCTTGTATTTATTGATGGTGTGACTGCTGACAAAAGCAGCAGGATGAATTCTGAAGTGTTTTGGGCAATATTATCTGCTCATATTCAGCCAAATGCTTCAGAACTCATTGGACGCCGCTTCACAGTGCAGATGGACAATGACCCAAATCATACTGCAAAAGCAACAAAAGAGTTTTTTAAGGGAAAGAAGTGGAATGTTATGCAATGGCCAAGTCAATCACCTGACCTGAATCCGATTGAGCATGCATTTCACTTGCTGAAGACAAAACTGAAGGAAAGATGCCCCAAGAACAAGCAGGAACTGAAGACAGTTGCAGTAGAGGCCTGGCAGAGCACCACCAGGGATGAAACCCAGCGTCTGGTGATGTCTATGCGTTTCAGACTTCAGGCTGTAATTGACTGCAAAGGATTTGCAACCAAATATTAAAAAGTGAAAGTTTGATTTATGATTATTATTCTGTCCCATTACTTTTGGTCCCTTAACAAGTGGGAGGCACATATGCAAACTGTTGTAATTCGAACACCGTTCACCTGATTTGGATGTAAATACCATCAAATTAAAGCTGACAGTCTGCAGTTAAAGCATATCTTGTTCGTTTCATTTCAAATCCATGTGGTGGTGTATAGAGCCAAAAATGTTAGAATTGTGTCGATGTCCCAATATTTATGGACCTGACTGTACATGTGGATACATAGCACTGTGTGTGCACTGACTTGTGAGTGTCATTTTAAATACTGAATAAATGTTTTTACTGTATGGAGAGCACTATCAGTCCCTATTCTTCTTTCATGAATTAAATAATGCTTTGGTGGTGTATAGAGCCAAAAATGTTAGAATTGTGTCGATGTCCCAATATTTATGGACCTGACTGTATGTACAGCACATAAAACACAGGCAGCTCTCTGTCTCACCACCTCTACTGCTGACATCAAGATGTCCACCAACTGACCCCACTCCTATACACATTATGCCCAATCAACAGACTTTCTTAGTAGGACCAGAGCAGGCCAGCAGGATGTTCTTATATACCCACCAAGCCATTACCACAGCAACCAGCAGTGAACTAGAAGTTACATCATGGCCGGTTCCTGAACTGGAAGTGAAGCTGTTGTAGAGTCATGTGACAGGAAATGACACTGCAGGGGCCTCATGTAACCTGAAATGACACTGCAAAGGTCAATCCAACTGAATCTGGCCCCAGCACAAGAAATACAGTCACTTCTTTCTCCCACAGACAACAAAAAGTCATAAAATCAACTAAAATCTCAGGGCAAAAAACTACAATAAACAATCCAGTCTCCAGTGACTTCACATAAGCAATTAAAGGCACAATATATTGCACATGAGCAGTAAACAATCACTTTTATACTCTAATCCTTAATCATCCAAATTAGCAATCCTGTCACTTGAATGATAGAGCTGCACATTATTAAACACATAATAGGTTGCAGTATTGCATAATAAAAACAAAATTATCACACTATCCATATAAAATGAACATTAAAAAGTCTTAAAGCAACGGAACCCCACCTAACCCTACTAGGATCAAAGAACATGCATCACTGATGAAACAGTTGAGGTCAAAATCAATATTTAAACCTCCCGCATGTAAAACTTTAGTTTTATAAATCCAGTACGATTCACGAGGACTCATTTGCCTAATATATGTAAAAAACTTTTCGCTCTGCTACTAGAAAAGATGGGACTATTGGGACAGCAGCACACCTGGCTATACCACTAGCAAAAAAACAACAAACAGAAAATTGATGTTGCGCTAAGAACAATAATGCCACAAACATTCCAAAACAAATAATGAGAAGAGAAGACAATAGATAATACACCATAACATAATCAGTAAATGGAAGGAATATGGGAGTGAAGAGAAAGGTGAAATAATAAAGGTCCAAAATGAGGACCAAAGGGTGTAACAGACAATTGACCGTGAGCAAAGCGCACGGAAATGATCAGGGAGAAATAAAATATTAACTAAATCACAGTAATAGTGGGACATATGAGTCCATCACAACATAAATGAATAACGTGAATACAACTGAGGAGAAAGTGGAGCAAAATGTAAAATACAAAATGAAGTGCTTAAATATTAAAAGTGGACAAACCACTTATCACAGAATGACAATAACAACGCACGGTGAGGCCAAAAAATGTGACCATGCGACTAAAGGATCATAACACAATATGCATCAAAAGGCCATGTGACATAAAACAACTAATAAGTGACCATATAAATACCATAAATAGATGTGGCAAACATATATAGAGTGCAACTAGTATAAAACAAAATGGTGATACAAACGCAAATGAGGAATAAGTAACATGTGACAAAAAAAATCATAAATGTGACATAAAGTCCAGTGAAAAAATCACTGTCTCGGGTACAATTTCTCTGTGAAGTCACTGGAGACTGAAGTGTTTATTTTTGTTTGGAGATTTTAGTTGATTTCACTTCACTTCCAGTTGAGGAACCGGCCACAATGTGACTTCCAGTTCACTGCTGGTTGCTGTGGTTATGGCTTGGTGGGTATATAAGAAAGTCCTGCTGGTCTGCTCTGGTCCTACTGAGGAAGCCTGTTGATTGGGTGTAATGTGTAGGAGTGGAGAGGGGGGGTAAGTGGGCGGCCATCTTGATGTTGGTAGTAGAGCTGGTGAGACAAAGAGCTGCCTGTGTTTGATATGCACTGTACAGAGCACTGTGTGTGCACTGACTTGTGAGTGCAATTTTAAATCTTGAATAAATGTTTTTACTGTACGGAGAGCACTATAAGTCCCTATTCTTTTTTCATGAATGAAATAAGGCTCCTTATATGAGTAGAGGATCCTTGGAACAGTGGGAGCCATCTGTGGTGGAGTGAATCTGGAGCCATCTTGTTTGCAGCCCATGAAAGGGGTACAAGTGCATGTGACCCTTGACTAGTCATCAGGGTCTAGTCTGGAGGTAAGCATATATTGTTCATGGGAGGTGTATGCATGAGTAGCGCTGGTGATCAGTTATAGAAGATAGTGGTGCACGGTGATATTGGGACACGTGGATAATTTGGTGGTACACATAGATAATTTGGTGAAAGATCTTACTACTTTGGGCTTTATATTTTAGACATTATTATCATTTTATAGTGAAGGTTTGTGGGTTGTACGGCATCTTTTGCTGCATTATTTACTGAGGGGTGGAGTGAAACCACTTTATGGTGCACGCAGCAACTTTATGTTTAATTATTGATTTATATGCAATCTTATGTTTATATGTTTGATGATTTTTGTGTACAGGGTAATCACATAGTGGCTGCGCTGATTGATAATTAGGTTATGTTTCTCAGATTGGCAAGACAGCCACCTTGTCTTCTGTTCACACATTCATTAAGTTATATCAGTCGGATGTTCATGCCTCAACTGATGCCAGCTTCGATCGTAATGGCTATGTTAACATATTTATTTTCCCATCAGTTAGCCTGCTTTTGGATGTCCCAATCTACCTGAATAACTTCTTCCTATGTTTTGTAATGTTCGATTAAGAAAAACGTATTTTTGACTAATTGCAAAATCCTTTTTTGGAGTACAGCACAGGCCCCACCTTGCTAACTAAATTGAAACATACTGGGGGTGGGAGTGATTATACTGGGCTGTCCTTACAGCTTTGTTTGGACAGTGTCCGTTCTTTTTAGGGCAGCAGCATAACTTAACATACCTGAATTGCTTCACCTTGTGCCCTGTAATGGACAAGTCAGAAATCAAATTTTTTTGCGTGCACATGAATGGATGCTAGAAGTCTCCACAAAGAGCTTTACCTCATTCAGAATGCTAAGGAATTATTCCCTTACAAATCAAACAGCTTATTTCCTTTAGAAAATCACCCCCACAATCATGCTCCTGTACGAAACAATAGTAAGACCTCATCTTGAATATGCAGTTCAGTTTTGAGTACAAGTTCACAAAATAATATTGTGGAACTGTACATATTGAAGAGAAGGGCAGCTAAATTTAAAAGGGCTTAGGTATAAGAAATGTATGCTATCTTAAAAAGTGGTGGTTAAGAGGGGGATATAATTACCTTATATCCATGCATAATTGGTTTATAGTAAATTCAGCTAAAAGCAGTTAAAGTGGTTCCAAAGGCAGAAGTTTTTTTATAGGTCACCCAACCCCCCCCCCCCCCCACATACTCACCTAAGCCTGATCTCAATCTAGCAATGTGAACAAGAGCAGTGACTCTCTTGGCTCTCTCCCTCCTCACTGGTTCAGAGTCAGCAGTAAGGAGGGAGCAGGGGGGGCGGTGCTGAGCCACGCTCTGTGTGTCTTTGTGTCTTATGGCCACACAGAGCTGGCTCCGGAGTGAACACACACAAGTGCCCCCATAAGAAGCGGCTTGTGTGGCAGGGGCATGTTGGGGGGAGGAGTGAGGGGACCCAAGTAAAGGAGGATCTGGGCTGCTCTGTGCAAAACAATTTCAGGTTGATATAACACGTTATTTTAAAAAATGATCCTTTATAGTCACTCCAAGGTTGCAAGGTGTGAAATGTTAATGCAGAAATGCAGAGGTTTGTTGGGTTGGACCCTGCCATAATGTGGAAGTGCGTACAACATACATACAATATGGCACATTTACACTAAATTGCCAAAAAAGTATTGGGATGCCTGCCTTTACATGCACATGAACTTTAATGGCATCCCAGTCTTAGTCCGTAGGGTTCAATATTGAGTTGGCCCACCCTTTGCAGCTATAACAGCTTCAACTCTTCTGGGAAGGCTGTCCACAAGGTTTGGGAGTGTGTCTATAGGAATGTTTGACCATTCTTCCAAAAGCGCATTTGTGAGGTCAGGCTCTGATGTTGGACGAGAAGGACTGGCTCGCAGGCTCCACTGTAATTCATCCCAAAGGTGTTCTATTAGGTTGAGGTCGAGACTCTGTGCAGGCCAGTCAAGTTCCTCCACTCCAAACTCACTCATCCATGTCTTTATGGACCTTGCTTTGAGCACTGGTGCGCAGTTGTGTTGGAACAGGAAGGGGCCATCCCCAAACTGTTCCCACTAAGTTGGGAGCATGAAATTGTCTAAAATGTCTTGGTATGCTGACGCCTTAAGAGTTCCCTTCACTAGAACTATGAGGCCAGGCCCAACCCCTGAACAATAGCCCCACATCATAATCCCCCCTCCACAAAACTTTACACTTGGCACAGTACAGTCAGGTAAGTTCCGTTTTCCTGGCAACTGCCAAACCCAGGCATGTCCATGGGATTGCCAGACAGAGAAGTGTGATTTGTCACTCTTTAGAAGTGTGATTTGTCACATTCGCATTGCATTGCACTTGGTGATGTAAGGCTTGGATTGCAGCTGCTCAGCCATGGAAATTTATTCCATGAAGCTCTCTCTGCACTGTTGTTGTGCTAATCTCAAGGCCACATGAAGTTTGGAGGTCTTTAGCTATTGACCGCAGACAGTTGGTGACGTCTGCGCACTGTGCGCTTCAGTATGCACTGACCCCGCTCTGTCATTTTACATGGCCTACCACTTCATGGCTGAGTTGCTGTTGTTCCAAGTTGATTCCACTTTGTTATAATACCACTAACTGTTAATTATGGAATATTTAGTAGCAAGGAAATTTTATGGATGGACTTAATGCACAGGTGGCAACCTATCACAGTACCACGCTTGAATTCACTGAGCTTCTGAGAGCGACCCATTCTTTCACAAGTGTTTATAAAAGCAGTCTGCATGCCTAGGTGCTTGAGTTTATATACCTGTGGCCATGGAGGTGATTGGAGCACCTGAATCCAATGATTTGGAGGGGTGTCCCACTACATTCGGCAACATAGTGTACCTACTAGTGTACCCTCCTCCAATGCTGGCAGGTTGAGGCTCACTATAGCTCCCTACTACTTCCAATAGGTTCTGTTTGTCCAATTTTTTTTCAACCTTATAAGCTATGTAATATCAACTTCAAAAAATATTTGGTTGTCCTTCTCAGGCAGCATGATATACAGGACTATGGGAATAGAGTATTAAAATAACACACACACACCTGTTGAACTGGGTGGACCTATGTTTTTTTTCAACCTTATAAACTATGTAATAGGAAACCACTGATAATGTAACTCTTGCATACATGCACAATAGTTACATTTTCTTTGGTACCCAGTTCTGTTAGATGCCCTGAATATGCCTGTAGCATATGGTGTATTCCAAATGTGCTATACAATTTGTACACACACACACACACAAACACACACACCAAAATTAATACCTAACAGCAAGTGGGAGATGATTTTGGGCAGAAGAGACTTTAAATGCCTCTTCTACCAAAAACTCTACCTCTTGTGGGCTTTCATTTTTTGTTATGGTAAATTGGATGAATGTTTGTTTTTTTTTTAATCCGACTAACAATGTGACTATGAATGGGGGGATAGAACTGTTCTTTGTATCCATACATGGATGCAGATCAACAAGCAGTTCTTTTTTGATTCATCCTTAAATAGTCTGTTTTAATTTACATAGTTACTCTGGTTGAAAAAAGACACAAGTCTATCCAGTTCAACCAATTTAATATAAAACACTAAGTAACTGAAAGTCTTTGGAAATGTAGCCCTTTTACATTCTGTGTTTAAATTATTTACAGGTAGTGTATTGCACTTTTGTTGACATGGTTGTAAAGCTTAATAAACATTTCTGAATCATTAAAGCTATACTAAATGTTAATTTTTTTGTGAAAATTACAAACATATTATACTTACCTGCTCCATGCAGTGGTTTTGCATGTGTCCATTCACAAGCTGTGGCTTGCCCCCCCCCCTTTCTCATTGGCTGCTTGGCTGTGATTGACAGCCGGTGGCTCCTGCTTGCTGTCTCAGCCAATGAGGAGGCAGAGACCCGGGACAGTTGAAGCTGTTGTGCACATTGATGGATTGTGATGGGGCTCAGGTAAGTATTGAGGGGGCTGGGGGCACTGCTGCACACAGAAGGTTTTTTACCTCCATGCTTAGAATGCATGAAGGTAAAAAACCTTGAGCCTTTACAACCACTTTAAATACTGCATGCAGTACTTTTAACAGCAGATTTTCTTTATTGTGATAAGAAAACAGCATTTGCCTTTGGTTCATGGTATGCTGACTTAGCATTTAATTATGTGCAATTCTCTGTTACTTTCAAGGTAATTAATATTCCAAGTACCTGTAAGATTTAGACCCAAATCAGAATTACATTAGTTCAGGGTTAAGGCTTAGTCCACCAAAATGTATCAGTGATGGAAAGGAACTGGAAACACAGCTGCTGTAACACACGTCTACTGCGTAAATTGCTTCCATGTCTCTAGGGCATCCTTGGCTGGAGTTTCTGCCTTCCTCCTTTACAGCCACTACTAGTCCGTTCACACACATAAAATGAGGTTGTCAAGTTGGCTGAAATAAATTCTCCATTATCGCTTATGGATAATTTAATAGGGGGGAATTTGCTGCTTTGGTGTGTGCAGCATCTGCCCAACACTGAATCGTAGATTACGTGAACTTCCCATTTAATGTACTGTAGACTAGAGAATTTCCAAAGCAGTACATATTTTCTATAATCTTTTATATTTTTAGATTTACTTTGGAAAATTGTTTAGTCTAGAAAGTCAGACTATTGTATCTCTTTTAGTTTTAGAGTGAATGTAGCGAGAAATAGAAAATTCATTCATGTCTTGTGTCTTTGCAGGATATGTGTTTGCTTCGCTTGCATCCACAGACAACTAGTGATGCTGTGTCCTATAGTCGACTGTTCTCCTACTTGAATCGCAAACTGAGGTATGGGATCATTGGGACCTGTAAAATGGAGGGCTTTATTGTCCCACTTCCAGCACATCAACCAATCCCACCAAAACTGCGCCCATTGGGAGGGCCAGGTAAGACATTAAAAAATGAGAAAATTCAATTAGGGCATGTAGTAGTTGAAAAAATAAAACAATTTTCTACATACTGGTTGTTGGATCATATTAAACTGTATAATTATAATACACTCAGGTCAGATTGAAGTTCTAGTTCTGTGCTCTGTCGGGTAAACAGGGATAGCAAAGGCTACACAGTTATAACAATAAAATATAAGAAAATGACTTGTGCTTTATCCAAGCGTTTTTAAACAACTAAGCTGAGCAAATACACAGTGTAAGATATGACCTATTTTCATAGCTGTCAAGGTGATGGTAGCAGAGTGGGAACAGGTTCATGAGTCAGTTGTGCAAAATCTATAAACAAATGCCTGACGCTTTAAAAGAATATACTGCAGCCCTATTGCAGTGAATGTATGATTAATATATTTGGACTCACTACTTCTGGAGAAGTTCTACAGTATTATGCTGAAAGAGGGCTTAGAGGTGTTAATAGAGTGCTGCAGCTGGAGTCACAGGCAGGAGGAGGCCTGTGTATGGGCGAGCAGCCTTGGTTCCCGTAGAAGCACAAGTCCAGGATTTTAAATCTAACTTACAGTTTTGCTGAAATCTAGGAAGGGGTAAGCTGACCACAATAGGATCAGTATCACTTAAGTGTGGGTAGGGGAGATCAATGGAGATTATGGTCTGGAACTGCAGCCAGCGCCAGCTTGTTGAGTGCACGTTGTACCGCAAGCATGTAGTGTGGAACTCTTACAAGTGTTAAGAGGTGCGAGAAGCATCACTTGTTGCCTAGCATTGCTTTTCAGACATAGATCCATTTTCAAGCTTGGCAGTGTGTAAAGAGTGATTTATATACACTTAAAAGGGTCGGTAATTAAGTGGGAACAACGGGGGGAGTTCTTTATAAAACTTAACCTTTGATGATTATTTAGAAAAACGGGCATAATTAAAAAAATATAGGCATATCATTTTTTCAGAACAAATTACCATACATAGTAAAAAATAATAAACCAAAGAATATGAAAATATAAAAATGTATATTAAAAAAATGATACACTAAGTGACAAGGAGAAGACCAAAGATTGTGAGATGTCAATATGGCCCAAAAAGAGAAAACTAGAAAAGGTATAAACAAAACTATATAAAAAGGTGCAATGGCTGGCACCAATAGAAATACAGTGCCTTGAAAAAGTATTCATACCCCTTGAAATTTTCCTCATTTTGTCATGTTACAACCAAAAATGTAAGTGTATTTTATTGGGATTTTATGTGATAGACCAACACAAAGTGTCACATAATTGTCAAGTGGAAGGAAAATGATAAATGGTTTTCAAAATATTTTACAAATAAATATCTGAAAAGTGTGACATGCCTTTGTATTCAGCCCCCTTTACTCTGATACTCCTAACTAAAATCTAGTGGAACCAGTTGCCTTTAGAAGTCACCTAATTAGTAAATAGAGTCCACCTGTGTGTAATTTATTCTCAGTATAAATACAGCTGCTCTGTGAGGCCCTCAGAGATTTGTTAGAGAACATTAGTGAACAAACAGCATCATGAAGGTCAAGGAACACACCAGACAGATCATGGATAAAATTGTGGAGACATTTAAAGCAGGGTTGGGTTATAAAAAAAATATCCTAAGCTTTGAACATCTCACAGAGCATTCTTCAATCCATCATCCGAAAGTGTAAAGAGTAAAACACAACTGCAAACCTACCAAGACATGGTCATCCACCTAAAATGACAGGCCGGGCAAGGAGAGCGTTAATCAGAGAAGCAGCCAAGAGGCCCATAGTAACTGGAGGAGCTGCAGAGTGCCACAGCTCAGGTAGGAGAATCTGTCCACAGAACAACCATTAGTCATCCACTTCACAAATCTGTCCTTCATGGAAGAGTGGCAAGAAATGAGCCATTGTTAAAAGAAAGCCATAAGAAGTCCCGTTTGTATTTTGCTAGAAGTCATGTGGGGGGGGGGGGGGGCAGAAAATGTGGAAGTAGGTGCTGTGGTCAGATCAAAATTGAACTTTTTACCCTAAAAGCAAAACGCTATGTGTGGCGGAAAACTAACACTGAACACACCATCCCCACCGTGAAACGTGGTGGCAGCATCATGTTGTAGGGATGCTTTTCTTCAGCAGGGACAGGGAAGCTGGTCATAGTTGATGGGAAGATGGATGGAGCTAAATATAGGGCAATCTTAGAAGAAAACCTGTTAGAGTCTGCACAAGACTTGAGACTGGGGCAGAAGTTCACCTTCCAGCAGGACAAGAACCATAAACATGCAGCCAGAGCTTCAATGAAATGGTTTAGATTAAAGCTTATTCATGTGTTAGAATGGCCCAGTCAAAGTCCAGACCTAAATCCAATTGAGAATCTGTAGCAAGACTTGAAAATTGCTGTTAAGACGCTTTCCATCCAACGCTGATACAGATATACTCAAAAAGACTTGCAGCTGTAATTGCAGTGAAAGGTGGTTCTACAAAGTATTGACTCAGGGGGGCTGAATACAAATGTACGGTTTTCAGATATTTATTTGAAAAACATTTTGAAAACCCTTTATCATTTTCCTTCCACTTCACAATTATCTGCCACTGTGTGTTGGTCTACAATCACATAAAATCCCAATAAAATACATTTACATTTTTCGTTGTAACATGACAAAATGTGGAAAATTTCAAGAGTTATGAATACTTTTTCAAGGAGCTGTATAGTATTGGGGAAGTATGGTGTGAAAAAAATGTGTGTGTATGTATACAGTATGTATTTGTGTGTGTGTATATATATATATATATATATATATATATATATATATATATATATTCATACAGTTATCAGCATAAATGAGTACACCCCTTTTGAAAAGTAAGATTTTAATCAATATCTCAATGAACACAAGAATCATTTTCAAAGTTTTGACAAAACTGAGTTTTATAGAACATTTGTTTAGCTCATCACATGAAAGTAAGGTTAATAAAATAACTTAGATTACAAAATCTTCAGTTTTACTCAAATTAGTTTATGCAAAAATGAATACACCGCAAAACAAAAACTACTACATCTAGTATTTTGTATGACCTCCATGATTTGTAAGGACAGCACCAAGTCTTCTAGGGATGGAATGAACAAATTGGCGACATATTGCAACATCTGTTTTTTTCCATTCTTCAAGAACGACTTCGTAGAGCCTGGATGCTAGATGGAGAGTGATGCTCAATTTGTCTCTTCAGAATTCCCTATAGGTGTTCAATTAAGTTCAGATCAGGAGACAGACTTAGCCACTGAATCACTTTCACCCTGTTTTTCTTCAGAAATGCAACAGTGGCCTTAGATGTGTGTTTTGGGTCATTGTCATGTTGTAAAAGTGCACGACGAAGAAGGGCACGGAGTGATGGTAGCATCTTCTCTTTCAAAATAGAGCAGTACCTCTGTGAATTCATGATACCATCAATGAAATGCAGCTCACCAACACCAGTAGCACTAATGCAGCCCCACAGAAGGACACTGCCACCACCATGTTTCACTATAGGTACCATGCATTTTTCTTTGTTCTCCTCACCTTTGTGACGCCATACAGTTTTGAAGCCATCAGTTCCACAAACATTTATCTTGGTCTCATCACTCCAGAGTCCCAGTAATTGTCTTCTGTTTCAGCACGGGCCCTGGCAAATGCTAGGTGGGAATTTTTTTGCATGGGCTTTAGGAGAGGCTTCCTTCTTGGACAACACCCATGCATGTCATTCCTCTGCAGTGTATGCCATATTGTTTCATGGGAAAAAAATCACCCCAGTTTGGCTTTCTACTTCTTTAGCTAACTGCAGTGAACTTCCATGTCGATTTTCTTCAATCCATCTCATCAGAATATGCTCCCGTTGAGGTGTTAACTTCCATGGATGGTCTGAACGTCTCTGTGAGATGGTTGCAGTTCCATCTTTGTTAAATTTTTGTATCACTTTTGCTACAGTATTCTGACTGATAAGTAAATCTTTGCTGATCTTCTTGTAGACTTCACCTTTCTTGTGTAAAGAAATGATGTCAAAGATGGGCATACGTCCATCAATGACAATCCCGGCCGTGGTGGTTCCCAGCCCACAGTAGTCATTCCTGTGAGCATTCAGCATGTGGAATGCCTGATCCTGGTTAAAGCGGAGTTCCACCTGATAAAAAAATAAAATAAAACTCAGCAGCAACAAATACTGTAGCTGCTGACTTTTAAAATACAGACACTTACCTGTCCGCTGGTCTAGCAGTGTCCTCACCACTGCTAGTTTCATTGGCCATCTTCTCTCCCTGGCGCCGGCATCTTCAGTGTGGGCTCCCGGCTGTGACAGCTTGTAGCTTCACAGCCAGGTGCCCACTGCGCATGCGTGAGAAGTGCTGCGCTTTGTGAGTATCTCGGTAGTCTTCTGGGACCCGTCACGTGTCCCTGAAGACTATGGGGAGGGAGGGGAGGAGGACAACTTCCGCTTCCTATAGCGATCGCAGCGGAAGTGGGAGCTGGTACCTGTCAAATTTGGGTACCCACCCCCTCTCCTCTCTCCCCAAAGGTGCCAATCCTTAATGGGGAGCGGGGGACAAAGGCTTAAAGCGGGACTTCCCCTTTTGGGTGGAGCGCCACTTTAATCGATGCATAACCTGTCATGAAATTGCACAAGAGAGAAATCAGCATTTCAGCACTGATGATGAAGTGACCTGACTTTTCCCTGACTAGGCCATTTCTTACTATTCGGCGCTGCGCTATTTCAACTGGTAATGCAACGATGTACCTAAACAAAATTTATTACTTTTTTTCACACAAATAAAGCTTTCGTTTGCTGGTATTTGATCACCAATAGGATTTTTATTTTTTGTGATGTACAGTTGTGACCAAAATTATTCAACCCCCACTGAAATTGAGTGTTTTGGCCAGTTTGACATTGCTTTTGATCATTCAGTCATCTTGCTTACATTTACATTAAAGAGGCACTTGTAGGTCAGACAAATATAACATAACAGTTATAATGAAATAACCACAAATGTCTTTTCTGTGCTCACAGCATTATCAGTTTTATTCAACCCCCAAGTGACATTCAATCTTAGTACTTAGTACAGCATCCTTTTACAGTTATAACAGCTTTTAAACGTGAAGCATAGCTTGACACAAGTGTCTTGCAGCGATCTACGGGTATCTTCGCCCATTCTTCATGGGCAAAGGCCTCCAGTTCAGTCACATTCTTAGGCTTGCGCACTGCAACTGCTTTCTTTAAGTCCCACCAGAGGTTCTCAATCGGATTTAAGTCTGGTGACTGCGATGGCCACTCCAAAATGTTCCAGCCTTTCCTCTGCAACCATGCTCTAGTGGACTTGGAGGTATGCTTGGGATCATTGTCCTGTTGAAAGGTCCAACGTCTCCCAAGCCTCAGGTGTGTGACGGACTGCATCACGTTTCCATCCAATATCTCCTGGTACTGAAGAGAATTCATGGTACCTTGCACACGCTGAAGCTTCCCTGTACCTGCAGAAGCAAAACAGCCCCAAAGCATGATTGACCCTCCACCATGCTTCACAGTAGGCAAGGTGTTCTTTTCATCATAGGCCTTGTTCTTCCTCCTCCAAACATAGCGTTGATCCATGGGCCCAAACAGTTCTAATTTTGTTTCATCAGTCCACAGAACACTATCCCACAACTTTTGTGGTTTGTCCACATGGCTTTTGGCATACTGCAGTCGACTCTTCTTATTCTTTGGAGACAGCAAGGGGGTACGCCTGGGAGTTCTGGCACGGAGGCCTTCATTACGCAGTGTGCGTCTTATTGTCTGGGCTGAAACTTCTGTACCCACATCTGACAAATCTTTTCTCAGTTCCTCAGCAGTCACACGGGGACTTCTCTCCACTCTACGCTTCAGGTAGCGCACAGCAGTCGAAGTCAGCATCTTCTTTCTGCCACGACCAGGTAGCGTTTCAACAGTGCCCTTTGCCTTGAATTTGCGAATGATGCTTCCTAAGGTGTCTCTTGGTATGTTTAACATCTTTGCAATCTTCTTATAGCCATTGCCCTTCCTGTGAAGAGAAATCACCTCTTCTCTTGTCTTCCTGGACCATTCTCTTGCCTTCACCATGTTTGTAACCACACCAGTAAATGTCTAGAAGGAGCTGAGTATCACAGTCATTTTAAAGCTGCCTAATTGGTGCTTATTATGCTTGATTGCTGCTCGGTGACATCCACAGGTGTTTTCAATACCTGATGGAAAGCACCTGTATGAACCTCTGTTCTTCAGAGTGGTAGTCTTTAAGGGGTTGAATAATTGTGGCAATGAAGAAACCACATAAGAACCATTTACTACTGTATTACATAAACAATTGATGTCATTTTAGTTGCATTTGGGTAGTTACAACGTCCTTGTAGGATTTGATTCTGAATACAATTCCAAATGTACACTATAGTCCCTAAACCCCTTTACAGCATTGGGGGTTGAATAATTTTGGTCACAACTGTAAATTAAACATTTTGAAAGAAAAAGAAGACATTTTCTACTATAAAAAATATCCAATAAACTTAAATTTCCTTATAAATGTATGCCAAAATGTATTCTGCTACATGTTTTTGGTTAAAAAAAATCCCAGTAAGTGTATGCTAATTGGTTTGTGTGAAAGTTATAGCGTCTACAAACTATTGTATAGAATATATATACTGGAATTTACTCAGCTTCTACTTTCTGACTGCCTATCATATTTCTTGAGGTGCTAAAATGCCAGGGCAGTACAAACACCCCCCAAATGACGCATTTTCGGAAAGTAGACACCCTAAGCTATTTCCTGAGAGGCATGTTGAGTCCTTGGCAGATTTTTTTTTACGTAAGTTTTTGGAAAATTGCAATAAAAATATATATTTTTTTTTACACAAAGTTGTCATTTAAATGGTATATTGCTTACACATGCCATGGGTATATTTGGAATTACACCTCAAAATATATTGTGCTACTTCTCTCAAGAATGGGGATACCACATGTGTGAGACTTTTTGGGAGCCTAGCTGGGAGCCTGATGGTGCGTAATTTCCTAATTTCACTTCCTTACTACCTATCACAGTTTCAGAGGCTCTGAAATGCCAGGATAGCACAACACGCCCCCCCCCACCTCCCCTTTTTGGAAAGTAGACACCCCAAACTATTTGCTGAGAGGCATGCTGAGTCAATGGAATATTTTATTTTTTACCACAAGTTTTTGGAGAATAACAATTCTTTTTGTTTTTAAACACAAAGTTGCCACTTAAATGATACATCGGTCACACATGCCATGGGTATATGTGGAATTACACCCCAAAATATATTTGCGGCTTCTCCTGAGTATGGGGATACCACATGTTGAAGACGTTTTGGGAGCCTAGCTGCATACAGGAGCCCGAAATCCAATGACCCCTTTATATATCAATGTTTTTATTAAGAGATTGCAAAATAATAAATAGTACAGTCAAACAGAGGTCATTTCACAGAGTATCATTATGACAGAGAATCAAAAGTCCACATCCAATTAACAATTTTAAAATGAGCCATTATCAGATAAGCAGTCAAATTATTAGGATTTCAGACATTAATATTATGTGAATTAGAGATAATGGCAATCATCAATAAACTAAAAATTCAAACCCAGCCCACCAGGGACCAGAAATAGAATAACTGATGGCAAAAAACATCATGTTTTCAACAGCATATAAAGTTGCATTAACAATTGCACAGTGGGGAAAAAATAGGGGGAAGGAGAGGAGGATAGGGGGAGGAGGATAAAGGGTAGGGGAGGAACCACTGTTCACTAACTCTGAGAATATAAATGGGCCTCGAGCCACAAAAGCTTCAGAGATCTCTGCAATCAACTTACTTAATGTAAGAAGAGAAAAGAAAGGAAAAGGTAAGAGAAAAGAGAGATTTAAAAAAAAATCCAGAGTCAAAAACAAAAAGAGGATCAACCCAGGACTCTCTAAGGAACCATTATATAGCAGATCCACAAATCCCAAGTTCTATAAAATTTCCTAGTATTGCTATGAAGGATGCAGATGAGTCTACCATTGACCATAATCCTGTTTAGTTTAGCCTTACCACCGACTGTTTCCATTATTTAGCTATAGTGATTCTTGCTGCCATAAACATGTATAAGATCAATTTCGCCAACATTTTCACCGACATTTTAGGGACCTCATCAGGGAATTTCTGAAAGGGTGTCGGTTCCAGGGATCTATGGATATTCACACTGTCACTGAATAAAATTAACCATCGGAATCCAAAATCTAATGACTACAGGGCATTGTCATTAGATATGGTGCATCGTTCCCAGTTGGCCACAATGCCGAAAACAATTGGGCAATGTGGACGGATGCATTTTTGCGACACAAGTGAGAACCAGATACCAACATAAAAGCGTTTTATACTGTAGTTAGCTTATATCAATATCGTATTGATAGATACCTTGGATAGAGCGTAAGCAATATCTTGCCATTCAGACAAATCAAAAGTAAGGTTCAGTTTTTGTTCTCATTGAGTCCTATAGGGAAGCGTAGATGTCGGCTCAGTGAGAGATGCATACACCGCAGACAGTCTGCCTCTTGGAACATTCCACGAATGACAAGATATTTTGAGAGAGTCAATGTGAGAGGGCCGAAGCATAAGAGCAATCCACCCGCTGACCACCCCAGGCCTCCCTGCTTGGGCATATATCTTCTTTTTTTAACTGCAGATGATAAATCTCATCCAGCAGTGCTGCACACTCTGACATATATTCTAGAGCACACCCTGTTGCTGTCAGAATAAACAGATTGGTGCTGCAGCTGAGTGGCATTCCTGCAAAGAAAATAACAAAGGTCAACAATAAAACAGTAATGAGGGGGGAGGGGCCGGAACATGATGCTGGGCAGTATCCAGCTGAACTTTGGAGAGCTCTTTGATCCCCTCTCACCTGCCTCTTGTCAGCCTCCTGTGTGGGCTCTGGTTGTGCTGACTGCCGACCGGGGAGGAAAAAATAATGGTTTGATGCTGGCTATAGCTCTGCTTGGCTGGATGAGGTAATTGGAGCCGAGGGCGCCGGATGCATCCACATGACCAAAGGGGTGCATCCTGGGAACTGCTGCATGCTGACCATCGGAGAGGAGAGGAGACCGGTGCTAGGCTCAGGAACAGTGAAAGATGCAGCTCTGGCGGTGAGCGCTATGTGCACAGCGGAGGAGCGGAGATCGCAGAGAAAACCATTAGAAGTCAGTCAGCCCCCCATGGATAGTGACCCCCTTACAATCAAAGAGACCAGCGACCCAGTGAGTAATGACACCTGCCTTTTGACATTTTAATTGACACAGCTTACTTATAAATGAGAAGTAGATGTCAGGACGTATTAAGAAGCTACATGTGGGGTCCTGGGCAAAGCAACAAGTTAAGGAGGAGATCACCCGAGAGGGTTCGGAAGAAAAGAAGAGGCAGATTCCGATATGTTTGTAACGGACCACCTGACAGCACCTCTATCAGTCCCCTGATAGAGCCTCCCCAGAGTGCAGAGTCTAAGTACCGGAACACTTGTTCACCAGGGCCCCTGATGGTGGGGATGGACTTGGAGAGCTCCGGGACCAGGTCGCAGCTACCGGGTATCTCTACCAGAGGTAGAGGAGTCTGCCAGAGGCTCCTGTGGGTTAAGAGTCTGATGTGAGGGAGCCCGGGGATCCCTGAGGGATGGATGGATGAGCAAGATCAGATTCAAACAGGCTGTGTCGGTAACTAGCGGGTCGGTGCGGTACAAGACGGTAGGCAAGGGATAGTCGGGTCACACGCAGGGTCAATACCAGAAGATCAGATCTATAAGGGAGCATCCAGGAGCAGAGTCAGGCAAGCCAAGGGGTCAGGACAGGAGAAGGCAACAAGGTCAGACAATCCAGATCAGAGTACTCACAACACAGGCAACAGGATACGCAAAGACCATTCGGCAACAAGTGTCTGTGCAGGGCTGGTTTAAGTAGCCCGCCCTGCACCTGACAGGCGCAGCCTAGGTCCTAGAGCCTGCCCAGTACTGTCATAGACGACGGGTGCGCCTGGGTCCTAGTGCCCTGCTGCCTGCATGTCTTGACAGACACCTACGCATGTGTAGACCCATGCGTCGCGATGGTCCCTGACAATGTTGTTCTTTTCATAGTTGGTGAATATTCGTTTGGACTTTATGATTTAATCTGAACAATTTAAAGGGAAAGAGGAAGGAGGGAAAAAAGAGAAGAAAAAGGTAAATTACGTTATAGGGACGTAAAAACAAAAGAAAAGTATTAGCAACAGTGTATTAATATGAAGAGTAGATTGGCTAAAGGAGAAGGATCAAAACCCCCCAAATGAGCTTGATCAAAAAATATCTGCCCCCACAAGAAAAAATCCAGAGAGTCACACTCCAGAGAGACATAATCAAGCAAGGGGGCGACATGAGCGGGGAAGTAACAAAGAAGATCAAAATAGACTGTCGCTAGTATCATCAAATCCAGATCAATCTAAAGAACTGATTAATATGGGAAGCGAGGAGGACTCTAGAGACATGGAGGAACAAGGTCTAACTCTGCAAATACCTACGAAAACAGATATGGCAGAAATGTTTGCGATATTAGAGACCTCCATAAAGAATGAAATGGCAACTCTACATAATGAACTGGGACAAGTTCTATCTTGGCTAGAGGCTATGAAGGAAAGAGTGGAGACACAAGCACGAGTAATTATAAAGTTGGAAACGCAAATGGAGGATATGCGTAAGTAGCAAAGGAAGATGGCATATAGAATGGAAGATCTAGAGAATAGGGATAGAAGAAATAACCTGAGGATTAGAGGCTTGCCAGAAGTAACAACTGGAGAAGATTTATTGGAGGAAACAATGAAAATATTTAACCCAATAATGGGAGGATCACTGAGTGAACAACTGAAGGTACACAGAGTCCACAGGATTAAACGATCCCCAGGAATAGCTCCAGAAGTCCCTAGAGACATAATTGTGCTTTTCATCATTATGACGTCAAAACTAACATATAGAAGAAGTTACGCGGAATTCCAGAAATAAAAGAGCGAGGAGTTTGCAAATGTTTGCGGACATAGCACCAGAGACCTTAGCTAGTAGGAGAGTATTGAAACCATTATTAGAGTTGATGCGCAAGGGGAATGTTAGATACAGCTGGGGCTTCCCAGCATGCTTGAACGGATGAAAGACGGACAGTCAGCAAGGTTAAGGTTTCCAGAAGACTTAAAGCTCTTTTGTGAAAGACTGGACTTTCAGATAATAGACATTCCAGGTTGGTCCGAAGAGACCAAAAAGACTGTAGAATTAAAGGAAAAGGGGTGGCAACGGGTTTCAAAATAGAAAGTAAGTAGAGGAAAATTTAGTCATGTTTTTCTGAGGCGTTTTTTAGTCTGGTGTTTTTCAGAGGGCGTTTCTTTTTAGTCTGGTGTTTTTCAAAGGGCTTTTTTTAGTCCGGTGTTTTTCAGAGGGCGTTTTTTTTCAGTGTTTTTCAGAAGGTGTTTTTTAGTCTGGTGTTTTTCAGAGGGAGTTTTTATTTTTCTTCTTCCTTCAACTGTTCGAGACATAAAGGTTGTTGTAGAAGGGGAGGGGGGGGGGGGGGGGGCGAGGGTGAAGGGAGAAAGGAGGGGAAAGACCCCTTCTTTCCTTTTTTCCCCCCCTCCACTCTTCACTGTTTATTGTTTTTTAATCTATGAGAGACATCAGGATACTTAAATAAGAGATGGGTTAGTTTGAAATACTGGTATAGCTGGGTGTCAGGGATCTGAGTCCTGTCCCAAATAGGAATCTAAAGTGAAATTAGTCACAACAGATTTTCAGGCTAGAATATGGGCCAAGGGGTTAAGGGAGGGAGGGCGTAGAGGAAAAGGGATTGAGGGGGGGATGGGGGTAGAAGAGGGGGGGAGTAGGAAGGTAAAGGTCACCTAGAAGAAATTCCTCTTCTAATTTGTATATATTTGCTTCTTCTCTGTGTTATGGTTCTAGAGGGAGATCATTTGAAGAAAGGTGATGAATGTATGTAACTTTATAACATATAATGTTACCGGCTTGAACCCCACGACTAAAATATATAAGATCCTTAAGGAAATTCATCAGTACTCGGCAGATGTGGTGTTCCTACAGGAAACACATTTATCCCAAGATACAAAGACCCAGCTATTTTCTAAATACTATCCTTCATGGTTCTATGCGGACTCACCCATTAAATGAGCAAAAGGGGTGGCAATTGGCATAGCAAAAAGTTTTAGTTTTACGGTAGATGATAGAATGGTTGACCCAGAAGGTCGGTATTTGTGTATGAAAGGGAAATTGCAGGGAGTTGAATGCACTCTTGCCAATATCTATTGTCCTAATAGAAATCTGATGGCCTATTTGGAGGAATTAATGAGAAGGCTTATAGATTTTAAGAAGGGTCAATTGATTGTGGCAGGAGATTTAAATTTTTGTACGGATCCGTGGCTGGATACATCTTCATGTGCACGGAGGGACGGAGGCAATAGTCTAAAATCAATCAAAAAAAGGTTGTATTGATGTCAATTGATGGATGCATGGCGAATTAAACATCCAAGGGACAGAGACTATACCTTCTTGATAGAACATAGATACTTGGAATCTCTGGTAAATTCTAAGATCGAAGTAAAGTCGTTATTAAATCATGCACCTGTCATAGTAAAATTAAAATGGAGAAAGGAAGAAAATAAAAGTAACACATGGAAATTAAATGAAACACTAATTCAAGACCCAGAGGTCTTAAGATTAGGGTGAGAGATTGAGCAATTCTTTACACTCAATGAAACGGAACGGATATCTCTGGCGACTATCTGGTAAGCTCATAAGGTGTATATTAGGGGCATTTTGATCTTGATAGCAGCTCAAAAAAAGAAAGGGAGAAGAAAATAAAATTGCTAACTAAAGAATTATATGATTTAGAACAACCACATAAAAAGAAAATAGATGTAGGGACACAACAGAAGATAATTTTGAAGAGAGAAGAAATGAAAGACACCATGGAACAAGATACTAGAAGAGTTTTCAATAGAGTGGATAAAGAAAGGTATCAGTGGGGCAATAAACCAGGAAAATATCTGATGAGAAGCATAAGAGAAAGGAAATCAAGGAATTATATAGAGAACACAACAAATGAAAATGGAGAAATGGTTTATTCAACCACTAATATAGCTAAAACGTTCCAAAAGTATTATAGTAAGTTATATGATTTAAAACCCAGTAACCCGAAAGAAAAAGAGGGGGAAAGAGAAAGAAAGAGGCAGCAATATTTAAAAGAAGCGGGATTGCCCAGGATAGAAGAAGAGAGATTTTTAGCATTAGAAAAATGAATCTCCCATGAAGAACTAAGTAAGGTACTGAGAAGTACAGCAACAGGAAAAAGCCCGGGACCAGATGGTTTTACGCTGAGCTATTGAAGTTTCAAAAACAGCTTATGTCCTATAGGGACACGTGACGTCTGACGCATCGACGTCAAACCGGAAGTGCGATCACGGCCATTTTGGAAGAGGGAACATGCGGTTATTGTTCCCTAGCTTTGTCCATATACCCTGTCTCTAATGTGAGGAGCTGCTTTTCTCAATCCTTGATGTAAGTTGCTGAATAAATTTGTACTGTATTGAATTTACCTTATCTAACTACTGATTTATCCATGAGGAAATTGGAGGAAAAGATGGGTAGATCCTGAAGAAAGAGATTATCCCAGTCTTGTGATATGCCTTTCTGATATACCCAGAGGGTAATTATTCATTGCTGCACGAGTTGGAGTGGTTTTTGAGCACAGTTGAATATAGTGTGGTGATATACACAGGAATGCTTCACTGATTTGTTGGAGTGTACACATTTTGGAGTGTTTCACATTGAAAAGTTTGATTAAATATCTAAGGTTATGGAATATATGTGCGTGTGCAGTTCAACGCATCTATATCTATACTTTTATAATTATTTTTTTTTTGCACAGTGTGGGGTGCATATTTTAATTGTATAAAGGATATGACACTATTTTGAGTTTTTGTTTTTTTGAGGTATGTGATTACTGGAGGCTTCCTGAATTGAGAATAACTTTTGAAAGAAGAAAAAGATTGTTTCACGGATGGTGTTTAGAACATTGGGGACATTAAATTTTTATATTGGACACTTCTGTATGTAGATTGTATTTGTAAAAAGAAAAGTCTTTTTTGATATATTTAGTATGAAGGATCTAATGGCGGATTTGATACATATCGATCAAGTAGGATTTGTACCAGGGAGGGAAGGAAGAGACAACGGATTAAGCTCATTGCTCCTTTTGCAAAAAAGTAAGAAAGAGAGAGTTTTGGCGTTGATAATGTCGATCAATGCCGAAAAAGCCTTTGACAGGATAGATTGGGGGTTCACGATGAGCACACTAGAAGCATTGGGTATTGGATATAAGATGATGCAGTGGATAAAAAAAATTGTACAGCTTTCCTTCAGCCGCAGTGAAGGTTAATGGTTCATTATCACAATTCTTCAAAATGTATAATGGGACAAGGCAGGGTTGCCCTTTGTCACCACTACTTTTTGTTATCTAACTGAACCCACTTCTGGCGACCTTTCGAAAGTCTTTAGATGTAAAAGGAGTTATGATTGGGAAGGAAGAACATAAGGTTGCGGCTTATGCAGATGACATGTTATTCTATGTCACCAACCCTAGAGTAACATTACCCAATCTAATGAAAATTTTAAATACCATGGTGAACTGTCAAATTTAAAGAACAATCCCTCAAAATCAGAGATATTGAATATTTCAGTCTCAAAGTTAGAAAAACAGAACTTGCAGGAAGCCTTCCCTTAAGTTAAGGAAGGATTGAGGAAAATGTCTGTAGGGGTACTCTCGTGGTTGGGCCGCATAAATATTATAAAAATGGTTATAGTTCTGAAAATCCTGCATAAGTTCCATATGCTTCCAATATATTTACCTTTTATAAGACCATAAGAAAAATGATAAGTAAATTCCCTTGGTCAAATAAAAAATCAAGGGTTAGTTTTGAAGTATTATGTAGAGATAAGGTTAATGGTGGTTTAGGCGTGCCGGATTTTAAGAGGTATTATCACGCTGTACTGATTTCACGTATGATTGAGTTGATTTACAATACACCGGAGAAGATATGGGTAAAAATAGAAAATATACTATTGCAGGCCATAGACGGGCCATTTATCGGCCGAATTTTCATCCGATAAAGGAAAAATTGATCGTTGCCGATGCTGCCACCAATGTTTTTCGTGGATTATCCAGCGTGACCGATAAAACTAAATGAGAAGACCCGCGAAAAACGGCCGACGGGCTGGCCCCACTAACGGCGTGAACATCGGCCGATTATTCGTGCAGACGAAAATTCTGCCGATAAATGACCCGTCTATGGCCTGCATAAGTGGGTCACAGTTAGATAAGATAACATGGCTTTCACAACAATACCAAACTTTTTCGGAAAACATAAGTATTTTAACATGGAATGTTTTAAGAGAATGGGATAGATTACATAAGCGAATGGGATGGGAATATAATTCACTATTAATTCCACTGGAGGGAACAGATTTTTTCCCACCAGGGAAGGAAGACATTGCAGGTAACTGGATAAAAAATAAAAATGCATGTTTGAAGGATATCACGGAAAAGGGGGAGTTGCTTTCTTTTTTAGAATTAAAAGATAATTTGTTTTTTAGGTTAGATGTGTGGCGGTACCATCAACTGAGGCATTTTGTATCAGCTCTTCCGCAACCATTAAGGACGGTGGACAGTATGTTTCCTCTGGAATGATTGTTTAGTCAGGAGACGAAATGTAAACATACAACTTCTTGTATTTATAAGATTCTTAATAATATTGCAGGAGCTGTCTGTCCGCTGTATAATGAGAAATGGGAAAAAGAGCTTGGAACAAAATTAGAAGAGCATGATAAGAAGAAAATATTTAGATTGGCCCATAATGCTGTAAATTTGAATATAGCAGAGATAAACTATAAATGTCTAGGAAGATGGTACTGTACACCGAGTGTAGCAGATAAACAATGATCACAAAATTCACTGCTATGTTGGAGGGGATGTGGGTTTGAAGGAACCATGGCACATATATGGTGGGATTGCCCTAATATTCAAGATATTTAGCAAGGAATAATTCAACAAATTCAGGTGATAACAGGAACAAGAATACCAAATAACCCTTGGATGTGTATATTTCATAAAAGAGACTTCACGGTGAAGCAATATAAGAATACGTTAATATTTCACTTAATAAATGCAGCTAAAGGGTTGACTCTGAAATTTTGGCAGAGTAAGAAAACCCATAAAATAAAAGATTGGTTTAGCAGAGTGGAATATGTGTATAGGATGGAGGAACTTTACCATATTGGAGAAGATAAAACCAAAGAATTTATAAAAACATGGGAAGAGTGGATAATTTATAAAACAACTAATAGTTATGCAGAATTGAAAGGAAAGTGAAGGAAAGGGATGAAGGGGAATAAGAAAGAAGAGGAAGGAAGTTGAAAGGGAAGGGAAAGTCTGCGGTAAACGAAGGAAAGGAACGAGGTTAATTGAAGGTTAAGGTGACCGGGGAGGAGAGGGTGGGTGGGCTCTTCTATAATGTGAAATAATGTATGTTAATTAAAATTAATAAAAGATATAATAATAAAAACAATAAAACAGTGACTCAATAAAACAACTATTGTTGGCTTTTTTATTTTTATATATATATATATATATTATTTTTTTTTTTAAACTGTAAACTTTCCAGATTTTAGGGTCTCTCAAAATGCAATAGCCAGTTTCCTGACTACCTAACATCTTTCTAGACCCTGTGTAAATATGTACCCTATACTGTGCCATGCTGTACCCTATACTAATACTCCACTAGGGTTTGGTATTTATGAGAGCAGTCCAAAGACCAGGTTGGCCAGGAAAGGAGGGACAGAAAAAGCAGGTGTCACGTCTAATTCCACGTCTGCTACAGATACATCTTTTTTTGGGTGACTTTTAGGTTTGAGTACCAAGAATGGCATCTAGAAAATGCCTCTCATGTAGCTGGCTCACCGCATTTGGGTTGGGGGTTTGGGCCACAGCACCTTCTGGATACAAAAGGGCCATGATGATCACTTCCTGAATTTTTTAGGAAGGATCCACTTTGTCCAGTTTTTCTATAAAGCACAAAAGCTTTGTACAGAGCCAATTGAAAGAAATATACAGACACTTTTTGTAGCATCGTTAGGCTTAACGAGAAACTAAGTACGGCTTCATCATTTGGTCGTTGAAGTCCACCCCTCCTATGTTAAGGTTATAGTTGTGGACACAGAGGGGCTTCTCAACAGCACCATTTGCTATGCAAATTTGGACTGTCGTGTCTGCGTGAATGAAAGACAGGATGAAAACATCCCGTTTGTCCTTCCACTTCACAGAGAGCAATTCATCTTTTTTCAAGCAGGCTTTCTCTCCCTTTCTAAGTTGGGTATTGACAAGCCGTTGGGGGAAGCCCCAGCAATTAGGTTACACGGTGCCATATAAGCCAATTCCAAGATTGTACAAATGTCTAAATAGTGGCACGCATGTATAAAAATTGTCCACATATAAGTGGTACCCATATGGAAAAAGGATGACACCAAGTGCCAAACTACCTTGCCACTGCTCCCCATGTAGTCTGCATCCTAGGAGCTCCACTTGACTATCTTTTCCCTCGTAAATCTGAAAATTTGCTCTCTCACATTTTGACCCCATATCTGGCACGCTTGCTGGGGAGAAACTGTATGAATGCAAGACAGGCAGAAAAGTTAATTAGGGACTCATCAATGCAGATGCTTTGTTGGGGCATATACATCTGCAAATTTATGGTTAAAGTGATTTATGAGGAGCTGAATTTTGTGGAGCCTATAATATTCAGGGTCACCCCGAGGACGTCAGAATGTTTTGTCGCTGAAAAGCATAAATCACATTATATTCTTATATCTATGTGTGGCCATGGCAGCAGAGAACACAAGCATATGATGAATCGGGTCTGTGGACCAATATGACCACAACTCATTCTTTTCAGTAATGCCCATGTTGAGGATTAGGCCTTAAAAAAAACTTTAAATTCGGAAACCGTGGGTTGGCAGCGATACATTTCTGTGCATATAAATAGCTTTGGTCCACAATCAATCTATACAGATCTTTGGTAAAAAACAGCTCCAAAAATCAAGGGGAGTAGTTACATTTGCTGTTTTCACCTGAATTCTGGGTTGGGGGGTGCAGAATTTGTGGGCTGTCAATCAAGATTTGCAAGCACATCTGGAACGACACTATGAGCTCTATGGTCCTGTGTTAGAATTTTTGGTGGCGGTGGGATACTACTTGTGCTAGCCAACTCACCAGCTTGTACTGCACTTATGGGACTCGCCACGTCATAAAGTAATACTGCAGTGCTGGTATGTAAAGGACCAGGATGTACTAGGCTGCTGGTGCTTGCCAGTTCACCAAAAGGCAGTGCTGGCACTCTACTGCATATGAGAATCATCATGCAATTCTAACTCCTCAGCAACCTGGGCATGGGATCGGGTATGCCTGACCTTAGCAGGGACCTCTTCTCCGTCATCTGAGCTATCTGTTTTCGCTGCTCTCTACAGGTACGTATTCTGAGGCAAATTTTGTCAGTGAGGATTTACCTTCACTCTCATCTGACATGGTCAGAATCCTGTAGGCCTTTTCACTAGAGTACCTTTTGTTGGACATTTTGGCCACTAAATTTTTAAAAGAGCACCTGGCTCTCAGGGACTGCTTGAACCGCTACAAAAAAATGTATCTGAAAGTTCTAGCAGAGATAAGACCTGGTCTTGTTAAGTTTTGTCAGGATCAATGGTGTCCTCAATGCTGAGAAAACACAGGCAGATAATTATCGATCATACCATAACCATCAGGGAGGCATGTGATTGACCCCAAATTTATTTTGCAACAAGCCCAAACATTCAATGTAAGAAAGATCAAGGAAGTGGTTTTTTGGCCCCCATAAAGCCCTGATCTCAACATCGAGTCTGGGATGGATTACATGATCAGACAAAAGGATTTGAGGCAGCCTTCAACCCCAGAAGATCTGTAGAAAATTCTCCAAGATGTTTGGAACAACTTACCTGTCGAGTTCCTTCAAAACTCTGTGCAAGATTAATCCTGCTTCTTCTGGGAAATGACACCCCACTACCTATTTTCTTTACTATTACCTAATCCTGTGGTTTGGAGAACTCCTGCCCATGACTTCGAAACATAGGGTCAAGGCGCCTGCTGAACCTCAGACACAGCAACCATTGCGAGGCTGAAACTCTGCCATCTTGCCACCGGTCCTTCTTTACCTAACTTGCACTGCCCGGCCACAGGGATAGACTCGCCAGCAGGGGAGCCTGAGCCGGACCTGAATCTTTAGCCTCTTCAGCTGCTTAGGCGTATGCTGCTGCAATCATCAAGTTGAACCTGGAAGCTATCAACAGCTGCAAAGTCACCCTCATGATCCATATTGGTCACCTGGCAGTGGAATGGATCCTGATATGCTATGATCTAAATAAGATCCGGGTGTCCAAGGGGAAGACTGGGATGACCACTCCCTGCTAACTTGCTGACCTCTTCCACTCTTCTTACCACTCCATCCCCCACAGCTATCGCCTCCTGTGCCACCGTCCCCTTCCTCCTAGATTGTAAGCTCGAAAGAGCAGGGCCCTCAATTCCCTCATGTTTTGCATTGTATTAGTATTGTTCTGTCACATGTTCTGTCCCCCTTTGTAATGTACAGCGCTGAGCGAACTATTGGCGCTTTATAAATACTGTATAATAATAATAATAATATGTGGGACCACACATTCAAACACCTGGTATTGGCTAAGGATAGGTTGATTCACTTCCAATTCCTGCATAAAATATAATATACCCTAGCTAGGTTGGCTGGAATGTACCCTACTTCCTCAGCGATGTTCCCACTCCCCTGCTGATTTCAAATTATACTGTATATTCTGGAACTGCCAGTCCATCAGTGTTTTCTGTATCACAGAGGTTCTCCTTGCCCCTGTCCCTCTGTCTGTCTCTGTATGCCTCCTTGGCCTAGTAGACAACGTGGTTCCAACTAATGCTCATAGAACCCTACTTACATCTTATTATTCTGTGCTCGCAAGTATGTCATACTGGAAGAAACCCAATGCCCCCACAGTTTCCTTCTGGAAAGGTCTAGTGAATATGATGATCCCATATTACAAGGCTAATCACCTGTCTAGAGGTCGTGGTTTAACAAAGTCTGGCAAGCGCGGCTTTCCTCCCCTGACATGACGGTGTAGGCCACATTGTTTATTGTACTGAGGTCTCTTCAAGTTCCCACTACCATTTAGCCATATAGGTATTCCTCACGTTCTCTTATGTCTATGATAACCTGCATGAGGAATTACCTGTTTTATTTGCATCTGTGTTACCATTAGTCAATGGTTGGAAGAGGTTACACTATTGGAGTGTTTTCGCTGGATAATAATAATCCAATGGGGGGTGGGGGCGTTTAAAGGGGGAGGGGAAAATTTGTTTTTCTTAATTATGCTGGTCAGTTTCTGTTATTGGACGATAGCGCAAGTTGGTTTTACTGTTTTCTTTGTAATTTTTCAGGGCCCTTTGCGGCCTATACTATGGTTGGTGCTCTGTGATGCGCAGTTTTGGGTTTATGTACCTGTATTTATGCAAAACATGAATAAAAATCATTTTCAAACAAAACAGAAACTGTGCAAGTGTTCCTAGAAGAATTGGTGCTGATTTGAAGGCAAAGGGTGGATACACCAAATATTTATTTGATTTGGATTTCTCTCCTGTTCATTTACTTTCCATTTTGTTATTTGCTAAAAATAAACTATTAATACTTCTATTTCTTCAAGCATTTTTCAGTTACAGCATTTTTTTACACCTGCCTAAAATTTTTGAACAATAGCGTATATACACATTAGGGGCGATTTACTAAAACTGGTGCAAACAGAATCTGATGCAGCCTTGCATAGTAATCATTCAGCTTCTAACTTCAGCTTGTTCAATTCAGCTTTGAAAATAAAACCTAGAAGCTAATTGGTTACTATGCACAGCTGCACCAGATTCTGTGTACAACAGTTTTAGTAAATCTACAGTAAGTATATGCACCAATGTTGGTACTGGAAAAAAAAGTTTAAATAAATTGCAGCAAAAATTAACAAAAGACCTTAAGCTTTTAAAAAATGGTACTCACTTCCAACTCTTCATTGAGACCATTAGGGCTTCGTGTTTTGAGGACATAGATTCAGTATGTCTCCTGGTTAGAGAGTTCCCTAAATCTCTCTGCTTGGGAAAAGATTTAGGGATATATTCACTGGTGAATAGGGACATATCTACTTTAGACTTACTAAAATTAACGGGATAATGCCGTTGAACACTATTGCAGCGATGTTGGCTGAAGTGGCATCCTGGAGTCTTTGTGGTTCAGCCTATATAAAAAAGGCCATAAGGCCATCTTAAGAAAAATAATCAAAGATTTACAACCCATCATAACAGAGGATGGAACTCTGAAAGAAATATTCCAGCAACCCCCAATACTAGTTTTCAGACAACCCCCCAACCTCAGTAAACTAAATCAGCTAAATAAACTAATCTGTAGGAAACTTCCTTCTGATTATGAGGTCACAAATAATGGAAGCAAACCCTGCAATAAAAAACTGCAACCAAATCAATCCATCAAAAAGTGTCAGACACAAAAAGGATCTTCTATATCTCCGGATCATAC
This sequence comes from Staurois parvus, assembly GCF_062004578.1. Taxonomy (NCBI): domain Eukaryota; kingdom Metazoa; phylum Chordata; class Amphibia; order Anura; family Ranidae; genus Staurois; species Staurois parvus. The sequence continues at coordinate 1,573,042 of NW_028317941.1, forward strand.
AGCTGCACCTCCAGTAATGTTGTGTACCTTATCCAGTGCAGAAAGTGTAGCAAAGGATCTTATGTTGGCGAAACAGGACAGAAGTTGCAAACAAGGATGAATTTGCACAGACATACCATCAAGGAACATAAAGAAGATGACTTTTGCACACCTGTGAGACACCATTTCGCACAACCAGACCACATTATGGAAGACCTCAATGTTTTAGTTCTTTTGAACTAAGAATGATAATTCTATTTGGCACAAGAGATAAGGGCCTTAATTTGGACATGGGATTCCTCAATCATTATCCAACATTTTTATGACTCTCTCTGTGAGTGTTGTTCTCCCCCCCCCCCAGTCTTTGCTTTTGCTTTGCTGTGTCGTATCTCTAGGCTAACCCAGGGCTTGTGTTTCTTTCTGCTTTTTTTTTTTCTCATCCCCCACATCTCTAACATTCTGCTAAAACTTTGTAATAATAGTACTGCTTGGACCTTGAAGAAGGGGACATACCCCGAAAGCTTGTCCTCAAAATTGTATGTTAGTGCAAATAAAAAAAAAGTATCATGTCAATACTCAATTGTTTCATAGCCTGGTAGAAACGAAGTTTTAAGCAGCTCGCTCTGTGCAGCATAATACTGTTTTAGTGCAATGTTTACGTACCCTACAGAACTGGCTTTTGGTTATGTTCATTAGCCTTTTGTCATGATGGCAGCTTTTTCTTTGCAAGTGAGGCTACATTCACACGGATGTTTAAATTTCAGAGTTTAGCTGTAATTAGAATTCTTTTCTAAAAGCAGCTGGATTCACACAATGCAAAGTAATCATATTATTTATACATAATGATTAGCAACATTCAGTTGCATACAGTTTAGCTGTGTTTAGGAAAAGGAGAGTGCTGGTTCCAGGGTTGTTTGTTTGCAGCTAAATGTGCATTGTGTTTGCCTGCAGATACTGTGGTGCATTTAGCAGCAGAAAGTGACACACTTCCCCTTTTCTTCCTGAAATGTTGGTATTCATCCTCAGGTTGGTTCCCATTCATCCTCCTGTTGGTATTCGTTCTTTTCAAATGTGGTCTAACAATAGTTAGTAAGCTGTCAAAGGTGGACACTGACATTCTGATAAAGTTGTAAAAATGTATCAGGATAGGTTTTGTTTTTCTTCTACATCAGGACATAATATCCCCTAGTTAGATGCTGGGATGGTAGGGGATGTACCCATCTTCATTTCATTTGCCTCTCTCTTTCTGCCTCTTTGTCTGCCTCAGGCCTGGTTAACACCAGAACAAGGTGTGGGAAAGGCATGTTCCATGCACCACAGGTGACCTCACAGTCCTTGCAATCTGCATGCAGGTGTTGTTAACGGTTGTATATGGTTGTTAACGGTTGTATTGTTAACGGCACCCAAAACACAGATCGGAATGTAGTTAATTTGTGGGCATCAAACCGCAAAGTACCACAGTTCCATGCAGTTTGGTGCAGTGCATTTTTAAAAGTAGTGCATGCACTACTTTTTCCATGTTCCGGTGTGATTTGCAACCCATTCAAATTAATGGGCTTTCAAACTGCACCTCACGGGAACGTTCAGGATTCGCATCCGAATGCGTGCTACATTCTTGTGTATGTGAAACAGCCTTCAATCTTCTTCTTCTCAGCAGGCACACAATGGTAAGCATCAGCTTTGCCTCTGTATTCTATTTCAATTGCACAGCACTTGCTCAGAAAACTACCCACGGAAAGGAAGAGGAGACACCTGGGGTATAACACCCCCCCCAAAAATAGGCTATTTAGAAAAAATGTCTGAAAATGCTGATACACCTAAACGCAGCTAAACTTATTTAAAAACCACAACTATCTGCAGGAAATATTTAAACTTTTTCAAGTGCAAATTTCTGGCGTTTAGCTGCTAGCAGATACAAACGTCCTTGCAAATATAGCCTAAGAATTGTCACCTGTTTGGTTCTAGTGGTTGCAGGTGCAAATGCTCCTATCTGCATCATCAAAGAGTCTGAAATCCAAGATCAGGCAGATGGGGTTTACTTCATAGGGGTTGAGCATAAATATCAAGTACAAATTTTAGGAACTGCAACTATTTTTATACACAGTCCACCCATTTTCAGGAGCTCAAATGTAATTGGACAAATGAATATTGTTCATTTTTAATGTTTTGTTGGGATTCCTTTACTGGCAATGACTGCCTGAAGTGTGGAACCCATGGACATTACCAAAGACTGGGTTTCCTTCTTTCTGATGCTTTGCCAGGCTCTAAGGGCTCATTCACACTTGACTGTTTTACCAACGCTTGCCAAACGCCCCTATAGCGTTTGGCAAGCGTTGGTCCGGCGCTTGCGGAACGTTTTTTAACGCTTCACAAACGCCGCATGCACGGTTTAGCGGTGGTTGCTAGGCGTTTGCCGAGCATTAAAAACGTCCCACAAATGCCTAGAATGAAGTTTGAATGGTGTTACCACTCCGCAAACGCCCCGCAACCGCGTCGCAACCGCACTGCAAACGCCGGCCGGGCGTTTGCAGAGCGGCACCATAGACTAGAATAGGAGGCTTCAATGCCTCCTGACTCGACCAGAGGTGTCCGTTTTGCCGTGACGCAACGCTAACGCTCCCGTTAGAACAGCACCATGTGCTGCAATGTACAGAATTGTCCGAGGCGTTTGGGAAGCGGTAAAAACGCTTCCCAAACGCCTCTCTGCCGCCTGCACACAACGCTAGTGTGAACGTAGCCTAATTGCAGCTGTCTTTATTTGTTCTTTGTGAGTCTTTCTGCCTTTAGTTTTGCCTTCAGCAAGTGAAATGCATGCTCAATTGGGTTGAGATCAGGTGATTGGCTCAGCCTTTGCAGAATATTCCACTTCTTTTCCTTCAAAAGCTTCTGGGTTGCTTTTGCAGTGTGCTTTTGAAGGAAATTGTCCATCTATACTGTGAAGTGCCATCCTATCAACTTTGCTGCATTTGGCTGAATCTGGGATGACAGCATATCTCCAAACACTACAGAATTCATGCGGCTGCTTCTGTCTTCTGTCACATCATCAATAAATACCAATGACCCAGTGCCACTGGAAGCCATGCATGCCCATGCCATCACACTGCCTCCACCATGTTTTACAGATGACGTTCTGTGCTTTGGATCATGAGCTGTTCCAAGCCTTTTCTACTCTTTTTTTTCTTCCTGTCATTCTGGTACAGATTAATTTTAGTTTCATCTGTCCAAAGAATGCTTTTCCAGAACTAGTCTGGCTTTTTTAGATGTTTTTTGGCAAAGTCTAATCTGGCTTTTCTATTCTTCATTCTTATGAATGGTTTGCAGCTTGTGGTGAACCCTCTGTATTTGATCTCGTGAAGTCTTCTCTTGATTGTAGATTTTGACAATGATACACCCACCTCCTGGAGAGTGTCCTTCACTTGTCTGGATGTTGTTAATGGGTTTTTCTTTACTATAGAGAGGATTGTGCAACCATCGACCACTGTTGTCGTCCATGGAAATCCATGCCTTTTTATGTTGCTGAGCTCACCAGTGTGTTCTTCTTTCCTCAGAATGTACCAAACTGTTGATTTGGCCACTGCTGATATCTCTCTGATGGTTTTGTTCCGTTTTTGAAGCCTTACAATGGCCTGTTTCACTTGCATGGACAGCTGCTTTGAACGCATGATGTAAGTTCACAGCAGTAGATACCAAATGCAAATACCACACTTAGAATCAACTCCAGACTTTTACCTGCTTAATTGATGAAGAAATAATGAAGGAGTAGCCCACACCTGGCCATGAAACAGCTTTTGATTCAGTTGTCCAATTACTTTTGGTCCCTTGAGGGGATGGCTACTCTTAAGAACTGTAATTCCTAAACCCTTCCTCCAATTTGGATGTACATACCCTCAAATTAAACCTGAGAGTGTGCACTTTCAGCCCATATCCATAATATAACTATAGCTTGAATATGTTTTGGTAAATACCTGTTAAAATCTAAAATTGCGTCTGTGTCCAAATATATATGGACCTAGCTGTATAAATTTTTCACACCATACGTCCCTAATACTATATATCTCTTGGACCCCACCATTTCACCCTTTTTTTTTGTATAGTTTTTTTATATACCTTTTTTATATAGTTTTCTCTTTTTGGGCCATACTGGCATCTCACAATCTTTGGTCTTCTCTTTGCGACTTTTTGTATATATCTTTTAAAATATATTCTTACATATTTCCACAATTTTAAAATCTTATCAAAATATCAATAGTTTTTTCCTTTTTACCAGTGTCAATGAAATTTTTACATTTTCGTTGTTATTTTTCTTTCTTATTTTTAATAGTGTTCCCTAATGTTTAAATATTCTTTTGTTTATTATTTTTTACTATGTATGGTAATTTTTTAAGCACATAATTATATGCCTCTTTTTTTAAATTATGCTCAGTTTTTTAAATAGTCATTAAAGGTTATGTTTTATAAGGAACTTCTCTCAGATGTTCTTACCTAATTACCACCCCTTGTAGGTTTATATAAACTGCTCAGCCTCTTTGCATGCTGCCAAGTTTGAAAAAGAATCTACGTCCAAAACGCATTGCTAGGCAACAAGAGATTCTCCACACACCTCCAATAGCAGGAAGTCTTCTGTGGTACATGCTAGGGGGTACAGCGTGCACTCTACTGGCTGCGGCTTCAGATAGGATCACCATCCATCTCCTCTACCCCCACTGAAGTGATACTGTTCCTATTCTGGTCAGATTACCCCTCCCTGAACATCAGCATTACTGTTACTCAGATCTAAAATCTTGAACGCGTGCTACTACCAAGGTTGCTCTCCATTACACAGCTCTCCTCCTGCCTGTGACTTCGGCTGCAGCTCTGTACCAGAAGACTGGACCTTTAAGCTCCCTTTAATACTGCAGGCCTTCTCCAGAATAGTGAGTGCAACTATATTATTCATACATTTGTTGCTATAGAACATGGGTGCTCAACCTGTGGCCCTCCAGTTGTTGAAGAACTACAAATCCCCTGAGGCATTGCAAGGCTGACAGTTGCAAGCATGACTCCCAAAGAAAGAGGCATGATGAGACTTGTAGTTTTGCAACAGCTGGAGGGCCGCAGGTTGAGCACCCATGCTATAGAGCATATAGAGTGTATGCTCTTAAAACACCAGGTGTTTATTGATTTTGCATAATTACAGTAACAATAGTAATTACACAGGAACAATTTTTGCTAGTTCTCCTTAAACCGAGGTCATATGAGACATTTGCTTGCAGGCAGTTCTTTGATATAACAGCAAAGATGGTTTAGCTTGCTGTGAAGAGATTTGTCCCTTTAAAACTCTGCCTTATTAAATCATTAAAAAAAATCTGTTTATCAGCAGTGTGAGTTCCTTCTAAATGCTCTCTTATATTTTGTACTTGCTTATTTGTATGTACTTTTTGTTTTTTTTATAGGTCTTGAGGGTGACCATGCCCACTTACTGCTGGCTCTTCTGCTTCCAAACCATCCATCGTGGGCATCTGTCCCTAAAAAGGTTAATCCCATTCAGAAAGAATTTGATATACCTGATGACATCTTCTCATCGATAGTAGAAGATGTGGAGAAAGAGGAGATGGAAGAAGAGGGGTTGTCACATACAGGACTTCCCCCCAGTGAGGAAACCCCTGATATGGGGGAAGTCGGCATACAAGAACTGATGAGCATGCTTGGTGTGTTAAGTAATAACCTTCAAAACATGGCAGGGGATGATCAAAATAACAATTTAAATAATTTTCCTGGCCAACCACATTTTACACCAGAAAATAACCACTTTTGGCCAACATATATTATTGCACCAAACTTTCAACCTCCCAATATTTTTGGTGGTAATCCACCTGCCATGTTTGATCCATTAGCTATGTATGGCCCACCAAATTTTTGTCCTTTCCGATATTAACAGAGATTTAATATATTTAGATTGGATTTGGATGAAGAGGGGACAAGTAAGATTGGCAGTGTACATTCTGATGGGTACGCTTTAAATTTCAAGACTCACAGTAATTGACAGGAAATCTATACAAAGTGATGGGATTTCCCCTCTTGTTACTAGAATTGGTGTACCCTTTGTTTTCTCCTCTATTCTTGTTCTGGTGACAACTCAAAATTTTGTATTTTCTCTCACTTTCAGCTCTGGTGATCACAGTCAACAGAACAAATAGAGACTGTGATTCTCTCCATTGGGGTACACAGAGCACAATAAAAACTTAAAATGGGTTCTCATTCTTCACCACTTTACCCAAAACTACAAAATAGGCTTTGCCTATACATACACTTTGATGTTTCTATACCTTTTTGATCTTGCTTCATTTGTGCATGAAAAGATCCTTATCCTTTCATCCTGACCTACAATTACAAAAGCTTTTTAATGGATGGTTCAGAACAACTATATTTTAAGACTGGAAAATGTTTTTACTCTGTATATTTTTATTCACGGTTTTGTTGTTTGTTTTCCAAGAATGTAGATTGTAGTTTTAAGCCTGTTTGTAATAATTCATATTTAGGAAGAAATAAACAATTACATAAAAATAATGGCAGCTGTGATCTCTCTCCACTAGTCTTCCCTTCCAGTTTCTAAACTGAATTCAGCCAGTTTTAATGTTATGTGTGTGTTAAACAGAGGTTTGCTATTTTTCACTAAAGGGATTTAACTATTTTTTTATTTTCTAATGTCTAATTGAATGTTGATAAAATGCTAAAGGGATTACTCAGCTTCTTAGCAGCTCATTTATTATGGGGGTCAGACTCCTTAGTAAATCCTCTGTTAAGCTGGGTTTACACGTATTTCAGTACAAGAGTACCCCTCTCTGTTCAACAGAAGCCGGTGTAACGACCAGCATCTGTCGAATGGTCCTGCTGGAAAACCAGCATTCGATCAGCACTTGCAGCCAGTGGCATATGAGGTGTCACATCAGTTTAGCAAACACCCATAAACATTTCATTATCTTAATGATGAGAAGATGTCTAGGATCAGCTATATCTTGCACATATCCGGAGGATGTATCCTCACTATCGACAAAGAAAATGTTTTGGTTGTTAGGAAAAACGTGAATTATGTGGGATGTGGGAACACATATCAATGCTAGCAACAACCAGCTAAAAAGATTCTGTGGTTATTAAGTTTGAGATTTTTTTTTGGTTGCGTGGTAGTTGTTTTATTTGATTTGGTATGTCCTCTGTGTACTAGTAGCCAGTGGCCCTGCATACTGGTGGTCAGTGTGCCCCTGCATACTGGTGGTCGGTGTGCCCCTGTATACTGGCAGTCAGTGTGCTCCTGTATACTTGTGGCCAGGGCTTTTTTCTCAAAGAATAGGTGCAGGATCCAACCACGCTCCCATTACAATACAAATGACCCCCTACCCCACTGAGGAGGAGAGCATGCTGCATCAAATGGTTGGTCTGGCCAAACTATACTAACAGTGGGCATTGTTAAATACTAGGAGTGCAGTACACACAGAGTGCAGGATTCAGGAGTGTGCTATACATAGAGTCAAAGGTTGAGGAGAGTGCAGTGTGCTGTTTACAGCGTGCAGGGTTGAGGAGCATGCTACATGCACAGTGCGTTTCAGTGTTTGGGCATGCGCTACGTACAGTGTGCTAGGTTTAATAGTGCGCAACATACACAGTGCAGAGATTAGGAGTGCGCTACATACACAGTGCAGAGATTAGGAGTGAGCTACATACACAGTGTAGAGATCAGGAGTGAGCTACGTCCACATTGTAGAGATCAGGAGTAAGCTACATATACAGTGCAAAGATAAGGAGTGAGCTATGTACACAGTGCAGAGAATAGGAGTGTGCTAAGTACACAGTGCAGAGATCAGAAGTGAGATACGTATACAGAGCAGAGATCAGGAGTGAGCTGCGTACACAGTGCAGAGATCAGGAGTGTGCTACATACACAGTGCAGAGATCAGGAGTGTGCTACATACACAGTGCAGAGATCAGGAGTGAGTGACGTACACAGTGCAGAGATCAGTAGTGAGTGACATACACAAATCTGAAATCTGGAGTGCGCTATGTACAGAGTGTAGTGTGAATGGGCTCAAGCAGCTCAAGCAAGAGCTGTGGCCTGTTTTTAGAGTGTGGGAAACAGAGGGTTGTATTGTGACATTAGCAATGTTTATGTTAAAGATAATGCAAGCAGAGGGAGGGAGGGCGGGAGGGATGGATGGAGGGAGATGCAGTGTATCCCACACTGTACAAATAAGCCTGCTCTCTCCATGCTGGCAGGAGCTATTTCATTCCCTTTAGATCAAGTGTAGGAAAGCAACTCACATCACTGGAGGCTGGAGAATCTGTCTGCCTCTGGTAGTCCATCATACATAGCAGGCTGTGTTCTTTCCTCTCCCCTTCCCATCCAGCTGATGGCACCTCCTCCTGTTACAGCTTAGCATAGAAGTCAAATCAGGCGGGCTGGTGAAGGGGCGACAGAGAGGCTATATATCAATCTGCCTCTGAAACCAGCCTGCTGGGACTCACTAAAGGTTATTGCTTTATGCGGTTCGAGTAGCTGCCCACCTTCTGGCATCAATAGAGGATGTGCAGGTAAATTTAAATACAAGAAACCTTGTGATGTATGCAAGTATTGTCATCTGAATTTTTGGGTGCTTAAAGAATTGTTGGGGGTGCTCCGGCACCCCAAGTACCCATCTGGTGCTGCCGCTGGCTGTTAGGAGAGGAGTGTTATCAGTTTGAAGTTTGGGCAGATGATACTAGAGTGAGACTTTCAAGAAAATTAGAGAATGACACTGGCATTTCACTAGCAAAAACAAAAACAGATGTGGCAGATATAGCAATGACTTCGCCAAATATCACAGCAAAAATGACTTTAAAGTGTAACTAAAGGAATTATTTTTAATTTTGGATAGATTAAGGGAGGGCTTGAACCCGTCAGGTTTTTTTTTTTGCCATCTGTGTCCCATTAGGGAAATTTCCCCTCTATCGGTGTTCTGAAATAAAAACTAAAGTGTGGGGGTTTTTTGTCCTTTCACTTTCAATGATAAGGAGAAACTAAAGAAAAAGAGTAAATCTCTCTAATGGTGGCACAGACAGCAATAACTGATAGGTTGTGAATCCCTCTCTGCTGCATCTAAAGCTAAAACAAAATACTTTTAGTTAAACTTTAATGCAGTGCAATAAAGCAATATATACAAAATATACATTCTACATAAAACTGGTGGATGTAGTTTAAAGCAGTAAAAAGGGAACAGCAGAGAAGGAGGAATCAGGCAGTAGATTAATGCTTGAAGATTAGTTCAGCCAATGACTAAGTAAATCAAGCTTCCATTGTGAATACTCTGTAGTACTTGTAAAGAATTCCTTTATACATGCCTTCATGTCCTTGATTAAAGCTTCAACAGCCTTTAAATTACCCTCTTATTACATAATGTTGTATATGCTTAGTACGCCACAGCAAAGAGTGGGCATGGTTTTCATTGTGCCAAGGGTGTTGCTGTATTTGTAGAAGACCAGGAGTACCTTTGGGCACACTAAGCAGAAGAGCAATGTGGCTTGTGCAGCACGCAAAACAGTGGGTGTGGTCAAACTGTTAATGATGGGAGGGGCTTAGGGGGAGCAATTACAACAAGGCTTCTTGTACCCATAAAATATACTAATATTGCTGTGCCACAAGTAAGAGTCTCACAGACATATACAGTATTCATCTTTGCACAATCAGATTCTAAAAATAAAACTCTTCCATTAAAAATATTTTTTTGTACACTGAAATAAGCTAACACTTTGTCTAACATAAGATTAGTCTGTGTCCCAGTATAATAATTCCCTCTCCAGGTCAATTTGTCCCCCAGTGAAATCCCCCCAGGTCAGTCTGCTCCCAATATAATCCCTCCCCCCTCAAGGTCTATCTTTTCCCAGTATAATCCCCAGGTCAGTCTGTCACCCAGTATAATCATTCCCCCTCCACCCAGGTCAATCTGTCCCTCAGTACAATCATCCCCAGGTCAGTTTGTCCCCCAGTTTAAACCCCGCATATCAGTCTGTCCCCCAGTACAATCCCCAAAGGTCAGTCTGTTTCCCAGTATAATCCCCCAAAGGTCAATCTGTCCTTCAGGATAAACATAAGGTAACTTAGAAAATTCCTGTTAAATTCCTACATAGGCCTCGTTCACATGGGGCATAATAAAGTGTGCACTCATGTGAGGGCCGTTTTTATGTGCAGAGTGATGCACAGGTGTTCCATGCATTCCTGTGCAGGCAATCCCATTTACATCAGTTGGGACACAGCGACTGCACAGACACAGTTACTTCAAATCTGACTTCCGTGTGGGCGCACAGTATGAAAGCAGACAGTGTGAATTCAGGGACACGCACCTGCACGAATGTCAAATCAAGAACGGTGGCTCTGTTTGAGCACCTGATGTGTCCCAAATGGGACTGCCTGAATGGGGATGCATGGAACAGCTGTGCATCCCTGTGTGGATAAACATGGCCGTAGTATGCCCTGTGCAAACTAGGCCTTACCATTTTATTTTTTTTACAATGTTTCTTTTTAATATTTTTTATACTTTTTTATTTTTTACTTTTTATTTTTTAATATTTTTTATTAGGGGGAGGACTTTAGTGAAAAATCAGGGAGATAAACAGACCCTTGGGGGTTTATTTACTAAAGCTGGAGAGTCCAAAATCAGACTCCCTTCTGCATAGAAACCAATCAGCTTCTAACCTCAGCTTGTTCAATGAAGCCTTGGCAATGAAACCTGGAAGCTGATTGGTTTCTATGCAGAAGGGAGTCTGATTTTGGATTCTCCAGCTTTAGTAAATAAACCCCTTGGTGTCTCTTTTTTAAGATAGAGAAAGGGACTTAAGACATGAAGTCCCCATTCTCTTTCTCTGTAGCCCTATAGCTACAGAGGCTCCTATTCATTCACAAACTGAAGCATAATAAACACAGTTTACTATGTTTCAATGAACATAGGAGAAATCGGTAACCAACAGGTGTACTGAATTTTGAGTTTCTGTTATAAAATTTTGCAAACAAAGTCTTTCTTTATAAATTTGTGACAAAATGTAGTCTGCTACATTTCTTTGGTAAAAATAACCAAAATCTGTATATTATTTAATCTGTGTGAAAGTTATCTACAACTCTACAAACTATGGTATATATATCTGAAAATGGATCAATCCTGATGTAGTGACTTTCTGATTTCTTCAAACCATAAAATGCCATGACAGTACAAATACCCCCCAAATGACCCTTATTTGGAAACTAGAAAGTCCAAGGTATTTAGCAAGAAGTAAAGCGAGTTTTTTGAAGTTGTCATTTTTGTCACAGATATTTGGAAAATGGAGAAATTAAATAAAATGTGTTTTTTGGTTTTTTTTTTTACAATTTTCTTTACATACTGTCGCCAGTGCAGTACAGTGCCATCATATGACTGGGATGGCAGCAATCAGGGATACTGACTGGTGACAGTATGCAAAAAAAATGTTTTTATTCAATTTTTAAAACTTTTTTTTACATACTGTCACCATAGTGACACTGTATTACTCTGGGGGATGATCATGGATTTTGTTTTTTACAATTCGATTGCTTATAACAGTGATCATCATTATAACAGAATTCTAAGGTGCGATGTAGGTCCCAGTGTCAGAAAGTTGGGTCTCCGTCAGAAGTCATGGGTCCTACAGTAGGACAGTGACCCAAAGCTCACGTCAAAAAGCACCCAGAAATGGTTTCAGACAAAGCGCTGGAGAGTACTGAACTGGCCAGCAATGAGTTCAGATCTCAGTCCCATAGAGCACCTGTGGAGAGATCTCAAAACAGCTGTTTTGGAAAAGGAACCCTTCCAATCTGAGAGACCTGAAGCAGTTGGCAAAATAACAGTGGTCCAAAATTCCATTAGAGAGGTGTAAGAAACTCATTGATGGTTACAGAAAGAGATTGATTTCAGTTATTTTTTCCAAGGAGTATGCTACCAAATATTAAATTGAGGGTGCCAATAAATTTGTCTAGTCCATTTTTGGGGTTTTGCGTGGAATGTGTCAGATTTGGCTTTTTGTTTCTCCACTTTTATGTGTCATACCAATACAAACAAAAGAAATAAACACGAGAATATCTAAACATTTGTAAGTACAACAATTTTCTGGGTGAAGTGGTGCATTACCTGACAGATATGCAGGGGTGCCAATGTATTGTCTCCCGTTATATTGTAAAGCGCTGAGCAAACTGTTGCCGCTATATAAATCCTGTATAATAATAATAATATTTTTGGCCATGACTGTATTTTATCTGTGTATTAGCTGTTTGCCTAGCGTTAAGTTTATTTATATCTCTCTGATCTCCTTTACAGTATGTCTAAAAATGGTTGAAGAGTTCCTTTAAATAAGAAAATATTATTTGCCCTTTCTAACCATGCTTCCTATCATACAGTCACTGCATATCTTTTTCTCTTTCCAATAGGTTTTTATTCAAGAAATTTTGCAAAATATAGTGATACAAACATTATCAAACAAATGTCAGAAGATGGATGCATCCTCAAATATGGTCAGGGGCCAGGTTGTCTCAGTCAAGTTACATACAGACAAAAGGAACCAATCCTGACAGGCTGGTCCTGCCAAATAAAATAGCTTTCCAAGGATGTTATGCTCAATAATTGTGATTACCCAGTTACATAGAACAGAATAAAGACATAACTGTGAAAGAGCATTTCATTAAACTGCAAATCAAGTGTTGTCCCAGGTATATTGTGAGGTGTGGGTGCTACATTGTCAGTAAATTCCCAGTACCTCAAGGCGTGGTGCCTTGCACCCATATATACTGTATGGCAAAAGGCACTGTCCCCCCTTTGGCATCCATATGAAAATCAGAAGAGAAAAGCAGAGACTGGTCCCCTCGATCCAGGCACCCAACCCCCAGAGCGTCCTGATGACTAGGGAGCTTGAAGGTATTTAATCCAGGGATTCCATACTTTTTCAAACCTGGTTTGTTTGTCCCTGAGGATACTTGTCAATTTTTCATTAATCATAATCCAGGATAATGAAGAGGATGAGGGTTCGGAGATGTCTGGGGATCTCAGTCGATAGATCAGTGGCGGTTTTGGGTATATTCCTCCCCATCACCGAAAAGACAAGATTGAGTAATCTAATCCAAAATTGCTGGACCTTCAGACAGGACCACCAGACATACAACATATTGCCCTGTTGCCCGCATCCTTGAAAGCAGAGGGGCGAGGTACCAGGATAGAGTTTTGTCAGCCTCGCCAGGAGAAGATACCATTGAGACAAGACCTTATAATTCACTATCAACTAGGGAGGTATGAAGTATTCCTCTGTGCACCATGGTTGACCGTTGTACCCACACCTCCTCCTCTATAGTCTCACCAAGGTCCGACTCCCATGCCTTCTGATAGGAAGATTTGTTACATTGGCTAGTAAATAGAACATATGACTCTGAGATCCCTCCGCATGTCTTGGGACCGCACAGACATTTGTTTTCAAATAAAGTCCTAGTGGCTATGTCCACCTGGTCCCTACACAGTGTCTGTAGAAAGTAAGTAATTTGACACAAGCGAAAGGTTTCTAAAAAAATAGGAATATTGCATATCTTTTTCTGGGAAAAATGGGTTATTTTGCAATACATTGAGGAATCAGAGCATTTGCCAAACATGAATGGTTGCCTAAACTATACAAAATGTCTAAAACACTCTTCAGTGTCATCCACTTTTACAGATTAGCAGGTACACCAAAGACCAAATTGTACCTGGTGATGCTTACTTTGTGGATAAAACTATTATCCTGGCATGTTGATTCCACATTCTGACTGTACGTAATTGACGTAATTGGGCTGTAACTGCTACAGCTGGATTGTAAAGTCTCAATGCAAAATTACAGCGTTCAATATAATATTGTATAAAAATGTGTTACATATTCTGTTACTGTATGACTATGAATGCTAAAGACACAGGGTACTTAACAGAAATCCAGTACCAATGTTTGATGTTTTTTGTTTAGGCATAAAATAAACACTATCAAGGGTTTGCCAAAAGCTTATGGTGAAAGATCTTTATTTCAAAGAACAGGCTTTATATACTTTGTAGCCATATGCGTGTGCACAGGGTGTGCCTAATCACCCCAAGCACCAGTGCCATCCAGTGTATCATCCAACGCAGAGCAGCATGCCAGTGCACCAATCATCCTATTTTATCAGCAGTGCTGGATATGCTGCATCATCTCTCTTGCCAGCCTTGCCTGGAGCAGGGATGGGTGCACTGCGTCATGCCAATCCGATTGGCAGTGCCCAGTACAGTGTGCTGTACAAACAAGATGGAGAAGACTGATTCTGTTCTGCTCCCATCCAATTCCTGCTAAGCCTGCACCAGGCCACACGCTTGACCTGCACATGCTGTTGAAAGGCATGCTCTGAAGGCAGCATATGTAAATCTAGAGCACATAGCAGCTCTAGATCCTGGCTGCCCGAGCCTAGGGAAGATCAGCCTGGGGCAATGGTTGTGAAGAGCATACATACTGAATACCCCCCTTCTCTCTCTCATCCCCCTTCTCTTCCTCCTCTCTCACCCCTCTTCTCTCACCCCTTCCCTCTTACACCCCAGCTCACTGCTCTCTATCCCTCTCACCCCCACCTCTTCCCCTCTCTCACAGCCATCTCACCCTACCTCTCTCTACTCCCCGCCCCCCCTCTCTCATTCTGCCCTATCTCTCACTCCACCCCCCTCTCTCCCTCCCCCCTCATTTCCTTCCTCCCCCTCCCCCCAACTTTTTCCCCCTCCCTCCATCTCCTACTATCACATCTCTCCCATCTCTCTCGCTCCTATTCTTATCTCTCCTCCCGCTTCTGTCCCTCTCCCTCCACCCCCTTTTCCCCTCTTAGTTTCTAATAAAAGTTTCTGTCATATTTCAGATTCTCAGTAAAAAATGTGCTCTGTCAGTAGATTTTCCATATTTTGTCAGTTAAAAAAAATTGTGCAATGCTGTCAGGAAGGAGCTGAGTGGGAGCTGAACAGCCGCACAAGTCAATTAGCCCCTCAAATACACTGTTCAACAAATTTTTTTTTTTGCCAGTTTTGGAAACAAAAGGATCCATTTCTTAATGAATTTCACATTCTGAGTTCAAATATAACAATGAAATTTGTCAATTGGTTCTAGTTTTTCTGTAAACGGAAAGTTTTCTACTATAGGCGTAATGACTACATAATGCACAATAATTATATAGATAGATGTCTTTCCACAAATATAAAGCAAGTGATATTGACTACATAACAAAGCCTAAATGGCATAATATATTGCATAGGATTACCAAGAAAAATTATAGCCATAAGCTAAGTTGAATCATTTTAATACTTAGGATTCTCACTAGTTTTGTCTTCAGTTTGTGTCGGTTTTGCTTCTCTTGGCTTTTCTCTTGTATTCGAGGAAAGGGCTATCTCTTACAACTGTCCAGCAATAGTCAGCAAGCATTGATGGGCTCCATTTACCTTGATATCTTCTTTCCATAGCTGCAATGTCTTGATGGAAGCGCTCTCCGTGTTCATCACTCACTGCTCCACAGTTTGGTGGGAAAAAATCCAGATGCGAATGTAGAAAATGAATTTTTAGAGACATGTTGCAACCCAGATTTCTGTAAGTCTGGATGAGTTTTTCTACCACTTTCTTGTAGTCTGGTGTTTTATTGTTTCCAAGAAAATTTGATGTCACTGATACAAATGCTGTCCAGGCAGCCTTTTCCTTTCCACGCAACAGAGAAAGAAACTCATCATCATGAATAAGTTTCCAAATCTGTGGCCCAACAAAGACTCCTTCATTTATTTTTGCAGCACTAAGTGCTGGAAATTTGCTAATCAGGTACTTGAAACCTGCTTTATTCTTGTCCATTGCCTTAACAAAGTTTTTCATTAATCCCAACTTGATGTGTAATGGAGGTAATAAGATCTTATTGCTGTCTACAAGTGCTGGATAGTTAACATTTTTTTCTCCAGGCTGCAATGACTGGCGTAATGGCCAGTCTCTTTTGGCATAGTGCATTTCTCTCGCACGACTGTCCCACTCACAGAGGAAGCAGCAGTACTTAGTATATCCACCTTGAAGTCCAAGTAGGATAGCAATCACCTTCAGGTCACCACAAATCGACCATTGATGTTCATCATAGTTGATGCACCTTAAAAGCTCTTTCAAGTTTTCATATGTTTCTTTCATTGAAACTGCGTAAGCAACTGGAACTGACGGCAGCTGATTGCCATTATGGAGCAAAACAGCTTTAAGACTCGCCTTTGAAGCATCAATGAACAGCCTCCACTCATCGGGATCATAGCATACGCCGATGGCTGAGATTAAACCATGAACATTGTTACATACAGCAATATCACCTTCCTGGACGAAGAATGGGATCAGATCTTTCTGACAATGACAGTAGAAAGACGTACGAACATCACTTGCTAGGAGATTCCACTGTTGTAGTCTTGACCCCAAAAGCTCTGCCTTGTTTTTGGGAAGATCCAGGTCTCTGATAAGATCGCTCAATTCCACTTGTGTAATGAGGTGCGGTTCAGTGGGTGTGGATGGAAGAAAGTCTGGGTCATGTGAGGTTGACGGTTGATGACTACACGCTTCAGGTTCTTCCTCACTTGACTCAACCACGAAGGATTCTGGTGCTTTAGGAATTGGTAGCCCCTCTCCATGAGGAACTGGACGTATTGCCGATGGAATATTTGGATAGTGCACAGATAACTTTTTCTTCTTATTTAGCCCTTTTGTTGGAGGCGCCATAAAAAAAGTAACAATTACTAACATGATCTGTTGGCTCTCTCCAAATCATTGGCACAGCGAAAGGCATAGATGCCTTTTTTCCATTCAACCATTGCTCCAGTGCCATCCCACAAGAATTGCAGCATATATGTGGTGCCCAGCTCTTGTCCTGGTCTCCTATCTTGCAGCCAAAATACAAGTTGTAGGCTTTCTTAATCATTCCTGTTATCCTCCTTTTTTGTGAGATAAAAGTTATTTCACCGCAGATATAGCAGAAATTATCTGCTTTATTCACACAAGTTCGAGGCATTACTGAGTAGCCTATATAAGCATAAAACGAAATGTAAAGACGCTGTCGAACTACAATCAGCTACAGATACTGCAGCTTTTATGCAGTGAAGTGATGCAATTAAAGGCTAATATTGCATCATCTCAGTATACATGCAATTTTCTATTGGTCACCAGTATCAATTGCGCAATATGCAGCTGAAGTTGCATCATAATTTTGAATGGCTTACGTCATTAGATGGGTGAATATATCATGGAAACTAGAGCCAATCAACATTTTTTAGGGTCATTTTCGTTTTCAGCACCCCAAAATTATGTAAGATTAGCTAATTTTATGCCCAAAACTTTTTACCTGTTGAACAATGTTATCGGTCATTTTTACAGTACTATGTAACCAGAGATCGCTACCTACAGTCCCCCCAAAAACCACACCCAACTTTTGCCGCAGCACGCTGTGCACGCCGCACATTTTTTTCTGGTATTAGGATTCAAATTATGATCTTGCACACAGGCCCACTGCTTTCATAAAATGTCCCTTCCATGCGCATTAGCATTATCGCTTTGTGTGCTGGTGGAAAAATCTCCCTCTGACTGGCTTTACCATAAGATGTAAAATGTATTAAAACATTAAAATATGTTTAAGTACATTTCAAAAGGTTTATTTACATTTACTTAAGAGTATGCGTGTGCGTGTAAATTTATATATGCGTATATATACAGTGGGGATCGAAAGTTTGGGCACCCCAGCTAAAATTTGTATTAATGTGCATAAAGAAGCCAAGGAAAAATGGAAAAATCTCCAAAAGGCAGCAAATTAAAGATTAGACATTCTTATAATATGTCAACAAAAGTTAGATTTTATTTCCATCATTTACACTTTCAAAATAACAGAAAACAAAAAAATGGTGTCTGCAAAAGTTTGGGCACCCTGCAGAATTTATAGCATACACTGCCCCCTTTGCAAAGCTGAGACCTGCCAGTGTCATGGATTGTTCTCAATCATCGTCTGGGAAGACCAGGTTATGTCAATCTCAAAGGTTTTAAATGCCCAGACTCATCTGACCTTGCCCCAACAATCAGCACCATGGGTTCTTCTAAGCAGTTGTCCAGAAAACTGAAACTGAAAATAGTTGACGCTCACAAAGCTGGAGAAGGCTATAAGAAGATAGCAAAGCGTTTTCAGATGTCAATATCCTCTGTTCGGAATGTAATTAAGAAATGGCAGTCATCAGGAACAGTGGAAGTTAAAGCAAGATCTGGAAGACCAAGAAAAATATCAGACAGAACAGCTCGCAGGATTGTGAGAAAAACAATTCAAAACCCACGTTTGACTGCACGATCCCTCCAGAAAAATGGACATGCTGTTTTGTATCTCTCTGCACAGCAGAGAGGTACAAAAGAGCATGTTTCCAAAGTAAAACAGCACACAGTAAAACAGCACATAGTTAACCCGTTGATCACCTAGATGATAACCCCTTCCTGCCCAGTGTCATTAGTACAGTGTCAGTGCTTTTTATTAGCACTGATCACTGTATTAGTGTCACTGGGGATATCAGTGGCAGTTAGTCAGTTCCCCCAAGTGTCAAAATGTCTGCCACAGCCCTGCTATAAGTCGCTGATCTCCCCCATTACTATTATATTAAAAAACGAAAAATAAAAATTCCAGTATATATACACCACCATTTGTAAACGCTATAACTTTCCCGTAAACCAATTAATTTAAATGTATTGGGATTTTTTTTTTTAGCAAAGGCATGTAGCAGAATACATTTTGGCCTAAATTTATGAAGAAATTTGATTTTAAAAATTTTTTATTGGATGTTTTATAGCAAAACGTCAAAAATATTTTTTTTTTCAAAATTGTTGGTCTTTTTTTTGTTTATAGTACAAAAAATAAAAAACGCAGAAAGAGAGCTCTATTTGTGGAAAAAAAAAGACAAATTTAATTTATGTACAGCGTTGCATGACTGTGCAATTGTCAGTTAAAGTAATGCAGGGCCGTATCGCAAAAAAAGATCTGGTTAGGAAGGGGGGGGGGAATCTTCTGGAGGGCAAGTGGTTAAAAACAGTGCGGCTCAACCCACACGGCCATGTCATTCATTTACAGTGTTTTGTGAATGAATGAATGAACAACAAGTCCTGACAGCCTTAGCTGCTATCAGCTTGTAGTTCTCAATGAACTACCACAACCTTGTGGAGCGCCGTAGTTCACTGAATCTTCCTGTCCGTATATCTGCTTGTACATCTCATATGGGTAAGCAGATATACTGACAGATTTGCAGGAGACCTGCATGGCACCAGTGATCTGCTGATTGCTGGTGCAATGCTTTACAGGGTCCTGCAGCCAAAAATAATACATACACATTTTTTTACCTGCAAAATAAATGCGCATGTATTATTTTTGTGCAAAAGGTGAACTTATCCTTTAATTAACTGTTGCTTGTATATTCTGACATTGGCGTTACTATTTTTTTTCTTTTTGCTTCAATTACTGTAATAATTTCCCTTTGGAAATTAATATAATATTCGGAATCTGAAAAGTGTATCCATCAGGGCTGTTATATTCTCCATATTCTCCCCCGGTTGGTATTCATTCACAGAACCAGAAGTTGAAATTCAATATTCAGCTAGTCATAACCCTCTTCACTGTGTATCTCAGATGCAGAAACTGAAGTTCACTGTAAAAATGCATGTTCATTTGAACTGATAATAAGAAAAAATATACTTAGCATGTAACTGACATGCTGATTTATATTGCATTAACATTTTGTAAAAAAAGCTTAGTAGACCTGATGAGAAGTAGTTTCATGCATTTTATATCCCATTCCTTTGCAGTAGCTACTATATATGATTCTATTTGATTCATCCTACCTTATAGACATCAGCTCTAGATTGCAAATGACCCATACCTCGCAAGAAGAGTAGCAGGTGATAATTCAGCTTGTCCACCACTGCAGAAACTAAGCATATAAACAATAGGTAATTAACCAATACGTTGCGCTGTGTATATAAATAAAAATCAACTGGTTAGTAAGCAAATGTAACATACAGCAACCTGGACTCTTCCATGAATATAATGTCAACTTAATAGAAAAGTAACATATAAAGTCCAATTAAACATGTTCTCCGTAAACGTAAGTGCTGTTATTCTATTATATCCAGTGAATTTGTGTATCCACCACCAAACACAGCATTTACCGAGAGTATAGACCCCAAATTATAGGTGGTCTATTAGGACATGAAGTTGTGTAGATCACGATCCAACTCATCTACCACAGAAATGTTTCGATGTAGCGGTCTCCTCCTACTACATAAAAAATGACAACCGTCCCAACCTATAACCAGACTTAGCAGTTAGTTGCACATGGAAGGGTAAAGCACATCACAAATAAACAAAGGATTTCCCAGCCACACTTACCAGCCAGCCTGCAAAACAACCAATTTGGCCCTGTTTAACAGTCTGCGTTAAAAACAGAGGGTTTTGTTTGCACACATTTGCAAATACTTGCGTAAGTCACAGTCCCACTTCAAGGGGCCTCTGTGTACTGTGGACCTAACTGTAAAATTTCCAGAGCCTCCATATTAGGAGCACATATATCAATGGATAGGTTAAGGGCAGGTGTGCTTGAAAGAGACCATTCCTCCTGTTGTTACACGGACGCACTTGATGCCCAGCTATTCCACAGTGACAGCAAAGGTATACAGTGCGTCCCTGTATCAAATTAGCCAACTACAGAAAAAATGACAACTGTCCCAATCTATAACCAGCCTTGGGGCCAAATTAGTTGTTTTGCATGCTGGCTGGTAAGTGTTGCTGGGAAATCCTTTGTTTGTGATGTGCATTGCCCTTCCATGTGCACCTTACTGCTAAGGCTGGTTAAGATGGGGGAGAATTCATATACCTAATTACTTACTACACTTGACGCCAAATGGGGACAGCTGTTCATTGGTGCGTGAGCATTGAATCACTACTACTTATACCAGATCTCTGGTACTTGCATTTCTCTTGGATAATCTTGTGGTGGCTCCATGTGTGATATATAGAGGTACTATTGGTGAGGCATTTTACAATGTTCTAACATATTTGTAGTCTCTCCTCATGTAAGGGTGAGCCTGTTTGTTTGTATATGGGCTCCTTTGTTACCTATTTGGGTCGGACTTATTTTGTCATTTCACCATAATACATATTTTGATTTAGCCTCTATGCCAACAACCTCTATTTGCTTGAGCTGTACATCATCTTTATGTACCAAACAACAAATATTATATTTTATTTTTTTTCACCTATGGCTCTTATTACAATTGTTAGGTCCCCTCATTGGTTGCTGCTATGTGGTCCTCGCTGGTGGATGGTTTGCTGGGGCGTCTCTGCATGCCCTCTCCCTGATGTGTCATTTGGAGAGCATCCTCAGTCACTTTTCTATGAATACCTGTTACTTATTATCCGATGTGGTGCAATCTGTAAGTGTTTGAGTAATCAGCATGTTCTTACATACTTTTAAAAATGATATTATGTGTTATATTGTTCACACTCATTTGATATGATGTGATGTTCTAGACCTGACATATTTAGTCCCTGAAGAAGAAAAATGCATTGGATTTGTCTGAACAACATTACTGTATAGGTTCTTTTGGGTTGTTAACCCATTTTCCAGTTTATTTACTACAGACTGTCAGGTTTTATGCACACCATGTATGTTCTATATGTGATATATGAATAATTGTATCATAAGCTACTACATCAAATCTTTTGATTCGTTTTAATGTGTTTATCTTTTGTAATAATCATTTTTGTTTTATATTTTTTGTATACTCATTGTGGTTTTTGCCATGCAAAGTCCCAGGGGAACATTTCTACCTTTGCTTGGTCTATATACATTATAATGTTGGCAAAAAAAGTTTAAATGGCGGGACATTTTAGCATATTATTTATTTTCGAAATTTTAGAGTTGGGTCCACAGTATACAGAGGACCCTTGACGCGGGACTGCGGCTTACGCATGTATTTGCAAATGTGTGCAAACGAAACCCTCTGCTTTTAGCGCAGACTGTTAGACAGGGCCAAATTGGTTGTTTTTTTGCAGGCTGGCTGGGAAATGTTGCTGGGAAATCCTTTGTTTGCGGTCTCCTTCTCCTAGCCTTTTGCAAGGACTCAGATGTAGAGAAAAGGAATCTCCAACAGTGAGGTACCCCAATAAAATATTTTATGGTATAAAAGCTAAAATCTACTCACAAAGTTTCCAATACAGTTTATGTGTAACAAACGGTGCCTGTTCCAGCTGGTGGGATGACGTTAGCACGGACTCTTCCTGCTCCCATACATTCACGGAGAACATGTTTAATTGGACTTTATAGACTTTTACTGGAATATCACTTTTCTGTTAAGTTACCATTATATTCACAGAAGAGTTCAGGTTTTTGTACAGTATGTTACATTTGTTTACTCATGAGTTGATTTATATTTATATACACAGCTCAACATATTGGATATTTACATTTCAGCACATATTTGATGTTTTGAGTGCAGCTAGGTATTTATTTATTTAATTTCTCACTAAGCCCAGTGAATAAGGATTTTTTGCATATAAACAGTGGGTGATTGCAGTCCAAATGACACTCCAACACTTAAAGACCAATTGAAACCTCTGTTTTTATTGATGTATTTTAGTCAGGCTACATAAACAGCAATAGGTGTGGGCGTTGCTTTTATGTTATTAATGCAGTAGTGTGCTACAGCTATAGCTAAAATCCCCACTGCCTGCCACACACTAGTGATCTGGAACGCTGATTAACACAGAGTGTCGGTTTGTCCTCCAGCAGTCAGGCCCCCCTTGGAACAGTGCATGAGTCAACAGTGCGCACACTTTCTGAACATTACTGTTGGTTAAATCAGTGTGCAGGCATTGTGTTGGACCACTGGGGACCTAGACTGCTGCACTCTGGGTATTAACACTTGCTGCAGCACATTAAATTAACCATTAATGTAAAAAGTTATCCACGCCTATTATGGTATATGTAGCCTGACTGCATTACAGTAATAAAAATGAGGCTTCAATTGAGCTTTAACATATACTCTATGTCAGGGCATTAAAAAAAACATTCAGTACATCTCAGCACTACATGCATATATCCCTATGTTTATCCCATTAACACACTGCAAATACAGAAAAATGTCTGTTGATATCACAGAAATCCAGTATGCTCCTGATTGGACTGATAATACAATGCCTACTTTGCACTGAAATCCCAGCCAGCATTATCCCTCCTGCCTGCTTGTACATAACATCTCCTATTCTCCAATCCTCCCTGTCCTACTCCACATGCACATAGGATTTCTTTCCCATCAAAACAATACTGCTGCCTTTACTCCCAAGAGCCTACCCACACACGTGTGTAGGGAAAGGACCCTTAGGAGGTGTAGTTCTGGGGGAGAGTCTACACCAACAGGAACCCCAGCAACTCTCCCTGCAGGCATTTTGCAAGCCTGGTGATGATGTCCTTGGGAGTAATAAAATCGGTCGCTGCAAGAACAAAGTAATAGAAAAATAATACTTGGTCATGTTTTTAAGGGAGAGAATGAGGATTTGTTAAGTCTTTCTTAAACTGGCCATGGGTAGATTGAAATTTGTCTGGGTTGGCAAGTCCTATTAGAGAGAAGTCAATCTACTGATTGACTGCTCACAAACAGGCTTGCTGGAAAACTTTAGTTCAGTCAGCTCTGCAGCGTTGATCAGTGTAATTTGACAGAGAAGGAGTCCTGATGACGCCTCTGCTGTTAGAATACAATGACGCATCAAGGAGGATTCCCACATCCATGTCAAATGTGTGAATGTTGCATTCAGGACTGAATGAAAAAACTGAGCCATATATGGCCAGCTTTAGAGTTTATAAAAATAGTTATACAAGAAAACAAGATCTCAGGTATGTTTTAAAGCTAAACAGACCTACATCATAGTGTAGACATGTGCAATTTGTTTTGGTATTAACCGCTTGCCGCCCTGCCACTGTGTATATACGTGTGCAGGGCGGCAGTGGAGCGCAAAACCACGTTTTAAAACGGGTTCCGCGCTCCCGACACTTTCGCCGGCAGGGGGCGCACGCTCCCGCCGACCCGCGGGTGACACGATTTGATCCAGGAGGGATCAATCATTAGATTTCAGCCAGTGATTTCTGTC
The DNA here is from genome assembly GCF_062004578.1 of Staurois parvus. Lineage (NCBI taxonomy): Eukaryota > Metazoa > Chordata > Amphibia > Anura > Ranidae > Staurois > Staurois parvus. Next base: position 1,597,217 of record NW_028317941.1, read on the forward strand.
CTATCCTGTCCTGTGTTGACATATACACAGGGCAGGATATGATGTCATTCTTCTCTGCCTGGACACATTCCGTTCCAGACAGAGAAGAAGACATCCAAAAAGTGAGTACACAAGCACTACACTACAGTTAGAACACTCTAGGACACATTTAACCCCCTGACCGTCCCCCCCCCCCAGTTAACCCCTTCACTGCCCTGTCACCAGTGTCACTGATCAGTGAACCGATTTTTACTGATCAGTGTCGCTGGCGACTCCCGATAGAGTTAGCGCCCCTCCCAGATAGCGCCAGATTGCCCGCCAGTACACCAATAATCCCGTTTAACCCCTTGATCGCCCCCCCCCCAGTTAACCCCTTCACTGCCCTGTCACCAGTGTTACTGATCAGTGAACCAATTTTTACTGATCACTGTATCAGTGTCGCTGGCGACTTCCGATAGAGTTAGCGCCCCTCCCAGATAGCGCCAGTTTGCCCGCCAGTACACCAGTAATCCCGTTTAACCCCTTGATCGCCCCCCCTCCCAGTTAACCCCTTCACTGCCCTGTCACCAGTGTCACTGATCAGTGAACCAATTTTTACTGATCACTGTATCAGTGTCGCTGGCGACTTCCGATAGAGTTAGCGCCCCTCCCAGATAGTGCCAGTTTGCCCGCCAGTACACCAGTAATCCCGTTTAACCCCTTGATCGCCCCCCCCCCAGTTAACCCCTTCACTGCCCTGTCACCAGTGTCACTGATCAGTGAACCAATTTTTACTGATCACTGTATCAGTGTCGCTGGCGACTTCCGATAGTGTTAGCGCCCCTCCCAGATAGCGCCAGTTTGCCTGCCAGTACACCAGTAATCCCGTTTAACCCCTTGATAGCCCCCCCCAGTTAACCTCTTCACTGCCCTGTCACCAGTGTCACTGATCAGTGAACCAATTTTTACTGATCACTGTATCAGTGTCGCTGGCGACTTCCGATAGTGTTAGCGCCCCTCCCAGATAGCGCCAGATTGCCCGCTAATACACAAATAATCCTGTCTAACCCCTTGATCGCCCCCCCCTGAGTTGACCCCTTCACTGCCCTGTCACCAGTGTCATTGATTAGTGAACAGATTTTTACTGATCACTGTATCAGTGTCGCTCGCGACTTCCGATAGTGTTAGCGCCCCTCCCAGATAGCGCCAGTTTGCCCGCTAGTGCACCAGAAATCCCATTTAACCCCTTGATCGCCCCCCTCCCCCCCTCCAGTTAACCCCTTCACTGCCCTGTCACCAGTGTCATTGATTACAGTGAACAGATTTTTACTGATCACTGTATTAGTGTCACTGGTGACTTCCGATAGTGTTAGCGCCCCTCCTAGATAGCGCCAGTTTGCCCGCTAATGCACGGGATTTTTTTTACCAAAAACATGTAGCAGAATACATTTTGGCTTAAATTTATGACTAACTTTGAGTTTACGATATATTTTTTATAGCTGAAAGTAGAAAATATTGTTTTTTTTCAAAATGTTCGTGTTTTTTTGTTTATAGTGCAAAAAATAAAAAGCGCACAGGTGATCAAATACCACCAAAAGAAAGCTCTATTTGTGTGAAAAAAAGGATGTAATTTTCGTTTGGGTACAGCATTGCATGACCGCGCAATTATCATTTGAGTTAGTGCAGCGCTGTATAGCAAAAAAAAGGCATAAATTACAGTATCTATACCATAGTTTGTAGACGCTATAACTTTCACACAAAGCAATCAATATACACTTATTGGGATTTTTTTTACCAAAAACATGTAGCAGAATACATTTTGGCTTAAATTTATGACTAACTTTGAGTTTACGATATATTTTTTATAGCTGAAAGTAGAAAATATTGTTTTTTTTCAAAATTTTCGTGTTTTTTTTGTTTACAGCGCAAAAAATAAAAAGCGCACAGGTGATCAAATACCACCAAAAGAAAGCTCTATTTGTGTGAAAAAAAGGACATAAATTTCGTTTGGGTACAGCATTGCATGACCGCGCAATTATCATTTGAATTAGTGCAGCGCTGTATAGCAAAAAAAGGCATACATTACAGTATCTATACCAGCAATGGGCAAACTACGGCCCGGCAGACCTTTTAATCCGGCCCGCGGAGCTAGGCTCCCGCTAGGCTCCTCTCACAGTCCGCCCTGAAGATCGGTGTAGCATGAAAATCTGTCTCCTATGAGGATCTGTCCCCCTCGACGTATCTGCGCATGTGCCGAAGATCGCCGATCGGCTGCTAATGCCTGAAACTGGCACATGCGCAGATACGTCGAGGGGGACAGATCCTCATAGGAGACAGATTTTCATGCTACACCGGAACGGCGCGGGAACACGGCGAGAGGAACGCGTGGAGCAAAGGTAAGTGAATTGACACAGGGGGGACTTGGGGACTTAATATGGGGGATGAATTAATATGGGGAATGAATTACTATAGGGGGATGAATTACTATAGGGGGGATGAATTACTATGGGGGATGAATTACTATAGGGGGGATGAATTACTATATGGGGGATGAATTACTATGGGGGATGAATTACTATATGGGGGATGAATTACTATATGGGGGATGAATTACTATGGGGGATGAATTACTATATGGGGGATGAATTACTATGGGGGATGAATTACTATGGGGGATGAATTACTATATGGGGGATGAATTACTATATGGGGGATGAATTACTATGGGGGATGAATTACTATATGGGGGATGAATTACTATATGGGGGATGAATTACTATGGGGGATGAATTACTATATGGGGGATGAATTACTATGCTTACTATGGGGGAATATTACTATACTTACTATGGATGACACATACACATCATTCATCTACTCTTGGTCCGGCCCCCGGGTCCAATATATGAACCCATTGCGGCCCTCAAGTCAAAAAGTTTGCCCACCCCTGATCTATACCATAGTTTGTAGATGCTATAACTTTCACACAAAGCAATCAATATACACTTATTGGGATTTTTTTTACCAAAAACATGTAGCAGAATACATTTTGGCTTAAATTTATGACTAACTTTGAGTTTACAATATATTTTTTATAGCTGAAAGTAGAAAATATTGGTTTTTTTTCAAACTTTTCGTGGTTTTTTTGTTTATAGCGCAAAAAATAAAAAGCGCACAGGTGATAAAATACCACCAAAAGAAAGCTCTATTTGTGTGAAAAAAAGGATGTAAATTTCGTTTGGGTACAGCATTGCATAACCGCGCAATTATCATTTGAATTAGTGCAGCGCCAAACAGCAAAAAAAGGCCTGGTCATTAAGGGGGGTAAATCCTCTGGGGCTCAAGTGGTTACCGTATATACTCGAGTATAAGCCGAGTTTTTCAGCACATTTTTTGTGCTGAAAAACGGCCCCCTTGGCTTATACTCGAGTCAACGTCTGCAGATGGCTCCCCCCCCCCCTTCCAACAGAAGGGAAACTACGGTAAGTACAGGGGTGGGCAGGGGGCTGCTGTCTCTTACCTGGCTCCGGTCCCACGACGATCCGGTCCAGGAAGCGCGGCTGCTCCTTCATTCGGTTCGTCCACTGGATGTTCGCGTGGCTGCTCGGCTCCGCCTTCTCACCGGTGATTGGCCGCCAGAACTGTAGCTCAGGAAAGGCACACAGGCGGCCAATCACCGGCGAGGAGGCGGAGCTGAGCGGCCCCGCGAAAATCGAGTGAAGGAGATGCAGGTAAGTGTGCCGTGCTTAGGTGCTGCTGCAACCACATATGCTGGCTGCAGCAGCACCATATTGGAACAGGGGTCAGCAAGCGTCAGTGGGAGGAATAGTGCCCCATCATTGGTGTCACTGATACCAATGATGGGGCATTATTCCTCCCACTGACACCAACGATGGGGCACTTTTCCTCCCCCCCACTGACACCAACGATTGGGCACTATTCCACCCCCCACTGACACCAATCATGGAGCACTATTCCACCCCCCACTTACACCAATCATGGGATACTATTCCTCCCCCCCACTGACACAAACGATGGGGCACTTTTCCTCCCCCCCACTGACACCAACGATGGGGCACTATTCCTCCACTCCCCCACTGACACCAATGATGGGATACTATTCCTCTCACTGACACCAATGTTGGGACACTATTCCTCCCACTGTCACCAATGATGGGACACTATTCCTCCCACTGACACCAAAGATGGGGCACTATTCCACTGACACCAATAATGGGGTGCTATTCCCCCCACTGATACTAATGATGGGGCACTATTCCTGTCACTGATACCAATGATGGGGCACTATTCCTCCCACTGACACCAATGATGGGGCACTATTCCTCCCACTGACACCAATGATGGGGCACTATTCCTCCCACTGATACCAATGATGGGGCACTATTCCTCCCACTGATACCAATGATGGGGCACTATTCCTCCCACTGATACCAATGATGGGGCACTATTCCTCCCACTGACACCAATGATGGGGCACTATTCCTCCCACTGACACCAATGATGAGGCACGATTCTTCCCACTGGTGTTCCCACCCTCGGCTTATACTCGAGTCAATAGTTTTTCCCAGTTTTTTGTGGTAAAATTAGGTACCTCGGCTTATATTCGGGTCGGCTTATACTCGAGTATATACGGTAATCGAAATTCTGATAAAATTTTCCTTATTCATAGATTCGGATGTGCACAAATCTCCGAATCACAATAGCTACAAATTTCAACTAATCCAGAATAAATGATGACGAACCAACCAATTCATTTGTTTAAATCGAATGACTTAATGCAATAGTTTGGGCCTTTTGTTAATGTTTGAAGGAACCAAAATAACATAACGACATAACGATTAATTTTGCATTAACATTTTTCATTATTATGAAATACATACACTACAAGAAATGGAAACGTATTGCAATTAATATAATAAGGTGTAAAAGTGAAATAAGATGATTCTTACTTATTATGTTCAAGAGGTGGATCCATCAGAATCTCTGAATCAAAACATGATGAATTAATCCAGAATTAATTTTGTTCCATTTGTTTTTTAGGATGCATATGACTCCAGTCGATATTGTCCAGTCAGCTCATTCCATTTCTCTTTGTGGGTTGGACTAGCAGAGATATAGTGAAGGAAATAAGTATTTGATCCCCTGCTGATTTTGAATGTTTGCCCACTCACAAAGAAATGATCAGTCTAAAAATCGAATGGTAGGTGTATTGTAACATTGAGAGACAGAATAGCAACAAAAAATTCAAAAGAAATGCATGTCTAACAAATGATGCACTGATTTGCATGTTCATGACGGAAATAAGTATTTGATCCCCTTCACAAAACATGACTTAGTACTTGGTGGCAAATCCCTTGCTGGCAATCACAGAGGTCAGACGTTTCCTGTAGTTGGCCACCAGGTTTGCACACATCTCAGGAGGGATTTTGGCCCACTCCTCTTGGCAGATCCTCTCCAATTTATTAAGGTTTGGTGGCTGACGTTTGGCAACTCAAACTTTCAGCTTCCTCCACAGATTTTCAATCGGATTAAGGTCTGGAGAATGGCTTGGCCACTCCAGGACCTTAATGTGCTTCTTCTTGAGCCACTCCGTTGTTGCCTTGGCCATGTGTTTTGGGTCATTGTCATGCTGGAACACCCATCCACGACCCATTTTCAATGCCCTGGCTGAGGGAAGAAGGTTCTCACCCAAAATTTGATGGTACATTGCCCCGTCCATCATTCCTTGGATGCGGTGCAGTTGTCCTGTCCCCTTAGCAGAAAAACACCCCCAAAGCAGAATGTTTCCACCACAATGTTTGACAGTTGGGATGGTGTTCTTGGGGTCATAGGCAGCATTCCTCCTCCTCCAAACAGCAAGTTGAGTTGATGCCAAAGAGCTCGATTTTGGTCTCATCTGACCACAATACTTTCAACCAGTCCTCCTCTGCATCATTCAGATGTTCAGTGGCAAACTTCAGACGGGCCTGGACATGTACTTTCTTGAGCAGAGGGACCTTGCAGGCACTGCAGGATTTTAATCCTTGTCGGCCTAGTGTGTTACCAATTGTTTTCTTGGTGACTGTGGTCCCAGCTGCCTGGAGATCATTGACAAGATCCTCACATGTAGTTCTGGGATGATTCCTCACTGTTCTCATGATCATTGACACTCCACGAGGGGAGATCTTGCATGGTGCACCAGACCTAGGGAGACTGACAGTTGTTTTGTGTTTCTTCCATTTGTGAATTATTGCACCAACTGTTGTCACCTTCTCACCAAGCTGCTTGGTGATAGTTTTGTAGACCAGTCCAGCCTTGTGTAGGCCTACAATCTTGTCCCTGAGATCCTTGAACAGCTCTTTGGTCTTCACCATGGTGGAGAGTTTGTAATCTGATTGATTGCTCCTGCGGACAGATGTCTTTTATACAGGTAACAAAATGAGATTAGCAGTACTCCCTTTAAGAGACTGCTTCTTATCTCAGCTTGTTACCTGTATGAAAGACACCTGGTAGCCAGAGATCCTGCTGAATGATAGGGAATCAAATACTTATACTATTTGAAATGAATCTAAATATATAAGAAAGTAATTTAGAAAATAATCATTATAACATAACGCATATAATGAAACAAAATGATTAGCTTAATTAATGAATTTGAAACTAAACACATCTCTATCATAGTGTATATTCTAACTACCAGATTGATTTTTGGACATACATCTAAAAGCCAAAATAAAGGAGTACTATTTAGAAAAACCAAGTGTTAAATTGCAAGGGCCAAATTGCATGCATTAATAATGCTTAAATTTTTTCCACAAAAAGTTTAAGGCATTAACAACCTCTGAAGCTTTTCTCCACTATGTGATATTGCAGCTTCATGCTCAAGGAGGCCTTTGGGACTTTGCTTATTAACTAGAATGGTGGCTCCTGTACAAAAACACAATCCTTTACAAAGTTGTAAAACCCCTTTATATCCTCTAAAGCTGTGAACTGTTTTTTTTATTATTTTGTTGAACATATAAACACCGTTTTAATTCAGGACTAAATGACTGGTCTTGAGCTGTAGCCTCACTGGGAAATATATCCCTTAAGCAACAATACGTTCGTTTATACAGTATGAGATACAAAATTATATAATGTTTCCTTGCCTGGCCAGCCAGATAGTATACTATATCACACCATCTGCCTGTGACCTGCTTTGTTGCTGTTTTCTGCATACTGTTCAGCTATCCATTGACATGAGATGTTGGTCTGAAGAAAGGTGCAATTTTCAGCCAAAATATCTTAAATCTCAATTCCGGGCACCAGAAAAATTACACTTGAAGTGAGGACTTATTATTATTATTATTATACAGGATATATATAGCGCCGACAGTTTGCTCAGCGCTTTACATTATGGTGGGAGACAGTACAGTAACAATACAGTTCAATACAAGAGGGATTTGAGGACCCTGCTCCTTGGAGCTTACAATCTAGGAGGGAGGGGATAGTGGTACAACAGGTAATGACTGTGGGGGATGGAGTGGTTGGAAGAGTAGAGGATTCCAGTATTAGCCGAGGGTGGGGTAGGCTTCCCTGAAGAGATAGGTTTTCAGAGTGCGCCTAAAAGTGAGCAGAGTAGGCGATAGTCTGATAGATTGGGGTAGGGAGTTCCAGAGGATGGGGGAAGCCCTGGAGAAGTCCAGGAGATGAGCATGGGAGGAGGAGACAAGGGAGCTAGAGAGTAGGAGGTCTTTGGAGGAGCGGAGAGTACGGTTTGGGTGATATTTAAAGACAAGATCGGTGATGTAATTTGGGACAGTGTTATGAATGGCTCTATACGTCAGTGTAAGTGTTTTGAATTTTATCCGTTGGGCAATGGGCAGTCAGTGGACGGATTGGCAGAGAGGGGTGGCAGATACAGAACGGTTAGTAAGGTGGATGAGTATGGCAGCAGCATTCATGACAGACTGAAGTGGGGATAGCCTGCGATGAGGTAGGCCAGTGAGGAGGGAGTTACAGTAGTCGAGGCGTGATAGAATAAGGGAGTGAATGAGTTGCTTAGTGGTTTCCAAGGTTAGGAACGGTCGTATCTTGGAGATCTTGCGGAGGTGAAGTCTACACGAGTTTGTCAGCGATTGGACCTGGGCCTGAAAGGACAGATTGGAGTCTAGGATGACACCTAGTAGCCTGGCATGAGGGGTGGGACTGATGATAGTGTTGTTGATCTTGATGGAGAAGTCGGGGGGGGGGGGGGCACGGGCTGGGGGGAATACTAGGAGCTCAGTTTTGGAAAGATTGAGTTTGAGGAAGTGGAGTGACATCCAATCCGATATGTCACTTAGTAGGCTAGTGATACGAGTAGAGACTGAAGGGGTGAGGGGATAGGTAGAGAGATAGATTTGTGTGTCGTCAATAGAGATGGTAATTGAAGCCGTGGGAGTTTATCAATTGGCCAAGGGAGGAGGTGTAGATGGAGAAGAGAAGGGGTCCGAGGACAGAACCTTGAGGGACCCCAACAGAGAGAGGGAGTGAAGAGGAGGTGGCAGCATTATAGGTAACACTGAAGGAGTGCTGCGATAGATAGGAGGAGAACCAGGAGAGAGCGGAGTCTCTGAGGCCAAGAGAGTGTAGTTTTTTGAAGAGGAGGGGGTGGTCAACCGTATCAAAAGCCGCAGAGAGGTTGAGAAGTAGGAGTAATGTATAGTGACCATTGGTTTTGGCAGTTAGTAGGTCGTTGGTGAGTTTGAGTAGGGCAGTTTCAGTGGATTGTAGGGGGTGGAAGCCAGACTGTAAAGGGTCGAGAAGGTTGTTGTCGGTGAGGTGGGAGCTCAGGCGATTATAGACTAAGTGTTCTAGGAGTTTAGAGGTAAATGGCAGTAGGGAGATGGGTCTTAAGTTGTTCAGGTCGGTGGAGTCTTATCCCAATGCAAGGGCTAAAAGTTTATGTCTAGGGTTAGCGGCACAAGCTGTAATGTTTATCTTATCCCTTATCCAGGCAGGCTTCCTCCATGTTATGTGACCGATCCCCAAAACCTTTTCTCTTTGGCACTCGTTGATGTCATCAAGTACAATGTAGGATCAGTAGTCCTGCAATGTACGTGAGGCTGGCATTGGCCTGCCCACAACCCAGAGCATCTGAGAGAAGAGGAGAGCGTGAGAAGCCTGTTGCGCAATCAAAATAAAAAACACAAAATTTAGCTCAAGGAACATAACTTACAGTCAGTAGGTGAAATCTTACTCTGTCTGTCCCCCATCCCCGCTGCCGCAATCTTCCCACATGATGGGGGTTAATAGAACTGTGGGAGCATCGAGTGCCTGACTATTCCTACCCTTTGCACCCAGCTCCTCTATTCATAGAAGCTATTACAACTTATATGAATGGAAAGAAATCTATGAATGGAGGGAGCAGACCATTCAATCATCTGCCCATTCTTAAATGAATAGATCAGGTTTTAATGCACATTGCAGTGAACAATTTTCATGTGCATTTTTATGTGCATTTTCACACTACATCCTATGAGATCACTTTCTCTTTCCTTATTTGTGTTTAGAAAAATTAGGTTGGGTGTGGGTATGATATAATTACTGCTCAAAAACATTAAAGGAACACTTTGAAAACACATCAGATCTTACTGGGGAAAAATATCATGCTGGATATCTATACTGTTATGAACTGGCTAATGTGTTAAGAACGTAAGGATGCCCCATCGTTTGACGGAAATGAAAATTATCAACCTACAGAGGACTGAATTTAAAGGCACCCCGAAAATAAAAGTGAAAAAATTATGCAGCAGGCTAGTCCATTTTGCTGAAATTTCATTGCAGCAATTCAGAATGATACTCAGTAGTTTGTATGGCCCCCACATGCTTGTATGCATGCCTGACAACGTCGGGGCATACTCCTAATGAGACAATGAATAGTGTCCTGGGGTATTTCCTTCCAGATCTGGACCAGGTCATCACTGAGCTCCTGGACAGTCTGAGGTGCAACCTGGCGGAGTCGGATGGACTGAAACATGATATCCCAGAGGTGTTCTATTGCATTTAGGTCAGGTGAGTGTAGGGTCCATTCAATGTATCAGTTTCTTCATCCTCTTGGAACTGCCTGCATACTCTCTCCACATGATACCAGGAATTGTCATGCACCAGGAGGAACCTAGGACCCACTGCAGCAGAGTAGGGTCTGACAATGGGTCCAAGGATTTCATCCCGATACCTAATGGCAGTCAGGGTGCCATTTTCTAGCCTGTAGAAGTCTGTGTGTCCCTCCATGGATATGCCTCCCCAGACTATCACTGACCCACCACCAAAACAGTCATGCTGAACAATGTTACAGGCAGCATAACATTCTCCACAGCTTCTCCACACCCTTCCACGTCTATAACATGTACTCAGGGTGAACCTGCTCTCATCTGTAAAAAGCACAGAGTGCCAGTGGTGGACCTGCCAATTCTGGTGTTCAATGGCAAATGCCAATCGAGCTCTATGGTGCTGGGCAGTGTGCACAGGGTGCACTAGAAGACATTGGGCCCTCAGGCCACCCTCATGAAGTCTTTTTCTGATTGGTCAGAGACATTCACACCAGTGGCCTGCTGTAAATCATTTTGTGGGGCTCTGGCAGTGCTCATCATGTGCTTCCTTGCAGAAAGGAACAGATACCGGTCCTACTGATGGGTTAAGGACCTTCTATGGCCCTGTCCAGCTCTCCTAGAGTAACTGCCTGTCTCCTGGAATCTCCTTGATGCTCTTGAGACTGTGCTGGGAGACACAGCAAAACTTTTGGCAATGGCATGTATTGATGTGCCATCCTGAAGGAGTTGGACTGCCTGTGCAACCTCTGTAGGGTCCAGGTATCGCCTCATGCTACCAGTAGTGACACTGACTCTAGTCAATTGCAAAACTAGTGAAAAAACAGTCAGAAAAAGATGAGTAGGGAAAAAAAATATCAGTGGCCTCCACCTGTAATACCATTCCTGTTTTGAGGGTCGTCTCATTGTTGCCCATCTAGTGCAGTTGTTGTTAATTTCATTAACACCTAAGCAGCTGAAATTGATTAACAACCCCCTCTGCTACTTAACTGACCAGATCAATATCCTAGGAGTTTAACTGACTTGATGCTGTACCTTGATTAAAAAGTGTTCCTTTGATTTTTTTGAACAGTGTATAACAAGAAACTCTCCAGCATAAAAAAAAGTGGGCTTCCCCTTTAACCAATTCAATACCGGGCAATTTTACCCCCTTCCTGCCCAGGCCATTTTTCAGGTTTCAGCGCTCTCACACTTTGAATGACAATTGCGCGGTCATACAACACTGTACCCAAACTAAGATGTTATCATTTTCTTCACACAACTAGAGCTTTCTTTTGGTGGTATTTAATCATCACTGGGAATTTTATTTTTTGCTAAATTAACAAAAAAAGACCAAAAATTTTGAAAAAAAACCCCCACAATTTTCTTTGTTTCTGTTATAAAAGTTTGCAAATAAATAATTGTTCTTCATAAATTTAGGCCGAGATGTATTCTGCTACATGTCTTTGGTGAAAATAACCCAAATTAGGATGTATTTTTTAGTTTGTAGGAAAGTTATAGAGTTCACAAACTATGGTATAGATCTGAATATTGATCAATCCTGAAGTACTGACAGCCAATCTAATTTCTTGAGGTCCAAGAATGTCAGAATAGTACAGATATCCCCCAAATGACCCTTTTTGCAAAGTAGACAGTCCGATGCACTTCATAAGAGGCATGGCAAGTTTTTTGAAGTTGTATTTTTTTTGTCATAATTTTTTGTTAAATGAAAAAATCAAAAAAATTATTTTCACTATTTTTTTTTTACATACTGTCACCATTGCAGTACAGCATCATCATATAACTGGCATGGCGGTGATCAGGGACACTGGTGACAGTGTGGAAAAAAAATATATATATATATATTTTTTTTTTTATTATTATTTAAATTTTTTATTACATTTTTTAAAAAAAAATTTAAGATTTTTTTTTCATATTTCACTATGTCCAAAGTAGTACAATGTTACCATAGTAACATTGTACTACTTTGGGGAAGTGATCAGTATTTTTTTTTTTTTTTTACACAATTTGCTTATAGCAAAGAATTACTTTGCTATAAGCAAGCATTTACCTGAATAACATCGATTCATTCAGGGTTTTTTTTTTTTTTGTGCTTAGCTGTGATTTGGCCACAGCTAATCACATGACATGTGCATGTGATTAGCTGTGACCATTCACAGCTAGACACTAGTATACAATGGATGGCATGAATGAAGCCATCCGTTGTATACAACTGTCATGTGACCTGCTGTGATTGGTCACATGTGACCAATCACAGCAGGTCACATGGTACCGGCAACTGGGGCCGGTACTCAGATCTGTCATCGGCCGTGTCCGAGGTACACGGCCGGTGACAGATCGCGCCGCTGCGCGGCTTTGCAAACACGCGAACTGTGCATGTGCGGGAGGACGCCATATGGCGGCCTCCCGGAAAGCTAGTACATTTTTCCGGATGCCATTCGGCCATAGGTTAATATTCATATTGGTTGTGGGGGGTCTGCAGGCTGGGAGCTTATTGGAATCTGGTCTTTAAGGGGGTCTCCTTATATCAGACTCCCCTCTTATGAAAGGGTGAAAAAAAATCCCAAAAGATCCAGCAATGCACACCAGTCACGTTGACACCCAAAACAACGCTCTGCACACAGTCCCACCAACCCACATTAGCCACGTTGCCACTGCTGCGCTGTGAACAGAATTAAACAAAGGTGTGTGTAGCATTATCCAAAAATGATAAGCATCACTGCAGACTGAAGCCTCTCCTTTACTGTGGGCCCTCGGTGCCAGCAAAGAAGCCTGTTCATGCTCATAATATAGACAATATAACAAAAGCTGCATAACGGTAAGGCAAGTTCCACTGGATGCCTTTATTCAGCCATAAGCATACATGACAGCAGATAGGATGTCCCCAACCAGGGACTGGCCATCCTTGATGTGTTTCACCGTGATAGGCTTAATTAGACATCCTTACTATTAGGCCCATCATGAAACTTGTCAAGGAGGGGCTGTCCTTGGGCGGTGACATCCTTTGAGAAAAGGGGTGTCTGACCTTATTGACCATATCTGGCAATTGACAGTTGTCACTTTCCCCTTTGTTGACATTCATACCTGAAAAGTGGCATGTGCAGGTTGGCTGGACTGCAGGTGGATCATTTTGTCCCAGTATGTTGCCGTCGTGACCACTGGGAGGTTTCATTTCACATTCAGAGCATGTTTTTGCACAGTGTACATTTTCATACGCAAAGCTGTGCAGAAAACTATAGACATACTGCATAATTCTGCACATGACACCAGTGTTTTGGTGTTATAAAAACAACTACTTTCTGTGTGCTTTGTACATGATGTGAAGGAGTACTAGACCTGGGTGTTCATTTTCAGTTTTTTTTTTCCAACCAGCTAGTTGAACAAAAAATATTGACAGATCACCCCATCAACACAATGTGTGATGCAGGGATCTCCCAGGCTTAGCTATTGTATTCTGACAGTGAGGACTCCCCCCACGTCAGAATACACTGATCAGTGTTGCAGCCATTGGCTGAAAGTGCTGATCATATGTGCTGATTGTATTCTGGCTTTCCCAACAGGATCGTTCGACAGTCAGCAGTGCACATGGACCAAACGTCGGTCCATGTATACCCTGCTTTAGCCTTGTGTTTATTGTCTTTTCAGGTCACAAAAGCACATTTTAGTAAGCATAATTGCTCCACCATAATTATATATACGGTATAAACACAGATTGATGGGCTTTACATGGCACGGTTAGTTTTTACTCCCTGTTTAGTCCTGATGCCAGCCTAATATCACTCACGAACAAATTCTTCCTTAGGCTTATTATTAAAATATGTTTTGTTTTGTTTTTTGCACTTCATACATTTATTTCAGTGAGTAAATCTGACAGATATGCTGGATATGCCACATGACAGAGTTACATTGCTCCGTACTGTGAAATTTTAATATTGCTGCCTTACATATTTCTGGAAATACATATTACCCAGTGGGAATGGATATGGTGGCTTTGGCTTACATTTGCAGTGTCCGCAGGCCCTGAGTTGTCACCCTAACCATTCCTACTTATTATAATATGCCGCTGCTTGTTAGTGTACATGGTGAAATGTGCTTTCGTTCTGAATTTCATCTAACCCAGCTGTCATATTTCAGGTCAAATCACATAGTTAGCTCTTCTCAGTCATATCATTAATTTAAAGACAAGTCACATGTACATAAAGATTAGGGCAATTTCTGCAGATTTATGGCATTGAAACGTCCAGTTTTTTATAAAACACTCTATCCAGCAATAAGGTGACGCTTGGCATGCAGACAGATTTTCTCTGAAGACGATAGCTCTGCTGAAAATGAATAGAAAAGGAAAAACCGTGCACTGCAGATAACATTTCCAATGCACAATGTACCATTTATAAGAAGCAGTAACCTGAAAAGATTGCTAGTACCAGAGTTTTTGCCCCATGGCACATTTTGTGCACACCTATAATGGGTAGGAAATCATTTGCTTGCGGCCAAGTAAAACAACTACAACGCAATCGGGCCTCCGAAACAAAACCTGAAGATTGTCAAGGTCCTACCTTTCCTCAGGGTTTGTGCTGCTCCATGTGCTGGCTCCAACTTGGGTGTCTGCTAAGCATTGTGGGATCCTTTATGCTCTCAGCCCTCTGCAGCTCCTCCCAGGAGGGTGCGGCTTATCACATTTAAGTCTGTCGGTTGCAGCCGTTCTTTGCATTCGTGTCCTGTATGTTGCATTGCAGCAAGCTCTTGTTCAGCTCTCGTTGCTCTCCTGGAAACCAACTCGGCTTTGACAAAGACTCCTCTTGCTCTGACCCTTGGCCCATTCTGACCATTCTCTGCTTTATTCCATTACCTCCCGTTGCTGAACCTGGCCCGTGACCTGAGTATTCTTGCCTACCGTCTTGTACTGTCTGTTCCACTGTTATCGACCTGGCCTGTCCGACCATGCTATACGTCTTTCCATCTGGCCCCTACCCACAATACGCCATTGGCGACCTGGTCTCAGGCTGCGTCAAGTCCATCCCCACCATCAGGGGCCCTGGTGAAGGGCAGCCTGGGGCTTAGACTCCGCGCCCTGAGGGACTCCGGTCTGTGGGTCACCAGAGGCTGTCGCCAGTCGGTGCCTGACCTTACCATAAGGCCTGCCTGACCATTCCACAGCTCCAGTCTTGACAAAGATGCAACCGCCTCTAAAGTTACATTTGTTTGCTGTCTGTTTTAATACGATAAAGTCCTTACAGAACTGTAAATTTCTTTATTTCTACATTGTACTGGTAAAGTGGAAGACTATTCTGTCTACCCTGTGAAAGAAAAGATGCTCATACGTACCTATTCTTAAGCCACTCCGGTCCAGTCACATGATCGTATTCCAGTGCCGGCTTCAGTATAGAGGAGGGACAGCCAGTAACATAAGTCTTTAGGTGATGTCACTGCACAGGCATTTGCAGCTGTTGTCAGCGATCTCTCCTCTACACTGAAGCCGCCTGGAGGGATCGTGTGACCGGACCAGAGCAGCTTCAAAATAGGTAGGTATAGGCATCTGTCCTTTTACAGAGTAGATGAAATACGCTTAGAATGGAGGTGGTAGTAGATTTAGCCTTAGTTAGATTTTGTCCAAACTTCCACTTTAATCTTTAAAACTGAAAACTTAGCACTAGAGATGAACAAATCTGCCTGGGATCTGCCAGGATCTAATCCTGCTAGAAATTTGGTGAACCTAAACTTAGTGGTGAATCCTACCACTATGAGGAGTTAGTAAATTATGGTTATTTTTTTGGGCTAATTTCAAAGCTATTGCAGTGTTGATGGGTGAATCCCTCCCATGAAACTATTGTGTTCTATTGAGGAGAGGGAGAGAGGGTGCTGACAGCCATCCCTGCTAGGGGGAACAAAGTTATTGATGCTAGCAGTTATACCTGCTGGCAATCATTGCATGCTAAAAATCCAACATGTTGGTTTTAAATTGATCGATCCATCTATGGCCAGGTTTAGCCTACTCTGGCTGTGCATATTTTGGCTCAGGAATTAATTTTTTTGCCTATTACAAGTACCTTGGCTTTTATATAGTACAGTAGTACCAATTGAACCTGATTAATTGCAGTAAAAAAAGCCTATTTTATTATTTTTTGGGTAGTTTTAGTAGTGACGCTGTTTTTATTAGGTCTTCTTCAATGCAATCTGTCTGCATCCAGGGCCACACATCTGTCCATAATTGCATGTAACCACTGGCATCATGTGTACAGTCTTGGCTCTTAGCCTATCCTTGGTTTGTGCAGGCATCCTGACTGTGGTTAATCGCACAACCCTGTGATCCCCCTTGCGGAGAAACACTGATTATTGGCAGTGTACTGCCCTAAACAGCCATATGAATGAGGCCTAATATACAGTGGGGATCGAAAGTTTGGGCACCCCAGCTAAAAATTTGTATTAATGTGCATAAAGAAGCCAAGGAAAGATGGAAAAATCTCCAAAAGGCATCAAATTACAGATTAGACATTCTTATAATATGTCAAAAAAAGTTAGATTTTATTTCCATCATTTACACTTTCAAAATACCAGAAAACAAAAAAATGGCGTCTGCAAAAGTTTGGGCACCCTGCAGAATTTATAGCATGCACTGCCCCCTTTGCCAAGCTGAGACCTGCCAGTGTCATGGATTGTTCTCAATCATCGTCTGGGAAGACCAGGTGATGTCAATCTCAAAGGTTTTAAATGCCCAGACTCATCTGACCTTGCCCCAACAATCAGCACCATGGGTTCTTCTAAGCAGTTGTCTAGAAAACCTGAAACTGAAAATAGTTGACGCTCACAAAGCTGGAGAAGGTTATAAGAAGATAGCAAAGCGTTTTCAGATGTCAATATCCTCTGTTCGGAATGTAATTAAGAAATGGCAGTCATCAGGAACAGTGGAAGTTAAAGCAAGATCTGGAAGACCAAGAAAAATATCAGACAGAACAGCTCGCAGGATTGTGAGAAAAACAATTCAAAACCCACGTTTGACTGCACGATCCCTCCAGAAAGATCTGGCAGACACTGGAGTTGTGGTACACTATTCCACTATAAAGAGATACTTGTACAAATATGATCTTCATGGAAGAGTCATCAGAAGAAAACCTCTTCTACGTCCTCACCACAAAAATCATCGTTTGAACTTTGCAAATGAACATATAGACAAGTCTGATGCATTTTGGAAACAAGTTCTGTGGACCGATGAGGTTAAAATTGAACTTTTTGGCCGGAACGAGCAAAGGTACGTTTGGGGAAGAAGGGGCACAGAATTTAATGAACAGAACCTCTGTCCAACTGTTAAGCATGGGGTTGGATCAATCATGCTTTGGGGTTGTGTTGCAGCCAGTGGCACAGGGAACATCTCACGAGTAGAAGGAAAAATGGATTCAATAACATTTCAGCAAATTTTGGATGGTAACTTGATACCATCTGTGAAAAAGCTGAAGTTAAAGAGAGGATGGCTTCTACAAATGGATAATGATCCTAAACACACCTCAAAATCCACGGGGGATTACATCAAGAGTTGTAAACTGAAGGTTTTGCCATGGCCTTCACAATCTCCTGACCTCAACATAACTGAAAATCTATGGATAGACCTTAAAAGAGCAGTGCGTGACAGACAGCCCAGAAATCTCAAAAAACTGGAAGACTTTTGTAAGGAAGAATGGGCAAAGATATCTCAAACAAGAATTGAAAGACTCTTGGCTGGCTACAAAAAGCGTTTACAAGCTGTGATACTTGCCAAAGGGGGCAGTACAAGATATTAACTCTGCAGGGTGCCCAAACTTTTGCAGACGCCATTTTTTGTTTTCTGTTATTTTGAAAGTGTAAATGATTGAAATAAAATCTAACTTTTGTTGACATATTATAAGAATGTCTAATCTGTAATTTGATGCCTTTTGGAGATTTTTCCATCTTTCCTTGGCTTCTTTATGCACATTAATACAAATTTTTAGCTGGGGTGCCCAAACTTTCGATCCCCACTGTATATTGGTGTTTTTAGTTCAATTTTCTAGGCAAAATAAAAGAGCCATAAACACAAGATGATACATGGTAGAAGTCAAATGGTGGATGTCTACATGCACATCTGTGGAACATCAAAACATGACATTAATCCATTGTGTGAAGTCATAAAATTCCTCAAATAATTATGTAACAATATTAAGAAGTATCCATATTATTTTAGATAGGAAGAGGGGGCAAAAAACTTATTTCTGACACTACTATCTGAATCACAAAGATAAATGTTTGTAGTAGTGTGGTAACATCAGTTTACTAAAATATCTTTGACATAGATAGGATAGGAATGGGAGTAGGAATAAAAAATGGGAATGAAGGTAAATGTAAAAGAGAGAAAAAGTACAAAAATAAGGTGGAAAGGGAAAAGAAGAAGAAATATAAAGATGAGCAAGGGGATAGAGTAAGAAAAATGGAACTGGGGTCATAGGAAAGGAGGGGGGGGGGTGTCATGGTTACTCAGCTAGTAAATCTCTGAACTCCTGGGAATGCCGAAAGCTCATCCATGCTGCTGAAGTAAAAGGTACATCTGTTCAATTTGTCATATTCTGCAGCAATTAGATGTTCAAAATGCTGGACTCCCATATGGTTATTTTTTGAAAAGTAGCGAATGTTGCTTTCGTATGGGAATTTATTTACTGTGCTTGATTAACCAGCAGTGCATGTTTGTTGAATGTCACATCTACTGCTTTATAAATATGCCCCTGAAGGATAAGTTCACCTTTCATAACATGTTACATGTTACATCTATATTCAGGGTGTAACATGTAACATGTTATAAAAGGACTGGCCCCCGCCTTGACAGCTCGTGGGGAATCTTCTCCCCCTGCTAGCTGTCAAAATGTAAAAAAACCTCAGTCGTGCGGCGCACCGCCAACCCGGCTGCATCACTCATTCATAGTTCTTTGTGAATGAGAAAACTACCAGTCCCGACAGCCTTGCATGTCTCCAGGGCAAACATTGGTCGTTATAAGTGTTAAGGCTTACATACCACCTGGTGGTACTAATGATAACCTGTCATATGATTGGTATTCAACAGCTGGTTAATCATGGGGTGATTTGAAATATATATTTGATATATATTGTTTAGAAATGGATTTTTGACTAATGATGGGGTAATATTTTTGCATAATGGATATACTTGCCTGGACAAATGCAGATATTTAAATTAAATATACACTGTGGCTAGAGAAATTGAAAACCCTGTGCACTATTATGGTGAAGGACCTTAGCACCAGAGGCAGCTGTAGGTCTCCTTGTGTTCTGCAGTACTAACATGGAGATGCAAGAACAGTTGTCACATACCTGTATGTGGACCCTGAGATGATGAGGATGGCCTCTCATTCAGTTCCTGTCCGAGCGCCCTGGAAGTTGAGATGGGGTCTGCAGGGTTAATGGAAGGTCTCAAGTGCCAGGGTGCTGACTAGAACTAGAACTCTAGAACTAGACTAGAACTTGATAGCACTGGTATCAGATGAGCAAGATACAGTTGGTGGTACACCGTGGATACGCCAACTTTGGTTGTAAGTAGAGTAGACTCATAAGCCAGGTCCAGTAAAAGCAGAGCAGGAAGGCACTGAATAATAAGTGGATCGGAGTCAGGAACAAGCAGAGGACGGCAAAGTGCAGGCAGCAAGGTACAAAGTTGATGGGCATCGTGGTCAAAATTCCATGCCAAGATCAATTATGGATATGGGTAGCAAACATAGGCAGACAAGGGAAATCCAAAAACAAATCAGTTGGAAGCCATGTCAATAACAAGGTCTGTATAAGTTTCAGGATCAAGAATATATGAGAAAAGACTGAAAGACCATTCAACAAGTATCCTGTGCAGAGCTCAGTACCTCTGTTGGTATCAGTGGATTCATTCTGATGCAAACATGCTGGTGCACGTACATGTGCTCAACATCACTTGTGTAGTTAGGTTTCTTTGCCCGTAAACATGTGCATGCATGTTCCTGATATCAGTGCTCATCTGCCTACGTTTTACTGATAAATCAGTGCTACCTTTCGTGGATTATGATTTGAGTTTACCCTACATCCATTATTCTGCATGAGTTGTCCACCATCTAGGGAAAATTCATCTGATCAGATTACCTTTTTTTTCCATTCACTAAAAATCCATTGCTGCTTTTCAGTAGCTCACTAAATGCCTTCAGTGGCTTATTATTTAGTGGATTAGATTATTTTATGATATTTTACTTAAAACGTTCAATACACAAACGCAAATGTCATATATTTACTCCGGACGTCCGGCGAGAAGGACGTGCGTCGGCGAGCTCCTGCTCCCCTGGCCCCAATCCGCTGCCATCTGGGCAGCAGCGGACCCTAACGGGGGCCCCACGATCCTTCGGTCCCTGCTCATCAGCCAGGTAAGGCCACTGCACCTTTTCCCCGGACCTCCGGGACTTGCGGCCTACCTGGCACCCGAAGCCGCGGCCTCGATTTTTGGCGCGGCCGACCCGGATCGCCGGGCATCAGCCCAGGCCGCCGCTGCTCTGTTCCCCGGTCCCCGCCGATCAACCAGCCTCCCCAGGGCCCCCCTCACTGGCCCTGGGTCCATCCCGACCACCGGGTACCAGCTCGCCCGGAGCAGCCACGTGCTCGTCAGCTCCGGCGCCCCCGCGCCCGATCCGCTGCCATCCGGGCCCCTGAGCCTGCTGCCGATGTCCCCACCAACACCCTGAAGGGGACACAGACACTCCGTCCCTCCAGCGGAGCTCCGGCGGTCCGAAGCGGCTTGAGGCCTACCACGGCACCCGAAGCCGCGGTGTTTCCTGCCGGCCGTGGCTGGAATCGCAGCGGGACGCCTCCGCTCCTCCGGGGAAGCTACCACCACCAGCACCAACGGTCCTCCTAACATAGGAGGGATCCACCTCCACCCCGACGCTCCAGGACATCAGGTACTCCACCAGGGGCACCCACTACCCATCAGGGAGCCCAACCACCATCCCACCGCCAGCCACCAGGGATCCCACCACCCACCAGAAACCCTAACCACCAGGGACCCCTAACCACTATCCCTCCAGGGATCGCTACTAACCCACCAGGGATAGCACGGCCACCATCCCACCAGGGATCCCCTGCCCTCCACCCCACCTGGGACTACCAGCCACCTCCCACTGCGTTTCGGACACTGCTTCGCCATCCCTGACCAGCACCCCCTCACCCACCCTGACCCTTCCTGCACCCCGCTCACCCCAACATGCCGCCCGCGCTCCTCCTCCTTGTCCTCCTCTCCTCCATCCCTAAAACCGCCTTCCTCTACCCACCCACCCCCGCTAAGCAGCTCTATATCGCCCCCTCACTTCTCCCCTCTCCCCACTACGGCACCCACCACCTCCTCCTGCTACTCCACTTCCCCGCTGACCCACTTGCCACCACTTTCAGACCCAAGCGCTCCTACACCTCCCGTTCCCACGCCACCTTCCTCACCCTCCTCCTTCTCATATCAGCTGGGGACATCTCCCCAAACCCTGGCCCCTCACCACCTCACACCCCCCCTAGAGCCCCCCCTGCTCACGCCAGCCGACGCGACCCCCTCAACCTCATACATGTACCCCTCCTCCCCATATCTATCCCCCCTCTCTCGGTTGCACTCCTGAATGCTCGTTCGGTTTGCAATAAGCTTACCGCCATCCATGACCTCTTCATCTCTCGCTCCCTCAACCTCCTAGCAATCACCGAAACTTGGGTACAGGCCACCGACTCCACCTCCCCTGCGGCACTCACTCATGGAGGTCTCATCTGGACCCATTCACCAAGACTGAGCGATCGCAGAGGTGGTGGTTTCGGCTTGCTCCTGTCACCGCTTAGCACCTTCCAGGTCCTCCCTAACCCACCCTCTCTTTCCTTCCCCTCCTTTGAGGCGCACTGCATCCGACTCTTCTCACCCACCCCCCTAAGGATCGCAGTGATCTACAGGCCTCCCGGACCCATAGCCCGCTTCCTGGATGACTTCGCCGCCTGGCTTCCCTTCTTCCTCTCCTCTGAGCTCCCCACCATCATCCTCGGGGACTTCAACATCCCCATCAACGACAACACCCCGGCTACTTCCCAATTCCTCCACCTAACCTCCTCTTTCGCGCTCACACAGCACACTCAATCCTCCACCCACCTCGGAGGGAACACCCTGGACCTCGTCTTTTCCCACCTCTGTACCCTCAACCAGTTCGCGAACACCCCCTTCCCTCTCTCCGACCACCACCTCATCACCTTCTCCATCTCCCCTTCCCCCAACTCCCCCCCTCAAAAACGCCAAACCATCACCAGCCGCAACCTCCGCAACCTGAACCCGGCCCCCCTCCACTCTGCCGCCGACTGCCTACACGACAGCATCCTTTCACTGTCATGTCCTGAGATAGCCACCACCTTGTACAATGACTCACTGTCAGCTGCCCTAGACTCTCTGGCACCCCTTACCACACGCACCATCAAACCCAGACCGCTTCAACCCTGGCAGACCGACAGCACTAAACGCCTCAAACGTCGCAGTCGCGCACTGGAGAGACTGTGGCGCAAAACCAGGTCCCCTCATACTTTCTCCCTCTACAAATCTGCATTTCTTATCTACACCTCCTCCCTCCACGCCGCCAAGCAGGCCTACTTTGTTAACCTAATAAACACCCTCTCCTCCTGCCCCCGCCGACTTTTCTCCACCTTCAACTCCCTGCTCTCCCCCCCCCCTCCTCCACTCAGTACCTCTCTCACCGCCCACGAAATTGCCACCCATTTCCACAACAAGATTGACGCTATCCGTAAGGACATCGTCAACTTGCAATCTACCTCCCCACCTAGCCTCCTCGCCCCCGTCACCCCTTCATCTCCCCCCTCCTCTGCCCTCACAACCGCACTGCCCCCCTCCTCTCCCAATGCCCCGCCCACCATAACCCCCCCCGCACTGCACTCCCTCAGCCCTGTCACTACTGAGGAAGTCGCCAAAGTCCTCTCAAAAGCCCGCCTCACTACCTGCCCCCTGGACCCTATCCCCTCTCAACTCCTCCGGTCACCCCCCTCTTCCCTCATCCGCTCCCTCACCCACATCTTCAATCTCTCCCTCTCTACTGGCGTATTCCCCTCCCCCCTAAAGCACGCGCATATCACCCCCATCCTCAAAAAGCCCTCCCTGGATCCCGCGGACCCCAACAACCTCAGACCCATCTCCCTGCTGCCACTCACCTCCAAGCTCCTTGAACGCTTAGTCTACGATCGCCTAAGCTCCCACCTTACTGACAATAACCTCCTTGACCCTCTACAGTCCGGCTTCCGTCCCCTACACTCCACTGAAACCGCCCTCCTCAAAATCACTAACGACCTACTCAACGCCAAAGCCAAGGGCGACTACTCTGTCCTCCTTCTCCTGGACCTCTCTGCGGCCTTCGACACAGTTGACCACCCCCTCCTTCTTAATAAACTACTCTCCCTTGGCATCGGAGATGCTGCTCTCTCTTGGTTCTCATCCTACCTATCCCGACGCTCCTTCAGTGTCACCTACAATGGTGCCACCTCCCCCTCCCTCCCCCTCTCTGTTGGGGTCCCCCAAGGCTCTGTCCTTGGACCCCTTCTCTTCTCCATCTACACCTCCTCCCTGGGCAAACTCATACAATCTCACGGCTTCAACTATCACCTCTATGCTGACGACACCCAAATCTACCTCTCCACCCCTCACCTCACCCCCACTATCTCCGCCCGCATCACTCACCTCCTAAATGACATCTCAGACTGGATGTCGCTACATTTCCTCAAGATTAACCTCTCCAAAACCGAGCTTCTCGTCTTTCCCCCTGCCCACACCCCCCCCCCATCCTATCCATCATCACCAACAACTCCACTATCACTTCCGCCCCGCAAGCCAAAGTCCTTGGCGTCATTCTTGACGCGAACCTCTCCCTCCAACCGCATGTCAAATCACTCACAAACACATGCAGGCTCCATCTTCGCAACATTGCCAAGATCCGCTCCTTCCTCACCCCAGACACCACCAAACTTCTAGTACACTCCCTCATCATCTCACGCCTTGACTACTGCAACTCCCTCCTCACTGGCCTACCCAAGTGCAGGCTCTCCCCGCTCCAGACCATCCTGAACTCAGCTGCCAGACTCATCCACCTTACCACCCGCTCCACCTCTGCCACCCCCCTCTGCCTCTCCCTCCACTGGCTCCCGATTGCCCAACGCATCAAATTTAAACTCCTTACCCTGACCTACAAAGCCGTTCACAACACTGCCCCTGACTACCTCACCAATCTGATCACCAGGTACCACCCTACCCGTACCCTTCGCTCCTCACAGGACCTCCTTCTATCCTGCTCCCTGGTCTCCTCCTCCCATGCACGACTGCAGGACTTCTCCAGGTCCTCCCCCATCCTCTGGAACTCACTGCCCCAATCCATCAGACTGTCGCCTTCTCTATTCACATTCAGGCGCTCCCTCAAAACCCATCTCTTCAGGGAAGCCTACCCCACCCTCACCTAACGGCCATCCTCCCTCATTCCTCCTACCACTTCATCCCCCCCAGCCACTTCCTACTGTACCTTTACCCCCTCCCTCCTAGATTGTAAGCTCGTAAGAGTAGGGCCCTCTTACCCCTCGTACGCTGTCTGTCTTTGTTGTACTGTGCCATGTATTGTCCCCCCCTATTGTACAGCGCTGAGCAAACCCTTTGGCGCTATATAAACTCGTAGTAATAATAATAATAATAATAATAATAAGATGTGTAATCCTTATTTTTTCATAATGATATCAACATTGTATGTAAGCTCACAAATAAATATATACTGTAGTTTACCATCAATCCCAGTAATCACAGTGTATATCTTCTATTTCCTGTTGTGCCTTTCATTCTTCTTACTGTATCTGAAGATCATGCCAGCAAAAGTATTCTCCAGGGATTTATTGTGTCTCCATGCAAGAGCAGTGTTGCCACCCTATGCTTCAATCGCGGCAGAAAGCTGCGGTGACAGTGTAGGCATGTTCAGCTTTAATACCCAGCAAATGCTGCTGCAACGCCTTATACTTCTGAAGTGCTCTGAGACTGAAAGATTCTTGAGCTAACCACGGAGGTGTACATGTCACTGGAACAAGCGTACTGTAAAGGTAAGTTAAAAAAGCATTAAATATAACTGCCCCAATTGGTTGATACAGCTCTTTCAATTTTAAGCATTTTCAAGTTGAGTTTAGTTATACTTTGCCTGCAGCACACCAGTAGTATTGAAAAAGCACTAGTTGTAAAAAAATACTAAAAACAGAACAGGCTAAATAAAGTACATAATGCACTTTTGTGAATTGCAATCTAGGAGATGTATAGAAAAGGAAAATAAAAGCCGAAAAAGAAAAAAAAATGAATTAGGACTATTCTGTGTGAAGGCCTGTTGTTATGTCCATATAGAGAGCAATGTGGAAAGTGTGTTCTAATATTGATTGCTGTACCCATTAATTGTATTGTAACATTTACTGTTGTCCTATAGACTAGCAATTTATCATTACAACCTGAGTCACCTATCTCTACTGTTCATGCAACAAATGCTGCCAAATGCTGCCTTCCTCCCTGACAGAGCAGATAATTTCATGAGGTGTCTTGTATCTTGGTGCATTCATTTTATAACTTCAGAAATGCCAAAAGTCTAGTTTTTTTGCTGTGCTCAAATTCCCTATCCTGTGGCCAAAAAACAACAAACACGTTTTTTTAAATTTAGGTCAAGCATTAAATCCATTTTGTTTTGTTTTTTCTTCAAAACAAATGTACAATGAATATGCCGGTGTATGTCTTTATTTATGTAACTTCATATAAAATATATATATATATATATATATATATATATATATATAAAAATATATACATGTATATATATATATTGTATATATACACTATATTGCCAAAAGTATTGGGATGCCTGTCTTTACACACACATGAACTTTCATGGCATCCCAGTCTTAGTCTGTAGGGTTTAATATTGAGTTGGCCCACCCTTTGCATCTATAACAGCTTCAACTCTTCTGGGAAGGCTGGCCACAAGGTTTAGGTGTGTGTCTATGGGAATGTTTGACCATTCTTCCAGAAACGCATTTGTGAGGTCAGGCACTGATGTTGGACGAGAAGGCCTGGCTTGCAGTCTCCGCTCTAATTCACCTCAAAGCTGTTCTATTGGGTTGAGGTCAGGGCTTTCTGCAGGTCAAGTTCCTCCAAACCAAACTCCCTCATCCATGTCTTTATGGACCTTGTTTTGTGCACTGGTGCACAGTCATGTTGGAACAGGAAGGGGCCATCCCCAAACTGTTCCCACAAAGTTGGGAGCATGAAATTGTCCAAAATGTCTTGGTATGCTGATGCTTTAAGAGCTCCCTTCAATGGAACTAAGGGGCGAAGCCCAACCCCTGAAAAGCAACCCCACATCATAATCCCCCCTCCACCAAACTTACCACTGCATCTGACGCTTTGCATAATTATCACATTGTAAAGTGCTGCACAAACTGTTGGTACTATATAAATCCTGTATATTAAGAATAATAATAATTGCACTTGGTGATGTAAGGCTTGGATGCAGCTGCTCAGCCATGGAAACCCATTCCACAAAGCTCTCTACACACTGTTATTGTGCTAATCTGAAGGCCACACGAAGTCTGGAGGTCTTTAGCTATTGACTCTGCTGACAGTTGGCGACTTCTGTGCACTGTGTGCTTCAGCATGCATTGACCCTACCCTGTCATGTTACGTGGACTACCTCTTCATGGCTGAGTTGCTGTTGTTCCCAGTTGCTTCCACTTTGTTATAATACCACTAACAGTTGACTGTGGAATATTTAGTTGCAAGGAAATTTCATGGATGTACTTATGGCATAGGTGGCAACCTATCACGGTACCATGCTTGAATTCACAGAAGCAGTCTGCAAGCCTAGGTGCTTGATTGTATACACTTGTGGCCATGGAGGTGATTGGGACACCTGAATCCAATGATTTGGAGGGGTGTCCCAACACTTCTGGCAATATAGTGTATATGTAGCACTACCCCCTTATAAGCGTCTGTCTGTTCTGAGCCTGATTTGGAAGCACAGACCTAGCTGACACCACCGTGAAACCTTGATCCAAGAGAACCCCCTGGTTTTAACCACAAAATAATCACACAGTTTAAGGTAAACAAATATTCTGATTGTGTTGTGCTCAGGGTATAGGAAGTGCAAGCATAAAAGGAATGACATTGAGTGCACACAAAAATTAAACACACTGAAAGGTTCAAGAGAATAGTCAAGCACAGTACCCCTTTAAGTAAACCCAAGTGTCCTGCAGGACCAAAGTTTAAACATCCAATCCAGCACTGAGATATATTTCCCCAAGTGAGCCGAAATAGCCTATCAAGGTACTGGGCTAACTCACTTTTGGGTTCTCAATAGCTGGGAACAGGGTTTAACTCTAGAAATTAATTCTTGCAAGCAATAATATCCCCTTTAGTATCTCATCAAAGAACAGCAACAAATCTTCTGTGTGCTTGATTGGGCCCTAGTTGGTGCACATCAAGGTTGAGATCCTTTTTTGTGTAAGAGGAAGATTTCCTCAGGATGGTACAGCAACAGAAAAATTCCCCTTAGGGTGATGTTGAATACTGGGTAAGGTCTCTTTAACAAAAATGATGAATGCAAGAATTTGCTAAAGTTGAAGAAAGGGATAGAAGTAGACTTCAGCAGAGTTTGAAACCCTACAGGTGAACTAGTTCGGTGAAGCAAGTTCCTTTACAGCTGGAAGAGGTTTAAAATGAGATACTGAATGTAATCCTATCTGCAGGGAAGCACATGCTTTAGCAAGACTCCTGCAGTTTCAGAATAGTATGGAAACACTAAAGCAGTAGGCCGCAGTACATTCAGTCTTTGGGCTAAACAGTCTTTGTCCCAATGTGATAAACTGTGAAGCGATGTGTACTAAACTGGAACGTTTGAAAATAACAGTCAGCTACAACTTGTGATGATCTGAGTTATGGAACCCTCTCACCCGGTCCCTCTGCCAAGAAAGCTATGGCGATAGCAGCACTATGATCTAGCTGCCTGCAGGATTGACTGTCCTGCTTGGCAGTGGTACCAGCAGTCTGCAGTCTCTCTTTCCTTCTCCCAGATGTGACCTGATCTAGCCTGGGTCCTCTGAGTCCCACACTGCCTGCTGCATACCTGTCCTTAGCTTTTCACCATCTACTTCCTTTCTGGAGAATTCTTTTGAATATATAGGCTCCAGACCATTATATATATATATATATATATATATATATACACTATATTGCCAAAAGTAATGGGACACCCCTCCAGATCATTGGATTCAGGTGTCCCAATCACCTCCATGGCCACAGGAGTAAAAAATCAAGCACCTAGGCATGCAAACTGCTTCTACAAACATTTGTATAAGTACGGGTCACTCTCAGGAGCTCAGTGAATTCAAGCGTGGTACCGTGATAGGTTGCCACCTGGGCAATAAGTGTATACATGAAATTTCCTTGCTACTAAATATTCCACAATCAACTGTTAGGACATTATAACAAAGTGGAAGCAACTAGGAACAACAGCAAGTCAGCCACGAAGTGGTGGGCCACGTAAAATGACTCAACGGGGTCAGCGCATGCTGAAACGCACAGTGCGCTGAAGTCAATAGCTAAAGACCTCTAAACTTTGTGTGGCGTTCAAATTAGCACAACAGTGTGTAGAGAGCTTCATGGAATGGGTTTCCATGACCAAGCAGCTGCATCCAAGCCTTACATCGCTGAGTGCAATGCAAAGCATCGGATGCAGGGGTGTAAAGTACGCCGATACTGGACTCTAGAGCAGTGGAGATGTGTTCTCTGGAGTGACGAATCACACTTCTCTGTCTGGCAATCTGATGGACATGTCTAAGTTTGGCAGTTGCCAGGAGAACGGTACTTGCCTGACTGCATTGTGCCAAGTGTAAAGTTTGGTGGAGGGGGGATTATGGTGTGGGGTTGTTTTTCAGGGGTTGAGCTTGGCCCTTTAGCTCTAGTGAAGGTAACTCTTAAGACGTCAACAAACCAAGACATTTTGGACAATTTCATGCTCCCAACTTTGTGGGAACAGTTTGGGGATGTCCCCATCCTATTTCAACATGACTGTGCACTAGTGCCCAAACCAAGTATCTAAAGACATGGGTGAGTGAGTCTGGGGTGGAGGAACTTGACTGGCCTGCTCAGAGTCCTGACCTCAACCTGATAGAACACCTTTGGGATGAATAAGAGCAGAGACTGCGAGCCAGGCCTTCTCGTCTGAGATCAGTGCCTGACCTCACAAGTGCACTTCGGGATGAATGGTCAAACATTCCTATAGGAAATGGGGGATAAGTTCTGAGGCACAGAGGTATATAAACTCCAATTCAGAAGAGGCGGAAAGGGGAGGGAAACAAATAGTTAATGGAGTATAAATATCACAAATGTGCAAGTCTATGAAGGATAGTGGCTCAGGTGCATATGGCAACAGCACATGATGAATACGCATATAATATATAAATGTAATGAATAAAGTCTGATAACAAAGTCTCTGGGGTTGGCATGATGATAGCGGCAGCCGTCCTTAGGAACAAGGCCAGCTCTGTGTGAAAAGATCAGGAGAGAAGAGAGGAACAGGAGGCGCCAAGCTAAGTGCAGTATTTAACAGTAAATGTTTAATAGTAGTAATAAAAACACTCACAAGAGTAAGAAATAAATAAAGCTCATCTGTGTTATGTATGTAAACCACTCTGAATCTATCCTGTAGGACATCGCCAGTGTGTTAGGGGTTCACAGCAGGATGGTAAAAGCCTTGGGTGCAGCGTGCAGTCTTTCTGGAATATGTGGGAGGATGGTGGAGAAGATGGACAGCGTCAGTCCCTGGGGGAAGCAGGAAATGGCCGCACAACCCGTGTGGAACACACCGGTGGAAGTGATGTCACCGGAAGTCTCCAAGGGTCAGATGTCCAGATACACAGAGAACAGCAGCAGAAACAGCAGGGTACACGCTCGGAGCATCTAGCTCCTTCTACAGGCCTAGTATGGCGAGGGGAGGAGACCCTTAAATATAGTATGCAAGTCTTACGGACACAACTGATCAAGTGATGAGGTAACAGGCCAATCACAGCGGCCTTTTACCACATGATCAGCTGTGTCCAATGACACAGTAGATCACGGAGTAAATACAGTTGCCAGTTATCGGCAGCACTTTCCTCATGCTGTCACAGTGTGAGGAAAGTACTGCCGATAACACTGTTCAACAGGTAAAAAGTTTTGGGCATAAAATTAGCTAATCTTACATAATTTTGGGGTGCTGAAAACGAAAATGACCCTAAAAAATGTTGATTGGCTCTAGTTTCCATGATATATTCACCCATCTAATGACGTAAGCCATTCAAAATTATGATGCAACTTCAGCTGCATATTGCGCAATTGATACTGGTGACCAATAGAAAATTGCATGTATACTGAGATGGTGCAATATTAGCCTTTAATTGCATCACTTCACTGCATAAAAGCTGCAGTATCTGTAGCTGATTGTAGTTCGACAGCGTCTTTACATTTCGTTTTATGCTTATATAGGCTACTCAGTAATGCCTCGAACTTGTGTGAATAAAGCAGATAATTTCTGCTATATCTGCGGTGAAATAACTTTTATCTCACAAAAAAGGAGGATAACAGGAATGATTAAGAAAGCCTACAACTTGTATTTTGGCTGCAAGATAGGAGACCAGGACAAGAGCTGGGCACCACATATATGCTGCAATTCTTGTGGGATGGCACTGGAGCAATGGTTGAATGGAAAAAAGGCATCTATGCCTTTCGCTGTGCCAATGATTTGGAGAGAGCCAACAGATCATGTTAGTAATTGTTACTTTTTTTATGGCGCCTCCAACAAAAGGGCTAAATAAGAAGAAAAAGTTATCTGTGCACTATCCAAATAGTGGACGCAATACGTCCAGTTCCTCATAGAGAGGGGCTACCAATTCCTAAAGCACCAGAATCCTTTGTGGTTGAGTCAAGTGAGGAAGAACCTGAAGCGTGTAGTCATCAACCGTCAACCTCACATGACCCAGACTTTCTTCCATCCACACCCACTGAACCACACCTCATTACACAAGTGGAATTGAGCGATCTTATCAGAGACCTGGATCTTCCCAAGAACAAGGCAGAGCTTTTGGGGTCAAGACTACAACAGTGGAATCTCCTAGCAAGTGATGTTCGTACGTCTTTCTACCGTCATCGTCAGAAAGATCTGATCCCATTCTTCGTCCAGGAAGGTGATATTGCTGTATGTAACAATGTTCATGGTTTAATCTCAGCCATCGGCGTATGCTATGATCCCGATGAGTGGAGGCTGTTCATTGATGCTTCAAAGGCGAGTCTTAAAGCTGTTTTGCTCCATAATGGCAATCAGCTGCCGTCAATTCCAGTTGCTTACGCAGTTTCAATGAAAGAAACGTATGAAAACTTGAAAGAGCTTTTAAGGTGCATCAACTATGATGAACATCAATGGTCGATTTGTGGTGACCTGAAGGTGATTGCTATCCTACTTGGACTTCAAGGTGGATATACTAAGTACTGCTGCTTCCTCTGTGAGTGGGACAGTCGTGCGAGAGAAATGCACTATGCCAAAAGAGACTGGTCATTACGCCAGTCATTGCAGCCTGGAGAAAAAAATGTTAACTATCCAGCACTTGTAGACAGCAATAAGATCTTATTACCTCCATTACACATCAAGTTGGGATTAATGAAAAACTTTGTTAAGGCAATGGACAAGAATAAAGCAGGTTTCAAGTACCTGATTAGCAAATTTCCAGCACTTAGTGCTGCAAAAATAAATGAAGGAGTCTTTGTTGGGCCACAGATTCGTAAACTTATTCATGATGATGAGTTTCTTTCTCTGTTGCGTGGAAAGGAAAAGGCTGCCTGGACAGCATTTGTATCAGTGACATCAAATTTTCTTGGAAACAATAAAACACCAGACTACAAGAAAGTGGTAGAAAAACTCATCCAGACTTACAGAAATCTGGGTTGCAACATGTCTCTAAAAATTCATTTTCTACATTCGCATCTGGATTTTTTCCCACCAAACTGTGGAGCAGTGAGTGATGAACACGGAGAGCGCTTCCATCAAGACATTGCAGCTATGGAAAGAAGATATCAAGGTAAATGGAGCCCATCAATGCTTGCTGACTATTGCTGGACAGTTGTAAGAGATAGCCCTTTCCTCGAATACAAGAGAAAAGCCAAGAGAAGCAAAACCGACACAAACTGAAGACAAAACTAAGTATTAAAATGATTCAACTTAGCTTATGGCTATAATTTTTCTTGGTAATCCTATGCAATATATTATGCCATTTAGGCTTTGTTATGTAGTCAATATCACTTGCTTTATATTTGTGGAAAGACATCTATCTATATAATTATTGTGCATTATGTAGTCTACGCCTATAGTAGAAAACTTTCCGTTTACAGAAAAACTAGAGCCAATTGACAAATTTCATTGTTATATTTGAACTCAGAATGTGAAATTCATTAAGAAATGGATCCTTTTGTTTCCAAAACTGGCAAAAAATAAAAATTTGTTGAACAGTGTAATCGGCAGCTGTCACAGAGCAGATCAGCACTGATCATCAGTGCCCTGATGATCAGTGCCGCCCAGCAGTGCCACCCACCAGTGTCCAGCAATTCCTCCCACCAGTGCCCAGCAGTGCCTCCAGCCAGTGCCCATCAGTGCCACTCAGCAGTGCCACCCATCAGTGCCTCCGAGCAGTACCATCAGTGCTGCAAGTCAGTGCCCATCAGAGCCGCCTATCAGTGACCATCAATGCTGCATATCAGTGCTGCCTATCAGTGCCCATGAGTGCTGCCTATCAGTGCAGCCTCATCAACGCATATCAGTGAAGGAGAAAAATTACCTGTTTGAAAAATGTTATAATAGAAACAAAGAAAACCTTTTTTTTCTAATTTTTTGTTCTTTTTTTGTTTATAGCACAAAAAATAAAGCAACCAGTGGCGATTAAATACAACCAAAAGAAAGCTCTATTTGTGTGAAAAAAAATGCTAAAACGTTCATATGTTGCACGACCACGCAATTGTCATTCAAAGTGCGACAGTGCTGAAAGCTGAAAGTTGGCCTGGGCACGAAAAGGGCATAAGTGCTCAGGAGGCAAGTGGTTAAAGGAACTTTTAGGGTAAATTTTAGGCACAATTAATATCTTATGTGTTCCATACAAGACAGCAAATCTTCACATTTTGATTTTAGGACCATAAGCTTGCTAAGTTACTGAGACAGAAAATAACAGGATATGATAAGCATACAAAAGGTTATGTCATTACACATATGGTAAATAAAGGGGTACAGTAAGATCCCATGGCCCAGGACTAGTTGTGCCCTTAGCACCTCTGTACCATGTATACAAATAACATTCTTTTTCTGCCATATTAAAAGTTTCTCTGTTTCCTGGTTATTTTACACAGGTTTAGTACATGTGCTTTGAGATGTATGCATTAGTATGTGCTTCGCTTTCCTTTTATGTAAAGTCATTCCCCAGAGCTGACATTGCTTTTCTGTCTGTGCACTCAGGGCATTTTATTTGCGCAATGTATTCATGGCCTATGAATAATACATAAAGGTCTGTCTGGATAGAGTCCATTCATTCCCAGTCTGGCAGTGTGCAAGTGAAATTCTCACTCTGGAATACATGATGACATGTGAGTTTTATTCCCGAAAATCCTTACACACCAGTGATATTGTGTGTCTGGGGAAATGCATCAAGCCCAATGGATCTTATTTCTTTTACTTTCCAGTACATGCTTTATGCAACTACTAACTCTCTCCTGCTGTGCAGCATTCTTAGAGGTTGGTTATAATGACAACAGATGGGCTATCAGACTGGATAGATATCAGATATCACAGAGAAAATCCAGTTAAGAGCAAAATATCCTTCTACTGATAAAATATTGTTTAGTTTAATAATCAATTAACTAGTATTTATAGAGACATCAGGGAGAGATGAAAGCTGTCCTGTGATCTTCTTGATTGAAAAAGCATATCCAAAACAGTATCTTCTATAGAAACTGCAGGCAACCCAGCTGAAAAAGCTTTGTGGCAATTAGCCATTTTTACCCAAAAAATTATTCTTACATTATAGGTGGCCACTTGCTTGCTGTATACTGTGGTAGTATAAAATGAACCAAATCATAATAGTGCAGCACAATCTTAACACCTAAATGATAAGTAAATAATCCCTGTGTATTGCCACCACAACCACAGTGCTGCAAATTAAATCAAATACTGCTTTATAATAAATCCAATATGCATAAATAAAATTATCAATTCATATTTAAACACATATCACTTGCCATAAATATAATGCATAAAAGTGTACCAACTAGTTATATTCTGGGATAATAAATAAATAAATAAGCGGTGTTGGTGCTCCGATAGATAAATAATTAAATATGTGTAAAGAAAAAAAGTCCACACAATAACAAATAATCAGTGTGTGAATAAATATCCTTGCCAGATCAGTCCTTGTTGCCAGTGAATTTCACCGCTGTGATATATAATTCATATAGTGCTCAACCATCTGTGCAAAGTGGCTGCTCACCTTCATAAATGACCCATAGTCTCATGTAGGTCAAACTCGCTTGTACTGTCAGACCGCCACAGGCTATTTCTTGCTCTTATTCCACTTGTAGATCTCTCCAGCGGGTGATATGGGGCTCTTAGTCAGAACAAATAGATGCTCAAGGAGAAAGATGAGAAAGAGGGGCCGCCCCATAGTGTAGCAATTAAAATCAAGAGACTGGAAGGTGGTGTCCTAGTTTGTTTTGGAAAGCAGATTTTATTGTCCTCAATGTGAGTGGCATTTTTTTATTAATTATTATTAATTATTTACTTATCATTTAGGTGTTGAGTTTGCTCTGCATTATTATGATTTTGTTTATTTGATCTACTGTGAAGTGTCACGCACTTAGGTGATAGCAGCAGTCTCTTTCCATTTCACGTATTTATACATTGTCTTGGCAGCGCACGAGTATTCACCTCATATATCTATATAGTAGTATAAAATTGTTCCCAAAGGACGCAGTAACCCCGACTATATAATCATATACCAACACATGAGTTCAGATTGGAAAGTTCTTGCACCTATTACAATATGAGATATACTACAACTGCTACAGGAGAGTCCCTTCACCTGCTGGGAGCTACCCCTACAATGCATTTTCTACTTAAAGCTTTCCTTCACTCACCTTCATGACTTTCATCTATTTTTGTGAAAGAGCTGAAGCTGGAGATTTCTAACTATAACTGTAGAGTAAGGTCAGAGTGGGGCAATTGTCAGTCTCTAGCAGGGGCGGACTGACAACTCATGGGGCCCCCGGGCAATAGGGGATCATGGGGCCCCTGTGTCCTTGCCTAAACTCAAAAAAGCCTATGAAAAAGGTACCAGGAGCATCTCATGGGGCCCCCTACTGACCCCGGGCCCTCGGGCAGTGCCCGAGTTTCCAAATGGTCAGTCCGCCCTGGTCTCTAGAGAACAGTGTCATAGCAGAGGGCAATTTGAACAATATTCCAACCAAGTCAATGCACCCTAAAATTTAGGTTGCCAATGTTTTTTTGCCCATCTCAGCCTTTCACCCTGTCTGATGTGCATATCAGCCTTGATTCCTCTCTTTAACCAGAGACTTGACTCAGTTTTCCCGCATATTGGAAGACAGTCCCGGTTTATATATGTCATTTGCCATACATATAAGTTTATATGCACTTTTGTATATAAATGTGACACAGTACCACTTGTCTTCTGTAAGCTGGATGCAGTAAATATTATTCTGTATGTATGGACCCTGCACAGTAACATGTTTCTTGTTCTGTATGCTGAGTAGTGATGTCCCGAGGCAGGTGCGGGGGGTGCGGTCCGCACTGGGTAACACCAACTGCACAGGGTGACACCGGACCCGCTCCACAAAAAGGTAAGTTGTAAAGCAAGCCGACGATCCCCGCAGGATGGATCCGATCAAATACTTATTTCCTTCACTGTAGCTGTTTGGTCTGAGGTGGGCACCACCACTGAAAATTTGGTGAAGTGATCAAAAAAAATGCATACTGATATCCGGAAAGTGCACTGTAAATTTTCAGAAAGTTATTGTACCAACTCAAAAGGTTCAGAGGTGGTGATGGTCATGGGTGTTACCTTTTCAGGGGGAGCCTCATGAATGGTACAGCTTGCAAACTCCTGGCATGCTTTATGTACCCAGTGTGAGAAATAGGGGCGACTGCAGCGTGAAGTACCTGACAGATTTCCAGGTTGTTGGGGGACCATGACTAGGAGGATATCCCAGTCGTCAGAAGGGATGTGGACCTGCTCTGTTTGTTTCTTTGCTGCCTTCCATTGGGCCTCAAAAGCTTGGAGCACTCTGAGCCACACTTCTCGCAAGCCACAGCCTCGGCACCACTGGGTGGAGTGTTCGTATTTGACCAGCAGGCGGGGTATCTCCAGGTCTTTCAAAATGTCCATTCCCAACAGAACAGGCACTGCTGGGTTCACTGGGCCACGGGTCACTACTACTACCATTCATCCCACCAAGTGATACTCAATTTGGATTCTCACTCAGGTGACACTTTCGACCAGGATAGGCATATTTTTTGCCACTCTGAGGGACTGCCAGCAGGGGTCTAGTTGTTCCTGTGCCCCGAATCTCTGTACATAAAAATCATACTCCATGACAGCGACCTCTGCCTTGCTGTCAACCAAGCATGAGGCTTCTTGCCCATAAACCAGGGTGGATACCACTGGGCTGGGTGCTGTCATGTACTCTGACTTGCTGGACCTTTGAGGGACTGCCACTCTGAGGGACTGCCAGCAGGGGTCTAGTTGTTCCTGTGCCCCGAATCTCTGTACACAAAAATCATACTCCATGACAGCGACCTCTGCCTTGCTGTCAACCATGCATGAGACTTCTTGCCCATAAACCAGGGTGGATACCACTGTGCTGGGTGCGGTCATGCCCTCTGACTTGCTGGACCTTTGCACTGCTGGTCCCGGGTTGGAGAGAGTCCTTTTTGGGGATAGCCCTTTTCTGCCTTAAAACAGCCACATCTCGTGCCAACTCCCTCAATGCAGTTTGTAGGGTTGATAAGGGTGAAGGTGGCAGGGCCTCCTCCTGGAGGTACGCAGGTTCATACTGTTT
Source organism: Staurois parvus (assembly GCF_062004578.1). Lineage (NCBI taxonomy): Eukaryota > Metazoa > Chordata > Amphibia > Anura > Ranidae > Staurois > Staurois parvus. The sequence continues at coordinate 1,634,435 of NW_028317941.1, forward strand.
GCTCACTGCAACAGTTGCATCTGTCTCCTGCTCCCGCACAACTGCATCTACTACCGCATCATGAAAGGTAGTGGTAAGTTGTAACCTTCTTGTGCAGAGCTCTCTGGACTGGGCCAGGCTTCATGCCTGTGATGAATTTGTCCCTCAGTATGTGGTCAGAGTCTGGGATGGTCTGCGCACCTGCGCACCCGTGAACATCTTCCTTTTCCAGGTGTCTCCATAGGTTCTGCACAGCTACCACATAATGGGTGAGGTTCTCATCCTCCTGCTGTTTCCAGAGGAAGAATCTTCATCGCAGCTCTGGCAGTGGTAACGTTTCCCCCAGGCCTGTTAGGTGTGATAAATTCTGCTCTGTAGTAGTCCCTTCCTCCTCAGGTAGTGCCATTACCGCTTTGTGGGTTTCATCCTCTAAAGCTTTAATAGCCAGCACTACCACCAGCCACTGACCCAAAATGGCCACCAGGGGTCACTGGAATACAGGGTAGTCAACCAGTACTCTGCTTCTGTGACCCAGGAAACCATATTTCCCCTGACTTCCTCTCCAGGCTCTGGTACCACTCAGATAGAGTGCCATCTACAGTGGAGAAAACAGACTGCCGGTCACTGTTCTCCTTGATGGAGCTCTGATCAAGATGGCCACCTCCACTAAGAGACAGAACAAGGCATGGTAAGTCAAGGATGGGGGAAATAGCTGCAGGGAAACCACAGGCAATACTGGTGACTAGTCCATTGCCCTCTACCTGAGGGTTTTAGGCACAGATTCAAGAGTTCAGTTTCTCTCTAACCATTTGTGGGATTTGGCCGTGCAAAAAAACTTTAATCAAAGTACACAGTGCATGCATAGAATGCCCTTTCCTTCTGCCCTGCTCCCCTTCCTTATATTTGCTGGACATTTCAGGTTTTTAAAATGAGATTTTGGGAGATTCTGTGTAAATGTAGCATCTTTTTCAGCTGCTGTGGTCAAAATGGAACCTTCTTACACAGTGTTTGTAAACACTATATGAAGGCCAGATAGAGAAATATAAAGTAACATTGTTACTTTTGTATTTACTCTGTTTCATTCATATTCAGATTGAAGGAATGAGCTTTGGTCTGCATAATATGTCAGTTAAAGGCTACTGCAACTGTTACTCGCTTGTTTAGATCTAGGGGACATAAAATTACTTACTTGGTCCTCCACTTCTCCGCACTGCTAGACCAGTCCCCCCAGCATCTTCTCCCCATGGTCCAATGGTCTAAAGTCCTCTGACATCATCAAGACCAATGCAGGGTCCATATCCCTGCATTGGATATGATGATGCCAAGGGACAGTCCACCACTGAAGTTTGGGGGAGCATCATCTGCCACACTTACTCATATAGAAAACCAGTTAGAAATGGGAATGTGTAACAGTCTGAATCTCCTTTATTAAAGTGGTTGTAAACCCTTATATATACCCAGTGAAGTGACTGGACTCAGGTGATACACTGAGATTAAACAAATCCGACATAAGTTGTACCTGTTTATCTGTAGAATTCTCTTCTCTACAGCAGTGCAGAGTGCAGAATTTATACTGCCTGACTAGCTTCTAGAAAGCAGGTGTTGGGAAGTTGAAGTTACACTCTGCAAAGCTCAGTGAGAACTGATTGGAGGGAAGGGACAGCCCCCCTTCTCACAGCACACAGGACTCTTCCTGAGGCTGCCAACAACAGGTTGTGTGCTGGAGCTCCCTCTCCTATTACCTTTTTGTCTTTGTGTAAGGAAAACTTGTCACAAGTGACTCATGCAGATAGCAGAGAATGAGGCAGCAGACAGAAACGACACATAGGTCTCTGTATAGACACAAGTGTACGCTATAGAGGGATTTGCTTTCTTCACATATCATGTCTGAGGTTTACAACCGCTTTAAAGCGGTAGTAAACCGCAGAAGGAAAAAAAAGTCTCTGGCATGGTAATGTCATAATGTGCTAGTATGCATCTCATACTAGCACTTTATGTAGGACTTACCTTAAAACGTAGCCCTCCAGCGGTGCGCTGTCACTGCTGCAGATACTTCCATCTTCCCTTGGTCTTCCTTCCGGTTTCACCAACTCTGGCTGTCTGGCAGGCTGGACCGCAATTACGTCATTCCCACACATGCGTGCAGGAGTCCCGGACCATGGCACAGTATTCTGAATGAACAGCACAGGCATGCCGTTCCTTCAGTGCGCATGGGCCGGCTCTAAAGAAGAGAGAATATCTCCTAAACGGTGCACGTTTAGGAGATATTCATTTAAACTACAGGTAAGCTTTATTATACGCTAACCTGTAGGTACAAGTTACAAATAAGAGTTTACTACCACTTTAAGTTGGTATAACAGGGCAGCTGTACTTATCAGGGATAGAGGTCTGTCCTGTTTGTTCACTTGTATTCTCTCCCTTTCAGGTCATTTTCTGTAATGTCTTAATGGAGGCCAACTGACTCCTACCTGAGCTCAAGGCTGAGAAATGAAAATAGATTCGGATGGGATCAACAAAGTATTTCCTTTTCTCTCATGTAATCCTGACAGCACTTTAGTTATGACAGCTTTTTTGAATACCTGTTATCATCACTGGAGAAGGCATGGCTTTGGAGCCTGACACTTCTACTCTGACAGGGACAGAATATAAGTAAATAAAAAACAAATCAAGTAATCCTTGAGAAAATGCATGAGGCAATGACAGGTTACAAGCACATTAGTGTTTTCAGTCACTCCGTCAGGCTGAATGAACCTCTCACTATTGTTTGAGAAAACATTTTTCATAAAACCATTGTTTTTATCTAACAAGAGTTGTGACAGTCAGGCTATTAAATCTGTTCAGCACTGCTTTTCTAAAGTAAAATTTTAAACCTTTTTTGACAAAATACCTTTCTGTTTAGGTCCCAGGAGCTTGTACTATTTGGAGAAAAAAAATGAGATTTTGACAAAACACATTATTGTTTAAAACAAATCTGTGCTTTGCTCGTGCAGGGTAATGCAATAGGTTTACTTCAATGTTGGATCCACAAGTTGCACGTACCTACCTTCTCATCACTCTTATCTGCTCTGTTGTGCCAGGAGGAGCACAAAAAATACCTGTCAGTTCTAAGTATAGTGGGGCATACAACTCATTCCTTCAAGTCGCATTGTGTGTGCTTGGAGACTGGCTGGCTATGCATCCAGCAAATATAAACTTGTATATAAGAAAATCAGAGCTCTAGGACACAGTAGAAAAAGGACGGTCCATAAATTCCATGGCTGATGGGAAACTGCTGAAATGAATGGATGCACACAATCAGGCAGTTCCTTGCAGATAGATCTGGGAAGGATCCCTCATGGACATACAAAGGAAATAACAGCAGGGCGCTAGATTAGTGTAGGGTAAAAACAACACTTTATTGTAAGGCACACTTACATCTGGGAATCTTGTAACCAGCTCAGGTGGCCAATATGGATGGTGCACAAACAGCTCACAGCAGTCTGGATAGACAGATGATCGGCTGCAAGGCATGGGCAAGGACCCGCTAAGAGATAGAAGACTCGCGGTGTCTAAAGCCCTTGCTTGTACAACTGACAGGAAAGGGACACTTTTTAATTTCTTTTTGTTTATATATGTATATTTTTTACTCTATTTGATCCCTATTGTGTGGTATGAAAATTTGTGCACATATCCTTTGGTTTGGTGTTTTGAAGTTTCCACTTTGGGAATGTTGAATGTGTTGTCAGATTTAGAGCTGTTCTCACCTTTTTTTCGGTCTAATGTTGCAGGAGGTTGACCAGGTGTTGATTAGGAGAAACAGCTGTTGTTAATGCTTAAAATCCACACCATGTACATGGGTCCACTGGGTAATGAATAAGCGCTGTCCTTAGCGTGAAAAGCGGTTACCTGCCAGTCCCCCACGGTATTTTTCATTGTCTGTATTTGGTTTTATCTCAGCCTAATAAAGTGGATTGTTTGGAGTGCAGCCGACCTGACCTCTTCTGTTTTCCCCATTCACCTATGCTGTGGCAAGATTGCTGAGATTCATCGTATGGAAAGTCTTATGGTAGCACTCAAGGGCAGAGAAGAGAAATTCAGAAACCCTTGGCTCCACTGGACTTTGTTTACATGCTCTCGGGACTATGAATTATTGTTGGCAGAGGATGTGTGAAAATTTTCTCTGGTGCTTCTTTCTGCTGCACCCTTAAATTGCAGTGCCGGGGCACTGGGATCATCCCTACAGCACCCCCCCCTTCCCCATCGCCCTTTATTTTTCTTTTCTCTCTCTCCTCTTTGATGTTCTCTTATCCCTACATCTAACTCTCTCTGTTCTATCTACTTTCTTTGTCGACTGGGGTCCAGCCTACGGCAGATCCCTACAGACACACTATTCCATCCTGGTGGGAAGATTTCCTCTCTTTGTCTCCTTCTCTTTGAGCCATTCAGTGATTGTGGTTTTAGTTTGATGTTTGATCCTTATATTGCGCCTACTGTCTTCTTACAATGTTGCTGAGACTGGACTCTATGCCATGTATTGTTATAAAAACACATTAAATAAAGAATTTACATTAAAATAAAAACATATTTAACCCCCTTGTAACCCCACTTGAAAATGAGTATTGTGAGTAAAATGAGAAGTGTGTGGCCAAGCAATAGACCTCTCTGGATAGTGTTCAAATATGATAGTGCATCTAAATGACCATTATATTTGATTGAATGAATGACCTGGGATAGGGGTTTTCTTTGGCAGGGGCACTGCAGGTAAAACTTAACATCATGGTATATGATCATCGAACAAATAAGACATCCTTTCAGTCTGGAATCTTTTTTATCTGCCTCAAACAGTCATATAGCTTTTCTGTTAGTATTGTTTATTATTTCTGTTTCAATGTATTTATTAAAAAGAACATTTTTTGAACAGGCTCATGATATGCTCATGCAGGGACAGAGCTAAGCAAACATACAAAGGCAGATACAGATCAGTAGTATGCATTAAACATATGTATGTATATAAAAAATATGCAGCGCTAAAAAGCAATGAGTAATCATATATATCCGTGACAATAAATACCGTATAAAACAAAGTTTCAATGGCGTTTGATGACGCTAAAAAGCAATTGGATGAGAAGCAGTCTCATGTGTATATCATAGAAGGTGCTTTGAGTGACATATGTGATAAAGTCAATATAACCATATGGTGAAAACATCCGTGACTCCTGTGGCTGTGAAAATGAATGTAAATTGCACTAACCAGATAGTGCAATCACTTGCACATGGAGTATATAAGACCTACTCCTGGTTCTCTGGATCTCGAACACTGCAAACGGATGAAGTCATCAGGGCAGCAACCACCAGGTGTCATACATCCCAGTAGGTAACCAGTCTCCAGATATACAGGTCTCAGCCACCAGGAGGATTGCACACATTAGAATACATTGGGTCACCAGGAATCACCTTCAAAGAGGGGGGCTTGCAGCAAAAAACAAGCATATGAGAACCCAAGATGGCCGCCAGCTGTCCATAAAGGCCGCGCGGGATGTGAACAATGCTCAAGGGCACCTACCTAAGAAGTATGTATTAAACAGTCAACACAATGCCAGCCATAACTAAAGAGGATCGGCAAGAAAATCAAAACCAATTATATGAACACCACTCAGCTGTCCTCTATAAAGCAAAGATCCCTACAGAGAAGTATCAACCTGGAAAAAAGAATAGGAGAAGGCACAGATTGAAAAAGAAAGAAAGAGAAATATAGGAAAACGGAGAGGGACAAGAGAGAGGAAAAGTCAGGGAAGAAAAAATATCGCGGATCCAGGGCCAATGCGGGCAGCGGCTATAAGAGGCCATAACTGGTGGGAGGTAAGGATGGAAAGGATTACTTTATCCAGGGTTCCCAAACTTTAAGGAATTTTGGATGTGAATCTTTGAGGATGCTGGACATCTGTTCATTAATCATCATGGCATGCATCTGGGTTTTCACACCCTGGAGGGCAACCGAAGAGGTCTTCCAGGCTTGAGCTATAGTACGTTTGGTGGAGATGAAGAGGTAGGAAGCCAATTTCTGCTGTGGTGCAAAAAAGACCCAGAATAGGGCAATGCAGATGGACCAAACTGGCACCCTGGTGGGCTGTTACATGAAACAGTGTTTGCAGCAAGCCAAAAACCCTAGACCAGAAGCCTATCAAATGTGGACATGACCACAAAATATGCAGGGCGTCCCCACACTGACCACAGTTCCTAAACCACCTATCGCTACCACCTAGATAGATATGAGCAGTCCGAGGCAGGACCCAGTACCACCGCAGGAGAACTTTGTAGGCAGCCTCAAGAGTAGCTGTATTGAAAGAACATTTTGCTATCATCTTCCAGGCCTTGCTCTAGTCCTCAACCTCAATAGATGAACCAAGATCTTGCTCCCATTGAGTCACATAAGGTAGGGATGTTAAGGAAGTCCTATTGTTAAGAGAGGCATAGAGAGTAGAAATGAGAGTAGAGGACCCTGGAGAATGTTGGCATGTGTGTTCAAAGGACATTTCGCAATAAGGAAATGTGACAGAAGGACACAATCCAATGTCGTAATTGGAGATAGTGGTAATGTTCCCCTGATGGGGCATTCGGTGTCTCCTGGAGGGCCTCCCAGGATGGAAATGAATGAGTGGTTAAGAAGCTGTGCACATTTATAAAGCGTGAGAGGTTCACCAAGAGAAATAGTATTTTTTATTATTTAAGCATATATATGAGTGTCCCACAATTTTATAGTGTCATTAGCTAACCTTTAGGATACTTTGTGCTGAAAAAATTATGAATGTCATGAGTTTTTTTTGCAGATGGAGCCAGTTCTATAAATATGACACAGTACGCTGAGTATACAGTGACACTGACAATGTATTGTTGGTTTTGGGGCACTGCTCATAGCTAACTCTATAGATATGAAAGGGATGAGAAGGTCACCATTTAAGCTGATGCCTTTGGCAGCAGAATGGTTAGCTTTGCCACTATGTAACTGTAAAAGCACTATGAACTGTTATGTGGAAAGATTTGACAAGGGAATTGGTATGTCTGATTGAATGTATAGTTTATTAAACCTTCTCCCACTGGCAATGCATCTCTGAACTACCTGCCTCGGGTCAGGTTTGTCAACTCTTCGCTAGCATTGCGGAGGGTGAGAAGACACTGCTATGGGGAGCTGACATTCACATAAAGGAAGGAAAATATAATGGCTAAGGAAAGAAGCCACAAACAGCAGGGATGAAGCTATAAGAGGCAGAAGATAATGGAGAGCAGTTAGTAATATCTAGCAGATTGCAGGATTCTCAGCTGACCTCCTGTTCTGTAAATAGAAGCTGGTTTTATCCATGTGCCCGCTGAACCACCTTTTATATCATCAGATGCTTGCTCGCCATTTCTCAGCAGCAGCTCCTCACCCACTCTGCTCTGCATTAAAGCGTCTCTTTGTGTGACACCAGGTCACTGATAAATTGATTTCTTTTCCCTGCACAGACTTTGTTTTAATTTCACTTTATTTGCAAACTTTCTTCCTGAGGTTTGGCTTGCACAGCTGCAACGTCTGGGCAGCAAAACCAGACTTCAAGACCCCTGTCTGTTACAGAAAATACCTGCAGTCTTCCTTAATAAAGCAATTGCAGATCATCAGAACTACGTTCATTTCAAACCAGATTTCTTTCTTTTAGCAGGGTATAGCAGATGCTTGCTGAGTGGTTGCTGTAGGTTACAGCCGTTTCCATTATGTTATATTATAATAGCTGACATGACGTTGGAATATTTATTTATAGAATAAATAGCTTCTCAGTGATACACTAATGTTTATATATTCCAAAGTGGTCTACTCCATGTAAAATGTGATTTTTGATTAAAAAAGCTTGTGACTAGGGATGGGCTTGATGTTCAAGTCGAATGTAAGTTCGACTTGAATATCGTCCAGTCGTTTGTTCACCGAACACACGGTAAGAGCATCGAGTGCCCTAAAATGCACTGTGCTCTCAAAGTGCATTGTGAGAGCCATGGTTGGCCAAAGCAATGCACCTGACCACAGGTAGACTTTGTGGCATTGTGCCAGTATGGGGTTTATTTACTAAAGCTGGAGAGTCCAAAATCAGACTCCCTTCTGCATAGAAACCAATCAGCTTCTAACCTCAGCTTGTTCAATGAAGCTTTGGCAATGAAACCTGGAAGCTGATTGGTTTCTATGCAGAAGGGAGTCTGATTTTGGACTCTCCAGCTTTAGTAAATAAACCCCTATATGTCTTTATAGTCTAAATGGCAATGTGCCACTTTTTACACTGCTTGCAACATACTTCCAGTAAAGAAATGCATTAAGAATGTTTACCTGAGCAAGTGAAATACTCAGTTTTTAAACACATTAGCTTAATATCAAAACTATAAAAAAAAAGTTACAATGGAAATCCAGTGCTCAGACAGCAAAATAAATGCTGCAGAGTAACCTCAAAGTAACAAAAATTAAATTGACAATATGTGAAGCCTCGTTAAATTCTGGATGTCACAAAACTGAAATCAGAAAGTCACTTTGTGGAAATATGAACTCTATAAAGCACATACAGTGATCAGCCATAATTTTATAACCACCTACTTAATATTGAAAAGGCCCTCCTTTTGCACCCAGAACAGCCCAGACTAGTTGAGACATCAACTAGACCTTTAAAGGTATGCTGTGGTATCTAGCTCAAAGCCATCAGTAGTAGATCCTTTAGGTCCTGTAAGTTGCAAGATAGAGACTTCATGGGTCAGACTTGTTTTTCCAGCACATCCCACAGATGCTCGGTGGACTGAGATCTGCAGAACCTCAAGCTCATTGTTGTGTTCCTCAGACCTTTCTTGAATCATTTCTCTGCGGTTCTTGAACCACATCTCTGTGCAGCCTGGTCTGGTCCTGAAGCGTTCTGTACAGCCTTCTCCTCACACCTTCCTCACTCACACCTTCTCCCAGCTCACTTCATGCCTTCCTTTATATGCCAGCTGCTCTGGGAAATGTAGTCCCCTAATTCAGTGCCTTCTAACAAAGTCCTGCAGTTCAGCCTACAAAATTCACAAAGCTTTTCGCCAGAGTGTGTGCCACTAAGTTGCAGGACATTGCCACCTTGAGTCTCTTAACATCCTGAACTCTGAATGCTAGCAGGGTGTTACATTATCATCAAAGGCAAATGTGTTTTGAAGCATTTTGCTTTTTGCCAAACCTTGCATTACCCAGATAAGGCAGATATTTTAGTAGTGTTGCCTCCCTACTGGGACAGCAACGGTGAGCAAGCCAAGTAATCCACAAAGTCGAACCTGGGCTTAAGATGATTTCTATAGAGAAATCAATACTACAGAAACTTTGCAGAAAAGGTGGTAACACTGTGGGGGTTATTTGCTAAAAGTGAAGAATGCAAAATCTGGTGCAGCTCTGTATAGGAACCAATCACCTTCCAGGATTTATTACCAAAGTGTAATTGAATAAGCTGAAGTTAGAATCTCTCAGCGCCCTAGTATAAATTCGAATCCCTTCCAATACTACATCAATCACTGTTTTCTTATTGGCTTCCACTGATAGCCCCAGCCCCCCCCTCCCTCCGGGAGAACACAATAGCTTGGTGGGAAGGGTTCCCCTGTCAACACTGATTGTGTTGATGGAAGAATCAAGCACATTTATGTCCTGCAGAAATTGCCTTTGTCTATGGCCTGCCTTTGTCATGTGTTCTGCATCATAAAAGCTCCCTCTTTTCTGCTCTTCATCTTTTATATGTCACTAGTCTCTCTGATTTTCCAAGCATCTCTAGTCTGCTCTCCATAACACAAGGCAACTGCCCTACTCTGATATTCCAGCCCCTGCCCAGACAGCACATCTTTCACCCTCCCCATTATAAGCCTCCATTCAGGGCTGGTGCTTCCACTAGGCAAACTAGGTGGCCACCTAGGGCGCACACTGCCACCTAGGTGCGCCTGGGTGCAACACAGGCCGGCACTCTCTCTGTGTGGGATGCTGCTACATCATGAATAATCCTTCAGCTGAGGGGAGGGGCAACGGGAGAGGAAGAAAGGACAGAGGAAGATTCCGGGTATCTTGGGTCAGTGTAGCAACTGGGCTGCCGCTCCTTCCAGTGTTGCTCTCAGACTTAGTCCCTTACTGCAGGCTGGTTGGTGACTGCTTATCACTATGGAGTTCCAGCTATTCTCTTCCCATTCATCAGCGGAGGTGGAGCTGCGCCTTAGGAGGAAGGTAATGTCTGATTCTGATGTCTCGTGTCTGTGTGAGTGTGACCCGGGGTGGCCAGCTACAGATACAGTCCATCCATGACACGTGATTTTGTTTTTAATACTGGTGCTGGTGGCACCTTATGCAATTTATTTTTGCAAATTAAAGGAAATTTAGCAGTTTCATGTTTTATTGATTTAATACTTTCTACTGTTTTTAAAGTTTTTTTAGGGGGGGGAGTGGGGGGGGGGAGCAAGTAGCTGGTCTTGCCTAGGGTGCAAAATAGTCTAGCACCGGCCCTGCCTCCATTATAATCTCTACTGTGGCCACCTGCAGTTCAGTCTTTTCCCCTACCTTTGTCACAAATATTTAATGAGTTCAACCACCAGTTCTTCTCTTATTTATTCCTCTTGCCTTCCTCCATTAGGTCCTGTCCATCACACTGATTCACTTTTAGCTACCATTACCCACTCTGTTATCGACTTCTGCCTCCCCCCAGGATTTGTCCTTGCTTCTTTCCAGTTATAATGTATGGATTATCAAACATTGTTCTTCCCATTCATTCTTTTACTGCATGCAGAACATAAATAATTAAACTTAGAACTGTAAACCTATATCTATATATAAATTAGAAATCCAGGTCAGAAGCACTCACAAGACTTAACATAAGTATTGTTCATTGTAAGTTAGCATGGTCATTTATTGCTTGTCTAACATTTTGGTGGATTTTGCTCAAGCAAGATATACAGTTGTGTTCACAATTAGAGATGAGCGAATTATTCAAAAATTCGATTCGGCGAATTCGCGGAATAAATTCGATTCGAGTCGAATATATTCGCTGCGAATTTAACTTATAAAAAGGGTGTTTCTAGGCTTCAGAGAGCCTTTATATTAGTGCAGAACACTGTACCTTTAATTTAAATGCCCTTGGAGTCTGCTGGGGAAGAGAAATAATACTGTCAGTCAGTATGACATGCAGATGAGTGCCGTCGATCTTAGAATCACCGCACACTTCACTCATTTGGGCAGTCACGGGGCCAAAACCAGAGTGTGGAGCCACAGTGTGGCGGTGGAGGCAGCAGCAATGGGAGGCCATACAGCACCCTATGAAAAAATGGAACCCACCAGCAGTGTGAGGAGACCTGAAAGTGGCACATGGCAGAGTGTGGCGATGGAGACAGCAGCAATGGGAGGCCGTACAGGGACCCATGACACACTCTGGACCTGGCAGCAGCATGAGGAGGCGGTACAGGGGCCCATGACAGATTACGGGTCTAGCAGCAGCATGAGGAGTCGGTACGGGGGCCCATGGCAGATTACGGGCCTGGCAGCAGCAATGGGAGGCCATACAGCACCCTATGACAAAATGGAACCCACCAGCAGTGTGAGGAGACCTGAAAGTGGCACATGGCAGAGTGTGGCGATGGAGACAGCAGCAATGGGAGGCCGTACAGGGACCCATGACACACTCTGGACCTGGCAGCAGCATGAGGAGGCGGTACAGGGGCCCATGACAGATTACGGGCCTGGCAGCAGCATGAGGAGTCGGTACGGGGGCCCATGGCAGATTACGGGCCTGGCAGCAGCAATGGGAGGCCGTACAGGGACCCATGACACACTCTGGACCTGGCAGCAGCATGAGGAGGCGGTACAGGGGCCCATGACAGATTACGGGCCTGGCAGCAGCATGAGGAGTTGGTACGGGGGCCCATGGCAGATTACGGGCCTGGCAGCAGCAATGGGAAGCCCGTAATCTGCCAGCACCCTATGACAAAATGGAACCCACCAGCAGTGTGAGGAGACCTGAAAATGGCACATGGCAGAGTGTGGCGATGGAGACAGCAGCAATGGGAGGCCGTACAGGGACCCATGACACACTCTGGACCTGGCAGCAGCATGAGGAGGCGGTACAGGGGCCCATGACAGATTACGGGCCTGGCAGCAGCATGAGGAGTCGGTACGGGGGCCCATGGCAGATTACGGGCCTGGCAGCAGCAATGGGAGGCCCGCAATCTGCCAGCACCCTATGACAAAATGGAACCCACCAGCAGTGTGAGGAGACCTGAAAGTGGCACATGGCAGAGTGTGGCGATGGAGACAGCAGCAATGGGAGGCTGTACAGGGACCCATGACACACTCTGGACCTGGCAGCAGCAAGAGGAGGCGGTACAGGGGCCCATGGCAGAGTGGCGAAGCGTAAGCAGCTTAAATTGAAGGCCATACAGAGGCCTATGTTAAAAATAATAACATGTTTGGGGCATGATTCATGGCGGATTTAGTCAGTTGTGTCAGGAACTGGTGGTTTGAAATCCAGACTAATCCACGCCTGATTCATTTTCACAAACGTGAGTCTCTCCACACTTTGGGTGGACAGTCGTGTCCTCCGCGGAGTTACAATACCTCCTGCCGCACTAAACACGCGCTCCGATGCCACGCTACTAGCCGGGCATGACAGCCTTTCAAGGGCAAATTCAGCTAGTTGGGGCCAAAGGTCAAGTTTCGTTGCCCAGTAGTCAAGGGGATTGTCTACCTCGGTTGGCAGGGTGCTGTCCAAGTAGGCCCAAGCCTGTTGTTTGAGGTCCTGCTCCAGGTCCACCTGATGCTGCTGCTGCTGCGGCTGGTTAGTAGTTTCCTCACTGCGCTGGTGAAGAAAGCTACTCATCATCGACTGCAGACTGAGGCAGCCGCTGTTGGTGGAGCTGCCACTGCTCCTACCACCCCACCCCTCCCCTGCTGCCATGGCAGCAGAACGCGAGCGCAGAGGGCCCACAGTGTCTGAGGATGGACGTTGGCGCAGAAAGGCAGAGACCAACTGACTACATAGGTGGTTTTTATAGTACGTTATTTTGGCCTCCCTCTCAGCAGGTGTGAAAAAGGCCACCATTTTTGAACGGTAGCGAGGGTCCAACAAGGTGGACAGCCAAAAGTCATCCCTCTGTCTGATGGTTATTATTCGGCTGTCGCTACGCAAGCAACCGAGCATGCTATGGGCCATTTGTGCCAAGGAATGCGAGGGATTCCCTGCCTCCATCTCCACAGCATACTGCCACGGTGCGTCTGGGTCCTCTGTCTCCTCCTCCTCCTCTACCAGATGCTCCTGCTCCTCCACTCCTGTCCGCTGAGTGGAAAAACCACCCATTTCACTCAATAATTCCTGAGCACCAATGTCCTCCTCTACCTCCTCCTCTTCTTCCTGTCCTGCCCCCACAGGGGTCATGTGGCGTTGAGATCTGTGCGCCACGTCTACCGCACCCTGACCAGCCATTGTTAACAGCATTTGTTCCAGGACGTGCAACAGAGGAATGACGTCGTTCATCCCATAGTCCTGCCGACTCACGAATAGCGTGGCCTCCTCAAAGGGCCTGAGCAAGCGGCAGGTGTCACGCATGAGCTGCCAATGGCTGACATCTAAGTTACACAGGGGAGTACCTTTATCCGCTTGTAACATCAGGAAATCGGTGATGGCCTTTCGCTGTTCGTAAAGGCGGTCTAACATATGTAGGGTTGAATTCCACCTTGTTGCAACGTCGCAGATCAGGCGATGCTGTGGAATTCCGTTCTGCCGCTGCAGCTCAAGGAGGGTGTGCTTTGCGGTGTAGGAATGGCTGAAATGCATGCAAAGTTTACGTGACATTTTAAGGATGTCTTGCAGTGGGATGGTGGATTTTAGGAACCGCTTGACAACCAGATTGAACACGTGAGCCATGCATGGCGCATGGCACAACCTTCCTTGACGCAGAGCAGACACCATGTTCTTTCCGTTGTCGGTCAACATGGTTCCGATTTTCAGTTTGCGCGGAGACAGCCATCTGTCGATTTCTCTGTTCATTACACTCAGAAGTTCCTCCCCTGTGTGACTATGTTCGCCAAGGCATACCAGGTGCAGCACAGCGTGACACCGTTGCACCCTGCACATGTGATATGCCGGTCGGGTAATGGGACTTGGCACGGGGGTGGCGGCTGAGGACACGGCGGAAGAAGAGGTGGTAGAGGCGGACATCTTTGCTGGACCAAGGACGTGCAAACGTGGAGGCAAAAGCGGCGTGACCTGTCCAAGTTGCTGGTGCGGCTGTGCCGGCACCACGTTCACCCAGTGGGCCGTAAATGACATGTACTGTCCCTGACCGTAGTTACAGCTCCACACGTTGGCGCTGCCGTGCACTTTGGCAGAGACCGACATGCTCAAAGACTGGCCCACCATCTCTTCTACATGTGAATGCAGGGCTGGCACTGCCTTTTTGGCGAAGAAATTCCGGCTTGGCACTCTCCACCGCGGCTTGGCACAAGCCATCATTTCTCGGAAAGGTGCTGAGTCCACCACTTGGAAAGGGAGGGACTGCAGCACCAGCAACTTGGACAGGAGGACGTTCAGCTTCTGCACCGTCGGGTGCGTGCTCGCAAACTGTTGTCTCTTGGAAACGGATTCCAAGAAAGACTGCTGACGGAATCCGTGAAGAGGAGTAGCAGGAGAAGGAGCATCTGAACGAGCGGAAGATGCCAACGAGCGACAACTCCCCTCAGCAGAGGTGTTGGAGCCTTGACTGGCTGATAGAGAGCGATTGACGTCGGGTGACGGAGCAAGTAACGGAGCGGGTGATGGAGCGGGGGCTGGGGCAGGCAGAACCGCCGTATCTTTATCACGGTTTTCCCAGGCCACCGAATGGCGACGCTGCATATGCTGACGCAACGCTGTAGTCCCAACATGGGCCCCCTGGCCACGCTTGACTTTCTGGCCACATAGTCGACATATGGCTACGTTTACTTCCTCGGGCGGCTTGACGAAAAATTGGCACACCGCCGAGTAGGAAACTTTGCCCCCGCTACTCCTCACTGGCTGACTGCTACTTCCTCCGTGCACACCGGCACCACTACTGGCCATGGTGGTAGGCTGCAGTGGAGCTGGTGCTCTACTCCGTGGCCGTTTGCCTCCACTGACACTGCTGCGACCCTGCTGCCTCCTGGGCAACCCACCGACTGTTTTGCTCGCTGCCAAGCTGGCACCCTCTTCTCCTGATGATGCAGAAGCAATAGCCTGATGACGACGAGGCTGCCAAGTGCGATCAGCCTCATCATCATCAATTAGGGTCTCCGCCTCACTACTAGCCCCCTCGGCTGCGTGTGGGTCAGGAGACAGACCTGTCTCTAGACCGGCTACCGAGCCACTCTCCTCGCCAGTACTTCTTCGCCTGGCTGCTGAAGAGGCGGATGTCTCCCCCCGTTCCTCACCGCCCTCTGTTAGCTCTTCCTCACTGTACAGTGGGGCTGAGCCCACAGCATGCGATACTTCGCTTGGTGAGGGAACACCAAAGGACAGGGGCAGGTAGAGGACACGTGATTTCAGTGGGCTTGCTCCCGGGCCATGCCAACTAACGGTTGTGTCTGAGGTACCCACCGACCGTTGGCTGTAGGTGTCAGAGGTGACCTGGGAAGAGGAAGACGACCGAGCCAACCAATCGATGACGGCAGGGTTGTCGGTGGAGACACGACCGCTGGATGACACCGGGAGCACTGGCCTCTGGCTGCGACTAGTGCTGCCTCGACCCCTTCCTCTGCTGCCACGTCTGCTCGCTCCTGAAACATTGCCTCCTCTGCCACTCCTCTGCGTGTTGTCTGACATACTCTTTAATTCAACGATTCTGTGTCCCTGAGTAACGATTCTGTGTCCCTGAGTAACAATTCTGTGTCCCTGAGTAACAATTCTGTGTCCCTGAGTAACGATTCTGTGTCCCTGAGTAACAATTCTGTGTCCCTGAGTAACGATTCTGTGTCCCTCAGTAACGATTCTGTGTCCCTCAGTAACAATTCTGTGTCCCTGAGTAACGATTCTGTGTCCCTGAGTAACAATTCTGTGTCCCTGAGTAACAATTCTGTGTCCCTGAGTAACGATTCTGTGTCCCTGAGTAACAATTCTGTGTCCCTCAGTAACGATTCTGTGTCCCTGAGTAACAATTCTGTGTCCCTGAGTAACGATTCTGTGTCCCTGAGTAACGATTCTGTGTCCCTCAGTAACGATTCTGTGTCCCTGAGTAACGATTATGTGTCCCTGAGTAACAATTCTGTGTCCCTGAGTAACGATTCTGTGTCCCTCAGTAATGATTCTGTGTCCCTGAGTAACAATTCTGTGTCCCTGAGTAACAATTCTGTGTCTGTCCCTGAGTAACAATTCTGTGTCCCTGAGTAACAATTCTGTGTCCCTCAGTAACAATTCTGTGTCCCTGAGTAACAATTCTGTGTCCCTGAGTAACTGTCAAGGTCCTACCTTTTCCCAGAGGTTATGTTACTCCATGTGCTAGCATCCATCTTGGATTTCTGCTGAGCATGATGGGAATCTTTTATGCCTTCAGGTCTCTGAGGTCCATCCCCCAGAGGGGTGTGGCTGAGTACATATAAGCCTGGGATCTGCACATGCTCTTTGCACTTGTGTCTTGTGTCTTTGTCTTGCTACAGCTCTGTGTATACGCTCGTGACTCTTCTGGTATTCTGACTCGGCTTGTGACTAAGACCATTCTCTGTGTTTCCCTTTGATCTGACCTTCCGTTGCTGAACCCGGCCCGTGACCTGTGATTCTCTGTCTACTGTTCTGTACTGTTTTGTCCCGTTGTTATTGACCCGGCTTGTCTGACTACGCTATTGTCATTCTCACCAGCTACACGCCATTGGCGGCGGCCATTACCGCAGCTGGGGTGTCTCGGGGGCCGCGACCTGGTCCCTGGTTGCGTCAAGTCCATCCCCACCATCAGGGGCCCTGGTGAAGGGCAGCCTGGGACTTAGACTCCGCGCCCTGAGGGACTTCAGTCTGTTGGTGGTGGTTGTCGTCAGCCAGTGCGTTACCCTGCCACTAGGCCTACCTGTCCGTTCCACAGCCCTGCCCTGACATTACACAAGTGCCATGAATCCTGACGGTGCAGGTACGCCTTCACTTCCAATGTTGGTCGCCAGACTGGATCAACAGGATCTCCTGTTGGATCAGTTCGCTCAGGCGTTGCAAACTCTGCTGGCACGCACCGCGCACCTTACTCCTGGTGTTATTAGGCCGGTGGTCGCTCCCGCTGCTGTTCCGCTTGCTGTGCCTACCGCCGCTGCTGATGCGGCACCCGCGGTGTCCAGAGGTATGACCGGTTCAGCCCCTCTTCCACAGCGCTTTGGGGGTGAGCCGAGTCAGTGTCGTGGGTTCCTTAACCAGGTGGGGATTTACTTTGAATTAATCCCCTACGCTTTTCCGACTGAGAGGTCAAAGGTGGGTTTCCTCATCTCACTACTCTCAGACAAGGCCTTGGCCTGGGCGAATCCCTTATGGGAGAGGAATGACCCAGTGATTCACGAGTTTTCCGGTTTTGTCGATGCCTTCCGTAGGGTATTCGATGTACCGGCTCGCTCCGCCTCGGCTGCCAAGCTGCTCATGTCTATGCATCAGGGTTCACGGACCGTGGCCGAGTACGCCATAGAGTTTCGTACCCTGGCAGCAGAGGTGGGTTGGAACAATGAGGCTCTGGTGGCTGCGTTTTCTCAGGGTCTTTCTGATGCATTAAAGGACGAGATCGCAGCCAAGGAATTGCCTGTGGAGCTGGGAATTGCCTGTGAATTTCCTTCCTGATCCTGATTGATACTAGGCTCAGGGAGAGGCCTTCACTCAAGGAACGCCTGCGGAGGCCTTCCAATCGACTGGCACCTGCGTTTTCTATCCCACCCATTCCTCCCTCTCCTCCCACGCCTCCTGGGGATAGATTGTCTGGTGGTGAGCCCATGCAGCTGGGGTTTGCTCGCCTTTCCGAGGGGGAGCGGGTCGCTCGGCGTCGGGAGGGTCGCTGCCTGTACTGTGGTCTTGGTGGGCACTTTCGGCAGTCCTGTCCGGTCCGTCCGGGAAACGCTCGCACCTGAGATCCTGTCGGGGACAGATCTTGGGTGGAGTCTCCTCGTCCCCGGCGTTCCGCAGAGATAAGCCACTGATCACCGTTGTCCTCTCTTGGGCGGAGGGCTCGGTGACGGCCCAGGCGTTGGTAGATTCTGGGGCCGGCGGGTTGTTTATGGACAGCTCGTTTGCTGCCCAGCACTCCATTCCCCTGCAGGCTCGAGTTACCCCATTGGTTCTCGAGGCAATAGATGGCAGGCCCCTGCAACCACCGCAGGTTACCCACGAGACTATGCCAGTTGAAGTAGCTATTGGGGCTGTTCACAGGGAGTTGGCCTGTTTCCAGGTGATTTCTTCTCCGCACTATTCGGTGGTTTTGGGGTAGACCTGGCTCCAGACGCACAATCCAACCTTTAATTGGCAAACTGCCGAGATTCTCTCGTGGTCTCCACAGTGTGGGGCCGGGTGCATCCGTGGGCCGGTTAAGGTGTTGTGTGCCTCCTCGGACTCTGCGTTGCCCACTGATTATGGGGAGTACCAGGACGTGTTTGATAAGGTACGCGCTGGTGCCTTACCTGCTCATCGTCCTTACGACTGCGCCATATCCTTGCAACCCGGTGCCACTCCTCCGCGTGGCAGGGTGTATCCTCTCTCGGTTGCGGAGAATAAGGCCATGGAGGAGTACGTTGCGGATGCACTTTCCCGGGGGCACATTCGTAAGTCTACTTCCCCAGCAGGAGCGGGCTTTTTCTTTGTAAAGAAGAAGGGTGGTGAATTGAGGCCTTGCATCGATTATAGGGGTCTCAATCGAATCACCACTAAGAATGCATACCCGATTCCCTTGATTACTGAGTTGTTCGACCGCCTTAAGGGGGCAACAGTCTTTACCAAACTTGACCTTAGGGCGGCGTAACACCTCGTACGGATCAAACAGGGGGATGAGTGGAAGACCGCGTTTAACACCAGAACCGGGCACTACGAATACCTGGTGATGCCCTTCGGGTTGTGTAACGCGCCCGCAGTGTTTCAGGAATTCATAAATGATGTCCTTTGTGACTTGTTGCAGCAGTGCGTGGTAGTTTACTTGGATGACATCCTGGTTTACTCTGCCTCCATGGAGTCGCATATTCAGGATGTCAAGCAGGTGCTGCAACGATTACGTGAGAACGAACTTTTTTGTAAACTTGAGAAGTGCGAATTCCATCGATCCATGGGCCCTGGTGAAGGGCAGCCTGGGACTTAGACTCCGCGCCCTGAGGGACTTCAGTCTGTTGGTGGTGGTTGTCGTCAGCCAGTGCGTTACCCTGCCACTAGGCCTACCTGTCCGTTCCACAGCCCTGCCCTGACAGTAACAATTCTGTGTCTGTCCCTGAGTAACAATTCTGTGTCCCTGAGTAACAATTCTGTGTCCCTGAGTAACAATTCTGTGTCCCTGAGTAACGATTCTGTGTCCCTGAGTAACAATTCTGTGTCCCTCAGTAACGATTCTGTGTCCCTGAGTAACAATTCTGTGTCCCTGAGTAACAATTCTGTGTCTGTCCCTGAGTAACAATTCTGTGTCCCTGAGTAACAATTCTGTGTCCCTGAGTAACGATTCTGTGTCCCTCAGTAACAATTCTGTGTCCCTGAGTAACGATTCTGTGTCCCTGAGTAACGATTCTGTGTCCCTGAGTAACAATTCTGTGTCCCTGAGTAACGATTCTGTGTCCCTCAGTAACGATTCTGTGTCCCTCAGTAACGATTCTGTGTCCCTGAGTAACAATTCTGTGTCCCTGAGTAACAATTCTGTGTCTGTCCCTGAGTAACAATTCTGTGTCCCTGAGTAACAATTCTGTGTCCCTGAGTAACAATTCTGTGTCTGTCCCTGAGTAACAATTCTGTGTCCCTGAGTAACAATTCTGTGTCCCTGAGTAACGATTCTGTGTCCCTGAGTAAAAATTCTGTGTCCCTCAGTAACGATTCTGTGTCCCTCAGTAACAATTCTGTGTCCCTGAGTAACAATTCTGTGTCCCTGAGTAACAATTCTGTGTCTTTCCCTGAGTAACAATTCTGTGTCCCTGAGTAACAATTCTCTGTCCCTGAGTAACGATTCTGTGTCCCTCAGTAACAATTCTGTGTCTCTGAGTAACAATTCTGTGTCCCTGAGTAACAATTCTGTGTCCCTGAGTAACAATTCTGTGTCTGTCCCTGAGTAACAATTCTGTGTCCCTGAGTAACGATTCTGTGTCCCTGAGTAACAATTCTGTGTCCCTGAGTAACGATTCTGTGTCCCTGAGTAACAATTCTGTGTCCCGGATTAACGATTCTGTGTCCGTGAGTAACGATTCTGTGTCCCTCAGTAACAATTCTGTGTCCCTGAGTAACAATTCTGTGTCCCTGAGTAACAATTCTGTGTCCCTGAGTAACGATTCTGTGTCCCTCAGTAACAATTCTGTGTCCCTGAGTAACAATTCTGTGTCTGTCCCTGAGTAACAATTCTGTGTCCCTGAGTAACAATTCTGTGTCCCTGAGTAACGATTCTGTGTCCCTGAGTAACGATTCTGTGTCCCTGAGTAACAATTCTGTGTCCCTGAGTAACGATTCTGTGTCCCTCAGTAACAATTCTGTGTCCCTGAGTAACAATTCTGTGTCTTTCCCTGAGTAACGATTCTGTGTCCCTGAGTAACAATTCTGTGTCCCTGAGTAACGATTCTGTGTCCTTAAGTAACGATTCTGTGTCCCTAAGTAACGATTCTGTGGCCCTAAAGTCTCTGTGGCCCTAACTCTGTCCCTAATACAGACAGGTCTGTCTCTCTTGAATGACCGGAGGCTAATGGAGAATTCTAAGATGGCCGCAATTTATAGCTCCACCATTACACAGTGCTGGCTGGCTGGCTGCTGATTGGCTAATGCGATCACATGTCATGAATGAATGCATTATGGGTCAGCGCGCCTTGTCTGCGCGCCTTCCCAGAGATCCCTGCTCCGTCGCCACACATGTCGCCGCCATTTTTGGGAAAATTCGATTCGTGCATCCGAAGTTTGCTAATTTTCGGATTCGGCGCGAATCAAATTTTTCCTGATCTTCGAAACGAATTCCACTTCGCCATGTTCGATTCGCTCATCTCTATTCACAATAATAGCAGTGTGTTGAAAAAAGTGAATAAAGCTCAAAATCCTTCTAACAGCTTTTATTTCCATACACACAAATCCATTGGGAACACTACACATTCTATTCCAAATCAAAACATGAAGAAAAATATATCAAACTTGTGTTGTTCCTCTAAAAAATTTGAAGAAAAGTGAATATTAGACTTCAAAAAAATAGCAGTGTTTGTATTCTTCTTTACAAATTCAAACATTCACTATATAAACTGAAAAATGTTTGAAGATTTTGCTTTCCTTTGAATTGCTTGATTACTATTTAGTTGTATAAGCACTGTTTCTGAGAACTGCTGTACATCTGTGTTGCATGGAGTCAACCAACTTCTGGCACCTGTGAACAGGTATTCCAGCCCAGGATGATTGGACTACATTCCACAGTTCTCTATTTCTTGGTTTTGCCTCAGAAACTGCATTTTTGATGTCACTCCACAAGTTTTCTATTGGATTAAGATCCAGGTATTGGGCTGGCCACTCCATAACTTCAATCTTGTTGGTCTGGAACCAAGATGTTGCACGTTTACTGGTGTGTTCGGGGTCGTTGTCTTGTTGGAAGACCCATTTCAAGGGCATTTCCTCTTCAGCATAAGGCAGCATGACCACTTCAAGTATTCTGATGTATTCAAACTGATCCATGATCCCTGGTATGTGATAAATAGGCCCAACACTGTAGTATGAGAAACATCCCCATATCATGATACTTGCGCAACCATGCTTCACTGTCTTCACAGTGTACTGTGGCTTGAATTCAGTGTTTGGGGGTCGTCTGACAATCTTACTTTCATCAGTCCACAAAATGTTGCGCCATTTCTCTTTAGGCCAGTCAATGTGCTCTTTGGCAAATTGTAACCTCTTCAGCACATGTCTTTTTTTCAACAGTGGGACTTTGCGGGGTCTTCTTGCAGATAGCTTGGCTTCACATAGTGGTCTTCTAATTGTAACAGTACTCACAGGTAATTGTAGACCTTCCTTGATCTTCCTGGAGCTGATTGTTGGCTGAGTCCTTGCCATTTTGGCTATTCTTCTATCCATTCGAATGGTAGTTTTTCGCTTTCTTCCACATCTTTCAGGTTTTGGTTTCCATTTTAAAGCATTTGCGATCATTTTAGCTGAGCAGCCTATCATTTTCTGCACTTCTTTATATGTTTTTCCCTCTCCAATCAACTTTTTAACCACTTCCCGACCGGCCGTTGTATATAAACGGCCGGACGGTGGCACTGCAGGGTCGGGTGGCCGTCTATAAAAGGCCTCCCCGCACCCCGCTTGTGCGCGCTCCCTGAGATCGCGCAGCACCGCGATCCGGTGCCCGCTGTGTCCTCCGGACACAGTGAAACACCGATCGTCGGACGGGACCTCTGTACGAGGTCCCGATCATGTGATCACTGATTGGCCAATCAGTGATTACATGCAAAGTAGTAAGCAAGATGTCACTTCTGACATCATTGCTTACTATGTGTGAAATCTGTGAATGATCACAGAGGTCACATGGTACAAGGCTATTCACAAAAGCCTTGTACCATGTGACAAGCTGTGACCAATCACAGCTCACTCTGTATTTCTCAATGAGTGCAGGAATGCACACAGAGAGAAAGAGAAATGATTGCTTTTACATCCTATATGGGTGTAAAAGCAATCAGTGTAAAAAAAAAAAAAAAAATCTTTATCACCCCTCACAAGTAGTACAGTGTCACCATGGTGACACTGTACTGCTAGGGTGACAGTATGTAAAAAAAAAAAAAATAAATAAAAAATAATAATATAAAAAAATAAAATAAAAATGTAAAAATAAATGTAAGATTTTACTTACTTGGATTTTTATTTTTTTTTACTAAAAAGATAACGGAATAAATTTTGGCTAAGATTTATGATGAAATATTATTTATTTGCAAAATTTTTTTTTTAAATTTTTGGAAATTTCATTTACATAGCAAAAAAAATACAAATCCCAGTGGTGAATAAATACCACCAAAATAAAGCTTTATCTATCTAAAAAAAATGGTAAAAAATTCATTTGGGTACAGTGTTGCATGACCGCGCAATTGTCATTCAAAGTGTGATAGCGCTAAATGCTGAAAATCGCCCTGGTCAGGAAGGGGGTAAAAGTGTCCGGTCTGGAAGTGGTTAATCAAGGTACGCTGTTCTTCTAAACAATGTCTGGAACGACCCATTTTCCTCAGAATTTCAGAGAGAAATGCACTGTAACCAGCATGTACAACATTTGCTGCCTTCCTTCCTTAAATAAGGGCAATAATTGCCACCTGTTTTTCAAAGAATGAATGACCTCACTAATAGAACTCCACACTGCTATTATTTTGAACATGCCCCTTTCAATTAGTGATTGAATTACACAGAATCAGCAGCATGCATGTCATGACTGTTGGGTCTGTTGGATTTCTATTACTCTACTACACCTGCTAGTAAATTATTTGCCATGTAGAAATATCATTTCTACCAAAAACAGTGATTGATCAGGTTAGTGATATCTGACTGCTATTGAACACAACTGTATATATTGCGATTTGAATAAAACTCGCAACTATTAATCTCTCAATCCCTGGTTTGCTCTCTTCTAACAATCGTGTGTTTCCTAGTTTTCTCAGTTGGCTAGTGAGGTCAAACATTTCATTTGTTGGCTGATAGGAGGATACAATAAAATGGAAAAAGATGGATCAGACATCAATCACCATAATTATGGCTGATATTTAAACAGTGTTGCAGGGTTTTGGGGATGCTAGATGCCAAGATAATACACTGAAGTTTATTATTTGATAATTCTTTGTAGTGTGTTGCATGGAGGGTGTGTCCTGGCTGCACTGGGTGCCATTCAAATAAAGGGCTCTACAACATACCAACATATGTAAGGTGTATTACTGTGTATTGTGGTACCACATGCACTGATGTGAGCAAGTTCCTAACAATAAAGGGTAAAAAACCCCAAAACTGGTTCAAGCTGCATGGTAACCAATCATCTTCTAACTTCAGCTTGTTCGATTAAGCATTGGCAATAAAACCTGGTTTCTATGCAGGGTTGCACCCGATTTTGCACTCTCCAGTTTCAGTAAATAACCCCGTAAGTGTCACTCAACATACGTAAGTATGTAATAGAGGGAGTGTGTAGAAACACAGTGTTTTAGAGGTACCAGATGCTGGATTGGGATTAAAGCTGTTCTTAATAGTAAAGACAGCTGCTAAAATGGAAAGTGTTATACAAAATGGTTTTTAACAGGTGATCATTCTAAAATGGCATCCAAATTTTCTAATTACCAGTTTTTCTTTTCACCACATGACCTCCGGAAGGTTTTACCCCCTCCATAACCAGGCCATTTTTTGCTATTCAGCTCTGTGCACAAATAAAATTTATATCATTTTTTTCACACAAATAGAGTTTTTGGTGGTATTTGATCACCATTGTGTTTTTTTTTTCTATATAAATGGAAAAAGAACATTTTTGACAAAAAAAAAAGATATTTTCTACTCTCTGTTCTAAAAAATATCCTATAAATTCAAATTTCCTAATAAATTTAGGCCAAAATAACTGCTACATGTATTTGGTAAAAAAAAACCCCAATAAGTATATATTAGTTGGTGTGTGTGAAAGTTATAGTGCCTACAAACTAAAGTATATATACCCTATTTTCCGGCGTATAAGACAACTTTTCAACCCATGAAAATCTTCTGAAAAGTCGGGGGTCGTCTTATACGCCGGTATACGGCGAGCCGGTGTCAGGGCGGCACTTTTTTGAGGGGCGGCGTGGCACCGCCCCCCCCCTCCTTCAATGGACACTAAGTACAGGGGTGGGCAGAGGGGCTGCTGTACCTTACCTGGCTCCGGTCCCACGACGATCCGGTCCAGGAAGCGCGGCTGCTCCTTCTTTCAGTTCGGCCGCTCGATGGTCGCGCGGCCGTTCGGCTCCGCCTCCTCACCGGTGATTGGGCGCCAGCACTGGAAAGGCACACAGGCGACCAATCACCGGCGAGGAGGAGGAGCCGAGCGGCCCCGTGAAAATCGAGCGGCCGAACTGAAAGAAGGAGCAGCCGCTCCTCTCCCCCACTGACACCAACGATGAGGCACTGTTCCTCCCCCACTGACACCAACGATGGGGCACTATTCCTCCTCCCCACTGACACCAACGATGGGGCACTGTTCCTCCCCCACTGACACCAACGATGGGGCACTATTCATCCCCCACTGACACCAACGATGGGGCACTGTTCCTCCCCCACTGACACCAACGATGGGGCACTATTCCTCCTCCCCACTGATACCAATGATGGGGCACTATTCCTCCCACTGACACCAATGATGGGGCGCAATTCCTCCCACTGACACCAATGATGGGGCGCAATTCTTGCCACTGATACCAATGATGGGGCGCTATTCCTCCCACTGACACCAATGATGGGGTGCTATTCCTCTCACAGATACCAATGATGGGGCACTATTCCTCCCACTGACACTAATGATGGGACACTATTCCTCCCACTGACACCAATGATGGAGCACTATTCCTCCCACTGACACTAATGATGGGACACTATTCCTCCCACTGACACCAATGATGGGGCACGATTCTTCCCACTGACACCAATGATGGGGCACTATTCCTCCCACTGACTAATGATGGGGCACTATTTCTCCCACTGACACTAAAGATGGAACACTATTCCTCACACACTGACACTAATGATGGGGCACCATCATTGGTGTCAGTGGGAGGAATAGTGTCCCATCATTGGTATCAGTGGGAGGAATAGTGCCCCATCATTGGTGTCAGTGGATGAAATAGTGCCCCATCATTGGTGTCAGTGGGAGGAATAGTGCCCCATCATTGGTGTCAGTGGGAGGAGTAGTGCCTCATCATTGGTATCAGTGGGAGGAATCCTGCCCCATCATTGGTGTCAGTGGGAGGAATAACAATCCATCATTGGAATACCATACTGAAATAGCATACCATATTGAAATCAAATCTGATGTTTTTTCATTTTTATTTGGTGTGTGTTGGAAGAGGGGTAGTCTTATACGGCGAGTATAGCTCAAACCCTATATTTTAACAGGAAAAGTAGGGGGTCGTCTTATACGCCCAGTCGTCTTATACGCCGGAAAATACGGTATTTGAAAATTGTCATTCCTGCCTCATTTCTTGAGACCCTTAAAATGCCAGAACAGTACAAATACCCCCAAATGATCCCTTTTTGGAAAGCATACAGTCTGAGGTATTTAGTAAGAGGCATGGCAAGTGTTTTGAAGTTGTAATTTTTTGTCACCATTTTTTGGACAATGAAGAAATTTTTTTTTCACAATTTTTTTTACATACTGTTACCAGTGCAGTACAGCATCATCATATGAGTGGTGTGGCAGTGATCAGGGATACTGACTGGTGACAGTATATTAAAAGAAAATTAAATAATTTTTTATTCAAGTATTAAAACTTTTTTTAACAGTGTTTTTTTTTTAACTTTTTTTTTTACTATTTCAATGTCACCATAGTGACACTACTATTCTGGGGGGAAGGTGATCAGGAATTTTTTCTTTTACACTTTGATTGCTGTTACAGCGATGATCATTGTAACAGAAATGTTTTGAACTGTCACGAATGAGTTTCATGACACTATTGTGTGTTGTGATTGGCCCGTAGCTATTACATGGTACAGGGTGTTGCGTTTGGCCCAGGTACCTTGTGATAGCTGTGGACCAATCACAGCATCACTATAGGAATCACAGCTGTTATGAAGGAGCTGGATGATGTGCATGTACATGATCCAACTTGCCTGTGCAGTAAATGTACAGGGGGGTGGGCAGCAACCTGATAATAACGATGAAATTAAATCATATTTTTTTTCTCTTGTTCTGTCTTATTTTTTGTTCTGCCCAATGATACTTTAATATCTTAAGAAGCTTAGATGAAAAGTCTCATGCTTCAGGTTAAGGAGGAGACAAACAAATGAGATTTAAGACAAGACCTGGCAGGACCCTAAAGTATTACGAAGAAAACATTCCATGATATAATGTCCCTTTTGTGACTCTAGAAAATGCTCCAAATGCCTGTATCAGAGAGGGCTGTCTGCAGGTTCATTTATTTATATTCAGCTCATATAAATCTAACTTAGTATAGCATCATGGGAAATAAAAGACTTTAGATTCAATTTTTGCACTGAATACAACACATATACAGTAGCCAGAGAAGTTTTAAGGTGAAGAAGGGGGTTATGAAAATGTCTGTGAAATTCAGTTCTGCTTGGGTTTTCATATATTCCATTTGCTAGACAGGTCTGTGGAGTTATGATAACAATCTGCAATATTAAAAACTGAATCCAGGCATTTGAGCTCAAGCCATATCACACAATAAACATGCAGACGATGAAGGCAAGGAACAAGTTTTTGGTTGGATGGAGCTCTGTTTTTTTTTTCTACTACGTATTTCTGGGTTATAAAAATAGCTTTGACAATGTTGTTTGCAACTCAAACATTTTAAATTGATTACAGTATTGGAATCACATGTGGAGAGCAAAGATACGTACAGCATGAAACTCACTTGAAGAAAGACATATCTAGATAGCTCCGAAGATACTGTATTATTTTAGTAAATTCACAAATAAGACACTTTAGTCTTAGCTGATTCTCAGTATATTGTTGTGTAGTGCATATTTCTGTGTCGAAAATTCTAAACCAGTCATACACCTCTGGGTTACGGAGGCCACAATTTATTAGGAGTGTTTTAGTGACAAGATGGTTGGCAGCATCTTACATATTGCATGAAGTATTCCTCACCAGCACACCTTGATTGGATTTATTGTCAATCTATAATTGTCACAACAAAATCCATTCTTTCTAGACTGTGCAGGGCACTTTTTTGGCAAGGCAATGTGACTGAATTGTGTTGTCACATTGCCTTGATGGGGAAGGCCAAGTCTGCCATGTCGCAAAATGTTGGACTTTGTTGTGACAGCTATGCATTTTTGATATATACAATCTTTTTGAAAAGTTATGATATGCTCGTGCAGATTACTACAGTTTTGTCTCAGAGTGGGCGAGTCTGTATCTTACCATTCCTACATTTCTACTGCTGTATACATACCTCCCAACTTTCTGAGATGGGAATGAGAGACACCTACTAGCAAAAGTATGTAGGCATAGGACACACCCCCTGCCACATCCCGTTAAAGGAGAATTGTACAAAAAAAATTATAGATTAAACCGACAAGTGCATTTTTACCGCCACTATTTCTTTATATTAGCTTTTGAAGTTTACAAATGCAACAATTTAGAAATTGGATGAAAGCTTTAGCACTATGAAACTCTTTTTGATAGCAAAGTAGTGCATTTTATATACAACTATATAGATCAGGCCAAAATGAGGGACAAATGAGGAGGAAAGAGGACAGAGTGACATTGTTCTGAATGAGGGACAGTCCCTCGAAATCAGGAACATTTGGGAGCTAT
This sequence comes from Staurois parvus, assembly GCF_062004578.1. Taxonomy (NCBI): domain Eukaryota; kingdom Metazoa; phylum Chordata; class Amphibia; order Anura; family Ranidae; genus Staurois; species Staurois parvus. Next base: position 1,663,034 of record NW_028317941.1, read on the forward strand.
GCTGTATGCGATGCTGTTGCCTTGTTTATTATGTAACACAATACACATTTCTATACACTAATGAGCCAAAAATGAATAGAAGCTAAACTTAAAGACAGAAGAACATTCAAATCAGATTTTTCCACTTCTCCTTTTCCATATCATCCACCCCAAATTTAACTTTCCCTAATAGAAATGTATAGTGATGGGTGGTGACTGACTGTAAGTGTGGCTAAAAAAAAAGGAATCTGACACTTTGCAATACACATGATACCTGGTTTGATGCACATAAACCTCCCACCAAAAAATGGATACATTACAAAAGAATGAACAATTGTACATGTGTGACCATGGTCGTATTTTGTAATGCAGCTTTGCATTGAAATATTCACTTTCCCTTACAGCATTAGTGATTGCTATGAAAAAGTACAGTGAAGGAAATAAGTATTTAATCCCCTACTGATTTTGAATGTTTGCCCACTCACAACGAAATGATCAGTCTAAAAATCGAATGGTAGGTGTATTGCAACACTGAGAGACAGAATAGTAACAAAAAATTCAAAAGAAATGCATATATAACAAATGATGCACTGATTTGCATGTTCATGAGGGAAATAAGTGTTTGATCCCCTTCACAAAACATGACTTAGTACTTGGTGGCAAATCCCTTGTTGGCAATCACAGAGGTCAGCCGTTTCCTGTAGTTGGCCACCAGGTTTGCACACATCTCAGGAGGGACTTTGGCCCACTCCTCTTGGCAGATCCTCTCCAAGTCATTAAGGTTTGGTGGTTGACATTTGGCAACTCGAACTTTCAGCTCCCTCCACAGATTATCAGTTGGATTAAGGTCTGGAGACTGGCTAGGCCACTTCAGGACCTTAATGTGCTTCTTCTTGAGACACTCCTTTGTTGCCTTGGCCGTGTGTTTTGGGCCATTGTCATACTGTAACACCCATCCACTACCCATTTTTAATGCCCTGGCTGAGGGAAGAAGGTTCTCACCCAAGATTTGATGGTACATTGCCATGTCCATCGTCCCTTTGATGCAGTGCAGTTGTCCTGTCCCCTTAGCAGAAAAACACCCCCAAAGCAGAATGTTTCCACCACCATGTTTGACAGTTGGGATGGTGTTCTTGGGGTCATAGGCAGCATTCCTCCTCCTCCAAACACGGCGAGTTGAGTTGATGCCAAAGAGCTAGATTTTGGTCTCATCTGACCACAACACTTTCAGCCAGTCCCCCTCTGCATCATTCAGATGTTCAGTGGCAAACTTCAGATGGGCCTGGACATGTACTTTCTTGAACAGAGGGACCTTGCAGGCACTGCAGGATTTCAATCCTTGTCAGCGTAGTGTGTTACCAATTGATTTCTTGGTGACTGTGTTCCCAGCTGCCTGGAGATCATTGACAAGATCCTCACATGTAGTTCTGGGATGATTCCTCACTGTTCTCATGATCATTGACACTCCACGAGGTGAGATCTTGCATGGTGCATCAGACCTAGGGAGACTGACAGTTTTGTGTTTCTTCCAATTGCGAATGATTTCACCAACTGTTGTCACCTTCTCACCAAGCTGCTTGGTGATAGTTTTGTAGCGCAACCAGCCTTGTGTAGGTCTACAATCTTGTCCCTGACATCCTTGGACAGCTCTTTGGTATTTGCCACGGTGAAGAGTTTGGAATCTGATTGTTTGATTGCTCCTGTGGACAGGTGTCTTTTATACAGGTAACAAAAGGAGATTAGCAGCACTCCCTTTAAGAGACTGCACCTAATCTTAGCTTGTTACCTGTATGAAAGCCACCTGGTAGCCAGAAATCCTGCTGAATGATAGGAGATCAAATACTTATTTCCCTCATGAACATGCAAATCAATGCATAATTTGTAAGACATGCATGCATTTCTTTTGAATTTTTTGTTGCTATTCTGTCTCTCAGTGTTACAATACACCTACCATTCGATTTTTAGACTGATCATTTCTTTGTGAGTGGGAAAACATTCAAAATCAACAGGGGATCAAATACTTATTTCCTTCACTATATGTATCTGTTAAATGTAGGTTTGAAAATACATAATAAGTTAATCTACTGTGGCAGTGGATTGTCCCCAATGAGCCTGTTCAGGGCTGGGCATGAAAGGGGGGGGGGGTGCAGAAGGGTGCACCTGCCCCGCACACCATGGCTCTATGTGAGGGGGGGGGGAGGGGACATGTTAGGAGCTCCAGTCATCTCCTGCTTCCTCGCTGCTGGGACACAGGACCAAGGTACTGTAGCTGGACATTGCACACAAGAACTAGACAACACTAGCTTAGGTGTGACAAGGAACTCAACTTTATTGAAAATTCACACAGAATTTATACGACACAAAATCAGATAAGAGCTTGATCACATAATCCTAAACAATGCAACCTGTAAACAGTAAAATCATCAGTACATCTAACAGTACATTTCATGAACAGCTAACATTTAACAGTGATCTAATCAAACAGTAATCTAATTAACAGCTAGCAGCTAACAGCTAAAAGTGATCTAATTAACAGTAAGCTAATCAACAGCCAAGCACCCAGACTAGCCAGAAGCCCACCACAGACGGCCTGGCAAAAAGTCCACACCACTAGAAACACAAAGTAAATTACACATGCTGTCTTTCCGCTGTTTGCCTTTCACTTGTATATCTGTTCACTAAAAAAGCCATCATAAAACAAAACCCATACAATAATTCAACAGATAGATATTTCTGTCCCAAGTGGAGGAACTTCTCCAACCCAGTCTGCAGGAGGGCCACCATATTTCCTCTGACCATTAAAGCGGAGTTCCATCCAAAAGGGGAAGTTCTGCTTTAAAGATTGGTCCCCTGCTCCCCATTAAGGATTGGCACTTTTGGGGGGGTGGGGGAGCACGTACCCGAAATTGACAAGTACCCTCTCTCACTTCCGCTGCTATTGCCTAGGCTATTGGAAGCAGAAGTTGTCCCCCTACCCAGGGGTGGACTGACCATTTGGAAACTCGGGCACTGCCCGAGGGCCCAGGGTCAGTAGGGGGCCCCATGAGATGCCCCTGGTACCTTTTTCATAGGGTTTTTTGAGTTTGGGCAAGGGCACAGGGGCCCCATGATCCCCTATTTCCCGGGGGCCCCATGAGTTGTCAGTCCACCCCTGCCCCTACCCCTCCCTCTCCATAGTCTTGTGAGACACGTGACAGGTCCCAGAAGACGACGGGGCCATTCAGGAAGTGCAGAGCTACTCGCGCATGCACAGTGGGCACCCAGCTGTGAAGCCGCAAGCTGTCACAATCGGGTGCCCACACTGAAGATGCCGGCGACTGGAATACAGGACGGCCGGTGAAATGGATCACCGTGGGATCATGAGACAGGTAAGTGGCTGTTTTTTAAAAGTCAGCAGCTACAGTTTTTGTAGCTGCTGACTTCTATTTTTTTACAGAGTGAGTGGAACTCCACTTTAACCTGTACCAGATCAATACTACACCTTTCTATCCACTCCAGAAGGGAAGCTTTATTATCTTTATTTAGAGAACTAATCCAAGCCTCGCTATGAGCGTTCATCACATTATTTTCACAGACTGATCTGCTCTGTCCACGTGATCAGAGGCTGAACTGAGTTCTTTTCCATGCTCTGAACGGGAAAAGCAGACAAAATCCCTGGTCTCCTCCATGGGCCACAAGCAGTGGGTATAAGGCTAGCCCCTAGTCCCCTCCAAAAGCCCTGTCCTGGGTGGGTCTGTCACAGGCTTCTTTTGACCTCTGTCTGTGGCACCTACCAGTGTTAACTATGACAGTACATTGATCTTAAAATAGAGTAAGACTAAATCAAGGATAGGCAGCCGGAGACATTTGAACACAGCTAGTACACTACAAGGGACCAGTGCTGTAGATATTCGTTTTTTATCTTCACCTGCACACATATTTTCTATGTTTAATTTGTTATGTTTATTTCCCTAACAGGCCCTCCTCCCACCCCCACCCTTTAGCAGCCACTTGAGCTACCATGGCTACTGTTACGCCTCTCCTAATACCTATGTGTCTTAGAATGTTTTTGGCCTAGTTTACACTTACAGTCATGGGGCAGCAAAAATAGATTACTGAGCTATGGTTTTACCACCCCCAAACCGCCGCACTTTAACTGTTTGTAATGGCAAAATTCACACTTACCTGCTCTGTGCAATGGTTTTTGCACAGAGCAGCTCTGATCTTCTCTTCTTGGGTCGCCCTCCAGCAATCCTGGCTTATCTTCACTGCTGAGTTCCCCCATAGCTGCCGCTTACTATGGGGGCACTCATGCGTTCTTGCTCCCAAGTCATACGACACAGAGAGTGTGGCTCAGCTCCACTTCCCCCGCTCCCTCCTCACTGGCTGTGATTGACAGCAGTGGAAGCTGCTGTCTCTCAGCCACTGAGAAGGGGGAGAACCAGGAGAGCCACTGCTCTTGTGCACATTGCTGGATCGACATAGGGTTTAGATAAGTATTAGGGGGACTCAGGGGGAAGCTGCACATTGAAGGTTTTTTACCTTCATGCATAGAATACATGAAGGTAAAAAACCTTCAGCCTGTAGAATCACTTTAAGTTGCAAAGGCAGCCGGATAGGGTCGTACACATGCCACTCTCATGTCTAAGTGAATGGGGGTGTGCCCCAACCATCTTGCAACCATGTGCAATTTATGAAGCTGTGGCACGGTGAAAGGCAGGCTTATAGAGTTAAAACAGGCACTGAGGAGGTGACATATCACCTCCCAGCAGCCTGCCAAATGCCCTCTGAAAAGCAATCCACCAGGGGCTGCTATTCAGATGGACTGCGAGGGCTGCAGCAAGTGTAAATTAACTGTTTGGGCTTTACAATATTGAACACTCTGTGAAAGGGTATCTTGTATTTTCTTGTGACAGCTACCTCCCTGATGGAAGGCATACTGGAGCACAAATGCTTGCAAGATGTGCAAAATTTATTTTCATGCAGAGTAAAGTAACTGCCTTGCTAAATGAGCTCAAAACAACTTTTCAGCGCATGCATCTGGGGTTCAATGGGGGTTAATGTTGTGGATGCAAACTAGATGTGTGTGAGGTCTTATACCATTAGTATTATCATTTTAAATTACTTTTTTTTATTTTAAGTAGCTCACTTAGGTTGTCTTTCTATGCAGATGTCACAATCAGCATCTCTTTTCTCTGCTTATTGAGCTTCAGAACCTTATTAAACGTGATTTGCCAATGTCCCTTGGATATAAACCAGGTAAAAATACTGCCTGCAAGAAAATCTTTCAAGGAAATAAACACCTCTTTTAGCTTAAATGTGAAGCAGTATATATTTCTCAACCACAGTTTGCTGCAGTTTGCTGCCTAGAAATGTTAATAAATAATTCTCTTTAATTATCTGATGCAAACTGATCAGGCGGGCAGTTTGTGTAATAAAACACCTAGCTGCTTATCTCCTGGGCAATGAATGAGTTATTGAAAATGTTTGAATCTGATAAACAACTGTCATTTCAGTCCAAAAATGTTATGCTGCTTATAGCAGTTGTTACATTCCACACTCTTGGGATGCAGAACGTTTTTTGAAGCGTGTGGAGTTGACGCTCTAAAAACCTTGACGTTTTTATCTTTTTTTCATAAGCTAAGCATCAGTGTACAGGCAATTAGTAGAAAAAAAATGTGATATATATATATATATATATATATATATATATATATACATATAGTTCAGGGAACATGAAAATGTGCAAGTAAATACATACAGTATATTTAATATATGTATATTGTGACATTATGAAAGGCGAGGTGATTGATGGACACTTTGCGTTACCTCGCATGCGTTCATATCTAGGAGACTAAGGTGGAGTCAAGTTCGGGTTTTCCAGGCCCCTTTGGCAGGATTGGTTCCGGACCAGATTTTGCGTTCCACTAATGACCTCCAGCAGGTGGTATAAATAAAGCAGGAGTGGAGCAGAAGGTTGCTCTTGGACTGGGACTCAGGAAGCCATACCTTAGAAAGCTGTGGATGTGAATGTTTGCTTTGTAAAAAAGAGAAAAAGGTTTGAACAACATTTTGTTCTGTTGGTGACTGGGAGAAACCCTTCACCTGTCAGATAGGATTCTCTGCTGTTAGTTATAAACATAAAAAGAAGGAAGGTGCCTCTAAGAGTAATATTGATGATGAAGCACAATGTTGGATGTGACAGGGGATGGGGGCGTTAACATGTTTCGGAGCATGCGCAGTAAGCTCCTTCATCAGACCGCCCCCATCCCGTCACATCCGACGTTGCGCTTCATGCCTCGTTTTGGATATACACAGCCATCTCTTCTCTGACTTCCTGAGTCTGATGGACCGCGCTGGCCACTGGACGACTGGAAGCCCCATCCCTTACATCAGGAATATCGGTTACCATATAATGAGCCTTTTAAACTTTTAATCTTGTAAGTGCATTTTATTATTTGTGAATTATTAAATCGCCAATATTACACTTAGAGCCGCTTTCCTTCTTTTTATGTTTATTTGCATTAGAACTTTGCCTCCACCCTATGAAGAGCTGCCTCAGTGTCATTGCTTTCATCCATCCCTGACATCCATCTGGCACCCCTTTCCCATAAGCCACAGAGGTTGGTTTCTAGCAGGAGCACCCTATGGAACATATAATTTCTGCTGTTTAGTTAGAGCCTGGATAGCAATGATTTATTTTTTGTCTTGTTTTGTTCATTTTCCATGCAACCTTTTAAATAAAACTGGCTACAAGTCAGAATTTTAAGAAAGACCTGCCGTCTAGACTGCCTTTTTCCCAGGGAAGGTGATCCCCATCTAAGCTAACCCCCACTATATATATATATATATATATATATATATATAGATATAGATAGTGAGGAACATTGTAGGTGTATTCCCACTCTGAGAGACAGAATTTAAAAAAAAATCATAAATCACATTGTATGATTTGTAAAGAATTTATTTGTCTTGCACTGCTGAACATAAGTATTTGAACACCTAAGAAACAGCAAGAATTCTGGCTCTCAAAGACCTGTTACTGTGCCTTTAAAAAAGTCCACCTCTACTCCACTCATTAATCTAACTTAGTAGCACCTATCTGAGCTCTTTACAGACACCTGTCCACCCCACAGTCAGTCAGAAGCCAACTACTACCATGGGCAAGACCAAAGAGCTGTCAAAAGACACCAGAGACAAAATTGTGGACCTCCACAAGGCTGGAAAGGGCTATGGGGCAATTGCCATGCAGCTTGGTGAAAATAGATGTTGGAGCAATTGTTAGAAAATGGAAGAGGCTAAAGACGACTGTCAGTCTCCCTCGGTCTGGGGCTCCATGCAAGATCTCACCTCGTGGGGTATCACTGATGATAAGAAAGGTGAGGAATCAGCCCAGAACTACAAGGGAGGAGCTGGTCAATGACATGAAGAGAGCTGGGACCACAGTTTCAAAGGTCACTGTCGGTAGAACACTACGCCATCATGGTTTCAAATCATGCATTGCACGGAAGGTTCCCCTGCTCAAGTCATCACATGTCCAGGCCCGTCTGAAGTTTGCCAATGACCATCTGGATGATCCAGAGGAGGCATGGGAGAAAGTCATGTGGTCAGATGAGACCAAAGTAGAACTTTTTGGTCTAAACTTCACTCGTCGTGTTTGGAGGAAAAAGGATGAGTTGCATCCCAAGAACACCATCCCTACTGTGAAGCATGGGGGTAGTAACATCATGCTTTGGGTGGCTTTTCTGCGAAGGGGACAGGACGACTGCACTGTATTAAGGAGAGGATGAATGGGGCCATTTATTGTGAGATTTTGCGCAACAACCTCCTTCCCTCAGTCAGAACATTGAAGATGGGTCGTGGCTGGGTCTTCCAACATGACAACGACCCAAAGCACACAGCCAGGATAGCCAAGGAGTGGCTCCATAAGAAGCATATCAAGGTTCTGGAGTGGCCTAGCCAGTCTCCAGACCTAAATCCAATAGAATATCTTTGGAGGGAACTGAAACTCCGTGTTGCTCAGCGACAGCCCCGAAACCTGACAGATCTAGAGGAGATCTGTGTGGAGGAGTGGGCCAAAATCCCTGTTGCAGTATGTGCAAACCTGGTCAAGAACTACAGGAACGTTTGACCTCTGTAATTGCAAACAAAGGCTTCTGTACCAAATATTAACACTCATTTTCTCAGGTGTCCAAATACTTATGTTCAGCAGTGAAAGACAAATAAATTCTTTTAAAATCATACAATGTGATTTCCTGAATTTTTTTTTTTATTCTGTCTCTCAAAGTGGGAATGCACCTACAATATGAATTTCAGATCCCTCCATGATTTCTAAGTGGGAGAACTTGCAAAATCGCAGGGTGTTCAAATACTTCTGTTCCACACTGTATATATATATATTTATTTATATAGTCATGATCAAAAATTTGGGCACCCTTGTCACCATTTTGCCCATTTATAAACATTTTAAGAAGGTGCCGGTAATTTTGTCCAGTCCATTTTTGGGGTTTTGCGTGGAATGTGTCAGATTTGGCTTTTTATTTCTCCACTTTGTTGTGTCCAATACAAACAAAAGAAATAAACATGAGAATGCCTAAACATTTGTAATTGCAACAATATTCTGGGCAAAGTGGTGCATTATCTGAAAGAAATGCAGGGGTGCCAACATTTTTGACCATGACTGTGTATTTATATATGTATACAGTCATGGCCGAAATTGTTGGCACCCTTGATATTTTTCCTGAAAATCAAGTATTTCACACAAAAAAGGTATTGCATTAACACATGTTTTGCTATACACATGTTTATTCCCTTTGTATGTATTGGAACAAATATAAAACAGAGGCAGAAAAGCAAATATGACATAATGTCACACAAAACCCCAAAAATGGGCTGGACAAAAGTATTGGCACCCTTAACTTAATATTTGGTTGCACACCCTTTGGAAAACATAACTGAAATCAGTCGCTTCCTATAACCATCAATAAGCTTCTGACACCTCTCACCCGGAATTTTGGACCACTCTTCCTTTGCAAACAGCTCCAGGTCTCTCTTATTGGAAGGACACCTTTTCCCAACAGCAATTTTAAGATCTCTCCACAGGTGTTCAATGGGATTTAGATCTGGGCTCATTGCTGGCCACTTCAGAACTCTCCAGCGCTTCTTTGCCATCCATTTCTGAGTGCTTTTTGACGTATGTTTGGGGTCATTGTCCTGCTGGAAGACCCAGGATCTTGGACGCAAACCCAGCTTTCTGACACTGGGCCCTACAGTGCGACCCAAAATCCTTTGGTAATCCTCAGATTTCATGATGCCTTGCACACAGTCAAGGCACCCAGTGCCAGAGGCAGCAAAACAACCCCAAAACATCATTGAACCTCCACCATATTTTACCGTAGGTACTGTGTTTTGTTCTTTGTAGGCCTCATTCCGTTTTCGGTAAACAGTAGAATGATGTGCTTTACCGAAAAGCTCTATCTTGGTCTCATCTGTCCACAAGACGTTTTCCCAGAAGGCTTTTGGCTTACTCAAGTACATTTTGGCAAACTGTAGTCTTGCTTTTTTATGTCTCTGTGTCAGCAGTGGGGTCCTCCTGGGTCTCCTGCCATAGCGTTTCATTTCATTTAAATGTCGACGGATAGTTCGCGCTGACACTGATGCTCCCTGAGCCTGCAGGACAGCTTGAATGTCTTTGGAACATGTTTGGGGCTGCTTATCCACCATCCGGACTATTCTGCGTTGCAATCTTTCATCAATTTTCCTCATCCGTCCACGACCAGGGAGATTAGCTACAGTGCCATGGGTTGCAAACTTCTTGATAATGTTGCGCACTGTGGACAAAGGCAAATCTAGTTCTCTGGAGATGGACTTGTAACCTTGAGATTGTTGATATTTTGCCACAATTTTGGTTCTCAGGTCCTCAGACAGTTCTCGTCTCCTCTTTCTGTTGTCCATGCTTAGTGTGGCACAGACAGACACACAATGCAAAGGTTAAGTGAACGTCTCTCCTTTTTATCTGCTTTCAGGTGTGATTTCTATATTGCCCACACCTGTTACTTGCCCCAGGTGAGTTTACAGGAGCATCACATGCTTGTAACATTCTTATTTATCCGCAGTTGTGAAAGGGTGCCAATACTTTTGTCCAGCCCATTTTTGGAGGTTTGTGTGACATTATGTCGAATTTGCTTTCTTTCCTCCCTTTTTTTGTTTTGTCCCAATACACACAAAGGGAATAAACATGTGTATAGCAAAACATGTGTTAATGCAATACGTTTCGTGAGAAATACATGATTTCCTGGAGAAATATCAAGGGTGCCAACAATTTCGGCCATGACTGTATATGGTACTCAGCAAAAATGAGTACACCCCCTTTGAAAAGTAAGATTTTAATCAATATCTCAATGAACACAAGTACAATTTCCAAAATTTTAACAAAACTGAGTTTTATAGAACATTTGTTTTTAGCTCATTACATAAAAGTAAGGTTAATAATTTATCATAGATTACAAAATCTTCAGTTTTACTCAAATTAGTTGATGCAAGAATAAATATACTCCACAACAAAACAACTCCATCTAGTATTTTGTATGACCTCCATGATTTGTAAGGACAGCACCAAGTCTTCTAGGTATGGAATGAACAAATTAGCGACATATTGCAACATCTATCTTTTTCCATTCTTCAGGAACAACGTCTTTTAGAGCCTGGATGCTGGATGGAGAGTGATGCTCAAATTGTCTTTTCATAATTCCCCATAGTTGTTTGATTGGGTTCAGATCAGGAGACATACTTGGCCACTGAATCACTTTCACTCTGTTTTTCTTCAGAAATGCAACAGTGGCCTCAGATGTGTGTTTTGGATCATTGTCATGTTGGAAAAGTGCACGACAACCAAGGGCACAGAGTGATGGTAGCATCTTCTCTTTCAATATAGAGCAGTACATCTGTGAATTCATGATGCCATTAATGAAATGCAGCTCCCTGACACCAGCAGCCCCACAGAAGGACACTGCCACCACCATGTTTCACTGTAGGCACCATGCATTTTTGTTTGTACTGCTCACCTTTGTGACACCATACAGTTTTGAAGCCACCAGTTCCTAAAACATTTATCTTGGTCTCATCACTACAGAGTACAGAGTCCCAGTAGTCTTCTTCTTTTTCCTCATGGGCCCTGGCAAATTTTAGGTGGGCTTTTTTGTGCATGGGCTTTAGGTGAGGTTGTGGACAATACCCATGCATTCCATTCCTCTGCAGTGTACGCTGTATTGTGTCACGGGAAACAATCACACAAGTTTGACTTTCTACTTCTTTAGCTAACTGCAGTGAACTTGCATGGTGATTTTCTTCAACCTTTTTCTTCATAAGATGCTCATGTCGAGTTGTTCACTGCAGTGGACGGCCTGGATGTCTCTGTGTGATGGTTGCAGTCCCATCTTTGTTACATTTTTGTATCACTTTTGCTATAGTATTCTGACTGATAAGTAAATATATGCGGATCTTCTTGTAGCCTTCACCTTTCTTGTGTAAAGAAATATTTTGCTTTCTCAGGCCTTGTGACATTTCTCTTCCATGTAAGGGGCGTAGATAATTATGGGGTTAGGGGGGTCTGAACCCCCCAAGAGGAGAGTTGTCAACCATCCTTGCAGCCCTCAAAAATTCCCACTTGCCCACGAGTGGAAATAAGGTAGGGGGGCGAGCAGTGGCGGAACTAGGGGTGTGTGGGAGGGGCGGTGGTGGGGGCAGTGGCAGGCAGCGATCTCCTGTATGGCCTTCAATGAAGCAGCTGGAAACTGCAGAAGGGAGAGGAGGAGAAGCGTCTTCCAGATGCTTCATTAAAAGCCATACAGGAGATCGCTGCTTGTCACCGCTGCACAGATCATACCTGATCACTCCGTTTTCTCTCTGGTTGCCTCCCACCATTGCTGTGTTCTTCTCAGTGCCCAGCCCTTCCCTCCTTCCTCCGCAGCAATAGGAGAAGAGGGGAGAGAGGCTGGATCTGTTCTGCCTCCCTCTGTGCCCGCCCACACTCCAGTCCGTGCAGCTTCAGAGCATTTGTGGGTGGGAAACTGAACACAGCAGCCAACAGCTCTGATGCATCTGAAAGAGTCATGGTGAGTCCCACCTAACCTTCCTTCCTTCCACCCATCCCTCCCTTCCTTCCTTCCACCCACCCCTCCCTTCCTTCCTTTCACCCACCTACCCCTCTGTCCCTTCCTGCCTTACACCCACCACCCCTCCCTTTCTTCCTTCTACCCACCTCTTCCTTCCTTCCCCTCCCTTTCTTCCACCCACTCCTCCTTTCCTTCCTTCCACCCACCCCTCCCTTCCTTCCTTCCACCCCTCCCTCCCTTCCTTCTACCCACCCCTTTCTTCCTTCCTCCCACCCCTCCCTTCCTTCCATCGACCCCTCCCTTCCTTCCACCCACCCCTTCCTTCCTTCCACCCCTCTCTTTCTTCCTTCAAGGGAGAGAGGTTGTTGTTGTTGTTGTTGGGGCGGTAAAAATGCAAATACAGCCCTGTTCCATGTAGTGCCATTGATGACAGCATGAAATGGGGAAGAGGTTTTCTTTGTTAAGTAACACCCTTTTATAATCAACTGCCTGCTGGACATCTGTTTACTGAATAATTAGATTCACATGTAGTTGAATTCTTGCTAATTAGGATTTTGTTGTCTAAAATTTAGCTTTGCTCCTAAGACTTTCATTGGGGTGTATTCATTTTTGCAATATGGTCTTGAATTAATTTGTTAGGAAAAACACTTTTTTGTGTGTGCAAATGAACAAATCTTGTTTTCAATCAATGGCCTGCATGTGTGGGAGTATTTTGTAGTATAGTACCCCATAGAAAATGTTGATTCTGAAAAGAAAGTGAAAGTTTTCTGACAAATCTGTTGGCGTGTACTCATTTATGCTGAGCACTGTATATATATATATACAGTATATATATATATATATATATATATATATACAGTCATGGCCGAAATTGTTGGCACCCTTGATATTTCTCCAGGAAATCATGTATTTCTCACGAAACGTATTGCATTAACACATGTTTTGCTATACACATGTTTATTCCCTTTGTGTGTATTGGGACAAAACAAAAAAAGGGAGGAAAGAAAGCAAATTCGACATAATGTCACACAAACCTCCAAAAATGGGCTGGACAAAAGTATTGGCACCCTTTCACAACTGCGGATAAATAAGAATGTTACAAGCATGTGATGCTCCTGTAAACTCACCTGGGGCAAGTAACAGGTGTGGGCAATATAGAAATCACACCTGAAAGCAGATAAAAAGGAGAGACGTTCACTTAACCTTTGCATTGTGTGTCTGTCTGTGCCACACTAAGCATGGACAACAGAAAGAGGAGACGAGAACTGTCTGAGGACCTGAGAACCAAAATTGTGGCAAAATATCAACAATCTCAAGGTTACAAGTCCATCTCCAGAGAACTAGATTTGCCTTTGTCCACAGTGCGCAACATTATCAAGAAGTTTGCAACCCATGGCACTGTAGCTAATCTCCCTGGTCGTGGACGGATGAGGAAAATTGATGAAAGATTGCAACGCAGAATAGTCCGGATGGTGGATAAGCAGCCCCAAACATGTTCCAAAGACATTCAAGCTGTCCTGCAGGCTCAGGGAGCATCAGTGTCAGCGCGAACTATCCGTCGACATTTAAATGAAATGAAACGCTATGGCAGGAGACCCAGGAGGACCCCACTGCTGACACAGAGACATAAAAAAGCAAGACTACAGTTTGCCAAACTGTACTTGAGTAAGCCAAAAGCCTTCTGGGAAAACGTCTTGTGGACAGATGAGACCAAGATAGAGCTTTTCGGTAAAGCACATCATTCTACTGTTTACCGAAAACGGAATGAGGCCTACAAAGAACAAAACACAGTACCTACGGTAAAATATGGTGGAGGTTCAATGATGTTTTGGGGTTGTTTTGCTGCCTCTGGCACTGGGTGCCTTGACTGTGTGCAAGGCATCATGAAATCTGAGGATTACCAAAGGATTTTGGGTCGCACTGTAGGGCCCAGTGTCAGAAAGCTGGGTTTGCGTCCAAGATCCTGGGTCTTCCAGCAGGACAATGACCCCAAACATACGTCAAAAAGCACTCAGAAATGGATGGCAAAGAAGCGCTGGAGAGTTCTGAAGTGGCCAGCAATGAGCCCAGATCTAAATCCCATTGAACACCTGTGGAGAGATCTTAAAATTGCTGTTGGGAAAAGGTGTCCTTCCAATAAGAGAGACCTGGAGCTGTTTGCAAAGGAAGAGTGGTCCAAAATTCCGGGTGAGAGGTGTCAGAAGCTTATTGATGGTTATAGGAAGCGACTGATTTCAGTTATGTTTTCCAAAGGGTGTGCAACCAAATATTAAGTTAAGGGTGCCAATACTTTTGTCCAGCCCATTTTTGGGGTTTTGTGTGACATTATGTCATATTTGCTTTTCTGCCTCTGTTTTATATTTGTTCCAATACATACAAAGGGAATAAACATGTGTATAGCAAAACATGTGTTAATGCAATACCTTTTTTGTGTGAAATACTTGATTTTCAGGAAAAATATCAAGGGTGCCAACAATTTCGGCCATGACTGTATATGCCACACACTTTCATATTCCCTGAACTGGAAATGACTAATACTTGCATTTTGTGATTTGCTTAACTGAAATCATGAAGTGTCATACCACATACAATATATGTCTTGTTAGTGAAAGTCTGTTGCTAAGTACTATGTTTGCTTCCACTTATTTCAAGGAACATGCTCTCTCCGAATAATCTGAGTGAGCTGGCAATGTTTAAAATGATATGATCTCTCTGTCCATTTGGACATAATTAGGTATTGTTGCAGTTACAATCTCTCACAATATTCTTCTCAACACAAATACCTTTTTTTTAATATATGAAACAAATACTAATACAAAACAGAAACACAAATAGGCAAAAGGGGTGTCCAAAATCTTTCCAGTCTTGTTTGATGCCACTATTGCCAGCATGCCCCTGAATATATTGACTTGTTCAGGTTCCTCAGTCTGATGGACCTTCCACTCAGTTCAGGTCACACTTGTGTGGGAGTCCAGGACTGTGAATACTTCATTGCGCTGGGGTTTAGGTAAATAGTAGTGCAAATAAGACCAAAAGTACACTATTTTATCCTTTAAGCTGGATAGAAAGTGAACGTTTACTTTGCTGATAATAGGCAAAGTAATAGATCTGTTGCCAAGCAGACATTATCTAGTGCCCTTTTCTTATTTTTCCACTTTAATTGCCTAGCATGGATAATGTACAGGTTCCTAGAAACTATTTGGTGAGACGTAGTGGATGCGATTAAACAGCTCATGGCAGTTAATGTGCATGACAACCCTGCAGCCTGCCTTTTGCATTTGTCACGGAGACCTACCAGGAAATATAAGTCATCATTAACTATCCATTTTTTGAATTTGGTGTAGGCCTGTATTCCACTCAGGTGGAAGCAAACCTGAAGCAAAACCCACTCACCATATCTTTGGTTTATGAAATAAAGGACATGGAAGATCTTATTGCCACTTTGCACTCTGCATAATACCGAAGAGACCTTTCGGTGTACCTGGAGGCCCTGGCAGTACATTGTGTATACCAATGCCTACATGAACGCACCAATGCATCAGGAGTCCTAACCTCCTCTCAGGGAAAACCCTCTATTTCCCCGCCTGTTTTTATCCTCTATTTCCCCCTGTTCCTACATTTGCCTGCCACCTTTCTGGCTTCATCGCTCAAAACCATGTTACTTTTATATCCTTTCTACTAGTTTAAGGTTACTCAATGACGAAACACACTCTGGAGTTCCCTCAGACTTCTATATTAGACTAGTCATCCTGTTTGACCTGTTCTGTCCCTCGCTGGATTGGTCAAATTGGCATCCTAACTGTTCTTTACCATTTCTTATGTAGTCACCTTGATGTTAATTCTCTGTATTTGTACCTTTTTGTACATTGAGGCTTTGATAAATCTATGCTGATTGTTGGCATTTTCATTTCTTTGTAATGTGGCTTTTTTACGTAAATTAAAAATTTTAAAAAAATACAAACTATCTACACTTAATCTCCCCCAAACCTGTTTATAGTCTAAATCAAGGTAAATGGGCTGTCTTTGCACAGCCAGGCTCTGGTACTGTGTTGCTGTCATTGTTGCCAAATTGCATTGTTGCCATGACGCCGCTCCTGAGATGATGTTTTAGTTTGTGCACATCTAGAGCTTCCATATGTTGTTTGCACTGATTCAGGCTCATTGTAGGGATCATCAAAATCCCCTGCAAGCCCAGTAACAGTGTGAAAAGTTCCCAGAAGTCTTTCAATGGCACAACAGAGTTAGACTGGCCATACATATTTGATGTTTGTTGAGCATGAAAGCACAGGCAACAGCTGAATAATTATTACACAAACATGCACAATCTAATCACCCAAGTAGGTATGTTTTTACAATGGAGGAAACTTTACAGGCACTGCTCAACCTTGTCCTCATTTCAGGATACACACCAACATAACTATTGGATAAAAATAAAACCTGGCTGACTGATTATTTTCTCAAGAATAACTGGTTAAGCGCATGAAGTACCTTCAGAAAGTACAACCACCCGAACTCAACGTGTGACTTAAAGGATAACTAAACAAACATATATTGCAGCTTACATTCCTTGCATGTGGTGGCTGCATTAGTTTTCCTTCCTAGCTATTTGCTGTAAACTACCAAATGCCCTGCCCTCTATGTAATTTGGATGAAGAGATATGGTCATGTTTGCAGTCCAAATGAGGAGTCTTGGGTGACAACCATGGCTCCCTCCATAAATACAGTGGAAGTGTCATGTACCTGGTTGAGGCCAGGCTGATGAGAGGGCTTTTCCTTACATCTCCTGTTTCTGCTGAAGGTGGTGAAAGGATATAACAGGGCACTGACTGGCACAGGTGCCTTGTAGGAGATTCTGCCCAGAAGAACTTTGCAGAAGGTGCTGAACAGCAGGAGGACTGATGAGCTGGCCGATTTGAAGACACAGCAGCAGGTGCAGAACTGTGGGCAGCAAGCAGGCTGGTAAGCAGGCAGATGCAGGATCTCGGGTGGTCAAGCAGGCAGGAGTTGGTATCAACTGGACAGCAGAGGTGCAGAATCAGGAACCAAAACAGAGTCCAAGTCAGACCGGGGTCAATATGGGTGGAACAGGGAAGGTACCGAAACAACAAGCAGAAGGCAGGGTCAGGTCACAAGCCAGAGTCAGCAATGAGGTATCAGGAACAAGCAGGGTCAGGACAAGCCGGGTAGTACAGGATCAGGTCACAAACAGTAGAAGCTGATGACCACTCAGCAATCTTCTGGTCTCTGGAGCCACTTTTAATAGTCAAGTGAGAACCAAATATTCACGCTCGCTCAAGCTAATGCACATTTGCACGTGCGCGAGTTAGGGCACGTCTAGTTGTCGCTCGAGAATTATTATGAGCATGTGCACATCTTCGTGCATAACTGTGCATACTATCTCCCTGACAAGAGGAGTGAGGTAGCCACCCAGGGAAGGAAATATGTTATTTGTAGCAATATCATGGGAAAATAAAGCAAAAAGGGCTCAAAAAATGAAAACAATGTGAACTGCATATAATACATTTTTGGTTTTGAGTTTGCCTGAGCAGGTAACAACAAGTGCCTATACGTTGTTCCACTTTCTTCTAGGGTCCACTTGGAGCCTTGCATCACTGGGCTTTCTACAGCAACTAGGAAGTCTTCACTTTTCCCCAACACCTCCTGAGCCTGCCTTTTGTTTTTAAGGAAGAACATCATGTTTTTGGACCAAAAGTGAGCTGGTATTGTTAGTGGAGACAATACTTATGACCACAGAATCTGATGCTCCTTTTCACCATAGAACTCTGGGGTTGCGAGGGTCTTACGACCTCTGGATTGCTCTACAATGATGGGGAACCAGATTAATGGTATCTGTAAATCTGTTTTTCTAGGGACAAGTTCATTAAGAAATAAGCTGCCCCTACAAATAGATGGTGTACTGTATGTGGTTATGGCTCTGCTGGTCATATGTAGATGTCTGCCTAGCACAGTGAATAGTGAACACTGTCACAAATTCTGGCAAGAAGCAAGGTGGCTGTAAGCGTTGAACATTTGTAAATGCCACTCCCTCGGGATTAATGATCTAATTACTTTCTCATAGTCATAATACCTCTACAGTACATAAATTCTGTGTCACACAAAGGTCAGACCTTTTGCGGTCTAACCACTTACGTTCTTTCTTTCCAGATCATTACACAGAAAACACTGAGGAAAGCAGACCTAGATACTATTTTATTACACTTCTGGAGCGTTTTTTACTTATAACCTTTTCGACTTGTGAAATTCTTTTGACCCCCTTCTTCCACCTCCTTGAAATCAACGGGGGACATGTAACAAACACCATTGTGTAAAATAAATGTTTCATAATTTGAGAAAATGTCTTTAAATTACATTTATCTTGGAATTTTCTGTTCTGATTGCATTTTAATTACAGGGGCTTGTCTGCCATGTCTGAACGCCAAATTACTAGTACAGTATTCTTTCTTCCATGGTAATGTAAACCTTGAGATGTTTACTAACCTCTAAATAGCAAGTGCCTTATGATACAATATGCGTTTTTGGCCAGCAGAGGGTAGTAAGCGCCTGTCTGAACATCCAAAGTAGCAGCGCGTAGAAATTGTACAACAGACGTTTCCTACATCTACAATAGCTAGCTCAGTGCTGTAATTCACAATTTAAATTACATCCTTCTTTCCTACTAACTGGTAAATGTTGACAGGCAATGTGCCAATCACATTCTTTTGATGTTACACATTTCGTAAAAAACTGCTTTTTGTGAGCTGTGTGCTTGTTACAGATGATGCCAAACCAAATCTTCTCTAAACCTTAGTTTAAAGAAATTAAGAGCCAGCAACAATCTGACAATTTACCCCACTCCACGTAGTATCCATCTATACATGTTACTGTAATTTCAGCTCCATAATCCCTAGTGTCATGGCTGGGGTTACAGTGCAATTATTACCTCTATACCTTACAGCAGACATGCATAGCGGTAATCATTGAAAACGCTCCCAGTGTAGCAGTGAATAACAAGAAGATCTGTGCAGGGAAGCTTAAAGTATATATGAAGCCAAAACTTTTTTTTCATGTGGGATGTAAGAAATATTGAGAAGTGAATGGCTAAAACCCTATTGGTTTGTTTTGCTTTTTGAAATTAGGGTTACATCCCGTTTCTTCCTCCCATGCATGTACAACATGAAATGGGCGAAAATCTCTTCAAATTGAGGGAAATCACCTGCTGGGCTGTTGTCACTGAAACAAGTGTCTCTATATGAAGATTTCCTCTCTTTCTCCTGTTCTTATAACAACTCGGAATTTGTTTTTTTTCCCTCTCGTTTACCCCCTTTACAGGGGGGTTTAACCCTTCTGTACAATATCCCCCACAAAATGGCTATAGATACATTTTAAAGGCAGGACACAATGGTCAAGGCCAAGGAGACTTTTTACAATGAGATATGTCCGTTTTACTAATTTTTATGTGTCTGTCGCAGAACAATGAGTTCTCCTAACATACCATATCAGCCATTGGCAAAGAGGTATATGCTGGACCTTACAGTTTTTACCCAGTTGGACAGCTTCAGCTTGTACAGATCTATGTGTGTAATTTTATTATCTCCCTCTCCTTAGAAAAAAAAAAGATTATTTGTAGCCACTATCAGTCTCTTTGTAACTGTTGCATTCAAAGAAGTGGCCTTGTGCATTAAAACACTCCCTACCCTTCCCATTTCTTTATAACATTTTTACTTTATTGCCATTACTAAGTACAAGCTTATGGGTTAGTGAAGAAGCTTTTACAAAGTGTAGAAGATTAGAAAAGAGAGTACCCAATTTAAAAATTACTAAAAGTATGCTCATTGGATATATTAATTTTAGTTACTTGTTGAAGAAGACATCTGGTCTATTTAAAAACCTTTTATTATAGTTATTAATGGTAGGGCTGTTAAAGCCTCTAAATCAGCTATCTCCAAACTGTGGCCCGTGGGCCGAATGACGCCCTTTGCTTGCCTCTTTCCAGCCCTCAGGGTACTTTTTATCCCCCTGACACCAACAAGGAGGCACCATTTCTTACACTGGCACCAACAGTGGGGAATCATTCCTCTCACTGACACCAACAACGAGGCACAATTCCTTCCACTGATATAAACAATTAGGAACTATTCCTACAACTAATACCAAGAATGGGGCACTATTCCTCACTCTGATACCAATGATGGGGCACTGTTCATCCCACTGTCACCAATGATGGGGCACTATTCATCCAACCATTACCAATTAAGGGGCACTATTCCTTCCACTGATACCAATGATGAGGCACTATTCCACCCACTGACACCAGTGATGGGGTACTATTCCTCCCACTGTCAGCAATGATGGGGCATTATTCATCCCACTAATACCAATGATGAGGCACTATTCCTTCAACAAATACCAGTGATGAGGCACTATTTCTCCAACTAATACCAATGACTGGACACCTCCTTCCACTGACTACAAGCACTATGTCATTTTTTTAATCCCACTTTTGCTGGGACATTTTCTACTCCCACTGGCCACTCTGGCCCCCTTAAAGTCTGCAGGATAGTAAGCTGGCCCTTTGTTTAGAAAGTTTGGAGACCCCTGATCTAAATGATAGAATTAACAACTCAGCAGACAAACAGAATAATGACCTGTATTTGTCCTCCCTGTTTTAAAGTTAAGCAATGTTTTGTCTATACAGGGAAGAGCAAGAGGTTCACAGTAATACTGCCGCATCAGCACCATATTATTTGGCTTCCCTTTGCTCTACTGCCAATTTATTTGCCCAGTGGGAATAGAGAAAATACGTGGTACTTGCAGGTATAGGGGAGCACATGACAGACTACTCTTCTTCTCATATGAGAGTGTTCATGCTTAGCTATTGGCTGCTCAGCCACCCAGAACCCAAAAAGAGTCCTCAGTCTTGTCCAAGCCTCAAGGCATGACTTGCACAGAGCTTGCCCTCTCTCAAGGCTGGAAGAGCAGCAGGGGAGTCAGGTAAAGGTATGTGCAGCGGGTGCCATCACCATTAAAATGTTAGTAAGCCCATGACCCTGCATTCACTATATCTGGTTTTACACAGTACACAGAACATGGAAATTAAATTGTTTTAGTCTTGTAACTTCTATCAGTGTCCTGCCAAGCACTGGCTTATAGGAGGAGTTTTCATTCTCCTCTGACTGTCCTATGAGGCTGCATGACTCCTGACACTCTGTCTGGACATTGCTGTTTGGCCCTGTGCTGATCGCATGCACCCTGCCCCCCAAAAGACTCTCTAGCAATACACACCAAACTGAGCATGTGCAGATCTCCTCCTAAGGCTCTGTACTATCAGCAGATGGATTGGGGACTGTAGAAGAAAGGGAGGATCAGAGAAGACAGGAACAAACAGCCTTTTTACACAATGCAGAGGATAATTCCCTTAGGTTCCACAGTGAATATAACAAGCATGCACATACTCAAATTTAAAGATCACTGAGAGTGTAGGAAACTAGAGAGATTGCAAAAACAAGTAGAGGCACATAAAGAAACAATAAAGATTAAAAAACACAAGAAGTTTATCAGAGACTCGAATGACTTTGCTAATGGCAGGGTCTATAGTTGGTCTAATAAGAACAGTAAGATCACCCCACAGACTGCCTCAATACCTGATTCTGATATATCTAGAGAATCAGAAAGTTCTGAGAAAGAAGAGTGGAGTAAGAGACTGAGTGCCTCGAATAATATCAGGAATGAACCCAGGTTCACCCTTAAGAGAGGATGTGGGATAAGGAGCCATTCCAGACCCCCTATAGATTATCAAGTGAATTTTTTTAGGGACTCCCACCCAGCATCTAAGGAGTCGGGATCAATGGGGATACACTGGCACCAGGAGGGGTAAGAAATGATGGACCCCTCAGTCTATACAACCACCCAGAATAATGATTTACAGAGTTTTAATATCTTTCCAAAATGTCTTTGATGGATGAGCATGTAGCTGTATTTAAAAGGGGAATGTCCTTTGTGCCTACACAGGGCTTTTTGAATGGATTAAAGACAATCTCTTTGCCAGAAAATTGGCATTGAAAAAGGAATAAAAAGTTAAGGAATTAAGACTGTTGAAGTAATTACAAATTGAGGGAAATAGTGGGAATGCTGAGGTGCGTGGCCCCTTTTCAACATTAAAATCTAGGAGTGACTACATTCCACCATTCCCTCAAGGTAGTAATATTCAATTATTTGTTGAGTTGGTTGAGAGAGACCTCGATATTCTATGAGAGAAAAAGCAGAGTAGAGGAAAATCATTTAATATGACATACTCTGAGTGGTGGGCTTTGGAAGAGTTGTGTAATAACAAAAAGGTGATAACACTGTTCAACAAATTTTTATTTTTTGCCAGTTTTGGAAACAAAAGGATCCATTTCTTAATGAATTTCACATTCTGAGTTCAAATATAACAATGAAATTTGTCAATTGGCTCTAGTTTTTCTGTAAACGGAAAGTTTTCTACTATAGGCATAATGACTACATAATGCACAATAATTATATAGATAGATGA
This sequence comes from Staurois parvus, assembly GCF_062004578.1. Lineage (NCBI taxonomy): Eukaryota > Metazoa > Chordata > Amphibia > Anura > Ranidae > Staurois > Staurois parvus. Next base: position 1,685,636 of record NW_028317941.1, read on the forward strand.
CTTTCCACAAATATAAAGCAAGTGCTATTGACTACATAACAAAGCCTAAATGGCATAATATATTGCATAGGATTACCAAGAAAAATTATAGCCATAAGCTAAGTTGAATCATTTTAATACTTAGGATTCTCACTAGTTTTGTCTTCAGTTTGTGTCGGTTTTGCTTCTCTTGGCTTTTCTCTTGTATTCGAGGAAAGGGCTATCTCTTACAACTGCACGTGACTACACGCTTCAGGTTCTTCCTCACTTGACTCAACCACGAAGGATTCTGGTGCTTTAGGAATTGGTAGCCCCTCTCCATGAGGAACTGGACGTATTGCCGATGGAATATTTGGATAGTGCACAGATAACTTTTTCTTCTTATTTAGCCCTTTTACAATTGGAGGCACCATACAAAAGTAACAATTACTAACATGATCTGTTGGCTCTCTCCAAATCATTGGCACAGCGAAAGGCATAGATGCCTTTTTTCCATTCAACCATTGCTCCAGTGCCGTCCCACAAGAATTGCAGCATATATGTGGTGCCCAGCTCTTGTCCTGGTCTCCTATCTTGCAGCCAAAATACAAGTTGTAGGCTTTCTTAATCATTCCTGTTATCCATCTTTTTTGTGAGATAAAAGTTATTTCACCGCAGATATAGCAGAAATTATCTGCTTTATTCACACAAGTTCGAGGCATTACTGAGTAGCCTATATAAGCATAAAACGAAATGTAAAGACGCTGTCGAACTACAATCAGCTACAGATACTGCAGCTTTTATGCAGTGAAGTGATGCAATTAAAGGCTAATATTGCATCATCTCAGTATACATGCAATTTTCTATTGTTCACCAGTATCAATTGCGCAATATGCAGCTGAAGTTGCATCATAATTTTGAATGGCTTACGTCATTAGATGGGTGAATATATCATGGAAACTAGAGCCAATCAACATTTTTTAGGGTCATTTTCGTTTTCAGCACCCCAAAATTATGTAAGATTAGCTAATTTTATGCCCAAAACTTTTTACCTGTTGAACAGTGTAATTAAAGCAGCAGACAAAGGAGGTAACATTGTCTTAATGGACAGAGCATTCTATCTGAAAATGTGCTATGATATTCTGAGCAATGAAAACAATCAAGAAGTACTCAGAAATGATCCAACCCAGGAATATCTAATGGAATTGAAAATTATTCTAAAGAAAGGTGTGGAAGAAAGGGTGCTTTAAAAAGAGGAATGCTCTTTCATAATCAGTGATCACCCAACAACTGCAACCTTCTATGCCCTACCGAAGGTGCATAAGCACCAAGAAAAACCTACAGGCCATCCCATAATATCGGGAAATCTGAACTCCATGGAAGGCACCAGCAAAGAAATAGATTACATCTTGCGTCCATATGTTTATAGCCTGTCATCATATACTGAGGACATATGAGACTTTATAAATACACTTATGGACATCGCAATGGATAATAATGTATGGCTAACTAGCCTAGGCGTTGAGGCCCTTTATAGTAATATAGGGCATGATCTGGGACTTAAAGCATGTAAGTCCTTTTTGGAGGTGAGAGGTACAATCAAAAACATACAATATTCATTCTTCAATTGCTACAGTTCATCTTACATCATAATTCTTTTCTATTTAATGGAAAGAGTTACAGGCAGTGCAGAGGAACTGTCATGGGTTTGTCATGTGCACCGACCTATTTGAATCCATCTCTTGGCTGGTGGGAGTGTACCATAGTATTTACAAATAATTTTAACAATATACTGTACTTCACTCATCTTACTATGGGTACACTTCATTGCTGATATTTGCATTTTGTGGCAGGTCTAGAAGCAGGTGTTCAGTGAAGTTGTAACCCATCTAAATGAGAATAATATTGGTATGTATTTTGACCAGTGATATTCAACACGATAGCATTTGTTTTTTAGACCTCAATATCACAAGAGGTGATTGCGGTGCCATTAATACAACAACCTACCGTAAACCTACTTCTACCAACAACCTACTTCATTGAACAAGTCAACATTCAATGTCATTGAAAAGAGGTATCCCCACTGGGCAATTCAGGAGAGCTAAGACAAATTACTCAACAGAGGCAGCCTTCCAAGCAGAGAGCCTTAAGCTGGTGGAAAGATTTAGGAGATGCGGATATCATGTGTGTGTGTGATTTGAGAAAATCATATGAGAAGGTGAGTGCAGTCTCGAGAGAATCCCTACTTGGTCAAAAAGAATGAGGAGAGATGACCAATAAGGAAAGAGCATTATAGGGACCTATTCTAATCAGTCAGGCCAGATTTTCAGTATCATTAAAAGATATTGGAATGTTTTCAATGGAGATAGATATTTGTCTCAGATTCTCCCCAAAGACTGTATGATTACCTACAGAAGGGGTAAAAATCTTAGGGACATGTTAATACACAGCTATTTAGGTAAAATCCCAAGAACACCTACTACACATACTTGGCTACCAGATAGACCCAGTGGGAGTATTAAATGTGGACATTGCAAAGCATGTGCTTATGTACTCACTATTAAGGAATTTGAAAATCCAAGAAATGGAGAAATTATAAAAAATAATAGCTTTTTATAATTATAGTACTGAGGGGGTTGTGTACGCTATGAAATGTCCTTGCCCACTACTGTATGTGGGGAAAACTATCTGTCCTTTTAGACGGAAGGTACTGGAGCAGTGCCCACAAAAGGGACAGACCGGTCACTAGGCATGTCCTCAAAAAACATGGAGGTCAAGTTGAATTATTACAGTTATGGATTATTGAGCAATTGAATCTTTGCCCGATAAAGGTGGATCTTGACAAATGTCTTCTTAAGCGTGAGGCCACGTGGATTTTTCGCCTAAATTCACGGACCCTGTATGGGCTAAATTAAGGTTTTACTTTTTTGTCCTTTGTATGTGACTAGTGATCCTGATATTCAGTCTTGATTTGCCTTTTTTGGACATTTTTATGGACTGTTTTACAATTAGAGGATGACATCACTGTATTATTCACTGGTTTGATGTAATCAACTGTGGTCAGAGTAAATAATGGGATTATGGTGGATATTCGCTATGAAAAATACATCTGTGTAAATAGAAATATAAGAAGTTTATTTTCTGTTTCTCCCTCCTCTGACACTTGTTTAAGTCCAGTGAATTTGTATTGTGATGCTGGATTTGGTATTTATTTTTTATCCTCAAGATGGCGATCTACTTCCACACTGAGCATGTGCAGAAGTTAATGTGGAAATGATGGTGTCATGATGTCATTTGCGTAATGACACATGTGCGTGACGACATCATTACATCATGTTCTTGGCAGCCATTTAGGGCGGCCAGTCTATAAATAAGAGGGAAAACAAAGGATAAATGCCATTTCCTCACAGTGTGACTTTAAAATGATCTAATTTTGTTTCTGATTATATTTTCTTTTTACTTTACTTCACCCCTGACAAAGTTCTGATTTGGAGCAAAACATGTTGGGTTTCTGTTCTTTAATTTTAGGAGCATTTTTTTCTATGGGAACACATGGTTATGCCTCCCTAAACATTTTTCTGGGGTAAGGAGTATTGCACACACTGGTGTAAAATTTGTTGATCCCTATAGCCAGTGAGGACTTTTTTGTGAATGTTGTGATATATGGGGCTCATCCACTAGTGCTCAAGTTATTGCCACATGGATGAGTGTACCCGTATTACATATCTGTAGCAAGACAGCCTGTGTGAGTTATTACGTTTAGGAGAGATTTTCCATGCAACAAGGCAGAAGGAAGATGGATGATCTAATGGTGGGTTCTGGTAAACGTTTTTGTTACTGCACCTTACCCGTGTACCTGCCTCCTCCATATATGTGACTTATCACAGGGTCTGGTCATTTCATGACAGTAATTAACGTCTGTGGGATTTGTCATTTGGCTTTATATCTACAGATATTCATAGACTGGCAAAAATAATGATAAAATATTAATATATGTGCTGAATAGGGATCACATATGTTATTGTTAAAAAGTGTGCCCTCCTTACTCTACATACATACATATTTACAGTCATGAACATACCATTTTACGTTAATTCCTAATAAAGGTTATATTTTAATCAGTTGGCCTTTGGTGCGTAGGGACACGCACCTTCATAGAGATAGATATAACCAGCATGCTTTACTCCATATACAGATTGATTTTACTGTTGTGGGTTTAGTAACACTTTAAAACTAGAAAAGCTACAATTTCTGGGGAAACTGTGTGAAGTGTTCTTGCCTCCACCAGTAGTCTACAACTGGAGTGGGCAGAGTAACTGGGTGGAGTGGCTTGAGCTGGGCGGTGTGAGTTGCAAACAAATGGTCATATTGTGAAAACTGTCAGGACTATGGCTTAGCCGTGGACATTTTTAGTGGCAGCAGGGTTAGCTGAACGTTTTGATATACGATTTGTGTAGGTGGGCTTGAAAATGAGGGAGTGATGGCAGTTTAGAAATCATATCCTGATTTTTCAGCTCACACTCTAGCTTTTGTCAGCTCCTACTCTAATTTTGAACATTCCGCCATTCATTCCTATGGGACCAATTTCACCAGAAAAATGCCGATATTTTGTGAAACATTTGGCGAAATGTTCCACAAAGTAATAGCACACCAATCGGGAACAATCCGCACGTTTCGGTATATTACTGTCTATGTAGTGTAAAAACTGTGAATGGAGTTAGGGTGGTAAATTTGGCTATAAAAATAAGAATATATATGTTAGATAACAGTAAGTGGTCTTGCCATGCAAAAACACTTAATAAACTTGTTGCTTTTACCATGCACAAGCAACACATAGGTTCACTTTACAGGGTTACCTTTATGTTCGGGGCTGTCTCCAACTAGTGACACCTATGATATGCTCAGAAAGAGCAATGCCTTTGGAGTTGTGTTATGTTGTAGCATATAGTGATTAGCAGAGTTAAAAAAAAAAGCAAAAATCTATTACCATCCCTGAGTGGCACATAGCTAAAGTCACTGCAGGTTTGCAAAGCATGTTGTAGGGAAAGAGAATGTTATTTCCTTGTATGGTGAATGACAATGTGCTGTTACTATAATTCCTTAAAGTTTAAATATTTAGTTTACCTTATTTCAATCATATTCAAAATCCTCAATAAACCCATGTAAACAGCTGTGACAATGTACACTTGGAATAGCTTATACCAACCAATCAGATTTTTTTGTTTCCCAAAGTTAGGTTAATGTAAAAGAGAGGTGCTCAACCTTTGGCCTGCGGAGCCTTCTGATGTGGCCCACGACCTCAAAACAGGGAAATGCATGCCTGGGGCCAGCAACCCATTGGTCATGATCTGGGCTTGCAGACCCACCATCTCAGAGCATTAGAATGCAGTGAGCCGGCGCTAGCGGTGGAGGCAACAGGAGTTGCATAAGCCGATGCTTCCTCTGTATCGCCAGCTCCTATCCCAGGCAGAATGATACTAAGTGCACTTCACCTTAATCCTTCCTATCAGCTTGGAGAGCGATGCTAGCAGCAGCTGCAAGCAAAAAAGAAGGTTAGTGTATTAAACAACACATACGCTGGGCGTAATAGCTTTTGCAATGGGCATATTAGCATCAATAAAAGGGTTAACAACCTGCAGCTTTCCTGTGGGTTAGCTGCACTGAGCCATAGTGTTCCATTATATCTTGCAGGTTTGGAGCGGTTTCTGAAAGTACACCACACCCACAAGATGTAACAGAAGTCTATGGCAAAGCACAGCTAACCCACAGGTACACTGTGCTGCACCCGAGGTGCAGGTAAAGCACGGCACATCAGTGTAAAAGCAGCCTTATAGAGGTCTAAGGACAGTAAGGGCTTGTTTACATCTGTGGTTTGGGGGGGCAGTAAAACCCCACAGTTCATTGTGGCCCGTAACTGGTAACCAAATCACTTAAATGGCCATTGGTCTTCAAAAAGTTGAGCACCTCTGATATGATAATGTTTGATAGTTATGGGTTATTGTTGTTTTTGCCAAATATATACAATTGCTGGTCAGTTTATTAAGTACACTGTTCAATTGCTTGGCAACACAAATTGCTATTCAGCCAATCAAATGGCAGCAACTCAATGCATTTAGTCATCTAGATGTGGTGAAGACGACTTGCTGAAGTCCAAACCAAGCATCAGGATGGGGAAGAAAGAGGATTTAAGTGATTTTGAAAGTGGCACAACACGTCAAACTTTGAAACAGATGGGCTACAGCAGCAGAAGACCACTGGGCAACACACCTGTCAGCTAAGAACAGCAAACAGAGGCTACGATTTGCACAGGCTCACCAAAATTGGACAATAGAAGATTTGAAAAACGTTGCCTGGTCTGATGAGTCTCGATTTCAGCTGCAATATTCAGATGGTAGGGTCAGAATTTGACGTAAACAACATGAAAGCAATGATCCATCCTGCCTTGTATCAATGGTCCAGGCTGATGGTGTAATGGTGTGGAAGATATTTTCTTGGCACACTTTGGGCACCTTAGTACCAACTGAGCATAGTTTAAATGGTAACGACCTATCGGAGTATTGTTGCCGACCATGTCCATTCCTTTATGACTACAGTGTACCTATCTTCTGATGGCTACTTTTAGCAGGATAATTCACCAGGTCACAAAGCTCAATTCATCTCAAACTGGTTTCTTGAACATGACATTCAGTTCACTGTACTCCAATGGCTTCCACAGTCACCAGATTTCAATCTAATAGAGCACCTTTATTGTGGTGGAACGGAAGATTCGCATCATGGATGTGCAGCTGACAAATCTGCAGCAACTGCATGATGCTATCATGTCAATATGGACCAAAATCTCTGAAGAATCCAATGGATTGGATTTATGCCGCAAAGAATTAAGGCAGTTCTGAAGGCAAAAGGAGTCCAATCTGGTACTTGCAAGGTGCACCTAATAAAGAGGCCAGTGTGTGTCTCTCTCTCTCTATTATATATATATATATATATATATATATATAGAGAGAGAGAGAGAGTAGAGAGACTGTATATGGATATATATATATATATATATATATACACATATATATATGAGTTTATGATTAGACTGTACGTTAGCATGCTGCTGTTCAGCGTGCCTTCTGGTTACATTATGCATGGCGTCCCAGCCTGTTCTCTAGGAGCTTGTATGAATATTTGATCCGTGATATCCGAGGGAATATGAAAGAGGAAATATCCTTCTCGGAAAGATAGGAGCAGTGTCAGGAGTGTGAAGAGGAGAAAAGGCATGTGGTTATTGCTCTGATGTCCCAAGGGAGGGGGATGGCTCTGATTTTCAACGTATTAACGCACATGTACAAGAGGGGGAGGTAAACCGCCTTTCTCTCAATGGGTTTTGTAAGGCCACTGCTGGCTCAAAACCTTTCTGAAAACAATTTAAAGGGAAGAGCAAGGGACTGCGCAACATCTCTGTACAAATCAATCTACACAGCATAAACAAAAAAAAAAAAAAAGACACAGCTTGAACGTAAGAGAATGACAGGATATTAAGGGTACAAAGTGCAATGCTTTGTGCAGCGAGTGTTGAAAATGGCAAAATTCTTTTTTCTTCTTGTTTTTTTTTAATCAAAGATTGCAGATTTGTGCCAGCATACCTCATTAGAATATGGCCATGGGAGGTAACTGATTTGCATGCTGGCAAAGTCAGTCTGACCATTACATTCTATGAAGAAATTACAGCTCTCAGCTGTAGCTATATATTCTGGCGGAATGGGAACAAGGTCATTGCCCTTGTTTAGTCACCCACCATACCCTCTTACAAATCCTATTGCCAAGTGTATATTTACAATGAAGAATGTGTTAAGTGGACTGAAAGACTCCTTATTAATTAGTGTATATATTTGCTATATTTGAGTTTGAATGAAACCGATTTTTACATGGATTGCATAGGAAATGGGTTTGGGTAACCAGTGAGAGACTTCCCCAGACATACATGTCTGGTGTACATGAAGCCATGTGGGGGGCACAGCAAACATGTGGAAGAAGGTACTCTGTTCAGATGAGACCAAAATTTAACTTTTTGGCATAAAAGCAAAACGCTATGTGTGGGGGAAAACTAACACTGCATATCACCCTGAACACACCATCCCCACTGTGAAACATGGTGGTGGCAGCATCATGTTGTGAGGATGCTTTTCTTCAGCAGAGACAGGGAAGCTGGTCAGAGTTGATGGTAAGATTGATGGAGCCAAATACAGGGCAATCCTAGAAAAAAAACAGTTTTTTTTTTCTGCAAAAGACTTGAGATTGGGATGGAGGTTCACCTTCCAGCAGGATAACTACCCTATACATACAGCCAGAGCTACAATGGAATGGTTTAGATCAAAGCATAATTCATGTGTTAGAATGGCCCAGTCAAGGTCCAGACCTAAATCCAATTGAGAATCTGTGGAAAGACTTGAAAATTGCTGTTCACAGATGCTTTCCATCCAATCTGACAGAGCTTGAGCTATTTTGCAAAGAAGAATGGGCAAAAATGTCACTCTTGCAGCTGTAATTGCAGTGAAAGGTGGTTCTACGAAGTATTGACTCAGGGGGACTGAATACAAATGCACACCACACTTTTCACATATTTATTTGTAAAAAATTTTGAAAACCTTTTACCATTTTCCTTCCACTTCACAATTATGTACCAGTTTATGTTGGTCTATCACATAAAATCCCAATAAAATACATTACATTTTTGGTTATAACGTGACAAAATGTGGAAAATTTCAAGGGTATGAATACTTTTTCAAGGCATTGTAAGATGAATATTTATAATTCGCAAGTTTGTAAGCATTACAAACTAAGGTAAATAATGGAGGCAGGTAATACAGGTGTATTTTTACATGTGCACATTTCTAGCCAGCTGAGGCAGCGGTCTACAGCTCAGGATTGCTAGGACTGGAACATATACTCCTGTAAGGAGGTGCATGATTGGCCAGGTGTTGGTGCCTTCCTTGCTTCGTCTTGAATAGGACAGCTACCTACCTGCTGGTGATGGAACCTTTCACCATATTGTGTCACACTCCTGGCCATATGCCCTCTCATAATATTTCAGGCTGTAGTATTTTTGATTAAAGGAATCTCCATACTTAAAATGCATTTTCAGCACTATATTGTGTAACCAGGTTGGAATGAAAAAATAAATATATATCTGCAAATATATATATATGTGTCGCGCTCCAAAGTATACATATAAACTTATATATAAGTGATCATATGAATATTCACGTGAGAAAATTAAACGTGCTTCAAACCAGTGCACCTTGTGATGTTATTACAAAAATAATATTAATCCAAAACTCATAAATAGTCCTCTTTATGCTCTTATAATTTTTCAGTGACAAAATATGGTGATACGTGCCACACTCCCCGTGCTCTATAAATAGGTGTGCGCTCACCTCCTTGGTTAGCCAAAATAGGCTAAAAAACACTTTTTGTCCTTATCAGGACAGGGTAGGGATCTTCACATTAAATACGTATTTCCATCCATGCTGTGGATTGCCTTATTTCTGCCACCAGAGGTCTCCCTTATTCCTCCTTCCACATATTAGCCTCAATGGATATGGTAGAAATGATATGGATGGTGTATCTTCCTCTCAATGAACCATGAAAAAGAGAGCCACAATAGTGCCTTATCCTTTGTGAGGTTCAATCTTTTATTGTTAGAATAAAGTCACCACTCACATTTTGTAGTGTCCACTAGATCAGTGTTCAGCTGGTACATGCCCCAGATCCTGTGATTGTGAATGCCGCTCGTCCACCGCGGCGTCGTGACGTCAGAGCCCCTCCCCTACGCGTTACGCCACAGGGTCAAGTGGCTTCATCAGGGGGAAAACAATTGGACGTCACTGCGCTCTGCTCTATTTATATAGGCAGTCGGCGCCATTTTCTTGTAGACCACATGGGCGCGGCCATTTTCCTGGGGTCTACAAATGCTGATACACGTCTGATATGTATAACACACATCATCAGTTCCTATCAGTCTGTTTAGCTACGTATCTAATACCTTTTCTGACTATGCTGTCACTATTCACAAACCTTCAGGATCATAGCACATATACAGCTTTACAATTAATTCAAAGAATTTTAAAAATAACGTTTATCACATGCATAATTATATCTCAATTTATCTATACCATAATTTTATTATAAAATGTAATTATTAATATAAAGGCTTTTAATATACAATATAAGATTATAAAATCATCTGTGCATATATATACCCATGAATTGATATACACATGTATATATAAACAATTAGAAATATTTAAAAACAATAGTTGGAATAACCCCAAAATATCATCAACCCAAACTACATATATATCATACAATTGGAAACATTATATCCCCCTCTCTCCAACCAATATCACTGTTCAACAGGTAAAAAGTTTTGGGCATAAAATTAGCTAATCTTACATAATTTTGGGGTGCTGAAAACGAAAATGACCCTAAAAAATGTTGATTGGCTCTAGTTTCCATGATATATTCACCCATCTAATGACGTAAGCCATTCAAAATTATGATGCAACTTCAGCTGCATATTGCGCAATTGATACTGGTGACCAATAGAAAATTGCATGTATACTGAGATGATGCAATATTAGCCTTTAATTGCATCACTTCACTGCATAAAAGCTGCAGTATCTGTAGCTGATTGTAGTTCGACAGCGTCTTTACATTTCGTTTTATGCTTATATAGGCTACTCAGTAATGCCTCGAACTTGTGTGAATAAAGCAGATAATTTCTGCTATATCTGCGGTGAAATAACTTTTATCTCACAAAAAAGGAGGATAACAGGAATGATTAAGAAAGCCTACAACTTGTATTTTGGCTGCAAGATAGGAGACCAGGACAAGAGTTGGGCACCACATATATGCTGCAATTCTTGTGGGACGGCACTGGAGCAATGGTTGAATGGAAAAAAGGCATCTATGTCTTTCGCTGTGCCAATGATTTGGAGAGAGCCAACAGATCATGTTAGTAATTGTTACTTTTGTATGGTGCCTCCAATTGTAAAAGGGCTAAATAAGAAGAAAAAGTTATCTGTGCACTATCCAAATATTCCATCGGCAATACGTCCAGTTCCTCATGGAGAGGGGCTACCAATTCCTAAAGCACCAGAATCCTTCGTGGTTGAGTCAAGTGAGGAAGAACCTGAAGCGTGTAGTCACGTGCAGTTGTAAGAGATAGCCCTTTCCTCGAATACAAGAGAAAAGCCAAGAGAAGCAAAACCGACACAAACTGAAGACAAAACTAGTGAGAATCCTAAGTATTAAAATGATTCAACTTAGCTTATGGCTATAATTTTTCTTGGTAATCCTATGCAATATATTATGCCATTTAGGCTTTGTTATGTAGTCAATATCACTTGCTTTATATTTGTGGAAAGACATCTATCTATATAATTATTGTGCATTATGTAGTCATTATGCCTATAGTAGAAAACTTTCCGTTTACAGAAAAACTAGAACCAATTGACAAATTTCATTGTTATATTTGAACTCAGAATGTGAAATTCATTAAGAAATTGATCCTTTTGTTTCCAAAACTGGCAAAAAATAAAAATTTGTTGAACAGTGTATTTGATTATTTGATTATATCTCTATTTATTAACCCCCTCATTGTAGATATCATATCAATCAATCACCTAATAAAGCCTCTTCCTCCACATTCGTTTTTAACCCTAATTCAACTTTTTGACATGATTTTATCTTTCTAACCAAGATAAGAATAATTAGCTTTTCTACTATCATGTTTATCTCGATATATACTTGTGTCACGTGCTTACTAATACTCTTTATTCAATTATAAAATAACTGTATAATTATTATAAATACACCTAATAAAAAATTATTAAAAATTTTTTAAAATTTGTTAAAAATTGCTAATAAAACAAGTGAGGTCAAATTCCTTATTTAAACCATACGGGGCTAAACATCTCATTTCATGAATCCATTTTGATTCTTTTTTGCTTATCTCCCTTACCAGATTATCCCCTCTCCAATGTCTGTTGTGTTTCTCTATTCCCCAGATGTGTAATTTGGATGCATCTTGATTGTGACATTGTCGAAAGTGGTATGAAACATGATGGTATCTGTATCCTCTATTAATGTTGTATACATGCTCCTTAATGCGTTCTTTTAATGCTCTTTTAGTTCTGCCAATGTATATTAAGTTACATGGGCACTTCAACGCATAAATTACTCCCTCCGTTTCACAGGAAATGAATTGTTTAATTTTGTATACCTTGTCATTGTGTGTATTAGAGAATTCAAATCTGCGTCTGGGGTTATTTACCACTCTCTTGCACCCATAACACCTACCACATGTATAGAACCCTGCACCTTGAAAGAAGGTGAAATTTTTATTGGTTTTCAATGGTTCCAATACGTTTTTGACCAACGTGTCTCTTAGATTAGGCGCTTTTTTATATATAAATTTCGGTTTCTGGGGAATGATATTTTTAAGATGTTTGTCTAATTTTAATATTCCCCAATGTTTGGATATAATTCTCTGTATATATTTATATTGTTTGTGATAATCCAGCACTATATGCATATCATATTCTCCTTTATCTTTCCTTGGTTTATCCATCAATAAGATATCTCTATTCATCTGTCCCACTTCATATCTTTCTTTCTCTATTTTTACTGGATCATATCCCTTCGCTAAAAATCAGTTTTTTAAGACTTCACTTTGTGCCTTATAATCTTCTTTCCTACTGCAGTTCCTTCTTAGTCTTATGAATTGGCCCTTCGGGATATTGTTTATCCACGGTTGGTAATGACAGCTAGTAGTTGGAATGTATGCATTCCGATCAGTTTTTTAAAAATAATTTTTAGTATACAGTATATCTCCTTCTTTCTTAATTAAAATATCCAAAAAACTGATTTCATCCTCATTAATAATCCAGCTCAAATTAATATTATCTCTATGTATATTAAGGTCTTTATAAAATAGTTCTAGGTTTTCCTTACTACCATCCCATATTATAATAATATCATCAATAAATCTGTTATACAATTTGATTTCTTCCCTGGGATGATGATAAATTGCCTCTTCCTCCCATTTTGACATGTACAGGTTCGCCACACTCGGGGCGAATTTAGCACCCATCGCTACTCCCCTAATTTGTAAATAGTACTCTTTATTGTACCAAAAATAATTGTGTAATAGACAAAATTTCAAGCCTTTAATAATGAATTTTTTATGTTTGTTGGGAATACTCGAGAATTTGTTTAGAGCCCACTTTACTGCCTCTAGTGCTCCTCCATGGTCAATATTCGTGTATAATGAGGAGATATCCGCGGTGCTCATAATAGTATTATCATGTACCTGTACTTTCTGTAACAACTGTATAACATGCTTCGTATCTTTCAAATATGCTGATGTGTTCTCTACTAGCGGTTGTAAAAAGCTGTCAATGTATTCTCCTAATCTTGATGTCATTGAATCTATGCCGTTTATAATTGGTCGACCTGGTGGTTTAGTGCTGTCCTTATGTATTTTGGGCACTGAATATATTATTGGTAATTTGCAAACAGTAGGTATTAGATATTTCTCTTCTTTGCTACTCAATATGCCTTTTTTAGTTCCATATTTTACTAATTTAATTAATTCTTTCTTATATTCTTTCGTGGGATTTCTAATCAGTTTTTGGTAAGTGTTGGTATCACCCATCATTTCTTCCATAGTGGCTTCATATTGTTCCTTTGACATAACCACTATGCCTCCCCCCTTGTCCGCTGGTCTAATCACTAAATTTGACCTTTTCCTTAAACTTTTTATACCTTTCTGTAAATATGTATCTTCTTTGTATTTTTTTATCCTCAGATTTTCTAAATCATTACTCACTAAGTTTTTAAAAACATTAATATATTTGCCATCAATATTGGTCGGGTTAAAAACCGATTTATTCTTCAAATTAGTGTGGTAACTATATGAGGGTTCATTAAAATCAATCATATTGGTTGGGTACTGTGCATAATATTTTTTTAAGTTTAAATTTCTAATTAATTTCTGTAAATTCACATAAGTTTCAAACTTATTCAGACCTCTAGTTGGTGCATATTTTAATCCTTTGTCTATCGCACGAATCTCTTCTTTTTTGGTGTTCACCAGTTTGTGAAGTTCCCGCTGTCTCCCTCCCCCCCTTCAGAGTGGAGCTTTGTGCGATGAGCGCCGGGCTGTTTACATTAGAGCCAGCTCCTCTCCTCATTGTCGCTGTGTTATAGGAATGGCTCTGTGTGCAGACTCTTCCCCTGCTTACCTCCCCCACCACTGGGAGCCATGTGTGTGTGCTGGAGCTAAAGTGCGGCTATGGTCTCTGTGTGGCTTTCTCTCCCCTGTTGGGATCTGTGTTAGGCTCCATGTACAGTAAAGGGACATTTGGAAAACACTTCTGAATGATGGAATCTGACTGCTGGAAAACGTAGGTTAAAAAACATCTGTTTAGCTGCGTTTACATACCGTGTTTATGCGCGTTTATGAGCATTTGCGATTAGAAGCATTTTTTAAGATAACCTCAGGAGACCTTCCCAAATGTCCAGAATGCAGTGAAAAACAGTAAAAAAATTACTATTTCAGACATTTTGAGAGAAATAGAGAGAGCAGAAGCAGAGAGAGCAGTATGTGTTGAGATGACCTGTCTTTTCTGGTTGTATTCACTATGGATCCCATCATGAACATAATACGCACATTCTACCATTTTTTCCTTCACACAACACCTGGAACTGACTGCGCTGGTGTGAGAGGTCCATTTGAATACATGGAAAATTCTGATGATGAAAAAAGGCTCTGGACAGCATTTGGATATGAAACAGTTAAAAACCGCTTCTAAACGCAAACGCTTATAAACGTGATTAGCTGCGTTCACAAGCGTTTGAAACACTGATAAAATCTACTCCTGAACGCAAGTTTGGTGTGTTCAAAAAAACGACTGTAAACTCAACTGTCTGTAAACGACTGTAAAGACATAGTGTACAGGGACACATAGGAAAACATTAGGGAGAGTTCAGGGGCTGCTTAAAAAAACTCAGAAAAGCTCCTGAACGTGAGTTTATCAGCTGCAGTGTACATGAACCCTTACAAGTGTGGGCTCACTGTGCAGGTGCCATGGGTGATGGAAACTGTAGTTCTTAAAGTGGTGCTGCTCCATACGTGCTAATGGACGCTAACATATTGTGGACTTAAATCCCCAAAAATCCCTGCGCCCATAGGAGGAGAACTTCAAGCATTTTATTTCAAGCAAATTGTTCCTAATTGGGGGCAAGAGAGCAAGTAGGTACAGCCTTATCAGGTTTGTGCTTCACACCTGAAGGACATTAGAGAGGGCCTAAGAGGACATGTTGCTATGCCTGTTCCACCATGTCAGAGAGAGGGGGCAGACCTGCACCTGAGTCTCCTGGAGCTGCCTTCAGTGTCTGAGGTGAGAGAGACAGTCAGTGCATCTTCAGGATCTGAGCTGAGAGACTGTGGCCTGTGTGAGGATCCAGGACCTGATCACTAGGAACTGCTGATCGCCAAGCCATTGGGACTAGATTAGTCGCCTGCCAGGAAGTGGTGAGCTGAACTATATCCCATAAACACCCACCACATTCTATTACTACAGATTGTCCACACCTGTGTATGGTATTCCTCACCATCTACTAACACTCTTAAAGGGACGGTGCACCACCTAAAGAAGGGCCCCACTGTAAGCCAGCCAATGTTGAATATCAGGAGCTTGGTACTTTCAGCCACATTCAGGGGTACCACAATCACTAGAGATGCAAACACCGGCACACCCTAGGGGTTACATGCATAGCACGTGCACAAGGACCTGTTTACCTTTTGTTAGATAGTTGATGCCACTACAGAGACTGTAGTTGCACCTGTTGTAGTTAAATGTAACACTTCTATAGCCTTTGTGCACCAGTTAGTGGGTCATTTACCATATCGCCCCTATGTCTTTGTAATTGACTCTTTGCTGATTTATACAGCATAGCTTCGAATTGCCATAAAATGTACAATTGATTTACTGCTATGCTGTTTGTGGCCCTATTCCTGTGTATCCTTATAAAGTGGCAGAATACTAACTCTTAAGTCACACAGTTGTAAATTGCTTTTAGTATAAGACCAAATGTGTCAGAAGGGATTGAATAGTTAAAAGAATGGTGACAGAACAGAGGGCCTACCATCACCAGTGGCTCTTATGGGGGTAAGCACAAATGTAAATTTGCAAGAACTCTGACTGTGACATCTGACATCACATTGACATACTAACAGAATTCTTTGGTGTGGAATGCCATACACAGGTGTAGACAATCTGTAGTTGTCATTTCTGTGCAGAATGCAAGCGCATCATTTGTAAGCCATCTTCCCTTTACACCTCCTCTGCTTGGAAGCACTACCGAGTTGGGACCACTTCCCCCATGTATACTAAGCCCACAGCATTAAGCTCCCTTCACCAAATAAAATCAAGGTGACCTCTTTAGTTTACTAATATCTCCTAATGTTCCCTCCATAGCTCTGCCCAGCTGGGCACACTCCCAGATGGTCCACTTGTTCCCAGGTATCTTCAGTACTTTTATCAGAGGACTCTGACCTGCTCTAAAAAACCTTTTGCACCCTGTGCAAGACCCAAAGAAGAAACTTAAGGAGTCAGGGGGATTACAGCTGTTCCTACTTCTGTATCACCTCGCCTGGCACTTCAGCCCTATTCCTTTATGTAAGTGGCCAATTACATCCTATTAGCTCTTGGGTATTTGATTCCCATGCTCTGTATAGTGGGTTCTTCCCACAGCTGGCCTTTATATGGGCATTCACTACACCCCTGACATTACTAGAGGAGGGACATCTCTAAAAGGAGAGCTATCACCTGCTTATAACTTTCGCTTCTATACATAATGGCAACAGAGCCATATAGTGTCAGACAAACTAACTGCACCTAGCAACACATCTACATGTCAAGTTGCTATCATTTAAACATTTTCTTGATTAATACAATGTCCGTATTTCTGCCCTGTCTGTCAATATAATCTGTCAAGGTTCTCATTGATTTCCCTGCACAGTTTGTGTTGTTAAAATAGTATACTGTGTACCTACAGTTTATCAACTCTGGCTTCATACACTTAGACCAGAACTGCTCTCACAGAAGGAAGTTTGCATGCTCTTCTGGACATTGGTTCTTCTAGGCACACTGGCACTGAATGGGTGAGTTGTCTCCCTCAGCCTCTCTAATTACTGCCTTGGCGGGTCTTCTGTGATCACAGAATATGATCTTATTGGTGTAATACTGAATTCACCTAATCAAATAGACTGGATACTGAACTGCACATGATAGTTGACCTAGGAAGACAAGAAGGATAAAGCTGCTCATATATGGTTCAGGTTTTTTGGTATGGATACAGGAATCCTCCCTGCTGTATCATTGTATTCTGACAGTGGGGAGACCCCCCCTGCCTCCCCACTGTTAGATTACATAGATCAGCACTGCAGCACTGATCAAATTGAAATTTTCCAGCAGCCCCATTTTTGAGACGACAATTGATCAACTGACTTTTCATAAACAGAGATGAAACAAATACACCTACATAAGTTGTACCTGTTTATGTACATTTCTTCTGTAGATCGTTGTAAACACATACAGATCAAAGGCTATTTTCTCAGATCTGGCAGCAAAGGGTGAAGTCTCACACTGAAGCTCTGATTGGAGGGAAGGGAAACAACCCCCTTCACACAGTACATGGAGAACATGCAGAGCTGAGGCTATGAATCACAGGCTATGTGCTGGAGCTCTCCTGACAACATTTTATCTCTTGGTGTCAGGAAAACTTGTCAAAAGTGAACGAGGCAGCAGAGAGAAATCACACTCAATGCTTTGGATTGAGGCAAGTACATAGTATAGAAATATATGCTTTGTTCATAATTCATGTCTTAGATTTACAATCACTTTAAATCCAGCCTTAGAAATTGCTGTAGACTGAGAGGGGTGAAGGAATAGAGGAGAGTTTTGTTTTATTAACGTCATGACTATATGTTAAAATGAATATTTGTGATTTTATAGTTTCTTTTTTTCTTTAAGATATGTGACAAAATCTTTAGTTGATATACAAGGACTTAATAGGAAAAGACAGAGTAGTTCAAAGTGTTAGCCATTCTGCTCATCTTTTAAATTCATTCAACTGAACAGTTGTTCCACAGTTGGCTCTATGGCACAGTTATTTCCATATTGCGTTAACCATTCCATGGTAATGGAAAGTTTTTAGTACATTGCTGTTATTTTTCACATGGACTGTTTCTCGAAAGATTAATGTGTCAGACTCACATACGTGCCATTCTGAGTAATGTATACTTGCATGAGCCTGTGCTGACAAAGCACAGGAAAGACATGGTAGTAGGTTATAATTGCAAAGTTGCTTGATATACCTGAATATATAAGAGATACACTGCATTAGTCCAATCTTCAAGACTGTTAAGGTCTTTTATGATAATATGCACACCTTAAGCATTTCACCAACTGAATGATGAATTATACCCATTGATGTTATTCTAGTGTTCCTGGATACCTTTAGGCCCATTATAGGGCTTTTGGTACATGCCACAGTGCAAGCAACTTGGCTTATCTCCAGTATTTGGATTTCAAATACTAGGATTTCAGCTACTGAATCTGTCTGCCACAGGTTCTTTTTTTAAATTTATTCTCTTATTATTTATTTTTATAATCAAATACATTAATCATATAGACATTTTGACAATTATCTTGGATTTTATATATCCATTCTTCAGCCTAAACATCATCACTTACATGTCCATCACCAACAAATACCAAGGTCTTCCACAGGTTCTGACCCTCTTCCTGGGTATTCAACAAAGCAACAATCTGCTGCCTGCTCTATCATTTGGCTTCTATTTGACTACATCTTCCCTTACAATCAGATATTCCGCTTGGGCATATTTGATAGTCAGCTGTCATTAGTGATGCAACCCTGAAAAGTTTGAGAGCTGTCATGCAGCCAATGCCCACCATATGCGGCAGAGGGGAAGCCTGGGCACACCTTAGACTCTACATCTTAGAAAGATCCTACACCTGCTATTGGTGGAAAAAAATCCACCTTTTCTGTGTCAGTTCCAGCACAGCACCTCAGTTTCAATAATTTGTATTGAAAAGTTTCATCATACAATAATGAAAAATGTAGAAGTATATCAGGATGGCATCAGAAAAAGTGACAAAGTCATTGTCATCTAATAAAAAAAACAGCATTATCAGAAAAATCCAACAGCAAATAACACTTAGATCTATAAAATTATGCCTCACATATTGTCTTTTCTAGATAGCAAAGCAATGCCTGACTCATAGAGGGAAGGGGAAGGAAAGGGGGGAACCAAAGTTAAGAGTCAGGACAGCCAATTGGTTGTATCAATGGGACAAGGTAGTACCACCCAGTACCAAAAAATATATTGGACCATTAAAAGGCTTGCTGCCCCAAGAAGGGCATCAAAACATCAATGGAACCATATATGATAAGTATAGGTCCAATGCTCGTCACAATGCCCAGAAACCTCATAAAGACATTTAAGATCCAAATAACCATCTGAATAAGCATCAGGAGGAAAAGTGAACATAAAAAATGGGGAGAAAAGAAAAAAAGAGCAAAAGGAAAAGAAGAGGCGAGGCAGGAGCCTGATCATGGCGTGGAGCGGGAGCTCGATGTGAGAGCTCCCGGCTACCAGGCACCTATATTGTGCTGCTGGGAAGGGAAAAAAAATGCCTGAGAGGCTGTAGTGAGACATACCGGAGCTAACGGAGGTCCTCCCGGAGAGGTACGAGTCCTGCGGGCCCTGTTGTGTATAGAGGAGGAGAACGGGAAGCCTAGTGAGTTGGAGATGAGAGGAGTCAGATTCAGCCAGAGCTCAGTGGATGTCGGGCAGTCACGTGATCCACCGCAAGGGAGCGCTGAGAGGTAGAGAAGCTGGCTGGTGTTTTTTGAATGAGGGAGACGCCGGCTTTCTCCTCTCTTACACAGGACTGCTGCTGCCAGGGATCATCAGAAACAGGCTGCAGGAGCCCCTCTTGAAATTGCCTGTCACGTGGAGGGACTACTGAAGGCAACAATCCCCAGGAGAGAGCACCTGAAGTCAACTCACTTGGAGTGAAGGAATAAGGAGACGAGGGCGAGTGTGAGTGGCAAGAGTACTGTGATCGGTGTATTGAATGGGGAATTGAACTATGTTTTAAAGTTGAAGGGGGCTCACCCTGAGGGTCTTATAAGGAAAAAGAGTTGAAGGAGGACAATTTAAGGCAGATAAAGACCCTGAAGATCAGTGGACCCTGGCAGATGAGCTCAGGAGAGGGGGGAGAGAAAAATAATAATTTAAAGGATAACATCTTTGAAGGATTATAATTTTTATATTAATATAAAAATAACCCCCCCAGCTCCGGGAAAGATTGAAACAGTCACTGACAGTATGAAAAACAAAGTGTCAAAGGGAGGAGGGCCTAAGACTTCCCAAACAAGTTCAATTAAAAAATATATACCCTCACGGAGAAACAGACCCCAGGAATAACAACAAGGAATAAGTGGAAGATGTGAGACGGAAAATAGTGTTGGAGAATGTTCCAGACTATCCCTGGGAATGGCTAACAGTAGTCAACTTATAGAAGAAAAAGTGGACAAGGAAAATTCAGAAGAACAAGAGAAGAGCTCACAAATGCCCACTAAAACAGAAATAGCAGAAATGTTTAAAGGACTTGAAAGATCTATAAAACAGGAAATGGCGAAATTACATAAAGATCTGGAGCAAATATTATCAAGGGTGGAGGAGATGGAAGAAAAACTAGATAAACATGCCCAAGTTATACAGAAATTAGAAAAACGGACGATGGAAATGAGAAAATAACAAAGGAATCTGCTATACAAATTGGAAGACCAGGAGAATAGGGATAGAAGATGCAACCTAAGGATAAGAGGTCTTCCAGAGATCTCTCAAGGAGAAGATTTGATGGGAACAATAGGGAAAAAGCTGAATACATTAATGGATAGATCTACAACAGAGTCTCTTAAAATTGATGGAGTATATAGAATTGGAATTGTACAAGAAGGCAGAATCCGAGAGATGTGATTGTACAATTCCATAACTATCCAGGAGAATAGGGATAGAAGATAGAAGAATCCGAGAGATGTGATTGTACAATTCCATAACTATCCAGGAGAATAGGGTTAGAAGATAGAAGAATCCGAGAGATGTGATTGTACAATTCCATAACTATCCAGGAGAATAGGGATAGAAGATGCAACCTAAGGATAAGAGGTCTTCCAGAGATCTCTCAAGGAGAAGATTTGATGGGAACAATAGGGAAAATGCTGAATACTGTAATGGATAGATCTACAACAGAGTCTCTTAAAATTGATGGAGTAAATAGAATTGGAAGACTCCAACAAGAAGGCAGAATCCGAGAGATGTGATTGTACAATTCTATAACTATTGGGATAAAGAAGAGCTCTTGAAGAAGATAAAAGGAAGAGCAGTAATAAAATATGGAGAAATAAATATACAGATCTTTGCTGATTTAGCAGCGGAAACTTTAATAAGAAGGAGAATTTTGAAGCCGTTACTGGAGCAAATGTGAAAGCAGAACGTTCAATAAAGTTGGGGATTCCCAGCTTGCTTAATTGGATGGAAAAATGGTCACGCAGCAAGACTGAGATTCCCTGAAGATTTGAGAGATTTTTGTAAGAGACTTGATTTGCAGAAAATAGTTATTCCTGGTTGGGAGGAAGAAGAAGGGGAGATGTGGGTTATGGAAAAAGGGGGGTGGCAGGTAGCTTTAAGAAGGAATAGAGAGTAGAAAAGAGGAATAGGAGGGGAGGGAGGGTTTTTTTTTTCATCTTTCCCCTTTGTCTGTGTGGGACTATGGGGAGAGGGAGGTGGGAGAGACTAATTTTTGGTCTGTCCCTTTTTTTTTCTTCTCCCTCCGCTCCTACCTCTCTCTTTTGATGCCTAAGTTTCTAGAGCACGGCGAACATAGAGGATGAGATACGCAAACTGGAGAGGCGTACATGGTCAGAGCTTTACCTTAAAGTTGAATCAAAGGTCGGGTTAGGACCACAAATGATTTGCAGGCAAATTACAAGCCTAAAGGGGGATGGGGAGGGTAGAGGGTGGTGGGAGGGGAGGAGTGGGAAGGTAGGAGTAAGTTTTGGACTCTATGTAAAAGTGGGAGGTAAATTAATAAGGAAGAACTATAGGGAGAGAATGGAAAAATACAGTAGAAATGGAGGAGGTTAATTTTATACTTACAATGTTAAGGGGTTAAATAGCCCAGAGAAAAGAGTTAAGATTCTCAGAGAAATACAAAAGCGATTAATTGCAGTGGTGTTTATACAGGAAACCTATTTAGTGCAGGAGACGAATGTGAAGCTACATTCTAGGCAATATCCAACCTGGTTTTATGCAGACTCCCCAACTAAACGTGCTAAGGGTGTTGAAATAGGTTTTGCAAAAAATATTAGGTTTAAATTGAAAGAAAAGATGGAGGACCCGGAAAGAAGATTCTTGTTTTTAAAGGGGAAATTACAAGAAATAGAATGTACATTGGCAAACATCTATTGCCCTAATAAAAAACCTGAGGTTTATCTAAAAAATACTCTGAGGAAGCTATTAGATTTTAAAAAAGGTAAATTAATTATGGCAGGAAATTTTAATTTCTGCATGGATCCTCAGATGGATACGTCGTCACTTGGGCAGAGAGTTGGTAGTAAGTATTTGAAATCTTTGGGGAAAATGCTACAGCAATGTCAACTTGTAGATAGCTGGAGAATTAAAAAGCCGAAAGATAGAGATTATACATTCTACTCTCATGCACATGAGACGTATTCAAGATTGGACTATATGATGTTGGGCCACAGATTTATGGAGTCTCTGGTTAAAGTAAATATAGAAGTTACAACATTATCGGATCATGCATCTGTCACAATGAGGTTATTATGGGGAAGAGAACAAAATAATTTCAACACTTGGAAATTAAACGAGACACTTCTTCAGGATCAGGAGACGGAAGATAGGATTAAAAAAGAAATAGAGCAATATTTTGAAAGAAATGAGACTGAAGAAGTGTCAGTGGCAATG
This sequence comes from Staurois parvus, assembly GCF_062004578.1. NCBI lineage: Eukaryota > Metazoa > Chordata > Amphibia > Anura > Ranidae > Staurois > Staurois parvus. The sequence continues at coordinate 1,708,728 of NW_028317941.1, forward strand.
GTGTGGGAAGCTCATAAGGCCTATATTAGAGGAATTTTGATAGCGATTGGGGTGAAAAAAAAAAAGAAAGAAAAGAGAAACACGCTTCTTAGAGATTTGTATGAATTAGAACAGATGTATAAAAAGAGAATAACAAAAGAGATTAAGCAGAGTATAATAGATAAATGAGAAGAACTAAATAATTTAATGTAGGAAGAAAGGAGGAAGGTATTTAATAAGATGATAAGTGAGAGATACCATTGGGGAGATAGACCAGGAAAATATTTAATCAGAGCTCAGAGAAAAAAGAAATCTAGGAATTATATAGAGGAAATAAGAGATAGTAGTGGAGAATTAAGATACTCATCTAAGGATGTTGTAAAAGTATTTAAAGAATACTATAGTAATCTATATAACATCACTCTCCATTGGTCCATAAGAGAAGAAGAAGAAAGAATAAAAAAAAAGACAGGTATACTTAAAAGAGGCGGGCTTACCATAATTAAGAGAAGAACAGTTAATATCCCTTGAAAAAGCTATAACACAGGAAGAAATTCAAGTAGCATTGAAGAGCACAATAGCAGGAAAAAGCCTGGGGTCTGATGGGTACACTGTGAGATATTCTAAAAAATTTAAAGATCATTTAATACCCAATTGATTCTATATATGAATGCATTGGGAGGGGAGATGAACATGAGGGAGGAATCTTTGCAAGCTCATATTACAATTATACAGAAAGAAGGAAAAGATAGCACTCAGTGCTCTAGTTATAGACCAATATCCCTATTAAACACAGATACTAAAGTATATGCAAAAGTTCTAACAAATACAGTGGGGCAAAAAAGTATTTAGTCAGCCACCAATTGTGCAAGTTCTCCCACTTAAAAAGATGAGAGAGGCCTGTAATTGGCATCATAGGTAGACCTCAACTATGAGAGACAAAATAAGAAAAAAAATCCAGACAATCACATTGGCTGATTTGGAAAGAATTTATTTGCAAATTATGGTGGAAAATAAGTATTTGGTCAATATCAAAAGTTCATCTCAATACTTTGTTATATATCCTTTGTTGGCAATGACAGAGGTCAAACCTTTCCTGTAAGTCTTCACAAGGTTGGCACACACTGTTGCTGGTATGTTGGCCCATTCCTCCATGCAGATCTCCTCTAGAGCAGGGATATTTTGGGGCTGTTGCTGGGCAACACGGACTTTCAACTCCCTCTAAAGGTTTTCTATGGGGTTGAGATCTGGAGACTGGCTAGGCCACTCCAGGACCTTGAAATGCTTCTTATGAAGCCACTCCTTCGTTGCCCGGGTGGTATGTTTGGGATCATTGTCATGTTGGAAGACTCAGCCACGTTTCATCTTCAATGCCCTTGCTGATGGAAGGAGGTTTGCACTCAAAATCACACGCTATATGGCCCCATTCATTCTGTCCTGTACATGGATCAGTCGTCCTGGTCCCTTTGCGGAGAAACAGCCCCAACGCATGATGTTGCCACCCCCATGCTTCACAGTAGGTATGGTGTTCTTTGGATGCAACTCAGCATTCTCTCTCCTCCAAACACGATGAGTTGTGTTTCTACCAAACAGTTCTATTTTGGTTTCATCTGACCATATGACATTCTCCCAATCCTCTTCTGGATCATCCAAATGCTCTCTAGCAAACTTCAGACGGGCCCGGACACGTACTGGCTTAAGCAAGGGGACATGTCTGGCACTGCAGGATCTGAGTCCCTGGTGGTGTAGTGTGTTACTGATGGTAGCCTTTGTTACGTTGGTCCCAGCTCTCTGCAGGTCATTCACTAGGTCCCCCCGTGTGGTCCTGGGATTTTTGCTCACCGTTCTTGTGATCATTTTGACCCCACGGGGTGAGATCTTGCCCCAGATCGAGGGAGATTGTTAGTGGTCTTGTATGTCTTCCATTTTCTAATTATTGCTCCCACAGTTGATTTGTTCACACCAAGCTGCTTGCCTATTGCAGATTCAGTCTTCCCAGCCTGGTGCAGGTCTACAATTTTGTTTCTGGTGTCCTTCGACAGCTCTTTGGTCTTCACCATAGTGGAGTTTGGAGCGTGACTGTTTGAGGTTGTGGACAGGTGTCTTTTATACTGATAACAAGTTCAAACAGGTGCCATTGATACATGTAATGAGTGCAGGACAGAGGAGCCTCTTAAAGAAGAAGGTACAGGTCTGTGAGAGCCAGAAATCTTGCTTGTTTGTAGGTGACCAAATACTTATTTTCAACCATAATTTGCAAATAAATTCTTTCCAAATCAGCCAATGTGATTGTCTGGATTTTTTTTCTCATTTTGTCTCATTTCTCTATTGTCTCTCATAGTTGAGGTCTACCTATGATGCCAATCACAGGCCTCTCTCATCTTTTTAAGTGGGAGAACTTGCACAATTGGTGGCTGACTAAATACTTTTTTGCCCCACTGTAGGTTAAAAGATCTAATACCAGAGTGGATAAATATGGATCCGGTGGGTTTTATCCACGGGAGGGCAGGGATAATGGATTAAGATCTTTACTTCTTATACAAAAAAGTAAGAGAGAAAAAGCCCCCATTTGGTTTCTGTCTGTAGATGCTGAAAAAGCTTTTGATAGATTAGATTGGGGGTATATGCTAGATACACTGAAAGTTTTGGAGATAGGCCCCAGAATGAGAGAATGGATAAAGAAGATATATAGTCAACACTCTGCTGCAATAAAGATCAATGGAGAAATATCCGAGTTCATTAGGATGCATAACGGGACACGACAGGGATGCCACTTGTCACCTTTGCTGTTTTATGTGAGCAACCCTAGGATATCATTGCCTAATTTAATGAAAGTATTGAAGGAATACGGGGAGTTGTCAAATTTAAAAATTAATTCAACTAAAATGGAGATCTTAAATGTAAACCTTTCAATCAATGAGAAAAAAATCTTACAAAAAGAATTTCCCATTGCTTGGAAGGAAAGAGAACTAAAATATCTGGGAATACATTTAACCACATCCTCAAAGAATTTATATAGAGCAAACTACATCCCATTAATAAATGAGATCAAGGATGAATTAAGGAAATTAGGGACAGGTAGTCAATCTTGGATAAGATGAATACATTTGGTAAAAATGGTAATTGTTCCAAAAATGTTATATATATTCAAATGGTGCCAATAAAGCTTCCAGGAATGTACTTAAGAATAATTAAAAAAATGTTAAGGTACATTTGGGGGAATAAAAAACCTAGAATAAGCTATGAAGTTCTAAGCAGAGATAAAGAGAATGGGGGATTCTGTGTTCCAGATTTTAAAAGATATTATAATTCAATAATGTTAGCACAAATTTTTGATCGGGCACATAATGCACATGGGAAAAGTTGGATAAATATAGAAAATACACTAAGTGAAACACAATTAAGTAGGATAGTATGGTTACCGCCTCATTATCGTGGATTGACAGATAACACAAGCATGTATACATGAAATGTATTCAAAATTTGGGATACAGTGCACAAACAAATGGGATGGGAATTTAATTCTATGTTGATGCCTATATTGGACACAGATTTCTTTCTGCTGGGGAATTAAAGTATTGCAGGGAAGTGGATAAAAAAGGGAGATGCACAATTAAGGGACATAATGAAGGGCGAGGAAATCTGTCCCTTTTTGGAATTGAAAAATAAGAATGAGTTGTTCACTAGAGTTGATGAGTGGTGTTATTTTCAATTAAAACATTTTATAGGAAAACTTCCCAGGCCCTTAAGAACAAAAGCTGATTGGAATCCATTTGAACATTTATTTAGTACACGGGGAGATGGGAAACATAGAACTTCTAAAATTTAAAAAATAATCACTAAATTGACAATGGACACGGTTCCAGCATATAAGGAGAAATGGGAAAGGGAGCTAGGAGTAACATTAGATGAGGAAAAGCAAAAGAAGATTTATAGATTAACACATGGAAGTGTAAATATGAAGGAGGTGGAAATGAATTATAAATGTTTAGCGAGGTGGTATATTACACCGAGTGTAGCACATAGACAAGATAGGGATAATTCACCTGTGTTGGCCTTGGGTTTTGTTTGGGGAGAGGATAAAAAGTGTATTTTGATTATGTATTTGAATGTTAAAAATTATATTTAATGGCAAGGAACCCTGTTTTTTAAATGTTGGAATAGATGAAATTGAAAAATTAATAAAATATTAATTGAAAAAAAATAAAGGAAAAGAAGAAACCCCTAAGGAAAAATAAAGGAAGAACGATAAAGAAAATGAAGGAAAGAGAAAAGTGTCCAGCAACACTCCTGTCAACCCTTACCTGTCCAGCTCCCTCCAGATTCCCTTGCTATATAGGTGACTGTAAATATTTAAGCCAGGGAAACCACACCCTATTTAGTTTAGCTTGTTTGTCCCTCAATATGCTCACCAATTTTTCATGGCGCATAATCCATGATATTTTATTTCTAGTGACAATATGGTTTAACGTCAGTGATTTCCATGCTCGGGTTATCGTTATCTTTGTGGCTAAGAGGATATAAAAAATGAGAGTGTGAGGTATTTGGGTTTCTCATCCAAGAGATCGTCAAACAAGGCTATTTTAGCATTTTTGACAATATTAACCTCGATGTGGAGTGGATAAGGTTAAAAATCCAAATCCAGAATCACTGTGTTCTCAGGCAGGTCCACCATATGTGGTACATAGTATCCTGTAAAACAAAGAGACAAAGTATTCAGATAGATTTTATTGATTCTGGAGGGAATCAAAAACTTGGAAAGCACCTTATAATTAGCCTCGAATAATGTAGTGTTCATGACCCCCCTATGCACCATATCTGACCATAGGGCCCAATCCAACTCCTCTATCTCCTCCCCCAGGTCTGCCTCCTGTGCTCTTTGATATGGGAGTTTACTTACTGGGGGAGAGAAAAAGGAGTACTATTCCAAAATGCCTCCCTTCATACCAGGAGCTGCTCATAAATCTTTTTTCATAAAAAGTGCTACTCGAGATATCCTCCATAGCGCATTGAATGGAATGAAGGAAATGGGTGATCTGACGATAATGGAAGAGTTCCAAAGGTGGCAGTTTAAGATTTTGCTGCAGTCAACATTTTGATGCCACTAGACCTTAGCACAGCACTTCTGACCACTGAAAAAGCAGTGGGAATTTGAACAGTAGCTGCAGGCCAATGGCAAATTTATATATAAATCCCATATTGCTCCTTCCACTTCTGTCCAAGGATGTTAAATGATTTCTGCATAGCTTTTATTACTGACATCAGTAACTTTGCCTTTTTTCACTAACAGGTTATTTGTTTACTATTCTCATTTACCGCATAACAGCAACAACCTTTCTGATACTTATTTGAATTTCTTTGCATTTATCTTTCTTTTATGTCAGCTTTCCTGAGGTCAGTATTCTTGAAGAACCAGAAATATGACACAACAAATATGTACCACTGATCTGGAAGCTGGAAGCAGCATTGCTGACACGGAAGCTTAAAGGATGTGAGCCAGTTGCACTGTCTCTGGCTCATTCATGTGGATCAGAGAGACAAATCCTATCAGTCCCCTCTAGTCAAAAAAAAGTCTGCTTTTGTAGGTCTTTGAGCAGAGGTTCTTCAAGACTGCTGCACTTCTGTCAGCATTATGAGCTGCAAATACTGCAAAAAAGAACTAGGATGGCAGTTATATAAAGCTGAGTAATGATCAGTTAAATACTATGTATAAGGTGATTTATCATTAAGTTTGTTTTTGTCAATCATAGTTCACCTACATACTAAGAAGCATATCTGTTCCATCGTTGTTAATTAGATATTAAAACAGACTCTGCTGCTCTTTTATTTAAGAAAAAAAATCTGATGGCTAGATAGCAACAAGTTTCAAAAAAGCACATGCAATGTGAAATTGGCATTTTATAGGTACAGGTGAGGGATGTAATTTCTTCATTAATCAATTGGCAACAATATCCTTTGATTTCTATATCCTATACCATAGATGTCAAACCGGCAGCCCTCCAGCTGTTGTCAAACTACAAGTCCCATGAGGCATTGGAAGATTGACAGTTACAAGCATGACTCCCAAAGGCAGAGGCATGATGGGACTTGTAGTTTTGCAACAGCTGGAGGTCCGCCAGTCTGACACCCTGTCCTATACCATTAAAATATGTAAAAAATGAGTATGAATGAAATTAAATAGGCACTGTGTTTTTTTTTGGTGCTGGTAGTCCAATGCTTGTAATTTTGGTATAAGGCTTCTAGTGCTGGGAACTAGTGTGAATACTGCAGATGCCTTTTTTTTTTTATATAATCCTGTTGTACCCAAATGCTTAATGACTAAGGTAACCCCAATCAACCCTTTCACACCAAGCAAAACCTCCCTCAAGACACTTAGGGGTCTATTTATTAAAAATATAGTTGGACGGATGTCACAAGTATTCACCCATCCTTTACGAATTATAACAATATTTTGCTCATAGTGATTTTCTATTATCCTCACCTCCATCTAGTGGTTGTAATGTGGATTTTTTTCCTGAAATACCTTGATCAGAAAAAATACAATGTAATGGTCATTAGATGGAGCTGACAATCATTAACTAAACATAAAGTTACAGTATTAGGCAAAATACTTTCAGAATTTGTCAAGGATGGGCAAGAGCTTTTCACATTCATCCAAAAATTAAACCTCTTAAAGCAGAATTTGTACAGAAATAGCAAAGTCCACATATTCAGTGAGGACCCTCTCTTAGTTTTCTGCACTACAGTGTTAAAAATCACTTGTGGGGAAAAAAAGGTTAAATGGTTACCTTTCACTCAGGCTTCCAACTGTGGCATATAAAATAGGTGACATCATTTCAGTGAGATCCTTGGAAATGTCTACAGGTTACCAGATTAGAGTAATGGAGGGGGTCTAGTGCTAGAATTATTGCTCTTGCTTGGATGGTTGTGGCAATACCTCACATGTGTGGTGCGAACACCGTTTGCGTATGTGGACATGACCTACATATACATTCACCACTGCACAGGGGGACGGGGGCGCTATCAATTTTTTTAATATTATTATTTATTTTATTGCATTTTTAAAATTTTTACACTGTCCCTTTAAATCTTTTTAAATCACTTTTATTGCTATCGCAAGAAATGTACACATCCCTTGTGATAACAATATGACAGGTCCTCTTTATGTAGAGATCTTGGGTCTCTAAGACCCAATATCTCTCCTCTACCTTTAAAAGCAAAAGATCAAAGAAAATTTGATCTTCTGCTTTAAAAAAAATGGCATTGTTTACACATGTTACATGTCTTGACGTCACTGTGGTCCTCCTAGACCATAGAGATGAGTGGAGGCCATCTCTGTGACGAGCCACTGCCAGCACTGGATTGGTTCCTGGAGTTACTGATCAGCCAGGTAAGCCCAGGAACCACCGGAAAGTGGATCCGCCTCTTGGATCACTTTTACCAGAAAGCCCGTCTGAGGGAAAAATTATTACCGGGATTATGACATGTAGCTGCAGACATAAATCCAGTATTAAACATTACATTCATGACGTATTTTCCCAGTTAGGTGGTTGGCAAGTAGACAGTTTAAAAGTATAGAAATTTTATAAAACTGTATAGCTGACCCAAAACCATTATGGTTTCCTGTCAACCCCCAGCCTTTCAAAACTAAAAGTTAAAGCTGAGAGATTTTGTGGGGGATGCAAAACTTATACTTTAAGTCTAACACTAAATTAAATCAAACCCAGATACACCCCCATTTTGCGTGTTTCTCCCTTCAGGGAACCCTTCAGCTGTGCCATGCCAAAATCATATCTCCAGGCACTAAAGGAAACAGATCTACCAAAATAGGTGCACAACCTGGTCAGAGGCACATATTAAATTGACACAGTATTACTTCTTACCAGAACTGTAGCTACAGTCATGGCCAAAAATATTGGCACCCCTGCATTGCTGTCAGATAATGCACCACCTCATCCAGAAAATTGTTGCAATTACAAATGCTTAGGCATTCATGTTTGTTTCTTTTGTTTGTATTGGTATACAAAAAAGTGGAGAAACAAAAAGCCAAATCTGACACATTCCATGCAAAATCCCAAATCACTGGATGTCTTGACCATGTGCATGAGATTATGAAATCTGGATACTACCAAAGAATTCTGGGATGTAATGTAGGGCCCAGTGTCAGAAAGTTGGGTCTCTGTCAGAGGTCATGGGTCTTACAGCAGGACAATGACCCAAAGCACACGTCAAAAAGCACCCAGAAATGGTGTAAGACAAAGTGCTGGAGAGTACTGAACTGGCCAGTAATGAGTCCAGATCTCAATCCCATAGAGCACATGTGGAGAGATCTAAAACAGCAGTTGGGAAAAGGAACACCCTTCCAATCTGAGAGACCTGAAGCAGTTGGCGAAAGAAGAGTGGTTCAAAATTCCATTAGAGAGGTGTAAGAAACTTGTTGATGGTTACAAGAAGCGATTGATTTCAGTTATTTTTTCCACGGGGTGTGCTACCAAACATTAAATTGAGGGTGCCAATACTTTTGTCCAGTCCATTTTTGGGGTTTTGCATGGAATGTGTTAGATTTGGCTTTTGTTTCTCCACTTTTTTGTGTCATACCAATACAAACCAAAGAAATAAACATGAGAATGCCTAAACATTTGTAATTGCAACAGTTTTCTGGGCAAAGTGATGCATTATCTGACAGAAATGCAGGGTGTCAATATTTTTGGCCATGACTGTATGTCTCATGGAGTTCCAAACCAAAAACCAACAAAGAGCCCTTTATCTCGCTAATCTACATCTTGAAGGCAATTAATCTAGACATAAAAAATATTACATTTTTTCAAACCAATTTTATACAGACTCCAAAAGATAGCATTAGTTTAATTTGAATGTTTTTGTCAAGTACTATTGCTACCTGCCTAACTCAATGTGTGGTCAGACAATTCTGGGTCCCCAAGGCTTTAGTCCTTATAGTAGTTGTATGGTTTGCTTTGGCTATTGCTATTGACTAGAGATGAGCGAATTATTCAAAAATTCGATTCGGCTGATTCGCCGAATTTGAGGAAGAAATTCGATTAGATGCGAATTTATTCGCTACGAATTTAACTTATAAAAAGGGTTTCTAGGCTTCAGAGAGCCTTTAAATTAGTGCAGAACACTGTACCTTTAATTTAAATGCCCTTGGAGATGAGGAAGGAGAAGGAGAAGGAGAAGGATGAGAAGAAGGAGAAGGAGAAGGATGAGAAGAAGGAGAAGGAGAAGGATGAGAAGAAGGAGAAGGATGAGAAGAAGGAGAAGGATGAGAAGAAGGAGAAGGAGAAAGAGAAGGATGAGAAGAAGGAGAAGGATGAGAAGAAGGAGAAGGATGAGAAGAAGGAGAAGAAGAAGGATGAGAAGAAGGAGAAGGAGAAGGATGAGAAGAAGGAGAAGGATGAGAAGAAGGAGAAGGATGAGAAGAAGGAGAAGGATGAGAAGAAGGATGAGAAGAAGGAGAAGGATGAGAAGAAGGATGAGAAGAAGGAGAAGGATGAGAAGAAGAAGGATGAGAAGAAGAAGGATGAGAAGAAGGAGAAGGATGAGAAGAAGAAGAAGGATGAGAAGAAGAAGAAGGATGAGAAGAAGAAGAAGGATGAGAAGAAGGAGAAGGATGAGAAGAAGAAGAAGGATGAGAAGAAGAAGCAGGATGAGAAGAAGGAGAAGGATGAGAAGAAGAAGAAGGATGAGAAGAAGGAGAAGGATGAGAAGAAGGAGAAGGATGAGAAGAAGAAGAAGAAGGATGAGAAGAAGGAGAAGGATGAGAAGAAGAAGAAGGATGAGAAGAAGAAGAAGGATGAGAAGAAGGAGAATTCCAAGCCGGCAAAAAGTGTATCTGCAGAGCTCCGCTATTTCTTAGCGGAGCTCTGCAGATACACTTAGCGGAGCTCTGCAGATACACTTAGCGGAGCTCTGCAGATACACTTTTTGCCGGCTTGGAATTCTTCTTATTTTCATCCTACTTCTTCTTCTTCTTCATCCTCATCCTCAGAAGAAGAAGAAGAGGATGAGGATGAGGATGAAGAGGAAGAAGAAGAAGAAGTAGGATGAAAATAAGAAGAATTCCAAGCCGGCAAAAAGTGTATCTGCAGAGCTCCTCTATTTCTGACAGTTCTATGTCAGAGAACTGTCAGAAATAGAGGAGCTCTGCAGATACACTTTTTGCCGGCTTGGAATTCTTCTTATTTTCATCCTACTTCTTCTTCTTCTTCATCCTCATCCTCATCCTCTTCTTCTTCTTCCGAGGATGAGGATGAAGAAGAAGAAGAAGTAGGATGAAAATAAGAAGAATTCCAAACCGGCAAAAAGTGTATCTGCAGAGCTCCTCTAAGTGTATCTGCAGAATAGAGGAGCTCTGCAGATACACTTTTTGCCGGCTTGGAATTCTTCTTATTTTCATCCTACTTCTTCTTCTTCTTCTTCATCCTCATCCTCAGAAGAAGAAGAAGAGGATGAGGATGAAGAAGAAGAAGAAGAAGTAGGATGAAAAGAAGAATGAAAAGAAGAAGAAGAATGAAAAGAAGAAGAATGAAAAGAAGAATGAGAAGAATGAAAAGATTCTTCTTCTTCTTCTTTTCATTCTTCTTTTCATTCTTCTTCTTCTTTTCATTCTTCTTCTTCTTCTTTTCATTCTTCTTTTCATTCTTCTTTTCATTCTTCTCATTCTTCTTCTCAATCTTCTCATTCTTCTTCTCATTCTTCTTTTCATTCTTCTTCTCATTCTTCTTTTCATTCTTCTTCTTCTTTTCATTCTTCTTTTCATTCTTCTCATTCTTCTTTTCATTCTTCTTTTCATTCTTCTTCTCATTGTTCTTTTCATTCTTCTTCTTTTCATTCTTCTTTTCATTCTTCTTCTTTTCATTCTTCTTTTCATTCTCCTTCTTCTTTTCATTCTTCTTCTTCTTCTTTTCATTCTTCTTTTCATTCTTCTCATTCTTCTTTTCATTCTTCTCATTCTTCTTCTCATTCTTCTTTTCATTCTTCTTCTCATTCTTCTTTTCATTCTCCTTCTTCTTTTCATTCTTCTCATTCTTCTTTTCATTCTTCTTCTCATTCTTCTTTTCATTCTTCTTCTTCTTTTCATTCTTCTTCTCATTCTTCTTTTCATGAAGAAGAAAAGAAGAATGAAAAGAATGAAAAGAAGAATGAAAAGAAGAAGAATGAAAAGAAGAATGAGAAGAAGAATGAAAAGAAGAATGAAAAGAAGAATGAGAAGAATGAAAAGAAGAATGAAAAGAAGAAGAAGAAGAAGAATGAAAAGAAGAAGAAGAATGAAAAGAAGAATGAAAAGAAGAAGAAGAAGAATGAAAAGAAGAAGAAGAAGAATGAAAAGAAGAATGAAAAGAAGAAGAAGAATGAAAAGAAGAAGAAGAAGTATGAAAAGAAGAATGAGAAGAATGAAAAGAAGAAGAAGAAGAATGAAAAGAAGAATGAAAAGAAGAAGAAGAATGAAAAGAGGAAGAAGAAGAATGAAAAGAAGAATGAAAAGAAGAAGAAGAATGAAAAGAAGAAGAATGAAAAGAAGAATGAAAAGAAGAATGAGAAGAATGAAAAGATTCTTCTTCTTTTCATTCTTCTTTTCATTCTTCTTTTCATTCTTCTTCTTCTTTTCATTCTTCTTCTTCTTCTTTTCATTCTTCTTTTCATTCTTCTAATTCTTCTTTTCATTCTTCTCATTCTTCTTCTCATTCTTCTTTTCATTCTTCTTCTCATTCTTCTTTTCATTCTTCTTCTTCTTTTCATTCTTCTCATTCTTCTTTTCATTCTTCTTTCCATTCTTCTTCTCATTCTTCTTTTCATGAAGAAGAAAAGAAGAATGAGAAGAATGAAAAGAAGAATGAAAAGAAGAAGAAGAATGAAAAGAAGAATGAGAAGAAGAATGAAAAGAAGAATGAAAAGAATGAAAAGAAGAATGAAAAGAAGAAGTATTCCAGTACAGCAAAAAGTGTATCTGCAGAGAGCTCCGCTATTTCTGACAGTTCTCTGACAGTTCCTTCACATGTACAGTGGTTGAAACATTGTATCTATTTATTTCCGAATAAAAACATCTGTATCCTAAATGGAAACAAATAGGTACAATGTTTCAACCGCTGTACATGTGAAGGAACTGTCAGAGAACTGTCAGAAATAGCGGAGCTCTCTGCAGGGACACTTTTGCCGGCTGATCGGGAAAAATCCGATTCGCGCACCCGAATTATGCAAATATTCGGATTCGACGCAAATCGAATTTTTCCTGAAATTCGAAACGAATTCCACTTCGCCTGGTTCGATTCGCTCATCTCTACTATTGACCAACAGAAAGGTAGTGGAGGATTAAACTGGAGTTGTAAGCTAATAGCATATTTGTTTAATAGGACAAAGCTACAATAAGGAAGATACAGTAATTCTTTATTAGGTTGATATGTTTTGCAGTGAGAGACCTGCTTCCCTATCTATCTACTTTGATCCTCATGTAAAAGCCAAAACTGCATTATAAACCTTAGAAGGAGTAGTGTAGAGAGCTGAAATGTGGATGCCATTCTCCTACTCCAGGACATTGACAGAAATATCTGCTTGAAGGAGAGAGTCCAGGACAGCTGGGCCACAGAGTGTCAGAAAATCTTGTTAATGATTTCCTGGCCAAGCACGAGAACGATGCTAAAAATAAAAAAATAAGCACTCAGCCATTAGCATCCTCGTTATCTGTAATTTTAGTGACGGCTGATCTTTCTGCTGCTTGTAATTTGGAAAAAAGGGTCGAGAAGCCTTCTATGGCATGTGGCTTTATGACTGTAAAGTCTGTCCCTAAGCGGGTTTTTTAATCTACCACCCTTTCACTGCTGAAATGTGTCACCGTAAAATACATTTCATAACACCTCCATATACTGTAAAAGTTTACAGAAATACAAACTAATACATCTGATACAGCAGCTTAGTGACACCCCCAGTATGAATTTCCAAATTGCTGCCTTGTAACAGTGTGCAGCAGAGCAAAGGTAAGTTGGGAAGGTTTTAATGTATTGTGTCCTATAGTTACATAGCAGCCTTCAGTTAGAACCACAGTGTGCAGAGAAGGGCAGCCTAGCTCTACAAGACAGCAAAGACTGGAATCTAGCCCAGCAGAAAGGTAAGTCTTCTTTTACATGCTGCTCGTAATTATATTTTTTTTGTAGCTAACAATAAGGCCCCATCAAACATTACAAAGCTAATGAGTTTTTCTTTTAATTCAAGGATACTGTAAGTTTACCTTTGTAAAAAAAAATAATAAATGCACATTTTTTTTTGCAGGTAAAAAAGAGTGCCTAGAAAGGAGCCTAGAAAGCATTGCACCCTCGATCAACAGATTGCATGTGCCATGCAGGACTCCTGCAGACTGTTAGTACTATATATCTGTCTGCTCGTACCGCGTATGCTGTGGTGCCATGGTAGTTAATTGAGAACTACAAGCCGAGAGCTGCAAAGGCTTTCGGGACTTGTAGTTTTTCATTCACGGAATTCTGTGAATGAATGACATGTCTGGGTTTTTTGAATTGTGACAGCAGACAGGGGTTTAAGATCCCCTTTCTGCTGTCACAGCGGGGACTCGAGAGGGGGTGGAGTGGTGGGGTTTTGTCTGTGCAGGGGCAGCTGCAGTGCTAATAATTTACATGTTACACCCTGAATATGGATGTAACATGTTAGAAGGTGAACTTATCGTTTAAATTAACCATTAAATAATTGTACAGTGCCATGCTACATAGTTGAAGTAGACAGGTGGGACTTCAAACAGTACAAGTGGTGTGGTACTTGCCTAGCTGTGATAGTGCTACTTAGAATATTTCAAGTGGTTGTGAACCCTTGTGAACATGAAGTGGCTGGCCTCAGAAGATACAGAGAGACAAAGAAAATCCTTCTACATATGTTGTATCTGCAGCCTTCTCTTCTCTTCTCTTCTCTACAGCCGATCAAAGTGCACAGTTTACACAGCATTTTTGAACCTCAGGAGGCAGGGGGCGAGAATCTGATGTCACACATAGCACATCTGGGTGTAATATGAGACCTGAGTGGAGGAAATGGAGACGTTTCCCTTTACAGTCTCATAGTAAAACATAGCCAGCTAAGGCTGTCAATTCCCTGCTGAGTGTCGGGAGGGGAGTGTGGGCTGTTTTCCAGGATTGCTTGGTATCCAGATAAATGATCAGAAGTGACTCATGCAGATAGCAAAGGGAGAGGAGAAAAACTAGAAATCACACTAGGTGCTTTGGACTGTGGCAGACATACACTGTAGAAGGATATATTTTGAAAATTTTTAATTTCAGAAGTTTACAACCACATTAGGTTGCCACTCAAGCATATCAAGCACAAAAAAAATATAATACTGTAGTGCTCAGGTTAGGAAGAGAGGGAAAGCCAATTACAAATGTATGCTATGTAAAAAAAAAAAAAGATAATCGTCCAAAAGTAAATAATGCTCAGATAAAATAATAACAATGATAAATTAATGCTAAGAAATGATGGAAGTAGTCTGAGATACTTATTAAAATATAGCTAATACTGAGCTCATGGGGTGGTGCAGCCAATTCTAACAAGAGGGGGAGCTCCAGGCAAAAACTATTGAGACAAAACAGAAAAGAGGGGCACTTACACCATCGTAGTTTAGTATGATAATATCAAAGAGTGTCCAGTAGAGTCCCCCAAAAAAGATGCATTGACAAACAATAATGCAAGAAGGTGGTAAAATCCCAAGCTGCAAGCATCACAAAACATCACAAAGGTATTCCTGAGATGTGTAAAGCTGCCCTGGACACATGCAGAAAGCCACTCCTCAGGCACAGGATGGAAACAACACCACAAGGCCCCGGTGAAACGCGTTTCAAGGGAGATACCTTATCATCACTTTATCCTCTTAATCAGCCTAAAAAAATGCAACATTGATAAACTACGCTATGGCAGTATTTGCAACAGTATTTTCTGTTTTGAGTCAAGCAAATTATCTGTTACATAACATTGTATAACTTAATAAAGAATATGTGTCTGGCATATCAGCCGTAACTAAAGTGAATATATAATGCTTTTCCATATATTTCCTTAATTTATACATTATGCTCAAAACTAAAATCAATTTAAAATTCCTTCCTGTTCCTATTTGTCAGGTAAATATTAAATATTACATATCAATACTGTATTTTACATAAACCCTTTTGCAGAAAGCAGGTGGTGAGCGCAAGTCTAACATTCTTGCTGCTATGGTGTACGCTGAAATACATAGGACATGCTACATGTTTGTGCATCATGTTCTAATGTGTTGTAATACATTGCAATACACTGCTGCACATAAGAGTAACATTAAAAACAGAAAGCACTGCAATGCTTGTTAACAGTGCATTACAGCAGGGGTCTTCAAACCTTTCAGTATGAGGGCCACACTGTAAAAAAAAAACAAACAGTTTTATAAAGAGTCCCCCCTTATGTTCTGGAGTTCCCAACAGAGTCCCCCCTTACATTAAAGTGATTACATTAAAGTGATTCTAAAGAAAACATAACAAACATGTCTATACTTACCTGCTGTGTGCAATGGTTTTGCTCAGAGCAAACCAGATCCTCCTTCTCTCGGGTCCCCCACCAGTGCTCCTGGCCCCTCCTTCCTGTCGAGTGTCCCCACAGCAAGCAGCTTGCTATGGGGGCACATGCTGCTCCATGTGTCCATTTACACACAGAGCCACAGCTCAGCCCCGCCCCCTCTCTTCTCACTGGCTCACTGGCTGTGATTGACAACAGTGGGAGCCAATGGCTCCTGTTTCTGTATCAGCCAATTATAAGAGGGAGTCCTGGGATAGCTGAGACTCCAGTACACATAGCTGGATTGCGAGGGGGCTTAGGTGCTAATTAGGGGGGATGGGGGGGGGATGATGCACAGAGAAGACTTTTTACCTTCATGCATAGAATGCATGAAGTTAAAAAACCTTGAGCCTTTAAAACCACTATATTGTGTGTCTAGCATTGTTCCCTCTTACAACCATGTGTGCCCAAGAGAGTTCCCCTTACCTCCATGCATGTCCAGCAGAGCCCCCCCCCCTTACATCACTAGGTGCCCAGGGGAGTTCCCCCCTACATCAATGTGTGTCCAGCAGAACCCTCCCTTACATCCATGTGTGCCCACAAGAGTTTCCTCTTACAGCAATATGTGTCCAGCAGAGCCCCCCCCTTACATCCCTACATGCTGAGGGGAGTTCCCCCTACATCAATGGGTGTCCAGCAGAGCCCCTCCCTTACATCCATGTGTGCCCACAAGAGTTTCCCCTTATAGCAATGTGCGTCCAGCAGAGCCCCTCTGTAAAATCCAAGTGTGCCCAGGAGAGTTCCCCTTACATCCATGTGTGCCCTGCAGAGTTCCACCTACTTTTCAGGCAATGAAGCAGCAAGGAGGAAGCTGAGAGACATAAATCTGGTCCTCCTATAAATGCTGGGGGAAGGGCAATCACATCAATGGCTGCTAGGACACCAGCAGTCCTAGCAACCAACCATGGTGGAGGGAGTTGGTGAAATCAGCACTGGGGTCTGGGTGGGTAGATCATGGCTGTCAAAGTTATTACAATACACAGTCAGTCAGCTGAGCTATTTTTCTGACATTTGCTGTAGGCCACACAATAGCATACGTGTTTTGGTTTCAATGAGCTCTTCAGTCAAGAAGTATAGATTTAGTGCTGGGCTTTCTTAATAGAAAGGAAGGAAGCAATCTTTGAAAACAACACCTAAATTATTTTTGGTGGGAAGCAGGGGCGGACTGACCATTTGGAAACTCGGGCACTGCCCGAGGGCCCGGGGTCAGTAGGGGGCCCCATGAGATGCCCCTGGTACCTTTTTCATAGGCTTTTTTGATTTTGGGCAAGGACACAGGGGCCCCATGATCCCCTATTGCCCGGGAGCCCCATGTGTTGTCAGTTCGCCCCTGGTGGGAAGTAAGATTCTCCTCAAGTCTGCAACAACAGACCTAGAGGCACTTTTGTTTTTTTTCTTTAAGCCTCCTTAATTTTTTTTTATTCCATTTTTACTTTCAAGTCTTTTTCTACCTATGCAAATGTATCAGGGCTGCAAGACAACTTTTTGTAGTGCTTTCACAGGCCAACGTCTTATCTCACAGATTTCATTGTCTTTGTTGGACACATACTTATAGCTTATGTTGTCATGGTGGACAACCTACATTCTGTATGGAAAATCTACCTGTTACATTGCAATTTCATAACACTACCTGAATTATGTTACTTGGTGCTTTTTATTTTATTTTTTTTGTATGTTTTGTTGCATAAATTAAAAATTAAAAAGAAAAAAGGAAGGAAGGAAGGAAGCACCCTGTTATAATAGCTTTTTGGTAAAATAGGCATTTAATACAAATTATAAAATAAATGATATCAGCATTTAGTTTATAAATATAAATAAAATTGACCAATGACCACTGTAGTTTCCTATTAAAGCCTTTCTGAAATATAGACAGTGACACTCCCAACACATCCAAATACCCATTTTATGAATAGTATACATGTCTTTTTTATCCCTCCGGGATTGCATTAGCTTTTTCGTTCAACTTAGATATACTCAGATACCAGCTCATTTCAGTGCCCACAGACTAGCAAAGTATGTGTTTCCTAATGTGTTTTCTTGCTGGGAGAATTTCCTCCAAGGAAGGAGACGTGTGGTGCTATCATACAGACCTACTTGACAGCTTGCATGGGTAAAGTGCTTGCAGAGAAATTGCTGGGTTTCAGTACAATAGCTTTATGCAGCTACTTTTCTAGTATTTTTTCAGTAGACATAATTTACCCTGACATATAAGTGTGGAGTATAGAGCATCTTCTAAAGCTACCAAAGATCATATATTAGGGTGTCTTGTTCATTTACTGGACTACAAATGAAAACTCATCTGATAACAAGGGGGATCTGTTTCATGGATGCCAAGCACGGTGAAAGACATGTTCCCACATCAGACCATGATGAAGACCTTTGCGTAGTCAGGAACAGGAATATGTATAAATTAGCCTGGGTGACTTGCTAATCAACTTATTTATAGCTGTAACACAGAAAGAAAGATAAACAGTGTCCTAATATGAATGCAGTAAACAAACGTATAAATGCTAGTGTTATATCTCAGATATCTGAAAGCACAGACTCTCAAGCACGTTGCGCTATCAAAAGACCTCAGAAATGTATTCCCTTATTTCATATTCTACTAGACTTGAAGTAGGAAAGCTATGATTCTCAGGTTGTAAAATGACAAATACTGGAAATGTGAAGGTTTTCATTCTTTAATAGACCTGCAGGACTCTCTAAAGGTTTAGGTTTGAATAGTAAAAATACATCTTATGATCTGCTATATAGTGGTCAACCTTGCAGAGGCTGCTGAATAATTGCCCACGGTTCTTTTCCCAGTAGTTGCCCCACAGCCAGGCACACAGTCACTTCTTTGATTCAATGAACAGTCTAGGGCAGGGTTTCTCAACCTTAGGGGTTCTTCAGAGGCTGCTAGGGGTTCCTTGAACAGTAAGTGTTTTCTGCTTCTCACATGAGTAACCACAGACACCAATGATCTTTCTAGCCATCTTTAACCCCTTCACGCCTCCCGGCCCTTTAAGAGTTTCAGAAGCCGGGAGGCGGGATGGACGGGGCGGGGTTTAGGGATCATGTGACCGCCGTGACGCGTCGTCACAACGGTCACATGATCAGGAAAGGTCTCGATTGAAAGAGGAGACTGGGACCTTTCCTTGAGTACCAGACATGTGTGCTGGGAGCGCACAGGGTGCACGCTCTCAGCACATGTTTTTTTTAATTGAACGCAAATGTGCGGCCGCTCGACATCTAGGCCCAGACGCCGGGAGGCCACACATTTCTGTGCGGCCAGCGTGAAGTGGTTAAAGGGTGGATTCTTCTCAATAACTACGAATGTACAGAGCATTATCCTCAGTGACCATCACACTACTGTGAGCTGTAAACATAATAATTATTAGAAAGGGTACCCTGAATCCAAAAAGTTATTTCAAGGGTTCCTCTATGTTAACCACTTGCCCTCCTGAGGATTTACAGTACCCCCCTTCCTGATCAGGCCATTTTTTGTGTTACTGCTCTGCATTACTTTAGCTGACAATTGTGCAGCCATGCAATACTGCAAGATAATGAAATTTACGTCTTTTTTTCCCCATAAATAGAGCTTTCTTTCAGTGGTATTTGATCGCCTGTGTAGTTTTTATTTTTTGCTCTATAAACGAAAAAGCCCGGCAATATTGAGAAAAAAACAATATTTTTGACTTTTTGCTAGTAAACATGTCCAGTAAAAAAATGTAATCAAATTTCGGCAGAAATTTAGGACAAAATGTATTCTTTGCTGAAAAAAAATCCCAATATGTGTAAATTAATTGGTTTGTGTGAAAGTTATTGCGTTTAGAAATGGAGGTATATATACTGGAATTTTTTTTCTTTACTAGCATTGGTGGCGATCAGTGACTTATAGCGGGATTGCAGGACTGTGGAGGGCATTCTGACACTGGGGGGAACTGACTTGGTGTCATTGACATCCCCAGTGACACCAATAAAGTGGTCAGTGTTAATAAAAAGCATTGACACTATGCTAATGACACTGGGCAGGAAGGGGTTAACATATGGGGTGATCAAACGGTTAACTGTGTACTGTTTCACTGTGTGCTCTGTGAGTGCTCTCCACTGTAAGCACACTGCTGTGCAGAGCCATACCAAGCAGTGTGCAGGAGGTGATGGGAGAGATCTGTGTTGTTTATTTTGGATGTATGTTTATTAGAGGGTAATGGTTTTTAGTTTATTTGGATGGTAACACTGGTGTGGAGTGCTGCACCTTATCACTTTCTTTTTTTTGGAGTGCTGTTTTATCACGGGTGGGAGTCTTGGAGGAATCACTTTTGTTTTCACGAGTGTTTCTTTTTGTTGTAATGATAATGCACTATATTGAGTTTATATTTTTTTGAGGTATCCTGATTTTGAGGTCCTGGATTGGAATTCAGCAAAGTGGAGGGTTCCTTAACGTTTGAAAAACACTACTTATTGGAAAGCACTGTATTTTTGGACTTTCATTTTTGGACTTATATGTGGACATTTGTTGGTATTTGTTTTGAACTGGTGGGAGGTGAGGGAGTATCGAAAAGATATTATTTACATTTTGTTTATACACAGGTCTCTCCCCCATCGGAGGTACTCGGCAATCACTGGTTGTCAGTGAGAAATCACCGTGCCCCGGTGATTGACGGACGAGGCCCGAGCGCGGCGCGGAAGCGGTTTTAAAAGGTTGAGAAAAACTGGTCTAGGGGTATGCTTTTCTGATGGTTTATCGCAGAACTTGAACTTGGATGGGTTCAGGCAATGGTGTATTTAGGTTTTGTGCTGCCATTGGCAACACAAAAATCTGACACCCCCCACTCTTTATGTCTATATATAGTATAATGTAGTGATGCTGGCTCCATCCCTCTCCTCTCTTTACCCCCAGAGCTGATACTCTATATGTATGTCATGCAGTATTTGATCCCCTGCTGATTTTGAATGTTTGTCCACACACAAAGAAGTGATCAGTCTAAAATTGAATGGTAGGTGTATTGTAACACTGAGAGACAGAATAGTAACAAAAAATTCAAAAGAAATGCGTGTCTAACAAATTATGCACTGATTTGCATGTTCATGAGGGAAATAAGCATTTGATCCCCTTCACAAAACATGACTTAGTACTTGGTGGCAAATCCCTTGTTGGCAATCACAGAGGTCAGACGTTTCCTGTAGTTGGCCACCAGGTTTGCACACATCTCAGGAGGGATTTTGGCCCACTCCTCTTGGCAGATCCTCTCCAAGTCATTAGGGTTTGGTGGTTAACGTTTGGCAACTCGAACTTTCACCTTCCTTCACAGATTTTCAATCGAGTTAAGGTCTGGAAACTGGCTAGGCCACTTCAGGACCTTAATGTGCTTCTTCTTGAGCCACTCCTTTGTTGCCTTGGCCATGTGTTGTGGGTCATTGTCACGCTGGATTACCCATCCATGACACATTTTCAATGCCTTGGCTTAGGGAAGAAGGTTCTCACCCAGAAGCGGACTGACAACTCATGGGCCCCCGGGCAATAGGGGATCATGGGGCCCCAGTGTCCTTGCCCAAACTCAAAAAAGCCTATGAAAAAGGTACCAGGGGCATCTCATGGGGCCCCCTACTGACCCAGGGCCCTCGGGCAGTGCCCGAGTTTCCAAATGGTCAGTCCGCCCCTGTTCTCACCCAAGATTTGACAGTACTTGCCCCAGGATTTTAATCCTTGTCGGCCTAGTGTGTTACCAATTGTTTACTTGGTGACTGTGGTCCCAGCTGCCTGGAGATCATTGACAAGATCCTCATGTGTAGTTCTGGGATGATTCCTCACTGTTCTCATGATCATTGACACTCCACGAGGTGAGATCTTGCATGGTGCATCAGACCTAGGGAGACTGACAGTTGTTTTGTGTTTCTTTCATTTGCGAATGATTGCACCAACTCTAGTCACATTCTCACCAAGCTGCTTGGCGATAGTTTGGTAGCCCAGTCCAGCCTTGTGTAGGTCTACAATCTTGTCCCTGACATCCTTGGATAGCTCTTTGGTCTTTGCCATGGTGGAGAGTTTGTAATCTGATTGTTTAATTGCTCCTGTGAACAGGTGTCTTTTATACAGGTAACAAAATGAGATTAGCAGCACTCCCTTTAAGAGACTGTTTATAATCTCAGGTTGTTACCTGTATGAAAGACACCTGGTAGCCAGAAATCCTGCTGAATGATAGGGGATCAAATACTTATTTCCCTCATGAACATGCAAATCAGTGCATAATTTGTTAGACATGTATTTCTTTTGAATTTTTTGTTGCTATTCTGTTTCTCACTGTTACAATACACCTACCATTCGATTTTTAGACTGATCATTTCTTTGTGAGTGGGCAAACATTCAAAATCAGCAGGGGATCAAATACTTATTTCCTTCACTGTATATAAAGTGGGAAATTATATAAAACCCAGCATAAGTGGGTGTATACACTTCAAAAAATATGAATTGACTTAAAGAATATTTCAATCAATACCTCATCAAAATAAATAGATGGATCAGCAAGTGAAGAACATAGAACATTGTAAAAAATTAACACATAAAGTCCATAGAAAAAAGTCCCATTTCCAAGTGAGAATCTTGAATAGTGGTGATCAATTATCCACAGCATTCCAACTGTAGTGACATTTTATTAACAGATATAGGTGTACCACCCCACACTGTGCCCGAGGGAGGCTTACCAGATGAGTTCAACCCTCATTTTACAGAGTGATAAACAGCTCTATATTAGAATACAGTAGCGATCACAGCTTCCTCCACAGAATCAGATATCCCTCTGTTGGCGTTCACCTATTCACTATATCCACTGGCTCCTGGCATGTCAGGCATACAAAAGAATTATATTCAAAGCAATGAAGCTTCTCAACCTTACTTAAAAAGCTTTATTTGAAATAAAAATGCACTTGGAAGATGTGTAGCAAAATACAGCATTGGAGAAACAAATCACAGTCTATTCTCACATCCAAAATGGCCACGAGTGTGCATGGATGTGTGGTGACATGCCCCGGCTCCATCCAATGCGTTTCGTCAGATGTGACATCATCAGGGCTGGCCGGGAGATATAGTGAATAGGTGAATGCCAACAAGTTTCTCCTGACTTCCTTGCCAGCTGAAGTACTCTGGTTTAGCATCACATACAGGAGGTGGAAGCAGACTGCACCTGCCTACACACCCTTTTGTGCATAGGAAGTTTTTTGGCACAGGTAAGCTTCAGGAAAGTCTCTTATAAAACAAGTGGGGCAATCAATTTATAGAACAAGCAGGTATAATCTATTTATAGAACACTCTGGTTGCAATCTATTTATAGAACAAGCTGGATGCAAGCTATTTATAGAACAAGCACATGCAATTTATTTATAGAACAAACAGGGTGAAATCTGTTTATAAAACAAGCTGGATGCAATCTATTTATAAAACAAGCTGGGTGCAATCTATTAATGGTACAAGAATGTAGAATGTATTTATAAAACAGGCTGGGTGCAATCTGTTTATAGAACAAACCTGATGCAATGTATTTATAGAACAAACAGGTAAGACTCTGTTTATAGAACATACTGGGGTGCAATCTATTTATAGAACAAGTAGGTGCAATCTATTTCTAGAACATGCTGGGCACAATCTATTTATAGAACAAACTAGGTGCAATCTATTTACAGAAAAAGCTGTGTGCAATTTATATATAGAAAAAACTGGGTGCAATCTATTTATAGAACAAGCAGGTCAAACAAGTAGAACCTATTCAAAGAACAAGCTGGGTGCAATCTATTTATAGAACAAGCAGATGCAATATATTTATAGAACATGCTGGGTGCAATTTATTTACATAAAAAGCAGGTGTTGTCTATCTATAGAACACTCTAGTTGCAATCTATTTATAGAACAAGCTGGATGGAAACTATTTATAGAACAAGCACATCCAATGTATTTATAGAACAAACAGGGTGCAATCTATTTATATAACACGCTGGATGCAATCTATTTATAAAACAAGCCGGATGCAATCTATTTATAGGACAATTTGGGTGCAATCTATTTATGGTACAAGCAGGTAGAATTTATTTATAGAACAGGCTGGGTGCAATCTGTTTATAGAGCAAACATGATGCAATTTATTTATGGAACAATCAGGTAGAATATATTTATATAACATGCTTGGTGCAATCTATTTATAGAACAAGCAGGTGCAATCTATTTGTAGAACATGCTGGGTGCAATCTGTAGAACAAACGAGGTGCAATCTATTTACAGAAAAAGCTGGGTGCAAACTATATATAGGAAAAACTAGGTGCAATCTATTTATAGAACAAACATAGTGCAATTTATTTATAGAACAAGCAGGTCAAGCAGGTAGAATCTATTCATAGAGCAAGCTGGGTGCAATCTATTTATAGAACAAGCAGATGCAATATGTTTATAGAACATGATGGGTGCAATCTATTTATAGAACAGGATAGGTGCAATCTATTTACAGAAAAAGCTGGGTGCAATCTATTTATAGAACAAAATAGGTTCAATTTATTTATAGAACAAGCAGGTTGAATCTATTTATAGAACAAGCTGGCTGCAATCTATTTATAGAACAAGCAGGACCAATCTATTTACAGAACATGCCAGGTGCTATCTATTTATAGAACAAGGTAGGTGCAATCTATTCACAGAACAAGCAGGGTGCAATCTATTTATAGATCAAGCAGGTGCAGACTATTTGTACAACTATCAGTGCAGTGTATTTATAGAAATGGCATCATCCCCTCCTGCCTTGATCCTAGAATGTTGCTAAGACACTAAATTCCAAGTAGATTCGAACCCCCCTTGCATGTGCTCTCTCTCCTGTTGCAGCAGCTCTGAGGTTAGTGATTCTGAGACAGAGGAGATAGTGGACAACATATAAGCTTGCTACTCTGTTGATGGGGGTGAGCAGTAATGGCTGGGAGTGTCTTAGCAATGTCCTAGCAACAAGGTAGAATGGGGCCATGTCAAGCTACCATTTTACAAGATTTTTTTTGTAAGATTACCAAGCATTTTTAACATTCAAACACTACCAACCCTCCTAAAGTGAGCAAGTAAACGAAGCTCATTGTTAGGGTTTACATGCAGTTTAAATATCCAGCAGGTGGGATATTTAGTTATAGCCCTGCAATGTAAAACATAGACACATTTTTTCCTTGTAGGCCTACCATGTAAACCTAAAAATTCCTTTCTCAATTTAAAGAAGTCATTATTTGCTGGGATTTGTTGTTTGTATGTGCAGGTATGTTGATCAAAACATTTTGGTTGCTCTACCTGTAAGGGTTTGTTTAGTTGAATAATAAAGGCTTTGTTTCAGGTACATTCTTGCATTTGATATGCTTATCAGTTCCTTCTAAGATATTTCTCACCTACTTTTGAGCTTCTTCCAATTCCTTTAAAGTGCTTTTGCATTATTATTGACTTAAAAGGGAAAAAGGACTTCTGGCAAGTGCCCACGTGAGCGCAAAGTTAGTAAAGAGGTTACCACAAATACTCCAGATACTGGATAATCCAAAATACCTCTAACAGCAATGAACAAGCGTATTGCAACTATTAAACAAGAATGATTTGCATAAAACAGCACAATAGGGCTGTGTTTTTTTAACTGCTTTCTTAAGCAAGGCACCCTTAAAAATAATGTTGAGGCACCCCATTCTAAAGTATAAAAGCTGGTACCAACTAGAATACCAGTGTTAACATGACCCAGTGCTCATGAAGAGGGATGGGGGGGGGGGCAAACAAGGATGCTGTGCAGGCAACGGATGTGCTCCATATCAATCCATGTGTCCTTGGTTGTTAGGACACTGGTTTCTGGCCTCTGTGGTGCCCAAAGTTGTAATGCTGCAAAATAAGTCTTGTGGCTTTATGTAACAAAAAAAAATGCAGGCTTAACCACTTCAAGTCCAGACACTTTCACTCCCCTTCCTGTCCAGGCCAATTTTCACCTTTCGGTGCTATCACACTTTGAATGACAATTGCGCGGTCATGCAACACTGTACCCATATGAATTATTTAGCATTTTTCTGAGACAGATAAAACTTTATTTTGGCGGTATTTATTCACCACTGAGATTTTTTTTTTTTTGCTATATAAATGGAAAAGTCCAAACATTTTGAAAAAAAAGTGCAAATAAATAATCTTCATAAATCTTGGCCAAAATGTATTCAGCTATCTTTTTAGTAAAAAAAAAAAACCCAAATTAGTTTAGAACCAAAAATTATAATTTTTCAAAATTTTTTTTTACATTATTAATTTTTTTATATTATCATTTGTGTTTTTTGGGTTTTTTTAACCGTTTCAATACCGTGCAATTTTACACCTTCCTGCCCAGGCCATTTTTCAGGTTTCAGCGCTCTCACACTTTGAATGACAATTGCGCGGTCATACAACATTGTACCCAAACTAAAATTTTATCATTTTCTACACACAACTAGAGCTTTCTTTTGGTGGTATTTAATCACCGCTGGGGTTTTTATTTTTTGCTAAATTAACAAAAAAAGACCAAAAATTTTGAAAAAAAAACATTTTTCTTTGTTTCTGTTATAAAAGTTTACAAATAAATAATTGTTCTTCATAAATTTAGGCCGAGGTGTATTCTGCTACATGTCTTTGGTGAAAATAACCCAAATTAGGATGTATTTTTTAGTTTGTAGGAAAGTTATAGAGTTCACAAACTATGGTATAGATCTGAATATTGATCAATCCTGAAGTACTGACAGCCAACCTAATTTCTTGAGGTCCAAGAATGTTAGAATAGTACAGATATCCCCAAATGACCCCTTTTTGCAGAGTAGACAGTCCGACGTACTTCATAAGAGGCATGGCGAGTTTTTTGAAGTTGTATTTTTTTGTCATAATTTTTCGGAAAATGAAAAAATTAAAAAAATTATTTTCACATACATTTTCACACATATTTTTTACATACTGTCACCAGTGCAGTACAGCGTCATCATATAACTGGCATGGCGGTGAACAGGGTCAGACTGGTGACAGTATGAAAAAAAAAATATATATTTTTTTTTATTTTTTTTTATTATATTTAATTTTTTATTACATTTTTTTATTTTTTTTTAAGATTTTTTTTTCATATTTTACTATGACCAAAGTAGTACAATGTTACCATAGTAACATTGTACTACTTTGGGGAAGTGATCAGTATTGTTTTTTTTTTTGTTTTTTTTTTTACACAATTTGCTTATAGCAAAGAATTACTTTGCTATAAGCAAGCATTTACCTGAATGAAATCGATTCATTCAGCTCTTTTTTTTTTTTTTTTTTGTGCTTAGCTGTGATATGGTCACAGCTAATCACATGACATGTGCATGTGATTAGCTGTGACCATTCACAGCTAGGCACTAGTATACAATGGATGGCATCATGAATGAAGCCATCCATTGTATACAACTGTCATGTGACCTGCTGTGATTGGTCACAGCAGGTCACATGGTACCAGCAACGGGAGCCGGTACTCGGATCTGTCATCGGCCGTGTCCGAGGTGCACGGCCGGTGACAGATCGCACTGCTGCGCCGCTCTGCATTAGCGCAAACTGCGCATGTGCGGGAGCACGCCAAATGGCGTGCACCCGGAGTGCACAGGCACTTCTGAAGCCGCCAAACGGCCATTGGCCGGGCGGCTAATGGTTAACATACTGTCACACTAGCAGTATAGTGTCACCATAGTGACACTGTACTACATGTGGGGGGTGATGAAGATTTTCTTTTTACACTGACTGCTTTTATACCCACAAAGGCTGTAAAAGCAATCGTTTCTCCTTCTCTCTGGCTGCATTTTTGCAGCCATTGAGAAATACCGTAATAGCTGTGATTGGTCACAGCTTGTCACATGGTACAAGGCTGTTGTGAATAGCCTTGTACCATGTGACCTCTGTGATCATTCACTGATTTCACTATTAGTAAGCAATGATGTCAGGAAGTGACATCTTGCTTACTACTATTCATGAATTGGGACCTCACACAGAGGTCCCGTACAGTGGGCACCAGATCGTGGAGCTGTGCGCTCCCAGGGAGTGCGCACAGGCAGGGAATGTGGAAGGATGTTTACAAACGTCCACCCGCTCCTGCACTGCTCTCTTCCGGACGTTTATGTACATGGGCCAGACGGGAAGTGGTTAATCCATGTGCTGGCTTGTTGAATAGTTTTGGTCATTTTGGGGTAATTTTAGGCATTTTGCCGTGGCACCCCTGAGAAACCCAAAAGGTGCAGTGGGACCCTGGTTAAGAAAGGCTGAAATAGGGCATAAACAGGGTATAACTGGAGGCTCGCCTGAAAGACAAATGCTTCCTAAGGCAGACAGACAAACAGGACTACACGTACACATATCACAAACGTCCTACAACTTTCCTTCCCCCAGGATGGCAGCAGTTCAAGCTCAAGTAAATAAAATGTAGGTATTTCTAGCTGGGACGATTTAGGCCATATAAGATATAGGCAGGTGAGTTTTATTATGCGATACGCATGCCTGCTGCCCATGGGTGTGGAGTGTGGATCTGAATACCTGCTGCTGATCTACAAAGATAAATTTGGGGAACAATTAGTTACTGATATCCTTCTCCCAAATCTCTGCAGAGGTGTAAAATGTTCTCAGAAAATCTAATCTAATCTGATGACACTGGGGGAAGGGATGTTTAGCATCAAATTATACAATAAACAGCGACAAGACATCATTTGCAAGGGCGGTTGTCATGTCGACATTCATCCACAGATACATCCAAGTGCATTATTTGTGATTTAATATGACAGATATAGATACATGTGAAGATAGACTGATACAAGTGCCCAGTACTGTTGCCTGGGAAACTGTTTTAAAACAGATATTATGAGATGCATGCTTTATATTTTCAATGAAATTAATGCATTTTTAACTTCATGTTAGAATGCATTTATTTGAATATCAACTATGAATTGCATTTTATAATAATTAATTTTTAAGAGGTTCCCTGCCTATCCTACCTTTAGAGGCCTAGCTATGTTAGTATTTTACTTATAGCTCTAGGTACATCTAGAGATTCAGTATTTCTCTTTTTCTTAGTAATGTTCACCATGCAAAGACATTTCCAGTCATTAATTATCTATAAGGAAACATAAGAATTAGCAAATAGAACAAGTGTAGCTGGAGTATTTGGACAGGAATAGAAGTCAGCGATGATCAATAAATGTGCACTTCCCTATGTGATCTACTAATTGCACATGCAAATGTGTCTTGCTCAGAGATATTTTACAAAATGTGTAAAACATAAGCGGCTTCTTGAAACTGTAATAATACATTTGCAAACTGTATTGAATTTGGGAACAGAGACTGATATTCAGACATAACCTTTGATTTATTAAGAGTTCACAAATCTCATTCCAAAGACTCAGGCTTGGGAACCCTAGTTCCCAATGATGAGTCTGTAATACAGTAACAACTGTGTAGTAAAAGCTGGTATACTCACTAAAATCTAACTTTAGATTTAGACAGGCAAGGGGTGGACTGACCATTTGGAAACTCGAGCACCACCCATGAGATGCCCCTGGTACCTTTTTCATAGGCTTTTTTGAGTTTGGGCAAGGACACAGGGGCCCCATGATCCCCTATTGCTTGGGGGCCCCATGAGTTGTCAGTCCGCCCCTGAGACAGGCTATTTAGAACACCAGCACTTTAAAAGCAGTAGCAGCATGTGAAGGTCACCTAAATACTTGGCAATGGTTGTCTGAAATCCTAGGATGGAGCTCAAAGGAGATAGGTGGCCTCGTAGTCAGGGCCGATGCTAGACTATTTTGTGCCCTAGGCAAGACCAGCTACTTGCGCCCCCCACCCAAAAAAAAAATAAAAAAATTTAAAAAACAGTAGAAAATATTAGATCAGCAAAACATGAAATTGATAAATGTATTTTAATTTGCAAAAATAAGTGCCATAGGATGCCACCAGCACCAATATTATCCCCTTGACACCGACATCACACAAATGTCCTCTCAGAACGCACCTCCCGCGGCACACACCTGACGCTGTATGTGATACCTTTGGACACAGCTGATCACATGACATGCTAAAAGGCCAAATGAGAGCAACCTTTTGCCATGTGATCAGCTGTGTCCGATTACAGTTGACCACTATGTAAATACACTTTCCTCTTATTGACAGTACTGCCAATTGGCAACTGTCAAAGCAGACATCTGCACTGATAATCAGGGCACTGATTATCAGTGCCCTGATTATCAGTGCAGTCCCAAAAGTGCCCAGCAGTGCTGCCCATCAGTGCCCAGCAGTACTGCCCATCAGTGCCCAGCAGTATTGCCCATCAGTGCCCAGCAGTACTGCCCATCAGTGCCCAGCAGTACTGCCCATCAGTGCCCAGCAGTGCTGCCCATCAGTTCCCAACTGTGCTGCCAAGCAGTGCTGCCAATCTGTGATCATCAGTGCCACTTATTATTGCTACCAGTCAGTGCAGTCAGTCACTCAGGACTGCCAGTCAGTGCCCTTCAGTGCTGCCTATTAGTGCCCTTCAGTGTCGCCTATCAATGCCCATCAGTGCCGCATATCAGTGCAGTATCATCAGTGCTTCCTCATCAATACCCACCAGTGCCGCCTCATCAGTGCCCATCAGTGCTGCTTATCAGTGCCGCCTCATCAGTGCCCATCAGTGCTGCCAATCAGTGCAGCCTCATCAATGCACAGTGGAGGAGAAAAGTTACCTGTTTGAAAACTTATAATAGAAACAAAAAAAACCTTTTTTTTTGTTCAAAATATTTGCTCTTTTTTCATTTATAGTGCAGAAAATAAAACACCCAGTGGCGATTAAATACCACCAAAAGAAAGCTCTATTTGTGTGAAAGAGTTATAAAAATGTAATATGGGTACAGTGTTGCATGACCGTTCAATTGTCATTCAAAGTGCAACAGCGATGAAAGCTAAAAATTGGCCTGGGCAGGAAAGGGGCAAAAGTGTCCAATAGGGAAATGGTTAAAGTGGTCACTCATTCTCCTGTTCTTAAAGTGGAACTTTAATGAAACAAAATTGAATTGTAGACTGGCAGGATTTTTAATGCAAAAGAGATATACCATATATCAAGTTCCCTTACATGCACAGTTCAGTAGAATTTCGGGAATGCAGAGCAAATGAACTCCTGTGCATGCTGGGGATTAATCCCTGGAGGTCGCTGGGCTGAAGATGTCAATGGCCTGCTGGGAGTTCCGGTGCATCACAGTGCTAGAGACCAAGTGAATATAGTTCCACTTTAACAGTGGTCACTTATTTTCTTGTTACTTAAAGCAGAGCTCCACCCAAAAGGGGAAGTTCCACTTTAAGGCTATGTCCCCCTTTGTGGAGCGGGGGGGGGGGGCGAATTTGACAGAAGCGTAAGTTGTACTTCTCCCCTCCCCATTAGTCTTCTGGGACACGTCACAGGTCCCAGAAGACTGCAGGACCATTCAAAACGTGCAGCACTACTTGTGCATACGCAGTGGGCACCTGCTTGTGAAGCTGCAAGCTGTCACAGCTGGGTGCCCACTCTGAAGATGCCGGTGCTGGAGACACAGGACGGCTGATGAACCTGGCTGGAGTGAGGACACCATGGGATCGTGGGACAGGTGAGTGGCTGTTTTTTAAAAGTCAGCAGCTAGTTTTTGTAGCTGCTTTTTTTTAAATTATTTTGATTGGACCTCCGCTTTAACTGGAGTTGCTCATTCTCCAGTAACTTAACAGTAGTCATTCATTCTCATTACAGTGCTGATTTATTCTTCTGTAACATAGAAGCAGATACTTAGTATTCTGTAATTTAACAGTGATCACTCATGTATTCTAGCAGAACTTACAATGCCTACTTATTTTTCTGTAACATAGTAGCAGACATTTAGTATCTTGTACCATAAAGCTTAGTTCACACTAGCATTGAAAGCAGGCATTTGAGGGGCATTTTTAATGCTCCTCAAATGCCTATGAAAATGATACACATGGCAGCACACAGTGCTGTTCACACTGAAGTATTAGTGTCACGTCGCGTCTAAATTGAGGACTCATGTCGAGTCAGGGGGAGTTGAAGCCTTTCAACGCCTCCCATTCAAGTCAACCCATTGGTTTCTAGAGGATACTGCACATCCATACATCACTGATTGGTTGCTAGAGGTTACTGCGCATCATTACTTCTAACTGACTGGTCACTAGAGATTACAGCAGATCACTACTGTTCACTGATTGGTTGCTAGAAATCACTGCACATCATTACATCTTGCTGATTGGTTGCTAGAGGTTACTGCACATCATTGCTGTTAACTATTTGGTTGCTAGAGGTTTCAGCACATCATTACAGCTCACTGGTTGGTTGCTAGAGGTTATAGTACATCATCACTGCTAGCTGATTGGTCGCTAGAGGTTAGTGCACATCATTTGGCTCACTGATTGTTTGCTAGAGGTTACAGCACACCATTGCAGCTCACTGGTTGGTTGCTAGAGGTTGCAACACATCATTACAGCTCACTGATTGGTTGTTGAAGGTAACTGCACATCATTATAGCTCACTGATTGGTTTCTGAAGGTTACAGGACATTATCCTCACTGCATGCACACCAAGGACTAGGGAGGTGAGGGGTGACTGTACATGATTAACCCTTTTTATTGCTGGCAGATGAAATCCCATTTGGAAGTTTATGATTAAGTCTTTCAGATCTGTGCTGGAAGTATATTATCGACTATTTCTTTGCTAGCAGAACCTTAGTGATCTTCTATCAGTGCTTCCCATGGAATCTGCTATCTTCACTCAGTAGCCACCGCAGCACATAACTCCACCTGGTCTGCTCTGCAGACTAATTAAAGCTGGCCATAGATGGTCGAATCTCAGTTGGTTCAGCAGGGATCGGATGGGATTTGAACCATGTATGGGCAAGCTGTTGGATTGTACATGTGATTATTGCTAGCAGCTGCTATAGCCGCTAGGAATAATTACGGTGTTCTCACGGAGGGTACAGCTCCCACCAACTTCCCCCATGCTGGGAGAACACAATGGCTCCATGGGTGGGATTCTCCCATCAACACTGATGGGGGAATTGAGTGATTTTCTTTCCTGCAAGTCGTGGTTGCAGGAAAGAAAATTGATCCGTCTATGGCTGGCCTGAGTTTTTTTAGCAGCTCAGCCTCTCTCTCGTGGGAACTGTACCACACATCCTTTCACTAACTCTCCCCAAAACACTGGACTGTCCTGATAAATTTTTGCCTGGGGGAATCTTGCTACCTCCTCCTTTAAAAACATGGTGTAGTTTAGGCCCCATGGAAGTCAGTGAATATTCCACTCCTCATCATGCCACTCGAGTCTCCTCTGATTAGATACTTGTGCTGCTTAGCTGGAGGGAGGGGGAAAGAGCAAGTAGCGATTAGGCAGAGCCCACTGCTGACAGGATGAGGAGGGGGCCAGCGGGTTGTGAGCACACAGACAACTAGCAGCTGCACCTCTCCCCTGTCATAGCACAGCTGACCCGAGACTTACTGTAGTGGCCCCCATAGCAGTGGGAAGGGAGAGCGAATGGCTACAATGTTATGGCAGGGAGGCTGCAAGGGCCACCTGGAGCTAGAGTGACCCCTGATGTTACGCCCATGGTAGACTCAAGGGGCAGCTTCTTTGGGCCCCACAACGACTGGGCCCGGGGCGACCCTCCCTTTATACCCCAAGTTAAAGACAGCCCTGACTGTATACTCAGAGACGTGTGGCAGCTTCAGCTGTCAAAAAAGCAGTCTACAGTAGTTTGTAAATAACTGTTGCTCAGACAATACAGAAAGATAAAATGTAACATAATGTAACTTTTGTATCATTCTGGTAATCAATCTGCAAATCAAAGGAATGAAAGATCTGCAAATGATGTCAGTTAAAGTAACCTGACAAGTACAAAAAAAGTGCTTTTTTTTGTAACATAGGTGTCCTTTTATCATGCAGCGGTAAATTACCGCTCTATCCTCTGAGTGCCGTTTAATGAAGCGGTGTAGATCACTTCTCCGAATGAAGGGAGAAGCGATCTACAAATGCTTTCAGCGCTGGAAAACGGCTGCTTTTACTATAATCTCACGAGATTACAGTAAGAGATCAGTCAAACACCATTTACTAAGCAGCAATAAATTACCGCTGCATCGTTTGTAGTTCCTCCGATTCTCCAGCTCTGGGCTGGAGAATCTGGAGGGAGAACACAGATCGCCAGTGAAGGGCTGACATCGCTCCTTCATATACTGGCCATTTGTGTGCTGAGATGATCAGCGGAGAACATGTTCTCCGCTGATCATCTCTGTTTCCTAAACCACTAATGATCTGAGATCAGCAACGATCAGGGGCGGACTGACCATTTGGAAACTCGGGCACTGCCTGAGGGCCCGGGGTCAGTAGGGGGCCCCATGAGATGCCCCTGGTACCTTTTTCATAGGCTTTTTTGAGTTTGGGCAAGGACACAGGGGCCCCATGATCCCCTATTGCCCGGGGGCCCCATGAGTTGTCAGTCCGCCCCTGGCAACGATCCTCAGGATCGCTGCTGATCTGTTTCATAAAAGGACACCATAATGTCCCTCTGTTTATCCCTTTATTAACCCTCAGTTTACTCTAATCAGCCCTAACTCCTTTTTTCCTTCTCCCTTTAACTATTATTTTACTGCTGATTTTTTTTGTTTCGATTTTTATTAGATATTAATATTTTACCTGTTTTTGTTTTGTTTGTTAATTTTTGTACACATTTAACATACATTTACACATTTCCCATTTTAAAAAAGTGCAACATTGAAAAAAACAAACACTATTTCATTTGTAAATACTGTAACTTTGCAATGCTCTGTACCAGAATCATAATAATAGTGTCATTTTAAACAGAACAAATTGCAAAATACATTGTGTGATTTTTATGTACATTAACACTATTTATTTTTAAACTAACACTGCTCCGTAAAAGAGTGTTTGTTTCGTTTTTTTGTGGTTTATTGTCTAAAGACTGATTTTTAAAAAAAATATTATTAAAAATTACCTTTCCTTTTTAGTTTGCAGTCACTGTAAAATCCAATGCCTGGAGGCATTCTGTACACTGTTGCAATGTACAGCCTGAGAGGATTCTTTTTTCTTAAAAAAAGGGTGGGGTTAACCTATAAGACATTCCCACCTTGGGCCACACCCATGAGGTTAGTCTCTTTCTGTAAGCCAAGCTCCTCCAATAATTTAGAGGGCATCCACCCCTACTTTGGTAGTGAAATGTCCCTGGAACTGCCACTAGCTTAGAATCTTTGTCGGGTTTGTATGGCTTTTCCTGTCCCCTCTGGATGGGAAATGAGATGAAATCTGCCAAACTGGTACAAAGATAGCAATAAAATCACTTTTTTAGATGAATGTGAAAAAGTTAAAATTTCTGTCAAATTGTAATTGCCCCCAGAACAACAAAGTGAGGGTAATCTTCTTAATAGGGACATAAGCATAATAAAAACCTGTCATGTGTTCTTACTATACACAGTACAAGAAATAGTTCTGGCTTGGGTTCCAAAATAAGCGTTACAGAAGGATCCTGGACAATTGTTACCATCAGGCAGTATTGGTTATCAGTACCTAAAAATATACATTTATAAAAATTATTTTTCTAGCCAACTACTGGACACTTGGGATAAATCACACAGCACAATGGATGCCAGTGTGAGGCATAAAGAGAGACTATAATTCCATAATATAAAATTTAAAGGACATGACAAAAACATGATATTTACAATGTAATTAAACTTTCAAAAGTGTATATAACAGCATACATGCTGAGAGCTTAACTAGCAAATACAGAAAACAAGCAAAATACAACAGACTCTTTCTCATGTATAGCTCAATTTTAATTAAACACAGAGATGATATAGAAAAACAAATAATGCATGACATTCTTTTTTTTTTTTAAACAAATTAGTTTTAAATAAAGGAACACAGAGGAAAACAACTTAAAAACAACAACAAATGTCATATTAAAAGCTGTGGTTAATACAGTGCTTTGGTTCTATTCAATTAATTTTGTATTCAGGGGTGTATTTGCCATGAGGCAAACAAGGCGTTTGCCTTGGGCAGCACTTTTCAGGGGGGTGGTGCCGTCCCCTGGAAGAAGGGACACTAGTTGTCCTGTGTCGCGCCGAGGAGGCTCCGAGGGGCAGGGGGCTGGGTGGCAGGTGGAAGAACAGGGTGAGGGGAGCAAGCGTGAGACTCCAGGAAGGGGCGGAAGATTCTTTGTGCCTAGAGCACATAACACATAATTCCACACTTCTGTATAGGACAAATTAAGTATATTTTCACTCATATGTGACAAACAATGCTGCGCCACCATGTTGCTTATAAAGTGAATTTACACCCGTGATTAAAAATACAATGCAATTTCCAATATGATAATAAAAAGCATAAAAAAAGATCAAAATAAAAATTTAAAAATATCTCTGTTTGTCTGTAATAATCACTTTGCTCCACTCCATGTTGTTGCAATATGTGGACCAAAAAAGAGAAGGTGAGAGTACATCTGGTTTTGAGCACAAGTGGTGGAGGAGAGTGAATAAAAGTGTTTTTTTTTGTCTGTGCAGTGTGGAGTAGACTAACAAAGATGCACAGAAAGACTGTTAGATACACAATATAAAATTGAGTGATTATTAAAAGACACACAGATATTTTTTTAATTTTGATTTAAATGAATATTATAAACAGAGTAAAAATGTTAGCAATTATTAAAGTCACATAACATTTTTTTTATTAAAATTTTTTGTTTTATGAAATATGCTTATTATCATATTGGAATATTGTATTGTGTTATTAATCATGGATGTATACAGTATGTGTAAGCATTATTAAAAAGGAGTTGACCAGCACTGTTTTTCACATACAGTATATAGATGTACATTGGTGTTAGAGTGACACTGAATGATTGCAGCAACTCTATAGTTATACAGTATATAGGGCAGTTATAGTTTAAGGAGTAGCTGTGCGGGAGTAAAAAGGTTTTGTTCATATTATTACTGATGCTGTCTAGGCTTCTCCTGTTTCAAAATTAAAGGAAGAAATATATCAAATAAAAACATGATCAAAATTTAATGCAAGACATTGTATGTGAAATTGGGAGTCACCATGACTGTAATGAATTAGATCTGATTGCTGGATTAACCACTTCAAGGCACTCCCCTCTGTCCCTTTAAGAGGTTCTAAATGCCAGGAGGTGGAGGTGGGCATCTTGATCATGTGACCGCTGTGATTGGCAGTCACAGTGGTCACATGATTGATAAGCTACCGATGGCAAGTATGCATCGTGACCTTTCCTGTACCTGTTGGCATTGGCGTCCCTAGGGGGGTGTGGACCGCACCGGGTGACACCATCACAGGGGGTGCAGGAGCAGGATGCCAGCAGAGCTTCTGGGCTCTCTGAAGGTCCTGGCCAGTTATTGGGGTGATCCCGGATTCCCGGCACAGAGACTGCTGCCCCCAGTGTAGCAGTAAAATGAGTATCCCGCACCCGTAAAGATATGTATCCCCTGAATAAACTGCGCATGTGCCGGTTTCAGGCCGAAGAAGCCGATCGCCAGTCTCCGACTTTAGCACAGAGCTGCCACAGTTAAACCCTTACAGACTGCAAGCTGATCCCATGGATCACTATGGGTTGCAAGATCAGTTAACCCCGTATAGGTTCAACCTGGGTTAACTGTGGCAGCTCAGTGCTAAAGTCGGAGATCGGGTCGGGATACTCATTTTACCGCTACACCAGCACCGCTTCTTCCTCTCTGGAGGATTGACACCATGTGTTACCGCACTGGGTGACACCAACCCTAGGGACACCTCTGTGCTGGGAACTGTGCTGGGAGCTAGCATGGCGCACACTTTCAGCACAGAAAGATGTTTACATTGGGCCCAAATATATGTGGCCTTTCGGCATTGAAGCCCACCTAATGAGAAGCGGAAAGTGGTAAAATATATTTCACAATCTAGAGCTGTAAAATTACAAAGTTTGAACACGGGCCACTATACTAAATTTGTCTACTAATTATCGGCAATCTAGGTAAGGAACATTAGCCTCAGTGACTACAGGACATAGCAATCAATACCAGGCTAAATGGAAGCTACTTTAATTAGAAAATGAGGAGAGAGGGAGCTCAGGGATTGTCTCGCTCACTTAAACTATTTTTTCCTTAATCCAAGTTCTGAGATTAAATATTTCTGGGAACACTGGGGTTGATTTACTAAAACTAGAGAGTGCAACATCTGGCTCAACTCTGTATAGAAACCAATCAGCTTCTAATTTCAGCTTGTTCAATTAAATTTTGGTTTCCATGCACAGCTGCACCAGATTTTGCACTCCCCAGTTTTAGTAAATCAACCCCACCGTTTCTAGTGCACATTCTGCTATCCCACTGTGCTAAACAATAGGCTTGTGTGGCTTTCTACTTCTAATGCCATTTTTTCGCAACATGATGACTACGTACTATTCTGTTCCATTGTTTTCTTACAGTAAATACTGTAGTTGAGAATTGAAAAAAATGGAAAATCTACTGAAACAGAAAAAATAAGGAGAGAGGAATTAGCTTTCTCTCAGTGTTAATTATCAGCATTAGGGATAAGTGAGTGAACTTGAGTTTGCTGCTAAAACATCAGTTTCTTCTGTGCCGAAATTTAGTCGAAATTAGGCTTTTATTTTGAAATTGCTATTTGAAACAAGCCTAAAAACAATCAATTCTCAATTGCTGTTTGTTTATAAATAAACCCAAACCTACACCCCACCATTGTATGATGTCTATTAACTAATCCATAGCACTGTTGATAGCTTTCTTGACAGCTGCCACTGTGCTTATTTTTAGGTGCAGGAGAGTTATGAAGAGACTTCCCTACCTCCAAGAGCCATTTAAAGCCTACTGCATCCCTAAAGCAGTATTAAACCCAAAAGCCAACACTTATTATATTACAGCTTACCAATTCTTAGATGTGATTGCTGCATTAGTTTTCTTTTGACTTTCTCTCATTTTTATATTAATCTGGTGATCCGGCCAAAAAGCCTTTTGTTTTTTATTCAAAAGAACAGGCTGTCCTGCAGATAGTTAAAGGAATGAGACAACCATTTACCACTGACAGGGGTGTTTACAAGGATCAGCTTTTATGTATTTATGTAGCACCTTTATCCCAAAAGGAAAAAATTAACTGTTTGCTGTAACTGCTTATAAAGTGTGATCTGCAGTATGGCTTCAATTTGTTAGTGTATCTAAATCTGCTAGTCCAGCTAACATTTTCCTTCATTCCAGACTGACAATGCTGCTGTCCAAAACTGCTCCTGTGCTCCTTCATCCAGAGTTGGGGCACTTTAATATAGGAGGTGTGTTGCTGGCCAGATCATCAGATGATATATATATGCAATATATGAATTTTTTTTTTTGGGGGGGGGATTCTGTTTTAAAACCACTTTCATTAATGCATTTCATGGAAAAGTGAAATTTCACTGAAATTTTGGTGAAGTAAATACTCCCAATTTCATTAATCTTTTAGCATTCTAATATTAGCTCCTGGCCAATCCATAGTAACCACTTACCGACCAGTCACATACCTTGTATGTCACTGGACTTCAAGTGGTTGCAGCTGCAGGCATCATCCTGGTACCATTTTTTAGAGGCGACGGCTAGCTCTCTTGTAATAGCAATCGGAACGGCTAACTAGCTACTTGATTGCTAATTCAAGGAGTGGGAGGAGATGCCTCTCCCGCCCTCCATAGCTTTAACTGGATCTCCCACCTGGAGTCCCGATCGACCAGTCGACACTTGTGCTGGCCAGATTGGCTTTGTTTGGCTCAATGATATAGTAACCCAGAAGCAAAGGCCTTACATCTGTTTCGGTTTATTCAGAACTAAACTGCGCTATTTTTTAAAAAGAAAAGCATTTAATCACACTGATCTTGATGTGATTAAATGCTTTTAAGGGCAGAGGAGGGATTTGGGGTCTTATTGACCCCAAATCAATCAATAAAGGGTAAGTACCTATCACATGCCTATTGCTGTCACAAGGGATGTTGACATTCCTTGTGACAGCAATAAAAATGATCATAACATTTTTTTAAAGCGACAGTGTAAAATAATAATAAAATTTTTTTTTTAAGTGCCCCTGTCCCCCTGTGCTTGTGTGCAAAGGTAAAAGCAAGCGTTGGTCCAGCATGCCCACAAACAGCGATTGTTCCACACATGTTAGGTATCACCAAGAAGGTCAGATCATGGGCAGTAATTCTAGTACCAGACCTCCTCTAAAGTGTCTCCTATAAAATTTACGTTGTTTGTGCATGCACAGTTTTAAAGCATGACATGTTTGGTATCTATTTATTCGATGTAACATCATCTTTTATATTTGACCAAAATTGGGTTATGTGTTTGTTATTTTTGCATTAAAATTTTAAAAAGTATATTTTCTCCCAAAAAATTGCATTTGAAAAGCTGCTGTGTAAATACCGTGTGACGTACAAAATGGCAAAACCTACCAATTTATTCTGTAGGGCCTCTGCTTTAAAAAATATATAATGTTTGGGGGTCTAAGAAATTTTCTATAAAAAAAATACTGATTGTTACATGTAAACAAAAAGTGCCAGAAAAGGCTTGGTCTTCAAGCGGGAAACTTAGTCTTTTTAACAGAAAGTCCCCTGTAGCCAACCTTCAAGTTACACTGGGCTTATCACCTAAGGCCATTTCTTGTTTTATAAGGAAACATCCTTTGCTCTGGTGTTTAATGGAACCAACAATTGAATATGTGTTGTGAAAAACTCCTGACCTGTGTGTACACTGAAAGTACTATTAGTAGGAGGTCAGGAGGTGATGAAGGCAGACCTCTTCATCAGTGCCTTTTACAGCCGTGACTGTATTGGTATTGACAATTTTTTTTCAGAGTATCTTTTTGCAATTTTGGAATGGCAGAAAAATACAGAGAGCTTTGTTAAAGATACATTGCTCGCTCATGTCACGTATTCCTATTCTGTCTTGAGTCCAGTGCCTCTTCCCATCTGGCACTAAGATTGTACAGGCAAATAACACCCTGCAAAACATTAACACGCATGTTTGGAGAGCCAGAGCACGGAGTCTTGTGACCGGTGGACGGATTTCTGTAGATTAGGTGGATGTACATAAATCAGCTTTGTAAGAAGATCACACAATTTCTAACAAACGCACAATAGCACAATAGCAGCTGCAGGCGAGCAGCCTATGACGTGGGCCTGCTGAGCTTTTAATCCATGTACTCATAGAAATTCCTGGCTATTCCCTGCTCCAGCTCTTTCCCCATTGTGTAGACTAAAGTCTTAAGTTTATTA
The DNA here is from genome assembly GCF_062004578.1 of Staurois parvus. Lineage (NCBI taxonomy): Eukaryota > Metazoa > Chordata > Amphibia > Anura > Ranidae > Staurois > Staurois parvus. Next base: position 1,749,597 of record NW_028317941.1, read on the forward strand.
CATGTAAATACTCCCAGTGGAACAATCGATCGCAACCAAGCGAGCCCGTGAAATGCATAGTTAGCAGAGCAGTGCAGCTTGCAAGGAGGGACTCTGTGGATGGATTATGTACATACAATATCATATTTCTGGCCTGTTATCTGAATCATGCATGGTTTGCACAAATGACATGTCAGTACTTGTAGTGGGTTATACAGATATCATTACTAGAATATATGTTATTTCATACAATTAATCTGTGAAGTATTAAAAGTGAATTAATTCCTTTGTGCACTATTAAAATGAACAGATATCAACATTAAAGTGATTGTAAAACCTCACCTTGTAAAGCAAATGATTCCATTTAAAATAGAAATGAAAGGCAAAACATTTGTGTATAGATATAAAAAACATTATAAATACCTTTTTTATGTATTTATTTATTTAACTTTTATTTGATTTTCCAGTATAAAAAACCCAACATGTTTATAAAAATAATTCATGTGTACACATACCATAATACCCCAATATACCCCCCTACACCCTTTCCCCCCTCCCCCCATCCCCTTTTTCCCCATCCACTTTTCCCCCATCCACATCCTCTTCCTGACCTATATCTTCTCTCATGTTTATGTGTTTATCTATTTATCTCCAACACTGCTCTTTTTCAAAATCACAATTAAGGCTCTCTCCTGGCTTCTAAATTTCTCCCCCAATTTCCACCAGTTCCATATATCTTTTAGAGGATTTAAATTTCAACCGACTACGCCATGTTTTTCTGAATTTTTCCATTTTATCCTCTTCCATATGACATAGCTCCTTCATCCTATAAATATTTTCAACTCTATTTATCCATTCGTTAATTTTTGGTGCTTCAGGAACCTGCCAGAACTTTGGAATCAGACCCTTAGCTGCACTAATTAGATGATAAAGTACCCTGTTTTTATATAGTTTTGCTGAGGGCTCAGGGTTATAGAATAAACACCTCCAGGGATCTCTCTGTACAGTTATCCCGCATATCTCCTGAATACAGTGAATTATTTCTCTCCAGTAATCCTGTATTTTTGGGCAACCCCACCATATATGTGCCATTGTACCCCTTTCTCCACATCCTCTCCAGCACAAAGGTGATGTATCTACTTGTCTGCAGGCTACGTTTGGTGTAATATACTATCTAGTTAAACATTTCTAATTCATCTCAGCTGTGCTCATATTTGTCACCTAGTGTTAATTTGAAAACTTTATTCCATTGCTATACACTCAATTCTGTTCCAAGCTCATTTCCCCGGAGGATCAGTTCCTTCCATAGCCATTAGGATCTTGTAAATCCCAGAAGTAACATGTTTTGGAGTTATTTTTTCATTTAACAATTTTTCAAATGGGTACATATCCTTCGATGTCCTCAATGGTTGAGGGAGACTTGAAACAAAATGATTTGGTTGATAATACAGCAACTCATTAAATGTGATAAATAAATCTTTTTTCTTCTTCAAGTTTTGAAAAGTGTGAACTTTCCCTTCATTCAATATATCCTTCAAGCTTGCATTCTTATCCTTTAACCATTTCCCAAAAATATTATCCTTCCCCGGGGGAAATACTCTGTTCCCTCCAAAGAAGTCGTCAAGGTCCTCTCAGAAGCCCGCCTCACTACCTGCCCCCTGGACCCTATCCCCTCTCAACTCCTCTGGTCACCCCCCTCTTCCCTCATCCGCTCCCTCACACACATCTTCAATCTCTCCCTCTCTACTGGTGCATTCCCCTCCCCCCTAAAGCACGCACATATCACCCCCATCCTCAAAAAGCCCTCCCTGGATCCCGCGGACCCCAACAACCTCAGACCCATCTCCCTGCTGCCACTCACCTCCAAGCTCCTTGAGCGCATAGTCTACGATCGCCTAAGCGCCCACCTTATTGACAATAACCTCCTTGACCCATTACAGTCCGGCTTCCGTCCCCTACACTCCACCGAAACTGCCCTCCTCAAAATCACCTACTAAACGCCAAAGCCAAGGGCGACTACTCTGTCTACTACTCTGTCCTCCTTCTCCTGGACCTCTCTGCGGCCTTCGACACAGTCAACCACCCCCTCCTCCTTAATAAACTACTCTCCCTTGGCATCAGAGATACCGCTCTCTCCTGGTTCTCATCCTACCTATCCCGACGCTCCTTCAGCGTCACCTACAATGGTACCACCTCCCCCTCCCTCCCCCTCTCTGTTGGGGTCCCCCAAGGCTCTGTCCTTGGACCCCTTCTCTTCTCCATCTACACCTCCTCCCTGGGCACACTCATACACTCCCATGGCTTCAATTATCACCTTTATGCTGACGACACCCAAATTTACCTCTCCACCCCTCTCCTTACCCCCACTATCTCCGCCCGCATCACTCACCTCCTAAACGACATCTCAGACTGGATGTCGCTCCATTTCCTCAAGCTTAACCTCTCCCAAACCGAACTCCTCGTCTTTCCCCCTGCCCACACCCCCCCCCCAGCCTATCCATCACCACCACCAACACCACTATCACTCCTGCCCCGCAAGCCAAAGTCCTTGGCGTCATTCTTGACTCGAACCTCTCCTTCCTCCCTCATGTCAAATCACTTGCAAACACCTGCAGGCTCCATCTCCGCAATATTGCCAAGATACGTGCCTTCCTCACCCCAGACACCACCAAACTTCTTGTACACTCCCTCATCATCTCACGCCTTTACTACTGCAACTCTCTTCTCACTGGCCTACCCAAGTGCAGGCTCTCCCCGCTCCAGACCATCCTGAACTCAGCGGCCAGACTCATCCACCTCACCACCCGCTCCACCTCTGCCACCCCCTCTGCCTCTCCCTCCACTGGCTCCCGATTGTCCAACGCATCAAATTTAAACTTCTAATCCTGACCTACAAAGCCGTTCATAACACTGCCCCTGACTACCTCACCAACCTGATCCCCAAGTACCACCCTACCCGTACCCTTCGCTCCTCACAGGACCTCCTTCTATCCTGCTCCCTGGTCTCCTCCTCCCATGCACGGCTGCAGGACTTCTCCAGGTTCTCCCCTATCCTCTGGAACTCACTCCCCCAATCCATCCGACTGTCGCCTTCCCTCCCCACATTCAGGCGCTCCCTCAAAACCCATCTTTTCAGGGAAGCCTACCCCACCCTCACCTAACGGCCTTTCTCCCTCATTCCTCCCACCACTTCATCCCCCTCAGCCACTTCATTCCCCTCAGCCACTTCCTATTGTTCCACTACTCCCTCCCTCCTAGATTGTAAGCTTGAAAGAGTAGGGCCCTCTTACCCCTCGTACGCTGTCTGTCTTTGTTGTACTGTGCCATGTATTGTCCCCCCTATTGTACAGCGCTGAGCAAACCCTTTGGCGCTATATAAACTTGATGTAATAATAATAATATTGAATTATATTTCCATCCTTTTTGACTATACATTCTATCCCATACACTCAAGACTTTCTTTGTCAGTGAACTAATATTAGCATCCAATGTGTGAAACGTATGTGGAATCCATACAGTCTTTTCTAACAGTGCCTTACTTAAGATCCCTTCCATCTTCACCCATCCTTTCCCTTGTGAGTTAAATGTCCAATCCACTATTCATGGTAAAATTGCTGCTAAATAGTAATTCCTTACATTAGGTAAGCCCAAACCCCCTTTCCCTTTTTCTCTACTCAGGAACTCATAACTAATTCTTTATCATCCCGAAAAACGATCCTGGGAGGTGAACCAAAAGCATGTGGAACTTATACAGAATTTTTGGCATTACCACCATCTTTACCAGATTTATACATCCTATCCAAGAAGCTCCTCCCTTTGAAAGTCTCTTTAGTTCTTCCTTAATTTAATTTATTAGGGGGATATATACCCTTTATTGAGGGGGTCAATTTTACTCCCAAATATCCTCTTTCCTTTTCTCTCCAAATAAATGGGAACTCTTTTTGTAGACTCAACTTCTCTGACATTGGAATATTGATATTTAATATTTCTGATTTTACCAGGTTTATTTTCAAATTTGAAAGCTCACCATACTGTTTTAATACTCTCATTAAATTAGGCAATGTTATTCTAGGTTTAACAATATAGAACAACATATCATCTGCATATGCCGCTATTTTATGCTCCACTTCACCTATCTTTATTCCCACTATATCTACACATTTCCTTACCCTCGCCAGAACAGGTTCCAAAGACAGTACAAACAGTAAGGGAGAGAGGGAGCATCCTTGCCTAGTACCATTATACATTCAGAAAAAACGCGATAGCGATCCGTTAACCTTAACCGCTGCTGACGGGTTTTTTTACAGCCCTTTTATCCATTTTAGCATTTTAGGGCCTATTCCTATAGCCTCTAGAGTGTCAAACGTAAATCCCCAGTTAACCCTATCAAACGTCTTTTTGGCATCAATCGATAGGAGTATTTCTCTCTCTTAGCTCTTTGTACCAGTATCAGGGATCTCAAGCCATTATCCCTACCTTCTCTTCCTGGGATAGAACCCACCTGGTCTAGATGTACCCATTCCGGCATCAGGTCCTTCAATCTCGCTGCCAACACCTTAGCATATAGTTTAGTGTCTACATTTAATAATGATATAGGTCTATAACTGGCACACTGTGTGCTATCCTTCCCTTCTTTAAGAATAATTGTTATATGAGCTTGCAGTGACTCTCATTTCCAACTCGTCTCCCAGTGCGTTCATATACCTACACATTTTAGGAATAAGAAGATCTCTAAATTTTTTAAAATATCCTACTGTGCATCCATTCGGCCCTGGGCTTTTTCCTCCCACTGTATTCTTTAAGGCTAGATTAATTTCCTCCTGAGTAATAGGTCTTTCGAGGGTCTCTAATTTTTCTTGAGCTAATCGTGGTAGCCCAACCTCACTTAAATATTTCTGCCTAATTCTTTTCTTTTCCTCTTCCCTTTCCTTTTGATCACCACAGCTCACATTATAAAATTTACTATAATATTTTTGGAACCTATTGGCGATATCACAGGTAGCATGCAATATTTCTCCTTTCTCATCTCTAATTTTTTCTATAACATTTTTGGATTTCCTGTTCTTTAACCTTCGCATTAAGTATTTTCCAGGTCTATTCCCAAACTGGTATCTTTCCGTTGAGACCCTATTAAATAACCTCCTCAACTCTTGTTCTATAAGATCTTTTAACTCATCTCTTTATAGTATTATCTTCTGGTATATATCTGTTCCTCTCTTTTTTTTATGTGCCTGTTCCAACTTATAAAGCTCTTCCGTCACCATCTGTATTCTTTTGCCTCGTTCCTTCTTTTGCTCTGTTCCTACCAAAATCAGTATTCCCCTAATGTATGCTTTATGTGTCTCTCAGACTGTGGCCTTAGAGACCTCATTAGTCTCATTAAGCTCGAAAAATTGTTAAATTTCTCACCTTCGCCTTTTCTCTACTTTGGGATCCTGTATGAGCATTTCATTTAATCTCCATATAGTTGTTTTATCTTGACCTCCTCCCACTCGTAATCTCATCGTGACGGGAGCATGATCAGACATAGACATGACCTCTATGTTGGAACTAACCAATGATTCCAACTGTCTACTGTATGTTTTATCAATATATAATCCAGTCTCGAATATGAACCATGTACACGAGAGAAGAAGGTATAGTCTCTTTCTCATGGATGTTTCACTCTCCACGTATCCGCCAATTGATGTTTATATAATAACCTCTTCAATAATTTCAACTTCCTACTCCCCTCTCTCTGTGTACATGACGAAGCATCCAACTGACTAATCTAAACACAGATTAAAATCTCCAGCCATGACCAGACTTCCCTTAAATTCAGAGAGTTTCCTTAACATCTCCTCTAAGAATATCGCTGGGTTTTTGTTTGGTCAATATATATTAGCCAATGTAAATTCCAATCCTTGTAACTTTCCCCTGAGAAATAGGATCTGACCCTCTGGATCTTCCAGTCTACCTACCAGGGAAAAAATTTACATTTTTCTAGAACCCAGTTGACACTCCTTTGGCTCCTTTAACTGGTGAGTCAGCATAGTACCACACTGGAAGAGACTTTGAATATAATTTGATATTTGTGTCTCAAGTTAAATGTGTTTCTAGGTGGCACTGCTGGGACTACACTGATCATCAGGGCACACTGATCATCATCAGTGCCCTGATGATCAGTGTACATGTCCCCTCTGTGGAAAGCCAATTACTGGCTCTCCACTCCTCTCGAGCTGTCAGTGTGACAGCTCGAGAGGAGAGAAATGCAGATAACCAGCATTTCCCTGTTTACATGTGATCAGCTGTGATTGGACACAGCTGATCACATGACCAAGCCGACATCTTCAGCTCTTTCCATGATCGGTGATCCACTGTGTCCGAGGGACACAGTGCACTGCTGATCACCGCTCTGCGCCCTCCCTGAATCGTGCATGTGTAGTGAGAATGGGAGGACGTCATATGACATCCTCCCAGAACGAGAGGACCACCTTGCGCCCATCATATTACTATATGGCAGGTGGGAGGTGGTTAAGGATTTTGGTACCTTTGGGGGCAGGGGGAGCAGGTACCCGAATTTGACAGGTACCCTCTCCCACTTCCGGTGCGATAGTCTAGGCGATTGGAAGCGGAAGGTGTCCTCCCCCCTCCCTCCCTGTAGTCTTTTGGGACACGTGACAGGTCCCACAAGACTACAGGACCATTCATAAAGTGCAGCGCTACTCGCGCATGCGCAGTGGGTACCCGGCTGTGAAGCCGCAAGCTATCACAGCTGGGTGCCCACATTGAAGATGCCGGCCTCCTGGAATACAGGACGTCCGGTGAAACGGGCTGCAGGGGACACACCGCGGGACTGAGGGACAGGTAAATGGCTGTTTTTTAAAAGTTAGCAGCTACAGTTTTTGTAGCTGCTGACTTTTACTTTTTGACAGGGTGAGTGAAACTCCACTTTAATGTGTCACCTATAGACAGTTTTGGGTACTGTAGTTTTTTGCCGTTTCATAGATGTGTTCAATTTTGAGACTTGATATAGTTATCATTTATTTACTGGGTGCTAAATATTCTACCAAGAACTGGGTATTATATTGTGTTTGTGCGCACTAGTTTTATGGGTTTTTTTTGTTTTTTTATTAAAAACACATATTTTATAAACATTAGTGCAATTATCATTTGAAAAAACAGCAATGTTTCATGTTTGTCTACAGGGTCTCCGCTTTCAGAAAATATATAATGTTTTGGAGATTTTAAGTAATCTGCGGACCTAAAATAAGCATTTAGACATGTTTTCAAAATAAGAAAAAAAGGCTTTGACAGAGAAAGGGTTACATCTCTTTTCTCTTTTCTTCCAGATGCAAAGAGTGCCCTCTTGTCATTTGCGATGGATCATTTTCATATTTATAAAAGGTGATCATATCCTCTCTTAATCGCCTATTCTTAAGGGAGAACTAATTCATTTAATCTTTCCTCACAGCTGAGGTCCTCCATGCCCCATTTAGTTGCCCGTCTTTATACTCTCTCAAATCCCTAAATATTTGTTTAGTGTGTTATTGAACAATGAAATTTGACTGATGTAAATATATATATACAAATTATATATATATACAGTCAGGTCCATAAATATTGGGACATCGACACAATTCTAACATTTTTGGCTCTATACACCACCACAATGGATTTGAAATGAAACGAACAAGATGTGCTTTCACTGCAGACTGTCAGCTTTAATTTGGGGATATTTACATCCAAATCAGGTGAATGATGTAGGAATTACAACAGTTTGCATATGTGCCTCCCACTTGTTAAGGAACCAAAAGTAATGGGACAATTGGCTTCTCAGCTGTTCCATGGCCAGGTGTGTGTTATTCCCTCATTATCCCAATTACAATGAGCAGATAAAAGGTCCAGAGTTCATTTCAAGTGTGCTATTTGCATTTGGAATCTGTTGCTGTCAACTCTCAAGATGAGATCCAAAGAGCTGTCACTATCAGTGAAGCAAGCCATCATTAGGCTGAAAAAACAAAACAAACCCATCAGAGAGATAGCAAAAACATTAGGCATGACCAAAACAACTGTTTGGAACATTCTTAAAAAGAAGGCACGCACCGGTGAGCTCAGCAACACCTAAAGACCCGGAAGACCACGGAAAACAACTGTGGTGGATGACCGAAGAATTCTTTCCCTTGTGAAGAAAACACCCTTCACAACAGTTGGCCAGATCAAGAACACTCTCCAGGAGGTAGGTGTATGTGTGTCAAAGTCAACAATCAAGAGAAGACTTCACCAGAGTGAATACAGAGGGTTCACCACAAGATGTAAACCATTGGTGAGCCTCAAAAACAGGAAGGCCAGATTAGAGTTTGCCAAACGACATCTAAAAAAGCCTTCACAGTTCTGGAACAACATCCTATGGACAGATGAGACCAAAATCAACTTGTACCAGAGTGATGGGAAGAGAAGAGTATGGAGAAGGAAAGGAACTGCTCATGATCCTAAGCATACCACCTCATCAGTGAAGCATGGTGGTGGTAGTGTCATGGCGTGGGCATGTATTGCTGCCAATGGAACTGCTTCTCTTGTATTTATTGATGATGTGACTGCTGACAAAAGCAGCAGGATGAATTCTCAAGTGTTTCGGGCAATATTATCTGCTCATATTCAGCCAAATGCTTCACAACTCATTGGACGCCGCTTCACAGTGCAGATGGACAATGACCCAAAGCATACTGCAAAAGCAACCAAAGAGTTTTTTAAGGGAAAGAAGTGGAATGTTATGCAATGGCCAAGTCAATCACCTGACCTGAATCCGATTGAGCATGCATTTCACTTGCTGAAGACAAAACTGAAGGGAAAATGCCCCAAGAACAAGCAGGAACTGAAGACAGTTGCAGTAGAGGCCTTGCAGAGCATCACCAGGGATGAAACCCAGCATCTGGTGATGTCTATGCATTCCAGACTTCAGGCTGTAATTGACTGCAAAGGATTTGCAACCAAGTATTAAAAAGTGAAAGTTTGATTTATGATTATTATTCTGTCCCATTACTTTTGGTCCGTTAACAAGTGGGAGGCATGTATGCAAACTGTTGTAACTCTTACACTGTTCACCTGATTTGGATGTAAATACCCTCAAATGAAAGCTGACAGTCTGCAGTTAAAGCACATCTTGTTCGTTTCATTTCAAATCCATTGTGGTGGTGTATAGAGCCAAAAATGTTAGAATTGTGTAGATGTCCCAATATTTATGGACCTGACTGTATATATTTTTTTTAACATCAGTAAGTTATATGTACTATGTACTGATGTGATAATTACTCTGAGTGTTTACTAAGTGTATCTACTGACTTGTGATGCTATGTGTTTGCCCTGGGCTTTTTTCCTCAGAGAAGAACCTTGACACCCCCTGGCAAACTGCTTCAAATGGTGGGCGTGGCCAATGTGCATGAACAGTGGGCGGCATTAAATACCAAGAGTGTGTTACATACAGAGTGCAAAGCTTAGGGGTGCAGAGTTCAGGAGTGGGCTATGTACAGAGTGTAGAATTCTGGAATATGTTTTGTACAGAGTTCAGGAGTGCTTTACATACAGAATACAGAGTTCAGGGGTGTGCTATGTACAGAGTGTGGCGTTCAGGGGTGTGCTATGCACAGAGTGCAAAGTTCAGTTCTTTTCCACAGCCCCTTATCTCTGCACCCCCCCATCCACATCTCACTTCCACCCCTCTTCAGTTCTTCACCCCGCCCCCTGACTGCCCTCATCTTCTCCTTAAAAGCTCCATCATCTTTCATATGTCTTATCTTTGCAAAAACCACCTGGCCTGGCTCTAGTACCTCCGCATACACTGTAGGTGACTCTGCCTCTCTCACTTGCAGTGAGATCATCCAGTGGGAGTGTCAGCATCTAGACATCTAAGAGGGTACAGCCTACCATGCGATGCCACGTTCTGCCCACTACCACACTGCACCTAAGGCACCTGCATCTCCCTTGTCTTTCCCTGAGTGCAGAGCGGGGAGGGATCTGTGGGAACCGCTGGGAGAGGTAAGTTGTCAATTGTAAACAGTGTGTTTACAAGTGACAATGGTGAGTGTGAAGCACAGGGCCAGAGTCAGTGGTGGGGGAACATTCCACCATGATCCGGCTGAAAAAAGCCCTGGTTTTGCCCTTTTCAAATATGGCTTCTGTACCCTCTGCACTTTGTAACAAAGTGTGATATGAATATTGCAGAGGATTATTGGGCAAACCCTCAAGGAGAGCACATGAAATATCCATGGTATTAACCTCACAAGTGCTTTTGACCATTTAATGTTAGATGGTCACTACAATCTGGGTTCAGCTTGGTGTTGTGCACGCTGTTTGATGCTCCTAAGATATACCATTCTATTCATGGAGATAAGAGTTATATAGAGTTCAGCATAAATGAGTACACGCTAACAGATTTGTCAGGAAACCTTTACTTTAACCTTATGTTTAAGAATCAACATTTTCTGTAGGACATTATACTCCCACAAATGCAGGCCATTGATTGCAAACAAGATTTGTTAATTTGCACACACAAAAAAGTATTTTTCATAACAAATTAATTCAAGACCATGTTGCAAAAATGAATACACACCAATGAAAGTCTTAGGAGCAAAGCTAAATTTTAGACAACAAAGTCCTAATTAACAATAATACAGTTGAGTCTAATTATTCATTAAACAGGTGTTCAGCAGACAGTTGAATATAAAAGGGCGTTACTTAACTAAGAAAACCCCTAGCCATTTCATGCTGTCAGCAATGGCACCACATGGAAGAGAAATGTCACAAGGCCTGAGAAAGAAAATAATTTCTTTGCACAAGAAAGGTGAAGGCTACAAAACGATCAGCAAAGCTTTACTTATCAGTCAGAATAGTGTAGCAAAAGTGATACAAAAATTTAACAAAGATGAAACAACAACCATCTCTCAGAGATGTCCAGGCCATCCATGGAAGTGAACACCTCAACAGGAACGTCTTCTGATGAGAAGAGTTAAAAATATCACCATGCAAGTTCACTGCAGTTAGCTAAAGAAGTAGAAAGTTAAATTGGGGTGATTATTTCCCATGACACAATACGACATACACTGCAGAGGAATGTTGTGCATGGGTGTCGTCCATGAAGGAAGCCTGTCCTAAAGCCCATGCACAAAAAAATGCTAGTCTAGAATTTTCCAGGGCTCATGCTGAAAAAGAAGACTACTGGGACTCTGTACTCTGGAGTGATGAGAACAAGACAAATATTTTTTGAACTGATGTCTTCAAAACTGTATGGCGCCGCAAAGGTGGGGAGTACAAAGAAAAATGCATGGCGCCTACAATGAAACATGGTGGTGGCAGTGTCCTGTGGGGCTGCATGAGTGCTGCTGGTGTCGGGAATCTGCATTTCATTGATGGCATCATGAATTCACAGATGTACTGCTCTATATTGAAAGAGAAGATGCTACCATCATTCTGTGCCCTTGGTCGTCGTGCACTTTTCCAACATGACAATGATCCAAAACACACATCTAAGGCCACTGTTACATTTCTGAAGAAGAACAGGGTGAAAATAATTCAGTGGCCAAGTATGTCTCCTGATCTGAACCCAATGGAACACCTAGGGGAATCCTGAAGAGACAAGTTGTGCATCACTCTCTATCCAGCATCCAGGCTCTAAAAGAAGACTTACTTGAAGAATGGAAAAAGATAGATGTTGCAATATGTCCCCAGCTTGTTCATTCCATGCTAAGAAGACTTGATGCTGTCCTTTCAAATCATGGAGGTCATACAAAATACTAGATGGAATTGTTTTTGTTGTGGGTGTATTCAATATTGCATCAACTAATTTGAGTAAAACTGAAAATTGTGTAATTCTAAATTAGATTATTAACCTTACTTTCATGTAATGAGCTAAACAAATGTTCTATGAAACTCAGTTTTGTCAAAATTTTGGAAATTGTTCTTGTATTCATTGAGATATTGATTATAATCTTACTTTTCAAAAGGGATGTACTCATTTTATGCTGAGCACTGTATGTGTTCACTTGCAAATGTGAGGATTTTTGTTGGACACATGTGATCTCTAAATTGTTCCAGTCACGACTGGTCACAGATTACAATGTGTAGAGGTGATTAACACAGATTATGTTCATGCATTGTGTTCATATGCACTTTATAACTTGACACAGAATAGTAAATAACATACCACTGATTGTGGCTTTTACATGTATTTTGCATTATAAATGTCTATTTTTCAATTTTATCTGTATTATATATATGTATAGCGCTGCACTTATTTAGTATTTATAACATATGTGTTTGGTATCAAGCAATCTTGTGCTGGCAGCTTTCCTGGGTATTTTATGGTCCCAAGGGCCGATTTATTTTCTTTATTTTAAATCAAAGTTTATTATGGTGACTAGAGAAGGTATTTGACCAAGTGAATATAATTAAGAAAGTAACAGGATTTTCTTTGTCTGTAAAGCACTGGATACCTTGGAAAAGAGGGAGATTGTCCTTTAAAACTGCAAATAAGTATGTTCATAACAACAACCTGAATCTCTATATGCCCCTAGTCTTAAAGATGGAGAATTTCATTCACATAAACTTGAAAATTTTAGTAAACCATATAGTAAATCAGCTTGGATAGCTCATCAAGATTCAATCCTACATGCTGTAACTTGGCCTTCAATATCTGGCAGTATAACAGTAGCTTATTGCAAATTGTACTCACAACTGTAATACTCTAGAATGCATGCAAATGAAGTTCTTGTTATAATTTGGAATAATCCATCCCCTGCACAGTAAAACTGCCTTTGAGCAAGGGTAGCATTACCTCAACTTTGAAAACAGACCATAATAATATAAGTCCCAGCACCATAGTACTGACTATTTAGCACAACAGTTATATCATAATTAGTATGTGTTTTATATAATATTAACATTATAAAGAGCTTTACAGTCTGGAAAGGTGTAAAAATTCCCTACAAGTAATCAAGTACATGTAAACATGTGTATGAGAAATAATTGCCATTTATAACAAATATACAGTACTTACATAGTTACATATATAGTTAGTCTGGCTGAAAAAAGACAAAAGTCTAACCAGTTCGACCATAAAAAAAAATAAAAAGTTATACCCAAAGTTGATCCAGAGGAAGGCAAAAAAAAACCCAGCAAAGCATGATCTAATTTGCTCCTGCTGGGAAAAAATTCCTTTCTGATCCCCCAAGAGGCAATCGAATATACCCTGGATCAACTTTACCTATAAATGTTAGTATCCACTTATATTCTGTGTATCTAGGAAATAATCCAGGCCCTTTTTGAAGCAATCCACTGAGCTGGCCAGAACCAACTCTTGAGGAAGTCTATTCCACATTTTCACAGCTCTCACTGTGAAGAAACCTTTCTGTGTTTGGAGATTAAATTTCTTTTCCTCCAGACGTAAAGAGTGCCTGCCCCCAAGTGCATAAATTTACAATTATCAACATTAAACCTCATCTGCCACCAGGGGCGGACTGACAACTCATGGGGCCCCCGGGCAATAGGGGATCATGGGGCCCCTGTGTCCTTGCCCAAACTCAAAAAAGCCTATGAAAAAGGTACCAGGAGCATCTCATGGGGCCCCCTACTGACACTGGGCCCTCGGGCAGTGCCCGAGTTTCCACATGGTCAGTCCACCCCTGTTTGCCACATAGTTGCTCAATTACACAGTGCATTGAGGTCGGCTTGTAAATTGAAGACATCTTGTAAGGACATTATTCCACTGCACAGCTTGGTGTCATCTGCAAAGACTGAAATGGGATTTTTAATCCCTGACCCTATATTGTTTATAAATATATTAACAAGTAAGGGTCCCAACACTGAACCTTGGGGTACACCTCTGACAACCCTAGACCATTCAGAGTATGAATCATTAACCACTACTCTTTGAATACGATCTGTTAGTTGCTTTCACTTTTCTCATCCTGTGTTATGTATCAGTGTCGCTGATCTCCTGCAGCCTTTTTACAGCACTCTGTCACTTCAGCAAGCATAACAACAAACTGTGAAATCAGCAAACTATGCCTTCATATTGTATGCTGAAATGACCACTTGTAATCTTCATCAGATACCTATGTGACAGTTTGGCAGCATAAAAGCTCAACTGGGACACAGGGACAGATCCCTGTTAGCACATAAGAGGAAGTGCCTGAACAGAGACCTTCATAGCAGGATTACCAGATTATCTGATGGAAACAGGTATTTGAATCTAGGGCAAACACTGGCCTCCCCACATTACTGCTGAGTTCCCTCTCCACGGTTGCAGCTGTCACACAGGCGGTGCAATGGCCTAGGAGTCTTATAGCTGGATGGGCAGAGCCTGATGGGAATTTAGAGACACAAGTTTCCTGTTAGGTATACTCCCCTTGTGTCTGACAACAGGCAGTGGGAAGATCTATAGTCAATAAATAGCCTGTTAATGGCTATAGAATCCACTTGCTGCCTGCTATCAATCACAAGGAGAGAGCAGACCTGATGGGAACTAGTCCATCAGTTTCCCATCAGGCTTCACCCACTGTCAGCATCGCTGGTTGCTAGAAGGCTGTCACCTGTAAAGCCAACAGCCTCCTTAACAACCAGTGACAGGTGGGGAGGAGAGGGGGTAGTGTCGGCAAACTGTCTCTATATTTCAAGTTTGAGTTGGTCTTAATTGAATTTTGCTACCTTAAAACTGGAGGTGATTATTTTTGGATTTGATATAGCCAAAGTTCCACTTTATAAGAGTAACACTATTAAGAACTAACTAAATCTGCTGTATGTGCCGCTAAAGCTACCGAAACTGGCAGCAGGGTTTTTGGAAATTGGTGTAGGGCTTTTTAAAGGATCATAACTCCAGAAAAGTGTCATTAAGACTTTACTGGATTCTCTTCATTGTTCTGTCATCATTGTGTGGCCAACAGGTTTAACCCTTTCGCTGCCATGTCCGTACAAACTTACAGCACTGCTTCCAGCTGGCCAGGTTCCTATGCCATATGGACTTGCATTCCTCCTTCTGCTATAAGCTCATCAGGGCAGGTGCTAGAATATTTTCCGCTCTAGGCAAGACCAGCTACTTGTGCCCCCCAAATAAAAAAAATCTTTAAAAACAGTAGAAAATAATAAATCAACAAAACATGAAACTGCTAAATTTCCAAAGCCAGTAAACTCCCCAACATGTTATCCTATGTGTCCATGCACACATAGGCCTTAATCAGCGTTTTTTGACAAGGGTGTTTTTTGGCTGGAAAAAAACCCAGAACTAGTAGGTTTCTAGATGAGGTTTTTAGCTGGAAAAATGCTCAAACGCTGCAAAACGTGGCAAACCGGCATTTTGGGCATTTTTTTGAGCCAAAATGTTTATTTTTTTGTGTGAAAAAAAAGCTAAAAAACGCAAACACGGAAAAACGCAGCTAAACGCTTATACAAAAACACTGAAAAATGCAGAAACGCCTAGTGTACATGAGAACTAAAATGTACAAATATATTATTTATTAACTCAATGCAGTTTAGTTTTTTTATTTAGCAGGATTTTGTAAGCTTTGCTGTGTTTGTCCGCGAATAAGGGTTTTTGTGTATTTTAGCAGAAAAATTGTTTTGATAAACATTTTCGCAAATATCACGGGCCCTAAAACAATCAGTAGCACCTTATTTTTATTCTACTGGTCATATGCTTTCAGAAAATGTATGCTTTGGGGGGCCTTTTACAAACTCTGAAAACTGTAAGGGAAAAATAAAAAAAACAATGGAAAAATTGCAAAAATGGTCTGGCCACCTGAGTTTAAAAATGGAGCGCAGGGCCTAGCAGCAAAAGAGTTAAAAGAAATTTAAGATGAGTTCTTGCATTGGGTCTTCATTACATGAAGGCACACCAAGAGCCAGAATGGACCCCAAAGCTGATAGAACTTCTAGGTCCACCAACCTGTTCTGATGTTTTCAGTGTGAAAATAATAAGTCACATCTCATTCCTCCATATTCCTAAAGTTCTGCTGTTTGGTTATCAAATGACATAAAAATAATTTGTCCATCTTAATCAATAGTGTGCTTGTCCTATTTCTGTTTGCACTGCAGCCATCCTCGACACGTAAAGGACAAGGAACTCTTCATTAGCTCATGCACCCACCCTCCTTTCAAACTACATAAAGCTAATGGTATTAGGGGATAAAATGTGCCTTTTTTATAATAAACATACATATGCCCCCCCACACTAATGAAACCATTCTGCCACCCACCAGCTGGCCCTTATTTTTCCATGGTTTGCCCTTGGTTTTTTTGAACAGTTGTCCTTAAAACTACATTCTGTATTCACTGGCAGCCCTGCCACAGACTTTTCTGGGATGCCTTCCAAATATGTATTTATCAGTCAGAAAGCGTCAAAATGTTAACAATGCAATCCACCATAAACAGGAATTACTTCTACAGTAGATGCATCTAAATAATGTCCCTGGATTGCTAAATACAGGGGTACTCAAATAGGAGGGGTGCACTTAAAAACATGGATGATGGGCCCTGGGGCTCTGGATCCCTTTCCCTCCAGCCCTCCTACAATCTAATCCTATAAAAGCTGTAGTGGGAACTCTAGAACTAGAGATGTTAAATAATGTGCTGTGGCTGCTTCAGTATTATATTTCATGGTAGTCATACGTGAATTTATAACATGGATCAATATGCAATTAGTTTTGCAGTAGCAAAGCAAAGGTACTTAATTTTTTTTTTTAAAGTGTGAATAGCTTGAATAAAGTAACATTGAATGCATTTTCTTTCCTGGATCAATAGCTGATTTGATAAACTTAGTGAGCATGTGTTTAAAAACAGATTTGTTTCCATTTTTACTTTCATTATTCTACTTTTTCACATATGCAATTATACAAAAATAAGGAAAGAGAATGGATGGGACTTTTCAGGCACCATAAAAACATACATTATATGTAGCACCCTCCTAGTTAGGTGCTAGGAAGTGTATACTTAAGTTCAGCATAGCTGTGTTTCTCTGCTTACTAGAGAGGCTCTCAGGTAAGTTCAGTGTGGTATTCTGCTTAACTGTGTACTGTGATTGATTAGTTAGGTCTGCTTATGCTGCTCTGGTGCTGTTGGAGTTTTTCTGAGTTCTGTCCGCCTTCAGGAAGCTGTGAGAGCCTTCCAGAACATGGGTAGGGGCTAGGCAAAGGAACAGCATTATTATTATTATTACATCGAGTTTATATAGCGCCAAAGGGTTTGCTCAGCGCTGTACAATAGGGGGGACAATACATGGCACAGTACAAAAACAGACAGCGTACGAGGGGTAAGAGGGCCCTACTCTTTCAAGCTTACAATCTAGGAGGGAGGGGGTAGTGGAACAATAGGAAGTGGCTGAGGGGAATGAAGTGGCTGAGGGGGATGAAGTGGTGGGAGGAATGAGGGAGGATGGCCGTTAGGTGAGGGTGGGGTAAG
Source organism: Staurois parvus (assembly GCF_062004578.1). Taxonomy (NCBI): domain Eukaryota; kingdom Metazoa; phylum Chordata; class Amphibia; order Anura; family Ranidae; genus Staurois; species Staurois parvus. Next base: position 1,767,000 of record NW_028317941.1, read on the forward strand.
CTTCCCTGAAGAGATGGGTTTTGAGGGAGCGCCTGAATGTGGGGAGGGAAGGCGACAGTTGGATGGATTGGGGCAGTGAGTTCCAGAGGATAGGGGAGGACCTGGAGAAGTCCTGCAGTCATGCATAGGAGGAGGAGACCAGGGAGCAGGATAGAAGGAGGTCCTGTGAGGAGCGAAGGGTACGGGTAGGGTGGTACTTGGGGATCAGGTTGGTGAGGTAGTTAGGGGCAGTGTTATGAACGGCTTTGTAGGTCAGGATTAGAAGTTTAAATTTGATGCGTTGGGCAATCGGGAGCCAGTGGAGGGAGAGGCAGAGGGGGGAGGCAGATGTGGAGCGGGTGGTGAGGTGGATGAGTCTGGCCGCTGAGTTCAGGATGGTCTGGAGCAGGGAGAGCCTGCACTTGGGTAGGCCAATGAGAAGAGAGTTGCAGTAGTAAAGGCGTGAGATGATGAGGGAGTGTACAAGAAGTTTGGTGGTGTCTGGGGTGAGGAAGGCACGTATCTTGGCAATATTGCGGAGATGGAGCCTGCAGGTGTTTGCAAGTGATTTGACATGAGGGAGGAAGGAGAGGTTCGAGTCAAGAATGACGCCAAGGACTTTGGCTTGCGGGGCGGGAATGATAGTGGTGTTGGTGGTGGTGATGGATAGGCTGGGGGGGGGGTGTGGGCAGGGGGAAAGATGAGGAGTTCGGTTTTGGAGAGGTTAAGCTTGAGGAAATGGAGCGACATCCAGTCTGAGAAGTCGTTTAGGAGGTGAGTGATGCGGGCGGAGATAGTGTGGGTGAGGAGAGGGGTGGAAAGGTAGATTTGGGTGTCGTCAGCATAGAGGTGATAATTGAAGCCATGGGAGTGTATGAGTGTGCCCAGGGAGGAGGTGTAGATGGAGAAGAGAGGTGGTCCAAGGACAGAGCCTTGGGGGACCCCAACAGAGAGGGGGAGGGAGGGGGAGGTGGTACCATTGTAGGTGACGCTGAAGGAGCGTCGGGATAGGTAGGATGAGAACCAGGAGAGAGCGGTATCTCTGATGCCAAGGGAGAGTAGTTTATTAAGGAGGAGGGGGTGGTCGACTGTGTGGAAGGCCGCAGAGAGGTCCAGGAGAAGGAGGACAGAGTAGTCGCCCTTGGCTTTGGCGTTTAGTAGGTTGTTAGTGATTTTGAGGAGGGCAGTTTCAGTGGAGTGTAGGGGACGGAAGCCGGACTGTAATGGGTCAAGGAGGTTATTGTCAATAAGGTGGGCGCTTAGGCGATCGTAGACTATGCGCTCAAGGAGCTTGGAGGTGAGTGGCAGCAGGGAGATGGGTCTGAGGTTGTTGGGGTTCGCGGGATCCAGGGAGGGCTTTTTGAGGATGGGGGTGATATGTGCGTGCTTTAGGGGGAAGGGGAATGCGCCAGTAGAGAGGGAGAGATTGAAGATGTGGGTGAGGGAGCGGATGAGGGAAGAGGGGGGTGACCAGAGGAGTTGAGAGGGGATAGGGTCCAGGGGGCAGGTAGTGAGGCGGGCTTCTGAGAGGACCTTGACGATTTCCTCAGTAGTGACAGGGCTGAGGGAGTGCAGTGCAGGGGGGGTTACGGTGGGCGGGGCCTTGGGAGAGGTGGAGGGCAGTGCGGTTGTGAGGGCAGAGGAGGGGGGAGAAGAAGGGGTGACGGGGGTGGGGAGGCTAGGTGAGGAGGTAGATTGTGAGTTGACAATATCCTTACGGATAGTGTCAATCTTGTTACGGAAATGGGTGGCAATCTCGTGGGCGGTGAGTGAGGTACTGAGTGGAGGGGGGGGGGAGAGAGCAGGGAGTTGAAGGTGGAGAAGAGTCAGCGAGGGCAGGAGGAGAGGGTGTTGATTAGGTTAACAAAGTAGGCCTGCTTGGCGGCGTGGAGGGAGGAGGTGTAAGTGAGGAAGGCAGATTTGTAGAGGGAGAATGCGTGAGGAGACCTGGTTTTGCGCCACAGTCTCTCCAGTGCGCGACTGCGACGTTTGAGGCGTTTAGTGCTGTCATTCTGCCATGGTTGAAGCGGCCTGGGTTTGATGATGCGTGTGGTTAGGGGTGCCAGAGAGTCTAGGGCAGCTGACAGCATGAATATGGATGCAGCCCTGGCCAATTGCATGAGAAGGCAGTCCCATTGCATGATGGGAGTGGTATTTATATTCTGAGAGCATGTGGGTTCAGGGTCTTTCCCATGAGTGGATTGCACCAGCCAGGCTGGAGACAAGCTGCCGTGCCTAGAAACTGATGCCATGCTCTGGTGCTGCTGGGGTTTATCTGAGTTCTGTCCGCATTCAGGAAGCTATGAGAGTCCTCCAGAACATGGGTAGGGGCTAGGCAAAGGAACAGCATGAATATGGATGCAGCCCTGGTCAATTGTACGGGAAGGCAGTCCCATTGCATGCTGGGAGTGGTATTTATATTCTAAGAGCATGTGGGTTCAGGGTCTTTTCCAGGAGTGGATTGCACCAGCCAGGCTGGAGGCAAGATGCTGTGCCTGGCAACTGCTGCCATGAGGCCTCAGGAAGGTCGACCTGAGGGCCTGAATTTAGTCAGAGTGACTTTGGTTTTGCAGGAAGCTGACTGAGAGGAGCTGTCTGCCAAGGCTTTGTCTTGTATCACTGGAGGGTTTTGCTTGAAAGATTGGAAAGAGGCATCCACTCTATTCTTGGGCCTTATACATACTGACATTGAGGAACTTAGGGATACTGTGTGCTTGGTACCCCCCTGGGGTGTCAGAGGAAAAGATGAGGAAGCCCGGGCAAATGCGCCAATTTGCGTAAAGAAGTGCGCATGCAACACGTAATAAAGCATTCCTGTGCACGAAAACACACCAGCACACACAGGGTGCACTAATTGCTGACACTCAGTGGCCTTATTAAGGACTGCAGCTCTGCTCAGTGATTGCTGGATTATCGTCAGCCCCTCCCGTTCCTGTGTTCCTGAGTTTCCTGCTGATTTCCTGTTACCGACCTGGCTTGATCCTGACCTTGTTCTTGTCTGCTGCTCTGTGTATGATCCCGGCTTGCTCCTGACCTTGTTCCTGTCTGTTGCTCTGTGTATGATCCCGGCTTGATCCTGACCTTGCTCCTGTCTGCTGCTACTCTGTGTATGACCCTAGCTTGATCCTGACATTGCTCCTGTCTGCTGCTACTCTGTGTATGATCTTGGCTTGATCCTGACACTGCTCCTGTCTGCTGCTACTCTGTGTATGACCCTGGTTTGATCCTGACGTTGCTCTTGTCTGCTGCTCCATATTGATCCTGGCTCTGGCTACTGACTACACTACCCGTCTTCCGGGATCCACGTGTCCTCTGAAAAAACTCCTCCTGCAACTGGAGCACCCACGGGTTCTATCTCATCTGACATTTCCAAGCAGCAACACCACTGGCAACCCGTGCTCCTTTGGGAACTGCACCTCCTGTTTCCACCTCCAGGGGCGCACTGCACTTAGCCGTAAGGGGAGCCCTCTCTCTATTGCAGCCTCCAGTCAGGTACGTGACATGGGGATTGATAGTCAGCATGGGTCTGGAAAAACGGAACACTGGCTAGTGTTCCGAAGAGATTGTCCAAGTTCCACTACTGCAAAGGACTTAGCTACGTTACCTTTGGGCTGTCACAGTCTGCTGTAACTGGCTTATACCTGAAGAGCGCAGCCCTGTAACTACTACTACTACTAAAGGGACTTTGCTCACTCCTAAACTACTGGCTGCTATATGTGACAAAGGGAAGTCTGCTATCCACTGTCAGCCAAGACTTCACAAGTGTTCAACTAACAGATCAGCTAGATGTCCTCAATGTGAATAGTTCTGATTTAGAGTATCCTACTACATTCCCCATTCCTATCCCCAGTTCTATTATAGACTCCAAAAACAAACATGCCCTAGACTGGTCATTGAAGACAATGAGCTGAATTGTGTGTACTTGGCTGCGGAAATACATTGTGTCCGGCTGCGGGGCGAAGAAAGGGGAAACCAGGGCAACAAACAAATGGCTTCTACGGGGGTAGTGCTACACATACATTGCACATAAAACAATTCACTTTTATTATACAAAAGTCAATAAAAACAGATTGAGGGTCATTACAAATCACACAACCCATAAAAGAGGGAATTACATAACAATTATCAAAATCATCAATTCACATGGGGTGATACAGAAACCTTAAACGTGAACACTTTCCGATGCATTTCAACTTTTATCTGTCTTCTTCAGGGTGGTTGATGCTATAGATGAGCTCTGTATTGATGGGGGAAACAATCTATTTTCATGGGATGCAGGAAAGAAAATTGCATTGCCTATGGCCTGCCTAAGCTGTTGTTGTATCTCTCAGTTTCTCTATGTGCTTGTGGAGAATACCTATGAACAATACTTCTAGCTTTCATGAAGGATTCAAATTACGACCCATTGTCAGAAATTAGTTCATTTGGGTTATCCTCCCTGCCAAAGACTGTGGATAGAAATGTAATTACAGTAGCAGAAGTTTTAACTATTTGAAAGAATCACAATTTCTGGCTAATTAATACAGTATTTAGAATGTCCTATAATTGTACTTATGTTGGGCATGCAAGACTTTTTGAACTCGCCGTTACCATATCTACAGTATTGTGGAAAAGTTTTAGGCAGATGTGAAAATGTTCTGTAAATTAGGAATTATTTCAGAAATAGAAGTGTTTATACCTTATTTTTATCAATTAACAAAATGAAAAGTAAATGAACAGACAAGAAATCAAATCAAAAGAAATCAATATTTGGTGTTTGCCATCAAAACAGCATAACTTCTTCTAGGTACACTTGCACACAGTTTTTGAAGGAACTTGGAAGGTAGGTTGTTCCAGACATCTTCTAGAACTAACCACAGCTCTTCTGTGAATGTAGGCTGCCTCAGGTCCTTCTGTCTCTTCATGTAATCCCAGACAGACTCAATGATGTTGAGATCAGGGCTCTGTGGGGGCCAAACCATCTCTTCCAGGACTCAGATGGTTCTTAATGACATTGGCTGTATGTTTGGGGTCATTGTCCTGCTTCAGAATAAATTTGAGGCCAATCACATGCCTCCCTGATGGCATGTCATGATGAATAAATATTTGCCTGTATTTCTCAGCATTGAGGACACCATTGATCCTGATCAAATCTCCAACTTTATTTGCAGAAATGCAGCGCCAGACTTGCAAGGAACCACCACCATGCTTCACTAATTACTGCAGACACTCATTGTACCACTCTCCAGCCATTCAGCAAACAATCTTTCTCCTGCTATGGCCAAATATTTCAAATGTTGACTCATCAATCCAGAGCACTTGCTGCCATTTTTCTGCACCTTAGTTCCTATGATTTTGTGTAGACGTATGCAAAATGAAGAAATTTGTTTTGTTTTGTTTTTTTATTTGACTAATTTTGTTTCATTCGATTAGTTAAATTTGTTTAATTAGTTTTTCAGAATTTGTTTTGTTTATGCGATCGCATAATCACAATGCTAGCAAAGCTGTTATGAATCAGTCTGATTCATAACAGCTTTGCTTATGTTCATGGGCCAATCACAACATGGGCCAATCACAACACCCTGTACCATGTGACCAGCTGGAGCCAATCACAAATCACTGTATTTTGAACTGTCATGAACTTGATTCATGACAGTTCAAAGCAAGCATTGCATTGCAGGAGCTGTAATCTTCATGGGTGGTACATGCAATGAGCTCATTAGAGCTGATTCACACATGTGCGGTACAGATTGAATCTCAAGTTTCACAGCTAATTGATACAGTAGTTGTTCAGTGGCTCAGGTCAGGTTTAGATCAGGTTTAGATCAGGTTCAGGTCAGGATTTTATCCTGTTCACAACTGATAACATATGCGGTTTAGAAACAGTTCCCATAGAAGTCCATAGCCTGTAATCCGCACCTGAACCTGAAGGCACTGCTCAGAAATCGTACAGGACTCTTTTTCAGACTGCACTGAATCCAGTGCACCAGACATATGTGAACAGGCACCATAGGAAGCAATGTTATTTCACATGTCATACGGATTGGATGCGGTTCAAACCGCATCCAATCTGCATAAATGTGAATCGGCACTTACTTTCTTTCTCCAGCAAAATATGATGACAAATACATTGAAGACCCAGGGTAGAAAATAATTTAGCTCCTCTGAGTGTGGAAAATTCTTCCTCAATACATGGGAAGGGGTGCCTATCAATAATAACAACGTTATTTTGTTCCCAAACATCAACGCACAATCTTAGATGTAACAATTTTTTAAAATCGCATTTTGTTCTAGTAATTTCTTTGGTTCTTGAGAAACAGCTTCTCTTTTTATTGAGAAGGGTAAGCATCTCAATTTCTAACACACGGGTGTGACATCTGTCTATACTTTAATTTTGTGTACAGAGTTCTTTGCACAACCCAATGAGGTGTTGCTGAGTGGTGAAACTCTGGGCACTGGTAGGATAGATGCAAATGGTGCTGCTCTGATAAGACTATCTACTAATTCTAGTGTAGCGCTACCCGCGCAAGGGCCGCTTGTATGTTTACCCTGGTTTTCTCTTACTTCACCCTGCAGCCAGTCATCGTGTATTTCTTCAGCCAAATACACGAACACACTTCCGCTCATTGTCTCCAATGATCAGTCTAGGAAATGTTTGTTTTTGGAGTTTTTTTGTAGAACTGGGGATAGGGAATAGTAGTAGGATACTCCAAAATTAAAACTATTCACACTGAGGATATCTGAACTTATCTCTTAGTTGAGCAGTATTGAAGCCCTGACTGAAAGAAGACCGCAGACTTCTCTTTACAGTGTAGCAACAAGTAGTTTAGAAATGAGCAAAGTCCCTTTAGTAGTAGCAGTAGTAGTTGCAGGGCTGAGCTCCTCAGGTACAAGCCTGTTACAGTCCAGGAGTTATAGAACTGAGCAAAGTCCTTTGCAGTAGCACACGTTGGACAAGCTCTTCACGCTGACTTCAAGCACCAGAGGGGTAGCAAACACCAAGATCTCTCAGAGTCTGTACTCACAAGTCCAAGAACAGAATGGTTGCCTACTTCCAATCTTCCAAGTGACTCTCTCAAGTGATACCATACAGATCTTTGGTAAGCAGCTCCCCTCAGACAGTTCACTATAGAACCAGGGTCACTCTTTCTAAATTCAGGCCCTCAGCTTGACCCACTTGAGGCCACATGGCAGCATTTGCCAGGCAAGGCAGCTTGCCTCCAGCCTGGCTTGGTGCAATCCACTCCCGGGAAAGACGCTGAACCCACGTGTTCCCAGAACATAAATACCACTCCCAGCATGCAATGGGGCCACCTTCCCCTGCAATGGGCCAGAACTGTATCCACATTCATGCTGTTCATTTGCCTAGCTCCTACCCATGTTCTGGAAGGCTCTCATAGCTTCCTGAATGCGGGCAGAACTCAGACAAACCCAAACAACACCAGAGCATCATGAGCAAACCTAACAAATGAATCACAGCACTCAATTAAGCAGAATACCACACTGAATTTATATGACAGCCACTCTGGTAAACAGAGAACACAGCTATGCTTAACCTAACTGCACACTTCCTAGCACCTGACTAGGAGGGATTTATGGTAGATTTAGAGTAGCAAACAGATCCTTGCCCAGTATGGCAGTGCCTTACTTTACAATGTATATTCAGCTTGCACATTAGTTGATTGGAATTGTACCTTCATTGGCAAGCAACCAAGCACAGGAATAGGGTCTTTATGATAGCTAACCAGTTTCAAAGTAGGTGCAGTAAGAGGTTCATTTGCAAAGCACTTCAGGTAGATTTCCACAGGCAGTATAGAGACAGCAGATCCTGCATCAAGTGTCAGGATAATGGAGTAGCCCTTGTTAGCAGAAGAAGTAGTAATAGATACTGTGCACAACCTTTTATCTTGAATGGAAGTGTCATATTGATCTACACTTAAGACAGTAACCTTCAGGGTAGTAACTTCACAAACCTGTCTAGTAGTAGAAGTACAGCATATTTTTTTCAGTGTCCCATTTTCTTGCATTTATAGCACCATGCATCTTTTTCAGGGCACGCAGCATAGTTTGCAATGTGCTGTATTGAAGCACATCTGAAGCAATACTAGTTCTGTGTGTGTGCATTGCAGTTTAGATGATGCTCTTGTTGTACCTTTGTATTGGCCCTGAATATAAGCCTTATGGAAAGCGAATTCTGAATTCACAGCCTATGTAGTGCCAGTAATCACTTAACTGCTGACAGCAGTTTCACTTTAGCTTGAAATTATAATAGTCTTTGATAGAGTTAAATCATGTTCCAAGAGTAACCTCTCTTTAATGTGGGCTGAAGTGTTTTTTATAAATTGGACTGTGGATTAATAGAAACATGGAAGAGTGAGGGCAAAAAAAAGACCAAGTTGTCCATCCAGTCTGCCCAATTTTTTTTTTTTTTTTTTTTAACTTTTTGTCTGAGTATAGATCTATGTTTGTCCCAAGCATGGTTGAATACACTTACCGTTGACTGATTCACTACCTCTTTGTCTTTTCCAAGCATCAAATACTTTTTCGGTAAAATAATACTTTCTAAGATTAGTTTTGAACTTTCCTTCTGCTAGTTTGAGGCCATGTCCTCATGTTCTTTATCTTGAATCTCCTTTATCTATATTGAAAATACTGCACTCCTGAACCTTATTCACCCCCTTTATGTATTTACCATTTTCTGTCCACCTGTCCAGAATGTATATTGTTCTGCAACCATGTTTACTTTAGGCACAAAGAAGTTCTTTAATGCAGTGGGAGCTGTGTCGTAAGTAGCACATGCTGCTAGAGCATAGAAAATACCCCGTTATTTTGCTAACAGGCATCAAATTAGTAAAGCACCTTTTCTAGCAGTGGGCAAGGCCTCCTGATTAGCAGCAAGCATGTGCAGCACCCTCCTAGAATAAGTTGCTAGAGAGGTTCAGGTAAATTTAGTTCTTTCGCTCCTCTGTAATCATTGGAGTGGTGTGTGATTATTTTTGGCTGTTCTGGGTCTCACTGGCTGCAGGCTCAACTCTATTCCCCTGTCTTCTAGTGGATTCTAGAATGTAGAGGGTTGGAAGAGGCAGACCCTAGGCCTGAATATACATGTGGCCTTGGCCAATCCCTGGGGGAGAAAATATCCAGTAGGTGGCTGAGGAGTACATAAATAGTCTGGGACCTGGAACAGCAGTGTTCTTATCCAGGAAGAGGAGACCCCAGCCTGAAGAACTTCTGGGTAGAGTAGCTGAAGTCTGCAGAAGTTCATTGAGCTCCCAGCTCAGTAGGAGCTGGGGGCCCTATTTTTGGAGAGGATCTGAAGCCAAATAAAGGAGGTTCACTGAGTGTCTGGCCTGGGAGTTCACAGGAGAAGTGTCTGGCTGAGATTGGATGGAGGCATCCTAGTAACTGGACATTTCCTGTGCTTGAAATGCTTGAGTTGATTGTTCTCCTACTGCCTGGCAAGAGGGAAACTGTACTGAAGAGTATGGTCAAGGCAAAGAGTGTCCTCTGTTACTTTGTGTACTACATTTGGAGTATACCAAAGCCTACCCTGCACCCCAACCACATTCAGCAAGCATTAAATCTTAAAAAGACATTCCTGACTGGGTATAGGTCAGGGCTGGGCTTCTGCTACTTAATGAGCAGCTCTTTTCTTTCAGTGCTCAGAAGCTGCTCAGCTGTCGCTTAATTACCAGCTTCTCATTGTCTCCACAGTGACTCATCTGGATACCATTGCCTAATTAATCCAGCCTACAGCCAGCTCTATTTGCTATTTTAGCAGCTTAGCTCATTTCCTCCTTGCCATTGCGTGGTCTATGATCTCCAGTGTTTTCCTGCCTGTATTCCTGTGTACAACTCGGTTTGGCTGGCTTCTCTTCCGATTCCTGTTCCTGATTTTTGGCTCCTGACTATGCTGACTTCTGGTTTCCTGACCCTGACTCATCTGAATACCCACACTGGCATACAGTTATTTTTGCGATTTTATTAAAAGTGTGATTTTAACTGCACTTTCTGTCTCCGCCTGGTTTATCTTTCCTGACATTACGGAAGGGCCATGAACTGAGAAGATGCAGGCAATCCACCTATATGTAATATTTTTTCCAGATTGGACATGCAGGACCACCGCTTGGGCTAGTTTGCCATAGCATTACAAACGCTCCTAATCCAAACTGCTCATCTGGATCCTCCTACTCCGGTTGCTCCATTGTTGCAAGCCATCCCTGCTGCTGCGCCTATCTCATTTCAGGCATCCGTCTCTGATACCACCACTGTAAGAGGTATGACTGGTTCTGCTCCTGCTTCCCCAGCAGTTTAGGATGATCCAGCTCACTACAGAGGGTTTGTCAACCAGACTGAAATAACTTTTTGAGATGCTGCCGCAGGTGTTTACTACGGACAGTAGCAAAGTAGGCTTCATTATTTATTTGCTGTCTGACAAAGCCTTGGCTTGGGCAAACCCACTGTGGGAGACACAAAACCATTGTCCAGAATTACTCTTTTTGTGGCCTCCATAAAAGGGTATTTGATATTCCCGCTCGTTCCAACTCTGCTTTTTCATGTCCATCAAACAGAGTACGAGAACTGTTGCTGACTACGCTATTGAATTCTGTACTCTGACAGCAGAGGTTGGTTGGAACAACAAGGATTTTTCACATGGCCTCTCTGATAAGATTAAAGGTGAAATTGCAGCTTGAGATATACCTGAGGATCTTGGGGAGTTGATCTTGTTTTCCATTCTCATTGATGCCAGACTCTAAGAGAGACCTTCTTTTAAGGAGTGCTTGCAGAAGCCTCCTGTGAGTTTGGCTTCGAGTATAACTGAAAGATTATTTTTAGTTTGGCCAATTCCTGAATTATAATAATTTTTGCCATAATAACATGCTTGTGCTTGATACAAACTATTACAACAAAAAGTATGCCAACCATATAAAAAGATAAAAATTGTTAGATAAGATGGGGTCACAGAAGAATCTTGCTTCTTGAGTCAGCAATGAACTACAAATTATGAGTCAGTAATTTGAAAAATGCAAAAGCAGACAATGAAGTAAAAATTTTTAAATAATCAGTAGCAGGGAGAGTACAGAGGAATGAATAAGTTCTCATATACAGTGGATCAAATAATGATCTAAATACGAAAAAAGACAATTTTTCTAAAAAGAAGAGTAAAATTCTCCAGAAAGAGCATATTGTTGTGAGCAGAACCCTTAAAATACTGCAGCTAGTGTCTTCCGGCACACTAAGAAGAAAGCAATTTCTAATACACATGAGAGGGAATAGCTTCTTTACCAAAGGCAAGAGAGAGAACTAATGTCGAAAAAACTACCACTGATAAGCTGAAGCCCCAGTTTTCTAATAACAGCATAGTTTCTAATCCACATAGAGATTGGGGTGACCTGTGCAAACAGCTTATTAGTGCATAAGCAAAGAACCTAAACACAGAAATTCAAAATTTTTAATAGAGGTTATTGTAGCCGTATTAGTGCACTTGCGCCAGAAACAATTGAGTACTGACGTGATACTTTTTTTATTTGCACTAACATACAATTTTGAGAACAAGCTTTCGGGGAGTGTCCCCTTCTTCAAGGTCCAGGCAGTACTACACAAAGTTTTAGCAGAATATTAGAAGAGATGTGGGGGATAAAGAAAAAAAAAAAAAAAGACAGAAAGAAACACACACAAACAGATGTACACAGCAATGGTTAAAAGACTAGGATTCAACTAGAGATAAGACACAGCAAAAGCAAAGACTGGGGGGGGGGGGACAACACACTCACAGAGGGAGTCATAAAACTGTTGGATAATGATTGAGGAATCCCATGTCCAAATTAAGGTCATTATCTCTTGTGTCAAATAGAATTATCATTCTTAGTTCAAAAGTTTTTCTTTCCTAAATGGATTTGAAATTTCCTTTAAGAACTAAAATATTGAGGTCTTCCATAGTGTGGTCTGGTTGTGCGAAATGGTGTCCCACAGGTGTGCAAAAGTCATCTTCTTTATGTTCCTTGATGGTATGTCTGTACAAATTCATCCTTGTTTGCAACTTCTGTCCTGTTTCGCCAACATAAGATCCTTTGCTACATTTTCTGCACTGGATAAGGTACAAAACATTACTAGAGGTACAGCTGTATGATCCGGAGATATTGAAGATCACTTTTGAGTGTCTGACACTTTTTGATGGATTGATTTGGTTGCACAGTTTGCAGCGTTTTTTATTGCAGGGTTTGCTTCCATTATTTGTGACCTCATAATCAGAAGGAAGTTTCCTACTGATTAGTGTATTTCTGAGGTTGGGGGGTTGTCTCAAGGCCAGTATTGGTGGTTGCTGGAATATTTCTTTCAGAGTTCCATCCTCTGTTATGATGGGTTGTAAATCTTTAATTATTTTTCTTATTCCTTCTAGTGCTGGGTTGTATGTGGTTACTAGAGGTACACGGTTGTTTGTTTTTTTATCTTTGTACTGAAGTAGATTTTCTCTTTGGGTTCTCAAGGCTGTGTTTATGCTGGTGTTGATAGTTTTGTCCTTGTAACCTTTCTTGTGGAAGGAATCTGCTAGTGTCCTAAGATGTTTATCTTGGTCTGTTGGGTCAGAACATATTCGGTGGTATCTAATGGCCTGACTGTGTATAATGGCACGTTTCGTGTGTTGGGGGTGGAAGTTAGAACTGTGGAGGGTAGTTGCATCTGTCATTGGGTTTCCTGTATATTGAGGTGTGACGTTTATCATCCCTGATGTATACTGTGGTGTCTAGGAAGTTGACCTGTGTGTTTGAGTATTCCATTTTTAGTTTGATTGATGGATGAAAAATGTTGATCAATGAGTAAAATTGTTTTAGGTTTTCTTCACCTTCTGTCCATATGATGAAAATATAATTAATATAGCGATAGTATCTGTATGGTTTTTATTCCATGCTGTTCAGGAATTTTTTCCTCCAGGTCAGCCATAAATAAATTGTCATATTGGGTGCCATTTTACTCCCCATCGCAGTACCCATACATTGAAGATAGATGTCTTTATTGAAAGCAAAGTAGTTGTGTGTAAGTATGAATTCAATGAGCTGTGTAACATCCTCAGCAGTGTATTTGTGGTTTGGTGAGGATGATAAGGATCTGTGACATACAGCTAATCCGTCCTTGTGAGGGATATTACTATACAGGGATACTACATCCATAGTGACTAGAAGTGTATTAGATGGTAATTGCTGTATGTTGTTGATCTTGTTCAGAAAGTCAGTTCTGAAACTCAAAACCAAAAATTTTACATATTGCAGTTACCAGTCATTAGATGTGGTGGCTGCATTAGATTAAGGCTTTTTTCCCTCTGTTTAATGTTCGTTCATCGAACGAAAAATCGGCAGATTTTAAACACATCTATGGCCTGCCTTACTCTGGTGATCTGTCCAGTGACAAACCTCCAGTATTTGAGCTCCCCACCCCCCACCTCTGAATGAGTAAGCGACACCTTTGGACAACAGATTTATTCATCTGGGGGGTGGGAGGTGTTAGGTGTAGTAGCAGATTTACATGCACAAACAAATTAAAGCAAAAGTCCAGATAACACTTTTTAAGCAGTTACAACAACTGTTTTTTTTTTCCTTTTGGGATAAAAGTTTTACATAAATAAATAAAAGCTGATCATTGTAAGCACCCCTGTTAGTGGTAAATGGTTTGTTTCAACCCACTAACTGTTACACCTCTAGGGCAGCTAATGCTGTTGAAAAACAACAAGCCTACTGGCTGGATCACTAGGTGAAAATAGAGTAAAGAGAGCCTAAAAAGGAAAACAAATGCAGCCATCTCATATAAGAATTAATAAGCTGCAACATATAAAATTTTTGCTGTTGGGTTTAGATGTGCTAATTTTATTCATCAATAGGTCAGTAATAAATAAGGGCTTGTGAAATACGGCACTTTATATGGTATTTTCAGTAAACAACTAGATTCTTTACAAATGTGCCTTGTGCTTTGCTTGCTTGGGGGTCTCCAAAGCAAGCAAAGCCCAATTCGTTTAATGAAGTCATGTTACTGAATTCTCATCCTATTATTGTCTTCTGCAGCATTATGTAGAAAAAATGAAAAGGTTCACTGCAGACTTCACATTATATCCTGCATTTTATGAATGACTTGTAAAATGCAGGTGTAGTGTGAAGTGAACACTGTGGTGTCCAGAGGAGAGGGAAAAATGGAATCCCCTCTCCATTATAAATAGCCAGCTTAGTGAATGTAACTATTTTGCTCAGTCCTTAAAGTGGTTCTAAACGCTCAAAATTTTTTACCTTCATGCATTCTTTGATAATCTAATTTCATTAGAAATAGAATTTCATTCTAATACTCACCTAAGCCCCCCCTCGATCCAGCGATGTGAACTGGAGTCTTGGCTATCCATGGGCTCCCTCTTCTCATTGGCTGAGACAGAAGTGGGAGCTATTGGCTTTCACTGCTGTCAATCACAGCCAGTGATCCACTGAGAATAGAGGGGGTGTGGCTCCGTGTGAGAATGGACACATGAAGCAGCGGGTGCCCCCATAGCAAGCTGGTTGCTGTGGGGGCATCTGACAGGAGGGAAGGGCCAGGAAAGCCTGAGGAGGACCTGAGAAGAGGAAGATCTAGGCTGCTCTGTGCAAAACCACTGCACACAGCAGGTAAGTATAGACAAGTTTGTTATTTTTTCCTAAAAAAAAAAGCCTTTCGGATTGCTTTAAAGTGCTTCTAAAGGTAGAAGTTTCTTTACCTTAATGCATGATTTGCATTAGGGTAAAAAACTTCTGTGTGTAGCTCTTCTTCAGCCCACCCTAATACACACCTGAGCCTGATCTTGATCCAGACCTGTGCCCAAGAGCAGCAGTTCTCTCCGCTCTCTCCCTTGATTGCGGCAGAAGTCAATCACAGCCAGTGAGGAAAGAATAGGGGGTGGGGCCGAGCAGAGCTCTGCTTGTCCATAGACACACAGAGCGTGGTAGAGGGGCAAGCCCGCATTAGTGGCACTGGGCGGGGAGGAGCCAAGACCACCAGCTGAGGACCCCAGAAGAAGAGGATTAGGGATGCTCTGTGCAAAACCATTGCACAGAGCAGGTAAGTATGACCTGTTTATTATGAAAAAATCCTTTAGAATCACTTTAAACCCTTGTGTCTCCTCCTATAATTATTTATGCACAGCTGAATCTTGTAGTTCTTAGTAGAAACTCTCTAAAACACCATGGGCCTGATTTTCTAAAATAGTAGAGGCTATTCACTGATCAAAGCATATGTACACCGATATTGTGGACCAATAATGCTAATCATCTGCAAAAAAATACTGGTTTTTTTTTCTGTTTCCTTTGCACATGATTGGATAATGAAAATCAAAATAGCTTAACTTTGTTTACAAAGTTTTGCTAAATAAACAGTTTAAATTGTTTCTAAATCAACTGCATTGTCTATATGCTAAAAACAAAGATTCAGCACTTTGGACAGTGGGTCTACATAGGCAATCATTGCTTGGATTCTCCCTGTCAGCCAGGCAAATGTGCAAAATATTTTTCAATAGAAAAAATATAAAGTAAAAATAATGTATTTCTGAACCCATACACTACAGTAGGGACCCCCAGCAGCGCATTCACCAGCCTTACACCATCTATAAGTACGTGAACCTACAAAGAACATGACAGACAAGTAACCACGCTCTTAGTATTCCTACAACGACTTTTCCAGCTTTGTTCTATGTCAGATGACTCTGACAGGCATATCACAATAAAAGGTCTGCTCACAGTTTGATTTTGAATTCATAATCAGAAAGACTCTAATATTTTTTGCCTTTCCATTTGCAGTTGTTATGACTGTGGAAACTGACACAAGTATTAGGCGACAAGTGCTTAGTTAAACAGCTACCGTATTTTGAGCTCCATAAGACGCACTTCCCCCCCTACCAAACAAAATGGGGGGAAATGTCTGTGTGTCTTATGGAGAAAATATTGACCAGGCCCCCGTCCTCCCCCCATCGCCCCCATGTTAGAATACTGGGCCAGCCAGCAGGGAGGGGGCGGGGCCAGGTCCGGAGGCTCCACTGACCCCGCCCCATGCAGCCTGTATGCTCGGAATGGAGCTGCTGTAGTTGAAGTTGTGATGTGAGTGGGAGCCCCGCCCCCAGACCTCAGAGAGGATACTGAGCACGGCTGGCCAGGTATGTCCTTCCCCCCCATAGACTGCCTGTGGACTGTTATACCAAACCCTGAGCTGTTTTCCACAAACTGTATATCTGTGCATTGCTGAAAGGTCTCTGCTCATCCCCTGTAATATGTCTGCAGTCTCTGGTCATCTCCTGTAGTACATCTTCAGTCTCTGGTCATCTCCTGTAGTACATCTTCAGTCTTTGGTCATCTCTCCTGTAGTACATCTGCAGTCTCTGGTCATCTCCTGTAGTACATCTTCAGTCTCTGGTCATCTCCTGTAGTACATCTTCAGTCTTTGGTCATCTCTCCTGTAGTACATCTGCAGTCTCTGGTTATCTCTCCTGTAATATGTATGCAGTCTCTGGTCATCCCCTGTACTGTGTCTGCAGTCTCTGGTCATCTCCTGTACTGTGTCTGCAGTCTCTGGTCATCCCCTGTACTGTGTCTGCAGTCTCTGGTCATCTCCTGTACTATGTCTGCAGTCTCTGGTCATCCCCTGTACTGTGTCTGCAGTCTCTGGTCATCCCCTGTAGTATGTCCGCAGTCTCTGGTCATCTCCTGTACTGTGTCCGAAGTCTCTGGTCATCTCCTGTACTGTGTCTGCAGTCTCTGGTCATCCCCTGTACTGTGTCTGCAGTCCCTGGTCATTCCCTGTAGTGTGTCTGCAGTCTCTGGTCATCCCCTGTACTGTGTCTGCAGTCTCTGGTCATCCCCTGTGGTATGTCCGCAGTCTCTGTTCATCTCCTGTACTATGTCCGCAGTCTCTGGTCATCTCCTGTACTGTGTCCGCAGTCTCTGGTCATCTCCTGTACTATGTCCGCAGTCTCTGGTCATCCCCTGTACTGTGTCCGCAGTCTCTGGTCATCCCCTGTAGTATGTCCGCAGTCTCTGGTCATCTCCTCTACTGTCTGCAGTCTCTGGTCATCCCCTGTACTATGTCTGCAGTCTCTGGTCATCTCCTGTACTACGTCCGCAGTCTCTGGTCATCCCCTGTACTGTGTCTGCAGTCTCTGGTCATCTCCTGTACTACGTCCGCAGTCTCTGGTCATCCCCTGTACTGTGTCTGCAGTCTCTGGTCATCTCCTGTACTGTGTCCGCAGTCTCTGGTCATCTCCTGTACTGTGTCCGCAGTCTCTGGTCATCCCCTGTACTGTGTCCGCAGTCTCTGGTCATCTCCTGTACTGTGTCTGCAGTCTCTGGTCATCCCCTGTACTGTGTCCGCAGTCTCTGGTCATCCCCTGTACTGTGTCTGCAGTCCCTGGTCATTCCCTGTAGTGTGTCTGCAGTCTCTGGTCATCCCCTGTACTGTGTCTGCAGTCCCTGGTCATCTCCTGTAGTGTGTCTGCAGTCTCTGGTCATCCCCTGTACTGTGTCTGCAGTCCCTGGTCATCTCCTGTACTGTGTCTGCAGTCCCTGGGCATCCCCTGTACTGTGTCTGCAGTCCCTGGTCATCTCCTGTACTATGTCTGCAGTCTCTGGTCATCTCCTGTAGTATGTCTGCAGTCTCTGGTCATCTCCTGTACTGTTTCTGCAGTCTCTGGTCATCTCCTGTACTGTGTCTGCAGTCTCTGGTCATCTCCTGTACTCAGGGGCGGATTGACCATTTGGGAACTCGGTTACTGCCGGAGGGCCCGGGGTCAATAAGGGCCCATGAGTTGCCCCTGGTACCTTTCATAGGCTTTTTCGGGTGTGGTTTAAGTGTGGGCGAGGACACAGGGGCCCCATGATCCCCTATTGCCCGGGGGCCCCATGAGTTGTCAGTCCGCCCCTGTCTGTACTATGTCTGCAGTCTCTGGTCATCTCCTGTACTGTGTCCGCAGTCTCTGATCATTTCCTGTATTATGTCTGCAGTCTCTGATCATTTCCTGTACTATGTCTGCAGTCTCTGGTCATCTCCTGTACTGTGTCCACAGTCTCTGGTCATCTCCTGTACTATGTCTGTAGTCTTGGTTCAGAATATTTTTTTCTTGTTTTCCTTCTCTAAAACCTAGGTGCGTCTTATGGTCAGGTGCATCTTATGGAGCAAAAAATACGGTATTTATTTTATATTGATTGCTCCTGTAAAGCCCAACTTTAGTTTTATTTTCCCCCACCCCGTCTGTCTCCCTACCACGCTTTTTGAAAAAACCCTATTATATATACCTTTTTATGCAGTCTTCTGGCCAATATACTGATGTCATTGGTCTCTCTCTACACTGGTGGCAGTGGTTCTTGATAATAATGATAACTATGATGATAATGTAAGTACTGCTGTGTAGGAATGCTAAGGGCCCCAGACCAGCATGACGACACCCCCCCAAGGGACATGTCCTTGACACCATAATGGTCTGGGCTTAAAGGAAATGAGATGGATGAGGCTGGATGTCCTTCAAACAGGAAGACGAGCCGTTCTGGACCATGGAGGAGGAATGGAGGAATTTCTGCCACTAAGTATGGCAGACAGGGCTTATTTTTACACCTGCTGTGCCACTAATTTGTTTTCTTTAAATATAGAGTTGGGATTTAAAATGGTTGTAAACCCTTGCATATACCCAGTAAAGTGCGCAACTTCAGATGATACACAGGGTTGATTACATCTTTCTACATATGTTGTACCTGTCCATCTGCAGCTATCTCTTCTCTACATCCATTCAAAGTACTGAATTTATACAGCTTGGCTGAGAGTTCAGAAAACAGGGCAATGAGCTGGAATTACACACTGCAGATCGCAGTGAGGAGCTCTGAGAGCTGATTCGATGGAAGAGACACCCCCCCCTTCACACAGTCTACAGGAACAGAGCTGAGGCTGTTAATCCACAGGAGCAGGGGCGGACTGACCATTTGGAAACATGGGCACTGCCCGAGGGCCAGGGGTCAGTAGGGGGCCCCATGAGATGCCCCTGGTACCTTTTTCATAGGCTTTTTTGAGTTTGGGCAAGGACACAGGGTCCCCATGATCCCCTATTGCCTGGGGGCCCCATGAGTTGTCAGTCCGCCCCTGCACAAGAGGTCCCTTCCCTTTCACCATTTTTCTCTTGGTGACAGGAAAACTTGTCAGAAGTGATTCATGCTGATAACAGAGGAACGAAGCAGCAGACAGAAATGACAATTAGTGTTCTTAACTGAGACAAGTACATACTATAGAGAGATATGCTTTGTTCATATTTCATGTCTGATGTTTCCAACCACTTTAAGTACAAGAGAATGAGTGACCTCTATTAGGTTATTGGAGGATGAAAGACAACTGTTAAGTTACTGGAGAATGAGTGACCACTGTTAAGTACATGAATTAAGTGACCTCACTCACAGTATAGAGCGATATGCTTTGCTCATATTTCACGTCTGAGGTTTGCAACCACTTTTAATATACCTGGGGAAGGACATAAGACTTGAAAAAGAACTGTGAAATACAAGAACTTGTCAGAGATGGAAAGCAAATACCTAGAGTGTTAAGGAAAATGTGTCAGTCCTACAAAATAATGATATTTTTATTCAGAACCAGATTATTTGGTATTGTTACCCAGCACTGAATGAAACAGAGCTTCACGTTGGGATATGTATGCAAATCATTCATATATTATGCAAGACAAAGTATCAAATAGGATCTCTGATTATTAAAAAGGCACAACGGGTAGGAGAGGCAGTTCACATCTACAGTTTCCGCTTGATATACTAAACATGACTAGTCAGCAGAAGCCTGTTAATTGTTCTCCTGCTGGATAAGACTGCAATTCAGTAGCCACTTACAGAATAAAAAAAAAATCAGCTTTCCCAAATGTCAGCTTTTCACTGGGAAATCGGCTATTAACCACCTAGCTCTTTCTATATAATTTTAAATCTGCTTATGCCATGAACACATCTTGGAAATACGCTGTGCATAAAAGTGGCATTACAACTGTGACATAAAGTGACATACAGCTTGAAAGTAATTCTACGTATATTATATATATAAAACCATCAAGCTATGGATCTCTGATGAGGAGAAGAAGAATGTATTCTCATTGAAACTCCAGTCAAAACCTATTTTTAATTTTGAATACAAAGTAGATTTTTGTTTTTGCTTCACTTATGTCCAGTTGGAAATGTATCACAGCCTTACACTCATGGTCTAACACACATATGGGTTTATTTACTAAACCCGGATAGTGCAAAATCTGATGCAGCTCTGCATAGAAACCAATCAGCTTCCAGGTTTTATTGCCAAAGCTTAATTGACCAAACTGAAGTTAGAAGCTGATTGGCTACCGTGCACAACTGCACCAGATTCTGAGTGTTCCAGTTTTAGTAAATCCCCCCACAGAGTCACTGAGGAAATAATAGGAAATCTCTTCCATACCCAATGCAATGGTTGATTTACTAAAGACGTATATATTCACTTTGATTGATTGTAATGAATTAGGAGAAACAAAGTAAGAATTAATTAAAAACAAAATAACAGTAATTTTACTTCCACATAATTGGATGATTAAAGTCAGCACAACTTCACTGTAATCACTAAACTAAGTGAACTTTTTTTTCTCTTTTGTAGTGAATATTTCACTTTGCTTAGTAAATGAAGTGACATTGTGGGGACATCCATCATCCAATCATGTGTAACCAAATATCCAGTTTTTTCATTTTTCTTGCATATAACTAGCTATTTTTATTTTGTTTCACCTCATTCAATAAGTATAAATGAATTTTAAAATTGAAAATATGGTTTCACTTTAAAAAAGCAAACTGCTCTTCTCCTTCAGATAATCATGGCCACTGTGCCCTTAAGACCTCATTCACACAGGTGTTGAAAATAGGTGGTTGGGTCAGGTTTTTATAAATGTCTGACCGCCTATCACCGCTACTCAAAATTGGTAAACCTTCATAAGAAAACAACTGCTGCAAAAGTGACTGCAGAGCTCAATCTCAGTCTTCCAAACCCATGTCCACAAAAACTGCGTGGAGGGAACGCCATAGGCAAAACATTCATAGACAAGCTGCAATTGTCAAACCCTAGTGTCTGGTGCTCAGAAATGCAGTGAGTGGTGCAACAGCCATAAATCATGAACTATTGATCAATGAAAGACTGTAATATGGTCCGAGGAATCAAGCTCCACACTGTTCCTAACCACCAAATATATTTACATGTGGCAAACTCTGTGCTAAGCTTACAAGCAGGATTGTCTTGTACCAATGGTAAAGGTGCGCTGCCATATCTAGGTATTTTGCCGACCCCATAATCACCTCAAAAGGTAGAGTCACCAGCGACTATGTACAAATTTTGGCCGACCATGTGCACTCCATGGTGCAGACATTGTTTCCCGAAGATAGCGCCATTTACCAAGACAATAATGCTTTCATTCACACAGTTGGTGTTGTCAAATCATGGTTTGACAAGCATGCAGATGACATCTTGCAGCTTCCCCGGGTGCCACAGTCACTGGACCTCAATGCCATAGAACCACAATGGTCAATTTTGGAGAACAAACTTCGGGGTAATTTTCCACATCCAGCATAATTCTGCGAGAAATAAAACTATATTTACATGAATAGTGGTATCAGATTCCATTATACACCATCCGAGACTTATATTTGTCAATTCCCAGGAGAATTCAGGCTGTCTTGGATGCCAAAGGCGGTTCAACTCCACATTAGGTAGATTTCGTCTATAGGTATTGTACAGGAGAGTGTGTCCTAGATGGCAGTTGTATTTCCCCACTATTTGGATTGTGGTACTTTTAAGGGAGGGCTCAGGAGACATTGTTAGTACTCAGGGGTTCTCACCCATGCAGAGTGAGGGGTTCCGGGCTAGGCTGATCAGATAGAAGAGAGCTGATTTTCTTTACTCCCTGGATTGGCACGTCCTCATTAGCGCCCCGAAATTTCAGAGGTTTAAGGAGTTTTAGGAGGGTAGAACCTCCTGTAACGTAGATGTGGGATTCAGTGGACTGAGATGTGATCAGTAGCAATATGTAATTGTAAATTTAGTTTCATTCCTTGTTATTAAAGAAATATTCAGTCATACGTATTCAGAGACATGTGCTCACCCATTAGCATCTGAAAAGACAGAGCAGCTTCCAGGCTGGAAGTGACAAAAAATGCCAATATGATTTGTCTGTATACATATAATCAGACTTTGCCACCTTCCTGAAGTTTAAAAGTTTGAAGTTTAATTGCCATACTATTTTTTGGGGCACTGGAGATGCTGTTGTTGGTCTCTACATATTGCAAATAAGTACAAACTTTATTGACAGTAAACACATACTTAGGTTGAACTCATTAGACTGGGGTCTTTATTCAATCTAACATATGTACATTTAAAGGGTTAATAGTTAACTAACTTTTGCTTTGTGCCTACTAACTGGTTTATTTTACGTATAAGATTTTCCCTTGGGATTGAAATGCTGGTATCTATGCACACACTTCTTTTCTGAGAAATTGCAGAAGTTACTACCCTGTTGCATTTTTGTTATGACTAGCCATAGAGCAGTTTACTGAAATCTTTCTTCTATATTCTGATTGGTGCTTTATGGAAACCACCTGAAATATGCAGTGTTATCATTTATTACTTAAAGCTTGATCAATAATAAAGAAGTCAAATTTTGCATCACACATCTAGGTGTCGGTGTTCCATTATTCCCAAAGTACATTGAACTGCATATTTGTAGGGAGGAGGGCTGGCCTAAATTGATATTCCTAAAAGAACTGGTGTCAGAAGTATGGGATAGGTGCGGCCATCAGAGTGAGCATTTTTGTCTTACTTTTCCCTGATTGCCCATATCTCAAACAAGCCTCTGTGCTGAGGTAGCACGAGCAATTGTCCGCTTGAGCTTTGGGATCTCGCAGGGTTAAACAAAACCTAGGTTGATGAAGAAATTTGTGTATGTCCTCCCTACAATCATACAGAACAGTGTGTTAACCTCCCTAGCAGTATGATTATGTCAATATTTCTGTGCTCAAAGCGGTAAATGTTTTCACATGGAAATATGTCTTTTATTATTGTATGCCTGTAATTTTTAGGGATAATTCACTGAAATTTGTCCGAACAAGAGTCTAGTAAACATCCTGGGTATGATAAAATTTGAACCACGAAATCATAAATTATAATATAATAAATAATCATAAAAAATAATAATATAATAATAATAAATTTAATTAAATAATATAATCAAACCAAAAATACTGAAATTTGAAATATAGCGCCAAGTTCGCACATCACAATGAAACTTAGTCGCAAAATCGTTTTCAGTGTCTGATGACAAATTTCCCCATGAATCATTATCACTCAATTCTGCAAGTGGTTCTGATTTACTATGACTGTTCTCTAGCTGGTCTAAAACCGCTTCTGACATAAAGGGATGCTTTTTGGACGCCATGGACTTTTCTCACTTTCAATGCAGAAAGAATTCTAAAAATGCAGGCAGGGCACAGGACAAAGCAGAAGGGACACAATGTATGTGAAATGCTTTGATACAGTAATGTTTTACTATGTGATTTTAGTGTATTTAGTGAATGTCACTTTTTAAAATTTTTAAATTTCCCGCCGGTTCCTGCCCCCGTACGTCCCGACACTTGCAGGGACCGGAAGACGGATGCCGGCATCGGCCGGAGGACGCTGCAGGGGGGACATCGCGGGAGCGCAGGACAAGGTAAGTGAAACAGGGATCCCGGAGCAACGCTGCAGGGTAATCCCAAGTGTAGCTTGTGGTTACCACTTTTGGCACTGATAATTAACCTCGAGCTACACTCGGGAATACCGCCAGGGAGGTTAAGTGCTTATGTACCCTTGCAACTAGAGAAACTGTTAATTAGATGTATTATAAGTCTCTGTAGGACTGAGAGACGCACCATCTACTCAGCATGGAGATTTCTCCGTTGACCTGGGATAGGTGAAAGCATGGTGGCAGTCTGAAGGAGTCAGAATAGGGGTGTATCTATCCATGTGATTTAAGCCTTGAAGCGCTTGTGCAGTTGAGAAGAATTTTGTTGGAGCTCTACATGAATTCAGTACAGCTTTACCCTGTACAAAGAGTAATCACCAGGAAAGAAACACTTAGGCCAGCTTGCATAATATTGCTTCTTTGCTTTGCAATGACAATGGGTAACTCCCAAGGTAAGGGGAAGTACCAAGACCTTCCTAAGCTACCGCGTAAAGTATTAAGAAAAAGACAGTTGTTAAAAAAATTAACTAAGGAAGATGGATCAGCTCAAAAAAAATCCCAACTACTAGCTAATGAGACATGTAAAGAATATGTTGTCCAAGTGTCACCTTAGGATGATTATTATGTTGTCCTGTGGGTGGACAGCCTGTTGGGGTGGAGTTAAACCATGGGTAATGCCAGTCATTTTCTCAGAGATGGGTACAATGATGATTTTCACCTGGATATGATAAAAGGGCTATGTTTAGGGGACAAATCTGCCTTTCCCTATTTTGGTCCAGATTCTGAGTGGGAAATGAAATGTATGAGAATTTTGTGAAGTATGCCCCAGGATATAAGCACCCAACACCAATACCTTCTGCCCAGTAGCTAAATAGAGCAATAACCATTTTTGTGACACTTTTGTGACACCTGAAACTGCGCTTACTGATTATATTCAGCTGTATCCTCGGCTCCCTAAGGATTATTTGTGCCAGTTTCAGGCTGAAGAATCCGATCTCCGACTTTAGCACAGAGCTGCCACAGTTAACCCCTTACAGGTTGCAAACCACTGAAGCTGATCCTTTGGATCACCATGGGTTGAACCTATACGGGGTTAACTGATCTTGCAACCCCATAGTGATCTGCGGGATCAACTTCAGCGGTTTACAGCCTGTAAGGGGTTAACTGTGGCAGCTCTGTGCTAAAGTCGGAGATCAGCTTCTTCAGCCTGAAACTGGCACATGCGCAGTTGCTTCAGGGGATGCATATCTTCACGGGATACTCATTTTACCGCTACACCGGCACCTCTCCTTCCTCTCTGGAGAGGTGACACCACGTGTTACCGCACAGGGTGACACCAACCCTAGGGATGCCTCTGCGGCCAAGGAAGCTGCCTTGCAGCCTTCACAGGAGTTTTCCAGTTTTGTTTTCACTAAGTTAGAGCCACCCACGCTCCCAGAACAATAGTTACTTAAAGAATTACAGTACACAGCCACAAAAGAGGATATTCAATATTGGAAAGATAAAGGTTTGACTTTGGACCAGAACAGTCTAATGTCCAAAGAAGGGATCATAGGGATACCTCAACACAGATGACTTTGCAAGAAATGAAAAAGCATTTTTGTATACAGAATTTGTCACAACGGGTGCAAGTTCAGTTAGGAAGGTGTATTATTTGTTTGAGGAAAAATACAGGACAACAGTATTGTCAACATGACCATCTTCCTCCACCACAGGGTCCTTTTGAGGAATTACAGATTGATTTTTCACACATTCCTAACAAGAGAGGTAAGTATCTGCTGGTTATAGTGGATACATTTTCAAAATGGCCAGACGTTTTTATCAGTAACAAAGAGGATGCCTCCACTATGGCCAAAATTTTGTGCAAGGAAATCATTCCGAGATGGTGATGCCATCTTATGATTGATTCAGACAAAGGCCCAGCTTTCACATCCAAACTGACTCAACAGGTAGCCAAATTAATGGTTTTTCAGAGGAAATTTCACATCCCTTATCACGCACAGAGTTCAGTAATGGTAGAGAGGATGAGCAGAATGATTAAGGGTAAGTTGAGGAAAGATACTGGAGGTACATTTGTTAAGTGGGAGACTTATCTGCCCACATTGTTGGCTGAAATCAGGATGACACCAAACAAAATAACTAAATTGTCACCTTTTGAAATTTTAATGGGCAGACCATTTCGTACCTCATGAAACAAAAGTCCACTGGTGATTATGCTTGGAAATTTAGAGCTGATCCAAGAAGCATATGTGACGGATCTTATAAGACTTTTGAATGTCATCTATAGTGATGTATCTCTTTCTTTTCCACTTCCCTCACAGGAGCCAACACATCCTTTCAAGCCTGGAGACCACGTGGTTGTTAAAGCCCTACATAAGCACAAGGTCCTGGTCCCACCTTATGGGGAGCCCACAGTGATAACAGCCATGACACTTACAGCAGTTCTGACTGCAGATTCTCAGGCCTGGATCCATGCGGCAAGGGTAAAGAAAGTTCTGGATTCTCTTCCACCTGAGGTGTTGACTAAAAAAGAGGGTGAAGCAGGTGTTGAACACCGTGAAGCAGATGTGTTAGAAAGAGAAGCAGGCAATATAATTCCACTAGAATACAGACGGACCGAGACTAATCAAAATGTCCATACTTTTGCATCCACAAACCTCTTGGAAAATGTCTTACAGTGATAGTGTTTCTCCCAATTTGGGTGATTAGTACTGTAGGCGCTCACCCCCTGAAGGAGCCACTGGAATTAACGGGCACTTCTGTCCTTACTTCAGTGATGAACCATATATACTGGATCCACAGCACACCAGTACACCTTTTTGGAAGTTTTATAACAGGTTTAATAAGACAAGTAAAACTCTGTAAATAGACTGCAAATTAACTTGTAAAATAGCAGCTAAATGCACTGAATACACAAACCTTCAAGAATTGGCACAATAACATCAATAAACACAATATTTATGTATAGCTATAGACCAGTTTAACCCCCTTCAACTTCAACAGCAATATGTCCCCAGCTAAACTGATGTCTCTTTAGGCTCAGTCCCAAATTAATTTGTATACTGTAGGATTGTAACACTGTGAGTCTATGTGTTGCACAGGAATGTGTCAGTGAATCGGTGGAGTGCTCTTAAGGACTGACATGTCACTGGTTAGCAGTTGCTTTCCACATCCAAGAAGAACAATCTCTAGTGGTTAACTCCTTATAGGGATGATCAATGCGGCTCTCCCTCTCTGGCTAGTGTTTCCTGTTGTCAATTGTCGGTGCTGCACAATCTCTGAGGTGCCTCACCTGGGATGGTCACACACCTCCTCTGCGATTTCCAACACTCTGACCTCTCTCTGCGGTATGTCATTGCTGTTGGTAACTGCCATCGTGGGTGACTGGTACAATGATCACAGTGGCTGCTGACTTCAGCTGCTACAGATAACTGTTGTCCTTAGCAACCTCTGCTGTTCTGGAAACAGTGTTTGTGTACTCCAACAGTAGGGGCTGCAGACTAGATCCCACATGTCTTCTGCCAAGGCACACGTGACTCTTTTCTCCCTCCTTCTTTCAAAGCCTCCTGGTCCTGTAGTCCTCTGTAGCATAAGGTTACATTGTCTGCCGCTGTGATGAAACTGCAACTCCCACAAACACTCCAGTACTGCTGAGAGCTGAGCCAATCAAACCCTTTCTGACAGCATGCAGTCTTAAAAGGGGAACAGTTCTTTAAGATGGAAACAGCAACGGCCCTGCTACAGTACGTTATTATCACCTGCAGGATTTGATGTATATTTGCCCGCAGCCCCAAAAGACTGACCCCCTGCCCCAACACAGATATCCACGTGAACTGTGAAAGCAACTGGAAAATGTCTGGGCTTATATGACAAGGAGAGTGATGAATGTTTCCAATTTCTGTCTGTCAGATATGCTTAATCCTACTGATCTTTTAACTACATGTTTGATAACCATTCCCACTCCAACCTCGGTTTTGTTGGACAGTTTCAGAGTAATGACTAATGATACTGATGTAAGAATGGATGATGTACCATTTAATTCATTGTATGAGTACTGTTGGAATTGTCCAGGTTCATTTAAACGCTGGGAAAACATGACATGCGATTCTGAAAAGACTCCCCGGTGTTGGCACCTAAGATTTACATATGGCACACTTCAAACAACCATATCTCCTCCAGATAGGATTTCATGTAAGTCTAATAGAACACGTACTTCAGTACACAACCCAATGACCTGTAATCATGTTTTATCATGGCCCAGCCACATTAGGCATGTCAAACTACCTTTAGGATGGTTGATTTCTTGTGGAAAGACCACGTATTCATATATTCCCAGCAATATAACTGGAGGGCCTTGTATTTTAACCTCCCTAGCGGTATTCCCGAGTGTAGCTCGGGGTAACATTTCAGTACCAAGAGCGGTAACCCCGAGCTACACTCGGGAATACCATGCGGCACTGCTCCGGCATTTGTTCTTCACTTACCTTACCCTGCGCTCCCGCAATGTGTCCCCTGCAGCATCTCCGGCCATCTCCTTCGGCCGATGCCGGCATCCGGCTTCTGTGTCCTGTCCCTGTGACGTCGGGACGTACGGGCGCCAGCGGCGGCGGGAAATTTAAAAATTTTAAATAATGTCATTTTTTTTTTTTACATTTTACATAGTAAAACATTGCTGTCTCAACCAATTTCACATACATTTTGTCCCTAGTGCTTTGTGCGGCGCCCTGCCTGCATTTTGACTGTTCTTTCTGCCTGGAAACTGAGAAACGTCCATGGCGTCCAAAAAGTGTCCCTTTAGGTCAAAAGCGGTTTAGATCAGCTAGAGAACAGCGATAGTAAATCAGAACCACTTGCAGAATTGAGTGATAATGATTTGTGGGGAAATTCCTCATCAGACACTGAAAACGATTCTGCGACTTTGCTCAGCGATGTGAGAACTTGGCGCTATATTTCAAATTTCAGTGTTTTTGGTTTGATTACATTATTGAATTAAATGTATTAATATTATATTATTATTTTTTATGATTATTTATTAAATTATAATTTATGATTTTGTGTTTAAAATTTTATCATCCCCGGGATGTTTAATAGACTCTTGTTCGGACAGATTTCAGTGAGTTATTCCTAAATATTACAGCCTACAATAAAAAAACTACATATTTCCATGCAAAATAATGGTACCGCTTTCAGCACCAAAAATCGGAAATAATCAGACCGCCAGGGAGGTTAAGCCATTTGAGAATGATATTTCCTGAGCATCCTAAACCTATGGAGAAGCATCTAAGATCAAGAAGGAACACTGAGATTGTGTCAGAAGATTGTATATCAGATATTACAGTGTATTCCCAATTTGGTGACAATGGCACGTTTGGTAAATCAATAATGAAAAGTATAAAGTATACAGAAGTTGTCACTTTGTGAAAAAAGGGTGGTTGTGAAAGGGTTAATAGTTAACTAACTTTTGCTTTGTGCCTATTAACTGGTTTATTTTATGTTCAAGATTTTCCCTTGGGATTGAAATGCTGGTATCTATGCACACACTTCTTTTCTGAGAAATTGCAGAAGTTACTACCCTGTTGCATTTTTGTTATGACTAGCCATAGAGTATTTTTACTGAAATCTTTCTTCTGTATACTGATTGGTGCTTTATGGAAACCACCTGAAATATGCAGTGTTATCATTTATTACTTGATCAATAATAAAGAAGTCGAATTTTGCATCACACATCTAGGTGTCGGTGTTCCATTGTTCCCAAAGTACTTTGAACTGCATGTTTGTATGGAATAGGGCTGGCCTAAATTGATATTCCTAACATAAATATGTAAGCTATTTCTATTAGTATGCTCATTACTACTGAAGCTGTCTAAATGGACTAATAGCAGACATTTTATGCAGTGAGTGAGGCTTGCTTTGGACCTCGTTGGCTATACATTCCCATGTCTGCTGAGAATAGTTATATCACAGTCATTATACCTGAAGGATTTCTGTGGATTTTGGTGCTATTTCATAGAGTATAAGCTTTTTTACACTAACCTTTTTTTTGGTCTGAGAAAATTATTTCTTTTGTTGCATTGAATTATACAGTATGTACCGTATTTTTCACTCCAAAAATGGGGAAAAATGTTTGTGCATCTTATGTAGCAAATATGGAACAGCCAGCCAGGTATTCCCTCCGCCGCAAGCACCATGTTAGAATACCGGGCCGGCCGCTCGGCTCTTCTGTGCAGCAGAACCTGCTCCTCGGTCCTACCTGTTCCTCGGTCCAGCGGTGTCCTCATCACAGCTGGTTTCACCTGCTGTCTTCTCTCCCTGGAACCGGCATCTTTAGTGTGGGCACCCGGCTGTGACAGCTTGCGGCTTCACAGCCGGGTGCCCACTGCGCAAGAAGTGATGCGCTTTGTAAGTGGCCCTGAAGTTTTCTGGGACCTGTAACGTGACTATGGGGAGGGAGGACAACTTTCGCTTCTGATCGCCTAGGCGATCGCAGCGGAAGTGGGAGCGGGTACCTGTCAAATTCGGGTACCCGCTCCCCAAGGGTCTGCAGTCTCTGGTCATCTCCTGTGCTATGTCTGCAGTATCTGGTCATCTCCTGTACTATGCCTGCAGTCCATGGTCATCTCCTGTACTATGTCCGCAGTCTCTGGTAATTTCCTATGTTATGTCTGCAGTCTCTGGTCATCTCCTGTACTATGGCCGCAGTCTCCTCTGGTCATCTCCTGTACTTTGTCTGCAGTCTCTGGTCATCTCCTGTAGTATGTCCGCAGTCTCTGGTAATTTCCTGTGTTATGTCTGCAGTCTCTGGTCATCTCCTGTACTTTGTCTGCAGTCTCTGGTCATCTCCTTTAATATGTCTGCAGTCTCTTACTATCTTCTGTAATATGTCTGCAGTCTCTGGACATCTCCTGTACTATGTCCACAGTCTCTGACCATCTCTTGTACTATGTACACAGTCTCTGGTCATCTCCTGTACTATGCCTGCAGTCTCTGGTCATCTCCTGTAGTATGTCCGCAGTCTCTGCTCATCTGTAGTATGTCCGCAGTTTCGGGTCACCTCCTGTACTATGTCCGCAGTCTCTGGTCTTCTCCTGTACTATGTCCGCAGTCTCTGGCCATCTCCTGTGCTATGTCCGCAGTCTCTGGTCATCTCCTGTGCTATGTCCGCAGTCTC
The DNA here is from genome assembly GCF_062004578.1 of Staurois parvus. Classification (NCBI taxonomy): domain Eukaryota; kingdom Metazoa; phylum Chordata; class Amphibia; order Anura; family Ranidae; genus Staurois; species Staurois parvus. The sequence goes on from NW_028317941.1 coordinate 1,797,884, forward strand.
TGGTCATCTCCTGTAGTATGTCCGCAGTCTCTGGTCATCTCCTGTAGTACATCTGCAGTCTCTGATCATTTCCTGTGTTATTTCTGCAGTCTCTGGTCATATCATGTACTATGTACACAGTCTCTGGTCATCTCCTGTACTATGCCTGCAGTCTCTGGTCATCTCCTGTAGTATGTCCGCAGTCTCTGCTCATCTCCTGTAGTATGTCCGCAGTTTCGGGTCACCTCCTGTACTATGTCCGCAGTCTCTGGTCTTCTCCTGTACTATGTCCGCAGTCTCTGGCCATCTCCTGTGCTATGTCCGCAGTCTCTGGTCATCTCCTGTGCTATGTCCGCAGTCTCTGGTCATCTCCTGTAGTATGTCCGCAGTCTCTGGTCATCTCCTGTAGTACATCTGCAGTCTCTGATCATTTCCTGTGTTATTTCTGCAGTCTCTGGTCATATCATGTAGTATGTTCACAGTCTCTGGTCATCTCCTGTACTATGTCTGCAGTTTCTGGTCATTTCCTGTACTATGTCTGCAGTCCATTGGTTCAGAATTTTTGTTCCTTATTTTGCTCCTCTAAAACCTAGGCGTGTCTTATGGTCAGGTGCGTCTTATGGAGCGAAAAATATGGTATGTTGGCTATTTAATTTAAATCACCTTTAGATATATTTACTTTATGAGATGAGTGACCTTATACTGTATATCACTTATCAAGTGTACAGCTGTTCATATCTTCCAAAATTCTTTGTATCTAACTGTTTTGCTAAAAATAAGCTTTTTGTATGCAAATGTTTTTTTTGTTTTTTTGTTTTTTTTGTAATAAACATAGGCAGTGCAATTTGTGAATATGTCACAGTTGTAGAGAAAGTGCTTTTAGTCTCAGAACAGTAGGTTAATTGAGAAGCATGTGCACAAATTGCCTGATTTCCCTAGTATTTAAATATGAAATTGTCTTACAAGGGTTATAAACTTGGCACAAATCTGTGCACTTAATGTGAAATCGAGCCTCACCTTTATTTCCCTTGTTCTTCTGTTTCCTTGTTGGAGAAATGCTGCGTTCCTCAATTTTTTTTCTTCCCTTCTCACTGTATGTCTGTAAAATTTGTGTGAGTTTTACAGTAGCCTTATGGTTGACATCTAAGCTTTTATTATCAAACCATCTGTTATATACACACCCCATGGTCCCCTGAACCACTGGGGTCATTGTTATCATGTTCTGTGAATGTTACAAATGGCAGAGTACATACCATTGCAAAGCCCAGTAACATCCATACAAGTAATGGATTGAGCAAGGCTGTGGACTGTGGTGGTTTGTAGGGGTTTGTAGGCAGGGGGCTCTTAGAATCTGGAAGCTTCCTGTAATAATAAGGGGGGCCCTAGATACTGCCCCCTCATGTGAATGAGTACGTGGTACATAATACACCTACTTATTCACAAATAAAGACACTCAAAGGTTTTACATATCCTTTATTAAAAAAATAAATAAACAAAATTCCCCAAGAATGTCCCTTGTTTTAAATCTATCTTCAATCATGATGCCACCGCCCACCTGCTCAGAGGAAATAGCGGATAGTGGTGACAACATTGCCAGTGCCAGTGGACATATTTGGGCACTGAAGTCACTGTTATTCCTGCCCCTTTGTTTACCTGGCCGGGTAACCCTGGCCATGTAAGGCAATGTGCGGTGACATCAGCAGTTCCTAGGGATGTGGCGAGTGCAACCACTGGCTGCTTTCTTAGGAACCAGTGACAGTGGGAAGCAGTCATAAGTAGAAATCCAGCTTCTATACATGATATTCTGCTTCCACTGAACAGGGGGCCAGACTGACAAATTCGATTCGCTAGCACTTATTAACCGCATGCCGCCCAGCCACTGTACATATACGGCGGCAGGGCGGCACTCACAGGCAAAACCACGTTTTAAAACGTGTGTTTTGTAAACAAATAGGGGACGCGCTCAAGGCGCGCCGCCGCCCTATTTGTCCCGCCGATCACCGCCGCAGATGTCAGTCGCCGGGTCACAGCCGCTCCTTAGCGGCTATCTCCCTGCGATCAGCGGCAATCAGTGACAGAGAGCACAGCTGCAGTAGCTGTGCTGTCTGTCACTTCCCTGTCAGCTCGAGGATGAGCTGATCGAGAAAGAACAGTTTCTCTTTCTTGATCAGCCTTGTCCCGCCCAGTACACACCCCCGCCCCCTAGTAAAACACTCCCCTCACTCAGATAACCCTTCCCTGCAAAATAAAGTTAACCCCTTCCTCCCCATTGCCATTAGTACAGTGTCAGTATTTTTTCTTTTGCACTGATCACTGTATTAGTGTTTTTGGGGATGTCAGTGACCCCAAGTCAGTACCCCCCAATGTCAGAATGTCCGCCGCAGTCCCGCCATAAGTCGCTGGTCGCTACCATAAGTCCCTGATCGCCGCCATAATTCGCTGATCGCCTCCATTATTAGGATAAAAAAACCCCTAAAAATCCCAGTATCTTTCCCGCCATTTGTAAACGCTATAACTTTCACGTAAACCAATTAATTTACACGTATTGGGTTTTTTTTTTTTAGCAAAGACATGTCGCAGAATGCATTTTGGCAGAAATTTATTTTTGCATTTTTTTTTTTACTGGACATGTTTTATAAAAAACTTTTTATAAAAGTCCAAAATATTGTTTTTTTTTCCTCAAAATTGTCAGGCTTTTTTTTTTATAGCGCAAAAAATAAAAACTGCACAGGCAATCAAATACCACCGAAAGAAAGCTCAATTTGTGGGGAAAAAAAGGATGTAAATTTCATTTATGTACCGTATTGCATGACCGCGCAATTGTCCGTTAAACTAGTGCAGCGCTGTATAGCAGAAAAATGTGCCGTATTGCAGTATTTATGCCATAGTTTGTAGACGCTATAACTGTCACACAAAGCAATCAATATACACTTATTGGGATTTTTTTTACCAAAAACATGTAGCAGAATACATTTTGGCCTAAATTTATAACCAACTTTGAGTTTACTATATATTTTTTATAGCTGAAAGTAAAAAATATTGTTTTTCTTCAAAATTTTTGGCCTTTTTTTGTTTATAGCGTAAAAAATAAAAAGCGCACAGGTGATCAAATTACACCAAAAGAAAGCTCTATTTGTGTGAAAAAAAGGACGTAAATTTTGTTAGGGTGCAGCATTGCATGACCGCGCAATTATCAGTTGAATTAGTGCAGCACCGAGTAGCAAAAAGAGGCCTGGTCATTAAGGGGGGTAAATCCTCTGGAGCTCAAGTGGTTAAGCAGTCACATCAGTCGTTCTATTTTTCTTCTTGGGATAAAGGTTTTACATAAATGAATAAAAGCTGACAGATGTAAGCACCCCTGTCAGTGGTAAATGGTTTGTCTCAACCCTCTACCTGCCACCTTTGTTGGACAGCTTGGTCTGTTAAAAGAAGTTGAAGAATAAGAGAATTACTGGCTGGATAAACAGTTGAAAATTAAAGGAAAACAAAAAAAAAAACAAATGCAGACATCGCATTTAAGGAGTGGTAATCTGCAATATATTGGATTTTTGTTTTGGGGTTTAACTAATTTGCTTTTTTTACTCATTTTGATAATTGATAAAAATAAAAAATTAACACTTCTATTTCTGAAAGTTTTCTTAATTTACAGCATTTTTTTCACACCTGCCTAAAACATTTGCACACTACTGTACATAAATACAGGCTGCTGACAGGCTGGGAGATCCATTTATGATAGGGAAGCATTGTGTACAGGGAGAGGGATAGTGTAAAAAAGGAGTGGGAGCTGTGCACAGGGGAAAAGAGGGTCAGTGTATACAGGAGGTCAATGTGCACAGAGGGGCAACATGTACAGAGGGGTAGTGTGTAGAGAGGGCAGGACAGTGTGTACAGGGGGTTTAATTTAATTTGGGATAATTCCCTGATTGTGTTTTTTTTGTTGTTTCTAATCAGACTAAAAAGCCATGCCCAGTATTTTGCATAATTTTCCATACCCATTTCTTTCCAGGGTGCACATAGCTCAATGCAGATTGTTATCTTAATAGGCGATCCAGTGCATTACTTTGTCCAGAGGCCCATGATGCTATTAAGATGGATTTGTGTGAAACAGTAGGTGAGAAATATAATTATCCAGAGCAAAACTGCTCTCATGTTTTGCTTTAGATAGCCAAACACCTCTCTTTAAATGACAAGACTTACATATATATATATTGAAGACATATATATATATATATATATATATACACAGTGGGGATCGAACGATTGGGCACCCCAGCTAAAAATTTGTATTAATGTGCATAAAGAAGCCACGGAAAGATGGAAAAATCTCCAAAAGGCATCAAATTACAGATTAGACATTCTTATAATATGTCAACAAAAGCTAGATTTTATTTCCATCATTTACACTTTCAAAATAGCAGAAAACAAAAAAATGGCGTCTGCAAAAGTTTGGGCACCCTGCAGAGTTAATATCTTGTACTGCCCCCTTTGGCAAGTATCACAGCTTGTAAACACTTTTTGTAGCCAGCCAAGAGTCTTTCAATTCTTGTTTGAGGTATCTTTGCCCATTCTTCCTTACAAAGGTCTTCCAGTTATTTGAGATTTCTGGGCTGTCTGTCACGCACTGCTCTTTTAAGGTCTATCCATAGATTTTCAATTATGTTGAGGTCAGGAGATTGTGAAGGCCATGGCAAAACCTTCAGTTTACGCCTCTTGATGTAATCCCCCGTGGATTTCGAGGTGTGTTTAGGATCATTACCCATTTGTAGAAGCCATCCTCTCTTTAACTTCAGCTTTTTCAGATGGCATCAAGTTACCATCCAAAATTTGCTGAAATTTTATTGAATCCATTTTTCCTTCTACTCGTGAGATGTTCCCTGTGCCACTGGCTGCAACACAACGCCAAAGCATGATTGATCCAACCCCATGCTTAACAGTTGGACAGAGGTTCTTTTCATTAAATTCTGTGCCCCTTCTTCTCCAAACGTACCTTTACTCATTCCGGCCAAAAAGTTCAATTTTAACCTCATCGGTCCACAGAACTTGTTTCCAAAATGCATCAGTCTTGTCTATATGTTCATTTGCAAAGTTCAAACGATGATTTTTGTGGTGAGGACGTAGAAGAGGTTTTCTTCTGATGACTCTTCTATGAAGACCATATTTGTACAAGTATCTCTTTATAGTGGAATAGTGTACCACAACTCCAGTGTCTGCCAGATCTTTCTGGAGGGATCGTGCAGTCAAACGTGGGCTTTGAATTGTTTTTCTCACAATCCTGCGAGCTGTTCTGTCTGATATTTTTCTTGGTCTTCCAGATCTTGCTTTAACTTCCACTGTTCCTGATGACTGCCATTTCTTAATTACATTCCGAACAGAGGATATTGACATCTGAAAATGCTTTGCTATCTTCTTATAGCCTTCTCCAGCTTTGTGAGCGTCAACTATTTTCAGTTTCAGTTTTCTAGACAACTGCTTAGAAGAACCCATGGTGCTGATTGTTGGGGCAAGGTCAGATGAGTCTGGGCATTTAAAACCTTTGAGCTTGACATCACCTGGTCTTCCCAGACGATGATTGAGAACAATCCATGACACTGGCAGGTCTCAGCTTTGCAAAGGGGGCAGTGCATGCTATAAATTCTGCAGGGTGCCCAAACTTTTGCAGATGCCATTTTTTTTTTTTCTGTTATTTTGAAAGTGTAAATGATGGAAATAAAATATAACTTTTGTTGACATATTATAAGAATGTCTAATCTGTAATTTGATGCCTTTTGGAGATTTTTCCATCTTTCCGTGGCTTCTTTATGCACATTAATACAAATTTTTAGCTGGGGTGCCCAAACTTTCGATCCCCACTGTATATATGGCAGCACAGTAGCTAAATCATTAGCACTTCCGCCTGGCAGCACTAGGATTGCCGATTCAAAACACAACCATGGCACTACCTTTCTGCAATCTGTACATTGTGAAAATGGGGAATTTGCACGGTTGAACCTATTCTGTTTTGTTGAGTATAGATATCCAGCATGATATTTTTCCCTATTGAGATCTGATGTGTTTTCAAAGTTTTCCTCTAATTTTTTTAAGCAGTGTATATATGTAAAGCAGGGGCGGACTGACCATTTGGAAACTCGGGCACTGCCCGAGGGCCCTGGGTCAGTAGGGGGCCCCATGAGATGCCCCTGGTACCTTTTTCATGGGCTTTTTTGAGTTTGGGCAAGGACACAGGGGCCCCATGATCCCCTATTGCCCGGGGGCCCCATGAGTTGTCAGTCCGCCCCTGATGTAAAGTGCTGCGCTATCTTAGTATCTGTAATAAATAAAATATATATCTATATAGTGTATTCCTAAAGTATTCAGACCCCATTCACTTTTTCTAATTTTGATATGTTGAAGCCTGATACTACAGTTGTTTTAATTAATTTTTTTTCTCATTAACCTGCACACAGTACCCCATAATGACAAAGTGAAAACAACATTTTTAGAAATGTTTCCAAATGTATGAAAAAGGAAAAGCTGAAATATCACATTGGCGTAAGTATTCAGACCCTTTTCAACAACACTTAAAATTTAGCTCAGGTGTCTCCCATTTTTCTTGGTCATTGCTGAAATGTTTCTACACCTTGATTGGATTTGGTAAATGAAATTAACTGGACATGATTTGAAAAGGCAGACAGCTCTCTATAAAAGGCCTCACAGCTGACAATGCATACTGTATCAGAGCAAAAGCCATGAGGTCAAAGGAACTGCCAGCAGAGCTCAGAGACAGGATTATTACAAGGCACAGATCTGGGGAAGGCTATGAAAAAAATTCTGCTGCATAGAAGTAACCCAAGAGCACAGTGGCCTTCATTATTTTCAAGTGAAAGAAAATTGGCAAAGCCAAGACTTTTCCACGAGCTGGTCACCCGGCCAAACTGAGCAATCAGGGGAGAAGGACCTTAGTAAGAGAGGTACCCAAGAATCAATGGTCACTCTGACTGAGCTTCAGAGATCCTGTGTGGAGATAGGACAAAGTTCGGGCTTTATGGCAGAGTGGCTAGACGGAAGCCTCTCCTCACTGAAAAACACATGTAAGCCAACTTGGAGTTTGCAAAAAAAGCACCAGAAGGACTCTCAGACTGTGAGGAACAAGATATTCTGGTCTGATGAAGCCACGATTAAACTGTTTGGACTCAATTCTAAATGTTATGTCTGGAGGACGCCTGGCACCAGGGGCGGACTGACCATTTGGAAAGTCGGGCACTGCCCGAGGGCCCGGGGTCATAGGGGGCCCCATGAGATGCCCCTGGTACCTTTTTCATAGGCTTTTTTGAGTTTGGGAAAGGACACAGGGGCCCCATGATCCCCTATTGCCCGGGGGCCCCATGAGTTTATCACCTGCCCAATACCATCCCATCAGTGAAGGATGATGGTAACAGCATCATGATGTAAGGGTGTTTTTCAGCAGGAGGAACTGGGAGACTAGTCAGAGTTGAGGGCAAGTTGAATGGAGCAAAGTACTGGAATATCCTCAATAAAAACCTGTTCCACAGAGCTCAGGACCTTAGACTGGGCTGAAGGTTCACCTGCTAACATAACAACGATTCTAAACACACAGCCAAGACAACACAGGAGTGGCTTAGGGACAACTATGTGAATGTCCTAGAATGGCCCAGCCAGAGCCCTGGCTTGAACTCTTTTGACAATCTCTGGAGAGACCTGAAAATGACTGTCCACTGACGTTCCCCATCTAACCTGACTGAGCATGAGAGGAATTGCAAAGAGTGGCAGACAATACCCCAATCCAGGTGTGCAAAGCTTGTCACATAATACCCAAAAAGACTTGAGGATGTAATTGCTGCCAAACGGGCTTCAATAAAGTACAGTACTGAGTACTCTAAATGGTATCAATACTTAAGTATGTGTGATATTTCAGTTTTTTCTATTTATTAAATTCACAGACATTTGTAAAATTCTGTTTTCACTTTGTCATTATGTGTTACTGAGCATAGATTAATGAGAAAAAAAATGAATTTAAACAACTGTAGTATCCGGCTGCAATATAGCAAAATTGAAAAAGCCTATTGCCCTTATGCCTTGAGCTTTGTACATAGTGGCATCCCTAGTCTAACTCAGCCACATGTAGGAAATGTGTCATTGACCTCTGGAGCAATTACATAGCCTCCACACATGGCCATTTGGCCAAATGAGGCAAAAGAAGAAAAGCATAATCACAAAAAACCTTTGCAAGCTATATGTTATATTGAAATGTTGTGCTGCATTGTTCCTGTAGACATGTGAATGGCCAGTGTGGTTACTAGAAGGATCAATGACTCTTTTATTCACATCACATCTCAACAAGAATTATTGTAGTACAACACTTTAATTATTGAATCTAATCTATGAGCTTTTACACTTACATAATGGGAAAAGGTAATGAGATTTTTTTAAAACTAAGCCTCTTTTGTCACAATTACCTTCAGGTTAATCATTCATCCACACCTAAATTCTAATATCGTTGAATTCTGCAATCTAGCCATTTTTGTCTAACTGTATATTGACACATACATATTTACCATGATCAGCCCTTACTGTACGAAGGTACTATTTTACATCCTGTCTCTATTCTTTCAGCAGTAATATACCACCAGCATTAATCCTTGTTAAATTTCTTTGAGAAATGGCATAATACAATCCATCAAGGTTTTCTTAGTTGTCTAATGGTTAAACCAATATTTTTTTGAGTCGTGTTGTGTTTTCTGCAGGGGGTAAAGCCAGAGCATGTTAAGGGCTGGATAATTTCATTGAGTTTCACAGAATGATTCTTGTGCGTTAGTGTTCATATTGCAGAGATTTATTTCCCACTTATTTATAGGGCAATGCAAGTCTTGAACCTATACCTGAGTCTCATCTGTATTCTATGTCAGCACCTGAGCGTTCCTACAGAGCACATGCATTTTCAGCTTGTCTCCCTATAGCAGACTACATGCAAGGAACTGTTATTTCCTAATAGAATTCAGCATGTCCAAATAAATCATAGAGATACTTACTTTGGGAACATTGAGATTTCAGGAGAGAGAACTACCAGCAGGATTATCACTCCTGCCTGCAAAATTTATATACACTCAACAAATGTGACAGGAGATAACATGTACTTTGGTCTCAGAAGACTGTCATTTCTATCTATGCTGCGGCAATTTCTATTCTTGTTGAAAGGGTTTTTCCATCCTTAATGCATTGCCATGGATGTGCTTTTTTGTTGTTCAGATTACTAAATTTGCCACATAAACAAGGTGGCATGGGTATTAAGCTGAATCCTTCCCTATTTACTATGTGAGCGCTTGGTTTGCCGGCTGTCTGAATGGAGGTTATTCATAGGGAATGCTTGTTTGGAACTATAGGAAAACAGCACTTTCCCATGCTGTTAATGGTTCATATGTTTGCTGGAATCTGGTGAGGTAATTTTTTTCCCCAAATGGCCATGTTTTTGACTAAACATGGATGAATTTAGGCAAGACTCTGCAGAGGTAGAAACTTTAAATAAATGCCTTATAATGCAGCACAAGAGTTGGAGTCTGTCAAAATATGTTACATACAGGGGTAGACTGACAACTCATGGGGCCCCCGGGCAATAGTGGATTATGGGGCCCCTATGTCCTCGCCCACACTGAAACCACACCTAAAAAAGCCTATGAAAGGTACCAAGGGCATCTCATGGGGCCCCCTACTGACCCCGGACCCTCGGGCAGTGCCCGAGTTCCTAAATGGTCAGTCCGCCCCTGGTTACATACAATATCAAAGTGGATATAAACCTCTAAAATGAAAATTGAACAAATCATATCATTCTATGGTGTGTACCTGCCTCAATCTAAAGCACCTAGTGCAATTTTGGCATGCTTTCTCCTTCCTCTGCTGTCTGCATGACTCACTTCTGATAGCTTATGCCTTCACCAGGCAATACTGGGAGATGGCCTGCCCCCACCGCATGCATTTCAGAGCTTCAGAGGTGCATGTTTCCCTCTAAGAATGTGTAGAGGGGGTGTGTCCATTCCCTCCATTCAGGTCTCAAATTACACTCAGCTCTCTGCTGTGCAGTGTGTGACATTAGATCCCCACCCTGCCTCCTGGAACTAAGAAACTAAGAGTATAAATTCTGTACTTTGAATGGATGTGGAGAAGAGAGGGCTTAAGATAAACAGGTACAACATATGAAGGAGGAATTATTTCATCAATGTGTATCATTTTAGGTTAGTCATTTCAGTGGGTATATGTAAGGGTTTACAACCACCATGTTTTCTAAATCTAGTTATATGTGCTAAAATAAAGCAAATGGCTAAGAAACCCTAAAAAATTCATAAACATGCTCAGGTCATATTTGTTATCCCAAAACAGGAAGGGTTCCTTTGTTCATTACTGTTCCCATAGTATTTATGAAAGGAGCAGGGGTGTTCAGACTTTCCTTTGCCAAACTTTGCTGAAAACTTGGGCTTCTTTGTTTCAAGAAATGTTTTGAACTCTTTTGAGCTTTTTGTAATTAAACGTATGCCTCAAGGGTAGAAAATTACCAGTACAGCCCTTGATGGTAAGACCATTAAGGGTTACTGCCTCCTCTAGCCATGTTACACAAAGCATAAAACTAGATCACCATAGAAAATGTAGCAAACATAAACTGAAAAAAAATACTATATAACACCTGTTTAGGAGTATGGGCCCTAGATTTTTTGCCCCCATCAAAAAATATATTTTCAGTGTGGTAGTGCCATGCTCTCAAACTAGGGTGGCTCTTTGTTTTTGCAAATTAAGGGACATGATGGAATTGTGGAAAGGTTGTGGAGTAGGAGCAGGAGAGTGCAGAGGTCAGGTGTAAGTTACGCACAAAGTTCAGGGGACAGGAGTAATTCACAGAGTATATAGGTAAAAAGTAAGCAATGCACAGAATGTCAAGAGTAAGTAAGTGGGTGCCGTAATATTATAACCCCCAGCATTAGCAGTGATAAAAAAATAAACTTCAGGAACAAACACTAGGATCTCTGTGTGCACATAAGGGATCTCCTTTTTGGCAAGTGAAAATAACATATTTTGTTTCTAGACCTAAATCCTCTTTCTTGTGCTGTGAGAGAAGATGTTATCAGATAATTTTGAGACAAATACAGACAAGGCATTCTCTGTAGCAGGGGTATATCCTTATAATCCTTATTATCCTTATAAAATACTTGTAGCGCTACCCTCATGAGAGCCGCTGGTTTTGGGTCCCCCTGTTTTCCTGCACAGCCAGGCAACACGCATTTTCCCCTCTTGCTTCCAAAATCAGTGATCAGTTCATGAGCTTGGTTTTGTTTGTTTTATTGAGGGTTAAATAACTTGGATGGGGTCTAGGGGTATATGGGATGCTCAATGGAACTGACACAACTTGAAAGACAAAACTTCCTTTGTACAAAAAGCAAAAATTAGATCCTGGACTTTCTACTCCCTCTGGAGTGGCTTTTGTCTTACTAGGAGCTCTCAGTCCCCTTAGATGACCTCTTCAGTTCCCAGATGAAAATCTCCTCATCCACCTGGCTGTCAGGAAAAGTATATTAGGGCAAGGGATTCTAAGACACATAAGTATACTGTCCCAGGGGGAACTAGACATTGGCTGCCAGTGCTGAACAAAGGTCGATAAGATGCTGTTTTTTCAGCATGCCCATGTAACAGAAGCTAGCCTCACAATGGATGAGGAGTTGTAAACATGGGTCGAAAGTCAGCTACTTTCTGCCGAACCAACTGTTTTCAGCCGATATTCAGCCCCTGTGTACCCATCTTAAGACACAGAAGTTGAATCCAACATAATTTAACTTTGGATAAGTACATTTGATGAGTTGTCCAGTCTTTTGAGGTGTAAGTAGATAAGGCTTTCTTAAGTGATGAAAGTAAAAGTTTTCTGAACAAGCATGAAAGTGCGGGGAGTGTCTAACTAGAGACTGTGCTAGATAGAGACAAATACTGAGATAAATACAGAGTTTCCGTTCCTTACCTCTTTTTTCACCTTTTAACAACAGCAGTACTCATATGCGTCAAGGCCCACCTGCCAAAAGGCTGCATATATGCGTACCAGAATGTAAATAGAGTTGTGCTGAGAGTGTGTGCCCTGCGTGCTCCCGACACAGTTACCGGCGGCTAACGGAAAGCTCTCCATCATTATCTGTGACCAGGAGCATTCTGGCCAGCCAATCACGGCGGTCACATGAGCAGAAACTCAGTCCTATCTCCCGGCATCGGAAACCTCTTAAAGGGCCGTGAGGTGCCAGGGTTAACGAGTTAAAAACTGTTTTATTTGTCTAGTTGTCATGCTGATTTGTTGGCTTTCGTAGAGTCTTTAACTAGGAAAAATGTTCACTCTGACTTTACTTGCTATCTGCTTGTTCTAAAGTAGAGGCTCAGAATGTGCTGAGTTGTAGCCAGGCAGTTACCTTTTTTCAGAAAAACCTATGGCTGCTGAAATTATAAGCTCTAACCAGTAAGGCCCTTTGATTCCTCCTGTATTGAATTGTGTTGTAATTATACTGCCTGCCTTCATGTAGTAAAGCGCTGCGCAAACTGTTGGCGCTATATAAATCTTGTAAAATAATAACAATATTTCTTTTAGTACATGTTTCTTTCTTTTCGTTTACAAACGTTTTTATTAGAAGATAGACAACAAAAATAGCACCACTTCATGAAGTATGGTATACAACAAGAAAAAGGCACATAAGTAAAAAAACCCTGTCTTATAAAACATAGAAAGTTCGGGTACATGAGTGAGGTAGGCAGTTAGATATACTGAACATTTTCACAACCAACAAAAATTCAATGTCAATAAATCTATGATAACCTGTCATTCTAACAATAAATGCTGATATGACTTCCAACCATCCCATTTTCTGTTGAATAACTGCATCTTATCTAGCAATGTATATTGAATACGTTCCATCAGCATTACCATATCAACTCTACGCAGAACAGAGGACAAAGGGACTGCTGGTGTCTTCCAATGAAGGGCAATGGTCCATAGGGTACAGACGCAGATAGTATGAATTAACCTCATTATGTTGATCGGGATCCCCAGAATAGGAGAACCCAATAAACAATTTTGCAATGACAAATTTATCAGCAAGTCCTCCAGGGCCGAGGCCACCTCAGAAACTTTACGCCAGATTGAAGAAAAACCAGGGCAAGCCTAAAATATATGCACTAGAGTGCCAGCAAGGCCGCAACCCCTAAAACAGAGGTGCAACGTTCCTGGAAACATGTTATGTAGTCTAGAGGGGGAAAAATACCAACGGGTTAAAAGTTTAAGGGCCTTCTCACAAACTGAAAGAGACCTAGATCCCTTACGTATATTATCCACCATGGATTCCCAGTCCTCTTCCGAGAATGTAATACCGCAATCAGCCTCCCATTTCTGTCTATATGGGGGGGGGGGGGGTGCAGCAAAAATGGCAATTGAAAAGGAGCAATATAAATCCTAGATAAGACCCATACACCTGGGAGAGTCATGACTGATACGTTCAAAATAAGGGATCGGGGACGAAGGTGTCAGTCCAAAATGGGAACTAAAAAAATTTCTTATTTGCCGATATCGATAATATTCTCGAAGAGGAATGTCAAAAAGCATCAGTAACATATCAAAACAAATAAAAGACCCGCCTTGCTGAAAATCCATTAATCTAATAAGTGCACGATCATACCACCATAGAAACACCCGAGAAGATGAAATTGCTGTAACAAAATTCGGATTGGCGAAAAACGTCAAACCCAGTGAAACGGGAGAGACAAGACCCAATTTGGATTTGTAAAAGGACCAGATTGTCAAAAAATGAGTGACAATTGTATTATAGACCGACAATGAGTGAGGGGGAATATTTGTCCATAATACACCTGGTAAATAAAATGGGAGAATAGATTGAAATTCAAATCTGATCCAGGGAATTCGGGAGGTAATAGTTGCCCATTGCATCATTTGAGAAAATCGGGCAGATAAGTAATAAAGCCAAAAATTAGGAAGGCCTAAGCCCCCTATACATTGTGATTTATAGAGTACAGATGAGGTAAAACGTGGGCGTCTATTGTGCCAGATGAAATTATGTATCATTTGTTGAAAGCGATTGAGAAATGTTTTGGAGCCCAATATTGGAAGCGCTCAAAATAAATAGAGGAGTTTAGGCAAAACATCAATTTTCACTCCCGTGACTCTACCCAGAAACTAGATAGGATACCTATGCCAAATCTTAAATAATGTATACATGCGAGACACACATGGTGGTTAATTGGCAGCAAAGAGTCCTTAGGCGTAAGATAAATTCCCAGATATAGGATCCGATCCTTGGCCCATTTAAATGGGAAAGAACCAAGGAGGGTCTCCCCCAGGGGCTCAGCAACATTAATAGGCATAACCACAGATTTAGTAAAATTTACCGTGAGACCTGACACGGATGCAAAATCATTCAACAATGTGCACAAGTTAGGCAGTGATACTAATGGGTTGGTAAGAAATAGCATGACGTCATCGGCATACATACATAACTTGAATTGTAAGTCCAAAAGAGAATATCCCAAAATATTCGGGTGTGACCTTATAGCGATAGCCAAGGGTTCCAATATAAGCGCAAACAGCAAGGGCGAAATTGCAACCAGAGAGTCTAATCCTCATTTGAGGTGAATCACAAAGGGCCTGTACACCTGATAGAAATTCATCGCTAAAATCCAATTTCTGGAACAGTGAAAACAAATAGAGTACATGTTTCTTTCAAAGGGGAACCAGTCTGTGCAGCTGGTACCTGCCAAGGCTAAGATTTGCCAGACTTCTAGAAGTAGCTGGAAGAGACCCTGCTGGACTGTTCATTCAATCTTCCCATAAAAAGTGCATTTAATATATTTTATGCATTGCACCCGTAGAAGCCTTCTTTGAGTAGAAATCAAAGCTCTGAGACTGCTGCTGGGTACCTTTATTTTGGATGCTATGTCAGCAGCCCCAGCAGACTCACAGCTGTCATTCAGGTGTAATATTCCCCTATTCTCCTCCCCCCAGCAGCTATGTAAAAGGGTACGTGGGGAGGAGGGGAAGACAAACTTGCTAGCACAGAAAGCAGACACTTCCAAAAGTGCAGATGGCTATGACATGCAAGGAGGGAGAGGGCTGTAAAAGAGAATAGACTCTTCATAGAAAGGTCAAATTTACTACCAAGTTCAGAGGAAAATTGCAAGTGAATACAAATAGTTTTTGGAAAGGAAAAACATTGCAAGTAAGCATTTGGATTGCTTGATTGTTATATGCTTTTACCTGAAATATTTTTTTGTAAAATTCTTTTTATTGAGTTTTAACAATTGGTCTGGGTAATACAGCAGACAATAGGGAAAATTCCCAAAAATAATTAGTTAACAACAAAAATTGCCTCATCTAATATGCACAGCTAAACATCACCAAATGAGAACATATACTAAGGCTGGAAAGGGGTAACCACTGTAGGATGTTCACAGACAAATAATATATAGATCCATGGCCCCCCCGCATAGAAATGGGATTTCAATACAGCAACCCACATAAGATTGTCATGTATGAAACATAGAAATATCCCAGCAGTTTCGGATGCACAGGCAGAGTAAAATAAAGGTTTTCCATCATGAGTGACAAGGCACATAGTGGCAGCTGATACGCCTAGTAAACATGGTCATATCCAACACAAACAATGGCTAAGACATGGCTCAGAGCAAAAGCTAGTCAGAGACAGTGTCAGATGAAGATGTCCATCGACCCATTCTCTTGTCAAACTTAGTAAAAGCCCCCCTTCTTAGATAGGAAGCCTTATAGAATGAAACTGCTTTATTCACCAAGGATTTCCACACCACCAGAGTAGGTGCAGATGATTTCTTCCATGACAAAATAATGAACTTGCTAGAAAAACATAACAGTAAAGAAAGGAGCGTGCGGATTGCTTTTGTGGTGGTCAATGGCTCAACCAGACTCAGAAGGCAGACTTCAATTGTAAAAGGTACAGAAATAGAGGTAACAGAGGTGATACAAGTTAACACTGCCTGCCAGAAGGCCTTAATGCTAGGGAAATCCCAAAAAATATGCATGAAGTCAGCTATAGGTGCAGAGCATCTCCAAAATAGGGTAGACTGGCCCCTGTATATCCTAGCGAGCCTAGCTGGGTAAAATATACCCTATTCAAAAATAACGGTCTCTAGCAGAGATTAGACAACTGAAAGGGGCCTCCCAGACAGCACCCCAATCATCCCGGTCTAGACCACGAGGCACTGCATCCCAGACTGATTTACATGGACTGATCAACTTAGCTGTTTCTGGGACAAGGTCCTTGTATATAGTGGACAGTGGTTTAGTTAATGATGCATCCCAGACCAGGGATTCCACATCACTGGATTTGAGGGTAAGAGATTACCTGCAATATTTTAAAGTGCATGGTGATTCACATGTGTGCTGTGCCTTTGAACTCGTGCCACTTTCAGAAATTAGGCTGAATAAGAGTCTTGACCGTAGCAGATTGTAACAGGTTCTCTTTAATTTTCTTATTTTTCTGCTGTCATACTCAGATTGCACATTGAATCACTTCTTTACTGTGTACTGGATTATTTAAGGTTACAATAAGTACAGTAAATGCGTGATTTACCGGTACTTAAATGTAGATTTATACTAGATAACCTTGAAGACCAAAACTTTGGTAAATCTATCAATGTTGAATTAAAGCTGCTTTTTTAGATTCTGTGGCAAAAATAATCAGCACTCTTTGGGGTAACATTTGTTTTTAGAACAGATTTAAACAGTGACACAGTAACCACATGTGGCTTGCACTACCCCTTGCTGTAGGTTGTGGAGGACTTTCAAATTTAGCCAACTTTCCCCTCTGTCTAAGCACATTTTGCTTTACATGGCTCCAGTAAGTATGGTGCCAAGCATAGTCTAAAATGTTTAAATCTTTTATTTTAAATTGTTTGCTTAAGTGTTTTCTTGGTATTTGTTATAGTAGGTTTTACACATAGTTTTAATGTGGCTTACAAGCAGATAAAGGATGGGAATATTTGATGTTCAGAACATTCCCTTACTAGTACCTTCTAGCCAAAATCTCTCAACATGGCAAAAGTTGGTATCAAAAGTTAATTGCAAAGATTGATGCCAGGAAATGGAAAGGAAATAAAGTGAGTGGGAAAGAGAAAACATTACGAACTGCAGAAGACAAAAAACCACTGGCTCAACATTTTAAACAATATGAGATCATAATGGAACAAACAGAAATCAGTCTTCACATCATGTGAGCCTGCAGCTGGAATCAACATGACTGCTCAGCTGTTTTGCAAAAGTTGGAAGAGTCTGCAAGACGTGTGATTGAAATTCATTATGAGTTTCTCTATGACCAGATATCACTTCTGTACCTTTTCTAATGCTATCTTCCTTTCTGTTATGTTTTATTATTGGTTCAGAATGATCACAAACAGAAACCAATTTCAGTTTGTATCTGAGAGGACTTTACAACAAGGGTCTTGCCAAAAAACTGAATTGAGACTTGGTGGTTTTCTTTATCTGCCCTTTGTATTAATGTACAGTTGTTGGCTATTGCCTATTTTCAGACATTTTGCCAAAGAAGAAATTGTCAAGGATATCAAGGAAACCCATTTGAAACAGAGCTCCAGAGTAAATGTACGGATATGTGCTCTATAGGTCAGATTTATTAATTAGCACAGTAGATCTATTACTGTGGGACCAGAGACAAAGAGGGAGCTTTTCCCTGTGTAGTTATCAGACATGTATTTTCTTCTTATTGTAGCACTGCTCCATTGGAGGTTGCTGTTGATTTGGGTCCCACTATAGCCCTGCACAGTCATGCATTCAGCATTTTCAGACAACTTGCATCCAGAGTCAGAAATCAGTCATTGAGCTTTATTTCTTGGTTTATTAAGGGGATTTAGAACTGGGATAGGGTAAGGAGGGTATAGGATACCAAAGAGAACTGACAACCGAGGACACAATTACTGGAACTATTCAGAAGCACAGTCTCTGTTGGAGAGCTAGCCAGCATCTCCTTAATGTACCACCACAGACCCTAGATGAAATTCTCCTCTTCACCCAGCAATGTGGAGGTTTTCCTGAGCAGGGGATTTGGCTCCTATTCCTTTAAATACATGAACAGTCATTAGTAGGGGGCTAATATGGTTTCCCACCAGAGTGCTCCTTCCCCTATCAGCCCAGGGGGTGCAGGTGTTCTCACTCAGATCCTCCACTTGCTGGTTGGCTTCTGCCTTTCCAGCTCCAGGCTCGCAGACAGGCCCATCCCTCGCCCTCCTGGCAGCCTCCTTCCTTGGCCCCAAATCTTCCTGTCTCCCACACTCCACACTCCTGCCAATGAGCAGGCTCCAACACTTTTAAGGGTGTCCAGCCCCTTGCCAAGCCTTCTGTTGGGCATTGGCTAGGATCTCCCAAGAGTGCTGCCAGTCACTCCTCAGATCCATCCACTACCTTTAAGGCCTTCCTCTAAAAACCCTAAATCAGGGGAAAATAACAGAGGGGCTGGCCTGCAGAGCATCTCAGCCCTGACCACAGCTTGACCGCTCTCTGGCTATTAGGCCTGGGATGCTGCTCAGACCTTGTCTAACCATTGGAGTCTAGCTCCCCCTAGCTAAACTAGGAGGGTGCAACATTATCATAATTAGATATATAGTCGTCTCACATAAACTTTTTTATACTTTTTCATGATATTTCAACAAATTGGGATCTGTAAAACAAGGAAAAATTATTTGCAACACAGGTGATCCTCTGGTGGTACTTTGCCAGACTTTGTACATTTACAAGCTCCAGGGACAAACCTGGTCCTGTGTTGTCCGATTGGCTGAGAGCTTTGACAAACTTTTCTCAAACATGTGAAGATTGGGCTCAATACGTATCTCTCAAACGCAAGGAAAAAATTGCAATCCCAGATCTTACAGGTCTTTAGAAGGGGCACTATATAATGGATAAAATGTATAGATGGAAAGCTTCCACTAGTCATATAAATGTGTGCCTGCATGTACCTTCCAAATCAATTCCCAAAACATATACAGAGTGGAAGTTTGACACTTTTTTGTTGTTTTGGAGTATTTTAAAACATAGAGGATGCTGGAAATCCACTTTAAGGAATTTTTGTTATTGGGCTAAGTAAAAAGTAATCAAGATGCTCTGTGTGGTATGCATTCAACAGGCCATCCAGTGAGTTCACAGGGTTGCTTACCTACAGACCCTGACAACCACATCTCCAGTTGCCTCCTTATGCATCCATTCACCTGTATTCATGTTTACTTTACTTTCCATCCCTCTTTCATGCTTTAACCCTTTCTGGCATGTGTTATGAAGCTCCATCTATATAACCTATTCTTAATTGGATTTGCAACATAGGCTGTATTCAATTACAGATTCCTAATTAAAGAAACAATTTTACAAGCACGATTTGCCTCCCTTCAGAAGCACTGATTAGCCTGAATGAAGACGCGCATCTGCGGTTAAGTGAGGGTCTGAACGGTGGTAATTAGGACATAATCCTTGGAGATGAGTGGAAATCTGGAGGTGATGAGAGGGTGGTACAGAGAGATAGAAAGAGAGTGAGAGAGAGAGAGAGAGAGAGAGAGAGAGAGAGACCAACCAGCTTCCCTTTGGTGTCTGCGGGTAATGAAAAATAAACAAGTGAAAAGTACCTGTATTACTATAGACGACAGGTCATAGTGAACGGGGCCTAAAAAACAAGCATTGCATCCAACTGTAAAGGAACACACCAGTAATATGACCTAACCTTTTTTATTAAATTTCAAAGACCATAAGACCTGGAGAAACAATGGGGTTGATTTAGTAAAACTGGAGACTGCAAAATCTGGTGCAGCTTTGCATCGAATCCAATCAGCTTCCAGGTTTTATTGTCACTGTTTAGTTGAAAAAGCTGAAGTTAGAAGTTGATTGGCTACCATGCACATCTGCACTGGATTCTAAGTGCTCCCATTTTAGAAAATCTCCCCCACATTATACATATTTACAGTATATGGTCCAGGGACCCTAGACTTCTACCTGCAATCCACATGCAGGTCTGAATGAGGAGAACACACAGTTCCTAGATTCATATAATGTAGTGGAGGTATTTGTGTAAATACACAAATAGGTCAGAATTGTAATATGTTAATAAGATTCAAACTGAAATGTTCATTTGGGAAGCAAAATGATAAATGCCAAGATATCCTGCTAAAAAAACTAGTTCCTTAATTTTTCTTTTTATTGTATCCTAATTAGAACTAGTATGTGTGTGATACTGTTTGATGTGATTATATTCTGTTAGTAGTAATAACAAAACATATTGTTGAATTCTCCACTCTGCTACTTTGTCCCCCTACATGCTATGCTGTTTGTCAAAATGATGCAGTGGTAGCAAGGAAGCACTGGAAACATTTAGCTTGGAAGGAGAACATGACCAACTAACTCTTTCATGATAGACATTGTTTCCTGTAGGCTATAGAAAGCGTACTACACAAAGAAGTCTTGATATGTGAATGTGACAAACAATGAAAAATTAATGCATTTTGCCTAATATAAATATTTCTTATGGTCATAACTGCAATCTAGTGCCCATAATGTGGCATTTTTTATAAGATGCCCTTTATGATCATAGGAAGAAATCATGTTACACAAATTCCGGAAATGTTTGTCACAATTGTACAGCAAATTATTTTAAAATAGTGCCACAGTGATTGGTGGCTATGGTAAAGGGTTGCTGTTGTCTTACAGAATATAAGTAATTTATGGTAACACACATTTTTACCTATAACTGCATGAAAAAGGATATTGTAAGAGGATGAACTGAAAATAGTAAGCACATTATTTGCTGAGCAAGATGATTACAGCTATGTAAAAATTATATGGACTTATCTAAATAAAACACAAAATAAAACACCGTGTCATAATCAGAAAGAATCCCTATTATGCTAATTTCTTTAACAATTTCACAGTTTTGCATTTCTTACCTTCCATTACCTTCCTTTGCAGCTCTCTATGTTTGGTTGCATAAAATCTCAGAACTGCAAGAAAGATGGAAGACTTCACTCTGCTTGCACTGATTGGGGTCTACCACTTTAAGATCTGTGGTAAAATACTTCTTTTAAAATTGTTTTGCAATTTACTAAAAAACGCAATTTTCAGTATTTATTCCATGAAACCAATTGTATTTTATTGCATGTAGTCATATCCACTGGGATGGATACAGCGGAAAGGGATTAGAATGCCAGTCAGTTTTTATTCCTGTTTGTGCCCCTGTTGGAGAGATTCGCTCTCTGTATTTCTCCTGTTTCTCCTGATCATTAAACGTGAAAGGGAAAGAAAATCCCACATTTCGGGTTGACATTGGAACACTAACAGAGGGGAAATCTTTCCAATAGGAAACAGAGGGTAAACAAAATATATGATGGGGTTCTAACCCTCCCTTACTCTAAATAATCTAAAATGAAAAAGAAGTTACTTTAAAGTCATTTTTGCTGCGATATTTGGCAAATTCATGGCTATATCTTTGAACATGTCTGTTTTTTCTTGATAGAGAATAGCCATTGGGGGAGATATGCTTAAACTGGAGCCTAGAAAATCTGGTGCAGCTGTTCACAGTGACCAATCAGCTTTTAAATTCAGCTTGTTCACTGTAACTTTGACAATAATAGACATGTGCAATAAGTTTTGCTACTGAAATTCGGACAACATTTTCATTATTGGGAGATTTGGATGTATCTGAATTTCCAAATCACAATAGTAATGAGTTTCAACTAATGGCAGTCAGAGTGCCATTGTCTATCCTGTAGAGGTCTGTGCATCCCTCCATGGATATGCCTCCCCAGACCATCACTGACCTATCACCAAAACGGGCATGCTGAATGATGTTACAGGCAGCATAACATTCTCCATGGATTCTCCAGACTCTTTCATGTCATGTACTCAGGGTGAACCTGCTCTCATTTGTGAAAATCACAGTGGTGGACCTGCCAATTCTGGTGTTCAATGGCAAATACCAATTGAGCTCTATGGTGCCGGGTAGGACGTCGGACCCCTCATGAAGTCTGTTTCTGATTGTTTGGTCAGAGACATTTTACACCAGTGGCCTGCTGGAGGGCTCTGGCACTGGCTTTTATAGGGCTCTGGCAGTGCTCATCCTGTTCCTCCTTGTACAAAGGAACAGATACCGCTCCTGCTGATAGGATAAGGATCTTCTACAGCCCTCTCCAGCTCTCCTAGAGTAACCACCTGTCTCCTGGAATCTCCTCCATGCTCTTGAGGCTGTGCTGGGAGACACAGCAAACCTTCTGGCAACGGCACATATTGATGTGCCATCCTGGAGGAGTTGGACTGCCTGTGCAACCTCTGTAGGGTCCAGGTATCTCCTCATGCTACCAGTAGTGACACTGACCCTAGCCAAATGCAAAACTAGTGAAAAAGAGTCAGAAAAGATGAGTAGGGAAAAAAATGTCAGAATCCTCCACTCTGCAGAACAATTCCTCTTTTGGGGGTCGTCTCATTGTTGCCCATCTAGTGCACCTGTTGTTAATTTCATTAACACCAAAGCAGCTGAACCTGATTAACAACCCCCTCTGCTACTTAACTGACCAGATCAATATCCCAGGAGTTTAATTGACTTGATGCTATACTCTGATTAAAACGTGTTCCATGCAGTGTATATGCTTGTATATACACAAAAATGTCTTCGCAAATCTGGCGAAATAACAGGAGGAAATAAATATATTTGACTAAATATAACATTTATGTGTTTTTAATCATATTTAGATTTCTGTGCATTACTGTTGAGAGACTACTGATCCAAAAAGGCAGAGACTACTTCAAATTGGCTATTATATTTTTACATTCCTTTAGTATTGCATGCCTGGACCACTAATTATTTACTGCGTGCATTTATTTATTAACAATATTTCCTTTAGTGAATTGACTTTAATCCTGTTTTATGAGGTATTTACCAAGTTTTTTTTCTTTTAAAGGTAAATACAGCATAAAGGAATAGTGAATTGACATTTTCAGCATTGCATATAATATTTGGGAAAAATGTGTCAAATCATCTGCGATGACGCATGCAATCTGATATAATGGAACCCTAACTCCTCTCAGGCAAAACAACCCAACATATATTGTTTGAACAGGCTTTTGGGGAAAAAGTTCCCCTGCCTTTCAGTCTAGTCCACCCCTTAGCCCCAGTCAAATCTGGATACATATTAGCCTATACCCAATTATTATAATTGTAAATAAAGTTTGCTTCTTCTCTTCTTGTCAGTTAGAGTAGAGTTTTCTTCTATATGGTTTGTATAGTAATGAAGCACAAAGAGCCATGATGATGTGCAAACTGCACTAACCCAAAGTAACCAAACAGATGTCAGTTTATTGTGGTCAGAGAGCTGAAAACCAAATATGAGTTGCTGATACTGCAATTTGGACAAATGCCTTATTAAATACTCCAGATTGTGTTTTCTTCAGTCCAAACTGAATAGGTTTGCTATTTAAAGTGGTTGTAAAGGCTCAATGTTTTTTACCTTCATGCATTCTATGCATGAAGATAAAAAAAACCCTTCTGAGTGCAACAGTACCCCAAATACTTGCTTGAGCCCAATCCCAATCCAGCAATGTGCATGAGAGCCTCTGCTCTCCGGGAACTCTAAGACTCTCACTCTATATTGGCTATTGGCTCCCACTGCTGTCAATCAGTGAGCCAATGAGGAGCGAGAGGGAGTGGGGCTGAGTCATGCCTGTGTGAATGGACACACAGAACAGTGGCACATGAGTGAGCCTGCTTGGGTGCCCCAATAGCAAGCTGCTTGCTCTGAGGGCTGCTTGCTCTGAGGGCACTCAGCAGGAGGGAGGGGCCAGGAGCCCAGAAGAGGAGGATTGGGGCTGCTCTGTGCAAAACTATTGCACAGAGCAGATAAGTATAACATCTTTGTTATTTAAAAAAAATAGTTGCCTTTAATATCCCTTTAAAATCTAAACTACACTACTCTACACTAGGCATGTATTTTATTGAAAGAGGAAATGAGGGCATGCATTTCTGCATTCTAGTTTGCTGTTAGCACCATTCATTTGTTTTATATAATGGATCACCTGACGCTGTGTTCCAGCAGGCCGCACTCTCATTATGTTCATATCTACCCAGTATCCGTTTAGATGTTCATATTCAGACTATTTAATGCTTCATTCATAAACCACACATCCTGCAAATGCATCAAGGTTCAGAGCTTAATTTAAAAGGTCATCACTATTTACGACAGCTGTCCAAAATTTAATGAAATCCTCTACATATATCTATCTGGAGTAAGCATGACTAAAGCTGAATTATGGGTGCGAAGCTACTTTCAAGTAAATGACTACATTTGGCCCATAGGCAGGCTGGAAGATTTGATAAAGTGATACTGTACACTTCTGAATATCAGGAGGCATCAAGGATATTGCTCAGTTTTGTTTGTCACAAGTCACAGGGAAATTCAGTATGGTCTCTACCCCCGTGGCCATCCAGTGTAGGCCTCTCCTCATCTGCAGTTCTTTAAATACAACTAGATTTTGTACAAAGTTATACAATATTGTACACTACAATATTGGCATCTCTGTCCTTTCTGCAAATCTTCATTTAATACCCATGCATAGCATTTTTTGTGTTTTTCGTTCCAAAGCAATTTCTGGCCAGGCTGAGCATTCCTAGCAGCAGAATTAAAAGCTAAAGCATAGATCGCCTTGGGATTTCCACCGATGATTCTTAATGGTAGGAGAACAAGGAATTTATGCAGCAAGCCATGATTAACTTGTACAGAACAGTTTGTTTGGAGGGGGGAAGTTGTTTAGTTATGCCTGTAAATGCTCTGTGCTTTGCCCGACTGCTTTTTTCAGAAGCTTGATGTGTTTGTTAGGAAACAAAGCATACAGAGCCCTGGAGGGACGAGCTCCACTATTGCCTGCTCTGATCATGGTGGAAACCTCAGCAGAATTGTTTTTGTGTCCATATACTGGATTCATGTCAACCAGTAAGCACGGCATAATTTCAACTTGCTGTAATTATCGGTTCAAATGCTGACTTGGGAATTACCTTTTCTGCCAGCAGGTCAATAATAGTTCTCCTCTTGCAACGTGGAAATACATGGACTCAAAGCTAAGTTGAATAATTCATTGGGGAAAACTGCTGCCAATTCATAAATGTTGTGAAATTTTAATGCTACATTGGGCTAATTAAGATGTAACAATTTGGATCAGCATTTGAATCACACATTTTTGTGGAAGATGTTCAAGGACTTACAGAGACTAACCACTTCCTTGTGGACTTTCTTGAGGAATGCATTATCCTGGGCAGCTTGGGCAGTGGATGAGAGTATATGGACTTTCCTACACTGGACAGTGCTCACAATTGAGTTGTGCCTCTGGAAAGCTCTTCGATGGTTAGCAGCTAGTTTATGGAATGGATCAGCAGTACAGTGTTTCATTTTTCTTTACCATCTGTCTCCAGTGGCCTGGATTATCCTACCAGAGATTCTTTTTGGAGCTTCTTCATTTACCTGCGTAGGATTACAGAGGCTAATTCAAGTGTGCCTATTTTGTGGATGGCTTGTTTTTCTGAGCACTATGTCTTTATGGTTTCAACTTTTAATCCATTGCCTTCCAACGATGTTTCTGCTGTGGTTGATACTTCCATGGAAGTTTTTATCTGGTTCCATTCGTTATTTAAAACATCTATCAGTGCAATCTTTAAAGTGCTTTAATTTTCTGTAGAAGAGCACTCATCCTATGCTACCGAGGATGCAAGATCTAGAACAAAACACCGTAAAGCATTTTACTGTCAGTACTTTGTTCTTCCTTTAAAACTCTTGAAAATGTCCTACATGTGACATGAGACAAATTCAGTCACAACCCTAGAATTTAATAAGATGAAGTGATAATGCACAATAAACCAATGACAAAAGCAACAGGAAATTTAGACAATCACATGCATCATCTCTATAGTCCTTTGCTTGAAATTGGAATCATTTCAACATTGAAAAGAAGAAACAGAACATTCCAGGGCTGACATTAGAGAAGCAGAGCAATTATTAAGCAATAATGAGGGAGTAATATGAAGAGGCTCATAGATAATTGTCTAATTTACAGTGGTAATTACCAGAAGAATTTTGGGAGACAAAGGAAGCTAAAAAAAAAAAACTTTCCAAAAGAAGTTGTTACCTGGGGTGTGAAATTGTGACTAACTCCAGAGGAGGAATTAGCAGCTTTTAACCTTATTCCTAAGAGCTGAATGAATTAAGCACTTGTAGGTCTCAACAATGACTGACTTCAACTAATTGCTGACAGCGTGATGAATTCTGCTTGCAGCACACTGATGCTTGTTTTGTTCACTGAGGGAAACAATACACCAGAAAAGGAAAGAGTAGGACTATAATCACTGATTTTTTTCCCAGGTAGGAATACTCCAGCAAGTAAATAGTTAGCTTCAGTGAGCAGGTGATACATTGTGCCTCAAACCCCCCCACCTCTTTATCAGAGGCATACTTAAGGTTCAATCAGAGGCTTAATGGACCCATGCGAATTATGAGACTAATTAAGAGCATGCCGGGCTTGTAAAACAAAACAGCTGTGGTGACTGCAGGAAAGAGGGACATCCTCTCAGCTCCAGCTTGGAAACAAGGGTGGGCCTGTACGTAGCAACAAACCAACTGAGGGCTTTGGATAATCTGGGGTTTTCATTAAAGATGTTGCACTTTTAAAGCACTTTGCCACACAGCAACATAATTGTGTGTGTTTAAGCTTACAATGCATCATGCATTCTTTTTCGAGATCAGCTACCATATTTCCTTACAATCACATCAGTACAGAACTAAAGCCCAGTCAGTACAATACTTCTAATCAAAATGTTTGTTAAAACTGAATGACTATAGTGATTAAGGTTCTTCAACCAGATTACAGTTTTGATCTGAAAGAGTAGACACACATCTTTAATGACACAAAGCAGGGCAGTTCATAAATTATTTGGATTATTCTGAATATTTTGACAAGACTGTTGGCATCAGTTGTTCTCTTTTTTTTTCATAGTCAGAATAATGAGGCTGTAATGCATATGACCAAATCTATTCATGTGTTTACTATTAGCTAGTCAGTCTATTAGATCTTTTTTTTCCTGCCAGATTGCTTTTTGTTTCCTTCGATTGACACTGTTGTCTCCCACACAAATCTTAAATACAGTTTGCTACTGCAAAAAAAGAGGTATAATATTTACCTCTCTGGAGGAGATGTCTGTATTCCCCTCCAAGCACTGTGGTTCCTTCAATGTTCCCCTTGTTGCTGTGTCTTATAGAGATGTGGGCGGCAGAGAATGAAACCAGAACTTGTGATGGGGGGGCACAATGCTGAAGATTCTTATGGAGGTTTTGGGGTTTCAAAGGAGCACAGATAGGAGCCAAAAACCACTGGAGCGGAACCTTTCTTTTGCAGGGACCTATGTTTAGGATTTTAGGGGGCAATCACAGTGTCACTTTATGACAATAGTTCTGGAAGTTCTGTGACTCAGGATCCATTTGAAACCAGTTCATGAGTGCTGAGGACC
Organism: Staurois parvus; assembly: GCF_062004578.1. Taxonomy (NCBI): domain Eukaryota; kingdom Metazoa; phylum Chordata; class Amphibia; order Anura; family Ranidae; genus Staurois; species Staurois parvus. The sequence continues at coordinate 1,825,438 of NW_028317941.1, forward strand.
ACCTATGCCCAATAGCTACCCGTTTGTAACACTTACAGGTGTTTTTTTAAATGATTAATTTTTATAATATGTGTTTTCACTGCTTAGAACCTTCCCCTATTTGTCACTTCTCTGGTTACCTACTACTCCCCAACTTTGTTTAATCTCTATCTCTCTTTCATACCACTATTCATTCAACTCAAAGGCACAAAAAAAAAGGAAAAAGATGTTAGTCTGTAGATCCGAGTTGTCAAAATATTAGCATAGCATTCTAAAAGCGATACACTGAATGTTTCATGGATCCATCCATAAACTTACAAACATAACTTAACACATGTACTGTGTACTGTATGTGTAAATGAATGCTCAGTAATTGGATTGTGCCATCATACCCAGCATTCATGTACAGCCATAACCTGTAAACACAATTAAAATGTATCTCTAGCCAAAACATTTTTTGGCATTTGGATAGGGGAGGTTATGCTAAGAAACTTTGTCAGTTTTTTTTCTCCGTGTTTTTTTGTTGAGGTTTCTTGGAGATAAAAAAGAAAATGACTTAAAATCTCTCCAAAGCAAAGGAAAATCCCCTTTTTTCTTAAAAAGTTGATACTGGAACATATGTCCATAGTGGAAGATTTCCCCTCTACTCCTGGTGATGGCTTCAAAATGGATTTTTATGGATTTCCCATCACATTTTGTCTCAGCTACAATGGTCACCAGGACAAATAGAGGGGTGGGTATTCCCTTTAGTGACATTCACATCAGTAAATATCAGCAGTGGCCCTAATCCTTTCAAAATTCTATCCAAAACTAAAACAAAACTACACCTTAAAGATGACTAACAGAACGCTAATATTTTGCAAGACGTCTCCTTATGTTTGCTGCTCTTGCGGATAGCAGGTTTCTCTGTGCAGCTACAGTATATAACTGCTGTTAATGATAGACCAGTCTGCCACTTGGCACGCAATGACTGCTCCAACTTATATGTTTTATATTTGCTACGCAAATTTGATGTAGCAATTGAATACTGAGCCCATGGAAAGGGAGATGTCACCACAGAAAAATTAAGTGCCTGTTAAAGCTTTGTGGTTCACCTTTGCTTTTTGATTTTCGTTTTGCTAAGTAATTTCTATAATCATAATGCCTCATTTGTTTTCTGATTTTCTTGTCATCCATAAGAATCAGAAAAATTAAAATTCTACAATGCTTTCAGATGATTTTGGTCTTTCTCCATTTAATCTTTGTCCTTTAAATGCACCTAATCAAAACAACAGGTTGTGTTTGTAGGAGAATTAACAAGTGCATATCTATATTTACTCTTTCTATTGTTTTAATATAAGCAGCAGTAATAAGCCTAATATATGTTGTTTGTGATCTGCTGGGAGGTTGCAGCCAAAGAAAGACCTTTGTTTGATTCAGTGCCAGTAACTCATTCTCTTTTCCTGGTACAAAGCAGCAGCTATAGCCTGACATGAGTTTGCACTAATTGAACCAGCTGAGCTGCATAATAATATAGCAATATTTTAGAAAAGCATAGTCCATCATATTACTCATAGTGATACATAATGCACCTACTCTATGTAATTAATTTCTCCTTGTTTTTGCCTTTAGGCTCACAAATACCATGCAATGTATATATCATGACAATATTATATTCTTTATTATAAAATAAAGGCACATAGCCATGCAGCATGTCTCATACCATAAAAATAATTTTATTAAATTATCGTAATCCTATGTATTGTGCTTGCTTCTTCATGTTTGTATCAGTGATAGTTCCCCAAGTGGCTAAGAATCAAAGAATGTGGATGACACTTGAGGGTTGATTTACTAAAGACAAAAAGATTGTGTACTCTACAAGTACATTGCTCCATAGCTTAGTAAATAAGGGAAAGCTCTGCTGACGCTGCTTTTTTAAATTTTACTTGCACGTGATTGCGGATTCTTTGTACTTTTGCACTTGCAAAGTATACAGTCTATTTGCCCTTAGTAAAATTAACCCCTTGAAGTTTGTGTTTACCCATTTGCCGCCCGCCCTATGGCCAAACGGCGGGCGGCAAATGTCATCAGCGTTCCGGGTGGACACCATATGGCGTCCTCCCGCACATGTACAGATTGCACTCCTGCAGAGCAGCGCAGCGGCGCGATCTGTCACCTGCCGTGTAGCTCGGACACGGCCAATGACAGATCTGAGTATCGGCCCCGTTGCTGGTACCATGTGACCTGCTGTGACCAATCACAGCAGGTCACATGACAGTTGTATACAATGGATGGCTTCATTCATGCCATCCATTGTATACTAGTGTTTAGCTGTGAATGGTCACAGCTAATCACATGAACATATCATGTGATTAGCTGTGGCCAAATCACAGCTAAGCGCAAAAAAACCCCCAAAAAACCCTGAATTAATCGATGTCATTCAGGTAAATGCTTGCTTATAGCAAAGTAATTATTTGCTATAAGCAAATTGTGTAAAAAAAAAAAATACTGATCACTTCCCCAAAGTAGTACAATGTTACTATGGTAACATTGTACTACTTTGGTCATAGTGAAATATGAAAAAAAAAATCCTAAAAAAAAGAAAAAAAAATTTAATTAAAAAAAAAAAAAAATATATATATATATATATATATATTTTTTTTTTTTTCATACTGTCACCAGTCAGTGTCCCTGATCACCCCCATGCCAGTTATATGATGATGCTGTACTGCACTGGTGACAATATGTAAAAAAAAATAGTGAAACTAATTTGTTTTATTTTTTCATTTTCCGAAAAATTATGACAAAAAAAACACAACTTCAAAAAACTCGCCATGCCTCTTATGAAGTACGTCGAACTGTCTACTTTGCAAAACGGGTCATTTGGGGGATATCTGTACTGTTCTGACATTCTTGAACCTCAAGAAATTAGATTGGCTGTCAGTACTTCAGAATTGATCAATATTCAGATCTATACCATAGTTTGTGAACTCTATAACTTTCCTACAAACTAAAAAATACATCCTAATTTGGGTTATTTTCACCAAAGACATGTAGCAGAATACATCTTGGCCTAAATTTATGAAGAACAATTATTTATTTGCTAACTTTTATAACAGAAACAATAAAAAACTTTTTTTTTTCTAACTTTTTGGTCTTTTTTTTGTTAATTTAGCAAAAAATAAAAACCCCAGTGGTGATTAAATACCACCAAAAGAAAGCTCTAGTTGTGTGAAGAAAATTATAAAATTTTAGTTTGGGTACAATGTTGTATGACCGTGCAATTGTCATTCAAAGTGTGAGAGTACTGAAACCTGAAAAGTGGCCTGGGCAGGAAGGGGGTAAAATTGCCTGGTATTGAATTGGTTAAAATCATTTGACTATGAAACATACAAAGCACAAGGGAAACATTTCAGGATGTGTGTGGTGATCTGCATACATCAGATAGTGGTCACCTGAATTTAATCTTTCAAGGGGTAATTTGGGAAATGGACAGTTGGTTCCCCATTATTATTATTATTAATTCAATGCCCAATTTAAAAGCATTAGACCACAGGCTGAGTGGAGTACAATTTTTGTGATTATTGGTAACAAAAAGTGTATAATTAGAGCCATAGCAGCCCATGGGACTGCACAGGAGACCAGGGGGCCAATATCCAGAGGATAACATTTTTTCAAAAGCATGCTGTCAGACTACATAATACATTATCCAGACAGGCAAAGCAATAAACTAAATTAGCCATAGGCACTAAACAGCATTTGGTTGTGAAACACTATCCAACTGCTAAACACTTTTTGTTAAATGTTCTTTTTAGGCTAACATGCATACTTATATCATCAAGGTGTTGATTGGTAATGAGGGACAGCAGACATAGGATACCCAGATCTATTTAGTGTCTGCCCATTTCATAACAATTATTGCCTCATCTTCTGATCAAAATCTTTACAGGAAATCTTTTCTTGTGTAAAATGTTGTGACTTCTGGGTTACACACTTGTTCTAAAGGCAATGACATGATTGCAGTGAAGCTGGATTGGTTCAGCTTCATTGCCCTGGGAACAGTATATAGTATAAGAAAGAGACAATGGCAGCTCTGAGTTTTCCAGCAAGATACTGTGCTTCAACAACATAGCTAAAAACAGTCTTTGATGTTGAATAAAGATAGTATACAAATAGGATACAGTTTGTCGTTGGTATAGTCTTTATATTGCAGAGCAAATAGATTTTACTTCTTGTAACTGTAGCACTATTCTTGCTTCTGGATTGTTTGAGTTCTCCTGCCCTGCACTTGTGATGACCAACCCAATTCCTGGAAATGAATGACCACTGATACAGCTGGCAACATTTAAATAGGTTTTAATATAGAATAAAAACCCTTTAGGGAAAAATATCTGGTTAGACAGCAAATGAGCAATACAAAGGTAAACCCTAAAGTATTCAACACAACTATCACATACTTGACATAGACCTGGCCTAATTAAGAGACAATGACCCTGCCTACTACTTTGCAACTGACCAGCGAACTTGATAAATAATGTCCTGCAGGTGTTAGGCTCTTACTTGGGGTGGAGGTGAGCTCTGTCAAAATGGGAGATTTGTGATACATATTGAAAACAAAGCACAGTCACCACTTGGAAGACCTTAATAGTAGCAACCTTTGCACACAATCTCTTGAAGATGACCAACCTGGGACTATGGTTGAGCCCTTCCAGTTGCCATTCGGTTCATGATCGGTCTTCTACTAAGGATGGTTGTGGAATAGGAATAAAAATTACAGCCACTCAGTGTTGAGGTCAGGCGAAAGGTAACCCATATCCCTGGGCCTATCTCTCCAGCCTAAAGCTCCTCTAGTAAGTGAAAAACAGGAACAGTAGGACACTCTGGATAGCAGGACACTCTGGATTGAGGGCACTCTGGATTGAGGTCACTTTAGATAGCAGGACACTCTGGATAGCAGGACACTCTTCATAGCAGGTCACTCTGGATAACAGGACACTCTAAACAGCAGGAAATACCAGAGCTCACATGCACATAGCTCAAATTGCAACGCATGGTCCTCTAGCTCAGTGGCCAATCAGATACCTTCTGGCCCATCCAGACAATCAGCAACTCTTCTCCTGTATTATAAGTGATCACATAACCTCTGTTCTCAGCTGCATAAGAGGTTTTAAGGGGTGGGGGTGGAGAAAAAGCAGTACACTGATTTTCCAGGCATGTCAGCACAAGCCTAACCATTGGAGGACAGACAAGCTCTCAGCACAGTCAAAAACTGACCACGCTGAGACAGATGTGCTCTCATTCCTAACATGGTCACTTTGAAATAGGAAAGCAGAGGAAGCTGCAGGATTACCAAGTATTTCATACAAAGTAGGCAATATGAAAAAAAACAGGATACTTTTTAACACAAGTTCATGGTAACAACATACCAGGAATATGAAATGTTGGGGTAATACATTTTTAAAAATAATTGGTGCCAAGTAGTAGGTAAACTGATGAAGGAAATATCTTTTTGCGGCTAGTAACAGAACAGGAATAAGCTGCCAAGACAGCCTATAAGGATGCATAGGGTTCCAGCTCTAATTCACACCTTGGAAATGTCCACCCAAAGTCTATGCTTTCCTTATGTAGGGCACACTTTTTTGCAGGCCCTCATAACTAGTTATATTCATCTTCCTGTGACTCCTGGACCACTTTGTTTGCCAGGATAGAAATAAAAAAGCCATGAGTTACAGCTTTCCCATGGTTCAGGAGTCTGTGTTACAGAGCCGTGACATAAGTAGAAAAGAGTAACAACATCCTCACATCCAAAAATACTGGTCATTTTCATTGTCCCAGGAGGACAAACAGAAGTTTAGGGAACAAATGAGAAGTTATGTGGAGCAGTGAGGGGGAAAGAATGAGTGGAGGAAGAAGAAGAAGAAGAAGAAGAAGAAGAAGAAGAAGAGAAAAGTTAATATATGCTGCTGGGGAGGGCATATTAAAGTAAACCAACTGCTTTGCCTTGCATAGACAAAGTAGGGGTTTGTGTTAAGCTCAAATATTTCACCAACAGAGTCTGCAAGAATTTGTCACAGTTTTAGGCTGGATTCACAATTTGTATTGCAGTAGTGTGCCATTATATATGTTGTACATTGCCATTTATTCTCAAGGGCAACCCCCTTTTGCTATAGACTACCACAATGCACCAGATGTGAATACTCGGTGTACTATGCTCTAACATAGTGCAGGTTTATTTATCATATGTTGAGGTGCACTGAAAGACCATTCAAATTTATTTGGCTGACTATCACAAGACATTTTAATACATGGATGCATTGGTAGCTTGGTAGCATGCAAGTATAATTAGGCCCGCTCTCTTCAGCAACTATCAAACACTGAGATACCAGTTTTAGGTGCACTGAATAATTAAAAAACAAAACAAAAAACAAATATATATATATATATAATAAAATGTAAACAAAATATTTTAATTTCTCATAACCCTGGAAACATTTACATCTTTTTTTTCATGATCGTTATTACAAGAACTCTTGTTCAAACTACCATACCATTATGTTACTAATACATGATGCATTGACATATCTGGCATGATATTTATATTTGTATTCAAGTCACTTGTTTATTATAGTCATATAAAAATGAATGTTCCCGTATATCTTTTCGACTTCAACTGCAAATGAATACTGCCAGTGATTAGCATCTGAAGATGGAAAGAAGTTATTGCCCAAGGGAATGTAGCTTCCTTCTTCTCTCTTACCATTTGCAGCAATTAGCAGATCTACGAGTAGAATGTATAGATGTTAGTTCATTTTTTGATCTATAATTCTGCCCATATTATCACCACAAATGTTAGCTGAATTGGTAACACTCTTGCAAGGAAATTGAATAAAGCTCTGTAAAGTACATTCTGAGAGGGTGAGATGTCTTTCCCCACAGTGCTGAATTACAAATTGTGCTAAATATCTGGAAGGTATTCTTCATGAGATTGTAAATTTTTTTCTTTTATCTCTAACCAAAACAGGGACATTCAGAGCCTAATGAATATAAACACCTAAAAATCATAAACAAGTATGTTCATCAAAGACCACATGTTAAGACAAAAAAAATATCCTTACAACATAACTTCACAATACAAATAAACAAAAAACAAAATATTCTTAATTTATTGCACAGAATTGGACAATAAGAAAAAAAAGGGTCTCCAGACAAACTGTTAAATACACACTTAAAACAAAAAATCAGGATAATTATTCTGCTGATTTAGCATTCCTGTACACTGTGTCACTTCCCTGCTCATTGAGCATAGGTGATGCCCAATGAACAAGCATGGGTAAAAAGATGACACAAGAAACTAAGTCGAAGGGGTTAATTTACTAAAACAGGAGAGTGCAAAATCTGGTGCAGCTGTGCATGGCAGCCAATCAACTTCTAACTTCAGCTTGTTCAATTAATTTTTGAGAAAAAAACATGGAAACTGATTGGTTTCTATGCAAAGATGCACCAGATTGTGCACTCTCTGGATTTAGTAAATCAATCCCATAAGTGTGCTTAGCAATGGAAAAATCCCCAAAACTTTGCAGCAATTGTGTTTGCAGTGTGTTTGTGCATGAAAGAGAATCTCAGAGTCTCCTTTGCAAGAACCAGAGTGCCAATCTTAAAAAAAAACACTAAATTTAATTTGTTTGGTGCTTTATTGGGATTGTCAATAGATATACCATGCTTACTGGATAACAGACTCCTCTAGTCTTTACACATACACAATTCAACACAGTATAGAGTACTTTTGCATCAATTTTTTTGTAATTTTTCCTATACTAAGCCCACTATGAAATGTGACCACCTTAAAGTTTGGTTTCTGTAAGTGCATTAAGAGCAACTGCCATACAAGACCAAAGGTCTGCATGGAGACAGATATATTCTCAACAGATACATGTACTGGATGTGGACTATATTCCTTGTTCTTTAGATTTAGATATAAAAAAATTATAAATGCAGATACCCAGAGCTTTTTTTCAGTAGGAACGTGGTGGGGAATGCACTTTAGGCATCTCCAGCACTGAATGTATTTAATGGCAAGGGGTCATGCTGGATTCAAGGGGATCTTTTATTGCTGGTGGGGAACTATTGTTACAGGAGAGACTATTGTTGCTGGTGGGGATCAGCCGTTACTGGGAGAGAACTACTGTTGAGAGAGGGGTCTACTGGTCTTGCTGCTGAAGGGTCTACTGCTGCTGGGATGGATCTATTATTGCTGGGGGATCAATAGTTGCTGGGAGATCAATTGTTGCTGGGGGATCTTTTGTTGCTGGTGGAGATCTACTGTTGATATAGTGGTCTATTGGGTTGGCTGCTGGAGGGTCTATTTTTGCTGGAGTAGATCTATTGCTGCTGGCTGCAGAGGATATATTTTACTGTTTTTCTTGTTACCATTAACAAATTCAATACACATTACGTAGCACCACAAAATGATGGTTCTGTATCATCTAAAAAAATGCAGTACTGGGAGGTATGTAGGGGGTAGAATCAAAGGAGAGCGCTAGGAGGTGGGTAGGCAGTGAAGACCAGGGAAAGGAGAATACCTGTGCCTATTCTGCAGATACCTAAAATACAGTGTAAAAATTACAAAACCGTACTCAAAGGATCATCATAAGCAAGTAACAACTGATTATAGACCCATAGATATTATATCACATTGGATTAGTATTGTTCCACAAACTAATTTGAATGCTGGAACATTGGGTGCAGAGGTTTTGGTTCATTGTGCTCAGGGCTGAGATTTTCAGGATTGTTTTGGCATTTTTATCAATGTAATGGTACAATTTTCAATATCATAATCTCTTTTGATCAATAAATGGGTTACAATTAAAGGTAGAGTTTGGGGGTTACATTTAAGGGTTGGTTTTAGTTTATTGGTTACATTTAGAAGGTAATAGGTTTAAAGGGGACTTATTTTTAAGAAAGGGAGGCAGAGTGGGGAAAGGTTTTAACCTCTGTCGGGTTTATATTGCTGTTCTCATTGCTCCCCAGTGGGAAGACAAATCTTTTATTTACAGCAAAGGGGTTAGGGTGGGAAGCTCTATAAGTTTTTTTTCTTTCCAATCTGTGTCCCCTATGGGGAGCTGTCATCACTTTCTGTGTGGTCAGGTAATGAGAATAAATCTCCCCAAAAGGGGCATAGACAGCAATAAAAACCTAACAAACACTATAGCCCTTATGTACTTTAACTAAAACCAAAAAATATGTTTTGGATGTGTCTTAGAGGGTAAGAGGTAAAGGTAAAGTTTATAATATATTGTAAAGTAAATTCTTATTACATTAGCCAGTGTGATAACACATATATGTTTTTTATGTCTATATGAGTATATGTGTAATTTTAATTGATATTGAGAGTTCCAATGCCAAAAACATACACTTTTGGTAATCTATAAGGTGACTAAGGTTGACATGTTTACATTTTTGTAGGGGCATACTTACAAACTGGCTGATAGATGTTTAAATAGTTATACATAATGTGCATAAATAGTTGCATTGCCATTGAAATCTGTATTACAAGTCAGCTCTGTGAGCTCAGGAAATCACCCGTACCATGTCATTTTCTTCATTTGATATATGAAAGATATCAATTATGTTTTTACATCGATTAGAAGAAAATAGATAAAAATGCTTATTTTTGCTAAGCCTTTCTACTCTAAATGGTTAGCACTTCCGCCTGGCAGTACTAGGGTAATTGGTTCGTATCGCAACCATGGCACCACCTGCCTGGAGTTTGCATGTTCTCCCTATGCCTGCCTGGGTTTCCTCTGGGTACTCCAGTTTCCTCCCACACTCCAAAGACATGCTGGTAGGTGAATTGGCTCCTGTCTAAATTGGCCCTGGTATGTATGAATGTGAGTTAGGGACCTTAGATTGTATGCCCCTTGAGGGTTAGGGACTGATGTGAATTTACAATATATATATTTAAAGCGCTGCGTAAATTGACGATGCTATATACAGTTGCAAGAAAAAGTATGTGAACCCCTTGGGATTACGTGGAGTTTTGCATGAATTGGGCATAAAATGTGCTCTGAACGTCATCTAAGTCACAACAATAGAAGAACACACTCTGCTGAACATAATACTACACAAACATTAGATGTTGCCATGGTTTAATTGCACATAACATGTAAACATTCACAGTGCAGGGAGGAAAATGTATGTGAACCTTTCGACTTAATAACCGGTTGACCCTCCTTTGGCAGCAATAACCTCAACCAAACGTTTCCTGTAGTTGCAGATCAGACCTGCACAACGATCTGGAGTAATTTTGGACCACTCCTCTTCACAAAACTGTTTCAGTGTAGCAATATTCTTGGGATGTCTGGTGTGAATCGCTCTCTTAAGGTAATGCCACAGCATTTCAATCGGGTTGAGGTCAGGACTCTGACTGGGCCACTCCAGAAGGCGTATTCTGTGCTGTTGCAGCCATTGTTTTGTTGAATTACTTGTATGCTTTGGGTCATTGTCCTGTTGCATCACCCATCCTCTGCGGAGCTTCAGTTGGCGGACAGATGGTCGTACGTTTTCCTGCAAAATGTCTTGATAAACTCTGGAATTCATTTTCCCATCAATGACAACAATCTGTCCAGGCCCTGAGGCAGCAAAGCAGCCCCAAACCATGATGCTCCCTCCGCCATGTTTTACAGTGGGGATGAGGTTTTGATGTTGGTGTGCTGTGCCTTTTTTTCTCCATACATAGTGTTGTGTGTTCTTTCCAAACAACTCAATCTTGGTTTCATCTGTCCACAGTATATTTTGCCAGTAGTGCTGTGGAACATCCAGTTGCTCTTTTGCAAACTTCAAACGTGCTGCAATCTTCTTTTTGGACAGCAATGGCTTCCTCCGTGGTGTCCTCCCATGTACTCCATTCTTGTTTCATGTTTTCCTTATTGTAGATGTGTCAACAAAAATGTTAGCATGTGCCAGAGATTTCTGTAGGTCTTTAGCTGACACTCTGGGATTCTTCTTTACCTCATGCAGCATTCTGCGCTGTGCTCTTGCAGTCATTTTTACAGGACGACCACGCCTAGGGAGAGTAGCAACAGTGCTAAACTTTCTCCATTTGTAGACAGTCTGTCTTACAGTGGACACATGAACATGAGGCTTTTGGAGATACTTTTGTAACCCTTTCCAGCTTCATGCAAGTCAACAATTCTTGATCGTAGGTCTTCTGAGAGCTCTTTTCTGCGAGGCATGTTTCACATCAGACAGTGCTTCTTGAAACCAGCAAACCCAAAACAGGTGTGTGTTTTTTAAGGGCAGGACAGCTGTCAGCAACACATCCAATATCATCACACTGATTGGAGTCAAGGTTGGCTCACTCCTGGCTCCAATTGGGTCTGGGAGAAGTCATTAGGCTAGGGCCTCACATACTTTTTCCTCCCTGCACTGTGAATGTTTACATGTTATGTGCAATTAAACTATGGCAACATCTAATGTTTTTGTAGTATTATGTTCAGCAGACTGTGTTCTTCTATTGTTGTGACATAGATGACGTTCAGAGCACATTTTATGCCCAATTCATGCAAAACTCCACGTAATCCCAAGGGGTTCACATACTTTTTCTTGCAACTGTAAGTACCTGAAATAAATAAAATTTATTTCACTGAGAATGCTGAATTGTACCATAGTTACTTAAAGTGGAAGTAAAGGTTAACTATAAGGGTTGTTAAAAGTGTTGCTGTTGACGAGTACTTCCTGGCACGGGGGAGCCGCTGCTTCTCAATCACATGACTGCACTGGATCAGATGAAAAATAGATATTTTCACTGATCTTTTTTATAAAGGCCAATTAACAGGTAGGAGAAGGGGAAGGCAACATTTTTAACAATACCTAGTGTTAGCTTCTATTTTCGCTTTAAGTTCTGCTGCACAGACTAGCCAATAGCATTCAGGGATGCTTGTACTGCTACCCATGCCATTGATAGATGGCAGGTCAGTATCCTACCTAATGTTGGGCTGCTGGATCTTGGTTACTGTGTATCCTTGAAGAAATTGTCACTGTACATTGGTGCAAACTCACACATGGCATTTAGTGTTGGGTCACAGCAGGTAAGGACCAGACCCCAAACTAAAATGCTAAGCTTAAACAGAATTTTGAATGTCTTTCTTAGTTCCACCTGGCTACTAGTTTCAGGCCAAACCAATAAAAAATAACACATCTGTAGCACTACCATGTAACTGATCAATTGCCCATAAAACCCATCGTGGCTGCCCTGGTACTAAGAAATCATTTAATTAGGGTATTGATTGACCAGAAATAAGAAGTCATTACAGATCACCTAGTAATTCTAATGACATTTTATAACCTGTCTTTCTAATGCATGATTACCTTCAGGCCACTAACTATGGCTCACTGCTTCCCATTTAGAGGTCTAGTTTTGTTATAATAGGGAATCCAAACAGCTAACTCTTTGAAGACCATGAAAAATGCTTTAAAGAAATGAAGCAATAACTAAAACTATAAAAGGTTTAGGACACTTAGGGGCCTATTTTTAAAAAAAATGAATGCAAAATTGTCAATCCATGGTGAAAGTTGTGTGAATCTTGCATGAAAACATTTAAAAATAGATAATTTACTGTATATCCAGAACAAAATACTCAAAGAGGCACTGGGAATGTTTAGACTTGAGGGGAAACTAGCTCTGATGAGTCAGCTCCTACACAGCAAGGCTTCACACCACACCATTGAAATACAGAAAGGAGCTCCAGGCCTAAACCAGAAAAAATAGTTCCCCGCAGTTTTAATTGTTAAGAAAGGCATGTAAAAACAGTCCATTCAAGTTTTATCCTGTGTTGACCCTGATGAAGAGGGAGTGGTAATGCTCACAAAATGCTTTGGTTGTTTTTACATGACCTATTCACCAACAATTTAAATTATTTTGGACTCTTTTACCTGGTTTTGGTCTGGTGCTCCTTTCTCTATAAAAATGTTTGTTATACCACCCTAAACCATTTCAGGTAAGATACTGTAGTTTAACCACCTCCCGCCCGCCATATAGTCCAATGATGGGAGCAAGGTGTTTCTCTCGTTCTGGAAGGATGTCATATGACATCCTCCCATTCTCACCGCGCATGTGCGGCTCCGGGAGTGCGCAGCGCCGGGATCGGCGGTGCGCTGTGTCCCTCGGACACAGTGGATCACCAATCCACGGAAAGAGCCAAAGATGTCAGCTTGGTCATGTGATCAGCTGTGTCCAATCACAGCTGATCACATGTAAACAGGGAAAACCGGTTATCGGCATTTCTCTCCTCACAAGCTGTCACGCTGACAGCTCGAGAGGAGAGGAGAGCTGGTAATCAGCATTCCTCGGAGGGGACATGTATACTGATCATCAGAGCACTGATGATCAGTGTGCCCTGATGATCAGTGTAGCCCCAGCAGTGCCACCTGTCAGTGTCCATCAGTGCCAGCTCTCAGTGCTCATCCATGCCACCTGCCAGTGCCCATCAGTGGCACATCAATGTTACATATCAGTGCCTACCAGTGCACATCAATGCCACATATCAGTGCCTATCTGAGCTGCCTTTCAGTGTTACCCATCAGTGCCAGTCAGTGCCACCTATCAATGCCAATCAGTGCCACCTATCAGTGCTTCCAATCAGTGCCACCTATCAGTGCCAGTCAGTGCCGCCTATCAGTGTGCATCGGTGCCACCTATCAGTGCCCATCAGTGCTGTGTATCAGTGCCAGTCAGTGCCGCCTATCAGTGCCGCCTATCAGTGCTGCCTTTCAGTGCCCATCAGTGATGCTTGTCAATGCCCATCAGTGCCACCTACCAGTGCCTCCTCATCAGTGCCCATCAGTGCCACCTATCAGTGTCCATCAGTGCCCATCACTGCAGCCTCATTAGCACACATTAGTGAAGGAGAAAAATCACTTATTTACAAAATTTTATAACAAAAACTAAGTAAAAACTTGTTTTTTTTTCAAAATTTTCAGTGGTTTTTGGTTTGTTTAAGAAAAAATAAAAACCCAGAGGTGATTAAATACCACCAAAAAAAGCTCTATCTGTCACAAAAAAATGATAAAAATTTCATATGGGTACAGTGTTGCATGACCGCGCAATTGTCATTCAAAGTGTGACAGCGCTGAAAGCTGGAAATTGGCCTGGGCAGGAAGGGGGTATAAGTGCCCTGTAGGCTAGTGGTTAAAGTAGCCTGAATTTTTCCTTTTGGTATTAAAACTTAAGCAGCAATACTGTGAGACATATGAAAAAATATATCAGGGTTTCCACCTCTCTCAAGGATCAGCCCAACACATGGGGCATTTGGACTGGTATCCTCATGAAAATCCAGTGAGTGTGCAGTGTCCTATACTAAAATCAGCCTGCTTGTATTTCAACATTAGGAAATGTTTAGAGAGAATTTCCCAAAAAGAGCTCCTCCGTTGAGTATAGTGTCTATGGGAACCAGGCACTTCAAACACCAATGTGCCCATGAAGTTGTGTTGGCATTGAGCTTAAAGCTGCACTTTATACAGTATTGTGTCTTTTTGTCTTAAGTTAATGGTGAATTACAATATATAATTCCTAGTGTGTTTCGTGCCAGCACTTCCAATGCATTTTTTTAAACACTGACCCTGGTTAGAATAATTAGCCTCTAAACTCAGGAAGTTCAGTGTTTTTCAGGGAAGGCCTGATATACACTGCTCAAAAAAGTTAAAGGAACACTTTGAAAACACATCAGCTCTTAATGGTGAAAAATATCATTCTGGATATCTATACTGATATGGACTGGGTAATGTGTTGGGCACGTAAGGATGCCCCATCGTTTGATGGAAATGGAAATGATCAACCTAGAGACGACTGAATTCAAAGACACCCTGAAAATCAAAGTGAAAAAATGATGCAGCAGGCTAGTCCATTTTGCTGAAATTTCATTGCAGCAACTCAAAATGCTACTCATTAGTTTGTATGGCCCCCACATGCTTGTTTGCATGCCTGACTACATCAGGAAATGCTTCTAATGAAATGAAAGATGGTGTCCTGGGGTATTTCCTAACAGATCTGGCCCAAGGCATCACTGAGCTCCTGGACAGTCTGAGGTGCAACCTGGCTGTGTCGGATGGACTGAAACACGATATCCCAGAGGTGTTCTATTGGATTTAGGTCAGGTGAACATGGGGGCCATTCAATGGTATCAATTCCTTCATCCTCCAGGAACTGCCTGCATACTCTCGCCACATGACGGTAGGCATTGTCGTGCACCAGGAGGAACCCAGAACCCACTAGACCAGCGTAGGGTCTGACAATGGGTCCAATGATTTCATCCTAATACCTAATGGCAGTCAGGATGCCATTGTCTAGCCTGTAGAGGTCTGTGCATCCCTCCATGGATATGCCTCCCTAGACCAGCACTGACCCACCACCAAAACGGTCATGCTGAATGATGTTACAGGCAGCATCATGTTCTCCACGGCTTCTCCAGACCATTTAACATCTGTCACATGTGCTCAGGGTGAACCTGCTCTCATCTGTGAAAAGCACAGGGCGCCAGTGGCGGATTTGCCAATTCTGGTGTTCAATGGAAAATGCCAAACAAGCTCTATTGTGTCGGGCAGTGAGCTCAGGGCCCACTAGAAGACGTCTGGCCCTCAGGTCACCCTCATGAAGTCTGTTTCTGATTGTTTGGTCAGAGACAGTCACAGCAGTGGCCTGCTGGAAGTAATTTTGTAGAGCTCTGGTAGTGCTCATGCTGTTCCTCCTTGCACAAAGGAGCAGATACCAGTCCTGCTGATGAGTTAAGGGCCGTCTACGGCCCCATTCAGCTCTCCTAGAGTAATTGCCTGTCTCCCAGAATCTCCTCCATGATCTTGAGACTGTGCTGGGAGACACAGCAAACCTTCTGGCAATGGCACATATTGATGTGCCATCCTGGAGCAGCTGGACTGCCTGTGCAACCTCTGTAGGGTCCAAGTATCGCTTCATGCTATCAGCAGTGACAATGACCCTAGCCAAATGAAAAACTAGTGAAAAACAGTCTGAAAAGATGAGTAGAGAAAAAATGTCAGTGGCCTCCACCTCTAAAACCATTCCTGTTTTGGGGGTCATCTCATTGTTGCCCATCTAGTGCACCTGTTGTTAATTTCATTAACACCAAAGCAGCTGAAACTGATTAACAACCCCCTCTGCTACTTAACTGGCCAGATCAATATCCCAGGAGTTTAATTGACTTGATGCTATACTCTGATTAAAAAGAGTTCCATTAATTATTTTGAGCAGTGTAGATGCAGTGAAGGGGCAGGTGAAGAGTGTTACATTTTAAAAGTATGTTTCTTTTACTACTAAAAGAATTAGATTATGTGGCATCAATATAGCATACACATCCCTGCCATTAGCATCTATGCAGGCCAAACAGATTCAAACTTTGATTCCTTAACTGTAAATTTTCAGTGCATGTTTGAGCTTATTAGATGTCTGATACAGTTATCCCCCCCCGAGTATTAATAAAAGCCCAGATGCACATCATTATCAATAGAATCTCTCATTCAGTCTGTTAGCATCAATACAGTATTAGTGATGATAACACTATGAGAAAGCAGGTATGCTAACATCAATTCTAGAGTCAATATTTTCACATGGTGCCCTCCAGCACAGATCGTTTCTATCCTGACAGTATAACCATCTTGTTCTTTGCACTCTCATCTCTATGCTTTGTCTGTTTCTCATTTTGAAGGTTGAGGGTACTAAGATTTGAACTACCTATAGACATGAGATTGCCATTGCTTTTGTCAGCTGGATGAGATTGGGCAACACTCATATACATGTACTGTAGGTCCTATGCATGACTGTCTGTTGATCACGCTTGCAAGAAACAAGTGATTGGGCAGCTTGGAAAACCCAGATTGTGCCTTCCTGTGATAAGCAAAACCAGCTACGTCCACTGCAATACCAATTTTCTCCCTGAGTTTTGTGTTTATGAATCCACTAATGGACTGGAGAGCCTTAGGGTGGTAAATTGTGTGCGCATGTTTGGTCCCCTTCTGAGATCCAGGGGCATTTGTGTTTAGTTGGCTTTACCAATTTCTAATATTATTTTAGATAAAAAAGTACATATTCCTTCCTGTGAAAAAAATGCAGCTTTGGCAGTTTTTTATTACAAAACATATTGATAATATTCTGCTGTGGAAAGCTATAGGGGTAGAGGTCTAAAGTGGATCTTAAAACGAAACTCTGCCCAAAAGGGGAGGTTCCACTTGTCTGCCCCCCCCTCCACTGCCACATTTGGCACTTTTTGGGGGGGGGGAAGGAGTAGGTACCTGGTTTTAACAGGTACCCACTGCCACTTCTGGGTCAGATCTCCGCGGCGATTCATTGTCATATATCTGCACTGTGAGATCATCTAAGACACTGCAGCCTCAGATTGCTAGATTTTAAATTTAGTAATGTCACCACTGTGCTCCTTATTGTTCTCTTTGATGGACAGGATGCTGCATCTGAGGACCTGCATTGCAAGAATCACCCGACTTCTGCCTAATCTGTGGCTGTCACATACCTGATTGGTGACTGAAATGACGAGGTCGGCCTCACTTGTGTCACTAGTCTAACCCCACTGGAAGTGGAACAAAGGGTGTCTAGGGACCAGGGGGACAAGAGTGCCAGCAGATGTTGTTTGCAGCTGGAGTCCTTAAAATACTGATGGACTACTGATTCAGGAACAGATAATAAAAGGTGCAGCGCTAAAAATCATATACCAAATATTACTCCAAATAATAACTCGTAATAGAATAAAATATGATATTCATAAAGTGACAGTTCGTGGTAAAGTGATGAACAAGGACTGATAATAGCTTCAAACTTCAGTGATGTGCCAAAGGTGTAGTAAAAATATGCACTCACCAGATGCGTATTTTAAATACGCATGTAAATAATATAGCCAGAGGTCCCCTTACAGGATGGAATGGATGAGATAAGCCGATTACGGATTCTCCTCCCTCTGGGTAGTATACAGCCTTACAGATGTCTCCTTGGTGGGCACAGGTTGGATCCAGCCAGAGGCCTCCTTAATGGCTGGGTGGATGCTTTACAGCCAATTGTGGTGGAAAAACTCCCTCCTCTGGATGCAATGGAATACTGCCACTATACCATCTGGAATGGGCTCTGCAAATTAATATTAGCTCGATATAGAGCCAGACAAGAGATAGCCCATAATGCAGTATTGTATAAGTAAACAATTTATTAAAAGATTCCATGTGGTAAAAATACAGTAGCAGCAAGTAATGTGGAGAGGGACTAACCATCCACAAAGCAAGATGGCCATCTTGCTTTGTGGATGGTTAGTCCCTCTCCACATTACTTGCTGTTCAGCCTCTAACTAAAAAACAAGCCCCAGCTCCCCCTAGCTACCAAAGGGGGTGCTACACAAGCAATGAATTAAGTTAAAAAAAATGTTTAGGTTTAGTATCACCTTAACCACTTGCCCTCCAGAGGATTTCCCCCCCTTCCAGACCAGGCCATTTTATGAGATACGGCACAACATTACTTTAAGTGACAATTGCAAGGTCATGCAACGCTGTATCCAAATTAAATTTACGTCTTTTTTCCCACAAATAGAGCTTTCTTTTGGTGGTACTTGATCGCCTGTGTGGTTTTTATTTTTTGCTCTATAAACATAAAATCCTGGCAATTTTGAAAAAAAAAAAATTTCTTTTTACTTTTTGCTATAAAACATGTCCAGTAAAAAAATTGTAAAGATCAAATTTCACCATATATTTAGGACAAAATGTATTCTGCTACATGTCTTTGCTAAAAAAATTCTAATATGTGTAAATTAATTTGTTTCTGTGAACGTTATAGTGTCTACAAATGGAGGTATAGATATATTTTTTTTAGCAATGGCGGTGATCAGCGACTTATAGCGGGACTGCAGCAGGCATTCTGACACGGGGGGGGGGGGCGGCTAACTGCCATGGACATCCCCAATTACACTAATGACACTGGGCAGGAAGGGGTTAACATCTGGGGTGATCAAAGGGTTAACTGTGTGCTGTTTTATTAACTGTGCTGTGTATGTTTTACTGTGTAAGCATGCTGCTTTGTATTTCTCTGCTATGTAGAGCAATACAAAGCAGCATGCTGGTGGTGGCAGGGGAGAGATCTGTATTGTTTACATACAGACCTCTCCCCTATCAGTGTGCTGGGTGCCGGCGGGGAATCTCCGGCCATGACTCGGTGATCGACAGCTGTAGCCGCCAATGGCTGCACGGGTAGGACAGTGTGCGCACGTGTCCCTTACCTGGAAATGCAAAATCACATATATATACATGATTTTGCGCAGTCCTGCTGCCCTGTAGCAGTATTTCTGCTATAGGGCGCTAGGGAAGTGGTTAAATATACCCCACAAGTTGTCTTGTCACCACTTACCAGGGGCAACTCTAAAATAAGGAGGCAAAGCCCTGCCTCTACCATGGTGGTTGTTTCCACACTGGGAAACATTGAAAGCATGGTGATCCAGTACTAGAGAAATGGCCAGCTTCGTGGATACTCTGGTCTTTTTGAGTTGCTAACAAAGTTTAGACTGAGCCTTGCCATATTGGCAAATTTTTAATAAATTTTGAAAAATGTTAATAAACATTAAGGGGTTTACAATGATAAAAATCCACCAAGGCAAAAACATTACCACCCTTGTCACCTTTGTTAGATCCAGCTTCTTGTTTCTTTATAACTAGGCATACAAATGGGTGTGTGTGAACAGTCAGTATGAAGTCATGAACAATAGATATCTCTATAAAACAGAAATATGTGATGGCACGCTACAAAAAGAACAGCAAAAGAAGAAAAGGGAAACATTTATTTTAGAAATAATTACAGCTTATCTTTGTGTATAACGTCTCTAGAATGTCACGGCGCTTCAGACAACAAACTTTTATTCTCTAACAGTCTCTGTGAAGTGGAGCAGTGCATGAGACTAGTTTTTTGGTATTTCATATCTTCAGCTTCTGAAAATCTCATGGACGATGGATAAAAGAAGAATCTCCTTTAATTTGTTTCTGTGCACATGGTTGTGTGCAGAAATTTAGCCAAACAAAGCTTACATTTGAAGAGCAAACAGAGGTCAGGCCCAACTTTCAATTCTTTTTTGTCTAATTGCTTCATGGCCGTTATTTGTGTGGTAATTGCAAGTTAATTATCTCTGAAATAAACATATTTGAGTTGAGGAGACAAAGCAGCAGTCTTTCTAAAGATGAAACGAGTGTTTGAGTACATCGCCCTTTCTCTTGTCTTGCCTTTTCCAAGTCCTTTTATACAATTTATGTTCAATTTGTTCTCGCCTGCTGAAGCGCAGTTGAACATATTTAACTCCGTGTTTCCTGATATGGAGTACAGAACAGGCAGTTCAGTGACCAAGTGCAAAGGGATACATTCTGCAACAATGTGAAAAGGATAAATTTGCTTTTGTTTTAAATAATTAGTATGCCTTCCCTCTCATCTCTGCATTATTTAAGTGGTTCTAAAGGCAAAGGGTTTTTTTTAACCTTAAAGCATTCTCTGCATTAAGGTAAAAACCTTTTATAATGAGTATGAGGATCCCTTTTTCAGCCCCCCCTTATACTTACCTGATCCCAGTCTAGATCCATAAATGTGCACAAGAACAGAGTCTCTCTCAGCTCTCTTCCTTCTCATTGGCTCAGAGACTGCAATGGGAACTGCTGTCAATCTCTGCCAGTGATGAGGAAGCAGGGGCTGGGGCTAAGTCCCACTGCCTGTGTCAATAGATGCAGACATTGAGGATTGGGAGTAAGCCCGCATAGCAATCGGTTTGGAGGAGCCAGGAGTGCTGGGGACCTGAGCAGAGGAGGATCGGGGCTGCTCTGTGCAAAACCATTGCACAGAGCAGGTAAGCATAACATGTTTATTATTTTAAACAAATAAACATTTTAGATTTAGAATCACTTTAAGTCATAGCTGAAGTTTAGGTATGGATATTCTTGCATAGTTACATTGGCCAAGCTTGTCTCATATCTGTGGGATCTTTGTAGAAGCTGGAAATAACTGCAAAGGGCAATGCTACTACAGTGATTACTGCTAGCTTCCATGTCCCTTAGTGAACACAAGGAAATGCAGCAGCATCATTCTGAGAACACTTTCATACTGAATTTTCTCAATGAATGCAAAGCATGGTCGAGACAGGGTGGTAACTGAAATGTCTGTCACTAGTAGACAACAACAGTCTGGTTAACACATATATGGACTGTCATTATTATCTATAGCAGGTCTCCAATCTGAGTTTGCTGAACGTACTGGAATTAAATTAAATCTTATTTGCGCTAAACATTTTCTAGGGTACAAATGGTGATGAAGCACCCGTATTAGTCTACAATTCAATCTTTGTATTCCTGTTAAGGTTATTGGATCTAAGACTCAAGCTATATATAGAGCTTTAACTTTTGCACAAAATAATAATTGACACTATGAGTATTAGAGGATAGGCATGGCATTTAGCACAAGGAGGGGCAAAAGTCAAGACCCCATGTATAACCTGGGCTTAGAATCCACTGTACTCTATTTGAAGAGTAACACATTCTAATACGACAATTGTAGACACCAGAAGGTTAGAAATATTTTAATGTAGAAGTGGAAAACCCAGATACTGCTGCGCTTGGGGATGGACTCAATGTCATTGGGACCACATAACAAAATTCTTGGGATATGCATGTCTTGCTGCCCTCAAAGGAGTGGGAAGTCCAAATATACTGAATAGAGAAAAACAAACAGAGGGCACACCGGCCTAGTGCATTACTTTAAAAGTATGTTTATTGAATGTTAAAAATAGGTATTCAACTCACAAATAGACAATAAATAAAAGGCACATCATGAAGGAACAGCTCTGCGCACTGCGTATCTGTCTGTGATGAGAATTCTGGACATCCAAAAGGCTGACGCATTTCAAGGACTAGCCTCTTCCTCAGAGCCACCTACCCAAATGTCTGTCCCTCTCTTATATATGCTCACTAATGAATCCTCAGTGGTTACATATGTAACCACTGAGGATTCATTAGTGAGCATATATAATAGAGGGACAGAAATTTGGGTAGAATACCCATTTTTAACATGCAATAAACATACTTTTAAGGTAATGCACTAGGCCGGTGAGCCCTCTGTTTGTTTTTTTCTATTTAGAAATATTTAAACCATGTCAGCTTTACTTTAAGTGGCTTTGAGTGGCCAATGTGTATACACTCCCAGGCAGTGGTGGACTGACAACTCAAGGGGCCCCTGTGTCCTTCCCCAAACTCAAGGCAAAAAAGCCTATGAAAAAGATACCAGGGGCATCTCATGGGGCCCCCTACTGACCCCGGGCCCTCAGGCAGTGCCCGAGTTTCCAAATGGTCAGTCCGCCCCTGCTCCCAGGCCAACATAATGTAAATACCATAGTTAAGGGGGTGGCTTAGCTCATGAGAGCCGGTCTTTTGCCTTTGTAAATAGTGTCTTGTTTTCTCTAGCTGGTCCTCAATATTCACAACTAAGTTCTTAATGCCCAGCCTCAAGCCTGAGAAACACCTGCAGACTTTGGGACCCAGCATACTGTTATCATTAATTTCCATTCCTAGGTGCTTACAGTGCCTTGAAGAATTCATACCCCTTGAAATTTTCCACATTTTGTCATGTTACAACCAAAAACGTTATAGTATTTTATTGGGATTTTATGTGATAGATCAACACAAAGTGGCACATAATTGTGAAGTGGAAGGAAAATGATAAATGGTTTTCAAAATTGTTTACAAATAAATATCTGAAAAGTGTGACGTGCATTTGTATTCAGCCCCCTTTACTCTGATACTCCTAATTAAAATCTAGAGAGAGAAGCATCATATATGCACTACAAGAACTGCTAGGTGGAATCGCTCTACCTGCACTACTACAACTGCTACACCCTACCACCATTAAAGCTTAATAGCACCCTAGGTAAGATGTCAGCTTTGCTCCCCCTACCTCCACTTTGTTTAACTAGTATTGATTAGGAATGCAGTAGGCACAGAGAAGCCACCCTGCATTGTCTTTATTAGTATAACTGCCCCATAAAGCCCCAACTGCCTACAAGCACATTCTTCCTTGTAAAGGTACAGACAAGTGCACAGATTTGATCAACTGCACTATCCAGAAGCAAGAAGAAGCAAAAAATTCCTTTGGATGTCTTGTGGAAGACCTGGCTCTGCCTACCACATTAACTGCATTTCCAGAACCAGAAATTAGACCAGTGAAAGAAAAAATCAAACAAACATCTAAAAAGAATTGGGTATTGGGTTTATTTCTTTCACACTTTCTTTTTTTTGTGCTTTTGATGTTTTCTTTTTCTCAGGTCTTCTTTATATGGATCATGGTGTGGGGAATAGCAAATGTCATTGATTTGTTTTTAACTATACCTGCAGTATATCCATAGTTTCTCACAATCTTCTGTAACATTACATGTACTGAATATCAGTTGTGCCCTTTAGTGACATCAGATGTGGGCGGGGCTTAAGGTGCCCTAGTGGGGATACTGTAGAACTGCACTTGAAAGCATATCCCTCTATAGTGTGTACTTGTCTCAATGCAGAGAACTAAGTGTCATTTCAATCTGCTGCTTTGTTCCTCTGCTATCAACATGAGTCATGTTTGACAAGTTTTCCTGACACCAAGAGAAAAATAGTGACAGGGAAGGGATCTCCAGAAGATTGACACCTTCAGCTTTGTTCCTCCAATCAGCTCTCAGAACTCCACTCACTGAACTCTGCAGAGTGTAACTTCAACTCTCCTCCCCCTGTTTTCTCAACTCTCAGGCAAGCTTTAAATATGCTGGACTTTGAATGGATATAGAGAAGAGAAGACTGTAAATAACCAGGTACTTATGTAGGAGGATTTGTTTCATCTTTGTTTATCACCTGAGGCCAGTCACCTCTCTGGGTATATGTACAGTAAGGTTACTTTCACACTGAGAAGTTTTTTAAGTGTTTTTGCGTTAAAAAATGGCCTGAAAATCTCAAGAAAAATGATTCCCTATGTATGTGAATGTATATCTATGTATGTTTTCACACCGAGGCGTTGCACTTGCAGTGCGGTATAAAAACTGCAGCATCTTTGGGTCATGTTTGGTGAGTTAAAAAAAGCCCCAAAAACACCTCTTCTCATTGAAATCAATGGAAAACGCCTGAAAAATGCCGAAAACCCCCCCGAAAAACGCCTGGAAAACACCTCTGAGAAGCGTTTTTGGTGCAGTTTTTAAGTCACATGTCCTTTAAAAAACATTTAGAAAGCACAGCAAAAGCCCAGTAAAAATGCCTATGCGTTTTTGCTGTGGTTTTGCGATGGATCAGTGTGAATGTAACCTAAGAGTTTACAATTACTTTATGGTGATACGCCAGACGTAGTAGCAAGCAGCACCTGCACAGTTAACTCCTTGTAATCTATGGCTATATTACTCTAATAACTCTTATACATTTTGGACACAAATGCTGTTAGAGAACCACTTCCCCAGGTGTACAGCATTTCCAAGCTGGTACCGGTCTCCACCAACTCAGCAATCCTATCACTTCACTCCCATTAAATGGTCTGTCTGTCTGGATACATTGAACACAATTCTTCCACCACTCTATGCTTGTTCTCCATCGTGGGGCTCCCCTTCTCTCTCTCTCTCCCGTGATTCCAAGGCTAAGTCTTTAGGCACTCAATGCTATGGTTCAGGTTCCATAATGCAGGGAGCAGACTGCTAGTGAAGGGGTCACTCTTGCCATGTCACCTGCCTCCTGGCTGGTTGGCTGCTTTACCATGTAACACAAATACGGTAGTCATTAGCAACAGCAATCTAGCTTCCTCTGGACAGCATTCTGCTCCTTAGACCTCTGTACTGTATCTGCTCTAACCTGTGCAATCTCTCTGATGTAATTCCTGTTCTTTGACATGCCATGCACCTCTTTAGAGTCTTCAGACCAGACAATTCGGATTAACAATAAAGATCTTTTGCTGAGGCATTTGCAGGTAAAACATGAACAGTTCTCGAAGACATCTTCCACACACTTTCCTGTACAAAGCTCTCTAGTGCCCCATAAAGTTGTCATACCTTAGGCAGATGGCAAGTTCATAAAAGCAATCCTTTCATGGCAAGAGTCTATTTAGGTAGTAGCTCCACAGAAGGCAGCAATACTCTCTTAGAGTCCATGATCTGGTGATGATCCACAAAAGGTAGAAAATCCATAACAGACAGTTATAAGTCCATATACATTCACAGGTGCCAAATCTCAGTTGGAACCCTGACTGCCCCCCCCCCCCCCCCATCCCTGACAAAGGGGCAAACTGGAAGAGTAACAGCTACATCTTGACAGTATTTACCTCACTGACATTTATTGAGAGATTGAATTGAAAATAAAAAAATAAAACTTTTATGGTTTTTTTAATTGCAAAAATAACCATTATTATTTTTTTGGAGAAACTATACATAAAGATAATTTTGCTAGATCTAAATATTGCATTAGGGATCAACTTAAACAAATACCTGTCGCCTGTATTCCACAACTTGGCTTCATGGTGATAGATTACATACCAAAGAATAGAAAAGGTGGTGGCAGGGAATTGTTGGCTTGCAAGAAGTTTATTGGACTGGGCTTTTAAACACTTTACAAACCCTTAGTTTAAAATTTTCATTTGATTTGCACTCGTTTCTTTAAATATAGACTTGTTTATATATGGTTTTGTTTTTATTTAGATTCATTACGTGGGGGTATATCACATTTGTTATATATTTATTTATTTGTGTATTGATGTATTTTGTGACTTTATTTGTAGGTGACTGGAAGAATTCAGACTTGATTAAGTTTCTTTGATTCCTTGTGAAACAGTAGATGAGTCTCAATTTGCTCATATGTTTGCAATTTACTATGTAATTATAATTAATTACCTTGTATCAGTTCCTGAATGTCTTTTTATGTTGTGAAGAAAGGACAGTCTTTGCCCGAAAGCTTGTATCTATTTAGGACACTTTTATTGTCACTTTATTTCTAAATAAATCTACAGAGTGCTGCAACCTTGGACATTGTTAAAAGAAAAGTAGGGGTTTCTTTTTTTCCCCAGTTATACTTACCTAGGTGGCTGCAGCATCGGTCTGATGCAGCATCTGTCCCCCGCCGGCTCTAAGTGTGAGAATTCAGCGATCACATGACCACTGATCGCTGCATTCTCCTCTACACTTGGTCATGGCTGTCTGCTCTGCCCCCCCAGCGCTCACTGGAGTGCTGGACTGTGTAGGGGAAGGGAGCAGCTGGCTCAGGCTCTCAGCAAATCACAGTTCTCACAGCAGCTCTTAGCAGAGAGCAGTGACTGTAAGTCACTACTGCCTGCTCTCTTCCCCCCCTGTGCTCACTGGAGTGCTGGGCTGTGTAGGGGGAGGTGTGGCTGGCTCAGGCTCTCAGAAAATCACAGTTCTCACAGCAGCTCTTAGCAGAGAGCGGTGCGGTGACTGTAAGTCACCACTGTCTGCTCTGCCCCCCCTGTACTCCCTGGAGTGCTGGGCTGTGGAGAGGGAGGGAGCGGCTGGCTCAGGCTCTCAGCGGTTCGAGAAATTTTCCCAGCCGGGACTGGCTGGGTGATGTCATACGACAGTGGGCTTCAGTGTCAGCTGAAAACGGATCACAGGAGTGCAGGACGAACTGCACTCCTGTGATCCACAAGAGAAGTACAGCCAAAAGAGCTTTGACTGTACTTCTCCTTATATACAGTATACTGTATATATATATATATACCGTATATACTTGAGTATAAGCCGACCCAAATATAAGCCGAGGTACCTAATTTTACCACAAAAAACTGGGAAAAACTATTGACTCGAGTATAAGCCGAGGGGGGAGGAATAGTGCCCCATCGTTTGGTGTCAGTGGGGGGAGGAATAGTGCCCCATCGTTGGTGTCCGTGGGGGGAGGAATAGTGCCCCATCATTGGTGTCAGTGGGGGGAGGAATAGTGCCCCATCGTTGGTGTCAGTGGGGGGAGGAATAGTGCCCCATCGTTGGTGACCCCTGCTCCAGCCTGGGCTCGCTCGCTCCCTCCCTCTCCCATGGTACACAATTACCGGTCAGATGTCTTCCTTCTCCGGCCGCTCTCCTCCTCTTCACTCGCTCGATCTTCGCGGTGCCGCTCGGATCCTCCTCTCCAAGCTCCACCTCCTTGCCGGTGATTGGGCGCCTGTGTGCCTCTCCTGAGCTACAGTTCCGGCGGCCAATCACCGGCGAGGATTGATCCCGGGGGTGTGTCCAGATGACAGGGACGGCATGTCATCTGCAGACGTTGACTCGAGTATAAGCCGAGGGGGCCGTTTTTCAGCACAAAAAATGTGCTGAAAAACTCGGCTTATACTCGAGTATATACGGTATATATATATATATAAAATATATATATATATATATAAAATCTCATGTGAGGTGCCATATGTTCACACACAAAATTATCAAACGTTTTCCAAAGGTCCTGTGTTCTCTACGGAGTTCAGTAAACATTACTAGCAAAGCTGGCAGCTGGCAATGCTCTGTTCACTGTTCTTTGAATGGAACTCTGTGTTCATGGAAAATGGAAGAATAAAGTACACCAAATATATGTAACCTAACTTAGGCCAAGTTTTGAAGCATAAATAGTAAAGGATTTTTTAAAAAAATCAAAGTGTTCAGCACCTGACTTGTCCATGGAAACAATCAGCTTTTAATATGTAGGCCCTTTAGCCCAAATGGGTGTTTTGGCCCAATCCCATCTGACAGAATTAGGATTCATTTTTGACATTTTCTACATCCACACAGTGTGTTCTTCCTTCAGAGATATTTCTGTGCCAAGCTGTTTCCTCTGTTCTTACAAGTTAAGAATCAACAGCTCTGCCACTTGTATGTTCAGCAGTCTTCCCATCTGCCCACAGAGCACTGAAAATAATAAAGAAACATCCCCACCATGTGGGCATTTTGAAGAGCTTAAAAGCCCTCTCCTAAAACAAAGTGATCCCCTTACGCAGCCTAATGAATGCAATATTAGGTAAAAGGTGATATGATTCAGTCTTATGACCCATGCCTGGAACATATATGGAGTTTGCTTTGGATTTACTGTAATATACCAAATGTTATTAATGCGTTTTATTAATAAAAATTGCATTTTTCCCAAATTGGTACTGTTCTGTTATTTTTCATTTTTACACATAGTAGTGTTGATATGGGATGGCTTTTTAAACAGTATGAATCCACAGAATATACCTGCAACATAGTACTGTATTCTTTTATAGCCAACAGTGCTGTTGACAATGTCAGTGTAAAATAAGGTGAGAGAAGAGGACACTGCTCAAAACCAACCACGGGAGTCAGACATGTACGGTTAATGAGATGGCCTCATCCTCTGGTCTAGCCACTCCTTCTGACAAGTTTGTGAGCCTCTGTGATCAAGCCCCATCAGAGGGCATGGCTAGAGCGGAAGCTGAGGTCATCCGCAGGGGTTAAAATTTCGAGTCCAGACCTACTAGCTGGTCACAAAACCTACTCTCCACCAGTTGCCCCACCCAACCTTGCCCAGGTCCGCCCCCAACCACGCCCCCTTAAAGCTTATGAAATTAAATTTTTCTTAAGAATAAATAGTCCAAAATATAAAACTGTACACAGTAATGTATATCCCAGCTCCCCTGTACTCCATTATAGTGATATGACATGTATACAGTAATGTATATCCCAGCTCCCCTGTACTCCATTATAGCGATATGACATGTATACAGTAATGTATATCCCAGCTCCCCTGTACCCCATTATAGCGATATGACATGTATACGGTATGTATATCCCAGCTCCCCTGTACTCCATTATAGCGATATGACATGTATACAGTAATGTATATCCCAGCTCCCCTGTACTCCATTATAGCGATATGACATGTATACGGTATGTATATCCCAGCTCCCTTGTACCCCATTATAGCGATATGACATGTATACAGTAATGTATATCCCAGCTCCCCTGTACTCCATTATAGTGATATGACATGTATACAGTAATGTATATCCCAGCTCCCCTGTACTCCATTATAGTGATATGACATGTATACAGTAATGTATATCCCAGCTCCCCTTTACTCCATTATAGTGATATGACATGTATACAGTATGTATATCCCAGCTCCCCTGTACTCCATTATAGTGATATGACATGTATACAGTAATTATTACTTTATACATGTCATATCACTATAATGGAGTACAGGGGAGCTGGGATATACATTACTGTATGCATGTCATATCACTATAATGGAGTACAGGGGAGCTGGGATATACATTACCGAGTAATGTATATCCCAGCTCCCCTGTACTCCATTATAGTGATAGGACATGTTGTATACAGTACTTACTATCCCCCCAAGTCCCACGTAGCGGTGGAGAGGGTGTCTCCTCTCAGCGGAGGACAGTGGACCTCTCCTGCACCTGTCCCCTCGGCGGCGGTGCCGCAGGAGCCGGAAATGGGAAGTTGTAAACCGGAGCTCAGCTTCACAATGAGGCTTGGAGCACAGGTGCAGTCGCTCCATGCTTCATCTGAGCTCACCGCTCGCAGCCACTCGCCACAGAGGAATTTCTCCTCACATTTGGCGAGCGGGCTAGAGGCTTTTTCAAGCCCTGCTATATACCTTACATGTCTATCTTGCAGGGTTGGTTTTGAGCAGTGTCCTCTTTTCTCATCCCATTCAAGTTTCTGGAATGGCTTTGGGACACTCCTCTCTCTTCCTTTGCTGGTGGGGTGACTCTTCCTCACATCCAGCTTCAGAGCGGTGCCACCAAGTCTTTCTCACAGTGTACAATAAGGTTTTAAAAATCACGTTTTATAACAAAGAGATATTGCAAAAAATGCCCATCTAATATTCCCCAACAGGGTTTTTCTTAATGGTAAAGACATCTGATGCGCAAAGCTTATGTGCTAAATTCAAAAGCATGACAGCCTTCTTCATCCTTTATGGTGCGCAAAGCAGTGATATACTTCAGAAAGCAATGAGCTTTGACATGTAATCGGATACTCTTCTGGGCATTTTTGGGCCACCCATTGCTCTGTGATGCACTGCAAGCATAGATGCACAGAATAAAGACACAGCTTGGTCTCTCACCATCTGGCCACATTCAATCAAGTGTGTCAAACAGGAGAGGAAGGCTTTCATTCAGTTCAAGGTGTACAGCTTCACCTGCTTGATAAACTCCTCTTTATGTGGCCAGATGGTAATACCCAATCAGCAGATCAATTTACATTCCAATAGTTTGACAGTGAACTGGCCATTCCTGGAGTGCATTGGTGAACTGGGATTCATGTTCCACTCGAATATAATGTAATAGTATAGGTCTGCTGTTTGGTGGGTTCAGAACAAATGTGTATCTTTTCTGCTAATTAAATTGGCCTTTAATTTTTTCCATTGAACACTCTACTCCTCATGCTGGGAGTGAGTGAAAAAAAAAATGTAAAGCAGCATAGGTGGAAACTATCTTCCTTTATGAGACCTAGAGTAGATATTACAATAAATCTGTAACATAAAACCATAGGAGGGCAAATGTTCACGAGAACTATAAAAGTATGCAATTAGTCCTAATGAAAACGTATACACATTATCATTATCGTGCTCACATGGAACCTCTAGAAATAGAGATGGTTAGATATAAATCAGTGCTTCTTAGCAGAAAAGAACACAGTTACTATTACATAGGATGATGGTACTCCTGCTGTTACCTGCTTTGAAGCGGTTGTAACCTTTGATATTTATTGGCAAATTCAGTGTAATAAACCTATAGAGGACACCAAAGAGCCGCCTGGCAAACTTCATTATAGCTCATTGCACAAACAGGATATATAATTATTGCTTTTGTGACAACAGCACAATTTCCGTGGATAGTCTAGATAGTAACATCTACAGTTGTGGCCAAAATTATTCAACCCCCACTGAAATTGAGTGTTTTGGCCAGTTTGACATTGCTTTTGATCATTCAGTCATCTTGCTTACATTTACATTAAAGAGGCACTTGTAGGTCAGACAAATATAACATAACAGTTATAATGAAATAACCACAAATGTCTTTTCTGTGCTCACAGCATTATCAGTTTTATTCAACCCCCAAGTGACATTCAATCTTAGTACTTAGTACAGCATCCTTTTACAGTTATAACAGCTTTTAAACGTGAAGCATAGCTTGACACAAGTGTCTTGCAGCGATCTACGGGTATCTTCGCCCATTCTTCATGGGCAAAGGCCTCCAGTTCAGTCACATTCTTAGGCTTGCGCACTGCAACTGCTTTCTTTAAGTCCCACCAGAGGTTCTCAATCGGATTTAAGTCTGGTGACTGCGATGGCCACTCCAAAATGTTCCAGCCTTTCCTCTGCAACCATGCTCTAGTGGACTTGGAGGTATGCTTGGGATCATTGTCCTGTTGAAAGGTCCAACGTCTCCCAAGCCTCAGGTGTGTGACGGACTGCATCACGTTTCCATCCAATATCTCCTGGTACTGAAGAGAATTCATGGTACCTTGCACACGCTGAAGCTTCCCTGTACCTGCAGAAGCAAAACAGCCCCAAAGCATGATTGACCCTCCACCATGCTTCACAGTAGGCAAGGTGTTCTTTTCATCATAGGCCTTGTTCTTCCTCCTCCAAACATAGCGTTGATCCATGGGCCCAAACAGTTCTAATTTTGTTTCATCAGTCCACAGAACACTATCCCACAACTTTTGTGGTTTGTCCACATGGCTTTTGGCATACTGCAGTCGACTCTTCTTATTCTTTGGAGACAGCAAGGGGGTACGCCTGGGAGTTCTGGCACGGAGGCCTTCATTACGCAGTGTGCGTCTTATTGTCTGGGCTGAAACTTCTGTACCCACATCTGACAAATCTTTTCTCAGTTCCTCAGCAGTCACACGGGGACTTCTCTCCACTCTACGCTTCAGGTAGCGCACAGCAGTCGAAGTCAGCATCTTCTTTCTGCCACGACCAGGTAGCGTTTCAACAGTGCCCTTTGCCTTGAATTTGCGAATGATGCTTCCTAAGGTGTCTCTTGGTATGTTTAACATCTTTGCAATCTTCTTATAGCCATTGCCCTTCCTGTGAAGAGAAATCACCTCTTCTCTTGTCTTCCTGGACCATTCTCTTGCCTTCACCATGTTTGTAACCACACCAGTAAATGTCTAGAAGGAGCTGAGTATCACAGTCATTTTAAAGCTGCCTAATTGGTGCTTATTATGCTTGATTGCTGCTCGGTGACATCCACAGGTGTTTTCAATACCTGATGGAAAGCACCTGTATGAACCTCTGTTCTTCAGAGTGGTAGTCTTTAAGGGGTTGAATAATTGTGGCAATGAAGAAACCACATAAGAACCATTTACTACTGTATTACATAAACAATTGATGTCATTTTAGTTGCATTTGGGTAGTTACAACGTCCTTGTAGGATTTGATTCTGAATACAATTCCAAATGTACACTATAGTCCCTAAACCCCTTTACAGCATTGGGGGTTGAATAATTTTGGCCACAACTGTATTATGTGTTATTATTCTTTTATTCTAGCTAACATATGTATTCAGGTATTCTGTGTAATCAAATAAAAATACAATATTAGGACACAGGATGAAAGAACTTTCACGCTGGATGGGCATGTAAAAAACACAACTGGCAACTGTTTGTCTTGATTTGTGATACAGTTAGGCAACAAGAAGAAGACATATCAATAAAAATAAGAGATGTAATGGCTGGATGGACCAGTCACTTATGTGTAATATCCTTTGAAGTACAGAAGTAAAAACTGGAGGAAAAGAAGAGGGTACATTGCCTGTACCAAACCAATCATGCTGTTTTCATTTGCTGCTCTATAAAAGTGATAAGAAGAATCTGATTGGTGAGTATGCACAGCGCAGATAGCGTAGATTATAAAATAAGGAAGAATATAAAGATGTGGATGGAGTGCAAACTGAAATTCCTTTGTCACAACTGAGCTAAAAATAAAGAAAAAAAAACATTTTATGAATATGCCCCATCAATGATTTGCTCAATGTACTTTCATAATTCTATCCAAAAGGGTCAATGGTCTCCAAACTGCAGCCCATGAGCCAGATGTGACCATGAGATCTCTTTTAACTGGCCTTGGGTCACATTATCTTCCGCAGACACTATTGGGGCAACATATTTTCCAATGTTATCAAAAATTGGACAAAATTGCCCTAACTGACAACAATGGGAAACAATTCATTCCCCTAAGCCTAATAATGGGGCACCATTCTTCCCGATGGAGCTCAATAACTTCCACAAACATTGAAGATGGGGCACTATTCCTTCTACTGACACCAATGATAGGGCACAATTCTTCTTGCTGACACCAACAAAGGAGTACTATTCCCTGACTGATACCGGTCCAGCCATTAGCCCTGTCAAAAGTGTTGTTACACACCTTTTCTGAAGAATTGGCATTTTAACCAAGAAACACATTTTATGGTGTTTAGAGGCAGGAAAAAAGACAACAGCAGCAAAAACTTTCAGTGTACATGAGGAGCAAGCGCTATGGTGTATGGGATAGCCTTCATCTTCAAAAATTATTCTTTTCATGGGTAACTCAAGTAGGGTGAATGATTTGGCCTCTGAAAGTTCATCTCACAAACTGGTTTGGTGCACATTCAAGCCGAGATGAGCAATATTTGATTGTGTGCCTTTAATCAGGTACTGGCATTATTTGGGGGCGTGAGTGGTTCAGGCTTTCTGTGGGGTCTGCTGGTAGTGGCTTGTGCCCAGTCCTCCAAGACTCTGTCAACAATGAATTTCCTACTGTAGGATCCTCTTAGATGGCAGCCATCTCTCTTCTCCACTCCTCCTGAAGTCACTTTCTGGAAGAAAAGTATCACACCTAAGGCCTATAGACCCAAACCCTTTTTTCAGTAGTCCTGCCCAGGCAGCAGGTATGTAAGGTTCAGAATGGAAGCACATGTCAGGGGTATATTACAATAGTCAGCGTTATTCATTTAGTTAAAACCGTTATCTCAAAAAGGAAAAAACTGTTTTTGTATCTGTGTAAAAAGTGTTACCTGGAATGAGAGTTTAATTTGTTAGTTACTTGTGCAAAGTCCGTCTATATCTTCTAGTCCACTAATACCCTCTTCAGACAGTGCTGCTGTCCAACATTGTCTCTGTTGCTACTCCATAGATAGATGAGCCACCCTAAGAATTGTGTTACTGGCCAGATGACCAGATAAAAATAAGGGAAAAACGTTAAAACAAAAAAGTAATATATCCCTAGCAGCTAAGGACTGGCATGCTGCAATATATACAATTTTTTGTATCTTAATCTTATAGCATAAGATACAGGGCTGCAGTCAGAGACCATAGGTTATATGCAGACTGCCTTTAGGAGCCTGGACACTGGCAAATAACTTTGCTTGGAATAAACCTAGTGCATGATCATATAACCCACCCACTCCATGAGACTCCAATTTTTGCTAGTGTCCTTAGGTAATAGACCTCTTCTCCATCTCTATGGTTCCCAGACCACAAATACCTCTTCAGAGTGCCCACCAAGCAAAGCCTGAATCCTTAATTGACCCAGCAGCATTGACAAGGTGAGACAGGGTTTCCCCACAATTTGGACCATTCCTGGCTATATACAACTTGTGCTTAGCACAAAAGCAGATGCATAGGAGCAGGTGGGGTGATTTGTTCCCTTTTTTATGTTACTCCCCACTATACTTCAGCACTGTTAGTATTTACACTTTATTTTAAAATTGCCATTTTATTCCCATCTACATTGCTTCATGATGGTGATGGAATTGCAACACACCACCTGGCTGAAGTACTTGCACCTACCATAGCAGCCTAAAATATGCACACTACATTTGCTGCACTTCATGCCTCTTCTACTAGAGAGACACAGTCAAGAAATACGGGCAGCACCTAGGGTAATAGCAACTTTTGCATTCTAACAAGCGAAACTCCATTTCTCTGCATCGATTATGTGAGAACTAGCGATGAGCGAATTATTCAAAAATTCGATTCGGCTGATTCGCCGAATTTCAGGAAGAAATTCGATTCGATGCGAATTAATTCGCTACGAAGTTAACTTATAAAAAGGGTTTCTAGGCTTCAGAGAGCCTTTAAATTAGTGCAGAACACTGTACCTTTAATTTAAATGCCCTTGGAGATGAGGAAGGAGAAGGAGAAGGATGAGAAGAAGGAGAAGGAGAAGGATGAGAAGAAGGAGAAGGATGAGAAGAAGGAGAAGGAGAAGGATGAGAAGAAGGAGAAGGATGAGAAGAAGGAGAAGGAGAAGGATGAGAAGAAGGAGAAGGAGAAGGATGAGAAGATGGAGAAGGAGAAGGATGAGAAGAAGGAGAAGGAGAAGGATGAGAAGAAGGAGAAGGAGAAGGATGAGAAGAAGGAGAAGGATGAGAAGAAGGAGAAGGAGAAGGATGAGAAGAAGGAGAAGGAGAAGGATGAGAAGAAGGAGAAGGATGAGAAGAAGGAGAAGGATGAGAAGAAGGATGAGAAGAAGGATGAGAAGAAGGAGAAGGATGAGAAGAAGGATGAGAAGAAGGAGAAGGATGAGAAGAAGGAGAAGGAGAAGGATGAGAAGAAGGAGAAGGATGAGAAGAAGGAGAAGGATGAGAAGAAGGAGAAGGAGAAGGATGAGAAGAAGGAGAAGGAGAAGGATGAGAAGAAGGAGAAGGAGAAGGATGAGAAGAAGGAGAAGGAGAAGGATGAGAAGAAGGAGAAGGATGAGAAGAAGGAGAAGGAGAAGGATGAGAAGAAGGATGAGAAGAAGGAGAAGGATGAGAAGAAGAAGGATGAGAAGAAGGAGAAGGATGAGAAGAAGGAGAAGGATGAGAAGAAGGAGAAGGATGAGAAGAAGGAGAAGGATGAGAAGAAGGACAGTTCTGTGACAGTTTCTGTCTATTTCTGACAGTTCTGTGACATTCACTCCATACAGCGGTTTCAACCGCTGTATGGAGTGAATGTCACAGAACTGTCAGAAATAGGCTATTTCTGACAGTTCTGGGACATTCACTCCATACAGCGGTTGAAACATTGTATCTATTTGTTTCCATAAATGGATCCATTTATGGAAACAAATCCTTCTTCTTCTTCATCCTCATCCTTCTTATTCTTATTTTCATCCTACTTCTTCTTCTTCTTTTTGCCGGCTTGGAATTATTCTTATTTTCATCCTACTTCTTCTTCTTCTTCATCCTCATCCTCTTCTTCTTCTTCTGAGGATGAGGATGAAGAAGAAGAAGAAGAAGAAGTAGGATGAAAATAAGATTAATTCCAAGCCGGCAAAAAGTGTATCTGCAGAGCTCCTCTAAGTGTATCTGCAGAGCTCCTCTAAGTGTATCTGCAGAATAGAGGAGCTCTGCAGATACACTTTTTGCCGGCTTGGAATTATTCTTATTTTCATCCTACTTCTTCTTCTTCTTCTTCATCCTCATCCTCTTCTTCTTCTGAGGATGAGGATGAGGATGAAGAAGAAGAAGTAGGATGAAAATAAGATTAAAAAGTGTATCTGCAGAGCTCCTCTAAGTGTATCTGCAGAATAGAGGAGCTCTGCAGATACACTTTTTGCCAGCTTGGAATTATTCTTATTTTCATCCTACTTCTTCTTCTTCTTCTTCTTCTTCATCCTCATCCTCATCCTCTTCTTCTTCTTCTGAGGATGAGGATGAAGAAGAAGAAGAAGAAGTAGGATGAAAATAAGATTAATTCCAAGCCGGCAAAAAGTTTATCTGCAGAGCTCCTCTAAGTGTATCTGCAGAGCTCCTCTAAGTGTATCTGCAGAATAGAGGAGCTCTGCAGATACACTTTTTGCCGGCTTGGAATTATTCTTATTTTCATCCTACTTCTTCTTCTTCTTCATCCTCATCCTCTTCTTCTTCTTCTGAGGATGAGGATGAAGAAGAAGAAGAAGAAGTAGGATGAAAATAAGATTAATTCCAAGCCGGCAAAAAGTGTATCTGCAGAGCTCCTCTAAGTGTATCTGCAGAGCTCCTCTAAGTGTATCTGCAGAATAGAGGAGCACTGCAGATACACTTTTTGCCGGCTTGGAATTCTTCTTATTTTCATCCTACTTCTTCTTCTTCTTCTTCTTCTTCATCCTCATCCTCTTCTTCTTCTTCTGAGGATGAGGATGAAGAAGAAGAAGAAGAAGAAGTAGGATGAAAATAAGAATTCCAAACCGGCAAAAAGTGTATGTGCAGAGTTCCTCTATTTCTGACAGTTCTCTGACAGCTCCTTCACATGTACAGCGGTTGAAACATCTGTATCCTAAATGGAAACTAATAGATACAATGCTTCAACTGCTGTACATGTGAAGGAACTGTCAGAGAAATGTCAGAAATAGCGGAGCTCTCTGCAGGGACACTTTTGCCGGCTGATCGGGAAAAATCCGATTCGCGCACCCGAAGTAGGCAAATATTCGGATTCGACGCGAATCAAATTTTTCCTGAAATTCGTATCGAATTCCGGTTCGCCTGGTTCGATTCGCTCATCTCTAGTGAGAACCCCATCAGGGATCCCCTCACTTTAGCAATACTGCATCACAGAAACAAGGGAGCTGAAACAAAAGGGCTGAATAACACATGTTGTCAGGAATCGTGGCGCCTCTCCCGGCGCACGCACACTGGCAACAGCTCACGCCGGGACACAGGCACTAGGTCCCGGCGGGCCGCGGCTGACAGGACACCGCGCATGCGCAGTGGGAGCCGCGGGCACGCCTCGGGCGGCCAATGACAGTCCGGGGGCGCGTCCTAGCCGGCCAATGGCAGTGCAGGGCCCTGTCACTGCACTGTCATAAATTGCCGCAAGGTCTTCTGTGATCCTGAAGTTTCTGTACCTGACTAGTGACCCTGATTGCCCTGACTACGCTGCCTTCTCCTGTGATTTGACCCGGATTGCCCTGACTACGCTGCCTTCTCCTTTCCTGACCCCCGGCTTGTTTGACCATCCTGCGGACTGACTTATCCTGCTGACCCTGTGTGTGACCTGACCACTCTTCGCCTGCCGATTCAGTACCTCGCTACCCCACGGAACCACGTGACCATCCTGATAGGTCCGCCATCCTCCTCACATCTGGCTCTCCCGGTACCTGCATACATCCCCAGAGGCTCCCGCTGCCACTGGTAGGCCTGCTTGGAGGTCGTGACCTGGCCCTGGTCTGTTACAAGTCCATCCCCACCATCAGGGGCCCTGGTGAAAGCACAGACCGGGGCTTAGACTCCACGCTCTGGGTAGGTCTGTCAAGTGGGCAGCCTTAGGCACCACCTGGCGGATCATAACACATGTTCTGCTAATGGCCTACAGGAAACAAAATACACTGTTCATAGTGATAGTTGTTCCCTTGTTGGTCCAGTAGCAATGCACTTTTATGAATGAAAAAAATGATGCCGCTCTACCCTGAGGAAATCACGTGATTCGTGACGTAACGCGTAGGATGGAAGTGTGGTGACATAATTTCCGGTGCAGACGGCAGCCGCCATCTTGGTACACCTTAGTGCTGTACACCTCTCTGCCATTGCAGTTTTCCATGCCTGTTTGGATCTGTGGACCTGTTTCCCTATGTGAGTAGTCACTCTGCTGTGTTTTTATTCAATAAATGTTTTACTTACTACATTATGGGAGTTTTTTTAATTTAATTTCCATGTGTGGGCTATTGGACAGGAGAGCGTTTTGGCCATATCCGTGTGGGGACTTTTGAGTTTTACTGCTGGTACATTGATAAGTGTCTACCATCGCCACTATAGAGGATTGCCCTGATCTTTACTGAAGGGGTATCATCGGATGAGTGCATTTTTAGCCTTATGACCCCATGCAGGTCGCAACCTGGAGGTGAGCGTGCACGCTAGCTGGTGGAGGATTTGCTGTGTTTTTGTGGTCACTGGATGTTCTATATCTTCTTTTGAAGATACACAGATTTATTGAGACTGTGCACTTTGTTATGGCATTTTACACATTTACTCATATGTTCTTCATTTATTTATTAACTTTATGATACCCATTTACTCATTGTTTTTCATGTATCATTACTGTAACTTTGTTCACATTGGGTGTTTTTGTTTTTTGAGTAATCCATTTTTACTACTTGTTTATCATTATATATATATATTTTACATTTTGGATCACGATCAGTTTTCATGTGTCATGTGATTTATTTATCATTCTATGCTCACTTCATTCATTCATTTTCTTAATCATTCAATTTATCACAAGTTTTTTTGTGCTTTTATATATTTCATTTGCACCTATTTTACTTTGATTCATCATTATTTAGGGGTATGTTTGATTGGGTAGCACAGCATAATTTTTTTCATTCACTTTTCTGACACTATTGGTATTATAGGCAGGTGTTAGCAGCCACCCAGTTCTGTTTTAAGCATTGGCAGCGCAGGAGGAATTTATTGTTTTGTTAATGCCCTTTTATGACACTGCTCCCCTCTTCTGTTTCTGACTTTCTCTCAGACACACATAATGTAGCAGATTGTTCTGCAACTATGTTTGAATTCTTTAGGAAACATTCACACCTTCTGGAGCCTTCAGTTTCCAGAGGCCAAAAATGGTACGCTGCCTCTCTCCCCACTGACTCATAAATCAGAGATGGAGCCTCCTAACCTGCTTGGGGATAAAATGGAGGAAAACAAATGAGATGCAGATATTGTGGATTAAGTTGTACAGATAAAGCACTGCCCCGTAGGGGCCGCTTGTAACAGCTGGATCTTCCCTAACAGTACAGAGGCTGCCAGTCACTCACACACAAGTCCATCAGTCCATCCAGCTCTAATGAATCAGTCTAGGGGTTATCTTTCTTTTGGTAATTTATTGTTTGAAGACGTTTACCAGGAGAGGGGATCAGGGCATGGGATACTCTAAAATGCTTGATAATTAGAGGGCAGTCTTCTTGAGCAATGGTGGATGTTCAACAGTCTAAGGCCTCACAGCTGAAGACCATGGGGCAACTTTTTGTTGATGCACAAATACTGGTATCCATTGCAGTTTCCAGAACACTACACAGTCACAGAGATAAGTTAACGGCCTTTATTCAGAAGTCCCTAGCTAAGCACCCACCTTCCAGCTTCCTCCGCACATGGTCCAGTGAGTGAGAAGACACCTCTCTAGACCAGATCCTTTGTGGTGAGGTTCTGCAATCAGGTTCTAGCAAAGTCCATTGAGGCTCTCAATCCTATTATTACTGGGGCCTTTAGAGCAGCTGTACAGTCCATGGGATGCCTGAGGACAGCATCCCCTCTGGCTCTGGAACCCACCTGGGTTAAAAGAACTCCCCTCTCCAGTGTTTTAGACAATTTATCACCATTCCAACTCCCTCCTGGACACTCCCTTCCAGTGAATGGCTGGGACATGATAAATATTCAGGCCGACTATTTTGAATCTCCTGCCCTAAGCTCTGGAAGCCTCTCCCAGAAGCAGGAGGAAGCAATGAAAGCCTGTGAAACCCTGAACAGGCCAAACAATCCTTGCTCCCTTGATTACAGAAGGAGCCAAAAACTAAATTTACCTAGTATCCTATGCTAGGGGGTGCTACAGAGGATTTTTCAACCCCTGCATTTTATGAGACATAAATTATGGTATCTCATCAATTGCTGTCCACTGTAGAATCACTGATTGATGTGGTGCAAAACAGTCGTGGCCTAACAGCCTAAACAAGCCTCTCTAAGGTACCCTTTGGAGTAGAGGTTCTCCTGCATGTGATATATGAGCCGCTACACATGTTTCTCTCGGAAAAGATTCCCTTAATAGTAATTGTGCTATGGCCTTTCCATTTTTAACAGCTTTTTTTTATCTTACTAAAAATAGAAATGTATAACTTATACAGTGATATTTCCCTAGCTTATTGCTATTAATCTTTCTCTGTAGATATAAGGTATTATTTGCATGTGAAATACATTGTTTTCAGTGTGTAGGCTGATTCATAGCAGTAAAGTACAACCACAGTGCTAGAATTATTACTCTCACTCTGATGCTCTTGGCAATACCTCACATGCAGGGGCGGACTGACCATTGGGAAACTCGGGCACTGCCTGAGGGCCCGGGGTCAGTAGGGGGCCCCATGAGATGCCCCTGGTACCTTTTCCATAGGCTTTTTTGAGTTTGGGGAGGACACAGGGGCCCCATGATCCCCTATTGCCTGGGGGCCCCATGAGTTGTCAGTCCACTCCTGCTCACATGTGTGGTGTGATTACTGTTTACATATGTGTGCAGGACCTACATATATGCGTGAGCATAGGGGAGGATGATGAAGGCACTTTCAAATTTTTTTTCAATATATAATTTATTTTATCAAAATTTTTTTCTACATTGTCTCTTTCATTTTTTTATCAACCTTATTGCTATCACACAGGATGAACAACATCCCTTGTGAAAGCTGGGGCGGTGACAGGT
This sequence comes from Staurois parvus, assembly GCF_062004578.1. Lineage (NCBI taxonomy): Eukaryota > Metazoa > Chordata > Amphibia > Anura > Ranidae > Staurois > Staurois parvus. The sequence continues at coordinate 1,866,801 of NW_028317941.1, forward strand.
TCTTTTTACTGAGAGATCTGTGGTGTATTAGACTATATATCTCTCCTCTGCCCTTAAAAGCTCTGATCAAACTGAAATCAGCTTGTGGACAACAAACAGAAACCATAAGTTACAAAATCCAAGTGGCTTCTGGTTTCATTAGTAATAAGGGAGGGAAGGGTACAGATGTACCTTCTTCTTCTCTGTACTCAGTGTTCCTGGACTTCCCAATTGCACCTGAGAGCCTGGGAATAGCAGTAGGAGAAGACGTGGCTATTTTACATGATTATCTGAATAAAATCATGGACTATATATTCAGGGGCGTATTTACCACAAGGCAAACAAGGCACTTGCCTAAGGCAGCATTTTTCATGGGGGGACAGCACCTCCCCCCAGAAGAAGGGATGGAAGAAGGGACACATGCGCCATGGGAGCCAGGTGGTTTCCAAGATAGGCTGTGGGCTGCTTGATGGTGTATGTAGAGCCTTACTCTCATTCCCGGGGATGTCCGGAGCTGTGAAAATGGGTGTCTTTCTCTCTATCGCCGGGGGGGTTGGTAGTGGAAGGCTCTCCCAGATGGGGGGCAGGGGTGTTGTTGGTCAATGCCAGGCTCTCCTCGCTGGAGGGGAAGGGGTCAGTGTTGGTGGGGCAGACAATTTTTGTGTTGCCTAGGGCAGCACAAAACTTAAATACACCACTGTGTATATTCCCTTCTAAAGAAACATGGAGGCATGGATCGCTGACTTCCTATTCTGCAAGTGCTAGTTACCTAGCTATTATACTGACCCATTGACTTCAATGATCAAAAGTTAAAAACCTAGAGCAAACATGACTTTAGTCTGACCTTCCTGATCTACGCTATTGTTTCGGGACAGTGAGTTCAAGAACTGAATGCAGAGGAGCATCATAACAGGCCAGGCAACTTGCATTTTTCAAAAGGGATCAGCATATAAACCATAAAACCTTCAATCTTATGTTATCAACTGGGGCCTAGATTGTACAAAAGAGCTTGATGTCCATCATCTCTAGGACTTTGAAGAAAGCCCTTTATTTTTGCAACCACCTATAAAGGGTCCAATGATAATCAGACTGATATGACTTTTGGGCCATGTCTTGGATCATAGGGATTTCAGTCTATATTTATGTTACAACATGACTGCAACAATTTCACCTTTCTCATTTTGGAAAACAGGAACATCACTGGGGTTGTTTTTAAGATAAATAGACTGTGCACTTTGCAAGTGCAGTTGCACTCTTTTTTCCTTCGTAAATGTTTTTTTATGGAACTAAAATGCAGCCCATTGTTTATGATTTGCTTGTACTCATAGGCGTGTAAACAAGTGCTGCGTGTTGATAAAACATACAAAAATAAGTATTCTTGCTGTTATACTTGCAAATACCTGCAATTATTAACAAATACACATGAGTATGCACAAATGCCATGCTTCCTGCTTGTGTGTGCATACTTTCAAATACTCTCAAATACATACCAGTGATATACAGCCCATCTTCTCATTTTTTCTGCCAGGAATGTCTGATGCTCATACACCCGTGCAGTATGTAAGAGGCCTAAATGTGGTAAAGCCTCGCTTTGTAATGAATACCCAATCATGCGCAAGGAAAATTAAAAAACAATTTTTGCTAGCACATGACTGGATAATGGAAATCAGCAGATCTTTAGCAAAGCTCTGAGGAAAATGAGTGCAAATGCACTTGCAAAGTGCACAGTCTATTTACTTTTATTAAATCAACCCCAGTGTTCAGAAAAACAAGAAAAGAACCACCAAATGTACTGTGTGTGTGTGTTCGTTAAAGTGTTACTAAACCCACAACAGTACAATCAGCCTGTATATGCAGTAAAGCATGCTTGTTATACTCACAGTGAAGCCTAAGGGATTAATCCTCTGCATTATGTAAAAAGGCTGTTTGATCCTTTCTTCTCTGTTTCTCCCCTTTTTCAAGCGACCACCTCTTATCTCCAGACTGAAACGTAGGCATGCACATGCTCAGTTTATTGTGTATTGCTAGAGAGTTTTTATTTTTTTTGTGTGAGAGTGCATGTGATCAGCACAGGGCCAATCAGCACTGTCCAGACAGAGGTCAGGGGATTTTAATTCTCCTAGAGCAGAAAGAAAACTCCTTCTACAAGTCATAATATTGCTGTAAGGTCTGATGATAAAAGGTATTTAGCAGTTTACATTTACTAAAATATTTAAACTTCCATGTTCTGTGTACTGTGGGAGACCAGATATAGTGGATGCAGGATCCTGGGTTTAGTAACACTTTAATATTGGTGATGATATAATACTTTAATTTTTTTAATAATTTAATTTAATTTAATAATTAATTATAATTCTAATTAAAAAAAAAATTAAGATCGAGTGCAAGAAAGTATGTTGTATAATCCTTTATGTTCATACAGTCAACTGTGTCCTTTTTTCACTTTGTGCAGAGAAAAAGGTTATCTGCTAGCAAGTAACTAGGTAGCAAAAACACCTATAACTTATAACGACCATTCCTACGCAAATCAAATGACTAATACTCCCTGATGAGTTTAAGATTCTGCTTCTGCCAGCATCCTGTTATGACTCTATATTAAATCTGCAAGTGACTGATAATATAGCGTATGGTCTGGTGGCATTTTCATAGCAGTGAAAAGTGTTTGTGTGTTAGTAAGTTATCATTTTTTGCTTTTAGAATTAATGAGGAAGATATAGAGTATGGAAGCAAAGCAGACATCTTGTCTTATGTGACTGACATTCCCTGGGGATGTATAAAACAGAAACAATATTTTCTTACATAACGCTGCATAACTTAATGTCCCCAATGTAAATAACCTGGTAAAAATGAGGCAGACGCTAATTAAGGTTTTGTTTTTCTCGTTAGAGTCTGTACTGATGTTCTCTGCTTAACGAAAGACATTAAACGTTGATTGTTATCATTTGAGAATTCTCTTGGTGGAGCAGCAGTGCAGAGATAAGTGTTGGATTTAGACCGCTCATAAAGGTAATCTAGGAGAGAAGCATCTGATACCCACAGCATGTGAAATCAACTAGAACGTCTTGTGTGCTATTTATATGAACAGACTCTAGAGCCTTGATTTTAAATAAGAGCTGCAACACCTGTAATAGTGTTTTCTGACTCTATAAAATCACTTAGTAATGTGTTTTTGAATCTCTGAAGCAGAAAAAAATAGACTCACGGGAAAGTAAGTGCTACATTATAGGAAAAAAAGAGGATACATGGTATAATGTTGCATTTGTTCAGGGCCAAAATTACAAAATAATGATTCCCTCAAATATAAATAATGATGAAAAAAGTCCACATATAGAACAAGACAAGCCAGTGGCTTTTATTCAGCGCTTTTCAGTTTTATGATCTGAAGAACTTTCAGCCTCATTAAAAGGTGTGAGCTGTCATCGGTATCAACAGTGTACAGCTAGGCAGTTCTAAGCAACCTAAAGAACATTACTTTAGCAAGTTAACGTTGTGTTATTTTGTTACTTTTATTTATGGTTTATAGTGATTTATTATTTAGGACTTATTTGGTGTATTATTACCATATTTTAATGACAAAAAAAAAAACAAACTCTGGCTAATGTTTGCAAAATGGTGATAAATTTGTCAATTCTTGGGACAAGACTTAGCTCCTATCAAGAAAATTATTCAGCTGCCCTACTTTGCTTACTGGCAATTATTTTTTTACTTCTTTAGTACTAGCGGTTGTTTAGGTTTATGGACCAGATTACACTTCAGATCTGGACACATTGATTTGCCAGCAATGCCCTTAATGTGGCTGTTAACAAAGACATATGCATACTTTTTTTTTTAATTTGGGGGAAGCAAAAGAGGCTATGGTGATGGTCTTCCAAATATTGTATTGTTTGTCGTTTTTGTTAAATTTAAAGAAGTATCACCAGAGACTAAAAACTTAGTTGAATCTGCTAGGGGACCAACTGCATTTAGCATTTGGTCCTGTTAGGATACATGGCTGCATTGTGCAATAAAAACATTTACTGCATGTCAGTTTGTGCTGGCTGTAGCTCTACCCCAGGCCAAAGCTCGGTTTGTAGGTGTTCCCATGGGGGTATTACAGCACAGCACTAACCCTATTCATTCTCATAGAGCTGGATATTGGGCATATTGGGCACATGTATTCCTCCCCTTTTGCCAGTTATTAAGCAGACATGAATCAGGCAGCAATTTCTGATTATTACATGAAAGATAATGAACTATATACAGGCAGTACCCGAGTTACAAACATCTGACTTACATATGACTCATACTTAACCAATTCAATACCGAGCAATTTTACACCTTCCTGCCCAGGCCAGTTTTCAAGTTTCAGCGCTCTCACACTTTGAATGACAATTGCGCGGTCATACAACATTGTACCCAAACTAAAATTTTAACATTTTCATCACACAACTAGAGCTTTCTTTTGGTGGTATTTAATCACCGCTGGGGTTTTTATTTTTTGCTAAATTAACAAAAAAAGACCAAAAATTTTGAACAAAACACACGTTTCTTTGTTTCTGTTATAAAAGTTTGCAAATAAATAATTGTTCTTCATAAATTTAGGGCAAGATGTATTCTGCTACATGTCTTTGATGAAAATAACCCAAATTAGGATGTATTTTTTAGTTTGTAGGAAAGTTATAGAGTTCACAAACTATGGTATAGATCTGAATATTGATCAATCCTGAAGTACTGACAGCCAATCTAATTTCTTGAGGTCCAAGAATGTCAGAACAGTACAGATATCCCCCAAATGACCCCTTTTTGCAAAGTAGACAGTCCGACGTACTTCATAAGAGGAATGGAGAGTTTTTTGAAGTTGTATTTTTTTGTCATAATTTTTCAGAAAATGAAAAAATTAAAAAAATTAGTTTCACTATTTTTTTTTTTACATATTGTCACCTGTGCAGTACAGCGTCATCATATAACTGGCATGGCGGTGATCAGGGACACTGACTGGTGACAGTATGAAAAAAAAAATATATATATATTTTTTTTATTTTTTATTACTTTTTTTTATTTTTTTTAAGATTTTTTTTTCATATATAACTATGACCAAAGTAGTACAATGTTACCATAGTAACATTGTACTACTTTGGGGAAGTGATCAGTATTTTTTTTTTTTTTTTTTTACACAATTTGCTTGTAGCAAAGAATTACTTTGCTATAAGCAAGCATTTACCTGAATGACATCGATTCATTCAGGGTTTTTTTATTTTGTGCTTAGCTGTGATTTGGCCACAGCTAATCACATGACATGTGCATGTGATTAGCTGTGACCATTCACAGCTAGACACTAGTATACAATGGATGGCATGAATGAAGCCATCCATTGTATACAACTGTCATGTGACCTGCTGTGATTGGTCACAGCAGGTCACATGGTACCGGCAACGGGGGTTGATACTCAGATCTGTCATCGGCCGTGTCCGAGGTACACGGCCGGTGATAGATCGCGCCGTTGCGCGGCTCTGCAGGAGCGTAATCTGCGCATGTGCGGGAGGACGTCATATGGCGTACACCCGGAGCGCTGATGACATTTGCCGGCCGCCATTCGGCCATAGGGCGGGTGGCAAATGGTTAAGAAGAGAGGTGACGTGATGTTACAATGGTTCCGGAAACCGCCAGGCAGCCATCTTGCTGCTTACCGCATGATACAACCTACTGTCCACAGGACCTGTTAGCAATCCCACATTACTGCATGGCCAGTTAATTCTTCCCTATGCTATCCAAAACTTAAAAATAATTTTTCACTGGAGCTACACTTAAGAGTACCACTTCCAACTTACATACAAATTCAACTTATGAACAAACCTACATAACTTACCTTGTTCATAACCCGGGAACTGCCTGTACTGAATAAAGTCAGTTCCTTATTCATTTTGTTTTGTGTATAAACGTATTCCACATTGTTTTTTGTCACTGACATTCTGACACTCTGAAACATTTCCTCCTCCAATTGCGCCCAGATCCACCTGGCCTCTAATTTAGGAAGAGAGACTAGTGTAATAGCTGTCAGCTTGTATTGTGAATGACAGCAAGCCCAATAACACAGGCCAGCCACTATTCTAGTTTCTTCACAGAAGAGGAGACATATAGGTCTGCTCTCTGCAGTCTGAGAGACTAGTGTAGTAGCTGGCTTGTGTTTTGAAAGAAAGTGATCATCTTCAATGTGCCTTCATTCACAACAACTCAAGCTGACAGCCAATAATTATACAAGGAAAATTGCTCCTCTGTTTTTTTTTTCTCTTTCTATGTGGCTGTACTGGGGACATTGCCCAGAAACTTGGGTAGAACATGTCATTCCTTAGCTTTGGGCTTCAATAATATATTGAATAGAGCAAAGCTTTGTGCTCATTGTTCCCCCATTGCCATTGTGACTTGTGACTCATAATGTCAGGCGAAGATGGCAATTTGATCCAGGGTCCTTGCCTACTGTGGAGGTCCTACTTGTCTTGCCTGCCAATTACCATCCATCACCATCAGCTGCTGAGCACTATGGCCTGAGGTGAGAAGGAGAAGCCACACATTAAGTTACATACCCACATCTACTGACACACTTCTCTGCATGACCAATCCTGACCACTGAACTCTGCATAACGTAATCGCACACCCACAGAAATTTGAAGGCGTTTATGGAATAAGTTGAAAAAGTGAATAATTTGGACTAATAAGCATCATAACAATCCCCACACAGAAGTATATCTGCCCCCATGAACAATTCCCCCACCCCACAATCAACAGTATATCACGTCCCCCCAGTGGCTCCGGTATGTGAAAGGTATTGCTGCCACTGTGCATTAAGGCCTCCTACACACAGAGCTTAAAAAATGCCACTTATTCAAGATCTAGCATTTTTTCGGTCTGTAAAAGCACTTCAATGTAAGCATATGTGTCCATGCTCACTTTTACAGGCATTTTAGAAAAGAAGTGTTTACAAGCAAAACAAAAACAAAAAAACAACAAAGGTGCATTCAGGAGAGGAGTTTAATAGCAGAAAAAATGCAGTCCTCTGTGAATGAGAAACTACAAGTCCCAACAGCCTTTGCGGCTTGATTCTTCCTGTAAGTATATCTGCTTGCCTGTACATCCTGTTTATTTTGAATTTATACCTTAAATGTCTTCCCACAGTCTATGACCAGTTGTTTGAAGGCATGTTAAACATAGGGGTGTGATTCTGTGGGTGTGGCTACAAAAATGTAGCCACACCCAGAAAGAAAGAGAAGACAGAGCATGGAGCTGATCTGAGGTCTACAGTACTATAATATGAGTAATATGCACTGATGTTGATGTGAGTTCTGCCTTTTGGTTCTCTTGCATAAAAACTGGTGGAATGGAGAAGAAAGCAGATTCGGGGACCTAAGAGATACACAGAGAGGAAATGTGGAGGAGCTGAAGGGGGAAGTTATACCAAGCGCATATGACTCGCCTGTAAAAAGGGAGTCTTGATTTTTGATGAGCGCGGACCCATACGGGGGGGGAGCATGAGTGTCACATGAAGGGACGCAGCACTGAATTATTTTAAGAGCACTTTAAGTGAACTGCACAATAAGCACTTTGTTCAAGAATACTGTGGATGTCACAAATGTTTATAATTGCATAGACTTTGCACAGGAACACATGTAGTGTTTCAGAGGAGGGAGGTGTTTTATAGTACATTGTACATCAGTTTCACTATTGGAGCACTTTTTTAAGGTTTTGTATATTGTAATTGAGGATGTCACAAACATTTACACGGGAACGCATGCAGTGTCTCTGTGGAGGGAGGTGTTCTATAGTACATTATACAGTAGTTGCATAATAAGAATTTTTTCAGGATCAGCTACTGTGATTTCACAAACAATTATATAGAATTTGCATAGGATTACATGGAATGTTAGTGGAATGAGATATTCTATAGTTTGTCACATTTATTGTATTTATTTTGAGGAGGATGCACGTATAATGTATTTAGTATGTTAATGATGCACTCATAAGGGAGGGAGGTGTTTATAGTATTTCAGAGTTTTAGCACAATATTCAACATTTTATTAATATTCAATATTAAATATTTAAAGTATCAAGTGGCACCACACTAAAGAGTTTGAAATAGAAAAAAAAAAAAATATCCAGAAGTTTGTACCCCATACAATACATAGAAAGGGATAGGGAGGGTAAAGGAAATGAAGGAAAGAAACAAGTGAGGGAAGGGAAAGAAGAGAGGGAGAGGAAAGTGGGTAGTGGAGGCAAATAAGTGGTGTAGGCAGGAACTAAAGCCAGAGCCCTGTCTCCCACACTGGGTGAAAATGTCACACAGAATGCTGCTTGATCATGTGACCTCAAATTACACATTTGTGAGCTTTCCAGGTACAAGATGGGAGGTGTCCTGGGTACGACTCTCAGTGAAAAAGTAGTAAGTTCCTGTTAATTGGATGCAAGGACTTCAGAATTTTGTAAGAATGAATCATTGAACCTCCAGAACCAAGCTTTGGAGGACAAATCTCCCAGTACTATTGTGAAACAGGAGCTTGGTCCAAGACTGTATGATGTCAGTATCAGAAAAAAAATCTTCTGCAGGTTGTGTTGATGGACAAAGAGGTCATCTAGTCTACGAGATGTGCTAGCAAAAAAGTATTCAAATTAAACATATATAAGAACATCCTAAAGCTAGCAGGCAAAAAAGAATGATCGTAATACAAACAAAGAGATATTACGACAACAATGTGGCATCATTTTCCACAGAAATTCTCAGTAATGTTGAGGCCACTACCTGAGCTTCAGAGGCAGGGCTCTACACTGTTCTGAACTCTTCTCTCCATTTTTTTTAGAGAATTTCCAGTGATTCCATTGTGCAAAGAGGGATGTCCCCTTAAGCCATCCACTGGGTTTGTAGGAGCTTCAATACATCTCTGTTCAGCAGAGCCACGCAGATTGAGTAAAGCTTGGGGGGAAATCCCCTGGTGGCTTGAGTCCCATGTCTGATAACAAGAAGAAGGGTTATGAGAGTGTGCTGGGTATTTTTGAATGGGTGCTTGAGTCTGTGGTCCCTGAGATATAGGGTGGATATCTTGCAGTATATTGTGAGACTATCCTGACATCCTGAAGGCGTGACTTGGTCCAGGTTGAAATAACTTGAAAACATGAATCTCAGGATCTCAGGGGGCTGAAAAGTGTAATCAGAGTTTCCTAATTCATGGGTTGCAGGGACAAAGTGCAGAACCCCATACTGAGAGCCAGAGAGTTTGAGAATTAGAGTGTCTAAGATCCATCAGTAAGGGATTCAGGCAAGTAATAATAGCAAAAAATGTCCTTCAAGAAGCTCAGCAAGTGAAGGATCGATTCTTCTGTTGATGGAGACCAAGTGGATTGTAGGGCTGTTATTGAGTGATCTGGATCAGCGACCCCTGGAAGATCTTTGAGGTAAGGGCAGACCATGAGCTCTAGGTCGGGTTTGTGAGTCCAAATGGGTCAGTGTCCTTTCTGGCATATAGACTGACCGAATATGCAAGAATCTGCAGATCTGGCATCTGGGAGGAGTCCTAGAGTACAAGCAAGTGGCTGTTCTTCTGGACCTGCAGATGGAATGTGGTATAAGGCCCCCACTCTAGTAAAGGTTAGAACAGTGCTCTCATCTGTAGTTTCCATTATGATAGGTGGGGTAGGATAGTAATTTCAGCATCATCAAAGGAGACTGAACCTTTCATGTAATATTGAAAAAATGGACTTGACAGTACATAGCAGGTACATAGTAAGGTCAAATGAGGGAGATGACAGGTCCTTATGTACTATGTCAATAATGATTTCATTGTAAGCAGGGTGTTCCAGGATAGGGCTGAAGATGTCTGTCACTGTGGCCTTTAACTCAGTGTTACTAGTGGATTCTGGGATTCCCCTGAGCTTGACATTATTCCACCCACTGCGGGTCTTGAGGTCGTCATGTCTTAGGAGTAATCAAGCTGTCTCATGATCTCTTTGCCTAAGATGGGCACCAAGTCAGGTGATATGGTCCTCTGAGTCTTGTATTATGGTCAGTTGAAGGTGTAGTTGAGAGACCTTTTGTATACCCTCTCAAGAGATAAAAGCCTCTGACCCACTTATTGTTTAAGCCTATGACAGTTTGTTCCTATGTCCTAAAGCGAGCTTACATCTGAGTCTGAGGATTTAGCAGCATGGACAGGACATGTGCCTGACACTTTTTCTCTTTCTCTACTTCCTCCTTCTGGAGTTTCACAACCAACAACCAGGGGCAGGAAGTGCATACATAATAAGTATATTTACAGGCATTTACAATTCCAGACAGCAGAGGGCAGGAGATGTTATAAATACACTCACCAGCCACTTTCTTGGGAACACATGTTCAATTGCTTGGTGAAGGCAACTTTCTGAAGTTTAAACCGATCATCAGAAAGGGGAAGAAAGGGGATTTAAGTTACTTTCTTGGTACCAAACAGGCTGGTCTGAGTATTTAAAAAAACTGCTGATCTACTGGGATTTTATGTACAACCATCTCTAGGGTTTACAGAGAATGGTCTGAAAAAGAGAAAATATCTTTGCTGATGTCAGAGGAGAATGGGCAGACTTGTTTGAGATGATACAAAGGCAACAGTAACTCAAATAATAACTCTATACAACCAAGGTATGCAGAACACCATTTCTGAATATACTACACGTCAAAGCTTGAAGCAGATGGGCTACAGCAGAAGACCACACTGGATGCCACTCCTGTCAGCTAAGAACAGGAAATGGAGGCTACAATTCACACAGGCTCTCCAAAATTGGACAATAGAAGATTGGAAAAATATTGCCTGGTCTGACGAGTCTCGATTTTAGTTGCGACATTCAGATGGTAGGGTTAGAATTTGGTGTAAACAACATTAAAGCATGGATCCATCCTGCCTTGTATCCAGGGCCGGATCTAGCCTGTCTGATGTGGGGGTGCAGTAAAACAAATTCAGAGGGGCAGCAGGGCAGATGATAGGATAAGAAGTTTATAGGGCAGTCTACAGAAGCTATTAGCTTGTAGGACAGTGTACATGGGGTTATCAGAGAAGATGGCAGTGTGCAGCTGGACAGTGTACAAGAGTCAGTATGGTAGTGTACAGGGGGTCAGCAGTGTAGACGACAATGGTCAACAGAGCATATGACAGGGATCAGCAGGGTGGAGAAAAGGGGTTATCAGGTCAACAGGATGGATGACAGGGGTCAGCATTGCAGAGGGCAGGGGTAAGAAGTGAAGAGGACAGGGGTCAGCAGGGCAGTGGAAAGGGGTCAGCAGAGCAGAAGCCAATGGTCAGCAGAGAAGAGGACAGGGTCACTGCTGGCAGAGCACTCAGCAGATCTCCTCCTCCCTTCCCCACACTGCAAACAGCCTGAGTACTCAGAGCTCCTCCACACCACAGCACATAACTGAGATTGGATTCCCTTACAGACACAGCATCCATCTGCACAGTGTGTAGCTAGTTACAGATTGAAGCTGTGTCTGTAAGGAAATTCAAGCAAATCTCAGCTATGTGCTATGAGCGGAGGAGATTTGTTGAGTGCCCTCATTTCATGTCTCACCCAAACAAAATCATCCCTTCCAGCACACGTCATACTATCCTCAAATTTCCCATCTTAGCAGCAATCCTCCCTGCCAAATCACCCTCCCAGCACAAATCCTATCTCCCAAATTCCCCCTTCTAGCATAATCCCCTCCCATTCCACCTCCAAATTACTCTTCCCAGCACAAATTTGCCCTCCCCACCCAAGTCCCCCCAAAATTCCTCTTCTTAACACAAATCCCCCCAGACCCTCTCTTCTTAACCCAAATTCCCCCACCCTCTCCTAGCACAAATCCCCCCCCCCCAAAAAAAATCCCCCTCCTAGCCCACATCCCTCCACACTAATCTTCCCTTCTAGTACATATCCAACCAAACTCCCTCCTTGCACATATTCCTTCCCAATCCCCCCACCTAGCACATATCCTCCCCAATCCCCCCTTCTAATACATTCCCCCCAATCCCCCCTCCAAACACATATCTCCCCCAATCCTCCATCCTAGTCCAAGCATATTCCCCTTCCCCAATCCCCCCACTTAGCACATATCCCCCCTCCTAATACGTCCCCCCCTCCTAACACAAATCCCCCCAATCCCCCCTCTAAATACATATCTCCCCCAATCTCCCCTCCTAGTCCTAGCATATTCCCCTTCCCCAATCCCCCCACCTAGCACATATCTCCCCAATCCCCCCTTCCTAATACATTCCCCCCCAACACATATCCCCCCCCCAATCCCCCCTACTCATATATTCCCCCCTCTTAACACATATCCCCCCAATCCCCCCTCTAAACATATATCTCCCTCAATCTCCCCTCCTAGTCCTAGCATATTCCCCCTCTCCAATCCCCCCACCTAGCATATATCCCTAATACATTCCCCCCCTCCTAACACATATCCCCCCAATCCCCCTGCCAAACACCTATCTCCTCAAATCCCCTGTCCTAGTACTAGCATATTCCCCCTCCCCAATTCCCCACCTAGCACATATCCCCCCAATCCCCCCTCCTAATACGTTCTCCCCCCTGCTAACACATATCCCCCTCTCCCAACACATATCTCCCCCAATCCCCTTCCTAGTCCTAGCATATTTCCTCCCCCCCAATCCCCCCCTAGCACATATCCCCGCATTCCACCTAATAGCACATATTCTTCCACCCAATTCCCCCTTTTGGCAAATATCCCCCCCCTCCCCAGTTACCCTCCCCAGCACAAATAGTCACCAGTCCCTCTACCTCTCATTCCAAGCACAAATTCCAAGCAAAAGTTACACCCCCCCAACCCCTCACATTATGTTCCCCACCTGTAAGTCTCCCCTCTCCCCCACAGGAGACAGGAGAGAGGCTGTGTCCTCCCCCTTCTGTCAGTGCAGCGCTCCATGCAGCACATCACACAGGATCGCTAGTTCAGGCTGCACACAGTTTAATTACCCGCCCTATACACATTTCCTCCTGCCGGGGCATGAGCAGTCTTTGGAGGAGGTAGAGTGCTGGTGATTAAACTGTGTGCAGGCCGAACTAGCGATCCTGTGTGATGTGTTGTGTGGAGCACTGCACTGACATGAGGGAGAAGACACAGCACAGCCTCTCTCCTGTCTACTGCTGCTGCTGTCTGAGCTTTACTAATCACATTTCACTGCACCGGGCTGCACATTACAGTGTTGGGATGGGGAGGAAGCTCAGCCTTCCGGGGGGGGGGCACAACCGAAATCTAGGGGGCACAGCCCACCCCAGCACCCCCCTAGATCTGGCCATGCTTGTGGTGGTCCAGTGGCCTCCACAGTCTCCAGATCTCAATCCACTAGAGCACCTTTGGGATGTGGTGGAACGGGAGACTGGCATCATGGATGTGCAGCTGACAAATCTGCAGCAACTGAATGATGCTAGTATGTCAATGTAGACCATAGTCTCTGAGGAATGTTTCCAACACCTTGTTGAATCTATGCCACAAAGAATTAGGGCTGTTATGAAGGCAAAAGAGGGTCCAACCCGGTACTAGCAAGGTGTACCTAATAAAGTGGCTGGTGAGTGTATATAAACCTCTGAATGCATGCTGTGGTATCTGGCACCAAGCCGTCAGTAGCAAATTGTTTAAGTCCTGTAAGTTGTGAGGTGCAGTGTTCATGGATTGGACTTATTTTTCCAGTACATCCCACAGATGCTTAATTGGATTGAGATCTGGAAAATATGGAGGCCATGCGAACACCCCAAACCTATTTTTGAATTAATCAGATCAGGCCACCTTCTTCCATTGCTCAGAGTCCAGTTCTAATGCTCGCATGCCCATTCTTGGCGTCTTTGGCTGTGAATACGGATTAGCAAAGGCACTCTGACTGGTCTGTAACTATGCAGCCCCCTGTGCCAGCCTTTGTTCCTCATGTGCATCTGTGAACCTTGGCTGTCCATAACCATTTTGATGGTTTTCCTTCCCAGAACCACTTTTGGTAGGTTCTGACCACTGCAAACTGGGAACATTCCACACAAGTTGCAGTTTTTTAGTTGCTCTGAGCCAGTTGTCTAGCTATTACAATTTGGTCCTTGTCAAAGTCACTCAAACCCTTAAGCTTGTCCAGTTTTTCTGCTTTCAACACATCAACTTAAAGGACAACATGTTAACTTGCTGCCTAACATATCCCACCTACTTTCAGATGTCATTGAAACAAGATAATCAATTTTGTTCATTTTACTTGTCAATAGTCATAATATTATACATATATGAGTTTTTATTTTTGGTGACATATTACTTTTATCGACATATATTTCATATATATTTTTATACTGATATTTTGAAAATATTATAATGCTTGATATATAACTATAACTACCTACATTTTATATCTAATAATATTATCATCCTTGGTGGTATATAACTATACCTGTCTAAATAAAAAGAAAACTACTGCATAGAGTACACCAGAGTGCCTGACTACCTACAGGCCTGTAAATATATAGATATATACTGTATATACTCTATGGCTAGAAGAGCAGCATTGCAGAGATACCAGTTCCCTTGATAGAGAAGCACTGGCTAAGCAAGGGTAGATCACAGTACTCATTAGGGCAGTAATTCTGGTCTGGGGTCTGAAATATTTTATCACCACTTTGTAGAGGAGGGACAAAGGAAGGGAGCTTGCTGTGCAAGTGCAATTATTCTTTAAAGGTCATGACACTTACTTCTATGAATAATGTTGAAAATAAAACTGTACTGTTAAATTACTGTTACTCTACTTGTAGCTAGTTGCTTAGCTGTATCTGACTAGATTACTTTCTGAATTACAGACCTAGAAGAAGCATGAAAATCAGCCTACAGATCAGAGTGAAGTCAGAACTCTTGATCTGCATATCTTTTCTGGATCAATAATTCAAAAAGTAATGATGACATTGGATTAGTATGACAGTTGGATAACTAGAATTTGAAAAAAAGACAGGTCAGCAATGGCAGCTCTCACAGCAAAGGTATCTTTTATGGTATTCTTATGTCTTTGTCAGTTTTACATACTTGAAAATGTTCAAATTGATAGAAGATACAGTATGATAGCTCCTATCTTCTCTTCAGAATGTCATGTCGGTAGTTCTAAGAGAATGATGCCATACTTACGACCGACGTGGGTTTGAATTCTGGCTGTTGGGTGCAAAAGCTGTATCAGGGCTCGCTCAAATATCCCACAATCCAAAGAAAAAGTTTTTCTTTTGGGGGGGGGGGCATATTTTTATGCCATGGCTGTAGATGGTGTGGAGAGGGCATAGTCCCTTTATGACAGAATAGTTAGTGTTATGCTTTTCTTCCACTTTAAATAGCTTGGTTTATTTCTTTCACACTAACCTACATTTTTTGTGTGTTGTCCATCCCTCTTCTCTTTCATGTTTTATTTCTCCTCTGATCTTTTATAATGGATCCTGCTTAGAGAAATATCAAATGTGACACAAGCCATTTTTAAGGGGGTTTTATGGAGCACAAATGTAAAAACACTAAAGAGACTGCAATAGCATTTGTAGCACAGTCAACAATACCTTTAACTGTGAGGCCAGGTGTCAGCTTGTTTCTTTTTACCTGGCACTGATGGACAGCTTTCAGGGGGGAGGAAAGAGACATCTGATTGGATGCAGCAACCTCAAGCTTTAGCCCCATTCACTGGTACCAGGAGAGGGGGAGTGTCACCAGTACAGGAGAGGGCCATTTTGTTGGAGACCAAAAAAGGACTGGGGATAGCTGCCTGTCCGAGGCCAGATTTTTAGCTCAGCCTAGCGGATCTTACTAGAAGGAGAACCCACACTGGAGATCAGGAAGGAGCACCGTGAGGACTACTGAGAGTGTTGTACTGTGGGCCCTGAGAGGAGAGAGCTGTGGTGTAAGCAGAGCAGGCTGCAGGGAACAAGTCTGTTGTCTGATGAGGGTAGAACTGAGCTGCTAACACTTCAGAGACCAGATAGTTCGCTTCTATCCACTGTTTCTACAGAAAGAACTGAGAGCCCCTGAGAGAGAAAAGCCTGCATATCCAGCTGGTGCCAGCTTCAGTGGGAGCCCTGTGCCTGACGTGACCTCTTGCCTGGCCTTCATGGGATGGACGTTGACCTGCATTAGTGATGACAATCCTCTAGGCCACCTGCATTTATACTAACCTTGCTGCCTCTCTTGTTTACAGACTGAGCGTGCTGTGTGGGATGGCATAGGACTTTGAGGGTATCTTACCACCTTTGGGATTATAATTATTCTTAGGAAAGACAAAGCTGTAACTGGAGTCACTCCTGTTTATTGCAAAGATTGTGTTTATTCCCTTGCTATTTCCATTTATTTTTTACAACATTTTTCTGCAGGGCTTTTATTCTGCCATTTATAAAACCCAATTTACGCTACTGGTGTGTTGGTGAGTTTAGATTCAGTTCTGGGCAGGTCACCACTGGAGGACAGCAGAATGAACAATCTATTTAGTAGTGCCTTAGGGAGTAGAGCTACACATTGATCTCTAGCAGTCTTATGTAATCCATCTCCAGGCTGCATTCTCTGACAGCTTTCTGCAGCTTATATTCACTGTTTATTATTTGTGACCTATTGGCGATGTCAGGGGTCGCACTTACAGTGATATTAACCTTTCCGTTGCTATGGATATATGTCATATGGACCATTTCCAGCTGGCCAGGTCAGAATGTCATACATTGGCTGCTTTTCCCACACTACCGTAAGCTCATGGTCACTCCTCCTTTTCCTGCATCCTGCAAGGTCCCCTGCTGTTCTGTCATCACCTGTCCCCTCATGAACTTCCCTGCCACTCCGATCTCCCTTCTAGGGAGAGCGGATGGGCTGTAAATATGTTGCTGTTATTATTTATAACTGAAGCATAGTGTTTACTATGCTTCCATTTGTGAATGAACAGGAAGCCTCCGTACAGACTGCTTTCTATTCATTCATCTGCAGTTGATGATTATGGATATATCTCCATAATCCTTTTCTCTGTCTCAGATGTGAGGCATCAAGGGTCTGTTTAGACCCTGATGTTTTCACCAAAGCTGCTACACCCAACAGGGCTATTAAAAAAATATAAAAAAATACAATTGTACAAAATAGTTTAAAAAAAAAAAAAAAAATTATTTAAAAAAAACATAATGAAAGCTTTGCTCACATGGGAGTACTGGAGTGTACACATGTGACAGGGCCTTGTTTAATTGCACAGGGAAGTACAGATGTTCTGTTTATCCTTATGCAGATAGTCCCATACATGTCAATTGGAATGTAGTGGCTACACTGACATAGCTGCTGCTTCCAATTTGACAGCTGTATGGGTACATGGCCCCAAACCTGCACTGTGTAAACAAAGGAGGGTGAGCAACCCTAAATGCACCTGCACCAACACACCTGTTATCTAGTTCAAGACCCCCCTATAGCAGATTTACTGCTACAGGGCGGTTGCTCTGTGCAAAATCATGTACATATATGTGATTTTGCACTTCCTGGTGTAGGGGAGTGTGTGCGACACTTCAGCTGTGATTTGTCATAGCAGAAGCTGATCAACAGGTGCCAGCCAATGGATGAGTGCCAGCACCCTTTGATTGGCGAGGAGAGTGACAAGACACAGCTTTGCCTATGTAAACAAGAGCTATGTCCTGTCAGCAGGGATTTGCTAGATTTTCAGGGAATACAATCTAGCTGATTGCCTGGTAAAATCACATTACTGTGTACACAAAAACACTGGCTAGGCATACAGTTAACCCTTTGATCGCACTAGATGTTTCATCCCTTCCCAGCCAGTGTCATTAATACAGTGATAGTGTATATTTTTAACACTGATCACTTTATTAGTGTCAATGGTTCCTACAAAGTGTCAGTTAGTGTCAGATTGTCCACCGCAATATCGCAGTCCCGCTATAAGTCGCTGATCGCGACCATTACTAGTATAAAAATAAACAAATACATAAAAATCCTAGTATATATACCATAGATTATAGATGGTATAACTTTTGTGCAAACCAATCAATATACGCTTATTGGGATTTTTTGAATGATATGAGATATTGTGGCAGAATACATACTGGCCTAAATTTATGAAGAAACTTGATTTTTTTTTTTTGGAAATGTTTTGTAGCAGAAATTTATAAATATTGTTTTGTTTTTTTTTCTAAATTGTCTGTCTTTTTTGTTTATAACGCAAAAAATAAAAAACCCAGTGGTGATCAAATGCCACCAAAAGAAAACTCTTTTTTTTGGGAAAAAATATTATACATTTGATATAGGTACAGAGTTGCATGATTGCGCAATTGTCAGTTAAAGTAACGTAGTGCCGTATTGCAAAGAATGGCCTAGTCATGAAAAGGGGGTAAATCTTCCTGAGGGCAAGTGGTTAAATTAGGACCTGTGGCTGTGTTTGTACAGCTGCTCCACCCCCTTACAGTAATATAATCTCTAGCAGCTCCAGCCACATAAACACATTTTTCATCACACTGTACAAGCCATGGTGCCCAAACACAACACAAATGTGTTTTGCTGCCCATTGTAACACTGCGTTGCAATAACATGTGTGCTTGCATCATTTTGTCACAGCGTACACACATGGCACTGTGATTGGGCATTAACAAAATGCATAGAAGACAGCCAACCTTCAAATTGTTTTACAGTTTTGTGTACCTTCAACTTTCACTGTTTTGCAAAAATTAAAATTTACAAATATTTACTATTTATTAACTCTATACAGTTTTAGCCTTTAATATTATATTTAAGTATTGCTGTGTTTGTGTCTGTTAAGAATGATTTTAAAGTATTTTTAGCAAAAATATAATTTTGATAAATATTTGCACAACAAGCAGAACCTAAAAAATCAGTAGCTCCTTCTTTTCATTCTCCTGGTCCTATGCTTTCAGAAAATGTATCGATGGGTCTGTCTTTTACAAACTCTGAAAGCTGTAAGGGAAACATGATAACCTCCAGATTTTCGTAATAATTTGCTTATTTACAGTTTAAAATGTTGTAAATTGTAAGTGGTGTGGTAAGAATTTTACCAAATAGTTTACTGGGGAATGTTTACTTTATTGTGCTGCATTTGTTAAGCTAAAACAATTTGGGTTTATTACTACTGTAAGCCCCCATATTAGGAAAGGACTACATTCACCATGGTACAGTGCTCAGCATAAAGTATACCCCAACAGATTTGTCAGAAAACCTTTACTTTCCTTTCAAAATCATTTTCTATGGGACACTATACTGAAAAATACTCTCACAAATGCGGGCCATTGATTGCAAAGAAGATTTTTTAATTTGCACATACAAATAAGTATTTTTCCTAAGGAATTAATTCAAGACCATGTTGCAAAAATAAATACACCCTAATGAAAGTCTTAGGAGCAACGCAAAATTTTAGACATCAAAATCCTAATTAACAAGAATTCAACTACAGGTGAGTCTAATTATTCATTAAACAGGTGTCCAGCAGACAGTTGATTATAAAAGGCACCACATGGAAGAGAAATGTCACATAGCCTGAGAAAGAAAATAATTTTTTACACAAGAAAGGTGAAGGCTACAAGAAGATCAGCAAAGCTTTACTTATCAGTCAGAATACTGTAGCAAAAGTGATACAAAAATTTAACAAAGATGGAACTGCAACCATCTCACAGAGACGTCCAGGGCATCCATAGACGTTAACACCTCGACAGGTCTTCTGATGAGACGGGTTGAAGAAAATCGCCATGCAAGTTCACTGCAGTTAGCTAAAGAAGTAGAAAGCCAAACTTGGGTGATTGTTTCCCATGACACAATATGGCATACACTGGAGAAGAATGGCATGCATGGATGTCCTCCAGAAACGAAGCCTCTCCTAAAGACCATGCACAAAAAAGCCCACCTAGAATTTGCCATGGCCCATGCTGAAAAAAAAAGACTACTGGGACTCTAAAGTAATGAGACCAAGATACGTGTGTTTGGAACGGATGGCTTCAAAACTGTATGGTATTGCAAAGGTGAGAAGCACAAGGAAAAATGCATGGTGCCTACAGTGAAACATGGTGTTGGTAGTGTCCTTCTGTGGGGCTGCATGAATGCTGCTGGTGTCGGAGAGCTGAATTTCATTGATGGTATCATGAATTCACAGATGTGAATATATATTGAAAGAGAAAATGCTACCATCACTCCGTGCCCTTGGTCATCGTGCACTTTTCCAACATGACAATGATCCAAAACAATGAATGAAGAAGAAAATGAACAAACCACTCTAGATGAGTGGGTAAATCATACGCCCCTTTGAACATCAGCAGGTGCTGGTCCGATCCGTGACCATGGTAACATGTAAAAGCAATGAGGGTTGACCGCACTCCATAGATGTATCAGATAAATCTTCCATTTATTGAATCATCATGTAAAAGCAGCAAAGAACACAACTCCAATATAAGGACAAGGAAAAGTTAATGCGTTTCACACAAGAACATGTATTTAGTCATAACACATGTTATGTCTTAGCACATATTCTTGCGTGAAACACGTTAATAGTGTGAGAAGCTACAGTAAAACTGAGTCATGAATATTTATGTTTCCTCTCGCCAACAAATAGTAGGTTTATTGCCATTGGTCTGTGCAGCCTGAGATTATAAATATTTTGGTGGCAGATGTGTGGAGCAGCTGAGTGACTAGGCCTGACGCCTTTCTTCTGGAGTTTGAGTGGAAGCTAAAAACCTCCTGTTACTTTGCATCTAAAAGTGACTGGTGCACATCTGTACACATTTTCCACTATTTCCTGAGAACTACATTCTGAGGTGAAATGCCAGCCCTCCCAGTCTCTGGGGGACTTCACATGTCTGTAGAAAAGAAGAAACTTCAGGGTCTTGATGCAAGAAACCATGAAGGGCCCCCCTGACCACTAATCCCAGGGCCATTACTTCAGTTTATTATGGTCCTACAGCAGGACCCTTTCACATGTTCTGCAGTGAGCCCCCTTCCTGCTGTTTTGGTGAATGAATGCCAGGGCTTAGTCGCAAGTACAATCTTTGTGACTCTGGTAGTTGCCACTGGTGTCAGGAGGACTGTGAATGGTGTCAGTCAGTAGAGCAGTGGACAGTGTCAGAAGTGCAGTGGACAGGGTTGGTAGGTCAGCAGACAGGGTCAGTAGGGCAGTGGTAGAAGCCAGTATTTTTTATTTTTGTTATTTTTTATTATTCTTTTTTTTACAATTGTATTTTTCATTAGTTTTTACTATTTTTAATAGCCCCGTTGGGGGGCTTTGGTGAAATATTAGTGGTCTTAACAGACCTCTGATGTTTCATCTTTGAGACAGAGAAAGAGATTGAGGACACATCTCTCAATCTCCATATCTGCAGCCTCAACTGCACAGAATGAATGGACAGGAATAGCTCTGTACAGAGCTTCTTATTCATTCGCAAACCAAAGCATAGTAAACAAAGTTAATTATGCTTTAGTTATGAATGGACACAGGAGCAATCAGTACCGATCACTTACTGTGTTAATTCAGATAAGGAAGGGGCCGGTAAATGACATACAGCATTTACCAGCCCCTTCCCCCCATCTTCATCTTGAAAGGATTGGGGGCAGGAGAACACACAGGAGCCTGGGGGCAACAGTGAACAAATAACCTGGATAGGAGGAGATGCAGGGATGGCATATAAAGGAACCAATGCCCTCCATTTTGCTTCTGTAGCTGCTGAATGCCAATGGGAGGGAGAGGAGAAGCGGGCTTTCTGTGGCTGTGGGAGGAAATTGTAAGTTTGTAAGTTTCCCTACATGTCACCCCGCCGCCCCTTCTGTACAGGTGTAGAATCAACTATGACAGGGGAGCCGCATGAGCTGATGATAATAAATTGCATTCCTAAAATATTTTCTAGCATTATAAATGTACAATACAGTGTACAATGTTCTGCAGTCTGGGGAATGTAATGTATAACACAGCGTACAAAGCGCAGTAGCTTTGTGGTATGTTATATGATATTAAATTGCTATTGGGGGGTGGAGAAGTGTGCCACCACATGCACAGTGGTTAGCAGAAAAGTGTGCAAGTACAGTGGAGGTCATTGGAATAAGGGCGCTATGTGTGCAGTCATATTGGCTGTTTGTGGAGAATTGTGCTATTACAGTGGAGAAATAGGCAACTTGCAGACAGGATCCTAGAAACCACTATCCTGCTTTTAATGACAGCATTGAAGCTTTGCTGTCATTTGTGGTGAGAGGATTAGCAGGAGAGGATTATTGAGACCATCTACTGCATGGGTCATATTTTGTGAACATCATGGGACATTACTTTTGGACATCGTGGAACAATATTATTTTGGACATTGTGAGATATTTTTTTTTTACATCATGGGACATTGTCATTATTTTAATAAATAAACTTGTGTATGCTGTGTGCATGTTTATACAGTATACTATTTAACATTTTAACGAAAGATTAACCAGGGGTACTATGTATTCATGTTGTAAGTGCTTTCCACAGTGTATTTTCCAGATTCCCACTGTGCCAGGGATGTGGGGATGAGAACCTTGTCCTCATCAACATGGGACAAGGTGCTCTGCCAGGGAGAATATCACCAGCACACCGAGGATCACCAATATGAGTCCAAAGGTTTTAATGAACGATCACATAGTTACAAGGCAATGTTTTGGAGTTTGCAGATATGCGACTCCAAATGTTGCCTTGCTGTAACTATGTGATCATTCATTAAAACTTTTGGACCCATATTGGTGATCCTCGGTGTGCTGGTGACAATCTCCCTTGCTGATTCTGTTTGGTTCCAGACGACGGTCGCTGCAGCACCCACTTATACACACAGCCATTTTTAATGCAGGAATGTGTGTGTTTGGATTGTACACTTGCAAGGTGCTTTGCCAGGCACCATTTCCCCTGCAAGGCAATCTCCCCATGTTGAGGGCATGTCGTCTGGTGTAGATCAGGAGAGGTACACATTCTCATTGTATGCTCCTTCCCCTTCCTGGCCAGCCAGCCTGCATACACAGAATGGGTCTGGAATGGATTTTGGACAGGGACTCATGATATTTTTTTGTGTGCATGGTATCCCCATAAACTCCATACTAGACCTAAAGGGCCTGGTGGGCATTTTAGGGGGTCAAATAGAATTTTTAATGGGGCCTCCCTTACAGTTTATACTAGACACATCCTGGATTAAGGTCTAGTATTAATGTTGAAGGGAATCCCCAGCTGCTTGTTTACAAATAGAACAAATCAGCTGGGAACTGTCAATTTAAATGGACTCTTTCTTTCTTTGGCAAAAGTCACCTTTGCTTTAGTACATTGTACATGTGCGCCACTTTGTAGGCTGGCTGTTTGGCAATCTTTGAAAATCGACAAAATTAATTTGCAGGTTTCATCCCCCATAGACTTTAATAAGATTGAGGGAACATTTCCAAGCTTTTTTTTTTTTGTTTAAACTGTTTGCTGAAAGTCCGTAGAACTAAACCCAGGCACATTTTATCCCTCACTAGTAGTGGTCAGTGGGGAAATTTGTGGGTGCAGTGGCAGCCACTGGGGAAATGTTTTGGTGCAATTGTGGTCATTGGAGTACTGTTTTTGTGCAGTGTTGGTCAGCGAAGAAGTACATTGGGGCAATAATGAAAAGTGGAAGTACACTGGTTCAGTGACCACCAGAGAAGAAGTGTGCTAGAGCAGCAGTGGTCATTTTAAAACTGCATCCATATAGTGATGGCCAGTGGAGAAGTGCATGTGTGCAATGGTGGCCAGTGGAGAAGTGTATTGGTGTAGTGACAGCTACCGGAGAACTGCATCAGTGCCATGGCAGTCCAGTGCAGAAGTGTGCCAGTGAAATGGCAGTCAGTAGCACCCCGTTCCCCCAACAGCATTTACTCACTTTTCTGCAACCCCCCCCACACACACGCTACTCTGTTCAGTGGAAAAAAAATTGTAAACTGCTAGTCTCCATCTGACAGTGCTTGGCCAAACACAAAGCACATGGCTGGGTGTTTTACATTGCTACTGGTGGACTAATAGGGTGGCAGGGAAGCAAGGAAAAATAAATGCATGCTGCTTGGGTGGGTGGGGAATAATTGACCCTTTTGTAAATCCTCTTTGGGTAAACAAATGGTTTGCTTTAAGCAAGATCAAACTAAAGTATCAGTATATAAACTAAATTATAGACTATAACTAAAGTGTCAAATGTATACACTGTATAGGACTGGATCATGAGCTCAGCTTTAGGTTCATATCTAAATTTATTCTTTAGCTGTGCCCTCATATTCTGTGAGTTGACATATTTTACTTCCATAAACTGTAAGAAAGATGGGGTTAATCCCAGAGAACCCTTCACACTATGATCTGATATAGCGCTCATTAAATAGAACATTTCTTATGCCCACTAATGAGGCCAAGAAAAAAAGCTGTACAATAACCAGTTAAATGAAGGCCACTTAGCACAAAGACAGAGGCAATTAGCAAGACTTGTCAGTGTGCACTGCATTATTGTATTACAACTAGTATAAAACATTTTAACCATTATTACCTAGAAAATGAAGTCACATTTCATATCCGGCTGAGCAGCAGTCTAGAACATTAACAGCATGGTGCAGAAAGCCAGCAGATGTATCCTGTCAGCACGGAGGCATTGTGGATTGTAGGGAAATCACTGTCAGAAAACCTGAATGTTTCACCTGAGTATAGCTTCATTCCTGCTAAAAAAGGCTTAGTGGAATATGTATTGTGATAACACTGGGATACTGGAGAATCAAACTCAGACAATCATTCTAAAGACTGGCGGGGTTCTATAATTATAGGTACTGGTTTAGTGCCCATGGTGAAACAATGTAGGAGTATACTTGCTGCTACTCCTGCAGTCTTGTAGATCAGATCATTTTAGTGACACTTATTAAAAGTAGGAAAGTTTGAGGAACAGAACTCTGTTTTAAGAAAAGGCAAGCAGAATGTGACCAATTTAACCATTGTACGCCATCTTTAAATAACATCTATTTTTTCCCTACACTCTCTGGAAGATTGCCTTGGGCAATCACGTGTTTTTCCATTTGTGACATAATCCCATGCGTGCAAGTCTGTTTCTTCTCCCTTCTGAGTTACCCTTGTGTTGCAGTCCCTGACCCTTTCCTATTGTGTGCCCCCTGTGAATATATTAAGGCTTCCCTCACTCCTCCTTGGTGTGTGTATTGGTAACTTGTCTCTAGTGTTGGTTCCTAAAACCAACACCAAAGGGGAAGCTAAAAGTAGTGGTGTGAATGAGAATAAACTTTTTTGGTGGGTCCCTGTCTTAATTGCATACAGCTCACCTTGAAGTGGGCGAGAACCCAACTTATTGTTGACCTTGAGAACTTGCTGGGGCAAAGCTAGGGGTGAGCCAGTCTGATAACAGCAGCAACAACTGGGTGTGGACCATGGCACTGGGTTCAGCCAGAAGCTTCGCTTAGCATTCTCAGCTGTAGGTCTGGAACCTGTGAGCCTGTGGGATTTAGCAGACACGACTTGGATATAAAAAGAAAGCTACAGCTGTTGTCCTTCGTTGGACTGTGCAGGCAGAGTGACAACAAATAGCTTTCCTCCAGAGTTCTTAAGAGCTTTTGACCAGAAGCCATGTATTTGGTTATGACAGAAACATTTGGTACACTGCTCACTAATGATCAAAATGGGATTTAAAACACTTGTCTCGTGGAGTTGCAATGTTCTTCGTGCGGTGACTGCAATGTCCAGAGGTCCAGATACCCATGTATGTAAATTCATTAGTTTGCATAAAGTACTTTGCTTTCTTGATTAAATATGGTAGGTATTTGATAAAAACTATTCAATTATTGTGGTTTTTGAAATTACACTTCTGTACCTGGACCCCTGTCCAGAAACATATTGTTTAAATTATTCTTTTTCAGTAATGAATATTTGTTTAAATAAAAAAATATAATCTTGTGTTTTGGTCTGTTCTTGCAGAATGGCTCTTTTGGCTAGGTGTGTATGGCTAAGTTTGTTAAAAAATGTGTCACATGGAAATATGTTTGGCCTCATCAAAGTGGTTGTAAACCCCTGAAATGAAAAATGAACAAAGCATATCTATTTATAGTATGTACCTGCTTCAGTCCAAAGCGCATTGTGTGATTCATGTCTGCTCTCTCCTTCCTCTGCTATCTGCATGAATCACTTTTGACAGTTAATCTCCAGCACACAGCTGTGCATGTTTCCCTATGAGACTACGTGGGGGATGTCTTTTCCCTCCACTCAGGTCATAGAATACACTGAGCTCAGTGCTGTGTACTGCGCAGTGTGTGTATGACATCAGATCGTCACCTCCTGCCTTTTGGAAGCTCCAAAAAAGCCTTTGATATGTGAACTTTTAATGGCTGTAGGGAAGAGGGAGCTGCAGATAAGCAAGCACAAGTAGGAGAATGGGTATATGTAAAGGTTTACAACCACTTTAAATTATCATGGTACTATATTAGAAAAGTTGTTATTTTATAGTATGATTATTGTAGCAAGGCTACTATATAGTAAAAACATCTGTCTAATTATACTATTGATCAAAACACAAAAAGACAAATGTATGTTGGAAGTCTCTTTGATCATTATCAGTAAATAATGTAATAATAACTAATTTGGGTAAGTATGTATCCCAACAGCCAATAGCATCTATAATGCATGTATTTTCTCTCTACTGGCTTCTGCTTGCCCAACAAATAAATGTCAAACACTAACCACACTATACGTAGCTGTCTGCAACTTTGCTATCCTTTTTGTTCTTCCCAAGGCCTCCTGCTCTCCAACTCCCTCATCACCTCCTCCCATGCTTCTCTAGAACTCCTCCTGACCTCTAGAATGCTCTACCTCAATCTGTTCAGTTATCTCCTACTTTGTAAGAATTTAGGCAATCCCTGGAAACTCATCTTTTCAGAGAAGCCTATCCCATCTCTATGTAACAATGGAACTTTTACTTTTTCCATCAACTCATCCCACACAGTCATTACCTTTGTATCACTTTCCCTTCCTTTTTAAATTGTAAGCTCTCCTTCTAACCTTCTTGTTTTAAATTGTTTTATAACTGTACCTTCTCCCTTTAAATTGTAAAGTGGTGCGCAAACGGTTTCTCTATGTAATAATAATAATAATCATAATAATAGTAATGAAAAGAACTTTCCTACTGCAATTGTATTAGGAATTGCAGCGTTTAAATACAAAATAAAAATGGCAACCGTCCCAATTTATAGCAAGCTTTCAGAGCAAGGTGTCGAACAAAACAAAGTTTATTTCCCACCACATTTGCAAGCTTGCCAGCAGAAAACAACTTACACTGTCTAACAATTTGCCTTAAAAACAGAAGATTTAAATGTACAACCTTTGCATATATATGTGAAAGCCGCACTGCCTTATCAAGATCCCCTCTAAATAGCACAGGCATATATAGTAATGAATATAAATTAAGGGCAGGTATGCCTGGAAGGAGCCCATTCATGCTTGAAGGCACAGGGACACAGCAAAAGTCCAGCAGAGCACAATGACAGCTGAAAGCATTTAATGCAGGATTTCTCAACCAAGGTTCCTCCAGAGGTTGCTAGGGGTTCTTTAAGCAATGAGAAATTTCTGCCTCTTAGATAAGTTCCCATTGACACCACTGAACATTTTATCTGTAAGGGGGGAATTCTTTCCTATGACCACACGTGTAAAGATTAGCATTATTCCCAGTGACCATCAGATTAGTGTATCAGGAGTTATAGATATAGTAATTTTTAGCAGGGGTTCCCTGAGACTGTAAAGTTATTTTGGGGGTTCCTTTGTGTTAAAAAGGTTTAGAAAGGCTGAATTAATGTATCCTTGCGCCATATCCATCAAGCTAGACGAAAATGGCAACTACCCCAATTTATAACTAGCTTTCAGAGCAAGGGTTTTGCACATCAAAGAAATCAAAATGAGTTTCCCAGTACACTTACCAGATAGCTAGCAAAGTAACCACATTACACTCTATAACTCTTTGCTTAAATACAGGTTTAAGTTGCACAACATTTTCAAATACTGTAAATGTGGCAGCCACACTGCCTTTTAGAGGCACTCTGTATTGCACGGTCCTAACTCTAGTCCATAAACGTCTCTATATTAAAATATATATATTTATATAGCAATAGACCTTGTTCCCACATTGAAGATGACAAGGGCCTCTTCCCCACTAGCCTGACCCAGTGGTTGTGGGGGTCTCCGAGCAAGGAGCTTATTGGAATTTGGAAGCCTTCTTTAAAAATATGGGATCCCCTGCCCACCTATTTGAATGAGTGAGGGTTGAAACCCACTGTCAGCTGATGACACAGCTGGTTCAGGCTCTGAAAAGATCCCAATCATACGGTCGGGATCCACCCAGATGCCTGGATCAGCAACTGGCTCAGTATATCAGCTAGCCCCAGAGAGGCTGAGCAAGCTGCTCCTGTCCTCCCCACAGCCCAGGGCTTCAGTGAGCTCTGGAGGGGCAGAGCAGAGAGCTAGTGACTGACAGTCCCTGGCACTCTGCTCGCAGAATGCTAACAGCTGATCACTCAGTTCCAGTGTAGAGCTGGAGGGGAACAGATGCAGCATTGGATAGATGCTGCATCCACCTAGGTAAGAATAAATGTTTTTTTTTCTAAATCCCATACTTCTCTTTTAATGCTGTATATCTACACTAAAAAACTCTGGTGGTTTCTGCATTTTTTAACCTCTTGGCAGTTGCCGAACGCAAATGTGCAGCCTCCCGGCGTCTGGGCCTAGACGCCGAGCAGCCGCAAATTTTGTGTTCTATTAAAAAAAACATATGTGCTGAGAGCGTGCTCCCAGCACACATGTCCGGTACTCACGGAAAGGTCCCGATCTCCTCTTTCGATCGGGACCTTTCCCGATCATGTGACCCTAAACCCCGCCCCGCCTCCTGGCTTCTAAAACCCTTAAAGGGCAGGGAGGCACCGGCACCAAGGGGTTAAAAATATATTGAAGTTGAAACCTGGAGATATCTGCATTTACAGTGGGTATAGAAAAAAAATCACCCCCATGTAAAATAGTCACATTTTGTTGTTTTGCAGCCTGAAATATAGACAGACACAGTTTTGTTTTACACAGTTTTAACCAGCTGTATTTGTTCTTTGCAACTTATAACATCCAAGTGAAAGATATAACACCAATAATTTTTTTTTAAAGAAATCAAAAACAGAATCATTGAGTTGGTAAAAGGACCACCCCACTACTAAAAATGACTTGCAAACTCAATCTGGTGTAGCTAATCACTTTCGCAATGGCAAACAAAGTAATTTGACTTTCAACTGTGACCAGCTGTGGTCATTGTGATTAGCTCAGCAGGAAATAGCTTTCCAGGAGCATTTCAGTCCCTGGTAGTGAAACTGATGCAAACAATCAACTATTTGGCTGTCAAAAGATCTCTGGGATAAAGTTGTGGACAGGCACACATTAGAAGATGCATAAAAAAAAAATTCAAAGGCTTTATCAATGCCTAAAAGCACAGTGAAGTCTATTATTAGGAAGTGGAAGGTATTTAGTGCAATGCAGACCCTCCCTGGATCAGGACATTGCTCCAAACTGGATGAAAGAGCCAGGAGAAAACTGGTCAGAGAGGCTACCAAGAGGCCTACAGCAACTCTGAAGTAGTTGTAGGAATTTTTGACAAAGAGTGGTCATTGTGTGCATGTGACAACAATATCACAAATTCTCCTTAAATGTGGTTTGTATGAGTCAGTTGCAAGAAAAAAGCAGCTCCTCAAGAAAGGCCACATGCAGTCACGACTGAGCTTTGCCAAAAAGCACCTCAAAGATTCTAGGGCACATGGAAGAAGGTGTTATGGTCAGATGAGATGAGACTGGAGACATGGAGGTAGGAATATCCTGTTATGGGGGTGTTTTTCTGCAGCAGGGACTGGAGCACTAGTCAGGATAGAAAGTAAAATGGATGGGGCAAAATACTCTCAAATTCCTGAGGAAAATCTGCTGCTCTCTGCCAGAAAGATGTCAATGGGCAAAAGGTTTTCCTTTCAACATGACAATGACCAAAAGCACACAGAAAACTTGACAGTGGTTGAAGAAAAATCTTTGGAATGACTTGAAGACTGCAGTCCACAAACGGTCACCATCAAATTTAACTGAACTTGAGCAGTTCTGCAAAGAAAAGTGGGCAAATTTTAAATGTGCAAAGTTAGTAGAGACATATCCCAACAGACTGAAGGCTATAATTAAAGTAAAAGGTTGTTCAACAAAATACTGACTGATTTTTTAATTTTTTTTCTGATATGTTGGTGTTATAGTTTTCACTTGGATGTTATAAATTGCACAGAGGAAGTACAGCTGGATAAAACAAAAACTGTGCCTGCCTTCATTTCAGGCTGCAAACCAACAAAATGTGATTGCTTTAAAGAAGGGGTGATCCTTTGCTATACCCACTGTACAAAGTACAAATGTACACTCCTGTTGGATTTTCACACCTGTGGAGATTTAATTCATGGAAGCACGCGAGGGTGCAGTTTTCTGTAGAATATCATTTGTGATTCTGTTGAAGTGAAATAGATTCACCAGCTTGCATATAATAGGAGACTTTGCATCTGTATTTGTGACATCATGTTATTTATAGGAGAAATGTGCAACCCCACACTTATAGCTCTTTGGCATTTTAAAAATGTATGGATAATTTATTCAGTGATTAACACTGCAGTCTGCATCTAATTGGTGATTAAAACTAGTAATGAGTCCAATACAGAATATGTGCAGCTTAGTCATATATCAGGCATTTAGACCCGATGCATGGGGCTTTGGCATTTAAAGTGGAGCTTCACTCAGATCAAACTTTGGGTCATTGTAATCCCCTCCTATAGTACTTAAGGCTGAGCAATAATTCCTTCTTTAACCACGTGCCGCCCAGCTACTGTATAAATACGGTGGCAGGGCGGCACCGCTGGGCAAAACCACGTTTTAAAATGTGTGTTTTGTAAACAGGTAGGGGGTGCACGCGAGGCGCGCCGCCGCCCTACCTGTCCCGCCGATCACAGCCGTGGATGTCAGTCGCCGGGTCACAGCCGGTCGTTACCGGCTATGTCCCGGCGATCGGCAATCGCTGACAAAGAGCACAGCTGCAGTAGCTGTGCTTTCTGTCAGTTCCCTGACAGCTCCAGGACAAGCTGATCGGGACAGAAGAGTTTCTCAGCGGTGTTCCCTGCAGTACACACCCCCGCCCCCTAGTAAAACACTCCCCTCACACAGTTAACCCTTTCCCTGAAAAATAAACTTAACCCCTTCCTCCCCAGTGCCATTAGTACAGTGTCAGTGTTTTTTTTTTTTGCACTGATCACTGTATTGGTGTCACTGGGGATGTCAGTGACCCCAAGTCAGTACCCCCCAATGTCAGAATGTCCACCGCAGTCCCGCCATAAGTCGCTGATCGCCGCCATAAGTCACTGATCACCGCCATAAGTAGCTGATCGCCGCCATTATTAGTATAAAAAAAAACCTAAAAATCCCAGTATCTTTCCCGCCATTTGTAAACGCTATAACTTTCACGTAAACCAATTAATTTACACGTATTGGGTTTTTTTTTTAGCAAAGACATGTTGCAGAATGCATTTTGGCAGAAATTTATGACTAAATTTGATTTTTACATTTTTTTTTACTGGACATGTTTTATAACAAAAAGTCCAAAATATTGTTTTTTTTTCCTCAAAATTGTAAGCCCTTTTTTTTATAGCACAAAAAATAAAAACCACACAAGCGATCAAATACCACCGAAAGAAAGCTCAATTTGTGGGAAAAAAAGGATGTAAATTTAATTTATGTACCGTATTGCATGACCGCACAATTGTCCGTTAAACTAGCGCAGCGCTGTATAGCAAAAAAATGGTGTAAATTGCAGTATCTGTACCATAGTTTGTAGACGCTATAACGTTCACACAAAGCAATCAATATACACTTATTGGGATTTTTTTTTACCAAAAACATGTAGCAAAATACATTTTGGCCTAAATTTATAACCAACTTTGAGTTTACTATATATTTTTTATAGCTGAAAGTAAAAAATATTGGTTTTCTTCAAAATTTTTGGCCTTTTTTTGTTTATAGCGTGAAAAATAAAAAGCGCACAGGTGATAAAATACCACCAAAAGAAAGCTCTATTTGTGTGAAAAAAAGGACATAATTTTGTTTGGGTGCAGCATTGCATGACCGCGCAATTATCAGTTGAATTAGTGCAGCGCCGAGTAGCAAAAAGAGGCCTGGTCATTAAGGGGGGTAAATCCTCTGGTGGTCAAGTGGTTAATTTACCTTTTTTGTTATGTCTTCCAGGCCCAGCTCCCCACAGCCATTCTCGTCTAGGCAAGATTGACGTTTCATTCTCCCGCCTCCTGAAATACTGACATCACATATCCCAGGAGTCTGCAGGAAGAGAATCCAAGTAGACAAACCCTGCGTAGCTCTGACACATGGAGCACCATGACTGTTTCCATACTGTTGTATGAATGGAGAAAAAGTAATGCCTCCTGGGATATGTGACATCAGTATCCCAAGAGGCATTACTATCCTCCATTCATACAACAGTATGGAAACAGTCACAGCACCCGATCTCTGTCTGCACATCTGGTGCTGTATCACTGAGGGTTCAGCTGAAGAATTAGAAAGTGACAGCCAGCTCCACATGAAAGGACAGGACCTCAAGGAAATGCAGGGGTCATATGTGTGTAATTAACAGAGTGGGATAGTCAGGAGTGCATAATCCATAGGGTGCAGGGATCAGCAGTGTGTAAATAATAGATTTCAGGGGTTAGGAGTATGTAGAGCACAAGGTGCAGGGTTTAGGAATGTATATTGCACAAAGTGCTGGGGCAGGAGTGGTTGTTACAGAAGGTGTGGGGGTCAGGTGTGAGTAATGCAGAGTGTTCAGGGATCAGAAGTACAAAACACAGAGGGCAGGAGTTAGAAGTGTACAATGCAGAGCATGTAGGGGTATAGAGTGCGTAGCATAGACAGTACAGCATTCAGGAATGTGTAATGAAGAGAGTGCAAGGGTCAAGAGTGTGCATCATATAAGAGTGCAAGGGTCAGGAGCAGGTATTGCAGAATGTGCAGGGGTAAGGAGTGCATAATGCACAAAATGCAGCAGTCAGAAGTAAATATTGCACAAAGGTCAGGAGTGCAGGGGTTAGAGCACAAAGAGCAGGGCTCAGGAGAAAATAATGCAAAGAGTGCAGGGCTCAGAAGTGGTTGTCACAGAAAGTGCATAGAAGTGAGTAGTACACAGTGTACAAGGGTCAGGAGTGTTTAAAGTATAGAGTGCAAGGGTCAGGAATGCTTAGGGTCAGGAATGGTTGTTGCAGAATATGTATGGTCATAAGTGAATAATGCAGACAGTAAAGGGGTCAGAAATGACTAGTACACAGGATGTAGGGGTTAGGAGTGTGTAGAGCACAGGACTCAGAAATGTATAATGCACAGAGTACTGGGGTCAGAAGTACTTGTCACAGAAAGTGTGGATTCACAAGTAGTGATGGGCCGAACACCCCTCAGTTCAATTGTGGGAACATTCAAACTTTGAACTCAATGCAAGTCTATGGGACTCAAACTTGTAAATTCAAAAGTGCCCATTTTGAAGGCTTATATGCAAATTATTGGCCATAAAATGGTTATGGGGACTCAGGTACAGCCCTGAGGGGCATGAATCAGTGAAAAAAATAAGTTTAAAAATACAATTTTTCATTGCTTAAAGTAAAAAAAAGAAAAAGAAAAAATCCTTTACATATCATACCTGGGGGATCCCCTTAAACTACTTACAAAGTTGCACATGTGTACAATGTATAAACATTTTTTTTAAATGACATTTTGTATTGAAAAAAAAAAAAGACTGCATGGGGTTTCCCCTCTAATCCATACAGGACCATTTAGGTGTAGTAGGAAGGTTAGGAGGGACACCACAGTAAAAACTTTTCAAAAAAAGAGTGTGGGGATCTCCCTAAATGCCATACCAGGCCCCTTTAGATCTCATCCCACAAAAATGGGGGAAAAGAAGAGTGGGGTCCCCCCTAAATTCCTACTTGATCCTTGATCTTAGCACAGGCAAGGGGGGTAGAACGAGCACCCCCCCCCTGTGGCTTACCAGGCCACATGCATTCGGCATTGGGATGGTGTCCCCATATTGATGGGGACAAGGACCTCTCCCCACAACCTTGGGCTGTGGTTGTGGGGGTCTGCAGGGGGTGACTTATTGGAATCTGGAAGCCTCCTTTAACAAGGGGGCCCCTAGATCCCGGCCCCCCTTGTGAATGAGTTTGGGGTACACAGTACCCCTACTCATTCACCCAAAAAGTGTAAAATGTAAATAAACAGTTTTTGACAAGAAACCCTACGCCTGCCGACCAGTCCACACCCACCGAACACTCAACACAATCTGAAATTTGCTGGTCAGATGTAAACAGTGGGGCAGAGCTAGCAGTGACGTCACCACCAGTTGTGCTATGATTGGCCAAAGCATCGCACCTGACCTGTGGTGAGGTGCATTGCTTTGGGCAATCACAAGCCTCTGTGAGATAGCCCGCCGCACACCCTTACCATTCATGTGTTTGCCAAACACACAAATGGCCAATGTTCGAGTTGAACATCAAGCCCATCACTAGTCATGAGTGAGTACCTCAGAGAGTGCAGGGACTGTAGGAGTAAGGAGTGCATAACACAGAAAGTGCAGATGTCAGAAATGAGTAATGCACAAAGTGCAAGGGTCAGAGTGCAGGGTTTAAGAATGCATAATTAACAGAGTACAAGGCTCAGGAGTATGTAACACAGAGTGCAGTGGTCAGGAGTGCATCACACAGAGTGTGGAGGTCAGGAGTGCATATATCACAGAGTTAGGGAGTATGACTGCATAATTCACAAGCCAGTGTATAACCAAACACCCCTCCTCCAAATTAAAATCCTCCCCAGTAAATATCTCACCCCACAATTCTAAAACCCTCCTCTCAGACAGACCTCAAGAGTAAAAAAACACCTTCCTGGCACAGGTTCCCCTCCCAGCCCAACTTCTTCAAGACAGACCATCTACTCCGAGCTCACCCCCATCCCTCTCAGTACAGACATCTCCCCCATCACAGAATCTACTCCCCAGACCTCAAATGCAGTGGCAGCTTGTCTGTTAAATCTTGTCAATGGCCTATAGGCAGGAAAATGGGAGCAATACAGTCCAAGTGCCCTCTCAGCTTGGGACAGGGATCACCCCACAAAAGATGCAGGGCCCATGCTCAGGGTGCCCAGTGCTAGCGACACCCATGTACTGTATAACACAAATATGACATACTCTCTTTAATCCATAGGTAGCATAGTAGCTTGGTAATCTGCTGTCCCCTGGGTTAATTTTTTTGACAGCACTGTCAATATGAAGTCTGAATATTGTGAATATTGTCCTTTTGTGTTGTGAATTTTTCCTCTTGGTTCTATGAAAAGATGAAGCCAGTGTAAATTGGCTTATTTTTTTTTTACTGTATAGTGGGTATTAACTGACATAGCACAGAGGTTGGAATATAAGATGCTCAAATTCATTGGACCAAAATTGAAATGAATGATACATTGTTCTCTATAGAACTCTAGAAAAATGTTAATGTTATCCAAGTGAATAATACCTATATTAATTTAGTGACTATACGAGCTGCAGCTAGAGTTCTAAGTATGACAAAAGCTGTCAATGCTATAATATAGAATGGTCATTTTTGTAATGCTTTTTAGGGAGCATCATATTTAGTTCATGCTTCTAACAAATCTTATTTTAGATTCTGCATACATTGCATGTCACAGTATATATTTTATGCCTGCCTGTGCATGTTAAGTGGTGGCAAAAAACATCAGTGATGGATATTTTTGTGGCTTTCCCTTTGGTTCCACTTCTCAAGGGCTGTGTGTATGGCTGGCGCTAATGAGATATCCTGCTGCCAAGTCGCTTGTCAATTCTCAACACAACATCTTCTCCCTTACAAATGACATCCCATACGTATACTGCTAATTAGAGATGATCTGCAGCTTCCTGACAATCTGGACAAATATTCCCAGGCTGGTGTTGGAGATATTGGTGGTCTCTGCGCCAAGGAAAGTAATCTCTGACAATTCTGGAAAATTATCAATGA
Source organism: Staurois parvus (assembly GCF_062004578.1). Lineage (NCBI taxonomy): Eukaryota > Metazoa > Chordata > Amphibia > Anura > Ranidae > Staurois > Staurois parvus. Next base: position 1,902,865 of record NW_028317941.1, read on the forward strand.
CTTGCTATGCCTCCAATGACTCAACTAGGACTCTCTGGCATTAGGCGCAAAGGTTTCTCTTTGATTTCTCTTGAGTTAAAATATAATCAACTAATTTCATTTCTAGGAAGAGGAAGCAGTGCAGATGACTGGAATGATCAAAGCTCTTTGTGGTCTGTTAAATCTCTGTTAACAAGAGTTGTAGCCTGTGCCAGGTTAATTCAGGAGTCATTCATGCAGTTTACAATCAGGTTGGAATGTGTTGCTGGACTATGCTCAATAAGACCATTCCAATTTGCATAACCTCAATACCTCATGGACAAATTACTTTTTTTTTTAATTACCTTCTTTCCAAGTGTTCATATTGCTGGGAAGAAATGTTACATCTCAGTGATTAGCATAGCATATACAGTACATGATTGTATTTTAAACTATATAATAACCCTTCCCCCAAATTGGTAAGAAGAGTTGTGTCATGCCTGTCAGCAGCTCCTGACTCTTCCAGCTCCTGGTACCCAAGCACAGCTACATAAATGGGTTACATGGGTGCTGGCAAACGGTGAATTTCAGATAGAGACAGCCAGAGACATGCTCTGCCTAAAGACAGAGCCTTCCCATGCATCTTACTGAAGTGAGGGATGCCTCCCATTAAAACTGGTAAAAAACATAATTTTGGATAGAGTGCTAAAGGGGTAGATCCCATTGTCAGGTTTTATTGCTCTCTATGCCCCCGCCGAGTAGATACACCCTCTATACTGGTCCTGATGAACATGGTGTCATTGTGTGACCAAAGTGATTAGAAATCTAACATTTTTTAAAATTTTTGGAGTCACAGAAACAGGTGGTGATGGGAAATTTTCCAGTGGGTAAACTTGTTTTGGTGACTATAGCCTCACTTTGTAGAAATCTTTTACTTTTTGCTGTGTAGCTGGAACAGTAAGTCAAGGGAAATCTCCCCATAAAGACAAAGACAGAAAAAGATAGGGTTAATAATCATACTCTGCTCTATCCAAAAACATAAATTTTGTGTTTTAGACTTTAGGCAGATATAAATTACCTTGGATTGATACCATGGCTTGAGTTAGTGTAAAATGGAATTCCGGGATCGATCTAACTAAACTTAAAACGGCTCCCACTCCCTTTCTAACACCTATACTAACTACCCTGTGAAACATAGATCTGTATACTTACCTATTTTCAAGCCGCTGCAGTTTGGTCACGTGATACCTTTCAGCTAGCAGCGGCTTCAGGGAGAGGAAGGAGTGCTACCAACAGATGGCCCATAGTAAGCCTTTGGATGAAGTCACTGCTCAGGCTTTCCAGCCATTGTCGGAGTGTTCTCCCTCACCCCTGTGGCTAGCACTGACTGGCACAGGGAAGATCATGTGACTGTACTGAGAATAGGTAGGTCTATGTATCTTTCTACCACAGGACAGTTAGTATAGGTGTTAGAAGGTGAGTGGTAGCAGTTTTAAGAATAGTTAGATCAATCCCAGAATTCTACTTTAAAAAACAGCATACTAGTTAAAAGTTTACTTTCACGAGCCCTCATTATAATGCTTTCTAAAAATTAAAAAAAATTCAATCCATTTAAATCACTGACAACTGAATTGTGCACTTATTTAGATAAATCCATACCCTCTATATTGAACCTTGAACTTGCCAGGGTCCAAATCTTTCAGGACGGTCCTGTCAAAGTACATTTGGAAGGTATGTATCTAGCCACTGTATATGCTGTGCTTGAAACATCACAAAGCCAGAAAATCAATGAAATAATTTTCTGGTAGCTAAGGTCAGGATAAGCCATGCATGACTAGATGCAGAGTACCTCATATTGGAAGCCTGGGAGTAATCTTAGCTAAGGTCAAGATAAACCATGCATGACTGGATGCAGAATACCGCATAAAAAAAACTTGGGAGACGTAATCTTAGTTAAGGTCAGGATAAACCATGCATGACTGAATGCAGAATACCTTGAAAATAAAAACCGAGAGAAAGAATCCATGTGTTGCACATGGCAACCAGTAAGATATGAACTGTCAATTTTTTAAGTGAAAGTCAAACTGTGTAATCTGATATATTATTACAGGCAAGACAGACCATTTTCTTTCTCCATTTTCTATATAAAAGGCACATGATTTAATGCATCTTAAATAACTTGGCACTTTTAGTGCCAAGGGCTGCAGCTGAAACTTTACAAGGTTGTACATCAGGAAAGCTTGCTGATCATGTACCATAGTGTTCATGAAGATGGACCTATAGGAAGGAACCTTAATTAGAATGCTCTTACTGTTATACTGCAGTGATTTTAATCTCTCTTTGTACATTCAGTGTCCTATACGATAAGAGTCACTATTCTTGAATATGCCCTTTACATTAACTATTTACTGTACCATTTACTGTGAATTTCTTTAAATGCTGGACTGTGTGGTGAATGATTTTATCTACTTTCCATAATAAACTACAAATTATGCTTTTACTTATCTGTGTATATTCACCTTTTTAAATGTGCTAATGTAATTACCAATCCTGTGACATATGGATGGCAGAAATGTGTCATCTTGTCATAAACACATATGCTAGTTAAAAATTCACTGCATATAATATGTCTTTTATAGTTCAAAATTGTTCAGAGCACAAAAGCCACCTTGTTCTCTTTATGTTTTTTGTTTTAATTCTTTTGAGTGCTATAACAGTACAAAAAAGGTAAAAAACCAAAAATAAAAGAAGATAAAAGTAATAGTGGCCATGCATTCCAAAATGAAGTAAACCAAAAAGGGCCCTAAGAGTCATCATGGAGGCCACCCTGGTCATCAGTGCCAATAACATCAGATGAGTGTGATGGAAGTATTCCCACAAGTTTTGAGGGATGAAGTGCCAAGTCAGCAGGTGACACTACTGTCAAGACAGTAACTGCATAAAGTGGCACTTGAAACAGAACACTTAAGATCCAAATTCAAAAGGGCAATGGACATGTAAGAGGAGCATTTGGTAGGATTTTTTCCAGGCTTTGGTGAGCATGCCTTCAAGATGGTGCCTTCATTTGGCAGAGCATCGGGACCTAAACAGTGCTTAGATAAAGGCTGTATTCTGGGGGCTATTAGCTCAGCATGCAGTTTATTTGATTCAATTCCATAGCCATCTGGTCCAGGGAAGGTTAGGGAAGGAGTGAATGGCATGTTTTACTTCCCAAATAGTGATGTCAGCCTCCGTCACAGCCCTGTCTTTTTCTGTCAAGGAGGGCACCAGCAAAGCTAAAGAAGTACCTCCAATGCTTCCTCACTATATAGGAGAAAAGGGGCATACAAGATGCAATAGAAAAAAAAAGAAAAAAGTAGCCATTATATGAACAGACACTGAACCATCTGCAACTGTAATGCAAGGGGTATTAGTTTGAGTATTCTGAAAAGCAACCGCTGGGGCCAGCAGCTTCCCATTTTATTACACTGTTCAAGCAGAGACTCTTCATATAGGAGGTTTGTGTTAAATCAGTGACTTACAAGCAAAGTCACCTTCTAGATTCCAACAGACTAAAATAGAATTCTGCACAATATTTTCTTTATGTATAAGGAAATATTAGAATTAGATGATGGATTAAACAAACACATGATCATGACTAAAAATATTTAAAGTAGTAGAGTTAAAGTGTTACTAAACCCACAACAGCAAAATCAGGCTGTATATGCAGTAAAGCATGTTTGTTATACTCACTGTGGAGCCTAAGGGGTTAATCCTCTGCATTGTGTAAAAGGGGCATTTGATCCTTCCTGTTCCTCCCCTTTTTCAACCACCTCTTATCTACTGATAAGATAGACTGAACCGTAGGAATTTGCACATGCTCAGTTTAGTGTGTATTGCTACAGAGGGTTTTTTTCTCTTGGGAGAGTGCATGTGATCAGCACAGGGCCAATCAGCATTGTCTAGACAGAGGTCAGGGGTTTTGCGTCCTCCTAGAGCAGAAAGAAAACTCCTCTTACAAGCTTTAACATGTTCTGTGCTGGACACAGAGAAGTCACAAGACTGTTTTAACTGCTAATGAGAAAAGGTATTTAGCAGTTTATATTTACTAAAATAATTGCATTTCCATGTTCTGTGTACTATGGGAGACCACATAGAGTGAATGCAGGGTCCTGGTTTAGTAACACTTTAAAGGCAGCCCTGCAAGTAAAATGTGTCTAGGCAGTGGTAAAATGAATCCTCTAAACTGCTAATACTTTCTAGATAACACAGAGATAAAGTCTGTCTAATAAATGTACCTTCTATATATGCAGTTATAATTCTCTTCCATGTTTTGATATGGTGGGTGAGGCTGTAGTAAGCTCAGTAAGAGAGAGACAGAGATTTGTAGTAGTGCGGTTAGAACCTTGAGAGGTATTGGCCTGCATTTTCTCAGGTACAGATGCAGAGCTCTTCATAAGATAATAGTGGCAATTGCTTGAAATATACGGTCCATCGGGGCATTTAGAAAAAATTAATGGAAACACTCATTACATACACATAAGGGGAGATTAACTAAAACTGGTGCATGCAAAATCTGGTGCAGCTCTGCATAGAAACAATCAGCTTCCAGGGTTTATTGTCAAAGATAATTGAACAAGCTGAAGTTAGAAGCTGATTGGCTGCAAAGAACAGCTGCACCAGATTCTGAGTGCACCAGTTTTAGAAAAATCTACCCCACTGTTTGTTATTGATACCTCAGATGGTCTATATAGGGGGAGTGGAAGTAAGCAAGATGAGTCACTCCTCTTAATTACTCACAGTGTAAATTTCAGCTTGAGCTACTAAGCTCTGTTAACAATGAATATTTTTTTTAACAGGAATTTAAAAAAACAGAACACATAAAATGAGCCTAATGTTACAATCAATTAATAAAATGAAGAATGCAATATATTTATATACAATGTTTCATATCCTCCCAGTTTCTCTGATATCTGCTCTTGATTTCTACGCTACATAGCACTAGGTGTGTACTAGCATAATTTATTTATTTATCTATTTCCCATATGTTTGTTAGAGATAAGCAGGGGGACTCCTACCCCCAGAAAGCTGTAAATTCCTTTAGCTGTGCCTGACTTCCATCTGTATCATGCACATGACTAGTGGTGTATTTAGGTTTTGTGCTGCCCTAGGCAACAAAAAATTTTCTCCCCCACCTGGAGAGAGCCTGACATTGACCAACAACACTCCTGCCCCCCCCACCCAAGAGAGCCTTCCACTACCATTGCCCCCATTCACCAACCACTCCTCTCCCAGCGAGAGAGAGAGAAAGACACTCACCTTGACAGCTCTGGATATACCCGGGAACAAGAGTCAAGCAGCCCGCAGCCTCTTTGAGATCGCACCTGGTCCCCAAGCCGCATGTGTCCCTTCTTCCGTCCCTTCTTCCAGGTGAGTGGTGTCCCCCCGAAAAATGCCATCCTAGGCAAATGCCTTGTTTGCCTTGTGGTAAATACGCCCATGCACACAACCAGTCTCTACATCCAGCTAGGTACAATGTCAAAAATGACTATGCTAGCTGTACAGAGACACAGGTGGTAAGGACACAACCTCCTTTCCCTTGCATATAAGTTCTTTATCATTGCCGTACAAGTTGTCTGCTCAGAAAAATACACACCTATATTTCAAGTCAAGGAGCCTTAATTTATTTAGGTTGTAAATCCAAGCACAAAATCTCAGCCATTATATAAATACACTTAGCCTAGTGCTGTAGCGATCTAGAGGTACTTCCTACATTTATAAGATTACTAGATACAAGGTTACCATATACATTGCTGTTAGTTTGGAACATTGTTTTAGACTTCAGTCCCACAGATTTCTTTAATAGGTACCAATACCTTTTTGGGGTCATGGTTTGAACACTAGCATCCATAATGTACAATACCCAGAGACCTATCAACAAATGAATGTCACCAAATATGCAACAGCTTTAATTAGAATAAATAAATGAATAAGCTGATACATACAGTGTACCACTGAAATATGCATAAGGTAGGTAGGTAAAAGTTAAACCCTGTAAATGTTGGATAGTCAGCTTCCTACCTAATATACGCAACCACTTTTCTAAAATTGTCATTTCTAAATAGTATGCTTTATATTATTAGCAGGCTTTCATGTACTGTATATTAACAGAAAAAAAACCTGTATGCATTTGTGACACATGCCCCTATTTATGCTCACAGTGTGGCAGAAACGTGAATTGTGATTAGTTTCATAACACACATTTGCATGGATTATAGCTTCTCCCACAAGTATTCCTATGGCACATCTGTTCTGTTAGCCTGTTTATTGTCTCTGAGACAGACAACAAGATCCGGATACATATCAAATACTAATACAGCATAGCTAGATTGGTGTTACTTGATATGCTTGTCGCATGCATGTGTCTGTTTGGCTTGCAGGTACGCTGCACAAATCTGGATTAATATTTTTCCCCATCTTCTTTTTTTTCTTTAATGAAAATTCTTTTGACAAAATGTGAATGCTGAAAAAAAAAATATTAGGATAGCAAATCCATGTTCCCTTTCTGCTTGATTATGTTCCCTCCACTAAGTATAGCTGGAAAATGGATAATATAAGCTACATGTCTAATAACAATGCCAATACTAAGAAGAAACATGGTGTATAAAAGTTTATAATAAACCTAAATAACAGCAGCTATAAAAAGCTACAAATAGTATTTATACAGTAGTTACCAAGATAAAAATTGCAGCACACCTGACATGCGCATGGATTTTAGTGGGTAAGTCACTTGGTAAGTAGAAAACTAAAGATAAAGAGGACAGTTCTGGTGCCTGCACCTTCAAGTGTTGTTAAACCCTCCTTGTTAAAATATATATTTATTGCCATATCTCAAGTCCTTTTGTTGCTCCTGTTCTGTTTTTCATTTTACCATCTCTTTGCAGAAAAATGTGTACTCAAAATTGAGATTGCATTGAGTTCCCCCTAGAGAATAGTTCCATTTGCCTTGCAGGGGCTACCCTCTGAAGTGCATGCTCTGACACACACGGCACCACGAACCAATCAGCAAAAGGGAAACTGGAACAGGCGTGCAAGTGCAGAGTGGCCAAGGTTATCATCAGACATAGTCCCAGTACAATAGAACAACACACTGTTACTTGATATAAGCAGTGAATGCTCCCTGGCTGGAAGTTTAAGGTAGAGCTGCGAAGACACTTGCAGTTAAAAGAACAAAAAAGTGAGTCCTTTGGGCAAAATAAGGTTTAAAGAACTGGCAATAATAAACAGTAATGTGCTGCCAGAGGGAAAATGTTTTTAATGCCTAGGATTTAAAGTGCACCCACAAAGAAAAGGTATCTTTGAATAGAGGAGTAAATCAGTTTACCATTATTGACTTGGAATTTTATATTATTATTATGGAAACATTTTCCTGGGCCCCTCCCATGTATCCAAAAAAACTCACACATAAACGTATGTAAAAAAAATTAATACTATAAACATAAAGAACTGGTCTACACTCATTGATTGGCCCAGGCTCACTAATGAGTTGCTAGAGGCTACTGCAGATCATTACCGCTCACTGATTGGTTGCTAAAGGTTACTGCACATTATTACTGCTCATGGATTGGTTTCAATAGGTTACTGTGCATCATTACAACTTACTTATTGGTTGCTAGAGGTTATAGCACATCATTGTAGCTCATCATTTCTTCCCTGCCTTCACACCATAGACTGGGGAGGTTAAGGGACTCACCAATACACAGAAGAACACTCCAAGAGCTTGTTATTAGCAATGAACAGAGTAGAGCACGCACAACTATAAAGGTGAGGTAGGAACAGAGCCCAATGTGAGCAACATCCTTGAGGATGGGATGCCAGGAATAAATGACTAATCATGCCGCCTGCAGTAAAAAGACTGGCTGGAAATAAAGAAGTCATACACTCACTGGCCTGCCTCGCCGCTGGCTATCCCCGCTTCAGTCCATCCTGAATACGGCTGCCAGACTCATTCACCTTTCCAACCGCTCCGTTTCCGCCACCCCCCTCTGCCAATCCCTCCACTGGCTTCCGATTGCGCAACGGATCAAATTCAAAATCCTAACACTGACGTACAAAGCTGTCCACCATACTGCCCCGAACTACATCTCTGACCTAATATCCAAGTACCGCCCAACACGCACACTCCGGTCCTCACAAGACCTCCTTCTCTCTAGTTCCCTGGTCTCCTCCTCCCATGCCCGCCTCCAGGACTTCTCCAGGGTGTCACCCATCCTCTGGAACTCCCTGCCCCAACCCATCAGATTATTACCTACTCTCCTCTCCTTTAGGCGCACCCTGAAAACCCATCTCTTCAGAGAAGCCTACCCCGCCCCCTGCTAACTTGCCGACCTCCTCCACTCTTCCTACCACTCCATCCCCCACAGCTATCTCCTCCTGTGCCACCATCCCCTCCCTCCTAGATTGTAAGCTTGAAAGAGCAGGGCCCTCGATCCCCTCATGTTTTGCATTGTATTGGTATTGTTCTGTCACATGTTCTGTCCCCCTTTATAATGTACAGCGCTGAGCGAACTATTGGCGCTTTATAAATACTGTATAATAATAATAATAATAAATACAGGACAGGTGAGACTTACACAAAGTTTGTCCTCCCATCACCTCTCTTTCCTCCACCGTTACTTTCCTTCCCCACAGCCACATTAACCCACACAAGTCAGCGCAGCCCCAGCCATGCAAAGCAGCACTCTGGAGCCCTGCCATCTGCCATGTGTTGCACACTGGCTGTGGCCACCCTGCTATCTGAGCCAGGCCACCATTCTCATTGGCCCTTTTCACTGTCCATCTACTATCGGGCCACTGCTGATTAGGCAGGATGCTGTAGATTTCCAGGGTGGAGGCTGCATGTGTTGTGTGTCCACACATTGTGGAATGTGAGTGCGGGAAAGCAATAGAAGGTGTAGCGCCACCCCCAAAGGTGCCACTTGATAAATTTGGATTCTGCTCACCTCTTTGCTTGCAGGAATCGTTGGTGTCAGTGGGGGGTGAAATAGTGCCCCATCGTTGGTGTCAGTGGGGGGAGGAATAGTGTCCCATCATTGGTGTCAGTGGAGGAATAGTGCCCCATCATTGGTGTCAGTGGGAGGAATAATGCCCCATCATTAGTATCAGTGACACCAATGATGGGGCACTATTCCTCCCACTGACACCAATGACACGTAACTTGCTGACCCCTGCTCCAGCCTAGGTGCTACTGCAGCCAGCATACCTGGTTGCAGCAGCACAATCAGCACGGCACACTTACCTGTCAGCTGTCCTTCTTCACTCTGGCCTCTCTCTCACTCGATGTTCGCGGGGCCGCTCGGCTCCGCCTCCTCACAGGTGATTGGCCGCCTGTGTGCCTTTCCTGAGCTACAGTTCTGGCGCCCAATCACCGGTGAGGAGGCGGAGCCGAGCGGCAGGCGTGAGGGAGTGGCCGAAGGAGCAGCGCTTCCTGGACTGGATCGTCGTGGGACTGGGACTGGAACCAGGTAAGGTACCCGCCCCTGCCCGCTCCTGTACTTAGTGTCCCTTCCTGTCCCGCCCCTGCCGGCGGGCCAGATAAATGGCCTCGGCGGGCCGCATGTGGCCCGCGGGCCGTAGTTTGAAGACCCCTGGCTTAACTGAACAAGCTGAAGTTAGAGGCTGATTGCCTACTACACACAACTGCAGATTCTGAGTGCACTAGTTTTAGTAAATCAACCCTATGGCAACCAACTGGAAATCTGAAGGCATCAGTGGTGATATATATACAGTTGTGTTCAAAATAATAGCAGTCAGACATCACTAACCTGATCAATCACTGTTTTTGGTAGAAATGATATTTCTACATGGCAAATAATTTACTAGCAGGTGTAGTAGAGTAATAGAAATCCAACAGACCCAACAGTCATGACATGCATGCTGCTGATTCTGTGTAATTGAATCACTAATTGAAAGGGGCATGTTCAAAATAATAGCAGTGTGGAGTTCTATTAGTGAGGTCATTCATTCTTTGAAAAACAGGTGGCAATTATTGCCCTTATTTAAGGAAGGAAGGCAGCAAATGTTGTACATGCTGGTTACAGTGCATTTCTCTCTGAAATTCTGAGGAAAATGGGTCGTTCTAGACATTGTTCGGAAGAACAGCGTACCTTGATTAAAAAGTTGATTGGAGAGGGGAAAACATATAAAGAAGTGCAGAAAATGATAGGCTGCTCAGCTAAAATGATCGCAAATGCTTTAAAATGGCAACCGAAACCTGAAAGACGTGGAAGAAAGTGAAAAACTACCATTCGAATGGATAGAAGAATAGCCAAAATGGCAAGGACTCAGCCAACAATCAGCTCCAGGAAGATCAAAGAAGGTCTAAAGTTACTTGTGAGTACTGTTACAATTAGAAGACGCCTATGTGAAGCCAAGCTATCTGCAAGAAGCCCCCGCAAAGTCCCACTGTTGAAAAAAAGACGTGCTGAAGAGGTTACAATTTGCCAAAGAGCACATTGACTGGCGTAAAGAGAAATGGGGCAACATTTTGTGGACTGATGAAAGTAAGATTGTTCTTTTTGGGTCTAGTGGCCGGAGACAGTTTGTCAGACGACCCACAAACACTGAATTCAAGCCACAGTACACTGTGAAGACAGTGAAGCATGGTTGCGCAAACATCATGATATGGGGATGTTTCTTATACTACGGTGTTGGGCCTATTTATCGCATACCAGGGATCATGGATCAGTTTGAATACATCAGAATACTTGAAGAGGTCATGCTGCCTTATGCTGAAGAGGAAATGCCCTTGAAATGGGTGTTCCAACAAGACAACGACCCCAAACACACCAACATCTTGGTTCCAGCCCAACAAGATTGACGTTATGGAGTGGCCAGCCCAATCCCCGGATCTTAATCCAATAGAAAACTTGTGGGGTGACATCAAAAATGCAGTTTCTGAGGCAAAACCAAGAAATAGAGAAGAAATGTGGAATGTAGTCCAATCATCCTGGGCTGGAATACCTGTTCACAGGTGCCAGAAGTTGGTTGACTCCATGCAACACAGATGTACAGCAGTTCTCAGAAACAGTGCTTATACAACTAAATATTAATTAAGTGATTCAAAGGAAAGCAAAATCTTCAAACATTTTTCAGTTTATATAGTGAATGTTTGAGTTTGTAAAGAATACAAACACTGCTATTTTTTTGAACAGTCTAATATTCACTTTTCTTCAATTTTTTTTAGAGGAACAACACAAATTTGATATATTTTTCTTCATGTTTTGATTTGGAATAGAATATGTAGTGTTCCCAATGCATTTGTGTGTATGGAAATAAAAGCTATTAGAGGGATTTTGAGCTTTATTCACTTTTTTCAACACACTGCTATTACTTTGAACACAACTGTATATATATATATATATATATATATATATATATATATATAAATATATATATATATTTATATATATATAAAAAAAAAAATATATATATATATACATATATATATGTAACTATATATATAGCTTCAGAAATAAGCTTTGATTACTGTGTGGGCTTGAAACACAAAGGATTGTTGGTTTCTTAAAGAGACAGGACAGCAGAATTAGTTTGCCTTTCGGGCTCTCTCTATTTGAACATTATATTTTGTTTCTTAAGAGAACAGTTAGGATGGCTATGGTTTTTATCCATTTCTGTTCTTAGGGGGATGTTCCTGGCAAACAACCCCCCTCCCCCCACTGCGTCTCTGGTGGAACAGTACCATAAGTAATGGTGTTGTAAAAGTAGTGATTGACCCATGGTTAATTCCGTCAGCAATTCCTCACAGTTAGAGACATGTATAGCACTGTTACAGAGACAAACTAAACATGTAAACTGTAAAGGAGTTTCGACTGTATGCAGATGGCAGTGCTCTGTTAGTGAGACCATTCCCCTAATGATGTTAGTGAGTGGAATACTGTGCCCTTTTATATGCTGGTGTGAGTGGAGCCCTGGGCAGAAGGTGGATGGGAACTGGCTACCCCTGACTTACTGTATGTAGGTCTGTAGTCTAAGAGTAGTCAACCTTCTGGGATGACTTAAGGTGTGAAACTGTTGTACCAATTTCTCTTCAGTAAAGTGTAGAAAAAGCTTCCTGTGTGGACATTTGTTTTTCCAGAAGGTGGGCTTCGTGCTGGAATATGTGAGCACTGTGAAAGGAGTGGGCCTCAGTCCTGTATCATCTGTGACACAATCTGGTGGAGTCTCTCCAAAGCACAGGTATGTGCATACCCTATCTGGAGAAGGAGGGCAGGACCTGGGATGGCTTGGCAAAACCACTGTCCAATCCAGCATCCTTACAAGTGCAGAGAAATAAACTAAGAAAGAGCAGGGTGGAACTTTTAAGTTGCTAAATAACATAAAAAGTAGCATTTATTACATTTTTTTCAGATAACAATTTTTAAAAACAGTGACAATGTTTATTTGGCACTTTAAAAGTCCCACCCTGTTCTTTCTTTGTTTCTATTATGATATAGAGATGTGGTGCCTGATTTTGGCTCTTCCTTGTTTGTTGATGAACGTTCATAAGAGATTGAATATGCGTTTGCTGATGGAAGTTGTACCTCCATAGATAATTAAAAATGAACAGTGTTGCATTATTAGCTATCCATAGCTGAAAAAAGCGGTAGGCAATGCCGAGACAAGGTCCTCTGGTGCCCAGGACGAAAATGGCAGCGCCCCCTGGGTTCTTACGAAAGAGTCAGCGTCATTTCAAAATAAGAAAATATTTAAAACAATACATATTAAATTAGGTTTGATTAATTTGAAACTCACATAAGCTGACACAAACATTTTAACTATATGAATTTTTTTTAGAGGAACTTAACAAGTGCAAATGAACACAGCACCAGGTAAGCAGGGGTTAAAAATTTTTGGGAGTGAAAATCTATTTTAATCAGTTCCAGTCTGTGACAATTCTGACAATCCTTCCCTACATGTAAAAATCAGCATTTGTATGCTAGAAAGCTACTCAGAACCCCCAAACATTATATATGGCACATGATATTCAAAAACGGTTTCTCAAATGCATTTTTTTTCTGGAAAAAAAACACTGTAAAGAAATGTAATGTGCAAAAAAACAATTATTGCCCAATTGTTTAGTAACATATAAAAGATGATGTTACCGCCAAGTAAATAGATACCAAACATGTCAATCTTTAAAATTGCGTAGGACCGTGGAACATTGTCAGACTACAGTACCTAAAAATCTCCATAGGCAACATTACACAGGAGGTCTAGTCAGTGGTGTATTTTAGTTTTGTACTGCCCTAGGCAAGACTAAAATCAGGTGCCCCCCTCATCTAATTTTGTCCCACCCCTTCCTGTTTAAGATCCACCCATTCATCTGTAAACCCCACCTCTTCCCCTTTAGGCCCCACCTCTTCCTATTAGAGCTCCATCTCAGGAGATGGTCAGAGACTGCAGACAGGATATAGGAGAAGGTCAGAGACTGCGGACATGATACAGGAGATGGTCAGGCACTGTGGACAGGATACAGGAGATGGTCAGAGACTGTGGGCAGGATACAAGAGAGGGTCAGAGACTGTGGATGGAATACAGGAGACGATCAGAGACTGAGGACAGGATAAAGGAGAAGCGCAGAGACTGCAGACAAGAGAGAGGAGACGGTCAAGGCTGGGACATGATACAGTAAACAGTCAGAGACTGCAGACAGGATACAGCAGATGGTCAGATATTGTGGACACGATACAGGAGGTCAGAAACTACTGATATGATACAGGAGAAAGTCAAAGATTGTGGCCAGAATACAGAAGATGGCCACTGACTGCAGACATACTAGAGGAGAAGGTCAGAGACTGCAGATGTGATACAAGAGAATGTCAGTATACTGCAGAAGTAATGAAGGAGCTAAAAAAAATACCTCTGTGAGGATCATCAGATGCCAGGTTTGTGAAATAAATAGAAAACCTTTAGATTTCACTGCTGCGGGGGCCCGTCCCCTCCCCAGCTGAGCCGAAACCAGCCCCCCACCTGAGTCAAGCCTCCCCGAGCCCAGCTGATCCTGCCCCTAACTGAGTCCAGCCGAGCCCACCCGAGACTAGCTGAGCCTGGCCCCTGCCTGAGGCAAGCTAAGCCTGCCTGAGTCCAGCTGAGCCCACCCTCCCACCTGAGCACAGGTGAGCCAAGTCAAGACTGCCCCCCCATCTTAACACAGCTTAACCGGCCCCCCATCTGAGCACAGCCCAGTGGAGACCACCCCTCCCGCCGGAGCCAAGCCCGTCTGTGCCCAACACATTCTGCCCCTGGTAGGGGGAGCAATTGAACCCCCGTAGCGACTCCACTGGTCCCTTCTGCCTGGGGGGTGGTGCCACCCTGAAAAATGCTGCCCAAGGCAAATGCCTTGTTTGCCTCGCAGCAGATATGCCCCTGGATCTATTCCTAGAATGACTGCTCTCGCTCTGATGTTTGCAGCGATAACTTGCATGTGTGCTGCAGCATGAAGGGGTTAATTAACACTGACACTGGTTCCTTCACAGTGCCGGCAGCATTCCTGTCAACCTGGCACCTCCCGGCATCTCAATGACATCACGCTGGGCCAGGACTAGAAGGCATCTGTTGGGTAGAGATCACTCCACCTGACAGGGAAAAGAATGTGTTCGATCCTAGACTTGTGCTTGGTGCACTTGGCACACCACTGCAGCTGTGCAATTACTGTAGGGGCAGTAATCTCTATACTGGTCCAGGTTAAAACAACTTTAGCATCATACTGTCTGTACTATGAGTAACTTCACCTGCATCCCCCCTCCCCAGTAAACTGTTGTGCTCAGGGTTTATGTCCCTTCTGACACCCCCCCCCAATTTTTGTCCTGGCCCTGGAGGTAGGATGCTCTTATTGCCCACTGGACAATCTGCCTACAAGTTGTGTGATATTGTTGACTTCAAGGCATTGTACAATTTCAAATGTTTTTGTTGATTTAACTAGTTCTTAGTTTAGTTATATTCTCTGTGCCATTTTTTATACCTGTAATGGTGGGATCACAAGTTGTGGCTGCAGTTTATAGTATCATGGCTGATTGATTCCCCTATGTTCATTCATTAATACACTTAACTTGTCCTTATTCAGCAGAGGGACCAGCAACTTCTTGCGTGGGGTCACATAGCATCCAATCCATGCCTAGTCATTTTTCTGTGTTGCATCACAAATGCTTGAGTGCTAATGTGATGAAACTAACACATCTCTTTCAGCATGATAAGCTCTGTTAATAGCTCTCACCTGCAGAGCACTAGATTGAGAGACCCAGGGGTTTGAGGATATGTAGTTTCTTCACAGAAAGTGTTAGTTCTGCATTGACCTGTGCGGTACCATGTCGCATGCCTCATGTTCCAAACAGTGTGCTGGGATGTGAAGATTAACTTCACTATACTGTAGTGCATACAGGGCAACAGATTACAGCATGAAACTACAAAATCAATACATCTTATGCAGCTGAAAAAACAAGGTGCAGGTAGGAAGGTTTATAATGCCTTTACAATGTCTCTCTGAGACGTTGTATTTTGACAGCAAGACCCACCACTGTGAGAATACACTGATCAGCGGCAGTAGGCAGTAGTGGAGTGGACTCTGGACCAGTGGAGGCCTATGGCCTATTGGGACTATGAGCAGTGTGTCCTGAACAGTGAGTACACCAAAGCACCCCTCCTGGAACTGTAAAATATATGTTTGAATTTAAAGAACCACTGAGTGAACAAACTATGCCGTAGAAACTGTTGTCTCTTATTATAGCCTATGCATGGACTGTTCTGTTTTTCTATAACTGAAGATTACCAAACTGTGGATATATGTAACCTACTCTTTTAACATGTTCAGCAAAGTTAAAGCAAAGCAATTCCTGGCCTCAGTACTGTCTCAGTAAAGTGAAGTACTGCATTTAAAAAAGTGGAGAGTTTACATCAGCTAAGAGTGGAGTTGTGTTAACTATGAAGTGTTTGGTGCAAACCTGGTCGGCCATAGAGCTGGTGGTGGTGAGAGGAGCAGAGTCACCCTCCTAGCGGTGAGAGATGACCCCCTTAGATAACATGCATCAGGTGACTTGGACCTCCGTGTAACATGGGACCCGAGCGTTCGGATGGACTTTTGGAGCTCTAACCTGAACCACGAGTAAGACATAGGTCTATGCATGAGTGTGCTCTGGGTGTGAACTTTGACTAGGAGCATGAACTAAAGTAAGTGACCTATGGCCTGCATCTGTGCGGTCGAAGTGTGAGCTTGGCAGAAGAACCATTCATGTGCCTGAAGTTCTATTTGTTATGTGGTATACTCTGCTGCATGTGCTCCTCATGTATATGGTATAGAGTGGACCGCCTACACACTAATCAACTAGGAAATTGCATTCTGACAGCGAAACCCACCGTTGTCAGAATACACTGTTTGGGGGCTAACGACACTGATTGACAAAAGTTTTCCAGCATGTCCCTTCAATAGAAATCAATCAAAACAAACAAATTTTGTAGAGCAAGGACAACCACACACTGATCGAAATTTGGCCTTTTATGGTGACCCTCCAAACTATGTAGGCATATCTTGGTACCTCCTATTTTAAATTTTTTTATTTTTTCTTTATTCCTTGAATGTCTGCCTCTTGATCCAAAAGTCCCTGGCAAATTGTTTGAAGGTGTGTTAATATGAGGAATGGGCTATTGTGGGTGTCACCATGAATGAGGGCATGATCTGGTAGGTGTAGTTAAAAGTGGTGTAGCTCCACCCCCATAGGGGGCCGCTGAAAGATGATGGTCCCCAAAGATTGTCCTGACCTTGCAAGCCTTCCGACACCTCTGACACCCTGGGTTCAGAAATGGTTCTTGCAGTTCTTACTTGCAGTTACACCAAGTTGTAGCAACACAATTTAATATTTACTAGAAGTTCAACAGACAAAAGATTGTTAGTGCAGCTACCTTTTTGTATGAGCAGACTAGTCCCTAAGGACTCAGGTCACAGATGTGCAAATAAGGTGAATGACACAGCAACTACGATTAGGCCTTTAAAGAACTTATGGTTCCAGGTATAAAAGGAAAAGGAAAGACTTTCCTGTGTCAATCCTTCCCCTTAAATTTCTGATGTCACAGTCCCAACAAACATCAACATAGTTTATAATAAATCAGTAAAGGAGTATTGCAGTAAACTATTTCTGGGTGTAAATTCCCCCCTGACATAAACAGAAACACAAAGTCCTTTAAATGAAGACAAGAGAGAAGAGTCTTGATAATGGAATGTGTCCCAAAATCTTCAGCTAGCTGAGTCAGGGTCCAGAGGGATTGCTGTGCACTGGTGACCATCAATAAGGAATAGCACATGCTAGTGTTTTTTATTAGAGGAGGAGATGGAGTAAAAGTGTCTGCACTTAGTGTCTTTGAAAGAGAGTACTCAGTGTTGGCCTCCGCCCACTCACCAATCCTGAAGATACTGTGGCTCAAGGGATGGAGTCGTTTTGAGCAGGCTTTTGAAGGATCCGGGCCCAGGGAGAAGCGGCTGAACCGTGTACCTGGCGATGCTGAGCTTCAACTTGGCATGTTGTGGTGATGATGAAAGTGACCCTGGACAGTCTCTTGATCAGCAGGGGGCTGGAACAAATGATCTGCCTGCCGGTACGCAATTCACCCACTGGCAATTCCCCCACGCTGTCGAGGCCGCAATGCCTGCTCTAACTCTCCAGAGAGCCGGGCCCCTGATTTCAACCTCTTGCTGCGGTCCCAAGAGAGTGACCTTCTCCCAGGGCTGACCCTATATAACTTCCCCCAGCATTGCCCACTTACCTAAAGTTGGCTTGACCTTGTAGTTTTCAGCAGCAATGACTCCATGCACAGACCTGACTATATGTCCCACAGTCCCCTGCTTTCAGTAGCGGTTCTTCTCTCACTGCTTCCAGAGCACAAGGTTACAGATACTAAGCTGGGCACTAGATGGAAACAAGCCCAAGGAAGTCTTTGTTACAAATGTCCCTCAGTCCTGCGAGCAGGGGCGGACTGACAACTCATGGGGCCCCCGGGCAATAGGGAATCATGGGGCCCGTGTCCTTGCCCAAACTCAAAAAAGCCTATGAAAAAGGTACCAGGGGCATCTCATGGGGCCCCCTACTGACCCTGGGCAGTGCTCGAGTTTCCAAATGGTCTGTCCGCCCCTGCCTGCGAGTGAATTAGCCAGCACTCGGATACAGTGGGTATGGTCAGTAGGGTGTTCCCGGTCTAAATTTCAGCTTGGGCTCCTAAACTCTTTCTACACCTGACTTATTTTAGCAAAGAAGATTTGGATAGACAGGTAAAAAGGAACCTGGAGCTTCACCTTCTAGCAGGATATGAAATTCAGAAAATACTTGTATGCAATATTACATTACTTACCTGGGTAAAACATAAAATGGCATTGTCAAATGTTTTGTTGTTTCACCATAACGAATTGATTAAGAAAATCTATACACAAACACAATACATTCATACTAATATACCAAGAATATAAAGAGCAAAGCTTTAAAACTAATCAATTGGAAAGACCTAATTTTTGTACTTGCAGTACATTGTAGCCTACAATAATACATTATACTTTGCCATTTGGTGTTCGTTTTCTTTTTTTCCCCAGTTTATTTCACTTAATCTTTGTTTTTTTCTTTTAAACATTGCTTACAAATGTGCATTTGCATATAAAGTGTGCCTGGAAGGTACAAATGCCATACCACTGAAAGTATTGGATAAAGCTCCATCTCCATTAACCACCAGTGCGTGGAATGGAACAATCAAGTCATTTTACACAAGCATAAATGCTGGTAAACCAGGAATGCCTCTATGAATTTGCAATTTGCATACTGTCAAGCTCATTTAAAGTGAATCGCAATGAAATTTTTTTGTATTTACACTAGGTTTAATAAAGCTGAGTAAGAATCACTGGGCTAAGCCCTTTCACATCAGGTCTCTCTAACCTATTCTGTAGTTTGCATTCATTCAGCAAAAGATGTCAGTGTATTCTCTGGCATTCTGATATCCAATCTATCAACCTGGCACCTACAGATTTGAGTATAAATATGAGCATGAAAATATGGCACAGCAAACATGTCAAAGCTATATAAAATTATGTCATATTTTTTGTTGTACTAAGCAACAAAATAATTACAGAGAATAACTGCACCTGGAAGTACATGAGTGCATAAAATGCAGCATGGTTAGTCAAAACTCAGCAAGAATTTGCCTAGCCTTCCCAAGAACATAGAAATTCAACTTCATAGAAGCTGTAATATTGCTGATTTTTGTGTTATACCTCAGTCATTGGTAAGTGTTAATTCAATAAGAATGTAGCGCTAGTGATTCTTGTCCCATAGACGCACCATGGCCTTGCAAGTGCCTCACCATTCTGACACTCTAGGTTCAGACATGGTTTAGACAAACTGGTCACCAGCAATACCCAGCACAAAGTAAAGCAACTTTCAATGATCTCAGTTGATCTTGAGTATTTCAAAGTAATTTAAGTCAACACTCTCTGCTTGCAGCAATACACAGTAAGAGGTAATTAAGCAGTAACAAATTAAAACAGATGACAATGGCTAAATAAAGTCAATGGATTGCAATGAACCACTGGGTAATGGTGGTACATATGCAGTATGCAACACTGGCTATAGGAAGGAGGCCTAGCAAAAAGCAGTCAAACTTTCCACATTTCCTGGTGCCAAGGGACCAGATATGCACTCTGTATGAGTAGAGAAGAAGCACCCTTTGGATGACTGGATAATATTTGTGAATGATAAAGAGAACAGGCAATTCAGGGTTGAGGCTGAGTTCTTCTGCTAGAAGGCTGGGGCTGTTTACATTTGAGTTTAATAGTGGAGGATAAAGTCAGGAATGCAGACTGGGAGGATAAGGGAGCAAGATCATGGCTAAGCTGAAAAAAAAAAAAAAAAAATATATATATATATATATACATACACATACTGTACGTATATCATACTCGCACCTCGTTTTCAAGAATATTCCCTTCCAGCACCTATCAACTGTCTGTGTCACATGATACTCTGTTCTCCAAATAATTAATAGACATATTATCGCTTGAGTCCTAAAAAACTAATAAGGCAATGGACTGCAAATCTTTCTAAATGAGTTTCACGGACATAAATCCCGCTTCTTCAGGAGTCCAAATAAGGCTAACTCTAAACATAAACATATGTAAATTGTATAGATGCCACATACATGATCAATAATCATACAATTTCATAAATTATATACAGTATATATATATATATATATATATATTGCCAAAAGTATGGGGCACCCCTCCAAATCATTGGGTTCAGGTGTTCCAATCACCTCCATGGCCACAGGTGTATAAAATCAAGCACCTAGGCATGCAAGCTGCTTCTACAAACATTTGTGAAAGGATGGGTCAGTC
This sequence comes from Staurois parvus, assembly GCF_062004578.1. Taxonomy (NCBI): domain Eukaryota; kingdom Metazoa; phylum Chordata; class Amphibia; order Anura; family Ranidae; genus Staurois; species Staurois parvus. Next base: position 1,923,224 of record NW_028317941.1, read on the forward strand.
TGAGGAGCTCAGTGCATTCAAGCATGGTACCGTGATAGGTTGCCACCTGTGCAATAAGGCCATCCGTGAAATTTCCTTGCTACTAAATATTCCACAGTCAACTGTTAGTGGTATTATAACAAAGTGGAAGCAACTGGGAACAACAGCAACTCAGCCATGAAGTGGTAGGCCACGTGGGGTCAGAGTGGGGTCAGCGCATGCTGAAGCGCACAGTGTTCAAAAGTTGCCAACTGTCTGCAGAGACAATAGCTAAAGACCTCCAAACTTCATGTGGCCTTCAGATTAGTACAATAACAGTTCATAGAGAGCTTCATGGAATGGGTTTCCATGGCCGAGCAGTTGCATCCAAGCCTTACATCACCAAGTGCAATGCAAAGCGTCAGATGCAGTGGTGTAAAGCACGCCGCCACTTGACTCTAGAGCAGTGCAGATGTGTTCTCTGGAGTGATGATTCACACTTCTCTGTCTGGAAATCTGATAGATGTGTCTGGTTTTGGTGGTTGACAGGAGAATGGTACTTGCCTGACTGCATTGTGCCAAGTGTAAAGTTTGATGGAGGGGGGATTATGGTGTGAGGTTGTTTTTCAGGGGTTGGGCCTGGCCCCTTAGTTCCAGTGAAGGGAACTCTTAAGGCGTCAGCATATCAAGACATTTTGGACAATTTCATGCTCCCAACTTTATGGGAATAATTTGGGGATGGCCCCTTCCTGTTCCAACATGACTGCGCCCCAGTGCACAAAGCAAGGTCCATAAAGACATGGATAAGCGAGTTTGGGGTGGAGGAACTTTACCTGCACAGAGTTTTGACCTCAACAACTTTGGGAAGAATGGTCAAGTATACCCATTGACACCCTCCTAAACCTTGTTGTCAGCCTTCCCAGAAGAGTTGAAGCTGTTATAGCTGCAAAGGGTGGAACAAATCAATATTGAATCCTACGGACTAAGACTGGGATGCCATTAAAGTTCATGTGCGTGTTATGAGAAAAGCAATAAAAAGATTTAAAATAAAAAAAAGTTCATGTGTGTGCAAAGGCAGGCGTCCCAATACTTTTTGCAATATAGTGTGTGTGTGTGTGTATATATATATATATATTTATACAGTATATATTACATACTTTCACATCTGTGAATTTAACAGGAGTGTAGTCACTAAAATGTGGCAACACCAAGGAAACAAACCCCAGAGAACCAGGGTTGCCTGCACACTTGAAGACTTCAATAATATCATCCAGTAAAGTAAAACATTAATACTTAAAGTGGTAATAAAGGCAAACATTAATCGTTTTGCAACTTATCAATTCTTAGATGTGATGGCTACATTAGTTCTCTTCTTTCTTTCTTTCTTTCTTTTTCAAAAGAACATACTCTCTGGTAGATTGTATCAGTTACAGGGATGAGACAAACCATTTAACGCTGGTAGGGGTGCTTACAATTATCAGAAAGAAAGCGAGTAGAATATTTGGCGTACTCCAAGATGGAGTAAGGAGGTAGATACGGCATACAATAGTATGTATAAGCATATAATCAATGGTGATGGAATAAGGGAAAATAAATCATGAACAATATACTGTAATACATATACAAATAAAATGTCCTCAGAATGAGTCCTATAGGTAATTCTGATGCATCATGGAGTGGAGGCAGCTGGCCAATGACAAGCTAGAGATGCCCTGTGGCCTCAATTATCAGCTTTTATTTGTTTATCAGCATTTATAAGCTTTTATTTGTTAATGTAAAACCTTTTTTCCTAAATAAAATATGTTTGCTGTAACTGCTAATATAGTGTTAGCCAAAGTTTGGCTTCAATTTGTTAGTGTATCTAAATCTGTTAGTACATCTAACACTCCCCCCCCCCAGGCTGACAATGCTGATGTCCAAATGTGCCCCCTGTACACCTTCATCCAGAGTAGGGGCACTCTAATACAGGAGGTGTGTTTCTGGGCCAATCACCAGGTGAAAACAGTGGGGAAAAAAAGCCTTAACAAAGAAAACTAATGCAGCCACCACATCTATTTATCCCAAAGCTGCAATATATTACATTTTTAGTTTTGGGTTTAATACTGTTTTAGAAAAGCATACAAAACAGCATAAATCCCAAAATGAATACAACCTTATTGGACAACTGTAAAGGCATCAAAACCACCCCAAGGCTTCTTATATCAATAGAAGTCTGTTAGTACTTTGTCGTTTCTATAATATGGGTAAACAATCCACATTTCACCCCTTAATACATATATTATACTACATTACTACACCAGAATGAACGAACAACCTATTCTGTCCTGTGATCTTAGGATATTGCTACAAGATTATTACAGTATATGGGAATGAGAGGAGATGAGCTTTTCTCTGCTTATTATCAGGTGAGACTATGAATAACATAATGCATGGATAATTGGTGCAGATGGGGATATCCTTGCAATTGAGGCTCAAGTATGATATATCTGAGAGCCACAGAGATTTTAATATGTTTTAGAATGCTATTAATTAAACTGTATTGATTTTATTATGATTCAATGAGTCTTGTCTAAGTACCTTAAAAGTCAGATATTGCTTTCATTGTTTGTATTATGACTTTCTAAAGAGGCCTATCAATTAATATTATAGTATGTCATTTATTTTAGCATGCCATAAGCAATATTTAGCGTACCATAAGTGATACTGTAGCTTGATGAATCAGAACTATAGACTCTCATCTAGTGATGATCTAGTGATGATAACTTTAAGTATTACTAAATTCACAACAGTAAAATCAATCTGTATATGCAGTAAAGCATGCTTGTTTTACTTGCTGTGGAACTTAAGGGCTTTATTGTCTGCATTGTGTAAAAAAGGATGTTTGATCCTGTCTATTCTGATCCTCCCCTTCTTCTACTGTCATTTCATCTCCTGATAGAACAGAGCCTTGGGGCAAGCTGCACATGTTCAGTTTAGTGTGTATTGCTAGAGGGGTTTTTTTCCCTGGGAGAGTGCATGTGATCAGCACAGGGCCAATCAGCATTGTCCAGACAGAGGGTCGGGGGTTATGCAGCCTCATAGGGCAGTGAGAGGAGAATGAAAACTCCTCCTATAAACTTCAACTAGTGCTCTGTTGGGCACTGATAGAAGTCACAAGACTGCTCTAACTGTTGATGAGAAAAGATATTTAGCAGTTTATATTTGCTAATATAATTGCGTTTCTATGTTCTGTGTACTGTAGGAGACCAGGTATAGCGATTGCAGGATCCTGGGTATCGTTACACTTTAAAGGTAATCTTCTAATATATGGTTTGGCCTTAAAGTGTATGGTGCCCCACCATTTCCTATTTTTGATCTGTGCCTGCTGTACTTGTGTGAAAAAGTATCTGTTTCTCTTTGTATTTTTGTGAAATATCTGCTGATTCTGCCAGTCCCCCTACTTTCTTATTTCAAACTGACCACGCTAGGAACAGAAGCACATCCATCTCAGTGTGGTCAGTTTTCTGGCTGTGCTGGGAGCACAGCCTGACTGTCCTCCAAAGGCCAAGGCTTATGCTGACATGCTTCTCTGCACAGATCTTTTAGGTTTGTTAAAGTGACCCTGTTGTTAAAATAAATGGGATTTCAAATCCTCTGCTGCGCTATTGTGTCACACACTGTCCCCTGTTACTTTTGTGTCCCATATGGATGTGGAGGTCAGCAGGAGGAACAGGCGAGCAAAGCAGAAAGCAGGACATCAGCACTCTTAGATGTGTAGGTTTTTGAACAAAGTTTAGACTGCAGGTTCTCTTAATCAGAATGGTATTCAGCAGCGTGGGGAGTCGGAGAGGTAAGTATTATCTGAGGTTTTATTTTATTGACAGAGTCACATTAAAGACTTTAGCAAAGTTGTTAAAGCTTGCTGACATCTTTGTAAATGTTTTCTGTACACATTGCTGTTCAGAATAGCTTTTACAAATTTGTACACTTTAAACGTTGTAAATAAATTGAACAATAACCATTCTATTGTCCCTTCAAAGTAAACGTATGCTTACATGAAAGTTACCAGACTGCTAGCAGTCCTAAAAGCTGACCTTTCCCCCTTTAAGCCCCCGGTCATATCAAAACTGATTTTGAAATTTCAAAATCAGGTGACCTGCCGATTTCAGGTCAGATTTCCAAGACATCTGACACAGATGTCTATGCAAATCACAGCAAAAGTAGTGCGTGCACTGCTTTAGAAATCAGTGCGGCTCTGACCAAGTCGGAACTGCACCATTATGACTGCTCTAATAGCGGACAATAGGGTGCGACTTGGCATATGATTTGCAAGTCGCATGGCATGCAAATCGCATGCCAAATCGCACTTGATGTGACCGGGGTGTTAGTACATTCCACATCAGCATGCGTCTCTGGTAATGGAACAGTAGTATTGAAGCTGAAGGGTATGAAAAAAATTAATTAAAAAAGGCATTGCTATAAGTACAGAGACCCTACAGCTCAGGCTCAGGTGCTCTTGATATCCTCCCCTTTATTTCTATCTCGTGCTCCTTTATCCATTTTCTCCCCCTTTTTTCTTTTCTTTTCTCTCTCGATCTCCTTTCCTCTTCTTGGCTCTCCTGCAGGGATGATTTATGGTTTGTTCTTATACTGGATATTTGCTCAGTTAACTTTATACACGGGCGTCTCCTTCACCAACGCCTAGTTTTGTGTTATAGGCGTATAGTTTTTCTCCTATTATCCACATTATATCATTGTTATGACATGATCTGTGTACCTTCTGATATACCAATTATCTCGACACTTGTTACAATTTTACTGTTTTACGTACGACCGCACTCGAATTGCTTGTCATTGATTCTATACTTTCACCTGTACACATGACTGCGGTTGCAATTGTATCTTCTAAATGCAAAGATATTTCAATACAAATCTATTGAAAGGAAAAAAGGCAGTGGGTGGGCAATCATGGCCCAGGATCACCCTATATAAGTGCCCAAGCACTATTGATGCCCATAGAGTAGGGTGTTAAAACCTTATCAGATTTTTAGGGCTTTTTTGCTGTCTGTGTCCTGTTGGGGAGATTTATCTTCAGTTCCTGTCTCAGAAACACATCAAGAGCTCAGAGGAGGTTTCTATCAAAAGGGAGGGGGTACTCCAGTTTACATCAGAATAAGAATCCTCTTGTAAGATTTCCCCTCACCTCCTGTTCCGGTGACAACTCAAATATTTGAATTTTCCATCACTTTCTGTTCTAGAGAGAGTGATCTCCAGACTCAATAGTGAGGGTGAACCTCCCCAGCATAGACAGCTGTAAAACCCAGGCAGAGGTTCTAAAACAAAAGAGGTCACATACAGAGGGTAAAGCCCCCTATGTGGGACAAGTGGTTAATCTGACAGCAAACAAGGCTTACATCAGAAGTTGTAATTAAATGTTATTATTTATTCATTGCAGAAACATTTCCAATACAGGAAAAATATTATAGTGCACAGCAGAGGCGTCACTTGGGTTGGTGTCACCCCAGTCCCGGGCTCTGTGTTGGGAGATGGAAGGATGTCCTGTGCAGGGACCGGCCAGTGATGTGTGATGCAGAGGGGTGGGCTCTGGGCGGGGTCATTACCAATCATGGACTTGCATGTAGAGTAGGAGCCATCCAATCAGAGGGTGTGGGTGGGCTCTGCTCTGGTGTACAGGGGACAGGCTGGGTGTGAATTGGCCTGCAGCAACCGCTGTGATCCCAAGGATTGGACACCCCCCCTGCCAGGACCCGACATCTCACACCCTGCATGGCATGGCTGGTCCTGGGGCTGCTGGAGGGATGTCACCCCATGTGATGGTGTCACCCGATGCAGCTCGCACCCCCCCCCCCGCACCCCGATAGTGACACCACTGGTGCACAGTGCTCAATACAAACAATGTGTACATAGACATACAGATAAAATCATAAAAACAGTGTAAATTTAAACACGTCTGGACTTCACAATTTATATATCCCCTGCAGGATACTCATCACGTGAATTCACGTATATGACTAACAATAGTTCAGTACAGATGGCACTGCAGGATATATATACACACATGCCCCAGGGCCCATTGGCAATAGATGGTTCCAATAATGATGGCACTCTATGGTGGGAAATCTCTCTGTGTGATGAATATCACAGGGTATGATAGGGACAATCCCATGGTCACCAGCAATGATCCAAAAATAAAAATAGAAACTGGGAAAAGGGATGAAGAGATGACTAATAATATAGTGACCGGCGTATGATACATCCAAGGTACATCTGATAGTCCCAATTCAATTTGATCAATGATAAAGTCACTGTTTGACCCAGCATATGTTATGTTTGTAAAACCCAGACAGAGGTTCTAATCCTTTTATATTCTGTCCAAAACAAAAAAAAGCATGCATTAATGCAGCTCCGTATTCATTAAAAAAAATCAATAAATAATTTTTTAAGTGCAAGCAGTGAAATGACCTTAATTTGATTTGGTATCATCCTCTTACAGTCTCAATATAAAGGTGCAGCGCTAAACACTAAATATACAGCGTAAATCTCGTCAATAGATTCAAAGAAAATGAGAAAATGCAGTCCCCCCGACGCGTTTCGTGCGATGCACGTAGTCATAGGGTCTAGGGCTTACCTAGATCATTCAGGATCCTCACGTGGGCAATACATTTGGGACTTTTTTGCACTTTATTCACCGATTGGTGACATCATTTATGCACAAATTTTATTCATTTATTTATTTGTACATTTTATATTGGTTTATATTGGTTTATTCCCGCGAACGATCTAATATTGCTGGAAATCTATACCTATGTACTGAGCACATGCTATTAACTTTCTCATGTTGCACTATTTTAAAGAGACTGCATTTTCTCATTTTCTTTTAATCTATTGACGAGATTTACACTGTATATTTAGTGTTTAGCGCTGCACCTTTATATTGAGATTTACATTGGAAGGTTCTGTTTGGTTACCTTTTTTGGTGTTTCAGCAGCTATTTTTCTTTTGGATAGCGCTCGCATATTCACTCTTTACATCCTCTTACAGTACCTGTATGGCAGAGCTCAGACTGGGAGAGGGAGAAGCAGCCTAAGAAGCTGATCAGTTGTGCTGCAGTGCAAGGTGCAAGCTGATCAAAAGAGACAGCAGAGTGACAGAATGAAGTTCACCAGTCTGCTGATCCTCTGTTTACTGAGCAATCACAGTCTGGTTGCAGGTAGTAGACCTGTCAGTGTTACTGAACTGCAGCAGAGACAAATTAGCTCCTACTGCTCTACCAGACAGAGCTGAGATATGTGGCCAAGCTGTGTAATTCTCAGTACTGGATAGACCAAAAAAATCCAAATCCTTCTGCGGGTAAATCAGCTCCCATATACATATGTAATTTATCTGTATACAGGCAGTCCCCGAGTTAAGTACATTCGGCTTACGTAATACTCATACTTACGTACACTTCCCTCGGGACCGGAAGTCAAGCTGTCAGCATTCTTGTGCAGCAAGCTGATAAGAGACTAGCTGATAAGAGACATCAGAGAGACATAAGAGACAGAGACATCCATTGCTCGTTACTTGTGGGGCTAGCAGTGTCTGCCCACTATCTCCAAAGTGATTTAAGACTGTCTGTCTGCACCTCCGGGGAGAGGAAAGGAGAGGCTGTCAGGCTGCTCACTGAAGTGATCCTCCGTCTGTGCAGGGGGGAGGGGGCAGCGTGTGCTGTGTAAAGGAGAGCAGAGTTCTCTCATACAGTACATTACAGTACAGTGTAGTTTAGCCAAGATAGTTTAAAGTTGTACTCTACACTGTACAAGAGTTTACAGTATAATATTTGAATGTTGAATTTGATGTTTAAACATTTACATGCACATAAAAGTTAAATATGTTAAGGCAAACATGTGTCCAAGCTGCAGTTCTTATGCAAAACACCAGTTTAGAGCCTCTTGAGGTTTTACTGCTTTCTGTAACCTTATTACAAAAACGTAATCTAATATCCTGTCGTTTGGTTAGTAGTTAGTGCTTATAAAAGTGCCTGATTCAACTTATGAACAAATTCGACTTATGAACAAACCTACAGTCCCTATCTTGTACGTAACCCGGGGACTGCCTGTATTTAGCTATATGCCTGGAGTTCAGAAGCATAAGTACCTCTGGGTCTTTTGTCAGCAAGCTGAGGAAACATTCACAGCTGGTGTGAAAATACTGGAATAAAGCATTTAGAATTTTAATATTGTATTTTATAGTAGTGCCATTTCAGTAGAATAGAGGAGTTTGAAGCTTTATGGTTGCTATATACCCCAAGTCCATCTCCGTAGACAATGTCCTTCGTCCTGTCAATAGAACGTGCACTGATCAATGTTTAGACGGAGATCTTAATAAAGCCATCACAAAGCACTGAAGCTTTCCAGCCCACCAGACCATGAATTGCGAGGCTCCTCATTTATTTTGTAATGTCATGATTCTGATCCTTATGCTACGGCTACAGGGGTAATCTTAATTCCTGTGATAAATTCTCATGAGATCATTTTTGTAGTAAACACAATAATGCTTTATGCTGTTTTATGAGATTAATTTCATGAGATGAATCTCCTATTTCCTGCTCGGAAGTGCTGCAAAAATCTCTTAAATGAGTAATTAATCGCCTGGACCATTAAACTCTATGGAGGAGATTAATAGCATGAAGTTTATGCAATGTGGTTAAATTGCTACAGAAAGATAACATTACTGTACAACATGATTAAACATTTCTTGCACAAGCACATGGGAACTCATGAGTTACAAAACCAGAGGCTTCTATTACAGTAGACTCATGGTACTGGTGACAAAAAATTGTCAGTGTTTATCAGTATTCCAACTTGTTATGTTCAGCTTTAGCTTTCCGAATGCTGTCTTAATAATTTTAGCTTCTTTAAATACATATGTTACAGATCTTGTTAATATATGGTTTATTAGATCTCCTAATTAGAAATGTTTTCCACAGAATTATTTCCTATCTGATGGCAATAAAAGTCAAACATAATGGATTTTGACAAGGTTCTTTTTTCCCCTAACTTAAAGGAGTCTGCTCCTACGGTGGCATGCTCATTTTGGCATAGGTACTTTTTAGGTTTAAACTGGTTGTAAAGGCTAAAGGTTTTTTACCTTCATGCATTCTATGCTCCCCCAGCCCCCTCAATACTTACCTGAGACTCACCGCGATCCAGTGATGTGAATAACAGCCTCGGCTGTCATGGGTCTTTGCCTCCTTATTGGCTGAGACAGCAAGCGGGAGCCATTGGCCCATATATTCAGCAAAGAGATGACACAATCCAGCAAAGAGACATCCTCATATATTCAGCAAAGAGATGGACCAATCCAGCAAAGAGATATCCCCATATATTCAGCAAATAAATGGCCCAATCCAGCAAAGAGACATCAATATATAATCAGTAAAGAGACTCCCCATATATTCAGCAAAGAGACAGTCCAATTCAGCAAAGAGACATCCCCATATATTCTGCAAAGAAATGGTCCAATCTAGCAAGGAGACTCCCCATATATTCAGCAAGGAGACAGCCCCATATATTCAAAGAGACATCCCCATATAACAAAGAGAGCCAAGTCACAAGCAGCCAAGTGTGCATGTTTATGTGCTCATCAGATACCACTATATAAACAAACATATGTATATAGGCCAAGTGCATATGTTTATGCCCTCATTGGATACCTCCATAAAAAAAAAATCACACCCTTACTGGCCAAGAGTGCATGTTTATGTGGTCATCAGCTACCCCCATAAAAGCATGCATACTCTTATAGGCCAGGTGTACATATGTATGTGCTCAGATATAGTGATGCAGTGCCAAGTATTCTGAACGGCACTCCACTGCACCTTGCCGATGGATGTACATTGCATGGCTAAATATTGGCTGATTTTTTTTTTTGCAGCCAATATTATACACAATTGGCCAAGTATCAATCATACGTTCCTTCTCTATTACTTTTTGGATGGAATTTGTTAATTATAGCAAGAAAATCAGTAAACTAGATCCCCTGCAGGCAGCAACAATAGATCTCCCTCAGCAACAATAGACCTCCACACAGCAATAGATCACCCCAATGCCAATGGACCCCCTTGCAACAAAATACCACCCCAGCAACAAGAGACCTCCAGCAGCATCAATAGATCTCCCAGCAGCCAGCATCAATAGACCATCCAACAGCCAGCACCAACAGACCTCTCCCTCAACAGTACATCCCTTCCAACAACAACTGACCCCCCCCCCGCAACAATAGATTCCCTACCAGCAACAATAGACCTCACCTGCAACAATAGACCCCCCACATACTCAAAAATAGATCTCCTCCAGGAACAATAAACTCCCCCAGAAGCCAGAATCAATAGACCCTCCACTACACCTGAGCACCCCTTGCCATTACATACATTCAGTGCTGGAGGCGTCCCCCTGTGTTGCTCTGTGTTCTCCCTGAAAAAAGCTCTACTTTAGAAACTATCATTATTTTTCAGTAAAGTAGTATAAGAGCTGTAATGTTCTTTACCTCATGGTAGCCACATAGATGTCTGTTTCTTGAATTCAAATCAGCTACGTTTTTTTTTTTTGGTTGCTTTGGATTACTGCAATTTATTATTACACGTTGTCCTGCTCTCTTGAAGAATAATCCAATGTCTCTGGGGAAAAGGAGAACTAAAATGGTGTTGCTGCACATAGCCAACAATCAAACTTCTTGATGATTTTTTCTATACCATACAAGATGAAACCTGAAGCTTGTTGCTAATGGCAACACGTTTACTTTGAATGAAATATAAAAGAATCTGCTGCTACTAGGACATCCAGATCACATCTACCACGGTGCCACTAAAGCTACAGCCATGTCAGGCTACAACTCATAAACTAGAAGTGGGTCCATGCAGCAGTTCCAAAGGGTGGAGGGGAAGGGGGTTTATTTTTAACTGGCAATACAAATGAACAGCAGTCCAGATGGCAATAACATGTTTCACACTGAATAGCTTAATGTAACACTTTACTTTGTGATCATTTTCCTTTTATCTGTGTATTAAATATGCTACCATGAGGTATACGACACAATAGACCAAAGCTAGATCTGGTACCCTGCTGCAATTAAACATCAAGTATTAAATAATTAGTCACTCTGGTGATTGACTTGGATCAGGTACATAAATTATAAAAACAATATCATCGTGTTGCTATAGATACGATCCAATCTAGTCCAATATAGGGTACTGCAAATATTCCTCAGTGTGATCCTTTTTCAATCCAATGTCTTGGCACTGATAGTACTGTGTCTGATTTAGGATTGATGTTGGGCAATACCATCTTAATTTTCTGAGTGGTCTTTCCAATATAAGAGACCACAGGGACATGGTAAGAGACATATGATATATAATAATTGACTGTCTTCTCATCATCCCTAGAGATTGGAAGGCCTGGAAAAGAACAGAAATTTGGGATAGAACAAGATAAATAATATCTTTATGATATGATATTCCAACTATCTAACATAAAGACCTTAATGAAAGATTCCTAATACTTTATGTAAAGTCTTAAATTATTGCATGTTCTGTCAGCTGGAGACAAGCAAATCCTGGAATACAATTCAAGTAACACTGTACTTCTTAATGCAGTTCTCAAACAAGAGAAATATGCATGCATTTCTGCCACTGAGGGGCACTGCAGATGATAGGCTCCAGTTTAGTTTGCTTGTGGGCTCCATCTTGTACCTCCTATAGTTGGGTGATCATTGGGGTACAGTAGATGATAGTTTCTGTCCTCTCAAACCTTAATTGACAGGTAAGAGGGTACATTTGTCTGACAAGTTTTTTTATCTTTATAACCGTGAAGTGATTCCCCCAATGTCCATATTCTACAAGGACAAATAACGCCAGTTAGGTACCTTTTTATTTGCTATTGGTTCTAAGGGGCAAATCTGATTATTTTTTATGGTGATGGTTTCATACTTATTTTGTTGCTTTTGGGGGAAAGGGGAGTGGTTACCTGTTCTCATATATAGCTGAAATCCTTTTCACATATACAAACCTTGTTATTGCATTTGTACTAAAAGTGAACTTTTAAAAAGCTTAGTTTATTTACTGAATAAGCTATACTTTTATTTCAAGCATAATACTTTTATATATACTGCATTTTACGTTCCCAGTGTAACAAAATGACTTTCAAATTGTATAACTACTCCACGATGAAATTTTTTTTTCAATCTTTCCAAAAATGTCCTTTTATTGGTAAAAAACCAGGGAAAACAACATTTCTTTTTATGCTTTCACAATTTCTAGAAATTTTACATCTCTAGTCATCCCTGAGAATTGTATAAAGTTTAAAAAAAGAATAGGCACTCTTTACAAAGTAGCCACTTGTAAATTAATTCAATAATGTCTGAGAGTGTCTTAAAAACTTATTATTGAAGTGGGCACAAGTCATGCAAATCTATTAGCATCCCATTACTCGTATTGGATGAAGTCTCCAGACCTGAGAGGTTGGTACTGCATACAGCAATTGAAGAAAACATAAATTATCCACTTTATACCCAGATGGATTGCACGGAAATGTTTGTTTATTTGAGATATGGTTTTGCATAACATTACTTTTATATTTATAGTAATTATTATGAATTTTATCCTTTATGGACTTTAGGAGACAATATGGGCATGGGCTCTAGGTGACATATTGACCTGGGCTTGCTATAAAGTAGAAACATAAATTATGGACATTTTTAAACTACAAAAATATGATAGTGAATACTTCTTTGTAATGAAAAGGTGATTACCAGTAGGCTTGGAGGACAGCAGTCTTCCCAGAGCAGTCATTTATCCCCGCAGGATCTGGGATACTTGGCAACATGTGAGGCCGAATAACATGCAAGGTGATTGCAGTGGATTTGGGGATGGGGCTCTTTTCATGACAATAAATATACTTTTTTCAGACTGTCAGGTTATATATAAAGAAAAACATTTTGAATAGAGTAGGGAATTGTAAATATTTTGGATAGAGTAGGGATAGAGCAGGGAACAGTAAATTACTATCCGTTTTTTTGCCATCTGTATCTCAGGAGGTAGATTTCCATTGATTTCCTGTTCCCTTTATTTCTTGTCTTCTAAACACAACAGGATGTAAGAACAAATCTCTCCAAAGTGGGGAAAACGTCCTTTTGGATGCTTGTCACTGGAACAAGTGTCTTCATTGAAAGAATCCCCCTCTAATACCCTTGGTGACAATTCAAAATCTTAGATTTTTCCTTACTTTTAGTATCACTAACAGAGAACAACAAGAAAAATAGAGGGTTAGTCACCCTAATGGGGACACAGACAGCAAAAAAGCCTGATAGGAGTTTTAAACCCTCACCATTCTATCAAAGATTAACATGGAACTGCACTGCATCTGAGCACCATGAACCAAAAAGGCATTATAATTCATTATTAATATTCAAAACAAACTCCTCCATCCATCCATATCTCCATGCTTTATTTTGTTGAGAAATCATTTTGAAAAACACCCCTTGGCAGGGGTGGACTGACAACTCATGGGGCCCCCAGGCAATAGGGGATCATGGAGCCCCTGTGTCCTTGCCCAAACACAAAAAAGCCTATGAAAAAGGTATCAGGCATCTCATGGGGCCCCCTATTGACCCGGGCCCTCGGGCAGCGCCCGAGTTTCCAAATGGTCAGTCCGCCCCTGCCCCTGCCCCCTGGTATTTTGACCATGATCATCTTGAGTAAGGGCAGATGATTTATGTAGCAGTTACTTCCTGGAATCTATCTGTCCTTAGCTCAGGCATTGGCTGAGCTAAGAACCCTCCCCTTCTGAAGATTCCTGGGATGTATGACATCATTTGCCTAGGCATGGAAACCAGTAAATGAAGGAATGCAAAAAAGGTTAAAAAAGTAAATATGATATACTTTATTATTTACTAATGCTAGCAGCATAAGGATTAGAAATATTCCATGTAGACTGAGAGAGTGAAGTTTCACTTTAACAAAAAAAAAAGCTTTAGATACAATTAAGGATTTAGATGAAGTACATTGCAGTGCAGAGAAAAGCTCTAAAGCATGTACATGTACATACCTGTGTACTGCTGTCTGTTCAACAGAAGCCTGTCCTGCTGGAAAACCAGCATGCAATCAGTGCTTGCAGCCATTGGTTGCAGCATTGATCAGTGTATTCTGCCAGGGTGACAGGGGGAGTCCCTGCAGTCAGAATACAAAAGTACAGCATGAGAGATCTCTGCTTCCACATCGCTTGTGTTGATGCAGGGATTTGTGAGTTTTTTTATTCAACCCGCTGGGTTGTGGAAGAATGTTCGCCTGCTCTTCCCACCACAAAGTGAGTTCTGTCGTAATATCTCTTAGACTTTGTATTTTGCAGCTAACTCCAGGACAGCATCATGATTTATTATTTCTGTTTGACTTCCCATCATATCTGTCCCTCCAATAGAAAGCCTACCTTCTGTTATACTATGAAAATGGATGATGTAATTATATATGCTTTTTTTTACTTTTATATTAATAAAGAATTCATATTCAAGGCCAGATGATGCTAAAACTGAAGTTTAATCTGCTTACATTTTGCCTTATCTGCTTTTGCCCTCTAGTCAACATGCTAATTACATTTTTAAGCTTTCATTGAGTGACATCATCACTGGGTGGATGTGCTTCTCTATGCAGTGCAGGCAGATCATGGCTGGTGGGAGGGGTCAGCAGGTGCTGTACATAGCTTACTGAAAACATCAAAGCATTTTGCCTCAGTACTCCATGAGCCTCCATCATTGAAAGAACTAAAATGCAATGAATAAAAGTGATGGGCCAGAGACAGTATGTCTGGGGAGGTAAGATGATGCCAGTTGTCCTCCCTCCTCCAGCTGCAGCTTTTAATGCACACTATGAAAAGATCACAATGTGCAGTGAAATCAGAGTAAGCGATTTCATTACAAGAGAGGGGCCTGTGCAACTGTGCAAGACTGAAGGTAAGGCTGGAGTTCAGCTTTAAGGAAGTAAAAAGACATATAAAGAAGAAAAACACCAGGAATCTAACTGCCATTATTATCTGTGGTTTTCAATGAATCTATTGCCGTCCATTTGCATGGACTATGCAAACTTAGTCATACATATTTACTATGCATAGTGCCCATTAAGATTTACCATACTATATTAAATAGCAAATAGCACCACACACTCTGACACACCTGGCTATGTGGGGAACAATTAATATGGAAGTACAGGCAGGACCCCAGTGGTGAAAGAAATAGGAAACCTTGGCAACAATACAGCAAACAGCCCTATCTACAGTATCTATCTATCTAGCTATCTATCTATCTATCTATCTATCTATCTATCTATCTATCTAACATAGGTGAACAATAAAAAAGTAAAAAGTAAAGTAAATACACTATAAAGAAACACTCAACTGGAATAGAGAGCAACTCCTGTTAAATCCTATACTGGAGGCAATCCTAACTAGGGAACACTACACCACCATGACAGTCCAGCAGTCAATAATTGTCTGCTGGAAAGCTTGCTGGGGCCCAACTCTTATGTCAGAACACTCAGGTTAATGTCCTTTTAAGAATTGACAGAGACATTTATTCAATGTGTAATGCGGTTTTGGCCAGCGGCCTCTCACGAACTCCTCTCTCTCTAACACAGCCGGTCAATGTCCTTGGCGTCCATCCTCCTTGGTCAGGCAGCAGGCTCCACCAACATCTTCTCCAATGTCCCAATATGTCAGTTGCTGTGCCTCTCTTCCTCTCAGGTGCAGTGTAGGGCAGTGTGCTAGCAGCCAAATGTGCATCCAGCCCTCTCTGAACAGCCTCCCCAGTTGTTCTCCTCAGCCTGGGAAAAGCAGCAGGGAAGCACCCACTCCTCTTTTCCACAAGGCCTTGTGGGATCTGCAGTCCCCTCCTTCCAGCTCACCAAGCCAGCTCTGTAAGAACTACATCTCCCATAACTCTTACATGTGTGCAGCAAGGCGCAGCTCCAGTGAACACATGGAGTCTGGATGCAATAAACTTGTGTTGAGCAGAATGCCAACATTACAAACACCCTAGTGGGATAGCGCTGTCCCTTTTACATTAGGTGTCCCCATCCGAGTCCCCCTCAATCTGATGTCCCCATCAGAGTCCCCCTTACATCTGGTGCCCCCATCACAGTCCCCTGGAACATCAGGTGCCCCCAGGTGTCCCTCAACTCATCAGAGTTGTCCCCCCCTCCCCTTTCCTTGTACTCACAGATCATAAACTGCAAACAAAGCAGCTTCTTCTTTCTCTCTCCACTCTCTAGACAGACTTTCTTCACTCCCCTGCAGTGCCATGCTGAGTATGAGCTGTGCCGGCTCTCTCTCGCCCCCTGCAGACTGAAGGAAGAATGCCCAATCCTCTCCCCACAGTCTGGTCTGAATAATGTATCAGTTTTTCAGGTGGACTGAAAACGCGCTTTAGAACCCAGACTGTCTGGGTGAATCCTGGACAGGTGGCAACACTAGTAGAGGGTGGTCTCAACATTGGCTGTACACAACTTTGCAACAACAGTCCCCTCCTGTAGCTGTGCCTGTGTAGAAGTCTCTTTCCTGACAGTGCTACAGACTGGAACACAGATAGAGCCTCTCTCTGACTGTATCTTCCAGGAGTGTTAGCGCCTAGAGCAGGGGCAGACTGACCATTAGGGCACTGCCCGAGAGCCCGGAGTCAGTAGGGGGCCCCATGAATTGCCACTGGTACCTTTCAAAGGCTTTTTTGGGTGTTGTTTGAGTGTGGACGAGGACACAGGGGCCCAATAATCCCCTATTGCCCAGGGGCCCCATGAGTTGTCAGTCCGCCCCTGGCCTAGAGTGTGACTGTCCACATTGGCAGGGACATGAACTCTGCACACAATAGGGTTAGTTTTCAGAATACAGATGCAAATAAAGCTGAAATAAAAATTGAGTTATTATCCTGACTGTTCTAAATTGATGACCATCATTTCTGTAATACTGGATTGGTGGGAGCAATTGTACACAAGTGTGCTCTACAGAATGTTATGAAATAAATTGTGACAAGTTTATATCTTTAATTCTATAACTTGGAGAAAGCACCTGCATGTATGCATATATTTTATATAAAGAAAAAAAAAAGAAACCAAAGCAACTGCCTTAGGCTACAAGCTGGGAAAGACCTATGTGGTGTGTCACACACACAGGTCAGATTGATTGCAGGATTTTGGGTCATACCTTCTAAATTTGCCTTTAGCAGTTTTTTAAGCCTTAAACCTACTCTACTTGTGCTTCTTATGAAGTCAAATGTCACTGATGCACAATGCTTTGAAAACATCATTACCATGTTTCTCTCTTTCTCTTAATTCTTTTTGTTTCCCATTATTATTTCATTGTTATAAGGTTGTTGTCTGCCAGTCAGTTTTTTTTCCTTTTCTTGTGTTTTAAGTCATCAAATGTCAAAGAGTAGAAGCAGTGCCCTACTGTAAATAATAAAAAAAAAACGCATTCTAATGATGGAATGTAGAATAGTTTCTCTTAGAATATTTATCCTATTTGTTAAACAATATTGGTTTATTTCTGAAAGCCTGAACAAAAAGAAATAGGTTGCCCACTTCAACCAAACCCATTTCATATTTTATTTACTCAGTGCAGGTTGAAGAATGATTTCTAAAACAGAATTGGCAGTTATGGGTTGCAGTTCTGCTTTTTGCTTTGACTTGGTTTTCATAAGTCAGATCTACTATGTGCCATGATAATGAAGGATTCACAATTGAACTTTCTGCTGCCCTTGAGAAATTGTTTGCATTGGGTTTCATTTCATCTGTAAATCAGTGTTTCTTGCACTCGCTGGATCTTCCCTTTGTCAGAGAGGTGAAGGTGATAATACTTTTAGTGTATACAACCATTCTTGCCAGCTTGCTTCCCTGCCTACTTTCGTCTTTACAGTGTATCTATTAAAGCTCACTTATCTCTCTGGGCTTCAAGTGAAAACACGCTGAATTATTCTGTTTGAGTTTGGTTCTGACGCTGTCAGCCAACTCAGCTACCCTCCCCCTACAGCACAAAGCTCTTTTCATGAGCCACATATGAGGTGGGTTACACAGACACCCCCCATCCCTCTCAGGAGGTTTACCTTCATAGGCACAACATGAAAGGAGCAAATGCTTAATTATTCACACTTTATCACATTTGCCACACATGTCTTTCCAAGGACTTCCCAATGTTTCCTAATCCCACTGGAAAACCCCTTGCGGTATCTTTCTTATGCCCTCTTGTTCTTTCCACCCTACATCTTCTATAGTTTACTTTTCTGAAGTACTTCCTATTAATCCAAGATAGTATAAAATAGTCACATATACGCATATACTATTTTAAATATACAATGTATATATATGAATATATATGAATATATATATGAACAGCACAAAGGGTATGAGAGAGCAGGTAACCATTTGACCAACAGAATCTGTACTGTGATTTGATTACCCAGATAATGCAGAAAGACAAAGTAATGCTATAAGCATATTTACACTTTTGCAGTCGAATTTGAGCAAACCCCCCTATATGTTTGTTATGTTGTTCCATTATCAGAACATGCCTAAAAAACAAAGATTACATTTTAAATGTTTCTCAGGAGGAAGTGTCATGGCTGACTGCAGAGTTTTTTGACCAATGTTAGAATGAGCCTGTCCCAGGTCAGTCCTCATTAACATTCAGTGCAAGAAGCCCAGACTCTACACCAGTGGTCTCCAAACTGTGGCCTGGAGGTCAGATGTGGCCCTTTGCTTGTCTTTATCTGGCCCTTGAGACATTATTCCTGTCACTGTCACCAACAATGGGGCACTATTTGTTCCACTGACATCAACCACTGGGTACTATTTCTGCCACTGACACCAACAAAAGGGCACTAATTATCCCACTGACACCAACTATTTCTCCCCCTAATACCAAAGATGGATTATTGTTTACTCCCACTGGGCACAATCTCCCCCCTAAAAGTTTAAAGAACAGTAAACTGGCCCTTTGTTTAGAAAGTATTAAGACCCCTGTTAACTCTTTGTTAGGACAGACAGCGTTAAAATCTGGTTACAATTGACAATTTTGTTTTGCCTGCACAGTACATAGAGGCTTAATTATGGCAAACACAGCTGCCCAGCCCCCTCATAAACAAAGAAAATGTATGTAGGATTTTTCATTGCTGGAGGTCTAGACTAGAGCTTCTAAAAAAGGTAAGCTCCAATAATATATATATATATATATATATATATATATATATATAAATGCACTATATTGCCAAGAGTATTGGGATACCCCTCCAAATCACAGGTACTTATTACAAGCACTTATATAGCGCCGTCAGTGTAAATATATATTTTATACTCTCACATCAGTTCTCACCCTCAATGAGCGTACAATCTAAGGTCCTTAACTCACATTCATATAGGAGGGCCAATTCATAGTATGTATATGTATGAATGTGAGGTTAGAGAACTTAGATTGTACACTCCTTGAGGATTAGGTACTGATGTAAATGTACAATATACTGTATATATATATATATATATATATATATATATATATATATATATATATATTATACTTCATTCAACTTTATGTGGCCTTCAGATTAGCATAACAAGTTTGGGGTGGAGGAACTTGACTGATCTGCACAGAGTCCTGACCTCAACCCGACAGGACAACTTTGGGATGAATTAGAGCGGAGACTGCAAGCCAGACCTTCTTGTCCGACATCAGTGCCTGACCTCACAAATGCGCTTCTGGAAGAATGGTCAAACCTTCCCATAGACACACTCCTAAACCTTGTGGACAGCCTTCCCAGAAGAGTTGAAGCTGTTATAGGTGCAAAGTGGGGCCAACTCAATATTGAACCCTACGGACTAAGACTGGGATGCCATTAAAGTTCATGTGTGTGTAAAGGCAGGGGTTCTAATACTTTTGGCAATATAGTGTATATTTTTAAAATATACTTGGTGAATGGGGACATATAACAAATATAAAGTAGGTGTTATCCCAGTTTTGCCGCAAAAGTGGAAATACACTTTAAACTGAAAAACACGAGTAAGCCCTGGTTCATATTTGTGTGGTTGTGCAGGCAATTTACACGGGCACAAGAGCCCATTCATTTGAATGGACTCCCGTGCCCCAGGACATGCATGGAAGAAGTCCTTGCACTATTTTGGAAATTGTAGTCTGCACAGGAACCGAGGTTCCCAGTACAATTGCGTTTTCCAGTGCGGGTGGCGTACCATTAGAATTAATGACACCTGCATGCGGGGCCACAATCCTCTGTGTGGGTGATATTGGTGCGGGTGCCACAGTGGCACCACCCGCACAAATGTGAACAGGAGCTAATACAGAGAGACAGGTCAGTTTAGACAAAGAGACAGTAATGGTAGTAATTTTTGACCTGATTGTCAATCAAAGCATCGCATCCCATATTGAAATACACTAGAGAATGTACAATTGATTAGGATTTTGAAGATGCCCATAACCAACCAATAATGTATAAAATGTTACGTAAAAAAAAGTGATTCAATACAGCATACTGTCAAACATGAAGTTATGAATAGTATTGCACCTCTATAGCCACCCTGAGCTATCTACTGCTCAGCCTATACTATTACATTTAGAACATCACATAAAATGAAAATATGGAACAACCACTGTTCCATATTACTGTACTGTGGGTACAGATAACAAATATCCTGAATTGAAAAGAGCCGATTCATGCAGTGGAACTGGAGTAATGTTTCTTAAATCTGACAATCTGCTTTATCAGAGGTCTACAATATTATATGAATAAAAGTGAGTTCACTGTATTGATAATCCAATATACCATGAATTTTTTATTCTCCCAAAAAACTTGCATATATCAAAAAAACTATCACGCTGCAAACCAGGAGCTAAGTACCTCCTAGGCGGGAGACAACAGGGTGAATGAAAGGGTTAATCTCAATCAATTGAATATTCTCCAGTGTAGACCAAGAGACATAGAGACATGGTGTGACATAATTTATAAAGACAGACTACTGCTGAAGTAAATGCATAAGGACAAGCGCAGCTTGACAAGCAGACCGTTGAAGGGACAAAACAGAATTTACTTTGAATGAGTTGGTTAAATAAACAGCAATACTAAATGTGAGACAGACATGCACCCATGCTGTGTGTGAGAGACATTCTGACAGACCAGCCATGTGAATTAGACCCATATATTATACCATGAATGAGGCTTTAAAGGCAGATCGTGCTGAGATATGGGCCATGTGATGAGTGACTTCAGTGAGTGCATGATTATCTGTGAAAGATGTCCCTGTTATAGCAGCATACTTTGAGTCCTGTGGCATTTCAGGCTCCATTACCCAATATCCTGCCTGTGTGCTCCTGCTTGCTGCCTTCTGTCACTGTCCCACACTCTGACCAGCTCAAGGGCATCCCAGGGAGGAGTGTGTGCTGGCAGCTTGGCTGCATGGTCCAGCCTCTCACCATATGGATGTGGCACTTAGGACATACCTGCCATTCATTTAACTGAATAAACTGTTCCAAGGGACTTTAAAGTCATGCAGGCATGACTATGGACTATGTCATAGATGGTTTAACACAGAACAGAAAATGTCACAGCTAGTTGTGCTTCAGCAAATAGTGACAAAAGGTGTTTCACGTAGTTGCATTCTGAACGTTAGAATGGCAGAGTCTAGCATTTCCCTTGGTAGATCTAGCTGTCTGCATTTCTTGACTGCACTGTTACAAATTCTGTACTATGAAGGTTTTTTGAAACCTGCAGTATAGGGAAACAGAACATGGGAGCAAATTAAAATACAACATATTTGTCAGCTATTTGGCAATATGTGACAACTTACTTCTGGGAATGCATCAGCTGCGCTTTTATCAGTATAGCCTTTTGCCAGTGCAATTCAAACTATAACAAGTAAACTAGAACAATAATGGCTCTATGCCAGCTGATGGACACCAGAGGCAGGTACATGAAAGAATGTGATAAAAATGCTTTTCTAGTGATGATTGGAAGAGCAGTTGGATTGATGTTCACAAAGTCCTTAAATCAGAACCCTAAATTCCGCCCACTTGCTAACTATCCAGCCAATGCAACTCAAAAGCATTTCTCCCAGACCACAGCTTAAGCCTTTCCTACAGAGGAAATGTAATTGGGCACTATATTCAGCATCAGCAATACAGAATCAAGGTATGCAAGGTGTCCTGAGGTACAGCTGTTTAATTGTAGCATCCCCCTTAGATAGGTGCTAGGTTAGGTAAATGTAGTTCCTTAGCTCTCCTGAAATCAGTTAAGCTGTTTGTGACTACAATTATCTGCAGAAACCTTCCCAACTTTAACCCTGCTCTTTTCTACTCTGCAACCAACCATCTCTATGATAGAATCTCTCCCCTGTCCTGCCCTAACCTGGCCACTTCTGTCTACAACAACTCACTTTCTTCCACACTAGACTCACTTGCTCCTCCAACTACACAAAGTATCAGGCCCCGACCATTACAATCTTGGCAGACTGACGACACCAGAAACATTAGGAGACATAGCCATGCACTGGAGCGATTGTGGTGTAAATCCAAATCCCAGCCAGCATTCATCCTATATAAATCTGCTTCCTTAAAATACAATTTCTCCCTCCATGCTGCCAAACAAGCCTACTTTGTCATTCTTATTAATACCTTGTCATCCAGTCCTCATTGTCTCTTCTCTACTTTTAACTCTCTACTTTCTCCACCTCCACCCAGTAACTCACTCACTGCTTACGAGATTGCCAATAATTTCAAATACAAGATTGAAGCAATTCGTGAGGGCATCTCCACTGCACAAACATCTATCCCACTTTGTATACCTTATATTAAACCTCCCTCAACATTTCCTCTTTTGACCTTGCTACTACCAAAGAGGTCACTAATGTTTTCTCAGATGCCTGTCTCACCACCTGCCCAGATCCTGTTCCAGATCCTGTTCCCTCACAACTACTACGGTCACTCTTCTATTCTATGCTCCCTCACTCACATATTCAATCTCTCCCTCTCTACTGGCACCTTCCCCTCCCCTATAAAGCATGCACAGATCACTCCCATATTTAAATAGCTCTCACTGGACCCCTCCACCCTGAACAACTTAAGACCCATCTCCCTGCTCCCGTTTACCTCTAAACTCTTAGAACTCCTAGTCTCCAATTGCCTGAGCTCTTACCTCACTGACAACAACCTTTTTGACTCTTTACAGTCCGGCTTTCGCTCACTACACTCACTAATGATTTACTAACTGCTAAAACCAATGGCCACTACTCCATACTCTTACTACTTGACATCTCTGTGGCTTTTGATACTGTTGACCATCCCCTCCTCCTCAAAAAACTCAACTCTCTTGGCTTCCTAGACTCTGGTCTCCCCTGGTTCTCCTCCTACCTATCGCAGCGCTCCTTCAGTGTTACCTATGACTCTGTCTCCTCCTCTCCACTTCCTCTTTCTGTAGGGGTCCCTCATGGTTCTTATTGGCCTACCTAATCGCAGGCTATCCCCTCTTCAGACTATCATGAATGCTGCTGCCAGACTCATACACCTTAACAACTGTTCCATGTCTGCCATCCCTCTCTGCCAATCCCTCCACTGGCTTACCATTGCCCAACAAATAAAATTCAAAACATTAACAATAACATATAAAGCCATTTCTAACTGTGCCCCAAATTAAATCACCAATCTTGTCTCCAAATGTCACCCAAACTGTCCTCTCCACTCCTCCCACGACCTCCTGCTTTCTAACTCCCTAGCCTCCACATCCTCTGGAACTCTCTACCCCAATATATCTGACTATTGCCCACTTTTGAAAACCTATCTCTTCAGGAAAGCCTATCTTGCCTTCAGCTAATAATTTCTATTTCTCCCATCAGTTCATCCACCACAGTTATTACCTTTTGTACCACTAGCCCCCTCCTCTTAAATTGTAAACTCCATTGAGCAGGGCCCTCCTAACCCTCTTGTATTGAACTGTATCGTTGCTGTATTGTCTCCCTTTATATTGTAAAGCGCTGAGCAAACAGTTGGAGCTATATACATTCTGTATAATAACAATAATAATAACTATGATCTGCTTTGAGTTTCACAGGGTGTGGATTTGACTGCTTCCCCCTGCCTTCTAGGTGGTTCTGGAAGGTAGTAGACTGGGAGAGTAAGATTTAAAGTCTGAATATTTATGTGGTCCCAGCCAATCCCTGGGGGGGGGGTGCCCAGTTGGTTGCTGGGAGGGAGCATAAATAGTTTAAGGCCTGGAGCAGAGGGGTTCATGTCCTGGAGGAGAAGTTCCCAGCCTGGAGGGTCCCAGGAGCTTATTAAGGACCCAGCTGTGATAAGCTTATGATCTTGCTTAGAAACTCTGACGATAAAGAAGGGGAATCTCACCTGGGATCCGGTCTGGAGAGTTCATTAAGGAAACGTCTGTCTAACTCTGGGGGGAGACATCTAGATTCCCAAGGACATGTAAGTACAGACCTGAGTGCAGGATCTGGGTAACTGTTGCTGCTGATAACCCTCTTTTGCACTAATACTAAGGCATGCCTGTCCTAGGTCATGCACAAGGCACTTTTCTAAGAAATGTCCTATTATGACTGTTCAGTGTTCTGGAGCAGAGATCTCCAAACTATGGCCCTTCAGCTGTTGAAGTACTACAAGTCCCATCATGTCTCTGCCTCTGGGATTCCTGCCTTTGGCTGTCAGAGTCTTTCAAGGACTCATGGGACTTGCAGTTCCTCAACACCTGGAGGGCCATAGTTTGGAGACCCCTGTTCTGCTGTATCCTACAGTTCCCTATTTCTTATCCAAGTTAATCAGCAATAAATGTTAAAAAGGAAGCCCTAGACTATTCATTGAGCCAGGAGAGTAGATGTTGCGCTGTGCCTGGTTGCTGTTGCACATATCTGGGAAAAGAATCTGGGACAAGTATAGCAGCCTTTGTGGGGGTGGGTGCTACATGTGGGAGGTAATAGGGGTATTAGCTTCCTGATTATCTCCAACATAACCTTATTCTACTCTGCTCCCCCTAGAGATCACTAACCTGAACTTTAAACTCCCACTTTTTTTGTATTCCAATGAGTTGCAGGTCAGGTCATTCCCCATTCCACAGCTCATGTGAACTGCAGGGTGGGGAATAGCCAGGCTGTCATGCTTACCCCTAATGCAGGTGGTCAGACACTATAGCTTTCTTCTGTGTTCTTCACCTATAGCGGGTCCGTCCCCATTAGGTAAGCAGGCCTACCAGTACTCAGGTTCCCCCGGGACTTATACAAATTGCTATAGTGCCTGGCTACCACGCCAGGTAGGCACGGATTGAGCAAAGCAAACAGGTACTTGTCATTGGCAGACAGGCAGAATGGTTCAATGACAGTTCAGATAGAAGGCAGTCAAGGTTCATAATAGCCAGGGTCAAATCTGTAGTCAAAAGGCAGGTAGAGTTAAGGAAGTTGTCGATATCGTGTCCAAGGTTGTCAACAAGGGAATCCAAGCATGAGACTGCAGGCTTGGCTGGCTTAAATCAGGTTTGGTCTCCACCCAGAGATTGGCAACACCAATCACCTTGGAGGTGTACAGACAGGGAGAATGTATCAAAACAATAACCAGGATACTGGAATGAGACAAGCAGTTGTGAGAGAGCAAGAACACTACACTCCTGACACAGGCCTACAGCTCATTGGAGTACAAAAAAGCAGGAGTTTGGAGTTCGGGTTAGAGATGCGTTTGGAAGATGCCCAAGCCCTCTGTACTCTCCACATCTTCAGACAGTAATACTTGGGACACTAGTTCTACAGGCAGTAATATTTGGGCAGAAGTAGAGATTAGTGGATTTTTGCTAATGGCTTCCAAGACAGGCAGAATACCCAATTGATGAGCTCACTAATTTGTTTTTGTAATTAAATGTATGTATATACAGTATGCTTGAAACATTAAAAGATTGATGACAGGCAACTCTTTACTGGTCAAACACATTGCAATTTTAAGGCAGTTTCAATTTCCACCTTCTCTCAATTGTAGAAATACCCAAAGGGATTTCCGGAGAGCTAACTATATTGCCTCTTTATTAGCAGATATGCTGTTGTAAAGAAGCAACCCTGTGCTGATAAGTTCTTTAAGCCAATTTCAACCACGTTCAACCAGTTTGCAATCCAAAAATCACAGAACAGATTAAAGAAAACCAACAGTTTTTATTGAAACCACAAATCAATTGAAACTGTTGGTGATAGGTTGCTTTAATCCATTACAAGCTGGTTATAAGTGGTTGAAATTGGTTTCCAGAACCAGCACAGGGTACCTGCTAAATAAAGAGGCAATATACTTATTTTTCTGACTGTCTTGAAAGGCTGCAGATTTGCTACTTACTGGCCACTGTAAACAACTGAAATATCTGTAATCCCCCAAGGTGCTGTTGTTCCTCACTCTGGATTGTACATCCTGTAGTGATGTATGAGTAGGCAGGAGAAACCATAGCCTGCAATGAGAAAGCAGGTGTTCCACATACTCAGATGCATGGAATACTTGCAGCAGCCAAAAAGCAGTGAAGTGGCAGCTTATTAATATATGGAAAGGTAAGCATACTGCATATCTTTTAGCGGATTTATTATTGTATAGGAGTGACCCTGTACTGACAGGTTCACTTAAAGTAAACCCAAAAATTTTAATGTACACCGCAGGTACTGGTTGCATTCAAAGAAGAAGTTCCTGCCGGGAATGGTAGGGGTGTAGATTGAGATTTCAAGAAAGTATGACATGTCAAGTTATTTATGCAGTCCTTTAATGCTCCTGACAGGTTCACTTTAAACAAAAAAAAGCTCAGCATTACTTCAATTATACACATGTGGTATATGAACTAAAAAGGCTGTGAACCTCTATTTTAAACTAGTTATTTACAGCCTGATTCGAGCATCATCTGTGACAACTGAGTGAGAATCGGACCGTGTAGGGCCTCCCTGGGGGTGATAATGAGCTTTTCTGACCATCAGAAACACTCATTATCGCACAAAGAGATGAGCTCAGTTTGCATCCTTATAAAGGTGGATGGACTTTTGACACTGATGCTATGCACACAATAAAATATTCATTGCTTGCAGTATGGTGTGTAGAAGGATTTGTTTTTCTTCCTCTTACATCTGGTGTTTGAGTACACTGGAGCATCACTACACCTTAAACTTCTTTACATATTAGCTAAAATACCGACTAAAAAGTACACTTCACAAAGGGCATTTTTCAAGCATGCTTTGCATTTTAATGTAGTATACCCCAAAGCAAATAGCAGGTGCTGTCCTTTTGTTCATCTCACCTATAGCTTGTATAACTTGTCAGACCCTCTCATTCTAGCTTACACTGCCTCCTGGCAATATCTCAGCTGGTCTGAGCTCTGCTTCTCTCAGTTCTGCCTTTATATCAGTTTTGATTTTCTTGCCAGTGTGAACATATAAAACTACGCTCACCAAAGGGAAAGAAATAGAGGAGTCCAAACTGAACGACAATTGTCAGATAAGTTTTTCTATCATGTGGATATACCTGCTTCATAATTTCTAGACCTGTCAGTATCATTCAGTAACTGTACACTATGATCAGAAGCCTGGAAAGATATAGACACTGTACCCTGAAAATAGCACCTAAATAGTCCTTGGAAGCTAAATCTGATTTGGCTAAAACTAATTCCCTTTGGCGCTGACTTACTATCTCCTGGATATAGAAATCCTGATATCGTAGCTAACAGTAACTGTAAAAGTTAATCTAAAATGAATCCATATGTTGCTGATACTGGACAAAGTAAGAGGTTTACTTTATAGGAGGAACTCTAAGCAGTCAGGCCGGAATATGTTGGCCAAGAAGATCATCAATAAAATAATCTTTTATTTTTTTTGTAATTTTGGAGCTGATTAGACTTAGATTGAAATAGCAAAATGCATTTCTAGTGCATAAAAACAAAAGGCGTGCAAAGTCTTACAATTAATTTCCCTGGAAAATCTTGTGCTCTGCCAACATGATTCAGAACAAGGACCCTTGCTCTCTGTGTGGAAACCATGGCTGGATCTAGGGGGAGCTGGGGTGGGCTGCGCCCCCCCCAGATTTCAGTTGTGCCCCCCAGATTGCTGAGCTCTTCCCCCCCATTCCTACACTCAGAGCTGGGACAATGAAAAGGGAGAGTGACAAAGAAGAAAGAGCAAGGAGGAGCACAGGATTGCTCCGTCCATCGGGCTGTACACAGTATCATTACCGCCCCTATCTCGTGCAAGGACCGCTTATCTCTCAGAGCAGAAAACGTGGGTAGGGGGCTGGTAATGAAACTGTGTAGAGCCTGGTGGGGGGGGGGGGGGGGGGCACAGCACCGCTCCTCCAGAATGTAAGTTGGGAGGATGGGGGGGGGGGGGTTACAGGCAAATTGTACATAATGAAGGGTGAGGTGTGGGGTCAGCAATTTGTGCTTGGGATAAGAAGGGTCTATTTGTGTTGGAAAGGGTAATGGCGGTTGGGGGGGTTCTTCTAGGAGAAGGATTTGGAGGGATTTAAGTCAGAAGGGGGCTTGGGGAGAATTGTTGTACCTATTTGTGCTAAGAGGGGGCAGAGGATAACGATAGGGAGAGGATCTGTGCTGGGAAGGGTACTTTGGAAGGGATTGTGCTAGGAGTATGAATTTAGAGGAATTTGTCATAGGGAGGAGATTGGAGGATGAGGATTTGGGGGAGGGTGTATTTGTGCTAGAAGGGAGATTAGTGAGGAGATTTGTGCTAGAAGGGGGGATTGGGGAGGGGGGGGGGTGTTGTGCTAGGAGAGGGGATTAGTGGGTTATTTGTGCTAGAAGGGGGGATTGAAGGGATTTGTGCTGGAGGGTGGATTGGGGGGATTTGTGCTAGAAGGGGGGATTGGGGAGGGGTTGTGCTAGGAGATGGGATTAGTGGGGATTTGTGCTATGAGGGGGGATTAGCAGGGGCATTGTGCTAGAAAGGGGGATTGGTGGGGGTTGTGCTAGGAAAGGGGATTAGTGGGGGATTTGTGCTAGAAGGGGGGATTGGAGGGATTTGTGCTAAGAGGGTGGATTGAGGGGATTTGTGCTAGGAGGAGGGATTAGTGGGGGGATTTGTGCTAGAAGGGGAGATTGGGGGGTTTGTGCTAAGAGGGGGGATTAGTGGGGGGATTTGTGCTAGGAGGGGAGATTAGCAGGGGGATTTGTGCTAGAAGGGGGGATTGGGGAGGGGTTGTGCTAGGAGAGGGGTATAGTGGGGATTTGTGCTATGAGGGGGGGATTAGCAAGGGGATTTCTGCTAGAAGGAGGGATTGGGGGGTTTGTGCCAGGAGGGGGGTTAGTGGGGGGATTTGTGCTATGAGGGGGGAATACTGGGGGATTTGTGATAGAAGGGAGATTGGGGGAATTTGTACTAGAAGGGGGGATTGGGGGGTTTGTGCTAGGAGGGGGGATTAGAGGGGGGATTTGTGCTAGAAGCGGGATTGGGGGGGGGTTGTGTTAGGAAGGGGGATTAGTGGGGGGATTTGTGCAAGAAGGGGGATTGGAGGGGGTTTTGCTAGGAGGGGGGATTGTGGGGGGGGGGGGGGGTTGTGCTAGGAGGTGGTTAGGGAATTTGGGTTAAGCGGGGGGACCGGGGGATTTGGAGATTTGTGCTTGGATGGGAAATTTGAGAGGAAGGTAGATGTGTGCATGAAGGGATGATTTTTTTGAGTGAAGGAGATTTGTGCTGGGGGGGGGGGATTGGGGGCTTTGAAGACAGTATTGGGGTGCAAAGATTTGTGGTGGGATGGAGATTTATACTGGGAGGAGGGGGAATTTTTGCATTGTTGTTTGGGGAGAATTTTGGCTTGCAGACAAAAGTTATTCTTAGGGGGAGTGTGCTGATTAGTTCTGTTTTTTTTTTTGAGGGGAGGGGGATTTATGCTGAAACATGATGTTCACACATGGGGGGCTTAGTTTGTTATCTTCGCCCTGTGAGCTAGATGACCTTGTCCTGGCACCACACACAGGGTAGTTAATAGATCTCCTCCTCCTCACTCAATACATTGCTGAAATCGGATTCCCATATAGACACAGACTCGCTCTGCAGTGTATAGCTGGCTGCTACGTTGCAGTCCTGACCCTGTCCTCTCCTCTTCTGACCTCTGTTCTCTACCCTGTTGAACCCCTGTACCCTGTGCTGCTGACCCCCGTACATTGCCCTTCTGACCACTGTCCTCTGTCCTGCTGACCCCTTTTTCTCTGTCTTTCTGACCCCCTTTTTTCTGTCCTACTGCCCTGTCTTTGCACTGACAACCCCTGTTTTCCACCCTGCTGACCCCTGTTATCTGGTCTGTTGATGCTTGTCCTTTGTCCTAACCTCTCATCCTCTGTCCTGCTGACCCCCTGTACACTGCCCTGCTAACCCCTCTACACTGCCTTGATAACCCACTGTAAACTGCCCTACAAACTAATGGCCTCTGCACTCTGCTCAACAAACTGCTGTCCCTATCTCTCTGCCCTGCTGGCCCCCCAGTACACTGCCCTACTGACTTCTATACACTGCCCTGTTGACCTAGCATCCTCTGCCCCCATGATATTTTTTACTGCACCCCCACATCCGTCAGGCGAGATCCGGCCATGGTGGAAACAATGTTCTCTTTATATGGCCAAGTCAAATCAATAGCACTACCCCCTTAGGAATCGCTAGAGATTTGGGTCCCCCTATAGTTCTGCACAGCCAGGCAACACACATTTTCCACACAGACGTGAATCCAGGAGACAGCAACCAGTCCTTGAGCTTGGATTTTATTAGGGGAATTTGAACTTGGATGGGGTAAGGGGTGTATGGGATGCCCATGGGAACAGCAACTGCGGATGATCTTCCTGGAACTATGCACAAGTCTCTTTAAACAGCAAACTTCTCTTCTTGGAGAGCTAGCCAGCCTCTCCTAATGAACCACCCCAGACCCCAGATGCTCCTCTATCTAGCTGTCTAAAGGAATTCCTGGGCAGTGGATCCTGTCACTTTAAATATAAGACAGTTCTGGGTAGAAAGCTAATCCATTTTCCCACTGGAGTGCTCCTTTTCCTTACTGGTCCAGGGGGTGTAGGTCTACTCACCAAGTGCTCTGTCTTGAGCTAATGGGTCGGTTGATGCTCTCAGGCCTTCTCCTGGGCCTCTTCTTCCCTGCTGCACAGGTGGTCCTCGCTCTGGGAGCCGATGAGGTCTTGAGCTTTCCTCCTTTCTAGCTCCACTGCCTGTAGGTGAGCCCTTTCCCAACTGGGCCCTCTCCCAGGCTCCTGCTCCTCAGCCTTCACACTCCATCATCCACATGAACTCCCCTTCTGCTGAGCAGGCTCTCTCACATTTAAGGGATGCCAAGCCTCCTGCTTGGAGATTGGATAGGGTCCCCTAAGTGTGCAGGCCAGCCCCTCCTCACCCCACCGCCCACTGCTTCTGGAATCTTCTCCAAGATTCTAGAGCAAGAGAAGGTATCAAGGAACTGACCTGCAGAGCCTCTCAGCCCTGACTTAAAACCACCCTCTAGCTCAGCCCAGGCTGCTATTCAGCCTTTCTAGCTGAAAAAATCTGCTGTAGCTCTCCTTAGCTATTCAGAAGGGTGCTACATCTACAATCAGCAATATTAATGTTCCTTGATAATTGGAGAGTGCTAGCTTTAACTCCACAGAGGGCATCCACACCCAAGGACCTAGGGGTGCTACCTCAGGTTCCTTTGTATCCAAATCCATTGATTCACACTGAAGGGGGCAGGCTTGGGAGGAGAAAGCCCCAGGTGCCACATACCATCAAGATCCAACAGTAACTATAGTAAAAGTAGCCCCAGCCCCGTCTTCAGTGACTGTTGAGTCTTGATGATGTGCAGCACCTGGGGCTTTCTCTTCTCTTCACACTCCACAGGGGGCATGTCAGACCTCTGCAAAGAGACTACAGCATGCTAGCAGGGGTCAGGCTTTAATATTCAGGCTGTGGCTACTTTCTAAAAAAGCAAACACTAAGGCTAGTGTCACACATATTCTGCTGCAGAATTGCCATAGAGGATATAGCAGGCTTGTGAAACACTCCCCTGATTGCATGTGTTTCCTCCCCTCACTGGTGCATGACATTTTGAAGCATTTAAAATGGAACTAAACCCATCAATACTCACCAATTCTCCAGCAATGCAACATCTCTGAGCTTCCTTGCCTGCACCAACATCTTCTGCTTATTCCTGGTTGGGGGTAATCGGCCATCTTGATTGGCCTAGCCAGGTTAATGTAACCCCTGTTCCTGTGCATATGAGTTCATTTATCCTGTCACTGAGGCATCCCGACAATGTACACTCAATCGTGCATGCTCAGTGTACATGATAAAGCATCTTGTGAGGAGGAAGGCGAGAAATCTTGATTGCAGGAAAGACATAGTGGGGCTGATTTACTAAACCTGGAGAGTGCACAACCTGGTGCAGCTGAGCATGATAGCCAATCAGCTTCTAACTTCAGCTTGTTCAATTATGCTTTGGCAATAACATCTGGACGCTGATTGGTTTCTATGCACCAGATTTTGCACTCTCTAACGTTAGTAAATCAATGCCAGTATGTCACATCTGCAATAAAAATCCTCCCTGCTCACAAGTTTTTTAATTGGGTGCTAAATCCTGCTTTAAGGCAGCGAGGTGTGGCCATTGACACATAGAAAGCAATTTCCTAGCAATCCTATCATTGGCAAAGTTTGACACTTGCCTAAGACTTTGAACACCTTTTGTTTATTTGAGCTTTAAAATCAATAGATTGTTTAATTGATTCTTTATAGTTGACAGAACACTTTCATTTTGGGGAATATTTATAATGTAGAGCAGACATCACTGTCTATTTTCCATTATATTCTGATGGGGCATGCAAATTGTGGCCTGCATTTTACAGCCTATTCCTAAAATATGGGGTATGGTGTGTAGCCTGTGCTGTTCTATAGAGTTCTCTTTCTCTATCACAGAGAGCTCTGTGATTGGAGGAGAACCAGTCATGTGTCTTTGACATTTCAAATGATTTTGCTTTCCTTATAGGAAGGATGTTCTCTTATGCCTAGCTTGGTCAGTCTGAAAAAGAAAAGCAGGGGGACTGGCAGGATCACCAGGTTTTTCACACAAAGGAGAAAATACAAAAAGAACAGAATACTTTTTAACACAAGTACATAGTACAACAGACACATATCAGGAACATGAAACATGTTGGGATAACATATTCTTTAAGAATGAGAACTGTTTATTATGTAGCATGTGGTCATTTAACTGAGACACTCCAGTATGATTTTTTAATTTTTTTTTTATTTATAACACAACCCCTACAGGAGTTAGTGGAATGTTAGAGTTCTCCCACTATTTCAAGCAAAGACCTGCCTTGGAGATTGATCAAACCAACACACAGACACGCCAATAGCATTAAATTGGTTTCATGAAAACTGGCAGTAAGCCTTTTTGAAAAGAGTTGGTCAATAGCATTCACCATTTTAAATTTATTTATTACAGATACTTATATAGCGCTGCCAATTAATGCAGCGCTTTACATAAATATTGTACATTCACATCAGTCCCTAACCCTCAAGGTGTGTACAATCTAAAGTCCCTAACCTACATTGATGCATACACATACTAGGGCCAATTTAGACAGGATCAAATTTACCTACCAGCATGTCTTTGGAGTGTGGGAGGAAACCAGAGTACCCATAGGAAACCCATGCAGGCCTAGGGAGAACATACAAACCCCAGGCAGGTGGTGCCGTGGTTGGGATTTGAACCAGTGACCCTAGTACTAGCAGGTGGAAGTGCTAACCATTTAGCCACTGTGCAGTAGTCCGATAATGGTGGTCCAATACATTAGCACAGGTAGGTGAATAGGTTTGGAGATTGTTTTCCTTTTATTGCCAATGAAAGGCATTGCCAAAATGCACTGGGTGATTGGCGAACAACACTGCAAAACAGAATAACATCAATCAGCACAACAAATATTTCCCTAAACTACAGTGAATAACATAGCTAACTATTGGAACATTGGAACCTAATTACTGTCTATAGACACTGTCTATCCACTGGTCAGTGGAAAATCTTCACACAATCTGCTGACAGTGGGGCCTTCGAAACTCGATGGTCCTGGAATATGTACAGAGAATCTTCTGAGCTTTAGGACCATCTAATGGTTTAAAGGCTGACTAGTCTCTTCAGTCTTGTCAGTCAGTGCTTGGTAGTTCCATTTTGTGCCTAAGGGCACCCTCCTTGGGCTATGCTTTTCTTTCTTGTTTAGTCTTTTTCCACCCTATTTCTTTCCAGTCCCCCCTCCCATTTTTTTTCTTCTGTGACGGGGCTTTGGATTTTCACTATGGAGAGTTTTTCTTTTCTCTTATGATGTTGGTACAATGATTGAATCCAAAGTGACAGTGTGTGGAGATGTGGAGGCAATGCTGTTGGTGTTTGCAAGCTAGAATACTGCCACAGTGGATCTCTTCATTGGGACCAGGGGCGGACTGACAACTCATGGGGCCCCCGGGAAATAGGGGATCATGGGGCCCCTGTGTCCTTGCCCAAACTCAAAACAGCCTATGAAAAAGGTACCAGGGGCATCTCATGGGGCCCCCTACTGACCCCGGGCCCTCGGGCAGTGTCCGAGTTTCCAAATGGTCAGTCCGCCTCTGATTGGGACTCATATGTTCACTTTATTTGATGCTTATTTCTATATTATTTTATTATTTGCACAATCCAATTGAACTGGAAGTGGATCACATGTTTATGTATATGTCTATAAATTATTATT
Source organism: Staurois parvus (assembly GCF_062004578.1). NCBI lineage: Eukaryota > Metazoa > Chordata > Amphibia > Anura > Ranidae > Staurois > Staurois parvus. The sequence continues at coordinate 1,957,955 of NW_028317941.1, forward strand.
TCACTTATTAATAGAATTTATTATTTACTGCTGTACTTTTGTATATTAATTTCTAGATGTGAAAGAAGTAGTGAAAATAAGTGGAACTTGGCCAATTAGCAAATGCCTATCAGTAACCCTACTTCAAATCAGTGAAAAAAGACAAATATTAGTAATTGTTTTAGTGCTGTAGAAACACAACAACACAGAGCCTTTACCCTGATAGAGAAAAAAAAGAATCAACAATCTGGCTATGTTAGGAAGACGTGCCTGGATTCCAAGACTCGCCAAATACTATAACGTATCATTTAGCAGTTATAATAGTTCATATTAGTATATTTCAAATATGCATTTAGTGGGTTGCATTGAGTTCAGCTTTAACTGTAATAAACTTGGTATTGTGTATGTTGCTTCATGTTTCCTTCTATATTGACTGTGGAAATATTAAATAGCCACATCCAAATATTTATATATATATTAGATTTATAAATTTCAAGTCTGAAATGTGCCTTGGAGTTCTTAGGGATTTGTAACATTCTGTTTGGATGTCTTTGAGTGAAAATTGACTTAGTCTGGAACATATCTTTACTTATCCCTGTGTTTGATCTTTATATTTTTACAAGTATAAGAAATAAATCTCAAATGCTACCTAAGAAATAGTACTGTATTTGTGCTTTGGCAAATGATTCCTGTAATCAGACCTTCTGGTGGGTGCTCTAGTGCTCAGGTCAAGGCTATAGAAAAAGTATTATTTAACTGAGAGCAGGCTTCAGTATACCCTGACACTCACAATTTATCGGTGCTCTTTTTATACACCTATTTGCCTAAATCACATTTCTTTTTTACTTACATATTATCCACCCTATTCATTACTACCATAAATAATGTAGGGAGCTACAATACTCATATGAAGCCGTATCATGGATACCGTCGCCAGGATCTATAGAAGGGTGTGCAGCATCTCTTTTCTTCAAATTCTGTTGGAAAAACCTATGGTACAGCTTCCAATTAGAGGGTTACTTCTTAAATCTGTATGTTCGATTTGGGGAGACACAGCTCACAATGCTTTGCTTGCCACAATGGAAACTGCAGACATGTTGGAGAGATACAGCATCCATAGACATGAGATTGCAGGAATCCAATCCAGCAGCCTTTGACAGATCTCATGTCTACAAGGGTCCCACACTGTGACACTGCTTGCTATCAAATAGAAGTAGTGATCAGGTTGAAAAACACTGTCTTATAACAATTGAATTCCTCATTAACCACTTGCCTAATGGGTACTTATACCCTATTCCTGCCCAGACCAATTTTCAGCTTTCAGCACTGTCATACTTTGACTGACAATTACTCAGCCATGCAACACTGCATCCATATGACATTTTGGTCAGGAAGGACCAGGGCACAGGGGTAGAAGCTTCATTCCACCCAATCTCTTCAAAGCCTACAGACAAACAGACCCTGTTCTGGAAATTACAAAACCTGGACAAAACCAAAAACAGTTTTTCTCTACTCAGAACTGTACTCTGAAGCCCCTCACATATGTGAGACCCCTGTGTTATCTTGAACCCCACTTCTACAGTAGCAGGGCAAAAGGTCAATCCAAGCGGCAAGCAAAAAACATAGTCGATTAACAGGCCGAGGTCAGTCCAGGAAGAAGGCTTGAACGTGGTTGATAATCCAAACGGCAGGCAGAATCATAGTTGATACACAGGCCAGGGTCAGTTCAGGTGGAAGGCAGAAAGATGGCAGATATACAATGCAGATGGCAGGCAGAGGCATAGTCAATAAACAGGCCAGGGTCAGTTAATGTAGAAGGCAGTGGCATGGTTAGTTGAGGCAGCAGGCAAATCATCGGTAGATATATTGAAAACAGGGAAATGGCAGGTTGTTAGAAATATGGGCTAATAATTTAGGTGGCGTGTGAAAACAGTCTCAGATGCACATGCCTGGTTGGGAGGGACACTGGGGACAATGAAAATTGATGTCTCTTCTATCTCCCCCTCTGCTCCATATCCAACATCTTTTTTGGCATCTTCTGCCTATTTCTGTTGGTGGAATGCACTCAGGGAAATAGCGCTCATGAAGTCTGCTCACAGAATTGGAACAAATGCTTTCTGGGGGGGATACTTACTGGTAGATAATGTACGTTACGATTTCTTCTATAAATTTGAGAAAGGCAGTGGGTCTTTCTGTGGATTTGGTTTAGGTGACATAAGCATTATAAATAGCCACATGAGTAAGATAAATTGCAACTTTTTTATACCAGAAACGGGGCCTTCTTGTTGCTAAATAGGGCTGTAGCATCTAATCATTAAAATCCACCCCCACCCCCACTGGTAGAGATTATCATCTTGGATGCACGCAGGCTTCTGAATGGGATCATTTCTTCCAATAATTTCCACCGAGACGTCATTGTGGATGGTGGACAGGATGTAAACGTCTCTATTATCCTTCCACTTCAGGGCCAGAACTTCATTGTTCTTTAGACTTGCTGATTCCCCCCCTTTGCAGCCTGGTGTTCACGAGAGCTTACGGGAAGCCCTTCCTGTTTTTTTCAGGAAGTACCACAGACCAAGGTTTTCACACAGTACAGGAGTTGTAAAGACTCGTAAAGAAATTGTACAGGTAGATGTGATAGCCTTTTTGGAAAAGTGGAAAAGCCAGGTCCCAGACAGTTTTTCCACTTGTGTCAATGTAGGTTGGGCACTTAGGGGGCTGGAGCTGGCAATCTTTGCCTTCACACACGTGGAAAGCATACAACTATCCAGTGGCTCTTTCACAAAGTTTGTAGAGCTTTACTCCATATCTGGACCTTTTGCTTGGAATATACTGCTTGATTCCCAGCTAGCCAGTGAAGTGGACAAGGGATTCATCCTAACATACGTTTTTTTCAGGGACATAAAGTTCAGGAAATCTTTGGGAAAAAGAATTAAGTGGGTGAATTTTGTATAATTTGTCATAGTTGGGATGATCTTGGGGAGGGCACTGGGTATTGTCACTGAAATGAAGGAATCGCATGATCATATCATGCCCAGAATAAATGGGCATGTGGTGGATTGGATGTGTGGACCAGTAAGCATGTCCTTCCTCCAATGTAAGAGGTCTCCATGCAAATGGACGGGCAAAGGATGAACTGGGGTTGTTAGTAATGAATTGTTGAGCATGGCTAGAGTGGCAAGACATCATATGATGTCCTCCCAGAACGAGAGAGCTCCCTCCCATCCGTTATTTGTCTATGTGGTGGGCGGGAGGTGGTTAAAATGGACACGAACAGCATTTTGTCTGGACTTCCTCCTCTACTTTATGGTACCAGAAGGTGCCTAGGCACTTCTGTGCCTACAGCTGTATATCTGCAGCGTGAGATGTACAGCTCTGCTGTCTCTGCTAGTCCCTGAAAATTTTGCAGTGATCCAAATGAAACTTGAGAGCCACTCTAAGCTGAGACAGAGATCGCCCCATTGGTTGCAGTGAAGGGAACTGACATCCATGCACCATTCAGAGGTGTAAGAGCATTATCAAAGAGATGAAAAGGCACCGCTCATCAATCCAGTACATTAGCATGAAAGTTTCATGTGGCCTCCCCACCCATGCCTCCTTGACATGTTTCGCCCCGCTCACGGGGTGTGACCAAGCCCCAGTGAACAGGACAAAACATGTCAGGAGAGCATGGCTGGAGCAGTGTTGGCCACATTCATCTACATACTAATGCACTGGGTTGGTGAGCAGTGCCTTTTCATCTCTGGATATTCGCAGTTAGTTTTGGTGAGGTCACTACTGTTCTGCTCACTGTTTTTCTTATTCAGCAAAAGCTCTGGAGCTGCACACCACTTCCACATTTTTTTTTACTAATAATGGAGGCGACCAGCAATTTATAGCTGGACTGTGGCGAGCATTCTGACACTGGGAGGAACTAATTTGGTGTCACTGACATCCCCAGTGACACCAATATAGTGATCAGTGCTAAAAAAAAGCTGGGAGTGTTTTACTAGGGGGCGGAGTGTGTGTGCTTCACTGTAAGCACACTGCTCTGGATGGCTGTGCACAGCAATCTAGAGCAGTGTGCCAGAGCCGACAGGGAGGAGGACTGTTAATAAACAAAGCAGCCCTCCTCCCCGTTGGTGATCATCAATTGGTGGCGCTCGCATGCCCCCTCTACCCGGAATTGCAAAATATATATATATATATATATATATGTGTGATTTTGTGCACCTGTGCCACCCTATAGCAGTATTGCTGCGGTTAAGCGCCAGTGAGGGCAAAACAGGTTAGAGTGAGGATCCCGTGTACAGTGCCTGTACTTGCAGTGAACAATAACCTTGGTTTTGCGGGTGGTGTGCAGTTCCAGAGCTTTGGTGAATTGTATGTGGGAGGAACAGACCCCAGAGGAAGGAGCACCTGCAGGCAGGAAGTGAGGATTCTTGCTTGAGGTTCTTACATGAAGATGCAAACGCCCTCCCACCACCATGCTTGACTGTAGGCAAGACACACTTGTCTTTGTACTCCTCACCTGGTTGCCACCACACACACTTGACACCATCTGAACCAAATAAGTTTATCTTTGTATCATTAGACCACAGGACATGGTTCCAGTAATCTGTGTCCTCAGTCTGCTTGTCTTCAGCAAACTGTTTGCGGGCTTTCTTGTGCATCATCTTTAGAAGAGGCTTCCTTCTGGAATGACAGCCATGCAGACCAATTTGATGCAGTGTGCGGCGTAATGGTCTGAGCACTGACAGGCTGAACCCCCACCCCTTCAACCTCTGCAGAAACGCTGGCAGCACTCATACGTCTATTTCCCAAAGGCAACCTCTGGATATGACGCTCAGCACGTGCACTCAACTGCTTTGGTCGACCACGGCGAGGCCTGTTCTAAATGAAACCTGTCCCGTTAAACCGCTGTATGGTCTTGGCCTCCATGCTGCAGCTCAGTTTCAGGTTCTTGGCAATCCTCTTATAGCCTAGGCCATCTTTATGTAGAACAACAATTCTTTTTTTCAGATCCTCAGAGAGTTCTTTGCCATGAGGTGCCATGTTGAACTTCCAGTGACGAGTATGAGAGAGTGAGAGCGATAACACCAAATTTAACACACCTGCTCCCCATTCATACCTGAGACGTTGTAATAACTAATGAGTCACATGACACTAGGAAGGGAAAATGGCTAATTGGGCCCAATTGTGACAATTTCACTTAGGGGTGTACTCACTTTTGTTGCCAGCAGTTTAGACATTAATGGCTGTGTGTTGAGTCATTTTGAGGGAGCAGCAAATTTACACTGTTATACAAGCTGTGCGCTCACTACGTCACATTGTAGCAAAGTGTCATTTCTTCAGTGTTGTCACATGAAAAGATAGAATAAAATATTTACAAAAATGAAGGGTGTACTCACTTCTGTGAGATACTGTACATAACCTTACTATATGTCATTCTAGCAATTTTTATTATTAAATGGATTTTCCTTTTAACTAGGTGGCCTGTAGTCCTTATACTGCTTTGCCTATTAAGATCAAACATCCCACAACATACATGACAAGAAGTTAATGCAGCCAGGCAAAAATAAATTGTTATTGCGACAGAGAAAATTTTATATAGGTGCAAAAAAGTCATTTTTCCCAGCCTGCATGTTTTGAATGTGAGTTGTCGGACTTGTAACGGTTAATAGCTTAGAGATCAGGTTTCGGCAGACATGTGGATCCAATAAGAGCAGGAAGGAGGGGAATAACTGAGCCAATAGAGGCAGAAGCAAGGGGCATGGGTGTCCGTCACTGAGACTGCAAAAGGTAGAAAACAAATATTGGTTAAAATGTATCTGAAGCCAAAACATTTGTTTTTCAGTTTGGCTGGATTGTGGAAGGGTTAGAAACAGTTTTTTACTGATGTATCCTCAATGGGAAAATTCACTATTTTCTCTTTGTCCTGTTGACTGTTGTCACTTGGACTGAATATCATGAGAGATCTAAAAATGAAGAGTTGCTACCAAAACAGGGAGATCTTCACCTGTTCTGTTCACAGCTGGTTAGAAGGATGTTTTCCCCTCACTTTGGAGAGATTTTCAGATTTTTGGATATAGTGTAGCCTCCCTAGCGATCTGACTATGTCAGTATTTCTGTGCTCAAAGCAGTACATTTTTTTGGAAGTATGTCGTTTTTTTTATTGTAGGCCTGTAATTTTTAGGAATACCTCACTGAAATCTGTCCCAACAAGAGTCTAGTAAACATCCCGGGTATGTTAAAATTTGAAACACAAAATCCTAAATTATAATTGAATAAATAATCATAAAAAATAATAATAATATAATAATAAATTTAATTCAATAATATAATCAAACCAAAAACACTGAAATTTTAAAATATAGCGCCAAGTTCGCACATCATTGAGCAAAGTTGCAAAATCGTTTTCAGTGTCTGATGACGAATTTCCCCACGAATCATTATCACTCAATTCTGCAAGTGGTTCTGATTTACTATCGCTGTTCTCTAGCTGGTCTAAAACTGCTTTTGACATAAAGGGACGCTTTTTGGACGCCATGGACGTTTCTCAGTTTCCAGGACAAAGCAGTAGGGACAAAATGTATGTGAAATGGTTTGATACAGTAATGTTTTACTATGTGAGTTTAGTGTATTTAGTGAATGTCACTTTTTGACATTTTTAAATTTCCTGCCAGTTCCGTCCCCGTATGTCCTGACGTCGCAGGGAGCGGAACCCAGAAGACAGATGCCAGCATCGCCAGGGACACTGCAGGGGGGACTTCGTGGGAGCGCAGGACAAGGTAAGTGAAGAAGAGATCCCGGAGCAGCACTGCAGGGAATTCCTGAGTGTAGCTCGGGGTTACCGCTTGTGGTGCTGAAACTTTACCCCAAGCTACACTCGGGAATACCTCCAGGGAGGTTAAGAAACTCTCAGATGATTGCATATGATTGATCAGTTAGAAATGTATACAATATAATGTTTAACCAGTTCTGCTCATCAACCTCAACCAGTGGAACAATGATATTTCCTCTAAAATAATCTAAAATGCTGCACAGACTACAGCTAGCTAATAAAATACCGTATTTTGCCACGTTAAAAGGCCCAATAAAATGACTTGATGTGCATGACAGATAAATAAAACTGCCAAATTTAAAGAGAAAACATATAAATATAATATAAAAAAATAAAATACATTGGGTCATTAAAACCTGAATAATGAGGTGCTCGGGTGCAATAGGATTATGTTTACCTCTGTGCTGTGACATAGCATGCATTACATCCAGGCCAGACTTAAAACATGTCATAGGCAGGTCATGTGTTGTAACTTGCAGAACTTTCAATCTAGTCCAGCCTTTCTCAACTGGAATTCTGTGGAGCCTGAGAGTTCCTCATGACATTGCTAGGGTTCTTTGAACAGTAAGCAGTGGCAAATTGATCCACCACCTGCACTGACCACCAATGCAAATGCAAATATTCCACTGCTCACTGGTGTAAGGGGTCACATCTACAATGACCACTAAGTTATCTTAAATTTAATTTTGTTGACAACAGCAGATAGATGTTAAAGAAAAAAATCTGTCCTGGATGTAAAATACTCTAGGATACCGCATTGCTTATTCTTTTATGTAAACATTTCTACAACCTAATGATCATGCCACTTAAAGTGTTACTAAACCCACAACAGTGAAATCAGTATGTATATGCAGTAAAGCATACTCGTTATAGTCACTGTAGAACCTAAGGGGTTAATCCTCCGCATTTTGTAAAAACCTGTTTGATCCTGTCTTCTCTGATCCTCCCTTTCTTCCACTGTCTGCAATCCGTCTTCTGTTAGTACAGAACTCTAGGAGTCACTTTGCACATGCTCAGTTTAGTGTGTAATGCTAGAGTGTTTTTTTTTCTTTAGGGAGTGCATGTAATCAGCAGATTGCCAATCAACACTGTTCAGATAGAGGGTCAGAGGTTATGCAACCTCACAGGACAGCCAGAGGAGAATGAAAACTCCTCCTACAAGCTTTAACAAGTGCTCAGCCAGACTCTGTTATAAGTCACAAGACTGCTATATACTGCCAATGAGAAAAGGTATTTATCAGTTTGTATTTACTAAAATAATTGCATTTCCATGTTCTGTGTACTGTGGAAGACCAGATATAGTGACTGCAGGGTCATAGGTTTAGTAACGCTTTAATGTGAGCTGTAGGTAATATTTTAGCAGGGGTTCTTTGAGACCTAAAAAAAAATTAAAGGGTTTCCTTGTTGGAAAATGGGTGAGAAAGGCTGGGCTAGACTGTAGAAATAAAACATTTCATATCTGGGTCATGGTATGAAAATCATGACAATGCTAGTAAACTTAGAATAGACAGCTTTTTTTTACAGAGGAATTGATGTGTTGGTTGTCAAAGACATAGAAAACTAAAGCAATCCAAAGAGAATAAAACAGGTGCTCTCCCTCCGGAGGTAGAATACTGAATCAATTAGGATCCAGAATTCAGGGTCATTGGCAGGAAAGTGAAATTTGGAATAAATTTGAGATTCTATGTAAAATGTATAAATGTGCAATCCTAGTACACTGTACCATACAATAGATGAAATAGTCAGATCACTCTGTACAAAAAAGAAGGGAAGTTCCTTTTTTTCTTCCAGCAAAAAAAAAAAAAAACAACAACTGGAAATAATCTTCAATCTGATTACATTACATGATTTCAGAATCTCTTTTAAAAGGATAAGGTCACATTTTAAAAGAAAATAATAAATGCACATTTTTTTGCAGGTAAAAAAATGTGCATTTATTATTTTTATCTGCAGGAGCCTGGAAAGCATTGCACCAGACATCAGTAGATCACTGATGCCATGCAGGTTTCCTACAGACCTGTCAGAATATCTGCTTGCTGTACGGTGATATGCGAGCAAGCAGATATTTTGACAGGAAGCTTCAATGAACTACCACAGTGCTCCGCAACGCCATGGTAGCTCATTGAAAACTACAAGCCGATAGCCACTAAGGTCATCTGTAAATGAATATCGTGAAAGAAAGTCTGTGAGTGAATATCGCAGCTGTGTGGGCGGAGCCCCGCAGGGCCACGCTGTTTTCAAATTTGACAGATAGTACAGGGAGACTTCTTTCCGTGCTATCTGACGGAGGGGTGGGCAGCAGTTGTGACTATGGGAACATGTTACATGTTCCACCCTAACAACAGGTGGAACATATAACATGTTCCCAAAGGTGAACTTATCCTTTAAAGCAGGGGTGTCAAACTGGCGGCCCTCCAGTTGTTGTAAAACTACAAGTCCCATCATGCCTCTGCCTTTCGGAGTCATGCTTGTAACTGTCAATCTTGCAATGCCTCATGGGACTTGTAGTTTGGCAACAGCTGGAGGGCCACCAGTTTGACACCCATGCTTTAAAGTGTATACGAAAATCAAAACTTTTTTTTTAGCTTTGGATAGAATGCAGAAAACCTGTTTCAGGTTTTTATTGCTTTTCTTTTCCTCACTAGAGAGAATCACCCTCCTAATGGGGTTGACTTCCTAAAATTGGAGAGTACAAAATCTACTGCAGCTGTGCATGGTCACCAATCGCTTCTAAATCCGGCCATACATGGGTCGAATTCCAAAAGAATTTTCATTCGAAAATCTTTTCTAAGAATTTTCTTTGAATTTTGTACCATTAGTGGACCATAGCAACGGCCGATTTTCGAGCAACCATTGAATTTGAGTGATCAGGCATGTTGTAAATTTTTTGAAAAATGAACAAATTTCTAATTAATGATGGGAGAATCATGTGATAAATGTAATCGAAAAAGAAATGAGCATGAGCTGTGACCTGGAAAGAAAAGAAAATTCAGGCCAAGAAAATTATTTAACCTCCCTAGCGGTCTGATTATGTCCATATTTCTGTGCTCAATGCGGTACATTTTTTTGCATGGAAATATGTATTTTTTTTATTGTAGGCCTGTAATTTTTAGAAATAACTCACTGAAATCTGTCCGAACAAGAGTCTAGTAAACATCCCGTATATGATAAAATTTGAAACACGAAATCATAAATTATAATTTAATAAATAATCATAAAAAATAATAATAATATAATAATACATTTAATTTAATAATATAGTCAAACCAAAAACGCTGAAATTTGAAATATAGCGCCAAGTTCGCACATCACTGAGCAAAGTCGCAAAATCATTTTCAGTGTCTGATGACGAATTTCCCCACGAATCATTATCACTCAATTGTGCAAGTAGTTCTAATTTACTATCGCTGTTCTCTAGCTGGTCTAAAACCAATTTTGACCTAAAGGGATGCTTTTTGGACGCCATGGATGTTTCTCAGTTTCCAGGCAGAAAGAACAGTAAACATGCAGGCATGGCACAGGACAAAGCACTAGGGATAAAATGTATGTGAAATGGTTTGATACAGTAATGTTTTACTATGTGATTTTAGTGTATTTAGTGAATGTCACTTTTTGTCATTTTCAAATTTCCCGCCAGTTCCGTCCCCCGTACGTCCCGACGTCGCAGGGGATGGAACCCAGAAGACAGATACCGGCATCCGCCGGAGGACAGTACAGGGGAGACTGCAGGAGGGACATCGCGGGAGTGCAGGACAAGGTAAGAGAACAGATCCCGGAGCAGCGACGCATGGTAAGCCCGAGTGTAGCTCGGGGACCTCTTTGGGTACTGAAACTTTACCCCGAGCTACACTAGGGAATACCGCCAGGGAGGTTAACGATGTTAACTTAAAGGCTTGGTTGATTGCATTTTGAAATCAATGGTGGCACCATCGGATTACAAAATGCACAAAATCTCTGACCCATGTATGGCCTGCATAACCTCGGCTTGTTCAATTAAGCTTTGACAGTACAACCTGGAAGCTGATTGGTTTCTATGCAAAGCTGCATCAGATTTTGCACTCTCCCGTTTTAGTAAATCAATCCCATTGGGTCCTGCAGACTATTGTCTCTGGTACAGAAGGTAATGAGAAATCTAAAACGTTTAAATTTGTCACAGGAACAGAAGATGAAAGGTAATCTTCTGGAGGGAAAACCTGTTTTGGTGACAGCTGTCTAAGAGTGACTGACACAACATGGAAGATTTACTGACGGAGCATATTTTTTAATGACAACCTGAAAAATGACACCAACAATCAATATTTAAACAGTGTAAACACAATGTGACAATGTGAAAACACTGACAATACCTATAACAAGTAATTTGACTGGTTTACATTAAAAAAAAGTCAACACAGCATGACAAATTATCAGCCCCTGATATTTACAGATAGTTCTAAAAATGACTGATTTTTACAAACTGTCCGTAAATTTACTAACGGTTGGCAACCCTGATCCCCTTGATTTACAGAAATTTCTTCTTTTTCCTGCTGTGTATTTTGGAGGTCAAGAAAAATCTCCCCAACAGGACACAAACAGCATTAAAAAAACCTGACTAGGGTCTTAGCCAATCCCCATTATTTTCAAGCTACATAGTGTTAAAGCTTTCTTTACTGAATATAAATTTAATTGTTTATGTAGGCCCTTGTACTGTGTAGTGCCTCTCTATAACCTCCTATAACATAGTCCATTACCTCTTGATCTTGTCGATAGATAACATTTATTTTCCTCTTCCTGAAATATGGTGACAATGCTGTTCCTTCTTCTGTGGAATTGCACAGCAGTGTTGTCACCCTGAGGTCAGGGTAGTCTTAAATGGACATGGAATTTTAAATGAGGGAAGTTAGAGGGAAACAAATTAGTGTCTAACTCCAGCCAACACATTTATACAGTTACTGTAACCAGTACTGGAGACAAAGAGAATATGGCAGCAATCATCATGTGAGCACAACTCTAAATTTATTTAAAGTGGTTCCAAAGACTCAGTTTTTTACCTTCTTGCATTCTATGTGTGTGCAGCATCCCCCCCAGCCCACCTAATACTCACTGAAGCCCCCTCTCGATCCACTGGCTATCCCAAGACTCCCTCCTCTTATTGTCTGAGACATAAGCGGGAGCCATTGGCTCCCACTGCTGTCAATCACAGCCAGTAAGCCAATGAGAAGAGACAGGGGGTGGAGCCAGCTCAGTGTGTGAATGGACACACAGAGCAACGGGTGCCCCCATAGCAAGCAGCTTGCTGTGGGGGCACCTGACAGTAGGGACTGGCCAGGAGAGCTTGCGGAGAACCTGAGAAGAGGAGGATCCAGGCTGCTCTGTACAAAACCACTGCACAAAGCAGGCAAGTATAGACATGCTTGTTAATTTTTCTTAAAAAAAAATTTGAATCACTTTAAAGGTGTTAAAAAAAAAGGTTTCAAATAAAATATATAATATAATGCTACATATATGTGTCAGTCAGGGGCGGACTGACAACTCATGGGGCCCCCGGGCAATAAGGGATCATGGGGCCCCTGTGTCCTTGCCCACACTCAAAGCACACCCAAAAAAGCCTATAAAAAGGTACCAAGGGCATTTCATGGGGCCCCCTACTGACCCCGGGTCCTAGGGCAGTACCCGAGTGCTTGAATGGTCAGTCCGCCCCTGGTGTCAGTCTCACAATAATGTTATGGAACTGGTAGGTCTATTATGCCTGCTGCTCTGGAAGGAAAAATATGTTTGACATTTAAGATATTTGGATTCTTCTGCTCTACAGCAGCAGAATTAGTTGCTTGTATGCTTTTATGAACCATTGTATAAAGACTTCTTAGAGGTTTACACTATCCATGAATTACAACATTACACTGATTTGCCCTACATAGCTGCTATTCTACGTAGGTTGGACTTTTAGCTCCTGTAATGTATTTACTATATTGGAACTCATTGTTATTCTCTATCTGTGGTGCAGGGCTGCATATACTATCAACAAATTAAAAAAAATTGGATTTCAGGCAACTCTGTGGGACTTGCGCCTCTCTCTCTAATTTTGCTGCATTTCCCTGCTTCGCTTTCTAGCAGTTTTTGTAATTTGGAGGTTGGATGAAAGTCACAAGAAATTAGCATAGTCTTGGATCAATAATAGAGAAACAAACTCCTGAGCTGTGTAGTTATAAAAAAGAACCTTCAGTGTGCAGATTCTATGATAAACACACCACAGCATACACAACAAGAGGCTTGCTGAAAAATGAAAAAGATAAAGAATGTCCAGTAACCTGTTAACTGGCAATCAAGTTTTTTGCAGATGCAGATATCTAAAGTCATCTAATTTCTGTATCCAAAGGCTCAACAGTGCCTCTGTAATAATGTGTAAACAGTTTTATCTCCATAGTGAAAATGATGTTTTTGTTCTAGGATTGCCACATGCGACTTTATTGAGAGGCTAAGGGTTGGGATCCACTTTTTTGCCTTTAAAGTGGTTGCAAACCCTTACATACTGTATATCCAGTGAAGTGACTGGCCTCAGGAGATGCACAGAGATTAAACAAATCCTCCTACATAAGTTGTACCTGTTTCCATTCAAAGTTCTGAATTTATAAAGCTTGTCTGAGCTGTCAGAAAAAAAAAGAGCTGAAATAATACACTGCAGAGCTCAGAGAGGAGAGTTCTGAGAGTTGATCTGTGTGTGTGTGTGGGGGGGGGGAGAAACACCCCCTCCCCTCTACACCGCTCAAAGGAGCAGAGCTAATGCTGTCAATCTGCTGGAGGTCAATCCCCTGTCAGCTTTTTTTCTCTTGCTGTCAAAAAACGTGTCAGAAGTGATTCATGCTGATAGCAGAGGAACTAGGCAGCAGAGAGAAATGACACTTAGTGCTCTGCATTGAGACAAGTACACACTATAGAGGGATATGCGTTGTTCATATTTCAGTATAATAAAATGTGAAATATAAATATATGACCTACATTTGAAGTGCATATTATTCTGCAAAAAGTATAAGTGTAGGGAAGCAGGTAAGTAGGCCAACGAGATACATATGTGTGAACTGTCTTTCTTTCCTAAAAAATGTGCAAATCAGTCAGTTTTGTAATTCATCCAGAAAAAGATCCAGCACACCAGCAAAGTTAATGACAAACTTGCTGAAGTTTCATTATAAAGTAATAATAAATGCAAGACTCCAAGAAAAAGTGCAAAAGTAAACATATCCACCAATGTTTCAGGGCCTTGTTGGATCCCTTTCTCAAAGTGACAAACGTGGCAACATGTAATTAATCATGGACTGCACCACCTGCCTGGAGTTTGCATGTTCTCCCTGTGCCTGCGTGGGTTTCCTCCGGGTACTCCAGTTTCCTCCCACGCTTCAAAAAGACATGCTGGTATGTTAATTGGATCCTGTCTAAATTGACCCTAGTATATGTATGTATGAATGTAAGTTAGGTACTTTAGAATGTACACCCCCTGAAGGTTAAGGACTGATGTGAATGTACAATATATATGTAAAACGCTGAGTAAATTGACGGCGCTATATAAGTACCTGAAATAAATAAAATAAATAAATATTTATACTACCACTAATGATCAAACCTGCTACACCTTGATCACCTCCATTAGTCCCATGCCCCTGCCTTCAAGTATATACCAATTATGAGAATAAACAAAAAAGCACAAAGGAACATAATTGTGCAGAATAGGCAATGACATTCTTAAAAAACCAAAAAAAACATGAAAAATGGAGTCCCAGACCACTTTGGGCCTGGGGGCCCCATGAGTTGTCAGTCCGCTCCTGGCTAGGGGGTATGATGCCAGGTGGATTGGACTGAAGTTTTGTATTGCAGACACTAAACAAATTCCTGACCATTTACTGTACTGATGATGGTAATCATTTGGCTTTTTTGTCCAATCACCAAACTCCATTTGTGAGATTCACAGCACTGCGCAATGCAATAATGCCTGATTGGCAGTTATGGTGCCTCCTCTCCCGATCTGAATATCGATGCACAAAAGATTACTGGAGTCTGGAACAAAGAAAGGTTAAGCTCAGATGTAACTGTCCCGACTAACTCTTTACACATCACATGCAACTTTTCATCGTAGGCTAAGTATCCATGCTTACCTTCCAACATTTTAAAATGATAAAAAGGGACAGCTTTTAGCACAGTGTGTAGGCAAAGGTTACATCCTCTTAGAGCCACAAAGATTTAAAATGCAGAAAATGATTGGGTAAACCACACAAGTCCTTTTTTGACCTCTCTTGTTTCTTTGTATCGGCTTTTCAAAAAGAACAGCTGTAGTAATATAGAGGTTGAATTACAAGTTAATGTAGCATAACATTTTTGGTAGTAAAATAGTACATTTTGTAGACACATACACATCCAGGGCCATGGATAAGGGGGTACCACCAGTCCTTCTGTACAGGGCCCAGGCCAGCAGGATGGGTTAATCGGATGTGGGCAGGGAGGGTGAGCGGCAGGGCAGGTAGGGGGGCAATTACTGGAACCAATTTCCTGTATGGCTCTCTCTACAGCAGCTGAAAGATGGCTTCTTCTCCTCCCCCCCTCTGCTGGCTTTCATCAGAAATTTACCATCCCTTCCTTTCCTGAATGAACACAATGAGTGATCACTACCGATCACTCACTGTGTTCGTTCACAGCTGAAGCCTACTAAGCTGTGTTTTTTGTGGGGATGGAGGGGGGCTGTTAGATTGGCTATACGGGGACCCATGGTTTCGGGGGCCCTGTCAGTTTGGCTGTAAGGGGCCCCATGATTTCTAACAGCAGCCCTGTACACATCAGACCACAAAGCGGGACAACGGAGGTTGCAAGAGGGACAGAGGGATCTAGTCTCAGGAGAAGGACAGTCCCTTAAAATGAGGGGCATTTGGAAGCTACATATGTGCCACAGGAGATAATATGAGACAACCCACCACTGTATATAGAACCATACCTTCTTGGCATTATCTACTAAAATCTGAGATATTATAGCATGAAGGAGTTAATTCTTCACAACAAGGTCATTGTTATTCCAATATACTATACTGAACACATTCTTGCAGAGAGAGATCATTTGTGTTTGCACTGGGGTTATTGTGAACATAGATACTAAGTCCATAGATTGTAGGATGCAGCACTGCGTCCATGCTGAGTCAAGGGATATGTTAAATCTATGCAAAGAGATGGCAAAAGAGAGGATGTGAATGTCTGGACAGTGCTACTCACTCTGCAGGAAGAGCTGGCACGGCATTTGCAGTCTACCGGGCAGCGCCAGCACCTCCTAGCTCTGCACACAATTTATGTTCTGCTGAGGGAGAAATAAATCAGAATTATTTTTAATAAAGTGCTGATCATTTTTAATCAGGTTTCCTTTAGAGTTCTGGCCCCCGCTTACTCCGGGGACCCTTGCTGCCCCCCTTCCTTGTCCTCCAAGCTGGGAGATTCATTTCTCCCCTGATAGCTGGAAGCTTTTAATATAGATAATATGAATTAAATTAATACAAGGCAGTGCGTTCCTGGCCTGGATAGAACATAGGCTAACTTTTACAATGTCTAAAGTCTTGGCGTAGAACTATGGCTGGCAACTTCCAGCTTCTTTATTGATGGGACGCATTAATAAACCCCCAATCAAGTGGTATGACTGTAGCTTAACTTTTTTTTTTTCTGATCTCACTTTGATAATCTGAGGATACTATTGTTCCTATGGATTATTGCTCTGTTTTGTAGACTATGTTTAGTTATTTGTTTGCTGGTTTATGGTTGCCTCAACTTAACTATTTAAAGGTAATGGGGCAATTTACTAAAACTGGAGAGTGCAAAATCTGGTGCAGCTGGTCAGAGTAGCCAATCAGCTTCTAACTTGAGCTTGTTCACTTAAGATTTGACTAAAACAAATCTGAAAGCTTCTTGGTTTCTATGCAGAGCTGAACCAGATTTGCACTCTACAGTTTTAGTAAATCAAACCCAATGTGTAGTCTTGTCTGTATTTTTATATAGACATGCAAAATAGATCAGATTGATGTAGATTATCTTATCAAAATGTGTTAGCTCTGGTTCACACTGGTGTGACTTGTCATTCAATTTGATTTGCATCCTATTTGTGCCTATGGAACCGTTCAAATTGGTGTGGCACCAATTTTCCTGCACTATTTTTGGTGGTTTCATGTGCGACTTGCACGGACATCTGTTCATGAGGTCACATGAAATCACACCAACCAGCGGCTTTGACTGCAAGTGAAGTACTGTGATTTTAAAGCTGCATTCAGTATGAATCATGGCTAAATGTCTTAAATTCTTTATTTCTATGTATAATTGTAATGTAAATGCATCCATATTTGTTCATTACAGGTAATGGCAGAATTACTTCAAGGTAAACATTGAAATAATACTTCAAATATTCATCTTCTTCTCTCTCTTATTATTTAGCATTTCTGAAATGCCAGATATTGTTGGAAAACAGACTATTTCCAATACACTATATGGGACCAAAAGTTGGAAAGACCAATTTTTGCAGACAAGATTGGCCCCTTTTACATGGGGTGGATCTGCTTGCTCAGCAGGGGATCTCTCCACTGATCCCCACTGAGCAAGAGAATGACAGGACCATGTCCGCTCTGCTGCCGCAGAGCAGACACAGACACAGCCCACTGTCCTCTATGGATGGTCAAATGAAAATGAGCAGCCTGTTCCTTTCTATCTGACTGCCATCCCATCCAGTCTGATGGATGGAAGGGGAATGGATCCCCATCAGTCTCTTTTTGGGGGATTGGATTGGATGTCAGCAGGTGTAAACAGACACATCTCTGTTTACACCCGCCACTCCATAGAGGAGAATAAAGGTTCTGATCGGGTCCGCCTGAAAAATGGACAGGCGTACCAGATCAGAACGTCCGTGTGAAAGGGGCCTTTAATTAAAGGAAAATGTTTTTTAGGTTTCAATAGGGTGGATTTGGATTAGAAAACCTATCAAGTTTTTATTGCTACCTCTGCTCCTGTTAGGGAGATATTCCCTCACTATGTGTCCTCTTTACCATTATCATTGAAAGTAAAAGAAAATCCCAAATTTTGGGTTGTTCCCAGAGCAGTAATAAATGGGAAATCTTCCAATCTGGATACTAGTTGTGGTGACCTGGGGTACCCCAGGAGATATCCCCTAATGTGCAGGGAAATAAGACACGGATGGCAAAAAAAACAAACAAACTGACAGCTTTTAACCATCCCTTATGCTATTCAAAATGAAAAGAAAACGTTTTGCTATACATGATCGAAAAGCAAGTTGCAATTGGGAGCTTTTTTGATCATGTGACCTTTTTGTGAAGTGCTGGTAAATGTACCAGGAGCGCTCAGAGTACGCGCTCTCAGCACATCTTTTGTTTACATTGGGCCCCTCGGCACCAAAGCCCAGCCCCTGAGAGGCCGCATATTTGTGTATGCTCGGCGCCAAGTTATCAATCAATTTAAACCCATAATTGCAAGTGCAAAAAATATTTTTTTTTGTTGATAGACAACAAAACATAAATTTAGGGCACTTATACTGTATTTCCTCTGTAAGCTCACAAAATCCTCAGCCACACATGACACCAGCATACAAAGAAACAAACAAACAAAACAATGTGCAAAGAAAAAAATATCAGAAGACATAAAGGCGTTGAATAATAATCATCCTATTTCAAGGAATCATATACTGTATCTCGAATCAAAACCCCTAATTCAATATGCGTTTTGAACAACATATCCATTCACTATAATGCATGTCATGCAGTGACACCTCCTCCCTGAAACCGATTGTCAGACTTACAGTATGTCCTCTAAGCCCAAAAGGGAGGTGGTGTCATTGTATAATGTACAACATAGTAACTGAATGTGCTGTTCAAAATGGAGATATATGTTTCGTTGGAATATGGAGATTATTATGGTATTCCTTCAGGTCTTTTGATTTTTTGCCTGTTTTTTTTTGTTTCTTTGGATGCTAGTCTCCTGTGTGGCTGGGGAATTGTATGTGTTTTTATATTTGTGAGTTTACAGAGGAAATATAAGTGCTCCAAATGCATGTTTTTGATATCTATCAGTAATTGAAATATTTTTTTATGAGTTTATTATTATGAGTTTAAATAGATTTTTAAATCTTATGTTCAAATATAATTCTTTACAGATTTTAGATTTCAGAATGTATAGATGATATAGATTATTGAAATTGTAAGATTTTTGCACACAGTAGGAGACATTTGTAGATGATTGCACTTGGACTTGGATGCACAGCAATTAGTGCTTCCTGGTTACTATTTCTAGTATACCACTGTTAACATGGCACACCTTTAAAGAATACAACATCTGTATGAACAAAGGAGCATCATATTTTTTACTGCTTACCAAGTATATTACAAGTATGTATGAAATCTCTGTAGACATAATACTTGGCAGGCGGCTCCTGTTAAAAGCGGTTTTATCATTAACCATTAACCTTCTCCAATTATGTTTACAATAGAATTGAACCTACAGGCCTTATGTGGAAAAAAATGTGAATATTTTCCATTATTGGTTGTCTTTTTTGAAGAAATAGACCTAATTTTCATGGGTATAATATATACTATATCAAATACAAATTTATACATTTTACATGTTTTTTAGTGCAGAACTCCAGCCAAAAAATAACAAGATAAAAATGAATAACCCATTGGAAGACAAAATAACAAAACCATCTTTTTCTGGAATATTCGCCTTCAGTTCAGAGTTTTGCCATGCAGTACTTTTTTTTTCTTACACTTGGGGGTTGATTTACTAAAACTGGAGGGTATAAAATCTGGTGCAGCTGTGCAATCAACCCGCTTCCAGATTTTATTGTCAAAGCTTAATTGAACAAGCTGAAGTTAGAAGCTGATTGGCTACCATGCACATCTGTACCAGTTTTTATAGTCTCCAGTTTAAGTAAATCAACCCCATGATGTCCTTAATTTGGCCAACATCATTCAATCCACTTCATTTGAGCCCAGGTCTCTAGATAGTGAAAGAAGAAGAAACACAGTAATTAGCTCATCAGTCTGTCATTCTGCTTTTTCTTTCTGTCAGCATGTTCCTTGTCAGCACATAAACCGATTGGCTTCTTGTACTGCTTCTTCCTTTATGTTTCA
This sequence comes from Staurois parvus, assembly GCF_062004578.1. NCBI lineage: Eukaryota > Metazoa > Chordata > Amphibia > Anura > Ranidae > Staurois > Staurois parvus. The sequence continues at coordinate 1,977,884 of NW_028317941.1, forward strand.
ATATTTTTATTGAGTTTTCAAGGATAAACATGGAAGAACAGGGAAAAGAGATAAGGTTAAATCATACAACATTACAGTAGACAAATATGGTTGATCAGTTTGTTGTAGACATGCCCTCTGGACAGATGGGGTATTAGTCTTGTTTAGCAATATCATCAGAGGTATTCGTGTGCCTTTGAAGGGCCTTGGTGAGGAGTTAGGGGGATTGGGGGGGGGGTGGTGGTGGAGAGGTGGGGGGGTAGGGTGGGGAGGGAGGAATATAACTGGAGAATTTAGTAGATACCAGTCTTAGTGCGGGGTGTGAGTTCATTTCCTGAGTTGTCATCAAGGTTGTATATTACATTTAGGGTGGTTTAGCCATCGGGTCCACTGGAGATTGAATTTGTGATTGCTTCTTCCTTTAACACTCTAGTCCTGTTGTATGGGGACTGCAAGAGGCTGATACTAGGTTAAAAATAGGTACTTGTCCTGCTTGCATTTAGAACTACATGTATTAATGTATTAATAATTTAAGAGCTCTGTGAACTTCTGTCTTTTATTTCTGCCTAGAGTTCAGCTTTAAGGAATCAAAGGGACACATTGAAGAGGTGCTGGGAATTTTAAAGTTTTTTATAAAAAGCAGTGAAGGGAGCACAATCATTGAACAACAGAATCAGTTCCAATGGGTACCAGAGGTGATTCAAAGCATGAACAAACAAAAGGAATGCCGTACCAAATGGTAAGTCTAAATCACTTTGATACACTCACAAAACACCAACGTGTTTTGGTGGCCAAACCACTCCCTCTTCATCAGGGCTACAAGAAAATATAACAGCTTCATTAACCCCTTCACGCCGGCCGCATGCAATTGTGCGGCCTCCCGGCGTCTGGGCCTAGACGCTGAGCGGCCGCACATTTGAGTTCATGTAACAAAAAACATATGTGCTGAGAGCACGCGCCCTGCGCGCTCCCAGCACGCATGTGCGGTACTCACGGAAAGGTCCCGGTCCGCTCTTTCGATCGGAACCTTTCCCGATCATGTGACCGGCCAGCGGCCACATGACACTAAGCCCCGTCCCGCCCACCCCCCAGCACAGGAACTCCTCTTCACGCCAGGCCGATCCGGCGTGAAGGGGTTAAACAAACAAAAAAATATTTTTACATACAGTGCTCATCATAAATGAGTACACCCCAACAGGTTTATCTGAAAACCTTTACTTTCCTTTCAGAATCAACACTTTCTATGGGACACTATACTACAAAATACTCCCACAAATGCAGGCCATTGATTGCAAACAAGATTTGTTAATTTGCACACATAAAAAAGTATTTTTCCTAAAAAATTGTTGCAAAAATTAATACACCCCAATAAAAGTCTTAGGAGAAAAGCTAAATTTTAGACAACAAAATCCCAATTAACAAGAATTCAACTACAGGTGAGTCTAGTTATTTATTAAACAGGTGTCCAACAGACAGTTGATTATAAAAGGGCATTACTTAAAGAAAACCCCATCCCACTGTAGCACATTTGATACAAAATGTTAACAAAGATGGAACTGCAACCATCTCACTGAGACATCCAGGCTGTCTATAGAAGTTAACACCTCGACAGCAGCATCTTCTGATGAGAAGAGTTGAAGAAAATTGCCATGTAAGTTCACTGCAGTTAGCTAAAAAAGTAGAAAGCCAAACTGTGGTGATTGTTTCCCGTGACACAATATGGTGTGCACTGCAGAAGAATGGCATGCATGGGTGTCGTCCATGAAGGAAGCCTCTCCTAAAGCCCATGCACAAAAAAGCTAGCCTAGAATTTGCCAGGGCCCATGCTGAAAAAGAAGAAGACTACTGAGACTCTGTACTCTGGAGTGATGAGACCAAAATAAATGTTTTTGTAACTCATGGCTTCAAAACTGTATGGCATTGCAAAGGTAAGGAGTACAAAGAAAAATGCATGGTGTCTACATTGAAAAAAGGTGGTGGCAGTGTCCTTCTGTGGGACTTCATGAGTGCTGCTGGTGTTGGGGAGCTGCATTTCATTGATGGTATCATGAATTTACAGAGCTACTGCTCTATATTGAAAGAGAAGATGCTACCATCACTCTGTGCCCTAGGTCATCATGCACTTTTCCAACATGACAATGATCCAAAACACACACAGCCATTTTTTCTGAAGAACAGGGTGAAAGTGATTCAGTGGCTAGGTCTCCTGATCTGAAACCAGTCAAACACCTATTGGGAATTCTGAAGAGACAAGTTGAGCATCACTCTCCATCCAGCATCCAGGGTCTAAAAGAGGACATTCTTGAAGAATGGAAAAAGATAGATGTTGCAAACTTGTTCATTTCATGCCTAGAAGACTAAGTGCTGTCCTTACAAATCATGGAGGTCATACAAAATACTAGATGTAGTAGTTTTGTTGAGGGGTGTATTCATTTTTGCATAAACTAATTTGAGTAAAACTGAAGATGTAATCTAAGTTATTGTATTAACCTTACTTTCATGTAATGAGCTAAACAAATGTTCTATAAAACTCAGTTTTGTTAAAACTTTGGAAATTATTTTAGTATTCATCGAGATATTAAATAACATCTTACTTTTTAGAAGGGGTGTACTCATTTATGCTGAGCAGTGTATATATATATATATATATATATATATATATATATATATATATATAAATATATATATATACAGTGGGGATCGAAAGTTTGGGCACCCCAGCTAAAAATTTGTATTAATGTGCATAAAGAAGCCAAGGAAAGATGGAAAAATCTCCAAAAGGCAACAAATTACAGATTAGACATTCTTATAATATTTCAACAAAAGTTAGATTTTATTTCCATCATTTACACTTTCAAAATAACAGAAAACGAAAAAATGGCATCTGCAAAAGTTTGGGCACCCTGCAGAGTTAATATCTTGTACTGCCCCCTCTGGCAAGTATCACAGCTTGTAAACGCTTTTTGTAGCCAGCCAAGAGTCTTTCAATTCTTGTTTGAGGTATCTTTGCCCATTCTTCCTTACAAAAGTCTTCCAGTTCTTTGAGATTTCTGGGCTGTCTGTCACGCACTGCTCTTTTAAGGTCTATCCATAGATTTTCGATTATGTCGAGGTCAGGATATTGTGAAGGCCATGGCAAAACCTTCAGTTTACACCTCTTGGATGATCATTACCATTTGTAGAAGCCATCCTCTTTAACTTCAGCTTTTTCACAGATGGCATCAAGTTACCATCCAAAATTTGCTGACATTTTATTGAATCCATTTTTCCTTCTACTCGTGAGATGTTCCCTGTGCCACTGGCTGCAACACAACCCCAAAGCATGATTGATCCAACCCCATGCTTAACAGTTGGACAGAGGTTCTTTTCATTAAATTCTGTGCCCCTTCTTCTTCAAACGTACCTTTGCTCATTCCGGCCAAAAAGTCCAATTTTAACCTCATCGGTCCACAGAACTTGTTTCCAAAATGCATCAGGCTTGTCTATATGTTCATTTGCAAAGTTCAAACGATGATTTTTGTGGTGAGGACGTAGAAGAGGTTTTCTTCTGATGACTCTTCCATGAAAACCATATTTGTACAAGTATCTCTTTATAGTGGAATAGTGTACCACTCCAGTGTCTGCCAGATCTTTCTGGAGGGATCGTGCAGTCAAACGTGGGTTTTGAATTGTTTTTCTCACAATCCTGCGAGCTGTTCTGTCTGATATTTTTCTTGGTCTTCCAGATCTTGCTTTAACTTTCACTGTTCCTGATGACTGCCATTTCTTAATTACATTCCGAACAGAGGATATTGACATCTGAAAACGCTTTGCTATCTTCTTATAGTCTTCCCCAGCTTTGTGAGCGTCAACTATTTTCAGTTTTCTAGACAACTGCTTAGAAGAACCCATGGTGCTGATTGTTGGGGCAAGGTCAGATGAGTCTGGGCATTTAAAACCTTTGAGATTGACATCACCTGGTCTTCCCAGACGATGATTGAGAACAATCCATGACACTGGCAAGTCTCAGCTTTGCAAAGGGGGCAGTGCATGCTATAAATTCTGCAGGGTGCCCAAACCTTTGCAGACGCCATTTTTTTGTTTTCTGTTATTTTGAAAGTACAAAAAGGAATTTCTGTACTTTAAACAACATTGCAACCCTCAGTAGGAAAACCGCTGCCAGTGTGCTTAAAGCATTACTAAACCCACAGCAGTAAAATGAGTCTGTATATGCAGTAAAGCATGCTTGTTATACTCACTGTGGAACCTAAGGGGTTAATCCTCCACATTTTGTTCAAAAAGCTGTTTGATCCTGTCTTCTCTGATCCTCGCTTTATTCCACTGTCCCCAATCCATCTGCTGATAGTACAGAACTCTAGGAGTCACTCTGCACATGCTCAGTTTAGTGTATAATGCTAGAGTGTTTTTTTTTTTAAGAAAAAAATAATATAAAAAAATAAAATGCAGTGGGTCATTAAAACCTGAATAATGAAGCACTCTGGTGCAATAGGATTATGTTTACCTCTGTGCTGTGACATAGCATGCATTACATCGAGGTCAGAATGCTCTAGGATACCCCATTGCTTATTCTTTTATTTAAACATTTCTACAACCTAATGATCATGCTACATAAAGTGTTACTAAACCCTCAACAGTAAAGTCAGTCTGTATATGCAGTAAAGCATGCATGATATACCCACTGTAAAGCCTAAGGGGTTAATCCTCTGCATTGTGTAGAAAGGCCGGTTGATCCTGATCAGACAGACTGAACTGTAGGCATTTTTCACATGCTCAGTTTGGTGTGTATTGCTAGAGGGTTTTTTTTCTCTTGGGAGAGTAGATGTGATCAGCACAGTGCCAATCAGCACTAGTCAGACAGAGGTCAGGGGTTTACATCTTTCTATAGCAGAAAGAAAACTCCTCCTACTAGCTTTAGCTAGTGCTGGGCTGGACACTGATAGAAGCCACAAGACTGCTCTAACTTGTGATTAGAAAAGGTATTTAGCAGTTTATATTTACTAAAATAATTGCATTTCCATGTTCTGTGTACTGTGGGAGAGCAGATATAGTGAATGGTGGGTACTGGCTTTAGTAACACTTTAAAGTAAAAATACATACAATAATTGAATGTGCATTAAACCTAAAATGGATACATAAGTATTGGCTGTGTTTTGAACTTTTGTATACTGTATTGAAAAGTACAGTAACTTCAGTAATGAAAGCAATGTGATAGAAACATATCCTTACAATCAGTCAGAACTTTACTGGAACAATCTTTACTATATTGATCTATGCAAATAAAGAGTGAAAAACATCTGTAAGAATTAAATAAGAAATATACTGAAAGCAATACCAGAGGAAGAAATAGTTTTGCAAATCAGAACAACCTTAACCTATATAGGTTAAATATAAAAGGAATCAGGAGGATCAGTTATACAACGTGCCAGTATTAGTGACATTACCATTAAGTAGCCAGTAATGCATGTGGCTATTACAGAAACAGGAATGGTGGGATTAAATTGGAGGAGAGAGATGCTGTACTTTTTTTTTTAAAGGGCAATGCAGTGCAGTGTGAGGCAATTTAAATTAATGAGATGTCTGTGTGCTACTTAACAAAATTTGTTAAAAAAAAAGGGAACAGTACACTGTGTTGAGACTCGTGCATGAGCACTGCGCTTATCCAGCCTGGCCACACTGCATGCTAGCTGCTGCATTCTAACACAGTGCCTGGTGTGAACAGACCCTAATAGTCTTCTTGATTGCCATTAAATCATCCACATCTGGGTCTTTAGTGATACACTGTATAGTATTTTTTTTTCAATCCAAGCGATATCAAACCCAAAACCAAAAATGTGATATATTGAAACTTACCAGTCATTAGACATGGTGACTGTATTAGTTTTCTTTTTTTTTAAGGCTTTTTCCCCCCTGTTTTCACCTGGTGATCTGGCCAGTAACACTCCTCCAGTATTGAAGTGCCCCACTCTGGATGAAGGAGCACAGGGGGATGGACAGCAGCATCATCAGTCTGGGGGGAGTGTTAGATGTACTAGCAGATTTAAAAACCCTAACAAATCAAAGGCAAACTCCAGCTAGCACGTTTTAAGCAGTTACATCAACAGTTTTTTTCCTTTTGGAATAAAGGTTTTACATAAACAAATAAAAGCTGTCAGAGGTAAGTGATTGGTCTCATCCCTGTAACTGTAAGAGAGCTTGGTCTTTTGAAAAATTACAGCATTGCTGGCTGGATCACCAGATGAAAATAGAAGACAGAAAACCTATAAAGAAAACGAATACAGCCATTACATCTAAGAATTGATAAATTGCAACCTAATAAATGTTTGCTTTTGGGTTTAATAGTGCTTTCAATACTGGATGAATACATTTAATTTTATGGCTTCAATAGTATTTTTTTTATTCAATTCAATACAGCGCAAATACATTTTATTTGATGGCCTCAGTAAGACAAATCTTTTCATGAAGTTGCTTTACAACTTTGTTGTATGTGTTAGTTATTTCCTGTTCTCCTTCATTAGGTTACTTGAGTAAAACTTCCAACTCATTTGAAATATCAGTGTCTACCATTATGTTTTAAGTACTCTCCACATTGTCAGAAGGGCTCAGGGATACAATTGAGGCCAAATCGAAAAGCTGTTTTCCATCAGAGAACCATGTGGAGAGAACTCTTTGTAGCCATCATCCCCTGCACTTCTGGCACCCCCCTTTCTCCAACTGTATACAGTATGTAATGGCAAGCAGGATCAGCATTTGAAAAGGTGGACTGCGGGTATGTACTATTCAGAAGGGCTTTTTGTAAAATGTTGCTAAAGGTGAACGTACACTTTAAAAGAGCCATGAGCATTACCTCCTTAACTTTGGCACATCATGTAGCTGACCCCCCTAATTCGATTTTGTAATCAACCTAGGTAGAAGTTATTCTGCTTTGTAAAACTATTACTTCTTCTTGTATTGCTTTGCAGCATGTTTCTTAAATTTTTCACCTTTTATCTATACAGATCAATATTGTACAGGTGAAACTCGAAAAATTAGAATATCGTGCAAAAGTTCATTTATTTCAGTAATGCAACTTAAAAGGTGAAACTAATATATGAGATAGACTCATTACATGCAAAGCAAGATAGTTCAAGCTGTGATTTGTCATAATTGTGATGATTATGGCTTACAGCTCATGAAAACCCCAAATCCACAATCTCAGAAAATTAGAATATTACATGCAATCAATAAAACAAGGATTGTACATAGAACAATATCGCATCTCTGAAATGTATAGGCATGCATATATACTCAGTACTTGGTTTGGGCCCCTTTTGCAGCAATTACTGCCTCAATGCGGCGTGGCATGGAAACTATCAGCCTTTGGCACTGCTGAGGTGTTATGGAAGACCAGGATGCTTCAATAGCCACCTTCAGCTCTTCTGCATTGTTCAGTCTCATGTCTCTCATCTTTCTCTTGGCAATGCCCCATAGATTCTCTATGGGGTTCAGGTAAGGTGAGTTTGCTGGCCAATCAAGCACAGTAATCCCACGGTCATTGAACCAGGTTTTGGTGCTTTTGGCAGTGTGGGCAGGTGCCAAGTCCTGCTGGAAAATGAAGTCCGCATCCCCATAAAGCTCGTCTGCGGAAGGAAGCATGAAGTGCTCCAAAATCTCCTGGTAGACGGCTGCGTTGACCCTGGACTTAATGAAGCACAATGGACCAACACCAGCAGATGACATGACTCTCCAAATCAACACAGACTGTGGAAACTTCACACTGGACTTCAAGCATCTTGCAGTGTGTGCCTCTCCATTCTTCCTCCATACTCTGGGTCTTTGGTTTCCAAATGAGATGCAAAAGTTGCTCTCATCAGAAAAGAGGACTTTGGACCACTGAGCAACAGACCAGGTCTGTTTTTCTTTAGCCCAGGTAAGACGTTTCTTTTTCAGGAGTGGCTTGACAAGAGGAATACGACATTTAAAGCCCATGTCCAGGATCCGTCTGTTTGTGGTGGCTCTTGATGCACTGACTCCAGCCTCAGTCCACTCCTTGTGAAAGTCCCTAACACTTTTGAATGGCCTTTTCCTGACAATCGTCTCCAGGCTGTGGTCATCCCTGCTGCTTGTGCACCCTTTTCTTCCACACTTTTCCCTTCCACATAATGTATTATTAATGTGCTTTGATACAGCACTTTGGGAACATCCAACTTCTTTTGCAATTACCTTTTGAGGCTTCCCCTCCTTATGGAGGGTGTCAATGATGGTTTTCTGCACAACTGTCAGGTCAGCAGTCTTTCCCATGATTGGGATTCCTACTGAACCAGACTGAGAGACCATTTAAAGGCTCAGGAACCCTTTGCAGGTGTTATGGCTTAATTAGCTGATTAGAGTGGGGCACTTTGAGCCTAGAATATTGCACCTTTTCACAATATTCTAATTTTCTGAGATTGTGGATTTGGGGCTTTCATGAGCTGTAAGCCATAATCATCACAATTATGACAAATCACGGCTTGAACTATCTTGCTTTGCATGTAATGAGTCTATCTCATATATTAGTTTCACCTTTTAAGTTGCATTACTGAAATAAATGAACTTTTGTACGATATTCTAATTTTTCGAGTTTCACCTGTAAAGCCTGCCCATAAGTCCATTTAAAATTCTGACTGATTCTAAGCTAGGCTTCTGTCACATTCTTTTCATTATTCATGAAGTCACTTTTCCATATACAAAAGTTCAAAACACAGCTAATACTTATGTGTCCGTGTTGTTTCAAGTGCACATTCTATTTATGTATGTATTTTGGCTTTAAGCACCTTTATTATTGAGTCAAATACTGGCAGAGGTTTTCCTACTGAGAATTGCAACATTGTTGAAAGTACAGAAGTTCTTTCATGCTTGGTGCTTTCATTATTTGGATATATAATAATGGCAGAAGTTTGCTTTTTGTCATATGGCTTTAGCATTTAGGTTTGCTATACTGTTTGAAATACAGCCAATATACATTGTTTAACGTGTTATTAAACCCTAAAATGTGATTGCAAAATTGTGCTGCTGACCTTAGCGCTCATGAAAGAAACAGAAAGTAGCAAGGGAATTAGGATCTTTAATATATATATTGAGGAAAGGTAAGATGCACACTTTTTTAATTTAAAAGTAAAAAAAGATTTATTTATTATTTTAGATGGCTGACGGCATGATCAACTTGCTCACTTCGTATCAACACTTACACAGCCACTGAGGATTTTGGAGGATCAGTACCCATTTGAGAAATTGTTGAATGTAACTATAGCCCTGAAACATGGCACCTCTAGGATAGATAAGATCTTTGGGGATGTAGAGTGTACTGACCCTCCTCAGTTCTTGGAAATATAGCAGTGGGAGTTGGGATCAAAGTTGAATGAACAACACAGGAATAATTTATTTAAATTAGCACATGAGGTAACAAATATGAACACAGTGAAAATGAATTATAAATGTGTGGCCAGATGGTATATCATACCGAGTATAGCACATAAACATCAAGCAGAGATTTCACCTTTATGTTAGAGAGGTTGTGGGGGAAGAGGCACGATGGCACATATTTGGTGGGAATGTCCGAAGATACAAGAATATTAGAAGGTTATATTACAACATGTTCATGAGAAATGTGGGACTATTATACAGAGGGATCCGTGGAGCTGTTTATTTTATAAATTTGAATCTTTGACCAAATTACGTAAGAATATGGTACCTTACCATCTAGTTAGTGCAGCTAAGGGCCGATCCCTAAATTTTGGCTTGTCCCCGATCCTCCAAGTATGAATGATTGGGTTAATAGAATGGATAATATTTATAGAATGGAGGAGCTGTGTCATATTAACCACTTGCCTATCAGGCACTTATACCCCCTTATTTACCAGGCCAATTTTCAGCTTTCAGCGCTGCCGCACTTTGATTGGCAATTGCGCGGTCATGCAACATTGTACCCATATGAAATTTTGATCATTTTTTTCTCCCAAATAGAGCTTTCTTTTGGTGGTATTTAATCGCCACTGGGCGCTTTACTTTTTGCGCTATAAATAAAAAAATTGCAAAAAATTTTAAAAAAAAAAGTTTCTTTGTTTCTTTTATAAAATTTTTCAAACAGGTATTTTTTCTCCTTCACTGATGTGCGTTGATGAGGCAGCACTGATGGGCACTGATAGGCGGCACTGATGGGCACTGATAGGCAGTACTTATGAGGTGTCACGGATAGGCGGCACTGATAGACAGCACTAATATGCAGCACTGATAGGCGGCACTGATATGTGACACTGATTATGGGTACTGATAGACGGCACTGACTGGCATCACTGCTGGGCACTGACTGGCGGCACTGACTGGCACAACCCCTGGGCACTGACTGGTGGCACTGACTGGCAGCACTGCTGGGCTGCACTGGTGGGCAGCACTGGTGGGTGGGCACAGGTGGGTGGCACTGGTGGGCACAGGTGGGTGGGCACAGGTGGGTGGCACTGCTGGGCACAGGTAGGTGGCACTGCTGGGCACAGGTGGGTGATCTGCTGGGCACGGGTGGGCGGAGCTAGTGGGCGCACTGCTGGGCACAGGTGGGCGGACCTTGCAGGTGGCACTGCTGGGCACCGATCATCAGGGCACTGATCATCAGTGCCCTGATGATCGGTGCCGATCCCCGCTCTGACAACTGCCGGTTCTCAGCAGTACTTTCCTCACGATCTGACAGCGTGAGGAAAGTGCAGCCGAGAACCGGCACTTGCATTTCCCTCTGATCAGCGTGTCATTGGACACCGCTGATCACGTGGTAAAAGGCCGCTGTGATTGGCCTTTTACCACATCACGTGATCAGCTGTGTCCGTAGGACCCTGGGGCGCGCAGGAGAGCACGTTCTGGGAGGACGTCATATGACGTCCACTCAGAACTGGCCGGCCGCAGTGCAGCCGTCATTCAACTATCTGCGGTCGGCAGCTAGTTAAAGAGGATAAAATGGAATAACTAAAAGATATGTGGCTCTACCTGGAATTTTAGTAAATGAGTATTGAGGGGAATTGTAGGAGTACCCACAGAGAAGAGGGGGCAGGAGGAAGGGAACACAGATATAGGTGTCCGTTTATGACACAGAGAATAGCTTCGATTCAGAGGATCGCAGCTATTCTCTGGTCATTCACAGTTTATGACACTCAGGAGATCAGCAGAGAACATGTTCAGCCCTTCACTGGAGATCTGTGTTCTCCCTCCAGATTCTCCAGCCCAGAGCTGGAGAATCGGAGGAACCGCAAACTAAGCAGCGATAATTTACCTCTGCTTAGTAAACTGATCTTTTACTGTAATCTCGCAAGAATATAGTAAAAGCAGCCATTTTCCAGCGTTTGTAGATCGTTCTCCCTTTGTTCGGAGAACTGATCTACACAGCTTCATAAAAGGCATTCACAGGAGAACTGTGTTCTCCGAGAATTCCGGAGAACTGAGCAGCGATCATTTACCGCTGGTTCATAAACGGACACCATAGACTGATAATGACAAAGGTTAAAAACTAGGAAAGTGGTTCGGTTTTAGAGTTTTAGGGAATGTGGAGGGGGTGAGGATGGGGTGAGGGGGACAGGGAAAATACGATATGAGTTATTTGGGATGCATGGGAGAAGCTTGTTATTGTATGTGTTTTCTTTTTACCAGCTTATGATTATTTGATGTTTTTTTTTGTATTTTAAACAAAAAAAACTTATAAAAAAGATATAAAAAAAGGATTCTTGTAGCAAGTTTATTTGTGAACATAGGTTCACTTATAAGGAATAGACTGTGTTCAGCTCTCAGTGCAGAGAGACAGATGTATAGCATGGCCAGAAAGAAACCCTGGGATCAGTAAGCCACAAAAGCAGAGCACTGAACCCACCAAGGGGAATGACTGCCAGCAGCATCCACCTCCTTTGTCAAGGCTTGACAATGGGAGTGGAGACTCTGAAACATGTTACCCCCATCCACAACTGATGGTGTGCAGGATCTGGTCTGTGGGGAGTGCACTGAGTGCAACCATGGACGCCGCCGGCAGTCATCCCAGCTGTTTTTTTTGAGTGGTCACATTGTTATTGTTATATTGCTACTTGCAGGGTCCTACATAGATTCCATTTTATGCATGCTCATGTGAGAAGAGTATCCTGTGCTAACACAAATATTTTTTGAATGATGGGGCATGCATATGTGATGGCGCTAACACATGCAGCCTGAGAGCAGATTGTCAATGGCAGGGCGCACATGCATGATGTCAGCAGCAGAGGCAACATACGTATATTATCAATGATTGGGCACACAAATAGGATTTTGTCAATAATGGGGCATGCATTTATGGTGGACATTGGAATGGTAGGACATGTAGTCACAAAAAGAGAGATTAGGAGACTTTGAATGATATTCTGAGTGTATGTTTCCTGACCTGAAGTTCGCAGAAGCAAAGCAAAGGAAGCCAGACGTTGCACCTGTAAACCTGTCTAAAATATGTTTTGGGACATTTTTGTGAATAATTACGGTATATGTTGTCCAGTGCTAAATTGGTAAAAAATTATGTGTTTCTCGGAAAAAAGTTGAGACTTTATTGCTACTTTAACCTCTTGGTGTTGGCCGTACGCATATATGCGGCTGTTCATCGGGTGGGCATTAACACTGAGCAGCCACATATATGCAGCCCTGTTAAAACTAACTACTGTGCTGAGATGAACTCCCTGCATGCTCCCAGCATGGAAGCCAGAGGGGATCGGTAAGCTACCAATGCATACTTTCGATCAAAAGCTTACTAATCATGTGACCGCTGTGACAGCCAATCACAGTGGTCAAATGACAACTGTGACAAATGACAAGCCCGTCTCCACGGATTTTAGAACTCCTAAAGGGCCGGGAGGTGGTCGGTGCCAAGTGGTTAAGAAGATGCTCCCTAAAATATATATATTATAACAGCTCTTTTTTAGTTTATGGTCCTATCTCACTTGAGAATCTGCACCATAAATGCTATAGGCATGATTACGGTGTGGTTACAGTGTGTTACTATTGAAATTTGGAGGCAGCTGAGAAGTGTCAATGCCTCATGAAAGGGACATGCTGCTTAATTTTTAACACAATGCTACTGCACTTGTGTGTACTGCACTATGTGGTGCCCATTGTAATATTTATGGCAGGCATTAAAAGGCAGTTATGAGGCTTGAAAAATGTGGCATAAACACAGGGTTTTGTGTGAACGAACCCTAAGGAAGAACTTATCCAGCATTTTTTTTCCCTGTGTCCAAACAAAACACAACTCTTTCACTTCAGCACAGAAAAAAACAACAAGGACTGCTTACTCCAGCAAGTGTTATAGTCCATATTGTAGTCTAATCGCTTAGCTTTGGCAAATCCCAAAGTAGCTGGTGAACCCTTCAAATGCTTTGCACAGCACACAGCATAAACCACCGTCCATTAGTGCCTTGCTCAGTATTTTCAAAGCACACAGTCCCCTCACCTATGAGAGCTTCTGATCTATTAACAAGCCAAGCATCCTGATAAGTGGATTTGTAAATGGGGGCTGCCAGGCTGCTGTCCCACCCAAACTCTTACACATTTGAACTCCAGGCCCAAAAGCCTAAAGTTTAGCCACGTAAAGTGAGACCAACCTCAATTCTTCATAAGGCATCCCTTGAGCTCATCCTCCCCCACCCATTCCCACATTGAAGGCGACTAATACCTTAACACCACTTGTGTACTATTTTCACCCAAATGGTATATTTTAATTTTTTTTTTTATTAACTTGGATTAAATCTCTTTATATGTGAAATATTAAAACCATTTGGACTTGCTTTCCATTTCTTCTAGTGCCCCTTTTGTATGTTTATTTATACTTTAAGATATCAGACTGAGACTACTTTAAAGTGTTACTAAACCCAGGACCCTGCATTCACCATATCAGGTCTCGCACAGTACACAGAACATGGGAATTATTTTAGTAAATATAAACTGCTAAATACCTTTTCTCATCAGCAGTTAGAGCAGTCTTGTGACTTCTATCAGTGTTCAGCAAAACACGGGTTAAAGCTTGTCAGATGAGTTTTCGTTCCACTCTAGGAGGATGCAGGACCCCTGACCTCTGTCTGGGCAGTGCTGATTGGCCCTGTGCTGATCATATGCAATCTCCCAAGAGAAATAAAACTCTAGCAATACACAACAAACTAAACATGTGCAGAGTGACTCCACACGATATGTCTTATCAGGAAATAAGAGGGGGACACTGGAAGAAGGGGAGGATTAGAGAAGACAGGACCAAACAGCGTTTGCAGAGGATTAACCCCTTAGGTTCCACAGTGAGTATAACATGCATGCTTCACTCCATATACAGACTGATTTTACTAACAATGCCTCTGTACTTTTCCACATTTCAGTGTTAAAGGCATGGCATATGGTTAATGCACTCTTGTAGTTTAGTACATCAAGCTAAACCAGCTACATTTTAAAAAGTAGGAGCTAAAGCTGACCAAACACTAGCTGAATTTTGTTGTTCATTTGATTTTCTATTCATTAATGGCATCAAATCGATTTTTGTTTTTGACCAGGATGGAAAATTTTTCTTGAACAAACAAAGTTCTAACATTGAAGGTATTTTTCAGGAAAGTCCGTTCACTCCAAAATTGAATGTTAATACATTTTTGAAGCACATTCAAACAATATTTGTCATGTTTTTGAAGGTTGTGATGAGATTTTTCATAGGAATATTCCTACAAATGTGTTTACTAACATTCGTTCAAAAACCTACTAGTGAATGTCCAGCTTTAGACATGCCTGCACATCTACAAACATTTTCAAGTATGTTCCAGGAGCCCCAAAACCTGGGATGCTTTAATATGCCCAACACTTTTTAAAGGATAAGTTCACCTTTGGGAACATGTTACATGTTCCATCTGTTTTTAGGGTGGACCATGTAACATGTTCCCATTCCTGCAGCCTCTCGGCAATCCCCCCCTTATTGTGACAGCGAGCCGGGGATCTTCTCCCTGCACTCACTGTCATAATTTAATAAGAGCATGGCTGTGCGGAGCTCTGCCCACACGGCCACATCATTCAGTCACAGAGATCTGTGAATGAACTACAAGTACTGATAGCCTTTGCAGCTGACAGTTTGTAGGTCCCAATAAACTACCAGGTCGTTGTTGAGCGCACTAGGATGTTTATTGAGTAACTGCCTGTCCAAATGAGGTACGAGCTGACAGATACATTGACAATCTACTGGAGCCCTGCATTGTACCCACGATTTTCTGATCGTGGGTGCTATGCTTTCCATTTTTTTACCTGTACAAAATGTGCATTATTTTTTTAGAAAGGTGAACTTATCCTTTAATGATGAATAGGGGCGGACTGACAACACATGGGGCCCCCGGGCAGTAGGGGATCATGGGGACCCTGTGTCCTTGCCCAAACTCAAAAAAACCTATGAAAAAGGTACCAGGGGCATCTCATGGGGCCCCTTACTGACACCGGGCCCTCGGGCAGTGCCCGAGTTTCCAAATGGTCAGTCCGCCCCTGATGATGACCAAACTTGACCTGGCTCTTCTAACACCCCCCTATCTGTCACTGTGTCACCCTGATGAGCAACCTCTCTGGCCAGGAAAAAGGAAGGAAAAGGGGCTGGTTAGCTCTTGACTGCTTTAAAAGGTATAGTAATGTAATTGCTGTATTTGATCACTGTGGGATTTATGAAGAGGCTTGAATGTATGCACAGGCATTTTTCACAAGCCAGTTTAACATGGATCTAGGATTTGAAAGATGTATTTTTGCACCTGATACACAAAAGCTTTATTATTTCAAGCATTTCTGTCATCCCTGGGGTGAGGTATTTAGGTGAATGCTCAACACCTATGCCAGCAACTTAATAGATGCCAAGCCACCATCCAAGTACAGGAAGACATAATTCAGAGCCAAAACTTTTGAATTTTTAATGCTTGTGTTTAATCCACAATTACAAAAGCAACACAAATAGTGATATTCAATGAATAAAAGAGAACACAAATTAAAGGGCCAGTCCACCCATATTTTGGTTATAGACAGAACCAAAAAGTCTCAATTATTCCTTGGCCTCTTATGTCCTAGATACTTCTTAGATACTCAGAGATCTCCCTGACATAGTTTCTAACTATGTTGCTTTCTCTTTGGGAGTTTTGGGTGTTCCAATCCACCTCTGCATGCTACAAAATATATACACCAATAAATCCTATAATGGTCATGAAAGGTATGCTGAACCAGAGTTCTCATTGGTACATTTTCTGAGAGATAAAAGGTGGTGGTCCTAACCATAAATGATTTATCAGTTTTGGGGCAATTGACCCCATATGTTTTCTGAACATGTACCTCAATGATCTTGTTTAAATTTCTATATATATTTTATACTAATACACGGTATTTTTAATACACTTTTAGCTCATTTTTTAATTAATTTTAGAAGGAAATAAGGGTCAACTTCTGATGACTGATTTGTTATTGGCTTCCATCAATCCCTGTGGCAGAGGTGCTGGTGCTGGGATGTGGCAAAAAAATTGCGCTGCATAAAAAAGCATAGATCAGAAGCATACCATTGAACAAATTGCACATCATATATTATAAGTGTTAAAGTGCTATTAAACCCAGGACCCTGTATTCACCATATCTGGTCTCCCACAGTACACACTACATGGAAATGCAATTATTTTAATAAATATAAACTGCTAAATACCTTTTCTCACCAGCAGTTAGAGCAGTCTTGTGACTTATATCAGTTTCCAGCAGAGCACTGGTTAAATCTTGTAGGAGAAGTTTTCTTTCTGCTCTAGGAGGATGCAGAACCCCGACCTCTGTCCAGGCAGTGCTGATTGGTCCTGTGCTGAGCACATTCACTCTCCCAAGAAAAAAAAAACTCTAGCAATACACACCAAACTGAGCATGTGCAGAGTGACTACACATGATATGTCTTATTAGGAGATATGAGGGGGGCACTGGAAGAATAAGTCAGGATCAAACAGCCTTTTTACACAATGCAGAGGATTAACCCCTTAGGTTCCACAGTGAGTATAACAAGCATGCTTTACTGCATATACAGACTGATTTTACTGTTGTGGGTTTAGTAACACTTTAAAATTAGCAACTAGTGGGAAAAAGACATATTCCATGCCATATGAGGACCCCCAGTAATATACGTTTTTTCAAAGGATACATGTACACAGATGTTTTGAGGCTTAAAAATATGTCTAGTGTAAAAACCCTGGTGTTTTTGTGTGCCACAGTTGGCATGTAAAGCCAGCCATAGAGGTGAGTGCCTGTACTTGTCTGTACTCAGGTGAATGCTGATGCTTTCATGCACATACTATATGACATGTTCCCGCGGATGCAGAATTTATACATTGAGTAAGAATACATCATACCTAGATTGTAAGCTTGAAAGAGCAGGGCCCTCGAACCCCTCGTGTATTGTATTGTTACTGTCTTGTCTCATGTTCTGTCCCCCTTGCTACTGTACAGCGCTGAGCATACCCTTTGGCACTATATAAATACTGTATAATAATAATAATAATAATCATACAGGCATGCATATGTTTACCTGAACACAGCCATGTACAGCCATTCATTTGTACGGCAGCCTGTATGTACTGCCTGCAGTTTCCCGGGCATGACAAATGCCAGGATTTTATGCTAGACATATTTTTGTATATGAGGCCTAAGTGTTGTAGACTTTCTACAATTATAATAGATTCAGCTTATGTGCTATTTCACATTCAAAAGGCTCTCAATTAATTGACCTGTAAGGGCCTTTTCACATAGGGATCCACGAGCAGGTCCCCCATAAGGGCCCTTTCACATGGAGATCCGTGAGCAGGTCCCCCATTGAATTGCATTTACAGAGCAGACAAGAGCAGAACCGTGATAGCTCTATGGGGGCTGGATGTAAACAGACACAAGTCTACCTCTGATTCATCACATTTAGGTCCAGAAAAAAGGAAATGACTAGGAGGTAGGAGGGTGTAAATGGACACAAGACTATTTAAATTAGACTGCCCATGGAACTTCTGATCAGTTCCTCCTAAAAACGGACAGGTGGACATGATTGGAAAGAACGTGTGAAAGGGCCCTTGGAAGTGTTTTTTCGCAATAAGAACTGTTACAGGATTCGTTCATCTTTGGCAACATGTTACGCCTATATTCAGATGTTATGAATGGATCGGCCAACACCCCCCCACTCCCTTGTTGTGACAGCTAGCAGGGGATCTTTTCCTCCCTGCTAATGCCCTGTACACACGATAAGAAAATCGCACAAAAAATTTTGCAGAACCAGTGATCGAACTATTTTTTTCTTCATTGATGAGCAGGATGTTTTAACTGATAACAATATTGTGAACGAAAAAATCCGGTTGAACAACAGTGAAAAATGTTGTCGTTTCGCATACGAATGACCGATTTTCTATGCGGTGGTATGACGGTCGTATGAAAAAAATCTATCGAGCACTATCATGCATGAGCGGAAGCAAAAGATGTCCAAGGAATCTTCGTAAACACGAATGAAAAATCCAAATGTTAAAAGTAGATTGGCCTAATGAGATAATGAAACCAGAATTGTGCATATTATATTTTATGTATCACTATTTATGTATATAATTAATGTAATAAACTATATTATACTCATTGCTATTAATTGTTGTGTATATCGCTCATTCTGGCCGGAAGGGCGTGGCTACAAGGTCACACGCACACCGCATCACTTCCACTAATATGGAAGACGTCAACACTACGTATCGCCCGACGAACAATTTTTTTAGATTGGTTAATGTGGGTCACGATTTCGACCAACGAACGAACGCCTCTCGGTCGTCGGATGACCGATCAGTTGATTTTCTAATCATGTATTCCCACCTTAACTATCACGATATAAAAAAACAGTGGCCAAGTGGGCAGATCCCCACACGACAGTTATTCTGTGTATTCTGTGAATAGGAAAACGACCAGTTCCGATAGCCTTTGCGGCTGTCGACTTATAGTTCTCAATATACTACCACAGCACTGTGGAGCACTACGGAGCTCTGTGGAGTGCTGTGATCATTCAATGATTCTTCAGGGGGGATTTACCAAAACTGGATCACTCAGAATCTGGTGCAGTTGAGCATGGTAACCAATAGGTTTCAAACTTCAGCTTGTTCAATTAAGCTTTGACAAAAAAACCTGGAAGCTGATTGGTTTCTTTGCAGAGTTGCTCCAGATGGATGAAAGTGTTTTTCAGGTACTCAAATGGACCTAGTACACCAGTGCAGTCAGTTCCAGGTTTTGCGTGAAGGAAAAAATGGTAGAACGTGCTGCATTATGCCCATGATGGGATCCATAGTGAATACAATCAGAAAAGACAGGTAATCTCAACACATACCGCTCTGCTTCTGTTCTCTCAATTTCTCTCAAAATGTCTGAAATAGTAAATTTTTTTACTGTTTTTCAGTGCATTCTGGGCATTTGGGAAGGTCTCCTGAGGTTATCTTTTAAAAACGCTTCTAAACGCAAACGCTTATAAATGCGCATAAACGCGGTATACAAACGTGGCTAAACTGACGTTTTTTAACCTACATTTTCTAGCAGTCAGTTTCCATCATTTAGAAGAGTTTTTCAAAGGCCCCGTGTACACGAGCCCTAAAGTGTATCTCTAGCCAAAACATATATTTTTTTGTATTGGATAGAGAAAATTATATTTTGCAACAGGAAGTGAAGGGAAATCCCCTCTGAAACAGTTTTTCATCAAAACAGGTGTTCCTGTTCCAGTGACAACTGTAAAATTTTGAATTTTCCATCACTTTCTGTCCCTGTGACCATGGTAACCAGGACAAACAGAGAGCATGAATTTCCCTGGCAGGGACAAAGAAAGCAATAAAAACCGGATATGGATCATAACCAAGGGCGGACTGAAAACTCATGGGGCCCCCGAGCAATAGGGGATCATGGGGCCCTTGTGTCCTTGCCCACACTCAAAGCACACCCAAAAAAGCCTATAAAAGGTACCAGGGGCATTTCATGGGGCCCCCTACTGACCCCAGGCCCTCGGGCAGTGATCATAACCCTACACAACTGTTAAAAACAAGAAAAAAGTTTTGGTTAGAGGCACACTTAAATTAACAAGAGCTAAAAATAACAGCCAAAAACTGCAAAATAATTGATCTGCCAAATAATACTCATGATACAGCAAAGTGAATTCAGTCTATAGCCCACCCAGAGGAGTTCTTTTATGTCAGTGAGAAATACGTGTTTGTTTCTTTCTAACTGCCACATGTTCCCTTCATCTCTCCTCTGTGTCTGCATCTCTTTTCTTGCAGTCCTCCAATCAATCCATATTCTACCACCTTTCTCCAATCACAAGAAGCAGAAATTTGAGTCAATCTTTTGGTGGTAACCCATGCGTGTCTGCAAAAATGGGCACAGCTGTAGAGAAACTAGGCAAATAAAATCACTAAAGGATAAGAAACAGCTTTTGTTCTGTGTCTCATTTTTTCCTGTTCTTTAGCAACCCCCAGTGAGTGTCATTTACTACAAATCAGCAGAGTGTAAAGTTGCATGTCTTGCTTAGGAGCTTTAACTTTCCTTTTGTGTCCAGTGCTCAATTAGCTTCATGCCCTCAATGTATAAAACACTGCTATGACCTATTACTTGTTACTCTGAACTTGGTATTTTTTTTAAGAGCTTTTCTTATGATCCTTGCTTAGGCATTCATTACTTAGGGCATACAATGTGAGCACAGGAGGTCTTGTAAAATGTATTATTAAATACGCTGGTTTATTTGTGCAGTACTGCTTTTTGGATGCAGCTGTGTGTATACAAAGTGTAAATAGCAGCCCCGTGAAAGTAATGTGCCCTTTTTTACAAAAAATATATATAGAAACAATGTGGTACAAAGGTCTTTTTAGATTTTTGGAATGCTAGAAACATGTACACAAGAGTTACAAAAATCTAACAACTGTGCTACAGCAGATAGCATGTGTTAATCCAAAAATATTATCCGACTTTATCCAAAAATATTATCCGACTTTATCCAAAAATATTATCCGACTTTATCCAAAAATATTATTCGATATTATCCTATAGAGCAGTGTAACATAATGCAAAAGTATGGCTTTCATGTTTATTACATGCTTTGACTATGTATGGTGAAATTGTTCTTGTCAGTTTTGTCTGTGACTCTGTGCTTTTGGGATTAGTTTTCTTTTTTTTCTTCATTAAAATCAAGGTTTATTTAAAGCTGTATTAAACCCAAAAACAAAAATGTATTAACCACTTCATGTTCAGACACTTTTACCCCCTTCCTGTTCAGGCCAATGTTCGGCTTTCAGCGCTGTCATACTTTGAATGGCAATTGCGCGGTCATGCAACACTGTACCCATATGAATATTTTAGCATTTGTTTGACACAGATAAAACTTTATTTTGGTGGTATTTATTCATTACTGGGATTTTTATTTTTTTGCTATATAAATGAAAAAGTCCAAACATTTTGAAATAAAGTGTTTTTCTTATAAAATTTAGCAATTGTTTCTTCATAAATCTTGGCCAACATTTATTCAGTTATCTTTTTAGTAAAAAAAAATAACTCAAATTAGTTTAGAACCAAAAATTATAATTTTATAATTTTTTTTACATTTTTATTTTTTTTAATTATTATTTATGTTTTTTTTTAACATACTGTCACTCTAGCAGTACAGTGTCACCATGGTGGGGGGTGATGAATATTTTTTTTTTTTTACACTGATTGCTATTACATCCATAAAGGCTGTAAAAGCAATAATTTCTCCTTCTCTGTGGCTGCATTCTTGCAGCCATTGAGAAATACTGTGTGAGCTGTGATTGGTCACAACTTGTCACATGGTATAAGGCTGTTGTGAATAGCCATGTACCATGCGATCTATGTGATCATTCACAGTTTTCAAACGTAGTAAGCAATGATGTCAGAAGTGACATCTTGCTTACTACTATTCATGTGAACACTGATTGACCAATCAGTGATCACATGATTGGGACCTCACACAGAGGTCCAGACACAGCGGGCACCGATCACGGTGTGGCGCGCTCCCAGGGAGCTCGCACAGTCCAAAATGGTGGGCGCCGTTTATGAACGGCAACCCTCCCCTGCACTGCCCCCGTCTGGACGTTTATATACATGGGCCGGATGGGAAGTGGTTAAAGTGATATTGAAGGCTCATATTTGTTAAAGAAGTTATACTTACTTGCTCAGTGTAGGTATTGCGCAGAGTGGTTCCTTACCTTCTCTTCTTGAGTCCCCCACCAGCATCCCCATAGCAAGCAATGTGCTATGGGGGCACATATGCAGGCATGTTCTTGAGCTGGGCAGTGTGTGACTATAGACACAGACACCACTGCTCGGCCACACCCCCTGCTCCTTCCTTATAGGACTTTACTGACACAGCTGAAGCCAAAGACTCCCTCTGCTCTCAATCTGTCCTGTGAGAGTAGGGAGGGAGACCAGTGCTGCTGCTGACAGGCACAGAGATGGATTAAGAGAGGTGACAGATACATGGGGGCCGGGTTAAAGGGGGGGAATGAACAGCTAGTGGAATTTCTTTTTACATTAATGCAGGGAATGTATTAAGGTAATAAAACGTCTGAATTTAGAACCACTTTAAATTGCAGCTTACCACTTGGTAGATATGGTGGCTGCATTTGTTTTCTTTTTTTAGGTTTTTGTCCATTAATTTCACTTGGTGTTCCATCCAGTAAGTCTGTTATTTTTAACTTCCTTTACCAGAACAAGCTGACCAGACAAATTAGAGGGTTGTGACAAACCATTTACCACTGACAGGGGTGCTTGCAATAGTCAGCCTTTATATATTTATGTACAACCTTTATCTCATATGCAGGGGCGGACTGACCATTTGGAAACTCAGGCACTGCCCGAGGGCCTGGGGTCAGTAGGGGGCCCCATGAGATGCCTCTGGTACCTTTTTCATAGGCTTTTTTGAGTTTTGGCAAGGACACAGGGGCCCCATGATCCCCTATTGCCCGGGGGCCCCATGAGTTGTCAGTCCGCCCCTGCTCATATGTATAACCTTTATAAGCTGTACCTGCTTATAAAGTGTAAGCTCAAGTTCAGCTTCAATTTGTTAGTCCATCTAAATCAGCTAGTGTAACACTAACCAACTATTAGAAGCAGATCAAGGATTGATTAATCAATAAACACTTATCTTGTCACACACTATAAGTGTTGTTATTGTAGCCAAAATAACACTCCAAAAGAACGGAATACACATAATTGCAGAAAAAGTGGTTACTTTCAATGACTAACATTGTGAGTTACCAAAAAAAGCTAATCTTTATTATCATATAAATCTATTATCAAAAAATCTACAAAAAGTGCAAGTATTTTCTAAAAATCACCAGCATTTGAAGTGAACATTAACTGGCTTAAAGCATATGTAAAAAGACACTGAGCACAAGACAAACAGACAAGACAGACAAATAGAATAAAAAAAGTCATCCGGATGCACAAATCAAACCATACATAGGGTTGTATCGCAGTACATTCTGTATGTTTAGTAAACAAAAATTCTGTCAAGGTATCTCCTATGTATGGGTTATTGGGAATTGCAAAAATGTCACATAATGGGCCTATTGCTACATCATAATTAATTATATGTTCAAATAGTTCTAATTGCAGATGTCTCCACACATGGCCAAATCTAGGAGGGTGCTGGGGTGGGCTGCCCCACCTGCCCTTGCCCCCCCCCTGCCCCCCCCCCCAGATTTTAGTTGGGCCCCCCCAAACTGCTGAGCTCCTCTCCCCCCATCCCTACACTCAGAGCTGAGACAATCAAAAAGGAGAGTGACAAAGAGAGAGCAAGGAGGAGCACAGGATCGCTCCATCCATCAGGCTGTACACAGTTTCATTACCGTCCCTATGTCCTGCAAGGACTGCTTATCTCTCGCAGCAGCAAACATGGGTAGGGGGCTGGTAATGAAACTGTGTAGAGCCCGATGGACGGAGCGATCCTGTTTCTTTAGCTGTATGGAGCAGCTGTGTTCTGACAGGAGGAGGTGCACGGCACAGAACCACTCCTCCAGAATGTAAGTTGGGAGGATGGGGGGGGGGGGGGTTTACAGGCAAATTGTATATAATGAGGGGGGAGGTGTGGGGGGAAACAGTAATTTGTGCTTGGGATGAGAAGGGGCTATTTGTGCTGGAAAGGGAATGGTGATTGGGGAGGGGGGGGGGGATTTCTGCTAGGAGAAGGATTTGGGGGAATTTAATCCAGTAGGGGGCTTGGGGACAATTGTTGTTCCTACTTGTGCTAAGAGGGGGCAGAGAATTTGGAAAAGGAGAGGATCTCTGCTGGGAAGGGTACTTTAGAAGGGGTTGTGCTAGGAGTAGGAATTTAGAGGAATTTGTCATAGGGAGGGGATTGGAGGATGATGGTTAAGGGGGGGCGGGGGGTGTGAATTGTGCTAGAAGGAAGATTAGTGGGGAGATTTGTGCTAGAAGGGGGATGGGGGGGTGTTGTGCTAGGAGGGGGGATTAGTGGGGGATTTTTGCTAGGAGGGGGGGTTAGCAGGGGGATTTGTGCTAGAAGGAGGGATTAGAGGGATTTGTGCTAGGAGGGGGGATGGGGGGATTTGTGCTAGGAGGAGTGATTAGCGGGGGGATTTGTGCTAGAAGGGGGGATTGGGGGGGTTGTGCTAGGAGGAGTGATTAGCGGGGGGATTTGTGCTAGAAGGGGGGATTGGGGGGGTTGTGCTAGGAGGGGGGATTAGTGGGGGATTTTTGCTAGGAGGGGGGGTTAGCAGGGAGATTTGTGCTGGAAGGGGTAATGGGGGGATTGTGCTAGGAGAGGGGATTATTGTGCTGGGGGGGGGATTAGCAGGGGGGATTGTGCTAGAAGGGGGGACTGGGGGGTTTGTGCTAAGAGGGGGGATTATTGGGGGGATTTGTGCTAGGAGGGGGGGAATAGTGGGGGATTTTTGCTAGAAGGGGGATTTGTGCTAGAAGGGGGGATTGGGAGTTTATGCTAGGAGGGGGGACTAGAGGGGGAATCTATGCTAGAAGTGGGATTGGGGGGTTGTGTTAGGAGGGGGGGATTTGTGCAAGAAGGGCAAGAAAGGGGATTGGAGGGGGTTTGTGCTAGGAGGGGGGATTGGGGGGAGATTTGTGCTAGAAGGTGGTGAGGGAATTTGGGTTAAGAGGGGGGACTGGGGGGGGATTTGGAGATTTGTGCTTGGATGGGAAATTTGAGAGGAAGGTGGATGTGTGCATGGAGGGATGATTTTGTTTTTGGGTGAGGGAGATTTGTTCTAGGAAGGGGGAATTGAGGGCATTGGAGGCAGGATTGGGGGACAAAAGATTTGTGTTGGGATGGGGGTGTATACTGGGAGGAGGGGGCATTTTTGCATTGTTGTTTGGGGAGAATTTTGGCTTGCAGACAGAAGTCATGCTTGGGGGGAGCATGCTGATTAGGTATGTTATTTTTTTTTGAGGGGAGGGGGATTTATGCTGAGACAGGATGCTCACACATGGGGGGGCTTAGTTTGTCATCTTCCCCATGGGAGCTAGTTGACCTTGTCCTGGCACCACACGCAGGACAGTCAATAGATCTCCTCCTCCTCACTCAGCACATTGCTGAAATCGGATTCCCATATAGACACAGCCTCGATCTGCAGTGTATAGCTGGCTGCTATGTTGCAGTTCTGACCCTGTCCTCTCCTCTTCTGACCCATATCCTCTACCTTGCCGACCCTCTGCACCTGCCCTGCTGACCTCTGTCCTCCATCCTGCTGACTCCGGTACATTGCCCTTTTGACCACTGTCCTCTGTCCTGCTGACCCCTTTTTCTCTGCCTTGCTGACCCCCTTTTTTCTGCCCTACTACCCTGTCTTTACCCTGAAAACCCCTGTTCTCCAACCTGCTGACCCCTGTTATCTAGTCTGTTGACCCCTGCCATCTGCCCTGCTGGCCAATATCTTCTGCCCTGCTGAACTCCTGTATACTGCACTAATGACTCTTATACAATCCCATGCTGACCTCCCATCCTCTGCCTGCTGACCCCTATCCTGTGCCATACTGAACTCCTGTATACTGCCCCACCGACTCTTGTACACTCCCCTGCTGATCTCCCATCTTCTGCTTGCTGACCCCTATCCTGTGCCCTACTGACCACCTGTACACTCCCCTACTGAGTCTTGTACACTCCCCTGATGACCTCTCATCTTCTGTCCTGCTGACCCCCTGTACACTGCCCTGCTAACCCCTGTACACTGCCTTGATAATCTGCTGTAAACTGCCCTACAAACTAATGTACTCTGCACTACAAACTGTTGTTTCTATCTCTCTGCCCTGCTGGCCCCCCTGTACACTGCCCTACTGACTTCTATACACTGCCCTGTTGACCTCGCATCCTCTGCCCCCCTGATGTTTTGTACTGCATCCCCACATCAGACAGGTTAGATCTGGCCCTGTCCCCATATAAAGAGTGTATCTACAGAAGAACTGGTAGCTCAAGTCTGGTCAAGGTAGTACGTGGTCAGTTCCTTTGTTGGTATAGTGACTTATGCCCTGGGATAATTATCAGAGTACAAATAATTACTTGTCTATATACTTCCTCAGGGGAAGTTTGGGATGGTGAAAAAATAATAATATTTGCAAGTCCTCCAGTCTTATAGAGCAAATAGGAATACATATATATAGGTACTGTGGAGAGAGCATAGCAAGTGTAGCACATATAGCAAGCACGTCAAGAAGTCGGCACTAAGCGGCAACAGAAAGCATCAAGCGTGGTAAGGACGTTGGAAGCAATCACAGCTGACAGCAAAATTCATCCTAGTCCATAAGGAACTGATCTCATCATGTGTGTTCCAGTTGCTGCATAAGTTATACATATAGTGAGTAGTGTTGGGCTTGATGTTCGAGTCAAATGTAAGTGCAGCTGGATGTCGGACGGTATGCTCATGATCCCTCTTTCAGCATACTGTGGTCATCAAGGGATCGTCCTTGCTTTTCTACTTAAAAGGACAATGTCAAGTTTGTGCTCCTTGGCCATAATAGCATTGCATAGTTTTACCAAGTATTTTTTGAAAAAATGGAAAGATTAAGAACACATACAGCTAATATATTTAAAGCAAGAGCTTCATATTCACACCGTGATGGCCTATGTGTATCAATTTAGTTTTTTTATCTCTTTTGATATTGTATTTTAATTTTAATTATAATTACAATTATAATCTTGTATAGGGAAGTCTTGAAATCCAAAGACACTTATGAAGGGCAGACTCAGAGAGCAAAAGATAATAAGAGAGGCATCTGTAACAATCATATAGATGTATTACATTTCAAGGAAGACATGAAGGTTCATTTCCACATTTAATCCTAATGGGGCCCAACACAAACACTGCCCTCTCCACAGATTGACAATACTGCTGTCCAAAGGTTGTAGAAAATTCAAAAGAGTGCGCTTATACAATATACTTAATGTGTTCCATTAAATCATGTGACAATCTCTTATTAAAATAAATATACAAATACATAAAATAAATCGTAAAGCCATCAATAAATTCACTACTAAACAATTATCAAGTGCATTAAAATAAATGTGTTCAAATAGTTCAAAAAACCAAACGTGCTAAAAAATTACCACTTCATATCTCTGAATCCGAAACCTCGTGTTATTTGTATATTTATTTTAATAGGAGGTTTTCACATGATTTAATGGAATGCATTAAGTATATTATATAAGCGTGGCACTTTGAATTCCATGCAATCCTTAGAAAGTTGGCTACTTTGGTGTGATGCAGCTGGTTGGATATATAGCACAGTCATTTTGGTGAGTGCAAAAATGTTTTTTTATTATTGCTGTCCATAGGTGTCTGCTTTACTACCTCATTAAGAATGCAGACATCATAATACAGGTAGTGTGTTACTGGCAGGATCACCAGGTGAAAAATAAAAAAATAAATATAATGCAACCACCACATCTAAGGAATGGCAAGCGGCAATATATTACATATTTGTCTTTGGATTTAATAATACTTTAAATTATTACTAAAGGACCCTGCATTCACTAAATATGGTCTCCCACAATACACAGAATATGGAAATGCAATTATTTTAGTAAATATAAACTGCTAAATACATTTTCTCATCAGCAGTTAGAGCAGTCTTGTGACTTCAGCTGAGCACTGGTTAAAGCTTGTAGGAGGAGTTTTCTCTAGGAGAATGGAAATTCCCTGACCTCTGTGCTGATCACATTCACTTTTACAAGGAACAAAAAAACCCTCTCTAGCAATACACACTAAACTGAGCATGTGCATATGACTACTGATTCAGTTTGTATCAGGTGGACATTTCAACAAGAGGAGAATCAGAGAAGATAGGATCAAACAGCATTTTTACACAGAGGATTAACCCCTTAGGTTCCACAGTGAGTATAACAAGCATGCTTTACTGCATATACAGACTGATTTTACTGTTGTGGGTTTAGTATCACTTTAATGTAAAATTCCAGACATAATTTATTTTAAAGGTTTGGATAAGGTTAGACCCTTGGTGAGTTTTTTTAATTACTTTATTTGTCCCCATTTGGGACATCTGTCCTCAGTATTTGTCTTGGTGACTGACACCACTGGTAAACAAAGTAAATTGGAATGCAACACTTTTTGACTGTCACCCATACAAGAGTAAAGGGGATATTATTAAGTAGAGGCTGTTGTTTCAGTTCACCTGTCAAAGATGGGATTTCCTCTTATTTTGGTTAGAATTTAAAATATTGGCCATTGAGCCTCTGTAGGCAAGAGGTTCAGGAGTCTATGGGCAGAAATAAAAACATGACAGAGGTTCTAACTCTTTTCATCCAATCCTAAAAAAAAAAACTAAATCCTAATGATCAGTCTGCTAAGGGCAGTAAGCTAGCAATAATTGACCGGAATTCATCTTTCACTGATATGAAGTCAAGATTAGAGTTATCTTGTAAAGCTAGTCATACACATTCCAACCTGATTATGCAAACTCTGTACAATTTCCTACAGACTTACCAACCATTATGCAATACGAAGGCCTGAACAATCTATTCAATCTATATCCAACATATTCACCTACATACAATATTTAAGATTGTGCAACCAGATAATGTAATGTGTATTATTATTATTATTATTATTATTACAGTTAAATTGAATGTCTGCTTTTTAGCTTCAGTGTTTTGTCTATAAATAAGCAGACTGTGCCCTGCATTAGAATGAAAAGAACAGAATTATTTACTGGATGCTTAGGCAGAAAAGAGGCAAAAAACTAGTGGAGATAGCCACACACATTATCTGCATAAGAAACCTATTATACCTTTATGTAGCAGTAAACATACATTTTGTGCATGAATCATATGCAGTACAAAAACTTTCATGTAAGGGCTCAAAAACAGTAGCCTGTGCAATTCGCAAAGGCAGCTGAAATGTGCATTTCCCCTCAAATTAGGTTTCAGCACCATGGAGAGAGGTTCTCCATAGTTCAGACTTGCTCTCTTTACACTCTGTCCAATCTTTCCCTCCCCAAGCTCTGTGAGCCAAGTCAACGCTAATTGCAGATTCAATATTTCATATTGAGATGTGAAGCTATTTGCAAATGATCAATACGAGACTTTGCAAGGAAAGAGGTTGCTGCAATCAAAGGAGAGAACGTATCTTATTAAAACAGCTTGTCATGTCTGGGAGCAGAAGGCGGGTGCCAAGTGGGGGCCCCAGTAATCTCTAGTAACACAGACTACCTCTAATGATAAAAAAACATTTTTAGAAAGGTATCTTTGTTAGTGACTGTGTGTCTGTCCATACTGTATTTCCAGAATATGTGGAATAAACAATTCATATATTGAAACAGATGGCCTTGAATAAATGAGCTGTAAACATTATGTATAGAAAAAAAATAGATCTATTTATTTATTTATTTATCGAGTTTATATAGCGCCAAAGGGTTTGCTCAGCGCTGTACAATAGAGGGGGGACAATACATGAAACAGTACAGTAACATCAAACAGCACACAAGGGGTAAGAGGGCCCTACTCTTTCGAGCTTACAATCTAGGAGGGAGGGGGTAGAGGTACAGGAGGAAATGGCTGTGGGGGATGGAGTGGAAGGAGGAGGGAAGGGCAGCGGCTGTTAGGTGAGGGTGGGGTAGGCTTCCCTGAAGAGGTGGGTTTTCAGGGAGCGCCTGAAGGTGAGGAGGGAAGGTGACAGTCTGATGGGTTGGGGTAGTGAGTTCCAGAGGATGGGGGAGGACCTGGAGAAGTCTTGCAGTCGTGCGTGGGAGGAGGAGACCAGGGAGCAAGATAGAAGGAGGTCCTGTGAAGAGCGAAGGGTACGGGTAGGGTGGTATCTGGGAATCAGGTCGGTGAGGTAGTTAGGGGCAGTGTTGTGAATGGCTTTATAGGTCAGAGTGAGCAGTTTGAATTTAATGCGTTGGGCAATGGGGAGCCAGTGGAGGGAGAGGCAGAGGGGGGTGGCAGAGGTGGAGCGGCTGGTGAGGTGGATGAGTCTGGCAGCTGAGTTCAGGATGGTCTGAAGCGGGGTGAGTTTGCACTGGGGTAGGCCGGTGAGGAGGGAGTTGCAGTAGTCAAGGCGTGAGATAATCAGGGAGTGAACGAGTAGTTTAGTGGTGTCTGGGGTAAGGAAGGAGCGTATCTTGGAGATGTTCCGGAGGTGGAGCCTGCATGAGTTTGTGAGAGATTTGATATGAGGTTGAAAGGAAAGGTTTGAGTCCAGAATGACGCCAAGGACCTTGGCTTGCGGGGCGGGATTGATGGTGGTGTTGTTGGTAGTGATGGAAAGGATGGGGGGGGGGCACGGGAAGGGGGAAAGACGAGAAGCTCGGTTTTGGAGAGGTTGAGTTTGAGGAAATGGAGCGACATCCAGTCAGAGATGTCGTTTAGGAGGTGAGTGATGCGGGCGGAGAATGTGGGGGTGAGGTGAGGGGTGGATAGGTAGATTTGAGTATCATCAGCATAGAGGTGGTAGTTGAAGCCGTGGGAGTGTATGAGTTTGCCAAGGGAGGAGGTGTAGATGGAGAAGAGAAGGGGTCCAAGGACAGAGCCCTGGGGGACCCCAACAGAGAGGGGGAGGGAAGAGGAGGTGGCGCCGTTGTAGCAAACGCTGAAGGAGCGTTGGGATAGGTAGGAGGAGAACCAGGAGAGAGCGGTGTCTCTGATGCCAAGGGAGAGTAGTTTATTAAGGAGGAGGGGGTGGTCGACTGTGTCAAAGGCCGCAGAGAGGTCTAGGAGAAGGAGGACAGAGTAGTCGCCTGAAGATCTGGATCTTCTGTTTGATTGATATAGATGACAGTCAGGGGCGGACTGACCATTTGGAAACTCAGGCACTGCCCGAGGACCCCTGGTCAGTATGGGCCCCATGAGATGCCCCTGGTACCTTTTTCATAGGCTTTTTTGAGTTTGGGCAAGGACACAGGGGCCCCGTGATCCCCTATTGCCCGGGGGCCCCATGAGTTGTCAGTCTGCCCCTAATTACAGCTTATTTATTTGTACTGTACTATGTTATTTAACATGATCCACAGAACTGCTTTTCCATTTCCTTCAATAAACTGCGTATTGAATGACACTCTTCTAGGCCATAACACGGTTTCCTTACAAAACTACCTAAACCTACTATTTACTGCCTTAGGATTCAACTAATGCCTTTCTAACAGACCTGCCCATTTACAGATATACAACAGAAAGTAAGTGACACTAGGATAGCCATAGCATAAGCATGACATGCCATCTGTTAGTTTCAATATTTATCTCTCAGTTAGGTAAGTCATAGCATTGGATTGAGTGGGCTCTTGTCCATAGGGTTTTGTTTGCCTTCCTATGGACCAAAGTGCAAGAGCTACTGTATGAGAAGTTGATGAACAGCAGTCTGTTAGAGAGGACTGTTGGCACCAGTCCTGGATTATCAAATAGGCAGAGTAGGCATTGGCCTATGGGCCCTACACTGTTTAAAGGGCCCCGTGACAACAAATAAAAACTATATTGATTTGATCCTCAAAGAAAATTACAATAAAGCTTTTTTAAACTGTTTACAAAAGATAGAAAAAAATGAATTCACCGAAAGAGACAAAAAAAATGAAAAACTCTATAGAGAAAATTCTGTATTTATGTAATATATCCAATAACAACTTAACCACTTCAAGTCCGGACACTTTTACCCCCTTCCTGTCCAGCTTCAGCTTTCAGCGCTATCACACTTTGAATGACAATTGCGCGGTCATGCAACACTGTACCCATATTAATTTTTTAGCATTTCTTTGAGACAGATAAAGCTTTATTTTGGTGGTATTTATTCACGACTGGAATTTTTTTATTTTTTTTGCTATATATATGAAAAAGTCCAAAAATTTAGAAAAAAAGTGTTTTTCTTATAAAATTTTGCAAATAAATAATCTTTCTTCATAAATTTTGGCCAACATTTATTCAGTTATCTTTTTAGTAAAAAGAAACTTAACCCAAATTAGTTTATAACCAAAAATTATAATTTTTTAAATTTCTTTTTTTACATTTTTATTTTATTTTTTATATTATTATTTGTTTTTTTTTACATACTGTCACCCTAGCAGTACAGTGTCACCATGGTACTACTTGTGGAGGGTTATGAAGATTTTTTTTTTTTTTACACGGATACTTTTACACCCATAAAGGCTGTAAAAACAATAATTTCTCATTCTCTCTAGCTGCATCCTTGCAGCCATTGAGAAATACTGTGTGAGCTGTGATTGGTCACAGCTTGTCACATGGTACAAGGTTTTTGTGAATAGCCTTGTACCATGTGACCTCTGTGATCATTCACAGATTTCCCACGTAGTAAGCAATGATGTCAGAAGTGACATCTTGCTTACTACTTTTCATGTGATCACTGATTGGCCAATCAGTGATCACATGATCGGGACCTCGCACAGAGGTCCTGTACAATGATCGGTGTTCCACTGTGTCTGGAGGACACAGCGGGCACGGATTGAGGTGCAGCGCGCTCCCAGGGAGCGAGCACAAGCAGGGGGCGGGGAGGCCATTTATAAACAGCCACCCGCCCCTGCACTGCCACCATCCGGCCGTTTATCTACAACGGCGACGGGAAGTGGTTGAAGTACATAAACCACAGACATTAGGTTCACATTACAGTTTGTCTCATCAAAGCTCGTCTTCTTTCAACTGTCAATTTGTAAAAAAGTTTTGGTGCAACCTACGTGCATGTAATGTACAGTAGTGATGGTCAGCTCCATTTAGCAGCCAGCATGCACACTACTTAGTTCAATATTATCCTACTAGAGTACACTCATGAGAAAACTCCAGAAACCTGTGAGGGGGGCCCCAAGATTTTGACTGCCTAGGGGCCTCAACAGAGTCGAATCCAGCACTAGCTGGAACACTAGGTAACATTATGTAGTATGCAATTGTTCCTTACACTCAGGATAGAAAGGTGATTAGAGCTGGTCTAATATTTAAGAAGGTATGTATTTTGTTCGGCTTGCACTACTTAGAAAATGTTTATAGCTGTGGA
Organism: Staurois parvus; assembly: GCF_062004578.1. Taxonomy (NCBI): domain Eukaryota; kingdom Metazoa; phylum Chordata; class Amphibia; order Anura; family Ranidae; genus Staurois; species Staurois parvus. Next base: position 2,011,363 of record NW_028317941.1, read on the forward strand.
TGGGCCATATTTTCTAAGAACCTGTAAAAATTCAGTGTTCTCTATTTCCAATCACTGAGTGCTGTAATTTTTTACAGAAACAGGTTACACTTCACAGAATTATTCAGAAGGTAGTGGATCAACCTAAATGTATTATGAAAAGCCTGTTGAATTGAGCTGCAGTGAATTATATATAAATCAGATTAAGAGCAAGTTTACACCACAAAAACACACTCTGGATGTATTCCGGATATGTGTTTGCTTACAGTTCACACCACACTCCATTCCAGTGTAGATTTGATGCAGTTTGTTATTTTCCAGTACAGTTCTGTGCGGAAAAAATGCAGCATGTTCTATTTTTGTTTTCTGCACCGGAAACTGACTGGAACTGACTGCACGGGTGTGAACTAGGGCCATTGGAATACATGGAAAACACTATGCATGCATTTTTTTATGCAGAAAAAAAACTGCATTGGACTGCATCTAGTGTGAACTAGGCCAAAGGGTGGTCAAAAGTATCAAAGGCACTGTCACATGTCATAGACTTTATTAGAAGTTCACTGATTGTCTTTACCTTCTACCTTGAGTTGCTCTTTAAAAAAGTATATTGTGTTCAGGGAACATGTGTTAACCTGTTGACCCCAGCCACATGCATATATTAGTTACATATATAGCTAGTCTGGCTGAAAAAAGACCAACCAGTTCAACCATTAAAAAAAAAAAAATATAAAGCCTACACCCACAGTTGATCCAGAGGAAGGCAAAAAAACCCAGCAAAGCATGATCCAATTTGCTCCTGCAGGGGAAAAAATTAATTCCGGATCCCCCGAGTAGCAATCGGATATTCCCTGGATCAACCTTACCTATAAATGTTAGTATCCAGTTATATTCTGTGTATCCAAGAAAGAAACCAGGCCTTTTTTAACCCCCCTGGCGGTATTCCCGAGTGCAGCTCAGGGTAAAGTTTCAGTACCACAAGAGGTAACCTCGAGCAACACTCGGGCTTACCATGCGGTGCTGCTCCGGAATCCCTCGATCACTTACCTTGTCCTGCGCTTCCGCGATGTCCCTCCTGCAGTGTCCCCGGCAATGTCCTCCGGCGGATGCCGGCATCTGTCATCTGGGTTCCGTCCCCTGCGAGCGTCGGGACGTACGGGGGATGGAACAGAGGGAAATTTGAAAATGACAAACAGTGACATTCACTAAATACACTAAAATCACATAGTAAAACATTACTGTACCAAATCATTTCACATGAATTTTGTCCCTAGTGCTTTGTCCTGTGCCCTGCCTGCATTTTTACTGTTCTTTCTGCCTGGAAACTGAGAAACGTCCATAGAGTCCAAAAAGCGCCCTTTAGGTCAAAAGCGGTTTTAGACCAGCTAGAGAGCAGCGATACTAAATGAGAACTACTTGCAGAATTGAGTGATAATGATTCGTGGGGAAATTCATCATCAGACACTGAAAACGATTTTGCGACTTTGCTCAGTGATGTGCAAACTTTCCGCAATATATCAAATTTCAGTGTTTTTTGTTTGATTATATTATTGAATTAAATTTATTATTATTATTATATTATTATTTTTTATGATTATTTCTTAAATTATAATTTATGATTTCGTGTTTCAAATTTTAACATACCCGGAATGTTTACTAGACTCTTGTTCGGACAGATTTCAGTGAGTTATTCCGAAAAATTACAGGCCTACAATAAAAAAAAACTACATATTTCCATGCAAAAAAATGTACCGCTTTGAGCACAGAAATACTGACATAATCAGACCGCTAGGGAGGTTACATTCTAAGGACTATAACTAACTCACATTCATACATACACATACTACACTTTAACCACTTGCTGACCGCAGATAGCCGAATAATGGCTTCACTGTGGCCGGCCAGTTCTGGGAGGGCGTCATATGACGTCCTCCCAGAACACGCTCTCCTGCATGCCCCTGGGGGTGCGCACCAGCGATCTCCATGAACGCTGTGTCCTACGGACACAGCTGAAAACGTGATATGGTAAAAGGTCAATCACAGTGGCCTTGTACTTGATCAGCCATGTCCAATGACACACTGATCACCAGGAAATGCAATTGACAGTTACCGGCTGCACTTGCCTCACGCTGTCACAGCGTGAGGAAAGTACTGCCGAGAACCGGCAGTTGTCAGAAGAGGGATAGGCACTGATGATCAGTGCCCTGATAATCGGTGCCCAGCAGTTCCACCCACTAGTGCTGCCCACAAGTGCCCAGCAGTGCCGCCCACAAGTGCCCAGCAGTGCCACCCACCTGTCCCACCAGTGCCACCCAACAGTGCTCATCAGTGCAGCCCATCAGGGCCATCCATCAGTGCTATCTAGCAGTGCCACCCATCAAAGCCCAGCAGTGCCGCCAGACAGTGCCCAGAAGTGCTGCCAGTCAGTGCCCAGCAGTGCCACCAGTCAGTGCCCATCAGTGTCACCTATCGGTGCCCATCAATGCCACCTATCAGCGCCTCTTATCAGTGCCGCCTATCAGTGCTGCCTATCAGTGCCGCCTATCCGTGCCACCTCATCAGTGCCGCCTATCCGTGCCCATCAGTGCTGCCTATCAGTGCAGCCTCATCAACGCACATCAGTGAAGGAGAAAAATGACCTGTTTGCAAAATTTTATAATAGAAACAAAGAAAAACCTTTTTGTTTTCACATTTTTTGCTTTTTTTTTGTTTATAGTGCAAAAAATAAAACACCCAGCAGTGAGTAAATACCACAAAAAGAAATCTCTATTTGTGTGAAAAAAATGATAAAAATTTCATATGAGTACAGTGTTGCATGACAGCGCAATTGTCATTCAAAATGCGACAGCGCTGAAAGCTGGAAATTGGCCAGGAGAGGAAGAGGGTATAAGTGCCCAGTAGGCAAGTGGTTAAATAAAAACCAAAGTCAGCATTATGGGTGCTGATGTCAGAATATAGAGTGTTCCGAAGTTCCAGATAACTCATTGTCGATTATAAAGTGATGCGCATAACCATAAAGTTTGTTGTGAATAATTGTCGAATTGATGTCCATAATTATGTATACAATGCAATGGACAAGAAGTGGTATTTTAAAGCGTGGTGTGTAATTTCCAGTGATTTACAAAGCAGCATGCGTCACTCAGCACTATATGCTGGGATTACCTCTAACAGCGCCCAGTGATTGACAGGCTGGTAAGCTCCCACTCCACGGTGTGCTGGGAAACCACATGATAAGAATGCATAGTGGCAGAGTGAGATGACATCGTCTGTCTATATTATTTCAGCAAAAACCGTGATAAACATACATACCAATGCCTGAGCTGCAAATGGGATCAGCACTGTGAGCAGGCAACTAATGGACCCTGAAATGCAGCCTGTTTTGTTGCAAATTTGCCTGACAGACTTTGAAGCTTTTTTATTTGCAAGCCAGTTGCAGAATTTATAGCCTGAGGGAAGCCCACTTCTAAAAGGACACCGTAACCTAATTGCCTTTTAGACGTGAACGTCAGGAGCCAGATGCTGAATTATGTCATTAATGGGAACTGTTTCCTCACTTTGCATAGAGTGGCATTATAACGGCGTCAGCATTTTGCAACCAGCCCTACCCCCACCGCGTCTTAAACCATTTCATGCTCTTGCTCTGATATGCCATCAAGAAGTGGCACAGGTGTTCTTAAAGCATGTTGTTGTTCTTAATAAAAAAGCAGCACCCTACATTAAATATAAAGCGTTACAAAAGGTGAATTTTATGCTCGGTTAGTGATCGGTTAGGAAAAGATACTGCAGTGGAAAAAGCTGAAAAAGCTGCTCTGATGTCATGTAACTTCTCGGTACACATTATGCTTGCTTTACATCAAGTATGGGATTTACAGGATTCCCTGTGGAGCAACATGGAGATTTTTGTGGAAGAGATAATTTTTTTCTCAAGGGCAGATCTGGAAATAGTTAGAGGATATGGGTATTGCCATGTAACTGAGAACTGTTCTATAAAAATATATTTCAAAAAGTATATATATATATATGTACTGTAATTTTATATATATATATATATATATATATATATATATATATATATATATGAATGTGTTAGCACTATTGCTACTAATTGCAGTCCACATTTATTAATTTGTTCTTGTAGAATTTTCTGATATACGTATAATAATTCTTTAGTGTCTATAGGCGATTTCAGATAATTAACCGCCTCCCGCCCGCTATATAAGGAAATTACGGGCGCAAGGTGGTTCTCTTGTTCACATGACGTCCTTCCACTCTAACTGCGTGTGCGCGGCTCAGGGAGTGTGCAGCACGGTGATCGGTGGTGCACTGTGTCCCTCGGACACAGCGGATCACCGGTCAATGAAAAGAGCCGAAGATGTCAGCTTGGTCATGTGATCAGCTGTGTCCAATCAGAGCTGATCGCATGTAAATAGGGAAATGCCGGTTATCGGCATTTCTCTCCTCATGAGTTGTCACGCTGACAGCTCGTGAGGAGAGGAGAGCCAATAATTGGCATTCCTCAGAGGGGGCATGTACACTGATCATCAAGGCACTGATGATCAGTGTGCCCTGATGATCGGTGTAGCCCCAGCAGTGCTACCTGTCAGTGTCCATCAATGCCAGCTGTCAGTGCTCATCAGTGCCACCTGCCAGTGTTCATCAGTGCCTCATCAATGCCACATATCAGTTCCTACCAGTGCACATCAATGCCACATATCAGTGCCCATCTGAGCTGCCTTTCAGTTTCACCTATCAATGCCAGTCAGTGCCACTTATCAGTGCTGCCAATCAGTGCCACCTATCAGTGCCAGTCAGTGCCACCTATCAGTGTGCAGCAGTGCCGCCTATCAGTGCCCATCAGTGCTGCCTATCAGTGCCTGCTAAGAGTGCCAGTCAGTGCTGCCTAACAGTGCCAGTCAGTGCCAACTATCAGTGCCAGTCAGTTCCACCTATCAGTGCCACCTATCAGTGCTATATATGAGTGCTGTCTTTCAGTGCCCATCAGTGATATCTGTCAATGCCTATCAGTGCCACCTACTAGTGCCTCCTCATCAGTGCCCATCAGTGCTACCTATTAGTGCCTATCAATTCAGCCTCATTAGCGCACATCAGTGAAGGAGAAAAATCACTTATTTACAAAAACTAAGAAAAAACATTTTTTTTTCAAAATTTTCAGTTGTTTTTGGTTTGTTTAGCATAAAATAAAAGAAACCCAGAGGTGATTAAATACCAACAAAAGAAAGCTCTATCTGTCTCAAAAAATGATAAAAATGTCATATGGGTACAGTGTTGCATGACCGCGCAGTTGTCATTTAAAGTGCGAGAGCGCTGAAAGCTGAAAATTGGCCTTGGCAGGAAGGGGGCATAAGTGCCCTGTAGGCAAGTGGTTAAAGAGCCAGTGAAATAAAATAAAGTGTGATTTATTTTACTGGCTTAAAATAACAATGTAAAATGTATCATGAATAACAAGGTAAAACAAAAATATAAAAACAGAAGTTATAAAGATGCATCAAGCTTATTGTCATGGCTGTCCTGCCATGTGCTTCTTGTCTGTTCAATGCAGCTCAGTCTGAGCAAGAAGAAGGAAGTGACGTGGTTTTGGGTCTCTTAGAGAATGCACCTGTTTCAGCTTCTCAGTATGTGAATCATGACAGCGTCTTCATGCTTTGCTTGTGTCTGTCTGTGTGTGAATAGACTGACATGTGTATGTATGTGCTGTGAGTGTTGTGTATTGTGTATTGTGTATTGTGAGCTTCGCATCTTAGGGTGTCTCTTTATGTTACATATAGACGTCATAATTCTCATAACTCAGAACCTTGTATGGCAAACAATTTTGCTTAGTAGAGCAATTTCATTGAAAGGAGGGGGTACTACATATATGGTCTTTTGATTGACAAGCCCATATGTATTGGCTTCATAAGTTGACAGTGTTGCATCAGCCTACTCATGTGACCAGTTTCTCTGTTTAACCGCCTCCCGCCTGCCATATATGGTAATGACAGGCGCAAGGCGGTTCTCTCATTCTGGGAGGACGTCATATGATGTTCTTCCACTCTAAGTGCGCATGCGCGGCTCTGGGAGCGCGCAGCGTGGCGATTGGTGGTTCGCTGTGTCCCTCAGATACAGCAGATCACCGATCAACGGAAAGAGCCGAAGATGTCGGCTTGGTCATGTGATCAGCTGTGTCCAATCACAGCTGATCGCATGTAAATAGGGAAATGACGGTTATCGGCATTTCACTCCTCACGAGCTGTCACACTGACAGAGGAGAGGAGAGCCGGTAATCGTCATTCCTCGGAGGGAACATGTACACTGATCATCAGGGCTCTAATGATCAGTGTGCCCTGATGATCAGTGTAGCCCCAGCAGTGCCACCTGTCAGTGCTCATCAATGACAGCTGTCATTGCCCATCAATGCCACCTGCCAGTGCCCATCCGTGCCACATCAATGCCACATATCAGTGCCCATCTGAGCTGCCTTTCAGTGCCACCTATCAGTGCCAGTCACTGCCACCTATCAATGCCAGTCAGTGCCACCTATCAGTGCTGCTAATCAGTGTCACCTATCAGTGCCAGTTAGTGCCACCTATCAGTGCGCATCAGTGCCCCCTATCAGTGCCCATCAGTGCTGCCTATCAGTGCCACCTAACAGTGCCAGTCAGTGCCGCCTATCAGTGCCATATTTGAGTGCTGCCTTTCAGTGCCCATCAGTGATGCCTGTCAATGCCCATCAGTACCACCTACTAGTGCCTCCTCATCAGTGCCCATCAGTGCAGCCTATCAGTGACCATCACTGCAGCCTCATTAGCGCACATCAGTGAAGGAGAAAAATCACTTATTTACAAAATTTTATAACAAAAACTAAGAAAAAACGTTTTTCATTTTTTTCAAAATTTTCTGCGGTTTTTGGTTTGTTTAGCAACAAATAGAAAACCCAGAGGTGATTACATACCAACAAAAGAAAGCTCTATCTGTCACAAAAAATGATAAAAATGTCATATGGGTACAGTGCTGCATGACCGCGCAATTGTCATTCAAAGTGCAACAGCGCTGAAAGCTGAAAACTGGCCTGGGCAGGAAGGGGGTATAAGTGCCCTGTAGGCTAGTGGTTAAAGGATAGTATAACTAAGAATCTATCTTTACAACATAATATCTCAATAATGTTGTATAACCAAAAATCTACTTATGTAACACATAATATTACCGACTTATAAAACATACATTAAATACACAGATACTCATAGAATATATTATTTCATACTAATTCTGTTTTGGTTCACTTCTGACTCCCATGACATCCTACACCAGAGATCTTTTAACCAGCTATGCCCATCTACGAAAATGTCCTAAATACTCAGCTTCTAGCTAGTTATCTTAACACCAAATACTCTGACATTTTTCTGGCTCAGCTATAACTGAAGAATTCAACACTATCACTTGTTCAAGTCCAACCACACATTTTAATATTAATTATGATTAAACCATAATTATTATGATTGAACCAAGTATTTTGCAAGCTTGCCATCAATATAATATAATTCATATAAGTGCCGAATTATGAATTTGGAATTAATGTTTAACAGTTCTACAAAAAAAAGATTACCTGACCACCACAGGTGTAATCTCCATGATGTACAGATATTCAATACAGCAATTTTTAATGGTGTACCCTATTAAAAGTAGGATCAAATGAGAAGCAGAAGCTCTTTTATGAGAGAACAATGCTTGGATGTATAAATAACAAACAATTCCATTAGTCTCTTTTTTTTTTTTACAAAGGTTAACTCAATTACATATTCTTCTTGAGTATATCACATTCCTAGGTTACTGCACTCTGCTGGGCCCTTGCAATACATGTGGACAAGACTGGATAGATATTCTTTTCCCAGAGCATTTAGCCATTTTAAAGGAATCAGTATTCCTATATGTTCCATGTGATGCTAACACCTATATACTGGTTCTACATATTAAAAATGCAAAAACATGTTTAGCCCTAACGTGTATCAGAACCCAAGAACACAAATGGAACTTGTAAAATGTAGCTTACCCTTCCTTAGATGTGGTGGATACATTCATTTTTATTTTACAGGCTTTTTTTTTACTATATTTTTGACTGGTGATCCTGCCACTAACATATTGTTCAAGGGTTACAATGCTCACTTACTGAATCTATAGAGTAGCAGTGTTGTCACTCTAAGATAGGACTACAGAACCCTTCCTCTTCTTTTCTGCGTTATGACATGGGGTAAGTGTTTTATAGTTAATTTAGTTGAACTGGACAGGACTAATAACATTATTTAAAAGAGAAGCTATTTTGTCTATACATCTTCTGTGGGTCACAAGAGTGCACTTAATTCTGCACTCCTGTAACCCAGATGCAGCCAACAGCTGAAGCCAGTCCAGAATCAGGAGTGATCCCGACAATAATGTTGGGATTTGTCCAAATTCCTAACCGGCAGCTGGCCCAGCCTCTCAGCATGCCACTGAGAGCCTGCTGCTCCCATCCTCTACACAGTCCGGTGCTCCAGTGAGCTGTGAAGGGGCCAAGCACATAACCAGTAACTGACAGTCAGCACTCTTTGCTCAGAGCGGACCCAAGAACTGATCAATCAGAGGTCTTTGATTACTCAATTCTCGGTGTAGAGCCCATGGGGGGCAACTACAGCATCAGATCAATGCTTCATCTACATACAGTGAAGGAAATAAGTATATGATCCCCTGCTGATTTGGATGTTTTCCCACTCACAAAGGGATGATGGAAGGGGGCTATGTACCGTCAAATCTTGGATGAGAACCTTCTTCCCTCAGCTAGGGCTTAGAAAATGGGTCGTGGATAGATTTTCCAGCATGACAATGACCCAAAACACACGGCCAAGGCAACAAAGGAGTGGCTCAAGAAGAAGCACATTAAGGTGTTGGAGTGGCCTAGCCAGTCTCCAGAACATAATCCGATTGAAAATCTGTGGATGGAGCTGAAAGTTCGAGTTGCCAAACGGCAGCCATCAAACCTTATTGACTTGGAGAGGATCTGCCAAGAGGAGTGGGCAAAAATAACTCCTGAGATGTGTGCAAACCTGGTGGCCAACTACAGGAAACGTCTGACCTCTGTGATTGCCAACAAGGGATTTGCCACTAAGTACCACTAAGGGATTTGCCACTAAGTCATGTTTTGTGAAGGGGATCAAATACTTATTTCCATTATGAACATGCAAATCAGTGCATCATTTGTTAGACATGCATTTCTTTTGAATTTTTTGTTGCTATTCTGTCTCTCAGTGTTACAATACACCTACCATTCGATTTTTAGACTGATCATTTCTTTCAAAACATTCAAAATCAGCATGGGATCAAATACTTATTTCCTTCACTGTAGGTGATTATGAATGTTTGTTATTTTTGAATCACTTCTCTAAAACAAAAAAATAATAGTATAACAGCTTGCTGGTGGCTGCATTTGTTTTTTTTTCTTTTAACTTGGTGATCCAGCTGTAGTATTAACTCACGCCCTGTCCTAGGATGACAGAGCAACAGTGTCACCCTATAAAAGTGATTCTGTTAGAAGTACATAACACTGTGTTAGGACTGCATAACACCTCCCTCTCTTCATATTACGCAGAGGGGTTTGTAGTCTACACAAATAGCAGGGAACAATGTTAACTAGTAAAAGTCCAGAGGCAGAGAATACAGAAAATTATTAGATTTCTGGCTCAATGAACAACTTCATTGTTTTGCATGTGTCAGTTAGGTATAATAAAACACTTTCAATAGAATATTTAACAAACCAAAAGGGAGTAAATAAGATAACTGTATTGTAACTTATATATATGTACTCTAAGATTTTAATACAGAGCACACAACACAAGACAGCACTGGATTTCTGAAAGAATCAACAGGTATTGTTTTTTCCACATATTGAGTGGATATAACAAAACCCTTTCAAAGATATATTTAGCAAACCAAAAGGACAAGTAATAGAAGTTCATTAGGGTTTGCTTACACTATAAAGCAATGCCTTGTGTTATAAACACAGCAGGCATCATGACTGGGGCCTGTCCCTTCGGACTAGTCTGTTGGATAATAAAGGGGTTAAATGATGGCAGAAGGGAAGGATGGTGAAGGGGCGTGATTTGGACTGTGGTGGCAGATTATTGGTAGGAGGAAGAAAAAGGAGGGGACTCCTGCATCATGTTAAGTCCCGTGACATACTGGTCACTCAGTTGGCGCCCTTCCACAAAGAAAGAAGTCCCCACCCTCCCTCCCCCAAGTTTTCGTTCCTGTGTTTTGTTGTTATGGCTTTGCTTATGACATTTATAAAAAAAATTTTAAATTAAAAAAAAAAAAAAAATATATATATATATATATATATATATATATATATATATATAATTGAAAAAAAAAAAGAATACATACATACATTAAAAAAAATTGTGTTTTTTTCATACAGGACAAAGAATAAATAAATACAAAGTAATTAATTAAGAGACAATTTGTTATTATTGGTTCCAGTCATGTATATTTGTTGTCACGTGGTATTTTTTGTCACAGCTGGCGTTTATTCCTTTTGTGGGCTGAGGTGGCAGGTGGCTGGTAGAGGCTGTGGAATTGGTAGCAGGAGGCCCAAGTAATCCCCTGAGCCTGACCTGGACAGCTGGGGGCTGAATTGGCTCCTGCTAAGGAAGAAAAGTGGAGATACGCCACTCAGCACTGCTAAAAGGGATTTTGGTGTTAGATATGTTTTATTGGTTGATTTTTCATAGATCTCAAGATGTTGCCGATACTTAATAAAGTATCAACGCAGTTAAAAGTATCTTTGTTGTCAGTGTAGTTATTTTAGTCAATCTCAGGGACAAGTGAGCAGTGTACCAGTCAAGAAAACCTGTGCTTTGCCCATTCAGGTATCACATTTGTTTGTACATGTACTATACCGTACAGTGCTGCATGATATGTTGGTGTTTTATAAATAATAGTGATTGCAGTTTCGTCTCTCAGAGTCAGTGGTGGGAATTTAGGGTTTTGGGTTTTCTGTAGGCATCTGCAGAACTTTAAATAGAATCAGATTTTATAAAAGTACCTTCCTTCACTTTGCTCTGAAAGTTTAGTTTTGGGTAGAATCCAATGTATTTAAAAACACTGACACAGTGAGTATTACTGCATTCAATTTAGGCCAAATTCAGTAAGAGATGCCTGCACCAATTCTCCTCCTCCCAAATGAATGCAGAACATGGGCATGGGTTTAATTATGGCATTAAACCTCATTTATAGGATGCCGTCCACCTGTATTTTAGTGCATGCTGCACGGATGATGACCATTGACTTCTGTAGTAACTGGCAATATAAAAGAATATAAACCATCCAAAAGCACAAATATGAAAAGAAACCACATTCCCATAAAAATTTTGGTTGTATAGAGTCTATGAAAATCCCTTAAGACACTCAGATGGATGGAGTTAATTGCTGATAGTGTCTGCATACTCGAAAGCAGGGTTTCTAGGGTGATTCCCACTGGCAAACCATGTGAAAAAACAAAAACAGAGAAGAGAGGGAAAGTGCCAATGGTTCAGTTTAGCCACTTGTCCTCTAGAGGATTTACACCCCTTCCTGACAAAGTAATTTTTTGCGATACGGCGCCTCGTTACTTTAACTGACAATTGCTCGGTCAAGCAACGCTGCACCCAAATTAAATTTATGTCCTTTCTTTTGGTGGTATTTGATTGCCTCTGCATTTTTTATTTTTTGCGCTATAAGCAAAAAAACTGACAATTTTGAAAAAAAAACTATATATTTTTGATTTTTTACTATAAAACATATCCAATAAAAAAATTTTAAAAATCAAATTTCATCAAAACATTAGGCCAAAATGTATTCTGCTATATGTGTTTGCTAAAAAAAATCTCAATACGTGTAAATTAATAGGTTTACGTGAAAGTTATAGCATCTACAAATGGCGATATATATATATTTTTTTAATACTAGTAATGGCGGCGATCAGCAAGTTATAGCTGGACTGCAGCGGGCATTCTGACACTTGGGGGGGGAACTGACTAACTGCCACTGTCATCCCCAGTGACATTAATACAGTGATCAGTGCTAATAAAAAGCACTGACACTGTACTAATGACACTGGGGAGGAAGGGGTTAACATCTGGGGCAATCAAGGGGTTAACTGTGTGCTGTTTTACAAACTGTGCTGTACGTAATTTACTGTGTAAGCATGCTGCTTTGTGTTGCTCTGCTATGCTGGTGCTGACAGGGGAGAAATCTGTATTGTTTTCATACAGACCTCTCCCCTGTCAGTGTTCCTCTGTGATTGCCGGGTGCCAGCAGGGAATTTCCATCCGAGGACCCGGTGATCGACAGCTGTAGCCACCAATGGGTGCGTGGGTAGGGCAGAAATACAAAATCACATATATGTATGTGATTTTGCACAGCTCTGCCACCCTGTAGCAGTAGTAGGGTGGTTGGGAAGCGGTTAGTATTTATTATACAACAATAAAAGATAGGTGCAAGTATGCACTCATGTGCTGTACATACAGCCATGGCCAAAAATATTGTCACCCTGCATTTCTGTCAGATAATGCACCACATCGCCCATAAAATTTTTGCAATTGCAAATGTTTAGGCATTCTCATGTTCATTTCTTTTGTTTGTATTGGTATGACACAAAAGTGAAGTAACAAAAAGCCAAAGTTGACATATTCCATGCAAAACCCCAAAAATGGTCTGGACAAAATTACTGGCACCTTCTCAAATTTGTAAGAAATAATTGCATTTCAAGTTTGTGATGCTCCTGTAGTTTCTAATCAAACTCATCTGTATCAAATAACAGCTGCTGACAATATAGAAATCACACTGGCAACCAGTTAAAGTGGTGAAAAATTCACTCAACCTTTCTGTTTTGTGTCTCTATGTGCAACATGCAGCATGGAGAAGAGAAAGAGCAGCAAATAATTGTCTTAGGATTTGAGAACAAAAATTGTGGAAGAGTATGGACAATCTCAAGGTTACAAGTCCATCTCCAGAGATTTTGATGTTCCTGTGTCCACTGTGCGCAACATTGTCAAGACGTTTTCAGCAGATGGCACTGTAGCTAACTTCGCTGGATGTGGACGAAAGAGAAAAATTGATCAAAGATTGCAATGAAGTTTAAATGGTGGCTAAACCTCAACCAACTTTTAAACAAATTCAATCTGACTTTTATGCACAGGGTACAAATGTATAGTTGCTTGCACTATACGTCGCCATCTGAATAAAAAGGGACGCTATGGTAGGAGACCCAGGAGGACCCCACTGCTGACACAGAAATATAAAAAGCCAGATTGGAGTTTGCCTAAACTTACCTGAGGAAGCCAAAATCCTTTTTGGTAGAATGTGCTGTGGACAGACAAGACAAAATTACTGCTTTTTGGTAAAGTCCATCACTCTACTGTTTTCAGATAAAGCAATGAGGCCTTTAAAGAAAAGAATACAGTCCCTACAGTCAAACATGGTGGAGGAGCACTGATATTTTTGGGCTGCTTTGCTGCTTTAGGCACTGGATGTTTTAGCCGTGTGCATGGCATTATGAAATCTGAAGATTACCGTAGAATTCTGGGGTGCAATGTAGGGCTCAGTGTCAGAAGGTTGGGTCGCCATCAGAGGTTATGGGTCTTACAGCAGGACAATCACCCAAAGCAAATGTCAAAAAGCACCCAGAAATGGTTTCAGACAAAGCGCTGGAGAGAACTGAACTGACTAGTAATGAGTCCAGATCTCAATCCCATAGAGCACCTGTGGAGAGATCTCAAAACAGTAGTTGGGAAAAGAAATCCTTCCAATATGAGAGACCTGGAGCAGTTGGCAAAAAAAACGGGGTCCAAAATTTCAGTAGAGAGTTGTAAGAAACTCATTGATGGTTACAGGAAGATTGATTTAAGTTATTTTTTACCAAATATTAAATTGAGGGTGCCAATAATTTTGTCCAGTCCATTTTTTGAGTTTTGTGTGGAATGTGTCAGATTTGGCTTTTTGTTTTTCCATTTTGTCATACCAATACAAACAAAAGAAATAAACATGAGGATGCCTAAACATTTGTAATTGCAATAATTTTCTGGGAAACAATTTTCCAGTGCATTACCTGACAGAAATACAGGGGTGCCAATATTTTTGGCCATGATTGTACATCCAGTAGACTGCAGCCTTCCCTCTGGCTGGCGGTGGTGACGTATGTTAAAAAACTCTGTAAAAGATAGTAGAAAGCTGCTGTGGACTGCAAATAACCATCTAGAGTAGGCCAAACTGCCTGGAAGATGTCACACACTGAAAGGAGGTGTGGCAACATGTTTCAGGCTGACATGCCACTTTCTCAAACCCTTGAGAAAGGGGAGTCTCCACCCAGAAACATGTTGCCATGGCTCCTTTCAGTGTGTGATGTCTCCTGTCAGTTCAACACACTCTAGATGCTTCCTTGTTGTTCACAGCGGCTTCCTACCATCTTTCCAGAGTGGCTGAACTATTATTCATCACAGCCAGTCAGAGTGAAGGCTAGATCTACTGGAAATATGTACAGGCTGTTTTTTCATTTCACAACATGTGAATGCATACTTATCTTTTATTGTTTTTCAATAAATACTACACTTAATTAGTGCCATTTTTTCTCCCTTCTCTGCTTTTGTTTCTGTTATAACTGGAAATGTACAGTAGACCTTCTACATGAGAGCTGCCTGTGATATCCAATAGAAAATATTCAGATTCAAACCCACAATAGATGATATAGAACCAATACATTTTCTGTCTGATTGTTTAATTTGCAGTAATATTGCCAGTTCTTGTGTCAGACACTTTGATAAATGAACCTTGCTAGCCTTTCTTATTAAAGCAAAATCAAAGCTTGTTTCCATTATTTGATTATCTTATCACTTATTTGTTTTATGAAAGCTCAATATAAGGAAACAATAAACAAATAATATTTTTGGTATGAGAATTTTTCCTGCGTACATAAAGGGTACATGTAAATGTAGCCTCGCAGGTTGGATGTCAAAAGGGTGACATAATAAAAGGGACCTTTGCAGCATATCACCTAATCTGGCTCTCTTCATTGCAGGTACATGGAAACATTTGTGTAGGTACTAGTGAGCTTAAAGTTTATTTCCAGCCAAAAACATATTTTGTTTTAGATAAATTATATTAAGCTAATCAGTGTACAGCTCACCACACATACAATTTGACCATATTATCTTTATACAATCAACTTTAGATTTACCAAAACCATGTAATAAGAGTACCTGCCCTGTCTAACAGGCTGATACAGCTTACACATATATTTGCAAATGTGTGCAAATAAATCCCTTGTTTTTAACCTGAACTGGTAGACAAAGTCCATTTAGTTTTGTTGCAGGCTAGCTGGTACGTAAGCTGGGAATTTTGGTTCGTTTTTGATGTGTGTTGCCCTTCCACGTGCTCCTCCTGCAAAGGTTAGTTATAGGTTGGGGTGGTTGTCAGTTGCTTGTACAGTTGGTTGAATTGGGTGCGGGGATGCATTAGATACTTTCAGCTGCCATTGTGCTCTTGTGTCCAGTGCATCCAGTTGCCTTTAAGAAGGAGTTGGCTCCCTCCAGGCACATCTACCTTAATCTATTCACTGCTATATGTTCTCCAATTTGGGAGACTCTCAAATTATAGAGCTAGGACGGCAGTGCATTTTGGTGTCTTGACATGACCACTGCAGCTTACAAATATATTTGCAAATGTGTGTGACTAACCCTCTTGTTTTTAATGTGATCTGTTGGACAAGGTTTATTTTGTTTTTTTACAGGCTAGCTGGTAAGTGACCTGGGACTATTTGTTCATTTTTTATGTGCATTGCCCTTCCAGGTGCTACTTGCTGCAAAGGCTAATTATAGGTCGGGGTGGTTGCCATCTGTCTGTACAGCACAGACTGACCCCTCAGCACAGATTGACCACCTCCAGCACAGACTGATCCCCCAGAACAGATCCCCCCAGAACAGACGGACGGACCCTCCCAGTTAGGACCAACTCCCAAGCACAGACCAACCCCCCCCCCTCCCCAGCACAGATTCACCCCAGCACAGATATACCACTCTAGTACAGATTCATCAATAAAGCAAAACCCCCACTCCCCATTACAGATGCCTCAGTACATAAAACCCCCTCACCTCCCCAGTACAAATACCCCTCTTCCCCCTCCCAAAGTTAAGAACTGTAAGAACAGACGACACACTCCTCCCCACAGTCACTCACCAGATATATGCATGCCTACATATAAAAGGAATAGCTGAATCAAGTACTCACTCAGTCCCAGAAAATGGAACCTCCTCAGTCCAGAACTCCTGGCTCTTTGATTCAAAGCTGACCCAGTCTGTCTCGCTCTCTGGTAGGGTCCCCAGCTAAGCCTAGCTGAGACATTAACAGCTGCTGTCAGGGACCATTGCGACGCATGGGTCTACACAGGCGTAGGTGTCTGCCAAGACGTGTAGGTGGCAGGGCACTAGGACCCAGGCGCACCCATCGTCTTGACAGTACTAGGCGGGCACTAGGACCTAGTCTGCGCCTGTCAGGTGCAGGGCAGGCTATTTAAACCAGCTCTGCACAAACACTTGTTGCCGAATGGTCTTTGTATGCTGTTACCTGTGTTGTGAGTATCTTGATCTGGATTGTTTGACCTTGCTGCCTTCTCCTGTCTTGACCCTTGGCCTGCCTGACTCTGCTCCTGGATGTTCCCCTTTAAATCTGATCTTTTGGTATTGACCCTGCGTGTGACCCGACTATCCTTTGCCTACCGTTTTGTACCTCACTGACCCGCTGGTTACCGACCCGGCCTGTATGACTCTGATTTAGCTCATCCATCCCGCAGGGATCACTAGACTCCATCACATCAGACTCTTAGCCCCCTGGAGCTCCTGTCAGACTCCTCTACCCCTGTTGGAGATACCTAACAGCTGCGACCTGGTACCAGAGCGCTCCAAGTCCATCCCCACCATCAGGGGCCCTGGTGAACAAGTGCTCCGGTGCTTAGACTCCGCACTCTGGGGAGGCTCTGCCAGGGGATTGATAGAGGTGCTGTCAGGCGGTCCATTACAGCTGCCCTGGACTCCTGAGGCCTCTTGCCTTCTTTTCTCTCTGCCACAGGGGCAATGCCCCTAGTACATGGGTCTCCTCCAGATGGCTGGACCCCCAGACTGCAAGGCCTTAGTATTTATGAGCTTTCCCTCCTGGGCACACCTTCCCAGGGATTGGCTGGAGATCCATAAATATGCAGGCTGCCTGTCCTGCTCTTCCTCCCACTATACTTCTAGAACCTTCCAGAAGACAGGGGAAAGTAGCAAACCAGCAACCTGTGAGACACTGAAACAGCTCCTAGCACAATTAACCCCTCTGCTCTTCTGCCTACAGAGAAGCCAACTAAATTTACCTAGTAGCCTACCAAACTAGGAGGGTGCTACATTATCTTTAAATGTCTAACATTTGGAACTTTACAACAAAGGTGTTTTGGAATCATGGCATTTTACCACTAGTCTATTATATTGAGTTACCCTTGCTTCTGATAAATGGTGCATTTGTTGCACAGCTTGCACACTGGTATTTACTAAAATGTGCTATACACCTCTTTACATTATAAGATGTAGTACTGGCATCCATATCTGTCACGTTTTCTAAAGCATCCAAATTTCTTTGAGTGTACAGTATGTCTGAATACATTGACGTGCCAGCACCACTTTTCTGAAGATGATTTAAAAGACGATGTGGGAAGCAGGTGCCAAGAGCTCTAAGTGTGTGATGCAGTAAATGTAGTCTTTAATACGTAAATGTTCTGATGGTTGCTTCGAGCATGAATGTGTGAATGAATGAGTGCGCATATACGCTGCTACCAAGAAAAGCTCTGGAGTGTAAGTTAGCTATCTTTCCAACCGCAAGTGCATGCCTGTGTTTTAATCAGGCTAATTTTATGCATCATTAATATCTGGCCTGACAGAAGAAAGCAGTGTGCAGCCAGACAAGAGTATGAAACAGAGTGAAGTAATGGGAGGAAACGACAGTGAGGCACCAAAGAAGAGACAGATGAGCAAGACTAAGAAAGAACGGCGATTAAATGTGGACTGAACATTCTGTGCTCAATGTATGCTACTTGGTATGGAGGACACATATTTACATAGACATATTTTTCACTCACCTGTCCCAAACTGACCCAATCATTTAATACTACATGTCCTAGCTGAGCAATCTATAGCCTTAAAGGTCAGTTCTTCTGAACATTGAAAATCTTAGCTTGAGTTAAATTTGTTTTTTTTAAAGCACACGCACATTAACTTATTAGTCACATACAATGCTTCAGGGCCAGGAACAAGCAGCTGGAGCTCTATGATCTCTCTACTCTATATGGCCTCACTCTCAGCTCCAGGTCAGGAGCTCCAGTTGGGCCATTGACATAGATGTTTAAGTGGTGAGACCTGATTCGCATTCAGCCATAGCAGAAGTCTGGTGTTTGATCAACTGATTTCAGAATGACATAAGCATGTAGCTGAACTAGGGTAAGACATAATCATTTCCATATCTTTTCTGTATATTCATTTTACTGAAAATGTTATGGGTAGGGATGAGTATGAGTATTACAAACAGGAAGAAACTATATGTACATAATATACTGTATATTTATCTACTGTAAAAATATGTTTGGAGATGCATTAAATATAGGTGCAATCACAGAGCACATTCTTAAAAAGATATTAATTAAAACTATGTAAAACAACAATATATAACTGGGGTATTGTATATAACAAAACACACAAACCAATACAGCAAATAAATACTATTGCCGTTACAAAGTGAAACAGCTTTAATCACTAACCCCTTCTCTAAGCTATACTAATATTATGTACTCCAGGGGCCAATTCCATTTTCATAAGTTTAACATATATTATCAAAACACATATATAGTAAAATACATATATACTAGTAAAATACACAGTACATAATTCTACTCCCCACTCCAACCCTATATGATTTGAAAGCAGGTTCTACACACAATTAAAAGACACCATGCAGGGTATTTACTAAAACTGGAGCAGATAGAATTTGCAGCAGCTGTAAATAGTAACCAATCAGCTTCTAGCTTCAGCTTATTTAGTTATGTTTTAAAAAATTAAAGCTAGAAGCTGGTTGGTTGTCATGCACAGCTGCTTCATATTTTGTATGCCTCAGTCTTAGTAAATTCCCCTCCAGGATTTTTCTACAGCCAACATTATCCCTAAAATAGTGAAACTTGCCAGCACACATAAAGGTAATAATCCCTATGGAATTCCTATTAAACATAAAAGACAAGACTTTTAGCATTAATAAATAGGATTTATTGGCGAACTTGCAATTGTGTGCATGTGAAACAAAAGAAAAAAGGGACACAATAAGTAATGAGATTTGATTTAAAATGTGATCAAAATCTTGTGTACTTTTTATCATCCAAATAAAATTATTAAACTAAAATTGTCCTATAGCCACCAACATGTACATGCATACCTACTATGTATACATTGTTAGGTGTATGTGTTATATGTACCCTAAGATTTGTTCCATATAAATTTTTATGCTTACATTTTTTTTTTACTTTATTAAACTTATTTATACTCTTACCTTTTTTTTCATGTATAACTGTTACAAAAAGGAAAAATAGTTCCCTGTGTAATAGCTTTAGAAAAAAACCTGCTCTCAAAGGAATGGAGTGAATGAATACAGGACATCTCGCTGCTCGGAGAGTGAACTTCACCTATGCACTTGTCCCTTCCCTTTATTCAAGTGGTTACTATCCCTGATGTCACTACGTGTAAAAGCCTTCTGAATCACATCCACATGAAAGGCAGAGTAACAAAGACATAAATCAGGATATATTTCGGTGACCCTGATAATTTGTGATTAGAAATAAAGCTTGTATGGTGCCCCAATCAAACTAAAGGCTTGCAGCTACATCAAGGGATAGGCTGGGAACGAGGGGAAGTTTTTCACCCATCTATTTTATGAGGAAAGCAGTAGATCTTACTCTTGAAAGCACTAAACATACTTCTGCACCTGCCAATCTATAAAGGCTTTGTAGATGTTCCTGCAACCACAGGGCTAACAACATAAGTCTCTAGGGCATAGATCAGAGGCAAGTTCATGCTCAGTTGTAGTGGAGTTGAATGTAGCTGGTGTTAAATTAATTGATGTTGTGTACTACAAGTAGTTCTGCTTTGCGGTTAAAGTTGAACTGTGGCAAGTGAAGGGTTAATGCCAGGAATATGAACTGAATATACAGAGATACACTGTAAAACCATTATTTGAAAACATGAAATCCAAATGTGTTCAAAGTGGACTTGTAGGTATAATTAATATAGATCATGATACTATAGCCAGCAAATATAAATGTAAAACTAACTAAAAACTATTTAGAAGAAGCTGGCTCTCTCGCAATTCAAAAAGTGTAATGTGAGGGGAAACCCTGTGAACTTAGGGTGACCATACAAGTTAAGAAAAAAAGCTAAATTTCCCCATTCATGCTTTACAGCAGTGGTCTCCAAACTGCGGCCCTGGGGCCAGATGCGGCTCTTTGCTTGCTTTTATCTGGCCCTTGTGGCACTATTTGGCACTATTTCATCAATTGATACCAACAATGGGCCATTATTACCCCCCCCGACACCAATTATGGGGAACAATTTCTCTCAAAACACCAACAATGGGCTATTATCCCCCCCCCCAACCCGACACCAATGATGTGACACAATTCAGTCCAATGACACAAATGATAGGGCACTGTTCTTTCCACTAACACCAAAGATGGGGCATTTTTTCCCACTGATGTTGGGACCTTTTTGACCTTTTTGACTCCCAATGGCCACAGTCTGGCCCCCCTAAAGTTTGAAGGACAGTAAACTGGCCCTTTGTTTAGAAAGTTTGGAGACCCCTGCTTTACAGCATAGGTGGAGGAGTCTGCAGTGCCAGCTATTGTGCTAGCGCTGTAGCTGTCAGAATACTTGAACAGTGGCTGCATATGAGTGAATTCTGAAATTCGTCAGCTAAGAATCCTCTGCCTGGCTTCTTTGGCAACTATCAATTGAAATATTGACTTTTGTCAAGCTGGGTGGTGCTGACAGGGCCACCTATGAAACAAATTTTGGAAATTTCCAGGAGGAATCACACAAACTTTGTTCCATGTATGTCCATTTTAAAATTCCAATCACGTGGAGGACAAGAATTTTTTTGCACATGAAGGATGTTGGAAGTGGACAAAGGATCACTTCTCCATACATCACCTAGTACATCAGACTCTCTCTTGTTTAGGCTTCCTCCCCCACACTAACTGAATCCAGCAAACTTTCCATACAAGCTGGCTGTTACCTGCAAGTTGAGGCTTTTTAGACGCATGGACAGATAAACACCGCTGAGCAAATGAATTCTGCAAAGTACAGAACAATCACAAAAGCACTGCTTGTCTATAGTAGCAAAACTTAGAGAATAAACATAAACCAGCAGAAAAAATGTTGAGATCACAGGTTTTATATTGATTCACATTATATGTATAGAAATCACATTCTCTCCCTGCCGTGATAAACTACATACAATGTGTAGCTGCTGTGCAATAATGTATTTTGTGCAGTTCTTTCAGTCTGTGGATTCAATGATCCACTATTTGTAATCTTTTTACTTCTATGAATTTTCATGCTTGTCCCATAAAGTTAAAGTGTAGCTTCACTCTTTCAATCAACATTGATTATTTTTAATTATTATGCAGTTAGCATTAGTAAATAGATAGGAAAGTATATCATATGTACTTGTTTTAAACTTTTTTTTTTTTTTACAATACTTCAGTTACTTTTTGGTTTCCAGACTTAGGCAAATTAAGTCATACATCCCAGAAGTCTTCAGGAGGGGAGGGGGGGTTTTCTTAGCTAAGCACACCTTCCTGCCTGCATGCCTGAGCTAAGGGCAGATTGATTCCAGGAAGTGAATTCTGTATGAATCATCTGCCCCTGCTGAGAATGGCCACGGCCAGAAAAGCTAGGGTGGTGCTTTTTAAAGTGATTTCTCAGCAAAACAGGCATGGGGACATCGATGGATGGGTGAGTTTGTTTTGAACATTAAAAATAAATTAAATAGCATTTCTAGTTTGTAGTTAGAGATGAGCGAATCGAACTTGGCGAAGTGGAATTCGTTTCGAATATTAGGAAAAATTTGATTTGCACCGAATCCGAATATTAGCAAACTTCGGATGCGCGAATCGAATTTTTCCCGATCGGCCGATTTTCATCCCTTCTACAGCCGGCAAAAAGTGTCCCTGCAGAGAGCTCCGCTATTTCTGACAGTTCTCTGACAGTTCCTTCACATTTACAGCGGTTGAAACATTGTATCTATTTGTTTCCATTTAGGATACAGATGTTTTTATTCGGAAACAAATAGATACAATGTTTCAACCGCTGTAAATGTGAAGGAACTGTCAGAAATAGCGGAGCTCTCTGCAGATACACTTTTTGCTGTACTGGAATTCTTCTTGTTTTCATTCTTCTTCTTTTCATTCTTCTTCTTCTTCTTCTTCTTGTTTTCATTCTTCTTCTTCTTTTCATTCTTCTTCTTCTTCTTTTCATTCTTCTTCTTCTTCTTTTCATTCTTCTTCTTCTTTTCATTCTTCTTTTCATTCTTCTTCTTCTTCTTCTTTTCATTCTTCTTCTTCTTCTTTTCATTCTTCTTCTTCTTCTTTTCATTCTTCTTTTCATTCTTCTTCTTCTTCTTTTCATTCTTCTTTTCATTCTTCTCATTCTTCTTTTCATTCTTCTTTTCATTCTTCTTCTCATTCTTATTTTCATTCTTCTTCTTTTCATTCTTCTTCTTTTCATTCTTCTTTTCATTCTTCTTCTTCTTCTTTTCATTCTTCTTCTTCTTCTTTTCATTCTTCTTTTCATTCTTCTTCTTTTCATTCTTCTTTTCATTCTTCTTCTTCTTCTTTTCATTCTTCTTCTTCTTCTTTTCATTCTTCTCATTCTTCTTTTCATTCTTCTTCTCATTCTTCTTTTCATTCTTCTTTTCATTCTTCTTCTCATTCTTCTTTTCATTCTTCTTCTTCTTCTTTTCATTCTTCTTCTTTTCATTCTTCTTCTTCTTTTCATTCTTCTTTTCATTCTTCTTCTTCTTCTTTTCATTCTTCTTTTCATTCTTCTTCTTCTTCTTTTCATTCTTCTTCTTCTTCTTCTTCTTTTCATTCTTCTCATTCTTCTTTTCATTCTTCTTTTCATTCTTCTTTTCATTCTTCTTCTTCTTCTTTTCATTCTTCTTCTTATTTTCATTCTTCTTTTCATTCTTCTTCTTCTTCTTTTCATTCTTCTTCTTCTTCTTTTGATTCTTCTTTTCATTCTTCTTCTTCTTCTTCTCATTCTTCTTCTTCTTTTTTCATTCTTCTTCTTTTCATTCTTCTTTTCATTCTTCTTCTTCTTCTTTTCATTCTTCTTCTTCTTCTTTTCATTCTTCTTTTCATTCTTCTCATTCTTCTTTTCATTCTTCTTTTCATTCTTCTTCTCATTCTTCTTTTCATTCTTCTACTCCTTCTTTTCATTCTTCTTCTTTTCATTCTTCTTCCTCTTCTTTTCATTCTTCTTTTCATTCTTCTTCTTCTTCTTTTCATTCTTCTTCTTCTTCTTTTCATTCTTCTTTTCATTCTTCTTCTTCTTCTTTTCATTCTTCTTCTTCTTCTTTTCATTCTTCTTTTCATTCTTCTTCTCATTCTTCTTTTCATTCTTCTTCTTCTTCTTTTCATTCTTCTTCTTCTTATTTTCATTCTTCTTCTTCTTTTCATTCTTCTTTTCATTCTTCTTCTTCTTCTTTTCATTCTTCTTCTTTTCATTCTTCTTCTCATTCTTCTTTTCATTCTTCTTTTCATTCTTCTTTTCATTCTTCTTCTTCTTCTTTTCATTCTTCTTTTCATTCTTCTTCTTCTTCTTTTCATTCTTCTTCTCATTCTTCTTCTTCTTCTTTTCATTCTTCTTCTTCTTCTTTTCATTCTTCTTTTCATTCTTCTTTTCATTCTTTTTTCATTCTTCTTCTTCTTCTTTTCATTCTTCTTCTTCTTCTTTTCATTCTTCTTCTTCTCATTCTTCTTCTTCGTCGTGCCCCGTGACTGCCCAAATGAGTGAAGTGTGCGGTGATTCTAAGATCGACGGCACTCATCTGCATGTCATACTGACTGACAGTATTATTTCTCTTCCCCAGCAGACTCCAAGGGCATTTAAATTAAAGGTACAGTGTTCTGCACTAATATAAAGGCTCTCTGAAGCCTAGAAACCCTTTTAATAAGTTAAATTCGCAGCGAATAAATTCGCATCGAATCGAATTTCTTCCGCAAATTCGGCGAATCAGCCGAATCGAATTTTTGAATAATTCGCTCATCTCTATTTGTAGTGCTCAGATGCAGCATAATCCCTCTTTATGCTATGACACTCATGTATAATTTTGGTATTCCTAGCCACAATTTGTACAGCAGAATGAACTAAGTTGTGCTAATCAGAGACTGGTGTAGTTTTCCTTATAGAATACAAAATATAGTTTTTAATGTCAAAAAGTAACTCAGGAAGAGGAGTTTGAAGCATCTGAATCAGGTTACTTTGAGTGTGGATTCACAAATGTGCAGTGCGGATTGAATCTCAGGTTTCACAGCGAATTAATAGTAGTTGTTCAGTAGTTCAGGTCAGGTTTACATTAGGTTTAGGACAGGATTAGATCAGGTCCAGGTCAGGATTTTATCCTGTTCACAATGGATAACATGTGTGGTTTAGAAATGATTCCCATAGAAGTCAATAGCCTGTAATCCACAGCTAAACCGGACTGCACTGCTCAGAAATCGGAGAGGAGAGTCTTTTTAAATCCGCACTGAATCTGCACTGCCAGTGCATTGGACATAATTGAACAGGCACCATAGAAAGAAATTTTATTTCATATGTCATGCGGATTGGATGCGGTTCAAGCCGCATCTAATCCGCATATATGTGAACCAGCACTGATACTCTCTAGGTGAACCTGCCAGAGGATTTGTAATTTTGACCAACTAATCTTGCAAGACAACAGAGATGGTCTTGGTGAACTGACTTTTCTATGGTGTGTACAGCTTAATCATCTCCCGCTCCCTGTCCTGTTATTGGACAGTAAAGAAGCAGCAGCAGATGTAAAAGTTCAGCTTTTCTCTGTTAGCATGTTCCTTGTCAGCACACATGCAAGCAGTAATGACCCTCTCAGTCCTAGTCTGAGTGTCACTGGGGTTGTTTCACTAAATGAGTAGACCATGTTCACTTTGCAAAGTGAATTTTTACTTAGCTTATACAGTGGTTCCTGTAACAATTGGTGCAATAGAGACATAGAAGCTGTATGCGACAACCATCATGTTAAGGTCTCAGCATTTTGGTTTCATGAGCAGTATTCCTATTCTTCCCACTACCCCTTTCCAAACTATGGAATTTGTAGCTGAAACATTTAATGAACTTCAAAAGATCCTCTTATATTTATTAAAACACAAATAGACACCTGCCCAGGACTGTAAACAGCTAATTAGTCTTGGCAGGATATCTGTTTCCATGAACCATGAAAAACACTTTCCTCTGCCCTATTGTAAAACAATAATAACTCAAGCAGTCACACATGACCTGTAAGGCCATTAGAGCTCTATGAATGCAGAGCGTGCCATAAAATGTTTATTCCACATGTAACAAGTCCATATACAATTCACAGAATACAACAGGGACAGGGCACATTAATATTAGGCATATATTTGTATAGGGAATATCATACCGAACAAATCAAGGTCACACGTGACTATGATAGCACATAGTCATAGGAAAGGGGAGAAAGCAGTCTCTTCCCTCCTGGGTGACAAAGGTATGCTGTGTCTGGTATCCCTGGGTTCAAAATATAATTCTGAATAATAATTTGCCAATGCCTGTTGCTAGAATACCACCTGCTTGTATTGGAAGTTGTTAATATTAGTACAAACTGTAGTTGGGACTTGGTCATAAATTTGGTGACCTACTAGCACCCATCCCCTAAACCAAATTATTGGTCAGTTGGTCTCTGTCCACACCCCCTTGATATAATAGAAAAGGGGATGACAGGACTTGTTAAGCGTGAGCTCTCGTTTAACATCAATCAAGGAACTTCTTAATGGACTTGAGAGCCAAGGCAATGGTTTTGCTTGGACAATTGGACTTTGCTAAAACCAGAACTTTGCAAGTATTCTGCCTTCTTGACTCCTTTCTTTTATTTCTCTGTTGCTTTATTGTTCTCTTTATTTCTTTGTAACATCCCTTTATGTATATTTTTAAATTATACCATTTTGAACTTTTTAGTAATAAACCCTATTTTGAAAAGTGTTGAAACTGTCTCTTAACCTTTTAATGCAAATTAATAATCCCTGTCTCTTGAAGACTGCTACTGTGTATAATAATCCTCTGAATATACTTGTCTGTGGTGACAGTGTGTGTTACAGATGTTTATTGCTCACATTTGTTCTTGCTATCATTGTGAAGGGTTGATAGGCCCCAAGCTATCTGGTGGCAGTTTGGAGTTTGAAGGGTTAATTGTGTAATTAACCTAACCCAGTGACAATCGCTCCCAGGTTACTAGCTCCTAGACTGTGGTCCCGCGAGCTGGAAAATCTTTGTACAGGATGCACCTGAGAGTGGCATTGTTACGCAACTGACAGCACGGTGTGAGATTGCCTGGTCCTTTGTCACAAGTTGGTGAGAAGGGCAGTGGTTGGTCACCGCATTCGTCACAGTTCCCAACTTTAGCCCTTGTGTTGCCCCACCAGGCCCTGTTTTGATAGTTTCTCATAAATATAACTCTCATGAATACTAAGTACTTTACATTGGTTTAAAGCATCTGTGCAGATGTAAAGGAAATCCTGAAAACATGACCTGTCTGAGATACTTGAGAACTTAGATTGGGAATCAATGGCTGAATGAATGAGGTACAGCTACAGCCTTACCTTATTCACAAAGCTAAGTGAAAATTGACTTTGTAAAGTTTCTCTGCAATCTGTCCCTCTGAAGACTTTGTAAGCTTACATTATGCCTATTATTTTGAATAGCACTATTAAAACAGGACTATAATTAAAGCTGAGCTCTGAATATGATCTTTATTGCATGGTTGCATTGGTCCAGCTTGGACCAATGTACGTATGTATATAACACACCATGGAAATCATTGTGAAAGCTGCAGACCACTGTAGTAGTTGCCACTACTACAGTGATGGTAGTGTCTTCTCAGGTTCTGTGCTGAGTGGCTTCCCTTTGCATAGTGACCAAAGGGGATCACTCACTTGCCATACACAAAACACTTTTTTTTTAAATAAACACACGTGTTTTCTGATTGGATGAAGAGGAAAGGTGGGGCAATGACCCCACATTCCCTTTCTCATCCAATCAGAGAAAATCTTGTGTTTTAGAACAAACACAAGGCGTTCTATGAATGGCAACAGTGCTGAGTGAGTGTAAGGTTTTCTGTGAATTGAGAGACAAGAAATAGAGCATTATGTTTTGACTATAAAGTATTACATTTGCCTGGTTCTGTGGTTGGCATTCAAATTAGTCACCTCTGATGTTGAAAAAAATTTGAGGTTCTGCATAGATACAAAAATATAAACACCTTCAGAACCAATTTGGAAGTCCCCTGACAGTACCCCTCAATGTTTTCTTGAGCTTCTCCAGCAGCTGGAACTTTCCATCACTGCTGGTCTGATTCTGATAGAATACAAAATCTTTTAAATGTTATATGTTATTTATTTGTTACAGGCACTTATATAGCACCATCAATTTACACAGTGCTTTACATATCTATTATACATTCACATTGAAAGGAATGATTTTCTTTTCCCCTCAGAGACCCCCGGTCTGTGGAGAGATTCCTGGTTTATCAGCAGAATTCTGGGAACACCCCTTGAACACGGGAATAACGGCAGCTTATGTTCAGAGATGTTCAAAGTTTATTAGACATTAATAAGATTATATAGACTACAGATAAAATAAGGGAGGGGGGAGCGAGTTTCAAAACTGTAACTTGTAACTTTCCATCATGAGCTAACTACATGAAACATAACATATACATGTCTTGGTACAAATTGTTTTGGCTAGCTTTCTGGAAAACAGCCAGACAAAGACATTGTCAGGGTCATGTTAGCTTCTGTTGATACATCCTTGAACAACCAAAAACAGTTTCATTAAACTTCTAATATATCTGCAAAAAGCTAACTTAATACTTAAAATGGCGTACATAATACAAAATGGAAGTTATCTAGATCCTTTCACACATCAGTCCCTTCCCAACAAGAAGCTTACAATCTAAAGCCCCTAACTTACATTCATACATATTGTACACATACTAGGGCCAATTTAGACAGGAGACAATTAACCTACCAGAATGCCTATGGAATGTGCGAGGAAACCAGAATACCTGGAGGAAACCCAGGCAGGCACACAGAGAACATGCAAACTCCAGGTAGGTAGTGCCATGGTTGGGATTTGAACCAATTATCCTACACCCTTTTAATCAATCTTTTTGTTTTCTGTTGTGGCCAAATTGGTGATTATAAAATACTTCAATAAGTCTTTAATTTAAAGCATTATTGTGTGTATGTACAGTGAGGAACAAAATTATTTGAACACCCTGTGATTTTTCAAGTTATCCCACTTAGAAATCATGGAGGGGTCTGAAATTCACATTGTAGGTGCATTCCCACTCTGAGAAACAGAATTAAAAAAAAAATTCAGGAAATCACATTGTATGATTTTTAAGGAATTTATTTGTCTTGCACTGCTGAACATAAGTATTTGAACACCTAAGAAACAGCAAGAATTCTGGCTCTCAAAGACCTGTTACTGTGCCTTTAAAAAGTCCACCTCTACTCCACTCATTAATCTAACTTAGTAGCACCTGTCTGAGCTCTTTAAAGACACCTGTCCACCCCACAGTCAGTCAGACGCCAACTACTACCATGGGCAAGACCAAAGAGCTGTCAAAATACACCAGAGACAAAACTGTGGACCTCCACAAGGCTGGAAAGAGCTATGGGGCAATTGCCAAGCAGCTTGGTGAAAATAGATCAACTGTTGGAGCAATTGTTAGAAAATGGAAGAGGCTAAAGACGACTGTCAGTCTCCCTCGGACTGGGGCTCCATGCAAGATCTAACCTCGTGGGGTATCACTGATGATAAGAAAGGTGAGGAATCAGCCCAGAACTACACTGGAGGAGCTGGTCAATGACATGAAGAGAGCTGGGACCACAGTTTCAAAGGTCACTGTCGGTAGAACACTATGCTATCATGGTTTCAAATCATGCATTGCACGGAAGGTTCCCCTGCTCAAGTCATCACATGTCCAGGCCCGTCTGAAGTTTGCCAATGACCATCTGGATGATCCAGAGGAGGCATGGGAGAAAGTCATGTGGTCAGATAAGACCAAAGTAGAACTTTTTGGTCTAAACTTCACTCGTCGTGTTTGGAGGAAAAAGAAGGATGAGTTGCATCCCAAGAACACCATCCCTTCTGTGAAGCATGGGGGTGGTAACATCATGCTTTGGGGGTGCTTTTCTGTGAAGGGGACATGACAACTGCACTGTATTAATGAGAGGATGAATGGGGCCATTTATTGTGAGATTTTGAGCAACAACCTCCTTCCCTCAGTCAGAGTATTGAAGATGGGTCGTGGCTGGGTCTTCCAACATGACAACGACCCGAAGCACACAGACAGGATAACCAAGGAGTGGCTCCGTAAGAAGCATATCAAGGTTCTGGAGTGCCTAGCCAGTCTCCAGACCTAAATCCAATAGAACATCTTTGGAGGGAGCTGAAACTCCGTGTTGCTCAGCGACAGCCCCGAAACCTGACAGATCTAGAGGAGATCTGTGTGGAGGAGTGGGCCAAAATCCCTGTTGCAGTGTGTGCAAACCTGGTCAAGAACTACAGGAAACGTTTGACCTCTGTAATTGCAAACAAAGGCTTCTGTACCAAATATTAACACTGATTTTGTCAGGTGTTCAAATACTTATGTTCAGCAGTGCAAGACAAATAAATTCTATAAAAATCATACAATGTGATTTCCTGATTTTTTTTTTACATTCTGTCTCTCAGAGTGGGAATGCACCTACAATGTGAATTTCAGACCCCTCCATGATTTCTAAGTGCGAGAACTTGCAAAATTGCAGGGTGTTCAAATACTTTTGTTCCTCACTGTATATAAAAGATACATGTGATGGGATGGTATAGATAACTGCACATCAGCAGTTTTTTTTTTTTAATATTGCTTATTAAATAAATTTCAGGATCCCTTCTATGATTATTTTATTCTACACATTATTTAAGTGATTCATGTCCTAGGGCCTGCTTGACTGATTCCCCATTAGTGGCTTACTTAGGCAACGTTTCAATGTTAATCTGAATATATATTCTCTGCACAGTGAGCCATATCTGGACCTTCAAAAAAAACCACACATTACAATATGATTGGACAATCTTTGTACAAGCTCATCTAGATTTTACAAAATTATTCAACATGAGTGCCTGCCTAAACATACCATTAAATCAGGCAGGCCATGACACTACACAATTGTTAGTAGATCTAGAGACGTTAGTATAATCATATTGTATTGTGTATGGATACTAGTCAGTAGAATGAAACAAGCTATAATTCATTACACACAGTGGATCAGAAAATACACCTTTCAATCACTGTACTAGAACCTCTAATATAATTTTGGGAAAACATCTACCAAGTGTGACATAAAATGAATGAGAGATAGAGGAGAAAATATAATTTATTCAGCATTTAGCAGGACACATAGAGACAGATAACATTAGATAATACACTGCCTTCTCGTGTGAAGTGAAATAAGATAAACTTCATTCAACAGTTTTACGAGCCTATATCTTCATTTCATTTTTAATTAGGTTCTTCTCTCATTGTGCACTACATGATTAGCGTGGTGCTGGGAAAAAAAAACATCCTGTTCTGTAGTCTGAAGCAATAAGAATTAGCAAGCTTACCATTGTGACAGTATCCACTTCAATAGCACTGATGCTGGCAGGGTTGAAATTCATTGACCTCAGCAGCAGTACTTGACAGTTTCTTTGCTGACAGCTAACTTTAAAAAAATAACTTTCATTTTTGAATTATTTAAATGCTAACACTGAGTAAACTACATCTATTTCTGGCAGACATTATAGGCTTGTAGGGTTGTCAAATTAGTGCTATCTAGGTATGATCTGAAACATCTGGCCAATTCATCAAATTTGTGTGTGCTGGAAACAAAATAATTCCATAGCTTTGAAAATCTGTACTGAGAAAACTGGAGGTCGACTGCTTTCCACTCCCTCTCTTGTATATATGGAAATACCTTGGTATGATGTGGGTGAAAACTGAGTAGTTGAGTGTTTGGGGAGTATTGTAGAGAGATTCCCTATCTCTGGTGAGGTGTAGGGATGAGATCCCAGTTCACTCCAAACACAGGTTCGGACTTTGCCCACTTTGTCTTCAAAGTCTTTCCTCAGTCTTCCGGGCAGTGGTGTATTTAGGTTTTGTGATGCTCTAGGCAAGACAAAAATCATGGGAGAGGCTTAGATTTTTTAAGAAAGGAAGAAAGAAAGAAAGAAAGATAGAAATAAAAAAAGAGAGAAAGAAAGAAAGAAAATGAAAAATCTCTAACTACTGATTATTTTATGGTCCCTTAGAACAATGGCTAGGCGTTTGCAACTCAATTTGATCTGAGGAATTCTCAGACTGGTGGCTTCCTCCCTGGTGCCCAGAAAATCTCCCTTTGTGTATCCAATCACTATTGATCTTCATTTACATTAGGTGCTGCTATTGAGTGCTATCATCGACTGGTAATTTTCTGTCTCTTTTTTTCATTTATGTCTAACTTTTTGTATAATTTTGTGCAGATTGTTATGCTTTATATGTATTTTCATTGTTAATTGGTTGTATATTTTCGATTCCACTGTAGGCATTGTTGCTCAGTTTTTCCATTTTCCCTGAAGAAGTGGGTCACATCCCACAAAACGCGTTGGATCTTTTGACTGAATATCCAGTTTTGGATTCAATTTTATGGAAAAGCATTTTTGGTTTCTTATATTTTTGTTGACTCATTATGTATGTGCCTACATTGGCGTTTGTCTTGCTTACCACTCTGTGTGTTTTTTTTTTTGTATAATATAATAAAATATGCTCTATTTTATCCAATATTGTTTATGATTATTCATCTTTATACCCATAATGGTATAGTTCCTTAAACGCCCCATTAGTTTCTCCTACTAGCGTTTATTTTCTTAATTGACCAACAACACCCCTGCCCCCCACCCGGGAGAGCCTTCCAGAGTTAGGCTCTACATACACTATCAAGCAGCCCGTAGCCTCTCTTGGATTCCACCAGGTGGTTCCCATGGTGCACATGTCCCTTTTTTCATCCCTTCTTCTGGGGGAGGTGCTGCCCTCCTGAAAAATGCCGCCCTAGGCAAGTGCCTTGTTTGCCTTGTGGTAAATACACCCCTGCTTACGGGTTGAGTGATGCTGGGCTTCATTCAACCTGGAAGACCGAGGAAAGACTGAGAGAGAGGGTTGTTATGGCCCTGTCACCTGAGCATGGTGCTTTGGACTGGCAGTGTAAAGTTGATAGGATCACATCAGCATTGCTTTCTGCATAATCCAGGAACAGCCACCACTGGAAGAGGACTGCAGAGGAAAAGGATCTGTGTCCTGTGAAAATTAGGTACTGTAAGTAATGAAAACATACTGCCAAGGGGAAGGTGGCTCCAGGGCCAAAGGGGGTCATTTGACTTCAGTGTTGGGGAGGCCTGGAGCCCAGAGTCAGACTTTAACTTCTTGAGCTCCTGCACCTCTATTGCCCTTATGAACTGAAACAATTATTACATTTCCACTATGGGACTTTTGACTCTATGAAATATTTTCTTCATTGCTTATAATACAGAGGTTTTGCAAAAAATGATTTTATTTTCTATGCAACCTATCAGGCAAAAACAAATCCACGCTCCACTTTTTTCTAGTTTTATCAGTAATCAATTTAAAACATTTAGCTTTACTTTAGTTAAAACTGGTCCAAAGCATGGTAAATGAAAGGGGGTCTTCATATAAAATAGGTGCTCTAATTAAACTGTAGCAATAAAATTGTACTTCAATTAAGTTTTTGGACAACCCTAGTAAATCTAAGGTCCACAAGTAGTTAAATTACTCATTCTCTCTGAAAATGCTGCTTTAAGTCCTCCTACTGCAGTGTTCTATGTTGGCATCACTGATTAATAGCCACATCCCTCATCAGAGGTGTCCCCACACAGATTTGTATCGAAAAGGAAAATCTGAGGTGTCTCAGACCAGGTCTGTTACTAAGAGCATTTGATATATCTGTGGGGCTTATTTGACTCCATAATGATATTCAGACAGCCTACATGACTGCTGTAACGGCTGTAATGGGAAAATGGAGGTAAAACTATGAACAATGTTTATCTGACTTCATATTATTTCTGTGGCTTTAAATGGGCATTACATGGAAAGATGGTTTGTTTAACATAACCCTTAAGACTTCTACTTGTACTATTTTTTTTTTTTTGAGTTTGAGCAGTTTGGCAGTCTAGCAGTGCCCTCTTTCTATTATTTATATGTTGGATTCTCTGGCTGGTGGGGTCAATGCCTCCATTATGAAAGCCATGTTCAGATTATAAAGAAAATTAAATTTATATACTGTTACCTCTGTTAAATTGTGGATTTCAGTTATACCGCACTGATATTTTGTTGCCTTTTGTGGATTGTGCTCACTGATGGTGAGAGGGAGAAAAACTTCTCCTTTGAGATCCTTGGGAGTACATCTGAACTTCCCGGTTTGCTGAAGATGTGTTAAGCTTTTGTACTCCTGCAGCTGTAGGGAGATGTTATTGTTGGAAAAAACTTTGTTAGAAAAGTCACATTGGAACTTAGGATCTCATTGAATTCTGTGGATTAAAATATGTTACTTCCTTTGTGAGCTGCCCTTTCCAGCTGAAAGAGAGGGATATATTTTTTACTGTAAATTGTGGTTGCTTTCTGTAGGTGATCAGAGACTTTTCTGGCATAATATTTTTAAATCTCCACTTTACTATCGACCTCCGCTGGAATGGGAAAAAGTCTGTTTTGAGAGAATGGGCACCCATGGTAATGTATAATCTCCTCTTACAGCTGACCTTGCATGAACCTATAGGCACCAATAATATATCTGGGTATCACCACAGGACCCCCGAAAAGCTCAGGATCAGATATCTCTCTACAAGATGCCTCACCGTTTCCATGGGATTTGGGATCTTCAACTTTCCTAGGATCCCATGGGATAGCTCAATGATCTCACCCTTTTTTCTTTATTGCTTTCACTGGTTGTTGTTTTTTATTAAAAAAAAAATTTGCTGCAAAATAAGTGGACCTTATATCCATATTAAATATATTCTTTTCTGCTGATTTTGTTATTTGCTGTCCAGCTCCTTTAAATCAGACACGCATAGTTCTGTTTTTATTCTCAACATGCTTCAAATGCCAGAAATTGTAGTTCTCCCTGGATGATGTATAAAATTACTTGATCAGGAGATCAAGATTCTGCAGCAACTCTGCTCTGGTCTGCTGATTACTTGACTAAATATACAACATGGGAATTCTCTCAGTACCTAGGACAGTGACAAGGAATAATAGGTGATGAAGCAGATCTCAACTAGCATGGTCCTGTAGAAGAGGCACAAATATGTGCTCAATGAAGTGCTTCAACCAAAAGCAACAAATCAAAATCAGCTTAAATTACTTTAGTATTCTCATCTAGTGGAAAAAGCTTATGGAGCAGTTTTTTAACATGTCGATCAATTTTTATCGAGCATTTAGCAACTGTAATACTAAACACCATTTTGGACAAGCTGGTATGCAAGGGTAAACCAAAAAGATATTATTTCTGTTCAGTAGTTTCTCAGTGTGTTAATATCATGCTTTGGCTGCTTGTGTCTTGCCTCTCAATAATAAAACATGCCAAATAAATAACATATGGGTTCAAAACTGCAAATCCTTGAGTTCTCATTCTTAAATGTGGTGTTTACATAAATGTGTGCTATCTCTTCACAGACCAATTTGACAAATTTCACTGTGCTGAAAATGTCAGTCACAGGACATGTGGTAATGGTGGCTTATTTACACCTCTTTATTATTAAAATTTAGAGGTGGGTCATGTTTACCCACTTAATCTCTGAAAGAACTTACCATGACCAGGCCATTGTTGCTATTCAAAATTGTGCTACGTAAACTGGTAACTGCACAGTCATGCAATAATGTACAGAGCATTTTTTTTACACAAATAAAACTTTCTTTTGGTGGTATTTGATAGCCACAGGGTTTTTAGTTTTTTATTATATAAACTAAAAAAGACTGAAAATTTAGAAAAATAAAAAAACAGCAAGATCACTTGTAAGTGTAGTGAGCTCTGTTTTTACCAATACAGAACTCTCTTGCATGAATCATTGAGCCGATCAACGGGTTCCAGCGATCAATTCATTGGCCAGGATGAATGAATAATGAATCACTGCACAGCCACGGTGGTGCACATGCGCACATGCCCTATCCTGAAGCGCTGATCATGTACCAGATACTTTATCCAATGCAACAAGCTTCGCATGATTGCTGTGTGATTCTGTTGAGTGACAATCGCGGCAGAATCACACCGCATTTGGGGTGCCATTAAAGAATAATGGCACCCAAATGTGCATCATATGTTCTGCCACAATTTTGGAATCATGAGCAGAATTGCATTGATTCTGAACCTCGATTTCAAATCGCCTTATGTGAATGGGGCCTTATGCTAATGGACTTTGCAATGGAACAAATTGTAGTCATGCATTTTAAATATGTTGCTTCATGGTACAGATGGGCAGGAAAAACTTTTTCTCCTTCACTGATAGGCAGCACTTATGAGGCTGCACAAATGCTGCTACACTGATATACAACAATGATGGGCACTGATGGGTGGCACTGACTGGCAGCACTGCTGAGTTCTGATGGGTGGCACTGATGGGGGGGGCACTTCTGGGTACTGGTGGGTGGCACTATTAGGCACTGATGGGCACAGATGGGTGGCACTGGTGGATGGCACTGTTGGGCACTGATTATCAGGGCACTGATCATTATCTGACAATTGCTGGTTTTTGTCAGTACTTTCCTCATGTTGTGACAGTGTGAGGAAAGTGCAGCCAATAACCGGCAACTGCATTTACCGGTGATCTGCTGTGTCATTGGACACAGTAATCACATAGGACACAGCGATCACAGAGATTGCCGGGTGCACGCCTCCGGGGATGTGCGGGAGGGCGCGTTCTGGGAGGACATCATATGATTCCCTCCCAGAACTGGACAACCGCGCTGTAGCCATCATGCGTTTGGCAAGTGGTTAACTAAAGACAAATAGGCTGGTTACGTTGCAAGAGTAGCTGTACTTTTCAAGGGAATTTTCTCCTTAGCTTAGTAAATGAGGTGAAGCTCTGCTGACTTCAATCATAAAATCGTGTGCAAGCAAAAATATTGTATTTTTATTTTCTTGCATGTGATTGGGTATTCTTTGCAAGGTAAAACCGGTACTAAGCTCAGGGGCACATTGCAAAGGGCAACTTCTCCTGCAAAGAAAATAGCCTAGTTGTCTTTAGTAAATCAACCCCAAAGTCTGCTAAAAGATTTGGATTGACAGGCCAGTGCTTTTATTTGCCCCCACTATGGCATTTATTAGTCAAAAAAGAATGTTTGTGAATTTGAGGAGCTTTACAGCATAGCAACATTTGTATACAGTTAGTTTGTTCACTTTTAACATTTACAACAGGCAGAACATTATGAATTAATATGTAAAAGTTACTAAACACAGAAGAATGACAGAAAAATATTCTGGGCGTCAGGCTTGTGTATAAATGGGTCTGTGCCACAGCCATTGGAAAATAGGATTTAAATATTGTGTGGTATTAGTTTAAGTGCTCATATTTAGGCAAACATTATTTTAAGAATAGTACAGGTATTACAAATTATAGTCAACAAGCAGTTTCACATTTTGCTCTATACAGTGAATAATAGCATACCCACAATGTACCCACAGACTTTTAAGGAATGTCTTCATCCAAATGTTATTTGCCATGCCTGAAAAATAAGCAGTATTTTTCCTTCAGTATTAACTGCTTGCTGATTTTTATTACTTCCCGTAATGTAACTATGTAGATCATACCACCAGGGAAAAAAATGCAAGAAACAAAATGTTCTGCCAGCTCTGCCTTTCTTTAAAGAAGAATTCCAGCTATGGATATACTTACATAATTACATTGGTGCAGCTATTCCACCTGTGAGATATACAGTGAAGGAAATAAGTGTTTGATCTCCTGCTGATTTTCAATTTTTGCCCACTCACAAAGAAATGATCAGTCTAAAAATCGAATGGTAGGTGTATTGTAACACCGAGAGACAGAATAGCAACAAAAAATTGCATGTCTAAAAAATTATGCACTGATTTGCATGTTCATGAGGAAAATAAGTATTTGAACCCCTATCATTTAGCAGGATTTCTGGCTACCAGGTGTCTTTCATACAGGTAACAAGTTGAGATTAGAACCAGTCTCTTAAAGGGAGTGCTGATAATCTAATTTTGTTACCTGTATTAAAGACACTTGTCCACAGGAGCAATCAAACAATTAGATTCCAAACTCTCCACCATGGCAAAGACCAAACAGCTTCCAAGGATGTTAGAGACAAGAGTGTAGACCTACACAAGGCTAGACTGGGCTACCAAACTATCGCCAAGCAGCTTGGTGAGAAGGTGACAACAGTTGGTGCAATCATTCGCAAATGGAAGAAACACAAAACAACTGTCAGTCTCCCTAGGTCTGGTGCACCATGCAAGATCTCACCTCATGGAGTGTCAATGACCATGAGAACAGTGAGGAATCATCCCAGAGGCTCTCGTGAGGCTCTTGTCAATGATCTCCAGGCAGCTGGGACCACAGTCAGAAAACAAAACAATTGGTAACACACTACGCCGATAAGGATTGAAATCCTCCAGTGCCCACAAGGTCCCTCTGCTCAAGAAAGCACATGTCCAGGCCCATCTGAAGTTTGCCACTGAACATCTGATGCAGAGGAAGGCTGGTTGAAAGTGTTGTAGTTAGATGAGACCAAAATCGAGCTCTTTGGTATCAACTCAACTCGCCGTGTTTGGAGGAGGAGGAATGCTGCCCATGACCCCAAGAACACCATCCCAACTGTCAAACATGGTGGTGGAAACATTCTGCTTCGGGGGTGTTTTTCTGCTAAGGGGACAGGAGAACTGCACCGCATCAAAGGGATGATGGACGGGGCAATGTACCGTCAAATCTTGGGTGAGAACCTTCTTCCCTCAGCAAGGGCATTGAAAATGGGTTGTGGTTGGGTGTTCCAGCATGACATTGACCCAAAACACACAGCCAAGGCAACAAAGGAGTGGCTC
This sequence comes from Staurois parvus, assembly GCF_062004578.1. Classification (NCBI taxonomy): domain Eukaryota; kingdom Metazoa; phylum Chordata; class Amphibia; order Anura; family Ranidae; genus Staurois; species Staurois parvus. The sequence goes on from NW_028317941.1 coordinate 2,049,842, forward strand.
AAGAAGAAGCACATTAAGGTCCTGGAGTGGCCTAGCCAGTCTCCAGACCTTAATCTGATTGAAAATCTGTGGTGGGAGCTGAAAGTTCGAGTTGCCAAACGTCAGCCACCAAACCTTAATGATTTGGAGCAGGGGCGGACTGACCATTTGGAAACTCGGGCACTGCCTGAGGGCCCGGGGTCAGTAGGGGGCCCCATGAGATGCTCCTGGTACCTTTTTCATAAGCTTTTTTGAGTTTGGGCAAGGACACAGGGGCCCCATAATCCCCTATTGCCCGGGGGCCCCATGAGTTGTCAGTCCGCCCCTGATTTGGAGAGGATCTGCCAAGAGGAGTGGGCCAAAATCCCTCCTGAGATGTGTGCAAACCTGGTGGCCAACTACAGGAAACATCTGACCTCTGTGATTGCCAACAAGGGATTTGCCACCAAGTACTAAGCCATGTTTTGTGAAGGGGATCAAATACTTATTTCCCTCATGTACATGCAAATCAGTGCATAATTTGTTCGACATGCATTTCTTTTGAATTTTTTGTTGCTATTCTGTCTCTCAGTGTTACAATACACCTACCATTCGATTTTTAGACTTATCATTTCTTTGTGAGTGGGCAAACATTCCCAATCAGCAGGGGATCAAATACTTATTTCCTTCACTGTACCTAGAAGCTTGAAATCACCACTAGGTTCTGGGACCCAAGCCCTGCTGCATTGCTAACATAGAAGGTCGCCAGTTTAGCATGGGTGCCATTTTGAGACTATTTTGCATTTTCTCAGTGAAAGCAAAATGTCCTCTAATTGGATAAGGTGGAAAGGCGGAAAGGTGAGGTCCATGGGACCCAGAAGATAGAGGAGATCACTGTATTAGCAGTGCCTACTACAGTGATTTCCAGCTTCTAGAGGGAACCCATAGTTATGAAATGCAGTATGTACAATTTTATTGGTCCAAACTGGACCAATGTAATAATGTAAAAATATCCATACCCGGAATTCTTCTTTATTCGGTCACTAAGCAGGTTATGTGGGTATTTGTTCCTTGTTGCTTCTGATATATGGCATCTGTGCAAACCATTATCAATCAATCATCAACCAATCATAATTCATATTTTACTGGTGTTATTACAATAAAATACATTTTATGGGTTGCTATTTAAGATTGCATGTTGCACTGCTTGATTAAAGTAAACGGAAATGTAGTTCCACTTTTTGCATTCAAATTTGAAAAAAAAACACAATATGTTTGTTATGTGTTTCCATTCAACACAATATACATAATAATTATTTTTCTATTTCTTACTTTTTAGATGTTTCCCAGGAGAAGGTGTCATGGCTGACTGTAAGAATATCTGAACAGCATCAGACAGAGTGAGTCTGTCCTAAGCACCGTTTGAGTTTCCTCTTTAACATACAAATCAAGAAGCCCAGCCTCTAACCTTTTAAGCCTTTTTTAGAACATACAGTGTTCTAATCTAGTTTACAACTGATAATGAAGATCTGCCTGTATAGTACAGACAGGGTAATTATGGCAAATGTGACTACCCATCCCCCTCACAAACAATAAAGAACTAATATGATTTTACAGTGCTGGCATTTCCAGAAAAGAACATCAGACTAGCTAAGCTTCAGTTTTTACATTTTTTAAGTTATGCTATGTGAATGAGAACGAATGTAACAAATAGACAACTGGTGTTATCCTAATTTGACTACAAAAGTGGAAATGCACTTTAAAGTGTATATGCAGTAAAGCATGCTTGTTATAATCACTGTGGAACCTAAGGGGTTAATCCATTGTGTAAAAAAGGATGTTTGATCCTGTCTTCTCTGATCCTCCCTCTCTACTACTGTCCCCATATCATCTCCTGATAGAACAGAGGTTTGGAGATAAGCTGCACATGCTCAGTTTGGTGAGTATTGCTGGATAGTTTTTTTTTCTTGGGAGAGTGCATGTGATCAGCACAGGGCCAATCAATACTGTTCAGAGAGGGGGTCAGAGGTCCTACAAGCTCTGCTGGACACTGATAGAAGTCACAAGACTGCTCTAATTGTTGATGAGAAAAGGTATTTAGCAATTTATATTTACTAAAATAATTGCATTTCCATGTTCTGTGTACTGTGAGAGCCCAGATAGAGTGAATGCAGGGTCCTGGGTTTTAGTAGCACTTTAAGTCTTACCTGTTTTTGTGGGTCAGATGAGGGCAGTCGGTGTAAAATAGGTTAGGGTTGGGTTCAACTTAAAGTACAAACTCACTTTGCTGACATTGTTCTTTAATTAATTCCCTCCATTCCCCTGGAGTCCAGCCCTCTGGGTAGCAAATTTACCTTTCCTGATTCGGTGATGCTTGCTGCATGGTCCTGCCTGTTCTCACACAGTCTTTGCAAAGAAAACCTCAGGTCTTCTTCTCCTCATGCTGCACACCACAGCCCCATTCATTTGTCTGATATTGCTGTACTGATGGCAACCTGAAGTGGTCCTGTGAAGTATTGCTGTCCCATAATAATAAATGGGTTTGCATGAACGGTGACCAGATGTCCTTAATTAAAGGTTTTCCTTAATTAAATGAGACTGTCAACAAAGATAAAGTTGTCCTTTAGAATAAGGCAGTTTATGATTCCTCTCTAAAACCACAAGGGAGGTTGAAGGGTGATATATGAGAAAAATGGAATCACCAATCTGTGTGCAGAGAAAAACACAAGAACTAAAAAAGTGGGAAGGACAGATCAATGTAAAATACAATGGGGGAGATCAGCTAAAACTGGAGCGTGCAAATTCTGGTACAGATCTGCATGGAAACCAATCAGCTTCCAGGTTTTATTGTTAAAGCTTAATTAAACAAGTTAAAGTTAAAAGCTAAAAATTCTTCCTGCGCCAATGAAAAAAACTACTACAGGATCTACCCTGCTGCTGTGCAATGTGATAAAACACACAAAATGTGACAATTATAAATAAACAGCGCAAACATAGACCTCTAAATAAAATCAATCTGTAAGGTGCATAATATATCATAAATAATATTAGTAGTGAAAGTCCATCATAGTAATAGACAACAAAAGTTTGTGAATCACCAAAAATTTGTGCAAAAAAATCTCTCCCTGGTTGTATGGTGGAGCCTATTCTGATGGTGAGGAATCCTATAGAGTGGATACGAAAGAGGGTTTAGGATCCCATAAAATTCCTAAAAGGCGTTTCATTCACCTAAATCTGGTGAGTGTAATTGATGTTGGTTTGCACGGGTGGAAGGTGGAAGCTTTCTTTGCATTTGAAGAATTTCTGAATTGTTTTGCACAAATTTTTTGTGATTCACGAACTTTTGTTGTCTATTACTATGATGGACTTTCACTACTAATATTATTTATGATATATTATGCACTTTACAGATTGATTTTATTTAGAGGTCTATGTTTGCACTGTTTATTTATAATTGTCACATTAAAGTTAAAAGCTGATTGACTTCCATGCACTGCTGCACCAGATTGTGAGTGCTCCAGTTTTAGTAAATATCCCCTAATATGTCCTGTGCCCACTTATCCATCCCTTCATATCCAGCTTTTATATATATCAGACTTCTCTTAAAGCAATAGCGGCAATGTTAACACAATTGCTATATGTACAGTGCACAAAAAGTACACAACCTTTATAGGTAAGCAAGAGAATAAGGTAAACCATCCACAACTTTGTTTATGAAATTATATATATATATATATATATATATAAAACACTACCCTCATAAGGGCCACTGGATTTGTGCTCTGCACAGCCAGGCATCACGCATTTCCCACACTTTGCACACTGGAGTCAGTAAACAGTCCATGGACTTAGGTTTTTCATTTTATTAAGGGATTAAACTTGGATAAGGTAAAGGGGTTATGGTATTCCCACTTTGATTGAAGAAAAAGCTGAATGAGGACGTTTCCTTCTTTGGCACACTTAGTAAACAAATGACAAACACTGGACTGCATTACAGCAGGAACCATTACAGTCCTTAGTAAAGTAATCCCCTTCTAGGAGCTTGGTGTCCCCTGAGTGGATTTCTAGTAACGTGACAATATGTAGCTCTTAGTCACCTTGGTGCACAGAATACCAGCCCACCTTGCTACATTATCTGATCCCAGGACAAGGGATTGTGTAAGCTATGAACTGTCCCCTGAAGACTTGTCAGAACTTGCATCTCACAGACCTCTACCTTCTAGGCTCTGGGGGTGTAGAGGTACTCACACTGTCCTTGTCCTGCCGTTGTGGATAGAACTGCTTTCAGGCCTTGTAGTTGGGCTGGTTCCTCTCCATTGCATTGCAGGCTGTCCTTCCCTGTTGAACGGCAGGCAGTGGAGCTCCCTCTTTCAGCTTCTCCTCAGCTTCCAGTCTCCAGCCTGGAAGATGAACCCCCCCCTCAGGGATGTGGAAATTTTTGAAAAAGCTACTCAGGGTCCCAATTTACTTGTCCCTCATTACAATCTACTTATCCAGAAAATTAATAATACATTTTTACCAAAACCATATTTAAATCAGAGGTGACTTTAGGAATGTCTGGGGCTTTTAAAAACAAAAGGAGCTTTATGACAACCTAAACGTGTAATAATTTTAACAATGCGATGTTTATCTCCTCCTCCCCTCCCTGCCTGTCTCCAGCACTGCACCCGGGGACTAGCAGGGAGGAGAGAGACCATGCAGTGTAATGAGCACCGATTGGTTGCTCGTCAGGAAAGGGGAGTGTCAAGCTTATCCTTTATCCCTTTCACTGCCCATGTTTAAAAAAAAAAATGTTAAGCCTGAAGATTACATAAAACCCCCAAAACATTATATATTTTATGAAAGCAGAGACCCTAGAGAACAAAATAGTGGTAGTTCCATTAATTTATGTCACATAATATTACCACAAGAAATATCATAATATTACACAGGAAATGCAAAATTTCAGTAAAAAATGCACTTAATTTTAATGTCAAACCTTGAATGAAATGGAAACAAAATTTAGTACCCTCTATTTTCTATAGCTGATGATTTAAAGCCCCATATAGGTAATCAGTTTGGTATTATGGAGGAGGTCTGGATGGAGGTTTATGGATAGGGGGGGCAGACGGGTGGGCTGCGAAGGAAGCTAGAACAGTAGGGGGCTGTGTGGAAGCAACCGGAGGCAGCGCTGCCACCCGAATGCTTCCACCTGACAAGTGAGCCCTGTTGCTTGCCTGAAGCAGGGCTAAGGGTTAAAAGAAACTACCTACCCAGTGCCCAGAACTACATGTCCCGGGCATCCGCTGATACAAATTGAACATTCCTGCCTCTTCTGGGGCTCCATCCTAGGCCTCACAGAAACACCTCTCAGCAATCCATCTTCCACCCAATTTCCCTGTTAGCATAGCTCTCTCGTATTTATGGGCTAGTCTGCCACACTACTAGATCCTCTTAGCATGGGATTGGTCAAACTCCAATCAATATGCAGATTGAGGTCTCCACCCTTCTGCCTACTGGCTTCTGGAAGCTTCCATGGACCTCCAGAACCAGGCGGAGGTGATAGAGTCCCAACCTGCTGACTCATCCAGCCTAACCTCAAGCTGAACCCACAGTAATTCAGGCTCACTCACTACCATGAGCCAGAAATAAGTTTACTTTACACTAGCCCCACCTAGTGGTTGCTACATATATAGATTCTTTTGTTCTTTATTTTTCTTTTTTATTGAGATTTTTATTCTGACAGAACACACACACACAAGTACAGAAGAGAAAGAAACGCAGAGAATATGTGGTAACTGATTAAAGCATATGTAAACTTAAGAACAAATATATTGCACCATATCAGTACTTTGATGTGGTGGCTGCATTACCTTTCTTTTTCAAGCTTATTTTTCTTTTATCTTCACCTGCTGATCCTGCCAGTAACACACATCTTGCCCTAGGGTGACAACACATACTTTTTATACTACACTTATGGAAAAGAAGCATTGTCACTTTAAAGCAGGAATACAAACACTCCCCCTTTCTCTTGAGCATAGAGGGGAGCAGATCTGTAGTCCCCAGAAATAGCTGAGAACAATGTAACCGATAAATGATCAGGACAGGCAGAGAGCACAGGAAGCTGTCAGCTAACAATATTTCTGGGAGGCTCAACATATATTTTGCAGAGAGAGACCAAAAGGGAGCCAGTAGAAAAAGAAGTTAATTGTCAGGCTTCACATATGCTTTACAAGAATCCGGTTGTATTGTAAGAAATACTTCTGTTGCAGCAAATATATATCATAAAAAATCAGAGAAGATGAAATCAAGGGAAGAAGAAGAGAGAGACAAAAATAAGAGAGGGGAGTTAAGGGAGAAGCAGTGCCTTGACGCAAGAGGAGTCAGGAGACACCTGGGTGGTAAACAGGGTAGCAGTTTAGAAAGCACATGGAAACTTTATTTGACAGAGTATTTTGGAAACACCCCATTTAAAATCATTATAACTGTGAAAGATTACTTATGAAAGAAGTGTTTGCTCCATCTTATAGGTTAACTTAGATTGTTCTCATTTCCTGCTAATGTGATTGGCTTACTACTTTCCCCAGAAGTCTGCACAGAGCTGGAAGTCAAGTTAAGCCAGCCATAGATGGCCAGTTCTGCCGAAATATGAACCATCTATGGGCAGGCTGTTAGTACCCAAGTAGATCCATCGATCAACTTGGGTACTACCAGCATGTTGGATTTTTACATGTGTTTTTTTGCCTGAGGCTCCCTGCACCCCCCTGCCAGGAGAACGCAATAGCTCCATGGGAGGAATTCCCACATCAATACTGACTGTGTTAGTAGGGAAACAAGAAATTTTCCTTCCTGCCTGCCTTATAGGATTCTCCTCTTCCAAAAACAAAGTAAAATGTCCCACTCCCTTTATTTGAATACAAAGGATTTCAATAAAACTTTACAAATATTATCTCCTAATCCTGCACTGTAAATTTAATGCAAAATCATGTGCCATGTGCATATCAAGTATGTCTGCAGCTTGCATATCTTATCAATTCAATATATTCACTGTCAGAAGCCATTAATGATTATTTTTATACCGTATTCATATAATCCAAAGAGAAAAAGTATTACAAATCTTCACAAGCAGACAGCTCTTGCATCATATTACATGTAATACACACTCACAAAAAATGGTATTGGTGACACCTTCCTTATTTTTGATACTGATCTGGAAACATGTACCCTCTACATTGTAGCTAAACATGAATGTGAGTTGCTTGCTTCTCGAAATTTGTAATTGCTAGTAATTACATTGCAGCATACATCATCATGTATTTAAAAAGATAACATGCTTGTTGTCCTTCCTTGTCTTTAGTTACATTGTACATTACAGACAAATTGAAAGCAAACAAAGTAATGTACACACTAGCCTGAACCTGTCAGGACAAATCTGAAAGCACAGGGAATGAAAAGCCAAAGGCTTTATTTGCAAAGATGCATGGTATTTTTAGATAGTTTGAAAGGGCTAATGTATGTAGTGCTTACCCCTGCAGGAGCCGCTGGTGAGAATTGGTCCTCTGTCCTGCCAATACTTTCCAAACTGCTCAGTCCCCAATAACACACTTGGTCATATGCTAAAGTCATTTCCACCTGTATGAGTTAAGAGTTAGTAAGCCACCACTTATTAGGATGCACAGGAATAAGGCCACAAACAGCTTAGTAGTAAATCAATTGAATATATTATAGAGATTCAAAGCAACATGGTAAAAATCAGCAAACAGAAATCTACACAGACATAAGGGCAATATGTTCAATGCCCCACTAACTGGAGCTCAAAGGCTATAGCAACATTAAATGTAACTAAAACTGGTGCAGCTAGAGTCTCTGTATCAGCACCAACTAACTAACAAAAGGTAAATCGGTCCTTATGCACACTCCCTGCATGCAATCTCTGGTAAATGTTGTACCCCTGAACATGGCTGAAAGTACCTGGCAACTGGTATTTAATGTAAAGGGGCCCTTCTTTAGGTGGTGCACTGTTTCTTTTTGAGTGTTAGTAGATGAAAGAGGCTAAGCTACTAAATAGGGGCAGTCTTCGTTTGGCTTACAAAGTGTGGCAGCTGATTAGGACATGTGGTTCAGCTCACCACTTCCTGGCAGGCGGCTTAATCAGGTCCCCATGGCGTTGCAATCAGCAGTTCCCAGCGATCAGGTCCCAGATCCTCCCACAGGTCACAGTCTTTCAACTCAAATCCAGAAACCCCAGCAACTCTCTCTCTCAACTCAGTCTCTGAAGGCAGCTCCAGCAAGCTCAGGTGCAAGTCTGTCCCCTCTTACTGATGTGGGGGAAAAAGGCATGGCAACAGGTCCTCTTAAATCCTCTCTAGTCGCTGTAGTCCAGATGTGAGGCACAGACCCTGACAACAGATCTTTCCCATCGCTCTCTTCCGTTGACTGCCCAGATCTGGATCAGTTTGCCTGGGAAAACAGTGAAGCTTCTCTATAGGGGCGTTTGGCAAGCGTTGGTAAAACAGCCAAGTGTGAACGAGCCCTAAGTTTGCAAGTATTTTCAACACTAACTCTCCCTAGATTGACAATGTTACTGTCCAAAGGTGTCTCCGTTGCTTGTCACTGACCAGAACATCAGGTAAAAATAAAAGGAAAAGCCTAAAAATGAATGCAGTAAGCACATTTAAGGATTGCTTCTCGGCCTTTTGGCTAAGATCAAGTGTAGTATCAACCTTGCCTTTAGGGGTGTCCCTGCTTCCAGCTAGGACGTTGAGAACCACTTGCATCTATCCCAGCCATTTGGTCTGTGTGGGGTACCCTCTTCTCGGCCTTGTAGGATCGTCGATTAAATTCGGCTTCACCTGCTTGCTGCTATTGGGTTTGAGGCTTAGCCCCCACACAGAACGAGTTTGTGATCTTCCCCCCCCTTGTTCACTCTGCGTTACTACCTCCGGGCAGTAGACGCTCAATAGCCTTTTCAAAGGCTAAGCAAGAGTGAAGCCGCTGAGGAAGAAGAAGGAGAAGGAATCCGATCAAGATCTCTGGGAAGCCCTCCTGAGAACTCCTCTGCGACAAGATGGGGAAGAAGCAAACCACGAAGAAGCCGCTGGCCGCCGCCGCCGCCCCCGCCAAGACCCCGGGAGAAGCCCCCTCCGCCTCCACCTCCACCTCAGATCACTCCGGCCCTGCAGACGGCCTCCCTCCCCTGGAGCCCTGGATGAAGCAGACAGTCGTGCTGCGGCTAAAAGAAGTGGAAGGCAGAGTCCCGGACATGACCCCGGAAGTCTTCGGGAAGAAAATGATCCTTGAACAAGGATTTAGCAAGGCAGAGACCCTGTCGGTGCAGTCCTTCATGAAAGGTATTTTCTTTGTAACTTTTGTTTCTCTACAGGTATGCAGAAGGTACTGGGAGGCGGTGAAGACCTCTGGGCCCGACTCCCTTTTCCTCAAGTTCATTGCGAATTCTCCCATTCAAAGGGACGAAAGGCGGATCACGGTGTCCATGAGGAACCCTCACGTCCCTGGAAGAGACATCGCCATCTATCTCCAAAGGTTTTGCGTCGTGTTGAAGGACCCAGTCCGGATACTAGACGCCAACGGCTTCTGGACAGGTAAGTGGGCTGTGTTTTGCAGATTGCTGAGAGATCGTCCCGCTGGAGATCTCCAACACCTGCAACAATGCTTTTCCCTGGGAGCGTCAGCAGGACTCCTACACTACCCGGATCAACCCCAGTCATGCCGCAGGTGCGGACAGCCGGGGCACGAGGGTAAGGATTGCCATGTGCTTTCATGTAGGTTCTGCCGGTCTGCAGGTCACGAGACCAAGGATTGCCCGAGGTCCAAAACCTGCAACCTCTGTGGACGGTCAGAGCACGTCTACAGGGACTGCCCAGAGAGAAGCAGGACGTATGCTGGGGCCCTGAGCAAGGGCTCTGCCGCCAAACTAGCAACACAGAAACCCCCAAAGGACCCAGGTAAGAGGAACCCTCCTCCCCCCACCCCAGCCCCCCCGGACCCTGGTCCCCCCGCCCCTGGCCCTCCTGCCCCCCCGCCCCTTGCCCTCCTGCCCCTCCCGCCCCTACCCCTCCTGCCCCCCCCACCCCTGGCCCCCCTGCCCCTCCCGCCCCTGCCCCTCCCGCCCCTGGCCCCCCTGCCCTACCCCTCCCGGGCCCGGTTCCACCCCCCCCTGACCTGTCCTCACAGGAGGATTTCCCGCCCCTTCCCCCTGCCACCCCCGTCAGCAGCTCTGCGGCGGGGATCAGGAAGCGGAAGAAGGAGCAGGCTAGCCCGGCGGCGGAGGAACCCTCCTCCGCCACCAAACGGCCTGCCGTCCTCCAGGATGCCGCAGTTCCCGACCCCGTAGGGGAGGACCTCGACACACTGGAGGAGGAGGAAGAAGTGGAAGAAGAGATGGCTCTGATCTCTCGGGGCCAGATCTCTCCACCGACTTCGATGAGGTCCTCAACGAGGTCCTCAACCAGATCGGACTGAGCCAGGACCCTGGCCAGACCGCAGAGGTCGCCCCCCCTCCCCAGGGGAGGTAAGCACAGCCCCTGCCGACTAACCCCTTCATCTCTTTCCCATGATGGCTGAGATCTCTATCTTTTCCATTAATGTGAGGAGCATCAAGGATGTGTCTAGGAGGCAGACTGTGCTGACCTTTCTTTCCACACAGCAGAGTGATGTCTACATGCTTCAGGAGTGCGCACTTCCCCTCTGAGGAGGTACACTCATTTGTCCTCCCAGTTGACCCACGGTCCCTCCTACTGGTCTGGGGGTGGCGATTGCAAGTCCGCAGGGGTAGCGGTTCTTATCAGGGGAGGACGTTTCACTGTTGACTCCGTCCATGAGCTCGTCTGTGGCCGCCTTCTGGTCATAGACGGTTCGTGGGCGGGGGAGCCCGTTAGGCTCATCAACGTGTACGCCTCCCCGGAGAAGAACGCGCGGCTGGAACTTTTCCAAACCCTGCGGACGCAACTCGTCACAACGAGAACAGTAGTAATCGGCGGTGATTTTAACTGTCCGATAGAGGAGGATGGGCGCAGCTCCAGCATGTACGCAAAACTCGACGCCACCTCGAAGCTGCTCCGGGAGACGCAGTGGGATCCGTGGGGCGCGGTTCCGTGAACTACTCATGGAGCCGCCCCGATGGATCTGTGCGCTCCAGGATTGACTTTGTGCTCACCTCCAGGGCAGTCAGGCACCGCGGGTTCTCCATGGTTCCCTGCTTTTTCTCTGACCACAGGGCCATTCACTTTCAAGGCGATCTGGGAGAGGGCTTTGCCCCGGGCCCAGGCTCCTGGAAGCTGAACTGCACCCTGCTGGACGATGAGGAACTGCTAGAGGAGCTCAGGGAAACCTACGGTGCCTGGCGAGGGGAGAAGTCTTTCTTTCCCAAGGTAAGCGACTGGTGGGAGTTCGTGAAAGTCAAGCTGCGCAGCTTCTTTCAGGCCAGGGGACGCCAGCAAGTGTGTGCCAGGAGGAGGGAACTCAGGAGGCTGCAGCGTCAGCTGCAGTCCCTGCAGGACCTTCATCTCTGTGGCTGGGATGTGAGGCAAGACCTGGAGGACACCAGGAAGAGCTTGAAAAAGCACTTTGAGGAAGAATCCAGGCACATTGTCTTCCGTGCCAAGGTGGAGCATCTAGAGAAAGGTGAGAAGTGTAACTCTTTCTTTTTCAGGAAACTCCACTCAGGACACACTCCCCTGTCTGAGCTGCGCGACAAGACTGGAACACTCCAGAAGGGGAAGGAGGCCGTGATGGAAGTGGTCAGCGACTACTACTCCGACCTCTACTCCCCCAAAGAAACAGACACGGCAGCGGCCGACAGGTTCTTGTCAGGTATCTCTAATGCTATTGATCCTGCAGGTTTGTCGGCCACCAACGCCCCCTTGACGTTGGAGGAACTGCACTCTGCCGCTAAATCCTTTAGGCGAGGCAGGACCCCGGGCTGCGACGGTCTCCCAGCGGAGCTCTATGTAGCGCTGTGGGATCTCGTGGGCCCGGACCTGCTCGAGCTGTACGAGGAGATGGTGGTGGAAGGCAGGATGCCTCCTTCGTTGAGGGATGGGATGATCACGATCCTGTACAAGCGTAAGGGGGAGAGATGTGACTTGAAAAATTGGCGTCCCATCTCTCTCTTGAACGTGGACTACAAGATCCTCCCCAAAGTTATGGCAAACAGGTTGAAGGCTGTCGTCGGACAGATAATCCACCCGGATCAGACTTGTGGCATTCCTGGCCGCAGGATTGCGGACAGCCTAGCGCTTGTCCGGGACACGGTCCAGTACATCAAAGACCGCCGTGTGCACGCGGCCCTGGTCAGTCTTGACCAGGAAAAGGCCTTTGACCGTGTCTCCCATGGGTTTATGTGCAGAGCCCTGCGCAGGTTTGGTCTTGGGGAAATGTTCTGTTCGGTTGTGGATATGATGTATAACGACATTTGTAGTTCCGTGCAGGTGAACGGCTGGAAGACTGACCCCTTCCCGGTCCTCTCCGGGGTCAGACAAGGCTGTCCTCTCTCACCTCTGCTTTTTGTTTGCTGTATAGAGCTCTTCGCCGAATGCATCAGACGGAATCCAGAGATCGGGGGAATCACCGCACCGGGACCAGACAGACGGGAAGTGAAGTGCTCGCTCTACATGGACGATGTGACGGTGTTCTGTGCCAACCAGCGCTCCATCGACCTGCTCGTCCAGACCTGCGAGGACTTCGGCCAAGCTTCGGGGGCAAAGGTCAACTGCGGGAAGTCGGAAGTCATGCTCTTCGGAAAGTGGTTCCTGCCTTCTTCTGCATCCATGCCCTTTGGCATCAAGACAGACTTCATGAAAATTTTGGGAGTTTGGTTTGGTGCCGAGGGCGCAGCCCTGAAGTCTTGGGAGGAAAGACTGGCCAAGATGCGTCAAAAGTTTGGACTATGGAGCCTCAGGTACCTCTCCATCGAAGGGAAGACACTGGTACTCCGCAGCGAGATTCTCCCTGTGTTGCAGTACCTCGCCCAGGCCTGGCCCCCACGGGTGAACACCTGTAAGGCCATCACCAGGGCGGTGTTTCACTTCATCTGGGGCTCCAAGATGGACAGAGTGAAGCGGGCAGTCATGTTCAAGGAACCCCTCAAGGGCGGTAAGGGCGTGCCCGACATCGCCACCCAGCTGAGGGTGTTCTTTGCTTGCAACTGCATCCGCAGAACTTTGCCCAGACGGATTATGGACTCTGGCGGGAACGCAATGTCTCGCTTCTTCCTGTTGCCTCTCTGGAGGTCCCTGGGGTGGGACACTTGGGATAGTTCCATCCCCTACAACTGGGACACTCCTTGGTACTACTTGGATACCTTCAAGTTCATCAGGGAGCAAGGGCTGCAGGGAGTCAAGCCTGACTTGTGGAAGCCAAAGACTATCTACAAGCTCATCCGAGCCAGCGACATTTTGGAGTCGGTTCCAGGCCTGCCTTCAGACACCTGCAAGGTGGTCTGGAGGAATGTTTCTTCCAACATTCTTACCAACAGGCACAAAGACCTGGCATGGATGGCAATCCAAGGGGGGTTGCCTCTCATTTATGCATGCCAGGAACCTGAGCAGATACAGACACTGCCCCTTCTGCATCATCCACGAGGAAACGTCTCACCACGTTTTCTGGGAGTGCTCATTTGCTCAGGCCCTGTTGGGGGCCCTGGAACCTGAACTCAAGGACTTTGTACCACAGACAGCCATCACTCACTTTGGGGTGTTGAATGGACTATTCTGTGGGACTTTTTCTCTGGAGGACATTGACGGCGCCTGGCGGGTGCTGTGCTGTTTTAAGGACGCTTTATGGTGCGCCAGAAAGCGCCTCATCCACCAGCGGGAGAGGATGTCCATTGAGGACTGCCGCAGACTGATCCTCAGTCTGCTCAGAGACTATTCCTTGATGGACTTTAAGGAGGAAGAGGACGTCTGAAATATTTTCCCCTTCCCCCTACTCCCCCTTGCGTGTCTTTGTCTTTTCAATAAAGCTTCGGGCCTGTGTTCTTTCCCCCCCTTTCCCCCCCCCCACACACACCCGATGCCTATTGTTGATCGTAATATCCGGTTTTCGTTTTTGCATGCATTAGTATTATTAGGAAACGTAATGTATATTAGGATGCTACAGTTTTTGGGGTAAGCGGCGTTATGCATGACGTGGTGGTCTGGAGATTCGTCCTCCACGCACATCACGTCAGACATCATACCGCTGAGCGAATGTATTTATTTCTGAATGTATTTATTGTATGCTTGGAACTGTATTGCAATGTGGTGCGCTGCGTCGCAGTACAGGGTGAGATGTACCTGGATTACAAGTAACATGTTGTTTTTGATGCTTCTGTAATAAAAGTATCTTTTCAATCAAAAAAAAAAAACAGTGAAGCTTCTCCTCCTTCAAGTGCAAAGATTGGTGGGAGTTGAAGTCCACAGCCTGTTAGCCTCCATTAACAAGTATGATGCAAGGCCCCTTTAAGAACTACAATTCCAATCATCCAAAGCTTCTACCCAGCACAGTCTCTCTGAGTCTTCCATTGGCTGCTTCTCTTTCTCCCTCTGGTTGGATCAACACTTGACCGCCAGGCAGGGGGGAAAGCAGGAGTGATCAGATAACACACATAGCCACAGCATAGCAAACAATGAGAAAAAATTAGTCTGCATTCCCTCTGTCACTGTGCAGCAGGGGGGTGAGCTGGAGAAGAATGTACAGAGCAGGCTGCACCTAACTACATGTAAACCCAGCTCCAGCCATTTTTTCGTATTTGATAAGGTGGGAAAGACTTAACATATCTATGTATTTTCTGTCTATGGCTCTGTTGGGGGGGGGGGGGGTGTTCCCTCACTTCCTGTCCCTGTGACACCTTTGTATCAATGGGAGGGGGAGGGTTGTGATAGTCTTAAGGAAAGTAAAGCAGTGAAAACACTTTCAGATCTTCTAACTCTTCTCTATTAACCACTTGCCCTCCTGAGGATTTACCCCCCCTTCCTGACCAGGCCTTTTTTTGCTATTCAGCACTACACTATTTCAAATGGTATTTGTGCGGTCATGCAGTGCTGTACCCAAACAAAATGTATGTCCTTTTTTCACACAAACAGAGCTTTCTTTCAGTGGTATTTTATCACCTGTACACTTTTTATTTTTTGCACTATAAACAAAAAAATACCAAAAATTTAGAAAGAAAAACAATATGTTTTACTTTCAGCTATAAAAAATATATAGTAAACTCAAAGTAAGTCATAAATTTAGGCCAAAATGTATTCTGCTACATGTCTTTGTTAAAAAAAATTCCAATAAGTGTATATTGATTGCTTTGTGTGAAGGTTATAGCATCTACAAACTATGGTATACATACTGTAATTTACGCCATTTTTTGCTAAATCCAAAAATATCCAAAAAACTCAAATTTCGTCATAAATTTAGCCCAAAATGTATTTTGCTACATGTTTTTGGTAAAGAAAAATCCCAATAAGTGTATATTGATTGCTTTGTGTGAAAGTTATAGCATCTGCAAACTATGGTATAGATCATGGGTATCAAACTGGCGGCCCTCCAGCTGTTGCGAAACTACAAGTCCCATCATGCTTCTGACTTTGGGAGTCATTTTTGTAACTGTCAATCTTGCAATACCTCATGGGACTTGTACCGTGGCAGCAGCTGGAGGGCCGCCAGTTTGACACCCGTTGTATAGATAGTGGAATTTACACAGCTTTTACTTTCTGACTAAACACGAATTCTTCTGCGCTCTAGGACCCAGGCGGGTGGCACATAGATGGAACCAGAACTGGAAAAACAGCGACCACCAGTGCTTCAAAGGTTGTGCGGCTCCAAACAAGGCTGGGGAAGCCCGACCAACACTACAGAGCGAAATAAAAATGAGAAGCGCACAAACCTTGCGCATTACCTCAGTAAACACAAATTTATTAATAAGAAAGGTACTCACAAACAGCGAATAAAATCAGGCATGTAAGTCCTCACAGGGACTTCAGAGATAGAGAGCCAGCGTGAGTCCCATCGTGGGGGTAAGCACTCAGTTCAGCTGATGCGTTTCGAAGGCCAAACCTTCTTCATCAGAGCTGACTGGACTGAGAGTGATCGCTCCCTTTTATGTCCCAGGACTGAAATATTGACCCTCCCCTCTGGGTTGGGCAGTCACAGGCTGGGAGGGGGGCCCAGGTGTCAACAAGATGTAATATCTTATTGTCAGACTATCGATATAACATGATAAAAATAAATATATGTATATATAAAGAACACACATAAAATTATATATATATATATATATATATACTCACATATACGCATATAAATAAATGGATAAATATAATTTAAAACAATGATAGTAATTGTGATAAACATGCAAGAGAGAGAAAGACTTACTAAAAGAATAAATAAAAAATAATAAATAAATAGTGATAAATTCATCAATCATTAGGTGTACCCACATTCACACATGTATATATGATCATAACAGTATAAATGAATTAAAAAATTATTATTAAAAATATATATCTATATTATTACTAGTTAATTAATATTATCATTATAAAACCTGAGTATTCACATGTGGCTTGTGCAGGTCGGGAGGTGGAGATCCCATGTGTCAAATTGGTCGGTCATATTCCATACCTAGCAGCAGAGGGAGATCTAATGTCTCCTCCTATGGCTGCAGATTCCCCACTGCGGACTGAATCTCCCTGGAATGCACGCCAAAACAGAGTGGTGCTGACTGCGCATGCGTCATCCAGCACGCGCCTGCGCAGTACGTGAAGAGCTGGCCCGTCGGCGTGATCTCAAAAGTGCACTTCCGACAGCCAATGCGCATGCGTGGAAGCGGCGCCACTCTATCTGACAGGGTTCCAGTGCTCCCTGCCAGTCTACACACGGACAAAACTCAGGAAGGAAACACTCCACTGGGAATATAGTCTGATCAAGCCACTAACAGGCATCTCCAGTGCCCAATCACAGGGGGCAAACTTAGAGGCACCAACTTCCACAATAGTGATAAAAAATAAATAAAAATAAAAATAATAATAAATCATTAATAAATTATAAATAATAATAATAATTAGTAAATAATCAATAGAGGATTGTGGAAGTGGTGTTAACGTATATTAGAAATTATTCATTCATTATTCATAATTTATGCACGAATAAGTGCACCTGTGAAAACGAAATATAGCAAAGATGTATATAAAAAAAATTATTAAATTATGAATGATATAAATGGATAATGAATGTGCAATACAATAAAATATAATATATATAAAATATAATATAATATAATATCTAGACCAATGTGCATTTTCACACACAAACCCATATATACGCACACTGTCAGAATGTGCACAAATGGTATAGTTTGTGTAAAAGAGTGTATGATGCAAGTGCATGTACATAGGACTATACTGGAAACCGAAAAATAAATAAATGATCATTGGGTGTACACCTATTTTTTCCTTACTATATGCCCATAGTGACCAATAAAGCATGAGCTCAAAAAACTCACTGACACTAATAAAGTAAAGAGACCACTAAATTCTCACTAGAACCCTAAGGGAGAGCAACTGTATGTACCTGGTATAATATACAATGAATAAAGATGAAAAATGATAAGAAATGAAAAATGATAAATAATGAATGAAAAATGATGAAAAATAATAAAAAATACAAAATGATGTATAATAACTAGTTGAAGATTGATCAGCAGTGACTGGTGGCTAAATGAGAGTATGAATTTCAAGGTCATCATTTAGCCCTCTAGGACATAGAGTGCCCAATGTGAAGATCCAGAAGCTTTCCCTTCTGCATAGCTCCTGGTATCTCCTCCCACTGTCCAAGTCCTTGGAGATGGCCTCAATTCCAAAGACTTTCATCCCGCAATGATTACTTAGATGTTTTTCTTTGAAATGGCGGGGGACTGAATATTTGTCTTTCCCTAGTTTAATGTTACTTTTGTGCTCACTGATGCGTGTCCTTAGACAACGCGAAGTGCAACCTACATATAGTAATCCGCATGGACAGAGTATGCCATAAATGACAAAGGAGGTCCCGCAGTTTATAAACTGTTTAATGGGATAACATTTCCCGTTGGTGCTAGTAAAGTCTCGTTTCCGATGGCATATGACTCCACAGGTACCACATTTAGAGACACCACACCTATAGCTTCCTTTTTGATCAAATGGCGCTAACCACTGACCCGGGTTGGGTGTCACGGTTTTACGTATCCTACTCGGCGCTATTAAGTTCCTAAGGTCTCTAGGTTTTCTAAAAATTAGTGTGGGTTTATCCGGAAGTGCGTTTCCTAGAGTGGGGTCGTTTTTAAGGATATTCCAATTCTTAGACAGAATGTGTTTGATGTCCCAGGCTTTATTGCTAAATCTAGTGCAAAAAGGCACTTGGTTCTTGTTGAAAGAGACAGTGGAGCTATTGGAGTTGTGGACTATTGTCGTGTCATTAGAGACTGCAGAAATGGGATTGTACATGACTAAATATTTATTGAAAGCTGTTTCTATAAGGTTTTCATTGTATCCTTTATCCTCGAATTTCTTTTTGAGAATCAGGCTCTGTTCGATGTAATCCTGTTTTAATGTGCATGTGCGTTTTAACCTGCAAAACTGTCCAAAGGGAACATTTTGGATCCATTGGGGATGGTGGTTACTCTTAGCATGTAGGTAAGAGTTGCCTGCTGTCGGTTTAAAATGCGTTTTTGAGCATATCCGACCATTACTATCATGTCTTAGTTCTAAATCTAGAAACACTAGTGTCTTCATCAATCACATGAGTGAATGAGATGTCATATGGGTTGTTCCCACAATGGTCCAGGAATCTCTCTAATTCAGAGTCAGTGCCGTTCCAGATGATAATGATGTCGTCAATGTATCTCCCATATAAGACTAGATTTGCACCAAAGGGATTATTACTCCAAATGTAATTGTTTTCCCAATAACCCATAAAGATGTTTGCATAGCTAGGAGCGAATCTTGCGCCCATAGCGGTGCCCTGGATCTGGCGATAATGTTTGTCCAAAAAGGAGAAGTAGTTATGTTCTAAAGCGAATTCAATACAATTAAATAGAAATTGAATTTGTGTGTGGTGAAGTGGTGAGTCTTTGGCCAGGAAGTACTGAATGGCTCGAAGGCCATGATCATGTCTAATAGACGTGTATAATGAAACCACGTCCAGGGAAAGCCATCTGTACCCCTGTTCCCACTTGTATCCTGCTAATATCTCAAGTATGTGGCTGGAGTCTTTGACATATGATGATAGATTGATAACTATGTCTTTTAAAAAATGGTCAATATAGCTGCCTAGATTGCTTGTCAGGCTGCCTATGCCCGAAATAATAGGTCTGCCAGGAGGGTTGTCTTTGATCTTATGTATTTTGGGAATATGGTAAAAGAATGGAGTAGCAGGATGTTTGATAAATAAAAAAAGAAATTCCTCTTTGGTGAGTATACCGTCAGATAGTGCCGTTTCCAGTAAAGTTTTATATTTTGATTGGTATTGGATCGTGGGATCATTGGATAGAACTTCGTAGGTTTGATAGTCACTGAGGAGTCTCAGGGCCTCGGTGGTATAGGCGGCCCGGTCTTGGATGACCAGACCTCCTCCCTTGTCAGCTTGCCTGATTATTACATCCTTATTTTCTTTAAGGATTTTAAGAGAGGCTTTCAATGGATCCTGTTGTAAATAATGTCTCTGTGTGGATACCTTGGTGTTACAGATATTTCTAAATTCTGCTAAGACAGTCTCATAGAAAGTGGGTAAATGATGACCTTTAACCCAATGAGGGTAGAATGTGGATTTTGGTTTAAAACTGGTATGCATAATTTCACCCTGTGATGCAGTAGCCATCTCTGCGAGTGTAAGATATTCTGATGTACTGTCCATAGATGCGCCTTCCATATAGAGATTTTCTAAAATATTTAGAATTGGCATTTCAAGTGACACATCTATTACCGGAGAATTTAGTGAGCGGTGTACATGGTTATCATTCTCAGTGGATGCGTTGTCTTTGAGTAGAAAGAATCTTTTCACCGTCAGGTTACGAATAAACTTGTTCAAATCTACGAAAAGTTCAAACAAGTTAGGAGGGTTGGGAGGGGCATAATTGAGACCTTTTTTGAGGAGTTCAAGTTCTAAATCAGAAAAATTTGATTGTGATAAATTGAATATTTTTATAGTAGAGGGCGAAGCTCTATCGATTACCTCCTTCCTCTTTTTGTGTCCCTTTCCCCCTCTCTTTCCTCGTCTCGTGCACTTTCTCTCTTTTTCCTTTGAGGGATCGATGTTATTGTCTGGTCTAGTGGGGCTGCGGGCAATGGATTGCTCACAGCCCCCTCCTTTAAAAAATGAAGTTGGTTATGGTCTGAATGTGAACAGCTTATACTATCAGTCACTATTTGTCCCTTCGGACCCATATGATTAGTATGACCAGTTGGATTGTTTACATCTTGGTGAAAGCTCGAATGGTTGTGGGTAATATTATAATTATAAGGGGATGGGGGTCTCAGTGGTGTACTTTTGTGAGGCAGTGACCCTCTGAGATGAGAGTCCGTGTGATTCCTAGTAGATGACACAACTGGACCATAGGGATGATTCGTATGTGACGGAGTTTTATGATAAGTGGGTCTGAACGTTTGGTTATTGTAAGACCGCTTATTAGAGTTATAATTCTTGTTTGTAGGATGTTGATTCCTATTCTGAGTATAGGAATTACGGTGATTGGTTTTGGGGTGATTATGAATGGGTTTAGGACCTTTATGGTAGTTGGGTTTGGAAAGACCTTGGGAGAGGTGAGCTGGATTGTTATTGAAAGTATGGGGTCTGGGTAAATTAGTATTGCTCCATGGAATGTTGGGCAATGGAGTGGGTGCATTGGGAGACTTCTGTTTCCAATTAAACTCACACCCATGTGAATAATCTAATCTGTCCCTTTCGAATTTGTCAGATTTATTGCTGATAATATTCGTTTCAAAATGCATGATCTGGTCATTGACCCTGGCGTCCCATTCATTAAAGGAGGGAATATCTGTGTATGAAGCCAAATCTGTGTATGAAGCCAATAATAATTTTTTAATTCATTTATACTGTTATGATCATATATACATGTGTGAATGTGGGTACACCTAATGATTGATGAATTTATCACTATTTATTTATTATTTTTTATTTATTCTTTTAGTAAGTCTTTCTCTCTCTTGCATGTTTATCACAATTACTATCATTGTTTTAAATTATATTTATCCATTTATTTATATGCGTATATGTGAGTATATATATATATATATATATATATATATATATATATATATATAATTTTATGTGTGTTCTTTATATATACATATATTTATTTTTATCATGTTATATCGATAGTCTGACAATAAGATATTACATCTTGTTGACACCTGGGGCCCCCCCCCCCTCCCAGCCTGTGACTGCCCAACCCAGAGGGGAGGGTCAATATTTCAGTCCTGGGACATAAAAGGGAGCGATCACTCTCAGTCCAGTCAGCTCTGATGAAGAAGGTTTGGCCTTCGAAACGCATCAGCTGAACTGAGTGCTTACCCCCACGATGGGACTCGCGCTGGCTCTCTATCTCTGAAGTCCCTGTGAGGACTTACATGCCTGATTTTATTCGCTGTTTGTGAGTACCTTTCTTATTAATAAATTTGTGTTTACTGAGGTAATGCGCAAGGTTTGTGCGCTTCTCGCTTTTATTTCGCTCTGTAGTGTTTACTTTCTGACTGCCTATCATATTTCTTTAGGTGCTAAAATACCAGGACAGTACAAACCCCCCATATGACCCCTTTTCGGAAAGTAGACACCCCAAGGAATTTGATAAGAAGCATGGTAAGTGGATCTCATTTGTTGCCACAAGTTTTTGGAAAATGAAGAAAGAAAACAAAAACATATCTCAAAATCTTGTGAGAAAAAATGAGATCTGAAAAATACTCTTAAATTCCTTGGGGTGTCTACTTTCCAAAAATTGGTCATTTAGGGGAGGGGGGTGGTGCTATCCTGGCATTTCAGGGCCTCCGAAACTGGGAAGTGAAATGAGGAAGTTATGCACCTTCAGGCTTTCAAAGTGGTCATTGGATTTCAGGCTCCTGTATGTGGCTAGGCTCCCAAAAAGTCTCACACGTGTTAACCCCATACTCGGTAGAAGTAGCAGAATGTATTTTGGGGTGTAAAAAAGGGGTCATTGGGGGGGGTTAGGTGCTATCCTGGCATTTCAGGACCTCCGAAACTGTGATAGGTAGTCAGGAAGTGTAATGAGGAAATAAAGCCCTTTAAAAGCCTGAATGTGCTTATTGGATTTTGGGGTCCTGTACTTGGCTAGACTGCCAAAACGTCTCTCACATGTGGTACTCCCATACTCGGGAAGAGTAGCAGAATGTATTTCGGGGAGTAGTTCCACATATACCCATGGCATCTGTGAGCAATAAATCATTTAAATGACAATTTTGTGTAAAAAAAAAATATTTTTTTGTCATTTTCCAAAAACTTGTGGCAAAAAAATAAATTTTTCTATTGATTCAACATGTCTCTCAGCAAATAGTTTGGGGTGTCTACTTTCCAAAGAGGGGTCATTTTGGGGGGTGGGGATATTTTATGCCCAGCTTTAGAAGTTTATACCACACATCACTCACTCTTCTAACCAGCTGAAGATCAAGCCTTTTTCGGACACTTTTTGTTCACATGAAAAAAAATCTGTATTTTTTACTAGGAAATTACTTTGAACCCCCAAACATTATATTTTTTTTTAAAGCAGACACCCTAATGAATAAAATGGTGGGTGCTACAATTTTTATGTCACATAGTACTAGCACAGCGATTTTTCGAACACAAATTGTTTTAAAAAAGTACACTTTTTTTACTTTTAATCCACAAAAACACAATATATTGGCCAAATATTTCATAACTTATAAAAGATGCTGGTATGCCGAGTAAATAGATACCAAATATGACATACTTTAAAACTGTGCATGCCCCGTGCAATGGCGACAAACTGCATACATTTTTAATATCCATATCCAACGCTTTAAAAGCCTTCACCAGCTACCATTTTAGATTTACAGAGGAGGTCTAGTGCTAGCATTACTG
Organism: Staurois parvus; assembly: GCF_062004578.1. Taxonomy (NCBI): domain Eukaryota; kingdom Metazoa; phylum Chordata; class Amphibia; order Anura; family Ranidae; genus Staurois; species Staurois parvus. The sequence goes on from NW_028317941.1 coordinate 2,072,873, forward strand.
CCCTTGATCTGACATTTGTGGTGATACCTCACATGCATGGTGCAACTGTTGTTTAAATACTGGCACGGGGTCAACGCTCGTGCATGCAGGTGCGTGCGCACATGGGGGGCAAGGGTGCTTCTTTTAAAGTTATTTAGATTTTTAAAAATTATTTTTACACTGTCCCTTTCATTTTTTTTTTTTATCACTTTTAATGCTATCACAGGGAATGCAAATATCCTCTATAACTTCAATGGACATTGTCATATATTCTTTTTTGAGAAATCTGGGGTCTACCAGACTCTAGATATCTCCTCTGCTCTTACATTATCTAATCTCACCAAGATCGGTGTGATCAGATGCTTTCCCAATTTACAAATGCCGCTTTTTATATCCTGCGACACTGAAGTGATGAAATGCTCGTAGCTTCTGATTTCTTACACTATAGAGATGATTTGCACCATTCCAATCTCCAATCAGCTCTATGTTCATCTGGCAGAAACACCGGCTGCATTCTCAGGTTCCCCCGATGGCATGGGACTGCCCGAGAAGGCCATGGAAGGCAGCGGGGGAGGGGGGGAATCTGCTTGTAAAAACAATCCTGCAGCTAATTAGCCACTAGGATTGCTTTTACATGAAATCCAATCGCCAGCTGAAAACATTTTACCAGGATGATGCCTGCAGCTGTGCCAAGTGATACTGCAGTGCTGGTATATGAAAGACCAGGATGTACTAGGCCGCTGGTGCTTTCCAGTTCACCAAAAGGTAGAGTGGCACTAGTACTGGCACTCTGCTGCATATGAGAGTCATCATGGGGTCGGGGATATGCCTGATCTTAAACCTCTTCTCGATTGTCTGAGCTATCTGTCAGAGTGCCGCTGCTGTCTACGGGTTCGTATTCTGAGACTGATTGTGTCAGGGAGTCTTCCCCTTCGCTCTCACCTGACATGCTCAGAATCCTGTAGGCCTCTTCACTAGAGTACCTTTTGTTGGACATTTTGGCAACTAAATTTATAGGTACCTATTGCGACTCACGGGAAAAAGAGCATATGGCTCTCAGGGACTGCTTGAACTGCTACAAAAATATTAATCAAGTGCTAACAGAAAACAGGCATGATTCTGTGAAAACACTGTGTGCAATGTATCAAGTGAGAGTGACCTACTGACACTGCACTTGCTGGGGGAGAAGGATGTGTAAGCATAAGGGCTAAACGGGCTGATCCCGCTGCATTTTTGGGGACACTATACTAATGTGAACGCTGGTATAGTGCTGATCTGATCAAAGATATTGATCCATTCAGACACTATACTAGCAATGGAGGTTTACTGTGTGTGTGAGTGTATTCCTGGCAATCAAGGGGTTAAATGTGATTACTGGTGTACTGACGGGCAATCTGATGCTATCTGGGAGGGGTGCTAACTGACGCTAACACTATCTGAAGTCGCCGGCCACACTAATACTGTGATCAGCAAAAAATCTGTACACTGTACTAATGACACTGGTGACAGGGCAGTGAAGAGGTTAACTGGGGGGGTGGTGATATAGGGATTAAACGTGTCCTAAAGTGTTCTAAACTGTAAAAGTGTGCTGCTTTTGCTCACTGTGTGTTGATTCTTCTCTCTCTGGGGTGGAATGTGCCCAGAGAGAGAAGATGTCATCATTTCCTGTACCTGTGTAACTGTAAACACAGATCATCTGACTTAGGCCGACCATCACTGGCCTAAATCAGATGATTGATCCCTCGGGGATCAAATCATGGCACCCGCGGGTCGTCTGGGGAGTGCGTGCGCCCACCCCCCCCTTGGCCCGCGAAAACCACAGGAGCACAAATCATGTATTTATATACGTGATTTTGCGCACCCGTGCCGCCCTTTAGCAGTATTTCTGCTATAGGGTGGTGTGGAAGCAGTTAAAATGTGTTTTTTAATATGCACCAATTTGAAAGTTTTTCCATCACATCCTGTCCTTGCAATAAGTCTTTCTAACAGGGACACATGTAAGTAAAAATCTGACAGATGTTCTAGCCTTCACAGCTCTGTTAAAAAAAGACTAGATTACAGCTTTAACACTTAACCTCCCATCAACACTTAACCCCCCTTACTTAAAGCGGAACTACACTGCATCTGAACACCACAAACCATGATTGCTATTTAATTCATTTTCAATATTCAAATTATATTCCCCCATCCATCCATGTCTCCATGCTTTTTTTTTGCTGAGAAATCACTTTGAAAAACACCCCCTATCATTTCTGTCTGTGGCCATCTTGTGTAAGGGCAGATAATTTATGTAGCATTTACTTCCTAGAATCCATCTGCTCTTTGCTCAGCCATGCAGGCAGAAGGGTGTTCCTACTTGAGAACCCCTCCCCTCTTGAAGACTCCTGGGATGTATGACATCATTTGCCTAGGCCAGAAACCAGGAAATAACTGAAGAGATCTAAAAATATATTTAAAACAAGTAAATATGATATACTTTCCTGCCTATTTACTAATGCTAGCAGCATAAATATTAAAAATAATCAATGTTGATTGAGAGTGTAACCCATTGAAATGTTACATTAAAACAGACATTAGATGGCAGTGGCCTGCTATTCAGGATTATTCACATTGATAGAACAGCCCTCTGGGACTTGTATTTCTGAATAGCAGGACTTGGCTGATAAGCAGAGTGTTGGGACTACATTTCCCAGGAGAGGTACCATGTGGGTGGGGGCATATCAAAGGGAGATTGCGGAGAGAGATTGAAAGATTGAGATTGGGAAAGACAGATCGCGGCAATCTGCTGAACCATATAGATCGGGTGAGAGAGACCCATGCATCCACTAAGAAAGTGAACATTGATAGTTCATCACCTCATTTATCTGCTAGCACATAGTTGTGAACATTTCATGTTGCCCCAGTTGCGGCATAGTTAAATCAGCGCCATTTTTGGGATACACGTGCAGTACAGTTATCATCCAAGCTGACCGCAGGATATACAGTTATAGACAAAGATGCAGCAATGTCAATTGATTTCACAAATCGACCCCCCTTTCTGCAGAGCAGGATTCCTACTACTATTCATCTTTTGCCTTTGACATCCAGAGGGAGTTATCCATAGGCATTTATGCCAATTGTTGCTATTTACTGCTTCAAGCTCAATTCATTGCTGGAGTTCTGAAAGAGAACCTTGCACTAATTCTTTGCCATCAATCAGGTTAGTGTTAGCTTTTCTCCTTTTCCCTCACTATCTTTGTGTGTGACTACCTTGAGGAACTATGATCCACCCCTGGACGCAACTTCACACCAATTGGGCCCCAACAACTGTGCAGAATATATTACAGAGCTCTTAAAGGGGACACTGCCAATTATAACTGAGAATTCTCTTTATTTCACATTTAATCCTTGTTATCTAGTTCTGAGAACCCATAGTGAGCTTATACGTTATTAATAGTCATTCCTTGCTCACTGGGGATTCAACAGTCCCAGCAGTGGATTATTTCTAAAAGCAGGCCTGCTAACAGATACTGTTGTTTTATTATGAATGTTGTTATTTTTGCTCACAATTGCCAAGAGTGATCAGATTTGCTGCCAATACCAGTGTTATTTTGTTATTGACTCAGTTACCTCCAAATCCAATATAAACTTAATTTTGGTTTATATTACTCTGTGTGTGAGTCCATTTTACAGGTGTGAGTTATCTGGGTCACCAGAGCAGGGTGGTGACAACAGAGTTTGGGCTTTCAACAAGAGGTTCAGATTGAAGTTCCACTTAAACTCTAAACATTTTAAAGTGGTTGTAAGCAGTGGTATATTTAGGTTTTGTGCTGCCCTAGGCAACACAAAAATTATGCCCGCAGAGAGCTTGATATTGACCAACAACACCCCTGCTCCCCCCCGAACGTTCCACTGCCCCCCAAACACCAGCCAACATCCGCCACGGCGAGATGGAGAAAGACACTCGCCTTCACAGCTCCAGATTTCCCTGGGAACAAAAGTGGGGCTGTGCATACACCGTCATGAAACCCACAGCCTCTCTCGGAAAGCACCAGGTCCCCATGCTGCGTGTGTCCCTTCTTCCGTCCCTTCTTCTGAGGGGAAGTGCTGCCCCCCCCTGAAAAATGCCACCCTAGGCAAATGCCTTGTTTGCCTTGTGGTAAATACACCCCTGGTTGTAAGCCCTCACATATATCCAGTGAAGTGATTGACATCAAGTGATACAAACAGATGAAGCAAATCCTCCTACATAATTGTACCTCTTTATCTGCAGCTCTCTCTTCTTTACAACCTTCTAAATTTCACACATCACAGGCTGTTTCTGAACTTTCAGAAGGTGGGAGGTGGGGATCTGATATCGCACACTGCACAGCACAAATCTGAGTGTAATTTGAGACCTGAGGGAGAGGAATGGACACACCTCCCTACACAGTGTTATAGGGAAACATATACAGCTGGGGCTGTCAATCAGATGCTTTGTGCTGGAGGGGTAGCGTCCCCCAGGATTATTTGATGTTGAGTTAAACTATCGGAAATGACTCAAGCAGATAGCAGGTGAACCTTGAGATTAGAACTACTTTATATATTATAAGATACCACTAAGTATGCTACATACTTGATGTTTTACCTTGCAGATATTATACATGCATCTACTCCTGAAGAAGTGAACAAAGAGTCACCAAACGGGCCGCATTTTTGGATGCAATTTTAATATAATTATGTATTGACATCTGGATTGTATACGGTCAATAGTATATCCAATTGTGTAGAAAATTAATATGGATTTATTACAAATCAGCTTGTTACCATTTTATCATCTTTTTGTATACAATGTGAAGTTTATTTCATTTATTCATTTATTAAAAATTAAGGTTGGAAACTAGTTATTCCTTGGTCGTGAGTATTGTGCCTCATTTAAAGTCCCAGGACAAATAAATTGGTTGCATGGATATATTAACTAGTTGCCGACCGCAGATAGCCGAATGATGGCTTCACTGCGGCCGGCCAGTTCTGGGTGGACATCATATGACGTCCCCCCAGAACGCGCTCTCCTGCTTGCCCCAGGGGGCGCGCACCCGGCACTTGCACTTGCATTTCCCTGTGATCAGCGTGTCAACGGACTATTTCTGACAGTTCTGGGACATTCACTCCATACAGCGGTTGAAACATTGTATCTATTTGTTTCCATAAATGGATCCATTTATGGAAACAAATAGATACAATGTTTCAACCGCTGTATGGAGTGAATGTCACAGAACTGTCAGAAATAGCGGAGCTCTGCAGATACACTTAGAGGAGCTCTGCAGATACACTTTTTGCCGGCTTGGAATTATTCTTATTTTCATCCTACTTCTTCTTCTTCTTCTTCTTCATCATCCTCATCCTCTTCTTCTTCTTCTGAGGATGAGGATGAAGAAGAAGAAGAAGAAGTAGGATGAAAATAAGATTAATTCCAAGCCGGCAAAAAGTGTATCTGCAGAGCTCCTCTAAGTGTATCTGCAGAGCTCCTCTAAGTGTATCTGCAGAATAGAGGAGCTCTGCAGATACACTTTTTGCCGGCTTGGAATTATTCTTATTTTCATCCTACTTCTTCTTCTTCTTCTTCATCCTCATCCTCATCCTCTTCTTCTTCTTCTGAGGATGAGGATGAAGAAGAAGAAGTAGGATGAAAATAAGATTAATTCCAAGCCGGAAAAAAGTGTATCTGCAGAGCTCCTCTAAGTGTATCTGCAGAGCTCCTCTAAGTGTATCTGCAGAATAGAGGAGCTCTGCAGATACACTTTTTGCCGGCTTGGAATTATTCTTATTTTCATCCTACTTCTTCTTCTTCTTCATCCTCATCCTCATCCTCTTCTTCTTCTTCTGAGGATGAGGATGAAGAAGCAGAAGAAGAAGAAGAAGTAGGATGAAAATAAGATTAATTCCAAGCCGGCAAAAAGTGTATCTGCAGAGCTCCTCTAAGTGTATCTGCAGAGCTCCTCTAAGTGTATCTGCAGAATAGAGGAGCTCTGCAGATACACTTTTTGCCGGCTTGGAATTATTCTTATTTTCATCCTACTTCTTCATCCTCATCCTCTTCTTCTTCTTCTTCTGAGGATGAGGATGAGGATGAAGAAGAAGAAGAAGAAGAAGAAGAAGTAGGATGAAAATAAGATTAATTCCAAGCCGGCAAAAATTGTATCTGCAGAGCTCCTCTAAGTGTATCTGCAGAGCTCCTCTAAGTGTATCTGCAGAATAGAGGAGCTCTGCAGAAACACTTTTTGCCGGCTTGGAATTCTTCTTATTTTCATCCTACTTCTTCTTCTTCTTCTTCTTCTTCATCCTCATCCTCTTCTTCTTCTTCTGAGGATGAGGATGAAGAAGAAGAAGAAGAAGAAGTAGGATGAAAATAAGAATTCCAAACCGGCAAAAAGTGTATGTGCAGAGTTCCTCTATTTCTGACAGTTCTCTGACAGCTTCTTCACATGTACAGCGGTTGAAACATCTGTATCCTAAATGGAAACTAATAGATACAATGTTTCAACCGCTGTACATGTGAAGGAACTGTCAGAGAAATGTCAGAAATAGCGGAGCTCTCTGCAGGGACACTTTTGCCGGCTGATCGGGAAAAATCCGATTCGCGCACCCGAAGTAGGCAAATATTCTGATTCGACGCGAATCGAATTTTTCCTGAAATTCGTATCGAATTCCGGTTCGCCTGGTTCGATTCGCTCATCTCTAATTACAGCCAGTGCTGCATTACATTTTTGTTGTTTATTGTGACTCAAATATATATTCAGTAATACAATGAAAGCTTCTGATTCATGATGGTTCATACTTTGGCTTCCTATATTTTGTTTTTATATTTAGCTCTGGGTACTTGGTGGTCTTTCTCTCTTTTTACTGGCACATCTCTCTTTCTGTGGACCAAACTTTTAGACCTAGATGTCTTTCCTTTTCTTCTATCACTAGGTGCAGTCTCTTACACCTCTCATATACTCACTCACCATAGGTCCCTCTACTCTTTGTTATATTGCAGCCAGAATTACACGTTATTTTTGTTGCTCACTTGTTGATCACTCATCTTGATTTCATTTATTATTCATTCATTTATTACTATAATGTATACCTACATTTCTTTCTATAGTAATTACTTTGTATGCAATCATGGTTGCCCACTCACTTTGAATCTGCTTCTGGCTTGTCCCCTTAGGTTCTCGCGGAGTCACACTTCCACAGCTCCCAGCTGAGACTCCCGTGGCGTTCACCATTTGGGAATATTGTCATATGTATTTTTAGGTGATTTATAAGTATTAGGGTCCCTCTGGTGACCCTTGAGATTGGAACTACTATATATATTACAAGTTACCACTAGGTACTGTATGCTTCATACGTATTAAAAATTAATGTTGGAAACTGGGTGCATCAGGTCACATTCTATTTTTGTTAACAGATAGCAGAGGGAAGAGTAGTTTGGATTGAGTGTGAAGTACACACTATAAAAGGATATGCTTTGTTCATTTTTCATTTGAAAGGTTCACAACCACTTAAATTAAATTCCCTAACCCCTGGCCCCAACACTAAGCTAATCTAACCCTTTACCAATTCTGTAATGCTACTTCTACCCTTTCTGCAGCATATTTTCCTTATCCAACACCAGAGATGTTAATGCTGAAAGCACATAGTGTGGTGACAGAGTTGTGATGCCAGAGCTGAAAACTCATAATCTGAAAAAAGTATTATTTTGACAACAGTCAAGGGCATAACTATAGCCATAGGCTATTGCTATGGGGTCCAGAAGCACAGGGGACTGTAAATGATTCAGGCAGCAGTAGTATATGGAATTCACATTTGGATAAAGTGAATCTATTTATAGTTTGTATAAAACTGTTTAAAAAATGATTAGTATTCTCTGGATTAAAAAGATTTAGAGGCCTTAATAGTTTTGCTATGGGGCCCCTGCCACACATAATTAAATACCCGAACACAAAACTACAATACTCTTTTGTTTCTGATTGCAGTGATGTATTGAATTAAATACACAGAGTTGTCATATTACAACACGTAAAAAGACAAAAGATACATACTGCTTAGTTTATTAGGCGTGCTGTGCACTGCAGCATAAAAGAGCTACAAAGGAGAATACAAGGGTGAATCATGAAAGAAAATGTAGGAAGACTAATGGAGAAAAACTAACACAGCTTTGATGGAAAGAGACTAATATAAAGGCAAAAAAGTGAAACAATTTGATTCATTTTCATAAAGACTTGATAAAATAGACAGAAATAACTGAATAACAGTATACAATAGATGAACACAGTATACACTATGAAATCACAGTATATATTAATAATGAGCATATTAGTTAAGTTATCAAAACAAATGGAGAAGCAGAAGCCAACAGAAAGATGACACTAATATACATACGTACGCAGGATTAGCTTTATGAATAGGATACCAAGAGCAGTCAGAATAAACTTCTTTAAGCACATGCATTAAGAAATTAGCTGAAAGACAGTGTATATGGTATGCTTATGGGTGTGCATTTGTCTTACATTCTATTTTTTCTAATATTAATACCATTGGCAACAACATTCATATTCATGCTACTACATTAACCTGCCCTGTCTCGATGGGACTGTCTCCCAAATAAATAAAGCAAATCTCTACTTCTTAATCAATGTGAAGAACATGAGCACCATACTGTATCTCTGCAGCAATCTCTCTCTCCTGTGAGCACAGACTGGCATGATGACACACCACCAAGGGGGTGTACATGCCAGTCTGGGTTCCCAGGAACAGGGTTGAATGAGGTTGGGCTTCATTCAGCTGGGAAGATGGGTGGCAGCCAGGATCGGACAAGGACTTGGAGGGCAGCCATAATACATCATCCCAAGACTGAGCAGTACTTTGGCACCTTTTATTTAAAAAGTGTAGGAAGTAATTTTTTTAAAATTAAACCCGGAGACATGCTGGAACTACACCCTCCAGTTTAATAGTTTCCCCAAAGAAAGCTTAAAGCAGTATTAAACCTAAAATCATAAGTGTATTATATTGCAGCCTACTAGTCATTAGATGTGGTGGCTGCATCAGTTTTCTTTTCTTTGGATTTTTTCCCTCTGTTTACCCCTGGTGATCTGGCCAGTAACACATCTCCTGTATTAGTGAGACACCACTGTGGAGGAATGAGCAAAGGAGACAGCAGCATTGTCAGTCATTTTCCCTCCTTTGCAGTTTTCAGCCAGTCTGTTAACGTGAAGTGTTCACTGTTAACTCTTTCCAATGAACACTGAAAATTCAAGGAACAAGCACTGAAAGAGCAAGAGCCAACGGCTTTGAAAGTTGTCAACTGCAAGTGCTGGGGTGGGAATTTTAACAAGTAGCTTACTGCAGGATGTTTATTTTATTGTGCTCAATGTGTTAAAGAAGAAGTGGGGGCCAAAGCCCCTTTGCTTTGATTGCTCCTTTATCGGGCCTAGAGGTGGCGGGGTACAGATGCAGCATCTGGTCGATGTTGCACCCACCTAGGTGAGTATAAATGTTTGTTTTTCATTCCCACACTTCTCTTTTAAATTACAAATGCTGTTTTCTGCAGTATTTTCATTTACATTCTACCTACTAGTGCATATGCAGTGTATGCTACATTTAAAGCATGCCTCTGGTGATAACTGTCATAGTTACCAGTGTACTTATGTCAGATCTCAAGCTCTAAAATGACTGAAGTTATAGCTGGCCAAACATGCAGCACCTTGGCAACTCTAGATCTAAACAGGGGCTACAGTGCAGGTACAGAAAGTTTTTCTTTCCAATTCTAGTTGAAACTTTTTTGGGGGCTATAGTAAGTTATGGTGAGAGCCTTTTATCAAGCTTTTTAATGGTGACTGAATCCCTGTCCAGGATATTTATAATTTAGGCTCATGTACCGTGATCATACACTGCTCAAATAAATTAAAGGAACACTTTGAAAACACATCAGATCTCAACAGGGAAAAATATCATGCTGGATATCTATGCTAAAATGAACTGGGTAATATGTTAGGAACAGAAAGATACCCCCTTGTTTGATGGAAATTAAAATTATCAATCTACAGAGGACTGAATTTGCAGACACCCCGAAAATCAAAGTGAAAAAATGATGCAGCAGGCTAGTCCATTTTGCTGAAATTTCATTGCAGCAACTCAGAATGGTACTCAGTAGTTTGCATGGCCCCCACATGCTTGTATGCATACCTGACAGCATCAGTGTCGTAGGGTAATTCATTCCTTTTGATGAACTATATAAACACTGTCCAAATTCACTTGTGCCCTGCCTCCAGTTTGTACCACCCTACCAGCACTTGTTTGCCCCCTACTAATACCACAAGCTGTCTCACACTGTAGTATAACAATAAATATAGGGTTGTGAGTGTGTACTCCTTTTGGTGCACACTAATTACTGCAGGCAATGTGGAAGTGTGCTGCATACAAAGGACAGCTCCAATCACTGTTCAGCAACAAAATTATGCTGCACATGCCCAAAAAAGGAAATAGAATATACCTCACTCTCTCTCTCTCACTATGTATATATATATATATATATATATGGTATAGTGATATGGGTGAGCTAGGGATCAAAGCAAATAGTCTTCATTCCTCTAAAAACAGGCCAAAGTAGCTTCTTTCAGGATAAACAAAAATAAATGATCCATACAATACAGTGCATTCAGAAAGTATTCACAGCGCTTAACTTTTGCCACATTTTGTTATGTTACAGCCTTATTCCAAAATGGATTAAATTAATTTTTTTCTCAACATTCTACAAGCAATACCCCATGATGACAACATGAAAGAAGTTCATTTTGAAATCTTTGCAATTTATTAAAAATAAAAAACAAAAAAAACACATGTACATAAGTATTCACAGCCTTTGCCATGACACTCAAAATTGAACTCTGGTGCATCCTGTTCCCTCTGATCATCCTTGAGATGTTTCCACAACTTGATTGGAGTCCACCTGTGAGAAATTCAGTTGATTTAACATGATTATGAAAGGCATAAACCTGTCTATATAAGGTCCCACAGTTAACAGTGCACGTCAGAGCACAAACCAAGCCATGAAGTCCAAGGAATTGTCTATAGACCTCCGAGACAGGATTGTATCAAGGCACAGATCTGGGGAAGGGTACAGACATATTTCTGAGAAACAAAGCTTTCTGGTTTGATGAAACAAAGATTGAACTCTTTGGCCTGAATGCCAAGCCTCATGTCTGGAGGAAACCAGGCACAGCTCACCACCTGGCCAATACCATCCCAACAGTGAAGCATGGTGGTGGCAGCATCATGCTGTGGGGATGTTTTTTAGTGGCAGGAATTGGGAGACTAGTCAGGATCAAAGGAAAGAAAAATGCAGCAATGTACAGAGACATCCTTGATGAAAACCTGTTCCAGAGTGCTCTGGACCTTAGACTGGGGCAATGGTTCATTTTTCAACGGACAAGGACCCTAAGCACACAGCCCACATAACAAAGGAGTGGCTATGGACCAACTTTGTGACTGTCCTGGAGTGGCCCAGCCAGAGCCCAGACTTGAACCCGATTGAACATCTCTGGAGAGATCTGAAAATGGCTGTACACCGACGCTCCCTATCCAACCTGATGGAGCTTGAGAAGTACTGCAAAAAAGAATAGGAAAAATTGCCCAAAAATAGGTGTGCTAAGCTTGTAGCATCGTACTCAAAACAACTTGATGCTGTAATTGGTGCTAAAGGTGCTTCAACAAAGTATTGAGCAAAGGCTGTGAATACTTATGTGTTTTTTTTAATTTTTTTTATTTTTAATAAATTGCAAAGATTTCAAAACAAACTTCTTTCACGTTGTCATTATGGGGTATTGTTTGTAGAATGTTGAGGAAAAAAATTAATTTAATCCATTTTGGAATGGAAAGCTGTAACATAACAAAATGTGGCAAAAGTTAAGTGCTGTGAATACTTTCTGGATGCACTGTATGTCCTGCTCCACTCAACACTTCACAGAACACTTGCTGACTGCTTCCTGGCTTTTTCAGCCCTCTCTTGCAGGCAGGTTAACCCTTTCATGATCAAAATACCCAAATCAGTTTCTTTCCCACATAAAATCTCTCTGTGCCTCTGAATTTCGGGTTCCATTTGAGGACTTAAAGTGTTACTAAACCCAGAACAATAAATCAGTCTTTATATGCAGTAAAGCATGCTTGTTATACTCACTGTGAACCTAAGGGGTTAATGATCTGCTTTGTTTAAAAAAACGCTGTTTGATCCTGTCTTCTCTGACCCTCCCCTTCTTCCAGTGTCTCCCTCTTATCTCCTGATAAGACATTGTGTGGAGGCACTCTGTACATGCTTAGTATGGTATTTATTGCTAGAGAGGTTTTTTTTTCTTGGGAGAGTGCATGTGATCAGCACAGGGCCAATCAACACTGTCCAGACAGAGGTCAGGGGTCCTGCATCTTCCTAGAGAAGAATTAAAACTCCTCCTACAAGTTTTAACCAGTGCTTTGCTGGTCACTGATAGAAGTCACAAGACTACTGTAAGTGCTGATGAGAAAAGGTATATTTAGCAGTTTATATTGACTAAAATAATTGCACTTCCATGTTCTGTGTACCTTGGGAGACCAGATAGAGTGAATTCAGGGTCCTGGGTTTAATAACACTTTAACAATCCTGGGTAGTCTGCAAATCCTCCTTTTTTTTTTTTTTTTATAGATCACCCTGGAACCTCTCACTCTACTTGGGGAGAATCCTTAAATGTTCCCAAATAGACTTTATTCATCTAAAAAAAGGCAAAGCAAAGTAGCTTCCTACAGTATAAACAAAAACAAATAGTCCATACATTTGTGGTTCAAAAGCAAAGATATAGCTCACCACCAATATAAACCCTGTTCCATACAGGGTTTAAGGTCTCCACCTGCTCCAGGGGTCTTATAGAAAAGATGTCAGGGCTCTGTCTACAGCAGAGGTACATGGAGACCTGGCATTCCTGCCAGTACCTTGCATGGCCGCAGAAATGCACACTATACCTTGCATGGCCACAAACATCTATGCGAGCTGGAATACGCATGTGCACAGTTATGCATGCATTAGCCTAGTTTGATGCCAGACGGCCTTTATAAGGAAGCCTCTCACTCTCTCAAATTGTTGGTTAATCTCTGGCTCCTCAGTACCTTTGTCCCATGTTCCTGTGCTATTGTGATCTGCTGTTACTGACTTGGCTTGTTGTTGGGCCTGTCTTCCTTGTCTGTCTTCTGATCTGACCTCGGCTTAGCTAACGGATATTCTCACTTGCTCTCCTGTGTATGACCCTGGCTTGACTAACGGATAATCACACTTGCTCTCCTGTGTATGACCCCGGCTTGACTAATGGATATTCTCAGTTGCTCTCCTGTGCATGACCCTGGCTTGGCTAACCGATATTTTCACTTGCTCTCCTGTGTATGACCTCTGCTGTCGATCTGACTATATCTGCTCTAATCCCCACCTGGCATCTGACCCTGGCTCTGAACCGACTACTCTATTGTCCTCTGCTACTCTGAAGGCCTCCTATATCTCATGGGTGCCACCTGTCTGCAGACACCATTCCAATGAATCAGCTGTGCTCCTGGGTGTACCTCTGACAAGCATCCTCAGTCAGATCATCGCTATAAGCTCTCTCTCCATTGGCCTCCAGCACCAGGTACGTGTTAAAAGGTCTCCATGGTTCAGCAGTGTCCCATTTACAGACAACACACAGTCCTCAAACAAGTTGGTTAACCTTACAAGGCATACAATTCCCATAATCAGGGTTGGAGGCTATTTCCCACCCAAATCTCTCTGAGCCTCTGAATTCTGGGTCCCATTAGAGGACCTAACAATCCTAGAAATTCTGCAAATAAGGATGCTGGATCACCCAAAACAAAAGTCTACCATTTTTTTAACCCTATCAGAAAATAAACCATTAAAAGATCTTAATAAATCACAAAAAGAATAAAAGTTGCAAAGGCGTGGCACAGAGGCTAGTAAACAATCACACTTGCTGCTGATACAGAAAAAAAAGTCCTAATAAAGACAGATTTATGGAACTGTGAATACAGGACAATTGACGGGTATGTAGCTCACCACACTGCAATCTACAATATAGCAGTGTATAGTACAGTATTGCACTGATTAAACATTGTGTCTCCTCCTACACAGATTTATCAGCTTTCTCTAAGCTCTCTCAAAGCACATTGGATTGGTGGTTAGCACTTCTGCCCTGCAGCACTGGGGTCATACTGGTAGGTTAATTGGCCCGGGCATATATGTATGCATGTTAGATAGAGACCTTAGATACTAAGCTCCTTTAGGGTAGAGATGTGAATGTACAATATTTACTGTAAAGTGCTGCATAAATTGTTGATGCTATATAAATACCTATAATAGATAGATATTATAATGAGGGGCTGGCTTGTCTATTCTTTTAGATTGTTGGCCTTCAGGGACCCATCTGACCAAGGACAAGGTTTATGAAGTGCATTTTGGTTTTAGGTGTACATTTATGGCCATAGAATGGTGAGATCTGGCTCCAGATCTGACTTTCATCCCTAGTCTTAAGGTAGATTTAAAGGGAACCTTTGGTGAAATATAGAGAAAGACTGCTTTTTCTGTCCTGCTTCAGAAAATGAGAGTTGCCCTTCACTGGCCTGGAACAAGCATGCAAATCAGATCTGCCAGTAAATCAATGTGACAACCAGACAACCAACATTTCAGAATGAGAGTTTCACAATGAAAGTCCCATATTTCTCTTAGTACAGGTTTCCTTTATTAACATCTGAATCTAGATATGAAGAACACTTTCTGGATCACTATTTCTTCCACAATTTGAGACATTAATTATCAAAATGAGTTACTGATGACTAATTGATTGCTCTGGGTTACAATTGCTTGTTCATTCAATATCCAAAATGTGAGTGCTAACCTGCAGACAGGCCACACAATACATATATATATATATATATATATATATATATACATATATATACACATACATACATATATGTATACACACATACATACATATATATATAAAACTTGCTGATGAAGCAGAATAGACAATGCATGCTGATAATGGATACAATCTTGGAAGATTCCTACTGCATTTAATACTGTCATTAAACATAAGTTTCTTTAGTTAGGGACAGATAAAAACATCTTATGTTAAATCATTGATATAGCACCCTGTCCTAAACATCGGTTACTACACATATTTAGCCATGTTGGGTGGCAGTCAACCTAAGTTTAAACTGCAGTTTATTTATTCACTTGGCTTTCCTCTAAACTCAGTGGAGCTGTGGTTTCTCTCTGCTGCCAATAGGTGTCACTGGTACCTCTGGCAATAGTATGAAATGCCACAGTAAAACTGAGTTATGAATAAGTATACTTCCTCCAGCGAACCAGTAGGAGGTTTATTACCACTAGTGCATGCTGGGGGATATAAATTTGGGGTGGACCATGTGAACTCGAAGATATATTGAAGCCTATGAGTATGCACAATGAACACTGGTACAAGCACAGAGAGAAGTTTATTAACCAGCTTAAGATGAGACCTACAGTATTGCTGGGTTAGCTTAAAGGCTGTTTACACTGTATAGCTGGACATTGATCTAGAAAGTCTATAAGTGTTGCTTCGGTTGTCAGCAGCCTTAACCCTACCTCGTGTGATGAGAAATAAAAACTCTTAAAAGACAGAAAGTGACTATTGCACAATGTTTTCCCAATCCTCCATTTTAGCCATGTATCCAAACTAGGATAAAATATCACCTGCTCCTTAGGTACTTTACCTGCCTCTGGGGAGGGGGGGGGGGGGGGGGCTTAGGGAGATGCTACAAATATATTGTCAGGAACTGGCTTGCGGGATTATGGACAATATGTATGTGTAACCTAGGTTTCTAACATAGCCATGTTGAGGGTCTCCAAGGTTTATGGCTTATATGAAGAAAAAAATCAGAATCCTGATAAATCTCAAGGCTTTGTAAAGCTTTGGGTGGGATAAAGCCTCCAGTCCTAGGTCCAAATCTTACCTGGTAGCCAGACTTCAATATTAATCTCAGCTGTCCACAGGCCTTTATAGAGTATTTGCAAGCTGACGTGATGTGACGATGGAACTTTCAGCTTCACCCTGCACAAAGAGCGTCCAGATTGCGGGACAAAAATCTTACCGCCAGCAGAATAAGAAGGAGTTAACCCTTTATACACACAAAAAAACAACTGCCACCACATTTTAAATGAAAGGAAAGGCACCATTACAGTATCTGGTTTAGTATATCTGACTTTTTAAGAAATATCTGTGACTCAACCAGGGAGGAAACAAAGTTCAGTGTACACTAGCTTTCTGTTCAAGAGACAACAATTCTTAATGTTCTGGTTTAGAGTATTTTTAGAGTTAAATTCTAATGAAGAACAATATTTACAGACTATTTACAGATATTTAAAAAATAGACAACAGCAGCAAAATAAATTAAAAATCAAAACTACTTATACGCTTTGCCTGGTCTTTGGTTCCAGTTCCTGTTCACTGAAGTGTAAATCCAATGGTTGCAGTTGTGGCTGGTCTGCCTGTACAAAACAGTTGACAGTGGCCCCAGCTGTCCATGGATGGGTGTTCTGATGTAATCATACATGGAAAGATTACTTGCAGTTAGGGACAGACAATCACCCCTGTAATCAAACAGGTTGCATCCAGGGCCAGTCATCTGTCCCTAACTACAGGTAATGACTCCAGGTAATCACTGCAAACACTCACAAACAGCTGCTGCCTCTGCCAGCCTGTTATTGCATTGAACAGGCTAAGCATCTGCAACTATCTGCATATCCAGCCACGGAAATATGCTTAATTCTTGCTGCAGCTGGCACATGAATACCGTATTAATAATGTAGTGCTACCCACTTGTGGGCCGCTGTGTTTCTAGATCCCCCTATGCTCCCCACAGCCAGGCAACATGCATTTTCTATGCTTGCATCCACAGTCAGTGAACAGTCCATGACCTTGGTTTTTGTTATTTTAGTAGGGGAAATTACCTGGATAAGGTAATAGGGATTATGGGATGACGACCGTGACTGAATCAATGCACATGGACAACTTCCTTCCTATTTACAGGAACAGATCCTCGACTATTCTTTTCCTTGAAAGCAGTCAGTCTTTGCAGATCAGTAGCCCCTCACAGGCTAGGGACTAGCAGCACCTCTGAAATTTAAGTTAGCTTGTTGCAAACTACATGCAGAGATGTCTCCTCTCCCCTGTAGAACTGCTTTCAGCTCCACAGCCTGCAGACACTACCAACCCTCCTGGCTGCTCTGAAGGGCAAGGATAAAGGAATAAGTACAGTGCTGTCATTTGAAAGCTTGCTACATGTGGCAGTCTCTCCCCTTGTAAATCCCTGCGTGCGCTGATTTATTCACTCTGTCCTGCTTGCACCCACTGCTCCCAGGCTTTGATCCTGCTCATGCTGTGATGCTGAATGGACCCTCCTGAGCCAGCCCAAGCCCAGCCTGGAGGTCAGCCCCCCATAGACCTAGGGGACCCCTTACAGGCCACCAACAGTCTCCTCAGCACTCCATCTTCCACCCGACTCCCATGCCAGCCTGACTGTCACATATTTATTTGTTGGTCTCACCACTCTACCAGGGTCTCCAAACCTGGGATTGGTTAAACTCCCATAAACATGCAGATTAGGTCTCCACCCCTTCCGCCCGCTGGTTTCTGGAAGGTCCTCCACAACCAGGTGGAGGCGATGGAGTTAAACCATCCAGCGTGACCTGCAGTGTAAAATACCGTATTGTCTCGATATTTTGTTAACTTGTATTTGGTGACAAAATTTCAAATTAGAAAGTCCTTCCAACTCTTGCATAAACTCAAAAATTGATTTAATAATAATGTTGCATAAAATTAGAAATAAAATATTGGAATGTTTAATGTCCAAAAATATACCGTATTTTCCGGCATATAAGGCGACTGGGTGTTTAAGACGACCCCCTAATTTTCCAGGTAAAACATAGGTTTTGAGCTATACTCGTCATATAAGACTCCCCCCCTTTTGAGGCAACACCATTTAACCCCTAGCCTACAGGGCACTTATACCCACTTCCCCCCCAGGCCAATTTTCAGCTTTCAGCGCTGTCACACTTTGAATGACAATTGTGTGGTCATGCAACACTGTACCCATATGAAATAGGTGGCACTGATGAGGAGGCACTGGTAGGTGGCACTGATGGGCATTGACAGGCATCACTGATGGGCACTGAAAGGCAGCACTGATACATGGCACTGATATATGGCACTGATAGGCGGCACTGATAGGCAGCACTGACTGGCACTGTTAGGTGGCACTGATAGGCAGCACTGATGCGCACTGATAGGCGGCACTGACTGGCACTGATAGGCGGCACTGATGCGCACTGATAGGCAGCACTGACTGGCACTGATAGGTGGCACTGATAGGTGGCACTGATGGGCATTGACAGGCATCACTGATGGGCACTGAAAGGCAGCACTGATACATGGCACTGATAGGCGGCACTGATGCGCACTAATAGGTGGCACTGATTGGCAGCACTGATAGGTGGCACTGATTGGCATTGATGGGTGGCACTGAAAGGCAGCTCAGATGGGCACTGATATGTGGCATTGATGTGCACTGGTAGGCACTGATATGTGGCATTGATGTGGCATGGGTGGACACTGACAGCTGGCACTGCTGGGGCTACACTGATCATCAAGGCACACTGATCATCAGTGCCCTGATGATCAATGTACATGTCCCCTCCGCGGAAAGCCGATTACCGGCTCTCCTCTCCTCTGGAGCTGTCAGCGTGACAGCTCGAGAACAGAGAAATGTCGATAACCCGCATTTCCCTGTTTACATGTGATCAGCTGTGATTGGACACAGCTGATCACATGATCGTGCCAACATCTTTGGCTCTTTCCATGATCGGTGATCCGCTGTGTCCGAGGGACACAGTGCATCGCCACGCATGCGCAGAGAATGGGAGGACATCATATGAGGCAATCACGGCAAGTGATGTATTCTATTAATGAATACAGAGCCTGCTCGGATTGGCTGCGTCAGAGAGGCGGGCTGATGATGTCACAACTTCAGCCAATCCAAGCAGGCTCTGTATTCATTAATATAATACATCGCTCGTCGTGATTGGCTCAGCGCGGTACACTGTATGTAGCTGAAGCTACCGTACAGTATTACCGCACATCCAGCGGTTCTATACCCGGCGTGTAAGACGACCCCCAATTGTTGGGGTATGTTTTTAAGTAAAAAAAGTTGTCTTATACGCCGGAAAATATGGTAGTTAGATTCTTAAGATATTGTATATAATAAGGTATGTGTAGTAATATGAATCTGTGTGTGTGTCCAATCTAGGCTTCTAGAAAAAGTGAGTCTCAAAAACCTTTGTTCTGCTCTTTAAGGAGCAATCCAGCCCCCACCTTCCTAAAAATGGGCTGGTATTCTCTTGTAGTTCTACAAAGATAATGAATGGCAACAGAAGAGAACAAAACCTCCCCTCCTCCCCTTAGAGTCTGAGTGTAACTTTAGCTTACAGAGATGGGGGAAGATAGGGGCAGGGATAGCTAGACTAATTACTACCACATGTTGCTCGAATGTAAAGAACAAGCCAAGATATATATATATATATATATATATATATATATATATTTTAACATACATATATGAATATTCACATAAGCTATAAAAAGTCTATTTATCTTACTTTTCCCAATCTAAAACAAATGGAAATATAAATACTCAATTATTCTGTTAAGATCCAACTAATTCATACATATGTTAGTACTGTTAATAAGCAAATGTTAGATATTAGGTTAAGGAAAGCATCTAACATGCAGTAACCCGACCCAATTACAGACTAATTACAGGCATTTGAAGAAATGACATAGCCAAGCCAAGGGTCTGAGGGGTGTGGTTCAGGAGTGCTAAATCATTAATGATATTTTCAGCAGACACTCCCTCAAGGCCAGATTTCTACATGCATTCATATTTATACAGTATATGACCATGTGTTTCAGCTTGATAACCAATATATTATTGAATAGAAGGAATTTACTATTTGAAAGTGATTATCTAATTGTTTACCTGTGAGAACATAATCTGCACTGGCTAATGCTGTGCTCGATCAGCTACCATTCTATCCCTGGGAACTGTTGTTGCATTCTTTGGTGAGTGTCAACATTGCTATTAACTTAGGACATTCCTTAGGAAGGCATGAGATTAATTATTGCTACTAATTTAGGACATCTATAAGTGAGACAGGGTAAGTAAAACTAATTATCAATATATATTTTTTTGAAAGGGCCCTTCTGATACCCCAGGAAGACACTTTATTTCCTGTTCACCTTTTTAGTATTAGCTGCATGGAATTTATACATGACCTTTGGATAATTATTTAGAAGCCCTTATGGATGTATGTGGATGGTGCTAGCCACTAATTAGGTAGATATCCTAGTCATATACCATATTTAGGGGGACCACGCTTTGGATATATGGATTACTGCTAACATTGATATATTGTATATACTCCTATTAGACAGATTTTGTGCCCCATGATTTTGGTTCCCCCATCTGTCTGGGTGTCCACCACTCTGCCAGTTCCATTTGCCCTCGTTGTCTACTTATTATGATAGTTTTTGCATACGTAAGTCACTGTAAATTATTACTTATAACAATGTAAACACAATTTATACATATGTGACTATTCATGGTTCTTGTGCTTTTATTAATATAGAATATCACTTTCAAGCTCCTGAAGAAACGATCATCATTGAGAAACAGGTTGAGCTCATCACTGTGACCTTCAGGGAGCCACTGGGTGTAGGAAGTTAATGAATCAAGTTCCCCCTGTAACTAGGGGTCCTATTTCCTCAAGTATTGTACCATCCACTGGATCTGATCCTCTCTTATTGCTTAAGCATCTTTTATATATGTTTTCCGGTATTTTAAAAAAGGCTTTTGTACAATAAAATATGCTTTGTTTTTTAACTTGGTGTTTTATAGTACTATTAAAATCCATGTTATTCTACTTTGGGTTAGGGGTATTAGTAAGTCAATCAGGACATGGCAATTAAACACACCCATGGTGACCACCCTATGCTGGTGTGTCTTTGTAGTTAATAGCCTCCTTGAATGGAAGTTTGTTTGCTGGCTTGTTGAACAAAAGTGCAGGAAAACCCTGGTTGAATTGTTCCTGGGTGTCTCTGTGTCTTGCATTGTAAACCACTGCAAATACCAGTTCAGACTGTCTCCCTTACAATATCTTATTGCAAAAATTTGGCAAAGATTTTCTCTCTAACCCATTCGACAGTTCACCTTATTTTGTTCATATAAAATCTTGGATATAACAAGAAATAACCAATCCATGAAATGATTGTTCTCTCAGGTCTTCCAAGCTGTAAGTAGCAGCCAAAATCCATCTCCTGCCAAGACCTGTGAGACATGTACAAATAGCCAACACTGAAACATAATAATTGCTTAAATAGTAATCTGGTGCACTTGTCCTAATTATGCCCTGCATTTTATTGCTGCCTGCATAAACTTCTATGCAACTAATCATAGCAGCCCCGTTGTGGCAATTTTCCCTGTAAATTGTGTTTCCTGTGTTGCCAGACCTCCTAACAGCCACGTGATTCTCATGGCTATACTTGTATATCTAGGAAGAGGAACATTATGTTCTCTTATATTGTTAATCCAAACCTCCATCCTTTAACAATTTCATGGTCTTGAAAACATTTGCTTGTAAAATGTTATTCTGCTTCAATGCCCACTTGCATTATTAGTAAAAAAAAATGTAATGTTAAACATAAAAGTGTATATGGTACATGGCAAAACCATCAAGGGCCCACCTGCTTATTAAATATCCACTTTTTGTTTTAGATTAGATTAAAAATAAAGGTAGCAAAAAACTTAAGACCTCTGACTATCTAATATCTACTTTGAAAGCAATTTACAGAATATTAACTGCTTTGGTGGCAATCATACAGACGTTTCCATTGTACACATCCATCTACTGTCAAACATCTTTGCTAACTGCATAAATCACTGTATAGTCAGACAGTTATGGGCCCTATAGCAGTTGCATGGTCTGCTATGACTATAGTTACATACTTACAGAGATGTACCATACAGAAACATATGATACATTTTGTTGGCTCATTGGAAGCTGCATGGGCTGTAGTTTCTAACCTGCTATGTTCAAATTTACTTTATTAGTAATCTCTGCCTGCAAGTGGTTGGAACCAACCAGCAAATCTTACTAAACTGTCTCATTTTCTTCCTACTAAGAGCTATAGATGTGAATACAACAAATCAGTACCTTCTGACAGTTGGAGTCTAGGTTTCAACAGCTTAGACTACGCAAACCGACTTTGTTTTGTTGGTTGTTAAAGCATGCTAAGCAGAGATTGAAAATCCTTAACAAATCAGTCCTATGGAAAGCAACAGAGAAGGAATGTGTAAGGCTGAAACTAAAAAAATGTATTTTATATCTACATAAACTAGTATATTATCTTCCATAAATGCATATGTAGCGCTACTCCCCCAGGCAGGGGTGTATCATGAAATCAGTGGGCCCATGTGCAAGATAAAAATTGGGCCCTAGGCATAAAAAAAAAAGAAACACAGTGCATGGGGTGGGTGTGGCTTAAAGTGGGTGTGGTTAAATAGAGCCTGATATGACTTATATAGTACAGAATGTGGTGATGTTAAATAGGGAATGTACAGTGTTGAATTTACAGTGGGTAGTATGTGCAGGGAGAGGAATGTGGAGTGTATGGCAGTGGGCAGTATGTGCAGGGAGAGGGGTGTGGAGTGTATGACGGTGGGTAGTGTGCAGGGAGAAGGGTAAGAAGTGTACAGCAGTGGGTAGTATGTGCAGGGAGAGGAGTGCAGCATGCATGGCGGAGGATAGTAAGGGCAGGGAGAGGAGAGCGTAGTGTGTGGCAGTGGGCAGGGAGAGGAGTGCAGCATGCATGGTGGTGGGTAGTATGTGCAGGGAGAGGAATGCAGTGTGTATGGCGGTGGGTAGTATGTGCAGGGAGAGGAGTGCAGAGTGTATGGCGGTGGGCAGTATGTGCAGGGAGAGGAGTGCAGCATGCATGGTGGTGGGTAGTATGTGCAGGGAGAGGAATGCAGTGTGTATGGCGATGGGTAGTATGTGCAGGGAGAGGAGTGCGGAGTGTATGGCGATGGTTAAAATGAGCAGGGAGAGAAGTGCGGAGTGTATGGCGGTGGATAGTATCAGTAGGGTGAGGGGTATGGAGCGTATGGCAGTGGGTAGTATGTGCACCTAGAACACTCCCCCATCTACAGCTCTTCCCTCTACACCTAGAATACCTCCCCCCATCAACAGCTCCCCCCTTCTGCACCTAGAACACCCCCCATCACCCTCACTCTTTACACTCCTTTGCTCATAGAATCCCCCCCATCCACTCCTCTTACCTCTCTGCACCTAGCAGCCTCTTCCCTTCTTTTCCATAGAATCACCTTCAGTGCTGGATGTTCCAAAGCCCCTCTCAGAGCCCCCGATTCTCTTCCATACAGAAACCAACACGGCTCTACTCAGCTCTACTCGCAGTTGCCAGTGCTGAGCTTTTTTTTTCACACAGACAGAAGCAGACTAGCTGCATTGCCTTCTGATAGATAGAGGACCTACTGTAGACCCAGCCTTGATACCTACAGCAGCTGACGGGACAGCAGCACTGCAGGCAGGGGCTGGGCACATGGGGGGGAGATCAAGACACACATATGTCAGCAGAGAGAGGGGGAGATTGTTGTGGACACTGCAGAGGGAAGGGGCAATTACAAAACAATGCCCTGTGTCTGTGTCTCTCCCTGCAGCTAAAGACCAGCAGGGGGAGAGAAACTGGCATTCAGCTGCTGCAGGGAGAGACACAGACACAAGAAGATCAGTGGTATCTCTGTATCGGCACTGCTGGTAGTTCTGCCACTGCCACTGACATATATCATCCATGGGTGCAGTGTCTATCGGAGCACAGTCCCCCTCCCCGGGGCCCATGTTCAGTGAACACCCTGCACCTGTGGATGATATGCCACTTTCCTCAGGAGCCGCTGAGTATTCCGAGTGCCCTATTCACTACTGATCCATGAGCAGAGTGTTGCCCCTGCTGACACCACTGAAATACATTGGCCAGGTGAGATTCCCTGACTGTCACACAAAGGGTAAACATGTACACACCAATGAGGTAAATGTTTATCTTACATTAATATCACAGAAATTGCAAAAGAGGCAAAAAAAACCCAATTGGCTGAATCTTCAGAATGGCAAAAGAAAGGGCAATATAATGCAATACAGTACCACTTTAAGCCACTCCCACCCATCCTGCAGGACTGAAGATTTAAACGTGAGCTCCCACACCAAGAAAGTTTCCCTAAGTGAGCAAATAAGATGAGAAGGAAGGAACAAACACTCACTTGTGAGCTCTCAGTGAGAAGAGTCAGGGTTTAATTCTCAGAAGTCTAGACAAGCAAACTATTAGCAGAATATCCCCCAAACACATTAGAACTCCTCTGCCAGCTAGTTGGGGACCTTATGTTGGTGCACAATAGAGATCTACAGTAGTCTTTTTGAAGAAAATGGAGGTGCACAAGAGGAGGTAAAACAGCGACAGATTTCCCCTTTATTAAGTACAGGTGTGATGAAGAATCACGTTAAAGCTAGCAGATGTTAACAGAGATTGCTCCTGGAAGATATAGGGGGGGACAGATTTTTGGCTGAAGTACTGTATGTCCCTTTGAACAGAAACCAGAACTTGAGCAGCTAATTTCTTTCTTGTAAAAAAACAAAACCTCAGCGCTCAGGACTTCCTATTTACCATACAAATCCCCGTGAGATGCTGCTGTGCACAGGTACAAAAGACCAAAAACTTTTAACAATGAAAACCAGCGCAAACCCACATGATCAATTACATTACTCAGTTTAAAAAAACATTAATGTGCTAATAAAATAAATTATATATAAAATATATTGAAAAATTTAAAATTATAAGTCCAGTGACAAAAAAGCAAAGTGACAAAAAATCAAAAAAAACCCCAGAAAATATATATATATATATATATAATTACAGTCCCGTGACAAAATTAAATCAAATTAAATTATAATATATTTTCCATTTGATTCTTCCGTGTTACTGATCCCTTCACCATCCACCAGTGCAGAAATCAACATTAACCGCACTCACCAGATAATGGTGAGTCACACGCCTTTCAGGATTGTTAAGGGCTCCTGGACCCCCTTTACTTTGTCTGAGACCTCCAAGTGCTGTTTCCTCTTATGTCTAGGTACCTCTTCTGCTTACTCCTCTCACCGAATCCCCCAAAGGAAAATCAGGAAGAAGAAAAGACCATAGCGTGATACCGCAGTAACTTCTCCTCAAATTAATCTCTCCAGACCACTCACATTCTTTTGCGGGGTATAGCCCACTTTTTATTCAAAACAACAGCGATTCTCTTCAAGAATGATCCACTTTTCATGTACACCGATTATACAAGGACCCCACAGTTTAGTGTGCAGCAGGATGGCAGACCTCAGCTACAGACTCTTCTACTTAGGCTAAGATGGCCCCTTGGAACGCACCGCTCGGCGTGCGCTCCACTCACCGGAAATGACGTCAGACGACGGACCAGGCAACCGGAAGTGCGTCAACGCGTTTCGCCCCACCCACAGGGCGTTATCAAGACGCTCATTACCACTTCCCAGCCGCTTATAAAGCTTTGGGAGATCCCTCCCACTAATTCCTCTGGCACAAAAACCTGGATACAAGCATGTCAATCACCGCCATCCATCTGCACACCCATGTGGGGTCCCCTTACATCAGAAACCATTACAAGAAATATATTGCTTAAAGGACACATTACTTCAAAAGCATACTTTACTTAAAAAACATTCTTTAGATAAAAAATAATACTTTTAATCCTAAGTCTTCAACCCCACACACAAGGGAGAAGACCAATAAAAATAAATGCAAGTAAAAATAAATAAAAATAAAAATAAATATAAAAATAAAATAAAATAAAAATAAAAATAAAAGTAAAAATAAAAATAAAAATAAAAATAAATAAAAATAAAAATAAAAAAAGTTATTTATTAAAATAAAATTTTTTTTTTATAAAAATAGAAAAAATATATATAAAAAATAAATAAAAATAAAAATAAAATAAAAATAGAAATAAAAATAAATATAAAAATAAAAATATAAAAATAAAAATAAAATTAAATAAAAATAAAAATAAAATAAATATAAATCAAAAATAAAATAAAAAAGAAATAAAATAACCTAATTAAAATAAAAACCTAATCATGAACACGCACTACGGACCTATAACTGGATATTACCAATTCGACAAGAAACAGTTTATATCAATATCTACATTCAACCCATTGGGATGCAATGTACCCATTTGATAAATCCACTTCGTTTCATTTTGGGACACATTTATTACCATATTACCTCCCCTCCATGGGGCTTCTACTCTATCTATCCCACAAAATTTCAACGATGCCGGATCTCTATTATGATATCTTCTAAAATGATATGATAAACTATGATGTTTGAATCCCTTCTTTATGTTCCTAATATGTTCTCCCAGTCTGGTGGCAAGTTTCCTAGTTGTTCTCCCTATATACTGGAGCTTGCAGGGGCACTCCAGCAGATAGGTCACATGCGTACTATCACATGATATGAATTTATTGATCTTATGGGATCCTCCATTATAACAGGATTGAAAAACCTTTATTTGCTTCTTTTTATCCCCTTTCAGGGTTCTACAAACCAAACACCTCCCACATTTGAAAAAACCAGCCCTATCCAAGAAAGTAACCAATTTTTTAGGTACATCTGGAACATTTTTAACAAGTCTAGACCTTAAAGTAGTCGGTTTTCTATATATAAACAATGGTTTACTAGGTAACACTTTCCCAAGCGTTTCATCCCTCATCAAAATAGACCAATATTTTTTAATTATGTTTTCAACTAATTTGTAATGCTTAGAATATCCTGTGATAAAAGCCACATCCCCCAACTTGTTTTTACTTGCTTTTTTCTTAAGAAGTTCATCTCTACTAATCTTTTTAACCTGTTCTAATGAAACAGCCAAATTTTCTTCTCTATATCCTTTCTCCCTAAACCTTTGCAATAACACCTCAGCCTGTTCCAAAAAAACACCTTCATCATCACAATTACGTTTGATCCTAATAAGCTGACTCTTAGGGATGGATTTGAGCCAATTTTTATGGTGACAACTAAAACTTGGGATATATCCATTCCTATCTACTTGCTTGAAATATATCTTAGTGTAGAACCTGTCATCTTTCTTGTAAATTGTCAGATCCAAAAAATCAACTGCCACCTCACTAATATTTTTAGTAAATGATATGTTATAAGAATTAATCCCCATTTCTTGGATAAACTCCTCCAGTGTCTCTCTTGTACCTCTCCAGATTATAAAGATGTCATCGATAAATCTTCTATACACCAGCAACTCTGTGGTTTGTTTCTTAAAAATAGCTTCATTTTCCCACCTACTCATGAACAAGTTAGCCACCGATGGTGCATACTTGGCCCCCATGGCCACGCCTCTTGCTTGCCTATAATATTTCCCAGAGTACCAAAAGTAGTTATGTGACATAGCTAAATTTAAACTATTAAGTAAAAATTCAGTTTGTTGTGGTTTTAAGCCTGCCTTAGCCTCCAAGGCCCATCTAACAGATCCTAATGCATCCGTATGCCTTATGTTAGTGTACAGGGAATTAACATCCACACTCGCCATCACACATTTCCCCTCTTCCCTTATTCCCTTAATCAGATTAATCAGATCACCACTATCCCTCAGGTACGCTGGAAACATTGGAACTAGAGGTTGTAGAAATTTATCCACATATTCACCCAGTCTACAAAACAATGAATCTATCCCACTAACAATGGGTCTCCCGGGGGGTTTATTAAGATCTTTGTGAATTTTTGGTAATTGGTAGATCACAGGTGTTATTGGAGCAGAGGGTACCAGATATTTAATCTCTTTTTTGTTAAGTATACCTTTTCTACCCCCTTCTTTAACATGTTTTACTAACAGACTCTTATATTTATTGATAGGGTTACCCCTTAACAACTCATATGTTTCAACATCATCTACCAATCTACTTAGTTCTGTATAGTAATCCACCTTGTTTAGTACCACCAGGCTACCACCCTTATCGGCTGGCCTTATAACAATATTTTTATTTTCCTCCAGTCTTTTTATACCAATTTCTAAATCTTGTTTCTTTCTCATAAAGGGAATGGCTAAATCCTCCAGATCATGTTCCACCATTTTTTTAAACGTTTCTACACAACAATTATTAGAGATTTTCGGATTAAACACCGATTTATTCCTCAACTGCGTATGCAGAAAATAATCATCTCCTTTTACACTATTATACCCAAAATTAGTTTTATTCGCCCAATACTTCTTTAAATTTATTTTCCTTACAAACTTATGTATATCAATATAAGTTTCCAGTTTATTCAGTTTTGAAGGGGGTTGAAGACTTAGGATTAAAAGTATTATTTTTTATCTAAAGAATGTTTTTTTAAGTAAAGTATGCTTTTGAAGTAATGTGTCCTTTAAGCAATATATTTCTTGTAATGGTTTCTGATGTAAGGGGACCCCACATGGGTGTGCAGATGGATGGCGGTGATTGACATGCTTGTATCCAGGTTTTTATGCCAGAGGAATTAGTGGGAGGGATCTCCCAAAGCTTTATAAGTGGCTGGGAAGTGGTAATGAGCGTCTTGATAACGCCCTGTGGGTGGGGCGAAACGCGTTGACGCACTTCCGGTTGCCTGGTCCGTCGTCTGACGTCATTTCCAGTGAGTGGAGCGCACGCCGAGCGGTGCGTTCCAAGGGGCCATCTTAGCCTAAGTAGAAGAGTCTGTAGCTGAGGTCTGCCATCCTGCTGCACACTAAACTGTGGGGTCCTTGTATAATCGGTGTACATGAAAAGTGGATCATTCTTGAAGAGAATCGCTGTTGTTTTGAATAAAAAGTGGGCTATACCCCGCAAAAGAATGTGAGTGGTCTGGAGAGATTAATTTGAGGAGAAGTTACTGCGGTATCACGCTATGGTCTTTTCTTCTTCCTGATTTTCCTTTGGGGGATTCGGTGAGAGGAGTAAGCAGAAGAGGTACCTAGACATAAGAGGAAACAGCACTTGGAGGTCTCAGACAAAGTAAAGGGGGTCCAGGAGCCCTTAACAATCCTGAAAGGCGTGTGACTCACCATTATCTGGTGAGTGCGGTTAATGTTGATTTCTGCACTGGTGGATGGTGAAGGGATCAGTAACACGGAAGAATCAAATGGAAAATATATTATAATTTAATTTGATTTAATTTTGTCACGGGACTGTAATTATATATATATATATATATATATTTTCTGGGTTTTTTTTTGATTTTTTGTCACTTTGCTTTTTTGTCACTGGACTTATAATTTTAAATTTTTCAATATATTTTATATATAATTTATTTTATTAGCACATTAATGTTTTTTTAAACTGAGTAATGTAATTGATCATGTGGGTTTGCGCTGGTTTTCATTGTTAATAATTTCTTTCTTGGATGGCTCAAGTCTGGAGTGGGGTGGGTTTAGAATTCTAGCTTAACGGAAGCAAAGAGGTGAATCTGGTATCCTACAGGTAGTTTGGATAAAAGCAGGAAGCAGGTTAGGCTGCAGTATTGGATGGGTTATAGCATCTATGCCTAAAGATATAGGACTGTACTGTAACTGTTCTAGACTCTAACAACCAAATGCAACTAAAACCTTGAAGGTAATGGCAGCGTTGCTGGGTTAAGAACCCTTTCACCCAGTCTCACAGAGCAGCACAGGCAAACCATGACCTTCCGTTGGAGGGGGTGGGGTCCCCTTTTCTGGTCTTCTTGTAAAGCTGCATAGATGGCAATTGCCCAATCTGCTTGTCCACAGGTTCCGCTAAACCTCCCTACATGGGAGGGTCAGTGTTCTTCCTCTCTGGTGGCTCTGCAACATTCCGGCTCCGGCTGATATGCAGTGTTCTTTTATTACACTAATCCCCAAACCGGATTAGAACCACACACTTTGTGCTAACTATAGGCCTATAGCCTTATTGAACTCCGATCTAAAGATATTTACCAAACTGTTGTATGTCTGCCTAAATGAGGTCTTGCCTTTCCTAATCAACAAGGATCAGGTGGGCTTTTTCCTGTTTCATCAGGCGAGTGGAGTGACAACACTAGGAGGGTGATAGTTTTTGTTCAGTTAGTTCATAGTGATATAAAACAAGCCCTTTTGCAGGGATTAGACGCTGAGAAGGCGCTTGATTGTCTCAGATGGCCTTTCCTCTTTTGACACCTTAACGTTCCTGGGTTTTAAAAGACCTTTCTTCAGGCAATATATCATCTATATTCCAACCCTACAGCCCAAGTTAAGACCCTTTTTGTGATCTCTCAGTCCTTTTCAATTGCAAAGGGGACGAAACAGGGCTGCTTTTAACCTTACTCCTTTTTGTGTTTTGCATTGAACCACTCGTGGCACATCCGTAATAACCCAAATGTGCATGGCATTCAAGTTAGGGGAAAGGAATTTAAACCTTCTCTTTTCGCAGATGATATACTTCTAACACTGACACAACCAAAACTTTTCCTACCTAACTTACATAAAGAACTGGAAACATTCTTAGGTTATATGGTCAACCCTACAAAGTCAGAGGCCCCTCCTGTAAATGTCTCTCGCGATGACGTCGCTCATCTCTCGTCCTCTTTTGCATATTCATAGAAAAATACTTAGGCATCCATATTACTTCAACATAAAACACACTCTATAGGGAAAACTTCCTTCTACTTTCCATCTGCAATGGAAAACTTTACATATTTCTTGGTTGGGCCGCATGATCTCTGATATTAAAATGAATATACTTCCAAAGCTATTGTACCTGTTCAAGACTACTAATCCCAGTCCCAATCTCTCATCACTGCAAATTGCAATATGATCTCTTGGATTTTGTGCGGCCACATAAACAACTTAGGGTGGCAAAGACTTTATCATGTACCTGGTGATGGAGGCCAATGGAGAGAGGGCTTCCCTTGTGGCTAAGTTCCGGACTCCCCTGAGAGTGGGACAGCGGGAGTCAGGCCCAAAGTTGCACAGGTCGCCTGTAGGAGTGCTGGTTGGTGGTCCACTCAGGAGCACAGCTGGTGCACGGAGATAGGTCTGCAGAATGGAGGCGCCTGTGCATGGTATGCAAGCCTTCCGGGATTTGGATGTTTGTTGGTTAGTCATTTAGAGCCAAGGTCAGGTACCGGGTGGGGAACAGAACAGACGTAGTCAGGTGGGATAGCCGAGGTCATGCACGGAGGAGAGAGAGAGATTATCCTTTAGCCAAGACGAGGTCAGATCAGGGGGTCAGTAGAGCAGACAGGTCCAAGTACAAGCCGGGTCAGAATCAGGAAGTCGCAGGTAACGGGAAACAAGAAGCAGGAAACAGGAACAAACTACGGAGAGCTAGAGATCATCCAGCAACCAGAGGAAGTGATGAACCTCCTTATAAAGGCTGTCTGGCACCAGACTGAGGCTGATGGGTCCTTCTGCGGCCATGTAGAATATTGGCAGAAACGCTGGGACTTCTGCTGTGGATAGTGCCCCCCAAAGGGCAGCCTCCGGATGCCCACCTGGGCCAACTTTTCAGGATACTAGGAATTAAATTCTTGGAGAAGCCTGGGGGCATGTATATTCCATTTTGGTTCCCAGGAACTTTCTTCAAGTGGGTACCCCTTCCATCTGACCAGGTACTGGATTTGTCTTCCCCGCCTTCTGCAGTCCAGAATTGCTTCAACCTTGTATTCTGTCTCCTCCCCAACTGTTATTGGCAGAGAAGGTGGTTCTACTCTCCCTGGAAAAGGATCAGGAACAGCTGGCTTGAGTAAGGAGGCGTGGAAAACTGGGTGGTATGATTCTAGAAGAGACAGCTCAAATGCCACAGGATTTACTTCCCTCTTGATCTGGAAAGGGCCAATGTACCTTGGTCCCAACTTATGTGACGGGCACGGAAGTTTTAGATTTGCAGTTGACAGAAAAACTTTGTTTCCAATCTTCAGAGGAGGGTTTCCTCTCCGTTTCCTGTCGTAGTGTTTTTTATAATCAGCCTGGGATTTCGGTATAGACTATCGGAGGACTTTACAGTTGTTCTGCAGCATGGAGAGTCTGTCCTGTACTGCGGGTACTGAAGCTTCGGGAATGGTGTCAGGTATAAAGGAAGGGTGGAATCCATAATTGGCCCAAAATGGTGACTGGTTTGTGGCAGAATGGACTGAGTTGTTATTGACAAATTCTGCCAATGGGAGTAGAGATGCCCAATCATCCTGAGAAAAGGCAGAGAAGCACCGTACATATTGCTCCAAAGTCTGGTTCGTTCACTCCATTTGCCCGTTACTCTGAGGATGGTAAGCGGATGATAGGCAGAGTTCCACCTTCAGGGCTTTGCAGAGGGCTCTCCAGAACCTAGATGTAAACTGCACCCCTTGGTCTGAAACGATATTACTGGGCAGACCATGTAACCTGACAATTTCTTTGATGAAGGTTAGTGCAGTCTCTGGTGCGGATGGCGTACCCACCATTGGTAAAAAGTGGGCCATCTTGGATAGCCGATCCACTACTACCAGAATGGTAGTAAACCCCTCTGAGGGTGGTAAATGCACAATGAAGTCCATTGCGACCATCTCCCAGGGCCGATCAGGAATGGGCAGGGGCCTCAGCAACCCCCAGGCCTTGGCTTTGTCTCCCTTGTTCTGTAGACACACTGTGCACGACTTCACATAAGCTCTGCAGTCATGATTCAGGCTAGGCCACCAGAAGGATCGCTGGATTAGTTCCATTGTCTTACAGGCTCCAAAGTGTCCAGCCAGTTGATGGTCATGGAATGCCCTTAACACATGAGACCTTACTTCTTGGGGTACAAAGATTTTTCCTTGTGCCACAGAAGACCATCCTGCCTTCTAAGCAAATTTTGTTCAGGTTCAGGGCATAGTGCAGAGGCCTGCTTGATCACAGACTTTAGGCTGGATTGGATCAGCAAGAAATTTTGGGCCAACAAAATGGTGTTGGGGGGAGAAGGCTCCTCTGGGTCCGGGAACATGCAGGAAAGGGCATCTGTCTTCCCGTTCTTGGATCCTGGGCGGTAGGTTATGTGGAAGTTAAACCTGGAGAAGTATAAAACCCATCTAGCCTGTCGAGGCCTTAGATACTCCAGATTTTTGTGATCCGTGAAGATCATGATTGGGTGGCTGGCTCCTTCCAAGAGATACCTCCATTCCTCGAAGGCTATTTTAATCGCCAACAGTTCCCTATCTCCCACATCATAGTTCCTCTTGGCTTGGCTCAGTTTTCTGGAACAAAAGGCTATTGGGTGAAGCAGAGCCTTTGGGCCCTGGCGCTTGGAGAGCACGGCTAGTGTAGCCACTTCAGACGCGTCTACCTCCAGGATGAAGGGGAGTGTTGGATCTGGATACTGTTACAGAGGAGCAGAGGTAAATTGATCCTTTAATTGCTCGAACGCTTTTTGAGCTTCCTGGCTGCAGCAGAAATGTGTATGCTGGCGGTGATAGGGGCAATAGTGTACTTGAGTGATAGGGGCAATAATTGCTGAAAAGCCCTTAATAAATTTCAGGTAAAATTGGCGAAACCATGAATCTTTGGACCCCTTTCCTGTCCGTAGGTGCAGGCCAATCCAGGATAGCAGATACTTTCTGAGGGTCCATGGAGATCCCCTCGGCAGAAATTTTGAGCCCCCTTGGCATACAAGCCATGCATCCTGAGAGTGTTTAGCACTTTCCTAACGTGATCCCGATGGAGTTCCAATGAGGTAGAGAAGATTAGGATATCGTCCAGGTGTCAGGGAGCGAGGAGGAAGACACACAAGGAGGTGCAATTAAAGGTAGGTTTATTAATATAAAAATAAGACAAGAGTCTATGCAAGTCCAACAGCGGAAATCGTAACCAAAGCCGGGGTCAAGAGCCAGGAAAAGTCGTCACCAGAGCCAGGATCAAGAGCCAGGAAGAATCGTCGCCAGAGCCGGGATCAGGAGCCAGGAAGAATGGTCACCAGAGCCGGGGTCAGAAGCCAGAAGGAGTCTTAGCCAAAGCCGAGTCGGTATCCAGGAAAGCAATGAGTAGCTAAACAGGAGCTTGCTGTTGTGCAACAGACAGGACATGAATGCAATGGACAGCCACAAACAGAAGACTTATATGTGATAAGCCGCCTCCTCCTGGGGGAGGAGCCGCAGAGGGCTAAAAGCATAAAGGATCCCACAATGCTTTGCAGACACCTAAGATGGATGCCAGCACATGGAGCAGCACAAGGTCTGAGGAAAGGTAGGACCTTGACACCAGGTAGATGATCACAAAAAGGTCTAGATATTCTCTAAAGATGTAGTTTACAAAATGTTGGAATGTAGCAGGGGCATTACATAGCCTAAACGGCATCACTAAGTATTCAAAACGTCCAAATCGTGTTTGGACGGCGGTCTTCCACTCATCGCCCACTCTTATACGGACTAAATTGTAGGCCCCTCGTAAGTCCAATTTAGTGAAGACTCGGGCCGTTCGGAATCTCTGAAATAACTCGGGCACCAGAGGAAGAGGATACTGGTTTTTGATGGAGATTTTATTAAGTTCCCTGTAGTCAATGCAAGGTCTAAGAGATCGATCTTTTTTTTCTACAAAGAAAATACCAGCCCCGGCAGGAGAGGAAGAGGGGCGGATGAATCCTTTAGCGAGATTCTCTTCTAGATAGCGCGGGAGGGCTTCCAGTTCAAGTTCGGATAAAGGGAAAATTCGCCCAAATGGTATTTCTTCTCCTGGGAGTAACTCAATCGGGCAATCATAAGACCGATGAGAAGGTAGGTAGAGGGAACGAGTTGATTGTCCTCTGGTGAAGGTTGGACTGAGAGGCATACGGAAGAATTGGTGGGTGCGGGGGCACCACAGTGTTGCAGACAATATTGTGAAGAAAAGATCCAAGAGTATGTTGACTTCCTGCAAGCATGCAGCAAGGCTATCCCACATGTTCAAGGACTAGAAGTATTGAACGACTATCTAGAAAACCCCAGGATGCTAGCCAAGCTACCAGAACAAGTGGCTTCTGGATGGAATCGCTATGTAACTAAACAGTTAGATCAAGGCAAAAACTTCCCAAGTTTCAAAGAATTCTCTGAATTTGTCAATGAGGAAGCATGAATAGCGTGTAATCCAGTAACAGCATCTTATGTCTTAAAACGCTTAGAAGAAAGGCCTACAAGAGAGATAAGACGCGCAAGAGCAACTAGCTTTGCAACCAACACAGCTACTAGAGGTCCAGATGCCCATGAGAGCAACTTCAACGTCACTACTGGGATCAGTAAAGAGTCAGAACTGACAAGTCTTCAGACTACCTTCAAGTGTATGTTCTGTGAAGAGAATCACTCCATAAATAAGTGCCAACAATTGAAGGAAAGGTCTCCAGACGAAAAGAAGTTTGTGCTTGATAATCAGCTGTGTTTTGGATGTTTAAGAAAAGGCCATATTACTAAAGAATGCAAATAAAGGGCCACTTACAGCATTTGTAAAGGACGTCATCCTACACCACTACATGAACGTCCAAAGAAAGAGAAATCCTTAATGCCCAAGGACTCTGAGGAAGAAAATAAAACGACAGTATTCTCTTGCAGAGTGAGGGAAAGAGAAATCAATGGCACATCAATGGTTGCACCAGTGTGTATTTCAAATCCTAAAAGGAAGAACAAGAAGGTATACGCCTATGCGCTACTGGATGCCCAGAGTGACGTCACCTTCATTGATCAAGAAATCTGCAAGAAATTACAAGTGGCCACAGAACCAGTAAAACTCAAACTTACCACAATGACGAGAAGAGACACATTGGTGAACAGCCAAAGAGTCAAAGGACTGAGAGTTAGAGGACTCCACTAAAACTGCATATTAGATCTACCTCCAGCTTATACAAAAGACGACATACCTCTGGATCGAGATCACATACCTACCTGTGAAACAGCCAACAAATGGGAACACCTATCTGTCATATCTCATGAAATGTCCCCGCTGAAGGAATTTGGTGTTAGACTGTTGATAGGCTACGACTGTCCCGAGGCGTTGGTGCCACGAAAGATAATCGCAGGAGGAAAGGGTGAACCCTACGCAGTCCAAACTGATCTAGGATGGGGTGTTGTTGGAGGAAAACAACAGATTGCAGATTCAGGACAGGTAACAGGATTGTGTCATAGAAAATCTGTCCAAGAGTTACCAACTGTAATTCCAGCGAAAGTACTCAAAATCCTAGAATCCGACTTTGCAGACATAAGTTCTAATGAAAAGAGTGTATCCCAAGAGGACATAAAGTTTGTACAAGTTCTAGAAGATAATATTCAGCAAAATCAACAAGGTCATCTTGAAATGCCCCTACCTTTTAGAGAACGACCTCATCTGCCAAATAACAGAGATCTTGCCCTGGCAAGATTGAAAAGCTTAAAGAAAAGGATGGGAAGAGATCCCAAACTCAAAGATGATTATTTGAAATTCATGAAAGAAATCCTCAAAGAAAGGCACACAGAGAAAGTTGATGGTCAGCCTAAAAATGGAGAAGTGTGGTACATCCCACATCAAGGTGTCTATCACTCAAAGAAACTGGATAAGATCAGAGCAGTTTTTGATTGCTCAGCAAGGTACAATGGCAATGGTGTTGGATTGAACGATCATCTACTAAAGGGACCAGATCTTACAAACACTTTACCTGGAGTACTCTGTAGATTCAGAAAGTATCCCATAGCAGTCATGTGCAACGTTGAAAAGATGTTTCACCAATTTCATGTGAAGGAAGAAGATAGAGACTTCCTGAGGTTCCTATGGTGGGAAGACGGAGATACAGAGCCAGTGGAATACAGGATGAAAGTACACTTGTTTGGGGCAGCATCATCCCCAGGTTGTGCTAATTATGGTATGAAGTATCTGGCCAATCAGAATGAAAAGGTACTAGAAGAAGTACTAGAATCCATCAGTGACTCCGAACGTGCATCAACAATAAAGAATGTGGATCTTAACTATGATCCTCTTCCAGTTCAGAATGTACTCGGATTGGGATGGAATGTAGAAAATGACAATTTTTTCTTTGAAATATCCATAGAAGAGAAAGTTTCAACTAGACATACCATTCTATCCGCAGCAGCCTCAATATATGATCCGTTGGGATTCTTGGCACCAGTAATCCTCAGGGCAAAAGAAATACTGCAAGAATTATGCAGATAGAAGTTGGGATGGGACGAACTCATACCTGCAGGCTTGAGGCCAAGGTGGGAGAGTTGGATAAGAGACTTGCAAAATTTGAAAGAAATTCTGATACCCAGATGTTTTGTACCTCCTTATTTCGGAAAGTACAAGAAAATAGAACTTCATCACTTTTTAGATGCCAGTAGTCATGGTTATGGTCAGTGCTCCTACATCAGAGCACTAGGAGAAGGAAAGATACACTGTGCCCTGGTTATGGGAAAGGCCAGAGTCGCACCCAACAATATTCAGACAATACCAAAACTCGAACTAACGGCAGCCGTCATTTCAGCATCAGTAAGTCAGTTTCTGAAAGAGGAATTAGAATTGAAAATAGATGAAGAGCATTTTTGGACAGCCTCACAAGTTGTCCTAGGTTACATAAAAAATGAAGCTTGAAGATTCCACACCTTTGTCACTAACAGAGTTAAAAAAATTTGAAAAACAATGAATCCAGAACATTGGCACTATGTTGACACAAAGCACAACCCGGCAGATCATGCTTCAAGAGGCCTAAATGTAATAGAAATGAAGAATTCAAACTGGTTCACCGGTCCAGAGTTCCTTTGGGAAAAGGAAATCATACCTAGTGAAGGTTATACAGAACTGTCTATGGGTGATCCAGAAGTAAAGGTAGTTCAAACATTGAGCACTGTCGCCAAGTGTCAAGATGACATACTTGAACGACTAGCCAGATGTTCAAAGTGGAATACAGTCATAAACATAGTAGCTCAAATTCAACGCTTAGCAAAAGGAATCAGAAAGAAGGAATCGTTGAATGTAGAGGAAAGAGTGAAAGCTGAAGAATCGGTTATAAGACTCATTGATCAAAGATTCTACAGTGAAGAATTGAAGAGACTTAGTCAAGAACCTAAGAGACTTCCAAACAACCACCCACTGTACAAGCTTAATCTTATTCTGCAGGATGGTATACTGAAGGTGGGAGGGAGGCTGGAAAATGCGTCGCTACCTAACAGAATTAAGCATCCAGCAGTGTTAGCAGAAGCAGAAAAGGAAAATAAGCCTTTAGGAGTAAGTACAAGGTGAGCCAATCACAGCCATCCTCACACTGTACAGAGCCTTAACCAATCTGAGCCAGTTTCACATTTGTGCCTGTGCAAAACTCCGTGCTAGATTTTTCTAGAGTCACTTGCTCATCAGACAGAAGAGGAAACAGACAAAGTTCCAGTCAGAGAAGCTCTATGGAAGCAGAGAAGGCCAAATAGGTTAATGCACTTGTGTGTTCCTCTGTTGTTTAACAGTGCAGGTAGATCTGTGTGTAAAATCTGTTGTATGTGTTTACTTGTAGTTCCACTGATATAATCCCCCGATATAATCCACCGAATAAACCACTGTAATATGAAAGAAATAAGCCACTGTAAGATAAATGAAACAAGCCATTGTAAGCAGTGTTAAATGAAGAAGATTGAAGTTATTAAAGAAGTTAACTAAAGTATTCGGTGCATCCATAGAACGGCATTGGAGGAATTATAGAGTAAAGTCAGTCTAATCAAACAAAGAAACAGCAATTGCATAATTTTTCTAATGCCACAGCGCACAAGGCACTACATGGTGCTGCGCCTGCCACACCCTGCTATATTGTTTTAAAGTTCTAGGCTGACTATTTTTTGCTTGATGTTCTCTGCCTAAACTTCATGACTGTTTTTTAAAATTTACTATGTTGTAAGACCCATGTGCATTTCTCTAAGCCTTAACATTACTTTTTCTATTCTGTAATTATCTAAAAAGTTTAATAAAAATTTTATGTATAAAAAAAAAGATAGCATGTCCAGATTTCAGTGGCATATTTTTTTTACATTTTTTTCTAGTGTCCATTAATAAAAAGCATATAGTTTTAACTTATGAAGATCTCCTTATGGAAAAGATTTGTGGATGCTTTGATGACATAGGCAGGGTCTAAAGAGGAATTTGCAGGGTCCATGAGTTATCTTATTAGTAATAAGATAAGCAAGCAATTTACTTTTTGCAACCTAAACTTTTGTAGAAAATAATTATTATCAGATATAAAAATTAAGGTTTGAAAATAATGTCAGCCAGATAATGGCTGGGTGTTGAGCTATAAAGTCTGCTTTGCAATCTTACCATCCAGACCATGTAAAGTCAGCACAGTTTCTGAAGCTGAAACATATTAATGATTGGAATGTTGCTCACAAACGTTAGAGAAATTACAAGTTAGATTATATTTAACTTTAATCACTGCCAACATGCCTATTATTTTGCCCTATTTTCCTCTGCACCTTATCATTGAGAAAAACATTTACACAGCTTACTCAGCTCACTCTCAACTGACCCCATTGACCCAAGTCTTTATTAGGATGGATTATTTCATGAGTATGGGAAGAGTATTTAATTTCAGCTATGATTCTGTGCACCACATCTATAATAAATTGGATTCTTGGACCTCGTATTAAGCTATACTGTGAATTTGCCACTTTTGCTTACCCTTTACCTCTACCATGCACATTTCCAGTACATTTTTTGTACAATAACTGACTACTTACATGTCTTTCTTCCTCTGATGGCCCATGTTAACAATTATATTGTAAACACAGATGCACCTTCATCCTGCACCAATCTTCCTGCTCCCTGGCACACCCTCACTGCAGCCAGTGACTTCTGTTATAATAAATTAATTATATCAGGGAGGAGATTATACATACCTACTGAAAAGAGGTCATTTGATTGACACATAGGAAATGTATTTTACAACCCAAGAGAAGCACTCAACTGCATTCAAGCAGTCACTGGTGGCGTGGAGATTTGTCTTGCCTTACATTTGTAGCACTCAGCTCCTAATAGGTCAGCTGTTTTGGTCCCAAGGTTCTTTCCCCAGTAGATGCACTACCAGCCAGGTAGACAGTCTTCGTCACTTTTCCAGTTCAATGATCAGTCTAGGGGTAATCTTTTTAATGCTTCATTAAAAAACTTGAACTTGGATGGGTGCAGGGTAACCATGGGATACTCCAGCAATGTTACGTAGTAACTTGAGGACAAAAATCTTCCTCCTAAAGATTCTGAGCAGTTTGTACAGCATCAAATAATGGGCTGAGCAACACATTTTGAGCAATGTACACCTTTCTGTACAAGCTGACTCTGGTGCAAGAAGGACAGCAGCTGCACACAGTCACAGGGATCTCACACACCGGTCTGTGTTCACTTATGTGCTTGGATAATTGGACTCCTCCTTCCAATATCTTCCAGACACCTCTCCCGTGAATCTTCCAGACCAGATCTCCAAAATGAAGTCCCTCAGCAAGCTCCAGCAGAATTAGACAAAATAGACCCCCCATTAACCAGTTGGGACCTTGATGAGCATTAGAAAAGCACAGCTGAACTGCCCAAAAGCACAGCAGCCCTTCATGCTGGGATCTTCCCCTCCTTGACAAGAAACCCTCTGCTCCAGGCTTTAGATTATTTATGCTCACTCCCAGCCATCATCTGGGTACCCCCCATGGATTGTCTGGGACTACAAAAATATTCTGATTTTGCTCTTCTACTCCACTACTTTCCAGAACCATTCAGAAGGCAGAGGGAAGCAGTCAAACCCACAGCCTGTGAAACTCAGAGCAGACCAGAGTAATCACAAGCAGCTCCACAGGAGAGCGAAGAACTACATTTACGTAACCTAGCACCCATCTAGGAAGGTGCTACAATGTCACGATCATTTAAGTATATAAAGGTATTAAAACATCCAAAGAAATGCAGGATATTTTTTTTGTGTAGGTGCATAAACATCAATAAATGCGCTTTATTTCATTTATTGTATTGGTATGTTTTCAATTAAATTTTCTATTGTCATATACTCGGCTTGTGTTATCACCTCCCCTCCCTGAGCATGACAAGCTGT
Source organism: Staurois parvus (assembly GCF_062004578.1). NCBI lineage: Eukaryota > Metazoa > Chordata > Amphibia > Anura > Ranidae > Staurois > Staurois parvus. The sequence continues at coordinate 2,114,058 of NW_028317941.1, forward strand.
GCACTGTAGGTGAAGTGTATGTGGCTCTCACACTGATCAAACTGGAATGATTTATAGATCCTTGAATCTTGTCTGGCTCCGACTCCTGTATTGTCATTATGCTTCACTGCTCCCTACCTCTTACCTGTAGCCTCAGGGGACAGCAGGACACTGCTAGTACAAAGGAGAGAGGTTGGATCTGCACCAATAGCTCAAATTAAGTAATGTCTGCAAGCTACGTCCAAAAATTATGCACAAAAACTATTTCCCTGTAGCAGTTGTACTCACGGGGGCTTCTTGAATTCATAACTTCAAAAATCCCATAGTAATATTCTGTACATCTGTGGCTATTCTATTGGGTTTTCTGCAGAATGAAACAGTCATGGAATTGTGTGAATCTTTCCTGTGTGTTTCTGATTTTAACAAAAGGAAAACATTTGTAGAAATTGTAAATTGCTTTATGGCAGGTTGTTAATTATTGAACACAGAGGAAACCTGCAAATATGAACAGATATGCTCACGATTCACACCTACTCAATAAAATAAATTTCTACTGAGTACTTCTGACAACTCCTGACAGATTGTTACATCTGACCTCACTAACATCTAACCTGAATGTAATTCACCACTAAAAAGTAGACCTCAAACGTGTCAGATAAAAGCATACATTTTATGATAAAAAATAGACACTCTGACATTAGGGGTTTGCTACATTAGCACATTATCATTATGTTACTGTCATGTCTGCTATCAAAACACTGCTACACACAATATGACCTGTAAGGTCGCAATTTCTTTAGTTTTCTCTTCCAAGGCCTTTAAGGGCTCCTTTACACAGACAGCAGTTTTCGTGGTGGATCTCTTTTCATAGGTTGGTTGACAGATGACTGGGAGGTAATGTGTCACCTCCTGTCTGTTTTAACTCTGAAAAGCCCACGTCACTGCACCAAAGTGTAGGGCAATTGTAGGGCAATAGGGGAAATGCCCTATTCCCTTGCATACTACCTGCCAAAAGCAATGTTTGGTGTGGCTGGGAAGCATAGAATAGCAGCCATGTATACAATGTTGTATGGCTGCCTTTAAACAATTTAAGTAGTAAAATTGTGGCTCCACCACTTATTTTTGATGCCCTTCAGCCACCTGTGTGCACAAGCCCTAAGAGTTAATTTTGTCCCTGTTTTTTATGATAGACATGTCTTTACCACATCCATACAAACATATACACATTATGGAAAATTATAGGTAAAGAAGACCTAAACCCTGACTCTGAAATTTAGTTTGCTAATTCACTGTTGATCACAAACAATCACCATTTTTTTGTTTCATAAAATATTGTTTTCACTTTTTTCAATCTTTCTTTGCATCTCAGCATGGCTGACTTCCTCCAGCTTCTTCCGGTCTATAAGCACTTGTTGCCTGCACATCATTTCTCTGGACTAGCTTCCTGACAGCAGTGGACTATGCTGTTGCAATTTGTGTTAGCACAGCCACTTGTGGTCTTCACCAGGGGTGCATGTGACAGGGTGACAAAGCAGGAGAGCCACTTGTCACCCTGTTGCAGGATGTACATGAACAAGAACCTTCATGGCAGGATGACCAGTTTATATCTAGCCAATTCAGCATTCACACCTCTACACCCCATATGTACCAGAGCAACTTTTACATTTCCACTGTTGGTCTGTTTGTTTGACAATACATTTGCCATTACCTAACACCTTTTCACCAAGATCATGCTGTCAGCACCTGTGGTAGTGAGCTCTTACTGATCCTCAACTTAGGGTTCCCCAGGGCGCGGAGTCTAAGCCCCAGCCTGCTTGTTCACCAGAGCCCCTGATGGTGGGGATGGACTTGCAGCAAGCTGGGACCAGGTCGCGGCCCCCAGGTACGCCCAGCTGAGGTTGAGGAGACCGCTCGCGGGAACAGAGTATAAAGGGAGGAGACAAACGGAATCTGATAGGCAAGCCGAGGTGAGGACAGATGGAAAACAAGCAAGGTCAGAGAACGAAGCCAGGGTAGGTACACGAGTAGTCAATGTAGGATTCAGACAGTAGTAACACACGAGAGCTCCAACAACTAGGAAGTTGCTCAGGCAAAGTGGGCTGGACTGAGCATGTCTTATACAGACAAGCAAACTAGAAGGCGGGCCAGGAAGTGATGGAAGGAAAGGATATAAAACCCAGAGGATAGCAGACGTTGCCCATAGGTGAGCACAGACAAACCACACATGTGAAAGGAATCAGGAGCAGGAAGGAGGTAAGAATAAACACACAAGAGGCTGCAGGTTAACTTGTGACACATGCATACAGTATATGAGGTATTACAGAGGTTGGCTTTCTTCCATGGTGCTCCATGTTTTTGTGATGGGAGTGGCTTGATCACATGCTGCCAGCGCAGAGACCAAGCTGTCATTGATATCTCCTAATGGTTGGGAGTTGGGAGGACCAATTCCCAATCACATAATCACTGTGATAGCCAAATACAATGATAACTTGTTGTAGACATCTCCCTTGCATCCATTTCTCCTCTGTGAGGAGAAAAAAATACATTCATGGGACTCCATAAATAGTGCCTAAGACATTGTATCTCCAACATGCCTCTGAACAACAAATGGCTATGTGGGCGACAGACTCAGGTACCTGTTGTAGACAGGTACATAAATCTCAAGCATACTCTGTGCATGGACTTGTTTTTTCCTCTGCAGCTGTCATACAGGCAGTTCAGCAGCACAAAGTTTATACCTGGGGATGGAGCATCATGGGGATTCACAGAATCTTGTCTGATCGAGAAGTTGAGACACTAGCTCCCCCATCAGGTCTGCTCCCCTTGTGATTGATAGCAGACAGCTAGCAGATCCTCAGCTAATAGACAGCCTGCTATTGACTATAGAATCCACCCGCTGTCAATTACAAGGAGAGAGAAGACCAGATGAGGAACTCCCCATTTACCGCACAGCCATTCTCCCTGCACAGCCATTCACTGGGAATATCTGTGTGATGTTGTTTCTCCTCCCCTAGCTCTAAGATCCTTATGCAGCTGAGAATAGAGGATATGTGACAACTTATTAAAAGGGGGAAAAAGGTATTTATAATTTTTTTTATATCTATACACAAATGTTTTGCCTTTCATTTCTATTTTAAACTGAATGGGTTGTTTTTAAGCTAACAAAGTAATACAATGTTTTAATATAAGCAAAGCTTTCTTTTAGTGATATTATTTTTGCAAAAAAAATTCTTTATGCAGTTCATAGTCAAAAAGGTAACAACCTGAAATGAATACAAAACTAATCAGCGTAATCCAAACGGCTATTCCACACAATAAAATTTCTATTGCAAGCTGAACACTTAAAGGCAAATTTCAAAAATTTTAAAGGGGCAGCACAATATAATAAAGTGCTAGTAATTTATGCAAAAGTCCATAGCATTCAGATTCATAAAGCAAAGTCAATATATAAAACTAAATCCCCAACAGAGGTAGATAAATAGGGATGTGTCAAGAATGTGACATATTATTCAATCGGGTGCCAAGGTGCTTAATCCCATCATCATATATAATCATGGTCCCTCACCTCATGGACATGACCCCTGAACTGACAGGATGGCCAGATCACACCTTTCTCATTCAGGGTATTTCTTGAAATGGTAGCAACACTGGTCTGGGCAAATCGCTCCTCAGATGCAACAGATATACCAAATATATAAAATCAAGAGAGGGACAAATAGTGCTCAGTGCTAAGTATGTTTACCTAAACAAATAAAAACACGCTTACAAGTCAGGCACTTGATCCCAAGTGCAAAGTACAATGCTTGAAAGAAACAGAGTAGTCGATTGACAAGACAGCCGCGGGTGACGTCAGCAAACCTGAGTCCTCCTCCCGTACGCGTTACATCCTGTGCTGGACTTCGTCAGCGGAGGTGGGACGGGCCATATACAGATCAAACTAAAGGTATGAACCAAGCTTGCAAAAAACTGATGTCCAGAAAAAGTTTTTTATATCGCAGGTTTGGAGTAGGAACAGCAGCAACTGTGCAGGGAAGCCAGTCTTGAATATGAAAATGTTGTTGAACCAAGAAGTGTGTCTACTAATGATAACTGAGGATGATGGTGAATACAAAAATAATTTTTTTTTTCTAGAGCGAGGCACTGTTCACTCTCAGTGTAATGTAGCTTTGTAGCTAGTGTGATGGTAAAAAGCAGCAGCAGGGGCCTGAGCTGTGTGAATCATATGTACATGCAGCACCAAACATAATATTTACTGCAAAGGCACCAGCATTTGTCCATTATGGGAAACATGTTGGTCCATAAAGTAGATGTTGACTCTTACTGAGGCATGAACAAAGATACCACCAGCCTACTGGGAATAAAAAGATAGATGATGACATCTCAAGAAGAATATTTTGATTTACTTGACAGAAAATACACGTTCTATGGATATATATTACTTAGCATGCAGACGGTGAACATGAAAAATACATGAAATGCTTGGGGTTGATTTTGTAAAGGCAAATAGACTGTTCATTTTTGCAGGAGCAGTTGCACTCTGCAAGGGGAATTTTCCTCAGAGTTTGAATGAGATGAAGCTCTCTGATCATGCAAGTAACTGCTGTTTTTTTATTTTCCTTGCATGTGGTTGGGTTTACTTAGCAATATTGACTAAGCTCTGGGGCAAATTCTCTTGCAGAATGAAACTTCCCCTACAAAGAGAACAAACAGCCTATTTGCCTTTAGTAAATCAACTGCTGGGTCTACATTAACATCAACCCTCAGTCGATAACAGGTTCTCAAACTTGCAATATAATGTGACAAATACTCTGTGTCTTGTCAGCGTAATTGAAGCACTTTGAGTGAGGGGTGAGAATTCCTGGCAGTTATTAGTAATCTGGCAATAGACAAAAGCACTGTCTGTGACAATGATAAATGATTAATAAAGATGAGCAAACTTCTCAATATTCACTTCCATAGTAATTTCCCCAATTCATTCACTTTTTAGGATCTGCTAAATTGTTTACAAATTTCCCTTCTACGTTTTACAGAGCTGATTTTAAATGCTGTTTAAATCCTACATACTGTATGTGCCACATTTTTTTGGACCTGAAGAACACTGTGTTAAATTATTCTGTTTTGGTCAATGTGCAGCAAGAGCAGCAAGTATTATCACAAACCTGACAGTAAGGCAAAAACAAAAAATATATTTTAAATAAAGATCTCTTGACAGGTTCTGGCAACACTAAATAAAATTGGAGTTTAACCTTGAAGGCTTTGCAGAAGCTCACAAACTGTGAAAAATATATCTTTCCTGGGAGAAAAAAATCCATAAACCTGTTGTGGAAACACCACCCAAAAAAACATTTTGCAGTTAAGCATTGGAGACAGAAATTCTTTTCTTGGAAAATAAAATCTTTTGAGAGGGCACGGCAACACTCAGGAAGCCAAAAGAAAATCTTGGAGGTAACACCGAGAATGCCACACTTTCTTAAAAATAATTTCAGCAGAAAAAATAATAATCTCTAGAATGCAGGGACACTTTTGTTAAGTGTTGTTTTCTTTTTTTTTTTACTTGTTTTAAAATGTATGTCAGGGAAAAATAATACAAACACTGTACATGTTAAGTATATCACTGCAATAAATGCACATTTCTCAATGTTTTATTTCTTCAAATATGCTCATATGAATAAGCACTTACAATTCCATTTTACTTTACAGGAGTTCAGTACATTTTTTAGCACAGTAGCAAGGGAGGATTTTGTCCATGGGAAGAAGCAGAAACAGCTTGCAGAGGGCTTGAGTGAGAAGCCTGGCTTTTTCATCCAGTGGCACTGCTCCAAAGGAACAGGTTAATGCTATCCCCAATGTCGGCACCTTAAGTTCTGATTTTTTTTCACACATCTGCTTCCAACAGCAGGATTATGGTCTGCAGCCTCTGCCTGCAGCATATCAGGCATGGTAAAACTACCAGTAATGGGAATGAGGAGTAGTATGCATCCACAAAAAGAGATCAGTGGGAGCAAAACCTCAGTGATGATGGTCATCAGCAAAACACTCACAATCCTCTTCTTCATTCCTCTCTTTCCCCCATCCACAGAATTTTCCATCTACATATGCTGCTTCAGCAGCCTCAAGCGATAGAGAGGGAAACCTCACAAGGGATTTCAATTGCATACCTTACAGCACTTTAAGCATGGGGCCAGAATAGAGTCAAATGTAGGCTTGAACCTCACCATAAATCTCTAAACTCAGCATCTTTGACAAGACTGAAATGGTGTATCCTTAATGTGTTCAGTGTGCACTGCACATGGATTCCAAGGGTGGTGGGCCCCACTGTGTACTTCCATATTGCTCATGGCTGGCTCAGGGTTGGCCTCCCCTCTGATGATGTGCTGGAGCACGAAAGGCCTTAGGAGGAGCCAGCAGAGCATGATATCTTAGCCGCCTGGAGCCACGAAGAGGCCCGGCGGCCATCTTACTTTTGGGTCAGTCAGTCACACTTCATTTCCATTATTCACTGTTTCAGTGTCTCTGCCCTGTTTTAAGTATAATTTTTTGGAATAAACATTTTTGCTTTTACCTACTACACTATGAGGTGTTTTTTGGCTCCTTTTTGGAGCTAACAAATTTTAGGAAATCCTATTACTCATCTTGACCACCGGAGGGAGTTCCTCACTTATTATTCACCCAGTCTAAAGGGGATTTCTGGATCTGGAAGCTGTCCATTACACCAAGATCATCTGCTCCCGGATGGTTATCTATCGTCCCCGTTTGATGAGGGATTTCCAGGGGTCATACTACATATGCGCTTTCTTATAGCGCGTCCGGTGAGTGCGCAATTTTACCGTTTGATCCTGGTTTTTTCTAACTTCTATGCAAGATCCTGAGTTTATTTACTTGGACATTAGTATTATTATTTATCTGATGTACTGGACATTATTATTTATCTGATGTATTGGTCTTTTCTCTCTGCTTAAATATCACATGGTGTTATAGATTATCTGGAACACACATGGGTCTATAGATCTTATATTCATTAGCGCCGCACTTCTTATATTTTTGTGTTTTTAAACAGTAATGCATGAATTTTGGTGAAATTTGCACCAAACACGAATGCACAGGAATGGCACAGTAATGAGGACCATGTTCTTGTGCGATTCTGGTGTGAACCAGCCCTAAAGGTGCCACACATAATATTTCTGGAGTGGTACATCAGCTACAAAATTTCTAACATTTGCCTCAGGGTAAATCATGCTCCATGTGTTAAAGTTTTCAGCCTATTCTAGTGCTCCAGCACTCAAATATACCTGTGGCTACTGTCTCACTGAAATAATACACTCTAATGTTTATTTCGAGATAACGCCTGCCTCATCTCTCCCTCTTACACTGCAGTCTTACCAAGCAACTTGCATACTGTCCAGCAACTGTACTGTTTATTGTCTCTGAAATTGCCTCCTTTCTTAATACTACATTGTGACCTAATCACGTTGCTTACATATTGTGCAACCACTGAGCAATGTTTGTGGGTATTGCCTCTGAAGTAATGCACTCTAGTTTGTATTTTTATATAAAAATTGCCTAATCTCTTCTTCTTACATTGCAGCCTAATCAAGCTGCTTACATGCAGTCCAGTGATTGTACTATATGCATGGCTATTGTCTCTGAAATATTATTTATTTTGTTTTTTATTTATTACAGGTACTTATATAGCACTATCAATTTACACAGCGCTTTACATATACAGTTGTGTTCAAAATATTAGCAGTGTGTTGAAAAAAGTAAATAAAGCTCAAAATCCTTCTAATACCTTTTATTTCCATACACACAAATGCATTGGGAACACTACACATTCTATTCCAAATCAAGACATGAAGAACAATATATCAAATTTGTGTTGTTCCTCTAAAAAAATTGAAGAAAAGTGAATATTAGACTGTTCAAAAAAATAGCAGTGTTTGTATTCTTCTTTACAAACTCAAACATTTACTATATAAACTGAAAAATGTTTGAAGATTTTGCTTTCCTTTGAATCACTTAATGAATATTTAGTTGTATAAGCACTGTTTCTGAGAACTGCTGTACATCTGTGTTGCATGGAGTCAACCAACTTCTGGCACCTGTGAACAGGTATTCCAGCCCAGGATGATTGGACTGATTCCACAGTTCTTCTCTATTTCTTGGTTTTGCCTCAGAAACTGCATTTTTGATGTCACCCCACAAGTTTTCTATTGGATTAAGACCCAGGGATTGGGCTGGCCACTCCATAATGTCAATCTTGTTGGTCTGGAACCAAGATGTTGCACGTTTACTGGTGTGTTTGGGGTCGTTGTCTTGTTTTAACACCCATTTCAAGGGCATTTCCTCTTCAGCATAAGGCAGCATGACCTCTTCAAGTATTCTGATGTATTCAAACTGATCCATGATCCCTGGTATGCGATAAATAGGCCCAACACCGTAGTATAAGAAACATGCCCATATCATGATGCTTGCGCAACCGTGCTTCACTGTCTTCACAATGTACTGTGGCTTGAATTCAGTGTTTGGGGGTCGTCTGACAAACTGTCTCCGGCCACTAGACCCAAAAAGAACAATCTTACTTTCATCAGTCCACAAAATGTTGCGCCATTTCTCTTTAGGCCAGTCAATGTGCTCTTTGGCAAATTGTAACCTCTTCAGCACATGTCTTTTTTTCAACAGTGGGACTTTGCGGGGGCTTCTTGCAGATATCTTGGCTTCACATAGGCATCTTCTAATTGTAACAGTACTCACAGGTAACTTTAGACCTTCTTTCATCTTCCGGGAGTTGATTGTTGGCTGAGTCCTTGCCATTTTGGCTATTCTTCTATCCATTTGAATGGTAGTTTTTCGCTTTCTTCCACGTCTTTCAGGTTTTGGTTGCCATTGTAAAGCATTTGTGATCATGAGCAGCCTATCATTTTCTGCACTTCTTTATATGTTTTTCCCTCTCCAATCAACTTTTTAATCAAGGTACGCTGTTCTTCTGAACAATGTCTGGAACGACCCATTTTCCTCAGAATTTCAGAGAGAAATGCACTGTAACCAGCATGTACAACATTTGCTGCCTTCTTTCCTTAAATAAGGGCTTTAAATAAGGGCAATAATTGCCACCTGTTTTTCAAATAATGAATGACCTCACTAATAGAACTCCACACTGCTATTATTTTGAACATGCCCCTTTCAATTAGTGATTCAATTACACAGAATCAGCAGCATGTATGTCATGACTGTTGGGTCTGTTGGATTTCTATTACTCTACTACACCTGCTAGTAAATTATTTGCCATGTAGAAATATCATTTCTACCAAAAACAGTGATTGATCAGGTTAGTGATGTCTGACTGCTATTATTTTGAACACAACTCTATATATTGTACATTCACAACAATCACTAACCCTCAAGGAGTGTACAATCTAAAATCCCTAACTCACATTTATACGTATACATATTAGGGCCAATTTTATACAGGAGCAAATTAACCTACCAGCATGTCTTTGGAGTGTGGGAGGAATCCGGAGAACACAGAGGAAACCCACACAGTCACAGGGAGAACATGCAAACTCCAAGCAGGTGGTGCCATGGTTGGGATTCGAACGCCCCTAGTACTGCCAGGCAGAAGTGCTAACCATTTAGCCACTGTGGTAAATTTCAGGATACAAATTGCCTTGTATCTTACATTGTAGCCTAATCAAGCTACTGTCCAGTGACTGTACAATATTTGTGGCTATTGTTTTTAAAATAACACACTCATTTTTATTTCTGGATAAAAAATTACCTACCTCTTCTCTTATACTGCACCCTAATCAAGATGCTTGCATACTCTGCAGCCACTGTATAGTATTTGTGGCTATTGTCGTCATGTCATGAAATAATTTACTCCAATTTTTATTGCAAAATAAAACTTGCCTTGTCTCTCCCTCCTACACTACAGCCTAACCAAGTGAGTGGATACCTTCCGGCCACTGTACAATACGTGTTGCTATTATCTCATAGAAAATGCACTGTAAATATTATTAAATCGAAAACATGCTTCATCTCTCTCTCTTACATTGGAGCCTAGCTGCTAACGCACTGTCCAGCTACTGTGAAATATATGTGTCTATTGTCTCTGAAGTAACACACTCTAATGTTCATTTCAGTATAAAATCTTTCTCGTGTTTCTGTCTTACATTGTGGCCTAATCAAGCTGAATACTGTTCAGCCACTGTACAATATTTCTGGCTATGGTTTCTCAATAATACACTGCAATATATTTTTCAAGATAAACCTTACCTTGTTTCTCCCTCTTAGATTGCATCCTAAAGCTGCTTATTTATTGAACCACTGAACAATATTTGTGCTCATTGTCTCCTAAACAATATAACACAACACAAAAAACAATATATCTGTGTGATCAATGAAAAGAAGTGCCCATCATCTCCTTCAAACGCAATTTTAAGTGACCAGTGCACCCACCACAACTAATTATACAGCCTCTTACCAGATCATTAGACCTCAAATTATCGGTGGTCTAAATTGGCGTGAAGCTATATGGACTATTGCTTTATATGGACTTTTGCCTTCACAGTTATCACGATTTTGGTTATTTTATTTGTTTATTTGTCTTAATTTAGAGACAACATTTATTTGTTATCTTTGTTGATTAATATAGTTTATCTGTATATGCTTACACATAATGCAACTATATTAGTGTTATGTTAGTGAACATTTGTATTTTTCATGCTTTTTGAGTGCAGCTGTGCTTTCTTGAATTCACTTATTTGAATTGTTTTGGTACCAAGTGCAATTCCTATATATTCACATTATCTCCTAAACAATACACTCTAATTTGTTTGCAGGACAAATCTTGCCTCGTCTCTTTCATTTTAATGCCTATCCATGTAGTCACATTTTGTCCTGACACTAGCCATTTTCTACCAAACACATACCTGAAGTCTATATTTGGAAAGTTTTGAGAGCATTTGGGAATACAAGGACGGGAAGGTGTGATGGTTTTTGTGTGCTCTATTTTGACATTATAATACACTTTAAGACAATGCAGTGCGGTACTGTGAAAAAAGCCTGCAAAGTATACCAATAAAATATTTTGCCATTAGCCAGTTTGTATTAGTTGGGGGCTTTAGCTTTATTTTAGGTGCTGCAGCCAAAATTTTCCCACGAAGTCCTTTTTTCAAGTGGTAATGAATATGAATGGGCTGCTGCTGTATTTAAGCCATGTATTAGTGTACCGGTAAAAATAATCATTTAAACATGCATGTTATATGATGCTAGAATACAGTCTTGCTGACACTGGCCATGAGAATCATACTGTTTCATAACACAACAAACAGTTTAAAGGCATCTCCCAAATATGTAAAGGGTTGGTGTTTTCCCCATTTTTTTCCCCCCACTCTAGCATATTTAACATATTCTTTTGTATTGGTGCATTTTCCCTATCACAATGCCCAGTTTGCCATGCACTTTTTGTTCATTCCCTTGCATATTAACCTTGAAAGTAACCAGGATTCATTTTGAAGATTCTCCTCCCCTGACTTTAATAGGGTTTGGGTTTTAGAACCCATGATGGGATCAGCGTATGTCCCACAAACCAAACCAAGTCACTGCTATGGGTCTTCTCCTTTTTGTAGTATTATTTTTTATCTAATACAAATATAACATATTTTTCATTATGTCAGCCTACTGAAAAATTAGGTTGCGATGTCAGAGAAATTGAGGAGTTCCCTTTTTATTTAAATAATAGAGATCATGTCTTCAGTAAAGTCAGATCAAAAGAGGAGATCTTTTTTTAGATATGAGCTACTGAATTGAAGGGCCCCAGTAAGCCACATACAACCCTTGTCAGTTGACATTGCCTGGGTTCAAAGAAGTACAAGCTCCCCGCTTCCTTGCTGTTTTGTAGTGTAGTTGTTGACTGCTGTTTCTTACGCATCGCACGGGAACATTACTTTCACAGGCTATTGTGTGAACGGAAAGGCTGTTTTTACAAGGAATGGAGAGCTTTTTCAGATTTGTGTTTGTTCTTTTTTTCATATGGCTATATGGAAGTGTTTTTTGTGTCCATTTGTTTTTCTTCTTAGATCAGGAAGGCATTTAATGCTTTAGTTTATTCATTTCCTTTTTCTGGCCTGGAAGCTAAAGAGAAATTTTACAGCATGGGGTATAATCTTGTCCATATATTTATGTATATAAAAGATATCCAGAGAACCACTCAAAGCTTTGACCTACAGTTGTGTCCAAAATTATTCAACCCCCAATGCTGTAAAGGGGTTTAGGGACTATAGTGTACATTTGGAATTGTATTCAGAATCAAATCCTACAAGGACGTTGTAACTACCCAAATGCAACTAAAATGACATCAATTGTTTATGTAATACAGTAGTAAATGGTTCTTATGTGGTTTCTTCATTGCCACAATTATTCAACCCCTTAAAGACTACCACTCTGAAGAACAGAGGTTCATACAGGTGCTTTCCATCAGGTATTGAAAACACCTGTGGATGTCACCGAGCAGCAATCAAGCATAATAAGCACCAATTAGGCAGCTTTAAAATGACTGTGATACTCAGCTCCTTCTAGACATTTACTGGTGTGGTTACAAACATGGTGAAGGCAAGAGAATGGTCCAGGAAGACAAGAGAAGAGGTGATTTCTCTTCACAGGAAGGGCAATGGCTATAAGAAGATTGCAAAGATGTTAAACATACCAAGAGACACCTTAGGAAGCATCATTCGCAAATTCAAGGCAAAGGGCACTGTTGAAACGCTACCTGGTCGTGGCAGAAAGAAGATGCTGACTTCGACTGCTGTGCGCTACCTGAAGCGTAGAGTGGAGAGAAGTCCCCGTGTGACTGCTGAGGAACTGAGAAAAGATTTGTCAGATGTGGGTACAGAAGTTTCAGCCCAGACAATAAGACGCACACTGCGTAATGAAGGCCTCCGTGCCAGAACTCCCAGGCGTACCCCCTTGCTGTCTCCAAAGAATAAGAAGAGTCGACTGCAGTATGCCAAAAGCCATGTGGACAAACCACAAAAGTTGTGGGATAGTGTTCTGTGGACTGATGAAACAAAATTAGAACTGTTTGGGCCCATGGATCAACGCTATGTTTGGAGGAGGAAGAACAAGGCCTATGATGAAAAGAACACCTTGCCTACTGTGAAGCATGGTGGAGGGTCAATCATGCTTTGGGGCTGTTTTGCTTCTGCAGGTACAGGGAAGCTTCAGCGTGTGCAAGGTACCATGAATTCTCTTCAGTACCAGGAGATATTGGATGGAAACGTGATGCAGTCCGTCACACACCTGAGGCTTGGGAGACGTTGGACCTTTCAACAGGACAATGATCCCAAGCATACCTCCAAGTCCACTAGAGCATGGTTGCAGAGGAAAGGCTGGAACATTTTGGAGTGGCCATCGCAGTCACCAGACTTAAATCCGATTGAGAACCTCTGGTGGGACTTAAAGAAAGCAGTTGCAGTGCGCAAGCCTAAGAATGTGACTGAACTGGAGGCCTTTGCCCATGAAGAATGGGCGAAGATACCCGTAGATCGCTGCAAGACACTTGTGTCAAGCTATGCTTCACGTTTAAAAGCTGTTATAACTGTAAAAGGATGCTGTACTAAGTACTAAGATTGAATGTCACTTGGGGGTTGAATAAAACTGATAATGCTGTGAGCACAGAAAAGACATTTGTGGTTATTTCATTATAACTGTTATGTTATATTTGTCTGACCTACAAGTGCCTCTTTAATGTAAATGTAAGCAAGATGACTGAATGATCAAAAGCAATGTCAAACTGGCCAAAACACTCAATTTCAGTGGGGGTTGAATAATTTTGGACACAACTGTATAGCATTTCAGTGTTACCATACTTATACATGCTTGCTTTCATTATAGCAACATTTATCCTTTGCATGAATTCCATGTCAATGCTTTGCCATTTACTTACCAGACACCTCATTATGCTAGAAATGTTTACTTCCCACAAACAGGATGAACTTACTCAGGATGCACATGCATGACTTTCTAATATGCTTGGAGACTTTAAAGAGATTTGGGTGGGAAGAAGTCTCCAATCCTGTATAGAGGTCTTAGTGGAGACCTGCAGGTTGTATAAGTGTGCAAGTAAGCAAGATCTTGACTATAGTGCTTAGGAGACAGGTGTTCTTCATCAAGGAGACAGGTACTGTATTCTCTGTTGTGAAAGAGACCTGAAAGCCAGGAGGTCTTGGGCTAGGAGACAGGAAGGCTTCAGAAGGGTGCCAGGAGATTCCCTATTGAGAGGCCAGAGCATGGGCTCATGTAGCAGCGTGCTGAAACTAAAATAAAAAATAAAATAAAAAATAAAAGATGCGGCGCTATATCACAGATATTAATATATGCAAAACATCCCCTTTCTCCACTCGGCCGAATGGTCTTTCTGCATATCCTGTTACCTGTGTTTGAGTAAAGGGAGCACAACAAGGAGACTGGTGGATGCTGCAGTGCTGGAAGAGAGTGGAGAAAGGGGACACGGGTCACCAGAGAAGCCCTTGGTGAGTCACTCATCACCCATAGAGCCATTTAAAGGGGAGACCGAGGATTATCAGCAGCATTCAGCAGGGGGAGGAATATCTGGCCAGACCCGATCCAAATCCTTAGGAGCCATCAGTGGATCCAGTAGAGAGATTTGTCTCTAAATGCGCAGTTACACTGTGCATCTGGTGAGTGCACAGTCTTTACTCTTCTCACTATCACGACGTGGAAGAAGCACTCTAAAGGAGATGGATTGTCACTAAGACTATCATCTTTGCAATGCATGTCACTTTGTTTGTGACAAAATATTTGTGATCACACAAGTCACCTGATTTATATTCACTATATCAGTACTCTGGACGTTTTGCATATATTAATATATGTGATATAGCGCCGCATCTTTTATATTTTATGTTTTGCAAGGTTTTTGGTATCCTTTTTTTGATGCTGTGGCTGCTTTTTTTGTCTGTAGCGCTCACAACTCCTATCAAAGCGTGCTGAAACTAAAGGCTGGGAGTTAGGAGAGTTGGGTGACCTCAACTTGATAGAAAACCTTTGGGATAAATAAGAGCAGAGATTGCGAGCCAGGCCTTCTCGTCTGACATCAGTGCCTGACCTCACAAATGCACTTCTAGAAGAATGGTCAAACATTCCCATAGACACACTCCTAAACCTTGTGGACAGCCTTCCCAGAAAAGTTGAAGCTGTTATAGCTGCAAAGGGTGGGCCAACTCAATATTGAACCCTGAGGTCTAAGACTGGGATGCCATTAAAGTCCATGTGCATTTAAAGGCAGGAGTCCCAATACTTTTGGCATTATAGTATATGTATATATATTTTTTCCTTTATTTATATCAGGTGTGGGGTTGTTTTTCAGGGGTTGGGCTTGGCCCCTTAGTACCAGTGAAGAGAACTCTCAAGGCATCAGCATACCAGGATATTTTGAACAATTTCATGCTCCCAACTTTGTGGGAACAGTTTGGGGGTGGCCCCTTCCTGTTCAAATATGACTGCACACCAGTGCACAAAGCAAGGTCCATAAAGACATGGATGAGCAAGTTTGGGGTGGAAGAACTTGACTGGCATGCACAGAGTCCTGACCTCAACCTGACAGAACACATTTGGGATGAATTAGAGCGGAGACTGCAAGCCAGGCATTCTCATCTGACATCAGTGCCTGACCTCACAAATGCATTTCTGGAAGAATGGTCAAACATTCCCATAGACACACTCCTAAACCTTGTGGACAGCCTTCCCAGAAGAGTTGAAGCTGTTATAGCTGCAAAGGTTGGGTCAACTCAATACTGAACCCTACGGACTAAGACTGGGATGCCATTAAAGTTCGTGTGCATGTAAAGGCAGGTGTTCCAATACTTTTATCAATATAGCGTGTAGAGCCTTAGGTGCTGACGTCATGCTGGAGCTCGGAGCGGCGGCCATCTTGGTATGCGTTTTATACACAAATTAATTATTTTATCTACTAATGTTTTATCTACGTGGATTGTATTTTAAGCTTTTAATAAATACTACACTATATGCTGAACCTTGGGCTCCTGTTGAGCATTTCCCCCTAGGAGGATTCCCCTTTCGGTTTTCTAAAGTCTATTTAATGGAGAAGTCCGGTATGGCTCTCTGAGATCTTCTGGGATCAGCACAAATGCTACTATACCAGTAGCATTCTTGTGAGTGCATATCCATAAGGGGTGGTGGATTCTCACATTGGATTATGAACACCTTTTGAATATCTCACCTGGTATTGCTGTACCTTGTAGTACCACTGATTCTTTCACTGAATGATGAGCACTATTATAGTTATCCCATTGGTATTGCTGTGATTTGTAGTACCAGGGACATTTTATGATTGTATCTATCACATTGATATTTGTAGTACCACGGACATTTTTTTTTTTTTTTTTTTTTTATTTTGTTTAATATTTGAATGGTTATATGTGCAATACATTAAGATTTTGTCACATTATTTCAGGTGTTCACATTTTTCACCATAACACTTTATGAGGGTATTTAATATTTAGCGCTGCACTTCCACTTATATTAGTTCTTGTGGTTTTTGTTACCTTTGCCCTTTTTTGTGCTAGCAGCTCTTAATACCCAGCGCTCGCCATATATTTTGCTTTCCAAGTCAATACAAAAAACAATACAAAATCAACAACATATGTGCCCTCCTCTCTTATTCACTGCCATATATTATAAACCTTTATAATAACAATATATCACATATTCTGTATAATATAAATAAGGAGAACCCAAATTCTTTAAACTTCTAGTCCTTTCATCCATTCCTAGGATATGGCTTTCTGCTACAATATCATAGTAGGTTGGATTGCTTGTTGCATGAGTACTGCCTGTGTAAGCTCCTGTTTTATGCAGGTTGTGTCCATCTCTGGTCACTAAAGAAAAGTTATCTGTGGGGAGACTTCTAGTTTCATCTTTAATGATTTTTTTACCTGAATGGTCTTTGGGACTAAGACAAGATTACATATTTAGTCTGGCTGAAAAAAGGCCAAAGTCCATCTAGTTCAACCATAAAATAAGATGTTGTCTCTCTCTGCTTCTTTCCCTTAGGAGCTCAGAGATGAGGCAGAGGTAGCTGGGTAAGTAATCTGCAGCCAGGTAGGAGGCCCTCCACTGTTGAATTGAGTGCATGGGGCAGCCAGGCTAGAGTTTAATAGCATTCAGCTTTCCCAAAACACTACTGTGGGGTGCTCCCCCTTGATTTCCTTCAGAATACTGCAGTTCAAGGGGGTGACACTTGGTCCTCAGGCCTTGGATCCCTCCAGATGTAAATGTGACAGAAAGTATAAAACTGAAGAAGAAAAAAAGAAATGTGAGAGGAGTACAGCAAAGAAAGGGAAAGAGTAACAAGAAAGTTAAACACAAAAAAGAGAGAAACAAAGGAAAGTAAAACTGAAGATCATGGCCAAGGCAGAGGGAGTGAATGAGAAAGAAAACAATCTGCTAAGTAACAGAAATGAACAGGATGCAGATCTAAGGAATGTGGTATCTCCTTGGAAATCACCCATTCTTACCATCCCACTGAGGATTCTGATTACAAGTAAATAGTCCATTCTGTAAGGTTTATTGCCACCTTGGGACATCTCTCCTACAATGTCCTGCAAGTAGCTAGCAGTGTGTGTTCTGGTATCCTACATTGATACATATAGTATCAAGGCAGAAGTAAGCAGAATAGGACTGACAGTTAGGTTGGCCATACACTATACAATTTTCTGGCCAATTTCCTTTAGATTTACCTTTCACTATGTAGTGCAAGGGCCTGCCTAATTGGATACAATTGAAAGTATTGTTTAGGTTTGACCTCATATTATATGTTTTTTTTTTAATCTAAAGCAAGATTCTCAAGAAAATTGTATAGTGTATGGTCAGCCTTAGTCTCCCCATTCTGCACCACTTGTCATGTGCTGATGCTAATAGGGCAACACTGGGTGGATATCAATCCACCTGATGGTACTCAGCTAGTGAAATTGCTTGCTTGCAGTGAGCTACTGAGGAACCCTGCTATAATGGCTTATAGAGGCTATGCTATGCAGTCAGAAGTCGCCCTGACTGAGTCACAGAGACATGCTGTGAAGAGTCAATTTTTTTAGCTTTCATATTCGGTTTTGTACTATGCTGCAGTGTAGGCATGCTCTTTGCCATTCTGACTCGCTTTTGCATTATTGATTCTAACTTTGAACCTGTTTAGTAAAATGCAGGTTCCAGTTACTCCATGTCTGATTATTCAGATGATTACCTATCCTGTTACAAGTTGAATAGAGCTACAGTGACAGTTCTTTGGGTGCACTATAAGCTTGAACAGTGACGTATCTGTCAAATGTAGACATACTGACTGCCAATTCTCACATAATAGGTAAGGGTGCATGAAAGTAATGAGGGAGTATATATAGTTCCAGTTACATATTCCATTTGTAATGCCACCTAATAGGGGCCTGACACAGCATTACTAGTGGAAATATTTATTTAAAAACAGAAACAGGGTACTTTATCCTTTCACAAAACCCTCAGAATTTATGATCACAAGTATCCAAGGTAGGCAAAACATACAGGTGAAACTCAAAAAATTAGAATATTGTGCAAAAGTTCATTTATTTCAGTAATGCAACTTAAAAGTTGAAACTAATATATGAGATAGACTCATTACATGCAAAGCAAGATAGTTCAAGCCGTGATGTATCATAATTGTGATGATTATGGCTTACAGCTCATGAAAACCCCAAATCCACAATCTCAGAAAATTAGAATATTGTGAAAAGGTGCAATATTCTAGACTCAAAGTGTCCCACTCTAATCAGCTAATTAAGCTATAACACCTGCAAAGGGTTCCTGAGCCTTTAAATGGTCTCTCAGTCTGGTTCAGTAGGAATCACAATCATGGGAAAGACTGCTGACCTGACAGTTGTGCAGAAAACCATCAATGACACCCTCCATAAGGAGGGAAAGCCTCAAAAGGTAATTGCAAAAGAAGTTGGATGTTCCCAAAGTGCCGTATCAAAGCACAATAATAGAAAGTTATGTGGAAGGGAAAAGTGTGGAAAAAAAAGGTGCACAAGCAGCAGGGATGACCGCAGCCTAGAGAGGATTGTCAGGAAAAGGCCATTCAAAAGTGTTGGGGACTTTCACAAGGAGTGGACTGAGGCTGGAGTCAGTGCATCAAGAGCCACCACACACAGACGGATCCTGGACATGGGCTTCAAATGTCGTATTCCTCTTGTCAAGGACAACAAGCAACGTCAGAAGCGTCTAACCTGGGCTTAAGAAAAACAGATGTGGTCTGTTGCTCAGTGGTCCAAAGTCCTCTTTTCTGATGAGAGCAACGTTTGCATCTCATTTGAAAACCAAGGACCCAGAGTATGGAGGAAGAATGGAGAGGCACACACTGCAAGATGCTTGAAGTCCAGTGTGAAGTTTCCAGGGTCAATGCAGCCGTCTACCAGGAGATTTTGGAGCACTTCATGCTTCCTTCCGCAGACGAGCTTTATGGGGATGCTGACTTCATTTTCCAGCAGGACTTGGCACCTGCCCACACTGCCAAAAGCACCAAAACATGGTTCAATGGCCGTGGGATTGATGTGCTTGTATGGCCAGCAAACTCGCCTGACCTGAACCCCATAGAGAATCTATTTGGCATTGCCAAGAGAAAGATGAGAGACATGAGACCGAACAATGCAGAAGAGCTGAAGGCCGCTATTGAAGCATCCTGGTCTTCCATAACACCTCAGCAGTGCCACAGGCTGATAGCTTCCATGCCATGCCGCATTGAGGCAGTAATTGCTGCAAAAGGGGCCCAAACCAAGTACTGAGTACATATGCATGCTTATACTTTTCAGAGGTCCGATATTGTTCTATGTACAATCCTTGTTTTATTGATTGCATGCAATATTCTAATTTTCTGAGATTGTGGATTTGGGGTTTTCATGAGCTGTAAGCCATAATCATCACAATTATGACAAATCATGACTTGAACTATCTTGCTTTGCATGTAATGAATCTATCTCATATATTAGTTTCACCTTTTAAGTTGCATTACTGAAATAAATGAACTTTTGCACGATATTCTAATTTTTCGAGTTTCACCTGTAGGTTAGGTTTTTTAAATTAACAGAACTATTTTATGTCAATATCAGTGCACCAGGAACACAAATATCCTCCCCAGCAGCTGAAAATGCCCTGTCCCCAGCAGAAAAAAATGTCTCACCAGATAAAAAGACCCTTCACATATCTGGGTCAAATAAAACTTGATGTAATAAACTTTAATGTGCACCTTGTCTTTATTCCATATGCTTCAAATCTTCCTCACATCATCTCATCCCGAAGGAGAGCACATAATAAAATACGTTTTTCTTTGTTTCTGTCATAAAAGTTTACAAATAAATAATTGTTCTTCATAAATTTAGGCCAAGATGTATTCCGCTACATGTCTTTGGTGAAAATAACTCAAATTAGGATGTATTATTTAGTTTGTAGGAAAGTTATAGAGTTCACAAACTATGGTATAGATCTGAAAATTGATCAATCCTGAAGTACTGACAGCCAATCTAATTTCTTGAGGTCCAAGAATGTCAGAAGAGTACAGATATCCCCCAAATGACCCCTTTTTGTAAAGTAGACAGTCCGGCGTACTTCGTAAGAGGAATGGCGAGTTTTTTGAAGTTGTATTTTTTTTGTCATAATTTTTCGGAAAATGAAAAAATTAAAAAAACTATTTTCACTATTTTTTTTTTTACATACTGTCACCAGTGCAGTACAGCATCATCATATAACTGGCATGGCGGTGAACAGGGACACTGACTGGTGACAGCATGAAAAAAAAAATATATATATATTTTTATTTTATTTTTTTATTATTATTTTTAATTTTTTATTACATTTTTTTTTTTAAGATTTTTTTTCATATTTTACTATGACCAAAGTAGTACAATGTTACCATAGTAACATTGTACTAATTTGGGGAAGTGATCAGTATTTTTTTTTTTACACAATTTGCTTATAGCATAGAATTACTTTGCTATAAGCAAGCATTTACCTGAATGACATTGATTAATTCAGGTTTTTTTTTTTTTTTTTGTGCTTAGCTGTGATTTGGCCACAGCTAAATCACATGAAATGTGCATGTGACCTGCTGTGACCATTCACAGCTAGACACTAGTATACAATGGATGGCATGAATGAAGCCATCCATTGTATACAACTGTCATGTGACATGCTGTGATTGGTCACAGCAGGTCACATGGTACTGGCAACAGGGGCCTGTACTCAGATCTGTCATCGGCTGTGTCCGAGGTACACGGCCGGTGATAGATCGCGCCGCTGCGCGGCTCTGCAACCGCGCAAACTGCGCATGTGTGGGAGGACGCCAAATGGCGTACACCCCGAAAGGCTAATGCATTTTTGCAGCCGCCAAACGGCTATAGGCCAGGCGGCTCATGGTTAAAGGATAAATTCACGTTTTGGGAAAAAATAATAAATGCATATATTTTTGCAGAAAAAAATGTGCATTTATTATTTTTTCCCTAAGGAGCCTGGAAAGCACTAAGTAGTGTTGAAGAGTAGTCACTGTGTGCAGCTGTTAACGTTGGAAGGAGTAAAGATTGACATCAGCATAGAGATCCTGGGGACATTCCTTGTTTTGTACAGTGCAGTCAGAAGTGAGGAGTCCTCATTTCAGTTTTACAGTTTATCTCATGCTTCCTATCCCTATCCAAGTATATTGTTCCCAATAAAAAAAACAATACACCCCTAGACAGTTCTTTGGAGCCAGTGGAAGAGTGCAGGAAATGCTGTGTGCCTGGCTGTGTGTGTTGTAAGGGGGAAATAGGACCACATCCACCAGTGGCTCCTTAGGGGGAGCGCTACACATTAATTAAAAAAATTTAAAAGAATTAAAAAAAATGGTTGAATCATGCTCAGGAAATACAACTGATTAATAACAAATGCTTTACAGTTTCCAAATGTGGAACACAAAGTGCACTGGTGCCTTTGTACTCATTGAAAACAAAAGTCTGCTATCCCTGTTTATTCTGCCTTCGGCAGGGAAATTCGTTATGTCTGTCTTGCCTGCAATATTAAATTTGGCTACTAGATGGAGTCTGGAATAAATTAATTGTTTTGCAGAATCCAGAAACTGTTTAGTTAATACAAATTCCCATCATCCCTCATTATAACAAAAGGAAGCAGGTGCATCCTGGGAGCTCATACTCCATATTAAGAACTGAGGGAGAGGAAATCAGCCATCATACCTGAAACACGTTGTGGACTAAACGTACATCCCCTACAGGCAGCATTGCTGGTGAGTTGGACATATTGCCATCTGCAGCCTAACCATTTTATTGTGTTTTGTATGTTTAAATCATTGATTGTATGTATTTCTAATCTGTTTTTCTCAATATTTTCACCCTACTGTGTTCTGTTAATAAAGCTTACTGCAGAATAGGAGGGTTTAGCTGCATATCAAATTACAAACAGGGAAACATGTATTGAGGACAGAACACTATTCTTTAGGCATATATTATGTATTATTACAAGATATCTTTTAAATATGATCATAGTACCCATTTTATTTATCAAATTCTCCATTTTTTTTTTCAAATACTTTTTCTGCCACAAACATATTATCATTTCTTATATGAACACTCATTTCTCAAACTATTTTGGTGATACTAGTTAGTAATGAAAGTATCAGGACTTTTAAAGGCAAAGAGTAACACTGTGCAGAAAGCAATAATAGGCAGTCAGGATATATCTTTTCTCATTTTACAGCAGTGAGAAAAATGCATGATTTTTCCAATTGCCTGCTTTGGGCTTCTCAACTGCACACATCTCTGACTGCTTTAGAAAATAAGTCTGTGTGTAAGTATGTAAACTACGGATATAATACATCAAGGGAAGATTGCCTTATATATTGATAGAAATAAAGACGATTCTGTTGTTCCTAATGAATAACACAGGAATAACTGATTATAAATCCTGTCATCTGGAATAGGCTGTCAATCAAAACACTTTGATCCTTTTTAGAAAATATCCTTAGGCTGCAAAGCAGAGCAGGAGGTCTACAAATCAAACAAATGCAAAAAATAATCAAACGTGCAGCTTGTGACCCCCTGTGGTACCTGCCCACATGCTGCCTGCGATACTGCTTGCTTCAAATGGGCTAAAATCCAGTGCCCTAATATCCTTTACATTTCCGACATGACAAGTGTCTGCAACCATCAATAAATATCTGACGATTGCACAAAGGTCATCATTATCTACAATGTTTTTTTTCTTGAATCTAGCTGTAGGATTAGCTCAATTAGGGATGAGCTAATCTGCGTGAGTTTTCAGGGGGGTTAATCAAATCCTGCTTGGATTCTGCAAAACCAGGACCTAGCTCCAAACCCCTTTGAAGTTTATAGAAGGCTACCGCATTGATACCACATTCTGGCCATTTTTAAGGCTAATAGGCACTCTATTGTCAAAAGAAGGCATGAATAGTTGGGTACTGCTATAGGGAACATTTATCAAACCAAAGAAAAACTTTTTGAAAACACCACACAGTGGGAAGAGGGTCCTTTTAATGCAACTTTGAGGAGTGACATGCTTGATAGATGGCTTTAAACTGTATGTGGTGTTACAGAGCAGTATAATTTTCACAGACAGCGTCAAACACACCGTATTCTGGTATCACATATTTTGGATGTACAGTATATCTGATTTTTTCTAATCCTATACCCACAGTTGATCCAGAGGAAGGCAAAAAAAAACAACAAAGTATGATCCAATTTGCACCTACTGGGAAAAATGTCCTTCTTGATCACCCGAGAGGCAATTGGATATTCCCTGGATCAACTTTACCTATAAATGTTAGTGTCCGGTTATATTCTGTGTATCTAAGAATAATCAAGGCCTTTTTTGAAGCAATCCACTTGACCAGAACCAACTCTTGAGGGAGTCTATTCCATATTTTCACAGCTCTCACTGTGAAGAAACCTTTCCATGTTTGGAGATTAAATTTCTTTTCCTCCAGACGTAAAGAGTGCCCCCTTGTCCTCTGTGTTGACCTCAGGGTGAATAGCTCTACACCGAGTTCACTATATGAACCACTGATGTATTTATACATGTTGATCATATCCCCCCTTAATCTCCTCTTCTCAAGAGAGAATAAATACAGTTCCTCTAATCTTTCCTCATAGCTGAGCTCCTCTATGCCTTGTATCAGTTTAGTTGCCCTTCTCTGTACTTTCTCCAGTTCCCCAATGTGCTTTTTGTGAATTGGTGCCCAAAACTGAACTGCATATTCCAGATGAGGTGATACTAATGATTTGTACCGGAGTAATATGATATATCTCTCTCTGGAGTCTATACCTCTTTTAATACAAGAGAGGATTCTGCTCGCTTTAGAAGCTGCAGCTTGGCATTGTATTCCATTATTAAGCTTGGGATCTACTAGAACCCCCAGATCCTTCTCCACCATTGATTCCCGCAGCTGTACCCCCCTAGTATGTAAACCCCCAAGTGCATAACCTTACATTTATCAACATTAAACCTCATTTGCCACATAGTTGCCCAGTTAAACAGTGCATTGAGGTTGGCTTGTAAGTTGAAGACATCCTGTAAGGACGTTATTCCACTGCACAGCTTGGTGTCATCTGCAAAGACTGAAATGGGATTTTTAATCTCAGACCCTATATTGTTTATAAATATATTAAAAAGTAAGGGTCCCAACACTGAACCCTGGGGTACACCACTGATGACCCCAGATCATTCAGAGTATGAATCCATTTACATATGGATTTTTCCAAGCCCATAGACTTTACCTTACAAATTAGCCGTGTGTGGGGAACTGTGTAGAACGCTTTTGCAAAGTCCAAGTATACCACGTCCACAGCCACCCCTCTGTCCAAGGTTTTGCTCCCCCCCTTTCATAAAAAGAAATCAGATTTATTTGACAACTTCTGTCTTTCATGAATCCATGCTGTCTGTTGCTTAAAATATTTTTTTCCAGCAAGAACTCATCTATGTGGTCTTTTATTAAACTCTCCAGTATCTTCCCAACTATAGAAGTTAAATTAACAGGTCTGCAATTACTTAGTAAATATTTTGACCCCTTTTTAAATATTGGCACCACATTGGCCTTAGGCCAATCCAGTGGTACTATGCCAGTCATTAAAGAGTCCCTAAAAATTAGAAACAATGGCTTTGAAATGACAGAGTTCAATTCTTTAAGGACCCGTGGGTGTATGCCATCTGGTCCAGGTGCTTTATTCACCTTTATTCTGTCTAAATATTTTTGGATCATATCAATTGTGAGCCAATGTGGATCATCTGGAGCTGTGTCAATACCATGCCCATTATGGACAAGAGATCCCCCATGCTCCTTTGTATACACAGAGCTGAAGAAGGTATTAAATAAATTTGCCTTCTCTTTGTCCCCAGTCACCCACTCTAGATTATTTTGTAAAGGGCCTACATGCTCAGACTGGACCTTTTTACTATTAATATATTTGAAGAATTTTTTGGGGTTGGTCCTGCTATCTTTTGCAATCTGTCGTTCATTTTCAATTTTTGCAGCCTTTATTTCCTTTTTGCATACTCTGTTATATTCTTTGTAATGTTTAAACGATGATAGCGTTCCTTCATTTTTATATCGAATAAAAGCTCTTTTCTTATTATCTGTAGCCTTTTTAACTTTGGCCGTAAGCCACATAGGTTTGATTTTTAGCCTTTTAAACTTGTTTCCCATGGGAATATATTTTGCAGTGTGTTCACATACAGTCTTTTGGAAGAACTCCCATTTCTGTGTTGTGTTCATCAATGCCAATATTCCCTCCCAGTCTAAGTCTTGGAGAGCAGCTCTCAGCCTTGGAAAATTACCTCTCTTGAAATTGAGTGTTTTTATTTTTCCCGTATGTGCTTGCTATTTACAGCTAACAATAAATGAAATCATGTTATGGTCACTGCTACCCAGATGTTCTTTTATATGGACATTCGTAATAAGCGCTGCATGGTTTGAGATTACCAAGTCCAGCAGAGCATCATTCCTAGTAGGGGCCTCTATGAACTGTACCATAAAATTGTCCTGTAGTAGGTTTAAAAATGTTTGCCCTTTAACTGTTCCTGCAGTACCATTACTCCAGTCAATTTCCGGGTAGTTAAAATCCCCCATTATTATCACTGTGCCCTTTTGATCTGTGCAAGGAGCTGAGTTTCCACTTCCTCATTAACACTGGGAGGCCTATAACAAACTCCAATGATTACCATTGTAGTACGCACCCCCATGTGCAGTTCCACCCATAATACTTCAGCCTCATCACACTCTCCATCTACTAGGTCCTCTTTCACACTCGCTCTGAGATCACTTCTCACATAGAGACATACACCACCACCTTTCCAATTTACTCTGTCTCTCCAAAAGAGAACATAGCCAGGAATATTAATGGCCCAGTCATGAGAAGAATGAAGCCAAGGTTCAGCAATACCAATTAAATCATAGTTCTCTTCATGCACCAAAGCTTCCAACTCACCTATTTTGCTTGGCAGACTTCTGGCATTGGTGAACAAACACTTTAATTGATCAATACCTTGTTCACACGTATTTGGTGCAAAACTCCGCCCATTTGCGTCACTTCGAAATAATGCGATATTTAGTCACTAGGAACCCAAAGGACTCCTGGGATACAGGAAAATACATCTTAGGAGACATTGCGAATCACCTTAACACGTCATTGCCTAGGCTGCCGGGACCGAAAGTGCAGTGCTGAAATACGATTTTAAGGTATGTACATTAAGAATAAAAAACGTTTTTATCCAAATCATGCTGGACAACACACAAACCATGTAATCAGAGGAACTTTACAAAAATGGGTGGAACTCCACTTTAACCTGCATGCAGCTTAGGTACAGTATAGTCTCAGCACAGGTGCAAGACAGATATGGTTCAGATGTAGTATAGGTTCATAATGATGTGGTATATGGTTGGTATAGGTGCAGTCTAGGTTTGGAAAATGTGCGGTATAGAGTGCAGTATGGGTGTGGTATGGATTGGGTACACTTGATGTCTTGATGAGTGGCTCAGTTCCTGCTAGCAGTATCAGCAATGGACGGAAAGGGAGCTGCTAGAACTGTTAGAACTGCCTGTGCAGTGCATAGCTTGTGCCTCCCACCCCCTTTAACACCTGTTACTGTAATGTCACCTATATTGATATATATTGCTGTCCTTTTTACACCTATGCACCATAGATGTCAGCTTATTGTCACCATGTTAAAAGAACAGAAATATAGGTGACATTACAATCAGGGCTGCTGTTAGAAACCACAGGGCCCCATACAGCCAATCTGACAGGGCCCCCCAAACCACAGGGCCCCATATATAGCCAACTTGACAGCCCCCCCCCCACCCCCCATCCCCACAAAATTAAACAGTTTACTATGTTTCAGTTATGAATGAACACAGTGAGTGACCGGTACGATCACTCATTGTGTTCATTTAGGAAAATAAGGGGCTGGTAAATGAAATATTCCCCCACTCTCCATCCTCCAGGATCCTATTGTGTGCTTGCAGCTGCTGGTGGGAAGGACAGGAGAGAAACTGGCAACTTTGCGAGGTTGGGGGCACACAGGGGGGTCTGGGCAGCAGGGGGAAATGTGTGATGGGGGGGCAATTACTGGAACTGTTTCCCTGTATGAGTCCCTCTGCAGCAGCTGAAAGCATATGGGAGGGAGAGGAGAAGAAGCCAGCTTTCAGTGGCTACAGAGAGAACCATACATGGGATCAGTACCAGGAATTCCCCCCCCCCCACCATGCCAATCATCCTCCCTGCCCACACCTGATTCACCCAGCTGCCTGGGCCCCCATGCTGGCCTGGGCCCCATACAGGACTAGTGGTGCCCCCTTATCCATGGCCCTGATTACAATGACTGGTAATAGGCTAGGTTCACACAATCCAATGCTCAGAAAATCAATCATTGGTGGATTGCTTTTTAGAGTGCTGCTAAGCAGCCAGGTTCAGGCATTCAGGAGGCAATTTTGAAACATCTTGAGTGCCTTTGTGTTTTTTTTTTCTTTTTTTTGCCAAACAGCAGTTAATAATACAGATAATGTGCTGCAACTGCAAGCCAAGAGTTTTCGCACACAGTTGCAGCATGGCCCTATTGACTTGAATGGCTGACTTTGACAAGCAATGCTACATGTCAACTCAACATGCTGTGGTAAAGGATAAGATCATTTAAATAAAAATAATAATAAATGCACATCTTTTTGCAGGTAAAACATGTGCATGCATTTTTTTTTATTAAGAGCCTGTAAAGCATTACATCTGCTGATCACAGGTGCCATGCAAGGCTCCTGCAGACTGTCAGTGTAACTGTCTGCCCGTAACCGCCAGGAAGGATCCATGAACTACCTAGAGCACTGATCAGCTCCCTGGCATTTCAATGAGAACTATAAGCCATCAGACATTGCTTTGTAGTATTTGTAGTTCTCCAATTCATAGAAATCTGTGAATTAATGATGTTGCCAAATGGACAGAACCCTGCACATCTGCTGATTTTTTTTAAATTGTGACAGTAGGTGTGGGCAGAAGATCCCTGGCCTGCGGTCTCAACGGGAGATCGGTGGTGCAGGGACAGCTCAGTTAATAACATGATACATGTTACTTAAGGGGAACTTAAATTTGCTGTATTTTATACTTTAGGTGGGAGGCCAGGGGAGGTGAAACTGGAGCTCAGCCACCTATTTTTACTGTCCCTTCTGATCACTAAACTCTTTATGTAGGATCAAATTGTAGACTCCTACCACTGTTTTACTGCAATTTTGCCACGGCCACACACCACCTCATAATTCTCTGAGTGCCCAAGACAGGGGCCCAGCCAGGTAGGCTGTAAGGGGCCCCATTGTCTCTAATGGTAGCCCTGTTGGGATCTGCAGTGTAACTATTATAGTGTATCTATTATATGGGTGTCATCTCAAACTACAACTCCCAGGATTTTCAACACTCTGCATAGAGGTCTATGGGCTTGTTTGGCATTAACCCCCAATCACCCCCCCTCCGCTGGCTGGAGAAGGATGGTGCAGTATAACATCAGTATCTCAGTAGAGGGAGAGAAAAATAAAGGGCAATGTCTCCATCTCATATTGCTATAGTCCAGCACCTGACTACATATTGAGAAACTAACACTTCCAGAAGTGTTGATCACCTTGTGTCTGCTGCTCGCTCTTTGGCCCCTTCCATCAGCCTCCATGTCACTTCTATGTCCTGTACTGATGTGCAGGTTGGTGAGAGGAACCACTGAGTACAGCAGGGGACACAAGAGATTGACACTTCCAGAAATTAAGGTTTCCAATTGGAAGCTTTCTTTTATTGGAGCAGTATTATACAAATATACACAGCCAGCTGTTTATTGCTACTTGCTACATTCCAAAGATTATTAAACCAATTCTTTCAAATTGTTCCACTTCTGTAAGATTATTGCAGAATTAAATTGGTTTATTTTGTTGCTGGTTTCTTAGTTTGTAGTTTCAGTACACGACTAAAGAGACCCAGTCACCAGACCATACATTTCCACAAGATTAAATGTGTTTTTTTTTTGTAATTCCTTTATTTTTACGAATCAAATGAAGTACAAACAAATGATCTGTCAAAGATGGGTTTTCAGGTAATACACTACCATATGAGTAAGGCAATACTGTAGAGCAATAACAAGTAACAGGTAAGCAGTCGAAAATCACCAAATAAGTCATTACATTCCCATGAAACAAGGCCCCAGGTTCCAGAACATATTATGTAGGCACCCAATTAAAAGGACTAACTGAGGAAAACAGGATATCGTATTCCTCTGTAGCTTATATACATCGGTGACTCTAGGGACACCGCTAACATAAAAACATGGCTCGTTAGCCAGGAGTTGGAAGATCCCAAATGGGAAGGGGGGGAGGTAAAGGCAGGGGTTGAGAGAGAAAGAGCAGGGGAATAGATAAGGAAAGGAGAAAAAGGAGAGCAGAGTCATTCCTCTCTCGGTCCAAGATACTCCTAGATCAACTCATTGGGAAGCAGGCAGTTCATTTAGGTACGCATCAGTATACAAAAAATAATTCCATGGTCTCCATGTGTCTGTGTAGGATTCTTCCTCTGTATCCCAGAGAACATTAACTCTGGTGAACCAAAGAGCCTTCGAGGGTGGGTTGTGCTCCTCTAGCAGAGAGGAATACATGCCTTAGCTGCAATGAGGAGCTGAATTGTCAGGGAGGATTTGTACTTTTTGATAGGTCTCTCCATCAAGTGCAACAGGCAGGTGACCTGGTTGTCAACCAGATCCACCGCAGTAGGCTATTTGATAACTGAGGTCACATCACGCCAGGACGACTGGATTCCTGGGCACGACCAGAAAATATGGTCCCACCTTCAGTACAAGAATGCCAGCATGTGTCTGGAATCTGAGGAGAGATATAGTGGAGTAGGGAGGGAACCCTGTTCCATCTGGTGAGGATCTTGTAGCTAGATTCTTGAACCCTTGTGGCTATAGAGGACTTTTGGGCAAAGTGGAGGATTTTTTTCCTCTGACTGGGAGTGAAACTCATGCCAAGCTCCGATTCCCATTTCAGGAGAAAGGAAGGTGTGTAATCCTTGTCAGGGTGCGTGAGAATAGCATAAAGGAGGGAGAGTGAATGGCAGACCGGTTCTCCCTTGTGACAAATCAATTTGAATCCAGTTAGAGGGCGACTGATGCCTGGGAGAGAGAGCCAACTGAGGAAGTGCCGCAGCTGTAATCTACTCCAGAAGTCCAGAGGGGGGTCAACCAAGTGAGTAAGGCCAGTGGCAATTAACTGCCTTCCAGATGTTAGAAAGTCAGAGAGATGGGAATAACCTTGGGCATTGAGGCAACGGAATTTCCCCTTTTGGAGGCCAGGTACGAAGTCTGGGTTAACCAAAATGGGGATCATAGGTGAGGGAAGTGGAGAGACCGTGGTAGCTCGAAACACTGCCCGTACTACACGGAGAGTGCAACCGAGAGTGGGATGGGTACATAGCTCTTTAGGAAGTGGAGACATAATCCATGGCCAACTCCATACGGTACCCTGGAAGTCCTCCATCTCCATGGAGACCCAGAGCTTTACTTCTGCATGACAGTGGCAGTCAAGTACCCTGACAAGATGCACAGCCTTATAGTATGTTTGGATTTCCAGGAGGGCCAACCCCCCCCAGAGGACTTAGGCAAGGAGAGACTCTGCAACCTCTGGTGTCATCTTTTATGGGACCAAATAAAATCCCGAAACTGTGCACCAATGTCCTGGAAAAGAGAGGGAGGCAAGCAAATGGAAAGAGCATGTAGAAAATAAAGGATTCGGAGAAGTATTGTCATTTTAAGGGCATTGCAGTGGTCATACCAGGTCAGCATCAAGGAGTGCCAGTGCAATAAATCCTCTTTAAGCTTAAAGAGGAGAGGTTAAAAGATTAAATGTGCATTTAATGTATTTTACATATGTTGTTATCTATCTTTAAAAATCTTCCTTGGGTAAACATCCAAAAGCTCTGACACAGCTACTGGGTTCTGCCATTTTAGTCATGATGTCAGCAGCCCCAGAAGACTCAGAATTGTCATTCAAGAGACACTCTATGATATTTCGCTTTGTTCCCACCCCCACCCCAACAGCAACATAAAAGGTTATGTAGAGAGGAGAGGGAGAGAGGGAGAGGAGATTTGTCAGAACATAGAGCACTTAGACACTGAGAGTGCTATGACCTGCAACGAGGGAGGGGACTGTGCTAGGGAACTGACTAGTCAAGTTTTCTAGCATGTTCAAAGGTACATTGCAAGTGAATAAAATATGTAAGGAAAATAAAAACATTGCAAGTAAGCATGCAAAATATTTATTTTATTTGTCTCTGGTTATAATTGAATTTTTTAAATTGGAGCATTTTGAGTATGGTTGTTTAGGGGTTAATTTAGTTCTTGATATGGAATGAAATGTTAAAGTAAGATTTCAATTTGGGGCATGGATTAGGGTTTACATTTTTGATTAGGATATATGGGTTCTTTAAAGATATTTTTAGTTTTGGGTATCAAGTTAAAAGTTAAAGGTTTATTTTCAGTATATATTTGGATTAGGGTTAAGTGTTAGGGTTAATATAAGGGGTGAGATTAACAGGTAAGGTTGATGGTGGGGGTTCTATGTTAACAGTTTATGTTAAGGATTAGAGCAAATTGGACAGTATGTCAAGCCAAAACTTTATTTAGTTAGAGTAAGAAAGGATTATAACCCATGTCTGTTATCTACTGCTATCCAGGGATCTGTTAGAGGAATTTAGCCTTTCTTCCTCTCCTGCTGAAAACAAGAAGTGAAGGAAATTCAGCAACAGAGTCAAAGACAAATAAATACAGTATATGTCAGGGGTTCTAGTTTTCCTCTACTCTACTGAAGATACACATTTTTTTGATCCATGTACATACAGGCAACCTGATTGTACAGAAGACGACCACTCTGTCAGGTTTTTCCTGAACAATCAGTACTGCCAGCTCTAGCCAGCAACACTGATCATTGTGTTCTGACTTCGGGGAAGGCTCCCCACTGTGAGAATATAACAGCTCATCCATGAGGATTCCTACATCCACATCGAATGTGTGAATAGGGGAAATGGCATTTTTTTTCATTCAGCCCACTGTTTGAAAAAAAAATTAACGTATGTATGTATGGTCTGCCTTAAGTTTTATGGCTCGAACACACAATAAGAAAATTGTACAAAATTTCCATACGAGGAACGGTCAGCCGATTGTCTGATTGTTAGTATGTGCAAGCTAGAAAGTTTTAATCGTACGTAAACACAACATCTAAGTTTCATTTAATGTGTACAGTAATCATACGGAGATAATTGAATAGAGAAAAATGTGCATGATCAGAAGCACAGAACAACCCTATACTTCCTCTTCTACTACACTAGTACGTAGCTACATTTGCCTAAATTTACCTTTGTTGGCTGAGAATTATTTTACAAGTCAGTACCATTCTAACTACATCATGAATTGCACGTATGTGGAAAATCAGACAACTGGTCGTCCAATTCTTTTATAGTGTGTACTAGGATTTAATGTTTGGTGATTTTATACAACCATTCACATCATGTTTTGGGTGCTGAAAGCCCAATGCCAAGACCTAGCAGTACAAAGCTCATGTTTTCATGTTTATTGGACAATGGACTATTATACTGTCAAAGTTGCTTGCAGCAAAGGGAAAAAACTGTTATTATAAACAAAAAATGTTCTGCCTCAATATATAACTGCTTTATGTGCCCTCATTCTTTAATAGCACCCTTTCGCTAAGGCAACGCAACTCAAGTGCACATCCACAGTACAACTAATGCACCATGCTTTGTGAGGTGCTGCTTTGGGAAACATTTCTGACAGGCTATGAAAAATAATTGGGCTGCCTTAATGCATATGGCAAGAAATTAAAGAAAGCAGTATGGGTTGCCAGGAAGTGAATTGTGGAGCCCAAAGATATGTGGCTACAACTAAGGAGGTTGAGTAGGGACCTCATCTTGTGGGTCCTGTTGAGATAATGGAGAGCTTCTGTGGTGGCATGCTGGAGTGGATCCAGCCATTGGTCCTCAGCAGTAGATCGCACTGCCCTCCCCCATTTCCTTTCCCCATACCAGAAGTGAACTCTGGTAATTTCCAGAGCCAGGATCTGAGAATGGCTCGAGTTGTACAAGTTGAGTGAACTTCTGGAGTTATATGGCGGGGACAATTGCAGGAATGTTGGTGGCCGGGCTGAAGAAGCAGTTCTACAAAGCTAGCCAGATTATGGGCAGCCTCTAGGTGGAGACAACACAGATATAAGGGACCACTGGAATACCACCAGATGTCCAGACGAAGCTATGCTACTGTCTAGCAAAACGTCACATGCAACGTCACGTGACGCAGTCTCTCAATATGGAAATCCAGAGCTGATGGTGTCCAAAGGAGCCAGTGAAAAGTAAGGGGAGACATGCAATATGTACCAAGGCTAAGGAAGCAGCAGCTATCTTCACATATATATCTGTTGGACGCTGGACAAGCTGCGAATGTTGGGAGCAAAGTGGACAGCTGAAAGAAGCAGTAAAGTATCAGCCACTTTCACTATGAAGCAGTACAGACTTATATGGACACTGGACCACTCAAGTACTCCTCATACACAAGGGTCAGTTCGGACCAGGAGGAATATGGAGTAAAGGTCCAATTTGGTCTTATACAGTTTCTGCTGACTTTGCTTAATGCATATCTCATAGTTGTGCTATTTACAGTTGATTTTAAGGCTTTTGGTGATGCTGCTCAGTGTACACTTAACACTCAAGCCTACTATCACATAGGATCTTCATAGTCTCTACGCTTCCAATATCTCACAGAATGATCTCCTATGTGCGAAAAAGTATCAGTGCACATGGGATCTAATTACTGAATGGATAAACTTGTAAATAAGGACAGATATTCCGACTCACACAGGGCCCTGCTACATAGGCTGAGCATGCTCTATAAGCTTTGTTAATTATTATATACTTCAATGCACTTGATGCCTTACAGCACTATTCAGTTCACAGGCTTTTTAAGACCCACATGTGGGAAAATGTAGATATGAGATCTCAATCAATATGCAGTTTATTTTGTGATACAGATCCCATGTGATCCTATATGCGTCCGAACGTTTATTTTATGTTTGTCTTGTCCTTTTTGTCTATTCATCTAATTATTGATGTATTTATGGTGGCAGCTGCGTGGAACCCACGTTGGTGGTTGTTTTAACCAATATTTATTAATAAACCATTCTTGTTTGATTACATTCTGAACTTAGTTTTGCTTTTGTGGCATCCCAGCCCAGAGAAAATTTGTCACCAATAGTAACCACTGTACCCATCTTTTGGGCTGTTTGTTGTATTTTTGGTTACGATGACAGCGCTTAACTTTAGCGATGGTGTGCTGGTATACTAATTTATTATTTATCAACCTCAAATGTCCTTTTGAGTGGAGTGGAACAAAATTGGAGTTGTGCAGCAGTTGCCTCCTGCAAGGCCAGCTTCTGACAGATCACAGAACAGTGGTGGCACACTATGTCATAGTTGGGCATAACTAGAACCATTCTTTGTGTCTAATGAAAAAAGGATCAAGAAACAAAAAGTTCTCTTTTGCTTTAACAGTAATGGTCTACAACATACATCAAGTTATTGGAAGAGACCTGAAAAGAGTAACCTGGTAACAGCAGAATCTGAAAGCATATAATATGGAAGCTACCATTTTCATTTTTTTGGACATATTGTGGCAAGGCGCCCCCATGTTGAAGGCATATGGATTTTTAGGAGGATCTCACACATTTTTTTCTCTGCGAGGATACCTCTTAAAATCCTAAAGGGTCTGGTATGGATATCTTGGAAGCGCACACATTTTTTTGCATAGCATCCCCCTTAAAATCAAATCAAATGGTTTGGTATACGTTTTTTTTTTGGGGGGGTCTACACATTTTTTCATTCTTGCTGTAGGATGCGTTACAGCAAAATTGACATTTACAAAAAAGATACAGTTTAAGTTGCTGGCAAAAAGCACATAGATCCTGCCAATGGTCCCCTAAAATATATAGCTATGCATTTTGAGGGACCTTTGGGGGGGTTATGTGCCATTTAAAAAAAAAAAGAAGTGAGAATGGGAATTTTCAGTTGCTGGCAAGTTATTATTTTTCCTTTGTCAATGTCAGTGCTTTTAAAATAACACCTTCTCCCAGCCTAATGGAGTTAAAAAAAAATTCTTGCACTGATATTCAGGATCCAACATTCTTTGAATTTCACCTAACCTACTCAAAACCAAACCCAGGACAGTTCGGCTAATCCCTACCTATCACTGATTCTATCCAGCCTGTAGGAAAAGCCATCAGAGGACAGGAGTACATTCCAGGGCAGGGGCGGACTGACAACTCATGGGGCCCCGGGGCAATAGGGGATCATGGGGCCCCTGTGTCCTTGTCCAAACTCAAAAAAGCCTATGAAAAAGGTACCAGGGGCATCTCATGGGGCCCCCTACTGACCCTGGGCCTGAGTTTCCAAATGGTCAGTCCGCCTCTGTTCCAGGGTTACATTCCTTAGACATCATAGTGGTGAGTGCCCTTTGGACATTTGTATGCTGAATTTTGACTATTCTTGTTAATACAATGCTGAAGCTCTTCCTAAAGATTACCACCCTATCCCATTCACTGTTAGCTCCTTTGGGACACTTTGTGAAGATGTTCTCTTACCTTTGTGAAAACAAATATTGTCCTTTGGTAGTTGAGCGCACCACTGTTAAGCTACAGAGCCACTACTCCTGCAGACACTGCAGCAGTATATCCACTGGTCAGTGATTAGTCAGGACTAATAGATTGTTAGGCCTCAGTAATTAGCTGCATCCTTCATGCTATAAAACTGGTCACACGACTAGTGTATTGGTTACACTGTGAAAATGATGGCTTACTCCTGCTCACAGTGTCATTCTCCTCTCACCTAACATTCTATACTCACCTATTATGTTTGGGGCAAAGCCTTTCATAGGTGGCAAAGAGAATAAACTCTCACTTTGTTCACTCTATATTGTATGTAAAGTGTACTGCTACCATCACATTGTTGCAGGTATCATTTCAACTATTGCTTTGCTGTTTTCCACTAATGTAGGGGTTGATCCTGTGTCAGGCCTCAGGGTCTGGTCAGTGCACAATTTGGGCACGACACTTTTTATTATTTTTATAGATTTATTTAATTATTTATTTATTTATTTTTCCTCACCCCACGTTTGTCACCTTTTACTTTTGTGTGTGTTTTTCTCACAGGATGGAGGGTGTGGGTCCTCGGGCCTACCCTGACGTCTAGGGGGAGGATGTGTGGCCATACGGTTCCTTCCTCCCCTGTCCCTAGGGGGTTTTCTCTTCGGGAGAACCCCCTGACCTAGTACTGGATGTCCGGCTTCGGCTGGACATAAGGAACGGTGGTCCACCAGGCCTTTTGGCCAGGAGGACCAAATGGGAACCTTGTCCCTGTCAGGAGCTTCGTGCCCCGGGGGATCAGGGTAACGGTTCAACCCCTTCGGGGGTAGGACAAAAGCACACCCTTAAGTGCACTTTTTGTGTGGTGTTTTGCACTTGCACTTTTTTGTGAACACTTACGGGTTTTTTCGTTATAGCTGCACGTTTGCGGACTTAAAAAAAAAAAAAAAAAAAGGGGTTGATCCTGTGTTAACGCGGAGTACTGTAGCTGCTGACTTTTAATATTAGGACACTTACTTGTTCATGCATCCAGTGGTGTCCTCACCCCGAGCTGTTTCTTCAATCGGCTGTCGGGTGCTGGCACTGCCAGCTTGACTAAGGGAATCTGGCAAGAAAGCCTTGCGGTATCACCACCAGTTTCCTACTGCGCATGCGTGAATTGCACTGCACTTTGTGAATGGGCTGCAATCCTCTGGAAAGTGTCCCAGAGGGCTGCAGGGGGGCCTGAGCCGGAGGTGTGAGTGGGCACCTGTCAAAACCATGTACCTGCTACCCCTTCGCCTCAAAAGGTGCCAAATGTGGCAGCGTAGGGGGGGAGGCAGAAAAGCCGAGCTTCCACTTTTGGAACTCCGCTTTAACGAACTCCAGATATCTGTTGCTGGTATGAGAGAGCTGATTCACACATATGTGATGCGGATTGAAGCTCAGGTTTCACAGATAATTGATACAGCAGCTGTTCACAAGTTCACATCAGGTTTATATAAGGTTCAGGACAGGATTAGCTCAGGATCTTATCCTGTTCACACATATGCAGTTTAGATATGGTTCCAATAAAATTCAATAGCCTATAATCTGCACCTGAACTGGACTGCACTGCTCAAAAATTGGACATGACTCTTTTTAAAACCACATTGAATCTGCACCAGCAGTGCACCGGACATATGTGAACAGGCACCATAGGAAGCAATGTTATTTCACATGTCATGCGGATTGGATGCGGTTCAAACCACATCCAATTAGCATATATGTAAACAGACACTAAATATACTATTACAACTTGGTAGGCCATCATTGGAAACAGCAGGAGAGACCATTTCCAGCAGCTCCTGCGAGGGCATTGGTACACGTATATTTAGACAACCAAAAGGAAGCAAATAAGAGAAACTCATGGTTATGGTTTACATACACCTTAGGCATTCATTTTGGCACAGTGTACACATGTTGCACTCCATTTTTGTGTTAACAGAATAGGTTACTGTACAAGCACCAAAGAATCTCTGCAGAGTGAAGGTTAGAGGTGAATTTATGCTGTCAGTCCAGTGCCATGCCTACAGTATGTGTTTTGGCAGTGCAGTCTGACATGCACACAAATGATTTTAATAACGGGTGACGGTTTGCAAACCCATTTATTGTAGAGTGGGTTAAAGTTGATCCATGTGCTCACTCACATGTTAAAGACTTGTCCATTAAAGAAATTGCTTCATGCTTTATTGCATTAAACACATGGAAGACAACATCAACCAGCAATGCTTTCTGCTAAGTAATTATTTGCTTCTCTTCATAGATATTCCCTTGGGGCACAAAGAAATGGGAAGTGTGTATCTCTACCAGGGCAGAAGAAAAATGGTTGAATAAGGGTTACTCAAGTACTGCAAGTGCTCAGAATGTTTTCATAGCAGTTTATAAGAAGCTTATTCAAAGATAAATATGTAGACTTTCTAACCTCTCTTAGAAAAGTGCTTCTTGCTTGTCTATTATGCTGACCAATAGGAATGAGCTCCCAATTCAGTCCAGACATAGGGGTTCAGGGTTCATCTGAATGCCAGCCTTTTAGCCCATTTGACAAGAGCTGAACAACATATATAATAGAAGATTTTTTTCATACTACTATTTATGACAGCTTCCTTCTTCTGCTGTCAAGGTTGTTAAGAAAGTGGCAGCATTCTCATCAATCAGTGGTGTCACCCTACCCCAGTAATTTACTGTCTGGGAATTCCCAGCAATGTAAAGAAAGCAGCTGTTTTTTCTTTGTAAATGTCAGTTTTACTGTAGTAGTTTGCACACATTGCACAGATGCATCACTTCACATGAAGGATAAGGGTATCACCTAGGCACTTTAAAACAATTCTAAAGGTGTCCCCTGCAGGTTCTCCTGGCTCTTTTTGTCTGGTGGGTGCCCCCACAGCAAGCAGCTTGCTATGGGGGCACCCGCTGCTCCATGTGTCCATTCACACACAGAGCTGTAGCTTGGCTCACCCCCTCTCTCTCCTCGTTGGCTGACTGGCTGTGATTAACAGCAGAGGGAGCCAATGGTTCCAGCTTGCTCTCTCAGCCAATAAAGAGGCAGAGACCTGGAACCTGTGTCATTCACATCGCTGGACTAAAATGACACCTACTCTCATGACTGGCATTTTGTGCTTATGATGGAATCACATCTCCACTTCAGAAGCTCAAAAAACGCTCAGCTTCTCTCTCTGGCTCATCAATGACCATAAACATGTGGTAGAAAGAGAAACACCTCCAGTGGTATAGTACATCAAAGCACATCCTTTTATATAAGAAAAGACACCACATATTAAAATCATAAAACTTGCTCATCAGTATAAATAGTGCCAGGTACACTCTATGCAGTGAAGCCTCACCACCTCCGGAAAACTCTGCTTCTGGCTCCGGTACTAACATCACTTCTGGTTGCCACGTAACCATGCACTGATGCGTTTTGGCATTTCCAACTTCATCACAGGTATTGATGCGGTGGTTTTTTCCGAGTGTTCCGGAGGTGGTGAGGCTTCACTGCATAGAGTGTACCTGACGCCATTTTTTCTGTTGAGCATGTTTTATGATTTTAATATGTAAGTGGCTTTTCTTAAATAAAAGGATGCGAGCTGATGTACTATAACATTGGACGTGTTTCTCTTTTCTTCCACATGTTTATGGTAATTGATAAGCAGGAGAAGGGAGCTAAGAGTTTTTTGAGTTTCGGAGGTAGTGATTCCATCATAAAAACAAAATTCCAGTCATAAGAGTGGGTGTAATTTTAGTCTGGTGAGTGATGTCCTGAAGGGAGAGGGATTGCACAAGTAC
The DNA here is from genome assembly GCF_062004578.1 of Staurois parvus. NCBI lineage: Eukaryota > Metazoa > Chordata > Amphibia > Anura > Ranidae > Staurois > Staurois parvus. Next base: position 2,154,109 of record NW_028317941.1, read on the forward strand.
TTGGTGGTGGAATATCTCTTCTATGAGAAGGAAGTGGATTATTTTTCTTCTATTTGCACTTTTTTTATGGACATTAATGGACTTTTATTATTTGTGATTTTAATTTGTGCAACTGAAGTTCAATAATGTTTGCCAAACCTGGATCATAATGTCTGACTTCTCTGTGACTTCATTTGCTTTATTCATGTTCCAGGGCAGTAACTCACTACTGAAGCCAGAGATAGCCACCATTTTCAGGTGAGGAGTTACAGCTACCACATTTCTTTTTTTTTAAAAATCTTTATTTATGGAAACCTTACACAGAATGATGTGAACATTGGTTTATAATACATAGGCATAGAATCGATAACTACATTACATTTCCAAATTTCGTCACACATAAATGAGCTTACCTCATCCCTTTTAGCACATGTTGCCTTCAAAGGCCATTCTATTACTCTTCCTAGCAGATTATGGGATTTCCATCTAAATAAATGGAGTTTGTGGGAGACATGCATGGTAAAAGCTGACCCTCTCATTGAGACTTTTAAGAAAAGGGTCCCTTGAGAAGAAGTCGGAAGTGACGAAATGCGTCAGAGTCGTGATGTCAGACGCAATACCGGAAGGAGCGGCGCGGCCATCTTTGTTGTTGGAATTGGGCTGTGTAAACTACTGGAAGGATGGACGGTTCCTATTTTGATGTAATAAAGTCTATGTGTTACCCTTTGACACTCCACTGAACTTGTCCTTTCTGCCTTATGAGGAGCGGGGGAGACTGAAGTGGATATATCCGCAGGGAGGAAGCTATAAATGCCCTGGAATGCTTGCATTGCTGATTTAAGCAGAGAGAGGGTAATTGTATTGAATCCTACTAGAGTGTGGAACCACTAAATTGAGCACATTATCACAGGTTGTGTAATTTGCTGTGGATTTATTTCACGAGTGGAAGGTCACGGATTGTTTATTTTTAATTTAAAGTATTGAGTGTGGCATTCAATGTTTATTTAGTTTCACAGAGTGCTGTGTATTTTGATTCACAATATATATGTGTATATATATATATATATATATATATATATATATATAATTTAAAAGGTTTTTTTTTGTTCTCTCTTCACGAGTGGTTTGCATAAAAAAATATTTTTGATTAAGGGTAATGCACTATATGCAGTTTCTTTATTTATTTTTGAGGTATCCTGGATTTTCCCAGAAGATTGAATATAAATTGTTGTGGACATTTTGGACTATATTTGTTGTGGACACTTTGGACTCACGTTGGTCACTTACAGGAAGATTAATATTGTATACAGGTTATGTAGAAAAGGTTTTGATAAATACTTCAGTAAGTTAATTTGTTCACATACTTCTTAAGGCACTAAGGCAGTGATATTTTCACAAAATATCCAATTTATGAGCCCCCACAGATGTAAGGAATGTATCAGGAAATTGTATCATACGCCACATATGAATAAATAGATAACCTAGCAGAGAAGAACTTCAGGTAGAAATCTCACTGTCTGAGTTTTTAGGAGTCATAAAGACCTACAAAAAAATTGATATGCATTGTCCATTTTTTTGCCTATTGTCTAGTGAAATAAAGTAATGAATGGAAGTAAAGATTTAAAGTAAAACTATACTCATTTTAGACATAATGGGGTTGAATTACTAAAACTGGAGAGTGCAAAATCTTGTGCAGCTGTACATGGTAGCTTATCAGCTTCCAACTTCAGCTTGCTCAATTAAGCTTTGACAAATCCATCAGCTCATCCCCCTCAGTTATAACCAGTTGTATCACTTGCCCCACCATATTAAATTGTAAGCTCTTATGAGCAGGGCCCTCTTAATCCTATTGTTTTTTGTATTGTAATTGTACTGTCTCCCTTTATATTGTAAAGCACTGTGCAAACTGTTGGAGCTATATAAATCCTGTATAACAATAATAATAATAATAATATTAATAAAACCTGGAAGCTGATTGGTTTCTGTGCAGAGCTGTGCCACATTTTGCACTCTCCAGTTTTAGTAAATCAACCCCAATGTGAATATGATCATATTAACGTAAATAATGTTATCCTCATCTATTAATGTTGTAAAAGCCTTTTTTTGGTTAATTGTTTGCTTATTATATACTGAATGTATGTGAGGGTAGTCATTTTCCTAATGGGTTATGACTGGATAAGGAGATAAATATCTAGGGAGCCCTTCTAGAAGGGTCCTTCCCTCCCTGGCTTTGCTTGAGGTCCTTTGATTGCCTCCCAGGCCTGCTGTCTGGGGAGGATGAGAGGAGTCCATCAGCCTTTTGTCTCGCAGGCTTGCTGCCTGGAGAATGAGCAATTCCAAACTCAATTCCCCAGGACTTGGAAAGGGCTTATGCTAAGACCTGGAAGTCAGGACAGTGGCTACTAAAGAGAACACCTTCAGACAAATGTGCTCACTCAATTGGTGGTCAAGGCTTAAAGGCACACTACAGAAGAGTTCTGGTCTGGTTTAAAGGCATACTATTGGCACATGATATGGACTGAGGTTATTTTAGCTGAGGAAATACTAGTTGATGCTTTTGGTATCCTGTAAACCCTATTCTTTTCTCCCCTGGACACTGACCCAATGAAATCTGCAGTGGGTGGATATCAGCCATTTGTTTGTTGCTGCTGGATTGGTAGTTGCTTTGAGCCAACTCTAGGCCAGGTCATCAACAGAAATGCTAAGAGGGCCTTACAATTCTCATGGCTTCTTTGGGAATGGGGAGGGGGAGGTTGTCAGTGCTACAAAATATTATGGGGCTGCCATTGCTGGTCATCAGAAAAATCTAGTCGATTGGCATACAAATCAATAAAGTTCCTAATTGCATGCTTATTCTGAGTCAGTCATTTAAATAACTGTAGCAAGACAACCAGGTGTAGCACTACCCTCTTAAGGGCTGCTGGATTTAAATTGGGTCCCCCTATGCTCTGCAAGGCCAGGCAACATGCATTTTCCACAATTTTGCACATTGGAGTCAGTAAACAGTCCTCTAGCTTGGTTTTGTTCTTTTTATTAAAGGGTTAAACTTATATGGGGTCTAGGGGTATATGGGATGCCAAAGAAACTGTAGAACTTGAGGCCAACTCCTTAGGAACTATGTACAAAAATGCAGATAGCAGCAGTCTCTCCTTGAAGAGCACTAAAGGCTTTTTAGTGTACCTCCTCAGACCCTGGATATTCCTCCTTTTTACCGAATTGCCTGAGGGTATCCTTGGGCAAGGGGGCCCAAGAGATTTAGAACAATCCCAGATGAGAAGCTAGTTAGGTCTTGCACTTGACTGCCCTCTCCCCTTATGTGGCCCAGGTGGTGTAAGAGTACTCACACACTGTTTTTTCTTGTCAGCTTGGTGGGTTGGTTGCTGCCTTCAGGCCTTTCACTAGGCTGGCTCCTTCCCTGCTGCTCAGGATGTCCTCCCTAGGAGATGATGGTACAGTGGAGATCCTCTTCTCCAGCAACTGGCCTGTAGGTAGGCTCCGTTCCCAGGCTCCTCACTACAACCCTCCTCAATCCATTTTCCATCCAGCTTGCCAGCTCCCCCCAGGCCCTGCCATATTTGAGGGTTTCCCTGGTCACCATGCCCAGCTTCCTGCGAGTGGATTGACCAAGGTCCCTCAAACATGCTGATCTGGGTCTCCTCCCCTCCCCTGTTACAGAAACTTCTCAGGTTTCTGGAAAGGTGGGAGGGTCCAAAAGTCCTGACCTGTTAGAGCCCCCCAACCAGTCCTGGGGTATCCTCACTACTTCATTCCTAGGCTGACTCATCCCCAGGCTGCTACTCAGACTCTATCTAACAAAAAGCGACCAAACTAACCTGGAGGGCGTTACACAGTTAACTAACATTTTCAAAGGGAGAACACATCAAAGACAACCTCCATGTTTCTCTTGTGATGTGCTTCCTTTAGGCTAGTATGACACCTACGCATTCTCCTTGTAGTTGTAGTGCGTGTATGGAGGCAGCGGGATTACAATGTAGAACTCCCTCTAGTGTTACATTTATATTAAACTTTACTCAATACTGTAATAAAAACACAGAAGGGCAAGCAATAAAGCTTGAATACTGATGCTCTGTTTGCTTTACTATTTAAGTGTGTTTTTCTAGAATGGTAGAATGGAAAATGCTGCTATCCAACACCAAGAAGGCTAAACACAAGGACATAAAATGTACCATGTGTATGCGCTGGGACAACAAACACATCCTAAATGTTTCATTGTTCCGGTACATGGTACATAAAAAACTTTCCTAACAATAAGAAAATAAATAGATACAACTGTCTCCAGGAACAGTGACAGATCATCAAACATAGGGAAAATTGAAAGGTTTAGGTTCTATGTCTTTCTGCCCCTTATATAGGCACTAGTCTGTCAGTATATTGCTATATAGTGCCCCTTGTTGATGTAGTATGTTGTGTTTATTGCAATTTAGGGACAGCAGATGTATTCATGTATGCATATTCAGGATATCTAATGTGTGAAGTCATTATCCTTGATGATATTTGCTTTTGATAAATATGGAATCCTACTGCTGACCCAGAGTGAATGATTTCCATCCTTATGAAATGTCTATATGCTTTCTGTATGCTTGTTAACCAAATGTCAGTAGGGTCATTTTTTATTTCAAGAAGTCAGTTCTCCATTCATCTATTCAACGCCCACCACCATTTATGGGTGGTAAAATGCTGATTAAAAACCCTTTATGTTATGAAGTGCATTAAGCAGAATACTTATGTACACATTGATATTCCTGGCTTGCTTGAGACATGTAAATGTGTTCAGAAGTGGAGGATAAATTTACCTCCCAGTTAAAAAGTAATTTCCTGTATAAATTTTGACCGAGGCAGATCTTCTTCAGTTTGCATGTTGCTATTCAGCTGGTAACTTACTTTTCTCAGATGATTGCTTCTGGTCAGCTACCAGCTTCATTTATGAGCATACCTACAGCCCATGTGTTTATAATGGTACATGTCATTTTATCATGTATAAATTACATACTGATGTAAATAAAGAAAAAAAAAATATACATATACTATAATGCCAAAAGTATTGGGACTCCTGCCTTTACATGCACATGAACTTTAATGGCATACCGGTCTTAGACCTTAGGGTTCAATATTGAGTTGGCCCACCCATTGCAGCTATAACAGCTTCAACTTTTCTGGGAAGGCTGTCCAAGGCTACTTGGCCATGAAAACCCATTCCATGAAGCTCTCTTTGCACTGTTGCTGTGCTAATCTGAAGGCCACATGAAGATTGGAGGTCTTTAGCTACTGACTCTGTAGACAGTTTGTGACTTCTGCAAACTGTGCCCTTCAGCATGCGCTGACCCTGCTCTGTCATTTTAAGTGTCCTACCACTTCATGACTGAGTTGCTTTTATTCCCAGTTGCTTCCACTATAATACCACTAACAGTTGACCATGGAATATTTAGTAGGAAGGAAATTTCATGGATGGACTTATTGCACAGGTGGCAGTCTATAATGGTACTACGCTTGAATTCACTGAGCTCCTGAGAGCGACCTATTCTTTCACAAATGTTTGTAGAAGCAGTTTGCATGCCAAGGTGCTTGATTTTATATACCTGTGGCCATGGAGGTGATTGGAACACCTGATTCCAATGATTTGGAGGGGTGTCCCAATACGTTTGGCAATATAGTGTGTGTGTGTGTATATATATATATATATATATATATATATAAAACTACCTAAAACTATCCTCATGTTGTTGTTGTTCCATAATTTCCTCACACAGAAAATATCAGACCAAGAATGTAGTTGAGTAAGTAGGTGTTTAGGTAGAGGTTGGATGAAGGAGGAATCCATAGGAAGAACCTCAGCAATGTGGTGATGCCATTTCACAATCCAACAATCATGCAGGTAAAACAGCTGCAAACCTGCAGTAGGATATTGAAGTGTCATACTCCTGCGGTTTTGCAGGAATGTTAATCATATGAATGCCTGAGCAGAATTACAAGCTATCTTTCATATATATATTTCCAATGTGCTTTATATATAAATATATGTATATTTCAATGTAGCTGTTTGGCAGTTCAGGTTTAACATGAAGGATGTAGTATTTCACAGCATAACAGCCAGGGCTTTTTTCTCAGAGAAAATGTACAGGAACTCACCCCCTTCCTCTAGGTTACACCTATTCCCACCCCCTACCCACTCCTAGAACCACCCCCTGTCTCCACCCCTACACATCTCCTAGCACCCCCTTTAGAGAACCGGGAACCAAGTATAATTTGTGGGGACTATACAAGTAATTTGTATGGAATGTTAATAAAAAGCAATGTAGTAAAATGTACAAAACATTATAAATAGTCAGCACTTAAAATAAGCTCAGAGGCACTTCCAGCCCACATCTAGCAAGAGACATCCCCATATCCAGCAAGAGACAGCCCCAATATCCAGCCAGAGACAGCCCCAATATCCAGCCAGAGACAGCCCCAATATCCAGCAAGAGACAGCCCCAATATCCAGCAAGAGACAGCCCCCATATCCAGCATGAGGCATCCCCAATATCCAGCAAGAAGCATCCCCAAAATCCAGCAGGAGACATCCCCAATATCCAGCAAAAGACATCCCCAATATCTAGCAAGAGACAGCCCCCATATCCAGCAAGAGACTCCCCCAATATCCAGCAAGAGGCACACCAAATATCCAGCAAGACACATCCCCATTATTCAGCAATTGACATCCCTAATATCCAGCAAGAGGCAGCCCCATATCCAGCAAGAGGCAGCCCCCATATCCAACAAGAGGCAGCCCCCATATTCAGCAACAGACAACCCCAATATCCAGCAAGAGATGACCCCATATCTAGAAAGAGACAGTCCCGATATCCAGCAAGAGACAGCCCTGATATCCAGCAAAAGACACCCCCGATATCCAACAAGAGACAGCCCCATATCTATCAAGAGACAGCCCCAATATCCAGCAAGAGACATCCCCAATATCCAGCAAGAGAAAGCCCCATATCCAGCAAGAGACATCCCCAATATCCAGCAAAAGATGGCCCCATATATAGTAAGAGACAGTCCAATATCCAGCAAGGGACAGCCAGATATCCAGTAAGAGACAGACCCAATATTCAGCAAGAGACAGACCTATATCTAGCAAGAGACAGCCCAATATCTGGTAAGAGACAGTCCCCCAATCCAGCAAAATACATCCCCAATATCCAGTAAGAGACAAGCCCCAATATCCAGCAATAGACATCCCGATATCCAATAAGAGACATTCCCAATATCCAGAAAGAGACATCCCAATATCCAAGCAGCAGCAGTAATAGCCAGGCAGCAATAAACGAAAGCAATCTACTTAGTCTCAGCCAGGCAGTGAGCAATCAGGAGTCTTAGGACAAGATAAGACACTGCGCAGCAGCTCTTCCTCACAACTGCCAATGGTATCAAGAAAGGAACATCTGTTTTACTACAGGGAGAGGCAGCCAGACTCATCCACCTTACCAACTGCTCCGTTTCCACCACCCCCCTCTGCCAATCCCTCCACTGGTTTCTGATTACCCAACGGATCAAATTCAAACTGCTTACACTGATGTACAAAGCTGTCCATAATACTGCTCCAAATTACATCACCGACCTGATATCCAAAGCCACCCAACATGTACTCTTTGATCCTCACAAGACCTCCTACTCTCAAGTTTCCTGGTCTCTTCCTCCCATGCCCGCCTCCAGGACTTCTCCAGGGCATCGCCCATCCTCTGGAACTCCCTGCCCCAATCCATAAGACTATCACCTACTCTCCTCTCCTTTAGGCGCACCCTGAAAACCTACCTCTTCAGGGAATCCTACCCCACCCCCTGCTAATTACTGATCTTCTCCACTCTTCCTACCACTCCATCCCCCACAGCTTTTCCTCCTGTACCACTATCCCCTCCCTCCTAGATTGTAAGCTCCAAGGAGCAGGGCCCTCAAACCCCTCGTGTATCGCACTGTATTGGTATTGTACTGTCTCATGTATTGTCTCCTATTGTAATGTACAGCGCTGAGTGAACTATTGGCGCTTTATAAATACTGTATAATAATAATAATAATAATATGTACCTACTGTGTGCAGTGGTTTTGCACAGAGCAGCCCTGATACTCCTCTTCTCCGGTCCCTCGCAGGCTCTCCTGGCTTCTCCCTCCTGTCAGGTGTCCCCACAGCAAGCAGCTTGCTATGGGGGCACCCGCTGCTCAGTGTGTCCATTCACACACGAAGCAGTGGCTTGGCCCCCTCCCTCTCTCTCCTCATTGGCTGACTGGCTGTGATTGACAGCAGTGGGGAGTAAATGGCTCCCGCTTGCTCTCTCAGCCAATGAAGAGGCAGAGACCCGGGACAGCCGAGGCTGTTGTGCACATCCCTGCAACACGATGAGGCTCGGGTGAGTATTGAGGGGGCTGGGGGCACTACTGCACACAGAAGGTTTTTCACTTTCATGCATAGAATGCATGAAGGTAAAAAAAACCTTGAGCCTTTGCAACCACTTTAAATAGCATTTTTGGCTCAGATGCAATATAGTTGAACTTTAATTTGGAGACTACTTGTACACTTCAGGTTTTACCTATCGGCAGTTAAAAACCACAACCCTAACGTGAAATGAATAACACTTCTAAAGTCAAAACTGTAAGGGTGTGGATATAGCATACAATTATACAGTATTTTTTGCAGTGCTATCATCGTGAAATCAATCCAAAAATGCATTATAGAATGGGACTTAAAATTATCACAACTATTCTAATTTATTAAGTAGGAACACTTTACCTGACATTTAAATGAATCCTTACTTTTTCTTGAGCTTCTTTCTCAAATATAAATCCTTTTTCACACTCAGTGCTGCTTCATTTCTAGCAAATAAATTAGCCAACCTCTAGAGACAGTAAACAGGTCATCTATCTCTCATGCTCCATTCCCAAGAGCCTATCAATATACCTTCCGATTAGCCTTCATTATATATATTATGAAATATAATAAATAACAAATTACACACTCTTAATGCACCCCACTGAGTGTCATTCTTGTTAAAACAATAAAAGGGTTTCAAGACCCAAGAGATCAGATGAATATTTATGAACTGGAATATTTTTCTAAAAAAGCCAATTAGTACCCATGCTACCTGAAATGGAATTACATTGCATAAGTGGAGAGAAGCTTCTCTAATGCCGAGCTGTGCTGGCTTCACCTTATTGTAAGATTAAAACCTTGTAATAGCTCAGGTGCTCAGGATTAGATTTACAGTTGAATTACTGCAAATGTGCAACACTCTGGATTTTGTATATCACAAGAACAATATGGAGAATGCATTCCAAGAATAGATTTAGCAAACCATTCAATATTTCCAGAGGTAAAAATGACATATGGTTTTGATATATGACTCACAACTAATCTATATCTACTTTAATAAATGAGAACATGACATAAAGTCACTGATGAATGCTGTGTTTATGTAATGAACATTTGTTAGGTTGTATATAGATCTGTTGCAGATGAAAACCATACTGCTGACCACATTTTCTGTGACCTAGCTAGGTACATGTAGGATGTCAGTACTGAAGGAAGTTCCATCATTTCATAGATCAGAGTGGTTGTTGAGTAACTCAGTGCAGGGAACTAAAGGTAGAAATGAATCACACTGCTGAATTAATGGCTTCTTTCATTGCAGACCAGGATTAAACTGGTTAAAAATAAATTTTGAAGAACTAGATGGCTTCAGATATACTTGGGACAAACATAGATCTATACTCAGACAAAAAGTTAATAAAATAAAACAAAACAACCCCCCCCAAAAAATACAAAAAATGTATATAAAAAAAAGGGAAGACTCGATGGACCACACAATCTTTTTTTCTGCCATCACCTTTCTATGTTTCTATATTTCTTATTATATGCTATTGCTTGGTATTTTGCTGCACTATCTATTAGAATCAGTGGAGAAATGTATACCATTATGCACTGTATACCCTTATACACTAGCACTCAGAAATCAAACTTTGAAATATGCCTTTAAACACGTTTGTAACATATTTGTATAAACTTGCACACTCATTTTAGCTAACTAGATACAGTTAAAGCCCAAAATTGATTGGGATATTTTACCTGGCCCATCAACCTTCCTGGGAATAGTGATCGGCCAGGATTATCTACTCTTACCTGAAAGCAGTCAAATTAGACAGCTGTGCTATAGCTTTTATGAATGGAAAATTACCTATGAATGGAGAACAGGTAGATAGTTGAAAGGTCCACCTCCACTATTCATAGGTCATGTTTAGTGATGGGCCGAATGCCCCTGTGTTCGGTTCGCTGGCAAACGTTCGAACCTAATGAACATTGACCTCAAACTGAATGCAAGTCTATGGACTCAAACTTTTAAACTCAAAAGTGCCCAGGCTTATATGCAAGTTATTGGTCATAAAAGGCATATAGGGACTTGGGTACTGTCCTGAGGGACATGAATCAGTAAAAAAAAAATTTCAAAAAGTACTGTTTTTAAAGAGACAGTTATTTTTCATTGCTTAAAGTAAAAAAAAATAAAATAATGAAAAATTCCTTTAAATATCATGATTGAGGGGTCCCCTTAAACTACCTGCAAAGTTGCACATCTGTAGATGTATAGAGCCTGATGCAGCAGGATTGACATTTTTTTAAAAAAAAAATAATTTTTATTAAAAAAACAACAACAAAAAAACAGAGTGGGGTCCTCCCCCCCACTCCATACCAAACCCTTTAGGTCTGGTAGGAAGGTTAGGAGGGACCCCACAGTAAAAAAAAATATGGGGGAAAAAAAGCATGGGGTTTCCCCTACATTCCTACAGACCTTTGATCCGAGCTCAGGCCTTGCAGGGATGGAAAGGGGGGGGGAGATCAAGCACCCCCCCCTCCCTGTGGCTTGCCAGGCCACGTAGCCTCAACATTGGGACACTTTTATCCTTCACAAAACCTTCAGCAGCATTGAATTGGACATTCAGAAAGCATGCTAGATGTAGGACAGGCCAGTAGATTAAATACATATTGAGCAAGTTCTGGCCAATGATCTATCTTCAAGACCCAGTAACCCAGTGGATCCTCAGTTGGAAAGTTCTCCAAGTCTGCTCTTGCCCCTAGATAGTCTTGCACCATATGATGCAGATGCTGTCGATGAGTGCTTAAACCTAACAGCCCTGGACGCTAAGGACTGAAGAATTGTTGAAAGACATTGGTCAGCTGGCCACCTTTTCCACCGCTCTTCCTTTGACCGAACAAAGCCTCAGAAACACGTTGTTCAGGAAATGGCAACCTCCCAATGTCTGGAAAGGTGTTACACAAATTTTTCTTTAAGGTGTACTCAAGATGTTTCATCCTCTGGTCCCTCTGCAAAGGCAGGATGAGCTCTGCAACTTTACCCTTGTAAAGTGGATCAAGAAGGGTTGCCAACCAGTAGTTATTGCTCTCCTTGATACCACGAATCCTCAAGTCCTTTCACAGGCTTTGCAGAATCAGGGAGCCCATGCAGTGTAAGGTGGTATGAGAGTCCTCTGGGTTACTCCTTCCAGCCACCTACTACTCCTGGCTGGGTTTCTGGGGACTGAAAACCATCCCTTGAAGACTTCCGTATATTATCCTCTACTACCATGCTGCCACAATCCTCCTCCTCCTCTTCCTCCTCCTCCTGTGTGTTCTGGAATGGTATCTGTATAAAGGGGGCCATGCGAGGAAAGGAAATTCTCCTCTTCCTCCTGCTGTTCTGCCTTAAGTGCCCTGTCCATGATTCCACCCAGTGTGTGCTTCTGCAGGAAGTGTCACTGATGCATTACCACAGCTCACCATCCTTGTGGCCTCCTCTGATGGTGACAGGACAGTGCATGCACCCTTTATCAGCATCCAATGATGTGCCAAAATGAAGCCAAGCTCCCGTGAGCCCGATCTTGTGCCATACTCACACAGAAACACAGATACTCATTGATGGCCCCGTTGCGTGCCGCTGCAGCATTGTCAATGTTGAGTTCCACCTGGTGGGCATGTCACAAATGAGGCGGTTGGTGGTCAGGTTGAATTCCTGTTGAATGTCAGCCAGCCAAACACTGGCCATGTATGACCATCGTAAATGGCCACAGACTTTTCTGGCCTGTCTCAGAAGATCTTGTAAACCTTGGTACTTGTTCAAGAAACGCTGCACCACCAAATTCAGGACGTGTGCCAAGGATGAAACATGTGTCAAGTGTCCCTGTCAGAGGGCGGAGAGAAGGTTGGTGCCATTGTCGCATACAACCATTTCTGGCTCAAGCTGCCATGGCGCTAACCACCTCTGAACCTGCCCCTGCAGAGCTGACAGAATCACTGCCCCGGTGTAGCTCCTGCACCCAGACAGACCAGCTCAAGCACCACATTGCATCTTTTAGCCTGACTGGTTGCATAGCTCCTTGAATGCTTAGGGAGCACTGCTTTTTCAGAGGACAATTCAGTAGAAGAGGCCATAGAGGAAGAGGAAAAAGGAGAGGGTGGAGCAGACAGATGTGGCATAATCACCACCAGCTTTTTGGAGGCATGGTGGAATAACAAGCCCCAGCACTGAACCCTGTCCTGTACCTTTCCCTGCTGCCAGTAGTTACCCAGTGCGCTGTGAAGGAAAATGAAGGTAATGTCCCTGACCATGCCTGCTGGACCACGTGTCAGCAGTAATGTGAACCTTGCTGCTGACCTCCCTGTCCAACGAGGCCAAAACATTGCCTTCTACATGATGGTACAGGGCTGAAATGGCCTTACATGAAAATAAATTCCTTTTCGGAACCTGCCACTGTGGTACAGCACATTCCGCAAATTCATGGAAGTGCAGAACCACCAAATGGAAAGGTAGCAAGCATTTAGACACTGATCATGTGGATAGGTGGGACAGTATTTTTTTATGCTTTATCAACTGGGGTAGCAAAATTTGCCTGGTGAAATCAACAGGTGGTGTACTGCTAGCGGATTGAGTGCAACGACCTGTGGCACCCATTGCTATACCATCATCCCTCTCAGTGGAGGCTGTTGAGAAGAATTGAGGTATAGTAGGGGTAGAAATCCCAGATGAGGAGCAAGGAGAAGTCTGCACTTCTTTATGATGTGGATCTTTCAGGTGCTGTTGCCAATGTGCTGCATGGCAGGTCGACATATGTCTTGTTAACCATGTGGTGCCCAAGCAGCTGGTGTTTTGGTCATGCTTGATCCACTTCAGACAGAGACTGTGAGCGTCTGCCTCTCCTTGTTGGCCTTTTGGACATGATGGTGACATGGTGGGATAGGAATCTGGTGCAATACTTTTGTGCTTGGTGCTCTATAAACTGTTTTATTATTGTTATTTTTTTAAAGAAAGAAAATAGGGAGCACAGCAAAAAAATTTAATAAAATAAATGTAAAGAAATTAAGAAAGCCAAGAAAAACAAAAAACATTGGTGACACAGAATGACCAACACCTGCAACTCAGAAGGAGAAATATCAAATATGGAGAAAATTTTGTTTGCTGCTGCTGCTGCTGCTGGAAAAAAAAAATTCAGAAAGCCAGCATAAAAAAAAGGGAAAGGGAACCACTGCTGATGCAGAAGGAGGACACCTGTGATGCAGAAGGAGGAACAGCAATTATGCCCAAAATATTTTTACTGCTGCTAACGCAGAAGGAGGAACTCCTGCAGCACAGAAGAGGGAACACTAATGATGCAGCAACAGAACCTGATGCTACAAAAAAAAAAAATTAACAGAAGAAAAAAGAAAGTAGGAACAGAGGTGATACAGAAGTGCTGTAAAACACACTGACACTTCACTGACGCCACTACACTGCTATTCAACACTACACTACACTACACTCCTAACACATCACTAACTCCACTAAACTTCAGCAGCACACTATACAAGGCTGCGTGGACTGCGTGGAAGTCACTGTGACTTTGGAAATCATGGCTCTCACAGTGCATTGTGCTGTGATTGTGATTGGCCAAAGCATTGCACCTGACCTGTGGTCAGGTGCATTGCTTTTGACCAATCATGGCTCTCACAATGCACTGTGAGAGCGCAGTTCATTGTGGGGCGAACACATGAAAGACTGATGTTCGAGATGAGCCCAACACTAATCCTGTTTTAGGCTAGGTTCACACTTGCTCGCAGTCTATAGGCTGGTTGTGGGTGCAGGAATTGCACCTGTTCCCATAACCGCCTGCAGCCAAATTGCGCTGCTCTTACAAGACACACGGGCTGCCATTCATTATGAATGGCACCCCCCTCCACGCATCTCAGCTCGCAGTCTTTTTGCAGGTGCAGGAACTGCACGGAAACTGCTTGGTCAAAAAGACCTGCTGCATTTTTTTAAAATTTGGAAGTACCTTTTCTCTGCGGGATACATGGGCACAGCAGCCCATTCAAATGAATGGGCTGCCATTCCCAAGCAAATGTGGGTTGCACAGCCCACAGTAATGTGAACCTAGGATAATACGTATGTAGCGCTACCTCCACAGAGGCCGCTTGATAATGCTCAATGGTTGCCCTGACCTTAAGCCTCCTGACACCTCTGATACTCTGGGTTCAGACATATTTCAACAGTATGAAATAATATTGCAAGAGACACGATACTTTAGTAACACCTCTATATTAGGCTTGTTCAAAAGAGTAGACCACAGAATGAAGGTTTAGGAGGTACATCCCCAGTTAACACATAAAAGCAAAACACTGATAAAATGGAAGTAACCAAATAGCAATGGCTAACAGATTATATGGCCACAAATGGTACATTGTAACTTTGTAACTGCAACACCAGCAGCAGGAGGGGGAAGAAAAGGTTTGTTGACTTATCAGCTCCCTCTGGGCCTCCAGCATCACAATAGGGAATGCAGGGTACTATGGAAATATATATATATATATATATATACACTCTGGCATAAATGGGTTTAGCCATTCTAATTTGAATAACAATGGGTTAGATGGGAAGAGGTTCCTTTAACTAGATATAGCAACTTGAGTCCTGAGATGTTTAATGTTCCTGATGTGATAGTAGCTATTGTCTTCTTCTAGCAATAGTGGTACCCATATACAGAAGTGAACAATGGTAATTCAATGAAGATAACAGATAGGCTGTGGTAAATGCTCAAAGCAAAGATCTCTTGGTGCTGAGTTGTAAAGGTGTTTGCATGCCGGGTCTCTAGAGTGATGATAGAAAGAGGCTGGACATCTGCCCACTCAATTCCATGGATAGCATGGCCATTGAATAGAGACATAAATTATATTTCGGTTTTGGACGGTTAGTCTTTTAGAGAGTATCCCAAATAAAAAAGGTGTAAGGCGTTTGAGCTTCTCCACAACCTTTTTCAACCCAGCATTACATGATCGGGGTATTAGTTTGGGGAATTTCAGGGATTCTATACCTGTAAGAAATACAGAGTATATAAAGTAACAAATAACTGCCAAAAGATTTGGAAATATACATCTGAAGTAACAAATACATCATACAATATTATGCACTTTATTACTTGCTCTATTATATATGTTGTTTATGTGTTAAGTTGTCTGGACAAGAGACAATATGTAGGGAGAACCACACGTAGGTTAAAGAACAGGATTGGTGAGCATATAGTTAATATCAAAACAGTTTATTGTCATAATAAGGACCCCTCAAGTTTAAAGGTGATGGGCATAGATAAATATGAATCACACAGGAGAGGGAGCAATAAAGTGAGGGGAATCTCCAGATTAGAAACTAAATGGATATTTGACATAAAATCATATACTCCTTATGGTCATAACATAGAACGGGACCTAAAAAGCTTAATCAGTAATAGTTAGAAGCCATTACCCATAGTTGGGAAGATACTGGAGAGTGTATTATAAGACCACATAGATGAGTTCTTGCTTGAAAAAAATATTTTAAGCAACAGACACCATAGATCAGTGGTTCTCAACCTTTCTAATGCCGCGACCCCTTAATACAGTTCCTCATGTTGTGGTGACCCCCAACCATAAAATTATTTTCGTTGCTACTTCATAACTGTAATTTTGCAGTGGGAGGAATAGTGCCCCATCATTGGTGTCAGTGGGAGGAATAGTGTTCCATCATTGGTGTCAGTGGGAGGAATAGTGCCCCATCATTGGTATCAGTGGGAGAAATAGTGCCCAATCATTGGCGTCAGTGGGAGGAATAGTGTCCCATCATTGGTGTCAGTGGGGGGAATAGTGCCCCATCATTGGTGTCAGTGGGGGGAATAGTGCCCCATCATTGGTGTCAGTGGGAGGAATAGTGCCCCATCATTGGTGTCTGTGGGAGGAATAGTGCCCCATCATTGGTGTCAGTGGGAGAAATAGTGCCCAATCATTGGCGTCAGTGGGAGGAATAGTGTCCCATCATTGGTGTCAGTGGGGGGAATAGTGCCCCATCATTGGTGTCAGTGGGGGGAATAGTACCCCATCATTGGTGTCAGTGGGAGGAATAGTGCCCCATCATTGGTGTCAGTGGGAGGAATAGTGCCCCATCATTGGTGTCAGTGGGAGGAATAGTGCCCCATCATTGGTATCAGTGGGAGGAATAGTGCCCCATCATTGGTGTCAGTTGGGGGAATAGTGCCCCATCATTGGTGTCAGTGGGAGGAATAATGCCCCATCATTGGTATGAGTGGGAGGAATAGTGCCCCATCATTGGTATCAGTGGGAGGAATAGTGCCCCATCATTGGTATCAGTGGGAGGAATAGTGCCCCATCATTGGTATCAGTGGGAGGAATAGTGCCCCATCATTGGTATCAGTGGGAGGAATAGTACCCCATCATTGGCATCAGTGGGAGGAATAGTGCCCCATCATTGGTATGAGTGGGAGGAATAGTGCCCCATCATTGGCGTCAGTGGGAGGAATAGTGCCCCATCATTAGTATCAGTGGGAGGAATAGTGCCCCATCATTGGTGTCAGTGGAAGGAATAGTGCCCCATCATTGGTGTCAGTGGGAGGAATAGTGCCCCATCATTGGTATCAGTGGGAGGAATAGTGCTCCATCATTGGTGTCAGTGGGAGGAATAGTGCCCCATCATTGGCGTCAGTGGGAGGAATAGTGCCCAATCATTGATGTCAGTGGGAGGAATAGTGCCCCATCATTGGCGTCAGTGGGAGGAATAGTGCCCCATCATTGGTGTCAGTGGGAGGAATAGTGCCCCATCATTGGTATCAGTGGGAGGAATAGTGCTCCATCATTGGTGTCAGTGGGAGGAATAGTGCCCCATCATTGGCGTCAGTGGGAGGAATAGTGCCCAATCATTGATGTCAGTGGGAGGAATAGTGCCCCATCATTGGCGTCAGTGGGAGGAATAGTGCCCCATCATTGGTGTCAGTGGGAGGAATAGTGCCCAATCATTGATGTCAGTGGGAGGAATAGTGCCCCATCATTGGTGTCAGTGGGAGGAATAGTGCCTCATTGTGGGTGTCAGTGGGAGGAATAGTGCCCCATTGTGGGTGTCAGTGGGGGGAGGAATAGTGCCGCATCGTTGGTGTCAGTGGGGGGAGGAATAGTGCCCCACCGTTGGTGTCAGTGGGGGGAGGAATAGTGCTGCATCGTTGGTGTCAGTGGGGGGAGGAATAGTGCCCCATCGTTGGTGTCAGTGGGGGGAGGAATAGTGCCCCATCGTTGGTGTCAGTGGGGGGAGGAATAGTGCCCCATCGTTGGTGTCAGTGGGGGGAGGAATAGTGCCCCATCGTTGGTGTCAGTGGGGGGAGGAATAGTGCCCCATCGTTGGTGTCAGTGGGGGGAGGAATAGTGCCCCATCGTTGGTGTCAGTGGGGGGAGGAATAGTGCCCCATCGTTGGTGTCAGTGGGGGGAGGAATAGTGCCCCATCGTTGGTGTCAGTGAGGGGAGGAATAGTGCCCTATCGTTGGTGTCAGTGGGGGGAGGAATAGTGCCTCATCGTTGGTGTCAGTGAGGGGAGGAATACTGTCTCATCGTTGGTGTCAGTGGGGGGAAGAATAGTGCCCCATCGTTGGTGTCAGTGAGGGGAGGAATAGTGCCCCATCGTTGGTGTCAGTGGGGGGAGGAATAGTGCCTCATCGTTGGTGTCAGTGAGGGGAGGAATACTGTCTCATCGTTGGTGTCAGTGGGGGGAGGAATAGTGTCTCATCGTTGGTGTCAGTGGGGGGAGGAATAGTGCCCCATCGTTGGGTGTCAGTGAGGGGAGGAATAGTGCCCCATCGTTGGTGTCAGTGGGGGGAGGAATAGTGCCCCATCGTTGGTGTCAGTGGGGGGAGGAATAGTGCCCCATCGTTGGTGTCAGTGGGGGGAGGAATAGTGCCCCATCGTTGGTGTCAGTGGGGGGAGGAATAGTGCCTCATCGTTGGTGTCAGTGAGGGGAGGAATAGTGCCCCATCGTTGGTGTCAGTGAGGGGAGGAATAGTGTCTCATCGTTGGTGTCAGTGGGGGGAGGAATAGTGCCCCATCGTTGGTGTCAGTGGGGGGAGGAATAGTGCCCCATCGTTGGTGTCAGTGGGGGGGAGGAATAGTGCCCCATCGTTGGTGTCAGTGGGGGGGAGGAATAGTGCCCCATCGTTGGTGTCAGTGGGGGGGAGGAATAGTGCCCCATCGTTGGTGTCAGTGGGGGGAGGAATAGTGCCCCATCGTTGGTGTCAGTGGGGGGAGGAATAGTGCCCCATCGTTGGTGTCAGTGGGGGGAGGAATAGTGCCCCATCGTTGGTGTCAGTGGGGGGAGGAATAGTGCCCCATCGTTGGTATTAGTGACACAAATGATGGGGCACTATCCCTCCCACTGACACCAATGATACTTACCTTGCTGACTCCTGCTCCAGCCTGGGCTCGCTCTCTCCCTCTCCCATCTACAGCCTGCATACCTGGCTGCAGCAGCAAAATTTGCACTTACCTGTCAGCTGTCTTCCTTCTCTGGCCGCTCTCCTCTTCACTCGTTCCTGCAGCTCCCTCGATCTTCTTCGATCTCCGCGCGCTGCCGCTCGGCTCCTCCTCTCCAAGCTCCACCTTCTCGCCGGTGATTGGCCGCCTGTGTGCCTCTCCTGAGCTACAGTTCCGGTGGCCAATCAGCAGCGAGGAGGCGGTGACAGGGGCAGCATATCATCCCGCCCACACATCGCCGGAGACAGGAGCGGTGTCTCGGTTCCTAAGACCATCGGAAATATGTGTTTTCCGATGGTCGTTCGACCCCCAAAGGGGTCGCGACCCCCAGGTTGAGAACCGCTGCCATAGATTCATGAAAGATAGAAGTTGTCAAACAAATCTGATTTCCTTTTATGAGGAGGTGAGCAAAACCTTGGACGAAGGAGTGGCTGTGGACGTTGTATACTTGAATTCTTCAAAAGTGTTTGACACAGTTCCCCACACATGGTTAATTTGTAGGGTAAAGTCTACAGGCTTGAAAAAATTAGTAGAAAGAGAAACACACAGGGGGCGCAAAAACCTAGCGCATTATCCAAGATTTATTAGAAAATTAAAAATGAAAAACATACTCACAAAATGAGATGCGTATAAAAGTCTGTAAAAGCACTGAGATCGCCCAACGTGATGGCAGAGTACCCGACTGGTGGTGAAGACGGCCTGCTGATGTGTTCCAGGGACGTGACCCTTCCTCGGAGCTCAGGACTCTGAGGAAGGGTCACGTCCCTGAAATGCATCACCAGGCTGACTTCATCACCAGTTTTTGGTTGATTCCCCAGTCAGAGGAGGGCTGCACCACCAAGACCTTATTCCGAGGCCAATAGCATGTTTGATTCCCTGGTCTGTTTCCTGGCATTCACCCCTTAGAAGTGCTGGAGAAATTGTTCTTTCAGTCCAGTTTGGAAAAATTAGTATGTAAATGGATAGAAAAATGCTTTAATGATTGTATTCAGAGAGCAGTGGTTTATGATTCATACTCTGAATGGTTTAGGTTTGTTAGTGGTGTACCTCATGGCTCAGTGTTGGGAACCTTACTTTCAAATATATTTATAAACAATATAGGGTCTGGGTTTAAAAATACTGTTTCAGTCTTTGCAGATGACACCAAGATTTGCAGTGGAATAACGTCTTTACAGGATATTTAAAGTTTTATGTAGATAGGAGTGTCCCCATTCTTACCTGGTTTATTAGTTATTTGGTGAGTTATTGGCCTTTGGGGGAGTTAATAAACCCTGACTGATACGAGGAGAAAGTTTTAAAGTAATAAATGTATTTTTATTTTATTCTACTTTTAAGTCATAAAGATTCATATTTGAATAATTGATTAATATTAATAGGATACTGTATATATATATATATATATATATATATATATATATATACAGTATATATGTACATACAATGTCTATTTATACTGTTAACTTGGATAAGAAGGGGGCTGTTACATTTATCATGGGCTATCCATACCACTCTTCCATGTCAGCACATCAAGCTGATCCCCTTGACAACATCTGTTTGGGCGAAATGTACGTCGGAGCGAGGCGGAGCCGACACAAGTCACCCATGCTAGGCTGGATCAAACACCAGCAGTGTTTGTAATGTGTTATGCTATTATCTGCAGATGTTTGTAAGTAGTTTTCTGACCAATATTTAATAAAACATATTAATGGTACTATACTGTTAGAGGTTTATCTGTTTCTTGCCGATCTTAATAGCAAAGCAGGAGAGGCAGCGAAGTTTCATCGTTTCAGAGGTGTTGTTTGTATTCCTGTGCTGGATGTGCCATGGTGTAAGACCCATGCAGCGTCACGCTATGTTAGACCTCCTATAATTTGGTTCTGATGATTTGGTAAGAGGCTTTGTGTGTTTGAGGTGGTGGGTTCACTGGTACACATCACTGGATCTAACAAAAGATCTGAGAGACACTATAGCGTTTATACTCACTCACTTTGACACTTGATGTTGACTTTGTTTTAATTATTAGGATTTACACAACACTTTTGTGGGATTTTATTATTATACTGTATTTTTTGCTCCATAAGACGCACCTAGGTTTTAGAGGTGAAAAACAAGAATGACAAAATCATGTAGACTTCACCTCCGCAACATCTCCAAAACACGACCGTTCCTAACCCCAGAAACCACTAAGCAACTTATTCACTCCCTTGTCATATCATGCCTCAACTACTGTAACTCCCTCCTCATTGGCCTACCTAATCGTAGGCTATCCCCCCTCCAGTCTATCATGAACGCTGCTGCCAGACCCATCCACCTCACTAACCTTTCTGTATCCGCCACCCCTCTCTGCGAATCCCTCCACTGGCTCCCAGTTGCCCAACGGATAAAATTCAAAACTCTAACAATGACATATAAAGCCATCCACAACACTGCCCCGATTTACATAACCGATAAATATCACCCAAACCGCACACTCCGCTCCTCGCAAGACCTCTTACTCTCTAGCTCCCTTATCTCCTCCTCCCATGCTTGTCTCCAAGACTTCTCCAGGGTGTCACCCATCCTCTGGAACTCCCTACCCCAATCTATCAGACTATCACCTACTCTACTTGCCTTTCGGCGATCACTGAAAACCTTTCTCTTCAGGGAAGCCTATCCCGCCCTCTGCTAATTCTGGAATCCTTTACTCTTCCAACCACTCCATCCCCCACAGTTACTACCTACTGTACCATTCACCCTGCCCTCCTAGATTGCAAGCTCCAAGGAGCAGGGCCCTCAAATCCCTCTTGTATTGAACTGTATTGTTACTGTATTGTCTCCCACTATAATGTAAAGCGCTAAGCAAACCGTTAACGCTATATAAATCCTGTATAATAATAATAATAATAATAAAAAAAATATTCTGAACCAATGGACTGCATAGTACAGGAGATGACCAGAGACCGCAGACCGAGTACAGGAGATGACCAGAGACTGCGGACACAGTACAGGAGATGACCAGAGACTGCGGACATAGTACAGGGGATAACCAGAGACTGTGAACATAGTACAGGAGATGACCAGAGACTGCAGACAGTACAGGAGATGACCAGAGACTGTGGACACAGTACAGGAGATGACCAGAGACTGTGGACACAGTACAGGAGATGACCAGAGACTGTGGACATAGTACAGGGGATGACCAGAGACTGTGGACATAGTACAGGGGATGACCAGAGATTGCACACAGTACAGGGGATGACCAGAGACTGCAGACACAGTACAGGGGATGACCAGAGACTAAAGACAGTACAGGGGATGACCAGAGACTGCAGACCATATAGGGGATGACCAAGAGACTGCAGACCTTTGGGGAGGGAGGGGGAGCGGGTACCTGAATTTGACAGGTTCCCGCTCGCACTTCCGCAGAGATGTCCTACCTTTAGTGTGGGCACCCGGCGTCTTCTGGAACCTGTCATGTGTCTCAGAAGACGCCGGGCCATTCAGAAAGCGCAGTGCTTCTCGTGCATGTACAGTGGGCATCCGG
Organism: Staurois parvus; assembly: GCF_062004578.1. Lineage (NCBI taxonomy): Eukaryota > Metazoa > Chordata > Amphibia > Anura > Ranidae > Staurois > Staurois parvus. Next base: position 2,176,462 of record NW_028317941.1, read on the forward strand.
CTGTCACAGCCGGGAGCCCACAATAAAGATGCCCACGCAGGAAGACTGTACAGCGCTGGACCAAGGAACAGGTAAGGTCCTGCTGCAGAGAAGAGCCGAGCGGCCGGCCGGTCTTATGAAATACCGGACATTTCCCCCCCTCTTTGGAGGGAAAGAAGTGCGTCTTATCACACACAAATCACTTTATTGATTTAGTTATTTATTTTTACCAGAGCAACTGTATTGGGACTTATATACTGTGCATTTGTATTTTATGCTTTTGTCACAATCAGAGGATAAGACCACCTGAGATTGTAAACTCAAAACCTAGCGGGCCAGTGGAAACAACTAAACAGGTGTACCAGGCTCAGAGTCACAGAACCAGAGCCACTGAAGGTGTAGATGTTGCACTGTGAGGCAGATACCAGGTTGCGGCTCTCTAACACACCAATGCGGGCACAGTGCAACCAAATAGCATGCTGGAAGGACATGGGGCATGCATAGGATGCTAGGAACCAAGGTAACCTACTACAGCAAGCTAGGAAGGGACACCAGAGGAGAGGATGCAGGGAACAAGCATAAAGTGCAGGAGAGTGGAAGATGCTGAGCAATGGTGCAGAAAGAGGGAAACTCAGCACATGGAAAGGACTGCAGGGCAAACAACAACAAGAAACAGTTCTGAGGACACAAACAGCAAAAGGAAATGAAGGTATCCCTGAACAGAAACCAAAGGGACTATAACTGAACAGCCAGAGGGAACACACTGAGAACAAAGACAGGATCAACCAACACATGTAATACTCAAGTGGCAGCGAACATCACAGGAACCAGAGGGGTCCAGCTTACACATGAAGACACGTTGCTCCAACACTAACACACAGGTGCAAAGGCCTAATAGTACCTAGGTTCAAGGTGGATAGGCAGGAACCCAAGCAACTTGGTGCCAGATCGATGTGCATGGAAGCATGACATATTTAGAGTACAGCTGTGAGATTTGATATTTTTGTTCAGCACCAAGTGCAGTTTTCTTTTTGTAGCACAGTCATTAACTCTGCACATAGTACATTCCTGAACCCTTCACTCTGTAAGTAGCACACTCTTAAACCCTGCAGAACACAAGGTTCAAGAGTGTGCTACTTACAGAGTGAAGGGTTCATACAGAACATATGTAGCACACTCCTGGTATTTAATGCCCCTTTAAGGGTGACAATTGCTCTTTGTATTAGCAACCACAAACAAGCTGTTTATTGATGAGGTGCTCAATGCAATCCTACCATGTAGCTTGCATTTACTGGAGTGGGGATTTGAACTCATGACTTAACACTTGCAAGTGCAGTGCTTTATCACCTGAGCCACCATCAGCAGCTCTGACAAAAAAAAAAAAGACTGAAGATTTTGAAAAAAAACCCACGTTTTTCTTTGTTTCTGTTATAAAAGTTTGTAAATAAATAATTGTTCTTCATAAATTCAGGCCAAGATGTATTCTGCTTCATGTCTTTGGTGAAAATAACCTAAATCAGTATTTATTATTTAGTCTGTAGGAAATTTATAGAGTTCACAAACTATGGGATATATCTGAAAATTGATCGATCCTGAAGTACTGACAGCCAATCTAATTTCTTGAGGCCCAAAAATGTCAGAACAGTACAGATATCCCCCAAATGACCACTTTTTGCAAAGTAGACAGCCTGACGTATTTCATAAGAGGCATGGCGAGTTTTTTGAAGTTGTAATTTTTTTGTCATAATTTTTCAGAAAATGAAGAAATAAAAAAAAAAAATTGCTATTTTTTGTTTACATACTGTCACCAGTGCAGTACAGTGTCAGCATATAACTGGTGTGGCTATGATCAGGGACACCGACTGGTGACAGTACGAAAAAAAAAATTATATATTTTTTTATTATTTTAATTTTTTATTACTTTTTTCTCTTTTTTTGAGATTTTTTTTTCATATTACACTATGACCAAAGTAGTATAATGTTACCATAGTAACATTGTACTACTTTGGGGAAGTGATCAATATTTTATTTTTTTACACAATTTGATTGCTTATAGCAAATCATTTATTGGCTATAAGCAAGCAGTTAACTGAATGAAATCGATTCATTCAGGTTTTTTTCCTTGTGATTAGCTGTGATTGGTCACGGCTAATCACATGACACAGATGGGCTGTGATTGGCCCAGTCTGTGCATGTGATCACTGTGACCATTCACAGCTAGACACACTTGTATATAATGGATGGCATGAAAGGAAGCCATCCATTGTATACAAATGTCATATGACCTGCTGTGATTGGCTTCAGCAGGTCACATGGTACTGGCAACGGGGCCAGTACACAGGTCTCCAAGGTACATGGCTGGTGACAGATCTCGCCATAGCGTGGCCCTGCGGGCACGCGCAAAGCTCAATACAAAAAGGACATCATATGACGCCCTCCCGGAGGGACGAGGTGTTCGCCCGGCCATCATTTGACTATAGGCCAGGTTGCAAGTGGTTAATTGTATGTGCAGATACTTGCAATTATTACAGTATTGCTGTACTGTCCATTATTCATGATTTAAAATAAAAAAATTGCTAGAAGATATTGTTTTGCCTGGTCCCTTTAAATTACTGCCACCCAGTTAGCTTTCTCCACACCCTAAGCCTAAAATCTGTTAGAAGCTATTTAAAGAAGTTTTTTTAAAAAAGAAAATAGATTTGTAATAGACCCTAGCAGCCATCGAAATTCCAGTACAAGATGGATTCTGTTGCTATGGGTACTACATTTTGTTCACAGTCTTTGTTTCTCTTTCCATTCTGCACTACCAGACTGACAGCTGATCGATTGCTATGGACAATAAGAAATGTTCTTGTTAGCACAAGTTCGATATGTAAGTACACACAGTACATGCATCTGTACGATCATAAGACTCTGCGTGTGGCTGTTCCAAAGCATGTAGGAAGCACAGGCTCTAGGTTAACCCACGCAACTTTTCTTCATTTCCGTTTTCACAACCTGCTGCTTGTCCTTAAATTCCTTAGCTACCGTCTAAAATAGTTTCTCAGAACCTTATGTAATGCTTCGCCCTTTTTATCCATGAACATCGAAGTCACACAACAATCTGTTCATCACCAATATTGAGCCGTCTGATGGAGGCATTTTACTTAACAGGGAAAGTTGCAAAATGCCATGAAAAGGAGAGGTTCATGCTCTGCTGAATAACACTGTAAATGTATTGTGCTGATCTGCTTGACGTTTGTGGATATAAAACTGCAGGAGCTATTGGCTATCTACTTTACTGACTCCCCACCATCATAATTACTGCGAGCCGCCTTAGTACTGCCTGCCAGTACATCAGAAAGCTGTCACTGTCACCCTGTGAGGGTTCAACAAGCTCAGGGAGGGGGTTCCTTGCAGCTGCAGCCACTCCTAGCCAGTAATTACTGTCACAGTTGTAATCAAAGATACGGTGCACATCCGCCCCACATTTAAAATAGATGAGTATAGCTGGGGGTGGGAGGATATGGAGTTTATGTATAGGATTATGAGTATGTCAGCCCCTTTCCAATTATTTAACCACAACTACAGATCTCTGAGTCACTATAGACATTTCAACAATTATATTAATGCTACATGTAAAAAGTAAACAAGATGTTGAATATTTGCTATGAAACTTTTTTCTTGTACATAGTGCAATTAATATGTTTTATATGAAATTAAATAGTAGCTAGTGTGTTAGGCTGTTGTACATGTGCACCTTAACCACTTCAAGTCCGAACACTTTTATCCCCTTCCTGCACAGGCTAATTTTCAGCTTTCAGCGCTGTCACACTTTGAATGACAATTGCGTTGTCATTCAACACTGTAACCATTTGAAATTTTAAGCACTTTTTTGAGACAGATAAATCTTTATTTTGGTGGTATTTATTCACCACTGGGATTTTTTTTTTCTTTTTGCTATATAAATGAAAAAGTCCAAAAATGTAGAAAAAAAAAGTGTTTTTCTTATAACATTTTGCAAATAAATAGTCTTTCTTCATAAATCTTGGCAACAATTTATTCAGTTATCTTTTTAGTAAAAAAAAATAACCCAAATTAGTTTATAACCAAAAATTATAATTTTTGAAAACTTTTTTTTACATTTTTATTTTACTTTTTATATATTTTTTTAATGTTTATTTTTATTTTTTACACTGATTGCTTTTACACCCATAAAGGCTGTAAATGCAATCACTTCTCTTTCTCTCTGGCTGCATTCTTGCAGCCATTGAGAAATACTGTGAGAGCTGTGATTGGTCACAGCTTGTCACATGGTATGAGGCTGTTGTGAATAGCCTTGTACCATGTGTCTCTGTGATAATTCACAGATTTCACATGCAGTAAGCAATGATGTCAGGAAGTGACATCTTGCTTACTACTATTTATGTGATCACTGATTGGCCAATACTGAAATTCTACAGTATCATCAAATGGCGTTAACAGTCTAGAATGACTATATTTCAGGTACAGTGGTCATTTCAGCTTTATAAAAGGGGTAAATGATGGCCAATTAGGTCTAAAGTTATTGACTCTGCTTGTTAATTTTTCCCTGAGTGGGGATCATACATTTCAGATCACAACTCTGCAGTGCTGCATGTTAGGAGGTCACCCCCCTAGAGGCACTTTTTTGAGTACTTTAAATCATATCAACCCCCCAGCCCGTGCCCCCCCCCCCCCCATCCTCTCCATCATGACCAACAACTCCACCATCAGTCCCACCCCACAAGCCAAAGTCCTAGCTGTTACTCTGGACTCAAACCTGTCCTTCCAGCCCCATGTCCAATCGCTGGCAAACTCATGCAGGCTCCACCTCCGCAACATCTCCAAAATATGCACGTTCCTAACCCCAGACACTACTAAACAACTCGTTCACTCCCTTATTATCTCACGTCTGGACTGCTGCAACTCCCTTCTCACCGGCCTACCCCAACACAGGCTATCCCCGCTTCAGTCTATCCTGAACTCAGCGGCCAGACTCATCCACCTTACCAACTGCTCCGCTTCTGCCACCCCCCTCTGTCATTCCCTCCACTGGCTTCTGATTGCCCAACACATTAAATTCAAACTACTAACATTGACATACAAAGCCATTCATAACACTGCCCCAAACTACCTCACCGACCTGATACCCAAATACCACCCAACCTGTACTCTTCGCTCCTCACAAGACCTCCTACTTTCTAGCTCCCTGTTCTCCTCCTCCCACGCCTGACTGCAGGACTTCTCCAGGACTTCCCCTGTCCTCTGGAACTCACTACCACAATCCATCAGACTGTCACCTACCCTCCTCACCTTTAGGCGCACCCTGAAAACCCATCTCTTCAGGGAAGCCTACCCCATTCTCACCTAACAGCCGATCTCCTCCACTCCTCCTACCACTCCATCCCCCACAGCCACCATTAAACAAGTAAAATACAAAAATGTTTTTCCAGAAGATTGAATACGGAGCTGTAAAAAAGCAATCAAGTAATCCAATGACAACAGTGAGCAAACACTCTAGCCCTGACGCAAAAGCATCACGGGCATGAGTCCTGGAGCCTCACCGATACCACTGGAGAGACTGATTGTCTCCAACATCCAACTTCTTTTGCAATTAAATTTTGAGGCTTTCCCTCCTTATGGAGGGTGTCAATGATGGTTTTCTGCACAACTGTCAGGTCAGCAGTCTTTCCCATGATTGGGATTCCTACTGAACCAGACTGAGAGACCATTTAAAGGCTCAGGAACCCTTTGCAGGTGTTATGGCTTAATTAGCTGATTAGAGTGGGACATTTTGAGCCTAGAATATTGCACCTTTTCACAATATTCAAATTTTCTGAGATTGTGGATTTGGGGTTTTCATGATCTGTAAGCCATAATCATCACACTTATGACAAATCACGGCTTGAACTATCTTGCTTTGCATGTAATGAGTCTATCTGATATATTAGTTCCACCTTTTAAGTTCCATTACTGAAATAAATGAACTTTTGCACGATGCTATAATTTTTCAAGTTTCAACTGTAGATGAAGATCAATATTGGTAGAAAATATAAGGAGAAAGCTTTTTTCAGCAGACACCGGGAAGGAAACCACCAGTCCAAGAGTACCTCTGGTCCTATTAGGGAACCATCAATCCAGGAGTACCTCTGGTCAGATAGATAGCAGAAAGCCAAACCAATGTTCGTTCCAGTTGTGTAAGGATGTGTTAGCCAACCATCAAAATTTAATGATGAAACCCAAGCTCGGTTGCACATAGATGGTAAAAAGGCAGAAGTCTCAGTAGTGGACAAAAAAAATGGCAAGGTTTACCCAAACAAGAGCTCCAGTGTAATCCTTCCTTTGTCAGCTGGTTACTTCTCCTTTTGGTACTCTTTACACAACTTTATGAGTTAATTAGGTTACTCTTGTTATTGTGCAATTCACTGTTGTCCATAACCCGGAATGTTGAACATGGCTTTACCCCTCGTTCTCAGTTCTTTGTGATACACCATAACTGCACATTGCTATAATCCATTATTCTTCTCACATACCTGACTGTACAATGCATTCCATTGGCAGTGCATGGATTGGCTATGCTGTCTCTAGTGGTGCTGCCCATAACCTAAAGTTAAGGAAGTCCATAGAACAAAGTCCACACATTTAAAGTAGATGCCCTAAAGAAACAGGTTCCATATGAGGGGGTTGCTGCTGAAGGAACAGATCAGATAGTACAACAGGTCCTCACTGTACTGCTCCTACACCGGACTCTACTCCATGAGGTCAGTTCCCCTGTATATTTGCCCTAAAAATGGGAAATGGAATACATCCAGGGGAAGGCATGTCAAAAATACATTAACCTCTACATGCATCAGCCATAGCTTAGCCGTCTACATGTGATCTTGAATCATTTTGCTGAGAGCTTGAAAATATATGTAGATCTAAAAGCAGGGTATAACAGTGTACATACATAAATAAAAAATAAAAAAGTGCGGCGCTAATAGATATGTGATAAGATCTGTAGGTCCATATATGTCTCAGATAATTTAAAACACATTAATATATAGCATAGGACAGAAATAATGAACACTACTATCAAAAAATTGTAAAGGTAATGTCCAGGTGAATAAACGCAGGATCTTGCATAGAAGCTAATAAGCCCAGGATCAAACGGTAAAATTGCGCACTCACCGGACGCGCTAAATAAAAGCGCATATGTAGTATAATCTCTGGAGATCACTCATCAGCAGCTACAGTGGGTAACCATCCGGGAGCAGATGATCTTGATGAAATGGACAGCTTCCAGATCCAGAAATCCCCTGTAGACTAGGTAAGTAGTGGACGAGGAACTCCCTCCGGTGGCCAAAGTAGGTAAGATGTCCTTGAACATGACAACGGAGGTGAGACCGGGCTGCAGCAGGAAACTAGGCCGCGCTCACCTTAGCAACAGAAAACCCCCTAGCAACGCGTCCTCCCAGCGACGGAGACTCACATGGGACAAACCTCCTCAGAGGCGCTTTGATGGTGAGTACTGCGGAGCTCCGGGTGAGGTAAGGAGAAAAATGTAAAACACAGACAAGGAACTGTGGAGAAAGCAGGGGGAAACGGGATAGACCGTGCTACATATTAATGTGTTTTAGATTATCTGAGACATATATGGACCTATAGATCTTATCACATATCTATTAGCGCCGCACTTTTTTATTTGTTATTCATCTATGAAGGTTTTGCTGTGATTGCCTTGAGTGCATTGGCTGCTGATGTGAGAGCGCTCACTTTCTCACTTTCTTCCCCAGTGTACATACATGTATTTTTGAGCCCTTAAGTTAAGGGGGTGTGATGTGTTGGGTAATGCTAGCACAGGATAATTTATATGATATGATATGTGTGTCCATTGCAGGGACATGTGAGCCATGTGAAATCAGTCACGCCTTGTGGCAGGCGCAGCACCCTTTGGTGCCTTGTGCGCTGTGGCATTAGAAAAATTATGCAAATGCTGTTTCTTTGTTGATTAGACTGACTTTACTCTGTAATTCCTCCAATGCCGCTCTATGGATGCAGTAGGTTTAAAGAGCACACCAAATACTTTAGTTAACTTCTTTAATAACTTCAATCTTCTTCATATAACACTGCTTACAATGGCTTGTTTCATTTATCATACAGTGGTTTTATTCGATAGCTTATCTCGATAGGTTCAATAGATTCGATAAATTTGTTCTGTATATTTCGATAGATTGATAAATTCACTTGGATTTATAAATTCGTTATATTCGATAAGTTCGTAAATTCGTTAAGTTCGATAAGTTCGGTGGAACTACAAGTAAACACACACAACAGTTTTAACATACAGATCTACCTGCACTGTAAACAACAGAGGAACACACAAGTGCATTAAATACCTATTTGGCCTTCTCTGTTTCCATAAAGCTTCTCTGACTGGAACTTTGTCTGTTTCCTCTTCTGTCTGGTGAGCATGTGTCTCTAGAAAATCCTAGCAGGGAGTTTTACACAGGCACAAATGTGAAACTGGCTGGGATTGGTTAAGGCTCTGTACAGTGTGAGGCTGTCTGTGATTGGCTCACCTTTAACTAAATCTTAAAGGCATATTTTCTTTTTCTGCTTCTACTAACACAATGAATATATAAATGTCATATAACAATCAAAGACATAAATCACAGCAATAATTCTGCTTTTGGCTTTAACATGTGCCCATATACACTGTACTGAGGTTATTGGCAGGTTTGGTATACACATATATGTGAACCATATTAGCAATCTAGGACTGGTCTTAGCTGGCAAGCTACACGCCTATATGGGAGATTAAATGCAATATTTGTATAGAATATACAGTATGAACAATGAAGGTGTGTAAAAGGTGTTAGAGAAAGAAAAGTCAGAAAGGAGAATAGTTAGAGAAGAAGATAAAAATATAGAGTGAGGTAGTGGGCGGGAGAAGGGGTAAAAGAGGCAAAAAAAGGGGGGGGGAGGGAGGAGAATGGGTAGGTAGTAACGGGGACGTTAAAGTGAATAGTTTTGGATAAACAAGTGCACATCATTTTGTGCAAGCCAAAAATATAATCATATGGATTAAGATGCAATACATGCAAGATCAATCAAAGGGGCAACACATGGGTCCAGAAGCCGAAATGCAGGCTACGATGTCAAGTCTCAGTCCATCCAAATGTGCACCAAATGTGTCTACGGTGGACAGGGCGTTCTCTAGTACAACAGTGTGTCTAACCATTCAGTCAGGGGGTATACGCTGAGCATGCATTAATAGGCGATAGGCATTGGTGGTTTTGAAATGGCTCCAACAAGCCCAAGTCTTCCTGACTCTCTCAGGATGTTCTTTTGCTACAGAAATCATTTCCTCCATTTCCTCTATTTTGTTGATCCTAGCAAACCATTCTTGAATAGTGGGAACATGTGTTGAGCGCCAGTGGACTGGGATACACTGTTTTGCCGCATTGACCATGTGCATGGCGAGTGATTAGCGGTATGTCCTAAATGGAAGCGTGGAATTGTGGAGTAAGAATTGAGCAGGGGAGAGGTCTAATGAATACGTAGTTACTTGAGTGATTATGGGTTGGATTTTCTCCCAGAAAGGTTGCAGCAGTGGGCAGTCCCACCAAATATGCTGGAGTGTACCCATAGCCTGGTGACATCTCCAACACGAATCTGAGATGTTAGGGTCAAATTTGTGAAGCAAGGAAGGAACTCTGTATCTTCTAGAGTATAGTTTAAAATTGTTTTCTTGTGTAGAAACACATATGGACACTTGGTGTATATGTTCGTAAATGTGATCCCAGTCTTCTGGCGATAGGTGGAGTTGCAAGTCAGAGCACCAGGCCCTGCAAGATTTCCTAGATGAAAGGTCAATGGTGTTTTCGAGGCATGTATTGAGCTTAGAGATAAGATTTCTCTGGGGGCAGTCTGTTGAGAACTGGACAGCATTTGGGTTGCTAAAGCACTGTATAACATAAACAATTGCCATTTTTTTCATAAAAATCCTGTTTTTATCATTTGGTACATTTCAGTGCTGCTGATCTCATCTAGCCTGTTTTGGCCACTTGCTGTCCGCACAGTTATTCCAGCATTAGCTTTAAATCTTTGCTCAGAACCAATTTCCTGATAGTGATAATGTTGGACCCTGCCTTCATAGTGTGCATTGGCACAGTTGCTTGTATCAGATACTCTTTTAATGAAAAATGAATACTTAAAATGATTGAAAATAACTTTTGAAACAACATTAACATGTTGAAGCTTATGAGAAATTTTAGTGATTGGGTTTGGATCCCCTTATATCAGATCACATTGTTAAAACTGAACTCCAGAAAATATAAAAGACACAAATAAATACAGCTCTGTATTATTAAATACAAGCAGTACCTGAGTTTAGCTTGGAACCAGACTCTTGCAGTCACTGCACAGAAGAGCTCCTATGAAGGTGTTCCTTAAGGGACAAATTAAATATGCGATTTACCATGGTCGGTAAATCACACAAGAACTCCAGCTAAAAGTAACAAGATGTAAATATTTAGCCTATTAATAGCTTCCCTACCGCCCTACAGCAGATATACTGCTACAGGGCAGCATGGGTGTGCAAAATCATGTAAATATCCGTAATTTTCCTTTCCTGGGTAGGGTGCACGCGCGCCCTACCTGCGCTGCCATTCGCGGTCACGGCTGTCAATTACTGGGTCCCGGCTGGTGATTACTTGCCGGCGTATGGTGAGTGCCGAGCGTCTCCGACAGGGAGGAGAACTGTTTGTAAACAAAACAGTTCTCCTCCCTGTCAGCTCATCCACACTGCTTTGGGTGGTTCTGCACAGCACAGTCATGCTAAGCAGTGTGCTTACAGTGAAGCACTAACACACGGCCCCATAGTAAAACACACCCAGCACACAGTTAACTCTTTGATAGCCCCTCATGTTAACCCCTTTCTGCCCAGTGCCATTAGTACAGTGTCAGTGCTTTTTATTTTAGCACTGATCACTGTATTGGTGTCACTGGAGATGTCAGTGATACCCAGTCAGTTCCTCCCAGTGTCAGAATGCCCGCTGCAGTCACGCTATAAGTCGCTGATCGCCGCGAAAACTAGTAAAAATTAAAAATGTAAAAACAAATTCCAGTTTCAATACCGCCATTTGTAAACACTAACTTTCACGTAAACCAATTAATGCAAAAAATGGCCTGGTCAGGAAGGGGGGGTAACTCAGAAGGGCAAGTGGTTAAAAGATAAAATAACAAACCCAGAATTTGCTGCTATAATTCCCTTAATTCACAGTCTCCCTGTGCACTGCCTCTTTGTGTCACTAGATGTCCGCAGTCTGATGGACAGCATCAATCAACCCATTTTTTTTTAGTCCAGATCATCCCAGACCCATCCCTGTGTGTGAGGAAAGAACAAACAGAGGGCGCACAGGCCTAGTGCATTACCATATAAAAATGTTTAATAAGAAATAAAGTAGGTGTTGTACTCACAAACGACAGGGCTCGGAGGAAAAGGCAAGTCCTCGAAACGCATCAGCCTATTGGAAGGCTACACTCCCTATTGCGAACTGTTACTCAGTGCGGTGTTGACTAAGCTGTTCTTTTATGACATGTTTTTGACTTTATTGTCTTTTGTGAGTACAACACCTACTTTATTTCTTATTAAACATTTTTTATGGCAATGCACTAGGCCTGTGTGCCCTCTGTTTGTTCTTTCCTCATTCAGTATATTCGGATTTCCCTGGTCTATTGAGGGCAGCAAGATGTGCATGTTCCAGGACATTCTTAGTATGGTTGTAGCCTGCATCGAGTCCATCCCCAAGCGCAGGAGCATTTGTGTTTGCTGGTTCAGTGAAAAGAGAAGCAGTACAGTAATTAGCACATCTCTCTATCACTCTGCTTCCTCTTCATATCAGCATGAATCTAGGCAGCAATTGATTGTTGTTCTTTTCACTCTCCAGTTTTGCTGTACGTTCACTGGGAAAGGCTGATACCAGTTCAAATTCAAGTACTACTATTGCTTGCATTTAAAAGTATAACATTAATGTAGCAATATCACTGAGCTGCATTAGGTTTGTAGTAATAATTACAGAGCTCAATTAATATGTAGCTTTTAGTCTTTTTTGTTTGCCTAGAGTTCAGATTTAATACTTACTGTGTTTTCACTGCTTTGCAGACATATGTATTGCATTAATAACAGTTATATTAGCTCTCTCTACAAATTCCTAGATAACCAACAGAATTCTAGCTGTTGTTGAAGCACACATACCAGCATATACTTCTTTCTTCCTGGCTTGACATTCTTGGGCATCCAGGGAGTGCTAAAACATGTAACCTGACAAAAGCAGAGGATCTCCTGGTTGCCTATCACTGGTCTGAAGGTAAGATAACAAAAATATATTCTTCCAGCAGATCCCTCAAGTGCCTTATTCCTACCGTGTGGGATGGTTTTTCATACAAGAATGGTGTATTCTGCCTCAGGACCATACTGTATATCACAAGAAGTTTCAAAAGAGCATTGCTGTGCTTCTCTTGGGGGGAACCTGGGACAACTCTACAGCAGTTACCTAATTCTTTACAAACATAAAATAAACAATGTATGATACACCAAAATGTATAAGTCACTTTCATTAGAGTACATTCAAGAAGGTCATAACCTGCTTTGTATACTGTAAGTTGTTGTAAGCCTTTTCTAAAACACTTGACAATACTGCCTTTTTAAAAATAGGCACATATATTTTTATTCCAATATATTCCTCAATAGCCACAAAATATACAAATACAATTTGTGTGCACCAAATGCGTTTGCAAACCCCGCTATTATCTTGTAAGACTTAAAGCACATAGCCACAAGAAGGGCTTACAGTGTACATCTATCTGAGTATGTATTTCTCTGCTTGGAACACACAGAAGCAGTGTACATCATGCTATCAGCAGCCTTTCAATGTCAATGCCAAGTTGAAATACACAGCAGCTGTATGCAGATATGTGCATATATCTTCCTACAGTGACTTGAGTATTTCAGCCAACCATTGATTTTGATAGGCTGCTAGCAGCAGGTTTTATCCTGCACCCAGGGCTGGTGCTTCCACTAGGCAAACTAGGCAGCCGTCTAGGGTGCACTGACACCTAGGGGTGCCTGGGCTTAGCACAGACCGGCACTCTCTGTGTGGTACCCCGCCACATCATGAATGATAATTCAGCCGAGGGGAGGGACAACAGAGGGAAAGAAGAAAGGACAAAGAAAGATGCAGGGTGTCTGGGGCCAGTGTAGCAGCTAATCTGCTGCTTCTTCCAGTGTTCCTCTTAGACACGGTCCCTTACTGCAATCTGGCTGGTGGCTGCTGATCACTGTGGAGTTCCAGACCTTCTCCTCCCATTCATCAGTGGAGGAAGGTAATGTCTGACTCTGTCACATGTCTATGTGAGTGTGATCCAGCCAGCCGGCCATCCATCACATGTACAATGTGGCAGTGAGTGATGACATAATCATGATCTCACAGCCTGCTCTTCTAGTGCCTGCTGGGCCTGCTGATCTGTGTAAGTGTTGGTAGTGGTGTGTTGTGTCAGATCTGTCACTGCGTGGGATCGCTCAGTTTAGGTGTTCTCTCTGTGTGTGGGGGTTGGGCTGGGCTGCCTGCTGTCACAGCATTTTATCTCCCCCCCATTGCCTCGGGAATTCTAGCCTGGGATCTGTCAGAGTGTGGATCTATCATCTTTCACTCACTGCAACTGTCACCCTGCCACTGCCAGCAACAGATACAGTCCCTGCGTGACACTGATTTTGTCTTTAATATTGGTGCTGGTGCTATCTTATGACACTTATTTTTGCAAATTAACTGCTTCATGACTGCCCTATAGTAGAACTACTGTTATGGGGCGGCAGGGCTGTGCAAATTACATATATACACGTGATTTTGTATTTCCAGGTAGGGGGGTGCACACGTGCCATGCACACGCCTTACCCGCCATTGGCGGCTACAGCTGTCAATCACCGGGTCCTGGCCCATGATTCCCCACCAAAACCTGGCGATCGCTGAGTATCACTGATGGGGGAGAGGTCTGTATGCAAACAATTCAGGTCTCTCCCCTGTCAGTCCAGCATGCTGCTTTGTACAGTAGAGCAATACAAAGCAGTGTGCTTACACAGTAAACCACAGCACACAGTAAAACACACACAGCACACAGTAAAACACACACAGGACACAGTTAACCCTTTGATTGCCCCATATGTTAACCCCTTCCTTCCCAGTGCCATTAGTACAGTGTCAGTGCTTTTTATTAGCACTGATTACTGTATTAATGTCACTGGGGATGTCACTGATACCAAGTCAGTTTCCCCCCAGTGTCAGAATGCCCGTCATAGTCCCGCTATAAGTCATTGATTGCCGTCATTACTAGTATAAAAAATAAATAAATAAATAAAAATCCACTATATATAACGCCATTTGTAGATGCTATAACTTTCATGTAAATCAATTAATTTACATGTATTGGGAATTTTTTTAACAAAGACATGTAGCAGAATGCATTTTGGCCTAAATTTATGGTGAAATTTGATTTTTTAAAATTTTTTTACTGGATATGCTTTAGAGCACAAAGTCAAAAATATTGTTTTTTTTTTTCAAAATTTTGGTTCTTTTTTTGTTTATAGTACAAAAAATAAAAAATGCATAGGTGATCAAATACCACTGAAAGAAAGCTCCATCTTTGGGGAAAAAAAGGACATAAATTTCATTTGGGTGCAGCGTTCCATGACCATGCAACTGTCAAAGTAACACAGCGCCGTATCGCAAAAAATGGCCTTGTCAGGAAAGGGGGTAAATCCTCTGGAGGGAAAGTGGTTAAAAAAAATATAGCAGTTTCATATTTTGTTGATTTAATATGTTCTACTGTTTTTAAAAAAATGTAATTTATTTTTCTTCGGGGGGGGCGCAAGTATCTGGTCAGAGAGCTACACCCAGATGTATGCTGTATGGCCCACAAAGTAGCAGTGACATAATCACTGTACTGCATATAGCCTCACACTGCAGGCTGTCTGCATAAAACTACAGGGGGTGGATACAAGACCATTCAACCTGCACAGGAGTCAAGCCAAGTTGGATCCACTTCGGGGGACATTCTTTTATTTTTCTTCTTTTAATAAAGGATTTGTCAAAGACTGTCTCCTGTCTTTTTTTCACACTACACTTTTTTTATTTGTGAATGGGTAGCAGTACCATGTACCCCATACTCATTCACATAGGGGGCAGGGCAGGATCTGGGCCTCTTACTAAAGGGGGCTTCCAGATTCTGATAAGCCCCCCCACCCATACACCCCCACAACCACCGGCCAGGGTTGTGGGAAAGAGGCCCTTGTCTCCATCAACATGGGGACAAGGTGATTTGGGGGGTGCCCCCTCCACCCTAAAGCATCCCCCCCATGTTGAGGGCATGTGGCCTGGTATGGTTCAAGAGGGGGAGTGCTGGCTTGTCCCCCCTCCTTTCCTGACCTGCCGGGCTGCATGCTTGGATAAGGGTCTGGTATGGATTTTGGGGGGGACCCCACGCCATTTTTTGTCTGAATGGTCAGTTTGCCCCTGGCCAGCACAGCTCCCCCCCTCTCACATGCACGGACAGTAGAGGAGACAGGGCTCGATCTGCTCCTCCTCCTCCCTCCCCTAACCCTTTTTTGTCTGTGGGAAATTTGAAGCCCAACAGCTGGCAGATACATGGTGAATGGAAGTTGAAAAAATATTAGCCTCTATCCTCAGGTGAATGAGCTTACCATCCACTGTCTGTGACTGAAATCTCCCTCCTCCCTTCTCTTGCCTGCCTCTGAGTGAGTAAGTACACTAGGTAAGGGGGGACATAGGAGTGTTCTGCAGACTCTGATATAAGGGGAGCCATTTTGAACCTTGATTTAATGGGGGAATGCTGGGAAGTGACTCAAGATGGCTTTGATGAGCATAACCTCCCTTACATCACAGTTCCCCTTTACACCAGAGTCTGCAGCGTTCCTCCTTAAAAAAATATTTGCTGTGCGCTGCTAAAGTATTCAGGTTTGCCTTGAAAAAAAGGTTGGCAACACAGTGGTGCACGTGCATGTATATAATGATTGTGCAGTACATATTGGATAGCAATGTGCACCCTGGAGTGAGAGGAATAATTCTAGGTCCTTCATTTTTGATTAACCATAAACTGTGACATAATGACCTTTAAAGCATCATCTCTTAATAATTTTGAGTACTGTAAATTTTCACCATTTAGCGGGTGCAGTTTTAAGGCTTGAAATATTTGGAATCTATTTACCCAACACTACCTCATCTTAAATTTTAACAAAAAATGGGGATTAAATTGTGTTTGAGTGTGTTAAAAATAAATTTTAATGTATATTTTCTGAAAGTATAGATTTGCTAAAAAGTTGCGTTATTATTGCACAACATAAAAAAGTGAGCTATTTTTTTTTAGTTCTACAGGGCCTCTGCTTTCAGAACTCAATTATATTGAATTTCTTTGTCCCTCTCATGCATCACTGTCATAATGGTTAAATTTATAGTGTATTATTCAGCACACTTCCTGCTTACATTCTAGATATACCTTTATTGTGGCTTAGCATAAATATACAGTAAATTAAGTACAAGTACACCTGTATGCACAAGCTTAATTCTTTTCAATCCATTGTTAGACTGATTCTGGTAAAGATTAGATAGTATGATACAATCCTATTTCTATATAATTAAACAGAGAATAAATCCTTTCAAAAGCAGCAATTGCCAAAGACAGGAATTCAATAGAAAGTTTATTATAAAGATTTAATTCCACTTAAACATCAAAACACCAATTGTGACAGTGTGAGGGTCTGTCACTATGGAAATAGCCAGGGAAAAGACGCAGAGTTTGCATGTCTGTTGTCTGCAGGGCTACAGAGCATAGATTTTGAGTGTAAAAACTGCTTTTGCAGCTTTCTCTGGATTTTGGTCTTGCCGGATGTGGCTCTGTAGTTTGGAGATTCCTAAGAGTCTTGGGTGTGATGGAATTTCCACCCAGTGTCCAGGTGTTGTGGACAACCAGCCGGGTGTGTGCCCAGGTGCACACAGCCCTTATAACGATGGGCTGGTGAGAGCAGTAGGTGGTGGGAGGAAGGTGAAGACAGAACCCAGTCAAGACAGCTGTGAGTTCCTTTTGGGGATTACAACCCATGTGAGGGGGATTCTGGGCCCAAGGACAGGGAAAGTCTGGCCAACTCAGAAAGTCTAGGAGACCAAGAAAGGGATTTGGGGACTAAAGAAACTGCAGAGGCCAGTGAGTCCAGGGGGGCTGGAGAGAATCCGTAAGTCTCTAGTGGGTGCCAGCTGGAGATACTGGTAAAACCCTGTCAAGAGGAAATGTGGGCCTGAACAGTAAGGTGCTGTTACTTATGTCAAAGAGAGAGCCTGAAAAGCAAGTGGTCTGGGAGACCATAACAGATGCAGATTGCACTGCATTAGATTCTTTCCTGGCTGGGGTCACTAACATAGGGACTTGGAAGTGACATTTTACACATCACTTCCGAGTCGGCAACAAGAAGGGGAAGAGAGTAGACGTGTGACCGCTCTGCTCCCTCCCCTCTACCTGGCGTCACCCACTATGTCAGTCCACAGGTAGACAAACAGAGCCTGGGATATATGGTGGGGGTGTGCGCAGAGGGTTGCATGTTACTGAGAGTGTGTGGAAGCAATTGGGTGGCATACGGACCTGGCAGCAAAAGGGTTAAGGTGTTATTGTGACCAGGCTATAAACATTCACGCCTTTACATATTCTTAATCAGTAAATAAGATTTAAAACAAGCACTTACTGACCTCTATAGCTGCAGGCACTGTGGCAAAGGCTTCATTAGACCCTGGCACCTGGAGCACAAATCTCCCTCAGAATGGTGCCCCCATCTATTAACATCTGTCTGCACGATATAATTCTCACTGCCCATGTTCATGGCACTAACTGTATTATTATACAGGATTTATATAGCGCCAACAGTTTGCTCAGCGCTTTACAATATAATGGGAGACAATACAGCAACAATACAGTTCAATACAAGAGGGAAAAGAGTACTTCATGTTTCTATACTACAGATTGGTTTTCAAGTAATCTGTAAAGCAAATTGTGGAATACAGATTGAGAGCACGGTCTGATAAGTACAGAGCAGGCCGAAAGAGTGCAGGCAGTTCCGTGTGGATAGATATTCCTTTCAATTCTACCTACATCAAATATAGCAACAATATCACATAAAAAGGCTGCACTCATGACACTAGTACTCCAAAAGGGACTACCTAGCCTTGTGTTTTGGTATAACAAACATGAGTAAACGTGCTATCTAGAAGCAGTACTGAGTTCCACTGTGCAGACAAAACAAATATTTTCAAGTAAATAATGTCAATAAGTGATAATGAGCATACAGACGAAACAAGTATTTTCAAGTAAATAATAATGTCAATAAATGATAAGTGATCATATAACATTCACATCAAAGATGAATATCTTGAAATCAAAACCAAAAATGTTATAAATCAAGATATACTATATTGCCAAAAGTATTGGGACACCACTTCAAATCACTGGATTCAGGTGTTCCAATCACTTCCCCCAAACCAAAGCCCCTAGGTATGCAGACTGCTTCTACAAACATTTGTGAAAGAATGAGTTGATCTCAAGAGCTCAGTGAATTCAAGCATAGTACTGTGATAGGTTGCCACTTGTGCAATAAGTCCATCCATTAAATATCTTTGCTACTAAATATTCCACAGTCAACTGTTAGTGGTATTATAACAAAGTGGAAGCAACTGGGAACAACAGCAACTCAGCCATGAAGTGGTAGGCCATGTAAAATGACAGAGCGGGGTCAGCGCATGCCCCTTTCTTTTCCAAAATGACTGCGCACCAGCGCACAAAACAAGGTCCATAAAGACATGGATTAGTGATTTTAGGGTTGGAGGAACATAACTTGCCTGCGCAGAGTCCTGACCTCAACCCGATAGAAGACTTTTGGGATGAATTAGAGCAGAGGCTGCGAGCCAGGCCTTCTCATCCAACATCAGTGCCTGACCTCACAAATGCGATGCTGGAAGAATGGTCAAACATTCCCACAGACACACTCCTAAACCTTGCGGACAACCTTCCCAGAAGAGTTGAAGCTGTTATAGCTGCAAAGGGTGGGTCAACTCAATATTGAACCCTATGGACTAAGACTGGGATGCCATTAAACTTTATGTGTGTGTAAAGGCAGGCGTCCCAATACTTTTGGCAATATAGTGTATTTACAAGTAAAACACATATGATTTATGTCCAAAAAATGTGCAAATCTGTGTTCAGAATGTCCCAAAACACCATAAATAGTACAGTGTTGGAGGTAATTCTCTGTCACCTCCTCTCAGAGGCGAATGCGTAGCACATTTGGTTTCCTATTCAAATACTGTGCACGGCCTTTATTCATATTTTTCTCCATTTTACATGCAGTTGAGTGAACTTCTTTGCACACACATGCTTACAATGGCCAATTGTAGATGTTCATGAAGCTTTGGTAAGCACGGAGGAACACAGCACAGTGAAAGAGTGTGTACAAGTGTTCAGAATTAGTGATGCATAGTGCAATAGGTTTATATTCCAACACTGAACTTTTTATGGTGTTTTGGGACTTTTGAACCCAGATTTTCACATTTGTGCAAATTCCTGCATTTTACACAATGCCCTTTGCCATGCTGAAGTAGCCAATACAATAAAATTACAAATTAATGAAAAGATTAAGGATCTAGGCAACTGATCATTTCCAGTTTTGGAAGATGCTAGATTCCTAGGTCTGCACCAGAGATGTGGGTCAGATTTGAATGCCTCTGCATTCCTTGGAAATACTCAGTTACAAAAACAGTGTGCATTCAAATCACTTTACATTACATTGCTCTCATTCACCACCCCCCTATCCCCATAGTAAAAAAAATAAATGTTAAGCAAGGACTAGTAAGGCCTATTCTCTGAGTAAAACTGTCCTAACACTGTCCAGTTTTACACTTCTTTCTCAGTCATCTGCATTCCCTTAATTTTTGAATGAAAACACCTGCCAGTGTTCTGTGTCTTTATTATGTGGCAGGGGAAATGAATCCTATCTGTGACTGCTGTAATCTACTGACTGGCATCTCCTTTGAAACCTCACACTTGCACTGAACACAGACAAGGCAGTTAGGGATTTCAGCCCCCCCCTTCTCCTCTCAGACTGTAATAGAGAGAAAGCCAATCAGAAGAGCCAATAAAGGAGCCAATGACAGGGACTTTCTCAAACAGGAGGTGCAGCTGCAAAGCATTGTGGAATATGCAGTCTTGAACAGAAACAGCCTAATAGGCTGATAAAGAAATAGAACTTCAAAAGCCATCATGCTTAGTGAGAGCAGAGTGAAGGACTCCATCTTGCTTTTTCCTGA
Organism: Staurois parvus; assembly: GCF_062004578.1. Taxonomy (NCBI): domain Eukaryota; kingdom Metazoa; phylum Chordata; class Amphibia; order Anura; family Ranidae; genus Staurois; species Staurois parvus. The sequence continues at coordinate 2,196,840 of NW_028317941.1, forward strand.
CCGGAGGCAGGCTGCATGTGGCAAGGTAACAGTCTGGACCTAGCAGAGGAGTGCTTGGGGTCAGTTCACAGCATGCTGAGTTATCTGCATCAGTCGGGGGAACATCCAAACTGAGAGATGTGGACCTACAATACAGAAGTGCTCATCGTGAGGTGACCAGAGGAGCCTGTCATTTCCAGGATGATCGTTTGGGTCTTAGTCACAGGATCTGGTGAGAGGGATTTTGCCTACTGGCAGATGACAGGAACGTTGTACACATACAGAGACATTACACTTGCCCACACTCTCCAGGCACTGGGTTGTGTAAATGGCCCTGCTAAACAGACACAGTATTTGCTTTGCTATACAAATACTGCCACGGGATTACAAATATACTTTACCATAGGAGTTTAAGTGCACCAACAAAAGTGGCTAGATCCCAAGATTCATCCTGTTACCAAGAGACTGAAGTTACTTTTGCCACATGGGCACGCGCATGCGTATTCAAGCCTCTATATTGCATGGTGTGTGAGGGAATAGCTTTACCTTGGAAAGTAGCTATTAAGCATCAGTTGGGTACAGTGTTTGCCTATTGGGCTTGTGGTGTCGGGGGTTAGAAGGGAGAAGTCTGACACAACAGAGAGTCACTCTTCTGCTCTCCTGCTTGGACATCATAGAACCGAATTTATGTAGAGGATTTAAATCCACTTTGAGGTTGCCATTTAAGTGTTTGCCTCTGCTCTTGGGGTTATTCACAGTTGGAATCCCCTGAAAGCAGCTTTCGGTCACAGTATTTGCTGTTCTCTTGATTCACCTAACGTATACCTGTTGTTAATGTTTATTACTTCCCACAGAGGTCTTACAGTAAAGCTGATCTCTGTGTTTTATTATAATGTGTGTGCTTTTCATTGGTCCTTGCACTTACACTATTGCCAGGTGTGTCAGTTTGGGCTGAGACAGTTCTTGGGGTTGAGAGGCAGAGTGGCGGAGTAAACAAACTTAAGCAGCCCCTTCAGGGGTATCGCTACAATTACATTTTGGCATAGTTTTGTTCATTAAAGGTGTCCTGTGGCTGGCCAACTTTCCACTGTTTTATCATCTGTTCTCTTGTAATTCTTGTAGGAAAACACCTGCTTGTACCCTGTGTCTCTAATACCATGTAGCCTAGTCTTGCCAAACTGCTAGCCAGATTTGAACTGCTTTATTGTCTACAGCACCACAATTCTTGAAGAAAAACTGTATGTCTGTGCCATGTGTCTTTCGTACATTTCAGCTTAGTCTTTGCTTATTAAAACTGACCTGGCTCTGGACAATTTTATAACGCTTTATCATCTGCAGTCTCTTTTTTCTTGAGGGTTTGATAGAAATTGGCCAGTGGCTGGACAGTTTTGCATCAGCGAGAACAGGAACAGTGTAAGCCTTTTATATCTGTTGGTAAAAGCAGCTCTATTAATGCTTGATAAAAAAAGCACTCTTCACTGTTTCACTAGCTGAAAATGTGTTTTTTTTAAAAACTGAAATTAATTAGAATGGGGTGTTGCTGCTGTATGTAAGACAAAATGATTGTCAAAAAGTGCTGTGCTACTCTTTTAAATCAATACCCTATATGACATATATCCCGTAAATTTAAATAGCAATGTGCAAAAAGGTGCCCGTTGTAACAAAATTGTGAAACATGAACACAAACAATACCAGTGAAAAAGCTCACTTCCATGGAGATGATATGATTTAAGATGTCCAAATCATTATATGTGACTCATCATGTGACGATCTCTTTCACCAACATGAATCACAAACCCCTTACCAGAACAATTTGACCCCTTACCACAGGAGGTCAAACTAATGCAAAGGGAAATGCTAATAACCAGTCTGCGTGGATCCTCATCAGCCTCAATGGTTAACTCTGCAACATTATACAAAGGAAGGTAAATTTTAAAGAAAGAAGAAGCTCCTCATAGTGTAATTCCATATACCAAATCTGGTTTAATTACATGTAAAAAATACTTACAAGCAAAAGTAAAAACAGAAAATTCTAAATATTCAGAAGTGGTCTGCGTTATGATGACAGGTCTTATGCTCTTCCCAACACGTTTCATCACAATTAATGTTGTCAGGTGCCATCCTGGGGTTTAAGTAATCCCCAGGCCTAAAATGATTTTTCAAACAAGTGTGCAAAAAACACTAAAATGGCTCCGGCAGAAAGGGTTTGCTGATTTAAAGGTTTAAATTTTCCCCAAGCTTATAATTTAAAATATTTGTGTTATTCCATGTCACTATTAAAGCAGCATGCAAAGGACCATCTCCCTACTGTACGGTATTTAAAGAAAAAACATTGGTTGGTGCATAACAATCTTCCCAGGCAGCCTTACATTTTAGTTGTATTTGCCACTAAGTTTGGGTTTGTAGAATTTAAAACAGGATTGGCTGAAAACTCAGCAAATTGAACCCTAGTAGATTTGCCATACATTCACCTCCATAATGGCCTTGCATTATATGACCATTATGGGAGTTTCTATTCTCATTGTTGGATTCATTTTACCTTTTGAAGAATGCAACAGAAAGTGCTAGAATAAACTAAGTTGGGCAGAATCAGAGGTGGAAATTATGCCAGACAGATCTGACTATTGAGGTATCCCAGACATACAGTATAAGAATCCAAGGCTGACTAAACCCTCCAAACTCCATCTATAACTTAAAAAACAAAATTAGTTTTGGGTGCCCTTTGAAAGCATAATGAAGATGGTAGACAGCAGTAAAATAAGAAATTAGTAAGTGGCATACTTTAAGTGCATATTTTTACATAAAGTGCATTAACATGCATGTCGTGAGAATGGCTCTTAATTGGTATGTAGATTTCTACATGTTTTGATCAGAGAAGACTGGTAGCATAAGAGATGGAGATATGGAGTGGATGTACAATTTATTACTCTAACATAAATAAACAATATTTTATTTCAGAGAATGGAATAAAGACTGTGTTTTAAACTTTATGTTTTATGGATTCTTTGTATTTATTCTTTATTTGTGCTTATGTAGGTACCTTAGCAACTTTTTTAGGCAAACAAAAGCCACACACATGCTACAGAAAATAAAAGGAAACAGGATATTTATGCTAACCTTTTTTCCCAAGCTGTCCAGGAATGCTTACAGACATACAGTTAGGTCCATATATATTTGGACACAATTTTAGATTTTTTCAGGTATTTACTAAAACATGTTCAAGCTATAGTTTTATAATGGATATAGGCTAAAAGTGCACACTCTCAGGTTTAATTTGAGGGTATGTACATCCAAATTGGAGGAAGGGTTTAGGAATTACAACTCTTAACAGTAGCCAGCCCCCCTTTTTCAAGAGACCAAAAGTAATTGGACAATTGAATATAATCATAAATAAAATGTTAATTTTAATATTTTGTTGAGAATCCTTTACCGGCAATGACTGCCTGAAGTCTGGAACCCATGGACATTACTAAAGACTGGGTTTCCTCCTTTTGGATGCTTTGCCAAGCTCTAACTGCAGCTGTTTTCAGTTGTTCTTTGTTTGTGGGTCTTTCAGCCTTTAATTTTGCCTTCAGCAAGTGAAATGTATGCTCAATTGGGTTGAGATCAGGTGATTGACTCGGGCATTGCAGAATATTCCACTTCTTTTCCTTCAAAAGCTCCTGGGTTGCTTTTGCAGTGTGTTTTGGATCATTGTCCATCTGTACTGTGAAGCTCTGTTTAATCAACTTTGCTGCATTTGGCTGAATCTGGGCTGACACTGCCTCCACCATGTTTTACAGATGACGTTGTGTGCTTTGGGTCTTGAGCTGTTTCAAACATTTTCCACACTTTTTTCTTCCTGTCATTCTGGTACAAATTAATCTTAGTTTCAACCATACAAATAATGCTCTTCCAAAACTGGTCTGGCTTTTTTTAGATGTTTCTTGGCAAAGTCTAATCTGGCTTTTCTAATCTTTGGGCTTATGAATGCTTTGTACCTTGTGGTGAACCCTCTGTATTTGCTCTCGTGAAGTCTTCTCTTGATTGTAGCCTTTGACAAAGATACGCCTACCTCCTCAAGAGTGTCCTTCACTTGTCTGGATGTTGTGAATAGGTTTTTCTTTACCAGAGAGAGGATCCTGCGATCCTCCACCACTGTTGTATTTCTTGGCTGTCCATGCCTTTTTATGTTGCTGAGCTCACCAGTGTGTTCTTCTTTCTTCAAAATGTACCAAACTGTTTACAGTATTTAGCCAGTCCTAATGTTGCTGCTATCTCTCTGATTCCATTTCATTTTTGAAGCCTTACAATGGCCTGTTTCACTTGCATGGACAGCTCCTTAGCACTGAGAGAGAAAATTAAAATTAAGGATAGGCAGGTGTTGCTAGGCCTGCATATTTGGGTCATGTGGTTCAGTGGTGTGGTATTAACAGTAAGCCTAGATGCATATGACCCCACTTGGAAATGTTTCACTGAATGGTCAGGTAAAAAAAAAAAATACCTACAAACCTAATCCTCCTTTGAAAAGAGCAATAGCCTATCCGTAATACTTTACCAGCCCTTAAAGCATTTGTGAAGGCTATGTTTTTCTTTTTGTAAATATGAAATGTTATACTGTACTTACCTGTCTGTGCAATGGTATTACACAGTGGCCCCAAACTTCCTCTTCTGGGGTCCCAACTGGCGCTCTAGGCTCCTGATCTTCTCTGTGTGCCACCATAGGAAGCTGCTTCCTAAGGTGACACATCTAGGAGTCTTCTTCTGACCTCTGCTGTGTGTGCATATTGGCACACATAGCTTTGCTTGGTCCTGCCCACCTCTCTCTGCTCACAAGATTTGATTGTCAGCATCAGGAGCCAGGGAAGAGAAAGAGACCAACTCCGCTGCAGATGTGCACAGTGCCGGATTGAGATTAGACTCAGGTAAATATAGGAGGGGGGGGGGGGTGAGCAAACTGTACTTCAATGGAACATTTTTTACAGGGACTGCAGTAAGGTAGAAAAAAAATTCTGTCTTTAGAATCACAATAACTCATGCTCCAAAATATAACCTAGCCCCCACATTAACTTTTTTTTTAACATCTTCTTTAACCTAAACATTTTAGAAAATCACTTCCTTTTAAAAGAAGATATGGTGATAAAACTCACCCCTGATGTTAGTAGTTTCCTATTTACTAAAGCTGGTAGCTGGTTTGTATCTTGGCCAGTTCAGCAGAGACTAGCCGAGATTTGAACCATTTATCGGTAGGCTGACTGTGCCCAAGTCAATTGTTGTGTGACTTTCGTACAACCTACATGTAGCTTTTATATGTGATTATTGGCAAGGGACTATACCCGCTAGCATTAACCTCCCTAGCGGTATGATTATGTCCATATTTCTGTGCTGAAAGCGGTACATTCTTTTGCATGGAAATATGTATTTTTTTTATTGTAGGCCTGTAATTTTTAGGAATAACTCACTGAAATCTGTCCGAACAAGAGTCTAGTAAACATCCCGGGTATGATAAAATTTGAAACACAAAATCATAAATTATAATTTAAGAAATAATCATAAAAATAATACTATAATAATAATAAATTTAATTCAATAATATAATCAAACCAAAAACACTGAAATTTGAAATATAGCGCCAAGTTCGCACATCACTGAGCAAAGTCGCAAAATCGTTTTCAGTGTCTGATGACGAATTTCCCCACAAATCATTATCACTCAATTCTGCAAGTGGTTCTGATTTACTATCGCTGTTCTCTAGCTGGTCTAAAACCGCCTTTGACCAAAAGGGACGCTTTTTGGATGCCATGGACTTTTCTAGGTTTCCAGGCAGAAAGAATAGTCAAAATGCAGGCAGGGCAGAGGACAAAGTACTCGACACAAAATGTACGTGAAATGGTTTGATACAGTAATGTTTTACTATGTCAAATTCATTTCTAAGAAAATGACAAAAAAATTTAAAATTTGCCGCCGTTCCGGACCCCGTACTTCACGACTAGAGATGAGCGAATCGAACATGGCGAAGTGGAATTCGTTTCGAAGATCAGGAAAAATTCGATTCGCGCCGAATCCAAAAATTAGCAAACTTCGGATGCACGAATCGAATTTTCCCAAAAATGGCGGCGACATGTGTGGCAACGGAGCGGGGATCTCTGGGAAGGCGCGCAGACAAGGCGCGCTGACCCATAATGCATTCATTCATGACATGTGATCGCATTAGCCAATCAGCAGCCAGCCAGCCAGCACTGTGTAATGGTGGAGCTATAAATTGCGGCCATCTTAGAATTCTCCATTAGCCTCCGGTCATTCAAGAGAGACAGACCTGTCTGTATTAGGGACAGAGTTAGGGCCACAGAGACTTTAGGGCCACAGAATCGTTACTTAGGGACACAGAATCGTTACTTAGGGACACAGAATCGTTACTCAGGGACACAGAATTGTTACTCAGGGACACACAATCGTTACTCAGGGACACAGAATCGTTACTCAGGGACAGACACAGAATTGTTACTCAGGGACACAGAATTGTTACTGAGGGACACAGAATCGTTACTCAGGGACACAGAATTGTTACTCAGGGACACAAAATTGTTACTCAGGGACACAGAATTGTTACTCAGAGACACAGAATCGTTACTCAGGGACACAGAATTGTTACTGAGGGACACAGAATTGTTACTCAGGGACACAGAATTGTTCCTGAGGGACACAGAATCGTTACTCAGGGACACAGAATTGTTACTCAGGGACACAGAATTGTTACTCAGGGGCACAGAATTGTTACTCAGGGACAGACACAGAATTGTTACTCAGGGACACAGAGTTGTTACTCAGGGACACAGAATTGTTACTGAGGGACACAGAATCGTTACTGAGGGACACAGAATTGTTACTCAGGGACACAGAATTGTTACTCAGGGACACAGAATTGTTACTCAGGGACACAGAATTGTTACTGAGGGACACAGAATCGTTACTCAGGGACACAGAATTGTTACTGAGGGACACAGAATCGTTACTCAGGGACACAGAATCGTTACTCAGGGACACAGAATTGTTACTCAGGGACACAGAATTGTTACTCAGGGACACAGAATCGTTACTGAGGGACACAGAATCGTTACTGAGGGACACAGAATCGTTACTCAGGGACACAGAATCGTTACTCAGGGACACAGAATTGTTACTCAGGGACACAGAATCGTTACTGAGGGACACAGAATCGTTACTGAGGGACACAGCATTGTTACTCAGGGACACAGAATTGTTACTCAGGGACACAGAATCGTTACTCAGGGACACAGAATCGTTACTCAGGGACACAGAATCGTTACTCAGGGACACAGAATCGTTACTCAGGGACACAGAATCATTGAATTAAAGAGTATGTCAGACAACACGCAGAGGAGTGGCAGAGGAGGCAATGTTTCAGGAGCGAGCAGACGTGGCAGCAGAGGAAGGGGTCGAGGCAGCACTAGTCGCAGCCAGAGGCCAGTGCTCCCGGTGTCATCCAGCGGTCGTGTCTCCACCGACAACCCTGCCGTCATCGATTGGTTGGCTCGGTCGTCTTCCTCTTCCCAGGTCACCTCTGACACCTACAGCCAACGGTCGGTGGGTACGTCAGACACAACCGTTAGTTGGCATGGCCCGGGAGCAAGCCCACTGAAATCACGTGTCCTCTACCTGCCCCTGTCCTTTGGTGTTCCCTCACCAAGCGAAGTATCGCATGCTGTGGGCTCAGCCCCACTGTACAGTGAGGAAGAGCTAACAGAGGGCGGTCAGGAATGGGGGGAGACATCCGCCTCTTCAGCAGCCAGGCGAAGAAGTACTGGCGAGGAGAGTGGCTCGGTAGCCGGTCTAGAGACAGGTCTGTCTCCTGACCCACACGCAGCCGAGGGGGCTAGTAGTGACGCGGAGACCCTAATTGATGATGATGAGGCTGATCGCACTTGGCAGCCTCGTCGTCATCAGGCTATTGCTTCCGCATCATCAGGAGAAGAGGGTGCCAGCTTGGCAGCGAGCAATACAGTCGGTGGGTTGCCCAGGAGGAAGCAGGGTCGCAGCAGTGTCAGTGGAGGCAAACGGCCACGGAGTAGAGCACCAGCTCCACTGCAGCCTACCACCACGGCCAGTAGTGGTGCCAGTGTGCACGGAGGAAGTAGCAGTCAACCAGTGAGGAGTAGCGGGGGCAAAGTTTCCTACTCGGCGGTGTGGCAATTTTTCGTCAAGCCGCCCGAGGAAGTAAACGTAGCCGTATGTCGACTATGTGGCCAGAAAGTCAAGCGTGGCCAGGGGGCCCATGTTGGGACTACAGCGTTGCGTCAGCATATGCAGCGTCGCCATTCGGTGGCCTGGGAAAACCGTGATAAAGATACGGCGGTTCTGCCTGCCCCAGCCCCCGCTCCATCACTCGCTCCGTTACTTGCTCCGTCACCCGACGTCAATCGCCCTCTATCAGCCAGTCAAGGCTCCAACACCTCTGCTGAGGGGAGTTGTCGCTCGTTGGCATCTTCCGCTCGTTCAGATGCTCCTTCTCCTGCTACTCCTCTTCACGGATTCCGTCAGCAGTCTTTCTTGGAATCCGTTTCCAAGAGACAACAGTTTGCGAGCACGCACCCGACGGTGCAGAAGCTGAACGTCCTCCTGTCCAAGTTGCTGGTGCTGCAGTCCCTCCCTTTCCAAGTGGTGGACTCAGCACCTTTCCGAGAAATGATGGCTTGTGCCGAGCCGCGGTGGAGAGTGCCAAGCTTCGCCAAAAAGGCAGTGCCAGCCCTGCATTCACATGTAGAAGAGATGGTGGGCCAGTCTTTGAGCATGTCGGTCTCTGCCAAAGTGCACGGCAGCGCCGACGTGTGGAGCTGTAACTACGGTCAGGGACAGTACATGTCATTTACGGCCCACTGGGTGAACGTGGTGCCGGCACAGCCGCACCAGCAACTTGGACAGGTCACGCCGCTTTTGCCTCCACGTTTGCATGTCCTTGGTCCAGCAAAGATGTCCGCCTCTACCACCTCTTCTTCCGCCGTGTCCTCAGCCGCCACCCCCGTGCCAAGTCCCATTACCCGACCGGCATATCACATGTGCAGGGCGCAACGGTGTCACGCTGTGCTGCACCTGGTATGCCTTGGCAAACGTAGTCACACAGGGGAGGAACTTCTGAGTGTAATGAACAGAGAAATCGACAGATGGCTGTCTCCGCGCAAACTGAAAATCGGAACCATGTTGACCGACAACGGAAAGAACATGGTGTCTGCTCTGCGTCAAGGAAGGTTGTGCCATGCGCCATGCATGGCTCACGTGTTCAATCTGGTTGTCAAGCGGTTCCTAAAATCCACCATCCCACTGCAAGACATCCTTAAAATGTCACGTAAACTTTGCATGCATTTCAGCCATTCCTACACCGCAAAGCACACCCTCCTTGAGCTGCAGCGGCAGAACGGAATTCCACAGCATCGCCTGATCTGCGACGTTGCAACAAGGTGGAATTCAACCCTACATATGTTAGACCGCCTTTACAAACAGCGAAAGGCCATCACTGATTTCCTGATGTTACAAGCGGATAAAGGTACTCCCCTGTGTAACTTAGATGTCAGCCATTGGCAGCTCATGCGTGACACCTGCCGCTTGCTCAGGCCCTTTGAGGAGGCCACGCTATTCATGAGTCGGCAGGACTATGGGATGAACGACGTCATTCCTCTGTTGCACGTCCTAGAACAAATGCTGTTAACAATGGCTGGTCAGGGTGCGGTAGACGTGGCGCACAGATCTCAACGCCACATGACCCCTGTGGGGGCAGGACAGGAAGAAGAGGAGGAGGTAGAGGAGGACATTGGTGCTCAGGAATTATTGAGTGAAATGGGTGGTTTTTCCACTCAGCAGACAGGAGTGGAGGAGCAGGAGCATCTGGTAGAGGAGGAGGAGACAGAGGACCCAGACGCACCGTGGCAGTATGCTGTGGAGATGGAGGCAGGGAGTCCCTCGCATTCCTTGGCACAAATGGCCCATAGCATGCTCGGTTGCTTGCGTAGCGACAGCCGAATAATAACCATCAGACAGAGGGATGACTTTTGGCTGTCCACCTTGTTGGACCCTCGCTACCGTTCAAAAATGGTGGCCTTTTTCACACCTGCTGAGAGGGAGGCCAAAATAACGTACTATAAAAACCACTTATGTAGTCAGTTGGTCTCTGCCTTTCTGCGCCAACGTCCATCCTCAGACACTGTGGGCCCTGTGCGCTCGCGTTCCACTGCCATGGCAGCAGGGGAGGGGTGGGGTGGTAGGAGCAGTGGCAGCTCCACCAGCAGCGGCTGCCTCAGTCTGCAGTCGATGATGAGTAGCTTTCTTCACCAGCGCAGTGAGGAAACTACTAACCAGCCGCAGCAGCAGCAGCATCAGGTGGACCTGGAGCAGGACCTCAAACAACAGGCTTGGGCCTACTTGGACAGCACCCTGCCAACCGAGGTAGACAATCCCCTTGACTACTGGGCAACGAAACTTGACCTTTGGCCCCAACTAGCTGATTTTGCCCTTGAAAGGCTGTCATGCCCGGCCAGTAGCGTGGCATCGGAGCGCGTGTTTAGTGCGGCAGGAGGTATTGTAACTCCGCGGAGGACACGACTGTCCACCCAAAGTGTGGAGAGACTCACGTTTGTGAAAATGAATCAGGCGTGGATTAGTCTGGATTTCAAACCACCAGTTCCTGACACAACTGACTAAATCCGCCATGAATCATGCCCCAAACATGTTATTATTTTTAACATAAATTTCAATTTAAGCTGCTTACGCTTCGCCACTCTGCCATGGGCCCCTGTACCGCCTCCTCTTGCTGCTGCCAGGTCCAGAGTGTGTCATGGGTCCCTGTACGGCCTCCCATTGCTGCTGTCTCCATCGCCACACTCTGCCATGTGCCACTTTCAGGTCTCCTCACACTGCTGGTGGGTTCCATTTTGTCATAGGGTGCTGGCAGATTACGGGCCTCCCATTGCTGCTGCCAGGCCCGTAATCTGCCATGGGCCCCCGTACCGACTCCTCATGCTGCTGCCAGGCCCGTAATCTGTCATGGGCCCCTGTACCGCCTCCTCATGCTGCTGCCAGGTCCAGAGTGTGTCATGGGTCCCTGTACGGCCTCCCATTGCTGCTGTCTCCATCGCCACACTCTGCCATGTGCCACTTTCAGGTCTCCTCACACTGCTGGTGGGTTCCATTTTGTCATAGGGTGCTGGCAGATTACGGGCCTCCCATTGCTGCTGCCAGGCCCGTAATCTGTCATGGGCTCCTGTACCGCCTCCTCATGCTGCTGCCAGGTCCAGAGTGTGTCATGGGTCCCTGTACGGCCTCCCATTGCTGCTGTCTCCATCGCCACACTCTGCCATGTGCCACTTTCAGGTCTCCTCACACTGCTGGTGGGTTCCATTTTGTCATAGGGTGCTGGCAGATTACGGGCCTCCCATTGCTGCTGCCAGGCCCGTAATCTGTCATGGGCCCCTGTACCGCCTCCTCATGCTGCTGCCAGGTCCAGAGTGTGTCATGGGTCCCTGTACGGCCTCCCATTGCTGCTGTCTCCATCGCCACACTCTGCCATGTGCCACTTTCAGGTCTCCTTACACTGCTGGTGGGTTCCATTTTGTCATAGGGTGCTGGCAGATTACGGGCCTCCCATTGCTGCTGCCAGGCCCGTAATCTGCCATGGGCCCCCGTACCGACTCCTCATGCTGCTGCCAGGCCCGTAATCTGTCATGGGCCCCTGTACCGCCTCCTCATGCTGCTGCCAGGTCCAGAGTGTGTCATGGGTCCCTGTACGGCCTCCCATTGCTGCTGTCTCCATCGCCACACTCTGCCATGTGCCACTTTCAGGTCTCCTCACACTGCTGGTGGGTTCCATTTTGTCATAGGGTGCTGGCAGATTACGGGCCTCCCATTGCTGCTGCCAGGCCCGTAATCTGTCATGGGCCCCTGTACCGCCTCCTCATGCTGCTGCCAGGTCCAGAGTGTGTCATGGGTCCCTGTACGGCCTTCCATTGCTGCTGTCTCCATCGCCACACTCTGCCATGTGCCACTTTCAGGTCTCCTCACACTGCTGGTGGGTTCCATTTTGTCATAGGGTGCTGGCAGATTACGGGCCTCCCATTGCTGCTGCCAGGCCCGTAATCTGCCATGGGCCCCCGTACTGACTCCTCATGCTGCTGCCAGGCCCGTAATCTGTCATGGGCCCCTGTACCGCCTCCTCATGCTGCTGCCAGGTCCAGAGTGTGTCATGGGTCCCTGTACGGCCTCCCATTGCTGCTGCCAGGCCCGTAATCTGCCATGGGCCCCCGTACCGACTCCTCATGCTGCTGCCAGGCCCGTAATCTGTCATGGGCCCCTGTACCGCCTCCTCATGCTGCTGCCAGGTCCAGAGTGTGTCATGGGTCCCTGTACGGCCTCCCATTGCTGCTGTCTCCATCGCCACACTCTGCCATGTGCCACTTTCAGGTCTCCTCACACTGCTGGTGGGTTCCATTTTGTCATAGGGTGCTGGCAGATTACGGGCCTCCCATTGCTGCTGCCAGGCCCGTAATCTGTCATGGGCCCCTGTACCGCCTCCTCATGCTGCTGCCAGGTCCAGAGTGTGTCATGGGTCCCTGTACAGCCTCCCATTGCTGCTGTCTCCATCGCCACACTCTGCCATGTGCCACTTTCAGGTCTCCTCACACTGCTGGTGGGTTCCATTTTGTCATAGGGTGCTGGCAGATTACGGGCCTCCCATTGCTGCTGCCAGGCCCGTAATCTGCCATGGGCCCCCGTACCGACTCCTCATGCTGCTGCCAGGCCCGTAATCTGTCATGGGCCCCTGTACCGCCTCCTCATGCTGCTGCCAGGTCCAGAGTGTGTCATGGGTCCCTGTACGGCCTCCCATTGCTGCTGTCTCCATCGCCACACTCTGCCATGTGCCACTTTCAGGTCTCCTCACACTGCTGGTGGGTTCCATTTTGTCATAGGGTGATGGCAGATTACGGGCCTCCCATTGCTGCTGCCAGGCCCGTAATCTGTCATGGGCCCCTGTACCGCCTCCTCATGCTGCTGCCAGGTCCAGAGTGTGTCATGGGTCCCTGTACGGCCTTCCATTGCTGCTGTCTCCATCGCCACACTCTGCCATGTGCCACTTTCAGGTCTCCTCACACTGCTGGTGGGTTCCATTTTGTCATAGGGTGCTGGCAGATTACGGGCCTCCCATTGCTGCTGCCAGGCCCGTAATCTGCCATGGGCCCCCGTACTGACTCCTCATGCTGCTGCCAGGCCCGTAATCTGTCATGGGCCCCTGTACCGCCTCCTCATGCTGCTGCCAGGTCCAGAGTGTGTCATGGGTCCCTGTACGGCCTCCCATTGCTGCTGCCAGGCCCGTAATCTGCCATGGGCCCCCGTACCGACTCCTCATGCTGCTGCCAGGCCCGTAATCTGTCATGGGCCCCTGTACCGCCTCCTCATGCTGCTGCCAGGTCCAGAGTGTGTCATGGGTCCCTGTACGGCCTCCCATTGCTGCTGTCTCCATCGCCACACTCTGCCATGTGCCACTTTCAGGTCTCCTCACACTGCTGGTGGGTTCCATTTTGTCATAGGGTGCTGGCAGATTACGGGCCTCCCATTGCTGCTGCCAGGCCCGTAATCTGCCATGGGCCCCCGTACCACCTCCTCATGCTGCTGCCAGGTCCAGAGTGTGTCATGGGTCCCTGTACGGCCTCCCATTGCTGCTGTCTCCATCGCCACACTCTGCCATGTGCCACTTTCAGGTCTCCTCACACTGCTGGTGGGTTCCATTTTGTCATAGGGTGCTGGCAGATTACGGGCCTCCCATTGCTGCTGCCAGGCCCGTAATCTGTCATGGGCCCCTGTACCGCCTCCTCATGCTGCTGCCAGGTCCAGAGTGTGTCATGGGTCCCTGTACGGCCTCCCATTGCTGCTGTCTCCATCGCCACACTCTGCCATGTGCCACTTTCAGGTCTCCTCATGCTGCTGGTGGGTTCCATTTTGTCATAGGGTGCTGGCAGATTACGGGCCTCCCATTGCTGCTGCCAGGCCCGTAATCTGCCATGGGCCCCCGTACCGACTCCTCATGCTGCTGCCAGGCCCGTAATCTGTCATGGGCCCCTGTACCGCCTCCTCATGCTGCTGCCAGGTCCAGAGTGTGTCATGGGTCCCTGTACGGCCTCCCATTGCTGCTGTCTCCATCGCCACACTCTACCATGTGCCACTTTCAGGTCTCCTCACACTGCTGGTGGGTTCCATTTTGTCATAGGGTGCTGGCAGATTACGGGCCTCCCATTGCTGCTGCCAGGCCCGTAATCAGCCATGGGCCCCCGTACCGACTCCTCATGCTGCTGCCAGGCCCGTAATCTGTCATGGGCCCCTGTACCGCCTCCTCATGCTGCTGCCAGGTTCAGAGTGTGTCATGGGTCCCTGTACGGCCTCCCATTGCTGCTGTCTCCATCGCCACACTCTGCCATGTGCCACTTTCAGGTCTCCTTACACTGCTGGTGGGTTCCATTTTGTCATAGGGTGCTGGCAGATTACGGGCCTCCCATTGCTGCTGCCAGGCCCGTAATCTGCCATGGGCCCCCGTACCGACTCCTCATGCTGCTGCCAGGCCCGTAATCTGTCATGGGCCCCTGTACCGCCTCCTCATGCTGCTGCCAGGTCCAGAGTGTGTCATGGGTCCCTGTACGGCCTCCCATTGCTGCTGTCTCCATCGCCACACTCTGCCATGTGCCACTTTCAGGTCTCCTCACACTGCTGGTGGGTTCCATTTTGTCATAGGGTGCTGGCAGATTACGGGCCTCCCATTGCTGCTGCCAGGCCCGTAATCTGTCATGGGCCCCTGTACCGCCTCCTCATGCTGCTGCCAGGTCCAGAGTGTGTCATGGGTCCCTGTACGGCCTTCCATTGCTGCTGTCTCCATCGCCACACTCTGCCATGTGCCACTTTCAGGTCTCCTCACACTGCTGGTGGGTTCCATTTTGTCATAGGGTGCTGGCAGATTACGGGCCTCCCATTGCTGCTGCCAGGCCCGTAATCTGCCATGGGCCCCCGTACTGACTCCTCATGCTGCTGCCAGGCCCGTAATCTGTCATGGGCCCCTGTACCGCCTCCTCATGCTGCTGCCAGGTCCAGAGTGTGTCATGGGTCCCTGTACGGCCTCCCATTGCTGCTGCCAGGCCCGTAATCTGCCATGGGCCCCCGTACCGACTCCTCATGCTGCTGCCAGGCCCGTAATCTGTCATGGGCCCCTGTACCGCCTCCTCATGCTGCTGCCAGGTCCAGAGTGTGTCATGGGTCCCTGTACGGCCTCCCATTGCTGCTGTCTCCATCGCCACACTCTGCCATGTGCCACTTTCAGGTCTCCTCACACTGCTGGTGGGTTCCATTTTGTCATAGGGTGCTGGCAGATTACGGGCCTCCCATTGCTGCTGCCAGGCCCGTAATCTGCCATGGGCCCCCGTACCACCTCCTCATGCTGCTGCCAGGTCCAGAGTGTGTCATGGGTCCCTGTACGGCCTCCCATTGCTGCTGTCTCCATCGCCACACTCTGCCATGTGCCACTTTCAGGTCTCCTCACACTGCTGGTGGGTTCCATTTTGTCATAGGGTGCTGGCAGATTACGGGCCTCCCATTGCTGCTGCCAGGCCCGTAATCTGTCATGGGCCCCTGTACCGCCTCCTCATGCTGCTGCCAGGTCCAGAGTGTGTCATGGGTCCCTGTACGGCCTCCCATTGCTGCTGTCTCCATCGCCACACTCTGCCATGTGCCACTTTCAGGTCTCCTCATGCTGCTGGTGGGTTCCATTTTGTCATAGGGTGCTGGCAGATTACGGGCCTCCCATTGCTGCTGCCAGGCCCGTAATCTGCCATGGGCCCCCGTACCGACTCCTCATGCTGCTGCCAGGCCCGTAATCTGTCATGGGCCCCTGTACCGCCTCCTCATGCTGCTGCCAGGTCCAGAGTGTGTCATGGGTCCCTGTACGGCCTCCCATTGCTGCTGTCTCCATCGCCACACTCTACCATGTGCCACTTTCAGGTCTCCTCACACTGCTGGTGGGTTCCATTTTGTCATAGGGTGCTGGCAGATTACGGGCCTCCCATTGCTGCTGCCAGGCCCGTAATCAGCCATGGGCCCCCGTACCGACTCCTCATGCTGCTGCCAGGCCCGTAATCTGTCATGGGCCCCTGTACCGCCTCCTCATGCTGCTGCCAGGTTCAGAGTGTGTCATGGGTCCCTGTACGGCCTCCCATTGCTGCTGTCTCCATCGCCACACTCTGCCATGTGCCACTTTCAGGTCTCCTCACACTGCTGGTGGGTTCCATTTTGTCATAGGGTGCTGGCAGATTACGGGCCTCCCATTGCTGCTGCCAGGCCCGTAATCTGCCATGGGCCCCCGTACCGACTCCTCATGCTGCTGCCAGGCCCGTAATCTGTCATGGGCCCCTGTACCGCCTCCTCATGCTGCTGCCAGGTCCAGAGTGTGTCATCGGTCCCTGTACGGCCTCCCATTGCTGCTGTCTCCATCGCCACACTCTGCCATGTGCCACTTTCAGGTCTCCTCACACTGCTGGTGGGTTCCATTTTTTCATAGGGTGCTGTATGGCCTCCCATTGCTGCTGCCTCCACCGCCACACTGTGGCTCCACACTCTGGTTTTGGCCCCGTGACTGCCCAAATGAGTGAAGTGTGCGGTGATTCTAAGATCGACGGCACTCATCTGCATGTCATACTGACTGACAGTATTATTTCTCTTCCCCAGCAGACTCCAAGGGCATTTAAATTAAAGGTACAGTGTTCTGCACTAATATAAAGGCTCTCTGAAGCCTAGAAACACCCTTTTTATAAGTTAAATTCGCAGCGAATATATTCGACTCGAATCGAATTTATTCCACGAATTCGCCGAATCAGCCGAATCGAATTTTTGAATAATTCGCTCATCTCTATTCACAACGCTCGCAGGGACCAGAACACGGAAGCCGGATGCTGGCATAGGCTGGAGGAGATGGCCAGGGACGCTGCAGGGGACGCATCGCTGGAGCGAAGGACAAGGTAAGCGCTGCAGGGAATCCCTGAGCAATGCCGCATGGTAAGCCTGAGTGTAGCTCAGGATTACTGCTTCTGGTACTGAAACTTTACCCCGAGCTACACTCAGGAATACCGCCAGGGAGGTTAATCACTGTGTTCTCCCGGCAGGGGGGCTCCCCCCCACCCCACCACCACAACAATAGCTCCATGTGTGAAATTCTCTCATCAACACAGTCAGTGTGTAAATCAAGCAATTTTCTTTCCTGCAAATTTTAGTGCAGGAAAGAAAATTGCATCGTCTATAACCTGCTTTAGTCATAATGACTCAGCATCATCACATCTTCCCAGTTAGTAGGAACCTGAGCCAAGAAACTGTAAAGCTGAACCAGAGGTGGAGATGGTAGAATGATCGCTATTGATCTGCAATGTGACAGACATGTTAAAGCGGAAAAGGGGAAGTTCCGCTTTAAGCCCTTGTCCCCAGCTCCCCATTAAGGATTGGCACCTTTGGGGAGTGGGAGGGAGCTGGTACCCGAATTTGACAGGTACTCGCTCCCACTTCCTCTGCGATCACCTAAGGTGATCTGAAGCGGAAGTTGTCCTCCCCCCTTCCTTCCTGTAGTCTTCTGGGACACGTGACTACGGGGACATTCACAAAGCGCAGCGCTTCTCGTGCATGCGCAGTGGGCACCCAGCTGTGAAGCCGCAAGCTGTCACAGTCGGGTGCCCACATTGTAGATACCGGCGACAGGAAGAGAAAACGGCCAGTGAAATCAGTGGTGGTGAAGACACCGCTGGACAGAGGGACAGGTAAGTGGCTGTATTTTAAAAGTCAGCAGCTAGTTTTTGTAGCTGCTGACATATTTTTTTTTTTTAGGTGAAACTTTAAACTTTTGTACATGAAATCCATTATGATTGTTGGGTCCCAATTTATTTTCAACAGCATTTGAGTGTGTTTCTGTCAGCTGACATGGAATAATAATAATGTAGTACATGAAATGTTAAAACTTTCCGAAATTTTAAAATTGTTTTGAAACATATTTATAACTCAGCACTTTAATTATCATTTAGCATGAGTGAACATGCTTTTTAAATAAATGGTAATTTACCAAGAAAACAATTATGCAAAGCCTTCACTCAGTGCCAAGGACATTTCATGGTTATTTTATAACATGCTCTTTTTAATTAAGATGATTTGTAAGAGGTCTTTTTCAATACACCATGACCATGAAAGTACTACAAACTTAAAGAATTTCATATAACTAAGATTGTCTTTTTTGGGCATCATTCAATGAGTTAAACTTTAACAGTATATGTACTTTCTGTGCTGGTGACATTGCCAGAGCCATAATGATTGGAAAAAAAGTATCTTATTCCTTAATTCTATACTGTTTTTTCATATCTGTTACAGACAGGCCAAGGGCATGTACTGTTAAATTATCATTTATTAGTATTCCTATTAGACTTAGCAATTGGATACACTGGGACACTGATACCAGCAAGATTGGTGTAATGATGAAGTTATAGTAGATTATTAATATTTGTAAGAATGTTTCCCAGAATGATCAGTCAGTCCACTGTCCTTGAGTAATTTACTGAAGAAAATGGTGTGCAGTAAAACCACACAAAATCCTAACACGTCTCATGCACAATGCTCTTAATATTAAGCACTCTTTGCAAGAAATGCATTAAAGTTCTCAGTGGTTTAACAACACATTGTTAGCTTCAATAGGTTACCTAAGTAGAGCGGATCAAGAGTAATCATTCTGAGAAGTATTCTTTCAAGAACCATCCTGAACATTTAATTTAACATTTTCATGTTTCTTTTTTCTTTTAGTTAGGTAAAAAATACACACTCAAAAAAGATTAGGGTTTAGTGTTTTAGGTTTGAGGCTTTAGGTTTATTATTGTAGGTTGTTTTTTTGGAGGGGGTATATTTTATTAAATTATATTTTGCAGGGATCTTTCTTTTATTTTAGAGTCACCAGTGTGCATTTGTTCTTGGTACAGGAAAAGCTGCACTTTGCTTGAATCACATCAATGCATACTTAGGCGGTACATTGTACCAAATCACCACATTTTTAAGTGCACCAAAGCACCACATTCTGCCACCTATGGCCATAGCTGTTCATGAAGTTAGGCAATCCCCTGAATTCATAATGTCAGAGAGGCCTAAAGAGAGAGGCAGCAGTTCTGCACACTTAGCCAGTAGGGTCAAGCTGGTTCTTCATCCCCAAATTAAAAAATTCTCTTAAATCATATGATTTTTCTCTTCAAAATGAGGAACCCATGGACTAGCACAGTACTGTCTAACTTTTTATTTCACATCAAAACCTACCTGGACTCTCCCTCCGAACCTGCAACCTAATCTGTACAATATTTTTTTTTCTGGGAAAATAATACACTCTAATATTGAATACTTATTTAAAACCTGCCTGGTGTCTCCCTATGAAACCATGACCTACTAAAGCTGCTTATGCTATGTACATAAAATCTGTACGACAATTCTACATTTCTGGCTTTTTTTTCTATCAAATAATACACTCCACTTTTGGTTTCTTGATTAAAACCTGCCTGATAGCTCACTTGTAACCTGCAACCTATTAAAGCTGTTTACACCTTAATTATTATTTATTCATTAAAACCGTTTTTTTTTGTTAAAACCATGGCGTGCATTTATTTCCCTACAATGTTTTTGGCTTTGTGAAGTAATGAACTTTGTTTGTGATTTTTTAAATAAAGCATGCCTAGTCTCTTTCTCTTACGCCTATGAAAGCTGTTTGCATAGTGGGGATCGAGCCTGTACCAGGGGTGGACTGACCATTTGGAAACTCGGGCACTGCTCGAGGGCCCGGGGTCAGTAGAGGGCCCCATGATTAGCCCATGGTACCTTTTTCATAGGCTTTTTTGAGTTTGGGCAAGGACACAGGGGCCCCATGATCCCCTATTGCCCGGGGGCCCCATGAGTTGTCAGTCCGCCCCTGGTCTGTACAATATTTCTGGCTTTTCTATGTGAAATTTAACACTTTAATCATGATTTATTGATTAAAACCGGCCTGGTGTTTCCTTTTGCATAAGCAGCCTACTATAGCTGCTTATATAGTATGCACTAAATCTGTACTTCTGTTTTTTTCTGTGAAATAATATATTTTTACATTGATTGCTTGATTAAAACCTGCCTAGGTTCTCCCTCTTAAGCTGCAGCTAACTAAAACTGCTTACATAAACTGCACAATCAGTCTGTACAATTTTTTTATCTCTGTGAAGTAATATACTGTAATTTGAATTATTGATTAAAACCTACCTGGTGTCTCAGTTAGAAATTACAGCCTAGTAAAACTTTTTTACATGCTGTGAATGGAGTCTGTACAATATGTCTGTCTTTTTATGTTGAATTATAAACTCTCATTATGATTTATTAATCAAAACTAACCTTGTGTCTACCTCTGCATCCTTCGGCCTACTAAAGCTGTAAATCTGTAGAATACTTCTAGCTTTTTTTCTGTAAAATAATACTCTCTATTTTAATTTTCTTGATTAAAATCTGCCTAGTTGCTCCCTCTAAAACTGCAGACTGCTAAAGCTGCTTACATAGTTTTCACTATGTCTGTACAATTTTTATGGCTTTTTTCGTGAAATGATACCCTGGAATTTTGATTTCTTGATTAAAGGATAAGTTCACCTTTAGTAACATTTTACACATTACACCCGTATTTAGGGTGTAACCTGTTATTATGCAGCACCCCCCTTGCCCCCTTCACCTCCATTGATGTGGAGCAGAGGAGTCATCTCCTTGCTCCCTCTGTCACATTTTAAAAATGGCCAGCTGTGTGTCATGCCATTCATTAACAGGAATCTATGAGTGAAGAAACAGTCCAGTCTGCAACTTCGGCAGAAGGTTTGTAGTTCTTAATGGATTGCAAAAGTGCTGAGGAGGACCCTCATAGTCCATTCA
This sequence comes from Staurois parvus, assembly GCF_062004578.1. Classification (NCBI taxonomy): domain Eukaryota; kingdom Metazoa; phylum Chordata; class Amphibia; order Anura; family Ranidae; genus Staurois; species Staurois parvus. The sequence continues at coordinate 2,217,783 of NW_028317941.1, forward strand.
CTCTTCCTACTCAGTGGATTGTGGGTGCAATGCCGAGCTCCTTCACAATCTCCCTCCAGCTTTGTGCCCCTACCTCTGTATGGGTTTTCAATTACAAAGCTGGAGGAAGAGTTAATGAACTACGAGGGCCCTTCTCAGCATTCTTGCAGTCAAATTAAGAACTACAAGCCTTCAGCATGCGCCAGACTGGACTGTTTCTTCATTCACAGATTCCTGTTAATGAATGGCATGGCTGTGTGGGAGGTGCTCCACACAGCTGGCCATTTTTAAAATGTGACATAGGGAGCGGAGAGATGACTCCCCTGCCCCATGTCAATGTAGGTGAGGGGGTAAGTAGGGGGGGGTTGTGTAATGCTCTGCAGGTTCCTGGGAAACAATAATAATAAATGCACATTTTTTAACCCAAAAAACATGTGCATTTAATTTTTATTAAAAAGTGGACTTAGCTTTTAAAACCTGCCTGATGTCTCGCTTAGAAATTGTGACCTAGTAAAACATTTTACATACTGTGAATTGAATCTGTACAATATGTCTGTCTTTTTTATGTTAAATAATAAACTGATAATGATTTATTGATTAAACCCTTCCTGGTGTCTCTCTCTCTCTGTCGCCTACTAAAGCTGCTTACATGGTTTGCATTGAATCCGTACAATGCTTCTGGCTTTTCTTTTGTGAAATGATACACTCTAATTTTGATTTCTTAATTAAAACCTGCCTAGTCTCTTAACCACTTGCCGACCGGGTAATAGCCGAATGACAGCTACACTGCGGCCGGCCAGTTCTGGGACGACGGCAAATATTGAGAACTGTCGGTGATGGCTGTGTCCCTTGGAATAGCAGTAGAGGGCCAATCACAGTGGCCCTTTACCACGTGATCGCTCTGTCCAATGACGAGCGATCACAAATGTAAACATACAGGGGTCATGCCTGGGTCTTCTCTCTCCTTTCCTCACACCGATACTGAGTGTGAAGAAAGGAGAGATAATTGGTTGCAGCAGAGTGGCACTCATCAGTGCCCATCAGTGCTCATCAGTGCCCATCAGTGCTGCCTCATCACTGCAGCTCATAAGTGCTCCTCAGTGCACATCAGTGCCCATCAGTGAGGGCTCATTAGTGTTCATCAGTGCCCATCAGTGAGGGCTCATCAGTGCCCATCAGTGCTGCCTTATCACTGCAGCTTATCAGTGCACATCAGTGCTGCTTCATCACTGCAGCTTATCAGTACAAATCAGTGCACATCAGTGCCCATCAGTGCTGCCTCATCACTGCAGCTTGTCAGTGTCCATCAGTGCTCATCAGTGCCCATCAGTGCTGCCTCATCGCTGCAATTTATTGGTGCACATAAGTGCTTATCAGTTACCATCAGTGCTACCTCATTACTGCAACTTATCTGTGACCCATCAGTGCCACTTATCAGTGCAGCCTCATCAGTGCCCATTAGTGGAGCCTAAAAAATTCACATCGGCACCCATCAGTGCACCCTCATCAACACAAATCAGTGCATCCTCACCAGCACCCATCAGTGCATCCCCATCTGCACCCATCAGTGCACCCCCATCAGCGCCCATCAGTGCATACTCATTAGCAGCCATCAGTGCACCCTCACCAGCATCCATCAGTGCACCCTCACCAGCATCCAGCAGTGCAGCTTCATCAACACCCAGCAGTGCAGCCTCATCAGAGCAGCCTCATCAGCACCCATCAGTGCAGCCACATCTGTCCCAGTATGTCTAAAAAATGATTTTCCTGTGAGGAGGCATACCACATCCTAGGCATGACAGAAAAGAGCAGCAGAGTCTGAGTCTGATTATGATTTGGACTACGAGCCTGTTTTAAGAAGTGGGTCTGCAGAATTAGAAGAGAAGGAAAGTGTGCCCACCAAACAAACTGCATTCTGCTGAGGAGCAGACTACCACACATGTGCAGTGGCATCCACAAACAGAGAAGTGGCATCCACCAGTAGTGTAGTGGCATCCACCAAAAATGAAGAACCTCTAGGCACTAGTGGGGTGTCACCTCAGCCCCAAAGGGTTAGGGCCCATGTCCTTCCATATGCCCTTCAAAACCCTCTATGGCTTTCCCCTAACTACAGACCAGCTAACATCTCCCATTTTACTGCCGAGCACGGAGTCCAGGTGAGCACGGAAATTTTGCCCCCATTGTTTTTTTTAATTAAATTTTTACAGATGACTTACTAAATTCAGTTGTGGACCAGTGCAACCTCTACAATTCATAGTCAACAACCCAGATTCAAGTTATACCCATCCCTATGAATGGAAGCAGTCAACAGTGGAGGAATTAAGAAACTTTTGGGCCTCACATTTAATATGGGACTTACAAAAAAAAAATTAATTACACTCCTGCTGGTCCACCCACACCATCCATCATTTGCCCATTTACTCATCAGTCATGCCCAGAACAAGATATTTAATGATCATACGGTTCCTCCAATACAATGATAACACCCAGCGCCCTCCCTGTAATAACCCAGCAAATGAGAAATTTAATAAAATTTGTCCACTTCTTATTTTTTTCTCTGAGAAATTCACTCAATTATTTATCCCGGACAAAAATATCTGCATGGATGAGTCGCTTGTCCCCCTCACTGGCAGGCTGAGTTTCAGGCAGTTTATCCCCACCAAAAGGGCCCATTATGGGGTTAAGCTCTACAAATTATGCGACAGAGTCACTGGGTACGTGCATGCATGCCTTGAATATGAAGGAAAGGACCCCCAGCTGCATCCCCCTGAATGCCCCGATTACATTAAATCAAGTGTAAAAGTAATTTGGGCACTTGTATTTCCACTCCTTGAAAAGGGTTATCATCTCTATGTTCATAATTTCTACACCAGCTTGCCCTTTTTCCACAATCTTCACTGAAGGAAAACACTAGCATGTGGCACATTGAGAGCTAGTAGGAAGGGCTTCCTGCAAAATCTGGTGAACACAGGACTACAACGAGGGAAATCGGTGAATATGTGGAACGCTGAGATATTGGCTATGAAATGTTGAGACAAATGAGACATCTACATACTTTCATAAATTCACAACAACACCCACATGCAAATCACCAGAAGGAATGGCACAATCCAAAAACCAGAATGTGTCCATAATTACAATTTGTTCATGGGGGGAGTCGACTTCAGTGATCAGATGATTCAGCCCTACCTTGCTATAAGAAGAACTCACCACTGGTACAAAAAGTCTCCATTTATCTTTTCAATTTGGTTTATAATTCACATGTGATCTACCAAAAATTCAAAGAGACACCCATATCCTTTCTTTACTATCAGGAGGAAATTGTCACTTCCCTCTTGTGCCCTGGAGGCCCGCCAGCAAGCAATCACTCAGATGCAGCGAGAAGACTCAATGAACGCCATTTTCCAGAAACAGTCCCTCCCAGAGAAAGAGTTCTAAATTCCTGCCATGAACTGACCCTAGCCTGTTATTTGACCACGCCACTGCCTGTTGCCTAAACTGACCATACATCTGTCTGCTCTGGAACTGACTCTGGCCTGCTATTCAACCATGCCTCTGCTTGCCAACCTAAACAGACCATACCTCTGTCTGCTCTGGAACTAACCCTGGCCTGTTTATTGATGATGCCTCTGCCTGCTGTCTAAACTATCAACCACGTTTCTGCCTTCCATGTGAACTGAACTCGGCTTGTTAACTGACCATGTTTTTTGCCTTTTCCGCTTAGACTGATCTTCTGCCCTGCTACTGTAGTAGCAGGATTCAAGATAACACAGCTTTCTCACATATGTGAGAGGCTTCAGAATAGTTTTTCAAAGTGGAGAAAAATACGTTGTTGGTTTTCTCCAGGTTTTGTAATTCTCAGAAAAAGGTCTGTTTGTCCGGAGGCTTTGAAGAGATTGGGTGGGACGAAGCCTCTTCCCTTGTGACCAGGTCTTACCTGCCTGAGGCCCTAAGCCTGATATTTCTGTCTGCTGCCGACTTGCTGCCATCATGCCTCTGCCTGCCGCATGAACTGACCACACCTCTGCCTGCTACCTGTACTATTGACTATGTTCCTGCCTACTACCAGGATCAATATTTTGGCTGTGCTGACCATGTCTCTGCCTGGAAAATTCCTTTGGCTGCTACTGACCACATCTTTGCCTTCTGCCTGGAACAATGTTTTGGCTGTGCTGACAATATCTCTGCTTGCTGCCTGTACTGACTATGGACCATATTCCTGCCTGCTGCCTGGACAATACCTTTTGATATCTCTGACTATATCCCTGCCTGCTGCCTAGACCAGTGCTCTCCTCTGTGGACAACTGCACTACTAAAATCACAGTTAATCTTTTGTTTACCCTTTACTCAGCAGACTGTATTTTGTGCTGTAATTCTAGGTATTTACATGCTATGTGTTAGAAATATGAAGGGCCTTCAAAAATAATTGCTTGTCAGGAAATTAGATGTGTAATTTATGTCCCTAGAACACCTCATGGTGCTACTTAGATGTTGGGCCTCTGTATGTGGACAGACTGTGAAAATGTGGCATTGCCATACTCAGTACGAGTAGCAGAATGTATTTAGGAGTTTTTTGTTATTTACATGCTATGTGTTAGAAATATCTTATAAAGGTTTTAATTTTTTTTCCACATTTTCTGAAAACTGGAAATAAATTACATGTACAAAAGACTCATTGTGCATCATAAAAATATGTTGGAGTGTTTGCTTTCCAAAATGGGGTCATTTTGTGGGTGTTTCCACTGTCCTGGTGCTCCAGGGCCTTCAAAAACATGCTATGTGTGTCAGGAAATTAAATGTGTAATTTTTGCCCCTAGAACTACTAAAGGTGCTACTTGGATGCTGGGCCTCTCTATATGGCCAGGATGTGGAAAAGTCTCACACATGTAGTTTTGCCATACTCAGGAGGAGTACCAGAATGAAATGTGGGTTTTTTTAATGTGTTAGAAATATCTTATAAATGGACAACTGTGTGTAAAAAAAAATACATTTTTATTTTATTTCAGCATATTCCAAAATCTTTTGGAAATAAATGACATGTCCAAAAGACTCATTATGCCTCATAGAATATATGTTGGGGTGTTTGCTTTTCAAAATGGGGTATTGTTTGGTAATTCTATTGTCCTGGTGCTTCAAGGCCTTCAAAAATGTAATAGGTAGTCAAGATATTAGATGTGTAATTTATGTCCCTAGAACACCTGATGGTGATCCTTGCATGTTGGGACTCTCTGTGTGGCCAGACTGTGGAAAAGTTCCACACATGTGGTATCACCATATTCAGGAGGAGTAGCAGAATGTGTTTTGGGGTGTAGTTGCAAGTATGCCTGTGCTGTGTGTGAGAAATAACTTGCTAATATGACAATTTTGTGAAAAAAAAATGTCTTCATTTTCCAAAGAATTGTGGCAAAAATTACAGCTTCAAAAAACTCAACATGCCTCTTATTAAATACTTTGAAATGTCTACTTTCCAAGTAGACAAGGTCATCTGGGGGGTATTTGCACTGTCCTGGCATGTTAAGGTCTCAAGAAATGTGGTAGGCCTTAAGTACATCAGGTGTGATCAATGTCCAATAATTGGTACCATAGCTTGTAGACTCTACAACTTTCACACAGACCAAATAATATACACTGATTTGAAATTTTTCCTAAAGAAATGTAGCAGTATAAATTTTGATCTACGTTTATGCAGAAAAATTACTTATTTTGCTCAATTCTATAACAGAAACTACAAAAAACTTTTTTTTTTCAACATTTTTGCTCTCTCTTTTCAGTGGTGAATAAAATCCTCCAAAAGAAAGCTCTATTTGTGTGCCCAGTAGGCAAGTGATTAAACTGAAGTCTACTAATGCTGTTTACATAGCGCTGAGTCAGCATTTTCTGGCAATTTTTAAAAGAAATAATACAGTCTAATTTTTGTTTCTTGATTAATGCCTGCCTGGCACCGCTCCTCATAAAACTAACACCTACAAACCCTACTTATAGTACATGGCGTGCACTGAGTCTATATTATATCTCTGTTTTTTTTTTTGTGAAAATATACACTCTAATTTTGATTTCATGTTTAAAAACTGCCTGGTGTTACTGCCTCTTAAATTGCAGCCTACTAAAGCTGCTTACATAGTTTAAGTTGAGCCTGTACATTTTTTTTTAATCATGAAAAAATACACTGTAATTTTGATTTCTTTATGCTCCGGAGCCTAGTGACTTCGTTGCTGGCTTTTTGCGGAGCGGGAGTTTTAAATTACAAATCGATCTGTTACTGCTTCTATCATGTGAGTGACACTCTGGAACTTTTTTTTATGTGAAATGAAAACAGTATTACACTATGGGAGATGTCCTTTGTTCTTTCTGTATGTGGAGCTAAGCTGAGAAGAGTCCCATTTATACTGCCATTGAAGGGGTGCCTGTCAACAGCTCTCTGCTTGACCTGTATTAATTTATGGGTCCACAGTAGGAGGTGAGTGGCCATCCATATATAGGTTAGGTGGAGGAACACTAAGTCAAGGTGGAGCACTGTGTTTTTTTAAATAGACTTAATTTATCCCAAGCACATCGTATTGATTTTTCACCATTCAAGCACTTTATTGATTTTCACCATTCAAGCACTTTATATTTATATTTCATATTTTGATTGAACTATCACATTTGAATCTGTTTGTGGATTATTATTATGGATTATTATGTTTATATGAGTTAGAGCAACACCATTTATGTATGTTGTAAATTTTGATTTCTTGATTAAAACCTGCCTGGTTTCCCTATGAAAATTGCAGCATAGTAAAACTGTTTATATACTGTGAATTGAGTTTGTGCAATATTTATGCTTGCATAGTGTGGATGGATTCTATATAAACCTCTTGCTGTTGACTGCTATGGCTGTGCGATAATACACTGTCATTTTTATTTCAGGATAAAACAAGTATCCCACTACTTTGTTTATGTGTGCTGCGGGGCAGGGAATGAGCTGGTCCACAGCTGATTGGAGTAAAAAAATATGCGATATTGATGTTCGGGTAGAGATGAGTTCATAAGATGCTAAAGCTGATCTCTAATCATTGCTGATGGAAATCTCCCATTTTCCACTTGACATGAGTGACACTAAAATTGAACTCCTATATGAAAGCTGCCATATCATGGCTTATAATATCTGTTCAGTGGACACCACCATGTGCAGAGAGCTTTTAAAATGTAGTAGCAAGTTCAAAGGTGTACAAATTTAAGGACAGTGAACACAGAATATAAAGAGAGCAGAAGAAAACCTGAACATATGAACAGAGACACTAACTGGCAAACACATACAACACTCACTGGTTATAGATATGTGAACCTGTAAGGGTAGAGTTAAAGGTTCATTTGAAAGCCCACCTTAACATCTCTCTGCCCCCTTTTTACTCTGTCCATTCATAGAAAAATGCAAGCTTCAAACTGGCCTAATAAGGGCCACAGGGCCCTCACCTAATCTCACACATGCTGACTGACTGCTCAAGCACCCAGTTTTGCATCCTGGAAGTAAAAGGTAACAGTAGCATGCTCCTCCATACCCAGAAGTAGTAGGTCCTTAACAAGGCTTTGCTGAGTAAATTAAATTGTGCAGGAAAGTTATGTATCAGGAGAGTATTACTTTGCTGTGTGAGATGTGTACTTTAAATATCTTTCCTACATTTCCACAAACTACATGGTAATACTGTGAAACTATCACAAAGCAAAATTCCTCTTTCAGTTTTTGATGGCTACAATGCTTATGCCCACAACAAAATCCCAGAGCGCATACTTTTCACAATGTATTTGAATAATAGCAGCTTTATTGCCCCATATCTACTATTTAGACCATGAGTTAGTGAATGGCTACTTCCTACAGAAATCTGCTGTTGACACAGTTGTTTTACATTGTCAAAATTTCAGTGAACAAAAAAACAAATCACAGGATTTTAGCCATAAACCTGCTTCTCTGCTGGGTGCACAAAGGAATTTGCTGTGTTTTGTTGTCTCTGTTCAATGGATAGACAACTGTTATTAGTGACCATATACTTACCAATATTCATAGTTATAGGTCTACTTCAGTGATGATTGCCAAAATTTAAATGTGTCCTGTAGGAAGATAAATTGATTAGAAATTATTGTACATAAGCTTATCATGTTAGTAAATAACAGGAAGAGATGGAATACTGCAACTAGCACATGGGAAATATAATGCAAGTGTCTTTTCACTTTAGTATTTTTACTTACCTTTTCCAGATGTCTACTGGCCAGTCATGTGCTTCACTTGGTCTTCTTTGGTCTTCTCCCAGGAGTGGGTGGTTCTGGATGATGCAAAGAGTGTAGCTGATGGGATGACGGGGCCACTCTTTGTATCAATACACTGTGAGTCCAGGGGTGGGGCCATAAAGCACTGCATTTACAGTCTTTCATCAGTCTATGGGGTCAAGAAGACTATGGACTTTTTATAGCTAAGAAGAGTAACAGCTTCATTTTGAAGGAAAGTATTGCAGCTAAAGTTCTTTTTTTTTTAACCATTGTCAGGGTGCAATGCTGGTAACTTCTATTTCTAAACAAAGGGCTGGGGTTTCTTCATCTATACCAATCCCTTATCCTAGATGAGGGTGTAATGTAGAAATTAAAAAGGAAACCCACACACAAAAAAAGGACATGGGGTTCCACCAAAAAATACATATCAGACCCTTATCCTTGATGAGCGTTTGGAATAGATGTAAAATGGCATGGAGTCCCCTCAAATTTAAATTATGTGGGTGAACCCTTCAAAAAAAAAGGACAAAAATGGGCAAGGTCCCTCCTAAAATCTGTAATAGACTCATATCTAAGCATGTAGCCAAGCAGGCCATGAAAGAAGAGGACAAATATGCCCCACCCTCCTGAAGCATATTTGGCCACATGCCCTCAACATTGGGATGCCTTGGCAGGGAGGATCCTCCTGGCAAAGCACCTTGCCCCATTGTTGATAAGGACAAGAGGCTCTGCCCGACAACCATGGCTCATTGGTTATGGGGTCTGCAAGCTGGACGCTATCCATCCCACGTGAATGGGTAGGGGATACCCTACAGTATCCCTACACATTCACATAAAAAAGTGAAAAGTGTAAATAAAGACACATTTTGACAAGTCCTTTATTTAAAATTTTTTTACAAAATGCCCCCAACCTAAATCCATCATCAATCACATAGTATAACTTTTCAGATTCTCCTTAATCACAATAATCGATGCCTTATAAAAATAAATATCTGTTGGATGGACAAGTTTAGTACAGTCACTACACAGGGTCTCTTGGGGGATGTTATTAACCAAATATCTAATTAGGGCAGCACAGTGGCTAAATGGTTAGCACTTCTGTCTGGCAGTACAAGGATTGTTGGTTCGAATCCCAACCCTGGCAACACCTGTCTGAAGTTTGCATGTTCTCTCTGTGCCTGCATGGGTTTCCTCCAAAGACATGCTGGTAGGTTAATTGGATCCTGTCTAAATTGGCCCTAGTATGTGTATGAATGTGAGTTAGGGACCTTAGATTGTACACCCCTTGAGGGTTAGGGACTGATTTGAATGTACAACAAATATGTACAAATAAGTACCTGAAATAAAATAATAAAAAATATGTCCACTCATCCTATTAGTACTGACCCATGGGCAAATTACATCCTTCCACAAAGCCAATTCCTCCCTTGATAAGGGTTAATTTATCTTTTGAAACTTTACAGAAAACAGTGGTACAGAATTTCATTTTCAGGTAAACTAGACAAAAGCAAATCAAAATAATATGTTGCAGATTAAAGCATTACTATTGATCAATCATTTTTGTAATGAGACTGACATTGAACTACTTGGAGTATTCAAAAGAGTCAAATACTGATACAGTTCTGACAAATTCTTAAAATCAGCTAAGTAAAAAAATCATTTAGGATAAGAATTGTTTATGTTCCATCTGTAGCATTAGTGATCATAATGGAAAAGACCACATTTGAGCTCTTTCATTGCATATGATGTGATAAGTTTCCCCACGTACAGCTATCTTTAGATATATACAACAAACGTTGTGTGGAGAATTTAATTTTGTATAAATATCTCTGCATATTTGGAGCATTATTGTGACAAAACTGCAGGTGTACTGCTTGAAAAATATTAGCAATTTCAGATTATTTCCCTTCATACAAATCCACATTTAGCCATTCCTTTCTGGACTATGTACTCTTCATTTTATTTTCATTGGCAGCACACAATGTTCAGTCTGAATATTGTGTGCAGTGTTCATGGTTCCAAAAGATAGCTTCCAAGTGCAGTTGACATATGGCTGATCCCCTTCTTAATATGTGCACAACTGAATAAATAGTCCTTGTGCTGGATCAAACCAATCTCCCATCAAATTAAGAGAGTTTAAATCTCTATCTTTAATTAAACATTAAGGAACCCATTAAAGAGCAGGGAAGAAAGGAGTCTGTGCTTCTAGCTGACAGACTTTTATTCACAGGTGATTAATAGCTGAAACATGCACAAATGTATTTAAACCAAATTTAGCTTCCTACGTATGAAATATAATGGTGTGGAAGGATGCAGGTTCTTGATTTCCTTTCTAAATCCATATGTTGTTTCAGACAATTACGTTTCAATTAAATCACAGATTCAAATGTTTAGCTATGGTAGCTGAAAATGATTGCTCTTTCATGTTTCATGTGAACGTTAAACAAGGAATGCAACTGAATATATTTCCATTTCAGTGGAGTCTGGTGGACAGAGGTGCACTCTGACATCCCATAGCACCAAAGGACTATTAAGGTATGGTCTCTGTGCTATAACTCATATGAATACCTAAATATACATACATGTGCCTCCCAGTGCCTACATTTAGAACATTTAAAGCAAAACAAAGGTTTACTTTAAAGTGGTTCTAAAGTCAAAAAGGTTATTGCCTTAATGCATTCTCTGCATGGTTAAAAAAACTTCCAATATTTGTTTTACATCTCTAAACACTTACCACTCTTGATCCAGTGCTGTGCCCAGCTGTAGCACCACTGCTTTCTCTTGGACACAAAAAATCCCAGCTCGAGAGCACACCTGCACAGGTGTCTCCTCAGCACACAACTTGCTGAGGGGGCAATTGGAGAAGAGAAGGTGCAGACAGTGCTGGCAAGGGACTCCAGAAGAGGAGGTAAGGGGAATCTCTGTGCAATACCCTTGTATAGAGCAGGTAATTATAACATCTTTTTTTAATTTTAGGATAAAGGCAAACCTTTAAAGGTAAACTCTTAGCAAACAGCTAAATACACAGATGACATACATATATGGAATTTGTGTTACCTGCCAAATGATTTGTATTGTAGCCTATCAAGTTCTGAGACTTGCAGAGGTCTCCTCCCTATGACCACCTTGTAACTGGACAGTGAAACAAGAAATAAAACACTAATAAGCTCATCTCTGTCACTCTACTCTTTTCACCTATGAGCATACTCCTTGCACTGCGGCACAACTGATTGGCTTCTTGTACTGCTTCTTTCTCTCCCAACCTGAGTTCTGCTGTACAGGGACTGGAAGAGGCTGATATCTGGTCAAATTATGAGACTTGTATTTAAAAGAAAATTAATAAAGAAGTATTAATGATCCACCTGCATTCATTTATGTATTTTGTGTCTGCTTGGAATTCAATTTTAAGCTTGGACTATATAGCAAATACACAATTATTGTCACATACCTGGTTTGGGGCTGATTTGATGGCAGGGCATTCATTGCAGCTAAGGGCCAAGCACCCCTGAAAGTGAAAACAGGGAGAGCTAGGCTCAAAGCATGGGTGTTGTTTACGTAGATCTTCTGGGAGCTGCTTGCAGCACAGTCAACCAGATAGCTGTTAGCTGGTCTGTCAAAACCAGGGCAATGACCAAAGGCAAGGTGGCACCGGAGGAAGAAGCAGGATCAGGCTGGCAGGACCAGACATACAGAGGAAGGTAAGCAAGGGAGCAGACAGGAGCATGGTCAAGAACAGAGCTAAGGTCATTCACAAGAATCTAGTCCAGCAAGCAGAAGAGAAGTCAAGAGTCATGCAAGGTAGACCAAGAGAAGCAGAGTCCTTAGAGCAAACCATGGTCAAAATCAGGGAGCAGGCAGCAGGTAAGTCCAGAGGTAAGCCAGATCGGTAACAGGTAATCCAAAGAATAAAAGAAACACAGGAGCAAGGAGTACTGGTAGCTGAAGGTCATCCAGCAAAATCTGATAGCAGTCACTGTCCTTATATAGGGTGTTTGGCACTAGTTTGGGCAGCAAATATATGTGAACATGCGTGAATGTGTGCAAGTGCATGCATTTCTCTGCAAATGAGCACGGCCATGTAAAGTATTGGCAACTATGCCAGGTCTTTTCATCAGGTGTCCTTTTGAGCACGTGCTCATGTTTGTTCTTATTATCACCCTGACAGTTTATAACGTTACATTTCCCTACAAGTCCATAGAAAGGCAAAACCTTTTTGAAGCAGCAGGTCAAATACAGGTCAAATGCACCTGTCAATGAATTCTGGATGATCTTAGAAGTGTCATCAAGAGTAGCCCAAAACCCATGGACTCAGGTCCCTAGTCTACTTGAAAACTTGAGAAGTTTTTCTATCAAAAATACTGCAACTGGTTTTAGATGGACAAAAAATATATCACAGGAAACTGCTAGAAGGTGCATCATGTTTAAGAGCAGGCTAAGCTAGGTTTTGTTCTTCATTAGATTTTAGATTGTCATGCTTTCTGAAAAATATTTTTATCAACTTTTGTTTGCAAATACATTTCACTTTTAATCAGCAAGCCACCCACCTGCTGTTTTATGTATTTTCGTTTGTTGTTCCGGAAGGTGATATGTAATACATTAATGCTTAAAAATTGAAGAAGCCTTCATAAATTATAAAAAAAAATACAATGCATGAAGTGGTTAGCCTTGAAATGTCTTCAGTTAGATGTAAATATCCACTTCAAAAAAGATTAGAAGTATTTCATTAACTGTTGCGTCTTGTCTCAAGGAACAATTGTTAGAATATTGGGAAAGTCTAAAACAACAGAAGAGAGGTCAAATCTAGGGGATGAGCAAAATATTTCAGTGAAAATCATTAATCAATAATAATTTATCATTATGAAAAAATGAATTGTCAAGGCGGATTTGTGGTGTGAACTGAAAAAATACAAGGCACAAGATGGTGGAGGGGTTGGCCTAAGCAAAAGGAATTTTATTCTAGAAGCGCCAGGGTGGGGGTAGGCCTTGTGCTTGGGCACCAAAACTAACCAACCACAAAGCCCCTCTTAAAAGCTGCCTGGAGTTCACTTAGTTCACTTTCAGAACTACTGGATTACAGACTGGCATTCTCATACTTGCTTCACTTCTACAGTGAATCAATTCAATTGATATGTTGGACCATTCACTATGTGTTTCAATTAGCGACTACCACTAAATGTAGTCACTGCATTTGTTTGGGGTTTTTTTGGCTTCTTTCCCTTTATTGCCAACTGGTGATTCTGCTAGTAACACACTTTCTGTCCTAGAATGACAACACTCACTCACTCCGTGAAAGTGATCAGCAGCCATGGAGCTGCTGCATCACTTTCCCTATCAAGCCGGGATCTGGCTGCATTAGGCAAATTAGGAGTTCACTGTGAGCGCGAGGCCTTAGGTGACCACCTAATTTGCCCAATTAGAAAACCGACTCTGCCCTTAGGCTTCAGTATACACTGCTAAGATGCTTGAGATGCAGGGCCGGTGCTTCCACTAAGGCAGCGTAGAGCGCACTACCAACAAGGGGAAGCTGGGCGCAGCACAGGCTGGCACTCTCTCTGTGTGGGATGCTGCCATATCATGAATGATCCTTCAGCTGAGAGGGGAGGAAGAAAGGACAGAGGATGATGCAGGGTGTCTGGGGTCAGTGTAGCAGCTGGGCTGCTGCTCCTTCCAGTGTTCCTCTCAGACTCAGTCCCTTATTGCAAGCCGGCTGGAGGCTGCTGATCACTGTGGAGTTCCAGCCCTTCTCTTCTCATTCATCTGCAGAGGCAGAGCTGCACCTGTGCAGTAAGGTAATGTTTGATGTCTCGTGTCTGTGTGAGTGTGACCCGGCCGGCCAGCCAGCCATCCATCACATGTGCAATGTGTCAGTGAGTGATGACATCATCACGATCTCACAAGCTGCTCTTCTCGTGCCTGCTGGCCCTGCTGATCTGTGTCAGTGTTGGTGGTGGTGTGTTGTGTCGAATCTGTCACTGTTTGGGATGACTCTGTTCAGCTGCCTGCTGTCACAGTGTTTTATCTCTCCCCATTGTTTGGGGAATTCCAGCCTGGGATCTGTGGATCCATCCTCCTGCATTCACTGCCAGCTACAGATACAGTCTGTCTGTGACATTGATTTTGTCTTTAATATTGGTGCTGGTGGCATCTTAGGGCACTTTTTTTTCAAATTAAAAGAAATTTAGCAGTTTCATATTTTGTTGATTTAATATTTTCTACAGCGCAAAATAGTCTAGCTCCGGCCCTGTTGAGATGTGATTGTATCTTAGTTTTTTTCCAGGTTACAAATTTACTAATGGCTTCAGCAAACTCATGAGCTCACGTCTCTTATGAAGATAAATATCTGCACTTAAAAAAGAGCTAAAATTAAAAGTCAGCTGATTATTTGTATTGGAAATTTTAGGACACCGAAAAAAAATTGCATGATTTGAAAAAGAGAAAGAATAGACTGGTTTGCATTAAGTTTGTATGCCGTTCCTTTAATTGCCAATGACTATCAGTCACCATGGCCTATTTTTCTCCAGTTTGAACTATAATTCAGACATATTCTAAATTCTTATTGGTTGGTACTGCTGTCTTCCAAACTGAACAGTAAAAGGAGATCAACTTTCTCCCTAAATAAGTTTCCTCTGTATCCTGTTTTCTCTGTAGATTGATGGATGTTCCCCACTTAAGAGGAAGTGTGGACAAGTTTGAGAAGGTCTAGAGTCTCGGGTGAAACAGTGAGGAGTATTCTGCATCTTTCTTGGAAATGCCTTCCAGAAATCAGCATGTAGATGTGGTGTTCTTTCATCCTGAAGGGAGCTTGGTGCCCTCTCCAGGAGGTTCAGGAATGTCTCCTATACAGAGCTGCAGAGAAGAAATCACTGGTCAGTAAATGGGATTTTGAAGCACAAGAGAGAATTCACCTGTTGAAACCACATTCTTCAATGTACCATACTATCTGCCTTTCTCATATGTTTTTGAGAAAATATGATAAATGTCGTCTTATGGAAAGACTTTTCTGTAAATAGTTGATATTTGTGAGATTTCCAGTTATGTGAATTTTAGTGGTGGATCATCGTGATTGATGTGAATGTACATAACTTGATGATGTGATTGATGTTAGAGTCACATTAGGAATCTCTAATATTTAGTGGTAGCACCACGAAGTGCAAGCTCCCCAGATGGATGCTGTTTGCTTTTCTTAAAGAAAATGTTACCCTAGCATTTACTGTATATTCCTGATATGTACCTGCTGTGTTGAAAATGATCTTGTTCTCTTTATATTGCGTCCTTTATGTGAAATATCTGGTGATATTGCCAGTCTCCATGCTTCTATATTTAAACTGACCTTGCTAAGCATAAAAGCTCATCCTTCCTAGCATGGTCAGTTTTCTGCCTGTGCTAGGAGAGCAGCCTGCCTGTCCTCCAATCTCCAAAACTTATGATGACACTCCCTCCTGCACAGCCATTCACTGGGAAGATCAGTATACTATGTCTACACCCCTAACTTTCCAAGCCCCTTATGCAGTTGAGAATAGGGGTCATGTGTATTTATCTATATCTGCACAAATGTTTGCCTTTCATTTCTATTTTAAATGGAATGGGTTGATTTACAAGGTGAGGGTTCACATATACTTTAAGAGTAATGTTCCTGCTTTTCTGCAATTTTGCCACTACACAGAGGTTATATGTCCATATGTACTGTGCTTGAAGGTTGGCTCCTGGACATAAGTCCTCAGCTATATAAATTGAGTTACCATGATCACATACTCTGCTGACCCTACCATCTCTGAATCTCAAAAATACATTGCTAGTCCATGTTATGTTATGTTTTCCGGGGCATGCTGTAAAACATTCTAATGCAGAAAGTCCCTGCCATGCTGCAGGGCAACAAGTCCTAGAAATCTCTATATTTCTGTATAAATTTAGGCCTTCCTTTGGGGAGGCACAGCCAGGGGCAGCATTGGCAATTATCATTTTGGATAAAGTATTGATCTTGGATTAAGCATTGAGCACTGCACTGCACTGCATCGGCTCTGCACTTCAGCTAATGCACAAAGCAAGAAGCCAACAACTTCAAATACTAAACAGACTACAGGTGACCTGTTTCCCCATCCAGCAGTTTCAGCTCTTACCCAGTCTGCTTCTTCATCTCACCACTCTGTAAGATGCACTCCCTACTCTTCCTTCTCACAGTTGTATCCTCTGTCTTCAAACTCTCTCTCCTTCACCCCACAGCTTGTATATATCACCCTCACTCCTGTCTTCACCTTATTACTGTGCTCATCAACTCCTGCTATTTCAGATCCCACCTACTAATAACACCTCCTGGACACTGGAACCTGTCCCTCCATATAGGTCACACTCCCATATTACATCTCTCACCCTTCTGTTTCTCCTAACATCTGGAGACATTTCCCCAAATCCTGGGCCGCCATCTTTTTCCTTTGATCCACACACCTGGCACCCCCTATCCTCTAACAGCAGCCGCAATCCACACAATCTAGTTACTATTCCTCTTTTTCCTCTTTTTCCTAGAACCAGCCTCCCCTTTTCCTGTGCACTCTGAAATGCCCACTCTGTCTGTAACAAACACACCTCTGTCCATGACCGTTTTTATCACAAACTCCTTTAATTTGCTTGCAATTACGGAAACCTGGCTTCATGAATCTGACTTTCCCTTTCCTGCTGCCCTCTCCCATGGCGGTCTCCTCTGGACTCACTCTTCCAGGCCTAGTGGACAGAAAGGAGGTGGAGTTGGGATCCTCCTGTCCCCTCAAAGCACTTTTCAAGTCCTTCATTCACCTCCCTGTCTGTCCCTCTCATTTGAAGTTCACTGTATTCATCTATTCTCTCCAGTTTCTTTAAGAATTGCTGTGATCTATTGGCCTCCTGGACTGGTATGGAGCTTCCTTGATGACTTCTCTGCTTGGCTGCCTTACTTTCTCTCTTCTGAAATTCCCACTATCATTCTTGGTGCCTTCAACATCTCTGTTAATCTTAACACTCCTGCTACCTCTAAACTTCTGAGCCTAACCACTTCTTTTGACCTAATACAATGGACACATGCTTATACTCACTCTAATGGTAGCTGCCTCAACCTTGTATTCTCCTACCTATGCACTCCTTGCAACCTCACCAACTTTCCTTTTCTTCTCTCTGATCACTACCTTATTAGCTTCACTCTCTCCTTGGCTTCCTCCTCCTTGTCTTCCAACAACCAAACAGTTACCTGTAGAAACCTTCACTATCTTAACCCTTCTCTTCTTTTTTCAGCAACAGATTATCTCTATGACAATCTCAGCCCTGTTCTGCCCCAACCTGGCTTCTTCTGTACACAACAGTTCACTGTCATCTGCTGTGGACACATTGGCCCCCCTCACTACACACAGAATTAGGCCCTGACTGTTACAGCCCTGGCAAACAGACAATACCAGATGCCTCAAAAAACATTGCCATGCTTTTAAGCATTTATGGCGTAAGGCTAAGACCCAGCAAGACTTCGACCAATATAAATCTTCCCTTCAAAAATTCTATTCTTGTCTCCACATTGCCAAACAGACCTATTTTATCACGCTCATTAACACACTCTCACGCAATCCTTGTCAACTCTTTTCTACCTTTAACTCTTTACTTCATCCTTCTTTACCTCCACCCACTAACTCACTCACTGCCCAGGAAATCGCTAATCACTTCAAAAATAAGATTGTTGATGAGATCTCCACTGTACCGATATCTCCATCACCCTACACTCCTTGTCCACCTGCACAATCTATACTTCCCTTGTTTAACTCAGCTACTATAGAGGAGGTTGGTTAACTTTTTTCTAAAGCCCACCTAACCACCTGTCCCCCTGACCTTGCTCCCTCGCATAAACTACGGTCACCCTCTGGCTCTATCCTTCATTTTTTAAATAATATCTTCAATCTCTCCCTTTCTTCTTCTCCAACTCTCTAAAACGTGCGCTGGTCACCCCATACTTAAAAAGGCCTCACTGGACCCCACCAATCTTAACAACCTAAGACCCATCTCCTTACTCCCTTTTGCCTCCAAAGTCTTGAACGTCAAATCTACAACCAACTGAGCTGCTACCTTATTGAGAATAACCTTCTCAATCCCCTTCAGTCTGGATTTCACCCACAACACTCCACAGAGACTGCTCTCCTAAAACTCACAAATGACTTACTAACAGCTAAAATCAATGGTCACTATTCCATACTCTTACTCTTGGACCTCTCCGCTGTCTTTGACACAGTTGACCACCCCCTCTTCCTCAAAAAACTCTATTTACTTGGGCTCCATGACTGTACTCTCCGTTGGTTTGAATCTTACCTATCTCATCGCACCATCAGTGTTACTTCCTCCTCTCCTACTCCTCTTACTGTCGGGGTCCCCCAAGGTTCTGTTCTTGGACCTCTCCTATTCTCGATCTACACTTCTTCCTTGGGTCAGCTGAGAGCTTCTCATGGTTTCCAATACCATTTCTATGCTGATGGCACACAAATCTATCTCTCTACTCCCCATCAGTTTCCTCACGTATCACCAATTTACTAACAGACATATCAGACTGGATGTCACACCACTTTCTAAAACTCAATCTATCCAAAACTGGGCTCATAATATTTCCTCCCCCACATGCCTCTTCCCCTGATTTCTCAGTCAGGATCAATAGCACCACTATCAACCCATCCCTGCATGCCAGGGTGCTAGGGATAACCCTGGATTCTGAACTATCCTTTCAGGCCCACATCCAATCCCTGTCCAAATCATGCCATCTCAGCCTCCGCAACATCTTCAGATAATGCCCCATTTTAATCAATGATACCACAAAGCTCCTAATTCACTCCCTAGTTATGCAACTCCCTCCTCATTGGCTTACCTTTACATAGGCTATCCCCCCTCCAGTCCATCATGAATACTGCTGCCAGGCTCATCAACCTTACCAACCATTCAGTGTCTGTTACCCCTCTCTGCCAATCCCTCCACCAATCCCTCCAATTTTATTCCACTTACCCAACGAATAAAATTTAAAATACTAACGACAACTTACAGAGCCATCTACAACTCTGCCCCCCAGCTACATCACCAATCTGGTCTCAAAATATCAACCAAACTGCTCTCTTCAATCCTCTGAAGACCTTCTGTTCTCTAGTTCCCATGTCACCTCCTCCCGTGCTCACCTCTAGGACTTCTCCCGAGCTTCTCACATCTTATGGAACTCCCTACCCCAATCTGTCCAGCTATCTCCTAATCTATCCACCTTTAGATGATCCCTGAAAACCTTTCTCTTTAAAGAAGCCTATCCTGCTTCTAACTAGTATACTGCCTTTTATTTCCTCCATCAGCTCATCCCCCACAGCTGTTACCTTTTGTATCGCTCAATCCTTCCTCCTAGATTGTAAGCTCTAATGAGCAGGGTCCTCTGTTTCCTCTTGTACCAAATTGTATTGTAGCTGTAATTATTACCTTCATTTTGTAAAGCACTGCACAAACTGTTGGCGCTATATAAATCCTGTATAATAATAATAATATTTCTAATGCAAACAATGCCACCATCAATGACAGAGATGGGTCTCAGACCCCATCAATCACTGTCTCAGCCATTCTGAAAGCTCCTATACAAGTGTTATAGGTGCATTATACACAAAAACACAAACAAAAAGGAAGACATTGGTTTATCAATTATATGGAAGTATCCCAGGATTTCAGTTCTCCACTTGGAGCTTATACAGGGCTAACTGTCTGTGATCAAATTGGATGAATCAACAGTTAATATTTACCTTGATTGCTACTCTGTTTGGCTGCTGAGAGCAAAGTTCCTTAGTGACCAACAAACAAGCTCAAGCATTCTCATATTGGAAGAACATTCTCCCTATACCCAGAAGTACTGGGTATTTCTTTTGCTCCCAATAACTTAACAGAGGAGTAGGGAAGTGAAGGTAAGGTGAGTATAAGCAGCTGGTGGTGCTGTGGTTAAAGTGGACCTGTTGCTATGCCCACATCACAGGTTAACTTCATGCTAACACATGCACAGTGCCCCTAATAAACAAAGGTCCCACAGGGCACATATAGCACAGTAAAAATGCACACCTATCGCTGTGACTGTGCAGGGAGCAATGCAGTGGGCTATATCAACTCACTGTTTTTTGACACACATTAACTGCACCTAACACATGTGTAGGCAGCTGTAGGTTGACCTACCTACACAGGTGGTGCTGTCACAACCACACTGCAGAGAGACTAGAGGACAGGAGGAATACATATTCGGTTTAGGCCTTCATACATGTCACCAGGTGGGCTACTGTCCCACTGGACACTGCCACCTGGATGACTCCAGCGGACATCTTTACTAAGGGCAGTGCCTGTGGCAGGCGCAGCACCATGTAGTGCCTTGTGCGCTGTGGCATTAGAAAAATGATGTAATTTCTGTTTCTTTGTTTGATTAGACTGACTTTACTCTGTAATTCCTCCAATGCCGTTTTATGGATGCAGTAGGTTTAAAGAGCACACCGAATACTTTAGTTAACTTCTTTAATAACTTCAATCTTCTTCATATAACACTGCTTACAATGGCTTGTTTCCTTTATCCTACAGTGGCTTATTTCTTTCGTATTACAGTGGTTTATTTCGATTCATATTACAATGGGTTAATTCGGTGGATTATATCGGTGGAACTACAAGTAAACACATACAACAGATTTTACACACAGATCTACCTGCACTGTTAAACAACAGAGGAACACACAAGTGCATTAAATACCTATTTGGCCTTCTCGGCTTCCATAGAGCTTCTCTGACTGGAACTTTGTCTGTTTCCTCTTCTGTCTGATGAGCAAGTGTCTCTAGAACAATCTAGCAGGGAGTTTTACACAGGCATAAATGTGAAACTGGCTGGGATTGGTTAAGGCTCTGTACAGTGTGAGGATGGCTGTGATTGGCTCATCTTGTACTGACTCTTAAAGGCATATTTTCCTTTTCTGCTTCTGCTAACAGAATGAATATATAAATGTCATATAACATTCAAAGACATAAATTACAGCAATGATTCTGCTTTTGGCTTTAACATATGCACATATATACTGCACTGAGGTTATTGGCAGGTTTGGTATACACATATATGTGAACCATATTAGCAACCTAGGACCGGTCATAGCTGACCAGCTACAGTGCCTATGCGGGGGAACGTTTCCGCTACTAGTTCTTTGCTGCTTACTGTATTTTTAGCCACCCCCTGCACCAGGTGCTGTTGGTCTCCGTGCATTGCTCTCTGCAAGTATTGTATGACTTCCTATAAGTGTTGCCGACAGTTCTCAGATGCTGCATAGACATTGTTACTGTATGTTGGAATGTTCTGGAAAAGACATTTCCTGTAAATTCAACTACTGTGTGTGTTGTTCCTTCCCTCTGGGGTGCCTAGCACCTGGGCCCCCTATAGCCTACATGTGCACCAAATAAAATATTTAAAACCAATAGTTTAAGGGGTCCATGTAAATACAAGAGGCATGTGTATTCAAGAGGCATGTGTATTCTTTCTTAAATCTTGGTGTCCTTTCTGTTTTTTGTTAATACAGTGCAGTAATTCATCATGAAACAATTCCGGCAGTTCAGCAGATTCCTCTAATATAGATCGGTCACTGCTGCTCGCTGGCCTTGTACAGGGTGACAAGTCTTGTATCTGACCTACTATAGTTTTTTGAAGCAGCCTGTAGTCTATGGGCCTGCTGGTTCTCCTCCACAGCTCTGATCACTCCATAGGCTATGAGTAATCCAGTGATGATGCCATTACTACTTTTACAAGGTGATATCTTGAAAAGGCAGTTGGTGCATACCAAGTAGATTTACATCTTTTGTGTCTACTAACAAATACATTTAAATAAAGGTTTTTTTTTCCTGAGGTTGAGATTTAGAGTACATTTGTGGTGAGGAATAAGAAGTGAATGTCAGTCACAAACTGCTATATTTCCATTCCAGCTTTACAAAGGCTCTTGGAGTTGCTGGCTCTGCTTAGATAAATTAACATTCCACCATGGCATGAGTCAGTTGCGATATGCTGATGTAGCATCCTTCTACGATTAGATAGCTAGGATTATTATTGTTTTTGATAGGCAAATTTAGTTGTCCCTCAGAGTGGCTGTAAATATGGTTAGGCAAAAGTATAGTTAGTTCACTGTACTGAGTAAGGTATGATTGTTTAGCGAGGTCTGCTTTGTGTGCTCAAGTGCTGTTAGTCTGTATAGCTTCCTCTGTATCCAGGAGACTGCAAAAGGTTCTGGATGATAGATGTGGAGCCATGCAGATGGCAGCAGTAATATTGATACAGCCTCAGCATATCCCAGAGAGAAGTGCTCTAAGGCATGCTGGCATATATTCAGTGAGCACACTGGGCTCTGGGACTTTCCTGGTTAGGATTGCCCAAGCCTGGGAGATGGCACGTTGCCCTCCCAGGCAGCTGCTGCCATAAGCCTCAGGTGGGCTACCTGAAAGACTGAATTGCTGAGACCTGGGTTCTGCTACACTGACTGAGGGGCTGTCTCCTGAAGATCTGGTCTGGTATCACAGAGGAAGGTGTCCAGTTGCTCTTGGGCCTTCTAAGTACAGACAACCCTAAGTCACCAGTCACAAATCTGTCTGACTTTATTTGTACTTGTGAAGGTTTTCAACAATTTCTTGCACTTTGTAGTGCGATTTTCCATTATATTCTATGTATGTTAAATTGCAACAAAACTGCAGAAAAAGTAATGCAAGAATTACTTTAGAAATCGCGCTGCAGCAAATCGCAAATGTTAAGACACTGACATTCACACTCATTAGTTGCGATTTCAGGTGTGATTTCAATTTCCATTTAGCACCTGAAATCACACTGGTATGACCAGCACTAATGTTAGAGACTGTGTGTTGTTTAACCCCCTCTGGTGCTGTTCAGCTGTGGGTTTAGCACTGGCTGGTGTTCAGGAAAGCTTTGACCATCTGCCGACTACTACTTAAAGGGACACTGCTTTGGGCTCTAAGTTACTTTTGCTATTGCTTTTGTTTAAGCTGAAGTCCATTGTTTGATTCAAGAACAGACTCGGATATACAGTATCTCACAGAAGTGAGTACACCCCTCACATTTTTGTAAATATTTTATTATATCTTTTCATGTCACAACTCTGAAGAAATGACACTTTGCTACAATGTGATGTAGTGAGTGTATAGCTTGTATAACAGTGTAAATTTGCTGTCCCCTCAAAATAACTCAACACACAGCCATTAATGTCTAAACCACTGGCAACAAAAGTGAGTACACCCCTAAGTGAAAATGTCCAAATTGGGCCCAATTAGCCATTTTTCCTCCCTGGTGTCACGTGACTCTCTTATTGTTACAAGGTTTCAGGTGTAAATGGGGAGCAGGTGTGTTAAATTTGGTGTTATCACTCTCACACTGGTCACTGGAAGTTCAACATGGCACCTCATGGCAATGAACTCTCTGAGGATCTGAAAAAAAGAATTGTTGCTCTACATAAACATGGCCTAGGCTATACGAAGATTGCCAAGACCTTGAAACTGAACTGCAGCATGGTGGCCAAGACCATACAGCGGTTTACCAGGACAGGTTCCACTCAGAACAGGCCTTGCCATGGTCGACCAAAGAAGCTGAGTGCACGTGCTCAGCATCATATCCAGAGGTTGTCTTTGGGAAAGAGACGTATGAGTGCTGCCAGCATTGCTGCAGAGGTTGAAGGGGTGGGTGGTCAGCGTGTCAGTGCTCAGACCATATGCCGCACTCTGCATTAAATTGGTCTACATGGCTGTCATCCCAGAAGGAAGCCTCTTCTAAAGATTATGCACAAGAAAGCCAGCAAACAATTTGCTG
The DNA here is from genome assembly GCF_062004578.1 of Staurois parvus. Classification (NCBI taxonomy): domain Eukaryota; kingdom Metazoa; phylum Chordata; class Amphibia; order Anura; family Ranidae; genus Staurois; species Staurois parvus. The sequence continues at coordinate 2,241,841 of NW_028317941.1, forward strand.
AAGACAAGCAGACTAAGGACATGGATTACTGGAACCATGTCCTGTGGTCTCATGAGACCAAGATAAACTTATTCGGTTCAGATGGTGTCATTTCTTCAGAGTTGTCACATGAAAAGATATAATAAAATATTTACAAAAATGTCAGGGGTGTACTCACTTCTGTAAGATACTGTAGCTTCTTCTGAAGCTTAGACAAAGTTCTCAGTGTACATAGTTCCAAATCTGGAGTATCCCACTCATCTCCTTCATTCCCAGCTCTATTCTTCAAAAATAAAAAAACAAAAAACAACACCCGGTGATTTATTATTGGAGAAATGATTGAATGAGCCTATGTGCCTGGCTGCTGGCAAGGTATTTGGGGGAACCTAGACAGTATACACTTACTGTAAAATTCACACCCAGTGTGGAGGCTGAAGAATGTGAAATTCAGAAGTTATGCAGAGGGTACAGTTAGGGTGAATGTAAAGGAAATAGAAAACATTAATAAGACATAAATCAAAAAACAAAAAATACAGAAAAAAAACAACAGAGGGTAGAGATGTAAATCCTCAAGTTGGCAGGAAATGTCTTAACCTCCCTAATCTCTTTGTGGAAATTAAAGTCCTAAAATTGGACTGACACGTCGATTTCATTTTAAGGTCTTGCCCTTTTTGACATGCTGTGTAGGCAGCTATTGAACAGGCAACAACAACAGATGTATTCTTAAATCAGTTTAAGAAAGCATTGACCTGTCATAATTGTAATCATTGATGCCTTTGATTTTTTTACACTATGTACTGTATGTCACTATGCTGAGAGAACAAAGAACCAGTGAATTTGCAAAAGCAAGTCCTTCACAGTCTAAATAAAGGTTATTTCAGCTTATGACTACAGAAGATTAAAAGCATTTCTATGATTCTGTAGTATTGGAAATGTTAAAAATTCTGCTCAGGTTATAACTTTTCTTTTTAGCACCAATATATTCAACCATCTATATTACAGTTAAGGCCATTACAGTTTACAATGTCTTGTCCCTAAAACAGTCATGCTTACACACCTTAAGCTGGCTATACACTAGTAGATATTTGAACGAAAGGTAAACAAAACAGAACATCAATATTACTTTTTTTACATTTTATAGATGAATGTTGCTCGAAAGTACTTCAAAATGTATTTTGCATTTAATTTTCGATTTTGGAATGAATGTATTTTTCCAATGTTTCTTTTGGTAGAAATTCCCAACCAACACAGAGAGACTGCATGATATACAGTAAAACTAAACCCAGGACCACAGTAGCATGTAAGTGTTATGATAGCTTACTACAGGTTAAACTCAAAAAATTTGAATATCGTGCAAAAGTTCATTTATTTCAGTAATGCAACTTAAAAGGTGAAACTAATATATGAGATAGACTCATTACATCCAAAGCAAGATAGTTCAAGCTGTGATTTGTCATAATTGTGATGATTATGGCTTACAGCAAATGAAAACCCCAAATCCACAATCTCAGAAAATTAGAATATTTTGAAAAGGTGCAATATTCTAGGCTCAAAGTGTCCCGCTCTAATCAACTAATTAAGCCATAACACCTGCAAAGGGTTCCTGAGCCTTTAACCTCCCTAGCGGTCTGATTAAGTCCATATTTCTGTGCTCAAAGCGGTACATTTTTTGCATGGAAATATGTATTTTTTTTATTGTAGGCCTGTAATTTTTAGGAATAACTCACTGAAATCTGTCCGAACAAGAGTCTAGTAAACATCCTGGGTAAGATAAAACTTGAAACACGAAATCATAAATTATAATTTAATAAATAATCATAAAAAATAATAATATAATAATAATAAATGTAATTCAATAATATAATCAAACCAAAAACACTGAAATTTGAAATATAGCGCCAGGTTCGCACATCACTGAGCAAAGTCGCAAAATCGTTTTCAGTGTCTGATGACGAATTTCCCCACGAATCATTATCACTCAATTCTGCAAGTGGTTCTAATTTACTATCGCTGTTCTCTAGCTGGTCTAAAACCACTTTTGACCTAAAGGGACGCTTTTTGGACGCCATGAACTTTTCTCAGTTTCCAGGCAGAAAGAACAGTCAAAATGCAGGCAGGGCACAGGACAAAGCACTTGGGTCAAAATGTGTGTAAAATGGTTTGATACAGTAATGTTTTACTATGTGATTTAAGTGAATGTCACTTTTTGTCATTTTCAAATTTCCCACCATTCTGTCCCCCGTACGTCCCGACGCTCGCAGGGGACGGAACCCAGATGACAGATGCCTGCATCATCCAGATTACATTGCCGGGGACATTGCAGGAGGGACATCGCGGGAGCGCAGAACAAGGTAAGTAATCAAGGGATCACGGAGCAGCGCCGCATGATAAGCCCGAGTGTAGCTCGGGGTTACCGCTTGTGGTACTGAAATTTTACCCCGAGCTACACTTGGGAATACTGCCAGGGAGGTTAAATGATCTCTCAGTCTGGTTCAGTAGGAATCACAATCATGGGAAAGACTGCTGACCTGACAGTTGTGCAGAAAACCATCGTTGACACCCTCCATAAGGTAATTGCAAAAGAAGTTAGATGTTCCCAAAGTGCTGTATCAAAGCACATTAATAGAAAGTTATGTGGAAGGGAAAAGTGTGGAAGAAAAAGGTGCACAAGCAGCAGGGATGACCGCAGCCTGGAGAGGATTGTCAGGAAAAGGCCATTCAAAAGTGTTGGGGACTTTCACAAGGAGTGGACTGAGGCTGGAGTCAGTGCATCAAGAGCCACCACACATTCTGGACATGGGCTTCAAATGTCGTATGCCTCTTGTCAAGCTGCTTCTGAATAACAAACGTCAGAAGCGTCTTACCTGGGTTAAAGAAAAACAGACCTGGTCTGTTGCTCAGTGGTCCAAAGTCCTCTTTTCTGAGAGCAACTTTTGCATCTCATTTGGAAACCAAGGACCCAGAGTATGGAGGAAGAATGGAGAGGCACACACTGCAAGATGCTTGAAGTCCAGTGTGAAGTTTCCACAGTCTGTGTTGATTTGGGGAGCCATGTCATCTGCTAATGTTGGTCCACTGTGCTTCATTAAGTCCAGGGTCAATGCAGCCGTCTACCAGGAGATTTTGGAGCACTTCATGCTTCCTTCTACAGACAAGCTTTATGGGGATACTGACTTCATTTTCCAGCAGGACTTGGCACCTGCCCACACTGCCAAAAGCACCAAAACCTGGTTCAATGACCGCAGGATTACTGTGCTTGATTGGCCAACAAACTCGCCTGACCTGAACCCCATAGAAAATCTATGGGGCATAGCCAAGAGAAAGATGAGAGACATGAGACCGAACAATGCAGAAGAGCTGAAGGCTGCTATTGAAGCATCCTGGTCTTCCATAACACCTCAGCAGTGCCACAGGCTGATAGCTTCCATGCCACGCCGCATTGAGGCAGTAATTGCTGCAAAAGGGGCCCAAACCAAGTACTGAGTTTTTTTTTTTATTTTTACTTTATGGGCTCGTTCACACTTGACTGTTTTACCAACGCTTGCCAAACGCCCCTATAGCGTTTGGCAAGCTTTGGTCCGGCGTTTGCGGAGCATTTTTTAACGCTCGGCAAACGTTCGGCAAACGCCGCATGTGTGGTTTAGCGGCGGTTGCTAGGCATTTGCTGAGCGTTAAAAATGCCCCACAAATGCCTATAATGAAGTTTGAATGGTGTTACCGCTCCGCAAATGCCCCGCAACCGCGTCGCAACCACACCGCAAAAGCCGGCCGGGCGTTTGCGGAGCGGCACCATGGACTAGAATAGGAGGCTTCAACGCCTCATGACTCGACCAGAGGCATTCGTTTTGCCGCGACGCAACAGGACGCTAATGCTCCTGTTAGAACAGCACCATGTGCTGCAATGTGCAGAATTGTCAGAGGCGTTTGGGAAGCGGTAAAAACGCTTCCCAAACGCCTCTCTGCCGCCTGCACACAAAGCTAGTGTGAACGTAGCCTTATGACTTGGCTTTTGCTAGTATAGTTTCTGTTTTAATGTTTCCGTGGAATTCAGGATCGGGGACTTTGCTACCCTACCTATAGTTCCAGCTCTAGCAAAACAAACACAACAAAATAAAAACACAATGGCATAGCAAAAAATGGCTTAAATCTTCCCAGTCGAATGCAGATCATGTTCCGCTGCAGCTTTCCACCTTATGACTTAGGCTACTTTCACACTGAGGAGTTTTTGTGTTAAAAAAATTGCCTGAAATGCTCAAGAAAAATGCTTCCCTGTGTATGTCTATGTATGTCTATGTACAGTATGTTTTCACAGTGGGGAGTTGCACTTCCATTGTGGTGTAAAAACTGCTGCTTGCAGCATCTTTTGAGCATGTTTTTTGAGTTAAAAAAAGCCCCAAAAATGCATCTTCTCATTGAAATCAATGGAAAATGGCTGAAAAACACCTCAAAAGTGCCTCAAAAATGCCTCTGAGAAAACTGAGTTCAGTTTTTAGTCACATGTTCTTTAAAAAATGCTCAGAAAGTGTGGCAAAAGCATGGTAAAAACGCCTATGCGGTTTTGCTGTGTTTTTGTGGCAGATCAGTGTGAAAGTAGCCTTGCTACAATGTTAAAATGTTGCATGTTACAATTGTAACACCCTGCTAAAAGTGTTGATGCAGGATGTGAAAACAAACACAAGATAGCAGCGTCCTGCAGAACAGTGGCATTTGCATTCTATAGAGCAGCCCCATGAAACTTGTATGCTGAACTGCAGGACTTTATTTAGGAGCAGTGTAATAAAGAACTGCATTTCCCAGAGGAGTTGGCGTGTGGGCGGGGGCATATATATGTGAAAGCCCGGGAGATGAGGGAGTGAGAGGGGAGAGATTGGGAGACAGAAGTGAGCTGACTGCGGGAGGACCAGTCCAGGCCATGGAGAGAGAGAGGAGGCAAGGAGAGCCTACTGACTGCTGACCTTGCTGCATCATGGAGAAAGCTAATCTGCTATCAGATGACCGGACGGAACGCTGCATGCAAGACCGGAGAGTATGTGGAAGCCTTATCGAAGGAGAAAGAAAGACCGCCAGAAATTGCAGGATGCCATCCCTCAGGTGACAGAGTTCCAAGAATTACCAAGAACAGGAAGCATTGACACCTGCTCCACCTTTGCTATTTTCCTGCACACGGTCATGGACATTGCACTTATTATAAGTTGCATCCTAGTTCCTTCACCTGCTATTGTTTGACCACACTTAACATAGTCTTATCTTCAGAGCTGATAGCAGGACAGTCAGTCCACAGGCTGAACCACCGCTGTGTCACCATCATCATCAATTCACTCTATTAAGGAGGCCTTTTCCTACTGTACCAATAGTCTTGCAGTCCAGAGAAGAGTTGCCCTGTGCCAACAATCACTTTTGCCAGCTTAGCAACTTGTTGCTTTAGATTCATTAGTGACTAGTGCTTTAAAGGAACAATACACTCAATTTCAGCTTCCAGGGGGAGTGCTGTTCTCCCTTTCTTTATTGCATTGTTCCTCAGAGAACCATAATTCACACTTCTTCTCACTGTGCACCAACTGGGACTCATCATCACAGAAGACTCTTCACTGCTCTCTAAAGAACATTGGTTGTTTTGGAGGTAAAGAGCTATTTTCCTTATTTCAGGTTATCTCCTTGCCATCAGGTCCTGAGGGTCCAAAGTGAGATAGCCCCATAGCGTAAAATAACTTAAAAATTTATTTAAGCCAAAAAAAACACACATGGTTTAAAATCAATTACAGCGCTGTGTTATCTAAAAAGATCCGTGTGTTCCCACTTCCAAGATGGCCTAATGGGGCAATCTTGTAAGATGGGCCATCTTGGAAGTGGGAACACACGGATCCTTTTGGCTAACACATCACTGTAATTTATTTTAAACCATGAGTGTTTTTTGGTTGAAATACATTTTTAAGTGATTTTGCGCTATGGGAAGCTTTTTCATTCTATACACATGGTACATAAATGCCTGACAATGCATGCACTAATGACCACCATTGGAGGTTATGAAGGAGGCTGGAGCGGTTGCCATACGATTGTTCTTGTGCCCATTTTGACCACTCTATAATATGATTGTCAAAAATATCTAGTAAGCCTTCTTTGAGCACGGAGTGGGTTTACACGTGGTTCACTTGGATATGTTTGATCCTCTAGCAACTGAAGATCTATGATTGCACTTCAAGATATCTTTTAGTGCTTTTTTGCCATTGGGACTATTTTTTCTCACTCTGTTTTGTGCAATAATTGTTCTACACATCTGTCAGTGTTGCCACTTTTATTTTCACTTTATTTAATTTCATCAGATTGTTTCTTGCATTTTTAGCGCCACACTTATAAATATATATATATATATATATATATATATATATATACACACACACAGAGCTTTTACTTCAGTGGGAATACAGTTCTGTCACCTTCAGAAATGTAATGGCAAGGGTTGGTGGGATATGCTGGAGGGTCTATTATTCTTGGCTGCTGGAGGGTTATTGCCACTGGGGTGATCTATTGTTCCTGGGGGGATCTATTGTGGATAGGATGTCAATTGTTGATCCAAGGGAGGGAGGGGTCTATTGTTGCTGGCTGCTGGGGGTCTATTGATGCTGGCTTCTGAGAAATCTGTTGTTTCTGGCAGGGGCCTATTGTTGCTGGGATGGATCTATTGTTACTGGATGGTCTATTGCTGCTCTGAAGGATCTATTATTGCTGACTGCAGGGGATCTGTTTTACAGCTTTTCTTGTTATTTGTATGTACTTTGTTAATAATTACTTAGCAACACAAAATTATACTTTGTTCTGTACTCTGTAAAAGGGTTGGTACTGGGAGGTGGGTAGTGGGTAGTGGGTGGAATCAAGGGTCGATGCTTGGAGGTGGGTAGTGGGTGGAGACAAGGGGTGACTCGGAAAGGGGAGGGGGGTATCTGCACCTATTCTCCAAGAAAAAAGCCCTGTGTGTGTGTATATATATATATATATATATATATATATATATATATATATATATATAGGGGTTAGACAAAACATGGAAATGCTACATGACTTGCAGGTGTTTCATATTGAAAGTGGAAGTGATGTATTTGCTGCTAGTAATATGGAGTCGTGTCAGAGATTACTGAGCTTCAAAGAGGACAAATTATTGGTGCTGGCTTAGCTGGTGCCTCTGTGACTGAAGTTGCCAATTTATTTGCGGTGTTGTGAGGTACAGTATTAAAAGTTATGTCGGTATATACGATCTCTGGGAAAACGTTGTCTGATACCCATAAGCGTGTCTACCTATTCAACTGACCCAAAGAGACAAAAGGACATGGTGCAGGATTGTGACCCAGAATAGGAAAACAACTGCTAGAAAAAGTGACAGCAGAGCTCAATCTCATTACCATAAAGACTGAGAATTCAGACATATCTGAAATGTTGTCACTTGGGACAAAAATAATCATGACGTAAGCACAGGAAACCAGGTCATCTGGTGTAAGGAACTGATATGGTGTGCCAGATTATGGACAATATTTTATTTTACTGTTTTCATTCTGGAAAGTGAAATTTTTATATGATAGTAGAGCTAGCCTAAATGCAAGAGAATGCCATTTGTATTTTCTGAATTGTAAAGGGAAGCACAAGGACCACTTCCCCATGTTAAGGAATTTCCAGCCAGGAAATTAATAGCGTGGGTACCTGCTGCTTCCTTAACAACCATTGACAGAGGAAACTATCATATATAGTAGAGATAGAAAAACCAATATTATGGTCGACAGTCACTAAACAAACTAAAGGTCTACATTTTGGACGAACACCTGAACAAGCAACGTTCAGTCCAAACCTGTGTTTGGGCTGAACAGAGGGCTTATCCCTAGCAATGTCTCAGAAGACAGTGGTAGAACGCTTTATGACTCCAAAAGGGTAATTCTGGTACGTAGCGCTACGCCCTTAGGGTCTGCTTTTGATTTGGCTCACCCTATAGTCCTGCACATCCTTTTCCACACAAGCTTGTTTCACAGTCATAAACCAGTCCTTGAGATTTTCTTTTGTTATTTATTGGGGGGATTTAGAACTAGGATAGGGTAAGGGGGGTATAAGATGCCCAAGGGAACACGATAACTGAGGATAGACTTCCTGGAACTATTCTCAAGCTTCTCTTCTGCAACACAGTTTCTTTTTGAGAGCTAGCCAACATCTCCTTGTACCACCCACGGACCCTATATGAATTCCTCTTCACCAAGCAATCTGGATACTTTTCCTGAGTAGGGGATTTGGCTCCTGTCCCAATGAATAGGTGAACAGTCACTAGTGAGGGGCTAATCTGGTTTACCACAAGAGTGCTCCTTCCCCTATCCACCCAGTGGGGTGCAGGTGTGCTCATTCAGATCCTCTCCTGTACCATTTGTGGGTTGGCTGCTGATACCAGGGCTATCAGCTGGACTGCTCATTCCCTGCCATACAGATGATCCTTGCTCAGGGGGCCAATGGACTCTAAGTTTTCTGCCTTTCCAGCTCCAGGCTGGAAACCCCCCACTAGGCCTCCTGGCAGCCTCCTTCCAGGAGTTCCAGCCACTTGCCAAGCCTTATGTTGGGGATTGACTGAGGTCCCTCAAGAGTGCAGCCAGCCACTCCACAGATCCACTCACTGCCTTCAAGGCCCTCCTCCAAAAGCCACAGAGCAGGGGGAAATGCTAGAGGGGCTGGACTGCTGAGTCTCTCAGCCCTGACCACAATTTGACCCCTCTGGCTATTACACCTGAGCTGCTAACCAGCTCCTGTCTAACCATTAGGATCTAGCGCCCCCTAGGTAAACTAGGAGGGTGATACATGTGTATAGTAAGAAATCCAGGTAAATACATTTAGAGCCTCTATATTTCAACTGCCAAGCTTCAAAACCCCAGTCATGAACGGATGGTCTTAGAGAAGTTTTCCCTTGCCATGTTGTGTCTACAGAGCATAAAGCACAGGGTATCTCTTCATTAGGAAACATATGGCATAAACACATAACAGGTTTTTCTTATACTCTATCCCAAAAAAATACCATAAAATATATACACTGTACTTTAAGTGTGATTAGTACCTTCAATATTTTTGTGCGTTTTTATTGCTACTTTACAGGCAACCAATGCTAGCACAGGTTCTTAGTGAGTTGGTGCCTAAAATACAATGCACTGCACCTAGTTCCATGGAACATGCAAAAAAAAACCCCAAAACCAAAATGTATTACTTGTTACCACTATGCACACATCTGAATTGGCCTTTATAGAGTAAAAGGATGTGTAAGGCTAGCACATTAAAAGAGGACTAGGAGCAACCAAGTAGGTTTCTTTTATTGTAGAAGAGACATGCCCGATCACAGTTTATGAAAGTGGATGGGCAAAACCATACGTAGGATATATATATATACAGTGGGGATTGAAAGTTTGGGCACCCCAGCTAAAAATTTGTATTAATGTGCATAAAGAAGCCAAGGAAAGATGGAAAAATCTCCAAAAGGCATCAAATTACAGATTAGACATTCTTATAATATGTCAACAAAAGTTAGATTTTATTTCCATCATTTACACTTTCAAAATAACAGAAAACAAAAAAATGGCGTCTGCAAAAGTTTGGCCACCCTGCAGAATTTATAGCATGCACTGCCCCCTTTGGCAAGTATCACAGCTTGTAAACGCTTTTTGTAGCCAGCCAAGAGTCTTTCAATTCTTGTTTGAGGTATCTTTGCCCATTCTTCCTTACAAAAGTCTTCCAGTTCTTTGAGATTTCTGGGCTGTCTGTCACGCACTGCTCTTTTAAGGTCTATCCATAGATTTTCAATTATGTTGAGGTCAGGAGATTGTGAAGGCCATGGCAAAACCTTCAGTTTACACCTCTTGATGTAATCCCCCGTGGATTTCGAGGTGTGTTTAGGATCATTATCTATTTGTAGAAGCCATCCTCTCTTTAACTTCAGCTTTTTCACAGATGGCATCAAGTTACCATCCAAAATTTGCTGAAATTTTATTGAATCCATTTTTCCTTCTACTCGTGAGATGTTCCCTGTGCCACTGGCTGCAACACAACCCCAAAGCATGATTGATCCAACCCCATGCTTAACAGTTGGACAGAGGTTCTTTTCATTAAATTCTGTGCCCCTTCTTCTCCAAACGTACCTTTGCTCATTCCGGCCAAAAAGTTCAATTTTAACCTCATCGGTCCACAGAACTTGTTTCCAAAATGCATCAGGCTTGTCTATATGTTCATTTGCAAAGTTCAAACGATGATTTTTGTGGTGAGGACATAGAAGAGGTTTTCTTCTGATGACTCTTCCATGAAGACCATATTTGTACAAGTATCTCTTTATAGTGGAATAGTGTACCACAACTCCAGTGTCTGCCAGATCTTTCTGGAGGGATCGTGCAGTCAAACGTGGGTTTTGAATTGTTTTTCTCACAATCCTGCGAGCTATTCTGTCAGATATTTTTCTTGGTCTTCCAGATCTTGCTTTAACTTCCACTGTTCCTGATGACTGCCATTTCTTAATTACATTCCGAACAGAGGATATTGACATCTGAAAACGCTTTGCTATCTTCTTATAGCTTTCTCCAGCTTTGTGAGCGTCAACTATTTTTAGTTTCAGTTTTCTAGACAACTGCTTAGAAGAACCCATGGTGCTGATTGTTGGGGCAAGGTCAGATGAGTCTGGGCATTTAAAACCTTTGAGATTGACATCACCTGGTCTTACCAGATGATGATTGAGAACAATCCATGACACTGGCAGGTCTCAGCTTGGCAAAGGGGGCAGTGCATGCTATAAATTCTGCAGGGTGGCCAAACTTTTGCAGACTCCATTTTTTTGTTTTCTGTTATTTTGAAAGTGTAAATAATGGAAATAAAATCTAACTTTTGTTGACATATTATAAGAATGTCTAATCTGTAATTTGATGCCTTTCGGAGATTTTTCCATCTTTCCTTGGCTTCTTTATGCACATTAATACAAATTTTTAGCTGGGGTGCCCAAACTTTCGATCCCCACTGTATATATATATATATATATATATATATATATATATATCTATATATATATATATACAGTTGCAAGAAAAAGTATGTGAACCCCTTGGGATTATGTGGAGTTTTGCATGAATTGGGCATAAAATGTGCTCTGAACGTCATCTAAGTCACAACAATAGAACACTGTCAGGAACCATCGCGACGCATGGGTCTACACATGCGTAGGTGTCTGCCGAGACGTATAGGTGGCAGGGCACTAGGACCGAGGCGCACCCATCGTCTGGGCAGTACTAGGCAGGCACTGGGACCCAGGCTACGCCTGTCAGGTGCAGGGCGGGCTATTTAAGCTAGCCCTGCACAGACACTTGTTGCCGAATGGTCTTTGTATTCTGTTACCTGTGTGTGAGTACTTCTGATCTGGATTGTTTTGACCTTGTTGCCTTCTCCCGTCCTGACCCCTTGGCTTGCCTGACTCTGCTTCCGGATGTTTCTGTTTAGATCTGACCTCCTGGTATTGACCCTGCGTGTGACCCGACTATCCTTTGCCTACCATTTTGTACCTTACCGATCCTCTAGTTACTGTCCTGGCCTGCATGACTCTGATTTAGCTCATCCATCCATCCACCCCGCAGGGATCACTAGGCTCCCTTACATCAGACTCCTAGCTCTCTGGAGCCCCTGTCAGACTCCTCTACCCCTGTTGGAGATACCTGGTAGTTGCGACCTGGTACCGGAGCGCTCCAAGTCCATCCCCAACATCAGGGGCCCTGGTGAACAAGTGCTCTGGTGCTTAGACTGCGCATGCTGGGGAGGCTCTACCGGGGGACTGATAGAGGTGCTGTCAGGCGGTCCCTTACAGTACCATTCGGCCATGACCGAGTCTGGAGGGTCGCCTTCTCCATGGGATGAGATGTGCCGACATTTGTCCGGACTGACCCAGGCAGTAACTAACCTGCAGGACAAGTGTAGTCGGTTAGAAAATCGATTTGACACCCTAACGTTATCTGGAGTGTCCCCTCAAAGTCAGGCCTCAGCTATTGACACTAGGGCGGTTTCTGAATCTCCCAGTGGGGCTGCGGCTGCAGCTCCACCAGCTGAACCCCGCGTTCCCATGCCTTAACGTTTTCAGGGAGATCGAGCACGTTTTAGAACGTTCAAAAACGCATGTTACTTGTTTTTTGAACTGCAACCACGTGCGTTTACCACAGAGTCGGTCAAGGTGGGATTTGTAATTTCTCTACTACAGGAAGAGCCCCAGGACTAGGCCCTTAGACTAAGGGAAACGCAGGACCCTCAGTTACAGACCTTAGACGCATTTTGTAAGGCCATGTCAGTTCTGTACGATGACCCCCAGCAGGCGGTTTCGGCTGAAACCACCCTTTATGCCCTACGACAGGGTCGTCGAGCTGCGGAGGAATACGCCTCCGAGTTCAGGCGATGGATGGGGGACACACACTGGAATGATGCCGCCCTACGTCACCAATTTAGGGTCGGACTCTCGGTGGGCCTAAAAGATGAGTTAGCCCGGGTTGGCCTCCCCGGGTCTCTAAAGGAGTTGATCGACCTGGCGATTCAGATTGATCGCAGGTAAAGGGAACGCCGGTCTGAGAGGACAGGTCAAGGCCAGGGTCAAGGAGCTACCTGGATACCCCCCAAAGGCACAGGTCATTCCGTCCCTGCTACTGTTCCACCAGTTGTCTCCACTGATGTGCCAGAACCGATGCAGCTGGGTTTGGCGCGGCAGACCCTTACTTCAGAAGAATGCCAGAGACGGCGGGCCAAGAACCTGTGTTTCTATTGCGGGGGAGCTGGACATGCAGTGCGAAACTGTCCAGTGAAGACATGTAAGTCTCGATCTTCGGTTCCTGTTTCTTTGAGTAATATAAATCAGTCCAATTACTTAGCGGTACCCCTTTTGTTTCAGCTGCCAGAGAAAACCGTGGTAACCACTGCAATCATTGATTCGGGGGCCTGCAGTTGCTTCCTGGACCTTGACTTTGCCCGCCAGCAGGAGATACCATTACAGGCCAGGAAATGGGGGCTCAATTTGTTCTTGGCTGATGGTTCCCAAATAAAATCAGGTTTAGTGGACCAAGAGACCCCTCCCATACTCACCACCATAATGGGCTCCCATCAGGAATTACTACACTTTGACGCCATTGCATCACCCCTTTTTCCAGTGATCCTGGGGCTTCCGTGGCTGCAGGCCCACAACCCCCAGATCGACTGGAAAACCGGGTCCCTTAGTTTTTCTTCAGACTATTGTCAGAAAAACTGCCAGGCCTCTGGGCCCCGGGCCCCCCAGATCCTCTTATGTGCAGAAGAGGACGCTAACCGAAGACAGATTGTAACAACCGTATATCATGAATATTTAGACGTGTTCAGTAGACGAGGGGCTGATACACTACCACCACATCGACCATATGATTGTCCCATTGACTTATTGCCAGGTTCTGAGATTCCTTTTGGCCGTATCTTCCCGCTATCGGAAAAGGAATTAGGGGTACTGAAGGACTATATTGAGGAGAACCTCCAGAAAAAGTTTATTCGCCCTTCCACTTCTCCAGCAGGGGCGGGTATCTTCTTTGTGGAGAAGAAAGATAAAATCTTGAGACCCTGTATTGACTATAGGGAATTATATCGGGTGACCATCAAGAACCGCTACCCTCTACCTTTGGTCCCAGAGTTATTCCAGAGTCTGGGGACAGCGGTCTGCTTTACGAAGCTGGATCTGCGTGGGGCATACAATCTGGTCCGCATCCGGGAGGGGGATGAGTGGAAAACAGCTTTCCGTACTTGATTTGGGCACTTCAAGTACCTGGTCATGCCGTTTGGACTTTGCAATGCCCCAGCCACGTTCCAACACTTCATAAATGACGTGTTGCGTGATTTCTTGGACATTTTCGTTATCGTCTACCTAGACGATATTCTGATCTTTTCTCCATCTCTAGATGTCCACAGAAACCACGTAATCAAGGTTCTGGAACGGCTGCGCCTGCACGGCCTATATGCCAAGGCAGAAAAATGCAGCTTTGAGCAGCAAAGCATTGCGTTTTTAGGAATGATTATCTCCACTGCGGGGATCGCAATGGATCCCCAAAAGATCTCGGCAATTCTTGATTGGCCAATACCAGCCGATAAGAAAGGCGTCCAAAGGTTCATTGGATTTGCCAATTTTTACCGTAAATTCATCAGGAATTTTTCAGGTCTGGTTTCCCCCATAACGCAGTTAACCAAGTCAGGAAATCGCTTCAAGTGGACACCAGGAGCTCAAGAAGCATTTGAGACTCTGAAGCGACTGTTCACCACTGCTCCCATTTTGGGCCACCCGGATATGGCTCTGACTTTTGTGCTAGAGGTAGACGCATCCGAAAACGCAGTTGGATCCATCCTCTCCCAAAGAAAGGGTCCCAAGGAACTTTTACACCCAGTGGCATTCTTTTCCAGAAAACTAACCCCGGCAGAACGCAATTATGACATCGGGGACCGGGAACTATTGGCCATCAAGACGGCATTGGCAGAATGGAGATATTTACTGGAAGGAGCTGCTCACCCAATCCTGATCTTCACAGACCACAAGAACCTTGAGTACTTGAAAACAGCTAAACGCCTAAGACCACGCCAAGCCAGGTGGGCCCTGTTTTTCTCGCGGTTCACCTTTCACATTACATATAGGCCCGGTTCAAAGAATACAAAGCCTGACTCCCTGTCTCGCATGTTTGAGGACCCTGAGGAGGAACTCAAACCGGATGCTCCCTCCGCCATTTTCACCACATTCACTAAGCTAAGGGAAACTTCCCCTGCACTGTAAACAACTTGTTCAGCCTTAGTAAATCAACCTTACAGTATGGGACACTTGACATCTGAAGACTGCAGTAGGAGGTATACTTGTCCAACATTGAGCTTGATAATTTAAACCTTTTCCTCAATAAGGATATGACAATGTATCATCACTGTTTGTACACGTAATGTACTGAATGTATTATTATTATTATTTTTGTTATTATTGCAACTTCATAAAGGTCAAACCCCAGCAATTCTGAAGGGTTCTGAATTGTTTTTTTACAACAATATGTATCAAATAACCTATTAGATTTTGTATTTCCACTGTGTAACAGTACTTTTTATTTGTATTTAAGCTCATCAGTTTTTTTAAACAAGGAGGAATATTGCATTATATGAAATATATTTTCTTGCAGACAAATTTATAAGATTATCATTTTTTCTGCTATTATACTATAGACTGTTGTCGTAAATGTTGCAATAAAAGTGTCTTTGTATAATCTAGGACTTTTCTCTCAGGAGACTCAAGCTCTTCACAGGAGATGAGCAAACACTACAAGAGCAATTTAGTGTTCACAAGTGATAGAAGGGCATCAACATTTCGCAACACTGTTGAGTATTATTTATCATGGTAGGTAAATGATTACGTGCAAAATGCAGTAACCCATAGAAACAAAAAAATAATAATTTTCCATTGATCTGACTGCATTAAACTGTATTATTTCTGACAGCTTAGTGTTTTTTTTACTTTTTATAGAATAAATATTTGTGTCAGAAAGAAAGGCTGTCAACTTCCAGACTGTTATTTTCCACTAAAATTCCAGAAATGAGTGCAAAACATGAGAATGCTGCTGCATTAGGTTCCATCTCCATGGACATCCACTGCTGGACCTGATGTGTGTGCAACTTCCCACTCACCAAGACAATGTTTTAGTTGGATGCAGAGCAGCCATTCTCAACCAGGATTCCATGGAATCCTATGGTTCCTCAAGAGGTTGCTAGGGGTTCTTTGAGCTGTGGTTGATTCTCCTCCCAGTTGGTGGTGACTGCAAAGATTCAGGGGGAATACCACTAGAAAGAGCCAATGGCAAGACACTAATGACCTTTTTAGCTGTTTGAAATGTGGCATTCTGACTACCATTGTAAGGTAGACATTTTCCCCACTGGCCACCAAAATAAGGGGGACAGTCTTCTCATTGACTACCACTGTAAGGGGACATTACTTCCACTGACTACATAACTAAGGGGCATTCTTTCCACTGATCCCTGACAAGGTGGCTTTATCAAGTGTTCCCCTAGATTTAAAACATTTTTTCAAGAGTTCCCTGGTGGTACAAAGGTTGAGAATGGCTGATACAGAGCATGGGGTTATCATAGAAGTAAATTACATTCAGCTACCATATCTATCTATCTATCTATCTATCTATCTATCTATCTATCTATCTATCTATCTATCTATCTATCAACCTTTTAATAAAGCTCTCCAATATTTAGTCTACAGCTTCCATCTACTCTCTTCTCTTGCTTTTCACTTTTGTATTTGTTTGTCTTCGCTTTTCCTGACTAGCCTACAATGATTCTTTATTTTCTTTTTGCATTCTGCTTTTCTTTCCTATGTTTCATTCTCTTCTCACTCTTCCCCTCTCTACCACCCACTGCTAACAAATAATCGAGTAAAAAAATTTGGGAAATTCAGAGCCTGAGCCTGAGGGACGTTAAATGACTGTATTTCTAATATCTTGTGAAATTTGTCTCCTTATCCCTCCCTCTGTTAATTAATTACATGCCACCATGCATCTCACAGGCGCACTGTGATAAGAATGCGTACAACAGAAATAAAATATACACACACTCACACCAGCCTTAAAGATCTGAAGCTGTTTATACATGACAGAGAAGGCATGGATGAAAAATGGATGAAAAATGTGCAGAGTTTAGTACTAAGATCAGAAAAGCCTAATTGTTATTACATTTTCATAGCCCAAAGAGAATTTGTATTTTGAGGACTAATACAACGTTGTAGAAAAAAGAACTGAAAACAAAATATGTACTGTTCAAAAACATTGAAATAAGGGGACATCCGAATAATAATTTTATGTAACCTTTGATTGCATTTTTGCAATCAGTAACCAGATATTAATTTGATGTAACCTTCGGATGCATCTTTACTCCAAAGGAACTACAGTATTTTCTGGCGTATAAGACTACTTTTTATACCTAAAAATATACCCCAAAAATTGGGGGTTGTCTTATACGCAGGGTATAAAATGTGAACCTTGAGTTTGTTTGGGTCAAGCTGGCTGCATGTGTGGTAATACTGTACATACAGTATGCCGCGCTGAGCCAAGCTGGCTCAAAACAAATGTCCCTATGACAGATTAATCTGTCAGCCCGCTGGATGTGCGGTATATACAGTATACTGTGCTGAGCCAAGCGGTTTCAAAACGTACCGGTGCATCCCTACTGTAATCAGCCCGCTGGATGCGTGTATGTACGGTAGCTGCAGCTACATACAGTATACACTGGGCCAATCACGGCGAGTGATGTATTCTACTAATGAATACAAAGCTTGCTCGGATTGGCTGAGTCAGAGAGGTGGGCTGATGATGTCACAACCTCAGCCAATCCGAGCAGGCTTTGTATTCATTACTGGAATACATTGCTCGCCGTGATTGGCTCAGCGTATACTGTATGTAGCCTCAGCTACTGTACATACACACATCCAGCGGTCTGATTACCGTAGGTACGTACCGGTACGTTTAGAAAAAGCTTGGCTCAGTATACTGTATATAGCACACATCTAGCGGGCTGACAGATTAATCTGTCATAGGGACATTTGTTTTGAGTCAGCTTGGCTCAGCGAGGTATACTGTATGTACATTACTGCACATCCAGCGGGCTGTATATATACTGTATACTGTATGTAGCCGAAGCTACTGTATTACCGCACATCCAGCAGTAACCATCTGATTTGGAATTTGATCCATATGATGACTGTCTTACAAATGTATCACAAGATGTCATTCATGAACTTATGATGTCAGAGGATGAAAATTAGGATTTTGAAGGATTTTAAGTACCGGTAAGTCATAACCATTTCAATTAAAAAATCTGATGTTTTTAAATGGTGTTGCCTCGGAAGAGGGGTGGTCTTATACGGCGAGTATAGACCAAAACCTATGTTTTAATTGAAAAATTAGGGGGTCGTCTTATACACCCAGTTGCCTTATACGCCGGAAAATACGGTAGATAAGTTCATGCCATTATACTCATCATTGTCACAGTGACATAACTACTTTTATCTATTTTGAACTAAAGCCTATTTCCTTTGTGTACTCCTACTTCTAATGATGCTCCAAAAAAAACCTTTGGGAGCACAGCAGCAGTTTGGAGGTACTCATACTACCTGGTCATGTACTTTGGATTATACCTTGGCCCTTGCCAATAGTTTTGTAAATTAAAACAAAAAATCTGCTTTAACATTTACAGCTAGTCAAATAAGGTAACCATGTAAAACCGTATAAGTATATTGGTACAATTACCTGTCATATGATGCAGCCCTAACAGTCCTGGCACAACCTATAAAAGAAATAAAACAGGAGTAGTTAAAGTGGTTGTGAAGGCTGAAGGTTTTTTACCTTTAAAAATCCTTCTGTGTGCAGCATCCCCCCCAGCCCCCTCAATACTTACCTGAGCCTCATCGCGATCCAGTGAGATGAATGACAGCCTCGGCTGTTCCGGGTCTCTGTCTCCTCATTGGCTGAGACAGCAAGCAGCAGCCATTGGCTCCTGCTACTGTCAATCACATTCAGTAAGCCAACGAGGAGATAGAGAGGGCAGGGTCAAGTCATGGCTTCATGTGTGAATTAACACAGGGAGCAGTGGGTGCCCCCATAGCAAGCTGCTTGCTGTGGGGGTGTCCGACAGAAATGAGGAGCCAGGAGAGCCTGTGGGGGACCCGAGAAGAGGAGGAGCTCGGCTACTCTGTGCAAAACCACTGCACACAATAGGTAAATATAGACGTTTGGTATTTAAAAAAAAAAAATGAACCTTTAGAATCACTTTAATTCAGAGCGACTGACAGTTAAGAAGAATCATCCCACCCTCACACCCTTTGCCACTGACCTCTGTTATATGGTTTTGTACCTACACCAGTCTTTTGTTGTTATTTGAGTTCAGTATTTCGGGCCATAATAGCTGAACTACATACTATGTGTGTATATACAGTATATATATATATATATATATATATATATATATATATATATATACATATACACATACACAGTTAGGTTCATATATATTTGGACACAGGCACAATTTTAGTTTTTTCAGGTATTTACCAAAACATATTCAAGCTATAGTTATATAATGGATATGGGGTGAAAGTGCATACACTCAGGTTAAATTTGAGGATATGTACATCCAAATTGGAGGAAGGGTTTAGGAATTACAGCTTTTAAGAGTAGCCATCCCACCTTTTTCTAGGGACCAAAAGTAATTGGACAGTTGAATCAAAAGCTGTTCCATGGCCAGGTGTAGGCTACTCCTTCATTATTTCTTCATCAATTAAGCAGGTAAAAGGTTTGGAGTTGATTCTAAGTGTGGCATTTGCATTTGGAATCTATTGCTGTGAACCTACATCATGTGTTCAAAGCAGCTGTCCATGCAAGTGAAGGACACTCTCTAGGAGGTGGGCATATCATTTTCAAAGTCTACAACCAAGAGAAGACTTCACGAGAGCAAATACAGAGGTGAAAACCATTCATAAGCCTGAAGAATAGAAAAGCCAGATTAGACGTTGACAAAAAAAATCTACAAAAAGCCAGACCAGTTCTTGAAAAGCATTTTTTGGACTGATGAAACTAAGATGAATCTGTACCAGAATGACGAGAAGAAAAAAGTGTGAAGAAGGCTTGGAACAGCTCATGATCCAAAGCACACAACATCATCTGTAAAACATGGTGGAGGCAGTGTGATGGCATGGGCATGCATGGCTTCCAGTGGCATTGGGACATTGGTGTTTATTGATGATGTGACAGAAGACAGAAGCAGCTGGATGAATTCTGCAGTGTTTAGAGATATACTGTCAGCCCAGATTCAGCCAAATGCAGCAAAGTTGATTGGACGGCGCTTCACAGTACAGATGGGCAATGACCCAAAAACACACTATAAAAGCAACCCAGGAGCTTTTGAAGGAAAAGAAGTGGAATATTCTGCAATGGACAAGTCAATCACCTGATCTCAACCCAAATAAGCATGCATTTCACTTGCTGAAGGAAAAACTAAAGGCTGAAAGACCCACAAACAAAGAACAACTGAAGATAGCTGCAGTTAGAGCCTGGCAAAGCATCAGAAAGGAAGAAACCCAGTCTTTGGTAAAGTCCATGGGTTTCAGACTTCAGGCAGTCATTGTCAGTAAAGGATTCTCAACAAAATATTAAAAATGAACATTTTATTTATGATTATATTCATTTGTCCAATTACGTTTCGTCCCTTGAAAAAGGGGGGATGGCTATTCTTAAAATCTGTGATTCCTAAACCCTTCCTCCAATGTGAACGTACATACCCTCAAATTAAACCTGAGAGTGAGCACTTTCAGCCCATATCTATTATATAACTATAGCTTGAATATTTTTGGGTAAATACCTGAAAAAAAACAAAACTTGTGCCTGTGTCCAAATATATATGGACCTAACTCTCTCTCTATACATATATATACACATAGTATGTACTACTTTGTATATTATTGGTCAATAAGCATTACATTACTTATTAGTTACGGTATGTTTTTATTATTGTTACTATTATAGAATAATAAAGGGTCATGGCCATTTCAAGCCACTAATCATATTGCGTAATGTTATTATATTATTTTGGGTTCAGTCTACGGTCCCATAGACGTAACACACATAGACTTCATAAACAGTCATCCTATCTGACAGTAATCCCAAGTAAAAAGTCCACATTACAAATGTGGATGGGTTGTCTATTAAACCGCCTCCCACCCGCCATATAGTCCAATGACGGATGCAAGGTGGTTCTCTCGTTCTGGGAAGACGTCATATGACTTCCTCCCATTCTCACCGCGCATGTGCAGCTCCGGGAGCGTGCAGTGTGGCGATCGGCGGTGCGCTGTGTCCCTCGAACACAGCGGATCACCGATCCATGGAAAGAGCCGAAGATGTCGGCTCGGTCATGTGATCAGCTGTGTCCAATCACAGCTGACCACATGTAAACAGGGAAATGCCGGTTATCGGCATTTCTCTCCTCACGAGCTGTCACGCTGACAGCTCGTGAGGAGAGGAGAGCAGGTAATTGGCATTCCTCGGAGGGGACATGTGCACTGATGATCAGTGTGCCCTGATGATCAGTGTAGCCCCAGCAGTGCCATCTGTCAGTGTCCATCAGTGCCAGCTCTCAGTGCTCATCCATGCCACCTGCCAGTGCCCCTCAGTGCCACATCAATGCCACATATCAGTGCCTACCAGTGCACATCAATGCCACATATCAGTGCCCATCTGAGCTGCCTTTCAGTGTCACCCATCAGTGCCAGTCAGTGCCACCTTTCAATGCCAATCAGTGCCCTCTAACAGTGCCAGTCAGTGCCACCTATCAGTGCCATATATCAGTGCTGCCTTTCAGTGCCCATCAGTGATGCCTGTCAATGCCCACCAGTGCCACCTACCAGTGCCTCCTCAGCAGTGCCCATCAGTGCCACCTATCAGTGTCCATCAGTGCTGCCTATCAGTGCCCATCACTGCAGCTTCATTAGCGCACATCATGAAGGAGAAAAATCACTTATTTACATCATTTTATAACAAAAACTAAGAAAAAAAATTTTTTTTCAAAATTTTCTGTGGTTTTTGATTTGTTTAAGAAAAAATAAAAAACCCAGAGGTGATTAAATACCACCAAAGGAAAGCTCTATCTGTCACAAAAAAAAATTTCAAAAAATTTCATATGGGTACAGTGTTGCATGACCGTGCAATTGTCATTCAAAGTGTGACAGCGCTGAAAGCTGGAAATTGGCCTGGGCAGGAAGGGGGTATAAGACGCCGGCCCACAGCACCTACAGACGCCAGCCCACAGCACCTACAGACGCCGGCCTACAGCACCTACAGACTGTCACGACCAGCGAGCAGATGACCCAGCCGCCCACCACTCTCCTTCTCCTCCCACAGATGAACCCGGCCCACGAGACCCAACTCAGCCTCCGCCACTTCACGACTCTCCGCATCAATACGCCCTGAAGTGAAACCTTTCACCTACCTCAATTGACCAGCACTCCGCTCACCCTCCTAATATGCCACCTGTACTCCTCCTCCTCATACTCCTCTCCTCCATTCCCCAAATATCCTCCCTCTACCCCCCTACTCCCCCAAAACAACTACACATTGCACCCTCACTACTTCGATCCCCCCTCTACGGCTCTCACCACCTCCTCCTAATACTCCACTCTCCCACCAACCCACACGCAACCACTAACAGACCCACACGCTCTTGCACATCCCACTCCCATGCCACCTTTCTCCACCTTCTTCTTCTCCTAACCACCGGGGACATCTCCACGAACACTGGTCCCTCACCACCTTACTCACCCACTAGGCACCCTCCTGCTCCCACAAACCGCCGCAACCCCCTCAACCGTATACCTGTCCCCCTCTTCCCCGCATCCACCCCTCCACTCTCGGTTGCACTTCAGAATGCCCGATCGGTTTGCAACAAGCTCACAACCATCCATGACCTCTTTATCTCCCACTCCCTCAACCTCCTAGCGGTCACCGAAACCTGGATCCAAGCCACTGACTCCCCCTCCCCTGCGGCACTCTCCTACGGAGGCCTCGTCGGGTCCCATTCACCCAGACCGAGCGGTCGTAGAGGTGGTGGGGTCGGCATACTCTTTATCCATATCAACGTCAACAACCCGGCTACATCCCAACTCCTCCACTTAACCTCTTCTTTTGCACTCTCAGAGTGCACACAGTCCTCCACCCACACTGACGGGAACACCCTGGACCTCGTTTTTTCTCATCTCTGCACCCTCCACAACCTCACAAACACCCCTTTCCCTCTCTCTGACCACAACCTCATTATGTTCTCCGTCTCCCCATCCTCAAACACCTCCCCCCCAAACGTCAAACCATCACCAGCCGTAACCTCCACAACCTGAACCCGGCCCCTCTCCACTCCGCAGCTGACCGTCTGTGCGACAGTATCCTTCCACTATCCTGCCTCGACCTGGCTACTACTGCGTATAACAACTTGCTGTCAGCTGCTTTAGACTCCCTAGCACCCCTAACCACACGCAGCATTAGACCCCAACCGCTTCAACCCTGGCAGAACGACCGCACCAAAAATCTTAAACGACACAGTCGCGCGCTGGAGTGATTATGGCGCAAAAACAGATCCCCTCAAGCGTACACCCTTTACAAATCCTCCTTCCTCACCTACACCTCCTCTCTCCATGCCACCAAACAAGCCTACTTTGTAACCCTCATCAATTCCCTCCTCCTCCCACGCCCAACTGCAGGATTTCTCCAGGACTTCCCCCATCCTCTGGAACTCACTACCCCAATCCATCAATGTCACCTACCCTTCTCACCTTTAGGCACACCCTGAAATCCCATCTCTTCAGGGAAGCCTACCCCACCCTCACCAAACAGCCGATCTCCTCCACTCCTCCTACCACTCCATCCCCCACAGCCACTTTCTCCTGTGCCACTATCCCCTCCCTCCTAGATTGTAAGCTCGAAAGAGCAGGGCCCTCGAACCCCTCGTATACTGTTTTGTTACTGTATTGTCTTATGTACTGTCCCCCACTACGCTGTTCAGCGCTGAGCAAACTTTCTGGCGCTATATAAATACTGTATAATAATAATAAGTGCCCTGTAGGGTATTGGTTAAAGGAGACCCTGGTGTGTGCTAATCACTGGATGTTCTTCAGCTTCCCTGTGACCTGTGGTCCTGTGTACCTTCTTATGCTGATTGATCTCCTGTTGCTGACCTGGCTAGTTCCTGAACTTGCTCTATGGATTTGAATACTGACCTTGGCTTGCCTCTGACTATTCTCTGCCTACTTCCCTGGTTCTGACCTCAGTCTGCTACTGGACACTGCTCTGCCTGCTTTTCTGGTATTGATCCCGGCCTGCTACCTGACCAAGCTTCTGCCTCACCGTGTATAAACCTGGCAAATCCTCACTACGTCTCTACTAAGCTACCAGCACATGTGCTTCTTTGAGCCTTGTACCTCTGTCATCACCTTCAGGGGTGCTTAGACCAGAGCTGAAAGGGAAGCCCTCAGCTTTGGCCTCCAACCAAGGTACGTGACACCTTCCTATTATAAGGTACCAATGCTCTTTTTCTGTCTCCAATTTGCCTTGACATGTCATCACATGGGCTTCTGGTGTCTTTTTAAACACACAGGTACAGTCTACTGTTATCACCATCAGGAGACATCTCCTTAGAAATGGCAGTTATTTTTTTGTATTGTACTGGTAAAAAGCGTACATCATACTGGCCTAAAATGAACCTGTACTTATTTTAAATGTTTCACAATGAAAAATGTGCCTTGCAACAGACACAGATGTCTGCTGCTTCATGTTCTTCCTCTGTACTCCTCTATGATAGTTTCACTTTACTTCACCTGACTTTATGCTTCAAGAAGGGCCTGGATTCTTTCTTAGATACACAGAATATAACTGGATACTAACATTTATAGGAAAAGTTGATCCAGGGAATATTCAATTGCCTCTCGGGGGATCAGGAAGGAATTTTTTTCCCAGCAGGAGCAAATTGGATCATGCTTTGCTGGGTTTTTTTTGCCTTCCTCTGGATCAACTGTGGGTATAGGATTATAACTTTTTTTTTATGGTTGAACTGGATGGACTTTTGTCTTTTTTGCAGCCAGACTAACTATGTAACTATGTAATCCTGACAACTGACATCCCGTTGTCCTATGAGACTGTTTCAGTCAGGTTCCAGTAATAAACTAAAGCTAACTCAGAAAGGTGAACAGAATTAACTTTTTGTGATGACTAAAAGTAATAGTAGACATCTTGCTGTGTCCGTCCCTGAGGCAAGACTTTTACCTTTTAAAATGGAGTACAAATTCACTTTAGGTACTGCAAAATGTGGTGGCACTATAATGAAAGAAAAACATTTTATTGCGCTATATCTTTGTTATAAAGTTAAGAATAAATCACATTTATTAACGATACAAACAATAAAGCAGTCCTTGAGTTCACCTAGTCTGCCTTTCTCTTGCCGATGTAACATCTTAGACTTTATCCACATAGGAAGGGGGGGGGGCCACTAATATTTTTTTCCTACTTATACACAGACAGAAACACATGCAGCCAGATGCCACCCGCATACCCGTGTTGCCAGGGAAACTGTCATTTTGCTTTTCTGTCACCTCTGGCTGAGTCAGTGAAGCACCAGGGAACGTGTGTGCGACAGGACAGGAGGTAAGGATCAGGAAAAATTGATTGCAGAGCTGCCTATAAACAGCAAAACAGATCCCTGTAGTGGGGTTTTTTGGCCGTAAGTCAGCAAAGCACCGACAGAACACAGTTTCTAAAATAATACTTTAGCTGGGTGATACTGGGAAATAATGTGATAACGTGGTTACCAGGGCAACCTGCACTATGCAAGGTATCGTAGAATGTTACATAATGTATAAATCCTCTTTTATGGTTTGTCGTCATTCTTTTACCCTTCACAATGTTGTAAATGTTCTACTTTTCTTCTATCTTTGTGTCACAAAATGGACTCTCAAGTGGAGGCTGGCCTACATCATCATCAGCGGAAAAGGTCGAGTGCTCAGCCTGAAGGAATTGGTATATGAGAACCACTAACATATTAGAGATTGAGGTATAATTCACTGAATGGAAAGTCAGCCCACATTAGGAAATCAGGCTGATATATAGCAGGCTCAAAGGAAATGTAACTGATAATTTAGAATGGGTTTGGTAGATTCATGAGTCAAACTGGTATAAAAATTACAACACATTCTGTAATTATAAAAGTACCTCTTAAGGTTGACAGTTTTTTTCTGATTTGCTCCTGATTAACCAACCAAGCTGTAGATTATGTTGAAGTCATGTGTCCCAGCAAGATAAACCGCATAAGGGAGCAATGGCAAAATCAATAATGGAATTTAAGAAAGGGATGAATTATTTTCTTACTGCTATTGATATCCAAAGCTACATTTACTTAAGATCAATATGTGGGTAGCTTCATTGAGAGAATTGATGCAACTGTACGTGATGGGTTATGAAGTAATTTTTTCCGTTTCCCAAGAAATGACAGAGTTGCCAACAGTTGCCCAAGAGGTTTGTCCTGCCTTTCCCTGGGGCCAAAACTGGATGTTACATGTTGTACTGGATAGACATGAATCTAATGCCACCCATTGATGGATTGAATCTTGGCAAGTTCAGCAGGGACTGTCCGAGATTTGATCAATCTTTGGGCAGGCTGGTCGTACTAAAGTCGATTGATCAGCTTTGGTACAACCAACCTGTCTTTTTTTCATGTGCTTACTGCCAGCAGATATGGCAGCCAGCAGTGATCATTGTGCTTTCCAGCAGGGAAGGAAAAACACAATAGAGTTGTGGGAAGGAAATCAAACAATTTTCTCTCCTTCCAGCATAGGTGAAAAATTGCATAATCTATGTGCTGCTTTGGTTAAACCTAATCAACAGTGGTGTAGAAACAACGGTGGCAGAGGTTGCCCCCTACTCCTGGGGTGTCCATGGGGTCTACTTAGCCATATCCAGATGCCTTTCCAACGTTATCACCTTAAACAAATGTGCAGATAAAGCACCTCTGGTAGAGAGGGAACATAGTGTGTAAGGTGGAAGGAGACATAAGAAATGGGGGTGTTAGGTGCATAGGAGGCGTTTGAAGATTGAAGATTTTAGGTATAGGAAACAATGGGACAGACATGTAAGCTGCTGAAGGAGTTACAGCATTTTAAAACAAACGCTCCTTTAATAATGTTTGGTAAGGGTAATCTAAAAACACTTGAAGATAATTGCAGGACTTTTATACTTTTCATATTTTATGTTTCTTTCCTTTCCCATTCTTCTTATCCATTTTCACTGAGGAAAAATGAACCAATCTCTCTTAATGTGTATGTAAACTCAAAATGTCATATTATCTATATATGCCTGCTATACCATGTACTTGTAATAAAACGTATCCTGTTCTCTTTGTATTGCTTCTTTTGTGTGAAATCCCAGGTGTTCCAGTCAGTGTCTCTGCTTTCCTATTGAAAACTGACCACACTGGGCATGAGAGCACAGCATGGTCAGTTCTATAGCTATGCTGGGAACTCAATGTGCTCTCCTCCAATGATCAAACTTGTCTTGACACCCCAACAGTACAGGTTTTCATTGGAAAGGTTAGTGTACTGCTGTTTCTCCTTTCCCAGTAAAAAAAAGTTTATCATGTTTTTTTTTATCTATACATAAATGTTTTGCCTTTCATTTCTATTTTAAACTGTATGGGTTGTTTTACAAGGTAAGAACTTATACTTTAAACTTCTTCTATGTGACAGTGCACATCATCCGAGGGGGAAAGCATTAGTGATGTAACCTTCCCAGGATGCATCTGTGAGACCCTGGTTACATCACCAGTGCCTCACTCAATCGGGAAGTGGGAAAACAGAAAATGTTTAACTAATGAATATACAGTGAGGAACAGAAGTATTTGAACACCCTGCAATTTTGCAAGTTCTCCCACTTAGAAATCATGGAGGGGTCTGAAATTCACATTGTAGGTGCATTCCCACTCTGAGAGATGGAATTAAAAAAAAAAATTCAGGAAATCACATTGTATGATTTTTAAAGAATTTATTTGTCTTGCACTGCTGAACATAAGTATTTGAACACCTAAGAAACAGCAAGAATTCTGGCTCTCAAAGACCTGTTACTGTGCCTTTAACCAGTCCACCTCTACTCCACTCATTAATCTAACTTAGGAGCACCTGTCTGAGCTCTTTAAAGACACCTGTCCACCCCACAGTCAGTCAAGCGCCAACTACTACCATGGGCAAGACCAAAGAGCTGTCAAAAGACACCAGAGACAAAATTGTGGACCTCCACAAGGCTGGAAAGGGCTACGCGGAAATTGCCAAGCGGCTTGGTGAAAATAGATCAACTGTTGGAGCAATTATTAGAAAATGGAAGAGGCTAAAGATGACTGTCAGTCTCCCTCGGACTGGGGCTCCATGCAAGATCTCACCTCGTGGGGTATCACTGATGATAAGCAAGGTGAGGAATCAGCCCAGAACTACAAGGGAGGAGCTGGTCAATGACATGAAGAGAGCTGGGACCACAGTTTCAAAGGTCACTGTCGGTAGAACACTACGCCGTCATGGTTTCAAATCATGCATTGCACGGAAGGTTCCCCTGCTCAAGTCATCACATGTCCAGGCCCGTCTGAAGTTTGCCAATGGCCATGTGGATGATCCAGAGGAGGCATGGGAGAAAGTCATGTGGTCAGATGAGACCAAAGTAGAACTTTTTGGTCTAAACTTCACTTGTCGTGTTTGGAGGAAAAAGAAGGATGGGTTGCATCCCAAGAACACCATCCCTACTGTGAAGCATGGGGGTGGTAACATCATGCTTTGTGGGTGCTTTTCTGCGAAGGGGACAGGACGACTGCACTGTATTAAGGAGAGGATGAATGGGGCCATTTATTGTGAGATTTTGAGCAACAACCTCCTTCCCTCAGTCAGAGCATTGAAGATGGATCGTGGCTGGGTCTTCTAACATGACAACCACCCGAAGCACACAGCCAGGAAAACCAAGGAGTGGCTCTGTAAGAAGCATATCAAGGTTCTGGAGTGGCCTAGCCAGTCTCCAGACCTAAATCCAATAGAACATCTTTGGAGGGAGCTGAAACTCCATGTTGCTCAGCGACAGCTCCGAAACCTGACAGATCTAGAGGGGATCTGGGTGGAGGAGTGGGCCAAAATCCCTGTTGCAGTGTGTGCAAACCTGGTCAAGAACTACAGGAAATGTTTGACTTCTGTAATTGCAAAGAAAGGCTTCTGTACCAAATATTAACACTGATTTTCTCAGGTGTTCAAATACTTATGTTCAGCAGTGCAAGACAAATAAATTCTTTAAAAATCATACAATGTGATTTCCTGAATTTTTGTTTTTCAATTCTGTCTCTCAGAGTGGGAATGCACCTACAATGTGAATTTCAGACCGCAGGGTGATTTCATATCATTATGATGAGCTGCGCATTGATGTGATTTTTGTAAAGGAGGGGAAAGGTCCACCTAAAGCCTGGAGTATCAGGTTTGGGATGAAAGCTGATGTCCTGGAACATATCTTGGATTGGGTGTATAGAGTGTCACACTAAAAATAATCATCCTAGGTTTAAGAGAGAAACTGGAAACTGTGGTCTAAAACATTTTCCAGCCCCTACATTCCTGTGCCAGCTATTGTTATGTTATCAACGCATTAATGTCTAGAACACACATTTTTACTAAGACTACTACACTACTGGAGGCTCTCCCTGATCTGTCTGTTGTTAGCCCCAATGATGTCATGCCAGTTATATATTTTAGGAGTCTGTAAATTTTCAGTTTATAGTATGCAGGCTTGAAACAATACGATATTGCCAAGCGTTAACTCTGTTATGTATTTTGTGTAAGATTACATCTAGTATATTTTCATTGACTATTCATTTTGAAGTATTATTGCACAATTTAGCTTTACAATTCATTGTTAATGTAACTTTTCTGTAAAAATGATAAGATGTTCTCTCTGGTTCCTATCTCTAAAATTCAGCCAAGAAAAAGGCTTCATATCTATAGGCAGCCACCCAATGCATCTTGATCTGTTGATTGCAATTGTTTTACTTTTGATAAACCAACACTGGATCAGTTTGCAATGTATTACTACCCTTAATTGCATAACAAGGATGCTTGTTAGTGTTCTTGTTTAGGGGTGTATCAGTCACTTTACTGGTATGACACTTATTAGCTGCATACAAGTGTACAGGTATGTTATGTGTCAGCCTTTCAATAAAGTGTATTTAAACCCAAAGACTTAATTAGAATCCACGCATGTAGTGCAAAGCAACAGGTTTATCTTAATGATGTATAAATATAGAATAGACAGCGCTCTTATATACATTTAATTATAAATCGCCCCATGTACAAATATATCCAATCCTCAACAATCAAAGAGCAGCACGTCTCCAAGCTTCTAATAAGCCAGAATTATAGGCATATTGTATAGACCGCACTCTTCTAAACAATGCGCAAAGAAATATGTGTAATAAATAAATGTGCTCTTTGCAACATACATAAATAAATGAATAAATCCCCTCCTAGATTGTAAGCTCCAAGGAGCAGGGCACTCCTATCCCTCTTGTATTGAACTGTATTGTTGCTGTATTGTCTCCCGTTATATTGTAAAGCGCTGAGCAAACTGTTGGCGCTATATAAATCCTGCATAATAATAGTAATAAATAAATAAAACTATATGCAATAAATTAATTCAAAAATAGACAATTCATATTAAACAAAAACATCCATAATCAGTATTCAGACTCAAAGTGCTCAGTGCCAAATGTTCATATCCAAACTGTGCAGAAAAATGACACCAAAGAAGTAGTGCTCTTCCTCTCTTTCCAAAAGAAAGTATACCACTCACCAGAAATGTATGGCCTCTTTTCTCAAAGAAGGTCACACTGGCTTGTGATATCTCAAACCGATGTTAGATTCCTGATTATCTGATAATCCCCCATACACGTGGACAATTGGATCCCATCACATATTGGCAATATTCCTGTGCCTTTAAGAGACTCTGTAGATCTCCCTCATAGAGGGAAAGAGATAGAGGGACCTCTCATAGTGTAGTATTATCCAATTTATTAAAAAGTCAAGCATGTAGTATCTTAGAAATGGTAACCGAAACTACTGGTTTGCGCTCCACTGACCAGAAGACAACCCAACGCGTTTCGTCAGCAATGTCTGATGTCATCAGGAGGTCACATGACCAGGCACTCCCTTCCTTTATATACACACCATTACCGCCATCTTGTTCCTGCTCCATTCAATCAAAATCAGGACCATCCTATGTATTAATTACTTGTTAATACCCTAAACCAAATCTTAATATCATATATGAATTATATCAGTCATCAATTGTGTGTTCTAAAGTTATATATGTGGCTAGTAATTGAAACAATCATAGTGCCACCTAGTATACATAATACTACCCAGACATTGACACATTCTGCCAGGTTTAAAATCTTAGTTTTCAGTGAAAGCCCTAAAGGTGGCAATGACAAGCAATTATTTTTGGCATTTTTGACAAAATACTCCTTTTATAATCAAGCAAAAGGAGTTGCTATGGGGCTTTCTTTGGGAAAAGAGGTAGAGTACTATTCCCTGGGTGTCATTTTTCTGCACAGTTTGGATATGAACATTGGTACTGAGTGCTTTGAGGCTTAATACAGATTATGGAGTTCTTTATTTAATATGAATTGTCTATTGATTTTGTATTAATTTATTGCACATTATTTTGTTGCACATAGTTTTATTTATTTATTCGTGTATTTATTTATGTTGCATGGGTTCATAATGGGGTCATAATACAGACCTGTAGAAATGCAATACTTGCCTTCCTTTTACTCCTACACTACTTAGGGTAACTTCCAGAAGTGAAAGGAAACCCATGAGTAAGCTGCAAGTCACTGTAGTTGCAGTTTACATAAGGCTAAGTTTTTGATGAGCCCAGTGCTGTGATGTGGCATGAGTCATATCAGTTGTTTTCTTCAGCTCCCGAGGCTGAACGGAGCAGTGGTGAGTAAAGGTGAAACTGTGAACAAAAAACAAATTAGCAAATGGTAAATGCAATTTTGTTTTACTTACAATGCTCTACAATGTGTTTTTTGTGAGCATTCAAGTTATACTTTAATTTCTGCTAAGGTTATATAAAATATGTTGATTTCTTCTGAGTGTACAGAAAGCTGCAATTGGATATAATTAGATAGAGTTTCATGTGGCAAAATAGATAATTACTTAATTTGCAATTATTTTTGTAAATACAAGAAAATTTAAACCGCCATCCCCAAGGGATTAGCTGTTGTCAGTGTTTCAGGACTCAGAGTTTAATAATTAAGGACTGTATTGATTACTACAGAAAGTTTTGGTGTGCACTAAAAGCTTGGCTTGTCAACAGCCCTCAAGGGTACTAATTGGGCAACTCTGCTGGACAGTGATGAATATGCAAGATCTACATTTGTTTTAACTATGTAAGAATACAATTTGTAAAAGTTTTATGTATTCAAATATTCAGCAATATTATGGAAATGAGAACAACTACAGTGCTTACAATTTTTAAAATCACTTAATAAAGTCAGTGATTGCATAGCATAGTTGCTAACATTTGACAATAACAAAAAAACTATTTTGTCAGTGGCCACTTTTCAAACACATACAATCAAATGGTTAGTAAAAAGAAAAAATATATGATTCAATATAAAGGGACTTAAAGCAAGGATAGACAGGTAGAGCTGTTCTTATGCATCCCTGAATTCTCTGGACCCATGGCCAATTGTTCATCATGGGGGTGGGCAATCACCCTTCTAATAGGGAAAAGATATTTTTCTGGATGTTTTTACCTCTTAATGATAATATGTAAATAGAATGTGGCAGAAAGGATGTGTTCATTCTTCATGCCATTTTAAGTTCTTTAAAATAAAGCCGTCATAATCTAGAAAACTAAAACAGAACATGAAATGAAAAGGATATATAACAGAAGTTACCTTCAGTGAAAACAGTCTGTAAAAATAATCAGTAGATTTCTAGATTATTTACAGCTGATGCTATCTGCAAAGTAGTGATGGGCTGAACACCCCCTTGTTCAGTTTGCGGTCAAATGTTCTAAACTAATCAATGTTCGACCGTGAACTTTGAACTCAATGCAAATCTATGGGACTCGGCCTTGTAAATTCAAAAATGCACATTTTGAAGGTTTATATGCAAGTTATTGGCCATTAAAGGGTATGGGGACCTGGGTACTGCCCTGAGGGACAAGAATCAATGAAAAAAATAATTTCTAAAAGTACAGTCTTTAAAGGGACAGTCATTTTTCATTGTATAAAGTAAGACAAAAAAATGAAAATTCCTTTAAATATCATGCCTGGGGGGGGGGGGGGGGGGCTTAAACTACCTGCAAAGTTGAACATCTGTACAATGTATAGAACCTGCTGCAGCAGGACTGACATTTTTTTAAAATGACATATATGTAAAACAAAAAGTGTTGGGTCAGGCCCACCCCCAATCCTTACCAGACCCTTTAGGTTTGATAGGAAGGTTAGGAGGGACTCCATTTAGGCCTGGTAGAACTTTTAAGGGGAACCCCACCTCCAAAAAATGGGGGGGGGAAGCATGGGGTCTGCGGACAGGGGGGCTCATTTACCCCTTTAAATAAGGGGGCAGCATGATATGTCTTTTAGGGAGAACCCCACACACTTTTTAAAAAATGTTTTACTGTGGGGTTCCAACTAGCCTCCCTACTAAACCTAAAGGACCTATCATTGATTGGGGGGGGGGGGGGGGGACCCAAGCTGTTTCTTTTTTTCAGTGTATTTTTTGTTTTATTTTTATAATTTGTTTTATTATTATTTATTTATGCATTTATTTTTCCGGTGAGAGTATTCTCCCCTCTGTCTTCGGCAGTGTCTAGCAACACACTGCAAAAGGCTGCAGTGCAAGCAGCCTTTTATAGTGTGAGGCGTGGACTTAGCTGTGACTTTGGCCAATCATGGCTCTCACAGTGCATTGTGCTGTGATTGGCCAAAACATTGCACCTGACCTATGGCTCTCATATTTTTATAATGTATTTTTTCTTTTTTTTGTTCTCCATGTTTTTTTTTCATGTGTATAGTTTCAGTTATAAATTTAATGGTGCAATGTTACGATGTAGAATCTGATATCATTAGTATTGCAAATGAATCCATAGCACCTTATTACTTAATCTTCATTTCATTGCATGTATATATGTTTGTGAATATGCAGGCATTTTTGGATGCACATATGTGCACGCACATGTCTATATATGTTATCCATAATGTTTTACGATTGTTAGGTGCATGATTTTATCAGTCACAATTATTTTTACATTATATTATGTTTTATTGTAGCCCTGATGAAGGAGGAGTTCCTTGACTGGCGCTTCTTCCATATGTGCACATGTTTTCCTGGCAACCTGCTGAAGTACCCACATTAGGATGACCTTACCTATTATGAGCAGCCTAGCTTGAGTCACTGAGCTCTTCAAGTGTTTTTTGCCCTCCTACTACCTTGTTTAACCACCTTCACCCGTCTTGTAAGCAAATGATGGGCGGGCGGTGGCTCTCTCGTTCTGGGAAGACATCAAATGACATCCCCCCACTCTAGCTGCGCATGCGCACTCCTGGGGGCACGCGGCGTGGCAATCGGTAGTGCACTGTGTCCCTAGGACACAGCAGATCACCAAATGCAGTAAAGAACCAATGACACAGGCTCTATCATGTGATCAGCTGTGTCCAATCACAGCTGATCGCATGTAAATAAACATAGCCTCTGCTTTTGCCTTTTATGAAATACTGTATATGCATATGCTTTTTTGTATAAGGAAGATTAACCACTTCCCGCATGTAGGATGTCATATGGCATCCTCAGTTTGAAGTGATTATACTGGGATGATGGCAGCATCCTGTTATCAAAATTTGCAGCCGGTGATTCCTTATATGGCAAAAGTGATTCGAGTGGCTATAACTGCCACTCGATCACTTCTGTGGGGCAGCGCAAGTAGGTCCCCTCCTCCTGCCACCTTTCTCATGCTCACCTGTCCGATCGCAGAGCCCAGGACTGCTGAAACTGGTGGCATTAGCACTAAAGAGAGGGAGAAGAACTAACGTTGTTTCTTCCTCTCTGTGACCCCAGAAACCGGAAGCAATGAGGATTTTGCCACTTCCAGTTTTGGCTAAGTAGCCGATCAGACTAATGTGTGTCTGATTGACTGCATTGGAGGCCAGAGTAGAGATTTGGCATCTTATTGACTCCAGATCTTGCCATAAAGTGGACCTGACATGGTCCATGCTTGGTCCATGTTGTTTATCCCTTGTGAAAGCAATAACATTGATTAAAAAACAATTAAAGTTTAAAGTGAAAGTTTAAAAATAAAAGTTTCAATTAAAATACATAATAAAAGTAAAAACAAACAATTAAAATGCCCCTTCTGCCGTGCTTACGTGCAAATGCAAACACATGCGAAAGTCCCGCACATTCGTGTAAATGATGATCGCACCACACTTGTGAGGTATCGTCGTGAACATCAGAGTGAGAACAATAATTATAGATCCAGACCTGTGTAACTCCAAACCCATAACCTGTAAAGGCTTTTAAAGAATTGCCTGTGCAGATTTTTAGTTAACATAATTTGGTGCTGTTCCATGGGCGTACGCAATTTTAAATAGTGACATATTAGGTATCTATTTACTTGATGTAACATCATCTTTTATATTTTACCAAAACAAATAGGTATTATGTAGTGTTTATGTGCAATAAAATTAATTAAAGTGTATTGTTTCCAAACAGATTGCTTTTAAACAACCACTGCGCAACTACCACTAGCTTCCAGGTCCCATGCTGAGCAGCTGCTCTACAGCATTGTGAGCACAGGAAGTCAACAGGGGCCATTCACAGAATGCTGTGCACTTTCTCAGTGAATGCAAAACCTTCTCTAACTGGATGAGGTAGAGAGATGGGGTGCTGATATTATTTTTTATTTTTTTCCTTGACATACACTTTCAGAATATATGTCTGTTATATCCTGCATTCACTGCCATCTTTAAATTTCTAAACCAATGTTCATTAAAAAATTATTTACTATGGAAGATAAAGTGAAATTAAGTGAAGCAAAAGGCTACCATAGAAATCATATGCAGAGGTATATAAAAACATTTTTTATTTGAAGCAATCTTGCCTTTACATCACCTTCCTTCACCGTACTTTAGTAAATTACCAGTAAATTTCAGGTAAAATACAAGCAAGCTTTTAAGACATGCTTTCTAAAATGTATTTTATTAAGTCAAGCTACCCTAATTTATGACTGCTGCATCTGCTGAATCCACCTCCTCTCTGTGCTATCAATAATTTCTGGAGAATCACACAGTCCAGAATATTGTCCTCCCATATAGATTTAGGTGTGGCCCAGGGGCGGACTGACAACTCATGGGGCTCCCGGGCAATAGGGGATCATGGGGCCCCTGTGTCCTTGCCCACACTCACAAAAGCCTATAAAAAAGGTACCAGGGGCATTTCATGGGGCCCCCTACTGACCCTGGGCCCTCGGGCAGTGCCCGAGTGCTCGAATGGTCAGTCTGCCCCTGGTGTGGCCCCTTTGCATGCCAATAGCTACCAAACTGCGACAGAACCATGCATGATGAACACAGCCAGATACTGGTGTCTTCTAAAAGTGACTCTCCTTTAATAAAAATTAGCTGTTGCTGAAGGCTGCTACGACCTTGATGTTGGGCCATATAGAAATTCCTCTGATTCCAAAGTAGTCTGGACAACGACAAGGGCCTGCATACTGTGTAAGAGGAAGGATCAAAATAGGTGCTCATAGAACAAAATAGGACAGTAGCATATGTATTATGTCACCTATTGTGTATGAAGACCTCTTAAAAATCTTATGAAGCTGCATCATAAACTTGGCTGGATTTTACAAAAAGTGTTGGAAAGAATGGATGTACATTTATGGTTGAGCCCAGCAACCTCTGCTCCCCCTTCCCTCTGAACAAAGGGTTAGAAAGATAAATATGTTGATGCTGAATGTTTATTTGTCATTTGTCTCTGTTTATTTTATGTTATTGTGTAATTCAGAGAGTACTTTTTTATCTTAACATGTACCCTGGAACCTAGTTTATTTCTCCTAGTAGCATTTGTAAAAATAAAAAATGCACCATCAAAAAAAAGGCGATAATCATGTTGTGTAGCTTTGTCATATGCTGTCATGTCACCTGCAAAAAAGTCATGTACTTTATGTCCTGGAAGTCTATTAGCTGTAATTAGCCAATTATTCTGGCAGTAAGTAGAATTACTTTTACATACATATTTTATGGGTCACTAGGAATATACGGCAACTTGCACATCAGATTGGTGACATTTTACTCACGATATCTGACCAGCGACTGCGAAACAAAGATCAGAGTATATCACATTCATTTCTAGTTAAATTATAATCATCATGGTCCAATAAAACATCTTAATTATTAGCATTTTCTTCATTCCATGCATGGCTCAGTAATTTACTTAGGTGTTTTAAAGATATGTTAAAGTGTAACTATAGAAAACATAAAAAACAAAACAAAACAAAAACGAAGTTATACTTACAGTATCTCCCAGAAGTGAGTACACCCCTAACATTTTTGTAAATATATTATTATATCTTTTCATGTGACAACACTGAAGAAATGACACTTTGCTACAATGTAAAGTAATGAGTGTACAGCTTGTATAACAGTGTAAATTTGCTGTCGCCTCAAAATAACTCAACACACAGCCATTAATGTCTAAACCGCTGGCAACAAAAGTGAGTACACCCCTAAGTGAAAATGTCCAAATTGGGCCCAAAGTGTCAATATTTTGTGTGGCCACACAAAAGACAGGATCAAACATCCTTTTTACACAATGAGGAGGATTAACCCCTTAGGTTCCACAGTGAGTATAGCAAGCATGCTTTACTGCATATACAGACTGGTTTAGTAACATTTAAACATTATTTTGAAAAGTCATACTGCAGAAGCAAAAAAACCAAAAGCAATTGTTTTGATATAGAATACAAGTACAGAGACCCGCTCCCTCCACCCTTCTCTAAGTGTCTCTCTCTCTCTAAATATAAATATAGAGAAAAAGTTGCAAGAAAAAGTATGTGAACCCCTTGGGATTACATAGAGTTTTGCATGAATTGGGCATAAAATGTACTCTGAACGTCATCTAAGTCACAACAATAAAACACAGTCTGCTGAACATAATACTACACAAATATTAGATGTTGCCATGTTTTAATTGCACATAACATGTAAACATTCACAATGCAGGGAGGAAAAAGTATGTGAACCTTTGGACTTAATAACTGGTTGACCCTCCTTTGGCAGCAATAACCTCAACCAAACGTTTCCTGTAGTTGCATATCAGACCTGCACAACGATCTGGAGTAATTTTGGACCACTCCTCTTCACAAAACTGTTTCAGTGTAGCAATATTCTTGGGATGTCTGGTGTGAATCACTCTCTTAAGGTCATGCCACAGCATTTCAATCGGGTTGAGGTCAGGACTCTGACTGGGCCACTCCAGAAGACGTATTCTGTGCTGTTGCAGCCATTGTTTTGTTGAATTACTTGTATGCTTTGGGTCATTGTCCTGTTGCATCACCCATCCTCTGCGGAGCTTCAGTTGGCGGACAGATGGTCGTACGTTTTCCTGCAAAATGTCTTGATAAACTCTGGAATTCATTTTCCCATCAATAACA
Source organism: Staurois parvus (assembly GCF_062004578.1). Lineage (NCBI taxonomy): Eukaryota > Metazoa > Chordata > Amphibia > Anura > Ranidae > Staurois > Staurois parvus. Next base: position 2,280,144 of record NW_028317941.1, read on the forward strand.
ACAATCCGTCCAGGCCCTGAGGCAGCAGAGCAGCCCCAACCATGATGCTCCCTCCACCATGTTTTACAGTGGGGATGAGGTTTTGATGTTGGTGTGCTGTGCCTTTTTTTCTCCACACATAGTGTTATGTGTTCTTCCCAAACAACTCAATCTTGGTTTCATCTGTCCACAGTATATTTTGCCAGTAGTGCTGTGGAACATCCAGGTGCTCTTTTGCAAACTTCAAACGTGCTGCAATATTTTTTTTGGACAGCAATGGCTTCCTCCGTGGTGTCCTCCCATGTACTCTATTCTTGTTTAATGTTTTCCTTATTGTAGATGTGTCAACAAAAATGTTAGCATGTGCCAGAGATTTCTGTAGGTCTTTAGCTGACACTCTGGGATTCTTCTTTACCTCATGCAGCATTCTGCCTGCGCTCTTGCAGTCATTTTTACAGGACGACCACGCATAGGGAGAGTAGCAACAGTACTAAACTTTCTCCATTTGTAGACAGTCTGTCTTACTGTGGACACATGAACATCAAGGCTTTTGGAGATACTTTTGTAACCCTTTCCAGCTTCATTCAAGTCAACAATTCTTGATCGTAGGTCTTCTGAGAGCACTTTTCTGCGAGGCATGGTTCACATCAGACAGTGCTTCTTGAAACCAGTAAACCCAAAACAGGTGTGTGTTTTTTAAGGGCAGGACAGCTGTCAGCAACACATCCAATATCATCAGACTGATTGGAGTCAAGGTTGGCTCACTCCTGGCTCCAATTAGCTCTGGGAGAAGTCATTAAGCTAGGGCCTCACATACTTTTTCCTCCCTACACTGTGTATGTTTACATGTTATGTGCAATTAAACCATGGCAACATCTAATGTTTGTGTAGTATTATGTTCAGCAGACTGTGTTCTTCTATTGTTGTGACTTAGATGACTTTCAGAGCACATTTTATGCCCAATTCATGCAAAACTCCACGTAATCCCAAGGGGTTCACATACTTTTTCTTGCAACTGTATATGTATATATATATATATATATATATATATATATATATATATATATATATGCTTTTTATTATGATTTAGCTTTGCAGTAAAGTTCTCACTCCTTCCCCTCCAGGCCAAGAAAAATACAATTTATAAAAATACAGTGCTTTATGGAATGCAAAGTCTTTGTGTCTTTCTTCACTTACAACATGTTCCTAGGCATGTTCCTTTTGAATTAGTCAATGTATGCTGCTTTTTCATTGCTATAAGAGCAGCTGATTCCTAATCCCTGTATGCAAACTCCTAATTCACATATACAAGTGTGCTGCTTCTATGCCCACTGACTATCTACAGGAAATTGCTGAAGGAAAATCCCAGCAGTTTTTGACAACTAGAGGATTCCAGTGGATTTCCAGTGGAAAAAAACCTTCTGACACATTAGGTAGGCACTTTATAAGAACCAAATTCTCAATAAACTCACACTGGATGTTTAGCTGGTGTTTCCGTTGTAGTCTAGCATGCAGATCAAGAGCTCTGACTACACTTGCTGCATGCTTTTTCCAAAGCAAAGGACTGAAGGCTTCGGTGGCCAGCTCTAGCACTTTCCAAAGTAGGTCAGCAATGGTACCCTCTGTGTTTCTCTTGGGAAAGATTTCCTTAAAATAAGTCCTGGTGTAAAACTATTTAAATGCTTATTTACCTGTTTCATACCTTTAATACCTTAATGATGAAGGTTAAAATAAATATTAACACCTGGGCCCAGTTTTGCAACTGTAGCATGTGTTACTAAAACTGTACATTATCATTCAGTCAGGTAAAACATACCTTGTTTTTTTTTTCAGGACAAATTGGGCTTTTATTTGGTGGGAAATGATAATGGATATCTCCTGATTTTTTCTATTATCAATAAAAAAACTGGAATTATATTGTAAAAATTATCATTTTTTTAAATTTAGCTCTATATTTCTTGCTATTACCATAACATAACATCAAGGAACAGCTCAAAATAGATTCTCCTGCTCCTGACAGTCACAGCAATACCACATATGTATATGTTATTTGTTGTCTGTACACGTAGTAGGGCCAAAACATTTGAACAGCTATAAAATGCTTGAAAGTTAGAGGAAATGAAAAGAAGTTCATTGTTAGGATTTACTTACTCAAAAAGCCTTTTGGAATTGGCCAGCAACCTTAGCATCACCCTGGAATGGCTCACTTTTAGGAATGCTGTCCACATGCTCTGTTTTGGTGAACATAGGCTAAAAGGATAAATTCCCTAGATAGCTCACCTTTTTTTCATCACTTATACATTGCACTAATCTAAAACATTGACTGTGTATGTAGTTCATGGCTATTTAGTCAGAATACATTTCCTACTGGGAGCTTTTAGAAAGCAGTGACTGTTGCATCTTCATTAATGATGCTTTAAATACTGAGAAGAACAATGAGATGAAAACATCCTTTAAACAAGTGGTCCTCGAACATTTTTTTCACTTATGCCTCATCTACTTCATGCCATAATCACAACAGCTGAAACTGAGGAAATAAAATAGGTCCATCTATGTCAAAATACAACACTCAAAATGAAAAATGAGAGCTCTAACACAAGAGCCCGAAAGCATGGGCATGCAGACACCATCCCTCTATATTTACCCAGTTGCCGCCCGGCCTATAGCCAGATGGCTATAGGCAGATCGTGGTGCAGCTTGTCCCGCTGGGTGGATGTCACATGGCGTCCTTTCAGGCATGCGCATGCCTGCAGGGCCACGCTGCGCCACGATCTTTCACCGGCCATGTACCTCGGACACGGCCGATGACACATCTGTGTACCACCCCTGTTGCCAGTACCATGTGACCTGCTGTGACCAATCACAGCAGGTCACATGACAGTTGTGTATAATGGATGGCTTCCTTTCATGCCATCCATTGTATAAAAGTGTGTCTAGCTGTGAATGATCACAGCGATCACATGCAAAAGCTGGGCCAATCACAGCCCAACTGTGTCATGTGATTAGCTGTGGCCAAATCACAGCTAATCACAAAAAAAAACCTATGTTACTATGGTAACATTGTACTACTTTGGTCATAGTGAAATATGAAAAAAAAATTTAAAAAAGAGAAAAAAAAATTAATAAAAAAAAAAAATTATCAATTTTTTTTTTCGTACTGTCACCAGTCAGTGTCCCTGATCACCACCATGCCAGATATATGATGACACTGTACTGCACTGGTGACAGTATGTAAAAAAAAAATAGTGCAAATAATTTTTTTTAATTTCTTCATTTCTGAAACATTATGACAAAAAAATTACAACTTCAAAATACTCGCCATGCCTGTTATTAAATACATCAGACTGTCTACTTTGCAAAAAGGGGTCATTTGGGGGATATCTGTACTGTTCTGACTTTCTTGGACCTCAAGAAATTAGATTGGCTGTCAGTACTTCAGGATTGATCAATATTCAGATCTATACCATAGTTTGTGAACTCTATAACTTTCCTACAAACTAAATAATACATCCTAATTTGGGTTATTTTCACCAAAGAAATGTAGCAGAATACATCTTGGGCTAAATTTATGAAGAACAATTATTTATTTGCAAACTTTTATAACAAACAAAGAAAAACGTGTTTTTTTTCCAGATTTTTGGTCTTTTTTTGTTAATTTAGCAAAAAATAAAAATCCCAGCGATGATTAAATACCACCAAAAGAAAGCTCTAGTTGTGTGAAGAAAATGATAAAATTTTTGTTTGGGTACAATGTTGTATGACCGCGCAATTGTCATTCAAAGGGTGAGAGCGCTGAAACCTGAAAACTGGCCTTGGCAGGAAGGGGGTAAAAGTGCCCGGCATGGAAGTGGTTAAAATGCAAACAAAAGAAAAAAAAATTTCTCAGAAATAGGTAGAAATTAGTTTAGGGCCCCTTTAAGAAATCAGATAAGGAAAAAAGTGGGAAGAGATTAAGCACGTGACCATGTAACATTCTGAAATATTGGGGGCTCATTATACAAAGGCACTCTGTGAATGAATTTTCCACAGTAGGTCAGAGTTGGCCAATGGGTTCCCCACCCTCCCTCCCTTGTGCAAGGCACTATTTATGTGGTTTGTGTCACCTTTTCTATAGAAAAGGGGGGACTTATTGATAGAATTATTTCCGATAGCTCGAGTCCTTAAAGACTGAGCAAGTTTATTTATGATTGATAATTAAGAGTGTAAGATGTATGAATAAATTATATTGCAAATGTAATTTATGTTATGTGTAATTACCAATAAAAGTGCCGCTGGCAAAAAATGTTATACCCAAAAAAAATGTATGTGTGTCATTATTTGAAATTAAATTATCTAAGTATAGTTATTCGGGGAAGAGGGATAAAGTGCGGCCTGCATTCCCATGAAGTTTTCCCACTACTGGCACTAGTCACTACTGGCTCTAGCTTTGGTCATATCGCTGTTGTGGGTCACTGGGGTGCACTTACTAGTGTTCTCTTGTGACCCAGAATCAGCGGACAGCGGGCTAAAGCTTTGTGCCACCCCTGACAGCCCTGTTATCCTGTGCCATGGCCTCTGTTGGCATTGTTGAAATCTGGCCCTGGGGAGCATAGATTGAACACATAGCGTATCCACAGGCTGCCTGCAGAAATTACATTTTATACATCCCTTCTTTACTGACATAAGATAAATATTTCCTGAACTGAGGACAATCAGATTCCCTCATCTGTCATTTAATGTCCATGGGAAACCTTAATCTCAGCTGCCTATAAAAAAACACTACTGCCTGCATATGGCACAGTTACCTGTATATTGCTGCTGATCTGCTTGGATAATGACACTCAGCTGTCTGCATATGACACAAATGTATCTTATTATTATTATACAGGATTTATATAACGCCAACAGTTTGTGCAGCGCTTTACAAAATGAAGGTAGACATTACAGTTACAATACAATTTGGTACAAGAGGAAACCGGGGGCCCTGCTCGTTAGAGTTTACAATCTAAGAGACTGTGTCTTCGTATTCCATATACGTATTTGCTATAAAGTGTCGTGGGGCTACCTCTTTGACCACTTTTCACTTCCCTTTCACTGCAACTCTGGTACTACTCTATATGAGCCAAATGTTCATGTATTTTGTAAATGTAAAGTGATGCACCTAAAGTGGCTGTAATCCTCAGACATGATATATGAACAAAGCATATCCCTCTATAGTATGCACTTGTCTCAAGAACACTAAGTGTCATTTCTGTCTGCTGCCTTGTTCTTCTGCTATCAGCATGCATCACGTCTGACAAATTTTCCTGACACCATGAGAAAAATGGTGGCAAGGGAGGGTGCTCCAGCAGATTGACAGCTTCAGCTTTGTTCCTGTGAGCTGTGTGGAAAGGGGTGTGTCTCTTTCCTCCAATCAGCTCTCAGAACTCTCCTCACTGAGCTCTGCTGTGTGTAACTTCATCTCTCCTCCCCCTTTTTTCTGAACTCTCAGATACACTTTAAAGGCTCGTTCACATCATGGTGAAGATACATTAGTTTTTCTGCACGCCTTCTGCAAGGGAACAAAAAAATCAATTGTTCTCTGTGTGCCTTAGTCACACCACAACGCTAGTATCACATGCAGATTTTTACTGTGCAGGAACCTGCAAGGTATATAAATTCATTGACGCATGCATGAAAACTGATGTCTCTGCAAGTGAAATCTGCATGTCAGTTTCCATCAGTTTTCATGCATGTATGGTGTGAACGAGCCCTTTTTAAACGGATGAAGTGAATACTACAGATAAACAGGTACAACTTATGCAGGGGGGATTTATTTCATCTCTGTGTATCACCTGAGGTCAATCACTTCACTGGATATATGAATGGGTTTACAACCACTTTAACTGTGTAGCTTACTTTGAAAGAGAGCGGGGACTGTCCAGTGGCTTGTTTGACAACTAATTACTTCCCAAGCTGCATAGAAGAGAGACATAATTGAACATCATCTCTCCTCATTATGATGGTATTAATGTTAGCCCTCCATATATCACAATGCTGAGTAGTCATTTTGATACAGTACAACAATAGATAAAATCTGAACCAGCTTTAGTGTTGTCAGTAGTAGGTATCTACTGCAGACTACCAGTCTTTAGATTTGGTGGCTGCATTGGATCTTGTTTTTTCAGGCTAAGAACATTTTCAGCAAGTACAGAAAATATCTGTTTATCGTGCAGTAAATGAAGTACCTTGTTGACTTCATGTGAGCTGAAAAGAAAGTACAGGCATCTGTATCCATCCTGTGTAATTTACAATTTCCATCATTCCACTGTGTAATGAAAGATAAGTTCAAAGGTAGTTTGAAATCCAGCCTGTGTAACAAGCATGGCTCCCTTCATAGATACAGTGAAGAAATAAAGAGTAGCCATAAAGGAAACGTAAGGACTAATGTACAAATGAACTCACCTAATCGTGAAACTCTCCTGGCAGAAAAAAAATGCTAAACGTGGTAAAAATGTGTGTAAACATGAAACAATGTTTAGCTGCGTTTACCCGCGTTTAGCCCCGTTTAGCACTTGGACATTTATTCATTTGATTAGCCAGAGTATTTTCCACTGACATGGATAAATGCCCGAGCGCTAAACGCGGCTATTGGTTATCCGCGTTTAGCCATGTTTACATGCGTTTTTGCCACTTATTGTGTTTCTTGGCCAAAACATTTTTCTTCTGAATGCGATTATTCTGCATTGAGAAGAGGAACGTTTAAATGACCCTAAACTCTGCTGCTCCTAAACTCTGGAAAAAGCCTATGTGTACATGGACACTTAGGGGTTGATTTACTAAAACTTTAGCACTCAGAAACTGGTGCAGTCAATGTGTGCGTGGGAGCCAATCAGCTTCTAACTTCAGCTTGTTCAAATAAGCTTTGGCGATAAAACCTGGAAGCTGATTGGTTACTCTGCAGAACTGCAGCCGATTTTGCACTTTTTAGTTTTAGTAAATAACATCCATAGGCTTTTATTGAGTTGAGTTCAGGAGTTTTGGCAAAAAAACCCACCAAAAGCTCCTAAACTCACGTTTAGGAACAGCAGTGTACATGAGTCCTAAGTGTGTTATTCACAGGATCACAAGGTGAAAAGAGGAAAAAAGCCTAAGGCTCAATGTACTCGGGACACTTCTGAATGATGGAAACTGACTGCTGGAAAACGTAGGTTAAAAAAACATCTGTTTAGCCGCGTTTGCATACCGCGTTTATGCACGTTTATGAGCGTTTGCGTTGGAAGCGTTTTTTAAAGATAACCTTAGGAGACCTTCCAAAATGCCCAGAATGCACTGAAAAACAGTTAAAAATTAACTACTTCAGACATTTTGAGAGAAATAGAGAGAGCAGAAGCAGAGAGAGCAGTATTTGTTGAGATTAGTTATCTTTTTTTTTTGTGGTGTTTGGATGTGTTCCAGCTCATTTCTGTGCAGAAATTATTGCAGCAGTGTCTAACATATTTTCTTTCATGTGAAACCTCAAATTATGGTGTACCAGGTCCATTTGAGTACCGGGAAAAAGCTTTGCATGCATTTTTCATGATGAAAAAAGGCTCTGGACAGCATCTGGAAATGTAAGAGTTAAAAAAAATTCCAAAAGCAAACGCTTATATGTGCGGTTAGCCGCATTTACACGCATTTGAAACGCTGATAAAATCTACTCCTGAACGCAAAATTGGTGCGTTCAAAAAAACGACTGTAAATTCAACTGCCTGTAAACAACTGTAAATGACTATGTGTATATGGACACATAGGAAAACATTAGGGAGAGTTTAGGGGCTGCTGAAAAAAATGCAGAAAAGCTCCTAAACGTGAGTTCAGGGGCGGACTGACCATTTGGAAACTCGGGCACTGCCCAAGGGCCCCGGGCCAGTAGGGGGCCCCATGAGATGCCCCTAGTACCTTTTTCATAGGCTTTTTTGGGTTTGTGCAAGGACACAGGGGCCCCATGATCCCCTATTGCCCGGGGGCCCCGTGAGTTGCCAGTCCGCCCCTGCGTGAGTTTATCAGCTGCAGTGTACATGGAGCCTAAAGGAAATGAAAACAAATGCAGCCACCACTTCCAAGGAATGATACGTTGCTAGTTTTTTTGTTTAGATATGCTTTAGGTACATTGTTGCTGTGATTTTTCCATAACCTTCCACCGAGTGTGGTGGTTCAGAATGTGCATAGGAGTCACATGGAACTATTTTTGTGCACATACAATTGCATAGTAGCCTGTTAATGTTTTCTAATGTAACCATAGTATCAGGGCTCATAAACTTGCTTATGTGAAAACAAGAAATAATATTACATGTAATAACAAGGCTATATTTAATGTCTTCATACTCGCAGTCCCGTCACTAAATCTCCCCCAAACCTTTCATTGCAATTAAATGATTTTTTTTTTTATTGGCAAGGGCTTTGCTACATATATTGCCAAAGCTATTACTGACTAATAAAATACGCATTATGCAAAAATAATTATGGCTATTAAGATAACAATAATTATGTGTAAGATTGCTTGACTGGGTGGTGGGCGAATTTATTAGAAGATTCAGGAGGAAGATAAAGAATACACCAAGCTCTTTCATCTTCTCATGGCTGCAAGCATTCTCAGCGATTATGAAAGGTCGGGAGCAAGCACAGCAGTGACAAAGAAGGAGGGGATGTAGAGAACAAGCTAACTGAGCTAACGCAGTGCTGTTTGCTGGAGTGAAATATCATGTACACCTTTTACTGACCTGTAAAATTCATTGGAATAAAACATGTAATTGTAATTTAATTTTTTGGGCTAATATTTAGAAGGCTGTAGATAGCAGCTTTAATATTTACACTAAATCATCGTTATCACTGATTCATTCCATGGTGCTGAAAATTCCAAGTACTTGTAACCATTTATTTTATGTCATAGCAATATGTAAGCCAGTGACAGTCATTTATGTATATGGAAACTTTAATGTATGGCAAACTACACTTTTCAATTGGATTGTGCAATATACTAAGTTTAGGGCATATTTTACAGAAATCTTAAGGATCCATGTATAAAACAATTTGCTCGGCAAATGTGACAATCAATTTCAGATGCTCAGATGCAACGCATCTGTACTGTAATTGCTTAAAGTGGTATTAACCACTTACCCTCCTGAGGATTTACCCCCCTTCTTGACCAGGCCATTTTTTGCATTACGGCGCTGCACCCAAATTAAATTTACATCCTTTTTTTTTATTTTTTGCGCTATGAAAAAAAAAAGTGACAATTTTGAGGGAAAAAAACAATATTTTTGACTTTTTGCTATTAACAATGTCCAGTAAAAAATAAAAAAAATGTATCATTATAAATTGAGGCCAAAATGTATTCTGCTACATGTCTTTGCTAAAAAAAAAATCCCAATATGTGTAAATTCATTGGTTTACGTGAAAGTTATAGCGTTTGCAAATGGTGGTATGGATACTGTTTTTTTTTTTGTACTAGTAATGGCGGCAATCAGTGACTTATAGCGGGACTGCAGTGGACATTCTGACACTAGGGGGAACTGACTTGGTGTCACTGACATCCCCAGTGACACCAATACCGTGATCAGTGCTAAAAAAAAGCACTGACACTGTACTAATGGCACTGGGCAAGAAGGGGTTAACATGAGGGGCAATCAAAGGGTTAATTGTGTGCGGGGAGTGTTTTACTAGGGGACCGTGTCGGTGTGCTTAACTGTAAGTGCACTGCTTTGGATGGCTGTGCTGTGTCGGGACCCGGTGATTGACAGTCGTGGCCGCGAATGGCAGATCGCGCGCCCCCCCACCTGGAAATGCACGATTTTGCGCACACTTGCTGCCCTGTAGTAGTATATCTGCTATAGGGCAGCGGAAAAGCAGTTAAACCCAAAACCTAAAATGTATTAGCTTACCAATTATTCAATGTGGTGGCTGCATTTGTTTTATTTTCTTTTGCTTTTTCCCTCTGTTTTCACGTGGTGATCTGGCCAGTAACACACCTCCTGTATTAGTGAGACACCACTGTGGAGGAATGAGCACAAGGCACAGCAGGCAGCGACATTGTCAGTATGGGGGGATGGGAGTGTTAAATGTAATAGCAGATTTGACTACAACCACAAATTGAAACCAAACTCCAGCTCACACTTTATAATCAGTTACAGCAAACATTTTGTTTCCTTTTGGGATAAAGGTTTTGCATGAATAAATAAAAGATGATCATTTTCATCACCCCTGCCAGTGGTAAATGGTTTGTCTCATCCATGTAAGCTGATACATTCTGCTGGAGAGCTTGAAGTTCTTGAAAAACAGCACACTTGCTGGCTGAATCACAAGATGAAAATAAAAGAGAGAAAGCCAAAAAAGAAGATGAATGCAACCATCACATCTGAGAATTGGTAAGTTGTAATAAATATTTGCTTTTGGGTTTAATACTGATTTAATACATTTGTTTCCTAGTATTGCCAGTGCCAACTAGTGGCAATAATTCTGTTTTTCTAATTGAGATTTTTTTAAAATAAAAATATTACATTATTGCCACTAGTTGGTGGTGAAGTACCTAGGAAATAAACATATTAAGCAAATTATGGTGAATATTTGTTGTGCCTGTGCAAATTATTGACACATTCGCACAGCTAATTTTTTATACATAGACACCTTGGTGTATCTGGAATCTTATACATTTTTAATATGCTGTTATATGCAATGACATACTTCCAGAGACCCAGTCTGTGCAGACAGTATAGTCATTTGATGACTTGACAGATCTCACAGGCAGCATAACTCTTCAAGAACACAAACGTTGAATCCAATGTAGTTTCATTTCAGATAAGTGCAATACAGAGCATTTTTTCAGTCTTTTATAGTATAGGAAGACAACAAGGTTGATTTACTAAAACTGGGGCATGCAAAATCTGGTGCAGCTGTGCATGGTAGCCAATCAGCTTCTAACCTAAGCTTGTTTATTTAAGCTTTGGCAAAAGTTGATTGATTTCTATGCAGGGCTGCACCAGATTCTGCACCCTCCAGTTTTACAGTACAATATATAAACAATATTAAAAAAAATAAGCACAGATGACTTTGTCCATTAAACGCATAAGATAATAAAATAAAAAAATAGGCAAAACATATACCGTATTTTGGTATCAGCTGAAGCCTCTGATGAGTTACTGCTGCAGTCTTTGAAGCATCAAGTCACTTCTCCAAAGAAAGGAAGTCTTGCAAAGACACATAAAAATGAAAATGTTTATTTATTTCAGGTACTTATATAGAGCAGCGCTTTACATACATATATTGTACATTCACATCAGTCCCTAACCCTGAAGGGGTGTACAATCTAAGGTCCCTAACTCACATTCATACATACACATACTAGGGCCAATTTAGACAGGAACCAATTTACCTATCAGCATGTCTTTGGAGTGTGGGAGGAAACCAGGGTACCTGGAGGAAACCCATGCAGTCACAGGGAGAACATGCAAACTCCAGACAGGTGGTGCCGTGGTTGGGATTTGAACCAGTGACCCTAGTACTGCCAGGCGAAAGTGCTAACCATTTAGCCACTGTGCTGCCCCCACTGTGCTGAAAGTAGGACATTCTCTCTGGTTAGCTGAAAACACCTCTTGACAAATCCATGTTTAGGGGGATTTTCTGTGAAAAAAAAAAAATTAGCAGATACAAATTACCATTTTTCCTGGACACAAGAACTGATGTATCTGCCTCTGACTTTTTGGGTTGTCAGTTTTTCTGGCTTTCATCCTATGCAGCTAACAATCTCCTCACAGAAATTGTTGGGGTTACATTGGTTACATTGGTAAGACTGGACTTTTGCCAATTGATTTGCAAATTTTCCTACAAGATCTGGATAGATGTCTACTCTGGGACTTATGTTTGGACTCTGTGGAGTAAACTTAAAACAAGCTCTACAACAATTGGAATGGGTCTGCAGTATTTGACAGCCACGGGAAATTTTAAATTCTTCATGACGCCTTCTTCCTCCCAATGTAGGTGCAATCTCACAAGCAGCCAAAAGCATTAATGAAAAGTACTTTTTACCATTTTGTTCATCCAGCTGAAAGCCTACACAACAGGAGCAGAGAAATAGAAGATAATAGTTGAATTTAGAAATGAATGCCCTGTTGACCAGTTAGTTACGGTTGATGATCATTTAGCTTCAAGAGTGGAGCATTAGTCTTCAAAGATATATGAATTCTCTTTTCTCAATTTGAGTAGAGCTATGGATGCATAAGTGCCCTTGAAATCCCATAAACTCTGAACTCTACACAGTAACATTTGTTCTTCTATTATTTGGGAAGTCAAGAAACTTAATTGGAAAATTCAGGATGGGGAGCATTCAGAGTAGAGCAGTGCAAACTGCCATGACACACATCAGTGAAGTGACATCAGTGTAGTGGCAACATATGCTGTGTGAATCAAAGGTGTGACAATTTAACCACTTCAAGTCCGGACACTTTCACCCCCTTCCTGTCCAGGCCAATTTTCAGCTTTCAATGCCATCTCACTTTGAATGACAATTACGCGGTCATGCAACACTGTACCCATATTCATTTTTTTGCATTTTTTTGAGACAGATAAAACTTTATTTTGGTGGTATTCACCACTGGGATTTTTATTTTTTTGCTATATAAATGAAAAAGTCCAAACATTTAAAAAAAAAAAAAGGGTTTTTCTTATAAAAATTTGCATATAAATAATCTTTCTTCAAAAAATCTTATGTTATGCCAAAATGTATTCAGCTATTATTATTATACAGTATTTATATAGCGCCAACAGTTCGCTCAGCGCTATACATTACAATGGGAGACAATACATGAGACAGTACAATAACAATACAATGCGATACACGAGGGGTTCGAGGGCCCTGCTCCTTGGAGCTTACAATTTAGGAGGTATCTTTTTAGTAAAAAAAAAATAACCCAAATTAGTTTATAACCAAAAAGTATAATAACAAAAATATTTATACATTTTTATTTGATTTTTTAAAATTATTATTTATGTTTTTTTTAACATACTGTCACCCGAGCAGTACAGTCTCACCATAGTGACACTGTACTACTTGTGGGGGGTGATGAAGATTTTTTTTTTTACACTGATTGCTTTTACACCCATAAAGGCTGTAAAAGCAACCATTCTCCTTCTCTCTGGCTGCATTCTTACAGCCATTGAGAAACACTATGAGAGCTGTGATTGGTCACAGCGTATCACATGGTACAAAGCTATTGTGAATAGCCTTGTACCATGTGACCTCTGTGATCATTCACAGTTTTTACTAGTAGTAAGCAATGATGTCAGCAAGTGACATCTTGTTTACTACTATTCATGTGATCATTGATTGGCCAATCAGTGATTACATGATCGGGACCTGTACAGTGATCGGTGTTCCGCTGTGTCCTCCGGTGCCGCACACTCCCAGGAAGCGCGCACAGACATGGGATACGGGAGGACTTTTATAAACGGCCACCTGCTCCTGCACTGCTCCCATTTGGCCATTTATGTTCATGGGCCAGATGGAAAGTGGTTAAAGTAGAAGGCAAAAGTTTATTTTTTTCATTTTGGATAGAGTAAGGGAGGGTTATAATCCCTATCAGTTTATTTTCTGTCATCTGTGTCCCATTGGGAAAATTTCCCTTAACTTCCTACCCCAAGGCCAAAACAAGAAGTGAGAGATAATGAATTAAATTCCTTGGGGACCCCCAGATCACCAGAACTAGTGTCCCCCATTGGAAAATTTCCCCTTTATTACTTTTCTGGGGACAACCCAAAATAGGGAGTCTTCTTTACTTTCACTTTCTATGATAATGGTAAACAGGACAAATAGAAAGGGTGAATATCTATAATGGGTGCACAGACTGCAATAAAAACCTAATAGGTGTTCTAATTCACCTACACTGTGCCCAAAACTAAACTTAGTTATACTTTAAGCTCTGGTTAAGCCCAAGAGAGTGGAGTCTGCAAGTCTCAGAACATCATCTCACTTGCCACTTTATTGCTTTGCAAGTAGTCTTGCATTTGTTATAGAATGCATCAGTTGCTGGTTGTCTGCCCCCTAACTATGATGAGCACTAGTGAAGTGTTTCTAAGCAAATGGGATCTCCAGAATCACTATATCACTAACAAAGAGAAGTGGGGTGGGCTCAGGGACTGACCATTTGAGCACTCGGGCTCTGCCCCAGGGCCCGGGGTTAGTAGAGGTGCCCATGAAATGCCCCTGGTACCGTTTATAGGCTTTTTTTGAGTTGGGGCAAGGACACAGGGGCCCCATGATCCCCTGTTGCCCGGGGGCCCCATGAGTTGTCAGTCCACCCCTGGGTGGGCTGGTACAATACTGCAATATGTGCATTCCATTACAATATTGACCCTCGTTATAATACTGATTTTATCCGAAAGCATAAAATGTTTTATTAGTATTCATGGTACTTATATAGTGCCATCAATTTACTCAGCACTTTACATACATACTGTACATTCACATCAGTCCCTACCCCTCAAGGGGCATACAATCTAAGGTTCCTAACTCACATTCATACATACTAGGGACAATTTAGACAGGAGCCAATTAACCTACCAGCGTGTCTTTGGAGTGTGAGAGGAAACCGGAGTACTCAGAGGAAACCCACCCAGGCACAGGGAAAACATGCAAACTGCAGGCAGGTGGTGTCATGGCTGGAATTTGAACCAAAAAACACTGCCAGGCAGGAGTGCTAACCATTTAGCAATTGTGCTGCCCCAAATAAAACCTTATGGGCCTGTGAGAATAAAATGTAGGTTTTTTCATGCAAACATTTCTCACATGAGATCACTTTTGTAATTTTTCTTGTGATGCATTACATTTTATTTGGATTTTCTTTTACATGTGAATGTAAGCAACAATTAGTTATACTGCATGCCAATTTATTATTCATTTGAATCAAGTATACATTGTAACTGCTCTATTTCCTGGCAGATAATTGAAGTAATTAAAGAATGACAGAGTTGGAATCTACCATGATTTCCCACTTCATTCTTCAGCACTTAATTTATACAGTCCCTGATGAGATTTCTTTTGCAGAAGGAGACTAGGACACAGAAGACTTAGAATTCCAGTCGATAATTTTTATTGTAATATTTATATGAATAAAATGGTAAATAGGATGGATTTTATATTTAATGTACTTTATTTTAAACTCAATATAATGATTTATAACTCTTTTTACTGGTCTATTCTAGAACACAAGGTTAAGGTGTTAAGGTCCCAAACTTCGTGGGCAGGTAAGCTGCACATAATCCACTGCTCAATTTCACCAGCTTTTCTTGGGAACTGGTGCTAGCAGATTGTGGTGCACATTTGGGATCCTCTACAAAGATAAAGATCCCCAGGGTTTATATCTGCATGATAGAGGACTACAGGTTTAAGGATCCTCCCCAGCCATTGTGATAGCAGCTTGTCTAATCTGTTAGAGTGATATCTTTGGGGGAAACAAGAGGTGGGTGTCATGAGTTTTTTACAGTAAGTTTATAGCTGCATTGTATTACTTTTAAGGTAAGATGCACATAAACCACTGCTCGCTTCCACCACCCTTTCTTGGACACCGGTGCTAGAAGATTGTGTTGCCCATTTGGGACAAAAACTGAAGATCCTAAGGATTTATATCTGCATGATCATGTGTTGGCTAATGTGCTGTACTGCTATCTTTTAGGGGGAAAGGAGGGAAGGTTATGAATTGTGTACAATCATTTTAAAATGTTTGATGCAGCATGACTGGAGCAGTACTGAACTAACATACCACCTGTTTGATGTAGATATAAAATTAATTTAAGGTTTTAACCCAAAAAATGCACTGTAAATTAGATGTTTAAATTGCATTTGTGCTCAAACTATGGACAAAAGAACATATGCACAAGTAGTAAAAGAGCTTTAAAACAAGCCTGACAAACCTTTGTAGCTGAGGACATATTCATTAGAGATGAGCGAATTATTCAAAAATTCGATTCGGCTGATTCGCCGAATTTGCGGAATAAATTCGATTCGATGCGAATTTATTCGCTGCGAATTTAACTTATTAAAAGGGTTTCTAGGCTTCAGAGAGCCTTTATATTAGTGCAGAACACTGTACCTTTAATTTAAATGCCCTTGGAGTCTGCTGGGGAAGAGAAATAATACTGTCAGTCAGTATGACATGCAGATGAGTGCCGTCGATCTTAGAATCACCGCACACTTCACTCATTTGGGCAGTCACGGGGCCAAAACCAGAGTGTGGAGCCACAGTGTGGCAGTGGAGGCAGCAGCAATGGGAGGCCATACAGCACCCTATGACAAAATGGAACCCACCAGCAGTGTGAGGAGACCTGAAAGTGGCACATGGCAGAGTGTGGCGATGGAGACAGCAGCAATGGGAGGCCGTACAGGGACCCATGAGACACTCTGGACCTGGCAGCAGCATGAGGAGGCGGTACAGGGGCCCATGACAGATTACGGGCCTGGCAGCAGCATGAGGAGTCGGTACGGGGGCCCATGGCAGAGTGGCGAAGCGTAAGCAGCTTAAATTGAAGGCCATACAGAGGCCTATGTTAAAAAGTCCCCCCAGCAGCAGTGTGGGGAGACGACTATCAAGAGTCCAATGGCAGAGTGGCGGAGCAGAAGCAGCTTCAATTGAAGAAGAAGAGGATGAGGAAGAAGAAGAAGAAGAAGAAGAAGAAGAAGAGGATGAGGATGAAGAAGAAGATGAGGATGAAGAAGAGGATGAGGATGAGGAAGAAGAAGAAAAAGAAGAAGAGGATGAGGATGAAGAAGAAGAAGAAGAAGAGGATGAGGATGAAGAAGAAGAAGATGAGGATGAAGAAGAAGAAGAAGAGGATGAGGATGAGGAAGAAGAAGAGGATGAGGATGAGGAAGAAGAAGAAGAAGAAGAGGATGAGGATGAGGATGAAGAAGAAGAAGAAGAAGAGGATGAGGATAAAGAAGAAGAAGAAGAAGAGGATGAGGAAGAAGAAGAAGAAGAAGAAGAAGAAGAAGAAGAAGAAGAAGAGGATGAGGATGAAGAAGAAGAAGAAGAGGATGAGGATGAAGAAGAAGAAGAAGAAGAAGAAGAAGAAGAAGAGGATGAGGGTGAAGAAGAAGAAGAAGATGAGGATGAAGAAGAAGAAGAAGAGGATGAGGATGAGGATGAAGAAGAAGAAGACAATGAGGATAAGGAAGAAGAAGAGGATGAGGATGAAGAAGAAGAAGAAGAGGATGAAGAAGAAGATGAGGATGAAGAAGAGGATGAGGATGAAGAAGAAGAAGAAGAAGAGGATGAGGATGAAGAAGAAGAAAAAGAAGAAGAAGAGGATGAGGAAGAAGAAGAAGAAGAAGAGGATGAGGATGAAGAAGAAGAAGAAGAAGAAGAAGAAGAAGAAGAGGATGAGGATGAAGAAGAAGAAGAAAATGAGGATGAAGAAGAAGAAGAAGAAGAAGAAGAGGATGAGGATGAAGAAGAAGAAGAAGAGGATGAGGATGAGGAAGAAGAAGAAGAAGAAGAAGAAGAAGAGGATGAGGGTGAGGATGAAGAAGAAGAAGAAGAAGAAGAAGAAGAGGATGATGAAGAAGAAGATGAGGATGAAGAAGAAGAAGAAGAAGAAGAAGAAGAGGAGGATGAGGATGAAGAAGAAGAAGAAGAAGAAGAAGAGGATGAGGAAGAAGAAGAAGAAGAAGAAGAAGAAGAGGATGAGGATGAAGAAGAAGAAGAAGAAGAGGATGAAGAAGAAGAAGATGAGGATGAAGAATAAGAAGAAGAAGAAGAAGAAGAAGAGGATGAGGATGAGGATGAAGAAGAAGAAGAAGAAGAAGAAGAGGATGAGGATGAAGAAGAAGAGGATGAAGAAGAAGAAGAAGAAGAAGAGGATGAAGAAGTAGAAGAAGAAGAGGATGAGGATGAAGAAGAAGAAGAAGATGAGGATGAAGAAGAAGAAGAAGAAGAAGAAGAGGATGAGGATGAAGAAGAAGAAGAGGAGGATGAGGATGAGGAAGAAGAAGAAGAGGATGAGGATGATGATGATGAAGAAGAAGAGGATGAGGATGAAGAAGAGGATGAGGATGATGATGAAGAAGAAGAAGAGGATGATGGTGAGGAAGAAGAAGAAGAAGAAGAAGAGGATGAGGATGATGATGAAGAAGAAGAGGAGGATGAGGATGAAGAAGAAGAAGAGGATGAGGATGAAGAAGAAGAAGAGGATGAGGATGAAGAAGAAGAGGATGAGGATGAAGAAGAAGAGAATGAGGATGATGAAGAGGATGAAGAAGAAGAAGAAGAAGAAGAAGAAGAAGAAGAAGAAGAGGAAGAGGATGAGGATGAAGAAGAAGAAGAAGAAGAAGAAGAAGAAGAGGATGAGGATGAAGAAGAAGAAGAAGAAGAAGAGGATGAGGAAGAAGAAGAAGAAGAAGAAGAAGAAGAAGAAGTAGGATGAAAATAAGAAGAATTCCATTCCAGCAAAAAGTGTATCTGCAGAGAGCTCCGCTATTTCTGACAGTTCTCTGACAGTTCCTTCACATTTACAGCGGTTGAAACATTGTATCTATTTGTTTCCGAATAAAAACATCTGTATCCTAAATGGAAACAAATAGATACAATGTTTCAACCGCTGTAAATGTGAAGGAACTGTCAGAGAACTGTCAGAAATAGCGGAGCTCTCTGCAGGGACACTTTTTGCTGGCTGTAGAAGGGATGAAAATCGGCCGATCGGGGAAAATTCAATTCGTGCATCCGAAGTTTGCTAATTTTCGGATTCGGCACGAATCGAATTTTTCCTAATATTCGAAACGAATTCCACTTCGCCAAGTTCGATTCGCTCATCTCTAATATTCATGTTTAAAATTTTAAAACAGAAACACTAAAAATCAAATCTCCTCTCCCTTTATTGTCGATAAGGAAATATGGCAGCTTGCCAGGTAAAAAAAAAACAGACACTGAAAATTAGCAGAAACTAGCTGAAACCCCACTTTAGACTCTTTGTTGTGATTTGTGGTTGAATTACTCCCCAGTACACACAGCTAAAAAGGTCAGTTAAGCTTGTTTTAAATCTTTTTTACAGCTTGCTAAAGGATAAGTTCACCTTTTGGACAAAAATAATAAATGCACATTTTTTTTCAGGTAAAATAATGTAAATTTATGGGTCAGCGAATGCGCGGGGCTGCCGGAATAGATATGTCCACCTGAGGCTCCATTGCATAGCGTGGGAAGAAGCCTCCCGGACACCATTCCCGACCCAGCACAGCCCCGTGCCTCTCCAGTTGCCGTGGCAAACCCCCTGGCACCTGCAGGTTCGGGGAGCCGCCAAGCACCAGCCACAGGCCAAACCCATAAAGGAGGCCCTGGCTCATGCAACATCCAAGATGGAGACCGCTCCTACAGCTGTGACACAGACATAGACACAGCCATATGAAGCCCTGCAGGCTGCTCATCCTGGATCCGGCTGCACTTTGGATGGTGAGTCAGATTCCGACCTGGGGACACCTGTACGCTCTCTGACCTCTGACCTTACTTTTTCTGATCTTCTCAAACAATTTGAAAGGATGCTTCTGATATCGCTTCTGATATCCTCCCTATACCTTGGTCCGATCATAGTGCTGTCATCACGTCTATCTTATCCCTAGCTCCCTTGGCAATGGACGCCTCGTGGGTTATCAATCACAACCTACTATCCCATCCTTCACACAGCCTAGGCATAGAGATAGCTCTTAAAGAGTACCTTTCTATGAATTCCACGCTGGATATCTCCCCCCTCCTTCTTTGGGAGGCACACAAACCTGTTCTTAGAGGGCTCTGTATTAGCAAATCATCTTTTTTAAATAAGGAAAAATGTCAGCTGCACTCCCACCTTGAGGCTAACTATTCTCAGTCTCATCAGCCCTTCCAAGCCACCCCATCACTCTGTAACTGTCGGACCCTTGAGCAATCCCATTTGGAACTGGACCTCTTTCTCACAGACCAAGCGGAATTCTCCCTTCAAAGATCGCGACATAAGTACTATACTAAAGTGAACAAACCAGACACATTCTTAGCCCTCTCACTCTGCAAACTAGATCGAGTCACTAAACCGATCTGCTTAAGGGTATCCCAAGGCATTTACACTAGCAATCCAGTGCGTATACTACAAGTACCTGTCTCAACTGTGCTAGAACCCTTTGATCTGTCTCGTGCAGAAACCTTCCTAGCTCACCTCATGTTCCTGCAACTGTCAGCTCATCAGTTGGAAATCCTTGAGCAACCAATCACACCTGTTCAAACTTTGAGTGCCACCAAGA
Source organism: Staurois parvus (assembly GCF_062004578.1). Taxonomy (NCBI): domain Eukaryota; kingdom Metazoa; phylum Chordata; class Amphibia; order Anura; family Ranidae; genus Staurois; species Staurois parvus. The sequence continues at coordinate 2,300,368 of NW_028317941.1, forward strand.
CTCTGAAGTTGAGTACGCGCCCAGGCCCGGACAGCTTCTCCGCTGCCTACTATAAGAAATTTGCTCACCTTCTTTCCCCAGTCTTAGCAAACACCTTCAATCCCATCCTCGAAGGTCATTCCTTTAGCCCCAAAACAGTGACAGCCACTCTCTCCATGATCCCGAAACCCAACACAGATGACTCGGTATGATCCAACTACAGGCCCATTTCCCTCCTCAATAGTGACATTAAACTCCTTGCGAAAATCCTTTCCACTCGCCTTAACCCATTTATAGGCTCTCTAGTCCACAACGATCAAGTTGGCTTCATACCCTCACACCAAGCAGGTGAGAATGTAAGATGCACAGTCCTCCTATCACACTTAGCCTGTACTTACACTATCCTCACTTGCTACCTGTCCTTGGATATTAGGAAGGCCTTTGACTTGGTCTCATGGCCTTACCTCGATTTCATTATATGTCATTGGGGTTTTGGGACTCATTTTCTGTCATGGATTTCCTCCCTGTACTGTGAACCATCGGCCTGTGTTAGATACTTGGGGCACAAATCAGCCGGTTTTCCAATTCTACGGGGCACCGCCAAGGTTGCCCGCTTTCTCCGTTACTCTTTGCCCTAGTCATCGAAACTTTTGCCCTCTTGATTAGAGCAGACCCTGATATACGTGGACTTGAGCTGGGAGGTTCTCAGCATAAGCTTTGTCTCTTTGCTGATGACGTGCTCCTCTTTCTCACCTCCCCACTGACTTCCACTCCGACTTTACTCTGACTCCTTCAAAATTGTGGTCATATTTCCAGCCTTCACGTAAACCCCCAGATGTCGATAGCATTAAATATCTCCCTACCTCCTCAGGAGCTGACCCACCTTCAACAGGTTCTGCCATTTACCTGGTCTCAGCACTCCATTCCCTATCTAGGCGTTAAGTTGACGGATAACCCGTCGAGACTTTACTCTGCCTATTACCTATCTATGCTAACCCACCTTACTAGTCTCATGTCCAAATTGTCCTCCCTGCCATTGGCATGGATGGGTAGAATCACAGTGGTGAAAATGTCCATTCTCCTCAAAATCCTATACTTGAGTCCTACCTATTCTAGTGCTGGCATACTTCCTCCGTATTTTGCAGAGACAAGCTTACGTATATATCTGGGGTTCCATCCGCCCTCGTATGCCTCAATCAACCGTACATAAACCCAAGCTTTTGGGCGGTCTGGGACTCCCAGATTTTACAAAGTATTACCAAGCTGCGCATCTTGCACAACTGCCTAAATACCATGTGGCACATGAAACCCCTCAATAGTTCGTAATTGAATGAGTCGATTGTTACCTTCTCTCAGTCGCTAACTTACTATGGCTTAAGCCTCCAGATCGTCGGCCACTTTGTAACCCAATAATGTCTCATTATGTTTCGCTCTAGGAAAAATACCTTTGGAATCAGGCTTTCCCCTTGGCCTGGTCTTATCCACGCTCCTCCATGCATTGATCTTCTGCAAACTTGCTCCTCGCTCACCACTTTTTGACCAATAAGGGCCTCAAGTCCATTTCTTCCCTCCGTGATCCCACTCTATACCGGTGGTGGAAATCTTTAGGTATCTCCAACTGAAACATTTTTACGCCCCGCTCCCTGCTCAACTCCATTCAGCCCGATCTATGACATTTTTTGAACGCTCATCCTTTTTTGGATCCTCATAGGAGAGGCCTTATCTACGCCCTCTCTAACCTCCTTTCAACCCCTGAGTCTCCTACCTATGTCGCTAAGTGGGAGAAGGATCTTGGACTCCAATTGAGTCCAACAGATTGGGAATGCACCAGGTTGGCTACCAAATCCTCCTTGCAGAACGTAATAGCTGTAGAGACGAATTACATTGTATTGACCCGATGGTATTGGTCCCGGTGAGGATTGCTAAATATACTCCCGGTTATTCCCCTAATTGTTTTTGGGGCTGTGCAGCGGAAGGAACATGTTTTCATATTTGGTGGTCTTGCCCAGTAGCTCAAGCTTTTTGGGCCAAAATTTTTCATATGCTGTCCTTGCTCTTTGCAAAACCACTGTCACCAGACCCTATCATAAGCCTGTTAAACTTCCACCCTCCATCCATTTCTAAATCCCAATTCAAGCTTCTCCTGCAGGTCACCATGGCAGCTAAACAAATTATAACCAAATCATGGAAGTCATCATCCCTATGTGTTCTAGCTGTTAGAAACAAAGTAACACAAGCAATGATTCACACCAAAGTGAAAGTAACAAAATTCCTAAAGATCTGGAAGCCTTGGGTGGAACACTTCCTCCCGTCGAATTTTGATGATTTGCTCCTCCTCCCTTAACATTTTTCTTTAGTCTTGCCTTATGATGGTCCTACGTGCCATTTCCTACACTGGTCTGGTCCTCAACTGCCCATTCTCTTCTGAAAGTCACACGCCCCCTCTCCCCTTCCTCTGTTCCCCTTCTTGATCTTCTTTCTTTCCTCTTTCCAACCTGATCCCATTTTTTGTTCTTCCTTCATTTCGCATGGAACCTATAGGTAGTTCTGTGTACCCCCCTTTCTCTTGCATTTTCTCAAATGTTTCTTTGTGTTTCCCAGTTGTATGTTTTTCACATGACTTTTTTTTCCTTTCCTTTGGGCAACGTGTTCTCCAATAGTTATGTATATGTATTTACATGTCCTAAGCTTGTTTCTAGCTTGGAAAATCAATAAAATGATTGAACAAGAAAAAAATTTACATTTATTCTTTTTGTCCAAAGGAGCCTGTAAAGCATTGCATCAGTGATCAGCAGACCTGTCAGAATATCTGCTTGCTCTACAGGTTGTAGGAGCAAGCAGATATACTGACAGGAAGCTTCAATGAACTACCGCTGCGCTCCACAGTGCCATAGTAGTTCATTGAAAACTACAAGCTGACAGCCGCTAAGGGTATTGGGACTTGTAGGCGCTCAATTACAGAAGCTGTGAATGAGTGACACGGCCATGAGGGTGGAGCCCTGCATGACCGCACTGTTTTTAAATCTGACAGATAGTACGGGGAAACTTCTTCCCATACTATCTGTCAGAGGGAGAGGGGGCGGCTGGAGCGGCTGCTGCTATGGGAACATGTTACATGTTCCACCCTAAAAACGGGTGGAACATGTAACATGTTCCCAAAGGTGAACTTATCCTTTAAGTAAAAGCAAATATTTTATTATCAGTAGTCTGGGCACAGTTATACTTTAATGGAATGTATAAGCTATATACAGGCTGATTTTAAACATGTTCCACAATGCTAAGCATAAAATCAATTATTAAGAATAAAATAATTATAAAAAAAGTATCAGAGAAATTGTAATCAATATTTACTTGCAAAATTTACATTAAAGTGTTACTAAACCCAGGACCCTGCATCCACTATATCTGGTCTCCCACAGTACACAGCATGGAAGTGCAATTATTTTAGTAAATACAAACTGCTAAATACCTTTTCTCATCAGCAGTTAGAGCAGTCTTGTGACTTCTATCTGTATTGCCTAGCACTAGCTAAAGCTTATAGGAGGAGTTTTCTTTCTGCTCTAGGAGGATGGAAATCACCTGACTTCTGCCTTGACAGTGCTGATTGGCCCTGTGCTGATCACATGCACTCTCCCAAGAAAAAAAAACCTCTCTAGCAATATACGCCAAACTGAGCATGCACATGCCTACGGTTCAGTCTGGAGATAAGTGGTGGTCCCTTGAAAAAGGGGAGGAACAGAGAAGAAAGGATCAAACAACCTTTTTACACAATGCAGAGGATTAACCCCTTAGGTTCCACAGTGAGTATAACAAGCATGCTTTACTGCATATACAGACTGATTGTACTGTTGTGGGTTTAGCAACACTTTAAGTTCATAGCTGCATTACATTGATTTTACGGTAAGCTGCACATAAACTACTGCTCATTTTAATCTCCCTTTATTTGACACTGGTGCTAGCAGATAGGAGTTCAATAAAAAAAAAAAAAATAATGATGTAAACATTTTTATTTACAAACATGAAAAAGTTCAAACAAATTGTAGATTTGTTTATACAATATTCAGCTTTGCAAGAGAAAAATTCCAGCTGTTATTAATACTCCAACTGCTGAATCACTTGATAATATCAACCTGACATGATGCAGTTTGAGTTTCTATGATTTGATCAGTTAGAACATACAGTATATTGATAAAATTGCGACTTGAGCTTTAAAGGGTATGTATAGCCATTTTTTCTAATTTTGGAAATCACCATCTCTAGTTGTACTGTCACTGGACCAGAAAGTGAAGGGAAATTAAAAAAATGGGACAGTTGCCCCTGGAGGTGATGGGACTTCTACTAAGAAAGACATTTGTTCTGGTAATAACTGTTTAAGAGGAGATTTCTCTTCTTTTTATACACACTTCATGCCACTTCCTATTGAGTCTCTAGGACAGGAAGTAAAGGAAGCCCATCCAGCAATAAATAAAATAAGTTACACACACTGTAGAGAGTCTGTTGCAAACTGTATTAGGTCCTTAAATCCTTATCTTGTGGATTTTCTAACAGAATTACCTGAACATTAATTCCAGAGATTTATAGCAGTGATCTACAGAAGATGACCACTGTTCTAGCTTTGCAACATAAAGGCACTTCCAATTTGATGCTCTCCAAACCATACTGCACAACTGAAGTGTAATATTTGCAATAGTCTGTAAAGGCCATACCTCTACTTGTGCTTAAGTCCTTAATATGGTCCCTAAGTGTGCACAGCATGCAGATATTCAGTTGACACATTTCACACTTTGCACTGTTAACTTTGCAAGGGCAGTTGCACTCTGTAAGGGAATTATTTCCAGAGCATAGTGAATGAGGTGAAGCCTCTGACTTTCATCATTCAATCATTCTAAAGCAAAATCTATTTTTTTTTCTTTTTTTTGCATATGATCTTTGCAAAGTGAAGCTTTGCCACATGTTCTAAGCTCTGAGGAAAATTCACTTGCAACCCCACTCACTTTTCACTTGATTCTCCACCAATGACACTATGCAGCACTACCCCTCTACATGGGCAGCTGGCTTTAACTGTTTATCCCCCAAAAAGTACAGAGGCCACCATCGATCCAACAGTTAATTCACTATGGTTCCAAGGAACATCCTGTGGGGTTGTCTCTTTGTCATTTATTGCTGCTAGAACATGTAACAGGAAAGGGATTTGGGCATGGGATACTCCAAAATGGCTAGCAACATCAATAAGAGGACAGTCTAAAAAGCTGGTGACCATGAGGTATCTTTCTGAAGAGTCTCAAAGTCTCACAGCTAGGGACCATGAGGTATCTTTCTGAACAGTCTTAAAGCCTCACAGCTAGGGACCATGATGTATCATTCTGAACAGTCCTAAAGTCTCACAGCTAGGGATCATGAGATATCTTTCTGAACAGTCTCAAAGTCTCACAGCTAGGGACCATGAGGTATCTTTCTGAACAGTCTCAAAGTCTCACAGCTAGGGACCATGTGGTATCTTTCTGAATAGTCTTAAAGCCTCCCAGCTATGGACCATGAGGTATCTTTCTGAACAGTCTTAAAGCCTCACAGCTGGGGGCCATGAGGTATCTTTCTGAACAGCCTCAAAGTCTCACAGCTGGGGACCATGAGGCAAGTTTCTTTGGCACCTGGTTACCCTACACAATTATGCTCCTTAAAAAATTAGGTAAAAACCTTGTTGCTGTAGAAACACCTGTAGGTTATAAGTGCCTGGAATTTTTGCTCACCTGGAAAAGATGTATAGGAGGTAAGACCTTAAACAATAAACATGAAAAAACAGCTCATAGGAATGCACCCCAGGGACACAGCGGTATAATGCACCCCACAAGGCTTGTACCAGCTAATTAATCCAACATGTAGACACAAGAGGGGGAAAAATTATTAAGGAAAATTCTAACTCTTTATTTGCAATATCAAAATACAAAATTTCACAAAATCATATAGACCCTCCCCCCTAAAAGTCAAAACCGCATTCCTTCACCATTCCTTTTCCAGGGAGGGTCTATATGATTTTGTGAATTTTTGTATTTTGATATTGCAAATAAAGAGTTAGAATTTTCCTTAATAATTTTTCCCCCTCTTGTGTCTAAATGTTGGATTAATTAGCTAGTACAAGCCTTGTGGGATGCATTATACCCTTGCGTCCCTGGGGTGCTTTCCTAGGGGCTGTTGTTTTCATTTTTACCCTGTACAATTGCACAGCTGTAGACAACCAGTTCAACTTCAGGAACATCTCATAGTACAGGAAAGCAGTCTTTACAAAGCTCACAGTCCAGAATCCTGCTGAGGACAGGGGAATGGCCTGTATCTGAGATCCTATTTGAGCAGTCTCACTCAGAGCAATGTCTAACACTCATATCCCAAAAGCACAAAGTCACCATGAATCAGTACAGGGTCATTACTCCCAAGTCCCCTGGGTAGCTGCTGCCCTCCAGCTTCCTCTGGACACCTCCCAGTGAGTAAAAAAAAATCTTAAGACCAGAACCTTTTGGTGAGGTCCTACAGGCAGCCTGTTACAGGTCTTTTCCAGGACTCCAGTCCCAAGATCTTAGAGAACAGCAGTCCATTCCAAGGCATGCTTCAGAGGGGCAACAGCCCCCTGTGAGACTGGGAAAGACAATCTCTCCAGGGCTTCAGACTATTTATCAGCTTCCCCACACACCATCTGGGCACACTTCCCTGGGTCTTGGCTAGGCCCTGATTAACATTCAGACTGGTTATTTGACTTCTGCCTTCCTAAGCTCTAGAAACTTCTTCTAGAGGCAAAGGGAAGCAATCAAACTCCCAGCCTGTGAAACCCTGCACAGACCAGACCAAACAATCACTGCTCCCTTGATTGAGGAAGGAGCAAAAAAACACATTTTTTCTAGCATCCTAGGAGGGTGCTACAACTAAACTGTGTTTGCAAAAGAAATGCAGAGAAACAGTAAATTATAAATATATTACTTCATGTTTGTACATTGCAACAGTTTTACAATAAAATGAATTCTGAATGCTCTTCATGCTTACCCTCTGGCAAAATTACATTTTATTATCTTTGGTGGAATCTATAGGGCATAAACCAGGAGATTTGTGTTCCTACTTGCATTTATCAGATAAAATAGGGATATTGTCAAGTGCAATGAGAAGTTTCTTCTAAAGCTAATTTAATGTCCATTGAAACCTTCTGTGCAGTACATTTTATTTAATAAAAGCTCAGTCACAAGCTGGTGATGCTTTATTGATGTAAATTGAGTATATTCAATGAGTTAGTAATTTTTTTTTTTCAGCATAGCACTATTGTTTGTGCCACTGGCTCAGCCTGCATTGTCTATGCAGCATGGCAATGGAAGAGACATTCATTTATCTTGGTTCAGTGAACTCAAATGCATAAATAACATTTGCATATCTTTGAGATTATCTTCTGCAGCTAATGACACGACATGAAAGTTATCAGGATATGGGGATCCCATGGAAAATGGCTTGACATGCAAAGCATTTGTAAAGATCACGCTAATCTTTTTACCATATATGTATTTTGTAATTTTTTTTATATACAGCTTTTATTGTTTGAAAGCAAGTTCGGTTGGTGTCCCAGTACAAGCTTTAAATAGATATAGCAGTCAATCACATTTGGCTCCCAAAACCCCCCAGAGAACCTGAGTAATATTGTTGCTTTTAACCACTTGCCCTCTGGAAGATTTACCCCCATTCCTGACCAGGCCATTTTTTGCTATTTGGCGCTGCACTATTTCAACTAATAATTGTGCAGTCATGCAATGCTGTATCCAAACGAAATTTATGTGCTTTTTTCCACACAAATAGAGCATTCTTTTGGTATTATTTGATCTCCTCTGGGTTTTTTATTTTTTGTTCTATAAACAAAAAAATGTTAAATTTAGGAAAAAAATCTATATTTTCTCATTTCTGTTATAAAAAAAATCCAATAAACTAAAATTTTGTCATAATTGTAGGCCAAAATGTATTTTGCTACATGTCTTTGGTAAAAAAAAAATCTCAATAGGTGTATATTAATTGGTTTTGTGAAAATAGTAGCTTCTAAAAACAATGGTAGGGATACTGGAATTTACACAGCTTTTACTTTCTGACTGCCTATCACATTTCTTGAGGTGCTAAAAATGGCAGTACAAACACCTCCAAATGACCCCTTTACAGAAAGTAGATACCCTAAGCTATAGAAGATTTTTTTTTTTTCCACATTTTTGGAAAATGACAAAAACATTATTTTTTTTTGCACAAATGGTATATTGCTCACACAAGCCATGGGTATATTTGGAATTACACTCTGCTACTTTTCTTGAGTATACATATACCACATGTTTGAGACTTTTTGACAGCCTAGCCGCGTACAGGACCCAAAAATCCAACAAGCACCTTTAGGATTTTAAAGGACTTTATTTCCTCATTACACTTCCTGACTACCTATCACAGTTTTGGAGGCCCTGAAATGCCAGAATAGTACAAAACTCCCCCAAATGACCCCTTTTTGTAAAGTAGACACCCCGAGGAATTTAATAAGAAGCATGGTGATGGTGAGGCACAAGTATTTTGCAGATTTAGTTTGTTGCCACAAATTTTGAAAAAATACTGAAGAAGTCACGTGATCAGTGATGCAACGCATTGGGCGGAGCCTAGTGATGTCACTTCTGGTGTTGCACAAACTGGATTGAACAGTGAGAGGAACCATTTTTGTTGAGGGAGTTTGATGCCTGCATTCAATCTATCTTTGTGAGTTCAAATTTAATATTTGAATAAAGCGGTTAAATTTTACAGAGTTGCACAGTTGCACTATGTATTGTTCTTTCTTCCCTTTGAGTACACACCATCCCATTGGAAAGTCTGGAGTTTAGTCTCTTAAAGGTCCAGCACCAACGAAATAGCCACAAAAAGGCAGCAGTGGATGAGCAGAGGTAAGTGCATGTTACACCTATTCAGTGATGGGAAACACCATGGAGTAGTAGGCACGGTGAAGTAATATGAATACTGGATCATTTTATTTTGGAGTACGTTTATTTAAATTTTTTTAATGTGAGTGCATATGCTTAGTTTATTTGGAGCATAGTTCATTTTAAATGGTGTTGCACTACGGAATATTTTTGTTTTTTATACACGGTTTCAAGTCAAGATTTAATGAAGACAGTGTCTGGAAGAAGTATCACATGAATCACAATTTGGAGGATATACAGTCCATTGCATTTGACCTATTATAATCTATGGATCAAATCTTAAGGTGAGCAGGGAGTGTATCCGTAACACAAGCACGTTCTGGAATCTTTGATGAGATTGCATTACTAGGACTTTTTTGCATGTTGGATTGGACCATTTTATTTTTATTTGATTGAAGGAGAATTGCAATATTTATTGTTTGCTCAAAAATGTTTTTTATTTTAATGAGAAGTTAGCGCACCACATTTTTGTTTATCCAATATATCATTTACATGACAACTTTGTGTAAAAAAGTGTGTCTACTTTCCAAAAAGGGGTCATTTGGGGGAAGGGGGGTTGTTATCTTGGCATTTTATACCCAGCATTAGAAGCTTAGGCCACACATCACTTTACTAGCCACTTGAAGACCAAGCCTCTTCTGACACTTTTTGTACAAATGAAAAAAACTTATTTTTTTCTAGAAAATTACTTTGAAACCCAAACATTATATATATTTTTAAAGCAATTACCCTAGAGAATAAAATGGTGGATGCTGCAATTTTTCATGCCACATAGTACTTGCACAGTGATTTTTCAAATGCAAATTTTTAAAAAAAATTTGGTTTGGTTTGTTTGCACTGTGTTTAGGTTTAGTTTTGCACTGCGTTTTGTATTGTTAGTCTTAATAAACTATATTGTTTATAACATATCTGAAGCCCGCATTTCCCTGTGTCAGTCCACACCCCTCTGGTCATACCTGGAGCCCTGACAGCTGCATTCTCTGAGGGCATGGGACTTCGTGAGAAAGTAGTGGAAGGCAGCTGGAGGGGGGAGGCATCTCCTCCCAATGCTTGTAAAAGAAATCCTGTAGCTAATTAGCAAGTAGGAATTCTTTTACATAAAAGCTGATTTGCGGCTGAAAAAAATTATACCAGGATGATGCCTGCAGCTGCAGGCATCATCCTGGTATACCCATTCAAAGTTCAGTGATGTACCAGTACGTTGCTGGTCCTTGTTGGTTATGTATGTTATGTTCTTTTTCTTTATGCAGCCTCTGCCAGAAAAAGTGTGCGTATGCCTGCCATTAAAATATACCGCCCTGCATCCACCCACTTCTAATGTTGGGCATACATGAAATGTTCTTTTTTTTTCATTCAGCCCCTGGGCTGCACAAAAGAAAAGAAACCTAACAGATCCCTCTATTCACCTCGATTGATGTGGATGAAGAAATCTCTGCCAACAAAAAAAAAATTAAATTTATGCCAAAGCATAGGAGCGATCAACCCACTGACCACCCCATGCCCCCATGCTTGGGTATATATGTTCTTTTTTAACTGCAGATGAAAAATTGCATCCAACAGCGCTGCACACACTGATGTATATTCTGAGAGCAAGACCCTGTTGCTGTCATAATAAACAGATCGGTTCTGAAGCTGAATGGCATGCCTGCAGAGAAAACAGCAATGGTTAACAATAAAACAGTAACTCAATAAAACAACTTTTTTATTGAAATCTGTGCCAAAAAATATTGTAATGTATATATATATATATATATATATATATATATATATACCAAAACGAAGGAGCAATCCACTTACTAGCCACCCCAGGCCCCCATGCTTGGGCATATATGTTCTTTTTTTAACTGCTCTGCACAATAAAACAGTAACTCAATAAAACGACAACTATTTTTGTTTTTTTGTTTTTTAATTTTTTTCATTTAATTTTTTATAGGTTTATTGTTCCTTTTTTAATTCGTTTAAACTTTTTTTTTTAAACTGTAACCTCGAGATGTTGAGGTCCCTGAAAGTGCAATAGCCAGTTTCCTGACTACCTAACATCTTTCTAGCCCAGCAATGGGCAAACTACGGCCCGCGGGCCGTATACGGCCCGGCGGACCTTTTAATCCGGCCCGCGGAGCTAGGCTCCCGCAAGGCCAGTGGTCGGCAAGCCGCGGCTCTTTACAAATTTAGATGCGGCTCTCCTGTGTGCCGGGCGCCCGCTCCCCTCCCTCCTCTCCCCTCCTCTCCTCTCGGATGGCCGCCCCCCCTCTCGGATGGCCGCCCCCCTCCCTCCTCTCGGACGTCAGGACTCTGCAGCTGTCAGGATGTAGGCGGGGCAGCCAGGATGTAGGCGGGGCAGCGTGACGAACTCCTCTCACAGTCCTCCCTGAAGACCAGAACGGCGCGGGAATACGAGAGGAACGCGCGGACCAAAGGTAAGTGAATTGACACAGGGGGGGGACTTACTATATGGGGGACTTACTATATGGGGGATGAATTACTATAGGGGGGACTTACTATATGGGGAATGAATTACTATATGGGGGACTTACTATATGGGGAATTAATTACTATATGGAGGACTTACTATATGGGGAATGAATTACTATATGGGGGACTTACTATATGGGGAATGAATTACTATATGGAGGACTTACTATATGGGGAATGAATTACTATATGGAGGACTTACTATATGGGGGATGAATTACTATATGGGGGACTTACTATATGGGGAATTAATTACTATATGGAGGACTTACTATATGGGGAATGAATTACTATATGGGGGACTTACTATATGGGGAATGAATTACTATATGGAGGACTTACTATATGGGGAATGAATTACTATATGGAGGACTTACTATATGGGGGATGAATTACTATATGGGGGATGAATTAATATGGGGGATGAATTAATATGGGGGATGAATTACTATGTGGGGGATGAATTACTATGTGGGGGATGAATTACTATGGGGGATGAATTACTATATGGGGGATGAATTACTATGGGGGATGAATTACTATAGGGGGGGATGAATTACTATGGGGGACGAATTACTATATGGGGGACGAATTACTATATGGGGGACGAATTACTATATGGGGGATGAATTACTATGGGGGATGAATTACTATATGGGGGATGAATTACTATATGGGGGATGAATTACTATATGGGGGATTAATTACTATGGGGGATTAATTACTATGCTTACTATGGGGGAATATTACTATACTTACTATGGATGACACATACACATCATTCATCTACTCTTGGTCCGGCCCCCGGGTCCAATATATGAACCCATTGCGGCCCTCAAGTCAAAAAGTTTGCCCACCCCTGTTCTAGCCCCTCTGTATATACAGAGCTCAGCATAAATGAGTACATACCTTTTGAAAAGTAAAATTTTAATCAATATCTCAATGAACACAAGAACAATTTCCAAAATTTTGACAAAACTGAGTTTTATAGAACATTTGTTTAGCTCAATAAATGAAAGTAAGGTTAATAATATAACTTAGATTACATAATCTTCAGTTTTACTCAAATTAGTTGATGCAAATATGAATACACCCCTCAACAAAAACTACTACATCTACTACATCTAGTGATTTGTATGACCTCCATGATTTGTAAGGACAGCACCATGTTTTCTAGGCATGGAAAAAACAAGTTGGTGACATATTGCAACATTTGTCTTTTTACATTCTTCAAGAACAGCCTCTTTTAGAGCCTGAATGCTGGATGGATAGTGATGCTCAAGTTGCCTCTTCAGAATTCTCCATAGGTGTTTGATTAGGTTCAGATCAGGAGACTTGGCCACTGAACTACTTTCACCCTGTTTTTCTTCAGAAATGCAGCAATGGCCTTAGATGTGTCCTTGGATCATTGTCATGCTGGAAAAGTGCATCTTCTCTTTTTAATATAGAGCAGTACATCTGTGAATTCATAATATCATCAGTGAAATGCAGCTCCCCAACACCAGCAGTCCCACAGAAGGACGCTGCCACCACCATGTTTCACTGTAGGCACCATGCATTTTTCTTGTACTCCTCACCTTTGAAACATCATACAGTCTTTAAGCCATCTGTTCCAAAAACATTTATCTTGGTCTCTTCACTCCAGAGTACAGAGTCCCAGTGGTCTTCTTATTTTTCAAAGAACAAAAGGTATATCACTCAGGCAAACAATCTAGATCAATCCACAACAGGTGCAGGTTCTGGCTCGCCACCACACATGATGCAATAGGAAGAAGGGTCAGCACCACACATCGGAGGATAGATGAATATAGTGTGTATTTATTCATCCATAGGACACACAAAACACCAGGATATAAATACAGGACATGTTAAAGCATTTCGAAGACAGGCTTTTACAACCCGTTCGGGGAAGCCCCAGCAATTAGGTTGCCTGATGCCACATGCGCCAATTCCAAGATTGCACATATGTCTAAATAGTGGAACCCTTGTATGAAAATTGTCCATGTGTAAGTGGTACCCTATATGGAAAAAGGGTGACACCAAATTATTATCATTATTAATATTATACAGGATTTATATAAGGCAAACAGTTTGCGCAGCGCTTTACAAAATTAAGGTAGACATTACAGTTACAATACAATTTGGTGCAAGAGGAAACAGAGGGCCCTGCATGTTAAAGCTTACAATCTAGGAGAAGTCCAAAGCTATCTTTCCACTGCTCCCCATGTAGTCTGGACATCCGGGGGGCTCCACGTGTCTTTTTCCTCATAAATCTGAAAATTACATGTATAGCCTGTTGCCCTCTCACAGGTCTTATACATTTTGACCCCCATATCTGACACGTTTGCTGAGGAGAAATTGTTTGAATGCAAGGTGGCTAGAAAAATGAATGAGGGACTCATCAACACTGATTTTTTGAAGGGGAGTATACACATCTGCAAATTTCTGGTTAAGGTGATTGACAAGGGGCCGAATTCTGTTTCTGTGGAGCCGGTCATATTCAGGGTCACCCCGAGGATGACACCGTGTGTTATCAAAGAAAAGCATAAATCACATTATATTCTCATATATATGCCTGGCAATTGCAGAAGAGAATATGGGCATATGATGAATTGGGTCTGTGGACCAATACAACCGCAATTCATTTTTTTTTTTAGTAATGCCCATGGTGAGGGTTAGACCCAAAAAAACTTTAAATTTGGAAACTGTAATTGGTTTCAATGCAAATGGTCTGGCAAGGTTTGAATTTGGGTTGGGGGGCGATAAATTGTTGTGCGTATAAATTGCTTTGATCCACAATAAATCCATACAGATGTTCTGTGAAAAACAGCTTAAAAAAAGGGGAGTTGTTAAAATTGCTCTTTCCACCTGAATTCTGGGTTGGGCAGTGAATGGGGGAAGTATGGGTGCTGCAGAATTTGTGGTCTGCCAATCAGGATTTGCAAGCACATCCAGAAGGACACTATGGGCTCTACAGGCCTGTGATAGGATTTTTGGTGGCTGTGGGACACTGCTTGTGCTAGCCACCGCACCAGCTTATACTGCATTTATGGGACTCACCACATCACAAAGTGCTGGTATGTAAAAGAGCAGGATGTACTAGGCCTCTAGTGCTCGCTAGCTCACCAAAAGGTAGAGCGGCACTAGTACTGGCACTCTGCTGCATATGAGAATCATCATGCAATTGTAACACCTCAGCAACCTGGGAACAGGGTTGGGTACACCTAACCTTAGCAGGGACCTCTACTCCATCATCTGAGCTATCTGTCAGGGTGCCACTGCTCTCTACAGGTTCATATTCTGAGCCTGATTCTGTCAGTGAAGCTTCCCCTTCATCTGACACACTCAGAATCCTGTAGGCCTCTTCACTAGTGTACCTTTCATTGGACATTTTGGCCACTAAATGTATAGATACCTCGTTCGACTCATGGGACAAAGAGCACCTGGATGTCAGGGACTGTTTGAACAGCTACAAAAAAATATACCTGTTAGTGCTAGCAGAGATCAGGCCTGATCTTGCTAACCCTGCAGTTTGTTAGTGTAATGTATCAAATGACAGTGATTTACTGACAGTGCACTTGCTGGGGGAAACGGAGGGGGGGGGGTTAAGCATAGGGGCTAAACGCAGGTGCTGGCAGGTGCCGGGGCTGGTCCTGCTAATGCTGCATTTTTGGGGACACTTTACTATTTTGAACGCTGTTATAGTTCTGATCAAAGATATTGATCCATTCAGACATTATACTAGCAATGGAGGTTTATTGTGTATGTGAGCGTGTTCCTGGCAATCAAAGGGATAATTGTGATGACTAGAGATGAGCGAATCGAACATGACGAAGTGGAATTCGTTCCGAAGATTTGGAAAAATTCTATTCGCGACGAATCCGAAGATTAGCAAACTTCGGATGCATGAATCGAATTTTCCCAAAAATGGCGGCGACATGTGTGGCGACGGAGAAAATGGACAGAGAAGATGGGGCGGGGATCTCTGGGAAGGCGCGCAGACAAGGCGCGCTGACCCATAATGCATTCATGACATGTGATCGCATTAGCCAATCAGCAGCCAGCCAGCACTGTGTAATGGTGGAGCTATAAATCGCGGCCATCTTAGAATTCTCCATTAGCCTCCGGTCATTCAAGAGAGACAGACCTGTGTGTATTAAGGGACAGAGTTAGGGCCACAGAGACTTTAGGGCCACAGAATCGTTACTCAGGGACACAGAATCGTTACTCAGGGACACAGAATCGTTACTCAGGGACACAGAATCGTTACTCAGGGACACAGAATCATTACTTAGGGCCACAGCTATCAAAGAATCGAAAATTTAAAGTGACATACACCCTTTTTTTTTTTTGGTGGCTGTCGTGCACAGTTGGTGCTGCAGTTTGCCGATTGTGCAAAATAAACTGACTTTCTGCTTCACAACCACTATTGTACGTTCAAAGAGTTAAATCCATTTACACGCCGACTGGCGGTAATATTTTTTGGGTGATTAGTGCATTCCAGTGACACAAACGTACAGTTTCCAGCCAACGGCAAGCTGCAATTGACCGATTGTGTACAATAAACTGACTTTCTGCTTCACAACCACTATTGTACGTTCAAAGAGTTAGATCCATTTACACGTCGGGTGGCGGTAATATTTTTTGGGTGATTAGTGCATTCCAGTGACAGAAACGTACAGTTTCCAGCCAACGGCAAGCTGCAATTGACCGATTGTGCTAAATAAACTGACTTTCTGCTTCACAAACACTATTGTACGTTCAAAGAGTTAGATCCATTTACACGCCGGGTGGCGGTAATATTTTTTGGGTGATTAGTGCATTCCAGTGACATAAACGTACAGTTTACAGCCAACGGCAAGCTGCAATTGACCGATTGTGCTAAATAAACTGACTTTCTGCTTCACAACCACTATTGTACGTTCAAAGAGTTAAATCCATATACACGCCGGGTGGCGGTAATATTTTTTGGGTGATTAGTGCATTCCACTGACATAAACGTACAGTTTCCAGCCAACGGCAAGCTGCAATTGACCGATTGTGCTAAATAAACTGACTTTCTGCTTCACAACCAATATTGTACGTTCAAAGAGTTAAATCCATTTACACGCCGGCTGGCGGTAATATCTTTTGGGTGATTAGTGCATTCCAGTGACATAAACGTACAGTTTCCAGCCAACGGCAAGCTGCAATTGACCGATTGTGCTAAATAAACTGACTTTCTGCTTCACAACCACTATTGTACGTTCAAAGAGTTAAATCCATTTACACGCTGGCTGGCGGTAATATTTTTTGGGTGATTAGTGCATTCCAGTGACAGAAACGTACAGTTTCCAGCCAACGGCAAGCTGCAATTGACCGATTGTGTAGAATAAACTGACTTTCTGCTTCGCAACCACTATTGTACGTTCAAAGAGTTAGATCCATTTACACGCCGGGTGGCGGTAATATTTTTTGGGTGATTAGTGCATTCCAGTGACATAAACGTACAGTTTCCAGCCAACGGCAAGCTGCAATTGACCGATTGTGCTAAATAAACTGACTTTCTGCTTCACAACCACTATTGTACGTTCAAAGAGTAAAATCCATATACACGCCGGGTGGCGGTAATATTTTTTGGGTGATTAGTGCATTCCAGTGACATAAACGTACAGTTTCCAGCCAACGGCAAGCTGCAATTGACCGATTGTGCTAAATAAACTGACTTTCTGCTTCACAACCACTATTGTACGTTCAAAGAGTTAAATCCATATACACGCCGGGTGGCGGTAATATTTTTTGGGTGATTAGTGCATTCCAGTGACATAAACGTACAGTTTCCAGCCAACGGCAAGCTGCAATTGACCGATTGTGCTAAATAAACTGACTTTCTGCTTCACAACCACTATTGTACGTTCAAAGAGTTAAATCCATTTACACGCCGGCTGGCGGTAATATTTTTTGGGTGATTAGTGCATTCCAGTGACATAAACGTACAGTTTCCAGCCAACGGCAAGCTGCAATTGACCGATTGTGTACAATAAACTGACTTTCTGCTTCACAACCACTATTGTACGTTCAAAGAGTTAGATCCATTTACACGCCGGGTGGCGGTAATATTTTTTGGGTGATTAGTGCATTCCAGTGACATAAACGTACAGTTTCCAGCCAACGGCAAGCTGCAATTGACCGATTGTGCTAAATAAACTGACTTTCTGCTTCACAACCACTATTGTACGTTCAAAGGGTTAAATCCATATACACGCCGGGTGGCGGTAATATTTTTTGGGTGATTAGTGCATTCCAGTGACAGAAACGTACAGTTTCCAGCCAACGGCAAGCTGCAATTGACCGATTGTGTACAATAAACTGACTTTCTGCTTCACAAACACTATTGTACGTTCAAAGAGTTAAATCCATTTACACGCCGGCTGGCGGTAATATTTTTTGGGTGATTAGTGCATTCCAGTGACATAAACGTACAGTTTACAGCCAACGGCAAGCTGCAATTGACCGATTGTGTACAATAAACTGACTTTCTGCTTCACAACCACTATTGTACGTTCAAAGAGTTAAATCCATTTACACGCCGGCTGGCAGTAATATTTTTTGGGTGATTAGTGCATTCCAGTGACCTAAACGTACAGTTTCCAGCCAACGGCAAGCTGCAATTGACCGATTATGTACAATAAACTGACTTTCTGCTTCACAACCACTATTGTACGTTCAAAGAGTTAAATCCATATACACGCCGGGTGGCGGTAATATTTTTTGGGTGATTAGTGCATTCCAGTGACATAAACGTACAGTTTACAGCCAACGGCAAGCTGCAATTGACCGATTGTGCTAAATAAACTGACTTTTTGCTTCACAACCACTATTGTACGTTCAAAGAGTTAAATCAGGTTTTATTTTTGGGGTGCTTATTGAATTAAAGAGTATGTCAGACAACACGCAGAGGAGTGGCAGAGGAGGCAATGTTTCAGGAGCGAGCAGACGTGGCAGCAGAAGAAGGGGTCGAGGCAGCACTAGTCGCAGCCAGAGGCCAGTGCTCCCGGTGTCATCCAGCGGTCGTGTCTCCACCGACAACCCTGCCGTCATCGATTGGTTGACTCGGTCGTCTTCCTCTTCCCAGGTCACCTCTGACACCTACAGCCAACGGTCGGTGGGTACGTCAGACACAACCGTTAGTTGGCATGGCCCGAGAGCAAGGCCACTGAAATCACGTGTCCTCGACCTGCCCCTGTCCTTTGGTGTTCCCTCACCAAGCGAAGTATCGCATGCTGTGGGCTCAGCCCCACTGTACAGTGAGGAAGAGCTAACAGAGGGCGGTCAGGAACGGGGGGAGACATCCGCCTCTTCAGCAGCCAGGCGAAGAAGTACTGGCGAGGAGAGTGGCTCGGTAGCCGGTCTAGAGACAGGTCTGTCTCCTGACCCACACGCAGCCGAGGGGGCTAGTAGTGACGCGGAGACCCTAATTGATGATGATGAGGCTGATCGCACTTGGCAGCCTCGTCGTCATCAGGCTATTGCTTCCGCATCATCAGGAGAAGAGGGTGCCAGCTTGCCAGCGAGCAAAACAGTCGGTGGGATGCCCAGGAGGCAGCAGGGTCGCGGCAGTGTCAGTGGAGCCAAACGGCCATGGAGTAGAGCACCAGCTCCACTGCAGCCTACCACCACGGCCAGTAGTGGTGCCGGTGTGCACGGAGGAAGTAGCAGTCAGCCAGTGAGGAGTAGCGGGGGCAAAGTTTCCTACTCGTGTGGCAATTTTTCGTCAAGCCGCCCGAGGAAGTAAACGTAGCCGTATGTCGACTATGTGGCCAGAAAGTCAAGCGTGGCCAGGGGGCCAATGTTGGGACTACAGCGTTGCGTCAGCATATGCAGCGTCGCCATTCGGTGGCCTGGGAAAACCGTGATAAAGATACGGTGGTTCTGCCTGCCCCAGCCCCCGCTCCATCACCCGCTCCGTTACTTGCTCCGTCACCCGACGTCAATCGCCCTCTATTACTTGCTCCGTCACCCGACGTCAATCGCCCTCTATCAGCCAGTCAAGGCTCCAACACCTCTGCTGAGGGGAGTTGTCGCTCGTTGGCATCTTTCGCTCGTTCAGATGCTCCTTCTCCTGCTACTCCTCTGCTACTCCTCTTCACGGATTCCGTCAGCAGTCTTTCTTGGAATCCGTTTCCAAGAGACAACAGTTTGCGAGCACGCACCAGACGGTGCAGAAGCTGAACGTCCTCCTGTCCAAGTTGCTGGTGCTGCAGTCCCTCCCTTTCCAAGTGGTGGACTCAGCAACTTTCCGAGAAATGATGGCTTGTGCCGAGCCGCGGTGGAGAGTGCCAAGCCGGCATTTCTTCGCCAAAAAGGCAGTGCCAGCCCTGCATTCACATGTAGAAGAGATGGTGGGCCAGTCTTTGAGCATGTCGGTCTCTGCCAAAGTGCACGGCAGCGTCGACGTGTGGAGCTGTAACTACGGTCAGGGACAGTACATGTCATTTACGGCCCACTGGGTGAACGTGGTGCCGGCACAGCCGCACCAGCAACTTGGACAGGTCACGCCGCTTTTGCCTCCACGTTTGCACGTCCTTGGTCCAGCAAAGATGTCCGCCTCTACCACCTCTTCTTCCGCCGTGTCCTCAGCCGCCACCCCCGTGCCAAGTCCCATTACCCGACCGGCATATCACATGTGCAGGGCGCAACGGTGTCACGCTGTGCTGCACCTGGTATGCCTTGGCGAACGTAGTCACACAGGGGAGGAACTTCTGAGTGTAATGAACAGAGAAATCGACAGATGGCTGTCTCCGCGCAAACTGAAAATCGGAACCATGTTGACAGACAACGGAAAGAACATGGTGTCTGCTCTGCGTCAAGGAAGGTTGTGCCATGCGCCATGCATGGCTCACGTGTTCAATCTGGTTGTCAAGCGGTTCCTAAAATCCACCATCCCACTGCAAGACATCCTTAAAATGTCACGTAAACTTTGCATGCATTTCAGCCATTCCTACACCGCAAAGCACACCCTCCTTGAGCTGCAGCGGCAGAACGGAATTCCACAGCATCGCCTGATCTGCGACGTTGCAACAAGGTGGAATTCAACCCTACATATGTTAGACCGCCTTTACGAACAGCGAAAGGCCATCACCGATTTCCTGATGTTACAAGCGGATAAAGGTACTCCCCTGTGTAACTTCGATGTCAGCCATTGGCAGCTCATGCGTGACACCTGCCGCTTGCTCAGGCCCTTTGAGGAGGCCACGCTATTCGTGAGTCGGCAGGACTATGGGATGAACGACGTCATTCCTCTGTTGCACGTCCTGGAACAAATGCTGTTAACAATGGCTGGTCAGGGTGCGGTAGACGTGGCGCACAGATCTCAACGCCACATGACCCCTGTGGGGGCAGGACAGGAAGAAGAGGAGGAGGTAGAGGAGGACATTGGTTCTCAGGAATTATTGAGTGAAATGGGTGGTTTTTCCACTCAGCTGACAGGAGTGGAGGAGCAGGAGCATCTGGTAGAGGAGGAGGAGGAGGAGACAGAGGACCCAGACGCACCGTGGCAGTATGCTGTGGAGATGGAGGCAGGGAGTCCCTCGCATTCCTTGGCACAAATGGCCCATAGCATGCTCGGTTGCTTGCGTAGCGACAGCCGAATAATAACCATCAGACAGAGGGATGACTTTTGGCTGTCCACCTTGTTGGACCCTCGCTACCGTTCAAAAATGGTGGCCTTTTTCACACCTGCTGAGAGGAAGGCCTTGATAGTCGTCTCCCCACACTGCTGCTGGGGGACTTTTTAACCTAGGCCTGTGTATGGCCTTCAATTGAAGCTGCTTCCGCTCCGCCACTCTGCCATTGGACTCTTGATAGTCGTCTCCCCACGCTGCTGCTGGGGGGACTTTTTAACATAGGCCTCTGTATGGCCTTTAATTGAAGCTGCTTACGCTCCGCCACTCTGCCATGGGCCTCTTGGGTATCCCAGAAGCTGCTCAGCGGGTCAGGGCAATAAAGCTCCCGGTTCGCAGGTTGTTCCGTCTTATGGATGGAAGTACGACGGTATATGATCTTCTTCGCACCCACGGCATTACTTCGTAGAATTTCTGCATTGCATCTGCAATCACAAAGCTGACTTCCCGGATCGCCACTCAGCCATTGGACTCTTGATAGTCGTCTCCCCACACTGCTGCTGGGGGGACTTTTTAACCTAGGCCTGTGTATGGCCTTCAATTGAAGCTGCTTCTGCTCCGCCACTCTGCCATTGGACTCTTGATAGTCGTCTCCCCACGCTGCTGCTGGGGGGACTTTTTAACATAGGCCTCTGTATGGCCTTTAATTGAAGCTGCTTACGCTCCGCCACTCTGCCATGGGCCTCTTGAGTATCCCAGAAGCTGCTCAGCGGGTCAGGGCAATAAAGCTCCCGGTTCGCAGGTTGTTCCGTCTTATGGATGGAAGTACGACGGTATATGATCTTCTTCGCACCCACGGCATTACTTCGTAGAATTTCTGCATTGCATCTGCAATCACAACGCTGACTTCCCGGATCGCCACTCAGCCATTGGACTCTTGATAGTCGTCTCCCCACGCTGCTGCTGGGGGGACTTTTTAACATAGGCCTCTGTATTGCCTTTAATTGAAGCTGCTTACGCTCCGCCACTCTGCCATGGGCCTCTTGGGTATCCCAGAAGTTGCTCAGCGGGTCAGGGCAATAAAGCTCCCGGTTCGCAGGTTGTTCCGTCTTATGGATGGAAGTACGACGGTATATGATCTTCTTCGCACCCACGGCATCACCTCATAGAATCTCTGCATTGCATCTGCAATCACAACGCTGACTTCCCGGATCGCCACTCAGCCATTGGACTCTTGATAGTCGTCTCCCCACACTGCTGCTGGGGGGACTTTTTAACCTAGGCCTGTGTATGGCCTTCAATTGAAGCTGCTTCCGCTCCGCCACTCTGCCATTGGACTCTTGATAGTCGTCTCCCCACGCTGCTGCTGGGGGGACTTTTTAACCTAGGCCTGTGTATGACCTTCAATTGAAGCTGCTTCTGCTCCGCCACTCTGCCATTGGACTCTTGATAGTCGTCTCCCCACACTGCTGCTGGGGGGACTTTTTAACATTGGCCTCTGTATGGCCTTCAATTTAAGCTGCTTACGCTTCGCCACTCTGCCATGGGCCCCTGTACCGCCTCCTCTTGCTGCTGCCAGGTCCAGAGTGTGTCATGGGTCCCTGTACGGCCTCCCATTGCTGCTGACTTCATCGCCAGACTCTGCCATGTGCCACTTTCAGGTCTCCTTACACTGTTGGTGGGTTCCATTTTGTGATAGGGTGCTGTATGGCCTTCCATTGCTGCTGCCTCCACCGCCACCCTGCGCCATGTGCCTCTGTCGTCTGCTCACGCTGCTGACGGCTTCCGCTTTTTAACCGAGGCCTGTGTTTGGCTTCTGAATACTGCTGCATCCACCGCCACCCTGCGCCATGTGTCTCTGTCGTCTGCTCACGCTGCTGACGGCTTCCGCTTTTTAACCTAGGCCTGTGTATGGCTTCAGAATAATGCTGCCTACACCGCCACCCTGCGCCATGTGCTTCTGTCGTCTGCTCACGCTGCTGCCAGGTCCATACTGATTCATGGCCCCCTGTGCCGGCTCCTCATGAACGTGGTTCAGCGGGTTTGCATCACTTAACGGCAAATCGTTGACAAACGCTGGGACGTTCAGTGTTGTGCGCATTAAGCCAGACACCAAAGGGCAGCACAGACCTGTTATTACTCGCTCAAGCATGGCTGAACAAAACCAGTCTCTACCACAAATTGGACCCAGACCTGCCCAGGGTCTCGTAAGTAGATTGCACGGAGGAGTAGAGTTCGTTATTGGAATTAACTGTGAGGGACTTTTAAACCTAGGCCTGTGTATGGCCTTCAATTGAAGCTGCTTCTGCTCCGCCACTCTGCCATTGGACTCTTGATAGTCGTCTCCCCACGCTGCTGCTGGGGGGACTTTTTAACATAGGCCTCTGTATGGCCTTCAATTTTAGCTGCTTACGCTCCGCCACTCTGCCATGGGCCCCTGTACCGCCTCCTCATGCTGCTGCCAGGCCCGTAATCTGCCATGGGCCCCCGTACCGACTCCTCATGCTGCTGCCAGGCCCGTAATCTGTCATGGGCCCCTGTACCGCCTCCTCATGCTGCTGCCAGGTCCAGAGTGTGTCATGGGTCCCTGTACGGCCTCCCATTGCTGCTGTCTCCATCGCCACACTCTGCCATGTGCCACTTTCAGGTCTCCTCACACTGCTGGTGGGTTCCATTTTGTCATAGGGTGCTGTATGGCCTCCCATTGCTGCTGCCTCCACCGCCACACTGTGGCTCCACACTCTGGTTTTGGCCCCGTGACTGCCCAAATGAGTGAAGTGTGCGGTGATTCTAAGATCGACGGCACTCATCTGCATGTCATACTGACTGACAGTATTATTTCTCTTCCCCAGCAGACTCCAAGGGCATTTAAATTAAAGGTACAGTGTTCTGCACTAATATAAAGGCTCTCTGAAGCCTAGAAACACCCTTTTTATAAGTTAAATTCGCAGCGAATATATTCGGCTCGAAGCGAATTTATTCGGCGAATTCGGCGAATCAGCCGAACCGAATTTTTGAATAATTCGCTCATCTCTAGTGATGACTGATGTAGTGGCGGGCAATCTGCCACTATCTGGGAAGGATGCTAACTGAAGCTAACGCTATCTGAAGTCACCTGTCACATTAATACAGTGGTCAATAAAAAAATCATTGTTGTTAATAGCCACAACTACACCCAAATTGTCACAGTTAAAACTAACTTTGTTACAAAATTATGAACCCCAGAATTCTACATCCAGCACTGCAGGAAGCAGTTCAAAGAGAACCAAGTTCCATATAAAACCCTCCTCCTGCCTTTCTGCAGGTCAAGGAACTGCGCTTCAGCAGCCTGGAAATATGCGTCATAGTCTGTCGATCCTGCAGCGTTTGTAAATAATTCCAGGTCAAAACTGCTCATTGCCTCCTACATCCATACAGACTTACTGTTGTAGGTGTCCAAAAACCTTTTCCAAACCTGAAGATCTGCCTTGTGTCCTATATTCAACCATATGTGATGGCCTGGAGCCCTCACCACCACTATGGCGGCCACCAACTGACAGTTAAAAACACTGCCCAAATTGATCCTACAAACGAAATTGAGCATGCCTAGCAATGATTGCAGCTGATGTAAAGCTAATTTGTCACTCTGCCGAGAAGCCAACGCTGCAAACTTTAAGTTAGCAAATTTGTTCACTGGAAGTACATTCACTGGCATACCATAGCCATGGTGTCAATCAAAATCCCCAAAAAGCTATGAACAATGGGGGGGCCTCAGTCTTGTCAGGGGCCAACAGTACTCTGCAGGGTTCCCCCACATGTTGAACCATGTCCAAAAGCACACAATGGTTTTATGGGGGGTTTTCAATAAAGGACTTGTCAAAACTGTTGCTGTGTTTTTATTAATGTTGACTTTTTTTTGGTGAAGGAGTAGGGATACTATTTACCCCATACTCATTCACATAGGGTGAGGTCAGGATCTGAGGGCCTCCTTGTTAAAGGGGGCTTTCAGATTCCTATAGATCACCCCCACAGACCCCCTCAACCACCAAGCCAGGGTTGTGGGGAAGAGGCCCTTGTGTCAGGAATCGGCTCACCTACCATGTGGGCTGCAGTACCGGTGCTTGCAAGCGGGTGTGTCAGGAATGGGCTCACCTGCTGTGTGGGCTGCAGTACTGGTGCTTGCCAGTGGGTGCTTTCAGCAGCCTGGGGCTGATTGCAGGAGGTATATTTAAGCAGCACCAGGCCTGCAATCAGTGCCTTGGTGTTGTCCCATGAGCCCCTGTATCTTGTTCCTGATTGTCCTGTACTCCTGAGTGCCTTGCTGCCGACCCTGCTTGATCCTGACCTTGCTGACTTCTGCTCTGATGCCTGGCTCATTTGACTACTCTTCTGGATATCCCTATTGATCTGAACTCCTGTTACCGAACCCGGCAAGTGACCCGACTAATCTTTGCCTGCTGCCTTGTACCGTGCTGTCCCCACTGTTACCAATCCGGCCTGTCTGACCACGCTTGCTACTCTGCCATCCATCCATCCTGCACAGACCTATCTGCCTCTTCACGTCAGGCTCTTACCAGTGTATACCTCTGGCAGATCCCTCTACCACAGGTGGGTGTACTCAGGGGCCTGTCACTGTCTGCTCCAAGTCCATCCCCACCATCAGGGGCCCTGGTGAACAAGCAGACTGGGGCTTAGACTCCGTGCTCTAGGGAATCCTGTCCTGTGGATTGCTAGAGGTACCGCCAGGCGGTATCTGACAGAATCATACGGCCTGCCTGACCATTCCACCTCTCCAGCCCGGACTACGCCTGTGTTCCTGCACATACTGATATTAGTGGAAGGTTGGTTTGTTTACTGTGCGTTTTGTATATTTGGGCGGCTAACAATAAATTATATTGTTATTACATCATTCCTGAAGCCTGTTACCTCCCTGTGTCAGTCCACACATTTCTGGTCATACCCGAATCCCTGTCACCTTGCCCCATCAACATGGGAACAAGGTGCTTTGGGGGGAGCCCCCTTGCCCCAAAGCACTCCCCCATGTTGGGGGCATGTGGCCTAGTATGGTTCAGGAGAAAGGGGGGAGCTCGTTTGCCCCCACCATCCTGGCCTTCCAGGCTGCATGCTCAGATAAGGGTTTGGTAAAATTTTTGAGGGGACTCGCCCTTTTTTAAAACATTTTGGAGTGGGGTTCCCCTTACCCCCACGCTGTTTTTTTTTTCTAAAACTAAACTAAATGTATTCCAAAATGAATCAACAAAACAAAATTGGTAACATAACAAATCTATCCTAAATTAAATTAAACAAAATTTTCCATCCTGCACATATCTAAAACTTATTGGAACCAGTTAGTGTAAATCCGTGGAATCAATCGATACCTTCGCTTTTCTTACTCCTCCTTTTTACTCTCATATGACTTACCCCTATCCATGTTAAACTTCTTCAGCTGTATTAAAGAAAAGATTTCCAGGTACTGACCCTTCCAAATTTTTTCAAGGAACTGTTAAGATGCATCTTAACAGTTCCTTGAAACACACATACACTTCACACTTCGTGGAATCCACTAATCTAATCCTATGCACATTCTTGCATCAGAGGTACCACTGCAGTCTGCAGCTGATATGGTGGAGCTCACAGCCAAAGTTGAGATGGGAGCCAGAGTCAGAAGAGGATTGTCCACAGTAGTAAATGCATCCAACTGAGCTGATGAGCTGCACGTGTCCCCATCTGCCAGTAAAGATTGACCTCCCTGGAATCCTATGCCTCCACGGGCAAATGGCTCAAATGGCTCAAGGCCATCGACCATCCCAACCCATGCTCTCCTGTAGAAATCCTAGAGGATGCTGCACCCAAACCACCTGCACCTGCTTTATTGAGGCTAAGCCTGCATGTATCACCACTTTCTCAGTGTACTGTGTGCTCTCCTACTCCCACACCGTACACTGGAAACTACAGTTTTCCTTCCTCCATTGTCTGATCTGGAGGACTCAGATCCTTTCCTGCCACAAATCATCTTCCTCTGCACACTGGGAAGCTCCCCTGCAGCTGGACTGCTGCAAAGCACCAGATACCCATGAACACCAGCCATACCAGGTAACAGGCCAGCTCCCACTGGCACAGCTGTCCTTCTCCTAGCCACACGAGAAGCAGCACAACCACCCAGGGACACTGACTGTTGGTTCAGCCAAGAAGATGCAGGGGGAGGATGGGAGGTGCTGAGTACAGCAGATTCATCCCCAATGGGTCCTGCTGTGGGTGAGGATTCCTGCATGTGCCCACACTTGTCACAGCTGAATGGCACGTGTGTGTGATGTAACTGAAGGATCCCTAGAGGAGCTTCTAAATCATGGTTGTTCTATTTTTTCCCCTAATATATTTATTGAAAGTCCACAGGCAGGCCCATATAATTCACATCTAAATAGTACCATTGGTTAATTCTCACTTGAACTTTCTCCACTTACTGCTTAACTAAACCACTGTGATGTTAAAGTTTGCAAACAATACCCCAAATGTTTTATTTTTCATTTCTAAGCATTTGATGCCACTTGCCATCCAGAGGATTTACCCCCCTTCCTTACCAGGCCTCTTTTTGCTACTCGGCGCTGCACTAATTCAACTGATAATTGCACGGTCGTGCAATGCTGCACCCAAACAAAATTTACGACCTATTTTTTAAACAAATAGAGCTTTCTTTAAGTGGTATTTGATCACCTGTGCACTTTTTATTTTTCACGCTATAAACAAAAAAAGACCAAACATTTTTAAGAAACTATATTTTTTACTTTCAGCTATAAAAAATATATAGTAAACGCAAAGTTGGTTATAAATTTAGGCTAAAATGTATTCTGCTACATGTTTTTGGTAAAAAAAAATCCCAATAAGTGTATATTGATTGCTTTGTGTGAAAGTTATAGCGTCTGCAAACTATGGTATAGATTCTGCAATTTACGCCATTTTTTTGCTATACAGCGCTGCGCTAGTTTAATGGACAATTGCGCGGTCATGCAATATGGTACATAAATTAAATTTATGTCCTTTTTTTCACACAAATAGAGTTTTCTTTTGGTGGTATTTGATCACCTGTGCACTTTTTATTTTTGGCGCTATAAATAAAAACATTTTTGAGAAAAAAATATTTTTTTTGAAAAAAAACAGTATTTTCTCATTTCGGTCATAAAAAATATCCAAAAAAACTAAAATTTCATCATAAATTTAGGCCAAAATGTATTATGCTACATGTTTTTGGTTAAAAAAAATCCCACTAAGTGTATATTTATTGTGTGACAATTATAGTATCTACAAACTATGGTATAGATAATGGAATTTACACAGCTTTTACTTTCTGACTGCTCATCACATTTCATGAGGTGCTAAAATGCCAGGATAATACAAACATCCTCAAATGACCCCTTTTTGTAAAGTAGGCATCCTAAGCTATCTGCTGAAGGGCATATTGTGTCCATGGAAGATTTATTTTTTTTCCACAAGTTCCTGGAAAATGACAAAACATTTATTTTTTTTTACACAAAGTTGTCATTTTAAATTATTTAT
Organism: Staurois parvus; assembly: GCF_062004578.1. Classification (NCBI taxonomy): domain Eukaryota; kingdom Metazoa; phylum Chordata; class Amphibia; order Anura; family Ranidae; genus Staurois; species Staurois parvus. The sequence goes on from NW_028317941.1 coordinate 2,328,917, forward strand.
TTCTCGCACAAGCCATGGGCATATGTGGAATTACACCCCAAAATACATTCTGATACTTCTACCGAGTATGAGGATACCACACGTGTGAGACGTTTTGGGAGCCTAGCCGCATACAGGAGCCTGAAATCCAATGACCACTTTGAAAGCCTGAAGGTGCGTAACTTCCTCATTACACTTCCTCATTACCTATCACAGTTTCGAAGGTCCAAACATGCCAGGACAGCACCAAACCCCCCCCCCCCCCCCCAAATGACCCCTTTCTGGAAAGTAGACACCCCAAGGAATTTAAAAAAAGAGGCATGGTGAGTATTTTGAAGATCTCATTTTTTCTCACAAGGTTTTGAAATATAAAAAAATAATATATTGTTTTTTTTTCTTCATTTTCCAAAAACTTGTGGCAACAAATGAGATCTGAAAAATACTTACCATGCTTCTTATCAAATTCCTTGGGGTGTCTACTTTCCAGGGGGGGTTAGGTGCTATCCTGGCATTTCAGGGCCTCCAAAACTGTGATAGGTAGTCAGGAAGTGTAATGATGAAATAAAGCCCTTTAAAAGCCTGAAGATGCTTATTGGATTTTGGGGTCCTAGACTGCCAAAACGTCTCTCACATGTGGTACCCCCATACTCGGGAGAAGTAACAGAATGTATTTTGGGGAGTAATTCCACATATATCCATGACATGTGTGAGCAGTAAATCATTTAAGTGACAATTTTGTGTAAAAAAAACAAACATTTTTTTGTTTGTCATTTTCCAAAAACTTGTGGTAAAAAAAATTAATTCTTCTATTGATTCAACATGCCTCTCAGCAAATAGTTTGGGGTGTCTACTTTCCAAAAAGGGGTCGGTTTGGGGGGTGGTGGTGTTTTATGCCCAGCATGAGAAGTTTATGCCACACATCACTCACTCTTCTAACCACCTGAAGACCAAGCCTTTTCTGACACTTTTTGTTCACGTGAAAAAAATCAGTCTTTTTTGCTAGGAAATTAATTTAAATCCCAAACATCATATATTTTTTTTAAAGTAAACATCATAGTGAATAAAATGGTGGGTACTGCAATTTTTTATGGCACATAGTACTCGAGCAGCGATTTTTCAAACGCAATTTGTTTATAAAAAAATACACTTTTTTTACTTTTAATGCACAAAAACACAATATACTGGCCAATTATTTGGTAAAATATAAAAGATGATGGTATGCCGAGTAAATAGATACCAAACATGACATGCTTTAAAACTGCGCATGCCCCGTGCAATGGTGACAAACTGCATATGTTTTTAATATCCATAGGCAATGTTTAAAAGTCTTTACAAGCTACCATTTTAGATTTACAGAGGAGCTCTAGTGTTAGAATTACTGCCCTTGATCTGAAGTTCGTGGTGATACATCACATGCATGGTGCAACTGCTGTTTCCATACTGGCACAGGGTCAACGCTCATGAACGCAGGTGCGCGCATGCATGGGGGGCGAGGGTACTTTTTTTTAAGTTATTTTGATTTTTTTAATAATTTTTACACTGTCCTTTTAATTTTTTTTTTTGATAACTTTTAATGCTATCACAGGGAATGCAAATATCCCCTATAACTTCAATGGGCATTGTCATATATTCTTTTTGAGAAATCTGGGGTCTATCAGACTCTAGATCTCTCCTCTGCCCTTACATTATTTAATCAAACCAAAATCGGTGTGATCAGATGCTTTCAAAATTTACAAATGGCGCTGTTTATATTCTGCGAAACTGAAGTGACAAAATGCTCGTAGCTTCCTAATTCTTAGACTATAGAGATAATTGGCACCATTCTGGTCTCCAATCAGCTCTATGGTCAGCTGGCAGAAACACTGGTTGCATTTTCAGGTTCCCCCTATGGCTCGGGACTGCCCGAGAAGTCCATGGAAGGCAGCGGGGAGGGGGGGGGGGGGTAATATTTCCTGCTGCTTGTAAAAGCAATCCTGCAGTTAATTAGCCACTAGGATTGCTTTTACATGAAAACTGATCACCAGCTGAAAAAAATTATACCAGGATGATGCCTGCAGCTGTAGGCATTATCCTGGTATAACCACTCAAAGTCCAGTGATGTACCAGTACGTCGCTGGTCTTTGTTGGGTGTATATGCTATGTTCTTTTGGGGTTTTTTTATGCAGCCTGTGGACTGAATGAAAAAAAAAGAGAAGAAATCTCTGCCAAAAAAAGCGTGTGGTATGCCCACCATTAAAATATACCGCCCTGCATCCACGCACTTCTAATGGTGGGCACACATTAGGTCACACTTTGCCACAAGTGCCAGTTCCAAGATAGTACAAATGTCTAAATAGTGGCACGCTTGAATAAAAATTGCCCACGTATAAGTGGTACCCCATATGGAGAAATGATGACACCAAGTCCCAACTATCTTGCCACTACTCCCCATGTAGTCTGGGCATCCAGGGGGCTCCACGTGACTATCTTTTTCTTCGTAAATCCAAAACTTATAAGTATAGCCTGTTGCCCTCTCACAGGTCTTCTACATCTTGTCCCCATATCTGGCATGCTTGCAGGGGAGAAATTGTTTGAATGCAAGGCGGACAGAAAAATTAATGAGGGACTCATTGACGCAGATGTTTTTCTGGGGAGTATAGACATCTGCAAATTTTAGGTTAAGGTGATTTGCGAGGGGCTGAATTTTGTGGAGCCGGTCAAGTTCAAGGTCACCCCGAGGATGACAGAGTGTATTGTCGTTGAAATGCATAAAACACATTATACTCTCATATCTATGTCTGGCCATGGCAGCAGAGAACACGGTATATGATGAATCGGGTCTGTGGACCAATACAACTGGAATTCATTTCTTTTAGTAATGCCCATGTTGAGGGTTAGGCCCCCCAAAAAAGTAAATTCGGAAACCGTAATGGGTTTCCATGCAAATGGTCTGGCAAAGTTTGAATTTTGGTTGGTGGCGATAAATTGTGGTGCATATACATTGCTTTGATCCACAATCAATGCGTACAGATATTCTGTGAAAAACAGCTCAAAAAATCAAGGGGCGTTGTTAAATTTTCTATTTCCACCTGAATTCCAGGTTGGGCAGTGAACGGGGGAAGTACAAGTGCTGCAAAATTTGTGGACTGCCAATCGGGATTTGTAAGCACATCCAGAAGGATATTAGGGGCTCTACGAGCCTGTGTGCGAATTCTTAGTGGCTGCAGGACAAGACAATACTTGTGCTCGCCACCGCACCAGCTTGTACTGCACGTATTGGACTCGCCACGTCACCAAGTCATACTGCAGTGCTGGTATTATTATTATTATACAGGATTTATATAGCGCCAACAGTTTGCTCAGCGCTACAATATAACGGGAGACAATACAGCAACAATACAGTTCAATATAAGAGGGTTAGGAGGGCCTGATCCTGGGAGCTTACAATCGAAGAGGCTGCATATAAGAGTCATCAAAATTTACCGCCAAGTGCTAACAGTGATCAGGCCTGATTCTGTGAACAGTGCAGTTTTGTGTGCAATGTATCAAGTGACAGGGACCTACTGACACTGCACTTGCTGGGGGAGAAGGGGCGGGTGGGTAAGCGTTGGGGCTAAACGCAGGTGCTGGCAGGTGTCGGGGCTGATCCCGTTAACGCTGCGTTTTTGAGGACGCTATACTAATGTGAACACTGGTATAGTGCTGATCTGATCAAAGATATTGATCCGTTCAGACACTATACTAGCAATGGAGATTTATTGTATATGAGCGTGTTGCTGGTAATCAAGGGGTTAAATGTGATGACTGGTGTACTGATGGGCAATCTGACGCCATCTGGGAGGGGTGTGAAAACCACAGGAGCACAAATCACATGTATATACTGTATATATATATGTGTGATTTTGCGCACCTGTGCCACCCTGTAGCAGTATTTCTGCTATAGGGCAGTCAGGAAGCAGTTACAGAAGTGGCTTGTGTTACGTGGCTGCGTTACTTTAACTGACAATTGCACGGTCATGCAACAATGCACCCAAATTAAATTTCCGTCCTTTTTTCCCACAAATTGAGCTTTCTTTCGGTGGTATTTGATCGCTGTGCGGTTTTTAAATTTTTTTAATTTTTTGCGCTATAAAAAAAAGGCTGACAATTTTGAGAAAAAAACAATATTTTGGACTTTTTGCTATAAAAAATGTCCAATAAAATTCGGCCAAAATGTATTCTGCGACATGTCTTTGCTAAAAAAAATCCCAATACATGTAAATTAATTGGTTTACGTGAAAGTTATAGCGTTTACAAATGGCGGGAAAGATACTGGGATTTTTTTTCTTATAATAATAATTGTGGCAATCATGGCAGTGATCAGCGATTTATGACAGCGATTAGCGACTTATGGCGGGACTGCGGCGGACATTTTGACACTGGGGGGGAACTGACTTGGGGTCACTGACATCCCCAATGACACCAATACATTGATCAGTGAAAAAAAACACTGACACTGTACTAATGGCACTGGGGAGGAAGGGGTTACATTTTTTATTCAATAAAAGGGTTAACTGTGTGAGTGGAGTGTTTTACTAGTGGGTGGGGGGTGTGTACTTCACGGGAACACACTGTCCCGGAAAGCTAATCTCTGTTCTCCGTGACAGTGTGTTAGGAGCTGACAGGGAGCAGAGGTGCAGTGTAAACACTGCAAACGTGCTCTCTGTCAGTGAGTGCCTCTAATCGCTGGGAGCCGGTGGGTAATGACCCATCGGGATCTGGTGATGGACACTCACTGCCACGATCGGCGGTGCAGGTAGGGCAGGCATGCGCCACGCGCGTGCCCCCTACCTGTTTTGCTAGACGCCGTTTTTTTACGTGCTCTAGCACAGCGGTGGCGCCTTGCCACAGTATATACACTGCGGCAGGTAGGCAAGTGGTAATGCAAAGTAAGATCAAAAGTATTACTGAGACTTATGGATAATCCCATAAAAAGATAATTATTCATAAAAAAAATAATTAGCGTTTTCACTAACTAGTCATCCAGATATGGACTCAACATACAGCCATATGGCAACCTATTTGGACAAGGATTGACAATTAATCTTATCCTCTGCTTTTTTGATAATTTAAAAAAATTAAATCCTGACATACTATCATACCAAAAGGTTGAAATATATCAGGGGCAAGCAGTCTGGGTGTTTGAGCAAATGTAGCAACAACTTCATTTTCTTTAGAAAAAAAATCTTTTGAAACAAGGATTTTTTAAAGTAGTTGTAAAGCCTTAATATTTTATTTTTACCTTTAGAGCATTCTCTGTATTAAGGTAAAAAGATTTTCAGTATATGTATCACTCCCTCACGCCCCCTTATACTTACATGATGTGACGTGCCCCTCTGCAGTGGCCTCTCCACTTCTCTCCACTCTCAAAGACCATGCTTTACAAATGCTTTAAGCACCACCCATACAGTATAAACTCAAAATTATTTTCCTTAAAAAAAAATCCAAACTTCTATTACAATATCATTCTAATTTTGTTTCCACAGACATCAGAGATAGCAGACTCCTGATCTGTTTCACAGCTAATGCTGCTTCCTCAGGAGTTATCATTAAGAAATCTACAATAAGTGTATAATAGGTTTTTTTCAGGTAAGTATGCTATAGCAAGTCCAATTAACATTTCTTGCATTTAGTGACATAAAGTCACAACAAAAAACCAATAATAATAAGTCTTACCTCGACTTTTAAAATCAGCCGGGCGCAACAATGTGTACCATGTAAGTCAAACATCGAAACAATTCTTCCATCTTCCCACATGTAGACCACTGTCATATGCAAAGCCTTGAAAATGCAGGTAGAAGAGAAGTAAACCAGAAACTGCAGCCCATTTGGCTAATACTAGTTAATAATGGAGAGCAGTAGAGCTAAATGTCAGAAAATGTACATGTGGGAACCTCTAATCGTACTGTTGGACAACAGCCATCTAAATATTAGATGCAGTTATCAAGGGCAGCTTGACCACTGATAATCTTACTAATAATATACAATGTAGTCTGCCAATTCTCTTTAAGGTGGACTCTGGTTATAATGTAAACCCATACATATAAGTAGCAAGGGATGTAAACATGCATGGGGAATACTCCTCATACTGACAAATCAACCCCCCTACAAGTAACTTCTACTGACATGGTCCCAACACCCATAAAGTATGTACAGCCTGCTTCCTCAACGTTTCCAAAGCAAATACTAGCAACACATAAAAAAACAACAGAATAATGTACCTCAGACTTAGATGAAAGGACTTTCTATTTGCAACTTAATTTTCTATTTAAAAACAAAAGCTTTAAACATGGTAATGAAGGTGACAGTTGTGAGCCCTCATTACAATGCTATAGTTTAGCCAAACCCAGGTTGCTCCAGTATTGCTGGGCAGCCTGGACTGCATATAGAGGCCAATATATGTAACTAATGACATGTGAAAAAAAAATTAAATGTTACCTTGAAATGCATTACCACCTGCAGTTAATAAATACAATATTTATAACAATTGCGGTTCTTTAACATCTCAAAGGAGTTAATAATAGAAATAAAGGAATAAAGGTAAACTTTTGCTGCTTCAGGCCATTGTGCTTTCAAGTATTTATGTGGTAGGGTATTTGCAGGAGGAATCAGCAGCCATGGTCTATTTTTGTGCAGCAAGATGTATTATTAGCTACATTTTTAAAAATATATGTTATATTATAATTTCACACACTCAGTATAGAGTGATTTGTGCATGACTTTTAATGAAATGCATAGAAAGGCTTGGGGGAATAATGCTTTTTCATCATCACGTTTTCAACCCTATTTTTTATTATGTCCCAAGCAATGCATTTTTTGCTTCTGCAAGATATGGTATGAAAATGAACATGGTTCTACTGTCTGAATGTATTTGTAGGCTATGTTAGTCATGGCATTACAGCTGATTAGTGTGGCCTTGTGACATTACACAGGGCCATCTCTATAGCATCATGGGCCCCTGGGAAAAGTAATGCACTGGGGCCCCTACAAGTCTGCTCCAATTTAAGCACCTACTCTCAAGAATTAAAGCATAAATTGTTGATAGATCTATTAGATTTGTTATTATATTATTAGTTTATTAGATTTGATAGGTCGGTGATGCAACTTCACTGCAACCGCATGCAATGCATGTGGTTTTGGTGGGGTGATGCAACATTTAAGGAGTTAAAACAGGTGGTGAGCAGGTGAAATCTCTTCCTCACTGCCTGACAAATACCTCCAAAGAGAAATCTATGTGTAGATTGTTTTTCAGAGGAGTGGCAGCCTTTTTAAGGCTGTATTCACACATAACACAGAGCTGCTGGAATGATTCAACACACTGGCAGCTCTGCATTGGTGGTGGAGGTCGGGTGATGTGTGATTCAATGCATCACATTGCTCCATTTTTTTGTATGAACTTTATTTGACGTATTAGAAACATACACTTAATTCACAGCAATGTAAAGCAGTGAGATGCGTTGCATTGCTGTACATTGCCGTCTGATTCGGCACGTGCACTGCGATACAATGCAGCATGTCTGCATTTTATTGGAGCACCCTGAAGTGCAGCCATATGCTGCGTTGCAGTGTGAATGGGACACAAAGGGAACACTTGTTCCCTGAGTGTTCCTGAGGTGACAGACGTTTTACAATTCAGTAAAACATCTGTCACCACATATAGTGTGAATTAGGCTACATTCACACTGACAATTAGGGTCTGGGTAAATTGTATCAGCAGTTCCTCCTGCAGCTCTCAATGGCTGTCAGCAGGTAGGTGTGGCTGCTGGCCCTGTTCACTATAATGACAGGTTGCCGGCGGCTACACTTATTTGTGGCTGTCTGCACAGCCAGTGATTACCTGTGGTGATTGCTACTGGATGCAGACAAAGTGCATGCAGCAGTGATCACCGTAAGTAATTGCTGGCTGTGCAAAGATCTATGAATAAGTGCAGCCGCAGACGACCTGTCATTACACTGAATAGGGCCAGTGGCCACACGTGCCTTATGACAGCCGCAGGAGGGACTGCTGTTACTATGCACATCAGCCAATACATGAAAATGTAAAGTGTTTTTAAAATCATCAGTGCTTTAAAAATTTAACAGTAAGGAATTATATTCTAGCCAAATAGTAGCAAAGAGACATCCCCATATATTCAGCAAAGAGATGGCCCAACTTAGCAAAGAGACATCCCCAAATATTCAACAAAGAGACTGCTCAATCCAGCAAAGAGACATCCCAATCTAACAAAGACATATTCCCATATATTCAGCAAATAGACTGGCTGTCAGGGATCACGGCTCCGGAATCCGGGATCGCGGCGCCTTCCCCCACGCATGCGCACTGGCGGCAGATCACGCCGGGACACAGGCACTAGGTCCCGGCGAGCCGCGGCTGACAGGACGCCGCGCATGCGCAGTAGGAGCCGCGGGCGCGCCTCAGGCGTCCAATGACAGCCGGGGGCGCGTCCTAGCCGGCCAATGACAGTGCAGGGCGCACTATTTAAAGATGCCCTGCACTGTCACAGATTGCCACAAGGTCTATCTGTGATTCTGAGTTCCTGCACCCGTCTAGTGACCCTGATTGACCCTGACTACGCTGCCTGTGTCAGGGCTCCCAGGTGTGACCAGAGGTGTGTGGCTGACGCAGGGAAACGCAGACCTCAGATATGTGATAAACAATATAATTTATTAACACTAACAATACAAACATAAACGCAGTGCAATGCTAAAACATAATACAGTGCAAACAAACCAAACCAAACCAACCACCCACAGATAACAGTACATACAAGCAAGCGTCGTCAGGCAGGACGGGTCAATATCAATTGGGCAGGTAGGTACAGGGGGAGCAAGCGGAGATTGGTCGGGGTCACAGGCCAGGTTCAGCAGGTAGCAAGCAGCGTAGTACAGAGGGTCAGGCAGAGGGATGGTCAGGGTCACTAGCCAGGGATCAGAACAGGTAGCAAGCAGCGTGGTACAGAGGGTCAGGCAGAGGGATGGTCAGGAGCGAGCCGGGATCAGAGCAGGAGAAGTCAGCAGCGGTTCAGAAACAGGATGCAGGCAGAAACAGGATGCAGGACAGAAACAGGATGCAGGGCCCAGGACAAACACAACACCAAGGCAGAGTCTGTGGGTCTGGCCATCCCTTAAATACCCCAGCATAATCAGTTCCAGGTGTTAGCTGGCTGCAAAGTTGAGTCTCTGATTGCTGGGAGCATCCGCTGGCCAGCCCTGGTACTGCAGATCAAAAGGCAGGTGAGTCCCACCATTGCTGGCCAGTCCATTCCTGACAGCCTGCCCCTGTGATTGACCCGGATTGCCCTGACTACTCTGCCTGCTCCTGTGATTGACCCGGATTGCCCTGACCATTCTACGGACTGACTTACCCTGCTGATCCTGCGTGTGACCCGACTACTCTTTGCCCGCCGATTCTGTTCTATGTCTACTGCGGGGAAGCTGGTCACCAGGTGCGCTCCTGTCCTGCAAAAATGAGTAAGTCCACGTCCTTTTCTTTTACTTTACCTGCAGGAAGGGATGATCAGTCAAGTTACCTGGCCATACCTGTGTCTTTACAGCTCCCCGGAGGAACATTGTCGGTGACCGCAATCGTTGACACAGGAGCCTGTAGTTGTTTTATTGATCTGACTTTTGCCCACCGGCAAAAAATCCCTCTCCAGACCAAAGAAAGGGGGTTCAACATCTTCTTGGCAGATGGGTCCAGTATAAAATCAGGGGTGGTGGACCAGGAGACACCACCCATTTTCACCACAATGGCAGACCATCACCAGGAGTTCCTTCGTTTGGATGCCATCGCATCTCCCCTTTTTCCAGTCATTCTGGGGCTCCCTTGGCTGCGGGCCCATAACCCCCAGATTGACTGGGAAAAGGGAACAATTCAATTTCGGTCACCTTACTGTTTGAGTCACTGCCACGTCACAGGATCCGTGGTTCCCCGGTTCCTCCTGTGCTTGGATGGCGACACCAATCTATCCCAGGTTATTCCTCTGGCCTACCATGACTTCTTAGACGTTTTCAGTAAGCGAGGAGCTGACATTCTTCCTCCGCACCGTTCCTACGATTGCCCCATAGACCTCCTACCCGGATCTGAAATCTCGTTCGGCCGTATCTTTCCTTTGTCTGAAACGGAATCGGGAGTACTGAGGGAATATATTGACGAAAACCTTCGGAAGGGATTTATTCGTCCATCCACATCCCCAGCCGGGGCCGGGCTGTTCTTCGTAGAGAAGAAGGACAAATCGTTACGGCCCTGCATAGACTACCGTGATCTGAACAAAATAACGGTAAAGAATCGTTATCCCTTACCCCTAGTCCCCGAGCTCCTCCAGAGATTGAGATCAGCAATGATATTTACTAAATTAGACCTGCGGGGGGCCTATAACCTTGTTCGTATCAGGGAGGGGGATGAGTGGAAGACGGCTTTCCGTACGAGATTCGGCCACTATGAGTATTTGGTGATGCCGTTTGGGCTCTGTAACGCACCGGCAACCTTCCAGCACTTTATCAACGATGTTTTTCGTGATTTCCTCGATGTTTTCGTGGTGGTTTATTTGGATGATATCCTAATTTTTTCCCCCTCACTGGAGGTTCATCGAGATCACGTGTCACGGGTATTAGAACGGTTGCGTCAACACGGGCTATACGCTAAGGCAGAAAAGTGCTGTTTCGAACAGCGCAAAATCACGTTCTTGGGACTGGTTCTCTCTTCCGCGGGGGTCGCGATGGATCCCCAGAAAATCTTAGATTGGCCAATACCCGCCGACAAAAAGGGGGTACAGCGTTTCATCGGCTTTTCTAACTTTTATAGAAAGTTTGTTAGGAACTTCTCCGGTCTGGTCTCCCCCATCACGCAACTGACGAAACAAGGGGTCCGCTTTAAGTGGACTCCCGAAGCTCAAATGGCATTCGAAAAGCTCAAGAAATTGTTCACCTCTGCTCCCATTCTCTGCCATCCGGATTCTTCTCTCCCATATGTTTTGGAAGTGGACGCCTCCGAAAACACGGTAGGAGCGGTGCTGTCCCAAAGGAATGGTACCAAGGAACTACTGCACCCTGTGGCGTTCTTCTCCAGGAAGTTGACACCGGCGGAACGTAACTATGACATTGGAGATCGGGAGCTCCTGGCCATTAAATCCGCTCTAGAAGAATGGAGGTATTTACTGGAAGGAGCCACACACCCAATCCTAATATTCACAGATCACAAAAACCTTGAATATTTAAGAACGGCAAAACGACTGAGACCTCGCCAGGCGAGATGGGCTCTTTTCTTTTCTCGATTTACATTCCATATAACGTACCGACCCGGTACTAAGAATACAAAACCAGACGCTCTGTCCCGCATGTTTGAGGACCCCGACGACGCAGTGGTACCTGACACCATCTTACCTTCCGGAAGCTTCCTCGCTCTACAAACGGAACTTCGCTCCCGACTTCTCGATGCTTCTGTAGGACTACCAGTTCCGTCTGGGTCACCCCTCCAGAACCACGGTAGGCTGTTTTGGAAGGAAGACCGGATCATGGTCCCAGAAGAAGTGCGAACCTTGGTCCTAGGGCACTGCCACGACCATCCAATGGCGGGTCACTTCGGGGTTACGAAAACTCTGGAACTACTACGGCGCTCGTTCTGGTGGCCGGATATGACCAAGGATTGCGAGCGTTACGTCCAGACCTGTCCCACCTGTCAAAGGAACAAGCCCTCCAGGAGCAGGGCATAGGGATTGTTACGTCCATTACCTATACCCAAACGGGCCTGGCAGATGATAGCCATGGATTTTGTGGTCGAACTCCCACCATCCCAAGGCTACACAGCAATAATGGTGATCGTCTACCGCTTCTCAAAGATGGCACATTTCGTACCCCTGGAGAAGACACCATCGGCACCAGAAACGGCACGGATCTTCATTAAGGAAGTAGTGAGGCTTCATGGGGTTCCGGAAGATATAGTGTCAGATCGGGGAGTCCAATTCACCTCCAGGTTCTGGAACGCCTTGTGTAAAGCGCTGGGAATCAAGCTCTCGCTTTCATCCGCCTACCATCCACAGACCAACGGCCAAACCGAGAGGACCAACCAAATGCTGGAACAGTACTTACGATGCTATACATCCTACCTTCAGGATGACTGGCTGACGTTGTTGCCTTCCGCAGAATTCTCGTACAACAACTCGAATCACTCAGCTACGGGTCAATCCCCGTTCTTTTCCAATTACGGGTATCATCCCACATTCCTCCCTGATCTGATGCCTGAAAATCCAGTACCGGCGTCTCAAGACATCTTGAACTTCTTTTCTGTCAATAACAAAACGATTCAGGAAGTCATCGCTAAAGCCCAAGAGGACAGTAAAAGGGCGTTCGACAGGAAAAGAAGAGGAGAGTTACTGCTTCAACCAGGGGATCAGGTTTGGCTAGCAACAACCAACTTGAAGATGCTGTGTCCTTCAAGGAAACTGGGACCCAAGTGCATTGGCCCATTTCCGGTAAAACGAGTAGTCAACGAAGTGGCCTACGAACTCGAGCTTCCGCGAACCTTCAAGATGCATCCTGTGTTCCATGTGTCTCTCCTGAAGCCATCCAGACCGGATCCCTTCCCGGACCCTGAATCCAGACCTCCCGAGGCAGTCACCGTAGGTGACCAGGAGGAATATGAAGTGGAGACTATCTTCAGTTGCCGAAAGAGGGGGGGCCAGACACAGTTCCTGATAAAATGGAAGGGTTATGGCCCTGAGGAGAACTCATGGGAACCCGCCCAGAACGTTCACGCACACAGGCTCATCCGGGAGTATTTTTGTAGTCACCCGCGGTGGAGAGATCAGTGGGGCTCCCGGAGGGTGCCCATTGGGGAGGGGCAATGTCAGGGATCGCGGCTCCGGAATGCGGGATCGCGGCGCCTTCCCCCACGCATGCGCACTGGCGGCAGATCACGCCGGGACACAGGCACTAGGTCCCGGCGAGCCGCGGCTGACAGGACGCCGCGCATGCGCAGTAGGAGCCTTACTGGCCTGCTCTCCGCTGCTGGGTATCCCCGCTTCAGTTGATCCTGAATACGGCAGCCAAACTCATTCACCTTTCCAACCACTCCATCTCCGCCACCCCCCTCTGCCAATCCCTCCACTGGCTTCCGATTGCGCAACGGATCAAATTCAAAATCCTAACATTCACGTACAAAGCTGTCCACCACACTGCCCCGAACTACATCACTGACCTAATATCCAAGTACCACCCAGCACGCACACTCCACTCCTCACAAGACCTCCTTCTCTCTAGTTCCCTGGTCTCCTCCTCCCATGCCCGCCTCCAGGACTTCTCCAGGGTGTCACCCATCCTCTGGAACTCCCTGCCCCAACCAATCAGATTATCACTGTCAGGGATCGCCGCGACGCTGGTCCCAGCGCAGGCGCAGTGCACCGTCTCATGCAGGGATGCGGGCACTAGGTCCCGGCCAGCCGCTGCGATGGAGTCTGCGCATGCGCACTGGCGTTCGCGGGTACGTGCCGGGCACCAATGACAGCGCAGGGTGCGGTATTTAAATCCCCCCTGTGCTGTCACTGGTTGCCGAATGGTCTTTTCCTGTTACCTGTGTTCCTGAATCTGTTAGTGAGTATTTCTGATCCGGATTGCCTGACGTTGCTGATTTCTCCTTTCCTGACCCCTGGCTTGCCTGACCTCGCTCCTGAATGCCCCTTTATAGATCTGACCTCCTGTTACTGACCTGTCGTGTGACCCAACCATTCTCTGCCTGCTGCTTTGTACCGCACCGACCCCCCGGCTACCGACTCGGCTTGTCTGACTGTGCACTTGCTCATCCATCCATCCGTCCATCCCACCGGGATCTCCTGGCCTCCTCACATCAGGCTCTCACCCTGCGGGAGCCTCTGGCGGACTACTCTACCACTGGTGGGTGTACCCGGTAGTCGCGACCTGGTCTCAGTACACTCCAAGTCCATCCCCACCATCAGGGGCCCTGGTGAACAAGTGATCCGGGACTTAGACTCCGCGCTCTGGGGAAACCTGACCAGTGGGTTGCTAGAGGTGCCGCCAGGTGGTCCCTTACAATCACCTACTCTCCTCTCCTTTAGGCGCACCCTGAAAACCCATCTCTTCAGGTAAGCCTACCCCACCCCCTGTTAACTTGCCGACCTCCTCCACTCTTCCTACCACTCCATCCCCCACAGCTATCTCCTCCTGTGCCACCATCCCCTCCCTCCTAGATTGTAAGCTCGAAAGAGCAGGGCCCTCAATCCCCTCATGTTTTGCATTGTATTGTTATTGTTCTGTCACATGTTCTGTCCCCCTTTGTAATGTACAGCGCTGAGCGAACTATCGGCGCTTTATAAATACTGTATAATAACAATAATAATAATAATAACACCTGCAAAGGGTTCCTGAGCCTTTAAATGGTCTCTCAGTCTGGTTCAGTAGGATAAACAATCATGGGAAAGACTGCTGACCTGACAGTTGTGCAGAAAACCATCACTGACACCTTCCATAAGGAGGGAAAGCTTCAAAAGTTAATTGCAAAAGAAGTTGGATGTTCCCAATGTGCTGTATCAAAGCACATTAATAGAAAGTTATGTGGAAGGGAAAAGTGTGGAAGAAAAAGGTACACAAGCAGCAGGGATGACCGCAGCCTGGAGAGGATTGTCAGGAAAAGGCCATTTAAAAGTGTTGGGGACTTTCACAAGGAGTGAACTGAGGCTGGAGTCAGTGCATCAAGAGCCACCACACACAGACAGATCCTGGACATGAAAAATTAAAAATTAGTGAAGCGCTTGTATCACATGAATACAATCATGTATCTCCATATAGTGTAATTATAAATCAAAGTGACCACTATATATAATAAATGTGTGTTGACTCCCTCTAGTGAAAAGAAAAATAGTGTCAACCAAAATAGCTAAATAACACACATTAGGAAACTAAATATATAGTGCATAAATCAAATATAATGAACAGAATATATATACGTGAAAACAGAATATTGGCCACATACAATGGTGTCTAAATTATACATAAATGATATATGCCATAGGTGAACAAGACAATATCAAAGGTGAAAAAAATATTCCATGCATGTGACTGTGCTTTAAGCTGGAACACACACGTGATCTCCACTTCTAAGTGCAAGTACTCTCCTTCAAATGGCAGCAATGCCTGCTCACCTCCCTTCCTCGACCCACACAGGGCCTCAAAGCAGTTACCACCTCAGTGGTGTATTCCTCTGGCAGACTCCTTATTCCTCCTCCTCTCTTATGCAACTCATAAAAAGACAAGAAAGCCTTCCATAGTGTAGTAAATTTAATAGGCAAAGTTAAAAATTACAAAGTTTTCCACTCACATGCTCCTTTCCATAAAAAAGCGTTTTTCCCAGCCTGTGGGTAGATATGCATGCACCTGGGGGAATCCAATATGGCCACTGTGTCCGGACATACGTCACCAGGAAGTAGACAAACCGACGCGTAGCGTCACGTGCATCGTGACTTCATCAGGGTTACCGCCCCCTGGTGACTCAATGGTATTTATAGAGAAAAAAAAAAAAAAAAAACCTAATTGGATTCCATTGTGAGAGCGGGCATACGGCGGACATCTTATTAGAGTCCTGCACTCACATACATGAATCTATCCCATATATGAATTCTAGTGCTGGATACCAGATATAAATCTCCATATGTCATATTCAAGATATACACATATAGGAGTAAACAAATTATATATTTAAGCCTATATGAACCACATCTACATCTTTAATGGTGCACTAACACCAAATCATAAACTTTATTAATCATAAATATTAAAACCATTAATCTTAGTGGGCTTCCTTATTAAGTAGATATATATATCCTAAATAAAATAAAAAATAAAAAATAAAAATAAATAAAAATAAAAATAAATATAAAAAATAAAAATAAATAAATAAAAAATAAATAATAAATATAAATATAATAAGTAATGGAGAAAAAAAAAAAAAAAAAAAAAAACGCATGAGGGTACATGTTCCCGCGTCGGTTTGTCTACTTCCTGGTGACGTATGTCCGGACACAGTGGCCATATTGGATTCCCCCAGGTGCATGCATATCTACCCACAGGCTGGGAAAAACGCTTTTTTATGGAAAGGAGCATGTGAGTGGAAAACTTTGTAATTTTTAACTTTGCCTATTAAATTTACTACACTATGGAAGGCTTTCTTGTCTTTTTATGAGTTGCATAAGAGAGGAGGAGGAATAAGGAGTCTGCCAGAGGAATACACCACTGAGGTGGTAACTGCTTTGAGGCCCTGTGTGGGTCGAGGAAGGGAGGTGAGCAGGCATTGCTGCCATTTGAAGGAGAGTACTTGCACTTAGAAGTGGAGATCACGTGTGTGTTCCAGCTTAAAGCACAGTCACATGCATGGAATATTTTTTTCACCTTTGATATTGTCTTGTTCACCTATGGCATATATCATTTATGTATAATTTAGACACCATTGTATGTGGCCAATATTCTGTTTTCACGTATATATATTCTGTTCATTATATTTGATTTATGCACTATATATTTAGTTTCCTAATGTGTGTTATTTAGCTATTTTGGTTGACACTATTTTTCTTTTCACTAGAGGGAGTCAACACACATTTATTATATATAGTGGTCACTTTGATTTATAATTACACTATATGGAGATACATGATTGTATTCATGTGATACAAGCGCTTCACTAATTTTTAATTTTATTTTGCACTTATTGGTATCAGCTAAGTGACAGCAGCTGTATTTTGTCAATTATTCCCATGAGCGCAGGAGGATCCCTTATTATTTAGATCCTGGACATGGGCTTCAAATGTCAAGCTGCTCCTGAACAACAAACAATGTCAGAAGCGTCTTACCTGGGCTAAAGAAAAACAGACCTGGTCTGTTGCTCAGTGGTTCAAAGTCCTCTTTTCTGATGAGAGCAACTTTTGCATCTTATTTGGAAACCAAGGACCCAGAGTATGGAGGAAGAATGGACAGGCACACACTGCAAGATGCTTGAAGTCCGGTGTGAAGTTTCCACAGTCTGTGTTGATTTGGGGAGCCATGTCATCTGCTGGTGTTGGTCCACTGTGCTTCATTAAGTCCAGGGTCAATGCAGCCGTCTACCAGGAGATTTTGGAGCACTTCATGCTTGCTTCTGCAGATGAGCTTTATTGGGATGCTGACTTCATTTTCCAGCAGGACTTGGCACCTGCCCACACTGCCAAAAGCACCAAAACCTGGTTCAATGACCGTGGGATTACTGTGCTTGATTGGCCAGCAAACTCGCCTGACCTGAACCCCGTAGAGAATCTATGGGGCATTGCCAAGAGAAAGATGAAAGACATGAGACCGAACAATGCAGAAGTGCTGAAAGCCCCTATTGAAGCATCCTGGTCTTTCATAACTCCTCAGCAGTGCCACAAGCTGATAGCTTCCATGCCACGCTGCATTGAAGCAATAATTGCTGCAAAAGGGGCCCAAACCAAGTACTGAGTGCATAGGCATGCTTATACTTTTCAGAGGTCCCAAATTGTTCTATGTAGAATCCTTGTTTTATTGATTGCATGTAATATTCTAATTTTCTGAGATTGTGGATTTGGGGTTTTCATGAGCTGTAAGTCATAATCATCACAATAATGACAAATCACGGTTTGAACTATCTTGATTTGCATGTAATGAGTCTATCTCATATATTAGTTTCACCTTTTAAGTTGCATTACTGAAATAAATGAACTTTTGCACAATATTCAAATTTTTCGAGTTTCACCTGTATATGCTTGCAACAATCCTGTTCTTATTCCCATTCCCTCTCCTAAGGCATTCATACAAAACTTAGGGACCAATAGATCTATAAATTTCCCCCACGGGATACCCATCAGGTCCTGGGCTCTTCCCTCCTGCTGGATTCTTCAAGGCCTTATTAATTTCCTCCTGAGAGATAGCTTGTTCTAAAGACACTAATTTTTCTTTTGCTATTTTTGGCAGGTCTGCTGCCTATAGGTGTTCTAGCCGTTTCCCCCTCTTATCTTTCTCTATAACTTTCAGATTCTTAATTTTACATCATACAGCTTACTATAGAATTTTTGGAACGTTTCAGCAGTATCGGTGGTGGAGTAGACCAGTTCTCCTTTTTCATCCTTAATTTTTTTAATATAATTTTTTTATTTCTTTTCCGTAAGTCTTTTCATTAGATATTTTCCTGGCTTATTCACCCACTAATCCCGACACGACAGGAGCATGATCTGAGATAGACATAATTTCGATATTAGATTTAACCAATGAATCCAATTGTCTATGCTTGATCATTATATAATCCAACCGTGAATACGATCTATGCACCAGAGAGAAGAAGGTATAATCTCTTTCTCTAGGATGTTTCACCCTCCATGTATCCATTAACTGACTTTGATGTAACCTCTTTTTCAGCATTCTTAGTTTTTTACCTCCTCCTCTCTGCGCATTCGATGATGTATTCATCCATGGGTCAAGACAAAAATGAAAATCTCCTGCGAAGACCAGCATCCCCCTCTTAAACTCCATATTTTCCCCAACACTCCATATAGAAATACTTCTGGGTTTTTGATTCGGGCAATAAATATATATTGAATATTGACCAAAGTATAGCTTTGTCCCCGTATTTTCCCTGATAAGCAAAGGAACCGGCCCTATGGGTCCACCAATCTCTCCTCTGCATCAAAACCCACATTTTTTGAGAAACCGATCTCTACTCCTTTAGTACTCCTCTTTATTGGTGAGTCCGCATAATACCATGTTGGATAGTACCTCGAGTGTAGCTTAATTTTAGAATCATGTCTTAAATGTGTCTCGTGTAAAAACACAACATCTGTGGAGAGTTGGTGAACTTCTCTAGGTAGCTTATGTCTTTTAGTAGGAGAGTTTAATCCTTTCACATTATATGTTGTAAAATTAATCAGGCTCATAGCTATCTATTATTTCTGTTCTCTTTCTTGTTCAAAGGGAAAATGGTATAGACTACCCATCTCATGGACATTCCTCCCACCCCGCCCTCATCCCCTCCATCCCACTGCTCCCCCTCTCCCCTCCCATCTCTCGACCCCCCCTCCCATCCACCCTAACCTTTACCTAAGTTACTAAGAACCCCTTGGCCTATATATTGCCCTGGAATCTGACTTGGGATTCCCCCACTGATGATTCCTGATTTGGGGTAACACTCTGAACATGCCTACTCCTACCCCCAGCTCTCAGCATGGGGATTAAGTGTTTAATATCCCGTTTGGCCTCCCAATGCCCCACCATCTTCATCTTCCTTGAAGACCCACTGGGAACAGGGAGGGGGGTGATGAGGTGTCAGGGTCCTGTCCACGGCAGGAGTTATGGAAGGTCTGGCATTTCTGCCAATACTCTACATGGCCGCAGAAGGACACATCAGCCTCAGTCTGGTGCCAGACGGCCTTTATAAGAAGGCTCATCACTTCCTCTGGTTGCTGGATGATCTCTAGCTCCCCGTGCCTTGTTCCTGTTTCCTGTGACTTCCTGATACCGACGCGGCTTGCACTTGGACCTGTATACTCTACTGAACCCCTGATCTGACCTCGGCTTGACTAAAGGATACTCTCCCTCTCTCTCGCTCCTCTGTGTATGACCTCGACTATCCCATCTGACTGCTCTGATTCCTACCTGGTACCTGACCTTGGCTTGAACCGGCTATCCAGTAAATCTCTAATCCCGGAAAGGCTTTCATACCACGCACAGGCGCCACCTGTCTGCAGACCTGTCTTAGTGCACCAGCTGTGCTTCTGAGTGGACCACCAACCAGCACTCCTACAGGCGGCCTGTGCCACTTTGGGCCTTACTCCCGCTATCCCACTCTCAGGGGAGTCTGGAACTTAGCCGCAAGGGAAGCCCTCTCTCCATTGGCCTCCACCACCAGGTATGTGATATGAGGGGGAAAGAGGGAGAAGAGAAAAAAAAAAGGAGGAAGGAAGGAGACCACAATTCACCCCCCAGGACCCCCTATCCTTCTCCCACTGACCCCCACCCCACTACCCCTCCCCCCAATTCAGTTTATCCTCTTTTTATTCTCTGACTTCCACTTCTCTTTTTTTGACCTTACACTTTCACTTTCATTTGACCCCTCAATTCCCACATTCTGAAGTTCTAATTTTTCACAAAAGTCACTAAGTTCTTCTGGGAATCTTAGCCTTGCTGATTTCCCATCTTTCCACCTGATCAGACATGCTGGGAATCCCCAATTATATCAAATTCTTTTTTCCCTGATTTGATCCAATAAGTGTTTCAGTAATCTTCTTCTAGCTAATTTTTCCGAGGCAATTTCTGCAAATAATTGTAATTTAGTTTCTCCAAATTTTATTTCTGGGATCTCCCGCAATTTTTTCCATATTCTTCTCTGTCCTCATAATGATGGAATCGAACAATCACGTCTCTAGTGGTGTCTGATGTTACTCCTGGTGGGTGTCTTAATCTATGTATTCTCTCAATCTTCAGAGGATCTGTGGCTGGTCTACCTATCAATGGGTTAAACACCTTCTTTATGTTTTCTCGGAGTTCCTCTTCATGTGAATCCTCTTGGAGTCCCCTAATCCTTAGGTTATTTCTTCTCTCTCTGTTTTCTTGGCCCTCCAGTTTAAATGACAGCTTCCTCTGTTCCCTTCACATCTCCTCCAACTGCGTTTCCAGGTTACATATCTGCTGAGCCTGTGTCTCCGTTTTCCCCTCCACTTCTTCCATTCTTGATAACCTTCATCCTTATGAATCACTGCCATTTCAGTTTTCATAGAAAGTTTCAGTTTTGCAAACATTTCCGCCATCTCTGTTTTTGTGGGGATTTGTCATATTACTCCCTGTTGTTCTGAGACATTTCGATCATTTACACTGTCATTGTTTATCGATTCATTCGTCTGACTCTCTTCCCGTACTCCAAATGACAATCTAGACTGCTCCCCATCATACTTTTTACTTCTTTCCTGTTGTTTCCCTGGGCATTGAATCTCTGGGCTTTTTTTTCTGTAAAGGCAAGCATTTCTTTATTGAGCTAGTATTTGTGTTGGATTGCGGGGTTTTTCCACCCATCCCCCTGGTGGATCTGTTCTTCATCTTAGCTACACTTAGCCGCAGATTTTTCACTCAATGTTCTAAATACAATATTCTCACACCTACGGAAGACCCATCCTCCTTGTTCTTCTACAATGACTTTACAGTCCCAAGTAGCGTTTATAGCATGAATGTTATTAGCAGCACTACTTGGCTCCTGAGATAACCCGGCTCTTTGGTCTTCTAACCATTCAGCCCTACAGCTCAGGTATACAGTTACTAACAACAGAAGAAAATAGCGACTTAAATCTCCTGCTGTTGCCCACGGCAACTCACCATCACCCTACGAGCTTGGGGTTCTGGATCCATCTGCTTCTATACGTTCTTTTATTCCCTTCAGGATCTCATGCTCCAATTTGCAGGATCGCCTGAGCAGGGGTTCTCAGCAGGAGCCCAAGATGTCCTGTGTCCTGAAGTCCTGGGGTTTCTCCTGGCGTCCTAGTCTCCTGCAGTGTGTCCCTATTCTCAGGCCATTGGAGTGTCCAGCCAACTTACTATATTCCCACATGGACCATCCCTCCTGGGGACCTTCCTTACTCAGGCGCCTCCTCAATCTCCCTCTCTCAGCGCCTCCTGCGCTCCAGGGAGCACCCCCACCAGCTTGTGCTGGTCCCTCCAGGAGCTTTGGGATCCCAGTCATAGACCACTGCCACCTGGGCCCTCCACCAGAGATCACTGCCGCCACCTCCTGCCACTCAACCGATGCCGCGGGCACAAGTCACTGCATTGACCGGGACCACCAACAGGATGATTACAAGGTGAGATCAGGTCCCAGGCAGTCTCCTCATGGCTGGTGTCTGGAGCTCCTGCACTTATCAGTCTCTCAGCACCATGTTCAGGCCACTCCCCCCTGCATGAGTCCTAATTAAAGGGAAACAAGTGCTATATGACCTTACTTAACGGTTTGGTCATAAATGCTAGGTGAGAGTACATCTGGCTGGTGATGGGCTCTCACTATATATATAAATATATATATATATATATATATATATATATATATATCTTTTGGCACAAGTGGTAATGAAAAGATTGGGGAAATTACATTGAAGTCACAATAAGAGGAATGCAAAAGCATGTATTGGGACTGTTTTCGGACTGAATTACTATTTAGCAAAAATGAATGTGTTGCTGATAATCTCACAATAGTGTATACATATAGTTATTGAGATTAATGTAATATTTATTTCACTTTGCAATATGTACAGCTTTATTTTTGATGTGAAGAAGAGAGCTTGAAACCTAAAATAAAGACAGATAAAAGAAAACAATTGACATGAAATAGCAGGTCAAAAGAGGCAGAACACAAAAAGTAAAAAACCTTCTCTAGTCTCTAGTTCCCTCTAAGATAAGAAGTAATTTATTTACCTATCTGGTGGCCTTTGAACCCTACTTCCCCTTTGTTCCAGGGAGAAAGCTTTCATAAGTGTCTTTGTCATTCAACACTTCTGTGAGTCTTAGTTGCCTGTGTCCCCCATCATGTTTCCTTTCCTTCCTCTGGATATAGAATGTGTCTGTCTAGGTGTTTGGTCAAAAATCTCCTCAATCAGGGATTTTTGGGCTGGCTTCAGCAGTTCAGTCCTGAGAGAACATCTGAGGCAAAATGGCACAAGAACAGCAAGGCTTTGGCAGTCTTGATGCCCCGTGTTTCTTGATAATGTATTTTGACCCACTGGAAGATATACCATCGTGTATGGTAATGATGACTTACTGTACCCCAAAAAACGAACAATCTAAATTTGTTTCAAAACATGTGTACTGCTACTGCCTAGTAGTCTGGTTAAATCCACTGTTAGATGCTCTACTGGACTCCAGCTTTGCCCAGCTGTCAATATGCAATGAAAGAAGCAGATACAGTTAGGTGCATATACAGTCAGGCCCATAAATATTGGGACATCGACACAATTCTAACATTTTTGGCTCTATACACCACCACAATGGATTTGAAATGAAACGAACAAGATGTGCTTTAACTGCAGACTGTCAGCTTTAATTTGAGGGTATTTACATTCAAATCAGGTGACCGGTGTAGGAATTACAACAGTTTGCATATGTGCCTCCCACTTGTTAAGGGACCAAAAGTAATGGGACAATTGGCTTCTCAGCTGTTCAATGACCAGGTGTGTGTTATTCCCTCATTATCCCAATTACAATGAGCAGATAAAAGGTCCAGAGTTCATTTCAAGTGTGCTATTTGCATTTGGAATCTGTTGCTGTCAACTCTCAAGATGAGATCCAAAGAGCTGTCACTATCAGTGAAGCAAGCCATCATAAGGCTGAAAAAACAAAACAAAACCATCAGAAAGATAGCAAAAACATTAGGCGTGGCCAAAACAACTGTTTGGAACATCCTTAAAAAGAAGGAACGCACCGGTGAGCTCAGCAACACTAAAAGACCCGGAAGACCACGGAAAACAACTGTGGTGGATGACCGAAGAATTCTTTCCCTGGTGAAAAAAACACCCTTCACGACAGTTGACCAGATCAAGAACACTCTCCAGGAGGTAGGTATATGTGTGTCAAAGTCAACAATCAAGAGAAGACTTCACCAGAGTGAATACAGAGGGTTCACCACAAGATGTAAACCATTGGTGAGCCTCAAAAACAGGAAGGCCAGATTAGAGTTTGCCAAATGACATCTAAAAAAGCCTTCACAGTTCTGGAACAACATCCTATGGACAGATGAGACCAAGATCAACTTGTACCAGAGTGATGGGAAGAGAAGAGTATGGAGAAGGAAAGGAACTGCTCATGATCCTAAGCATACCACCTCATCAGTGAAGCATGGTGGTGGTAGTGTCATGGCGTGGGCATGTATGGCTGCCAATGGAACTGGTTCTCTTGTATTTATTGATGATGTGACTGCTGACAAAAGCAGCAGGATGAATTCTGAAGTGTTTCGGGCAATATTATCTGCTCATATTCATTCAAATGCTTCAGAACTCATTGGACGCCGCTTCACAGTGCAGATGGACAGTGACCCAAAGCATACTGCAAAAGCAGTCAAAGAGTTTTTAAGGGAAAAAAGTGGAATGTTATGCAATGGCCAAGTCAATCACCTGACCTGAAATCGATTAAGCATGCATTTCACTTGCTGGAGACAAAACTGAAGGGAAAATGCCCCAAGAACAAGCAGGAACTGAAGACAGTTGCAGTAGAGGCCTGTCAGAGCATCACCAGGGATGAAACCCAGCGTCTGGTGATGTCTATGCGTTCCAGACTTCAGGCTGTAATTGACTGCAAAGGATTTGCAACCAAGTATTAAAAAGTGAAAGTTTGATTTATGATTATTATTCTGTCCCATTACTTTTGGTCCCTTAACAAGTGGGAGGCACATATGCAAACTGTTGTAATTCCTACACCGTTCACCTGATTTTGGATGTAAATGCCCTCAAATTAAGCTGACAGTCTGCAGTTAAATCACATCTTGTTCGTTTCATTTCAAATCCATTGTGGTGGTGTATAGAGCCAAAAATGTTAGAATTGTGTCGCTGTCCCAATATTTATGGACCTGACTGTATATTTGGACACAGGCACAATTTTCATACTTTTGGCTCTGTATGCCACCAGAATAAATTAAAACGAAACAATCTAAATGAATTTGAAATGCAAACTTTTAGCTTTAATTCAAGGGTTTGAATATAAATATCAAGTACAAATTTTAGGAACTGCAACCATTTTTATACACAGTCCCTCCATTTTCAGGGGCTCAAATGTAATTGGACAAATGAATATAATCATAAATACAACGTTCATTTTTAATATTTTGTTGAGAATCCTTTACTGCCTGAAGTCTGGAACCCATGGGCATTGCCAAAGACTGGGTTTCCTCCTTTCTGATTCTTTGTCAGGCTCTAACTGCAGCTGTCTTCAGTTGTTCTTTGTTTGTGTGTCTGCCTTTCTGCCTTTAGTTTTGCCTTCAGCAAGTGAAATGCATGCTCAATTGGGTTGAGATCAGGTGATTGACTCGGCCATTGCAGAATATTCCACTTCTTTTCCTTCAGAAGCTCCTGGGTTGCTTTTGCAGTGTGTTTTGGGTCATTGTCCATCTGTACTGTGAAGCATCGTCCAATCAACTTTGCTACATTTGACTGAATCTGGGCTGACAGTATATCTCTAAACACTGCAGCATTCACGTGGCTGCTTCTGTCTTCTGTCACATCATCAATAAATTGGAAGCCAAGCATGCCCATGCCATCACGCTGCCTCCACCATGTTTTAAAAAGGATGTTGTGAGCTTTGGATTATGAGCTGTTCCAAGCCTTTTCCACACTTTTTTCTTCCCATCATTCTGGTACAGATTAATCTTAGTTTCATCCATCCAAAGAATGCTTTTCCAGAACTGGTCTGGCTTTATTAGATGTTTTTTGGCAAAGTCTAATCTGACTTTTCTATTCTTCAGGCTTATGACTGCTTTGCACCTTGCGGTGAACCATCTGTATTTGCTCTCATGAAGTCTTCTCTTGATTGTAGACATTGACAATGATACGCCCACCTCCTGGAGAGTGACCTTCACTTGTCTGGATGTTATGAATGGGTTTTTCTTTACCACAGAGAGGATCCTGCGATCATCCACCACTGTTGTCTTCCGTGGACGTCCATGCTTTTTTATGTTGCTGAGCTCACCAGTGCATTCTTCTTTCCTCAGAATGTACCAAACTGTTGATTTGGCCACTGCTGATGTTGCTGCTATCTCTCTCATGGATTTGTTTTGTTTCTGAAGCCTTACAATGGCCTGTTTCACTTGCATGGACAGCTCCTTTGAATGCATGATGTAGGTTCACCGCAATAGATTCCAAATGCAAATACCACACTTAGAATCAACTCCAGACCTTTTACCTGCTTAATTGATTAAGAAATAATGAAGGAGTAGCCCACACCTGGCCATGAAACAGCTATTGATTCAATTGTCCAGTTACTTTTGGTCCCTTGAAAAAGGGGGGATGGCTTTTCTTAAGATCTGTAATTCCTAAACCCTTCCTCTAATTTGGATGTACATACCCTCAAATTAAACCTGAGAGTATGTACATTTAGCTCATATCCATTATATAACTATAGCTTGAATATGTTTTGGTAAATACCTGAAAAATATTAAATTGTGCCTATTTTCAATATATATGGACCTAACTATATATAATACAGTTGCATGTCTGGGGCTTTTACTATTGCTTTTAGAAAACATTTTACAGCAAATAATCATCAGCAAGTTTTAATCTGGTTATCGTTGGGCTGATCCAATCACTCATCCATTGTATGGCTAATATTATTGTGTGCAACCGTTTATGCATGATAACATTCCTTCCGTTTCTATTGTTATCTATTTGTTTATAAAATTATTATATTAATTTACCATTCTGAAAAATGTTAGCATTTGTTTTTATGGGGATAAATAAAAATATTGAATATCCTTCTAGCTATGGATTGAAAACCATGAGTATGCTCTATGTTCTGTTCTGGAAAATCTCTTATTTCTGTCACGCCATTGCCCCGGGCTCAGGTGATTAGCTTTGGATCAGAAACGTGCTGAGAAAACGAAAAAGACTGCGTATGGCAAGCTGGATTAGCACCACACAGCTTGTTAATTATTAAATACATTAGCATCTGTATCAAATGTCACAACTTTGTTTAAGTTTGATTTATCTGACACAAGGCCCCTAGTTAGGTTAATGGGAACATGGATATTGTGCAATCATGTATAAAAAAATTACAAACTTACAGTTTAAAAGAAAAATATTTTGTTTCCAAAAGTAGGTTTTTACTACACCTTCATATACAGTATGTAATAGAGAAACACTAACCCATCAAAATGTGCTTCAACTCCCATGAATTCAGTACAAATTCACTTGAGAGGTGATTATCCAGCCTCAGAAAAGGCAGATCCACAATTGTAATACTATGATATCTTTGGTGTATGTCTCTTTATTCAGTGGAGTTGATTTACTAAAGACAAATAAACTGCGAACTTTGCAAATGCAGTTACACTCATTTTTAGTGAAGCTCTGCTGATTTCCATCACACATCTGATTAGTTTTCTACAGGTGGAGAACATGAACCGAACCCATCCTTTACCCATCTCATTCACATTTTTGAAACAGAGAGTCGGTGTCTGTATGTAGACAGCAGCCATTTTGTTCAAGCCAAAAATTTATTTTTTTCCATTCCATTGCACCTGAAGTTTCATTGCATTCACTGTACTCTGGGAGTGCACAGTCAATTTGCCTTTAGTAAATCAACCCCTTAGACTTTGTTAGACTTCTGAAAGTGATGATCTGCAGTTATGGAGAAATTACATACTTACATGCATGGAAATTGCAACAACTATAGATGATATGAAAATAAATTGGAACATTTTTTGAAGTTTAATCAAATTATGTTATGTAGCACTTATGATCTATGGATGTAGCACTTACAATCTGCAACCACTTTAACCCCCCTGGCGGTATTCCTGAGTGTAGCTGGGGGTAAAGTTTCAGTACCAAAAGCGGTAACCCTGAGCTACACTCGGGATTACCCTGCAGCGTTGCTCAGGGTTTCCCTCTTGCACTTACCTTGTCCTTCGCTCCCGCGATGTCCCCCCTGCAGCGTCCCCGGCCATCTCCTCCGGCCGATGCCGGCATCCATCTTCCTGGTTCCATTCCCTGTGAGTGTCAGGATGTACGGGATGCACGGGGAACAGAACCGGCGGGAAATTAAAAAATTTTAAAAGTGACATTCACTCAATACACTAAAATCTGATAGTATAACATTACTGTATCAAACCATTTCACATACTTTTTGTCCCTAGTGCTTTGTCCTGTGCCTTGCCTGCATTTTTACTGTTCTTTCTGGCTAGAAACTGAGAAACGTCCATGGCGTCCAAAAAGCATCCCTTTAGGTCAAAAGTGGTTTTAGACCAGCTAGAGAACAGCGATAGTAAATCAGAACCACTTGCAGAATTGAGTGATAATGATTTGTGGGGAAATTCATCATCAGACACTGAAAACGATTTTGCGACTAAGCTCAACGATGTGCAAACTTGTCGCTCTATTTCAAATCTCAGTGTTTTTGGTTTGATTACATTATTGAATTAAATTTATTATTATTATACAATAAAAAAACAACATATTTCCATGCAAAAAAATGTACCACTTTGAGCACAGAAATATTGACATAATCAGACCGCTAGGGAGTAAAATGTAAAAAAAAAAGTAACCTAAATAAATAAAAGAACCCACATTTTCTAAAGCTCCCACATATACACATGTAAACATATCTGCCAGGTGTACAAAAACATAAATTGCGCTACATATATTAGCTGTTGCCACATATGCCAGTCTGAGAGCAAAAACTCTAGGGCTACTATTTACCATTAACTCTAAACTGGATTAAGGATTGACAGATTTGGTATCTGCTTACTCGACACAACCTGATCTTTTTTATTTAAAAAATGGGTAATATATATTGTGATTCAGTAGGGCTGGCTACCCATAGAGGAGATGGAGGAACATCCCTTCCCCGATCTCCTTTGTGAAAAATGATTCTGGAAGCAACAAGAATTTTGTAATTTCTTGTTTCAGTGCTGTCATTCCCTGGCTGTTAAAGCAAGGGAAGCAGTTGATCAAACATGATCTGTGTTCATGATAAATACAGTCCAAGCCCCAAATTACTATAAACTATGCCAGCAATTTAAAATGATCACTAAATATATACATAATTTGTGTCTGAAACAGTTATAAATGCCATTACATTTGTTCATTGACCTACTGTGTATCTTTCTATGTTTCTCCTCTCCATATGATTGATGTTATATAAAATTCTTATCTAAGACTCCATTCACGCCAATGCATTTTTTAGTACTTTTTACAGAAATGTACTACAGCCCATTTAACATGGTTTCCTATGGAACATGTTCACATCTATGCTTTTTTGAGCTGCTGTGTTTTTGGAAAGGGTGAGGGACTTTTTTAAAAGCAAAAAGCAGCATTTTTGCTACAATAGAGTTCAATGGAGAAGCTGCTGAAATGCATGGTAGTGTGTTTTTGTTGTGTTTTGCATTTTTATTCTGCCCAACGACAAAAAAAATTCCACTTCAACAAAAAAAAAAAGCTGAACAAAATGCATCAAAACCGCATCAAAACTGCATGTACAAAAACACAAAATGAACTGCGAAAAGCACTGCAAAACGGACAAAAAGCAAACTGCATAGGTGTGAATGGAGCCTAAATGTTCCTTTTTATTTACCTTACACAGCAGCCACTTCAGCTCCAAGTGTTCTCCTCTTTTGTTTATTTCCTGTTTGGGGTCCTTCCTTGGGTGCCCATGTCATGTAGGCAGTAACACCTCCAACTGCATGGCTGCCAGTGGGTTCCTCTCTGGAGAAAGAAGAGGGCTGACATCATTACAGGCAGAAGGTAAGGGGCCCATTTGATGTTGGGGCATCATGGCAATGCTTAGTTTGAGGTCCCCTGCACCAGAGTCGACAGTGGCAAGGGACCTGGATGGAGTGAGTTTTGCTGGCTTTACCAGGTAACGTGAAAAAAAAAGACTGTCCTGGAGTAGGGCTTTAACATTTCTTGCCTCTCATTATAATGTGTGTACATGTGTGTATGTATACTGTACATAGGTATGAAATAATCTTTACCTGGATCTTTATTTACCAAAAAAAACAATTTCGGCTTCTGCATGCTTTCTCCGAAATAAGCATAGTTTAATTGCTACAAAGCAGAGCCAAAAAACAGAGCCATAGTAGATAAAAATCAGCAACAATCATAAAATCCAACGGCTCTTGAAATGAATGTTTTGCTACAGACTCGCATGTGGGATTTGAAGCACACACATCTTTACCAGCTGGCTTAACCCACAGTAATTCAGCAAGACATGGGTGTACACAGTGTTACAGCATACAATTCTATCAATTGTATAGGTGTTCTCAGCTCTTGTCCTTCTTTTCACTGTTCCCTTTGCCCAGATGGGACGCCCACCATTGTTAAATTATTTAGCACAGTTATTGTCAGCATGTGGGCGGTGTGGAGATCAATGTAAGCCTGCGATGCTAGGCGCTGTTTGAGAGAGATGACATCCAGGACACAGCCATGTGAGAGCACAGTGTGTGCTGCCAATAATGACATTATTCCAGTGATAATCCAAAGCACGATGACCAGCAGCACTAAGATCAATGGGACTGTGGCAGCAGCATCATTGCCATGGGACACAGAGGAGAGTAACTAAAAATTTCTGATAAAAAGGATACTGACATGAATTTTATGAAGAGGACAACAGTGATCAATAGTAAAGAAATAGAGATAATGCAATGAACCAAGCCACAATCTACAGATAATGGAATATACAGCGCAGCAGAGGAGACTGAAATCCCAGACCAATAACTGCTTAACTAACTATACATCTCCGTGGCAAGAGTAATAGTAGCTCTTTTATATGGTTAGAGATGTACGGTAAACAATGCAGGAAAAGCATTATGTAACTACATTGCATGAGTCGGGAAAGGCACACATATACAAGCACCTCTGTTAATTAGGGAAGATGATAGCTATTTCTCTGTATATTTTTCAGTGCATGATGGTTGAGATTCTAATAAACAGGGCAACTCAGGTCCTGCTCATCATCATACTATCAATACAGTACCAAGAAGAAATGTGTGAAAACTTCCAGTCAATGTAAAAATTGTTTTTAATGCTAGTTTTCGGTTGTTGGTGCACAGTACAGAATCATGAAACAAAAAACTATATTCACACAGAGTAATTTAGCTTCCAACTGCCTCTTTGAGGCATAGCATTTCCATTATACTCAAGTTCTTTTTAGATTTAATGAATAAAAATGTACGTGTAAAAATTAGAACAGGTATGCACGATCAATAAACTACTTACCTATCAAAAGTATAACACCCTGTAAATGACAATGCTGACGTTGTGCTGTAAAGCTTTGCATAGCAACCATTAAAACAGGGGTGTCATACTCAGTTTAACCATGGGCCACATCAGAATTATGGTTTCCCTCAAAGGGCCGGTTGTAACTCTAAGACTATTATTATTATTATTATACAGTATTTATAAAGTGCCAATAGTTCACTCAGCGCTGTACATTACAAAGGGGAACAGAACATGTGACAGAACAATACCAATACAATGCAAAACATGAGGGGATTGAGGGCCCTGCTCTTTCGAGCTTACAATCTAGGAGGGAGGGGGTGGCGGCACAGGAGGCGATAGCTGTGGGGGATGGAGTGGTAGGAAGAGTGGAGGAGGTTGGAAAGTTAGCAGGGGGTGGGGTAGGCTTCCCTGAAGAGATGGGTTTTCAGGGTGTGCCTAAGACTATATAAATGTATCTACTCTTTCCTTTCAGAACCGCTTTATATTTTGGGTCCACTGTTTGTTCTGAACCTGTCTCTGAGCACAACCCCTGTGGACACCACCATACCCTTAACCAGGAGAATACCTTGGCTGTGAAACACAAAATAATCACACAGTTTAACCACCTCAATACAGGGCACTTTTACCTCCTTCCTGCCCAGACCAATTTTCAGCTTTCGGCGCTCTCACATTTTGAATGATAATTACTCAGTCATGCAACACTGTACCCAATTGAATTTTTTCTAATTTGTTTCACACAAATTGAGCTTTTTTTTTTGGTGGTACTTAATCAGCACTAGTGGTACTTAATCAGCACTGTTTTTTTCCCTGTAAATGAAAAAAAAAAACTATTTTTCTTGGTTTCTGTTATAAAATTTTGCAAATAAGTAATTATTCTTCATAAATTTGGGCCAAAATGTATACTGCTACATTGCTTTGGTAAAAATAATCCCAATTGGTGTGTATTATTTGGTCTGCATGAAAATTATAGATTCTACAAGCCAGGGGTGGACTGACAACTCATGGGGCCCCCGGGCAATAGGGGATTATGGGGCTCCTGTGTCCTTGCCCAAACTCAAAAAAGCCTATGAAAAAGGTACCAGGGGCATCTCATGGGGCCCCCTACTGACCCCAGGCCCTCGGGCAGTGCCGAGTTTCCAAATGGTCAGTCTGCCCCTGCTAGAAGCTATGGTACCAATCAATAAAAATTGAACACACCAGATCAAACCTGATGTACTGATGGCCTATCTCATTTCCTGAGACACTAGCACTAGTAGACATTCCAAGGTATTTAGTAAGATGCATGGTGATTTTTCTGAACCTATAATTTTTTCCCACAATTGTTTGGAAAATGAAGAAAGTAAATAACATTTTTTTTTTCACACAACTGTTATCTTAACAGGTTATTCCTCTCACACGGCATATGCATACTTGCAGCTTCACCCCAAAACACATTCTGCTGCTCCTCCTGAGTATGGGGATACCACATGTGTAAGACTTTTCCACAGCCTGGCCACATACAGAAGCCCAACATCCAAGTAGAACCTACAGGCGTTCTGGAGGCATAAATTACACATCTCATTTCCTGACTACCTATCACATTTTTGAAGGCCCTGGAGCACCAGGACAATGGAATTACCCACATACTTACCCCATTTTGGAAAGCAAACATCCCAATGTATATTATACGAGGCATAACGAGTCTTAAACATGACATTTTTTCCACTAGTTTTCAGAAAATGTGGAAAGAAAATGAAATTTTTTTTTTTACACAAAGTTGTCCATTTATAAGATATTTCTAACACATAGCATGTACATACCAAGAATTACACCCCAAAATACACCCCAAATTCTGCTGAGCAAAGGGTAAACAAAAAAATTACCTGTGGTTTTAGTAGTGCAGTTGTCCACAGAGGAGAGCATTGGTCCAGGCAGCAAGCAGGGATGTGGTCAGCGACAGCGAAAGGAATCACCCAGGCAGCAGGAAGGAATACTGTCCATAGTCACTACAGGCAGCAGATGGAGATATTGCCAGCAGAGTCAAACCATTGGTCCAGGAAGCAGGAAGACATGTGGTCAGCAACAGCCAAATGAGATGTCCAGGCAGACACATGGTCAGCACAGCCATAATATCAGTCCTGGTAGTAGGCAGGAACACGGTCCATAGTACAGGTAGCAGGCAGAGGTGTGGTAAGTCAGGCTTAGGGCCTTGGCCAGGTAAGACCTGGGCACAGGGGTAGAGGCTTCGTCCCATCCGATCTCTTCGAAGCCTCCGGACTAACAGACCCTTTTCTGGGAATTACAAAACCTGGAGAAAACCAAAAACGTTGTTTTCTCCACTCGGAAAATCTATTCGGGAGCCCCTCACATACATGAGACCCCTGTGTTGTCTTCAATTCAACTAATAGAGTTTCAGGGCATAAGAACAGTTCAGAAGGCAGGAAAAAAGCATCGTCAATTAACAAGCCAAGGTCAGTTCAGGCGGCAAGCAGAGGCATTGTTGATAAACAGTCCAGGTCATACAGGGAAATAGCAGATAGTGGACACTGGAAAAATATCTTGACTAAAAGTGTAGAAATGTGTGATAGATTCGGAAGCACTCTCTAATACAGAGTCCTGGCTGAGAAAGACATTGGGGACAGTAGTATCGGGTAGTCACAGCGAATTTGTACTCACCACTGTGCTACTGGTAGATGCTTGCTCCTCATCAGATCTCCTGAACCTCTTTCTTTGGACTCTCTCCTCCTCATATTCTGTTGCTGAACCACTGCTTTCAACTGGCTCATGCTTATAATCCGAGTCTGAAAGAGAGAGTTCCCTGCTACTCTCGTCTGTCATACTCAGTATCTGGAAAGCCTCCTTGCTGGTGTATAATTTTTAGACATTTTGATGTTCACTGGTACAGATGTTTATCACTGGTACAGATGTTGATTTGACACTGATAATCTGTGACAGATATTGATCACTGGTACTGATGTGGATTTGAGACTGGTACTCTTTGACAGATATTGATCACTGGTACATATGTGTATTTGACACTGGTACATTGTCACAGATATTGATCACTGGCACAGGTGTGGATTTTACTCTGTTACACTGTGACAGATGTTATTCACTGGTACTGATGTGGATTTTACACTAGTACTGTGTGACAGATACTGAGCACTGGTAAACTGACAGATGTGGACCACTGGTGCAGATGTGAATTGTACTCTGGTACACCATGACAGATGTGGATCACTGGTACAGTGGTGAATGTTAAACTGGTACACCATGACAGATGTGGATCAGTGGTACATATATGGATGACCCCTGGTACACGGCGACAGATGTGGAGCATTGGTACAGATGTGGAATTTATACTGGTACACCATGACAGATGTGGATCACTGGTACAGATGTTGATCACTGGTACACCGTGACGGATGTGGAGCATTGGTACAGATATGAAATTTATACTGGTACACCATGACAAATGTGGATCACTGGTACAGATGTGGATCACTGGTACACCATGACAGATGTGGATCACTAGTACACCGTGACAGATGTGGATCACTGATACAGATGTGGATCACTGGTACACCATGACAGATGTGGATCACTGGCACACCGTGACAGATGTGGATCACTGGTACAGTGGTGAATTTTACACTGGTACACCGTGACAGATGTGGATCACTGGTACATATATGGATGACCACTGGTACACGGTGACAGGTGTGGAGCATTGGTACAGATGTGGAATTTATACTGGTACACCATGACAGATGTGGATCACTGGTACAGATGTGGATCACTGGTACACCATGACAGATGTGGATCACTAGTACACCGTGACAGATGTGGATCACTGATACAGATGTGGATCACTGGTACACCGTGACAGATGTAGAACACTGGCACAGTTGTGGAATTTTACACTGGTACATGACAGATGTGGACCTTACACTGGTACACTGTGACAGATGTGGATCACTGGTATAGATGTGGATCACTGGTAAAGGCGTGAATTTTACACTGGTATGTCATGACAGATGTGGATCACTGGTACAGATGAGGATTTTGCAGTGGTACACCATGAAAGATGTGGATCCCTGGTACAGATGTGGAATTTACACTGGTATGCCATGACATATGTGGATCACTGGTACTGAATGACCACTGGTACTGCGTGACAGATGTGGATCACTGGTACTGTGTGATAGATGTGGATCACTGGTACTGTGTGATAGATGTGGATCACTGATACTGTGTGACAGATGTGGATCACTGGTACTGTGTGATAGATGTGGATCACTGGTACTGTGACAGATGTGGATCACTAGTACTGTGACAGATGTGGATCACTAGTACTGTGACAGATGTGGATCACTAGCACTGTGTGACAGATGTGGATCACTGGCAATGTGACAGATGTGGATCACTGGCACTGTGACAGATGTGAATCACTGGCACTGTGACAGATGTGGATCACTGGTAATGTGACAGATGTGGATCACTGGCACTGTGACAGAAGTGGATCACTGGTACTGTGACAGATGTGGATCACAGATGTGGATCACTGGTACTGTGAAAGGTGTGGATCACTGGTACTGTGACAGAAGTGGATCACTGGTACTGTGACAGATGTGGATCACATATGTGGATCACTGGTATTGTGACAGATGTGGATTACTGGTACTGTGACAGAAGTGGATCACTGGTACTGTGACAGATGTGGATCACAGATGTGGATCTGTGGCAGATGTCGATCACAGATGTGGATCTGTACTGTGGACAGATGTGGATCACAGATGTGGATCTGTACTGTGGCAGATGTGGGTCACTGGTACTGTGACAGATGTTGATCACTGGTACTGTGACAGAAGTGGATCACTGGTACTATGACAGATGTGGATCACAGATGTGGATCACTGGTACTGTGACAGATGTAGATTACTGGTACTGTGACAGGGTGATGTATGGGCGATGTGATTGTGTGTAACTCACAGATCGGCTCCACTTCTCCTCACTAGCAGGCTCTATTTGAGGAGAGGCAGAGCCGTTCCACTGAATGGCAACTTTGTTGACGTTACATGACGGTTGTGATTGGACACAGCCGTCATGTGATCAGAAGGGCCATTCGAAGAGCCCTTCTGCCGAGCAGCAATGCGCTGTGTCCAGCGGACACAGTCACACTGAGAGCACACTCTTGTTCTGAGGGATGTACAGAAACGTCCACTCAGAACGGAAAAGCTCCCACCTGGCAGTTTATGTGCAGTTGCCAGGTGGGAAGCAGTTAAGGTGAACCAATATTCTGTCTGGTGTGACCCGATCCATCCTGGGCCCTCAGAGTCCTACACTAGCGTCCTGCACACATCCTCACCTTTACACACTCTCTTTTCTTCCCCCCCTGGCTGCAGAATTTATAGGTTCCTTCCTCTTTCACCAGCTCTTCTGGGAAATGTAGTCTTCCTTCAGCCTGTCCGGGTACAGCAGTCCTGCCTTCAGCATACAAATCCACCAATGCTTTGCTATACTCTGTAATAATTAAACTGCAAACAATTTAAAATAGGTGCCTCTTTATTCAATTATCAGTAGTTTTAGTAAGAACTCAAGTCTTAAGCTGTGAAGGGCAGGTGCAGACCGGCACAGAATCACTAACACTCCTGTAACAGATGATGCAAGTCGGAAAAGGAGGGTCTCACACCGCTGGTACCATTCACAAAAAAACTTTATTAGAGACTGCTCAGACAAAACATGGTTGTGCCATTGTGTTTTGTCTGAGAAGTCTCCAATAAAGTTTTTTGTGCATAATACCAGTGGTGTGCGTGTGTACATCAGACGTCAAGAGTCCCCCACCCTCCCTTACATCACAGTTCACCCCCTTACCTTGTGTACCTGCTGGGAAGAGTCTGGGGCTGGAGCTGGGAAGCAGAAAGTACAAGATCTGGAGGAGAACCAGGAGAGGACTGGAGTCAGCGGCCGGAATCTGCTGAATGCTTAGACCAGGGGAGGTGGAGATGAAGATGTGAGGGATCTTTAGGAGGAGCTCTGTCCTCCTCACTGCTGTCGAATGCTGAGATGTGGGGGCAGAGACAAGCCTCTCCTCAGCTGCACAGAGAAGCACAGGATCTGTCAGAGGAGATCTGTCCTCTCCGCAGAGACGAAGGCGGTGCTGCAGCTGCAGGAGAGGTGCGAGGGCAACATGAAATGGCCTGATTTGGCACACAAGCCTTGTGTTTGACACATGTGCATTAAAATATGTGTTCTTTTCTTTCTCCACAATCAAGCTAAAATGTGGCTACTCAAAACATCAACTGTTTTTAATTGTACCAACATTTTAAAGGCAAATTGCATAACAGAAAGAGGGAGAATACCATTGCTGAA
Source organism: Staurois parvus (assembly GCF_062004578.1). Lineage (NCBI taxonomy): Eukaryota > Metazoa > Chordata > Amphibia > Anura > Ranidae > Staurois > Staurois parvus. The sequence continues at coordinate 2,366,203 of NW_028317941.1, forward strand.
ATCCTTCTGAAAATTATAAGAAAAATTATACCATAAAATGCTGTGCATTTCAAAGAGAGGCACTTTTGCTGATTCGTGGTGATACTTTTGTTAATGTCATACTCTCTGTGTCAGGACATGCAGCAAAACCAAATAATAAAACACTAAATCAATGATTAACCAGCTGCAATTGAAGCCAAACCTTTCCAACAATAGTAAATGATAGTAATCCAATAAAAGAAACAGTGGTAGACCCTTTTCAACCAGACAATGACTACTAAGGCTTCCCAAAATGAACTGTTTTCATTACTAATATGCCCACATCATCTACATACAGTATACAGCGTTGTGTTTCGATGGGGACTTCCAGTCCTGTTCTCAGAACAAAATCAAATTAGCCTGAACTGTGCTTAGCCTTTTACATGAAGGTTTGTATATTTATGAATGATTACAAGACTTCTTCTGAATGGAGTAAAGGTGGCTGACATGACTTTGGCAAGTTAGGTGACTGGATTTTCCTCTTACCTATGCTTTTTTCACATCATTGAAATTATTTGCGCTTCAGCGCATATTTGCAAAGCACATCTATGTGTATTATAAATGTGTTTTTCTTAATAGCAAATGTATGGTCATGGGAAGGTCATGTGTCTGCTTTGTAAATGAGGCCCTAAAAGATATGCTCTAAGACTAGGTGCTGCAGCAATATGTTAGTTTTGAGAGCAGAATTACACAAGGTATTGTAAAACATGTAGGTCTTTAGTATATTTGCTAAATTCCTTTTTGTATTCAGCAGTGGGCTGTAAGCAGCCTAACTACCTCATCAGGAGTGTTTCTCTAAGAACAGTGTGTATTTGCTCTGCCACATATTGTTTGAGCTTGCTTTAGCAGGGTGTGCAAGAGAGATATTTATTTATTTATCACAAGTCCTTATATAGTGCCATCAATTTATGCAGCACTTTACATATATATTGTACATTCACATCAGTCCCTAACCCTCAAGGGGCGTACAATCTAAGGTCCCTAACTTACATTCATACATATACATACTAAGGCCAATTTAGACAGAATCCAATTAACCTATCAGCATGTCTTTGGAGTATGGGAGGAAACCGGAGTACCTGGAGGAAACCCACGTAGGCACAGGGAGAACATGCAAACTCCAGGCAGGTGGTGCCGTGGTTGGGATTCAAGCCAAAGACCCTAGTACTGCCATTCAAAAGCGCTAACCATTTAGCCAGTTATGGATATCTGATAGCCTGACCAATCAGTGGACTTAGGGAACTTACTAAAACATGCTGGAAGAATTACTCAATATCTGAGCCTCTTCCTGCCCTCTATCTTCCCGCCTGGGCTTTATGAGGATGTAAGTCTAAGAGGCCAGTCTTATGCTTTGGGGCTTTGCAGATGGAAAGATGAAGGAATCTTCTCACCTGGGAGGAACCATTAAAGGTGTTGGCTGCTTGGAAAAAAGTGTAAGGCCTAGGGGAAGCAAAGCTGTAACTGACCCCTACACAGAGATTTGTTATGAGATATTGGATGAGTGGGAAATTATACACACAGACGTTTCCATGTTGTCCTTCTTTAGAAGTGAAGATTGAGATACTACTTAAAACCCCAATCACTAGGAAGCCCAAGATCTGCAAAGAAAAGTACCAATAGAAGAAGTGCCAGACCAAATGGGAGGAGAGTCCGCATTGGAATATTAATTTGCATGAAAAAACATCCAATCCAATTCTGGGGGCCAAGAAACACATCCTCTTCATCATGGCTTCAGTTAAAGTCAGAAGCTTGAATGACTTGAATGTTTTGTGAAAAAAACTGTCTGGCTGTCACTGGAATCAATACTTTCTGAAACCCTCACCCATCACATGCCGCTAGTGAAATTAGACTAGAGTTAGAATTCCTTATTAGCATCTTAATCCCAGAAAAGATGATAAGCATGAAAGTTGGAGTGAAAGAGGTCAGCAATGCCAACCTTATTTAAAGTAGAACTCTTGTCAAACCATATCTTCTCTTTAGTCTGTCAGACAAAGCAGCTTAGATTTAAAAAAATTTTACTTGTAAACAACTTTGTCTTCATTTTTGGCACACAAAAAGGCACTTGGACCATGGTGGAGGTACTACTTAGTGAACTTATTGTTGTTAAAGCATAAGTTCACCTTTGGTAACAAGTTACATATTATTTCCATATTTAGGGTGTAGCATGTAGCATATTACCAAAGAGCACCTGTCTGAATCCTTCTGACAGCAGGAGGGAGATCTTCTTCTAGCACCCACTGTCACAATTTAAAAAGAGCGCGGCAGTGCAGGGCTCTGCCCACACTGCCACGTCATTCATTCACAGATTCTTTGAACGAATGAACTACAACTACCATTTGCCATTGCGGCAGGTGGCTTGTAGTTCCTAATGAACTATGAGGGCGCTGGTGAGTGCTCTCAAAGTTCATTGATTTTCCTGCTCTCCAGTAACTGTCTGTCCATACAGGTGATACAAGCAGATAGCTATACTGAGAGTCTGCAAGAGCCTCACATTGCACCCATGTTCTGCTGATCATGGATGCAATGCTCTGCAGTCTCCAGAAAAGTAAATAAATCAATGCACATTTTTTTGCCTGAAAAAATAGGGAAATTATAATTTTTTTGGTGAACTAACCTTTAAGGCCTATGTGTCTGTCATAAAGAGCTGCAACACAATTCTAAAAAGAAAATCAATGACATGGCACACAGAAAAGCACTTGGGCTGGGTTGAGGTGATACTTAAGGGCTACCAAAGAGTGGATAACGCTTTGCTACACACACTGCAGTTGATCCTAATTCATAAAAATTGGTTTGAGGTGTGTAGTTGGCAGAATCTGACAAGTTTTTTTGGCTTTAATGGAGCAGAGAGAGCTCTGTGATTGAAGGGGCCAGGTCTCATGCCTGTGTTCTTCTCTCAGTTTTTTGTTAACAGAACTTTACATCAAAGAGTCGAAGCCAGCAGAGCACAGAGCATATTTGTAAAGAACACTGCTGTGCTTTATTTTTTTCTACAGCACAACCATAATACTGCTGCCTTTTAAATGTGCCCCTTTTTTGATAATAAATGATCATTGACAATTTCACTTCAGCAAGAGAATCATGTCAGTTACCCTATGTTCACACCTAAGCGTTTTCTGCAGCTTTTTGCAGAAACGCAGTACAGTCTATTTAACATGATTTCCTATGGGACATGTTCACATCTGCGTGTTTTCACCCTGTGTGCTTTTTGGAAAGGGTCATGGACTTTTCTGAACGCAAAAAGTTTTGTTTTTGGTTGTATAGACTTCAATGGAAACGCTGCAGAGAAGCATGTATTGCGTTTTAAATCTGCATTATGCATTTTAAATCTGCCTAGCAACTAGAAAAATGAAAAAAAAAAAAGCCAAACGCAAAACACATCAAAAACGCTGCTACAACGCAAGTGCAAAATTGCAAAATGCAACACAAAACACAATGCAGGAATGGCTCAAACGCAACCTGCATAGGTGTGAGCCTAGCCTAGGATAAAGCAGAACTGAATTTTGGTCATTCTTCTACTGGTAAGGTGTCACCAGCAGTAGAATCAACACTGTGACATCAGCCTAAATAGGGCATAAATTAAAGGAAATATTGCATAATGTTTTAAGTTATGCAGCAGCAAACCCACAACGTATTCAGAAACAAAAGTGCAATGGATAGCATACAGCTTACAATGCAATTTCAGTTTTTTCAGAGAGCATTAGCAGGTTGTTGATACATTTTATTTGTTGCTTTAAAGCCCATCTCCAGGGAATCTAAAGATGCTCCCTTGAAGTGGAGCTGCAAGCGTTAACTGCTTGTTTATCCTAGGGGAGAGTAAAAACACTTTTACTTACCTGATCCTACCTGATCCTCTGTTCCTCTAGCAGACAGGGCTCCCCCATGTTCAAGAGGTGGACTGTCTCTCTGCATCATCATATCCATTACAGGACTATGGACTCTGCATTGGTCATGATGACATCAGTACATTAGACCACTGGAGCATGTGATAGAAGATTGGATGAGAAGTGGAGGATTGGGTAAGTACATTTTCTTTTCCATGCCCCTTGACATAAACAAGTAGTTAACCCTTGCAGTGTGAGCGTAGCCACACTGCAAGGCAGACTGTTTAGATTTTCTGGAGTTCAGCCTTAATTCTACTCTTCTGTAATGCTGCAAGTTAGTAAGAACAGGATAATATTAATGTGTTCCTCTCTGTCCGTGCCTTTGAAATAAAAAAGAATAGTAAAAGCTTTAATGGAAAAAGGCAACCAAGAAAAATGGGCTCATGGAAGTGGAAGTGTTATGAATGATGAAGATGATAAAGCCACTTTAATTGCTAGGATGGCACAGAGGTTATAAGATAATGCAGAATTTGGAGAGAAATATGTTCAGAAGTGGATAAATATGAGGACAGATATATAATGTGTATTGTTCCTAGTGTATTGTCCTTGTATGACTTGCAGAGTAGCATTTAGTTTCAGCTGTCTCTCCTTTAGATAATTTTTTTCTTATTGAATGCTTTAGTCACTGCATATATTCCTGCTTTAACTGAGACAATTTTCTGTATCAGTAAAGAGGTTCATGACACCGAAATTATTTGCACATTATCTATTGCACAATATTATATATTACATTGCTGTCATTGTGTCTGTGTTTGTGTATATCCCAAACAGGCCTTTTTTTTCAAAGCTTTTCTTGGCCATGTGAGTCATTTATATAAAATATATCATGGGTACAATCTGGCTATGGTACCTTAAATTGGCATGAGAGACAGTGCATACTGTATGTCTTCCCTGTAGGTATGTCCTGGCAGGAATAACTCTACTCAGATGCATCAGTAGAAAGGGGGTGGAGCTACACAGTATCACAAAGACTATATATATATATATAAATATATATATATATACAGTGTATGTCTGAGGCCTGTGTTTAAGTGAATTTGGGGTTTTGGTAGTGGGTGGGCCTTGGGCCTAAAACAACTGGGCAGTATGTTGCGACCACTGATGTGGTGTTCTCAGTTAATTAATTTAATGCTTGCCCCCTAAAATACCTAAAATATGACTTGTTACATTGCGCCTGCATTTAAAGTGTATGTAAACCCTAACAATGAACTTGCAATTTGGCTGGGAATGAGTCTATGTGTTTTAGTGTGTCAGCTTAATTTGCATCTGGAGTTTTAGAAATGTGTCCCTTATTACAAATGTGTGGGCTTTCAAAAGGGTCATTGGTGAGGTGCTTGGTGCCTCATTAGCAGACATCTAATTTTGCTGGATGGGTATTTGGTAGGTGTTGTGGAAGAAAGGAGTGGTTTAGTTTCCAGTAAAGTGTAGCTTCGATGGGGAGAGGGCAAGTGACTTAGTGATCAGCAGTGGATCACTGATGCTTCAATGATGGTCTCACTTAGACTAAGCAGATCTCATGTAGTCATGATGAAATAGTCAGGTTTTGAGTATCTATCATGGTAGCACAGTGACTAAGTGGTTAGCACTTCCACCTGGCAGTACTAGGGTCGTTGGTTCGAATCCCAACCACGACACCTGAAGTTTTCATGTTCTTCCTGTCCCTGCGTGAGTTTCCTCCGGGTACTCTAGTTTCCTCCCACACCCCAAAGACATGCTGGTAGGTTAATTGGATCCTGTCTAAATTGGCCCTAGTATGTATATGTATGAATGTGAGTTATTGACCTTAGATTGTACATCCCTTGAGGGTTAGGGACTGATGTGAATGTACAGTATATATGTAAAGCACTGTGTAAATTGACAGCTCTATATAAATACCTGAAATAAATAAAATATAAAATAAATAAAGGTGGTCTCTGGCATCTATGCATAGGAATCCCAAGGTGTCATATAAGGATGGGAGCTACATTTTAATCATTCAGAGGCTCATGTAGGGTAGTGAGGAGGATCCAGTAGACATGACCAGAGCATAGAACAATGTGACATTGAAAACTACCCATAGTATAAAAAATTCCAAATGCAAAATTCTAAAGTTTTTTGCAGACTTTCTGGATAAAGGGGAATTGTTTCACACTGGGTCAATATACGGTATGTTGGGGAATGTCTTTTAGTTTACTTTTTAGAAAAAGGATCTGAAAATTCTTCTTTCAGAGTGAATGGGACTGATTTTGCGAGTATAATAGATACCATATTTTATTTACTGGTGGAATGAAAGGTGTGGAAAGTGTTCTGGAACCTGTGGTTAGTTAGTTTGGGAATCACGTCTCATTTAAAATGAGTTTCATGTATTTCTCCAAGTATTAGTGATCTCTTTTCTGGTATAACACATTTTACGTCAATGGAAATATGTTTCCACATGAAACGTATGGGGGAGGGGCAGGAAAATAAGAGCAAGGTAGAGATATGGATGGTGGTGTTACAGAGGAAGAGGGGTAGGGATGAAGGAGGTGTGTCGGAGGTAGATGATATAGAGAGGGAGGAAGGGAAGTGTATTTAGAAGGAAGTTCTGGGGGGGAATTCAGAGGTATGGTGAGATCCTAAAGTGGAACAATAAGCTTTCCCATCTAGAGAGGAACTGTGCCAAGTAGATTCTAAGAATTTGCTGTGTGGGAGGAGTGGTCTGGTGTTAGTTAGAGGTTAGCTATGCACTCAGGAGTAGCCAGATGATAGCTGCTTGACAGTACATTGATTTATGTGAATAAACATGGGTTAAGAGGGCCATGATAAGTCTGTGCCATAGTGATTGGGTTATGTGTGGAGTTAGGGTTTTAAGTGTAAACCTTAGTGTATAGAAACTTTTTTTCACTCTGTGGCAGCCTGGTTCTCAGGGGGTCCAAATCAAGGGTAAAAGTAATTGGCCGTGGATCTTCTGATGTTTAGATGGTCAGCTCTGTGGGATGAGCTGTCTCCACAGCAAGGTTTGTTTGAGCAGGGCTAATTATGGCACAGAAGGGTCCAGTCATGGGTTCTGGGTGTAGGAGGGAGCTATACCACTCAGGAAGTTTCACGGAGGTCATATGAAGTTGCTTGCCAAACTTTTAGAGGCTTTCCCGAGACATACAGTTGCAAGAAAAAGTATGTGAACCCCTTGGGATTACAAGGAGTTTTGCATGAATTGGGCATAAAATGTGCTCTGAACGTCATCTAAGTCACAACAATAGAAGAACACAGTGTGCTGAACATATTACTACACAAACATTAGATGTTGCCATGGTTTAATTGCACATAACATGTAAACATTCACAGTGCAGGGAGGAAAAAGTATGTGAACCTTTGGACTTAATAACTGGTTGACCCTCCTTTGGCAGCAATAACCTCAACCAAACGTTTCTTGTAGTTGCAGATCAGACCTGCACAACGATCTGGAGTAATTTTGGACCACTCCTCTTCACAAAACTGTTTCAGTGTAGCAATATTCTTGGGATGTCTGGTGTGAATCGCTCTCTTAAGGTCATGCCACTGCATTTCAATCGGGTTGAGGTCAGGACTCTGACTGGGCCACTCCAGAAAGCGTATTCTGTGCTGCTACAGCCATTGTTTTGTTGAATTACTTGTATGCTTTGGGTCATTGTCCTGTTGCATCACCCATCCTCTGCGGAGCTTCAGTTGGCGAACAGATGGTCGTATATTTTCCTGCAAAGTGTCTTGATAAACTCTGGAATTCATTTTCCCATCAATGACAACAATCCGTCCAGGCCCCGAGGCAGCAAAGCAGCCCCAAACCATGATGCTCCTTCCGCCATGTTTTACAGTGGGGATAAGGTTTTGATGTTGGTGTGCTGTGCCTTTTTTTCTCCACACATAGTGTTGTGTGTTCTGCCCAAACAACTCAATCTTGATTTCATCTGTCCACAGTATATTTTGCCAGTAGTGCTGTGGAACATCCAGGTGCTCTTTTGCAAACTTCAAACGTGCTGTAATATTCTTTTTGGACAGCAATGGCTTCCTCCGTGGTGTCCTCCCATGTACTCCATTCTTGTTTAATGTTTTCCTTATTGTAGATGTGTCAACAAAAATGTTAGCATGTGCCAGAGATTTCTGTAGGTCTTTAGCTGACACTCTGGGATTCTTCTTTACCTCATGCAGCATTCTGCTCTGTGCTCTTGCAGTCATTTTTACAGGACGACCACACCTAGGGAGAGTAGCAACAGTGCTAAACTTTCTCCATTTGTAGACAGTCTGTCTTACCGTGGACACATGAACATCAAGGCTTTTGGAGATACTTTTGTAACCCTTTCCAGCTTCATGCAAGTCAACAATTCTTGATCGTAGGTCTTCTGAGAGCTCTTTTCTGCGAGGCATGGTTCACATCAGACAGTGCTTCTTGAAACCAGTAAACCCAAAGCAGGTGTGTGTTTTTTTAAGGGCAGGACAGCTGTCAGCAACACATCCAATATCATCACACTTATTGGAGTCAAGGTTGGCTCACTCCTGGCTCCAATTAGCTCTGGGAGAAGTCATTAAGCTAGGGCCTCACATACTTTTTCCTCCCTGCACTGTGAATGTTTACATGTTATGTGCAATTAAACCATGGCAACATCTAATGTTTGTGTAGTATTATGTTCAGCAGACTGTGTTCTTCTATTGTTGTGACTTAGATGACGTTCAGAGCACATTTTATGCCCAATTCATGCAAAACTCCACATAATCCCAAGGGGTTCACATACTTTTTCTTGCAACTGTACAGGTTTGATTTTCACCCTGAAGCAGAGCGGCAGGAAAGGAATCTCCACCGATATGTAATGTTTCTCTGTCTAAGTAGATTGAGGGGGTGAGTGCTCTCCTGTGTTGAAGAGTGATGTGGGATAAACCATTTGCGCTATCACAAAAAGATGATGGCTTTTTGTGATCTTGTCTACAGAATGATTTCCTCCTTCAGTTGAGGAGTTCAAAAAGCAGAATATGACATCTTGTTTCCTAAGGTGTAAAGCTCATGTACTTTATCTAATTTAATGTGAGTTCCTGGTAGCCTATCCAAGAGGCTTTTGAAGAATTATTGCAGAGCAAAGCTAAGTTCTTATAGTTCTGTTGTCTCTAGTAATCCTCTCACGGTGAAATTATTCCTCCAGCCCCTATAATCCATGTCCTCTAGGTGCCTATGAACTTTAAGGAGCTATTACTTGTTTATGATGAAATTGTGCAGTAGATGTAGCAGAATAGAGTTTCTATAAGCGCCCTCTTTTTCTACTACACCCATCCTCATGGCAATGAGTTGGATGTGAGGTCTGAGATGGTGATGAACAATATGTTCTTGGTGTTTGCTGTGGCATTCTGTAGGTCTGCCATGTTTGGTAGTTGGCTGACATAAGCCGAGAGTGGCTGTTCATCATGTGGAAAAGAAAGGTTTCCACCCACTGTTTCAGATGGTAGAGAGCTCCCAGTATTATCTAGAGCTCCTAGATTGTAAGCTCAAAAGAGCAGAGCCCTTGACCCCCTCGTGTTTTGTTTTGTTACTGTATTGTCTCATGTACTGTCCCCCACTATAATGTACAGCTCTGTGCAAACCTTTTAGCGCTATATAAATACTGTATAATAATAATAATGTGGAAAAGAAAGGTGTCTGCCAACTGTTTCACATGGTAGAGAGCCCCCAGTAAAGACCTGAGCCACTTTAAGGTGGGAAGCCTGAGGGTCCTGGAGTACTTCATGTGTTGAGAGCAAAAGAGTTCTGGGATATTACAGCTTACCTGGGTGTTGGAGTTTCAAGGAAGCTTTCTGGCGGTTGTGCTTTGCCCAGTGTTCTCCATTGTGGTGAGCTGAGTACTGTCAGATTACTAAAGATTACTCCATGTGTACTTGATTTCTATTCTCATGCATGCATCTTGGTTGCAAGCCACTCCATGCCCCCTTTAAATTAACACATTTAATAAAATAGTTAAACATGTTTCCATGGATTTTTGTTTTTCTTTTCACTTGTACTGTCCTGGTCTCTTCTTCATATATCCCACAGTTTTTTTCTCCACACTTTCAAAGTTACTTGGTTAATTCATGCAGTTAGATCCTCCATAGTAACCCTGAAAAACCATGCAATAATAAAACTTTCAAATAAACGAATGAAAGTATTAACTGTTACAGCATCGGAATGCAAAAAAATCGACCACAATCCCACGGTTCAATTACTAGACTTATTCTGTATTACAATTAGATATCATAGAGCTGGAAACTCCACAGTACCAAATGTTACTTTAGGCTTCATAGCAACAGCAACATCACCCAGGGAAGTATTTATTAATTCAGTGTTTATTATTATTTATTTTAGACTTACACAGATCTTTAAAGTTGAATTTTCTTTATTAAAAAAACCTTAAGGGCCTTAAGATTTTGCTAAATCAGTAATTTACAATAATGTGTTTAATCTAGCCCTACTGTGTTCCTGTAAAAAAGAAAGTCTGCAGCATGAGCTGCATTGTTTACAGTACACCTTGACAAATGAAATTATGGACTCAACATCAATAACTATAACTGTGACAAAATTTGATCATTGCTACTCAAGTATAATATAATTAGTGTTTTTAGTTTTTGATCAAGGTTGCCTGTCCCATGAATTTGTACATATTACAGACAAAGTTTGGAAAATACACAGACAGCATTTCTTCATTGACATATTCAAATGCAGTTAAAATATGTAATAAAAATGAAAACAAGTTATATTGCTATTACAAGAAAAAAATTTTAATAAACGTACAATGTTCCACAATATAAACTGTCTGTCCAGTATGTCCTTATTTAAGATAATTTATTGGCTTTTATTTGTTGCTTTATAGTGCTATAGTGCTGAGTTACATTCTCACAGGGGCTCTGTAAACACTAAGCTTTTACACTCAGCATGTGCTTGCATGGTTGTGTTCTGAATGCTCTGGTTTCCACCCACAACCAAGATTATATTGTTGGGTTAGCTCACTTCAGATCAAAATGGCCCTAGAGTGAATATGCGTGACTCTGGTGGGAGTATCAGAAAGTAGGCTCTTCTGTAGTGAAATAAATATGTATGACTGTGGCATTAGAGAGTAATCTCTTCTATAACAGAAGATACAAATGGTTCATTCTCTATAAAAAAAAGGGATATTTTGGAGCTATCTAAATGTATATTAATAGTATTTGTGAAGGTTGTATAAGAATTCATAAGACAGATTCCTCAGACTTTGAAACAGAGACTGGTGTGAAGCATTGATAATGTTTTTACAACTGAAAAATAAACATATTATTGTATAATAATGGTAAGGCCATTGAAGTGTAAGCTTCATTAGGGAGGAGACTAACAATATTTTAATGGTAGGTGGAATCTGATGGGCTGAGTAATCCCCATCTATAATTATATATCAGAATTGCAAGCAAGAACTATCTATTGAAATTCCCATAGTTTTCCTGTCCATTTAGGTTCCCACCCATCTTTTTTTGTACCACCACCTCATGTTGCATTCAGTATTAATGATATATTTTATAATAAAAAGGCTCATATTGGCCAAAACAGGTGAGCACATCCAGGAATTCAAGTGCAGTTATCTACACTGCTCAAAACATTAAAGGAACACTATGAAAACACATCAGACCTCAAAGGGGAAAAATATCATGCTGCATATCTATACTGGTATGGACTGGGTAATGTATTAGGAATGTAAAGACGCGCCATCGTTTGATGGAAATGAAAACTATCAACCTACAGCGGACTGAATTTAAAGACCCTGAAAATCAAAGTGAAAAATAGGGCAGCATGCTAGTCCATTTTGCTGAAATGCAGCAACTCAAAATGGTAATCAGTAGTTTGTATGGCCCCTATGTGCTTGTACGTATGCCTGACAATGTCTGGGCATGCTCCTAATGAGACTACGGATGGTGTCCGGGAGTATTTCCTGCCAGATCTGAACCAGGGCATTACTAAGCTCTTGGACAGTTTGAGGTGCAACCTGGTGTCATCGGATGGATGAAACATGATATCCCAGAGGTGTTTTATTGGAATTAGGTCAGGAGAGCGTGGGGGCCATTCAATGTATCAATTCCTTCATCCTCCAAGAACTGCCTGCATACTCTTGCCACATGAGGCATTGTCGTGCACCAGGAGGAACCCAGGACCCAATACACCAGCGTAGTGTCTGACAATGGGTCCAAGGATTTCATCGCTATACCTAATGGCAGTCAGGGTGCCTTTGTCTAGCCTGTAGAGGTCTGTGCATCCCTCCATGGATATACCTCCCCACAGGAGTGGACTGACCATTTGGAAACTCGGGCACTGCCCGAGGGCCTGGGGTCAGTAGGGGGACCCATGAGATGCCCCTGGTACCTTTTTCATAGGCTTTTTTGAGTTTGGGCAAGGACACAGGGGCCCCATGAGTTGTCAGTCCGCCCCTGCCTCCCCAGACCATCACTGACCCACCACCAAAACGGTCATACTGAACAATGTTACAGGCAGCATAATGTTCTCCATGGCTTCTCCAGACCCTTTAACGTCTGTCACATGTGCTCAGGGTGAACCTGCTCTCATCTGTGAAAAGCACAGGGCACTAGTGGCAGACTTGCCAATTCTGCTGTTCAATGGTATATGCCAGTCGAGCTCTATGGTGTCAAGCAATGAGCAGAGGGCCCACTAGAGGATGTCGGGCCCTTAGCCCACCCTCATGAAGTCTGTTTCTGATTGTTTGGTCGGAGACATTCACACCAGTGGCCTGTTTGTAGGGCTCTGGCAGCGCTCATCCTGTTCCTCCTTGCACAATGGAGCAGATACCCATCCTGCTGATTAGAGATGAGCGAAGTATTCAAAAATTTGATTCGACTGATTCGGCGAATTCGTGGAAAAATTTCGATTCGAGTCGAATATATTCGCTGTGAATTTAACTTAAAAAAGGGTGTTTCTAGGCTTCAGAGAGACTTAATATTAGTGCAGAACACTGTACCTTTAATTTAAATGCCCTTGGAGTCTGCTGGGGAAGAGAAATAATACTGTCAGTCAGTATGACATGCAGATGAGTGCCGTCGATCTTAGAATCACTGCACACTTCACTCATTTGGGCAGTCACGGGGCCAAAACCAGAGTGTGGAGCCACAGTGTGGCGGTGGAGGCAGCAGCAATGGGAGGCCATACAGCACCCTATGACAAAAATGGAAACCACCAGCAGTGTGAGGAGACCTGAAAGTGGCACATGGCAGAGTGTGGCGATAGAGACAGCAGCAATGGGAGGCCGTACAGGGACCCATGACACACTCTGGACCTGGCAGCAGCATGAGGAGGCGGTACAGGGGCCCATGACAGATTACGGGCCTGGCAGCAGCATGAGGAGTCGGTACGGGGGCCCATGGCAGATTACGGGCCTGGCAGCAGCAATGGGAGGCCGTACAGGGACCCATGACACACTCTGGACCTGGCAGCAGCATGGGGAGGCGGTACAGGGGCCCATGACAGATTACGGGCCTGGCAGCAGCATGAGGAGTCGGTACGGGGGCCCATGACACACTCTGGACCTGGCAGCAGCATGAGGAGGCGGTACAGGGGCGCATGACAGATTACGAGCCTGGCAGCAGCAACTTGGACAGGAGGACGTTCAGCTTCTGCACCGTCGGGTGCGTGCTCGCAAACTGTTGTCTCTTGGAAACGGATTCCAAGAAAGACTGCTGACGGAATCCGTGAAGAGGAGTAGCAGGAGAAGGAGCATCTGAACGAGCGGAATATGCCAACAAGCGACAACAGGGGCCCATGACAGATTACGGGCCTGGCAGCAGCATGAGGAGTCGGTACGGGGGCCCATGGCAGATTAGGGGCCTGGCAGCAGCTATGGGAGGCCCGTAATCTGCCAGCACCCTATGACAAAAAATGGAACCCACCAGCAGTGTGAGGAGACCTGAAAGTGGCACATGGCAGAGTGTGGCGATGGAGACAGCAGCAATGGGAGGCCGTACAGGGACCCATGAGAGACTCTGGACCTGGCAGCAGCATGAGGAGGCGGTATAGGGGCCCATGGCAGATTAGGGGCCTGGCAGCAGCTATGGGAGGACCGTAATCTGCCAGCACCCTATGACAAAAAATGGAACACACCAGCAGTGTGAGGAGACCTGAAAGTGGCACATGGCAGAGTGTGGCGATGGAGACAGCAGCAATGGGAGGCCGTACAGGGACCCATGAGAGACTCTGGACCTGGCAGCAGCATGAGGAGGCGGTATAGGGGCCCATGGTAGATTAGGGGCCTGGCAGCAGCTATGGGAGGCACGTAATCTGCCAGCACCCTATGAAAAAAAATGGAACACACCAGCAGTGTGAGGAGACCTGAAAGTGGCACATGGCAGAGTGTGGCGATGGAGACAGCAGCAATGGGAGGCCGTACAGGGACCCATGACAGACTCTGGACTTGGCAGCAGCATGAGGAGGCGGTATAGGGGCCCATGGCAGATTAGGGGCCTGGCAGCAGCTATGGGAGGCCCGTAATCTGCCAGCACCCTATGACAAAAAATGGAACACACCAGCAGTGTGAGGAGACCTGAAAGTGGCACATGTTTGGGGCATGATTCATGGCGGATTTAGTCAGTTGTGTCAGGAACTGGTGGTTTGAAATCCAGACTAATCCACGCCTGATTCATTTTCACAAACGTGAGTCTCTCCACACTTTGGGTGGACAGTCGTGTCCTCCGCGGAGTTGCAATACCTCCTGCCGCACTAAACACGCGCTCCGATGCCACGCTACTGGCCGGGCATGACAGCCTTTCAAGGGCAAATTCAGCTAGTTGGGGCCAAAGGTCAAGTTTCGTTGCCCAGTAGTCAAGGGGATTGTCTACCTCGGTTGGCAGGGTGCTGTCCAAGTAGGCCTAAGCATGTTGTTTGAGGTCCTGCTCCAGGTCCACCTGATGCTGCTGCTGCTGCTGCTGCTGCGGCTGGTTAGTAGTTTCCTCACTGCGCTGGTGAAGAAAGCTACTCATCATCGACTGCAGACTGAGGCAGCCGCTGCTGGTGGAGCTGCCACTGCTCCTACCACCCCACCCCTCCCCTGCTGCCATGGCAGCGGAACGCGAGCGCACAGGGCCCACAGTGTCTGAGGATGGACGTTGGCGCAGACAGGCAGAGACCAGCTGACTACATAGGTGGTTTTTATAGTACGTTATTTTGGCCTCCCTCTCAGCAGGTGTGAAAAAGGCCACCATTTTTGAACGGTAGCGAGGGTCCAACAAGGTGGACAGCCAAAAGTCATCCCTCTGTCTGATGGTTATTATTCGGCTGTCGCTACGCAAGCAAGCGAGCATGCTATGGGCCATTTGTGCAAAGGAATGCGAGGGACTCCCTGCCTCCATCTCCACAGCATACTGCCACGGTGCGTCTGGGTCCTCTGTCTCCTCTTCCTCCTCCTCTACCAGATGCTCCTGCTCCTCCACTCCTGTCCGCTGAGTGGAAAAACCACCCAATTCACTCAATAATTCCTGAGCACCAATGTCCTCCTCTACCTCCTCCTCTTCTTCCTGTCCTGCCCCCACAGGGGTCATGTGGCGTTGAGATCTGTGCGCCACGGCTACCGCACCCTGACCAGCCATTGTTAACAGCATTTGTTCCAGGATGTGCAACAGAGGAATGACGTCGTTCATCCCATAGTCCTGCCGACTCACGAATAGCGTGGCCTCCTCAAAGGGCCTGAGCAAGCGCAGGTGTCACGCATGAGCTGCCAATGGCTGACATCTAAGTTACACAGGGAGTACCTTTATCCGCTTTTAACATCAGGAAATCTGTGATGGCCTTTAGCTGTTCGTAAAGGCGGTCTAACATATGTAGGGTTGAATTCCACCTTGTTGCAACGTCACAGCATGAGGAGTCGGTATAGGGGCCCATGGCAGATTAGGGGCCTGGCAGCAGCTATGGGAGGCCCGTAATCTGCCAGCACCCTATGTCAAAAAATTCAACACACCAGCAGTGTGAGGAGACCTGAAAGTGGCACATGGCAGAGTGTGGCGATGGAGACAGCAGCAATGGGAGGCCGTACAGGGACCCATGAGAGACTCTGGACCTGGCAGCAGCATGAGGAGGTGGTATATAGGGGCCTATGGCAGATTAGGGGCCTGGCAGCAGCTATAGGAGGCCCGTAATCTGCCAGCACCCTATGTCAAAAAATTCAACACACCAGCAGTGTGAGGAGACCTGAAAGTGGCACATGGCAGAGTGTGGCGATGGAGACAGCAGCAATGGGAGGCCGTACAGGGACCCATGAGAGACTCTGGACCTGGCAGCAGCATGAGGAGGCGGTATATAGGGGCCTATGGCAGATTAGGGGCCTGGCAGCAGCTATAGGAGGCCCGTAATCTGCCAGCACCCTATGTCAAAAAATTCAACACACCAGCAGTGTGAGGAGACCTGAAAGTGGCACATGGCAGAGTGTGGCGATGGAGACAGCAGCAATGGGAGGCCGTACAGGGACCCATGAGAGACTCTGGACCTGGCAGCAGCATGAGGAGGCGGTATATAGGGGCCTATGGCAGATTAGGGGCCTGGCAGCAGCTATAGGAGGCCCGTAATCTGCCAGCACCCTATGTCAAAAAATTCAACACACCAGCAGTGTGAGGAGACCTGAAAGTGGCACATGGCAGAGTGTGGCGATGGAGACAGCAGCAATGGGAGGCCGTACAGGGACCCATGACAGACTCTGGACTTGGCAGCAGCATGAGGAGGCGGTATATAGGGGCCCATGGCAGATTAGGGGCCTGGCAGCAGCTATGGGAGGCCCGTAATCTGCCAGCACCCTATGTCAAAAAATTCAACACACCAGCAGTGTGTGAGGAGACCTGAAAGTGGCACATGGCAGAGTGTGGCGATGGAGACAGCAGCAATGGGAGGCCGTACAGGGACCCATGAGAGACTCTGGACCTGGCAGCAGCATGAGGAGGCGGTATATAGGGGCCTATGGCAGATTAGGGGCCTGGCAGCAGCTATAGGAAGCCCGTAATCTGCCAGCACCCTATGTCAAAAAATTCAACACACCAGCAGTGTGAGGAGACCTGAAAGTGGCACATGGCAGAGTGTGGCGATGGAGACAGCAGCAATGGGAGGCCGTACAGGGACCCATGAGAGACTCTGGACCTGGCAGCAGCATGAGGAGGCGGTATATAGGGGCCTATGGCAGATTAGGGGCCTGGCAGCAGCTATGGGAGGCCCGTAATCTGCCAGCACCCTATGTCAAAAAATTCAACACACCAGCAGTGTGAGGAGACCTGAAAGTGGCACATGGCAGAGTGTGGCGATGGAGACAGCAGCAATGGGAGGCCGTACAGGGACCCATGACAGACTCTGGACTTGGCAGCAGCATGAGGAGGCGGTATATAGGGGCCCATGGCAGATTAGGGGCCTGGCAGCAGCTATGGGAGGCCCGTAATCTGCCAGCACCCTATGTCAAAAAATTCAACACACCAGCAGTGTGTGAGGAGACCTGAAAGTGGCACATGGCAGAGTGTGGCGATGGAGACAGCAGCAATGGGAGGCCGTACAGGGACCCATGAGAGACTCTGGACCTGGCAGCAGCATGAGGAGGCGGTATATAGGGGCCTATGGCAGATTAGGGTCCTGGCAGCAGCTATAGGAGGCCCGTAATCTGCCAGCACCCTATGTCAAAAAATTCAACACACCAGCAGTGTGTGAGGAGACCTGAAAGTGGCACATGGCAGAGTGTGGCGATGGAGACAGCAGCAATGGGAGGCCGTACAGGGACCCATGAGAGACTCTGGACCTGGCAGCAGCATGAGGAGGCGGTATATAGGGGCCTATGGCAAATTAGGGGCCTGGCAGCAGCTATAGGAGGCCCGTAATCTGCCAGCACCCTATGTCAAAAAATTCAACACACCAGCAGTGTGAGGAGACCTGAAAGTGGCACATGGCAGAGTGTGGCGATGGAGACAGCAGCAATGGGAGGCCGTACAGGGACCCATGACAGACTCTGGACTTGGCAGCAGCATGAGGAGGCGGTATATAGGGGCCCATGGCAGATTAGGGGCCTGGCAGCAGCTATAGGAAGCCCGTAATCTGCCAGCACCCTATGTCAAAAAATTCAACACACCAGCAGTGTGAGGAGACCTGAAAGTGGCACATGGCAGAGTGTGGCGATGGAGACAGCAGCAATGGGAGGCCGTACAGGGACCCATGAGAGACTCTGGACCTGGCAGCAGCATGAGGAGGCGGTATATAGGGGCATATGGCAGATTAGGGGCCTGGCAGCAGCTATGGGAGGCCCGTAATCTGCCAGCACCCTATGTCAAAAATTCAACACACCAGCAGTGTGAGGAGACCTGAAAGTGGCACATGGCAGAGTGTGGCGATGGAGACAGCAGCAATGGGAGGCCGTACAGGGACCCATGACAGACTCTGGACTTGGCAGCAGCATGAGGAGGCGGTATATAGGGGCCCATGGCAGATTAGGGGCCTGGCAGCAGCTATGGGAGGCCCGTAATCTGCCAGCACCCTATGTCAAAAAATTCAACACACCAGCAGTGTGTGAGGAGACCTGAAAGTGGCACATGGCAGAGTGTGGCGATGGAGACAGCAGCAATGGGAGGCCGTACAGGGACCCATGAGAGACTCTGGACCTGGCAGCAGCATGAGGAGGCGGTATATAGGGGCCTATGGCAGATTAGGGGCCTGGCAGCAGCTATAGGAGGCCCGTAATCTGCCAGCACCCTATGTCAAAAAATTCAACACACCAGCAGTGTGTGAGGAGACCTGAAAGTGGCACATGGCAGAGTGTGGCGATGGAGACAGCAGCAATGGGAGGCCGTACAGGGACCCATGAGAGACTCTGGACCTGGCAGCAGCATGAGGAGGCGGTATATAGGAGCCTATGGCAGATTAGGGGCCTGGCAGCAGCTATAGGAGGCCCGTAATCTGCCAGCACCCTATGTCAAAAAATTCAACACACCAGCAGTGTGAGGAGACCTGAAAGTGGCACATGGCAGAGTGTGGCGATGGAGACAGCAGCAATGGGAGGCCGTACAGGGACCCATGAGAGACTCTGGACCTGGCAGCAGCATGAGGAGGCGGTATATAGGGGCCAATGGCAGATTAGGGGCCTGGCAGCAGCTATAGGAGGCCCGTAATCTGCCAGCACCCTATGTCAAAAAATTCAACACACCAGCAGTGTGTGAGGAGACCTGAAAGTGGCACATGGCAGAGTGTGGCGATGGAGACAGTAGCAATGGGAGGCCGTACAGGGACCCATGAGAGACTCTGGACCTGGCAGCAGCATGAGGAGGCGGTATATAGGGGCCTATGGCAGATTAGGGGCCTGGCAGCAGCTATAGGAGGCCCGTAATCTGCCAGCACCCTATGTCAAAAAATTCAACACACCAGCAGTGTGTGAGGAGACCTGAAAGTGGCACATGGCAGAGTGTGGCGATGGAGACAGCAGCAATGGGAGGCCGTACAGGGACCCATGAGAGACTCTGGACCTGGCAGCAGCATGAGGAGGCGGTATATAGGGGCCTATGGCAGATTAGGGGCCTGGCAGCAGCTATAGGAGGCCCGTAATCTGCCAGCACCCTATGTCAAAAAATTCAACACACCAGCAGTGTGTGAGGAGACCTGAAAGTGGCACATGGCAGAGTGTGGCGATGGAGACAGCAGCAATGGGAGGCCGTACAGGGACCCATGACAGACTCTGGACTTGGCAGCAGCATGAGGAGGCGGTATATAGAGGCCTATGGCAGATTAGGGGCCTGGCAGCAGCTATAGGAGGCCCGTAATCTGCCAGCACCCTATGTCAAAAAATTCAACACACCAGCAGTGTGTGAGGAGACCTGAAAGTGGCTCATGGCAGAGTGTGGCGATGGAGACAGCAGCAATGGGAGGCCGTACAGGGACCCATGAGAGACTCTGGACCTGGCAGCAGCATGAGGAGGCGGTATATAGGGGCCTATGGCAGATTAGGGGCCTGGCAGCAGCTATAGGAGGCCCGTAATCTGCCAGCACCCTATGTCAAAAAATTCAACACACCAGCAGTGTGAGGAGACCTGAAAGTGGCACATGGCAGAGTGTGGCGATGGAGACAGCAGCAATGGGAGGCCGTACAGGGACCCATGAGAGACTCTGGACCTGGCAGCAGCATGAGGAGGCGGTATATAGGGGCCTATGGCAGATTAGGGGCCTGGCAGCAGCTATAGGAGGCCCGTAATCTGCCAGCACCCTATGTCAAAAAATTCAACACACCAGCAGTGTGTGAGGAGACCTGAAAGTGGCACATGGCAGAGTGTGGCGATGGAGACAGCAGCAATGGGAGGCCGTACAGGGACCCATGACAGACTCTGGACTTGGCAGCAGCATGAGGAGGCGGTATATAGAGGCCTATGGCAGATTAGGGGCCTGGCAGCAGCTATAGGAGGCCCGTAATCTGCCAGCACCCTATGTCAAAAAATTCAACACACCAGCAGTGTGTGAGGAGACCTGAAAGTGGCACATGGCAGAGTGTGGCGATGGAGACAGCAGCAATGGGAGGCCGTACAGGGACCCATTAGAGACTCTGGACCTGGCAGCAGCATGAGGAGGCGGTATATAGGGGCCTATGGCAGATTAGGGGCCTGGCAGCAGCTATAGGAGGCCCGTAATCTGCCAGCACCCTATGTCAAAAAATTCAACACACCAGCAGTGTGAGGAGACCTGAAAGTGGCACATGGCAGAGTGTGGCGATGGAGACAGCAGCAATGGGAGGCCGTACAGGGACCCATGAGAGACTCTGGACCTGGCAGCAGCATGAGGAGGCGGTATATAGGGGCCTATGGCAGATTAGGGGCCTGGCAGCAGCTATAGGAGGCCCGTAATCTGCCAGCACCCTATGTCAAAAAATTCAACACACCAGCAGTGTGTGAGGAGACCTGAAAGTGGCACATGGCAGAGTGTGGCGATGGAGACAGCAGCAATGGGAGGCCGTACAGGGACCCATGAGAGACTCTGGACCTGGCAGCAGCATGAGGAGGCGGTATATAGGGGCCTATGGCAGATTAGGGGCCTGGCAGCAGCTATAGGAGGCCCGTAATCTGCCAGCACCCTATGTCAAAAAATTCAACACACCAGCAGTGTGAGGAGACCTGAAAGTGGCACATGGCAGAGTGTGGCGATGGAGACAGCAGCAATGGGAGGCCGTACAGGGACCCATGAGAGACTCTGGACCTGGCAGCAGCATGAGGAGGCGGTATATAGGGGCCTATGGCAGATTAGGGGCCTGGCAGCAGCTATAGGAGGCCCGTAATCTGCCAGCACCCTATGTCAAAAAATTCAACACACCAGCAGTGTGAGGAGACCTGAAAGTGGCACATGGCAGAGTGTGGCGATGGAGACAGCAGCAATGGGAGGCCGTACAGGGACCCATGACAGACTCTGGACTTGGCAGCAGCATGAGGAGGCGGTATATAGGGGCCCATGGCAGATTAGGGGCCTGGCAGCAGCTATGGGAGGCCCGTAATCTGCCAGCACCCTATGTCAAAAAATTCAACACACCAGCAGTGTGTGAGGAGACCTGAAAGTGGCACATGTTTGAGGCATGATTCATGGCGGATTTAGTCAGTTGTGTCAGGAACTGGTGGTTTGAAATCCAGACTAATCCACGCCTGATTCATTTTCACAAACGTGAGTCTCTCCACACTTTGGGTGGACAGTCGTGTCCTCCGCGGAGTTACAATACCTCCTGCCGCACTAAACACGCGCTCCGATGCCACGCTACTGGCCGGGCATGACAGCCTTTCAAGGGCAAATTCAGCTAGTTGGGGCCAAAGGTCAAGTTTCGTTGCCCAGTAGTCAAGGGGATTGTCTACCTCGGTTGGCAGGGTGCTGTCCAAGTAGGCCCAAGCCTGTTGTTTGAGCTCCTGCTCCAGGTCCACCTGATGCTGCTGCTGCTGCTGCTGCTGCTGCTGCTGCGGCTGGTTAGTAGTTTCCTCACTGCGCTGGTGAAGAAAGCTACTCATCATCGACTGCAGACTGAGGCAGCCGCTGCTGGTGGAGCTGCCACTGCTCCTACCACCCCACCCCTCCCCTGCTGCCATGGCAGCGGAACGCGAGCGCACAGGGCCCACAGTGTCTGAGGATGGACGTTGGCGCACAAAGGCAGAGACCAACTGACTACATAGGTGGTTTTTATAGTACGTTATTTTGGCCTCCCTCTCAGCAGGTGTGAAAAAGGCCACCATTTTTGAACGGTAGCGAGGGTCCAACAAGGTGGACAGCCAAAAGTCATCCCTCTGTCTGATGGTTATTATTCGGCTGTCGCTACGCAAGCAACCGAGCATGCTATGGGCCATTTGTGCCAAGGAATGCGAGGGACTCCCTGCCTCCATCTCCACAGCATACTGCCACGGTGCGTCTGGGTCCTCTGTCTCCTCCTCCTCCTCCTCTACCAGATGCTCCTGCTCCTCCACTCCTGTCCGCTGAGTGGAAAAACCACCCATTTCACTCAATAATTCCTGTGCACAAATGTCCTCCTCTACCTCCTCCTCTTCTTCCTGTCCTGCCCCCACAGGGGTCATGTGGCGTTGAGATCTGTGCGTCACGTCTACCGCACCCTGACCAGCCATTGTTAACAGCATTTGTTCCAGGACGTGCAACAGAGGAATGACGTCGTTCATCCCATAGTCCTGCCGACTCACGAATAGCGTGGCCTCCTCAAAGGGCCTGAGCAAGCGGCAGGTGTCACGCATGAGCTGCCAATGGCTCACATCAAAGTTACACAGGGGAGTACCTTTATCCGCTTGTAACATCAGGAAATCGGTGATGGCCTTTTGCTGTTCGTAAAGGCGGTCTAACATGTGTAGGGTTGAATTCCACCTTGTTGCAACTTCGCAGATCAGGCGATGCTGTGCAATTCCGTTCTGCCGCTGCAGCTCAAGGAGGGTGTGCTTTGCGGTGTAGGAATGGCTGAAATGCATGCAAAGTTTACGTGACATTTTAAGGATGTCTTGCAGTGGGATGGTGGATTTTAGGAACCGCTTGACAACCAGATTGAACACGTGAGCCATGCATGGCGCATGGCACAACCTTCCTTGACGCAGAGCAGACAACATGTTCTTTCCGTTGTCGGTCAACATGGTTCCGATTTTGAGTTTGCGCGGAGACAGCCATCTGTCGATTTCTCTGTTCATTACACTGAGAAGTTCCTCCCCTGTGTGACTACGTTCGCCAAGGCATACCAGGTGCAGCACAGCGTGACACCGTTGCGCCCTGCACATGTGATATGCCGGTCGGGTAATGGGACTTGGCACGGGGGTGGCGGCTGAGGACACGGCGGAAGAAGAGGTGGTAGAGGCGGACATGTTTGCCGGACCAAGGATGTGCAAACGTGGAGGCAAAAGCGGCGTGACCTGTCCAAGTTGCTGGTGCGGCTGTGACGGCACCACGTTCACCCAGTGGGCCGTAAATGACATGTACTGTCCCTGACCGTAGTTACAGCTCCACACGTCGGCGCTGCCGTGCACTTTGGCAGAGACCGACATGCTCAAAGACTGGCCCACCATCTCTTCTACATGTGAATGCAGGGCTGGCACTGCCTTTTTGGCGAAGAAATGATGGCTTGGCACTCTCCACCGCGGCGCGGCACAAGCCATCATTTCTCGGAAAGGTGCTGAGTCCACCACTTGGAAAGGGAGGGACTGCAGCACCAGCAACTTGGACAGGAGGACGTTCAGCTTTTGCACCGTCGGGTGCGTGCTTGCAAACTGTTGTCTCTTGGAAACGGATTCCAAGAAAGACTGCTGACGGAATCCGTGAAGAGGAGTAGCAGGAGAAGGAGCATCTGAATGAGCGGAAGATGCCAACGAGCGACAAATCCCCTCAGCAGAGGTGTTGGAGCCTTGACTGGCTGATGGAGGGCGATTGACGTCAGGTGACGGAGCAAGTAACGGAGCGGGTGATGGAGCGGGGGCTGGGGCGGGCAGAACCGCCATATCTTTATCACGGTTTTCCCAGGCCACCAAATGGCGACGCTGCATATGCTGCCGCAACGCTGTAGTCCCAACATGGGCCCCCTGGCCACGCTTGACTTTCTGGCCACATAGTCGACATACGGCTACGTTTACTTCCTCGGGCGGCTTGACAAAAAATTGCCACACCGCCGAGTAGGAAACTTTGCCCCCGATACTCCTCACTGGCTGACTGCTACTTCCTCCGTGCACACCGGCACCACTACTGGCCGTGGTGGTAGGCTGCAGTGGAGCTGGTGCTCTACTCCGTGGCCGTTTGGCTCCACTGACACTGCTGCGACCCTGCTGCTGTCTCCTGGGCAACCCACCGACTGTTTTGCTCGCTGCCAAGCTGCCACCCTCTTCTCCTGATGATGCGGAAGAAATTGCCTGATGACGACGAGGCTGCCAAGTGCGATCAACCTCCTCATCATCAAGTAGGGTCTCCGCCTCACTACTAGCCCCCTCGGCTGCGTGTGGGTCAGGAGACAGACCTGTCTCTAGACCGGCTACCGAGCCACTCTCCTCGCCACTACTTCTTCGCCTGGCTGCTGAAAAGGCGGATGTCTCCCCGCGTTCCTGACCGCCCTCTGTTAGCTCTTCCTCACTGTACAGTGGGGCTGAGCCCACAGCATGCGATACTTCGCTTGGTGAGGGAACACCAAAGGACAGGGGCAGGTAGAGGACACGTGATTTCAGTGGGCTTGGTCCCGGGCCATGCCAACTAACGGTTGTGTCTGACGTACCCACCGACCGTTGGCTGTAGGTGTCAGAGGTGACCTGGGAAGAGGAAGACGACCGAGCCAACCAATCGACGACGGCAGGGTTGTCGGTGGAGACACGACCGCTGGATGACACCGGGAGCACTGGCCTCTGGCTGCGAATAGTGCTGCCTCGACCCCTTCCTCTGCTGCCACGTCTGCTCGCTCCTAAAACATTGCCTCCTCTGCCACTCCTCTGCATGTTGTCTGACATACTCTTTAATTCAACGATTCTGTGTCCCTGAGTAACAATTCTGTGTCCCTGAGTAACAATTCTGTGTCTGTCCCTGAGTAACAATTCTGTGGCCCTAAGTAACGGTTCTGTGGCCCTCAGTAACAATTCTGTGTCCCTCAGTAACAATTCTGTGTCTGTCCCTGAGTAACAATTATGTGGCCCTAAGTAACGGTTCTGTGGCCCTCAGTAACAATTCTGTGTCCCTGATTAACGTTTATGTGGCCCTAAGTAACGGTTCTGTGGCCCTCAGTAACAATTCTGTGTCCCTGAGTAACAATTCTGTGTCTGTCCGAGTAACAATTCTGTGGCCCTAAGTAACAGTTCTGTGGCCCTCAGTAACAATTCTGTGTCCCTGAGTAACAATTCTGTGGCCCTAAGTAACAGTTCTGTGGCCCTCAGTAACAATTCTGTGTCCCTGAGTAACAATTCTGTGGCCCTAAGTAACGGTTCTGTGGCCTTCAGTAACAATTCTGTATCCCTGAGTAACAATTCTGTGTCTGTCCGAGTAACAATTCTGTGGCCCTAAGTAACAGTTCTGTGGCCCTCAGTAACAATTCTGTGTCCCTAAGTAACAAATCTGTGGCCCTAAGTAACGGTTCTGTGGCCCTCAGTAACAATTCTGTGTCCCTAAGTAACAATTCTGTGGCCCTAAGTAACGGTTCTGTGGCCCTCAGTAACAATTCTGTGTCCCTAAGTAACAATTCTGTGTCCCTAAGTAACGGTTCTGTGGCCCTCAGTAACAATTCTGTGTCCCTCAGTAACAATTCTGTGTCCCTCAGTAACAATTCTGTGTCTGTCCCTGATTAACGTTTACGTGGCCCTAAGTAACGGTTCTGTGGCCCTCAGTAACAATTCTGTGTCCCTGATTAACGTTTATGTGGCCCTAAGTAACGGTTCTGTGGCCCTCATTAACAATTCTGTGTCCCTGAGTAACAATTCTGTGTCTGTCCGAGTAACAATTCTGTGGCCCTAAGTAACAGTTCTGTGGCCCTCAGTAACAATTCTGTGTCCCTGAGTAACCTTTCTGTGGCCCTAAGTAACAGTTCTGTGGCCCTCAGTAACAATTCTGTGTCCCTGAGTAACAATTCTGTGGCCCTAAGTAACAGTTCTGTGGCCCTCAGTAACAATTATGTGTCCCTGAGTAACAATTCTGTGGCCCTAAGTAACGGTTCTGTGGCCCTCAGTAACAATTCTGTATCCCTGAGTAACAATTCTGTGTCTGTCCGAGTAACAATTCTGTGGCCCTAAGTAACAGTTCTGTGGCCCTCAGTAACAATTCTGTGTCCCTAAGTAACAAATCTGTGGCCCTAAGTAACGGTTCTGTGGCCCTCAGTAACAATTCTGTGTCCCTAAGTAACAATTCTGTGGCCCTAAGTAACGGTTCTGTGGCCCTCAGTAACAATTCTGTGTCCCTAAGTAACAATTCTGTGGCCCTAAGTAACGGTTCTGTGGCCCTCAGTAACAATTCTGTGTCCCTCAGTAACAATTCTGTGTCCCTCAGTAACAATTCTGTGTCTGTCCCTGATTAACGTTTACGTGGCCCTAAGTAACGGTTCTGTGGCCCTCAGTAACAATTCTGTGTCCCTGATTAACGTTTCTGTGGCCCTAAGTAACGGTTCTGTGGCCCTCAGTAACAATTCTGTGTCCCTCAAGAAACAATTCTGTGTCTGTCTGTGAGTAACAATTCTGTGGCCCTAAGTAACGGTTCTGTGGCCCTCAGTAACAATTCTGTGTCCCTGATTAACGTTTATGTGGCCCTAAGTAACGGTTCTGTGGCCCTCAGTAACAATTCTGTGTCCCTGATTAACGTTTCTGTGGCCCTAAGTAACGGTTCTGTGGCCCTCAGTAACAATTCTGTGTCCCTCAGTAACAATTCTGTGTCTGTCCCTGAGTAACAATTCTGTGGCCCTAAGTAACGGTTCTGTGGCCCTCAGTAACAATTCTGTGTCCCTGATTAACTTTTATGTGGCCCTAAGTAACGGTTCTGTGGCCCTCAGTAACAATTCTGTGTCCCTGATTAACGTTTCTGTGGCCCTCAGTAACAATTCTGTGTCCCTCAGTAACAATTCTGTGTCTGTCCCTGAGTAACAATTCTGTGGCCCTAAGTAACGGTTCTGTGGCCCTCAGTAACAATTCTGTGTCCCTGAGTAACAATTCTGTGGCCCTAAGTAACGGTTCTGTGGCCCTCAGTAACAATTCTGTGTCCCTGACTAACGTTTCTGTGGCCCTCAGTAACAATTCTGTGTCCCTCAGTAACAATTCTGTGTCTGTCCCTGAGTAACAATTCTGTGGCCCTAAGTAATGGTTCTGTGGCCCTCAGTAACAATTCTATGTCCCTGAGTAACAATTCTGTGGCCCTAAGTAACGGTTCTGTGGCCCTCAGTAACAATTCTGTGTCCCTGAGTAACAATTCTGTGGCCCTAAGTAACGGTTGTGGCCTCAGTAACAATTCTGTGTCCCTCAGTAACAATTCTGTGTCTGTCCCTGAGTAACAATTATGTGGCCCTAAGTAACGGTTATGTGGCCCTCAGTAACAATTCTGTGTCCCTGAGTAACGTTTCTGTGGCCCTAAGTAACGGTTCTGTGACCCTCAGTAACAATTCTGTGTCCCTGAGTAACAATTCTGTGTCTGTCCCTGAGTAACAATTCTGTGGCCCTAAGTAACGGTTCTGTGGCCCTCAGTAACAATTCTCTGTCCCTGAGTAACGTTTCTGTGGCCCTAAGTAACAATTCTGTGGCCCTCAGTAACAATTCTGTGCCTGTCCCTGAGTAACAATTCTGTGGCCCTAACTAACGTTTCTGTGGCCCTAAGTAACAGTTCTGTGGCCCTCAGTAACAATTCTGTGTCCCTGAGTAACGTTTCTGTGGCCCTAAGTAACAATTCTCTGGCACTCAGTAACAATTCTGTCTGTCCCTGAGTAACAATTCTGTGGCCCTAATTAACAATTCTGTGGCCCTCAGTAACAATTCTGTGTCTGTCCCTGAGTAACAATTCTGTGGCCCTAACTAACGTTTCTGTGGCCCTAAGTAACAGTTCTGTGGCCCTCAGTAACAATTCTGTGTCTGTCCCTGAGTAACAATTCTGTGGCCCTAACTAACATTTCTGTGGCCCTCAGTAACAGTTCTGTGGCCCTCAGTAACAATTCTGTGTCTGTCCCTGAGTAACAATTCTGTGGCCCTAACTAACGTTTCTGTGGCCCTAAGTAACAATTCTCTGGCACTCAGTAACAATTCTGTCTGTCCCTGAGTAACAATTCTGTGGCCCTAATAACGTTTCTGTGGCCCTAAGTAACAGTTCTGTGGCCCTCAGTAACAATTCTGTGTCTGTCCCTGAGTAACAATTCTGTGGCCCTAACTAACGTTTCTGTGGCCCTAAGTAACAATTCTCTGGCACTCAGTAACAATTCTGTCTGTCCCTGAGTAACAATTCTGTGGCCCTAACTAGCGTTTCTTTGGCCCTAAGTAACGATTCTGTGGCCCTCATTAACAATTCTGTGTCCCTGAGTAATGCTTCTCTGTCCCTAAGTAACGTTTCTCTGTCCCCAAGTAACGTTTCTGTGGCCCTAACTCTGTCCCTAATACAGAGCGGTCTGCCTCTCTTGAATGACTGGAGGCAAATGAAGAATTCTAAAATGGCCGCTATTTATAGCTCGACCATTACACAGTGCTGGCTGCCTGGTTGCTGATTGGCTAATGCGATCACATGTCATTAAGGAATGCATTATGGGTCAGCGCGCCTTGTCTGTGTGCCTTCCCAGACATCCCCGCTCCGTCGCCACACATGTCCGCCGCCATTTTAGGAAAAATTTCGATTCGCGCGTCCAAAGTAGGCTATTTTTCGGATTCGGCGCGAATCGAAAATTTTCCAATATTCGACTCGAATTCCACTTTGCCTACTTCGATTCGCTCATCTCTACTGCTGATGGGTTAAGTACCTTTTACAGCCCTGTTCAGCTCTCCTAGAGTAACTGCCTGTCTCCTGGAATCTCCTCCATGCTGTTGAAACTGTGCTGAGAGACACAGCAAACCTACTGGCAATGGCACGTATTGATGTGCCATCCTGGAAGAGTTGGACTTCCTGTGCAACCTCTGTAGGGTCCAGGTATCGCCTCGTGCTACCAGTAATGACACTGACCCTAGCCAAATGCAAAACTAGTGAAAAACAGTCAGAAAAGATGAGTATGGGAAAAAATGTCAGTGTCCTCCACCTGTAAAACCATTCCTGTATTGGGGGTCGTCTCATTGTTGCCCATTTTATTAACACCAAAAAAGCTGAAACTGATTAACAACCCCCTCTGCTATTTAACTGACCAGATCAATATTCCAGGAGTTTAATTGACTTGATGCTATACTCTGATTAAAAAGTGTTCCTTTAATTTTTTTGAGCAGTGTATCTAACAACATAGTAGACACGCTATAAAAATGAATGGTAAACTTAGATAAATATATGCATTTAGTCAGTGGAGAATGGAGGAGGAAAGAGGTTTTTGCACACACTGCTAATACCACTTATCACAGGAAAATACAAAAGCATTTGGGTTAGGTGCGCTAACCTGACTGATTGATTTTTGCCCCTGACAGTGGTCAGTCATTATCTGTCCATGGACAATGTGAGATCATCACTTAATCTGGCAAAAATTGGTTGAATGATCATCTCCTTTTTCTGAAAAGATTTATTCATATATTAATCTCTCCAGCTACTTCTGACTTGTGTAGCTCTAACCATGAAGGAGCCGCTGGATGATGCTTATCCTCTGGGGTTGCCCTGACCTTGCAAACTCCTCAACCCTTCTGACACTCTAGGTTCAGATATGGTTAGTCGAACAATGTTCTCCAAACCAGTTACCAATAATACTCAGCACTAAGTAAAAAAGGGCAATGGACACAATATTTCAGTAATCATAGTTGTATTTGTAACACCTTCCTAGTTAGGTGCAAGGATTTGTATAGTTAGGATAAGTATAGCTGTGTTTTTCTGCTTAACAGAGAGACTGTTAGGGAAATCTGATTGGGCTCTCTGCTTAAAAGAGTGCTGTAATTGATTACCCAAGTATAAACAACAAACAGGATCAAGCGCTGGGTGAAAAAATGACGAGAAGACTAGCCGCTGACATAAAAGGTAACCTCTAAAAACATCCAAAATTGTATGACATGAATAAATATATGCAGCGCTAATAGGCAAATAAAATGAACAATCAAAATGAGCAATAAAATGACAAATAAATAAGTAAATAAAGTCAATAAACTTATAACGTGAAATGAACAAGACTGTTGTGAAAAAGTCAATAAACTTCAATAAACCTGTAAGAAGAATATCCGTGACTCCTGTGATGGATGAAATAGATATAGATTGCACTAACCAGATAGAAAAGGTGCTTGCGCATGGAGTACATAAGACCTACTCCTGGTTCTCTGGATCTGGAGCACTGAAGATGGTTGTAGTCACCTGTATAGTGGCCACCAGGTGTCATACATCAAGGTTCAGAAGACAGCCTCCAGAGATGCCAATATCAGCCACCAGGTACCAGACATCAGATAGGCAGGAGTCAGGAAACACCTTCAAAAAGGGGGGGCTCCAATGCAAAAAAAGAGCCCCAAACAAAGCCACCAATAGTGTAGCATACTTTAATGATTGGAATGCACATATAATGAATCACACTTACACAGAGAATTTCCAAAATGGCCGCCGGCCATTCTCACAAGCCATGCGGTGTAAATACAAGATAGGGGGCAGCTCCTGATGCCTTTCATGTAAGGACACTTTTTGTCAAAGGGAGTGATTACCCAGGTATGCCCATGATGCTCTTGTGCTGTTGAGTTTGCCTTTAGTTATGCCCGCCTTCAAGAAGCTATGAGAGGCTTCCAGAACCTGGGAGGGAACAAGGCAAATGAGCATGAATATGGATACAGTCCTAGCCAACACTGCATGACCCCACTGCATGCTGGGAGTGGTATTTATGTTCTTTGAGCACATGGGTTCAGCGTCTTTCCCTAGAGAGGATTGTACCAAGCCAAGCTGGAGGCAGGCTAGCCTCACCTGGCACTTGCTGCCATGCGGGCCTCGGGTGGGTGAACATGGGGCCTAAAGTTAGGAAGAATGACTCTGGTTCTACAGTAAGCTGACTGAGGGGACGCTGTTTGCCAAAGATCTGTCTGGTATCACTGGAGAGAGTCGCGTGGAGGATTGGAAGGAGGCTGCCATTCTGTCCTTGGACTTGTGACTACAGACACTGAGAGATCTTGGGTACTCTGTGTGCTTGCTACTCCTCTGGTGCTTGATGGTCAGCATAGGTCTGAGATAAGGGAACACTGGCTGGTGTTATGAAGAGCTTGTCCAACTGTTGCTACTGCAAAGGATGCTATCACCCTAGAGCGTGGCTGAGAGCGATGGCTTAGGCCATTCTATCAACACTGGATTCCAGGGATAGGGTTGAGCGGTGTCTACCTTTCTCACCCAATACTTGTTACTACAATTTAAAGAGAAGTCTTCTATCTGCTTTCAGCCAGGACCTCAATAGTACTCAACTAAGAGATCAGCAAAATGTACTCAATGTGAATAGTTCTAATTTTGGAGTATCCTGCTTGAGGTGATCCCCCCCCCCAGACTTTGCTTTTGCTGTGTCTTATCTCTGTTTTTTTTTTTTCCCATGCCCTACATCTCTTTTAACGTTCTGCTAAATCTTTGTTTCAGTACTGCTTAGACCTGAAGAAGGGGACATTCCCCGAAAGTTTGTCCTCAAAATTGTATGTTAGTGCAAATAAAAAAAGTATCACGGACAGTACTCAATTGTTCCGGAGTATCCTACTAAATTCCCAATACCTGTCCCCAGTTCTACAATAAAACTCCAAAACTCCAGATAGAACTAGGAAGGTAGCAAGCAAAGATTTCTTAATTAATTTAGTTAAACCAGTGTCTGTTATCAGTGTCTTTATACAACTGGGTAAACAGAAAGGTGGGCAGCTGCTCTCTCACCAATCCTGATACAGATATGGTTTCCAGCATTACAAGATGAGCTGAGCAGTTCTTTATATCTCCACAGAAAGAGCAGTGGTTATACAGCAGGCTGCTAGTGTGCTGACAGCCATGGTGGATCAAGGGCTATGGGGATTGCTGGATATTGGAGAATGGCTGTGAACACTCAGTATGGCAATCTGCGGTGCAGCTGTGCAGATGAAGGGGCTGTGTGTCACTACCACCCGCTGAGCTACTGAGTCCTGATACAGCTGGGTACAGAACGACAGCCTCCAACCATCCTCTTTGGTGTCCCCGGCCGAGAGCACGAGCTGCCAGTAGCAGTCAAATATATGGGCTCTCTCATAGTCCTTTGTTGGATAAGCTTTCTGTTGTTTGCAGTTCCGAAGGGCTCTAAAATACAGTGAGGGGTGACTGCCAGACAACAAGTTCTAATATTCCCTGCTCTGTTACAGGAACAACAGCTCCCCTACTCTATAGGCAGGAAATAATATAATGGCCTGGGTCCTGGACATTAGGAGAGAAATAACTAGTCTATGGTTCAGTTTGATAATGTCCTCTTGATTTCATTTTGCAGTATCCGACACCTGGCTTCACTTACATTGTCCCTCTCTCAGCATATTTTTAGTTGCTAGACCACCTTGAAAAGCTTGCGTGATCTTTTTTATTAAGTATATGAAGACAATTAAAGTCTAATTATTTGATATTTTGTTTTAATTTCCTCTGTAGTTTCTGTTTCTGTTCACATACCATTAAGCTCCTGCTGTTCTGTGCCTTGTTGTCATTCTCTCCTCACCTTGAGGACCTACTTGTGTCTTCTCCAGCACAATGTAATTTCTGGCTGGTACTGTTGAAAAACATGCCCAGATCTCTCTTGGGTGTGTTTATGCAAACCGATATCAGATGTCAAGCATGCAACATCTGATGAAAAATTCTGCTTTGTATATCCCCAATAATACTTCTGGCTATGATCAGCAACCAGACAATCTCACCATCATCTACACTCTGATACTGCACAGATGGGTCTCTTATGGTGTAAACACAACCACTGCTGGTAGATAACAAGGCTTGTATTAGGATAGTTTGGCAGGAGATATCCTGTGATACAGAAGATTCACAATGCAAATGTTCCATAATTGGGCTTGAAATACTTAATGCATAAAACCTGCCCATATTCATAGTTTAAATTATAGTTATGATTTTATGTGAATATCTGTAGATCGATCTATCTATCTATCTGTCTATTTTAGATTTCATATGAATGCAACATAATCATTTGGAATTCATTTTAAAAGACATTATTGATGCAATATAAACAATATTGATTTATTGTACTGCTATAAGGTGCCATCTTTAATTAAACTTGTAATTTATATTAACTATGTGGCTGATTCATAACAAATAGAGTAAAGAAAAAGAGCACTAATTTGAAGTTTTTGCATCAGAAACCAGCCAGGATTTTTCTGTGATTGGTTGCTATTTCAAAAATTCCAATTTTGCTCTCAACATTTTCTTTATTGTTGTGCTGTTTTGTGAATCAACTATATGTACATATATTTTATATATATTATAATGTCAGAAATGTAAAAAATAGCAACATAGACATCAAGATAATTCGCATACAAGTGCCAAAATTTTCTGTACCAAAGATTATATATATATATATATATATATATATATATATATATACTGTATATATGTATGTATGTATGTATGTATGTATATATATATATATATATATATATATATATATATATATATACCATGAATAGACAAAATAGACATAATAACTTATCAGACAATAGTCTGTGTTTTACATAATTGCAATGGCTACTCCCCTGCAGAAGGCATGCATCAACCTATGCAAAACTGTATGCCAATATGGCCTAAGAACAACAAAAAAAGAATAATATTACACTAAAAATAAAATATATACATTTGGGTGGTTATGTTATCATGAGGAGACTGACTAGGTTACAACAAGAAAAATTACAATAGGAATATTAATCTAGTTAAGCAGAATCACCAGAAAATGGATCATAATTACCCTCCAAGTATCAGGTAAACCAAAGATGGCTGCCGATTGATGGGTAGAGTTAAGCTCTCACAAAATGGCATCTAGACAGGCTAGAATTGTGTGACCTGAGTGTGGTTCTCTGGTGAATGCAGTCTCTTGGATATTCAGATGGGTTCAAGTGTGAGTGCAGTAGGACCCCTTCTGTCTACCTGACTTCCTCTTTTATCTCATGGCACACAATACATGTATAAAATTTGAATAAAACATGGCCTGGAAGATGTTATCTTCTTCCAATTGGTGAATTTGTTTTATAATCCAGCCCATATTTGTTTTTGTATTACCGCCCTTTTGCCACTGAGTGTCACTCTCAGATAAGTCTTAACTATTTTAAGTTTCCTGCAGTAACTAAGTTGTTATAGGGAAAGATCAATATTTCACTATAACAAATTGGACTTTGTGAAAACTGTATAAATGCCTTGAAGGGTAGATTAATATTTCTATTGCTTGTATACCAGTATCTTAACTGTAAAACCTCAACTCTGTAGAGAGTTATAGTTTTAGATATAATGATTACAATATTATATATATATATATATATATATATATATAAATATAAATACTGTATACTGTATATCTGTATACACATACATAAACCTAATAATTAGCATATTTAACTACTTATTAATTATAGATATGGCAGCACACATAAAATATTTCTGTAATAAAAATAAATTACAACACACTAAATATATAATGGGATTACACCTAAATAACCTGTATTAACCTCTTCCATACCGGGCACTTTTACCCCCTTCCTGCCCAGACCATTTTTCAGGTTTCAGCGCTCTCACACTTTGAATGACAATTGTGCGGTCATACAACATTGTACCCAAACTAAAATGTTATCATTTCTTCACACAACTAGAGCTTTCTTTTGGTGGTATTTAATCACCACTGGGGTTTTTATTTTTTGATAAATTAACAAAAAAAGAACAAAAATTTGGAAAAAAAACCCACGTTTTTCTTTGTTTCTGTTATAAAAGTTTGCAAATAAATAATTGTTCTTCATAAATTTAGGCCAAGATAATTCTGCTACATGTCTTTGGTGAAAATAACCCAAATTAGGATGTATTTTTTTAGTTTGTAGGAAAGTTATAGAGTTCACAAACTATGGGATATATCTGAATATTGATCAATCCTGAAGTACTGACAGCCAATCTAATTTCTTGAGGTCCAAGAATGTCAGAACAGTACAGATATCCCCCAAATGACCCCTTTTTGCAAAGTAGACAGTCTGACGTACTTCATAAGAGGCATGGAGAGTTTTTTGAAGTTGTATTTTTTTGTCATAATTTTTTGGAAAATTAAAAAAATTATTTTCAATATTTATTTTTTACATACTGTCACCAGTGCAGTACAGCGTCATCATATAACTGGCATGGCGGTGATCATAGACACTGACTGGTGACAGTATGAAAAAAATATATATAATTTTTTTTAAATTTTTGTTTTATTTTTTTTATTAATTTTTATTACATTTTTTTCTTTTCATGTTTTTGTTTTTCATGTTTCACTATGACCAAAGTAGTACAATGTTACCATAGTAACATTGTACTACTTTGGGGAAGTGATCAGTATTTTTTATTTTTTTTTTACACAATTTGCTTATAGCAAAGAATTACTTTGCTATAAGCAAGCATTTACCAGAGATTTTACTGTATCCTACTTTATCCAAAACTAAAAATGGCTTTACATACATACATTTTAAACACCAATAATAATATAAACCATTCCAGATGGTAAAATGAAACCATTGACCGTGCCTGGCTAAGTAACCATTAGTCTCTTGCTATCAGTTCATCACCTGTCCAACTAACTCAGTAGGTGACACTACTTTGCAACCAACTTGTGGCTATGCAATAAACAATAGAAAAAAAGAAAAGGATAGGCATGGACACCTAGCTGGAAA
Source organism: Staurois parvus (assembly GCF_062004578.1). NCBI lineage: Eukaryota > Metazoa > Chordata > Amphibia > Anura > Ranidae > Staurois > Staurois parvus. Next base: position 2,401,998 of record NW_028317941.1, read on the forward strand.
TGGACATGGAACAGTTGCTGAAGAAAAAGTAACTACCATTATGTTTCTTGAATGTGTAGCCAGGTGCTGGCTTCTGTAAGCTGAATCCAGAGGACATAATCCAATGTCATTGCAGACAAACTAGTCCCCCTCTAGTGCTTGCACTCCAACCATTGCAACTCTTCCTGACTATAGAGCAAAGGAGTTCCCCTTCCAGGATCAGAGCAGAGGATCATGGGACTTGTATTCCTGCAGTCAACCATCCCTGTATTTCAGAATTCTCTTCCCTGCTACAGGCAGGCTTGCTCTCTTGGCCTTGGACCCTTTACAGAACGGTAGACTACTGTCCTGCACACAGTGACAGTGCACTGTCATTGCCTCGCAGGTTACAGTTGCACTTTTGATGGTGACGGCAGATCCGAATTGCTCAGAACCATTTGGGAAGCTAAGCATCACTCCTTTTCAGAAGCCTGAGATCAGCACAGCGAGCCTTGATGCTGACCGCTGATTTCACTACCTGGTCGGCCAGCCAAGCATCCATTCTTCCAAGCAGGTACATCATGGAGCCTGTACCACTTGTCCTGTTCCTGCAGAGGTTGTCTTCAAACCAGGATTGGTGAGCGGGAGAATGCCCAAACTCTTTATCCTGTCATTCTCCTGTTTAGAGATACTACATGCAAACAGTAAAACCAGGACACTTTAACCAGTTCCCAACCGCGCTATAGAGAAGGACGGCTACAGCGCGGTTGTGTAATCCTGGGATGACGTCCATGGACGTCATTCCAGGACACGCCCTTCTGTGCACGCATCCTGCCCTGCCGGTGATCGCTGTGTCCTACAGAAACAACTGATCACCGGGTACGGTAATCAGTCAATCACGTCAGTCTTTTACCACGTGATCAGTTGTGTCCAATGACATAGCGATCATCGGGTAAATACAGTTGCCGGTTATCGGCTGCACTTTCCTCATGCTGTCACAATGTGAGGAAAGTACTGCCAAGAACCGGCAATTGCCAGCGACGTGATCGGCACTGATCATCAGCCCCCAGCAGTGCCGCCCACCTGTGCCACCCACCTATGCCGCCCACCTGTACCCATCAGTGCCATCCATCTGTGCCCATCAGTGCCATCGACCTGTGCCCATCAGTGTCACCCATATGCCAATCAGTGCCACCCACCTGTGCCCATCAGTACCATCCACCTGTGCCTATCAGTGCCATCCACCTCTGCCCAGTAGTGCCACCCATCAGTGCTGCCTATCAGTGCAACATCATCAGTGCCAGCTCATCAGTGCCATCTATCAGTGCCCATCAGTGCTGCCTATCAGTGCAGCCTCATCAATGCACATCATTGAAGGAAAAAAATTACCTGTTTGCTAAATTTTATAATAGATACAAAGAAAAACTTTTTATTTTTCAAATTTTTTGCTATTTTTTTGTTTATAGCGCAAAAAATAAAACACCCAGTGGCGATTAAATACCACCAAAAACAATATCTATTTGTGTGAAAAAAATTATACAAATTTCATATGGGTACAATGTTGCATGACCACGCAATTGTCATTCAAAGTGCAGCAGTACTGAAAGCTGAAAATTGGCCTGGGCAGGAAGGGGGTATAAGTGCCCAGTAGGCAGGTGGTCAAAGGAACCACTACTTCTATTACTTCAGGTACATACTTTTCTAGCACTATAGATCCCTAAAGATTTACATCTTGTTCATTGACCCCTATATTCTAGTGGAGCTACCACTTTGCACCTAAATCTGAACGTTCCTTATATTATTATTGACAGCTTGTGAAATTCTTAAAGGGAAACTCCATTCTTTCACTGGTATAATAGCAGAGAATTTGCTCAGAGTTTCATTGGTCCAGAAGGAGCTGACCTGCTTCCAAATTTTCCCCCCTTGAATCAGTGTTGCACTTGACCATACTCTTCAGGTGCATTTTGTTTATTTATACTGTCATTTTACTGCATCTCCATATAATATTATATATATATATATTCACATTCACATTCTTATAATCACATTGATGGTATTAATTTAGTTCTTTTTAACTGTTGGTGTCATCTTTAAATGATCCCTGGAGGTTGACCTGTGAACTGTTTGACTACTATCTTAAATCATATACTCTATATGATTTCAATGCACCATTTGCTGTGCTGAATCTGAGTTGAATTTTTTTACTTAGCTATAGGACTGCTGTTGTTTGTGCAGAATGTATGAACCTAGAGTGTCAGAAGGGGTGTGGGGTTTACAGGATCAAGGCAGGACCAGAGGAGAAGCATCATCTAGTGGCTGCTGTGGGGGTAGCGCTACAATTGGATTACATCTTGGTTCAATTTGCCTCCACTGGACCACTTTTGAGTAGTAGATCTGTGCCTTCCTGTGCCAGTATATATTGTTAACTGTTTGGTCTTCAAAATTCCCATGGGGCTATTTTTCTTATTGAAATTGCCACCGTAGCAATACAGTAATACAGCAACCTGAATAACTCTAGCAGCTGTACAGAACATGTAAATAAGAACTTCAGTCAAATGTGTTTCTGGCATTGTTTGAAAGGCATAGAGATGTGTTTATGCTCATGCTCGCAAATTACACAGTAAAGTGCTTTCAGACACAGGCATGACCAGATTGTTATATCCCAGAAATATAGATGTATTTTAATACAGATTCAGCCTTTCACGCAACCTATTTTTTTGACAAAGAAGCATTAACCCAACATTTTTTATAGGGACAATGAACATTTAAACATAGTCCAGTCAAACACTTTAATTTTGTTTTGAAGTGAAATACCATCCACTCTCTAAAATGATTCTAATTTTATCTTGGCATTAATTTCTTACAGCAGACTGTCTCTCTATCTAAATTCTCTTAATGCACTATATGGCCCTGAATCTGGGCTTGTGACATTGTGGGTCCATGTATACACCTCTCTGAGTTTCCTTTACCATCACCTATATGTATTTATGCATAACAATAAGCCTATGCAGCATCGAATCATATGATAACAGGATAGAGTAAGGGAGGTGTGACAGAAGCGTAGGCAGAACAAAACATACAAATAAGATGGGGAACACACAAAGCTTTATTGAACTTTGAAAGGCACTCAATCAGGACAGTTCATGGTGCTCCGCGACATGCAGCTTGTAGGGACACCCACAGTAAGCGGGCTCACGGGGTCTCATCGGGACCTTCGCGATGGGGTCTGACCTCAGCACAACCCCCACACAGCTTTCTAGAGACAACATCAGGCTCACGGGGACTCAATGGGACTTTGGCTGTGGAGTCTGGTCTCAACACAGCTCCCACACAGCGTACTAGGGACGACATCAGGCTCACGGGGACTCAACGGGACTTTGGCTGTGGAGTCTGGTCTCAACACAGCTCCCACACAGCATACTAGGGATGACATCAGGCTCACAGGGACTCAACTGGACTTTGGCTGTGGAGTCTGGCCTCGGCACAGCTCCCACACAGCTTTCTAGGGACAGCAGGCTCACGGGTGCTCAATGGGTAGCGATGGCTCAAGCACTCAGGGGGGCAGTCCAAGTAGCTATACTCCGGGCACGCCATGGGGCAGTTCACACAAGGGTAGTCTGAGCGCGCAATAGGGGAAGCTCATGACAAGAGTGGTCTGAGCGCACAATAGGGGCAGTTCAGGACAAGGGTGGTCTGGACGCACAATAGGGACAGTTCATGACAAGGGTGGTCTGTGCGCACAATAGGGACAGTTCATGGCAAGGGTGGTCTGTGCTCACAATAGGGACAGTTCATGACAAGGGTGGTCTGTGCACACACTAGGGACAGTTCATGACAAGGGTGGTCTGTGCGCACACTGGGGACAGTTCATGGCTTCCAGGGACACTCACGATAGGCGTCTTGCAGATGCTCAGCAGCAGGCGGTTCCAGGTAGGTAGGCGACTTGCAGACGTTCAGCAGCAGGCGGCTTCTAGGGAGGTAGGTGGCTTGTGGACACTCACGGGTCCGGCAGGTAGGTCCTGGCTCACAGCAGACGACAGGAACACAATGAGGGGGGGGGAACCTCCTCATCACACAGCAGAGTGGATAACCCGGGCCCCAGAGTATTAAGTAGGGTATCGTGGGGCCCACAGCAAAACAGTCTAGCATGCAGCACAGCGGGTAATCTGGGCCCTAGAGTATTAGGCAGGGTGTAGTGAGGCCCACAGCAAAACAGTCTACCACACAGCATAGCGGGTAATCTGGGCCCCAGAGTATTAGTCAGGGTATCGTGGGGCCCACAGCAAAACAGTCTAGCACACAGCACAGCGGGTAATCTGAGCCCCAGAGTATTAGGTAGAGTATCACGGGGCCCACAGCAAAACAGTCTAGCACACAGAACAGCGGGTAATCTTGGCCCCAGAGTATTAGGCAGGGTATCGTGGGGCCCCCAGCAAAGCAGTTCCAGCACACAGCATGGGGGGGTACTCCGGGCCCCAGAGTATTAGGGGGATGGCAGCAGATACCCACACCCTGGGGTATTTAGCAGGGGGGACAGCGGGTACTCCCAACCCTGGGGTACTGCAGAGTGGCAGCGGGTAATAGTCCTGACCTTTGGGGTCTTGCAGAGTGCTCAGCGGGGATGGCTGCGGAGGCCCGGTCCCCTCACCCAGACCTCCCAGCGGCTTGTGGTTCCAGCAGCGGCACAGGAAGAAAGAGACCGGCCTGGTCCTGCGCCAGCCTTTTTAAAGCCGTGCAGGACACTTCCGGGTTGCCCCGGCAATGAAGTCGCGTTGCCGGGGCAATGAAGCACGCCCCCTTGACTCGAGCCACGCTCTCCTGACCGTGGCCTTTGTCACTGGTGGGCGTAGAGAGCGGGATGCCCTGCACCCGCGCTGCACCCACCGGGAGCACGCAGAGACCTCCCAGGGGCCCCCCACCAGGGTCTCCTTGTGAGGGGGGGTCACAGTGGTCCCCTCCCCTCATCCTGCACAGCCTGCTTCAAGGCTGTGTGCGGCGAGGGGGGAGGGAGTGAGCCGGGCACACATGACAACTGCGAGGGGGGAGGGAGCGAGCTGGACACACGTGACAGGAGGGTTTTAACCTCTGTAATTTTTTTTTGTCTGTGTCTCATTGGGGAGATCCAGATTCACTTTCTGTCCTATTACCAAAACAAGAAGTGAAAAGAAATACTTCCAGGGAATCCCTGGTTGTCCTCTATTTCTTTTCTGTGCAACCCAAAATAAAGAATTTTTTTGCTCAGTTTGTGTGGAAATGGTGAACAAGATAATTTCAGTGGTTGAATCTTCCAAATGGGGGCACAGACTATAATACAACCTGACAGGTATTCTAATCTCTGCAATATATCAAAGACCAAACATGTTTGCCTTTAGTTATACTTTAAGTCCCACCCAGAAAATATGTGAGATATCTACTTAATCTAGCTGCACTGAATTTGTACTATTCTATTTGAGGCAAATGTAATATATTTTCTGATTTGGTACTGTTGTATTATTATCAGTTCATTGTCTGAATTTCTTAATGCTTGAAGTTGCTCTTGGTTCTCCAGTTAAGATTATTATTTCTAAGTAGAATCATGAAAGTGGTTAAGACAAGGGAGTTGATTTACAAAAACCAGAGAGTGCAAAATCTGGTGCAGCTTTGCATAAAAACCAAAAAGCTTCTAGTTTTTTTTTGTCAATGCTTGACTGAACAAATTGAAGTTAGAAGCTGATTGGCTGCCATGCACAGCTGCACAAAATTTTGCACTCTTCAGTTTCAGTAAATTAACCCCAAGGAGTGTTCTTTTGCACATAAGTTATTACTTCCTCATTTGTGGTGGCTCCTTCTTTGGACACTTAGCATTTTCATATGGTGGTAGAGGCGTGTACTGTAAAGGTGTGGGGATATGTTGCCCTTTACTGTCTGTAAGTGGCTCCTATTTATGTACATCACAAGGAAGAAGTGAAGAGAGAGACAGAGAACTGACCATATGACCTTATGCACACGGGCTGCTACTGCAATTGTATTTTCACCCAGACCATAAGCAGAGACTATTAGGCAAGTATTGTTATGTTCTAATGGGTTAACTACAGCTCCCCCCTAGCTTCTTGATTTTATATCTAAGTGCTCATCACAGACTCATCTCTGTAGTATTGGTATTATCTCACATGCATAGTGCCAGATAGGTAGGTCTGTGCTGCTGCACAGTATGTGTATTGTGGTCACCTTTGAAGTATATTAGTAGGTGAACCTGTTTATTGCAATAGAATTTATATGAAGTTTGTTTCGGTTTTAGTTAACCCTGTCCCTTCTGGTCTGGGATTCTATAGCTAGTTTTAGCTTAGGGCTAAATATCCAGCATAGTCTAGAGCCAGATTAGGCATCCGCTGTCCACATCTGGTAGTTAGAGGTTTGGTTGTATGTCAGAATAAAAACTGCTAAAGGCCAGAGTAGATAGGCTGACTCTGAGATTCAGTGCCACACCATGGTTTCTGCATGTGAAAAGCTACATTCCAGGCTGGTTGGATAATGTCTGAAGGGTCTCCCCTTCACCACAGACCTTGTCTTCCGGTCTCCAACACCAGTACAAATGCCACATGCATCATCATCCTCAGGGGCTCTGCAAACTTGCTGCAATATTCATCTGGGGGTATCTCAATATATATATATATATATATATATGGGTATATGTGCACATTTCCACCCAGACTCTTGTCGGGCCCTCTTCACTGATAATACCTGTTTGTACATTAGATTTTGGTACTATTATTAATCTCTTCTTATATAGAGCTTGTATTATTTCTATACTTGTGTGAATCTATATACTTATGGTTAATTATACTAGTACTGTTTGCAGTAGTTCTGCTGCTCCAGATTACTTTGTTTAGATTACTGATTAATTTTCCAAGGTTATTCCCCTGTTCACAAAGGCCCTGTCCTGGATGCAGGCACTGCCAACTGTATTATCAAACCCATTCTTCTACTTATTGAAGGTTCTGGTTCTCTTATTTACTTACAGGTTTAGCGCAATATCCAGTTTAAAGAGGGCCATTTCTCATAACACCCCCCAAAAGAATTCTACATTTGTATAGAATCAAAGTAGAAAAGTTTACACAATTATACTGTGGTGAATGATGAAAACTGAATTAAAAGAATTAGTGATATACAAATGTTGGAATTGTTTGATCATATGCATGCATATATGCCTGAATAGTATGATTACAGGTTAGACAAAATCTGCATGCATACATTCAGGAATTGTAAACCAAATTCTCAGTTTGCCTATTTGCCTGATTTGCATATAATTTTTTTTCATCACTACTTACTTAATGTAAGTATTTTCTCTGGATATTGATATAACAAATATTCCTGATACTACATGGGTGGTGTACAAGTGGGAAACATAAATAAAAAAGGGCCAGCAACTCAAATTAAGTTAAACTGGAACTATGTGCAAAATCAGAAATGACGCATATGATGCATTCTGTAAATAACATTAACACAGCAAAGTCCCTCACACATAACATAGTTTTATTACCAGTTGGTCCTGCCAGTAGATCCCTTGTTTTTTCAATTCCTGTGGCAGGGTGAGAAGCTGTTTTTTCTCCTGTGAAGTCGCACAACATTGTTACCCTATTACCAAGGTAGTCTTAGACCTTGTTCAAACGGGGAGTACTGAAACATATGCCCTTGGTGGTGATGGTTGGGGGGGGGGGTCTGGGGGATTGGGGCGTGTTTACCCACACAGGAATGCATATATATATGTTCTAGACAACCCCCTGCAGGCAGTCCCATTGATGTCAATTGAGATGCAGCAACTGCATGGATTTCCAATCTGACATCTGATCTGTGCTTGGGCAGATGCGTGGCCTCAAATGCCAACAGAGTATGGGTGCAGGTAAATATGGTCCTCCATAGGGGTATCCTTTAGTATGCCCTGTGTGAAAGAGGCCTTGCAGGCTTGCCACTGTACTCCATTGGAAAAAGCAACACATGACAGTGACCAGGACCCCACACCCCGCCCCTGACTCACTGGAGGATTACAAAGTAAACTGTAGTGTTTAAGTGTGGTCATTCATTTATCTAAAATTTGTCTTGTGCAGTATACAGTAAATGGGGACAATGAGAAGGAAAGCCATTTGAGCTTAGTTCAACTATAAGTATAGTAAGGCTTCAATCACTTGTCTACTGGGGTAATTTTTTTCATTTTTTTGTACACGTTAAAAATCTGCATTTACTGTATTATTAGAAACCCTTGAGAATAAAATGGTGGTAGTTGCAATTTTTTTATTGCCCACAATATTTGCACAGTTATTTATCAAACACATTTTTGTCAGGAAGAAATTCACTAAAATGCAGCAAACAATATATTGCCCAATTTTTTTGTAAAATATAACAGATGGGGTTGTGTCAAGTAAATAGATACCAAACATGTCAAGTCTTAAAACTGGGCACACCCTTGGAATTGTAAAAAAAAACAGAAAACACTGGTACCCAAAATTCCCCATAGGTGATACTTTAAAAGCCTTTACATGTCATCATTTTAGAGTTAACCATAAACTATGGCCATAGAATTATAATTCTTACTCTGACATTTACGATGATACCTCATATGTGTGACACAATTAATGTTTACATACACATTCTTGCCCTATGCTGTTCTTTTTATATTGGGTGTGTGCAGGAGTGACAGGGGTGTTTTATTATTTTTTTATGTTATTTTTAATTATTTTATACAATCCTTTTTTTATTTTATTGCTATCACAAGAAGATGCAATAACTGCATCCTCAGCTGCATCCGTGACCTCAGAAGTGACATAATGCATGGTGCTTTGGGGGTCAATAGTCACAGGAGGGATCGGGGAACAGGCAAAGCATTTTCCTTTTTTCCCTGAAGGTGCTCCTTTGAGAGCCCCATAAAAGTGGTCAGTTGGCTCTAGAGCTGCCTAATCACTTTTAACAGAAAGTCCTTCACTAGCTTTTAAAGCCAGTATCAAGTTCACATCTCTAGCTTTATCTAACCATTTGTCTACCATGACGTTTATAGGCGTACCTTGGTAGACAAATGTATGCACATAATCATGTGGTGCGTAATAAAGCCATTCAAGTTCAAGGATTTCAAGAGGCATATATACAAAATCCATACCAGCCGTACCAGCCAAGCAGTTTTCACTGCTCATTAGCATTTGGCATTGTGAGAAAACAGCCTTTTTGCTACTATGGGTCACTGCACTTTACACATTGCTTATTATTACCATATTAGACAAACGTGAAAGTCATACGTGCCTTTTACATTTATCTTGCCACCAAAAAACATCCAACCTGAATACAGAAAGAAGGCATTATCGTACATTATCAAAAGGAAATAGTTTGTGAATGGAGATCAGAGAATAACAGTATATATTCTCTACACTGGTTTTTAAAAAGAATCACCACAGTTACATTTCTCTTTTGATTCCCACCTCTGCTTTCATGAAAAAAAAAGCTGACAAAATAAAAGTTATTTTTGGTTCAAGTCATAGCATCACAGGGCAGATTAATAAATGTACGCTTATCCGTAAGTTCAAGCAGCCATCACAAAGATCAACCTCCGTTTACTTTTTAATCCATCGCCAGAGTACGTAACTTGTGCTCGTGTTATTGTGAGTGGCCTTCCTGACCCAGCTGGGTGGTAAAATGCAGAAAATGTCTTCTGTGCTGGCTTGCATGACATAAGATGAAGAAAAATAGCTACTGAATCCAGTGGAACCACACATCCCTCTGTACAAGAAAAGAGACTCAACAATGCTTTATCAGAACATTGTCAAAAATATTTTCAATAAAGAAAGAAGAAGCTGAATACCATTGCTCAATGCAAAAGAGAAGATGACTGCACATTATTTAGAGCAGATGTGAACATACAATGTTACAGACACTATAGTTATAGCTGTGCAGGCACTATAACTGATTTTGCTTAGTTTAAAAAATATGTATTTTTTTTTTACTGCAGCTTGTTCAATTAAGCTTTGATAAAAAAATTAAGCTGCTTGGTTTCTATGCAGAGCTGCACCAGATTTTGCACTCTCCAGTTTTAGTAAATGAACCCCACAGTGTGCCTGTATTACACAGTCTGTTCAGTCTGGGGCAAGATGCAGGCTGTGCTTGAGCAGGGGTTGTATGCCAGAGGCAGGCTGTGATTGGAGGGGTGTGTGTGTCAGAGTCACGCTGTGATTGGGAGAAGGTGTGTGCCAGAGACAGGCTGTGATTGGAGGGGTGTGTGTCAGAGTCACGCTGTGATTGGGAGGAGGTGTGTGCCAGAGGCAGGCTGTAATTGGAAGGGTGTGTGTGTCAGAGTCACGCTGTAATTGGAAGGGTGTGTGTGTCAGAGTCATGCTGTGATTGGGAGGAGGTGTGTGCCAGAGGCAGGCTGTCAGGGGGTCAGGGAATGTGGTGGCTTAACAAACAACCCAACACAGGTAAGCTGTGTGTCTGCACAGTGTCCTGTAGCTGCTGAATGTGCTGCCAAAGGAAGAAAACTGACCACTCTAACACATATCAGCTTCTGTGCTTTGTGTGGTCAGTTTAAAACAAGGAAAAAAGGTGACTGGCAGGATTCACCAGGTATTCACATAGAAGAAGTACATAAAAATGATAGACACCATGATTTATAAAATACACATGCGAACACACACATTGAAAAAAATAAATATTTCGGGAAACATATACTTTAAGCTACAAGTCCTTCTAGGTTTGTTTGCTGATTTACTAGTCAGTGCCAAAACAAAGCCAGGCAAAATACGAAAAGACAAATCAAATCAAAGCCTAACATTAACATTGTGTTTAAGGTTTGGATACAGTGGGTTAGAGTTATCATATTTGTCAGGTTTTGGAGTACGCAACTGTCACCAAGACATGAAAAAACACAAAGAAAAATAAATAAATTTTTCTAAGTTCTAACTATTCTCTACTCTATTAGAAAATGTGTTTATGTGCCCCTGTTCTAAAGCAAGAAAAAAAAAGAGATTTTGGGCTTTCCACTCTATAGCCAAAACAAAAAAGGTTGGATCTGGGATTTAATATACGTACTTTTAATTTGTGGACACTGGCCCACATATGCCTTAATAAAAATACTCTTCTGGAGCACCATGGGCAATGTAGTCTTGGGAAAGGTTTTGCAAAGAATCAATTATATGGCTTGCAATGCTTTCCAAGGACATGTCAATATCTTGTTGACTTATGACTATGACCAAGTACACAGTTTCATGTGTACTTTTCCACAATATACCCACATTTTAAGGTTAAGTACTAGTAATGGATTAACCATAAATTAACCTGCAGTGGAAGCCTCTGTAACTGGTAGTAAAAAATGTGTTTTATGTGGCAACCAAAGAATTAGGAAAGAAAACATTTTAAAATAACACACTTTGGACATTCCTTGCATTTATATATTAAGAATCCAGAATGTAATTGACCCCTTCCAGGATTTTGCCACTTCTGGACAGGTGTATTAATGGGAGCTGCCATATAAGTAACAGATGTAAATCCTAAGAGCCAAGAGCTTGAAAATACACATCAATCATAATAGGGTCACCACTGAGCTATAACAGCTAGTAAAAAAAGCTGCAAGCTTGTAATATCCCTTCCATGCATTGACAAAACATTAGAAAAATACAAGCACATATTATAGTGAATGTCATCAATGATTTTTTTATGTTTCAGTGACTATTTTAATTGTTATTTCTCACACAGACGCAAGTACATAGCAAACAAGAAACAAAGCGCCAAGCTACATATTAATTACAGCACAAAGGCAGTTAATCATACCATGAACAACATTTGAAGTATCATTGTATTCCAATACCACCTCACATATGTTATACATAAATTATAGTGTTAAACTAGCTATTATTTTTACCAGCAAATTCTCTGGAGAGTCCCAAGCCCAAATGGGCTACTATAATATGTTTGACATAGAAAGAACGAAGAAAGACTTAAGAAAAGTGTGTTTTCTGTTGTCTTTTAATTGTAATGTTTTATGTATCAAAATTAGGAAACAGAAAACTAAGATGCAGATTTTGTGCATTTTTATATTAACCCCTTGATGCCGATCACACGCAAATATGAGGCCTCTCGGTGTCTGGGCCTTGATTTGCGTGCAATTAGATATTACATATGTGCTGAGAGCGGGCGCCAAGCTCGCTCCAAGCACATATGTCCTCGTCTCCCGGAAATGTCCCAATCTTCCCTTTCGATCGGAACCTTTTCCAATCATGTGACTGCCGTGACTGCGAATCACGGTGGTCACATAACCCTAAAACCCCTCCCCGCCTCCCGGCTTCTGAAACTCTTAACCTCCTTGGCGGTATTCCCGAGTGTAGCTCGGGGTAGAGTTTCAGTACCAAAAGCGGCAACCCTGAGCTACATTCGAGAATACCATGCGGCGTTGTTCAGGGATTCCCTACAGCGCTTACCTCGTCCTTCGCTCCCGCGATGTCTCTCCTGCAGCATCCCCGGCCATCTCCTCCGGCCGATGCCGGCATCCTGCTTCTGTGTTCCGGTCCCTGTGATGTCGGGTCGTACAGGGGCCGGAACCGGTGGCAAATTTAAAAATTTAAAAAACTGTCATTTTTTTGTAAACGAATATTACAAGCAAAACATTGCTGTTTCAAAGCATTTCACATACATTTTGTCCCTAGTGCTTTGTCCTGTGCCCTGCCTGCATTTTTACTGTTCTTTCTGCCTGGAAACTTAGAAAAGTTGAGAATTGAGTAATAATGATTCGTGGGGAAATTCGTCATCAGACACTGAAAACGATTTCGTGACTTTGCTCAGCGATGTGTGAACTTGGCGCTATATTTCAAATTTCAGTGTTTTTGGTTTGATTATATTATTGAATTAAATTTATTATTATATTATTATTTTTTATGATTATTTATTAAATTATAATTTATGATTTCGTGTTTCAAGTTTTATCATACCCGGGATGTTTACTAGACTCTTGTTCGGACAGATTTTAGTGAGTTATTCCTAAAAATTACAGGCCTACAATTAAAAAACGACATATTTCCATGCAAAATAATGGTGCCGCTTTCAGCACCAAAAATATGAAATGATCAGAAAACCAGGGAGGTTAAAGGGCTGGGAGGTGCCGACGCAAGAGGTTAAAGTGTTGCTAAACCCACAACAGTAAAATCAGTCTGTATATGCTGTAAAGCATGCTTGTTATACTCATTGTCGAAACTAAGGGGTTAATCCTCTGCATGTGTAAAAAGGCTGTTTGATCCTGAATTCTCTGCCCCTCCTCTTGTTCAAATGTCCACGCTGATAAAACAGACTGAACCTATAGCTCTTCTGCACATGCTCAGTTTAGTATGTACTCCTAGAGAGGTTTTTTTTCTTGGGAGAATGCATGTGATCAGCACAGGGCCAATCAGCACTGTCCAGACAGAGGTCAGGGGTTCTACATCCTCCTAGAGCAGAAAGAAAACTCCTTCTGCAAGCTTTAACCAGTGCTCTGCTGAAGTTACAAGACTGCTCTAATTGCTGATGAGAAAAGGTAATTAGTTTATATTTACTAAAATAATTGCATTTCCATGTTCTGTGTACTGTGGGAATCCAGATATAGTGAATGCAGGGTCTTGGGTTTAGTAACACTTTAAGTGTACATTTTACAAATCCTATTATTTTTGACACTCTCGTAGATCCCTTAAAAGATAGGTGTGGGATTAAAAAAAAACAGTCATACTTACCTATGCAGATGCAGCATCGTTTGGATGTGCCTCTGTCCCCCACCTCTTCTAAGACCAAGAGCTGAGTGATCAAAGACCTCTGCGTAATGCAGGCCACTCACAAAAGCATGGTAGAGAGGAGCTTGTCATATCATATAGTAGGCATCTGCTGTGATGGTGGGAGCCATCTTTAGACTGGCACCAAAGCATAAAGATGACTCCTCCATGGCCTGAAGAGGGAGCACGCATGGTCCAAACATGCACGACCCCCTGCCATCACGTGACTGGATTTGACGTCCCCTTCATCTCCAGTGCCCACACGCTGTGTCCTGGAACTTGGAAGAAATGCTGGGTACCACCAGCATCGCTGCCTAACACTGGACCCACCACCAGGCACAGAGACCCACATCCCTTCACGCAGCAGATGCCTACTATATGATATGACAAGCACTTCTACCATGCTTTTGTGAGTGGCCTGCATTACACATAATATGTTTTATTAAAGAGTTTTTACTGCTGCACTTAGAAGGCTCTGCTCTTCTTTCCTCTTGATTTTACCACAGGGCTCTCTCTAGCTCTTCACTGGCTGACTGCCTTCTAGTAAAGCAATTCACAAGGACTATCATAAAGACTACCTATATCCTTAAGGACATTGTGTTATACTTATATACCCATATTACATTATTCTCATATGTACTTACAGTAGTCCAGGTTTATTCCGCATATACCATTTTATCCCTTTTCGGAGTGCGCCAAATACCTGTTCCACTTAGAGGTATGTGTACTCCTGTGACCCATAGGAGCAGTTGGGTCAAAAGAGCTTTAGCCATGCTTGTCCTTTCATGTTTTTTTTTTCATTTTTGGACCTAGTCCTGCACAGCTGGGGAGCTTTGTTCAATTCCTGATGGTAAACTGCATAGTGCATAGTGCAAAGTGCATAGGTAAACTATCCACGTAGGCCCTTGTCATATGAACGTTCTGATTGGGTCTGCCTGTCCATTTTCCAGGCAGACCCAATCGAAACCTCTATTTTCCTCTATGGAGTGGCGGGTGTAAACGGACACATGTCTACATCCAATCCAATCTGATCTGCTAAAAGGCGGATTATGATCCATTCCCCTTGTGTCCAGTGGATCGGATGGCAGTCAGGTGTATATGGGCTGTGTCCATGTCCACTCTGCATAAGTGAAGCAGTCATGGACCTGTCATCCAACTGCTGAGTGGGGAATCAGCCAATAGAGCCCCTGCTGAGCAAAAGGATCGCAGGTGGAGTCCACTCCGTGGGAAAGGGGCCTTACTCCTGTATCCTAGGTTGGCTGGTGTCTATATATATATATATATATATATATATATATATATACAGTGAGGAACAGAAGTATTTGAACACCCTGCTATTTTGCAAGTTCTCCCACTTAGAAATCATGGAGGAGTCTGAAATTCACATTGTAGGTCCATTCCCACTCTGAGAGACAGAATTAAAATAAAAATTCAGGAAATCACATTGTATGATTTTTAAAGAATTTATTTGTCTTGCACTGCTGAACATAAGTATTTGAACACCTAAGAAACAGCAAGAATTCTGGCTCTCAAAGACCTCTTACTGTGCCTTTAAAATGTCCACCTCTACTCCACTCATTAATCTAACTTAGTAGCACCTGTCTGAGCTCTTTAAAGACACCTGTCCACTCCACAGTCAGTCAGATGCCAACTACTACCATGGGCAAGTCCAAAGAGCTGTCAAAAGACACCAGAGACAAAATTGTGGACCTCCACAAGGCTGGAAAGGGCTACGGGGCAATTGCCAAGCAGCTTGGTGAAAATAGATCAACTGTTGGAGCAATTGTTAGAAAATGGAAGAGGCTAAAGACGACTGTCAGTCTCCCTCGGACTGGGGCTCCATGCAAGATCTAACCTCGTGGGGTATCACTGATAATGAGAAAGGTGAGGAATCAGCCCAGAACTACAAGGGAGGAGCTGGTCAATGACATGAAGAGAGCTGGGACCACAGTTTCAAAGGTCACTGTTGGTAGAACACTACGCCGTCATGGTTTCAAATCATGCAATGCAGGGAAGGTTCCCCTGCTGAAGTCATCACATGTCCAGGCCCGTCTGAAGTTTGCCAATGACCATCTGGATGATCCAGAGGAGGCATGGGAGAAAGATATGTGGTCAGATGAGACCAAAGTAGAACTTTTTGGTCTAAACTTCACTCGTCATATTTGGAGGAAAAGGAAGGATGAGTTGCATCCCAAGAACACCATCCCTACTGTGAATCATGGGGGTGGTAACATCATGCTTTGGGGGTGCTTTTCTGTGAAGGGGACAGGAAGACTGCAACTCCGTGTTGCTCAGCGACAGTCCTAAAACCTGCCAGATCTAGAGGAGATCTGTGTGGAGGAGTGGGCCAAAATCCTTGTTGCAGTGTGTGCAAACCTGGTCAAGAACTACAGGAAACATTTGACCTCTGTAATTGCAAACAAAGGCTTCTGTACCAAATATTAACACTGATTTTCTCAGGTGTTCAAATACTTATGTTCAGCAGACAAATAAATTTCTTAAAAATCATACAATGTGATTACTTTATTTTTTTTTTAATTCTGTCTCTCAGAGTGGGAATGCACCTACAATGTGAATTTCAGACCCCTCCATGATTTCTAAGAGAAACTTGCAAAATTGCAGGGTGTTCAAATACTTCTGTTCCTCACTGTGTATATATATATATATATATATATATATATATATATATATATATATATATACACTGTATATACAGTATACCTAAAATATTCAAGTTCTATTTCTATATATTATAGTTCTTCTCTCCACACGGTGAAATGTGCTAAAATGTACAGATCCGTTCAGGGGCCACTCTTTTTATTTTCTTTCGCAGACAAGCATGGAGGTCACCGGACGATAACTCACATAGATCTTGATTACCGTTCTACTGTTCAAAGATTATCACCTCTGGCAAGGGACTCTCTAAAAGATGGACAGTGGGGGCACAAGAAAAAATGGTTGACAGAATTCTCATCTGACTGATGGAATGGCCGAATAATCTTTAAATAAACACAAGGTCATGGCTCCTTGCAGCAAACACATCACATCAACTCCAGATAAATTCAAGGTTCAGCAGAGGACAGCTGGGTCACTGGTAATTTCAGTTTATCAGTCGATAACATATGTTACAATGCATGGATATTACCCATTATTCACTTATGAGTCATGCTGAGCGCACTCCATAATCTATGTGTATTATATTTTACAGCGCATGGACAAATGCCTGTTGGTGTGTGCTGTGATTTCTGCTCTGCTGGGGGCTCAGCAGCAGAAAAAAACATTTCTCGTCACAAAAGATGAAAAAAAAAAAATAAAAATAAAACGAGCTTCTGTGGAGTTACTCATGCTGGATTGCAGGCTAGGAGGATATAGCTGCCTGTTTAGAAAAAAAAATCTTGATAAGGGTGGAGAGAGACAGAAATCTTGTTCTGATAAATGGTTGATAATATCTGATCCCAAAGGAAAGGAGCATGTGAGGGAATCTAAAAATCTTAACAAGCTTGAAATACTGGTAGCAGAAAGTCTGCAGAGAATTTTGTTAGCTAATGAGTTCCCCTTGTTCAGCTCCGGGAAACTGTCTGATGACAGCTGGCTTCAAACCGAAATGGGGACTCAGTGCCGCTCTGCAACAGAGGCGTTACCATATGACTTGTTGCCTGCACATATCTGAAGAATGACAAGGCCCATGATAAAAGATGCTATTTGAATTTCATGATTTACCAAAGAAGAACAGAAATGCACAGAAAGAAAATGTTTTTACAACTAGAAAAGCTCAAATCCCAGTACTTAATCTGGACCTCTAATACAATATGGTATCGTATTGTAACAACAGCCTAATAAAAAATCGGAACTTCCCTAGCAGAGTTGTCAGAAGACATATGATGAGAAAACAGAAGATTCAAAATGAGATGTGAAATAATTAACTTGATCCCCTATGGAGACTTCTAATCTGCATTTTTAATCAAGGGAGTCATGCCATGTAGCATTAGAGACTTCTAATGTTAAAACAAATCCATATTTTCTAGCATGGTTTGCACTGATCAACTTCATACTTGTGAGACATTTTCAATGCTTATTTGCAAGTCACTGAGGAAGCTGCTCAGATATATTGGAAGTTGTTAACTGAAACTGTAAATTCAAGTAATTAAAGATCAGACTGGTCAGGAGACTAAACAGTGTAATCATCATTGGGCCCAGTTTTGCTGGTTATAAGAAAAAAAAGGAGATTTCTTTTTGCTTTTAACTGTATAAAAAAGTGAAGCAAACAAGTCAGTAAAAATGATGTCATCTTCCTTGATGTATTTACTGTGCTAGCAGTTATGGGGTCAGCAAGCTGAACAATTCATCTCCTTGCTTGGCAATGGATTTAAGCACCCCCTGGGTGATTCCTGAAGTTCCCAGGACAATTAGAAGAAATATTTTATTCAGTGAGTTCAGGATACATTCTGCCTAAAAAAGCTCCAACAGGAGATTCCTATAAATATCTGTTTACATGCCCTGAATTTCTCGACATCCTTTTTCATTTAAAGAAGTACTGTAGGCAAACTTTTTCTTAATTAAAATGTGCTGCATAACAAAACGTTAACTCTCATGAGGTGGATGCTACTTCCAGAATTACTGTCTTTTTTAATTTTTTAAAACAGTTTAATTGGTGTTCTTTAATTGGTCTTCGATAGTATAGATTTTGCAATACTTCTAACTATGGACCTGTGGCTCTCATACACAGAAGCCATACTATCATTTTTCCACTTCCCCTCTTTTTTTTTGTCCATTTACAGGGTGCCTTGTATTTTGCAAATGGTTCATCCTACTCCCAGTGCTTTTCCCTGTGGCACCTATACCCATCAATGTTACTAGGATTGGTTGTCAGGTTGATAGCTGGCTCCCGGTCTGTGTATTATGAGAGCAGACAGCTGCTTCTGTGTAACTTAAACCTGAAAACAGTGTTTGCAAGCTTCATTGATCAATACAATGTAACAATATTAATGTATTTAGACTTGTTATTTTATGTACAAATCAGATTGGTGTCATTTGAACTGCACACAATATTAACACAACTCTGCTAGTTAAATAAATATTTTTGGACTCTTTTTTTACTATTTAAACTTATATTAATCAATAGTTAACCCTGAGCAGCTGTAGCTAATTCCTTACGCTACTTATCCCCTTAGCTATTATTTTTAATACATTTTTTTCCATTTTAATTCATTTGTAGTATCTCCTTGATAAATATTTTAATGTCATTAAACATTATATAAAAACAATGATATTACCTCTTCATTGGCTGACTGGCTCTGATTGACAGCAGCGGGAGCCAATGGCTCCTGCTTGCTATCTCAGCCAATGAGGAAGCAGAGACCTGGGGCAGCCGAGGCTGTCATTCGCATCCCTGGATCGCAATGAGGCTCAGGTAAGTATTGAGGGGGCTGGGGAAGCTGCTGCACAGAGAAGGTTTTTTTTAACTTCATGCATAAAATGTGCGAAGGTAAAACACCTTCAGCCTTTACAACCACTTTAACAATGGCATTCAATGCCAAGATGCGATTTCCAAAGTGAGCAAAATCCTTTCTTGTATTAAGAGAGGTATAGACTCCAGAGAGAGAGAGAGAGATATCCTTTTACCCCTGTACAAATCATTAGTAATACCTCATCTGGAATATGCAGTTCAGTTTTGGGCACCAATTCACAAAAAAGTATATTGGGGAACTGGAAAAAGTGCAACCAAAGGGCAACCAAACTGATAGAAGGCATGGAGGAGCTCAGCTGTAAGGAAAGATTAGAGGAACTTGCTTGAGAAGAGGAGATTAAAAGGGGATATGATCAACATGTATAAATACATCAGTGGTCCATATAGTGAACTCGGTGTAGAGTTATCCACTTTAAGGTCATCACAGAGGACAAGGGGCCACTCTTTACATCTAGGAGGAAAAGAGATTTAATCTCCAAATACGGAAAGGCTTCGTCACAGTAAGAACTGTGAAAATGTGGAATAGACTCCCTCATGAGATGCTTTTAGCCAGCTCAGTAGATTGCTTTAAAAAAGGCCTGGATTCCTAACTAGATACACAGAATCTAACTGCATACCAACATTTATATACATTGGTAAAGTTTATCCAGGAAATATCCAATTGTCACTTGTGAGATCAGGAAGGAATTTCTTCCCCTGCAGGAGCAAATTGGATCATGCTGGGGTTGTTTGCCTTTCTTTGTGGGTATAGGATTATGTACATAGGATTGTATAATTTTTTTGTTCCTTTCTATTGGTTGAACTAGATGGACTTGTCTCTTTTTTTCACCAGACTAACTATGTAACTATGTATGTCTATCAATGTTTTCACCCAGGATGCACACAACTTTTACCAGTGGTATTCATAGTTCTCAAACTTAATCTTATGTGAACCTTGTATGAACCTTGGTTGAAAATTTTTGTAAACAGAACCTTAGTTGTTTAACCACTTCAAGTCCGGACACTTTGACCCCCTTCCTGTCCAGGCCAATTTTCAGAAATTCAGAGCTATCACACTTTGAATGACAATTCCGCATTCGTGCAACACTGTACTCATATGAAGGTTTTAGCATTTTTTTGAGACAGATAAAACTTTATTTTGGTGGTATTTATTCACCACTGGGATTTTTATTTTTTTGCTATATAAATGAAAAAGTCCAAACATTTAAAAAAAAAGTTTTTCTTATAAAATTTTGCAAATAAATAATCTTTCTTCCTAAATCTTGCCCAAAATGTATTCACCTATCTTTTTAGTAAAAAAATAAATAACCCAAATTAGTTTATAACCAAAAATTATAATGTTTAAAATTTTTTTTTACATTTTTATTTTATTTTTTTATATTATTATTTATGTTTTTTTTTTCAACATACTGTCATCCATAGTGACACTGTACTACTTGTGGGGCTGATGAAGATTGAGCCATTGAGAAATACTGTGAGAACTGTGATTGGTCACAGCTTGTCACATGGTACAGGGCTGTTGTGAATAGCCTTGTGCTATGTGACCTCTGTGATGATTCACAGATTTCACAAGTAGTAAGCAATTATATCAGGAAGTGACATCTTGTTTACTACTGTTCCTGTGATCACTGATTGGCCAATCAGTGATCCCATGATTGGGACCTCACACAGAGGTCCTGTACAGCAATCGGTGTTCTACTGTGTCCGGAGGACACAGCGGGCACCAGATCGCAGTGCCGCGCACTCCCAGGGAGCGCGCACAGGCAGCAAATGTGGAGGCCATTTATAAATGGCCACCCGCTCCTGCACTGCTCCCATCCGGCCATTTATGTACATGGGCCGGACAGGAAGTGGTAAAAACTAACATTGGTCAAACTAGAAAATTGAAGTTTTGTTTTAATTTGGTAAACACTTTTCTATAAATTGCACAGAAAAAAAAAAATATTTTTTTAATAATATTTTCAAAAGAAAGCTTAATTTTTTCAGAAAAAATTATATATGTGCTATTGTGGTGGCTTAACTAATGGCAACATTATTTTCATTAAAAAATTGTGCCAGAAAGGGCTATATAGGTGGCTAAAGGGTGATAACCCATGAGGAATAAATTTCTGGACTGACTATAAAATACATAAAATATAAAACTGTGTACATGTTGTAAATCAATCTACTCAATGAGGTAATACCAAGTAAAATGTTTATCGTGAAAAAAATGCAAGGTAATGAACATACAGTACTTTAAAATGATGATTTTGTAAATTGAGTATACAGTATGTAAGAAGATAGGATCGAGAAATTGTTTACTGTTTACAGAAGTTACTTTGACTTTAAGTGAGGGTAACACTGCATGACGCAAACACTGCATACGTCAGCCAAAGAAGTTCTAAAAAGATTTAGGATAAGAACCATTTCTAAAATCTTTAGAAGTTTTTTCTTCAGTTAACATTTTGGTTGCTTGTAAATTCACAATTAAAAATCTCAGTTTTTTTGCTTGTCGGTGAGCTGCTGTAGAAAAAATTGCTTTTATATGATGATTGGAATGGCAAAATCTTATGGGTAGTGGAATCTGCTAACCACTGCAAAAACAGCATGCTGGGTAACTGAATAGTCAGCAACATTGACTTAAAAGTACATGCTTTTGCAGCTAATTGCCAGGATAAGCCATGATTCTCTCACACAGGTGGTTATTCTCCTATTGAGTTCTTTGAGACATCTGAATAATAACCAGAGTGAAGGGATACAATCACTTCACTGTTGTTTAATGCAATTATACAAAGCCCCTGACAGCAGCTTCCCTAAAAAGACTTTTGTTTTCTGTAATTCTTCTGCAATGCCATTTTTAAAGTAAAGATTTAAGTTTGCTGTTTAAAAAGTCCATGACTTGGTAAGTATTTATCTCACGAATCTTGTTCATAAATTTATTGAGTTTCTCCACTAAGGAATTTAGGGTCATCTTATAGTCACTGGGAGCATGACACACTGATTTTTTCAAGATTTGTATGCTGTAGGTCTGTCAAAATTCAAAATCAAAAGGTTTTCCATTCAAACTCTTGTTAGTAATTTTGCTACATTGATACTGATAGCACTGAGATATATGTCCATTTATCTTGATGTTAGTCTCAAAGGACATAAAATTGTAGATAATGCAGTTTTTGCTTATTCAGACATTCAACTGTAAAGATCTTTAAAAGGTATTCGTGTGCCCTATAGTCTGGGTGGCAGAGCAGTTATGGTATGCTTTATCTTATCCAAAAGTTCAGGCATCCATAAAACATGCATATCATAAGAAGTCCAGGCACTGGTTTGCAGAGTATAGAAAGTATTATATATGTAACAACTGTAAATAAAAAAATGTACAAGCCAGTGGCATGAACACCACATATTCCCATCACAGTAAAAACGAAAATTCAAACAGCTCACAGGATGTCTTCTGAGTCTTTGAATAAATCTAGATGGTTAAGGTTTCTGATCTCCACCTTGGTTGTTATCCATAGGAATAGGAAAATGTCCTTCGCTAAATGAAACTTCTGAAAAGTCTTGCTTAATATGCACACAGATAACTGGCATTCCGTATGCATGCATCATATATTTCATAGGTAAAAGATCTCTGTTGACTTGTCACACTTTGGATTGGAAAATTTTGATTGTCCCTGTTTCAGAAGTCAGGTTTCTTAACTCTAGAAATCCAGTTATATGTTGGCTATATGCTTTGTAAATATTGGCTGGTTCCTGATGAAACAGCCATAATTCACTATGTGAGCTGCCCTGTCTGACATTCTTCAATTGAAAATTTGAAAGAAGGGACTTTACTGAATGAAAACCACATACACTGTTCGTTTGTCCAAGAAAAAAATTCAATTCTGCTCCTTTGACATTTCCCGTTACTACGGTCAAAAACAAATGTTGATTTGACCCCACTAAAGATTAGAAAATCGAAGGCACTGTTTTAAATCCAATTTTTTTTTAAATTAAATTCTTTTAGTGTATGGCCAACTTTTGTAACTGATGATTTGATTTCAGAAGCATTGAACTTTGTGGGAGTTGCATGTCTGCAACTCATAGCTTAGTGCACGTTTGTCTGCCAAGACTTTTCTAAGATTACCCTGTAAGATTTACAGTCAGAAGAGCTTCTTTAACCTCTTCAGGCTAGCCAAACGCAAATGTGCAGCCTCCGGGCGTCTAGGCCCAGACGCCGGGAGGCCGCACATTTGCGTTCTATTAAAAAAACATATGTGCTGAGAGCGCACGCCCTGCGCGCTCCCAGCACACCTCCGGTACTTACGGAAAGGTCCCGATCTCCTCTTTCGATCGGGACCTTTCCTGATTGTGTAATGCATGTAAAGCGCATCACGGTGGTTACATGACCCTAAACTCTGCCCCGCCTCCCGGCTTCTGAAACCCTTAAAGGGCCGGGAGGGTGCCAGCACCATGTGTATGTTACCCAAAAACTGAATATTTCTTATACAGTATGTCTTGGCTTATTTGTATAGTTCTTAAAAATAGAACTTTGAACTATTTATTTAATCTTTCATTGCTTTATACCTGGTGATCCAGCCTGTTTGCCTTAGTTCCTTTATTAAACTGGCAAAGGCACGGAAGCAGATCCATGGTGGTGTGGTAATTTTATCTCCCTGGGATCCGTACCATTTTACTTCATCTCCAGTACTTTGTTTGTGTTTGGCTGCAGACTGAAAGAGTGTGAATCTTGCTTCTGGGATTCCCTGCTTTGTGTGGTGTCACACTTTGCACACCTACTTGCTGTAGAGGACATGAAGGAGGCTGTGCAATTATTTGAATGCAAGATAAAAGCTAAAAAATTGGTACATATTTGTTTTGGATTGCAGTAAAAGCAAACTGAGCAGATGATTTGGATGTCATGCCCTTGACTTTTAAACTACTAGGCAGGGGCGGACTGACCATTCGAGCACTCGGGCACTGCCCGAGGGCCCGGGGTCAGTAGGGGGCACCATGAAAGGCTCCTGGTACCTTTTTATGGGCTTTTTGGGTGTGCTTTGAGTGTGGGCAAGGAAACAGGGGCCCCATGATCCTCTATTGCCCGGGGGCCCCATGAATTGTCAGTCCGTCCCTGCTACTAGGGTTACAAATAATTTATGGATTCTGTTGAATCTTACTATTTGCTTGGGTACAATAAGCCAAGGATTTTGTATGCAGAAATTTCTCACTGGTTGGATTTAAACTCTGATTTAAAGAAATAAGTGGTCTAATATTAGATACTGACTCTGACTAGGGTTACCTTCCTTAATGAAGACTGTGGAGAGAAATGTAATTTCTGGCCATTTACTGTAATGATTCAATAATATTATAGCAAATTGATAGTCCACAGGTTTCTGTGTGAAAGGACCTAAAATACCAATATCAAGCTTTTCTCAAATAGAATCAAGAAAAAAAACAGTTTACCATGCTTCAGTTATGAATGAACACAGTGAGTGGTCAGCACCAATCACTCATTGTGTTCATTCAGGAAGGATTGGGGTTGGTAAATGTGACATCTTTGCTGGACCCTTCCCCCACTCTCCATCCTGAAGGATCCTTTTGCAGCTGCAGCTGCTGGTGGGAAGGAGAGGAAGTAAGTCAGCACCACTGTGGAGGCACACAGGGGGGCCTGGGCAGCAGGGGGCATCGTATGGTGCACATGGAGGGTGATGGGCGTGGTGGGCGGCAACTACTGGAACCAATTCTCTGCATAACTCTCTGCAGCAGCTGAAAGAAAGCAGGAGGGAGAGATGAAGAAGCCATCTTTCAGCTGCTGCAGAGAGAGCCATGCAGGGGATCGGTTTCCAGTAATACTCCCCCACCGTGACGATCCCTGCCCACATCTGATTCACCCAGCTGCCTGGGCCCCCCCAGACGGCCTGGGCCCCAAACAGGAGCGCTGGTGGTACCCCATTATCCACGTCCCTGTATGTGACAGCAGACTTGTCAAGACTTGGATAAGTAATGCAAGATTGATTGGCAGCTAATACATGGATATTAATGCTTAAGAACTAGTATAGTTCACATAGTCTTTGCTTTGTCCTTTCAGTTCCTTGGTGACCCTCATGTGGAGGTTGCATAAGGTCCTCTCTGAAGGTCTCTAATACTAGTAAGCTACAGTGAAGGAAATAAGTATTTGATCCCCTGCTGATTTTGAATGTTTGCCCACCCACAAAGAAATGATCAGTCTAAAAATGGAATGGTAGGTGTATTGTAACACTGAGAGACAGAATAGCAACAAAAAATTCAAAAGAAATGCATGTCTAGCAAGTTATGCACTGATTTGCATGTTCATGAAGAAAATAATTAATTGATCCTCATCACAAAACATGACTTAGTACTTGGTGGCAAATCCCTTGTTGGCAATCAGAGAGGCCAGACATTTCCTGTAGTTGGCCACCAGGTTTGATCACATCTCAGGAGGGATTTTGGCCCACTCCTCTTGGCAGATCCTCTCCAAGTCATTAAGGTGTGGTGGCTGACGTTTGGCAACTCGAACTTTCAGCTCCGTCCACAGATTTTCAATTGGATTAAGGTCTGGAGACTGGCTAGGCCACTCCAGGACCTTAATGTGCTTCTTCTAGAGCCACTCCTTTGTTGCCTTGGCTGTGTGTTTTGGGTCATTGTCATGCTGGAACACCCATCGATGACCCATTTTCAATGCCCTAGCTGAGGGAAGAAGGTTCTCACCCAAGATTTGATGGTACATTTCCCCGTCCATCGTCCCTTTTCATGCAGTACAGTTGTCCTGTCCCCTTAGCAGAAAAACACCCCCAAAGCAGAATGTTTCCACCACCATGTTTGGCAGTTGGGATGGTGTTCTTGGGGTCATAGGCAGCATTCCTCCTTCTCCAAACACGGTGAGTTGAGTTGATGTCAAAGAGCTCGATTTTGGTCTCATCTGACCACAATGCTTTCAACCAGTCCTCCTCTGCATCATTCAGATGTTCAGTGGCAACCTTCAGACAGGCCTGGACATGTGCTTTCTTGAGCTGAGGGACCTTGCGGACACTGCAGGATTTCAATCCTTGTCAGCGTAGTGTGTTACCAATTGTTTTCTTGGTGACTGTGGTCCCAGCTGCCTGGAGATCATTGACAAGATCCTCATGTGTAGTTCTGGGATGATTCCTCACTGTTCTCATGATCATTGACACTCCACGAGGTGAGGTCTTGCATGGTACACCAGACCTAGGGAGACTGACAGTTGTTTTGTGTTTCTTCCATTTGCGAATGATTGCACCAACTGTTGTCACCTTCTCACTAAGCTGCTTGGCGATAGTTTGGTAGCCCAGTCCAGCCTTGTGTAGGTCTTTTCCCTGACATCCTTGGACAGCTCTTTGGTCTTTGCCATGGTGGAGAGTTTGGAATCTGATTGTTTGATTGCTCCTGTGGACAGGTTTCTTTTATACAGGTAGCAAAATGAGATTAGCAGCACTCCCTTTAAGAGACTTCTTCTAATCTCATCTTGTTACCTGTATGAAAGACACCTGGTAGCCAGAAATCCTGCTGAATGATAGGGGATCAAATACTTATTTCCCTCATGAACATGCAAATCAGTGCATAATTTGTTAGACATGCATTTTTTGAATTTTGTGTTGCTATTCTGTCTTTCAGTGTTACAATACACCTACCATTCAATTTTTAGAACGATCATTTCTTTTTGAGTGGGCAAACATTCAAAATCAGCATGGGATCCAATACTTATTTCCTTCACTGTATGAGAGCCAAGGATAATATAGCCATTAAAAAGGATAGTTCATGTCTAATCCTATAGTAAGGCTGTAAAACAGGGCTTTTGCTTTGTAGTGCCCTATATGTGTACTTGTACTGAGAATGCAAGACGTGCATGTTTGAACTCTCTTGCTGTAAATATGAGGAGATGTCTTCTCACTTTATGTTCTGCTATGCTAATAAACAACCGATGTGGGAGCATGCTGTATTTTACCTTTCCAAATTAACTGTGGAGATTCCATATACAGTACCTTGGGTGACCACAAATCATTGTCATTCCCTGTATCATTATCTAGGGCTGTTTCTCTAATTGGCTGTTTGAGCTGAACTCCAGGTACCATTTTTTTTTTGTTTTTAAATTACATTGGGCCAGCTTTGTTGCATGTAATAATCCATGTGTCACATCCAGAGGGCCACTGAGGATGCTGAAATTCACTGTAATACACTGTGTTATATACCGTCAGCACTGTCTCATTCCAGGTGCTGGTGGAGCAACTTAATGTATCTGTAGCTCACTTGCTCCCATACATCTTTTTTTCAGTTAATACATGGTATTCTCTGATTGGATGAGGCAGAGAGTAGGGGCATATAATGTCACAATTACCACCTTGTCTAATCAAAGAACATCTGCTACTGTATGCATACTCTTCAGCCCTCTGGATGTGACCCATGAATGATTGCATATAACCAAGCTGGCCCAATATACTGTAATATTGTAAAATAGATAATTCCTGGAGTTCTGCTTTAGCCACTTCAAGTCCGAACACTTTCACCCCCTTCCCGTCCAGGCCAATTTTCAGCTTTCAGCGCTGTCACACTTTGAATGACAATTGTGCGGTCATGCAACACTGTACCCATATTAATTTTTTAGCATTTTTTTGAGACAGATAAAACTTTATTTTGGTGGTATTTGTTCACCACTGGGATTTTTATTTCAAACATTTTGAAAAAAAAGTGTTTTTCTTATAAAATTTAGCAAATAAATAATATTTCTTCATAAATCTTGGCCAAAATGTGTTCAGCTATCTTTTTTAGTAAAAAAAATAATACCCAAAATTAGTTTATAACCAAAAATTATAATTTTTCAATTCTTTTTACATTTTTATTTTATTTCTTTATATTATTATTTATGTTTTTTTTTTTTACATACCGTCACCCTAGCAGTACAGTGTCACCATAGTGGCACTGTACTACTTGTGGGGGGTGATGAAGATTTTCTTTTTCTTTTTTTACACTGATTGCTTTCATACCCATAAAGACTGTAAAAGCAATCATTTCTCCTTCTCTCTGGCTGCATTCTTGTAGCCATTGAGAAATACTGTGAGAGCTGTGATTGGTCACAGCTTGTTACATGGTACAAGGCTGCTGTGAATAGCCTTGTACCATGTGACCTCTGTGATCATTCACAGATTTCACAAGTAGTAAGCAATGATGTCAGAAGTGACATCTTGTTTACTATTATTCATGTGATCCTTGATTGGCCAATCAGGGATCACATGAATTGGGAGCTCACACAGAGGTCCCATACAGCGATTGGTGTTCTGCTCTATCCTCCAGACACAGAGGGCGCTGGATCGCGGTGCAGTGTGCACGCAGGGAGCATGCACAGTCAGTGAATGCAGGGGCCATTTATAAAAAATGCGACCCTCTTCAGCACTGCTCTCGTCTTGCCGTTTATGTACAGTGGGGATAGAAAGTTTGGGCACCCCAGCTAAAAATTTGCATTAATGTGCATAAAGAAACCAAGGAAAGATGGAAAAATCTCCAAAAGGCATCAAATTACAGATTAGACATTCTTATAATATGTCAACAAAAGTTAGATTTTATTTCCATCATTTACACTTTCAAAATAACAGAAAACAAAAAAATGGCGTCTGCATAAGTTTGAGCACCCTGCAGAGTTAATATCTTGTACTGCCCCCTTTGGCAAGTATCACAGCTTGTAAACGCTTTTTGTAGCCAGCCAAGAGTCTTTCAATTCTTGTTTGAGGTATCTTTGCCCATTCTTCCTTACAAAAGTCTTCCAGTTCTTTGAGATTTCTGGGCTGTCTGTCACGCACTGCTCTTTTAAGGTCTATCCATAGATTTTCAATTATGTTGAGGTCAGGAGATTGTGAAGGCCATGGCAAAACCTTCAGTTTACGCCTCTTGATGTAATCCCCCATGGATTTCGAGGTGTGTTTAGGATCATTATCCATTTGTAGAAGCCATCCTCTCTTTAACTTCAGCTTTTTCACAGATGGCATCAAGTTACCATCCAAAATTTGCTGAAATTTTATTGAATCCATTTTTCCTTCTACTCGTGAGATGCTCCCTGTGCCACTGGCTGCAACACAACCCCAAAGCATGATTGATCCAACCCCATGCTTAACAGTTGGACAGAGGTTCTTTTAATTAAATTCTGTGCCCCTTCTTCTCCAAACGTACCTTTGCTCATTCCGGCCAAAAAGTTCAATTTTAACCTCATCGGTCCACAGAACTTGTTTCCAAAATGCATCAGGCTTGTCTATATGTTCATTTGCAATGTTCAAACGATGATTTTTGTTGTGAGAACGTAGAAGAGGTTTTCTTCTGATGACTCTTCCATGAAGACCATATTTGTACAAGTATCTCTTTATAATGGAATAGAGTACCACAACTCCAGTGTCTGCCAGATCTTTCTGGAGGGATCGTGCAGTCAAACGTGGGTTTTGAATTGTTTTTCTCACAATCCTGCGAGCTGTTCTGTCTGATATTTTTCTTGGTCTTCCAGATCTTGCTTTTACTTCCACTGTTCCTGATGACTGCCATTTATTAATTACATTCCGAACAGAGGATATTGACATCTGAAAACGCTTTGCTATCTTCTTATAGCCTTCTCCAGCTTTGTGAGCGTCAACTATTTTCAGTTTCAGTTTTCTAGACAACTGCTTAGAAGAACCCATGGTGCTGATTGTTGGGGCAAGGTCAGATGAGTCTGGGCATTTAAAACCTTTGAGATTGACATAACCTGGTCTTCCCAGATGATGATTGAGAACAATCCATGACACTGGCAGGTCTCAGTTTTGCAAAGGGGGCAGTGCATGCTATAAATTCTGCAGGGTGCCCAAACTTTTGCAGATGCCATTTTTTTGTTTTCTGTTATTTTGAAAGTGTAAATGATGGAAATAAAATCTAACTTTTGTTGACATATTATAAGAATGTCTAATCTGTAATTTGATGCCTTTTGGAGATTTTTCCATCTTTCCTTGGCTTCTTTATGCACACTAATACAAATTTTTAGCTGGGGTGCCCAAACTTTCGATACCCACTGTACATAGGCCGGACGGGAGGTGGTTAAGGAAAAGGTGTGGTAGGAGATTTTGCTTATGTTCTTGCTTATATATTGACCTCACTACTGTCCACAGCTAAATGTGAGGCAATTGTGTTAATGACTGGGTTTACACTACTAACAAGTAGTTAATAACTGGTAGGCATTGGTGCTTTGCCTAATTGTAAATTGTTGGAAACATGCAATTATTGCTGATGATTTTGTAAAGTCTTTCAAACTTTAGTCTGATCTACTGACTCCCAAGTAATGTTAAAGTAAAAGAAAATCCCAAATTTTGAGTTGTTCCCATAAAAGTAATAGAGAGGAAATCTTCCAATGGGGACACTAGTTACGGTGACTTGGGGGTGCCTAAGGGATTCCCTTAATGTGCAGGGATTTCCTCTCACTTCCTGTTTTGGCTATGGGACAGGAAGTGAAATCTCCGAAATTGGAAAGATAGAAAAAAAATAATAATCTGATGTTAAAACTAGAGATGAGCGAATCGAACATGGCGAAGTGGAATTCGTTTCGAAGATCAGGAAAAATTTGATTCGCGCCGAATCCGAAAATTAGCAAACTTCGGATGCACGAATCGAATTTTCCCAAAAATGGCAGCGACATGTGTGGCGACGGAGCGGGGATCTCTGGGAAGGCGCGCAGACAAGGCGCGCTGACCCATAATGCATTCATTCATGACATGTGATCGCATTAGCCAATCAGCAGCCAGCCAGCCAGCACTGTGTAATGGTGGAGCTATAAATTGCGACCATCTTAGAATTCTCCATTAGCCTCCGGTCATTCAAGAGAGACAGACATGTCTGTATTAGGGACAGAGTTAGGGCCACAGAGACTTTAGGGCCACAGAATCGTTACTCAGGGACACAGAATCGTTACTCAGGGACACAGAATCATTACTCAGGGACACAGAATTGTTACTCAGGGACACAGAATCGTTACTCAGGGACACAGAATCGTTACTCAGGGACAGACACAGAATCGTTACTCAGGGACACAGAATTGTTACTCAGGGACACAGAATCGTTACTCAGGGACACAGAATTGTTACTCAGGGACACAGAATCGTTACTCAGGGACACAGAATCGTTACTCAGGGACACAGAATTGTTACTCAGGGACACAGAATTGTTACTGAGGGACACAGAATCGTTATTCAGGGACACAGAATTGTTACTCAGGGACACAGAATCGTTACTCAGGGACACAGAATCGTTACTGAGGGACACAGAATCGTTACTCAGGGACACAGAATCGTTACTCAGGGACACAGAATTGTTACTCAGGGACACAGAATCGTTACTCAGGGACACAGAATCGTTACTCAGGGACACAGAATCGTTACTCAGGGACACAGAATTGTTACTCAGGGACACAGAATCGTTACTCAGGGACACAGAATTGTTACTCAGGGACACAGAATCGTTACTCAGGGACACAGAATTGTTACTCAGGGACACAGAATTGTTACTCGGACACAGAATCGTTACTCAGGGACACAGAATTGTTACTCAGGGACACAGAATTGTTACTGAGGGACACAGAATCGTTACTCAGGGACACAGAATTGTTACTCAGGGACACAGAATTGTTACTCAGGGACACAGAATCGTTACTCAGGGACACAGAATTGTTACTCAGGGACACAGAATTGTTACTCAGGGACACAGAATCGTTACAGAGGGACACAGAATCGTTACTCAGGGACACAAAATCGCTACTCAGGGACACAGAATCTTTACTCAGGGACACAGAATCGTTACTCAGGGACACAGAATCGTTACTCAGGGACACAGAATTGTTACTCAGGGACACAGAATCGTTACTCAGGGACACAGAATTGTTACTCAGGGACACAGAATTGTTACTCAGGGACACAGAATCGTTACTCAGGGACAGACAGTATCGTTACTCAGGGACACAGAATTGTTACTCAGGGACACAGAATTGTTACTCAGGGACACAGAATTGTTACTGAGGGACACAGAATCGTTACTCAGGGACACAGAATCGTTACTGAGGGACACAGAATCGTTACTCAGGGACACAGAATCGTTACTGAGGGACACAGAATCGTTACTCAGGGACACAGAATCGTTACTCGGGGACTCAGAATCGTTACTCGGGGACACAGAATTGTTACTCAGGGACACAAAATTGTTACTCGGGGACACAGAATTGTTACTCGGGGACACAGAATTGTTACTCGGGGACACAGAATCGTTACTCGGGGACACAGAATTGTTACTCAGGGACACAGAATCGTTACTCAGGGACACAGAATCGTTACTCAGGGACACAGAATCGTTACTGAGGGACACAGAATCGTTACTCAGGGACACAGAATCGTTACTCAGGGACACAGAATCGTTATTCAGGGACACAGAATCGTTACTCAGGGACACAGAATTGTTACTCGGGGACACAGAATTGTTACTCAGGGACACAGAATCGTTACTCAGGGACACAGAATCGTTACTCGGGGACACAGAATTGTTACTCAGGGACACAGAATCGTTACTCGGGGACACAGAATTGTTACTCAGGGACACAGAATCGTTACTTTCTGCTTCACAACCACTATTGAATTAAAGAGTATGTCAGACAACACGCAGAGGAGTGGCAGGGGAGGCAATGTTTCAGGAGCGAGCAGACGTGGCAGCAGAGGAAGGGGTCGAGGCAGCACTAGTCGCAGCCAGAGGCCAGTGCTCCCGGTGTCATCCAGCGGTCGTGTCTCCACCGACAACCCTGCCGTCATCGATTGGTTGACTCGGTCGTCTTCCTCTTCCCAGGTCACCTCTGACACCTACAGCCAACGGTCGGTGGGTACGTCAGACACAACCGTTAGTTGGCATGGCCCGGGAGCAAGCCCACTGAAATCACGTGTCCTCTACCTGCCCCTGTCCTTTGGTGTTCCCTCACCAAGCGAAGTATCGCATGCTGTGGGCTCAGCCCCACTGTACAGTGAGGAAGAGCTAACAGAGGGCGGTCAGGAACGGGGGGAGACATCCGCCTCTTCAGCAGCCAGGCGAAGAAGTACTGGCGAGGAGAGTGGCTCGGTAGCCGGTCTAGAGACAGGTCTGTCTCCTGACCCACACGCAGCCGAGGGGGCTAGTAGTGACGCGGAGACCCTAATTGATGATGATGAGGCTGATCGCACTTGGCAGCCTCGTCGTCATAAGGCTATTGCTTCTGCATCATCAGGAGAAGAGGCTGCCAGCTTGCCAGCGAGCAAAACAGTCGGTGGGTTGCCCAGGAGGCAGCAGGGTCACAGCAGTGTCAGTGGAGGCAAACGGCCACGGAGTAGAGCACCAGCTCCACTGCAGCCTACCACCACGGCCAGTAGTGGTGCCGGTGTGCACGGAGGAAGTAGCAGTCAGCCAGTGAGGAGTAGCGGGGGCAAAGTTTCCTACTCGGCGGTGTGGCAATTTTTCGTCAAGCCGCCCAAGGAAGTAAACGTAGCCGTATGTCGACTATGTGGCCAGAAAGTCAAGCGTGGCCAGGGGGCCCATGTTGGGACTACAGCGTTGCGTCAGCATATGCAGCGTCGCCATTCGGTGGCCTGGGAAAACCGTGATAAAGATACGGCGGTTCTGCCTGCCCCAGCCCCCGCTCCATCACCCGCTCCGTTACTTGCTCCGTCACCCGACGTCAATCGCCCTCTATCAGCCAGTCAAGGCTCCAACACCTCTGCTGAGGGGAGTTGTCGCTCGTTGGCATCTTCCGCTCGTTCAGATGCTCCTTCTCCTGCTACTCCTCTTCACGGATTCCGTCAGCAGTCTTTCTTGGAATCCGTTTCCAAGAGACAACAGTTTGCAAGCACGCACCCGACGGTGCAGAAGCTGAACGTCCTCCTGTCCAAGTTGCTGGTGCTGCAGTCCCTCCCTTTCCAAGTGGTGGACTCAGCACCTTTCCGAGAAATGATGGCTTGTGCCGAGCCACGGTGGAGAGTGCCAAGCCGGCATTTCTTCGCCAAAAAGGCAGTGCCAGCCCTGCGTTCACATGTAGAAGAGATGGTGGGCCAGTCTTTGAGCATGTCGGTCTCTGCCAAAGTGCACGGCAGCGCCGACGTGTGGAGCTGTAACTACGGTCAGGGACAGTACATGTCATTTACGGCCCACTGGGTGAACGTGGTGCCGTCACAGCCGCACCAGCAACTTGGACAGGTCACGCCGCTTTTGCCTCCACGTTTGCACGTCCTTGGTCCAGCAAAGATGTCCGCCTCTACCACCTCTTCTTCCGCCGTGTCCTCAGCCGCCACCCCCGTGCCAAGTCCCATTACCCGACCGGCATATCACATGTGCAGGGCGCAACGGTGTCACGCTGTGCTGCACCTGGTATGCCTTGGCGAACGTAGTCACACAGGGGAGGAACTTCTGAGTGTAATGAACAGAGAAATCGACAGATGGCTGTCTCCGCGCAAACTGAAAATCGGAACCATGTTGACCGACAACGGAAAGAACATGGTGTCTGCTCTGCATCAAGGAAGGTTGTGCCATGCACCATGCATGGCTCGCATGTTTAATCTGGTTGTCAAGCGGTTCCTAAAATCCACCATCCCACTGCAAGACATCCTTAAAATGTCAAGTAAACTTTGCATGCATTTCAGCCATTCCTACACCGCAAAGCACACCCTCCTTGAGCTGCAGCGGCAGAACAGAATTCCACAGCATCGCCTGATCTGTGACGTTGCAACAAGGTGGAATTCAACCCTACATATGTTAGACCGCCTTTACGAACAGCGAAAGGCCATCACAGATTTCCTGATGTTACAAGCGGATAAAGGTACTCCCCTGTGTAACTTAGATGTCAGCCATTGGCAGCTCATGCGTGACACCTGCCGCTTGCTCAGGCCCTTTGAGGAGGCCACGCTATTCGTGAGTCAGCAGGACTATGGGATGAACGACGTCATTCCTCTGTTGCACGTCCTGGAACAAATGCTGTTAACAATGGTTGGTCAGGGTGCGGTAGACGTGGCGCACAGATCTCAACGCCACATGACCCCTGTGGGGGCAGGACAGGAAGAAGAGGAGGAGGTAGAGGAGGACATTGGTGCTCAGGAATTATTGAGTGAAATGGGTGGTTTTTCCACTCAGCGGACAGGAGTGGAGGAGCAGGAGCATCTGGTAGAGGAGGAGGAGGAGGAGACAGAGGACCCAGACGCACCGTGGCAGTATGCTGTGGAGATGGAGGCAGGGAGTCCCTCGCATTCCTTGGCACAAATGGCCCATAGCATGCTCGGTTGCTTGCGTAGCGACAGCCGAATAATAACCATCAGACAGAGGGATGACTTTTGGCTGTCCACCTTGTTGGACCCTCGCTACCGTTAAAAAATGGTGGCCTTTTTCACACCTGCTGAGAGGGAGGCCAAAATAAAGTACTATAAAAACCACCTATGTAGTCAGTTGGTCTCTGCCTTTCTGCGCCAACGTCCATCCAACAGACACTGTGGGCCCTGTGCGCTCGCGTTCCGCTGCCATGGCAGCAGGGGAGGGGTGGGGTGGTAGGAGCAGTGGCAGCTCCACCAGCAGCGGCTGCCTCAGTCTGCAGTCGATGATGAGTAGCTTTCTTCACCAGCACAGTGAGGAAACTACTAACCAGCCGCAGCAGCAGCAGCAGCAGCATCAGGTGGACCTGGAGCAGGACCTCAAACAACAGGCTCGGGCCTACTTGGACAGCACCCTGCCAACCGAGGTAGACAATCCCCTGACTACTGGGCAACGAAACTTGACCTTTGGCCCCAACTAGCTGAATTTGCCCTTGAAAGGCTGTCATGCCCGGCCAGTAGCGTGGCATCAGAGCGCGTGTTTAGTGCGGCAGGAGGTATTGTAACTCCGCGGAGGACACGACTGTCCACCCAAAGTGTGGAGAGACTCACGTTTGTGAAAATGAATCAGGCGTGGATTAGTCTGGATTTCAAACCACCAGTTCCTGACACAACTGACTAAATCCGCCATGAATCATGCCCCAAACATGTTATTATTTTTAACATAGGCCTCTGTATGGCCTTCAATTTAAGCTGCTTACGCTTCGCCACTCTGCCATGGGCCCCTGTACCGCCTCCTCTTGCTGCTGCCAGGTCCAGAGTGTGTCATGGGTCCCTGTACGGCCTCCCATTGCTGCTGACTTCATCGCCAGACTCTGCCATGTGCCACTTTCAGGTCTCCTTACACTGTTGGTGGGTTCCATTTTGTTATAGGGTGCTGTATGGCCTTCCATTGCTGCTGCCTCCACCGCCACCCTGCGCCATGTGCCTCTGTTGTCTGCTCACGCTGCTGACGGCTTCCGCTTTTTAACCGAGGCCTGTGTTTGGCTTCCGAATACTGCTGCATCCACCGCCACTCTGCGCCATGTGCCTCTGTCGTCTGCTCACGCTGCTGACGGCTTCCGCTTTTTAACCTAGGCCTGTGTATGGCTTCAGAATAATGCTGCCTACACCGCCACCCTGCGCCATGTGCCTCTGTCGTCTGCTCACGCTGCTGCCAGGTCCATACTGATTCATGGCCCCCTGTACCGGCTCCTCATGAACGTGGTTCAGCGGGTTTGCATCACTTAACGGCAAATCGTTGACAAACGCTGGGACGTTCAGTGTTGTGCGCATTAAGCCAGACACCAAAGGGCAGCACAGACCTGTTATTACTCGCTCAAGCATGGCTGAATAAAAAAAGTCTCTACCACAAATTGGACCCAGACCTGCCCAGGGTCTCGTAAGTAGATTGCACGGAGGAGTAGAGTTCGTTATTGGAATTAACTGTGAGGGACTTTTAAACCTAGGCCTGTGTATGGCCTTCAATTGAAGCTGCTTCTGCTCCGCCACTCTGCCATTGGACTCTTGATAGTCGTCTCCCCACGCTGCTGCTGGGGGGACTTTTTAACATAGGCCTCTGTATGGCCTTCAATTTTAGCTGCTTACGCTCCGCCACTCTGCCATGGGCCCCTGTACCGCCTCCTCATGCTGCTGCCAGGCCTGTAATCTGCCATGGGCCCCTGTACCGCCTCCTCATGCTGCTGCCAGGTCCAGAGTGTGTCATGGGTCCCTGTACGGCCTCCCATTGCTGCTGACTTCATCGCCACACTCTGCCATGTGCCACTTTCAGGTCTCCTCACACTGCTGGTGGGTTCCATTTTGTCATAGGGTGCTGTATGACCTCCCATTGCTGCTGCCAGGCCCGTAATCTGCCATGGGCCCCCGTACCGACTCCTCATGCTGCTGCCAGGCCCGTAATCTGTCATGGGCCCCTGTACCGCCTCCTCATGCTGCTGCCAGGTCCAGAGTGTGTCATGGGTCCCTGTACGGCCTCCCATTGCTGCTGTCTCCATCGCCACACTCTGCCATGTGCCACTTTCAGGTCTCCTCACACTGCTGGTGGGTTCCATTTTGTCATAGGGTGCTGTATGGCCTCCCATTGCTGCTGCCTCCACCGCCACACTGTGGCTCCACACTCTGGTTTTGGCCCCGTGACTGCCCAAATGAGTGAAGTGTGCGGTGATTCTAAGATCGACGGCACTCATCTGCATGTCATACTGACTGACAGTATTATTTCTCTTCCCCAGCAGACTCCAAGGGCATTTAAATTAAAGGTACAGTGTTCTGCACTAATATAAAGGCTCTCTGAAGCCTAGAAACACCCTTTTTACACGTTAAATTCGCAGCGAATATATTCGCCTCGAATCGAATTTATTCCGCGAATTCGGCGAATCAGCCGAATCGAATTTTTGAATAATTCGCTCATCTCTAGTTAAAACCCTTCCTTGCTGTATCCAAAAAGAAAAAAGGTTTTGCCAACAGTTCTACTTTAACCGCCTCCCACCCGCCATATAGTAATATGACGGACGCAAGGTGGTTCTCTCGTTCTGGGAGGATGTCATATGACGTCTTCCCATTCTAACCGCGCATGCGCGGCTCCCGAAGCGTGCAACGCGGCGATCGGCGATGCGCTGTGTCCCTCGGACACAGTGGATCACCGATCCACGGAAAGAGCCGACGATGTCAGCTCGGTCATGTGATCAGCTGTATCCAATCACAGCTGATCACATGTAAACAGGGAAATGCCGGTTATCAGCATTTCTCTCCCCCCGAGCTGTCACGCTGACAGCTCGTGAGGAGAGGAGAGCCGGTAATCTGCATTTCTTGGAGGGGGCATGTACATAGATCATCAGAGCACTGATGATCAGTATGCCCTGATGATCTGTGTAGCCCCAGCAGCGCCACCAGTAAGTGTCCATCAGTGCCAGCTCTCAGTGCTCATCCATGCCACCTGCCAGTGCTCATCAGTTCCACATTTCAGTGCCCATCAGTGCTACATCAATGCCACATATCAGTGCTCATCTGAGCTGCCTTTCAGTGTCACCCATCAGTGCCAGTCAGTGCCACCTATCAATGCCAGTCAGTGCCACCTATCAGTGCTGCCAATCAGTGCCATTTATCAGTGCCAGTCAGTGCTGCATATCAGTGCAAGTCAGTGCCGCCTATCAGTGTGCATCAGTGCTGCCTATCAGTGCCGCATAACAGTGCCAGTCAGTGCCACCTTACAGTGCCAGTCAGTGCTGCCTATCAGTGCCAGTTAGTGCCGCCTTTCAGTGCCACCTATCAGTGCCGCCTATTAGTGCTATATATGAGTGCTGCCTTTCAGTGCCCATCAGTGATGCCTGTCAATGCCCATCAGTGTCACCTACCAGTGCCTCCTCATCAGTGCCCATCAGTGCCACCTATCAGAGTCCATCAGTGCAGCCTATCAGTGCCCATCACTGTAGCCTCATTAGCGCATATCAGTGAAGGAGAAAAATCACTTATTTACAAAATTTTATAACAAAAACTAAGAAAAACCACCAAAATAAAGCTCTATCTGTCACAAAAATATGATAAAAATTTCATATGGGTACAGTGTTGCATGACCGCGCAATTGTCATTCAAAATGCAAAAACGCTGAAAGCTGGAAATTGGCCTGGGCAGGAAGGGGGTATAAGTGCCCGGTAGGCTAGTGGTTAAGTGCTCATGTACACTGCAGCTGATAAACTGACGTTTAGGAGCTGTTCAGCGTTTTTTTCAGCAGCCCCTGAAC
This sequence comes from Staurois parvus, assembly GCF_062004578.1. Lineage (NCBI taxonomy): Eukaryota > Metazoa > Chordata > Amphibia > Anura > Ranidae > Staurois > Staurois parvus. The sequence goes on from NW_028317941.1 coordinate 2,441,256, forward strand.
TCTCCCTAATGTTTTATTATGTGTCCATGTACACGTCTTCGTTTACAATCGTTTACAGGCAGTTGAGTTTACAGTCGTTTTTTTGAACGCAACAAACCTGCGTTCAGACGTCGATTTTATCAACGTTTCAAACGCAAAACGCTTGTAAACGCGGCTAAACACGTCTAAACACGGCAAATGGCATTTATAAGTGTAGGGAACTGTTATTTTATACACTAGTTGTGGTTTGTTTACATCCATATACAGCCACTACCATAGAGGTCCCATTACAGACAAGTCCCTAGGTGTGCTTCCTGCCCCTACAAGGAGGTCAGGAAACCCCAGGATGTTATATAGTTGTTTTCCAGGAAGTATCAGGCAGAGGGTTCCAGCCTGCCATGTGCTGTGTATCTGGGGAGAACTGTGTGGTAATTCTGTGAGTAATGATCCAGATTAACAAGGCTGTTATCTATGTAGTTGTTACTGAAGCAGATTAGGTCTGCCTCTGTTATATTTCAACTTCTGTATTGGAACCCTAATAACTCTGTAAGAGAGAGATTTGTGGTTCATTATCATTATTCTATTTACACACTGCAGAATCCTTATAGTTGTCTATATACAGTCAGGTCCATAAATATTGGGACATCAACACAATTCTAACATTTTTGGCTCTATACACCACCACAATGGATTTGACATGAAACAAACAAGATGTGCTTTAACTACAGACTGTCAGCTTTAATTTGAGGGTATTTACATCCAAATCAGGTGAACGGTGTAGGAATTACAACAGTTTGCATATGTGCCACCCACTTGTTAAGGGACCAAAAGTAATGGGACAGAATAATAATTATAAATCAAACTTTCACTTTTTAATACTTGGTTGCAAATCCTTTGCAGTCAATTACAGCCTGAAGTCTGGAACGCATAGACATCACCAGACGCTGGGTTTCATCCCTGGTGATGCTCTGCCAGGCCTCTACTGCAACTGTCTTCAGTTCCTGCTTGTTCTTGGGGCATTTTCCCTTCAGTTTTGTCTTCAGCAAGTGAAATGCATGCTCAATCGGATTCATGTCAGGTGATTGACTTGGCCATTGCATAACATTTCACTTCTTTCCCTTAAAAAACTCTTTGGTTGCTTTTGCAGTCTGCTTTGGGTCATTGTCCATCTGCACTGTGAAGCGTCCAATGAGTTGTGAAGCATTTGGCTGAATGTGAGCAGATAATATTGCCCGAATCACTTCAGAATTCATCCTGCTGCTTTTGTCAGCAGTCACATCATCAATAAATACAAGAGAACCAGTTCTATTGGCAGCCATACATGCCCACGCCATGACACTACCACCACCATGCTTCACTGATGAGGTGGTATGCTTAGGATCATGAGCAGTTCCTTTCCTTCTCCATACTCTTCTCTTTCCATCACTCTGGTACAAGTTGATCTCGGTCTCATCTGTCCATAGGATGTTGTTCCAGAACTGTGAAGGCTTTTTTAGATGTTGTTTGGCAAACTCTAAGCTGGCCTTCCTGTTTTTGAGGCTCACCAATGGTTTACATCTTGTGGTGAACCCTCTGTATTCACTCTGGTGAAGTCTTCTCTTGATTGTTGACTTTAACACACATACACCTACCTCCTGGAGAGTGTTCTTAATCTGGCCAACTGTTGTGAAGGGTGTTTTCTTCCCCAGGGAAAGAACTCTTCGGTCATCCACCACAGTTGTTTTCCGTGGTCTTCCGGGTCTTTTGGTGTCGCTGAGCTCACCGGTGCGTTCCTTCTTTTTAAGAATGTTCCAAACAGTTGTTTTGGCCACGCCTAATGTTTTTGCTATCTCTCTGATGGGTTTGTTTTGTTTTTTCAGCCTAATGATGGCTTGCTTCACTGATAGTGACAGCTCTTTGGATCTCATCTTGAGAGTTGACAGCAACAGATTCCAAATGCAAATAGCACACTTGAAATGAACTCTGGACCTTTTATCTGCTCATTGTAGTTGGTATAATTAGGGAATAACACACACCTGGCCATAGAACAGCTGAGAAACCAATTGTCCCATTACTTTTGGTCCCTTAACAAGTGGGTGGCACATATGCAAACTGTTGTAATTCCTACACCGTTCACCTGATTTGGATGTAAATACCCTCACATTAAAGCTGTCAGTATGCAGTTAAAGCACATCTTGTTTGTTTCATTTCAAATCCATTGTGGTGGTGTATAGAGCCAAAAATGTTAGAATTGTGTTGCTGTCCCAATATTTATGGACCTGACTGTATATATATATATATATATATATATATATATATCAGTGTTTTCACCAGCATAAGACTGTCAGGTGAACTTTCTGTTAATTGCAGTGTATCTTTGCAGCCTCTTTGCTTGAAGAGCCTTATTGGTCTGGATCTCCTTTTAGCTAGGATTAGCATAGGGAGTGTTGGATAGATTAGGCTAGAGGTAGGTTAGGCATCCGACGGCCACTTAGACAGATAGAGGCCCGGTTGCAGTGACAGCCCAGTTTAGGGATATGGACTAAGAGTGAGGATAGATAGAGCATTTTATCCTTTTAGGTGACGCATCGCTGATCATCAGACAAGCAGTGCAATCATCCGCATTTTACTTGGACGCCCTCACAGCATCTAAAGTGGAAGCGTGCATCTTATGGACTCTCACCTCTCCAGGGGCCCCTGCAACCGGACTGAGCTATAACCCATGGTTGGAGGTATTCTGTATACTACATGCACATATACCCGGGTATAATTGCAACCTCCCAATTTATGCTAAATTGTAATTCCTGAATGTTATTCTTATGCATCCTGTTTTATGTGGCTGCTTTATATAAACTTTGCATTAATCTCATACAGGTGTGGTGACATGTTTATCATGTTAGAAATATAAGCTGGGTGCATTAATACTGCTATGTATAGTTACTTTAAGTTGTCTACCTGTTACATTCCTAGAAAGGGGTGAGTCTCCTCAATTGCAGGATCCCTATTCTAGGTGGAGGCACTGCCATTTGTATTATCACAACCCCCTCTTCCATATAGCGAAGGCTCAGGATTGCCTACTCATATACAGGTTAGCGCCATAGCTTGTTTGGTGTGGGTCATTTCACATAACCCCCCCAAAACAGGGCTACATAAGCAATTGCGGTTTAATTTTTTTTTTAACTCTTCCAGTTCCTGATGCTGTCCAGAGCCTTTTTTCATCATGAAAAATGCATTCAACGCATTTTCAAGGTGCTCAGATGGACAAAACACTGCCAAAGGATGTTCCTACCAAACTTGTCCCACATTGAAATGACCAATTCACACCTCAGACCTCTCCCACCCTTGGAAACAAAAGATATGTTAATGACCATTCAAAATGTCTGAAAATCTCTAAAATGGGACACAGATTGCAAAAAAAAAAAAAAATCAAACGGTTAGTTAGAACCCTCCCTTGCTCTATTTAAATTAATAAAAATTTTTGCCTGTACTGTAGTTCTACTTTAATGGTTTGTATATGGATCACTGCTGTTAACATTTTTTGATTACTGAATCAAGTTTTTCCATAGGTGCAATATTTAAATTTTGTATTGCCACCACCAACTCCTGTAAACATTGAATAGGACTGCTCCATTGAAAACTAGCAACAAAAAGGCAAGCTAATCACAGGGATTCCTATACAACACTTGTCTCTAAAAAGTGTACAGAGAATCTGACAATAACATGTAGACCACCATCTAGAAATTACACACTGGTAACATGATCAGTGTGTGCGTGATGTTTATTTCTGCACACCAATTGTGGGCACGAAGTGGAGGGGAACACTCTTTGTACTAGGTCTAGCATAAGATTTTTCTGCTTTTGATGGAGCGATCAATCAACCACATAATGCATTGAGCAGTTGGGGGCTCATCCTGATCCTGTGCATATTCTTTCTTCTTCCTTGGGCACATTTTTCTACTGCCTCTTTACTCCTTTGTTGTCTCTGCATCTCACTGTTTGGTTTCTTAAATATATTGTAGAGAAGTCTGATTAAGTCACATATTTTCTGATATATATTTAGTAATTTTCTCTTTAGACTATACAGTATACAATGGTGTCTTGACATTCACCATTTAACGCTTACCCACATACATTTTTATCTCAATTTTTCCTTTGTTCCTTTGTGTCTATCTTATTCTATAGAATGACAACTCAATATGTATTGGGACATTCAGGCTTACTTAAAAATTATACACTTTGCTGTTTTTATAACTGGATGTATTTATGTATGAATCATTGTATACTCTGTTGTATGATTTGTTACGATTTTATGAGACAAGGTTTATTAATTCAGAACTAAGTCTGTTCCTTATTTTCCTTGCCATGGGATGCTAGTTCACAAAAAAAAAGAGGGAATCTATATGTTTATAAAATTTGTTTTCTCTGTCTCTTGTCTTACCTTTCTTTTTGCATGATAAGTGAATATTTCCTTTTGCTATATTTTTATGTATATTTGTGGCTATTGCTATCAATATAAGTTGTTTTCTTTTCATTCCTCTTTTTTTTCATTCCTTTTTTTTTTCACATCAACTCATGTAATTTCTGGTTAGTCATTACATTTACAGTCCAGTGTTAGTAAGACGTCTGTAGATCATGTGCTTTGCAAAATCTGACATATAAGTCCTTTTAGTATTTACATCTAAATGCATATTTTGAATATTTTTTAGTGATGACAGTATTTGGTACCTGTTTGCATGTGAGAGGAGAAAAAGACTAGTGTATGGATTCAGTCTGATAGAGATTTACCATTTCAAGGTCTTTTGAAATAAATATTGAGAAGGCCTGAATATCCCCTACTCTGCAAGTTGCTGTTTTGGCTAGGAAGAATGCTTTCTTGATTATTAGGAGTTTGAAAGAGAACACTTTGATCAGAGAGAAGGCCTTAAATGTGAAGTTGCTTTCACATCCATGGATGGATTAACCAGCCAGATGGAATTCATAGAAGGGTGAGAGTGCTGAAATCCTGACTTACGGGGTGCTTGGCTTCATCCTGTTGTTTAATCCTTAATGCTTTAAAAAGTCTAAGGAAATCAAAGAGAAAGTAGGAGCACACAAATGGTCAACCTCCTCTCTACAAAAGCTATAACAATGATTCCAAATACCAAAATTTTGAGGATCTTTTGCCCAAATGCCAGGCAGGCAATATGAGTTTCTCTATTAATTAATTAATGCAGAATTGGAGAAGGTCATGTGTACATGGGAGAGGAATTGGTTCTGTCATTGACAAGCACTAAAAAAGTGTAAACCATGCTCTCCTGGGCCATTTAAGACCTATGATGATGACTTCTGCCTGCTCCCCCCAAATTTTCTTCAAGACCTTTGGGAGAATGGGCAGAGGGGGAACCCATAAGAAAGAGCAAAGTCCCACCTCTGGCTGAAGAAATCCAACTCCTTTGGGAGATCCCTCTTGTTTGTGGAGAAGAACCTCTGCATTGCTGTATAAGAGGTACTGGTATGAGAACTTCATGGAAGAATATCAATTTCACTGCCTTTTCCATGGGAAGAGGACTGTCTTAGTGTCACTTTGAAAACTTGAGGTGGTGTAACCAACCTTGTGACCTGGAGTATCCATGGATTCAAAGTGATCTTCTCATAGCCTTCTAGGAGCCAAGACTTAGTTCTTAAATTAAGCCTTTGTGGGGCAAAACTTATTTTTCCTCATCTGGATTTCTGCGAAACAAAGGGAATCAGTATTACCTTTGCTTTGGAATCAGTATTACCTCATGAAGAATAATTCCAGAGCACTCTTCTAGCAGAGGTGGATAAAGCTGCTCTTTTAGCAGCAATATGATTATTTTCTAATGATGTGTTGCAGATGTAATCTACTGCCTTGATGAGAAGCAGTAGAGAATCTAGGATCTGCTACCTGGGGGTACCTTTCTGCAAATGCAATTATAGCTGCGACATTCAAATTCTTTAGGACCTAGTGACCTGGTGGTAATGCCAGGATGGAGGAGCATAGTATCTGCTTCCCCAGTTCTTCTTAAAGTCTTACTAAACCCACAAAAGTAAAAACATACTGTATATGCAGTAAAGCATGCTTGGTATACTCACTGTGGAACCTAAGGGGTTATTCCTCTGCATTGTTTAAAAATGCTGTTTGACCCTGACTTCTCTGATCCTTCCCTTCTTCCAATGTCCCTCTCTTATCTCCTGATAAGACACATTGTGTGGAGACACTCTGCACATGCTCAGTTTGGTATGTATATCTAGAGATTTTTTTTTTCTTCGGAGAGTGCATGTGATCACCACAGGGCCAATCAGCACTGTCCAGACAGAGGTCAGGGGTTCTGCATCTTCCTAGAGCAGAAAGAAAACTCCTCCTACAAGCTTTAACCAGGGTTCTGCTGGACACTGATAAATGTCAGAAGACTGCTCTAACTGCTAATGAAAAAAGGTATTTAGCAGTTTATATTTACTAGTATTTACTAGGATAATTGCAGTTCCATGTTCTGTGTACTGTGGGAGACCAGATATAGTGAATGCAGGGCCCTGGGTTTAATAACACTTTAAGGCCAAACCTGCTTTCTTTCCTATAGTCAAACCATAGAAGTACAGAAATCAGACAAAAAATTGCATTAAAGAGTACACAATCATTTCAAGTGTTGATAAAAGGTCATGTAAAAAATAGCCAACACATTTTGGAGGCAACAACACTCCCCTTTCATTAGGGCTTAACACGGGATAAAAGTTTGATGCACTCAAAGAAAACAGCGACTTCACAAAACTATACTAGAACCAGTATTGAACTCTCCTCATGGAAGAAAAACTTGACAACAGTTGCTGGGCAGCATCGGAGAATTAAGCATTGTGAAATATTCTGGCAATTGGTGCACTCTAGACTTGTTTTTTAGTGTGCAGCAGCTGCCATAAAAGGGTAGGTGCTGGTTACTGGTCAAACAGACTGTCACTATATTATCTATTCCCATAAAATTATATGTGTATTTAGCATATTTCTACATGTTATTTACCTGTAAAAGTCATTTTTTTGTAGTTAAGACCTGAGAACACTGTTGGGTGCCACCACTTCGAATGTGATTTCCAGTAGAGCTGCCTTTCACCTGGCTCTCTATAGTATTTCATACTTGGCTCCTTCCCCAGAAAATGCATAAAAGGTTATGTAGAAATCTGAGGGCCAGAAGAGCTTGGTCAGCACAAAATATATTTGAAAATCCAAGAAGAGAAGTCTGTGATGGCCAAGGTGGGAGGTGCAGTGCTAGGGATTTAAATCCCCAATGTAGACATTTTTTTCAGCACATTAAAAGGCACATTTCACTTTTACTTTTTAAGGACTATATAACCCATGGTATCTTGCTGCCTGCAAGACATGGTGGTGTGGTATGTTTCCTGTACTGACTCTGCCTCCTAAAAATCCTCTTTTCAGTTCCATAGTTCAGAATGCAGGCTCTGTGAATTCTGTGGCACAGTCTTCTCAAGTGGCATAGTGAATATGTGTCACAGAACTTAAGAAATAAATTAGTGGGATTCTACCAAAAAGAACATTTTCAAACTTAAAAATATTTCAGATTAATAGGAGAAGGCTAGAAATATTTTAAATTCAGTGTGAGAGTTTTGTTTGAAGCAGAGCTATACAATTTGTACTTCTGAAACTATGATACCTAATTGTTTCATGTACAGTACCAAACCTGTCATGCCATGAATGGTGATCTGTGTACTACTATTTTTGTGCATTTATGTAAATTTATATTTAATATAGCAATAAAACTCTTTTAAAAAAAAGGAATACAATGTGGAAATTAATACATGAATTTACATTTTAAGCAGTGCTAGGACAAGGTCACCTAGAACCCAGAGCAAACATGCCAATCCAAGATATTTGAGCATTATGTGTGAGCAAACATTCTCCTGCCCCCAGAAAATTTTGAACTAATCTGCATGCTTACCCTCTAAGCATAACCCCCCCCTAAGACAAACCTGCCCCCTTGCTGAAATTCATCCTCCCAGCACAAATCTTCGACCCCACCCCCGTAGCTCAAATCTTGTCTGTCCCGAAATACCCCCAGGTAAAAAAAATCACACCTACTAGTACAAATTCACCCGCCCCAAAAAAAAGTTTTTTCTCCGAGCACAAATCTCCTCCCCCCTCTACCATATCACCTCTTCTAGTACAAACCACCCAAATCCCCCCCCCAGCACAAATTCTCTCCCCCCCCTCCACAGAAAATCCCCCCAAATCACTACGTCTAGCATACAACCCCAAATTTCCCCTCCTGGAACAATTATTAACCCCTGCTGCCCCTCCAGATTCCCTCTTCCAAAAAAATCCCCCCAATCTCCATCTCCTTGTGGCACCCCCCCCCCACATCACATGATATCACAGTGGCCTGGGCAATCATCCTTCCTGCCCACCCCTAATCCCGGCCATGATTTTAAGTGCCCCTTAACAGTTTGAGGTGATCAGGCCAGTAAGTCTTTTATTTTTCATCTTCCTTTAAAGGATTATTTCAAATAATCTAAGATGTAAATGTAAAAAGGATCAGCTTGATGTAAATAATGGTGTTAATGTGCTAATATTTTTTTAAAAATCTTTATTTTTGTGCATTATTTACAAATTTACATGGAGTCAAGCGCATTTTCATAGATTGAAAATTGGCAGAAAGCAAGAATTACAGATTCAGGCTATACTTCTTGCTTGCAGTGCTACACAATGCTTATAATAGACTCCTTCTAACAATGCAAACATGAGTTGGCACTGGCAGACTCACTAAAAGCCCTACACCCCCCATGGGGTTGATGTCTCAGCAGCTGTTAAGCAGGGAGACTAAATGATGATAGGTCAAATAAAGAGTTCCCTCTAGTGGTTAATTCACAAATCACTATGTTCATTGTGACAAAAATATGAAAGAACAAGCATATGTATAACTCACATCATGTGTTACTCTAAGGTAAACACTGCAGTAATAACTCAGAATACATGCTCACTGAAAATACATTTTACATTAATAAGCTATAAACACAAGCTCTTGCTACCTCTGCTTCTGCATGCGCTAGGAGTAATGAACTGCTCAGTATTGATCCCTAGGAGAATGATCATAATGTTTAACAAGATATCTTAGGGTGTTTGGAGGAAGTAGAAGAGCACAATACTGTTTCATGCAAATATAATAGCCTTCTTTTTGATTGTAATTTGGCTTTGAAAAATGTAATGCATCAATGTTGGTCAAGTTTAGTATTTTGTAAGCTTGTGTAATGACTATTTAATACCTAATAAGGGAAAAAATATTTTCAGACAGATTCTTGTAGTATTCACAGGACTTTTTGCAAGTGCATTATTTTATTTATCTACAGTCAGGTCCATAAATATTGGGACATGGACACAATTCTAACATTTTTGGCTCTATACACCACCACAATGGATTTGAAATGAACAACAACATGTGCTTTAACTGCAGACTGTCAGCTTTAATTTGAGGGTATTTACATCCAAATCAGGTGAACGGTGTAGGAATTACAACAGTTTGCATATGGGCCTCCCACTTGTTAAGGGACCAAAAGTAATGGGACAGAATAATAATCATAAATCAAACTTTCACTTTTTAATACTTGATTGCAAATCCTTTGCAGTCAATTACAGCCTGAAGTGTGGAACACATAGACATCACCAGACGCTGGGTTTCATCCCTGGTGATGCTCTGCCAGGCCTCTACTGCAACTGTCTTCAGTTCCTGCTGGTTCTTGGGGCATTTTCCCTTCAGTTTTGTCTTCAGCAAGTGAAATGCATGCTCAATTGGATTCAGGTCAGGTGATTGACTTGGCCATTGCATAACATTCCACTTCTTTCCCTTAAAAACTCTTTGGTTGCTTTTGCAGTATGCTTTGGGTCATTGTCCATCTGCACTGTGAAGTGGCATCCAATGAGTTTCGAAGCATTTGGCTGAATATGAGCAGATAATATTGCCCGAAACACTTCAGAATTCATCCTGCTGCTTTTGTCAGCAGTCACATCATCAATAAATACAAGAGAACCAGTTCCATTGGCAGCCATACATGCCCACGCCATGACACTACCACCACCATGCTTCACTGATGAGGTGGTATGCTTAGGATCATGAGCAGTTCCTTTCCTTCTCCATACTCTTCTCTTCCCATCACTCTGATACAAGTTGATCTTGGTCTCATCTGTCCATAGGATGTTGTTCCAGAACTGTGAAGGCTTTTTTAGATGTCGTTTGGCAAACTCTAATCTGACCTTTCTGTTTTTGAGGCTCACCAATAGTTTCCATCTTGTGGTGAAACCTCTGTATTCACTCTGGTGAAGTCTTCTCTTGATTGTTGACTTTGACACACATACACCTACCTCCTGGAGAGTGTTCTTGATCTGGCCAACTGTTGTGAAGGGTGTTTTCTTCACCAGGGAAAGAATTCTTCGGTCATCCACCACAGTTGTTTTCCGTGGTCTTCCGGGTCTTTTGGTGTTGCTGAGCTCACCGGTGCGTTCCTTCTTTTTAAGAATGTTCCAAACAGTTGTTTGGCCACGCCTAATGTTTTTGCTATCTCTCTGATGGGTTTGTTTTGTTTTTTCAGCCTAATGATGGCTTGCTTCACTGATAGTGACAGCTCTTTGGATCTCATCTCGAGAGTTGACAGCAACAGATTCCAAATGCAAATAGCACACTTGAAATGAACTCTGGACCTTTTATCTGCTCATTGTAATTGGGATAATGAGGGAATAACACACACCTGGCCATGGAACAGCTGAGAAGCCAATTGTCCCATTACTTTTGGTCCCTTAACAAGTGGGAGGCACATATGCAAACTGTTGTAATTCCTACACCGTTCACCTGATTTGGATGTAAATACCCTCAAATTAAAGCTGACAGTCTGCAGTTAAAGCACATCTTGTTCGTTTCATTTCAAATCCATTGTGGTGGTGTATAGAGCCAAAAATGTTAGAATTGTGTCCATGTCCCAATATTTATGGACCTGACTGTACTTCATGGGTAGTTTCATTAATGCCATTTATACAATTTGTAGTTTTAGTCCACAAATTAGTCAAACTATCAGCCATCTCAGCCATGCTTAACTCACAAATCCTCTTGAAATTACTATGCACCACTATGAACAAGAAGCAAATTCACTTTAAAACAAGATATTATTAACCTCTACAGCTAAAGGAATTGTGGAGAAATTAAAACCCCTCTCTGACATCTCGCTCTCACCCCCCCTTTCTTTAGTTTAAAAATATATAGCTAAATGCCCTTTTTACTTACCTAACATAACACCTCCAGTCCAAAGTCTTCTACTCTTCTGTTTACCTTCTTAATGGGTCTTTCATTAGGTCATATAGACACTTCCTATTGATTGCACAGTCCTGAATTATACTAACATCAGTGGTGGGGACTAGCAGTCTTAAAGGTACAGTTCAGCACTGGATCAGCAGTCCCCCACACCCAGAAATGGCAATGTCCAGGAACCAGGATGGGTCTTAGATGAAGAAGACCAGGTAGAGAAATTACAAACACTAGCAGGATGGGTTAGAGGAAGGTGCGAGAGAGATCACACTTAGCCTAAATGGGGTTTTAATCTTCAAAGTTCAGAACAGAGACACTGAAATTATAACTCCATTCCACTTTATTTTCTATTGCAATGGAATCTTGGCTGCCTGTCAACTCTGTAATGTAGACACACATACAAGTGGAACTAAACCCATCGATTTAACTTTTTCCCAAAACAGAGAAGGGAAGATGGACACCACTCATACCGATCCCAAGGAGTCAGAGAGGGAAGGACGCTATGTTGTGAGTGGCTTCAGCTGTCACTCCGGCCATGCCCTCCAATGTGTTTCGCCCACCCATAGGGGGCTTGGTCACAGAGGCTAGGGGTGTTTCCCAAAACAGTTATATTTAGGCCTTGTTGACACCATGGTAAAGAGATGTCAGTTTTTTCTGCATGGGGACAAAAAAATGATTGTTCTGCCCTGCTCACACCAGTATCACACGTGGATTTTTCCATGCAGGAATCTGCAACGAGTATAAAACTCACTAGATTACACATGAAAACTGATGTAAACTCGTGTCTCTGCAAGTGAAATGTGCACAGTTTTCCCATCAGTTTTAATGTACGTACGGTGTGAACTAGTCCTCAAGGCATACAGTGAATGATAACTGTCCCATTTGCTTGCACTCTCGATCGAACTGTCAAAACCTTTAATGGGTTTTGTCTTAACTGATCTCCTCTGCAGCACCATGACATCTGTAGATCAGAAAGAAGCTAAGATGCTAGCTTCTATAGCTGTAAAGGATAGGAGGGTTTCGTTCCACTTGAAGTGCCTCAAAGCTCTTAAAAGTCAACTGAAAACCAACTTCCGATTCTTTGTTGTGATGTTTGGAAATCTTTGAGAATGAATTACTTCACGGTACCTGCAGCTAGAAAGGTCAATGGTTACTTTTTTAAAGATATTTTAATGCTTGTTAAATTATCTATATACTTATTCACACTGTTGAGATTTGGCAAATTACAATAATACGCTTTATGCTCTGCATTAGCAGTGGACATGCACCATTTTTTTTGGAGTGCAGCTTACCAATGGTTTGCTGCAATGTAATTGCATTGGCATGGTGTATTGGGATTTTATAAGGAATGAATGGCACCATATTACTTGAAAGTACATAACTGTGCATTGCAGTAATGCATGTGGTATTATGCGTACTAAGGCACTGCAAGAGTGTGAATGGGCCCGTAATGTCCATAATCTAGACAAAGGTGCACCTTAAAGTGTAGCTATAGACAGACACGATATATCAACCATCACTTATAGGTCAAAGCAAGGACTAACTGGTGGCTGCTTGCTATTTTAGATCACCTGTGCAGCATCCCTGAAGCCCTTACCAACAGAATACTTTCATATATAAAAAAGTGAGCAGCTTACTAGTTGCTGTTTCTGGCTTGCCTTCTTCCCTCTTGCTCTTGGTCTATAGTTATGGAGTACAGCCTCACAAATCAATGGAGATGCCCGTACAATGAGGAAGGGTGGTGTAGAGCCAATAACCAAGGAAGCTGTTCAATGATTTTTTTTACATTGCACTTTATAGTTACGTGTAGATATGTAGTCCTCATATGACAGTGCTCAGGACTGTTAATTGGCTACTCAGGTGCTGAATGCCAAATTGTGTGAGGCAGGGGAAAGAATCCTATAGTCCCACATTCCCTGGTGTACTGCATTTTCTACTTTGCTCTGGTGGGGGAAAGCACTGGAAATGTAAAGGTAGGTGCATTCTAATGCCTGTTACCAATCTATTACCTCACCTTTTTCTAGTTGGGACCCAGTACAAAGTTACTTTCTAGTGGTTGTAAACTTCAGACATTAAATATGAACAAAGCATCTTCCTTTATAGTGTTTACTTTTCTCAAATAAGAGAACTAAGTATAATTTCTGTCTGCTGCTTAGTTCCTTCTGACAAGTTTTCCTGGCACCAAGAGAAAAATTGTGACAGGGGAAGGACCTCCAGATGATTTACAGCCTCTGCTCTGTTTCTTTGTGCTGCGTGAAGGGGGTTGTTTCCCTTCCCTCCAATCACCTCTCAGAGCTCTCCCCACTGAGTTCTGCAGTATGTAATTTCAGCTCACCGCTCCCTTTTTTTTAACTCTCAGACACCCTTTAAAAATTCACTATTTTGAATAGATAAAGAGAAGAGAAGACTGCAGATAGACAGGTACAGCCTATATAGAAAGATTTATTTTATCTCTATGTATCTCTGGAGGGCAATCACTTCACTGGGTGCACAATATGTAAGGATTTACAACCACTTTAATGGGTAATTGTACTTTTAGTTTAAAAAAAATGTAGAAAATGCTTCCCTCTCCAGTTGCATTCCCCAACTTTTACAGCACCTATATTTGCTCTATTATAACTATCCAGCACCTGTCCCAGAGAAATAAATAGCAAGAGCCTACCTGTTGTGCGTAAGTAGACAGTTTTTCATTTATCTATATGGAAAAGATCATGTGCACAATAGAGCAGAGGTGCTGGGCATTATATCTGATCAAAACACTGCCTGACACTGTGCAGACTAGAAAATGCAGTGGGAGGGGACACTGCTTTGGAGGTCTATATAACAGTTAACATTTTAATGAGGGAATAGAAGACTTTGTTTAAATTTCTATTTTTGTTTATGTAGCAATACCACTGCAGGAGCTGCTGGAAATGTTAGGTTCTCCTACCATTTCTGGATATAAATAGCAAAGAAATGGTAGAAGTGATAATTGCAATAATACAATGATAGCAGCACAATATATCCACAATATTATGTGAACACAATGAGAGTTTTTTTCTGTCTACCATCTGTGAGAAGCCTTGAACTGAACACACTAAGCGTATAGAGAATGAAACTGTAAGCAGCAATAAAACTGTGCTTAATACACAAGTATACCCAAGTGTATAGTTTGCAGGGTGCAGCTAACTACTGGGGTCTAAGGACAATATATTAGCCCTGTCAAGACACTGGCCAATTGCTAAAACTACCGCAGTCTCCTGGTGTTGGGGTTCTTCAAACTCAATGGTGGAACGCTGAACCTTCAAGTAAAATAATTTTTATTGTAAACGCGTCTTTGCAAAGTGTACAGTAATTAGCAACCGAGCAGTTAGATCTCTTTTGGGTCAAAGAGACCCTCACCAACAAGGCCGTCTTTAACTTGGGGCAAAAGAAGCAGCTGCCCAGGGCCTAGTCATTGTCGTGGGGCCCAAAGCAGCTGTCCCATGAGCCCACACTGCCGCCAGGGTTTCTTTTTTCAGCCTTAATTCCGGCACCTCCGGCGCTGCTCACTTCTGTCACTTGTAAATACAGAAGCACTGCTTCTATATTTACAAGTGACAGTGCTCGTCTCCCAGCGGCCGCTCAGAACCCTCCCTGCTCTACACATTGATCTTCATAGGAGAGAAGAAGAGGGAGGGGGAGGAGAATCCACACAGACAAAAGCTCCACCTCACTGGCAGCTTGTACAGATACACTGTAAGTATTCCTCTGCAGTCTCACTCTGAAAATTTTGTGTGTGTGTCTGTTTTTGGTGGGTGAGCTCTGAAATGAAATCTGTTAGGAAGAGAGTTTTGTACTTGTGGGGAGGGGTGAACTTGTATGAACACAGCACACCCCTCAACCCTTCACTCCGTACACAGTGCACCCCTCAATCCTACACTCTGTACATAGGGTACCCCTTAATACTGCACTCCGTACACAGTGCACCCCTCAATCCTGCCCTCAATACACAGCACACCCCTCAACCCTGCACTCCATAAACAGTGTAACCCTGAACTATGTATACAGAGCACCTCTCAACCCTGCACTCCATACATAGCGCACCCCTCAACCCTGCACTCCGTACATAGTGCACCCCTGAACTCTGCACTCTGTACATAGCGCACCCCTCAACCCTGCACTCCATACACAGTGTAACCCTCAACCCTGCACTCCATACACATTGCACCCCTCAACCCTGCATTCCGTACGTAGTGCACCCCCCAACCCTGCACTACATACATAGCACACCACTCAATCCTGCACTGCATACCAGAGCAATTCTGAACTCCATACACAGAGCAACCCTGAACTCTATATACAGCACAACCCTGAACTCCGTACACAGCGCATCCCTCAACCCTGCACTTTGTACAAAGTGCACCCCTGAACCCTGCAGTCTGTACATAGTGACCCCTTCAACCCTGCACTCTTTATGGACCCTGGAAGCCCATCCTCTGAGATAATGCTAACATTGAGCTCTGTTCCCACCTGTATTTAGTTAACCTTCATAGTTGTGTGTTCTCCGCTATGCTCATTGCTAATAACAAGTTCTAGAATTTTCTTTCTAGTGGTGGGTCTTGTCCCCTTCGCAGTCTGTGGTGTGCAGGAAGGGAGGAAATTGTGTGCTGTAACCACTAGCAACCAATCAGTGAGCTGTAAGGATGTGCAGTAACCTCTAGCACCCAATCAGTGAACAGTAATGATCTGTTGTAATCTCTAGCAACCAATCAGTGAGCAATAATAATGTGCAGTAACCTCAAGCAACCAATCAGTTCACAGTAATGACGTGCAGTAACCTCTAGCAATCAGTCAGTGAGTGGTAATGATGTGCAGTAACCTCTAAGAACCAATGTGTGAGTGGTAAGGATGTGCATCACCCTCTAGCAATTAATCAGTGAGCAGTAATGATGTGCAGTAACCTCTAGGGGTGCCCAAAATAAATGTTTGCCCTGGATCCAATCAATATTAAAGATGGCCCTGATTGTGGGTAAATCATGGCAGCCTAGAGAGGACAATCTTCCTTAGTGCCTATGATGTTGCATGGATTGTAAAAAAAGGGCACCTTTTCGCACCCAAAGGGAGTAGCAAAGTGGCACATGGCGCCATGCAGTGGCACACAGTGGGTGTGATCAAACTCTTACCAATGGAATGGGTTTAAGGGGCATGGTTAAAAAAGAAAAGAAGCCTTATTGTACCTATAAAATATGCTTGGATTGCTGTGCCACAATCAAAAGTCCCGCAGATACTGACACTGAACAATCAGAGATACATTATTTCTTGCTAACTGTTGTAAAATATAAGATCTTTGTGGAAATATGGCATATGCATTTTCTTTTGTTTTAAATAGATAGCTGTTTTGGAATAGCATAAATTTAAAATATTTGAGCTTTTCAACTACTATTTAAAATAAAGCATTTTACATTTTTTAACCATTTAAATTGGAATAATGTGGCCTTAAAAGTTCCATATTTTTCCATATTTTTGCTGCTGTTTCATACATCCCATGTTATCTCTTTCCCAAACTATTATATACAGAATATATCATGTGCTCCTGTGTTTATTCCAGGGAGTCCTTCTAGGATTAGCTTTTGCTGAAACACTTCTGGAGCAGGACTTGATCCAATGGGCAGTAGAAGTCATCAATATATACCCAGCCAAATAGAGCTGAACATTTCAAGTAACATGACTACTCATTTAGTTTAATTTGCCAGAATCTTTGAAGGAAAGCAAATAGTAGTGACATAATTGACCAAATGTGGTCAAGGCCATAAATGGCCAAAGTATTTGCCCAAATATAGACAGTGACCATATTTGGGCAATGATTTCATCTTTGCTTATGTGACTGGGTATTCTTGCTGTCATATATAGAAGCAATACAAGGGGCTGACTGGCCAAAAGGTGGGCTTTTGCCAGTATGCCTGAACAACCAAAGTTTGGTTCCAATATAGGTTCAGACTGAACCATCGGGTCATCTCTAGTTCTAAATTTTATTTCCCTCAGAGATGTTAACAGCCAGAATGCTGTAAAACTGTACATTTATCAAGCCCATAGCCTGAAATGCTTTGACTCCAAGTGGAATATAATACCTATACTTTACCATAGTAAATTCAAATCAGTATCTTTTTTATTCCAAGGGTTTTATAGCTTTAGTTTGCATGTACCTATGGGTTTCAGAGTGCTTTTGTTATACATCATGAGTAGTTGATTGTTAGGCAAAGTCATTACATGCTTATTAATTAAAGTTATAACATTGGAGCTTGCTCTACTATCCAGCTGAAACCTAATGGGTTTTTTCGTCACTAGGTACATATTGCTTTACTATATTAACAATCTCTACTGCCAGCTATACTTCTAGCCATGGTCCTTGAAATTCATAAAGAGTGCATAGACAATTTTTAGAAGTATGTCTTGCATCTAAATGACAAATGTGTTTCTGAAACATGTACAGGAATTTTTTGCAGAGATGCCCCAGAATGTGTATCACAATTTACTCCAAGATGAAAGAGGTTTTGTTAACTTCCAGGTTCCTTATCTCAGATATAGTGGTATTTATTAATCAGTTAATCAGAGCCAGGGGTGGACTGACAACTCATGGGGCCCCTGGGCAATAAGGGATCATGGGGCCCCTGTGTCCATGCCCAAACTCAAAAAAGCCTATGAAAAAGGTACCAGGGGCATCTCATGGGGCCCCCTACTGACCCCGGGTCCTCGGGCAGTGCCCGAGTTTCCAAATGGTCAGTCCACCCCTGATCAGAGCCATAGTGACATATTGGGTAAGCATCTCAAAGAAGAATGTGATTCATCTGTTGCCTGTTATAGAATCAGCTATAGAAATATTGCACCTCTTTTGTGAATTTGGCTCAGGAATTCCATGCACAGCTTTGCAAAGTCTGTGTTTTGTATCACTGTGTTTACTTGTCTCTGTTGCAATTTGTTTTTTTGCCACTGATTTTGCATATCTGACCTTGTGCTGGGCATTTCTCCTTGCCTCTCTCATGTTTTGTTTTCCATAGTATTTGCATAAGTTGCAGATAGTCTTTGTCGTACATGCGCTTTAATGGGTATTGTATGCGCACTGCCATCAGTTGAACCTTTAGTTATCTTTACACTGCCTTTGGCCAACTGCGAGGCTCTGCATTTCTGAATACATATCTCTAGTCCCAGATCTTCCTCTCTTAGTAGGCTTTCTCTTAAGTGAGAATATTGGATTCCACATTTCAACATTGTAACATAGCTAGTGGAAAAGAACAAACAAGGACGCACTCTCATCGTGCATTACCGTGGTATAACACGTATTTTATTAAATGAAAAGAGGATATATACTCACAAACCAACGTGATAAAAGGCAGTAAAAGTGGTCCACAAGAACAGTCACAATACATCTGTGTCTAATGGTGCAGATAGGCTAACGCGTTTCGGGAGCTAAACCCCCTTCCTCAGAGCTAGAGATGTGCCTGCTGGCCACAAGCATATATACTAGTGAAATGTCAGAAGGAGGGTGGATTAAACCCTCCCACTCAGCCAAAAAAAAAAAAGGAGCTTGAATGGTCATACTACCTGAACCAGCAATCAGTGTGCTGTGTACTTAGCACACTCGTATCCATATATGATGCATATACATTATAAATAATAATAATTATTAGTGGATAGTAATAATAATAATAAATAAATAATTAATAATTAATAAATAAATTGATGAATAAAAAATACATGAATGTATGGTATATGGTGGATGATGAGACATTGATGAATAATATATAAATAAATAAATATAAAAATAAAAAATATAAAAATAATAATAGATAATAAATGAAAAATGATAAATAAATGAATAAATATAATAGATATATAGATGATGATAGATGATTAATAGTTTACAAATGGTCAGATTCCCCGATCCTAAAAGGGCAGCACCTCTTCTGTTGGCATTTTGGCATCGCCTTAGTTGTATGAAGACTGGAGCGCTGGTTTCGTTTGTTCGTCTTTTGGAGTTTTATTGTAACAGAGCTATCCACAGTTTATCCAATTTCTTGATCTCTCTAACAAATCATATCTTCCTAAAATGTCATTCTTTTTAGGGTCACGGTGTCACACCTCAGTAAAGTCTTTCATAGTCTTTCATCTGTATGTCTTTTTCTTTGAATAAGCTCTGTGAAATTTGTCTGCTTTTTCCCCAACTAAGTAATGGGGAAAAGGCAGTTTTATTGTAGATTTCTTATCACTGGGTGCTACTGTTAGATCCAGATACAGAGTAAACCTCTTTTTATTGCTTCCATGTTTGAGACAGATTAGAACAGCTCACATCTAGTCTAGTCCCAGTGGGTTTCAGTCCACTCTCTAAGTTATCTTTATATGTACAGTGACACTTCACTTACAGTTTCTGTGGTTCTGTCTTCAACTGTGGGCTTTGCTGTCTCTCTCATTGATTTCAGCTAGTCAGATGTTTCTTGCAAGTTCTGTTTGCCGCTGCCACCATTTTTAAATAGTTACTCTTGCTTATGATTGCTGACACACATGGGGGTTGATTTACTAAAGGTAAATAGGCAAGTGCACTGAAATTGCAGTTGCTCTAGATCTGCGGGGAACAAGCAAAGAAAATTTAAAAAACAGCATTTTTGCTTGCACATGGTTGGATGAAAGAAATCAGCAGAGCTTCCTCTTATTTCACAGCTTCATCTTGGATCTAAAGCAACTGCACTTGCAGTGCACAGCCTATTTGTCTTTAGTAAATCAACCCCATGGTGTGCATAAACAATGTGTTTTAAGAATGCACAGAAAATCTTCACATGGAATGTATCTCACAGTTAACAGAAAACCAACAAGTTTTACAAACAACTAAGGATAAGTGCATGTGTCTGGGTTTGGTTTGCAGGGAGTTTGTTGAACCCATTGTGAAGTTAGAAAATTGTTAACTTAAAACTGAACTCCATTGAAGTCTATATAAGGGGAAAATCTCTGAAATCAATTCTGGATATTTTCAAAACTAATATGCAAGGCATTGTAACAAAACGTATGTTGGTAAGTTGTCCATTTTTATTGAAAAAAAAAATTAAAAAATACCTCACAGTGAAAAGTTATGATACTTCAAGGACAACATAAGAAAAACAAAAATTCTTTGAATTACATTCTTGGGAGATGCTCTTAAGTTGTATGTAGTGTTACTTAGCAGCACAACCCTCACAGACAGCACCAGTGACACCATATTCTATAATATAGATGATTTTTTTAATGTTACTGCTTGGCTTAAATACAACAGCAGCACCCTAATCTGATTAATTACAAAAGCAAAAAAAGCTTTTTTTAGGTAGTTGTAAGCTGTGACATTTTGGCAGCAATGTCACCGCTAGCTCTATCCAATTGTTGATGACAGTTCTGACAGTTGTCAATCAGACATAAGCAATTGGGTGGAGCTAGCGGTGACGTCACTGCTAGCTCAGCCCAATTGTCAAATTGTGGCGAGTGTTCAGCGGGGGCAGACCGGTTGGTGGGCTTTGGGGTTTTTTTTTTCTATGAGTCGGTGTCACCATGACAATGCTGGATGCCGGGATTGATGATGGATTACAATGATGGAACCATTTTTTTAAAATAAAGGACTTGTCAAAAACTGTTGTTTTTTGTTCAATAAAGGATTAAGTACTCCTTACTCATTCATGGGGGGGCTGCATCAGGGTGCCCCCTTATTTAAAGGGGTGCCCTAATGCTAATGAGTCCCCCTGCCCGTAGACTCCTACAACCACCGGACAAGGGTTGTGGGGAAGAGGCCCTTGTCCCCATCAGCATGGGGACACCGTCCCAATGCCGAGGGCACGTGGCCTGGTAAACCATGGGGGGGGGCGCTGGTTCGTCCCCCCCTTTCCTGGCCTGCCAGGCCTGTGCTTGGATCATGGGTGTGGTAGGAACTTTTTTTCCCCATTTTTGGGGGTTGGGTTTCCCCTTACAAGTTCTACCAAGCCTAAAGGGCCTGGTATGGCTTTTAGGGGGAATCTCACGCACTTTTTTCTCCCATTTGTGGGAGGAGGGGTTCCCCTTAAAAGTCCTACCAGGCCTAAAGAGCCACAGGGTGGGGTCCCTCCTAACCTTCCTACCAGACCTAAATGGCCTGGTAGGGATTGAGGGGACCCTACACTGTTTTTTTAATGTATTTTTGTTTTATTAGTATTTTTAAAAATTATTATTTATATATTTTTTTCGGGGAGAGTATTCTCCTCTCTGTCTTATATAGTGTGGGGTGGAGACTGTGCACTGTGCATTTTCGGGCAAACAGTTGGTGGTGCCCTCACACCATATCCCTTCAGAGTTATTCTTGATGAGTGCAGTTGTCACTGTTCTAAAAAACTGAAATGATAAGCACCTGTCAAACAGGTGCAGAAAAATTGGGCCTTGGGTGTTGGTGGTGCCTGCACACTGTAGCCCTTCACAGTTGCTCTTGGTGAGCGCAGGAATGGGCCCTGCTGTTAATAATTGTTAAAAATTAGAACAAAATTGTGAAAAATTTAAATTACATGCACCTGTCAAACAGGTGCAGAAAAATTGGGCCTTGAGTGTTGGTGGTGCCTGAACACTGTAACCCCTCACAGTTACTCTTTCTAAGCTCAGGAATAGGCCCTGCTTTTAGAAATTGTTAAAAATTAGAACAAAATTGCAAAAAATTTAAATTACATGCACCTGATAAACAGCTGCAGAAAAATTGGGCCTTGGGTGTTGGTGGCGCCCTAAACCAAAAACATTGTTGGAAGCTAGCATAATCAGGATTCAAAAATAGGATACACAGCATAGACAGTCTTCAAGGGATCCCAGATCCCTAACAAGTTTAATCAGTTACATCAGCATCAGCGGCTTGATAGCTGCTGTTGATCCAGGTTTGATTAATTTGATAAATGTCAGCTGGTCAACATTGTATGTGGACAGATGCACTCTTTTATCCATCACAAAACCTCCAGCAGCACTGAATGTCCACTCGGAAAACACACTGGATGCAGGACAGGCCAGTAGCTCAGTTGCATATTGAACAAATTCTGGCCAGTCATCCATCCTCAAGACCTAGTAACCCAGTGGATTCTCAGTTGGAAAGGTCTCCAAGTCTGCTCTTGCCATAAATAATACTGCAACATATGATGCAGATGCTTAAACCTACCAGCCCTGGGCACTGAGGACTAAAGAACTGTTAAATGGCACCGGTCAGCCGGCTGCTCTTCCTTTGACCAAATGAAGCCTCAGAAACACTTTGTCCAGGAAATGGTAACCTCCCAGTGTCTGCAAAGGTGTTACACAAATTTTTATTCAAAGCATCCTGTTTCATCCTCTGCTCCTTCTATGAAGGCAGGATGAAATCTGCAACTTTACCCTTGTGTAGAGATGTGCTGGTTGCTTTAAATCTTAAACAGCAATTGCAAAACATTTTTTTTTCTTTTCCCTTGTTGTGAGTGAAAGACAGGAAAAGCAGGACTGCTCTGATTGGTGGTTGCTACAGCTGAGAAGGATCCACCCATAGCAGCACTGTTGCAGCTGAACTTATGATTGGCTGTAGAGGAAAAGGAGAGAGGAAAAAGGAAGAAGAAGCACATGTGGGGAGGCAGACATTTTCAGGGGACCGCATGGAGCAAGGGCTCCTAGTGTAAAGTCACAGAGTCTCATTCTCTGTGCTGCTAGAGCCCATGGGCTGGGTTGGGAGTGTGTAGCAGAGAAATTGTTGCAGGAGGACAGTATGCAAATTAAGGATCGTCCTTCCTGACACTCAGGATTACAGCCACTCAAGTGCATGTGTCTCTCAAAGTCTGGAGCTGCTGAAAGAGAGAGGATTTCTACTGCTGTCTAATGCTATCTAGAGGACAATCCAGAAACCATGAGTACTCTGTGATGAAAGGGGATTTTGATATTGCTGCATTTGCTGTTCCTCTCTGGAGAATGGTCATGAGAAAGCCTGCTCTCTAATTCTCAGAGTGACACAGATCTTGGAAAGCCCAAGCTGCTCAGAATTCGCTATTCCTGATGCTGATTGATGAGAGTACTCTGTCTCTGTATAATACTGGTTTGTCTCCTCAAGATTTGTGCTGTGGCTGAAGAGTGTGTTTAGTTCCAAGTCCCCACAGAAGTTTGCTGCTTTAAATATACTGAGCAAGTGTCAGTATATCAGGATTTCACCTGTATGGTAAAGATTAGTTGAAGTGTTGTTTTCTTCTATTGCAATGTTCACTGGAAGATTCTGCTTAAAGGAGACTGTGCTATCCTGCTACCCCTGGATTACAAATACTCTCCCATGCAGAGAGCGAGCGCTCTTCCATTGATTAAAGGGCCCCAACGTTGAGAGACTTTAAGTTTCATCCCACTGGCCAGT
The DNA here is from genome assembly GCF_062004578.1 of Staurois parvus. Classification (NCBI taxonomy): domain Eukaryota; kingdom Metazoa; phylum Chordata; class Amphibia; order Anura; family Ranidae; genus Staurois; species Staurois parvus. Next base: position 2,464,842 of record NW_028317941.1, read on the forward strand.
GGTTAGGTAGGACATTTCTGCTCTAGATAGTACTGCTATAGCAAATGTCAATAAGCTGCTAAATCTCATTAACAGTTATTGTTTCATGTGTCAATGTCACCCTAGTCAGTGTGATACTAGTAAATTTTTGGAGTCTTTGGCGAGTGAATTGTGATTTCTTACTAACTGTGTTATGCAAAGTGGTATCTGTGTTTTGTGTACATTACCTGTGTTAAATCAGCTAGTTCTTTTTCAGGGTTTGTTTTCTTCAATAAAACCCATAAAAAATATTCTCAGAGTGTCAAAGTGTTCTGGGTATAATCGGAGGTGTCACCAGATTCAGGTGGGAGCTGAACCTATATATCTAGCCAAGCATCACCCAAGGGTGTGCTACACTTGTAACATGGATTAGGAAGGAATGTCAGCCAGTAATGATCTCTCTCCTTGATATCACAAATCCTTGGGTCCTTTCGCAGGCTTTGCAGAATCAGGGAGCCAATGCAGCATAAGTTTGAGGAGGCATGAGATTCTGAGTTCTCTGGGTCACTGAGAATGACACTGTCAGGAAGTACCTTCTCCCAGCCACATATTACTCCTGCCTGGGTTTCTGGTTTCTGGGGACTGAAAACCATCCCTTGAAGACTGTTGTATGTTATCCTCTACTTCTATGCTGCCACAATCCTCCTCCTCCTCCTGTCTATTCTGCGGCCCCACAGGAATAGTATCTGCATAAAAGGGGCCTTAAGAGCAGGCCCAAAGCAGGGCAAAAAATAGTCCAGGGCATTTTAGACTGAGCAGCCAATTTGTCCAGCAACCAGAGGGGGGTTGCAGGGATGGTAGGTGATGAGATAAGCATGGTCGATCCTCTCTACTGAAATAAGGGGCACTGTAATGATTACAGTGCAGTTCCCTTTATATAACAGTGCCCCTTTACATTACAGTGCACATAGCCATCACAGCCCCCCATCACAGTGCCCCTTGCAGTCATGACCCCCTTTTCTCTATAATCACAGTGCCCCCTTTTACTCAATTCCTCCCCTGCACAGTCATTACTTCAGCAGGGCAGTGGCAGGATTCAGCCTGTGTCTCCTGTCCTGGCTCCCCCCATTCCACCAACGATGTCATCCTATCAACAGAGCAGGGGGCCAGAGGAGCTTCAGATATGGATCATATTTAAAAACAGGTGATTACCCACTAGTTAATATGGTAAGATCTCCAGCTCCTCCTGCCCCCTGTTCTGCTGATAGGATGACATCGATGGTGGAGCAGGTTGCCGGGAGAGGAGACACAGGCATGGACGCATAGTACTCCTCTCTCTCAAGCACTTTGTATATCAGATCTATCCAAGTAGATCACTTTCTCTTTATATATGGGATTCCTCTCTCAAATTTCTTCATATATCTGACCTTTCTCTCTTTTCTCTGTATATATCGAATCTCTGTATAGTAGTTTTCGCTTTCCCTGTATATGGAATTGCTCTGTATAGCTGATATTTCTCCTTCCTCTATGCATAGTAGATTTCTCTGCATAGAGGATCTCATATATCAGAACTCTGTATTCATGAATAGTAGATCTCTCTGTCTATGGGACCCCTCTCTGTACATGGGATCTCTCTGTGATTTGGATTTCTGTCTCTCTATATAGTAGAACTCTCCCAATGTCTCTCTGTATATGGGATCTCTCTGTACAGTAGATCTCCCTGTATACAGATCCATCTCTCTCTCCTATGTCCCTTTCTTCTTCCCCCTCTCTCTCCTTCCCTCTCTCCCTCTCTCTCTGTATAGTAGACCTCTCTCTTACACACTCTCGAGGCCCCCGAAGCGCTGCATAGCGGGAGGTGAGCGGCAACCACAGTCTGGGTTAACCGCCTGGACCGCGGTTGGCACACACCTCCCGCTGTGCGGTCTGGTCATAAACAGGCCACAGAGCAGGGTTTGGGCCCAGCAGCCCCGGCCCACCAGGTAAGTGCTCTGTATACCCTATGGCCAGTTCAGACCTGCTTGAGAGGAGGCTGTTCTGCCTCTTCCCGCTGTTCTGCCTTAAGTGCCCTGCTCATGATCCCACGCAGCATGTGCTCCAGCAGGAAGACTAGAGGGATAGTGTCACTGATGCATGCATTGCCGGGGCTCACAAGCCTTGTGGCCTCCTCATATGGTGACAGGAGGGTGCATGCATCCTTTATTAGCAGTCATAGGCCTGGCAAAAAAAAGCCAAGCTCCCCTGAGCCTGTCCTATGCTCCTTGTGCCATACTCACACAGGTGCTCATTGATTGCCCTGTGCTGCAAGTGCAGCCGCTGCAGCATTGCCAATGTTGAGTTCCACCTGGCAAGGAGAAGGAGAAGTCTACACTTTATTTTGATGTGGGTCTTTCAGGTGCTGTTGCCAATGGGCTGAATGGCAGGTCAGCATATCTCTTGTCAAGCATGTGGTGCCCAAGCAGCAGGTGTTTGATCTGCTTGATCCACTTCTGACAGAGTCTGCAAACAGCAACACTGAGGTCTGCTGCATATGATGAAAAAATCCCACACAAATGAACTTTTGGTAGTCAGTGGGGAGTAAGCAGTGCCCTGCACCTGTGGAGCTCTGTCGTGTAATGCAAGGGTGGCTGCCCTTATGCCTGCCCCTGGAGGACATCCTGCCTCGTTGCAGTTGTGCCTCCTCCTCACTTTCCTCCTCTTTTCTCTCAGGCACCCAAGTACAGTCAGTAACCTCATCATCCCCTCCCTCCTTGTCACTGGAGCCAACTCGGCAGTATGCTGCGAGGGGGGGAACATGACTGCCAATTTCTTGTCCATCATTGGCAACCCCTGTCTCTAGGCTCATGTCACTCAACCTTCCTCAACCTTGAAACCAACATTGGAGCATTCAAATTGCTGCGCGTCCTCCAGCAGCATGTAACTGAACCTATGATCGAACAATTTAGGTGCATGATGGTGGAGCTACAGAAGGAGTAGCTGTGGACAAGGAGCCTGTAAAATAGGCCACTTTGGCAGCTGCAGTGGAAGGCAAACTAGTATGAGGAGGATGTCGATGGTTTAATTATCAACTCCATCACCTCTTCTGCATGTTGTGGCTCAATGACACAACCAGCACTGGAAAAAAAGGACAAGCTTGCCCTGCCTGCAGAGTATACACCATGTCCATGACCACCAATTTCACTGTGGACACAGAGGCTGCTTGCCCTCTTTTAGCTGCCTGTGAGCGTCTGCCTCTCCTTGTTGGCCTTTCGGACATGATGGAGATTTTTTTCTTGGATTTTTATAACTTTTTATGGGATGAGAATTTGGTGCTTGGGTGCAATAATTTTGTGCTTAGTGCACAACCATTTTACTATTTTTTTTCTTTTAATAAAGATAATAGAGGGTACAGCAATTATGGAGAATTTTTTTTTACTGCTGCTGCAAAATGAAATTAAAATAAATGAAAAAAATTAAGAAAGCAAAAAAAAAACAAAACTGGTGACGCAGAAGGAAGAAGACCTGCGACTCAAAAGGAGGAACAGCAATTGCTGAGAAAATGTTTTTGCTGCTGCTGGGAAAAAAAAATTCAGAAAGCCAAAAAAAAAAAGGGAACCACTACTGATACAGAAGGAAAAACACCTGTGATGTAGAAGGGGGAACAGCAAATATGGCCAACATATTTTTGCTGCTGCAGCAAAGAATAAATAAATTAAATAATAAAAAAAAATTCAGAAACCCAAAAAAAAAGGGAATCACTGCCGATGCAGAAGGATGAACAGCAATTATGCCATAAATATTTTTAGTGCTGCTGTGTCGAAAAAAAATTTAAATTAAATTAAAAAAATAAAATAAACAAAAGCAAAAATAAAATAAAGAAAACCACTGCTGATGCAGGGGGAGGAGCACCTGCAACACAGAAGGGGGAACAGGAATGATGCAGCAACAGAACCTGATGCTGAAAAAAAAAAGAAAAATTTAAAAAAAAATTTAACAAAGAAGAAAAAATGGGAACAGTGGTGATACAGTAACACTACTATACTGCTCCTCACAACACCGCACTACACTGTCACTGACTACACTGCACTGTATCCTAACACACCACTAAGTTCACGAACACCAACACACTACATAAGGCAGCTGTGTAAGCAGCCTTATATAGTGTGAGCCATGATTGGCCAAAGTCACTGAGACCTTGCCCAATCATGGCTATCACAGTGCATTTTGATGTCATTGGCCAAAGCATTGCCCCTGACCTCTGGTCAGGGGCATTGCTTTGGCCAATCATGGTTCTCAATGCATTGTGAGAGTGCACTGCATTGTGGGGTGCTCGATGGGTGAAAAGCCCGCCAAACGCCCTTACTGTTCGTGTGTTCGCCGAACATACGAATACCCGATGTCCGAGTTGAACCTATGTTCCACTCGTACATCATGCCCAACACTAGTATGTGATAAGTGAGGAAGAAAATAAAGATGTGACATATTCTAAAATTGCTTGATGGTTTCTTTATGAACACCAAACTGCTTATCAAGGCTGTGCTCTTGTGTACTGGTGATATAATGCACCTGGCTTGTAGATCCTTTAGTTCATCTTCTACTGGTTGCATTAAATATACAGGCATTCCTCTTATTGGTAACCTATTGGACTCCATTGTTGAATCAATTTCAGGTTAGTATATGCCTTCAACCTTCAAAGGGGTTTACATAAATTTATAGTCTGTAAATCTAAATAGCCATCTGCCTTTTGTTCTGAATAGCAATGAGCCGAACTGTCCTGGGTTTAGCTCAAGCAGGGTTCAGCTAACTTCAAAGAAGTTTGGATGCTGAATCTGTAGCTAACTGAAACCGATGCAATCTGAAACTGTCAAAAAAATAACATTTCTATTTTTAAAAGAAAAAAAAATGTAGGTGAATGGGCTAGGTGATGTCCACTCCATAAATCAGGATTTCTATTTTGTGGAGGTATATTTTATTTTAGTTTACTAAGGCCTTTTTGGGGCACTTAGACAGATACACTTGTTTCTGACACAAGCAAAGCCACCCCTTGTTTTCAGCAGTGTATACTTGTCAAAAAAAGTTTGTGCACCATAATGTCACAGATCTATTCTCCATTATGTCGCTGCCATGTATTAAAAAAAAAACACAGGCAAACCCAAAGTGAGGGACATCGATCCTGAATTCACAGGTTATAGTTGTTTTGAGTTCTACATATTTATATTTTTAATTGTCATTTTTTAAATTTATTTACTTTTTTATTGTTTTTTTCTTGTAAGGCCATCCCTGCCTGATCTCAGGCAATGCAAACTGGGTGCTATCTATATAAAAAAGGAAGTCTTAGTGCCATATACCAACTTGTCCCTAAAAATATTATAAAAGCAAAAGGGGGGGGGCAGTCTGGGGGAAGGAGAGGCAGCACCATAAAGTTAAGAGTTGAACACTACAGCTATTGGCTGCCTGTCCTTCCCCAAATCTTCCTTTTTGGCTGCACATATCAGAGAATCAGTGTGGAGAAGCTGGATCTGGGAAGCTGGATATTTTTGCAACATGCCAATGGTGAATCATACAGGAGGTATTGAAGTGCCTGACAAAACCTTTTTCTATTAAATCTTCCAGGCTCTGAGCTCAGGCTTTAATGCTGTCTTTCCTCCTCCTTTTCCTCAAAGCAGTGGATGGATGGAGGATGCAGTACAAACTCTTTGTCACATTTCCTGATAGTGGTTGGGTCTCCTGGGCAGCACAGTGGCTAAATGATTAGCACTTCCGCCTGGCAGTACTAGGGTTGTTGGTTCAAATCCCAACCGCCCACCACCTGCATATTCTCCCTGTGCCTGTGTGGATTTCCTTTGGGTACTCTGGTTTTATCCCACACTCCAAAAGACATGCTGGTAGGTGAACTGGCTCCTGTCTAAATTGGCCCTAGTATGTGTGTGTATGAATGTAAGTTATGGACCTTAGATTGTACGCCCCTTGAGGGTTAGGGACTGATGTGAATGTACAATATATATGTAAAGTGCTGCGTAAATTGACGGTGCTATATAAGTACCTGAAATAAATAAATAAATCTACTGAATTATAGGCTTAGCTTCAGGAAGAGGAAAAAAGAAGACAGGGTTTTAAAATATTTTTTTTAACAGTATGTACAGATTTAAATTTTTTTCCTTGTACAGTTGTCCCTGCCCTAGTAAAACAAACAGGAGCAGGGATGGCAACGAAAACTCATTCACTCAAGCCATCAAATCAAAGCATGTATACGGTGTTGAATTCTGAAACTATAGTGTACAGTCAAGAAAACAGTTAAAGAACTGAAAGGTCAGCTGAGGTAGAAAATTCTATAAATCAGTCTATGACTACAGTAAAACTCTAAAGTCTATTTGCTTTCAGGAAAAATATCTCTAATGTGTTAACAGGGCCATTTCTGGAGTGCAGAGAGAACCATATTGTTATGAAAAAAAGGATATTGGACCTTCTGAGACACATGGAGGGTTATTTAATTAAACTGTATGGTGCAAAATCTGGTGCAGGTCTGCATAGACACCAATCAGCTTACAGGTTTCATTGTCAAAGCTTAATTGAACAAGCTGAAGTTAGAAGCTGATTGGCTACCATGCACAGCTGCACCAGATTCAAAGCAAAGACCTCATTGGTTATCAAGGAGAAAATGACTATATTGTGTTTATTTTCTACTAGAAAAGTATCCTATGTACATTTAAAAATGTATTTTAAAGTTTAATTTAAGTTTATTTAAAAGTTTATGTATTTAAATAAACATATTTATTTAAATAAACACGTATCTTTCTCTCTCTCTATATTTTTAACACATTTGAAATAAATACATATTGGTGCTGCAACAACTTGTGCACAAAAACCTGAAATGTAAATTAGTACTTAAAGTCTTACTAAACCCAGGACCTTGCTTTCACTATATCTGGTCTCCCACAGTACACAGAACATGGAAGTGCAATTTTAGTAAATATAAACGGCTAAATACCTTTTCTCATCAGCAGTTAGAGCAGTCTTGTAACTTCTATCAATGTCCAGTTGAGCACTGGTTAAAGCTTGTAGAAGAAGTTTTCTTTCTGCTGTAGAAGGATGCAGAACCCCTGACCTCTGTCTGGACGGCGCAGATTGGCCCTGTGCTGATCACATGCACTATCTCAAGAAAATTTTTTTTTTTTCGCCATCTTAATTCCCTCAGTGCACCCATAACATATGGGAAATCGTTTGATGTGTACTTGGAGCATGTGAGTGGTTTGTTCTGCTTGTATATCCAAATAAATAAGCATATTGCACTATGGAAGGTTTTCTTTTTTATCCATCCATGGCCCTGAAATCTCATTGCTGAGTCCTCCTATTAAATGGTGGAGTGGATATCGATGTGATAGAGGAGTTATTGTGGAGCCATTGGGACAAAGGTTTATCTTGATGATTGAGAGTCCAATCGGTGTGGAACATCACTATATGATTTGTGGCCCCTAGGGGTCGAGTGAAGGAGGAGAGGAGGCACTCTAGCCACTGGAGGATTTAAGCACTAGAGTGACACTTTGATTAGAGCACAGATTTGAAGTGGAGGAAGAAGAACACACATTTTTTTTATATATATATATATATTTATTTAAAAAATGTTTTATATATATTTATTTATTTCACAAGAGAGTGTTAGCATGCGTTTTGCACTTTATTATATATTGCATTTTTATATTGATTGATTGTCAACACTGGTCACTTTAATGTAGTGGCTGTTCACTGTGAGCACATTTTAATTATATTTTAGGTTGTATTCAATATATATATGTGGTTTGTGAGCACTGGTCACTTTGTATACACCGAGTGTGTGCACATTTTGTACCAATTTTAGCCTCTTGATGGCAGACTGGTTGTTTTTCTGCTTGTTTACACATGTATATTGGATTGATGCACTAGTCACCTTATTCTTATGTTATATAATTTGTAATATATATTTTTATTAGGTTAATTTATTTAGTACCCTCAAGGCTGAGCGCTTCATCCATTTTTCTGTGGTTTTTTTTGGATCCCAAGGTATAGGATTTAGATGATAGCAGCTTGCTCTGTTTCAAGTAACTCTGTGGAGCGCAGGAGGTTTTTTATATAATTGACATTGTGGAGTCCACTGTCCAGAGCAGGAGCACATGCGTTCGGTTGCTTTATTCTTCTTTCCAGTATAACAAGCATACTTTACTGCATATACAGACTGATTTTACTGTTGTGGTTTGAGTAACACTTTAACAGATATAGATACAATACAGATTTATAAAGTAATGTTGTGGTAAAAAGGTCTGTGCTCCAACAATGCATATAAAAATACATTTTATTAAATATCATGCTTTAAAACCACATGAGCCATTTAGATTTGTTACTGCAACTTGTATGTCTTTGAAACTACATACAGTATATACATACATACGTACATGTGCAGTAGAATTAGGCAAGAAGTTAAAATTGATATACTGTTTTATTTTTTTGCTTACCTATTTAATATACATCACATCAGACTGAATTATAGATAGGACTGTAGGCAGATAATAATTTTACCATGAATTAATAAAGGAAAAACTCTGCTATATTTTGCTGCTGTATGATAAATAATTTATTGTTTGCAGTGTATTTTATGTTTCTGCTGTGTATACATGGCCTTGATGATATTATTAGCCATGCACCATGCTGTTAATACATCCAGAAAGCCTTAGGAATTGTTTAGCTGTTGTTTTCCAGTGGCATATTCATACAGTGAAGACTTTCAAGTGGTAGACAGATAAAGGGGCATAGAAATAGAAAGAATATCTGCTATAAACCACATATGTAGACTTAATGGTAACAGTGAATATAAGAGTACTTTATTCCCTAAAGCATGTGTTTTGTCCTATGCATTCACATGGGAAACACAGATTTACAGAACTTTATAAAGTACTTTAGATTTATCTATACGATACACTGTGTTGTGAACTGTGTGACCATGTAAGTTTGTAGTGCCATGAGACCTGGGAGCTGCATAATTCAAATTTGGTTCTTGCAAAGCTTCATGAACAACATCTTCTAAATACAAATGCATTTTATTAGCCATAATTCCTGAAATAACCAAACTACTGCATGTACATAATGCAGCTGGTTCTTCTATGTCACAAATTAATTGTTTTAACCTACGCATTCTGTTTCCACTATGCACACATTTGCCTTCTTGCTTCTAAAAGCTGATAATGGAAATAATATTAAAGTATTTGAACTGCATAATAGCATCACTGTATGAACAATTCTCAATCGCCTTAAAAATACTCCTTTGACCTTTCCAGTGCTTCTTGAAAAATTAGTGCTGCATGATTCACTTCCATCATGTATACAAAATACATTAACTTCCAGCATTGTTCCGGCGGCAATAAATTGGCATGATTATCAGTCAGTCACAAAGTGATATTCATGCTCTCTATCAAGAAGTTATTTGATGAGGAAAGTGGATACTGGTTAAACCTTTTCAGAGGCTATACAATATAAAATGTTCTTTGAATCGGGTCTTATGTTTATATTCGTAATCTAAGCAATCAAACAAACTGATTGGTAAATTTCAATCATAGAGTGTTAGCATTACTCTTGGTTCCATTATTGAAAACACAGTGTGTTCTAATAGTTATGCAATGTAGTAGCAAGCATTAAGACATAAGAGTAGTATACTTAATTTAGTAGGGAAAATGTAGAGATTATAACATAAGCATAAACTAAGGAGCAAGATAAAGCAGTCATTTGCTAGTATCTATTCACTGAGATTGATTTAAAGTGATAATAAAGGTAAAGTTTTTTAAGTAAGAAACATGTCATACTCACCTGCTCTGTGCTATGGTTTTCCACAGAGCAGCCCTGAACATCCTTTTCTCGGGTCCCCCACTGGCGCTCCTAGAACCTCTCTCCTGCTGCATCCCCCATAGCGAGTGGCTTGCTATGGGGGGCAATTGTGCGTGCTCGCTCCCAAGCCCCACTCTGTATCTATGGAGTTTAGCTCAGCCCCGCCCTCCCCCACTCCCTCCTCACTGGCTGTGATTGACAGCAGCAGGAGCAAATGGAACCACTGTTGTCTCTAAGCCAATGAGGAGGGAGAGAGTCAGGAGAGCTGCTGCTCTTGTGCTCATTGCTGGATCGAGATCAAACTCAGGTAGGTATAAGGGAGAGTGGAGACGAGCATTGAAGGTTTTTCTTATCTTCATACATAGAATGCATGAAAGTAAAAAACCTTCAGTCTCTAATACCACTTTAATAAAGGAGTAGAGAATTAATTCATTTATAAAGTGAATGAGGTAAAGCTATGTTCATTTTAAACACCTAATCATGTTCTCAAACAAGTGAAATAAAAAAATATATTTCTGCTCACACATGGTTGGATATTCCAAGTGAACACAGCTTTTCTTATTTTGTAGTTAAAAGTGAAGTGCAAAGTGAATACTGTTTACTCCTTTAGTAAGAATCAACAACAGTCAGCAGGGTTCATTTACTAATGGAGTAGAAGTGTTCACTTTGAAAAATAAGTAAAACTTAAAGTGATATTGAAGGCAATCTTAAAAAACAAACAAACATACCATACTTACCTGCTCTGTCCAGTGGTTTTGCATACAACAGCCCTGATCCTCCTATTTCAGGGACCCCGCTGGCACTCCTTGCCCCTTCCCCCTGCCTAGTTTCCCCAGAGCAAGCAGCTTGCTGTGGGGGCACCCAAGCAGGCTAGCTTCTGAGCCGCTGCTGTGCATCTCCATTCTCATGCAGAGCCATGGTTTGGCCCCTCCCTCTCTCTCCTTATTAGCTCACTGACTGTGATCGACAGCAATGGGAGCCAATGGCTTCCATTGCTGTCTCAGCCAATGAGGAGGTAGTGTCTCTGAAGCACTGAGGCTCATGTGCACATCGCTGGATCAGGATGAGGCTGAGGTAAGTATTAGGGGGGATTGGGTGTGGGGCAGCTGCATGAAGGTAAAAAACCTTGAACCTTTAGAACCATTTTAAAAGTAAATGTTTAGTCATTTTGGTAAAGCTGCATTCATTTTAATGCAAATATTAAGACTAGGTTTACATTTGTGCAATGCAGGAAAGCATGCAAAATCACATGCCTTCCCATAAAGCACAGAACACACCCATCCCTTTTGCAAGCACACTAATGAAACTCACTAACATGCACATTAAATTTCATGCCAAAATGTATGATAACAAAGTACCATGTGGTTTGGTGAGGCACAACTTAAAATAATAGGGTGCATGCACTTCTTTGGTGTGATTTTTGCACATAGAACAGCCCATTGAAATTAACTGGCTACCCTAAATGTGGCACCTGCAGAGGTGTGAACAGAGCCAAAAAATCTTTTTTTTTTTTTCATTTCTCTTGCACATGATTAGGTATACAAAGTGAACATAGATTTACTGTATTTACTAAACCAAGTGAGCATTGAGCATTTTCTATTCCTTTAACAAATCAACTACCTAATGTGCAAATATTATATTTAAAGCAGATTAATTCTGATACAGTGCCAAGCAGTAAACCACAGTGGCATGATTTTGTAGTAAATTATTATCCCTTGTTTCTAGTAACAGGTACTTTAATTCCATCAACTAAGTTTTACAGTAGTGCTGTTAAAACAGAAGTACAGCTACAGATCATGGGGTCCAACAGCAAAATTTTGATGGGGACCCCCTGATAACCTCCATCCTCTTAGCATAAAGGTATAAAATATATCCAAAGTAACTATATCTTATCTAGATAATTTTTTTTCACATACATGTTAAAATCTGCATTTTTGGCTCTAAAATGACTCCCAAAACACAATATATCACAATAAATGCAATCACAATAAATTTGAATGACATTTCATTCATTTGCGGGAACATCTGATGCTTGCTCAGTGAATGCAAATGTCATCCAAATCATCTAACATCATTGTCGGGACCTGGGGATTTGGGGCATCAATAACAATAGGTGACATTGACATCTCAGGCCCTATGCACACTGAGTGTTTAGCCCTGGTGCTTGAGGCTTCGGTGTTTAGGTACAGGTGGGACTGTTCAGCCCCACTGTCAGCAGCCTGTCAAATGCAAGCAGTCTGCATTCCAGACATTTGTCCCTGGGTGCATACTGCCCTAAATATAAGTACACTGCAATGAAGAAAAAAGCATTCAAAAAGCACTGGGACTTTCATGTGAGTTCATACAAAGTAGTGAGAGAACAAAAACATTAGGAAAGCTCACTGGTTCAGATTAGACTGCTCATAACAAGCAAGGGTACCCCAGAAGGTCACCAAAAAGAAAAAAATGTAAAACTGCACTAATGGAAGGAATGCCTGACTAAAGGTTAAACAAAGTCCATATTCATTTATTCATTTATACAAAAAAAGCCAACAGATCAGAAAAAAAGCCTTCATCAGGGCTTCAGTTAAAATACCATTTTTTAAACTCAAAATAGAGCTTTCCTGTGTAAATCTGTGTAGAGAAGCGAATTGCTGGACCAGGAGAGTTAGAGGCCAGCAGTATCTTGTTGAGCAATCAAGATAAACTCTATTTTGAGTCCAGTCAAGGTTTTTATTTTAACTGAAGCTCTAAGGAAGTGTGGCTTTTTTGACCCCAAAAACACATTTGATGTTTTTTAGCATAAATTAATGAAAGCATTTGGACTCTTTTATTCTTTGGTCTAGCACTCCTTTTATAGTGTATGCCTAAATGCAAGTACTGCTAGATGCACTATTTAAGACCTGTCCAGGAGGTATCAGCCCCTCATAGAGTTTGACAAGTTGCCTGGATGGTGCACCTCTGAACTCCTCATACCTCCTACCCTTTCTGTCCCACTTCATGTGTATATATTGATTTTTTTCCAAAACAATTCTGCTACCTTGACTCCCAAGAACCTGGCACACATTGTGTGTAGGGAAAGGGCTCTTGGGCAACATAGTTGATGGGTGTGGATTTATCAATAGAAACTTTGCTCTTACCAGCTTCCCCTGCAAGAATTTTATAAAACCTAGTGTTATCACAAAGTGTAATACATTTTATTCTCACTACCATAATAAGGTTGAAGTGAAAATGAATGCTAGCATATGCATTAGAAGGAGAGATGGAGCTTTGGGGGTAAATTTGGGTCATGTCTCTTCAAATTCTTTAAGAACATTGATCCAAAAAAAGGCTTTATAGGGGCTTTGATTCGATTTTGTTTCGGAATTATCTCTACTTCTGACCATGGCCTAACATCCATCTTTGTTCCCAGGAAATCCTATAATCAGCTTTTTTTCATAAATAGTATTTGTATGATATACCACTCTACCCTGAACAGTTATTGTTAATATTCTATGCTTGCTTCTTGATCCAGGAAGAATACACAACTAACACTTTATTATCTGATAATGAGCATCAGTGTAACTGCAGGAGGTAATAGGGAGGATTATCTATGCCTCAGTAGAAACAGAAAATCATTGTATTTACCAATATACTGCACTATCCAGTAGTTTACAGCTGCTAGGCGCAAGATGATACAAGACATATAACCTGAGAAGAGACTGTCCATACTTATTATAAGCTGGTCTCTATGGGGTTGATTTACTAAAACTGGAGAGTGCAAAATCTGGTACAACTCTGCATAAAAACGAATTAGCTTCCAGGTTTTATTGTCAAGCTTAATTGAACAAGCTGAGCATAAAAGCTGACTGGCTACCATGCACAGCTGCACCAGATTTTGCACGCTCCAGTTTTAGTAAATCATCCCCTATGCTGTACGTGCTCCCAGCCTTCAATGGCTACTCAATAGCATGAATATTCCCATAGCATCACCTCCAACTTCTAACGGCTGAACCAATGTGGACAGTGGTTTTAGAGACATTATATATATCACTAATTCAATATTAACCCTAAGTAATTAAATACAAGTTTTTTTTAAAAAAGGACTTCAGTCCCAATGAACAGTTTCTATGGTGGCAAATATTTATAATTCTATAACATTTTTCTTCTCATTGGGTACATCAAAGTCAAATTTTAAATTATTTCTATTCACTGAATGCTATAAAACTAGCACTTTTACACACTAAGCTAAATGTCTCCTCTGTTGTTTCATTATCCATGATACCTGGAAAGTTACAAGCCCATTTAGTCAAAGCATGTCTGAAGACACCAGTTTTAATATTTAAAAGAAGAACGTCTATGGTAGCTGGAGAGTAAAATTGAATAATTTTAATACAGTCAAAAGCTTTCTCAGAGGTGTCTAATCTATGCAGTCTTTTATCCTGTGCAATTATAGTAAATGCAATTTGGACTGAAGCAAATAAAGAACTCCTTTTGTAAATGTCCACAAGAGTCCTTATGTTGTCTGTCAGAACCCACAGTTTGCCAGATCCTGCTCACCAGCCAAAGTAACTAAAATTAAAAAATGGGTTCATTACATCTAATGCATTTTACAATTGCTGTGCAATGCAATTAAGCCTCATCTTTTTTCACATTTATTGGACAACTATAAAAAAGTAAGCTTTATATTAAAAAAAATACATATTTTTTTGCTATCTATGCTTAAACACAACAAGACAAATTTAGGGATCTTTTTACGAATTGCTGGACAAATGTCACAAGCACCCAGCAGCAATTAATTATCCTTTTTATTTGTCTAATATGACTATTTCCTAAGATAGCCAGCGCCACCTATTGGTTATAATGCAGTAGTTTCCTGTTTGTGGTATTTCAGGAAAATACCCCTTACTGTTTGTGTTGCTATATCAGCCTATTATTCCATACTTTGTGTGTTCTGTTTATTCCACCGTACTCCAATCTGTTTTGCTCTCAGATTTTTGTTTAACCCTTACCAAGTAGCAAGTCCTGGAGACAGGAATGTCTTTTCACTTCTAAGAAAAAAAAATCTTATGTACTGTAATTTGAGATACACTACATTGAATTCCACTTGTAAGTCTTTTTGCTGAACTGCCACTGTCATAATTCTTGCACACACTGGGTATCAGGAGGTAGGTCTTTTACATAAAGTAACATTTAAAACAGAACACTGCTTCTTTCACAGTGGAAGTCTATGGATAGCTGTGACTCAAAGTGAAGGTGGCAAGTCAATAAGCAAAATGTTTTTAGCTACAGCACAACAATCAAGGTGACTCTTCCTGTAATTAATATTTTATAGCAGCAAAATAGCAAATGTTAGGGATGAGAAAACTCATATCAATATTCAAGTGCAAGATCTTGCAAGATCTGTGCCACAGAAATATATATTTTGTTTTGGAATTTCATCCACCATCTATTGCTCACTGATAATGTCCAAAGACATGCTGGTAGGTTAAATGGATCCTGTCTAAATTGGCCCTAGCATGTGTATATATGGATGTGAGTTAGGGATCTTAGATTGTACACCCCTTGAGGATTATGGACTGATGTGAATGTTCAATATATATATGTGTAAAGCGCTGCATAAATTGACAGCACTATATAAGTATCTGAAATAAAATAAATAAATAATACTTGACTACCCTTTTACAATTCATGTGCCTTGCTCATACAAATTGTCATTACAACTTTTAATAAGTAATATAAAAACTTTTTTAAAAAAGCAGTACCCTTACACGCAACCTTTGAAGGCTAAGTTCATCTTTAGAACATGTTTTTTGGGTGGAGCATGTAATATGTTCTAGCTCCTGCACCCTCTCCCCCTGGTCCCCCTCTCCCTGTGACAGCAGGCTGGGGTTCTTCTCTCCACCCCCTCTGTCACTTTCTAAAAACAGTGCAACTGTGCTGGACTCTACCTACACATTTTTGTCATTCATTCACAGATTCCTGTGTTTGAATAAACAACAAGTACCTTCTGCCACTGCAACAGATGGATTTGTATTTTCAATGGGCTGCTGGGGAGCTGGTTAGCGCTCATGTAGTTCACTGACATGTCCTTTCAAACAAAAAGCCTGTACCGAAGAGCCCACATTGCACCCATGATTTGCTGATTGTGGGCACAATGCTTTCCCGGCTCCCGCAAGAAAACAATAATAAATGAACATATCGCAAAGGATAAGGTGACCTTACCCTTTAAAATGGCTGTAACTCCTTAATTCATGGAGAGGAAGTTTGCTGGAAGAGCAAGTTTTGACTGTAAAATCAACTTATTTTCATTATCTGTTCATTTGTAGAGGATGCATGGATTCATAAATTGATCTGGCTAATTTTTCTTTTCTTTGTATGGATGTCTCTGTTTCCAGTCTTAGGCCTTTGTACTGTTTGTACAATTTGTACTTTATCTTTATAAACCCAATATATATATAAAAAACAAAACAAAAAAAACATGCAGACTACTTCCTTTTAAACTTAGCTAAGCCATTTAGTGAATTAAAGGGTATCTAAACCAAAAAGCAAACAAATTTAATAAATTGCAGCTTTTCAGACCATAGATGTGGTAGTTGCATTACTTTTCTTTTTTAGGCTTTTTTTCTTTATTTTTTCCTTCACAATGTTTTTGTTAAGAAAAAAGGTTTGCATACAGAGGCATACATCAGTGCCTTAGGTAATAGTTATCATCAGACCATGACATCCCCATTACGCCTTTTATAGACCATATTTAACAAACAGTAACAGAAGCAGGGTGCCAATATGACAGTACACTTCGCTAGGTAAGTGAATAGAGGTACGACTCTAAACAATCCAATACCCAGGGAGTAGGCACCATGAAAACCCAAAGGGTTTTAAAAATCAGCAAATATAGTGATCAAAACAGCACCTAAGGTCGACATGTGTACAGTGCTGAACAAACTGTTGGTGCTATATAAATCCTGTATAATAATAATAATAATGCGTGCATAACACACATAGAGCCAAGCCAAAATTCAGTTGGACTCTTGTGAGAACTCTCCTGTGTAATATTCAGTGCTTAATCTACCCAAGGGTAGAGCGACTAGCATAAGTGAAATTCGTGCCTCGGGGGAACCAAGAGGTCATGGATTGGCCAGACATGAGAAAGATTGACACAGCTGAGCAAAGTGTGGCCTAAGGAAAAAGAAGGAACATGAGGTAGGACCAGAAGGAAAGAAGGGGAGGATGAAGGGGATGCATGGAAGAGGACCCCCCCCCCCCCATCTGCCAAGTTAAAGAATGTTTAATGGGGTTTATAAAAGTCTAAAACTTTCCACTATAGGTTCATAAATGTTCTTACAAAACAAAAACAAAAAAAAGGAATAAAAAAAAAACTGGTCTTGATATTTAAGCTTCAGCATGATATTCTTGTACCATCATTATGCTGAAAAAGATGTTCCCCTGCTCAAAATGATCATGATATTAGGATTCAGTGACCATACACAGAGAAACGGCCACCAGCTACACATATTAAAATTATGCTGGTGCTTAGAAAGAGATAATGGTTAAGATAAAATATTTATCTTTCACCTAGGATTGTTGCCAGTCTGTTTCTGTACATTTTTGCATTTCTGCTTGTGTAGTAGTGATCGATGAGGTAATGTCGTTTGTTTTCTGTCCCCTTGTGAATGAATGTTGAGAATCAACATGTAGGGGCATAAAACATGCACTGAGCTGATTCATGAAAATGCCAGCAAGGAAAAGTGGAGCCCAACAATTGCCAACAGCAATTATAGATTATTTTATTCTCCCTGGGTGGGTTATTGAATGGGAGCTAAAGCCCAATTGTTTGTTATATGTCTTTTTTGCTCCAGTTTGAATAAATCAGGTGCTTTTTTAGAACTGATCATGACAAAAATAGAAATATTTTCTGTCTATTTTTCCCATCAAAGTAAATAACTGGATGGACATGAGTTCTAAAAAAAAAATCATTGATAACTACTAGAGATGAGCGAATCGAAGTATCCGAAGTAGAATTCGAGTCGAATATCGGAAAAATTTCGATTCGTGCCGAATCCGAAAAATAGCCTAATTCGGACGCGCGAATCGAAATTTTTCAGAAAATGGCGGCTGACATGTGCGGCGACGGAGCGGGGATGTCTGGGAAGGCGCGCAGACAAGGCGCGCTGACCCATAATGCATTCCTCAACTACATGTGATCGCATCAGCCAATCAGCAGCCAGCCAGCACTGTGTAATGGTCGAGCTATAAATAGCGGCCATTTTGGAATTCTTCATTTGCCTGCAGTCATTGAACAGAGGCAGACCGCTCTGTACTAGGGACAGGGACAGAGTTAGGGCCACAGAAACGATAATTGGGGACAGAGAAAAGTTACTTAGGGACAGAGAACCATTACTCAGGGACACAGACTTGTTAATGAGGGCCACAGAATCGTTATTTAGGGACAAAGAAACGCTAGTTAGGGCCACAGAATTCATACTCAGGGACAGACAGAATTGTTACTCAGTGCCAGAGAATTGTTACTTAGGGCCACAGAAACGTTATTAGGGCCACAGAATTTTTACTCAGGGACAGACAGAATTGTTACTGAGTGCCAGAGAATTGTTACTCAGGGACAGACAGAATTGTTACGGAGTGCCAGAGAATTGTTACTTAGGGCCACAGAAACTTTACTTAGGGCCACAGAATTTTTACTCAGGGACAGACAGAATTGTTACTGAGTGCCAGAGAATTGTTACTCAGGGACAGACAGAATTGTTACTGAGTGCCAGAGAATTGTTACTTAGGGCCACAGAAACTTTACTTAGGGCCACAGAATTGTTACTCGCACAGACACAGAATTGTTACTCGCACAGACACAGAACTGTTACTGAGGGCCACAGAAACTTTACTTAGGGCCACAGAATTGTTACTCGCACAGACACAGAATTGTTACTCGCACAGACACAGAACTGTTACTGAGGGCCACAGAACTGTTACTTAGGGCCACAGAATTGTTACTCGCACAGACACAGAATTGTTACTCAGGGCCACAGAACTGTTACTTAGGGACAAAGAAACGCTAGTTAGGGCCACAGAATTCATACTCAGGGACAGACAGAATTGTTACGGAGTGCCAGAGAATTGTTACTCAGGGCCACAGAAACTTTACTTAGGGCCACAGAATTTTTACTCAGGGACAGACAGAATTGTTACTGAGTGCCAGAGAATTGTTACTCAGGGACAGACAGAATTGTTACGGAGTGCCAGAGAATTGTTACTCAGGGCCCCAGAAACTTTACTTAGGGCCACAGAATTTTTACTCAGGGACAGACAGAATTGTTACTGAGTGCCAGAGAATTGTTACTCAGGGACAGACAGAATTGTTACTGAGTGCCAGAGAATTGTTACTTAGGGCCACAGAAACTTTACTTAGGGCCACAGAATTGTTACTCGCACAGACACAGAATTGTTACTCGCACAGACACAGAACTGTTACTGAGGGCCACAGAAACTTTACTTAGGGCCACAGAATTGTTACTCGCACAGACACAGAATTGTTACTCGCACAGACACAGAACTGTTACTGAGGGCCACAGAACTGTTACTTAGGGCCACAGAATTGTTACTCGCACAGACACAGAATTGTTACTCAGGGCCACAGAACTGTTACTTAGGGACAAAGAAACGCTAGTTAGGGCCACAGAATTCATACTCAGGGACAGACAGAATTGTTACGGAGTGCCAGAGAATTGTTACTCAGGGCCACAGAAACTTTACTTAGGGCCACAGAATTTTTACTCAGGGACAGACAGAATTGTTACTGAGTGCCAGAGAATTGTTACTCAGGGACAGACAGAATTGTTACTGAGTGCCAGAGAATTGTTACTCAGGGCCACAGAAACTTTACTTAGGGCCACAGAATTTTTACTCAGGGACAGACAGAATTGTTACTGAGTGCCAGAGAATTGTTACTCAGGGACAGACAGAATTGTTACTGAGTGCCAGAGAATTGTTACTCAGGGACAGACAGAATTGTTACTGAGTGCCAGAGAATTGTTACTTAGGGCCACAGAAACTTTAATTAGGGCCACAGAATTTTTACTCAGGGACAGACAGAATTGTTACTGAGTGCCAGAGAATTGTTACTCAGGGACAGACAGAATTGTTACGGAGTGCAAGAGAATTGTTACTCAGGGCCACAGAAACTTTACTTAGGGCCACAGAATTTTTACTCAGGGACAGACAGAATTGTTACTGAGTGCCAGAGAATTGTTACTCAGGGACAGACAGAATTGTTACTGAGTGCCAGAGAATTGTTACTTAGGGCCACAGAAACTTTACTTAGGGCCACAGAATTGTTACTCGCACAGACACAGAATTGTTACTCGCACAGACACAGAACTGTTACTGAGGGCCACAGAAACTTTACTTAGGGCCACAGAATTGTTACTCGCACAGACACAGAATTGTTACTCGCACAGACACAGAACTGTTACTGAGGGCCACAGAACTGTTACTTAGGGCCACAGAATTGTTACTCGCACAGACACAGAATTGTTACTCAGGGCCACAGAACTGTTACTTAGGGACAAAGAAACGCTAGTTAGGGCCACAGAATTCATACTCAGGGACAGACAGAATTGTTACGGAGTGCCAGAGAATTGTTACTCAGGGCCACAGAAACTTTACTTAGGGCCACAGAATTTTTACTCAGGGACAGACAGAATTGTTACTGAGTGCCAGAGAATTGTTACTCAGGGACAGACAGAATTGTTACTGAGTGCCAGAGAATTGTTACTCAGGGCCACAGAAACTTTACTTAGGGCCACAGAATTTTTACTCAGGGACAGACAGAATTGTTACTGAGTGCCAGAGAATTGTTACTCAGGGACAGACAGAATTGTTACTGAGTGCCAGAGAATTGTTACTCAGGGACAGACAGAATTGTTACTGAGTGCCAGAGAATTGTTACTTAGGGCCACAGAAACTTTAATTAGGGCCACAGAATTTTTACTCAGGGACAGACAGAATTGTTACTGAGTGCCAGAGAATTGTTACTCAGGGACAGACAGAATTGTTACGGAGTGCAAGAGAATTGTTACTCAGGGCCACAGAAACTTTACTTAGGGCCACAGAATTTTTACTCAGGGACAGACAGAATTGTTACTGAGTGCCAGAGAATTGTTACTCAGGGACAGACAGAATTGTTACTGAGTGCCAGAGAATTGTTACTTAGGGCCACAGAAACTTTACTTAGGGCCACAGAATTGTTACTCGCACAGACACAGAATTGTTACTCGCACAGACACAGAACTGTTACTGAGGGCCACAGAAACTTTACTTAGGGCCACAGAATTGTTACTCGCACAGACACAGAATTGTTACTCGCACAGACACAGAACTGTTACTGAGGGCCACAGAACTGTTACTTAGGGCCACAGAATTGTTACTCGCACAGACACAGAATTGTTACTCAGGGCCACAGAACTGTTACTTAGGGACAAAGAAACGCTAGTTAGGGCCACAGAATTCATACTCAGGGACAGACAGAATTGTTACGGAGTGCCAGAGAATTGTTACTCAGGGCCACAGAAACTTTACTTAGGGCCACAGAATTTTTACTCAGGGACAGACAGAATTGTTACTGAGTGCCAGAGAATTGTTACTCAGGGACAGACAGAATTGTTACTGAGTGCCAGAGAATTGTTACTCAGGGCCACAGAAACTTTACTTAGGGCCACAGAATTTTTACTCAGGGACAGACAGAATTGTTACTGAGTGCCAGAGAATTGTTACTCAGGGACAGACAGAATTGTTACTGAGTGCCAGAGAATTGTTACTCAGGGACAGACAGAATTGTTACTGAGTGCCAGAGAATTGTTACTTAGGGCCACAGAAACTTTAATTAGGGCCACAGAATTTTTACTCAGGGACAGACAGAATTGTTACTGAGTGCCAGAGAATTGTTACTCAGGGACAGACAGAATTGTTACGGAGTGCCAGAGAATTGTTACTTAGGGCCACAGAAACTTTACTTAGGGCCACAGAATTTTTACTCAGGGACAGACAGAATTGTTACTGAGTGCCAGAGAATTGTTACTCAGGGACAGACAGAATTGTTACTGAGTGCCAGAGAATTGTTACTTAGGGCCACAGAAACTTTACTTAGGGCCACAGAATTGTTACTCGCACAGACACAGAATTGTTACTCGCACAGACACAGAATTGTTACTGAAGGCCACAGAACTGTTACTTAGGGCCACAGAATTGTTACTCGCACAGACACAGAATTGTTACTCGCACAGACACAGAACTGTTACTGAGGGCCACAGAACTGTTACTTAGGGCCACAGAATTGTTACTCGCACAGACACAGAATTGTTACTCAGGGCCACAGAACTGTTACTTAGGGACAAAGAAACGCTAGTTAGGGCCACAGAATTCATACTCAGGGACAGACAGAATTGTTACGGAGTGCCAGAGAATTGTTACTCAGGGCCACAGAAACTTTAATTAGGGCCACAGAATTTTTACTCAGGGACAGACAGAATTGTTACTGAGTGCCAGAGAATTGTTACTCAGGGACACATAATCGTTGAATTAAAGAGTATGTCAGACAACATGCAGAGGAGTGGCAGAGGAGGCAATTTTTTAGGAGCGAGCAGACGTGGCAGCAGAGGAAGGGGTCGAGGCAGCACTATTCGCAGCCAGAGGCCAGTGCTCCCGGTGTCATCCAGCGGTCGTGTTTCCACCGACAACCCTGCCATCATTGATTGGTTGGCTCGGTCGTCTCCCTCTTCCCAGGTCACCTCTGACACCTACAGCCAACGGTCGGTGGGTACGTCAGACACAACCGTTAGTTGGCATGGCCCGGGAGCAAGCCCACTGAAATCACATGTCCTCTACCTGCCCCTGTCCTTTGCTGTTCCCTCACCAAGCGAAGTATCGCATGCTGTGGGCTCAGCCCCACTGTACAGTGAGGAAGAGCTAACAGAGGGCGGTCAGGAACGGGGGGAGACATCGGCCTTTTCAGCAGCCAGGCGAAGAAGTACTGGCGAGGAGAGTGACATAGGGTGCTGGCAGATTACGGACCTCCCATAGCTGCTGCCAGGCCCCTAATCTGCCATGGGCCCCTATATACCGCCTCCTCATGCTGCTGCCAAGTCCAGAGTCTCTCATGGGTCCCTGTACGGCCTCCCATTGCTGCTGTCTCCATCGCCACACTCTGCCATGTGCCACTTTCAGGTCTCCTCACACACTGCTGGTGTGTAGAATTTTTTGACATAGGGTGCTGGCAGATTATGGGCCTCCTATAGCTGCTGCCAGGCCCCTAATCTGCCATGGGCCCCTATATACCGCCTCCTCATGCTGCTGCCAAGTCCAGAGTCTCTCATGGGTCCCTGTACGGCCTCCCATTGCTGCTGTCTCCATCGCCACACTCTGCCATGTGCCACTTTCAGGTCTCCTCACACACTGCTGGTGTGTAGAATTTTTTGACATAGGGTGCTGGCAGATTATGGGCCTCCTATAGCTGCTGCCAGGCCCCTAATCTGCCATGGGCCCCTATATACCGCCTCCTCATGCTGCTGCCAAGTCCAGAGTCTCTCATGGGTCCCTGTACGGCCTCCCATTGCTGCTGTCTCCATCGCCACACTCTGCCATGTGCCACTTTCAGGTCTCCTCACACACTGCTGGTGTGTAGAATTTTTTGACATAGGGTGCTGGCAGATTACGGGCCTCCCATAGCTGCTGCCAGGCCCATAATCTGCCATAGCCCCCTATATACCGCCTCCTCATGCTGCTGCCAGGTCCAGAGTCTCTCATGGGTCCCTGTACGGCCTCCCATTGCTGCTGTCTCCATCGCCACACTCTGCCATGTGCCACTTTCAGGTCTCCTCACACACTGCTGGTGTGTAGAATTTTTTGACATAGGGTGCTGGCAGATTACGGGCCTCCTATAGCTGCTGCCAGGCCCCTAATCTGCCATAGGTTCCTATATACCGCCTCCTCATGCTGCTGCCAGGTCCAGAGTCTCTCATGGGTCCCTGTACGGCCTCCCATTGCTGCTGTCTCCATCGCCACACTCTGCCATGTGCCACTTTTAGGTCTCCTCACACACTGCTGGTGTGTAGAATTTTTTGACATAGGGTGCTGGCAGATTACGGGCCTCCCATAGCTGCTGCCAGGCCCCTAATCTGCCATAGGCCCCTATATACCGCCTCCTCATGCTGCTGCCAGGTCCAGAGTCTCTCATGGGTCCCTGTACGGCCTCCCATTGCTGCTGTCTCCATCGCCACACTATGCCATGTGCCACTTTCAGGTCTCCTCACACTGCTGGTGTGTTGAATTTTTTGACATAGGGTGCTGGCAGATTACGGGCCTCCCATTGCTGCTGCCAGGCACGTAATCTGCCATGGGCCCCCGTACCGACTCCTCATGCTGTGACGTTGCAACAAGGTGGAATTCAACCCTACATATGTTAGACCGCCTTTACGAACAGCGAAAGGCCATCACAGATTTCCTGATGTTAAAAGCGGATAAAGGTACTCCCTGTGTAACTTAGATGTCAGCCATTGGCAGCTCATGCGTGACACCTGCGCTTGCTCAGGCCCTTTGAGGAGGCCACGCTATTCGTGAGTCGGCAGGACTATGGGATGAACGACGTCATTCCTCTGTTGCACGTCCTGGAACAAATGCTGTTAACAATGGCTGGTCAGGCTGCGGTAGACGTGGCGCACAGATCTCAACTTTACATGACCCCTGTGGGGGCAGGACAGGAAGAAGAGGAGGAGGTAGAGGAGGACATTGGTGCTCAGGAATTATTGAGTGAAATGGGTGGTTTTTCCACTCAGCGGACAGGAGTGGAGGAGCAGGAGCATCTGGTAGAGGAGGAGGAGGAGACAGAGGACCCAGACGCACCGTGGCAGTATGCTGTGGAGATGGAGGTAGGGAGTCCCTCGCATTCCTTGGCACAAATGGCCCATAGCATGCTCGCTTGCTTGCGTAGCGACAGCCGAATAATAACCATCAGACAGAGGGATGACTTTTGGCTGTCCACCTTGTTGGACCCTCGCTACCGTTCAAAAATGGTGGCCTTTTTCACACCTGCTGAGAGGGAGGCCAAAATAACGTACTATAAAAACCACCTATGTAGTCAGCTGGTCTCTGCCTTTCTGCGCCAACGTCCATCCTCAGACACTGTGGGCCCTGTGCGCTCGCGTTACGCTGCCATGGCAGCAGGGGAGGGGTGGGGTGGTAGGAGCAGTGGCAGCTCCACCAGCAGCGGCTGCCTCAGTCTGCAGTCGATGATGAGTAGCTTTCTTCACCAGCGCAGTGAGGAAACTACTAACGATGCCGCAGCAGCAGCAGCATCAGGTGGACCTGGAGCAGGACCTCAAACAACAGGCTTAGGCCTACTTGGACAGCACCCTGCCAACCGAGGTAGACAATCCCCTTGACTACTGGGCAACGAAACTTGACCTTTGACCCCAACTAGCTGAATTTGCCCTTGAAAGGCTGTCATGCCCGGCCAGTAGCGTGGCATCGGAGCGCGTGTTTAGTGCGGCAGGAGGTATTGCAACTCCGCGGAGGACACGACTGTCCACCCAAAGTGTGGAGAGACTCACGTTTGTGAAAATGAATCAGGCGTGGATTAGTCTGGATTTCAAACCACTAGTTCCTGACACAACTGACTAAATCCGCCATGAATCATGCCCCAAACATGTGCCACTTTCAGGTCTCCTCACACACTGCTTGTGTTTTCAATTTTTTGACATAGGGTGCTGGCAGATTACGGGCCTCCCATAGCTGCTGCCAGGCCCCTAATCTGCCATGGGCCCCTATATACCGCCTCCTCATGCTGCTGCCAGGTCCAGAGTGTCTCATGCCATGTGCCACTTTCAGGTCTCCTCACACACTGCTGGTGTGTTCAATTTTTTGTCATAGGGTGCTGGCAGATTACGGGCCTCCTATAGCTGCTGCCAGGCCCCTAATCTGCCATGGGCCCCTATACCGCCTCCTCATGCTGCTGCCAGGTCCACAGTCTCTCATGGGTCCCTGTACGGCCTCCCATTGTTGCTGTCTCCATCGCCACACTCTGCCATGTGCCACTTTCAGGTCTCCTCACACACTGCTGGTGTGTTCCATTTTTTGTCATAGGGTGCTGGCAGATTACGGGCCTCCCATTGCTGCTGCCAGGCCTGTAATCTGCCATGGGCCCCCGTACCGCCTGGTCACACTGCTGCTGGGTCCACAGTGTGACATGGGTCCTTGTACCGCCTCCCATTGCTCCCACTGCATGTGCCACTTTCAGGTCTCCTCACACTCCTGCTGGTTTCCATTTTGTCATAGGTTGCTGTATGGCCTCCCATTGCTGCTGCCTCCACCGCCACACTGTGGCTCCAAACACTGGTTTTGGCCCCGTGACTGGCCAAATGAGTGAAGTGTGCGGTGATTCTAAGATCGACGGCACTCATCTGCATGTCATACTGAGTGACAGTATTATTTCTCTTCCCCAGCAGACTCCAAGGGCATTTAAATTAAAGGTACAGTGTTCTGCACTAATATTAAGTCTCTCTGAAGCCTAGAAACACCCTTTTTTAAGTTAAATTCACAGCGAATTTATTCGACTCGAATCGAATATTGTCCACGAATTCGCCGAATCAGTCGAATCGAATTTTTCATTTCTTCGCTCATCTCTAATAACTACAGGTTATTCATTTTATGAACTTCAGCAAATTAAGACACTGTTATTTTATAGTGCACAAATAAATACACCCCCAAACTGGCCATGCACTTGACAATTTGATTCCTTTTTTTTTGTCAAAAGTGCAAAGCAATCAAAGACATTAATATGTGGTTTAAAATGACAGCAAGGAAATTGAATCAAAATACCATCGATCAAAGCTGGCAGAAATAGTTACTTTCCCATATCTCCATAGAGTAACACTTAGCCCCGGCCCCCACTTCCTCCTCGCTGCATTTGATTGACAGCAGCAAGAATGCTGCTGCTCTAGTGCTGCGTGAAGAGGAAGAGAGGTGATAAGAAATGAGGCTATGCACAGAGCTGGATCTCTTCCCCCCATCCTCCCCTTCACAAAGAGAAGAGAGAGGACAGGAATATATAAAATGTTTTCTAACCTAATGCAAGGAATGCATTAAGGTAAAAAGGTTTTTAGCTTTAGTATCACTTTAACCACTTTAAACCCGGCCTCTGCACATAAACGGCCATGTGAAACAAGCGCCGTTTTGGGAGCATGTCTACCCACTCTATGAGCTCATGCAGCCTCGGGGCCTTCTAGCTGCTCAGTCCTGTGATGCCTGTGTTTCTTGGACACAGCACATCCCCGATCAGCATATGGGCTCTCTGATTGGCCCTTCTGATCACATGATGGCTGTGTCCAATAACAGCTATCATGAAATGTAAATAAAGTCAAAGAGCATATGTGACAGGTAAGTTTGGGGTTAATATTCCTTCTGTAGGTACCATCCCTGTAAATTGAATATGAACACAGTATTTATGATTTGGGAATGTAAATATACCTCCTTTGGTATAATACCTAAGAGAATATCAATTCATAAAAACAGTATTTTATTGTTACCATGTAGATATATCACAAAACAGACATTATAAAAGGCTTTTAAAAAAAATAGTGTCGCTTGAAATGTAACCATATATCTATACATAAGATCCTAATTTAGAATGGTCGATGCATTTTGCGGAAGGACTGCTTCCTCAGGGCCTTGGATCTTGTTATACACAAACTAGAATGGAATATATATAGTTAATGACATCATATCATCATCATATATTATACACAATCATATACAACAAATTTAAAACATGGATATAGTTAGTGTGATTAACCCCAATTAAAGATTACCCATTCTGAACTGTGAGGCACTCGGAAAGGTAAAAAAAAATTATTTTTTTTTGTATAGTAATATGCAAATATATATATGTATATTACTTTGTATTCACATATGTGACAATGTGTGTGTCTGACGACAAACGCCTGTCGGCCCATGAGGGAAACTCAATCATGGAACAGCGCGGTTTCAACAACCCTTTCCAGGGCCTACTATATGATAAATGAAAGAGACTAATATGATATTCCCCTTATATGTCAAAGAAATGATATAGAACTACCCTCACCCATGAAGGCCTTACCTTTAATGTCAAAATCTTAACACTTAACAGTCCTCAAGAACAGAAATAAACGTAACTAGCGACACGTCTCCATTGTATTACAAAATCTATGACACCAGCCATATGTTCCCTCTAGGGGCTGAATAACATCCAAATATGTACGTCCAAACAAACACAACCAACAAAACAAAACAAAAGAAAAAAATGGAGAGTTCTAGTTAAAAATCCAATGATGGTCTAAAATTAATAATGTAGGCCTCCAAACGTTTTGGTACCCGTGAAAAAATTGTAATAAGGGCTTACCTAAGATTCCAGTCCGATTGCCACACAAGCACCCACAAAACATATGGCAAAAATGATGACAGAAAGAAATTTCAACTGGTGGTCGGCTATATGTAGTCTAGGTGTTCCAATTGGTTCCTCCCTTCACAACCTGGGGGAGAAGGAAGTCCTGAAATCCCCGAGGTGTGGAGGTGAGCTCTGCCTCATATTTAAAGGGCGTGGAGTAATGTCCACAGCCCTATATCTGTAGCCGTAACAGTTACTGGGGCAACACTCACCCCACTCTTCCTCCCAGCGCGGCCGGCCAATGAGGCCGGTTCAAAGGGTTGAGGCCAGATCGGAGGTGGCATGGATCAGGTCAGAAAAGCCAATGATGCATCTGGCTGGGTGATGCATCTGGCTGGGTGACACCCCCACTACCACCTCTAGTACCGAGGGTGGTCCTAGGAGCAGATGGAGAACCACAAAGGCCGCAACCGGAAGTGACATGGGGTATAATCCCTATACCAGAAGTGATGCGCCACTAGTGCACTCCAGCGTGAAGCACACCCGCTGAGCAACAGGCGCAAAGAAGAGAGCCTAGCAAAATCAAAATGCCACTCGCCGACCATTCTAAATTAGGATCTTATGTACAGATATACGGTTACATTTCAAGCGACACTATTTTAAAAGCCTTTTATAATATCTGTTTTATGGGAAAAAAAACAAATTTTATTTAATTTCTTGATTTTCCAAAGAACTGTGGGAAAAAAATACACCTTCAAAAATCTCACCATGCCTCTTACTAAATAACTTGGACTGTCTACTTTCCAAAAAGGAGTCATTTGTGGGTATTTGTACTGTCCTGACATTTTAGGGCCTCAAGAAATGAGATAGGCAATCAGTACAACATTGATACATTTTCAATTATACAAACTATAGCTTGTAGACTCTATAACTTTCACACAGGCTAAATAATATACACTGATTTGAGTTACTATATGAAACGGAACCGGACCCAGACCGCACTTGGGAATTTCCGTTAGACTCCCGCTTCCCTGTCCGAACACAAATCCCCGGACACCACCGCTGATCATGCAGGAAATAAGATAGCACCAGACTCTTCTTAAGACAGGAAGTCAACTGCTTTATTTTAACACAAACACAAGATATATACATTCAAGGGGACAACCCACCTCCCTGCATATGGACACAGGGCATGACAAACCAAATCTAGCAACCAGAGACATCAGCAGGCACCCCCCACGAAGCCAATACACAAACACATACTACCCATAATAGTTTGCTCCCAAGCCAGACACACAATAGAACAATGGGACAACCACATGGCATTAAACAATGAACAACCCCCACACCCCACCAAACCAAGACACACAATATTAGGACAGATCACCCTGCACCCCTAACAGGCACATGGTGCCTACACATAAGAGGAACATGAGGAGTTGATACAGGGGTCCCCCACCCCCAAAAGTCACTCCCGTCACACTGTACAAAAGAAATGTAGCAGTAAAATTTATGGCCTAAATGTATGAAGAAAAATTACTTATTTGCAACATTTTTTATTGAAACAAAGAAAAATGTGGCTTATATCGCAAAAAATAAAAACCAAAGTGGTTATTAAATACCCCTCTCTGTCTCAAAAACAATAAAAATTGTGTTTGGTTACAGTATTGCATGAGTAATTGTCCTGAGCAGGACGGGGGTAAAAGTGTCCAGTATTGAGGTGGTTAAAATAAAACAATGGATTTATATTATGTTAGAATTAATAAAACAGAAAACATGCATTATATACTCATTACACACAGCACAGATTCTGTGTTAGTTAAAAGTGATTTGGTAAAGTATACATACACCCTCAATCTATTTTTAGTATATTTGACATCATACTTCACTTTACAATTTTCTGTGAGAGTAACTTCAGTGTAAAAAATGAAATAAAAGTCAGTGAATACAAATACTGTAGCTACTGACTTTTAATAAAAATACAGTTACCAGTCCAAGAATCCAGTGCTGTCCTTCCCTGGGCTGGTTATTCACCAGTGTTTAGGTTCCCAGCATCACCATGTTGACTGTAGGAAGCTGGCTGTGATTACCTGCGACTTTACAACTGGCTCCTCACTGAGCATGCACAGGCAGCACTGTGCTTTTTGAATGGTCCTACAGCCTCCATGTGTCCCAAGAGGTGACATGTGGTGGGAGAGATGGGGGTGAACTTTCACTCAGATACCCTAGGTGCAGGTACCTGTCAAAATAAAAATCCAATACATGCAGAGGACAAGGAAGGAGGACAATCAGCGGAACTATCTTTAGTAAGTAAAGTTGCAAGTTGTGTTTTGTGAATTAGTTGCAATTGAGTACTGTCCGTGTCTTTTTTTATTTGCACTAACATACAATTTTGAGGACAAGCTTTCGGGGAATATCCCCTTCTTCAAGGTCCAAGCAGTACTGAATACAAAGTTGTAGCAGAATGTTAGAAGAGATGTGTTGCAAAGCTTATTACCTGGAGACCCTGCCATGTAACAGCACTTCCCATTGAAGGCTGAGAACACTAAATTACTGGCTTGCAATTAGCAGCACCTTTGTTGGCCTTGAGCTAATTAGTCTTAAGCTAACTAGCATTGTTAGCATTCAATAGGCTGTGCTTTTACTGGCAGTATTTCCAAGTAAAAAACTTTGTAACAGGTTTACAAAAAATATTTGACCTAGGATTTGCCAGTATGCAGTGAGGCATGATGTCAAACATACAAATTTTGGGTTTGCACTAGTCATTTGCAAATCTGCCCGGGGTTCAATTGCCAAGGGTTCATAGAATCTTCTTTATAATTTGGTGGACTCAATCTCAGAGGCGAATACCACTAAAGCCTGTGGAGAGCGAATCTTGTTAAATATTGGCCATTTTTAGGGCTGATAGGCAAAAAGGCATGTAAAGCTAAACAATGCCCTGTACTCACGTACCAATGCAAACATTTTTTTAAAAATACTGTACAGCAGGGGAGGGTTTTCGTATGCAGCCTCAAGTGCAACATTGAAAACACACAAATCCTTTGAATAACACGCTTGGGGGATATCCTAAAGCTGTATGTGGTGTTACGGAACAGTAATATTTTCACAGACTATCTCAATGACATAACACACTTGTAGTGCATATTTGACTGTAGAATTTATTTTTCTCTTTTACAATAATCTTGGCTTACATACAGCAATAAAACCTAAATCTGATTCAATTCAGTTTCATTTTTTTTTTAAGTAGCTTTAGTATTGACATTCTTTTTCATGAAACTGTAATAGACCTTCTTTGACCCACGGATAGAAATTGGCCAGTAGTTTTCTGTGGTTGTCCCTTTGTCCCATTGATGCAAAATGTTCCACCACTGCTCATATTAAGAATTAGGGAACCCAGTAGTATACTAAGGGGATATGTTCTGCACCAGGAGAACTCAGCTGGGGGTGCTGCAGCCACCTGACATTTCTCCATTTGAGTTGCATGGTGCTGCACTGCTATCTCCACAGCACTGCGCATTTCAAATACAATTCTAATAAAAAAAATATCAGGTGGCCTCAGCTGCTGTTTCAGTGACAGCAGGAGCTAAAAGTGAAAATAAGTCTCCTTTGCTCATATGACAGAGCTGAGAGGATGACTTCCACTCACTCTGAGCACCTGCCTCATCTGGTGAGTGAGTTTAGGATGACAGAGTACTTTGGGAAGGGGAGAGGGTATGAGTGGTGTATGTACTGAGGATTCTGTACTTGAGGGATGAGGGATGTCTGTACTGAGGATTCTGTACTTGGGAAGGGAAGGATGAGGGGTGTCTGTACTGAGGAGTTTGAATTTGGTAGGAATGGGGGGGGTCTGTACCGAGGATTCTGTACATGGGGGGTGTATGTACTGAGGATTCAGTACTTGGGGGGGTATGGGGGTGTCTGTACTGAGGGGTCTGTACTTGGGGGGTATGGGGATTGTCTGTATTGAGCAGTCTTTATTGGGGGTGCTGGGGGGGTGGGGTAAGATGTTAGGGAGGCTAGTATACACTGAGGGGCTTGTGCTTGGAGGTTTCTGTGCTGGGTGGGTCCATTTGTGCTGTGGTGGTCAGTCTGTACTGAAAGATCTGTGCTGATGGGTCTGTCTGTGCTGTAAGGGTTTGTCTGTACTGAGAGGTCTGTGCTCAAGGGTTTGTCTGTGCTGGGGGAGTCATTCTGTACTGAAGTATCTGTGCTTGGGGGATTCGACTCTACTGAGTAGTTTTTGTTGGGGGAAGTTGGTCTGTGCTGAAGGGTCTGTGCTGGGAGGATCTGTCTGTATTGAGCAGTCTATGCTTAGTGGGTTGCTGGACAGGGTTGATCTATACTGAGGGGTCGACCTGTACTGAGGGTCTGTGTTTGGGGAAGTCTGTACTGAGGCATCTGTGCTGGAGAGGTATGTCTGTACTGGGGAGTGGAGTCTTTACTGAGGGATTTGTGCTGGGGAGGTCTGTATTGAGAGGCTAGCCAGGAGGAGGGACGTAGAGATGTTACAGGATATCTTTACTGTGGGGGATGATTTATACTGGGAAGATAAGGTAATTTTGGTTGTATTCTGTAAACTGGGCTGTGTGTTACACAATCTTGACCAATGCAGTATGATCACTTGCAAAAATGTATCAAAACGGAGGCATCCAGAATTTGGAGCAGCTGTGCAATACAACTGAAAATCTTCTTTCATTTTCAGAGCTTAACTGAACAAGCTGAAGATAGAAGCTGGTTGCAATGCAAAGCTGCAAAAGTTTCTGTCTGCTCCAAGTTTGATAAATTCCCCTCACTGTGTTTTCCATTTCACACTGCTGACCACTGCACTCTAAATACGTTACATACCCCTGAAGTTTTTCCTTAAAGTGAAACTAAAGTCCCTCTTTAGGGACTCTTCTGAAATAAAAAAACCTACCTGCCTACACACAGTCTTCTATGGAATGTACAATGAGCTGCGCAAGCACAGCTAAGTGTACATTCTGGCCCGGCACTTGAGAATAGCAGTAGCCAAGCACACTGAAGAACCTCATTTAAGGTAGGCTGCAGGCCGCACAAAATGCACCTCTTTATTTTGTCTTACCCTACCCCCCTTCTTTTTTCTTTTTTTCTGAGGGGGAAGTGTAAAACAAATGTGCTAGGTATGTCACTAAGGGGACCACAGGTTTAATGAGGGATAATTTGCTGAAATGTAACAGAAAAAGAGTACAAGCAGGTGTTTTACTTCAACAATTAAGATACTGCATAGGATACAGCACTGAAAAATTGGCCAGCAGCAGGACAGTGATAATAGGCCTAACTGTGTTTTGCCTAACTTTTATTTTATCTACAGTATATTATATATGTGTGTGGTTAATGTGAGTGATATATTTTGAGGAGGTTTAAGTGAC
Source organism: Staurois parvus (assembly GCF_062004578.1). Classification (NCBI taxonomy): domain Eukaryota; kingdom Metazoa; phylum Chordata; class Amphibia; order Anura; family Ranidae; genus Staurois; species Staurois parvus. The sequence continues at coordinate 2,498,397 of NW_028317941.1, forward strand.
CACTGTTCTAGTACTTTTTTTTATTTCAAATGATTCAGTGATATGCTGTTAAGAAAATCTTTTTTTTTTTGAGGGGGGTTACATTTTATTTCTATATAATTTTGAAAGGGCATTTTATTTTTTTCATACTATTGTGGTCCAGTATACAATAAAGCCCTTTATTAGCAACAAAGCACCACATCCTCAATCCCCCTATTGTCACAGCTGCTAATAAAGTTAGGCAATCCCATAATTTTATCATGTCTTAAGAGACATAAAGGGAGAGGCACAGGTTCTTCAAATGCAGCTAGTAGTGGGTAAGCAGATTCTGCTTTCTCAGGCCACAGAGGAGTAGGCTTCCAGCGGTGCTTTTCACCCCTCCCAAACCCTGGGAATTGTATGTGGATGGGGTGAGATAGCTGAGGATACCATTGCCCTCAGGAACACTGAGGGCTTGAGTCCCTCTGCCACCAGACAATGGTAAGGGATGGTCTCATTTATTCCACAATGCTTGGGCCAGTGAAAGGAAGAGCAGGGATGGGAAAGGCTTTAAAGGCCTCCTTTTACAGACAACACAGGCAGCACCTAAACCATTTGCTCTGTTTTTATAGTATTTTTTTTGTAGGATCAATCGTGTATTTGTGTCAACATTTGTGGTGTGTTTTGGTACTTTCTTGAGTTGATTTTTTTCTCTTCAATAAAAGATGCCTGGAGACTTTGTTGTTCAGATTGAGGTCAAGTTTTTTTTAATTACTTTGCATGGAGTCAGGGTAATATTTGTTAATAATGAAATAAACATACTCTAAAGTCAATTTTTGGTTGCAAAACAGTGTGTGGTCTGTCATTTTCAAAATACAGCCTACAAGAAAAAAACTGAAATATTGTCTATGAAATACTGAAATGCTGTGTATGCAGTGTGTACAATATTCCATTATTTCAGCAGTAAAAAGAGACACTTTATTCTGTCTTTTATCATCAAAACTGCATGAGGGAAGTGTTTTAGCAAATGAAAGGCATGATTTAGGAAATGTGGCCCAAGAGATCTTGTAGAAACACTACATATATTGTCTTTAGCATATTATAGCATACTGTTGGAATCAGAAAAGTATATAATTTATTGTGTTTTGACCCTCAAAGCTAAAAGGGGAAAAGGTTTAGGAAATGGGGCCAGAAGAAATTCTATGACTACTAAGGGGTCTAGTTATTAAAAAAATCGCCTTGTGAATGTCTCAAAATTTGCAGTAATAATACCAGCCCATACCAGAATCCCACCTCCACCTTGCTGGCATCTGAATCTAATCGGAGCTTTGTGCTCATTACTGATCCAGCCACAGGCCCATCCATCTGGTCCGTCAAGAGTCACTCGCATCTCATCAGTTCATTAAACGTTTGAAAAATCTGTCTTCAGATATTTCTTGGCCCAGTCTTGAGGTTCAATTTATGTGTCTTGTTCAGTGGTGGTCGGGTTTCAGCCTTCTTTACCTTGGTCATGTCTCTGAGCACTGAACACCTTTTACTTCTGAGCACTCCAGGTAGGTTGCAGTTCTGGAATATGACAGCACTGGAGGATAATGGGTTCCTGGTAACTTCAAGTTTAATTCTTCTCAAATCTTTGGCAATTATTTTGTGTCTTTTTTTTTTCTCAACACATTACTTGCGACCCTGTTGACTATTTTCAACAAAACGTTTGAAGATTCCGTAATCACGCCCCAATATCTTAGCAATTTCAAGAGTGCTGCATCCCTCTGAAATACTTTTTACAATTTTTGACTTTTCCAAGTTAAATCTCTTTTTTTTGGCCCATTTTTGCCTGAGGAAAAGAAGCCGCCTAATAATTATGCACAGCTTGATATAGGGTGTTGATCTCCTTAGGCCACACCCTCCCTCATTACACAAATACACATCATCTGATATGCTTAAATCCAATAAGCATTCAAGCTTATACAGCTTGGAGCTGGACAAAATGCTTAAAAATAATGATTTGGTCAAAAAAACTCACTTGTCTAATAATTGTGCACACAATATCTATCTATCTATCTATCTATCTATCTATCTATCTATCTATCTATCTATCTATCTAGCTACAGTATATATATATATATATATATATATATATATATATATATGGGAATGTTTGACCATTCTTCCATTTGTGAGGTCAGGCACTGACGTGAAGGCCTTGCTTGCAGTCTAATTATAGTCTAGTCTAGTCTGCTCTAATTCATCTTAAAGGTGTTCTATTGGGTTGAGGTCAGGCCAGTCAGGTTCCTCTATCACAAACCCGCTCTTCCATGTCTTTATGGACCTTGCTTTGCACTGGTGCATAGTCATGTTGGAACAGGAAGGGGCCATCCTCAAACTGTTCCCAAAAAGTTGGGAGCATGAAATTGTCCAAAATGTCTTGGTATGCTGACGCCTTAAGAGTTCCCTTCACTGGAACTAAGGGTCCAAGCCCAACCCCTGAAAAGCAACCCCATACCATAATCCCCCTCCACCACACTTTACACTTGGCACAATGCAGGAAGGCAAGTACTGTTCTCCTGGCAACTGCCAAACCTAGACATGTCCATTGGATTGCCAGACAGGGAAGCATGATTCATAACTCCAGAGAACACATCTCCACTGCTCTAGAGTCCAGTGGTAGTATACTTTATACCACTGCATCCTACGCGTTGCATAGCACTTGGTGATGTAAGGCTTGCTCAGATATGGAAACTCATTCCATGAAGCACTGTTGTTGTGCTAATCTGAGGGCTACATGAAGTCTGGAGGTCTTTAGCTATTGACTCCGGAGACAGTTGGAGACTTCTGCGCACTGTACGCTTCAGCATGCACTGATGCCGCTCTGACGTTTTAAGTGGCCTACCACTTTGTGGCTGAGTTGCTGTTGTTCTCAGTTGCTTCCACTTTGTTATAATACCACTATCAGTTGACCGTGGAATATTTAGTAGCAAGCAAATTTCATGGATGGACTTATTGCACAGGTGGTAACCTAGTATGGTACTATGCTTAAATTCACTGAGCTCCTAAGAGCAGCCTATCCTTCCACAAATATTTGTAGTAGTAGTCTGCATGCCTAGGTGCTTGATTTTATACACCTGTGGCCATGGAGGTGATTGAAACACCTGAATCCAATGATTTGGAGGGGTGTCCCAATACTTTTGGCAATATAAAGTGTGTATATATATAAATATATATACACACACACTTAGATGTAATTTTTTGGATGAAAAGCTGCATGCTGTGTCTCCCTTTCAAAATTCGTCCTACTCCAACTGCTTAGATTCTGACTATGGCATTTGTACAATACTTCTGCCCTTTGTCTCATAAAGAATACATTCTGAATTCTATTTTAAATTGCAATCTGCCTGGTCTCTACCTTATTCATTGTGGCATACTACAACTGCTTATATGATCTACAGCATATCTGTACAATAATTCTGTCTCTTATCCAGGATATAATACACTGTAATTTTTATTTCTTGATAAAAGCTGTCTCATCTCTCCCTCTTCCATCGTAGCCTAGTAACATTGCTTGAATAAAGTACAGCATGTCTATGAAAATGTTCTATCTCTTGTCTCTGATAATATACAGTACACTGTAATATTATTTCTTGATAAAAAAAAGTCCTTGTCTCTCCCTCTTGCACTATGGTCTAGTAAAATTGCTTACATGATAAACAGCATGTCTGTGCAAAATTTCTGTCTCTGATATAATACACTTACAATGCTGCCCAATCAAACTGCTTACTCTCCAGCTACTGTGCTATTGTCTCTGAAATATGCTTGTCATGCCTTACACATACAGTTTATAATGTTTTTTGAAATGTAAAAGTAAAAAAAAAATTTAATACACATGCAAATTATGTGATGCCAGAATATGTTGTCTCTGATACCGTCTGGGAGAATTATACTGTTAAATAAAGTTGCATATAGTTTAAACGTTTCCTACAAGCATGTTGTTTGAAGAATTGGTGTTTTTCCCATGATGCCCCTTGAGGTTACTAAAAATAGGCTCAAACTACTCTGATCCCAAATAAAATTTTAAAATAAAGTTTATTGAACAAATTATGGATTTGCACAGTAAATAACACTTTATTCCTAGTTCTTGGGTGTATGGGTTAAAAATATGGTTCATATAGTATTTATGAAAAATACAAGCCCAGACATGCACTAATTCAAACAAATTAGCTGCAATAGAATTTCCCTGATAAACTGACTACTTGGCTTGTAAAACAGCTGACATTTGATTTTTTTTCCATTTGCGATCACAAAGTGTTTTATTTGCTACATATAAGTAGAGCATAGGTCTTGGGGGAGGCATAAAAGTATTCTGCAAACCAAGAATGCTAAAAAAAAATCAACCTTTCCAATACAATTTAAGACTGTCTAAAATATCAGTCAATATTTGGAAGCTTTTCTAACGAAAACTAATCCATTATTCTTACTTGGTTTGGAAATTAAACTGTTCCTCATGTGTGAAATTGATCTAGTAAAGACACTACAATATTTAAGGGAAATTTTCAGTATTACAACTACCTGCTGTTTATTTACAGAATTACTGAGATGTGGGGATGGACATACTGCCTGTTCAGCAGCAAAGAAACCTTAAAGGACAAAGAGGCTCATGGTGAGGATGCAGTCTTAAATTAGATGTCATGTAATCTGGAAGGAAATTTTCACTACTGATGTGCTGAAGGACCAGATGCTTTGCTGTATAAAGGATGTAACATGGGACTGCATCCCTTAGGATTGTTAACATTGCAAGAATGAGTGTCTTTTACGTTGAAAGTAAGAATACAACTAGAGTAAAAACTAAAGATATGGCATTGAATACCTTCATCACATATATTTTTCATTGAAGCCCTGTGAGTTCTAGAACAGGATTAAACTGAATATTCATTAATGCAGAAGTGCAGCAGGCATCTTTAAGGAGACCACGTTTTAGTGTCTCCAGTGCAGAGGGCAGCTATCTTAACTGGGCCTGACTCAATCCTTGAGGTGATTAGCTGATGCAACAGACCAAAAAGAGGGGGTCTGCAAGCTGGTGAGAAAAGGGAAGAAGACTGAGAAAGGAGAACCTGTCCCTGGGAGGATGTGATTTGCATGCCCGTTGAGATCAGAATGTACTCGAGAACACCTAAGGAAGGAAAAGAGGGACTGTCTCAGCAGGATTAAAAAGAGATAGATCACATCAACTTCTATCCCTGTCTGACTTGAACTGGGATTGTACTAAATCAGAACATGTGTCCAGACCCAGAAGACTGTGCCCTGGGACTGGTAAGAAACTAACATTGTACAGCTTCTGTAGAGTTCATCTGTTTTCTGCTGGGAACTGTTGTGCTTTCTTCAAGGGCCCCAACTTTGCTGGCCAACTTTTTTTTATCAGTCACTGAGGTCCTCTCATTGCATGTAGTGTTGTACAAAATTGTTATGTCGTTGTTTATTGCTATTGCCATTCCATATGTTGTTTTGTAGAAAATATTTCCTAAAATAGAACCTCTTTCTATAGCCATGGGTGTAATAGGTTTTGGCATTGCCAGAAGGTAAGTTGCCATCTGGAATCAGGGGACCAATCCACAAATGGCTCCTTCAAAGGTAAGCTCTACTATAGCTAGATTAAAGCAGAGCTCCGGTCAGTTTTTTTGAAAATTAAAAGTCAGTAGCTACAAAAACTGTAGCTGCTGACTTATTATAATCAGACACTTACCTGTACCAAGATCCACTGATGTGCTCATCTTAGGGGGACCGTGTGCGGTGCTCGTGCCGGCATCCTAACTGTGGGCATCCGGCTGTGACAGCTTGCGGCTTCATGGTTAGGTGCCCACTGCGCATGTGCCAGCTGTGCTGTGCATTGTGAATGGCCCTGCAGTCTTCTGGGACCTGTCACATGTCCCAGATGTTTGTGGGAGGGAAGGAAGAGGAAAACTTTCGCTTCTGATTGTCTAGGCCAGTGGTTCTCAACCTTGCTAATGCCGCGACCCCTTAATATAGTTCCTCATGTTGTGGTGACCCCCAACCATAAAATTATTTTCGTTGCTACTTCATAACTGTAATTTTGCAGTGGGAGGACTAGTGCCACATCATTGGTGTCAGTGGAAGGAGTAGTGCCCCATCACTGATGTCAGTGGGATGAATAGTGTCCCATCATTGGTATCAGTGGAAGGAATAGTGCCCCATCATTGGTATCAGTGGAAGGAATAGTGCCCCATCATTGGTGTCAGTGGGAGGAATAGTGCCCCATCATTGGTATCAGTGGAAGGAATAGTGCCCCATCATTGGTATCAGTGGAAGGAATAGTGCCCCATCATTGGTGTCAGTGGGAGGAATAGTGCCCCATCATTGGTATCAGTGGAAGGAATAGTGCCCCATCATTGGTGTCAGTGGGAGGAATAGTGCCCCATCATTGGTGTCAGTGGGAGGAATAGTGCCCCATCATTGGTGTCAGTGGGAGGAATAGTGCTCCATCATTGGTGTCAGTGGGGGGAATAGTGCCCCATCATTGGTGTCAGTGGGAGGAATAGTGCCCCATCATTGGTGTCAGTGAGAGGAATAGTGCCCCATCATTGGTGTCAGTGGGAGGAATAGTGCCCCATCATTGGTGTCAGTGGGAGGAATAGTGTCCCATCATTGGTGTCAGTGGGAGGAATAGTGCCCCATCTTTGGTGTCAGTGGGAGGAATAGTGCCCCACCATTGGTGTCAGTGGGAGGAGTAGTGCCACATCATTGATATCAGTGGGGAGGAATAGTGCCCCACCATTGGTGTCAGTGGGAGGAATAGTGCCCCATCATTGGTGTCAGTGGGAGGAATAGTGTCCCATCATTGGTATCAGTGGGGAGAAATAGTGCCCCACCATTGGTGTCAGTGGGAGGAATAGTGTCCCATCATTGGTGTCAGTGGGAGGAATAGTGCCCCATCATTGGTGTCAGTGGGAGGAATAGTGCCCCATCATTGGTGTCAGTGGGAGGAATAGTGCCCCATCATTGGTGTCAGTGGGAGGAATAGTGCCCCATCATTGATGTCAGTGTGGTGGAGGGGGGAATAGTGCCCCATCATTGGGGTCAGGAGGGGGAATAGTGCCCCATCATTGGTGTCAGTAGGGGGGGGGGGAAATAGTGTCCCATCATTGGTGTCGGTGGGGGGAGGAATAGTGCCCCATTCTTGGTGTCAGTGGGAGGAATAGTGCCCCATCGTTGGTGTCAGTGGGGGGAGGAATAGTGTCCCATCGTTGGTGTCAGTGGGGGGAGGAATAGTGTCCCATCGTTGGTGTCAGTGGGGGGAGGAATAGTGCCCCATTCTTGGTGTCAGTGGGAGGAATAATGCCCCATCGTTGGTGTCAGTGGGAGGAATAGTGCCCCATCGTTGGTGTCAGTGAGGGGAGGAATAGTGCCCCATCGTTGGTGTCAGTGGGGGGAGGAATAGTGCCCCATTGTTGGTGTCAGTGGGGGGAGGAATAGTGCCCCATCGTTTGGTGTATGTGTGGGAGAAATTGGTATTAGTGACACAAATGATGGGGCACTATTCCTTCCACTGACACCAATGATACTTACCTTGCTGACCCCTGCTCCAGCCTGGGCTCGCTCTCTCCCTCTCCCATCTACACCCAGCATACCTGGCTGCAGCAGCAAAATTTGCACTTACCTGTCAGCTGTCTTCCTTCTCTCGCCGCTCTCCTCTTCACTCGCTCCGGCAGCTCCCTCGATCTTCTTTGATCTACGCACGCTGCCGCTCGGCTCCTCCTCTCCAAGCTCCACTTCCTCGCTGGTGATTGGCCGCCTGTGTGCCTCTCCTGAGCTACAGTTCCGGTGGCCAATCAGCGGCGAGGAGGCGGAGCTGTTGAGTGATCCCGGAGGTGTGGCCGGGTGACAGGGGCATCCCGCCCACACATCGCCTGAGACAGAGGAGCGGTGTCTCGGTTCCTAAGACCATCGGAAATATGTGTTTTCCGATGGTCTTAGGTGACCCCTGTGAAATGGTCGTTCGACCCCCAAAGGGGTCGCGACCCACAGGTTGAGAACCGCTGGTCTAGGCGGTCTGAGCGGAAATGAGAACAGGTACCTGTCAAAATCAAGTAACCGCTCCCTAAAAGTGGTAATTCCTCACCAGAAGCCGGGGAGGAGGCCTTAAAGCAGAACTTCCCCTTTTGAGTGGAGCTCTGCTTTAACCTGTTTATAATTTTTGTCAAATAGCTGACGGTCTAAAGAATAAAGCCAAATAAATGGGGTACTCTTTCTGAAAAGACTATTGCTGTACTTGGTGAGGACAGTATCTACTGAAAAATATCATTTTTAATTTTGAAAATAAATCTAATCTTTCTGCTTCTCAATGTAATTTAGACCTAAATGGAGTACAAGCACATCAGGGGGCTGGTCAAACGTTGTTTACCCTATCTAATTCTATAGGTAAATCACCCAAACACATTCCTCTTTTACCATGCATAAAGATATGAAATAATTCTGGATTTAATCTAAATTTTCAATATAAATTCTCATAGGTTCTTTATGATGGCCCAAAAGACAAAGGAATGTCCAAAATCCATACAATACAGCTGTCACGTTAAATGTTTTCATAGAGAATGGTTAGCACAACTACAGTATGAGTCTTGTAACTATTACATTTCTTGCAACCAACCTTTTGAGCTCTCATGTAGATCCAACTTTGCTGCTTCCATAGCAACTCATATTCTAAAGAAGTGGATTGAAAACCAGCCATCATGAAGGCCTTTATAAATAGGATATTTCATAGAAAAGGCCAGTAACATGATATTTATTGGGGGGAAATTGGTTTTGATGTACTTTATTAAAAATGATATTCTCCCACAGGCCTAATAGTTAAAGATTATTGAATTAGGAAGACATAACGGATAGATGTGTTCGAATGATCTAAGAGTAATTCAGCATCCTCCTTCAGTTTTATCTGACTTGAATATTCTCCTAATATGCAATTTTATTCTTTTTTTTATCAAACTATTTTTTAACATAAAATAATGACATATTCAAATGTATACAATTTTCATCAGATAACTTAAACTCCAATAAATTTGTAACAATAGTAATACTCAAAACCACTAACAAGTAGTAGGTAAAAACAATGTTTCCGCATCCAATGGTACCCAAAATAATTACAAATAGCTCAACATGCTCTCAAAAAAGAAAAGCAAAAATGATTTAAGAAAAAAACCTAGAAGCTAAAAGATGGACAGGCAACAACCTAATAGGCTGGGCTAGTCATCACTGGAGGCTGAGTTTGTCTCTGTTTGTCACTGTTCTGCCCACTCTTTCCATCAGATGCCACAGAAAACTTTTCTTGTAGGCTTCAGTAGCACAGCAATCTCAGTGTATTATAACTCCCACTCCTGGTGATATAGCTTGTAACAAGCTCACTGTTGCTGCTACAACCAAATGGTACATCTGAACCTTCTTCACTTCCAGGAAGCAAAGCCACAAAAAAGCAAACGTACCACACAGATGTCCACGAGGAATAATGGTTTAGCTGTCAGGTAAGAACACAAAAAAGGTGGAAGAAAGGGAGCACAAACAAAATGAATGCCGCATTCCAATGTGAGGGGAACATTGCATATACATGTATTGCCTACCCTCTTACATGGGAAGTACTGTTGTTACAATTATTTATTTAAGTGATAAAGAGTGACAGTGGAGAAACTTGGTCTGGGCTCTGTTCATTGACTGTTCACTTATTGCAGGTACTCTCCCCAAAGCTAGGGAGCAAGGAACCTCATGTAAAAACATTATGAACCACTTTAGGACCACCCACAGTACATTTACTGCTATAGCCCCTGTGCACAGGATCACGTATATATACGTGATTTTGCATTTCCGGTGATTACCCGCCGGTGCCCGCCGATTACCGGCGATCACCGTCAGGGAGGAGGGTTGCATTGTTTGCCAACAGCCCTCCTCCCTGTCAATTCGGGCACACTTCTCTGGATGGTTGAGCAGAGCCATCCAGAGCAGTGTGGTTACAGTGAAGCTCCCCCCCCTAGTAAAACATTCCCATCACACAGTTAACCCTTTGATTGCCCCTCATGTTAACCCATTCCTGCCCAGTGCCATTAGTACCGTGTCAGTGCTTATTTTTAGCATTGATCACTGTATTGGTGTCACTGGGGATGTCAGTGACACCAAGTCAGTTCCCCCCAGTGTCAGAATGCCTGCCGCAGTCCCGTTATAAGTCACTGATCATCGCCATTATTAGTATAAAAAAAAATTCCAGCATCTATACTGCCATTTGCAAATGGTATAACTTTCACGTAAACCAATTACTTTACATGTATTTTGATTTTTTTTAGCAAAGACATGTTGCAGAATACAATTTGTCCTAAACGTATGTTGAAATTTGATTTTAAAATTTTTTTACTGGACATGTTTAATAGCAAAAAGTCCAAAATATTATTTTTTTTCTCAAAATTGTCGCCTTTTTTTTCTATAGCTCAAAAAATAAAAAACACACGGGCAATCAAATACCAAAGAAAGAAAGAGAGCTCAATTTGTGGGAAAGAAAAGGACATAAATTTCAATTGGGTGCAGCGTTGCATGACCGCGCAATTGTCAGCTAAAGTAATGCAGAGCTGTAACACAAACCGCTTCTTTAAATGCTTACTGACCGCCCTATACCAGAACTACTGCTACAGGGCAGCACGAGTGTGCAAAATCATGTATATATATCCGTGAGTCACGCTCCCGTACTTTTCACGCCCCTCCGAGATAGCATAAGATTGCCCATCACTACACACGTAATCACATTTAACCCCTTGATTGCCAGGCACATGCTCATACACAATAAACCTCCATTGCTAGTATAGTGTCTGAAAGAATAAATATCTTTGATCAGGTCAGCTCTATACAAGTATTCATATTAGTATAGTGTCCCCAAAAACACAGCATTAGCGGGATTAGCCCTTGCACCTGCCAGCAACTGCGTTTAACCCCTACGCTTATCCCCCTCTTCTTTCCCAGCAAGTGCAGTGTCAGTAGGTCACTGTCACTTGATACATTGCACACAAAACCGCAGTGTACGCAGAATCAGACTTGATCTCTGCTAGCACTTGCTGGTAAAGTTTGATGACCCTCAGTGCCAGTACTAGTGCTGCTCTACCTCTTTGTAAACTGGCGAGCACCAGTGGCCTAGTACATCCTGGTCTTTCACATACCAGCACTGCAGTATCACTTGGTGACGTGGCGAGTCCCATAAGTGCAGTACAAGCTGGTGCGGTGGCAAGCACAAGTATTGTCCCACAACCACCAAGAATTCACACACAGGCCCATAGAGCCCCTAGTATCTTTACAGATGTGCTTGCAAAGCACGATTGACAGCCCACAAGCTCTGCAGCACCCGTACTTCCCCTATTCACTGCCCAACCCGGAATTCAGGTGGAAACAGCAAATTTAACTACTCCCCTTGATATTTGTGGATCTGTTTTTCACAGAAGATCTGTATGCATTGATTGTGGATCAAAGCAATTTATATGCACAACAATTTATCGTCGCCAACCCAAAATTCAAACCTTGCTAGACCATTTGCATGAAAACCCATTACGGTTTCCGAATTTACATTTTTTGGGGCCTAACCCTTAACATGGGCATTACCAAAAAAAATTAATTGCGGTTGTATTGGTCCACAGACCCGATTCATCATATGCCCGTGTTCTCTGCTGCCATGGCCAGGCATAGATATGAAAGTATAATGTGTTTTATGCATTTCAATGACAAAACACTCTGTCGTCCTTCGGGTGACCCTGAATTTGACTGGCTGCACAAAATTCGGTCCCTCATAAATCACCTTAACCAAAAATTTGCAGATGTCTATACTCCCCAGCAAAAATTCTGTGTTGATGAGTCCCTCATTAATTTTTATGGCCGCCTTGAATTCAAACAATTTCTCCCCAGCAAGTGTGCCAGATATGGGGTCAAGCTGTATAAGACCTGTGATAGGGCAACAGGCTATACATATAAATTTCGAATTTACGAGGGATAAGATAGTCACGTGGAGCCCCTCTGGATGCCCAGACTACATGGGGAGTAGTGGCAAGATAGTTTGGGACTTGGAGTCATCCTTTTTCCATATGGGGTACCACTTATACGTAGACAATTTTTATTCAAGCGTGCCACTATTTAGACATTTGTACAATCTTGGAATTGGCGCATATGGCACCGTGCAACCTAATGTGTGCCCACCATTAGAATTGGGTGGATGCAGGGCGGTATATTCTAATGGTGGGCATACCACACACTTTTTCTGGCAGAGATTTCTTCTCTTTTTTTCATTCAGCCCACAGGCTGCATACAAGAAAAAAGAACATAGCATATATACCCAACAAGGACCAGCGGCATACTGGTACATCACTGGACTTTGAATGTTTATTCCAGGATGATGCCTACAGCTGCAGGCATCATCCATGTATTGTTTTTTTCAACCGGTGATCGGCTTTCATGCAAAAGTAATCCTAGTGGCTTATTTAGCTGCAGGATTGCTTTTACAAGCAGCGGGAGACGATGACCCCCTCCCCCGCTGCCTTCCACGGCCTTCTCGGGCAGTCCCGTACCATCAAGGGAACCTGAGAATGCAACTGGTGTTTCTGCCAGCTGACCATAGAGTTGATTGGAGACTGGAATGGTGCCAATCATCTCTATAGTCTAAGAAATCAGAAGCTACAAGCATTTCATCACTTCAGTTTTGCTGGATATAAACTGCGCCATTTGTAAATTGGGAAAGCATCTGATCACACCGATCTTGGTGAGATTAGATAATGTAAGGGCAGAGGAGATATCTAGAGTCTGATAGACCCCAGATTTCTCAAAAAAGAATATATGACAATGCCCATTAAAGTTAAAGGTGATATTTGCATTCCCTGTGATAGCATTAAAAGTGATAAAAAAAATGAAAGGGACAGTGTAAAAATAATTTTAAAAATCTAAATAACTTTAAAAAAAAATAAAGCACCCTGGTCCCCCCACCCCCCTGTGCACGCATTTATGCCAATCATGTCCAGCATCTAATGTTTACTGTATGCTGGGTTATGGATCTGTAGACTCAGTATATGTATATTTTATCAGCAAGAGACCCCACATCTACAAGATCTATAACATCCATCTATTTGTATTATTTTATTGATTGGGTAGCTTGGATTTGTTATTACAGTTTCTTTGGTGGCATTATACTACTTTACTGTCTAGAGGACCTTACATGAAAAAATACTGATGAAAAATATACTTTCTTGGAGTGACCATACAGTTATCACTATTGTATGTACTATACGGGGCACCTTATGATTATTATATTATACTAACCAATTCATGTTTTTGCCAACCATATGGGCTTTAGGGCCCCACTTTGAACAACAAACATATCTGCTATCCCCTCCCACGGGAGGGGTAGCATAGCATCTAATGGTCAGAGATCCTCCTGCGCTATGAAATGAAAGTATACAACCTAGTCTAAAGCTGCCAACACTCAAAAACTGATACCAAAACAGTGTCAATATATCATAAAAAATAGTGTAGCGCTCTTATCATATAAAAATATGTGCCAAATATATAATATAAAAACCTAAAAAAATAAAATAAATATATTGTATTCCTTCATAAGCAATAGTGAAAAACCAATAAATAGTGCCAGGGTAAAATTCATCACCCACTTACAAAAAACACATACACATATTTGATATAAATAGTAAGTGACTGATAATAAACACAAATATATATATAGTGCACACACACCTATATTAAACAAAAAAAATCCAAAAAAACTATATCCAATAAAAAAACTATACAATATAATTCACAGTGCTCAAACAGTGCAAAAGAATGTGTCCTCTCTGTTAGAAAACAATCTCAGCAATGTCCTTTGTGGAAATAAAATAAAATCATGCAATGTGAAATGGTAATAAATCCATGTTTGTGTCAAAAAACACTCTTCTCCTAATAACGGCTAGATTGCCTCCTCACCTCCTCCCAATGACCCCAAGGGGCCAACAGGCTTTCAGGATCACCCTGGATCCTTGGTTTATAATGGCCAGCAGCTTCCTTCCTTTCCTGGATCTCCTTATCGGGGCTCCTATTGCCCCTGATCAGCCAAGGTAGTTTCACACAGCACGCGCATGCGTCAAAAGTTCCAGCCAGCGTGAACTGATGACGGAACTCGGCAGCGAGAACCTCCTCCTGTCTTCCTAGCCTTCGTTCCCTTCTCCTGCCTTCCTAGCCTTCATTCAGCTTCTCCTGCCTTCCTAGCCTTTGTTCTCGCTGCCGAGTTCCGTCATCAGTTCGCGCTGGCTGGAACTTTTGACGCATGCGCGTGCTGTGTGAAACTACCTTGGCTCATCAGGGGCAATAGGAGCCCCGATAAGGAGATCCAGGAAAGGAAGGAAGCTGCTGGCCATTATAAACCAAGGATCCAGGGTGATCCTGAAAGCCTGTTGGCCCCTTGGGGTCATTGGGAGGAGGTGAGGAGGCAATCTAGCCGTTATTAGGAGAAGAGTGTTTTTTGACACAAACACGGATTTAACACCATTTCACATTGCATGATTTTATTTTATTTCCACAAAGGACATTGCTGAGATTGTTTTCTAACAGAGAGGACACATTCTTTTGCACTGTGTGAGCACTGTGAATTATATTGTATAGTTTTTTTATTGGATATAGTTTTTTTGGATTTTTTTTGTTTAATATAGGTGTGTGTGCACTATATATATATTTGTGTTTATTATCAGTCACTTACTATTTATATCAAATATGTGTATGTGTTTTTTGTAAGTGGGTGATGAATTTTACCCTGGCACTATTTATTGGTTTTTCACTATTGCTTATGAAGGAATACAATATATTTATTTTATTTATTTTAGGTTTTTATATTATATATTTGGCACATATTTTTATATGATAAGAGCGCTACACTATTTTTTTATTATAGCATAGCATCTACCCTTTATTAACAATTCTCTCTAGAGAGGACACAGATCATGCTGGTAGCGGCTCTGAGGAAGAGGCATGTGAAACGCATTAGCCATTTGGAGGTCTATAGTCCCTGACTAGACACCTTCCAGGAAGATTGGACCTTGCTGTATTTCTTATGATGTGCCTTTGACTTTTATTCTTTTGTGAGTACCGTATATCATATTTTACACAATAAACTAATTTTTAAAGGTAATGCACTAGGCCTGTGCTCCTTCTTTTTGTCTTTTTGCATTTGAGGGAGTGTTGACCCTGTGTCGGTATGCAAACAACAGTTACACCATGAATGTGAGGTATCGCTGCGAACATCAGATCAAGGGCAGTAATTCTAGCACTAACCTTTCTCTGTAAATCTTAAAGTGTTGCCTATAGATATTAAAAATATATGCAGTTTGTCACCATTGCACGGGGCATGCGTAGTTTTAAAGCATGTTATGTTTGGTATCTATTTACTCGGCATAGCATCATCTTCTATATTTTATCAAATAATTGGCCAATATATTGTGTTTTTGTGCATTAAACGCAAAAAAAGTGTATTTTTTAAAATAAATCTGCGTTTGAAAAAGTACTACAGTATGTAACATAAAACATTGCATCTCCCACCATTTTACTCACTGGGATGACTGCTTTAAAAAAATATATAATGTTTGTCAGTGTCAGAAAAGGCTTGGTCTTCAGGTGGTTAGAAGAGTGAATGATGTGTGGCACAAACTTCTAATGCTGTGCATAAAATGCCCCCCCCCCCCCAAAACAACACCTTTTTGGAAAGTAGACACCCCAAACTATTTGCTGAGAGGCATGTTGAGTCAATAGAAGAATTTTATTTTTTTACCACAAGTTTTTGGAAAATGACAAAAAAAAATGTTTCACACAAAATTGTCACTTAAATGATGTATCGCTCACACATGCCATGGGTATATGTGGAATTACTCCCCAAATTACATTATGCTACTCCCGAGTATGGGGGTACCACATGTGAGAGATGTTTTGGCAGTCTAGCCAAGTACATGACCTCAAAATCCAATAAGCACCTTCAGGCTTTTAAAGGGTTTTATTTCCTCATTACACTTCCTGACTACCTATCACAGTTTCAGAGGCCCTGAAATGCCAAGATAGCACCAAACCCCCCGCTGTATAGCAAAAAATGGCATAAATTGCAGTAGCTGTACCATAGTTTGTAGATGGTATAACTTTCACACAAACCAATCAATATACACTTATTGGGATTTTTTTACCAAAAACATGTAGCAGAATACATTTGGGCCTAAATTTATGACTAATTTTGAGTTTACTTATACATTTTATAGCCAAAATGAAAAAATATTGGTTTTCGGCCTTTTTTTGTTTATAGTGCGGAAAATAAAAAGCACACAGGTGATCAAATACCACCGAAAGAAAGCTCTATTTGTGTGAAAAAAGGATGTAAATTTTGTTTATCAGTTACATTTAAAATCCATTCAAAATCAGTGACAATTAATTTAAAAAAATGGTCTACAATATACTTGTATTTTACAATGGGCAGAGAAATAAAAAAAAATATGGGGGTTGATTTACTAAAGGCAAATAGGCTGTGCACTTGAAGGTGCACTGGAAGTGTACTGAAAGTACAGTTGCTCTAGATCTGAAGGGAATATGCAAGAAAACTAAAAAAATTGCATTTTTGCTTGCACATGATTGGATGAAAGAAATAAGCAGAGCTTTGCCTCATTTCACAGCTTCCCCTCAGGTCTAAAGCAACTGCTCTTCCAGTGCACAGTATACTTACCTTTAGTAAAACAACCCCATGAAATGAAGTAATTGCAATCACTTAAAAATAAATACATTAAAGCTTAAAAATATGGAAACATAAAAAAATTGTAATACAATTGTCAAGTTCTCTTTAAAAGAAACTTGTTAAATTGAAATGAGGGGTACTAGAATAACTGACTTATTTGTGAAGTTACAGCTATTTTCCTTATCCTTTTATTTAATAACCAGAACAAGCATACAGCCACAGTGGCTTCACTAAGGTTAGTGTCACCTGGTGAAGTAAAACATGCTGTTATCCCCCCCAGGCACCATGTTGTACAGTACCAATGCGGCTCTTTCTCCCTAGCCTACCCACAGCTTCATCAACGTGGCTATTTCCACCTAGCCTACCACTGTGCCCTGTTCTGCCAATGTGGAGTGACAGATGGAGCAGGACAGAACAGTAGACCCTGGGCAGGCTAGAACATCGAGCTCTCCTCTGTCTAGCCTGCCACAGTGCCCTGCAAGGCTCTGGGCAGGCTAGTTTCAGGCTTGATGATGTCCAGGTCAGCCATCAGAAATTTTGGGACCTCTTACACAGCTTTAGGCCTGGGCCCACCCAAGAATGACAACCAATATTTCCCAGGGCCAACCCACTGGCTGTCACACTGTATCCACCCACTGGCCATCCTTCAGTGCACCCACATTTATTTTTACACTCTCCCAACTTAATATATGAAAATCAAAAATGTATTCCAAGCCATCAGTGCTTTCAAGATTTACGAGTAAGGAATTATATTTTGGACAAATAGCAGCAAAAAGACAGCCTCATCTATTCAGCAAAGAGATGGCCCAATCCAGTAAAGAGACATCCACAAACATGCAGCAAAGAGAAAGCCCAATCCAGAAACGAGACAGCCCAATCCAGCAAAGAGACCTCTATATATTCAAAGAGATATCGCAATATATTCTGCAAAGAGACATCCCTAAATATTCAGCAAAGAGACAGCCCAATCTAGCAAAGAGACATACCAATCCAGCAAAGATACAGCTGCATATAGCAAAGAGACATCCCAATCCAGCAAAGAGACATCCCAATCCAGCAAAGAGACACCCCCATATATTCAAAGAGTCATCACAATAATTTCAGCTAAGAGACATCCCCAAAAATTCAAAGAGACAGCCCAATCTATCACAGAGACAGCCTAATCTAGCAAAGCGATGGCTCAATCCAGCAAAGAGACAGCTGCATATAGCAAAAAGACATCCCAATCCAGCAAAGAGACATCCCAATCTAGCAAAGAGACAGCCTAATCCAGCAAAGAGATGGCCCAATCCAGCAAAGAGACAGCTCCATATAGCAAAGAGACATCCCAATCCAGAAAAGAGACAGTCATAGGCAGTCTGGCAGCACCAGCCCACGCCCACACATGTAGCCCCTCAGCATCCCTATAATCCCAGTCTGCAGGAATGTCAGCTCAGCTCAGCTCACAGTTATAGGAAATTAATTGTCCAGTATTAATACTAGTACCTACTTTCAATGAGCAGGCTCCTCCAGGCACACACTACCATTATGCTCTCCTCTCTGTCTTTCTCTAGTGGTCTGGCCTGATTTGACTGGTTTAACTGAACCACGCTCTACCACACTATCACTGCCAGTTACATGATGACCAATGTCCTGCCTGCTAAACAAAGGAAGCTACAGGTGAAAAGAGGCTCAGGAGGAGCCTTGCTGTTGCTAGTTTCCCATCTTCTCCCATTACAAAAAACATTACAGTGGAGTGGGCAGCTCAGGGCAGCCAGACCTTTGCGGCCCTGATGGTGTCAACCCTCTGGCGAGTGTCATGGTCATGGTCGGTACCCCTATAGTGATGCCACTGTGCAGCCAGTGAGGTACATGAACATAACCCAATAAGTAATTTACCACATAGTGAAACAATCATTCTAAGATTTTTCAGAAGTCATTGACAAGTGTCATGACCAGGAGCTGATCTTTTTCTGACTTGCATTTGGCCTGCTTTAAGTAGAAATTTAGTCAGAAAATAAGTCCTGCTAGATCACTTCATACTGATCCTTTGCAGGTATAGTTAGGTAAAGCATTAAAAATAAAAGCCTAAACTGTTTAAAATCTAGTAATACACTGTCTAACTCTACTCTGCACATGCTCAGTTGCTCTCTATTTTTAGGCACTGTCAAATTTGTAGAGGCTTGTCTACTAACATTCTATAGATTTACTGTTGCTCAGGGGCACTGGGCTTCAGGAAAATGGCAGCCTCTGGCAAGAAGAAACAGGAACAAAACTGGAGGCAATTTACAGCACACACCAATTTTGGTAGCATAACCACTTAAAGACCAAGCATTTTCTGGCACATTTCATTTAAATCAGTATTTTTTTCCCAGAAAATTACTTATAACCCCCCAAACATTTTATATATATATATATATATATATATATATATATATATATATATATGTTTTAGCAAAGACCCTAGAGAATGAAATGGCATTGGTTGCAATTTCTTATGTCACATAGTATTTGCACAGCGGTTTTTCAAACACAATTTATTTAGAAAAAAATACACTTTAATGAATTAAAACAAAACACAATATACCCCAATATTTGTTAAATATGAAAGAGGATGTTACAGAGAGTAAATAGATACCTAACATGTCACGCTTTAAAATTGTGAGCGCTCGTGGAACGGCGACAAACTATGGTACTTAAAAATCTCCACAGGTGATGCTTTAAAACTTTGTACAGGTTACCTATTTATAGTTACAGAGGAGGTCTAGCACTATAATTATTGCTCTCGCTCTAATTTTTGCAGCAATACCTCACAGGTATGCTGCAAACATCATTTACATATGCGTGCGTGACTTCTACATATGTATGCGCTCACTTCTGCGTGCAAGCATGGATGGATGGGGCGCATTCAAGTGTTTTCTTATTTTTTTTTATTTTTAATTTTTTATTGTCCCTTTATTTTTTTTATCGCTTTTATTCCTATTATAAGGAATGTACAGTAATCATCCCTTGTAGTAGAAATAGGCATGACAGGTCCTCTTTAAACACTTGTCCTCCAGAGGATTTACTCCCCTTCCTGACCAGGCCATTTTTTGTGTTACGGGGCTGCATTATTTTAACTGACAATTGCGGTGTCATGCAACGCTGCACCCAAATGAAATTTACAGCCTTTTTTTCCCACAAATAGAGCTTTCTTTTAGTGGTATTTGATCGCCTGTGCATTTTTATTTTTTGCACTATAAACAAAAAAAATACCGACAATTTTGAAAATAAAAGCAATATTTTTTACTTTTAGCTATTAAACATGTCCAATAAAAAAAAATGAAATTTCATCATAAATTTAGGGCAAAATGTATTCTGCTATGTCTTTGCTAAAAAAAATCCCATTACGTGTAAATTAATTGGTTTACGTGAAAATTATATCATTTAAAATGGCGGTATATATACTGGATTTTTTTTCACTTTTTTTTACTAGATCAGTGACTACGGGACTGCGGCGGGCATTCTGACAGTGGGGGGAACTGACTTGGTGTCACTGACGTCCCCAGTGACACCAATACAGTGATCAGTGCTAATAAAAAGCACTTACACTGTCCTAATGGCACTGGGTAGGAAGGGGTTAACATGTAGGGCGATCAAAGGGTTACCTGTGTGCTGTGTGCTGTTTTACATTGTATCCTGTATGTGTGCGTCACTGTAAGCACACAGCTTTGCAAGGCTGACGGGAGATAACTGTATTGTTTACAAACAGTTCTCCCCCCCCATCGGAGATGCTCGGCAATCACTGGGTGCCGGCGAGTAATCACCGGCCGGGACCTGGTGACTGACAGTCGAGGCAGCAAATGGCGACATGGGTAGGGTGCGCGCCCCCTACCCGGAACTGCTAAATCACACACACACATATATACATATATATATATATATATATATATATATATATATACGTGATTTTGGGCACCCGTGCAGCCCTGTAGCAGTACTTCTGCTATAGGGCGGTCAATAGGCGGTTAAGGAGAAATATGTGGTCAAAAAGACCCCAGATCTCTCCTTTACCTTTAAAAGCAAAAGATCAAAAAAAGTTTTTTTTAACTTTTGCTTTAAAACCGCCCGGACAAGAAGTGACGTCATGACATCGCTCTGGTCCTCCAAGACGATAGAGGCAATCAGAAACGCAGGGTCTCTCATCACCTCTGTGACCAGCCAGCTTCACTGTCGGATCATTTCTTGGGTGTACCAGTTTTAACGGTTTGCCACCAGTGAGCGGCGTGAGGGAGGGCACATCACTACTAAAAGCGATCGAGTGAATAATGAGCCACTCAGACTGCTTTCATTGGAAAGCTATCCCCTGGCAGAAAAAATAACTCTTGTAAACCACTTGCTAACCGCTAAGTATATATATATATATATATATATATATATATATATATATATCAGTTGTCTTATTAATGTGGAATATATGTTCTATGCTAAAGAACATTATTTTTTTATTAGGTTGTTGGGTAAAGTTCTGCTATAATTTTTCTATGTGGGAACGCAAAACCTATCTGATGTGAACAACAGCCCACTGAAACAGGCCCTGACAATAATTTAGCAACAACATATACAAGGCACATAAAACTGAAAATGTGATTGTGAAATCCTTCATTGCATGGGATCATACACTTTGTTATGCTACTCTAAGCTTTTTCTATAAATGCTTTTTTTCACCTTTTTTAGTTCAAACAAATGTGAAACCCTAATTATTTTTTACATTCACAACAAAAAGCTTTAGCTATTTACCAGGTGTTAAATATTCCTATAAGCTTTCTTAAAAAATGACCTTGCATCAATATCTTTACCAAGCTGTAGCCTCTAGCATTCTGTTTATTACATGCATTTCTCAAGAGAATTTCAGATTAGGTGGCCTTCACCTAATTAATGTGACTTTATACATTCATTTATAAAGATAAATTCACTTTAATGCACAATAAATGTCCAGTAAGTTTCATAGGCAGTAGCTTTGTTCTGAGAAAAAGAAATTCGACCAGTTCAAATAACTAGAGAACCACTACACAGGCACCTGATTGACAGACATCAATTTACTGTCTACAACTAAAGAGGGTTTTAGTTTGTTTTTACTTAAATTTAAAACTATATTGGTAAATGTTATTTTCATGTTTTTAGGTTTGTTGTTGGTGCCCCCTTGGAGTACCACCATTCTTTTTCATTAAAGCATAAATAACTTTTCATGTCTTCTTCTGATCTATTGATGTTATAGGTCCTTTTTCTCTGTTTCTCTCCACAGTGGTTTTCAGGTACAGAATTCTGTAGCATTCTTCTGTAAACCCAGAGTAGCAGGTTGAAGGTTAGATCCTTGATGCCCAAGAGTCCATCATTCAACCCAAGAACAGTAGCGTCATCTAATGGTGGAGAAGACTTACCAAGGAGAACAGTGCCAAACATGAGTATTGCAGTGAGAGATGCATTTTTTTGTTTTTTTAAGCCGGGCCATTTTATCTAAAAACCACATTATCTGGATTTGGGCTTTAAGCTTATGATGTCAGGCGTTGTGAACATTTTTTAACCAGAAGGGTAAAGTAAAAGCACAAAATATGTAAAGAGGAACTGAGAACTCCTTCTGCTTGACTCTGTGTGAACATATAAAATGTGCATGTGCATGATTACATATATAAACTTTCATATATGCATTCTCTATATGATTAAAAAGAAATGTAGTAATGGAAATATTATTTGTAGTTCTGATAATAAAAAATGTGTTAAAAAATTGTATACAAAACCGCTATATTTTCCCATTGTCCTACAATTTACTGTATATGAGCCAGCTTTTTCATTTGTATTCATTAGAATCTAGATAATCATTGCACCAGTACTAAAGGTACAGTCTAGTCACAAGTTAAAATGGGCAATATAGTTATGCAATGGACACACAACATATGTTCCAGAGCAGCCTTTTTTTAACCAGGGTGCCTTCGGGTTTCTTCAAGGGTGTCCTGGCAAGATGCTTACAAATTGCCCAAACTGTATGGAAGCCAGTGAGTGGATAAAGCCTGCCTTTATATTTACACAAAATCACAGGTTTTCATTGTCCACCTTTACAACCTTCCAGCTGTGACATCCTGACAACAAATTACATCTATAATTGATAATGAGGATGTTGGATGCCTGAACAGCATCTTTTGTTTGTCCCTCCCCTGCCCCTCTCTGTCAGCACTGGGGCCACATTAGCTGAGTGAGGGAGGGAAACTGAGAAAGAAAAGAAACATTGGAAAAGCAGACAGTACCAGTGTGCAAAGGTGTATTCGCTTTGGAAGAATAAATCACCTCTAACGATGGGTGTTCTACATGTGTGGATATTTACAATTTACCCACAAAACCATGTTTGAAATACAATGTACAATACAAGTATGAAGTTAGTTTACCTCTCAACTTCAGGTATGGTCATCCTGCCTGCTGTGTGTCCCAACACAAAGAGACCCCCGGCTGGGTCTTATACCCCCCCCTCCTTTCTGTACTGTAGCAAATATAATGCTCACTAATTGGACACTGTAGCCAATGAATACACTGTTTGCGGAACAGAATGTAGGCATTCCACAAACACTGTTCCAGAAGATGCCGGAAAATCTTTTTATAGTACTGCTTTCTCATCGTCGGATAGAAAGTCATAGCTTGGTCAGCTCTGTCGACACCTCCCATGGTTCTGTTGTAGTCAATGACAACCTGAGGCTTCTGGATGTTTTTCCCACCTTTTGTTTGTACCATCACTGTGGAGGCATTGTGAATGGTACTCATTAGGCACACATCCTTCTTGTCCCGCCATCTCAATGCAATCATTTTGCCTTTCTCCCAGGCAACTAATTCTCCTGACTTCAGTTTGTTTTTTGCAAACATGGATGGCAGGTTGCGCTGGTTAGCCCGAACGGTTCCATAGGCATCCATTCTGTGCTGAAGAAGAACCTCATATAGTTCTGTAGAGGTGTTAAAATTGTCCGTCGTTACATAGTAGCCAAGGTTTAGCAGAGGCTCAATCAGTGACAGGACGGAAGATGCTGTGGAAGTTGTCAACCCAGAACGTCTGACTGGACATCATTTTCTGGACCACATCCCACCAACCCAAAAAAAGGCAGCACCTACACGGATGTGCGTGGTATGTAGAGATGACACGAGGTTCCACTGTCCTGATTGCGATGTCAGACTTTGTGCAGTCCCGTGTTTCAAAATTTACCACACCCGTGATGTTTTCTAAAACAAAATGCAGTGTCTATATAATATTGTTTGGACAGAGTTACATGTTTTTGATTTGATTACATTATTTAATTTATTATTATATTATTATTTTTTATTATATTATAATTTATGATTTAATTTATTAAACTTCATTGCACCAAGGATGTCTACTAGACTCTTGTTTAAACAGATTTCAGTGAGTTATTCCTAAGAATTACAGGCCTACAATAAAAAAAAATTATTTCTATTGAAAACAATGTACCGCTTTTAGCACAGAAATACTGACATAATCATACTACTAGAGAGGTTAAAGAAACTCAGGAGAGCAAAAAATAAAATCAGATATAAAGACTAGGCACCTAAAGGAGTTTGAATATATATGGGAGGCATTCAAGTCAAACCAGGACTTGTGAGTTTATAAATTAAAGAACAAATTTCAAGCAGTGGACACGCATTTATTTTTTTACATATTCCCCGCTACATTTATATACTTATCCCAGCATTTAAGTAATGTCTGGAAAGCTTTGGCATAGATAGATTTGTCAGTACACCTGGCCCAACCCAGGACAGTCTGCTGCACTTCGTCATCATTGTGTTCACCGTTCCCACAGAAAGATTTGTGTCTTGTGCAATTTCACTACAAGTTATGCAATGATTATCCAGGATCAGGCGTTCCAGACACTGAATGTTCACAGGAATAACTACTGTGGGCTGGGAACCACCACAGCTGGGATTGTCACTTACAGATGTATTGCCATCTCTGAAACGTTTACACCATTCAAATGTCTGAGTGTCTCATCACTGTACTGTGCTTGAAGTCTTCTGTAGATATCCGTGGGTTGTATGCCTTTGTTCACAAGAAACTTCATCTCCACATGCTGTTCCATGCATGCACTAACATTGTTATCTGTCATCTGGACTGGCCCATGACATGTGCGTTGCCTATTAGTAATAGGACACACTTGCCACTTACTACTGCATGTAGTACCACCATGCTAGCATCCCTTTTTATACCTGTAAAATTAAAAGTTCCGGTTTGACTTGAATGCCCCTCATATATGGAACTGCTCCATAAGCCTTGTAATTATGTTTGATTGTTGGTCTGTGCTAACAGCCAAAGTTCTGACAATTCCAGATAGTTTTCAAGCTTGTCACTGTCTCCCACTCCTTACATATTATTGTTGGTGGATCACTATGACAGACAGCCTCACTGGCCAATAGTAAAACATAATTATTTTTTTTTCTTCATGGATGGTTACCTTTGGTTTATCCAATAAAACATGTCAGAGATCTAACTATTCTGTAGACTGCTAATGGGGTCGTTGGGACCCCTAACTGGTGCACATGAGCAGATTGTAAGAAGTCAATGTTCTATCCTCATTCCTACCACACAGAAATCTGATCAGTAAGTGTGCAACTATGGGGTTTTAAAGGAATTGAAGAGAGTGCAGGGGATTGTGAAGCAAGATTCCCTGCCCAAGAAACCAATAAGGAAGCCCTACACTATATAATGTAAGTGAAGTACAATAGTGAATTGTAAACAATATACTTATTTTTTTAGATGTTGTTAAAAGAAATTAAAGTACTCCTTTATGGGTATATGATATCACAGGGAGTAAATAATACCAGAATACCCATTTGAATCTTTATACTCACAACTTTGAGATTTTCAGCTATGAAGAGCCATTTGAGCACAGTTTCCCTAGCAAGGTACCCAATGGAATATTGAATCCAGGCACCCAGAGGGCACAATGACACCAGCTAGCTAGACTCTGCCTAGAGCTATCTAGCTGACATCATCACGTCTGCCAAACAGCGCAGATTTTAATGCTTAAATACTTCTGTGTCTGTAAGTGTTCATTGGTTTTAATAAATCTCATATAATTTTACTGTATTACACTATGTTTTTATTATTTTTATTATACAGGATTTATATAGCCAACTGTTTGCACAGCGCTTTATAACATGAGGGCAGAGAGTACAGTTACAATACAATTCAATACAGGAGAAATCAGAGGGCCCTGCTTGTTAGAGCTTACAATCTAAAATGGAAGGTCAAATGATACAAAAGGTAACTAGAAAAGCTACAATTTCTGGGGAAATTGTGTGAAGTGTTCTTGCCTCCACCAGTAGTCTACAACTTGAGTGGGCGGAGTAACTGGGTGGAGTGGCTTGTCACTCTGCTTCCTGCTCACACACCTGGGTTCCTATAGCAACTCACTCTACAGCAAGGGCAGAGAAGAGCGGTTAAAAACAAACTGCTCCAACTTGCTCACTTCACTGGCGGTTGCCATCTTGAAACGGTTGTAGTTTAAAAATTATAAATCCTACACCGAAGATATTGTGAGAATAACAAGACCCAGACCTACATTCTGATGCATAGTATGTCTCTGAAATATTAAAAATGAAGGCACAGTCGCAGTTTAGAAATTGCCCTTCAAATTTGAGGTGGCTAGAGTGGAGTTTCAATGACTGTCAATGGGCGGCATGAGTTGCAAACAAATAGTCATATTGTGAAAACTATCAGGACTATGGCTTAGCTGTGGACATTTTTTGTGACAGCAGGGATAGCTGAACGTTTTGATATAAGATTTGTGTAGGTGGGCTTGAAAATGAGGGAGTGAAGGCAGTTTAGAAATCATGTCTTGATTTTTCAGCTCCCACTCTAGTTTTGAACATTCCGCCATTCATTCCTATGGGATCAATTTCACCAGAAAAACGCCGATATTTCGTGAACCATTCGGCAAAACTTTCCACAAAGTAATAGCACATCAATCGGGAACAATCCGCACGTTTTGGTATATTACTGTCTATGTAGTGTAAAAACTGTGGGAGGAGTTAGGGTGGTAAATTTGGCTATAATAATAAGAATATATATGTGAGATAACAGTAAGTGGTCTTGCCATGCAAGAACACTTAATAACTGCAGCGGATGAGCTGATGGAGAAAGTGAAAATACAGTTGCTAGATGGAGGTGGGATAGGCTTCCCTGAAGAGAAGGGTTTGTTTCTTCTCTTGTTTAAGGTCCATGTTGAATTACATTATTGAGACATCCAGTATTCCTTGACGATTATCAAAGGAGAAGTTTACCAGTACCCCGGAGATGACCTTTAAGTTTTGTATGCACTTATGACCTCGGACACATAGGGGTCAAAAGAATCTGCTAAGAGGCTTGATATTCTGTTAGTGGTGGTACATGGGAGCAAGCACATAAGAAGATTTTGTTTCATATTTTCACCAGACTTATTCTTATTGCACAAGACTTATATTTGGATGTGGACTATTCACACCATTTTATGGATTTTTGCTGTTTGTAATAGTCAGATGTCATCTGTTTGTTTGCATTGTTTTTTTTTTTTATTGTATTGCACATTTGGTCATAGAGTTTTAAGAGCAGCACAGCATATTTTCACAATTATTCTTGTATCAAGATATTTTGCACGCAGAGCCAATTTACATTTTGAGGGTTTTTTTTAGTCATATATTTGTTGGCACTTACTGTACATACATTTTTGGTCATTTCATTTGTTGGCACGTGTATACATTTTTGATTACCGTATTTTTCGCACCATAAGACGCACTTTTTTCCCCCCCAAAAAGGGGGGAAAATGTCAGTGCGTCTTATGGAGCGAATGTAAAGCGGCCGGTCCGGTATTTCTGCCGCCACCATGTCAGAATACCGGGCCGGCCGCTCAGCTGTTCTCTCCTGCAGGGCCTTACCTGTTCCTCGCTCCAGCGCTGCACAGTCTTCCCGCGCTGGCTTCTGTGACAGCCGGGTGCCCACTGCGCATGTGCTGCGCTTTGTGAATGATCCGGTGTCTTCTGGGACACATGAAAGGTCACAGAAGGCGCCGGGCCATTCACAAAGCGAAGCGCTTCTTGCACCTGCGCAGTGGGCACCCGGCTGTCACAGAAGCCGGCCCGGGAAGAAGAGAGAAGGCAACTCCGCGGAAGTGGGAGCGGGTACCTGTCAAATTCAGGTACCCGCTCCCCCTCCCTCCCCAAAGGTCAGCAGTCTCTGGTCATCCCCTTCACTGTCTGCAGTCTCTGGTCATTCCCTGCACTGTCCGCAGTCTCTGGTCATTCCCTGCACTGTCTGCAGTCTCTGGTCATTCCCTGCACTGTCCGCAGTCTCTGGTCATCCCCTGTACTGTCCGCAGTCTCTGGTCATCTCCTGTACTGTCTGCAGTCTCTGGTCATTCCCTGTACTGTGTCCGCAGTCTCTGGTCATCCCCTGTACTGTCTGCAGTCTCTGGTCATTCCCTGTACTGTCCGCAGTCTCTGGTCATTCCCTGCACTGTCCGCAGTCTCTGGTCATTCCCTGCACTGTGTCCGCAGTCTCTGGTCATCTCCTGCACTGTGTCCGCAGTCTCTGGTCATCTCCTGCACTGTGTCCGCAGTCCCTGGTCATCTCCTGTACTGTGTCCGCAGTCTCTGGTCATCTCCTGTACTGTGTCCGCAGTCTCTGGTCATCTCCTGTACTGTTTCTGCAGTCTCTGGTCATCTCCTGTACTATGTCCGCAGTCTCTTGGTCATCCCCTGTACTTTGTCCGCAGTCTCTAGTCATCTCCTGTACTATGTCTGCAGTCTCTGGTCATCTCCTGTACTGTGTCCGCAGTCTCTGGTCATCCCCTGTACTATGTCTGCAGTCCATTGGTTCAGAATATTTTTTTTTCTTCTTTTTCACCTCTAAAACCTAGGTGCGTCTTATGGTCAGGTGCGTCTTATGGAGCGAAAAATACGGTATTTCTTTATGTATCAAGCAAAGAGATAACATATTTAGGTTACTTTACTGCAATACCAATGCAGTAAAAAAAATGCCATTAGCAGCCCAAAACATATTTGCTTAAAGTGGTATTAAACCCAAAACCTAAAATGTAATATATTGCAGCTTACCAATCATTAGATGTGGTTACTGTATTAGTTTTCTTTTTTAGGCTTTTCCCTAGTGGTCTGGCCAGTAACACACCTCCTGTATTAGAGTGCCCCCACTCTGGATGAAGGAACACAGGGGGCACCATTGGACAACAGTATTGTATGTCTGGGGAAGGGAGTGTTAAATGTACTAACAGATTTAACTACATTAACAAATTGAAGTCAGGCTTCAAGTCACACTTTTTAATCAGTTACAGCAAACTTTTTTTTTAATAATAACGGTTTTACATGAATAAATAAAAGCTGGTCACCGTAATCACCCCTGCCAGTATTAAATGGTTTGTCTCATCCCTGTAAACTGATAAATCTGGAAGAGAGCTTGCACTTTTGAAAAACAGCATACTTACTGGATAGGTCACCTGATAAAAATAAAGGAAAGAAAGACTATAAAAGAAAAGAATGCTGACATCACATCTAAGAATTTGGTAGGCTGCAATATAATAAATGATTGCCTTTGGGTTTAATACTGCTTTAAATATCTCAACCCGCACAACAAAAATGATCTGATTTGCTGGTACAAGTAATGCAAACACATTTCTTTCCTCTATGTTTTATACAAAATGTGATTATAAATAGGATATAATAAATGCATACTTTAAATCTGTTTAAAATTGAGTATATGAAAGATCAAGCATTTTTTTTTCATTTTAGTGTAAATCGAATAATAAAGTCTCCTATGTGGATGCGCTTAGCACAGTGTTTACACTCTGTAAGATATTAATTAGCTTGGGTGAGCTGACTTCTGTCGTGCCATGCTTATTTAAGAAAACATGATACTATTACTATTGACCAGGTTTATTATAAATCTAACTCAGCGTGCTTCCTCAATCAATCTGGATTTGTCTTGGTCCAAATAATCACATTTGCTATGTGGGGTTCATTTCTTTCATTTAAATTTCATTACTTTCTATCCCAACACAAATCTGTATCATGGTAATCCTACTTGTACTCAGATCTTGCCAGCAAACAGCAGTTGGTGTAATTTACTACTTGATCTCCTGATTTCAATTTAACCTTGTTTGGGAATAGACGTGAAAGTGTTACTTTTTTAATTTCACCATAATTAACTGGAGCGTATTAGGATTAAAAATTCTTTAAAAATAAGGTAATTTTCTACTTATAACTACCAGATATTTTATCCCTCCTGCCAGTGTTCTTTTGAAACATTTCAGCTCCTTGTTCAAATGCATGCGATAAATCTGCTTGAATTTTGAAGGAATGTTTTCCAAAACCCATGTTGCATTCATTCTGGAGCAAGTTCATCAGATCAAGTCCCACAGGGGGACCTTTCCTTGAAACCTACAAAGATTTAACAGTGGGTCGTTCATGCAACTGGAACCCATCTGGTGCAGAATTACCAGTATTTAAATGGATTTAGCCTCAATTAATTCTCATTTATTACCCTCCTTAAAATAATATTCTCCATAATGTGAAACAAATTAGATTACAATCTCTATTTCTTTTGCACTAATGCTGTGAATTGACAATTGACATAGAGGGCTTGGTTCTTTTAGATCAGTAAGGGAAGATGTTTCTTGTGATGTGGATATTGCATGTGATCACTTTTCCTATAATTCTTTGCTCCCATGCAAACATTTTTCTTGCATGTGAATATAAGTGGAAATACTGGTGCCAGACCATTTTTTTTTTCATTTTTCACACATATGCTAAAATGGGCATTTTTTACTTAAAACTATTCTTAAAACCTCTAAAACAATATGAACGTTCTAAAAGCAGAGGACCTATAAAGTTAAATTATGGTAGTTGCAATTTATGATACATGAAATATACACTACTGTATAATAATCTATATTTTGTGTAAAAAGTACATTTAAATAAAAGGGTTAATAAAACCCCAAAACACCCAAACAATATGAACATTCTAAAAGTGGTGGACCTACAAAATAAAATTATGGTAGTTGCAATTTATGATACATGAAATTTACGCTACTGTATAATAATCTATATTTTGTGTAAAAAGTACATTTAAATGAAAGGGTTAATAAACCCCAAAAACATATGTTGCAACTTTCCATTCCTTAGATGTGGTAACTTAGTTTTCTTTTATAGGCTTTTTTTCCTTTATTTTAACCTCATCTTGCCAATAACACTTTCTGTCTTAGTGTATCTCCACTTTGCATAGAGAAACAATGGAGACACCTTTGGACAGCAGCATTGTTAATCTGGGAAGACCAAAGTGTTAGATGCATTCTAGATAAGATTTTTTAATCAGTTGCACCACCTTGGGGGATGAAGATTTTACATAAATGAGTAAAAGCTGACCATTGTAAGCACCACTGCCATGTTAAAAGGTTTCCCTCAATCCTCTAGCTGGTACATTTGGTAGACAGCTTGGTCTGTTGAAGAAAGTTGAAAAGTACCAGATTTATTGGGTGGATCAAAAAGTAAGAATATAAAAAAAAGCCTAGAAAAGAACATTATTGCAGCAACAAAAAGCTACAATACATTACATTTTTTGGATTTAACATCGCTTTAATTTTAGTGCACACAAACACAATATAAAGGCCAATATCTATGTTGAATCTAAAAGATAAGACTGTGCCAAGTAAATAATATTCAAGCCTACAATAGTCAATAAGAGATGCTTAAGAAAAACTTTGCCAGCTCAATAACTTTAACCATAAATGACTCTTGAATGATTCCTCCTATTCTGTTGGGGGCTGGGACACCTTATGTGAGTGACACAAACTATTTGTTATGCCCATGTGCACACCATACACACATGTTTATGGTCAGACTTACTTGCATGCAGACTTACTTTTACTGTAGATTCAGTTTTTTTTCTTAATCTATTTAACCACTTGCCTTCCTGAGGATTTACCCACCTTCCTGATCAGGCCTCTTTTTTCTACTCGGCGCTGCACTAATTCAACTGATAATTGCGCGGTCATGCAATGTTGCACCCAAACGAAATCTATGTAATTTTTTTCACACAAATAGAGATTTTTTTTGGTGGTATTTAATCACCTGTGTGCTTTTTATTTTTCATGCTATAAACAAAAAAAGACCGAAAATTTTGAAGAAAAACAATATTTTTTACTTTCAGCTATAAAAAATATATAGTAAACTAAAAGTTAGTTATACATTTAGGCCAAAATGTATTCTGCTCCATGTTTTTGGTAAAAAAAAAATCCCAATAAGTGTATATTGATTGCTTTGTGTGAAAGTTATAGCGTCTACAAACTATGGTATAGATACTGCAATTTACACCATTTTTCTTGCTATACAGCGCTGCGCTAGTTTAATGGACAATTGCGCGGTCATGCAATACGGTACATAAATAAAATGTATGTCCTTTTTTTCACACAAATAGAGCTTTCTTTTGGTGGTATTTGATCACCTGTGCACTTTTTATTTTTGGCGCTATAAACAGAAAAATGTTGAAGAAAAAAAACAATTTTGAAAAAAACAATATTTTCTCATTTCAGACATAAAAAATATCCAAAAAAACTAAAATTTCATCATAAATTTAGGCCAAAATGTATTCTGCTACATGTTTTTGGTTAAAAAATCCCAATAAGTGTATATTTATTGCTTTGTGTGAAAGTTATAGCGTCTAGAAACTATGGTATAGATAATGGAATTTACACAGCTTTTACTTTCTGACTGCCCATCACATTTCTTGAGGTGCTAAAATACCAGGATAGTACAAACACTCTCAAATGACCCCTTTTCAGAAAGTAGACACCCTAATCTATCTGCTGAGAGGCATATTGAGTCCATGGAAGATTTATTTTTTTCCCACAAGTTTCTGAAAAATGACAAAAACATTTTTATTTTTTTTTACACAAAGTTGTCAATTAAATTATTTCTTGCACAAGCCATGGGTATATGTGGAATTACACCCCAAAATACATTCTGCTACTTCTACCGAGTATGGGGATACCACATGTGTGAGACTTTTTGGGAGTCTAGCCACATACAGGAGTCTGAAATCCAATGACCACTTTGAAAGCCTGAAGGTGCATAACTTCCTCATTACACTTCCTCACTACCTATCACAGTTTCGAAGGCCCTGACATGCCAGGATAGCACCAAACCCCCCCAAGTGACCCCTTTTGGAAAGTAGACACCCCAAGGAATTTAAAAAGAGGCATGGTGAGCATTTTGCAGATCTCATTTTTTCTCACAAGGTTTTGAAATATAAAAAAAGAATAGAAAAAATATGTTTTTGTTTTTTTTCTTCATTTTCCAAAAACTTGTGGCAACAAATGAGATCTGCAAAATACCTACTATGCTTCTTATCAAATTCCTTGGGGTGTCTACTTTCCAAAAAGGGGTCACTTGGGGGGGTTAGGTGCTATCCTGGCATTTCAGGGCCTCCGAAACTGTGATAGGAAGTCTGGAAGTGTAATGAGGAAATAAAGCCCTTTACAAGCCTGAAGGTTCTTATTGGATTTTGGGGTCCTGTACTTGGCTAGACTGCAAAAACGTCTCTCACATGTGGTACCCCCATACTTGGGAGAAGTATCAGAATGTATTTTGGGGAGTAATTCCACATATACCCATGGCATGTGTGAGCAGTAAATCATTTAAGTAACAATTTTGTGTAAAAAAAAATATATTGTTTTTTGTCATTTTCCAAAAACTTGTGGTAAAAAAATAAAATTCTTCTATTGATTCAACATGCCTCTCAGCAAATAGTTTGGGGTGTCTACTTTCCAAAAAGGGGTTGTTTTGGGGGGTGGGGGTGTTTTATGCCCATCATTAGATGTTTATGCCACACATCACTCACTCTTCTAATCACCTGAAGATCAAGCCTTTTCTGACACTTTTTGTTCACATGAAAAAATCTGTATTTCTTGCTAGGAAATTAATTTAAACCCCCAAACATTATATATTTTTTTAAAGCAGACACCCTAGTCAATAAAATGGTGGGTACTAAAATTTTTTATGGAACATAGTACTCGCGCAGCAATTTTTCAAAAGCAAAGTTTTAAAAAAAAATTTTTTACTGTTAATGCACAAAAACACAATATATTGGCTAATCATTTGATAAAGTATAAAAGATAATGGTATGCCGAGTAAATAGATACGAAACATAACATGCTTTAAAACTGTGCATGCCCGTGCAATGGCGACAAACTACATACATTTTTAATATCCATAGGAAATGCTTTAAAAGCCCTTAAAAGCTACCATTTTAGATTTACAGAGGAGGTCTAGTGTTAGAATTGATCTAACGTTCACGGCGATACCTCACATGCATGGTGCAACCACTGTTTACATACCGACACAGGGTCAACGTTTGTGCACACAGGTGTGTGCGCATGGGAGGGCGAGTTTTTTTTCTTTTTTTTTCTTTTTTTACTTTTTTTTTAAGTTATTTTGATTTTTTACACTTTACTTTTTTTTTATCACTTTTAATGCTATCACAGGGAACGCAAATATCCCCTATAACTTCAATGGGCATTGTCATATATTCTTTTTTGAGAAATATGGGGTCTATCAAACTCTGGATATCTCCTCTGCCCTTACATTATCTAATCAAACCAAAATCGGTGTGATCAGATGCTTTCCCAATTTACAAATGACGCTGTTTATATCCTGAGAAAATGAAGTGATAAAATGCTCGTAGCTTTCGAATTCTTAGACTATAGAAATGCTTGGCACCACTCTGGTCTACAATCAGCTCTATGGTCAGCTGGCAGAAACACCGGCGGCATTCTCAGGTTCCCCCGATGGCACGGGACTGCCCGAGAAGGCCGTGGAACTCAGCGGGGGAGGGGGGGCATCATCTCCCACTGCTTGTAAAAGCAATCCTGAAGCTAATTAACCACTAGGATTGCTTTTATATGAAAGCCGATCGCCAGCTGAAAAAAATTAGATCAGGATGATGCCTGCAGCTGTAGGCATCATCCTGGTATAACCATTCAAAATCCAGTGATGTACCAGTACATCGCTGGTCCTTGTTGGGTATATATGCTATGTTCTTTTTTTTTTTTGTATGTAGCCTGTGGGCTGAATGAAAAAAAGAGAATAAATCTCTGCCAGAAAAAGTGTGTGGTATGCCCACCATTAGAATATATATCCACCCACTTCTAATGGTGGGCACACATTATGTCACATTTTGCCACAACCACCAGTTCCAAGATTGAACAAATGTTTAAATAGTGGCACGCTTGAATAAAAATTGTCCACATATAAGTGGTACCCCATATGGAAAAAGGATGACGCCAAGTCCCAAACTATCTTGCCACTACTCCCCATGTAGTCTGGGCATCTGGGGGGGCTCCACGTGACTATCTTTTCCCTCATAAATCCAAAACTTATAAGTATAGCCTGTTGCCCTCTCACAGGTCTTCTACATCTTGTCCCCATATCTGGGGATAAATTGTTTGAATGCAAGGCGGCCAGAAAAATTAATCAGGGACTCATCAACACAGATGTTTTGCTGGGGAGTATAGACATCTGCAAATTTTTGGTTAAGGTGATTTACGAGGGGCTGAATTTTGTGTAGCCGGTCAAATTCAGGGTCACCCCAAGGACGACAGAGTGTATTGTCGTTGAAATGCATAAAACACATTATACTCTCATATCTATGCCTGGCCATGGCAGCAGAGAGCACGGCATATGATGAATCGGGTCTGCGGACCAATACAACCGCAATACATTTCTTTTAGTAATGCCCATGTTGAGGGTTAGGCCCCAAAAAAATGTAAATTCGAAAACCGTAATGAGTTTCCATGCGACTGGTCTGGCAAGGTTTGAATTTGGGTTGGCAGTGATAAATTGTTGTGCATATAAATTGCTTTGATCCACAATCAAAGCATACAGATATTCTGTGAAAAACAGTTAAAAAAATCAAGGGGAGTAGTTAAATTTGCTGTTTCCACCTGAATTCTGGGTTGGGCAGTGAATGAGAGAAGTACGAGTGCTTCAGAATTTGTGGGCTGTCAATTGTGCTTTGCAAGCACATCCGGAAGGATACTAGGGGCTCTACAGGCCTGTGTGCGAATTTTGGTGGTTGCAGGACAATACTTGTGCTCACCACCGCACCGGCTTGTACTGCACTTATGGGACTCGCCATGTTGCCAAGTCACACTGCAGTGCTGGTATTATTGTTATTATACAGGATTTATGGTGCCAACAGTTTGCTCAGCGCTACAATATAACGGGAGACAATACAGAATAATACAGTTCAATACAAGAGGATTAGGAGGGCCTGATCCTGGGAGCTTACAATCTAAGAGATATGTGAAAGACCAGGATGTACTAGGCCACTAGTACTCGCCAGTTCACCAAAAGGTAACGTGGCACTAGTACTGGCACTCTGCTGCATATGAGAGTCATCAAAATTTACCGGCAAGTGCTAACAGAGATCAGGCCTGATTCTGCGAACACTGCGGTTTTGTGTGCAATGTATCAAGTGACAGTGACCTACTGATACTGCACTTGCTGGGGGAGAGGGAGGGGTAAGCGTAGGGGCTAAACGCAGGTGCTGGCAGGTGCCGGGGCTGATCCAGCTAATGCTGCATTTTTGGGGACGCTATACTAATGTGAACGCTGGTATAGTGCTGATCTGATCAAAGATATTGATCCGTTCAGACACTATACTAGCAATGGAGGTTTATTGTGCATGAGCGTGCTCCTGGCAATCAAGGGGTTAAATGTGATGATTGGTGTACTGATGGGCAATCTGACGCTATCTGGGAGGGGTGTGAACACCGCGGGAGCGCAAATCACATATATGTATGCGATTTTGCGCACCCATGCCGCCCTGTAGCAGTATTTCTGCTATAGGGCGGTCAGGAAGCAGTTACAGAAGCGGTTTGTGTTACGTCGCTACGTTACTTTAACTGACAATTGCGCGGTCATGCAACACTGCACCCAAATTAAATTTACGTCCTTTTTCCCACAAATTGAGCTTTCTTTCTGTGGTATTTGACCGCCTCTGCATTTTTTATTTTTTGCGCTATAAAAAAAAAAGGCTGACAATTTGAGAAAAAGAAAACAATATTTTGGACTTTTTGCTATAAAACATGTCCAGTAAAGAAATTTAAAAATCAAATTTTGTCATAAATTTCGGCCAAAATGTATTCTGTGACATGTCTTTGCTACAAAAAAAACCCAATACGTGTAAATTAATTGGTTTACGTGAAAGTTTTTTTTATACTAATAACAATGGGGGGGAACTGATTGGGGTCACTGACATCCCATTGGATAACGTAGGGGCGCTGTAGTTGCTATGGTAACTGGGCTTCCCTCTCAGTTTGCCTCCCTGTTTGTTTCTGCCCGCCCATCTGTGGGGGATTTGTTATTGTAAATCTCGTCACTATCAGTGACGTTCGTGCATGCGCCTACGCATGCGCAGTGTGGTCTTCCTCTCGTAGCTTCGCCCACCTATTTGTGGGCGGGTGTGTATGTATGGAAGATTCAGGATGTGCCCGCGCATGCGCTTACGCATGCGCGTTGTGGTCCGGTGATGTTTGACGGGTGACGTCACCCGTGCATGCACTATTGATTTGAGCGCCGCAAGGTGCTTACTGCGCATGCGCGACCGCGGTACTTTTAAATACTGGCGTCCTTGGGATAGGATTCACCCCTTTGACAACGAGCGTGGCTCAAAACATGTTAGGGGATCCACCCAACAGATGCCATTAGATCACCAGGGAGCCACTAATCACCAGGGAACCTCTCCGGTTGACCTGGGCATTGATTTCCATTTTGTGAGTTCCTTTACATGTTATTTTGCTGTTTTTCCCAATAAAGACATACTTCACCATTATTACCATTTTGCTCTGGCTCGTTATTTACGAGCCCCATCAAGGTGGAGCGATCCAGAGAAGTATTATTGGGAGAGGACTTCGTTGGACCTGCCAGCGAGACCAGAGATGACCTTGGAGAGGTTTTTCCACCATTCCTGGGAGTCTTACATGGTGACCAGATGCTGTCCTATTTGCTGACCAGGCCCTGATGTCCATCATTATACATACAACGTTCTGTTTGTATGTCTTTGTGGTAAGCGCAATAATTTACCGGATCCGTCCACAAGCCTGATTGGATTTTAATATATCCGTTTCCACTGTGGCATTTGTTTATTTCTCATCTTCATTTATATGGAACTATTTTAAGTTTGATTGATGGTTTATCGTCCTATCCATTTACTGTTGCTATAGTTACATTGATGTTTGTTATATTATTTAGTGCTGCATACCATTTGTTATATTTTATTTTTTGGTGTTGAGGATTGCCTTGTGTGCTAGCTGCTATTTTGGGATTTGCGCTCACTTACCCTTTTTGAGAATATTACATGCAATCAATAAAACAAAGATTGTACATAGAACAATATCGGACCTCTGAAAATTATAAGCATGCATATGTACTCAGTATTTGGTTTGGGCCCCTTTTGCAGCAATTACTGCCTCAATGTGGCGTTGCATGGAAGCTATCAGCCTGTGGCACTGCTGAGGTGTTATGGAAGACCAGGTTGCTTCAATAGCGGCCTTCAGCTCTTCTGCATTGTTCTGTCTCATGTCTCTCATCTTTCGCTTGGCAATGCCCCATAGATTCTCTATGGGGTTTAGGTCAGGCGAGTTTGCTGACCAATCAAGCACAGTAATCCCACAGTCATTGAACCAGGTTTTGGTGCTTTTGGCAGTAAGACAGGTGCCAAGTCCTGCTGGAAAATGAAGTCAGCATCCCCATAAAGCTCGTCTGTGGAAGGAAGCATGAAGTGCTCCAAAATCTCCTGGTAGACGGCTACGTTGACCCTGGACTTAATGAAGCACAGTGGACCAACACCAGCAGATGACATGGCTCCCCAAATCAATACAGACTGTGGAAACTTCACACTGGACTTCAAGCATCTTGCAGTGTGTGCCTCTCCATTCCTCCTCCATACTCTAGGTCCTTGGTTTCCAAATGAGATGCAAAAGTTGCTCTCATCAGAAAAGAGGACTTTGGACCACTGAGCAACAGACCAGGTCTGTTTTTCTTTAGCTCAGGTAAGACGCTTCTGATGTTGTTTGTTGTTCAGGAGTGGCTTGACAAGATGAATACGACATTTGAAGCCCATGTCCAGGATCGGTCTGTGTGTGGTGGCTCTTGATGCACTGACTCCAGCCTCAGTCCACTCCTTGTGAAAGTCCCCAACACTTTTGAATGGCCTTTTCCTGACAATCCTCTCCAGGCTGCGGTCATCCCTGATGCTTGCACACCTTTTTCTTCCAGATTTTCCCTTCCACATAACTTTCTATTAATGTGCTTTGATACAGCACTTTCGGAACATCCAACTTCTTTTGCAATTACCTTTTGAGGCTTTCCCTCCTTATGGAGGGTGTCAATGATGGTTTTCTGCACAACTGTCAAGTCAGCACTCTGTCCCATGATTGTGA
Organism: Staurois parvus; assembly: GCF_062004578.1. NCBI lineage: Eukaryota > Metazoa > Chordata > Amphibia > Anura > Ranidae > Staurois > Staurois parvus. The sequence goes on from NW_028317941.1 coordinate 2,537,613, forward strand.
TTCCTACTGAACCAGACTGAGAGACCTTTTAAAGGCTCAGGGACCCTTCGCAGGTGTTATGGCTTAATTAGCTGATTAGAGTGGGACACTTTGAGCCTAGAATATTGCACCTTTTCACAATATTCTAATTTTCTGAGATTGTGAATTTGGGGTTTTCATGAGCTGTAAGCCATAATCATCACAATTATGACAAATCATGGCTTGAACTATCTTGCTTTGCATGTAATGAGTCTATCTCATATATTAGTTTCACCTTTTAAGTTGCATTACTGAAATAAATGAACTTTTGCACGATATTCTAATTTTTTGAGTTTCACCTGTATACACTGTGGCTGGTAGGCAACCAGGTAATTATACTTTTGTTTTTATTATGTTTTACTTCACTGTATTGCTCTCAAACTGATCATGTCTCTACATGATAGTAATGAGCAGGTAACAAGTACTCTTTATAAAGACATTGGTGGTCCAATAGACCCTTAATGTCTCCCCTGCACTTTGCCCAAACAGGAAATGTGTACCTGATCTGCCACAGCAGCAATTGTTTGACAGCTCTGAACCCTGAATGCACAGAGCTTAGCACTTTCAGGCTCATATGGAACGAATGTGTAACGCCCTTCAGTTTAGGTAGGAGTTTTGTCTGTTAGTCAGAGGCTTGCTATAAGTCTGGGAAGAGTCAGCCTGGAAGTGAGACAGTGAGGTAGGATCTCAGGCAGGATGGGATGCTCTGCAGGTCTGAGCTTCTGGAGTCCTACCACCCTTCTGGAAAGTTCTGGCACTTACAAGAAGAGGTGTAGAGGAGAGGAAGAGGCCTGGATCTGCCTATCCTCAGGCAGGAGGTCTGGCATGGTGGCTAGGACAGCCCTTAAATATGGGAGATCCTGCACAGCAGAGGAGTCGGGTGGAAGATGGAGTGAAGGAAGGTGCTGGTGTGTGTAGCCTGGCAGGGGGCACCAAAGGAGGAGGGCTTACCTACAGGCTGAAGCTGGACAGAAGGATCTTCACTGTCACACAGTCTACTAGGAAAGACAGCAGGGAAAGAGCCAGCTCGGCGTAAGGCCTGAAAACAGCTGCAACCCATTAAGCTGCAGGAACAGAACATTATGGGTACTTCTATACCCCCTGGGCCAAAGAAGGGAGAGGGCAGTAATGTGCAATACCCAACTAGTTCTCCCTGGGACTACTTCATTGTAGATGTCACATACCTTGTGGTTGAGCCTGACATGTAGAGGAAGACACAGTCAAAGGAGCCAGGTCAGCAACAGATGGTCAGATACAGGCATAATCGTCAGGCAGAGAGTAGTCAGGATACAGGCACAGGTCAGCAACGTAGAATCAGGAAGATAGGTAGAATCAAAAGCAGAGCAAATCCAAAGGCAGGCCAAGGTCAGGGCAGGTAATGTTCAAGCAAGGTCAGAGTAGGCCATTGTCAATCACAGTAGTCAGTACAGGATCAGGTGCAGGAACACAGGTACAAGCTGTAGATCAAACAGCACTGGCTAACAGAACTGATCCAGTCTAAATAGTCCCATTGGTGTCAACATTAGCAGACGCGGGTGCACAAAAGCACAAGCGTAAACGCAACTGCACATGGTTATGCACAGAAAAATGAGCACCTGCACATCTGCGCCTGCTCAACCGTGTATGTCTAGAGGCTTCAGCTGTACTATGGCTAGTACCTTCCTGACATTAGATCTCAGAATCCCTAGCTGAGGGACACTCTCAGGACAGCCAGGGTAGCATTACAAATGCAGTAGGATCCAAAGGTCTGTACACTTGAAAACTGCATCCACTTTATTGGTAATCTTTAAAACGCCATGCAACAGTAGACACCCTGGGAGCAAGGAAACACGATCAATGCATTTTCCATTGCTAGCACTTATTCATGACTTTCAGGTAAATACTGTGAAGAACCTCTCCCATTCACCATCCTGGATGATTTTCTGCAGGACCTGGATCCTCAAAGGTTTGTTAACATCCCATAACTACTGAGCTGGAATACTAACAGAAGTGGCAGTAAAAAAGGTTAAAGAACTTTTTTTCTGAAAGAAACATGGATGCTGCCATTGTTGACTTGCCATTCAGCAAAAGCTAGTTGTTTGGATGTTGACACAATGTATATGTTTTTCTCTTCATAAGGTATGGTTTTCAGCAATTTTATTTAATTTTTTTATCTTATTGTTGCATTTTTCTTTTAGATTTTTAATCCACTTCCTGTCTACCTGCACACTATTAAGAGTCAGCTGCACACAACCACTTAGAACTGGCTTCTTAATAGTGACAATGGTGGACCAGCCCTGTACAATGTGGGGTAGCACAGGAGGGCTTATGAAAAAGGTAGTATTTTATATATATATTAATCATATTTCTTTACAATTTATGTTTGATCTGAACTGAGTTTCCAATCCACAGATGAAATTGTGAATGGAAAAGGTTGAGCTCATCCTTGTAAACCAATCAATGGATCAGTGTTTTAATGATAGAAACATAGAAAAATGATGGCAGAAAAAGGACTGAGTGGTCCATTGAGTCTGCATGGGATTTTCTTCATTTGTATTTTTTTATGTTAACTTTTTTGTATAGATCTATGTTTGTCCCAAGCATATTTGAACCCATTTACCGTTGACTGGCTCAGTTTTCAGTACTTATTTTCTACTGGCTTGCTGGTTTAGTAGTTTCATATTCCTAATTCCTACATTTATGCATTTGCTGACAACTTACCAAATTTTGGTCACTTGTGTGTACAATGCAGTAATTAGGCAGGAAGGAACTTAGGGCTCATTCACATAAGCAGCCAAGGGTGGTAAAGTCAGGCACTTGGGCCACAGTTTTAAGATACTCCGATCACCTGCCTGAACAAGGGCATGCAGCCGTTCAGTGCTGTATACATACCACAGCAAAAATTAAAAAACATGTTGCTCCAAGTTAATGGAACCAGGCCGGAACTGCCCAGAGCAGTGTTGCAGCATTTTGCACCTCCTCGCAGTGGTGTCCCTCCTCACTAGAGATGAGCTCAGTGTTTGGATCACTTTTCAAAGGAGAGGCTGTGTTAGCCACATGCATGAACAAGCCCTTATAGATAACAGACTGGTAGATGTAAACTGCATATGACCAATAGGAATACTATATAGCAACATCAGAAATACTGAGTAGGGTGTGGGTGAGGAGAATGAATTTGATTAATCTCTCTAGTTCCATTATTCCAATACAGACTCAATATATATTCACGGTTTACATTAGAAGTGTTCATATTTTGCTGTTGCCATGAGGGAACTGAACCTGAACTAGTACCTGCCTACAGGGTCTTTATTTAATAACTTCATTTAATGCATGACCAAGTGCATATAAGTACATGATCAGGGCTCGGTCACAAATGCAGGTACAATTTGGAATATTATACATACAAACACAGGCTGTATGCATACTTTATCTTTGCTTCTGTTGGCAAATCAGTGGAGCACCAACAGATTAAAAGAAAACCTGTGCTGAGATAATTTGGAGGCTGTCATTGTTGACCTCTCCTACAATGTTAGTTGCCTGGCTTCTATGCTGATCCGATTACTTCAGTAACATTTAAACCTGAAATAAGTACATATAGCTGTGTTTAAAAGTCCTGGAAGAAATCGTGAAAATTTGGCATTGATATTGAAAATATGACTGGTCATGCAAAAAAACTGTCTTATTTAAGGATGATGATTAGAGATGAGCGAATCGAAGTAGGCGAAGTGGAATTCGAGTCGAATATTGGAAAATTTTCGATTCGTGCCGAATCCGAAAAATAGCCTACTTCGGACGCGCGAATCGAAATTTTTCCTAAAATGGCGGCAGACATGTGCGGCGACGGAGCGGGGATGTCTGGGAAGGCGCGCAGACAAGGCGCGCTGACCCATAATGCATTCCTTAATGACATGTGATCGCATCAGCCAATCAGCAGCCAGGCAGCCAGCACTGTGTAATGGTCGAGCTATAAATAGCGGCCATTTTAGAATTCTTCATTTGCCTCCAGTCATTCAAGAGAGGCAGACCGCTCTGTATTAGGGACAGAGTTAGGGCCACAGAAACGTTACTTGGGGACAGAGAAACGTTACTTAGGGACAGAGAAACGTTACTTGGGGACAGAGAAACATTACTTAGGGACAGAGAAGCATTACTCAGGGACACAGAATTGTTAATGAGGGCCACAGAATCGTTACTTAGGGCCAAAGAAACGCTAGTTAGGGCCACAGAATTGTTACTCAGGGACAGACAGAATTGTTACTGAGTGCCAGAGAATTGTTACTTAGGGCCACAGAAACGTTAGTTAGGGCCACAGAATTGTTACTCAGGGAGAGACACAGAATTGTTACTGAGGGCCACAGAACTGTTACTTAGGGCCACAGAAACGTTATTAGGGCCACAGAATTGTTACTCAGGGACAGACAGAATTGTTACTGAGTGCCAGGGAATTGTTACTTAGGGCCACAGAAACGTTAGTTAGGGCCACAGAATTGTTACTCAGGGACAGACACAGAATTGTTACTGAGGGCCACAGAACTGTTACTGAGGGCCACAGAAACGTTAGTTAGGGCCACAGAATTGTTACTCAGGGACAGACACAGAATTGTTACTGAGGGCCACAGAACTGTTACTTAGGGCCACAGAAACGTTAGTTAGGGCCACAGAATTGTTACTCAGGGACAGACACAGAATTGTTACTGAGGGCCACAGAATTGTTACTTAGGGCCACAGAATTGTTACTCAGGGACAGACAGAATTGTTACTGAGTGCCAGAGAATTGTTACTTAGGGTCACAGAAACGTTACTCAGGGACACAGAATTGTTACTGAGGGCCACAGAACTGTTACTTAGGGCCACAGAAAAAATTAGTTAGGGCCACAGAATTGTTACTCAGGGACAGACACAGAATTGTTACTGAGGGCCACAGAATTGTTACTTAGGGCCACAGAAACGTTACTCAGGGACACAGAATTGTTACTGAGGGCCACAGAACCGTTACTTAGGGCCACAGAATTGTTACTCAGGGACAGACACAGAATTGTTACTCAGGGACACAGAATTGTTACTGAGGGCCACAGAACCGTTACTTAGGGCCACAGAAACGTTACTCAGGGACACAGAATTGTTACTGAGGGCCACATAACCGTTACTTAGGGCCACATAATTGTTACTCAGGGACAGACACAGAATTGTTACTGAGGGACACAGAATTGTTACTGAGGGCCACAACCGTTACTTAGGGCCACAGAATTGTTACTCAGGGACACAGAATTGTTACTGAGGGCCACAGAACCGTTACTTAGGGCCACAGAATTGTTACTCAGGGACACAGAATTGTTACTGAGGGCCACAGAACCGTTACTTAGGGCCACAGAATTGTTACTCAGGGACAGACACAGAATTGTTACTGAGGGACACAGAATTGTTACTGAGGGCCACAGAAACGTTAATCAGGGACACAGAATTGTTACTGAGGGCCACAGAACCGTTACTTAGGGCCACAGAATTGTTACTCAGGGACACAGAATTGTTACTGAGGGCCACAGAACCGTTACTTAGGGCCACAGAATTGTTACTCAGGGACAGACACAGAATTGTTACTGAGGGACACAGAATTGTTACTGAGTGCCACAGAAACGTTAATCAGGGACACAGAATTGTTACTGAGGGCCAGAGAACCGTTACTTAGGGCCACATAAAAGTTAATCAGGGACACAGAATTGTTACTGAGGGCCACAGAACCGTTACTTAGGGCCACAGAATTGTTACTCAGGGACAGACACAGAATTGTTACTGAGGGACACAGAATTGTTACTGAGGGCCACAGAACCGTTACTTAGGGCCACAGAAACGTTATTCAGGGACACAGAATTGTTACTGAGGGCCACAGAACCGTTACTTAGGGCCACATAAACGTTAATCAGGGACACAGAATTGTTACTGAGGGCCACAGAACCGTTACTTAGGGCCACAGAATTGTTACTCACGGACAGACACAGAATTGTTTCTTGAGGGACACAGAATTGTTACTGAGGGCCACAGAACCGTTACTTAGGGCCACAGAAACGTTAATCAGGGACACAGAATTGTTACTGAGGGCCACAGAACCGTTACTTAGGGCCACGTAAACGTTAATCAGGGACAGACACAGAATTGTTACTGAGGGACACAGAATTGTTACTGAGGGACACAGAATTGTTACTGAGGGCCACAGAACCGTTACTTAGGGCCACAGAATTGTTACTCAGGGAGAGACACAGAATTGTTACTGAGGGCCACAGAACTGTTACTTAGGGCCACAGAAACGTTATTAGGGCCACAGAATTGTTACTCAGGGACAGACAGAATTGTTACTGAGTGCCAGGGAATTGTTACTTAGGGCCACAGAAACGTTAGTTAGGGCCACAGAATTGTTACTCAGGGACAGACACAGAATTGTTACTGAGGGCCACAGAACTGTTACTGAGGGCCACAGAAACGTTAGTTAGGGCCACAGAATTGTTACTCAGGGACAGACACAGAATTGTTACTGAGGGCCACAGAACTGTTACTTAGGGCCACAGAAACGTTAGTTAGGGCCACAGAATTGTTACTCAGGGACAGACACAGAATTGTTACTGAGGGCCACAGAATTGTTACTTAGGGCCACAGAATTGTTACTCAGGGACAGACAGAATTGTTACTGAGTGCCAGAGAATTGTTACTTAGGGTCACAGAAACGTTACTCAGGGACACAGAATTGTTACTGAGGGCCACAGAACTGTTACTTAGGGCCACAGAAAAAATTAGTTAGGGCCACAGAATTGTTACTCAGGGACAGACACAGAATTGTTACTGAGGGCCACAGAATTGTTACTTAGGGCCACAGAAACGTTACTCAGGGACACAGAATTGTTACTGAGGGCCACAGAACCGTTACTTAGGGCCACAGAATTGTTACTCAGGGACAGACACAGAATTGTTACTCAGGGACACAGAATTGTTACTGAGGGCCACAGAACCGTTACTTAGGGCCACAGAAACGTTACTCAGGGACACAGAATTGTTACTGAGGGCCACATAACCGTTACTTAGGGCCACATAATTGTTACTCAGGGACAGACACAGAATTGTTACTGAGGGACACAGAATTGTTACTGAGGGCCACAACCGTTACTTAGGGCCACAGAATTGTTACTCAGGGACACAGAATTGTTACTGAGGGCCACAGAACCGTTACTTAGGGCCACAGAATTGTTACTCAGGGACACAGAATTGTTACTGAGGGCCACAGAACCGTTACTTAGGGCCACAGAATTGTTACTCAGGGACAGACACAGAATTGTTACTGAGGGACACAGAATTGTTACTGAGGGCCACAGAAACGTTAATCAGGGACACAGAATTGTTACTGAGGGCCACAGAACCGTTACTTAGGGCCACAGAATTGTTACTCAGGGACACAGAATTGTTACTGAGGGCCACAGAACCGTTACTTAGGGCCACAGAATTGTTACTCAGGGACAGACACAGAATTGTTACTGAGGGACACAGAATTGTTACTGAGTGCCACAGAAACGTTAATCAGGGACACAGAATTGTTACTGAGGGCCAGAGAACCGTTACTTAGGGCCACATAAAAGTTAATCAGGGACACAGAATTGTTACTGAGGGCCACAGAACCGTTACTTAGGGCCACAGAATTGTTACTCAGGGACAGACACAGAATTGTTACTGAGGGACACAGAATTGTTACTGAGGGCCACAGAACCGTTACTTAGGGCCACAGAAACGTTATTCAGGGACACAGAATTGTTACTGAGGGCCACAGAACCGTTACTTAGGGCCACATAAACGTTAATCAGGGACACAGAATTGTTACTGAGGGCCACAGAACCGTTACTTAGGGCCACAGAATTGTTACTCACGGACAGACACAGAATTGTTTCTTGAGGGACACAGAATTGTTACTGAGGGCCACAGAACCGTTACTTAGGGCCACAGAAACGTTAATCAGGGACACAGAATTGTTACTGAGGGCCACAGAACCGTTACTTAGGGCCACGTAAACGTTAATCAGGGACAGACACAGAATTGTTACTGAGGGACACAGAATTGTTACTGAGGGACACAGAATTGTTACTGAGGGCCACAGAACCGTTACTTAGGGCCACAGAATTGTTACTTAGGGACACAGAATTGTTACTGAGGGCCACAGAACCGTTACTTAGGGCCACAGAATTGTTACTTAGGGACACAGAATTGTTACTGAGGGCCACAGAACCGTTACTTAGGGCCACAGATTTGTTACTTAGGGACACAGAATTGTTACTGAGGGCCACAGAACCATTACTTAGGGCCACAGAATTGTTACTCGGACAGACACAGAATTGTTACTCAGGGATACAGAATTGTTACTGAGGGCCACAGAACCGTTACTTAGGGCCACAGAATTGTTACTCAGGGACACAGAATTGTTACTGAGGGCCACAGAACTGTTACTTAGGGCCACAGAATTGTTACTCAGGGACACAGAATTGTTACTGAGGGCCACAGAACTGTTACTTAGGGCCACAGAAAGGTTACTCAGGGACACAGAATTGTTACTGAGGGCCACAGAACTGTTACTTAGGGCCACAGAATTGTTACTCGGACAGACACAGAATTGTTACTCAGGGACACAGAATTGTTACTGAGGGCCACAGAACCGTTACTTAGGGCCACATAAACGTTAATCAGGGACACAGAATTGTTACTGAGGGCCACAGAACCGTTACTTAGGGCCACATAATTGTTACTCAGGGACAGACACAGAATTGTTACTGAGGGACACAGAATTGTTACTGAGGGCCACAGAACCGTTACTTAGGGCCACATAAACGTTAATCAGGGACACAGAATTGTTACTGAGGGCCACAGAACCGTTACTTAGGGCCACATAATTGTTACTCAGGGACAGACACAGAATTGTTACTGAGGGACACAGAATTGTTACTGAGGGCCACAGAACCGTTACTTAGGGCCACAGAATTGTTACTCAGGGACAGACACAGAATTGTTACTCAGGGACACAGAATTGTTACTCAGGGACACAGAATCGTTGAATTAAAGAGTATGTCAGACAACATGCAGAGGAGTGGCAGAGGAGGCAATGTTTTAGGAGCGAGCAGACGTGGCAGCAGAGGAAGGGGTCGAGGCAGCACTATTCGCAGCCAGAGGCCAGTGCTCCCGGTGTCATCCAGCGGTCGTGTCTCCACCGACAACCCTGCCGTCGTCGATTGGTTGGCTCGGTCATCTTCCTCTTCCCAGGTCACCTCTGACACCTACAGCCAACGGTCGGTGGGTACGTCAGACACAACCGTTAGTTGGCATGGCCCGGGACCAAGCCCACTGAAATCACGTGTCCTCTACCTGCCCCTGTCCTTTGGTGTTCCCTCACCAAGCGAAGTATCGCATGCTGTGGGCTCAGCCCCACTGTACAGTGAGGAAGAGCTAACAGAGGGCGGTCAGGAACGGGGGGAGACATCCGCCTTTTCAGCAGCCAGGCGAAGAAGTAGTGGCGAGGAGAGTGGCTCGGTAGCCGGTCTAGAGACAGGTCTGTCTCCTGACCCACACGCAGCCGAGGGGGCTAGTAGTGAGGCGGAGACCCTACTTGATGATGAGGAGGTTGATCGCACTTGGCAGCCTCGTCGTCATCAGGCAATTTCTTCCGCATCATCAGGAGAAGAGGGTGGCAGCTTGGCAGCGAGCAAAACAGTCGGTGGGTTGCCCAGGAGACAGCAGCAGGGTCGCAGCAGTGTCAGTGGAGCCAAATGGCCACGGAGTAGAGCACCAGCTCCACTGCAGCCTACCACCACGGCCAGTAGTGGTGCCGGTGTGCACGGAGGAAGCAGCATTCAGCCAGTGAGGAGTATCGGGGGCAAAGTTTCCTACTCGGCGGTGTGGCAATTTTTTGTCAAGCCGCCCGAGGAAGTAAACGTAGCCGTATGTCGACTATGTGGCCAGAAAGTCAAGCGTGGCCAGGGGGCCCATGTTGGGACTACAGCGTTGCAGCGTCGCCATTTGGTGGCCTGGGAAAACCGTGATAAAGATACGGCGGTTCTGCCCGCCCCAGCCCCCGCTCCATCACCCGCTCCGTTACTTGCTCCGTCACCTGACGTCAATCACCCTCCATCAGCCAGTCAAGGCTCCAACACCTCTGCTGAGGGGAGTTGTCGCTCGTTGGCATCTTCCGCTCGTTCAGATGCTCCTTCTCCTGCTACTCCTCTTCACGGATTCCATCAGCAGTCTTTCTTGGAATCCGTTTCCAAGAGACAACAGTTTGCGAGCACGCACACGACGGTGCAAAAGCTGAACGTCCTCCTGTCCAAGTTGCTGGTGCTGCAGTCCCTCCCTTTCCAAGTGGTGGACTCAGCACCTTTCCGAGAAATGATGGCTTGTGCCGCGCCGCGGTGGAGAGTGCCAAGCCGTCATTTCTTCGCCAAAAAGGCAGTGCCAGCCCTGCATTCACATGTAGAAGAGATGGTGGGCCAGTCTTTGAGCATGTCGGTCTCTGCCAAAGTGCACGGCAGCGCCGACGTGTGGAGCTGTAACTACGGTCAGGGACAGTACATGTCATTTACGGCCCACTGGGTGAACGTGGTGCCGTCACAGCCGCACCAGCAACTTGGACAGGTCACGCCGCTTTTGCCTCCACGTTTGCACGTCCTTGGTCCGGCAAAGATGTCCGCCTCTACCACCTCTTCTTCCGCCGTGTCCTCAGCCGCCACCCCCGTGCCAAGTCCCATTACCCGACCGGCATATCACATGTGCAGGGCGCAACGGTGTCACGCTGTGCTGCACCTGGTATGCCTTGGCGAACGTAGTCACACAGGGGAGGAACTTCTCAGTGTAATGAACAGAGAAATCGACAGATGGCTGTCTCCGCGCAAACTCAAAATCGGAACCATGTTGACCGACAACGGAAAGAACATGTTGTCTGCTCTGCGTCAAGGAAGGTTGTGCCATGCGCCATGCATGGCTCACGTGTTCATTATGATTGTCAAGCGGTTCCTAAAATCCACCATCCCACTGCAAGACATCCTTAAAATGTCACGTAAACTTTGCATGCATTTCAGCCATTCCTACACCGCAAAGCACACCCTCCTTGAGCTGCAGCGGCAGAACGGAATTGCACAGCATCGCCTGATCTGCGACGTTGCAACAAGGTGGAATTCAACCCTACACATGTTAGACCGCCTTTACGAACAGCGAAAGGCCATCACCGATTTCCTGATGTTACAAGCGGATAAAGGTACGCCCCTGTGTAACTTTGATGTCAGCCATTGGCAGCTCATGCTCAGGCCCTTTGAGGAGGCCACGCTATTCGTGAGTCGGCAGGACTATGGGATGAACGACGTCATTCCTCTGTTGCACGTCCTGGAACAAATGCTGTTAACAATGGCTGGTCAGGGTGCGGTAGACGTGGCGCACAGATCTCAACGCCACATGACCCCTGTGGGGGCAGGACAGGAAGAAGAGGAGGAGGTAGAGGAGGACATTTGTGCTCAGGAATTATTGAGTGAAATGGGTGGTTTTTCCACTCAGCGGACAGGAGTGGAGGAGCAGGAGCATCTGGTAGAGGAGGAGGAGGAGGAGACAGAGGACCCAGACGCACCGTGGCAGTATGCTGTGGAGATGGAGGCAGGGAGTCCCTCGCATTCCTTGGCACAAATGGCCCATAGCATGCTCGGTTGCTTGCGTAGCGACAGCCGAATAATAACCATCAGACAGAGGGATGACTTTTGGCTGTCCACCTTGTTGGACCCTCGCTACCGTTCAAAAATGGTGGCCTTTTTCACACCTGCTGAGAGGGAGGCCAAAATAACGTACTATAAAAACCACCTATGTAGTCAGTTGGTCTCTGCCTTTGTGCGCCAACGTCCATCCTCAGACACTGTGGGCCCTGTGCGCTCGCGTTCCGCTGCCATGGCAGCAGGGGAGGGGTGGGGTGGTAGGAGCAGTGGCAGCTCCACCAGCAGCGGCTGCCTCAGTCTGCAGTCGATGATGAGTAGCTTTCTTCACCAGCGCAGTGAGGAAACTACTAACCAGCCGCAGCAGCAGCAGCAGCAGCAGCATCAGGTGGACCTGGAGCAGGACCTCAAACAACAGGCTTGGGCCTACTTGGACAGCACCCTGCCAACCGAGGTAGACAATCCCCTTGACTACTGGGCAACGAAACTTGACCTTTGGCCCCAACTAGCTGAATTTGCCCTTGAAAGGCTGTCATGCCCGGCCAGTAGCGTGGCATCGGAGCGCGTGTTTAGTGCGGCAGGAGGTATTGTAACTCCGCGGAGGACACGACTGTCCACCCAAAGTGTGGAGAGACTCACGTTTGTGAAAATGAATCAGGCGTGGATTAGTCTGGATTTCAAACCACCAGTTTCTGACACAACTGACTAAATCCGCCATGAATCATGCCTCAAACATGTGCCACTTTCAGGTCTCCTCACACACTGCTGGTGTGTTCCATTTTTTGTCATAGGGTGCTGGCAGATTACGGGCCTCCCATAGCTGCTGCCAGGCCCCTAATCTGCCATGGGCCCCTATATACCGCCTCCTCATGCTGCTGCCAAGTCCAGAGTCTGTCATGGGTCCCTGTACAGCCTCCCATTGCTGCTGTCTCCATCGCCACACTCTGCCATGTGCCACTTTCAGGTCTCCTCACACACTGCTGGTGTGTTAAATTTTTTGACATAGGGTGCTGGCAGATTACGGGCCTCCTATAGCTTCTGCCAGGCCCCTAATCTGCCATGGGCCCCTATATACCGCCTCCTCATGCTGCTGCCAAGTCCAGAGTCTGTCATGGGTCCTTGTACGGCCTCCCATTGCTGCTGTCTCCATCGCCACACTCTGCCATGTGCCACTTTCAGGTCTCCTCACACACTGCTGGTGTGTTGAATTTTTTGACATAGGGTGCTGGCAGATTACGGGCCTCCCATAGCTGCTGCCAGGCCCCTAATCTGCCATGGGCCCCTATATACCGCCTCCTCATGCTGCTGCCAAGTCCAGAGTCTGTCATGGGTCCCTGTACGGCCTCCCATTGCTGCTGTCTCCATCGCCACACTCTGCCATGTGCCACTTTCAGGTCTCCTCACACTGCTGGTGTGTTGAATTTTTTGACATAGGGTGCTGGCAGATTACGGGCCTCCTATAGCTGCTGCCAGGCCCCTAATCTGCCATAGGCCCCTATATACCGCCTCCTCATGCTGCTGCCAAGTCCAGAGTCTCTCATGGGTCCCTGTACGGCCTCCCATTGCTGCTGTCTCCATCGCCACACTCTGCCATGTGCCACTTTCAGGTCTCCTCACACTGCTGGTGTGTTGAATTTTTTGATATAGGGTGCTGGCAGATTACGGGCCTCCTATAGCTGCTGCCAGGCCCCTAATCTGCCATAGGCTCCTATATACCGCCTCCTCATGCTGCTGCCAGGTCCAGAGTCTCTCATGGGTCCCTGTACGGCCTCCCATTGCTGCTGTCTCCATCGCCACACTCTGCCATGTGCCACTTTCAGGTCTCCTCACACTGCTGGTGTGTTGAATTTTTTGACATAGGGTGCTGGCAGATTACGGGCCTCCTATAGCTGCTGCCAGGCCCCTAATCTGCCATAGGCCCCTATATACCGCCTCCTCATGCTGCTGCCAGGTCCAGAGTCTGTCATGGGTCCCTGTACGGCCTCCCATTGCTGCTGTCTCCATCGCCACACTCTGCCATGTGCCACTTTCAGGTCTCCTCACACTGCTGGTGTGTTGAATTTTTTGACATAGGGTGCTGGCAGATTACGGGCCTCCTATAGCTGCTGCCAGGCCCCTAATCTGCCATAGGCCTCTATATACCGCCTCCTCATGCTGCTGCCAAGTCCAGAGTCTGTCATGGGTCCCTGTACGGCCTCCCATTGCTGCTGTCTCCATCGCCACACTCTGCCATGTGCCACTTTCAGGTCTCCTCACACTGCTGGTGTGTTGAATTTTTTGACATAGGGTGCTGGCAGATTACGGGCCTCCTATAGCTGCTGCCAGGCCCCTAATCTGCCATAGGCCCCTATATACCGCCTCCTCATGCTGCTGCCAAGTCCAGAGTCTGTCATGGGTCCCTGTACGGCCTCCCATTGCTGCTGTCTTCATCGCCACACTCTGCCATGTGCCACTTTCAGGTCTCCTCACACACTGCTGGTGTGTTGAATTTTTTGACATAGGGTGCTGGCAGATTACGGGCCTCCTATAGCTGCTGCCAGGCCCCTAATCTGCCATAGGCCTCTATATACCGCCTCCTCATGCTGCTGCCAAGTCCAGAGTCTGTCATGGGTCCCTGTACGGCCTCCCATTGCTGCTGTCTCCATCGCCACACTCTGCCATGTGCCACTTTCAGGTCTCCTCACACACTGCTGGTGTGTTGAATTTTTTGACATAGGGTGCTAGCAGATTACGGGCCTCCTATAGCTGCTGCCAGGCCCCTAATCTGCCATAGGCCCCTATATACCGCCTCCTCATGCTGCTGCCAAGTCCAGAGTCTGTCATGGGTCCCTGTACGGCCTCCCATTGCTGCTGCCTCCATCGTCACACTCTGCCATGTGCCACTTTCAGGTCTCCTCACACTGCTGGTGTGTTGAATTTTTTGACATAGGGTGCTGGCAGATTACGGGCCTCCTATAGCTGCTGCCAGGCCCCTAATCTGCCATAGGCCCCTATATACCGCCTCCTCATGCTGCTGCCAAGTCCAGAGTCTCTCATGGGTCCCTGTACGGCCTCCCATTGCTGCTGTCTCCATCGCCACACTCTGCCATGTGCCACTTTCAGGTCTCCTCACACTGCTGGTGGGTTCCATTTTTTGACATAGGGTGCTGGCAGATTACGGGCCTCCCATAGCTGCTGCCAGGCCCCTAATCTGCCATGGGCCCCTATACCGACTCCTCATGCTGTGACGTTGCAACAAGGTGGAATTCAACCCTACATATGTTAGACCGCCTTTACGAACAGCAAAAGGCCATCACAGATTTCCTGATGTTAAAAGCGGATAAAGGTACTCCCTGTGTAACTTAGATGTCAGCCATTGGCAGCTCATGCGTGACACCTGCGCTTGCTCAGGCCCTTTGAGGAGGCCACGCTATTCGTGAGTCGGCAGGACTATGGGATGAATGACGTCATTCCTCTGTTGCACGTCCTGGAACAAATGCTGTTAACAATGGCTGGTCAGGATGCGGTAGACGTGGCGCACAGATCTCAACGCCACATGACCCCTGTGGGGGCAGGACAGGAAGAAGAGGAGGAGGTAGAGGAGGACATTGGTGCTCAGGAATTATTGAGTGAAATGGGTGGTTTTTCCACTCAGCGGACAGGAGTGGAGGAGCAGGAGCATCTGGTAGAGGAGGAGGAAGAGGAGACAGAGGACCCAGACGCACCGTGGCAGTATGCTGTGGAGATGGAGGCAGGGAGTCCCTCGCATTCCTTGGCACAAATGGCCCATAGCATGCTCGCTTGCTTGCGTAGCGACAGCCGAATAATAACCATCAGACAGAGGGATGACTTTTGGCTGTCCACCTTGTTGGACCCTCGCTACCGTTCAAAAATGGTGGCCTTTTTCACACCTGCTGAGAGGGAGGTCAAAATAACGTACTATAAAAACCACCTATGTAGTCAGCTGGTCTCTGCCTGTCTGCGCCAACGTCCATCCTCAGACACTGTGGGCCCTGTGCGCTCGCGTTCCGCTGCCATGGCAGCAGGGGAGGGGTGGGGTGGTAGGAGCAGTGGCAGCTCCACCAGCAGCGGCTGCCTCAGTCTGCAGTCGATGATGAGTAGCTTTCTTCACCAGCGCAGTGAGGAAACTACTAACCAGCCGCAGCAGCAGCAGCAGCAGCATCAGGTGGACCTGGAGCAGGACCTCAAACAACAGGCTTAGGCCTACTTGGACAGCACCCTGCCAACCGAGGTAGACAATCCCCTTGACTACTGGGCAACGAAACTTGACCTTTGGCCCCAACTAGCTGAATTTGCCCTTGAAAGGCTGTCATGCCCGGCCAGTAGCGTGGCATCGGAGCGCGTGTTTAGTGCGGCAGGAGGTATTGCAACTCCGCGGAGGACACGACTGTCCACCCAAAGTGTGGAGAGACTCACGTTTGTGAAAATGAATCAGGCGTGGATTAGTCTGGATTTCAAACCACCAGTTCCTGACACAACTGACTAAATCCGCCATGAATCATGCCCCAAACATGTGCCACTTTCAGGTCTACTCACACTGCTGGTGTGTTCCATTTTTTGTCATAGGGTGCTGGCAGATTACGGGCCTCGCATAGCTGCTGCCAGGCCCCTAATCTGCCATGGGCCCCTATACCGCCTCCTCATGCTGCTGCCAGGTCCAGAGTCTCTCATGGGTCCCTGTACGGCCTCCCATTGCTGCTGTCTCCATCGCCACACTCTGCCATGTGCCACTTTCAGGTCTCCTCACACTGCTGGTGGGTTCCATTTTTTGTCATAGGGTGCTGGCAGATTACGGGCCTCCCATAGCTGCTGCCAGGCCCGTAATCTGCCATGGGCCCCCGTACCAACTCCTCATGCTGCTGCCAGGCCCGTAATCTGTCATGGGCCCCTGTTGTCGCTTGTTTGCATATTCCGCTCGTTCAGATGCTCCTTCTCCTGCTACTCCTCTTCACGGATTCCGTCAGCAGTCTTTCTTGGAATCCGTTTCCAAGAGACAACAGTTTGCGAGCACGCACCCGACGGTGCAGAAGCTGAACGTCCTCCTGTCCAAGTTGCTGCTGCCAGGCTCGTAATCTGTCATGCGCCCCTGTACCGCCTCCTCATGCTGCTGCCAGGTCCAGAGTGTGTCATGGGCCCCCGTACCGACTCCTCATGCTGCTGCCAGGCCCGTAATCTGTCATGGGCCCCTGTACCGCCTCCCCATGCTGCTGCCAGGTCCAGAGTGTGTCATGGGTCCCTGTACGGCCTCCCATTGCTGCTGCCAGGCCCGTAATCTGCCATGGGCCCCCGTACCGACTCCTCATGCTGCTGCCAGGCCCGTAATCTGTCATGGGCCCCTGTACCGCCTCCTCATGCTGCTGCCAGGTCCAGAGTGTGTCATGGGTCCCTGTACGGCCTCCCATTGCTGCTGTCTCTATCGCCACACTCTGCCATGTGCCACTTTCAGGTCTCCTCACACTGCTGGTGGTTTCCATTTTTGTCATAGGGTGCTGTATGGCCTCCCATTGCTGCTGCCTCCACCGCCACACTGTGGCTCCACACTCTGGTTTTGGCCCCGTGACTGCACAAATGAGTGAAGTGTGCGGTGATTCTAAGATCGACGGCACTCATCTGCATGTCATACTGACTGACAGTATTATTTCTCTTCCCCAGCAGACTCCAAGGGCATTTAAATTAAAGGTACAGTGTTCTGCACTAATATTAAGTCTCTCTGAAGCCTAGAAACACCCTTTTTTAAGTTAAATTCACAGCGAATATATTCGACTCGAATCGAAATTTTTCCACGAATTCGCCGAATCAGTCGAATCGAATTTTTGAATACTTCGCTCATCTCTAATGATGATCATATGAAGTCATGTATTACCACATAGTTGTTTGGCTTCTATTTAACCACTTCCTGTCTGGACACTTTTACCCCCTTCCTGTCGAAGACAATTTTCAGCTTTCAGCGCTATCACACTTTGAATGACAATTGCGCGGTCATGCAACACTGTACCCATATTAATTTTTTACCATTTTTTTGAGACAGATAAAGCTTTATTTTGGTGGTATTTATTCACCGCTGGGATTTAAAATTTTTCTGCTATGTAAATGAAAATATCCAAAAAATTTAAAAAAAAAGTGTTTTTCTTATAAAATTTTGCCAAATTAGTCTATAACCAAAAATTATAATTTTTAAACTTTTTTTTTACATTTTTATTTTATTTTTTTATATTATTATTTATGGTTTTTTTTTTTTAACATACTGTCACCCTAGCAGTACAGTGTCACCATGGTGACATTGTACTACTTGTGGGGGGTGATGAATATTTTTTTTTTTTATTACAGTGATTGCTTTTACACCCATATAGGATGTAAAAACAATAATTTCTCCTCTCTGTCTGCATTCTTTCAGCCATTGAGAAATACTGAGTGAGCTGTGATTGGTCACAGCTTGTCACATGGTACAAGGCTGTTGTGAATAGCCTTGTACCATGTGACCTCTGTGATCATACACAGATTTCACATGTAGTAAGCAATGATGTCACAAGTGACATCTTGCTTACTACTTTGCATGTGATCACTGACTGGCCAATCAGTGATCACATGATCGGGATCCCGTCCGACGATCGGTGTTTCACTGTGTCCGGAGGACACAGCGGGCACCGGATTGCGGTGCTGCGCGCTCCCAGGGAGCGCTCACAGCTAGAAATGGCAGGTGCCGTTTATGAATGGCAACTCGCTCCTGGAGTGCCACCATCCTGCCGTTTATAAACAGCAGGCGGATGGCAAGTGGTTAAGTCATGACAACAGAAAATCACCCAAATGGCCATGATCAAAAATTTACATGCTCTGGCATGTTTGGTCTTGGTACAGGCACGTAAGGTGACACACACGGGTTAAAATGGAAATTATAGGTTAATTTCCCACAGCTGTGGCCTTTTAAATTGCAATTAGTGTGTTTGAATAAATAATAAGTGAGTTAGTTAGCGCTCATGTGAATGGACTGAGCAGGCTAGATACTGAGCCACGGGGAGCAGAAAAGAACTGTCAAAAAACCTACGTAGCAAGGTAATGGAACTTTAAACAGATGGACAAAGATATAAAAAATATCCAAAGCCTTGAATATGCCAGTCAGTACTGTTCAATCACTTATTAAGAAGTGGAAAATTTGGGGTTCTCTTGATACCAAGGCAAGGTCAGGTAAACCAGGAAAGATTGCAGCCACAACTTTCATTTAACAGCATATACAGGTATGAGATAATAAAATAAATACTATGTATTGTTATTACTGTTAATAATTTTCTGCCACCCTTTTCAATATTGAACTCAAAAGCTGGTTTTAGGACCATAAATTCTCATGCACGTAATTTTTCTGCTGCGGGTCATTCATACGGCCAGCCGTAGAAGTGAATGGCTGTACACAGCTGTACTTGCTTTCATACAATAGCGTAAATGTGTTAATGAGTGTATGATATATTCTCCTGAATGTGGATATTTGCCACTCTGTCACTAAAACAGGCATTCACATACTTAATACTGTCCTGGCTCTAGTTGGTATGTCCAAGATTTTTCCATTAGTTACTATTTAAAGCTCTAAAACCCTCATAAAGGGGGGTTGTTTCAGTCCCTGAAAACACATTGGATGCCTTTTTCTTTTTGGTCAATTGTTGAATCATATAAATACTTTTGAACTATGAAAAACATTTGTTTGGCACTCCTTCTGGTGTCTCTTTGGGTGACCTCTGCACCTTGGACAGTTTTGTGGAGAGCTGCTGATCTTAAGCCATTGGACTGAGCTAATCATTTGTAATGATTGGAGATTCATGTCCAGCACCTCAGCCCTACCTCTCCTCAAATATGATCATGCCCATATTTAGTTAATGATGTCATTCAAAATTCTTAACCCATTTATTTTCATTTAGTTTTCGAGCAGGAGTTGTCATTTGCAGTGAGTTTTTGATGTTCTGGGTGTTTAATTAAACTGTACCCCTTACCATGTACCCCACTCATTCACACGGGGGAGGGATTATTTGGGAGACCTCTTATTTTAAAGGGTTCATCCAGATTCTGCTAAGTCCCCCACAAATTACCTTACAATCACCAGAGTTATGTAAAAAAGGCTCTTGTACTTATCTACATGGAGACTAGATACACTTTCAGGAGAGACCTGT
The DNA here is from genome assembly GCF_062004578.1 of Staurois parvus. NCBI lineage: Eukaryota > Metazoa > Chordata > Amphibia > Anura > Ranidae > Staurois > Staurois parvus. The sequence continues at coordinate 2,557,471 of NW_028317941.1, forward strand.
ACTTCCAGAAATGTTTTTTTCCTCTAGTTTTGATAGGGATGAGTGACCTTGGTCAAGTTCGGTTTTGAGCCAGGTTTGGTGTACCTAGTGGGAAGTCCATAAACCTCAAACTTAGTGGTGAACCCCACTGAAGTCTATATGAGGCAAATCTTGTTTTTTTTCTGACCATTTTAAGGCTAATTTGGGCATGGGGAGCTGGGTACTGCCATAGGGGACGTGTATCAATGCATAAAAATGTTTTAAACAATACTGTTCAGTGGACAGAGGGTATTTTTTGATGGCTAAAAGGGGAAGTCCCAGTGACTTTTGTCAAAGAAGGCAATTTTATTTTGAGACATTTCCTCTCACTTCTGTCCTTAAACGACATTTTTTTAAACAATTCCTTATTCAATGCTAAACCTTTTTTTGGCTTTATGTATACTTTATGCTATAGCTAGCAAACTGTACAAGCCTTTGTAGTTTGACAAAACAAGTCACAGGATATTACAGCTTAAAGGGTCTTTCCACTGCATATATCTGTAGTTTTCCGTGTCAACTATGGCGTTGTTCTAAAATGGGTTAAATCATTCTATGACAGCTGTTTCCACAGTAAATTTGACATAACCTATCTTTTATTGTTTTATTATTGGCTGTCATAGATAAAGTTAAACTGTCAGCAAGGCTTTTATCTGTCACGTCAAGGCTCCCTTCTAGGACTAAGAGACACCCTTGATGGAAATTAGTAAATTTACAGCTGGATGTTATGCACTGCACTAAAATATGTTTTTTTTGTTCCTTTTGTGCTGCAGAGCTACATTATTGAACTGCCTGTAAAAAGTGTTGATAAAAATAACTTAGAGCTTCTATATTTTTTTTTTCCTTGTGTCATCATTAAATAGTCACAAGAATAGATAATTATACAAGAAAGTAATACATGCTGCACCCATGCTGATCATCACTGGTACATCTAGAAAAAAGCCACAGAAATTATTTTATTATGTCACATTTAATTATAATAACTATTAATACACAAGGCTTTTTCTAGAATGTACAATGTTTTACAAATTGGCCAGTAAAATGTATTGGAACAAGTTATTTTTTGGATCTGAATTTAGCAACATCTTCTCCACATCTACATTTTTCAGTTTGAAATAGATGTGGTCACTGTTTCTTGTAAGTGTATAATTTAAACAGGGTTCTAGCAGGTGTAATAATTCCAGAACTGTCATTTAAATTCTGTTTTCAGTATGTAAACAATCAAAAATTCGCTACTCCAACAGTGATTCATCCATGGCTTGGTCCCATGATCCACAGTCTGCTGGCATTTTAATGCCATAAGCAGATTTTTTTCTTTATACATACCGGTATGTCAAATTATTAATACCCTAGAAAACAAAAAAGGGGAAATACACCACCAACAAAACTGTAAATATTATAAAAAGGAAAATGAAAATTGCTAGGATTTTTAGAATAGGAAGTAATATAGCATGTAGAATATACAGTGTATATGTGTGTGTATATACTGTATATATATTTCGTAAGTGTTTTTAAAATTCCATTTAACTATGAATAATTCTGTTTTGGCACAAAAGATAATGGACTGAATTCTTCAGGGAAAAAAGTACTTGACATATCCTATATGCATACATACGTAAACCCATGTATTTATATTTTGCATAGCCATCTTTTCAAAGGGTAAATCTTTAGAAATCTGTACATACCAGATTTGTACACTGTTCTGGAGTGATTTTTTTTACTCCTGGGCATATTTTCTTTTTAATAAGATGCCCAGTCCCTACTGATGGAAAGCCACTTCAAATTAGGAGATGTGGGTTTTTTTTTTGTGTCTTTTTTTTTTTTGTGTTTTGTGTGTAGGCAGTATATTCCCTCGCATTACATCTGGGTCACATACTTACTGACTTGAATAGTGGCCTTTGTAATGCCAATGTAAGGCTATTCTGTGGCTTAAATGCCCAGGGATATGTGGACAATAAATCAGCACAGTATCCAAAGTGGAGTATTTAAGTATGTGTTCATAATCTTGTATAGTAAAATGCAGTTTCTGAGGCAAAACCAAGAAATAGAGAAGAACTGTGGAATGTAGTCCAATCATCCTGGGCTGGAATACCTGTTCACAGGTGCCAGAAGTTGGTTGACTCCATGCAACACAGATGTACAGCAGTTCTCAGAAACAGTGCTTATACAACTAAATATTAATTAAGTGATTCAAAGGAAAGCAAAATCTTCAAACATTTTTCAGTTTATATAGTGAATGTTTGAGTTTGTAAAGAAGAATACTGTTAATAAATCTAAATTATGATTCGGCACTTATATTGATGGCAAGCTTGCAAAATATTTGGTTTTTATGATTAGTCATAATTAATATTAATATGTGTGAATGGTCTTTTGACAAATGGTAGTATTACAATTCTTCAATTATAGCTGAGACCAAAAGATATACAAGTTAAGCTGAGACAGTAAATATGGGTAAGTTAGCTGAGACAACTAAACCAGTTGAAGGCTGAGTATACTATATTTAGGATATGTCAAGGTTATTAGAAGTGACTTACTATTACATTACGTATTTTAATAGTATCTGTGTGTATTTAGTATACGTTTCTAACATTGATACATATATAGTTTAGTGATTATACATTGATATGTTCTTAAGCTATATTATTCTTTAAATATATAGCTGAGGGTTATGTACATCAGCATACATATGTTCCTGTCCATCAAAGACATTATGTGAGTGTCGTCCCCTCCCTTCTATGCCATACAAGGTATTAAGATCACTAACTATGATGTAAATTTGCCTCATAAAAGATCATGAGACAACGGACACACACACACTTACACGCTAACACGACACTCTTGCATACATACATGTCTGAGAAGTTGCAACAGGTGCAGGCTACAATATCGTCACGTCCGGCTTCTTCTTCACAAAGTTTCGAAGGACAAGTAGAACATGAAGGACAGGACAGCACATGGCCGGACTTCTATGACAAATAATGGTGACTCTTTCTTTGAACTTTTGCTTGTTATTTCTACAGTAGTTTTATCTACATGGAACTGTTCATAATACGCTTTACATTGTTATTTTACACCATTGTGTGATAGAATAAAATCGCACTTCATTTTTTTATCCCAATGGCTATTTCATTCATAATCGTCTCAAGACACTAGAAGAAATATTATACAGTCATGGCCGAAATTGTTGGCACCCTTGATATTTTTCCTGAAAATCAAGTATTTCACACAAAAAAGGTATTGCATTAACACATGTTTTGCTATACACATGTTTATTCCCTTTGTATGTATTGGAACAAATATAAAACAGAGGCAGAAAAGCAAATATGACATAATGTCACACAAAACCCCAAAAATGGGCTGGACAAAAGTATTGGCACCCTTAACTTAATATTTGGTTGCACACCCTTTGGAAAACATAACTGAAATCAGTCGCTTCCTATAACCATCAATAAGCTTCTGACACCTCTCACCCGGAATTTTGGACCACTCTTCCTTTGCAAACAGCTCCAGGTCTCTCTTATTGGAAGGACACCTTTTCCCAACAGCAATTTTAAGATCTCTCCACAGGTGTTCAATGGGATTTAGATCTGGGCTCATTGCTGGCCACTTCAGAACTCTCCAGCGCTTCTTTGCCATCCATTTCTGAGTGCTTTTTGACGTATGTTTGGGGTCATTGTCCTGCTGGAAGACCCAGGATCTTGGACGCAAACCCAGCTTTCTGACACTGGGCCCTACAGTGCGACCCAAAATCCTTTGGTAATCCTCAGATTTCATGATGCCTTGCACACAGTCAAGGCACCCAGTGCCAGAGGCAGCAAAACAACCCCAAAACATCATTGAACCTCCACCATATTTTACCGTAGGTACTGTGTTTTGTTCTTTGTAGGCCTCATTCCGTTTTCGGTAAACAGTAGAATGATGTGCTTTACCGAAAAGCTCTATCTTGGTCTCATCTGTCCACAAGACGTTTTCCCAGAAGGCTTTTGGCTTACTCAAGTACATTTTGGCAAACTGTAGTCTTGCTTTTTTATGTCTCTGTGTCAGCAGTGGGGTCCTCCTGGGTCTCCTGCCATAGCGTTTCATTTCATTTAAATGTCGACGGATAGTTCGCGCTGACACTGATGCTCCCTGAGCCTGCAGGACAGCTTGAATGTCTTTGGAACATGTTTGGGGCTGCTTATCCACCATCCGGACTATTCTGCGTTGCAATCTTTCATCAATTTTCCTCATCCGTCCACGACCAGGGAGATTAGCTACAGTGCCATGGGTTGCAAACTTCTTGATAATGTTGCGCACTGTGGACAAAGGCAAATCTAGTTCTCTGGAGATGGACTTGTAACCTTGAGATTGTTGATATTTTGCCACAATTTTGGTTCTCAGGTCCTCAGACAGTTCTCGTCTCCTCTTTCTGTTGTCCATGCTTAGTGTGGCACAGACAGACACACAATGCAAAGGTTAAGTGAACGTCTCTCCTTTTTATCTGCTTTCAGGTGTGATTTCTATATTGCCCACACCTGTTACTTGCCCCAGGTGAGTTTACAGGAGCATCACATGCTTGTAACATTCTTATTTATCCGCAGTTGTGAAAGGGTGCCAATACTTTTGTCCAGCCCATTTTTGGAGGTTTGTGTGACATTATGTCGAATTTGCTTTCTTTCCTCCCTTTTTTTGTTTTGTCCCAATACACACAAAGGGAATAAACATGTGTATAGCAAAACATGTGTTAATGCAATACGTTTCGTGAGAAATACATGATTTCCTGGAGAAATATCAAGGGTGCCAACAATTTCGGCCATGACTGTATGTGTCTAAAATCCAACATTTTGGTGAGCCAGCCACCGCCGAAGTTTTTTCTACAGTCTTCCCATGCCTCGTTAAGGGGGAAAACGCACAATTCTGTGATTGTCAAGTATTGGGAAAAACACGGTGAAAAGAACCTAGCAGAAAAGGCGATTAAACAGACGTGGACGAGAGGTCCAGTGACTGAGCCGGGTCAAACGAGAAAATCTTCTGATTACGGTGAGTAACAATTATGGAATTTATTGATGACTTAGTTAATGAAAGCAAGCTAGAGTTTAAAGATGTTTCTTTATATCCTGAAGACAGTCAGCTATGGCATTATATGTATAACAAATGTTTACAGGCCAATATTCAGATAGATAAATCTAGATTTACTGTGCACAGACAGCGTAAAAAGATATCTAACATTTTAAATTTAGTAAGAATATTCAACAAAATGATTTTGAATGTTGATTTATCTGTTGAAAAAGCTTGTACATTAAAACAGACAGAATGTAGCACTGTACAGAATACAGAAAAGCATGAAAATTTGTCTCAAGATGCTCTTAGTTGCCCAAACTGTGACATTTTTTGTAATTACATAGAGAATCTTGAGGAACAAATTGACTCAAAGACAAATCTTTTGTTAAGACTGCAGAATGACAGTAAACAGGTTGCCATGATAAACACAGATGACAAACAGAGTGATTCAAAATCAGAGCCACGGCTGTCCGATATCTCTGAAAGTTCGGATATTGACTCTGATGACGAAACACAAATTAAACATAAAGAATTGTTATGTGAAACTGCAAAACTTAAGTTGCAAATACATAATCAATTAATGAAAGTTTTAAAAGACATCCGTGCTTATGATTCAGATAAAGATATCTACAGCAACATGGAAATGTATGAAATGCATGTCAAATGCCATCAGCTTTCAAATCATGACATAAATTATTTATTTCCGATATGGCTACCAATTAAATTTATGTCTCGAATTAAAAATTCTGTTATTAACGATAAAGATCAGAAAAAACATAGTGACGCGACAGACAGACTGCGACAATTGCTGTTATGTTCAACAGGTGAAGACGTACCTTCTGTAGAAATGCTAGACTTACTTCAGACTACTGCTGACAAAGACCCTTTTGAGTTTAAAAATAAGTTTTCCAAAGCATATAAAATTATATTTGGAGTAGAAAATGAGGAAGACTCAGCTATGATCAAAGCTTTTGTAAAGAAATTCACGTATCTAGACCCAGTAACCATTGTCATAGCAGAGGAAAAACAAAATCTGAATGACATAGTAAATTTCATTGACAAAATCAGGAGAAAATTGAAAAATAGGAATCTCACTTATGAGGTAGCTGTGATTCAAAGTGACAAAAACAGTCAGATAGCAGTTATGCCAGGTACCACAAGTCCCAGTAAGAATGACAAAGACAGATGCAGCAAGTGAGCCATAAAGAGTATACCACATGCTTTCACTGTCATAAACAAGGTCATATCAGACGGCATTGTTGGAAGTTTAAAATTGACTCACAAATAAAGAAAATGGAAATAAAAAGTGAAAAAGCAGCTTTTGTGCAACCTGCTTTGTTGTGTAATGATAAAAGTTTAACTGAATTGCCTTATGCCTCAACAGTTAAACAGATTCATACTTTGACTAGAAACAACTGTTCTGACAACATGGTGAGAAGGGCTGTCACTGACAGAAATGGTTTATTACCAGTTCCAAAAATAGAATCACGTCCACATTCATCCCCAATATCGTTAGAATTTGTCGCTCCAATTGTATTGGATGACAATGGAAGACCATTTATACAAGGATTACTAAATGGTAAAAAGATTAAATTTTTAATTGACAGCGGATCTGAGATTAGCCTTACCAGAGAAAACATACCTGTGAAACCAAATTCACCCATGTGTAAAATAAAAGGTTTTAATAATACAAGTCATTCCACTGCTAGACAGGTGCCTAATGTAACATTTGAAGTACCTGGGCTAGTGAAAACTAACATTGATATTTGGTATAGTAATGCCACCGAGAATATTCTTGGCATTGATTTTATCAATAAGCAAAAGTGGATTATTGATATTATGACCAAAGTTATTTGGAGGAATCCATCTAGGCCCAAATCAATGTTAATGGATCCTTCTATATACAGTGATGTTGGTTTCAACTCTAAAATGTCTACAGCACAAAAATGGTAATTGTGCTTTAAAAGAATTGGTACAACGTTTTCCAAGTTTGTGGTCAAAATTCAAAAATGACATAGGAACTTTGAAAGATACAGAATTGAATATTGAGGGAAAAGATCCTATACCCCTTAATCAGTATGAGTTACCACAAGAATCAATAGGACCACTTTCTGCCATTATTCAAGAGTTTGTACAACTTGGCATTTTAAAGAAAACACAATCAGTGGTAAATAACTGTATTTGGCCTATCAAAAATGCTGACAATTCATATTCTTTGTCAGTTGATTTCAGGACACTGAATAAACATATTACAAATAACAAAGCAGTTGTTCCTGATCATTCTAATATCAAGTTACATTTAAAGGCCGAATCCAAAGTGTTTTCTGTTTTGGAAATCGATAACAGTCATTTTTCGATCCCTTAGCTAAAAGTTGTCAATACAAGCTAGCTTTCAAGTTTCAGAAAGAGACCTATGCATTCACTCGATTAGTAGCTGATTTAGATATCAGTGATGGTATAGTCCATGAATCCATAGCAAAAATTCTATCACAATTTTCAAGGCCAGAATGCATTTTTCAGCATGTAAATACAATTATGCTAAGTACGCAGAATGTTAACGAACATATTACTCTTTTGTCTGAGTTATTTATGTTGTTACAGGATGCAGGTCTTAAATTAAACCCGGAAAGAGTTCAGCTGATGAAAAGTCAGGTGAAATGCTTTCACATGCAGATTAGTCAAGGGAAGAGACAATTATTACATAAAACAGTCAGAGCTATCACTGCCTTTCCAGTTCCTACAACACATAAAGCATTGCAACAATTTTTGAAAAACATAAACCATTGTAAAGAGTTTATACATGGTTTTGCAGAGAAAGTTAAGCCATTATATCATCTTTTGAAGAGTAAAAATAACTTAGTTGACCAATGGGGTCCAAATGAGAATAATGCTTTAAAAGTGTTGAAAAAGGATTTGCAGAACGCGCCAGCATTAGGTACAATTGAGGTTTGTTCCAATGCTCCTTTTGTTGTGAAAACTCATGTATCTGATAATTCAATTTCAGTAACTTTGTCTCAATTAAAAGAAGGTAATGAGAGACTAATTAGTTACTTCTCCAGAAATTTATCACCATTGGAAAGAACTTTTACATCAGAGGTACAACAACTGTTGAGTTTCTTTTATGCAATCAAAGCTTCAGAAAACATAGTAAAATCACATAGTATCATATTACAGTCTCCTGACAGTTCACTAAGAAGAATTCTTGAGGAAGATACATTCAGAGAATGTCATGAAAGGTATCCTCAGTGGATAAGAGCACTGTTAGCCAAACACATTGTGATAGGTACAGCTGTATCAGACAAGTCTCTACCTCACATTCACAGCAACACATGTATTACTGAAAAACACTCTAACACCAGAGTAATGACATCAGCACAGAAAACAGTTACGCATATTTCTAATATTATAGGGATGAGAACAAAGGCATAATCCTTTGTCATCTCTGGGGTGATACAAAACCTCTTTGTTTAGTAAAACAGGGTTTTGCGGTCATGACCTATGATGAAATATTGCGTCCTGTCATACCTAAATATCACACTACTTTTGTATTCTAGTTTAGGTAATATTAGACAGGATTAGGACAGTATTTTGATTGATATATAGAAGTTTTCTGTAAAAGGAAATAGGAAGTAATGATACTTCACAATATGTGTTCCAAACTCATAAACTGATTGTTCCATAATTTTTCATATTTGTTGAAAAAGGTGCAAGAATAATGCAATGTTTGTGCCAAAGTAATGATACTGCATTTCTTTACAGAAATTACATCTAAAATCAAACATGAAGCATAACAATCTCCTACAAGCCAACTTGAAGGAATTTGGACGTTAAAGAAGAGATCTTCATATGGGAAGAAGATTGAACAAGAGCTTAATACTTCACACTTGTGACTGATTTATCGCGTTCAACAAAAATGTTTCTACTTTACAGAACTTAAAGAAGATATTTTATAGACATTGCATGAAGAAAAGATTCATCAAGAGGAAATCTATTTATTATTAGTGATAAAATAATTTATTATTGAAAATATTGTTATAGGTCACATATACATTTTAATGATCCTTTTATTCCGATACTTACTTCCATATTAGGATAATATTAATATTAGTAGTATTATTATTTTTTATTTTTTACATATTCATATACAGAATATTTTTTGGTTAAAACTTCATAAAGTTATTCCAGTTATTAGAATATCTTTTGTTAAAAGATTAAGAAACATATTACTCTTATAGGAGTAATAGAAACTTATGACACATTTTAGAATGAAAAGTATATTTCCGGAGAGTTAAAATTTTATACAAATATGGAAATATACTACATTAATTATTATTACATCATTTAATTATTATCATTATCATATATCAATTAACATTATGATTAAGTATTTTTAGGAAGAGAAACTGAAGATAAGGTATAGAGTTTTGAAGGAAAGTTATTTTTGATTGGTCCAGTTATGAGGAATATGTACGATCATTTGGTATAAGACTGTGTGTATGGGGCATGAATGAAGTGTGCATTGATTGAACATTAATTTTAGACTAATCATAATAAGGGGGATTTGTTAATAAATCTAAGTGATTCAAAGGAAAGCAAAATCTTCAAACATTTTTCAGTTTATATAGTGAATGTTTGAGTTTGTAAAGAAGAATACTGTTAATAAATCTAAATTATGATTCGGCACTTATATTGATGGCAAGCTTGCAAAATATTTGGTTTTCATGATTAGTCATAATTAATATTAATATGTGTGAATGGTCTTTTGACAAATGGTAGTATTACAATTCTTCAATTATAGCTGAGACCAAAAGATATACAAGTTAAGCTGAGACAGTAAATATGGGTAAGTTAGCTGAGACAGCTAAACCAGTTGAAGGCTGAGTATACTATATTTAGGATATGTCAAGGTTATTAGAAGTGACTTACTATTACATTACGTATTTTAATAGTATCTGTGTGTATTTAGTATACGTTTCTAACATTGATACATATATAGTTTAGTGATTATACATTGATATGTTCTTAAGCTATATTATTCTTTAAATATATAGCTGAGGGTTATGTACATCAGCATACATATGTTCCTGTCCATCAAAGACATTATGTGAGTGTCGTCCCCTCCCTTCTATGCCATACAAGGTATTAAGATCACTAACTATGACGTAAATTTGCCTCATAAAAGATCATGAGACAACGGACACACACACACTTACACGCTAACACGACACTCTTGCATACATACATGTCTGAGAAGTTGCAACAGATGCAGGCTACAATATCGTCACGTCCGGCTTCTTCTTCACAAAGTTTCGAAGGACAAGTAGAACATGAAGGACAGGACAGCACATGGCCGGACTTCTATGACAAATAATGGTGACTCTTTCTTTGAACTTTTGCTTGTTATTTCTACAGTAGTTTTATCTACATGGAACTGTTCATAATACGCTTTACATTGTTATTTTAGACCATGGTGTGATAGAATAAAATCGCACTTCATTTTTTTATTCCATTGGCTCTTTCATTCATAATCGCCTCAAGACACTAGAAGAAGTATTATATGTGTCTAAAATCCAACAAATACAAACACTGCTATTTTTTTGAACAGTCTAATATTCACTTTTCTTCATTTTTTTTTAGATGAACAAGACAAATTTGATATATTTTTCTTCATGTTTTGATTTGGAATAGAATGTGTAGTGTTCCCAATGCATTTGTGTGTATGGAAATAAAAGCTATTAGAAGGATTTTGAGCTTTATTCACTTTTTTCAACACACTGCTATTATTTTGAACACAACTGTAAGTAATCTAAGTATCAAAGATGAAACAACCCTAGTTATAAGACCAATTTTTGATTCTGGAATGGACTTCAAAGTAGAAAAGAGCAGGGGGGTTTAGAGGAAAGGAGGCAGTGAGTGGGCATGTCTGCATTCCAAGATTTAGGCTGAAAGTGACAGCCATGTTGTTGGCATACACTTCAGCTTGTAGTTCTGATCATTCACACACTTTAAAGATGACAATGCTGTTCATGCTTTGAAACTCTGGGAGCAAGTGATGTCACCCTATAGCAGAAATGCAATTTCAGGCAGAATCAACAGTGAAATGCTAAGCGATAAAGGCCAAAATTAAGAAAAGTCAGGACAATGAAGGTTCTTTGCACAGAAGCATGTGTTTATTACATTTATCATTTGGGTTTACGTACACTTTAACCTTGCAAGAAAAAGTAATGCTGTTTAGTGATAGTTTGAATGTTACTGAGTTTTTGCATTCAAATCAATCATGCCAGAAAAATAAAATAGTACAGAACTTTCCCATTACAGGACAAATATTTTCTTCCCATTAGAGCGGGGTAATCTATTACTTTATTCCACTCATTTAATGAAGGTATTTGACTGGATTTCCAGTTCTGATTTTTCAGAGTTTTAGATATAAGAAGGAAAACTTGAAGATTTAACTAGGTTCCTGTAGGAACTGTGCTACTTTTGTCAATAATATATTTCCAATAGTAAAACCAAATCTTACTATTGGTACTTCAATCCATGTTACATCTCCATCGAGTAATATACAGTATTTGCTGAGGTTATGTTCCTGATATTTATAATATTTAACAAGTTGCAATGTTCTAGTCAGATATTTGTAAATCTGTTGGGAAATAAAGGTATATCATAGTCCCCTTTCCCATTTGATAAAATAACTAGTGATTTACTAACCCAAGCTATAACAGAATGAGAATGTTTTATGCCCAGAGACATACTTGTGAACTCTAAATGGAAAGAAGCTATTTCCTTCTTTTTTGTCTTCTTACTGAGTAGAAGCAAAACCTTTATGAAAATGTTATTTTATAATCTAGAAATTGTTTGAAAACCATTTACAAATATAAGCGCTTTTCATATTTTTGAAAATAACAGGGTCAGCAGATGTCTTTATTTGTGAGATGTCCATTAAAGTACCAATCAGTGTTAGCCAAGGGGAAAATAGAGTTTGAATTCGTTATTCAATTTATACAATATTTTCAGCTATCATTCTCAACCTTAGTTGTTAACAGCAAATGGCCACCTTTTTTTCTCCAATCAAAAAATTTGTGGTCCAAATTCTCTAAAGGATATCAGACTAGGACACCAAACATGTGCACCAAGATACCCTCTATAATGCTAATACTAGGCCATATTCTTCTTCAGTATGGCACGGGTGCATCTAGGGGGGGCCCAAAGAAGATAGCATCCTCCCTTAGAAGCTGTGGCTTTTATATAGAAAAAATGCATAGAAGTCTTTAATCTTTCATTTTCTTATTATGCATTATTTCCACTTAAGAGGGAAAAATACATTAACAGTTAATGAAAATCAATTAAAGAAGGTGTTTTGGATGCTGGTCACTTACCGAGCACAGCTGTTGTGATCTACCAGTGAGCCTAATTAATGTGAGAATACGTGCACGTAGAAGTAAGACACTGGCACATAAATGCAGTTTGCCAACTTCCTAAAATTCTATTTTATTGAGGAACTAACAGTAACATTTATAGGTCTTATGATGCAGGCAAAGCATATACATTGATTGGGTGAAAAGTCCACTGGGTTTCTGTGTATTCTTCCATCCGTGTTGATATCTTCCAATCATTGTCCCCAAAACGACTCATTCCCTTTTATGGGGGTTGTTTATGTTAAAAGATACTTTCCTTCTAATGAGTCACCTAGGGAGAGACTCCGGATGAAGGCGCCATCTTAATTATCATTGTTCTGTCAACTTATATCTGATTGTTTACTTAAGAGAGTAAGGAATTTAAAGAGCAAGAAGCAGAAAGTAGCAAGACTATAAAATTGTCATTTTACTGATCATCTAATAAAACGTGGACTGTCTATCACAATCCACTACAAAGGTAATAGAAAGTACCTGCACATATATATTCTTGCCATAAAATAACCATATCTGTAAGCCTTTCTAGTACACGTGTAAGATAACCAATGAGCATGCACTTCTGTTTGCACAAAAGACATTTCCAAGGCTACTCTTGTCTTCAGAGAAGAATAGGTTGCCATCTGTGAGACCTGTCAGTTGAGGGAGTAAAACTGGCCATTCATGGATCGAAATTTGGCCGGTTCAGCAGGGACAGGGCGAGTTTCATTCATGGATGGGCAGACTGATTGTACCGAATTCCATCCATTGATTGATTTGGGTACAACTAGCTTGGATTTTTCTACACGTAGTTACTGCTGGTGGCAATAACAACGTGTTACATGCCCCCCCCACCTGCAGGAAAAACACAATAGCACTGTGGGAGGCATTCCCCCATCATTACAGTCAGTGTTGAATTGAATGATTTTCTTTCCTTCCACTTGTGGTGGAAGGAAAGAAAATCTAATTAAATATAGGCTGTCTAAGGCTAATTATACATGGCTATGTGCTATGGGCTAAACAAGGAAAATCAATCAATTCCCTCATTCACACAGAACAGCAAAGATGGAGGAATACCCACGGCTGTCTGAGTACTTGAACAGAACAATCTGATAAGATGCAGTCACTATTCGGCTGCCAATTTTCCACCTAGCTCAGCTGATGTTTAAATCAACTTTTACTAAGCTGGGTGGTGCCAACAAGGCCACCGAAGGCTCACATTGCAGAAGATTCAGCGGGAATTGACCAACATTTGAGCTGTGCATGGCTAGCATTGGGATAGATAGATAGATAGATAGATTTGATAGTTTTTTCCAATAAATATTCTTACATGGCTACCCAAAAATCTGTTTTTAGAGCGATAGTGTGAGTTCTCCTTGTTTTGGCTATAGTGGTAAGTGAATTGTAAAGCTGTAAAATGGCTGTAGGCTAATTTGATTCATGCTCTGTTCAAGGAAGCCAGACGCAAATATAAATCCAATTGTTCCTTTCACGTAAGGGAAAATGTATGCTACTATATAGCATTCAAAGGGAGAAGTATGAATTGACTAGCAATTTGCCAGATTTACAACAGTTTTAGTAGACATTAGAATTGGTTTCCATTCAGACAAATAAGGTGCAGAACAAAGATAAGAGTCCAAATGAAGAGCATTTTCAACAAGGCATAATCCTTCATTTTGAACATCATCATGATTCCAGAGCAGAAATCATGTTCTGTCCTAAAGCTAAGAACTTCTCCTGTGGATGGGGAAACTCTCAACTCCCTCTTCATTTCACAAGCACCAACACTTCTTCTTTAGCAGATTTTAGACTACAGTGCTTAATCATCTTTTTTAGATGATACAACAGTAAGAAACTCAGCATCCAACATCCTTTATTCACTTAATACAAATAAAGGCAAAGATTCTGTCCTCAGTTCACCTAATATAACATTGCACTTACAAGGTATATATAGTGACATTACTAACAATAATGACCATAATTATTTAATAGTAGAAGCACAACTCCAGACAATTTTTTTTTAGAGTGTACAAAAGTATATGCCCTTATTATTATTATACAGTATTTATAAAGCGCCAATAGTTCGCTCAGCGCTGTACATTACAAAGGGTGACAGAACATGTGACAGAACAATGCCAATACAATGCAAAATATGAGGGGATTGAGGGCCCTGCTCTTTCGAGTTTACAATCTAGGAGATTATGGAGATATACACTTTTGTCCCTGTGAAGAATTAAGGTGGTGCAGGCGTTACTGGGCCAGGAAGACCTAGACAACAATAAAAATAAAAATCAGAAGGGGGGTAAATCTCCCTAATATGGACACAGATGGTAAAAACCCCAATAGAGGCTCTATCCCTTCCCTTCTCTATCCAAAATAAGACAAAAAAAAGTTGGCTGCAGTTGAGCCTTACTTACCAGACAAAAAGCAAATTCACAGCAATAACACAGAAAGCAACTAACTGACACTTTGTTAAATTTGTATCTATACAAATCAATAATATGTGATCAAACACATCTAGTAAGCATGGCAATGTGTAAAATATTGGAAGATAATAATTTATTGTGAATGCAATCATGTAAAATGACATGGTGGATTAAGGAATTGCATAGGTTGCGCATAGTACATATATACATAAGACATATAAACACCTATAAGACATATTAAGACATATAGGACATAAGACATATAAACACCTGGAGGAATGGGTTTCAAACTGTGGGGCTGTACAAGGTAGGCTATTTCACATTTCTTAAATATCTTTTTAAGTAAAAAGTTTTTTTTTATCATTTTGCACTATTTTTGGAATATTTTGCACTATTTTTGGTTTTATGTGATTACAAATGAAATCTACAATGACACATTTTTCAAACAAAAAGTTGGAACTACATCATATCAGGAAAAATTATATATTTTTTTAATCACATGGCTGGGGGGTGGACTAGGTATAGGATGAATGGTATTGTTATTATGATACAGTAAGAGGCTCCATTGAAGATTTTGCACATATTAAAAGGAACAAGATTACTACTAACAATGTCTGCATCACAAAAGTAAGATCCTCCACACTGTTGGACCACACTAACATACAAGCAATATGTCTGTGAAGATGCTCATTTATTCAAGTCCTCTTTTAGCTAGTAGTAAAGAGTTACACTCAGCTGGACTGATTCTGTGAAGCTGAAGAATTTGTTACTCATTTCTAAAAATTGTCAGGAACATTTCCACAACATACAAGCGATTTCAGCCCAACATTGTTTAGGCAGATGCACATCCACACATCAACCATTTTCGATTACTTTTAATATCTTTTTATTACAGTAGCTTCAGTTTTTACAGCTTGATTTTAGGTAGCTCTAGTGAATAAAAGCTGACCATTGTAGGTACCCGTGTCAAATGGTTTGTTTCAACTCTCTAACTGCTACTTTTGTTGGACAGCTTGGTCTGTTAAAAAAAAATGCATTCATGCTCATCAACTCTCTAACTGCTACTTTTGTTGGACAGCTTGGTCTGTTAAAAAATGTATTCATGCTCATCAACTCTCTAACTGCTACTTTTGTTGGACAGCTTGGTCTGTTAAAAAAATGTTGAAAATTAACAGACTTACTGGCTGGATCACAAAGTGAAAATAAAGGGGAAAAAAAGAAAACAAATATAGCTACCACATCTAAGCATTAGTAAACTGAAAAATAATACATTTTTGTTTTGGGGTTTAATACCACTTTAGCTAAAGCTTGATGAAAACACAGGATGTTGCCAAAGTGATGTGATTTACCAATTAAACATATATAGATATATAAATTTATTCTCTTTGTTGCATTTTTTTTTTATATACCATTGACATTTATATAATTTGGCCTCATCTCTAGCATAGCAGCATGTTATAGCAATGATATAGTTATATGCATAATTTGATTGTGGGTTTAAAGTCCAATCTTCTTTTTCTTGATAAATAAAATTACCAGACGCTGTTATTGGTTATTTGCACTCATGCTCATCAAACAGCACCTGGATAAACAAGAAATATAAACATACCTAATCCCTGCCTGAAATAATATGGCACAATGGTGTTCTGAGAACAGTCATATAGTGCTTTGTTGTCGTTTACTTGAGCATAATTTTTGGAAGAGTTAACTCATTAGTATGCTAATACACAAATATCAGATCACTGAAATTGATAATTGTATAATTGCAGAACTATGATTATGCCTACCTATACCAATCAGCTGCCCAACCCAGTGATTCTGCTATACAATTACGAAGCAGTGGTAAGATGCCTTTTTCTTGATCACAGCAGAGGTGAAGCTGTATGTGTGGAATAATCAGTGCTGGATTACCAAATAGGCAGAGTAGGTACCAGACTATGAGCCCAGGGCCACAGCACTTAAGGGTCCTGCAACAATGGACCACAATATTATTGATTTTGATCCTGATAGAAAATTACAATGAAGTGTTCTTAAATTGTTTACAAAAGATATACAAAAATGAACCAACTCAAAGAAATGGAAATTTTACATTAACCCCCCCTGGCGGTATTCCTGAGTGTTGCTCGGGGCTAACTTTCAGTACCAGAAGCGGTAACCCCGAGCTACACTCGAGATTACCCTGCAGCGTTGCTCAGGGACTCCCTCCAGCACTTACCTTGCCCTGCGCTCCCGCAATGTCCCTCATGCAGTGTCCCAGGCATTCTCCTTTGACCGATGCTGGCAACTGTCTTCCGGGTTCCGTTCCCTGTGACCATCGGGACGTACGGGGGACAGAACCGGCGAGAAATTAAAAAATTAAAAAATGTGACATTCACTCAATACACTAAAATCACATAGTATAACATTACTGTATCAAAGCATTTCACATACATTTTGTCCCTAGTGCTTTGTTCTGTGCCCTGACTGCATTTTTACTTTTTATTCTGCCTGGAAACTGAGAAACGTCCATGGAGTCCAAAAAGCGTCCCTTTAGGTCAAAAGCGGTTTTTGACCAGCTAGAGAACTGTGATAGTAAATTAGAACTACTTGCAGAACTGCGTGATAATGATTCGTGGGGAAATTCGTCATCAGACACTGAAAGCGATTTTGCGACTAAGATCAGTGATGTGCGAACTTGGCGCTCTATTTCATTATTGAATTAAATTTATTATTATATTATTATTTTTTATGATTATTTATTATATTATAATTTATGATTTCGTGTTTCAAATTTTATCATACCCGGGATGTTTACCAGACTCTTGTTCAGACAGATTTCAGTGAGTTATTCCTAGGAATTACAGGCCTACAATAAAAAAACAGCATATTTCTATGCAAAAAAAGTACCACTTTGAGCACAGAAATACTGACATAATCAGCCCGCTAGGGAGGTTAAAGAAGGTACAGAAAAAATATTGGAATAATTTAATGAACCCAATAACAACGTAAAGTCCATAAACCATAGACGTCAGGTTCATATTACAGTTTGTTGCTTAAAAGCTCATCTATTTTCAGCTGTCAGTTTGTAAAGAATTTTGATGCAAACTATGTACGTGTAATGTACAGTAGTGGTGGTCAACTCCATCTAGACGTGCACACTATTTAGTTCAATGTTATCCCACTAGAGCACACACAAGAAACATCCAGAAATCTGCAAGGGGGGCCCCAAGGTTTTGACTGCCTAGGGGCCTCCACAGGGTTTATTCTGCTACTGGGAATAGTCATATAAGCTTGGGTTCAGGGTGGCAACATTTCAGAGGAAAAAAAATGCCCACTGTTTCCTTATTGCATTACATTTCCTTAATATGCAAAATTGCAATAAATACTAAACAAATGTAAAAATTTAATTTTTGGCTGCAAAGATCAGTAGATGTAGCCGTAGCATAGTAAAAATAGCCTTAGAGCATTATAGCAAAGCTTACAACTAATTGCAAAATTACTGTATTACATGAGGTTAGCGTGATTTAAAAATATATTACATCTAAATTGAACAAGATAAATTAAAATTCATGTACATGTCACCAAGATTAGAAAGTGAAAAGCATGTAAACACAAAATTGAGCATCCATTAAATCTAAAAATCATTTGTATGTAGTCATCATTTCATATAGTATGTTTCCACAAAGCATGTCTGAAGACCTGTCAGTCATTTTCTGTCTATGTTATTAAAGAAATATCCAATTTCCAGCAGTGGTACTATAAGAGAACGGTGCATGCTGGACACACTTGGTTAACTATAACTGTCCTTATCTTATGGTAAATATTAACCACTTGCCTACGGGGCACTTTTACCTCCTGCCCAGACAATTTTTAGCTTTCAGCGCTGTTGCACTTTTTGAATGACAATTGCACGGTCATGCAACATTGTACCCATATGACATTTTTATCATTTTTTACACAAAATAGAACTTTCTTTTAGTGGTATTTAATCATCATTGGGTTTTTTATTTTTAATAAATAAATGAAAAAAGACCAAACATTTTTGAAAAAAAAAAAGGTTTTTCATAGTTTCCTTTATAACATTTTGCAAACAGGTAATTTTTCTCCATCACTGATGTGCACTAATGAGGCTACACTGATGGGCACTGATAGTAAGCACTGAAGGGTACTGATAGGATGCACTGATGGGCATTGATGAGGTGGCATTAATGAGGTGGCAATAGTGGGCACTGATGAGCTGGCACTGATGAGGCTGCACTGATAGGTGGCACTGATGGGCTTTGATAGGTAGTACTGATGGGCAATAATAGGCAGCACTGAAGGACAATGATAGGCGGCACTGACTGGCAGCACTGGTAGGCACTGACTGGCAGCACTGGTGGGCACTGACTGGCAGCACTGGTGGGCACTGGCATTGATAGGCAACACTTATGGGCAATGTTGAGGCTGCATTGATAATGATGGCGCTGATAATCAATGACCTGATTATCAGTGCAGATATCCCCACTCACACTTGCTGGCCATTGGCAGTGCTTTCCTCACGCTGTGATTGGACACAGCTGATCACATAGTAAAAGAGCTGCTATGATTGGCCCTTAACTGAGATTTCTGATCATCTGTGTCTGAAGGACACCGTGATCACAGAGAGCACTGAATGTGTGCTGCAGCAGGCGCACGGGGGGGGGGGGGGGCTCAGTTCTGGGAGGATGTAAATAGACACCCTCCCAAAACTGGATGACAGCGCTGTAGCCATCATTCGGCTATAGCATGGTCGGCAAGTAAACCCACCAATTTACCTCTTTCTGAAAACAGTTAAAGTGTTACTAAACCCCGGACCCTGCATTCACTATATCTGGTCTCCCACAGTACACACAACATGGATGGAAATGCAATTATTTTAGTAAACTCTTAAATACTTTTTTTTCATCAGCAGTTGGAGCAGTCTTGTGACTTCAGCTGAGTACTGGTTAAAGCTTGTAGGAGGAGATTTCTTTCTGTTCTAGGAGGATGCAGAACCCCTGACCTCTGTCTGGACAGTGATGATTAGCTCTGTGCTGATCACATGCACTCTCCCAAGTAAAAAAAAGACCTCTCTACTAATACACACTAAACTGAGCATGTGCAGAAAGGCTACGGGTTCAGTATGTCTTATCAGGAGATAAGACGTGGACATCTGAACAAGAGGAGGGACAGAGAAGAAAGGATCACACTGCCTTTTTACACAATGCAGAGGATTAACCCCTTAGGTTCCATTGTGAGTATAATAAGCATGCTTTACTGCATATACAGACTGATTTTACTGTTGTGGGTTTAGTAACACTTTAAATATAAGGCATGTCGTAAATGATAACTGTTAGGGCTTGTTTACACTAGCGGTTAGTGGGGAAGAGGCGGTAAAAACATGTTGTTGAGCCACGTTTTTACTTCTCCTCCCACTCAGCCAATCTCCCTTTAGCTGCAATGGCATGGATCACGCTTCAGAGGAGCGGCAGTCCTTTCTACTAGTGTAAACAAGCCCTTAAAGTGGAGTTCCACCCAAAAGGGGAAGTTCCGCTTTAATGCTTTGTATCCTGCTCCCCATTAAGGATTGGCACCTTTGGGGAGCGGGTACCCGAATTTGACAGATACCCGCTCCCACTTCCGCTGCTATCGCCTAGGGGATCAGAAGGGGATGTTATCCTCCCTCCCCCCTGTAGTCTTCTGGGACACATGATAGGTCCCAGAAGATTACGGGGCCATTCACAAAACGCATCTCTTCTCGCGCATCGCAGTGGGCACCTGGCTGTGAAGCTGCAAGCTGTCACAGCTGGGCACCCACACTAAAGATGCCAGCGCCAGGGAGAGAAGACGGCCGGTGAAACCAGCGGTGGCAAGGACGCCACTGGACCAAGGGATAGGTAAGTGACTGTATTTTAAAAGTCAGCAGCTACAGTTTTTTTTTTCAGCTGGAACTCCACTTTAAAGTTAAGAAGCCAGCCATAAATGGATTGAAATTCAGCTGGTTCAGCAGGATCTATCTATGGATTAACTTCGGTACAACCGTTTTTTTTTTTTTCATACAATCACTGCCATTGACTATAGCCAGCAGCAGTGATCATTATATTTTCCAGCTGTCAGAATATAGTAGTTGATTATATGTGAAGCACTAAGACTATGGCAATTGCAGATCACACAGAGGTCAGTATGGCATCTCCCTTGACTGTAAAGGATAGGAGGGTTTAGTTCTGCCTTGAAGCACACCTAAACTTAACTCCTTTCTGCCCTTAATCTGTATATTAACATTCACTCCAGCATGAAGCCCTGTGCTTAGGACAGGTTAGTAAACATTCTCCCTTCTAAGATTCAGCAGTCTATGCTGCCAGTCTGCAAAACAGTCGGAGTGACTCCCTGTTATGTGATCACTATGTCAGCTCAGCCATAGTGATCACATTGCAGGTTGGAGGCTCCACTGAAAATAAAACCCTAAAACTGTAAGATACAGTTAAAAATATTACATTAAAGAACAGAAAAAAACCGAGTGGGAATTTTTAGAAAATTAAAAGTGTGCTAAAGAAAAAAACAGTATAGGTCTTCAAAATAATGTGCAAATATTGTTTAGGTATGCAAATTAGTTATAGAGTTATTATTAGGTTAACCGTCACATGCTGACACTGCTACATTTGTCTTGAGCATGCATCAGTCACACCAGGGTTAAAATGTAAAACTTGGCTAACAGAGATCAGTTTACAGAATGTAACGTGGTAAAGTAGTTAGAAAAATAAAACTTTATTTTCATGTAGCACTACCCCCTTATGAGTCGCTAGAGATTTGGGTCCACCTATAGTCCTGTACAGCCAGGCAACATGCATTTTCCATAGATTTCCATTAAGAGTCAGTAAATAGTCCTTGAACTTGGTTTTTATGTTTTGTTAAGGGGTGTTAAACTTAGATAGGGAAAAGGGTGTATGGGATGCCCAATGGAACTGCAAACCAAGGACAACCTCCTTAGCAACTATGTACAAGTCTTTACACAGCAGAAACTCTTCTTGGAAAGCTCTTCAGCCTCTCCTGGTGTACCAGCCCAGATCCCAGATAATCCTTTTCTTATCCAGCTGCCTGAAGGAATCCCTGGGCAAGGGAATCCAGTGCCCTCCACTTTAAATGAAACAGTCTGGGTAAGGAGCTAACCAGGTTTCCCACTAGAGCAATCTTTTTCCCTTAACTGGCCCAGGGGTAGGTAGGTAGGTAGGTTGCTGCCTTCAGGCCTTCTGTTGGGCCACCGATGCTAGCACCAGCACCATCCCCCTACTTGGGGATTAGTCAGGATCCCCTAGGAGTGCAGACCAGCCCCTCCTCACCCCTACCCACTGCTTCTAGAATCTTCTACAAAATTCTAGAGCAGGGGGAGGTATCAAGGAACTGATCTTCAGGGCCTCTCTGCCCTGATCCAAATTTGACCCAAATGACTATTACCCAAGCTGCTTTCCTAGCTAAAAAAAAATAATAAGCTAGCTCCCCCTAGCTAACTAGGAGGGTGCTACATTTACAGTAGCATATAGAAGCTGCAGACCACATATCCTCCAACCTCAAAGCAAGTTCACAATGATATCAGAGAAAATGATAGCAACAACTGGACACTTTGTTAAATTTATATCTACAGTATACAAATCAATAATCAGTGATCAAATGCATCTAGTAAACATGACAATGTAGAAAATATTGGAAAACAAATCATTTATTGTGACTTCAATCACATATGGTATCAGGTTCTCTAGAAGGACACTAGATGTCTCCCCTGTGCTCCACTGAATGTACTACAATGCAAATCACATTGCATTCTTTTTCGGCCATACTACCAGGGAAACTGAGAGGGGGACCCAGAGGTGACGACAAACATGTCCATTCCAGGTCACCAATAAGTAGGGGAGGAGAGTGGATGTGTTCGCTCAGCTACCTCCCCCCTAACTGGCAGCACCCACTATGCTGGTCCCGGGCCCACTTATGGGCAAGCAGAGCCCAGGATACATGGCAGGAGTGTGCACATGGGGGAGGGCATCGTTACCAGGGGTATGAAAGCAATCCGGCACTGCTTTCATCTGACAGGCAGCAGTCAGATTTCCACACACAATCCCTGTGGTTGCAGGGATTGTTACCGCTATCAGACCCATATAACGCATGGACCTGGCAGTGAAAGGGTTAAGATAAAAAAAACTCCAGCCTTTACAACCACTTTAATGTAACATGTTTACTAATACCTCTTGAATTGAGTACACTAGGTATGTACACCTATCAATGAAACTGAATCACCAGCTAAATTCTACTTCCAGCTTCCAGTCTTAGAGCTGAACTCCAGGTAATACAGTATGTGCTAGATTACTATGGATTAAGTGCAACAATGTGCTTGCCTCAGCATAGATTTATCTCTATAACTCACAATTTACAGTGCTGGGACTACAGCTACTGCTATATTTCCAAGAGTGCAGAGATTGCAGTACTTCCCCAGCACTCAGTAAAACTGTGAATTATAAATAAAGGAGATAAGTCCATGAGGTGACATGCACCTCATTGGATTGAACCCAGAGCAAGCCAGTACACAGAGCCCAGCTACATCTATTTATAGTCCAATGAACAGAACAAAAATATGTTTAACCTGTTAAACATTGCCATGTACAGTACACCTATCAATGCAACTGGATCACCAGCTAAATTCTGCTTCAAGCTTCCATTCTTAAAACTGAATTCTAGGAATTTGTCCACTTTATAATATGTACCAGATTACTGTGGGTTAAGTCCAACGAGGTGCATGCCACCTCATGGATTTCTCTCTTTAATTTACAAATTATATTTTAATGAGCACTGAGAGTACAGCTATTGCTATACTTCCGATACTCCACTGCTGGACCTCCTGGTCTCAGCGTCAGCAGCTGCAGAGTCATTTGCAGCTGATCCGCTTGCCCCTCCCGTCATCCTTCCCAATCACAGATTGATTTGCATTATGTGAACCCATTTACACAAAACAAAGCTATCTGTGATCGGAAAGCAATGGGGAAAGGATGGGAAAAGTGGCTGATTTGTGGGAAAGCAGCATCTCTCCTCTAAGAGCGCCGGGAGAATACTTGTAGCCATATTCCAGGTGCTCAATAAAACTTCCAATTGAAAATTGGGAAAGCAGCATCTCTCCTCTAAGAGCACCGGGAGAAAACTGATAGCCATATTCCAGGTGCTCAATAAAACTGCCAATTGTAAATTGGGAAAGCAGCATCTCTCCTCTAAGAGCACCAGGAGAATAATGATAGCCATATTCCAGGTGCTCAATAAAACACAAAACAAAGCTATCTGTGATCGGAAAGCAATGGGTAAAGGATGGGAAAAGTGGCTGTATTGTGGGAAAGCAGCATCTCTCCTCTAAGAGCGCCGGGAGAATACTTGTAGCCATATTCCAGGTGCTCAATAAAACTTCCAAATGAAAATTGGGAAAGCAGCATCTCTCCTCTAAGAGCACCAGGAGAATAATGATAGCCATATTCCAGGTGCTCAATAAAACACAAAACAAAGCTATCTGTGATTGGAAAGCAATGGGGAAAGGATGGGAAAAGTGGCTGATTTGTGGGAAAGCAGCATCTCTCCTCTAAGAGCACTGGGAGAATACTTGTAGCCATATTCCAGGTGCTCAATAAAACTTCCAATTGAAAATTGGGAAAGCAGCATCTCTCCTCTAAGAGCACCGGGAGAATAATGATAGCCATATTCCAGGTGCTCAATAAAACTGCCAATTGTAAACATAGGAGGTAAGTCCACGAGGTGGCATGCACTTTGTTGAACTTAACTCATAGTAAGCCAGCACATTTTGCAAGCTGGCTGAATTCCTGAAGTTCAACTTTAACTATTTAAATGAACAGAACAAAAAATCTTTTCACCTGTCTAACATTTGCTCTGCAAGGCAAAACAAAGTGGGGATAGATACATTGCCATGTATATGAATGCAACTAATACTAGAACTGGCTCACCCACTAAATTGCTAGTGAGCCGGAATCTGCTGCCATTCTGCACATAAATAGCATTTTAGTTTACATATTTAACAAAGGAATGCTGTGTGTTGCCTGGAGTTCTTTCTCAAAAAAATATAACTCCCTTTTTTCTGTACACTTTTGCTATAGAAATGTTGTTATGCTATAATAACAAAAGAGCCTGCTTTCCCATTATGGTTTTCAAAGCCACTTTAACCTACTCTAGTGACAGAAAATCACCAAGCAGATTACAAGATGAATAACTTTAGAAGAATTACGAGCAGTGCTAGTTGCTAAACTCTTTCTTCTTGGCTTCTGTCTAATTAGAGCAAATAACATACTGCTAGGAAAAAAAAAAATATAGATATATCCGTCTGGGCCATTTCTATAACCTGCACAACACTAAGTTGACTCAGATTTAGGACACTCCACGTGAACAATCTGTTCTTTGCCAAGGAGAACTGGCAGGCCTGCGGACAATCATTCCCCAGGTAAAAGAAAGAAATCAAAACATCTTTATTATCCACGATGACACACAGGACACATTGTAAATAACCATTAATGGTTTCTCTTGGTAACCCACCCCAAGCATCCTACCTCCAATTTGGTTTCAAAGCAAGATTGTGTCTATTTACTGCTGTTTGAAACAGTGTGAGCTTGTACATGTAATTGGCAATGGAATGGAAATGAACGTGTACCGTATGAGCAATAAGACACTGTAGGGTTGGTATTGTTCAGCTGCAATCAGACGTATTGGCTGCGTAGGGAAGAACTGGCCAAATAAGGGACTTGTCTGACCACCTGAGAGGAGTAATTATATTGCACACAATAAACTTCAAGAATAGGTTGGAGGTTTTATCCTTTTTTTTTTTAACAAGAGAAAGATTTTCTGCATCCGGTAGCCGAGATACACAGGAAATAATGTACAAGAACAGAAGTGAAGGAAAATCACGTATTACACAGAGCAGGACAGACAGTGAATAATAATCGCCCTGTTGTTCACCGTTCAGGCGTGCACAGCAGAAATATTATTTCTGTTAACCGATTAAAGTAATAAACCATCAACTGTGCATGGTAATGTGTTTATGTATGAGCAAAAATGTTTTCATACCTCCACAAGAATAATTTATACTGTATAGAAACCCCATCACTATCATACTGTAGAAGCTTTAACATGTTAATGTCATTTTATTTCATTTACATGTTTATTTTTTAAATCTGCAGTTTTCCATTAAAATTAACATTTGCCTATCCTGCCTTGTCCAGGTACTTCCTGGAATAGGGTGACAATTTTCTGTCCCTTAACTACTTGCCCTCCAAAAGATTTATCCCCTTTCCTGCCCTGGCCATTTTTTGCGATACGATACTACGTTACTTTAACTGACAATTGCACAGTCATGCAACCCTCTCCCACAATTAGAGCTTTCTTTCAGTGGTATTTGATTGCCTGTGCGGTTTTTATTTTTTGTGCTATAAACAAAAAAACAACAACAATTTTGAGAAAAAAAAATATTTTTTACTTTTTGCTATTAACCACTTGCCTACCGGGCACTTATACCCCCTTCCTGCCCAGGCTAATTTTCAGCTTTCAGTGCTGTCGTACTTTGAATGACAATTGCGAGGTCATTGTACCCATATTAAATTTTTATCATTTTTTACACAAATAGAGCTTTCTTTTGGTGGTAAATTGCCTCTGGGTGTTTTATTTTTTTGCGCAATAAACAGGAAATGAGGACAAAATAAAAAAAAAAAAGTTTTTCTTTGTTTCTATTATAAAATTTTACAAACAGGTAATTTTTCTCCTTTACTGATGTGCGTTGATGAGGCTGCACTGATAGATAGCACTGATGGGCACTGATAGGCAGCACTGATGGGCAATGATAGGTGGCACTGATGAGGTGGCACAGATAGGCAGCACTGATAGGAGGCACTGATAGGTGGCATTAATGGGTGGCACTGACTGTCAGTACTGACTGGCGACACTGCTGGGCACAGATGGGTGCCACTGCTGGGCAGCACTGATGGGTGGCACTGATGGGGGTCACTGCTGGGCGCTGGTGGGTGGCACTGCTGGGCACAGGTGGGTGGCTCTATTAGGCACTGATGGGCACAGGTGGGTGGCACTGATGGGCACTGCTGGGCACAGGTGGGCAGCACTGGTGGGTGGCACTGCTGGGCACTGATCATCAGTGCCCTGATGATCGGTGCTGATCCGTCCTCTGACAATTGCCAGTTATCGTCAGTACTTTCCTCACGCTGTGACAGCTTGAGGAAAGTGCAGCTGATAACCGGCAACTGCATTGGACAAGACTGATCAAGAGGTAAAAGGACGCTGTGAATGGCCTTTTACCACATCACATGATCAGCTATGTAGCGGTTGGCAAGTGGTTAAATATGTGCAGTAAAAAAAATCAAATTTCATCATAAATTTTTGCTAAAAAAAATCCCAATAGGTGTAAATGGTTTCCGTGAAAGTTATAGCATTTACAAATGGCAGTATAGATACTGGAATTTAAAAAACAAAATTTTTTTGCTAGTGATGGTGGTGATCAGCAACTTATAGCAGGACTGTGGCGGGCATTCTGACACTGGGGGGAACTGACTATGTGTCACTGACAGTGATCAATAAAAAGCACTGACACTGTACTAATGGCACTAAGCAGGAAGAGGTAAACATTGGGGCAATCAAAGGGTTAACTGTACGCTGTGTGCTGTTTCACTATGTTGGCTGTGTGTGCTTCACTGTAACTGTATGGCTATGCAGAGCCATACAAAGCAGTGTGCAGAGGCTGACAGGGGAGAGATCTGTGTTGTTTATATACAAGTCTCTCCCCCACCAGAGATACTCGGTGATCACTGGCTGGGAAGTGATGATTGATAGCCGAGGCCACGAATGGTGGCTCGGATAGGGCGTGCACATGGCACACGCCCTACCCAGAACTGCAAAACCACGTATATATATATGTGATTTTGCGCAACTGTGCCGCCCTGTAGCAGTACTTCTGCAATAAGGTGGAGCGGCACCTGTTAAAGAGGTAGTAAACTCCACTTTGTAATTTTTAACTGCAGGTAAGCTTATAATTAAGCTGGAAAGCTGGTGATGTCACCGACACACGCATGTGCTTTGAGCTCTGTGCCATGATCTGTGAATGGAGGAGGGGTGGATGAATAAAAGGTCTCCATTTACAGATCGCTTTCCATTTGTAGAAGCTGTAGTACAGCTTTTATGAATGGAGCAGCTGGTTGGAAAAGGATGGCATAGTCTGGTTCTCTTGATGAGAACCAGTGACACCAACCTTAGTTCTATCAAGCCCCTCCACACTTGAAGATTATGGTGACAGAGCTGGGGGGGCATAGATGGAGGAGGATTTCAGCTAACAGGAGAGGCATCAGCACAAGGGACACATCCTACTGACTAAAAGTTATGTCCATTGTGTGTGTTTTCTTTCTGGTTGCATTGCACAGGTTTTATGTACAATCAAAACCCTTGCAATAGTAAATGCTGAAGTGGTGAAATTGCTGAGTTAATACTTTGATGGTAAGCATTGGTTCTTAATTTTATAAAATCAGAATACTAAAGGGTAGCACATGTAGCACCCTCCTAGGAAGCTAGGGGGAGCTGAACTCTAATTGTTAGTTAGAGGCTGAGTAGCAGCCTGGTGTAATAGTCAGAGGGTCAAATTCGGGTTAGGGCTGATAAACCCTGCAGGCCAGCTCTCTGGGACTTCCCCCTTCTCTAGAACTTTGGATACAGTTTTAGAAGCAGTGGGAGGAGGTGATGAGTGGCTGATCTGCACTTTTGAGGGATCCTGGCCAATCCCCAGCAGGAGGCTTGGCATGGGGCCAGGACAACCCTTAAAAGTGACAGAGCCTGCTCAGCAGTAGGAGTGTCAGGAAGGGATTCACCACTGGTGGTGGGACTCACCTGCCGTGTGGGCTGCAGTACCAGGGCTGGCCAGCGGGTGCTATCAGCAGCCAGAAGCTCATTCCTGCAATCAAGCCATCACCTGAGGCTGATTGCAGGAGGTGTATTTAAGGAATGGCCAGGCCTGCAATCAGTGCCTTGGTGTATTGTTCCCATGAGCCCCTGTACCTGCATCCTGTCTGCTTCCTGCCTTATCCTGACTCTGCTTGATCCTGACTCTGCTTGAACTCTGCCTGCACCGACAACAGCTACTCCTGACCAGTCTTCTGCCTACTCCTTGTACCTTGTCTGCCCGTTAGCTACCGTCCCAGCCCACCTGACCACGTTGTGCTCCATATATATATATATATATATATATATATATATATCAGTTTGGGTTTGGGTTTGTTTCACCTTGTTGTATGTATTTATGTTAGCTTTGGGTTTGGTTTGTTGCACTGCGTTTATGTTTGTGTTGTCCTTAATAAATTATCTTGTTTACACGCTATACCTGAAGTCTGTGTTTCCCTGTGTCGGTCCACACACCTCTGGTCATTCCCGGAGCCCTGACAAGGAGATTTCGGGTGGAAGATAGAGAAGTGAGGCTGCAGAACAGGAGCCTGGGAGGGAGCCCAGATGGGAACGGGCTCACCTACAAGCAGGGAAGCTTGGAAGGAGCAAAACTCAGGACTTTGCTGGCCCCCAGAATGAGGACCACCTATGCAGCAGGGAAGGAGCTGCCCAGTTAGAAGGCCTGGTAGCAGCCACTGACCCACCAGTAGCATAGGAGAAGGACTGAGTGAGTAGACCTGCACCCCCTGGGCCAGTAAGTGGAAGGAGCACTTCAGTGGGAAACTGGATAAGCTTAGTACCCTGGACTGTCTTCTTTTAAAGTGCCAGATACTGGATCCCCTTCCCAGGGATTCACCCAGAACAGCTGGATTAGGAGAATCTGGGGTTTATGGTGGTACTACAGGAGATGCTGGCTAACGCTCCAGAAGATAATTTTTGCAGTAAAAACTTGTATATAGTTCCAGGAAAGTTTGTCCTCTGTTGCTATTACCCTTGGGCATCCCATACACCCCTTATCCCATCCAAGTTGAATTCCCCTAATAAAATCCAAAAAACAAGCTCAATGACTGGTTACTGTCTCCTGGGTGAAAGCCTGTGTGAAAAATGTGTGTTGCCTAGCTGTGCAGGACTATAGAGGAACCAAACACTTCAGCGACTCCTAAGGGGGTAGCGCTATACACAGAAGAAGGGTTAGTTGTGAAGAACAAGGGATATCTGTCTGTAAATTCCTCTTCTGGGAAATTTTAATTTGCCTATAAGAACTGAAAACTGTGAAATAAGAAAATAAATGTCCTTCGGTGTTATAAAATTACATGACTACTACCAATGTAACTATTCATAAGGCGACACTTTGCAATATGAGCATTAGAATGTTATAAGAATTGTAGTAGTCATTATAGCCGTGTTTTGCTTTATTAGGCTACTATTGCTTATTTTCTTTGGCCAATGTTTGTGCACAATTTTCCACTGCGTGCTTCGTTTCCTACATCTGCTGGAGTTAAACCTGATCTCTGTGGAGCGCTGTCATTCTTATATATTGTCAACCACTGAGCAAAAAGACCCTTGTACAGGTACAGGTGAAACTCGAAAGATTAGAATATTGTGCAAAAGTTCATTTATTTCAGTAATGCAACTTAAAAGGTGAAACTAATATATGAGATAGACTCATTACATGCAAAGCAAGTTCAAGCTGTGATTTGTCATAATTGTGATGATTATGGCTTACAGCTCATGAAAACCCCAAATCCACAATCTCAGAAAATTAGAATATTACATGCAATTAATAAAACAAGGATTGTACATAGAACAATATCAGACCTCTGAAAAGTATAACCATGCATATGTACTCAGTACTTGGTTTGGGCCCCTTTTGCAGCAATTACTGCCTCAATGCGGCATGGCATGGAAGCTATCTGCCTGTGGCACTGCTGAGGTGTTATGGAAGACCAGGATGCTTCAATAGCGGCCTTCAGCTCTTCTGCATTGTTCGGTCTCATGTCTCTCATCTGTCTCTTGGCAATGCCCCATAGATTCTCTATGGGGTTCGGGTCAGGCAAGTTTGCTGGCCAATCAAGCACAGTAATCCCACGGTCATTAAACCAGGTTTTGGTGCTTTTGGCAGTGTGGGCAGGTGCCAAGTCCTGCTGGAAAATGAAGTCAGCATCCCTATAAAGCTCTTCTGTGGAAGGAAGCATGAAGTGCTCCAAAATCTCCTGGTAGATGGCTGCATTGACCCTGGACTTAATGAAGCACAGTGGACCAACACCAGCAGATGACATGGCTCCCCAAATCAACACAGACTGTGGAAACTTCACACTGGACTTCAAGCATCTTGCAGTGTGTGCCTCTCCATTCTTCCTCCATACTCTGGGTCCTTGG
This sequence comes from Staurois parvus, assembly GCF_062004578.1. NCBI lineage: Eukaryota > Metazoa > Chordata > Amphibia > Anura > Ranidae > Staurois > Staurois parvus. The sequence goes on from NW_028317941.1 coordinate 2,588,660, forward strand.
TTTCCAAATGAGATGCAAGAGTCATTAGAAAAGAAGACTTTGGACCACTGAGCAACAGACCAGGTCTGTTTTTCTTTAGCCCAGGTAGGATGCTTCTGACGTTGTTTGTTGCTCAGGAGTGGCTTGACAAGAGGAATACGACATTTGAAGCCCATGTCCAGGATCTGTGTGATGTCTCTTGATGCACTGACTCCAGCCTCAGTCCACTCCTTGTGAAAGTCCCCAACACTTTTGAATGGCCTGTTCCTGACAATCCTCTCTAGGCTGCGGTCATCCCTGCTGCTTGTGCACCTTTTTCTTCCACGCTTTTCCCTTCCACATAACTTTCTATTAGTGTGCTTTGATACAGCACTTTGGGAACATCCAGCTTCTTTTGCAATTACCTTTTGAGGCTTTCCCTCCTTATGGGGGGGTGTCAATGATGGTTTTCTGCACAACTGTCAGGTCAGCAGACTTTCCCATGATTGTGATTCCTACTGAACCAGACTGAGAGACCATTTAAATGCTCAGGAACCCTTTGCAGGTGTTATGGCTTAATTAGCTGATTAGAGTGGGACACTTTGAGCCTAGAATATTGCACCTTTTCACAATATTCTAATTTTCTGAGATTGTGGATTTGGGGTTTTCATGAGCTGTAAGCCATAATCATCACAATTATGACAAATCACGGCTTGAACTATCTTGCTTTGCATGTAATGAGTCTATCTCATATATTAGTTTCACCTTTTAAGTTTCATTACTGAAATAAATGAACTTTTGCACGATATTCTAATTTTTTGAGTTTCACCTGTACATATGCAGAGCTTTCAGCAAACAATTCTGAAAGTGAATGTTTTACAAAAAATTTACTTCTTGTGAATAGTTTATATTTTTCTTTAGAAATAACCCAATGTTGTTAACCCAACTATTTCTCTTGATTGGTCATGTAATAAGTTATGTGGATGAATGAACCAATCAATGCAAGTCAGTGTTTGAGGTACAGGCCACGTTGCTTGAACCTCATATATTATGAATGGTCTGTGCCACCATTATTCATGACAGTTTGTAGCGTGTATTGACTTTTTTTTCTTTTCTTTGCTCGGATTTTTCCATATCCCCTAGCATCCCCTGTAACCCCGCAAAGACCATTTACTGTGCTTCAGCAGGCACATATTATCTGTAAACTGGTAAAAAGGGTCAGAGAGAGTGGCTTCCGATAGTAAAGTAAATAGTAGTTTATGAAAAAAACTCCTGCTGTACTTTTAGATGTTCTCAGAGTTATTTCTATTAATGGAACTGACAGTAATTAACAGCAGACTGCATCATCATTTTAGACTTCTGACTAAAGTGCCTGTGTATTTGAACATTTCACAGAGGAAGATGACAGACGGTGGGGTTCATTTAGTCAAACTGGCGAGTGCAAAATCTGGTTCAGCTGTGCATGGTAGCAAATCAATTTCTTAGGCTACTTTCACACTGATCTGTCACAAAAACACAGCAAATACATGATTTCTGAGCATTTTTAAAGGACACGTGACTTAACAACTGCACCAAAAACGCTTATCAGAAGCGTTTTTGAGGCATTTTCAGGCTCTTTTCAGGTGTTTTCCATTGATTTCAATAGGAAAAGGCATTTTGGGGCATTTTTTTTAACTCACCAAACATGCCCCAAAGATGCTGCAAGCAGGAGTTTTTACACTGCACCACAAGCACAACACCTGCAAGCACAGTGTGAAAACATGCATTCACATACATAGGAAAGCATTTTTCTTGCGCTTTTCAAGTGCTTTTTGTAATGCAAAAATGCTTCAAAAACTCCTCAGTGTGAAAGTAGCCTAACTTCAGCTTCTTTAATTACGCTTTGAAAAACCTGAAAGCTGATTGGTTTCTATGCACAACTGCACCAGATATTGCACTCTCCAGTTTTGGTAAATCAACCCCTATACTACATTTTTTTACTTGCCAGCAAAGCTGACACACTTCATGGAAAAACTGTAATATTGTCTTTGTTTTTCATTACTGACCAGAGTGTCCCTGCATTTTAACAGTTTAGAGTGTTGACAGGTCACATCTGTACATTGTGCCCCATAGACAGGCCAGAAGGCAGAGGTTGACAGGTCCCATGGAAGTTTATTGGGCTCTATACAGCAGTGGCCAAGAGAAGTAGGGAGCCTTTCACCCCTGGATGTAAATAAACAATGTGGCCATGGGATAAATCTGTATCTGTGGAGGGGGGAATTTAGGTTCAGGAAAAGGGGCAAAAAATAAGTTATCTTTGTCTCAAAGTGCACTTATCCTTTAATCACATCCTGCCCACAATGCACTGGGGATGGGCGGTTACTGTAGGAAAAACGACCTACCCATACGCTGTCGCCTACTTTCATGTTTCTGTTGTTTGCCTGTGACCCCCCCGCTGTGATTGTACACAGCAGGAGCCTGTCAGCAAGTCCCACTAATGATTCACAGTCAGGACCTACTGATCAGCTGTGTACAATCACAGCCCAGAGCTCTGTGTTGACAATCAACACAGAGCTCTGTACAGAGAGAAAAATCTCTCCGATTCTCATCCCTGCACTTCCAAATCAATTAGTGAAAGCAGCACACACAACTCACATTACACATAGTTAGGCACACAGCTGACCCCTTGATCACCCTAGATCAGGGATGCTTAACCTGTGGCCCTCAGAGCCCTCTGATGTGGCCCTCCATCTCAAATTGAATGGAGGAGTTTTGGTGTGGTTTCAGAAAGTGCAATACACCCGCAGGATATAGTCTATGGCAAAGAGCAAATAGCCCACAGGAAAGCTGCAGGTGAACTGCACTGCACCTGCAGTGCAGGTAAACTACAGCGCAACAGTGCGAAAGCAGCCTTATAGGAGGCTAAGGACAGTAAGGACTTGTTTACATTTGAGGTTTGGGGGGAAGTAAAAACCCATAGTTAAGATGTGGTTTTACCACCACCCCCACCCACTGGTGTAGCATCAGGGGTCGCATGGGCAGCACTGCTCTATGTTCCACAGGGTCCATGTGGCCTCCCTGTCACATTCTGTTTTACACTTGGACAGGAGGGGCAAAGGGGGTTACCTATACATGCAACCACTGAAAGTTGGCTTCTCCATCTTTCCCTCTCAACGGCATTCAGTGGTTGTAGGAGGAAAATGTTTATTATGCTATTCAAAATTAAAATAATGGAAATTCTGAACCATTTCATTTCATTGTGGCCTGCGACTGGTTACCAAACCACTTAACTGACCTCGCTCTTCAAAGGGTTGAGCACCCATGCCCTAGATGTTATCCCAGCCAGCATCATTAGTACAGAGACAGTGTATAATATTATCACTGATCACTGTATTAATATAACTGGTGATGTCAGTGGAAGTTAGTCAGTTCTCCTCAGCGTCAGTGTCAAATCGCTTGCGGCACTATTGCAGTTTCATTATAAGTCACCGATCATCATCAGTAGTAAAAAAATAAAATCAAAATTTCAGTATATATACCATAGTTTGTAGGGGCTATAACTTTTACACAAACCAATCAATAAACATTTATTGAGATTTTTTTTTCAATCAAACACATGTAGCAGAATACATTTTGGCCAAAATTTATTAAAAAAATTAGATTTTTTTTTTACATTTGTTTTATTGGATGTGCTTTATAGCAGAAAGTAATTTTTTTTTTTCATTTTTGGTCTTCTTTTGTTTATATTGCAAAAAATGAAAAACCCAGCTTTGATCAAATACCACCGTAAGAAACCTCTAATAATATGAAAAACATTATATATATTTCATTTTGGTAAAACATTGCATGACTGTGCAATTACAAGTTAAAGTAGCACAGTGCTAAATAGCAAATATCAGCCTGGTTATGAAGGGAGTAAAATCTTCTGATGCTCAGATGGTTAAAGGAAATCTATGTACACAGAACAAACTTTCATTATATAACATTAGCTATATAATAACAATACAAACAATAGTTATTATTGACAATCCAATATAATCTTGCTTGAAAAACATTTTTTTGTTGTGAGTTCTCTCTTTCTGCTGACCATCTCTTACCACAGCTTCCTGGATTCCTTGCATGGTTTGCAGCTTCTTCTCTGCTGTTTGCTTTTAAAGTCTAAGGACCACATATCCCATGGTACCTTGCAACCTGCAAGCAGTGATGCGTGTACTGACTCCGCCTCCTGAAACTCCTCCTCTGTAGTTCAGAAGGCAGGCTCTGTGAAATGTGTGACACAACAGTGCCTTCTCACAGGACATACATTTCACAGAATTCACGAAATAAATGTGTGGGGATCTTCACAAAGTAAGTTTATAGTGTGTTCACAATAATAGGAGAAGGCTAGAAATGATGAAAACACAATGTAGAAATGAATTTTCTTATTTTATACTTTGACCATAGATACACTTTGATTTTCTAGACTGTTTCATAATTAGATAAGTGATGTACTGATTGTGGATTCTAATATACACACTGCCTTTATAATTTGTTGTTCCTTGAGCTTTAGAAGTAAAATAGGAATAAAGCAAATGTGTCCCTTCTTTAGGAGACTGGGGATCAAAGTTAGCTGTGGCTCAGATTGAGAGGAAACATCTTGGTGGATATCCATGCATTTTGCCAGTGTATGTCTATAAGTTAATTGAATGGGAAGGATCTTGCAGATTACTGCATCCTTTGCTGGCAGAAATGCAGACTAAGAAGTTGAATACAATCCCATCACTCTGTTGAACAGCAGATAAGATATAAGAGCAGGTGAGGAAAAAAAAAATTGATTTTTGTACTTACCTGTAAAATCCAATTCTTGGAGTACATCATGGATCACAGAGGTCCCTCCACTCTCTATTGGTAGATATTGTTTGTTACAAAACTGATGCTTTCATGGGAAGGTTGGTTATATAGAGGAAGACTTCCTGTCTTTGGTTGCCAGTGTCCATTTACCTGCTGGTGATACATAACTCAGGTAGTCATGTTTATTAAGCCTGCTGTCCCGTGATGTACCTCAAGAAACTCCAAGTTTTCTTTTTTGCACATCACAAAATAGAGAGTAGGCTTAATAAACATGACTTCCTGAGATGTCCCAAGGTACTGCTCATGAGGGGAGGGAGACAGAGCCACCACCACCAGAACCAAAAAGCTACGCAGCAGCTCACAAGACACTGTGGCAAAATGCAGCATCTTCAATGGCAGTTACATCCACCTTAAAAAGGCTCGTAAAGGTGTGAATTGAAGACCAGGTTGCAGCCTTGCATACCTGTTCCACTGTGGTCTAGTGATGAATTGCCCAAGAGGCCCATGCCCTCCTGGTAGAGTGAGCTTCCCTTTAAACCCAAACTTTGAGAAGTCAGTTGCCAAGTTGACCGTACCTTGGTCCTTCTGGAAGGTCAAATAGTGAGTCCAACTGCCTAACTGCAGTGGTCAATTTCAATAAAATACATTTTTATAGCCCACACCACATCCAAATTGAGAAGGGCCCTGTCCCGTGGCGACTCAGGCATGGGAAAAAAAAGGCAATGAAAATGACAATTAAGGTAAGAAAAATGAAACTACCTTCGGCAAAAAGATGGATAAGGAAGAAGCACTACCTTGTCATTGCTGAATAACAGAAACAGCTCCCTACAAGGAAAAGCTCCCATTGCTCTGTGTAATAGCGACCAGGAAGACAATTTTCTGAGTCAGAAGCGCTAATAGAAGATTCCCATATGGGTCAAATGGTGGTCTCTGCAAGACCGAAAATACCAAGCTGAGATCCCACAGAGCCAATGGAGACCTAGTTAGAGCAAGAGATGCATGTACCAGAGAATGGGAAGCATTTGGCCTCTGGAAAAAATATTGCTAAAGCAGAAATCTGCCACTTAATGGTATTCACGGCCAACTTCAAATCTGCTACAGACTGAAGGAAAGGTAAAATCTGACGTATAGCATACGTGTGGAGATGGAATTTCCTAGCCTCACATCAGGCTATATAGGATTTCCAGGTCCTATGGTAAATATTTCTAGATGGCTCCCTCAACAGTGTGGAAATGACAGTCCCAGACACTCCTCTGTTCCTCAAGATCCTGGTTTTAAAAGCTAAGCCATTAAAGCCAGCAAGTCTAAAGAAGGATGGCAAATCGGACCTTACTGCAGGAGGTCCGAGCAAACCGTAACTGTCCATGGACCATCCATTACCAAGTGTACAATGTCAAAAACCAAGCTCTCCTTGTTGTGATTAGAATTACTGGAATTCCCTCCACCAAGATCCTGCACAACAGACATGGAAAAAGCTGAATTGGAGGAAAGGCTTAAATCAGTGAGAACTGATAACAAGATGTCACCAAAGCATACATTGCAAATGCCTGCAGATACCTGGCCCTGGACACAAACATCCCCAGCTTTGTATTGAATTTGGATGCTAGCATTGCCACATCCGGTAAGCCTCATGGCTGACAAAATGCCCTGAACACCTCTGGATGGAGGGACCATTCCCCTGGAACTGACGACTGATATCTAAGAAAATGTGCTTGACAATTTTCCACTCCTGGAATGTGTACTGTGGACAAAGCGGAGACACAAACTCTGAAAAGACAGAATGAGATGCATCTCTTCCTGTGCTGCATGACTGCTGATGCCTCATGGTGATTGACAAATGCCACCACTGTAGCACTGTCCAACTGAACTTTTACAGGAAAGCCCTGAAACCGGACTACCCAATGCAAAAGCACCAGGTGAAGTGCCTGAAGTTCCAAGTTCCCTGCACTGAAAGATGATCCATCACACCTTCCCATCTCAACAGACTGGCGTCTGTTGTTACCACTTTCTACAATTTCCCTGATTCAAACATCAGAGGTAACATCCACCAATCCAGTGACTGCAGAAGACTGGGACACATCCAAGAATCCAGAGACTGAGATCTCCTGTCCTATCCAGACAAGGCCTAGAACAAAAATGAGCAAAAAGGACTGCCTTGAATGAGGCAACCATCATCTTCACCAACAACCTCATGCAAATGCATATTGAAGGATTCCTCAGCCCCCTGAGGGAAGCCAACTGGCTTCTGAGACACACAATATTCTGGAGAAGGAAAAATATTTGCCTAGACTGTATACCAGATTAGATCGAAACACTCCAATTTCTAGATTGGTAGGATTTTTATAGGTCAAAGACAAATATTTCCAACATCTGTACCATCAGGTCCACATTGATGCTGCAGACGCAGAGCTGAGTATTGAAAATTTGAACGCAAAAAGCATGGAGGAGGAAATTATTAGAACTCCAATTTGTAACCCTGAGAGCTTGTGCCACAAACCCATTCATCTGCTACTTCCTCCCTCCATGTTTCTGTGAATTCCAGCAACCATTCCCCCACCAGAGCTTTATAAATTGGATAAAACCTCTTGGAGGTGCAGCATTAAAAAATAAATTATATTTATGTTTGACTGTGGTCCTGTGATGATCAACAATAAAGTGCTATCATCAACTGATATGTAATAATAAATGGAATGTTACTGTAAAAATATATTGTTCTCTGAAGGAGATGATATTGGTAATAGTATTGTGCAGCAATGCACACACACATGCTGTATATACAGTATATAATGTGGGAATTCAAACATTCAGTATGAACACTGTTAAACTGTTGTGTTTACCACTGCTCAAGGTGGAGAGACTCCCAATCTCCAAGCACAACTCCTCCTGTGGGTGCTAACCCAGCTCGTGTGCTGCATACATGAGAATAAAGGAAGTTCGATTGGCTGCACTCCAAACAATCCACTTTATTGAACCAAGATAAAATCAATACAGACATTCGAAATACAGTGGGGGACTGGCAGGTCCTTCGTTCTCACTGTTCAACTGTTGTTTTGTCAAAGAACTCTATATAAAAGGCCTGTGGGTAATTCTAATTCATAAATTAGGTATCATAAATGAGATGATGGAATAACAAGTTCTTACCTAAAGAATATATTACCCCAACATATATTACTTATATGTGTCTGTTGTATTATGTACTTGTGATAAAAAGCTTTATGTGTGAAATTCCTGGCATTCCTGCCATTACCCCTGCTTTCCTATTTCAAACTGAATACTGTAGACACAAGACAACATTCATCAGGTCACTTTTTTGGCTTTTCTGGGAGCTGTGTTTACACGCCCACCTGTAAACTGGGGAGATTAGTGTTCTGCTGTTTCGCCACCCTCATCTCTCCAAGTCCCTTATGCTGCTAAGAACAGAGATTTTGTGATTACTTTTCCAAAGTAAGGGTTCGCATATACTTTAATGTCAGCATAGTGTACTTTGTATTGATAACACTGTGGATGATGGTGATACCTTTTAATAAGGAAGACTTAAACTGAATAGGGGTTGGTTGTTTAATAGACATGTGTGGTTTGTTTTGTTCTGAATTTAAATTTGGCCAAAATATTTGTTATTCGGATGTATCCAAATTTCTAAATTACAATAGTAAAAAATTTAAATGGATATGAAATAATGAAAGGAAATTTTGTCCAAAATAACAAATGATATAAATTAAAATTGAATTCTAAATCAAATTCAAATTTGTAAATTAAAATGAATTCAAAAATGAATTCAAAATGTAAACATATTGCTGATTATTGCTGATTTCCTTCAAAGACAGTGAGTATTAGTGTACCTAAAAGAACTGATGTTGTTTTGAAGCCAAAGGGTATTCAAATATTGATTTAAATGAGATTTTTCTTCTGTTTGCTCACTTTGCAGTTTTTAAATTGATAAAAATAAACAAGTCAAATATATATTTTTGAAAGCCTTCATATTTTAAATTATTTCTTCACACCTGCCTAAATGTTAAAATCAGATATTGCTTTTATAACTTAGAACACTTCCCATATTCTGACTAAACCTTATTATTAATACAAAGAAGATTAACATGTCAAAAATCAAGCGATCAATTTTTCTGGGGAATTAATATTGTTAGCATCATTTGTGTCCAGATCAACATATAATGTTTGCCTTATAATTGTATTGAAGGTTTAAGATGGCCATAGATGAGTGACTTTCTTTACTGCAACCATGGGTAGCAGTAAAAAAATGACTTGATTCCCCCATCAGTTGTGTTGAAGGGGGATCCCTCCTGCAAAGCTATTTTGTTCTCCTGTTGGGGGATGTGGGGAGCCATCCCTGCTGGGAGAACACCAACTGATTATTGTTAGCAACTATAGTGGCTGGCAATAATCAAATGAAAAATCTGATATGCTGGTTGCACCCAAGTTGATCGATCCCCCCCAACCCTATTTTGGTGGCAGTGGATGGGGTGCACAAGTGAAGGCATAACATGCTTTTAATGACTATACTCAACATAATTGTTATGTACAGCCAAAGCACTTTTGGCTGCACTTCTGTGGATCACAGAAATGCAGTTCATTCTGTACTCCTGCGACCTGTTTTCAGCTGACAGCAGGCTGAAGTCCAATGTTGGTTGAGGTTCAGCTGGTCCAGGCTCGGGAAACATCCTGACGTCAAAGTCGGGATCCACCCCAGAGTCTGGAGCAGCATCGGGCTCAGCTTCTCACTGATCCACTGACAGCCTGAGCCAGCCGCACCCTCCCCCTACACAACCCAGCACTCCAGTGAGTGCTGGGGGGGCAGAGCAGACAACAGTGACCGAGTGCAGAGGAGAACTCAGTGATCAGCAGTCATGTGATCACTGAGTTCTCATCCTTAGAGCCGATGAGGGACAGATGCTGCATCCACTTAGGTAAGTGTAAATTGGGGGGAAAAAGATATCCAAAAAATTATTCATCCGAATTTAACGAATGCAATGAAACAAAATAGTTAACTTAACGAATCCATCTGAATTGAAACTAAACGAATGTTTTCATTCTGCACATGTCTATTCTTTAATTCATAGACCGTGATTAAAAAAGAATCAGGATGCTCATGTGTCTTTTATGTTTTTAACATAGCACAGTTGTGTTTCTTCTGGTGGTGGTAGTTGACACGATTAGTATTCCCGGCAAATTTTGGATGACCTATTTTTGGATAAAATAAAGTGTTGAATAATTTTACATATATTCAGAGGACAGCAGATTACTTTGATATTTACTACTACTCTTATTTTTATATGATATGCTTATTTGGTAGTGAAGTATCTACCTAGAAATTACAGTGAGTCTGTCATTTATTGTTTTGCATAGTATGTAAAGAAAAAAAAATAATCATGTCTCTTTGTTTTTGGTATAAAACAGTTAATGTTTATGAATGTCAACTGTGTATTTAGCATTTTGCTTGGACTTCCACTTTAACTCTGAATTAAGAGCAGTTAGAGGTAATGTTGTGTAGCGTTGCAGAAAGTAATGTAGTACGTCAACAGAAAAATAGATATGCATACTATATGTTGGATGGCTATGCATTTAGGGTTTCACCAGGTCCTTAAAGCAGATCTGTTCTAAAAATAGCAGAGTAACTAATGGGTTCTCATCACCCCATTGTTTGCCTTGAGATGAGGGTGATCAGCTATAACGCACTACATCCTAGAATTTGATAAAACCCTCTTAGCAAGCTACACTGCTCTGAGCCTAAAGAAAGCTGTGGTATAGCAAGAAAGGTGTTTCCTCTTTATGCTTGTGGATATTGGAATTTGCCGTGGAGTTTAGGACACTGAAAGCAAAAATTAGCCTTAAATTGGAACTATTAGCAAAATCAAAAATGCCATATAGTAGAAGATACATTTCTTTCACTAGCATGAAAATACTGTAGAGGTTTTTGTTTACAATAATTACAATAATTTTAATATGCTGTGCTACACTCAATCAATATTTCTCAATAAATACATCACAATGGTGTATCTTATATATACAGCACATAATCCAAATAACAGTGGTAATTTATATAGAGGTCCACATACATCCAGTGAAATTAAACTTAAAACTGAAAAAGTAGAAACCTCCACCAAAATCCTCTTTGGCCACACTCTCACCTTAACACTTTGACCCTGATAACAAAGGTCATATTGCACCTCTGCATGGTTAATATAATCTATATTTAACCAGCTGGATTCTCGTCTAAGATCCTACTATCCTCTGGGCTCCAGCAATCATCAACAGCTCAGGTGGTGAAAGGTGGATCAGTGCAGATCAAGGTGGGACTTCTTAGGACCTTAGGTCTTCTTAGGATGTAGATCTGGTAAACTGCAACTTCTGCTTCAGTATAGACGATCATTCTCATGTGACCAATAGAATCCACAACCCATAAATATCCATGTCCTGTTATCAGTGGCGTCACTAGGGTTGGTATCATCTGGTGCAGTGAAACATGGTGTCACCCCCCTCCCCTTAATATTTATTTTGTTTTCTGAAAGTGCACCAAAGATGCAGCATATGGGACTTTTGGTGTGCTTTCAGAAAATGGAGAAAGAAATGCGCAACATAATAGAAATCTATAGGACTGCAGATATAACTGTGGGTAAAATGCAAGAAATCCCCCTTTACATTACACAGCCCCAGCACCTCTGACCCTCTTACATTACACAGCCTCCGCACCTCTGAACCCCTTTACATTACACAGCCCCCGAACCTCTGAACCCCTTTACATTACACAGCCCCCGAACCTCTGAACCCCTTTACATTACACAGCCCCTGCACCTCTGACCCCCTTACATTACACAGCCCCAGCACCTCTGACCCTCTTACATTACACAGCCTCCGCACCTCTGAACCCCTTTACATTACACAGCCCCTGCACCTCTGGACCCCTTTACATTACACAGCCCCTGCAACTCTGACCCCCTTACATTACACAGCCCCCACACCTCTGGACCCCTTTACATTACACAGCCCCAACACCTCTGGACCCCTTTACATTACACAGCTCCCTGCACCTCTGGACCCATTTACATTACACAGCACCCTGCACCCCTGGATCCCTTTACATTACACAGCTCCCTGCACCTCTGGACCACCCCTTTACATTACACAGCTCTGTGCACCCCTGGACCCCTTTACATTACACAGCTCCCTGCACCCCTGGACCCCTTTACATTACACAGCTCCGTGCACCCCTGAACCCATTTACATTACACAGCTCCCTGCACCTCTGACTCCCCCTTACATTACACAGCCCCCTGTACCTCTGGACCCCTTTATATTACACAGCCCCCTGAACCTCTGGACCCCTTTACATTGCATAGCCCACATCACATTACACAGCCCCTTTTATATTACACAGCCTCTTTTACATTACACAGCCCACTTTACATTACATAGCCCACTTTACATTACACAGTTAGCCCTTTACATTACACAGTCCCCTTTACATTACACAGCCCCCTACACATTACACAACCCACTTCACATTACACAGCCACCTTCGCATTACACAGCCCCCTTGAAGCTATTCCGCCTCCTTCACATTACATAGCCCTTACAGTTCTACCCATTCCTACCTTACTCAGCACGCAGAGCGGAAACAGCAGCGCTGAGTAGAAGGCAAGAGCTGCTGGAGTTAATGTTTCATATTAACTAGTTGGTGAATGGCTGGTAGGACCACCTAGCAACCAATCACCAGCTGGTTAACTTGGAAAGTTAACTTTGGCAGCTCCTGCCCTCTTTTCAGCAAAGCGTTCTGCCTCCTGCTCTCCGCTCTGCTGTGTTAGTGACAGTGAGCAGTGGAGGCAATATGATGAACAGCTCTGGGTGTCACCCCTCTGGCAGGGTTCAACCAGGTGCAGTCCGCACCCCCCAAACCCCCTGCACCCCCCTAGTGATGCCACTGCTTTTCATCATGTCATGTTTTGAATTGTGGGGTGGTTTGTTCATTTTGATTGCTTGCAGCTTTCTACATATAACTGGTGTGCATTTGGTGCGAGTTTTTTTTTACATAGAAAAGTTTTATTAGTTTTTGATCCTGCTGGGTGATCCATTGCTTTTCCATTTCTATTTTCTTTAACAGGCCAATCTGTCCTGCAAAAATTGCAGTTACATGGGTTAGGACAAGCATTACTATATGAACAGGGGATCATCTAGCAGTCAACTGGGGGAATTATAATAATCAGTTTTTATTTATATTTATGTAAAACCTTAACCCAAAAGCAAAAAGATATTTCTGTAAGTGGTTAATACATGCTAGCTTGAGTTGAATTTTAATTGATGAAAAACGTATAAACTAATAGAAGCTCACAAAGAAACACTTGCATATAGTTTCAGCTGAGCAGGTTGGGATAGTTAACATCTATAAGTAGTATCGATCCATATGGATTGACTCCTGCAGCTCCTCTTCACTGATCTGGGCCAATCAACACTAGTGCAGAAAGATAAAAGAAAAAATGGCGTGGGATCTAGTTAGAAGGCTGCATTCATTTATTGCATGATGACTCATTCCAGGATCTGTGGTCCTGTTAGTGTCTCTGGCTGTAACCACTTGCTGACCAGCTACAAGAGATTATGCACAAGGAATTGGCCAACACAATGCATTTGGTGTGCTCAGATAGCAACAGTCACCTTTAGGCAAGTCAAGGTCTCCCCCTTCATCATTGCATAATCCTTGGCATCAGCTGCTGACAGGTCATAGTAGGACTTCTGCGGTTCCCCCAACAGGTTACACTTGTCCTTTAGCCACCCCTCTGTCTCAGCCATGTGCTCAAATGTGGTCAGGAAGGCCTTCACATTATTACGAGGAGCCATATTTTGCAGGAAATGGCTGGCCCTCACTCTTATGGGGTTGCTAGGGTAGTTAATCTGCTCTAATGGTCACTTGGGGCTACTGAGCCTCTATTCAGCATCCTTCAACTAAAACAAAGCAAACAGTCCATTTCCCTGGTATAACAAATCAAACATTTGGTTCACCACCCACTAACAGGGTTACATACTGACTGCACACTGCTGCACACTCCATTTCACAGACACCGGATGACTGTTTCCTGCTCCTCTTTATGCCTCTCTTGCAAGTGGCTTAACCCCTTCAGGACCAAAGTCCCTGTAATCAGAGTTGGAGGCTTTTCCCCACCCAAAACTTTTTACAAGCCTCCGTATTCTGGATCCTAAATGAGGACTTACAAACCCTGAGAGCACTATAAATCAGTTCTCTCCAAGTGGACTACTCTGAAACACCTCTCCCTGCATGGGTAAGAACCTCTGAGTACTCAAGCTGCACACAAGTCATCCCTCTTAAGAGGACCACAATCAAAAGAGCAGAATAATATACTTACTGCCCAGGGCAAATACTGGGCGTTCTGTACAGTGGCTATGTTGCTACTCCACAGATACAGTGGAGGAGTGAATGTGGCAACCTTAAAGTGATTGTAAAGGTTACAATTGTTTTTTTAAAAACAAACATGTCATGATATCTGCTCTGTGCAATGGTTTTGCACAGAGGAGCTCTGATCCTCCTTTTCTTGGGTCTACCGCTGGTGCTCCAGGGCCCTTCAGAGCAAGCTGCTTGGCACTCGTCCATGCTCACTTCTGAGCTGCCTCTGTGTGTCTATGAGATGCACAGAGCGCGGCTCGGCTTGCCCCCCACTCCCTCCTCACTGGCTGTATGTTAGGTGCACACCTATGCAGGTTGTGGTTGACGCATTTTTCTGATGCATTTTGTGGTGCGGGTTTCTGTTTTTAATGCGTTTTGTATGCATTTTGCATTTTGGGATGTGCTAATGTTGCTAGGGGGAGGTGTCTGTTGTCATGCAGGAACTGCACCAAAAACACATGTACATACATTTGCATTCCCATTGACGTCTATACAACCAAAAACACAATCTGTAAAAAGGTCCCTGAAAACGCACAACTGTGAACAGGACCCATAAGAATCCATGTTAAATGGAATGTAGTGTGTTTATGCAAATCTGAAAATGCACTGCAAAATGCATAGGTGTGAACCTAGCCTTAGAACTACCTTAGGACAGCAGGGATGTTACTGGTTGATGACCACATAAAAATAAAGCAATAAAAGCCTGAACAAGTAAAGAAAATGAATGCAGTCACCAAACCCAGTGATTGGTAAGCTACAATATATTACAGTGCCTTGAAAAAGTATTTTGCCAACCACATGTAAATGTATTTTATTGGAATTTTATATGATAGACCAACACAAAGTGGCACAAAGTTGTGAAGTGGAAGGAAAATGATAAATGGTTTTCAACATTTTTTTACAAATAAATATCTGAAAAGTGTGGTGTGCATTTGTATTCAGACCACTTTACTCTGATACCCCTAACTAAAATCTAGTTGAACCAATTGCCTTCAGAAGTCACCTAATTAATACATAGAGTTCACCTGTGTGCAATTTAATCTCAGCATAAATACAGCTGTTCTGTGAAGCCCTCAGAGGTTTGTCAGAGAAAGGCCAAGGAACACAAAAGACAGGCCAGGGATAAAGTTGTGGAGAAGTTTAAAGCAGGGTTAGGTTGTAAAAAAAATCCCAAGCTTTGAACATCTCATGGAGCACTGTATAATCCATCGTCCGAAAATGGAAAGAGTATGGCGTAGCTGCAAACCTACCAAGACATGGCCATCCACCTAAACTGGCATTCCGGGCAAGAAGAGCATTAATCAGAGAAGCAAACAAGAGGCTTATGGTAATGCTGCAGAGATCCACAGCTCAGGTGGGAGAATCTGTCCACAGGACAAGAAGAAAGCTATTGTTGAAAGAACGCCATAAGAAGTCCCATTTGCAGTTGGGAGAAGTCATGTGGGGGACACAGCAAACATGTGGAAGAAGGTTCTCTAGTCAGATAAAATCAAAATTGAGCTTTTTGGAATAAAAGCAAAATGCTATGCATGGCAGAAAACTAACACTACACATCACCCTGAACACACCATCCCCACTGTGAAACATGGTGGTGCAGCATCATGTTGCGGGGATTCTTCTCTTCAGCAGGGACAGGAAAGCTTGTCAGAGTTGATGGGAAGATTCATGGAGCCAAATACAGGGCAATCTTAGAAGAACACCTGTTTAGAGTCTGCGAAAGACTTGAGACTGGGGCAGAGGTTCACCTTGCAGCAGGACAACAACCCTAAACATACAGTCAGCGCTACAATGGAATGGTTTAGATCAAAGCATATTCATGTGTTAGAATGGCCCAATCAAAGTCTAGACCTAAATCCAATTGAGAATCTGTGGCAAGACTTGAAAATTGCTGTTCACAGACACTCTCCATCCAATCTGACAGAGCTTGCGCTATTTTGCAAAGAAGAATGGGCACAAATTTCACTCTCTAGGTGTGCAAAGCTGGTAGACACATACCCAAAAAAGACTTGCAGCTGTAATTGTAGTGAAAGGTGGTTCTACAAAGTATTGACTGAATACAAATGCACGCCAAACTTTTCAAATATTTATTTGTAAACCATTTATTATTTTCCTCCCACTTCACAATTATGTGCCACTTTGTGTTGGTCTATCTTATAAAATGCCAATAAACTACATTTATGTTTTTGGTTGTAACATGACAAAATTTCAAGGGGTATGAATGCTTTTTTAAGGCACTGTACATTTTTAGTTTTGTGTTTAGTTACACTTTAAACCTTTGTTCCAAAAGAAAAAATCTGTTGTTGCAATTGCTTAAAAAATATTAACTGACCTCAGTGGTCTAATACAAACATTACCTGTATAAAAAACCAAGACAAAGAAATTGCCATATTTTATTTATTATAATTATCTCCTGTGATCAGCACTGATCAAGGTATTTCAGGAATGATACTGCATTATGGCTATTAGATGGTAAATTTGATCATAGGAAATAATCCTATTATAATAATTTACAATGATTTTTTTGATGTGGCTGCATGAATGTTTATCAAGTTCATGCAGCAATTGTATAGACCCCTTAAAATACATCAAACTTTATGTCCATCTAAGACTACCCTGTCTATAGGTGGCAATGCTGCTGTGGGCAATAGGAAGCCAGTGAGTGATTTAAATCAGAGGTATGGTCAGTTTTATGTGGACTGATCTGTTTAGTGATCATGAACATGTTTGCTAAATGAGTTTGTGGAGAAAACTAATTGAAAGCAGGCAAATATAATATGCCATTGAACCCAAATGCTTCAGTTATATAAAACTGTAATTTCTACCAAGACTTTTTTTTTTAACCTCCTTTGCAGGAAATATATTTTCAGCAATATCTGAAAGTTGTTATAGCATTTGGGAATAAAATACTGTATTTGCAGGTGGATGCAGATTTCAAGAGGCTTTCATCTGGATGACAGACTCCCCAGGGACAAGATGTATTTAATAGCTCCAGCACTTCACATCTCTCCCCCCGGGCCTTGCTAATTACAGGTAATATGGAGCTGCTCTGTTCAGTGATGTACACCTAGAATTCCTCATTGATCAGCAAGAAGCACGTGTGAACACAAACGGCTGCTCAAACATAGACAATCTATTACAGTATAATTAAAGTCAAGATGTTTAGGAAATGATCAGAGTTGGGAGAAAGGGATTTCCCTTCCCTCTCTCAGAACCTACTGCTGTACTAATACTGCAACACAGCACAAAAGGGGTGCAATTTTTTTTAACAATTAAATTCCCCAGCAAGACTTTACTTTTATTTTTGATAAAGTGTTAGAATTTCTTCAGTTATTTTACAGCTCTCTGTGTTGTGTTGAGGATATTTCCCCTCACTTGTTGCGTTGTTAAATGTGCTTGATTGGGAAGGAAGTATGGGAAAATCTCAATAAAAGGAATACAGGCAGCAATAAAAATCTGAGAAAACTTAAAACTATTTGTTATGGTTTCTTTACAGAACCAAGTGGAACAAAATAACAGGGTCACTGTCATTACCAATTTTAATAATGGATTCCAGACAATGGAGAAAATTCTAAGCAAGCATTCTCCTAAAAGATCCCAAGCTAGAGAGAGTTCTGCCCAATAAACCTCAAGTTGTCTTTAGGTATTCCAAAATTATCCAGAATATATTAGCACCCAGCAATATAAAGAATAATAGAACTAGAGTGAGAGACATGCCCACATTCTTGGACATCAGGGGCACTTATTGGTATAGGAAAAAAAACTGTAAAGCATGCCAGTTCATTACTCATGGACAAAAAAAAAAACCTCTTCTGGCTCTGATGGTAAGGAATATACCACCAGGCAATTCATCACGTGTTCCACACAGTTTGTGGTGTACTGGTTGAGTTGCCCTGTGGCTTGGTTTATGTGGGGGGAACGATTTGGGCAATGATTCAGTGGCACAGAACATAGTGGCACAGACCATAGTGTCCCCCAACATTTTGCCTACTTTCACAACAGCAGTACTCAAGGGCTAAAATCTTTTGGCATTATGGCAATCTCACCACAATTGACAGGAAAAGAAAAATTTGATAGCTTATGTGGTAGAGAAACCTATTGGATTTTCACACTGGATAATATGATACCTAAGGTATCTAATGAGGATATTGGGATCAGTACAGTTTTATGAATATGGTCTGGATATAGTAGCATATCACACAGATGTCTAATTCTCGTACAGTTGATAGACAAAAGATGCCATAGGTAGAAAATGTAAAGGGTAACACACATATTTTTAGTTCCTTAGGCTCCTTTGAATGGTTATCAATCAATCTCTCTAATAGAAAATATATGTATTGTTTAGGGTTATTTCATCCATTATCAATAATTTTATTGAAATATTTTTTAGTAATTTTAATTCATGTTGTTTCTTATCTTTTTAATCATAATTTAATGATGATGACTTTAATGAAGCTGTTGTGAATGTACCGTATTTAAGGATAGGATCTTTTTCCTTGCTAATATTAGCTGATATATGAATTGTTTTGGGGCTCTTAGTATGTGTATAATGCTCAGCATTAGCAACCTCTTTCCCCATTACTGGTAGTGCTTTTATGTATAGTAGTATGGAAGACAAAAGAGTTAACCTTTTTTCTCAAGTGGAGCCAGTGTCTGCCATATAATGGAGGAGAGGAGGCTACTGAGCATGCTTGAAGAAGGGGGTCAGGACTTGCATTGCAGTATCCATAGCTGCTATCGTTGCTGCCTCGGGCTCACGCTTCCCAGCCTGCAGGGTATGCATGCTTCCTTATTTGGACGCTGATCTCGGCTCTCAGGGCATCGGGGTAAGACAGTCCTGGCTGGCTTCTGAGTGGCCCTAGCTTGTTTTCTCCCCTTTTCCTTCTCCCTGCGCACACATCAGCTCAGCAGGATGGTACACATTGCCAGTGTAACAGGAATGCACACTACATTGGGGTGAAGGAGATTGGTGCACAGGAGTCTGCATTTCTTACTGACAGGCTCATTTTCATCAGGAGCATGTGAGTACATTTTTAACTTGTGTGTTATTTTAAAAAAGAGGATTACTATGCTAGGGAAGCACTTCCCTTTGTTTTTGAGTCTAAGAACTGACACTTCCTGTGAAGAAACTACATACAGGTGAAACTTGAAAAATTTGAATATCGTGCAAAAGTTCATTTATTTCAGTAATGCAACTTAAAAGGTGAAACTAATATATGAGATAGACTCATTACATGCAAAGCAAGATTGTTCAAGCCGTGATTTGTCATAATTGTGATGATTATGGCTTACAGCTCATGAAAACTCCAAATCCACAATCTCAGAAAATTAGAATATTGTGAAAAGGTGCAATATTCTAGGCTCAAAGTGCCCCACTCTAATCAGCTAATTAAGCCATAACACCTGCAAAGGGTTCCTGAGCCTTTAAATGGTCTCTCAGTCTTGTTCAGTAGGAATCACAATCATGGGAAAGACTGCTGACCTAACAGTTGTGCAGAAAACCATCATTGACACCCTCCATAAGGAAGGAAAGCCTCAAAAGGTAATTGCAAAAGAAGTTGGATGTTCCCAAAGTGCTGTATCAAAGCACATTAAAAGAAAGTTATGTGGAAGGGAAAAGTGTGGAAGAAAAAGGTGCACAAGCAGCAGGGATGACCGCAGCCTGGAGAGGATTGTCAGGAAAAGGCCATTCAAAAGTGTTGGGGACTTTCACAAGGAGTGGACTGAGGCTGGAGTCAGTGCATCAAGAGCCACCACACACAGACGGATCCTGGACATGGGCTTCAAATGTCATATTCCTCTTGTCAAGCTGCTCCTGAAAAACAAACAACGTCAGAAGCGTCTTACCTGGGCTAAAGAAAAACAGACCTGGTCTGTTGCTCAGTGGTCCAAAGTCCTCTTTTCTGATGAGAGCAACTTTTGGATCTCATTTGGAAACCAAGGACCCAGAGTATGGAGGAAGAATGGAGAGGCACACACTGCAAGATGCTTGAAGTCCAGTGTGAAGTTTCCACAGTCTGTGTTGATTTGGGGAGCCATGTCATCTGCTGGTGTTGGTCCACTGTGCTTCATTAAGTCCAGGGTCAACGCAGCCATCTACCAGGAGATTTTGGAGCACTTCATGCTTCCTTCCACAGAAGAGCTTTATGGAGATGCTGACTTCATTTTCCACCTGCCCATACTGCCAAAAGCACCAAAACCTGGTTCAATGACCGTGGGATTACTGTGCTTGATTGGCCAGCAAACTCGCCTGACCCGAACCCCATAGAGAATCTATGGGGCATTGCCAAGAGAAAGATAAGAAACATGAGACTGAACAATGCAGAAGAGCTGAAGGCCGCTATTGAAGCATCCTGGTCTTCCATAACACCTCAGCAGTGCCACAGGCTGATAGCTTCCATGCCATGCCGCATTGAGGCAGTAATTGCTGCAAAAGGGGCCCAAACCAAGTACTGAGTACATATGCATGCTTATACTTTTCAGAGGTCCAATATTGTTCTATGTACAATCCTTGTTTTATTGATTGCATGTAATATTCTAATTTTCTGAGATTGTGGATTTGGGGTTTTCATGAGCTGTAAGCCATAATCATCACAATTATGACAAATCACGGCTTGAACTATCTTGCTTTGCATGTAATGAGTCTATCTCATATATTAGTTTCACCTTTTAAGTTGCATTACTGAAATAAATGAACTTTTGCACGCTATTCTAATTTTTCGAGTTTCACCTGTATTCCCTGGGTTTCTCAGTCTAGTGTTCTGCATATCAGAGATAAACAGAAATTGCAGCTGACACAGACACAAACAGGCAGAAATGGCAAGGCATTGACTGCATGTTGCATGACCTAGAACAAGAAGTTACTTGTTCCTTTGGCAAACAGGGCCAAGCTAGGTAAATGAATAAGCTGACATAGGGGAATTGGTTAGCAATGACAAAACAAACTGCAGCCACAATGTGAGTTCTTCATTACAAAGTAAGGAAAAGAGATGGCACAGGGAATAACTACTACACTAATACCTAGTTAAAACAACAAAAATATCTCAACGTGTACAAAGCATTTGGAATTGACACACAAGGATTTTTAAAATAATAATAATAAGAATAATAATAAACTTTATTTTATTTAGTGCCTTCTGTGTAGCGTCTCAAAGCACGTTACAAAGAAAACACAAGAAATACACAGTATAAAAAAAGGGGAAAAAAGGACAATTAAGTGACAGCTTGTCTAAAGAAAAATGTTTTTAGTAGTATAGTACTGCCCCCCAGGTTTTTTTTAATTGTCTACATACATATATATATAATGGCAAAAAAAGTAGAAGCAAATAATAGAAAATACACTTTTTTTTAGTCTGAATATCGGTACTTTAAAAAAACAGATATTATAATCTGCTATTTGCCCCATTTTGCCATATAGTAAAATTATGTTTCTGGTGCCCCACTCTCACCTAACAGCCGTTCTCCTTCATTCCTCCTACCACTCCATCCCCCACAGCCACTTCCTCCTGTACCACTATCCCCTCCTTCCTAGATTGTAAACTCGAAAGAGTAGGGCCCTCTAACACCTCGTGTGCTGTTTGTAGTTGCTGTACTGTCTCATGTATTGTCCCCCCCTCTATTGAGCAAACCCCTTGGTGCTATATAAACTCGATGTAATGTAATAATAATGTAATAATGGGGCAAAATGCTGCAAAGTTATTCACAAATAAAATAAAGGCACTGTATAAAAAATATTTATATTTTTATTAAAACATACATATATGATTTTTACACTAACAAAAACAAATACATGTAAATAAAGGACAATTAACATTTTTGTATGAGCAGGGAGTAGAAGGAGTTTATTAGGACTAGTTAGGAATAACAGCAGTTATCAGGGGTTACATTTGGAAGATTGTTATTTACAAAACAAAAGAAAAAAAGCTTAGATTTCTAGTTTCAGGTTTTCTTCTCCTATATAAAAGATTTAGCTGTTATTGGGTGCTAACTGCATTGTAACTGATTTGTTAACATTTTAGGAAGCACTGGCATTGTAATAAGCTCTTATAGTGATGACTACCCAAAGAGCAGCTGACAATATCTTTGATGGACTGACCAGGAGCCCTGTCTGTTTGACACTAGCAGACGTGTCCCCAGCAGGAGACTTTAGGATGTACTGGATGTGGTATTCAAAAGTGGAAAAAAGATAATATAATTTGCTTGATGGTGTTTTGAAAAGTCTGAACTGTCCTTTGAAAAGCATAATCTTTGGTAATTTGGATGAAGACTGACGTGGAAAGACTGGCATGTAGCCTGATTTTTACATCTTAAGTGCAGCGGCGGACTGACCATTTGGAAACTCAGGCACTGCCCGAGGGCCCGGGGTCAGTAGGGGGCCCCATAAGATGCCCCTGATACCTTTTTCATAGGCTTTTTTAAATTTGAGCAAGGACACAAGGGCCCCATGATCCCCTATTGCCCAGGGGCCCCATGAGTTGTCAGTCTGCCCCTGCTTAGGTGTAAATGTTTTGGTGCTGTACGGCTTCATGCACACACAAACTAAAAGTAGTTTTAGATCCAGACAGTGTTTTTTGGATCTGAATGCAGCTCTAATAAATCCATTGTGTCCATGCACATGGGGTCATTTAACTCCGTTTACTAGAGCAGTGTTCAGAGACTTAAAACTAAAACACCCAGTTCCAACGTTAAGGCAAGAGTAGGAAGATTATTTTCTTTTTACAGACAATCACGTGCAAATGCATACGTATACATGCGTATGTGTGTAAATAAATGCTAGTGACCACAATAAAGAAATATTGTAGCCACTAGAATAAATGTATGCTTCTGTAAATGCATACACATGCATAAATGTCTGTATGCGCCATTTCACAGGTGTTTTTTATGCTGGATCTTTCTACCAGTTTTTGGCAGCAAGATCCAGTATTCATATGAGTATTTATTTATGCCTCTGCGCATGAGCTCATATAACATTACCAATACAGATTTCCCAAGCACCCATGGTGAGATAGCTGTTACTGAATTTAGAAAGCACTGCAATCCTACGTAAAAAAAACTGTATTTCGGAGATATCCATTAGTGGCATTTCAAGCAGTGTCAGACACAGGTGGTCTGACAAACTGATAACTGTACTAAAGCTGAAAGCTACAGTATCGTCTAAAAACACTGCAAAACTCATACTTGAGCTTTACAAACTCCTATCAAAAAAGTTAGCTGATCTTGCACTTGCTTACCTGGTTTAATCTTGTGTAACACTACTGCCACAGGAGGCGCTTGGCAGATTGGGGTCTCTGTTCTTCTACCTTGACTCTGACAACCTCAGCCCTATTGACACACTAGGATAAGCAAATGGACACTGCACTGTTACTGGGAGCAACAGAATAGAGAATACAAGAATAGATACTCTGCACACAACTAAGGTTTAGTATGAAAAAACACACATCAGGTCGGTTAATGGTAAATGAACCCAATATATTGTCACGAGTTGAAGTAAATAACAGTATGCATATAAATAAAAAAGTTCAGGTTTAGGTCAATCACAGTTCACTGGTCTATATGTTCACTAGGCTATAGCAGCATAGAATGGAGTTCTTTGCAGCTAAATTAGAGTAAACCTGGTAAGCCACAAAATGGCATTAGAAACCAGCAACAGCAATGATAATCAATAATGCAATAACTCCTCTGTAAACAGTAGGCTACATCCACTTTACAGTGAACTCTATATGAATAGCACTGATTAAATTTAAGACTCCCTAAAGAGGTACCTCTTATTGTGGACAATATGAAGCATCCATCTGAGTGTGAAATCTTTAGCCCTAGTTCTTCAGCTGGCTAGTGCTGGGGCCCAATTTTTATGGTGGTGCACATAAGTACAGTCCCAGTAAAGTCTACATGTAGTAAAAAAGTTAAATGGCCAGTCCCTATGTGCTCAGTCTCTGCTAGCATCAACAGGTTAATGTCAGCAGTGTCCTCTCACCAGTCCCAGCGATACAGCAACAGAGGTCCCGGTGTTCAGATGTCAGCTCACTTCTGGATCTGCCTGGAGCTACTCCGATCCTCAGTATACAGAAGCAGAATTGTTGCAGGTTAATGTGCACACAGGAGCAGTAATGTGCACACCTCAGTCTCCTCACAGCAAAGAGGAAATCCCTTGGTATTCAGCCTGTGAAAATACAGCTCCCTCCCTCTTTATACCCTGCTCACACTGACTATTGGATTGTAATCCAATAGTCCATTAACTGCCAAAATAAAGTTTCTTTCCCGAACTTCATCTCCCATGATTCATTGCTGCTAACTATCAAGTCTCTTGAGCTCCTTCTGTTTCTCAACTTCCCCTAGTGGATGGAGGCAAGGTAGTGTTTACCCATTCAGCTAGTGTCCATTGGGAGCACAGAGAAAACTGCAGCACAGTGTCCTAAATCACTCTCTGTCTCTAGCCAAACACCTGGCTACACTTGATTAGACTTATTTGAGTCATAGAGACTTATAGAGACCACTGGCACAATTGCAATGATCTGCCTGAAGCATATATCCACAAAATGTTATTGGTGCATGCCAAAAAACCTTTTACTATTTTGAATTCTGGTAACATTTAGTAGGTTTATCTGAAATCCTCAACAGAGTTTATCTTATCCAACAGGTAATCAGGTAGGGTTGTGTTTTCAGACACAAACCATATAATAAAACCATGCAGGAATATACCTTTAATTTACTTTCTCTTACTGCTTTTCAATAATATCATCATTTACACAGCTTTTGCTCACTGCTAGCTCTCTGTCATTCATGTCACTTCTCAATGAGTGTGCTTTATTTGTAGGTAGTTGTTGCCGCTACTTATCGCACATGGGCAAGCATTAAGAAAGTGTCTGTACAGAGTAAGGGTCAGAGATAGAGAGTAAAATTGAAAGTTATAGAGACAACTTTAGAGGATTCAAAGTTAGTTTGCTGGCAGGCAATGGAGTTGATTACTGAAGGCAAACATACTGTTCAGTTTGCAAGGAGAGTTTCTCTTTGCAATGAAAATTTCCCCAGAGCTTAGTGAATGAGGTAAAGCTCTGCTGACTTTCATCACCTGCATGCAAGCAAAAAAAGTTTTTCTTTTTTTATTTTCCTTTTAAGCGATTGAGTATTCTTGGCAAAGTGAAATTTCACCACATTCACTAAGCTTCAGGAAAAATTCCCATGCAAAATGCAACTTCCCTTGCCAAGTTAACAGCCTATTTACCTTTAAGCCAGCCATAGACAGATCCAAATTTGGTTGATTCAGCAGGGACCAGCCAAATTTCGATCTGTCTATGAGCAGGCTGGTTATACTAAAATCGATCAATCGATCGACTTCAGTACAACCAACCTTTCTTTTTTCTTTTTTGTCCAATCACTACCGGGAGCTATAGATATCAACAGAGGTCATTCTATTCTGCCAGAGTGGATGGCCCCCTGAGCTTGCCAGAGGTAGAAAATAGTAGCACTGCAGGAGGAATTCCCCCATCAACAGTGACCAGGGCCGCTTTTGGACATCATGGGGCCCCATACTGCCTACCTGACGGGGCCCCTTTTGACCCCACCCTCGACCAAACCCTTGCCCCCCCCCCTCAAAACAAAATGCAGCTTTGTCTTCAAGTGATATATAATAATATAGAATAAGCATATAAATATCAAGGTCCCCAAATATGAAAAATATTACAGCCCAAAATGAATGTGAAGAGATACAATATATATACGTGAAAGTCCTGTATTTGGACCAACAAGTATGAATCAAAAATTCATAGAACCAAAATCAACAAAGTAGGCATATCAAATATTATATTAATATTTCCTACTTTGTTGATTTTGGTTCTATTGATTTTTGACTCATACTCATTGGTCCCAATACAGGGATTTCAGGTATATATTGAATCTCTTCACATTATATTTTGGGCTGTAATATTTTTCACATTTTGGGGACTTGATAGTTATATGCTTACCTATGCAATTTTTTATAACAGCACTATACTTCTTTTTTGTACAAGTGTAAGCAGGACCGG
This sequence comes from Staurois parvus, assembly GCF_062004578.1. Classification (NCBI taxonomy): domain Eukaryota; kingdom Metazoa; phylum Chordata; class Amphibia; order Anura; family Ranidae; genus Staurois; species Staurois parvus. The sequence goes on from NW_028317941.1 coordinate 2,614,850, forward strand.
CACCAGCATACGGCAGCCGCCTTAGGGCACTGTGTTGGGTATTCAGATTGCTATAACACCAGTCTTCCATTCCCCCCAGCAGGCAAACTAAAACTTCTATGCTGCTCTCAGTAGGAGAGAGGGCACAGCATGGAAGCTTTAGTTGGCTTGCACAAGGCTGCTGCCAGAGCAAGGACAGAACTTTAGGCAGGCAGAGTGATCTGCATGTCCCACTGTCTGAGCGGATCTGCCAGAATGCAAAGGAGGACGGAGTTGGGGGAAGATCCCAGGTGAGTGCAGGGACTGGTCAGGACCTGCTGTCAGGAATGGTGGCATGCGCCCAGCTGTGCAGGGTGGGTGAAGCCAGGGGGAGCTAGCGGAGGACCCCATGGAGGCAAAGAAAAAAGAGGATAAGGTCAGGGTGGAGGTGCCTTCCCCCTGCTCTTTGCTGTAGGTGCCTCCGGAGATCTTCTCCTGTCTACCTGGGAAACAGCTACTCTCCTGGCACAAGATCCTCTACACTGACACCATTTGGGGAAGCTGCTGCAGGATAGGTGAGATCTGGGAGGATTGGTCAATCCAAAGCTGTGTGTGTGATCAAAGTGACACTACCCCCCTCCTGTCCTGCTGCCCCCCCACATGTCACACTGGAGTGGGACAGGAGGAGGACAGTTGAACGGGGGGGCAGCGGGACAGGAGGGGGGCATTGTGACAAGTAGGTGGCAGCAAAATGGGAGGGAGGCAGCAGATACCCCTCTCATGTCGCAATGGCAGGTGTGGCAGGAGGATGTTGTGTGTGTGTGTAGGGGGGGCAAAATGCACCTTCGCCTGTGAAGACAAAAATGCTTGCACCGGCATCACACAGTACAGCAGCAGCTCTATCATGGCTCTGTCACAGTGTCACACAGCTGTTGGGTGTGTTCTTTATGGCTGTACTGTGTTACAATCTAACCTGTAACACATAGTACAGCCAGAAGTTAACAAAGTCAGCACCCAACAGCCATGTGACACTGTGACAGAGCCATGATAGAGCTCCTGCTTTACTGTATGATTACTCTAATGCTGATGTTAACACACACTGAGGATTCTATCCAGCTATGACTGTCACTCACTATGTGCAGCCATGCTTCCCTCCAAATTCTCACCAAAGGAAAATTAAAAATCCCTACTTACTAGTGGCTACCACAACCAATTTCAACTGTCAGTGTAAAAAAGTATCACAGACAGTACCAAACTGTGCTGACCTACAGCTGAATTGCAAAAAAAAAATCATAAAAGATTTTTCAGGGGGTGTAGCTTTGGTGGCAACCAATATAGATGCTTTCTGGAGAAGCTCCGGCACCATGAGAAGGAGAGAAACCCTGCACAGCGATCCTATCACTATCTACCATGGTCAAAATAGGAAAAGCTCTCCTTCAGTCATACTCACCCCCTTCTTCAGGGTCAGCACTTACCGCTGATGTTCCGATCCCAACAGGGAAGCTCGCCCTCAGAGCTCCCAGGCTTTGCCATCTTCTGATACACAGGCTGCTGCTTCCAATACATATCCTGGAGAACTCTCTTGATGATTGAAATGTTCCAGGAAATGCCTTGAATGACAGACTTGCAAGACATAGCTCCAGTTATGAAAATGACTGCCATCGCTGAGACTGACAAAAGTTGAACGCGTGGCAACCTGCTATGATAAAGCCATTGCTTATCTACAAAACAAGCAGCGCACCATAATATGCAATTAATAGAGCTATAACGCCATCTGGAAGACCTGGAAAATTATGGCTGCCAGAGGAATTTACGGGTAAGGGATATACCTGAAACAGTAGAAGCTGATCAGATACCACAAGTGCTCCAGACCTTAATTAATGATCTGTTAGAGCGGTCCCCCTGATCCCCCTGTATCATTTCAGTGGGCACATAGATTACTTTGACCCAGTGGTAGGAACACTGATCCTCCTCAGGATATCATGTGCTGTTTCAGTGACTACCATCTTAAAGAAGAAGTACTGCGCATAGCCCGTGGTCAGGATGGAGGTGCAGGTATATCAAGACTTATCCCAGATTACACTATGCAACCATAGAGCTCTATGACACTTGCTTGAGGTGCTTCGGGAACGCAAAATTCCTTATAGATGGTAGTTCCCTTTCTGTATGACTGCTACCCATGTGGGGCGTACAGCAGCACTTCACTATCTTGATGACTTCCAACAATTTTGTGACACAATTCACATCCCATTTACTGCAGTTCCAGAGTGGTATCAAGAGCTTTGTATACCCTCTGAATGGCAAACCGGAGATGCAAGGGAGCATTGTACGTCCGCCTGGAACCATAGCAGATCCTGCTCTTCCCGCCGGAGCCCAAGGAGACAAGAACCAGAAGATGATGGAAACCATCCAGCTCCACCACCTCCATAGATGGTCTTAAGAGCTTCTTTCTAAATCATGCTCTTTTTTTCCATCCAGAGGATGTGGGAGCAACATCCTGTCATGCAGTCTCCTAATTTGCCTTTTTTTCTTTTTCCTTTTTTATTTTGTTTGTATGACCCCAAACTTTAATGATTTCTTTAGAGACAACTAAAGAAAGTTAGAGGAACATAAGCACCTGATCTTGAGGCCTGCAGTAGATTGCCCCCCTTGGTCCAGAAGAACTATGGTGGAAAGATAATAGATATCTTTTCTTTATATTTCATTTTAGAGTAAATTATTTATTCCATTGGATGTATCCTAAAGTCTAGTCATTTTTCTATATATTTCTTCCAATGACACAAATGATGAAGCACTATTCCTTCTACTGACATCAGTGATGGGGCACTATTCCTTCCATTGACACCAGTGATGGGGCACTATTCCTTCCACTGACACCAGTGATGGAGCACTATTCCTCCCACTGATACCAATGATGGGGCACAATTCCTTCCAATGACACCAATGATGAGGCACTAGTTCTCCTACAGTCACCAATGATGTAATTTTTATTTAACCAACCACCAAGCCTATGACATTGTTTACTCCTACCGATGCCAGGGCATTTTCCAACCCCACTGGCCACAGTCCACCCCCCCTAAAGTCTGAGGGGCAGTAAACTGGCCCTTTGCTTAGAAAGTTTGGAGACTCCTCTCCTAGATTATAGAGATCCAAAAACATGTTTTATTTTGTTTTATTTTTCTCATCCTATGTAACAGCTAGAAATGGATTGTCTCTTAACTATTATAATATTTGAACACCCCATTTAGTCTGGAGACAACTATAAGCGATAATATTCATAGAAAAGCCCACAGGTTAGGCTCATTCATTTAAAGTTTTGTTTGGATGTATTAGGTAAAAACCTATGTGGGAGACTTTATATTATCTTAAATGTTGTTTTTTTATTAGTTGATGCCAAAGTTATGGGTTTAGGGGGGTACATTCCTACCTGTGGTGTGTCTCTTTTTTTCACACAAATTACTTTTTGGTTGTCGCCTTTTTTCTCATTCCCCACAGCGTGATCAGGGCCTCTGAATTTTTTGTTAAGTCCCTGTATATACTGACTTTCTCCGATATTTACTTTGACTTTCTCCGAGGACAATTCAGTTTGTACCGAGGTCTTCCAGGACTACATCAACCCCCTAATCTAATCCCTTCCCTCAACCCCCTCCCCTCCATTTTTTTTTCTCTTGTCCCTTTCCCTGTACAGAAGGAAACTAGTAGCTGTTGGGGTTTCTTTGACATAATACAGGAAAGCACCACTTTCATTGTTTATCCATAGCTTTTTTTCTATTTAGAGGTAAAGGTGACTGCACTTTCCCTTGTTTTCCCGAGGCGCGATAGCTCATTCTGAACCTATGGTTTCTGATTTGGAAGTCAACTTTTTATCCTTTAATGTCAAAAGCTTTAATACACTAGAAAAGAGAGCTCTGGTTTTACAAGCCTTGTATTGGAAGAAATACCAAGCAGCATTCCTGCAAGAAACTCATTTCCGCTCAAATAATATTCCTAAACTCTATAACCACTGATTTGCTATGGCCTATCATGCTACCAATCCTCTGGCCAAGACTAAAGGGCCCCTATTCTGTTTTCACAACATGTACAATTTAAATTGGAAGATCAATTTACTGATGAAGGTGGCAGATTCCTCTTCTTGAGAGGTACCCTGTTTGGTGAACCGATTACCTTAGCCAGCTTATATAGTCCGAACTCTGGTCAGGTAACCTTCTTTAGACAGTTTTGTGCTCATTTACCTAATTTTGCAAAAGGTATTCTGATATTAGGAGGAGATTTTAACATCCCTCTGCATCCTACATTAGATACCTCCAACAGAGCCTCAGTCTTGCCCTGTAGGACATTGACGAGTATTAAGAAATGCTTAATGAACCTACAGCTCTATGACACTTGGAGAACACTATATTTTACAGCTAAGGAATATACTTTTTTTATCCACCCCATAACAAATACTCCAGGATAGATAACTGGTTCTTATCACAATCAGATTTACATTATCTGAAAGAGAGTCCATGGAAGCTAAGGTCCTTTCAGACTATCATTCAGTCACAATGAAGTTGACCTTTCCAACCACAGAGAACGACCTGATGCCTCTCCTTTGCAGGACACGGTTGACCTTACCTGTCTCCAAGCTTCATTACATGACTAATGATTCTATAGAGATAGCACCTATTATCCAATGGGAAGCACATAAGTGTGTCATCAGAGGGGAATTTCTGGCCATAACTGAGAAGAAGAATAAAGCTTCACAACAATGGATAAAAGACTTAACTACACGCATCAGCACTCTAGAAATATTACATAAGCAATTTCAGCTACAAGCTACACTTTCAGAGCTTACTAAACTTTGACAAGAATTAAAAGAACTGAATTTTCATGTTAAGCGTAAAATTACTTTGAGACAGAAATTATTTTACAAACACAACAACAAAAGCGGCCCATATACTGGCGCCTTAGCAAAGTGTGATGTCGGTTGAAAAAATCTGTGACACCTCAGGTGCAGCTTTTGAAGCCACCAAAGATATAGCAAGGCAATTTAAAATCTATTACAAACAACTCTACAATATCACGAATGCTGCCATGCCAGGTCTCAGTCTAGAACAGAGAATGCAGAAAATTCAGTCCTTTCTTTCACAATTTGCTCCTCCATCTGTCTCCCTTGCTAATGCAAAAACACTGTAGGCCCTGCTGAATGAGGAATTCCGTGTTACTCGGAAGCAAATGAAACTGGGCAAAATCCCAGGGCTTGACAGTCTTACAACTCAATATTGTAAGAGTTTTGAAGAGATTCTAGCTTCTTATTTTGTAAAAAGGCTTTCAATTCACATACAAACCACATTCCTTCCCCAAGTTTGCTATCAGCACACATCACAGTATTGCCAAAACCCGGGAAGGATCCTTGTCTTGTATCCAACTATAGACCAATTTCACTTCTAAATGTAGATGCAAAACTTTATGCAGACTTGTGCACACGTAGGCTTTGTCCCAGACAGGAAGGTGCATGACAACACTCTGAAGGCCATTAACATTCAGACATGGATCAGACAAATGAAATTCAAGGGCCTTCTCTTGTCTGCGGATGCAGGGAAGGCCTTTGATTGTGTGGACTGGGATAACATGTCTGAGGTTTTTAAGGCAGTGGGCCTGAGACCCGAAATGCATAGATGGATAATGTCATTATACTCTAACCCTTCCACTAGAGTTAAGGTAAATGGCCAACTCTCTAACTCCTTTAATATAGACAATGGAGCACGGCAAGGATGTCCATTGTTGTCATTAATTTTTATTCATTCACTTGAATCTTTCAGATTGCGGACAAAGAAAATAGGTTTGCAGCCTATGTTTATAAGAGACCTGCATACCTCGCTTCCGAACGTTGTGACCTACTCAATTACTCCAAGTCACATGCTTTAGGCCTTAACACCTTTGATTGGTCACCACGGTCACATGACACTGGCAACAGGCTGGTGTAGTGATATGTCATTGACTGTGTCTCGTGGACACAGCAGGTGACAAAACCTGCCACTGTGCAGTCCTGTGGCCAATTGAGTGGCTCTTTTTGACAGGACGTCATATGACACCCAGTCACAATGGCGAGTGTCCCGTCTGGCCTATAGCAGATTGACGGCCGGGTGGGACACTCGTCGTTATGACTGGGCATCATATGACGTCACATCTCAGTTGTATACAATGGATGGCTTCCTGTCATGCCATCCATTGTATACAATTATGTTGTTAGCTGTGACTGGTCAAGGCAGTCACATGATACAGATAATAAAACAAATATGCAGCGCTTAGCATAAAATTAAAAAAATAAAGGCAGACATTTGATATATAAAAGCTCTCATAAGAGATGATAGTGCATGAAGTAATAAAGTGGAATGGGGAATGGATGCCAATATCTAAAATGATCATCTAGCTGGTTATGATTAACTCTTAGTTACAAACATCATCACAATAAAAAGTATGTGCAAAAAATGCCAATAAATATCAGTCTAGTTAAATGGTGAATGGATGAGATCCAAAAACCAACAAACTCAGGAATGCAGGTATTCACGGTGAAGACAGGATAAAGTGCAGGTGACTTCTTTGTGAAATATAAATGAAGTTGATGATTTGTACCAGGGGTACTACTCTAACCTTAAAATGGCTCAAAATGATGAAGCCACCAAAACAAAGGTGTAATAATAGTGTAGTACGTTTGTTTTAGATATGAAGAATTGACTGGTAAGACTGACATAAAGTCCGTAATAAAAATCAACACCTGGACATATAAAATGAGCAGAATCTCCAATTGTCCTGAAGCAGTATATTGAAAATATCAGTAATATTCCATGTAGCACATTGTGTAACTATCCACAATGAAAAAAGGTAGCCACCGGGCCCATGTGTAGCCTTGGTGGGGAACGTCAGTAGGACAAGGCTAATCTGACGCGTTTCGTGTAAAAATACATTGTCAAAGGGATAGCCTTGTCCCTGATGTTCATCTATATATATATGATCGTGTGCACATGTGCATTATGAGCACCGCAATGTGAAAATTGAACAGCGCATGCGCGGCGTGGGTGCCATTTTGCGGGAGTCCTGCGTGCACGTGCGCACCATGAGCGCGACCGAAGGGAAGATGACTTTGCGCCTGCACGCTGCGGGCGCCATTTTCAAGAAGCCCTGCGCGTGTCAGCAGCATTGATGAAGAGACCGAGGGCTGCAGGGTAACATTGAAGTCCGAGACGGATCATATTCTAAAAACGGGGGATAAACAAAGCAGAATTCTACCTTAGGATATCCCCAAATGTGAATGACAATTATATCATCTGTTAACCACTTGCACTCCTGAGGATTTACCCCCTTTAATGACTAGGCCTCTTTTTGCTACTAATTCAACTGATAATTGCCCGGTCATGCAATGTTGCACCCAAACAAAATTTAAGTCCTTTTTTCACACAAATAGAGTTTTCTTTCAGTGGTATTTGATCACCTGTGCACTTTTTATTTTTCACGCTATAAACAAAAAAAAGACCGAACATTTTGAAGAAAAACAATCTTTTTTACTTTCAGCTATAAAAAATTTATAGTAAACTCAAAGTTAGTTATAAATTTAGGCCAAAATGTATTCTGCTACATGTTTTTGGTAAAAAACATCCCAATAAGTGTATATTGATTGCTTTGTGTGAAAGTTATAGCGTCTACAAACTATGGTATAGATACTGCAATTTACGCCATTTTTTTGCTATACAGCACTGCGCTAGTTTAACGGACAATTGCGCGGTCATGCAATACGGTACATAAAATAAATTTATGTCCTTTTTTCACACAAATAGAGCTTTTTTTTGGTGGTATTTGATCACCTGTGCACTTTTTATTTCTGGCGCTATAAACAAAAAATTCTTTGAAGAAAATTTTTTTTTTTTTTTTAAAAAAGCAATATTTTCTCATTTCGGTCATAAAAAATATCCAAAAAAAATAAAATTTAGTCATAAATTTAGGCCAAAATGTATTTTGCTACATGTTTTTGGTTACAAAAATCCTAGCAAGTGTATATTTATTGCTTTGTGTGAAAGTTATAGCATCTACAAACTATGGTATAGATAATGGAATTTACACAGCTTTTACTTTCTGGGTGCTCATCACATTTCTTGAGGTGCTAAAATACCAGGATAGTACAAACACCCTGAAATGACCCCTTTTTGGAAAGTAGACACCCTAAGCTATATGCTGAGAGGCATATTGAGTCCATGGAAGATTTATTTTTTTCCACAAGTTTCTAGAAAATGACAAAAACATTTTTTTTTTTGGTGGGTACTACAATTTTTTATGGCACATAGTACTCGCGCAGAGATTTTTCAAAAGTAATTTTTTTAAAAAAATACACTTTTTTTACTTTTAATGCACAAAAGCACAATATACACCCTGTTCCAAATTATTATGCAAATTCTATTTAAGTGTCACAAAGATTAAATATTTTGTTTTTCAGTGTAACTCATCAATGGCATTGTGTGTCAGGGCTCTTTTGATCACTGAAAACAATCTCGGACACCTGTGATAATTAGATTGGCAGGTGAGCCCAATTTAAGGAAAAACTACTAAAGGAGGGTGTTCCACATTATTAAGCAGAGCACCATTTTAAAGCAATATGGGGAAGAAAAAGGATCTCTCTGCTGCCGAAAAGAGTGAAATAGTTCAATGCCTTGGATGAGGTATGAATACATTAGATATTTCATGAAAACGCAAGCGTGATCATCTCACTATTAAGAGATTTGTGGCTGATTCAGAGCACAGACGGGTTCTTGCAGATAAAGGCACATTGAGGAAGATTTCTGCCAGATCCATGCATCGGATCAAGAGAGCAGCTGCTAATAAAACCATTACATAGCAGCAAACAGATATTTGAAGCTGCTGGTGCCTCTGGAGTCCCACGGACATCAAGGTGTAGAGTCCTCCAGAGTCTTGCAACTGTGCATAAACCTTCTATTCGGCCACCACTAACCAATGCTCACAAGCAGAAACGGCTGCATTGGGCAGAAAAATACATGAAGACTAATTTTCAAACAGTCCTGTTCACTGATGAGTGCCGTGAAACCCTGGATGGTCCAGATGGATGGAGTAGTGGATGGTTGGTGGACGGCCACCCTGTTCCAACAAGGCTGCAACGTCAGCAAGGCAGTGGTGGAGTCATGTTTTGGGCCGGAATAATGGGAACAGAGCTGCTCGGCCCCTTTAGAGTCCCCATAGGGACCTCTGCAAAGTATGTGGAGTTTATGACTGACCACTTTCTTCCCTGGTACAGAAGGAAGAACTATGTTTTCCGTAATAAAATCATTTTCATGCATGAAAATGCACCATCTCAAGATGCAAAGAATACCTCTGCATCAATGGCTGCTGCTATGGGGATAAACGGAGAGAAAGTCATGGTGTGGTCTCCATCCTCCCCTGACCTCAATCCTATTGAGAACCTTTGGAGCATCCTCAAGCAAAAGATCTATGAGGGTGGGAGGCAGTTTACATCCAAACAGCAGCTCTGGGAGGCTATTCTGATATCTTGCAAACAAATTCAAGCAGAAACTGTCCAAAAACTCACAAGTTCAATGGATGCAAGACTTGTGAAGCTGCTATCAAATAAGGGGTCCTATGTTAAAATGTAACGTGATCTGTTAAAATGTTTAAAAAGTTAAAATGTTGTTAAAAGTTTGATTGAAATAGCTTTTGATTTCAGTAAATATGCTGCAAACACAACAAATGACAATTTTCAGTTCTTTACAACCTATAAAGTGTTTTGAAACTTACTGTGCGGAATAATTTGGAACAGTGCATTGTAAGTTTTTTATGTTTAAAAAAAATACTGTTATCATTAGGAGGTTTGTTCAATAAAATTTGAATTGTACTCTTAATAGTTGATAATATGAGAATTTATGCTGACTGTTATTTACATCAATTATTTAGGTAAATGAGAAAAATATGGTATGCCAAGTAAATAGATAGCAAACATGACATGTTTTAAAACTGCGCATGCCCCATGCAATGGTGACAAACTGTATAAATTTTTAATATCCATAGGCAACGCTTTAAAAGCCTTTAAAAGCTACCATTTTAGATGTACAGTGGAGGTCTAGTGTTAGAATTACTGCCCTTGATCTGATGTTCATGGCGATACCTCACATGTATGGTGCAACCGCTGTTTACATACCGGCACAGGGTCAAAACTTGTGTAAACAGGTGTGCGTGCATGGGAAGGGCGAGGTTTTTTTTTAAGTTATTTTGATTTTTTAAAATTATTTTTACACTGTACAGATATTCTGTGAAAAACAACTCCAAAAATCAAGGGCAGTAGTTAAATTTGGTGGCTGCGAGACAATACTTGTGCTCGCCACTTACTTGTACTGGACTTATGCGACCCACCACGTCACCAAGTCATACTGCAGTGCTGGTACTATTATTATTATACAGGATTTATATAGCGCCAACAGTTTGCTCAGCGCTTTACAGCATAGCGGGAGACAATACAGCAACAATACAGTTCAATACAAGAGGGTTAGGAGGGCCCTGATCCTGGGAGCTTACAATCTAACATGTATGTGAAAGACCAGGATGTACTAGACCGCTGGTGTCACCAGTTCACCAAAAGGTAGCATGGCACTAGTACTGGCACTCTGCTGCATATGAGAGTCATCAAAATTTACTGGCAAGTGCTAACAGAGATCAGGCCTGATTCTGCGAACGCTGCGGTTTTGTGTGCAATGTATCAAGTACCTACTGACACTGCACTTGCTGGGGAGAAGGGGGGGGGGTAAGCATAGGGGCTAAACGCAGGTGTTGGCCGGTTCCGGGGCTGATCCCGCTAACGCTGCATTTTTGGGGACGCTATACTAATGTGAACGCTGGTATAGTGCTGATCTGATCAAAGATATTGATCCGTTCAGACACTATACTAGTAATGGCGGTTTATTGTGCATGAGCGTCTTCCTGGCAGTCAAGGGTTTAAATGTGATGACTGGTGTACTGACGGGCAATCTGACGCTATCTGGGAGGGGCGTGAAAACCACAGGAGCAAAAATCATATATATTTATATATATGATTATATGTGATTTTGCGCACCCATGCCACCCTGTAGCAGTATTTCTGCTATAGGGCGGTCAGGAAGCAGTTACAGAAGCGGTTTGTGTTGCGTCGCTGCGTTACTTTAACTGACAAATGCGCGGTCATGCAACACTGCACCCAAATTAACTTTATGTCCTTTTTTTCCCACGAATTGAGCTTTCTTTCGATGGTATTTGATCGCCTGTGCGTTTTTATTTTTTGCACTATAAAAAAAAGGCTAAAATTTAAAAATCAAATTTTGTCATAAATTTTGGCCAAAATGTATTCTGTGACATATCTTTGCTACAAAAAAAACCCAATACGTGTAAATTAATTGGTTTACATGAAAGTTATAACATCTACAAATGGCGGGAAAGATACTGGGATTTTTTTTTATACTAATAACACTGGGGGGGAACTGACTTGGGGTCACTGACATCCCCAGTGACACCAATACAGTGATCAGTGCAAAAAAAAAACACTGACACTGTACTAATTGCACTGGGGAGGAAGGGGTTAACATTTATTCAATCAAAAGGTTAACTGTGTGAGGGGAGTGTTTTACTAGTGGGCAGGGGGTGTGTACGTCACAGGAACACACTGATCCTGAGAGCTAAACTCCGCTCTCAGGATCAGTGTGTTAGGAACTAACAGGGAGCAGAGCTGCATTGTAAACAATGCAGCTGTGCTCTGTGTCACTGTTTGCTGGCAATCGCCAGGACCCAGCGGGTAATGACCGGCTGGGACCCGGTGATTGACATCCGCGGCCACGATCGGTGGGATGGGTAGGCGCGCGCCCCCTACCTGTTTTGCAAAATGATGTTTAAAACGTGATTTTGCCCAGAGGTGCCACTTTGTGGCCATTTTTCCACAGTGGCAGAACGGCAAGCAGTTAAAAAACAACTGTATCAGAAATATATATAAAATCAATATTTACTAGAGAAAAATGCACATATAACGGGCGCCATTTTGTTGTGGGCCAAAAACAAATCAAACGATCATTACTGATAAAAAGGAAGATGCAATGAAATGGAAATAAATTTAATCAAAAAACTAGCCAAATATATATATAAAAAATAGTGTTAGAAAGGGATTAGGCATAGATAATGTATAAAACATGTCTAAAAATCTAAATAAATAAAAGACATGCAAGGGAATGAATCAAACATGATAATGAAATATATTAAAAAGAAGAAATATATAAAAAAGGAATTTGGTACTTATACAATGAAATATAGATAAAAAATATATAAAAAATAATGGAAATATCAATGAACTATATTGGTATTAGCGATCACTTACCCAGAGTAGTACAATGTTACTATGGTAACATTGTATTGCTTTGGTCACAGCGTGCAGAAAAATAAAATAGTAAAAAAAGAAAAAATGTAATTAAAAAAAACAAAAAAAACATTTGAAAAAACATACAAATTCAATTATTATTATGATTTTCACCAAAGATATGTAGTAGAATACATTTGACCTACATTTACGAAGAAATGTTATTTATTTGCAAAATTTTATAACAGAAACGAAGAAAAGTGCATTATTTTTAAAAATTTTCAGGTGTTTTTTGTTTTATTTAGCAAAAAATAAAAAACTCAGTGGTGATTAAATACCACCAAAAGAAAGCTCTATTTGTGTGAAAACAATTATAAAAATTTCATACGGGTATAGTGTTGCATGACCGCACAATTGTCATTCAAAGTGCGACAGCGCTGAAAGCTGAAAATTGGCCTGGGCAGGAAGGAGGTATAAGTGCCTGATATTGAAGTGGTTAACTTACCTGCAGAAGAAATTTCCTCTTACAAACAAAATTTACCATTTGAGTGGAAAACAGATGGAATTATTTTGGGATTATACTTCCAGCAAACTTGGACGAATTATATGAGAAAAATGTTGCCCTTCTTTTAAAGCAGATTTTCAGGGACTTACAAAAATGACAACCTTAACCTCTATCTTGGTTCTATCAGGCCACAGTAATTAACATGAATATTTTATCTCGCCTATTATACGTGATGCAAACAATTCCCATTTTTTTTTCTCATCTCCATAAAATATTCAGTAAATTCATTTGGCTTCTGAAAGTCCCCCTGTAAAGCTCTTAACTACTTTTCTCTTCCCAAGTCTAAGGGGGAGATTGGTCCACCGGACATTCGCAAATAACTCCAACTCCTATTTGTTGGAATCCTAAGTTCCCCACAGTATTTCAGACTCATTTCTTCAATCTATATGGCCCACTTCTACTCTTTTATCGCACCACTTCTTTCATAAGGGAAACTTCATTAATTGGATAGCTTTGATAGCTCACTACAATGAGATTCCCATTCCTTTTTGGGTGTACTTTCAAATTAGGCACTTTCTTGGAGCTTCAATATACTCCCCAGACCACTCTTACCTTTTGAGTCCATTTGTTCTTGAGACTCTCCCCAGTGCCACGTTATTTCTGACATATATGACCTTTTATTCTCACAAGAACCACCAAGAACGGGCCCATCTTGCAAGGCATGGGATAAAGACCTTAATCGTTCATTAAACAAGGAAGAATGGAACCGAACACATCTATTGGTCTATAAGAACTCTTTAAATATTTCTGTGCTAGAAAATGGGTATAAATTGAGCACTAGATGGTATAAGATCCTGACACCTATTCACAAATTCACTCCTTCGACATCAGATCAGTGTGGGAGATGCCACTCAGAAATAGACTCCTTTCTTCAGATCTGGTGGGTATGTCCTCTCTTATCAAATTACTGGCACAAAGTTCATGACACTATCCACCATATTACAGGTAATTCAGTAAATATTCTCTCCATCGCAATATTTACTGCACCTTATGGATCAACCACTAAAATTCTACAAGAGATCCTTGACAGCACATATGATCAAAGCGGCCGGATGTGCATTCCATTTGGAAAATAGATATGGAAGAATTATTTCATATTTCCTAAGACAGAATGGTTCCTTACACAAACACTTGGGCACACTGGAGTCATTTCCAGACCACAGATCTCTACAAACAAATTATAAACTACATTGGATTAGCCAGGGAGTGTGACCAGGGTGCTTCTTCTGTGTGTTCAGGGGAGAGAGTCAGACTAACATGAAATTTACAGGCTAAAAATGCTAAGAGCAAGAGTATTGTCTGGCCGTGAAGGGTTTTTGCATCCTTCTTCAACCATTTTTTTTTACTGAGCTTAACCTTATCTATGAGCCAGATGATCCATTTTGGTGCTGATAAAAGATGCATGAAACTGGTGATCCCATACAGGATCTCTATTATAGAGCCCCCAACTTCTGTTTTCTATAGACTTTTTCATTCCACACTGGGAGGAAAAGCTCCCTCCCTTCCTTTTTTTTTTGGTTGTCCTGGAATTGGATAATACATAGAGGGTTCTCCTCTAGATTTTGCATTATAAAAGAGAACAGAACTGTGAATTGTAAATAATATTTATTGTTTTTTTCTCTTATCTTTCCTTCTCTCACATTTCCTTCCTCAACCCATGTTACATTACTGATGTTACATTTTCATAAAATATTATAGAATAAAAAAAAACTGTTTTCATGCAATTTTTTTCATCTTCTCTTAATCCCTTGTTTTTTACTGTTAGCTCCCAACTGTTAGCTGTTAGCTTGACAAAATAAAATAAAACAGAATTTGGTAATGTTCTTAAACAAAACAGTCTGAGTAACTGAACAGATATGCTCAGGACAAAAAGCTGGTTATGTGTGTGGAACCTCATTTTGCAACAAAATAAATATAAGCACCATATATATTGATTTCCTAAGCAGTCATCTTTTTGTGCATGTATGTAGACAATATATGTTTCAGCAAGGATGTAAATTATTATATAATGTTTATTTTAATGACATATACAGATTCATTTTAAAGGTGAACCTTAATTTTAAATTTACGTATTTTAAGAAATAGGCATTCTTTTATTTTCTTTAGGTTAAAGGCAATTTATTGTCATTATATCCCAGTTGTGCCAGGATTTTCTAAGCACAGCTAATGAGAACAATTCATTTACTAAGAACAAAGGCTATAAAAGGAAGATTAACAATATCATTCATGTGCACATACAGTTTTATCACAAACACATTATGCATGTGTAGGAAAAAGGACGCATAGGTATTAGGTATGCATCAACATATCTTAATAACCAAATATTAATGCTATTATTCTACGGTGTCACAAGCTTCCCTCTAACACATTATGCATGCAGCTAACATTAATACGGCTTGGTTGCATGAAAAAGGGTTTGTTTCTCCTTACAAGGTATGCTCAATATATACAGTATTTTCCTCTCTGACTTTTAAAAAACAAGAACATCCTTCACTGCTGAATACTGAGAATACAACAGCATGGCTGCTCCCTGTACAGGACAAAATAAGGATAAAAAGTAGGATTTAGTTAAAGCTTAAGTCTAATAAAAAAAAGGTTCTTACAAAAATTAGCACAAGGGACATTACTTACAAACGATTACAAGGGACATTACTTACAAACGATTACAACGGTGGGGGTAGGGAGGGATTGGAGGATAAAAGATTTTAACTAATTCTACAGCCATCCACACAAGGGACTTATCGCATTGACTTTAAGTGATGTCCCTTGTGCTGATTTTTAAAAAATATTTTTGGATTGAACGTAGGTTTTAATTGTTAGGATTTAGGTTATGGTGGATTTGATTATTGTTAGGACCTATGATTAGTTTAAGATTTGGGGTTAAAGAAATGGTTAGGTAGTAGGAGGATTAATTATATATTAAGTGGTTGTGCAGGCAGGTTTAAGCCCAATGGAAATCTTCTATTCCTTACTGTAATACAGATAGGCTGCTGCAGTACTAAAATGCTCTTTTTTTAACATAACAAGTACCAGAGTAAGAGTGCTAGAAGTTGTGTTAGCAGCACACTTGAGAATTGGATTGCTGCTCACACACACGCACACACACATACACACACATACACAGACACATACAAACACACCAGCAAGGTCTACAATGAATTGAAGCTAGGCGGAGCTAGCTCTGCCCAATTGTGCTGTGATTGGCCAAAGCATTGCACCTGACCTGTGCCATTATTTTATTACTGTTTGACAGTTTAAGTAAATGTATTTTATGCATTTTAAATGTTGCAATCTAAAAGTTTGTTTAAGTATTAGCTTGGTTGAACTAAAAAATGTGGAAAGCAGCAATGCAACTGTTTAAAAGTCCCAATATGCAAAGTGTCCAAATAATGTGTCCAAACAAAAATCAATTTCTTGATAGGAAGACGCTTCCTACTCCTCTGAAGAAGATGCAAATCAATCACAGGTGCTCTTCAAATACCTCAAAAGACAAAATCTCAACATAGTATATTACCTTTTCAATCCCAGAACTAAAGTGCCACACATTTATCATGCAAAAAAAACACTCCAGTGTCACAGCACTCATGTGAAAGGAAAAAAAAATAAAAATTTTTAAATATCACTGCAAACTATATATAAAGTGCATAATTACCCTAAAACAAACAAATTCCAGCTTGTAATCAATCACATATGTACAGAGTGTCCTTAGAATGGTATCCTCTTGTTCCTCAGGACCTCACAAACAGACCAGGAATCAGTATGTGAATTATAATCATATATAAAATTTATTGTAGCCACTTACATATAAAAACGATAAGATCAGCAAGACAGCATCAAACTCCTCATGCCCAGTATACGATCCCCTTTCCGTGTGTAGAGGGTCTCCCGATCACCAGGTAATTCCCCCTTGCTACTCCTATCCAGCTGTCAGGGATCCCCTAGATCCCCGCCGCGATGGTCCCGGCGCAGGCGCACTGCACCGCCCTGTGCAGGGACACGGGCACTAGTTCCGGGCCGGCCGCGGCGTTCGAGTTCGCGCATGCGCAGTAGAAGCCGCGGCCGCCCGCTGGGCACCGATGGCAGCGCAGGGCGGGATATTTAAATGTCCCTGAGCTGTCATTTCAGTGCCTTCTGGTCCTACCTGTATCCTGCGAATCTGAACCTGTGCCTTGTAAGTTATTTGACCCGGATTGCTCTTGACCTGCTGATTTCTCCTGCCCAGACCCTTGCTTTGCCTGACCTCTCTTCCTGAATGCCCCTCATTAGATCTGACCTACTGTTGCTGACCTGGCGTGTGACCCGACGATTCTCTGCTCGCTCCCTTGTACCTTACCGCCCTCTACGTTACCAACTCGGCCTGTCTGACTTCGTACTTGCTCAGCCATCCATCCATCCCATCGGGGTCACCCGACCTCCTCACATCTGGCTGTCCCTGGTTGGAGCCCCTGGCGAACACCCCTACCACTGGCAGGTGTGCTCAGTAGTGGCGACCTGGTCCCGGAGTACTACAAGTCCATCCCCACCATCAGGGGCCCTGGTGAACAAGTACCCTGGGGCTTAGACTCCGCGCTCTGGGCACGCCTGACCAGTGGAGTGCTAGTGGTGCCGTCCGGCGGTCCCTCACAGTACCAGAAGGCCATGACTGAGCCTCAAGGAGGACCCTCCCCGATGGAGGAGGCTTGCAGGCACCTGGCTACCCTGACGCAAGCAGTAAACATGTTACAGGACAGATGTTTGCAGATTGAGAATCGGTTTCAGGCCTGCACCATATCTGCTCCTGTTTCACAGGCCCCGGCTCCTGCACCCCCGGTCGTAGCAGCCCACGTGCCGGCTCCTGGGCCTTCCGCATCACTCCCTATGGCGGATCCCCGAGTACCCTTACCCGAGCGCTTCCACGGGGATCGCACACGCTTCCGGTCATTCCGTGACTCCTGTCTGCTCTATTTTGAACTGCAACCACGGACTTTTTTGACGGAATCGGTGAAAGTGGGGTTTGTTATCTCCCTGTTGCAGGGTGAACCCCAAGACTGGGCCCACTGACTAAGGGGAAATAATGACCCCCATCTGGTTTCGGTTGACAACTTTTTTAATGCTATGACCATCTTATAATGACCATCTTATATGATGACCCACAACGGGCGGCCTCGGCCGAGGCCACATTATACGCACTCCGACAAGGTCGGCGAGCGGCTGAGGAATATGCCTCTGACTTTAGGCGTTGGATGGGAGACACTCGCTGGAACGAGTTTGCGCTTTTGCACCAGTTCCGTATGGGCCTATCTGAGGCTCTGAAAGACGAGCTCGCCCGGGTGGAGGTGCCCGAGACATTAGAGGACTTGATTGCACTCACCATTAAAATTGACCGTAGGCTACGGGAGCGCAGATTGGAGAGGTCTGGTCAGGGTCGCGGAAATAACTGGGGGTCATTCCAAGGATCCAGTCAAAATACTAGGCCAAACATTCAGAACCTGCCGTCTGAAGATGCTCCCGAACCCATGCAGCTAGGCCTGGCACGGCCTAAACTACCACCAGAGGAACGCCAGCGCAGACGCTCCCAGAACCTGTGTCTCTACTGCGGTGAAGCCGGTCACATGGTACGTTCCTGCCCGCAGAAACTGAGTAAGTTCACCTCAGCTTCTTTATCTATTGGCAATATGAATCCGTTCCAATACTTAGTTGTCCCCCTCTCCTTTCAGCTTTCAGAAAGGACCGTGGAGGTGACGGCCATAGTTGATTCGGGGGCATGCAGCTGTTTTGTGGATATCAATTTTGCTCACCGGCAGGGTATCCCCCTCCGTCCAAAGGAGAAGGGGTTTCACATCTTTTTGGCTGATGGTTCCCGGATAAAGTCAGGAGTGGTTAACCAGGAGACCCCTTCCATTGTGACTTCCATTGCCGGTCAACACCGGGAGCTCCTCCGCCAGGATGCTATTGCATCACCCATTTTCAAAGTCATTCTGGGGCTCCCATGGTTGCGGGCCCATAACCCCCAAATTGACAGGGAGACCGGGGTTGTCTCGTTCCCTTCCCCATACTGTCGGGAACTGTGCCGAACTTCGGGCCCGGAGGTCCCCCAGGTCCTCCTGTGCTCTGAAGGGGATGCCAGCCTAAAACAAGTAATTCCTGCAGCCTATCATAAGTTTCTTGATGTGTTCAGTGAATGGGGAGCAGATACTCTACTCCCCCACCGCCCATATGACTGTCCTATCGATCTGTTACCCGGTTCTGAAATTCCCTTCGGGCAAATTTTTCCCCTTTCTGAACTAGAATTAGGGGCCTTGAAGGATTATATTGAGGACAGTCTCCGGAAGGGATTCATCCGTCCCTCCACTTCCCCAGCAGGTGCAGGGATCTTTTTTGTAGAAAAGAAAGACAAGACCTTGAGGCCATGTATCGACTATCGGGAACTGAATAGGGTCACAATCAAAAATCGTTACCCATTACCACTGGTACCAGAATTATTCCAGAGCTTAAAGGCTGCAGTAGTATTTACCAAGCTGGACTTAAGGGGAGCCTACAACTTGGTTCGCATAAGGGAGGGGGATGAGTGGAAAACGGCCTTCCGCACCCGTTTCGGCCATTTCGAATACCTGGTCATGCCTTTCGGGTTGTGCAATGCGCCGGCCACCTTCCAACACTTTGTAAACGACATCTTTAGGGACTTCCTGGACATCTTTGTCATCGTCTACTTAGACGACATTTTGATTTTCTCATCCTCCCTGGGGGAGCACAGGGTACATGTAACAAAGGTTTTGGGGCGGTTGCGGCAGCATGGGTTGTACGCTAAAGCAGAGAAATGTTGCTTTGAACAGGCTAGCGTTACATTTCTGGGCCTGATCATCTCCACCATGGGGGTCGCAATGGACCCTCAGAAGGTCTCTGCGATCCTAGATTGGCCTGAACCCACGGACAGGAAAAGCGTCCAACGTTTTATCGGGTTCGCAAACTTCTACCGGAAGTTCATCAAGAACTTCTCGGGTCTGGTTTCCCCCATCACTCAGTTAACCAAGCTTGGGGATGCGATTCAGATGGACGCCAGAGGCACAGGAAGCTTTTGAAGCGTTAAAGAAGTTATTTACCTCGGCACCCATTCTGAGTCATCCTGACGCCTCCCTGCCCTACATCTTAGAAGTAGATGCGTCGGAGAACGCGGTTGGCTCCATTCTTTCCCAGCGAAAGGGCGCCAAGGAATTACTTCACCCAGTAGCATTCTTCTCACGGAAACTTACCCCTGCGGAGAAGAACTACGACATTGGGGATCGAGAACTACTGGCTATCAAGACCGCATTAGAAGAATGGAGGTACCTGCTGGAAGGTGCCTCACACCCCATTCTGATATTCACGGACCACAAGAACCTGGAATATCTGAGGACCGCCAAACGTTTGCGCCCACGACAAGCAAGATGGGCATTGTTTTTCTCGAGGTTCCAGTTCCACATCACATACAGGCCGGGATCAAAAAACACGAAGCCAGACGCGTTGTCACGCATGTACGAGGACGCCAAGGAGATCCCAGTACCTGACACTATTCTGCCTGCAGGAAACTTCTTGGCCCTCCAGACGAACCTTCGCTCCGAGATAATGAGAGCGTCCACAGCCATGTCTACCTCCGATGGGGCGCCCCTCCAGAACAAGGGGGGACTCCTATGGAGGGAGGACCGGATTGTGGTGCCGGAGGAAGCCCGAACCCTAGTCTTGGGACATTGCCATGACCACTCGATGGCAGGACATTTTGGCCCGGTCAAGACCCTGGAACTTCTCCGACGTTCCTTCTGGTGGCCAGACATGGCCAAGGATTGTAAGAGTTACGTGGGCTCCTGTGTCATCTGCCAGCGGAACAAGCCTTCAAGAAATTAGGCGTGGGGCCTGCTACGTCCATTACCCATCCCTGAACGGCCCTGGCAGAAGATCTCTATGGACTTCATAGTCGAGCTTCCACCTTCACTGAACCACACAGCAATTCTCGTGGTCGTGGACCGTTTATCCAAGATGGCCCATTTCATTCCTTTACGGAAGACTCCATCGGCAGCCGAGACGGCGCAAGTCTTTATTCGAGAGGTTGTTAGACTGCATGGGGTCCCCGAAGACATCGTCTCGGACCGAGGGGTGCAGTTTACCTAGAGATTTTGGAGGGCATTGTGCAAAGCCCTGGATATCAAGCTATCCCTTTCCTCTGCATTTCACCCTCAGACCAATGGTCAGACCGAAAGGACCAATCAGACCCTAGAGCAATACTTGCGATGCTACGCATCATTCTCTCAGGACGACTGGGTGCCACTTCTTCCTTTGGCGGAATTCGCGTATAACAACGCTTGCCATTCAGCAACAGGGCAGTCCCCGTTCTTCTCCAACTATGGGTTTCACCCTGTCTTCCTCCCGGATTTAGTCCCGGAATGCCCAATTCCAGCAGCACAGGATACACTAACCTTTTTCGCGTCAAACAATAAGAAACTACAAGAAGCCATCAGTCAGGCCCAAGAAGATTACAAAAGGGCTTTTAATAGGAAGCGAAGAGGGGATCTGGTGTTGCAGCCCGGAGAGAAGGTTTGGCTGGCTACAGCTAACTTGAAGATGCTCTGCCCGTCAAAGAAGTTGGGTCCTAAATTTATAGGCCCTTTTTGCATTAAGCGGATGGTCAATGAAGTGGCCTATGAACTTGTTCTCCCTGAGACATTCAAGATCCACCCTGTCTTCCACGTGTCCCTGCTGAAGCCGGTAGTCCCTGACGCCCTGGACGCGTTTCGTCTCTTCTGGACTTTGTCAACAAGGATCCTTGTTGACAAAGTCCAGAAGAGACGAAACGCGTCCAGGGCACGTGACGTTCCCGGAAGTGCTGCGGCAGCCATTTTGGATTCTGGAATCCCTGTGTGTTGGAGGCCTGGAGAGTAACGGTGCACTTCAGGTGTCCCCCAGAGCTACAAAGTGATAGTGCTGGATAGGAGTAGCAAGGGGGAATTACCTGGTGATAGGGAGACCCTCTACACACGGAAAGGGGATCGTATACTGGGCATGAGGAGTTTGATGCTGTCTTGCTGATCTTATCGTTTTTATATGTAAGTGGCTACAATAAATTTTATATATGATTATAATTCACATACTGATTCCTGGTCTGTTTGTGAGGTCCTGAGGAACAAGAGGATACCATTCTAAGGACACTCTGTACATATGTGGTTGATTACAAGCTGGAATTTGTTTGTTTTAGGGTAATTATACACTTTATATATAGTTTGCAGTGATATTTAAAAAAAATATATATTTTTTTTTCCTTTCACATGAGTGCTGTGACACTGGATAAACGTGTGGCACTTTAGTTCTGGGATTGAAAAGGTAATATACTATGTTGAGATTTTGTCTTTTGAGGTATTTGAAGAGCACCTGCGATTGATTTGCATCTTCTTCAGAGGAGTAGGAAGCGTCTTCCTATCAAGAAATTGATCTTTGTTTGGACACATTATTTGGACACTTTGCATATTGGGACTTTATTTTATTTTTGTTCTTTTATATATATTTGATATTTTTTATTTTTGGGTAATCTCTTTGGGTCTTGATTTTTTCACTATAATTGTGGGTTTTGGGTTTAAGTCAATGAATATATGTTATATTAGTACTTCAGGGGAAGGATATTGATATGGCTTTAAGGGATTTCTGAGGATTTTATATATATATATGTGTGCTGATTTATACTTAAACTGTTTAAAAGAGTGTTGCAAAAAGAATGTAAAAAATTAGTCTTGATGTAATGTAAGTATATCTGAGAAGTTAATTTCTTCAGTCACTTCATGTTAGCAAGAGCAGTTTCACTTGTTTGTTTTTTAGATAATGGGTTTAAAATGAAGACTCCTAAAATGTGCTTCAAGGAGAACTTCAGACAAGATAAAAATCTTCAGTGATCTTACATAATATCCCAGTAATGGGGTTGATTTACTAAAACTGGAGAATGCAAAATCTGGCACAGCTGTGCATGGTAGACAATCAGCTTCTAACTCCAGCTTGTTCAATTAAAGTGATACTAAAGCTTAAATTAAAAAAAACATGTCTATACTTACGTGCTTTGTGCAGTGATTTTGCACAGAGAAGCCTTGATCTTCCACTTCTCGGGTCCCCCCGCTGGAGCTCCTTGCTCCTCCCTCCTGTCAGATGCTCCCACAGCAAGTAGCTTGCTAAGGGGGTACCTGACCAGGCATGTTCCCAAGCCACTGCTTCATATATCCATTCACACACAGAGCCGTGGCTCGGCCCTGCCCCCTTTCTCTTCTCATTGGCTCACTGGCTGTGATTGACAGCAGTGGGAGCCAATGGATAGCCGAGACTCCAGTGCACATCGCTGGATCGAGATGGGGCTTTGGTGAGTATTAAGGGGGGGTGGGGGGGATGCTGCACAGTCTATAGAATGCATGAAGGTAAAAAACGTTGAGCCCTTACAACCACTTTAAGCTTTGAGAATACAACCTGGAAGCTGATTGGTTTCTATGCACCAGATTTTGCACTCTAGTTTTAATAAATCTACCCCACTGTCTTTATCTGTTTTAAATGTTGGCTCCAAAAGCCACTATACTAAAGGTCTAAACATATGCAGAGGTTTATGATTTACGAATAAGCTATCAATCATCAATTTTGCCTATTAGAACTGCACACAGTGCATTGAAAACCTGGACCAGGTGGGCAGCCAGTCATTATAGTATAGTTAATTTATTGCAAATATTTTATGTATATGTTGCCTTTAGCTCTGCCTTAAAGTGGCCCTGTTGCTACCGCCATAAAAATGTAAGTAGAGCTACAGCCCTACTGGTATCTTATACTCACTGCTGTGTTGAATGCGGTGTCTCTTCTGCAATAACAAACACTTACCTGCCTGCTTGCAGTCTTCTACTGAATGCACATTGAGCTGTTCATCCACAGTTCTCTGGCTGTGCCAGAAGGACAAACTCCT
This sequence comes from Staurois parvus, assembly GCF_062004578.1. Lineage (NCBI taxonomy): Eukaryota > Metazoa > Chordata > Amphibia > Anura > Ranidae > Staurois > Staurois parvus. The sequence goes on from NW_028317941.1 coordinate 2,638,652, forward strand.
ATTTGCATGCATGGGATGACGTCATTCTTCCACCGGTCAATCGAAAGGCTAACAACCTGGCATCTAGAATTGGCTGGGGAGAACATGGCAGCAGGTGGCGAGAGCTTTAACCACTGCATTGCTGGAATGAGAAGGTATTTCTGTGAGTTTAGTTCTGCTTTTGCATGTTGCCTCTACCTTCATTTTTTGAAGATATGGCAAAGTTGCTTTTTAAAGAAACCAGTGATAAAATAAAAAATGAAAGCTTCGATTGCTGGCATCTCCATTTCTAAATGCTAGCCGCCTGGCTTTAATTCCTATTTATTAGCGTCAATGCTTTCTGAGTCACTAATCCATACCAGGTATGCAGATAGGAGTTCACATGGTGCAAGCTTGCTCTGGATTTTTTTTTCATTACCAAAGATCATACAATTTGCCTTTTCAACTGTTTTTTATCCCTTTGCTGGCCCTTACGCGATCCCAGCGTCCACTTGCGGGTGACCTTTCGGGGTTCTTGGGGGAATGCTTACCCCCCGTCTTCCATTCAAGGAGGGGTATGGGATATGGTGATATATGGCCACACTGGTTTCAATAACCCTTTCTTACTTTGATGGTGCTGTGAGTATCATAACATTTCAGCTCTATTGGTATTATGCGAGAAAAGTGTTTTTCTTTATTTTTTGTTTTTTTGTATAATTAAAAAAAATGTATATTCTTAATTTTACTACAGATCTTATTGCATTGTATACAGAGTTACACCTGAAAAAGGAGATGTGCCTCTGAAACACATCGGGTACTCGGTTCAGAGTCTCTGCTTGCATGATATAATGCTGTACATCAGTTCTCTGTAACAATTGACTGACATGTGGAAATTACTTTGTTATCTTTTAGATATTATGTAATAAAAGTTATTCTTAATTGCTTTCTCTATATATTGCCCAAAAAAATCACAATCCCAGGGGGAGGTTTGTCCTAATTGAACTTGATATTAGGGATGTTGGCAATCATGTGGAAAACCTCCTATAACCTTCATATCTTGCTCTGGATTAGCAACAAAAAAGTGCAGAAGCCAGAGACAGCCAAATAGGCAGCATATTCAATGCGAGATCCACAATATTTCTGTTGGTAACGGTCCTCATTTAAATAATTCCTATTACAGAGTGATGTTTTGTCATTATTTCCTATTTGTGTGGCTACTGTCGCATAGGCTTTTGTTGGAGACTAAAAGTGGCTGTTTAAGCAGACATTACACAGGCGCAGTCCACTGGTATCACCTTGGTAAACCTGCCTTGAATTGCCAAAAAGCCATTACTAAAGTGTATACACCGAGACAGAAAATGGCTGAAAACAGGCCAAAGGATTTCAGCAGCATTGAGAGGCAACAAAGAAAACAAAAATGCAAAGATGCCATTTTTTTAATGTCAATTGTTCATGGCACATAATGCTGTAGAAAACTGAATGTCATTCAGTTAGGGTTTACATCCATTTTAAACACAAGTTTAACACAAGTTAAGCAAAAGTATATTTAACAATACATCCATATTGAAAAGGAACTTGAAACATGCAGCAAGAAAAATCATTTCAGTCATGTTGCTGAGATTTTCCTACAATATTTGTATTTCCACTACCTTCCACAAGGTCAAAAATGATTTAACTCACTTGTCTGAACTCCTCAAATGTTGTATTTCAGATTATGGAGAACCTATAGGGAGTCTGGCAGCATTGATCAGCTTGGTAGTAACCAGGGGCGGACTGACAATTTGGAAACTCGGGCACTGCCCGAGGGCCTAGGGTCAGCAGGGGGCCCCATGAGATGCCCCTGATACCTTTTTCATAGGCTTTTTTGAGTTTGGGCAAGGATACAGGGGCCCCATGATCCCCTATTGCCCGGGGGCCACATGAGTTGTCAGTCCGCCCCTGGTAGTAACTACAGAAGGCAGACAGAGATGGAAAATCTTGCTGAAATATTTCAACAGGAAAGTATCTGAGATACATACGAAGCCAGCATACAATTGTACTTTCCATCAACCACTACAAATTGAACTTTGGAAGAATTATACTTGGCTTGTGTTAACTATACAAATATAAAAACACATTCTGAAAACTTATTTAGGAATGTTTACATCATTTTGGTCCCAGTTCACTTCATACATCAAACAAAGATAAACCAAAATGTTACCTGTATGCAGTGCTTATAAAGGTGGTCAGCTCAGTTCCCAACTGCCCCACATTTAGGAGGAATGTCCATCTTTTGGAACCTATATCCCTTGTCCTTCTCTCCTCCCCAACTGTCCCCCTTTTTGTCTAATGTATATACCTCTATAAAATGTATTTTTTTAACTAACAAATGTGTTATACTGCACAAAACCTTTTATGCAACCTCTATTGCATTTGTTATCTTAAGCAAGTGTAAAAAAAACTAGTCTAAAAAAAGAGTAAAAATATAAAAAAAAGTAAAAAGTTTGCATATTTTGGAGGTTTGTTATCTTGAAAAGCATGATAAAGAAAAGTAGTATAAAAAAGAGTAAAAATTTAAAAAAAGTAAAAATATTTATGTCTACATAATTTGTATCCCACTTTTTCACCTTAGAAAGTTAAAAGGTATGGTGTTGACCACACTAGGTATTAATTTGCACATGCAGTGGCTTGACATTTTTGAATGGTAGTCTTTTTTATTTTGATAATGAAGAACGCCTAAACTCTGTTGGTCAGGTGGCAGCTTTCAAAGGCTCTTGCATCACTTACAGATTCTGTGTGGCTTGTATAATAGCATCAGTCCCTTTCTGAGCCATTTCCCAGTGTGTGTTCTACCATGAAACCACATGGTTTAACTAGGGCTCTAGGTAAAAAGCATAAACTAGAATCAGTTCTGCCTGTACAATGTACAGGAACTGAGTTCTGAGTTGTCACTAGAAAGATTAACTAGTTTAAAGCCACTATCAAGCTGGTACAGGCAAGGCTATTTTAAGACTCTGGTGGGCCTGGAGCAAACATGTTACAACAATTGGCCACTTAATAAATAAAGGATTAGAATAGAATAGAAAAAGAATAAATTAGAAAATAAACAATAAGAATAGAAAAGAATAGAATAAAAAATAGAAAAGAATAAAATAAAATAGAATATAGCCATCTGTCAAAATTCAAATTTCGAAAAGATTAAAATAGAATAAAACTGAAGAGAATAGAGTAAAACAGAATAGAATAAAACATAAAAGAAAAAAAAAAAGTATAAAATAGAATAGAAAATAAAGTAATAGAATAGAAAAGAGTAGAATGGAAAATAAATGATTAGAATAGAATAAAAAAGAATAGATAAGAATGGGATATAATAGAAAAACCATAATAGAATAGAACAGAATAAAATAGATTAAAATTAATTAATTCAGATCGATTTGATATTTTTGATTCAAATACTTCAAATCTATTGGAAGATACTAAACTAAACTAAATTAGTAACTCAACGAATCAATCTGAAACAAAACAAATGTTTTCATTCTGCACGTCTAAATGCAGTCCTAACTCTAATCTAAGAGTCTCCCTGTATACATCCACACATAGCAATGTATGCCTGAGGCAGCCTATTCCTCCCTAAGGGCGAATTCACACCATAGAAACGCAGTCCAGATTTTTTTCCTTATGCATTTTCACATGCACATTTTTTACGCTTTTGGTGGATTTTTGCTGCATTTTTAACGCGATCCAGTGTATTTTTGATGTATTCCGGTTCATTTTTTTCCCCTTTTTCTTCAATTTAAATAGGGACATGTATGTTTTAGGGCATTTTTGGTGCATTCCAGTGCATTTTTAAGTAGTTTCCCTGTGTTCCAGTACAGTTCTGTGCAGGAAAAATGCAACTTGTTTTACTTTTTTTTCTGAAACCAGAACGCACTGGAACTGCAAAAACTGGTGTAAACCATGACATTGATAACCAATAAAGCACACTGAAAGGCATATAGTGTGAACTGGCCCTAAAGGAAAAGGGGCACACTAGAAGCCCAGCACAGCACAATGGCTGTTGAAAGCATCCACTATGTTCCCACAGCACTTACAGAAAGCTAAACAAAAAATGGCAACCACCCCAATTTATAACTAGCCTTTAGAATAAGGTGCACATGGAGAGGTTTTTCACAGCAAACAAAACAAAATGTATTTCCCAACAACTGAGAAGCTTCCGATGTGTCCCTGCACCTTTAGGGAGCATCAAGCTGCCTCCAGGCACATTATCAGTGTATAATTATAAAAATTATAATGGTAAAAAACTCTAATACTGTTATTAGGAAGATGTTTTTCTCAATGAATAAAACATTATTTAAAAAATAAAAAAGCTTAAAAATTAAAGGGACAGTATATACACTCACCGGCCACTTTATTAGGTACACCTTGCTAGTGCTAAATATCCCCCGCACCATTATACCACCACCACCAGCCTGAACCACTCATACAAGGCAGGATGGATCCATGCTTTCATGTTGTTTATGCCAAATTCTGACCCTACCATCTGAATGTCGCAGCTGAAATCGATTGCCCATTCTCTTCTGACCTCTGACATCAACAAGGCATTTTCGTCCACACAACTGCAGCTTACTGGATATTTTCTCTTTTTCAGACCATTCTCTGTAAACCCTAGAGATGGTTGTGTGTGAAAATCCCAGTAGATCAGCAGTTTTTTTAAATACTCAGACCAGCCTCTCTGGCACCAACAACTATGCCATGATCAAAGTCACTTAAATCCCCTTTCTTTCCCATTCTGATGCTCGTTTTGAACTTCAACAAGTCGTCTTCAGCATGTCTAGATGCCTAAATGCATTGAGTTGCTACCATGTGATTGGCTGATTAGCAATTTGTGTTACTAAGCAATTGAACAGGTGTACCTAATAAAGTGGCCGGTGAGTCTATATAGATACATATAGAAATATAGCAAGAGTTTTTCCACAATAAAAATGTTAGCTTTGCAGCTGAGACAAAGGAAACATTTTCCAGTGAGAGAACACAACTTAGCTGTGTCTACAGTAGGTGTTTTGAAGTCTTCAGTAATCCAGGCTGGAGACAGGCAGAAGTGCTTCTTTTTGGCAAGTTCTCCTTCTGTGATGAAGGCCCTCCCAGATGCAACAGGTCAGGCAAGTATCTCCTGAGCAAAATGGGCAGATCATAGTCAGTTGTCCTTTCTGAACATGGGGACCTCTTTGCTTTTTTTTAGCATTTCAGTATCAGCACTGGAACCAATATAATCATAGATATTAAGGTTCGAACATTGCTCATGATTAGCAGCAGTAGCCAGGTCTGACTGCTGTAGTTTGAAAAGTCTATGTAAAACCATTCTGAGGCTGTGCTCTTGCTGAACCTTGAAGAGAAGTGAGCATCAGATGTCAATACTTCTTCAAAGTGACGGACAACTGGCTGCTCTGAACCTGAGAGAAGATGTGGAAAATTTTGTCAATAAGTTAACTATTTTCTGGATGTGCTAGCACTGTATTAGTCGGCCACTTTGGGAAAAAAGGCACACGTGCCCTACCTCTAGTTTGTGTGACCATACCACTACTATAGTTATTAACGTTTATGTAAACCATCACCTTGTAAAACAACTCATCCAGTTTAAAATAGAAATGAAGGGCAAAACATTTGTGTATAGATATAAAAAAAATTATAAACACTTTCCCCCCCTTTTTTTTTTATAAGGGATCATATTCCCTTTGTGCTCATCTGCATAGGAGCTGGCGTAAATAGAAACAGCAGTGCACTGATCTTCCCAGTGAAAGGCTTTGCAGGAGGTGTATAAGGACAAGTCTAATCATTGGAGGAGAGCAGGCTGAATTCCCAGCACAGTTCTAGACTAGACTACTGGCAACGTGTGTTCTCCTGCTTAGTGTTGTCAGTTTTTAATAGGAAAGCAGAGGGACTGGCAGGAACACCAGGAATTTTACACAAAGGAAGCAATACAAAAAGAATACTTTTTTTTTTTAATAAAAGTACATGGTAGAGCTGGCACATATCAGGAATATGAAATGTTGAGTTTACATACTCTTTAACACTGAAAGTACTGAGAACTGAAGATCATAATAATAATAATAAAACAACTATCATTTTCTGAAAAAGATCAACTGTGGCAGTCTCCAAATTTATTTTATGACATGTTCCCTTTAACCACTTGCCCACCCGCCACAGTACATATACTGCAGGCGGGCGGCATGTAAAGGTATAATCATGTACATGTACGTCATTGCGCCTGCATGGACTTAGACGGGCGCTGTGCGCTTATTTTTAACAGCTACGCTTCCTATTCTAGTGAGCTGTGATTGGCCCACAGCTATCATATGGTACCTGGGCCAATCACAGTACCCTGTACCATGTGATTAGCTGTAGTCAATCGCAGATCATTAGTAATCACAGCTGTCATGAAGAGAATCAAGAGTAGTTACTATGGTGACACTGAACTTTGATGAGAGTATGTAAAAAAAAGTAAAAAAATAAAAAAAGTTAATATTTAAATAATTGAATAAATATATTGAAAAATCTTTTTTTAGGGTTTTTTTTTATAGTCTGTATCCCTGATCACTGCCACATCAGTCATATGATGACGCTGTACTACGCTGGTGACAGTATGTATAAAAAATAATTATTTAATTTCTTGATTTTCCAAAAAATTGTGTCAAAAATTACAACTTCCAAAAACTTGCTATGCCTCTTACTAAATTCTTCAGACTGTCTACTTTCCAAAAAGGGATCTTTTGGGGGTATTTATACAGTACTAGAATTTTAGGGGCCTTAGTAAATGAGATAGGCAGTCAGTACAACAGAATTGATCAATTTTCAAATACTGTATATATACCATAGTTTGTTGATGTTATAACTTTCATACAAACCAATGAAAATATACATTTATTGTTTGTTTTTTTTGTTACCATAGACAAGTAGCAGAATACATTTTGACCTAAATTTATGAAGAAAGATTTTTTTTAGAATTTATCAATTTTCAAATACTGTATATATACCATAGTTTGGAGATGTTATAACTTTCACACAAACCAATGAAAATATACACTTATTGGTTTTTTTTGTTAACATAGACATGTAGCAGAATACATTTCATTTTTTATTGGATATGTTTTATAACAGAAAACAGAAAATATTGGGTTTTATTCAAATTTCTTGGTCTTTTTTTGTTTGTATAATAAAAAATTATAAAAAAAAACCTGTGGTGGTAATATCCCCAAACGAAAGCTCTATTTGTTTAAAAAAGATATAAATTTCATTTATGTACAGTGTTGCATGACTGCACAACTGAAGTAGCGCAGTGCTGAATAGCAAAAAACTGCCTGATCATAAAGGGGTAAAAACTTCCAGAGCTTAAATGGTTAAAGAGGGAACTAGGACCAGATCCTTAAGGCTCATGCACACTTCAGCTGCTAAACTGACGTTCAGGAGCTGTTCAGAATTTTTTTCAGCAGCCCCTGAACTCACCCTAATGTTTTCCTATGTGTCCATTTGCACATCAGTGTTTACAGTTGTTTACAGGCGTTTTAATCACCAAATGCTTGTAAACGCAGTTAACCGCATTTATAAGAGTTTGCGTTTAGACGCTTTTTTTTTTAACTGTTCCATATCCAGATGCTGTCCAGAGTCTTTTTTCATCATCAGAAATGCATGCAAAGCGTTTTCCATGTATTCAAATGGACCGAGTACACCAGCGTAGTCAGTTGCAGGTTTTGCGTGAAGGAAAAAATGGTAGAATGCGCTGCATTATGCTCATGATGGGATCCATAGTGAATGCAACCAGAAAAGACAGGTAATCTCAACACATACTGCTCTCTCTGCTTCTGCTCTCTATATTTCTCTCAAAATGACTGAAATACTTAATTATTTACTATTTTTCAGTGCATTCTGGGCATTTGGAAGGGTCTCCTGAGGTAATATTTTAAAAATGCTTCTGAACACAAACGCGCATAAACGTGGCTAAACGCGCATAAACGCGATATGCATACGGAGCTAAACTGACGTTATTTAACCTACATTTTCCAGCAGTCAGTTTCCATCGTTCAGAAGAGTTTTCCAAATGCCCCGTGTACATGAGCCCTTATAATATGGCTAGTACAGTAGAGACTTCAGGACAGAGCTCTTTCACAAATACTGTACAAATCTAATTTTTTTAAATGTCATTGCCACTGGAGAAAAAGCAATTAACACCCTTACAAATAAATGCCCAATCATAAATGGATTTTGCAAGCTGTTTTATCTGCCAAAAGCTGAACAACATTCAGTAATCAGTAAAAAATTGATTTCTGGGCATTACAGTACCTAGAACAGCAGAAGAGCATTCTCAGTAGTGGTAGGCCTGCCAACACATGTTCACTAGTAAATCATAGTCATCCTTTCCTTGTGCTAGAAAGGATTTCAAATGATAAAACCTCTGCATCTTAAAAGTAACACAATCAGAAGGAACTTGATGGGCCAGGTTGTGGGTGGAAAGCGGTACAAAGGTTGGCTTGCAAATAACTTGCTTTATGAGTACAGGTAGATTTCAGTTCTATAACTCCATTATGAAGATAATCGAGCTGCAAAATAAAAATTATATACTGAAGATTGATCTTTTCCATTTATTTCTGTTGAAACAGTTCTTTAAAATTTGCATTGTGTCACCTCATACCTTTGCACACAAATTAAATGTAATAAAGAAATCACCATTTTGCTGATTCAGTTAACCTGTATGTATTAAGACTGGTTCACATAGGTTGTGTGATAATAGTACTGTGCACACCATGGGGACAATGTGTTAAAAGAAAAGTTCTGCATGCTGCAGTTTGATCAAGCTTAACCCCCCAAGTGTAATGAAAACTTCCTGCACGGATGTTCTTTTCTGCACCTGGCAGCATTTGTAAAAAGGAAACATATTAGAACTGTCATTTTACAAAGCACAAGCAGCCTTACTATACGCTTTTGGATGTATTATAATAGCTTTTTTTGGAATGTGAATATCTGCAATGTGTAATGATGTCTCTGAAACTGATTTGAAAACTTGATTAGCTTTATGCAAATAGAATAAAACTAAATAAATTGAGGACTTTTAAGTTGCCATTTTAAACGAGCAACACTACACATTCATTTTCATTAAAAATATATCATATTTATTGAGTCACACAAATAAAATAACATTTAAAGGATGTCACCTAACAGTGTATTCCTTCACCCATAACCCAATATGTGAAAGCTCTGGGGTGATCTGGGGTAGTCTCCTTGATATGGTACTGGTACAAAGCAGGAACTTTTTTTAATCAGAGCATCAAGTCAATTAAACCCCTGGGATATTGATATGGTCAGTTAAGTAGCAGAGGGGGTTGTTAATCAGTTTTAGCTGCTAATGAAATTAACAACAGGTGCACTAGATGGGCAACAATGAAACAACCCTCAAAACAGAAATGGTTTTACAAGTGCAGGCCGCTGACATTTTTTCCCTATTCATCTTTTCTGACTGTCTTTCACTAGTTTTGCATTTGGCTAGGGTCAGTGTCACTACTGGTAGCATGAGGCCATACCTGGACCCTACAGAGGTTGCGCAAGCAGTCCAACTCCTCCTGGATGGCACATCAATACATGCCATTGCCAGAAGGTTTGCTGTGTCTCCCAACACAGTCTCAAGAGCATGGAGAAGATTCCAGGAGACAAGCAGTTACCCTAGGAGAGCTGGATATGGCCATAGAAGGTCCTTAACTCTTCAGCAGGACTGGTATCTGCTCCTTTGTGCAAGGAGGAACAAGATGTGCACTGCTAGTGCCCTACATGACGTCCAGCAGGCCACTGGTGTGAATGTCTCTGACCAAACAATCAGAAACAGACATCATGAGGGTGGCCTGAGGGCCTGAAGTCCTCTAGTGGACCCTGTGCTCATTGCCCAGCACCTTGGAGCTCGATTGGCATTTGCCATTGAACACCAGAATTGGGAGGTCCGCCATTGGCACCCTGTGCTTTTCACAGATGAAAGCATGTTCACCCTGAGTACATGGGACAGAGACGTGAAAGGGTCTGGAGAAGCCGTGAAGAACATTATGCTGCCTGCAGCATCATTCAGCATGACCATTTTGGTGGTGGGTCAGTGATGGTTTTGGGAGGCATATCCATGGAGGGACGCACAGACCTCTACAGACTAGACAATGGCACCCTGACTGCCATTAGGTATCGGGATGAAATCCTTGGACCCATTGTCAGACCCTATGCTGGTGCAGTGGGTCCTAGATTCCTCCTCATGCACGACAATGCCCGATTTCATGTGGCGAGAGTATGCAGGAATTTCTTGGAGGATGAAGGAATTGATACCATTGAATGGCCCTCATGCTTGCCTGACCTAAATCCAATAGGACACCTCTGGGATATCCTGTTTTGGTCCATCCAACGCCGCCAGGTTGCACCTCAGACTGTCCAGGAGCTCAGCCTGGGAGGAAATATCTGGGAGGAAATACCCCAGGACACCATCCATCGTCTCATTAGGAGCCTACCTCGACCTTGTCAGGCATGCATACAAGCACGCGGGGGCCATACAAACTACTGAGTACCATTTTGAGTTGCTGCAATGAAATTTTAGCAGAATGGACTAGCCTGCTGCATCATTTTTTCACTTTGATTTTCGGGGTGTCTTTGAATTCAGTCCTCTCTAGGTTGATAATTTTATTTCCATCAAACAATGGGGCATTCTTACATTCCTAACACATTACCCAGTCCATATCAGTATAGATATCCAGCATGATATTTTTCCCCATTGAGATCTGATGTGTTTTCAAAGTGTTCCTTTATTTTTTTTTAGCAGTGTACTTCAGAATCAGAAACACACCTCTTGTCCCATTACACTGCAAAATTTCATTGCAGCTCACTACCTTTTATTTGTGCTCTTTTATCCCCTGCTGCCCCACACCAGGGGGTGAAGGGGGCTTTTTATAGTTGGATGTTGTGGCATGCATTCCATGCACAGAAATATGCACTTTCCTACTTCTAAACTCCTGATGAAGTGGTCTGTGAAACATGTTGAGAACTAATCCAGCTCCTACTCTGCTACATGGAGTAATTTTGTGAACTCACATGTCGATGGTGACAAATTTCCATGAATGTAATAGTTAACGGACATAAAAATAATGCAGTAGAAGGGGCTGTATATCAGAGGTTTCCACATGTGACTTACTTAATTATGGGTGAAGAGATACACTAATAAGTGACATCCCTTTTAAATATTATTTTATGTATGTGACTGAATAAATATGATTTATTTTTTAATGAATATCAATGTGTAGTGTTGCTAGCTTAAGGTGGCAGCATAAAGACACTTAATTTATTTTGTTTTATTCTTTGAACTATGTATAGGGATGCGGTGCTGCAGCCTATCCTTCAGCCCAATCATGGTTGGAGTTTTTATAAAACAGAAAAATAAACTTTTGCTGAGAATTTTTACTGTATTTTATGTAGCTACATTACAAAATGCATTACATTTTTACTGTATAGTATGTGCAAAAACATTTCTGGATTTAAAGTGGAACTTTTAACTTATTTGGATAGATACATTTGGGAGTAATTAGAAAAAGAGAGAAGAAAAAAATGCTCTCAAAAGTTGACATTTGTCACAGAAACAGGATGAAAATTTTCCAGTGGGTATACCTTTAATGGTGACAACTGTCAAAGATGGTATCTGCCCTCACTTTCAACTTAATTCCTGTCATGTCAGTTTTATGTTAGCCAAACACTTGGACCCTTTGTCCAGCTTTCAGTCACAAAAGTAACTAAGAACATCAATGCAACTTGCCATCAGTTCTGTTGGATGTAGGTTACAATTATTCTTTCAATTGCTCTGGGTCTTCTTGAAACTGACACCTAATTGTTCAAAATATGGCTATTGTAACTTGTATATGTACTAATCCTGCAAAATTTATGTCTCAAATTCCAAGTTTCATCTTTTATAAACATGGCAAAGGAATGATATGCAAACATCTAAATACCATAGCATCTAAAAGTACTAAACTGAAAATGGTAAACTTGATCCTCAAACAAGCTTTTAGAAATTAGTGAAATGTAAAAAGGGAAAATGCAGATTAAAGCCTTTATAATTAGTTGACTAAAAATTCATGTGAAATGCTAATCTAATACAAGCTTTTTCTATTCACTAGCATGAACATTTTCAGAATTTTGAAATTTAAAGAATTGCTGAGATGTTATTTTATCCACTGTTCCAGGCTAAGAAAAAGGGTAACTGAGATGAGATTATACAACAAGAGGAATGTGATGTGTAGGAAAATATTCTCCAGTTGTGATAAGCACCTGAAATATTTGAAGATACAGTACTGTACTTTTGTGTAAGTTACTGTAGGTATAGTTCTTTTTATTATTTTTTTTAATAACTTTTTTATAGTTATCCTACCAAAAATACAGCGAGTACTGTAACCATACCGGACACAGCAGGACAGTGTTTGGTAAAGTCAGTCCTTTATTATTATTTTTATTGTTATTAATGATTGATATAGAACCACCATCTTTTGTGGACTGCTAAAGTTTTAAAAATTAAGTGTGAGTAATATAGATATTATTACATGGAACATTTCCAATGGCAAATACAGTAAATAGAATTAATATACTGTAGATAGAGCAATTACATGACACAGTAAGAAAAACAGCCCTGGTCATAGAAGCTTCTAATTCATTAAGATAAGGTTGTATTCTTTCTAAAGACCCACATTTTCCGAAACATTTTTAAATGTAAAGGTTGCAGCCTTAGTATTGACCAGTACGTGGAAGAGAATTCCAGAGATGATGATGGAAGGCTCATAAAAAGTCTTGGATGAGAGAGTATGAAAAGGTTGCTATAGTGGATGAGAAAAGCATGTGAAAAGACTACACTAGAAATATGCCAGAGGACCAGTGTGGAAAGAACCTTCTAAAGTTCAAAGTCAGAAATAAATTATCCTGGAAATTTTCAGTTGAAAAACTGACACAGAGCAATAGCAGTTAAGGAAATAATGAGTGGATGGGTTGGCCAGCAGATTTGGATTAGAGTGCTATCTTTATGTTTGAAGGGAAATCACAGAGGAGGGTGGTGCAATAGTCAAGACATTGAGATTAGATCACTTTTGTAGCTTTGGTACAGTAAAAACAAATACTCTGTTTTGATGGGCTTTACCTGGCTTATCAGAGCTATAGAAGCTGCTTTCACCTATTACGACCCTTCATCAGCTTTTTTATCTTTTTCACAAAAAAATACAATGAAATAGTAAATACAACATTTAAAGCAACAGTACACAAATAACAACAAAATGCAAAAAAATTACACAATTACATTATACACTACAAGAATTAAGCCTAAATACAGTAAAATACTGTAGATAATTAAAAAAAGGTAGATTTTTTTCTTAAGCAAATTTTGCCTAAGCAGTTCATTTAGGGAAAGTCCCTGCTTTGGTGAAAGGTTACCAACAGCAAAATCAGATATTTTGTGATACAGGTCTGTTATGGATTTTAATGGGGAACACCACATAGAAAAAAAGGCAAAGGGCCCCCCCCCAAAATGTAACCTAAGTCACCTGCTGATTACTGTGTGTTACATTCTAGGAAAAGAAGGATCAAGAAGCAGTATAGTGTAATGGCATTTAGAATAAACAGTAAGTAGATTATTAGCAGTCTCTGTGGAATGATTAGGGAAAAATTTAGATTGACAATGACCATACAGGGAATTGGAAGATATAGTTAACAAATCCTGTCTGAATGTGGCAATCTGAATTAGAAGTGGAGACCTGAGACAAAGCAGTTGAAGAAGGTTAAATGGACTAAAGGGGGCCCTTCTGAATGGCGGTGTCATGACACCTTGCTTAAGCAAAGATAGTTTACAGAGTATAAACTAAATTGCATGGAGTTTGCATGTTCTCTTTGTTGCTTGGGTTTTCTCTGGGTAAGCCAGTATTCTCCCACACTCCAACGTTATGCAGGCAAGTTAGAAAATTAGATAATTCTTTTTAATTTTCTGCCAGAATGTGTGAAAAAATAGGCTATGCATATTAGTTACCACATTCTCCATGCAATTGGTTAGGGTTGAAGAAAGACCTAGTGACTTACCTTGCAAAACTTTGTAAAGAAAATTCTATCAAAAAAGGCTCCCAAGACATGGCATTTAGAGAGAGCGCTCATATAATCAAGGACAGTTGGATACAACTGTACATATATATATATATATATACAGTGGGGATCGAAAGTTTGGGCACCCCAGCTAAACATTTGTATTAATGTGCATAAAGAAGCCAAGGAAAGATGGAAAAATCTCCAAAAGGCATCAAATTACAGATTAGACATTCTTATAATATGTCAACATAAGTTAGATTTTATTTCCATCATTTACACTTTAAAAATAACAGAAAACTAAAAAATGGTGTCTGCAAAAGTTTGGGCACCCTGCAGAATTTATAGCATGCACTGCCCCCTTTGCAAAGCTGAGACCTGCCAGTGTCATGGATTGTTTTCAATCATCATCTGGGAAGACCAGGTTATGTCAATCTCAAAGGTTTTAAATGCCCAGACTCATCTGACCTTGAGCAAACAATCAGCACCATGGGTTCTTCTAAGCAGTTGTCTAAAAAACTGAAACTGAAAATAGTTGACGCTCACAAAGCTGGAGAAGGCTATAAGAAGATAGCAAAGCATTTCAGATGTCAATATCCTCTGTTCGGAATGTAATTAAGAAATGGCAGTCATCAGGAACAGTGAAAGTTAAAGCAAGATCAGGAAGACCAAGAAAAATATCAGACAGAACAACTCGCAGGATTGTGAGAAAAACAATTCAAAACCCATGTTTGACTGCACGATCCCTCCAGAAAGATCTGGCAGACACTGGAGTTGTGGTACACTATTCCACTATAAAGAGATACTTGTACAAATATGGTCTTCATGGAAGAGTCATCAGAAGAAAACCTCTTCTACGTCCTCACCACAAAAATCATCGTTTCAACTTTGCAAATGAACATATAGACAAGCCTGATGCATTTTGGAAACAAGTTCTGTGGACCGATGAGGTTAAAATTGAACTTTTTGGCCGGAATGAGCAAAGGTACGTTTGGAGAAGAAGGGGCACAGAATTTAATGAAAAGAACCTCTGTCCAACTGTTAAGCATGGGGTTGGATCAATCATGCTTTGGGGTTGTGTTGCAGCCAGTGGCACAGGGAACATCTCACGAGTAGAAGGAAAAATGGATTCAATAAAATTTCAGCAAATTTTGGATGGTAACTTGATGCCATCTGTGAAAAAGGTGAAGTTAAAGAGAGGATGGCTTCTACAAATGGATACTGATCCTAAACACACCTCGAAATCCACGGGGGATTACATCAAGAGGCGTAAACTGAAGGTTTTGCTATGGCCTTCACAATCTCCTGACCTCAACATAATTGAAAATCTATGGATAGACCTTAAAAGAGCAGTGCGTGACAGACAGCCCAGAAATCTCAAAGAACTGGAAGACTTTTGTAAAGAAGAATGGGCAAAGATACCTCAAACAAAAATTGAAAGACTCTTGGCTGGCTACAAAAAGCATTTACAAGCTGTGATACTTGCCAAAGGGGGCAGTACAAGATATTAACTCTGCAGGGTGCCCAAACCTTTGCAGACGCAATTTTTTTGTTTTCTGTTATTTTGAAAGTGTAAATGATGGAAATAAAATCTAACTTTTGTTGACATATTATAAGAATGTCTAATCTGTAATTTGATGCCTTTTGGAGATTTTTCCATCTTTCCTTGGCTTCTTTATGCACATTAATACAAATTTTTAGCTGGGGTGCCCAAACTTTCGATCCCCACTGTATATAAACCAAATAATATTTTAGGCCTACATTCTTTGAAACTCCTTGACTTATTGCACAGCAATTTCAAATATGCAGGAGTCAGTTTATAATTTTTTTCAGGTTATAAGCAGCATGCACAGTCTGTAACTAAGTGTTCCTGCAAAGTTCATTGCATTTTCAGGACTCCTTGTAGAGTATATCTTTTACTTAAATCCCGAAATGTTTTCTTCATGCAGTATTGAATCCGAAGCTGACATAGTTCTAAGGAAAATTCTATGTGATATATTGTGGAGGGTAGAGGATTACAGAATGCTTTGTACTGTTCACCCCACACACATTTCCTCCACACAAGGACAAACTGCCCACAACATCAGCTTAGGTGCTGAATTTCAGACACATTCTGTATTTTTTTGTACAATCAATAGACAAACAGAAGCAGCTGATGAAAGGAGGATTTGTCTCCTGAAACATTGTGTCTGTCTTATCGATCCACAAACACTGTTATGTTTCACTAAATTTCTGTTCCAAAAAAATATGTGTGCCTTGCTCTCTTTACAAGAAGCTTGGTTTCATTTCCCCTTTGACACATCTTACAGTGTCACAGATAGATCGGGAATTCAAGCAGCATCCAGACAGCACTGAGTTCTCACTTTTCCCACTTGACTGCTTGTTATTGAAATAGGTCAGTGTGAAGTCAAAATGGCTTCTTCAAGCAAAAAGTGTAAACAGAATTCAGAGGTATTAACCTCTGACAACAATACTGATAACTGAAGACTGAGCCTTTATTTTGCCTAGTAACATGTTATCACTGCCACTAGTTAATCCTGCCATCACAGTTGAAGTTTCATTCGTTTTCTCCTGAATTGGTCCAAAATCGAGCTGTGGGTGGCTCTTTCAGCAACCAGTTCAATAAAAATTGATTTAAAAATTGCCTGAGCATTATCAGCTATCCTGAGCCATATTAGGCTAGCCTTAGGCAACTTTATGTCACATAGCATGTAACTTCAAAGATGTTTTACTGTTTGATCTTGCTAAACTTCTGTTTCACCTACCTAAACCCTTCGTGTTCACTTTAATGTACAGATGATGTGGGCGCAATATTATGTTAAGATATCTGATGTACAGTAGGCACAATTGTACATGATGCTTAGACTTGTACTTTCTGCCTTTATATAATTGGTTGCTGAGCCACTGAGCTTTGCATTAGTGTACAGTGCCTTGAAAAAGTATTCATACCCCTTGAAATTTTCCACATTATGTCATGTTACAACCAAAAACGTAAATGTATTTTATTGGGATTTTAGGTGATAGACCAACAGAAAATGGCACATAATTGTGAAGTGGAAGGACAATGATAAATGGTTTTCAAATTTAATTACAAATAAATATGTGAAAAATGTGGCGTGCATTTGTATTCCGCCCTCCTGAGTCAATACTTTGTAAAACCACAACAACTAGCAGAGTAGGGGATAGTCAGGCCTTCTCAATATGTATTTATTTCAGTGTGTTCCAGGATAAGATTGGCCTGTCTTTGGATCCATCCTACATTCCTAAGCTAGCATCTAATTTCCATCTGAGATTACTGTTCCCTGTGTTCAACCTAATCCTTTGGATGAGGAAGAAGACTTTCATAAAATGGATGTGAGAAGGTGTTTGCTCAGGTATTTGCAGTTCACAAACATTTTACAATAAAGATAAAAAAAATCTTAGTACAATTCCAATGACAGAATAAAGGTCATAAGTCTTCCAAGATCACTATCCTCAGATGGATCACCCAAGCTACCCATTGTAGTTACAGTACTTACTTTACCCATGTTTTGTTTCGGAAGACTCCAGTGGTACTGTCAGTAGTTGTATTGTGACAATTAAGGTATGATAAGGCACCTTATGGTTCCTAAATCCATAGCACTGCTCCAAATCTTACACCTCTTAATGGCCATGAACCATCAGGGTGCTGGCTCCTCTGCTCCAGCATGAAGATGAAGAATCACACTCTTTAATTATCCCTTTCTTGATATTGTAGTCTGCTGACAATAAAGTAACTGCATGCACATAGTCTCCACCCAAAAAAAACAAACTTTTTAAAAGTGTTTCACCCCAATAGGCTTGTTCATGAGAATAGAACAAGCACACTGTGGTGAAATATGTTTTGGAGGTGTGATTTTTTTCATTTGGAGACTACTGTATATGTAAACAATTTTTACAGTGCTTTTTGCTTCCCACATGTTCACCTTAATTTTTGTTCTGTTGAAAAATCTTCAGTAAAAGTTATCTTACCCCAAATCCAGTGGCTAGACTAGTTGTTGCTAACTAGCATGCAATTCACTCATGCATCCTGATGAATAAGCTCGTTGAGATACAAAAACAGCCTGTTGTACAACATAGTACAAAATGTTTGAAGATGACATGGAAACATAAAAAGTGGTAAGTGAATTACCTGGTTTGAGTTCCCACCCTAATCTATCAAATTTACATGTTCATATTTAGGAACTTTTACAGGTTTTTTTTAGTTTTGTATAGAGTATGGAAGGGTTAAACTCCCTTTTTTGCTGTCTTTCTTCCACTGGTGAGATTTCTCTTTACGCTCTGTTTCCTGAACACAACAGGAAGTTAAAATTTCTCCAAAGATCCTCTCTTAGAGTGCTGTCATTGCAACAAGTATCCCCAGTGGAAGACTTCCCTCCCCTGCATTCCTGTTTCAGCCCTGGCATCTCTCTACAAAAGTAAGATTGTTTAAGAATATTTGTCTTTCAATATGTTCATGAAATTTTGTATGAAAGTTGGTAACATAACATTACATATGCTGTCAATTAATAAACAGATATGAATTGTGTTTTTTCATGTAGGAAGTGGAATGCATTAAACAATGGTAAATTATCAAATAATTTAAACACTGAATCAATGGTGAATGTAATGAAATCTAAGAGGAATAACACACCAGGATTTAATTAAAGATTATTCTAATATCCATTGGGTTAATGTGGGCACGGATCTAAAAAAGAGTACAAATACATTTATCTAACGTCTAGAAAAAAAAGAAATGGAAGGAGTTGGCTGGACGTGAGGTATGAAGGTATAGGAGAAAGTTAAGGTAAAATCTTCAGCTCAGCAAGTTCATTTAAATAAAAGAGTTGATAATCAGTGTTAAATTCAGGTGGTAGATGAATGTTCACCCATGGCTGTCATATTGTCAGGAAGCATGAACCAGGCGGAGACAGACAGTGAAGTTAAAATCACACCTTCAATAAAATAACAATAAAATATAACATAGATCAGCAATGTAGTCAAAACAGAAGCCAGAGTTTGGATGCCAGAGCAGGTTATCAGATGAGACAGAGTCAGGAAACTAGAAGTCAGTGTAGTCAAGAGCCAAAATCAGGAACAAGAATCCGAAGAGAAGTCAGCCAGACCGAGTTGTACACAGGAAAACAGGCAGGAACACACTGGAGATCACAGACCATGCAAGGGCAAGGAAGAAATGAGCTAGGCTGCAAAAATAGCAAAAGGGCTGGCTGTAGGCTGAACTAATGAGGCATGTAATGGTATCCAGGTGAGTTACTGTGGAGACAATGAGTGGCTGGTAATTAACCGAAAGCAGAGCAGATTCTGAGCACTGAAATAAAAGAGTTGCTTGCTAAGTAGCAGGAGCCCAGCCCTGACACATATAGGGTTGCATTTTGATGATGCAGCAGTGAGAAAAGCCTAAAGTTTTCAATTCACCATGACACAATAAGGCAATTGTTAACATTTGAATAACTAGAAGATGGTGTATTCCAAGAATTTGAAATAGTGGCCAACATATAATTAGCATAGATGTATTAGTTATTAACCCCCCTTTTCCCCCATGTACCTCAATATGCCAAAAATATTTTCAGTTATAATCATGCAATTAAGTGAATACTAATGATGGGAAGAAAACTGCAGACAGTGAAGATCTCTTTTATCTGTTTTGTATATAATAATGTCCTAAAAAAATTAAATTGAAAGTCTTATAGTGGTGTACCATGCATTACAGTGAAAGAAGGGGCAATTATCTGTGTGTTTTATTAAATAAATGTTAAGGTTTTAATAGTAGTTAATGTAGGGAACCAGGGCTTCAGAGCTGTGTGATCCATCGGCCATGCTGTGAATGTTTAAAAGCAGCCATTTAAAAGGCAGATAGACAAACTGAGCCACAAGACTTAGTGATTTGTCACTATTACGAATGAATGATCACCACTGCTTGTTCATTCTTAATAGTAAAATATCACTAGTGACTGTGTGTAATCTGTTTGTGGCTGCTTGTACATATACAGGGCACCAGCAGATATTTATGATTGTTCACTGATTGTTCATTCCTAATACTGACAGGTAAGTCAGCTTTGAGAAGGGGTGGGGCTCTGCACTGGCTGTTCTTTCCCAACAGGAACATCCACAATTTGGGCTTTTGGGCTTCAAAATGGGGTGCAGTTACAGCCAGCATATAGAGGTATGTTTTGGAGATCTAAACACTACCAAGTGCTGAATCCACTTGGTCCCCTGGGGAGTTAAATAAAATCTAAAACAATCTAATGAGAGTTCCATAATTACTTAAACTCAGAGTTGTGTATGTCCAGAGGATGTTTATTTAAAAAAAGCTCAAAGTAAAATTCCAAAGGTTAAGATGCCATTCCACATGCTTTAGACCGTAGACTGACAACTGCAAAAGCATAAGGAAGAATACCCAGAACCAGGGGCGGACTGACAACTCATGGGGCCCCCGGGCAATAGGGGATCATGGGGCCCCTGTGTCCTTGCCCACACTCAAAGCACTCCCAAAAAAGCCTATAAAAAGGTACCAGGGGCATTTCATGGGGCTCCCTACTGACCCCGGGCCCTCGGGCAGTGCCCGAGGGCTCAAATGGTCAGTTTGCCCCTGCCTGGACCTGAATTGACAGCTCTAGAAGGGATACAGTGCCATTTCATCAGTAATTTATAGTTCGATTCTATAGAATAAAAATTAATTAAACAGTGTGCAATTAGGTTCCATATTTGTCACCATTTTTCTTTTGAGAACTCAGAAGCTAGGTCTTCTTCCCATTTAGTAGCGTATGGCAATTTATAATCAATTTTAACCTGTGTAAGTTATAAGTAAGGCCCCGTACACACTATCTGTTTTGGTTTTTTTTTGTCTCAACCCAGCAGGCTGAACAAAAAAAATCACTGACAAATCACTGTACTAACACAAACCGTGTTAATACAGTGTTAATACAGTGATCTCCCCTTGCTGTGCTATTGTGTTTTGACAGGATGACTGCTCCCCCCTGAGAGAACACACCAGTCAACGCTCTCAGATTGGCTGAGAGCGGTGATCTGAAGCCAATTGGCAGACCTTTTTCAGTCATGCCCCTTCGACAGAAACTGGATGAACGTCTGGCTTCTATCCGTCCGGGTGCCATCCCACCTGATGTTTGGCCAATGTTTAGTTATCAGACCAGAACAGTGAGGATATTCAGGACATTGGGGCGGTTTACTAAATCTGATGCAGCTCTGAATTGAAGCCAATTAGCTTCCATTTTTTTTGTCAAAGCTTAATTGAACAAGCTGAAACTAGAAGCTGGCTATCATGCACAGCTGCACCAGATTTTGCACACTCCCGTTTTAGTAAATCAACCCCATTGTCTTTCAAAGGGGGTCATAGGGAGGGGTGATGTATGACTCTATGGAAACAATTGTGCAAATTGTTTCAGTTGGAAGTGACAGAAAAGTTCAAAAGCAGGAATTTAAAGGTTATTGTGGGGAAGGAAAAATGATATACACAACAAAACACCATTTGCCTCCAGATATTAAAATAATTTGGGCTTTCAAGTCCACATTAAAATGCTGGATTCTTCTAAAGTCTAGTTAAAGGGGCAATGAGGGGATAATAAAATAACATTTCTATCGCAAATATTGCCTGAAATTTGACCTTGTACTTTGTGTATACTTCTGGGAAAAGCAGTTAGCCGGTCTGTAATGTATTTTGGGAAACCTTTGGTGGGCTCCCCATGCCATTTTTGAAAAATAAAAGCCATCAAAGAAATATAAATTACTAACAAATGTTTCTATTAAATTGCCAGTTTTTCTGAGTACACCCAAAAGCAAAAAATGACAAAAAAAGCAATAAAAAAAAAAATAGTGCGACCCCCCCAAAAAAATTTATATCAGAACTTTATTCTTGACAAGTGTCTGTTATGGATTTTAACCCCACATAAAATAGGAGCATGGGGCCACCCAAAAAATTCACACTAGATCCTTTGGATGGATTTTAAGGGGTACCCCATGCAAAAAAAACCCAAACAAAATTAAATGCCCCCCCCCCCAATCCATACCAAACCCTTATCTGAACATGCAGACCCATTTGCCAGGAAACAGTGGGGGGAGGGGCACTTCCTGAACCATATCAGGCCACATGTCCTCAACATGGGGAGGATACCTTGCTCTCATATAGGTGAGGACAAGTGGTGGTTGTGTGGGTCTGTGAATAGGGGGATTCTAAGAATCTGGAATCTTAAGGGATACCAAGAAACATAGTACCCCTGCACATTAACAAACAAATGTTAACAGACAGCCTTAGTTGGAGGCTGTCACATTCAGCAGCTGTAGTAACGCATTTGTTAATTTTTTCACTTCCTGCTGCAGCCAGTGATTCTACCTGGCTGGCGGGTAAACAGTTCACCCATTTGCCAAATACTGAACAAGCAAAGTTCCAAACAAAATCAACTTTGGTTCGAACTTGAAGCTCATCCCTACTTCTTACAATTGTCTAAGAAGCTATTTTTGCTCACTTCTGTTGTATCTTTAGGACAGGAAGTAAAGTAATATCTTCACAATGTGACAAAGACAGCAAAATATAATCTGACAGGGGTTTTAACCCCTCACTACTATATCCTAAACAAAAGAAGTTGTGATTACACATACACTATATTGGAAGTCACCATCACCCAACGCATTCTTCATAGTTACCTCTTTTGTTAGTTCAGCATTAAGCTGAAGGTCACCTCATATATTTTCTTTCTAATCATTTCGATAGTTAATGGGTTTACCAGAGGGTCACCAGTCAAAGGATCTTTTGACAATAGAGGAAACATTTTGCTAGTTAAAAAATCTTTTGGCCTAAAGAAAGAATCCTTATTGCCCTAATTCAGATGTCCCAGAGTAAAAAATAAAGCCTAACTCCTAGTTACATATCTGTGGAACAAAATCAGAAAAGGAGCACCATGTCTCACCAGTTGTAAATCTTAAAGATTGTCTCCAGCCATTTTTTTTCTTTTTTTAGTTTTGGAAAGAGTGGGGAAAGTGTAAAACTTATGTCAGCTATTTATTGAGGACTATGCACCCATTAGAGAAACTTACCCTAGTTTTTACTAAGCATTAAAACCTATAGATCAAGAAAACTAAAAATCTCTATTTTTGTTCTATAGAAAAAATAATGTGAACACAGGACAATTATGTATTGGATTCCAGACCTTACAGGCCCAGAAGATGCCTTTTCTGCCCTTAGAGTTATGCCTTAGATACTGACCAAAAGTTGTCTAATACTGGTCATAATACAAACTCCTATTTTCCTACTGAAAAATAAATATTCCTGCCCCTTGGGTTTATTGTGAATTGTACATCCCAAGTGAAAGTATAAGCCATAAGGCATGTTTCAGTAACCCAAGTAACAATTCAGCGTTAGCTAAGAACATTTGTGTAGCAAGGAGCTTATATAATAAAATAACAAATTTCAAGGAGTGGAAACTGCATTTATTTTTTCAAAATGCTCCCCTGCCGCATTTATACGCTTATCCCAGTGTTTAACTAATGTCTGGAAAGCTTAAGCATAGAACAATTTGTCAGTACGCCTGAACCATCCTAAGACAGCCTGCTTCAATTTGTCATAATTGTATTCACCATTCCCAAAGAAAGATTTGTCTCATGTGCAATTTCACAACAGGATATGTGTCGATTATTCAGGATCAGGCTTTCCACGTGCTGAATTTTCACAGGAATGGCTGCTGTGGGTTGGGAACCACCATGGCCAGGATCATCACTGACAAACATATCAATCTTTGAAATGTTTACACCATTGAAATGTCTTATTGTGGCTGAGTGCCTCATCACCATACTGTGCTTGAAGTTTTCTGTAGATATCTGCAGGTTTTCCATCTTCGTTCACAAGAAATGTCATCACCACACGCTGTTCCATGCATGCACTAACACTGTTGTATGCCATCTTGGTTAACGGTCTCTGAACCGGCCAGCGACATGTGCACCACCTATCAGAAATAGGACACACATGCCACTTACTACTGCTTGTATTACCACCACACTAGCATTCCTTTTTATACCTGTAAAATTCAAAATCCAGGTTTAAATTGAATGCCCCTCACAGGTAAATATATAAATAAAAAATACAGTTCCATTACTTTCCATAATAAGCACAGAACTTGTCAAAGCATTTGTTCTGCTGTGACATGAAGGAATTATTCACAATTTGGAAGAACTTGCTTTCGAGCCTTGATGATGAGATATTGAGCTTGTTTACAATGTGACCGGAATTACAATATCAGTATGCCCTGTCTTCCCCAATTATGAATTCAATGAAGAAAATATTGTCATCTGTAAAGGAAGGCTTGGATGTCTTCATGCCTAATTGTCTTGAAACTCTATTCTTCCATTAGTGATGCGGGAAAACTAATCAACAATTCAACAGCCATTCAATGCACCCCGTGAGTCTGCCAACAGCTTAAAGAAGACAGGTAATATAATTTTTCATCCACAATTATAATAAATGCACTTTTGAATGTTAGTTTTTAGCGCCTTAGCTTCTGGGATTTGTCTAGTCCTACATTTACCACCTCATTACTGGGCACTTTCACTCCCCTTCCTGTCCAGACCAATTTTCAGCTTTCAGTGCTCTTACACTTCAAAATGACTACTCAGTCATGCTACACTGTACCCAAATAAAATTGTTATCATTTTTTTTCACACAAATAGAGCTTTCTTTTGGTCATATTACCATTGTTTTTTTTTTTTTGCAATATAAGTGAAAAAAAGAGCAAAAATTTAAAATAACCCAAATTAGTGTATATTATTTAGCCTGTGTGAAAATTAGTCTGCAAGCTATGCTACGCATCATATCATCTCATCTAATTTCTCGAGGCCCTAAAATGTCAGGACAGTACAAATACCCCTAAATGACCACTTTTTGGAAAGTAGACAGTCAAAGACAGTAAGAGGCGTGGAGAGTTTTTTGATGTATTTTTTCCCGACAAACCTTGGAAAATAAAGAAATGTTTTTATATATATATATATATATATATATATATATATATAAAAAAAGGAACCCAGGAATCACTGCACCAGCGTAGTGTCTGACAGTGGGTCCAAGGATTTCATCCCGATACCTAATGGCAGTCAGGGTGCCATTGTCTATCCTGTAGAGGTCTGTGTGCCTCCATGGATGTGCCTCCCCAAACTATCACTGACCCACCACAAAAACGGTCATGCTGAATGATGTTACAGGCAGCATAACCTTCTCCACAGCTTCTCCAGACCCTTTCATGTCTGTCCCATGTACTCAGGGTGAACCTGCTCTCATCTGTGAAAAGCACAGGGCACCAGTGGTGGATCTGCCAATTGTGGTGTTCAATGGCAAATGGCAGTCGAGCTCTATGGTGCCAGGCAGTGAGCACAGGGCCTACTAGAGGACATCGGGCCCTCAGGCCACCCTCGTGAAGTTTGTTTCTGATTTTTTGGTCAGAGACATTCACACCAGTGGCCTGATGGAGGTAATTTTGTAGGGCACTGGCAGTGCTCATCCTGTTCCTCCTTGCATAAAGGAGCAGATACCAGTCCTGCTGATGGGTCAAGGACCTTCTACAGCTCTGTCTAGCTCTCCTACAGTAACTGCCTGTCTCCTGTAATCTCCTCCATGCTCTTGAGACTGTGGTGGGAGACACAGCAAACCTTCTGGCAATGACATGTAGTAATGTGCCATCTGAGAGGAGTTGAACTGCCTGTGCAACCTCTGTGGGGTCCAAGTATAGTTTCATGCTACCAACAGTGACACTGACCCTAGGCAAATGCAAAACTAGTGAAAAACAGTCAGAAAAGATGAGAAGGGAAAAAATGTCAGTGGCCTCCACCTGCATTCCTGTTTTGAGGGTTGCTTCATTGTTACCCATCTAGTGCACCTGTTGTTAATTTCATTAACACCAAAGCAGCTGAAACTGATTAACAGCCCCCTCTGCTACTTAGCTGACCAGATCAATATCCCAGGAGCTTAATTGACTTGATACTATACTCTGATTAAAAAGTGTTCAGTATGGCAATACCACACGTGTAAGACTTTTTCACAGCCTAGCCACATAGAGAGGCCCAACATGCAAGGATCACCTTTAGGCATCCTAGGTGCATAAATTACACATCTATTTTCTTGGCTACCTATCTAACAAATTTTGAAGGCCCTGGAGCACCAAGACAATGAAATTACCCAAAAGATGACCCCATTTTGGAAAGCAAATACCCCAAGGTATAATCTATCAAGCATAATGAGTCTTCAGAGCATGTCATTTTTTTCCCCAAAAGTTTCTGGAAATGTGGAAAGTAAATGAAAACATACTATTTTGTACACAAAGTTGTCAATTTATAAAATATTTGTAACACACAACATGGACATACCATGAATTACACCAAAAAACACTTTCTGCTGAGCAAAGGGTAAACAAAGGATTACCTGTGGTTTGAGTAGTGCAGTTGTCCACAGAGGAGAGAATTGGTCCAGAGATGTGGTCAGTGACAGCGAAAGGAATCATTCAGGCAGCTGGTGGGAATACTTGCTATAGTCAGTACAGGCAGCTAGCAGGCAGAGGTGTGGTCAGTTCAGGTGGCAAGCAGAGGCATGATCAATTAACAGGCCAGGGTCAGTCGGCAGTAGGCATAAATATCAGGCTTAGGGCCTTGGTCAGGTAGGACCTGGGAACAGGAGTACAGGCTTCTTCCCAGCCAAATCTCTTTGAAGCCCCAGTCTCCGGACCCTAATCCAGGAATTACAAAACCTGGAGAAAACCAAAAAGTTAGTTTTCTCCACTTGGAAAAACTACTCTGGTGCCCCTCACATACGTGAGACCCCTGTGCTATCTTGAATCCCATAATTACAGTAGCAGGGCAAAAGATCAGTCCAAGCGGCAGGCAAAAATATGTGGTCAATTAACAGGCTGAGGTCAGTTCAGGTGGAAGGCAGAAACATGGTTGATAAACAATTTATCGGACAGGCAGAAGCTTCATCGATAAACAGGACAGGGTGGCAGGCAGAGGCATGGTCAAATAATAGGCCAGTGTAAATTCAGGTGACAGGAAGAGGCATGGTCAATTTAGGCGGCAGGCAGAGGCATGGTTGGGTAAAAGGCCAGGGTCAGTTCAGGACCAGACAGAGGCATGATGAGTGTGAAGGCGGATGGTAAGATACGGGGAAACAACAGAAAGTCAGAATTACTTTCACCATACTTCACTAATATTGCAGAGAAGTATGGTAACAGTGGAAGTAGTCTCATATGCATAAGCCTGGTTGTCATGTCTAACTCCACCTCTGGAACATACATTTATTTTGACATGTTTGGCCTGTTTCTGTGGGAGGGACTTTATCTGGAAAATAGTGTTCGTGAAGTCTGCTCACTGCATCTGAGCAAATGCTTTTTGGTGGGCCTTCCTGGTATACAAGGGCAGAGACAACTTCCTCCTGATATCTGAGAAAGGGTTCAGGTTTTTCAGTAGATTTACGGTAGATAACATAAGAATTATAAATTGAAGAGCTGAATGTAAACTTTATAGTACCAGTGACAGGTTCTTCTTGTTGCAGAATAGGACTGGATCATCTGATTGTTATAATCAATTCCCCCATGAACATATTGTACTCGTACAGACATTCGATAGATTCCCATTGTGGATTGAAGAAAACATATATATATCCCATTTGTCCTTTCACTCCATAGCCAACACTTCTTAATTTTTGCTAACTCTTAGACTCCCCTTTTTGTAGTTTTGTATGCAACAGCCTTTGCGGGAAGGACTTTGTATTAGCTCTTACTGTGCCACATGCTAGTGTTTGCTTCTGGTAAAGACTGTATATTAATAACTCTTTTCAAGGAGTGGGAATGCAAGGTCCCAAATGATTTTCCCACTGGTTTCAATATAGTTTGGGCAGTTAGGGGGATGCAGCTGGTGTCCTTTACTACATACACACAGAAGGCATACATGTACCCTGTGGCTCTGTTGCAGAACTTGTACAGTTTCACCCCATATTTGTCCCTTTTACTGGGGATTAATTGCTTGGTGCTCAGCCTGCCAGTGAAGTGGAGAAGCAACTCATCCACACAGATGTTTTTGTCTGGATATACAACTGGGAAAAAATATTGGCGAAAAAATTAAGTGGCTGAATTTCAGAATGTTTATCATATGCGGGGCCATTTCAGAGAGGGCACTGTGTGCTATCACTGAAATGGGGGAACCGCATAATCATAAAATATCTTGTTCTTGGCATAACTAATGAATAAATGGGCATGTGATGAATGAGGTGGGTGGACCAGTAAGAGTGTAACTTTCTTTTTTGTAAGTCCCATATTAAATGTGAGACCCAAAAAGATTTTGAATTCCTCCACTGGCATAGTTACACAGTTAGTCTGGCTTAAAAAAGTCCATCTAGTTCAACCAATAAAAATGGGGAAAACATTTATATTCTATACCCACAGTTGATCCAGAGGAAGGCAAAAACCCCAGCAAAGCATGATCCAATTTGCTTCCGCGGGGGAAAAATCCTCTCATGTCATTCCGTCAGCCTCCCCTGTCCCTACAAGCTCTCCACATGATTCTGATACTGAAGTGAATGTAGGAGAACAGAACACAGAGCCTACCCTTACACAGATTATGCAGGCTATTCAGAACTGTAAGAAAGCTTTGACTTCACAGATTGAGACCATCCATATTGATTTTTCCCTGCTGAAACAAGAAATAAAGCTAGTGTGGCAGAGGAATGTATTAACTCCCTAGAAGACACCGTTACCCCTCTTTCTGCCTTAGTCAGGAAAGCTACTGACAAAATGGCAACCCTTAAAGATAAAATCGATGATTTGGAAAATCGATCAAAACTTTGTGGGATTTCCTGAATGCCCAGAAGGGGCAAAACCTGAATGCTTATTATCTACCTGGCTGCGGGAGGTGTTTGGGTCTGATTTGATACCAGCGACTTTTGCTATAGAGAGAGCACACTGCACTCCTCAGTGCCTTCCTCTATCAGGATCTACGCTATTTGCATGGATACTCAACTTCCAGGATAAAGTGGCTATTCTGCAAGCTGCCATAGAAAAAGGAGAACTCCACTACAATGGTAATCATATATCCGTATATCCTGATTCCTTGGTGAATGTACAATGTCAACGTGCCTCATTTACATCTGTTGAAGCCCATATGAGAGCTCACGGTCTGCAATATTCTATGCTCTTCCCAGCCAAACTTCTCCTTATTCATGAAGGTAAGGCCCATTTTTTTCACTTCTCTGCAGGAAGCAACAGCCTTGATTGACGATAACTTTGGGCCCCCTCCAAAACAACAGAGCTCTCATCCTTTCAGGCATATTACGGTTGTTTACTACACTTAGCCTTTGTTGGAGGTCTCAACTTTAGCTACTCCACCACACTGGGAATTTTGCTTTTCCTTGGTGGGGGGAATGGCACTTTCTTCCCTGATGTGCCTCCTGCACATCTAAAGAGCAGCACCCACTCATCCCTTAAAGGGAGCTCCGGCTGTTTTGGATCACCAGTAAAAGCCCCAGGATCCATTTGATGTACCATCCCACCCTTCAGAGGGAAGTTACTCCATTACCTGGCTTACCCTGATGACATCTGGATATATGTTTATGGGCGCATTAAAATTGCACGTCTGGTGAGTGTGCAATTCTTCCACAACTATTGCACAAGCACCAGTCCACCAGGAAAACAGGCACCTTAAGAGCACTGAAAGTCACCTTTGAACTGTTTACTATTTTATGCTCATTTATGAACTTTTATTCATTACCCTTTTATCAGATTTCATGGTCTTAATTTTTAATAATATTTAGCGCTGCACCATTATTGAATTGTTCGATTGAGGTTTTATCTTGGATACCTTTGTGCATAGCTGCTTCTCCCCCCCCCCCTCACATTACTTTACAATAACAATAATAACACTTGGTGCATGCTATCTAGTGAGATGGAAGAGACAATGTAAGTTTGTTGTTTTTTTTTTCTTGTATTAAGGCTTGTTGTTACTTTGGCAAGCCTTTTTTGTATGAAAAAATATCTTAAAAAAAGATAATTTGTTCAAAATGTCAAATGTTAAAAGCAAACAAAACTTGAACTACTTTTGAACAGCATTCAAATGTTCTCAGAATTTTCATGTGAATTTTCATTCAAACTTCTGCTAGTGTATACCCAACTTTAAACAGCTCTATAGGTTGTTCGCAATTTTGCAAATAGAGCAGAAGACTTTTTACAAGAAGTCACAGTTTTACCATGTTTTCTATAATTTATGGCAATTTTATAGAGATGTGTAATTTCATTGCTGTTTGGATCTGGTGCAGTTTTCGTAATTATATCCATGAAATAGAACCAATTATATTCTATTATGACCTATTATGATGGATTATAACTGGTACTATTTCAGGGACTTGCATTCAAACAAATTATATGTATTAGTACTTTTACTGGAGATGATCAAGAATATGTTCTGTAGATAAAATAGATCTACACTCTTTGAGGAAGAAAAAGCATAATAACTTGGGTTGTACAAAACGGAGATTAAAACTGGCTCCCTAAAACATTTGTTGAAAATGAGGACATTTCATTATTTGTCATTTTGGCATAATGCATTGGAGTCCATGGGGAAGGCATACTTTAGGTGGTATTTGGTTTTTAACTACTTCAGCTCTTGCACCTGTATACCCCATAGGGGCCAACACAATTATTACATTTCTATGGGCCTGTTAATTTGGCCAGAACTTTTTCATTTGGTGATATAGTTTTGTAAAAAACCTTTAAAATACTGAAACAATGCACCTTTTTTTACTAATACATATATTTTTTGGACAAACAAGCTCTCTTTTGGTGATTAAGTCTTTCAAAAGACTTTAAAATACTGAAAATGTATATTGTTTTTGTACTTTGATCGTGTTAGTTTGTTTAAAAAAAAATATTACCATAGATCAAATGTATAATTGCAATTCTATAGTTTGACCTATTTACAGGTGAAACTCAAAAAATTTGAATATCATGCAAAAGTTCATTTATTTCAGTAATACAACTTAAAAGGTCAAACCAATATATGAGATAGACTCATTACATGCAAAGCAAGATAGTTCAAGCCGTGATTTGTCATAACTGTGATGATTATGGCTTACAGCTCATGAAAACACCAAATCCACAATCTCAGAAAATTAGAATATTGTGAAAAGGTGCAATATTCTCGGCTCAAAGTGTCCCACTCTAATCAGCTAATTAAGCCATAACACCTGCAAAAGGTTCCTGAGCCTTTAAATGGTCTCTCAGTCAATTCAGTAGGAATCATAATCATGGGAAAGACTGCTGACCTGACAGTTGTGCAGAAAACCATCATTGACACCCTCCATAAAGAGGGAAAGCCTCAAAAGGTAATTGCAAAAGAAGTTGGATGTTCCCAAAGTGCTGTATCAAAGCACATTAATAGAAAGTTATGTGGAAGGGAAAAGTGTGGAAGAAAAAGGTGCACAAGCAGCAGGGATGACCGCAGCCTGGAGAGGATTGTCAGGAAAAGGCCATTCAAAAGTGTTGGGGACTTTCACAAGGAGGGGACTGAGGCTGGAGTCAGTGCATCAAGAGCCACCACACACAGACGAATCCTGGACATGGGCTTCAAATGTCATATTCCTCTTGTCAAGCCGCTCCTGAACAACAAACAACGTCAGAAACATCTTACCTGGGCTAAAGAAAAACAGACCTGGTCTGTTGTTCAGTGGTCCAAAGTCCTCTTTTCTGATGAGAGCAACTTTTGCATCTCATTTGGAAACCAAGGACCTAGAGTATGGAGGAAGAATGGAGAGGCACACACTGCAAGATGCTTGAAGTCCAGTGTGAAGTTTCCACAGTCTGCGTTGATTTGGGGAGCCATGTCATCTGCTGGTGTTGGTCCACTGTGCTTCATTAAGTCCAGGGTCAACGCAGCCGTCTACCAGGAGATTTTAGAGCACTTCATGCTTCCTTCCGCAGAGGAGCTTTATGGGGACGCTGACTTCATTTTCCAGCAGGACTTGGCACTTGCCCACACTGCCAAAAGAACCAAAACCTGGTTCAAAGACCATGGGATTACTGTGCTTGATTGGCCAGCAAATTCGCCTGACCTGAACCTCATAGAGAATCTATGGGGCATTGCCAAGAGAAAGATGAAAGACATGAGACCGAACAATGCAGAAGAGCTGAAGGCCGCTATTGAAGCATCCTGGTCTTCCATAATACCTCAGCAGTGCCACAGGCTGATAGCTTCCATGCCTCGCCGCATTGAGACAGTAATTGCTGCAAAAAGGGCCCAAACCAAGTACTGAGTACATATGCATGCTTATACTTTTCAGAGGTCCAATATAGTTCTATGTACAATCCATGTTTTATTGATTTCATGTAATATTCTAATTTTCTGAGATTATGGATTTGGGGTTTTCATGAGCTGTAAGCCAGTAAGACATAATCATCACAATGATGACAAATCACGGCTTGAACTATCTTGCTTTGCATGTAATGAGTTTATCTCATATATTAGTTTCACCTTTTAAATTGCATTACTGAAATAAATGAACTTTTGCACGATATTCTAATTTTTTGAGTTTCACCTGTATAATGATACTTAAATTTCACTACTAGTACAAAACATTGCAAAGTTATTTACAAATGAAATAAAGGCTGTAAAATAAAATTAATACATTGCTAAAAATAAAATAACAAAACAAACAAGAAAAAGTGAAATATTGACAGTTAAAAAATATATAATTACGGTTAATTAAGGCTAATTAGGGTTACCCGTGGGTTAAGAAAGGATTAAATAGGAACACATTTTAATAAAAATAGACTTTTCTTTTTTATTACTGTATAAGGTTGCTTTAATTAACATCATATGCAGATCAAAGGTCAACCTTTAGTTCTTTATGAATGAGCAATTACAAAGTAGTAATAATGTTACACTGGATATCTAAATGATGCTTCTAAGCAAACAAAGCTCAGAGGATTTGAGCAATTTGTTCATTTTTGTTAGTGTAATAGTGTATTTTGTGCTTACAGTCCACCCATTCTAGGTATGCACACCTGGAACTGAACAGTCAGTAGTATATGGGGATCCATTTTCCTGCTCTTTAGTTTGTTATAGGTATACTGACACAGGGTGGTCAAAATCTCTTGTAGACTCCCAGCCCCCAGTGTCAGTGTGTCTTGTACAGTTTTAAAGTGTATAAACCCTCACCTTGTAAAACAACTCATTAACTTTAAAATAGAAATGAAAGGCAAAATGTTTATGTATAGATATATAAAACATTATAAATTCCCTATTTTCCCTGTTTTATAAGTTATCACATGCCCTCTAAGCTGCTTACGAAGCTGAGAACAGAGAGGTGGGGGAGGAGAAACAGCAATACACTAATCTTTTCAATAAACGACTGTGCAGGGGGGCGTATCAGTAAACATCTGATCATTGGAGGAGAGCAGACTGAACACAGCTAGAAAACTGCCCGCACTGTGTTCTCCTGCCTAGTGTAGTCAGTTTTTAATAGGAAAGCAGAGGAACCGGCAGGAATATCAGGGATTTCACACAAAGGAAGTAATACAAAGAGACTAGGATACTTTTTCATACAAATACATGGTACAGCAGGCACATACCAGAAATATGAAATGTTGGGTTTATATACTCTTTAAGGTTCAATCTTGTTAGTGGGATTCAAAGGCTGGCCAGCTGACTGGGTTAGTAAGGAGTGGGACAAGGTTAGGGGGGCAGGAGGTGTTAATCTGGCCCAGAATATTGGTTTGAGCCCTGTGGGGAGTTCACAGATCCTGTATCAGAATTTATAACTCCAAAGTTTTCACAAGGCCCCATATGTGAATATTGACAAATGTACAAAACATGCATTTGGCAAAACAAAATGCTTGCATTTTACAACAAAGTAGAGTCCTGCTGGCTGAGATTAAGAAGAAAGACTAGGTTTTAAATATCCAGGTGTCAAGCCCAGCCAGTCCTTTGGACTGCATGTGCTTTTTCTTAAACAGTGTTAGATTCAAATATTGTACCCAATGCAATTTCTGCCACTGAGCCAAGCAACTCATAACTTGTATGAAGGATGGTACCAGGTGAAGCATGTAACATTTTGACTGGCAAAGACCCCTGTTGTGAGATCTGTGCAAGAGAGCCAAGCATAATTGATGTTATAATCAAACACAGTTCAAGGAAAAATCCAGCTGGCAGGACTGACACGACCAGGCTCGGCAACGGCATTTGCTGAATACTGGTATAAGGTGTGCTTGGAGGTCAGTTCTGGGCACAGTTCCTTTTCACAGGATGCCTTGGAAGTATAAGGAATACAGAGAAGCAAGTTATGCCACTGAATGGCTTCACTGTATGTATATTTGTATGAAAACTATTGAAGCTAGATTCATGCATACTGAAGATAAGACCTCTTGTTTCTTAACAAGTATAATGCTTCAAAGAAGGGAGGTTTGTAACCTTTTTTTTTTTTGAGCTCTAAGTGCCAGTCTGCATTTTCTGGAATTCCAAAAGATATTTAAATCCAACAATCAGTTTAGTATACTTTTAAAGTGAAAATTTAAACACCAACTTTAAATACTAAGCAAAATGAAAGGAGGTTTCCCAACTTCTGCACATGTCACCTGGCTACGTGGTAAACAGGTAAAAGCAGCTTCAGCTCTGTCCATCTAGGACATGCCCCCTGTCAACCCACCCTGGGTCTTAATTGTGGAGGACATCTACAGGTATAAAGAAGGGAAGCGTGTAACTATTTTTTGGAGCTCCAAGTGCCAGTCTGCATTTTCTGGAAGTCCAAAAAGATATTAAATCCAACAGTCAGTTTAGCATAACTTTAAAGTGTAAATTTAAACACCAACTTTAAACACTGAGCAACATGAGAAGATGAGGGCATGGCCTTGATGGACTGAGCTGGGGCTGCTTTACAAGGTTCTCTACATGGCCAGGTTAGGTGTGTGACAGTAGGGAAACCTCTTGACATTTCGCTTGTATGCTTTGGGTCTGCACAAATGCACCCCAGCCTGCATTCTCACTGTTTAAATGGCATGCATCCTTCAGGACACCAATGGCATGAGTGGGAGTCCCCAAGCAATAATCTAGGGTCACAGCGAGTTTAAACACTTAAGTTTTATTTTTCCATGGATAAGTCAATTATTTGCTTCTTGTAGCCCTTGGAAAGTTCAAGGACAAGTTATATTAGACAGAACTCCCAGCTCTACTGCATTATGAAGTTATGACTGCATCATGCAGCTTGTTTGAATTCTCCAAATGTAGAATAAGCATATTGTTATAACAAAACCCCAGCCATTTTTTTTCTATTTTAGTGTTAAAGTGGAGAAGGTGTCACTTTTTATTGATGTCTCTGTTACTAAAAATAATATTTTAACACTATCAAGGCAGGAAGTGAGGAGAAATCTACTCAAAGGATTTGCAAACAATAAATGCTTGAGGTGACTCTAACGGTATTAGTGCACTTGCAACAGAAACAATTGAGTACTTTTTTATTTGCACTGACATCTTGTTTTTCAGGACAAACCTTTGGGTGTGTCCCCTTCTTCAAGGCACCCAAATATGTAAATGTATTCATGGCTGCTCTGGTGGACAAATGCTTGAAACATACAACAAATCCTTATTGATACTATCATTATATATCAATGACATTTTCATCATATGGACAGAAGAATGTTAAAAAAGACAAAAAACAAAACAAAAACCACACAAGCAAATGTACACAGCAATGGTAATAAAACTAGGATAGGTAGTGAGATAAGACTGAGCAAAATGTATACACTTGGGGGGGGGGGGAGGAGGAGGGTGGCTGAGAGTCACAGAGGGGGTTGTAAAACTGTTGGATATTGAGTGAGAAAACCCATGTCTAAATTAAGTCTGTTATCTTTTGTGTCACATAGAGCTATCATTCTTAGTTCAAAAGGTTTCCTTTCCTGAATAGTTTTGAAATTCCCTTTAAGAATTAAGGCACTGAGGTCTTCCATAGTGTGGTCTGGTTGTGAGAAATGGGGTTTTACAGGTGTTCAGAACTCTTCTTTATGTTCCTTGATGGTATGTCTGTGCAAATTCATCCTTGTTCAGCAATGTAAGTTAATTTGCTGCATTTTTGCTGCATAATTTGCTGCATTTATTGCAATGAATGAGGTACACAACATTACTGTAGGTGCAGTTGTATGATCCGGAGATATTGAAGGTCCCTTGTGAGAGTGTGACACTTTTTTAAGGATTAGTTTGGTTGCACAGTTTGCAACGTTTTTTATTGCAGGGTTTGCTTCCATTATTTGTGACTTCATAATCAGAATGAAATTTCCTATTGATAAGTTTATGTCTGAGGTTGGGTGGTTGTCTGAATGCCAATATTGGGGGTTGTTCAAATATTTCTTTCAGAGTTACATCCTCTGTTATGATGGGTTGCAAATCTTTGATTATTTTTCTTATTTCTTCTAGTGCTGGATTGTATTTTGTTACTAGAGGTACACGGTTGTTGTTTTTTTTTCTTTGTATTGGAGTAGATTTTCTCTTTGGGTTTTCAAGGCTGTGTTTATGTTGATAAACTATCACTATATCGATGATATTTTCATTATATGGACAGAAGGTGAAGAAAATCTAAAGCAATTTTACTCATTAAACAAAAAACTAAATGAAGTGAGCGCTAAGAGAAAAAATATGAAAAACAGCTAGCACAAATGGTGAACCCATTCCATATCACAATAAACATAATAAAAGTGCTGTGCTATGTGTCTGAAACTCAAAAACCTTCAATTCATATATAATCTGATATAGTAGCCCACACGTGTTCCTACATGACAGAACAATATAAATGTGCAATTATAAGAAATAAATAAAAATTCAAAATAGTCCAATGCCTCAGGGCCATATTGGCTGTTTTGCAAGCTGGCTGGTAAGAGTTGCTGGGAAATCCTTTTTTGTCTGTGGTGTGCATTGCCCTTCCATGTGCATGTTACTGCTAAGGCTGGTTATAGGTTAGGACGGTTGCCATTTTTGAGTAGCTGGCTAATTTGAATGCAGGGACGCACTGGGTGCCTTTGTTGTCCTTTTGTATAGCTGGATATCACGTGCGTCCCTGTACCTTTAAGGAGGGATGGGCTCCTCCAGGCACACCTGCCCTTAATCTATCTATTTATACATGTGCTCCTACTAGGCAGGTTTTGAAAATTTTAGTTAGGTCCACAGTATACAAAGGGCCCTTGATGTGGGACTGTGGCATACGCATGTATTTGCAAATGTGTGCAAACAAAACCCTCTGCTTTTAATGCAAACTGTTAGACAGGGCCATATTGGCTGTTTCACAAGCTGGCTGGTAAGTGTTGCTGGGAAATCCTTTTTTGTCTGTGATGTGCATCCACACTTGAAACTGTGATTATATTTGAAAACCACATCAGGGGTTTGTTCAATTAGCCGTGAGAGGCATCTTGTTTGAAAACTAGGTGGAGGGAGAAGAAGGTGAGAAGGGGGAGATGAGAGAGATGGAAGGCGAGAGAGAGGGAGTAAGAGGGAGGGAGTGAGAGGGTGAGAGAGAGAGAGAGAGGGTGAAAGAGAGAGGAAGAGGGTGGGAGAGAGACAGGGAGCGGGTTGGAGAGAGAGAGAGGGTGTGAGAGAGAGCAGGTAAGAGAGGGGGTGAGAGAAAGGGAGAGAGAGGATGAGAGGGAGAGAGAGGGTGAGAGAGAGAGGGAGAGAGAGGGTGAGAGAGAGTGGGTGAGAGAGAGAGAGATGGAGAGGGTGAGAGGGAGAGGGTGAAAGAGAGAGGGTGGGAGGGTGGGAGAGAGACAGGGAGTGGGTGGGAGAAAGAGAGAGGGTATGAGAGAGAGGGGGGGTGAGGAAGAGCAGGCGAGAGAGGGGGTGAAAGAAAGGGAGAGAGGGAGGATGAGAGTGAGTGAGAGGGTGAGAGAGAGGATGAGAGAGAGTGAGAGAGAGGGTGAGGGGGGTGGGAGAGACAGAGGGAGACAAAGAGGGAGTGGGAGAGAGGGAGAGAGAGTGTGGGAGAGGGGGGGGGAGGAGAGAGAGGGGAAAAGAGAGAGAGGGGAAAAGAGGGAGGGAAAGAGAGGAGAGAGAGAGAGAGAGAGACGGAGAGGGTGAGAGAGAGGGAGAGAGAGAGGGGGAGAGGGTGGGGGAGAGACAGGGGCGGATGGGAGAGAGAGCGTATGAGAGAGAGGGTGGGTGAGAGAGAGCAAGTGAGAGAGGACGAGAGAGGGGGTGAGAGAAAGGGAGAGAGAGAGAGAGAGTGAGAGAGAGGGTGAGAGAGAGAGGGTGAGGGGGTGGTAGAGAGGGCGGGAAAGAGAGAGAGAGGGGGGAGTTGGAGAGAGAGAGGGGGAGAGAAAGGGAGAGAGAGGGTGGAGAGATAAAGAAGGGGAAGAGGGGGAGATAGATGGTGAGAGAGGGAAGGTGAGAGAGAGAGGAAGAGAGGGGGGGGGAGAGGGAAGAGAGAGAGGAGTTTGAGAGAGGGTGAGAAGGTGACAGAGGGAGAGGGAGAAAGAGGGCGAGAGAGAGGGTGAGAGAGAGGGAGGGTGAGAGAGAGGGAGGGAGAGATGGGGGAGAGGGAAGGTGAGTGAGATAGAGAGAGAGAGGGAGGGAAAGAGAGGGAGGGAATGAGAGAGAGGGTGACAGAGGGAGAGGGAAAAACAGAGAGGAAAAGAGAGAGAGGGAATGAGAGAGAGAGGGAAAGAGGGGGAGGGAGAGACAGAGCGAGAGAGGGAGAGAGAGGGGAGAGAAAGGGAAAGAGAGAGAAGGAGAGATGGAGAGAGAAGGAGAGAGAGAGAGGGAGAGAGAGAAAGGGAGAGGGAGAGAGGGAGCAGAGAGGGAGAGAGAAAGGGTGAGAGTCAGTGGTGTAGGAGTCAGTGTCTATTCACCTAATATGAGCTACATCCTGGATCAAAGGCTTCTTCTGCTGCCGCCTTCTCTCCTGTTCTCCTCACCATCACTGACTGTCCTGTGCTGCTCAAGTACACATTTCTTCCGGCTCCTTATCTGCTCCCATCTTGGGCTCCCATCACCCTCTCGCCAGGCCCCGCTCTGAGCCACATTCCTGCCTAATAACGTGTCCTGGTTTCAGGCGGACACATTATTCAGACAGACGTAAAGATACTGCCACTGTATGAAATGTGTGGAACCTTTCATAGGACCCCTACTGACCCCAGGCCCTTGGGCAGTGCCCAAGTGACTGAATGGTCAGTCTGCCCCTGGCAGAGACACAGCATTAAGGAATATAAGGATGACGCTTTCTGCACACCTGTAGCACATAATTTCTCACAACCAGACCACGCTATGGAAGACCTTAATACTTTAGTTCTTAAAGAGAACTTCAAAACTCAGGAAAGGAAAACTTTTGAAGTAAGAATGATAATTCTATTTGACACAAAAGATAATGGACTAAATGTGGACTTGGGTTTTCTTAATCATTATCCAATCTGTGATTGTTACTCCCCTCTCTCTCTCTTCCTGTCTTATCTCACTACCTATCCTACTATCCTAGTTTAATTACTATCTCTGCCTATGGTTGTTTGTGCTTTTTGTTCCCTCAGAGATTGCCTTCTTTTATCATTCTGCTAAAACCTTGTGTATTAGTACTGCTTGGGCCTTGAAGAAGCTTTTCAGGAATTTGTGCTCCAGGTCAGCTATAAATAAGTTTGCATAGTGGGGTGCCTTGAAGAATGGGTCATGCCCAAAAGGTTTTCCTAAAACCTGGATATCAGAGCAAATAAAGACGTATCACAGACAGTACTCAAACAGCAAATGAAAACTAACATTGGTTCTTTCAACACAATATGTATATTTTTTGACTAGATATATTGCTACAAGAGAGTGGCGCATTTATGGGTTTGAGATTTAACTAATGACGTCTCTACTAATGCAGAGAGATAAAACAGTACCTGGGAATGACGCACATTGATTTACATTTCCACCATCTCCTTTAACTCTTTTATACTTTATTGAAACCTAGATGCCCAGGCCAGGTTTAGCAGTGTCAATATGTGTTGCCCACATGTAACTTTATGACTATTTGCCAATCTAAATAATCTTGATGTGTTTGTTATAAACATAATTTTATTTTTTAATACTATATTTGTATCAGACAATGCTAGTATTAAACAAAGGAGTGCTGTCATATGCATGCTGCAGTGGCCTATACAAGCTGAAACCATTTTTGTATTAATTAAATCAGCTAGTTGCTATCAAAAGGGTGATGTTATTTAACTTATCCTCAACATGAGGAAGCATGCTAAGGAACAATTTATATAGGATTTTTTTAAGTGAAAGGGGGTTAAATGGAGCTTGCATGATAAATACTAGATGCGTATATAACTTCAGATGACTTCAGTCGAGTGGAACCTGCTTTAGAAAAATGGACATTAGAAAATGGCCATTAATTTGTCAGGCTGATGCGATGACTCTGAAATGGAGGGTTTCCATAGGGGGTTATAACAAATGTTTCAGCATATTAATATTACACAGACATTTTAAACCTACTGGAAATCAATTATGATGAAGCTGATGCTTCCCTTGACTCATTGAAAAAATGAAAGTAGTTAAATTCACGTGCAACTCTTGCTTGTTGTCTAAGTTATTATCTACAATATGGGGAACCCTGGTGGGTTTGATGATTGGTGTCTTACTACTTGTCTTACTACCTTTAGTAAAATTTCTGCCAGTGTTCAGTGTTATATGCTATTCCCCTTTCTTTGGTATGGAAAAGTAAGCAGTGAAGATGAATTTTTTACAACCTTCCTAACTGTGACCAGAAAATTCCTGTAATGGTGTCACTCACAGTAGCTACAGCAGTCATGTGCATTTATTTGTTTGAAATGCCCAACAATATTACACCTATATGATTCAAATACTCTCACAAGGCTCATCCAGCATACCATCCGTATACTGTATATCAGATAAATCACACACATACTAAGCAATTTTGCTAACACAGTGTCATGTTGTGAACCGATGTGTAAAGTATGATGTTAATAGAAAGACATTAGATGAAGGTGTGAACACAACTGACATTCACACAACCAAAGCATAAACATAAGGATTCCTTAAATATAAACATAAAGATCTCATCTCATTACGAAAGATGTTCTTACCATCATAACAATCCACATGTCACAATTAAAAGAAATAAAAATAATATGCAAGTTAATGTGTCTGTGTTTTATGATGTACATGTGTAATGTGTTCAAAAGGAGACAATGTTCCGTAGTGAGCATTGTTTGTAAACATGTGAAAGATCATTTTTATTACACATCTTTCTCTTATGGCTTTGACTTTTTTTGTTTTTTAATTTGTGTTTGCTTAATATGCACTGCAAAAACAAAGTGTGTCAAAAGCTCTTTTTCGAATTTTAATAGATGCACTCTGTTAAAGTCTTCTTTATTATGATCTCTTGAAATTATTTTCTCTCAGTCATTGTATCTGAATGAAATTTGGTCTCCAAGATTACTTTTGATCTTAGATGCAAGAAAAAAATAAACTGAAAACAATTAGCATTTTTGCTTCTAATGCTGGCAAGTCTGCACACAATGGACTAGTCTAAGTTTAGTCAAAACAAATCAGCACAAGGGACATGAATTGTGCGGCTGGCTCCTGGTTTTGTTGAAAACTTCCTCCTCCTCCTGTGCCCCTCATCCACTACCATAATCTTCTGAAGTGATGGGTTACAGTGATGGAATTTGACATATTATTACTATCTTAAACTATGCCAAACATCTCTTACAAAAAAATCCATATGGTTGAAGTTTGCGGAGTAACTTCCAGGGCCTCCTGGATGGCATAGGAAAGCTCTGGATAACCACACACCCCACACCCTTAGCACTCAGGTGGGGGAAGCACATATTAAAACATGATAAATATTTTTTATAAGAATTATGATGCTAACATTAGGGTTATTGTATTAAATAAAATGAGCAATGCTGAGCTGTTCCATACTAAAAAGACAGAAAGACCTTTAAACATGGGGTGATTGCGTGGCTCTTTGTAAATTACAACCCATAAGCTTTCCACTAGATCTCTAAGCTTTTGCTCTTGCACTTTATATCTTATTTTTGCTGCAGATATTATCTTGATTTTGTTTTAAGAACCCAAATCAAACCTTCATACCCTGAATCACTCATTTATGTGTTATCTGGCATCATGACTGGAGTTTGCATGTTCTCTCTGTGCCTGCGTGGGTTTCCTCCGGTTTCCTCCCACACTCCAAAGACATGCTAGTAGGTTAATTGGCTCCTGTCTAAATTGGCCCTAGTATGTGTATGTATG
The DNA here is from genome assembly GCF_062004578.1 of Staurois parvus. Taxonomy (NCBI): domain Eukaryota; kingdom Metazoa; phylum Chordata; class Amphibia; order Anura; family Ranidae; genus Staurois; species Staurois parvus. The sequence continues at coordinate 2,680,976 of NW_028317941.1, forward strand.
AATGTGAGTTAGGGACCTTAGATTGCATGTCCCTTGAGAGTTAGGGACTGATATAAATGTACAATATATATGAAAAGTGCTGCGTAAATTGATGGCACTATATAAATACCTGTAATAATAATAATAATTACTATTTCCCTTTGTGGTAGCTGTATACATTTTAGTAAACGGCCAGTTATTTAGCAAGACAATACAATAAAATGTTTATATGGACAGGCCCACAAAGACAAAGGCCAGATCTATAAGCTCACAAATATGGGGCAAATTAGAAGATTTGGGTTTTGCAACCAAAATCCCTACCCAGGGGCGGACTGACCAATTGGAAACTCGGGCACTGCCCGAGGGCTTGGGGTCAGTAGGGGGCCCCATGAAATGCCCCTGGTCCCTTTTTCATAGGCTTTTTTGAGTTTGGGCAAGGACACAGGTGCCCCATGATCCCCTATTGCACGGGGGCCCCATGAGTTGTCAGTCCACCCCTGTAATCCTACCCCATTTTTCATAGGCAGCTGTCAGTCCTTTGTATTACTCATCAGCTCCTTAGTAAACTAGGAATCAGTGAACTGATGCAAAGAAAGTATGGCTGTATTTCTTAAGGTGGATGACTAAGTAATGGATACATTTAAATGGCACTGCAAACATTAATGGGTGGCCTTTCAGATGTCAGCAACACAAAACGACAGCAACTGCAGACATAATGCAGAAATTTATAGCGTACAATTCACTAAAATGCAAAAGGCCAGGTTGGAATGAAAGCTACAATTTGGAGCAGACAAATTGGTGGTAGCAGCACCGATTTTCACAAACTTACATGCTGCCCATTTCTCCATACAAATCAATTTAGACTGCCAACTGCATGAGCCTGCTATTTTTTATTTTTAATTCCAAACTCCATAGCCATGAGCTGCCATCTAGTTTTGTGGTTTGCTTGCCTTTGCAGCATTAGTAGCATTAGTAGCATTACTAAATTATGGTGAGCAAAGCAGGGTGGGCAGAGAACACAACATGCCATAAGAAATTCTGCTTCCACTAAAGCATCTCAGAGTCTGGTGGTGGTGAGAGTAAAAGTGAACCTAAAATACGGATGAGCTTTGGGTTTTGGTTAAGCATTAGTTCTACTCAAACCCAACCTATCCTCAGCTCAAACAAGAAAAGGAGGTTCAGTGGAATTGCACAGAGTGGCCCTGAACAGGGGCAGACTGACCATTTGGAAACTCAGGCACTGCCCGAGGGCCCGGGGTCAGTAGGGAGCCCCATGAGATGCCCCTGGTATCTTTTTCATAAGCTTTTTTTGAGTTTGGGCAAGGACACAGGGTCCCCATGATCCCCTATTGCCCGGGGGCCCCATGAGTTGTCAGTCCGCCCCTGGCCCTGAACCTCTCTTCTCAGGTCCCCCACCGATGCTCCTGGCACCTCCCATCCTCCCCACCACCTAGTGCCCTCATAGAAAGCCAGGTAAGTAAAAACCTATTTGTTATTTTTAAAAAAAGAGCATTTACAATCACTTTCAATAAAAATATTTTGGAATGCAGCGTACTGTAATACCCTAGTATGAAGGCATTTCAGGCAAGATTTAGGTATATTTAGTTTCAATCGCTTAAAATATAGTGTAGAGACTGACTTACAACAAATAAATTAAAACAGAATCAAAAGCCAAAATGCAGTGCAAAATATCCTTCTCTGAAAACACAGCTTCAGCTATGAAAGCGCTCAGTATGGCAGAATGTTTTATATGTAATATTGTTCCCACACAATAATGGCATCTAAATTACAATCAATTATATGAATGTCCAAAAAAAGAGAAGGTTTTGGCAGGCGTGTCTATAAATATTCTTCGAAGGGTGAAAAGGTGTTTTTCCTAGCAAATCAACAGTTTTTTGAAAACTGGGCAAGATATTTGTTTAGAAATAGTTTTTATCCTTGTGCAAATTAAAGGATTGCAATGACATATCTCTGTACAAGTGGGTATAAACCTGCAACAAGGAATGCTAAAGTAAAAGTGTTACTGGTTTACGCAGGTTTAAGCAACAGGTTTACTACAAACCTCAATCAAATATGTAAAAGAACATTTAAAGCAGTTGTAAACTCTTAAATATACCCACTAACCTCAGATGATACACAGAGATGAAACAAATTCTGCTACATAAGGTGTACCTGTTTAAATCTACAGCCAGAAGTCCAGAATGTAGACAGCATTTATTAACTTTCGGAGGCAGGGGCAGGGATATGATGTCACATACGCACAACATAGAGCAGAGGGCTGAGTGTAATCTGAAACTTGAGTGGAGAGATGAACACACAGTCTAACAGAGAAACATGCACAGCTAAGGCTGTCAGTCAACTGCTGTGCTGGAGGGGGGATGGGGCCATCTCCATGAATGTCTGGTATTGGCATAGACTGATGTTTGCAATCACTTTAACCACTTGCCTACCGGGCACTTATACCCCCTTCCTGCCCAGGCCAATTTTCAGCTTTCAGCGCTGTCTCACTTTGAATGATAATTGCGCAGTCATGTAACACTGTACCCATATGGAATTTTTATAATTTTTTCACACAAATAGAGCTTTCTTTTGGTGGTATATAATTGCTGCTGGGTGTTTTATTTTTTGCGCTATAAATAAAAAAAGAGCAAAACTTTTGAAAAAAAAAAGGTTTTTCTTTGTTTCTATTATAAAATTTTGCAAACAGGTAATTTTTCTTCTTCACTGATGTGCATTGATGAGGCTGCACTGATAGGCAGCACTGATGGGCACTGATAGATGACACTGATAGGCAGCACTGATGGGTGGCACTAATAGGAGGCACTGATGAGGTGGCACTGATGCTGCTTCACTGATATGCAACAATGATGGGCACTGATGGGCAGCACTGATGAGCACTGATGGGTGGCACTGGCTGATGACACTGACTGGTGACACTGCTGGGCACTGATGGGTGGCACTGCTGGGCAGCATTGATGGGTGGCACTGATGGGGGGCACTGCTGGGCACAGGTGGGTAGCCCTACTAGGCGCTGATGGGCATAGATGGGTGGCACTGCTGGGGACAGGTGGGTGGCACTGCTGGGCACTTGTGGGCAGCACTGCTGGGTACTTGTGGGTGGCACTGCTGGGCACAGGTGGGTGGCACTGGTGGGTTGCACTGCGGACACTGATCATCAGGGCACTGTTCATCAGTGCCCTGATGATCAGTGCCGATCTGTCCTCTGACAATTGCCAGTTATCAACAGTACTTTCCTCATGCTGTGACAGCGTGAGGAAAATGCAGCCGATGACCGGCAACTGTATTTACCGGTGATCTGCTGTGTCATTGGAAATGTCCTCAACTTTGGCCCCTCTCTGGCCATGCTGCCTGACATGTTTCTCCCCACCCCATTACTTACTTGTACATCATTGGCTGCCTAATAGAAAACAAATGTGCATCAAAAAATGAAAAACAGCTAGGTGTTGATGGTCCCATCAAAAGACTTTAAACAAAACACAAAAAAACAGCAATTCACATGTAAGGAAAGCACTTAAAGTTGAGAATTGATTAAAAACCATTCAACCCAAATAAAGCTAGCATCATACCCAAGTCTGTATTGACAATAGCTTCCTATAACCTCCTGTGCAGTAGCATAAAAGAATAGTCAACTTCTGATCCATTATAGGCTCTGTTGCCTAAAGACTAACTGCAGCTTTCTGTAACTTTAGAATGGTTCAATTGGATCAAGTTGGCCTTAAAAAATGTTTACCTTCACTAACAAATATGTCTGCTGTCAGATAAGTATAAATTGTATGTAGCATTAACCACATACAGTATACAGTGCTGAGTTCCACATCAGTATGGGCAATTCCATTCCTGGTCTCAAAAGAAAATCGAAATCACAGGAAACTTTATATTTCCTGAATGAATACAAGGTTTCCTCTGATTGGCTGAGGTAGAGAGAAATGGCGATGATGTCATGATCTCCTCCTCAGCCAATCAGAGGAAGCCCTTTACTCATTCAAAAAATACAGAGCTTCCAGTGAATGGCTGAGCAGTGTTCAGCCCGACTCAAAATTCCCACCCTACTGCTGGAACACAGCTCTGTATGTAGCACCCTCCTAGATAGGTGCTAGGAGTAGATAAATTTAGTTTTCTCACTGTAGCCAGTGAGGCTGTAATTTTGTGAAAGGCACATTTAGCTTTAGCTTACTGTAGCCACTGCAGCTGCATGTGATTGCCTAGTTTCTGACTATGAATCAGGTTGCTGATTTAATTACTCTCACTCTGTATCTTCAGGGTTACCTAGATAATTCTGGAACATATGTGTGGGGTAATGTAAATGGGCAGCATGAATATTTATATTGCCTTAGCCAATCTGTGTGCCTTTGCACTGGTGGCAGCTGGGTAGGGGTATAAATAGGGTTTTCTATATTGTTTCAGGTGAGCTGGAGATCAGTTAGCACCACATCTCATATAGTAAGTAACCAACAATATACAGAAAAAAGGGGATTTTTGAGGTGCTCAAAATATCAAACATTTGATATTGTACCTAAATAATACAAAGCTTTGTTCCATATTATCATATTAAAAATCTACATCACATTAGTAGTTATGAGAAATTTAAAACTAACAAGGTGCTCCAGATGGCTTAGAGTTCACTATGTAACAATTCCCACTTGACATGTTTTGCCAAATTTTTGGCTTCTTCAGGAGTTTACAGATAATTGCATGTAATTGCCACTAGGAGAAACTAAAATATAACAATAAACTAATATGCTTTAAAAAATACAGAAATAATACAAAAGTCATCAAGACATTGTGGTCATACATAATTAATGACTACACCTACTAGACTAGGTTTTTATAGGGTTAACCTGCCAAGGCTATTCTTACCAGGTGTATCTTCATTCTGGGGATCCCAGCAAACAAGCATCCACTCCTATGTCCCCAGGAGAGCTCAAGATGAACCAAAAGAGAGAAAGAAAGCTGCAACCTGCCAATACGGACCTCCCGGCTAACAAACATATCAACACCTCAATACAACAACAAAAAAGGATAAAAACCATACAAATGTTTGTGTTTAATCAGGCAAAAAATGCCCTACACCTACCACAAGAAAAATGAAAAGTCCATAAACTCATAGGCAAACTCCTTCACCTCAAAAGATCCAGGATTTAGTATCGCAAGCTATTTTCCCCAAGGGACACAGGAAAGGACTGCACCAAACAATCATGTAGACCCTTAGAATTCCAATAAAAGTGTATAGTCAACACCACAATAAATCCACTTACAGTATATGCATACCAAAAGAAGAAGAAATATTCATTCTTAAACTTAATCACACTAAAATGAACAGAGGTTCTGATGAGTACCCCTAAAGAAAGTTTCATTAGGAACCATGCAGCTTTATCAAAAATTGGCTTTATTAGAAAAAAGTATAAAGTAACACAACAGGCTAAAAAGCTGAACAACCATCACCAGCACTTCACTGAATTAAAAAGACAACATTGTCTAAACAATGCCAGGCAGCTGCTCATCCGGCCACATACATGCATACATGGGAATAATTGAACTGGATAGAAGCAAATTAAGTCACATTAGAAATTATGCAGCCATCATAACTGAGGAGTAACTGTGATACCACAGTGTGCACTTAATATCCTATAAGTTAGGGGCCATCAAAGTTGCAGGTGCAAAAGATCAATCCAATAGATCGCCCGAATGGCACATAAATTCCATAGTGCTGAGGGATAGTTGATCAGCCAAGTGTCCACATATGGAATATATATAGAGAAATGAATTGCTGCATATAATAAAGATAAAATAAGTCTGTGACTTGTAAGTGATATGTCCACTAGATGACCATCTATAGGTACATAATAACATCAGCACGTGAAACACAGATGGACAATAGATTGCTTCAGGCTCTAAAAAGTGAGTCCTGAGGCCACATGCATAGTAAGCAGATTAATGTAGTCATAAATGGGTATATATCATCATTAGTGTCTCACCCTCCCTCGTGACAGATACTTTCTACTGGTTCCAGCCATCCTTGGAGCAGTAGCATTACATTCCCTCCAGGTGGCTTTGAATAATGTACAGCATCAGCAGGAGGGGGATATCACTGTAGGTGAGGGATTCTCAATAGTCCTGCCCATGAAGGCAATGGAGGCCAGAGACTCAGCCGCTGTGCGTGATGACGTCACATACGGAACGTATGTGGGGGCGTGTGACCACACCCAATATTATTTTTTTTCAGGGTGGAGTCAGCAATCACTTGGCAGCCCTTATATGCAGGTCTATACATGGAAGTTCTTTTCCTGCAGAGGCTATAGAGACCCATTGGGTACCTTTCTTTTAGAGTCTGCTGGATTTAAACTTAATTACACTATTCAAATAAAATATTAAACAGTAAACATATCCAAATACAGTATGTGCATAGTTATCCGGAAATAACATATAGGAGGTCTTCATCAATTGGTTCAGAGCCACTATTCAAATAAACCTAGGATTAGATCTGAAAGGATTGGTAAAGCCCCTTGTGGCAGATGTAAGTTTTGCAGATTTATTCCTAAAGCATGTCAAATGACTTTACCTAATGGTTGTATGTGCACTCCAAGATTTTTTTATTAACTGTTAAGTGTGTGGTATAGTGAACCTTATGAGATGCAAAAGTGGTGCTTTCTATATAGGAAAAACCAAAAGACCCTTTTTTCAGAGCATGTAGCATTGATCTCTAAAAAGAAAATAGAAACACCTATCAGTTGACATCTGGGCTTGTATCATGGATTTGATCTAGCTAAAATTCAGTTCTTTGCTCTGGACCATATACCTCCACATGAACATGGAAGAGATGTTGATAAACTCCTTTTACAACATGAAACGAAGTGGATTTACACCTTAGCTGGCAATACATTTCCTGAACTCACTGAGTCCATTAGTTTTAAGCCATTCCTATAGACAAATGGCCTTGATGCTGTTACGGTGTAATCAGTACAGACTAAATCCTTGAACACAGTCTCAATTCAAAAAATTCCTAATTTAAAATTGGTGTAGTTTGATATTATTCATTATGATTCAAATACAGCTCATTATATTGCTATTAACAGTGGTTTTGGTGGGTATACCTGAGGGGGCTGTTCGATGTGCTTACCAGGTGAGGGCGTTGTAGTTACCAAATGCGTATATAGGCACAAATATAGTGATATTTTAATGTCTCTTAAGATTATGTGCATAATACATTTGGCAATATATTTATTTGTGTTTTGTGCATCCATTTTTCCTCCCCCCCCCCCTTTCTTTGTTGCTAAGAGAAGTTTGGGGAGTCTGTAATGACCATCAGGCGCCCAGGGGTGCTATCTGGGGAGGGTGCCTATGTGTCCCTTTGCGAGGTGGCACACTGTGTTGGGTCCTGTTTGCCACAAGATTACAACCTTTTAGGCCTGTTGGTTCGCTTGGTGAACCCTGTTTGGACTCGATGCGCTGGTTAGGGCAGCGGTGGATGTTCCAAAATGGCGCCAAAGTGCTTTGGCGCATGTGCATGCTGTCACTTCCTGCTAGCTTGTGCGCATGTGTGGGGCCCATTTAGGGCATCCTCACCTGGCCGATAATTATCGGCAGGGTGGGAGGGATATATAAGCCAGAGGATGCTGGCTATATGGGGCTGTTACACCCAGTTTTCCTGTGACCTCTCTAGTGGATGGTGTGTAGTCTGTCTAAGTTTAAGGATGAATATTTCTTCTTCTTTTGGTATGTATATAAGTGGATTTATTTTGGTGTTGACTGTACTCTTTTTATTGGAATTCTAAGGGTCTACATGATTGTTTGGTGTGGTCCTTTCCTGTGTCCCTTGCTAGATCATTTGAGGCAAATGAGTTTGCCTATGAGTTTATGGACTCTTAATTTTTCTTGTGGTAGGTGTAGTGCATTTTTTTGGCTTGTTTAAACACATACATTTGTATGGTTTTTCTCCTTTTTTTGTTTGCTGTATTTAGGTGTTGATATGTTTGTTAGCAGGGAGGTCCGTATTGGCGGGTTGCAGCTTTCTTTCCTTCTTTTGGCTCATCTTGAACTCTCCTGGGGACATAGAAGTGGATGTTTGTATGCTGGGCTCCCCAGAATGAAGATAAACCTGGTAAGAATAGCCTTGGCAGGTTAACCCTATAGAAACATATATCTAGTAGGTTTAGTAATTAACTATGTATGACCATGATGTATTGATGACTTTTGTCTTATTTCTGTATTTTTGTTAATCAAATGTGTTTATTGTTATATTTTAGTTTCTCCTAGTGGCAGTTACATGCAATTATCTGTAAACTCCTGAAGAAGCCAAAAATTTGGCGAAACATGTCAAGTGGGAATTGTTACATTGTGAACTCTAAGCCATCTGGAGCACCTTGTTGGTTTTAAATTGCCGATAACTACAAATGTGATGTAGATTTTTTATATGACAATATGGAATAAAGCTTTGTATGATTTTAGTACAATATCAAATGTTTGGAACTCTTTGAGCACCTTAAAAATCCAATTTTTCTGTATATTGAGGGGTATAAATAGTTTGAGCTCTTCAGTAATCTTATCTTGTCCTAGAGAGGGGAAGTCCAGCCTGGAGGGCACACTGTCTTCCCAGGCAACCCTGCCATTTGCTTGCTGTTTGTGATGCAACAGCTAGAGTAGCTGAGAGGCCTTGAAGCTGACTGAGGGACTGTCTCATGGTGGACCTTGTCTGGGACCATTAGCATACATTGGAAGGAAGCATCCCTACATCTGAGGGCTTGTGGGTACAGACTGTGTGAGAGAGCCTAGAAACTGAGTCTGTGGACCGTGGCCACCCTCCCCTTCTGGTGTTAGAGAGTCAGCTGTGAGTGCAGGAAAGAAAGAGGGTACTGGCTGGTGTCCTGAAGAGCCTAGTCCACCTTATTATGTGCTACAAGAACTTTATGCAAATTACCTGAACAAGTCTGTGCCTTTCATCTGCTTCAATTAAGCCAAGTCCCTTACTGACCCCTGCAAGGACTGTGCTTAAAGTGCTGCAGAAGAAGAAATTTAGACTCCTCAGCTGTACATAGTTCCTTTTGGAGCATCCCACCCTTCCCTAATCCCCATCCAAGTTACTACAAAAATAAAACTCCAAAAAGAACACCCTGGACTGTTTTCTGTGCCTAAGAGTGACGTGTGTTCATGCGCCTGGCTGCAGAGTAGAAAACAGGAAAATACCCAAGGAACCTACCTAACAGCTGGCTCCTACAGGTGTACCACTACATGTACTGTATATAGCTGATGCTTCACATAGTTATTACAGCAGTCAAAGCATTAGTGACGGTAATAGATTGTTTGCACCAGCTTGGCCCAAACAAACTATTTTAAGTGAGAGAAAGCTGGAGAACAAATAGTGCATCTGCTCCTGGACCTTTGAGATCACTGAGTCCATCCACATTTGCTTCTCCTTCTTACTTTTTAGATATGGTATGTATTATATTCTGTATACAATATTAAAATCATTTCCGTTATTTAAACATTTGTCAACTACTCTTATCAAGTGTTTGTTCCATAGTGAGTTTATGAAATTTGGAAAAGTTATAATCTCAATATATCAAAAGTATTGTCTTATTGTAAGTATTTTTTGTATGAGATGTAGGGGTCCTAGTTTCAAATTGCCTCCAGTTACCCCCAGGGTTGCTTATAAGTAACATGATAGTTAAAGGCTAAATTGTTTAAAATACCTGGATGTATTTGTAATTCTTTAAAACTGTTACCATCTGTCAAATTGGCTCTCCCCCACTTCTTCTCTTATCCCATATTTATGGCAGAGTTGCAGTGATGATCATCACCATAGTTTAAAGTGTTACTAAACCCACAACAGTAAAATCAATCTGTGTATACAGTAAAAAGGCTGTTTGATTTTTTTCTTCTCTGCCCCTCCTCTTGTTCAAATACCCACGCTGATGAACCCGTGCCCTTTTGCACATGCTCAGTTTAGTGTGTATTGCTAAAGAGGTTTTTCTCTTTCTTGGGAGAGTGTATGTGATCAGCACAGAGCCAATCAGCACTGTACAGACAGAGGTCAGGGGATTTTCATCCTCCTAGAGAAAACTCCTCCTACAAGCATTAACCAGTGCTCAGCCGAAGTCACAAGACTGCTCTAACTGCTGAAAAGGTGTTTAGCAGTTTATAAAAAAGTAAACCCTAAGCAGGATAGAATAGTGATGGTGAATAATAGTCCCACTGGGACTTAAAGGTGGTGAATTTGCATAAATATGGACTCCGCTGCAAAAATAAATGCATAAACATGCAAGTGACAAACAAATGTGCATATAAAAAATGCAAAATATGATATAATGATCACGTATCAGGTGATATATCTATACAGATATCAAAAAGCAAATCGAAGAGAAAAACAGATAATATGCAATAGTGAAAAAAAGTGCTGAGGAAGAGCCGGTCCCCAGGGAACCTTCAGTGCCAGAGCCCGAAATGTGATTTTGGCTCACACCCCAAACCGTATACCTGGAGAGGAGGCCACCAGCATAACGCATACTCCAGAGAGGGAGATAGTTTGCAGGGAGAGGTCTGAGTAGCAGAGGAATCATATGCTTGGAGGATCTGATGTTGTGATCCTATAAGTGTTTTGATCCTTATGGGTCGAAGCTATAAGGTGAGAGGCTAATCTTGCCACTTTCGGAGGTTAGCCACAGTCACCATACACATGCCTGATGAAGGGGTCCTGCGAGACTCCAAAACGTTGCCTTGCTGTAACTATGTGATGGTTTAATAAACGTTTGGACCCATATTGGTGATCCTCGGTGTGCTGGTGACATTTTTTCCTTGCTGATTTTGTTCGGTTCCAGCCGACGGTCACTGCAGCACACACTTACACAGACAGCCATTTTTAACGCAGGAACGTGTGCGTTTGGATCATACACTTGCAGTCACCATACACAGGCACGAGTGTTCATCTGGGTTTGGATTAAGAGGTGCGGATAGCACCAGTTTGGACTTTGGTTCACATATTTGTCATGTGTTATTCCTTGGTGGGCGGTTTGCCGCACACTTGAAGCTGTATTACATGGACTTTTTTTCACTCTTGCATATTATATGCTTTTCTATTCAATTTGCATTTTGATATCTGTATAGATATATCACCTGATACGTGATCATTATATCATATTTTGCAATTTTTATATGCACATTTGTTTGTCCCTTGCATGTTTATGCATTTATTTTTGCAGCTGAGTCCATATTTATGCAGACTCACCACCTTTGAGTCCCAGTGGGACTATTATTCACCATCACTATTCTATCCTGCTTAGGATTTATTCACTTTTTATATTTATCTATTGTATATATGGTTTCACATATTGTTTATTGTTATTTGTGTGGTTGTGCGTTTTTCTCTTCTTCATTCACTTGTTGATCTAATTAGGATCATATCACGATTGAGATACTTGATAAAGACCCCATGAGGATCTTATCACTTGGTTTTTTGTTTGCACATTGTGTCACTGTATATAATGTCTCCACTTTTTTGATTATACTAATTTAAATATGTGAATTATGGATTGTGAGTAGCGCAACATCAGTTTGTTTTTATTGCATTTATTTGATCATTGGTATATGATTAGATGTTAGCAGCTTCTCTGTGAGTATTTGCACTTTATTATTAGTTAAAGTGCAGGAGGTTCACACCACTATTGTTTAGCAGTTTATATTTACTAAAATAATTGCACTTCCATGTTCTGTGTACTGTGGGAGACCAGATATAGTGAATGCAGGGTCCTGGGTTTAGTAACACTTTAAGTATATCTAAACTCGAAATCAAACATTTTAAATATTGAGGCTTAGTGGCCTTTAAATGTGGTGGCTGTATTGTTTTAATTTATTTCAGGCTTTCTTTCCTGTATTTTCCCCTGGTAATCTTGCCAGTAAGACACGTCCTGTGCTAGGGTGATATCACTTATTCATTGGTTGAAATGGATAGGCTTGTGTCTTTTTTTAACTAGACTAACTACGTAACTGTACAGTGTCTATGGAATACCCTAGGCCAGGGGTGTCACACTGGCGGCCCTCCAGCTGTTGCGAAACTACAAGTCCCATCATGCATCTGCCTTTGGGAGTCATGCTTGTAACTGTCAATCTTGCATTGCCTCATGGGACTTGTAGTTTGGCAAAAGCTGGAGGGCGCCAGTTTGATGTTCATGCCCTAGGCTATTCTCCGGATCTAGATGGCAAAAACACTTCCTTGTCCTCATATCTCCATTACATAGGGAGGAGGGGTTATAAGGTTCACAAAAGAAGGCTGGGAAAGTTGACAACACTGAGATATCAGTTCAGTCCACACTTACAATTATACAAACACTGGATTTCTGTAAGTATCAAAAGGTATTTTCTGCACTTGCAGAAATGTTCATAGGTTGAAAAAAGAACACTAATGCATCCAACACATCTAGGGAGTGGTAAATTGCAATATAATACATTTTTGCTTAGATTTCCTGAATGAAAAAAGGCTGAATGGTTCCCCTTTTTGTTAACATGCGTGTTGTATTCTCAAGCAGTGGTGGAGTGCATGATATGGCCACCATGGATGGCGCTAGAAGGACAGTACTAACAATGGTTTGTAGTCAGGATTTCCAAAATCCTCACCCACAAGCTTCTCATGTTGGCTTATGGCCCCACCAGAATTTAGTACAGAACATGAGGCCAAATAAACACATAACCTGTAATATATGTAGGTGTACTGTCCTGAGAATTTCTATAATAATGTATGCAAACATTGCCATGTTTGTAGTTTACCAGCAAGTCAAGTCATTTTAAAATGTAATATGCACAATATATAAAGATGACGTAGGACTGAAGAAATAGCAACAAGAAATATGTTCTTATGGTTAGATAAATAAGGTATGTTTGTAGGTAGAAAATGCTAAATCTTGGATATTGTCTCAGGAGTCAGTGTCTTTAAAAAAGCACTTACAGTAAGTACTAGATGTATTCTGTACTTGCTGGAGTTCATGGCAAAGAGGATCAGATTGTTAGTCCACAAGCAAATGCTTCTGTCCTACAGGTGTTCATAATTACCATGCAGCAGCTAATTATTGTTGGTGTTATGCAAATCATGGGGCATTCAGATAGCATCAATTTTCTTGTTTTCGTTCTACATCTAGGAAAGCAGAGATAGGAAACGATGTACAAAAAAAGAGAATGGGTGCACTAAAAACTAATGAACACAGGTCTTCAGTTAAAAAGAAGGTAGGATATGAACATATAGATAGGGAGGAAACTATCACTGTTCTTGCTCAACTTTAAAAGCTATATTAATATTAATTAAGACAGGTGCTCTTCATTTATAAACATGACTAGGGTATTTATTACAGCTTTGGCTTTCACTTTTTCATTTTCGCATCTGAAATATTTTTCATAGATCACATGATGTATCATTTTAAATTGACCACAGTAGGCATTTTAGTAATCTCACATAAATAAACTGGCAACAGGAAGGAATCTTCAAATATACCACAAATTTAAACATAACTACCACCAACTTTGTGCCTCACACTCTGGAGCCTCCACATCCCCTCCACTCCATCTTCTCTCAGGTCGCACTGATTCCATTCTCCTGGAAATCCTCCACCTGACCTGCGTGGCCTACCCGGGGGCCTATTATTATCTTATTCCCACCGCACCCGCATAGTGCCTGCTTTATTTCCTTCAGCGACCTCCTCCCCCGCCTCACCACACTTCAAGAATATACCTTGGACACTTCAACTGAGCTGCATCGCTGCAACATCTGGACACCCTCTGCTCAGCCTCCTTAACCCCCCTACTAAAACGACCGTCATCCTTTGGTTTCTGGAGGCCCTGATATGTCCTCAGCATTTCCATTTCCCTCACACATCAAGCTATGGACTACCACTCTGGATCCACAGGCTCCACTGCCTGCCCACCATAGCTCCCAGACCTTGACCCTCAACATCGAGGCTGCCTCGCCCTGCGCTGAACTCTGCTGGATGACCCCAATGTTCCCAGCAAGACCCTCCAAGCAAAACTTTTCCTTTGCAGAAGGGACTCTGGTGGGGGATGGTGGGAGGGAGATTTGGGGGAGGGGGGATGACGGGATGTGATTGGGGTTGAAAAATTGCTATGTCTGAAGTATTAGCCCCTTCCCGTGAGTGAGCAGTGTCTTTACTAGTTCTTTAGGTGCTGGAATTTGAAGATGAATCGGTTGGCTCCCTTGTTAGAGCCACCCGATACATATCTTATCTAATCACATACTTCTGGCCTGGATTCCCTAGTATTGGGGATCTGGATAGGATCAAGGGTTCCTTCCACTCCCCTTCCTCCAATCTACAATTGGCCCTTATGAACTGAATGTGCTGCTTTCCTCCGGGCCTCTCGAAGTTTCTAGGTTTATGTGATTTGCATTTTTGCTTCGTTGTTTGACCCCACCTGTTGCATAGCTCACGTTAATTGATTGCATTGTTGTTATATTAATGTTGGTACTTTATGCCTTATCCTTGCTTGGTCCCCTCGCTTGCCCCCCCAGAATGAGCAAGAGTCACCTGTGTCCCCCGACCAAGGCTCCTCAGGGTTTCACTTTGAGCAGACCAGTTTTTGTAGGCTTCCATGCTTAGGCTCACCCCATTCAGGACCTCACATACACTCCTGAGACTTTACCTTTCACCCCACCCATTATCCTCGCTTTCCTATGTATTATACACAGACCACCCTGACTCCTTACACTTGCTTCTAGCACATCTATCCAGCAAGAAGACTTCACCTTCAGCTGCCTTAGTCGCTCTGATATCACCTTCGCCATGAGGTGGACGCATGTAGACACCTGGCCACTGTTATAGCCGATCCCCTACACTTACAGTGCTCACTTGGATCTCCTGACCGGCGGATCCCCTATTGTTGGTTTTTCAGCCTCCTCGCTCCCCACGCAGTGGGCTCACTGAGCTTCCACTGATCCACTCTGGACACGTCCTTACTCCCCCTTTTCCTACTCCTCCTTCCTTCCCTCTCCCCTCCTCTTGTTCCTTTTTTCCTTCCCTCTTTTCTCTCCCCTTATCGGGGATAGAGCTGGTCTACTCTCCCCTCCGGATATCTCACCCTCCCATATCTGTCCCTCCTCCCCCCACCCTTTCTTTGTCCCTCTTCTTCTCCTTGTTTTCCCTCCTCTTGCCCAATCCCTTCCTTTCACTCTTCAACCTGCTTCTCCATCCCCCCCTTCTTGGTTTCTCCCTTCACCAACCCCCCCCTTTTTTTTCTCTATGACTGTCCTGGTATCTCCCCTCCTCCCCTTCTCATCATGACCCCACCTGGAACTCAGTCAGGTCGCTCAACCTTAAAAGTCATCTCCCTTAGCGCAAAGGGTTTAAATATTCCTGTAAGAAGGTCCCTCTTGCTCTCTTACATGTATAAACATAAGGCAGATTTGGTTTTCCTCCAGGAGACGCATTTCCACCAGGATGCAGTCCCCAAACTTTACAATGCACATTTTCCAACAGTTTATCATGCCCCCAATCCCTTACCCAAATCTAAAGGAGTTGCCATCTTAATTGCCAAACACCTTCCTTTGACTGTTTCGGACTCCTTAGTTGATCCAGATGGCAGATATTTATTCGTCAAAGGCACTCTAGCTGACAGACCCATCACTCTTATAAATGTATATGCGCCAAACACTAAGCAGGTACCTTTTTTCCGTGGGATTGCCTCCTTAATCTTCTCCTTCCAATCGGGAATGCTGATCCTGGGGGAGGGGACCTCAATGTCCCTCTATGCCCCCTGTTAGACTCTTCTTCTGGCACCTCGTTTCTACCCTGCAGATCTCCAGAACTCCACGACTCTTGGAGAGTGCTCTACCCGAATGTCAAAGTTTACACATTCTTTTCCTCTCCCCATAACAAATACTCCAGAATCGACTACCTCTCTCTCTCAAGTGGACCTTTACTGCATCACTCCTCCATAGATCCTATGTTCCTCTTGGATCACCATCCCATTACCATGACCTTAAGCTTTCCTAAAAAACATTCCCGTACAAAATTGTGCTCGACACATCCCTCCTCGCTGACGTAGCAAACGAGGCTGATTTGCGCTCCAAACTTAGGGAATACTTTCATACCAACCAAACATCTGACACCTCTCCCTTCACCCAGTGGAAAGCACATAAATGTAAAATCCGAGGGATATTCATTGCAATGGCAACCAAGCGTAAATGTGACCGACAGGCGTCCATAAAGCTTTTACTGGACCGAATCAGTTACCTCGAAAAAGTCCACAAACACACCCAGGCTCAAACGACCTTAGCAGAACTCATGACCACCTGCTCACAGCTGATGTCGGAGCTCAGTAAGGCAGTCAAACACAGATTTATTATCTCTCAGAAGCTTTTCTATGACTATGCAAACAAGAGTGGTAGATTTTTGGCAAGAGCTTTCCGAGTAAAAAAAGCAAACTTGACGGTCCAAAAAATAAGGGGCGCCGACTGCTGCTTGGCCACCTCAAACACTGACATTGCCTCTCACTTTGAACGGTATTATACCGCCCTCTACAACCTTCCCCCGGAACGTTCCCCGACTAAATCAGATAAATCCAGATCCCCCCTGATCTCAGAGTTCCTACATCTCTACAGCCCTCCTGCAATCTCAGAGGATATACACAGGACCTGGAAAGAAACATCTCCTCTGATGAGTTACTTCTGGCCCTCAAACAAATGAAACCTGGAAAAAGTCCAGTCCCTGGTGGCCTTTCTGTGGCCTACTATAAGACTTTTATAGATGTCCTACGTGATCCTTGTCTTGAGGCTTTCAATTCTTTCAACTCCCCCTCTGCCCCTTCAAATCGGTTCCTGGAAGCACATATCACTGTTATTCCCTCAGTTATCAGCTATAGGCCAATTTCACTCCTGAATGTTGACGTCAAACTTTATGCAAAAACTTTGGCCAATCGACTTCTCCCGCTGCTTCCCTCTCTGATCAGCCTAGACCAAGTCGGTTTCATCCCTGGAAGAGAAGTGAGAGACAATACTACTAAAGCCCTGAACATCTTCCATTTCCTCCGCACTTCTCAACAACACGGTTTCCGCCTTTCCCTGGATGCCGAGAAGACCTTTGACAGGGTGGCCTGGGACAACCTAAAGGCCTCCTTGTGCGCAGTAGGTCTAAGAGGAAATATGTTTAATTACATCATGGCCCTGTATTCATGTCCAACGGTCCAAGTCCAGGTTAACGGCCACCTGTCGAGACCCTTCCCTCTTAAAAGGGCAAGTCAAGGGTGCCCCCTATCACCTCTTCTTTTCGTCCTAATGCTAGAACCTTTGCTTTGTATGCTCCGTGTGAACTCTAATATCAAGGGAATATGCATAAAATTGCCGCTTACGCGGACAATATCCTACTTTTCCTATCGGAACCCAGAGCCACTCTGCCCAACCTTCTTAAAGATTTTCATTCCTTCCAATTCCTCTCCAATCTCAAAATTAACTTTTCCAAGTCCTGTGCTCTGAACATTACTATTCCTCATGAGGTGGTCGTTTTTTGTAAATCTCACTTCCCGTTCATATGGGAAAAGGAGGCCCTTACTTATCTCGGAATACAGCTCCCTAGCACTCTCCAAGATCTTTACGCAAAAATTTTTATCCCAGCCCTTCGAGCCATTTAGAAAGACCTCTCGAAATGGCATCGCCCATGTTTTTCCTGGTTTGGAAGGTTTGCAATCCTTAAAATTAATATCCATTTCATCCTTCTTTACCTTTTACAGACCATTCCTATCCACTTGGCGCCTGCCTTTGTAGGAAACTTTGCTCATATTTTATATGGAGTTTTAAACGCCCACGTATTTTCTTTTCTCAATTGACCCTCCCCAAATCCAAGGGGGGTATAGGGTTCCTCGATCTTCAAAAATACCACTGGGCCTGTCATCTTACCAGAATAATTGATTGGAACGTGCACTCACCCATGAAAGCTTAGGTTCACCTCGAGGACTCTTTCTCCCCCTCTCCTCTGGCGCTGATTCTTTGGCTCCCAGCGAAGCATACCCCTATGACGCTTCATACACACCCGCTGATTGGAGCGACCTTGAAGGTCTTTCGGTTGGCATGCAAATCTGCTTCCATCTCAGATGCCCCTAACCCTCTTACCTTCTTGCACATGAGTCCGGAATTCCCATCGGGCATGCACCCATCTTTTCTGGCCGAGCATTGGCCCCACCAACATGTACGAGCAGAACACTTCTTTTGTAATGGCCAATTGAAGACCCTAGCCTCACTCACCCCCCACATGAAGGATCGTACCTTACCCTTTTGGGCTTATCTCCAAATCGGACACTTTCTCAGCTCAAAAGCCCACCACAACAAATGGACCAGTCCTCTTACCCCCTTCAAAACCCTTTGTTCCAAAATGGAACCCCAACGACACTTGGTTTCCACCATGTTTCTTCTCCTATTTGGAGACTGAACCCCTCTCACACTCCTGGCTTGCAGAGCTTGGATGAGAGACTTGGAGATAGACTTGTCTTCCTTGGACTGGAACCAAATTTTCACTTACGCACATAAAGGTTCATTGAATGTTTCAACTCAAGAAAATGGATATAAATTGACCTCCCGCTGTACAGGACCCCCTCCAGGCTCCATCGCTTCAATCCGATCATACCCAAATCTTGTTGGAGATGTGATTCCAAGGATGGTTCACTTCTTCATATTTGGTGGTCCTACCCTGCCATCCAACCTTTCTGGAAGAAGGTCCACCGCATAACCTCGTCAGTCTCTTCATTACCTTTTGAATTTTCCCTAGCCCAATGTCTCCTCCACCATACCTCTACCCCCAGGCGCCTCTACTTCAAATCGCTAGCTATGCACATGTTAAACGCAGCCAAATTAAGCTTACTAGCCCTATGGAGATCTGCCCGACCCCGTTGATCCGAGACTGGCTGACACGCCTGGGTAGAGTGGCAGAGATAGAGGAACTCATTGAGTCATCACGCGATAACCTGACTAAATTTTCTCACACTTGGACCTGCTGGCTCCATTTCCAAACGACTCTCGAATACCGCTCAATTATGAGTTCTTCTCCTTGACAGGTCCCAATCTTGGAAACCTTCTCCGCTTTCTCAAATGATTTGTTTACTTGACCTTCCCCCTTGGAACTGAGTGCCCTTCTCTTTAATATTAGATAAATGAAATGCAAACTGCTCTATTGCTAGGCCCCTGATGAACTGATTGCAGTCTTGACCCCTGTGAGTTGTCCCCATGCTTTGCCCCCCCTTTTTTTTCTCTCTCTCTCCCTCTCCCTTCCCTCTCATTCCCTTTCCTTTTCCCCCTCCCCCTCTCCCCCGCCCCCCTTATCTTCACCCCTTCTCTCTGCCCCTACCCCTTTCCTAGTTACCTCCTGCCTGCAATTCTTCCCACCTCTCCCTCTTTTTGCTAACTTCCTATTTTTCTTCCTTCCCCACATAGTTACACTATCATTAGCACTCTTCCATTCACACTCTCTTGACTTTCTTCGGATGATCTTGATAGGCACACATATCATTTTTGTAAACAAGATACATACCCCTTGACTTAATATAAGGCTACTATAGATCCCAATCCGCAATCCCCTCCTACGTAGATTTACCTGGTTTCGTGTCACTCTTCATCTCCCACTGACCTTCCAACGAATTCAGGGTATACTGCTCCTTGATCAGTTAGAGATCCATGCCCTCACGAGAGCACTATACCCAAAACCGTGAATAGGAATAGCCTTTTCTCTATTTTATTTTGGATGTAATCCCTTGCAGTTTCCATTCTCCCATCATACTATAGAGTGATTATGTTTTTTGGACAAATTGTATCATCTAAAATACTGTGCTTTTCTACCTGCCTTGATCATTGCGATCCTTTTGATATCCCCTCTATGTTGTATTTTTTATTTGTTCTGTCTCTTTGATCCTAATAAACGTTATGGAATAAAAAAAAGTCATGTATTCTTTCATTTCCGAGCATGCGTGGTCTTGGTCACCCAATTTTTTTTTTCAGACAAATACTGTACTGATTAAATGAAAACCATTTGTTCTGGTATCATACGAGAAAAATTTCTATTCTTGTCCCTTTCTGATAATTTCACATGAACTGTCATGATAGGTACTTGAAAGCTGAATACTAATGTGGTGCCCTCCTAGTTAGCTAGGGGGAGCCAGAATCTAATTGTTAAAGAGAAGGGCTGAGTAGCAGCTTGGGTGCAATAGTCAGGAGGTCAAATTTGGGTCAGGGGCCATGAGGCTTTGCAGACTAGCCCTCTGCAATTTCCCCCTGCTCTAGATCTTTGGAGAAATGTCTAGAAGCAGTGGGCGTATCTGAGGAGTGACTGACCTGAACTCTTGAAGGATCCTGGGCAATCCCCAACAGGAGGCTTCAAAAGGGGCTGGGACAACCTTTAAGAGTTTCTGAGCCTGCTCAGCTGGGAGAGAGTTCGGGTGGAAGACAGTGAGGAAGATGTGAGGCCACCAACCCATCAGCAGTACAGGAGAGGATCTGAGTGAGTACCCATGCATACCACTGGGCGGATAAGGGAAGGAGCACTCTGGTTGGAAACCATATTCACTACCTACCTGGGACTGTCCATTTCTTAAAGTGACAGGAGCTAGATCCCCTGCTCAGGGATATCTCCAGATTGCTGGGTGAAGGAAGAGTTCATCTAGGGTCTGGAGTGGTGCATTGGGACGCTGGCTAGCTCTCCAACAGAGACTGTGTTGCAATGAAGGCTTGTAAATAGTTCCTAGAAGTTGTCCTCAGTTCATCAGTTCCCTTGGGCATCCTGTACATCCTTAGCCCTATCCCAGTTCAAATGCCCTAAATAAAATAACAAAAAAAAACAGGTTTAAGGTCTGATCTCTGACTCTGGATGCAAACCTATGTGGAAATATGTGTTGTATGGCTGTGCAGGGCTATAAGGGGATCCGAAATCCTTCCAACTCCTAAGGGGGTAGTGCTACACTAACAGTCACATTATTGGACGATCGACTTGAAAGCGTAGTTTTTCATCTGATTTTTTTTATCATGTGTACTAGGCTTAAGGCAATTTTTTATTTTGTTATTCAATAATCAGAGTAGGCTGTGATTTAGATTTTATATTAATCACAACAGTCCTTTTATAAACCACAAACAAATAACTACAGCAAAAAAGATAACATTGTAACAACATTTGCAAATGTTATCGGAAACATGTTTTCAATTGTGCTTTAAATTGAAACATACACACCCACAAAACAAAATGCTTACACACAACTGCCCCTAGGACAGGGCTTAAATTTTCGAGTCTAGACCTACTAGCCAGGCACAAACCTTACTTTCCACCAGTTGCCCCACCCAACCTTGCCCAGGCCCGCCTCCAAACCCACCCCGCCCTGCCCCAACCCCACCCACAGCCCTTCCCCCAACCACACCCCCTTAAAGCTTATGAAATTACATTTTTCCTTAGAATAAAGAGTCCAAAATATAAAACTGTACACAGTAATGTATATCCCAGCTCCCCTGTACTCCATTATAGTGATATGACATGTATACAGTATGTATAGCCCAGCTCCCCTGTACTCCATTATAGTGATATGACATGTATACAGTACTTACTCCTTGAGTCCCCCATGGTGGTGGAGAGGGTGTTTCCTCTCAGCGGAGGAGAGCGGACCTCTCCTGCACCTGTCCCCTCAGCGGCGGTGCCGAAGAAGCCGGAAACCGGAACTCGGAAACTGGAACTCGGCTTCACAATGAGGCTTGGAGCCCTGCCCTAGGACATTAAAGTTATTAGTACTTACAAAATTATAAAAAGTGATCAAGCCTCAGAAGAACCTCACCAACAATCAACATAATATAAGTCCTCCATACCATCAAATGTAGTCTTTTTTTCTGACAATATATTAGCTCTTTAAAAACCACCTTTAAATTAGATGAACATACAAGTGAATCCCTAGAACCCTACTAAAGCTTGTTGTATTTCTTTCTGTAGCCCCAAAACCCCAAATGTCCATTTTTCCAGTAAGTCCCATTGTCTTTCCAAAACCTATAGTACAGTTACAATACAATAAAAAACAAGAAGGTTAAGAGGGCCTTGCTCTAAAGAGTTTGCAATCCAATAGGGTGGGACAAGTGGTACAAAAGATTATAACTGTGGGGGATGAGCTGATGGAAGCGATAAATGTTTAGTTGGAGGTGTGATAGGCTTCCCTGAAGAGATGAGTTTTCAGGGATCGCCTAAAATTCTGACAGGAACCAGAAAGGGTGGTTTCTACAAGGATCAAGCAGTATTGACAAAGAAGGCTTTATCTACCAATTAATAAATCTGATAAAAAAAGTGTGTACAAAAACACCCCTGCACCTCTCCACAATAAAAATGACACCGTTGTCAAAAGCAACAATAGCAGTTGCTCACAGCACATTTATCATCATACACACCCCTGAGTAAAGTATGTCCAAAACCATGAATAACATCCAGATTAGGACTAGAGGGATGGGCTAAGTGGACCAAATATTCAGTGTCAGTTGAAAGAGTCCGGAAGTCATCTGCACAGGATCACTGGTATCTCCGCTGGCCCTGTAGATGGTATCAGTCAGTTGCAGTCCACTACTATAACACAGCTCCACCCCTACCAGTCATTGAACCTGGCACTGTGAGATGCAAGTGAGCATGCACTCAACGGCCAGCATGTGTGATGACGTCACATGCTTGGTGAAAACATGCAGATGCGTTTCACCCACCAAAGAGATCAGGCTTCCTCAGGACCAATCTGCAAGGCCAGAGGAGATACTGTTGATCCTGTACCTCTCTGTGACTGACACTGGCTGGATCGGATAGGATTGGTGAACTGCAACATATTGGCTTTACCTTATGGATCCTCTGTGGCTCAAGGTGAATATGGCAGTTTTGTTTACGATGGCCGCTACATCTCTGTCCCACTGACTCTAATGACTCTAATGAGGCCCAGCCTTGTAGCCTTGCCCTAAATTTCCACCACATTGGGCATTACCTAACTGTTGGATGGTGGGAAGGACATACTTTAATTAACTTGTGTCACAACAGCTGGAATCCTTATGCTGTTACAGCTTCTGCTGCTGTTTGTAGTCTATATCCAGGTTTCTGACTTGTGAACTTTTCCAAATGACACTGAATATTTGGTCCACCTAGCCCATCCTCCCAATGCTGTCTGAGGGAGAGTGGTGGGGTTATTGACACAATTTATGAGCGCCTATAAGGATGATTTATCGCCTGGTGCCAGGTTACCACTTATCTATGGGATGTTATCCCCTTGGACCTCCTGCACTGCTCTAGTCCTAATCTGGATCGTATTCGTGGTTTTCGACATACTTTGCTCAGGGGGTGTGTATGATGATGTGTGTGGTGTGAGCAGCCACTATCGTTGCTATTGACAATGTTGTCATTTTAATTGTGGAGAGGTGGAGGTGTGTTTTTTGCACAATTTTTATATCGGATTTATTAATTAGTTTATTTACTATTTACTTTATTTAGTCTTGTTTGTCAATACTGCTTGATCCTTTTAGTAATCGCCCTTTCTGGTTCCTTTCAGCTCAACCTTCTTGTATATGTGCTGTCTGGGTTACATGAATCACACTAACAGATTGTTGTAAGTCAGTGGACACGGGCTAATAGTAAGTTCTATCTTACCTCATTGCCGAGTTAACTATTGGAGAGGTCCATCAGTTTTTATACATGTTATACATTTACTTTTCCTTGCTTTGTTTATGTGATCCACAGAGGAAGCGTGACTTTTTACTTTCCTGACCAATATATCTGACCAATCTGTCACTAAGCATGGAAACTACAGCTGTAAATACAACAAGACATATTTTATGTTCTGCATCAGGTTCCACATAGCTTTAACACTTACACTCTTAAAACAAAAACATCTACTCAAGTGAAAGTGTAGTATAACCGGACTTCACATCATAACTCAAACTTTACCCCACTAAAGTACCACATACACCCCCCCCTCAAAAAAAAATGAGTCTTTTTACAGCAATAGCTGTGTTATCTCTAAAGCAAAGAAATAATCAATATAAATACACCAAATGGCATAATATAATTGCAGCACATCTTATGCAATCAAACATCCCTGACTGAAACTAATACCCATTTCCAGATTGGTTTATCCACCTATGAGGGGGTCTAAACCTCAAAAAGTTACTGCATCTGTACATGCACCAAACAAACTGAGTACCAATTAAACTGTTGATCATCCTTACCTTTCTTTACCAAGCAATGCTTAAATATAGACACAAACAAGCAGATCACAGAACAAGCCTATTATCAATACTGACAGGCTACAATAATGTAGCTATGCAATAAAATGTTACACTTTTAAAATGTGCCATGAATAATCCTTATAACAAAATGTTGCAGTGATCATTGAAGCAAGAACCAATCTGCCCAGCTTCTGCTTAAAGTCCAAGACTTAAACTGTAAAACAAACAATTGACCATGATAGGACACACAGAAGCACCACATTAATGGTGGCATTCTAAGCAGTTCTACCTATGCCATGGAAGTTTTTCAGAAACCCACCAGAAAATAATGTTCACATTGAAAACATATGTTTCTGCCAAGTGTCTAATGGGTATAACATAAATAATCTAGGAAAATACATCTGACGTAACCTAATCTGAAAATTCCTCAATCAAGTAAAAAATGCCAACTTAAACCAATCATTTCATGTCACTGAATATGCTAACCAAGGACCACTACCCACCGAATAACACATCAAATCAAGGGGAATCCTGAGTCCACTCACCATAGATACTCAAGGCAAAAATGTTCATGCTGCTCCTCTGTAGGTGCCATCTTATTGAATCTTCGCCACTGGAAAAGGGATAATGAATCAGTATTTTTTTAAAACCAGTAGCATGTGCTGTTTGAACAAAACAATTTAAGAGTCAAATACAACAATGGATGAATTATAAGTGGAATCAAGGGCAACAGACTTTCCACAACCTTAACCACCCCCCCGGGTAGTAAGGTGCTGTCCATATATTCACTGATGGGAAAGGTTACAAGAGCAGCAAAATGACAAAAGCCAGTCACCTGTCCTGCCAGTCCCCTTGGAAAGATGTGCTAAAAAAAGTGCAAGAACAGTGTGCACCTAAACCAGCTTTAGGTACTAATATTAAAGGGGAAGATCCTGTGATCCTGTGTAATATATTATATTAGTGATCTGGATAACCCCTTCCAATGTTACAATAGTAATAGACACAAAAGGGAACAACCTGGGACTTTATAGTCCAACACATGCAAAAAGAGAAACAAAAATATATATCTTAAACATGCAAAATTGTTACAAAATTAGAAAATAATTTTATTTGCACAATATCAATTCCACAAGTGCATACACTATATACCCTTAACAAGGGTATAACACTCAACCACAATAGGACTATAATCTATCAGCATCCACAACCTAGTATACATAAGTTTTACACACAAGCAATAAATAGAATCTCCTGTTAGTGTGTTTTTTACTTAGAAATGTAATACGGAGCTTTCATTGAGATCTTCCCTCACAATGTATTAAAAGACATCATATATCAGCATTTTTTGCATTTGTCTGATTATACTTCACCAGCATGAAGCATTATATCGTGGTTTCAAAAAGGTCTACATGTTTCACAGCATCCAGCCACTTCTTCTGCATAAAATTACACACATATATATATATATATATATATATATATATATACGGTATATATATATATATATATATATATATATATATATATATATATATATATATATATATACTGTATTTATATGTATTTGTAGGTAATGACGCATGAAAGAGACTTAACATCTGTCACCTGGATGATCAATGATATAGATCGCATCAAACATGTAACATCTATAAATCCCCTGAGAAGGTATGAAGGTATAACAAGTTAAGAGTAAGGACAAACTAGCTTTTAAACAGCATTTGAACAATATACTGTAGCACCACAAGGGAGTCCAAAGGGAAGTTCAACAAACTCTGCACTCTGCATCAGGACCAAAAAGGTGCTATGCACACTCAAGCAGGTCAACAAAATTGTAATATGCACTCTTGAGTAGCAGCAGAAAGAAAAGGGTGCATTAGCAAATGCAATAAAAATGGCTACTCTGCATTCTTAATGAGGAACAGTGTATGCCTTTTGCTGCTGACTTGTCTTACCAAGGTGCTGCTCACACTAGGCTCTTTGGTGCACAGTCATATCTTTCTCATGCTTATGGTTTCCAAATGGATGGTACTTTTACCATGGCTGATGCATTGCAGGCAGAGGGCGCAAAGGCTGCAGAGCACAATGGGACTATTGGCATCAAATACAAGGGCTCAGACTGCAGAGCTCTTTTAGTTTGCTGCCAAAAATACCAGAAAACCCTGGTTTATGCTCAATTCCAGGGTATAGATACTGTATATAAAGACGGTCTCTTGATATCTAGACAGTCCAGTCTAGATCTACTTATGAAACACGAATCATATATGTTTTGTTCAAGCATACAATAAGCCTATGACTCATAGCTGAGGAGGTCACCCTTGTCATAAAAGTGTTTGGTTCTGACCTGCCTATGTTGTCAGAATGTCAAGAGGAAATGGTGAGACATCCCTGGGGGGAAGGCATGGTTATATTGGAGTGGAGTCAGATGATCCGGGGAGGAAGAGAGAAAAACTGTCTTGCAGGTTACTTGAAAGCAATGAAATGCAAATACAAATAAGTGAATGATTAGAATAGGCAAAGCAGGATGTTACGGAGCCAGTCAGGGCACCAAATCTAGGGGCGTATCAGAAAAAGCATTCTCCAGACCAACCCAGGCTTTTATGTGACAGTACATTTTCCAGTCAACCTGTCTGGTCAAGTGGCAAGCCCCATAGTACTTTTGGAGGTCAGGAAGACCTATCCCACGTTTCAGTAGAGTAGAGACAGGCTTCCCTGTAGGAAGAAAAGAAAAGTGTACGGTAGTTTAATCAAGGATAGCTTTCATGATGTAGAGCAGATGTGGTAGAACGTTCATTTTTAAAATTGCTGACCTACTAAACCAGGAAAAATAGGTTTGTTCCAGGCAGCCAAGTCACGTTGGACGGCTTGTTGGACTGCTGCAAAAGTGAATGCAGAGCTCAATTTCAGTCTTCACGGGACTGAGACTGAGCTCTGCAGTCACTTTTGCAGTTACTTTTGCACCAGTTGTTTTTTTATTTCAGATCTCAATCCTGCGCAATGTCCTTTTCTTTTTTCAGTGAGTTGACCATGTCGACTGTGCTTATGCTTATCAGACAACGTTTTATCATAAACTGTTTATGCCGTCATAACCTTTGATACTGTACCACATGACACAGCAAATAAATTGACAGCTTCAGTCACAGAGGCACCAGCTAAGCGGACACCAACAATTTGCCCTCTTTGAAGCTTGGTAAGCTCTGTCATGACTCCGTATTGCTAGAAGCACATGCAGTGAATGACAAAAGTGAGGTTTCCCACATTTTTGCCAGGAGTCTCATCATGCAGCGGAAGCAAAAGAATGTTACATCACTTCCACTTTCAACATGAAACATGTCATACAAATCATATAGTATTTCCATTTTTTGTCTAACATATACATTATATATATATATATATATACATATATACATATACAGTAATATATATATATATATATATATATATATATATATATATATATATATATATACACACACTACTCAAAATAATTCAAGGAACACTGTTTAGAATAGCATCAAGTCAATTGAACTCCTGGGATATTGATCTGGTCAGTTAAGTAGCAGAGGGGATTGTTAAACATTTTCAGCTGATTTGATGTTTATGAAATTAACAACAGGTGCACTAGATGGGCAACAAAGTGATGACCCCCAAAACAGGAATGGTTTTACAGGTGGAGGCCACTGACATTTTTTTCCCTACTCATCTTTTCTGACTGTTTTTCACTAGTTTTGCATTTGGCTTGGGTCATTGTCACTACTGGTAGCATGAGGTGATACCTGGACCCTACAGAGGTTGCACAGGCAGTCCAACTCCTCCAGGATGGCACATCAATATATATCATTGCCAGAAGGTTTGCTGTGTCTCCCAGCCCAGTCTCAAGAGCATGGAGGAGATTCCAGGAGACAGGCAGTTACTCTAGGAGAGCTGGACAGGGCCATAGAAGGTCGCTAACCCATCAGCAGGACCGGTTTCTGCTCCTTTGTGCAAGGATGAACAGGATGAGCACTGCCAGAGCCCTACAAAATGACCTTCAGCAGGTCACTGTTGTGAATGCCTCTGACCAAATAATGAGAAACAGACTTCATGAGGGTGGCCTGAGGGCCCGACGTCCTTTAATGAGCCCTGTGCTCACTGCCCAGCACCACATAGCTCGATTGGCATTTGCCATTGAACACCAGAATTGGCAGGTCCGCCACTGGTGCCCTGTGCTTTTCACAGATGAGAGCAGGTTCACCTTGAGCACATGTGACAGATGTGAAAGGGTCTGGAGAAGCCATGTAGAACATAATGCTGCCTGTAACATCGTTCAGCATGACCGTTTTGGTGGTGGGTCAGTGATAGTTTGAGGAGGCATATCCACAGAGGGATGCGCAGACATCTACAAGCTAGACAATGGCACCCTGACTGCCAATAGGTATTGAGAAGCAATCCTTGGACCCATTGTCAGATCCTGGGTTCCTCCTGGTGCACAACAATGCCAACCCTCGAGTGGTGAGAGTATGCAGGCAGTTCCTGGAGGATGAAGGAATTGATATCATTGAACGATCCCCACGCTCGCCTGACCTAAGTCCAATAGAATACCTCTGGGATATCATGCTTCAATCCATCTGTTGCCACCAGGTAGCACCTCAAACTGTCCAGGAACCATTCATATATGTATTCACTTGTATCATCAGTCTCTACAAACCAAAAGGTAAGTGTTCCATATTACAATTACATTAGAACAAAACCTGGACCATTCCTTCAAAGACTTAAGTATTAGCATATCACTGGTGGATAAAATAATGGAAAACTGAAGGGCATGACTGTCCAGAGGAGGTTGAATATCTATACTGCTTGATCTCATCCCAGATTTCATATTGGACTAAATAGTTTGTAAAACAGTTCCATTCAAACCCCCACATACCAGTTGAAATCAATATAGTGCTTTAGCTGTACACTATAAGAGCCATGTATAGGAGACCAGATTGATACAGAGGGCTTATATGCACATCCAGAAATAACTAATGGCCACACAGGCCCAAAGTTCAAACTGTATATACCGTATGTAGAACATAGCATTATCGGTAACAAGGATTGGACGAAAATAATACTTATCAGTTCAAGTCCAGGACATTGCAATTTACATGGTACCAGGAGGTAAAGCCTGACTGATTTCGCCGGATAAAACCAGCTGCATCAGAGGCAATAAATTATTACTTTTTTTTTGTTTGTTGCATTTTCAAGCACTTGTGTAATGCCTTGATGCTTGGTAATTTTGCATGTTGTGTTAATAATTGGGGATACAGGAATGGCAGAGGGTTTTGAAGTTTGGGGCTGTTGTTTTGAAGTGTTTTTGTGCACTCTTTTTGGATATTTTATTAAATGTTTAAGACTGTAGTGTGGCACTGTGAAAAAAGAAAATGTACATAAAGAATCAGGTGTTGCATACAAAACTACCTAAAATGCCTTTTTTAAGTTGTAATGAATCATATTTGGGTGCTGCTGCTGTATTTAGGCCAAGCAGTAATGTAAAAGTTAAAAAAATGATCACATGTATGAATTGCACTGTTCTATTCTATAACACCACATACACCTTAAAGGCATCTCCTAAGACTATAAATTAAAGGATTGGTAGTTTTCAATTTTGCATTAAAAGGAAAACCCTCGCCCCACTATATATTTTTCTTTGTTTTATTTATTTATTTTTGCATTGGTACATGTCTCCAGTACTAGTACCCATCTCCCCTTTATTTGAAAAATTCATGCCTAAAAGCCTTGAAATTGGTCAGAATTGGTTTTCATGATTCACCCCCCTAGATTTCAATGGATTGTGTTAGTGGGAGAGACTGATATAAGAAGTGGCAGGATCAGCCGAAGGTAATATAACAGAGAGCATCATGTCATGTTCACCTCTGGGAAGCTATTACCTTGCGATGTTTAGCATGCTGGACTCCAAGCTGCCTAGCTATTTCAGACCTGCTCATTCCTGTCCAGACAGCTCATATCACATCTGAAAACACTTTTGACAGCTTCTTAATAAATTATCTCCAGTAAAGAGAAAAAATCTGCAAGAACAACAAAAAATATTTAAATTTGCATTACATAAACCTGCTTTTGTTTGTGAATTTAAAAGTAACTAGGCTGCCTTGTCAGTATATTTATGTTTGTGTTCATTTATACTAAAATCTAAAATGTGCATGTTCAAATACTCATTCTTTTATTTGATGATGTCATTTTTTTTATCCTACAGTATGCTCAGAGCTTCAGACAAATTAAAAACATTAAGAATTTCCAAGGGCAAAATTTTAGTTGGTTAAAATCTGCACATCTAAAAATATAAAATCTCAATATACAGTATGTTTAGGTAACAAAATACAAGTGTGTAAGCAGATTGAAATGCTGGTTAGTGAGACAGCTGCTGCCCCAGCCTGAGGGGGGGGAGCAGGTAACCTGTTTCCCATACTTTCTACTGAGCTCTGCCTCTCTCCCTGTGCTGATATAAAAGGAGGGAGGGCTCTGCCCAGTCAAACAGTCTGCATGGGAAGAAACACAGACAAGACACAGAATGACATCTCTAGCCATATCAAACAGCTGCTGAAGCAGCCAGAGAGAGCCTCACCTGCCTCGAGGAACCTTCTACATGTAGGGGGATTGCTGGGACCTGCAGTACTCCCTGAAGAACACCAGCTCTAGAGATCTTCCACTGTAGACTCTGTTTTGTATGGGCTCTTGGCTGTGCAGGTATGCTGGGGCAGCCTGAGTTAGGGATTCGTTTAGGGAAAAGACTGTGCACTTTCTTTTGGAACTGTTCTGCTGAGAGTTTCCAGTAAAACTTTTGAAACTTTGTCCTAGCCTGGTATGAAGTTAGTTAAAGGGGTGCATGGTGGTAGTGGCATATGGAAGAACAGGACTGTAATGCACACACCGGTGAAGTGGTGACATGCGGTTACTAGCGGCAACAAGAACAACATGAAAGATGATATGACAGCCAGAAAGCGGGAGAGTGGTACTGGCAGGGGTGATGGGTCTCATGTATAGTGAGAGGAATAGTTCATAGCCTAATAGTTCATAGCCTACCTCCTGAGTGGTCAGTGCCCCAGCAACCGGGACCAGACCCGCGTGGTGGAGACCCTAGGGACCTAGCTGTATAGTACTGAAATGAAAAGAGTTATTTAAGTTTGCGCATGGGGTCCATGCTGTTGCCTGATGGGACCCTGTTCTGTCACTGGGAGGGAGGTGGCAGTGTCAAGCTGGACTGGTGGAACAGGACACTGCTCAGTGGTGTCTCCTTCAAAATGAGCAGGTGTATGTATTGTGGGACAGAGTGGCACCTGTATGACAGCTTCAGGTTATGATACAGAGACAGGTGTATGGCTCTCTTCTAACTCAGGGTACCACCATAATGTTGATGCCACATGAACACGACCCCGCCTAGTTCTGGGCATTAGCAAGCATATACCAGAGAGTCCAGAGAAAGGACAAGAGTGGGAAAGAGCAAAAAAGCTCCGTGTGTACACGGCATGACATCCCCACCCACAAGTGACCAAACCTTTCTAATCCTTATGCTGCTAGCATTAGTAAATAGATAGGAAAGTATATCATATTTACTTGTTTTAACCTTGTTTTGCATTTCTTCAGGTTTCCATGCCTAGGTAAATGATGTTATACATCCCAGGAGTCTTCAGGAGGGGACGGAGAGTTCTTAGCTCAGCCAATGCCTGAGCTAAGGACAAATAGATTCAAGGAAGTAACTGCTACATGAATCATCTGCCCTTACTCAAGATGGCATCTGCCAGAAATGGCAGGAGGTGTTTTTCAAAATGATTTCTTAGCAAAATAAAGCATGAAAACCTGGATGGATGGAGGAGTTTGCTTTGAATGATTAAAAATTAAGTATACTATAGCATTTTTTGTTTGTGGTACTCAGATGAATTTCAGTTCCACTTTAATGATACTATTGGATGTATTTAATAAGTGGTGCAAGCAGCAAAGTGCTAAATGCAAAATTTTGTAACTTGTATCAATCTAAAAAAGTTTACTTTACTAAAGTCAAATTATTAGTTATTGGTTCCAATAGCTACATCACTGTATACTTAGCAATTCTCTACTTGCACCGTTATTAAATTAATTTTTTTAAATAAAATACAGTCTTAATCAATAGCATGAGAAATATATTTGTATATAGTAAATATTTCTGTCTCCTCCTCTTCTCGGTGTGCCATCATAGGAAGCCACTTCGGCACAATCCTGCAGGCACAATACCATGCTGCACTGCCTGAGTCCAAAGACACAGACAGCATGGCTCGACTCCTGCTCCCCCAATTCCTTCATAGGTTTTAACTGACAACAGCAAGAACCAACTGCTTCCACTGCCTTAGCAAAGCCTGTGAGAGTGGGGAGAACATCTACAGATGGGCACAGTGATGGATCGAGTCAGGAATCAGGCAAGTAAAAGGGGGGGGGGGGGTGAGGGGGCGATATTATTACCCAAACATTTTTTAACTTAATGCAGAGAATGCATTAAGGTTAAAAAATATTTAGGCTTTAGAAATACTTTAGGCTCTACCTGATTTATCTCAACAGGTGACTTTTAGCTACCTCATCGGGAACATGGCCAACATCCCATGTGCACATGGTTGGTGTGGGTTCCACTCTTCGCTACACATGCAAAGATGTTACTTGTTCAGTTGCTACCAAAGTCTGATCATTCTCATTCTACAAAAGGGCATCTATCTCCTGACTGAATGATAACTGACTCATGTCAGAATAAAGTTCTTGTGTTGCCACCTTAACCTTGTACATTGGTACCACGAGTTGACCAAAAGTCATCAAAAGTTAAAGAAAAGATTATGGTAGGACAGGGTAGTGTGGTAATGCATTTGAAAATGCTGCTAATAAATTACAAAGGAAGACACTTTGTTAGATCAGTGCATGGAACAGAATCATTGCTTAGTTTTTTTCTGAACTAGGAGGTACGTTACTAAGCCAATATCAGCTTGTCACATTATTGTAGCAGGAATCAGAAAGTAAACCTGCAAGTGATAGACGTGGGATGCCAGCTCTCTTACAGCCTCTTGCTTTCTTGTGCCCAAGGCAGCAGCTGCTAGCTCCAAGGAACACATCTTTGTTCTTTTGGCATCTCATCAAGGGGAAGCAATTGTGTTTGGCTGGTTCCTGAGGAACTGGTCTTACATTTGTCTACTGCTCTGCCTTTCTTCACTTCCTAAACTCCTGCCAGACTGCTGTGTAGCACGTTGTATTATAGGAGCATTAACCTTCTAACGGTTGTACACTAGCAACACGCCAAGGTGGTATAAAACTGTAGTCTGCAATATAAACATGAGCAAACAATCACTCTCACAAGTTAAAAATAAGATATATCCTGAATAAGAATTCTATCGTTCTGTCTGTTTACAATAACTCCGAGGCCCAGAGTACAATCAATACATAAATCTACTTATACTACCGAGGTGTGTTAGCATATCCACAGGCTGTCTGGGACAAATTCTATGATGCAGGGAAGATTTTTTTCCTGCTGTTGTTTTTTTTCTATTTTTTTTATTTTGTGGTTTGCAGATTTTAAAAAGTATATAAATCCAACAAAAATGTTAATATATTGCAGGTTATCTGTCTTTAGATATGATTACATTGTTTTTCAGGGTTTTTTCTCCATATTTTACCTGGTTCTTCTGCTAGTAACATACTTTCTGTACTATTACGAAGGCACTCACTCGCTCTACTGCATCTATAGATCAGAAGCATTGTCGCCCTGAGCTGCTCTCTCCTGATTTGGACTATAGAACAGCTCCTTCTCTCCTCATCTCTACAACAGAGAGAGGTGTTCTGTATTCCACAGAGAGTACTGGGCAGGACTGATTGCACTCGTAACTGATAACACTGCAGGCAGAGAGTACAGGTAGATACAAGCTCATTGGAATTCTGTCAGGATCAAATGGTATTTTTTGCACTTTATAAAAACTCTTTCTTTGGTATATTTACCAAAAGAGAGGCTTTTTATGCAGTGGCATATAATACTATTCTGTTTTATTGTGGGCATCAGGCAGTTCTGTGAGCTATTTTTGATGGTGTATATAACTAACATATAGTAAATATAATGCTGTCTTCCTGTGTTTTAACTGATATGTTAGAAAATGTGTACTAAATGTAGTGCCCCTCAAGTTTAGCTAGGGGCAGCTAGTTAGCTTTTTTAGGCAGAGGCTGAGTCAGTCTGGGATGAGTCAGCCATGTTATTTAAAGTCAAGAGTTAAAGGGCTCTGCAGGTCAGTTCCCTGAGACCTCCCCCAGCTCTGGAAGCTTGGGAAGTTTCTGGAAGGCAGCGGGTGGGGGTGAGGATGGGCTGATCTGCATGCTCAAGGGACTCTGACTAATCCTCAAGCAGGAGGCTTGGCATGGGTCAAGGCCATGAGAGAGCTTGATAAGTAGGTGTGTTGGGTGGAAGATGGAGTGTGGAGTCTGGGAAGGGACCCATGAGAGGGGCCTACCTACAGGCAGGAGCTGAAAGGAGGATCTCTCTGCCTCATCATCCCCAGAGACAGGACAGCCTGTGCAGCAAGGAAGGAGCCAGCCCAGCGTAATGCCTGAAGGCAGCCACCAACCCACCAAGCTCACAGGAGAGACAGAGTGGGTAATCCTACAACCCCTGGGCAGATAAGGGGAAAGGGTGGTCAGGTGCAATAACCAACTAGTTTTCATCCGGGACTGTTCCCAATCTACAGTTCTTGGCCCCCCTAAATCTTTAATAAACTAATTTAAAAATCATACACTACACATTAAAAAGGACTTCATTTAGGTTCGCAACATGTACAGATTTTGATAAAATTCACATGTAGACAAAATGCATTTCGGGGATCGTTCTTCAGGATCACATATGAAAGTATCAATACATTGGAACCCACATTTGATCTTAACAAAGCAATGCAATTTACTGGAATCCACAGCTTGTAAACGTTTTCCATGGAGGTATGTCCCAATATACCAAGCTGGACACCACTGTCTCTCAGGCAAGAGCACTGACATATAGCCAGCAATAGGTTGTGTAGCAGGCCCAAGCGTTCATGTGGTACCCAAATTCGAAAATGCCAAAAAAATACAACATCATTTTGGTCAGAGTATCATAACCAAACTCAAGGCCTTTGTATCCAGGTATTCTCAGGGACTACCATCAATGAGAATAAAGAAATAGGTCTAAAAGTCCCAAATTCCTTTCACATCTTTCAAGCATGTAGTAGGAAAATATTTACATGCTGTAGATTCCAGTAAATTGCATTGCTTTGTAAATATCAAAAAATGGGTTCCAATACATTGATTCTGTCAGAGTCATACTTAAAGAACACATCTAAGTATATGTAAATCTGAAGAAAAGCTTTCTGGTGGATTGCTTTTCAGAGAGTGGTAAAGTGGAGACTGCTGGACATTCTGCTACCTCCTTAATGCCCTTTCTTTAAAAGATGAATGGGTATTTTGTATGTAAAAGCTGCTCCATAGCAGCTGTGACCACATTTACTTGAACAGGTCGTGTGTGTTGACGGTACTGCCTTAAAGTGCTACTAAACCCACAACATTAAAATCAAAAAGTCTGTATAAGCAGTAAAGCATGATATACTCACTATGGAACCTAAGGGGTTAACCTCTGCATTGTGTAAAAATGCAATTTGATCCTGACTTCTCTGATTCTCCCCTTCTTCCAGTGCACCCCTCTAATCTCCTGGTAAGACATGTTATGTGGAGATACTCTGTACATGCTCAGTTTGGTGTGTATTGCCTTTTTTTTCCTTGGGACAGTGCATGCGATCAGCACAGAGCCAATCAGCACTGTGCAGACAGAGGTCAGGGGTTCTGCATCCTCCTAGCAGAAAGAAACCTCCTCCTACAAGCTTTAACCAGTGCTTGTCTGGACACTGATAGAAGTCACAAGACTGCTTTAACTGCTGATGAGAAAAGGTATTTTGCAGTTTATATTTACTAAAATAATTGCATTTCCATGTAGAGTGTACTGCGGGAGACCTGATATAGTGAATGCAGGATCCTGGACTTCGTAACACTTTAAGTTTTGCAGCAACTGCAAAGCATAGCAGCCACAAGTCTGAGAGGCTGCATTCTATTCTTTAAGTGGGCGGCAGTAAAATCACAGTTAAAACTATCTGTTTTAACTTCCCCCCCCCAGCCACTCCAAGCCTAAGACTTCACTTGCAGATTAACAGCACATTAAACAATATTGGCGTTGAAGATTTGCATCATATTTTGCACTACAAACTTAGCTTACACTATGGAGATGTGATAAACGTAACTGTGTAGGTCAAGTGAAAGATATAGTTAAGACCAGGGGCGGACTGACCATTTGGAAACTCGGGCACTGCCCGAGGGCCCGGGGTCAGTAGGGGGCCCCATGAGATGCCCCTAGTACCTTTTTCATAGGCTTTTTTGAGTTTGGGCAAGGACACAGGGGCCCCATGATCCCCTATTGCCCGGGGGGCCCATGAGTTGTCAGGCCGCCCCTGGTTAAGACTCATTCATACTAGAACTGTCAAACCTTCATTTATGTGCATCTAGAAGACATTTATAAAGTCTATAACTGCATGCAGTGATGTACTATTCATATTGTGTGTCTACCTGCATTTAGGTGCAGTCAGTTTAACATGGCTAAATGCATTTAAATGCTTCTAAATGCACCTAAAGGTGGCTACACCTGTTTTAAAGCTGGAACATCTAAATACAGGAACGAGTAATCTGGGGGGTATGACAGTTCAATCTTCTCAGCCAGTGTGAATGAGGTCTTAGAAGAGATGCTTAATTTGTAAATACGGTATTAAAAAAAATGTTATTTGGAAATACAAATGCTTATCTTGTGAACTATAAAAATGGAGCAGGTATAATGTGTTCTTATGAAATGGTAATTTGAATTGCTGTTATAGTGGTATTGATTTAATACTGGATAAAAGGTTGTAAAGTATAATCTATTAAGGGATGTGGGTGTGGGTATTGTGTGATATTGCAGTGCAGGTATTTGTTATCGTAGCATTGATTTTTTTCTATTAGTTCTGTTTGGATATTAGTAGTGTGTAGGTTGATGCCTAGCATAGAAATGAGTACTCTGTAGGTGGTTGATTATTACAATATATTATCTAGGAGTGCACATTAGTAGTTGTTTCACAGCAGTGGTGCCAGTTTTGTCTGTAGTGCCTGTTTGTGTTTAAGAATTTGGCAAGCATATACATATCAGAACATAGAGCTGGATAGGCCTGCTATATCAGAGGGATTGCCCTGCCAGGAAAACCACAATGTTAGAGACAGAACTCTATCAGGCTGTCCACAGATGGACAGATTTCTCCCTGAAAATGATGGCTGTCCTTACATGAGTTGAAAAAGCACCGGGACCCATCACGATACACACCTGATGCTGACATTAGCATACTATATGCTATGAAAAAATGATTCAGTGTAACTCAGGGTGTGGTTGGCATCATCCCTATTTTATAATATTCAAAAAATGTTTTCTTACATTTGATGGGATTTTAAAGGCAACCTTTAAATACACAAGGGAAACGACTTCTTTAAAAGAAACACCGTTTTATTTATACATCCAATATATCAAAGTTTTTTACTCTACAGGCACATACAGAGTGAATACCAAAATGCTTCAAGGCACATTTCAGAGCAATTAGGGCTACTTAATAAATTCT
The DNA here is from genome assembly GCF_062004578.1 of Staurois parvus. Taxonomy (NCBI): domain Eukaryota; kingdom Metazoa; phylum Chordata; class Amphibia; order Anura; family Ranidae; genus Staurois; species Staurois parvus. The sequence continues at coordinate 2,718,839 of NW_028317941.1, forward strand.
AATATTATGATGTAATCCAATATTGATCCAGTGGTATCCCCCATAACTCATTTCCATCTTGAAACTTCTAAAATTGATTACAGATATATTCAGCCTAGGGTCCAACGCGTTTCGAATGTTTATCATACATTCTTCTTCAGGGATATGATACCTCTGGATCTCAGAACCCAGTTGGAGTCACTGTCTCATGCTGCTGGATGTTTTGGAGGAATGCTAATTCATTTTTTGGTAAAGGGGTTCATATATTGAGATTGGTATTTTGATATTGATCTTTATTGATCTATATACAGTATCTCACAGAGGTGAATTCACCCCTCATGTTTTTGTAATACATTTTTTGTGGGGCATCCTCAAACGTAAGGTTGAGGAGTGTAAGGTCTCTAACATCTACCAGCTCCGTGATGTCGTCATGGAGGAGTGGAAGAGGACTCCAGTGGCAACCTGTGAAGCTCTGGTGAACTCCATGCCCAAGATGGTTAAGGCAGTGCTGGAAAATAATGGTGGCCACACAAAATATTGACACTTTGGGCCCAATTTGGACATTTTCACTTAGGGGTGTACTCACTTTTGTTGCCAGCGGTTTAGACATTAATGGCTGTGTGTTGAGTTATTTTGAGGGGACAGCAAATTTACACTGTTATACAAGCTGTAAACTCACTACTTTACATTGTAGCAAAGTGTCATCTCTTCAGTGTTGTCACATGAAAAGAAATAATAATATATTTACAAAAATGTGAGGGGTGTACTCACTTCTGTGAGATACTGTATATGACCAGCTGATGGTAATGCACTCCCAATTCTTTACGACCACTTATTTTATATATATACAGTGGGGCAAAAGAGTATTTAGTCAGCCACCAATTGTGCAAGTTCTCCCACTTAAAAAGATGAGAGAGGCCTGTAATTGGCATCATAGGTAGACCTCAACTATGAGAGACAAAATGAGAAAAAAAATCCAGACAATCACATTGGCTGATTTGGAAAGAATTTATTTGCAAATTATGGGGGAAAATAAGTATTTGGTCAATATCAAAAGTTCATCTCAATACTTTGTTATATATCCTTTGTTGGCAATGACAGAGGTCAAACGTTTCCTGTAAGTCTTCACAAGGTTGGCACACACTGTTGCTGGTATGTTGGCCCATTCCTCCATGTAGATCTCCTCTAGAGCATTGATGTTTTGGGGCTGTCGCTGGGCAACACGGACTTTCAACTCCCTCCAAAGGTTTTCTATGGGGTTGAGATCTGGAGACTGGCTAGGCCACTCCAGGACCTTGAAATGCTTCTTACGAAGCCACTCCTTTGTTGCTCGGGCGGTATGTTTGGGTTCATTGTCATGTTGGAAGACCCAGCCACGTTTCATCTTCAATGCCCTTGCTGATGGAAGGAGGTTTGCACTCAAAATCTCACGATACATGGCCCCATTCATTCTGTCCTGTACATGGATCAGTCGTCCTGGTCCCTTTGCAGAGAAACAGCCCCAAAGCATGATGTTGCCACCCCCATGCTTCACAGTAGGTATGGTGTTCTTTGGATGCAACTCAGCATTCTCTCTCCTCCAAACACGACGAGTTGTGTTTCTACCAAACAGTTCTATTTTGGTTTCATCTGACCATATGACATTCTCCCAATCCTCTTCTGGATCATCCAAATGCTCTCTAGCAAACTTTAGACGGGCCCGGACATGTACTGGGTTAAGCAGGGGGACACGTCTGGCACTGCAGGATCTGAGTCCCTGGCGGCGTAGTGTGTTACTGATGGTAGCCTTTGTTACGTTGGTCCCAGCTCTCTGCAGGTCATTCACTAGGTCCCCCCGTGTGGTCCTGGGATTTTTGCTCACCGTTCTTGTGATCATTTTGACCCCACGGGGTGAGATCTTGCGTGGAGCCCCAGATCGAGGGAGATTATCAGTGGTCTTGTATGTCTTCCATTTTCTAATTATTGCTCCCACAGTTGATTTGTTCACACCAAGCTGCTTGCCTATTGCAGATTCAGTCTTCCCAGCCTGGTGCAGGTCTACAATTTTGTTTCTGGTGTCCTTCGACAGCTCTTTGGTCTTCACCATAGTGGAGTTTGGAGTGTGACTGTTTGAGGTTGTGGACAGGTGTCTTTTATACTGATAACAAGTTCAAACAGGTGCCATTGATACAGGTAATGAGTGCAGGACAGAGGAGCTTCTTAAATAAGAAGGTACAGGTCTGTGAGAGCCAGAAATCTTGCTTGTTTGTAGGTGACCAAATACTTATTTTCCACCATAATTTGCAAATAATTTCTTTCCAAATCAGCCAATCTTATTATCTGGATTTCTTTTCTCATTTTGTCTCTCATAGCTGAGGTCTACCTATGATGCCAATTACAGGCCTCTCTCATCTTTTTAAGTGGGAGAACTTGCACAATTGGTGGCTGACTAAAGACTTTTTTGCCCCACTGTATATATATATATATATATATACTGTATATATATATATATATATATCTTATTATGGAAGTGATGTGGTGTGGCACCAGTGGTCTTTGCACACCAGAATGATGGCTTCACTCTGGCTTATGATGGCTTATCTCTTCACATAATGAGACACTCTTTAGAATATCTATGGTGGTTATGTAAGTGCTTTACCCCAATATGCTTTGGTTTTGTATCAAAAATATATATATAAAAAGTCTTGTTAATTTTGACTATTAATTATTTTTTATATTTTAGAGTGGTGTCAAAACCCCGAAGAAGAATTTTTGATAAATATTCGAAACGCGTTGGATCTTAGGCTGAATATATCTGTAATCAAATTTAGAGGTTACAAGATGGAAATCAGTTATGGGGGATACTGCTGGATCAATATAGGATTACATCATAATATTAGAATATAATAAGTAGACCGAATTGCTCTGAAATGTGCCTTGAAGCATTTTGGTATTCACTCTGTATGTGCTTGTAGAGTAAAAAACTTTTAATGATATATTGAATGTATAAATAAAATGTTGTTTACTTTAAAAAAGTAGTTCCCCTCGTGTGTTTAAAGGTTGCCTTTAAAATCCCATCAAATATAAGAAAATTGTTTTGAATAGCATACTGTATGCTTGCATTATCTAGCACATCCAAACACTTCAAACAGTGCAGCACTATCTCCACCTCCAATAATCACTGCTTATGAGACCAAAAACTTGTGTCTAAATATATGCATTGTGGATGCTCTTACAATCTAAATAAACCTAAGGGGTGAATCCTCTGCATTGTGTAAAAAGGCTGATTGATCCTGACTTCTCTGATACTCCCCTTCTTCCAGTGTCCCCCTCTTTTCAGCTGATAAGACATATTGTGTGGAGACACTCTGCACATGCTCAGTTTGGTGTGTATTGCTAGAGATGTTTTTTTTTTTTTTTTGGGAGAGTGCTGTGATCAGCACAGGGCCAATCAGCACTGTCCAGATAGAGGTCAGGAGTTCTGCATCCTCCTAGAGCAGAAAGAAAACTCCTCCTACTAGCTTTACCTAGTGCTCTGCTGGACACTGATAGAAGTCACAAGACTGCTCTAACTGCTGATGAGAAAAGCTATATATCAGTTTATATTTACTAAAATAATTGCATTTCCGTGTTCTGTATACTGTGGGAGACCAGATATAGTGAATACAGGCTCCTGGCTTTAGTAACACTTTAAGTGCAGTCCCACTGTCTAAACATGTAAGTATATCATCCAAAAACCAAGGTATGACTCTTCAAATGGTGTATACAGTTGTGTTCAAAATAATACCAGTGTGTTGAAAAAAGTGAATAAAGCTCAAAATCCTTCTAATAGCTTTTATTTCCATACACACAAATGCATTGGGAACACTACACATTCCATTCCAAATCAAAACATGAAGTCTAGTGTGCATCTACATGACTTTGCATCCTCTCATACACTTTGATCCCAGTTACTATACATCTAAATAAGCTGCTACCTTGGTAGTTGCCTAGCTTGATGCCTGTTTATTATATTTTTACACTTACATTGCACATTATTTTACCTCACAAAGCTATAAGGGTATCTGTGGGGGTCTTCTAATATGGATTAAATAAATAACTTACAGTTGTGTTCAAAATAATAGCAGTGTGTTGAAAAAAGTGAATAAAGCTCAAAAGCCTTCTAATAGCTTTTATTTTCATACACACAAATGCATTGGGAACACTATACATTCTATTCCAAATCAAAACATGAAGAAAAATATATCAAATTTGTGTTGTTCCTCTAAAAAAATTGAAGAAAAGTGAATATTAGACTGTTCAAAAAATAGCAGTGGTTGTATTCTTTTTTACAAACTCAAACATTCACTATATAAACTGAAAAATGTTTGAAGATTTTGCTTTCCTTTGAATCACTTAATTAATATTTAGTTGTATAAGCACTGTTTCTGAGAACTGCTGTACATCTGTGTTGCATGGAGTCAACCAACTTCTGGCACCTTTGAACAGGTATTCCAACCCAGGATGATTGGACTACATTCCACAGTTCTTCTCTATTTCTTGGTTTTGCCTCAGAAACTGCATTTTTGATGTCACCCCACAAGTTTTCTATTGGATTAAGATCCGGGGATTGGGCTGGCCACTCCATAACGTCAATCTTGTTGGTCTGGAACCAAGATGTTGCACGTTTACTGATGTGTTTGGGATCGTTGTCCATTTCAAGGGCATTTCCTCTTCAGCATAAGGCAGCATGACCTCTTCCAGTATTCTGATATATTCAAACTGATCCATGATCCCTGGTATGCGATAAATAGGCCCAACACCGTAGTATGAGAAACATCCCCATATCATGATACTTGCGCAACCATGCTTCACTGTCTTCACAGTGTACTGTGGCTTGAATTCAGTGTTTGGGGGTCGTCTGACAAACTGTCTCTGGCCACTAGATCCAAAAACAACAATCTTACTTTCATCAGTCCACAAAATGTTGCGCCATTTCTCCTTAGGCCAGTCAATGTGCTCTTTGGCAAATTGTAACCTCTTCAGCGCATGTCTTTTTTTCAACAGCGGGACTTTGCGGGGGCTTCTTGCAGATAGCTTGGCTTCACATAGGCGTCTTCTAATTGTAACAGTACTCACAGGTAACTTTAGACCTTCTTTGATCTTCCGGGAGCTGATTGTTGGCTGAGTCCTTGCCATTTTGGCTATTCTTCTATCCATTTGAATGGTAGTTTTTCGCTTTCTTCCACGTCTTTCAGGTTTTAGTTGCCATTTTAAAACATTTGCGATCATTTTAGCTGCGCAGCCTATCATTTTCTGCACTTCTTTATATGTTTTCCCCTCTCCAATCAACTTTTTAATCAAGGTACGCTGTTCTTCTGAACAATGTCTGGAACAACCCATTTTCCTCAGAATTTCAGAGAGAAATGCACTGTAACCAGCATGTTCTACATTTGCTGCCTTCCTTCCTTAAATAATGGCAATAATTGCCACCTGTTTTCAAAGAATGAATGACCTCACTAATAGAACTCCACATTGCTATTATTTTGAACATGCCACTTTCAATTATTGACTCAATTACACAGAATCAGCAGCATGCATGTCATGACTGTTGGGTCTGTTGGATTTCTATTACTCTACTACACCTGCTAGTAAATTATTTGCCATGTAGAAATATAATTTCTACCAAAAACAGTGATTGATCAGGTTAGTGATGTCTGACTGCTATTATTTTGAACACAACTGTATGTAGTGTTCCCAAAACCAAAGTCTGCCTTCTCCACCATGTGCGAGCCACACAGCTCACCTTAAATGAAGACCTCTTACATTACAGGAGGTCTAACAGTGCTTGATGGAAACACAAGGGTTAAGATCCTCTACCTCTGTATTCAAGCATCATAGTGGACTTGTATCACATAGCGTTTAAAAGAACTTTCCTCCTCAGCTCCAACTACGCTTGTAACAAATGATCATATACACCAAAATTTATTTTGGGTTGTTCTTTGCTGGTAGGTTATGGTAGTAACAAGAAGTACACAGCTAAATTACAAAAAAAGTTTTTACTATTTCGGGCCAGTTTTCCTTTGGTAATAAAGAAAAAAATCAGGAGATATCCATTACCATTTATCCCCAAATGGAAGCCCAATTTGTCCTGAAAAAAAACAAGGTATAATTCAGCTGGATGTACAAAGTAGTTGTGATGATATGTACGGTTTTACTAACACATGTCAACGTTATAAAATTGTGCTTAGGCATTAGGATTTGTTTTACCCTTAGGCGTGAAGGGGTTAAAAAGCAGATTTTTTTTTTTTACTGATTAATTACATCTATCTTAATATGATACTCATCCATTAAATTTTAGCTGTCCCTTTTTGCAGAAATCGTCAGCCAGAGGGTGCCTGTAATAGTGTGATAAAGTCAGCAAAGCTCTGCCCCTTATGTCTTGAGTGAACAAGAACTTCCTCAGATGACACAATTAGAGATGAGCGAATCGAAGTAGGCGAAGTGGAATTCGAGTCGAATATTGGAAAAAATAGCCTACTTCGGACGCGCGAATCGAAATTTTTCCTAAAATGGCGGCGGACATGTGCGGCGATGGAGCGGGGATGTCTGGGAAGGCGCGCAGACAAGGCGCGCTGACCCATAATGCATTCCTTAATGACATGTGATCGCATTAGCCAATCAGCAGCCAGGCAGCAAGCACTGTGTAATGGTCGAGCTATAAATAGCGGCCATTTTAGAATTCTTCATTTGCCTCCAGTCATTCAAGAGAGGCAGACCGCTCTGTATTAGGGACAGAGTTAGGGCCACAGAAACGTTACTTGGGGACAGAGAAACGTTACTTAGGGACAGAGAAGCATTACTCAGGGACACAGAATTGTTAATGAGGGCCACAGAATCGTTACTTAGGGCCAAAGAAACGCTAGTTAGGGCCACAGAATTGTTACTCAGGGACAGACAGAATTGTTACTGAGTGCCAGAGAATTGTTACTTAGGGCCACAGAAACGTTAGTTAGGGCCACAGAATTGTTACTCAGGGACAGACACAGAATTGTTACTGAGGGCCACAGAACTGTTACTTAGGGCCACAGAAACGTTATTAGGGCCACAGAATTGTTACTCAGGGACAGACAGAATTGTTACTGAGTGCCAGAGAATTGTTACTTAGGGCCACAGAAACGTTAGTTAGGGCCACAGAATTGTTACTCAGGGACAGACACAGAATTGTTACTGAGGGCCACAGAACTGTTACTGAGGGCCACAGAAACGTTAGTTAGGGCCACAGAATTGTTACTCAGGGACAGACACAGAATTGTTACTGAGGGCCACAGAACTGTTACTTAGGGCCACAGAAACGTTAGTTAGGGCCACAGAATTGTTACTCAGGGACAGACACAGAATTGTTACTGAGGGCCGCAGAATTGTTACTTAGGGCCACAGAATTGTTACTCAGGGACAGACAGAATTGTTACTGAGTGCCAGAGAATTGTTACTTAGGTCCACAGAAACGTTACTCAGGGACACAGAATTGTTACTGAGGGCCACAGAACTGTTACTTAGGGCCACAGAAACGTTAGTTAGGGCCACAGAATTGTTACTCAGGGACAGACACAGAATTGTTACTGAGGGCCACAGAATTGTTACTTAGGGCCACAGAAACGTTACTCAGGGACACAGAATTGTTACTGAGGGCCACAGAACCGTTACTTAGGGCCACAGAATTGTTACTCAGGGACAGACACAGAATTGTTACTCAGGGACACAGAATTGTTACTGAGGGCCACAGAACCGTTACTTAGGGCTACAGAAACGTTACTCAGGGACACAGAATTGTTACTGAGGGCCACATAACCGTTACTTAGGGCCACATAATTGTTACTCAGGGACAGACACAGAATTGTTACTGAGGGACACAGAATTGTTACTGAGGGCCACAACCGTTACTTAGGGCCACAGAATTGTTACTCAGGGACACAGAATTGTTACTGAGGGCCACAGAACCGTTACTTAGGGCCACAGAATTGTTACTCAGGGACACAGAATTGTTACTGAGGGCCACAGAACCGTTACTTAGGGCCACAGAATTGTTACTCAGGGACAGACACAGAATTGTTACTGAGGGACACAGAATTGTTACTGAGGGCCACAGAAACGTTAATCAGGGACACAGAATTGTTACTGAGGGCCACAGAACCGTTACTTAGGGCCACAGAAACGTTACTCAGGGACACAGAATTGTTACTGAGGGCCACATAACCGTTACTTAGGGCCACATAATTGTTACTCAGGGACAGACACAGAATTGTTACTGAGGGACACAGAATTGTTACTGAGGGCCACAACCGTTACTTAGGGCCACAGAATTGTTACTCAGGGACACAGAATTGTTACTGAGGGCCACAGAACCGTTACTTAGGGCCACAGAATTGTTACTCAGGGACACAGAATTGTTACTGAGGGCCACAGAACCGTTACTTAGGGCCACAGAATTGTTACTCAGGGACAGACACAGAATTGTTACTGAGGGACACAGAATTGTTACTGAGGGCCACAGAAACGTTAATCAGGGACACAGAATTGTTACTGAGGGCCACAGAACCGTTACTTAGGGCCACAGAATTGTTACTCAGGGACACAGAATTGTTACTGAGGGCCACAGAACCGTTACTTAGGGCCACAGAATTGTTACTCAGGGACAGACACAGAATTGTTACTGAGGGACACAGAATTGTTACTGAGGGACACAGAAACGTTAATCAGGGACACAGAATTGTTACTGAGGGCCACAGAACCGTTACTTAGGGCCACATAAAAGTTAATCAGGGACACAGAATTGTTACTGAGGGCCATAGAACCGTTACTTAGGGCCACAGAATTGTTACTCAGGGACAGACACAGAATTGTTACTGAGGGCCACAGAATTGTTACTGAGGGCCACAGAACCGTTACTTAGGGCCACAGAAACGTTAATCAGGGACACAGAATTGTTACTGAGGGCCACAGAACCGTTACTTAGGGCCACATAAACGTTAATCAGGGACACAGAATTGTTACTGAGGGCCACAGAACCGTTACTTAGGGCCACAGAATTGTTACTCACGAACAGACACAGAATTGTTACTGAGGGCCACAGAAACGTTACTTAGGGCCACAGAAACGTTAATCAGGGACACAGAATTGTTACTGAGGGCCACAGAACCGTTACTTAGGGCCACGTAAACGTTAATCAGGGACAGACACAGAATTGTTACTGAGGGACACAGAATTGTTACTGAGGGACACAGAATTGTTACTGAGGGCCACAGAACCGTTACTTAGGGCCACAGAATTGTTACTTAGGGACACAGAATTGTTACTGAGGGCCACAGAACCGTTACTTAGGGCCACAGATTTGTTACTTAGGGACACAGAATTGTTACTGAGGGCCACAGAACTGTTACTTAGGGCCACAGAATTGTTACTCGGACAGACACAGAATTGTTACTCAGGGATACAGAATTGTTACTGAGGGCCACAGAACCGTTACTTAGGGCCACAGAATTGTTACTCAGGGACACAGAATTGTTACTGAGGGCCACAGAACCGTTACTTAGGGCCACAGAATTGTTACTCAGGGACACAGAATTGTTACTGAGGGCCACAGAACTGTTACTTAGGGCCACAGAAAGGTTACTCAGGGACATAGAATTGTTACTGAGGGCCACAGAACTGTTACTTAGGGCCACAGAATTGTTACTCGGACAGACACAGAATTGTTACTCAGGGACACAGAATTGTTACTGAGGGCCACAGAACCGTTACTTAGGACCACAGAATTGTTACTTAGGGACACAGAATTGTTACTGAGGGCCACAGAACCGTTACTTAGGGCCACAGATTTGTTACTTAGGGACACAGAATTGTTACTGAGGGCCACAGAACTGTTACTTAGGGCCACAGAATTGTTACTCGGACAGACACAGAATTGTTACTCAGGGATACAGAATTGTTACTGAGGGCCACAGAACCGTTACTTAGGGCAACAGAATTGTTACTCAGGGACACAGAATTGTTACTGAGGGCCACAGAACTGTTACTTAGGGCCACAGAATTGTTACTCAGGGACACAGAATTGTTACTGAGGGCCACAGAACTGTTACTTAGGGCCACAGAAAGGTTACTCAGGGACACAGAATTGTTACTGAGGGCCACAGAACTGTTACTGAGGGCCACAGAATTATTACTCGGACAGTCACAGAATTGTTACTCAGGGACACAGAATTGTTACTGAGGGCCACAGAACCGTTACTTAGGGCCACATAAACGTTAATCAGGGCCACAGAATTGTTACTGAGGGCCACAGAACCGTTACTTAGGGCCACGTAAACGTTAATCAGGGACAGACACAGAATTGTTACTGAGGGACACAGAATTGTTACTGAGGGACACAGAATTGTTACTGAGGGCCACAGAACCGTTGCTTAGGGCCACAGAATTGTTACTTAGGGACACAGAATTGTTACTGAGGGCCACAGAACCGTTACTTAGGGCCACAGAATTGTTACTTAGGGACACAGAATTGTTACTGAGGGCCACAGAACCGTTACTTAGGGCCACAGAATTGTTACTCGGACAGACACAGAATTGTTACTCAGGGATACAGAATTGTTACTGAGGGCCACAGAACCGTTACTTAGGGCCACAGAATTGTTACTCAGGGACACAGAATTGTTACTGAGGGCCACAGAACTGTTACTTAGGGCCACAGAATTGTTACTCAGGGACACAGAATTGTTACTGAGGGCCACAGAACTGTTACTTAGGGCCACAGAAAGGTTACTCAGGGACACAGAATTGTTACTGATGGCCACAGAACTGTTACTTAGGGCCACAGAATTGTTACTCGGACAGACACAGAATTGTTACTCAGGGACACAGAATTGTTACTGAGGGCCACAGAACCGTTACTTAGGGCCACATAAACGTTAATCAGGGACACAGAATTGTTACTGAGGGCCACAGAACCGTTACTTAGGGCCACATAATTGTTACTCAGGGACAGACACAGAATTGTTACTGAGGGACACAGAATTGTTACTTAGGGCCACAGAACCGTTACTTAGGGCCACAGAATTGTTACTCAGGGACAGACACAGAATTGTTACTCAGGGACACAGAATTGTTACTCAGGGACACAGAATCGTTGAATTAAAGAGTATGTCAGACAACATGCAGAGGAGTGGCAGAGGAGGCAATGTTTTAGGAGCAAGCAGACGTGGCAGCAGAGGAAGGGGTCGAGGCAGCACTATTCGCAGCCAGAGGCCAGTGCTCCCGGTGTCATCCAGCGGTCGTGTCTCCACCGACAACCCTGCCGTCGTCGATTGGTTGGCTCGGTCATCTTCCTCTTCCCAGGTCACCTCTGACACCTACAGCCAACGGTCGGTGGGTACGTCAGACACAACCGTTAGTTGGCATGGCCCGGGACCAAGCCCACTGAAATCACGTGTCCTCTACCTGCCCCTGTCCTTTTTTGTTCCCTCACCAAGCGAAGTATCGCATGCTGTGGGCTCAGCCCCACTGTACAGTGAGGAAGAGCTAACAGAGGGCGGTCAGGAACGGGGGGAGACATCCGCCTTTTCAGCAGCCAGGCAAAGAAGTAGTGGCGAGGAGAGTGGCTCGGTAGCCGGTCTAGAGACAGGTCTGTCTCCTGACCCAGACGCAGCCGAGGGGGCTAGTAGTGAGGCGGAGACCCTACTTGATGATGAGGTGGTTGATCGCACTTGGCAGCCTCGTCGTCATCAGGCAATTTCTTCCGCATCATCAGGAGAAGAGGGTGGCAGCTTGGCAGCGAGCAAAACAGTCGGTGGGTTGCCCAGGAGACAGCAGCAGGGTCGCAGCAGTGTCAGTGGAGCCAAACGGCCACGGAGTAGAGCACCAGCTCCACTGCAGCCTACCACCACGGCCAGTAGTGGTGCCGGTGTGCACGGAGGAAGCAGCAGTCAGCCAGTGAGGAGTATCGGGGGCAAAGTTTCCTACTCGGCGGTGTGGCAATTTTTTGTCAAGCCGCCCGAGGAAGTAAACGTAGCCGTATGTCGACTATGTGGCCAGAAAGTCAAGCGTGGCCAGGGGGCCCATGTTGGGACTACAGCGTTGCGGCAGCATATGCAGCGTCGCCATTTGGTGGCCTGGGAAAACCGTGATAAAGATACGGCGGTTCTGCCCGCCCCAGCCCCCGCTCCATCACCCGCTCCGTTACTTGCTCCGTCACCTGACGTCAATCGCCCTCCATCAGCCAGTCAAGGCTCCAACACCTCTGCTGAGGGGAGTTGTCGCTCGTTGGCATCTTCCGCTCGTTCAGATGCTCCTTCTCCTGCTACTCCTCTTCACGGATTCCGTCAGCAGTCTTTCTTGGAATCCGTTTCCAAGAGACAACAGTTTGCGAGCACGCACCCGACGGTGCAAAAGCTGAACGTCCTCCTGTCCAAGTTGCTGGTGCTGCAGTCCCTCCCTTTCCAAGTGGTGGACTCAGCACCTTTCCGAGAAATGATGGCTTGTGCCGCGCCGCGGTGGAGAGTGCCAAGCCGTCATTTCTTCGCCAAAAAGGCAGTGCCAGCCCTGCATTCACATGTAGAAGAGATGGTGGGCCAGTCTTTGAGCATGTCGGTCTCTGCCAAAGTGCACGGCAGCGCCGACGTGTGGAGCTGTAACTACGGTCAGGGACAGTACATGTCATTTAAGGCCCACTGGGTGAACGTGGTGCCGTCACAGCCGCACCAGCAACTTGGACAGGTCACGCCGCTTTTGCCTCCACGTTTGCACGTCCTTGGTCCGGCAAAGATGTCCGCCTCTACCACCTCTTCTTCCGCCGTGTCCTCAGCCGCCACCCCCGTGCCAAGTCCCATTACCCGACCGGCATATCACATGTGCAGGGCGCAACGGTGTCACGCTGTGCTGCACCTGGTATGCCTTGGCGAACGTAGTCACACAGGGGAGGAACTTCTCAGTGTAATGAACAGAGAAATCGACAGATGGCTGTCTCCGCGCAAACTCAAAATCGGAACCATGTTGACCGACAACGGAAAGAACATGTTGTCTGCTCTGCGTCAAGGAAGGTTGTGCCATGCGCCATGCATGGCTCACGTGTTCAATCTGGTTGTCAAGCGGTTCCTAAAATCCACCATCCCACTGCAAGACATCCTTAAAATGTCACGTAAACTTTGCATGCATTTCAGCCATTCCTACACCGCAAAGCACACCCTCCTTGAGCTGCAGCGGCAGAACGGAATTGCACAGCATCGCCTGATCTGCGACGTTGCAACAAGGTGGAATTCAACCCTACACATGTTAGACCGCCTTTACGAACAGCGAAAGGCCATCACCGATTTCCTGATGTTACAAGCGGATAAAGGTACTCCCCTGTGTAACTTTGATGTCAGCCATTGGCAGCTCATGCGTGACACCTGACGCTTGCTCAGGCCCTTTGAGGAGGCCACGCTATTCGTGAGTCTGCAGGACTATGGGATGAACGATGTCATTCCTCTGTTGCACGTCCTGGAACAAATGCTGTTAACAATGGCTGGTCAGGGTGCGGTAGACGTGGCGCACAGATCTCAACGCCACATGACCCCTGTGGGGGCAGGACAGGAAGAAGAGGAGGAGGTAGAGGAGGACATTTGTGCTCAGGAATTATTGAGTGAAATGGGTGGTTTTTCCACTCAGCGGACAGGAGTGGAGGAGCAGGAGCATCTGGTAGAGGAGGAGGAGGAGGAGACAGAGGACCCAGACGCACCGTGGCAGTATGCTGTGGAGATGGAGGCAGGGAGTCCCTCGCATTCCTTGGCACAAATGGCCCATAGCATGCTCGGTTGCTTGCGTAGCGACAGCCGAATAATAACCATCAGACAGAGGGATGACTTTTGGCTGTCCACCTTGTTGGACCCTCGCTACCGTTCAAAAATGGTGGCCTTTTTCACACCTGCTGAGAGGGAGGCCAAAATAACGTACTATAAAAACCACCTATGTAGTCAGTTGGTCTCTGCCTTTGTGCGCCAACGTCCATCCTCAGACACTGTGGGCCCTGTGCGCTCGCGTTCCGCTGCCATGGCAGCAAGGGAGGGGTGGGGTGGTAGGAGCAGTGGCAGCTCCACCAGCAGCGGCTGCCTCAGTCTGCAGTCGATGATGAGTAGCTTTCTTCACCAGCGCAGTGAGGAAACTACTAACCAGCCGCAGCAGCAGCAGCATCAGGTGGACCTGGAGCAGGACCTCAAACAACAGGCTTGGGCCTACTTGGACAGCACCCTGCCAACCGAGGTAGACAATCCCCTTGACTACTGGGCAACGAAACTTGACCTTTGGCCCCAACTAGCTGAATTTGCCCTTGAAAGGCTGTCATGCCCGGCCAGTAGCGTGGCATCGGAGCACGTGTTTAGTGCGGCAGGAGGTATTGTAACTCCGCGGAGGACACGACTGTCCACCCAAAGTGTGGAGAGACTCACGTTTGTGAAAATGAATCAGGCGTGGATTAGTCTGGATTTCAAACCACCAGTTCCTGACACAACTGACTAAATCCGCCATGAATCATGCCTCAAACATGTGCCACTTTCAGGTCTCCTCACACACTGCTGGTGTGTTCCATTTTTTGTCATAGGGTGCTGGCAGATTACGGGCCTCCCATAGCTGCTGCCAGGCCCCTAATCTGCCATGGGCCCCTATATACCGCCTCCTCATGCTGCTGCCAGGTCCAGAGTCTCTCATGGGTCCCTGTACGGCCTCCCATTGCTGCTGTCTCCATCGCCACACTCTGCCATGTGCCACTTTCAGGTCTCCTCACACTGCTGGTGTGTAAAATTTTTTGACATAGGGTGCTGGCAGATTACGGGCCTCCTATAGCTGCTGCCAGGCCCCTAATCTGCCATGGGCCCCTATATACCGCCTCCTCATGCTGCTGCCAGGTCCAGAGTCTCTCATGGGTCCCTGTACGGCCTCCCATTGCTGCTGTCTCCATCGCCACACTCTGCCATGTGCCACTTTCAGGTCTCCTCACACACTACTGGTGTGTAGAATTTTTTGACATAGGGTGCTGGCAGATTACGGGCCTCCTATAGCTGCTGCCAGGCCCCTAATCTGCCATAGGCCCCTATATACCGCCTCCTCATGCTGCTGCCAGGTCCAGAGTCTCTCATGGGTCCCTGTACGGCCTCCCATTGCTGCTGTCTCCATCGCCACACTCTGCCATGTGCCACTTTCAGGTCTCCTCACACACTGCTGGTGTGTTGAATTTTTTGACATAGGGTGCTGGCAGATTACGGGCCTTCTATAGCTGCTGCCAGGCCCCTAATCTGCCATAGGCCCCTATATACCGCCTCCTCATGCTGCTGCTAGGTCCAGAGTCTCTCATGGGTCCCTGTACGGCCTCCCATTGCTGCTGTCTCCATCGCCACACTCTGCCATGTGCCACTTTCAGGTCTCCTCACACTGCTGGTGTGTTGAATTTTTTGACATAAGGTGCTGGCAGATTACGGGCCTCCCATAGCTGCTGCCAGGCCCCTGATCTGCCATGGGCCCCTATACCGCCTCCTCATGCTGCTGCCAGGTCCACAGTCTCTCATGCCATGTGCCACTTTCAGGTCTCCTCACACTGCTGGTGTGTTGAATTTTTTGACATAGGGTGCTGGCAGATTACGGGCCTCCCATAGCTGCTGCCAGGCCCCTAATCTGCCATGGGCCCCTATACCGACTCCTCATGCTGTGACGTTGCAACAAGGTGGAATTCAACCCTACATATGTTAGACCGCCTTTACGAACAGCAAAAGGCCATCACAGATTTCCTGATGTTAAAAGCGGATAAAGGTACTCCCTGTGTAACTTAGATGTCAGCCATTGGCAGCTCATGCGTGACACCTGCGCTTGCTCAGGCCCTTTGAGGAGGCCACGCTATTCGTGAGTCGGCAGAACTATGGGATGAACGACGTCATTCCTCTGTTGCACGTCCTGGAACAAATGCTGTTAACAATGGCTGGTCAGGGTGCGGTAGACGTGGCGCACAGATCTCAACGCCACATGACCCCTGTGGGGGCAGGACAGGAAGAAGAGGAGGAGGTAGAGGAGGACATTGGTGCTCAGGAATTATTGAGTGAAATGGGTGGTTTTTCCACTCAGCGGACAGGAGTGGAGGAGCAGGAGCATCTGGTAGAGGAGGAGGAAGAGGAGACAGAGGACCCAGACGCACCGTGGCAGTATGCTGTGGAGATGGAGGCAGGGAGTCCCTCACATTCCTTGGCACAAATGGCCCATAGCATGCTCGCTTGCTTGCGTAGCGACAGCCGAATAATAACCATCAGACAGAGGGATGACTTTTGGCTGTCCACCTTGTTGGACCCTCGCTACCGTTCAAAAATGGTGGCCTTTTTCACACCTGCTGAGAGGGAGGCCAAAATAACGTACTATAAAAACCACCTATGTAGTCAGCTGGTCTCTGCCTGTCTGCGCCAACGTCCATCCTCAGACACTGTGGGCCCTGTGCGCTCGCGTTCCGCTGCCATGGCAGCAGGGGAGGGGTGGGGTGGTAGGAGCAGTGGCAGCTCCACCAGCAGCGGCTGCCTCAGTCTGCAGTCGATGATGAGTAGCTTTCTTCACCAGCGCAGTGAGGAAACTACTAACCAGCCGCAGCAGCAGCAGCAGCAGCATCAGGTGGACCTGGAGCAGGACCTCAAACAACAGGCTTAGGCCTACTTGGACAGCACCCTGCCAACCGAGGTAGACAATCCCCTTGACTACTGGGCAACGAAACTTGACCTTTGGCCCCAACTAGCTGAATTTACCCTTGAAAGGCTGTCATGCCCGGCCAGTAGCGTGGCATCGGAGCGCGTGTTTAGTGCGGCAGGAGGTATTGCAACTCCGCGGAGGACACGACTGTCCACCCAAAGTGTGGAGAGACTGACGTTTGTGAAAATGAATCAGGCGTGGATTAGTCTGGATTTCAAACCACCAGTTCCTGACACAACTGACTAAATCCGCCATGAATCATGCCCCAAACATGTGCCACTTTCAGGTCTCCTCACACTACTGGTGTGTTCCATTTTTTGTCATAGGGTGCTGGCAGATTACGGGCCTCCCATAGCTGCTGCCAGGCCCCTAATCTGCCATGGGCCCCTATACCGCCTCCTCATGCTGCTGCCAAGTCCAGAGTCTCTCATGGGTCCCTGTACGGCCTCCCATTGCTGCTGTCTCCATCGCCACACTCTGCCATGTGCCACTTTCAGGTCTCCTCACACTGCTGGTGTGTTCCATTTTTTGTCATAGGGTGCTGGCAGATTACGGGCCTCCCATAGCTGCTGCCAGGCCCCTAATCTGCCATGGGCCCCTATACCGCCTCTTCATGCTGCTGCCAGGTCCAGAGTCTCTCATGGGTCCCTGTACGGCCTCCCATTGCTGCTGTCTCCATCGCCACACTCTGCCATGTGCCACTTTCAGGTCTCCTCACACTGCTGGTGTGTTCCATTTTTTGTCATAGGGTGCTGGCAGATTACGGGCCTCCCATAGCTGCTGCCAGGCCCCTAATCTGCCATGGGCCCCTATACCGCCTCTTCATGCTGCTGCCAGGTCCAGAGTCTCTCATGGGTCCCTGTACGGCCTCCCATTGCTGCTGTCTCCATCGCCACACTCTGCCATGTGCCACTTTCAGGTCTCCTCACACTGCTGGTGTGTTCCATTTTTTGTCATAGGGTGCTGGCAGATTACGGGCCTCCCATAGCTGCTGCCAGGCCCCTAATCTGCCATGGGCCCCTATACCGCCTCCTCATGCTGCTGCCAGGTCCAGAGTCTCTCATGGGTCCCTGTACGGCCTCCCATTGCTGCTGTCTCCATCGCCACACTCTGCCATGTGCCACTTTCAGGTCTCCTCACACTGCTGGTGTGTTCCATTTTTTGTCATAGGGTGCTGGCAGATTACGGGCCTCCCATAGCTGCTGCCAGGCCCCTAATCTGCCATGGGCCCCCGTACCGACTCCTCATGCTGCTGCCAGGCCTGTAATCTGTCATGGGCCCCTGTTGTCGCTTGTTGGCATATTCCGCTCGTTCAGATGCTCCTTCTCCTGCTACTCCTCTTCACGGATTCCGTCAGCAGTCTTTCTTGGAATCCGTTTCCAAGAGACAACAGTTTGCGAGCACGCACCCGACGGTGCAGAAGCTGAACGTCCTCCTGTCCAAGTTGCTGCTGCCAGGCTCGTAATCTGTCATGCGCCCCTGTACCGCCTCCTCATGCTGCTGCCAGGTCCAGAGTGTGTCATGGGCCCCCGTACCGACTCCTCATGCTGCTGCCAGGCCCGTAATCTGTCATGGGCCCCTGTACCGCCTCCCCATGCTGCTGCCAGGTCCAGAGTGTGTCATGGGTCCCTGTACGGCCTCCCATTGCTGCTGCCAGGCCCGTAATCTGCCATGGGCCCCCGTACTGACTCCTCATGCTGCTGCCAGGCCCGTAATCTGTCATGGGCCCCTGTACCGCCTCCTCATGCTGCTGCCAGGTCCAGAGTGTGTCATGGGTCCCTGTACGGCCTCCCATTGCTGCTGTCTCTATCGCCACACTCTGCCATGTGCCACTTTCAGGTCTCCTCACACTGCTGGTGGTTTCCATTTTTGTCATAGGGTGCTGTATGGCCTCCCATTGCTGCTGCCTCCACCGCCACACTGTGGCTCCACACTCTGGTTTTGGCCCCGTGACTGCCCAAATGAGTGAAGTGTGCGGTGATTCTAAGATCGACGGCACTCATCTGCATGTCATACTGACTGACAGTATTATTTCTCTTCCCCAGCAGACTCCAAGGGCATTTAAATTAAAGGTACAGTGTTCTGCACTAATATTAAGTCTCTCTGAAGCCTAGAAACACCCTTTTTTAAGTTAAATTCACAGCGAATATATTCGACTCGAATCGAAATTTTTCCACGAGTTCGCCGAATCAGTCGAATCGAATTTTTGAATACTTCGCTCATCTCTAGACACAATGTTTAAGGGGTGGAGCTTGGTTGACTTATTCATGATACTATCCACACCTTCTGGCTGACTATTCCTGCAGATATTGCCACCTTCTGGCTGAAAAAAAGGTACTCAGCTACTCCTAGTTAACACCTTCCTGCCAGGCCTATAGAAGATTGATGGCTGGGCGGGACACTCCTCCTTGTCACTGGGCGTCATATGACCTCCTGTCAAAAGGAGCCACTCACGCATCTGCGGGGCCACGCACCAGTGAGATCTGTCAAGGCTGTGTCCATGGGACACAGCCAATGACATATCACTACACCGACTTGTTGCCAGTGTCATGTAATGCTGTGACCAATCACAGCAGATCACATGTCAATTGTATGCAATGGATGGCTTCCTGTCATGCTGTCCATTGTATACAATTGTGTTGTTTGCTGTGATTGGTCAAAGCAGTCACATGGTACAGATAGGGCCAACCACAGCCCATTTGTATCATGTGATGAGCTTTGCCTAATCACAACAAAAGACTGAATGAATCAGTTTCATTCAGTAACAATGATTGCAAATATCAATGAAATACATTGGTATTAGCAATCATAATGTGTAAAAAAAACCCATCCTGATCACTTGCCCGTAGTATTTCAATGTTACTATGGCAATACTATTGTATTGCTTTGGTCACAGTGTGTTGAAAAAAAAAAAAAAAAAAAAAAAAATAATGTAATAAAAAATTTTAAAAAATAGAAAAATGTGAAAAAAAATACATTATTATTATAATATTTTTTTTACATATTGTCACCAGTCAATTTCCCTGATCAATGCCACACTAGTTACATAATAACGCTGTACTGGACTGATAAAAATATGTAATAAAAAATAAATTAAACAATTGTGATTTTTTTTTTATTTCTACAATTTCCAAAAAATTGTAACAAAAAATTACAACCTCCAAAAAACTCACCATGCCTCTTAATAAATACCTTGGACTGTTTGTTTTCCATAAATAGGTAATTTGGGGGGGTTATTTGTACTATACTGGCATTTTTGGGCCTCAAGAAATGAGATGGGCTGTCGGTACATCCGGATTGATTGATCGATTGTCAGATATATATACCATGGTTTGTAGACTCTATAACTTTCCTACAGACTAAATAATATAATTGCAAAATTTTAACAGAAACATACAGAGTTGGCTTACTCTGGGGTGGCTGCCATCTGATGCAGTTACTAGCCATAAACTTTACTGGGACTTATGGACATATAACACTGGACATTAGCCATCAGTGCGCTGAGATGTCTCCTCTATTCAGACTGTTCAAATCAACTTCCACTATCATGATCATCATATCAAACCTTTGTTGTTAACACACACTTTGGTATTGGTGTTTGACTATTTTAAACGGTTAGCCAGAATTTTAGCAAAGATCTTTAGATCAACATTTAATAGCGAAATCGGACGATAATTCACTGTAGAAGTTTGGTCCTTATTCTCTTTGGGTATAACCGTAATGTGGGCCTCCGAAAGATGACTCATAGATTGTCCTGGCGTGTCTAATGTGTTGAAGGCCTGTAGAAATGGAAGCGCTAAAATGTCAAGAAAAGATTTGTAGTAAGAGTTGATAAAGTCATCGGGTCCTGGGCTTTTATCAGGTTTCAACTGTGTAATAGCCTGTTGTAGTTCCTGTAGTGTCAAAGCTCCCTCTAATTCTTTCGCTTGTGTCCTTGAAACTGATTTGGGGAGATATTGCGTGAGGAAGGCCTGTATAATGGTCTTACGTGGCCTAATGTCACCTGTTGGTTTGGGCTGTAAAGGTAGGTTGTATAGGTTAGAGTAAAACTCTTCAAATTCCGCCGCGATTTCCGACGATGTTTTCAGTAGGCGTCCATGCTTGGAATGGAGCTGATAAATGTGTCAAGCTGCCTTTTTAGATTGTAGCGCCCGGGCAAGAAATTTGCCACTCTTATTGCCATGTTCATAGAAAAGCTTCTGTTGTAGAGTAAAATTACGCTTAGTTTTCTTTTCTACGACATCGCGGAGTTGTTGTCGTGCTGGATCTAGTTCAGTAGCCGATCTTAAGGCTATAGATCGTTTATGTGCGAACTTTTTGCAATAAAGAATAAAATGATGCTTGAGCCCAACGTTTTCGCGCAGCTGAGATTGACATTATAAGTCCACGTATTACACATTTGTGCGCTTCCCACCGTACGAGAGGGGTCGTTTCCAAGGATGTATTTTCTCGAAAGTAGTTTGTCAAAGAATCACGGATCTGGAGGGTAACTGATGAATCCGTAAGGAGAAATGGATCCAGTCTCCATATTTTGGATATGCCTGGTGTATCCAGGAATTGCAAAGTTATCATAATCGGGTGGTGATCTGAGAGGATCTTTGGTTCGATCGAGGCAGACTGCAAGGTATTTAAATCTTTTTGCGAGAGAAAGAAGTAGTCGATTCTAGAGTGGCGTTTGTGAGGAGCAGAATAAAAGGTATAATCTCTGTCTGAAGGGTGAAGGGTACGCCATGTATCATGAAGGAGAAGGTCTTTCAATTCAATTTTAATTTGTTTGAGTGCTTGGAACGGTATGGAGGAAAACCCCGAGGAAGTATCTTCCAGTGGGTTCAGAGCTACATTAAAATCGCCTCCCAGAATCAGGATACCCGATTGAAATGTAGCAAGTAACTTGGTGATTTTACGAAAAAAGCTTACTTGTGCAGTATTGGGACTATAAACATTGACTAGGGTAAGTGGTTTATTAAAGAGGGTGCCTTTGACAAAAAGGAACCTTCCCTCGGGATCTTCAAGAGACTCAGTAAGTTCAAACGGGAGCGTTTTAGAAAGCAAAATGGATACCCCCTTAGCTTTTACTTCCGCATTAACTGAGTGATATGCCGTGGGGTAGTTAACATTAGAGAATTTAGGGACTTGGTCTGCTCGAAAATGAGTTTCTTGGACAAAGATCACATCTGCACGTAGGCTTTTCATATAAGTGAGTAGTTGCGAGCGTTTTTCAGGCACATTTAGGCCCCTTGCGTTGAGAGAGGCCACGGAAAATGTGCGAAATGACTGTTTAGATGCGTATTTATTAGCCATTATGAAATCTACACGAACTGGTTGCTTGAGGGCTATAAGTGTACTCGATACGTATCGCTTAGGCAGGGAGAGGAAGGGGAAGGCGAAGAGAGAGAGAGAGAGAGAGAGAGAGAAAAAAAAGAAAAAAGGGGGGGGGGGAGAGGGGGGCAGGGGTAGTGATAGGGGGGGACAAGGGGGTATCAGAAGAAAAAAGATTAATATAGAGTTTCTAAACTGTTGAAATAGAAACTAAATTATAAAGGAACAGAGTCAAAAAATTAGGTAGAAAAGAAGAGAAGTGTCAGGTGTGTTTCATATATGCCCGTATGTATGTAGTAATCTATGTTCCTTCAACTTCCTTTAAAACTCGACTCCAGAGGCAGAATAGTCCAGCTATTCTATCTCATAGTAAAGCTCCTATGGAATGGTTGTTTGCAAGACGTTGTGTGAGAATCTCGAATATACTGTCGGAGAGGTGTCAAACCCAGAGACGGCCGTATTAAGAATATACAGTATAGTTCTAAAGAGGCCTAACTCTCCTGAATAAAAGGTGTAGAGGGGGAATGATCCAATATGATGTGTCCTTGACACATATACATAGGTGGGAAGTGGCTAACTTGTATCGAGAGATAAGTGGAGTGTAGCAGGGGAGGGATGTATGCTAAAAGTATTATATGCAACATCATGATAAACTCAATGTTGTAGGTAGTCACTTGGACCCTATCAAGGCTCGTAAACAGTGATGTGCAACAATAGGTGTAAAAGTGAATGTATGCCAAAGGATAAGACCCAATATTTAAAACTGTACGACATAACTTGGACAGTCATTGGAAATACGTTATGCAATTGAGCGTAGCCTATTTTACCATATACATATTATATTATCACGAGTTATACACAATGCAATCTGTGATCTGTCATTTCCTAAAAGATACTTTAAACCGTACCACATTAACACTCGAGTCACTTGAAAAGGGTCTGCATAGGCCATTTCAATTTCGGATAAAGATAGCTACTGTACATGAAACAGTGCAAGGCAGGAGCAACAAAATCCCTTATGCCGAAACTGAGATGTAAGCCAAGGGCCAAATATCTCCTGAAACCGTTTTCCAAAGATAATGTAAGTAATAATCCCAACTGAGGGATCCTAAGTAGTGTTGAACACCCCATCGCCTACAAAACAGAGATAGGTTGCTGGGGAAGAAGCATCTATAATCTGTGGCCCAACATGAGCCTGCGTCAAAGCAGAACAGCTAAATGTATAGGGCCAAATTGTACCCATCCACGTAGTGAACTATACATGTGAAAATCATATAGTATGGGCTCATACTCCAAATCAAAAATACCACAGTACTCACATCTAGTTAGGAGGTATGTAACATATCATAAACTGAATTGCAGATAGAGGCATTCCAAGAGTTTTGTAAGACGAACATAATGTAAGGAGAGCAAATGAATAATGCGAATAGACTATTAATATAATATTAGCATTGATCTAATTAAGAGACAAGGGTCAGAGGCAAGCACGTATACCAATACACCAAGATGGTATGAAATCTCATGAATCCATATTATGGTATTATTGTTTAGGATGCTTCAGGAGAGATAAACACATCTCGGTACACTACTGATCCGTACAAGCCCCCATCCCCCGTCCCACCAAAGATGGTATGTACAAGCGTATAGGCTAGTCCCGAGGCATTTCAAGGCTTATGGAGAATTTATCTGCAAGATCAAGACAAATAGCTTTTCAGAACCATAGTATTACGCACTAGCCAAGCAAAAAAGAACCCTTCAATACCAGCAGGTACACAACCAATAGCTCCACAGATCCCAACATCTCTCTTTCATAACACAAATGAGGATACCTCAGCACTTACATGCCTACAAAACGAATATATATGATTGATACATATTACATATATGAAGCTTGGCAATTTGATGCGATACACATACCCTTGAGAAGTACAGGTGATGTTAGGTATGTCACATAAAGGAACCGTGGATAAAAAATAACAAAACCTACTCGATTCACTAGTAAAGCAGCCTCAGACTGTGGGGGTGTTTATACTCATGAGCATGAATATCAGAAAACGGGAAAAGGTCATTCATGACGTGCCTTGCGGTGTGCAGGCGATGCTGGTAAACTGTCACCATTAATAAGCCTTCTTCGTACCGGGGAAGTTGAAGCTGGGTGTGAAGATTTGCGTCGTCTTTCTCCAGATAAGTGGCCAGCAGATTGTGCTTCCATGGGGCTTTCATCTAGCTGCAATTGTAAAGAAGAAACACTGGACCAGTTAGGTATATCCGG
The DNA here is from genome assembly GCF_062004578.1 of Staurois parvus. Classification (NCBI taxonomy): domain Eukaryota; kingdom Metazoa; phylum Chordata; class Amphibia; order Anura; family Ranidae; genus Staurois; species Staurois parvus. The sequence continues at coordinate 2,743,110 of NW_028317941.1, forward strand.
TAAAGGGATATTCAAGGTTTCACAGAATGGTGCAAGGTCTTCCGGAAATCTCATGAGAGCTGATCTCCCCATATGTGTTGCAGCAAGACCAAACGGAAACTTCCAATGGTAGGCGATACCTTTAGAGCGAAGTAAATCTAGTAAGGGGCGCAGGTCTTTCCTACGTTGCAGGGTAAGATGGGAGAGATCCTGAAATAATTTAATTTCCGTTTCCTGGTAAAACAAGCGCTGTTTGTCCCGAGCTCTACGTAATATTTCCTCTTTAAGTCGGAAGTCGACTAGGCAGCAAACTATATCTCTTGGTGGGTCAGTGTCTCTGCCTTTGGGACGTAGGGCCCTATGGAGACGTTCGATCTCAATTGGAGATTCATGCGGTCTTTCCAAAAGATCATTAAAGATGGTTAAAAGAACTTGGGCGAGCTGGCCAGACTCTATTGCTTCCGGTACACCACGCACCCGCAAGTTATGTCGTCTTCCCCTATTATCCAAGTCCTCAATATGACGATCGAGCTCTCTTAGGTGCATTGTGTGCGTGTCAACCTGCTTGTGCACCTCATGAATAGCAAGGCCTTGCATACTAACTTTATCCTCCACTGCGTCCAGCCTATGCGCCACTGCCTGCAGGTCAATATGTAGCTCAGCTATTGCCGCTGAAAGAGTCCCTTTAATATCTGATGCAACCGCTTTCAAATCCCCGATGGTGAGAGGGGGAGGTTCGACATGTCCAGTTATGGCAGCTGTTTTGGCAACTGTTGTCAAACTAATAGACTGTGATGGAATCTCCTTTGTAGGCGAATATAATGGTGATGCAATAGAAGAGGATTCTGCGTGATCCGGAGTGTGAGACCAGAATAGCTCCGGGATACTGCGATTAGCAGGACCACCTGTACGGCGAGGGGATCTGGAGCGAGGAGTAGTAGCTTTCCTGTCTGCCTTCCCCATGTTTGCGTCGTCTCTCTGTGAAGATTGCGTAGCCCCACCTACGTGTGTCAAGGCTCACGGTATTATATTGCCATTTTCTTTGGGGTCAAGCTGGATCCCCCAGAACAGATATGTGAAAATGAGAATAGGTAGTTTACAACAGGCCCAGAATTGCACTATATGCCTCAGCGTGCAGGAAAGGATAAGCAAAACAGGGGGGTCAATGGTTTCTGCTGTGCGGACGTGCGGATACAGGGATTACCACTGCCTTCCCCTTATATGAATCTGTATGGGATGTCTTCTACAGGCCTATCCTCAGCACAGCTTCCTGTTGTAAAGGCTGTAGCAAGGCCTCTACAATATGCCGATATTTCCTGGGTTTGTGCGGGGGGTGACCCAATGGATCGTGAAGTGCTGGCAGTTCTCTGTGGGAGAAGGAATGTGCTCATGTATGATGATCCTCCCTGGACTGGAAACGTACTCAGCCTGTACCCTGATGGGAGAGGTCCTGGGCTCACTAGGCATCACTACTCCACACCGCCCCTGTTTCACATATGGGGGGAGGGAGGGTGACACTTATGTTCCTGTCGTCCCGTCTGGAACGGAGGGACGACAGGCGGATCGTTCACTGAACGAGTGGGAGGGGGGGTGACCAGTCTTCCCCCTTCCCACCTCTGCACCGCGTGCTCTGTCACCACCGACCGGCCCGATGTAAGCCGGAGGACTCCGCGGCTCCACCCGGCCGCAACAAGGCCGCACCCGGTCACCGCCTCCGAGTGGCGCCAACAGCGCCCGAAGCTGCCCAGCAGGGATGTCGCGGGGACGGGTGAGTTTCACACTCACCCCTGCCCTCTGATGTATGCTGGATGCCGGTGGATGCCTGTGGATGAGGAGATGAGCCGTCGGAGCTCCAGTTCAGGCGACTTGTCCGATCGCCATCTTGGACACGCCCCCCGTGTTTGTCTATTTTATGTGGAATGTAATAAAAAGTTTTTTAGCGTCTACACATTTCATGTATGTTTGACTCCTGATGCAATATTTAAAGTCCCATGTATATACAGTACATTTTTGTTTTTCTGATCTGATATTTATGGGGTGATGGCCTTGGGAGTTGAGTTTTAGATATATATTTATATACTCCACTCTTATCTTTCGGTGTCTGTTTATATAGACTAAAACCTCACCAATAGGCAAGGATTCTAAAATTAGAATATGCAGTTGTGAAGCTGATGGATGACAATAATAAATGACAAATGCAGAGAAAAGGTGGAGATGTAGCTCCAAATAAGCTAGGTGTAATGCTCTAGGTGGAAATAGCATTGGTAATGGTTCAGGAGCAAGAAACCACAGCACATGCTGTCTTTCTAATGTACCCAGCTCCTGCCACTAACACTGCAAACTACGTTCTTATGTTACTGGATTCAGATCCAAAAAACTGTAACTTGGTCTTCTAGTTCTATCGATTTTATAAATTATGATAGTCTAATGCATGCTAATGCATGCTAGTAAGTCAGAATAACACAGTTATTACTTAAGGAGGATGATAAAATTCACAATACTTAAGAAAAAAATTAGAGAACACTGAGTTCAAAGCACTTTTACACAAAGACTCTCACTATCCCTGAAGCAGTAGACAAGTTAAAAGTGATGATAGATATGTTGCAGAATATTAAATCAAGCACGGAAGTAGTTTTACCAAAGCTTTAACATTACTCCATTACTGACACTGTTCTGTCTGCGTACGATCTTACGTGCAGTAGAGTGTTCCGGAAGGAAACCATTTATTCTGCTTGTAAGAAAAACAAGGCAAAAAAAATGCACAAAAATTGTTCTAGAGCTGGTGGAAGAAGAAGTGGAGTGAAGGAGTTCAGCATTCTCCTAGTCCTACCACCACAGTCTCTCACATCATGTTCCCCACTGTTTACTCAGACAGAGATGCTGTTTCCTTTGAAATTCAAATTTTACTTTAGACCTGGTTTTTGTCAGATTCAAGGAAATTTAACTTTGTCTCTTTACAGCTAATTGACAAAAAAATTCATCTTCATCTTCAAGAACTGCATTAAAATTCTTCTCTACAATCTACCTTGTGAACATATTCTGCTCATTCTTCAACTGGACCTGTTCTGAAAATAGACCCTTACTTCTAGGCCTAAAACCAGTATTAAATTTGATAAATTAAATTAATTCAGAACTGGTCTGAAGGTTTGACTTCGAACAAACAATAATTTCTCAGACTAGTTTTCCCTGCTGCAAGATATAAGGCAGGGGTGCCTTTTTCCCCGACTTTCTTTCTCTTAGCCCTGGAACCAATAGCTATGGGGATTCAGTAATTGACTCTCCGTAAAAGGTTGCAAATCTATGCTGATGACATCCTGTCATACCTGAAGGTAAACTAAAATGTATTTTAGTCAGTTTTATTGTAGTATTTAAAATGATTTTTATTTTTAGCAAAAATGTGTTTTAGATCTTTTTTTTACTTTCTTCTTCTTCACTTTTTTCATGCTTGAGTTACTGAGCCCTGTAAACAATAAGAAACAAATGTATAAAATAATGATTGGGACAAATACCAAACATTCACTGGAGGTGTATATAAAAATTAAATAATCAGGACTCTGTGATGACATCACACTACTACAAGATCTTCGATCACCATCAACTCTCTCAGTGATTGTTTTCGCTGTCACATTGTTTTACTTGGATGCCTGGCTCTGCTCTACAATAAACCTTTATTTAAACTATGAAACTATCACTAGCATTGTGTTGGCTTCCTGGCAAGCTCTATTTGTTCCAGTGGGAACTGCTTTTTACTGCTGCCCAAGAGGAGTAATTCCAGAGTGGAAGTGTATACATTTGGGGAGTATGTGTGCCTTAGAAACATGGTGGAGTTTATTTACTAAAGCTGGAGAGTGTAAAATCTCTTAGAAACCTGCATAGAAACCAGTCAGCTTCCAGGTTATATTGCCTTTGATAACGTGCTAGTGCACGAAACGCGTTAGAGAGGAGCCAGGGTGTGATGTCATGCCACTCGGGCCAAGTGTTCAGGCTGGCGGCCATCTTTGATGTTCTTTTCCATACTGTGAGTGCTCTATGCTTTTCTGGATCTGCTTATATATGGCAATTTTTTAATAAATACTACACTATCAAGAATTTTCTGTTTGGGCTTGTCTGATTGCGAGACCCCCCACTTAAGGTGGATTTTGCTGCTGCTCTGTACCCGCCATTGAGAGAGGTCCCCCTGGTGGCTATTTATAATACCATAATACATGGAGTGTGATCCCCCTGGTGGATGGCTGAGTGATTCCTGATCCCTGAAGGTTGATGATCCTACAACTACTTGTCCTTCTGCTGGTTGGCCAGTTAAGCTGTGGATGTTCATCCTTCTGTACCCAGAGGACCAGGAGTGGTTTAAATACTCAAATGCACACATGTTTGCGCTATCTGGTTAGTGCAATCTACACCTATTTATACATCACCAGAGTCACGATTTGCACCTTTACATGGATTTGGGGACTTATGTGCTTATGTATAACACTCTAATATTGGAGTTCACCACCTTCACAATATAACGTTCGTAGATGTTCATCACACTTGATTTTAACTTCAGCGCTACACATCTCTATTATATCAATTTTATTATTTGTGTGTTTTAACTTATAGCGCTGCATATTTATGATTGAGGTTAGAAGCTAATTGGTTTCTATGCAAACCTGAACCTGATTTTGCACTCTCCAGCTTTAGTAAATAACCCCTGTTGCATCTGCTGTAGCTGTTACAGCTTATGGTCCAGTGAGTGTGTATTTGATTAAGGTGGTGGCATTTGGTGTTTTTGTTACAATACAAAGATCTGCTGGATGATGGAAAATTTTTTTTATCTAAATTTACATGGACTTTGATTTAAGAGATACTTCATGTTTGACACATTGAGCACTGTTTACTTATTTTTTTTTGTATGTTTTTGTTTTATTCGCTGGCGCTGCATCATTTCAAGATTGAAAAGCAATTGAAAATTTTAAATTTGTCACAGACGGGGCATATTTATAAACCTGTGCTCGTGACATTTCACAAACATTCACAGTAGGTCAATCTTCCTAGTGAATATACCACTCTGCTTCCTACAGCAGGTTGTAAAAAGATAGAAATAAAGTATGTGCAAAGAAGCTCAAATCTCCACCAGCTGGTTAAAAAAAAAATATTATTATGCAATATTTCAAATTTGCCTGAATGAACAAATAATACACACATTTTTTACATTTTAAATTTTTAGATCTTACCATAAAGGAAATATATAGAAGGCAGGACTATGTATTAGCTAGGATTAATTAGTCTTGCTCCCAGTGGAATTCAATGTATGTAACAAGTGGCATCATCATCATTACAGTTGGCCCCTTTCACACTGGTGCCTTTTGTTCTGTCTTAGCAGGGGATCCTATATTGATTCACTGCAGAGTCAGATCAAAACAGAAATGGATTTCATGTATGTCATGTATGTGATGAAGGAAAAAGTGGACCCATGTAATCCCTATGACCAGCCGAAAGTAAGCAGATGTGCATCTACCTATATCTATCCTGCCAGTCAGTACCCCAAAAGAGGACCTGGACACAAATATCTTGCATTCTGTGAACCCCAGTGGACCTGTATGTAAATGATGCACAATCGCTTCCATCCAGTCGCCAACAGGGATACATTGCAGTCCATTTTGCATTTCTTTTTATAATTTTTCTAAATACAGGTCAAAATCAGACTGATGTAAAACATGAGTGAAAGGAGTCTATATTGCTGAGCTTTCAGCTTCAAAGATCTAGACCAATTTACTAATTTCAACTATACTATACTAACTATAGAAAGGAACCACCTTAAACCAATTATCTATCATGGTTGATGCTCCCATTGCTGAACAAAATCAATTTACAAGCTTAAATATCTATTCTGAATGCCTGAAAAATAGGAAACTTTCTGGGCCTGTACCAAATTTCTTTCTGATCTGGCAGTATGACTTGCTTACAAAGAAAATTGGAAAGCTATCTTAAAGGTGTTTAGTCTAACTGTAATATCAGTTATAGACATATTCAATCTCCTAGATTGTAAGTTCGAAAGAGCAGGGCCCTCAATCCCCTCATGTTTTGCATTGTATTGGTATTGTTCTGTCACATGTTCTGTCCCCCTTTGTAATGTACAGCGCTGAGCGAACTATTGGCGCTTTATAAATACTGTATAATAATAATAATAATAATAATAATAATAGAGAAGATGGGACTTTCAGGGTGCATAGACATGAATACCACACATTAAAAGTTATATAATTTTTATTTCGTATTTTGATAAAAAACACAAGAAAGGAAAAAATACAGAAACATAAAAACAATTTCAATTCTAAGAATACCAACTGAGATTCAAACTTGGTTAGGTAATTGTAGTTACTCCCTATATGTTTTGCCCTCACGGGCTTCTTCAGGGGAGATTTTGTGAGGAAATTTCTACCGCCAAGGCAGTCTAAAGGTATATCAAAGGAAAATTGTTCAATTACCAAACAACTTTAATATATCCAATACAGAGTATTTAATCAAATATATATACATATATATGGGACTCAATGGCTCACCCTGGATGTGAAAGCTCACGGAGCTAGGAGAAAATGACCTAAAAAAAGATCTTAATTGGCCTACATGTCCAAAACAGTTGTAGAGGATATAATGGGCATCAGATATCATCTAGGCACAATGGGATAGACAAAAAAAGATTAATTAAATTTAACGGAAGATATGAAGAGATCATATATCAATCAGTTATAGACAAGATGATACAAACTGAGGTTCTAAATTTAATATAGAAAAGGAAAGCATTTTTCATGTTTTGGGATCTCCCTAATATTACTGAATTATCTGAATTATATATAATTTAATATGTGGAGCCTTGCTTACACTATATCATAAATACTGCCCCTGGGTATGATAAATTATTTATTTTTGAATAATTACACATATTTTACTGTGCTAGGAAGTCTTCTTTAAATGTAACTAATCACTTCCATCTACAAAGTGTAGCTGGATCAGTTCTATAAAATAGAGCCCAAACCAGATGACATTTAATTTGCTAAAGCACTTAGTCACTTAGTATGATAAAAATGTTCACTTTTTTACTATTTTATTCCTTTTTTCAATCTCAGTGCTACTGACCTCCTTACTTCCTGTATACACATGCACTTCCCCAGTATCAGTTGCAAAACATTGCTCAGAAACATGTGTAGGCATGGCAGCTGGTAATGTCAGGAGCTCCTGTAATAGTGTGATTATGCAGTAGAACAATTGGGAGGCAGTTGTCACCACATAACAGGAAGTGCCTGCAAAAGGACCTTAATGGCAGGATCACCCACTATTACTTTATTGAAAGCTGCAGATTAAAATAATTGAAAAAGGTTTTGAAATTATATAAACAGTTTAAAGCTTATATAATGTTTTAGTGATTGGGCTTAGGTCTATTCAGTTCAGCTTTACCTTTGTATACGTTGTTGATCATTTCAGCCCTCATACCTGTATATCCCTTATAAACCAGAGCAACATTTTTATTTTTTTTAGGCTATGGCATTTTAATTCAGCAGTAACTAATGTCATTATTTTAGATAATAAAGCAATACATATAATGTATTTTTTTGGTGTGTGAGGAAGGAAGGTGGTCAAAGAAGGCTTTCTTCTGGAATTATTGTCTTGGAAAAATGTGTTACAATCTAGACAAAAGGATGTTACACCACACTTTTTTTCAACTGACCAGAGCTCCTTTTAATGCTACTAGTATTATTATAGACACCAACTATAATTAAGTTACTAATACAAATACAAAGCATATCCTAGTTATTTATAAATTAAATAAAGGCTATTTTTTTAAAGTAGAACTATAGGCAAACTTTTGTTTTAATTTTGGATAGAGCAAGGTGGGGTTATACCCCTGTCAGTTTATTTTTTCCAATTTTATGCCATCTGTGTCCATTTTGGGGGGATTTACCATTACTTCCTGTCCCATAGCCAAAACAGGAAGGGAGAAAATCTCTGCAAATTAAGGGAATTTATTGGGGACCCCCAGGTCACCAGAACTAGTGCCCCCATTGGAAGATTTCCCCTCTATTATTCTTCTGGGGACAACTGAAATTTTAGGGTTTCTCTTACTTTCACTTTTGATGATAATGTTAAACAGGACAAATAAAGAGGGTGAATCTACCCAATGGGGGCACAGGCAGCAATACAAATCTAACAGGTGTTCTAAACCCTCTTCACTCTGTTCAAAACTTAAAAGTGTTGCTTTTAGTTATACTTTAAGACCACACTAAAAAAATCTAACAACATGAAACACTACTGAAAATGCACAAAAAAAAGAAAACCAGTTAACATTATTAGTAAAAATAGACACACTGGGGATTATTTACTAAAACTGCATGGTGCAAACTTTGGTGCAGCTCTGCATAGAAACCCATCAGCTTCCAGGTTTTACCTTAAAAGCCTAATAGAATATGCTAAAATTAAAGGCTGATTGGCTACCAAGCACAGATGCACCAGATTCTGAGTGCACCAGATTTAGTAAATCTCCCCAAAAATATCTGCAGACAAATAGTTATGGGGATATAAAGCAGTTCATTGGGGCGGATTAGCTTTACATAAATGTTAATAAGGGTAAATACACTATTTCTTTTTAACTTGCTTTAACTGACATTGAATGTTAAATTGTTAAAGAATTTGAGAAAGTTTACAATGAATTGTATGAATAAAAAAAGCTTAATTGAACAAGCTGAAGTTAGAAGCTGATTGGCTACCATGCACAGCTGCACCAGATTTTGCACTCTCCAGTTTTAGTATATCAACCCCGATGACTTCTGTGTCAATTCACTTCAACTATCCAGTCATATGCTGAAGATATACTGTGGATCACAAATTGAAGTGAATTGACACAGAAGTCATCGGGGTTGATATACTAAAACTGGAGAGTGCAAAATCTGGTGCAGCTGTGCATGGTAGCCAATCAGATTCTAACTTCAGCTTGTTCAGTTAAGCTTTGACAAATAAAATCTGGAAGCTGATTGGTTTCTATGCAGGTCTGCACCAGATTTTGCATTCTGCAGTTTTAGTAAATCAACCCCAGTGTGCAAACATTCTCAACTCCTTTAGTAAATCAGCCTTCACGTGTAGGTTAAAGCTCGCCCCTTTGATCTGTACAAAAATGAATGAGTGAAATATGATGTAAGAATAATATTGTTGCAATGTGTTTTCAAGAAGCTTCAAATACATTGATGAAGAGCCACTGCAAGGAAAGAAGAGAAGGCATGTGAGGTATGCTCAATGCAGAGTGTTTTTAGGGCATGCCACATATGCCCTAAGTCTTCAACTGTTTTTAAACTTGTAAATGTCCCACAGAGTTATAAAAATATGGTAACTCACTGTGAACTTGATGTATTGGCTATAGGGCATCACTGCTCCTCCTAGATAAAAGTGCATTTGTTGTATGCCTAATTTGCATACAGGTCTATTGTACATTAAGCCATGCATCTGTGTGGATGCAGGTTAAGTAGTTTTAAGCGCTGACAACATTTTTTACCTTAATGCATTCTCTGTTAAAAAACCTTCTACTGTCAGCTCCTCTTCAGCCTCCCCAAATACTTACCCGAGCCCTATCTTTATCCAGCGCTGTGCATGAGAGCAGCGGTGCACTCCTCTCTCTCCCTATATACTGGACTTAGTGAGAGCATTGAGAGCGATTGGCTCCTGCTGCTGTCAATTATATCCAGTGATGACGGAGTGAGGGTGGGGATCACTGGACACACAGAGTGTGACTCGGGATTGAGCATGCTTGTGTGCCACTATAGGAAAAGCACTGCTGGGGGACCCCGAAAAAGGAGGATCAGGCTGCTCTGTGCAAAACCAATGCAAAGAGCGGGTAAGTATGACATGTTTATTTTTAACAAAAAAAATAACTTTACAATCACTTTACAAGAATCTGCAGTAAAGCTTTAAGACACAGGTGAGTTGCTTGAAAATGAATTGGTTCTTTCTAGAATCAACTGTACTGTCTTTTGGCTGGGACTGAAATGCTAACAAAGAAGTATCACCATAATACACTGCTCAAAAAAAAAAGGAACACTTTTTAATCAGAGTATAGCATCAAGTCCTAAGATATTGATCTGGTCAGTTAAGGAGCAGAGGAGATTGTTAATCAGTTTCAGCTGCTTTGGTGTTAATGAAATTAACAACAGGTGCACTAGATGTGACCCCCAAAACAGGAATGGTTTTACAGGTGGAGATCTTTTTTTCGCCTACTCATTTATTCTGACTGTTTTTCACTAGTTTTTCATTTGGCTAGGGTCAGTGTCACTATTGGTAGCATAAGGAGATAACTGGACCCTACACAGTCCAAATCTTCCCTGATGGCACATCAATACTTGCCATTGCCAGAAGGTTTGCTGTGTCTCCCAGCACAGTCTCAAGAGCACGGAGGAGATTCTAGGAGACAAGCAGTTACTCTAGGAGAGCTGAACAGGGCTGTAGAAGGTCCTTAACCCATCAGCAGGACCGGTATCTGCTCCTTTGTGCAAGGAGGGACAGGATGAGCACTGCTAGAGCCCTACAAAATGATGTGAAAGGTCTGGAGAAGCCGTGGAGAACGTTATGCTGCCTGTAACATCGTTCAGCATGACCATTTTGGTGGTGGGTCAGTGATGGTCTGGGGAGGCAAATCCATGGATTGACGCACAGACCTCTACAGGCTAGACAATGGCACCTGACTGCAATTAGGTATCGGGATTAAGGCTAGGTTCACATCTATGCAGATTGCATCTGATGCATTTTCTGGGTGCATTTTTACACTTGTGTTTTGATGCTTTTTTTGTGTGTTGTTCTTTGTGTGACTTTAGCTGGCTGTTAAAGAGTGGGTGGCCGCCAGTGTCATTAACATCCAGTAAACAATATAGTTGCTAAGGAGTGGGCGACCACCGAGTCCTTAACAACCGATGAGTTATCAACTGTCAGCGGGATTCCCCACTGACAGCTGAATATAAAAAACCTATTGCCAGCAAGTAAAAAAATGAACAAATCAGGAAAACACAGCGTGCGATCCTCCCCCCCAATCCATACCAGGCCCTTCGGGTCTAGTATGGATTGTAAGGTGAACCCTGTGCCAAAGTCTAAAAAAAAATGGTGTGGGGTCTCCTCCCCCAAAATCCATACCAGGCCCTTATCGGAGCATGCAGCTTGGCAGGTCAGGAAAAGGGGGGGGGGACAAGTGAGTGCCCCCTCCTGAACTATGCCAGGCCACATGCCCTCGAAATGAGAGGTGCTTTGGGGCTAGGGGGCTCACCCCCAAAGAACCTTGTCCCCATGTTGATGAGGACAAGGGCCTCTTCCCCACAACCCTGGGCTGTGGTTGTGGGGGTCTGCGGGGGTGTGTGACTTATTGCCCCCCCACCCCAAAGCATCCCCCCATGTTGAGGGTTATGTGGTCTCACCCCCCCTTTTCCTAACCTGCATGCTTGGATAAGGGCCTGGTATGGACTGGTGGGGGAGTCCACGCTAATTTTTCCTTGATTTTTTCTTTCTTAATTGCCGGAAATAGGTTTCCTTAAATTCAGCTGTCAGCTGATGACTCATCAGTGGGGAGCCCCACTGACAGCTGATGACTCATCAGTTGTTAAGGACGCAGCGGCCACCCGCTCCTTAACAGCCATGTTGTTTACTTTATTATTATTATTATACAGGATTTATATAGCGCCAACAGTTTGCTCAGCGCTTTACAATATAACGGGAGACAATACAGCAACAATACAGTTCAATACAAGAGGGATAGGAGGGCCCTGCTCCTTGGAGCTTACAATCTAAGAGGGAGGGGTTAGTGGTGCAAAAGGTAATAACTGTGGGGGATGGACTGGTAGGTTTACTGATTATTAAGGACACCGGAGGCCTCCCACTCCTTATTAACCAGCGTACAGTCACAAAAACACAACAAGCAAATTGTAAAATGCATCAAAAATACATACAAATTACAATACTTGCATTTTTGGTGCGGGTCCATTGAAGTCTATGACAAGCAAAATGCAACTTGCTGCATAAAAAAAAGTCCCTGGCCCTTTCAAAAATCTGCAGCTTCTCAAACTTCACAGGTGTGAACTAGATCCATAGGAAATCGTGTTAAATGAACTGTAGTGTGTTTCTGCAAACTGGATAATGCACTGAAATCCGCATAAATGTGAACCTAGGCTAAATCCCCTAGAGCACCAAGTACACAATTTCACATAGCACTTGGTTTCATTCTAATCCATGCTTCCATTGTGGATTAAACACACATCTTTATGTGCGTTTGTGCTGACTGTCAGCTTCATCCCAGGCTGAAGCCCAATTTACAGTATGCACATTCCTATAGGGAACATTGCAGCACAGCACTGAATCTACTACCCGACTCTCACGTTCTCACTAAAAAGAATTACACAGTTTTCCACTTTGGCAAATCCACCAACTGTAGCCTCACCTGCTGCCCCTTGCACAATAAGTAGAAAGAGAGAGAAATAGAAGCTGTGCAGAAAATAAAATAGGAGAAATGGAAATAAACAGATTGACAGTGGGCAGGTAATTATGTGAACAGCGAATGAGGGTATGTTACAAGATGGGCTGTATAGAAAATGAAGGGGCAAAAGAAACTATAGAACAGGGAAGATATGGTTGAAATGTTCTTAAAGGAGAGGGACAAGCAAGTGCGTGGAAGATCGGTGCTGTGTACAGCTGTTTACCAGCAGTCAGTTGATCCTTTGCTCTTGTGTTTGTACTCTACATGGGATCCGTCATGACCTGTTTGTCCTGCTTACTGAATAATGGCACTCGCCTCCAGTGTGTGTCTGCTTCTAGAGAAGAGTGCTGTCAACCAGACTGAATTATATATATTGGTCCCCTTCTGATCAGTGTGGTCAGACTGCAAAGAGGGTGAGCTTTCCAACCATGATACTCAACAACCACACAGAACCTATCCTAAGTGAAGGGGCAATGTTAAACATGCTATTCCAGTTCCCTGTGCATGCACAAGGGCGCACATGACAAATAGCGTGCGCACCCAGCAACCTATTTAAACTGGTCTGCCACTATGAATATTTGCTGGATAGTCTTCAGCTTGTCCCTGTGTTCCTGAGTCCTGATCCAATAAACCTGCTTAACTGTGTATTACGCAGCTTCCCAATGGACTTTGTCTCCGCTCTTGCCTCTGTCAAGTTCATCTGATTACTCTGACCCTGTTCTGTTTGCTGGACTTATCTTTGCCTGCTGATTTTGTACTGCTTTGCCTGGTTGCCACTGACCCTGACGTCATACGTCAGATACGTCACTTCCGGTCATGCGCATTGGCGATATGCACGCCAACCTACAAGGAGGCAGCCATCGTCACATGCCATGAGTCATGCAAAAGCTGTACAGGCGCCATGGAGAGGTCGGAAACTGCGAAATGTCGGCTGATGTAAGCAGTAGTTCCCTGGATCAACACGGCAGTACCTATGAAGGATACTTCTATTTTTTACTACCCATGGCACAGGTGGTGAGTGGACTTTAAACAGGAATAACGAAGAAGGTTTCTTGTTACTTATACTACATATACATCAGAGTGAGAGTACCCAGAGTGACTATCCTCATATTATTTGTTTTATTTCAGGATGGGGACATTATGATGCATTACCTAGATGCAAGGCATACAACATATATTGCAACAGGCAGAAGACCCATTGGGCCTGATTCCATCTCAAATATTAAAGTGGTTTGCAGTTCACATGTTGTGGTGAAGAAACCATATACAGCAAGCCTCTGCTATCTACATTTAACTCTCCATCAAGACATCAACAGGGACTCTTGCATCTACAAGAATCTTTGCAACTATTTGCATCTACCACGGGCCCCAACCACATATGCCTTTATAGGGTTGTACTGCTTGAATCCATAATTACATTATTGGGGTATAATTTTTCCCCCCTTTTTCTCATTCCAATTTTTTACCCATATTGCCTTGCATAGGCTTAGGGTTATGTCTCTCTCCATGTGGTAACTGTATTTGCCTATCTGCATAGCATGTGATATTATATACCTATGGTAAAATTTTTGAAAACACCTCCTACAGGGAGTGTAACCAATGTGCGGTGCTGCAAAGGTTTTAGACTATGGTTGTCACAACCTTTGCAGCACACTTATATCCAGACCGGTCTTGGTGTCATTTTAAATGGGTTTAGGTCTGTGTGTATTGTCTCATACTGAGGTGATGGTAAACCAGGGCGATTGCCCGATTGTCTATTATTAATGTGTAATAAAGCATAATTTTTGGAAATTCTTTCTGAGTATCGCATTCTGTCCATAATGTAGCCGCTTTTTCCGTGAATCTCTTTTCACAAATTTCTTTGTTGGTCTGCATCTCATGGGGCCCCCTACTGACCCCGGGCCCTCGGGCAGTGCCCGAGTTTCCAAATGGTTAGTCCACCCCTGTTCATCAACCTGCTGTTCTGAGGACTACATCACCCAGCTTCACTCACCCAAAGAGCAAATTTTACCAGCCAACTACTCCAGAACTCATGCCACTCCATGCCCTCACACTTTCTGTCTCCACCTTCATGAGTGTTGGACAGGAGGTGCAAGAGAGGCCTCCACAGTCTTCACTAGGTACGTGATTGAGTGCTACATGCACTTGGTTCCTTGGGAGAGTCAACTTAAATGTAGCAATACTTCTTCAAACTCACTAATTTATTCTTTCAGGACTTAGTTTAGATTTTTTTTATTTTATTTTAATAGAATGGGCTTATAGTGAGAAACTGTCCTGTTTTCATCAGTCAGCAAAGAAGGTTTTCATTACTGTGTCACCATTAGAGAGACTTACCCTTGTAATGTTCTGTGCTATGTTTTCTAATCTTGGCATCTGGAGACATACATGCTTCATTGAACTACATTTGCAACTACTCGCTAAACTGATATGGCTCCAGCTACCCCTTAAACAACAAGTTTCAATGCAACATTATATAAATTGTCATGTGCCACCTAGTACTTACCACAGCATGTTATATCTCCAATGAACAATGCAGAACAAATCTGTAAAACATGCAGTGCAGTTCACAGCTCGTCACACATTCACTGCTCAGTTTTATAGTGCATATGAACAGATTTTATATTCCCCGTTTTGCTGTTTTCTAGTAACACTGCATTAGTGTTAGTAGAATCTGTTTTTGTTGTCTCTTATTGTTCTGGTTGATTTAGACTTAAATTTGAATGAAATCTTGTGACAATGAATTGCACCCTGTTGCAACCTGTTGTAATGATGAAACAAATGAAAAAACCCCTGATGCCAAAAACCACTTTCACCCCCAAAAGTTCAAAAACAGTCCAACTTTAATTCAGCGTCTTTGTGTCAAATAACCAATGATATAATATTTCCTTAGTGAATATTCTTCGTCCACAAAATCCAAAGAATCCTCTTCTTCCTCTTAATGCCCTCAAAAAATCTAAAATGCATATCAACAACGCATGATATTCAACACAACAAAAAAGTGGTTTTTGGCGTCAGGGTTTTTTTCATTTGTTCAATTTTTATTACAAATTAGTTTATTATTTTGTGATATTACTTATTATTATACCGATAGATTCACCTATCTGTTGAAATGATGACATAAAGGAGGGTCATCTTCAAATTAGTAGATGTCCACCAAGGTACATGAGATAACAATTGTGTGGTCACTCTACAAAGTCTGTGTATAACTGTCACTGGACTATGTGATCAGATTGTCAGGATGTAAATCCAGAACATCTCTGTGTAGAGAGATAGCTCATCTTACCAAACTACCTAAAGTACAGAGATGCCCATAGCGAAAAGCAAGAAAAAGAAAACAGCGCAGGGCAGACATGCCTAGGTTAAGAGGGGTGTAGGAAAGACAAGAAAGGGTTAAGAGAAAAGTAGGCAGGAGTTAGAAAATGGGCAGGTTACCTGATTGGTGACGGGTGTGCAGGGTGGAGTCTTTGGCACCTTTGGGTGTGGTTGTGGGGGGTTGTCCTATTCAGTCCAGAAGACAGCAGCGGTGGAGCGAGCTTCCCTCCCACTCTCCCTGGGGGTTTGTTTGGGTGTTTTTTCGATTCTCGGTTTGTTCCAGCTCCAGGGGCAGTTGTTGGTCTTTGGAGGCAGAACATACTTTTAAGGTAATGATTGGGACCCATCGGTGGTATGGTGTGCCCGGGTGTCCTCCGGTTAACTAAGGTTTAACTGGAAGGTGGGTTCTGCACTGCGGGTGGTATGTTTTGTCTCTGAGCTGGTGCGTTGTGGCTGGAGGCCTAGTTATAATATAGGTGCTGCAGGGGGATATTGGTTTTGTTTGGTGCCTTCGAAGACCAACAACTTCTCGTGCATGTTTCTGTTTAACCTCCCTGGTGGTCTGATTATGTCAGTATTTCTGTGCTCAAAGCGGTACTTTTTTTGCATGGAAACATGTTGTTTTTTTATTGTAGGCCTTTAATTCTTAGGAATAACTCACTGAAATCTGTCCAAACAAGAGCCTAGTAAACATCCCGGGTTTCATGCCTGATGAAGGGGTCCTGCGAGACTCTGAAACGTTGCCGTGCTGTAACTATGTGATCGTTCATTAAAACATTTGGACCCATATTGGTGATCCTCTGTGTGCTGGTGACATTCTCCCTTGCTGATCAGATATTCACAGTGCAAATGTTTTATAAATAGACTCTAAAAAATCTGTTCCACCCATAACAGATGTAGGGGAAAACAAAGCTACTGAAACATTTCATATTTCTGCATAAGTTCCAATAATTCATTTTTTTTTGTTGACAGCAGAAAAAGTTCTCTGTGTTATCATCACTATTATGAAGGAAGCAGGGGCGGACTGACAACTCATGGGGCCTCCGGGCAATAGGGGATCATGGGGCCCCTGTGTCCTTGCCAAAACTCAAAAAAAGCCTATGAAAAAGGTACCAGGGGCATCTCATGTGGCCCTCTTCTGACCCCGGGCCCTCGGACAGTGCCCGAGTTTCCAAATGGTCAGTCCGCCCCTGGAAGGAAGATAAGCCTACTGAACCATTGCGACTTCTGCATGTGCAGGGGAGGACTGACAACTCATGGGGCCCCCAGGCAATAGGGGATCATGGGGCCCCTGTGTCCTTGCCCAAACTCAAAAAAGCCTATGAAAAAGGTACCAGGGGCATCTCATGGGGCCCTCTACTGACCCCGGGCCCTCGGACAGTGCCCGAGTTTCCAAATGGTCAGTCTGCCCCTGGAAGGAAGATAAGCCTACTGAACCATTGCGACTTCTGCATGTGCAGGGGCGGACTGACAACTCATGGGACCCCCAGGCAATAAGGGATCATGGGGCCCCTGTGTCCTTGCCCAAACTCAAAAAAGCCTATGAAAAAGGTACCAGGGGCATCTCATGGGGCCCCCTACTGACCCTGGGCCCTTGGGCAATGCCCGAGTTTCCAAATGGTCAGTCTGCCCCTGTGCATGTGTATCGTTACTGCAGTAGCATTGTCTGCTTACCTCTGACTGCCCCCAGCAGCAGCAGCCATATTTCCATTGTCTGTGTGTTTGATAACATGATTGATGCAGGAAATAAATAGGATCTCACACATCCATAGATAAAAATCAATGTATATTTAATTTGGGCACCTGTGGTCCATTACTATGAACATAATTAAGTATGCTACAGTGCCAGTTAATAACTTAGAATGGCACTTATCACAGTAGTGGGATTTGCCTTAACTTGGCAATAGGAGGGCTGGAGGGCACCATAATGATTTTACAATTTGGCCTATTTGAAGTATAATAGTTATACATCTGCCTTTCTGCTAATTTGCTGTGATACAAAAATAATATAGGCATGAGGAGAAATGAATGTGTCACATCAGGGACATTTACTAGTATCTTATTTTATGTGTTTATTTTTAATAATCTCCATCTGCGGCTTGGTCTGTTATCTGTTCTGCAGCCCTCTGTTTCCCAATAAAGTATTCTGCACAAGATCACATATCTTGTTTAAAACTAATTGGCCTACCAGCTCATACATTTTATTTGCTTTTTGAAATATATGAAAGTGCACTTTAATTCACTTTTGCACAGTTTGCTATATTTACTAGGTGAATTTTGGCTAATTACACAATGATTTGTTATAAGTGGAGCAAAATATATGGCAGTAAACTATAGCAACAAGCATTATGTTTTTTTTCACTTAACATACGCTACCTAAAATAATTTATGCAGGATTCCACAGTATCAATTTCTATTTACGTTTAGTGTTGTTAAAAAGTTGAACATGGACATCACGCCAAATTTTCTGATCTGAAGAAATCCTTAGGCTCTATTCACACCTGAGCGTTTTGTAGTGCGAAGCTCAAAGCTCCAAAACATTCAGGGGGAAAAAATCAAGACTACTCTATGGAGATGGTTCACATCTCGACTCCAAGTCACCTGAAGCAGAATGCCTGAAGCTCCAAAAAGTTTTGGAGCTACTTTTGTAGCTCAGATTTGCACATTTTTGGCACGTTTTTATTCCCATAGAAAAGAAAAGCGCAATTGGTGAATTTTTGCCCACTTTTGCGCATTTTAACGTATGTTTTGAGCGATTTTCTGCTCAAATGAAAAAAAAAATATATATATAAATGTAAAATAAATCAAATAAACACACATATAAATAAAAAAACCATGATAAATAAATCATAAATAAATATTAATTAACCCCTAACCTTAAAAAAAGTAATACATTATTATTATTATTATTATTATTATTATTAATAATAATAATAATAATAATAATAATAAACAACACCCGAACAAAAAAATACAATAATAATAATTTGAATACTAAAAATAAATTATTATTTAATTATAATATAAGTTTTAGGGGGTTAGGTTCTGGGTTCATTATGATTAATGTATTATTACAAGTATTTATTTATGATTATTGATAGAGATGAGCGAAGTATTCAAAAATTCGATTCGACTGATTCGGCGAATTCGTGGACAATATTCGATTCGAGTCGAATATATTCGCTGTGAATTTAACTTAAAAAAGGGTGTTTCTAGGCTTCAGAGAGACTTAATATTAGTGCAGAACACTGTACCTTTAATTTAAATGCCCTTGGAGTCTGCTGGGGAAGAGAAATAATACTGTCAGTCAGTATGACATGCAGATGAGTGCCGTCGATCTTAGAATCACCGCACACTTCACTCATTTGGCCAGTCACGGGGCCAAAACCAGTGTTTGGAGCCACAGTGTGGCGGTGGAGGCAGCAGCAATGGGAGGCCATACAGCAACCTATGACAAAATGGAAACCAGCAGGAGTGTGAGGAGACCTCAAAGTGGCACATGGCAGAGTGGGAGCAATGGGAGGCAGTACAGGGACCCATGTCACACTGTGGACCCAGCAGCAGCGTGACCAGGCGGTACGGGGGCCCATGGCAGATTACAGGCCTGGCAGCAGCAATGGGAGGCCCGTAATCTGTCAGCACCCTATGACAAAAAATGGAACACACCAGCAGTGTGTGAGGAGACCTGAAAGTGGCACATGGCAGAGTGTGGCGACGGAGACAGCAGCAATGGGAGGCCGTACAGGGACCCATGAGAGACTCTGGACCTGGCAGCAGCATGAGGAGGCGGTATAGGGGCCCATGGCAGATTAGGGGCCTGGCAGCAGCTATGGGAGGCCCGTAATCTGCCAGCACCCTATGTCAAAAAATTCAACACACCAGCAGTGTGAGGAGACCTGAAAGTGGCACATGGCAGAGTGTGGCGATGGAGACAGCAGCAATGGGAGGCCGTACAGGGACCCATGACAGACTCTGGACTTGGCAGCAGCATGAGGAGGCGGTATAGGGGCCCATGGCAGATTAGGGGCCTGGCAGCAGCTATAGGAGGCCCGTAATCTGCCAGCACCCTATGTCAAAAAATTGAACACACCAGCAGTGTGAGGAGACCTGAAAGTGGCACATGTTTGGGGCATGATTCATGGCGGATTTAGTCAGTTGTGTCAGGAACTGGTGGTTTGAAATCCAGACTAATCCACGCCTGATTCATTTTCACAAACGTGAGTCTCTCCACACTTTGGGTGGACAGTCGTGTCCTCCGCGGAGTTGCAATACCTCCTGCCGCACTAAACACGCGCTCCGATGCCACGCTACTGGCCGGGCATGACAGCCTTTCAAGGGCAAATTCAGCTAGTTGGGGCCAAAGGTCAAGTTTCGTTGCCCAGTAGTCAAGGGGATTGTCTACCTCGGTTGGCAGGGTGCTGTCCAAGTAGGCCTAAGCCTGTTGTTTGAGGTCCTGCTCCAGGTCCACCTGATGCTGCTGCTGCTGCTGCTGCGGCTGGTTATTAGTTTCCTCACTGCGCTGGTGAAAAAAGCTACACATCATCGACTGCAGACTGAGGCAGCTGCTGCTGGTGGAGCTGCCACTGCTCCTACCACCCCACCCCTCCCCTGCTGCCATGGCAGCGTAACGCGAGCGCACAGGGCCCACAGTGTCTGAGGATGGACGTTGGCGCAGACAGGCAGAGACCAGCTGACTACATAGGTGGTTTTTATAGTACGTTATTTTGGCCTCCCTCTCAGAAGGTGTGAAAAAGGCCACCATTTTGGAACGGTAGCGAGGGTCCAACAAGGTGGACAGCCAAAAGTCATCCCTCTGTCTGATGGTTATTATTCGGCTGTCGCTACGCAAGCAACCGAGCATGCTATGGGCCATTTGTGCCAAGGAATGCGAGGGACTCCCTGCCTCCATCTCCACAGCATACTGCCACGGTGCGTCTGGGTCCTCTGTCTCCTCTTCCTCCTCCTCTACCAGATGCTCCTGCTCCTCCACTCCTGTCCGCTGAGTGGAAAACCACCCATTTCACTCAATAATTCCTGAGCACCAATGTCCTCCTCTACCTCCTCCTCTTCTTCCTGTCCTGCCCCCACAGGGGTCATGTGGCGTTGAAATCTGTGCGCCACGTCTACCGCACCCTGACCAGCCATTATTAACAGCATTTGTTCCAGGACGTGCAACAGAGGAATGACGTCGTTCATCCCATAGTCCTGCCGACTCACGAATAGCGTGGCCTCCTCAAAGGGCCTGAGCAAGCGCAGGTGTCACGCATGACCTGCCAATGGCTGACATCTAAGTTACACAGGGAGTACCTTTATCCGCTTTTAACATCAGGAAATCTGTGATGGCCTTTTGCTGTTCGTAAAGGCGGTCTAACATATGTAGGGTTGAATTCCACCTTGTTGCAACGTCACAGCATGAGGAGTCGGTACGGGGGCCCATGGCAGATTACGGGCCTGGCAGCAGCAATGGGAGGCCCGTAATCTGCCAGCACCCTATGTCAAAAAATTCAACACACCAGCAGTGTGTGAGGAGACCTGAAAGTGGCACATGGCAGAGTGTGGCGATGGAGACAGCAGCAATGGGAGGCCATACAGGGACCCATGAGAGACTCTGGACCTGGCAGCAGCATGAGGAGGCGGTATAGGGGCCCATGGCAGATTAGGGGCCTGGCAGCAGCTATGGGAGGCCCGTAATCTGCCAACACCCTATGTCAAAAAATTCAACACACCAGCAGTGTGTGAGGAGACCTGAAAGTGGCACATGGCAGAGTGTGGCGATGGAGACAGCAGCAATGGGAGGCCGTACAGGGACCCATGAGAGACTCTGGACTTGCCAGCACCATGAGGAGGCGGTATATAGGGGCCCATGGCAGATTAGGGGCCTGGCAGCAGCTATGGGAGGCCCGTAATCTGCCAGCACCCTATGTTAAAAAATTCAACACACCAGCAGTGTGAGGAGACCTGAAAGTGGCACATGGCATGAGAGACTGTGGACCTGGCAGCAGCATGAGGAGGCGGTATAGGGGCCCATGGCAGATCAGGGGCCTGGCAGCAGCTATGGGAGTCCCGTAATCTGCCAGCACCCTATGTCAAAAAATTCAACACACCAGCAGTGTGTGAGGAGACCTGAAAGTGGCACATGGCAGAGTGTGGCGATGGAGACAGCAGCAATGGGAGGCCATACAGGGACCCATGACAGACTCTGGACCTGGCAGCAGCATGAGGAGGCGGTATAGGGGCCCATGGCAGATTAGGGGCCTGGCAGCAGCTATAGGAGGCCCGTAATCTGCCAGCTCCCTATGTCAAAAAATTCAACACACCAGCAGTGTGAGGAGACCTGAAAGTGGCACATGGCATGAGACACTGTGGACCTGGCAGCAGCATGAGGAGGCGGTACAGGGGCCCATGGCAGATTAGGGGCCTGGCAGCAGCTATGGGAGGCCCGTAATCTGCAAGCACCCTATGTCAAAAAATTCAACACACCAGCAGTGTGTGAGGAGACCTGAAAGTGGCACATGGCATGAGACACTGTGGACTTGGCAGCAGCATGAGGAGGCGGTACAGGGGCCCATGACAGATTAGGGGCCTGGCAGCAGCTATGGGAGGCCCGTAATCTGCCAACACCCTATGTCAAAAAATTCAACACACCAGCAGTGTGTGAGGAGACCTGAAAGTGGCACATGGCAGAGTGTGGCGATGGAGACAGCAGCAATGGGAGGCCGTACAGGGACCCATGAGAGACTCTGGACTTGGCAGCAGCATGAGGAGGCGGTATATAGGGGCCCATGGCAGATTAGGGGCCTGGCAGCAGCTATGGGAGGCCCGTAATCTGCCAGCACCCTATGTTAAAAAATTCAACACACCAGCAGTGTGAGGAGACCTGAAAGTGGCACATGGCATGAGAGACTGTGGACCTGGCAGCAGCATGAGGAGGCGGTATAGGGGCCCATGGCAGATCAGGGGCCTGGCAGCAGCTATGGGAGGCCCGTAATCTGCCAGCACCTTATGTCAAAAAATTCAACACACCAGCAGTGTGAGGAGACCTGAAAGTGGCACATGGCAGAGTGTGGCGATGGAGACAGCAGCAATGAGAGGCCGTACAGGGACCCATGACAGACTCTGGACTTGGCAGCAGCATGAGGAGGCGGTATAGGGGCCCATGGCAGATTAGGGGCCTGGCAGCAGCTATGGGAGGCCCGTAATCTGCCAGCACCCTACGTCAAAAAATTCAACACACCAGCAGTGTGTGAGGAGACCTGAAAGTGGCACATGGCAGAGTGTGGCGATGGAGACAGCAGCAATGGGAGGCCGTACAGGGACCCATGACAGACTCTGGACCTGGAAGCAGCATGAGGAGGCGGTATATAGGGGCCCATGGCAGATTAGGGGCCTGGCAGCAGCTATGGGAGGCCCGTAATCTGCCAACACCCTATGTCAAAAAATTCAACACACCAGCAGTGTGTGAGGAGACCTGAAAGTGGCACATGGCAGAGTGTGGCGATGGAGACAGCAGCAATGGGAGGCCGTACAGGGACCCATGACAGACTCTGGACTTGGCAGCAGCATGAGGAGGCGGTATATAGGGGCCCATGGCAGATTAGGGGCCTGGCAGCAGCTATAGGAGGCCCGTAATCTGCCAGCACCCTATGTCAAAAAATTCAACACACCAGCAGTGTGTGAGGAGACCTGAAAGTGGCACATGGCATGAGACACTGTGGACTTGGCAGCAGCATGAGGAGGCGGTACAGGGGCCCATGGCAGATTAGGGGCCTGGCAGCAGCTATGGGAGGCCCGTAATCTGCCAGCACCCTATGTCAAAAAATTCAACACACCAGCAGTGTGTGAGGAGACCTGAAAGTGGCACATGGCAGAGTGTGGCGATGGAGACAGCAGCAATGGGAGGCCATACAGGGACCCATGAGAGACTCTGGACCTGGCAGCAGCATGAGGAGGCGGTATAGGGGCCCATGGCAGATTAGGGGCCTGGCAGCAGCTATAGGAGGCCCGTAATCTGCCAGCTCCCTATGTCAAAAAATTCAACACACCAGCAGTGTGAGGAGACCTGAAAGTGGCACATGGCATGAGACACTGTGGACCTGGCAGCAGCATGAGGAGGCGGTACAGGGGCCCATGGCAGATTAGGGGCCTGGCAGCAGCTATGGGAGGCCCGTAATCTGCAAGCACCCTATGTCAAAAAATTCAACACACCAGCAGTGTGTGAGGAGACCTGAAAGTGGCACATGGTATGAGACACTGTGGACTTGGCAGCAGCATGAGGATGCGGTACAGGGGCCCATGACAGATTAGGGGCCTGGCAGCAGCTATGGGAGGCCCGTAATCTGCCAACACCCTATGTCAAAAAATTCAACACACCAGCAGTGTGTGAGGAGACCTGAAAGTGGCACATGGCAGAGTGTGGCGATGGAGACAGCAGCAATGGGAGGCCGTACAGGGACCCATGAGAGACTCTGGACTTGGCAGCAGCATGAGGAGGCGGTATATAGGGGCCCATGGCAGATTAGGGGCCTGGCAGCAGCTATGGGAGGCCCGTAATCTGCCAGCACCCTATGTCAAAAAATTCAACACACCAGCAGTGTGAGGAGACCTGAAAGTGGCACATGGCATGAGAGACTGTGGACCTGGCAGCAGCATGAGGAGGCGGTATAGGGGCCCATGGCAGATCAGGGGCCTGGCAGCAGCTATGGGAGGCCCGTAATCTGCCAGCACCTTATGTCAAAAAATTCAACACACCAGCAGTGTGAGGAGACCTGAAAGTGGCACATGGCAGAGTGTGGCGATGGAGACAGCAGCAATGGGAGGCCGTACAGGGACCCATGAGAGACTCTGGACCTGGCAGCAGCATGAGGAGGCGGTATATAGGGGCCCATGGCAGATTAGGGGCCTGGCAGCAGCTATGGGAGGCCCGTAATCTGCCAGCATCCTATGTCAAAAAATTCAACACACCAGCAGTGTGTGAGGAGACCTGAAAGTGGCACATGGCAGAGTGTGGCGATGGAGACAGCAGCAATGAGAGGCCGTACAGGGACCCATGAGAGACTCTGGACCTGGCAGCAGCATGAGGAGGCGGTACAGGGGCCCATGGCAGATTAGGGGCCTGGCAGCAGCTATGGGAGGCCCGTAATCTGCAAGCACCCTATGTCAAAAAATTCAACACACCAGCAGTGTGTGAGGAGACCTGAAAGTGGCACATGGCATGAGACACTGTGGACTTGGCAGCAGCATGAGGAGGCGGTACAGGGGCCCATGGCAGATTAGGGGCCTGGCAGCAGCTATGGGAGGCCCGTAATCTGCCAACACCCTATGTCAAAAAATTCAACACACCAGCAGTGTGTGAGGAGACCTGAAAGTGGCACATGGCAGAGTGTGGCGATGGAGACAACAGCAATGGGAGGCCGTACAGGGACCCATGAGAGACTCTGGACTTGGCAGCAGCATGAGGAGGCGGTATATAGGGGCCCATGGCAGATTAGGGGCCTGGCAGCAGCTATGGTAGGCCCGTAATCTGCCAGCACCCTATGTCAAAAAATTCAACACACCAGCAGTGTGAGGAGACCTGAAAGTGGCACATGGCATGAGACACTGTGGACTTGGCAGCAGCATGAGGAGGCGGTACAGGGGCCCATGGCAGATTAGGGGCCTGGCAGCAGCTATGGGAGGCCCGTAATCTGCCAACACCCTATGTCAAAAAATTCAACACACCAGCAGTGTGTGAGGAGACCTGAAAGTGGCACATGGCAGAGTGTGGCGATGGAGACAGCAGCAATGGGAGGCCGTACAGGGACCCATGAGAGACTCTGGACTTGGCAGCAGCATGAGGAGGCGGTATATAGGGGCCCATGGCAGATTAGGGGCCTTGCAGCTGCTATGGTAGGCCCGTAATCTGCCAGCACCCTATGTCAAAAAATTCAACACACCAGCAGTGTGAGGAGACCTGAAAGTGGCACATGGCATGAGAGACTGTGGACCTGGCAGCAGCATGAGGAGGCGGTATAGGGGCCCATGGCAGATCAGGGACCTGGCAGCAGCTATGGGAGGCCCGTAATCTGCCAGCACCCTATGTCAAAAAATTCAACACACCAGCAGTGTGAGGAGACCTGAAAGTGGCACATGGCAGAGTGTGGCGATGGAAACAGCAGCAATGGGAGGCCGTACAGGGACCCATGACAGACTCTGGACTTGGCAGCAGCATGAGGAGGCGGTATAGGGGCCCATGGCAGATTAGGGGCCTGGCAGCAGCTATGGGAGGCCCATAATCTGCCAGCACCCTATGTCAAAAAATTCAACACACCAGCAGTGTGTGAGGAGACCTGAAAGTGGCACATGGCAGAGTGTGGCGATGGAGACAGCAGCAATGGGAGGCCGTACAGGGACCCATGACAGACTCTGGACCTGGAAGCAGCATGAGGAGGCGGTATATAGGGGCCCATGGCAGATTAGGGGCCTGGCAGCAGCTATGGGAGGCCCGTAATCTGCCAGCACCCTATGTCAAAAAATTCAACACACCAGAAGTGTGTGAGGAGACCTGAAAGTGGCACATGGCAGAGTGTGGCGATGGAGACAGCAGCAATGGGAGGCCGTACAGGGACCCATGACAGACTCTGGACTTGGCAGCAGCATGAGGAGGCGGTATATAGGGGCCCATGGCAGATTAGGGGCCTGGCAGCAGCTATGGGAGGCCCGTAATCTGCCAGCACCCTATGTCAAAAAATTCAACACACCAGCAGTGTGTGAGGAGACCTGAAAGTGGCACATGGCAGAGTGTGGTGATGGAGACAGCAGCAATGGGAGGCCGTACAGGGACCCATGAGAGACTATGGACCTGGCAGCAGCATGAGGCGGCGGTATATAGGGGCCCATGGCAGATTAGGGGCCTGGCAGCAGCTATGGGAGGCCCGTACTCTGCCAGCACCCTATGTCAAAAAATTCAACACACCAGCAGTGTGTGAGGAGACCTGAAAGTGGCACATGGCAGAGTGTGGCGATGGAGACAACAGCAATGGGAGGCCGTACAGGGACCCATGACAGACTCTGGACTTGGCAGCAGCATGAGGAGGCGGTATATAGGGGCCCATGGCAGATTAGGGGCCTGGCAGCAGCTATGGGAGGCCCGTAATCTGCCAACACCCTATGTCAAAAAATTCAACACACCAGCAGTGTGTGAGGAGACCTGAAAGTGGCACATGGCAGAGTGTGGCGATGGAGACAGCAGCAATGGGAGGCCGTACAGGGACCCATGAGAGACTCTGGACTTGGCAGCAGCATGAGGAGGCGGTATATAGGGGCCCATGGCAGATTAGGGGCCTGGCAGCAGCTATGGGAGGCCCGTAATCTGCCAGCACCCTATGTCAAAAAATTCAACACACCAGCAGTGTGAGGAGACCTGAAAGTGGCACATGGCATGAGAGACTGTGGACCTGGCAGCAGCATGAGGAGGCGGTATAGGGGCCCATGGCAGATCAGGGGCCTGGCAGCAGCTATGGGAGGCCCGTAATCTGCCAGCACCCTATGTCAAAAAATTCAACACACCAGCAGTGTGAGGAGACCTGAAAGTGGCACATGGCAGAGTGTGGCGATGGAGACAGCAGCAATGGGAGGCCGTACAGGGACCCATGACAGACTCCGGACTTGGCAGCAGCATGAGGATGCGGTATAGGGGCCCATGGCAGATTAGGGGCCTGGCAGCAGCTATGGGAGTCCCGTAATCTGCCAGCACCCTATGTCAAAAAATTCAACACACCAGCAGTGTGTGAGGAGACCTGAAAGTGGCACATGGCAGAGTGTGGCGATGGAGACAGCAGCAATGGGAGGCCGTACAGGGACCCATGAGAGACTCTGGACCTGGCAGCAGCATGAGGAGGCAGTATAGGGGCCCATGGCAGATTAGGGGCCTGGCAGCAGCTATAGGATGCCCGTAATCTGCCAGCACCCTATGTCAAAAAATTCAACACACCAGCAGTGTGAGGAGACCTGAAAGTGGCACATGGCATGAGACACTGTGGACCTGGCAGCAGCATGAGGAGGCGGTATAGGGGCCCATGTCAGATCAGGGGCCTGGCAGCAGCTATGGGAGGCCCGTAATCTGCCAGCACCCTATGTCAAAAAATTCAACACACCAGCAGTGAGGAGACCTGAAAGTGGCACATGGCAGAGTGTGGCGATGGTGACAGCAGCAATGGGAGGCCGTACAGGGACCCATGAGAGACTCTGGACCTGGCAGCAGCATGAGGAGGCGGTATAGGGGCCCATGGCAGATTAGGGGCCTGGCAGCAGCTATAGGAGGCCCGTAATCTGCCAGCTCCCTATGTCAAAAAATTCAACACACCAGCAGTGTGAGGAGACCTGAAAGTGGCACATGGCATGAGACACTGTGGACCTGGCAGCAGCATGAGGAGGCGGTACAGGGGCCCATGGCAGATTAGGGGCCTGGCAGCAGCTATGGGAGGCCCGTAATCTGCAAGCACCCTATGTCAAAAAATTCAACACACCAGCAGTGTGTGAGGAGACCTGAAAGTGGCACATGGCATGAGACACTGTGGACTTGGCAGCAGCATGAGGATGCGGTACAGGGGCCCATGACAGATTAGGGGCCTGGCAGCAGCTATGGGAGGCCCGTAATCTGCCAACACCCTATGTCAAAAAATTCAACACACCAGCAGTGTGTGAGGAGACCTGAAAGTGGCACATGGCAGAGTGTGGCGATGGAGACAGCAGCAATGGGAGGCCGTACAGGGACCCATGAGAGACTCTGGACTTGGCAGCAGCATGAGGAGGCGGTATATAGGGGCCCATGGCAGATTAGGGGCCTGGCAGCAGCTATGGGAGGCCCGTAATCTGCCAGCACCCTATGTCAAAAAATTCAACACACCAGCAGTGTGAGGAGACCTGAAAGTGGCACATGGCATGAGAGACTGTGGACCTGGCAGCAGCATGAGGAGGCGGTATAGGGGCCCATGGCAGATCAGGGGCCTGGCAGCAGCTATGGGAGGCCCGTAATCTGCCAGCACCTTATGTCAAAAAATTCAACACACCAGCAGTGTGAGGAGACCTGAAAGTGGCACATGGCAGAGTGTGGCGATGGAGACAGCAGCAATGGGAGGCCGTACAGGGACCCATGAGAGACTCTGGACCTGGCAGCAGCATGAGGAGGCGGTATATAGGGGCCCATGGCAGATTAGGGGCCTGGCAGCAGCTATGGGAGGCCCGTAATCTGCCAGCACCCTATGTCAAAAAATTCAACACACCAGCAGTGTGTGAGGAGACCTGAAAGTGGCACATGGCAGAGTGTGGCGATGGAGACAGCAGCAATGGGAGGCCGTACAGGGACCCATGACAGACTCTGGACTTGGCAGCAGCATGAGGAGGCGGTATATAGGGGCCCATGGCAGATTAGGGGCCTGGCAGCAGCTATGGGAGGCCCGTAATTTGCCAGCACCCTATGTCAAAAAATTCAACACACCAGCAGTGTGTGAGGAGACCTGAAAGTGGCACATGGCAGAGTGTGGCGATGGAGACAGCAGCAATGGGAGGCCGTACAGGGACCCATGAGAGACTCTGGACCTGGCAGCAGCATGAGGAGGCAGTATAGGGGCCCATGGCAGATTAGGGGCCTGGCAGCAGCTATAGGATGCCCGTAATCTGCCAGCACCCTATGTCAAAAAATTCAACACACCAGCAGTGTGAGGAGACCTGAAAGTGGCACATGGCATGAGACACTGTGGACCTGGCAGCAGCATGAGGAGGCGGTATAGGGGCCCATGTCAGATCAGGGGCCTGGCAGCAGCTATGGGAGGCCCGTAATCTGCCAGCACCCTATGTCAAAAAATTCAACACACCAGCAGTGAGGAGACCTGAAAGTGGCACATGGCAGAGTGTGGCGATGGTGACAGCAGCAATGGGAGGCCGTACAGGGACCCATGACAGACTCTGAACTTGGCAGCAGCATGAGGAGGCTTTATATAGGGGCCCATGGCAGATTAGGGGCCTGGCAGCAGCAATGGGAGGCCCGTAATCTGCCAGCTCCCTATGTCAAAAAATTCAACACACCAGCAGTGTGTGAGGAGACCTGAAAGTGGCACATGGCAGAGTGTGGCAATGGAGACAGCAGCAATGGGAGGCCGTACAGGGACCCATGAGAGACTCTGGACCTGGCAGCAGCATGAGGAGGTGGTATATAGGGGCCCATGGCAGATTAGGGGCCTGGCAGCAGCTATGGGAGGCCCGTAATCTGCCAGCACCCTATGTCAAAAAATTCAACACACCAGCAGTGTGTGAGGGGAGACCTGAAAGTGGCACATGGCAGAGTGTGGCGATGGAGACAGCAGCAATGGGAGGCCGTACAGGGACCCATGAGAGACTCTGGACCTGGCAGCAGCATGAGGAGGCGGTATATAGGGGCCCATGGCAGATTAGGGGCCTGGCAGCAGCTATGGGAGGCCCGTAATCTGCCAGCACCCTATGTCAAAAAATTCAACACACCAGCAGTGTGAGGAGACCTGAAAGTGGCACATGGCAGAGTGTGGCGATGGAGACAGCAGCAATGGGAGGCCGTACAGGGACCCATGAGAGACTCTGGACCTGGCAGCAGCATGAGGAGGCGGTATATAGGGGCCCATGGCAGATTAGGGGCCTGGCAGCAGCTATGGGAGGCCCGTAATCTGCCAGCACCCTATGTCAAAAAATTCAACACACCAGCAGTGTGTGAGGAGACCTGAAAGTGGCACATGGCAGAGTGTGGCGATGGAGACAGCAGCAATGGGAGGCCGTACAGGGACCCATGAGAGACTCTGGACCTGGCAGCAGCATGAGGAGGCGGTATAGGGGCCCATGGCAGATTAGGGGCCTGGCAGCAGCTATAGGAGGCCCGTAATCTGCCAGCACCCTATGTCAAAAAATTCAACACACCAGCAGTGTGAGGAGACCTGAAAGTGGCACATGGCATGAGACACTGTGGACCTGGCAGCAGCATGAGGAGGCGGTACAGGGGCCCATGGCAGATTAGGGGCCTGGCAGCAGCTATGGGAGGCCCGTAATCTGCCAGCACCCTATGTCAAATAATTCAACACACCAGCAGTGTGAAGAAACCTGAATGTGGCACATGGCAGAGTGTGGCGATGGAGACAGCAGCAATGGGAGGCCGTACAGGGACCCATGACAGACTCTGGACTAGGCAGCAGCATGAGGAGGCGGTATAGGGGCCCATGGCAGATTAGGGGCCTGGCAGCAGCTATGGGAGGCCCGTAATCTGCCAGCACCCTATGTCAAAAAATTCAACACACCAGCAGTGTGTGAGGAGACCTGAAAGTGGCACATGTTTGAGGCATGATTCATGGCGGATTTAGTCAGTTGTGTCAGGAACTGGTGGTTTGAAATCCAGACTAATCCACGCCTGATTCATTTTCACAAACGTGAGTCTCTCCACACTTTGGGTGGACAGTCGTGTCCTCCGCGGAGTTACAATACCTCCTGCCGCACTAAACACGCGCTCCGATGCCACGCTACTGGCCGGGCATGACAGCCTTTCAAGGGCAAATTCAGCTAGTTGGGGCCAAAGGTCAAGTTTTGTTGCCCAGTAGTCAAGGGGATTGTCTACCTCGGTTGGCAGGGTGCTGTCCAAGTAGGCCCAAGCCTGTTGTTTGAGGTCCTGCTCCAGGTCCACCTGATGCTGCTGCTGCTGCTGCTGCGGCTGGTTAGTAGTTTCCTCACTGCGCTGGTGAAGAAAGCTACTCATCATCGACTGCAGACTGAGGCAGCCGCTGCTGGTGGAGCTGCCACTGCTCCTACCACCCCACCCCTCCCCTGCTGCCATGGCAGCGGAACGCGAGCGCACAGGGCCCACAGTGTCTGAGGATGGACGTTGGCGCACAAAGGCAGAGACCAACTGACTACATAGGTGGTTTTTATAGTACGTTATTTTGGCCTCCCTCTCAGCAGGTGTGAAAAAGGCCACCATTTTTGAACGGTAGCGAGGGTCCAACAAGGTGGACAGCCAAAAGTCATCCCTCTGTCTGATGGTTATTATTCGGCTGTCGCTACGCAAGCAACCGAGCATGCTATGGGCCATTTGTGCCAAGGAATGCGAGGGACTCCCTGCCTCCATCTCCACAGCATACTGCCACGGTGCGTCTGGGTCCTCTGTCTCCTCCTCCTCCTCCTCTACCAGATGCTCCTGCTCCTCCACTCCTGTCCGCTGAGTGGAAAAACCACCCATTTCACTCAATAATTCCTGAGCACAAATGTCCTCCTCTACCTCCTCCTCTTCTTCCTGTCCTGCCCCCACAGGGGTCATGTGGCGTTGAGATCTGTGCGCCACGTCTACCGCACCCTGACCAGCCATTGTTAACAGCATTTGTTCAAGGACGTGCAACAGAGGAATGACGTCGTTCATCCCATAGTCCTGCCGACTCACGAATAGCGTGGCCTCCTCAAAGGGCCTGAGCAAGCGGCAGGTGTCACGCATGAGCTGCCAATGGCTGACATCGAAGTTACACAGGGGAGTACCTTTATCCGCTTGTAACATCAGGAAATCGGTGATGGCCTTTCGCTGCTCGTAAAGGCGGTCTAACATGTGTAGGGTTGAATTCCACCTTGTTGCAACGTCGCAGATCAGGCGATGATGTGGAATTCCGTTCTGCCGCTGCAGCTCAATGAGGGTGTGCTTTGCGGTGTAGGAATGGCTGAAATGCATGCAAAGTTTACGTGACATTTTAAGGATGTCTTGCAGTGGGATGGTGGATTTTAGGAACCGCTTGACAACCAGATTGAACACGTGAGCCATGCATGGCGCATGGCACAACCTTCCTTGACGCAGAGCAGACACCATGTTCTTTCCGTTGTCGGTCAACATGGTTCCGATTTTCAGTTTGCGCGGAGACAGCCATCTGTCGATTTCTCTGTTCATTACACTGAGAAGTTCCTCCCCTGTGTGACTACGTTCGCCAAGGCATACCAGGTGCAGAACAGCGTGACACCGTTGCGCCCTGCACATGTGATATGCCGGTCGGGTAATGGGACTTGGCACGGGGGTGGCGGCTGAGGACACGGCGGAAGAAGAGGTGGTAGAGGCGGACATCTTTTGTGGACCAAGGACGTGCAAACGTGGAGGCAAAAGCGGCGTGACCTGTCCAAGTTGCTGGTGCGGCTGTGACAGCACCACGTTCACCCAGTGGGCCGTAAATGACATGTACTGTCCCTGACCGTAGTTAAAGCTCCACACTTCGGCGCTGCCGTGCACTTTGGCAGAGACCGACATGCTCAAAGACTGGCCCACCATCTCTTCTACATGTGAATGCAGGGCTGGCACTGCCTTTTTGGCGAAGAAATGACGGCTTGGCACTCTCCACCGCGGCGCGGCACAAGCCATCATTTCTCGGAAAGGTGCTGAGTCCACCACTTGGAAAGGGAGGGACTGCAGCACCAGCAACTTGGACAGGAGGACGTTCAGCTTTTGCACCGTCGGGTGCGTGCTCGCAAACTGTTGTCTCTTGGAAACGGATTCCAAGAAAGACTGCTGACGGAATCCGTGAAGAGGAGTAGCAGGAGAAGGAGCATCTGAACGAGCGGAAGATGCCAACGAGCGACAACTCCCCTCAGCAGAGGTGTTGGAGCCTTGACTGGCTGATGGAGGGCGATTGACGTTGGGTGACGGAGCAAGTAACGGAGCGGGTGATGGAGCGGGGGCTGGGGCAGGCAGAACCGCCGTATCTTTATCACGGTTTTCCCAGGCCACCAAATGGTGACGCTGCATATGCTGCCGCAACGCTGTAGTCCCAACATGGGCCCCCTGGCCACGCTTGACTTTCTGGCCACATAGTCGACATACGGCTACGTTTACTTCCTCGGGCGGCTTGACGAAAAATTGCCACACCGCCGAGTAGGAAACTTTGCCCCCGATACTCCTCACTGGCTGACTGCTGCTTCCTCCGTGCACACCGGCACCACTACTGGCCATGGTGGTAGGCTGCAGTGGAGCTGGTGCTCTACTCCGTGGCCGTTTGGCTCCACTTACACTGCTGCGACCCTGCTGCCTCCTGGGCAACCCACCGACTGTTTCGCTCGCTGCCAAGCTGCCACCCTCTTCTCCTGATGATGCGGAAGAAATTGCCTGATGACGACGAGGCTGCCAAGTGCGATCAACCTCCTCATCATCAAGTAGGGTCTCCGCCTCACTACTAGCCCCCTCGGCTGCGTCTGGGTCAGGAGACAGACCTGTCTCTAGACCGGCTACCGAGCCACTCTCCTCGCCACTACTTCTTCGCCTGGCTGCTGAAAAGGCGGATGTCTCCCCCCGTTTCTGACCGCCCTCTGTTAGCTCTTCCTCACTGTACAGTGGGGCTGAGCCCACAGCATGCGATACTTCACTTGGTGAGGGAACACCAAAGGACAGGGGCAGGTAGAGGACACGTGATTTCAGTGGGCTTGGTCCCGGGCCATGCCAACTAACGGTTGTGTCTGACGTACCCACCGACCGTTGGCTGTAGGTGTCAGAGGTGACCTGGGAAGAGGAAGACGACCGCGCCAACCAATCGATGACGGCATGGTTGTCGGTGGAGACACGACCGCTGGATGACACCGGGAGCACTGGCCTCTGGCTGCGAATAGTGCTGCCTCGACCCCTTCCTCTGCTGCCACGTCTGCTCGCTCCTAAAACATTGCCTCCTCTGCCACTCCTCTGCATGTTGTCTGACATACTCTTTAATTCAACGATTCTGTGTCCCTGAGTAACAATTCTGTGTCCCTGAGTAACAATTCTGTGTCTGTCCCTGAGTAACAATTCTGTGGCCCTAAGTAACGGTTCTGTGGCCCTCAGTAACAATTCTGTGTCCCTCAGTAACAATTCTGTGTCTGTCCCTGAGTAACAATTCTGTGGCCCTAAGTAACGGTTCTGTGGCCCTCAGTAACAATTCTGTGTCCCTGATTAACGTTTATGTGGCCCTAAGTAACGGTTCTGTGGCCCTCAGTAACCATTCTGTGTCCCTGAGTAACAATTCTGTGTCTGTCCGAGTAACAATTCTGTGGCCCTAAGTAACAGTTCTGTGGCCCTCAGTAACAATTCTGTGTCCCTGAGTAACCTTTCTGTGGCCCTAAGTAACAGTTCTGTGGCCCTCAGTAACAATTCTGTGTCCCTGATTAACGTTTATGTGGCCCTAAGTAACGGTTCTGTGGCCCTCAGTAACAATTCTGTGTCCCTGATTAACGTTTCTGTGGCCCTAAGTAACGGTTCTGTGGCCCTCAGTAACAATTCTGTGTCCCTGAGTAACAATTCTGTGTCTGTCCCTGAGTAACAATTCTGTGGCCCTAAGTAACGGTTCTGTGGCCCTCAGTAACAATTCTGTGTCCCTGAGTAACGTTTCTGTGGCCCTAAGTAACAATTCTGTGGCCCTCAGTAACAATTCTGTGTCTGTCCCTGAGTAACAATTCTGTGGCCCTAACTAACGTTTCTGTGGCCCTAAGTAACAGTTCTGTTGCCCTCAGTAACAATTCTGTGTCCCTGAGTAACAATTATGTGTCTGTCAGAGTAACAATTCTGTGGCCCTAAACAACAGTTCTGTGGCCCTCAGTAACAATTCTGTGTCCCTGAGTAACAATTCTGTGGCCCTAAGTAACGGTTCTGTGGCCCTCAGTAACAATTCTGTGTCCCTCAGTAACAATTATGTGTCTGTCCATGAGTAACAATTCTGTGGCCCTAAGTAACGGTTCTCTGGCCCTCAGTAACAATTCTGTGTTCCTGATTAACGTTTATGTGGCCCTAAGTAACGGTTCTGTGGCCCTCAGTAACAATTCTGTGTCCCTGATTAACGTTTCTGTGGCCCTAAGTAACGGTTCTGTGGCCCTCAGTAACAATTCTGTGTCCCTCAGTAACAATTCTGTGTCTGTCCCTGAGTAACAATTCTGTGGCCCTAAGTAAAGGTTCTGTGGCCCTCAGTAACAATTCTGTGTCCCTGATTAACGTTTATGTGGCCCTAAGTAACGGTTCTATGGCCCTCAGTAACAATTCTGTGTCCCTGAGTAACAATTCTGTGTCTGTCCGAGTAACAATTCTGTGGCCCTAAGTAACAGTTCTGTAGCCCTCAGTAACAATTCTGTGTCCCTGAGTAACAATTCTGTGGCCCTAAGTAACGGTTCTGTGGCCCTCAGTAACAATTCTGTGTCCCTGAGTAACAATTCTGTGGCCCTAAGTAACGGTTCTGTGGCCCTCAGTAACAATTCTGTGTCCCTCAGTAACAATTCTGTGTCTGTCCCTGAGTAACAATTCTGTGGCTCTAAGTAACGGTTCTGTGGCCCTCAGTAACAATTCTGTGTCCCTGAGTAACAATTCTGTGGCCCTAAGTAACGGTTCTGTGGCCCTCAGTAACAATTCTGTGTCCCTGATTAACGTTTCTGTGGCCCTAAGTAACGGTTCTGTGGCCCTCAGTAACAATTCTGTGTCCCTGAGTAACAATTCTGTGTCTGTCCCTGAGTAACAATTCTGTGGCCCTAAGTAACGGTTCTGTGGCCCTCAGTAACAATTCTGTGTCCCTGATTAACGTTTATGTGGCCCTAAGTAACGGTTCTGTGGCCCTCAGTAACAATTCTGTGTCCCTGAGTAACAATTCTGTGTCTGTCCGAGTAACAATTCTGTGGCCCTCAGTAACAATTCTGTGTCCCTGAGTAACAATTCTGTGGCCCTAAGTAACGGTTCTGTGGCCCTCAGTAACAATTCTGTGTCCCTGAGTAACAATTCTGTGTCCCTAAGTAACGGTTCTGTGGCCCTCAGTAACAATTCTGTGTCCCTCAGTAACAATTCTGTGTCTGTCCCTGAGTAACAATTCTGTGGCCCTAAGTAACGGTTCTGTGTCCCTCAGTAACAATTATGTGTCCCTGATTAACGTTTCTGTGGCCCTAAGTAACGGTTCTGTGGCCCTCAGTAACAATTCTGTGTCCCTCAAGAAACAATTCTGTGTCTGTCCCTGAGTAACAATTCTGTGGCCCTAAGTAACGGTTCTGTGGCCCTCAGTAACAATTCTGTGTCCCTGATTAACTTTTATGTGGCCCTAAGTAACGGTTCTGTGGCCCTCAGTAACAATTCTGTGTCCCTGATTAACGTTTATGTGGCCCTAAGTAACGGTTCTGTGGCCCTCAGTAACAATTCTGTGTCCCTCAGTAACAATTCTGTGTCTGTCCCTGAGTAACAATTCTGTGGCCCTAAGTAACGGTTCTGTTGCCTTCAGTAACAATTCTGTGTCCCTGAGTAACAATTCTGTGGCCCTAAGTAACGGTTCTGTGGCCCTCAGTAACAATTCTGTGTCCCTGAGTAACAATTCTGTGTCTGTCCGAGTAACAATTCTGTGGCCCTAAGTAACAGTTCTGTGGCCCTCAGTAACAATTCTGTGTCCCTGAGTAACAATTCTGTGGCACTAAGTAACGGTTCTGTGGCCCTTAGTAACAATTCTGTGTCCCTGAGTAACAATTCTGTGGCCCTAAGTAACGGTTCTGTGGCCCTCAGTAACAATTCTGTGTCCCTCAGTAACAATTCTGTGTCTGTCCCTGAGTAACAATTATGTGGCCCTAAGTAACGGTTATGTGGCCCTCAGTAACAATTCTGTGTCCCTGAGTAACGTTTCTCTGGCCCTAAGTAACGGTTCTGTGGCCCTCAGTAACAATTCTGTGTCCCTGAGTAACAATTCTGTGTCTGTCCGAGTAACAATTCTGTGGCCCTAAGTAACAGTTCTGTGGCCCTCAGTAACAATTCTGTGTCCCTGAGTAACAATTCTGTGGCCCTAAGTAACGGTTCTGTGGCCCTCAGTAACAATTCTGTGTCCCTGAGTAACAATTCTGTGGCCCTAAGTAACGGTTGTGGCCCTCAGTAACAATTCTGTGTCCCTCAGTAACAATTCTGTGTCTGTCCCTGAGTAACAATTATGTGGCCCTAAGTAACGGTTATGTGGCCCTCAGTAACAATTCTGTGTCCCTGAGTAACGTTTCTGTGGCCCTAAGTAACGGTTCTGTGGCCCTCAGTAACAATTCTGTGTCCCTGAGTAACAATTCGTTGTCTGTCCCTGAGTAACAATTCTGTGGCCCTAAGTAACGGTTCTGTGGCCCTCAGTAACAATTCTGTGTCCCTGAGTAACGTTTCTGTGGCCCTAAGTAACAATTCTGTGGCCCTCAGTAACAATTCTGTGTCTGTCCCTGAGTAACAATTCTGTGGCCCTAAGTAACAGTTCTGTGGCCCTCAGTAACAATTCTGTGTCCCTGAGTAACTTTTCTGTGGCCCTAAGTAACAATTCTGTGGCCCTCAGTAACAATTCTGTGTCTGTCCCTGAGTAACAATTCTGTGGCCCTAACTAACGTTTCTGTGGCCCTAAGTAACAGTTCTGTGGCCCTCAGTAACAATTCTGTGTCTGTCCCTGAGTAACAATTCTGTGGCCCTAACTAACGTTTCTGTGGCCCTAAGTAACAGTTCTGTGGCCCTCAGTAACAATTCTGTGTCTGTCCCTGAGTAACAATTCTGTGGCCCTAACTAACGTTTCTGTGGCCCTAAGTAACAATTCTCTGGCACTCAGTAACAATTCTGTCTGTCCCTGAGTAACAATTCTGTGGCCCTAACTAACGTTTCTGTGGGCCTAAGTAACAGTTCTGTGGCCCTCAGTAACAATTCTGTGTCTGTCCCTGAGTAACAATTCTGTGGCCCTAACTAACGTTTCTGTGGCCCTAAGTAACAATTCTCTGGCACTCAGTAACAATTCTGTCTGTCCATGAGTAACAATTCTGTGGCCCTAATAACGTTTCTGTGGCCCTAAGTAACAGTTCTGTGGCCCTCAGTAACAATTCTGTGTCTGTCCCTGAGTAACAATTCTGTGGCCCTAACTAACGTTTCTGTGGCCCTAAGTAACAATTCTCTGGCACTCAGTAACAATTCTGTCTGTCCCTGAGTAACAATTCTGTGGCCCTAACTAGCGTTTCTTTGGCCCTAAGTAACGATTCTGTGGCCCTCATTAACAATTCTGTGTCCCTGAGTAATGCTTCTCTGTCCCTAAGTAACGTTTCTCTGTCCCCAAGTAACGTTTCTGTGGCCCTAACTCTGTCCCTAATACAGAGCGGTCTGCCTCTCTTGAATGACTGGAGGCAAATGAAGAATTCTAAAATGGCCGCTATTTATAGCTCGACCATTACACAGTGCTGGCTGCCTGGCTGCTGATTGGCTAATGCGATCACATGTCATTAAGGAATGCATTATGGGTCAGCGCGCCTTGTCTGCGCGCCTTCCCAGACATCCCCGCTCCGTCGCCGCACATGTCCGCCGCCATTTTAGGAAAAATTTCGATTCGCGCGTCCGAAGTAGGCTATTTTTCGGATTTTCCAATTTTCCAATATTCGACTCGAATTCCACTTCGCCTACTTCGATTCGCTCATCTCTAATTATTGATTATGATTTTAATTTATATGTGTTTTTTTTTTACATTTATTCATGTATTATTATTATTATTATCACACTAACCCTAACAAAAAATAAATAAATAGAAAGAAAAAAAGGAAAATAATAAAAAAAATACTATAAATAAATTAATAATAATAAATAATATTAATAAATATAATACTAAAATACTAACCCCAACCCAAACTCTAACCCTTAATCCTAAACCTAACCTAACCTTAACTCTAACCCCTTACTCTAACAAAAAACAAAATAATAATAAATGAATAATAATAACTAAAAAACTAAAAGCTGATGGAAAAACTAAAAAAAAACAGAAAAACCTAGCAACAAATGATGCAATAGATTATATTTTTCTCTACTGGCTAATACAAAAATGCCAAAGCTCAAAAACGGCTAAAAATGTTGTATAAAAACACGCAAAATGTGCAAAAATCATTGTAAAATCAAAGTAAAATATGCACGAAAAATCACGCTAAAAACGCTGAAAAACGCTACACTCAGATATGAGCCTTACTCCTATTTAATCTATCTTTTACATTATCACTTTGCAGCCAGCACTCTTACTATATCAGACACTAAATTATAGCCACAAGTTTTATTGGTTGCGTCACAATAAAAAAAAAAAAAATACAGCCATTCTGCTGATACAGTAAAACCACAGCACAGAAAGTGCACTGAAGGCATCAGTGCCAGTCCACCTGTTCCTGAGTCCATAGTCCATAACTGACAGTATACCATTCCCCTGAACCATGACTATTGAGTGTGTTGCAGAGTAATTTTCACATTGTCTTGTGACTACTTCGTACTACTAGTTAGGGCTTGTTTACATCTGCACTAGGTCTCTGAAGGAGGATCTGCAGTGGATTGCTCTTCAAAGCGCATTTGACAGGCAGTGAGGAGATGTTATGCAGCCTGCTGACTGCCTGTTTTACCCCCTAAAACCCCACACCACTGCTCTGCACCACCATGCATTTCACACATTGTGGGCAGTTGCAGTGTAGGCCCATTCAGTTGAAAGGACTGTGTTTGGTGGGTGGTAATAGCCACTGAATGTGACAACTGCTCTCTGCCTAGCTCCTTTTCCATATTTGGTATTAGTCAATAAGTTGACTGCATACAAAAAATGTCTCCACCCGAGAACCAACCTTCCTTGATGTGTTTCACCACTCCTGGATTGCTCACAACAAAGATAAGGAAAGATCCTATCCTTGTGAGCAATCCAGAAGTGGCGAAGTGCAAGGAATGTTGGTTCTTGGGTGGAGACATTTTTTGTATGCAGTCAACTTACTGACTAATAAATAATACGGTAAGAGGAGCTAAGTGGAGTGTGATTGATGTATTTTAAAATTTTTATTGGAGAGTGGAGACAGACTGGGGTGACCAACACCTGGATCATCCATGTATAAGAGAGGCAAGTCTTGAGCGTCGCTATGGATCTTTGTATATTTCTGGTGATAAATATAAATATCCCTGGCCCTGTGATTATTGATCATGGCATTGTTTTCACTTTTAATGAATAAACCTGAAAAATAAACATGTAAGCCCAAATGATGTAAGCCCAACTAAAAGAAATTTTGTTTATTAGGCTTTGTGTATCATAGCCAATTGCCATTTTTAAAGAAATACTTTTTTTACAAGTACCTCAGTACTACCAATTTTCTGCTTCTTCTTTGCAGCTACTTCCTATCCATTGTACATGCATGGATTTCAGTGATGGCTGCATGACATTTCTCAGAGCACGATTTATGATGGTGAGAGTGGCCTCTGCATAATGTGTGTTAAATTGACTGTTTGTAGTTTCTGTGATGGAACACGGTGTCCGACCAGCCAATCTCACACCACGCTGTCACTTGCGTAACAATGCCACTCTCAGCTGCTCCCTGCACAAAGATTTTCCAGCTCACGGGACTACAATCTATGTGCCAGCAGCCTGAGAGCGATTGTTACTGGGTTAGGTTAATTACACAATTAACCCTTCACACTGCCACCACCACTTTTTTACAGAGAAGTAGGAAATTTACAAATCTTAGCAGTAACAGCATGATATTAGTATAAGCATCTGTAACACACACTGTCACCACAGACAGATATATTCGGAGGATTATTACATACAGTAGCACTCTTCAGAGACAGGGATTCTTTAGTTTGCATTAAAAGCTTTAGAAACAGTTTCAACACTTTTCAAAAAATAGGATTTATTACTAAAAAGGTCAGAATGGTGCAATTAAAATATTTCCAGAAAAAGATGTAACAAATATATAAAGAGAGCAATAAAACAACAGAGAAATAAAAGAAAGGAGTTCAGAAGACAGAATACTTGCAATGTCCTTGGTTTGAGCAGAGTCCAATTGTCCGAACAAAAAGGTTGCCTTGGCTCTCAAGTCCGTTAGATGTATCCTGATTGATGTTAAACGAGAGCTGTCTTTTCTTCAGCCTGTCAGTCTTTTTCTATCATATCAAAGGGGTGTCTGCTGAGAACAAATAACCAATCATCCCGTTTGGGGATGGGTGTTAGGCGGTAACCAAGGTTATGACCAAATCCCTTACAATTTCATACTAAGGTCAATAACCTTCAATAAGTACAGGTAGCATCCAACTGAAAGATTAATATTCAGAATTATATTCCAAATGCAAAGATACCAAACATAGTGTACCCTTGTCACCCAGGAGGGACTAAACTGCTTTTTTCTCTCTTGTAGGTACTAATATAGTCATGTAAGGTCTTGTGTGACTCATATTAAAATGATCTATCCATATATATACTTCATATTAATGTGCCCAGTTCCTACTGAAGTTGTATGAAAAATGACTCATGTGGAATGTACATTTTATGGCACGCTCAGGGGCGGACTGACAACTCATGGGGCCCCCGGGCAATAGGGGATCATGGGGCCCCTGTGTCCTTGCCCAAACCCAAAAAAGCCTATGAAAAAGGTACCAGGGGCATCTCATGGGGCCCCCTACTGACCCCGGGCCCTCGGGCAGTGCCCGAGTTTCCAAATGGTCAGTCCGCCCCTGGACACACTCTAGCCCTAATGGCCTAACAGGTCATGACTGACTGAGTAATTGTTTTACGATCGGGCAGAGGAAAGTGGTTTTCAAAGAAGACCCCTTGAACCAGACTAATTAGCGGTTTACAGCCCTGGAGCTTTATCTAGCTGTGTTTTATTTAGGATAAGAGGCCCTTTTGACCTCCATTCAACTTACAGCTAAACATTCCATTCAAAAGGGAGGACAGCAGAGACAACATGGCTGACATCTAACAAGATGGCTGTCACGTACAGCGTCCATGTCGCTATTGCGCACAATTGTCACAGTTTCCATTAGAAGTCAGGGGGACAACACAAAAGAACATTTGGGAGAATGGAACAGAGTGCTGTCACCCTATAATAGAGATTTCCTAGACAAAGATCTTCATAGATCACCAGGTATTATTTTAATGAAATCTGCAGATTGTAAAATATTGAAAATGACTTGTGAAATTACGTGGCAAATACTATATGAGACCTTAGCGATGGGGTTTGCATATACCTTGAAGACGGTGCATTCAGGCCATGTCATTTCATGTTGGGCTATTATACTTATTTAGCATATTTAGGAAGAGTTGAAGTATAGACAATACATTTTATAGGAATTAAACATTGAGGGGAATTAACTAACATTGGAGCAGCCAAATATGGATATGGATTTACTGTACATTGTGAAACATGTTTTTTTTTTTTCAAATGAGAACTATGTGTTTATTTCCTGTTTTAGTTATTTTGAAAATGAGTAACAAGGTGTATTATGTACACTACACTTATTCATTTAGGGGTAGCCAGGCATCTGAGGGGAAGATGCCAGGTAGCTTGGGTCCTCTTATTTTAAAGAATACGTTTACCTTTGGGAACACGTTCCTACTGCTGCTGCCACTGCCTGCTGCTCTCCCTCCCTGTGACAGCAGTATGGGCATTTATTTATTTATTTTTTGTAAATGAACTTATCCTTTACATGGAGCTTCCAGATTTTAATACGCCCCCCTTTTCCCTAGACATTTACATCCACTGTATAGTTTGGAGAAGGAAGGGGGATGCATGCACCCTGTCCCTCACCTTCCTGGCCAGCCAGGATGCTTGCCTTGACAAAGGTCTGGAATGGATTTTGGGTGGGACCTCATTTTTTTTTTGTATATGATCCTCCTTAAACATGAATTCCAGGTAGGGCAATATGTACGTGCCATACCTGTAGGATCCTTGTGGAAGCTGGGAAACACTTTATTACAAAAAAAAATTGCAATGTAAATCAAACATTAAACACATTGTTCAGCGATGCAGACCTATCATCAATTGCGATGAGCAATGCCCCAATGACACACAAACATGATGATCCATGCCACGACTATTCTCTCTTG
This sequence comes from Staurois parvus, assembly GCF_062004578.1. Classification (NCBI taxonomy): domain Eukaryota; kingdom Metazoa; phylum Chordata; class Amphibia; order Anura; family Ranidae; genus Staurois; species Staurois parvus. The sequence continues at coordinate 2,786,697 of NW_028317941.1, forward strand.
CACTCTGGTCGCTAAATAAAAGCTCCCTGGCCAGCTGCTGAATTTCAACAAACTGGCTGGTAATGCTGGCTGATGTCATTGTCCAGATACAGTCACAAATATATTTGCTCAATAACATCACCCAAAATGCTTACCAGTCTGTTTACATTTTGAAACAATGTACTGGACGCGTGGCTGAAAGCCTTCATTTAGTAGGCACAGTAATACCAGCTGGGCAGGAGAAGTGGCCAAATCTGACTGTTCATAAACTGTGGACAGCTTGAGTTTGAGTTGAACTCCCAGTCAACCCAAACCCAAAGCTTACCCCTCTTTAAGAAAATAGATTTGTTTTTTTTAAACCTTAAAAGAAGAATTAATTCTGAACAGTGATGTAGATAAGGATATATGGTACCTTCATCAGCACATGTTCTCTCTTGCAGTCTTGTGAAGATAAGTAATAAAATGTTACTTGGTACAAGCAAATATAATTTAGTTATTAGAAGTACCTTCAGTTTAGTGGTTTATAAACCCTCTGCCTATTGCAGTTTTTAAGACAGGAGCAAGAGAATGCCTATCATACAGATTTAATTGGGGGAGAAGCTGTAGTAAAACTAAAGTAGATCTAAACCCTAACTGAATAACATTTAGCTTGCTAAAAGCAGTGTGCATTATAAATAGGGATGAGCTAAAGATTTGGCAGGAGCCGAACATCAAGTATAATAGCAGTATTATTCCCACTAATATGCACTAATATATCAATGGTTGTTAAGGATGCTGGCAAGTGCAGGCACTGCCAAGTCCTTAGCAACCGGTGATGTTACTAGCCCCATTCACTTACATGACTGGGAATTCACAGCAACTAAGCTGAAATGGTTAAAAAAAAGGTTATGGAGTTTGCCCCTTAATTTATGCCAGGGCCTTTAGATCTTGTATAAATTTGAAGGAGGATTTAGAAAAAAAGCTAAAAAAAAAAGTTTGATTCCCCCCCCCCCCAAAAAAAATAAAAAAATTCCATACTAGACCCTCTGGGAAGATTTACTAAAGTTGGTTCACTCAGAATCTGGTGCACCTGTATATGGTAGCCAATCGGTGTCTAATCTCAGCTTGTTCAATTAACCTCTTCATGCTGACAGTACGCAAATATGCGGCCTCTCTGCGGTTGGGCCTTGATGACGAGTGGCTGCATATTTGCGTTCCATTTGTAAACAAACATGTGCTGAAAGCACACATGCCAATCACAGCGGTCACATGACCCTAAACCCTGCCCCACCTTCCAACATCAGAAACCCCTTAAAGGAGGTGCCGGCGGATTAAGCATTGGCAATAAAACCTGGAAGCTGGTTGGTTTCTATGCAGAACTGGACCTGATTTTGCACTCTCCAACTTTAGTAAATAACCCCCACAGGGTCTGGTATGGATTTTAAGGGGAAACCCCATGCAAAACATTAAGAAAAAAAGACTGTGGTCCTTCCCAAAAATTCATATAAGATCCTTAATAGAGCATACAGCCTGGCAGGCCAGGAAAGGGAGGGGATGAGCATGCAGCCTCTCCCTCTCGTACTATGCCAGGCCACATGCCCTTAACATGGGAGAACTTTACCAGTAGGGAACCTATTGAAAAGCATCTTGTCCCTATGTTGATGAGGACACAACCCTGGCCCAGTGGTTGTGGGGGGCCTGTGGTCGATGATGTAAATCAGAATCTGCAAGCCACCTTGATACAGACCCCTCTGTGAATGAGTAAGTGGTACATAGTGCCCCAACTCATTGATAAAAATTGTAAAGTGCAAATAAAAACACAAATGCAGTTTTTGACAGGTCCTTTACCTCAAAATAAAGCCCCTGATGTACAATCATATTAAATTACTCATCTAGGATAAGGGACTGGTATAGATGAAGTGGATCCCTGGCTGCTTTGTTTACAATCAGAATAAAGTGGCTGGGAGCTGTCATTTTGTTTGCTTTTTTTCTCTAAATTCCAATTTGGCTAAAGTAGGTTGTATATATTGAATAGATGCGCACCTTCACAGGCAGGGCCAGGGAGTTTTGTATTTTTAATGTTTCCCTTTAAGCATTTCTAAAATTGTTTCTTCTCACAGAACTGAATTTTTAATTTTTTTTTTGCTTTGGAACATGTTTCCCTGGACAGTGCCCAGCCACCATGCCATTTGTTTGACAATTTCTTGCCTATTAGCCTGGAAAATGCCCATTACTGTACTGTTTTTTTAACAATTGGGCTCCCATTGACATTAACGGTGTTTGTATTAGCCACCCAAACTTCTGTAAGGTTCACTGAACCCTGCTCAAACAAACTTGTAGATGTTCAGCTCATCACCAATCATAAATAATTGTTAATGCAGTCTGAACTGCTGCAAAATAACAAAGAAGCCTATACTATGACCTGACAGAACGTGTAGTGCCGCTCGAAGCTGGAGATGTCTGTGAGTTCTTGCTGGTACTCTGAGTAAGGGAGCAGACATCCGGGGGTTTATTTACTAAAGCTGGAGAGTCCAAAATCAGACTCCTTTCTGCATAGAAACCAATCAGCTTCCAGGTTTCATTGCCAAAGCTTCATTGAACAAGCTGAGGTTAGAAGCTGATTGGCTTCTATGCAGAAGGGAGTCTGATTTTGGACTCTCCAGCTTTAGTAAATAAACCCCCCAGTGTCACCAGTCCAGAAGTGCTGGCACAAGGAAAGAATAACTCTACTTGAATATCCACATGCTCATTGAAGTGTATGGCCTCAGACAAATGCTGCTCTACAAGCCATGCTCCCTGATGCATTTTGGCCCACTTAGTCATAGAGGTGCACACCTGGGTGGGGCAAAATGCGTCAGTAGGGAGTGGCAGGTGGAGCAGCATTACCCTGGAGCCCTACATTTCAATGAGCATGAGGTTGGTTGAGCGGCATCCTTCTTTCCGCAATCCTTTACTATACTTTCGACTGCCATTGTTAATATTTTGACTTACTGAATTGGAGTAGGCATGCAATAAGGGAGGTTGTGTAAAGAACAATGTACTGATATGCTTATTCCAGGCCAGTGACTCAGAAGGTATTATTAGATAAGCATGATAGCCAAGAAACTAGCATTTTCAAACTGTCAGATTAGCAATGGCATCCTAAAAGTATCTTTCAGTACTCTTCAGTATGCAGAGGAGTATCTTTCTAGCATCCATTAATTGCAGATCTGTCACATGCAACTGAAAAGTAGAGTGCCAAATTCCACAAGACAGCTCACTAATAGTCTGGCAGTGATTAGGCAACGAAAGAGCGGAAGATAAAGAAGATTTTGACACACTAGAAAAGGAGGATGAGGATGGTTCCTCCTTTTCTGCTGGAAACAATTATAATTGATGATTCCCTGAGCATTCTCTACTACCTCAAAAAATAAATATTTTATTTAATGACCTACCTGTCTGAACAGTGGCATGCTGTAAAGTTTTCCAAGAGGACAGCTTGGCTAAAGCAACAAAAAGAAAAAATGTTAGGGATAGAAATTTCTCATTAGAAGGAAGTACACCTTTTCTCTGCTACATTTTTAGCATTTTCATGTTGACCCCGTTCAACTCACTTTTTTAAGCCACAAAGAGGTGTAGAATGTTGACATTGAAAAGGAGCACTTATTGAAAAGAAGAATTAGCCAGTACTGAATTCACTGAAAGAGTCATTAATGTGCTCATCCCATGTGATTATTGCACATATTTTCTGGGGGCAACACCAGTGCACAGGAGAGGAAAACCTATGCATTAAGTAGTGCATGAGAAAGGGTGACTTACTCAGAAACACAAAATACCTCTCAGATTATACAAATTTTTACAACTATTTTTTACTCACACTTGCCAATGACCTACTTTGTCAGGAAATAAAATTGTAATCCCAGGTGGATGCAGATCTGAAATGCTAAAGAAGCTACATACAGCTCATCAAGGATTTCAGCACTTCAAACAAGCACGAGAATGCTAATTGGCCTCATTCAATTTGAGAGATCTAAATTCCTAAGTGCCAATACTTAAGTGCAACCAATCTGAATTCATCTTGTACTGGTCCGACCTTAGCAAAGTGAATTTTAATTTGTTCATCACTTAAGGATTAAGGACACTTTAATGAATAAGACTGAATGTGTTGGCCTGCTATATCTAGGAACATGAAACATACAGTGTAAAATGGAAACCTGAAGAGTCTGTGTAGAAACCAAAAAGAAGAGAGATTTATTAGTTACATAAATTTACTGAACTACCTTGACAAAAGATAGTCTTATATACAGATATCTCCAAACGTTCTCACACATCAGTTATGAGGCATTACAGATATGCTTTGGTACATCATAGTACATTATATCAAAGGTTAAATTGAGAACAAGGGATGAGTGAATGTGTCTGGGTTTTGGTTTGCGGGGCATTCATTGTACCTATCAAGAAGCCAAAATTGGCAAATTAAAATCATAACTCCATTTGAGTCTATGGGAGTGTGAAAATGAATTCTGGCCATTTTCAGGGCTACAATACAAGGAGTTTTCAAACCAGGGTATGGGGAGGTGCCATGGGTGATATATACCAATGCAAAACCATAACAACTTTGAGGGGGACATGGGAAAGACACAAATCCATCAAATACATGTTTGGAAAATGCATTTAAGTTGTATGTGATAATACAGAACAGTACGATTCCCACAGGCAGTGCTAGCTACACTGTATTCTGGCATCAAATATTTTGCATGTATAATTTATTTTTTTAGTGTTACATTATTGCTTGGATTAATTACAGAAGCACCCTTATGTGCTTCATTACAACTTGAAAAAAGGCTTTCTTAGATAGTTTTGGTTGCAACAACAGATGTTTCATCCAACAGTAATAGGCTTGAACTGAACATTGGAAGTATGAACCACAACAGATCTAGAAACTCTAGGAAAGTTTAATAAAGCAAATGCCTTTAACATCTTACAAATTGGGCAGTGACACAACTAGGGGCGGACTGACCATTTGGAAACACGGGCACTGCCCGTGGGCCCGGGGTCAGTAGGGGGCCCCATGAGATGCCCCTGGTACCTTTTTATTAGGCTTTTTTGAGTTTGGGCAAGGACACAGGGGCCCCATGATCCCCTATTGCCTGGGGGCCCCATGAGTTGTTAGTACACCCCTGGACACAACAGTTTTATAGTATAATTTGTGAGCTTCTTTTTTTTCTACTTCAGTACCACACTTCCACATTATCTGAATCCCTCCCATCCTTGTATCCCCAATTATTCTCAAAATTTTCAAAATATAGATTTCAGGTATATGTTTACTGGAAATTGTTCAGTGTCAGGATAGTTCAAGAGAACTTGAATTGGCTGCAAATAGAAAGAGGTCTGCAGTGTGGGCTTTTCTTTTCAACATATCCAACAGCTCTGTTGTGGTCTGCAGCCTCTGCCTACAGCATATCAGCAGTGATAAAAATAAAAGTACCAGCCTGTCACGGATCCCCCACACGCCACGCCCACAGCGACTAGCTAACCGAGGCGTACACGTGCGGCCATGACAGGGGGTACAGAGGGGATAAAGGGGACTTAACTTTGAATATATATAAAACCGTATATAAGATCAGCCGTGACACACTTTCACAGCCCGCACTACCTTTGGCCACCACCAGATGGAGACTCCACTCCAGCTGGTCGACCACACACTGGCAGATACAAATCTTACATACAATCTGGTGCACTGATTAGAGTTGAGGACCAGCTTAGTAATTACTCACCCTTCTAGAGTCCCTCCAGCTATCCTACAGCTTGAACCCCAGTGTTAATCACCCTTCCACTGTCCACACCTCCCCCCCGCACCAGACACACCACAAAAGGTAGCCTGCCACCACCCAACAGTTTATCCGCAGAACGGTCTGCTGGGACACCCCACACAGACAGATCTCCTTCTGGCCGATCTGTTACCTTTTACAATCTGCATGCAATCTGCCCACACACAGAGCAATTGCATACAGATTGGCAATGAGCTTGACTGAGCATTTAAAGGCTCTAAAATACAATACAATCTAATCTGATCCAATCTAATCTCTCCAATCCAATCTCTCTGAAGATATGAGCACGTGCTTAAATACACAGAAGTCACTAATTATTTTAAGATTTAATTTCCCGAAAGTGGGCAGTGCATAAAATATGTACAAAATATAAAAAGTTACAGAAATACAAGAAGACACACAAATGACCATTCACTATAAAATAAAAAGGGAATAAAAGACAGAAGTAAAACTTTACCAGTATTTACCCTGTGACTAGAGCAAGTCAGAGAATCAGCAATCCTTTGGTCGATCGAACCAGCTCCGTACGAATAGCAAATGCCCCAGTGTCCGGGTATTACATTTATGGGGATATTGACGTAGGCGGGACATTAGTCCTCGGCCAATTGACCATGGGGGGTGTTCCTGAACCTGCCCACAGGATGTTCTGGGTGTTGACCTGCCCAAGTTCAATCAGGCCAAGACCGGCTTGAAACACCAAGTCGGGGATTGGATTTCCGACACCAGCGCATCAGTCTGATTCGACTGTCGCCATCCAGCGCCACCTAACCACTTCCTGCATTTTCCTGGCCTTCTGCCTACCCCACAAATATGATTTTTAGTGCCGATGTCGCCTACAGAATGCCCTACAAGAAGGGAGCATGTTCATCTCTCTGCAAGTAATATTTTAGCTTTTATGAGAGAATAAACATACCCCTCTTGATGTATGGCGAAAGCCAGAATTTGTCTGGAGGCCACTTCCTTTAAACTGATTTCACCAGAAGGGGACAACCTTATTAACACAAAAGGTGTCACATCCCGGAAGCCGAGCTTTGCAGCCTAATTGATGCTAATTGTACCTCATTTCCTCAATGACAATGGACTGAATATACATCCTTAATGACAATGGAATGCCCTTACAGAATATACACCTTTAATGACAATGGAATGTCCCTATAGAATATACATCCTTAATGACAATGGAACGTCCCTTCAGTTACAATATCATATTGCTACTGATCACATCTTACCTACTCAAATCTGCACATTTATGTCACATGCACGTTACATCATTCACATGTACATTACACAGCAATTTGGGTATCACATGCATGAGGAAACACATGACTATGCACCAAAATGCCCAGAGGAAGTGTTGCTAGTACCTTTTTTCCTTCCTCCTTGAAGATGCATAGCATCCATTTTTTATTTAGCCAAGTTTTCCACGGGTGTAGCATGTAACATGGTGTAAAAGATGGAGTTAGCCTTTCATTTTTTTTTACCCAGGCATTTGACAGCATACAGTTGTTGCTGATACGGGGAACTTTGCCTTTTGTTTGCATTTATTTATTGTTTACTTTTTTTCATTGTAAAACTGTCTCTGCCCCTTTGAAGTGCATGTTCAAGGATGACAATGCAACCTGAGTACTGCCTTAAAAAAAGAAAGTTCTAGGCCTAATGACCACCATATACAAAAATTAAAAAAAAAATGAATTCTTAACAAGATAAGGAAACCAGACACTGGCCTTGCAGACATGGTGGCTAAAGTAATACTCTTGCTCATGATTCCCCTTTTTTTGTGGAAAAGGAAAGAAAATAAATATTATATCTATCTATGGCACTCATAGTGTAAGACCTAGCATGTTTAGACAGCTACTGAATAATTTTTGATTTGTGATCTTTTATAAATAATTCTATAATTTAGCATATTCTACTGTAAGTCATATTATTTTATTTTCCATTAATAATGGCATATTGAGTTTCAAAATAAAAAAAAAACACATCACAGAGGATACAGCAACGTAACAATGGCCAGCAGCAGAACAGTTTTATGCCATTATTTTTCTATTAATAATGGCATAATGCATTTCAAAATTAAAAAAAACTAAGATATCACAGAGGATACATCAATATAACAATGGTCAGTTTTAATCAGGGATAATAGGCCTAACTGGTGTTAGTTTGTTTTATTTATGGGAATAGAGGGGTTCAGTGGATGTGAGTGAAGTCATGTGAAGTGGTTTTAGATGCACATTTTCTGCACTTGATTTGTTAATTTTTAAAGGATGAAAAAAAAAGTTATTGAATTGAATGAAAACACAAACTGGCTGATGCATGGTAATCGCCTCAAGATTACAGTTATCAAACAAAAAGATGAAGGTAAAATGCTACATTTAACATAAAAAGTAGCATGGATGTTGGCAATTAAAATGTTAGCTATCAACCAGTGGTTGTTGATAGAAACAACGTTTTTTTAAGCTTACAGGTCTGTGCTCACAGGCAGGGCACATAATAAATTGTACCCCAGCACTGCAACTCAAGCATATTTTGTTAAAGTATATGTAAACCCAACCACTAAAATGTCATATAAGCTTTAACAGTTGTGATACTGATATAAATGTCCTTATCTGGGCAGTTAGTGTTATGGAGCGACAGCGTTCTGCCCGTCTCTTACAAATTCCTCTCTAAATCAACCAGTCATATTTATTTCCAAAGTAAAAGAAAACCTTCTTTGCTAATGCCTGAATATTGTACTGTTTTTACAAATGAAGGCTTTTTAAAAATACAGCCAGCAACAATCTGCAAATACCGATTAAAAATATCACATGCAGCCAGTTAGCAGTGAAAAGCAACTTGTTATGACTGTAGGCAGTTTGTATGTAAAACTCTCCCCCCATCAAATTCCACATGATCCACAGCATTTTTCTACTTAAAGGACATTCAGTAATGGTTTACATCTACTTTAAGACTCCAGTGCCTACCAGCCCCAGTTTAACCTGTCCCTATGTACTTTATCAGTCCCAGTGCTTTCTTTATCCCAGCTAATCACGTTGTAAATTTGGCTGTTGGAAACATTTCCTTTCTGAAGTGGGAGGCTGACACATAACAAAACTCCCATTATTAGCCATTTTAAGCCCCCTGACCTAAGTTATCTTAGCAAATGACCACATTAGTCAGCCCTGTCTGAAAACCACAAACTGGTTGTGTTCACTGTGAATTCTTGCTCAACTCAAACCCCAAAGCTCATCCCTAATGAGAGGAGTTCCATTGTCTGCTAAACTCTCACCTAAAAGCTTTTAGCTTAGATGAGTGTGGCTTGTACCGCTAGAGAAGGAAGCCTAATGTAACAAAAAATATAGCTGTAAGGTGGTATAGACAGCATATTTAGAAGTAAAAAATATCTGTTTATACAGATATTTTTAAACGAAAAGCCACAGGCACTTGATAGAGAGAATTTATGACAATAATATATTTTTCAAATTCTGCATTTGATATATCAAGACTCATCTAATACTGTCTTTTAAAACTCTTTAGAACTCTGAAAAGAAGCAAGATAATTCAACATGCTAAAAAACCATAAATAAGCCGGTTAATCAAGCAAAGAAATAAATAATAAGTTCCCTATAAATCAGCTGCACTATGTACAAGTAGGAAGATGACTTACAAATTGCTGATCCTTGGTTCCTATTTTATGTCCAACAGGGATAGAAATAAGTTGCTCCATTGGTGCATGTTACATTTTATATAATTCCTGATTTACAGAGCAGCTGCAAGTACAAAAAGAGAATGTATTACATGTGCCAAGTTCTCTCAGGGTCATTTGGTATTAGGATATAGGCTATCACTATGCAGCTACACATGGTTATGACATTTTCAGGCTTATGGACAGTAACAAAAGCTTTTAAGCTTAAGTTTTATGTCTCAGGTCTATGAGTATGGGGATGCGAATATGACCATATAGGTTTTTATTAATTTCCAAATGCACTTAGTGAGTATGCCGAACTGGGGGCACAAGTACTTACTAAAGTCTTAACCAAAAGCTTATAATAAAGCTGTTGCTTTTCAAATATTTACAAGTTCTTAACAAGCAGCAAAGCTTTGACTGACCTCTGTAGCTGCAGGTACTATGGAGAAAATAATTCTCAAAGTTTACAGAAAAAGCACTGAATGTGTTTGATGATGTTCAAGTCTGTATCTAAGCAGTAAGTTGCCAGTGGGTGTAGTGCACTACATTCCCTTCAGACTGGACCTTCACTGCTCGTGGAGGTGAGCCAATGCGATACTTTCTAGTTACATGAGCGGATCAGTAGACATGTGGTTGAAAGTTTAAACATAAGCAAAAGGAGATTAAAATCAATAGCAAGGACCCTAGCCACACTATAATGTTCCTAGGTAATTCAACACCTGTGCAATCAAAGGAAGAGAGCTACACTATATCTGTCAATGCTCAAAATCTGAAGGACAAGATAGACTGGCAAACAGGACAAAAAAATTAAACTTGCTTTCATGACAACCATGTGGTGAATGTACAGACACAAATGTCACTGCCACCTGTACTTGTAGCACAGAATGAGAAATGTGGGCAATACTAAGACTTCCCAAGATCAGTGACTAAATATATTTGCATTAAATCAAGCACAAAGCAGTTGTGATGTGCTGCCATTCTGTGTTAATCTTCAGACCAGCAATGTTCAAAGATATGGAACTGCTATTGTACCAAACCTCAACCCCTACCTTGTTAAAATTGAAAAAAGTGAAACTAGGAGAAGATGTCTACAGCAGCTGACCAGAGACCAGAATATCCCCAGGAGCTCCATCACCAAGGACCTGCAGGTAATGGGAGGAGGTAAAAGCCACTAAGTTCAGTTTGTGTTAATATACTTGGAATGAGGGAAATGGAGGAGAAGAAGAGGTCAGGCAAGAACTGTTTGCTTTTTGGGAGCTCAGGAGAGGGCCGCTACAGATGGTGACACTGGAGGAGAAGAAGCAAGGCCGTATAGGAAGCATTGAGGAAGACTGGAATGGGCAGTACAACTGACTCAGAGCACTGGATAAAATAAAGTGAAGGAAGCACACTTTGGTATCATCACCTTGGCTGCTTAAAAGATTGTTTTCTGGCAACTATGCAAAGAGAATAATAACAATTACTGAGATAGCAGCATATGTAGATGTATAGGGACTGGGAACAAGGTGTATGAGAGGATGCAAAGTCATGTAGAGGCACATTAGACTCGGGGTAAGAGGATGCAGAATACCTTAAGTTGCTTCTGAGATTCTGACTTGCTTTGATCTGCTATAAATCTTACATTGACTTGTATGGAGAAGAAAATCAATTTACACACAAACAAATACATACAGTATATACCCATGTTGCAGAGAGATGTTTCAGTCTTTGAAACAAGTGTAAAGTTCCAGCTTGCCAAACTATACCTCCCCTCACTATTCTACACCTCTCTACAGAGGCTTCAAGTCCATCAGCAATTTTCTAGTATAAGCCAAGCTATTTCCACACTATAAACTGACTACAAATACATTAGTCAAAATGTTCTTTGCAATGTATCCAAGTTATTCATGGCTCTCTGCCTCTGTCTATATGTACAGTTGTGTTCACAATAATAGCAGTCAGACATCACTAACCTGATCAATCACTGTTTTTGGTAGAAATGATATTACTACATGGCAAATAATTTACTAGCAGGTGTAGTAGAGTAATAAAAATCCAACAGACCCAACAGTCATGACATGCATGCTGCTGATTCTGTGTAATTGAATCACTAATTGAAAGGGGCATGTTCAAAATAATAGCAGTGTGGAGTTCTATTAGTGAGGTCATTCATTCTTTGAAAAACAGGTGGCAATTATTGCCCTTATTTAAGGAAGGAAGGCAGCAAATGTTGTACATGCTGGTTACAGTGCATTTCTCTCTGAAATTCTGAGGAAAATGGGTCGTTCCAGACATTGTTCAGAAGAACAGCATACCTTGATTAAAAAGTTGATTGGAGAGGGGAAAACATATATAGAAGTGCAGAAAATGATAGGCTGCTCAGCTAAAATGATCGCAAATGCTTTAAAATGGCAACCAAAACCTGAAAGGCGTGGAAGAAAGCGGAAAACTACCATTCGAATGGATAGAAGAATAGCCAAAATGGCAAGGACTCAGCCAACACTCAGCTCCAGGAAGATCAAAGAAGGTCTAAAGTTACCTGTGAGTACTGTTACAATTAGAAGACGCCTATGTGAAGCCAAGCTATCTGCAAGAAGCCCCCGCAAAGTCCCACTGTTGAAAAAAAGACATGCGCTGAAGAGGTTACAATTTGCCAAAGAACACATTGACTGACTTAAAGAGAAATGGCGCAACATTTTGTGGACTGATGAAAGTAAGATTGTTCTTTTTGGGTCTAGTGGCCGGAGACAGTTTGTCAGACAACCCCCAAACACTGAATTCAAGCCACAGAACACAGTGAAGACAGTGAAGCATGGTTGCACAAGCATCATGATATGGGGATGTTTCTCATACTGTGGTGTTGGGCCTATTTATCGCATACCAGGGATCATGGATCAGTTTGAATACATCAGAATACTTGAAGAGGTCATGCTGCCTTATGCTGAAGAGGAAATGCCCTTGAAATGGGTGTTCCAACAAGACAACGACCCCAAACACACCAGTAAACGTGCAACATCTTGGTTCCAGACCAACAAGATTGACGTTATGGAGTGGCCAGCCCAATCCCCGGATCTTAATCCAATAGAAAACTTGTGGGGTGACATCAAAAATGCAGTTTCTGAGGCAAAACCAAGAAAAAGAGAAGAACTGTGGAATGTAGTCCAATCATATGGGCTGGAATACCTGTTCACAGGTGCCAGAAGTTGGTTGACTCCATGCAACACAGATGTACAGCAGTTCTCAGAAACAGTGCTTATACAACTAAATATTAATTAAGTGATTCAAAGGAAAGCAAAATCTTCAAACATTTTTCAGTTTATATAGTGAATGTTTGAGTTTGTAAAGAAGAATACAAACACTGCTATTTTTTTGAACAGTCTAATGTTCACTTTTCTTCAATTTTTTTAGAGGAACAACACAAATTTGATCTATTTTTCTTCATGTTTTGATTTGGAATAGAATGTGTAGTGTTCCCAATGCATTTGTGTGTATGGAAATAAAAGCTATTAGAAGGATTTTGAGCTTTATTCACTTTTTTCAACACACTGCTATTATTTTGAACACAACTGTAAGTTATTTATTTAATCCATATTAGAAGACCCCCACAGATACCTTTAGAGCTTCGTGAGGTAAAATAATGTGCAATGTAAGTGTAAAAATATAATAAACAGGCATCAAGCTAGGCAACTACCAAGGTAGCAGCTTATTTAGATGTATAGGAACTGGGATCAAAGTGTATGAGAGGATGCAAAGTCATGTAGATGCACATTAGACTCGGGGTAAGAGGATGCAGAATACCTTGAGTTGCTTCTGAGATTCTGACTTGCTTTGATCTGCTATAAATCTTACATTGACACTTTTGCAAAATTCAAGTATACTTGGTCCACAGCCACTCCTTTGTCTAAGTTTTTCTTAAATCCTCATAAAAAGAAGTGAGATTTGTTTGACAGTTTCTGTCTTTTGTGAATCTATGCTGGCTACTGTTCAAAATATTTTTTTCTAGCAAAAACTCTTCTATGCTTTTTTTTTTAAATTAAACTTTTAAATATCTTTGTAACTATAGAAATTAAATTAGCCAGTCTGTAGTTTAAATGTACTTTTTAAATATATGCACTACATTGGCCTTATAACAATCCAGTGGTACTATGCCAGTCATTGAAGAGTCTCTAAAAATTAGAAACAATGGCTTAGAAATAACAAAGCTCAACTCTTTCAGTGGATGCAAGCAATCTAGTTCAGGTGCATCATTCACCTTTATTTTGTTTAATTGTTTTTGAACCATATCAGTTTTGAGCCATTGAGGATTGTTTGGGGTTATGTCAATACTATCCACATTAAGGACCTGAGCTCTCTCATTTTCCTCTGTATGCAGAGAGCTGACAAAAGTATTTAATACATTTGCCTAGTCTTTGTCTCCAGTCACAAGCACAAAATTATCTTGTAAAGGGACTATATCCTCAGACCTGACCTTTTTACTAGTTATATGTTTTAATAATTTTCAGAGTTTTGTCCTACTCTCTTTTGCAACCTGTCTTTTGCATATGGCTCCTGTGTTGCATATGGCACGGGCATTATTCCAGAGAATATAACCTTGAAGTTTCTACTCTTCAAATTGCAGCCTAGTTCTTAAAATTGATTCTTAATGTAGCATTCCATTAAAATCCTAACTAAACCTGCCCCCACCCCCATCCTAGGACTATTTTAACTACCTTGTAACCGAAAGATGTCTATTTGTATCTAATCTGAGGGCGCTCCAGTCTGGTCACATGATCTCTCCAGAGGCCAGCTTCAGTGAACAGGAGAAATCTCCAACAGTGGCGGCAGAGCCTGGGTGATGATGTCACCTATAGGCTTACTATGGGGATTCCATTGTCATTTGTCCCACCCTCAGCATAAGTAAGTATAGACATCTTTACTTTCACTGGGGTCGTTAAAATAGGCTTAGAATGAGGGGTTGAAATAGATGTAGGTATAGTTAGTATTTGACTGGAATGCTACTTTGAAAGATTCTCCACCATTCATGTATTCTTTCATTGGTTCTAACATGGGCCAAGACAGCTGGGTCAGCTGGGCCAGCCTCTCCCAGTAATTTATCAACCCAGGCTACCACATGCTGAATGTTGACACCAGGGAGAAAGCAAATATTCAGTTGAGGCAATCCTGGTAACAAATTATTCTGTCCTAATTTTAGAATCCAGAGTTAACATCAACTGTCTAGCCCTTCCTGCATTATCCTCACCACCCTTACTAGATAGGCTATTCTCTTGGCTGTTAGGGGTAGAAGTTAGAGGTTGTCATGGTGAGTGGAGACGCCAAGTCAAAATTCTGGAGGCAGCTAAGCAGTAGGATGGATCTGAAGAGCTACGAAAGCAGCATAATGGGGATATACTGCAAAGTGCATTTAAACTCACAATTGTATGGATATGTGTGTCTAATTAGTTGACATGGGTGCTTGTCAGAAAATTGTGGAGAGTGTAATGTGAAACAATGCAGCTCATACTTTTGAAACAAGTATACAATCATTAAAACCCTGCACTTATAACCATGCACATATACATTAAAAGTACTTTAACATTTGGCAAACCTCTATTAAAGATAGCTTTATTCATTAGTACAGTGAAAAGTGTTGTAACCCATAGAAATCAATAAAAAATCAGCTACATTGATGCTTGCTCTGCATTGCTGTTTATAGCACATTGCCGTTGCCCTTTCTTCTGCCTGGAAAAACTGAACTGCTGTGCTATGCATAGTGGATGCAAGGGGCAAGTCATTGAAGAGCTAACAGAGGGAAGAGAGCAGATGTGCGGCTTATGATAAATATGTTATGTGAGGGATTAAAGAAGACACGTGTGAAGTAAGGGATACTGAAGTCAAACAAACAGATAAAATGTGAACATCAAGGAAAATGGAGGCAAGAAAGGCACACAATAAAAAGAAACTGCATGACCACCAGGACACACTAAAGTGCTAGAAAAGTATCTAAGTGATATAGAACACTTCTGTTGATATATGAAACTGAAGGACATGGACATGTTTTTAAACTACTTTTTAATTAATTATTTAATTAAATTAATTAATTACATTTTAAAAAGGGCAATACTGTGTGCAAAAGATTTTCATTCCTGGTGCTGCCCGAACAATCTGGATGGCAAGCAATATGCCTTCACCTAATCCATCATGTAGGATCACATTAGCAGAAGGTAGGAAAATGACACCAGAATATCAGCTTTTTCCACTGGAGTAGCAAAGACTGGAACAGACTACAGACTCTCTTCAAGATCAAATGACTCAATCAAGTAAATGTCAGTATTACCACGTAATGTTATTGTTATGAGTAATAGATCAATTTTTCTTGCCCCTTAATAAAAGACAGTGATTTTGGTGTATCTCTAGTCAAGTTTTTTGTTTTTATTTTTGGATAGAGCAGGGAAGAGTTAGGTCCCTTGTCAGGTTTTTATGTTTGTCTGTACAGACTGGGGGAAATGGTGAGCTGTGATGCTTCCAGGCCTCATGAGAATTACATATTTCTTACAAATAATCAACACCTTTACTCACTTTTCTCCATGCTCCACCATACAGTCAGGTCCATAAATATTGGGACATCGACACAATTCTAACATTTTTGGCTCTATACACCACCACAATGGATTTGAAATGAAACGAACAAGATGTGCTTTAACTGCAGACTGTCAGCTTTAATTTGAGGGTATTTGCATCCAAATCAGGTGAACGGTGTAGGAATTACAACAGTTTGCATATGTGCCTCCCACTTGTTAAGGGACCAAAAGTAATGGGACAGAATAATCATCATAAATCAAACTTTCACTTTTTAATACTTGGTTGCAAATCCTTTGCAGTCAATTACAGCCTGAAGTCTGGAACGCATAGACATCACCAGACGCTGGGTTTCATTCCTGGTGATGCTCTGCCAGGCCTCTACTGCAACTGTCTTCAGTTCCTGCTTGTTCTTGGGGCATTTTCCCTTCAGTTTTGTCTTCAGCAAGTGAAATGCATGCTCAATCGGATTCAGGTCAGGTGATTGATTTGGCCATTGCATAACATTCCACTTCTTTCCCTTAAAAAACTCTTAGGTTGCTTTTGCAGTCTGCTTTGGGTCATTGTCCATCTGCACTGTGAAGCGGCGTCCAATGAGTTCTGAAGCATTTGGCTGAATATGAGCAGATAATATTCCCGAAACACTTCAGAATTCATCCTGCTGCTTTTGTCAGCAGTCACATCATCAATAAATACAAGAGAAGCAGTTCCATTGGCATCCATACATGCCCACGCCATGACACTACCACCACCATGCTTCACTGATGAGGTGGTATGCTTAGGATCATGAGCAGTTCCTTTCCTTCTCCATACTCTTCTCTTCCCATCACTTTGGTACAAGTTGATCTTGGTCTCATCTGTCCATAGGATGTTGTTCCAGAACTGTGAAGGCTTCTTTAGATGTCGTTTGGCAAACTCTAATCTGGCCTTCCTGTTTTTGAGGCTCACCAATGGTTTACATCTTGTGGTGAACCCTCTGTATTCACTCTGGTGAAGTCTTCTCTTGATTGTTGACTTTGACACACATACACCTACCTCCTGGAGAGTGTTCTTGATCTGGCCAACTGTTGTGAAGGGTGTTTTCTTCACCAGGGAAAGAATTCTTCGCTCATCCACCACAGTTGTTTTCCGTGGTCTTCCGGGTCTTTTGGTGTTGCTGAGCTCACCGGTGCGTTCCTTCTTTTTAAGAATGTTCCAAATAGTTGTTTTGGCCACGCCTAATGTTTTTGCTATCTCTCTGATGGGTTTGTTTTGTTTTTTCAGCCTAATGATGGCTTGCTTCACTGATAGTGACAGCTCTTTTGATCTCATCTTGAGAGTTGACAGCAACAGGTTCCAAATGCAAATAGCACACTTGAAATGAACTCTGGACCTTTTATCTTCTCATTGTAATTGGGATAATGAGGGAATAACACACACCTGGCCATGGAACAGCTGAGAAGTCAATTGTCCCATTACTTTTGGTCCCTTAACAAGTGGGAGGCACATATGCAAACTGTTGTAACTCCTACACCGTTCACCTGATTTGGATGTAAATACCCTCAAATTAAAGCTGACAGTCTGCAGTTCAAGCACATCTTGTTCGTTTCATTTCAAATCCATTGTGGTGGTGTATAGAGCCAAAAATGTTAGAATTGTGTCGATGTCCCAATATTTATGGACCTGACTGTATGTCAAGGGCTGTGACTGCCAAGGCAGAATATGCAGATTTTTTAATTTGCTGACTTTGGACTCATTTCATTTGACTCATTGTCATTTGGGGGTTGCTTAATTCATGTGGTAGACGTATTTGTAATAAGTCCATGCAATTTAGGAACTATGGTTAAAGGCTTTTTAGCCCACTTTTATTGAAAACAAAGATAAAAGTTCAACACCTTGTTTGCCCATGCAGGGGATTTCAGTTTTACACAGAAAAAAAGCAAAAGAAGATTCCAACTTTTGCCAGCAGCACAGCTGCTCTTGTCTATGGCTTCTCAGACCTAGCTCTCTGGGTTTACCTGACTCACTCGTCCTTAAATTACAGCCCCAGCTGTATGGGTCCACTCCTGGCTTCTCAGTTCTTCTAGCCCCCTAGCTCTCTTACTCTTCTGAGACTTATGAGCTCCTTCCAGTCCCCTGGAAACACTTGTCACCTCAGCTTTCTCATTCTCCCAAGACTCGAACAACTGTCCCGACTCTCCCAGTTCTGTGGGCAAGGAATCCCTTCAACATGGGATGCAGTCTCTTGGCAGGAACAAATGTCCCTTTCTAGTTGGAGCACACAGCTCTCTCCTGACAGGGCTCTGTCTCCAAATGGGAGCCTTGAGCTGTGGTTAGGCCTTGCTTATATCAAGTATGCACACTGCAAATTCACACAACCTGCAGGTCTCCTGGAAGACCTGGACACAGGATTGAAAGCTTCATGTCACCAAGATGCACTGAAGCCATCAAACTCAAAGCTCTGATCTGGGATTACAAAATACCAGAGGAAGCTGTACAAACGGTCTTCTCCATTCAAAAATAATGCTGTGGAGCTTCACACTTTGCTTTAATACAAGTCCTGTGTGTTTCCTGCTATCCTCACACAGTGGAAGGGCCTTGTATTGTCACAACTTCCTCATGACTCCTGTGTCACCATGCCTTTGCAGCATCCTATCCCCCCCATCTCCTGTGCCCATGTGTCTCTAGCATACATACACATAGTGCATTTTACCTCTATTAAAAACAGCAGTCATACCTTCTATTACACACAGTGTCTCATACCTCTGATTCAAACAGTACTAAATACCTCTTTTGCAAACAGTAGACCACATCCCTTTATCACATACGAGTGATAATGCATAGTGTCCCACACCTCTCAATTTCACCCAGTGCACTATAACTTTCTGTTACACACAGTTCCTTATCCATCCCTATTACTCGCAACATCTTGTACCTCTTTATCACATATCTATATGTGATGCTTCATAACTTGTCTTCAACACATACAACATCACATTTCAGCATAAGGTGTGTGTTTTGTGTGTGTAGTTAAAAAAATATAGAATAATAAAAGGAGTCACTTTATGCTTTTCTCCTTTCTACGTTTTGTATAAATCAGAGAAATACTGTGTGGTATGGTGCTTCAGTGGGAATCCGTGTGTGTATTATTTGGACAATTGAAATGGGAGCCAAGCAGCCTAAACAGTGCACTTGCAAATGAACCATTAATACCCACAGAAGTATATGCAGTATATATTTACCTGTGTGACAAATACAAGGACACGTTTTAGCAGTGTATAGATTACATCTTAGAAGTTAATTTTTCTAATGGACATTGTATAATGCATATCCCCAACCATCCTGCATTCCACAAGATTGTCCTGAGATTTCAGCAAAATACTGGTATTCCACAGATTCAGGCTGTGATATCACATTCAAGCACTCAGGTGCTACTTTACCTTCCACACTTGGTTTGCTATTGATTTACAGGGCACTAGTGATATCACTTCTGCCCACAGACAACATGGAGGAGTATAGCAGCTTTACTGTAGATGATTCTCCCACCATTAAGTGGTATAATTTAGCCAGCGAATGGGGGTTCCTGGGGGGCGTTGTAGTGGAGCTGCCAGCAACAAAATTTGTCAGGCAGCCATTGATTACACAGCAATTGCGCTACATTTTTTTCTGTGCATTGCATGGCACTGCAGTTCCTATTGTATGTGCACTGCAGCACCACTTCTAGCCAACTCAGAGTGGCAGTTCAGAGTTGAGGAAGACTCCTGCTCAGCTCTCATTACATGAGCCAGCCATCAGTAGAATTTCTCTACCTTTGAACTGCAGCTGCATCTGGGAAGGAAGAGGGGAGATCTGTATAGATGGGGGTCCCTGTTGCAGAAAGTGTGGGAGGGAATTGGGTCTGTACTAAAGGAGGGTCTGTACTGGGGGAGGGTCTATACCGAGGGATGGTCTGTACCAAGGAAGAGGGTCTGTAGTGAGGATGAGGGTCTGTAGTGAGAGGGGCCTTTACTGAAAGGGATTCTATATCTCCCAACCATCCCAGAGCATGTTGGGTCGATGACATCACAAGGGGCTGGGGTCACCCAGTGAAATCAACGGTTGGTCCTGGCCCTTAGTTATTTAAGAACTGCTTTCGTAGGGAGTGGAGCCTCTTTTTTTTTTGGTCATGGTGGCGATAGGCATTGTGATTGACAACGGATCTAAACCAGGAAGACTTGTCAAAAACGGCCTCCTGTGTTTTTTACACTATACTTTTTTTTTGTGAATGAGTAGGGACCATGTACCCCATACTCATTCACATGGGGAGGGGGAGTGGCTGGGATCTGCGGAAGCTGCCTGCTCCTTAACCATCATGAGTTACTGGTTGTTAAGGATGCTGGTGGTCGCTCCTTAACAACTCTACTGGTTGGCTCCTTAACAAGCAGCGCTGTTTAATTTTTTGAATAACACATGGCTAGACAATGACTTATGCAGCAAATATACATATATTTAGCTTTGTGAGTTTACTTTAGAGTCAGTTTATGCTGTAGATAACATGCATTTTTTACTAGTGCGGTAAATAAAGCATACACTGACTGTGAATTTACATTCTGAATATCGCATTAGATATTTGGAAAAAAATGTGTCTTGTGATCCAATTATCTCATGCAGTATTCTTTAGTGAATTGAGCCCTCTGTGTGTACCAGTTTTAGTAAATATCCCCCTCTATTTCATACATTCATTCATGCACTACATATTTCTCACAAAGTGTTTATTGTCTCAACAGTTGCTGGTTTCTAAGCAGTCCTCGACTATTTTAATGGAATTCTTCTTCTCTTCACGGTGCTTGGTACCCCGCTGCTTTGAGCGATCAGCGTATTATGTGATTGCTATGACCTATCATAGCAATCACATGATAAAAATGTAAACAAACTGTCATAAATGGATTTCATTCATGACCAGCTTGCTTACTTTTGTTGTGATTGACCCACAGCTATCACATGATACAAGGCAATTTGCAGCAACTTATACCATGTAATAATGAATAGTAAGCAAGCTGTCATTCATGACAGTTAAAAGGATTGCTTATAGAAGTGACCATCATTGCAATAAGCAATCACTGAACTACTCTGATGAAAGTATGGAAAAAAAATTGTTAAAAATGTTTAAAAAAAAGAAAAAAAGTTTTAAAAACATACTGTCATCAGTCAGTGATCCTGATCACTACCACACCAGTCATATGATGCTGTACTTCACTGGTGACAGTACGTAAAAGAAATTGTGAAAAAAAATAATTTTATTTACTTTCTTCATTTTTGAAACAAAAAATTACAACTTCAAAAAAGTCTTACCTTTAGTAAGACTGTCTACTTTCCAAAAGGGGGTCATCTGGGTGTGTATATATACTGTCTTGGCATGAATTGAAGAATTGATTGGTTTTCAAATATATACAGTATATTAGTTTGTAGACTCTATAAGTTTCACTGACTTGGGTTATTTTTACCAAAAAATACATTTTGACCTAAATTTATGAAGAAAGATTATTTGTTTGCAACATTTTATAACAGAAACTAAAATAAAAAGTGTATTTTTTCTAAATTTTCTATATTTTTTTGTTTATATAGCAAAAAATAAAAAAAAATCCCAGTGTTGATTAAATACCATCATAAGAAATCTCTATATGTGTGGGAAAAATTCCATTTGGGTCAGTATTGCGGGACAAAGCAATTGCTAGCAGCACAGTGCTGAATAGCAAAAAAATGCCCTGGTCATAAAGGGGGTAAAACAAGTGTGTAAGTGGCCTCAGGTTGTGTTTATTTGCTTTTTCTAATCAGAATATTAAGCCACACCCAATATTTTGTATACTTTAACCACACCCACTTTTGTGTCAAATGTACCACATGGGAATATCTCCTTAAAGTGTCTTTTATTCTCAAATTCAAAAGTTGGAAGGTATGTATAATGAATTAAATACAGGCACGCTTACTATATTCATAAGACAATCTTCTGAATTTTCAAGGGATTAGCATGAATTTGCTATGTAGTCTTCTGGATAATGTATTTCCAGCTGAGTTTGCAAAAAAAGTGTTAAAAAGAATTAAACGTGTATGGCTGAAATTTCCGTTTCACTTTGTTTCATTCATTAATTGAATTGAGCGAGTGCCCCTCACTCCTGAACCATACCAGGCCACATGCCCTCAATATGAAGGGGTGCTTTGGGGAAAGGGCTCCCCCAAAGCACCCCACCCATATTGATGGGGACAAGGATCTCATCCCCACGACCCTGGCCAATGGTTGTGGGGGTCTGCAAGTGGGGAGGGGCATTGTTGAAATCTGGAAGTCCCTTTTAGCAAGGGGGCCTTCAGATCCCAGCCCCCCTACGTGAATGAGTACTCATTCACCAAAAAAGTGTCAAAAGTAAAAAAAAAAACTCCTTTATTAAAAAAAATAAACAAAATTAAAAAAAAAAGATGTCTGCCCAAGTAGACTCAATGTCAATTATGATGAACGCCAGCCAATGGGGTCACCTGGTGATGTCACCAGATCTACTTCGAAACACAAAATGTGCTGGGCCCAAAGCAATATGGCTTTACTGAAGGCGGATCACGTCAGACTAAAGTCAAACTTTAAATCAGAAAAAAATGTTTATGGAATAAGTCATAAAAAAAAAAATACAAAAAGAAGGAATGTACAATAGTATATGCGTATAGTAAAACGAGGGGATATATACGAGCGTGGGCTCGTTTTAATATGAGCCCCTCCTTGCAAGGTGGATCCCTGTTTTGGTGCCCCATACCTATCATTGTGAGGTTTACCATGGTGGATGGCATAGCATCTATGATACTTGGATCGTGAACCCCTGCTGTATGGATGAGTAATATCACCTGGAGAGAGATGACACAGTGATCACCTGTCATGCTGCTGGTTTGCCAGAGGTTCTCCTGACCCTTACCTTTCTAGACCCAGATGACCAGGAGTGGTCAGACAACTCAAAAGTGCATATATATGCGCTATCTGGTTAGTGCATTATATACTCATTCGCAATCATGGGAGTCACTGATTTCACCACTGTTTGAATTTTGGACGTTATTTTGATTATATGTCACTTATTGCACTTTAAACGTCATTACCATAGACGTTTGACACATGTCATTGTTATAGCGCTCCATAGTGCACACATATGTATGTATGTTACATTATTGCTTTGTTACACCTTTTGAACATAGAGCTGCATTTTTTCACAATTTTCACATCAAAGGTTTAGAGTATATGCGTATATTTCAGCATATAGACATACAAATGTCAAATCATGGACAGCAGAGATCACATATCAGCAAAGAGAACATGACAAGAACATGACAATTGGACATTCTAACAGAAAGTATTTTTTTCCAATGTATCATCAGATAAGAGAAAACACTTTTCAATAGTAAGTCAGCTAGAGGAGTCTATCTGTGACAAGATCCATAGGAGATGTATCGAACCAGCAGCCCCACAGTTTGTTAATGTCAGACTAATTTGATTGAATTTTTTGAACCAGGGTGATGCTACAGACATAGCATATCTTTACTTCATCAAAGCTTTTCATACAGTTCCACATAAAGATCTAATAAAAAAGTACAAGCTAGTACTTAAACCTTGGATGGGTCAGTGGATATGCAGTTGGCTAAAGAATAGATACCCAAGTGCAGATATATATGGGACTCCTGTGGAGCAGAGACTAGTCACTAGTGGTGTACCAAAAGGTGCTTTACTAGGTCCTGTTTATATATTTGGAAATTATATAAATAAAGGTTTGGCAGGCAAGGCATGTCTTTTTGTTGATGACACAAAGGTGCCCAATAGGGATGACATCCCTGGAGGTGTCTGTAGCATGGAACATGATTTTCCATAGCTGGAAGATTGGCCAAAACAGTGGAAGCCTCAGTTCAATGTTTCAAACTCATGTAAAATAATGCACCTAGAGAAAGAATCCCTTGATGGAGTACAGTATTGTGGGCATAGTGTTGGCCAGAACTACAGCAGAAAAAAAAAAGATTTGGGAGCAGTTATTTCATATCATTTCAAATTGAGCAAACAGCGTGTCCATAAGCAAATACAATTCTGGGATGCAGCAGGAGGAAGGAGGTCATAATACTTCTATATAGATCTTTATATAGATTATATAGATCTTTTTATAAAAACTAGACCTTATTTAGAATACTGTGTCCAGTTCTGTAGACCTCACTTACAGAAAGATATTCATAGGATACAGTAGAACGAGTCCAGAGATGATGGTAACAAAAATGATGAAAGGTCTGAGGGTTAAAATATAGCAGGAAAGGCTTCAGGAACTTAACTACCTGCCGACCGCAGATAGCCGAATGACGGCTGCACTGCGGCCGGCCAGTTCGGGGTGGACGTCATATGACGTCCTCCCAGAACGCACTCTCCTGCGCGCCCCAGGGGGCGCGCACCCGGCGATCTCCGTGATCGCTGTGTCCTACGGACACAGCTGATCACGTGATGTGGTAAAAGGCCAATCAAAGCGGCCTTTTACCACCTGATCAGCGGTGTCCAATGACACGCTGATCAGAGGAAAATGCAAGTGCCGGTTCTCGGCTGCACTTTCCTCACGCTGTCAGATCGTGAGGAAAGTACTGCCGAGAACCGGCAGTTGTCAGAGCGGGGATCGGCACCGATCATCAGGGCACTGATGATCAGTGCCCTGATGATCGGTGCCCAGCAGTGCCACCCGCAAGCTCCGCCCACCTATGCCCAGCAGTGCCACCCACCTGTGCCCACCCACCTGTGCCCACCCACCAGTGCCACCCACCAGTGCTGCCAGTCACTGCCACCAGTCAGTGCCCAGGGGTTGTGCCAGTCAGTGCCGCCAGTCAGTGCCCAGCAGTGATGCCAGTCAGTGCCGTCTAGCAGTACCCATCATCAGTGTCACCTATCAGTGCCGCCTATCAGTGCTGCATATTAGTGCCGCCTATCCGTGACACCTCATTAGTGCTGTCTATCAGTGCCGCCTATCCGTGCCACCTCATTAGTACTGCCTATCCGTGCCCTTTAGTGCTGCCTATCAGTGCCGCCTATCAGTGCCCATCAGTGCTGCCTCATCAACGCACATCAGTGAAGGAGAAAAATTACCTGTTTGAAAATTTTTAGAATAGAAACAAAGAAACCTTTTTTTTTTTTCAAATTTTTTGCACTTTTTTATTTATAGCGCAAAAAGTAAAGCGCCCAGTGGCGATTAAATACCACCAAAAGAAAGCTCTATTTGTGAGAAAAAAATGATCAAAATTTCATACGGGTACAATGTTGCATGACCGCGCAATTGTCAATCAAAGTGCGGCAGCGCTGAAAGCTGAAAATTGGCCTGGTAAATAAGGGGGTATAAGTGCCTGGTAGGCAAGTGGTTAATATGTACAGTTTGGAGGGAAGAAGAGAAATGGGGAAATATGTTTGAAATCTTTAAATACATTAAAGGGGTGAATAAAGTTCAGGAGGGCAGTATTTTTAATGTGAAGCCAAGATCAAAAACACGGGGACATGACCTCATACCAGCAGGAGGAAAGTTCAAAACTAATATAAGAAAGTATTATATTACTGAAAGGGAAGTTGATGCTTGGAATAGACTTCCAGCAGAGGTAGTGAGCCAGTCAACAGTAAGTGGAAGCAAACGTGCATGGGACAAACAGACAAAATAATCAGACAAAAATCCTCAAAAAAGGGACAAACTCAATAGACCACTTGGTGTTTTTTATGCCGTCACTTTTCTATTTTTCTTATTCTGGCTCTTTTCCTTTGTTCTGACCAGCACTCCTAAGATATGCCCACCAGTAAGAGTGGCCATATACAGTAGTTCACTAATATATAGAAGAAGATGTTGTTTCTTCTCTTTTCTCTTTTGCTCGCTCATAGTAATAGGTAATTTCCCCTCCCAGGAGCCCTGCTTCTTGATGATAGGTGGTACACATACTGACATTTTTATAGAAAATGTGAAATTTCTTCACAGACCGTGGAAAATTAAATCTGCTCCCTGTAATTTTTCATAATGTCTTTTAACTGCATGAGCAGCACATGCAGAACATTCAATGGCCTGAGCAATCTTTTACAGTATTTATTCCTTTCTTGGCCTTGCATCAACACTTTCAGATGTTTATCTCTTTCATTATTAAACTTAGTGACTAAAGTGAATTATCAAAAGCTGCTTGAAAAGTTACTAACAATTTGTAATCTGAATATCTGGATCATGTGAAAAGCTAGTTTAGGTCAATAATGAAGTTAATACATAAAGTATAAAAATTTAGGAAGCACTAGAATGGAAATGACAACATTAGGATTGCATCATGTGTATTGGTCTGTTACATCACTTATACATGTCTGAGTATTGACAGAAGGAGAAAATAGTTCTGTGTATGAAATGTATCACTGCTCATCGTGTTTGTACTGTAAAATTAAAGTACATACTAGTTAAAACAGATTATTTAATTATAATATGCCAAGAGCACTTTAAAATGTGCACTAACCCATACCAACTAGGGCAATATTTCAATGATGTCCCCAACTAGGCCACTCTGCTGCTTCTTATAAACACAAATCTTTGTGACCATACAATTTTGCACATTGTGTTTATTATAGGTAAATGTACTGTAAGTGTTTCAAAAAAGGTAACTCCACTTAAAAAAATTACAGTTATAATTGCTGCAAAAAAAGCCAATTTGTACTTTAGAATTAACAAAAGTTACCGGTTTCAGTCTGCAGCCAAGATTTAATTAAAAATTAAAAGATAAGTTCAACTTTGGATCATGTTACATGTTCCATCTCTTTTAAGGGTGGCACATGTAACATGTTCCAGTATCTGCACACTGCAATCTCGATCCCCCCCTCCCTGTGACAGCGGACGGGGAATCTCCTCCCAGCACCTGCTGTCACAATTTACAAACAGCAAAGCCCTGTGGGGCTCCACCCACATGGCCATTTCGATCATTCACAGTTTTCTGTGAATAAACAACCTACAAGTACCATCATCCATTGAGGCTAATGGCTTGTGGTTCTCAATGAATTACAAGGGAACTGGGGAGTGCTCTGGTAGATCATGTATTCTTCTCTCTCTCAAGTAACTGCCTTTCCATATGAGGTATGGCCAGACAGCTATCCTGAGAGCCTGCAGGAGCCTGACTTTGTGGGTGCAATTCTCTACGGGCTCCTTAGAAATCAATTAATAAATGCACATTTTTTTACCTTCAAAAAAAATGTGAATTTATTTCTTTTTTTCAAAAGGTTAACTTAAAGTGTTACTAAACCCAGGACCCTGCATCCACTATATCTGGTCCCCCACAGTACACAGAACATGGAAGTGCAATTATTTTAATAAATATAAACTGCTAAATACCATTTCTCATCAGACGTTAGAGCAGTCTTTTGACGTCTATCAGTGTCCAGCCTTGCAATAGCTAAAGCTTGTAGGAGGAGCTTTCTTTCTGCTCTAGGAGGATGCAAAACCCATGACTTCTGTCTGACCAGTGCTGATTGGCCCTCTGCTGATTACATGCACTCTCCCAAGGAAAAAAAAAAACCTCTCTAGCAATACACACCAAACTGAGCATGTGCAAATGCCTACAGTTCAGTCTGTCTTATCAGGAGATAAGAGTTGGTTGCTTGAAAAATGGAAGAAACATAGAAGAAAGGATCAAACGGCCTTTTTACACAATGCAGAGGGTTAACCCCTTAGGTTCGACAGCGAATATAACAAGCATGTTTTACTGCATATACAGACTGATTTTACTATTGTGGATTTAGGATCACTTTAATCTTTAAACACATTTCTTGTAACCATGGCTTCCTCTTGGATATTTTATACTATGTTGTGTACAGCACCTTCTCTCCAAAAGAGTCTGTTAAAAGAGTGTGGCTCCAACCAAGGAGAGTTTAACTACAAATTCACATGACTGGCCTACCTAGCTCTCTTTAAGCTTCACCTTTTCAGATACTGCTATAGAATGACCTTTACACCTCAGCCGTAGGAACACTTTCTTTGGAGTGGAGGACAATTTTCACCAAGCAATGATCAGAGTCAGGGGCAGACTGACCATTTGGAAACTAGGGCACTGCCCCAGGGCCCAGGGTCAGTAGGGGGCCCCATGAGATGCATGTATGAAAAATAGTTATTAAGAGGTTGTCAAATGAATTATCATGTCACCCAATATTTGGTCTCCATTCAGTAGCCAAAAGAGGCATTCAAAAAAGGGGATTTGTGAAAAGAAATTCACAGAAAAAGCGGCTACATTATGAACAGAACGCGACACTCAGAAAAATTTCCAAAAATTATGCTTTATTACACATATATAAATATGACATATGGGCATTCGCCCTGGTTTACCATCACCTCAGTATGAGACAATACACACAGACCTAAAACCATATAAAATGACACCAAGACCGATCTAAATGCATGTGCAACAGAAAAAATGACTGCAAGAGTCTAATATCCCTGTAGCACAGACACATAGGTGAACACTTCCCAAAAGAGGTGTATCCAAAAATTATACCATAGGCATACCATAATGTTGAATATTTATGTAGAACAATACCATTATGGTGAATCCCAATCAGGGAATCCAAAAATTGTACTATGGAAAAATATCACATGTATACAATGCAGCAAGCACAATAGGCGTCAAGAAGAGAACAACAAGCCTCAGGCCTGTATGGGGGGAGACATAAATGTCAAATATATAATGCAATACATTCCTGTGCCGGCACAAGTGGTTGGGGCCCATTCATCTGTAATATAAACAGCTGTATCCTAGAGCTCTTGAATGAAAGAATGCCCCATTTATTCCCAGGATGGAAGAAAAGATGCAAAAAGCAGCACTCTGCTTGAAGTGGTATCTTCACCACTAAATGTGGACTACACACCACCTTTCGTAGGAAAAACAGGACATATCCCAAAAGATCTTCTGCCCGTTGAGATATATGTGGTATATCCTGTATCCTATACAACGCACCATGATGTCCCCATCCTGTAGTGAGATAAATGATATGTGGGAAGTCACTGACAGAGTATACACTCAATAAGATATATAGGTCATATAGATCACAGAGGACCATATATCTAATGTCCTGTAACAGTCCACTCACCACCTGTGCTGTGGGTATTAGGAATGAAAGAGATGTCCTTCATGGGTACTGCCATACACGGCCACAGAGGCCTAGGAACCACCGCTGACATCCGCCGATATACCGTGGGTTCCAGCCCCTTCTTGGCGCTTGTGCTGCTCACATTTGCCTCATGGCATGTGAAGATGGCTTCCTCCTTATGGGTCAGCGTGCGTTCCACCTAATGCGCATGACCGGAAGTGACGTATCTGACGTATGACGTCAACGCGTTTCGCCGATGGGCGTATCTCACTCAGCTTCGTCAGGACCAATGAAACAACTGCATTTCAATTTCCTATTTATAGTGGGTAAAGACCCACCCATTTATGCAAAAAAGCTAACCTGCAATTGTTCCAAATGGAAGAAAAAAGGGGGCTAAATTTTTAGCACAACTGCTGGTCATTATTGAATATAATTAAAAAGACAGACGGCTGGAGACAACAGAGAGGAGAGAGGCTTGGCAATTTTAACAATGCATATATTGATCAAAAGATCATGAATTAAATATACCAGTCAATTAACGCTTTTATCACATTTTAACCAGAAGATGACGATATAAATCAGAGAATCAACTATTCTATTCATTGAATCAGGTTTTTTAGGAGACAATGTAAATTACCAAAGGACACCACAAGATGGCAATATAACCTGAGAGTTCTCATAAGGGTCATTACAACAAAAATACCCCAATTCTCAGGCAACCATCCTATGGTGTGGTTATTATTCAAAAAGAGAAGGTACTAAGGGACAATTAACCAGATAATCAATCCTTTTACATTTTTTAGAGCTATATTAAAGCTCATACCATAAGATCGTCCATATTTTTGTTAATATTCCCAATATATATGGATTTATTTTGGGGTTATTTAATCTGAAGTCCAACCCTTTATAAAGACAAAAAAATGCCGTAGATTGCCCATCGCATGGCAATAAACAGGTACATAGTCCTATAAACCTATTTTTCCAAAAACACTTGGAGGTCACATTCCACATTTAACCCCTTAGGGTACAGTGTATCAAGTTTATATATCCAATGTTTCTCCTTTTTAAGCAGTTCTCTGTCAAAATCACCTCTCCTTTGTGGGAAGTGCAGTGCATAGAAACCTTTTACTTTTGTACCGTCCAGTTTACCTCCATGATATTTAGCGTAATGTTGGGCAAGATTACTGTCAGGGTCATTTGATCTAATGTCTCTAAGATGTTCACCTATTCGTACTTTAAGTTGTCTTTTAGTCTTACCAACATACATCTTTTTACAGGGACAGGTTAAGATATATAATACTCTCACTGTGGAGCAGTTTATGAGACTCTGAATCTTATAATGAGTGTTATTTCCTGAATCATAAAAGGAATCCGTACGATCCACATATTTGCAGATTTGACATTTTCCACATTTAAACATCCCCTTGGTACGTGATTTTAACCATGTTGTTTGTTTTAATGGTTGATAATCTGAATGAATAAGGAGGTCACCAAGATTTGGTGCTCTTCTTGCTACCATCTGGGGACGCTCACCTACAATCTTACTCAGCCTAGGGCATTGAGTTAGAATCTTCCAATGTTTTTCTAATATCAATTTTACATCTTGCCATTGGGCTCCAAATTGGGTTATCATTCTAACAGGTTGATCACTCGGTTTAGCCTTTACATCCTTTTTAGGGGATAATAAGTCCTCGCGGTCAGTTTGATATGCCCGTCTCCGAGCATTTCTAATTTGGGAGTGGGAATATCCCCTTTCTCTAAATCTTCTATAGAGGTCCTGAGCCTCCATTCTAAAGTCATTGATGTTTGAGCAATTTCTCCGACATCTCAAAAACTGTCCCACTGGAATCCCTGAAATCAGTGAACGTGGATGATAGCTTCTTGCCTCTAGTAGGGTGTTGGCAGCAGTAGGTTTTCTATATGTCTTTGTAAGGAGTCTTCCATTCTCAAGTCTAATCTCCAGATCCAGAAAAGAAATACGTCTTTCATCAAATATATACGTGAGTCCAATGTTGAAGGAGTTCTGATTTAACTCTCCCAAAAATAGTTTTAATTCCTCAGATGTTCCTCGCCATACCAGGAACACATCATCTATATATCTTAACCAGATCTGGACATTAGCAAGAAATCTTGATGATCTGAAGACAACCTGCTCCTCCCAAAACCCCAAGTGGAGACATGCGTAGGCTGGAGCCCACGGTGCTCCCATACTGGTACCTCTAGTTTGTTGATAAAAGGTATTGTTAAATTGAAAAAAGTTATGTTTTAATGCAAACTACAATAACTCACTAATAAATTCGTTCTGTCCTCCCAAAGTAGGATATGTTTTATCAAGAAAATAGGAAACTGATCTTACACCACATTCATGTGGGATAGAGGTGTAAAGTGATTCCACATCTATTCCCACTAGAATGGAATTATCATTAATGATCATGTTTTCAATCTTAGCCAACACATCTTTAGTGTCCCTTACATAGGAGGGGAGATTAGGAACCATATCTTTAAGGAACAAATCTATATATTTCCCTGTTTTATCTAGGGGACCATTAATGGCTGAAACAATAGGTCTACCTGGAGGGTTTTCTTGATTTTTATGTATTTTAGGGATAATGTAAAAAGTAGGGTGATTAAATTCTTCAGTTCTCAGATAGTCATATTCTTTTTTAGTTAACAAACCCACTTCTTTTCCTAGTATTAAGATGGAATTTAATTTTTTTACCACCATATGGAAAGGATTCGCAGTCACTTTCCTATATGTGGATGAATCACTCAATAAGCGTTTCACCTCCCTGACATAGTTTTGTTCATTCAAAATCACTACATTACCCCCTTTATCACTTCTCTTAATAACAATATCTTTAGTCTCTTTTAGTTCTTTAAGAGCTTTTCTTTCTTTTTTGGTAAGATTATCACCAATTGGCATTTTCCACTCAAGATTCAGACTCAGGGAGGTGAAACGCTTATTGAGTGATTCATCCACATATAGGAAAGTGACTGCGAATCCTTTCCATATGGTGGTAAAAAAATTAAATTCCATCTTAATACTAGGAAAAGAAGTGGGTCGTCAGATACGTCACTTCCGGTCATGCGCATTAGGTGGAACGCACGCTGACCCATAAGGAGGAAGCCATCTTCACATGCCATGAGGCAAATGTGAGCAGCACAAGCGCCAAGAAGGGGCTGGAACCCGCGGTATATCGGCGGATGTCAGCGGTGGTTCCTAGGCCTCTGTGGCCGTGTATGGCAGTACCCATGAAGGACATCTCTTTCATTCCTAATACCCACAGCACAGGTGGTGAGTGGACTGTTACAGGACATTAGATATATGGTCCTCTGTGATCTATATGACCTATATATCTTATTGAGTGTATACTCTGTCAGTGACTTCCCACATATCATTTATCTCACTACAGGATGGGGACATCATGGTGCGTTGTATAGGATACAGGATATACCACATATATCTCAACGGGCAGAAGATCTTTTGGGATATGTCCTGTTTTTCCTACGAAAGGTGGTGTGTAGTCCACATTTAGTGGTGAAGATACCACTTCAAGCAGAGTGCTGCTTTTTGCATCTTTTCTTCCATCCTGGGAATAAATGGGGCATTCTTTCATTCAAGAGCTCTAGGATACAGCTGTTTATATTACAGATGAATGGGCCCCAACCACTTGTGCCGGCACAGGAATGTATTGCATTATATATTTGACATTTATGTCTCCCCCCATACAGGCCTGAGGCTTGTTGTTCTCTTCTTGACGCCTATTGTGCTTGCTGCATTGTATACATGTGATATTTTTCCATAGTACAATTTTTGGATTCCCTGATTGGGATTCACCATAATGGTATTGTTCTACATAAATATTCAACATTATGGTATGCCTATGGTATAATTTTTGGATACACCTCTTTTGGGAAGTGTTCACCTATGTGTCTGTGCTACAGGGATATTAGACTCTTGCAGTCATTTTTTCTGTTGCACATGCATTTAGATCGGTCTTGGTGTCATTTTATATGGTTTTAGGTCTGTGTGTATTGTCTCATACTGAGGTGATGGTAAACCAGGGCGAATGCCCATATGTCATATTTATATATGTGTAATAAAGCATAATTTTTGGAAATTTTTCTGAGTGTCACGTTCTGTTCATAATGTAGCCGCTTTTTCTGTGAATTTCTTTTCACAAATCCCCTTTTTTGAAGGCCCCATGAGATGCCCCTGGTACCTTTTTCTTAGGCTTTTTTTAGTTTTGGCAAGAACACAGGGGCCCCATGATCCCCTATTGCCCGGGGGCCCCTTGAGTTGTCAGTCCGCCCATGATCAGAGTACTCTTTTATCACACTGCAGTGGGAGAAAAAAATGTACCTAAACCCAAAAAGGAAAAATATATTTTGTTTACAAACGATTTTATTGTACAAGAGTAGACAGTAGAACAACAGCACACTTTAAAAGTGATATTGTCAGCAAAAACAAGGCACTTTTGAAAAGTACAATACATAAAGGTATATTAACATAACAAAGAAGATAAGAAAAAAAAAGAGGAAGTTACAAGTGCATGAAGTACGTAAATGACAAAATAGGTTAGGTGATACACCTGTCAATAGTACATGCCAGCCAACTTTTACTGGGGATGTTATTAAGCATGTAATAAGTGTCTGCAATCTCTCCATGACTCCCATTTTTTATCGTATAAGTGCAGCTTATCCAGTAGGGTATAATGAATGCGTTCCATAAGCATTACAGTGTCAATTCTGTGTAAAACGGAGTCTAAGGGTACAACATTGGACCTCCAATGTAGGGCAATAGACCATAAAGTGGCAATACATAATGTGTGTATCAATCTCAGATTGGCATCAGAGACCCCTGGGATATGGGCCCCCAACAAACAGGTCTGCATGGACAATCGTATCGGGGCGCCCGACAATAAGGTAGCGACCTCAGAAATCCTACGCCAGATCAAAGATATGGTCGGGCAATCCCAAAATATATGAACCAAAGTACCCGTGCAGTCACAGCCCCGAAAACATAGAGGGGACGTTTGTGGAAACAGTACATGTAGTCTTGACGGGGTATAATACCATCTGGTTAGAACTTTAAGGGCCGTCTCACGAACCGAAAGAGATCTAGAGCTCTTGCATATATTATCCACCATGGAATCCCAATCCTCATCCGAAAAAGTGACGCCACAATCCTCCTCCCATTTTCGTCTGTACAAAGGGGGAGCATGAAAAAGACAGATCAAAAATTGGTGATAAAGATTTGAGATAAGACCCCTACCCCTGGGAGAGTCACGGCTGACACGTTCAAAAAAGGAAATCGGAGAGGATGGGGCAAGGCCAAAGTGCGCTTTAAAAAAGTGCCTAATCTGTCTATAACGAAGGTACTCGCGAAGAGGAACATCAAACAACACGCGCAGCATATCAAAGGTAATATAAGATCCTCCTCTTTGGAAATCAGACAATCTGATAAAAGATCGATCATACCACCAACGAAACATATGAGGGAAAAATATATTTTGAAGCTTACTAGTCTTGAGATGTTGTGGCTAAACTAATTTTATTTTTTCAAGCCTTTTTTTGCGTTTGTTTTTCTCATCTGTTTATCTTGCCAATTATACACTGCATTGTATCCATGGAGGTAGCCATGGTTGTCACCCCAGCTGGACTACTAACATGTCTTCCACCTTCAATCTTCATTATATGTGAATGGGGGGATTAGTAATTTACAGAAGGAAGATAACATGGTTTGAGTTTTTAATTCAGTTTACAGGAATTGACAAGCAAAATGCATTTCTGGCAACATCCGCAGGTATTTTGTGTATTTGTTAAGAATAATTTCAGTACGAAAATCAAAAATTAATGCAGCCATTGCATCTAAGGACTGTTGCAGCATATTCATTTTTGATCTTACGTTTCACTATCCATTAAAAGACACATGTATGACATTCTAGGGGGGCTATTGCCAATCAAAGAACGGTAGGTAGCTGCCTAGAAAATGTGTGAGTAGAGTTGTTCAGGTACAAGGAACAAACAGCAAGGGTTGGTGATTTTAGCTTCCAGTAGGACAATGTCTAGGACATTGTAAAAATTATCAGATGGTGCAAGAAGCAAAGTGTATGCCCAAAGTGCAGTAGCCAGGGGCGGACTGACAACTCATGGGGCCCCTGGGCAATAGGGGATCATGGGGCCCGTGTCCTTGCCCAAACTCAAATAAGCCTATAAAAAGGTACCAGAGGCATTTCATGGGGCCCCCTACTGACCCCAGGCCCTCGGGCAGAGCCCAAGTGCTGGAATGGTCAGTCCGCCCCTGGCAGTAGCCTTCAGATACTAACAACTATACTTTATCCGGAAGAAAGACTAAGAGAACATTTATCCTAAATAATTACTATGGGTACTGTACTTTTCATGTAGCAATTTGTTTCTTTGAACTGTTTTCTTTAAAAAGCTAGAACACGTTTCCTGCAATTTCTGGCTGTACTTTACCTTCTACCTACAGCAGCCTGCTCTAATATTACTTTGATTACAGAATGGGAACTGGCAATGCTGCCTTCAAACTGAAAGCTATCCAAGCAATAAAGAGGATAAAACACAACCAGTCATTACAACAGAAACATTAGAGCAGTTTTAAACCCCAAACCAAAAATGTCATATATTGCAGATTACCAATTATTAGATGTGGTGTCTGCATCAATCTTCTATTCTTTGGCTTTTCCCTCTTTGTTTTTACCAGGTGATCTGGCCAGGAACACACCTCTTGTATTACAGTGCCCCCACTCTGGATGAAGAAGCACAGAAGCAACTATGGATAGAAGCATTGTCAGGCTGAGGGAAGGGATGTGTTAGGTGTTCTAACAGATTTAAATACACTAACAAGTTGAAGCCAAACGCCAGCTAATACTTTATAAGCAGTTACAGCAAACATTTTTTTTCCTATTGGGATGAAGGCTTTACATAAATAAATAAATAAAAGCTGTTCATTTTAATCACACCTGTCAGTGGTAATGGTAAATGGGTTGTTTCATCTTGTAACTGATGCATTCTGCTGGAGAGCTTGTTCTTTTGATAAACAACAGACTTATTGGCTGGATCACCAAGTGAAAATAGAAGAAAGAAAGCCTGAAAAAAAAAATGGGGGGAGGGTTGGCATGGCAACCACTCAGGAAAATGGCAGCCTAAATCAGGTGCTCTACTCCATGTGAGAAAAATATTAAAGCCAGCAGATCTTCCCAACTGCTATCACATTCCTGACACAGCGCACAGTCATACCCACCAAGGGGGAAAAGACCTGCAAGAGGAAAGCGCACACTCAGCTGCAGATACTGTTTTTTCTCCTCCAACATGGCAGAGGCAGTAATGTCATACAAGCTACCAGTTGTGCTCCAGGAATGTCTAAGGTGGCTCTGGGACAGAAGGGATCACACACTCGGCAAAATCATCACCAGGCTCTTCCAATCCCTCCACCAAGCGCGCTGCAAAAATCTAAGCCCCAGACAACCCAAGATGCAGAGGCACACCAACCTAGAGCTACTGGAGAAGTGAGCAACACTTTTGAATGTATGGATTATTGTGAGCCACAATTTATTCCTATTTCTTTTTTTCATTCCCCAACACCAACCAACCTATATTGGATACTACAATGAATGATATGCTGCTTTATTTGTGATCATCCCTCCACTCTGATCTGCTATCCTGTATGAACTGTTTTAAGGAAAAAATCTTGATTTAGGGGAAAGAGCGGGACATGTGAGGAATACGATAGGAAAATTAGCTTCTTCCTTCCTTTTACTTGACTCTTATAATGAAAAAGAGGGGGGCATATCCTGATTGAAAGCCAAAGTGGTGGATCTGGAGGACAGGTCACACTATAATAGTTTAAAAATAAGGGGTATTCCAGGGGTCATACAACCCACATATGTTCATGACCTCCTATGCGCTATCTTAGCCACTGTAGCAGTTACTGAGCTGATTGTTGATAGTATCCACTGCCTTCCCAAGCCTTTTTAACCAGTCAAACAATGTCCTAAGATACGTTATTTTTCGTATCTACTTTTACCATATCAAGGAAAAGGTTTTGCAGATCTTCTGGTATACCAGAGCAGTATTCTACCTTACAGGTGTTTGTGGGTCTCTTTGCAACTCTGTAATAATTTGCTCACGATCACTAAAACCACAAGATCACAAAATTCCTTATCGCTAGGGTACTCCAACTAAGCTTAATATCACCTACAATGATTCAACCTCATCTGTCTCCACATTGGATGAAGGGCTCATACTACTCAGGAACTGGGACATTCTTCCAGAACTCCCACCCCCTAACAACACATCATCATCACTCACAACTGTAACACCAGACTGCAAGTGGTCACCCACAAGAAGAAAGGTAAAAAGAAAATCCCACCAGAGAAGCAACTTACTGCCCTCTCTATTCTATTGTCTAATCATCCTCCATTCACTTGGAGCTGTTCCATCTTAGTTCTTATATCCCCACTAGCACATGTGCAGTTTTATCTGTACCTGGATCCTTTACCAGATCCAATGTTTTGTATGCCTTAATGCTACATGAATTGTGTCCTATGTTGAGGACTGTGTTTCTATTGTTTTTCTTTTGTATACTTGCAGTACACACTTTGATATGGGAAACTGTCTCCAGTATCTTCCAGATTAAGAACATTAAGAACAATCGCTCTAACTCGAAGTATCAAAGCAGTAGTAACCACTTTTATGGGTATGGCGGCAAGCTGTTGGTATCAGTTCTGCAGCTTTAATTGGATTAAAAATAACTTCTTTAAAGTGATATTAAAGTCTTCTTTTTTTTTAAATAACATACATGTCATACTTACCTGCTCTGTGCAGTGGTTTT
Organism: Staurois parvus; assembly: GCF_062004578.1. Taxonomy (NCBI): domain Eukaryota; kingdom Metazoa; phylum Chordata; class Amphibia; order Anura; family Ranidae; genus Staurois; species Staurois parvus. The sequence goes on from NW_028317941.1 coordinate 2,824,610, forward strand.
GCACAGAGCAGCCCAGATCCTCTTCATCTTGATTTCTCCACCGACACTCCTGGCCCCTCCCTCCTGCTGAGTGCCGCCAGAGCAAGCAGCTTTCTCTGGGGGCACCCATGCAGGTGCGCTCCTGAGCCGAGGCTCTGCGTGTCCATTCACACACAGAGCCACAGGTCGGCCTCGCCCCCTCCCTCTCCTGACTGGCTCACTGGCTGTGATTGACAGGCAATGGCTCCTGCTGCTGCCTTAGCCAATCAGAAGTGAGAGTCCCTGAAGAGTTGAGGCTCCCGTGAACATTGCTGAATCTAGAGAGGGCTCAGGTAAGTATTGGGGGGGGGGGGGGGGCTAAAGGTTTTTTAAACCTTAAGAAATCTTTAGCCTTTAGAACCACTTTAAATGTTTGAGGCCTAAACTATCCTGTTAAATGCACATCACTGTGGTTGGTGGTCTGCACTTTACAATACAATATACTCTGTATCCAAGAGACACACTTCCAAACACATCCACTCCTAAATGTTCCCACAAAAATGTTCTTTTCATCTTTATGGCCACTGCTTCAGTCAAGAAGATAGGTGTCTTAATTGCTATTAAGGACTCACTAACATTTACATAGGTGAATTAAATTCTCGATCCAGAAGGCAGATACATCATCCTACTATGTTAACTGAACTCTAAACCACACACTATTGTAAACATTTATGCTCCTAATACTCATTGATATTGAAAATGTTTTGCAAAATCAGCTCTATTAAAGAGATTATTTTATCCTTTGTGGAGACTTCAATAGCATATTGGATTTAACATCATGATCCAGACACAACTTGACTGTTTTTTAACCTTTCTTCCATGCTGAAGAAGTTTATGATGTTTTGAGGTGCCAACATGCTAAACGAAAAAAAAAAAAAATACCAACTTCTCAGCCAGACACAACTCCTATTCATGGATAGATTTGTCCATGGTGGACAAATGGCTACTTCAATGTATCTCCTCCACCATACATGATATTACAAGGGAAACCCATGCAGTGGTTTCTATTTCTGTTATGAAGAACTAGTCTGTTTATCTCTGTTGTAATTCCCACGTCATTACTTCCCCACAACATCTCTATCCTCTGACCAATTTGACTCGAATAGGGACTTAGTACCAGACACTTTTACTTTATGGAATGCTCACAAAGCATATATAAGGGTATTATTCTTCAAATCTACGCTAGAACCAAGAAGTCGTGAAATCAAAAGATCACAGACCTCTTAAACAAAAGGCATACCTTAGAATCTAAGAAGAAGACTTCACCGGACCAGACGAATTCCCTAACTCTTTCCAGCCTTAGGCATGATTTGCGTATATTACTCTGTGAACAACATGATAGCTATTCCTGGACCTTGAAGCTTAACTATTATGCCAGTAGTAACAGAACTGGAAAACTCATTGCTCAGAGAGTTAAAGGCCAGCATAGCAAAACTAGAATTACTCATCATAAACCTATTTGACAATCACAAAATCACAAACCCCCAGGCCATCTCTAACTCCTTTGCAGACTCCTATAGTTCTTCATACAATCTACAAGATAATTTGTATACTCCTCAACCAACAATAATCTGCCTTTTTAGTTATATTGCACCTCCTACATTTGACAGAAGCTCAACTCAAATGTCTTAATGCACCATTCATGCAAACAGAGATAGGTAAAATTACACATTCTCAATCTTCTAATAAAACTTATTGCCCAGCCGAGATGGGTTCACTAATGAGTACTATGAATTATTCAAAAACATTCTTAGCCCATTTATTGACAATCTTTACTCTGTGGCAGTCTCACAATCCTGCATTCTGCAGGAAATTATGAAAGTCTTTATTGTTACTATTTCAAAATCTGGCAAACCACCAATGTCCTCTCAACATTTTTGCCTGGTTTCTCTATTAAATATAGATGGGAAAATCTACACAAAGCTCATAGCCTCTTGCCTCCTTAATACTCTCCCCACTTTGATCAACCTGATCAAGCAGGGCATACGTGGGGTAGACAATCGTCAGATGCTAAGAGAAGAATATCAAATGTAATTCTCTTTGTTGAGATTACTTCTCTGCTCCTCTCTACAAACACAGAGAAGGCATTTGTTTGAATACATTGGTCATACTTGCTAAATTTGGATTCACTGGTCATATTAATTCTGCTATTTTGGCATTTTATTCCTATTTCTCTGCTCCAGTGTATGTATCCGAAATGCTATATAAAACATTTAGTGTTACCAATTATTCAAGGCAGGAGTGCCTACTCTCACCCTTTATCTTTTGTATTTCAATGTTTTTATTAATTTATAAACAGTTTAAAACATTAGTATAACACCGACAGTAACTCAAACTAAAGGCAGATATCCACTGCCACACCAAAAACAAACAGAAAAAGAAAAGAGGAGTACAAAAGGAAAAAGATAACAAGACCAAGAGCAGGGGTCTGAGAACGCCAATACTGAGCAACATCACAACCCCAGACTAGCCAGGGGGAGCGTGGGAAAGGCATATTGCAACCATGGCTCCCATATTTTCAAGAATTTCCATTATGAGTCATTACAGATACTCAACATCTGTTCATTGAGCATCATAATGGTCATACGATCCCGCACCCCCTGAAGAGGGACAAACGGGCTCTTCCAGGTCTGAGCAATTGTTCTAGTGACTGACAAAAACAAATAGGAAGCCAACTTCTCTCACCCTTTATCTTTAATCTACTTATTAAGCCTTTGGCAGAGACTGTAAAGTCCAATCCTGCGATTTTAGGTTTCACATTTCCAGACAAACTGCATACAATCCAATTATTTGCGGATGACGTACTCCTAATACTGACTAACCTAACTGCATCACTACCAAAGGTCCATCAGATTCTGTCAACCTTTATTACTGTCTCATACTATAGGGTAATTTTTTCTAAACCCCTAATTCTAGATTTAGGTTAACCAACCCACTAAATGCCATCACTTTCTTATAAATGGAATGACAGCAGCCTCCCATATTTAGGCATTACTTTACCTTCTTAAACTAGCCTACTTTCTGACTGCTCATAGAAAAGCTGTACAGAGAGGTTGCCCGTCTAACCAAGTCCAATCATTCATGGTCTCGTAGACTTACAGTACATCCTTTAAAATGCTCCTACCACCAAAATATTATACATTTTTTTGACCCTCCCCATTCCTCTACCATCTAAATATCTGACCTCTTTGAACTCACTCTACAAACCCTTTCTATGGAACCATAAAATACCTTTAAGTGCATACTCACATCTCATCAAACATAGAAAGGTTGGGGGCATGGGATCTATAGATTTCTCTGACTATCTAATTTCTATCTAATTGATATAGATCAGTCCTTAGTTCTTGGAGGAAACTTCAGTCCTCCCTTTTAGCTTGGAGAGCTCTATGCTCTACCTCTCTGAATCTTACACAGGTCTCCCCTCTACAAGTGTCATTGCTTCTATTAGAATTGATTGTACTTCCTCTCTCTGTAAGTTCCTGGACCCACAAGGGAATCGATTTTGCATCTGCTTTGTATGACAAAAACACCCAAAAAGCTTTGACACTGGTGGAAGAAACTAACCAGCCAAATTGACAGTTTGTTTAAACATATACAAATAGAGAATGCATACAGAAAATCTGTGTGAAGATGGTATTGGCCCCAGGAACACCATAAATGATAATATTGAGTCAGACAAGGTGCAAAGAGCCCAATGGCTCATCTAAGAGGCAGAAAACAAGTATCCCCTATATGCAGGTATGGGTGGCATACAACAGGGCCCACATTGTTCCCCAATAGAAAGGAGTTAGCCTACAAAAACAATGAATATTGTGATATTATGAAGGATCGTGATATAATTTTATGGAAAGCCTGTCACAACCCTTACTTGAAGGTAGCAAGGTCCAGAATATTTTTTCCTGACTTTTCTGTTTAAGTGCAGAGACAGCTGGCAAAATATGCAGAAGTTATAAAACATCTTCAATAATTTAATTTCTCATATTCTACCTTGTATCCAGCCAAGTTGTGAGTGGTTGAAAATGGCACCGCTCATTTTTTTTACCCTCCTTCTGCTGTATCTCAAAGGCTGGATACTAAGGAGAAACATTTTCATTCCAGTTTACCCTTGTGAAGGGCTGAGTAAATATACTGTATATATGTCAAGGTCCTACCTTTTCCCAGAGGTTATGTTACTCCATGTGCTGGCATCCATCTTGGATTTCTGCTGAGCATGGTGGGAATCTTTTATGCCTTCAGGTCTCTGAGGTCCATCCCCCAGAGGGGTGTGGCTGAGTACATATAAGCCTGTGATCCGCACATGCTCTTTGCACTTGTGTCTTGTGTCTTGGTCTTGCTACAGCTCTGTGTATATGCTCGTGACTCTTCTGGTATCTGACTCGGCTTGTGACTAAGACCATTCTCTGTGTTTTCCTTCGATCTGACCTTCCGTTGCTGAACCCGGCCCCTGACCTGTGATTCTCTGTCTACTGTTCTGTACCGTTTTGTCCCGTTGTTGTTGACCCGGCTTGCCTGACTACGCTATTGTCATTCTCACCAGCTACACGCCATTGGCGGCGGCCATTACCACAGTCGGGGTGTCTCGGGGGCCGCGACCTGGTTCCTGGCTGCGTCAAGTCCATCCCCACCATCAGGGGCCCTGGTGAAGGGCAGCCTGGGACTTAGACTCCGCGCCCTGAGGGAATTCGGTCTGTTGGTGGTGGTTGTCGTCAGCCAGTGCGTTACCCTGCCACTAGGCCTACCTGTCCGTTCCACAGCCCTGCCCTGATATTACACAAGTGCCATGAACCCTGACGGTGCAGGTACGCCTTCGCTTCCAATGTTGGTCGCCAGACTGGATCAACAGGATCTCCTCTTGGATCAGTTCGCTCAGGCGTTGCAAACTCTGCTTGCACACACCGCGCACCTTACTCCTGGTGTTATTAGGCCGGTTGTCACTCCGGTGGTCGCTCGCGCTGCTGTTCCGCTTGTTGCGCCTACGCCCAGAAGTATGACTGGTTCAGCCCCTCTTCCACAGCGCTTTGGGGGTGAGCCGAGTCAGTGTCGTGGGTTCCTCAACCAGGTGGGGATTTACTTCGAATTAATACCCCACGCTTTTCCGACTGAGAGGTCAAAGGTGGGTTTCCTAATATCACTACTCTCAGACAAGGCCTTGGCCTGGGCGAATCCCTTATGGGAGAGGAATGACCCAGTGATTCACGAGTTTTCCGGTTTTGTCGATGCCTTCCGTAGGGTATTCGACGTACCAGCTCGCTCCGCCTCGGCTGCCAAGCTGCTCATGTCTATGCATCAGGGTTCACGGACCGTTGCCGAGTATGCCATAAAGTTTCGTACCCTGGCAGCAGAGGTGGGTTGGAACAATGAGGCTCTGGTGGCTGCGTTTTCTCAGGGTCTTTCTGATGCATTGAAGGATGAGATCGCAGCCAAGGAATTGCCTGTGGAGCTGGAAGCACTAATTTCCTTCCTGATCCTGATTGATACCAGGCTCAGGGAGAGGCCTTCACTCAAGGAACGCCTGCGGAGGCCTTCCAATCGACTGGCACCTGCGTTTTCTGTCCCACCCGATCCTCCCTCTCCTCCCACGCCTCCTGGGGATAAATTGTCTGGTGGTGAGCCCATGCAGCTGGGGTTTGCTCACCTTTCCGAGGGAGAGCGGGCTGCTCGGCGTCGGGAGGGTCGCTGCCTGTACTGTGGTCTTGGTGGGCACTTTCGGCAGTCCTGTCTGGTCCGTCCGAGAAACGCTCGCACCTGAGATCCTGTCGGGGACAGATCTTGGGTGGAGTCTCCTCGTCCCCGGCGTTCCGCAGAGATAAGCCACTGATCACCGTTGTCCTCTCTTGGTCGGAGGGCTCGGTGACGGCCCAGGCGTTGGTAGATTCTGGGGCCGGCGGGTTGTTTATGGACAGCTCGTTTGCTGCCCAGCACTCCATTCCCCTGCAGGCTCGAGTTACCCCATTGGTTCTCGAGGCGATAGATGGCAGGCCCCTGTGACCACTGCAGGTTACCCACGAGACTATTCCAGTTGAAGTAGCTATTGGGGCTGTTCACAGGGAGTTGGCCTGTTTCCAGGTGATTTCTTCTCCACACTATTCGGTGGTTTTGGGGTATCCCTGGCTCCAGATGCACAATCCAACCTTCAATTGGCAAACAGCCGTGGGCCGGTTAAGGTGTTGTGTGCCTCCTCGGACTCTGCGTTGCCCACTGATTATGGGGAGTACCAGGACGTGTTTGATAAGGTACGTGCTGGTGCCTTACCTGCTCATCGTCCTTACGACTGCGCCATATCCTTGCAACCCGGTGCTACTCCTCCGCGTGGCAGGGTGTATCCTCTCTCGGTTACGGAGAATAAGGCCATGGAGGAGTACATTGCGGATGCGCTTTCCCGGGGGCACATTCGTAAGTCTACTTCCCCAGCAGGAGCGGACTTTTTCTTTGTAAAGAAGAAGGGTGGTGAATTCAGGCCTTGCATTGATTATAGGGGTCTTAATCGAATCACCACTAAGAATGCCTACCCGATTCCCTTGATTACTGAGTTGTTCGACCGCCTTAAGGGGGCAACAGTCTTTACCAAACTTGACCTTAGGGCGGCGTACAACCTCGTACGGATCAAACAGGGGGATGAGTGGAAGACCGCGTTTAACACCAGAACCGGTCACTACGAATACCTGGTGATGCCCTTCGGGTTGTGTAACGCGCCCGCAGTTTTTCAGGAATTCATAAATGATGTCCTTCGTGACTTGTTGCAGTAGTGCGTGGTAGTTTACTTGGATGACATCCTGGTTTACTCTGCCTCCATGGAGTCCCATATCCAGGATGTCAAGCAGGTGCTGCAACGATTACATGAGAACGAAGTTTTTTGTAAACTTGAGAAGTGCGAATTCCATCAATCCCAAGTTGCCTTTTTAGGCTACATCATTTCTGCGGAGGGATTCTCCATGGACCCTCAGAAGGTTTCGACGGTTCTGCAGTGGCCTCGTCCCAATGGTCTTCGGCTCATTCAGCGCTTTTTGGGTTTTGCCAACTACTATAGGAAGTTCATCAGGAACTTCTCCACGCTGGCAAAGCCTCTCTCAGACCTGACCAAGAAGGGCAGTAATCCTCACGAGTGGCCATCCGAGGCCATCGTAGCTTTCGAGGCTCTGAAATCTGCCTTCGCTTCGGCTCCGATACTGTCTCATCCCAATCCTGGATTGCTCTTCGTCCTTGAGGTTGATGCATCCGAGATGGGAGTAGGCTCTCTCCTGTTTCAACGTCGGTCGCCCGATGGACCCCTACTTCCCTGTGGGTTCTACTCCAGGAAGCTTTCCTCTGCAGAGTGCAACTACCAGATTGGAGATAGGGAGTTGTTGGCAATCATTCTGGCTTTCAAGGAATGGAGGCACCTGCTCGAGGGCTCCGCGGTTCCGGTCCTCATTCTTACCGATCATAAGAACCTGACTTATCTTTCGGAGGCCAAAAGATTGACACCCTGTCAGGTCAGATGGGCCTTGTTCTTGTCACGGTTCAACTATGTGGTCTCCTATTTGCCTGGTTCCAAGAATGTCAGGGCTGATGCATTATCGCGGCAATACTCTGAGTTGTCCAGGGAGGACTCTGAGCCAATATCAGTCATACCTCCGGATCAGATCCTGGCTGCCATTCGCACCAGTCTGACTTCTCCCCTTGGGGAGCAGATTTTGGCGGCTCAAACTGACGCTCCTCCCGAGAGACCGGAGGGTAGATGTTTTGTACCCGAGGGGTTGCGCATCCGTCTGCTGCGTACCTACCATAACTCCAAAACTGCCGGGCATCCGGGGAGGAACCAGTTGTCTTGGGTCGTCTCTCGGTTGTTCTGGTGGCCAACTCTCCGTGCCGACATTGCCTCTTATGTAGCGGCATGTTCGATCTGTGCCCAGAATAAATCTCCACGGCATCTTCCAATGGGTCTTCTGCAACCCATTCCCAATGGGGAGCGTCCTTGGTCACACCTGGACTTTATTGTAGACCTCCCTGTGTCTCGGGGTCATACAGTCATCCTCATGGTCGTCGATCGTTTTTCAAAAATGTGCCATTGTATTCCACTCAGGAAATTACCAACAGCGCAAGAACTGGCCACGATCTTTTCCAGGGAGATTTTTTGCCTGCATGGGTTGTCCAAGGTGATTGTCTCGGACCGCGGGAGTCAGTTCGTGTCCAGATTCTGGCGCGCCTTCTGCTCCCAGTTGGATATTAGTCTCTCCTTTTCTTCAGCCTACCACCCGCAGTCCAATGGGGCTGCGGAGCGTCCCAATCAGGCCTTAGAACAATTCCTTCGGTGTTATATCTCGGACCATCAGGACGATTGGGCCGATCTCCTGCCTTGGGCAGAGTTTGCCAGGAACTCAGCGGTCAACTCCTCCTCCGGGATGTCTCCCTTCATGGCCAACTATGGGTACCAACCCGCGGTATTACCTGAGAGGTTCTCACCACAGGATATTCCGGCTGTGGAGAACCATCTTGCTGCCCTGCGTTCTTCATGGGGGCAGATCCAGAGGGCTTTGAGGGACTCGGCTCAGCGTCAGAAGTTCCAGGCTGATCGCAGACGGTTGCCCGCTCCTTCATACCAGGTCGGCGATCGGGTGTGGTTGTCTACTCGTAACCTCAATCTTCGGGTGCTCACACCCAAACTAGCTCCCCGTTTTGTCGGTCCTTTTCGCATTCTCCGCAAGGTGAATCCGGTGGCCTATGCCCTTGCCCTTCCACCTGGGATGCGGATCTCCAATATCTTTCATGTATCACTGTTGAAACCTCTGATCTGCAATCGCTTCACTACCTCTCTGCCTCGGCCCCGTCCCATTCGGGTTGACGGTCATGAGGAGTATGAGGTGAGCCGGATCCTGGACTCTCGATTGGTGCGCGGTCGATTACAGTTCCTGGTTCATTGGCGCGGTTATGGTCCCGAGTAGCGTTCCTGGGTTCCTTCCGCGGATGTCCATGCTCCTGCCCTCCTCCGCACTTTTCATACCCGCTTTCCTCAGAAACCTTTTGTTGAGCCGCGGAGGGGGAGGGGCCCTTGAGGAGGAGGTACTGTCAAGGTCCTACCTTTTCCCAGAGGTTATGTTACTCCATGTGCTGGCATCCATCTTGGATTTCTGCTGAGCATGGTGGGAATCTTTTATGCCTTCAGGTCTCTGAGGTCCATCCCCCAGAGGGGTGTGGCTGAGTACATATAAGCCTGTGATCCGCACATGCTCTTTGCACTTGTGTCTTGTGTCTTGGTCTTGCTACAGCTCTGTGTATATGCTCGTGACTCTTCTGGTATCTGACTCGGCTTGTGACTAAGACCATTCTCTGTGTTTTCCTTTGATCTGACCTTCCGTTGCTGAACCCGGCCCGTGACCTGTGATTCTCTGTCTACTGTTCTGTACCGTTTTGTCCCGTTGTTGTTGACCCGGCTTGCCTGACTACGCTATTGTCATTCTCACCAGCTACACGCCATTGGCGGCGGCCATTACCGCAGCCGGGGTGTCTCGGGGGCCGTGACCTGGTTCCTGGCTGCGTCAAGTCCATCCCCACCATCAGGGGCCCTGGTGAAGGGCAGCCTGGGACTTAGACTCCGCACCCTGAGGGACTTCAGTCTGTTGGTGGTGGTTGTCGTCAGCCAGTGCGTTACCCTGCCACTAGGCCTACCTGTCCGTTCCACAGCCCTGCCCTGACAATATATTTGTTTGTAAACCCCAGTCTGAATGGCTTTATTGTCTGATTTATGTCAGGGTAGCTCCACTGAGTAGTTTCTGTGTGGGGCATTGTTGTCTATTTTTCTTTGAGATTATTTGTTTGTTATTTGTTTCAAGTGATTATGAAGTTCTATGAGTTTTTTTATTTTTCTTTATTTGTAGTAGCAATACAATTCTTTGTGCACCCAAGAACTGCTACACATCTTTGGATATTTGCAGCAGACTCATGCTACGTATGGATAGGTGGTAAGCTATCTAGACTTCACTTATTTGTTGATAAGACTTAATATTATTATTTTTGCTTTAATTTCTTTTATTGGTCATGATTCCATTGTCATTATGATTATTGCATGTTATGTTTAGAAAGAGTACTATTATTTCTTGGAACATAAAGGGTTAAGTGATGCAATTAAGAGACAAGCTATGTTTACTACTCTAAAACAGTTCTTGCCCTCAGTAGTTTGCTGCAAGAGACACATCTCCGTAGGGACACTCAGATATATTTGAAATGTTACCAATATTGCATACAATGTTATTCTACTTTCTCATATTCTAGGGGGGTATCCACACTTGATAATGGGAGTGATTTCACTTGCAGGCAATAGATTTGCACAGATGTTATATTTTATTTTACTGTGTTTTGAATGCTTTAATACTTGTTGTTGCCAACGTATTTATTCCTCCTCCATATTCTCCTATGGTGCTTAGAGATCTCAATCCGTATTTGGACAAATATGGCACTATTCATAATATACTGTATTTAACAATTCCCTACGCCCTTTGCCATGTTTCTCCAGGAAATTGGCCTTATTGATATTTGGAGGTTAAAACATCCCACTGAACTGATCGTTAATTCTGTTTTTCCTGTACCCATATGGCCTTATCCAGAACTAACCTGGCATTAGGAAATATTGCGGTTCTGCTTTATGTTAAACATGTAGATTACTCGTCCAGAAACCTTTCAGATCAAATCCCTTTGATTCTCTCTTTAGAAGTAAATAATTGTTCCTATCGGGGTGGCTTCTGGAAGAAAAATCCGAACTGGTTAAGTCTTTTTACAACTCATAATCAAATTCATGCATTACAGGTGTTTCTTGAAGTGAACAGAGGTGAAGTACATACATGTATGATGTGGGATGCCTTGAAGGCATATCGGAGAGGTGTCTTTATCTCCCAGATATCTAAAATGAAGCAGACATCTAGGGAAGGGGAAACAGCTATTATAAAAGTGGCTGTCCAGGCAGAAACTGTGCATTTAGTGAATCCTTCTACTGATACCTAGGTGGTCTGGCTGGAACAGCAGCAGTTATATGCATTCCTTAAAAAAAGCTGAACAAAAATTATTTTTTATGCAGCAAGCATTTTTTGAGGAGGGGAAAACACAGGACATCTCCTGGCTAGTACTGTTAAATCTCAATGCCCACTGACAGATATTAGTGCATATCAAGATGCCTTAGGTAATACACTAAGATCTTAGATATAGCCTTGATGTTTTGTTCTTTTTATAGTGATTTGTATTGCAGTAAAATTTCTTCTGCATTAGTGGCATTTTTAGACTCAACAGCACATTCTGTGTAAGACTCTCCTATTACATTGGAAGAGCTAAAAAAAAAAGTCATAGCAGTTATAGTAGTACTAGTAGTACTTTTAAACCTAAGAAAAATCCCTTTACACCAGAATCTTATCGACCAATTTATCTTTTGACATCAGATATAAAACTTCTTGCAAAGATACTCACTAAACGGCTATCTAAAATGATTGGAAATATGATCCATCTTGATCAGGGGGGATTTATACTGACAAGATCTACTGCTCAAAATATTAGGAGGTTGTTCCTCAATCTTCAAGTTCCATCTACAAATACAGATAATAGGGTTGTTGTTTTCTTAGATGTTGCCAAACTATTGATACTATAGAATGGAATTTACTATGGCATAAGATGCTTATATTTGATTTTGGTCCCTGTTTTATTCAGTGGATAAAACTCTTGTACTCAGCTCCTAAGGCTCACGTACAAGTGAACGGGTCAATATCAGATACCTTTTCCCTTTCTCATGGAACTAGGCAGGGATGTCATTTATCCCTTTCGCCATTCAGCAATCCTCTGTTTTTGTGGATTTTTGTAGGCGTAGTGCTGAAGATGTTGATCTTTATGCTGATGACACTCATGCTGATGGCTAAGCATTTTACTGGTTCAGGAGAATTGGCACTACAAGACTCCATTCAAAGGGTGTTTCTATTCCAATTACCACTAGTCTTTTTATTGGAGACCGGACGTTTTTATACTCCCCACCTTTTTGCTGATCAATAAGACTTGGAAAGCTTTTCAAACAGATGTGGGCCACTCCAGGTTATCTCAATATATGCCCATATAGGACATCTCTGGATATCCGAAATTGGCAAAATTAGAAGGCTTCAGCCCTGGAAACAGGCAGGGGTGAAGTATCTACAGTGGGGATCGAAAGTTTGGGCACCCCAGCCAAAAATTTGTATTAATGTGCATAAAGAAGCCAAGGAAAGATGGAAAAATCTCCAAAAGGCATCAAATTACAGATTAGACATTCTTATAATATGTCAATAAAAGTTAGATTTTATTTCCATCATTTACACTTTCAAAATAACAGAAAACAAAAAAATGGCGTCTGCAAAAGTTTGGGCACCCTGCAGAATTTATAGCATGCACTGCCCCCTTTGCCAAGCTGAGACCTGCCAGTGTCATATATTGTTCTCAATCATCGTCTGGGAAGACCAGGTGATGTCAATCTCAAAGGTTTTAAATGCCCAGACTCATCTGACCTTGCCCCAACAATCAGCACCATGGGTTCTTCTAAGCAGTTGTCTAGAAAACTGAAACTGAAAATAGTTGACGCTCACAAAGCTGGAGAAAACTATAAGAAGATAGCAAAGCGTTTTCAGATGTCAATATCCTCTGTTTGGAATGTAATTAAGAAATGGCAGTTATCAGGAACAGTGGAAGTTAAAGCAAGATCTGGAAGACCAAGAAAAATATCAGACAGAACAGCTCGCAGCATTGTGAGAAAAACAATTCAAAACCCACGTTTGACTGCACGATCCCTCCAGAAAGATCTGGCAGACACTGGAGTTGTGGTACACTATTCCACTATAAAGAGATACTTGTACAAATATGGTCTTCATGGAAGAGTCATCAGAAGAAAACCTCTTCTACGTCCACACCACAAAAATCATCGTTTGAACTTTGCAAATGAACATATAGACAAGCCTGATGCATTTTGGAAACAAGTTCTGTGGACCGATGAGGTTAAAATTGAACTTTTTGGCCGGAATGAGCAATGGTACGTTTGGAGAAGAAGGGGCACAGAATTTAATGAAAAGAACCTCTGTCCAACTGTTAAGCATGGGGTTGGATCAATCATGCTTTGGGGTTGTGTTGCAGCCAGTGGCACAGGAAACATCTCACGAGTAGAAGGAAAAATGGATTCAATAAAATTTCAGCAAATTTTGGATGGTAACTTGATGCCATCTGTGAAAAAGCTGAAGTTAAAGAGAGGATGGCTTCTACAAATGGATAATGATCCTAAACACACCTCGAAATCCACGGGGGATTACATCAAGAGGCGTAAACTGAAGGTTTTGCCATGGCCTTCACAATCTCCTGACCTCAACATAATTGAAAATCTATGGATAGACCTTAAAAGAGCCGTGCGTGACAGACAGCCCAGAAATCTCAAAGAACTGGAAGACTTTTGTAAGGAAGAATGGGCAAAGATACCTCAAACAAGAATTGAAAGACTCTTGGCTGGCTACAAAAAGCGTTTACAAGCTGTGATACTTGCTAAAGGGGGCAGTACAAGATATTAACTCTGCAGGGTGCCCAAACTTTTGCAGACGCCATTTCTTTGTTTTCTGTTATTTTGAAAGTGTAAATGATGGAAATAAAATCTAACTTTTGTTGACATATTATAAGAATGTCTAATCTGTAATTTGATGCCTTTTGGAGATTTTTCCATCTTTCCTTGGCTTCTTTATGCACATTAATACAAATTTTTAGCTAGGGTGCCCAAACTTTCGATCCCCACTGTATATCAGTTATTTAACAATAATGCACTGCTTCCTTATCAGACACTTGTTGATCAATTTCAACTTTCGCATGCGTTGTTCTACCAATATCTGCAACTCCGCCATGTTATACTAATGCAGTCTCGCCAATCTTCACAAGTGTATAACCCTTCCACATTCCTTGCATGGTTGAGTGTGTTGTTCTACCAATATCTGCAACTCCGCCATGTTATACTAATGCAGTCTTGCCAATCTTCACAAGTGTATAACCCTTCCATATTCCTTGCAAAATGTTGCTAAACAGGCTTAATTGGAGATTTACAGTATACTCAGTTCTTATTTTGGCTGTATCTTTTAAGACTTATCTGTGTTGTGGAGAGAGATGAAGACAAGACATAAGAGAGGGTCAATGGGCAATGGCACTAGAGGCAGTATCCACTGTATCTATCTCCTCGTCCCAGAAATGGACTCAAACGTTTTATATTATATAGGGTCTGTTATAATCTAAGAAAATTTACATTCATGGGGCAGAATTGATTCACGTTGCTGTCTGAGATACTTTAGTACTGACAGCTCTTTAATACATATTATTACCAGAACCTAACATGGCGATCCTGGGTATTTTTCCTGAGGACCTTATACCACCAATATTTAGGTTAATATTGAAATGTACCTTTTTATTATAGATTGCAGGTGGTTGTCTCCTTGTCCTCCTACATTTGCAAAATGGCAAAAGGCCATTAATGCTATCTTAAAGGGAGAAAGAGTGGCGTATCAGCTCAGGAGATGCCAAACAAAATTCCAGGAAGTATGGTTTCCTTGGATAACTTCCACTTTACCTGATTCTTCCTCTAGTCCTTCTCCATCACTCTCCGATTAATTCAAAGCCATAGTATAGTTATTCTAAATCTGTGGTTTTCATCTGCTTTTTTAAAAATTTTACTCATTGGGCATTGTATTGTGATATTGTTTGGATTTGATAGATATGCTCTCAGGGGTAGCTTTGGTTTTGTCCTGAAACAAAGTATTATTAGGGTGTAATATATTTTTATGAGAAAAAATAAGTGTGTTGTTGCTGCTTTAAGTGTTTTGTGTTGATGTAATATCTGTTATTCTGAATTTTATTTTGATTTGCATTTCTTTTTCTTGTCTTGTATGTTTTGTTAAAACTTTAATAAAAGCTACTAGATTAAAAAAAAAGATGTACTTCTTTAAATCTCCACTTTTTTTACAACGAGAAGCTGATCTTTCAACCTCCTACACTTTCCCAATGGACCCATGCCCTGAATACTGTCTACAATATATATAATTGTATTGAACATGGGGAACTGACACAAAAACTCACCCTAAGGTGATACTTGACCCTGACTAGATTGGCTAAATTCTATTCATTGCAGTCCTCTGATGCTGGAGAGGATACAATTCCATAAGAATGTTGATGCATATTCTGTGGCACTGTAAGCATATACATAGCTTCTGGAGAAAAGTCTTCCAACTATTGGCACACATCACTGGCATATTAGCTGCTCCATCCCCAGCTCTGGCAATTTTAAACATTCATACTGTTATACTGCTATCGCACATATTTTACTTGCCACTAGAATAATGCTTACTAGATACTGGAAGCGACAGTTGGCACCCAACCCTTCAGAAGCTATCAAACTATTGAAAACCCATTTTGTCTATGAAAAAAATGCTAGCTCTCAGATGAGATTGATATTTATTATTTGAAAAGACTTGAAAATCTTGGATTATCTGGAAGGATAAGTCCTGATGCCTGACATTTTATCGTTCTTGTAACCCTTTTGTATTGTGCTGTAACATTTGGTAATGCAAAATTTTGTACTGCAACATTTTGTACTTGTCTCTCAGTCTATTGACTCCTGTTACGTTTAGCCTTCTAGGCACTGTTTGTAAAAATAATACTCAATAAAAATCTGTTAAAAGAAAAAAAAATGCATGCAGCTATCACATCTAAGAAATGGTAATCTGTAATATAATGTTTGCTTTTGGGTATAATATCACTTTAAGTGCTTGCTCTGCCTTGTATAAGTTATTAAAGAAACTAGGTAACATTGCTTTTAAGTGTATGTTCTATCACTATTCAAAACTAAAATAAAAAAAGCTTTGGATATACAAGTACTATAAGGGTAATAGATTTCCAAATTGCAGAAAATTATTGTGCATAGTAAAAATATAAAGTAGTATAACGTTCACCATGATTTCAGTAAAGCCTGCACATGCCTAATGATACATAGGAATGAGTGAACTAAGCTAAGCTTGGTTGTCAGGAGGTTCAGTGAACTCAGCAGCAAGTTCTGAATATATTGCCAAACCCATTTGAAGTTTATGCCAAATCTTGCTATTTTTTCTGCCACCTTTCAAGCCCAACTTGCCATGGAGAACATGTATCAATGCAAAAAAATAAATAAATAAACATATATATACTGTATATTACTGTACAGAGAGGAGAGGGTCTTTTAGTGCAGCTTAAAGAGCAACATTAAAAATACACAAATGATTTGAATAACTTTCTTGAGGTATGGCCCTAAAGCCACACGTGATATTGTTGAACGGTAAGATATAACCCATTGAAAGTGACATTAGGAAAATAAAAAACTCCTGATCCTTCCAAACGACAGTTCCCCAGCTGGCTTCTGTTTGTAAACAGGGATTCTGGATGATGTCATTGACTAAATATTGTCATAACCATATTTGGTCAATGACATCACCCATGATCCCTGGCCTGTTTATTTACAAACATTAGCTGGCTAGGGATCTGTCATTAGCCTAGGTTCACATATATGCAGGTGAGGGAGTATGTGAAAAACTCCAGGCACTCCCAAACCTGCTTTGCACTCACACTCAAAAACACAGTGCTGCATGGAAAATGCACAGGGTTGCTATTAACTCCTTATGGGACCCCCATTCACTGAAAAACATGGTGCGTTTTCCTGCACACAAAAATCGCATGGTGCAAAGACAGCATGCAATTTCTGTGAGGCCGTATTTGCAAAAATGTACAGGGATCTTTTCCCTGCAGAAAACGCAGAATGAGAAATAAATGGGCTGTGTGCCCGTGCACCCAGGGCATGCACAGCCGCATATATATGAACTGGGCCAAATCTGGAAGACATCGCTAATAGATGATGATACGTAACACATCTCTTGTCAACCCGATTGGTATTGGATTTATATTGAGGTACACTGTTTACTTTTTTTTGGGTGGGGGTTATTAAAAATGACTTTTTCAACTTTTGGTGTCTTTATTTGCTTTTGAATTATTTTGTGAATAAGTAGCAAAGAGTAATAATGTACTCAGTCTTGTAGGGGGGAAGTCTCCCTTATTATATAAAGGAGTCTGCAGATTCCAATCAGCCCCCAAACACACAAACCCCCACATTCTCTTGGTGCATTGGATGTGGTGATGAGGTACTCACCAAGGGGAGAGACTTCACCAGGAGGATGAGGAGGTTTATTTATGGGGGAATGTCAACATTGTATGTACAAAACAGTAACTGATCACAGATTTTATACTAAGAACGTTGCAGTTTTGGTGAAATGCCTATTCAGAAACTTGCTCTTTTTCTAGATTTTAAAATACTAAGAGATCCAATGGTGCTCTGTAGAGAAGAGCAAATCTGTCAGGGTTCAATTTGCAGATGTTTTGACTAATCCTGTTTGCAATTTAGCAAATCTGAATTTAGCATTCTGAACATTTTTAGAGTTAATTGGAAAACTATAGTCAATGAAAAAGCCATGAAAAGTTGGGCACTGCCATGGGGGGCATGCCAAGATCAACGTTTCATGCGGCTCTGAGTGCAAGATGGAAAAACCCAAATCCTTTAAATCATGGACTTGGGGATGCTCCCTAACATCACATACAGCTTTAGGTGGTTCACTGAGGCTGTCCCTATTCTCGCGAATACATTTTAACATGAGACATATTTCAAACACTACATACTGTATTTATTGTATGTGACTCACTTAATTACTTAATATATTTGGAATACATGCAGTGATCACAGTTTTATACCAGTTTGGCTGTTGATACTGTCTTTAACCTAGCATCTATTTCACATATATTTTATATTTCCCATGTTTGTCTATTATTGTTTGAAATCCAGGACGGGATTGTCAATCACAAGCTTGATTTCATTTGTATCCCAAAGTACTGGCTGTGCTTCCCAGAACAGTTCTAAGTATTCTCAAAGCACAACCCCCCCCCCAAAAAAAACAAAAAACAAGATGTTAAGCAACATATTCAGGGGCGGACTGAAAACTCATGGGGCCCCCGGGCAATAGGGGATCATGGGGCCCCTGTGTCCTCGCCCGCACCCAAAAAAGCCCATGAAAAAGCCAATGAAAAGGTACCAGGGGCATCTCATGGGGCCCCGGGCCCTCAGACAGTGCCAAAGTGCTCTAATGGTCAGTCCGCCCCTGAACATAATACTTGCTCTGGTTTAGGTCATTCCACAAAATTACCATGATTTAAAGCCTAAGGTATACATGTAAATACAACAGTGATCCAGTCCATACACAGTAAGTTATTGTCTCTAGGAAAATCCCAGCACATTTGTGCTTGGGATTCCTACTGCGTGAGCACAGCTCTGAGCAATGACTGACAGTTCTCTACTGCAGCTCACAAATTAATATGCTAGAATATTCTGTCTCATTATGACTGCTTCAGTTACTTGTGTATAATTAGGTAATGATAATACACTTCTCGCTTTCTTCCCTTGGAGGTTGTTTAACAGAGTCTGTTCTAGAAACACAAGCGACATGACCAAGCTACCAGCAGAGTTTTGTATGAGTGTCTGGATTGTTATATATCTTCACAGATTAAGTTATGGCCAAAAAATGTTTGTTTCTAAGAATTATTAGAAACATCAGTAAGGGAGACATAAAATGTAATGGTATACTATTTACTTAACCTTCCTCTTGTGTTAGTTTCCTGTTACCATCTCTTATGTTAACGGGTCGGTTTTGACCCGTGTCTTAAATCAGCTGTAAAATATACTAAAAACAGTTATCTATCATCCAATTTGTTTCTCATATCTTGGTTACCTTGTTAGGCTTCTTTATCCATGAAAATATTGTTTTTAATAATTTTGGTGTGGGCCCCTGGACCTTTTTTTTGTCAGTATACCCCTCGATTTCAGTTAAAAAACAATGTAAAATGAACCTCAAGAGAATCATATAAATAAATAAAAGGTTGTTATGTCACCTGACTATTACTGAGGGGATTTAGAACACATCTCTGAAATAAATTTGTTTTGTTTATTTTTTCATTTTAATATTATTAACTATAGTAACATCTATGGTGTTACGGGTCAGTTTCGACCCATATACATAATTACTTAAAAAAGGCAAAAAAGTCTCTTTTTTCACCAATAGAACTTTAGTACAAACACAAAATGAAAAACAGAACAAATATATATATATATATATATATATATATATATATCATAAATCTAACCAAATCTAGATTTGCAAGGTCAAACAAACAACAACCAATCAAGCAAATCAAACCAATAGAAATCACTTGTTCCAACACTAATAAACAACAAAATCAGAGTAAAAGTCTGTGTGCAAGAACATGTATGTGTGTGTGTGTGTGTGTGTGTGTGTGTGTTTAGATGCATGTGTGGCAAAAAGTGACACTTTTAGTGTGTTCTTTGCAGAGATTTGTTGCAGTTGAAGCACAGTACATTTGTCTTTCTGTCCTTACTGCTTGGACAGACCTGACACCTCTTTCTTTTAGAATCAGGTGGCCTGAGTGGGGTTGTGGTTGTGGCTGTGGTGGATGATGTTGAGGCAGGGCTGGCTGAGGAGGATGCTGGCGTGGACAAAGTGCTAGGTGACCTCTGCAGCTGTCTGACCAAGACTGCAGCATCTGGGTCTCGGGGCACCCGTTCCCTTCGCTCAATGTGTGGCTTGACAAGGGAATTTCCCAGCTCCTCAAGAAACATTCTCCGCTTGTTGTTTTTGGTTGAGTTCCATCCTTGGTGGATGTGGGTCCACAACACAAATGCATTATATGCAGACACATCAAGGATGTTGTAAAACACAACCATTGGCCATCTCCTGGTCATTTGCTGGCAAGTGTAGGTGGCAGTCAGCTTGTCCAGGTTGTCCACTCCTCCCTTGTATTTGTTATAGTGGAGGATAATTGTGGGCTTTTTGTCACTTCCTGATGACACAGCTGCATCTTTGTGAAGAGTAGACATAAGTATCACATTCCGGTTTTTTTTTGGACAATATGAGAAAACAGTGGTGGTGTCTGTAAAAGCAAACTTTGTGGACAGTGCAGCCCTGTCCTTCACCTGCAAGATTTCAGCAGGCAGCTCAGGTTTATTTTTCTTCACTGTGCCCACCATGGTAAGTTTCCTCCTGAGAAGTTCTTGTCCAAGGTCATAGCTGGTAAAAAAATTGTCACAAGTGATATTGTGACCCTGCAGTCCAGTAGTCATATCGAGGACCACACGTTTTCCTTGGTTTTTCTCTGGGATGCCACTTGCAGCTTTGCCTGTGTAAATCTGTAGATTCCAGGCATAGCTGGTTTTTGCATCACAGGCTGCCCAGATTTTTATGCCGTACATCCCTGGCTTACTGGGTATGTATTGCCGGAAGGGGCATTTTCCTCGGAAAGGGACAAGACGTTCATCCACTGTCACCTCTGGCCCAGGTTGAACATCAGTGGAAGGAGCTGCACCCATCTCTCCCAGACATCCCTGATGGGAGCAAGCTTGTCAGATCTTGCTCTGGTATCTCTGTTGTCAAATCTGAGGACTCTTGATATCATTTGAAAGGTCTGAAGTGACATTGTTGCCCGGAAAATATTTCTGCCTGTCGATGCGTCCCACAGACTATCAGTGGCCTCATTGCAGGATCTGCACACTCCAGCAAGAAGAAGAACACCAATATAGGCATCCAGGTATTCCTCATCAATGTCTTTCCACATGCTGCCATGGACTTTTTTTCCTTCAAGGTTTGTCATAGCAATGATGACTCTTTTTAGTGACAATGGCATAAATAGCTCAAAACATGTCTTGATGTCACTGACTCTCATCACAGCAAACCTTGTGATTCCAGGGGTCATTGTGATGACATTTGCAGCAACTGCCCTGCCATGTACATCAGGAGGTACTGAGCTCCAACAGATCTTACCATTTTTGGATTTGAATATTTCAGCGGGAACAGCTTCAGCACTGGTGGCCTCCTCATCAGATGTGTCTGTGTCTTCTGGATGATACTCCACATTGTCTTCCTCCTCAGAAACCTGCTCATCCAAATCACTATGCTCCTCTGTGTCCTCTCCCTCATTTTCACCAAAAATATTATCCAGAACTTGGCTCAATGAAAATCTTCTTCTCATCTTTGCATGCTACAAATTGGAGATGTGCACTCTGCAAGTCAAAATGAGAATCCCCTAAAGCTCACATGATTGGGAGAGGAGCTGGCTTTCAGTGTGCTGGTTGACAGTGAACTTATGATTTCAGTTTTGGCTCTAATTATTGCTTTATAATCTTATTTTTATAACTGGGTCGAAACCGACCCTAACAACACAAAGGTCATAATTTCAACTTGAGCATTTTATAATTTAGTGAAAACAATTTTTTGTTTTTTATTTTGTTGAAATAGAGGTTCCTGACAAAGTCATAAAGCCTTGATGCAATAAACAAATTTATATGGTTATTTTATGCATTTAAAACCTAAAACCGGTCGGTGCCGACCCTAACACAAGAGGAAGGTTAATAACTATACCCGAGAACAAAAATATAATATGTTGTAGCCACGCTGGGACAGGAAGTTTGTTATCTGCTCCTCTGTGTTAAAAAAAAAAATATATATATATATACTATATATACGCTCTTGAGACACAGCAAACCTTCTGGCATTGGCACGTATTGATGTGCCATCCTGGATGAGTTGTACTGCCTGTGTAACCTCTGTAGGGTCCAGGTATCGCCTCATGCTACCAGTAGTAACACTGACCCTTGCCAAATGCAAAACTAGTGAAAAACAGTGAGAAAAGATGAGTAGGGAAAAAAATGGCAGTGGCCTCCACCTCTAAAACCATTCCTGTTTTGGGAGTTGTCCCCTTGTTGCCCATCGAGTGCACCTGTTGTTAATTTGTTAATTTCAGTAACACCAAAGCCACTGAAACTGATTACCAACCCTCTCTGCTACTTAACTGACCAAATCAATATATATATATATATATATATATATATATATATATATACACACACCATTGTGTCATTTATTGATATAAAAGCTTATCTATGGACAAAATGTAAAATCCTTGCTTTAATCTGTCATGATGCATACAATCTGATACAGGCAGTTAACCTATCTTTCTGCACTGAAGATAAGGACACGGGGGTAGGTGGGGGACAACTGACCCCTGGAATTAGCTTGATGTCATACTCTTACCGTTTACCTTTACTGTTACCGTAGATGTCCTTTAAGGATGCATTTCAATTTGCAGCTGGTTTAATTTTCTAAACCTGACAAAAATATTGAAACGCCACAAATTTACAATAAGAAAAGTGGGAGGCATTCTGTACTTTATTTGAAGACAGAATACTTCCATATACAGTATATTATTTGGAATATCATCCATGCCATGTATGAATACTAATTCACCCCGTACTGCTAGATGGTAATCTATACTGCTTTTAAAATCCACCTCTAACTGAAGCTGATTCGTAACTATCAATGTTCTTATTGGTCATTCTTACTGCTTCAAAAATCTTTAACTCTGGTCCATATTACTGTGCTGTTTATTTTGCTCTTATTGTCTAAGCCAAATTGATGATCTGATCCTAATCTTTACAACTCTGCACTCCTCCTCTCTTGTTGTCTCTTGTAGTCTTCCTTTGGTGTGAAAGGTTTGCCCTGCTAGCCATGTGTCTCTGCTATGCTTTCCTAATTGATTAATTGGCAATACCCCCACTAAACTATCATCTTGAATAAAGTATTGATCTTGGATTAAGTATTGAGCATTGCACTTCGGATCTGCACTTCAGCGAACGCACAAAGCGAGAAGCAGACAACTTCATATACTAATCAGACTACAGGTGATCTTTTCCCCATCCAACTCTTTCAGCTCTTATCCAGTCTGCTTCATCTCCACTCTGTAACATGCACTCTCTACTTCTCCTTCTCACAGTTGTACCCTCTCTCTTCAAACTCTCTCTTCTTCACCCCTCTTTTCCACCCCACAGCTTATATATATCACCCTCATTCCTTTCTTCACCTTACTACTGTACCCATCAACTCCTGCTAATTCTGAACCCACATACTAACAAAACCTCCAGGACACTGGAACCTGTCCATCCATATATGTCATACTCCCATATTACCTCCCTCACCCATCTGCTTCTCTTAATATCTGGATACATTTCCCCAAATCCTGGGCCGCCATCTTTTTCCTTTAATCAAAGCACCTGGCACCCCCTATCCTCCAACAGCCGAAATCCACACAATCCAGTTACTATTCCTTTTCTTCCTAGAACCAGCCTCCCCTTTTCCTGTGCCCTCTGGAATGCCCGCTCTGTCTGTAACAAACTCACCTCTGCCCATTACATTTTTATCTCATCGCACCTTCAGTGTCACTAACAACTCTACTTCCTCCTCTCTTACTCCTCTTACTGTCGGAGTCCCCCAAGGTTCTGTCCTTGGGTCAGCTGATAGCTTCCCATGGTTTCCAATACCATTTCTGTGCTGATGACACACAAATCTAAATCTCTACTCCTCAGCTCACCCCATCAGTTTCCTCACATATCACCGATTTACTAACAGACATATCAGACTGTATGTCGCACCTCTTCCTAAAACTCTGTCTATCCAAAAAAGAGCTCATAATATTTCCTCCCCCACTTGCTTTTTCCCCTGATTTCTCAGTCAGGATCAATAGCATCACTATCAACCTATCCCTGCATGCCAGGGTGCCAGGTGTAACCCTGGATTCTGAACTATCCTTTCAGACCCACATCCAATCCCTGTCCAAATCATGCCACTTCAACCTCTGCAACATCTCCAGAATACGCCCCTTTTTAACCAATGATACCACAAAGCTCCTAATTCACTCCCTAGTTATCTCTCGCCTCGATTATTGCAACTCCCTCCTCATTGGCTTTCCTTTACATAGGCTATCATCCCTCCAGTCCATCATGATTACTGCTGCCAGGCTCATCCATCTTAACAACCGTTCAGTGTTTGCTATCCCTCTCTGCCAATCCCTCCACTGGCTTCCACTCGCTCAACGAATAAAATTCAAAATACTAACAACAACTTACAAAGCCATCCACAACTCTGCCCCCAGCTACATCACCAACCTAATCTCAAAATGTCAACCAAACCGCTCTCTTCAATCCTCCCAAGACCTTCTGCTCTCTAGTTTCTATATCACCTCCTCCGATGCTCGCCTCCAGGACTTCTCCCGAGCTTCTCCTAACCTATGGAACTCCCTATCCCAATCTGTCCAGCTGTCTCCTAATCTATCAATCTTTAGACGATCCCTGAAAACCTTTCTCTTTAAAGAAGCCTATCCTGCTTCTACCTAGTAAACCGCCATTTATTTCCTCCATCAGCTCATCCCCCCACAGCTATTACCTTTTGTATCACTCAACCCTTCCTCCTAGATTGTAAGCTCTAATGAATAGTGCCCTCTGTTTCCTCTTGTACAAAATTGTATTGTAACTGTAATGTCTGCCTTCATTTTGTAAAGCTCTGCGCAAACTGTTGGTGCTATATAAATCCTGTATAATAATAATAATAATTTCATGATTGTGTGCTTGACTCTCTGCTTTTTCCAGAAGCCTACTCAGAGCTGCGTAGAGGCATTCCCTGCAGCAGTATTTTCAATAATCTTTCTAAGACACTGTATAGGTAAATGAATACAAGCAATTTTCTTCTTGTGAGCCTGAAACAAAATTTACTAAAATTATGGTGATGTATACCATTTACTCCTTCTATTAACACCTACTCCTGTTTTATTGTTAGTGAAAACACCTCATTTATCAGAAATATAGTAATATTTATATGAAAAGTGGACATTTCTAAAGATATGCAGGGAGATGGAAGTAGCTGCAAAGCAAAAGCGGACAGGTGAAATGAAATGTAGCTGTGGCAGATGACACAGCTGGTGGCATAAGCAGTCATTGTTAGGTAATGTTGGTCTGGAGAAATGGAAGCTAAGACAGAGTGTTGAGAAGATGACCTTAGAGGAAAAAGAGCCGTGAAGCAGGGGTGGTAAGTATAGGGGAGAATGAGACAGTAGAAACAGAGCTGAGAAGCAGGAATACAAATACAGTTGAGAAATCAGAAGTTCAAATGGAGCTGAAAAGCTGGAAGGAGACGCACACATGAGAACTTTGAGAAGGAAACAGTAGAAACAAAACTGAGAAACAGGTAGAATATATTCAGATGCAAGTAATAGAATAGTTAATAGAAGGAGAGCTAAAAAGAGATCTCAGAATCAAAGGTTACAAGTACCAACAATGAGTGAGGAAAAAAAAGACAGAAGAAATTACATCAACTAGGAGAAACAATGAAAAGGAGACATAAGCATATCTACAGGAGAAGTCAGAGGGAGACTTCAAGAGGGAAAGCAACACCTGGCCCATTTTTGGAGAAGTAAGAAAAAGATATGAGGATGAATAGTCATGTTTCATCCATGCCTAGAGAGGACATGACTAAGGAATGGAGGAGGACAGGCAGAGTATTGTAGAAAGAGGAGTACGTTAATAAAAAGTTACAAGAAGGATGAAGAGGTACGTCCTAAATTGGATAATTAAAGTGGGTTTGATGATTCTTCTATTTTTTATTGAGTAGAAACATTTAGCAATAAACATGGGTTACATTCTTTGCAAGTAGAGCATGGAACAAGGAATACTGTTACTTGTGCATAACTTTTTTTAATAACTAAATAATCATGTTCTCTGCTACAAGTGCTGTGTTCTTAAAAATCAGTGTAATATACTCCAGTTGTAGGAAAGAGGCATTCAACCTGTGTAAAGGCATTCAAGGTGTAAAAAAGCTCAATTAAAGGATTAGTCCACCAATTTTAGTAATGGGTGGAGCCAAAGGATCTACATCACCCCCAGAATATATGTCTTAGAATCTCCAGTAGCAAAATCAGCCTGCCAATATTTTCAATGCTTTTGCTGTTCAGCACAAGTCTAGCACGTTCCTGCACCTTCTGCTGCATTCTCACAGCAGAGTGGGAGCAGGCTTAGCAGGAGCACAGACCCAGGAACTCAAGTGTCACTTTCTCACCAAAAGAGAATATGGTGGTTTAACTATCAAACATTTAAAAAAAAACCTGTCCCATCTGGTGTTTTAGCAATGATATGGGTAAAGGACAAGTTGAGATGTTGGAAGTCTGGGACGATTTAATAGCAGTGATGACTGCATTGAATGGAATTAAGGAGAGAAGGTATACAGTATATATAAAGAAAAAGTGAGGTTTTCAGAGCATTTTGTGATCCCGACACATCTGAATATAAATGCTATTTTACATAATAAGCATTCTCTGATACAATATATTCTGTACCCATCACATGGATATATGAATGGAATGGAGAATAGAATTGACCATACTAGTGTAACTTAACAACTAATTTATTCAAACAACATTTGAAGCCAGAAAAATCTAGACTCACAAAAGTATGGATAATAATAGAAATGGTTTATTTCCTTATCAGAATAGCAACTGATATTCCTTGTCCTTTATGTATGTAAGGAAGTCCTCATTTCTGACCCTTGCGGTGATCATGTCTGTCTTCCCTAGTGTCACTAGCACCTTTAAACAGTGAGGAGCGCAACTGGAAGATCTACATGTAATGTACAGTTGCAAGAAAAAGTATGTGAACCCCTTGGGATTACGTGGAGTTTTGCATGAATTGGGCATAAAATGTGCTCTGAACGTCATCTAAGTCACAACAATAGAAGAACACAGTCTGCTGAACATAATACTACACAAACATTAGATGTTGCCATGGTTTAATTGCACATAACATGTAAACATTCACAGTGCAGGGAGGAAAAAGTACGTGAGGCCCTAGCTTAATGACTTTTCCCAGAGCTAATTGGAGCCAGGAGTGAGCCAACCTTGACTCCAATCAGTGTGATGATATTGGATGTGTTGCTGACAGATGTCCTGCCCTTAAAAAAGACACACCTGTTTTGGGTTTACTGGTTTCAAGAAGCACTATCTGATGTGAACCATGCCTCGCAGAAAAGAGCTCTCAGAAGACCTACGATCAAGAATTTGTTGACTTGCATGAAGCTGGAAAGGGTTACAAAAGTATCTCCAAAAGCCTTGATGTTCATGTATCCACGGTAAGACAGACTGTCTACAAATGGAGAAAGTTTAGCACTGTTGCTACTCTCCCTAGGCGTGGTCGTCCTGTAAAAATGACTGCAAGAGCACAGCGCAGAATGCTGCATGAGGTAAAGAAGAATCCCAGAGTGTCAGCTAAAGACCTACAGAAATCTCTGGCACATGCTAACATTTTTGTTGACACATCTACAATAAGGAAAACATTAAACAAGAATGGAGTACATGGGAGGACACCACGGAGGAAGCCATTGCTGTCCAAAAAGAATATTGCAGCACGTTTGAAGTTTGCAAAAGAGCACCTGGATGTTCCACAGCACTACTGGCAAAATATACTGCGGACAGATGAAACCAAGATTGAGTTGTTTGGGAAGAACACACAACACTATGTGTGGAGAAAAAAAGGCACAGCACACCAACATCAAAACCTCAACCCCACTGTAAAACATGGCGGAGAGAGCATCATGGTTTGGGGCTGCTTTGCTGCCTCAGGGCCTGGACGGATTGTTGTTATTGATGGGAAAATGAATTACAGAGTTTATCAAGACATTTTGCAGGAAAACGTATGACCATCTGTCCGCCAACTGAAGCTCCGTAGAGGATGGGTGATGCAACAGGACAATGACCCAAAGCATACAAGTAATTCAACAAAACAATGGCTGCAACATCACAGAATACGCCTTCTGGAGTGGCCCAGTCAGAGTCCTGACCTCAACCCGGTTGAAATGCTGTGGCATGACCTTAAGAGAGCGATTCACACCAGACATCCCAAGAATATTGCTACACTGAAACAGTTTTGTGAAGAGGAGTGGTCCAAAATTACTCCAGATCGTTGTGCAGGTCTGATCTGCAACTACAGGAAACGTTTGGTTGAGGTTATTGCTGCCAAAGGAGGGTCAACCAGTTATTAAGTCCAAAGATTCACATACTTTTTCCTTCCTGCACTGTGAATGTTTACATGTTATATGCAATTAACCATGGCAACATCTAATGTTTGTGTAGTATTATGTTCAGCAGACTGTGTTCTTCTATTGTTGTGACTTAGATGACGTTCAGAGCACATTTTATGCCCAATTCATGCAAAACTCCACGTAATCCCAAGGGGTTCACATACTTTTTCTTGCAACTGTAAGTAATGTTTTATAAAAGTCACCCTGCACATGCATAATGACCTGTAAGTGCTGGAGCCTGAGTCCTAAAGTTTTGAAGACTGTCCTTTTGAAGGGCCAGCATCAGTGAACCTGCCCCCAGATGCCCTGTTACGGTAAGATGTGCCATACCAAATTACAAGCTAGTTGTCTAATCAACTATACTTTATACAGTAACAGGGTAAAATACAGTATATCTAACTAGTCAATGTTGTAAGAGCAAGACTCCACAAGAGGCCTTTGACTTGGCCCTTATTACTCTTGCAAACACTTCTCCTCTGTTATAACTACATCAATATGGGCACTTTATGCACAATTATCTTGTTCCTATTTTGTTGGTTATTATTCATTGAGATCTAGGTCTGTAACTATTGGAGAGATACAATGCTTTCTCTTCCAAAAGTTGCAGAACAAATGTGTTTTGGGACATAGCTAGGTTTAAATTGATTTTATGTACACATTTAGGTGATTGTGCTTTTCTGTGGAGATATGTTGAAAGTAAACACACACTGTTCAATGTACAGTGTCCCTTCTCTTTTTGTATTTGGATGATGGCACTGTAATTATTTTAGTAAAATCGATATACAGCTGTCACATGACCCAGCTTTTTACCAACATGTTTGGATGAGCTTCTAGTCCTCTGCTGTTTGTCACATGTTAAATAAAAACAAAAACAGCCTTTGGTATACAGAGTAAAAATAAATATTTAATATTAATAAAATGTTTTATATCATCATACAAGTATTTATTTGCAATCAAATTGTTATTTTTTGGCAATAACATGCTGTGGGCAGATTTCTGAACACAATGAGGGTGGGATATTACATCTTGATTGATGGAGGCTTCACCTCCCTTTTTTCCAACAGTCACAGACTGTGTCACTGCCCTCCAGCCTGTGACACAGCATAGGGAGGTGAGGCTTCCATCAATCAAGATGTAATATACCACCCCCATTGTGGTCAGCTGGTTAGCGGTCATACAGGAGGAGGGAGGGATTGGGCTGTCATTTACTACTGTGTATACGCCCACATATGTGACTCTAAAGTCACATGGGCTGCTCAGATGTGATGGAGGAAGGAGAAAAAGCTCAGCATAGAAACTCACTGAAAACTGAGCATGTGCACTAGCTGCCAATGGCTGCTCTGCACATCCCCAAATGCAGTGGGGACATGGACAGAAATGACAGATAGAGAACAGCAGGATCAGCCAGGTTTTTTGTAGATTACAGAAAATTAATCCCACAGTGAATCGGTGAGTATGAATAACATGTAATACAGCATTTGATAGTTTAATGACACTTCAATGGTTGTGTACTTGGTGTAAAAAAGCATTTTATGTTTTCTATTTTTTTTAGGGTTCTCTTCTTTATAATCAGGGGTGGGGGTTTGAGGACACATTAAAGCACTTTAGTTACCCTATACCCTAAAGTGACAAAAACAATGTACATTCTGCATTAAAGCACCCCCCAAAATTAATCTCTGTTTAACCTGACAATATAACCCTAACCCTTACTTAATCCTCCTAACACTTAACCATTTGCATGTTTCTTAACACGTAACCCCTTATAATCCTAAAGCTGGTCCCTTACATTATATTAATACTGTATGCATTGTGCTAAGAAAGTTCATTCATTCATTATAAATGGATATGCACATGACCCTTTTTGGGAATGCAGTAAACCACAATTAAATTATGAAGCAATGCCACGTGTTTCCTGCTTCTGTATAATGTGATGGGGTTTCATTTCATATAAATAGTTTCACAATGCACCACATTAGAATATATACATTGCTAAAAAAAGGAACACTTTGAAAGGGTCTGTGCATCCCTCCATGGATATGCCTCCCCAGACCATCACTGACCCACCACCAAAATGGTCATACTGCATGATGTTACAGGCAGCATAACGTTCTCCACAGCTTCTCCAGACCTGGAGTCTGTCTGTCACATGTGCTCAAGGTGAACATGCTCTCATCTGTGAAAAGCACAGGGCACCAGTGGCAGACCTGCCAATTCTGGTGTTCAATGGCAAATGCCATTCGAGATCTATGTCACCAGGAAGTGAGCACAGGGCCCACTAGAGCAGGGCTTGAAAAAGCAGCTTGCCCGCTCGCCAAATGCACGGAGAAATTCCTCTGTGGCGAGCGGCTGTGAGCTGCGAGCACAGATGAAGAAGCATGGAGCAACTGCACATGCGCTCCAAGCCTCATTGTGAAGCCGAGTTCCGGTTTACAGCTTCTGGTTTCCGCAGCATAGCTATTAGAGTGGCAGCGCCACTGAGGGGACACATGCAGAAGAGGTCTGCTCTCCTATGCTGAGAGGAGACACACTCTCCACCGCCGCGGGGGACTCGAGGCCAGCTCTCCACCGCCGTGGGGGACACGAGGCCTGCTCTCAACCACCTTGGAGGACATGAGGCCCGCTCTCCACTGCCTTGGGGGACACGAGGCCCGCTCTACACTGCCTTGGAGGACTTGAGGCCCGCTCTCCACCACCTTGGGGACACATGCAGAAGAGGTCTGCTCTCCTACGCTGAGAGGAGACACACTCTCCACCGCCGTGGGGGACACGAGGCCTGCTCTCAACCACCTTGGAGGACATGAGGCCCGCTCTCCACCGCCGTGGGTGACACGAGGCCCGCTCTACACCGCCTTGGAGGACTCGAGGCCCGCTCTCCACCACCTTGGGGGACACCAGGCCCGCTCTCCACCGCCTTGGAGGACTCGAGGCCCGCTCTCCACCACCTTGGGGGACACCAGGCCCGCTCTCCACCGCCTTGGGGGACACCAGGCCCGCTCTCCACCGCCTTGGGGGACACCAGGCCCGCTCTCCACCGCCTTGGGGGACACGAGGCCCACTCTACACCACCTTGGGGGACACGAGGCCCACTCTACACCACCTTGGGGGACACAAGGCCCGCTCTACACCGCCTTGGGGGGCACGAGTAAGGTTTGTGCTTGGCTAGTAGGTCTCGACTCAAAATTTTAACCCCTGTACTAGAGGACATTGGGCCCTCAGGCCACCCTCATAAAGTCTGTTTTTGATAGTTTAGTCAGAGACATTCACACCAATGGACTGCTGGAGGTCATTTGTAGGGCTCTGGAAGTGCTCATCCTGTTCCTCCTTGCACAAAGAAGCAGATACCGGTCCTGCTGATGGGTTAAGGACCTTATACGGCCCTGCTGGGAGACACAGCAAACCTTCTGGCAATGGCAAGTATTTATGTGCCATCCTGGAGGTGTTGGACTACCTGTGCAACCTCTGTAGGATATAAATGGGCACTCACATTTAACCTATTCCCTAAAGATGGCCTTTAACAGTTAACATCCTCAATGGTTATTCCCTAAAATACACCAAGTAAGCCAATAAGCAAATACAAAGAGACTGCATGATGAGCTAGCAAAAAACCTCCCCTGGATCCTCCTCTCATAACACAGCCCGGCATCTTCTATTAAATACAAATGTATTCCAGCACAAGCAACCTGTCACGCCTGGCTTAGCTGCTGCTCTGATGTTGTGCAGACTTCAAAATAGGTGTCAGTGAGATCTAAACTCATGTTAAAGTGAACAAGCAGGGCACAGGAAAGGCAAAAAGAAGCAAAGGAGAAAAAAAAAATAGTAGTGAAACAGAAATGAGGAACACAAAACAGACAACCAGCAAACGCAGAACTATATTACACCTTTTCAGCACTCTAACCAGAAAATATTCCGCAGTCCCAAAAGATAGAAAGAAACTATGACTTAGAACTACCAGCCTCAGCCATTTCCACTGGACGGTGATGGCTAAAATATGTGATAATTTAGTACACTGCAAACCAAGAGGCATATATATATATATATATATATATATATACACATATTTTATAGATTTTGTAATGGTAAATCATGGATAACTCCCTAACATATTGTTTGTCTTTCCATATCTGACTTTGCAATAAATCACTAAGCAATGATAACATATGATTTTAAATGCAGGCACATTTATATGCTCATACAGTACATAGCAAACTGATTTGCTACACAGTAATATATACAATTTTATACATATACATGAATGCTACAGTATAACTAGATTTTTCAAAGAAAAGCAAGGAAAACTGTGCTTACATACATTATAAGGCAACAGGGAAACTTCCCTTCTATTCCCAATATATTTGTAGAGTGATAAATATACACATTGGGGACTACTATGTATACAGCTATTTCACATCTGACAGGCTAGCCTTAAATCTCTGTCTACTGCACGATCTATGATCTCCCTGTGGGGCTTCGAGTCCTATAGAATAATGATGGTTATTATTTTTATAACCTCCATCCCTTTGTATTCACACAATGGAAGATAAAGAGCGGTCGCTAGGTCCCAGCTGCATGCTTGATTGTGTATGTTTTAATCCATGACATCTCCCACCCTCCCAGTACTGGGGATGAAGAGAAGGTCATTAGGTGATGATAAAACACACCAGTGCATATAGAGCTCAGGGTGAATCCATCATGCACTTTGCGATACACGTAAGTGCTCTATTCAGTATACTTATATTCAGCAAGATTCATTGGTATTCTATACCAGAAAACAGGCATCAGTTGCTTTGCTGCATGTGTTACAGTCATGTATGTAATGCAGACCTGCTGTTAGAAATCACAATGCTCCAAACACCCTATAGGGTTGCCACCTAATTGCCCTCCAGGGGATTTATCCCCCTTCCTGACCAGGCCATTTTTTTTGTTACAGCCCTGCATTACTTTAACTGACAATTATGCGGTCATGCAATGCTGCACCCAAATTTTAATGTATTTCCTTTTTTTCCCCAAGAATAGAGCTTTCTTTCGGTGGTATTTGTTTGCCTTTGCGTGTTCTATTTTTTGCGCTGTAAAAAAAAAAAAGACTGCCAATTTTGAGAAAAAAACTACCATATTTTTCGCTCCATAGGACGCACCTGACCATAAGATGCACCTAGGTTTTAGAGGCAGAAAACAGGAAAAAAAAATTCTGAACTAATAGACTGCAGACATAGTACAGGAGATGACCAGAGACTGCGGACAGTACAGGAGATGACCAGAGACTGCGGACAGCACAGGGATGACCAGAGACTGCGGACAGTACAGGAGATGACCAGAGACTGCAGACAGCACAGGGATGACCAGAGACTGCGGACAGCACAGGGATGACCAGAGACTGCGGACAGCACAGGGACCAAAGGCAGTCTCTGGACAGCACAGGGATGACCAGAGACTGCGGACAGTACAGGAGATGACTGCTGACCTTTGGGGAGGGGGGGGGGAGCGGGTACCTGAATTTGACAGGTACCCGCTCTTACTTCCATGGAGTTGTTCTTTGATCTTACCTGTTCCTCTATCCAGCAGCGCGCTGTCTTCCCGGCTTCTGTAGTGTAGGTGCTCGGCATGACAGCCGGGTGCCCAGTGCGCATGAGCAAGAAGCACTTGCGCTTTGTGATTGGTCCGGCGGCTTCTGGGATCTGTCACGTGTCCCAGGTACCGCCATACCATTCACAAAAAGCACCGCTTCTTGCGCATGCGCACTTGGCACCCGGCTGTCAAGCCCAGCGCCCACACTACAGAAGCCGGGAAGACAGCGCGCTGCTGGATAGAGGAACAGGTAAGGTCAAAGAACAAATTCAGGTACCCGCTCCCCACCTCCCCAAAGGTCAGCAGTCATCTCCATAAGGTCCCGCTGCAGAGCTGAGCGGCCGGCCCGGTATTCTGACACGGCGGCGGTGGAAATACCAGACCGGCCGCTCCATATTCGCTCCACAAGACGCACTAACATTTCCCCCCCTTTTTTGGGGGGAAAAAAGTGCATCTTATGGAGCGAAAAATACGGTATATTTTTGACTTTTTGCTATTAAACATGTCCAGTAAAAATGAAAAAAAAAAACTTCATCATAAATTTAGACCAAAATGTATTCTGCTACATGTCTTTGCTAAAAAAAAATTCCAATACGTGTAAATTAATTGGTTTACATGAAAGTTATAGTGTTTACAAATGGCGGTATATATACTGGGCGATCAGTGACTTATAGCCGCACTGCAGTGGGCATTCTGACAATGGGGGGAACTGACTTGGTGTCATTGACATCCCCAGTGACACCAATACAGTGATCAGTGTTAATAAAAAGCACTGAGCAGGAAGGGGTTAACATGTGGGGTGATCAAAGGGTTAACTGTGTGCTGTTTTACTAGTGTGCTGTGTTAGTGCTTCACTGTAAACACACTGCTTTGTATGGCTGTGCTGTGCACAGCCATGCAAAGCAGTGTGCAGGAGCTGACAGAGGAGAGAACTGTTTTGTTTACAGTATATCTACCGCCATTTGTAGACGCTATAACTTTCACATAAACCAATTAGTTTACACGTATTGGGATTTTTTTTAACAAAGACATGTAGCGGAATACATTTTGGCCTAAATTTATGATGAAATTTGATTGTTTACATTTTTTTGCTGGATATGTTTAATAGCAAAAAGTAGAAAATATATTTTTTTCCTCAAAATTGATGGTCTTTTTTGTTTATAGCACAAAAAATTAAAAAACGCGAAGGCGATCAAATACCACCCAAAGCTCAATTTGTTGGAAAAAAAGAACATAAATGACCATGCAATAGACAGTTAACTAATGCAGCACCATATTGCAAAAAAAGGCCTGGTCAGGAAGGTGGGTAAATCCTCTGGAAGGCAAGTGGTTAAAGGGATGAGGTGGCAACCCTAGGTTGGGGGGTGGTAAAGTGCTGAGCTACACTTTTACCATCCACTAACCACTACCCCCATTAGCAACATAGAGAGTACCTAGGAGTGTAAACATGCCACAGTTGCGATGCTATGCTTCACAGCCATTGTAGAAATTATAGCCCCGTAGAAGCGCTATTCAAGTGAATTGTGCAAGTGCCCCGCATATGTGTGCAAAGCACACGATTGTGGCTAGATACATGCAGAAGTAAAATATTTGTTTTGTTTCTGATCAATTTGTTAAGTTACTAATTTTACTTTGTTGCATTCGTTAAATTCAGATGATTCGCTTTCATAAACAGTTTTGTTTATTTGTTTTCAAATGGATTCAAATTTTCTGAAGTAATCGAATTTAAATTGAAAATAACAAGTCAATTTGAATTCATGTCAAATCGAATATACAAAATTTTTGTAATATTTGTTCATATACTATTTAAATATTTGTGCTTTTTATCAGATAAAAATACATCTTCACAACCTGAAAGCCTCCTTTATGGGCCCAACAGAATATGTTACATGAAATTATAGGTAGGTTGTCATCATTATCACAGATTGTGGAACCAGAAGAGTATCAACCTGTGCTGGGCCCCAAACACCTTGATGCTATTCATGAAACACCACTCAATTCTTCTATAGGAAATTATGGCTGCAACTTTATGCAGTGTATAAAAATTTTATTTACTAGTCTATTACCAACATTGCAAACATGAAACTCGTGTGATTGAAGATACTATCCAGAATAGGGTTCAGGGGTATCGATCAACTTGGGTACAACCAGCATGTCAAATTTCTTCATTTGAATATTGCCAGTGTAAGCCGTGTAGCAGGGTGGGCTCCCCAGGATACAGTGAAGTCACAAACGAGGAAAGCAACCCCAACACCAGCTTTTGCCACAACTTAATTTTACTTAGATGTGGCAAATAAACACAACCACAAATGCTGAGAACATACAATAAATTTACACACACCCAGCCCAAAGGCTGAGACCCTTGTGCTGCACAGCACAGCGCCTCCTGATGGATGAAGGTAGGAGGTGTAGTAATTTACCTACTGGCGGGCACAACTAAGCTGCCACACCTTACCCGTTATTACCCTAAAAGAGCAGGAATCAGTATATGGGTGTATGGTATGGGCTAGCCTGCGGTGCAGCACAACAGCTTACAATCTTACACAAATCTACATTATTCCCACTCCCATAACTGGTCCTGTAGCACGTGCCTGAGTATTCCTTCTGAGCAAAACGCCAGTCTGGCTTGAGTTTGTGGGATGTTATCAGCTCTCCAATGTGAAATGTCACTTTAAGTTATGAAGTCCTTCCAATGATCAGTAATAACACTTGTGGCCTGACACAGAGACCCTAACTAACTAACTATAGGCCTGGACTCAGTCTCTAGGCGCCAACACTGAAATGAGGTGCGTGCACGATCTTACCGACCTGGGTCTGCTTTGTATCGCTGGTGACTCTGAACAGAACAAATGTCTCTACAACAAGCATGCGGTATCGCAGTGTATGTTGCTTTGTTCCTCTGCTCTCATCAGCATTCCTGGCAGCAATCTTCCTTTCTCTGAACATGATCAGGGTCTTGGACACGATCAGCTTCACATAGCTGCAACTCTGGTTACTGAGGGATGTTCTCACACCTGGATGCCATCAGATTCTCTGCTCACACGGCTCCTGCATTCACCATCCTCCAAAACATGGCTGCTGTCTCTCCTTCCTGTCCTCTAAACTCTGTGTGAAAAACCCCACCTCTTCATGAATATAGAAATATCTATGCAGTCTGAGGCTGTGTTAGGAAAACAGTGTCATCTTGTGGCTAAACCGCAGAATGTCATTCCAGAACATTTAATTTACTCCACACAATTATTTACTGCACACAGTGTTCAAACAATGAGAGCTGTTTCCCCATCTCACACCAGCAGTTACAGCTGCTAACAATAATCACTGGGTATTCTCCTGGAAAGGACAGCTCCCTGTGCCCCCCCCCCCAAAACCACTGGGACAACACAATAGCTCTGCGGGAAGGATCCCCCCATCAACACTGTGTTGATGGAGGAATCAAGAGATTTTTCTGCAACCTGTGGCTTGAAGTTTTAAAAAAGGATTGAAAATAGCCTAAAAAAACTGAACGGTCCTAGGTTATAAGGCATATACATTGATGTGGAAACAAAAGATGCTAAAATGATTAATTTCCCAGAGAAACTGAGCATTTGATTTTTGACACGTTAATCTTCTTAGTATTAAAAATAAGATTTAGTCAGAATATGCGAAGTGTTTTAAGTTATCTGACTTTAACATTTTGCTGTCTCTATGTACAGTATTGTGCAAAAATTTTAGGCAGGTGTGCAGAAATGTAAAGTACGAATGCTTTTAACCACTTGCCTACTGAGCACTTATACCTCCTTCCTTACCAGGCCAATTTTCAGCTTTCACCGTTGTTGCACTTTAAATGACAATTGCGCGATCATGTAACATTGTACCCATATAATTTTTTGACACAAATAGAGCTTTTTTTAGTGGTATTTACTTGCCGCTGGGCGCTTTACGTTTTGTGCTATAAACAAAAAAAGAGCAAAAAATTTTAAAAAAAAGTTTCTTTGTTTCTATTATAAAATTTTGCAAACAGGTAATTTTTCTCCTTCACTGATGTGCGTTGATGAGGCTTCACTGATAGGAGGAACTGATGGGCACTGATAGGCAGCACTGATGGGCACTGATAGGTGGCATTGAAGGGCACTGATAGGCAGCACTAATGAGGTGGCACTGATAGACGGCACTGATAGGTGGCACTGATGATGGGTACTGATAGTCAGCACTGATAGGCTGCACTGACTGGCGACACTGCTGGGCATTCACTGGAGCAACTGCTGGGCACTGACTGGAGCAATTGCTGGGCACTGACTGGCGGCACAGACTGACGGCACTGCTGGGCTGCACTGATGGGCACTGGTGGGCACCACTGCTGGGCACAGGTGGATGGCACAGGTGGGTGGCACAGGTGGGCACTGATGGGCACAGGTGGGTGGCACTGCTGGGCACCTGTGGGCGGAACTGGTGGCACTGACAGCGTGAGGAAAGTGCAGCCGAGAACCGGCAATTGCATTTCTCTGTGATCAGCGTGTCATTGGACACGACTGATCATGTGGTAAAAGGCCTCTGTGATTGACCTTTTACCACATCACGTGATCAGTTGTGTCTGTAGGACACAGCAATCACAGAGATCGCCGGGTGCACGCCTCTGGGGGCACGCATGAGAACATGTTCTGGGAGGACGTCATATGACGCCCTCCCAGAACTGGCCGGCCGCAGTGCAACCGACATTCGGCTATCTGCGGTCGGCAACTAGTGAAATATATGTACAGTATTTGACCTGTTTATTTTTATCAATTTAAAAAATGCAAAGTGAGCGAACCGAATAAAAATCGAAATCAAATCAATATTTGAATATCCTTTGGCTTCAAAACAGCATAAGTTCTTTTAGTTATACAGTCTTTGAAGGAAATCAGCAATAGTCAACAAACAATATGTGTACATTTCAAATTCTTTTCTAATGCGTTTTCAGATTCAAATTTGATTTTGTTTTCTAATGCAATTAAAATTCGATAATTTGTTATTTCCTACAAATTTTGTTTCATTATTTCATATTTGTTTAAATTCTTTACTATTGTAATTTGGAAATTCAGCTACATCTGAATCTCCGAATAACGAAAATGTAGTCCAGATTTCGATTAGAAGCAAAGCAAACCGTACATGTCTAGTTGCTGTATGCTAGTGTGGGGTTAAAGCAAGCAGTGAAGAGGCAATATACCTGCTCACTATCTGTCAAATGCTTTCTGCAGTGTGATCCAAATACTGGCCGCTCTTCAAGAGAGAAAGGCACGTGAACAAGCCTCTAATATTTCTTTAATTATTTTTTAGAATTTTTTAACATTCAGTGAAATATCAGTTCTAAACAGACCCCTAATATCTCACTTTTTAACCAGAGAATGGAAATGAGAGTATAAATTCCTTTCGCTGCAGCCTCAGCTGTACTGGACAGTGAATGAATGGGAAGCACTCTGTGCTGAGCGGCTTCCTGATTTTTCATAAATTGAAAGAGTGAACACAGTTTACTATGCTTCAATAATGAATGGACAAAAAAAGCAATAAGTACCGATCTTTCACTGTGCTCATTCAGGAAAGGATGGGCCAATAAATAGGACCAATTTACCCCCCCCCCTATATCCTGAAACTGATCTTCCTGTGTTCCTGCAGCAACTGCCAGCGGGAGAGGAGGGGCGCTGGAACCGCTGCAGGGTTGGGGAGGCATGCAGGGGGCCCAGAAACAGGGGGTGGGGGCACAGATACATGAAGGGATTGCCCTGCAGCACAGCCAGTAGGAGGGAGAGGAGGAAAAGCTGGCAGTGCTGCAGGGGGGACCAAAGGAGGAGCAATAAGGTAATACAGCCATCCCTTCTGTTCAGCGGATGCCCAGGCCCCCCTTTTGAACTGATGGGGCCTGGGCTAGGTACATGGAAGCTGGCTGTACTGGCTTATCAGTGGCCCTGATGTAAAGTAATGCTCTGGTAATTGTAAATGCTGTATAAAATTTTGAAGATTATTGAAAACAAAGTTGTGAAGCTTGTATTATTAATTGACATATAAAATACAACACAATATCAACTGTAAACCTATTCATGGTGGATTCATGGATTATTATAATAAAGGGGCAAAAAGGTATTTGTCCTCTAGGCCTGTAGGTCCACCAGCAGAGCTGCAACTACAAGTAATGACACCTAGATAAATGAGGTTATAAACATTCTTATGCTGTGAGAAACAAGGAAACCCCATGGCCAAAAGAAAAGTTTAAACTATTGAAACTCAATCACTAAAATCACATGTAAGCTTTAACATTTTAAACTAATTTCAAAGAAGGAATTTTGACTTACCTGTAAGTTCCTATTCTTGGAGTACAGTGCAGGTTTATTTATACACCATGGGTTATATGCTGCTGCCTTCAGGTTTATTATACACTGGAAACAATGTGTGCTAGGGCTACCCAGTCTGTGAGGCTCCAGTTTTGTAGCAAGCAATAAGGAGAGATCAAGGCACAAAGGGGAGAGACCTGTGCCCTGTACTGTAATCCAAAATAAGTTAAATTTCCTATTAACCTAATTGTACAGTGCAGGGCATAAGACTTGTATTTGTAGACCATGGGAAGTTTCTGAGCAGTAAATCCGAGACATGGACAGCAACATAGCAATAGAGAACTGCCAAAAGGCCCACAGGCAACACAAGGATTTAAAGAACCCAAACAAAATACTCAGATAACAGCTTGAAGCACCTTACAGTTATAGCTCTAGCCCCATGGGAGCCGCTTGTATCTTGCCCAAGCTTCCCCCTAGATCTTCTCCCGCAGCCAAGCACACAGAATTTCCTACAGCCAGGTGCACACACTTCTGCTCATTACTCCAATGACCAGTCTAGGGGTTGTATTTTGGTTGTTTTTTTATTTTGTTTTAGACCTGGGATAGGGAAGAGATATGGTGGGATTCTCTGAATCTGAACTATGCACAATTGAGGACAGCTTTCTCTAAGTGAATCTGTGAGTTTACTTAGTGGATCTGTGTAACAGCAGACACACTGTACAAAGAATGGAATAAAGTCCCTCTGTAGAATTGCAGAACTTAGTGGATGGTTGCTCTTCTAGACTCCAGCTGGTGTCCTCTCTAGCTTACAGTCAGCAGCTGACTATGTAGGTCCTGAGGGGGTTAAACAACACAAGTCCCAGCATCCCTTTAAAACATTCTGTACTCACAAGGCCCTTGCCACAGGTCACCTTCCTCCATGACAATAGACAGAATCTATAGACATTCCCCTCATTCAGCTCACAAAGGCCTCTTGGCAGCATGAGCCAGGGGAGGCAGCTTCCTCCCTGGCTAGGACTCCTTTCTCAGAGGAAGAACCCAGATCCCACAGTATGCTCACTGAATATAAATACCAGCACCCATCATGCAAAGGGGCACCACTCCCTGTAATTGGCTGAGATGGTATTCATATTCATGATGCTGATATACGTGGGTCCCTCCTGTTCACCCAAAACCTTCCAAGGTCAGATGGATACAGAGTAGCCAATCACAGCAGCAGCAGCAGCACTGTGAGCCACACAGGATACCCTCACTAAAAATTGGTATCCTTTTCTGTTAAGTAGAAAAGCTGTTATGGTTTGTCTATAAGTCTCCCGTCAAGCAGGAGACCACACTATACTAAACTGGAATATATACACCCTAGCAGCCTACCTAGGAGGGTGCTACACAGCCAAAGCTCACCTAAACTGAGGCTTGAAAGTTCATCTGGTAAAACCCATCAAATGTGTGAAGAGAGGACCAGATGGCAGCTCTGCAAATCTGGAATACAGATATTTGATGCTGAAAGGCTCATAAAACACAGACAGCCCTGGTTAAATTGGCTCTGATGGGAAAGAAAGGAATATTTTCTTAAGGGCATAGGCCCTGGAAATTAGTTGTCTGATCTTTCTGGCAATAGTGGAACAGGAAGCAGTATATCCTCTATAAGTACATCCAGGTAGAAAGGTAGAAAAGAAATGAACTCATGTGGAATGAGACAGTTGCTGTTAAGTAGACTGTGGCAGCCTGAACCACACTCAACAGCATGAGGCAATTTACTTGTCAAGTTTTGGGACAGGACAGAGCAATGGAAGGGCTATATCCTAATTGGGAAGGAAAAAGTAGGTAAAAAAAGTAGGTGCAAAACAAGAAAATGCTCTTTATAAGAGAGAGCTGCTAACTCAGGAACAAGGCTAATATAAGTGTTGGCAACCAAAAGGCAGTCTCAGTGGTGAGGTCTTCCAAAAGAATGTCTCCAGTCAGTTCAAAGGTGAAGGGGGTTCTAAAGAGCAGAGAGCATCAAACCGAGATCCCAAGGTGACAAACTGAATGAATGATATGAGCTATTTCCTGTAGAAAAGTCTTGATAAGGGATTGTGAAGCAAAAGGTTTCTGACAGAGGAGATATAAGACAGAGATCCATCATGCCAGTGAGATCTTTGTTTGGCTGGACAGAAGTAATGGGCTTTCCAAGGATTGGGTTTGCTTGTTCCATGTCTTGAGGACATTGCATTGAAAGGGGTCTAGAATAAATCTGGACAAAGGGAAGTGCTTCAAAGGAGGCCACCATGAGGCCCACAACTCTTATGCAGAGGTGTCATTGTGCCCTGAGTAACTGAGGGTTGGACCTTAGGAAGGCAATCTTCTACTAAGTAAGAATGCTTCTGGCTTGGGTTGTGTTCAAGATTAAACCCAGGTACTTCAAACAGTATGAAGGCTGATGAGCACACTTTGGAAACTTGATTATTCAGCCAAGGGTTTGGTTCTTTGGAAATTGGCAGACAAATCCCTGGCTGAGGAGTTCTTCAGCAAAAGGATGTCTAGGTAACCTGTGACATGAATGCCTTGGGTTTATAGCAGAGCCAGAAGCGGGGCAAGCACATTTGTGAACATTTGGCAGAGGAGAGCCCAAACGGCATGCCACAAGCTGGAAGTACTGCTTTTCCACAGCAAAACTCAGAAAGTGTGTAATTGGAAAATGGGAATATAGAGATAGGCATCCTCCCCAGTGTATGAGGGAAGCAAAGACAGATCTCATAGATTCCATCTGGAATTTTGGTGCACAAATAAATCTATCATATATTAGTGCCGTTCACATATCTTTATATACTTATATAAATAAAAACATCCAGAGCATGTGATTATTAAACATTAGTGAATATAATGAATACAACTTAAAAGTCCTTGATGTGTGATTTTATCCGTGCCTCTATGATTTATTCCCAAACAGGTGCTCTTTATTGTTTATATCCACATATATTCTTAAAGGTACTTCTCCACCCGAGACATGGCAAGCGTTTCTGTTTACATATGCAGAGGATATGTGGGATAAAGAGGAGAGGAGACCGTTTGCAACAGAGTGAGGAGGAATGTGGAGTCATCCATACAGTATACCAACCCGGGCTAAAAGAGGAAGGCGCTATTTGTCCTATCCAATTTGGGTCATATAAGGAGGTGAGAGTATATACGTATGTCTCTGGTGGAGGAACACCTTTAAGAATATATGTGGATA
This sequence comes from Staurois parvus, assembly GCF_062004578.1. NCBI lineage: Eukaryota > Metazoa > Chordata > Amphibia > Anura > Ranidae > Staurois > Staurois parvus. The sequence continues at coordinate 2,867,713 of NW_028317941.1, forward strand.
TAAGCAATAAAGAACACCTGTTTGGGAATAAATCATAGAGGCACGGATAAAATCACACATCAAGGACTTTTAAGTTGTATTCATTATATTCACTAATGTTTAATAATCACATGGTCTGGATGTTTTGATGTATATAAGGATATAGAGATATATGCGTGGCACTAATATATGATATACCTATTTGTGTGTGAAAAAGCATGTGTGTCAGCAGCACTGGTATACACAGGAGATTAGAGCGTTATTTGTTACGCTGAAGTTTTATTTGTACACACAAATCTGTTTAGGGATTTTAAGTGCAGTATTGGGTGAATGCTCCCATTTGGTTTTGGAACTGTAAATAGGTTTGAATAGAAATGTTGAAATCATTCTTCTGTAGGATCTAGTACAACCACCCTTTGTGCCTGAAATTGGTCTTCCTTTGGTCTGAAGCTGGCAAATTGGAAGATAAAAAGCAAGGAGGAGCAAAGATGGACATTCTATTTTGTACCCCTTTGAAATGACAGATTGGACCCAGGTGTCCAAGACCAAGGAGTGTGGGTGCCCTTTCATTGTGAAGAGGGCCTTTGTGAAAGCTTGAATGGCTTGGTGAGCCAGGGCTGTTTTTGGGGAGAATAGAAACATCCCTTTCTTTGAGTGGAGGTTGTAGCCATAGGAGTAGGAGACTTGGGATTTTTCGTAGGGGGTCAAGAGATCCACCAAAGAGGTGTTCACCATTAAATGGCATGCATAGAAGACATTTCTTACAAGCATGTTAAGCAGACCAAAATCGTGAATGTATGCCCAAAGATTGGAGATATTCTTGAAACTTAGCAACTTACATTCAAAAGAGCATCAACGCAAACAATAGGGCTAAAGGCATCAACTGTAATATTTCTAAGAGAACAGTCTTAACCAGTAAGCAATAATCTGGCAAGCAGACATGGTAGCAGTTGCTGGTTGCAAGGCTGGATCTAAAACAGCAAATAAAGCCTTTAAAGGTGCCTCAAAATGCCTATCAGCAGAATCCTTAAATGCAGGGTCATCCTCAGTAGGAAATGTAACGTGTTTAATAATAACTAAAATTGCAAGATTCAGTTCCCAATTAGACAATTTCTTTTGATAATCCTTTCCATAGGATAATATTAGCAAAAAGCTTAAAGGGTAACTCTTCTGGGGAAAAAATATTTATGTAGCATATACAGATGGTGTACAGAATGCTCCTCAGATATGTAATTTCCTGCTTGTGTGAGGCTCACAGGTTTTCCCAGAAGTCTGCTCTAAGATACAAATCTTTGAGCATTCCCTGCAACAAAAATGTAATTTTTGATGAGATACTCCCCAAGGGAAATTACGTCCAAAGGAATGCAGGCATTTCCAGTTTTCTCATTAGAGCCCTGCAGGTGCAGCAGATGACTGATCATTATAAAATAAAATATTCTCATTCTCCTTCACTCTGTACATGGACACAGAGAAACAAACAGCTATTCTGTCAGAATAACAAAAAGTAGGAATCTGCAACAATGTTTGTTAAAATCCTTGCAATGTACATACAGTAGATCACACAGAGGGTGGGGTTACTCTTTAAGAGGACTAGAAAGCTTTTTGAGGTTGAGCCAGTCATTATAAGGTACACAATCAAACTATGCGTGTATGGAAAAAGCCTTTCTAGACTTTGTCAAACTCCTATTACCCACAGGAGTCTACTGTATTTTGGCTGTGGAGAATAAGGTGCTGTTAGTCAAAGACTACTGTGCACTGCATCAACAGTTGGTACTAGGGATAAATTAGAGTTTGAGTCTAATTTGAATTTGCACAGAATTTCCAGGAATGTAATTTCTGCTTGGCAAATGTTGTCCCAGTTCTATAATATCCAGTGCAACATTGGACCCTAATTAGAGCCTTGTGTATCCAAACAGTGTAGTAGCTGGATAACCCAGCTCCTCACTATAAGAAGGAGGGGCTAATAGCAGAAGAGTGTGCTATGGTGAGAACACATAGGAGGACGGACTGCCTGCATAGGGAAAGATTAATGTAGGCCAGCTAATAAACTGTGATTGACTTCTGTGCAGTTGCAGGATAGATTCTCTTTTGTTTCCCCTCCCACCCTGTATTCATAGAATACTAAACCCAAGATTCCCTTTGGGTATTAATCATCATGTTAATAAAAACATTTGACTGGTAGCTTTTGGAACATTACACTCTTAATTTCTCTGTTTGCCTCTTACTAAGGGCTTTTATATTTTACATTAGGATCATCTGAGGTCAGTAGTTACTTACTACTAGCCCATCCAATTCAATGCTGCTTTTTTTCAGCAAGGATTTCCTTTTAATATAGTGGACTTTATTTATGGAGGATATTATGGAGGTTGGTTGGTGGTTAACAGATTTTATATGTTTGAGAGGGGCTGATATTTAGTTATTTATTTTTAGGTTTGGAATGATGAAATCAGCATTCCCTCCTTACTGACCATCCATTGGTGAACTGCCATTTGTTTGCAGCAGGCCTAAAGGCAGTGGTGCTGGGTATGATGGTAGAAGTGGAAAATCTGCTCCAAAAAAAGGTCATGCATGCAAAAGCGGTGGTAGGGCTGCATACAGCAGAGAAAATATGCATTTTCCCAACTAGAGGGTCTGACAGATTCAACCACAGCACACAATATAGGTAGTTTACTGGCAGCTTGCATCATCTTCTTCCTCAAGAATAGCCAATATGTAGATATAATTATTTGACCACTCCTTTTCCGGACTGCTGCAGGAGGAGTCACAAGCAGAGGAAAACTATGGTGATGTGCAGGTCTTCTTTTCTTCTTAGGAGGTGAAGCAGAGAGGGAGAGAGTGAGTGGGTGTTTATCAGCATTCCTGTGGAAGCCACCCACCAGGCAGAGGCAGCATACACACAATAGCAGTGGGGTGCCAGCAACTGGTTCCTTCTGCAATCTAGGCTCCAGTGAAGAAGATGTGGTGGACAATGATGGGACAAACTACACTCGAGTACCATTACCAGGAGACCAGCACATTTCTGATAGAAACCTGGGATTTACTAAAAGAAGAAGAGCAGGGGTACTTTGCTGCAGACAGCAGTGAGCCATCAAAAGCAATCTGATAGCAAAGCCTCAGCAGGGTGACAGTGCTTTCTGCAAAGCAGGTCAGCACTCTTTTTCAATGTCTTCATTTCAAGCAGTACCCTTGCCTGCAGGAAAAAGGCAAGAGCAAGAGCAGCAGCCACTTGGGTACTACCTGTATGTAAAATCAAAGAAAGCTCCAAAACAGAGCTTAGTGGGATCAGCAAATGGTAGAGAGAACTTGGCAGCAAGAGTCCCTCCCTCCTATTCCATTTCTACCTGCAAAAAGGGTAAGGGGGCTAGATATAAGGCCATGGAATGAAGGGTGGAACGTAAAACCTCACCAACATCTACTCTACCATCTCCAGTTGCATTCTTTACCCACTCAGGTTCCCTGGATTTCTGGAGGAACTAACTACCCCCAGGCCCACATGGAGTCTGAACAATAGTTTGACCAATCTCCTGGAGCTGCAACTTCTCCCATACCCACTGCTGCATCTATTTTTTTCTGAAGGGCTTCCTTATCCTCCACAATCATGTGGAGGAAAACATATTTTTGTAACTAGACTACTCTGTGAACACATGACCATCGACACCTGGTCAAGCAAAAATGGTCATAGGTGAACCTTTTTGGATGGCTGGAAAGGATGCAGTAAAGAGGATGGCACACCTTCTCCAGGGACATTACCTTTTTGTCATTACTACAAGGCCATTCCAAACACCTTGCAGCCTACTCCACATTTCAAGCCAAATGCTGCTTTGTTGCGCTCCAGGCTTATATGCTTGGGGAAAAGGAGCCACCAGGCCAGAGCTAATGGTGGCTGTCCAGACTGGAGCTGAGGTGGGCTAACCCCATGCCACCTGCATCCAAGCAAGATTGTTTCTGATTAGTGGATTGCAGGCATCAAATATCTATAAAACAGTCTAGAAGTATTCTCTTCTACCAATGCTAAATGTAAGTAACCCCCAGCCTCTCCTGGCACCATGTTACCAATCTGGTAACAGAACTGAAAAGGCTACCAATAATAGGATGCATGGTTTTCTTCACTTTCCAGACTTTGCTTTGCCTTCCATAAATCCATAAGTCTGAACGTATATTGGCAGTATAATAAAATTATCAGGCTGATAAGACTAACTACTGCATATGAAATGTGTTCTAAAATCTAACATACATATACAGGAGATTATAGACGTTCCTGCTTAGAAAAGGATCATATTTCTCTTTGCCCTGCGCATTTTCACGCTTCCATTTCCTTCCAATTTTGTTATACAGCAATATTTCAATGGAAACAGACAGAGTTGCATCCTATAATTGTGATTACAGTCTTCATCACTTCTGCGGCAACACTTCAGCAGTAAAAAGAAAAGTAAAAACAGCAGTCGCTGATGTCTTGCAGATTTGAAAGTGACAGTCTTTTGAATACAGGCTCTGCCTTTATATTCCTTCAGCAAGATATCAGTCAGCGAACCGTTCTTTGACGTTGAGCCCCATTACAAATGGCTAAGAAAAGATTTAAACGATCCCTTATCAGGCACCCAAAAAGTGTCATTCTGTAGCGAGAAGCAGCCACTGTTTGATGTCTTCACCTCTTCACAGACTGGCATGCAAAGGTAGATAAGCAACATTGTGTGTGAAGAGGCCGGGGATTGATACAGATGCACAGAGCAAAAAGCTGTGGGCACCTTCCTCTCATACTGATAACTGAGTTCAGATTCACATAAAACATTATGCCTGAGAGTGACACAGTTCTTCCAGCAGTCATGCTCCACTTTGACATTGTCTGCCAGGCAAGGCTGATATATTACACTGCCTAGATGTCTGACGAATGCCCTAGAATTTGCTGATTTATTTATGGCATTCTGCTGATAATAAACAGCCATTCTAAAATGTATGTTTTATTTAGATTTACATTTCCCATAGTTAAAAGCTGGGTCATAGTCAAAAGTGTCATTGGTTTAATCCTCATTCAGCGGTCATTGATGCTTAGATTCCCAGATCAAATTTAGCAACATAATCTTGACAGTAACTCTATAACTAATTCACCTACCTACTGTAAATCATTTTGATATAGTTTTTTTTAAGGACATATAAGGCTTTTGACTGGCACACTGCTTTAATAATTTCCATGTTTATCTTTTATTTACAAGCTGGTAAATTGACAAAAAAAAATTAAAAATAGATTTTACACATAACAACATATGATATATAATTTTAAATACATTTATTTTTGTATCCTTCACTTTAAAAGTGAATTCCAGGTATACATTTTTAGCATATGTAGTATCCTTCAGTTTCGGCAGGATTTTTGTCTGTTAGTCAGAGTCTTGCTAGAAGCCTTGGATGAGTTAGCCTGGAAGTGAGGCAGTGAAGTTAACTTAGGATAGGCTGGGAGGCTCTACAGGTTAGGGCTTCTAGACTTCTCCCACCCTTCTAGAAGCTCTGGCACTTTCTTAAAGAGGAGGGAGAAAGCCTGGATTTGCATGTTTGAGGGAACCTGGCCGTTCCCCAGGAAGGAGGCCTGGCATGGTGGCTAGCACAGCAAATATTGGAGAGCCTGCACAGCAGGGAAGTTGGGTAGAAGATATTATGAAGGAAGATGCTGGTATGTGGAGCCTGGGAGGAGACCCCAGAGGAGGGGGGTACTTATAGGCTGAAGCTGGACAGAAGGATTTCCATTGTTACACAGTCTACTAGGAAAAACAGACAGAAATGGCAAATGTTTTGACTCCTGCGTTGGACGATGGACTCCACAGTAACTGTAACCACACATAGGATGCCTAAAGGATGAATGCCTTACTGCCCTCACTTGACCAGGGAAATCTAAATGAGCTACATACAAAGAAACAAAAAGAGGGCTTACGGGCCTAGTGCATTACATCTAATGCGGTAGTGATATCCAAAGTGTCCTGTGACACTGAGGTGTGAGCCAGATACTAGGAAAAACAACCTGTCAGCAGGGAAAGAGCCATCCCAGTGTAAGGCCTGAAAGCAGCTGCAAGTCATTAACCACTCGCCCTCCAGAGGATTTACCCCCCTTTCTGACCAGGCCATTTTTTGTGATACAGTGCTGCGTTACTTTAACTGACAATTGGGCTGCACCCAAATTAAACTTACATCCTTTTTTTCCCACGAATAGAGCTTTCTTATTGAGGTATTTGATCGCATTCGCTTTTTTATTTTTTGCGCTATAAAAAAAAGACCAACAATCATGAGAAAAAAACATTTTTGACTTTTTGCTTTTAAACATGCTCAGTAAAAAATGTAAAAAACATCAAATTTTGTCATAAATTTAGGCTACAATGTATTGTGCTACATGTCTTTGCTAAAAAAAATACTATAGCAGTACTTCTGCTATAGCAGTGTTTCTCAACTCCAGTCCTCATGGGCCCCCAACAGGTCATGTTTTCAGGATTTCCATTACTTTGCACAGGTGATTTGATCAGTTTCACTGCCTTAGTAATTACCACAGCTGTTTCATCTGAGGGAAATCCTGAAAACATGACCTGTTGGGGGTCCATGAGGACTGGAGTTGAGAAACACTGTGCTATAGGGTGGACAGGAAGCAGTTAAGCTACAGCAGTGTTTCTCAACTCCAGTCCTCATGGACCCCCAACAGGTCATGTTTTCAGGATTTCCCTCAGATGAAACAGCTGTGGTAATTACTAAGGCAGTGAAACTGATCAAATCACCTGTGCAAAATAATGGAAATCCTGAAAACATGACCTGTTGGGGGTCCATGAGGACTGGAGTTGAGAAACACTGAGCTACAGGAACATGACAGTGTCAGTACTTCTACACCCCCTGGACCAAAGAAGGGAGAGGGCAGTCAGGTGCAATACCCAACTAGTTCTCCCTGGGGCTACCTCATTATATATCTATATAATACAGGGGCGGACTGACCATTTGGAAACTCGGGCACCGCCCGAGGGCTCGGAGTCAGTAAGGGGCCCCATGAGATGCCCCTGGTACCTTTTTCATAGGCTTTTTTGAGTTTGGGCAAGGACACAGGGACCCCATGATCCCCTATTTCCCAGGGGCCCCATGAGTTGTCAGTCCGCCCCTGATATAATATATATATCAGGGACACTCTCAGGACAGCCGGTGGATGAAGAGATTTTCGTCTGAGGTCTGAGGCATTCACCAAAGGGGGCCCAGTGCTCCTTACAGAGATTGTTTGCGGATATTTATCCAAGTTCATCCTCAAAGTTGTACAGTTCCTTGGGTATCCTATATACCCCTAGTCCCCATCCAAGTTGTTAACCTCAAATAAAAACAACAAAGCCAAGCTCAAGGACTATTTTACTGACTTCGGATGAGTGTGCTGGAAAGTATACATATTCCATATACACAAAAAAATGGCAACCGTTCCAACCTATAACAAGCCTTAGCAGTAAGTTGCACATGGAAGGGCAATGCACATCAAAAACAAACAAAGAATTTCTCAGAAACACTTACAAGCCAGCCTGCGAAACAGCCCCATCCTTAAGGCTAGATTACCACCTATGCAGGTTGTGTTTGAGGCTTTTCTACATTGTGGTTTGCATTGCGTTTTGTGTTTTTGCCACGTTTTTGATGGGTTTTTAGTTTTATACCATTTTTTAAATTTTTTTTGTTGCTAGGCAGATTTTAAAAGCAAAGCTCATCAAACGCATCAAAAATGCAATACATGCTTTTCTGCAGCGTTCCCATTGAAGTCTATAGAACCAAAAATGTGACATTTTGCTTTAAAGTCCCTGACCCTTTCCAAAAAACGCACTGGGAGAAAACGCTGAGATTTGAACCTGTTCCATAGGAAATCATGTTCAATGGACTGTACTGCATTTCTGCAAAACGCTGCAGAAAATGCTTAGGTGTGAACCTAGGGTGAAGTGGTATTAAATCCAAAAGCAAATATTTATTATACTTCAGTTTACCAATTCTTAGATGTGATATCTACATTAGTTTTCATTTATAGGCTTTCTTTCTTCTAATTTTATCTGGTGATCCAGCCACTAAGTCTTTTGTCTTTCAACAGAACAAGCTGACCTAAAAATGTAACAAATAAAGGGGTGAGACAAACCATTTACCACTAACTGGGGTGCTGATAATGATCATCTTTTATTTAATTATGTAACATCATCCCAAAAGAAAAAGAAAATGTTTGTTGTATTTGTTTATATATTAGCTGGAGTTTGGCTTCAATTTGTTAGTGTGTCTAATACTGCTAGTACATCTAATACTCTCCTCCCCCTTGACTAACAATACTGCTGTCCAAAGGTGCCCCCTGTGCTCCTTCATCCAGAGTGGAGATACGCTAATACAGGAGGAACGTTACTGGTCAGATCACCAGGGGGAAACAGTGAAAAAAAAAACTAAAAAAGAAAACGAACGATTGATAAGCTGCAAAATATTACATTTTTGGTTAGGAGTTTAATACTGCTTTAAGTTTACACACATGGTACTGAAATGCAAGATCTTGCTAGCAGAAACATCCTGCCATCCTGTCATATAAAAATCATTGTGCAAATATTTCATATTTCACGTGCATATATCTCAACTCTACACCTGTATGTTCATATAGAGTTGAGTTGCATACAACAAAGTCATTCATTCAGAATGACAGAAGGCCAAGATCATTCTGCATCTGCATCTCTGCCTAGTTGCTCTTTGCTTACATTTACACATCTCCCCCTTGGCCCTCAAAGAATCCATTATTAGGCTGTGGTGATGGCACAGGAGCAGAATGACAACCAGGGTGAAATATAAAAACAGACAAAAAAAACGACTAGACAGTGGCAAAGGTGCAGGGCAGTGTCCATCAATGCACCACATTTACACAGCGCTTACATTAAATAAGTTCTAAGGACGGTTCACACCATAGAAATGCAGTCCAGATGCGTTCCGGATGCCTTTCTTCATGCACATTTTTACATGTTTTTGGCATTGTCCGGTGCGTGCTGATGCATATTTGACACGTTCTGGTGTGTTGTATTCCAGTTTATTTTTTCCGCTCTCTTTTTCTTCAATTTAAATAGGGACATGTGTATTCCAGTGGTGCATTCCGGTGCACTTTGATGCGTTTTACCACCTTCCAGTCTAGTTCTGTGCAGTAAAAATGCAGCCAGTTCTATCTTTTTTTTTTTTTGCAACTGGAACTGAAAGCACTGATATGAACTATGACATTGCCAACCATATAACCTACTTTCTGTGTGTTTTAGATACAGAAAAAAAGCAACCGAAACTCATGTAGTGTGAACTGGCCCTCAATCAAACTGCAGACACAAAAAAATCTGCTTTAGGGTTATATAGTGCAAGAGTTTGGGCAATAATGACCCAAGATGTGTGCTTGGACCCTATAGTCTACAATACTGCTGTGCTCACATCTGTATAAAACTGTAGGCAGTGTGGGTCCGAACATAACATTTTATACACCTGTGTGCATGAGCGGCTAACATTATATAGAAGGGGAAGCTAAGTGGGAGTTTTTGGAGTTTACAGAACAAGTAAAAAGATAAGCACCTATTTTAATTTTGTTTTTAAGTTATACTACGGGAAAGAGGACATATAACAAATATAAAATAGGCATTATCCAAATTTGGCTTTAAAAACTGAAATACACTATGAGGTATATTTGCAAAAGGTTAAATTGAAAATACCACAATTGGCTACTAGATGGCACTAAGCAATCAAATTTCCGAAGATACTTAGCTCCAGCTACTGGCCAAATTCAATATTATCCATTTTAAACCAATGGAAAGCATTCTACCAGCTAAGGAAAGAGCCTAATAATATTTGTTTTGTTGTCGCTATTTGCACAGAACAAATGTACATGCAATTTCACTGGATGAATTTCTAGGCAATATTTTTTATAAATAGATCCCTATAATGTGTATTATATGCCCGATCATTTCTATTATCAGCATCTTCCATGTAACTGAACAAATGAAGATTACAGACAGGGATAAGTAATACAAATATATAAAAATATCTGAAATGTACAATCTGTGCAATTGCATAACATAACATATGAAATAGCAATATTTTGATCTTCCTAGAGGCTAGGCAAAAACAGAGTGTACCTAACAATAGAGTACCGTATATTATATCTACTCTCCTGCTGTCCTAGATCTCCTACCTCATCAATTATATACATTCAGCAGTTTGTAATGGTTGCTGGAATATTGCAAACATTATATAACATTACATAACAAAACTGTCTTATTATAAATCTATTACTTATGTACTTTATTTGGGTTCTTTTTGCACAACTGTGCTTTACAGTCAAGAAGCTATTTTGTAGCATACTAGTTTGTGAAAAAATGGGATAGTGGATTTTAAACCTAAGGATTTTTGGAATTTAAAAGAAAACCACAAATATATATTATTTATATATATATATATATATATATATATATATATATATATATATATATATATATATATATACAGTATATATATATATTGTGGCAGTGCGGTGTCCTGCCACAGTCAAACTCAAGTTGAAAACCCTGGATTCTCAACCAGGCAGGTTGAGGGTCTCCAGAGAGTTAATGTATTGCAGAGGAAACTGACTTTTTGGTTTCCTCATTTATTCATCAAGTTTGTTTTGGGATCTGGAACCTGGAGATTTCAAAGAGATCTGGGAGGGATGAAATCTCCAATCCAGGGTCCGTGTTTTGAGAACCCCCAGCACACTGATTGCACAGGTGTGTGCAGGCCTTTTTATAGAGGCCTAACCATGGTTCTGGGCTCCATCCAAACGGAGTCAGGAGGGCTCCACCCCGGCAGACGGAGTCAGGAGGGCTCCACCCCGGCAGACAGGAGGTCTCTGCCTTGGAGTCAGGTGAAAGCCAGACTAGCTGTGTGCTAGTGGCCATAATTTGGGAAGAGTCTGCAGGAGACAGACAGTGAACTGTGTACAAGCCAGGAGGCTGAATACTGTTGGTATTGCTTGATGGTGGATACCCCTGCGTGGGAAGCATTTGTGTTATTTGAACTTTCTTTAAATAAAAGTGGGCAAAAAAGCCCTTAAAGAAGCGAGTTGCTGTGTGCTTAAACAAGAAAAGCTCTACCATTTGAGGCGAGTTCCCACATATGGTGGAGAATGCGGGCAGAACTAGAGATCCCAGCAAGGAAGTAAGTTCATGTGTTGAACTGTGTTTAGTGCATGACTCTGCACTATCTGTGTGTGCAGGTGAGGAAATCCTGCAAGAGAAAAGGAACTTGCCTTAAAGAGACAGTGCTCTATTGTGTTGCTGGACTGTGCAAAATTGTTGTGGAGTGACTGTAAAGATGGGGCGGTCAAAACTCAAAAAAGAAGCAAGATTTTCGGAAATGAGAGACAGAGCCCTGTGGCTGGAGGGGTTGTTATCACCAGAACAAGCCCCATACATGGCTGCACAGAGTTTGCCACAGTGGGAAGTGCATACTGTTGTCCCTGGCAACGCTGGCAAAAGGAAACCCATTTTCTGTGTGCAGAGTACTAAGCCTGAAAGAGGATGCAGTTTTGGAAGTTCGGCCAAGATACTGCCGCAAGAGCGCTGTTTGCGGTGCAGTGAATGGGGGCACACTGTCTCCAAGTGCCCTTTATCTCAGCTTCCAGTGCAAGGTGACACAACCAGACAAAGGTCTGGGTATACAATTGGGAAGCCTGCTTGGAGTTCCAGGAAGGAGCAGCAGGCTGCCCAAAAGTTTCAGAAAAATGTGGTTGCCCATAGCAACACATGTTACTTCAGGCCTGTGGACCCTGTGAGAGAAGTGTCATCTGCAGAGGATTGTGGCAACGCAGAGATGAGAGTTCAGCGCATCTGGAGGAACCCACAAAGTTCAGCTGGGAGAGTGCCATCTCCCATAGCAACAGGAGAAAGTCTGACAACCAGGAGAAGGGGCTACAAGGAAGATGTGGTTCCGTATCCCAAGAAGGTTATCTGTGGAACCATACCCTGCCTGGAATGTGGTCAGTTTGGGCATGGTATCTTTACCTGCCCCAGATTATGGAATACCACTGATGAGGGTGCTACTGGGCAAAAGTCTTCATCTGCAAGCCCAGATTCGTGTTTAAAAATGTTGGCAGCCACCTCTAGCAACAGTGAGGAAGTACCTGTTGTGCCAGCAGGGGGTGCCAAGGAGTCAGAAGTGCCTGCCACAGTATCATCCTATAGCTGCATGGATGAACTGGCTGGCCAAAGCCAAGCAGAGGAGATGACAGAAAGGATCCAGATCCCACGCACTCAAGTGAAGGTGAAGCCTGTTACAGTGGTGGGTAAGACTGGTACTTTTGAGAGAAATATGAGAGATACTAATGCACTGATTGAGACTGACTTTGAGACTCTCTGCTATAAATTTGGGATACTCCCAGTTGGGAAACCCACTGCTGGTGATTGTAAGAAAGACTTGCCTCTGTATAATGCTCTGTTTAGCGGGGAGGCAACAGTTAAAAATGTCAATGTGAAGAGTACTGATATTGGGGTTGCACCAATGTCATATAAACAGAATGCTGAATTAAATGTAGTAGGGGTGACCACCAAGCAGGATGTGTTCTCTCCCCTAGCAACAGTGGTTAAGGTAACCCGGGATAACTATGGTGTTGCTCGGGTGGATCAGAGTGTATCTGAATTGAGTGATGAGAATTTGTTATTTCAGTGTGGCAATGGTGAATCTAAAAGGTATGAACGTATTCATAATGATGATGGGTTAATGCAATCCACTAATGCTAAAGTTTTTGTAGTGAATGACACGCCACTAGGTCACGGTGGTGAGAGTAGGAAATTGCAACCTGCTGTGCCTAGAAAAGGAGTCTCCCATTGTGATATGGATAATGAAGATATAGGTAATGGGTCTGATACAGAGCCACTCTGTCCCTCTGTGTCTCCTTCAGCGGTTGGAGTGGTACTGCGTAGTACCTCTGATGGGATCACAGGGACGATGGACTGTGTCAGGAATGGACTGGCCAGCAATGGTGGGACTCACCTGCCTTATGGGCTGCAGTACCAGGGCTGGCCAACGGGTGCTCCCAGCAATCAGAGACTCAACCTTGCAGCCAGCCAAACACCTGAAACTGCTTATACTGGTGTATTTAAGGGATGGCCAGACCTGCAGACTCTGCCTTGGTGTGTGTTTCTCCTGGGCCCTGTATCCTGTTCCTGCTCCCTGTTCCTGTTCCTGTCTGATTCGTTGCTGACCCTGCTCTGATCCCTGGCTTTGTCTGACCATTCTCCTGATCCCTGGCTTTGTCTGACCATTCTCCTGCTCCTGATCCCTGGCTTTGTCTGACCATTCTCCTGCTCCTGATCCCTGGCTTTGTCTGACCATTCTCCTGCTCCTGATCCCTGGCTTTGTCTGACCATTCTCCTGCTCCTGATCCCTGGCTTTGTCTGACCATTCTCCTGCTTCTGATCCCTGGCTTTGTCTGACCATTCTCCTGCTTAACCCCATACGTTCTGACCTCCTGTTGATAATCCCGGCCTGCCTGACGACGCTTGCATTGTATGTACTGTTATCTGTGGGTGGTTTGGTTTGGTTCGTTTGCACTGTGTATGTTTTAGTATTGCACTGCGTTTATGTATTGTTAGTGTTAATAAATTATATTTATAACATATCTGAAGCCTGCGTTTCCCTGCGTCAGTCACATACCTCTGGTCACACCCCGGAGCCCTGACATTACACCAAGGCCAATCCTGACCAGAAGTGGCTGCACAGGGAAGCCATCTTGGTTTGTTGATGGGAAGGATGGATCTTGATGAGGTTGTGTATTTATATCTGCTAGTATTTGATGACAGAGAGTATGCTTATCAAACTCTGAAGGAGTATCCCCGGGATGAACTGCTAGAATGTATACAGCTCGCTCATGTTCTAGTAGATCAGGGCACAGAATTCTCTGAGGTGCAGCCATTGATTCAGATTTGTGCGGAGTTGGTTTCATCTGGTACCCCCGAATGCAGGGATGAATTTTTGCCGCCATTCAGTGCCGACCAGGTAGAGTCCCTGGTGTGGTTATTAGAGGATGATGTGGATTGCTTCTTGGAGCATTATGCTGCATGTTCACCACAGATACTAAGAGATTGTATAAACGCAGTGCAGTCTTTGGTCAGACAGGCTTTGTGTAAGCTCAGCTTTGTTCAACCCATACTGCAGACATGGACAGATTTGTTGCACCCAGCCTCAGTCAGTCTACAAAAACCCAGTCCTGCTTCTAATCTATTTCCTCAAAGCTCTATTCCTGCATTCCCAACAGCTCCTCCTGCCCTGCTATCTACCGCATGTCAGTACCCTGTTCCCACTCGCTGCACCTATCCTGCCTTTAACCCTGTAAAAAAGCCCTCTGTAGCAACTGCTCCCTCCTCTGTTCCATCCTCCAGCTCTTCTCTGTCTCCAGCTGCTCCATTCGTTTGCAGACCTGCGTTTACTTGCAGTGCTCCAGTAGTTAAAACCAGAAAAAAGCGAAAATTCTTTCCAACCAGTACCATCCTGCCAGTATCCAAACCGGTGAGCCTGCCGTCTGAGAACCTGCCTTCCGTGGTTCAGCCTGGTGCCTCGGCACCCGCACTTCAGCCTGAGGTCTGTACCCAGCCTGATGCCTGTACCCAGCCTGATGCCTCTATTCAGCCTGATGCCTCTATTCAGCCTGATGCCTCTCTTCTGCCTGATGCCTCTCTTCAGCCTGATGCCTCTCTTCAGCCTGATGCCTCTACTCAGCCTGATGCCTCTACTCAGCCTGATGCCTCTACTCAGCCTGATGCCTCCACTCAGCCTGATGCCTCTACCCAGCATGATGAACTGATCCAGCCTGATGATCCTATTAGGCCAGTTGACTCGATGCCCGCTGTTGATCCAGATGATCAGGTACCTGATCCGGTGCCCGCTGACGTGCCAATTGACTCAGAGCCCGCTGTCGTACCTGGTGACTCGGTGCCCACTGCCTTGCCAGATGACGCGGTGCCCGCTGGCGAGCCAAATGACCTGATGCCTGGTGACCCAGTGCCCGCTGTCATACCTGGTTACCCGATGCCCGCTGTCGAGCCAGACGATCCAATGCCTGGTGACCCGGTGCCCACTGCCTTGCCAGATGATGCGGTGCCTGCTGGCAAGCCAAATGACCTGATGCCTGGTGGCCCAGTGCCCGCTGTCATACCTGGTGACCCAATGCCCGCTGTCGAGCCAGACAATCCGGTACCTGATGACCCGGTGCCCGCTGTCGTGCCAATTGACTCAGAGCCCACTGTCGTGCCTGGTGACTTGGTGCCCACTGTCTTGCCAGATGACGCGGTGCCCGCTGTTGAGCCAAATGACCTGATGCCTGGTGACCCGATGCCCGCTGTCCAGCCAGGCGATCCAATGTCTGACCCAGTGCCCGCGGTCATACCAGTTGACTCGGAGCCCACTGCCTTGCCAGATGGCGCGGTGCCCGCTGTCGAGCCAAATGACCTGATGCATGGTGACCCGATGCCCGCTGTCCAGCCAGACGATCCAATGTCTGACCCAGTGCCAGCGGTCATGCCAGTTGACTCGGAGCCCACTGTCGTGCCTGGTGACCCTTTGCCTGTTGCTCCCCCTGGGGTTCCGGCGCCCGCCGCTCCGCCTGGGGGCCCGAGACCTGTCGCTCCGCCTGGGGGTCCGGCGCCCGCCGCTCCGCCTGGGGGCCCGAGACCTGTCGCTTCGCATGGGGGTCCGGCGCCCGCCGCTCCGCCTGGGGGTCCGCGACCTGTCGCTCCGCCTGGGGGTTCGACGCCCGCCGCTCCGCCTGGGGGCCCGAGACCTGTCGCTCCGCCTGGGGGTCCAGCGCCCGCCGCTCCGCCTGGGGGCCCGAGACCTGTCGCTTTGCCTTGGGGTCCGGTGCCCGCCGCTCCGCCTGGGGGCCCGAGACCTGTCGCTCCGCCTGGGGGTCCGGTGCCCGCCGCTCCGCCTGGGGGCCCGAGACCTGTCGCTCCGCCTGGGGGTCCGGCGCCCGCCGCTACGCCTGGGGACCCGAGACCTGTCGCCTTACCTGGGGGTCCGGCGCCCACCGCTCCGCCTGGGGGCCCGATGCCTGTCGCCCCGCCTGGGGGCCCGATGCCTGTCGCCCCGCCTGGGGGCCCGATGCCTGTTGCCCCTCCTGGGGGCCCGGCGCCTCCTGCTCCGCCTGGGGGCCCGGTGCCTGTCGCCCCGCCTGGGGGCCCGATGCCTGTCGCTCTGCCTGGGGGCCCGGTGCCTGCTGCTCCGCCTGGGGGCCCGGTGCCTGCTGCTCCGCCTGGTGGCCCGCTGCCTGCTGCTTCGCCTGGTGATCCGATGTGCCTCTGCCCGGAGTCCAGCCCGATGTGCCTCTGCCCGGAGTCCAGCCCGATGTGCCTCTGCCCGGAGTCCAGCCCGATGTGCCTCTGCCCGGAGTCCAGCCCGATGTGCCTCTGCCCGGAGTCCAGCCCGATGTGCCTCTGCCCGGAGTCCAGCCCGATGTGCCTCTGCCCGGAGTCCAACCCGATGTGCCGCTGCCCGGAGTCCAGCCCGATGTGCCGCTGCCCGGTGTGCCGCTGCCCGGTGTGCCGCTGCCCAATGTGCCTCTACATGGAGTTCTGCCCAATGTGCCTCTGCCCGGAGTTCTGCCCGATGGGCCTCTGCCCGGTGTGCCGCTGCCCGATGGGCCCCTGCTCCGCCTGGGGGCCCGAGACCTGTCGCTCCGCCTGGGGGTCCAGCGCCCGCCGCTCCGCCTGGGGGCCCGAGACCTGTCGCTTTGCCTTGGGGTCCGGTGCCCGCCGCTCCGCCTGGGGGCCCGAGACCTGTCGCTCCGCCTGGGGGTCCGGTGCCCGCCGCTCCGCCTGGGGGCCCGAGACCTGTCGCTCCGCCTGGGGGTCCGGCGCCCGCCGCTACGCCTGGGGACCCGAGACCTGTCGCCTTACCTGGGGGTCCGGCGCCCACCGCTCCGCCTGGGGGCCCGATGCCTGTCGCCCCGCCTGGGGGCCCGATGCCTGTCGCCCCGCCTGGGGGCCCGATGCCTGTCGCCCCGCCTGGGGGCCCGATGCCTGTTGCCCCTCCTGGGGGCCCGGCGCCTCCTGCTCCGCCTGGGGGCCCGGTGCCTGTCGCCCCGCCTGGGGGCCCGATGCCTGTCGCTCTGCCTGGGGGCCCGGTGCCTGCTGCTCCGCCTGGGGGCCCGGTGCCTGCTGCTCCGCCTGGTGGCCCGCTGCCTGCTGCTTCGCCTGGTGATCCGATGTGCCTCTGCCCGGAGTCCAGCCCGATGTGCCTCTGCCCGGAGTCCAGCCCGATGTGCCTCTGCCCGGAGTCCAGCCCGATGTGCCTCTGCCCGGAGTCCAGCCCGATGTGCCTCTGCCCGGAGTCCAGCCCGATGTGCCTCTGCCCGGAGTCCAGCCCGATGTGCCTCTGCCCGGAGTCCAACCCGATGTGCCGCTGCCCGGAGTCCAGCCCGATGTGCCGCTGCCCGGTGTGCCGCTGCCCAATGTGCCTCTACATGGAGTTCTGCCCAATGTGCCTCTGCCCGGAGTTCTGCCCGATGGGCCTCTGCCCGGTGTGCCGCTGCCCGATGGGCCCCTGCCCGGAGTCCTGCCCGGTGTGCCGTTGCCCGGAGTCCTGCCTGGTGTGCCAGTCTTTGATATCCCGCCAGTTACCAGACCCGGGCGGTGGAACATTTTGCCCAGCTAGGACTGTTTGGAGCGTCCTGAGGCCGCTCCTTGAGGGGGGGGAGTACTGTCAGGAATGGACTGGCCAGCAATGGTGGGACTCACCTGCCTTATGGGCTGCAGTACCAGGGCTGGCCAGCGGGTGCTCCCAGCAATCAGAGACTCAACCTTGAGCCAGCCAAACACCTGAAACTGCTTATACTGGTGTATTTAAGGGATGGCCAGACCTGCAGACTCTGCCTTGGTGTGTGTTTCTCCTGGGCCCTGTATCCTGTTCCTGCAACCCTGTTCCTGTTCCTGTCTGATTCGTTGCTGACCCTGCTCTGATCCCTGGCTTTGTCTGACCATTCTCCTGCTCCTGATCCCTGGCTTTGTCTGACCATTCTCCTGCTCCTGATCCCTGGCTTTGTCTGACCATTCTCCTGCTCCTGATCCCTGGCTTTGTCTGACCATTCTCCTGCTCCTGATCCCTGGCTTTGTCTGACCATTCTCCTGCTCCTGATCCCTTGCTTTGTCTGACCATTCTCCTGCTCCTGATCCCTGGCTTTGTCTGACCATTCTCCTGCTCCTGATCCCTGGCTTTGTCTGACCATTCTCCTGCTCCTGATCCCTGGCTTTGTCTGACCATTCTCCTGCTCCTGATCCCTGGCTTTGTCTGACCATTCTCCTGCTCCTGATCCCTGGCTTTGTCTGACCATTCTCCTGCTCCTGATCCCTGGCTTTGTCTTACCATTCTCCTGCTTAACCCCATACGTTCTGACCTCCTGTTGATAATCCCGGCCTGCCTGACGACGCTTGCATTGTATGTACTGTTATCTGTGGGTGGTTTGGTTTGGTTCGTTTGCACTGTGTATGTTTTAGTATTGCACTGCGTTTATGTATTGTTAGTGTTAATAAATTATATTTATAACATATCTGAAGCCTGCGTTTCCCTGCGTCAGTCACATACCTCTGGTCACACCTTGGAGCCCTGACAGACTGGGACAGATGGGCAACAAGCTTGTTGGCATTAATAAAAGATACCTCTGTGGGTAACAATGGGGTGGACATGGTTTCTGCTGTGCTGAATAGAGGGACTGTGGAGCAGCTATTAGTCCAGGGCGCTCCTGTCGCTGCCAAAATTAACCCACCGCTGGTAAAAGGCACCATTGAGGATAAACGCTCAGCAGAAGTTTTGCCCACCGCCCATAAAGGAGTTAATGGTGTGGTGTACCAAACTGATATACATAGAGAAGCCGTGGAAGAGCTCATTGACACTGAGCCTCAGAGTATTTGGGTGAATCCCACACCTGGTTACGCTCTGGGAGAACCCCAGGTTATTGTGTTGGGTACCTCGCACCGAGAGGAAGCCTCTTTAAGAAGCACCACCTCTGAGGCATCAGTAAATGAGTGTCTCCATGTCTCCAGGAAGGTCTTATGTGTGGAATCAGGCTGTCTTTTTATAACAGACCTTGTTGTGGGCTTTTGAATCATGTCTCAAGAATATGACTTTTATCAAGACATAATGTTATATAGCAAACAGCTCAGCAGAACCGTATGTTAAGAGTTAATTTTGTCTTGGTTGAACCTTCAAGAATTCTAGTTAAAGAACTGAAGAGAACGGGGAATTAAGACTTTTCCAAGACAATGGGACTGTTTAAACTGTCAACAAGGACTATTTGTATATGGAAGTGAGAAGAATGCACCTACAGAAAGTCAAACAAATAGGACTCTGACTTGTAAACATTTCAACAATAATGAGACGGGAACTCAACTGTTTGAAAGCTTAACCAAAACCTGTAGAGTGTGATGAACCAACAAACCTCTGAAACTATTACCATCTACTATTGTTCACCAAGGGTGAAAGCATTAACAATTGTTTACCATGAGTCCAATACAAGGGCTAGGCAAACAGAGAATTTTTTTTCCCCTACACAGAGGAAATGTTGATGCTGAAACCAAGAGGTGAAATTCAGGACATTTAAGTCTAAAAGTTCACTGTATATCATTACAAAAATGTACTACAGAAACAGATTATAAATAAGATGTCATAGACTTTAAAACACCATTAAATACTCAGCAATGGGAACTATATATATCACTAACTTGAGTATTGAGATGATGGGAAGTAAGATGTATTATAAACTAGCATTAGTTACATGTCTTATCAGGAAACAAACAGGATGGTATTTCAAATAGGAATAACTGAATATACACCTATATTCCATGGTCCCTATTTAGAATAATATAGGTATGATCACTGCTATATCTGGAAAGAGCCGTATATTTTATTCCTGAAATTACCTGAAGATTCCACCCAAGATATGAGTCATCTCAAATACTCACATTGTTCTGTGATACATGACCGCCACCTGGCGGGCAGGTGAGAAATAGCTTATGCACACACATTTCTCAACTAGCCAATCAGGAAGCCTGGTGGGAAGGTATCTTAGAACAATGGACTAGTGGATATAAAAAGCCCATGTGCTTTAAAAGAAAAAAGCTCATGAAAAAAAAAAGAACCCTCATAAAGACCTCATGGAAAGACCTGACATCTGAAGAAGATCTCTGCTGAAATAACTACTCTTCCATCTTTTCAAACTTCCTAAAACTTTAAACCTCTAAACTTATAACTTCCTACATTCTCCCCTATTGAATCTTTCACTTGCCCTATACATCAGTCTAAAGGCGTTCCACTGTCAGCTAAATCCACGGGAGAGCTGCCTAGTCTGAATTCCGGGAGTGGTGAGATGTTTGTTTGATTTTGTATTAATTATTTCCTCTGTTGTGTAGAATCATAAAAATTACCGTAGTGTATTACAACAATATTGGATAGTTAGATATATGTAGTCAGATACTGTGTTACTGTTAAAAAAAAAAAAATTGTTGATTGCCATATTATAAATTTTTCCATATTTCATAATTTATTGAATATTAATAACCAGAGTATCATATATCAAGGGCTTACTTCTTGCAAGCCTATGGCCACGGCGTGTAAGAATATAACCTTTGAGATATTCGAAATTATTAATTATTAATAAATTTAATAAATATCATATCATTTAAATTTGTGATTGATGTAATTAGTTAGAGACATTATTAGTGTGTCTTACATTGGTAGGATATATTTTTGATTGTGTGTACCAATATTCATTTATCACCAGTCTTTTGTGTTTTGTGTTAATATATATATAATTTTTGTACATAAATAAATTTTTATATTTATCTATTATAAGGCAAATTTTGTGTGTATGGTACGAAATCATATTGGCTAAAAGAATTCAAGGTATAATAATAAGTGGTGATCAAATTATCAAGGTGTCCAAATTATTGGTTTACTAAATATTTGCCGTATTTTAACGGCTGGAGGCACTGTAATATTTCATCTAAGGGAAAGGGACACGCCCTTTATAAATAATATATATCCTTACATAAACCACCACAACATAAATTTGGAGGCACTGCTGAGATCCATAGAAATCGTACCATAACACAAAACGCACTGGTGATTGTATATTTGTACACGTTATCAAACATATATTTTGTATCAAAATGGCATCCAGTAATCACGGATCCACCTCTTCCAAGCATAACGAGGAAAATATGGCGGCTCAAGGCATTGAGCAGGAAGTTATGAAGCCAGCTCGGAAAGCTGCCGGTGCTTGGCAGAAGTATGTTGAAAATGAAGTAATAAATTATCTCCGCAAGAGATTGAATTTGGGGGATAGTAATAATGAATTTGTGGATGAAGAGAAAGAGCAGGCCATGAGCACCTTTGAGGACCTGTTTAACCAAAAGGGCCAGGTTGTTGGGTTTTTAATGGCATTTGCTGGAACAGAAAGTGATAGAGGCCGTGACAGACTTCTCCTAGAAGCTTGGCCCATGTTATGGTTCATGATCGCTGGAGCTGCCCAGCGGACCATGACTCTAAGGGAAGAGTTGTCAGAGGCCCGCCTCTTGTTAGAAAGCAAAAATCAGGACATTGAGTCTTTGAAAGGGAAGCTTGGTCATGCCGGTATTCGTTTAGACGAATCCGAGAAACATTATGATAGATTGGTCGGAGACTTTCGAAGTGCTCAGGACCTGTATGAAAGAAACTTTCAGGAGTTAAAACAACTTCAAGAGAAGTATCAGGACTTAAAAGATGAGGTGGAGTACTTCAGATCAGAGAGGTTATCTCCTGTCAAAATTAAAGTTCACCCAGGGGAAAAGCATGACCAGTCAGAACTTACCTTGATAAAATCTGAGCAGAAAACTCTGGAGGAGCAGATTATAAGGTTGACGGCCCAAATAAATTCTGGGGTCCGAAACCGGACCAACCCAGGCAAGCAGGAGGCTGATGAGCGGAGATACCCGCATCACAGCGAAGTATCTGATAGTGAGGCAGGGTCAGAATATAGGTCACCTCCTAAGCTATCAAGATACACTCCAGAGCGCTCTGAAGAAAAATATGAGGTTTCATATAGGCAGGAAGGGAAATCCCAGGGGTCATTCAGGAGATATGACACCCCAAAGGTCATTAAGTTCCTGAAGGACACTGTTCCTATGTTTTCTAAGAAAGGGTCCCTTGAAATCACCGAACACATGAAAACATATGAACAGACGTTAGAGATTCTGGGCATTAGAGATGACCACACCAAAATAGAATTGCTGCCATGGGTGTTTGAGGAGAAATACCGGCAATTCTTTGAGACCTTGAGGGCCTATTCCAATCAGTCCTGGAGAGAGGTTAAACATAAGTGCCACATGGAATTTGGGCCTTATAAAACTGTAACCTCTGCCAAGGCTGCGGCCTACAATTTAAAGTGTGGTCCTCACCAAAGCCCTGCAGAATTTCTGGCTGTCCTCAGAAATGCCTATTTCCTGGCTGAAAAGGATCCCAATCCTAACCAGCCAGAATTCAAGACACTATTCTATGAAGCATTACCTGCTTACATAAAATTGGGACTTGCAAAGGATTACAGAAAGGGATGCTCTCTTGATTGGTTGGTGAGAGAGAGTGACTATTTATTCTCGATCCAACAGTCCAGTGAGGGCGGGATAAAAAGAGAACCTAAAAATAGCCCCAAGATAGTAGCAGCCACTACCGTTTCCCCTCCAAATCCAAATGTGCAGGCAGAGAAGAAATCATATGCGGAAGTAGTCCGTGGGGGTAAAACCAATGGTTCCCCTAGATTTGCACCTCAAACCCAGCAAGTGAAGGAGGTCCATAACTTTGCACCCCAAAACCAGTGGGTGAGAAAGGATAGGCAAAAGCCAGGGAACTACGGTAGTGGAAGTGAGAAGAATAAAAAGTATGGTAAGGGCCAGTACAGTGATGAAAATCAAAGGAGGCAATGGTATCCTCAGAGGTTCTATTATCCTCGCCAAAACCAACATGGGAATTTTTATGGGAACCCCAATTTCAACAGGAACCATAATTACAATAAGAATCCCAATTTTAATAAAAACTCCGATTTCCAAAGATTTCCTCCACGCCAAGAACACCCTCAGGCTCAAAGGGGGGATACAGTACCCCAGGCTCCCTTTAATAACAGGGAGACCCCAAAACCTCAGAGAGAACAATGGCGTCGGGACCAGAGCAGTAGTTCTGACTCTGAGTCTCATTACCAGTCTCGTCCAAAATACAAGCGCAAGTATAAGAAGAGGGAGAATCAACAGAATGACTCCTCTGAGCGTATTGGACAAATAGAGGCACAGGTCAGCAAAATGGCTGAACAAATGGACAGGCTTGTCACTCAATTTCCATCCAATCCTTTTTTAGGAGCAGCTCCTGTGACCAACCAAGGGTCACAGAATTAACAGGCAACCAAGCCTTAAGCCAACAGGGGAGGACACTGAGTCAAATGACAGGAGATGTGTGCCCCGTCCCTGACACGCCTACTAATGGAGAAGCTAGTTCTCAGGCAAAGGGGGACCAGTTGTTGGTTATTAATGATTCTCCTGTTTTTCAGTGTCCATCTATTGCCCCTAATATAGTCGCGGCATCGGAAGTCGTCGGGATTGACAAGCCAGACGGAGCACCAACTTCTAGTTGTGCTTCTGTCTTGAGACAGTCCAAGAATCCCACCAGGGAGGATAAGGGTAATGTGTCCACCACATGCGGTGAGATAAGAGCCAGTCATATGTTATTGAAGGGCCCACAGATCTTCAACCACACTAATTTCATGTGTGAGCTGACTGAATCTGATGGGAGATATTATGCCACGGTGCAGGTGCAGGATGCCAGTGATCTTTCGATTGTCGGCTTAATAGACACTGGATCCCAAGCAACCATCATGTCACAGGAGCATTTTGACAAAGTGGCGAATGTCATGCCCACCAAGCCAAGACTTAAAAGTTTTGACAGCTCATTGATTGGTGTAGGTGGAGACCCTTTACAAGTCATGGGTACCGCCTGGCTTAAACTGAAACTGGGTAATAAGGAACTGAGACACCCCATCATCATTGCTAGCATATCACAGCACCACATGATAATTGGGATGGACTTCCTAAAAAGGCTGAACACCATAGTTGATTGTGTGAACCAAGTCCTGTGGTCACAGGTAAATACCCCAATTAAATATGGGAAACTTAAAACTCCCCATTCCCGACAACACTGCCACCTGGTGGAAGAAAGGCCTGGATCATTAGAAATCCATTTCAGGAACAGCCAACTTCCTGATGTAACGGTTATCAAACCTGATGACTGTAACCCTATCAGAAGAGATGAGGAACACATTTTTAGAATTCCCCAAGATAAAATCAAAGATATTTCCCTCCAAGATGACATCCTTACGATATCTTTTCATCAGGAGGATAAACCAAGAAAAGGGGGAGATCACACCCAATTCTTGACAGGTATTGAAAGGGTTAACAGCGACTTGTTTATCCCCATCCGGATAAATGGTCTTAATAGGTCAAAATATGCCAAACTAGATTTGAGACAGGAACACAGCTTTGTAAGCCATGGGTTGATAAAACACCTGACCGAAATGGAAATGATCCGTTTCTCCACACCTCAGCGTCATTGGATTTCAGACTCCCTTGATGACTCTGATGATCACAATTCAATGGCTAGGTGTCTCTTAAACGTCACTGTAGGAAACAAAACAGCCGCCCATGTGTTCCTAGTCTTGGATAATTCCCAAACTAAAATTGATTTTGGCAACGATATATTACATCGCTTTGCAATGCAAGTCGACCTAATTAATGACTGTTTATGGAGTCGACTAAAGGGGGACCCCGAAAAATACCAAAATCTGGACTTAGCTTTAAAATCCCAGCAACAGATGCCTTATGCTGTTGAAGTCCAGGTAGCCCAAAAGATTACAATTCCTAAGGGCATAAATAATTTCATACTCCCCATCCAAGTTAAAAAGGGACATAGACTGAAGGGGTCAGATGCATTAGTATGCCTCTCCCATAAAATGCAGGGGGAGGGACTGAACATTACACACACGCCCCTAGTCAACACACATCAATCCCCGATGTACATTTACGTACATAATCTGTCCAATCAGGACATCGTCTTACCCAAAGAGACCCTTATTGGTCTAGCGGTAGAGACTGAATATTACACCTTTGGGGTCACTAACCAGGTGATTGGACTCATCCCCGATGAATATCTGTCGGAGGAACAATTAATTGAACAAACATTCCATTCATTACCAGAGGGTATTTTCACCATAGAGTCCATTTATCCATTCGATTCTAAAGATGGCACCTGTCGAATCGAAGAGACATCAATTGTCTTTGATCACCCAATCAAAGAACAAGAGTACCCCAAAGAACCTGGATGGCAGGAGAACACACACACACATCACATACCCAATGACCTCACCACGAAACTTGAAGAGGCATATGAGATAGGTCAGCCGGAAAGCTTTCCTGGATTCAAGGAGTTAGTGGAAGAGATGGTGGCCCTCGCCGACGCGTGTGCCAGTGATCTCGACCGACAATTGCTCCGAGAGCTTCTCCTTGAATTCCAAGAGATCTTTGCCAAGGATTCTTACGATTGTGGGACTACTGACCTACACATCGCTAGGATCCAAACAGATCCAGATGCCCCACCAATATTCGTAAGACAGTATAGGTTACCATTAGCTTCCTATGAATCTCTAGCTGAGATTATCAGGAAGTTACATGAAAGGGGTATAATTAGGCCCATCCACAGCTCCTACAACCACCCGATCCTGGGTATTTTAAAACCCAATGGACAATGGCGTTTATGCGCTGATCTCCGTCAGCTGAACAAACGTGTGTACATGTCAGGATGGCCGGTCCCATACATAGACCAGTGTCTCGCCCAGCTCCAAGGATCCCAGGTTTTCACAGCTTTGGATTGTGCACAGGGGTATTGGACCATAAAGGTGAGTGAGGAAGACCAATACAAACTGGCCTTCAGTTTTGGGAATCGACAATATTGTTGGGTACGAATGCCTTTCGGATTCATAAATTCCGGACATGAATTTGCTGTGTTCATGCACAAGGCCATGCCAGACGCCTTCGAAAGGGGGACGTTGGCATATGTGGACGATATCCTGATCAAAAGTACTGATATGGCCAAACACATTACAGAACTTCGGCATGTCCTGGGCCAATTAAAAGCAGCAGGAGTAAAACTGTCCTTACAAAAAGCCCAGTGGTGTCGCACGAAGGTAAACTTCCTAGGCCATGAAGTTACTGCTGAAGGTTTGAACCCACAAAAGAAGAAAGTTGAGGCGGTTCTGAATTGTAAAGTCCCTACTAACCTTAAAGAATTGAGATCATTCCTAGGTATGGTAAACTACTCGCGTAAGTTTATTGATAATTACGCCGAGATAAGCAAGCCACTGCTTCACCTACTGAAGAAGGATGTCGAATGGTCGTGGGGTAAGAAACAGGAGGACGCCATGAAGGAGTTAAAGGAACGTCTCACACAAGCTCCGTGTCTCGGATATCCCGAAGGGGGTAAAAATTTCTATCTAGAGACAGGGTTTACGCAGGTAAGTATGAGTTCTGTTCTTTACCAGAAACGTGATGATGTCAGTAAGGTGATTGCCTATGCCAGTAAAACTTTGTCCCCGGTTGAAGTAAAGTTCAGTGACTGTGAAAAAGCTCTATTGTCCACCGTGTGGGCATTACAGAATTTTCGCAGTTACATTCAGGGAGAGAGAATCATTGTTGAAACGGCACACCAGCCTTTACAGTATTTAAAGAGTGAACGTATCAAGGGAGGAAATGTGTCTAATAGCCGCATCACTGCTTGGACTTTGTCTTTGCAAGGGTGGCCTCTTGAAATTCGGTACAAACAGAACAAGGAAAGTCCAGTAGCCCAGGGCCTAGCCGAGCTCCATGATTGTTCCGCAACTACGCCTGCTATGGAGGCCCCGGACACTGACTTTCTGGAAGAACAACTGTTCTCTTCCTACAAGGTTTATGATGAAGAATACTGTAAACAGCTGCCGTGTGTATATGTGGATGGTTGTGCTTTTCATCACAAGGATGGGGAACAGCTCCAACTAGTGGCAGGTATTGGAATCGTTTGAACCCAAGGTGTCACCCCAATTTCTGTGGGATACAAACTTGGACCAAAAAGCAGTCAGGTTGCTGAACTTACTGCAATTCTTAGAGCAGTTGAGATGGCTATAGAGTTCAACATCAGAGAGTGTGCCATCATAACCGATTCCAATTATGTCAGGAATAGTTTTGTGGAGTATTTCCCTAGGTGGAAGCGAAACAACATGAACAAGAGTAATCACAAACCCGTGAAACATGGTAAGCTCTTTTGTCACATCGATGAACTGGTAAGGTCCAATGATCTCACCCTGCACTTCAAGAAGACCAAAGGCCACTCCAAGGTTCTAGGTGCCGAGAAAGAAGGGAACGATCTGGCCGATTCTCTAGCCAAGGAAGGGGCAATCACCGGTGAACTGATAGACATTGACCAATTTTTAGGTACCGTACAGATTGAAGCTGTCACCAGGCAACAGGCCAGAACAGCTGGTGATCCGAATGCATTACAGTGGAGTCACGATTCTCCTAGTGAGGATTTAATTACTGCCCAAAAAGAAGACCCAATAATTGGCTTGTTTTATAGTCATATAGAAGATCCCAACCAAAATCCCATAAATAAGGAAGTATATAGTGGGAAGGAGGATTTACGTATCTTAATGAAATCCAAATCCCAATTCTCTTTATACCAGGGATTGTTGATACGAACCTCAAAGGGTGGCGTACAACAATGGGTCGTCCCACTTAAATTTAGAGGTTTAATGCTACAGCATGCCCATGATGCTCCCACTTCCGGTCATCGTGGAGAGAAGATCACGTATGAGATCCTGCGGGATTATGCCTACTGGCCTCATATGTTGCGTGATGTGAAGGAGTACTGCCAAGGTTGCCTAATATGTCCCCAATTTCAACCTACCAAGCCAACTCACAGAGCACCTCTCCAGAAGAGGGGGATATGTATGCCTTGGTCAGACCTTCAGATGGATTTTATTGGGCCAGTAACAAAATCTTCACGAGGAAATCGGTATATGTTAACAGTTACATGTTTATTCACCAAGTATGTCGAATGTATACCAGCACCAAATAACAGCTCCGAGACATGTGCTGCATTGTTAATAAATCATGTATTTTCACGTTTTGGTTTACCTCAGAGGATAGAGTCTGATAGAGGATCGCACTTCACTAGCGAAGTGATGGCCAAATTGTGGAAAATTTTGGGGGTTAAAAGGAAATTGCATATCGCCTATCGGCCAGCCTCTAGTGGTGGTGTAGAACGATACAATCAGACCATCGTTAATGTCCTTAAGAAATTTGTTAAGGAAACAGGTAAAGATTGGGATGTCAAACTCCCGCTGGTCCTGATGGCGTTGAGGGCTACTCCGAATACAGTTACAAAAATGTCATCTTTTGAACTGATGACAGGTAGACGGATGGTACTGCCCCAGCACTTATTGTATCGCACTACAGATCAAAATTTGATCAATGCTACCACCACACACCAGTACATAGAGGATTTACGTAAACATCTGCAATATGCTTTTGCCTTTGCCCAGCGAAATTTGGAAAGAGCTGCAACTAGTGCTAAGACATACTATGATCTCAAAACCTCCAAGAAGGAATATGAGATTGGTGACAAGGTCTATCTATACAACTTTGCAAGAGACCAGATCAAGGAACGGAAATTCCTTCCATCTTGGAAAGGTCCGTTCTCTATCATTGATAAAATCTCTCCGGTCGCATATAAATTGCAGGTGACACGGTATGGTGAAATCAGTGATAGATGGGTGCACATCAATCAATTACGTGCTTGCCATCCGAAGTCTCAATTGCAGTTGTTGGAAGACTGAACCCACCAATTCCTATCTGGAGATATTGAGATCATTATTAAATTTCCTTTAAACATATAATTCATCTTTTGCCTTACAGGATCCAGTAACATAATTTTATGTATATCCATTACTCAAACTGTTCATTTTAATAATTTAGAAAGGAAGGCCCAGACTATGACCAGACCGGCGATCGGAGGTGTCAATGACCGGACCCTAGAAGGAAGCTATAATGTCCTGTGGGAAAGACCAGATGCCAGAGATCGATCCGGAGACGATAACCTGATGTCCCAGGCCACCAAGGGCCAGTCCAGAGGAAAAGACCCGCCTAGGAGACCGTCTAAGAGACCTGTCGTGCGGAGGACCCATGGACCCCAAGGTGGATGTGTCAGGCCAGGCCGGCCTCATCACAAGACCAGGATCGTCATCGGAAGTGTCCATCTAAAGACGCCGAGTCAAGTTGAGGAACAACCAGCATGACCGCTGCCATTTTATTATCGGAAATTTTTTTTTTATTATTTCATTCCCTTCACCGGAGAAGACGAACAATCACTCTAGCCAAAAGCCTCACTCATGTTTTTCGATACAGACACCCCTCTACGCGTGCCTATACCCCAAAAACAAAGGGGGATTTTGTTGTGGGCTTTTGAATCATGTCTCAAGAATATGACTTTTATCCAGACATAATGTTATATAGCAAACAGCTCAGCAGAACCGTATGTTAAGAGTTAATTTTGTCTTGGTTGAACCTTCAAGAATTCTAGTTAAAGAACTGAAGAGAACGGGGAATTAAGACTTTTCCAAGACAATGGGACTGTTTAAACTGTCAACAAGGACTATTTGTATATGGAAGTGAGAAGAATGCACCTACAGAAAGTCAAACAAATAGGACTCTGACTTGTAAACATTTCAACAATAATGAGACGGGAACTCAACTGTTTGAAAGCTTAACCAAAACCTGTAGAGTGTGATGAACCAACAAACCTCTGAAACTATTACCATCTACTATTGTTCACCAAGGGTGAAAGCATTAACAATTGTTTACCATGAGTCCAATACAAGGGCTAGGCAAACAGAGAATTTTTTTTCCCCTACACAGAGGAAATGTTGATGCTGAAACCAAGAGGTGAAATTCAGGACATTTAAGTCTAAAAGTTCACTGTATATCATTACAAAAATGTACTACAGAAACAGATTATAAATAAGATGTCATAGACTTTAAAACACCATTAAATACTCAGCAATGGGAACTATATATATCACTAACTTGAGTATTGAGATGATGGGAAGTAAGATGTATTATAAACTAGCATTAGTTACATGTCTTATCAGGAAACAAACAGGATGGTATTTCAAATAGGAATAACTGAATATACACCTATATTCCATGGTCCCTATTTAGAATAATATAGGTATGATCACTGCTATATCTGGAAAGAGCCGTATATTTTATTCCTGAAATTACCTGAAGATTCCACCCAAGATATGAGTCATCTCAAATACTCACATTGTTCTGTGATACATGACCGCCACCTGGCGGGCAGGTGAGAAATAGCTTATGCACACACATTTCTCAACTAGCCAATCAGGAAGCCTGGTGGGAAGGTATCTTAGAACAATGGACTAGTGGATATAAAAAGCCCATGTGCTTTAAAAGAAAAAAGCTCATGAAAAAAAAAAGAACCCTCATAAAGACCTCATGGAAAGACCTGACATCTGAAGAAGATCTCTGCTGAAATAACTACTCTTCCATCTTTTCAAACTTCCTAAAACTTTAAACCTCTAAACTTATAACTTCCTACATTCTCCCCTATTGAATCTTTCACTTGCCCTATACATCAGTCTAAAGGCGTTCCACTGTCAGCTAAATCCACGGGAGAGCTGCCTAGTCTGAATTCCGGGAGTGGTGAGATGTTTGTTTGATTTTGTATTAATTATTTCCTCTGTTGTGTAGAATCATAAAAATTACCGTAGTGTATTACAACAATATTGGATAGTTAGATATATGTAGTCAGATACTGTGTTACTGTTAAAAAAAAAAAAATTGTTGATTGCCATATTATAAATTTTTCCATATTTCATAATTTATTGAATATTAATAACCAGAGTATCATATATCAAGGGCTTACTTCTTGCAAGCCTATGGCCACGGCGTGTAAGAATATAACCTTTGAGATATTCGAAATTATTAATTATTAATAAATTTAATAAATATCATATCATTTAAATTTGTGATTGATGTAATTAGTTAGAGACATTATTAGTGTGTCTTACATTGGTAGGATATATTTTTGATTGTGTGTACCAATATTCATTTATCACCAGTCTTTTGTGTTTTGTGTTAATATATATATAATTTTTGTACATAAATAAATTTTTATATTTATCTATTATAAGGCAAATTTTGTGTGTATGGTACGAAATCATATTGGCTAAAAGAATTCAAGGTATAATAATAAGTGGTGATCAAATTATCAAGGTGTCCAAATTATTGGTTTACTAAATATTTGCCGTATTTTAACGGCTGGAGGCACTGTAATATTTCATCTAAGGGAAAGGGACACGCCCTTTATAAATAATATATATCCTTACATAAACCACCACAACAACCTGCTGAAGGAAATGTTAGCCTTCTGGAGTGTACAGCCGGTGTATACCTTGCTGTCTCTTCCATGTTCGGGAGAGCTGGTACAGTGGAGTCCCGCTAATCGGAGCTTGGTATTACAGGCTATACAAAACAAAGATGGCCAATATAGGAATTCTGTGATACCATCCTTGTTGGTAATGGTGAAAATTGTCTTTCAGTGCATGGCTGGGTTGCTTCATAGCAGTAATCTGTATGAGAGGCACACCAGAGTACTGTTGGACAGAACAGAGGTTTGGGCAGAAGTGCCGGAAGACACATGTATATGTGATGTGGTTGGGGTCGTCTACCCAAATGTAGAATTATGTAAGGATGGTTTGGCATTAGGACAGTTGCTGGCAGAGTCTTTTGTGACAGTGAAGTCGGTGGATAGTGACGTTTCCATGGGAGATGCCTACTTCACTGTGGGTAATTCCTCTCCAGACACTGCCCTGCCAATTACTAGTGAAATGAGCTCTGACAAGACTATTTTTGATAATGATAAAAAGGGAAATGTATTGATGAATTTGGATTGTCTGATTACTGTGGGTGATAACAAAAAGAATAGTAGACCAGGTGGTCAGGTTGACATGGTAGCTGGTCGTCCTGAAAGAGGTAATGAGTGCTTAACAGGCACAAGAGAGGTTAAGAGTCTAGCAATAGGCCCCCTACAGGTTCAGGAAGGTCACTCTGGAAAAGTTTTCCAAAGGTCCAGTAAACGCCCAAGTGGTAAGAATGAAAGGTCTAATGGAACTGGCCCAAAGTTTAACAAGGGGACGTTAAAAGTGTTTGATTCCCAAATAAAAGAGCCCACCTCTATTACTAAAGGGTCTAAAAATATAACCCCATCAAAATTAAATAAAGCAAAAAGGGATGGTCTAGAGGAATTTGAGGGAGCACGTTGTAATGTTACAGGTACCAGGCATTTAAAGCTTAGGAGTCAACCCCAGGTTATAAAGGGTACTGAGATTTGTAAACCCCCTAGTGGTAAAAGGACTAGCATAGTCTTAAGGAAATTAGAAAGACCGCGCTTTTGGAAGCGCACTCGTAAAAAGGCATGGGGAAGTAGTAGAGCCCAAGTAAGGGGAGACAGGGGAAGTCATCTCTTGGGGCAGGGAGTAGCGTCTCCCTTTGATGAACATGAAGTCAGCCAGGATTGGACCTTTACAGGTGATAGCCCGCACAGAAGGTCTAACGCAAGGGTTTTAGGTTTGTGTGTTCCGCCCCCTATGGGGTCAAAACAAAGGGGGGGGGTATGTGGCAGTGCCACGGTCAAACTCAAGTTGAAAACCCTGGATTCTCAACCAGGCAGGTTGAGGGTCTCCAGAGAGTTAATGTATTGCAGAGGAAACTGACTTTTTGGTTTCCTCATTTATTCATCAAGTTTGTTTTGGGATCTGGAACCTGGAGATTTCAAAGAGATCTGGGAGGGATGAAATCTCCAATCCAGGGTCCGTGTTTTGAGAACCCCCAGCACACTGATTGCACAGGTGTGTGCAGGCCTTTTTATAGAGGCCTAACCATGGTTCTGGGCTCCACCCCGGCAAACGGAGTCAGGAGATCTCCACCCCGGCAGACGGAGTCAGGAGGGCTCCACCCCGGCAGACAGGAGGTCTCTGCCTTGGAGTCAGGTGAAAGCCAGACTAGCTGTGTGCTAGTGGCCATAATTTGGGAAGAGTCTGCAGGAGACAGACAGTGAACTGTGTACAAGCCAGGAGGCTGAATACTGTTGGTATTGCTTGATGGTGGATACCCCTGCGTGGGAAGCATTTGTGTTATTTGAACTTTCTTTAAATAAAAGTGGGCAAAAAAGCCCTTAAAGAAGCGAGTTGCTGTGTGCTTAAACAAGAAAAGCTCTACCATTTGAGACGAGTTCCCACAATATATATATATATATATATATATATATTTTACTTTTAAGCAGAGGACCTATAGAATGATTCTTTGATAAATATACATTGACATCATTGTTAATACACACAAACTCAACCCAATCATCATATTTCCAAATACAACTGTGCTGAGATTGAGTAGAAAAAGTAACTATGCCTAAATGCCTAAAACCTTGTCCCTTTATATATACTTTAAACTACTTTAAAACATCTACCACATCAATTAGAACTACAGATTATATTACCTGTTGAATTATTTGCAAATTTGGTCAGCCATTCTTATATTACAGATGTCTTCTAGTCCAATAAGAACTCTCTGATACTTCTTTGTTCACAATTACTACTTTCTGGGTCAACTCACCAGTTGGAGGCGACGATGTTGATTCATTGCTCAGTGAGGAGACTATGGTACTTGGTCTAGAGCAACTTTGTAAAAAAAAAATTATAGACACTTGTACATATGTTTTTCAGGCATTTGCAGGCTTGAGCATTTTTGTATTAGTCAATGGAAACTTAGTTCTAAGGGGAAGTGAGACAAGAAATAACACAAAAAATGTGTGTTTTCAGGCATTTTTCAGAAGCTCCCATTAAAGTCTAAAGGGGTTAATAATATTTTTTCCAGCCTCAAGTGAAAAGCTTTAAGTGATGCAATGCTCAGGTGTGAATAGGCACTGTAGGATACAATGGGAATACCCCTGTCAAGCACTGAAGTGTGTCTACAAAAGCACTTCAAAATGGTCTGGTGTGAACCAGGGATAAATGCAGAGAGGTGACATGGGCAGCTGAATTACTGAACCAGAAAGACCAGTAACATGTTATGCAGGGCCGTCTTTCAGAAGGGACAAAAGCGGCAGCTGCCCTGGGGCCAGTCATTGTGGTGGGGCCCAGAGCAGTTGCCCCATACTTGCAAGCTGTCTTAGTTTACATAACCTTGTCCCTTTAAGTCTTTGTCCAGGGCTGTGTCCCAATATCTCAGTGTGAAGTGCTGTCACTTATGATGCCCAGCTCTGACCTATTGCCAGGTACAGAAAACTCACTTGTGCAGACCATGTTAGCATTTACATGTAAATAACCAGCATTCATATGTAAATAGGGACAACATTCATATGTAAATTGTAACAGCAATGTGGCATTCATATGTAAATAGTGGCAGCATTCATGTGCCCCCCCTGAGGTTCCAGCCACCATCCCCTCTGCTGAATATTTCCCACTGGGATGGTAAACGGGCATGCTTGAAAGACCTGCCTGCAACTGTTGTCATTGAGCCTACCATCAGCCTGTTCTACAAAGGTAAGCAAAGTGTGTGTGTGTGTGTGTGTGTGTGTGTTAGATAGAAAAGGAATTACAGTTTGGGGTGCACAGGTGAGCAAGGAGGGGTAAGGAAGGTGGGTGCAAAGATCAGCAGAGGAGGTATGTGGAGTTAAGGTGGGGGGAAGGTTAGAGTGAAGATAGGGAAGGTTGGGGATGCAGAGGTTAGCAGGGAAATTTAGGATGCAAAGGTGTACTGATGGGGTGGATAAAGATGTACAACACGTGTAGGAAAACTGCGGGAAAAAAAAGCCCCTGACCCTTTTTGCAAAATCATGGCGAGCCACACAGTGCCACAGCATTGTGAATTTTGGTGTATGTGAAAAAGGGCACGTTAGCAGATGTGTGAGGGTGTCATTAACAATTAATGCCACTGCTGTGTATGTGCTAAAGGCCAATGTGTTTCTGTGGTTTAAGGAAAGTGATTTTGCATGTGCTCCTGACTCGCACAAATGTGAACCTAGGCTAAATGCCTCAATTACATTGGTGGTCAGTATATATCTTTTAATTACATTGGGACATGGTGCAGAATCCTTTGACTAGTGGTCAGTATGAATGTCCCCCTTACATTGGTTATTTAGTGTAAATTCCTCCATACATTGGTGGTCACTGTGAATACTCCTGTTACATTAGTGGTCAGTGTAAATCCCCTTTGCATTGGTGGCCAGTGTAGAAATGTATTGGTTGTTGGTGTAAATTCCCACATTAAATTGGTTGTCAGTGTAACTTCTTCATTACATTGGTGGTCAGTGCAAATTCCCCATTACATTGGTGGTAAGTGCAGAATTGCCCTTACACTGGTGGTTAGTCTAAATCCCCCTTACAGCACTGTCACTGATCCCATCCCCCCAAGCACTGCCACTGATCCCATCCCCCCGGCAGCACTGTCAGTCATCCCATCCCCCAACACTGACATTTATTTATTTCAGGTACTTATACAGCGCTGTCAATTTACGCAGCGCATTATGTATATATTGTACATTCACATCAGTCCCTAACCCTCAAGAGGCATACAATCTAAGGTCCCTAACTTACCTTCATACATACACATTTTAGGGCCAATTTAGACAGGAGCCAATTAACCTACCAGCATGTTTTTGGAGTGTGGGAGGAAACCGGAGTACCCAGAGGAAACCCACGCAGACACAGGGGGAACATGCAAACTCTGGGCAGGAGATGCCATGGCTGGGATTTGAACCAATGACCCTAGTGCTGCCTGGCAGAAGTGCCAACCATTTAGCCACTGTGCTGCCCCACATATCCCATCTCCCATGCCACTGCCACTGATCCCATCAACCCTCCCAGCAAAATTGCATGAGAGGGGGCAAGAAAATGTTTGCCCAGGGTCCAATTAATATTAAAGATGGCCCTGATCTGATGTGCTATTTAGGGTGTAACATGTTGCTGCGCAACCTCCACCCCAAGGATACTCCCCTGTGATAGCATGTGGGGGTTCTTCTCCTCTGCATCAGCTGTCACTTTTGACACATTTAACTACAAGTCCAGTTCATCACAGCAGCAGACAGACTTGTAGTTCTCAATGCAATGCATGTGCAGTAGTCAACATACTCATATTCCATTGACACTTCGCCCAGTTCTCTAACTGAAAGCCCCTACCTCTTCTGAAGGAAGAGTCTGCAGGAGCCTGCCATTGCACCCGTGATCCAATAATCACAGATGCAATGCTTTGTAGGCTTCTAGGGAAAAAATAATAAATGCACATTTTTTTCCTGCAAATGTGCATTTATTATTATTTTGTAAGGTGAACTCATATAACTCTGGAACCAGAATATAGCAAATTTACCTCAAGCATCAGACAGAACCAATATTGCAGTAAAACAGGACTGACTTTATTAACAAACAGTACAGCATTTATACACAAAAACCTTCCTTCTAGACAGGTATGGCACATATTACAAGTCCCAGGAGAAAATTACATTACATAAACAAAATAATCAAACACAGGAAAACAATGGATTCCTTCCCAGCACCTAGCAATCTAGACTCTGGAGGTGATTAGGCAAAGTGAGAGCTTATCACCTAAACCTAAAGACAGTATACAATAGTTGATGCCTGGAAACCTGTAACAGAAAAAGTTTTTAACAGAAACTGTCCCTCATGCTCTAATTGCATGGAAATGGTAGCTGGAATAATTCACGGCCAGCCAGGTACCCAGGAAAGTAATATAACCCTCTTGGGGAAAAGGTTCCTTGTAACCCCCAAGAGGGGGGAAGGAGGCTTTCCCCCCAGGCCCTTCCAGGAGCCCAAGTCACAGTGGTTTCCATGACACTTAGCCTTCAATCTGCAACTATAGCCAGCTATACATGGATTGAAACTTGGCTAGTTCAGCAGGGATCAGCTGAAATTCGATCCATTTATGGGCAAGTGATTTACAGATCTACTTTTGTACAACCAGCCTGTTGGAAAACTTCTGCATGATCAGCGCTGCCGGCTAGAGCTGGAAGTGTTCATCAGTTTATTCTGAATGCAGGGAAGTCTCCCTGCCATCAGAATACAATAGCTCAACTGGCATGATTCCCCCATCCACATTGAGTGTGTGGATAAGGGAATAGGGTCATTTGTTTTCATTTACCCGAATGATTGAACGAAAAAAAATGACTAATGTATGGAAAGCCTATGTACTGTATGTCACCTGTCTGGCTCTGCAATGCTCTGCAATGTGCATATTTGCCAGCATACCACAGATCATCAAAGTTGTCCAAAAAGCTTTTTTATTGAAGAATGATCACATCACAGAGAGAAATGTGCAATGTTTCGGAGCTGCGCAGGACACCTTTGACAGGCATGTGACTGTCTAGCTCTGCAGACTACAAATCCCTTGGCAGGCAACACAGTAGATGGTATTTCAAGTGTGTATCTAGCAACTTCTCTAGTGTGTTAATGATGCAATTAGTGTAAAAGGGAGAAATGTGTACTTCTCTGTATCTTAAATGTATAGAAATGATATGTGTGTGGGTGTGTTATGCTGTTTTACTTCTTTTTACTTTTCTTTATTAAACTGTATTACTGGGCACAATTCACTAAAGCTTAACTCATGAGTTAAGTCAGTCACATGACCACATATCGCATGCGATACTGAAAATGTCAATTCACTATTGCTAGTACGCGGTATTTCTGCACTTCCTGCTAAGTACTGACTTTCTGTAAAACTCAGGATAATTAGTCCTATTTCTTTTTGTCTGTTTGTGGTGATTGATTCTCACCTCCTTTGCCTTTCTGTGATCAGAGAATCAATCATCTTTTATAACTTTGGCCTGTGTCTGTGGCTGGTCTGGTTTTGACCAACGTCCCCCAAAAATTAATGTGATCCTTATCAGTTCCTAACTGGGGCGGAGAAGAGTTGCTCATTTGATCATCTCCCCATAAATTTAAACCAGCTTATGGGGGAGGTCACAGATGGGGGGTACAATTGCAGATGGAGGCATTGCCCTGCGTTAGTGCATTTTTCTGCTGAAGTGCAAAACAGCAGTTGAACACAGCAGTATAACTAAAGCAGGATAACTCAAGCAGCAGGAAGATGCAACAAAAAACTTTACTGCACGCTGGATGGACTGCAAGCAAACACCCTGGGAAACATCTCCTACAAGTTTGATTACCACTCCATGTACCTTTTAATATGCCCCTCTACTCCCCCTTTTCATATTAATATCCTCTGTTCTCAAAATCTCATTTCTTTACACCTCTGCTCCACCCCAAAGCTTACACATATCACCCTCACATCTGCCATCTCCTTACTGCTGCTCTCATCACCTCCTGCTAATACTTTACTCATCCGCTGACCTAAACACCAGGACAGGAAGGCATGTGCACTCATATACATCCTACTCCCATCTTACTTTCCTCACCCACCTTCTTCTCCTAACCTCTGGGGATATCTCCACAAACCCTGGTCCTCCAGTATCTCACTCCTACACCAGGCACCCTCCTTCCTCCGGGAATAGCCACAATCCACTCAATTTAATCTCAATCCCCATGCTCCTCAAAACCACCCTCCCTTTTTCATATGCACTCTGGAATGCCCACTCTGTCTGTAATAAGCTCACCTCTGTCCATTTTTGTCTCACACTCCCTTAACCTACTAGCAGTTACAGAAACCTGGCTTCAAGCATCAGATTCTGCTTATTTCGCAGCACTTTCCTATGAAGGCCTTCTCTGGACTCACTCACCCAGACCCAGTGGTCAGAAAGGAGGTGGAGTTGGTTTGCTTCTATCCCCACTGAGCACCTTTCAACTCCTCCCTAATTCTCCCTCTCTATCCTTCTCTTCTTTCGATGCTCACTGCATTCGGCTGTTTTCTCCCATTTCTCTGAGGAATGCAGTGATCTACCGGCCTCCTGG
Source organism: Staurois parvus (assembly GCF_062004578.1). Classification (NCBI taxonomy): domain Eukaryota; kingdom Metazoa; phylum Chordata; class Amphibia; order Anura; family Ranidae; genus Staurois; species Staurois parvus. Next base: position 2,906,798 of record NW_028317941.1, read on the forward strand.
TCTGGTGTCCCGCTTTCTTGATGACTTCTCTGCTTGGCTACCCTACTTTCTATCCTCTGAAATACCCACTGTCATTCTTGGAGATTTTAACATCCCCATTAATGTGAACAACCCAGCTACATCCCAACTTTTCAACCTAACCTCATCTTTTGCTTTAACACAATGGACACAGTCCTCCACTCACTCTGATGGGAATACATTAGACCTTGTTTTCTCCCATCTTTGCACTCCCTATAACCTCACAAACATCCCCTTTCCTCTCTGATCACAATCTCATCACCTTCACAGTGTCCTTGTCTTCAAACACTGATCGCTGCAAGAAGCAAACAATTACCTGCAGAAAACTTCACAACTTAAACTCTTCTGTTTTCCACTCTGGAACAGACCGCCTCTATGACAGAATCTCTCCGCTGTCCTGCCCTGGCCACTGCTGTCTAAAACAGTTCACTTTTGTCCACACTAGACTCTCTTGCTCCTCTAACTACACAAATTATCAGGCCCCGACTATTACAACCATGGCAGACTGACGACATCAGAAATCTTAAGTGACATAGTCGTGCACTGGAGCGATTGTGGCGTAAAATCAAATCTCACCAAGCTTTCACCCTATATAAATCTGCTTTATTAACATACAATTCCTCCCTCCATGCTGCCAAACAAGCCTACTTTGTCACTCTTATTAATACCTTGTCATCCAGTCCTTGTCATTTCTTCTCTACTTTTAACTCTCTACTTTCTCCACCTCCACCCAGTAACTCACTCACAGCTTACGAAATCGCAAATCATTTCAAAAACAAGATTGATGCAATTCATAGGGGCATCTCCACTACACAGACATCTATCCCTCTTAGCATACCTTATACTAAATCTCCCTCAACACTTTCCTCTTTTGACCTTGCAACTACTGAAGAGGTCACTAAAGTTTTCTCGGAAGCCCGTCTCATCACCTTCCCACTGGATCGTGTCCCCTCTCAACTACTATGGTCACCCTCTTCTTCTGTCCTATGCTCCCTCACTCACATCTCAATCTCTCCCTCTCTAATGGTGCCTTACCCACCCCTCTAAAGCATGCACACATCACTACCATACTTAAAAAGCCCTCGCTGGACCCCACCAACCTGAACAACTTAAGTCCCATCTCCCTGCTCCTGTTTACCTCTAAACTCTTAGAATGCTTAGTCTACAATTGCCTGAGCTCCTACCTCACTGACAACAACCTTCTTAACCCTTTACAGTCTGGCTTTCGCTCACTACACTCCACTGAAACTGCCCTACTAAAACTCACTAATGATTTACTAACTGCTAAAACCAATGACCACTACTCTCTGTGGCTTTTGATACTGTTGACCATCCCCTCCTCAAAAAAAACCTCCATTCCCTTGGCCTCCGAGACTCTGCTCTCTTCTGGTTCTCCTCCTACTTATCGCAGAACTCCTTCAGTGTTACCTATAACTTGGTCTCTTCCTCTCCACTTCCTCTTTCTGTAGGGGTCCCTCAAGGTTCTGTCCTTGGACCCCTTCTCTTCTCCATCTACACCTCCTTCCTTGGTCACTTGATAAACTCCCATGGCTTTTAGTACCATCTCTATGCTGACGACACACAAATCTATCTTTCTACTCCTCACCTCACCCCTTCAGTCTCCTCTCGCATTACTAACCTACTAAGTGACATATCAGTATGGATGCCAGTCCACTTCCTCAAACTAAATCTTTACAAAACAGAGCTCATACTATTCCCTCCAGCAGAGCTCATACTATCCCCTCCCCTGAATACTCCATCAAGATCAATAATACAACCATCAGTCCCTCCCCTCATGCCAGGGTACTAGGTGTAATCCTAGACTCTCATCTATCCTTTCAGCCCCAAATCCAATCACTGTCCAAATCTTGTAGACTTCACCTTCGCAACATTTCCAAGATAAACCCGTTCTTAATCTCTGAAGCCACTAATCAACTTATGCACTCCCTTGTTATCTCTTGCCTTGACTATTGTAACTCTCTCCTTATTGGCCTACCTAATAGCAGGCTATCCTCTCTTCAGTCTATCATGAATGCTGCTGCCAGACTCATTTACCTTACTAACTGTTCCATATCTGCCATCCCTCTCTGCCAATCCCTCCACTGGCTCCCCATTGCCCAACGAATAAAATTCAAAACATTAACAATAACATATAAAGCCATTTATAACTCTGCCCCAAATTACATCATCAATCTTGTCTCCAAATATCACGCAAACCGTCCTCTCTGCTCCTCCCATGGCCTCCCGCTCTCTAGCTCCCTTGTCTCGTTCTCCCATTCTTATCTCCAGGACTTCTTCAGAGCCTCCCCCATCCTCTGGAACTCTTTACCCCAATCTAACCGACCATCGCCTACTCTGCCCACTTTTAGGCGATCTCTGAAAACTTGTCTCTTCAGGGAACCCTATCCTTCCTTCAGCTAATAACAGAATCTTCTATTCCTCCTATCAGTTCATCCCCCACAGTTATTATATTTTGTACCACCAGCCCCTCCCTCTTAGATTGTAAGCTCCAAGGAGAAGGGCCCCCCTAGCCCTCTTGCATTGAACTGTATCGTTGCTGTATTGTCTCCCTTTATATTGTAAAGCACTGAGCGAACTGTTGGCGCTATATAAATCCTGTATAATAATAATATTTATTGAAAATAGCAAAAACACTTGGAAATACCGCATAAAAGACCTTAAAGTCAATTCACAAAAGGAAATAAATAATTAAATGCATGCGGTAATTAAGTAGCAGTCCAGGCATGCGGTATGAACTGTAATCTGTCAGCACTGTCATGGGTTGTTATGGAATGGGTGGCCACAGAGTCATTAACAACCTATGAGTCATCAGCTGTCAGTGGGGTTCCCCACTGACAAGCTGAATGTAAAAAAACAAAATAGTAAAAAAACGATGTGGGGTCCCCCCTCCATCCATACCAAGCCCTTCGTGTCTGGTATGGATTTTGAGGGGAACCCCCAACGCCAAAATGTTTTAAAAAATGGCATGAGGTCCCCCTCAAAATCCATACCAGACCCGTATCCGAGCATGCAGTCAGGCAGGTCAGGAAAGGGGGGGAGACGAGCAAGCGCCCCCCTCCTGAACCATACCAGGGGACATGCCATCAACATGGGGAGGGTGCTTTGGGGCAGGGGGGCTCCCCCTGTCTTATTCCCCACAATCCTAGGCTGTGATTGTGGGAATCTGCAAGCAGGCTGCTCATCGCAATCTGGAAACCCCCTTTAGCAAGGGGGCCCCCAGATCCTGCCCCCCCCAGACTACCTCCCTATCATGCCCGCTGTTTGTTGTGGAACTGACAAACTATGTTTCCCAGAGGAGCTGCCTGATGGGTGGGGGCAGATAAATACCAAATCCCGGGAACTGGAAATGGATGTGAATAGTGAGAGCTGGGGAGGAAAGTTGTGCAGTAAGCCGGAGGTCCAGGCCGAGTAAGAACTGCAGAGGGAGTGAAGAAGCAAGAAAGAATTGGAGACTGCTGACCGCTGGCAAGCTGGACTGACGGCCTGGAGAGCGGGTGGACCAGAGTGCTGTCATCTGGAGGGATCAATGTTGGAATCCGGAAAACACAGGGCCCCCATTTGCAGCGATACTATCTGCTACCTGACTACAGCCATGGATCGGGTGAGAGAGCTCCATACCGCAGATTATCTAAGTTAGCCAGGACATTGCTAAACCCAGTCACACTTTCCTCAACTTAATATTCCATGCTCTAGAGGCTACAAGTGTTGCAGCCTAGATTGTTTGTTCTATTTTGCCTCGCGGCCTACTAATCACTACACACTCTCAACATACCCTGACCTTGTGGGTCAAGCTGCTTTGGTGCCTCAGATGCAGTTTGCACCACTCACCAGGAAATTTCTCTAGCCTTGCAACTTGCCTTCACAAACAGAGAGAAAGCCTTCCCATTCCACTGCAGAAGTGTACTCCGCCTCCTCCCCCTTCTCTCAATCTCAGCTTAACTCCCTGGTTTAGTCTCAGGAGTGCCAAAGGGACACCCTTAAAATTTAGCATCACTTTAGGGCACAGCTGCCCTTACTTTATGTTTACCCTTTTTTGGAGAACTCCTACCCCCCCCCCCCCTTCCCCGCATCAAGCAAGATTTGAATCTGTATGTGGACAAACCAGGGCTCCATCAAGTACACAGAAGATTGAACATTGCAGTTTGAAAAGGGCATCGATCCATACTTTTACAGAGCTCTGTTTCTTACAGAGTTGAACCCAGCCACTGGTACCTGAGGGCTCAAAGTGAGTAAGTCTGCCAATTTGTTTGTTTACTCTGCTCGCTTGGGAGAAACATCTCAGGGCTGAGGTTAAAGTTGAATTCTGAATTGCAGGACAACCAATAAAAATTGATTTGATTGTGCTACATTGCAACCCTTGTTTGAATTTATCCAGAGTGTTCACTGTCATTTCTTGCACAAATTCTCTTGCCATATTATTGTTCCTAACTTTACTGTTTTTGCCTTCTGATTTCAAAATAATCATAGTGTCAGTTCATTTTATCCTGTGTGTGAGGGTTCTACCAGGGGGTCCTTCTGGTTGAAGGTCTAAGGCGATGCCAGCATGGGTTGGGTTTCCAAAGTAGGCTCAGAAGAGTCAGGAAACCCTAAAAATACTCAGCGGCCCTTAAGGGGGTAGTGCTGCATATGTAAACGTATACACATGCTCATGCAGAGACACACATACACTAGTTCCCGTGGGTGGGATTGCTTTCATGTGGGTGCATTACATGCCCTAATTGCAAAGGTGCAATTGATCAACTGAGAATAATTATTGTAGATCCTTTTTCTGGTCATTATTAGTGAAGTCACTCTGCTACTATTGGACCATCACCTGGGGTAGGGTCCAAGACACTTCCCTACCTTAAATAAACATGCCAACTTAGTGAAATAGACTTAAAATAATCTTATCATACAAATAAGTTAAGGCCACTTAACTTATCTCTAAAAAATATCACCCTAACAATTTATTAAAATTCATAACTGCAAAACATTAAATTACCAAAATTGTCCCATGAATAAATTAACAAACTAAAAAGATCTAAATTAAGATACATTAATATTAATGACCCAAATAATGATAATATTATTGTTATTATTATTAATAATAATCACAGTAATAAATGCTATAGTAACAAACTATTAACCACCAATACATAAATACGGTTTGCTTGGCTCCTGACAACACACCTTAATACTGGTGCCCAAAATTACTGTATTAGCCACTGATGCCTCGAATTCACCTGACCTGGTGAGTAAGCCCAAAGTATAACCAACAGCAATGATGAGGACCTTGCCACCATGGCTCCACCAAACCAATCATACCATCTCTATACCTCCATCTTTATCCAAGTTTTTATCATTTAACAATCCTGGCAAATGTCAGGAACCCCTCCTTAACAATTTAAGACACCATAATAAAGTGTAACAGTTGCCACTTACCTGGCTCCTGACAGCACACCCTAAAGGTGACAACCCAAAACCACTGAATCCCCCATTGGCAATACCAATTTACCTGGTCAGTGGGTTGCACAATTTACATGAAGAGGACCATGGATATTGAATGACCAAATCACTCCAAAAGCAAGGTGGACTACTACCTTATCCAGAATCCTCAAAATCATTGTCACTGAGTCAGTATGGCAATTAGGAGAGCTTAATGTAAGGCCTAAAGGCACCACAGTTCACAGAAACAAACAGTTAGTGTAACACCCTCTCCACTTCTGGAGCCTTCTCACCTCTCCAGAGAGCTTTCTGGAGGAGTGATGGAGGAGGGGAGGAAGCTCAGATTTGCATGCTTAAGGGACCTTGGCCAATCCCCTGGAAGGCGACTGGGCACGTTGACCAAGGCAACCCTTAGGAATAACAGAGCCTGGGTTGAAGGGAGCAGGGTCAGGTGGAAGATAGAGTGAGAGGTTGGAGTGTGGAGCCAGGGAGGGGGCCCAGGGAAGAGGCACACCTACTGGCAGGGTACTGGAAAGGAGGATTTTTCTCTCATCTCCTGAGAGAGGACAGCCTGTGAAGCAGGGAAGGAGGTAGCCCTGTGTCAGGCCTGAAGGCAGCCACCAACCCATTAGGCTTGCAGGAGAGACAGAGGGAGTAATGCTACATCCCCTGGGCCAGATAAGGGGAGAGGGCAGTCAGGTGGAGAATCCAACTAGCTCCTCATCTGGGACTGTTTCAAGTTGGAAGCTTCTGGATCCCCTTGCCCAGGGAATACATTTAGGCAGCTGGGTGAAGAGGAGGATCCATCTGGGGTCTGAGGAGGTACACCAGAGAGCTGGAATGCTCCCAGAGGAGAGACTATTTGGTCCACATTTGTATATAGTTGCTAAGGAGTTTGTCCTCAAGTTTGCAGTTTCCTTGGGCATCTCATACAACCCTCAACCTCATCCAAGTTATTAACCCATTTAATAGAATCACAAAACCAAGCTCAAGGACTGTTTACTAACTATGAATGTGTGAAACGTGTGAACATGGGAAAGAAAAATTGTGTTGTCTGGCTGTGCAGAGCTGTAGGGGGACCCAAAACTCAACGACTCCTAAGGGGGCAGTGCTTTATTAGCATCACTGAAATACATAATGCAGCCATAAAATCATACTAGAAACAATGTGCCATCACTCAATGCCACACTTACATAAATGAAGTGAAGCATAAAAAAAGCTATTAAATGGGCAGGTAAGTAGTACAGCTTTGATTGTTCCATCATACAAAACGACTGCTCACTAGTCAGTTGCTGCCAACTTAACTACTAGAAATCATCCTCCAAAAATATCAACCTAACAATTAACTAACATATGCAAACATATGCAAATACAACTCTACCCCCCTACCAACCCTCTTACACAATTAGTCAAATATGCCCTCAGCTGTCTAGACCCACCCAGGTTAAGCATCCCTTACACTAATGGCTCCAGGCATGTGCATAATTAAGAATTCTGTAAGTAAGTGGTGGTTAGTACTGTAGAAAGCTCTATTACAAGATGCATATGCCTTCGAGTGTTCTTAGCCAGCAACTCTTTTGATTAGCTTAACTACGCAGCTCATGCAAAACTTGGCATGACTTCTGACACCCCCAATCTGTTCAGTCCAGTGATTAATTGTGCATGTATTCACAAAAGGTATGACATTTATACATATAGACACCATTCTTTCTTACAGAACTTTTCAAAATATGCAAGAGTGGGTGCAAATATGACAAAATTGTTCACTCGTAGCTTTTGCTCTGTGTCTGTGCCAGGCATTGGCAATGACCCTAAGTGGATTTGTGAAGGCTGCACAAAACTTGAGTTCCATGCCAATACACCTGCAATTCCTTCATGCAGCACTGTCTTGGTAACACCTTGAACATTACACCGCTTTTCCTCTTAGCTCCACAAACCTCTGAACAAATGTGTTTAACTCCTTCCTGAAAGGCAGTTTTTCCCCGGTATGATCTAAGCCTCTAGGCAAAGAATGTTTTTTTATTTGTACAGAATGAACTTGAGGTTCTGTGAATATTACAAGGAATAATAGATACAGGGGATGAGTCTATACATAAGGGAGAGGAAAAAGCAGCTGGTGAGGCTGTAAGAGATGGAAGGGTGTGGGCGTAGAGAGGAAGAATAGATGTCGCATAAAGGCAGAATACACAGAACAGGCAAAAAAAAAAATGTGCCAGGTGCAAATATGTAAAAAAAGTAAGGAAGAAAGATTTATTCATAAAACAAAGTTTATAAATCAGCACTATACAGATACATAGTGATAAAAATGCTGCACAGTACATCACGAAAAATCACTTCTGTGTAGAGACGAAGAGGGAAAGCAGGGTCCCCGTGCTGGAACAGCATGTGCACTCATTATCCAACCATACCTTGAAACAACCATTTCTCATAAAAATGTGTATCCCCTCTATGGTAATGATACAAAACCAAATAAATCCCTTAGTGGAATTTCACAGAAATGTTTGTTTGTCTTTTGAATATACTATTGACCATTTTTGTGATGCTTTAGCATTCTAAGTCAGTAAATCAATTGTCAACAATTCATCTATAATGGGGCTTTAATCATATCATTCAGGTAGTATTTAGCACAGCTATGTTAAATATGTTTTAGGAAGATATGCTCTCAGCAGGACATGGTTACTTTAAACCCAAGTCCAGATCTTTTGTCAACAGAGAGAAAAGTGCCAGTCAGTTATTCCTAGAGAAGTCTATGCATCCTGTCTATTGATATGAGTTTTCCTTGGCCAACCCAAACTGCTTGGTCTAAAAATGTTAATAATGAATACTGCCAATACTTCCTACTTTGCATTACATAATTATGGTAATAAAGTGTTACTAAACTCACAACAGTAAAATCAGTCTGTATATGCAGTAAAGCATGTTTGTTATACTCACTGTGGAACCTAAAGGGTTAATCCTTTGCATTGTGTAAAAAGGATGTTTTATCCTGTCTTCTCTGATCCCCCCTTTCTTTTACAATCCCCAATCCATCTGCTGATAGAACAGAGCTTTGGGGGCAAGTTGCACATGCCCAGTTTGGTGTGTATTGCTAGAGTTTTTTTTTTATCTTGGGAGAGTGCATGCGATCAGCACACGACCAGACAGACAGAGGGTCAGGGGTCCTGCAGGACATTCAGGGGAGAATGAAAACTCCTCCTACAAGCTTTAACATGTGCCCTGCTAGACACTGATAGAAGTCTCAACGACTGCTCTAACTGCTGATGAGAAAAGGTATTTAGCAGTTTATATTTACTAAAATAATTGCATCTCCATGCTCGGTGTACTGTGGGGGACCAGATATAATGAATGCAGGGTCCTGGGTTTAGTAACAATTTAATAACAAAAATGGTAAAAATACATTTAAATTATATGCAAACTCAAAAAGTTTTGTTTTAGTTGTGGATGGATCAGCAAAGGGTTAGACCAGGCTTCAAGTTTTTATTGTTTATGTCCCTGCTGATAAAATTCACCTGTTGAATGGTGTCACTGATGCAGAATCTTAAAGAAATCCAAGAAATCCAAGTTGTCACTAGAGAAAGAGGTGGGGGATATCTTCCAATGGGGGCAAATGTCTAAGATGGAGATTCCCCTCACTTTGAAAACGTTTTCTCTCATTTCCTGGGGAGGCAACCTGTCTGTGCAGGCCTACGCATTAAGCTTAAACGTGCATTTCACATGCAATGATATTCATTCCTATGGAAGACTCACTCTCTGGAAACTGCAGTTGTACTACAGCAACAAAGATTGTTTAAAATGCTCCTTCCAAAAACATAGGATACGGTCAATAGAACAGTACAGTTCATTGCACTTAGCTACACTTTAATACACATCCAAATGCATTAGATAGATGCTGCAGATAGGAACATTACATTATACAGAAACATTGCCTCCTTGTCGCATAACAATCAAGGTATAATGTATGAGAATGACTGCTGTACCTATTTCTCTACAAAGATCATGCTAACACCCCATTCAACTACTTCAACTACTTCAAATATAATTCACTTTGCAAGAGTTAATTATCAAATGTGCAGAGAAGTGACATGACAGTTCCTATATCAGGACATGTAGTGGCAGTTCAGCAGGATTTTGCTTTGTGTGTACCGCTCTCTGTTCAACAGAAACCAGTCGTTAGAACTTTTGAATGGTCCTGCTGGAAAAACAGCATTCGATTAGTGCTTGCAGCCAATTCCTGCAGCACTGATCAACATATTCTGGTGGGCGGGGAGTCCTTGCTGTTAGAATACAATAGAAAAGTGGGAGAGATCCCTGCATCCACATCGCCTTTGTGGAGCGGTGATCTCTTTTTTTTTTTCAATTCAGTGGTTGAATAAAAAAAACCCATCCCCATGTATACCCTACTTAATTCTCTTTCCAAATTTAGGTAAGCTGTTTCCATTGGTACACTTACACCTTTGCATTCTGTAATATCCTAAGCTTGTTTCTGGTTAAGAGATGGCATCTCTTTATTAGCAGCTGCAATAGACATTTGCTTCCTATGAATGCATTTGCATTTCTTCCCATGACGTTTACTCAGGCTGGGGCGCTCAATGAACTATATATGACATACATCCTGCTGGGATACCCTTATTGGATCTCACAGATTTTCTGAGAGAGGTAGCGGGCTGTTCAGCTTCTTACCTTTTCAGAGAATAAATCACTGACGGCAAATTCAATTTCAGTGATTTTCTGTTCCTTTTCCTGTGCTACTCATAGTTCTTCTTGGTCAGGTTGTTGTTTCGATGGTGCTGACTGTGTCACCCCATGGGCTTTTGACACATAGTCATTTCACTAATAATAATGTTGATTGTTAAAGTAAGGTTCTCATTTTGGATGTTTATTTAGGAACATGCAGACATGCTTTGCTTCCAGAGATTTTAATGTGTTTTACCAGGCTTCTTTCTGCTAAAAAAAAAACACGTCAAACCAACATATAAGAATTACATCAAAATCATGCTTCTGCAGCTTTCACATCGAATGATTAATTCTCTATGCTAGCAGCCACATGTTACTCCAATCGAACCGAAGAGACATTGTGAACTGCCCATGTTTGTGCAGCTTTCATAATCTGTTTCATATTATTCTGCAGTGTATGCATGCTCTTTCATAAACAAAGCAAATAAATCCATTCTTGGGCAAAATCACAATAGTTGGGTAAAGCAGCCAACACCAGATTTGTGATACCAAATGCAAAATATGTAAACAGAAAGAGTGTAAATAAAATAAAAGGAATTTTCATAAAATCATATTCCTCAACCAAATTGAACCCTTATTGCAATATACATGTATTATAAAGTGCTGAAATGGTACTAAACATATCAAATAACACTCATAAAAACGTATCTGCCCATACCATACACATACATACCATACACACCATGCAATAAATATGAATCTGCTATATAAAGTGCATACCAAATTACAAACATATAAAATGTGTACATTTCATTCATAAAAATATATGTGCAAAAAATGCATAAAGTGCAAGAAGTGTCCATAAATTTTGATAACGTGCTGTGCTTCTTTATAAGGTGCAAATCTGGATAGACTGACTATATACCCAAAAACCAACTTTTTACCAGAGGTAATTGACAACTATAAAAAAATGGTCACACAACGCTCATTACAGATTCCTATACCATTCCATCCAATCACACCAAGTCACCAAGTGAGCCTATCAGCCCATAAGAAGATGCCACACCAAAATCTCTTACCAGAGAGAGTGGACCATTATACATGAAATGGTCAAACTGCTTACTGTGTAAACACTAACTCCTCCAGCTGCCATGTGGTGATTCATCTTCTGGTTAGCCAATACTCAAAATATACTGCATGGAAAATACAGGTAGCAAACTACAGTGTAGTATTTCAAACTCCACGGCTTTTATTTAAAACTTGCACACTCACAAGCGGAATCCAACAAGGCAGACATCAAAATTGCAGACCAATCAAATGATAGCTTGCATGATGAAAATGTCATCTATGATGAAGCACATTAGGCATGACCTATGATGTAACGTCATCACACAAGGTATCATTTAATTGGTCCATAATTGTGATGTCGGCTTGGTTGGATTCCACTTATTGGTTTTATATTTTTATTCCAGTCTGACCACATGGACAAGGTAAAATACCTTGTCTTCTATATGACCAGTTCATACCACTGCAGTTGTGTACAGTTTGCTGAGAAAAACTACTATATGTAGTTCTTTTTATCAGTGCAGCACAGTGAGAGGCAATCCACTGCCTCATACCGCATGGCTGACAATTGAACCTTATGAGATGAGGGTGTCACATCTCAATAAAGAGCAAAAAAAGTGTGTATGAGTGTGGGACTTTGAGTATACCTCTGGAAGACTTGTTGACACAATAATAATCACCAACTATAAAAAACATTGATTTTATTCAAACCCATTTAAAAAGATTCTAGACATATTATCACTCTAAAAATAGAACACAACAATTCCCTCAATGCATTACTGTGTAATCTTGTTAGATGGTCTGCACATTTTGCAGTTTCAACCTCTTCTTCAGGACCAAAAAGGTATATAGACAGTTGAGAAGTTTGTGAGAAGTTCATCACCCGTTCCTAATGTGTTAGCAAAGGCATTACCATGTCCATGTCCATAATTGGATCTTGAAGAGCTCTATTATTAACCCGCACAAGAACACATGGCTGAGTCCATCAGAATCTCACAGAAGTGCACTTACTTTTGCTCTCCTGTGACCCAGAATCAGCTGACACAGAGGGATAAAGTACGCTGTCAGTTGATGTCACAGAGCTGCTCCATGCTCTGGAATACCAACTTGTCAAAATCCACCCAGCTGTTTGATTGGCAGCTGGATCAAGCTCTTAGAATGTGGCTCAGAGCTGAAGCCAACTACACCCGTCCCTCTTCTGCGCTTCAGTGGGCAGATTGAAAAGTGGTGGCTGAGAGTCCCTCAAAGTAGACAGAGAACTGATCAGTGGTCATGTAATCACTCAGATCTCGGTCTTAGAACTTGCCGGACAGCTGCAGAATCACAGCAATGCTACAGCATAGAGGGGTATATGTATGTTTGTTTTTTCGGTAATCCATACATTTCCTTTAAGTTACTCAGTTTTTGTGCACTAAACCTTCATGTACACTGCTCAAAAAATTAAAGGAACACTTTCAAAACACTTCAGATCTCAATGGGGGAAAATATCAGGCTGGATATCTATACTGATATAGATTGGGTATTGTGTTGGGATTGTAAGGATGCTCCATCGTTTGATGGAAATGAAAGTTATCAACCTACAGAGAACTGAATTCAAAGACACCCGGAAAAAGTGAATAAATGATGCAGCAGGCTAGTCCATGTTGCTGAAATTTCATTGCAGGAACTCAAAATGGTGCTCAGTAGTTTGTATGCCCCCCACGTGCTTGTATGCATGACTGACAACATTGGGGCATGCTCCTAATGATATGACAGATGGTGTCAAGGGGTATTTCCTCTCAGATCTGGACCAGGGCATCACTGAGCACCTGGACAGCCTGAGGTGCAACCTGGTGGCGTTCGATGGACCAAAACATGATATCCCAGAGGAGTTCTACTGGATTTAGGTCAGGTGAGTGTGGGGGCCATTCAATGGTATCAATTCTTTCATCTTCCAGGAACTGCCTGCATACTCTTGTCATATGAGGCTGGACATTGTCATACACCAGGAGGAGCCCAGGAACCACTGCACCAGCATAGGGTCTAACAATTGGTCAAAGGATTTCATCCCAATACCTATCGGCAGTTATGGTGTCATTGTCTAGTCTGTAGAGGTCTGTGCGTCCCTCCATGGATATGCCTCCTCAGATCATCACTGACCCACCACCAAAACGGTCATGCTGAACAATGTTACAGGCAGCATAAGGTTCTCCAAGACTTCTCCAGACCCTTTCATGTCTGCCACATGTGCTCAGGGTGAACCTGATCTCATCTGTGAAAAGCACGGGGAGCCAGTGGCGGACCTGCCAATTCAATGGCAAATGCCAATCGAGCTCTATGGTGTCGGGCAGTGAGCACAGGACCCACTAGAGGTCGTCGGGCCTTCAGGCCACCCTCATGAAGTCTGTTTCTTATTGTTTGGTTAGAGACATTCACACCAGTGGCCTGCTGGAGCTCATTTTGTAGGGCTCTGGCAGTGCTCATCCTGTTCCTCCTTGCATAAAGGAGCAGATACCAGTCCTGCTGATAGGTCAAGGACCTTCTACGGCTCTGTCCAGCTCTCCTACAGTAACTGCCTGTCTCCTGTAATCTCCTCCATGCTCTTGAGACTGAGCTGGGAGGCACAGCAAACCTTCTGGCAAAGGCAAGTATTGATGTGCCATCCTGGAGGAATTGGACTGCCTGTGCAACCTATGTAGGGTCCAGGTATCGTCTCATGATACCAGTACTGAAAATGAACCTAGCCAAATGCAAAACTAGTGAAAAAGAGTCAGAAAAGATGAGTAGGGAAACAAATGTCAGTGTCCTCCACCTGTAAAACCATTCCTGTTTTGGGGGTCATCTCATTGTTGCCTATCTAGTGCACCTGTTGTTAATTTCATTAACATCAAAGCAGCTGAACTGATTAACAACCCCCTCTGCTACTTAACTGACCAGATCAATACCCCAGGAGTTCAACTGACTTGATGCTATACTCTGATTAAAAAGTGTTTCTTTAACTTTTCTGAGCAGTGTATTTCATGCTGCCATTGGTTCTAAGTGCAAATTCTACCATAGAAGAATTTTCACTGTGCTCGCTTCTGTGTATTGCTTATATCCATCCACAAACTCATTTTTAACATATAACAGTAGTAAGCTCATTGTCTGGGTTAGCATTAAATGCTGTAACAGAGAGAGGAAGGGATATAATACACAAAGTGCCAACATCCCTAATGAATACAAGGGGGGGGGGGGGTAGTCCTCTTGTTTGGTAGGACTTTAACGGCACAATTTACTTGTATGATAAATTGTTGAAATTTATCATACAAGTAAATTGTGCCATTAAAGTCCCACCAAAAAAGAGGACTTTTCCCCCCCTTGCAAATGCTGTAACAAGTGTCTCAGAGCAATATTTATGCCTACCTCTATAGTTTGCATATTTTCACTATGTTGTAGATGTTATATATCCCTGCGTGTGCTGGTATCTTACCTGCTTAGTTTAGTACAGCGCTCAAATTAAGTACAATTTACAGCTAAGATTAGCTTATTTTTACAGTTTCACACTTTCAAATGTGCACAATTTGATCATCATCAATGTTATATAGTTGTCAGGATACTAATACAGCTAATGCTCATTCCCATTCAGCTAATGCTTGTGCACATTGTACCAGCACACAGACTATTTCAGGCTAGTATCCAGTGTGCACTGACACGTAGGCACATTTATACACACCAAGGCGCATTGGCATGCATGTCCATGTGCATTGGCGCCAAGCTGCCTATTTAAAGGAAATCTTGCTGTGTGGTAGATGCATTCCAGCTTCCAAATGATCCATGTTTCTGTGTTCCTGCTTTTTCTGACTGCCTCCCTGGAACTGACCTCAGCCTGCTACTGGATCTTGCTCTGTCTGCTTCCCTGGTACCGACCTCAGCCTGCTTCCTGACAACGCTCCTGCTTCACCGTGTATGACCCTGGCTTACAGTTGCAAGAAAAAGTATGTGAACCCCTTGGGATTACGTGGAGTTTTGCATGAATTGGGCATAAAATGTGCTCTGAACGTCATCTAAGTCACAACAATAGAAGAACACAGTCTGCTGAACATAATACTACACAAACATTAGATGTTGCCATGGTTTAATTGCACATAACATGTAAACATTCACAGTGCAGGGAGGAAAAAGTATGTGAACCTTTGGACTTAATAACTGGTTGACCCTCCTTTGGCAGCAATAACTTCAACCAAACGTTTCCTGTAGTTGCAGATCAGACCTGCACAACGATCCGGAGTAATTTTGGACCACTCCTCTTCACAAAACTGTTTCAGTGTAGCAATATTCTTGGGATGTCTGGTGTGAATCGCTCTCTTAAGGTCATGCCACAGCATTTCAATGGGGTTGAGGTCAGGACTCTGACTGGGTCACTCCAGAAGGCATATTCTGTGCTGTTGCAGCCATTGTTTTGTTGAATTACTTGTATGCTTTGGGTCATTGTCCTGTTGCATCACCCATCCTCTGCGGAGCTTCAGTTGGCGGAAAGATGGTCATAGGTTTTCCTGCAAAATGTCTTGATAAACTCTGGAATTCATTTTCCCATCAATGACAACAATCCGTCCAGGCCCTGATGCTCCCTCTGCCATGTTTTACAGTGGGGTTGAGGTTTTGATGTTGGTGTGCTGTGCTTTTTTTTCTCTACACATAGTGTTGTGTGTTCTTCCCAAACAACTCAATCTTAGTTTTATCTGTCCACAGTATATTTTGCCAGTAGTGCTGTGGAACACTCAGGTGCTCTTCTGTAAACTTCAAACGTGCTGCAATATTCTTTTTGGACAGCAATGGCTTCCTCTGTGGTGTCCTCCCATGTACTCCATTCTTGTTTAATGTTTTCCTTATTGTAGATGTGTCAACAAAAATGTTAGCATGTGTCAGAGATTTCTGTAGGTCTTTAGCTGACACTCTGAGATTCTTCTTTACCTCATGCAGCATTCTGCGCTGTGCTCTTGCAGTCATTTTTACAGGACGACCACGCCTAGGGAGAGTAGCAACAGTACTAAACTTTCTCCATTTGTAGACAGTCTGTCTTACCGTGGACACATGAACATCAAGGCTTTGGAGATACTTTTGTAACCCTTTCCAGCTTCATGCAAGTCAACAATTCTTGATTGTAGGTCTTCTGAGAGCTCTTTTCTGCGAGGCATGGTTCACATCAGACAGTGCTTCTTGAAACCAGTAAACCCAAAACAGGTGTGTGTTTTTTAAGGGCAGGACAGCTGTCAGCAACACATCCAATATCATCACACTGATTGGAGTCAAGGTTGGCTCTCTCCTGTCTCCAATTAGCTCTGGGAGAAGTCATTAAGCTAGGGCCTCACATACTTTTTCCTCCCTGCACTGTGAATGTTTACATGTTATGTGCAATTAAACCTTGGCAACATCTAATGTTTGTGTAGTATTATGTTCAGCAGACTGTGTTCTTCTATTGTTGTGACTTAGATGACGTTCAGAGCACATTTTATTCCCAATTCATGCAAAACTCCACGTAATCCCAAGGGGTTCACATATTTTTTCTTGCAGCTGTACCTTGACTATGTCCCTGACTCTGGCAGTCACCTGCTACCACGTGAGCCTTGTACTTCTGTTACCACATTCCTGGGTGCTTGTACTAGAGCAGCATGCAATCAAGCTTTGTGATGATAGTACTTTAAGCTTTTTAATATTTCTGTCTATGATCTGAAGGTGAATTTGGTCTGGGCTCTTGTATAAGCTTCTATGTACCTTTTCTGATCAGCAGCATCATCATTTTAAACTTCCAGGACTAAGTTCTGATTTTCCAGATTAGCAACTATAATTTTTGATGAAGCATTATTAGTACCCATCATGAAATGCTTTTTTAGGCTCTTATAGAGACTAATTTGTTATAAACCGGAGCTGTGTTTGCATCTGCAGAGATTTTAGCACCTTTACTGTAGCTGGACCTATACCTTGTTAAAAAGCTGCTGAAGATATGACTTTTACCAGTCAGGCACTAGACACATTGCCGAGCTCTTCTTTTTTTTTTTTTTAAAACAACAGGCGCAAAGAAATAGGGAATTGCATCATAACCATGTAGTTCCATTAGGAAGATTGTGGCAGAACTGGTAATCACAGTATAATATATGAGAATGATTGTTGTACTTATTTTATTATAAATAGCATGCTAACAAAGTTTGAAAACAGTCAGAGAAGATAATAAGATGTCTGCAACTGAATTTTCTATAGACACAAAAGGTTTTATTCACAAAGCTTTAAAGCAGAACTAAACCCTCCTATCCTTCACAACCAAAAAAGGTGCCATTTTAGCCTCTGTTTGATCTGCAGTTGCTATGGAGCTGCACTTGTAATCAGCTATGATATTAGTAAATTGAGGGCTTTAACGTCTGGTTGAGAGCTAACATTTATCATTAGGGGCATTAAAGTTAAAGTTAAATCGGTGGGTTTATTACCACTTCAACGCGTAGCTATAAGTCGTCCCTTCTCTACTTTTAACTCTCTACTTTCTCCACCTTCACCTCCACCCAGCACCTCACTTACTGCTCACGAGATTGCAAATCATTTCAAAAGCAAGATTGATGCAATTCGCAGGGGCATCACCACTGCACAGACATCCATCCCACTTAGCATACCTTATACTAAACCTCCCTCAACACTTTCCTCTTTTGACCTTGCTACTCCTGAAGAGGTCACTAAGGTTTTCTCAGAAGCCCGTCTCACTACCTGCCCCCTGGATCCTGTCCCCTCACAACTACTACAGTCACCCTCTTCTTCCGTCCTATGCTTCCTCACTCACATCTTCAATCTCTCCCTTTCTAACGGTGCTTTCCCCTCCCCGCTAAAGCATGCACACATCACTCCCATAGTTAAAAAGCCATCCCTGGACCCCACCAACCTTAATAACTTAGGTCCCATCTCCCTGCTCCCATTTACCTCTAAACTCTTAGAACGCTTAATCTACAATCGCCTGAGCTCCTACCTCACTGACAACAACCTTCTTGACCCTTTACAGTCTGGCTTTCGCTCACTCCACTCCACTGAAACTGCCCTATTAAAACTCACTAATGATCTACTAACTGCTAAAACCAATGGCCGCTACTCCATACTCTTCACTCCTCACAGGACCTCCTGCTCTCTAGCTCTCCTCCCATGCTCGTCTCCAGGACTTCTCCAGAGCTTACCTCATCCTTGGAACTCTCTACCCCAATTTATCAGACTATCGCCTACTCTTCTCACTTTCAGGCGATTTCTGAAAACCTGCCCTCAGCTAATAATGGAATCTTCTACTCTTCCTACCAGTCCATCCCCCACAGTTTTTACCTTTTGTACCACTAACCCCTCACTCCTAGATTGTAACCTTCAAGGAGCAGGGCCCTCCTATCCCTCTTGTATTGAACTGTATTGTTGCTGTATTGTCTCCCTTTATATTGTAAAGCGCTGAGCAAACTGTTGGCGCTATATAAATCATGTATAATAATAATAATAATAAATTATTATTTTAGCCAAGTGTCTGAGTTTCAATCTGCACTGAGCTACACTTAAAACATTTTGGTTTTTTTCGTATCCTGGCATGTTAACTTTGTGAACTGAGCTTAAAGTGGAACTCCACCCAAAAGGGGAAGTTCTGTTTTAAGCCCTTGTCCCCCACCCCCTGTTAAGGATCAGCATCTTTGGGGAGCGGGGGGGGGGTACCTGAATTTGACAGGTGCCCGCTCCCACTTCCTCTGCGATTGCCTAGGCAATAGGAAGTGGAAGTTGTCTTCCCCCCTCCCTCCCAATAGTCTTCTGGGACACGTGACAGGTCCCAGTAGACTGCGGGACCATTTACAAAGTGCAGAACTACTCGCGCATGCACAGTGGGCACCCGGCTGTGAAGCCGCAGGCTGTCACAGCCGGGTGCCCACACTGAAGATGCCAGCAATACAGGATGGCTGGTAAAAGGGGCTGCAGCGAGGACAACGCTGGATTGAGTGACAGGTGAGTGGCTGTTTTTTAAAAGTCAGCAGCTGCAGTTTTTGTAGCTGCTGGCTTTCATTTTTTTTAATTTTGACTGGACCTCCACTTTAAGCTGAGAGCTATAATACATTTAAAGCAGGACTAATCTGCAAAAAATGTTTTGGGCCCCCCGGGAGCTCTTGTCATAATATATGAGTATGTACAGCTCATTTGCACATTATGGTACACTTACCTTGCAAAAATCAGTCCTCTGGAGCTCCATCCCCCATCACTCCATTGACATTATTCAATTCTCTCCTTACACCCTTGTGGGTTTAAAGTCTTCAGGTGTCTTGATTGGTAGGACGATGTAAAAAAATAATGCTGACAATATACGCTGAGCTGTGTGCACAATTAGAGAAGAAAATGCTGACGTATGTAGGATGAGCATTTATGGCATAAGAGATATACATTTGTATATATGAAGTATCTTTAGAGCCAAAATAAAATCTGACTTTTCCATTGAAACCTCCACAATATCAAATGATTTATCACAATCTATAAAGATTATAGTACTCAAGCTGCTGTTTAAATAAGAGATGGATACATTCTTTGATTTAAGCCTTAAATCTGTACTAGTCCTCTTTATAAAAGCTGTGTAGTCTAAGTGGATTAATTTACTTAGGAATGTAGATTTGTTAATGCTTGCATGAATAAAAATAGAACATATTCGGGTATTTGGGGAACTCAACCTTTTATACCCATGTGATTATAATTTGGCAGATTACCTGTTATAGTGATAGATGGGTCAGTTATTAAAACAAGCAAAATTACCCCCTGGTCTGCAGATTCAATTCACTTTTTCTTTGTTATAGCTTGTAAAAGTAAGGAATATTTTCTAGAATGGAATTGCCTTTCAGCATAATTAAGCAAGCCTAGTTCTTAAATATAAAAAGCTTCTGCTTCCAGACTCAAGCTGGCAAAGATTGTTATTGATATTTTCCTATAATGCACTCAATTTGATATAAAAAAAAATCACAAGAGAATGCTCAAAAAGATTCCAGCCAATAGCAATATTTGCAGATGTGATACTGAAAGACCAATCAAGCTCTGCATGTAACATCAATTTTAATTGAATGACCAAAGAAGGCTCAGTTTCCAAGAAATCCTAATTGGAATCTTAAAGAGGAACTTAACTTACATTTTAAAAGGTATAATTTTGGTATACAAGACTTTTTGTTTCTTCTACCAAATAAGCCTCCTCCTCTTTGTGCAAGCAGTTCTTAAATTAAATACTGACTGCCACACTTGTGCTAGTACAGTGTCATTTCCTTGCAAATGTGTGGGTATTATTATGTAAGTTACATAATAAATTACTGTGAAAGAAGACACTGTACCTGGTGGTGGCAGCAACAAAGAGACAAGAGCATACTTAAAGGTAAGTCTGCCATATCGTGCGTATAGGCTGTGTTGCCAGATAAGGATCCCAATACTGCTTCACCCAACAACCTAGATGTGTCAAGCCTGTAAAAGATTTTAAAGGCTCTTTTTGATGCTTGTGGATTGTAGAACAACTGTGTGCCGGAACCTGCATAGCAAGAATAAGGGATGAGATATCACATACCCAGTATAAGCCTCCTTAGTTACTTATCACCCTTCTGGCCATGCTTTCAGGAAGAATCCCAGTACTACTCCACCAAGCAAGTCACAGCCAGCACCCACAGATTTCCATCATCTTCTCAGTCTCTCCATGCCAACAACTTTTTTTCCTGTATTCAAGGGTTGAAGGGTTTCCTGATGCCTTCCTGCTTGCTGCTTCAGTTGCTCTTTGGCCATGCAACCAAGTTCAAAGGGATTGATCCACAGTCCCAGGACACACTGATGCATCTCCTACTATATCACTCTGACTCCTAGTGGTTCCATCCCCATTCAACCCTTGGGAATGACAGCAGGATGAGCCTCTTTACATTGCTGGCACACTGTTTACAAACCCACTCCACTATTGCTGCCATTAAGGGAATCTGAATGACTAAGCTTAGATGGAGACTTCCTCCTGACTTGCAATGGCCTATTCTTGGCTGTCAATCCAACCAGTTCCTGCTTGAATTAGTAGTTTCCACCAGAAGGTGCCTAGACCTCAACTCTTTCTAGGAGTTCCTTCACCAATGCCCTCATCCTGGAAACCTAAAAATGAACAATTTGTCACATACCTTGGGAAGATCGACGCTCTCCAGCAGATTCTTCACCAATGCCCTGGAAAAATTAACCCTCCCTAATCCCTGGTATTGTATCTCTAGCAATCTCCAGAAGACACCTCTCTTCCCTTCTCCTTTAAGCCCACCTGGTCATGTACACTTTCTCCTAGCTGTGCCAGATCAGGGAAAGCCTGAACGTGTTGTTGGATTTTAGTAAAGCATATCAGAACAAGGTTCTGTGAAGGTTAATTATTTTTATTAGAAGGGATTCTGAAGATATTTCTTTATACACTATATTGGCAAAAGTATTTGGACACCTCCCAAATCATTGGATCCAGGTGTTCCAATCACCTCCATGCCCACAGTTGTATAAAATTAAGCACCTAGCCATGCAGACTGCTTCTACAAATGTAGCACACCCTTGGGTGTCACTTGGCTAGATATATAGGTTTAGCTCCCACGTGAATCTGGTGACACCTCCGATTATACCCAGAACACTTGGACACTCTGAGAATATTTTGTTATGGGCTTTATTAAAGAAGGAAAGCTCTGAAAAAGAACTAGCTGAATTAACACAGGGAATGTACATAAAATACAGATACCACTTTGCATAACACAATTAGTAAGAAGTCACTATTCACTCTCCAAAGCCTCCAGGAAATGACTGGTATCACACATACTGTACTAGGATGGCATATCAGGGTAACACTGACACATGAAATAACAAAAACTGTTAATGAGGTATATCAGCTGATTGACATTGGCTGTAACAGTGCTATCTAAAACAGAAATGTCCTACCTAACCACTGGCCAGTGGGATGAAACTTAAAGTCTCTCAACGTTGGGGCCCTTTAATTATCGGAAGACTGCTCACTCTCTGAATGGGAGAGTATTTGTAATCAAGGAGTTTCAGGATAGCACACTCTCCTTTAAGCCAAACCTCCCAGTGAACATTACATTAGAAAAGACAGAGAACAACACTCTAAAAATGCCTTCACCATCCAAATATTTCACGGTCAACTGTTAGTGGTATTACAACAAAGTAGAAGAAACTGGGAAGAACAGCAACTCAGCCACATAAATGGCCTTGGTAGGCCACGTAAAATGACAGACCGGGGTCAGTGCATGCTGAAGCGCACAGTGCACAGAAGTCGCCAACTGTCTGCAGAGTCAATAGCTAAAGACCTCCTAACTTCATGTGACCTTCAAATTAGCACAGCTACAGTGCATAGAGAGCTTCATTGAATGGGTTTCCATGACTGAACAGCTGCATTCCAAGCCTTACATTACCCAGTGCAATGGAAAGCGTCAGATGCAGTGGTGTAAAGCACATCGCCACTGGACTCTATAGCAGAGGAGATGTGTTCTCTGGAGTGATGAATCACGCTTCTCTGTCTGGCAATCCAATGGACATGTCTGGGGTTGGCGGTTGCCAAGGGAACGGTGCTTGTCTGACTGCAAGTGTAAAATTTGGTGAAAGGGGGATTATGGTGTGGGGTTGTTTTTCAGGGGTTAGGCTTGGCTCCTTAGTTCCAGTGAAGGGAACTCTTAAGGTGTCAACATACCAAGACATTTTGGACAATTTCATGTTCTTAACTTTATGGGGACAGTTTGGGGATGGCCCGTTCCTGTTCTAACATGACTGTGCAATAGTGCACAAAGCAAGGTCCATAAAAATATGGATAAGCAAGTTTGGCATGGAGGAACTTGACTGGCCTGCACAAAGTCCTGACCTCAACTCAGTGGTGTATTTATGTTTTGTGCTGCCCTAGGCATTCCACTAACACACCCACCCCACCCCCAACGAAAGAGAGAAAGACACTCACCTTCGCAGCTCAGGACTTCCCCAGGAATGACAATTGGGCTCTGCATACACCATCAAGCAGCCCGCAGCCTCTCTTGGATCCCACTTGGTCCCCATGCCGCATATGTCCCTTTTTCCAGGGGGCAGTGCTGCCCCCCTAAGAAATGCCACCCTAGGCAAATGCCTTGTTTGCCTTGTGGTAAATATGCCCCTGCCTCAACCCGACAGAATACCTTTGGGATGAATTAGAGCAGAGACTGAGAGCCAGGCCTTCTCATCCTAAGTCAGTGCCTGACCTCACAAATGCACTTCTGGAAGAATAGTCAAACATTCCCATAGACACATTCCTAAACCTTGTGGACAGCCTTCCCAGAAGACTTGAAGCTGTTATAGCTGCAAAGGGTGGGCCAACTCAATATTGAATCCTACCGACTAAGACTGGGATGCCATTAATGTTCATGTGCGTGTAAAGGCAGGCGTCCCAATACTTTTGGCAATATAATGTATGATTATGTGATCCCAATGTATTCCTTTTGATTTGTTTGGGTATTTGATTGTCTTTCTTTTAGGATTGTTTTTCTGCTATTTTATACTGAGTACATCAAGAACTAATTAGGGTAATTAAAGTTTTTTATGAGTCCTGAAGTAGGCTTACTTTAAAGAATGCTCAAGGGTCCTGTGGTTTTTAGTTGCACCATTGTCAACGTGGTTATAATATAATGGCAAAAAAATCTTCCCAAAAGCTTCCCATGACACAAACTGTTGAGAAATTAATGCATTGTTGAGGTCACCTAAATACTCATTATTTTATTATCTGTTTCAATTGTGCATTGAGCTGACAGTAACAATTACCTCTTATATGACAAGTTGCAATTTTGCAAAACACAGCATTAATAATCACAAAGTACTAACAAGTCAAGGATCTACAAATGGCACCATTTAAATGTTTATCTGGTAGAAACATACACTGCTCCAAAAAAAATGAAGGAACACTTTTTAATCAGAGTTTAGGATCAAGTCAGTTAAACTCCTGGGATATTGATTTGGTCAGTTAACCTCCCTGGCGGTATGATTATTTCAGATTTTTGGTGCTGAAAGCGGTACCATTTTTTTGCATGGAAATATGTATTTTTTTTATTGTAGGCTGTAATTTTTAGGAAAAACTCACTGAAATCTGTCCGAACAAGAGTCTAGTAAACATCCCGGGTATGATAAAATTTGAAACACAAAATCATAAATTATAATTTAATAAATAATCATAAAAATAATATAAAAATAATAAAAAATTTAATTCAATAATATAATCAAACCAAAAACACTGAAATGTGAAATAGAGCGCCAAGTTCGCACATTGCTGAGCTCAGTCGCAAAATCGTTTTCAGTTTCTGATGACGAATTTCCCCACGAATCATTATCACTCAATTCTGCAAGTGGTTCTGATTTACTATCGCTGTTCTCTAGCTGATCTAAACCGCTTTTGACCTAAAGGGACACTTTTTGGACGCCATGGACATTTCTCAGTTTCCAGGCAGAAAGAACAGACAAAATGCAGGCAGGGCGCAGGACAAAGCACTAGGGACAATATGTATGTGAAATAGGTTGAGACAGCAATGTTTTACTGTGTAAAATGAAAAAAAAAAAAATGACATTTTTTAAAATTTTTAAATTTCCCGCCGCCGGCGGCGCCCGTACGTCCCGACGTCACAGGGACAGGACACAGAAGCCGGCATAGGCCGGAGGAGATGGCCGGGGACGCTGCAGGGGACACATCGTGGGAGCGCAGGGTAAGGTAAGTGAAGAACACATGCCGGAGCAGCGCCGCATGGTATTCCCGAGTGTAGCTCGGGGTTACCGCTTTTGGTACTGAAATGTTACCCCGAGCTACACTCGGGAATACCGCCAGGGAGGTTAAGAAGCAAAGGGGATTGTTAATCAGTTTTAGCTGCTTTGATGTTAATGAAATTAGCAACAGGTGCACTAGATGGGAAACAATGACATGACCCCAAAACAGTTTTATAGTTTTACAGTTTTTTTTACAGGTTTTACAGTTGGAGGCCACTGACATTTTTTTCCCTACTCATCTTTTATGTCTGTTTTTCATTTGGCTAGGTTCAGTGTCAGTACTGGTAGCATGAGGCGATACCTGGACCCTACAGAGGTTGAACAGGCATTCCAACTCCTCAAGGATGGCACATAAATATGTGCCTTTGCCAGAAGGTTTGCTGTGTCTCCCAGCACAGTCTCAAGAGCATGGAGGAGATTCCAGGAGACAGGCAGTTACTCTAGGAAAGCTGGACAGGGCTGTAGAAGGTCCTTAACCCATCAGCAGGACCGGTATCTGCTCCTTTGTGCAAGGAGGAACAGGATGAGCACTGCCAGAGCCCAACAAAATGACCTCCAGCAGGCCACTGGTGTGAATGTCTCTGACCAAACAATCAGAAACAGACTTCATGAGGGTGGCCTGAGGGCCCGATGTCCTCTAGTGGGCCCTGTGCCCAGCACCATAGAGCTCGATTGGCATTTGCCATTGAACACCAGAATTGGCAGGTCCACCACTGGCCCCCTGTGCTTTTCACAGATAAAAGCAGGTTCACCCTGAGCACATGAAAGGGTCTGGAGAAGCCATGGAGAACGTTATGCTGCCTGTAACATCATTCAGCATGACCGTTTTAGTGGTAGGTCAGTGATGGTCTGGGGAGGCATATCTATGGAAGGACGCATAGACCTCAGGCTAGATAATGGCACCCTGACTGCCAATAGGTATCATTATGAAATCCTTGGACCCTACACTTGTGCAGTGGGTCCAGGGTTCCTCCTGGGCCTCATGTGGTGAGAGTATGCAGGCAATTCCTGAGGGATGAAGGAATTGATACCACTGAATGGCCCCCAAGCTCACCTGACCTAAATCCAATAGAACACCTCTGGGATATCATGTTTCGGTCCATCCGACACCGCCAGGTTGCACCTCAGTCTGTCCAGGAGCTCAGTGATGCCCTGGCCTGGATCTGGGAGGAAATACCCCTAGACACCACCCGTAGTCTCAATAGGAGCATGCCCCAACATAGTCAGGCATGTATGCAAGCATGTGGGGGCCATACAAACTACTGAGTGCCATTTTCAGTTGCTGCAATGCAATTTCAGCAAAATGCACTAGCCTGCTGCATCATTTTTTTACTTTGATTTATGGGATGTCTTTGAATTTAGTCCTCTGTAGGTTGATAATTTTCTTTCCCATCAAATGATAGGGCATCTTTACGTTCTTAACACAATACCCAGTCCATATCAGTATAGATATCCAGCATGAGATTTTTCCCCATTGAGATCTGATGTGTTTTCAAAGTGTTCCTTTAATTTATTTGAGCAGTGTATATGGAATGAGCTCTTTCAGACCTCAAAGTAATATGAATGGGAAAAAATAGACATTTCTTTAAGATAGTTTCCTTTATGCCTTTGAATTCCAATATTTTATTTTACTTTCCTTTTCCTTACATTTCTTCACATAAAAAGTCATTGCAGCTGAGGCCAGAAATCTGCATTTAAATGAGGATATTTAAAGGATAAGCGTTTGTATATGTTAGGGAGGGGGGGGAAAAAGCTATTTCAGAAGTCACAAGAATTGGGAGAAAACACAAGAAGAATCTGCCCGATACATTGCATGTCTTTTCTGTGCTGCATTTGTACTTCTGTTTAACGGGGGTTGAAGGTTTTCTTTATCTTCCAGTACAAAATATATAAAGTTATACTATTGGAAATCTAAATAAATGTATTATTGGCAATACAACTATTTTAATTATGTTAGGATGCATCACTTCCAATTTACTAAACACCTTTATAACATTTTTTGCCTGTGCAATGTTCTTAAAAAGTCAATGTTTAAATAACACTACTGTCTTAATGATTTCTTTTGCAAAATTCTTTCAAATGGAGTAGAACTACATGTGATATTAGAGCTATAATAGAAGGCTGTCCCTTCATGGACTTTACAAAGTCTTTACTTCTTGATGCAGAGTCATAAAACACACAACACTCACAACATTTCATATGTATTTATGTTTGAAAAAGGCTTGCTTTGTATTACTTAACATAAAAATATATATTTAAAAAGCGCTAAATAATTTATTTAATAAAAAGGAATACATTTAGATCATATACCTTGCAACATGCACACTATAAACTTTAAGATTTGGTATGTTAAAATAATTAATTTGGCAAAAGTATTATTATGTTATTCAATTAACAGCATGTGTGCCAGTTAGATCTATGCCTGTCATATTTATATTATTCTATTAAGTATCTATTATTTATAGATTGTGGATAGTATTTTTTAAAATAGAGCAACATAAGGTACTCATAAGCAGTCAAACATGGTAGATGCAACTTACATTGGCCATGCACCCACCAAACCCTTCAGCTCATTTGCATCCTTGATTGGGGTTGACTTTTCATCTCTAATTGCCCCCCTCCCCATCTCCAGTTGGATTTTCATGGGTAAAAAGAACCCCATCTCCCACTGCTGGACCTGTTCCAAGCCGGGGTCTTCCACATGCCAATTTCCAGTGTGGCCTGCACTCTCTAGCTAACCTGTTGGATTCCTCCTAGAGGAAGACCCCTTTGGGCACCTTGGCCAAACAGGAATATGCTTTCATCAGAGATGAGAATCTCCTGCATCATTCATCAGCAGGGGCTTGTGGTCACCTTAGAATGCCTTACAGTAGATCTCATCCAGGTGATCAGAGATGTGAGCAACCACAAAGCCTTAGTTGAAATGAAATCCTCAGGTCTTCCATTGGTGGGCAGAAAATAACTTTAATACTATTAATTGCATGATCAACTCCCTTTTAAAGAAATGTTTTGATACATTCAAATACTGGTTCAGGTATCATACACCACAGACCACTCATTTTGAATGTTCTTACGCAATTTGAATTTATCTGCTTAGATGACCCATGCACACCCAAACGTTATATTTCCAACTCAACTCTCTTTCCTCCATAATGGTTCATTATTATGTCAATAAGTGGTTACTAGATTTTCCAGCCACCAAAACTGAGGAAGACAGGTCACAAATAATGTTAAATATAACAAAACAATAGTGCAGCACTAAGATAAATTAAAATGTATGTGCAATACAACAGTGCAATGCAAATATATCAAACTCTTATGTGTCACCACAAATTGAAAAAATAAAGGAATCCAATGTGAAGCCAAAAACTGTGAATTCAGTGGTTCTTCGATTATGAGGGAAAGGACACATGTGGATATCAAACGCCACAACACTTTTTAATGATGAACCAGACAGAACCTCGGTGTACAACAAAGGGAGGCTTACCAGAATCATTTGATCCCCAATTAAGAGTGGTTAACCAGCACTTGTGTATCAATCCAAGATATCCAGCTTTCCTCAAAACCGCATGTCAAACGATGGTACTGCTGCGTTATATCAGATCACTGTGCATATATACTCAGTTGGACATAGTATCATGAAAAAGAAAAAAAGACAGGCTCTCCATAGTGTGATCCAGATTAAAACAACAATTTAATGTGGTAAATGCACTTACAATGAAAATAGGACAATCAGGATCTACATATCATATAAACAACTCATATCCCAGAATCCAAGATGGCTGCAGCGGGATTAGATATGCGTAGTGGATTTTGTATTGTCTCTGCACCATTAGTTTTGTCAAAGATGATGTGATCCTGATAATGTCATCTTTGACTAAATAGTAGGGCAGAGATGGCACATACGCCACTCTTGGCTAAGTTTTCTCTTGGTTAAGGTTCCACTTTAAGTAGACCTTGTAGTTTACCAATTTATCATATCGCAACTTCATTACCACAACTTTTTTATACTTTTTATATTGGTTTGCATAGAAACCACTGTGCTCTGCTTTCCAGCTTTCACTCATATGAGAACATCTGTTTAGGAAGAGAAAATTAAGCAGGCAATGTAAACAGCAATGACTGAACAAAACAAATGCTAGAGATGAGCAAACTGACACAACCTTCTTTCCACTCTGCATATTGGATGTTCATGGTACTGTACCTTATGCTCATCTGCTGGCCTTGACAAACATATTCATGTTTATGTCAATATACATGGCTATTTTGTATTTCAGGAGGCAAGCTATTCATAGGTACGGTGCTAAAATCACATTAGCTGTCAGTTACTCTTCCTTTGAAGCAGCAGCTGGAGCTACATCTGTTGTGATATCCACTAAATATAATGTTAAACCATTATGAATGGACTTATGGATGTGAGAAGTTTAGTGTAGGATAATGTACAGAAAATCCTGCTATATCAGGAAAAAAAATCATGATCACTCTAAAGTATAACAATTTCATCTTCCCAAATGACTGCGAACAACTAGGTAGCTTAAAGCATATTATACCAAGAACAAAAACTGATAGTGTTGTAGCTTATGTGTGGTGACTGCATTAGTTTCTTTTTTCATACTTTTTTGTCCTTTATTTTAATCTGGTAATTCAACCATTGACTCACATCCTGTCCTAGGGTGTCAACTGTGACCTTTCTCACCCTAGGACAACGGGTGTGTTAAGATTTCATTACACTATGTTAGAACTATATACAACCTCACTCTCTTCTCTAAAAATGGGGAAAATATTTTATAGTCCACAAAAATAGCAGGGAACGATGCAAACTGATAACAGTCCAGAGGCAAAGAATACAGGAACCTATTAGCTCACAAGATTTTGGGTTGGACAAACATCTATTTTTATTTGCATTTGTCAAATAGAGAAAATAAAATACATTTTGATTCTATATTTATTAGTCCAAAAGGGAGCAAATAAGATAACTGTGGTGTTAGAATTTAGATACAACTTTTTAGTTATTTGGTATATCACTGTGCTAAAATCAAAGAGAATGGGGTTGTTGAGACAAGGAATTTAATACAGTGGGCATTCCTAAAACTCTATTTAATGTCCACTATGACTACGGTAATTGAAACATAAATATTGCAACTGATTTGAACTGTGACAAATGATATGTGCATATCAGCATAACGAGAAAATTACCCCTGAATGATATTGATTATGCACACTGTACAGCCAAATGTTTGTATACATCCAACCATATATCACCCAAAGTATATGCATACCCTTCCAAATTATAGAGTTCATGTGTTTTCAGTAAAGGGCAACCGTAATGCAACAGTGTGCAAAGACATTTTTGTGTCCTTTCAACCTTGTGGCAGCAGTTTTGGGAAGGCCCTGTTTGTTCCAGTATATATATATATATATATTTGTATACAGAACCCTAATGTTAACTGTATTGGACACCATTGGGATAAAAAGAATCACTGATTTTGAGTCAAGTCCCTATGCTCAACATCAGTATCTAATCTCAAAAACGATCCATTGGTTGAATGGAACAAATTTTCACAGACACTGTCTAAAATCTTTTGGAATGCCAGGAGTGGAGTGGAGGCTATTACAGCTGCAGGGGTAATGTGAGTGGAATATTGAACAAGCTCATATAGGGGTGATAATGAGGTATCCATTAGAGCAAATACAAAATGTAGTTTTTAAATGATGATTTAATTTATTAAGTGAAACAAGCTGTCCAAACCTATCTGGCTTTATGTGAAAAAGTAATTGCTCCCTCCCCCCTTTCCTAGATCATAAATGAACTGTGATTAACCACATTTATTGTAATACTGAGGTAAATTTCACTTGCCACACCCAGGCCTGCTTACTGCCAAACCTGTTGAATCAAGAAATCACTTAAATAGAAGCTGTCGGACAAAGTGAAGAATGTTAAAAGACCTCAAAAAGCAACATATCATGCCGCACTGAGAAATGTGAGAACAGATGAGGAACAAAGTAATGGACAGTCTGGAAAGGATTACAAAGCCATTTCTAAAGCTGTGAGACTTCAGCGAACCATGGTGAGAGCCATTATCCACAAATAGGGAAAACCTGGAACAGTGGTGAACCTTCCCAGGAGTGGCTGGCCTACCAAAATTACTCCAAGAGCACAAACTCAACTCATCCCAGAGGTCGCAAAAGGACCCAGAACAACATCTAAAGAACTGCAGGTCTCACTTGCCTCTGTTAAGGTCAGTGTTCATGATTCAACGGTAAGACAGAGATTGTGCAAAAATGGCATCTATAGGAGTGTTCCTAGGCGAAAGCCATTGCTCAACCAAAAGAACACAAAGACTTGTCTCACATTTGCCAAAAAAAATCTTTATTATCCCCAAGACTTCTGGGCAAATATTCTGTGGATTGATGAGACAAAAGTTGAACTTTTTGTAAGGAGTGCGTCCCATTACAACTCGTGTAAAACTAACACAGCATTTCATAAAAATCCATCATTCCAACAGTCAAACATGGTGGGGGTGGCAGTGTGGTGGTCTGGGGCTGCTTTGCAGCTTCAGGACCTGGATGACTTGCCATAATTGATGGAACCATGAAATCTGCACTCTACCAGAAAATCCAGAAGAAGGATGTCTTGTTCGTGACCTCAAGCTCAAGCGCACATGGGTTAAGCAGCAGGACAATGATCTGAAACACACCAGCAAGTCCACCTCTGAATGGCTAAAAAAAAACAAAATTAAGGCTTTGGAGTGGCCTAGTCAAAGTCCAGACTTAAATCCGATTGAGATGCTGGGCATTAATGCTTGAAAACCCTCCAATGTGGCTGAAGTAAAACAAATCTGCAAACAAGAGTGGGCCAAAATTCCTCCACAGCGATGTGAATGACTCATTGCCAGTTATCGCAAATGCTTGATTGCAGTTGTTGCTGCCAAGGGTGGTACAATCAGTTATTATGTTTAGGGGGCAATTACTTTTTCACATAGGACCAGGTAGATTTGGACAGCTCTTTCCTCTTAATAAAATAATCATTATTTAAAAACTGCATTTTGTATTTACTCGGGTTATCTTTGGGTAATATTAAAATTTGTTTGATGTTTGTGTGACAAATATGCAAAAAGAAAAAAAAAACAGGAAGGGGGAAAATACTTCTTAACAGGAATATATATATATATATATATATATATACACATATACAATACATATCATTTATTTTCCACATATGTCAGGCAGTTTTAAATCTCATTTGCTACTGCTGTTACTGCATGATTTTTATATTTGAAAAAAAAGCTTTTGTATGGGACCATCTTTTTTTCATCATTAGTGCTACCCTACTACTTGGTGCTACCCTACTATAAGAACCATTTTTATTTTTTAGCTCATTAAATGGCCATTGTCCATATAACAAAACCTGTAACAAATACATGGAAAATAGTAATGTCCTTACTAAAACACACTTCCCCGCTGCCCACTTTTTTTTTTTCGTTCACCAGAATGGTGTGGGATGTGTGGAAACTCAGTTAAGAGTGCATTTACTTTTATCTTCCATGAAAACAAAAAATGTAATCCTATAAAAGTAGGAAAATTCGAGTCACAGCAGATTTTTTTATGCTGCAAAGCAGATCATAACTATGAATAATGAAGTATTAGAAACAGTTAGTGCTCTATAGACACTGTTTATTGTATTGGCAAAGAAGGCACATGCCAAAAGGAAGCACTAAAAACATAAAGTGCCATAAAACTGCTGCATGATTACTGCAATATTTTCTGCTCTTACCAAAAACCTATTCTTTCATTTAAAAATAATAGATAAAGTTAAATTTGGGTAGCAAAGAAAGATTTTTCAGGCTCATATTTTTCATATTTATTTAGGTTACTTTGCTCCAGTTGTCTTAGGACGCGTCAACAAAAAACACCACCTTTTCTCTTAAATGCTCTTATGCCGTGCTGGCATTTTGTTTCTGCTGGTTGGACATCATAGGATATTGTGTAGTTTAGAAAGAAAATGTTACCTGAATGGTTACTTGTAAATCAGACCATAACAGAGGTTAAACCTAGCACTTTTGGATAATTCAAAATAGCGGAAACAGACTGTAGAAAAAACCCAGGATGTAACAAGATGATTTTACAGCTGCTAGCAAAGGGCAATCCGAATGAGA
This sequence comes from Staurois parvus, assembly GCF_062004578.1. Lineage (NCBI taxonomy): Eukaryota > Metazoa > Chordata > Amphibia > Anura > Ranidae > Staurois > Staurois parvus. The sequence goes on from NW_028317941.1 coordinate 2,939,917, forward strand.
CAAAAAGGTCTTATCTGTCGTCACATTGTACAAATCTGTTTTTCTTACAAATCAATTCCCATTAAAATCTTTTGGTCCCCCTCTAATATTGCTCTCATTAGGTCTACTTCTATTTTACAGTTATGATAATAGCAGTGAGGGAAAAAAAATGGCAGGCCCCAATCCAAATAATGTCTCTCCAATACATCCTGACTCCTATCTCTACATTACAGCTGTGTGTTACCCCCTGGCTGGAATTCCATGCATTCCTATTTGGAGAATATTAACACTGATTACAGATTAAATAGCTTGTTCTGAGCAGCCTGTACCCAAGCTTTATCTGATATTAATTAGCATTCTGCTCAGGTGCGGTGCTTTATATAAGAACAAAACACTTTATCTTGTTCTGGTATATGTTGGGGCTTTTTTTTTATTCCTCATTCTGGCGCAATCGTCTCTTTTTCCATCTTCTGAATACCGTTCTTTAGTGATAATTTCACTGCTAGCAACCTGAGTTGACAAAACATTGTTGATGTGTCAGCTCCAGAAACTATTAAATCTCCGTTACAGCGAGATAATTAATTTACTAATTACACATCCTCTCTCACCATATTTCATCAGGAAAGTGCTTCCAGCTTACGGTTAGCTTGAATCCTTATTTCACTCAAGCTTTAACTGGTGCAGAAACAGTGATACTGCAATGGAATACACTGGTATATTTATCTTCTATTAGCCATGGTATTTTTACAAATTATTATCATCTATCATCACTGAGCGAACTATTGGCGCTTTATAAATACTGTATAATAATAATAATAATCTATACGATATATATTTTTGAGCTTTGAAAACAAGGTGGTGCAAGAGAGAAGATGTAGGCAAATCTGAGATGTTTGCCATATCAGTTCTATTAATGTCCCAGTGTATTTTTGGAACAATATGCTATAATCTGAAAGTTTGTAAAAAAATATAATTAGCCACAGAATGTACTCTCAACAACCATTGTATTAGGTACACCTGTTCAATTGCTTGGTAACAAAAATTGCTAATCAGCCAAATCATATGGCAGCAACTCAATTCATTTAGGCATCTAGACGTGGTGAAAACAACTTGCTGAAGTTCAAACCGAGCTTCAGAATGGGGAAGAAAGGGGATTTAAGTGATTTTGAACGTAGCATAGTTGTTGGTGCCAGACGGGCTGGTCTGAGTATTTACAAAATTGTTAATCTACTGGGATTTTCACGCGTAATCATCTCTAGGGTTTAAAGAGAATGGTCTAAAAAAGAGAAAATATCCAGTGAGCTCTAGCTGTGTGGACGGAAATGCATGGTTGATGTCAGAGGTCAGAGGAAAATGAGCTGACTGGTTCGAGATGATGAAAGACAACAGTAACTCGTGTCAATATGGACCACAATCTCTGAGGAATGTTTCCAACACCTTGTTGAATCTATACCATGAAAAATCAAGGCAGTTCTGAAGGCAACTAGCAAGGTGTACCTAATAAAGTGGCCAGTGAGTGTATATGGTTTGGCTGTTGGACAGCACTGAAACTAGTCTGTGATGATATGGCTTGAGGGATGTGTTACCATATCCCTCTATTTCTTTTAAGGTAGCTATATTTTGTTGTTTCTAATTTTTTGAATGTTACTAGAATTATTTCTATCTAACCTTACATCAGAATTATCACTAGCTGTTATTTTGTCTTTCGGCTTTAAAGCAGAACTTATTATTATTTTTATTATTATTATACAGGATTTATATAGCGCCAACAGTTTGCTCAGTGCTTTACAATATAATGGGAGACAATACAGCAACAATACAGTTCAATACAAGAGGGATAGGAGAGCCCTGCTCCTCAGAGCTTACAATCTAGGAGACTCAGTTAAAAGCAAGAGTTCCGCTCATCCTCCTGCTCACTCTCTACGGTAATGAAATTGGTGGGTTTTTATTTTTTTCTGGGAGCAAGTACCTTTTTCAGGCAGGCATCTGCCCCACTTCTTCAATTCTAGGTGAGAATTGCAGAAGCCTGGCCTGCTCTCTGCTTGCCCTCAACCTGCTGCAGGACTAGTGTAAAAGTGCAGTGCAATCTCACACTTTCCCAGTGCAGAGCCAGCTGTGAAACAGCAGGATGTCACAGCTGACTGGGACATCCAAGATAGCCACACCAAAGAGCCAAAGCTCAGTGAAGAGTTGGGCAAAGACAGTACTGGACTCTTGGACTGGAAATAGTCTTTTTGTGAAAAGTCAGTAGCTGTAGTATTTGTAGCTGATGACTTTTAATTTTTTAAAAAGGGGCCAAATCTCCTCTTTAAAGTGACACTGAAGCCTTTTTTTTATATAACGAACATGTTATACTTACCTGCTCTGTGCAGTGGTTTTGCACAAAGCAGCCTTAATCCTCTTCTTTTCAGGTCCACACCAGCGCTCCTTGCTCCTCCCTCTTCAGCAGTGCCCCCAGAAAAAGCTGTTCGCTCTGGGGGCACCGCTGCATGCTTGTCCCTAAGCTGCTGCTCTATGTGTCCATAAGATACATGGAGCTGCAGCTTGGCCCCGCCCCCTGCTCTCTCCTGATTGTCTCACTGGCTGTGGTTGACAGCAGGTTGAGTAAATGAGGAGGAAGAGTCCCCAGACAGCAGAGGCTGTCAAGAATGTCACTGGATCGGAGGGGGCTCAATTAAGGATTGGGGGGGGGGCACTGCACACAGAAGGTTTTTTACCTTCATGCATATATTTCATGAAGGTAAAAAACCTTGAGCCTTTAGAACCACTTTACGATATGTACACACTGGCACAAAAATGTACTTATACATTACCTGAGCTCAGCCCCAGACCATAACCAGGTAACTCTATACTTGTTACAGGAAAACATATTAAGTATAAAACAGTAAATGTATTTATAGTTTCCAAATGCTCAAACACAGCCTCTTTAGGCTACCTGTACTATTCACTATGCACATGTACATGAAGGTTTCTTTAATAGCAACAGAGACAGAAATAACAATGTATTTTATTTATTAAAGCAGGGAAAAGATAAAACCCCTGTAAGATTTTGATTATTTAAAAAAGTTTATATATATATATATATATATATATATATATATATATATATATATAACATTTTTATTAATTGCATCTTACAAACAGCAAAGAAATTTTTATTCAAAATCATCTACAATTTATTTAAAATTTTCCAAACCCCTAACCATACCCATACCAGGACTTCCCTTTTTTCATTTCTTATTATTCTTCTAGTATTCCATCTTCACACCTTCATTTTTCCTCTGACCTTTTTTCACTATCTCTCTCCCTCTACTCATTCCTTATTTCTCTTTATTATTCTAAACCATCAACTCAGCGTACTTCTGTGTCAGGGATCCTCTCGATCCCCGCCGTGATGGTCCCGGCGCAGGCGCACTGCACCGCCCTGTGCGGGGACACGGGCACTAGTTCCGGGCCGGCCGCGGCGTTCGAGTTCGCGCATGCGCAGTAGAAGCCGCGGCCGCCCGCTGGGCACCAATGGCAGCGCAGGGCGGGATATTTAAATGTCCCTGTGCTGTCATTTCAGTGCCTTCTGGTCCTACCTGTATCCTGCGAATCTGAACCTGTGCCTTGTAAGTTATTTGACCTGGATTGCTCTTGACCTGCTGATTTCTCCTGCCCAGACCCTTGCTTTGTCTGACCTCTCTTCCTGAATGCCCCTCATTAGATCTGACCTACTGTTGCTGACCTGGCGTGTGACCCCACGATTCTCTGCCTGCTCCCTTGTACCTTACCGCCCTCTACGTTACCAACTCGGCCTGTCTGACTTCGCACTTGCTCAGCCATCCATCCATCCATCCCATCGGGGTCACCCGACCTCCTTACATTTGGCTCTCCCTGGTTGGAGCCCCTGGCGAACACCCTTACCACTGACAGGTGTGCTCAGTAGTGGCGACCTGGTCCCAGGGTACTACAAGTCCATCCCCACCATCAGGGGCCCTGGTGAACAAGTACCCTGGGGCTTAGACTCCGCGCTCTGGGCGCGCCTGACCAGTGGAGTGCTAGTGGTGCCGTCCGGCGGTCCCTCACACTCTGTGTACATTTTAATTAATTCCATCCTTTCCAGATTTTTTTGAATTTACCCATTTTGTCTTCTCCACTATAATATAATTCTTCCTTTCCTTGTATAAATTCTACCCTCTTTATCCAGTCTTTTAACTTAAAAGTTTCATGTGCCCTCCAAAATGTTGGGATCAACCCTTTTGCCGCATTGATTAAATGAGGTATCATTGTATTCTTGTATTGTTTTATTGCTAGGTCAGTGTTATTATTATTATACAGGACTTATATAGGGCCGACAGTTTGCTCAGCGCTTTACATTATGGAGGGAGACAGTACAGTAACAATACAGTTCAATACAAGAGGGATTAGAGGGCCCTGTTCCTTGGAGCTTACAATCTAGTAGGGAGGGGATAGTGGTACAAGAAGTAATTAGCTGTGGGGGATGGTGTGGTAGGAAGAGTAGAGGATTCCAGTATTAGCTGGGGTTGGGGTAGGCTTCCCTGAAGAGATGGGTTTTCAGAGTGTACCTAAAAGTGAGCAGAGTAGGCGATAGCCTGATAGATTGGGGTAGGGAGTTCCAGAGGATGGGTGAAGCCCTTGAGAAATCCTGGAGAGGGGCATGGGAGGAGGAGACAAGGGAGCTACGGAGTGGAGAGTACGGTTTGGGTGGTATTTAGAAACAAGGTCGGTGATGTAATTAGGGGCAGTGTTATGAACGGCTTTGTACGTCAGTGTTAGTGTTTTGAATTTTATCCGTTGGGCGATTGGGAGCCAGTGGAGGGATTGGCAGAGAGGGGTGGCAGATACAGAGTGGTTAGTAATGTGAATGAGTCTGGCAGCAGCATTCATGATGGACTGGAGTGGGGATAGCCTGTGATGAGGTAGGCCAGTGAGGAGGGAGTTACAATAGTCAAGGCGTGATATAATAAGGGAGTGAATGAGTTGCTTAGTAGTTTCCGAGGTTAGGAACGGTCATATCTTGGAGATGTTGCGGAGGTGAAGTCTACAGGAGTTTGTCAGCGATTGGACCTGGGGCTGAAAGGAAAGATTGGAGTCTAGGGTTACACCTAGTACCCTGGCATGAGGGATGGGACTGATGATAGTGTTGTTGATCTTGATGGAGAAGTCGGGGGGGGCACGGGCTGGGGGGAATACTAGGAGCTCAGTTTTGGAAAGGCTGAGTTTGAGGAAGTGGAGTGACATCCAGTCTGATATGTCACTTAGTAGGCTTGTGATGCGACTGGAGACTGAGGGGGTGAGGTGAGGGGTAGAGAGATAGATTTGTGTGTCATCGACATAGAGATGGTAGTTGAAGCCATGGGAGTTTATCAGTTGGCCAAGGGAGGAGGTGTAAATGGAGAAGAGGAGGGGTCCGAGGACAGAACCTTGAGGGACCCAAATAGAGAGAGGGAGTGAAGGGGAGGTGGCAGCGTTATAGGTAACACTGAAGGAGTGCTGCGATAGATAGGAGGAGAACCATGAGAGAGCAGAGTCTCTGAGGCCAAAAGAGTGCGGTTTTTTGAGGAGGAGGGGGTGGTCAACCGTGTCAAAAGCCGCGGAGAGGTCAAGTAGTAAGAGTATAGTATAGTGGCCATTGGTTTTGGCGGTTAGTAGGTCATTGGTGAGATTGAGTAGGGCAGTTTCGGTGGAGTGTAGGGGGCGGAAGCCGGACTGTAAAGGGTCGAGAAGGTTGTTGTCGGTGAGATGGGAGCTCAGGCGATTGTAGACTAAGCGTTCTAGGAGTTTAGAGGTAAATGGCAGTAGGGAGATGGGTCTTAAGTTGTTCAGGTCGGTGGGGTCCAGGGAGGGTATCTTAAGTATGGGAGTGATGTGCGCGTGCTTTAGAGGGGAGGGGAAGGTATCGGTGGAGAGGGAAAGATTAAAGATGTGAGTGAGGGAGCATAGGATGGAAGAGGAGGGGGACCGCAGGAGTTGTGAGGGGACAGGGTCCAGGGGGCAGGTGGTGAGGCGGGCTTCGGAGAAAATCTTAGTGACCTCTTCGGTGGTGGTGAGGTCAAGGGAGCAAAGAGTTGAGGGGGTTATTGTGTGAGGAGTGCTAAGTGGGGTGGGTGTCTGAGCAGTGGCGAAGTCCCTACAAATTGCGTGAATCTTGTTTTTGAAGTGGTTAGCAATCTCGTAGGCGTTACGTGAGGTTATGGTATAAGCACACCCATGGGTCTTTGGATATTTCCTCTCCTATAATTTCTCCTATTTGTTGAACTACATCTTGCCCAAATTCCTGTATTTTGGGACATTCCCACCAAATGTACCATTGTGCCCTCCTTCCCACATCCCCTCCAGCAAAATGGCGAATTCTCTGGATGTAATTTATGAGCTCTACTGGGTGTAACATACCATCTTGCTATAAATTTATAATTCATCTCCACTGTGTTCATGTCAACAACCCCATGTGCAATCCTAAAAACTTTCTTTCTCTGTTGTTCACTCATCTATGTTTTCAACTCTTTTTCCCATCTACTCATAAACAGTGGTACAAACGGTTCAGCCATTGTAGTAAGTGTCCTATTAATGAGCGTAGTGCAATGTTTTTGTGTTCCCTTTAAGTTCAGTAATTGCTCTAATGGGTGCAGATTTTTAACCTTTTTCAATGGCTGTGGGAGTGTTACAGCGAAATGTCTCAGTTGATAGTACCACCATTCATCCATTATCCAAAACATTTCCTTTTTCTGTTTCGACTCCCGGAAAGTGTTTAACTCCCCTTCCTTCATAATATCCTTTAACCGTGCATTTCTGTCTATAATCCATGTCCCTTCAATAGTGCTCATCTCTGCAATTGTCGAAATGTAAAAATGTTTTTAACACATTTGCACAGACAAAAGAATTATATTCTGTATGAAATTGCACAAAAAAAACATAAAGTATTTATTATGATTTCTTGAAACTTACTGATCCAAGAGGATACAAGTACATCCTTAAACACCCACACCCACATATACATACCAAAAAGAAATAAGGGGGAGAGATACCTGCACATACATCTAAGCATCTTTAACCAACATTCTCAGCAATGCAAGCTAAGTTATTATCTAGCCATATATCAGACTGATTCACTTGATATTGTGTCAGCAAGTGGTAGCCTTCTGATTGCTATGTTTATCAATTTTTAAAATATATCCACCCTGCCCAAAAAGTCTGAAAATCATGTTTAGTATAGATTTCCCCCATCAAGAAGATTTTGGAAACCCTCAACGGCCATTACCCACCAAATGAGATTTTGATGATTTCTAGTGTTTGGGAATTCAACGTTTGGCTATATTCAAGTGGCGTAGCATTGTTTTTATAAGTTGAGATTGAAAGATGCAAAATTATGTTTTGTGAAACTAAACCACCCATGCCTGTTAGATTTTTTGCGGGTACAAACATTTTGCCCAATTCCACTTTTGTGTAGATAATCTATGCAAATGAGTGTATTTTCCCAAGTAAGGCAGATCCACTTCCAACAGAATTCACAAAAAAGGATGGAGCATGACCAGGCCCAGACTGGGACAAAAAATAGGTCCGGGCATTTTGAACTGAGCAGCCCCAAGCCAGGGGAACCCTTTCCTCAGAGTCCGGTGTTGGAAAGCCAGGGCCCACTCGCAAGAGCGACCTTTGCGACCCTGGTAGTTCCACCACTAGTGACATAGGTTTTATTTTAGTTTTTACAATTTTATCATTTCTTTTTTTACATTTTTTTGTAGGAGCTACGTTGGGGGGCTTTGGTGAGAGGGAAAGAAAGAAAGGAAAGAAAGCAGGAAAGAAAGAAAGGAAAGAAAGAAAGGAAAGAAAGGAAAGAAAGGAAAGAAAGGAAGGAAAGGAAGGAAGGAAGGAAGGAAGGAAAGAAAGAAAGAAAGAAAGAAAGAAAGAAAGAAAGAAAGAAAGAAAGAAAGAAAGAAAGAAAGAAAGAAAGAAAGAAAGAAAGAAAGAAAGAGAAAGAGGGAGAGAAGACACAAGATTGCTGGGGAGTGCGGGTGGGGCAGAAACATGAGAAGGTAGGAGGAGGAGGGGCTGAACCAGCTTTCTCTCTCCTCTCTCACCATCTGTGGTGGTGGGGGAACTGTCAGCACTAGGGACAGTCTATCCTGACAGAACCTGATGGCAGCGGGGATGAGGGGGGGGGTCCGTGGGGGGAGCATACAGGAGCCCAAAGCGAAGGAGATGGATAGGAAGGGTGGCAGGGTGACACATAGAGGAACCGGTCCATGCATTTCTCACCTGCTACCACTGAATGCCTGCAGGAGGGAGAGGAGGAGAAGCAGGTATTCAGTGACATACATGCAACACACTGCACTGTTACCATTTGCAGGATGTTGAATGGCCACAAGATTTTTGCAGTTTAGTTATTACAGACTTGAGTATAGCAATGCATTGTTTAACTTGTGTGCTGAAGGCAGGACTATTGTGCATGGACAGGCTGAAAGCAGACTATATTTCCCAGAGGAGCTGGCTGCTTGCTGCTAGTGTGGAGCTCAGAGGTGTCAAGGTCCTACCTTTTCCCTGAGGTTTTGTTACTCCATGTGCTGGCGTCCATCTTGGATTCTGCTGTGCATGGTGGGAATCCTTTTATGCCTTCAGGTCTCTGAGGTCCATCCCCCAGAGGGGTGTGGCTGATGACATATAAGCCTGTGGCCCGCACATGCTCTTTGCACTTGTGTCTTGTGTCTTTGTCTTCCTACAGCTCTGTGTATACGCTCGTGACTCTTCTGGTATTCTGACTCGGCTTGTGATTAAGACCATTCTCTGTGTTTTCCTTCGATCTGACCTTCCGTTGCTGAACCCGGCCCGTGACCTGTGATTCTCTGTCTACTGTTCTGTACCGTTTTGTCCCGTTGTTGTCGACCCAGCTTGCCTGACTACGCTATTGTCATTCTCACCAGCTACACGCCATTGGCGGCGGCCATTACCACAGCCGGGGTGTCTCGGGGGCCGCGACCTGGTACCTGGCTGCGTCAAGTCCATCTCCACTATCAGGGGCCCTGGTGAAGGGCAGCCTGGGACTTAGACTCCGCGCCCTGAGGGACTTCGGTCTGTTGGTGGTGGTCGTCGTCAGCCAGTGCGTTACCCTGCCACTAGGCCTACCTGTCCGTTCCACAGCCCTGCCCTGACAAGAGGGCTCACACCATAGAGGCAGAAAGAAGGACTACAGATCACTGGTATTGCTGAGAAGCATTCAGACCCTGCAGGCAGGTGGATCATGGTATCATGATCGGCATAGTTTCTTCCAAAAAGGGACAGCAAGGGGGCCCCCAACCAAGAGACCTTCTTCCACTTTACTAAAACTAAAGGTTGAGTGAGAGGGTTCAACAACCCAAGCTGTCTCAATTTCCAAGAGATTCTGCTGTTTTCAATTGTTTCAGTTCAGTACACCTTTCATCACAGTTTGCCACATACAGACTTCTTAGCCCATTTCAGTACTGCGACCTACTATTTTAGTGTCTTTCCCTCCCATTGCTCTGCATGTGTCTCCTTGCAGGCAGGAATACTGTTGATATCTCATCTCAAAGCTATCCCAGCTGTAGAGGAACTTGTTTCCATCAGGCCAATTCCCCATATATAGGAATTTACTTCCACTGGAGTCTACTCCCACTCCTTTCTTAACTTTAACAATTCTGGGCTTCATCTTCCTCAACAAAGGGACCCTCCCCAGTTCCCTTACCATTCGTCTAGGGGAGTTTTATCTAGGATAAGCTCTGGTATAGATCAAGGGATCAATTCCCAGACGCTTTGCTTACAAACAGATGTAAGCAGCTGAGAGCTGTCATTTACTGTCAATTTACACAGCAATTTTTTCTTTGTAAATCCCAGTTTTGCTGTAGTAGGTTGTATGCATCCTACTTCATCCTACTACAGATGTGCATCCTACTACAGATGTGCCACTTCACAGGAAGGGCACCCTCCAGAACATTATTTAAAAGAAGTTTGCATGTTTTATGTTTACATTTAAGCATTTTTAACCAGTTCCACGTAGACCTATAGCAGAAGTACTGCTGCAGGGCAGCACAGGTGCGCAAAATCACGCACAGTTCCAGGTAGAGGGCCATTTGAGGCCTCGGCTGTCAATCACCATGTCCGGGCTGATGATTCCCCACCGGCACCCTGTGATCTCTGAGGATTACAATCGGGGGGAGAGACCAGTATGTAAACAACATGGATCTCTCCCCTGTCAGCTCCTGCACACTGCTTTGTACGGCTCTACATAGCAGTGTGCTTACAGTGAAACACAGACACAGCACACGTAGTAAAACAGCACACAGCTCACAGTTCACCCTTTAATCGCACCACATGTTAACCCCTTGTTGCCAAGTGCCATTAGTACAGTGTCAGTGCTTTTTATTAGCACTGATCATTGTATTGGTGTCACTGGGGATGTCAGTGACACCAAGTTAGTTCCCCCCAGTGTCAGACTGCCCACCGTAGACCAGCAGTCCCGCTATAAGTTGCTGATCACTGCCATTACTAGTAAAAAAAAAAAATCCAGTATATATATTTGTAGATGTTATAACTTTCATGTAAACCAATTAATTTACATGTATTGGGATTTTTTGTAGCAAAGACATGTAGCAGAATACATTTTGGCCTAAATTTATGACAAAATTAGATTTTTAAATTTTTTTTATTGGACATGTTTTATAGTAAAAAAGACAAAAATGTTTTTTTTTTCAAAATTGTTGATCTCTTTTTGTTTATAGTGCAAAAAATAAAAAATGCAGAAGTGATCAAATACCAAGTGGTGCAGAGGTGATCAAAGAAAGCTCTATTTGTGGGGAAAAAAGGACGTAATTTAATTTGGGTGCAGCATTGCATGACCGCACAATTGTCAGTTAATGTAACACAGCGCTTTATCACAAAAAATGGCCTGGTCAGGAAGGGGGGTAAATCCTCTGTAGGGCAAGTGGTTAAAATTGCTGCTCCTTACATAATGTAATTTCTTTTTGCTTTGTTACATGTTTCCAAAGGCAGTGGCCAGCCTTGCATGGCATTTGTTTGAGAACTCCTTGCCTATTACCCTAGAAAATTTAATTACTTGTTTTTAACATTTGGCTCCTATTGACTTTATTGGGGTTTGGATTCCTCACCTTAACTTTAGTAAAGTTTGCTAAACTGCTAAACCTGTGACAAACCAAACCCAGGTACATTTGGCTCATTATTACTGTCCGGCACATACAGTTCACTTTCATGTATCCATGGTGGCAGTAAGATATGCACCCCACCATGAATAGACAACTCCCCACTGTAGGTAGAACCACTAAGATCTACACTTCAAAGCACATAGCTTGCTATCAGGTATCACATTTTTACTGGGGAGATTTGCATTTCACCTCACACAATCCATTCTACAGCATCTTTGACAGTGAGATCTGAACTCCAGGTTCACTCTCCAGTATCCACACCACCAATGGGATCTGCACTTGAATGTATGCAATTAATTCCTCTTTAACGCCTCCTTCCCACAACCAGAATTGACATTTTTTTTTAAATAACTTACATTTTAGCCCTTACCCTAGCGTAACTTCATCCTAGGTCAGAATGACATGTATCAAGTCCTGTATCCTCCTGGGATACTTACATCACCTCTCCTAGGAGGCTGAAGGACTGGCACACAGAGCAGCCAGGGGGCATTGTCCAGGGGGCCTCACCCAGAGGAGGCAGCCAGCTTAAGAGGACCAGGATATGTGGCACCTGAACAGCAGATCACAGCTGGGCAACCCAAGATTCACACTGTAGGTGAGTTATTGCTTTGAAGAACACTACAGGTAAGTGGCTAAAAAAACATGGGGGGTAGGAGGAGATGAGTACAGCTTTAACTCCAATACACACAACTCTCTTTCTAGTATCCATGCTAATAGTGAGATCTGTACTCCAGCATAGTCAGATCATTCCACAATATCCAGGCTATCAACAAGATTTGCACTCCAATACTCACAGCTTGCTCTCTAGTATCCATGCCAACAGTGATATTTGTACTCCGGTACGTTTAGCTCATTTTCCAGCAGTGCCAGATCTAGCCTTCCTGATGTGGGAGTGCAGTAAAAAATGTCAGAGGGGCAGAGGTTGATGATCAGCAGGGGGGAGGACAGGGGTTACTGCTGGCAGGGAAGAGGACTGCAGCTCAGATCCTTCTCCCATCCCTGCATTGCTAGGGCAGTATAGTGTCAAACTAGGGTGGTAAAGTATCAGATTAGGGTTGTGTATTGTCAGATTTGTGCAGCATATTGTCAGGCTAGGGTAGTATAGTGGCAGGTTAGGGTTGGCTTTGGGGGGGCACAACTATAATCTGAGGGCGCATAGCCCACCCCAGCACCCCCTAGATCCGGACATGTTTTCCAGCATCCATGTCATCATTTAGACTTGCACTTCAGTACAAGCAGCATATGCTCCAGTTTCCAATCAACTAGTGAAATTTCTACTTCAGCACACTCAGCTCTCTTCCCATTACTCTTCTCACCAGTGAGATCTGCACACAGATCACTACGCTTCATTCATGATTCTAAAGATATTTGCACTGTAGACAAGACATGTATGTTTGTCGGTATTGGTCTCCTTTCATTCTTCTGTATCACTGTGCCTTTAGCAGCTTGGGATTATTTATAACTATTACATACAGTGCCTCATACTTCTTTGTTTCACATAGCGATTCATATCATTTTGTTGCATGCAATGCCCTGTACCTCTCTATTACAGACAGTGTCTCATATTTCCTTGTTACTTGCAGAACCTTGAATCATTCAGTTACACACATTGAGTGAGGTCTTATGGTTAAAGAGTTATATGGCCACAGAATACACATACACTTTCATTTTATAATGTCAACATGGTAACAACAATACAAACAATAGTTATATTTGACAATCCAATATAAGCTTATTTGAGTTCTGCCTGTCTACTGGCCATCTATTTCAACAATTTCTTGGATTCCCTGCATGCTTTGCAACTGCTCTTCTGATGTTTACTTTCAATTTCTAAGAACTATATATCCCATGGTACCTTGCTGCCTGCAAGTAGTGATTCCTGAACTGACTCCACCTCCTGAATCTCTTCTCAGCACCTCTGTAGTTAAGAAGGCAGGCTCTATGAAATGTGTGACACAGTAGTTCCAATCACCTCCATGGCCACAGTTGTATAAAATCAAGCACCTAGCCATGCAGACTGCTTCTACAAACATTTTTGAAAGAATGGGTCACTCTCAGGAGCTCAGTGAATTCAAGCGTGGTACCGTGATAGGTTGTCACCTGTGCAATACGTCCATCCATGACAATTCCTTGCTACTAAATGTTCCATGATCAACTGTTAGTGTATTATAACAAAGTGGAAGCAACCAGGAACAAGCACATCTCAGCCACGAAGTGATAGGCCACGTAAAATGACAGAGCGGGGTCAGCACATGCTGAAACGCACAGTGTGCAGAAGTTGCCAACTGTCTGCAGAGTCAATCACTCAAGACCTGCAAACTTCATGTGGCCTTTAGATTAGCAAAATAACAGTGCGTAGAGAGATTCATGGAATGGGCTTCCATGGCCGACCAGCTGCATTCAAGAATAATATAAACAATAAAATATGAGCGCTGGGTGATAGCAGGAAAAAACAGAGGGGAGCAGCCAGCATAGAAGTAGAAACAACCTCAAATCCTCCAAGATATGCCAAGAATAATAGTGCAAATGTGGCGCTATAGAGTATTAACAGTACACAAATGGTATCTCAAAGTAACAAAAATATTGGATATAGTTCATGCGATATAATGTGACTGTGGTGACACAATGAGCAACAATTAGCTTTCGTGACTGCTGTGGCTGGAAGCAATGAGCATACTATGCACTAACCAGATAGCACAGATTAATGTGCGTTGGAGTACATAAGACCTACTCCTAGGTACTCTGGGGGTGGGAACTCTGCATGCGGATGTGGTCATCAGGTGAGGGTGCCTCACCAGCTGTCATCTATCCAGGGCAGGTTTCCACTTTCCATCAATGTGTGAACATCTTAGATAAGCTGCGTCCAGCAGTGCAATTTCCAGCCATCAGGGGGATCATACATTCAGATGAGAATCAAGCCTTACATCACCAAGTGCAATGCAAAGCATCGGATGCAAAGGTGTACAGCATGCTGCCACTGAACTCTAGAGTAGTGGAGATGTGTTTTCTGGAGTAAGGAATCACACTTCTCTGTCTGGCAATCCAATGGACAGGTCTGGGTTTGGTGATTGCCAGGAGAACGATACATGCCTGACAGCATTGTGCCAAGTGTAAAGTTTGGTGAAGAGGGGTTATGGTGTGGGGTTGTTTTTCAGGGGTTAGACTTGGCTCCTTAGTTCCAGTGAAGGGAGCTCTTAAGGCATCAGCATACCAAGACATTTTGGACAATTTCATGCTCCCAACTCTGTGGGAACAGTTTGGGGATGACCCCTTCCTGTTCCAACATGACTGCGCACCAGTGCACAAAGCAAGGTCCATAAAGACATGTGAATGGATAGGCGCTGCTGAACCTACCCCAGGAGTCCAATGTTGAGGAATGGCTTCAGTTGATATTCTAGCCACACCTTAGAGGGCATGGCCAGAATGGCAGCTGAGGCCATTCTTCAACATTGGATTCCTGGGGTCAGTTCAGCAGCACCCATCCCTTCATTTGCATTGGCTGACGCTGGAATCACTCAGGCTCATGCTCCCCTCTTCTCTTGCTGGAGGGGTGATCTTTTTCCTTCCATCGATAGCTTGGCGCGGCACCATAATGTATACTTTTCACTCCTTAAAGATATGGATGAGAGAGTTTGGCATGGAGGAACTTGGCTGGCCTGCACTCTCCTGACTTCAACCTGATAGAACACCATTGGGATGAATTAGTCAGGGATGAATTGGTCAGTGCCTGACCTCACATACTGTATGTGCTTCTGGAAGAATGGTCAAACATTCTTATAGACACTCCTACACCTTGTAGAGAGCCTTCCCAGAAGAGCTGAAGCTGTTATAGCTGCAAAGGGTGGACCAACTTAATATTGAACCCTACAGACTAAGACCGGTGTAATGGGACCGTCCCAGCCTGCGCTGAGTACTTCTGTTAGAATAGCGCTTCCCCGTCCAAACACCGACCACGGACACCACAGATTTGAAGTAAGCCAGAAAGTAGACTAGCTTATTTGAACACAGATACAAGATATGTACACTCAAGTGACAAATCCCCCCTCCCTGCATAATGACACAGGGCGGGGCAATCTACACTTAGCAACAAGAGACACACAGGTATTCAAATTTTACACCAGCAGACAGTCCCATCAGGAGGGAGGGCTGCTGGAGACAACCCCCCCCACTAAGCTAATACACATAAACACATATATCCCATAATAGTTTGCTCCCAAGCAAGACAAACAATAGAACAATGGGATGCAAACACATCCAAACAATCCACAACCACCCACCCCACCTATCTCCTAGACATGTCAACAATATTAGGACAGATCACCCTGTACCCCTAACAGGCACAGGATGACTTACACATAAGACAGATATGGGGAGCCAAAACAGGGGTCTCCCCACCTCTTCAAAGTGAGCTGGGTTCCATGGACCCCCCACCCAAAGTGACTCCCGTCACAACCGGGATGCCATTAAAGTTCATGTGTGTGTAAAGGCAGGCGTCCTAATAATTTTGACAATATAGTGTACATGTTCAAACTCTAACATCATTCAGATTAATAGGAGTAGGTGAGAAATAATTGAAAATGGAAAGGAATATATGATTTTAAATTTTTACAATTTTTATTTTTAATGCAGTACTTCATTCCCCTCTATTACACTCAATTATGCTCCCACCTCTGCTTTACACACAGAGCCTAACATAGAAAGTCATACGTCTCCATACCATATTACATGCAGTGCTTTTCCATTGTTTACTCATGCCTATGCTCAGTGATGTATTTAGGTTTCATGCTGCTCTAGGCAACACAAAAATCTCGGCTCCCCCCCCACGGATAGACCCTGACACCAACCAACACCCCCTCCCCCTTGAAGATTGCCTGACATTGACCAACAAGACCCCAGCCCCCCCCCCCCCGAGAGAGAATTCAACTTCCACCACCCCCCATACACACTGGTAACCCCCCCCCCACCTCAGTAAGAGAGAAGACACGCACCTTCACAGCTCCAGACATTCCCGGGAACAAGAGTCAGGTTCTGCATACAATATCAAGCAGCCTTCAGCCTCTCTCAGAACCCACCTGGTCCCCATGCTGCGTGTGTCACTTCTTCCATCCCGTCTTTTGGGGGGGGGGGCAGTGCTGTCCCTCTGAAAAATGCCACCGTATGCCTTGTTTGCTTTGTGGTAAATATGCCCCTGCCTATGCTACTGTTAGTGCCATCCCACAAATACACTTATCTTTTTGTTAATTTGTTAAGAAAGCTTAAAAAAGAGATCTAATGCAGCTAACACATCTAAGAATTGGTAAGCTACGATATAATAAAAGTTTGCTTTTGGGTTTATTACTGCTTTAAAGCCAAATCCTTTATATTTACCGCACACAGTGTTTTATACTTTCCTATTACACATACTGCTATAATTGATTTCTCTATTGGAAGCGCATTGCCTCATGCCTCTTTGTTCATGCCTCATTGGTACATACAATGCTTCCACATATCTTTAGTTACATTATTTTCACATATTACACACATTTCCTTATGCCTAACTGTTACACACAGTTACAAGCAATGCCACATCTTTCTCATTAACCATTTGCTGTCCGCCCTATATTTACTGCTATAGGGTGGATGTTCTGTGCAAAATCACATATATAAACATGATTTTGCACTTCCGCCATAGGGGGTCGTGCATGAACCTCTGGAGTGCCTATTCTGCTGTGATTGGACACAGCAGAAGCCGATCAACAAGTGCCGGCCAATGGATGAGGAGACTGACAGAACACAACTCTGCAGAGTTGTATTCTGTCAGTGGCAATCTGCCAGATTTCTAGCAGCTTGCCTAGTAAAGACACATTACTGTGTACACAAAACACATAGCTAGGCACACAGTTAACCCTTTAATCGCCCTAGATGTTTAGCCCCTTCCCAGCCAGTGTAATTAATACAGTGACAGTGTTTGCTTATAGCACTGATCACTGTATTAGTGTCACTGATTCCCACAAAGTGCCAGTTAGTGTCAAGCTGTCCACCGCAATATTGCAGTCCCACTATAAGTCACTGATCGCCACCATTACTAGTATAAAACAAAAAATTGCAGTATATATAACATAGTTTGTAGATGCTATAACTTTTGCCAAAATAAATCAATATATGTGTATTGGGATTTTTTTACCAAAAATATGTAGCAGAATACATTTTGTCCTAAATATATGTAGAAATTTGATTTTTTTTATTGTTTTAGCAGCCAATACAAAATAGTTTTTTTTTTATTCTGAAAAAACCGATATAAAATTAATTTATGTACAGCGTTGCATGACTGCTCAATTGTCAGTTAAAGTAACACAGTGCCGTATAGCAAAAAATGGCTTGGTCATGAAAGGGGGTAAATCTTCCAGAGCTGAGTGTCTCATTCTACATGCAGTGTCTTATACTGTATCTTTATTCTATTCCATGCAGTGTATTTTGCTCCTCTGTTGTACGCCTTACAGGCCCCGTTCACAGAGTGCTATTAGTTGCAAGTTGCAAGCCCAGTGCAGGGCAGTCTTTTACTGCCACAGAGATGCACATGTGTTGGTGCATCCCTGTGCCAGCAGTCCCATAGGTGTCTATTGGGACACGTGGCTGCATGGGCACATGTGGCATCTATGCAGGTGTGGATGCTAATCCCCAAAATCACCCTGGGTGCATTCTGGGCTGTGCACCCACATGGATGTCACAGTGGGACACAGCAGATGTGTCCGTGCAGCAGCATGTCCCAATAGATATATATGGGATTGCTGGCACAGGGATATACCAACCCTGTACAGGGTTTGCAACTAATCATCCCATATGAATGGAGCCTAATCATTGTCTCTGTGACAAGTACTACACACTACCACACACCCATTCTTATGTGCCTCTCTGATACAAATCCAGGGCTCAATTCACAAAGCAAAATCCCGTGCAATATTTGCATCACATTAGTTTTGTCCAAACATGATGTGATAATGAAATGTCATTTCATTATCTTTTTGTGCAGTAAATACTGAGAAAAACAGAAACACACAGTAAATACCACATAAATAGATGCTTCTGCTGCTGTCAATCAAAGTCAGTAATGAGGCAGTAGGGGGGTGGGGCGGAGTCCTGCTGTCTGTGTCAATAGAAGCAGGCAGTGGGGCTCAGGAGCAAGCCTGCACAATTGCCCCATAGAAAGGGGCTTTCTATGGAAGCACTCAGGGGAGGGTAGGAGCCAGGAGCACTGGTATGGGACCTTAAAAGAGGAGGTTTGGGGTCGCTCTATGCAGTTCCATTACACAAAGCAGGTAAGTATAATCCTGTTGGTTATTGAAAAAAAAAAAGACCAACAAGCATTTATAATCAATTTAAGAGTTGGTTGTTAAGGAGCCAGCACAAGTGTGCCCAGAATCACAGGGATTTACAAGAAATTTTAATTTGTGTGTTCTGCAGGGGTGATGTATTAAAAGATATGGGTAAAGGTTAAATCCAATTTTAGAACCAACACAACAAAGACAGTGGAAACTTTTTTGGGAAGTAGAAGAACGGAATCTTTTCTGTACGATTTAAACATCTAGGATCAGGGTTGGTATTCCAGATTAAAAAACATTACACATGTCAATCTTCTTTTGTTATTTATGGGTTAATTTATTTGTGTAATTTAGCTTACATAGGAGTGACCACTCAAGCAATTAAAGATACTCTATTTTCTGGTTTTATCTGTCTCTAAGCATTTTACGGAGAGAGGTAATTTGTTACTGGACCCCCGATTCTTGATCTTGGATGATGTGCCATTTGCTGTTGAAAAATGTGATATTTGGAGGATAAAGCAACTAGAATCCTAATAAATTAATTTGGGATTATAATTCAAATTTAATTTTTGTAAGTGATGATTATTTCTTTTGTATTTGTTTTCTTTTAGGAAGCTGATTATGGCTCAAGAATACAATCTAATATCTTGTTTTGGACATCTCAGTGTTAATGTGTATGGGAGCACTTAGCATGACAGGATTACAATTACATTTTGATATAACATATTTTTATACTGTTTAGGTCAGGGTTTGCTTCTATGTCTTTTTGTACCAACTATGTGTGGTTACTGGTTTTGGTTACTATGATATACCTGATGGTGGGTGGTGTTTGTGTTGCTGATCTAGGGGTTTCCATTTGGAAGTAGTTAATGTAATTTAATGTGGCTGACTGTGCAGTGTAATGAGGAAGAGACGGGAGGCTTGAAACTATTGTGCACGTCAGAAGATGTTTGCTACAAATAAAAGTAATTAACTATTAAGCAAGAAACTTTCAATTTCCAATTTTAAAGTGGTACTAAACCCAAAAACATAAGTGTTTCTCAACCTTTTTCAATCAAGGCACCCTTTAAAACTATGGACAGTCCTGAGGCACCCTTTAAAATTATGGACAGTCTTGAGGCACCACATTCTAAACTGTGAAAAACTATTCTATTAGTTTTATATAACGCAGCAACATCCTCACATGTAGGACATGTATATTATATAGGGCGCTCCTGTTGGAGCCCAACCTCTGTAGCTGTAAGATAAAGGTGCCAGATGGATATCAGGGATGGATGGATGGATGGATGGATGGATGGAAGCAGTAACACTGAGGCAGCTCTTCTTAGAGTGGAAGCAAGGCTTTAATGCAGTAACAAGAAAAAGAAAGGATCAGGTCTGAAGAAGGAGCCTATTGAGCATGCTCCGAAATGCATTACCGCCCCTTTCACCTGCTACATCTGACTCTGCTCTCCAAGCTACATTTTTGATGCACAGGCACATCCTAGACTCTACTATCTGATCCTATAGGCATAGCTTGCTGCTGGACGGCTGGATGTCCCACCTGGATCCAATTACCACACGATGAGTCTTTTTAACCGTTTATCTTGTAAGTGCAAATTTTCCATTGTCTACTAATAAATTGTTAATACTGCACTTAGAGGCACCTTCCTCTCTTTTTCTTGTCACATGTAGGACACCCAACATTAGAGGTGATTTATTATTCCAAAGCAAATATACTTTGCACATTGGTACTGAGTAGTATTCCAGTGTTTCTCTTCTCCTTCAGTTTCTCTATAACTGAGCTAATGTGACCCCAGCACTGATGGAGAGGGGCAGGGGAGGGTCAAACTAGGATGCCATGCAGGCAGCTGACATCCTCCTTATCAACTGATGATGTCATTGGTTGTCAGGATGCCAGCAGCTAGAAGGTCGTAATAGTGCACAATGAAAACCTGTGACTTTTATAACTAAAAGGCAGGCTTGTTCCACCCCCTGGCTTGTATACAAGTTTTGGGCAATATTTAGACAATTTCCCATGGCACCCTTGAAGAAACCTCAAGGCACCCCAGGGTGCCTGGGCACCCTGATTGAGAAAGGCTGTATTAAAGCCAGGGGCGGACTGACAACTCATGGGGCCCCCGGGCAATAGGGGATCATGGGGCCCCTGTGTCCTTGCCCAAACTCAAAAAATCCTATGAAAAAGGTACCAGGGGCATCTCAGGGGGCCCCCTACTGACCCCGGGCCCTCAGGCAGTGCCCAAGTTTCCAAATGGTCAGTCCGCCCCTGATTAAAGCATACTAATCCCTAAATGTGGTGGCTGCACACACATTTTTTTCCCTTTATTATCATCTGGTGATCCACACTTCCTGTCTTAAGCTGGCTATAGATGGTTCAAATCTCAGAGGGTTCAGCAGGGACCAGCTGAGATTTGAACCATGTATAGACAGGAAGATTGTATCCAGTTTGATCCATTGATTGATTTGGGTACAACCAGCCTGTTGGTTTTTCACTTATGTCTATTGTCAGTGGCTATAGTTCAGGGGTGTCAAACTGGCGGCCCTCCCGCTGTTGTGAAATTACAAGTCCCATCATGCCTTTGCCTTTGCGTGTAACTATCAATCTTGCAATGCCTCATGAGACTTGTAGTGTGACAACAGCTGGAGGGTTTGACCAGTTTGACAACTGTGCTATAGTTGCTCGCAATAATCACTATGCTCTCCTGGCAGGGAAGGTTTCTGTGCCCCCCATCAGGAAAACACTGACTGTGTTGATGGGGGGATCAAGCAATTTTCAGACCTGCAACCGGTGGTGGCCTGCCTCAGGGTGTCTCCACTCTATAGAGGTGCAACAGAGACACTGTAGGGGAGATTTACTAAAACTGCTGCATTCAGAATCTGCTGCAGCTGTGCATGGTAGCCAATCAGCTTCTAACTTCAGCCTGTTCAATTAGGCTTTGGCAATAAAACCTAGAAGCTGATTGGTTTATGTTCAGAGCTGCAAGAGATTTTGCACTCTCCAGTTTTAGTAAATAAACACCCCTTGGATAGTAGCATTGTCAATGTGTGGGTAGGGTAGTGTTCAGATGCATAGGCAGATTTATATGGACTTGACAAAGCAATAAGCAAAAAATCTAGCTAAACATTTTAATCAGTTAAAGTGACAGTCTTTTTTAAAAGTGATATAAAGGTTTTACATAAATGAATAAAAGGTGACCAATTTAAGCACCTGTGTCAGTGGTAAATGGTACTGGCAGGTGAAAAAGAAGAAACAAAAAGTCTAAAAAATACACACATACCTAAGAATTGGTAAGCTAAAATATAATACATTTTTGATTTTGGGTTTGCTGCCACTTTACATTCCCCTTCAATGAAAAAAACTTTTACATTTAATGGGGGGGGGGGGGGTAAAATAGACACCTAATATACAATAACGTGGCATGTGTTTAAAGAGACAAAATTATCTTATTATAAACAACCATTCTCTGATGTATGAAACAATGAAAATAAGGAACATTTTTATTTTACGTGTTATGTTTAACGAGATGAGAATTGTCTCTCTAGAATGAAAAATTGAATTATAAAATCTTAAACAAATCATGGATTTAGTATATACTAAAGTACATGAAAATATCTGACTTGATCCTCTCATAAGACCTACTGCCCCTAGATTTAAACAGCAGAATTCTTGGAGCTGTCAAGAAATATAATACATAATGAATTACTAGTTATGTCCTTAATAATCATTTTAGAATTGACCACTTAGAATATGGTCATTCATTGCTGTGGAAGGGGATATACTCCAGAAATGTTACAGCTGTGTGTCTTTTTTAGTGGGTTGAGCAGTAGAAAGACCACCTTATATCTGCATACTGACTGGTTCAATTTTCTGCTGACCACGAGCAGGTACAGTTCTGAAAGGCAAGTAGTTCTTCATTCCCAAGCTTGTAAATGTGATATATTTTATTTTCATATAATTTCAATAAATATACAGTGCTTTACAAGGTTGTTGTGCCAACATGCAAATATAATTGACAGCTTCTACTATTCTGGAAAACCCACATAAGGCTTTGGACGGTGTCTATAAGAAGTGGTGTCTATTCAGCCAAAATCACATTTGTCAGGTCAAGACTAGATCACAACTGGCATTCCAACTTACCTCAGGGTCGAAGTCAGGGCACTGTGTAGACCATTAGAGTTCCTCCATACCACACTCATCAAGCTGTGCCTTTATGATTGGATTATTAGGCTGCATTCACATCTGAGCAGGGGTGCAGGGGTGGACTGACCATTTGGAAACTCGGGCACTGCCCGAGGGCCCGGGGTCAGTAGGGGGCCCCATGAGATGCCCCTGGTACCTTTTTCATAGGATTTTTTGAGTTTGGGCAAGGACACAGGGGCCCCATGATCCCTTATTGCCCGGGGGCCCCATGAGTTGTCAGTCCGCCCCTGCATCTGAGCATGAAGATTTTCAGGTTTTTTTCAGGTATGTTTGTGACCATTTTTTCTCACATATACAAGAGCTTTACAAGTATATTTCAAGTTTTTTACATGTGTATCCAAGCTTCAAGCTGAACTACACTAAGTCTGTGCAACACAAACAAAAAACGCTGTTTAATTCATTTTTAATATTCAAAGAAAACTCACCCATCTTTCCATGTCTCCATGCTGCATTTTGCTGAGAAATCACTTTGAAATACATCCCCTAACATTTCCATCTGTGGCCATTGTAAGTAAGGGCAGGTGATTCATGTTGCATTAACTTCCTTGAATCCATCTGCCCTTAGCTCAGGCATGCAGGCAGGGGGCTGTGCTTGGCTGAGAACCCCCCCACGACAAAGGATCTTTTGCCTAGGCAGGAAGTGACTGAAGAAATGTAAAAAAAAAAGTTTAAAAGTTTATTAAAGAGGAACTTTATCCATAATAAATAAATCTTTTTTAGCAAGGAACATTCCACATTAATAATTATGCTACCAAAATCCTGTTTCTTCTTGGTGGAGGCTGCCATGTTGCTGAAGCCCAGAGCCCCTGAGCAACAGCAAATCTTTCGGCACAGTGCCAAAATGTAGAGAGCAACTTAGCATGTGCAGAGCAGGGAGAGACAGCCTATTACTGGATTTTAAAGTAGAGTCACTTATATTTAATGTTTATTTAATCATAGCTCTACCTGCATAAGGGGCCAACCATAAGTAATATAACAGGGCTTTATTTTCTGACTAAAGTTTCACTTTATTGCTAGCAAAAAAGGTATTAAAAATGGTCAATGCTGATTGAGAGAGTGAAGTTCTGCTTTCAGGGTTGTTTTTGTAGCCCATGGAAAGCATTTGGAAGATCAGTTCTTACATGCTACTGCAGCACTACCCCTTTAGGAGTCAATGTGGTTTGGGTCCCCCTATAGTCCTGCACAGCCAGGCAACACACATTTTTTTTGCACTTGCACTCAGAGTCAGTAAACAGTCCTTGAGCTTGATTTTATGTTTTATTAATGGGTATTGCAATTAGATGGGGTTGAGGGATGTATGGAATGCCCAAAAACTGTAGAAACTTGAGGATAAACTCCTTCCAACTACAGTGAGGAACAGAAATATTTGAACACCCTGCGATTTTGCAAGTTCTCCCACTTAGAAATCATGGAGGGGTCTGAAATTCACATTGTAGGTGCATTCCCACTCTGAGAGACTTAATTTAAAAAAAATTCAGGAAATCACATTGTATGATTTTTAAAGAATTTATTTGTCTTGCACAGCTGAACATAAGTATTTGAACACCTGAGAAAATCAGTGTTAATATTTGGTACAGAAGCCTTTGTTTGCAATTACAGAGGTCAAATGTTTCCTGTAGTTCTTGGCCAGGTTTGCACACACTGCAACAGGGATTTTGGCCCACTCCTCCACACAGATCTCCTCTAGATCTGTCAGGTTTCGGGGCTGTCGCTGAGCAACACAGAGTTTCAGCTCCCTCCAAAGATGTTCTATTGGATTTAGGTCTGGGGACTGGCTAGGCCACTCCAGAACCTTGATATGCTTCTTACGGAGCCACTCTTTGGTTATCCTGGCTGTGTGCTTCGGGTCTTTGTCATGTTGGAAGACCCAGCCACGACCCATCTTCAATGCTCTGACTGAGGGAAGGAGGTTGTTGCTCAAAATCTCACAATAAATGGCCCCATTCATCCTCTCCTTAATACAGTGCAGTCACCCTGTCCCCTTCGCAGAAAAGCATCCCCAAAGCATGATGTTACCAACCCCATGCTTCACAGTAGGGATGGTGTTCTTGGGATGCAACTCATCCTTCTTTTTCCTCCAAACACGACGAGTGAAGTTTAGACCAACAAATTCTACTTTGGTCTCATCTGACCACATGACTTTCTCCCATGCCTCCTCTGGATCATCTAGCTGGTCATTGGCAAACTTCAGACAGGTCTGTACATGTGATGACTTGAGCAGGGGAACCTTCCGTACAATGCATGATTTGAAACCATGACGCGTAGTGTTCTACCGTCAGTGACCTTTGAAACTGTGGTCCCAGCTCTCCTCATGTCATTGACCAGCTCCTCCCTTGTAGTTCTGGGCTGATTCCTCACCTTTCTTATCATCAGTGATACCCCACAAGGTTAGATCTTGCATGGAGCCCCAGTCCGAGGGAGACTGACAGTCGTCTTTAGCCTCTTCCATTTTCTAACAATTGCTCCAACAGTTGATCTATTTTCACCAAGCTGCTTGGCAATTGCCCCGTAGCCCTTTCCAGCCTTGTGGAGGTCCACAATTTTGTCTCTGGTGTCTTTTGACAGCTCTGTGGTCTTGCCCATGGTAGTAGTTGGCATCTGACTGATTGTGAGGTGGACAGGTGTCTTTAAAGAGCTCAGACAGGTGCTACTAAGTTAGATTAATGAGTGGAGTAGAGGTGGACATTTTAAAGGCACAGTATCAGGTCTTTGAGAGCCAGAATTCTTGCTGTTTCTTAGGTGTTCAAATACTTATGTTCAACAGTGCAAGACAAATAAATTCTTTAAAAATCATAGAAATGTGATTTGCTGAATTCTTTTTTTAATTCTGTCTCTCAGAGTGGGAATGCACCTACAATGTGAATTTCAGACCCCTCCATGATTTCTAAGTGGGGGAACTTTCAAAATAGCAGGGTGTTCAAATACTTCTGTTCCTCACTGTATGTACAAGTCCATAGACAAACAGTCTCTCTTTGAAGCTCTTTGAAGAGCTCTCCAGCCCTTCTGGTGTACCTCCGCAGACGCAGATGAAACCTCCTCTTCACCCAGCTGCCTGAGCAAGGGGACCCAGAAACTGCCACTGTAGTAAAGCAGCCCCAGTTGAGGAGCTAGTTGGGTTTCCCACCTGAGTGCCCACTCCCCTTATCTGGCCTAGGGGGTGCAGGATTACTCCCTCAGTCCTCTCCTGTAAGCTTGTGGGTTGGTGGCTGCCTTCAGGCCTTACACTGGGTTGGCTCCTGCCCTGAATCCCAGGTTGTCCTCTCTCAGGGGATGGTTGAGGCTGAGAGATCCTCCATCTCAGTTCCTACCTGCATGTAGGCTCCTCCCTGGGCCCCCTCCCAGGCTCCACACTCCAGCCTTCTCACAACATCTTCCACCTGACACTACTCTCCTGCTAATCAGGCTCTCTCATACTAAAGGGCTGTCTTGGCCCCATGCCAAGCTTCCTACTTGGGGACTGGCCAAGATCCCTTAAGTATGTAGCCCCTCCTCATCCCCCTCCCCACTGCCTTCTAGAAACATCTCAAGCTTCTAGAGCAGGGGGAGGTATCAGGGAACTGACCTGCAGAGCCCTCAGCCCTGACCTAAAGTTACCTGGCTGACTCAACCCAGTCTGGCTCATACCAGGCTGCTATCCATCCTCTAACTAAAAAGCTAGCTAGCTCCCACTGGTTGACTAGAGGGGCGCTACACTAGAAAATACCATGAAAGCACTTGATTCACACATTTTCAGGTGTTTCTATCCAGGTCTGTGGGGGCAAAAACTCCCAATTCTGACTCAGCGTTAGCTACCAGCTTTTGGAGCATCAAGTGTCAAACTAGAAGCGTCTGAGCACTGTGAAAAGTCACTATTGGAATATATGGAATTTTGGATGCTTTGGACCTTTGAGCAAAAAATTCAGGTGTCAATGGGACCTTTGGGATGGCCTTATTCTTTTGGTGATAAGCAGGTGCAGAAGGCTAACCCATCAACCAATCAGATTTCAACTTATTGTATGTTTTTTTTTTTCTGTAGGTTATTGGATTCTTCAAATGATCACTGCTCTACACTGACTAATTGCTTCTCTCCAATTCATCTTCTCAGTAGGAAATGGAAGTTTGGGAAGCATCGTATGAACATTGCAAATCAGAGTTACAGACAACACATTTGCTAGTTTCTATTAATATGGGCAAAAACTGTCTTACGTATGTGGCAGAATTAATGATCAGACATGTTGGCATCACACTGTGAGTCTTGGATGACACACACACTCACTATTTGGAAGGTTATTAAAAAAAAAAAAGAGTTTTGCATCTGATTATCATGTAATGAAAACCCTGTGATTTACTGACATTTAAATGCAGTGAATTAAAAAAAACATATTTATTTACTAACATTTATTGTTTCATGGGCTTTTCAGATAACCTTATTTAATCTGCATGTTTTCCAAACTGCTCATAAATTTCTGGAAGACTGGTAGTTCTGGTTTCTAGCACTGAAAGCGTAATGGTTCTTCAATCTTTACCATCCACGTACTAAATACTAAACTAACAATGCTAAGCAGCCAATGGGATAATCAATAACCACATTCATCATAAGAGGGTATTCAGTCCAGTCCAATGCTACCTATATTTGCCAAAGTGAAATTTCACCCACTGCATGCACTAAGATATGGGGATTGTAAGATAAAACTTCACTTGGAAGGTGAACAGCCTATTTGCCTTTAGTCAATCAACTCCATGTCTCTACTTTATCCAATGAAATTCTTGCAGATGGGAGGAGCGTGGTCTGGCCGCAGTGAGAGATGGCCGCCTAGCTACAAGCTCTCACATAGCGCTCATCAGCAACTCCTGGAGAAAGTACCTGCTACAACTGCCTCCATAAAGCAGGATCTGCTAACCAAACACCCACAGGGTATGTCCCGGAGGAAAATCAAGCCTCAGACTACCAGACAGCTGCAAGACTTCTTAATGAAGCCACCACAGCACGGAACCCATGATGGCGCTGGGAGGGAGAGCTGGCCGCTTTCCCTGCCAGCTTCCCTGCCTCCCACCTACTCGAACCTGGACCTGGAAGACTCCTCAGATATAGAAGAATCCATATCTATATTCCTCCCTATGCCTTTTCCCCCACAGATAGAGGTAAGAGAGTGGCAATATGCCCAACACACTCTCTGAACAAGCCACCCAGCCATTACTGTTGTACAGGCAAACATGTCAGGCACAACGCTAGCACCTCTCCCTGCATCGGACACCTCAGCATGAGAGAGCTTCTTAAAATCAATGCTGCTCTCACTCCATGCAGATCTTCAGCGGGACCTTAGGGCTTCCATTACACACATACAGAGCAGAGTGGAAGCTGTGAAGAAACGCATTGACATCCTGGAGAATCAAATGAGTGCGGTCGCCAAAGTCCATAATGCGATTGTAGACAAACAGGATGACCATGCTGATACTATTCACCAATTGCAGCTTAAAATAGCCAATCTAGAAGACCACTTCAGGTGTAATAATATTAAAATCAGAGGCATCCCTGAAAGTGTAAAACCAAATGAGCTGAATTCCTCCTTCTGCACTATTCCACAAGTTGCTCCGTGATCTCTCTATATATGATCTACTAATAGACAGGGTGCACAGATTTCAGAAACCCAGCCATCTACCTGCCTCAACTCCTCAAGATACACTGGCTTGGCTACATTTCTTTCATGTGAAGGAGAAGATATTTCGTGTAACCAGATCAGCTCGCAACGTACCAAATCTCTATGCACACCTTTCTCTCTACAATGATTTTTCTGTGGCTACCTTACAGGCTCATAAGGTGTTCTCCCCAGTTACCTCTGTCATAGAATATCACCTACAAGTAGGAATTCCCAACTAAGCTATTGGTGACATACCAGCATCAATTAGTGCCTATCCTGCCCCCAAAGATTGCCTGAAAGAGCTTCACAACTAGGGTCTCACCTACAAACACACTTAAACCTGTACCTAGGCCTACTCTCTCTGTTCGCTGGCCTCTGGCTAACAACATACAATCCAACTTCCTAAAGATAGAAGCTCCATACTCTCATTCATGCAAGGTACCTGGGCTGTAGCCCATTACTCAGGTTAATATCCTTTTGAGATCCCAGAGCATACATCTGGAGTTCTTAAACCTCACCCCAGTTATCTAAGTGTGCAGTGCACACATTTGTTTCCTTGTCTTCTTTTTTTTTTCTGGTTCACACGTTCTTATCTTACCGATCATTTTATCAATTGATAACTACTTTGGCTGTAGTCTGTGTCAAATGTACTATTAATAATAAGCACTATTATATTTGTTCTTGAACTCATTGTTATGGTATGGATGGCGAGGTCTTTCTCTTGATCGTGCTAGCATCCCCATTTGACACCCACCATGACCTTAAATATTACCTGTATTAATGCTAAGGGGCTCAACCACCCCTTTAAAAGATCTCTTTTATGGAAAGAGGCTTTATCCAAACATGCAGATGTATTGTATACCCAAGAGACTCACTTTGTTCAGAACAAAGCACCACGCTAATCTCACAAATTATATCCATATTTTCTTTGCAAATGCAGAACGCAAGGCTAAAGGTATAATTACTATACAGGCCTCTGTTGTGTTCCAACTAGATTATATCATAGAAGATCCCCTTGGGAGATCTATAATACTCTCAGCCTCTTTCAACAACCACCCACTGGTAATAGTTAACCTCTGTGCCCCCAAAAGCCATCAAATATCCTTCTATAAATATGTCCTACGTAAACTGCAGGCATATTCCAGGGACCAAATTCTGTGGATATTTCAGTGAAGTTGTAGATCCCTCCATGGATTCTTCCAACATCAATAGGAAATGCTCCACTGTGTTATCCTCTTTGCTACTTTGAAAAAAACTATATGACATATGGCGATGCATGTACGGTACAGAGAAAGATTATACCTATTTTTCTTACTGTCAGACGTTGTATTCCAGAACTGACCTCTTCCTAGAGGCATCCCCTCTGCTTCACAAAGTTTCCTCATCTTCCATTGGACTTATTACGTGCTCTGACCATGCTCCCAAAAATATTACCTTATCCCTGTCCTTTTCTTTCAAATCCCACTCTACATGGAGGATGAAGTTGAAGTCATGTTTGAAACAGTTACTCTGGAATGGGAGCTCTAAATTTAAAAACCTATCATAAGGCTACTTTACTAGATAAAGCAAAGAAGGGCACATCTCTAATTTACAAACTACTAACCACCCTCAAGATAGATAAGAAAACCCCATCCGTGCGATATTGGGAAATAACTTTTCACTTTACCACCTCCACTGTACAGTGGCATTCAGCATTTCAAAAACTCTGCTTATTCTCAAAGAATATCTCACATTGGGAAATGGCTATGAAAATTCACCACAGGTGGTCCTACATACCATCCAAGCTAGCTCAGACATACCATTCCATCCAGGGGCGGTCTGACCATTTGGGAACTCGGGCACTGCCCGAGGGCCCTGGGTCAGTAGGGGAAAGCATGTATTGCAATATGCGTGAACTAAATATCCCTATTTATTGCATAGTCTGCTTGAAAGGGTATATACCAGTGTGCAGAGGGTCCTTCAGAATGTGTAGTGTTAATATGTGGTTACACCCCTTTAGCACCTGATGGATAAATGCATGCACTAGCTGTTGGGATTTGAGCACAGATATCTCTTGTTTGTTGTATTGTTGGGTCAGTAGCCAGACCTGAACCTTGTAGCTCTCCCCATTGTGTTTTTTCCCCTATGCTAGCATTGTGTCCACAGTAGCATTTGCGTAGGCAGAGCAGAGTAGGACTGGCCATAGAGGGATTACTTTGACTCAGTTGGCCAGCTTAAGCATGTATTGCAATATGTGTGAACTAAATATCCCTATTTATTGCATAGTCTGCTTGAAAGGGTATATACCAGTGTGCAGAGGGTCCTTCAGAATGTCTGGGTCAGTAGGGGGCCCCATGAGATGCCCCTGGTACCTTTTTCATAGGCTTTTTTGGGTGTGGGTGAGGACACAGGGGCCCCATGAGTTGTCAGTCCGCCCCTGATTCCATCTCATCTAAATGCTGGCGCTTGTGCAACATGGAGGGGACCCCATCAAACATATGACGGGAGTGCCCCATCCTCTCCTCGCTCTGGTAACGTGTTAACACCTTCCTCATATCATTAACTAAAGTATATGTAAACCTAACACCACAGATGGCTCTTATGGGAATAGGGATGGAAGATTGGCCTCCTTCGGTACATCCCCTAATAACTCATATTCTCATAGCTACTAGACTATCTATTGCCCGCAAATGAAAATCTGCTCACATCCTCAATACCGACACTCTCAATGACCACTGCAAAATGGAATGATTATTTACTATAGTCCAATTGATCACCCCAAAATTTTACAAATCATGGCATTTGTAGCTCCTAGACACCAGATGCACCCTTATGAACTAAATCACCTTTATATATATTCAATCTGCTTTATCCCCTTATTGCTCCCCCTTGCCACATCCCCTCTAGAGCCATCGAGCTGAGGATGAAATATTCAAAACAGATGTTCCCTTATCTATATACTGCACTATACCCACCTCTTCTATTGAAAACTTTAGGCCACATAAACTCGTTCTCCAGAGCATACTAAGGGTAAACCTGGACTTGGGAGTCAATACTTACATACATATTACCTTTCTTCCCTTTGTCAATGGAAACATTTTATAACAATCCCATGTAATTCATTATCCCAAGATCCTCAGAGATACATTAAAAGCCTCACTATAATGCTACTTTGTACCCCCATCTGTACACTTTATTGTACACTTTATTGTATTACATTGCTTTTGTCATTACTATCATCTACATTGTAATAACATAATAAGACTGTACTCATATTACTTTTTTCCTTACCTTATACATGTTCTTCTCTTTTATCCGATGACGCACAATTATTTATTGTCTGTAACATTAAATCTTTCAATAAAAATGTTTTAATTAAAAAACAAGAAAGAAATTCTTGCAGATGGGACTACCTAACAGCAGGCATAGTTGCTGTTATTATAAAGGAGGGTGCCTATGGCTATGCAAATATTGACCATTAGAAAGTTAATTTGCATGTGATATCTTAGGCTGTAATGTTAGTTCAGTTTATTTTTTATTGCTACAAACTTATTTTACTAAAAGAGTGCATAGAGATTTAGGAAGAGAAGGAGGCACTTGTTGTAGCTATTCCAGATAAAGGCGATCTCAAAGCTAAGAATGAGCTTTCACTGTGGGAACCCCACCATTATGATCTAACCATAAAGCACAATTTTGAATTTGTCCTAAATGTATTTTTTACCCTCCACAAACTGCAATTTTGGGTAGTGCAACTAGTGGAAGTGCCAAGATCTGTTTTGATGTCAACCGCCTTTAATCCTCTGTTATGTATTTGCTTAAGCTTTGCTATGGGTTGCTAAAGAAAATACCCTTTAGATAATGTCGGAGTGTTGCTGCCTTAGGAGATAACAGGAAAATAAGCATAAGTACTCATGGTTTATATGTACAGTATGTGTAAAATAAAGATGGAGACATGTAAGCACTCTTTCTGCAGTACATACAGTAATAGCCTGTAAAACAGGGCTCAGAGAGAGAAGATCATGACTTTGCCAGTCAGACTGCACTGATATGCAGATAAGGAACAGGAGAAGAGAATATACAAATCAGAGGGAGGACCTCATCTGTATGCTGCTGTCCCTGCATTGTCCAATCAGTAGGCTAGGGTGTGTTCCTCATCAAGCTCTGCAATGATCATGGACTGGACTGAGCTTTCTAGCAGGGTTGTTTGGAACAACAGACTGGCTGCACCAAATTACAAATATTGTGTCAGGTAATGCAGTCTTTTATACATATTTTAGTATTGGAATTCATCTGTATAGTCACATGGTTTTAACCTCTGTCCATAAATTAACTAAAATGCACAAGATCATGAAATGGAATTTCAGCCACTGCATGAGATGCTCGACTTTTTGTCACACTGATCACTGTTGAAAGATGTATAATGGTTTAACATTTTCCATTCTACCTTTCAGGTGTGTTTTCTTTTTTCTTGAGGTTGAATTGGTGCTTGATTATATACCAGGTTTCGAAAACCATTTTTTCTTCTAGACTAATGACTGTGATTTACGACATTGTTTACATTTTCCATTTAGTGTACTATTATCCATTTTTCAGAATACAGCCAAGCTTCAATATGTATTCATCATATAGTCTTTAAAAACCATGTTCAACCTGAGCTAAGCAGCTAGCCATGTTTAAGACTGCTAAACATTTCCATGTGCACAGACTATTTAAAATACAATTTGATGTTTTTTAATGCTCTGTAAATTCCCTCCGACAGGACATGAATATAGGATAAAATTACTAAGCGGTCCAAGCTGAATGGTATTTTAGGAGAATACCAATAGTGACTGGCATTAAAAGGCAGTGAATATTGTTTTTAGATCAATATCTCTGTGTAATTGGAATGTGCTGGATGATTTCACAGTGAAAATAAAGGGGAGTAAGAGGCAATTTAAACAAAGGAATGTCGCTTCAGATGAGCTTGTAGGACAGATCCTGCAACGTGTAATAAACAGAGATTCAAGCAGCACTGTAATTTTTACTTACTGTGAGAAGGAGTTACAAAAAGAATTCCTAAACAATTCTTAATAGTGCAGTTTAACCATTTATAATACAATGTTAGGGCTACCAGTGAGAGCAGTTTGCCGCACATTAAAATAGTCTAATAACAATGAACTCTAAAGGAAATAAGTGTAGCGTTTACCCCCATAGCAGCTACAGTAGTAATGTCCAGGTTTTCCCTAACATTGCCCTATAGCCAGGCACAAGGTAGAATCCCAGTCAGGTGCACCCACAGTTTTGCTTGTCTCCAATAATCAGTCTAAGGGGTGTTTTTGTTGTTTTATTATTGGAGAACGTGGATAGGGATGGCAAATTTAGTAGGATACTCCAGGAATAGAACTAATTACAGTTGAAGACAGAACAAAGTCCCAATGTCAGGAAGGAGTTAAATGGACAGTGCTCTTCAGGACACTAGCCGGCGTCCCCTTGTTTCAGATTCACGCTGACAATAAAGCACCAGAGGGGTAGCAAAGCACACAGAGTACACAAGATCCCTCAGCGACTGTACTTTCAAGACCCAAGGACCGATTCTTCCAAACGGTGCCCACCAGTGATACCAGATAGATCTTTAGCAGACAGCTCCCCTCATTCAGCTTACTGAAGAACCAGGGTCACTCTCTCTTACTGCCCACCTGAGGCCACATGGCAGCCTTCCCCCCAGGCTGAAAGACTCCTCTCCGGGAAAGACCTAAGGCTCAGTATGTCCAAAGAATAAATACCCTCTCCCAGCATTCCTCAGGGCTGCACTCCCTGGGATTGGCTGGAGTGGCATCATACTGTGTTCTGCATGAGTTCCACCTATATATCCAGAAACTTCCTAGGTTACTTGGATACAAAGGAAGTCAGGGACAAAATTAGCAGCATTTGAAAACACTGAGAAGGCACTATTAACAATTGCAGCTCTGTATTAAGCAGAAAGCCTAAGTAGAATTTCCTAACAGTTCTCCTGTTAATCAGAGAGAACCATCTATAATCTACAATATGTATCCCAGCACTTATCTAGAAGGGTGCTACATAAGAAATACCACTGCAGCCCAAACTGCTAAAATGTGCAGATACATATGAAGGTAGACTTGTTTTACAGCACAAATAACATTAAAGTGACACCAAACTCACAATTTTAAAATAAAATAAATGAAATATGTCTAAATACTGTATATCTAGAATGTACCTTCAGAGTCTCTGTTACTTTGTTTCATCTCTCAAATTCAAGCTTTTGCCTATTCTAGGGTGGCTACGGTCATTCTCCATGCCCTCCCTGTGTATCTGCATGAAGATGTGTGGTTCAGCTTGGGGGCAACCAGGAAACGGTGGCTACATTCACAGAAAGGGCATGGAGAATGAACATAGCCACCCTTCCCTGCTCATCCCCAGCATGGACTACACATCTTCGTGCAAACAAATTCACCTCTATGAAAATTGTAGTACACATGCAACAGATCCAGTAGAAGTAAGGTGCATCGGTGGAGGATAAGGAGCAAACACAGAACAAAAACAATCTCAAAACAACAGTAAGAGAATAAAAAAAAAAGAAAAAAGAAAACCGGGCCACACTATACCTGATATTTTAGAACTGATGTAAACATTGTGAAGAGTGTCACTTTAACTCCACACTTTACATTTTCACAAAGGAAAACATGCCTTCATAAGTAGTTATATGAAAGATAACCAAAAAATTACACTATATACTTTAATCAATTGGAAAGGAATTAGGTGGGTGGAGGTAAAGAAATGAGCAAAAGAAACCAGTAAGAAGTAAGTGTAGTACTCTGGTTCTGGGTTAGGTGACTGCACTGGGGCACTGTTGACAGCAAAGTCTTCAGTAAAGTAAATAGCAAAATTAAATCGGGCATGAGTGCTTACTCAAAAAGAAATGAAAATAAACATGAAAAATGCACACAAACAGCAGCACTCACTGACACTAGGATGCACACAAGAAATAGCAGAGACTATATATATATATATATATATATATATATATATATATATATATATATTGAAAAGTGTCACTTTGTTTCTTTTACAAACAAAACTAATGAAAATAATCAATTCAAAATAGAAATATTCACACTCATATACAACTTGTGTAATCCTATAACATATTAAATTACATACTGCACTTTGCAGTGGGCAACTGCATTTGCAAAGTGCACAGTCTATTTGCCTTTAGTAAATCAACCCCATTGAATTAAGGGGTGCCTGTTTCCTTTGATCTGCCACTGTCTATTTTGCCTGTAAATTACCCTGTTATGTGCTCTCCCAAAGCAAACTATAAGATCCTGTGTTGATGCACATTGCCCAGACATACAAGGGTTTATTTACTAAAGCTGGAGAGTCCAAAATCAGACTCCCTTCTGCATAGAAACCAATCAGCTTCTAACCTCAGCTTGTTCAACGAAGCTTTGGCAATGAAACCTGGAAGCTGATTGGTTTCTATGCAGAAGTGAGTCTGATTTTGCACTCTCCAGCTTTAGTAAATAAACCCCACATTGTCTGCTTTATTTGAAGCTTCTTGCCCAAAGTCAAATTGCTTTGGTGAAGTACTGACTACTTACCATGTGTAGACACTAAAATGTCCTATATGTAAGTAGTACAGTCCACTAAGCACTTTTTGGTGAAATGCAATTTTACTGGAGCCTTTTAGTAAGAGAGAAATACATTGGGCAATTAAATCTGATATACTCAACACTATACTAAATAGCTGTGTTGTTGTATATTTGCAAATTTATGTATGCCTTCTACACTTTTACAAATATTTTTTTCTTTTGAGCACACTGGGATTATCCATTTTATGCTTTTAATTAGGAGATATGGCTCATCCAGTATTCATCCACCTAACTACTTTTAAATGGTACACACCAGTGAAAATTTGAAATACGCAGTGAAATACACACAGAGTGCATAGCTAACTTGCTGGGTACTTTAGTTGTTCATTATGCTGAGCTGTACCACCTTTTTACTGTAATCTTGTGATCCTAGAACTCACCTTATGTTAATGCTGGAATACCTTGCTACCTCCTACACAAAGGAAGCTCAAAAAAGATTCCAGTATTAGGAGGGTTGTCACATCCAATGACTCAAACCAACTTTGGGAGTTTGATTGTAGTTGACAATACAGAGGGAGAAAAACAAGCTTCAGAATGTATTACCCTCCTACTGACCCAGTGGAGATTTATGTATTTGTTCTGTGGGGGATTACAGAGAACTTATATTACATAAAACTGAGTAAACTTTCTGACTTTAGCACAGATGGGGGTCTAAAGATAGGTTTAGCCATACTTTGGCCATACTGGTAACCTGCAATGTTACCAAAGTTGACCAAAGACACCTAGAAAAATAGATAGGGAGGAGGGAGGGGTCAACTTGGTTTAGGGTGGGGGGTTGCTGGAGAGCCCAGAGTTGGTCTTAAATTTAAAAAAAATTGTGGCGTGTACATATATAAAATAAGAGTAGCACTCACATAAATGTAGGCTGTGATAAGTATGTGCGTACAGCTCCTATCTGAATTTAGTGGCACCTTCAAAATACAGTGACACAGTGAAATGGACAATTGTAAATAAGTTGAGCTTTTATTTAGTGTTATCTGGATGCTGAAAATAGGAAATGGCAAGTTCAGTGATAGGTGGAATCACAATACTGCCATTAGAACATCAACAAAAGTAATATGACAGTTCAGTTTCCCTTATCTAGTTGAGCTGACTTTAATATATAGTAGAAGCCTATCAATTAGCGAGCTCACAAGACTTTGTTGGGGTGCTGAAGAACTGTGCAGTAATAGATCCTGTTTCAAGGCAACAAAGTAGCAACTGATGCAGCAGATATTTAAGGTATTACATACTGAAGAAAAGTCAGGTGTGCGATCCCTTTAAGAAAATCCACCCTGAGAAAGTCTTTTTTCCCAGACAATGGACTCCATTCAAAAAGTGGTATTTTCCTCTTTAAAATTTGAGGTAAACTTTTCAAAAAGGTTTTCAACATTCACAAAAAAAAAGCTACTAAAATAAAGCATGAGGTATTTAATCGAAATATGCTGTATTTATTGCATGACACTATGCGGTATTCTATCTTGTGCGGTATCCAGTGGGATGGATACAGTGGAGAAGAATTAGAACCCCTGTCATTTTATATTGCTAATAAAGAGGTAAACTGGTTTAAACCATAGACATATGCCAACTCACTAAGTCAGTGCAGTAGAGAAAAGAAAAAAGGTGACTGGAGTACCAGTCAAAGGGAAACTGCTTTCACAGGGCATGTGTGGTGTATCAAAAACAACAAAGTTAAATTAGGTAAATACAAATTATCTTTATAAATGTCAAATGAATGAAAATAATATAATCAAAAAATGCACACATATATAACTACCCTTCTCTACAACTTTGTCTTTTTTATTGATGAAAGAAGGCTTTTTATATATGTGTGTATGGTTTTCTTATACTATTTTCTTTAAATATTTGACATTTGGAAGATATTTTGTGTTTATTCAAAGTATAACTAAAGGAAAGATTTTTAATAATTTTGGATAGGGTGGAGAGGTATTAGAACACCTATTAGGTTTTTATTGCTGTCTGTAACCCCATTAGGAAAATTCACCCTCTCTGTTTGTCCTGTTTACCATTATTATCAAAAGTCAAATGAAAAGAGAATTCCAAATTTGGGGTTGATAGTGATAGAAGGGACATCTTCCAAAGGGGTTACAGATGGCAAAACATTTGTAAAAAATCTGACAAGGGTTATAATATTACCATTACTCTATCCAAAATAAAAAAAAGTGTTGCCTACAGTTATGCAGGCCGTAGATGGGTCAAAAACCGGCCTTTTTATAAAAAAAAAAAAAAATTAAAAATCGGTCGTTCAATA
Source organism: Staurois parvus (assembly GCF_062004578.1). Classification (NCBI taxonomy): domain Eukaryota; kingdom Metazoa; phylum Chordata; class Amphibia; order Anura; family Ranidae; genus Staurois; species Staurois parvus. The sequence goes on from NW_028317941.1 coordinate 2,978,063, forward strand.
GGCCGACGTTACCACTAAAGGTAAAAAAAATTGGCCGATTTTCGTCCCGTCTACGGCTGGCATTTAATTACTTCGGTCCCTGCAGAGAGCTCAGCTATTATATTTGACATTAAAAAGCATAGCGGTTGCAACATTGTATCTATTTGTATCCATTTCGGATACAGATGGTTTTATTCGGATACAAATAGATACATTGTTGCAACCGCAATACTTTTTCTTGTGAAATATAATAGCGGACTGGAATTCTTCTTCTTCTTCTTGGTCATGGCTCATGCGCAGATTTTTTTATCGGTAAAAAGATCAGCCGATTTGCCCATCATTGTTGTGAAAACCGGTCGATCGGCAAAATCAGCCGATTTTTTTTCCAACTTTACCGATAAAAAAATTGTGCCAAAATCCAGAAAAACGGCCAACCAATGAACCCCCTGAACGGTGCGAAAATCGGCTGATTTTTTTTCCGGCTGAAAAATCGGCCGATTTTCGACCCATCTATGGCCTGCCTTTTACACTTTCAAGCAGCCTTTCTCAACCTTTTCAACCCTTGAAATATTTTTGCAGTCTCAAGAAACCCCTGCTAAAAATTACTATATCATACATTAGTGTGATGGTTAGTGGGAAGAATTACCCCCTTATACTGTTGATAGCTAAAAAAAAAAAAAAGATGATGTCAGTGGGAACTTGTCAGGGGGAAGATATCTCTAAAAATAATTGTGAAAAAGTAAAATATCCCCACTACATATGATGTATGCTCTAACAAGGCATTAGACCATTGTGATATGCATGTGCATTGTATTGGGGTGATTGGGAGCTTTTTTTTGCAGCATATAAAGTAAATGCTTATATATTCACAAGAAAGCCTCTAAAAATCTGGCAAAATGACAGGAGAAAGTACGTATATTTTACTGCATGAAATGGGGTGGATTTACTAATTGAATGGGGTGGATTTACTAAAGACACATAGACTGAGCAAGTAAAGGTGCTGCAGAGCTTAGTAAATGAGGGGGAGCTCTGCTGACTCCCATTATCCAATCATGTGCAAGCTTTTTGTTTTTCATTTGTGTCCCCTTTGGAAGATGTCCCCTCTATTACTTTTATGGGGACAACACAAAATTTGGGATTTTCTTTTCATTTTATTTTCAATGACAATGATAATGAAAAGAGAGGGTGAATCTCCTTAACGGGGTCACAGTCAGCAATGAAAACCTGACAAGTGTTCTACTCTACCTCCACTCTATCCAAAAGTAAAAATAAATAAATAAATGTCTTTAGTTATTCTTTAAGGAAATCAACCCCAATGATTTCCATGTTTCATATCAGGTTTTTATGCATTACTGTTGAGAACTGATCCAAAAAGGCAGAAACTATTCAAAATTACCTGATATATTTTTACATTCCTTAAATACCGCATGCCTGGACCATTACTTAATTACTGCATGCAGTTATATATTTCCTTTTGTGAATGGAGTTTAATGCCTTTTCATGCGGTATTTACCGAGCATTTTTTAATGTTTTGCGTTAAACAGCGCAAAATGGTATAGTGAATTGACAGTTTCAGGATCACATGCAATATTTAGGCAAAACACGTCCAGACACCTACATAACGCATGCAAGTTACATATTTATATAGTCTGGCTGAAAAAAGACAAAAGTCCATCTACTTCAACAATAAAAAAAAAAGTTATAATCCTATACCCACAGTTGATCCAAAGGAAGGCAAAAAAACCCAGCAAAACATTATCCAATTTGCTCCTGCAGGGGGAAAAATTCCTTCCTGATCCCCCGAGAGGCAATCGGATATTCCCTGGATCAAGTTGCCTATAAATGTTAGTATCCAGTTATATTATGTGTATCTAGAAAATAATCCAGGCTTTTTTTTAACCAATCTACTGAGCTGTCCAGAACCAACTCTTGAGGGAGTCTATTCCACATTTTCACAGCTCTTTCTGTGAAGAAACCTTTCTCTGTCTTTGGAGATTAAATCTCTGTTCCTCCAGAGATAAAGAGTGCCTCCTTGTCCTCTGTGATGACTTCAGGGTGAATAACTCTACACAGAGTTCACTATATGAACCACTGATGTATACCACGAAGGGAGAATAAATTCAATTCCTTTAATCTTTCCTCATAGCTGAGCTCCTCCATGCCTCGTATCAGTTTGGTTGCCCTTCTCTGCACTTTCTCCAGTTCCCCAATATTCCTTTTGTGAATTGGTGCCCAAAATTGAACTGCATATTCCAGATGAGGTATAACTAATGATTTGTACAGGGGCAAAATGACCATTTGGAAACTCGGGCACTGCCCGAGGGCCCGGGGTCAGTAGGGGGCCCCATGAGATGCCCCTGGTACCTTTTTCATAGGCTTTTTTGCATTTGTGCAAGGACACAGGGGCCCCATGATCCCCTATTGCCCGGGGGCCCCATGAGTTGTCAGTCCGCCCCTGGATATCTCTCTCTCTGGAGTCTATACCTCTTTTATTACAACAGAGGATTTTACTCGCTTTAGAAACCGCAGCTTGGCATTGCATGCCATTATTAAGCTTATGATCTACCAGAACTCCCAGAGAAGGCTCCACCATTGATTCCCCCAGTTGTACTCCCCCTAGTATGTATGATGCATGCATATTCTTAGCTCCCAAGTGCATAACTTTACATTTATCAATATTAAACTCTATTTGCCACATAGTTGCCCAATTAAACAGTGCATTGATGTCCGTTTATAAGTTGGAAACATTCTGTAAGGACGTTATTCTACTGCAAAGCTTGGTGTCATCTGCAAAGACTGAAACTGTATTTTTAATCCTGGATTCTATATCGTTTATACATATATTAAAAAGTAAGGGTCCCAACACTGAACCCTGGGGTACACCACTAACAACCCAAGACCATTCAGAGTATGAATCATTAACCACTACTCTCTGAATTCAGTATTTTAGTCAGTTTTCTACCCATTTACATACTGATTTTTTTCAAGGCGGTAGACTTTACCTTACACATTAGCTGTGTGTGGGGAACTGTGTTAAACGCTTTTGCAAAATCTAAGCATACCACATCCACAGCCACCCCTCTGTCCAAGGTTTTGCTCAATGCCACATAAAAAGAATTCAGATTTGTTTGACAACTTCTGTCTTTCATGAATCCATGCTGCCTGTTGCTTAAAATATTTTTTTTAAGCAGGAACTCATCCATTGTTCTTGATTTTGTAAATGGAGCCCGGTGTACTTTATCCAGTAGACATGGCTGAAAAAGCAGCTGTCTGTATTTTTCCTTTGCAATGCTAGAAGTCTGGAAGGCAGTCACTGGAGCCCTAGGAACTTCTTTGGAGAGAGTGTGTGCCACTTATGGTACAACAGCTAGCCTCCTATAACAAGGGGCCCCCCAGATCCTGCCTCCCTGATGTAAATGAGTATGGGGTACATGGTACTGCTACCGATTCACAAAAAAAAGTGTAGTAAAAAATTGCAGGAGAAAGACTTTGACAAGTCCTTTATTAAAAACAAAAATTTAAAAAATGTCCCCTGAAGTAGATCCAACGTCAATCACGATGCCTGCTGCCACTGCTCTGTTCTCAATGCTGGCTCCCGGCCATCTGACAGCTGAGTTGCGATGAGAGTTCTTAAATACTGTGATGACGTCACAAGGGATCATCATGCGCTGTGATTGGCCAAAGCATTGACTGAGGTCAGGTGCATTGCTTTGGCCAATCACAATGCACTATCAGGGAGCAGTGCATTGTGGGGCGCGGCAGGCTAACAGCTCACCCTATGCCCAATCATGTGTTCAGTGAACACACGAATGGCCTATGTTCGAGTCGAGCTTACGTTCGACTCAAACATAGAGCCTATCACCAGTATTTAACAAGGAGAGAATTCTCTTTCAGCTACCTTCTCCCAGAATATTTCTCACCAACTTCCTTCCTACAGACCGTCTTCAGAACCTTCCACCCTCTAATGTCACATCTGCCTGCAGGATGGCATCACATGTGTCCCTTATTTTCTATAGTTATCCCACAGAGATAAATTATGGCAGCCATTTTGGGGTAGTCTGAATTCCAATGAGCTACCTTTCTAGGAAGCTGTTAGAAACAGAGTGTTCTGTTGCTGCCACAACAACATAAATGAAAATGACTGTTTTACAGTACACATCAAGGAAATATTTATTGGATGGCTATACACAGCAGTGTGCTTTAGAAATGCGCATTGTTCTCCTCTTGCTACAAGACATTGAAGCACATGGGTCACAATGAAAATAAATGGAAAAAAGTCAAAAAGCTGTCAAAGTCAAATGACCGACCTCTCCTCCAATTACACTGCACGGTGCAGCCTATATTTTATAAATGGGGTTTATAATGCAGTCTGTGGTGAGGAGTTGTTTTGCCATGTACAACAGAGAGAAGATTGTGACATCCACTCTCCAGTATAAATACCTACCGTCGGCGTATTTACTGGATAAAATTATAAACCCAGAATGTTTGTCTGGATTTGCTCTATTAAAGTCCAGTTTTGCACTGAAATGCCCAACCAACATCTATTTAAATATTATTCACTTAAATTTTGGCATACAATAAATCAGTCTTCATCATTGGCCCCTGATTTTAACCCTGCTTCCCCCAATCTCTTGTCATTTTCAATCCTTTCTGTTTGATTTGTAAAGAAACAAGCACATTTATGCGTTCTAAGCTAAATGCACACCAAAGAGTCTTCGAACTCTGTAGATTATCATTATAGCCATGTTTCATTATAAACATAAGGTTTCTATTAGGATTGTCACAGCGGTACAAAAAGCGCTATGCACGTTGTAGGGTGATTTAGTAGATAATAAATAGTCAGGTTCCTAAGCACTATTTATAAAGGATTATTCTTTGATGAATTTAAAAGCGAAAGGGGAAAGTTGACGTTATTGCTGGGTGTTCTCGGTGTTCAGCAAAATGCACAGCCCCTGGAGGGACGGAAGATTTCAGTAACATTACTATCATCACCTTATTACAGGCGGTTATAGCAGTGAACAAAGAGATAGAGGGATTTACTCTAGATCACACAGCACGCTTTTCCCCCGAGACACAAGGACAATTTGCTTAGTTCTCTGGTGTGTGATAGATCCTCAGGCATTAGATTGAGGCTGCAGTCAGAAAGACCACTGGATGACAGCTTTTCATTTCGATTCAGTCTAAAGATTACAAAGACCATACTGTTGATTCTCTTAGATCAGTGGCGCATACATGGGACCCTGTCTACAAACATGCTGCTTTAATGCAGCGTGTTTTCAAAGGAGCTTTCCCTGCCCAGGGCTATGTCCTCCTAAGATAGTGACTTTGTTCATCCAAGCACGTTAGCCATATTTCATCATCAACGCTACAATATATGATAGATGGTTTTCAGTTTTGACTAGTAATATGGGCTACTGTATTGCCCTCAGCAGCACCAAGCATACAGTAGATACGTCCTGACCAAACAAAGAGTGGAATTATACGCCCTTGACATTTGTGCTATTACTGAAAGCTTAATGCACACACTATGTCCTAATAAATATGACCCAGATAGTTCACATGTCAAGCCTCCTGTCTTTCAAATTCATTGCCATTGCTATTTCAAGTAATTTTACTGTATTTATTAACTTATACCTCCTCTGTCGGGAATCTGATCCATGAATCCATTACTTACTCTTCAAACTCTATTTAATATACACATTGTCTGACAGCACATAAAGAAGACAGGAAATAATAAGTCAGTAAGGAAGTAAATAACATTTATGCTGAAGTGCAGGAACAGAATAAACTTGCTGATTATACATCTCAGTTAAATTGTTTTAGCTTGAAAAGTTTTAATATTTGATGGAAGCAGCAGACAGAGAGGGAAAAAAACATCCTCAGTGAGATTCTGTTATTGAGTATTGTTTTTACTTTTTTGCTGTAATCAGTAAATGGATATATTTGCTGGAGTGGTAAATCAGATTTTTTGTAATATTTATAAATCTGCTTGGGCAAATAATTCGAAAAATTCATTGGTATACTGTATTGTGTCTTTTCACTTATACATCTCCTATAAGAATTAGCCTGGTCCAGCCTAAATCTCATGGATCATTTGCACATATAGCAGTGTGAATCGGCTTCTTACAGCTCCAGCTGCCCAGATAATTTGCACGTCTGATAGTGTGAATCTATCTGGTGCAGTGTGAATTGCAGAGGCAGTTTTCATGTGTGATATTATGAATGGGGTTTGCTCGAATTCTTAGGAGTTGAAGACACACTGAGTTCATTGTTTTGTATGGTTTTAGCTTTGCACAGGGAATAATGTTTTTAAATTATTTTTTTATTTTTTTTTTTTCCAAAAAGTTTTATTGAAGTAAGAAAGACAAAACAGATCATAGAAAGATACGGATCGCAGTCCGTGCACAACTTCGTATATGTTCTCCCGTATCGCAGACGGGAATAGGACGTTAGAATAGATTTTAGAGCAACATGCATCCAATTCCCACAATAAAGCATATGCAAAAAGTATAACCATAGTAATAATAATTACCATCTGTAATGTTCGATAAATAAGGTATACAGTAGTCTCTATGTAGAGAGAGCTCAAGCAGCAAGACTATGAGGTGCAAGACAAACGAATTATCTCAAGGCACGTATGTCTGCTATAACCGTATCCAAAAATCGTGGGTTAAATTTCTAAAGTATTATCACACTTGTACATCTAGAAGTGTTCTGATCCTTGTAAATAATATTGCTATTTAGAATATGAGAAAAAGGGTAGCTAAAACGAGAAAGAAAAGAAAAGAAAGAGACTCGAGTGGAGATGGAAAAGGAGTATGGGAAGTAAAATCAGAGTGAGGAGGAGTGGGATAAGGAAGACATATAAATAGGGGGGGAGAAAAAAAAAAAAAAAAAAAAAAGGGGGGGGGGGGGGGGAGTTGGGGATTAGAATTAAATAAGTATAACTAAACCAATCACATCACATAGTATCGGCCTGGTTATAACAGATGCTGTCTTAAATTAAGGTTATAATCTCTTTAAAGTCCAGTAAAGGAATTATTCCTGGGGTGAAAGATCCAGAGGTTCTCCAGTTTACCAAATCTGCTCGCTCATTCCTTCATTAAGCCATGATAAGTCTCAGTAGATAGGAAGTGAGTCCAACATGCCCATGTCTTCCTGAATCGCTCGGGGTGTTCTTTCGCCACTGAGATCAGCTCCTCCATTTCCGCGATCTTATTGATCCTAAGAATCCACTCTCGCATGGTGGGAATATGGTCTGATCGCCAATGAACAGGAATACACTGTTTAGCCGCATTTATCATGTGTAAAGCAAGCGACTTACGATAGGTCTTCACAGGAAGAGAGGAATGATGGAGTAGACATTGTGCTGGGGTAAAGTCTAGGGCGTATGTAGTGACTTGTGCGATTATGTCCAAAACATTTCTCCAGAAGGGCTGCAGTTGCGGGCACTCCCACCATATATGCAAAAGAGTGCCTGCTGCCTGGCAACCTCTCCAGCATAAGTTAGGAACACTAGGATCAAATTTATGAAGCACAGATGGAACTCTGTACCACCTGGAAAATACTTTGTAGTTGCCTTCTTGTGTAGAAACACACATGGAACCTTTATGTATGTGATCATAAATCCGGTCCCAGTCCTCTGGAGAGAGTGGGATTTGTAGATCACGTTGCCAGGCTATACAAGCCCTCTGCAAATGAGAGGTATTGGAACTTTCCAAAAAAGAATATATCTTAGATATTACATGCCGCTGAGGGGAGTCCGTAAAGCAGAGCTTCTCAAATGCAGTAAGCGATCTTGACAAATCCTGTAAATGTGGGGAGTTACGCAAAAAGTGGTGTAATTGTCTATACATCCAAGGCGTTAGAGTGATGGAGGGCCACGCCCGAGTAATGTCTTCACTAGATAAGAGCTTAGAATCTTTGAAGAGTTGACGTACTGTCAGGTTATCATCACGGTTATACCCAGCGAGAAATGTTGGAGACATCCCTGGAACAAAGTCTGGATTCATTTTGATCGGAGTGAAAGGGCTCGGAGAGGAAGAAAGTTCTTTTTTCTGGAATAATTGTGAGCTACAGCGTAATGTGGGACCTATAAGTGGATGACTCCGAAACTCAGAAGGGACGTGGGAAGTTTTCAGCCATGGGGAGGTAGAAAGAGGTGTCTGAGAAAAATCAGCCTCCAAACCAACCCAGACCTTAGGAATGTGATTCGTGGTCCAGTCTACTAACCTGGCTAGGTGGCAAGCTCTGTAATAACGGTTAATATCTGGTAATCCAATACCTCCATTCTGCTTGGGCATAGTGAGTTGGGCATAGCTAATTCTTGGACGTTTATTATACCACAGAAAGGAGGAGCAGAGCGTTTTATACGATTGAAAGAACGAATTTGGCAATTGAATTGGTATTGTCTGTAGTAAATATAATATTCTGGGGAGCACGTTCATCTTAAGAATTGCTGCTCTACCAAACCACGAGAACCAAGGTTTGTTCCATGTCTGGAGGTCTTTGGAGATGTTACGTAAGAGGGGAAGAAAATTTTTTGTATACAGTTCTGTAAGATGGGATGGTAGTTGGATACCTAAGTAAGTGATAGCTTCACGTTGCCAGGTAAAGGGAAAATTTAGTGTCGCCTGTCTAATCACATCTGGAGTCAATGATATATTAAGCGCTTGGGATTTAGAAAAGTTGATTTTAAAATTAGCCAAATACTGAAATGATTTGAAATCTTGTAACAGATTAGGTATCGTGATATGTGGGTCAGTCAAGAAAAGTAACACGTCATCAGCAAAGGCTGCCACTTTATGCATTTTGCCATTGATCAAAATCCCCTTAATGTTATCATTATCTTTTATGCAGTTCAAGAAAGGTTCCAGAGTAAGAATGAATAAGAGTGGTGATAGTGGGCATCCCTGTCTAGTCCCATTGCTGATTGAAAAGGAATCCGAAAGGCAGCCATTCACTCGCACTCGTGCTGTGGGGGCATTATATAAAGACAGAATAAATGACAAAAAACGCAAAGGCAGTCCAATGCCAATCAGAACTGCCTCTAGGTAATCCCATGCTAGTCTGTCAAACGCCTTTTCGGCGTCTAACGAGAGAAAGAATCCAGATCGTTGATTTTGGGTTAACCAATGATGTATATTCACGGCCCTTATAGTGTTATCTCTGGCCTCTCTCCCTGGAACAAAGCCCACCTGGTCCGGTGATATGATGGAATCTATTACCTGTTGCAAACGGGTAGCCAGAATCTTGGCAAAAATCTTTAGATCAACATTCAACAGAGAGATCGGACGATAATTTGCAGGTGATGTATGGTCCTTATTCTCTTTGGGTATAACCGTGATGTGAGCCTCGGAAAGATGGCGCATAGACTGCCCTGGCGTGTCTAGTGAGTTGAAGGCCTGTAGAAATGGAAGCCCCAAGACGTCAAGAAAAGACTTGTAGTAAGAATTGGTAAAACCGTCAGGTCCTGGACTTTTACCCGGTTTCAATTGCGCAATAGCTTGTTGAAGTTCATGCGACGTCAGAGCTCCCTCTAAATCCTTCACTTGTGATCTAGATATCGATTTAGGAAGATATTGTTTAAGGAATTGCTGTATAATGGTCTTACGTGGCCTAGTATCACCGGTTGGTTTGGATGGTAGGGGTAAGTTATAAAGGTTAAAATAATACTCCTCAAATTCCTTCGCAATATCCGACGACAATTTCAGTGAGTTACCAAATTTAGAATGGAGCAGATATACGTGCCGAGCAGCTTTTTTAGATTGTAAAGCCCGGGCAAGAAATTTTCCACTCTTATTGCCATGTTCATAGAAAAGTTTTTGTTGTAGAGTAAAATTGCGTTTCGTTTTCTTTTCCACTAACTCGCGGAGTTGTTTACGTGCGTGCTCTAGCTCAGTAGCGCATCTCAAGGCCATTGATCGTTTATGAGAGCACTCAAGTGTACGAACTTTATGCAATAAAGAGTTGAACGATGCTAGAGCCTGACGTTTTCGTGTTGCTGAGATAGACATTAGAAGACCACGTATCACACATTTGTGTGCTTCCCACCGTATGAGAGGGGACGTTTCCATGGATGTGTTTTCCTGAAAATAGTTTTTCAGGGCATCACGGATCTGGGGGACAACCGATGCATCCGTAAGGAGAAATGGGTCCAGTCTCCATATTTTGGAAATACCTGGTGTATCCGGAAATTGCAAGGTTATCATAATTGGATGATGATCCGAAAGGATCTTTGGTTCGATCGAGGCAGACTTCAGGGTATATAGATCGTTTTGCGAGATGAAGAAATAGTCTATTCTAGAATAGCGGTCGTGAGGAGCAGAGTAAAATGTATAGTCTTTGCCCGATGGGTGAAGAGTACGCCAGGTATCATGTAGGAGAAGATCTTTCAGTTCAATTTTTATTTGTTTAAGTGCTTTGAATGGAATGGATGAGACCCCTGAGGAGGTATCTTCCAATGGATTCAGCGCTACATTAAAATCGCCACCAAAAATCAAGATACCTGATTGAAACGTAGCAAGTAACTTGGCGATTTTACGAAAAAAACATACCTGTGCTGTATTGGGACTGTAAATGTTGACTAAGGTAAGTGGTTTATTAAAGAGGGTGCCTTTGAGAAAAAGGAACCTCCCCTCAGGATCCTCGAGCGATTCAGTAAGTTCAAACGGGAGCGTTTTAGAGAATAAAATGGATACCCCTTTGGCCTTCACCTCCGCATTAGCTGAATGATATGCCGTGGGATAGTGAATATTTGAGAATCTAGGGACTTGGTCTGCCCGAAAATGAGTTTCTTGGATAAAGAGCACATCTGCATGAAGGCTTTTCATATAAGTGAGAAGTTGCGAACGTTTTTCAGGTATATTTAGGCCCCTCGCATTAAGAGAGGCCACGGAGAGTGTACGAGTCGACCGATTAGATACGTGGTTAGTAGTCATCATGTCATTTACCCAAAAGGGTTGCTTAAGGGCTATAAGTATACCAGATGAGTCTCACAGCAGCAGGGAGAGAAAAAAAAAAAAAAAAAAAAAAAAAAAAAAAAGGGGGGGGGGGGAAGGGAGGGGGGTATAGAGGGGGGTGGGTTAAGGGAGGACAGGGAAGGTGATGAGGAGGGGAAAGAGACTAGTATACAGAATAGAAAAAGGCTAGTAGAAAGTTTCAGAATGTTGGAGAAGAGGAGAAGTTATTACGGGAAAGAGTCAAGGAATGTGGCAAAGAAGAAGAGAAGTGTCAGGTGTATGTCATATAAACCCATATACATGTATTGAGCTATCTTCTTTCAATTTCCTGTAAAGACTAGAATCCAGAGGCAGAATAGTCCAGCTATTCTTTCTCATAATACAACTCCCAATACTTAGTTGTTAGCAATATGATAGCTGGGAGTCTGAAATTACAGTCGGAGAAGTGTCAAACCCAGAGACGGCCGAATTGGCAATGTTAAGTACAATCTGAAAGAGGCCAAACTCTCCTGAATAAAAAGGTGTAGAGGGGAAATAATCCAACATGAGGCGTCCTTGACACATATACGTAGGTGGGAAGTAGCTAATTTGTATCGAGAGATGAGAGGTGTGTAACAGGGGGAGTATGCAGACTAGAAGTAAAAGAAGTAACAGCCTATTAAGCAAAATATTATAGGTAAGCACCTAGACCACATCAAGGCTCATAAACAAAGACGTGTAATGTTAGGTACGGTAGAGAGTGCATATCTAAGGAGAAGACCTGTACGTTATGGATATACATCAGAAAATTTTGGCCAGCTCCAGAAAATGGAAAGTTCAGTTACGTGAACCATAAATTTAAGTATTGATAAGTTATGTCATCAGTTAACCATAAAGTAATCTCTAAACTGTCTTAACCTGAAAGGTACATTAAACCGTGCCTATTAAGTAAGTGAGTCACTTGAAAGTGGTCATCCTAGGCCATATGCATTTCAACTATTAATATTTACGTTACATGAAACAGTGCATAACAGTAGCAATAACATCACTTATGATTGTTCTAGGAAGTCGGTCACCGACCAAACATTGTCAGTCACCCTTTCCCAGATACAATGTAGATCTTAGTTCCAAACGAGGAAACTTGTTTAGTGCCTCACTCTCCACCACCCACGAAACATAGATAGGTTAGTAGAGGGGAAGAGTCCACGATCCGTGACCCAACACAAGCTCCCAGTCAAAACAGGTAACTGTGTAGGGCCAAGTTAGACCCGTCTACATAGTGAACTATAAACGAGAATATCAAATAGAACGATCCCAAATTTCAAATCTAAAACACCATCATAATCATAGCTAGATAGAGGGTATGTAACCTGTCAGAAACCACATTGGCAATTAAGGTATTCCAAATGCTATGTAGGGAGAGAACAATTTAGGAAGAGCGAAGGAATAGTGCGAGTATCAAACGAATACTTTGTCTACAGTGATCCAACTATAAGAGAAGGGTCAGGGGAAGGTTTGTATAATGGTACAAAAAAAAAAAAAAGAAATGGCATTGAGTCCTATGAATCAACCCCATTATATCATCTCTCAAGGCACAGCTGGAGCGAGAGACACAACATATTACGAGAATGATCTGCGTAAGCCAATATCCCCTGCCACCTTAAGGATAGGTAAAATAAATGTAAAGGCTAGTCCGGAAATCTCAATGCTCCCATAGAATCTGTTTCCAAGATCATGACAAGGAACATTGCGGAACCATGATCCTAAGAAACATAAAACCTAGGATCCCAGAGACTCCCCATCCAAGTGCACCATGTACCCCTACAATGGGACTTGGAGAGGAAGGCAACAATCCAAAAGAGGGCCTAGCCCATGTCCCCGGAACTCAAGCCTAACTTCACTCCTGTAACCGGCAGGGTTCGTAAGGAAATGTGGTAGACCCTTACCGACCAAGCAGATAATCTTTAACACCCCTAGGTGCACAATCAAGGCCACCAGAAAACTTATCCCCACCTCGTTCTTTTTTATCACACAATAGGATACCTTAGCTGATATATGCCAACAAAACCAACATTTACCACAGATAGACAGCATACATATAAAAGTTGACAATGTGATGCGATACACATACCCTTAAGTCCAGGCTTCAGAAGTATGAATGATGTCAAATAAAGCGTATAATGGAACCTTGGCTAAAATCAACAGAAATGAGAAAGAAAGAGAAAACAACTAAAAAAAAAACAACAAGTCTTTCTTTTCTCCTTTTTCTTTCCCCTAAACGCATACGATCCACCAGTAGAGCAGCTTCAGGGTACGGGGGAGTGTTTACTCAGAAGCATTGAGAAGTGATAACAAGGAGAAGTCATTCATGACGTGCCTTGCGGTGCGCAGGTGAAGATGGTAGACTGTCGCCGGTAATGAGCCTTCTACATACCGGAGAAGTTGAGGTTTGGTGAGATGATTTGCGTCGTCTGTCTCCGGTAGAGAGGCCATTAGACTGTGCCTCCATGGGGCCTTCATCTAGTTGCACTTGTCGAATAGGGTCATTGGACCAATTAGGTATGACCGGTAGTGGGATAGTCATGGTTTCACAGAATGGTGCAAGATCTTCCGGAAATCTCATGAGAGCAGATCTCCCTAAATGTGTTGCAGAGAGGCCAAACGGGAACTTCCAACGGTAGGCAATACCTTTAGAGCGAAGTATATCTAGAAGCGGGCGCAGGTCTTTCCTGCGTTGCAGGGTGAGATGGGAGAGATCTTGAAACAATTTGATTTCAACGTCTTGGTAGAGCAAGCGTTGTTTGTCTCGAGCTCTGCGTAAAATATCCTCTTTAAGGCGGAAGTCGACGAGACAGCAAACTATATCTCTCGGTGGGTCAGAATCCCTGCCTTTAGGCCGCAAAGCCCTGTGTAGGCGCTCGAACTCAATTGGAGATTCATGCGGCCTTTCTAAAAGATCATTAAAGATAGATAAAATAGCTTGGGTTACTTGGCTAGGCTCGATTGCTTCAGGCACACCGCGCACTCTTAAGTTATGTCGTCTACCCCTATTGTCCAGGTCTTCAATGTGACGATCGAGCTCCCTTAAGTGCGAGGTGTGCGAGTCAACCTGCGTGCGCATATCATGAAAAGCAAGACCTTGCATATGAACTGTGTCTTCTACTGCGTCCAGTCTGTGAGCCACTGCCTGCATGTCGATATGTAACTCAGCTATCGCCGCAGAAAGGGTCCCTTTAATATCTGATGCAATCGCTTTCAAATCCCCCATGGTGAGAGGGGGAGGATCAGAGCGTCCAGGTGCAGTAGCTGTTGACAAGCTCATTGGCTGCGAGGGAATTTCTTTTGCAGGCGAATGTAGTGGGGAGGCAAGGGTGGAAGAATCTGTTTGATCCGGAGTGAGAGAACGGAATAATTCCGGGATGCCTCGATTAGCAGGACCACCTGTACGGCGTGGGGATCTGGAGCGAGGAGCGTTAGCTTTCCTGTCTGCTTTCCCCATTTTAGCAGCGATTCCTTGTCATGTACGCGTAGCCCCACCTACGTGTGTCAAGGCTCAGGGTATTAAGTTGCCATTTTCTTTGGGGTCATGCTGGAACCCCCAAAACAGGAAAATGAAGATGTGGGTAGGTAGATGCAAACACGCCCTAATTCGCACTGAAAACCTCCACGGGCTGGGGAGGATAGGCAAAGCAGGAGAGACACTGAAAATTGCTGTGTGGATATAGTGATTATCACTGTCGTCTCTCTATATGAATCTACAGGGGAAGAATCTTCAGTAGGCCTAACCTCAGCACAGCTCCCTGCTGTGTGGGCTATAGCAAGGCCTCTACCATGTGCCTGTGGTCCCTGGGTTTGTGTGGGGGCTGCCCCGATGGGCCCTGGACTAGTGACAGAAGACTTTGGGAGGAGGTATAGGTGCCTGGGTAGTGCGCTGACCGTGATTGGGATCACCTTCAATCTGTGCTCTGGTGGTGAAGGATCTGTGCTCACTGGGCCGCACTAGGCCTCACCACCCCTGTGTCACTGATGGGGGGGAGGGAGGAAGATGATGATGCCCCTCCGGCGCGGATCGCCAGAACCAGAGGGGAGACAAGTAAGCTGCTCCCTGCACGCGCGGAAGGGGGGGTGACCAGCCGTCCCCCTTCCCGCTCCCGACTCACCACCACCAGCTGATCCGAAGGAGGATGCCGCGGCTGCACCTAGCCGCAGCAGGCCGCACCGGGTCGTCACCGCAGGACGGCGCCCGAAGCGCTCAAGACTTCTCAACCGCACTGCAGCAGGGACGGGTGAGTAACCCGCTCGCCCCCGCCCTCCTATACGACCTGGATGCCGGATGATGGAGAGGAATCCCGCCGGAGCTCCCTGTCATGCGACTCGTCCGGTCGCCATCTTGGACACGCCCCCCTTCTTTTAAATTATAATTGTCCCAGTTAAACAGTTAAACTATGGACATTTATTTATTTCAGCTACTTATATAACACCATCAATTTACACGGTGCTTTAAATACATATTGTACATTCACATCAGTCCCTAACCCTCAAGGGGTGTATAATCTAAGGTTCCTAACTTATATTCATACATACTAGGGCCAATTTAGACAGGATACAATTAAACCACCAGAATGTCTTTGGAGTGTAGGACAAAACCCAAACAGGCACAGGGAGAACATGCAAACTCCAGGCAGGTGGTGTCATGGTTAGAATTTGAACCAACAACCATAGTACTGGCAGGTAGAAGTGCTAATCATTTATCCACTGTGCTTGCTGTACATCATACACATATATATGTGTGTGATGATGCTGACTGGTGGCGAAACATGTTGGGGGGGGCCTAGCCAGTGATGTCATATACATGCTGATACTTGAGGCTTTTGTGTCTGTTCCTTATGTGCTCCTATACTTCTTATGTTTCTGAGTATATGTCTGCTTATTTTAAATAAAAAATAGTTTTACAATATAACACAATTGCCGTCCTTTGATCGTCTTCTCCGGAGGGAATATCTGTTTATTGCACAATAAGATTCCTTCTGGTATCTGTCACATTAGGCTGAGGAGACAGTTAAAGTATCCTATCAGTGAGATGAGCGTTGAGTACGAGCACACAAGCATCTGGAATATGAGATCAATATTTTTGGTAAGAGGCTGATCATTTATTTGGTGGAGGAATCATGCTTGCTCACTACCTTTCAAGATTTGATTGAATCCATGAGAATATATGTTGGACTGATCACCTTTTCACTGTTCATATGGTAGATTGTATTTATTTATGATAAAGTTGTGGTTTGTTAGCTTTTTTTGTATTGGGAAGGTTCACAAGTGTATATTGTATTGCTATAAATGTAGAAATGCGCACATTTAGATTGTTATAAGGTTATTATTCAACTTTTTTGGGAGCAGCACACTTTTTGTTTTTTTGTTTCACTAAGCGCAAATAATTTTTTTATATTTTTATATTATACATTCACATCGGTCCCTGCCCTCAAGGAGCTTACAATCTAAGGTCCTTAACTCACATCCATACATATACTAGAGACAATTTAGACAGGAGCCAATTAACCTTCCCATATTGTGTTCGTGAAAAGAAAAAACAATTAAATAAATAAAAGGAAAATACACAAAGGAAAGAAATGGAGGGTTGGATAGTACTGAGAGTTGTACTTTACTATGCAGTAACATACTAACCCCACTAACTCGTTATCCAATATTTGTGCCCCAAGTGATGCTGTCATTGTTAGTTTGTTAATTAATTTAAAAATTGAATTTTGTGGCTATAATGTATCCATAGTAGTCAGAACAGGTAAATCTGAATTATTGAATTAACTAGCCAATCTAAATGTGGGGAGAGACTGTGAGAATTCCCACAAATCCCACAGACTAGTAACAAAACATGGATTGGATTCATTCAGCCTGAATATAATGATGTATGAAGCTCCCTGACTATTATGCCTTCATGGTGCTTTTCACAAAAGAGGAGACCCAGAATGGAATACGTAAAGGGGCTGAGAGGCAAATAACCATTTAGGAAAGAGCATTACCATTTTGTGAACCAAATCTTCACTACCCAATAAGTGGCAGCCACCCCAACCTATAACTAGCTTTTGAAGCAAGGAGCACATGGAAGGGCAACACACACCAAAAACAAACAAAAATTCCCAGCTCATTACCAGCTAGCCTGAAACAATACAGAATTGACCCTGTCTAACAGCTCACATTAAAAACAAGGGGGGTTATTTACTAAAACTGAAGAGTGCAAAATCTGGGGCAGCCCTGCATAGAAACCAATCAACTTCCAGGTTTTATTGCCAAAGCTTATTTGAACAAGCTGAAGTTAGAAACTGATTGGCTGCTATACACAGCTACACCAGATTCTGAGTGCACCAGTTTAAGTAAATCTACCCCCAGTGGTTTAGTTGCATACATTTGCAAATATATATGTAAGCCGCAATGGCCACTTCAAGATTATTCTTCTTTCTTATTCTATAAAAAAGTAAAAGGTATCCTCTTAATTTACAAGTTAGTTATTACCATTGAGTACCTTGAGTCATCATGAGAACATCCAGGCACTTGACTGTGCTACCTCCTGCTGTGATCACTGTTAAAGCATAACTGTATGATGGTCATTAATTATACTGTAATAATATTGAAAAAAAAATAGTTTTTCTTTTATGGAAATTGAACACATTGGCTTACATATTGCAAGCATCTATCAACCAAAGATCACCAATGAAAAACTATTGGGATGGTGTGTATGATAAAAACAGTAGTGGGATTTTTTTAGGAAGATTGGAGACTGTAGACCCTCCTACAAATCTTACTCTATTTAACCTTTTCTTTTACTTTACTATCATTAAAGAAATACTATAGCTTTGTTTTTTTTTAAAACAAACAAACATGATATACTTACCTGCTCTGTGCAGTAGTTTACAACACAGCTGCTCTGATCCTCTCTTTTTTGAGTCCTCCCCCGGTGCTCCTGTCTTCTCACCCTTGACCAGTGCCCCCAGAGAAAGCTGCTTGCCCTGGGAGCACCGCAGCATGCTCACTCCCAAGCCACTGCTCTATACGCCCATACAACACATAGAGAGGGGGCTTGGGCCTGCCCCTGGTCTCCCCTCATTGGTTCACTGGCTGTGGTTCAGAGTCCCCATACAGTCGAGGCTATTGTGAACATTGCTGGATCAAAGGGGGCTCAGGTAAGGATTGGAGGGGCCTGGGGAGGGAGTTTCACACAGAAGTTTTTTACCTTCATGCATAAAATGATTGAAGGTAAGAAAGTTTGAGCCATTACAACCCCTTTAAGTACTCAAGTACTGTTGTATTGCTGTTCGGTGCAGGGCATGGAGGTACTTGCACTTTTATAATGAGGATATGTATAGCCAATGTTGATTTTTCTCATCAGACATGCTTACATCCTAGATAGTAATGTGAAATTGTGTCATAGCCGGTGGAAATTATTGACTACCTTTGTATAAGTTGATGGCCATTGTCTTCTAAAATTTACCCATATGTATAAAGAAATAAGTATGTGCCTGATACAGAGTTTATCTCACCATCATTTATTACAAAAGTGTCCTTAAAGCAAAGCTCCACCCAAAAGGGGAAGTTCCGCTTTAACACCTCATCCCCTGGTCCCTGTTAAGGAATGGCACCTTTGGGGAGAAAAAGGGGTGGGTACCTGATTTTACCCGCTCCCACTTCCTCTGTGATCACCTATGTGATTGGAAGAGGAAGCTCTCCTTCCCCTCCTCTCCCCTGCAGTCTTCTGGGACACATGACAGGTCCCAGAGGACTGCAGAACCAGTCACAATGCGCAGTGACACTCACACATGCTCAGTGGGCACCCGGCTGTGAAGCCACAAGCTGGCAGGTGCCCACACTTAAGATGCCAACGCCAGGGATACAGCATGGCCAGTGAACCAGGATGTGGTGAGGACACCGCTGGATCCTAGGACGGGTGAGTGGCTGTTTTGTTAAAGTCAGCAGCTATAGTTTTTGTACTGGAGCTCTGCTTTAAAGTTAGATTGTCAAGATGATTAATTTCCTATAAGCACCATAAAAAAGTATTTTTTAAAGCTCAATGGGTGACTGGTGAGAAGATGGCAGGTGAATGTATCAGTAAAAGGGTAGAGTACAGTAAGTATCCTTTGATTTTCAGCCTTTGCTTCTGACCACCGATCAAGCACCAGAAGAAAGGCTGGCTTTTTACTGAATGTAAAGGCTGTTAAATTGCTAAATTTAGCTTGGTTACAAATGTCTTAAAATAGACCATTGTTGACATTTTGTAGATAGTACGTTGGAAATGGTGACTTTCAGGAAGAAAAGCAGAATCATTTTACTCTTTGAGTTGTGTGTTGTGAAAGCAGGATTGTACAACCAAGGTTTCACAGTATTTGTCTGTTTGAAGGTTAATTCCATGTGTTGTTTTTTTAAGTTGTCAGGTTAGCCAGTGGAAGATAGGCATATACAGATGTCTGTTTGTATTGTGCCTATTTTGAATGCATGATGTATTCTTGCATAGCGGCAAGTCATGCTACTTGCTTTGAAATTAATTGCAGACTGGGCAAGCAGGATGTATATTTTATATGTGTCTGACCCAGTGACTTTCCATGGAACAGGCTTAATAATTAAAAATTATGAGCATCTCTTGTTAGAATATGTTTAACTTTTATTTCTGTTATTTTCGTTAAATGTCCTTGATGCAGGACTCTGGCTACAAATAACAAACAGTCTTATTAAAAAAGCAAGTGAACCTGTGCCCATGCCATGCACATTAAAGTATTTACATATACCAGTAAGAAAAGCACTTAAGCCATCATTCATCTTTTAGCTACAAGAATCACAGAGAAATTAATTTTCAAGATTTATAATACAGGCACTATATAAGAAAAAACCCCTGCGCTTGAATGGATAACCCTACCCTAAGCTGCTCACACCCCCCTTTAACCACAAAGTGAAAATAACCGAATGAAAAATGGTGTAGCGCTAAATAAATACTATTGCATGTGCATCAATATATGAAAAATAAATCATTATATGAAAAATAAATCAATACATAATGACATGTAAACACAAACAAGTGAAATATCACAACCTATAAAGTGACCCCCCCTCCCCAGTAACATACAGGTGAAACTCGAAAAATTAGAATATAGTGCAAAAGTTCATTTATTTCAGTAATGCAACTTAAAAGGTGACACTAATATATGAGATAGACTCATTACATGCAAAGCAAGATAGTTCAAGCCGTGATTTGTCATAATTGTGATGATTATGGCTTACAGCTCATGAAAACCCCAAATCCACAATCTCAGAAAATTTGAATATTGTGAAAAGGTGCAATATTCTAGGCTCAAAGTGTCCCACTCTAATTAGCTAATTAAGCCATAACACCTGCAAAGGGTTCCTGAGCCTTTAAATGGTCTCTCAGTCTGGTTCAGTAGGAATCACAATCATGGGAAAGACTGCTGACCTGACAGTTGTGCAGAAAACCATCATTGACACCCTCCATAAGGAGGGAAAGCCTCAAAAGGTAATTGCAAAAGAAGTTGGATGTTCCCAAAGTGCTGCATCAGAGCACATTAATAGAAAGTTATGTGGAAGGGAAAAGTGTGGAAGAAAAAGGTGCACAGGCAGCAGGGATGACCGCAGCCTGGAGAGAATTGTCAGGAAAAGGCCATTCAAAAGTGTTGGGGGCTTTCACAAGGAGTGGACTGAGGCTGGAGTCAGTGGATCAAGAGCCACCACACACAGACGGATCCTGGACATGGGCTTCAAATGTCATATTCTTCTTGTCAAGCCGCTCCTGAACAACAAACACCGTCAGAAGCGTCTTACCTGGGCTAAAGAAAAAAAAAACCTGGTCTTTTGCTCAGTGGTCCAAGTCCTCTTTTCTGATGAGAACAACTTTTGCACCTCATTTGGAAACCAAGGACCCAGAGTATGGAGGAAGAATGGAGAGGCACACACTGCAAGATGCTTGAAGTCCCGTGTGAAGTTTCCACAGTCTGTGTTGATTTGGGGAGCCATGTCATCTGCTGGTGTTGGTCCACTGTGCTTCATTAAGTCCAGGGTCAACGCAGCCATCTACCAGGAGATATTGGAGCACTTCATGCTTCCTTCTGCAGACGAGCTTTATGGGGATGCGGACTTCATTTTCCAGTAGGACTTGGCACCTGCCCACACTGCCAAAAGCTCCAAAACCTGGTTCAATGACCGTGGGATTACTGTGCTTGATTGGCGAGCAAACTCGCCTGACCTAAACCCCATAGAGAATCTATGGGGCATTGCCAAGAGAAAGATGAGAGACATGAGACCGAACAATGCAGAAGAGCTGAAGGCCGCTATTGAAGCATCCTGGTCTTCCAGAACACCTCAGCAGTGCCACAGGCTGATAGCTTCCATGCCATGCCACATTGAGGCAGTAATTGCTGCAAAAGGGGCCCAAACCAAGTACTGGGTACATATGCATGCCTCTACTTTTCAGAGGTCCGATATTGTTCTATGTACAATCCTTGTTTTATTGATTGCATGTAATATTCTAATTTTCTGAGATTGTGGATTTGAGGTTTTCATGAGCTGTAAGCGATAATCATCACAATTATGACAAATCACGGCTTGAACTATCTTGCTTTGCATGTAATGAGTCTATCTCATATATTAGTTTCACCTTTAAGTTGCATTACTGAAATAAATGAACTTTTGCACGATATTCTAATTTTTTGAGTTTCACCTGTATATATGCCCAATCTGGGGGATCAAATGAGAGTGAAACAAGTGATTTCCTGCTCGGGAACACAACTAATACATAAACACACAAGTGCAAGTGTACAATATTCATAAACACACAATATGTGATAAATCATAAACGTCCAATCCAAATGAAAGTCCACTTAATCCACTATTTTGTGCACAAACACAAACAGATCACATGTAAATTGAATCAGCACAACGTGGGGTATACCCTGAAGAAGTCACGTGGTTATCGTGACGCAATGCGTCGGTACGCGGCGACAGGACTTCCGGTGCGTGGTGGTGTCATTTCCGGCTCAGGTGCCACATTGGGACACCAGAAACCATGCAAGTACACCCATAGTATGGGGAAATGCTGGATGTATACTTATACCATGTGAGTGGGCAAATTTATCATGTTTTTTCTTGAATACTGATTCACACTATGGAGGATTTCTTTTGTCTTTGCTATGATCCTTTGATGTGAATGGCTACATAAGAGTACCAGGTGATTGGAGAGAGCTCAGGAGGAGTATTGAGTCTGCTGGATTATCCAGGAGGGTTTTTTCGGTGATGTGGTAGTTCCTGTGCGAACATGGTTAATCCATAAAGTGAGCTGGCCCTTGTGGTCACTGTGTGGAGGTGAGTGGGCACTCTGGCCACTTAAGGATACAATATCCTGAGTTGTTTGGCACTAAACTCACCCCACGTTGTGCTGATTCAATTTACACGTGATCTATTTGTGTTTTTGCACAAAATAGTGGATTTAGTGGACTTTCATTTGGATTGGACTTTTATGGTTTATCACATATTGTGTGTTTATGAATATTGTATACTTGCACTTGTGTGTTTATGTATTAGTTGTGTTCCCGAGCAGGGAATAACTTGTTTCACTTTCATTTGATCCCCCAGATTGGGGATATATATGTTACTGGGGGGGTCACTTTATAGGTTGTGATATTTCACTTGTTTGTGTTTACACGTCATTATGTATTGATTTATTTTTCATATAATTATATATTTTTCATATATTGATGCACATGTAATAGTATTTATTTAGCGCTACACCATTTTTCATTCAATACAGGCACTATGTTTTCTAAAAAAACAAAGTTTTGGCAGACTCTTAGGTCTCTAATTTAAACAACCAATGGTTGTTGCTAAGCTGTTAGAAACCACTGTAACATGACTCCAGTCCTTGCTGTGATCTTTGAGAATGAGTAACTTCACATTACAAGTAGCTCGAGAGGTCATGGCTTGTTTTAAACTATTTTACTGCTTGTTAAGAATATGTAAGTAGGTAATGTCCATAGTCTAAGCATATATGGAGGCAGTTACAATATTTAGGCTCAAAATGACATTTAAGCTAAAATGTGCTCAAATGTAAAGCAATACATACTTATAGAATGTATTACCTGGATCTTATAGCTTCTAGAAAATAATTCTTTTTGTAATGTGTAACACTGTTATTGGGCTTAACACACTCACCTAGCAAAAGAATATGACGGTAGATGTAGAAATGTGATGTGTTTTAAGGATAGAACTTTTTATTACAGAAGGCTAACATTCTAGTTAGGAAATCTAAAGGTAAATCCAAAGAGACAATAATTTCAGTTTACAGGTAGAAAATAAGCTCTTTGTTGTGCTTTCTCATGCATATTCATGCCATTTTATGAGGTCTGTAATCCTTTAGGGAACTTATTCTAAGCTTGCTGTAAAACCCACAGTTTGTTGAGCCAGATGTAAATGTATGCAATAAATCTGCATGACAAATCCAACATAAACATACAACGCTAAATATTTTTATGAACTTGACATCCCTGTGCCATGCTGACATATTTTTTTACTTTTGAGCTGCAACCTCATTGGAGTTTGCTTAGCAGAAACTAAGTTCCTCCTAATAATAACTACAAAGCACTATCAAAGGTGTATTTATAAAGAATGTGTAGCACATATTTATTCTATTGTTTTTCTTTAGCAAGAAAGAGTTTGATTAGGGTAGCACAGAGCAGGAATTTGACAAATAAATCATAACACAAAACTATTTCATATTGGAAATAAAATGCCAGCGCTTATGTTAACAAATACAGTAAATGCTGCTTGACATTAAACCACCATAACACAATTACTAATCAGTTACAATCGTAGAACAATCGTTGAGAGCTTATACAAGCTACTAGCTGTAATGGTTGTGAGTACTGGGCACATTTATTGTTGTGTGTGTAGCAGCCATTTTGTCATGTCAAAGACTCCTATGCCATCCTGTCTTAAGAATACATAGCCCACTGACCCCCGACCCCCCCCTTCCATCCTTCAGTTTATACAATACACAAACTGTAACTGATACCAGAACTTTGTTATCAATCCATTGATCAGCACACAGGCCTTGTCAGAGCTGTAAACCATTATTAGAGGCCTGGCAGAATGCCTGTTTCTGTGGACCATAAAACACTCTACAGAGTAACACTTCCCTCTGACCTTTTGTAAAACAATGACAAAATCCTTCTGTCCTGTCACACATGATGTGCAGGACAATGAAAGCTCTAATAATAGCCTGCCATAAAACATCTACTGAGAAAGCAGCCAGATATGGGCAACCTCTGCTGGATCCGTAACTTACCAAAATCCACACACAATTCATAAAATCCAACAGGAACAAGACACATTAAAGTGATACTAAACCCAGGAGTCTGCATTCACTATATCTGGTCTCCCACAATACACAGAACATGGAAATGCAATTATTTTAGTAAATATGAACTGCTAAATACCTTTTCTCATCAGCAGTTAAAGTAGTCTTGTGACTTCAGCTGAGCACTGGTTAAAGCTTGTAGGAGGAGTTTTCTTTCTACTATATGAGGATGTGAAACCACTGATCCTCTGTCTGGACAGTGCTGATTGGCCCTGTGCTGATCACATGCACTCTCCCAAGAAAAGAAAAAAAAGCCCTCTAGCAATACACACCAAACTGAGCATGTGCATGTGACTACGGCTTCAGTCTGTATCAGGTGGTCAATTCAACAAGAGAAGGGTCAGAGAAGAAAAGATCAAACAGCCTTTTTATACAATGCAGAGGATTAACCCCTTAGGTTCCACAGTGAGTATAACAAGCATGCTTTAATGCATATACCGACTGATTATACTGTTGTGGGTTTAGTAGCACTTTAATATTAATTATTTTATTGGATGGGGAATATCATACCAAGCAAATTTAGTTCATACATGACTACGTTAGCACATACGAAACGGGAGAAAGCAGTCTCCTCCCTCCTGGGTGCCAGACCCATCCAAAATACTCTGTGTTTGGTATCCCTGGACACAAAATATAATGCTAAACAATAATCTACCAGTTTCCAAAATACAGCCTGTACATAGTGTAAGATATTAATATTACTATAAAACTATATATAAGGTAGGGCCCGATACAGTCACAAAATGTGGTGACCTCCCAGCCACCACCCCTTAAACCGGGTAATTGGTCTGATGGTCTCTGGCAATACCCCTTTGATACAACAGAAAAGGGAAATATCAGGACCCTCTGATAGCTCTCTTTTTACCATCAACAAAGAAACATCTGTCAAGTTATGACAGCTAAGAACACCTTGCTTATTGTCTGAACTCTGCTAAAACCAAAGACTTTGCAAGTGTTCTCCATTTCAGCTCCTTTTTAATTCTCTTTTGTCTTACGGTTTCTTTATTCCTTTGTAACATATTTTTCTGTAAATATTTTATTTGTACCATTTTCACCTTTTCAGTATTAAACCCTATTTGAAAAAGTGTTGAAATTGCCTCTAAAGCTTTTAATACAAACTAAAGGAATCCTTGTCTCTTGAAGTGTGCTACTGTATATGATAAATACCTGAATATACCTGTCTGTGGTGACAGTATGTGCACAGACGTTTATGCTAAAATCATAATTGTTATTGCTAAGATTATGAGTTCCTCCCTCTTAGTCAAAAGGGAGTGGTGGTAGCTTAACCTCCCTAGGAGTTTGATTATGTCCATATTTCTGTGCTCAAAGTGGTACTTTTTTTGCATGGAAATATGTATTTTTTTTTTTGTAGGCCTATCATTTTTAGGAATAACTCACTGAAATCTGTCCGAACAAGAGTCTAGTAAACATCCCGGGTATGTTAAAATTTGAAACACAAAATCATAAATTATAATTTAATAAATAATCATAAAAATAATAATATAATAATACATTTATTTCAATAATATAATCAAACCAAAAACACTGAAATTTGAACTATAGCTCCAAGTACGCACATCACTGAGCAAAGTCGCAAAATCGTTTTCAGTGTCTGATGATGAATTTCCCCACAAATCATTATCACTCAATTCTGCAAGTGGTTCTAATTTACTATCGCTGTTCTCTAGCTGGTCTAAAACCGATTTTAACCTAAAGGGACCCTTTTTGGATGCCATGGATGTTTCTCAGTTTTCAGGCAGAAAGAACAGTAAAAATGCAGGCAGGGCACAGGACAAAGCAGTAGGGACAAAATGTATGTGAAATGGTTTGATACAGTAATGTTTTACTATGCTATTTTAGTGAATTTAGTGAATGTCATTTTTTGTCATTTTCAAATCTCCCACCAGTTCTGTCCCCCGTACGTCCCAACGTCGCAGGGGACGGAACCCAGAAGACAGATGCCGGCATCGGCCGGAGGACATGGCCGGGGACACTGCAGGAGGGACATCGCGGGAGTGCAGGACAAGGTAAGAGAAGAACAGATCCCAGAGCAACGCCGCTTGGAAAGCCTGAGTGTAGCTTGTGGTACTGAAACTTTACCCCGAGCTACACTCGGGAATACCGCCAGGGAGGCTACACAGTTAATTGCTAATTAACCTAACTCAGTGACAATCGCTCTCAGGCTGCTGGCATCTAGAATGTTGTGCCGTGAGCTGATAAATCTTTGTACCGGGTGAAGCTGAGAATGGCATTGTTACGTAAGTGACAGCATGGTGTGAGAATGACCAATCCTTTGTCATAAGTTGGTGACAAGGGCAGGGGTTGGGCACCGCATTCGTCACACTAGCCACATGTAACCAGCTCAGTGGTTACATAATCAATTACTCTTTACCCTGGAATTCATTGAATACTGTCAATTCATGAACTTAAGACCAACTTATGAAGCATCATACCACTTGTAAATTAAATTGGTAACTTTTAACCCTAATTTATAGCATGTGTCAGATCATCAGACTTGGCAGCAACTATCCACTCAGTTTCTCCAGTAATCCTCTCCAAACTGTTTATCAGAAAAATATAAGAAACTCCATAGTGTTGACTGGAATTTTTTTTAAATATAAGTAAAAACACTCACATGTAAAAAGTAAAACCAAACATCTACATAACCCTCTGCAATCGCCGTTTGTTTCATCAAACCCCATATAACCAGTAGTACCAGATTCATTATGTTGTAACTCTCCTTGGACCTCTTCAGGAACCACCAACTTTGGCTATCTGACACATGCTGTAATGACCTCCTATAATTACAGAGGGACATCTGAATAGGTGAGAACATACCTGAGGAGCATTGGTGGAGAAGAAGTGTGGGATTTATACACAGAAGAGTGTTTGACCATGGTGTGGAGAGTGTGACGTATGACACATGAAGTATATTTCACTCAGAATTGGTGCACTTGTGTATGGTAGCCAATCAGCTTCTAACCTCAGCTTGTTCAAATAACCTTTGACAATAAAACCTGGATGCTGATTGGTTTCTATGTAGAAGTTCACCTGATTTTGCCCTCCCTAGCTTTAGTTAAAAAAACCCAGTAGATTTAGAATTGATATAAGAGACTGGTAGTATTTTTCACTATGAATGAAGATGTTTGAGAGTTATTGAACACTGCTCATTCATACATATTTGTGTGAACACAGTTGATTTATATGTTTTGATTTCGCAAGTTTTTTTCAGGAACCAGTTTTTGTGGAATAATTATATGAGTCATTCACAATGTACACTTATGTATACTTTATTTTGGTGTATAAATTTGTGATAAGGAGAGGTTTATTATAGGAACACCCTATTGTAGATGTATTTGTACATATATATGGATCACATTTGTTTTAAGGGAAAGAGCTGCTGCATCTGTATATTGTTGTTTAATTTAGTTACAGTATGTGAATCACTTTTTGTGCTAGTTTGTTCCTGCATATAATAAATAAAGGGGCAAAGCTTATTTCAGCAGCTTAGGAACATTACACCATTTATATTTAACAAATAAAATGTCTAGATTCCCAAAGCTCAACTCTGCAGACTGCCATTTCTCCTAGGGCCCAGCTAGTGGCTTCTGTCACTGCGCCAATCCTGAAAGAATGAGAAGCATGTATGTTCTCAATTAAGACAGGTCCATGTAAAAAAAATGTGAAAATGTTGTTTTTAACTAAAAATAAGATAGCCAAGAACCACCACTGTGCCATCAATAAAAGACCTAAAAGTCATCAAGTGCAATTGCAGAAAACTGTAGTACACTGAACTGGACACATAAAGCAAAAACAACCCCATTCAACTGCATCTTAAAACCCCTACCTGCCTAGTTCATTTTGGAATAGCAAATTAAAACATGTATCACTGAATCGATATAAATCACACCTGACATTTGAAGACCCATTATAGCAATACTGAAGGCACTGTGAAATGAAAATGCCAACCTAAACAAACAAAGTTTGCAGCCATCGCTACACACAACCCTTAACTCTCCAAACATCAATTCTAATAATAAAAGCATCACTGTCCATCCCGATATTCACAGTACAAGCTTCTTTCATAAACCCTTTCACCACCTGAGGTACTATAAAATCTTTGGTTGTAACCCTCCATCCCTTTTTTATTTTAAAATAAAACCAAAGCTCTGTTAGAGATCTTTTAACTGCTAAAGCTAAAATACCCAAGCTCAGCAAGGAAGAAAAATAACAAGTCTGCCATCACCTCATTCAACAACACATACTGAATCCCAGCCTCAAACTCATACCACTCCCTCCACATCCTGGAATGAGATTCCCAGGTTGTACCTTCCAAAATATTCCTCACCAGACAATCGACCCAATACTCCTAACATTCTCGTGCCCTTAAACTCGAAATTGTTGAACCCCTGGTGACAGTTCTGGAAGTCCCTCCAGCTGAGACAATGCATATACTATACCATTTTGGTCCATGTTCACAGCCTTAAATTGAATTCTGAATGGCAATAAAGGTCAAAATACCTCACCAGGTTGACTTGCGGGGGAAAGATCTGAAGTACTGTAAACTTGTTGACCACTGTGACAACATGTTGTCAGAGTAAAATAACACTGACCTAATAGCCATCAACAACCTCCAAACAACCACTGCAACTACTAATAAAAAAAAAACTCTGGAAAGTAATATTCTTTGTAAAACCCAAGGTTTCCTATGTAAACGGCAGCTGACCTTGACATCACTTACTTTACAAATATGCCCCCTATTCCACTGCACCTGTGAAAAGGCAAAATTGCTCACTGGGTTAAAACACATCCAGCCATAAAAATCTTCTGTTGTACTTTGATAAAAAGATCAATACCTGCAGATCATCCCTCACCTCTCTAGCTACCCAAATATGGTGGTATTTGTGCCCCATGGAACTAGAAAGGCAAACATGTTGCCCATCTGCACAATTTTGCAGGCAAAACTCAACTGGCCTAGCAGAGACTGAATATTTTCAAGGTTATCCTTTTGTTACCAAGTCTGCTAGCTTAATTACTGACATGGGACATTCTGTCTACTTAGAATTAATTTTGATTCCTAAGAATTTGATTAATGTGGCAAGACTCTCTGTTTTCTCATTGGAAAACCAAATTTGGCAGAAACCAAACACAGCCTGTAATATTTGCCCACAAGTAGACATCACACTGGGGCTAGCTAAAAGTAAATCATCTAGGTAGTGCACCAGTCCTGAAGAACCAGATTCCTTGAGCACTACCTATTCAAGAAATATACCAAAAGAGATGGCACACCCCATAGGCAAGCACCTCTTGATGTAGCAAGCCCTTCTGAATTCAATCCAATAAATAAAAGCTGTCAGGTGACACAGATAGCAAACAAAAAGCAGATTCAGTGTCTATCTTTGCCATAAGTGTCCCACGCCCACCCCACCCCATATTCCTGACTATGCAAACAACCAAACCAAAAGATGTGTAAGACACTCTAAAAAGCTCAGGATCAATGTCATTATATATTTAAGCCCCATGATGATATGACAAATAAGGAATCATCCTGAATCTCCTGGGGTCCTTCTTGGGGACTATGCAAAAGAAACATACTTAAAACTCTAAATAAAGGTTTTTGAAAAAGTGTCTGTTATCCTACCCAAGTATAGCACCCACTGGGCTATGGCCCCTTTAATCCACCTGGCAGAGTGCTATTGCTTTATTCTTGTAAACGTCCTCAGCCACAGATTGTTTCTCTCCCTGTTTGATGGACAGCACAAGCAGAGTGCTCTTGCTCGATCCATGCTAGTCTCCCCAGCCAAAGATTTTTGCTCTCCTTGTTTGATGGACAGTGCAGGGAGAGGACCATATTTTATTGCCATTGCAGCCTAGGGGCTGGACCATCGCATACAAATGGGAGTAGAAGAACTTTCATGGACTAGTGCAACCTAGGGAACTTATAGAGGTCAGGGAAAGCAAAGCTCCACCAACTGCCTAAGAGGAGACAATGTGGTTGGGACCCATGGCTGAGTGGGGTGTCCAGGAGTGTGCAGCAAGGGTTATGAAAGCTGATGTGGTTGCTACCACTGTATTTGATATTGTGTATGCCAGGGGAGATAGCCCAGGGGACCCAGAGAGAGAGCTGCATACAAGAGCCCACAGAGAAGCTGCTGCAGGAAAGTTCATGTGGCTGCTGAGCTGCATGCAGGGAGCAGGCAGCTGATGTGCTGTGAGCTGCTGGGTGCAGTGGCCAGAGGGAAGATAGACTGTGCTGCTGCTCCAGAGACAGCATTGTTGTTCCAATATCCTGCTGTATAAGATATGTTGTTCCAGTTTCCTGCAGTTCCAGAGTATTCCAACGTCTGGTTGCTCCAAAGGACACATCAGAACTTATGTCTGTGGTAAGAGGCTTTATGACCACCCTGTACTGATACTTCTCCATTGCTGTTGTTAAAAGCTGGCCGGGGCCCCAGGTACAGGTATGGGTCATCACGTGAAGGTAGAGGGACCTAAACAATTCAACAGCTCTCCCCAACAGTAAGTGCTACACCTCTTTGTGCAGTTTCTCTTGTACCACATCTGAATACTCAAAGGCTGAACACAAAGCAGAAAAATAATTGATCCTACAGACAGATGCACTAGAAACACAAAAAACATTCATAATGTTGTGATATAAGAGATCAGCTGTAACCCAGCTGTAACCCTCTGAGGTATGATGAAAAGGCTGGTTGCCTTGAAATGCGTCACCGCCCCCTCGGACAACTCCCAGCAACGTCTTGACATCACTTCCGCTCGGTGGCCATCTTGGATGCGCCTCAAGCTGGCTCCAGTACCCACGCTGATGTGAAAGACCAGCAGCGCCCACCCTGAGCACGGTTCCTCCCTGCACCGTGACTCCCGATACCAACGCCTGCCGTCCTCGCTCCTTCCTTGGGACCCACCTAGAGCGCTAGCCACTGTGAGAACCCTGGCCCCTGGCACTCCAGCCATCCGCTCTTGATGTCCAGCCAAGATGACATCCTCCCTCTTATACCTGATGCCTGATATATACCCACGTCTTGTGAGTTTTTAAATCTTGTGTGCAATAAATTGTTACCATTTTACTACACTTAGTCTGGTGCACTTCTCTCTCCTCTATTCCTCTACACAGAGTCTGGTTTACGCTAGAGAGTGCAAGCCTCACGACGGTGTTCACATTGCAGATATATATATGTCTATATATCATCTATTCCTACCAACCACCCTTCTACTCAGTACTGCCTGTACTACAAGACTCTTTCCTCCCCCCTTTGTACTATTTAAGCTGCATAACCCACCCTGTACCACCATATACTTCCGTCACTCCCACAATATTTTTTCCTCCCCTCTTATTTTGCGGAGAAGACCCCATGTCCTCCTAATAACTGAACTATTTATACATCTCCTAAGACTTTCTGTGTGAACTTTATACCCATCACTACCTCTCTTGCACCAATTACATCTTCTGTTTGTAACCCAGCTGACACCCAGTTTTTCCCTTTTCATAACTGTGTTATGATCCCAAGCAGGAAGTGCTGGATCCTGACTGAAAGAGATTTAAAGATGCCACCTATGAGAAAGCCCCTGATGCACTATAAGGATAGGTTTTTGGGGCAGACTGCAATCTCATCCACAATGCAAAATCCCATGAGGGAAACATTGACATGCGTTGCCTAAATTGCTCATTGCACCTAAGCCATGCAGTGCCTCTTTAGGTCCACTGCATTTCCACAATAAAATCCAAGTAACAAAATAATCCCGAGCACTTTTCCAGTGTTTTCTCCTCTATATTACTGCCCAGAATGGCAAAGACTTGAAGCCAAAAGGTTCTAGGGATTTCCCTATATCTCCTATCCTCATCCTCCTCTTTCCTGTGTTCCCATGAGTCCTAAAGAGACCTTTGAAATATACATAATCCCTGCTATTTGCCACATCTGAGGTGGACAGAGGTTTTCCCCTTGCTTGGGATTTGGCTGCATAAGTCAAGGATGATCATTATGCGTACCTTTGTTGGGTGTAACACAGTCATTGTGGGAGATATGCTTAGATTCGGAACCACAGTATACGGGGGCCTTAGCTGTATGAACCAACCCCATTGAGCTATTATCAACCACCAAAGGACTACCAGGTTTGCATGGATCCACTCCTTCCAACTGGGCCAAAAAAGGTCTCAGGGTAGACAGCAGTTCACCTGAACCCTCCACCAAAACCACCCAGATGCTAAATAGATTCTGCCAGAATATTTGGTTATCTCTGTGAACATGTAGGAAATGTAGAAGAAAAGTGGCATTCACAAGTTTGGCCACCACAGGTAGCCAACTGTGATATTAATGATTCATTTGTGTTAACAAGGTCTCCTGGAGTCCAGACCTATCTGAACAGGCATGAACCCTTAGGGTTTTTTTGTATGGTGCCGTTTACATAGTCAGTTGTTTGTTCTACAGGTTGACTAACCATGGGTACCTGAAAAAAAGCAAGACATGTGACACCCCCTAATCACCTCTCACTCTGGGAAGCCACATTCACATATATGACCCCAACACCAATCCAAAATGTTAGAGAAACCAGAAGAGTAAATCTTCAAAAATGGACCCTGTTCCAGTGACAGCTGTCTAAGTGGAGGTTTCGTTTCACATTGTAGAGATTCCTCTCATTTTCAAAAGAAATGATGGAGAATGTCCCCAAAGGGGTTTTAACCTTTCTCTGTATTCAAAACCAAATACAAAAAAAAGTTTTCACAATGCACACATTTTAAAGGTAGGGCTGTGGCAGTAGTCACCAGTCACAAGTTGATGGAGAATCCCATTACACACTTTTGTCAAGTTCTATTGGCCATAATGTACAGGGATTTACCCATTACTTTTTATAGATTCTTAATTCCAACATTTTGATGTACTGATCTTCTTGATAGTTCACTTGATAAATAAACAAAGAACTTTCAGTCGGGGGGGCGTGGCTTGGCGCCGAGCGGAATGGCCGCTTAATGTAGGAGCTCCCGCCGGCCGGATCGGACTGCCAAACAGCGTGGTAGGGAGGGGTAAGACAGACCCCTCACATCATGGGTAAACACGAGCGGACGCTCTCCGGCACCCGATTGCGGTCCCCAAGGGGCCCCAAGCCAGCAGGGAGACACATCAAGGAGCTCTTTAGCTCCCAGGCACAGAGAGCAGGGCCGCAGCCACCTCCCTCTCTCTCTCAATCCCCCTCTCCCCCTCCCTCTGCAGCCTCAGCCTCTGACACAGGCTGCTCTTCCTGCATGGCTATGCAGGCTGGAAGTGACACAGTGCCACAGCATGATCTCTCTCCTGCCACACAGTCCCTGTCCCTAAAAGATCTACATGCTGTGGCCTCTGATATAAAGGCCTCTCTGGCCACTACCCTGACCACTGCCCTTAATGATTTAAGGGAAGACATTCGCGCAATGGGCTCAAGACTGGCTGAGGTAGAAACGGTCTCCAGTAGCAACAAGAATGCTATACTCCACTTACAGCGACAGTCAGGGGTCCACACTGCGACTATCAGAGAGTTCTACAGGCAGATTGAAGACTTGGATAACCGTGGCCGTAGACATAACATTAGACTCCGCGGTGTACCAGAATCCGTGGAAAACCCTGATATACCTAAGGCAGTGACAACCATCTTTAACGACCTTCTGGGTCGCCCGCTGGCGACCCCCATTGAGATTGAGCGTGCACACAGAGCAAGTCGGCCCAGGGGGAGCGATGTGGATCCACCCAGAGATATCATTTGCTGCATTGTTAACTTCCCGCTCAAGGAAGATATACTTAGATGCGCTAGGATCAGAAGGCATCTGTCATATGAAGGAGCGGATATACAACTGTACCAGGATTTATCCAGCATGACCCTACAACAAAGGCGAGCTTTGAGGCCACTACTAGAGTCGCTCCGTTCCCACAATATTATATATAGATGGAGATTTCCGTTTTGTCTTTCAGCTCGGGTTGGCGGCCACACATATGATTTGCGAATTCCTGAAGTTCTTCCATCTTTTTGCTCGTCACTGAATATCCCATTGATTGACCTGCCTGACTGGCAGGGGTCTCTGAGAGGGCTTCCGACTCTGACCCCATATTCAGCAGATGGTGCAATGGACTGGCAGGGCCATTCCCTTTGTAGAAGACGGACTGTCCCTTCGACTCCTCCAAGACCTCCCATTGGAGGCGCGGTGGCTGCTTCTAGCCCATCGGCCTCCCCTGCGCACAGAAAGCAACGGCACGAGCCTTAATTGGCTCCCGCTCCCCTTTCATCGGGCCACTTCTGTGTAATTTTTTTCAGCTGCCTGTGGTTCATTATACTTCTTCTGTTGTTCCCATGGCCTTCCCTATGGAGCCCCGCATGCCTCCTCTCTCACAACCTGTTTTGCGCTGGACTCCCTTTCTGATTGCCACGTCATTTGTTAGCTTTTTGGGGAACCTACGCTTCTGGACTCCGACCAGCACCCACTAAGGGAAAGACGCCATGGGGGTGTCTCCACTGTACCCCTGCCTCATTGGTTCCTGGACCTGCTCCGAGTGATAGTCGGCTGCTCCGTTGTGGATTTCTTGACCCCTGGCTCGCTCTCTACTGCTGAGATTTGGCTCCCCGGATCCCCCAGCTGACCTTCTGTCCCCTCCTCATCTGGATTCCGCCCAGTGATCTGGTCGCTCTTGTATCTGCCTTAGTGGTCGGCTTCCGGATCGTCCGCCCACCTTTTGCTGCATCCTCTTCGTACCCAAGGGAACCCCTCCTGCCTCATTGTCTGACGCTCTGTTATCTTTGAAGCGGCTCCCAGCTGAACTCTGCCTCTCCCTGGCGTTCTATGACCGGCTATACCCAGTTGACTTCTTCAGTGCTGGCGCAAGAGGGCTGAGTATTGCTTGCACTGTATTTGGGACTGTGGAGGTGGGCTGATGTCGGGATGGGGGGTGGGTTTGGGGATGGTTGTGGTGGGGGGAGTTGGTGGGGTGGCTCCTGGGGTTACTGCTTCTTGCCTATGGTTAGATGGACGAGCATCCCCTTCCCTGCTTCCTTTGGGGTTGTCCCGCCTGGCCTTGCCTTCTTCTCATTGGGTTATTCCTGTTTCCTGCTCTTGCTGTCAAGCGGCTTTTAGGGATAATAGCATGGGCGGGGCCCCCTTGAGGTTCATTTCCCCTTTGCTCTAAGGATCTTAGTGGTGGTGCGGTTGTGGGGGAGGTGATGCTCGTCCCTTTTGTGATGATGGGGTCATTGATTGTACTACTTATATACACTCGCAGTATAGGGTCAGTGCTTTGTTTAGTATCGGCTTCATTGGTGCTGATCCTGGGATGTTTAGCCTGTATTTGCTAACCATTTGGGGTTCCATTGTGTTTCTCATTGTTAATGTCTTGATTTTCGTTTGTTTTGCCTCTGCTAACCCGTTGATAACTTTGTTTTTTTGTTAAGGAGATGCTTGCAATATTCGTCTTGGCCCTCCACCCTTCCACATTTGTCTTCCCTCGTTTCAGGCCTTGCGACCGTCTCCACTTTCTCCAACCCTTCTCTTATATATGTGTCCTAGAGTTAACCGGACACCCGGGCTTGGATAGCGTGGGGACGGTTTTTGACCTGATTTACACCTCTCAGGAGTTTTTTTTTTCTGTCCCAGCCTGCGCTTTAGTGCCCCCTACATGGCTTACACTTTGCCACTTCATGGAGTTGGTATGAGTCCCTTCCTACGCGTGTTTTCTCTAGAACCTCCTAAACCTTATGTCACTATCGAACTCCTCCCTCCTCTTCACATAACTTCTCACCTGCTTACATATTTTGGCGTGACCACCGGCCGGCGGTGGCGTTAATTCTCGTCTCGGCGTCCTCCTCGTTCCCCACACAGTGGGCTCTGTGAGCTCCTACTGATCGTCTATACGGCGCGTTTTACTATACCGTTTGTTTCCATTTCTTGCTTCTCTTTCTTTTCTTTCTCTTTCCACCGCCTTCATACTTTCTCTCCTAGTTTTCTTCCCCTTTTCTTCTCATAGGGAACAGCGGGTCTCTTCCTCAAGCCGTTTATCTTTTCCACTTTTTCTTCTTATACTCTCCCCCTCCCCCCCTTTTTTTTTTTTCTCCCTTCTTCCCTTTCCCCTCATCCCTAGTGCATTTTACTGACGGGTTATCATGTCGGCCTCCACCTCAGTCTCAGGACCATTGTCCTTGAAATGCCTATCATTCAATGCCAAGGGCCTGAACGTGCCCGAGAAGCGTTCCATGTTGCTCTCTTACGTGCGCAAACAAAAAGCGGATGTAGTCTTCCTCCAAGAGACGCACTTTCGCCAGGACTCTATCCCCAAACTTTTCAATTTCCATTTCCCTACAGTTGTCCATGCTGCTAACCCGCTAGCCAAATCAAAGGGTGTTGCCATTTTACTCGCTAGACCTTGTCCTTTCTCGGTGTCGGACTCCCTTGTTGATCCAGAAGGTAAATACCTGTTTGTAAAGGGTTTTTGTACTAAGCGACCTGTTACACTGGCCAATGTTTATGCTCCTAACACCAAGCAGGTTACTTTCATGCGCTCAATTACCACCGCCCTGGCTGGGTTCCAATCCGGAATGTTGATTTTCGGGGGCGACTTGAATATTCCACTAAGCCCACTGTTAGACTCCTCTTCAGGTAGCTCCTTTCTGCCGTTCAAGGCCCTTAAACACATACGCACACAATTACAACATCTACAATTGCATGACTCCTGGAGAACCCTTCACCCTTCTGTGAAAGATTACACATTTTACTCAGCTCCCCATAATAAATATTCCAGGATAGATTATTTCTTCCTGTCGCAATCGGATCTTCCACTCCTCCATGCTGCTTCGATAGAACCAATGGTTCTTTCCGACCATCACCCCATCACCATGACCTTGCGGTTCCCTGATGTGTTCATTCGCTCGAAATTCTGGCGCCTGGATGCTTCCCTTCTTGCAGATTCCGCTATTTTACAGGAGATACGCTCCAATCTGACGGAATACTTTTCCCTAAATTCCTCTCCTGATATCTCCCCCCTCACGCTGTGGGAAGCCCACAAGTGTGTTATCCGTGGCTTTCTCATTGCAGCGGCGACAAAGCGCAAAAGAGATAGACAAGAACATTTGAAATTCCTCACGGGCAGGATACACTCCTTGGAGAGGGCGCATAAACGGTCTCTGGCTGCGTCGACCTTATCTGAACTAACGAGTCTACGCTCACAACTTCTTACTGAACTGGGCAGGGTGGTTAAGAAATGGTTCATCCTTTCACAAAAGCTGTATTATGAATTTGCTAATAAGAGTGGGAAGTTTCTCGCCAGAGCTCTCCGTGAGAAAAGATCCAGCATGACGGTGCACAGAATCAGGGGTTCTGATGGCACTATAGCCACTTCTAACCCTGACATTGCCACCCACTTCGAACAATTTTACACTTTCTTATATAATCTTCCTCCGGAACACCCCCCTCTGCCCACTGACAACTCTAGGGCCTCCCTGATTTCCGAGTTTCTCCGCCTTCACGGCCCGGCGGCCCTCCCGGAGGACTTGGCTGCATCGCTGGACACAGACCTGACACTGAATGAGTTGCAGTGTGCTCTGCAACGGATGAAACCGGGTAAGAGTCCGGGCCCGGACGGCTTCTCGGCGGCCTATTATAAATCTTTCCTTGACATCCTGGGTACCCCTTTCCTATCGGCATTCAACACTTTCTCGCAAGACCCCCAACCTCAAAATCGCCTTCTGGAAGCCCATATCACAGTTATTCCTAAAGGTGACAAGGATGCCACACAAGTTTCTAATTATAGACCCATCTCCCTGCTGAATGTAGACATTAAACTCTTTGCGAAAATCCTTGCCAATCGACTTCTTCCTCTGCTCCCCTCCTTGATCCATTTGGATCAAGTTGGATTTATCCCGGGTAGGGAGGCCAGGGATAATACCATTAAGGCCCTCAACCTCCAACATTGGCTCTGTAAATCTACCTTTGCCGGTTTCTTCCTTTCCCTGGATGCGGAGAAGGCCTTTGATAGGATCGCCTGGGACTATCTGAAGGTGTCTTTGGTGCAATTGGGTCTGGGTGAGAAGATGCTCAATTTTATAATGTCCCTGTATTCAGGCCCTACTGCGCGTGTCCGGGTCAATGGTCATTTGTCAAACTCTTTCCCTTTGGGCAACGGCACGCGTCAGGGTTGCCCCCTCTCTCCACTCTTGTTCGTCCTTTCCTTGGAGCCCCCTCTACGGAAGTTGCGCTCTAACCCCGACATCAAAGGAATTGTGGTTTCGGATAAGGAATATAAGCTTGCGGCCTACGCGGACGATATTCTTCTCTTCCTTGCCGAACCGCATATTACTCTGCCGAATTTACTAAAGGACTTTGCATTTTTTCGTTATTTGTCGAACTTTAAGATTAACTTTTCCAAGTCTTTCGCTCTCAACATCACCTTGCCTTCGGAAGTGGTTTCTGATTGTGAGTCGCGTTTCCCGTTTCATTGGAAAAGGGACTCACTTTCTTATTTAGGTGTACAGCTTACCCGCAACCCCGACGATTTATATGCTAAGAATTTTTTACCCACTCTTCGTTCTCTCCAAGAGGATCTGAATAAATGGCACCGTCCTTGCTTTTCGTGGTTTGGAAGAGCTGCGATAATTAAAATGAACATCCTTCCTCGCCTTCTCTATCTCTTTCAAACTCTGCCCATCCACATACCGCTTGCCTTCTTCACATCCTGTAGGAGGCTCTGTTCTCTATTCCTTTGGAACCATAAACGCCCGCGCATTGCTTATTCCCAACTGATTCTCCCTAAACTTGATGGTGGTATTGGCCTTCCTGACCTTCACCATTACTATTTGGCGTGTCAGCTCTGCCATGTAGTGGACTGGCACGTCCATTCTGCTTCTAAAGATTGGGTGCAACTAGAACATGCCTTCTCGTTTGCACCCCTGATTTTGATCCCTTGGCTGCCGCTGAAGCATACGCCTCAGGTTCTTCTCACTCACCCTTTGATAGGCCCTACCCTGAAAGCCTTCCGCTATACCTGCAAATAATCATCTATTTCTGCGTCTCCGAACTGTCTCACTTCCATCCGACTCAACCCTGACTTCCCCCCTGGAATGCACAAGAACTTTCTATCTGAACATTGGCCGCATGATCAAATTTTAGCCAAACACTTTCTCCACGAAGGCCAGATGAAATCACTCCACGAACTGCGTGAAAGCTTGGGTACCCGTGATTTTCCTCTCTGGGTTTATTTGCAAATAAGGCATTATCTGCTCTCGCATAAACCTTTCTGTGATTGGACCCGCCCTCTTACCCCTTTTGAGGATATTTGCTCGAAAGGAGAACCGCGTAAGCATTTGATTTCAGAAATTTACCCCCTCTTAATTGAGAATAGGGCCTATAACTCCCTACCCTCTTGTCAGGCCTGGAATAGAGATCTGGATGATAATTTGTCGGATTCCGACGGGGCACGTGTATTCAAATATTCTCATAAATGCTCCCTTAATGTCTCAACGCAGGAAAACGGTTACAAATTGGTATCGAGGTGGTATCGCACCCCTTCACGAATTGCTCATTTTAATCCTTCTTATCCCAATACCTGTTGGAGGTGTGGGGCTGCGGACGGATCATTTTTACACATCTGGTGGTCCTGTCCGAGCATTCAACCGTTTTGGCAAGAGGTTCATAGGATTGTAGTTTCGGTGACGACCGTGCCTCTGGATCTGTCTCCGGCCCAGTTTCTCCTCCATCATTCCTCCCTTCCGGGGGGACAATATCATAGATCTTTGGCCATGCATATGGTCAACGCGGCCAGACTCTGCCTTTCCATTCTTTGGGGCTCTTCTCGCCCCCCCTCTGTTCGTGATTGGCTTGTCCGTGTGGGTAAAATGGCAGACATGGAGGAACTAATTGCGTCGGCCCTTGACACTCCCACTAAATTTTCCCACATCTGGGCCTGCTGGATCTATTTCACAACTACTCCTACATACAGGTCTCTTATGGACCACTAGGTCTGACTTGGTCCGGCTTTCCTGCTGATGTTACTTCTTTACAGTAGTTTCTGTGGTAGGCACTGAGACTCTTTTCGATAATGTATCCCTTCCCATGCGACTCTGGCGTTGGCTCAACTCTTATTCCCATACATGATTAACCCCAGATATTGCTGTCATTACTCACCCCATATGTTTTTTCCCCCCCCCCCCTTCCCCACTATTAATTTTTTTTTTTTTCTTTCCACCCCCATCCTCCCCTTTCTGTTCCCATCATTTTTCTTTCTACCTACCTTTCTTTCTTTTCTCCTTTCTCTTTTCTTCTCGCCTCTTGCTTTGCTATGCTACCTGGAACACTAGACATGCCATTCTTTCACTCTCCCCACTTCCATCAACGGCTCCTACTGCAACGTTTGCCGGTTTTGTAACTCTCCCCATTGCCATAAGTTTTTGACCGAATCTTACGTTCAGGTGCTATGACCACTCTTCCTATCGCTACAGCCCTACATGACGAAGCACGAGCGCAGAGGGTATTATATGATGCATTTACACCCCATACTATACTATATTGGCTCCGGTTTGCTGCAAGCATAACCTTATTGTACTCGGGTTTTGTATCATTGCATTATCTGTATTTTCTTGTTTGAGTTAGTGCTGTGTCGCTGTAGATTGTGCCTGCTGTTTCGCTTAGGCACCCTGTACATGTCTTTTGTACCATTATGTTTTTTTATTAATAAAGGCTTTCTTTTTGGAAAAAAATAGAACTTTCAGTCCCCTTTCACACTTCATGTAGCACGAACACACGTTCTACTCTAATTATTTGTCATGTTATCTATTTATTATTAATTACAGGTTCTTGTATAGCGCTGTCAATTTACGCAGTGCTTTACACACATATATATGTATATATATATATATATATATATATATATATATATATATATATATATATATAGTACATTCACATCAGTCCCTTTTTCCACTTAACAAAATTAAAGCAGCAAAATGCACATTTGATGGCTTAGTTTAGGGTGCCAATAACAATTTAGGGCACCACAAGTGTTTCCTGTGCATTTTGTGGCACGTTCAGGAAACACAAACTGTGAATGGTGTATCAGTGCACCTCATTCTAAAGTATGGTCCTCTTTCCATATATATTCTTTTACAAAATCAAGGCCTTTAAAGACATGGTTCAGTACAAAATACAGTGCTTTCCAATAATAAAAAAAGCTTCCATAAAGAAAAAGCCAGTCTACCTTTGATTGAAACCATTCCAACAACATGCAGTCAGGAAATAACAGGGAAATCTTATTTACCAATGAATAAAGGTCCATTGCAATATCTATGGATCGTGTTTTATTGGTATAATAAAATATATTAGATGGAAAAAAATATTTTTTCCCAGGATCAATGCAGCTGATGCAGTTTGGAATGAATAACATTTGGAAAGCGCACAGAAAAAGAATATATACAATAACATGATAGCTATAGTATGTTATAGATGTTCTGAGTGACAGAATGTGGAGAAAATATGAGCCGGATAAGCTGCAAATAAAGTAATGCCCAGCAAAATATGCATTCTGGAGCGAATAATTGGCACTTAAAGGGGACCTGTCATTGAAAAAACAAACTTCAAATAAACATGCAGAACTCATGTCAGCATCACATAAGCAAGTTCTATTTTGGGTGAAAAAGGTGAAAACGTATATCTGTCTTACTATGACAAAAAAAGTACCCCTGGGCAATCTTACATCACATGCTGACAGAAAATTAAGGAATTTCACATTATGAAGTCGGCTATAGATGGATTAAATCTCAAGCGGTTCAGCAAGGACTGGCCAAGATTCGAACCATCTATGTGTAGGCTGATTGTAACCAATTTGTTTGCTGTGTGACCTGGGTAAATCAGCCTGTCCAGTTTTTCATACGATTATTGCCAGCGGCTATAGCCGCTGGCAATAATCACTGTGTTCTCCTGGAAGCGATGGTTCCAACGTCCATCCTACCTACCTAGCTGTATCGATGGAGGAATCGAGCATTTTTCACATTGTCTATGGCAAGGGCGGACTGACAACTCATGGGGCCCCCGGGGAATAGGGGATCATGGGGCCCCTGAGTCCTTCCCCAAACTCAAAAAAGCCTATGAAAAAGGTACCAGGGGCATTTCATGGGGCCCCCTACTGACCCCGGGCCCTCGGGCAGTGCCCGAGTTTTCAAATGGTCAGTTCGCCCCTGGTCTATGGCCAGCTTTAGAGTTTGCAAGGAGTCAACTTTTAATCAGACAGACATGGTCTAATAACCATGGCAAAAGATAAGATCAGTAAGGCACATACACTATGCATCAGCAGTAGGCAAGAAACAGAACCTGCATATCAAATGAGCAAATATATCTGCCTTATATGCACACATATTTGCAAGCTGTACACACAAAACAAAGTTTACAAAACGTATTTAAAACATTAACAAAATGATAAGATTATGTGCATTACATGTACTCCTCGCTAACATTACAGAAATAAAGACTAAGTTTATAGCAGTCTGAATTACTTATTATTACAGAAGACCATTTAACTACATGTTCTCCCTAACTAAGGCTGGCCATAGACGGGTTGTTTATCGGCCGTTTTTTGTGGGTTTTCCAGCATGACCGATAAAAGTAAACGAGAAGATCCACGAAAAACGGCCGACGGTATTGCCCCACTAACGGTGTGAATATCGGCCGATTTTTCATGCGGACGAAAATTCGGCCAATAAACGACCCATCTATGGCCTACATAAGGCCTCAGTGAAACTATAGAATATTTTATTCCTGGGTGGGGCACTAGTCAAACGCTATCCAGAGGCTAGCGGCTGTGTTGTGATGAGACATCCCTTGGAGATCACTGCAGCTGAGACATCAAGCTAAATATGAGGCTGAATCAGGATGACATCTTTTGGAGATAGTGCTTCTTACACATACAGTAGTGCTGATACAAGCTTACTTTGATTTCAGCTGTTAGACCTATTTTTATGTAGATCTAATAGTGACAGATGAGTTGTCGCTTACTATCCTTAACTCGTTGACAGAAACGACTGATGCATTCTTAGAAGCAGTTGTGGTTTGTATGGCTTATTCCAACACAATGATATAATTTTTTGTTTTTTATGTATTAGGTTCTCTCTCTCTCTATTTATATATATATATATATATATATATATATTGTGGGAACTCGCTTCAAAGTGGTAGAGCTTTTAAACGCACACAGCTACTCGCTTTCTTTAAGGGCCTTTTTAGCCCACTTTTATTTAAATGAAACAGTTCAATAACATAAGAGGTTCCCACGCAGGGGTATCCACCATCACACAAAACAAAACTCAGCCTCCTGGCTTATACTCCGCTTGATGTCTGCCTCCTGCAGACTTCTTCAAGACACAGCTCTTGCACACCGCTGGCCACTAGCACACAGCTAGTCTCTAGCAGCCCCTTGCTGCTTTTGGCTTCCACCTCCCCTAGGTGAAGCCCACCTGACTCCTAGCTGCTGGGGTGGAGCCCTGCTGACTCCTAGCTGCCGGGGGGTGGAGCCCAGAACCCTGGTCCTGACCCTACAAAAGAGCCGTGCACACCTGTGCAATCAGTGTAATGGCCATTCCCAAAACCTGGTCCCAGGATTGGAGATTTCATCCCTCCCAGATCTCTTTGAAATCTCCAGGCTCCAGATCCCAAAACAGACCTTACAAACAAAGGAGGAAGGTGAAAAGCCACTTTCCTCCATATCAAACATTTACCCTGGAGCCCCTCAACCTGCCTTGTTGAGAATCCAGGGTGACAGATCGCCACACTGTCACATATCCCCCCCCTTTGTTTTGAACCCGTAGGGGGCAGAACACATGACTTACAGCTTCTGGCACCTCTGTGCCAGCTCTCACTTACAGGGGTCCAATCTGGTATAACCATACCTTTCCTAAAGGGGAACTCTACCCAATGACTCCTTTGGTGTCTCTCCCCAAGCCCCATTGTCACTCTGCTATGGGCTCTACTCAGATCTTCCCTATTCTTTTTCCGAGTGCATTTCCATAACCACTTTCTCTCCTGAGATCTTAACGGGGTCCCCCTGGCTTTTATATTGACCTTTCTGCCCCTTTGCTTCAGGTTCCAAGGTTTCCTAATACCTCTCTCAGTATTACTGTCCCAAGGCTGTAGGGGAACTATTTCTACTGTATTTGTACCAGGACCACCCCCCTGATTTCTTGTACCTTTAGCTATCAAACCTGCATGACTCATTACCACAGCATTCAGTTTACCGTGAACGGTTATATTCCAGTCAATATTACACCTTTCACTACATTTTCCAGCATTAGTTAGGACAGTGTCTGTAGATGGCACACACACCATAGGGCAGCCATCACCCACGTGAACCTCACAAAATGCCACTTCACCTGGCGTCATGCAATCTGCAGGCGGCTGTCCAACCATTTTAACTTTTTCTACACCACTTGTATCTGTATACAAATCCTGAAGAGATGAGCTCTCTTCTGATCCATTTTGCCAGTTTTCAGATACCATTTGTCCCTGTATGTCAGATGTCTCATCAGACCTGCTACCTAAACCTCT
Organism: Staurois parvus; assembly: GCF_062004578.1. Taxonomy (NCBI): domain Eukaryota; kingdom Metazoa; phylum Chordata; class Amphibia; order Anura; family Ranidae; genus Staurois; species Staurois parvus. The sequence continues at coordinate 3,022,950 of NW_028317941.1, forward strand.
TTTTGGCCCAATGACCCGGATTTCTTTATGCACATCCGTTTGAGCCCTGGTCAGGATCTCTGCTGTTCTCTGGTCCATGCTCGGCCCTTCCATCTCATGTGGTTTGTCCACTGGTGCAGTCAACACACCCTTCACTGACAACTGACCAGCACCATCCTGGACCATAGCAGCAGAAATGCTTCCCACCTGGCTGTTAGGAGGTAAAACCTTTGACTCATTTTCCATTTCTCCAAAACATTTCTCATATATCACATTTACAGGTAATCCAGCAGCATACCCTGTTACAACTTTTAACACCATCAACAAATTCCAAAAAAAACAACTTTCTTGTTCCCATTTGATCTGTACAGCCAGCCATTTGGTGCTCCACCTAGTGGTACTCCGCAGTACCAGACCATCTGACTGTGGAGGAGACACCCCAGTATACATTGGTTGTACATTCCAAAGTTCAAGCATCTCCTTTAATACTTTGGTTACAGTCCAAACACTGGACTCTAAACCTAAGACCTTCCTGACGATATTTAGGGCACTGGGAATGCTGAGAGACTCACCTGCTGAGACTTGAGAAGCTGAAGTTTTTAAAGGGACGTCCTCTAAGCTGGAGATAACCACAGCCTGGTGCTCCACCAGAGTGCTGCCATGTGCTGGGCTCACTCTCAAAGTCTCAGACTCAGCATCCACAAGCTGCTCCTGATCATTCCCAGTGACAACATTATTTTGACACTCCATGCCAACATCACTTTTGTGGGTCACAGACAAAGTCTCTGCTGTATGCACGCCCTTATCTATAGGCCGTTCTATAGATCCTCCTGTTGGCACAGCAGAAACAGTGTCCACATTTTTTTGTATAAAAGCCTCATCTAACAACGAGATTAGCCTTTTACCCCAACTATCCCAGTCCATTGTATATGTGCTCAATTCGACAGTGCTCCTCAGCACCGAACCATCTGCCCAAGGAGACACATAAGAATAGACAGGCTTAGTTGCAGATCCATTGCACAAATCACTCTGGATCACATCAGACTTGGGTAACACCTGTTTTCCAACTGCAGGTTGCAATACCTCACATCCACCACTTTGCTCTGGTGGTGCTTCCTGCATTACCCACACATTTGCATTTTTGCCAGGCTGCATTAACCCACTGTTCACCTGAACACTTTCAGTAATATTAGGCTGCAGCAACACACTCCTATGACAAGGTGCAGTTCCACTCTGCTCCACCAGAGTGACATCGCAGTTGTCCAGGGTAACCTCCGACTCCAATACACGGAGACCCCTGGAGATGTCTAAGGACACCTGTGCTGTCTGACCACCAGTTGCTATGGGAAATGACCCGTCTTTAATTACAGCTTTTGCACTGCAAGAGCGTAGGGTTTTCCCAACAGCAGTACATTTCACATCAACAACAACATTAGCATTTTTAGCTCTTGTGGGCTGTACTATCCCACTACCAACCTGTGACTGGCACACATTCGTGACATCACTTTCTTTTTGAGAACCATGCACAGGCTTTACTTTAACCCCTAACTCCCCACTGTACAAGGCACTGCACAGGGAAAAGTCACTCTCAAAAGCACATTCAGTGGCCCAACTAACTGGGGTTACTCCTACATCAGAATGGACAGTCTCATAACCAGTCCTTCTCAACATGACAGTCCCAGCCATGGTTTTATCACACACAGTCTTACCCACCACAGTAGTAGGTGTCACCATCTTCATTTGAGTGCGTGGTCTCATAAACGCATCCTCAACTGCACTTTCCTTGGCAACTTTTCCCTTGCCCCAAGGTGAAGTAACAGACGCCCTCATAGGCTCCATGGACTCTCTGGCACCCCCTGCAGGCCCAACAGGAACTTCCTCCCTGTTGCCAGAGGTGGCTGCTGACATTTGAAAACAAGAATCTGGACTTGCAGTTGAAGACATTTGCCCAGTAGCAGCGGTATTCCAGAGTCTGGGACAGGAAAAGATCCCATGCCCCCACTGACCACATTCCAGGCATGGTACATTTCCACACTTATCTTTGTTGGGACACTGAGCCACATCTCCAATGCAGCTCCTCCTTCCAGGCACTACTTTTTCTCTGGTCGCCATGGGAGATTGCACTCTCCAAGCAGAACTTTGCTGGCTCTTTCCAACACTCTGTATTGGCTCCTCTTGATACCACTTGCCATGATCCTTGTACGACATGGCCCCCCGTACACAGACAGCCCGACTGGCCTCCTCTGTGTTGCTATGGGCCTTCACTCTTGGTCCTGGCCTCTGCTCAGCTCCTCTCCTTGCACATAGCATAGGCTTCTCTCTGCTGGACCAACTCTCAAGCCGTGACACATTCACATTTTTCACAACAGCTACTGGTTTAATTGCAGCAGCGTTGCCAGGGGCAACAACACCCCTCTCCCAGGTACGAACATCCTGCAGCTCTCTCCTTGCACTGAAGGTTGGCTTGCTTTCCTCTGGAGGTTGGTTCAATGCTGCCAGGTGCCGCTTGCACCAGTCCACAGCAGATTCACCAACATATAAATTTCTCGGCTTGGCTGGGGCATGTGGTATATAACCCCCTAGCCACAGGGCTCTCTCTCTCATTTCAGCAAATCTTGCTTCTTTTCTTTGCTTTGACCACCCCATCTTCACAGTCACTTCACAACACTTTTGCACAGTCCAGCAACCAAGAAATGAAGCACTGTCTCTTTAAGGCAGGTTCTCCTCACCTGCACACACAAATTGTGCTGTCCAATGCACATAAACACAGTTCATATAACTGATGAACTTACTTCTTTTGCAGGGATCTCCAGTTGTGCCCGCATCCTCCACCATATGTGGGAACTCGCTTCAAAGTGGTAGAGCTTTTAAACGCACACAGCTACTCGCTTTCTTTAAGGGCCTTTTTAGCCCACTTTTATTTAAATGAAACAGTTCAATAACATAAGAGGTTCCCACGCAGGGGTATCCACCATCACACAAAACAAAACTCAGCCTCCTGGCTTATACTCCGTTTGATGTCTGCCTCCTGCAGACTTCTTCAAGACACAGCTCTTGCACACCGCTGGCCACTAGCACACAGCTAGTCTCTAGCAGCCCCTTGCTGCTTTTGGCTTCCACCTCCCCTAGGTGAAGCCCACCTGACTCCTAGCTGCCGGGGTGGAGCCCTGCTGACTCCTAGCTGCCGGGGGGTGGAGCCCAGAACCCTGGTCCTGACCCTACAAAAGAGCCGTGCACACCTGTGCAATCAGTGTAATGGCCATTCCCAAAACCTGGTCCCAGGATTGGAGATTTCATCCCTCCCAGATCTCTTTGAAATCTCCAGGCTCCAGATCCCAAAACAGACCTTACAAACAAAGGAGGAAGGTGAAAAGCCACTTTCCTTCATATCAAACATTTACCCTGGAGCCCCTCAACCTGCCTTGTTGAGAATCCAGGGTGACAGATCGCCACACTGTCACAATATATATATATATGTATATTTTATACACACAGCGGATAAAATAAGTATTGAACATGTCTCTTTTTTCTAAAGGTGCTATTGACATTCAGTTTTTACCACATGTCAATAACAACCCATGCATTCTATACATACAAAGAAATGAAAAAAAATATGTTCAGAAATTAAGTTATGTGTAATAAAATGGAATGACACAGGGAAAAAAGTATTGAACACAAGAAGAAAGGGAGGTGCAAAAAAACATGGAAAGCCAAGACACCAGCTGAACAGTAATTTGAAAGCAATCCTGTCTCTTTTCAGTGCAAATTAATATCAGCTGGTTCAGTCTCAACTGATGGTTTATAAAAAGGTGTCTCATTACCAAGGTGTCAAACAAGAAACATCTCTTTGTGGGTAAAAGCAAAGAGCTTTCTCATGACCTTTGCAACCTTATTGTTGCAAAACATTCCGATGGCATTGGTTACAGGATTTCTAAACTTCTGAATGTTCCAGTGAGCACTGTTGGGGCCATAATCAAGAAGTGGAAAGAACATAATTTCACCATAAACCTGCCACAACCAGGTTCTCTTCGCAAGATTTCTGACAAAGGAATGAAAAGAATTATCAGAATAGTTGTCCAAAAGGACCACTTGTAGAGAACTTCAGAAAGACCTGGAATTAGCAGATACAATTGTTTCAAAGAAAACAATAAGTAATGCACTCAACAGCCATGGTCTGTATGCATGCACCACCATTGCTGAAGGAAAAGTATGTTGAAGCTCTTTAAAGTTTGCTGCACAACATTTAGACATGTTTGGAGGTCAAATGGCACTGCACATCACCCCAAAAACAACATACCAACTGTGAAGTTTGGAGGTGGGAACATCATGGTGTGGGGCTGTTATTCAGCATACGGTACTGGTAAACTTCATTTCACTGAAGCAAGGATGAATGGAAAAATGTACCAAGACATTCTTGATAAATATCTGCTGCCATCTACCAGGATGATGAAGATGAAACAGGGGTGGACATTTCAGCAAGACAATGATCCCAAACACAAAGCTAAGGAAACTCTCAACTGGATTCAAAAGAAAATAACGCTGCTAGAATGGCCCAGCCAATCACCTGACTTGAATCCAATAGAAAATCTATGGAAAGAACTAAAGATCAGAGTTCATAGAAGAGGCCCATGGAACCTTCAAGATTTGAATACTGTGTGGAAGAATGGGCCAAAATCATACCTGAGCAATGCATGTGACTATTTTCTCCATACAGGAGGTGCCTTGAAACTGTCATTACCAACAAAGGATTTTGTACCAAGTATTAAATAAATTTAATTTAGCGTGTTCAATACTTCTTCCCTGTGTCATTCCATTTTTATAATGCATAACTTAATTTCTGAACTTATTTGCTTTGGTTCCTTTGTATGTATGGGTTGCATGGGTTGTTACCGGCCTGTGGTGAAAATTTCATGTCAATAGCACCTTTAGAAATATATTTACTGAGAAAAATGGTGACGTGTTCAATACTTATTTTTACCCGCTGTGTGTATATATATATATATATTAAAAAAAATTATATATATATGTATATATACAGTGGGGATCGAAAGTTTGGGCACCCCAGCTAAAAATTTGTATTAATGTGCATAAAGAAGACAAGGAAAGATGGAAAAATCTCCAAAAGGCATCAAATTACAGATTAGACATTCTTATAATATGTCAACAAAAGTTAGATATTATTTCCATCATTTACACTTTCAAAATAACAGAAAACAAAAAAATGGCGTCTGCAAAAGTTTGGGCACCCTGCAGAATTTATAGCATGCACTGCCCCCTTTGCAAAGCTGAGACCTGCCAGTGTCATGGATTGTTCTCAATCATCATCTGGGAAGACCAGGTGATGTCAATCTCAAAGCTTTTAAATGCCCAGACTCATCTGACCTTGCCCCAACAATCAGCACCATGGGTTCTTCTAAGCAGTTGTCTAGAAAACTGAAACTGAAAATAGTTGACGCTCACAAAGCTGGAGAAGATAGCAAAGCGTTTTCAGATGTCAATATCCTCTGTTAGGAATGTAATTAAGAAATGGCAGTCATCAGGAACAGTGGAAGTTAAAGCAAGATCTGGAAGACCAAGAAAAATATCAGACAGAACAGCTCGCAGGATTGTGAGAAAAACAATTCAAAACCCACGTTTGACTGCACGATCCCTCCAGAAAGATCTGGCAGACACTGGAGTTGTGGCACACTATTCCACTATAAAGAGATACTTGTACAAATATGGTCTTCATGGAAGAGTCATCAGAAGAAAACCTCTTCTATGTCCTCACCACAAAAATCATCGTTTGAACTTTGCAAATGAACATATAGACAAGCCTGATGCATTTTGGAAACAAGTTCTGTGGACCGATGAGGTTAAAATTGAACTTTTTGGCTGGAATGAGCAAAGGTACGTTTGGAGAAGAAGGGACGCAGAATTTAATGAAAAGAACCTCTGTCCAACTGTTAAGCATGGGGTTGGATCAATCATGCTTTGGGGTTGATAGGTTGCCACCTGTGCAATACGTCCATCCATGAAATTTCCTTGCTACTAATTGTTCCACTCAGCCATGAAGTGGTAGGCCACATAAAAAGACAGAGTCAGCACATGCTGAAACGCAGTGCTCAGAAGTCGCCAACTGTATGCAGTCAATAGCTAAAGACCTCCAAACTTCAGGTGACCTTCAGATTAGCACAACAGTGTGTAGAGAGCTTTGTGGATGGATTTCCATGGCTGAGCAGCTGCATCCAAGCCTTACATCACCAAGTGCAATGCAAAGCATCAGGTGCAGTGGTGTAAAGCACGCCACCACTGGACTCTAGAGCAGTGGAGATGTGTTCTCTGAAGTGACAAATCACACTTCTCTGTCTGGTAATCCGATGGATGTGTCTGGGTTTTGCGGTTGCCAGGAGAACAGTACTTGCCTGACTGCATTGTGCCAAGTGTAAAGTTTGGTGGAGAGGGGATTATGGTGTGAGGTTGTTTTTCAGGGGTTGGACTTGGCCCCTTAGTTCCAGTGAAGGGAACTCTTAAGGCGTCAGCATACCAAGACATTTTGGACAATTTCATGCTCCCAACTTTGTGAGAACAGTTTGAAGATGGCCCCTTCCTGTTCCAGGATGGTTATTGTTTAGGGTGGAGAGGCAGGGAGTGGGAAATGGGGGGTTTGGGAACCCCACAGAAGTCAATCTTGCCGTGAACCTGGCTCAGAGCAAGACACCTTAGCACGAGGACACACTACTCACCTGACAGAGCAGAATCACCACGCAGCCGCTTGGCAAGGGGAACAGCAGGTCACTGGGAAGAGGCTCCGACTGCGCTAAAGGGGCAGGGCAGGCATGGGAGGGGAGGGGATTGGTGCAGGAGGGGGGGTGGGGACAGCAGAGGGGACACTGTATGTGGTGGCATTTAACCCCTGCTGCAACTGACAGTATCCTTCATGTGTGCAGTATATGTTGGAGGCCCATGTTCCGTGAACACCCTGCACCCATGGATGATATGCCACTGGCCTGGCACCAGTGCCCCCCCAAAAAATGCCGCCCAAGGCAAATGCCTTGTTTGGTTTGCCTCGCAGTAGATACGCCACTAGTCCTCCATAGAAAAGCATTTTATTTTGCATGTCATGCGAATCACTGCAATTCAAAATGCATTCAAAACAGATCTTTTTGAATCAGGGCTAAAGAAAACTTGTACTGAGATAATATGAAGCCTAACTTTGTTGAGCTCTAAAAAATGTTAATTGCCTAACTATCAAGCAAATCCTGGCCAACCTGGATTCCTAATATGTATGGTTATTCTGAGTCTGTGATTCAGGTAGTATTTAAACCATAGAAAACCATGCAAGAAACCTTTTTGGAAATAAGACAGTCGTGTCAGCCTGTATTTTTCCTTTTATACAGCTTTCCTTTTGAAGTGGTTGTAAACCTTTCCTGTACCCAGTGAAGGGACTGGCCTCAGGTCATACACAGAGATTAAACAGATCCTCCTCTATACAGTAAGTTGTACCTGTTTATTTGCAATCATTTTTTTCTGTATATGCTTGTAAATCTTAGAGATGAAAAGGATTTTTCACAGACTCACAAAGCTGTACAAGAGCTCTAAAAGCCGATTGGAGGGAAGGGACACTGTCCATCATAGGCTGTGTACTGGAGGTCCCTCCCCTGTCACCTTTTTAGCTCTTGGTGTCAGGAAAACTTGTCGGAAGTGATTAATGCTGATAGCAGAAGAACGAGACAGCAGACATAAATTACACTTTCCTTGGAGAGAGGCAAGTAAATACAATAGAAATATGTGATTTGTTGAGATTTCATGTCTGCGGTTTACAACCACTCTAAAGTATACTGCAATACATATTTCTAAGTCATAGATGACTCAATAAAGAGTATGTTACATAGTACCAGATGACAGGAGATAATATTCATGTAAATCTAACTGTTTCTGTTGTGTCTTTTGGGGGGATATTTTGCCATGACTCTGGAGCATTGCTGCTTGTTTTTTTACAATGGATATGTTTATACAACCATTTAACTTGTAAACGTACAACCAGCTGCTAGAATTTTCAAGGTAGTTTTTTCATTATTCTGTAGCTTAACATTCCAAAGCTGGGCTATGAAAATCTATTACAAGGGAAAAAAAAAATCAAAATGTTATTATAGGCCAAATGTAGCTGATTACGTTTTATATTTGTTCACAAAGTACATGGCAAAGCAAATTTTAATATGGCTTACAGAAAAATGGAGCAAAAGTAATGTAGCGTAAAATTACAAAATATAGGACAAACCACTGTTTACTACTTCATTGCTGAAACACCCCCTCTATTCCAGCTGTACAGAGCTGCCTATGAGGATCACACAACAGATTTGTTCTTTTCTGACCCCATAGGAATATCAAGTGCAATTTGCAGTAGATTTTGAAGAAATTAGAAGTCTTTTTCCAAGACTTGGTCAAGCTGCATTGCGATAAGACAACTGCACGGAAATGTGATCATTTGGGAAAAAAAAACTTTCATTGTGTAGTCCATTTTCATCCAGCTGTCTTTTGTGCAACAGTTACTTTCTTTCTTGTTTTTCTTCTCTTTAAATATGTTGCAATTATGTTTTTTTGGCTGCATTTACAAGTTATAAACTGTATAAAGCTAAAAAAGCTATGAGCTAGCATCAGAAACAGAAATTTTTTTTTCATATACAAGGCACATTGATACCTTGTACCAAGTGCATTGATGTTTAACTGGAGGTGCAGGGCTTAATGTGAAATTTCTGCCTAACACTAAGCAGTTTTAAAAATGTCAGCTCCCACTATACTGACTAATCTATGTAAAAAAATGTGTATACGTACCTATTTTGAGCCTGCTATGGTCTGGTCACATTAATCAGCTCCCTTGTATCAGTCAGAGGTGGCTAGGTGAAAGGAAACATAATTGCTCAATTTCCCCATCAACAGAGTGTTGATAGGGGGATCCCTCCTGCAGCACTATTGTGCTTTTCCGGCAGGGAACTTTCCCTGCCAGCAGAACACAATGATTATTGTCGTCCTCTCTAGCCGCTGACAGTGATTGTGCGCAAAAAATCCAACAGGCCGGTTTGAACTGAAGTCGATCGATGGATCAACTTCAGTACAACCAGCCTGCCCATAGATGGAAAATATCTCAGCCAGTGCCTGCTGAACCAGCCAAGATTCGATCCATCTGTGGCCGGCTTTAGTATTGTCCAAGGTGGCTCTAGAAGGGCAACCTCATAGTCTTCAGCTACTGTAGAAGAGGTAAAATGCACCATCATCGTCATCATCACTGTGAAATCATTAGTCTATACTTCCATGGTTTAAATAGTAAAGAATATGATGCACATCAAAAGGGGACAAGGCTTATCAAGAGTGGGATGGTGGACCAGCATATGACAGGCTGCTCTTTAAAGCCCAACCCTGAGCTAGTAGCTACATCTTTTGTAAAACAAGTCTCTGTGAATGTTACAATAAAGAAGCTCCTCACCAGCATTGTCCCCTACAGTGACTCTCCTCTGCTGTTGATGTCCTCAAAGAGAGAACACAAGGAGTACATGGCAGCATCCCCTGAAGGATCTTTACTACAGCAATCATTACTCACCAAGTATGGAGAGAGCTTGTAGTTCAGAAAGCTGGCTGTGTCCATACATGGTTGCTTCCTTAAACTACAACTCCCAGGGCTCAAAGTGTGCTGCATTAAGGTTTTGAGTTTACTGAAAAAAGTCACCAAAGATCCATTATCTCCTGCGCTCAAGGACTCAGATCAAACAGGCGATAGTGACAAGCAGCGTGTTGTGTATTCATCCACTGGTGATCAGAGGTTGTGCAGCTCTATCATGAAGCTGGGGAAGCTTAATAAAACTGTAGAGGAAGATGAAAGAAAGAGCGCACAAACCTTGCGCATTACCTCAATAAATAGTGACTAATTTTATTAATAAGGAAATATACTCACAAAATGATTGTATAACGATATAACGATATATACGTATAATGATTGTATAAAGTAACCATAATCCAAACAGGGTTACAGGTAAATCAAAAAGGGAGGGGTGAAGGCTAACGCGTTTCGAAGGGTGCTCCCTTCTTCATCAGAGCTGGGTTTGGCAGATAGAAACTTCAGTATGGCAGATTTCCCATGGCAAGGAGATATTCAGCCACTGAGTGTCAGTATTACAGCAGTTCAGCCTGAATATCTCCTTGCCATGGGAAATACTGAAGTTTCTATCTGCCAAACCCAGCTCTGATGAAGAAGGGAGCACCCTTCGAAACATGTTAGCCTTCACCCCCCCCTTTTTGATTATTATTAATAAAATTAGTCACTATTTATTGAGGTAATGCGCAAGGTTTGTGCGCTTTTATGAGTCTACTAAACCTGGATCTCCCCCTGATGCCTGGAAGAGAATTGTATAGTTCAAAATTACCAACACAGAATATTATTGTAGTCCAATCATCTGTCTACACATAAAATACACAAGGTGGGGTGCAAGGTGAGAAGCCTGATTGGGGATCCTTTGGTGGGTCATACTCATCCAGCACAATATCTCCTAGGTTTAAATTATACCCAATTCTGATAAACTTGTGTGGCGTGAAGAGATTTTGAAAGGAAGCTGTGTGGTCCTGGGGAAGACACACAGCCAATATCTTGTTGGTATGGAGACAGATATATGGCTGAGAGTAGGGATGAACTTTGAGTTCGGGTTGTTGGAGAATTGGACCCAAATCTTTACTTTCTGCTGCAGCCAGATGTGATTCATTTGGTGGCTGTGCTATGTACCCCTTACCAATTCAGGTGGAGGGGCTGCATATATATGGGGGCCTCCTAATTCTAAGGAGACTTATGGATACTGATATATTTCCACCTCACAGACCCCCACATCCACAGGGCCAGGGATGTGGTGATGAGGTTCCTCCAACATCCTCCCAAATCCATACCAGACCCTTATCCTTGAGAAGAGGTTTAGAGGAAAGGATTGATAGGGGGACCCCAGTAAAACAACAACAACTACAATAACAACAACAAAAGAAAATATGCATTTCCTCCTTTAATCCAAAATCTATAAAATCCATGCATGTATAATGGCTGGCTGGGACAGTAAGCATGCAGTCCCTCCTTGGCAAGGCACCATGTTCCAATATTGATGGGGTCTAGGCCCCATACATCTCTGGCTCAGATTTTTGCCCCCCTTGTTATTGATTTACAAAAATGAAAAAAATTTAAATAAATACACCTACACCATAAGTGTTCTTTATTAAAAACTGCAAAAAAGTCAAACAATGTAAACCCATTGTCAATCACGTTATCCAGAAATGTTTATCTATCGACAATCACAAATGAATGATGGCCCATTGACACAAATACAATGATCTGTGTTAACCTCCCTGGCGGTATTCCTGAGTGTAGCTCGGGGTAAAGTTTCACTCGGGCTTGCTTACCATGAGGCGCTGCTCCGCGATCCCTTGATCACTTACCTTGTTCTGCGCTCCTGCGATGTCCCTCCTGCAGTGTCCCTGCCAATGTCCTCTGGCGGATGCCGGCATCTGTCATCTGGGTTCCGTCCCTTGCGAGCGAGTAGCGCCGCGCTTTCTGAATGAACCTGTAGTCTTCTGGGACCTGTCACATGTCCCAAAAGACTACGGGGAGGGAGGAAGGGAGGACACCTTCCACTTCCGATCGCCTAGGCACCCAGGAATTGAAAAACATTTCTAAGATATTTACTAAGAGCTAAGGTAAGGGCTTGCTGTCCAGATCAAAGAGGTATTGGTGCATATGGGAGCTGGATTTTATTTTTTTTAAAAAGTGAACTTAGCCTTTAAATACCCATTTAAAGGCATTTTTAAGACCGTAAGAGTAACATATTACTCACTGATGTTCTTCCACTGCATTACTCAACAACATTTGCAATGTGCAACCTTTCAGTGATGCTGGATTTGTGATTGATAGATCATGTGAGTAATCCTCCATCTTGTTTCTTCTCCTTGAAACTTTCTCCTTGGTGGCAGGCACCTGATTAGCCACATTAAAACTTCAGCCAGCCATGACTTCAGTCATTGCTGTAAAGAAGTACCCACTTCCTCAAAGTCATAATTACATGCAGTAACAGAATGAAAGTTGTTGCCTAATCTCCAAGGTAATTAAATTCTTTCACACAAGTAGCATCTACAAAGGGTGTGATATTAATAAGTTCACACTGAGGCTAAGCTACTATAGCATTCGGAAAAATAAAACTCCTAAAAGTCTGTAAAGGTTTTCATTTATCCAGGTCATGGTGTAGCTAGTAATAGCTATGTAATCACATTCAGCTGCATTTGTTTTGTAATGTTGAAGACATTTCCACACAATACTGTTTGTAACATCTTTACCTTGGCAATTCAACAATTCACTCCTTCCGCCATGTCACTCACAAGTTGTACATGTCTGAGTATTCATCACATTGTGATGATTGGGTTACCTTAATTAAAATATAGTGGTTTCACAACTTTTAACCACTTCAATCCTGTTCTTGGACAGTCAGCATCTGACTTGATATGTTTCATGACACTATGGTGATTGGATTTAGTTGTTTGAGTTGCCCAAATTAAGTACACATAGTGAGGTATGTTCCTGACACTTACTAGAACTGAGGAAGGCACTTGGCTGAGTAGTGAAACTCCTTTAATATCAGAGAACAAGTTAACTTGAATGTGCCTAACTAACAATAGCTAACATTCCCAAAAAATATTTTGATCCACATATGGCCACTATGGTTGAACAGAAGTCGATCTACCAATCTACTGATCGACTTCTGTTCTACCACCCTGTTGGATTTTAGCCACTCAAACAGTATTGCAGCTAGGCTATAGAGTGGTTGAATGAAAAAAAACGGACTAATGTATGGGCAACTTAAGAACTGCGCACATAGCTGGGGCAAAGTCTTCTGTGTTGTGAAATAACAGCGCAAAGGCACAAAAACTACATCTGTTGTTTTAAAAATACTTAATTTGGACAGAACTGCTTGCTGCTTATTGTCTTTTTTTCCTGAGGCCCGTGAGCTTCCTACCAAGGGAAGGGCTGCTGTTATTAACCACGGGGCCCCACACAGCCAACTTGACAGCCCCCCCAAACCCCCTCAGTTCATGATTCAGTTATGAATGAACACAGTGCATGATCGGCCTCATTTGTGTTCATTCAAGAAGGATAGGGGCTGGTAAATGTGACAATTTTTACCGGACCCTTCTGCCACTCTCCATCCTGAAGGATCTTAATGTGTGTTGGTGGGAAGCAGAGGAGAGAAGCAACACTTGGGGAGGGGGACACTCGGGGGCCTGGGCAGCAGGTGGAAATGTATGGTGTACAGGGATGGTCATGGGTACGGTGGGAGGCAATTACTGGAACCGATCCTCTGTATGAAGAGGAGAAGAAGCCAGCTTTCAGCTGCTGCACAGGGAACCATACATGGGATCTATGGTTCCAGTAATTGCCCCCCACACTGTGCTGACCACTCTCCCTGTCCACATCCAATTCACTCAGGCTGCCTAGGCCCCCCTGCTGGCCCAGGCCCTATACAGGAGGACTGGTGGTACCCCCTTATTCATGGCCCTGACCAAGAGTTGCAGGAAAGAAATTTGCTCCCTTCTTCCATCAACACAGACAGTGTTACCTGGGGAATCCCTCCCACCGAGCTATTGTTTTTAGTGTGTGTGGGGGGGGGGTAGAGGGAAGCTGTCCCTGCTGGGAGAACACAGAAATTAGCTGCTAGCGATAATCTCATGTAAAATCGGGCAACTGGTGGTTGTCCCCAAGTTGATCGATCAATCAAATTTTCAAAATGGTTCAAATCTAATCTGTCTATGGCCGGTCGTCTTCAAATGGATGCATCAGCACTAGCTGATAAAGACAGAGCCCTTAACAAGATACAAACACAAAACAGAGTTCACACAGGTGCAGACTGAATACAAAATAGCCCCGATGAGATGAAACGCACAGAACTATAGACATTAAAGGGACACACACATCTGTATACCTGACTTTCATGAGAGAAGCTAAGCAGAGACAAAGCCTTATCTGAGAACTAAAACTACAAGTTTCACATGAGTTTTCTGACAATACATAAGAACTGTTTAAGTGCATCAAGTAATGTATATGTTTCGTTTGAAGATAATATTCTATTTTTGTGGAAGGGCATTCCATAGTTTAAAGTGTAGATCCAGTCAAAAATGTTTATCGTAATTCTGGATTGACTGACGAAGGGTAGTGTAGCGCTTACCCTGAAGGAACTGATGATTTTTTGGGTTCTCCTGTTCATGGAGTTAATGACCCACTAGGCAGTGCCACACTGTCTGATCCACGGAGGCTGAAAGAAAGTTTCTTTATTCGGGCAACACTCTCAGCAGAGTAAGACAGCAACAATACCAATAAACAATGGTAAAACAGAGGCGATAAACTGTGCAAACACAACCTACACACAAGATAATATCAGAATTATGTATAATGAGTACCCAACAACCTGGTTCAAAGGCAAAGTTTGGACCTCCTAGACCCCGACTTAAGGAATTAACCTAACTATAGGAGATACACACAGGAGCATGAGCTTTAAAAACATGGTTCCTCCTTATCACCTTCCCACTGGCTAGTGGTAAATAGCTGTAGGTGGCTGGCATTGGGGTTCAAAGTCTACATCGAAGTGGTCTAATAAGGGCTTATTTACACAAGGCGTTTTTTACAGCCACTTTTAGTGGCATTAGGTGGTTTTTTTTACAGCTTCCAAATGCCCCTCCCTGTTATTCATGCACACATAGACGTTTAGAAGCTTTTAGTGGCAGGGGCTTTAACCTCCTCGGCGGTCTGATTCTTTCCGATTTTTTGTGCTGAAAGCGGTACCATTTTTTTGCATGGAAATATGTAGTTTTTTATTGTAGGCTGTAATTTTTAGGAATAACTCACTGAAATCTGTCCGAACAAGAGTCTAGTAAACATCCCAAGTATGATAAAATTTGAAACACGAAATCATAAATTATAATTTAATAAATAATCATGAAAAATAATAATATAATAATAATAAATTTAATTCAATAATATAATCAAACCAAAAACACTGAAATTTGAAATACAGAGGCAAATTCGCACATCGCTGAGCAAAGTCGCAAAATCGTTTTCAGTGTCTGATGACGAATTTCCCCACGAATCATTATCACTCAATTCTGCAAGTGGTTCTGATTTACTATCGCTGTTCTAAAACTGCTTTTGACGTAAAGGGACGCTTTTTGGACGCCATGGACTTTTCTAAGTTTCCAGGCAGAAAGAACATTCAAAATGCAGGCAGGGCACAGGACAAAGCAGTAGGGACAAAATATATGTGAAATGCATTGAAATAGCAATGACAGCAAAAATGACATTTTTTTAAAAATTTCAAATTTCCCGCCGGTTCCGGCGCCCGTACGTCCCGACATCACAGGGACCAGAACACAGAAGCCGGATGCCGGCATCGGCCGGAGGAGATGGCCGGGGACGCTGCAGGGGACACATCGCGGGAGCGAAGGACAAGGTAAGTGCTGCAGGGACTCCCTATACAGCGCTGCATGGTAAGCCCGAGTGTAGCTCGGGGTTACCGCTTTTGGTATAGAAATTTTACCCCGAGCTACACTCGGGAATACCGCTAAGGAGGTTAAGGAGCTGTATTCAAACCCCACTACCAGTGCATTCGAGAGCAGCAGCGTTTTTGCAGAAAAAACTCTTGATGCATGTAAACGTGTCTTAGTGTGTCTAAACACGTGTTAACACTAGGCGCATTTAGCACTTGAGCATTAATTAATTTCAATAACCAGAATAAATTATTATTCTGGCCAATTAATTGAATTAACGTCCAAGTGCTTGATGCCTGTAAACATGCCTAAACGCTTGTAAAAGTGGTAGACACTTTTACAAGCGTCAGGTGATTTGTCTGCCAAAACGCTGCTGCCAAGAGGAGCAGCATTTTTAATATGTCCTGTGTGCATGAGTTTTGTAATTCCCCCCAAAAAAACAAAGCACATTCCAATGAAAATCCTTGGGGTTCCCAGAAAGGGGATATTACTGTCCGTTCAAGCAGTAATAATATCTGCTCATTTTCTACATCAGAGGGAATATTTTTAATCTCTCATAAAAGATCAGTGGTAGTGACAGATTATGACTGTGAAAGTATGCAATGTGAGCTGCATGTGGGTGCAAAATGGCATGTTATGGCCTTAAAAAGCACTTAGGGACTGACTAAACTGTTTTATGGACCTTACTCATGGCAGCCAAGCATTGTTTTGAATCACTGTAATCAGGATTTTGCTTGGGTGTCAGAAATCCTAACTCTGAACCAGCGATCAAAATTGATTATCCATATCAACTACAGCCACATCAGAGGCAAGAACTATTCTCAGGCCTGACTAGGGTTGCCACCTCATTCCTTTAGGGCCAATTCACACTACAGAAAGCTGTCCAGATGCGTTCCAGATACGTTCCAGCATTGGCATTTTTTACGCATTCCGGTGCATTTTTTATGCGTTTTTGAAGCCTTCCAGTGCGTTTTTGGTGCTTTCTGGTTCATTATTCCACCTCTATTTTTCTTTAATTTAAATAGGGACATGTGCATTCCAGTGCGTTTTTGGTGCATTTTGATTCATTCCAGTGCGTTCCTGTACATTTTTGATGTGTTTTACCATGTTCCAGTACAGTTCTGCGCAGGAAAAATGCAGCCGGTTCTACTTTTTTTTCTGCAACCGGAACGCACTGGAACTGCAAGCACTGATATGAACTATGACATTGACAACCATATGATCTACTTTCTGTGCATTTTGGATGCAGAAAAAAAGCAACTCAAATACTGTAGTGTGAACTGGCCCTTAAACCTGAATACATATTAATTACACAGATTCTGTGGCTGATTAAGGTGGCAATTAAACCCGCTCCGTGCCTTGTCTTTTTAAATTAACCTCCAAACCTGTGTAATTAATTTGTGTCCAGTTTTATGCTTGTTTCACACTTGGCATTCGATTTGTGAGACCCCAAGTCGCATGATATGTGAAATCCCATGTTAGTCAATGAGATCTGTCTTAATTAGCACTACTGAAGTCGCTCCAACTTTAGAAAAGGTTCCTGTACTACTTCAAGGAGACTTCTATCCAACTTGTGCACATATACTGACGTGATTTGGATCCGACATTACAGGAAGATTACCCTGGCAAAGTTGCATGGCATGAAAGTCGTGCATAGAGTTGTACTCAAGTTGCATGAAGTTGCTAACAAATTGCCAGGTAACCGCCTGGCAAAGTTGCTCGACTTTCAGGTTGCAGTAGTGTGAACCGAGCCTTAAAGGGATGAGATGGCAACCTTATCCCTGACAGGTGTCACCTCCAAAGGTTATTGGCCAAGCAGAAAGAGTCTGTTCCACATCTATACTTCTATAAATTAAGGAGCATGAAAATGAACATGGTAATCTGTCTGAAGCATGTTAAAAAAATGGAAGTTACTAGTTGTCCAGCATGCTCCCAGCAAACAGATAAAACCATACCTCCCAAATGGGCAAATTTAATCCTGTTTTTCTACCTTTTCATTTTGAAGCAAATAGCTAATATTTTTGTATGTAATTTTTTTGTAATTTGTACATCTGTATATACACTATATTGTTAAAAGTATTGGGACACCCCTCCAAATCATTGCATTCAGGTGTTCCAGTCACCTCATGGCCACAAGTGTATTATTATAACTATTATACAGGATTTATATAGCGTCAAAAGTTTGCGCAGCGCTTTAAGAAATGAAGGTAGACATTACAGTTACAATACAATTTGGTACAAGAGGAAACAGAGGGCCCTGCTCGTTAGAGTTTACAATCTAGGAGGAAGGGTTGAGTGATATAAAAGGTAATAGCTGTGGGGGGATGAGCTGATGAAGGAAATAAATGGTCGTTTACTAGGTAGAAGAAGGATAGGCTTCTTTATGTTCAAATATTTTTATTGAAATTTAAACATACATAAGTAATATTAGATAGTCGAACATTTTGGTTCACATCGAGAATAACATTATATGATAAATAATGACAAAAGAAAAGTGAAGAATCCCCACCAAGTGGCCGGGGAACTTGTATTTCTGTAGTTTAGTTACATGAGAGGTATGCTCTGTATGTTGTGAACCATTCTAGGAGACTAGTGGGGCATAAAAGTGGGGAGAACATGAGGGTAGTGGAAGAACAGGGAAGGAAGTGGGGGGAAGGGAGGGTAAGCACCAATTCAGTATGGGCAGAGAATAATGTATTCCTTTCAAATAGTAATCATTTAATTGAGCAACTGGGATTATTTAACCATCATGACCAATGGGTTTTAAATTTATGGTAGGAGGAATTATAGAGTGCGGTTCTTCTTTCCATCTCGCATTGGAGATTGAGATCGGAAATGAGGCGGGATAATAAAGGGGTTGTAGTGGATCTCCATAGTTTGGTGATGTTAATTTTTGCAGCTGCTAGAATGTGGATGATAATAGTGCGTACCTTTACAGGGAATATGTCTATTCCGATGTGGAGAAGAGCTAGGGCGGGATTTGGAGTAATTGGAGTTCCTGTGAGTGATGAGATGATCTGGAAAACCTTGTTCCAATAAGATTTAAGAGATTTACAGTCCCAAAGTATGTGAAGGAGAGATCCCTTTTCTCCACAATGTCTCCAGCAGAGTTGTGAATGTTGAGGGTAAAATTGGGATAATTTAGTTGGTGTCAGATACCATTGGTGTAGGATTTTCAGATAAGTATCCCAATGGGAGCTACATTTAGAAGCTTTAAATGTGATAGTGAATGTTTTTTCCCAAGTGTTTAGAGTGATTGGTTGGGAGAGATTCTTTTCCCAATTGAGTAAGGAAGAGTTGTATGTAGTGAAATGTATTTCAGTTATGAGTGAATAGAAAGTCGAAATTCCTTTCTTGGGGTATTGTGTCTTTTGGAAGAAGTGTCGTGCAGTTGCAGGAATTTCTATCTCAAGTGGTATTTGTGTTTTGTGAAGAGAGTGGGCTATTCGTAAATAAGTATATTGTTCTTTGTTTGGAAGAGAAAATTTCTTTTGGAGGACGGAGAATGAGTCTAGTTTGTGTTTTGTGTAGAGATCTTGGATGTGGGTTATACCAAGGCTGCTCCATGTTGATATGTTTAAGTGGGGGGTGAGGGAGTGTAGGGATGAAAAGGGGGTGGGAATTTTCACATTGCTCTTGTTTGCTTGATTGAGGGCTGAAAAGTCAAACCAAGCATTTAAAGAAGCCTGGATGCATGGGTGTGTTTGTAGATTTTTAGGTAGCGCTGTCCTAGGTATGTATAGTATGTCTGTTATCGTGTGTGGTGAGCATAATGAGTTTTCTAGTTTGGTCCAGATCTTCTCGTCGGTTGGGTGCCACCAAAAGAAGAGTTGGTCTAAGAGGACTGCTTGGTAATATGATTTTAGGTGGGGGAGACCTGTCCCACCTCTGGAGGGTGGGCGTAATAATAAGTTTGTGGAACATCTGGGTCTTTTAGAGTTCCATAAAAATTTATTTAGCGTAGCTTGAATTTTAGAGAAGAAGGTATGAGGAACTGGTATAGAGAGCGTCCAAAAAATATATAGTATTTTAGGTAATATACACATTTTTAAAGTTACTACTCTACCTAAAGTTGATAGTGTGGTTGTGCGTAGAATTTTTATTTCTTGGGGGATGGTTTCCAATAATGGTTTGTAATTAGTTGCGTACAGTTGGCTAGTGGTTGCGGTAAGTTTTATCCCTAGATAGGGTATGCTATGTGATTCCCAGGTAAAGGGGAAATGTTTGGAAATTAGATTTTTAGTATCAATAGGTGTATGTAGGTTGAGTATAGATGATTTGGGTTCATTGAGTTTGTAATACGAAACATCTGCATAACTACGGATATGTGTACGTATCGAATGAATTGATTTATAGGGGTTTGTAATCATAAGAATAATATCGTCTGCGAAGAGACTAAGTTTGTGCTCATGTTGATACATGTTAATTCCCGTAAAGTTAGATTCATTTCTAAGATTAGTTGCTAATGGCTCGATAAGTAAGGCAAAAATTATGGGGGATAGGGGGCATCCTTGTCTGGTACCATTCGTTATACAGAAAGTTTGTGAAAGTGTGCCATTGGTCAGTACTCTGGCGGTGGGCTTGGAGTAGAGGGATAGTATCGCTGAAAGCATCCAGTCATTTATTCCAAATTTTTGTAATGTAAGGTTCATAAATTGCCAATGGATTCGGTCGAATGCTTTTTCCGCATCTAATGACAGGAGAAGGGAGGGTTGTTTTTTGTTCTCGAGGTGATGCAGTATGGATATAATTCGTCTTGTAGCATCTGGGGCCTGTCTACCGGGTATAAATCCCACTTGATCTGGGTGGACTAATGTAGTTAGATATGGGAGTAGTCTTAGGGCGATTATTTTGGCATATATTTTTATGTCTGTATTGAGTAATGAAATCGGTCTATAGTTTTGTACTAATTGGGGATCTTTGCCAGTTTTTGGGATGGTGGTGATTATGGACTGTAGCATGTCCTGGGGAAATTCCCCATAAGTGGCGACATGATTATATAAGGTCGCTAGGTGGGAAGTAAGATTGGGTGCTAGTGATTTGTAATATTCGTTAATAAAGCCATCGTTTTCTGGTGATTTGTTTAAGGGGAGAGTATTTATAGTTTTTTTAATCTCTAAGGGTGTTATCGGCGTAGAGAGAGATTCTAGTTGATGAGGAGTGATACAAGGAAGATTTGTGTTCTGTAGAAAATTTCTAATGGAAAGAGTTGTTGGTTGGATTGTGTTTGGGTCATCCTTTATATTATACAGATCTTGGTAGTATGTCGCAAACGCATTAGCTATGTCTTGTGGGTTTGTTAAAATGGTGCGAGTGTTAGGGTGTTGAATTGTGGAGATTTTATCTTTAAGTCGTTTCTGTTTAACAATTTTGGCGAGGAGTGAGTTTGCTTTATTTCCTAGTGCGTAAAATTTGGTTTTTGTTTTTTGGAGATTGTTATCATAATTGTGGAGCAGGATGGTTCGTAGTTTGTTTCTGTCTAGGGCTAGGGCTGCAGACGTGGAAGGATTTGGGTTCTTTTTGTTTATCTCTTCATGTGCGCGGATAGAGGTCCGTAATTGGTCAATTTGTTGGGATCTGTGTCTATTTGTGCGGGAATTCAATTGTATAAGGATTCCTCTCATGTAGGCTTTGTATGTTTGCCAGAGTGTAGTGATAGAGATATCAGGAGTAGAGTTCATTTAAAAAAAAAGGTCGTGGGCTTCTAGGATATGTTTCAGGTTTTCTGGGTTTCTCAGTAGTGAAGCGTTCAATCTCCATATGGGTGGTATTGCTGGGCGTGGATTGTCATCTAAGGATATACTGATTGGAGCGTGATCTGACCAAGTTATGGTACCGATGATAGATGATCTCACATGTTGTAATGTCCATTTGTCAGTGATGAACTTGTCAATTCTTGAATAAGAAAGATGAGGAGGGGAGTAGTAGGTGTAATCTCTCTCAGTGCCGTGTTGACATCTCCATATATCGTATAAGTCATGTTCATGTAAGAAATGGTTAAAGCCAGGCTTTGTGGATTTTTTAGTAGAAGACGAATCTAAGAGCGGATTGCCCATAATGTTAAGATCGCCTCTGATGATAAGTCTGCCTTGTTTGTGTTGTGATATGAGTTTGTGGAGTTTGCGGAAAAAGGACAGTTGTTTGCTGTTTGGGCCGTATACATTCACTAGCGTGTATATGATATCGTCTATTTGGCACACCAAGATATGATAACGACCATGCGGGTCGGCTATGTTTGAGATAGTTCGGAATGTGGTAGAGTCTTTAATGGCGGTGATAACTCCATTTTTCTTTTTAATATCAGTTGCCATAAATACTTGGGAGAATCGGTGTAGCTGTAGTTTGGGAATTTTTCCTGTGGCAAAGTGGGATTCTTGTATAAAGAAGATGTCGGCTTGGGATTTCCGGATTTCTTTGGAGAGCATCGATCTCTTGAAGGGAGAGTTAAGACTTCGTACATTAAGGGATGTGATTTTAATCATTTAATGGTCTTTTCTTGAGGTGTATATTAAAATGGCGTGTTGTTTGAGAGAATCATGGCTCAGTGTATGGCCATATGCGAGAAGAAAGGTTTCTGACAATGTTATGCGGAGTAGGTTCAATTGGTGGATTATAATTGGTCTTCCATATATATTCAAGGTAAGTAGGTCTTGATTTCAAGTTGAATACTTGGTGGTGCCACATTAGGGGAAGGGAAGAGACACATAGAACAATAGTAAAAAAAAACTTGCGCAAAATGCAAGTAAACCTAGTAGCTTCCTTAGCTACTGAAAAACTGGGGGGTTTGAACGGACTTTGACCGTCAGAAGGGTCAAGCCAGATGTAACCTCGTAAAACAATTTTCATCGGTTCTAGGCCGATCGCCAGTAACTCGGTATTGAACTAAAGCCTCTGGGGAAGAACGTGAATATAAGTTTGCCTCAACTTATCTTGATCTGCGTTGTTAATCATGTTGTCTCCATATGTTGGAGGGAAGGTAGTGCAGCTCCCTGCGACTCTATGGGTATGATGTTCCATGCTTTGAGTAGGTCTAGGCCTGCTTCTAGAGATTTGATCGTGAATATTCTGCCTTGGTGGCGCACTGTTAGCTTCGTGGGGAAACCCCATTGGTAAGCTATGTTATGGTTTCTGAGGGCCTTGGTAATGGTTACCATTTTTTTCCTGTTGAGAAGTGTAGCTTTTGATAAATCAGCATATAATCTAATATTTGTATGCGTTGGTGGGAGTGGCGGTGTATTTCTGGCCGCCGTCATGATTCTCTCTTTGATATGATAGAAGTGTATACGGGCCAAAACATCTCTTGGAATAGCAGCGGATAGAAATGAAGGTTTGGGCAATCTATGAGCTCGATCGATCGCCAGCTCCAAGTCCAGGATCGTTGGGATGAGGAGCTTGATGTACTGTTGTAGATAAGGTAGTAGTGTCTAATTAGTAACAGATTCAGGTATCCCTCTAAATTTAATGTTGTTGCGGCGCGATCTATCTTCTGGATCGGCTAGTTTTAGGTTGATTTGTTTGTTTTCCGAAGTGTGATCTGCGTGAGCATCAATCAAATCATTATGTGCCGTTATGATATCTCCCATATTGGTTTCTATATGCTGTATTCTGCGTTCTTGTTGACTTATAATGTTCGTAATTTGGTTGAGCGACGTGGAAATATCAGTATGTAGGGTCTGACGTAGTGATGAGAGCATGTTTCTCATGCAAATCTCTGTCAGCGGTTGGTCTGAAGCAGGGAACACATCAATTTCGGTAAAGGCTGCGTGTGGTGTTGGAGCTGGGAGATTTAGGGCCTGATATGCAGGGCCAGGGTCATCATCTAAACGTGGCCGAGAATTGGCTGGGCTGCTTGTTGTGGGGGACAATGGAGGTGACAACTCACCAGGGTCCCCTGGGTACAGCTGTTGTCTCAGTCTGGGATCAGTATGCTGGGCCCTGTAGTCCTCCTCAGTGCTGCCTCTGTCTCCCTGTCTGTCTCCCTGTGCGCTGTTGTGGGCGCCATCTTGGATTCCGGGCCCTGCCGCCGGGGAGAAATTTGTCAGCTTAACGGGTTGCCCCGGGATTTTCCTCCTGCGGGGCATAGGTGCCGAGGTGCGGGCACCCTTCATGAAGGGCTGTGAAGCGGTTGTGGTCCCCAGGGTCGGTGTGTGCCGCTCAGTGCTGGCGGATGGACGGAGCTGCCTTCAAAGCGCTGCCATCCAGGAGCCGGCCGCGCATGCGCCCCCAGGATAGGCTTCTTTAAAGAGAAAGGTTTTCAGGGATTGTCTAAAGGTAGATAGATTAGGAGACATCCGGACAGATTGGGGTAGGGAGTTCCATAGCATGGGAGAAACTTGGGAGAAGTCCTGGAGGTGAGCATAGGAGGAGGTGACTCAGGAACTAGAGAGCAGAAGGTCTTGGGAGGAATGAAGAGAGAAGTTTGGTTGATATTTTGAGACAAGGTTGGTGATGTAGCTGGGGGCAGAGTTGTGGATGGCTTTGTAAGTTGTTGTTAATATTTTGAATTTTATTTGTTGAACGAATGAAAGCCAGTGTAGGGATTGGCAGAGAGGGGTAGCAGACACTGAACGGTTGTTAAGGTGGATGAGCCTGGCAGCAGTATTCATGATGGACTGGAGGGGGAATACCCTATGTAAAGGTAAGCCAATGAGGAGGGAGTTGCAGTAGTCGAAATAAAGCACCTAGGCTTGCAGACTGCTTCTACAAACATTTGTGAAAGAATAGGTCGCTCTCAGAAGCTCAGTGAATTGAAGCGTGGTACCATGACAGGTTGCCACCTGTGCAATAAGTCCGTCTGTGAAATGTTCTTGCTACTAAATATTCCACGATCAACTGCTAGTAGTATTATAACAAATTTGAAGCAACTGGGAACAACAGTAACTCAGCCACAAACTGGTAGACCACATGAAATGAAAGAGCGGGATCAGCCCATGCAGAAGTCGCCAACTGTCTGCAGAGTCATTAGCTAAAGTCCTCCAAACTTCATGTGTCTTTCAGATTAGCACAACAGCAGTGCATAGAGAGCTTCATAGAATGGGTTTCCATGGCCGAGCAGCTGCATCCAAGCCTTACATCACCAAATGCAATGCAAAGCTTTGGATGCAGTGGTGTAAAGAATGGCACCACTGGACTCTAGAGCAGTGAAGACTTGTTTTCTGGAGTGACAAATCACACTTCTCTGTCTAGCAATCTGATGGACGTGTCTGGGTTTGACAGTTGCCAGGAGAGTGCTACTTGCCTGACTGCATTGTGCCAAGTGTAAAGTTTGGTGGAGGGGGGATTATGGTGTGAGGTTGTTTTTCAGGGGTTGGGCTTAACCCCTTAGTTCCAGTTAAGGGAACTCTTAAGGCGTCAGCATACTAAAACATTTTTGGACAATTTCATGCTCCCAACTTTGGGGGAACAGTTTGGGGCTGGCCCCTTCCTGTTCCAACATGACTGCGCCCCAGTGCACAAAGCAAGGTCAATAAAGACATGGATGATCGAGTTTGGGGTGGAGGAACTTGACTGGCCTGCACAGAGTCCTGACCTCAACCTGATACAACACCTTTTGGGATGAATTAAAGCAGAGAATGCAAGCCAGGCCTTCTCGTCTGACTTTTGGTAATATAGTGTTCTTATCTCCTAGATTGTAAGCTCGAAAGAGCAGGGCCCTCGAACCCCTCGTGTATTGTATTGTTACTGTCTTGTCTCATGTTCTGTCCCCCCTGCTACTGTACAGCGCTGAGCATACCCTTTGGCGCTATATAAATACTGTATAATAATAATAATATAGACTGCCTACCTAGGAATATTCAACGTAAAACTGATTAAGTGGTCTTCTATGTACTCAGCTAAAAATTCATAACTTGTAGAGAGATTGTTTCATTAAAGTACTAGTGGTTGTAAAGCTCAGTTGAAGGTTTGTTACTAATCAGTGTGAGATTGCTTTGTGTGGGTGTCCCTCATGTTCTCTGCAATTGCAGCGATTTGCTGATAGAGATTGTTGCATTATTTTTCTGTGAGAAATCCCCTCATCTGGCTGTGCCCTTGTGTTCTCTGTAAATACAGCAGTTGGCTGACAGGAAAAGAGATAGAAAAAATGTGTATTTGTCATTCTGATACCAAAACCCCTGTGAGGGTTACCTTTTGTGTGAGCTTCTATAACTTTACTTTTGAATAAACGTTGGCCAAAAGCCATATTTTAGTGACTGGATTGAAGTTCATGAAAGACGCTACACTTAGAAGCCTATCCTGCCGTCAGCTAACAATGGAATCTTCTACTCTTCCTACCAGTCCATCCCCCACAGTTACTACCTTTTGTACCACTAGCCCCTCCCTCCTAGATTGTAAGCTCCAAGGAGAAGGGCCCTCCTATCATTCTTGTATTGAACTGTATTGCTGCTGTATTGTCTCTTACTATATTGTAAAGCGCTGAGCAAACTGTTGGCGCTATATATATATCCTGTATAATAAGAATAATAATAACTTGAGCTGAAACCCACATGACCTACAGTCTAAAACGTAATATATGTTATGGTAACATAATGAACCAGTCTTGCTACTGCATTTATGCTGTATTTGCAATCTGAACCCAAACCAAAGTTTTACATTTAAACTGCATGGTTTGGTTATGACATCGGTTGACTTTTCTCCATACTTGAAATTATCTAGTTCAAATCTGCAAATAGAAAGGTATCTAGCCTGTCTGTGTGCTAAATGCAGATCTACATTTATCTGAAAAAATATAATGTGATGGAAATAATGACTACATGGGTGAGGAGCTGGTTGAAAAACAAGTCACATCCGAAGCAAACGAGACAATAACGGACTTGTTAAAAAGAGATATGCCAAAGTTAGTTTACTAGAATCCTACACACAAAAGTGAGAGCCATGATGGGAGAGCACAGATTTTAGTATGTATTAAAATAATAAATCAAGGTAAATTGTTCAGAAACCTACAGTCTGTTCCATTTAAATGCTGATGATACACAATGTATTCAAACACAGTTTGTATGTCCTTGGTAGTTTTCACATTTGTAAAGGGTCAGGAGAAGATGATTGTAAAAGCAAGTCTTGCTGCAGGGAAAAATTTAAGGCCAAGCACCAAGTTATGAGATTGCCAGCAAGGTCATGCAAGCACCAATCCTCATAAAAATTAATTCAACAGCCTTACAATCTATGCAGTTTTCAATAATAATGCAAGTTGCTTGATTTTGTAGGTCATCTATTTTTCCAGTAATGTTACAATTGTTTTCTTTTTATTTTGGAATGAACTTGACAATGAATCCTGATTAAAGAAAACTTGTAGTGAAAAAAGCTATGGGCTACGTATAAAAGCCAGGCATACACAAGTTAGTCCACTCAGTAGTATTGGCCTCATATTTTTTTTATCTACTTTTATTCTTCCAACAAAAAAAATTTGTAAATTCAGATGTATCTGAATTCCGAATTACAATAGTAACGAATTTTAACATATCTGAAATAACGAATCGATTCGAAGTTGAAAACAATTTGAAAACCAATTTAAATTTGGAAAAAAGAATAGAATAAAATAGAACAGAAAATAATGAAATAGAAAAGAATAGAATAGAAATGAATAGAGGAAAAAAGAACAGAATAATAAAAGAATAAGAAAATAAAAGAATAAAAC
The DNA here is from genome assembly GCF_062004578.1 of Staurois parvus. Classification (NCBI taxonomy): domain Eukaryota; kingdom Metazoa; phylum Chordata; class Amphibia; order Anura; family Ranidae; genus Staurois; species Staurois parvus. Next base: position 3,050,095 of record NW_028317941.1, read on the forward strand.
AGAATACAGTAGAAAATAATAGAGAAAAACAGAACAAAATAGAATAGAAAATAAAGGAATAGAAAAGAATAGAATCCAGTAGAATAGAATAGAAAATATTAGAACAGATAATCAAGGAATAGAATAGAAAACAATAGAAACGTTTAGAGAATCAAAGAATAAAAAAGTATAGAAAAACAATAGAATAGAATAAAATAGAAAGAATATAACTGCCATCTGAAATTCGAATTTGAATTCCAACAGAATACATTAGAATAGAATATAATAGAAAAGAATAGAAGATATTAGAAAAGACTAAAATACTTTACAAAAAAATGTGAGTTGCACTATGGTGACATGAGTAGTGATCAATAAAGGCACTGTGAAAATTTTGCTGAAACAGAAATTTCCAATATGGTCATGCAACTCTTCATATAGCCAATATACCATCAAAAACACATGGATTGTGAATTATGGATTGTAACGTTAGAATTATTATTGAATGCATTAGAATTGTTTTTGAATCCATTAGAAATATTTTTGAATCCATTAAAATTATTTTTGAATCTGTTTAAAATTTCAAATTTGGCCAAATTAAAATAAATGAAACAAATTCCGAAAAGAAATTAACCCCTTGGCGCGGCGCCTCCTGGCCCTTTAAGGGTTTCAGAAGCCAGGAGGCGGGGCAGGGTTTTAGGGACATGTGACCACCATGATTCGCTATCACGGTGGTCACATGATTGGGAAAAATCTCCTCTTTCGATCGGGGCCTTTCCATGAGTATTGAACATGCGTGCTGGGAGTGCGCAGGGCGTGTGCTCTCAGCACATATTTTTTTTAATAAAAAACAAAACTGATTTTTTCATTTTGCACATTTCTAGCCTGGCCTACATTTCCTTAATCCCTGTGTACACGTTGAGAATATTGGACAAATGATCGTTCATTTTTTTTTTTTGCATGCTAGCCTCATATCGAAAGTAAAGAGGTTACTAAAGTTACAAAAACTCTTGTATGACAGAATAAAAATTTAAAAGTAATACATTGTAATGTATTTGTATTGTATTTGTATTGTATTTCAGACATAAACTGTACTTGTTAAACGAAAATTGCAGAACAAAAATTTTCATGCTTGTCTTTTCGAATAATTTCTGTCGATGGACGTGTACTAATGATCAGATTATCGTACGATCGCTTTGAAAGCAGCATTTTTCATACGATTTTCTGATCGTGTGTATGGGGCTTTACACATCCAATGTAGAAACTATTTGCTAATATTGGCATCAGATAACTCCAGTTCCAGACCAACCACTGAGCCTTTTTGTCACATTTGTCACAAAATTGTCCACTGCCTGGCTGTCTTGCTGATTCTATGGTTGCAGTATTTGTGAACAAATCACATATCACACATATTCTGGTCAGATCTGACTGACTCCACTCTGGTTATAATTTCTCAGGTTCCAGGTCATTGACTTAGAAAGTACTACAGATACTGAAAGCTACAGAACAATCATTTCTTTTTCAGAAGGAGATAAACAATGGAAGCCTAAGGAATGAAATGTCTGACTAATGTCTCTGTTCAGGTGGAATACAACTTACAATTTGTGTTCTTTAAATAGGCTACAAGGGTTTTTGAATTTCTAACCCATTACAGTCTGTAAGCTTACTGAATATACGTAACTGAGATAAGGTGTGGCAGCTAATTCTTTGAGATCAATTATTGTGCTTGATGGCCCAATACCTTCCAGTCACCAATTTTTAATACACGATTATTCTTTACTTTGCCATGAATAGGTTTTGGTGGCCTGGTTGCTGTGGCTGAAGTGCAGATTTCTCAAACTGGAGGATGTACAGTGCAGCCTTATGTAGGATTATTTGTGTTTTATAACCACTTCATTCCTAGTTGTGCTTTTGAAATATTTGTTATGTATGGGACATCGGCAATTTGGGTTTTCAATTTTCTGACTATAGTACAATAGGTGCAGGTAGAATATCAGTCCTTTTCTCAGACACAGGACCTCTGCAGTCTCTATGTGAGCTTGCTGACCTTGGAGAAGGTAGATCAAGAGGGTGATATATGGGTATGTAATAGCAACTGTCACTCTTAGCACCTCTAAGCAAAGAAATAACACACACAGCAAAATCTCAATCAGTGTTAGCAGGCCTACTATGCAGAAGTTAACCCAAAATCTCCAACCTGAGGTGTTTCTAGTCCCCAGTCAGTAAGGAAAACTATCAAAGTTTGAACTAGCTTACTTTGGGCCCTCAGGATCTGATGGCATGGTTTAAATCTGAGATAGGAAAGAGCTCTTTAACTAGGGTAGTCAACGTCCCTTTAAACGCAGTGAGGAATCTTCTGCGCACTCACTGGGGCCCAGTTGGGCCACTACAATGATTCAGACATTTTAAGTGGGAAGAGATGAAGGTGACAGTCCTTCAAAGGATTAATAAAAAGGAAAGAAAAGGAAAGAAAAGGAAGACGGAAAGGAAGAAGGAAGGACAAGTACTATCCCTTTAAGTTGCACTTGACTTGAATGGTGTCCTTTTAATGCACTGAACAAGTTGTAAATTGTAGGCAAAAAAGTGTCAGAAGTTGGCAGAAGCACTTGCTGGCAAAGGGCAACCCCACTCTGAGCTGTAGTAACAAATAGCAATGGTGGTAGATGTTTCCTTAAGAGAGTAGGCCAATGGTTAAGGGGACAATGATGTGGTTTGACCGGCAGAAGACATGCACTGTGGTCAACTCTAATGATTGAATTGTGCTGCAAATATGTTCAATAGTAGCGGCCGGGGGAACTATATGCAATGTCCACAGGTGTGTGCATGAAAGTGGCAGATTTGAAAGGAATATCAGTGTTCACTTGTTTGGCTGGTGTATGGGACTCTCTCACCCAATCAGTGACTTCCAGCAAGTCCTAGCAGTCTCTCTCAATGGATGGGGGCTCTCACGGATTCTCCAGTCCCACTTGCAGTGATCTGTCTGAACACCGTGCTCCGGGTTCTCCTGCTGGCAGAATATCTCACTGAATAGGGTGGCAAGGCTGGCAGTCAGTGACTCCTCCTTGCCTCTCTCCTCTCTAACTCTGTGGCCTGGTCAATATCAAGTCTAAACACATAAAAAAACAGGTGATTTCAGGTTCAGTTAAAGATGCTGCTGTTGCTGGTACTCCAGGCCAGTGCCTAAGCTACGCCTTCCATGATTGCATCATCTCATTTCTTGCCCTGTGCATTATATCTATATTTTGTGAATGAGTAAAGCAAACAGTGATAAGTACCGTAAGTGCTTTTATTTGAAATAAAAAAATAATTTGAATAGAAAAACATTGAGTATTTTTTACGGTCTAATTCTTTGATCCACATAGCCTGAGAGATATATAATTGTTCCCAACCCTGATGTATGTTAACCCCTTGCTGGGTAAAAGCCTTGTATGATATTACATATAAAGTCCAACTAGAAGTTGAGAGCTTGTCCATTAAGGGTAGAATAGAATTGAGCCTCAAAAGTGTTTTTGGTGGTTCGCATGAGATAACATCTTTGTCAAAAGGTCGAAAGAAGTACTGAACATAGACACAAGGAGTGTGTGTTTGGACTTGACATTAAAGTGGAGCTCCACCCAAAAGGGGAAGTTCCGCTATAAGGACTGCTCTCCTGCTCCCCATTAAGGATTGGCACCTTTGGGGAGTGGGGGGGGGGGTACCTGAATTTGACAGGTACCCGCTCTCACTTCCAGTCCGATCGCCTATGCGATCTGAAACAGAAGGTGTCCTCCCACCCTCCCTCCCTCTAGTCTTTTGGGACACGTGACATGTCCCAGAAGACTACAGGACCATTCACGAAGTGCAGCATTACTCGCGCATGCGCAGTGGGTACCCGGCTGTGAAGCCACAAGCTATCACAGCTGGGTGCCCACAGTGAAGATGCCGGCCTCCTGGAATACAGGATGGCCGGTGAAACGAGCTGCGGGGGACACACCACGGGACCGAGGGACAGGTAAGTGGCTGTTTTTTAAAAGTCAGCAGCTACAGTTTTTGTAGCAGCTGAATTTTATTTTTTGAACATTTGTTTATTTTGAACACAAAGACTTTATTTAAATTGTTCTTATAAATGTGTGTTTGTACAAATTTCTAGGTGTATATTTCTTTCACTATGCCCTTTATTTTTCTGTACCATATCATACAAGAATGCCACTATGAGCATAAAGCACTGCACTTATTAGATTACATTTACTCAATGAGTTTGATTTTTAAAAAAGCTGATCTGTTAATGCTTTCATGGTATTTGTAAGTGCTTCTGTGATACTCTAGGAAGAGTATTCACTCAAAACTCCTAATCTTTTTTAGCTTTGACTTTGAAAAATAAATAATGACGCTATTCTTCTACGCATAACATAGATAAATATAGATTGTTCAGATCAATTTAAGAATTGCATCTGCGTCCCAAAGTCAGTAATAAATGAGTGAGGCTGATACAGTTCATCAGTTTCAAATATACAGTTGCAAGAAAAAGTAAAGGAGTTTTGCATGAATTGGGCATAAAATGTGCTCTGAACGTCATCTAAGTCACAACAATAGAAGAACAGTCTGCTGAACATAATACTACACAAACATTAGATGTTGCCATGGTTTAATTGCACATAACATGTAAACATTCACAATGCAGGGAGGAAAAAGTATGTGAACCTTTGGACTTAATAACTGATTGACCCTCCTTTGGCAGCAATAACCTCAACCAAACATTTCCTGTATTTGCAGATCAGACCTGCACAATGATCTGGAGTAATTTTGGACCACTTCTCTTCACAAAACTCTTTCAGTGCAGCAATATTCTTGGGATGTCTGGTGTGAATCTCTCTCTTAAGGTCATGCCACAGCATTTCAATCGGGTTGAGGTCAGGACTCTGACTGGGCCACTCCAGAAGACGTATTCTGTGCTGCCATTGTTTTGTTGAATTACTTGTATGCCTTGGGTCATTGTCCTGTTGCATCACCCATCCTCTGCGGAGCTTCAGTTGGCGGATAGATGGTCGTATGTTTTCCTGCAAAATGTCTTGATAAACTCTGGAATTCATTTTCCCATCAATGACAACAATCCGTCCAGGCCCTGAGGCAGCAAAGCAGCCCCAAACCATGATGCTCCCTCCACCATGTTTTACAGTGGGGATGAGGTTTTGATGTTGGTGTGCTGTGCCTTTTTTTCTTCACACATAGTGTTGTGTGTTCTTCCCAAACAACTCAATCTTGGTTTCATCTGTCCACAGTATATTTTGCCAGTAGTGCCGTGGAACATCCAGGTGCTCTTTTGCAAACTTCAAACGTGCTGCAATATTCTTTTTGGACAGCAATGGCTTCCTCCGTGGTGTCCTCCCATGTACTCCATTCTTGTTTAATGTTTTCCTTATTGTAGATGTGTCAACAAAAATGTTAGCATGTGCCAGAGATTTCTGTAGGTCTTTAGCTGACACTCTGGGATTCTTCTTTACCTCATGCAGCATTCTGCGCTGTGCTCTTGCAGTCATTTTTACAGGACGACCACACCTAGGGAGAGTAGCAACAGTGCTAAACTTTCTCCATTTGTAGACAGTCTGTCTTAAAGTGGACACATGAACATCAAGGCTTTTGGAGATACTTTTGTAACCCTTTCCAGCTTCATGCAAGTCAACAATTCTTGATCGTAGGTCTTCTGAGAGCTCTTTTCTGCGAGGCATGGTTCACATCAGACAGTGCTTCTTGAAACCAGTAAACCCAAAACAGGTGTGTGTTTTTTAAGGGCAGGACAGCTGTCAGCAACACATCCAATATCATCACACTGATTGGAGTCAAGGTTGGCTCACTCCTGGCTTCAATTAGCTCTGGGAGAAGTCATTTAGCTAGGGTCTCACATACTTTTTCCTCCCTGCACTGTGAATGTTTACATGTTATGTGCAATTAAACCATGGCAACATCTAATGTTTGTGTAGTATTATGTTCAGCAGACTGTGTTCTTCTATTGTTATGACTTAGATGACATTCAGAGCACATTTTATGCCCAATTCATGCAAAACTCCACGTAATCCCAAGGGGTTCACACACTTTTTCTTGAAACTGTAACTATAGCTACTATGATCCTGGAAATCCATACACTTTTAAATATGGTAATCTGTGATGTAATAGTTAAGCTCCTAAAATAGTTGTTTAGAGTAAGACCTTTGCAAAGAAAGCACAGCATTAATATGAGGTACAAATATTAAATATATATTTTAAATATATAGAATGGGAAATGTTTTTAAAAATGGTCATTTTAACTGTATCCCACTTCTCTTTACTTTCTGTTCTGGAGAAGCAACAGGAAATGAGCAGAAATCTCTTAAAAAATGAGGGGTGTTCCCACCTTAGAAAGCTGTTAACTGAACTGATTTGTCTGCTTTGGAGGATTTACCCTCACCTCTTGTTGTGATGACAACTCTAACATTGTGAGTCTCCACTAACGTTTGCCTTAGTGATAATGGTCTCCAGAATCTCCCCAGGGCAGACACTAAGATCACCTTCTTATCAAAAGCAAATGGTAAAATGAATTGGTAAAATGTCAATTTTCTGATTCTCTTGAAACTCTTAACCTTCTCTGACTGTAAAAGCATTAATGCAGTCTTCAGCAGTCAATCAGTAGAAGTGAAGTCAATAGACACTTCCCCATAAACAGGGGTCAGGGTCATAAGGTGACTCAGCAAACACCAGTACAGTTGTGTCCAAAATTATTCAACCCCCAATGCTGTAAAGGGGTTTAGGGACTATAGTGTACATTTGGAATTGTATTCAGAATCAAATCCTACAAGGACGTTGTAACTACCCAAATGCAACTAAAATGACATCAATTGTTTATGTAATACAGTAGTAAATGGTTCTTATGTGGTTTCTTCATTGCCACAATTATTCAACCCCTTAAAGACTACCACTCTGAAGAACAGAGGTTCATACAGGTGCTTTCCATCAGGTATTGAAAACACCTGTGGATGTCACCGAGCAGCAATCAAGCATAATAAGCACCAATTAGGCAGCTTTAAAATGACTGTGATACTCAGCTCCTTCTAGACATTTACTGGTGTGGTTACAAACATGGTGAAGGCAAGAGAATGGTCCAGGAAGACAAGAGAAGAGGTGATTTCTCTTCACAGGAAGGGCAATGGCTATAAGAAGATTGCAAAGATGTTAAACATACCAAGAGACACCTTAGGAAGCATCATTCGCAAATTCAAGGCAAAGGGCACTGTTGAAACGCTACCTGGTCGTGGCAGAAAGAAGATGCTGACTTCGACTGCTGTGCGCTACCTGAAGCGTAGAGTGGAGAGAAGTCCCCGTGTGACTGCTGAGGAACTGAGAAAAGATTTGTCAGATGTGGGTACAGAAGTTTCAGCCCAGACAATAAGACGCACACTGCGTAATGAAGGCCTCCGTGCCAGAACTCCCAGGCGTACCCCCTTGCTGTCTCCAAAGAATAAGAAGAGTCGACTGCAGTATGCCAAAAGCCATGTGGACAAACCACAAAAGTTGTGGGATAGTGTTCTGTGGACTGATGAAACAAAATTAGAACTGTTTGGGCCCATGGATCAACGCTATGTTTGGAGGAGGAAGAACAAGGCCTATGATGAAAAGAACACCTTGCCTACTGTGAAGCATGGTGGAGGGTCAATCATGCTTTGGGGCTGTTTTGCTTCTGCAGGTACAGGGAAGCTTCAGCGTGTGCAAGGTACCATGAATTCTCTTCAGTACCAGGAGATATTGGATGGAAACGTGATGCAGTCCGTCACACACCTGAGGCTTGGGAGACGTTGGACCTTTCAACAGGACAATGATCCCAAGCATACCTCCAAGTCCACTAGAGCATGGTTGCAGAGGAAAGGCTGGAACATTTTGGAGTGGCCATCGCAGTCACCAGACTTAAATCCGATTGAGAACCTCTGGTGGGACTTAAAGAAAGCAGTTGCAGTGCGCAAGCCTAAGAATGTGACTGAACTGGAGGCCTTTGCCCATGAAGAATGGGCGAAGATACCCGTAGATCGCTGCAAGACACTTGTGTCAAGCTATGCTTCACGTTTAAAAGCTGTTATAACTGTAAAAGGATGCTGTACTAAGTACTAAGATTGAATGTCACTTGGGGGTTGAATAAAACTGATAATGCTGTGAGCACAGAAAAGACATTTGTGGTTATTTCATTATAACTGTTATGTTATATTTGTCTGACCTACAAGTGCCTCTTTAATGTAAATGTAAGCAAGATGACTGAATGATCAAAAGCAATGTCAAACTGGCCAAAACACTCAATTTCAGTGGGGGTTGAATAATTTTGGACACAACTGTAGGTATACTGTATATTGTCTATTACCTGTCTAGAAAAGGATACAAAAACCCTTATTGATGTACATAAAATTTTGTCACATTATGTTACTAATCAGCCAGTACAAAAGTGAATTTATGTAATACCATTTTATTAAGTTCATCTTTGTAGATCATTCCCAGTTTAAAAGCCTATCTTTAACTAATGAATAATAATTACTTTAATGATACTTAAAAGGTTAACACATATTGTGATTGCAATTAAAAAAATCTTTAGGCAGTTTAAATGAAACATCGTTCCTCACCTAGCTAGGTCAATTTTATACTAAAAGTCTATAATGACTTTTTAGCATCTAAAGCCTTTACTTCTCCTTCATTAAACACTATTCTCATAACTCTATCTATTTTAATATTTCAATGTTTCCAGTTATGAAATTGGAATGATATAGTGGGCTAACAGACCCTCCTGGCCCATCATAAACAGCCTAGGACCCGTGGTGGTAAAATACAAAGAGGGACTTCCTTGTTCCCACAGGCACAATCTAGTTATTGGACTTGGTTTATCCTTAAAAAGAAAAGATGCAGGAACAAATCAACAGCAGGAGGTCCAAGCTGAGTTGTAGCAGGTGGCTTCTGCGCTGGAGGGGTCCACATTTCCTGCTTGTTCTCCTCATAATTATTGTGATTATAAACACATGGAAGCTCACATCTAAATGCACAGAAGGAAGTTAAAAAGAACATGCAACACAGCTGTTTAGTCAAAGTTGTGGGAAGTGAGTAGAATTCTTTAAGTGAAGAGAGCTACAGTAGTGAGGGAGACTGGTTTAAGCAGGCAATATTCTTCTGAAGAGAGCACTCTTAATGTTTTTTTTTCTTCCTTTAACTTTTCAAGAGACAGGTATGTATGAAAGCTTGAACGTCCCTTGATTCAGTGAGCTGATAAAAATATGTGGTGTTCAGCTATACAACAAAAAAAGGAATGAACACTTACAGTACCTGTCCTATCCCAAACTACCCAAACTACAGTATACTTACTTTAAAGAGAATCCTTCTGAAGAAACAAATTAATTTGATATATCTGGGAGTGTCAGATGCCTGTGTTCCCTGGAAAGCTTGATGGTCCATTCCATCAGTTCCAGTGATCAGGTCCCAGGTCCTCACACAGGCCACAGACTGTGCAGAACAGAAAAAAATGTTTTGTTTCGGATAAACTCGTTATGTTAATAATTTTCTTTCGTAGATTCATTTTGGATCATTTTGGAAGCCATCGTCAGGTGCAGCAGCCAGCATTCATTGTGATTGATGTTTTGGAATTTGTTTAGTTTTGTTTCTTTCCAATGAATTAAAAATTTTCAGAATTATTCAAATTCGATTCAAATTCTGTGTGAAGAATAGCTGGTTGTTAAGGAGAAGGCTGGAAAACCAGCCACTGTGTCCTTAACAACTGATGACGCATCAGCGTGGGTTTCCCCACTGACAGCTGAATGTAAAAAAATGAAATGCCAGCAATGAAAAATAAAAAAAAAAGACATGGGGTCCTCCCCCCCATTCTTACCAAGCCCTTTGGGTCTGGTATGGATTTTAAGGGGAACCCCATGCCAAAATGAAAAAAAAAAAAAAAAAAAACGGCTTGGCATCCACCCCAAAATCCATACCCGACCCTTATCCTAGCATGCAGCCCGGCAGGTCAAGAAAGAAGGGGGATGAGCGAGAGACCTCCCGAACCATACCAGGCCACATGCCCTCAACATGGAGGTGCTTAGGGGTAGGGGGGGCTTCCCCTTGTTTCCATGTTGATGGGGACTAGGGTCTTTTCCCCACAACCCTGGGTGGTGTTTGTGGGGTCTGCGGGCAGGGGGATTATCGGAATTTGAAAGCCCCCTTTAACAAGGGGGCCCCCCAGATCTCACTCTCCATGTACATGGAGTACATCGTACCCCATACTCATTCACAAAAAAATCCCTTTATTTAAAAAAAAATACATATTTATTTATATATATATATATATGTCCCCCAAAGTAGTTCCAACGTCAAACATGGAAGCCATTGTCAGGTGTGGCAGCCAGCGTTCATTGTGATTGATGTTTTATTTACTTTGGGGAACATGTATTGTTGTTTTTTTTTAATAAAGGACTTGTCAAAAGCTGGCGTTGTGTTGTTTTCTAACTTTTTACACTTTTTTGGTGAATGAGTAGGGGTACTGTGTATCACATATTCATTCACATGGGGGGCTAGGATCTGGGGGCCCCCTTGTTAAAGGGGGCTTTCAGATTCTGATAAGCCCCCTGCCCGCAGACCCCTACAACCAACGCCCAGGTTGCTGGGGTATGCAGGCAGGGGGCTGTAAGGAAGAGACCCTTGGAACCCATGGGCATGTGGCCTCGTAGGGCTCGGGGGGGTGGCGCTCGCTCATCCACCCTCATTCCTGACCTTCTGGGCTTCATGTTCGGTATGCATTTTGGGGGAGCCTCACGCAATTAAAAAAAAAAAAATGGCGTAAGGTTCTCCTTAAAATCCATACCAGACGCAAAGGGTCACGCCATTTGTTTTCTTAATTTTGCATTGCTGGCAATTCTTTTTTTACATTCAGCTGTCAGTGGTTTCCCCACTGATGAGTCAGGATGCGGAAACCAGCTTCCCGACCTTAACAACCAGGTATTTTTCTCACAGGATTTGGATCGGTTGATATATTTTTGACCAATTCAGATTGTTCTGAAAATTTTAAATTCTCTAGAAATTCTGTAGTCATTCGGAAATTTGGATGCATACAAATCTTAGAATAACCAAAAATATGTCCTAATTTAGATTCAGACCGAAACGAATTGCACATGTCTACTCTTAGCTCAGACTCTGAGGACTCTCTTAACTCAGTCTCTGAAGGGAGCTCCAGCAGGTTTGGGTGCAGATCTGTCCCCTCTCTCTTACAGGGGTGAGCAGGCACAGCAACAGGTTCTCTTAGCTCCTCTCTAATGGCTCTGGTCCGTTTAGATGTGAGGTACAGACCCTAATGGCAGGTCCGTCCTGGTCTTTCTCCTACCTGGACTGCCCTAGTCAAGACCAGTTTGCCTGGGAAAACAGTGAAGCTCTCCTCCCAAGGGCCCAGTAGATTGTGGGAAATAAAGTCCAGTAGTCATTAGTCTGCACTCACTTGTAGGGTCTCTTTAAGACTACATTTCCCATAGTTCTTAGCACCTACATAAGAAGACTCTTTTGAGTTTCCTATTGGCTCTTTGCTCTCCCACCCTCTGATTGGATGCAGTTTAATTGGCTGGGGTAGGGAGCGAGCAGGAAATCACACAGAAACAGTTCAGCCAGCAGTGAGAAGGAGAAACTCTGGCTGCATTCCTTCCTATGCACACAGCATCCTAGCATGGGAGGCGGTTGGGGAAGACAACCCTATAAAGATGAGAGGAGAGCCAACAGAGACTCCCACAGCCCGTTCTCTTGGTCAGTTCCTCCTTTTTTTTGTTCTGTATGTTCCTTGAGATTTAATAAAGGCATTTTTCTGTTTTGGTCTTTGATGGTGAGTGCTGGCGTCAGGAGTCAATTAAAAAAATTGTTGGAAGCAGGGTCGGACTGACCATTTGGAAACTCGGGCACTGCCCAAGGGCCCGGGGTCAGTAGGGGGTCCCATGAGATGCCCCTGGTACCTTTTTCATAGGTTTTTTTGAGTTTGGGCAAGGACACAGGGGCCCCATGATGCCCTATTGCCCGGGGGCCCCATGAGTTGTCAGTCCGCCCCTGGTTGGGAGGCATGGGTGTTAACTGTAAAAATGATTGGATCTTTGGAGAAGAGTTTCACATAAGGCTTTCACTTAAAGTATAACTAAAGGCAAAACTTTATTTTTAGTTTTGGATAGAGTGGAGATGTATTAGAACTCCTGTCAGTTTTTATTGCTGTCTGTGCCCTTGCTAGGGAGATTCACCCTCTCTATTTGTCCTGTTTACCATTATAGTTGAAAATGAAAGTAAAAGAAAATCCCAAATTTTGAGTTATCCCCAAAAAAAGTAATAGAGGGGAAATATTCCAATGGGGATACTAGTTCTGGTGACCTGGGGATCCCCAAGAAATTCCCTTAATTTGCAGGGATTTCCTATCACTTCCAGTTTGGCTATGGGACAGGATGTGAAGGTGTCCTCAGTGGGACAAAGATGGCAAAACCAAATCTTACAAGGGTTATTACTCTCCCTTACTCTATCCAACATTAAAAAAAATAGTTTTGCCTATAGTGCTACTTTAACTAGTAGCTAACAGCGGGACATATCAGTGTTTTTCTTCTATTCAGTTTTTGTGAATGAGCCCTATTGTTTGGAATGTATGAAAGGAAATAATTGCACCTTATTATTTATTACTGTCTATGAATTCATACACATGCCAACTGCTGCTGTCAGCTTTGTGACTCAAGCTGGACTGGCCCAATTTTCAGACAAATGCGTTAATGAATGTACTATAAACACATGAATTAAATGATAATTAAGTTAAACAAAATTTTAAGCTGATTTTAACTAGGTCAATGGATTTTATTTTACTTGCCAGCATTGGATATGTAGAGAAGTCTTCATGTACCAATAACTGGGCACAGCTAAAGGAAAATTAGTTTGTGTGGTCATTTAGACTTGATACCACGGAGATCTGGCACAATGGGAGATCTGTACGTACGTCCAATTATTTTTTCCCTTTTCCCCACCAAAAGGATGATCCACTTACCATGTACAGTATGAAAAATGAAATCATCCATGTCAAGATAAAATGTGTGAAATGGCTTTGGCAGCACATCAACTGCATGAACGGCAGACAGATATAGTATGGCATGTTGAAATAGATGAAAGCTTTTTTTTTTGCTATATACAGTCTTCTCATTTTTTATCTTAAAATGGCTACCCATAAGATTAGAGTCATACTTCAAAAGTAAAGCCTTTGGATCTGTTTTTTGGCACAAGTGTCAAGGAAAAAATAAACCTTTGCTTAAAGAAAAATGAATGCATATTTACATATGCACTGCATACAATAAAAAACTGAATTCACTTTCCTTTTCTGTAAGTGTAAGCTTGCAAGATCTGGTGATCAACTCAAAGAAAAAGATTCTCATCTGAAGCACAGAAAAATGTTATTTTTGGATATCTCTGTCTGCCTGAGATGCTCCTGACATTAAGTGACTGAAAGACAAAGCTCTGAATTAACCTTTCCATCACAGATAGGCTGGCCTAGAGTCTCAGCGGAGTTCTGCTTCTCTAGACTAATTATCATTACCCATGCTGCACACTTCAGTTCTGCCAGAAATGGATCAGTGAGTCAGTACATACACGCACTGCAGGAGGCAATATGTGGATCTTACAGCTGCTTTAGGCCACTGGCAGAATGCATTTTGTTCACATAGCTGCTACAGCCTTTTAAACAGCACTCTGTATATTGTATTCTTTTTGAATGTTCTAAAAATATTACAGCAGGAGGAGAATAAAAAAAAATAAAAATTGAATGAAACTTTAGGAAAAGCAGGTGATGTCAGCTGAGCCATGCATGTAGAAATTTAAAGTAGTACTAACACCTTACAGTTTTTCTCCTAATTTCTCTTGTATTGACCATTTGAGCACAGGAACTAACATATTTGCTTTAGAAAAAGTCCAGAAATGCTTACAACTTAAAGCCTAACTATAGGTTTTGTTTTTCTTTTAAATTTGTTTCAGCCAAGTTGCTGTAGTAGCATTAGCTACATGCACTATATGGCACTGGCTGAATGAATACAAAGCCTGCTCTGAATGGCAGAGGTGGACATACAGGTAGGTGAAGCCATGATTTCCATCTCTACCAATCAAAGGAATCCATGTCTGCACTGATAAAATACAAGGCTTCCTGCAAATGGCTGAGCAGCCAATTCAATTTTGTTCTGGGAACACTATGCCGATTTTACACACAGTTTTTACAGCACTGACAGCAACTGCAGAAATTAGTAAAGAAAATAGTTGACCCATTTTTAACTATTTAAAATGACACAAAACCTGCAGTTAGGCTTTAACACTTTTAGGACCACAGGCCTTTAGTCTTCTCTGTTCTCTTCCCAAATTTCCATTTGGGGAGTGCTCACTCACTACATCAACTACTGCACAGAAAGTCCCCTAATCCCCTTTCTTGGGGCTATAACTCCCAGACTTTCAGGCACCACTGAGCACCCAGTCCAGCTCTTTCTAGTTGCATCTGCATGACAGCACATGCAGTGTGATGACATTAGATTGAGGTCTCATTCCAGGGAGTGTGCACAAAAGGTTGGCTCCATGGGCTCATTCAAGGCAACTGAGCCATTCAAGAAGCAAAAAACAGTGTAGCACTACCCCTAAAGGAGCATCTAGTTAGGATGGGTCCTCTGTTGCTGACCTCAACCTTCACAAATATCTCAGCCCCTTGACACATCAGGCTGAGTACTCAAACACACAATTTTACAAAGAAATCACTAACAGTGACATTAGTACTCAGCTATAATGTTATTTTAAAGAACGCAAGCACCAGATCATTTAGTAAAACAATATAAACATATTGTCATAAAATAAAATAGGAAAGCAATAGACAGAGATAAGGGATGGAATGAATAAAAAGGGTAGTGATACACTTAAGGTTTTACCAGTCAGCTTAAACTGCTCACCTAAAGTATCATAAGCCAGAAACAGATAGTATAAACTCCTGGAGGCTATGCTGCCTTAGCCATTGGAGTATCTTGGCTGGGTCCAAGTCTGCCTGTAGAACTTCAGTGTTCCCAGAGGGTGAAAAAACGCTAAAATCTATGTAAATACTATGAACAGGGAGAGAAAATCTCCTAAATTTAGGGGGGAAAAAAGAGTCTTTTCTGCTGGCATGGTTGGGCCCTTTTGGTGGTGCACTAATGGTGATGCTAAATGGCTTCTAGATACTTTCAGTTCAAGAAGACGAGAACTTGAGGACAACTTGATAAATAACTTGAACACGGCTTAACAGTAATGAAAAGGGAAAGCAACAAGTACAGGAGGGGTTAAGTGGATCTGAGCTAATAGGGTAATCCAGAACAGGTGATGTGGCACTGCTAAGTGGTATGCTGCATTTGTATGGTAATGTCTAAGGAACCGGGTGGAAAACTGTGTTAGCTGAAGTCTTGCTTTGTTTTGTGGTGCAGAGTGTTTGGTGGTTTGGCAGCCCTCTTACCATTCCTGCACTTCAGCTGTGGGTACCTCCTGGATTGATGGCTTGACTCCGGCTGACCACGCTGTATTGATGTAGATGTAGATAAAGACTGGTGAACCCACTCTGGCTGACACTGCTGCTGCTCCAGACACACTGGAAGGCGAATGCCTGTCGATTCAGCACTCTAGCCTGGACATCCACATCCTTTCCCGGTCTGACCCCAAGTTCCCCTCTCTAACCGGCTCTTGGGTGAGAGGAGTGGATGTACAGAAGTCCTTACTCCTCGGGATCCTGGGTGCAATAAAAACCCAGAGCTTTCCTGGGCAGTGCAGTAAAAAGGTCCACTCTCCTCCTCATGTACCCAGAGATCTGTGGTTCTTTAGATATCTTCCAGAGTGCAGCAGTCTCTCCAAGAGGCTACATGTCTCAGTGTGCAATGCAGCATCCCAATATCCTCCTTCTCCTGCTCCTAATGAGTCTCAGGGTGATTTGAGACTTGTATTGCAGTTCAGAAATTAAGTTCCTGCATTATAAAGATGCAGTGTTGAACTACATCTCCCATGATCCCAAGCTCTCTGCTTTACAGTCTATGAGATTGCTTAGCTATCTCTCCTGCTCTATACAGCCACAGCACTTCCATCATAAGAAAAGGATTTTACACAGGCAGCTCTAGCTCCCAGCATAACAACTCAGGTGGGGAGAGGAAGGCAGAATAATTAGCAACTACATAGAACAGCTGACAGCCGGCTACAACAGCAAGGATGTTTGAACCAGCTGATTTCCTAAGAAGGGCAAGCTTTAACCTCTGGTTATGTCAATATTTCTGTGCTCAAAGTGGTACATTATTTTGCATGGAAATATGTTGTTTTTTTATTGTAGGCCTGTAATTTTTAGGAATAACTCACCGAAATCTGTCTGAACAAGAGTCTAGTAAACATCCTGGGTATGATAAAATTTGAAACACAAAATCATGAATTATAATTTAATAAATAATCATAAAAAATAATATAATAATAATAAATTTAATTCAATAATGTAATCAAACCAAAAACACTGAAATTTGAAATATAGCGCCAAGTTCGCACATCGCTGAGCTTAGTCGCAAAATCGTTTTCAGTGTCTGATGACAAATTTCCCCACAAATCATTATCACTCAATTCTGCAAGTAGTTCTAATTTACTATCGCTGTTCTCTAGCTGGTCTAAAACTGCTTTTGACCTAAAGGGATGCTTTTTGGACGCCATGGACGTTCCTCAGTTTCCAGGCAGAAAGAACAGTAAAAATGCAGGCAGGGCACAGGACAAAGCACTAGGGACAAAATGTATGTGAAATGCTTTGATACAGTAATGTTATACTATGTGATTTTAGTGTATTGAGTGAATGTCACTTTTAAAATTTTTTAATTTCCTACTGGTTCCATCCCCGTACGTCTCGACGCTCGCAGGGAACGGAACCCGGAAGACGGATTTCGGCATCAGGAGATGGCCGGGGACGCTGCAGGGGGGACATCGCGGGAGCGTAGGACAAGGTAAGTGAAAAAGGGATCCCAGAGCAACGCTGCAGGGTAATCCCGAGTGTAGCTCGGGGTTACCACTTTTGGTACTGAAAATTAACCCCGAGCTACACTCAAGAATACCGCCAGAGAGGTTAAGAAGAAGAATCAGCAGAAAAGGTAAGTGATGAGGTAAACTGCTGTAATTTATAATAAAATGTTAGTGTTCAATATTAAGGCTGTACTCCAGGTATTACAGACACACAGTAATGTGGTTGTGTATTCATTATATAGATATTTTTTAAATGCAAGAAGTGTAAGTACCTGAATTTAACTTGGTACTGCAGAGCTCCAACTGGGTAAGGGAGATACTATTTATGAAGGAAATCAGCTGTGCTGCAGTGCAAGGAACATGTTGATAGGATGAGAGTGCAGAGTGATAGAGAGACAAAATCATCAGTCTCTTGCTTCTGTTTTCACCACCCAGTCACAGTCTGAGGGAGGGACAAGACCTGTAAGTGTTGCTTAACTGTAGCAGAGAAAAATCCACTGCCAGACAGGGATGTGTTATGTGACTAGGCTATGTAAGTCTCAGGACTGGATGGATAGAAATATAAATCCTTTAACAGTTAAAACAGCTATCATATACAGTATGTATTTCATTTGTGTATTTTTTGGGAGTTTGGGTTTAAAGGGAAAGTATAAGGTTTTATACATATGTCCTAATTTGCTTAAAATGTTCAGGACTAAAGATTCAAAATAATGTTAAAGCATAAAATATTGCATATTTACCACATTCAGCCAGCAGGTGGAGCTTTTAAGTCTGGTGACTGCATGTTTTCTGCAGTTTTCTTATATGCTGTAGAAAGAGAGTAATTTTATCCCCTGCTGTTCAGCTCTATTTAGTGCATACACAGACATACTCACCCACAAGTGTCATTTGAGGGACATGCTCCTCTTCTTGTCTTTTGTATCCATGGCACAAGTGGGACATTCCACTATCAAGCAGCTAAATAAATGAACAGCTTTGTGGACAACTTTCATATTAAAATTTTTAAATCAAATGTAGCTAAATACTGGACTATGGTGTTATGAGTGTTATTAGCTCATTATCTTAGATGTCCAGGGAACCCAAGCATCCAGACCTGTTGGAACCTGTTGGGGGGGTGGGGGGTGTAATTCAGCCATCAGAAAAATCTTGAAGGTAGGCCAAAATCGCTGACTGGTCCACGTTGTGGGCTGCTGCTGAGATGTCATCCAAGTCACAGGCATACTGGAACCAGACCAAGAGGGTGCAAGCCATTGATCACATTCTACCCATTGACCACAGGCTGCCAAGGGGTAGATCACAAAAATGTTCCTGCTTTGCTGGTCCTTCACCTCATTCTCTGCTATTCTCATCCTTATGGCAGAGCAGAGAGTGAGAAGAAGCACAGTACAGGATGCAGGGTGGGAGCGGGAGCTTCCTAAGGTAACTTTTCAAGTTAAACAGGAGGTGATTGGTTGCTAGGATGCTGGCTGGTCCTAGCAACCAATCACAGCTTGTTAATATGAAAAGTTAACTGAGGCAGCTCCCCATCCCGCCCTTCGTCCATTACTGTGCTGCCTCCCACTATCCTATTGAGGAGGAGAGCGTACACCTATTGAATGGTAGGAGAGTAGAGGCAGAGGAAACTGCTATGGGGGTCAGAGGACACTGTTTTGAAGGGCATAGGACACTACCCTGAGGGGAAGGGGGGGCAGAGGACACTGCAGTGAGGAGGGGTGGACCAGAGGGTTAGAGGACAGTGGGGGGAGGGTTGCTGTGAAGGGGGGCAGAAAACACTACAATGGTGGGGAATGGGGTAATGTGAAGGCTACAGAGAACACTTTAATGGGGGGAGTAATGTGAAGGGGGAAGAGGACACTACTGTCACACACTCTATTCTTTGTGCCTTTTTTTACTGCGGGATTGATGTTTTAATTTTTCTTTCTTTTTGTTTTTAAAGAGCACTGCAACCCCTCATCTTCCTGGGGAACTTTGATTTCTTCTAAGATGTCCAGGCAGATCTCAACCCTGCCCATCAATACCCTTAACAGAGACAAGCCAATTTATACTGTTTGACTCTGTGTTCACCCAGCCAGCCTAGACCTAGCACTATTTGAACTTACAGGCAGTATAGTTTCTATATTGCAAAATCAAATATCCATGCACTGCCTGTTTAGAATTCTGGGTGGCACTGCTACTGTTTATGCTGATCTGGGAAGCATTACGCTTTTATTACCTAACTCTTTCTCTTTTGTTAGTTGCCTTGTGTGCTGGATTGTGTAATTATAATTGATGTTCTATCTGCATTTGCTTTATTAATAACCCTTCTGACTAGCAATATATAACTTTGCCTTTACCAACAGCTTTGGTGTCTTACTCAAGATAGTTTTAATGGTCGAGTGTTAAGGAATTTTTATTGTGCTGCTTTCTCTTTCTCTATATTAAGCTGTTGTGTCAGAGATTGTGGTAGAGAACAAAGGACCCATCTTAACCAGTGGCTCCTTCGGGGATAGTGCTACACAAAGACTTTCTGCAAGAAATGTGAAAAATTATAAAAAAGATCAGTTTTTGAATTTGTGGACATTAATATTGTAATATAAAAAGAAGTCTGTGTTCCAGGAATTTGTCCTTGGACACATACTGCCCTAAATGCTAGCACCACTTAGTGCACTGTCAAGTCTGGTCTATCCATAGCAGATTTCAGTCTCCCATAGTTTTAGAAGCTGCAGTGGGGCTGGATGGTGTGTCTGTGCCTTCTGCCTACACAAATATGCGGGGATCTAATGTGCCAGGGCTAAATGCCCAGAGTACATGAGGACTTATTCTACTATAGATGTTAAACACTTAACATCTCCACTAAATCTGAATCACTTTCCTATCTTTTTATTCTGTAGCTACTGAAAGAGGCCGCTTACTGACATTTTTCAAGAGTTAGATCAGCCAGCTTTATTATAGTTACATTATGGTGTTTTTTTTATGGAAATGTTGCACCTCGACATTCCTTTAGACATGCTTCACACTTTGAAGTTATTTCATTGCACCAAAGATTAAATTACCAGTATAGTAAACCTGAATCCTGGAAAGGAATTTTCTGGGATTAAATGCATTTTGACTCAAGCTCTAGGCAGAATCGATAGATTATGTGAACCAATTAGAGAAGGGGATGAGGATTCTGGGAATTCTAGTCTACAAAAGGAATACTGTTGCCATAGTTGGAAGATGATTTTTCTCCAACTCTTAAGAACAACAATTGCTTCCTAAACACTGAAGGGTTTTTTCTTTAATAATAAGCCATTATAAAATGGATTGTGTAGTGATTATATATCAATTATGAGCAAAGAAAGTTTCCCTTGAAGGATACAGAGGGGAGAGGTAGTAGAGATTACAGGTACTATAGCTGTTAGATAATTAGGGCTCTTTGATGTAACTAGCCAATCAGGCCAAGAGTAAATTGTGATCTTATTAAGCTACATCAATGTGTCCTGGGAAGCACACTTATATGGAAAGAATATTTGTAAGGTAGATTTTACTGTTATAATAAATTATACTTTGGGTTTTTTTCCTATATGCACAATTTTTTTCTTTTATGGTGCAGGTATTTATACATATATATATATATATATATATATATATATATATATATATATAGATATATATTATTTTTTATTTTTTTAAGTGAATAGGTATCCTGTGGTTAGGGTTAGTCCTGATGCTAGATGCTGCTTATCTTTTTTTTTTTTAAATCTTTTTATATTTAAAAAAAACCCTCATTTTAATTCTTAAAAAAAAAAAAAGTTCGTAGTTGATATCCCCCTGCACCTCTCCTTCTCTTCTTATTTTATTTTACAAAAATTAGACCTCCTATATTGGTACTCTATTGGGAAACTAAATAAAGATAACATTTGTGGATAAGGCTAAAATTACTATAAATTGTCATAACTCCTCTCTTTTTTTTTTTGTTATATCCTTTATTAAATATTTTTTTTCAAGTCCCACCCACCAATTTTCCCCGGTCCATATAGTTCTATCTGACACTTTTCATCTATTCCTGTCCATTTCTATGTCTCTGTTCTTTAATCCTCTCCTCCTATACACTTCTTCATCATTCAGTTCACTTCTCCCATGTCAGGCCATCTAGAACTCCCACTACTTCCAGATATTTTTTTGATGTCTTGAAATTATACCAATCAACCCAATCCTTTTTAAACCTTTCTATTTTATCTTCATCTATATGGCATAGCTCTTCTAACTTGTTTATATAATCAACTCTATCTGTCCAGTCCCTCAGTGTTGGGGGCTCCTGTACCTGCCAAAATTTTGGAATAAGTCCCTTGGCTGCACTGATTAGGTGGTATAGTACACTGTTCTTATATTGTTTCACTGGTATCTCTGACCCATAAAATAAGCACTCCCATGGCTCTTTCTTTATAGTGATCTCCAGTATCTCTTGTATAACTTGTATTATGTCATGCCAAAATGTCTGTATTTTAGGACAGTCCCACCATATATGTGCCATAGCTCCTTTAAATCCACATCCCCTACAACACAACGGTGGTACCTCTCCTCACTGTCTATGTGCCACACTCGGTGTAAAATACCATTTAGTTAAACATTTATAATTCATTTCAACCGTGCTCATGTTCATTACCCCATGTGTCAATTTAAACTATTTATTTTTCTGCTGTTCACTCATTTTCATTCCCAAATCCCTTTCCCGTTTCTCTACGAACAATGGAGGACCCACCCCCATCAGTTCAGTAAGGATCTTATATATCTTAGAAGTAAACATGAAAAAGAGAGGAATGTGCCTCTAAGTGCAGTATAGACAATTTATTAGTGAACAATAGATAAATTGCACTTACAAGATAAATAGTTAAAAAGACTTATCGTGTGGTGTATTAAGATCCAGGTGAGACATCCAGCTGTCCAGCTGGACGGCTGGATCTCTCACCTGGATCATAATACACCATAAGATGAGTCTTTTTAACTATTTATCTTGTAAGTGCAATTTACACCATACCACATGATGAGTCTTTTTAACTATTTATCTTGTAAGTGCAATTTATCTATTGTTCACTAATAAATTGTCTATACTACACTTAGAGGCTCCTTCCTCTCTTTTTCATGTTTAGTGCATTAGAGCCTTGCTTCCACTCTAAAAAGAGCTGCCTCAGTGTTACTGCTCCCATCCATCCATCCCGGATATCAATCTGGTACCTTTATCCTATAGCACAGCTACAGAGGTTGGGCTATAACAAGCACACCCTATATAATATACATAAATCTTAGAAGTAACATGCTTTGTAACTCTGTCAGAGCTCAGCATTTTCTTAAATGTGAGCATATCCTTTGGCATCCTCAGTGACTGGGGGAGCTTTGAAACAAAATGTCTTAAATGATAACATCTCATTTCATCTAATACAACAAATAAATCTTTTTTTCTTTTTAAATCTTGAAATGTGTACAATTCCCCCTTATTTACTATATGCCTTAAACATGCATCCTCAGTTTGTCATTCCCTAGTTGGAAGAACTCTATACCCACCAGGGGAATCAACAATGAATTATACTTCCACCCCATATACTTGTGTACTCCATCCCAGACTCTCAAAACCTCCCATGTCAATGTGCTACTAATCTCATCTATAGTGCAAAATTTTCATGGTATCCAAATAATTTTCTCAAGACGTGCATTAAATAAAATACCTTCCATTTTAACCCAATTCTTCTTCTGTGAATTGAATGTCCAATCTACGACTTGTGATAGCATCACTGCAGTATAATAATTGCTAATATTGGTCAGATTTAATCCCCCTTTCCATTTGTTGTTACACAAAACATCATATTTAATTATCGGTTTCTTATTAGCCCAAATATATTTGAGTATAATTTTTTTTTGTTATCACAAAAAAGGATCCTGATATATGAACTTGGAGCATATGGAATTTATGCAAGATTTTTGGGACTATCATCATCATAATCAGATTTATACGCCCAATCCAGGAGACCCTACCCCTTGAGATTCTTCTCAACTCTTCCTTAATTTTGTTTATTAATGAAATATAATTTACCTGGTATGTATATTTTATTGAGGGGGTTAACTTTATTCCCAGATAACCTAATTCCTTCTCCCTCCATGTAAATTGAAAGTCTTTTTGTAGTAACTGCTTCTCCTTCTTTGAAATATTAATATTCAGAAATCTCTGATTTTGTAGGGTTTATTATTAAATTTCAGAGCTCACCGTACAGTTTTAATAATCCCATTAGGTTAGGTAGCGTTAATCTGGGGTTCACAATATAAAACAGCATGTCATCTGCATATGCTGCCACCTTGTGATCCACCTCTCCTATTTTAATTCCTCTAACATCTACACTCTGTCGGCAACAGAGGTTCCAGGGATATAACAAATAGCAACAGGGATAATGGGCATCCCTGTCTAGTGACATTATACATTTTAAAAAACCCTGCAAGGGATTCATTTACCTTAACTGCTGCTATTGGAGGATTATAAAGCTCCTTTATCCACTTTAACATCCTAGTCCCTATTCCTAAGACATCTAGCGTGTTTATCATGAATCCCCAGTCTACCCGGTCAAAAGCTTTTTCAGCATCAATTGTCAGTATGATTGTTGACAGCTTTTCTCTCCTTGCTTTTTGTAAGTGTTCTTAAGCCATTATCCCTTCCTTGTCTACCTGGAACAAAACACACCTGATCTAGATGTATCCATTCCAGCATCAACTCCTTTAACCTGGTAGCTAATACTTTCGCAAAGAGTTTTGTGTCTATATTTAGTAATGCTATGGGTCTATAACTGGCGCATTGTGAACAATCCTTACCCTCCTTATGAAAGATTGCTATATGTGCTTGGAGCGATTCTTCTCTTATTCCCACTCCTTCACCAAGGGCATTCATATATATACAGAGTTTAGGGGTCAGTAGATCTTTAAATTTCTTATAATACTGCACCATGTACCCATCGGGTCCTGGACTCTTTCCTCCCGCTGTATTCTTCAGAGCCATATTCATTCTGGGAGATTGCTCATTCTAGGGATGCTAATTTTTCCTGTGATACTTTTGGCAGGTCTGTCGCCA
The DNA here is from genome assembly GCF_062004578.1 of Staurois parvus. NCBI lineage: Eukaryota > Metazoa > Chordata > Amphibia > Anura > Ranidae > Staurois > Staurois parvus. The sequence continues at coordinate 3,074,138 of NW_028317941.1, forward strand.
CTAGTATTCCCAGTTTTTCCCTCTCTTTTCTTTCTCTGTCACCTTCTGGCTTTTGGGGTTCACATCATACAACCTACTATAATATTTTTGGAATGTTTTCGCAATGTCAATGGTGGAATAAACCAGTTCTCCTTTTTAATCTTTTATTTTCTCGATATAATTCATTGATTTCTTTTCCTTCAATCTATTCATCAGATATGTTCCTAGTTTATTCCCCCACTGATATCTTTCCTTTGAGACTCTATTAAAAATCTTCCTTGTCTCCTGTTCCAACAGGTCCTTTAGCTCTTCTCTTTTAAGGATGATTTTCTGATACATCTCTGTATCCTGTCTCTTTTTATGTTCCTGTTCTAATATATATAACTCCTCTGTCAACGTCTTTATTTTTCTCTTGAGATCTTTCTTTCTTTGGTCCCTGCGGCTATCAAAATTCCCCTAATATAAGCCTTATGTGCTTCCTGAAAAGTGGCCACAGAGATTCCCTCGGTTTCATTCAATAGAAAAAATTGCTCTATTTCCTCCCTTAACCTTTTCTCTACTTCAGGATCCTGTATAAGTGTCTCATTTAATCTCCACATGGCCCTCTTATTCCCATCCCCTTCTACCTGTAGTCTCACTGTGATGGGTACATGATCTGAGATAGACATAACTTCTATATTGGATTTAACCAATAAGTCCAGTTGTCCATTCTATGTGCTAGAGAGAAGACTGTATAGTCTCTTTCTCTGGGATGTTTCACCCTCCATGTGTCTGTTAATTGACTCTGATGTAACATCTTTTTTAGCAATCTTAATTTATTTCCCCCTCCTCTCGGCGCATTTGAAGTCGTATCCATCCATGGATCCAGACATAAATTAAAATCCCCTGCCAGGATAAGACTACCCCTCTTAAAGTCCATAAGTTTCCTCAACACTCCTTGCAAGAATACTTCTGGGTTTTGATTCGGACAATAGTTGTTAACCAGTGTATAATTTTGTCCCTGCATTTTTCCTCTTACATACAAAAAACAACCTTCTGGGTCTACTAATCTCCCCTCCATACCAAAGCCCACACTCCTCGAGAACCCGATCTCTTCTCCCTTTTTTTTGTTGATGAGTCTGCATAGTACCAGGTTAGATAATACTTCAAATATAACTTAACATTAGATTCATAAGTTAAATGTATCTCTTGTAAACACTACATCTATAGAATGTTGGTGGATTTCTCTAAGTATGTTATGCCTTTTAGTTGGATAATTTAAAACTTTTACATTATAGGTCATGAGATTAATCCCGCTCATACCCATTTAATGTTTCTCTTCTCATTCTGTGTTTCTGTTCTAAGGAAAGAGAATATATACAATTCAAATGATAGGCCTTCCCCCTACCCCCCCTCCCAGCCTCCTCTCACCTCGCCCCTACCCGACCTACTCCTAAAAACCCCCTGGCCTACACATTGCTTTGGAATCTGACGTGAGACTACCCCAATGATGATTCCTATCCTGGGGTACAACTCTGAACATGCACACCTACACTTACCCCCAGTTTTCAACATGGGGTTGAGAGCTGTTTTCCTATTTAGCCTCTTGGCGCCCCGCCCTCTCTGTTTTACCACTTCCTCAGTGACTCCCTGGGAGCACTAGAGAAGGGAGGAGGAGGGTGGGAGAGAAAGAGAGAGAGAAAAAAAAGGGTGGAGGGAGCGGTGGTCGCAGGGGGAACTGAAATCTACTGCCCCCCCCCACTCCCCATCCTCCCCCCCAGCTCCCTGTCCTCCCCCCCCTTCCAACCCAAGCTCCATCTATTTTCTCTTTTTACTGGCTGTCTGCCACTTCTCTTTTCTCCACCTTATTCGGCCCCTCTGACCATCCCTCAATGTCCACATTCTGCAATTCTAGTTTTTCAAAAAAGTCACTAAGTTCTTCTGGGAATCTTGCCTACTTCCCATCCTTCCAGCTAATCAGACATGCTGGGAACCCCCAGTTATATCGAATTCTTTTCTCCTTCATCTGATCCAATAAGGGTTTCAACGATCTTCTCGCTAGTGTCTCAGATGCAATATCCACAAAGACCTGCAGCTTTGGTTCTCTGAATCTTATTTCAGGGGTCTCCTGAAGTTTTTTCCATATACGCTCTCTGTCCTCATAGTAATGGAAAGAAACAATCATGTCTCTAGGGATGTCTGATGTTATTCCTGGCAGACGCCTCAGCCTGTAAACTCTCAATTTTCAAAGGATCTGAGACTAATCTGCCCATTATTGGGTTAAATACTCTCCTTATTTTTTCCCTTAGGTCCTCCTCATGCACATCTTCTGGTAATCCTCGGACCCTTAGATTATTTCTTCTCTCTCTGTTCTCTTGATCCTCCAATTTAAAAGAGAGTTTCCTCTGTTCCCTTTGCATCTCCTCCACCTGCCTTTCAAGATTATTGATCAGCTGAGCTTGTGTCTCCGTTTTCTCCTCTACTTCTTCTACTTTTGTCAGCATTAGTCCTAGATCCTTATGAAATACCGCCCTTTCATTTTTCATAGAGAGTTCTAGTTTCGCAAACAACTTTTTGATCATATACATTGACAATTATAGATTCATTGGTCTTGTTCTCTTCCCATACTCTATGCTGCTCACCATCATATTTTCTACTTCCTTCTTGTTGATTATCCTAGTCAGGACTTTTTTCTTGTAATGGCACATATTTCTTTATTGTGCTAGTGTTTGCATTGGGTTGCGGGGTTTTTAACCCCCCCCCCCCCCCCTTTTAGCAGATCTATTCTTCATGTTAACTGTGCTTAACCATAGATTTTTGTCTGAAAGTACAATATTGTCAATCTGGGAAAGGAGAAAAGAGAAGGAGAAAAAAAAAAAAGAAGGTCCCTCCTTTCACTCCTCTCACAATACTAGTACAGTCCCAGGTAGCCTAGGCAGCTTAAATAAAGTATATTTTTACATTGATACTTGACCTCCATACTCCTCTCATTCCTTGTTCTTCTAACTACGCAGAGCCACAATTTAGGTATACCTTTACATATGCAAATAACATAGGCAGTGGAAAATTTGTTTCTACAGCCCATGGCAACTCATCATCACCCTCCGAGATTCCGGGTTCCTCTGCCTCTGTATGCTTCCTCCGTCCCAGTCTGAGACTCATGTCCTGGTTCGTATCCTGAGAGGCGTCTGGGCAGCTCCTCTGGGTTCCTTATATTCAAATATCTCCGAGTCTTATGATCTCCCACAGTTTCAGCCTTTCCCGGGCCAGTGGGGCATCTAGCCTTCCAGCTCTCTTCATGCTCCTCCAACCTCCTCTCCTTTTTATCCAGGTTGACCAAAAAATATAATAGCTTTGTGGGGGATTTATTAACACTCTCTGCTTTCCAAAGATAGGTGTTCCACATTTTCACTGGTCTAGCAGTAAATAATCTCTTTTGTATTTTCAGATTAAACTTTATAGTAAACAAGTTAATATAATAACCCTTGATATATTTGTACATTGCGATCATGACACACATCCCCCAAGTTGAAATTTTAAATCTGTAAAGTAGTACGGGGAAAACTTGAAAGAGGTAATGTACACAAGTAAAAGCAAAAACTAAAAGCTTCTGATAATGTCAGTGAGAAAAGTTAACTTTTGCAAAATGATCCTTACGTTCAAAGTTTTACATTGTCTGCATAACTCACCTATAGAATATAAACATATAGAAGATTATATCATCCACATTAACTGCTTAACTGCTTGCCGCCCACCTGCAGTACATGCCTGCGAGTTTTCTGGTTTAGGACATGCATGAATGTTCCTCCTGCTGACCCACGCTGTGATTGGACACAGCACGAATTTGTCAACAGGTTTCAGCCACTGATGTTGTCTGAAACCCGCTGAGGGGCTGTGTCCAATCACAACACAGAGTTCTGTGTTTACAAACACACAGGATTCTGTGTAAACAGAAGAGTAATCTGTTTTTTTCTTCTCCTTGAAAAGCAGGGAGAAAAATACAGCCATCTGTGAGTAAAAGCAGCACACAATACACACATTACACTTGCTAGGCACACAGTCAACCCCTTGATGGCCCCTAGATGCTAACGTCCTCCTAGCCAGTGTCATTAGTACAGTGTACAGTATTAAATTGTATCTGACCACTGGATTAGTGTCAATTGCAACATCAGTGTCAGTTAGTTAGTGTTCCTCTCAGCCAGTGTCTGTTAGTGCCAGATTTCTCACCACACTATCACAGTTCCACTATAAGTCACTGATCAATGTCATTACAGGTATAGTATCTGTACAGTAGCTGCGTAAATTCAGGTGTATTAATATATATACAGTATCTCACAGAAGTGAGTACACCCCTCACATTTTTGTAAATATTTTATTATATCTTTTCATGTGACAACACTGAAGAAATGACACTTTGCTACAATGTAAAGTAGTGAGTGTAAAGCTTGTACACCAGTGTAAATTTGCTGTCCCCTCAAAATAACTCAACACACAGCCATTAATGTCTAAACCACTGGCAACAAAAGTGAGTACACACCTAAGTGAAAATGTTCAAATTGGGCCCAAATAGCCATTTTCCCTCCCCGATGTGACTCGTTAGTGTTACAATGTCTCAGGTGTGAATGGGGAGCAGGTGTGTTAAATTTGGTATTATCGTTCTCACTCTCTCATACTGTTCACTAGAAGTTCAACATGGCACCTCTTGACAAAGAACTCTCTGAGGATCTGAAAATAGAATTGTTGCTCTATATAAAGATTGCCTAGGCTATAAGAAGATTGCCAAGACCCTGAAATTGAACTTCATCACGGTGGCCAAGACCATACAACGGTTTAACTGGACAGGTTCCACTCAGAACAGGCTTCACCATGGTCAACCAAAGAAGTTGAGTGCACATGCTCATCGTCATATCCAGAGGTTGTCTTTGGGAAATAGATGTATGAGTGCTGTCAGCATTGCTGCAGAAGGGGTGGGGGGTCAGCCTGTCAGTGCTCAGACCATACACAGTGCATCAAATTGGTCTGCATGGCTGTTGTCCCACAAGGAAGCCTCTTCTAAAGATGATGTACAAGAAAGCCCGCAAACAGTTTCCTGAAGACAAGCAGACTAAGGACATGGATTACTAGAACCATGTCCTGTGGTCTGATGAGACCAACATAAACTTATTTGGTTCAGATGGTGTCAAGTGTGTGTGGCAGCAACCAGGTGAGAAGTACAAAGACAAGTGTGTCTTGCCTACAGTCAAGCATGGTGGTGGGAGTATCATGGTCTGGGGCTGCATGAGTGCTGCTGGCAGTGGAGAGCTACAGTTAATTGAGGGAACCATGAATGCCAACATGTACTGTGACATACTGAAGCAGAGAATGATCCCCTCCCTTTGGAGATTGGACCGCAGGGCAGTATTCCAACATGATAATGACCCCAAACACACCTCCAAGATGACCACTGTCTTGCTAAAAAAGCTGAGGGTAAAGGTGATGGACTAGCCAAGCATGTCTGCAGACCTAAACCCTATTGAACATCTGTAGGGCATCCTCGAAATGGAAGGTGGAGGAGCGCATAAAATCTACCAGCTCCGTGTTGTCCTCAAGGAGGAGTGGAAGAGGACTCCAGTGGCAACCTGTGAAGCTCTGGTGAACTCCATGCTCAAGAGGGATAAGGCAGTGCTGGAAAATAATGGTGGCCACAAAAAAAATATTGACACTTTTGGGCCTAATTTGGACATTTTCACTTAGGGGTGTACTCACTTTTGTTTCCAGACGTTTAGACATTAATGGCTGTGTGTTGAGTTATTTTGAGGGGACAGCAAATTTACACTGTTATACAAGCTGTGCACTCACTACTTTACATTGTAGCAAAGTGTCATTTCTTCAGTGTTGTCACATGAAAAGATATAATAAAATATTTACAAAAATGTAAGAGGTGTACTCACTTCTGTGAGATACTATATATTAATGTTTGTAGACTTTCACACAAACTAATTAACATACACTTGTTGAGATTTTTTTTACAAAAGACCTGTAGCAGAATACATTTTGGCCTAGGTTTATGAAGAATTTTTGTTTTTTATTATATGCTTTCTAACACAAAATAGAACATATTGGGTTTTTGTTTTTTTTTTTCAACATTTTTGGTCTTTTTTCATTTATATAATAAAAAAAAAGGGTCAAGTGGTTAAACGTTTCATTTGAAAACAAAGCCTACCTCATTTAGCCTAGAAGAAATTGCAGAGGACAAAAACCCAGTTCGGTCTGTCACTGTTAAATCCAGATTAGTCATTTTAGCTGCCCAACTTACAAATACAGTGGGGATCGAAAGTTTGGGCACCCCAGCTAAAATTTGTATTAAAGAAGCCAAGGAAAGATGGAAAAATCTCCAAAAGGCATCAAATTACAGATTAGACATTCTTATAATATGTCAACAAAAGTTAGATTTTATTTCTATCATTTACACATTCAAAATAACAGAAAACAAAAAAATGACGTCTGCAAAAGTTTGGGCACCCTGCAGAGTTAATATCTTGTACTGCCCCCTTTGGCAAGTATCACAGCTTGTAAACGCTTTTTGTAGCCAGCCAAGAGTCTTTCAATTCTTGTTTGAGGTATCTTTGCACATTTTACCTTACAAAAGTCTTCCAGTTCTTTGAGATTTCTGGGCTGTCTGTCATGCACTGCTCTTTTAAGGTCTATCCATAGATTTTCAATTATGTTGAGGTCAGGAGATTGTGAAGGCCATGGCAAAACCTTCAGTTTACGCCTCTTGATGTAATCCCCCGTGGATTTCGAGGTGTGTTTAGGATCATTATCCATTTGTAGAAGACATCCTCTCTTTAACTTCAGCTCTTTCACAGATGGCATCAAGTTACCATCCAAAATTTGCTGAAATTTTATTGAATCCATTTTTCCTTCTACTGGTGAGATGTTCCCTGTGCCACTGGCTGCAACACAACCCCAAAGCATGATTGATCCAACCCCATGCTTAACAGTTGGACAGAGGTTCTTTTCATTAAATTCTGTGCCCCTTCTTCTCCAAACGTATCTTTGCTCATTCCGGCCAAAAAGTTCAATTTTAACCTGATCGGTCCACAGAACTTGTTTCCAAAATGCATCAGGCTTGTCTATATGTTCATTTGCAAAGTTCAAACGCTGATTTTTGTGGTGAGGACGTAGAAGAGGTTTTCTTCTGATGACTCTTCCATGAAGACCATATTTGTACAAGTATCTCTTTATAGTGGAATAGTGTACCACAACTCCAGTGTCTGCCAGATCTTTCTGGAGGGATCGTGCAGTTAAACGTGGGTTTTGAATTGTTTTTCTCACAATCCTGCGAGCTGTTCTGTCTGATATTTTTCTTTTTTTTTTTTTTTTAATTTAAATATTTATTAGTTTTTCATATTATTACAAAAATTCCATAAGAAGAGACACAAAACATATAAATAATCAATACATTTCTACTTTGCCCCCTTCTAATTACCTCTTTTCTTTCCCTCCCCTCCCAACCCACCTCTACCCCCCCACCCCCTCCCTCCCCTCTGCAAGATCTCCAATCTCTCAAGACCCAATAACTTTAAATAATTTCCTAGTTTAAAATTTTCTATATTTCTCTTTCATTCCTGATTTTTCCCATTTTTCCCATCGCGAATAGTATATTTCCAACCTGTCTTCCTGCATATAGTATGATTTTTCCATTCTGCTAATCTGGTTTACCCTATTAATCCAATCCTCCTCCATCGGCACCTCTGTCTTCCGCCAAAACTTAGGTATCAACCCTTTTGCAGCACTTAAGTAGTACCATACGCCTGATTCTTTATATTTATTTACTGTTGTCTCAACATTATGTAGGAGACACATGGTTGGGTCTAACCCTATGTTATTTCCAGTTATTATTTCTATTAATTTAACTATTGTCTTCCAGAAAAACTGAATTTTTGGACATTGCCACCATATGTGGAACACCGTGCCCTCCTCCCCACATCCTCTCCAACACATTTTTGAATTCTCCCCACTCATCTTGTGCTCAGTGCTCGGTGTAATATGCCATCGTGTCAGACATTTATAGTTAATCTCAAAGTCTCTCATACTAACACTCTCGTGTACCAATCTAAATATCTTATTCTGTTGATCCTCATCTATCACCACCTCCATATCTCTTTCCCAATTTGTTATAAAAATTAACTTTGTGTCCGTGTCTAATTCTGTGAGGATCCTATAAATTTTTGTAACACCGTATTTCCCATCCCTACGTGTTTCTAATAGCCTTTCAAACAAATTCCACTCCTTTTTTAATCTCAAGGGTTTTGGGAGATTTCCAATGAAACATTTTAATTGGTGATATTTCCACTCATCTATTCTATTAAACATATCCCCCCCCCCTCTCTTTTAATTCTTTAAATGTTCTCAATTCCCCCTCTACCAATACATCTCTCAATTGGATATCTTCTTTTTTAAACCATCTCCCTGATATCTCATCCTTTCCTGGAGGAAAAAACTCCGTGTTTGCAAGTGGCATTAATATAGAGTTGAATTCCCATTTCATGTGTTTATGTAAATTATCCCATGTCCTTAAAACATTTAAAGTGAAAGTGCTTGTGTTTTCTTTAATTCTTCTATATTGTGCTGGGACCCATATCATCTTACTCAAACTAATTCCACTCAGTTCGTTTTCTATTTTTACCCAACTTTTTCCCTTATGGTTAAATGTCCAGTCATATATTCTCGCTAAAATTACTGCTTTATAATATCTCTTGACATCAGGTAGTCCCATTCCCCCTTTCTCTTTAGTCCTACTTAATGTTTCGTATGATATTCTTGATTTTTTTATTCCTCCATATATATCTTGTTAACATTCTTCTCATTATCTTAAAAAACGCCTCTGGGAGTTTAATTGGGACCATTTGAAATCTATAGAGTATTTTAGGTATAATTACCATTGTAACTAGGTTTATACATCCTAACCATGATGGATTTCCTCCTTCTAATCTTTTTAATTCATCCTTAGTCTCGTTTATCAAAGAAATATAGTTTAATCTATACAGTTGTTTATATGAAGTAGCCAGTTTTATTCCTAGGTATTTTATATCTTTTTCTCTCCATATAAAGGGGAATTCTTTTTGTAACTTTTCTTTTTCGCTCTTTGGTATATTGATGTTCAGAATCTCTGTTTTTGTTGGGTTAATTTTTAGATTTGATAGTTCACCATACTCCTTCAGGGTCTTCATTATACTTGGTAATGTTATTCGGGGGTTGCCTACATAAAACAATAGGTCGTCCGCAAAGGCCGCTACCTTATGTTCTATATTTTCTATCTGGATTCCCTTTACCGCTCCACTATTCCTTATTATTGACAACAAGGGTTCCAGTGTCAAAACGTACAACAGGGGGGACAATGGGCAGCCCTGTCTTGTTCCATTGGACATCCCAATGGATTCCGACCTCTCCCCATTTACCGTAATGATTGCGGTGGGCTCCCTATATAATTTACCTATCCACTCCCGCATTCTCTCTCCGATCCCCAGCACTTCCAAGTTGTCCATCATAAAGCCCCAGTCCACTCTATCAAACGCCTTTTCGGCATCAATTGACAAGAGCACCACCGGGGCTTTTCCTTTTCTACTTTTCTGAATAAGCATTAAAGTTCTCAACCCGTTATCCCTACCCTCTCTCCCTGGGACAAAGTCCACCTGATCACCATGGATCCATTCAGGCATTAGTTCTTTCAGCCTGTTTGCTAGAACCTTTGCGTACAACTTGGTATCAGTGTTCAATAATGAAATTGGTCTATAGCTAGAGCACTGAGAAGGATCTTTTCCCTCCTTATGAATGAGAACTACATGGGCCTGAAGGGATTCCCTCCTCCCCTCCATCCCACCTCCCAAGTCATTCATATACTTCTTCAGCTTCGGTAACAGTAATTCACTAAATTTTTTATAGTACTTAACTGTATAACCATCCGGGCCAGGGCTTTTCCCACCCCCTGTACTTCTTAATGCTGCTTCTATTTCTTCCTGGGAAATTCCTGCGTCCAAGGAATTCAATTGTGTTTCACTGAGCTTAGGTAATCCCGCATTTTTTAAATATATCATCCTTTTTTCGTTAATACCTTCTCTAATTTCTTTTGGTGCACCTTGATGACTAAGGTTATATAACTTTCTATAATACTCCGTGAATACTTTAATAATTTCTTTAGTTGAGTGGACCAACTCCCCCTTAGGACTTTTTATCTTTTCTATATAATTCCTGTTTTTCTTTTTATTCAGGGCTCTCATTAAGTATTTTCCTGGTCTATCTCCCCATCTATATCTTTCACTTAATACTTTGTTATATACTCTTCTCCTCTCCTCTTCCATCAGTCTCTCTAGCTCGTCTTTTTTATCCTTTAACTTCTGTCTTGTTTCTATTGTTATTTTCTTCTTATGTATCTGCTCCAAGTCCAGGATTTCCTTTAGGAGTCCACTAACCCTCTCTCTTCTTTCTTTTTTCTTCCTTGCTCCCATCGCAATCAAGATTCCTCTTATATATACCTTATGGCTTTCCCATACTGTAGCTGTCGATACTTCCTCTGTCTCATTCTCCTTGAAATATACTTTAATCTCTTCCCTGATCTTCTGCGCAATATCCTCATCCAAGAGAAGAGCCTCATTTAACCTCCATCCTAAGCCTCCCGTCCACCTTCTTCCCCATCCTATTTTCATTATGACAGGGGCATGATCCGAGAAAGTTCTTGTCTCTATTTCTATTTTAACCAACAGTTCAATGAGTTGATGATCTATCAAAAAGTAATCCAGTCTCGAGTATATCTCATGTGCATTAGAGAAGAAGGTATAGTCTCTGTCTTTCATATGCATTATTCTCCAGGAGTCCACCAGTTGGTACTCGTGGATCACCTTCTTCAAAGCTCTCAGAGACCTACCCCCCTCTCTCTGCACAAGGGAGGTTTCATCCTTTTGTGGGTCCATACAAAGATTTAAATCTCCTGCTATAATTAAACGCCCTTTTTTAAAATCAATCAATTTTTTCAGCAGACCCTTCAAAAAGATCTCCGGTTTTTTGTTGGGGCAATATATATTGGCTAGTGTACACTCAATTCCCTGTAGTTTACCTTTCAAAAATAGGAATCTCCCCTCCGGATCAGTCTTTCTCTCTTCCAGCTCAAATCTCATATTCTTTGCCAAGCCTATTGCCACCCCCTTTGCTCTTTTAATTGGAGAGTCAGCGTAATACCATGTTGGGTAATATTTAGATTTTAGTTTCACGTTTGACTCTATCTCAAAGTGTGTCTCCTGTAAAAATACCACTGACGTTGCCCTGTGATGTAACTCTTTAAACAACTTAAATCTTTTCCCAGGACAATTCAACCCATTCACATTATATGTTATAAACTGTATTTCTTCCATCCTTCATAAGTCTGTCTATCTTTCTTCTAAATCGTCTCTTCCTATTAGGCCCAGCTGTCTTACAGAGTATTAGCCCCGTAACCCCTCCCTCCCCCCCCCTCCCTCCCACCCAACCCCTATCCCCCACCCCCTCCCCCACCCCCCCTCTCTTATTTTCCCCCTACCCATTTTTAGGCTTATAAACTGCCTACAAATCATTTGTGGAACTGTTTCCACGGTTGATTTAAAATATTGGGCGTAAGCTCCGCCCATGAACGGCTCACCTCTCCTCCGACCTCCCCAGCTCCCCTTTCTCTATCAACTGGGCTCTGCAATACCTTTACTTCTCCCCCTTAACCGGAGCTTCCAGAGGGACCTCCGCTTCTACAGGGGGGATACAAGGGGGGGTGAGGAGAAAAGAGAGAGAAGAAAAGCATATATTTTACTTAATTCTCCCTCCCCCCTCCCCCCAACCCCGAGGCCTCCCTCCCCCTCCCCCCGACCCGCTGCCAGTCCTCCTTTCTTGCATTAACCGTATCTCCTTTTTCTTCTTCTTCCCACCCAGCTATCTCCATTCTTTGCAAGTCCAGTCTATCGCAAAAATCTCTCAGTTCGTCTGGGAATCTCAGATATGCTGTGACCCCATTTTTCCAGCCAATTAGAGATACTGAGGTACCCCATCTATATTGCACTTTCTGTTTTCTCATTTGCTCCAACAGGGGTTTCAGGGATCTCCTTCTCCATAGAGTCTCTGATGTTAAGTCCGCAAAAATTTGAATAGTCCAATCTCTATACTTAATTAATGATCTTCCCTTGATCTTCTTCCAAATCTCATTTTTGACCCCAAATTTCTGGAACTGGACAACGATATCTCTCGATCTTTCCCTCTCAGTCTCTTGTTTAAACTTTCCTATTCTGAACACTCCGTCCAGTTCAATCACATCTGTTTCAGGTCTGTCTCTTATGGAGTTTAAGATTTTATTAACTAGTTCATATAATGTTTCCCCTTTTACAGACTCTGGAATTCCTCGCATCCTGAGATTACACCTTCTTTCTTTATTTTCTTGAATTTCCATCCTATAGAGCAATTTTTTCTGGGTTTTCTCCAAATGGGTTGTTTTTTTCCTTAGATTATCTATGGTTTGGGCCTGGGTTTTAACTTTCTCCTCTATTTCTTCCATTCTCGACAGCAAATGCCCTAAGTCGTTTCGAATAACTGTCATTTCATGTTTTATCATTTTCTCCAAACTTTGAAACATTTCTGTCATCTCCTTCTTATTCGGTACTTGTAGTTCACCATCAAGCTCTTTTTTTCCCAAGCCATCCTCTATTTGTTGGCTTCTACTGCTGTTCATACCCAATGACAATCTAGGACTATTTCCGGATCTAGTGTCCATTTCCCCTTTAGCACTGTCGCCTTGGGGCCTTTCTGGGGTAGTATTACCGTATGATGTAAATTTCCTTAGCGGGCCTGATTGAGACCCGTTGAGCCCTGCTCCCTTAGGACCTTTATTCTTCATATCCTCTATATATATTTTGTCTTCTATATGCTCTAGATGGGGGTGTACCTCTCCTTTATGGTTTGTGCTCCAGACAGGTTTGCAGATTTTCCTTGTATTTTGCTCTCCTGGGGCACCTGGGGCTTTTCTCTTCCAAACCCAGGGAATCCTCCTCTCTCCTCCTTGACCCTTGATCCCCAATGTCACTCAGTAGTCCACTGCACAATAGACCCCCCAAAGCTCTCACTCACCCTTCTCTTCCCAAGACGGTGGCTCCAAGCATGAGTGGAGGGCCTTCACATCAGCTCTGTCCTGGGGGGGATTCCTCTGGTCTTCCCACGCTATGCCTCGTTTTTCCTCTCTGGGCTTCGTCCCAGGGATGCAGGGTGGGTCTCCTAATACTCCCGGGTCTCCCCGGATTGAACAGTCTACTGGCCGGGGGCCGCAGGCAACAGCAAGCCAGGAGACACGGCCAGTAACAAGCCGGAGGTTGTAGGCAGCAATAGGCCGGGGGTTATGGGCAACAGGGAGCCGGTAACAGTAAGCCGGCGTCTCCCTGTCTCATCAGGCGGCCGGCCGGCTTCTCCCAGAGATCCTCCGCGGTTGCATACACGCCCCCGCCGCGTCACCTCGCCTCCCAGCTGTCCGGATCCCTCTCACGAGGCGCCGGAGGAGCCGGCGCGTCACTGCAGCCTCCGTCCAGCTCCCATCTCCGTCTCTCCGGGCTCCATTCCAAGCTCTCCAGACTCCGGTGAGTCGTTCTCTAAGGGTCACTAGGGAGGTCGGGAAGTGGGACCTAGCCAAAAGCTAGTGCCGCTCGCTCCCCTCAGCCGCCATGTCCAGGCTCCACCCCATACCCCTCTTGTCTGATATTTTTCTTGGTCTTCCAGATCTTGCTTTAACTTCCACTGTTCCTGCTGACTGCCATTTCTTAATTACATTCCGAACAGAGGATATTGACATCTGAAAACACTTTGCTATCTTCTTATAGCCTTCTCCAGCTTTGTGAGCGTCAACTATTTTCAGTTTCAGTTTTCTAGACAACTGCTTAGAAGAACCCATGGTGCTGATTGTTGGGGCAAGGTCAGATGAGTCTGGGCATTTAAAACCTTTGAGATTGACATAGCCTGGTCTTCCCAGATGATGATTGAGAACAATCCATGACACTGGCAGGTCTCAGCTTTGCAAAGGGGGCAGTGCATGCTATAAATTCTGCAGGGTGCCCAAACTTTTGCAGATGCCATTTTTTTGTTTTCTGTTATTTTGAAAGTGTAAATGATGGAAATAAAATCTAACTTTTGTTGACATATTATAAGAATGTCTAATCTGTAATTTAATGCCTTTTGGAGATTTTTCCATCTTTCCTTGGCTTCTTTATGCACATTAATACAAATTTTTAGCTGGGGTGCCCAAACTTTCGATCCCCACTGTATATTATATTGGACACATGTAGAGTTTTTTCTTCCAGCATGCTCATTCAACTGGCTTCTTTGGAGAGGGAGCTGTACACACAAGGCAAAAGTCAGAACCAGCATTTTCAGCCGATTTTCGACCCGAGTGTACCTAGCTTTAGTCTAAAGATAAACAAAGTTGATTCTAGCACAAAAACATAAAGTATGCACTGACTTATCTAGTTGCAAATGACAGTCCTATATAAATGAACAATTCCCTATACTACTGTTAATATGAAAAATAAAATTATGGAAAATGCTGCAAATCATTTATTTATTACAGGAATAACCTAACGTTTAATGGTGTCCAAAGTACACAAAAAAAAGCCAAATGTTTAAAAGGTGTTATGGTGCCTAGGTCAGCGGGGGGGGGGGGGGGGGGGCTGTTAACAATGCAGCAGGACTTGCTTTCCTCTTTTTTGTTTATATACCCTGGATTGATTAAGCAGACTGGGAAAATTGTTCCAATTTATATTATGGAGTATGGTGCAATCCAACTCATGAAGTCCAACTCCTCCAGGATGGCACATCAATACGTGCCATTGCCAGAAGGTTTGCTTTGTCTCCCATGGAGGAGATTCCAGGAGACAGGGAGTTACTCTAGGAGAGCTGTACAGGGGTGTAGAAGGTCCTTAACCCATCAGCAGGACCAGTATCTGCTCCTTTGTGCAAGGAGGCACAGGATGAGCACTGCCAGAGCCCTACAAAATGACCTCCAGCAGGCCACTGGTGTGAATGTCTCTGACCAAACAATCAGAAACAGACTTCATGAGCGTGGCCTGAGGGCCCGACGTCTTCTAGTGGACCCTGTGCTCACTGCCCAGCACCACAGAGCTGGATTGGCATTTGCCATTGAACACCAGAATTGGCAGGTCCGCTACTGGTGCCCTGTGCTTTTCACAGATCAGAGCAGGTTCACCCCAAGCACATTTGACAGACGTGAAAGGGTCTGGAGAAGCCGTGGAGATTATTATGCAGCCTGTAACATTGTTCAGCATGACCGTTTTGGTGGTGGGCCAGTGATGGTCTCTGGAGGCATATCCATGGAGGGACGCACAGATCTCTACAGGCTAGACAATGGCACCCTGACTGCCATTAGGTATCAAGATAAAATCCTTGGACCCATTGTCAGACCCTACGCTGGTGCAGTAGGTCCTGGGTTCCTCCTGGTGCACGACAGTGCCTCATGTGGAGAGAGTATGCAGGCAATTCTTGGAGGATGAAGGAATTGATACCATTGAATGGCCCCCACACTTGCCTGACCTAATTCCAATTGAACACCTCTGGAATATCATGTTTTGGTCCATCTGACGCCGCCAGGTTGCACCTTAGACTGTCCAGGAGCTCAGTTATACCCTGTGTCACGATATAAGGTCAGGTTCAGAGACCAGTTGCTATAGCAGTAAAAGGCTTACCTGAAATCAGCAGTATAGGTACACCAGTGGATCCCCCTGGGAATGACGCAGGCTCACCTGAGGTGCGGGGTCTAAGTATTAACCGGTATTCACCAGAGCTCCTAATGGTGGAGATGGATTGGGCTGCATGTTAATACCAGGTCGCATATCTCAGGATCACCCCACCAGGGAATGAGCAGACTGGGAACCAATAGCGGATCAACAGGTTAGGGATTAGACGAAAGCAGAGTCAGTCACAAGCCAAGGGTCGGTCACAAATGGTAGCAGATCAATCGTAGTACGTTAGGATGAGACAAAATCGTGGTCAGGAACAAGCCAAAGGTCAGTAGCGGAGGTGTAGACAGCAGCAGGAACAGTAGCGGGATATTGGCTGGAAAGGCACAATAATCTGGCAAGGAGGAAGTGCATGGACATGGCTTTTATAAGGAAGTTCATGGGTGGAGCAAGGAGTTCAAGGTTCAAGAGTAATCAAGGCACAAGGCAGGATTATCCAAGAATTGTGAAGGGAGCTGTCCAGCATTCCAGATAGCTCAGTGAGAAGAGACATTGCCTCTCACTGCAGAAGGACCAGGTTCGATCCCAGGCTCTGACAGTACTCCTTTCCTCACAGGACGTCCCCTGGGCATCATAGGACCAGGCTTGTGAGGAAACCTCTGGTGAAATTCTCTTGTCAATCTAGGAGCATGGACATTTTCCTCAGGCTCCCAAGAATTTTCCTCTTGCCCATATCCTTCCCATTGGACAAGATACTGCAATTTTCCTCTAAACATCCGAGAGTCAAGAATATTCTCTACCACATATTCTTCTTCACCCTGTACCTCAACAGGAGGAGGAGGAGGAAGAATTCTTCCAGAGAAAGGATTTTCATGAAATGGTTTGAAAAGTGATACATGAAACACAGGGTGAATCCTCATACTGTCAGGAAGTTTTAAGCGAAAGGCGACTGGGTTAATCTGAGCAGAAATCTGGAAAGGTCCCAAAAACTTTTGGCCCAACTTTGCAGATGGAACATGAACCTTCAGATTTTTAGTAGATAGCCAAACCTTGTCACCCACATGAAAGGTAGGAAGTGATCTGCGATGACTGTCGGCAGCCCTTTTATAACATTCCTGAGCCTCCCCCAAGGTCTCGATCAACTTCGCTTGAGTCTCCTGCAAGGTAGTTAATCTGCTGGCAACAGCAGGAATTTGAATTGTGATAGGGAGCTCCGGAATAAAAACTGGATGATACCCCATATTGAGGAAAAAAGGGCTTTGGGAGGTGGAGCTATGTTTAGCATTGTTATAGGCAAACTCTGCCGTAGGTAAATAGTCCACCCAGTCATCCTGAAGATAGCTGACAAAACACCGAAGGTACTGTTCCAAAGTTTGATTGGTCCTCTCTGTCTGACCATTAGACTGTGGATGAAAGGCAGAGGATAGGTTAACAGTTACCCCTAAGGCTGAACAAAAGCTTTTCCAAAATTTCGATGTAAACTGTACTCCTCTATCAGATACCACATCATCAGGAATTCCATGTAATTTAAAAACATCTCGAATAATCAACTCTGCAGTTTGTTCGGCAGAAGGTACCCCCTTGCCAGGTATAAAATGAGCCATTTTGGTAAGGCGGTCGACGACTACCAAGATAGTAGTCATTTCCTTTGAGGGAGGCAATTTGACCACAAAGTCCATAGAAATTGACCCCCAAGGTCTCGATGGAACAGGAAGTGGCTGGAGTAACCCCAAAGGAGAAGCTCGGGGTGTCTTATGACGTGCGCACGTTAGACAAGAGGCCACGTAGCGTTTGATATCCTTCTTGTAACTGGGCCACCAGAAGGAACGTGACAGAAGGTCATCAGTCTTTGAAATCCCAAAGTGTCCTGCCAGTTTGGAGTCATGAACTAATTTGAGGACTTCCACCCGAGCAGACTCAGGTACATAGAGACGATGTGCTAGAGTCCAAAAGCCGTTCTTGTACTCAAGGTTTATGTCCCTAGGAGGATCCCTGAGAAGTGGATCATTCTCATACCCCTCTTTGAGGAGGCTCAAGAATGTCTTTGCACTTGTGGCCCCCAGGAAGTTCTTTTGCATTAGGATTGAACATTCAGAATCGCCCTCCTGGGGAGGCTCAGACAGCATCCTTGATAAGGCATCGGCCTTACCATTCCTCGATCCAGGTCGATATGATATAACAAAATTGAATCTTGAGAAGAATAAAGACCAGCGTGCTTGTCTGGAAGACAATCTCTTGGCCGAGCGAATGAATTCCAGATTTCTATGGTCAGTGAGAACAGTTACAAGATGATTGGCCCCTTCTAGCAGATGCCTCCATTCAGAAAAGGCTTCCTTAATTGCCAGTAGCTCTTTATTCCCAATGTCATAATTTCTTTCGGCTGAGGACATCAGACGGGAAAAGTAGGCACAAGGATGAAGCTGCATCTTTTCACCACTTCGCTGACACAGGATCGCTCCCACGGCAGAATTGGAAGCATCCACTTCCACTATAAAGGGTAGTTCAGGGTCTGGATGTACCAAAATTGGTGCAGAAGTGAACAGAGTCTTCAGCTTTTCAAACGCAGCCTGTGCCTCAGAAGTCCATACAAAGGGTACCCCTTTTTTTGTCAGCTGTGTGATTGGAAACTTTAGAAAAGTTTCTTATGAATTTTCTGTAGAAGTTGGCAAACCCGACAACACGTTGAATCTCCTTAACATTTCCTGGTGCTGACCAATCTACCACTGCTTTGATTTTCTCGGGATCCATGCTCACTCCTTCTGGAGAAATGATATAGCCTAAGAACTGGATCTGGGTTTGTTCAAACTCACATTTCTCCAATTTGATGTAAAGTCTATTTTGCCTTAATCTTTCAAAGACCATGCAAACATGTTTGCGGTGCTCCTCCCAATTATCAGAAAAAATAAGAATGTCATCCAGATAGGCAATTACAAATTGGTCCAACAGATCATGAAAAACATTGTTGATAAAATGCTGAAACGTTGCAGGGGCGTTGCAAAGTCCAAACGGCATCACCAAGTATTCGAAATGCCCATACCTGGTTCTGAAGGCAGTCTTCCATTCGTCTCCTTGACGAATGCGGACAAGGTTATATGCCCCTCATAGGTCAAGCTTGGTAAAGATCTTGGCAGAACGAAGTCTTTCCAACATTTCAGAGATCAAGGGTAATGGATAGCGGTTTTTAATAGTGATCTTATTCATGTCTCTGTAGTCAATGTATGGACGCAAGGTGGAGTCCTTCTTTTCAACGAAGAACAGGGCTGCCCCCGCAGGAGAAGCTGAGTGTCTAATAAAGCCCTTCTCCAAGTTCTCATTGATCCACACCCTGAGTACTTTTAATTCGGGTTCCGACAGATTGAAAAGGCGACCGAAAGGTATTTCTGCCCCTGGGAGCAGCTCAATGGGGCAATCATATGGGCGATGAGGGGGTAATTGATCTGCATTCTTCTTGTCACAGACATCCTGGAACTCATGGTAATGTGTGGGCAAGTTGTCATATGACTGGGTAGCCACTATGTCACCTTGCGCTTCCTTGGTTGGTGATGAACTTGGTAGGCAAGGTTTTTTGCAATGTTTTTCACAGTGGGGGGACGTAAAATCTATAGTCCGAGCTCCCCAATTGATGGAAGGATTGTGAGTGGAGAACCAAGGAATGCCTAGGATGATGGGAAACTTGGGTGACGTAATCAGCTGAAAGCTGATAGTCTCACTATGGTCAGCCTCAAACAGTAGTACCAGGGGAACCGTTTTATGGGTAACAGGTCCTGAAAATAAAGGTGACCCATCTACTGTCTCCATATCAATAGGGGTAAATGTGTTTCTGGCTTGAATACCATGGTTGTGAGCAAACTCCATATCCATAAAGTTCCCCCCAGCCCCGGAATCCAGCATAGCAGAGCAGGAAATTTCACAGCCCTCAGATACCAATTTAATGGGGATAACAAAATGAGAAAGCAGGGAGTTCACCTTATTCTCTTCAGGAATCAGCGGGGAGATCGACTGGCTTATGGAGTTTATGTGTTCAGGCTGAATCATATCAGTCACAGCAATAGTTCTTTTAACCTTGTTAGGACAATTAATTGCATAATGACCAGAATCTCCACAATATAGACATAAATTCTCTGAACGTCTTCTCTCTTTCTCCTGAATGGAGATTGATCTCTTGATTGCATCAACCTGCATAGGCTCAGGAGTGTTAGAACCCAGAGAGACTCTTGAATCCTGCTGAACAAACGGACTAGCAGAGAGATGCATGCCCCTATTACTTCCAAGTATTCCCAGCTTCTCCTTCCTCCTTTCTGTAAGTCTTTGATCGATTCGGATACACAATTGGATGAATTCCTCAAGATCATTAGGAGTATCACCTCTGGCAAGTTCATCCTTTACCTGTTCAGAAAGCCCTTGGCGGAACTGGCTCTTTTGTGCTGCAGGGTTCCAAGTGGTATCTGCAACCCAACTTCTGAACTCGGCTGTGTATTCAGCGACCGAGCGTCTACCCTGCCTTAGACTATGTAATTTTGCTTCGGCAGAAGCACAACGGTTGGGATCATCAAAAACCTGATTCATCTTGGTCAAAAAGGTATCAAAATTATTTAGAATGCCATGGTTTTGCTCTATATAAGGGGAGGCCCAAGCTAAAGCTTCCCCAGTAAGAAGCCCAATAATAAACATTACCTTCTTTTTCTCTGAAGGAAACGCAGCAGGGTACATTTGAAAATATATGCGACATTGATTAAGGAAACCCCTGTATTGGCGGCGGTCTCCATTAAACTTAGATGGTTGGGGCTGGGGCATATGTGAGCTAGGATCATCACGGTTCAGCAGTTGCCTCTGCAGAGCCTGAATCTCTCCCTGTTGCCTATCCACAATGCTTTCCAGTTTGGCAACTTTTTCCCGATGGGTAACCCCAAATTCCTGCAGCTCAGCAATTTGCTGCCTAAGAGGATTCACAACACTTGCTATAGCGGCCTCCATGTTTGGGCCAGATTATTCTGTCACGATATAAGGTCAGGTTCAGAGACCAGTTGCTATAGCAGTAAAAGGCTTACCTGAAACCAGCAGTATAGGTACACCAGCGGATCCCCCTGGGAATGACGCAGGCTCACCTGAGGTGCGGGGTCTAAGTATTAACCGGTATTCACCAGAGCTCCTAATGGTGGAGATGGATTGGGCTGCATGTTAATACCAGGTCGCAGATCTCAGGATCACCCCACCAGGGAATGAGCAGACTGGGAACCAATAGCGGATCAACAGGTTAGGGATTAAACGAAAGCAGACTCAGTCACAAGCCAAGGGTCGGTCACAAATGGTAGCAGATCAATCGTAGTACGTTAGGATGAGACAAAATCGTGGTCAGGAACAAGCCAAAGGTCAGTAGCGGAGGTGTAGACAGCAGCAGGAACAGTAGCAGGATATTGGCTGGAAAGGCACAATAATCTGGCAAGGAGGAAGTGCATGGACATGGCTTTTATAAGGAAGTTCATGGGTGGAGCAAGGAGTTCAAGGTTCAAGAGTAATCAAGGCACAAGGCAGGATTATCCAAGAATTGTGAAGGGAGCTGTCTAGCATTCCAGATAGCTCAGTGAGAAGAGACATTGCCTCTCACTGCAGAAGGACCAGGTTCAATCCCAGGCTCTAACACCCTGGTTCAGTTCTGGGAGGAAATATCCCAGGACACCATCCGTTGTCTAATTAGGAGCATGCCCCAACATTGTCAGACATTCATACAAGCATGTGGGGGCCATACAAACTACTGAGTACCATTTTGAGTTACTGCAATTAAATTTCAGAAAAATGGACTAGCCTGTTGCATCATTTTTTCACTTTGATTTTCGGGGTGTCTTCAGTCCTCTGTAGGTTGATAATTTTCTTTTTTTTAAAACAATTGATGTTATTTCATGAAAAGTAGAGCATATAAACATCAGTGAACAATAAAAAGTTTTGCAGGTTATAAAGTCATGTAGTACACGGTAACAAATGTTGGCTTCTGGAAAAGCTCGATAGTACAATCAGATCAGTGGTCTACATGAAGCAGTCACAAATTGAGACGGTTATAAATTGCAGGTACAAACATCGAAACCGACATAAGAAAGTGCATGAACAGAAGAATGAAGTTTAGGAAAGAAAGAAAGAGAACAGCAATTGTAAGAACAGATCCAGTTCTGCAAGCGGTGTCAAGTATCCAGCAAAATGATATGCACATCGACAAGTAAAAAAGTGTTATTCGCCCATCAGCCCTCTACACGTTGCTGAGAAAGTGAAAGCATACCAACTGGACCATAATTTGTGGAATCTGGCAACAATGTCATCAGTCATAGTCAATGACCTTTCCAATTCTGGAATAATGTTAACCTCTCTTATCTAATTTTGGATCGAGGGGGCCTGAGTAGACTTCCAATGCCTGGGGATTAGGGACTTGGCCGCATTCAAAAGGTGCCGAACCAAAGATCGCTTGTACGATTTCAATGAGCACTCAGAGATATGGAGGAGACAGCATTTGGGGTTTAAGGGTAATGTGGTCTCGGTAATAGAGTATGTCAACTCGCAAACTTTGTCCCAAACTGGCAAAAACCGTGGAAATTGCCACCAAACATGTAACAGGGTACCTTCGGCTGACACACATCACGAACATAAGCCTGATGTCTGGGGGAACCACCTCTTTAACCTATCCAGTGTAGCAAAGCATCTTGTTAACAATTTGTAAGAGGTTTCTTGGGTTCTAGTGCTAAAGGAGTATTTGTGAGCAAACATGCAGGCTTTTTTCCATTGCTCATCAGAGAATTTTACCTGAAGGGCTGATTCCCAAACTGTCCGAAAATTATCAGGGGGTTCAGAGTGAGTGTTTTGAAGTCATGAATAGGCCAAAGAGGTGGTTTTGTCGACTGGTTTCCCCTTTAAACATAGTGTTTCTAAAGTTGTGAGAGGCCTTCCCTCTGTGATTAGTCAGGTAATTGTATATTTGAAATGAAAGTCCAGTACAGGATCAAAACCTTTCTCCAAAGTTCCTGGAGCTCTCCTTTGGACTTCACTCCCCCCCCGTTTGAGGCAATGGGTCACCAAAAAAGATAGGCCTGACTCGTGAACTGTAATCGCTCCAGTCTCCAACCCAGGGGGAAACTCTGGATTACCAGCAATAGGAGTGAGAGGACACGGAGAGCTAACAAAACCCGCGGCCCTGGCAAGGTCATGAAATGCATCTAATGTTGCGCCAATTATGGGGTGTGCTAACCAATGCTTTGGATAAGCAGACTTTGATAGCCATGGTGAAAATCGTAAAGGAGCCAAAAGGGACAGTCTTTCCAGGGAAACCTAGTGTTTATGTTTGGTATGACAGTTCCAGTCTATGATTCTGGTAATGTGAGTAGCGTAGTAATACTTTTTAAAGTCTGATAATCCCATACCTCCAGAACTCTTGGTACGCGTGATGAGCTGGAATCGAATACATGTTTTTTTATTGACCCACACAAAGGTTCTTTGGGCCTGTGTAATGTCTTAAAAAAGGATGATGGGAGCCAAATTGGGAGAGCATTCATGCAATAAAGTATACGAGGCAGGATATTTATTTTAATGATGGCTGCCCTACCAAACCAAGAAAAAGTTTTTGAGTGCCAATTTTTGAGATCTTTCTGTATATTGAGTAGTAAGGGAACAAAGTTTTGTGTGTACAAGTCAGAGATTTGGAGTGAGCCATAAACCCAGATATTTATGGGCAGTAGGAACCCATCTGAAAGAGCAGTTTTGCTTAATGAGGGCTAAGGGGGAAGAGCTTACCGTTAAATGCCTCTGATTTAGTGTAATTTATTTTCAAATTCAAGAGAAAATGATAATGATTGAATAAGTTCAGGAGGTTAGGTACAGAAATATGAGGTTGAGATATGAAAAATAACAGGTCATCCGCATACACCGCAGTTTTGAAAATTTGATCGCTGATACGAAATCCATGAATCTCCTGATTTTGCTGAAGGAGCCGTATGAAGGGTTCAAGAGTGAGAATGAATGGAAGAGGAGACAGGGGACAACCCTGTCTCGTTACATTCTTAATAATTATGGTTTCAGAAAGCATACCATTAACCTTAATTTTAGCCGTAGGATTTTGATACAGAGCAGAAATCCAATTCAACATGTGAGTTTCCAGCCCAATATGAGCACACGTAGTGAACATAAAGTCACAAGATAAGCAATCGAAGGTCTTCTCTACATCGGTAGAGAAGAGAAGGCCCTTGAAGCCCTCGCCCCATGGATTAGGTTAAGGGCCTTGACAATATTGTCACATTCTTCTCTGCTTGGCATAAAACCGACTTGTTCCAGTCCAATAATATCAGATAGGTAGGGTCTAAGTCCGTTGGCCAGTATTTTTGCAAGTAGTTTTATATCAATGTTAAGTAATGAAATTAGTCTGTAGCTTGTACAGTCGGTAGGGCCTTTATCCTTTATACAAGGCGGAGTAATACTGGTGAAATAAGGAGGCGATCATTTTACTGTCATGTTCAAAGGTACCTTTCGAGTTTCTGCCTCTATGAATATTTTAATTTAATTTAGCTTCTCCCAAGGGCCTGGCCAGGAAACGCCCACATTTTTTTGCTCCCTCATAGTAAACTCGTTTTTTGACAAACAGGGATCACTTATAATTGGTGTCTAGAATGGCTTGTAGTTCCAGCTGCGCTTTCTGAAATTCAACCATCATGGAATTGGCAAGGGATAGTTTATGCTGAGATTCAAATTTTTCTATGTTTGCTGAAATATCCACAACTCTCCTAGACAGCTCCCTTTTTCGTGTGGCACCCCATTTAATAAACACTCTGCGAACAACACATTTGTGTGCTTCCCACATGTTAATAGAAGAAGTTTCCATACCTTTATTGATATCAAAATATTTTTTAATCGTATTGGTGATATCGGTCAGGATTTCAACAACAGTCAACAAAGCTGGGTTGAATCTCCAGATATACGTCTTAGCTGTCTTACATGGGAGAGTCAAACTCAGCGATAGTGGGGCATGGTCTGAAAGAGCTTGTATCCCGATCTTAGTGTCAGTCAACAAAGGGAGGTCTCTTTAAGAAATAAAAAGGTAGTCAATCCTGGCATAACAGTTGTGTGGTGGGGAATAGCACGTGTAATCACGACCAGTGGGGTTAAGTGATCTCCAAGCGTCAATCAGCAGTAAAGATCTCAGAAGTAGCTTAACCCTTGTAAGATTTTTATACGTGATACAGGTTGTCCCATTAGACGTGTCCAAAGCAGGATTAAGTGGGATACTAAAATCTCCCCCTAGGATCAGACAGCCAGCAGCCAACCCTTTGAGCTCATCCTCGATGTGCTGACAGAAGGAGATGTGAGCAGAGTTGGGGAAACAGACATTGGCCAAGGTGATTGGTGAGTCCACCCATGAGCCTTTTAGGAAGACATATCTACCATCCAGGTCAATTTATTGTTCTGTTACCAAAATCTGTGCCTTCCTACTGATCAATATGGTGACCCCCTTAGTCTTGGCCAAAGCATTAGTGAATTAGTATGCTTTTGTAAAGTATTTGCTAGACAATTTTGGAATCTGTCCACTTTTAAAATGTGTTTCTTGCAGGAACACTATAGAAGGCCTGTTCTCTTGTAACATTTGAAAGTGCTTCTCAGGAACATTTAAGCCCTTAACATTATGGGAGATGATCAGGGGCTTTTTCCCTAGATTTGAGTAAGTCATGCTGGTGAAATAAGGAGAGAGTATAAAAAAAAGAAAGCCACAAGGAATGGGTGAGCTGATCTGTTCAAAACAAACAAGTGGGAAATGATACTGCACACATGGCAAGAGCAAGTGGTATATGATATAATAAAAAATATTGTATCGTAAGGTTAAATAAGCATCAGCAGAAGTAGGCAGGAAAACTGGAGGGTATGATATCGAACTCAAGGCTTTACTCTGCCAAATTGCGGCCCTAATGGAAGGGGCTATTGAACCTGCAGAGCAGTCTTTCAGTAGTGAAAGATAATGCCTGTGGTAAAGCTTACCTTAGGAACGGCACAAGTAGTAATAAACAGTGGCAGATACATATAGGGAGATCTGAGCTCAAAGCCAACAACACATGTTTTAGATGCAGGATTCAGGTAACTGCACGGACAGTATCATAGAGATGAGATAGAATCCACAGATCAATTGAAATTACAGAAAATATATCGTACACAGATGCAACAATTTCAAACAATGTGCCAGTAGATACATAACTATTAGGCCATGTGATCCCTGAGAGCCAATAACAAGGAACATCGCCGCGGTCAGTCCATAAGTAAAATAAACTAGTATCACCTTGTCAATTAAGAAAAGGGTTTGCGGAGGAGTAGATTCGATGGCGGGAACTGCTGATGGAAGACAAAATTCCTCATACCATTCCGGAAGTTGGAGGTCATCAGAGAAACCCCGGATATCTGCGAGCAGTCTCAGCAGATAGTGCTTGCCATTCAGGGTGGCTTGCAAAGCAAAAGGAAATAACCATCTATAAGGAATCCCTTTCTCCTGCAGAATGGTCAGTAGAGGGAATAGTGCTCTTCTATTTTTCAAAGTAATAGGGGAAAGGTCCTTAAAGAGTGCAAGTTTATCACCATTAAAAGTAATAAGATAATTTTGTCTGGCTTTTTTGATGATTTCTTCTTTCAGTCGGAAATTGGCAATACAGCAAATAATTTCCCTGGCAGGGGGAGCCATCCGCCCCCCTTGGCCTAAGGGCTCTGTCTCTCAAAATCAATGACAGTGTCCGCAGGTCTCTCTAAAAGATTGTTAAAGATAGATTGTAATTCCACCAGGAGTTGTTCAGAAGACACGGATTCAGGGACACCTCTCACTTTGATATTATTCCGCCTCCCTCTGTTATCTAAGTCTTCAAGGTGGCGATTCACATTAATCAAGTGTGTGGCATGTGTTTCAGAAACTTTTTCCAGCTAGATATTGCCCTGTCTCTGTAAGAACCAGCCTTCTGCAATGTTGTTAATTGCTCAGAGAGAGATAGGAGATCTTCTTTTAAATCAGTAATGGCAGATGTAAACAATCTCTTAAGATCTGCAGCGATCTGTGTCATCTCAGAGTATGTGAGTGGTGGATCGGAGCGAGTGTCCTCTCTTACCATATCCTCAGAAGCTGGTAGGGATTCCTCACTGTGAACTTCCTCATAATGTATAGGTGCCATCTTACCCCCAGCAGGGGTAACACATTACCCAGTCCATATCAGTATAAATATCCAGCATTTTTCCCCATTGAGATCTGATGTGCTTTCAAAGTGTTCCTTTAATTTTTTTGAACAGTGTATTTGTTATACCTTATAAATTATTTCTGGGGTACTCTACTCCTTCCATAACATACAGAAGGAATGTTAACTTCTGGCATCCTATATTTCAGGTATTTTTATTTATGCCACGCTATTGAAGTTCAAATCTCTTTTATGGGTCTAAAATATGAATTTTTCCATTGCTAAAATCCCTTTGAACATTTTCCACAGTTTATAATGCCTTATCATTGCCATGCACAAGCAAGAAGAAACTACTGGAAAAAAAAGCATTTGTGAGGATGACACAGGTACTATATTAGATGAGATATGGGACAGGATTTTGAAAAATAATTCTGAAATGTGTTCATACCCCAATGAGTTAACGAAGAGTCTCTGTGTTTTTTTTTTTTTTAAATCTGTACTGAACAGAATGTAGTGTCTGCCACTGCTGGCCTTTTCCTAAAATATGCAAGTGCTCACTTGGTAATCTGCATAGTTCTTTCAGGTCAGTGTAAAATTGTCATCCAGCGAGTCAAGGTTCCTCCAGGCCCCAGCCAAGCACATGCCTGACAGCAACATCTCTTCAGTAACACAGACTGCCTCCCATGGGCAAAGGTCCCAGGAGAAGAGACCTCTGAACAGGTTCTGCCAAACATTTATCTTTTCCCCAGCCACACCTCCTAGGGATTGGCTGAAGTCAAATAAATATTCATAACCCACTGGCTAATCCTCCTTAATCTATTTCTGGAAGCTTCTTCCAGAGGCAGGCAGGAGCAATCAACCACCAGTCTTAGGGATCAACCCTAGACCTGAAAACAAATTGCTGCTCAATTGAGTTTAGCATAGATACATGTTACATTTATCTAGCCTAGGGCAGGGCACTAAATGAAGAAAACAGTCATAGTAAAAGAAAAAAGAAAGCCTGTCTTCTGTCATCATGATGTAGAAAGGAACCCATGCTCTCTTTGTGAAAGCAGTGGTGTATCTGATGAATTCTGCTCTACTCTAGCTTTGACTTAGCAGGGGGCATATCAGATGTCTGCAGAGAGACTACTGCTTCCACACAGAGCACATAGATCCTGCTCTACAGCATGCTGGCAAGGGAAATACATTTTTTAGGCTTTGCCACCTTTGTTTTGATGCAGAGGGAATGTACATAGCTAATTTAACCTAGACGTTCAGTTGGGCTCTAAGCAATTAGGTTAGTTGGTTAATCAAAATTGATACTTAAAAAAATGTTCTTTATAAGCATACACACTTTTTTTCAGTTAGCTCCCAGAGTTGTTGGTGGGTGGAGTTGGTAACCCCTATATATGCTGTAGTAGGTGGAGCCCTAAGAAAATGTGAGTATAGGAAAAGGTCACCCCTGACTTACAATAGATAGGTTTGTGAGCTGAACAGGAGAGTGCTTTTCAGGCAGGAGGGTCAGGATAAGGATCCACAGTTAGGAGGACTCACAGAGGAATGAGAGAATGGGAAAGATGATTGGATTTTCCGAGTTCAATGTTATCTGCACTGAAATAGTCTGTGCTGATGACCTGAGATGTGACTTTGGAAAAGTGGCTATACAGAATTGTAAAAATCTGCTGCCTTCTACTGTTAGCTGCTAATATCACAGTCTTGTATGTACACTCTATGGCCACTTTATTAGGTACACCTTGCTAGTGCCTAGAAAATATTCCCGCTCCATTACACCACCACCACCAGCCTGAACCATTGATACAAGGCAGGATGGATCCCTGCTTTCCTGTTGTTTCTACCAAATTCAGACCCTACCATCTGAATGTCACAGCAACCCGTCTGCCCATTCTCCTCTGACCTCTGATATCAACAAGGCATTTTTGTCCACACCACTGCCGCTCACTGGATAATTTCTCTTTTTTGGACCATTCTCTGTAAACCCTAGAGACAGTTGTGCGTGAAAATCCCAGTAGATTAGCAGTTTTGAAATACTCAGACCAACCCATCTGGCACCAACAACCATGCCACCTTCAAAATCACTTAAATCCCCTTTCTTCCCCATAGTAATGCTCAGTTTAAGGTTCAGCATTTAGTCTTCACCACATCCACATACAATACCTAAATTCATTGAGTTTCTGCCACATGATTGGCTGATTATCAATTTATGTTACCAAGCAATTGAACAGGTGTACCTGATAAGTTGGCCAGTGAGTGTATATAATTATGTATTAGCACTTCTTGTCTCTAGGGGGAGGGGAGGGATTGGCTTAAATACCCCAGAAGGGGGAAGTGGAAAGAGAGAGGAGCTGACACCACATGTCCACATACAGGAACTGCATTACTGCAATACTGTTCTTTCTTCAGACCTGAAGCAGAGACTAGTCGATACTTTTTCCAATGTTCTGGCTGTTTAACTGTAGCTGCCCATAACTTCTTGATCTGAACCCTAGTGACAGATAAGGTTCTGTCCTATTGTTATTATCTCAACATGCACAGTGGTCTGTGCTACTGTATGTATGTAGTGATCACCTTCCAGTATATTAGTAGGTGAACCCGTTTATATGCATTTCTTGCTATTTTGGCTATATGCAGCTCCTGATATTTTAGTTAAGCCTGTTCCTTATGGTTTGTGATTCTATAGTTAGTTTTAGCTTAAGGCTCGATAACCAGCATAGGCTAGAGCCAAGTTAGGTATCCGATGACCACTTCTGGTAATTAGAGGTCCAGTTGCACATCAGATTAGAAACTACTAGGCACTAAAGTGCTTAGTAGATAGGCTGACTCTGATTTCAAGTGCCACATTACAGTTTCTAGTGCCACACTACAGTTTTGTGTTTCAGACTGGTTGGACAACAGTTGGAGGATCTCCCCATCACCACTCATCTTGCCTTCAAGTCTCCGACACAATGATGGACATTGTATCGTGGTCATCCTTGGAGCCCCACAATTGAACTTTGCTGCAACATTCATCTGGAAGTATCTCTATTAATAGCTATGTATACCCGGGTATATGTGCACAATTCCGCAAGGACTCCTGTCTGGTCCTTTGCTAATAATACCTTTTGTACAGTGGATGTATTTACTATTATTAATCTTTTCTTATATAAAGCTTGGATTATTTCCATACTGGTGTGCATCTATGTACTTTTGGTTAATGTCATATGCTGGTTACAGTACTTTCTCTGCTAACAATTACTTTGATTAGATAACTGTATAAATTCCCAGGAAAGGAATCCCATCTGTTCACAAAGGCCCTGTCCTTGGTGGAGGCACTGCCAACTTTACTATCAAACCCATTCTTCCAATTAGTGAAGGTACCTGTTCTCTTATTTACCTACAAGTTTTACGCAATACCCATTTTTGGGGAAGGCCATTTGTCCTAATGCCTCCAAAAGAGGGCTACATAATGTTATCTTTTTCTTCACAGATAAACATTGAAAGGCTACTCATGTGGGCATTCTATTTTCATGAAGATACGTCTCAGGCTAGGAGTATGTAGGACACAATATAGGAGTTTTTCCGCTTTACATGTATGTGCACATCTTATACAGAGAAGAAGTGGGATGGGGAATATCTAAATAAGAGCCGGAGTCCCAGAGCAGCTTGATGGGAAGTGGCAGTGAACCCAGGATGCTTAAGCACTGTCCTAAAAATTTAATTGAATATGGAACAACTGAAAAATAACATAAGCACAATGCCCATAATGCTTTATTTACACTTGCACTACTGCATTTATCTTGCTATAGTGCCATGCATACCAGTATTGCACAGGAATCGGCTCCAATTACCTGTGTGATTCAGTGAGATGCGATTTTCAGTCCATTCATTTGAATAGGCTGAAATCCCACTGGATCATACCAAAAGTAGTGCATGCACTACTTTTTAAAAATGTGCTGCACTGGATCGCATAGTACTACGCTACCATCGATCCGGTGCAGGCAAATGCACTTTGATTGTGATCTGCTTTAGGGGTGTTGTTAGGAATACATTGACATCCACACATCCACACTTAGGAGAGGTAGTCCACTTGAGAGACAACACTTCCTGTTGGAAGAGAAATTCCTTACCCACAGGACTGGGTGGATCAAGAAGGCTAAGCGAGTCCAGGAGACTGGGAAAGCAGGGATAACTAGGCGAGTCCAGGGGACTGGAGGTCTCGGAGGAGTAAGAGAGCCCAGGGTGACATGAGATCCCCTTACTGAGAGGCCAGGGAGTAGGTCCATGCATCAGGGTGCTGTAACTACAGGCTGAGTGAGCCAGTAGAGCCAAGAAAACTGGATGAGATGGCCTGAGGGACCAGAAGCAGCAATGCTGCTGAAGAGGGAACTAGGTGGCTTGGCATTATTGTGTTATTGTTTTTTTTGTCTGTGTTACTGTTTTGATTGTGGAAAACCCTGCATGGACACATTTTATGTTAAATTTTTACTGTCATATCTAATAGAAGTAGGCCAACAAGCCCTAAAACGAAGGACGGACTAGCAGGATCTCACTAAAATTGCTATCAGAGTACATTTTTTGACATTGTGTATGGTATGTAGTATGTATAGATGTTGAATTAAAACAAAACAAAAAAAAGTGATTGGTTAACCACTTGCCCTCCAGAGGATTTACCCCCCTTCCTGACCAGGCCATTTTTTGTGATACGGCATTGCGTTACTTTAACTGACAATTGCGTGGTCATGCAATGCTGCACCCAAATGAGATTTATGTCCTTTTTTCCCACAAACAGAGTTTTCTTTCAGTGGTATTTTATCACCTCTGTGTTTTTTGCACTATAAGCAAAAAAAGACCAACAATTTTAAAAAAATATATATATTTTTTACTTTTTGCTATAAAAGATATTCAGCAAAAAATGTTTAAAATAACATTTTGTCATAAATGTAGGCTAAAAAAAATCCCAATATTTGTAAATTAATTGGTTTACGTGAAAGTTATAGCGTCTACAAATTGCGATATATATATATATACTGGAATTTTTTTTTTTAATGCTACTAATGGAGGTGATCAGTGGCTTATAGCGGGACTGCAGGACTGCGGCAGGCATTCTAACACAATGACACTAATACAGTGATTAGTGCTAATAAAAAGCACTGACACTGTACTAATGACACTGGGCAGGAAGGGGTTAACATCTGGGGCGATCAAAGGGTTAACTGTGTGCTGTTTTACAACAAAAGCTGTGTGTGTTTTACTTGGGAAATATGCTGCTGTGTATTTCTCTGCTGTGCTGTGCAGAGAAATACACAGCAGCATGTTGTTGCTGTCAGGAAAGAGACCTGTGTTGTGTATACATGAGTTTGCGCTGCCCTGCAGTCCTGTAGCAGTATTTCTGCTGTAGGGCAGTGGGCAACTGGCAAAGAAAATATGGAAGAGAAGATTTGGCAAACCATTTGAATAGGGTATTATTTAGGCTATATCAGAGCGTAACCCCTTGAAGCTAACGTAACACAAATATGCAGCCTCATAGAACTGGGCTATATTCCGTGGGGCCACATATTTGCGCACCTGTATTTCTGCTGGGTGCACTTCCAGCTCAAAGATTGCAGTGTCACTAAGAGAACCAGGTCCCATTCTAACGATTGGGACCTGGGACTCCAGATTCCAGGTCACATGATCGCTGTGATAGCCTCTGATTGGTTATCACAGTGATCAGTCATTGTACAGCCCAGCCCCCTTGTTTTTTTTTTTCTCTCTATGAATGGAGGAGAGAGATACATTGTATGTCTCTAACTCCTGACATAGAGGAGAAAAAAAAAGTTTGTAAAAAAAAAAAAAGTTAGGTAAATAAATAAATATTAAAAAATAAAATAAAGAAAAAATACCTAGATCAAGGTTTGATCTAGTTCAATGCCAGGGTAAGTGTTTTGGAAAAGGTCAGGGTCAAAGCTCAAGGTAAAAGGTCAGGATTTAAAAAAACAAAATGTGCATTATTAATTCTGGGCTGTACTATGGGTACAAACAACAAATACCATACACATACAGTGAGGAACAGAAGTATTTGAACACCCTGCGATTTTGCAAGTTCTCCCACTTAGAAATCATGGAGGGGTCTGAAATTTACATTGTAGGTGCATTCCAACTCTGAGAGACAGAATTTAAAAAAATAAAAATCAGGAAATCACATTGTATGATGTTTAAAGAATTTATTTGTCTTTCACTGCTGAACATAAGTATTTGAACACCTGAGAAAATCAATGTTAATATTTGGTACAGAAGCCTTTCTTTGCAATTACAGAGGTCAAACGTTTCCTGTAGTTCTTGACCAGGTTTACACACACTGCAACAGGGATTTTGGCCCACTCCTCCACACAGATCTCCTCTAGATCTGTCAGGTTTCGGGGCTGTCGCTGAGCAACACGGAGTTTCAGCTCCCTCCAAAGATGTTCTATTGGATTTAGGTCTGGAGACTGGCACTCCAGAACCTTGATATGCTTCTTACGGAGCCACTCCTTGGTTATCCTGGCTGTGTGCTTCAGGTCATTGTCATGTTGGAAGACCCAGCCACGACCCATCTTCAATGCTCTGACTTAGGGAAGGAGGTTTTTGCTTAAAATCTCACAATAAATGGCCCCATTCATCCTCTCCTTAATACAGTGCAGTCGTCCTGTCCCCTTTGCAGAAAAGCACCCCCAAAGCATGATGTTACCACCCCCATGCTTCACAGTAGGGATGGTGTTCTTGGGATGCAACTCATCCTTCTTTTTCCTCCAAACACGACGAGTGAAGTTTAGACCAAAAAGTCCTACTTTGGTCTCATCTGACCACATGACTTTCTCCCATGCCTCCTCTGGATCATCCAGATGGTCATTGGCAAACTTCAGATGGGCCTGGACATGTGATGACTTGAGCAGGGGAGCATGATTTGAAACCATGACGGTGTAGTGTTCTACCGACAGTGACCTTTGAAACTGTGGTCCCATCTCTCTTCATGTCATTGACCAGCTCCTCCCGTGTAGTTCTGGGTTGATTCTTCACCTTTCTTATCATCAGTGATAACCCACGAGGTGAGATCTTGCATGGAGCCCCAGTCCGAGGGAGACTGACAGTCATCTTTAGCCTCTTCCATTTTCTAACAATTGCTCCAACAGTTGATCTATTTTTACCAAGCTGCTTGGCAATTGTCCTGTAACCCTTTCCAGCCTTGTGGAGGTTCACAATTTTGTCTCTGGTGTCTTTTGACAGCTCTGTGGTCTTGCCCATGGTAGTAGTTGGCGTCTGACTGACTGTGGGGTGGACAGGTGTCTTTAAAGAGCTCAGACAGGTGCTACTACGTTAGATTAATGAGTGGAGTAGAGGTGGACTTTTTAAAGGCACAGTAACAGGTCTTTGAGAGCCAGAATTCTTGCTGTTTCTTAGGTGTTCAAATACTTATGTTCAGCAGTGGAAGACAAATAAATTCTTTAAAAATCATACAATGTGATTTCCTGATTTTTTTTTTAAATTCTGTCTCTCAGCGTGGGAATGCACCTACAATGTGAATTTCAGACCCCTCCATGATCTCTAAGTGAGAGAACTTGCACAATTGCAGGGTGTTCAAATACTTTTGTTCCTCACTGTATATGGCATCGCTGTGATTGTCAAGAGCTGGAGAATTTATTTTGGGTTATTCTTTGGTTGTAGGTTATGGTAGTAACAAGAAACACACAGCTAAATTTAAAAAAACAAAAAATGTTTACTATCTTGGGCCAGTTTTCCTTTAATAATAAAAAAAAATCAGGAGATATCCATTACCATTTACCACCAAATTAAAGCCCAATTTGTCCTGAAAAAAACAAGGTATAATCCACCTGGATGTACGAAGTAGTTGTGATGATATGTACTGTTTTACTAACACATGTCAACGTTGCAAAATTGTGCTTAGGCATTTAGATTTGTTTTACCCCTAGGTGTGAAGGGGTTAAACTTGTCTCAGTTAGCTCATCTCTTATTAACTCATACAACACAAAAATAATAAATTAATACCAAAAGGAAATACAGTATGTGGTTAAAAGAACCCTAGTACATGATGTTGTAATTCATTTTTAATGCACACACTAGCAAAGGGTCATTGAAAGCCATCCCTAACTATTGTAACTAGGTAAGTGATTTTATTAAACAGATTAAAAGAGGGTTCGATGACTACTTCAGGATTGAAGTTAATCCAGTGTCTGGAGCATTGTTTTTCTCTCATACAATACATATTTATGACTTCAGGTAACTCTGCTCTGGGCATGTGTATACACAATAAGAGCAGATTAAGCTGATTATTCTCCATGTAGTGTCTTACAGAATTTGTGCATATACATTATGTAGGCACTGGTGTTGTTTTCATTGTCTCTATTTGTCACCTTGATAAAAAGTGTTGCCATGCTCTTGAAACATTGGTGGTTTTCTTGCTTATATGGGACTTCAATAGTTTCCATCTGGATTTATCATTTGATGTACTGGCTTTTTTGGATTACTGGAAAAAAAAAGGACTATGAAGGTCGCCATTTTTATTTTGCACACAGACCTCTATAACAGTTCCCATCTACTATGTCTTAAAGCAATAACACAGTGAATTCGTTATATGATCATTTAACTTAACATAACCATAATCTCATCTAATATTCCCATCCTTTGTTTTATAACTTAGACATTATTAAGAACCTTGCCAGCCAGGTGCCTATGCAGCATGCTGAAGCATGCTGAGCTTCAGCTGCATCCTGTAGCCAGTAGGTCGAGTTCCAAAGGCCAAAAATCAAACCAAAGAAGTGCATGCGCCTTTTTTAAGTTATTAATCGTTGTGGTGCACATTTTGTGAATATCCCACCTACAATAAAAACTGTTGTGTGCTGTAGGAAAGCATGCAAGTTTGTATATGTTCCTGCAGTGCACAGATGTGAATGAAACTTAGGCTCCACTTTTGGTGTGTTCTTCACTTAAAAAAATGGAATAAAAGCAGAAGAAAACCGCTTCTCTTTAAATTCTATGTTGCTCTTCATACTGATCTGTAGTGCTTCAGTTGCGGTGAAAAAAATCCTGCTTGCTGCATTTTGCATCCATGTTTGTTCAGTAAAAAAACACTGCACCAAAAATGCATCTCTCCATTGAAATTAATGGAAAATGCATTAAAATGCATCAAAATGCAATGCACTTGTGGGAAGCGCTCTGTCCAGTGAAAGAAAACTTGAAAAATGTATTAAAAAATGCAACACACAGCAACTAAAACATATAAAAAAAGCAGCAAAAATGCATATCCATTTTTGATGCATTTTTTCAGCAGAGCAGTGTGAAAGTAACCCTAAGGAGTCAGGTTAACCATAGAAACACACTAACAGCTCATTCACACTGTATAAGCCATGGCATCCATGTGAATGGAGTCTAAAACCTAACTTTAGACAAATATATACTTTATTAATTTTCAAAAGAAAAAATTCAAATAAAAACAAACATAGCCCACCGTGTCCCAAAGGAATACAGGCTAAGTACATCAGAAACAGAGTATCCTTGTACAAAATAATCAAAACAAGAAAAAAAGGAAACATAAACACTAACTCTAGATACAATATTCAAGAAAAATGGAGGACTGCTGACGTAACTGTCATTACTGACAAAGGTAATTTTTCCTACGGAGGATAAAGTTAAGAAAAATAACAAAGCAAACAAACAAACAAACAAAAAAACACACACACACAAAAGTGGCAATGGGTCTCGCACAGTATGGATATTAATAAGGGAAATATTCCCTAAGGTAATAAAAAATAATAAGAAAACCATAGGTAACTGTCTGCCCGCAACGTAATGCATACTGGCGGCCGCTGTAGGCAAAATGATGTATGGGTACGTCGCTGCATACCTCTGGGTTATGTGAGCGCTCGTAACCCCACCAGCACCCACTGTGATTGTACACAGCAGCAATCTGTCAGCAAGTCCCAGCCAAAGATTCATGGCAAGGACCTGCTGACCAACTGTGTACAATCGTAGCCCAGAGTTCTGTGTTGATAAACAACACAGAGCTCTGTACAGAGGGAGGGATCTGTCAGTTTCTCTTCCCTGCAAAGCAAACATGAGATACTTAAGAAATAGTGTAGTAAAAGCAGCACACTTTACACATAGGTACACATCTATCCCCTTGATTGCCCTAGATGTTAACCCCTTTCCAGCCAGTGTCATTAGTACAGTGACAGAGTAAAGTATTATCATTAATCAATCTATTAATGTCACTGGTGATAACAGTGGCAGTTATTCAATGTCAGTTAGAGTCAGAATGCACGCCGCACTCCTGCAGTCCCATTATATGTCACTGATCGCCGCTATTAGTAGTATGAAAAAAAAACCAACAACAATATATATATATATATATATATATATATACCATAGTTTGTAGGCACTACACCGTTCACACAGGCCAATCAACATACACTTATTATCACATGTAGCAGAATATATTTTGGCCAAAGTTTAAGATGATTTTTTTTTCATTAGATATGTTATATAGCAGAAAGTAAAACATATTGTTTTTTTCAAAACTAGCTGTCTTTTTGCGTTTTATATCACAAAAAAATAAAAAACCCAGTGGTGATTAAATACCAACAAAAGACAGCTCTATTTGTGTGAAAAAATAATGCAAATTTTGTTTGGGTAGAGCATTGCATGACCGCAAAATTACCAGTTAAAGCAGCACAGTGCGGTATAGCAAAAATGGCCTGGTCATGAAAGGGGCAAAACCTTTCGGAGTGGATAATCATCATAAAATGTTACTTTAGAGTCTGTTGTGATCTTTGAGGATGAATTATGGCACAGTAGCTGCAGCTAGAAAGGTCTGTCAAGGATACCTGTTAGGAATATGTGAATAAATGAATGCCCATAGTCTGGGCACAAGTGCACTTTTAAATTTGGCTAAAAAAATCCATGGCTCAGTTCCCACATAATATCAAGCCTAATGTCATTCATACAAAGCAAGTCTTTGAATTTTTTATATAAATTACAGATCTTTGTCTGCATTGATTTCTAGTGCTAAACCTCAGTTTGAAAACCATCTTTCCAAGATATGGATGGCCACTTCACATGTAATAATAGTTACCGTAACAACCTCTGGCCATTTGGAGTACCAATCATATGCTCTTAGCAAGTCCCTCTGGTGTTCTTTTAAGATAATTTCTCCACATACCCTATTGCTGATTGGACTATAATTATGGATTCTGTGACCAAGGCCTGACCTTCAATGAACAGATAATTTGCTTTAGATTTTTGCCACTGCATTTGTATCAGATTTGGTCATCTTTGCCAGAGGAGCACCCTACCTCTGAACATAGCCATTTTATTTCTTCTGCACCTAAATTACATTCAAAAAAACCCCAGATGATGGTGTAGCTGATATATCTATATGTCTCATAAAAAACAACTGGACAACTTTGTCATCATTACGTAGAGGTAAAGCTATGTTAGTAAAAGAAATGAAAATTCTTCACAATGTAAGCAAGTATTTCCTGAACTAGTGGATCATTCTAAGATTAAAGTGATTTCTAAAAACCCCCAAAATATTTTAAAACATTCCTAATTACATATTTATTATCTGTGCCCTTGGTTTTCAATATAAATCATTCTTCTAATAACCTGGTGATCCTGTGAATCCTAGGGCTTCTACCTTCCTGGTTGCAACAATCTGTAAGCTCATAAAGCCTTTCAATGTTGCCACCACAGTGTGCATAATCCTCATTTAACTAGGTGAGTAAGAAAGCAAGCCATGTATCACTATGCACAGCACCCTTCCTTGTGCTCCTTGCTGCAAAGGCCAGTTATAGGTTGGGGTGGTTGTCATTTGTTTGTACTGCTGGTAAATAGGTTCAGTGTCCAGTGAATTCCTATATCTTTAAGGAGGGGTGGGCTCTCTCCAGGTATACCTGCCCTTAATCTATCCATTATTATATATCTGCTCCAACTTTGGAGACTCTCAAAATTTATAGAGTTAGGACCGCAGTACACTGGGGTGCTGTGACATGGCCTCTGCAGCTTATGCATATATTTGCAAATGTGTGCAAATTAAACCCCTAGTTTTAACATGAACTGTTAGAAAGGGTCTAACAGTTCGGTTTGTTGCAGGCTGGCTGGTAAGTAAGCTGGGAATTTTTGACTGTAGTTTTTTTTATATCACGAACCTCATCTGCAGATTTCACCCAAATAATCCTCTCCACTCCTCACAAGACATCTTTCTCTATAGCTCCCTTGTTACCTCCTCCCATGCTCACCTCCAGGACTTTTCCAGAACCTCTTCCAACCTCTGGAGCTTTCTACCGCAGTATGTCCGTTCAGCTCCTACCCTGTCCGCATTTAGGTGATCCTTGAAAACTCATTTGTTCAAGGAAGCCTACCTCACCACCACCTAAAAAACTGCACTCCATCAGATCATCCCCTGCAGCTATTACTTTTTTGTACCACCTCCCCCTCCCTTTAAATTGTAAGGTCTATGAGCAGGGCTCTCCTATTCCTTCTGTGTTGAACTGTATTGTAATTGTTCTGTCCCCCTTTATTTTGTAGATATAAACTGTTGGTGGTATATGAATCTTGCATAATAATAATAATAATTCAGAATAGAGTGAGCTGCCAGTCAGGCATATTCTCCGCCGTCTTGATCAGATGCTTGGCTGACAGCAAATTCTGTTCTTAATTATATGGAAGGGATGGCATTTAATAATGAAAGCAACGTCATAGGACATGTGATCAACTATGGTTTACTCTGCCTCCGAACTGGGTTGTGCTATGAAGACAATAAGAACAGTAATCATGTGACACAAAATGAAAATAAAAAAAGGCACAAACAACATAATTTTTACAGTCTTATGTACTGTACATACATAAAATATGTGGCTGTTGTTGTGCCCTATCTATATGGGATTGAGGGTGGGGGGATGTATATCTGATTTTAGTACCACTTAAGTAACTAAATATTATTACTGTTAAAGTGTAACTCTTAAAGTGTATTGATAGCTAAACCTTTTCTTTTTAGTTTTAGAAAGAGTAGGGAAGGGTTAAAACCCTTCCCTTTAAGACTCTTCTTTTTGAGGAGATTTCTCTAAAATTCAATGTCACTTTAGGGAAATTTCCCTTTAATTCCTGTCCTGGAGATGCACGACACAGTGAAAGGACATCACCTCTTAGAAAGTTGCCAGTGGAACAGATGTTCTCATGGAAGGCTTTTACTGTGCAAATAGAAAAGTTGCATCTACTCAGTGGGGACAAAGACAGCAATAAAAAGTTGGCATCCTTCCACACTCTATCCAAATTTAGAAGAAAAAGTTTGAGCTATGCATATACTTAAAATTATTGATCCTGAAAACACAAGTCCCTGCTCTTCATTGTAATTATCACTTAAACATAAACGTATAACTAAAAGCAAGGCTGTTTTTTTAGTTTTTGGATAGCATGGAGAGGGATTAGAACACCTGTCAGTTTTTTTTGCTGTATTTCTCCCCATTAGGGAGATTCATTGTCTTCATTTGTCTTGTTTACTGTTATCAGCAAAAGTAAAAGAACAAGGAAAATTCCTGAATTTTGGGTTGTCCAAAGGTAAGGGGATACCTTCCAATGGGGACAACCAGGGATTTCCTCACTTTGTAGGTATTTCTTTTCACTTCCCACTTTGGCTATGGGACAGAAAGTGAAGTGAAATCTCTCATGCCACACAGATGGCAAAAAAAACCTTACAGGGTAATATCCTCCCTTAATCTATCCAAAATGAACATTTTCAGAAAAATGCTCAACCTAATAAAGAGCAAGAGAAAAAATGTGAGATGGCAAGATGACAAAGCAGCTTACTCAATGGTCAATGTGCAGTAAACCAGTAAAGTGTTCTGAAGCACTATGTTTTTTTTATATACCTCAACCTTAAAGTATAACTAAAGACAGTTTTTAAAATGTATTCTGTCCTGATCACCAATGTTACTAAAAATGAAAATGAGGGTATGACCAAAATTTTAAGTTGTTACAGGAAAATGAATAGAGGGAATATTTCAATGGGGACAGTTGTTTCCATGATAACTGTTTTAGGTGGGGAATT
This sequence comes from Staurois parvus, assembly GCF_062004578.1. Taxonomy (NCBI): domain Eukaryota; kingdom Metazoa; phylum Chordata; class Amphibia; order Anura; family Ranidae; genus Staurois; species Staurois parvus. The sequence continues at coordinate 3,115,048 of NW_028317941.1, forward strand.
TCTGTCCCTTTAGAAAGATATATTGTATCACTGTGTAGCAGATAGGAAGTAAAGGGAAATGTATTACCACAGCAGAGTGTCTTTTGTCTTTATTGCACTTAGTATATTCTTTTGTTTCCCACTCCTTTATTATCTCTAGTTAGTACAGTTTCTAGCTATACTGCCTGACTGTGACTCTACTCCTCAGGTTATTTTCATTTTCTAAGCAGAGACAAGGCTTAAAGTGGTTGTAAAGGCTCAAAGTTTTTCTACCTTCATGTATTCTATGCACAAAGGTAAAAAAACTCTTCTATGTGCAGAAGCCCCCTCAATACTTGTATTATTATTATTATACAGGATTTATATAGCGCCAACAGTTTTCTCAGCGCTTTACAATATAAAGGGAGACAATACAGCAACAATACAGTTCAATACAAGAGGGTTAGGCGGGCTCTGCTCCTTGGTTTTCAGAGATCGTTTAAACGTTATTGCTATTGTTAATGTTTTGAATTTTATTCCTTGGGCAATGAGCAGCCAGTGAAGGGATTGGCAGAGAGGGATGGCAGATATGGAATGGTTAGTAAGGTAGATGAGTCTGGCAGCAGCATTCATGATAGACTGAAGAGGGGATAGCCTGCGATGAGGTAGGCCAATGAGGTAGGCCAATGAGGAGGGAGTTACAATAGTCAAGGCGAGAGATAACAAGGGAGTGAATAAGTTGCCTAGTGGTTTCAGAGGTTAAGAATGGGTTTATCTTGGAGATGTTGTGGAGATGGAGTCTATAAGATTTGGATAGTGATTAGATTTGGGGCTGAAAGGACAGATGGGAGTCTAGGATTACACCTAGTACCCTGGAATGAAGGGAGGGACTGATGGTTGTGTTATTGATCATGATGGAGAAGTCAGGGGAGGGAGCACGGGCTGGAGGGAATAGTATGAGCTTCATTTTGGAAATATTTTGTTTGAGGAAGTGGAGTGACATCCATGCTGATATGTCACTTAGTAGGTTAGTAATGCAAGAGGAGACTGAAGGGGTGAGGTGAGGAGTAGAAAGATAGATTTGTGTGTCATGGTACTAAAAGCCATGGGAGTTTATCAAGTGACCAAGGGAGGAGGTGTAGATGGAGAAGAGAAGGGGTCCAAGAACCTTGAGGGACCCCTACAGAAAGAGGTAGGGGAGATGAGGAAACAGAGTTATAGGAAACGCTGAAGGAGCATTGCGATAGGTAAGAGGAGAACCAGGAGAAAGCAGAGTGGCCAAGGAGGGGATGGTCAACAGTATCAAAAGCCGCAGAGAGGTCAAGTAGTAAGAGCATGGAGTAGTGGCCATTGGTTTTAGCAGTTAGTAAATCATTAGTGGGTTTTAGTAGGGCGGGTTCAGTGGAGTGTAGTGAGTGAAAGCCAGACTGTAAAGCGTCAAGAAGAATGTTATCAGTGAGGTTGGAGCTCAGGCGATTGTAGACTAAGCGTTCTAAGAATTTAGAGGTAAACGGGAGCAGGGAGATAGGTCTTAAATTGTTCATGGTTTGTGGGGTCCAGCGAGGTGATTTGGGAGTGATCTGTGCATGCTTTAGAGGGGTTGGGAAGGCACCATTAAAGAGGGAGAGATTGAAGATATGAATGAGGCAGCATGGGACAGAAGAAGAGGGTAACTGTAGTAGTTAAGGGGGACAGGATCCAGGGGGCACGTGGTGAGATGGGCTTCTGAGAAAACTTTAGTGACCTCTTCAGTAGTAGCAAGGTCAAAAGAGGAAAGTGTTGAGGGAGGTTTAGTATAAGGTATGCTAAGTGGGATAGATGTCTGTGTGTAGTGGAGATGCCCCTACGAATTGCTTCAATCTTGTTTTTGAAATGATTTGCAATTTCGTAAGCTGTGAGTGAGTTACTGGGTAGAGGTGGAGGTGGAGAAAGTAGAGAGTTAAAAATAGAGAAGAGTCGATGGGGACTGGATAACGAGGTAATAATAGGAGTGACAAAGTAGGCTTGTTTGGCAGCATGAAGGGAGGAATTGTGTGTTAGGAAAGCAGATTTATATAGGGTGATGCTTGCTGAGATTTGGTTTTAGGCCACAATCACTCCAGTGCACAACTATGTCGCTTAAGATTTCTGGTGTCGTCAGTCTGCCACGGTTGTAATAGTCGGGGCCTGATAATTCGTATAGCTAGAGGAGCAAGTGAGTCTAGTGTGGCCAGGGCAGGACAGCGGAGAGACTAGTGTGGCATGACATTTGTAACAGACCAGGAAATCTCACTAATGAAACACAGATGACAAAAAAAACTGACGGTGGTTTTAACTCTCCTATACTCTATCCAGAAAATAAAGTCTTTAGATATACTTTAACACCTTTGGAACTGAGCACATATCATACAGATAGCACCATATAGTGACAGTCTATTTACTGTAAGGCCACATTTGGACCAGATATACAGAGACTACAAAGACTCCTTGGGGGTCACAACACAATTACCGGCCCAGTCTCCTTTTTAGTTCCCCTTTTTAGAGCGCCTAGAGTGGATTTATCCTCTGGAGCTTATATAGTTCCCATGTACCAATATAACTGGATATAGTGCTTTTGAACACCTCTTTCCTGAAAAAGCATTAAGCGAAGCACATTGAGGTATAGTACTCATCCACAATGCATATTGTGATTACAAGATGTTTGTATGCTATAACTATATTTTAAGGCTTGGATGGTACAAGAGCCATTGGGTTGAATCTGGTGTTATCATGTTACTGTGGATGGGTCTTTAAGAGTTGGGTTCAGAGGGACTATATGTTCTATGTGTTTTGTATATTGTTTTTAAATGCTGGCGTGGCTAATGTCACATTTTTAACCGTTTCCCAACGCGCTATAGCCAAAAGATGGCTACAGCGCGGTTGTCCAGTTCTGGGAGGGTGTCCATGGACGTACTCCCAGAACGTGCCCCCTGTGCGCCCCCAGTGGCACGTACTCGGCGCTGTCGGTGATCGCTGTTCTTATGGACACAGCTGATCACGTGATGAGGTAAAAGGCCAATCACAGCGGCTGTTTTACCACGTGATCAGCTATGTCCACTAGGCCACTCCAGAACCTTGATATGCAGGTGAAAATTGGCCTGGGCAGGAAGGGTCTGAAAGTGCCCAGTAGGCAAGTGGTTAATAAGCCACTTCATGTCCAGTGGCTAAATGTTAATAAACAATTGGATTTTAGCAGATATGTGTGACATGTGTGATATGTGTACTGACATTTCTTTGAGAGACTATTCACCTTACAAATCCCACAAACATCTGTTCTTCTCTTCCTACATTGTGGCATTTCCAGCAAAGGCAAAGTCAGAGACTTAAGGGGCTCACTTGTGAGCCCTATCATCTATGGTCTTTAAAAGGACCAATTTTATGCCCATGAAATTGGGCATGGTGGCTGAAAACTCCTCCCTAAATACAGGTGAAACTCAAAAAATTAGAATATCGTGCAAAAGTTCATTTATTTCAGTAATGCAACTTAAAAGGTGAAACTAATATATGAGATAGACTCATTACATGCAAAGCAAGATAGTTCAAGCCATGATTTGTCATAATTGTGATGATTATGGCTTACAGCTCATGAAAACCCCAAATCCACAATCTCAGAAAATTAGAATATTACATGCAATCAATAAAACAAGGATTGTACATAGAACAATAGTGGACCTCTGAAAAGTATAAGCATGCATATGTACTCAGTACTTGGTTTGGGCCCCTTTTGCAGCAATTACTGCCTCAATGCAGCGTGGCATGGAAGCTATCAGCCTGTGGCACTGCTGAGGTGTTATGGAAGACCAGGATGCTTCAATAGCGGCCTTCAGCTCTTCTGCATTGTTCAGTCTCATGTCTCTCATCTTTCTCTTGGCAATGCCCCATAGATTCTCTATGGGGTTCAAGTCAGGCGAGTTAGTTCTACTGGCCAAAAAAGTACTGTGGGGGAAATCTTTTGATTACAGGTAAAAAAAAAAAAACAGTTTTTATTGTATCTTTTAATAGGCTATTAGTTCTTATCTGGTTATTTTGGCTGGAGTTATGCATTAAATGGTGTGTCACAGCTATGGACGTGGCATAATTTTTCTGGTGGTCAGATGCAAGTCTATAACAAGAACTACTACAGTGCTTGCATTTTGCCCTTTTAGTGGCTTTATTGTGAATCTCTCAGACTGCACCAGACTACCTAGTACAGCGAACGATCCCTGGATGTTTGCTGGGTTCAGCAACCTACACAGATCACACAGCAGCCTGGTACAGAAGGTCTCACTCTACCCTCTCCTCGGCAATGACGGTTGTGAGTACCCCTCTCTGGACACTTTGCACTAGCACATCACTAGAGAAGGCTCCAGGGGGAGGTGGTGGTTTCTCTCCCCAGGGACATAGTAGCCTCTGTTCAGATAGTTGTCCCCACTCTGCCTTTCTGCTAGCATTCTGCTAATCCTTTGCCTTCCTACTATCTACAGGTGAAACTCAAAAAATTAGAATATCGTGCAAAAGTTCATTTATTTCAGTAATGCAACTTAAAAGGTGAAACTAATATATGAGATAGACTCATTACATGCAAAGCAAGATAGTTCAAGCCGTGATTTGTCATAATTGTGATGATTATGGCTTACAGCTCATGAAAACTCCAAATCCACAATCTCAGAAAATTAGAATATTGTGAAAAGGTGCAATATTCTCGGCTCAAAGTGTCCCACTCTAATCAGCTAATTAAGCCATATCACCTGAAAAGGGTTCCTGAGCCTTTAAATGGTCTCTCAGTCTAGTTCAGTAGGAATCACAATCATGGGAAAGACTGCTGACCTGACAGTTGTGCAGAAAACCATCATTGACACCCTCCATAAGGAGGGAAAGCCTCAAAAGGTAATTGCAAAAGAAGTTGGATGTTGGCGGAAGAGAGGAGATTTATACTGTAGGGAATTTGTTTTGGGGAGGGTGGGCGATCTGTACTTGGGTGGATTGGTATTGAGTGAGCACAGATCTGTACTGTGGGAGAGAATCAATGCTAGTCCCTACACCCTGTGTCCCTTCTTGTAAGCTACCTGTAGATAACTAATAGAAATTGGTTAGTAATCCCTTTCTTTATTTATTACAATGTAGAGAGAAACAAATTCCAATCAAAAGTTAGAGGTCAATTTCCATCTTTGCCACAGAGGAACATTTAAGAAACAGCAGACTTAACTCTTCCAGTATGATGTCACTGTGAATAAACAAATTGTTTCTGATCTTCCAAACTCACTATGCCCTTCTAACAGGGACTTCCTCCTCCACTGTCTCTTACAGACAGGTCTCTGTCTCTAATCAGCTGCAAAACAGGCCAACACTTCAATCAGTCCTCTAAACTGATATTACCTTTCTAAAAACCACAGAACATGTGCAGTACTGGTTGTCAAGAAGAAGATGTGACAACAATCCAGTGCTTTCCTATTGGTGATAGTGTTTCCCACTACTTTTTCCATTCCTGGCCACCACTGGTACTGCAATGTGCCCAAACAAGCATTAAAGCTGAACTAAAGTTATGATCTTAATTGCATAATTACACTGGTGAAGCATGTACCAATATAAGTATGCATATCTCATACCTGAAATACAGCTGTGGAAACTGACAATCACTATAGTAGTTGGTGCTACTACAGTGATCACCGTGATCTGATGTCCTGTGTCCAGTGACTACTTAACTGTATTCTGAACACAGCAGACCATGGTCCCTGTCACTATAAAAGTGCTGACTAGTACAATGATTTCTAGCTTCCACAGCAGTCTGCTAGATATGAAATATGCATAATTGCATTGGCCCAAGCTGGAGCAAAATAACTTTCTTCTCTACAATCTTCAGAACTAGATGGCAAGGGAAAGCTAGAAAGTTAAAGGATGTCTTCATTCAGCTGCAATTTTCTCTTATATTCCAGTCATTTGTTTCTAGAAACAGAAGCAATATATTCCTATACAACCGTGACATATGACAAAACCTACATATTTGCTATTGACAGAACTTGTCTTCACTTTACAATTTTGCAGTTGACTGATTTAGCTGTGTGTCTTCTATTTAAAGATCACTATCTCAGAAAACATTGGGGGTTATTTACTAAAACTAGAGAGTGCGAAATCTGGCGCATCGTTGCACAGAAACCAGTTAGTTTCCAGATTGTCTTGTCAACACTTAATTGAACAAACTGAAGTTTTAAAGCTGATTGACTGCCATACACAGTTGCATCAGATTCTGAGTGCGCCAGCTTTAGTAAATCTCCCTCAATTTTTTTTTACTGCATGTGGCTAACACATGTAATGATAATATTCAGTATATTAGCTCTTTTTTAGTTCACATGCCTTTTTTATGTAGTTCTTCATATCATTACTTGCAGACCAAACTGTCCAACAAAAGTGACAGTGACAGGAGTTGGGACATACTATGACACTGCAAGTGGAAACTTACCTTACAAGTGGTCCCAAGGATCCTTGTGCTGGTACTTGTTTTTTTCTGCACTGGTAGCGCACACAGCGCTACTGAAATGGCATTATTGCTCAGCGGAGGATTAGCACTTGCTATGCTCTAGAAGTTTGAGTGCCATTCCATTGCAGCATGTGCTTGGAGGTCGGAGCTGGGACTCCTGCAGCTACAGAATACTGAATGTGTGTGCTGGATGCTACACTAAGAACACCAGGAGACCAGCATAAGATTACCCATACCCAGGCAAACATTTTGAGACCACGCTTAAAGGGACTCCCCAATTCAGGCATAAAAATCAGTCAAATGGTATAACAAGCCTTGGTGGACTGCTGGCCCAGACTGGGACGAGACATAGGCCTGGGCATTTTAGACTAAGCAGCCCACAATCCCCTCAGCTGCCGGCGGAATAGAGGAGGAAAGAACCTGTCAGCTCTGTGGCTGAAGGGAGAGCTAAGAGAGCACAGGGGGATCAGGAGAGAGCACAGGGGCCCAGGGGCAGCAGAAAGAAGATGGATAGGAGCAGAGGTGTAACTAGAAACTTGCGGGCCCTAGTGCAAAAAACCATGAAGGTCTCTCCTAACCTCTGGTCCAAGGGCCCTACCCTCCGGGGTCTTTCCCACTTTACTCCCATTGTGGGGCTCTTCATTAAGGTCCTGATGTGGAACATTTTTACATGTTCTGCAGCGGGGACCCCCCCACAGTGGTGGAATGCCGAGGCCAAGTTTCAAGTGTGACCTTTGCTTCCCATTAGTTCCGCCAAAGGGTGCTAGCAATATTTTTGGGGGTTCTATAGCACACCCATGGCGCTGCCCTTAGTGACAGGAAGGCTACCTGGGCCCCTTGAAGCTCCACCAGTGAAGCATTATACAATGGGGGGGGGATCAGAGAGAAGTATACAGTGTGGGGGGGAGCAGTGAACAGTATGCAGGGGGAGCAGTATACAGGGAAGGGGAGCAGTGGGCAGGATATAGTGGGGGGTGGAGCAGTGAGCAGTATACAAAGGGAGCAGTATACAGTGGGGAGGGAGCCGTGAGCAGTATACGGGGGAGTAGTATACAGTGGGGAAAGAGAAGTGAGTATTATACAGGGAGGGGGGCAATGTACAGTGGGGGGTGGGGAGGAAGCAGTGAGCAGTATATGGGGGGAGCAATATACAGTGGGGAGGGAGCAGTATAGGGGGAGCAGGCCCCTGACCAGGACATTTTTCACCATTTTAACTGGTTGTTGGTATGATTTCTATATTGTCAGCACCTGTTAATTGATATAGGTTTAATTACAAATTACAGGAGCATAACAAACATGGAATGTAATTATTTCTTACAATTTTGAGAAGGTGCCAATAATTTTGTCCAGGCCATTTTTGGAGTTTTGGGTGGAATGTGTCAGATTTGGCTTTTAGTTCCACCATATTTTTGTGTCCTACAAATACAAACTGTATATGTTGGACATTTTGTACAATTTTTAATTATTGTATTGTTCCAGATTCGTGTTCCCAAACCTTAATCTATAAATGAAATCTGTGAGGCTGTTCCACAGTTCTAAGAAAAGGCCCTGCCAGTGCTATAAAAAAGCAGTATGTTTTGTTAAGTTCAACCCCTTTCTTGGCATTTAGTAAGTTATTGCTTCTAAGTGTAATTTGCAAAGTACCTTATATACAAGATCATAATGATAAAAGTATAATTTTCAATTTAAATATCTATATTTGCATAGAAATAGGCAGAAGTGCAGTTAAATATTATACATAATGTAAGTAATTAATCACAGTGACTCCCGGTACAGTCCTTGGAGAGTCTTAAATATAAAGGTATAGTCATTAAGTCTAAATCACCAATATATCTCCAAGGTCTTGTTTAGGAATAACCAATTCGTTCATCCAAAGGAAAGCTGGAATAAAAACCCTGGGGATATTTGAAACAGTTGAGCCTAAAAATGGGAATAAATATTCTTAATAACTCCAGATATGGCTTCAGCCCCTCTTATATAAAGCAATATGCAGCTTTTTACTCTATACATGATCAGGAGAGTAAGGGGGCTCCTTTCCTGATCATGTTTACAGTAAAGAGCCACATATTGCTTATAAAGGGCTCAGCCAAACTAGACATGTGGGTTAGTATCTTCTACTCACCTGTTCTCTAATGATCTTGTTTCAAAGAACACTAAAAAAGGATTTATAGCCCGGTGATTAGCATTTGGACAGAGCACGGTATTGGCATGATACTGTTTATGAGAAGAACACCTCAAAGTTTGATTCTAAATGGTTCCCCTGGGCAATAGAGCCACTTGCAGAAAACTGTCTAATGTAAGAATTAATTGTGTTGCCAATAGCAGTGAATTTGATTTTTCAGTTTTTTTAATGCTTTATGAGAAAATGTAATGTATGGTCTGGTTAGTAGAATCAGGACAACAGTTCTTAATAGAGAAATATGTTGTAGTAAAGTCAAGTAAATGACATAATAATCCCCAAACAAATGTAATATATAATAGTGTAACAAAAGAAGCTAAACCTACAAATACTCAAAACTAATAGGAAATACATGTAATATATGTATATAAAAATGAGCAATCAAGTTTTGTGTTGTGATGGATCATAACTTCCATCTTTTAGATAGTGTACTAGAATACAAAGAATTATGGATATAATAACGCTCATCTAATGAAAAGCAGGCAGGAAAAGGGGGCCCTAAGGATTAATTTATGAATCTAATCTATGAAAAGTAAGTGAATGTAATTTGTCTTTCATTACATAATATTTTGCATGTTTAGGCTTGGGCAAACAGCCATTTGGTGATTTCAGGCTAGTCTGAACATGATTTTGTCAAATATGTTGGAAAATGGACACTATAATATTAAAACCTAAAAACATATAAAAATGGTATGTAGACAGAGCCAGTTAGTTGGTACCCAATATGGAAGAATGGCACAAAGAGAGTAAAGTGGCACAACTTATATTTAGTTAATTGAAACTAACCAATAACACATGGAGAACAGTGGCAAAGTATTTGGCTTAACAGTTCCAACATTATGGTGTAGCGCAGGGGTGCTCAACCTCTTGAAAAGCGAGGGCCACTTAAGTGATTTGGTAACTGGTTGTGGGCCACAATGGACTATAGGGTTTTACCAAAGCCCCAAACTGCAAATTGTAAACAAGCCCTTACTGTCCTGAGCCCCCTATAAGGCTGCTTTCACACTGATGTACTGGAATTTTCCAGCACTGCAGTTGCAGCAACGTGCAAATGTGGGTTAGCTGTGCTTTGCACCACACCTGCAAGATGTAATATACATCTATGGCACTTTCTGAAAGTGCACCAAACTTGCTATTCTGTATATTATAGAAGTCTATGGCTCATTGCAGCTAACCCACAGGAATACCGCAGGTGCACTGCGTTGCACCCACGGATCAATCTGAAAGCAGCCTAATAGTTGTTAACCCTTTTATAGGTTCAGATATGCCCATTGCAGGATTAGAGGCAGTGTGCACTTAATATCATTCCACCTGGGACAGAGGCTGGTACTACAGAGCAGGCATCGGCTTATGCGACTCCTGCTCCCTCTGCGTCCTCCTGCTCCCTTTGCTGCCAGTGTCGGCTCACTGCATTCTGATGTTCTGGGATGGCAGGTCAGTAAGCCCAGATCACGGTCAATGGGTTGGTGACCTAGTTTGAGGTCAAGGGCCACATCAGAGCGCTCTGAGGGCCACAGATTAAGCACTCCTTTGTGTAGCATCACAGTAACACAGTCAATACTGATGCGGAAGCTCCCAGCAATGTTAACGGCACATTGGAATAGTTCCAGCACTCAGGCTTTTTGCTCAGGTAAGGCTTACGTTACTGGAACAGCATCTGAGAAGAGGTGTGGCTCCTAGGCAGAGTAGCAGGGTAGCTGCACTTGGAAGAACTAATCCAACTTTTTTCACAGTGCTGGAATCCAGGAAATAGTGGATCCAGCAGTGGTGTCCCTAGTCTGCCCCTCCTCATCAGGAATCTCTCCTTAGGGATAAGTGATCTGTCCCTATGCAGCATGGATCCTGACCCTACTCTATCCACTTCACAACTGCTTCCCAACTGAAGTGGGGCATGCTTACTACATTGCTCTTGCTAAAGATGGCCGCTGAAGTCATCCAGTGTTGCAGCATTGAATCAGACCACTGCCCCTATGGAAAACCCACAGTGGCTGCAGAGGAACAGTGTTCTTCTCATCCTCCTTTCTCTCTGTACAGCGATCAGCAACACAGTGCCACCTACAGAGGGGAGGGTAAACTGCACATACTTACAGATATCTTGCAATTATACTGTACTCAAACTTCAAGTTGAGAATTCAAATAGGATCCCTGATAACTGGGGTTTCCAAATTAAAGCATACTATATTTACTAATATGGGTATGTTTGGTAACCACATCTTTTCTTGGGTACCAAGAAAAATGGTAGATTGTTGCTAAATCAAAACTGAGGTACTGAAGAATTGGATAAGGTTGAAGCATAACAATGAACACCTGTGAATCTCCTAAAAATAAAAAAATAACACTTGTGGAATTACCTAAATGATTTTATAACTGTGTTGTAATAACCTACACAAAGTCTGCAGGGAAATGATAAGATACCTACTGTTTAGTAGAATTAGCAGCACTACAGTCAACCTCAACTGACAGCTGGAGTAGCCTAAATTCACTATACACACAGGCCCTTGCATTATTAAACTCTCAGTCTCATGCCAAAAAGATTTTCATTACGTGTATGCCAGTATAGGCTAATATAGTAAGAATGTAGGCATCACCCCAGAGTTCTACTACCTGTTTGAGAAAATATGTTGTTCTGACACATTCACCTGATTTCAGTTATAGCAATTAGTAGTTTATCAGCCTTGTGGATTTTTTATGCATTACAGAACTTGACTGGAATGGAAAAGCAGCCTGTTCTGTGCCAAAACTCAGATTAAACAATATTCACATAGTTTTAACCCAATAGTCACATATTTCTCTAACTGTATTCAGTTGGAAAATGTGTACATCCTGTGAGAAAGTTGTATGGATCGTGTGTGAAAAAATCCATAAATAGACCCTTAGGCATTTGGGCCAATAGTAATCTATATTTACATGAATAATAGAGTTGGGAGCAGTGACATTAATACAATATTATTAAAAAAAGGGAAGAAAAAGCTTTTCCTATTCCAGTCTACCCAGAATCTACCATATTAGTATTACCATATGTCTAAGCCACGGGTTTTCAACAAGTGGTGCGTATAGTCAAAGGATGGTTTTAAGGTGTTTACCAAAACAGTGTTAAGTTTTACTAACTAATAAATGACATATAGACAGATCTAACAAAATATTTTAGATATAGAAAACATAAAAGATTGTTTTGAAAGCATACAGTAGTAGCGGGGATACAGTTACATATGTCAAGGGTATATGAGATAGCTGATCTATATCAGGATATACCAACTTTAATATATTGCAACAAGTACAATACAATTCAAATTAGCTCAGTGTTCAGCAACAGTTTCAAGTGTGCCATGCTCTTCCTCAAGCTACAAAACATATATACAGAGTTTTTTTGTCAGAGAATAAGGGCAAGTACTCACCCCTTATCTTGTGATCAGGAGTGTGTAAAGCACAGGTTCAGGACTGCATATCACACAGGATGCAGTGCTCAGAAGTACATATTACACAGGACTCAGAGCTTAAAGGTGCAAATGGCCCAGGCTGCAAGGATCAGGAGTAGGTAACACACACTTCAGGGAGATATCACCTCTCAATAAAGAGTTCCACCCCCAACCCAAAATCTACCCCACCCCCCACAAGTACAGAGCTCTTTCCCACCCCCAAATTCCTCCCTTGGCACAGAGTTCTTTTTTTTTCTCGCTGCACTCTCCAGGCCTCGGATAAAGCAACAATGCTCTGTAAGGAAAGGGCCTCTCTTTGGTTGGGTCATGTGATCAAAGATCTTCACTGGAAATTGGGAGAAAGCATTCTGAGTTTCCATGCTTCGTTTTGCATACTCCCTTCCTGGAAATCTTGTGACTTGCCATCCATGGGACTTGAGGCAGCACCAACCATCTCCCCCTTATACCTGAGCCCAGACAATACTCCTGTCAAGGCTGGAAATAGAAAGGGAGGTAGTTTGTCCTGAGTAGGAAGAGAAGAGCAGAAAGGGTACAGCTTTACCCTGCTCTACACAGGCCACTCTACCCCTCCATAATCTGCCACCAAGGCTTATGGAATGTTTTCATCTTCATTCGTATAAGCAGGCCCTACCACCATGGGACTTTACCTCCGGAGGTGGGACAATCTTATCACTAGCGTTATAACAGGTTGAATGTGTTTTTTTTCACATATTTCCTAGTTGTTGCTAGCTGAAATTGATTTTTTTCAAAGCCTATCTCTGTATACATGCACTAAAATGATAACAGACTGAATGTGTTGCGGGGCATATTTCTTATTATTGCTGGCTGCAATATTTTTAACAGCCCATTTTTGTATACTGACAACAGTGAAATATTCCTGTGCAATGTACATCAACACTAGGGTTGCCACCCATCCCATGTCAGAAGATAACTGTTGTGTCTCGTATTGTACCTATATGGGACCCAGTTTTTCCCCTATTTCCATGTCTGCTCTGTGGCTCCTACATCCTCAGTGTTGTAGGTAGCATGCACCAACAGACAGTTTCTCCTCCAACTACAACCATCCATCCTCTGCACAAGGAATTCCTCCCCCAGCCCCTAGCATCAGCTGACTGAAAGGTACTAGATACTCTGCCTGGAGGGGCATAAATAGTCAGTGGTGGAGCTTAGTGACAAACTGAGTCTTTAGTCTAAGGAGGTGAAAAGGAAGCTTTCCCTGCACACACAGGGCACTGGAACACAGCACAGAAGCAGCTTTGGAGCTTAGTGAATGGGCAGTGGTGGCAAGCATGAACAGTGCTGGAAGAGGGTGACAGGGGGTGCACGACCGAGTAGCATTGGAAATGGGTGGCAAGGGAGTCGAAGGTGAGCAGCATTCTAAGAGGGTGGCAGGGGGTGCAGAGGTGAGCAGCTCAGGAAGAGGGTTTCAGAGGGTGCAGAGGTGAGCAACGTGGGAATAGGATTGCAAAGGTAAATAGCATTAAAAGAGGGTTGTTAAGAGGCATGCAGATGTAAGTGTCCTTCAGCTTATTAAATACAGTTTGGCATGGGTACTGCACACCTCACTAATATTTCCACTCTTTCTACGCATGTACTCCACTCCCTGTCCCCTATTTTTCCAGAAGGTAGCAGCCCTAATTAGCACAGATGCTTGTAAAGGGTGTTAGAAAGCAAACAGAGGTTTGCTCCCCACTAGTGCCTTCCAGTGCCCAAGACTCCACAGCTTCAGGGGCTGGTTTTGTACCATGTCTCTGAAGACTGTTGGTATTGTTGCTCCTCTTGGGATTGTGGGTGCACACTAGCCTGAAGAAGGCCTGAAGACTACTGGAGGTGCCTGAAAAAAGTACATAAATCCTGAATTCAGTTAGCTCTACCTACAAGCTTAAGGTTTTCATTGGGAGAGCATGTTGTCAGAGCCTCTATGAATTAAAATTATGATACATGGTTTCTCTGGTTTTGAACTATAAAACATGTTTTATGAGAGAAACTGGGAGACTTCTAATTCAATATATATATTATATAAGGCATAATGGTATACAAAGAGATTCAACCATAATTAAAGCAATTGTATGCCATGGGGTCACTCGTGCATGCTTGTTCCCGAACCCTGCTGCTTGGCCCCATCCCCCACTCCCTCGTCACTGAAGCTGATTGACAAGAGCAAGAGCCAATGGCTCTCGCTGCTATCAATCTGCCAAATGAGGAGTGAGACAGTGGTGATAGCCATTGCTATCATGCACGTTGCTGGATCGGATCAGGCTAAGGTAAAAATAAGGGGGGGGCTTTTTAACCTTAATGCATAGAATGCATTAAGTTAAAAAAGCCTTGAGGCTTCAGAACCACTTTAAGATTATCATGTTTTATGTTTGATTGTAATCCTGATCATAAGAATTATGTGTGCTTCATAATCTATACATTCTCAGAAGTAAGGCGGAAATAGAAAATGTATGCCAACATTTGAAGGAGTATAATAATTATTTTAACTTGGATCGCTGGATAACAAAATACATCTCTTTAGCCAATGTTTCATGTTTAAGATACTATTGTACCAAAAGTAAAAAAAAAACCCATAAATGCCACAAACTCCTAACAGGTATGATTATATATCCTCTAAGTAAATGAACACATTGAGATTAATCTAAGGATAACATTCATTTATCCTCTAAAAAATTAGTTGAATAAATCCACTTTCTTCCCAGAAAACATAAAGTGGTGGTTAACCCTTACATATACTTAGTTAAGCAGCCAGCCTCAGCTGATACATAGAGATTAAACAAATCTTCCTACATAAATTGTACCCATCTATCTGCAGCCTTCTCTTCTCTACAGCCATTCAAAGTGTTAATTTATAAAGCTGTTTTTAGAGTTCAGAAAAAAAGGAGTGAAGAGCTGAAGTTATACTCTTCAGAGCTCAGTGAGGAGAGTTCTGAGAACTGATTGGAGGGAACTGACATCCCCCCCTCCACACAGTACACAGGAACAGTGCTGAGACTGTCTGTCAGGGATCTCCTCGATCCCCGCAGCGATGGTCCCGGCGCAGGCGCAGTGCGCCGCCCTGTGCAGGGACTCGGGCACTAGGTCCAGGCCGGCCGCGACGTTCGAGTTCGCGCATGCGCAGTAGAAGCCGCGGCTGCCCGCTGGGCACCAATGTCAGTGCAGAGCGGGATATTTAAATGGCCCTGAGCTGTCATTCAGTGCCTTCTGGTCTTACCTGCATCCTGTATCCTGTGAACCTGTACCTAGTAAGTTATTTGACCCGGATTGTTCTTGACCTGCTGATTTCTCCTGCCCAGACCCTTGCTTTGCCTGACCTCTCTTCTGAATGCCCCTCATTAGATCTGACCTGCTGTTGCTGACCTGACGTGTGACCCGACGATTCTCTGCCCGCTCCCTTGTACCATACCATCCTCTACGTTACCGACTCGGCCCGTCTGACTTCGCACTTGCTTAGCCATCCATCCATCCCATCGGGGTCACCCGACCTCCTCATATCAGGCTCTCCCTGGTTGGAGCCCCTGGCGAACACCCCTACCACTGATGGGTGTGCTCAGTAGTTGCGACATGGTCTCGGGGTACTCCAAGTCCATCCCCACCATCAGGGGCTCTGGTGAACAAGTACCCTGGGACTTAGACTCCGCGCTCTGGGTACGCCTGACCAGTGGAGTGCTAGTGGTTCCGCTAGGCGGTCCCTCACAGTACCAGAAGGCCATGACTGAGCCTCGAGGAGGACCCTCCCTGATGGAGGAAGTTTGCAGACACCTGGCTACCCTGACGCAAGCTGTGAACGTGTTACAGGACAGATGTTTGCAGATTGAGAACCGGTTCCAGGCCTGCACCATATCTGTTCCTGTTTCACAAGCCCCAGCTCCTGCACCCCCGGCCGTAGCAGCCCATGAGCCAGCTCCTGGGCCTTCCGCATCACTCCCTGTGGCGGAACCCCGAGTACCCTTACCAGAGCGCTTCCACGGGGACCGCACATGCTTCCGATCATTCCGTGACTCCTGCCTGCTCTATTTTGAACTGCAACCACGGACCTTTCTGACAGAATCAGTGAAGGTGGGGTTTGTTATCTCCCTGTTGCAGGGTGAACCCCAAGACTCTGCCCACCGACTAAGGGGAAACAATGATCCACATCTTGTTTCGGTTGACAATTTTTTTAACGCTATGGCCATCTTATACGATGATCCACAACGGGCAGCCTCGGCCGAGGCCACATTATACGCACTCCGACAAGGTCGGCGAGCGGCAGAGGAATACGCCTCTGATTTTAGGCGTTGGATGGGGGACACACGCTGGAACGAGTTTGCACTTTTGCACCAGTTCCGTATGGGCCTGTCAGAGGCCCTGAAAGACAAGCTCCCCCGGGTGGAGGTGCCCGAGACATTAGAGGACTTGATTGCACTAACCATTAAAATTGACCGTAGACTACGGGAACGCAGGTTGGAGAGGTCTGGTCAGGGTCGCGGAAATACCTGGGGGTCATTCCAAGGATCCAGTCAAACTACTAGGCCAAACATCCAGAACCTGCCATCTGAAGATGCTCCCGAACCCATGCAGCTAGACCTGGCACGGCCTAAGCTAACGCCAGAGGAACGCCAGCACAGACGCTCCCAGAACCTGTGCCTCTACTGCGGTGAAGCTGATCACATGGTACGATCCTGCCCGCAGAAACTAAGTAAGTTCACCTCGTCTTCCTTATCTATTGGCAATATGAATACTTCCCAATACTTAGTTGTGCCCCTCTCCTTTCAGCTTTCAGAAAGGACTGTGGAGGTGACGGCCATAGTTGATTCGGGGGCATGCAGCTGTTTTGTGGATATCAATTTTGCTCACTAGCAGGGTATCCCCCTCCATCCAAAGGAGAAGGGTTCCACATCTTTTTGGCCGATGGTTCCCGGATAAAATCAGGGGTGGTTAACCAGGAGACCCTTCCATTGTTACTTCCATCGCCGGCCAGCACCGGGAGCTCCTCCTCCTGGATGCTATTGCATCACCCCTTTTCCCAGTCATTCTGGGGCTCCCATGGTTACGGGCCCATAACCCCCAAATTGACTGGGAAACTGGGGTAATCTCATTCCCTTCCCCATACTGTCGGGAACTTTGCCGAACTTTGGGCCCGGAGGTCCCCCAGGTCCTCCTGTGCTCTGAAGGGGATGCCAGCTTAAAACAAGTGATTCCTGCAGCCTATCATGAGTTTCTTGATGTGTTCAGTAAAAGGGGAGCAGATACTCTACCCCCCCACCGCCCGTATGACTGTCCCGTTGACCTGTTACCTGGTTCAGAGATTCCCTTTGGTCGAATTTTCCCCCTTTCTGAGCTCGAATTAGGGGCCCTGAAGGAATATATTGAGGACAGCCTCTGGAAGGGGTTCATCCACCCCTCCACTTCTCCAGCAGGGGCAGGGATCTTTTTTGTGGAAAAAAAGGACAAGACCTTGAGACTGTGTATTGACTACCGGGAACTGAATAGGGTAACAATCAAAAATCGTTACCCACTACCATTGGTACCGGAATTATTCCAGAGTTTAAAGGCTGCAGTAGTATTTACCAAGCTGGATTTAAGGGGAGCCTACAACTTGGTTCACATAAGGGAGGGGGATGAGTGGAAAACGGCCTTCCGCACCCGTTTTGGCCATTTGGAATACCTGGTCATGCCTTTCGGGTTGTGCAATGCACCGGCCACATTCCAGCACTTCGTAAACGACATCTTTAGGGACTTCCTGGATATCTTTGTTATCGTCTACTTAGACGACATTTTGATTTTCTCATCTTCCCTGGGGGAGCACAGGATACATGTAACAAGGGTGTTGGGGCGGTTGCGGCAGCATGGGTTGTACGCTAAGGCAGAGAAATGTTGCTTTGAACAGTCTAGCATTACATTTCTGGGCCTGATTATCTCCACCGCGGGGGTCGCAATGGACCCTCAGAAAGTCTCTGCGATCCTGGATTGGCCTGAACCCATGGACAAGAAAGGCGTCCAACGGTTTATCGGGTTCACAAACTTCTACCGGAAGTTCATCAAAAACTTCTCGGGTCTGGTCTCCCCCATCACTCAGTTAACCAAGCTTGGGACCCGATTCAGATGGACGCCAGAGGCACAGGAAGCTTTTGAAGCGTTAAAGAGGTTATTCACCTCGGCACCCATTCTGGGTCACCCTGACGCCTCCCTACCCTACATCTTAGAGGTAGATGCGTCAGAGAACGCGGTTGGTTCCATTCTATCCCAACGAAAGGGCGCCAAGGAATTACTCCACCCTGTAGCATTTTTCTCACGGAAACTTACCCCTGCAGAGAAAAATTACGACATTGGCGATCGAGCATTACTGGCTATCAAGACAGCATTAGAGGAATGGAGGTACCTGCTGGAAGGTGCCTCACACCCCATCCTGATATTCACAGACCACAAGAACCTGGAATACCTGAGGACCGCCAAATGTTTACGCCCACGACAAGCGAGATGGGCATTGTTTTTTTCAAGATTCCATTTCCATATCACGTACAGGCCGGAATAAAAAAACACGAAACCAGACGCATTGTCACGCATGTACGAGGACGCCAAGGAGATCCCAGTACCTGACACTATTCTGTCCGCAGGGAACTTCTTGGCCGTCCAGACGAACCTTCGCTCCAGGATAATGGGAGCATCCACAGCCATGTCAACCCCAGATGGGGAGCCCCTCCAGAACAAAGGGGGACTCCTATGGAGAGAGGACCGGATTGTGGTGCCAGAGGAAGCCCGAACCATAGTCTTGGGACATTGCCACGACCACCCAATGGCAGGACATTTTGGCCCGGTCAAGACCCTGGAGCTTCTCCGACACTCCTTCTGGTGGCCAGACATGGCCAAGGTTTGTAAGAACTACGTGGGCTCCAGTGTCATCTGCCAGAGGAACAAGCCTTCAAGGAATAAGGCTTGGGGTCTGCTGCGTCCGTTACCCATTCCTGAACGGCCTTGGCAGAAGATCTCAATGGACTTTATAGTCGAACTTCCACCTTCACTAGACCACACAGCAATTCTCGTGGTCGTGGACCGTTTATCCAAAATGGCCCATTTCGTACCATTACGGAAGACTCCATCGGCAGCCGAGACATTGCAAGTTTTCATTCGAGAGGTTGTAAGACTGCATGGGGTCCCTGAAGACATCGTCTCGGACCGAGGGGTTCAATTTACCTCGAGATTCTGGAGGGCATTGTGCAAAGCCCTGGATATCAAACTGTCCCTTTCCTCGGCATTTCACCCTCAGACTAATGGACAGACCGAAAGGACCAATCAGACCCTGGAGCAATACTTGCGATGTTACACATTATTTACTCAGGACGACTGGGTGCCACTTCTCCCTTTGGCGGAATTCGTGTACAACAACGCTTGCCATTCAGCAACGGGGCAGTCTCCGTTCTTCTCCAACTATGGGTTTCACCCTGTCTTCCTCCCGGATTTGGTCCCGGAATGCCCAGTTCCGGCAACACAGGATGCACTAACATTTTTCTCTTCAAACAACAAGAAACTACAGGAAGCCATTAGTCGGGCCCAAGAAGACTACAAAAAGGCATTTAACAGGAAACGAAGAGGAGATCTGGTGTTGCGGCCCGGAGAGAAGGTTTGGCTGGCTACATCTAACTAGAAGATGCTCTGCCCTTCGAAGAAGTTGGGACCTAAATTTATAGGCCCCTTTTGCATTAAGCGGATGGTCAATGAAGTGGCCTATGAACTTGTTTTCCCTGAGACACTCAAGATCCACCCAGTCTTCCATGTGTCCCTGCTGAAGCCGGTAATCCCAGATGCCTTCCCGGAACGAGAATCCAGACCCCCGGAGGCCATAACGATCGAAGAAGAATTTGAGGTGGAAACAATCCTGAAGTGCCGCAGAAGGGGGGGCCAGACCCAATTTCTTATCAAATGGAAGGGCTATGGCCCTGAGGACAATTCTTGGGAACCAGCCCATAATGTCCATGCACCCAGACTTGTCCGGAGGTTTCTTCGTGACCACCCGTGGTGGAGAGATCGGGTGGGCATCCGGAGGTTGCCCGTGGGGGGGGGCAATGTCAGGGATCTCCTCGATCCCCGCAGCGATGGTCCCGGCGCAGGCGCAGTGCGCCTCCCTGTGCAGGGGCTCGGGCACTAGGTCCAGGCCGGCCGCGGCGTTCGAGTTTGCACATGCGCAGTAGAAGCTGCGGCCGCCCGCTGGGCACCAATGGCAGCGCAGGGCGGGATATTTAAATGGCCCTGAGCTGTCATTCAGTGCCTTCTGGTCTTACCTGCATCCTGTATCCTGTACCTAGTAAGGTACCCGGATTGTTCTTGACCTGCTGATTTCTCCGGCCCAGACCCTTGCTTTGCCTGACCTGTCTTCTGAATGCCCCTCATTAGATCTGACCTGCTGTTGCTGACCTGGTGTGTGACCCGACGATTCTCTGCCCGCTCCCTTGTACCATACCGTCCTCTACGTTACCGACTCGGCCCGTCTGACTTCGCACTTGCTCAGCCATCCATCCCATCGGGGTCACCCGACCTCCTCATATCAGGCTCTCCCTGGTTGGAGCCCCTGGCGAACACCCCTACCACTGACGGGTGTGCTCAGTAGTTGCGACCTGGTCTCGGGGTACTCCAAGTCCATCCCCACCATCAGGGGCTCTGGTGAACAAGTAGCCTGGGACTTAGACTCCGCGCTCTGGGCACGCCTGACCAGTGGAGTGCTAGTGGTGCCGCTAGGCGGTCCCTCACACTGTCACTCTGCTGGAGGTCCCTCCCGTCACCATTTTTATTTTTGTGTCAGGAAACTTTGTCAGAAGTGGTTCACACTGATAGGAGAGGAACAAAGAAACAGACAGAAATAATACTTAAGGATTGATTTACTAAAGGCAAATAGACCGTGCACTTTGCAAAGTGCAGTTCCACTCTGCAAGAGCAGTTGCTCCAGGGCTTAGTAAATGAGCATAAGCTCTGCTGACTTTCATCATCCAATCATGTGCAAAAATGTTGTTTTTTTTTTTTTTTTATTTTCCTTGCACGTGATTGGGTCTTCTTTCTAAAGTAGAGTTTTACCTTATTTACTAAGCTCTGGAGCAACTGCACTATCAGAGTGCAACTGCACTTTACAGTCTATTTTCCTTTAGTAAATCAACCCCTTAGTGTTCCTATTTGAGACAAGTACACACTATAGAGCAGGGCCGGACTGACCATTCGAGCACTCGGGCACTGCCTGAGGGCCCGGGTCAGTAGGGGGCCCCATGAAATACCCCTGGTACCTTTTATAGGCTTTTTTGGGTGTGCTTTGAGTGTGGGCAAGGACACAGGGGCCCTATGATTCCCTATTGCCCGGGGGCCCCATGAGTTGTCAGTCCGCCCCTGCCATAGATGGATATGCTTTGTTCATATTTCATGTTCGAGGTTACAACCACTTTATTATAGGGATTTTTAGTATTGGAGTGCCATTTGGTGGAGAAGTTAAGCTATTGTCTGTGCAAATAAATAGTTAACCTGTAAAATTACTCCCAACCAGAAGTGAGTAAATATTATAAACTATGTCCTCTGGGAAAATCCCTAGTTAAGGCAGTTTCTGGGAAATAAAAAAAGAAGCTCAGAGAGAGGAGAGATATCCTATCCACCTTGATCCTTATCTATCCACCCTGAGGATTCTCTTGATCATCATCACATCTAGCCTCATCATCAGATTCGCCTCCTCCTCATCAGCAATATAGTATCATACGCCATCTTGAGCTTCATTGTAGAGTGGAAATGTGCTTAGTCAGTGGAAAAATGTTTTTAAAAATTACAAAATTAAAATGAAGTAAAAAATTAAATGAGAAAATAATGTTATAAATAAAACCATAAAAAATAGTGATGGCAGGCGGGAAAATGACTGGGTCTGGACCAGTGTTAGCCTCTCGCACATCAAAAGTCAGGTTCTAGTCTTTCTATCCTGTTTCCCATTAGCCTCTCACAATTTGAGTAAGTCCTAATCTGGTTCTCCCTGCTCTTCAGAAATGTCCTTTACTACCCATTGGAGACATTCCTCTCTTTACTCTAACCAGGGGCGGACTGACCATTTGGAAACTCAGGCACTGCCCAAGGACCCGGGGCAGTAGGGGGCCCCATGAGATGCCCCTGGTACCTTTTTTCATAGGCTTTTTTGAGTTTGGGCAAGGACACAGGGGCCCCATGATCTCCTATTGCCCAGGGGCCCCATGAGTTGTCAGTCCGCCCCTGACTCTAACCTACAAGGCGGTATTCCTTGAAAAAAATCACCTCTGCAAGTATTTTTCTTTTGAAAATTAATGTACATCTTGAATAAGAGCGCCAAGTTATTTTCAACTGGAAATTAATGTGAGTCCTGAATAAAAAACCCACAATAATTTTGCTTTTTTTTTTACTATCGTTCTCCTAATTTTTGCATTAAAGTAAGAAAACAAGAAAACATCCCAGTAGTATATTTGAAGCACTCAATCTTCTTGCTCCTTATTCCTCCTAAAACATCTGTTGCCTTAATTCACTACACATACTGGTGGAAGCTGGGATGGCTTTCTGTGGAAATGGCTGTACTTCTTGTATTTCTTGTACTTGTAGGCAATTAGCTGCTTTGCTCCTCAGAGCATAAAGGAGAGAAAGCCTTTGTCAGCCACCTCATTACCTCCTACATGATTCACTGCCTCTCCAGACTGCCTCTCTTATGTTTTTTGAGCATTTTCTTTTTTTATATCTTGGCAGGAGTATGGTGGGATTGGAGAAAATAGAATAGAAGGTGGAGGCAGTAGAGAAGGAGTTGGAGGAGGAGGTGGAGTAGAAACAGGAAAGGGAGGAAGAAGTAAAAGGGCACATCAGCAATGCTCACCACTGACTACCTCTACATGCAGTGCCTCTTGATTTTGACCAGTCCAGATTTGAAGAAGGGTGGGGTAATCTAGGCTGGTAAATTTCCATTTGATTGTATGGGAGGGGTTGCAGCACAATAAGCTTTGGCAAAGACTAAGACTTGCGGTGGTTATAGTGTAACTTTTTTTGCAGTTCCAGATGGCAACTAATATCCCACCTCACACCCTCCCAGGGAGAAGGTTCTTGGTTCCTTTCCTTCTCTGAGTTCTCACCCAGACTTCTACTTTTGCCTCAGCAGCCTGCCAACATACCTCTCCTAGCTTTGTTGCATCAGCCAATCACTCTCCTTAGGCACAGCCAAGGTGGCCGTACTCCACACTGGAAACACTTCATAGATGAGCATTGCAAAATAGGCTCCTTAAACATGGCTGCTACACTTATTGCATTATACATTAATTACTATTCCATTTAACCCTGTCCACACTGCAGAAG
Organism: Staurois parvus; assembly: GCF_062004578.1. Lineage (NCBI taxonomy): Eukaryota > Metazoa > Chordata > Amphibia > Anura > Ranidae > Staurois > Staurois parvus. The sequence goes on from NW_028317941.1 coordinate 3,138,395, forward strand.
GATAATACAGCAGTAACAAAGGAAGACGTTCCACAGCAATTATCAGCTACAGTCTAGGTTACACAGGATACAATCTTCCCTGTGACTTTCTATTCATGCATGTTCAAGTGGTTGCATACTATCCCAATAATAGCCCAGTTTAACAAACATATCCCTCAAATGTATATTTTGATTTTATTTGGGGGGAATATTTGGGTATACTATGGCAGGAAAGTGTTCAGAGAATGTGGGATTGTGGCTTTAAAGTGTATTACTGCATTCTGTTTGACACTTTCCTACACTTTATGGCTCACAAGAAGCTACTATTAAGCAAGTGTGGCAAAGGACAGTTTCTACAAATTTGAGAGTTTTAGCTTTATTTTTTTAAGCTTTCCTATAGCTTTAGATCTGTTCTGGCTGCTTCTTTCACCAATCAATTCCAACCTATTGCTGCGGCAAAAAAGGATCAAGTGTCACAGATGAAACTACTCAAAAAAGCCCTTTTATTCAAAGTCATAATGAATCAGAGAGGGGCACTGCCTCCATAGTTAAACCAAGCTAAAAGTAAAAAGAACAATTTCTTGGCCAAAAGCTTTATATCTCTGCCCATTGGTATTGCTTGGGGTGAACCAATCCCTATAAGAAGAATTTGAGATGCCAAATGAAACCTGAAAGCAATCCCCACTTTCCAGTCTAGTAATATTTATTTTAACATTGAAATGCCTCCTTTGCACCAATAAGCAAATTCAAACATTCATGGGCTTGTTACACAATCAGGTTCTCATAAAAGTGCAACTTACAACAATGACCTTCAGAAACTTTTTTGACTTGGAACGGTGCACTCAAAAGGTTTTTTACCTTAATGTATAGAATACATTAAGGAAAAAAAACCTTTTACCTTTACGTCCACTTTAAAAGATGTTGGTATGGAAGTTTCATTAAAAGGCAACCTCTCTCCCCATTGTTCTCTATTTAAAAAACTTTTTTTTTTTCTTAGTTAAATGTCCCTCATGGCAGCGCCAAGCTCCCTATGTCCTTTATTGATCATACCTTACCATTAGCTTTGAAACTGGGCAGAATGTAGTATCAAGAATTGCCCTTCTTAGACTTCAAAAGCATTTTAATCTAAGTTCTGTTGTGTTTTTTTTTTTTAGATTTCATGCAGGTTTCATCAAACCCCTGTGAACCGAACCTTGGCAGATTTGCTTATCGCTATTTCTGTGTTGTCTAGCTGCGTTGAGTGCTGAAGATTTTTTGTACTTTCTCAGCATAATAACATAATCCTACATAGTCTCCCCTCAGTCTGATAGTTTTCACAAAAGTAAACTCTTGCTGTCAAAGCAATTAGGACAGGTTTAAAATACATACAGAGTCTGTACAGCAGCAGAATTGGCAGAGGCAGATCCTAGAGGAAATCCAATAGCCTTCCAAGTGAAGAAAGTGTAGTAAACTCCATTTCCTCTCTAGAGATGTCTTATTCTGTTAGCAAATAGACTGAAAACTGATCACGCCAAATCCAAATGCACTGCAATACCTACAGGTTACTTTGATTACAGGTGTTCTTGTCCTTAAAAAAAAAAAAGCTTTGCCTTTAAACAAACAGCACATTAAGCTGTTATTTGTGGATGCACACACAGATACAGTGGGGAAACCTGTTATGTGCCTACAGATCAGTAGTTTGCTCAGTGGCAGCAGTCCGCTAAGAGCACTTTAATAAATGCAATCTCTTACTCAATTCAGCTGACAGTCTTCTGCTGCAGTTCATGCCCACAAACTATTAAAGTACAAAAACTAAAAGGGCAAATTCTTTGACAATCATAAAACCTCAGAGATACATACCAGACAAATTTTCAATTGTTACTTTATTTAACTGCTCCTGTTCATGTAGAAATCAGATCTCAGTTTACTGAAGCATAATCATTGAAGTAAGTGTAATAGATTCCTATTTGGTGGTATAGACTACTACAGTTTATTTATTAAAGGCCACTTGCCTTATAGAATAAATTACATTTTTCAGTACAACAATATTATCATATACTGTATGTCCATGATTCTACGTATCAATAGTCCTTCACCAATATATTAGAAATATGTGGAATCTTCTATAATCTTCCAATACTTTTCTTGCTGCCATTCTGATCACCCAGTGCAATATACGTATGTGCTCACCTTTAAAAGTGGACCCCAATAGAAATCTAGATCATATGGGCATATATTCTCATAACCAAGGGGATGTCTCAACCATTCCACTTTCATCTTCTCCTCTGCCTGCTGCAACTCCACTCTCACAGATACAGGTACATGCAAACAAAAAATAAAAATTAGTACTCTCTGTAAGAAGTAATTGACAAAAATTGTCAAACAATGCACTCACATTACAATAATATATGCATGCAAATATATAATCCTCTATGTTTATCTTGGACCATTCATGCTGTATGTGTGACTCCTTAGTTCAGGGGTAGGTAACCTTTGAGAGGTGGAGATCTAGCTGAACAACATGAAAGTGATCAAAGATAATCTGGGTTCAGCTTCATTTAAAAAAAAAATTAACTAGCAAGGCCCAACTAATAGCAAGGAAAATGTAGAAAAATATAATAAAACAAATATCACTGTAAAAATGCAAACTTAGCCTACCAAAAAATGGACAGTGTCAGTCAGTAGGGCACTGGACGGTGTCAGTAGGGCAGAGGTTGTTGTCAGTCAATACAGCAGTGGATAGTGTCAGTAGGGCAGAAGTTGTTGTCAGTCAATAGAGCAGTGGACAGTGTCAGTAGGGCAGAGGTTGTTGTCAGTCAGTAGAGCAGTGAATGGGGTCAGTCAGCAGGGCAGTGCACAGTGTCAGTTTGGAAGAGGTTGTTGTCAATCAGTAGAGCAGTGGATGGGGTCAGTCAGCAGGGCAGTGGACGGTGTCAGTAGGACAGAGGTTGGTGTCAGTCAGTAGAGCAGTAGATGGTGTCAGTCAGTAGAGCAGTGGATGGTGTCAGTAGGGCACTGGACAGGGTCAGTAGGGCAGAGGTTGGTGTCAGTAGGGAAGTGTATGGTGTCAGTAGTTTTAATTTTACATTTTTATTTTTTAATATTTTTCAGAATTTCTTTAGGAGCCCTGTTGAAAGGGGAGCACTTAGGAGACGGGTCAGGCAGCAGAAAAAAGGAGGAACGAGGGTGGAAGGGGCAGCGGGGGGGGGGGGGAGTTTACTAGAACCAATCCCCTGGATTTTCCTCCTGCAACAGGTTTACGCTGGCGGGAAGGTGAGGAGATGCTAGCTTTCAGCTGCTCCAGGAGGACAACAGGGGATTGTCGGAAGGCAGGTATTTTAAAAAACCAGCAGTTGCCTGGGGATTGGGATGTTTCTGCCCCCCAGCTAATCTGATGTCCTAAGGTGGCTGCCTAAGCAGCCATATTCTGGGCGCCAGCATAAGGCTGCTTAGGCAGCTGCCTTAGGGCACCAGAGTGGGAAGGGGGGCAGAAAAATACTGATCCCCAGCCAATTGCTGGGAATTCAGATTTTTAAAATACCTGTCCATGGGAGGAAAGGGGGGGGGGACACTGCTGGTGGGGGGGAAGAGGGGCTAGAGGTCACAGCTATGGGGGAAAGACGACATTGCTTGGGGGGGTGGCAGAGGTCACTGCTATGAGGGAAAGGTGGGGCAAAGGACACTACTGTGGTTTAGGTGATATGAATGGCGGTATAGGACACTGCTATGGGGGTGGCCCTGCCCATAGTAGTGTCCTCTGCACATCACATCCCCCCAGTAGTGTCTTCTGCCCCCCCTTTCCCCCATAGCAGTGACTTCTGGCCCCCTCCCCCCAGCAATGTCTTCTGCCCCCCTTTCCCCAGCCTCCTCCATTGCTGTCGACATCCTCAGTGCACAACGGAGAATGGAAGAAAGCAGGGCTCAAGACAGAGGGTGGGAGGAGGAGCTGGCCCAAATGAACTCTTCATATTAACCCTCAGGTGATTGATTGCTAGGTCGGTCCTAGCAACCAATCACCTGCGGGTTAATATGATACGTTCATTTGGCCAGCTCCTCCTCCCACCCTCCGTCCTGAGCTGTGCTGTCTTCTGATCTCTGCTGTGCACTGAGGATGTCGGAAGCAGCAGAGGAGGCTTTGGGAAGGAGGGGAGAGGGACCTGTTGCGGCCTGCCTGTCACCTGACTGCGATCGATGGGTTGCCGACCCCCGCCTTAGTGCAAAGTGGCTGCTCACCTCCCAAAATGGACTTCAATATACAAATCAAGGTCATAGGAGCACATATTACTCCTTCCAAGACGATATCTCCTTCGCTTCCACTTTTAAACTTTCCTCCTCCCGCAGCATGGCACTCACAAAGCATGCCACTTGTAAACACAGAAATGGGACCAATAGTGTTCTCTGCTTAAAACCACACTTTATTTACATCTACAGTAAAGCGCTCACATTGAGAAAGCACCCAACGTGCTATGATATGTGCTATACAGAAATCATGTCAGTAAGGAATCTATTCACAGCATATCAAGGAAAAACCCCAGAACCATATGCATCTTACGAAAAAACATTTGCAGCACGGTTCTGTCCTTATATGCATTGACTCATATCATGCATATCATTCGTTTATAGTAGAACAGACACATGTAAACAATGGCATGGCTTGGTCCTTTTTAAATTCACAACCATGCTATAAATAATTTAGGAATTAAGCCAGTAAAACATTAGCAGTATATTCAATACTGCACCCCCACTATGATATATGGTATATGGACACAGAACCGGATCTAGCCTGTCTGATGTGGGGGTGCAGAAAAAAATGTCAGGGGGGCAGAGGATGGGAAATCAGCAGGACAGTGCACAGGCAAACCTCAGAACAAAGAATCAGTTTTAAATATTTAAATGTTTACATTACATACTGTATGCTTTTCTGCACAATTGTGGTAAAACAGTGGGAGATACTTAAAACATCAGCTTAAATACAGAGCGCAGGGATCAGAAGTATTTAAAATACATAGTACAAGTATCAGCTGTATGTTTCAGCCAGTACAGAAAATACCTGTTTATCTTGCCAAAAGTTGAATTGTCCTTGTTACTTCCTGAAAAATGAGCTGGAAGCATAATTTACTGTTACCCCTATAGAGTTTGAGGGCTCATGAGTGGGTAATGCACAGGTCAGGAATATTCGGAGGTTAGGAATATGTACTGTACAGAGCGCAGAGATCAGGAGTGCACAAAGCACGAAATACACCGTCATCTACTTGTCTTTAACCACTTGCCCTCCAGAGGATTTACCCCCCTTCCTGACCAGGCCATTTTTTGCGATATGGCACTGCATTACTTTAACTGATAATTTGCACAGCCATGCAACACTGCACCGAAATGAAATTTACATCCTTTTTTCCCCACAAATAGAGCTTTTACGAGGGTATTTGATCGCCTGTGCTTTCTTAATTGTTTTGCGCTATAAACAAAAAAAGACCGACAATTTTGAAAAAAAAACAATATTTTTGACTTTTGATATAAAACGTATCTAGTAAAAAAAATTTAAAAAATCTAATTTTGCCATAAATTAGGCCAAAATGTATTCTGCTACATGTCTTTGCTAAAAAAATCCCAATATGTGTAAATGAATTGGTTTACGTGAAAGTTATAGCGTTTACAAATGGAGGTCTATATACTGGAATTTTTTTCTTTTTTACTAATAATGGCGGCAATTTGTGACTGATAGTGGGACTGCGGCAGGCATTCTGACACTGGGGGGAACTGACTTGGTGTCACTGACATCCCCAGTAATACCAATACAGTGATCAGTGCTAATAAAAATCACTAAAACAGTACTAATGGCAGTGGGCAGGAAAGGGTTAAAATGTGGGGCGATCAAAGGGTTAACTGTGTGCTGTTTTACTATGGGGGCTGTGTGTGCTTTGCACTGTAAGCACGCTGCTTTGTATGGCTCTGATATGCAGAGCCATACAAAGCAATGTGCAAGAGCTGACAGGGAAGAGATGTGTATTGTCTCTCCCCCGTCAGAAATCCTTGGAGATCGCCGGGTGCCAGCTGGGACTCACCGGCCGGGACCCAGTGATTGACAGCCGAGGCCGCGAAGAGAGGCACAGACCCCTACCCGGAACTGAAAAATCACGTATATATATATATGCATGATTTTGTACCCCTATGCTGCCCTGTAGCAGTATTTCTGTTAACATGCGTTTTAAAGGGATGAAGTGGCAACCCTATACATGTACAGAAGTGGAACAACAAGCAACTGCAGTTCCAGTTTTAAAAAAACCTAATACATTATAGGCAGAGCCATACAAAGCAGTGTGCAGGAGCTGACAGGGGAGAGATCTGTATTGTTTACATACAGATCTCTCCCGCTTTGGTAATACTTGGAGATTGCCGGGTGGTGGCAGGGACACTGGGGTTTTAGGGACACATGCCGCCCTGTAGCAGTTTTTCTGCTTTAGAGCGGCACAGAAGCGTTTAAAGTATCAGCACTTGCAGACAGATAATATTGCCCTCTTTAACCACTTGCCTACTTTTACCCCTTTCATGCCCAGGCCAATTTTCAGCTTTCAGCTCTGTTGCACTTTGAATGACAATGGTGCAGTCATGCAACATTGTACTCATATGAAATTTTTTTCACAAAAATAAAGTTTTCTTTTGGTGGTATTAATTGCCACTGGGTTTTTATTTTTTGCACTATAAACAAAAAAAATAGCAAAAAATAATAAAAAAAGTTTTTCTTTGTTTCTATTATGAAATTTTGCAAACAGACAATTGTTCTCTTTTACTGATGTGCGTTGATGAGGATGCACTGATAGGCAGCACTGATGGTTACTGATAAGCAGCACTGATGGGCACTGATAGACAGCACTGTTGAGGTGGTACTGATGAGGCGGCATTCGTGGGCATTGATGAGGAGGCACTAATGATGCTGCACTGATATGCAGCAATGATGGGCACTGATGGGTGGCACTGATGGGCACTGTCAGGTGGCACTGATAGGCGGCACTGGCTAGCAGCATTGTCTGGTGGCACTGCTGGGCTGCACTGTTGGGCACAGCTGGGTGCAACTGCTGGGTGCCACTGCTGGGTGGGACTGCTGGGCACTGATATGCACTGGTGGGTAGCACTGATGGGTGGCACTGCTGGGTGGGACTGCTGGGCACTGATATGCACTGGTGGGTAGCACTGATAGGTGGCACTGCTGGGCACTAGTGGGTGGAACTGCTGGCCCTGATTATCAGTGTAGATCTGCTCTGTGACATTTGCTGATTGTCGGCAGTACTTTTCTCACATTGTGACAGCGTGAGGAAAGTGCTGCTGATAACCGGCAGCGGTATTTACTTTGTGATCTGCTGTGTCATTGGACACAGCTGGTCACATGGTAAAAGGTTGCTGTGATTGGCCTTTTACCTTGTCATGTCATCAGCTGTGTCTGTAGGACACAGCGATCACCGTCAGCACAGGGTTGCGCAACTGGGGTCACGCAGGGGGGGCGCAACTGGGAGGACGTGATATGACGCCCTCCCAAAACTGGACAACCTCGCTGTAGCCGTCATTTGGCTATAGCATGGTTGTAAAGTGGTTAAGGGCCAGTTCACACCAGAACATGGTGCAGCAAACCCGCATTCTGCTCGTGTTTCCTGCACAGCGTTCTGCAGCAGATGTCAATGTAAACTTAAAGGGAATTATACTCACCTCGGCTCCAACAATGTGACATCCTGGAGCTCTCCACCAGCAGCTGACGTCTTCGAGAAGCTGGCTTCTGGGTATCAAATGCCAACCATTTTCATCCTGCCCATTTGGCTGCATTCAAATCCTGCCTGGTTGGACATTTTTATGTACTACCTAAAGTTCCACTTTAATGACACCTCAAATGCAGATCACAAATGCAGTGTTTGCCTGCACTGGATTGCATGGTACTAATTTACCTGGTTGCTCTACATTCTATAAACTATTGCACTACTTTTGCATTCAAATGAAAGGGCTGAATTCGCATTGCACAAAACAGGTGGCTGAGCTGATGTTTCACTGCCCCCTGGCCTTCCACCTAAAGTCTAAAATATAGCTGGAGGAGGCTGTGCAACAAATTTAGCGCAGCTTATTGAGTTGTTTGGTAGCATTGACTGTCAGACTCAGCCATTCAAGTCAATTGGGCTACACTGCAACTATGAGCAAAAACTCTTGCCTTGCAGTTGCGGCACATTGTCCCCATTAAAAACTGGCAAAAAAACGCCACAGGCATTCAGGATGTGGCAGGATTGCCTCCTGAATGACTGACCTTGGCTGCTTAGCAGCACTGTAAAAAGTGACTCACTGCAGATTGTTTCTCAGAGCATTGGTTAGTGTGAACCTGGACTAATATCAGTCACCGTAATGCCACCCACATTGCTGTCCTTTTAACATGGCGACAGTAAGCTGACCCCTATACTGCACAGGTGTAAGGTTACTTTCACCCAGTTAAAAGGATAGCAATATGGGTGGCATTACGGTGACTGATATTAGTCCAGGTTCACACTAACCAATGCTCTGAGAAACAATAACAACAACAGTGACTGATAATAAAAAATGGGGGGGCACAGACTTAGCACTGCATGGGCACATCTAGCAGCTTCCAATTACCACTGGGGCAAAGCACAATTTCTCCTGCTTCTCCCTCACCTCTCTCACTGCAGGAGCTTCTTTGCCGAGCCAATCCATCCCGCACCAACACAGAAAACCCACAGGACAACTTGTTGCAGTGATGGACAGTTCACCCCGTGTACCTATTGGCTGAGGAGGCAGTGCAGCCCACCTCCTGATTTCTCCTTAGCCAATGGGTAGCTGAAGTTCCTTTCTCTTGACATCACCCAGGATCTCCAGAGTTCCAGCCCAGCTATCTAGCTTACTATGCATGGGGGTTGGGATTGCATGTATTTCAATACACTGATCTAGCATTAGTGGATATTAGGGGATATTGGCAGCTCATATGACCTTCTTGCTGGCTGGGACTTGGGCTGGATGGAGTTTGTGTATTTAAGGGGGGGGGCCACAAGTGAAATCTGGGGGATTGCAGCCCACCCCATCACCCCCTTAGATCTGGCCATGTATGGACACATGGTACCACAGAGGGTTCTGCCAATCTATAGTGACCAGATTCTGTAGGTAATACAAGTCCCACAGTTGGACAACTGTAAGTGCCCAACATTAAAACTGAATTCCAGGCGAACAGCTAAGTATCCAGATGAAATTCATACAGTTGTGTCCAAAATTATTCAACCCCCAATGCTGTAAAGGGGTTTAGGGACTATAGTGTACATTTGGAATTGTATTCAGAATCAAATCCTACAAGGACGTTGTAACTACCCAAATGCAACTAAAATGACATCAATTGTTTATGTAATACAGTAGTAAATGGTTCTTATGTGGTTTCTTCATTGCCACAATTATTCAACCCCTTAAAGACTACCACTCTGAAGAACAGAGGTTCATACAGGTGCTTTCCATCAGGTATTGAAAACACCTGTGGATGTCACCGAGCAGCAATCAAGCATAATAAGCACCAATTAGGCAGCTTTAAAATGACTGTGATACTCAGCTCCTTCTAGACATTTACTGGTGTGGTTACAAACATGGTGAAGGCAAGAGAATGGTCCAGGAAGACAAGAGAAGAGGTGATTTCTCTTCACAGGAAGGGCAATGGCTATAAGAAGATTGCAAAGATGTTAAACATACCAAGAGACACCTTAGGAAGCATCATTCGCAAATTCAAGGCAAAGGGCACTGTTGAAACGCTACCTGGTCGTGGCAGAAAGAAGATGCTGACTTCGACTGCTGTGCGCTACCTGAAGCGTAGAGTGGAGAGAAGTCCCCGTGTGACTGCTGAGGAACTGAGAAAAGATTTGTCAGATGTGGGTACAGAAGTTTCAGCCCAGACAATAAGACGCACACTGCGTAATGAAGGCCTCCGTGCCAGAACTCCCAGGCGTACCCCCTTGCTGTCTCCAAAGAATAAGAAGAGTCGACTGCAGTATGCCAAAAGCCATGTGGACAAACCACAAAAGTTGTGGGATAGTGTTCTGTGGACTGATGAAACAAAATTAGAACTGTTTGGGCCCATGGATCAACGCTATGTTTGGAGGAGGAAGAACAAGGCCTATGATGAAAAGAACACCTTGCCTACTGTGAAGCATGGTGGAGGGTCAATCATGCTTTGGGGCTGTTTTGCTTCTGCAGGTACAGGGAAGCTTCAGCGTGTGCAAGGTACCATGAATTCTCTTCAGTACCAGGAGATATTGGATGGAAACGTGATGCAGTCCGTCACACACCTGAGGCTTGGGAGACGTTGGACCTTTCAACAGGACAATGATCCCAAGCATACCTCCAAGTCCACTAGAGCATGGTTGCAGAGGAAAGGCTGGAACATTTTGGAGTGGCCATCGCAGTCACCAGACTTAAATCCGATTGAGAACCTCTGGTGGGACTTAAAGAAAGCAGTTGCAGTGCGCAAGCCTAAGAATGTGACTGAACTGGAGGCCTTTGCCCATGAAGAATGGGCGAAGATACCCGTAGATCGCTGCAAGACACTTGTGTCAAGCTATGCTTCACGTTTAAAAGCTGTTATAACTGTAAAAGGATGCTGTACTAAGTACTAAGATTGAATGTCACTTGGGGGTTGAATAAAACTGATAATGCTGTGAGCACAGAAAAGACATTTGTGGTTATTTCATTATAACTGTTATGTTATATTTGTCTGACCTACAAGTGCCTCTTTAATGTAAATGTAAGCAAGATGACTGAATGATCAAAAGCAATGTCAAACTGGCCAAAACACTCAATTTCAGTGGGGGTTGAATAATTTTGGACACAACTGTATAAGCAAGTTGTTTTACCTGCCTAAGGATTTGCATTTCTGTCCATCTTGTATGGGATTTACACAGCTCTACCCTACAGCACAGCCCTGCATGACAGGGTAGGAGACCTGATTGTCCCTGCATTAGTTAATTAACTTTAACAAGTCCTGCCCTCCAGAAAAGCAGAAAACTGATGAGGTTTTCTCTCTGGCACTCTCCTCTCTCCACCTGTCAGCACACCTATGCTACCACCATGCAAGGCAAAACAACATGTTCACTGTAGTGCTGTTTTCACCAGCTGCATATCCATAACTTCCCCTTGCTCCCTCACCACTCCATTTGGCCTTTGGGAGAAAGGGAGAATTAGCTCCATGTAAGCTTTGTGCCATGAAATCTACACTGGGCTTAGGACTCTCTCCCTGCCTCCAAATGCCTTTATGTGCCTGAGTGGCTATTCATCAATCACTAGCACTATACCAAGGGACCTAATCACATGCTCTACCATATCCTTGGTATGTTCTATTTATTTTTGTTCGGTCTCGGGACCTGAGTGGAGGAACAGGGCAGTAAAGATGAGTAGGTGTTGCTAGTAGGTCCGCTATTAATGTGAATTTGTTCCTGCATGGGCAAAGTCCAGGTTTTCTTTAAGGTAAGTTTGCCTTTAGGTGAAGCAGGATTACAGCAAAGAGTAGGGATGACTGCAGTGCAAAGACCTTGCCATTATTATTGTATCATCCCTGTCTGCTAATCAATAGCTCTAAATATTAGAGGAGATGGCTACGTGTTATCTGATCTGCAGCAAATTTTGTAATTGCTCTCTACAGGCTTACCCTCTTTATTTCTGTTGTTTGATCTATCTTCAAGTTTCCTGTAGCAAACTGAAAAAGTTAATTGTGGGGACAGGAAGAAAGCAAGACAGTACACCATATATTTGTTATTTCCATAACTTTTTTTTAAAGTTTTGGTAATATACAGAAAATACAAATTTCACATAGCAAAAGCCATCTACTGTATTGTAATCTCTAACGAGCAGGGCCCTCTGTATCCTCTTGTACCAAATTGTATTGTAACTGTAATGTCTGCCTTCATTTTGTAAAGTGTTGCGCAAACTGTTGGTGCTAAATACATCCTGTATAATAATAATAATAATACAATGAGGAGGAAAACGGGAGATACATATTGTGATCTATATGATGTAGACAAAACAAACCTGAAAAAGAAAAATGCAGAGGGGAAAGGGTACAGAGAAAGATATAATGTCTCATATAAATACCTGTGCATTAGTCCATAATAAGAGGCCTGAATACTACAGTTTAGGCTAGACTCTGATTCTCACACTGGTACATTATCCTGTTATTACCAACAGAAGCTCTTCTGACTAACATGAATACAGTATATGTCTATTTAGGACCCAGCTGCCTTCAATTGAATATCAGTAAATTTTGTCATCATCCTGGGTAATGTGAATTACCACAAACCCTTTAAAGAAAACTTACAGCTAGTCCGCACTTAGAAATCAAAAGTAAAGAAAAAAAAAAGGGGGGGTGGAGGAAAAGTGAATACAGGGTTCAGGAAAAAAAAAGGAGAACTAGGCCCTGTGCAGGGGTTTGGTGCATGCTTACTTATAAATCACCAACATAGCAGAACATTGACCATTCAAGGTAATAGTAACAATCATCAATTTATATTTCAGGTCCAATCAGATCAATTCCCATCACTCTTTGAAGTTAGCACCAATCCATTTTAGCATTACCTGTTAATATATTATGTTGTTTTATACTGAAGCCAATGTCAGTGTAAATTTTCCCGTTCTTTATAGGGCAATGTGAATCAGTTCTTCCATCTTTTCTATTTTATTCAGTCTGGCAAACCATTCTCTCACCCCTGATGGATGTGTGTCTAACCAGTGAGTTGGGATGCACAATTTGGCTGCTTTGGTCATATGAATTTTTAATGATTTTCTACATCATTGTACCAAAAGCATAGTACAACTCCCCTCTTAGTCACCCGATAACTTCCCACGACTTCCAATACCACCGCTATGCCATTTACACCCAAATATATTTCTCTACTCCTCACCTCACTCCTTCAGTCTCCTCTCACATTACCAACTTACTAACTGACATATCAGCATGGATGCCCCACCACTTCCTTAAAAACAATCTCTCAAAAACTGAGCTGATAATATTCCTCTCCCCACTCGTGCAGTCCTCCATGACTTTTCCATCAAGATCAATAATGCAACTATCAGTCCCTCCCCTCAAGCCAAGGTACTAGATGTAGTCCGCGACTCTGACTTATCCTTTCGTCCCCAAATATAATCGCTGTCAAAATCTTGTTTACTTAACCTCTGTAACATCTCTAAAATTCACCCCTATTTAACAAATGAAACCAGCAAGCTACTCATTCACTCCCTTGCTATCTCTCACCTTGACTATTGCACCTACCTTCTCAAAGGCCTACCTCCCCTCTTCAGTCTATCATGAATGCTGCTGCCAGACTTATTTACCTTACCAACCACTTAGTTTCCTCTGCACCTCTCTGACAATCCCTCCACTGGCTACCCAGAAAAATAAATTAAAAATGCTAAAAACAGCATACAAAGCTATTAACTCTGCCCTGCTGTATCACCAATTTTGTCTCCAAATATCACCCAAACCATCCTCTCCACTCCTCTCATGATCTTCTGCTCTCAAGCTCCATTGTCTCCTCCTCCCATGCTCAGCTCCAGTACTTCACCAGAGCTTCTCCCATCCTCTGGAACTCTCTACCTCAATCTCTTTGGCTATCCCCTACTCTGGCTGCCTTTAGAGACTGATCTCTTCAAAGAAGCCTATTACGCCTCTAATTAAATATCACTTCTATCAGCTCTTCCCCTACAGTTATAACCTTTTGTACCACTTCCTCCACCCTATTAGATTGTAAGCTCTTATGAGTAGGGCCTACTTAATCCTCTTGTTTTCTATATTATTGTAGAAGTACTGTCTCCTTTTATATTGTAAAGCACTGCGCAAACTGTTGTTGCTATATAAAATCTGTATAATAATAATAGTATGATGAAGCAGGTCTGTGGGCTAGTCCCCACAGACTCGGGGGCAGACCAGGTAACGTGTTAAAGGTGACCTAAACTGTCAGGGTGTAAGGATGTGAACACAGAAAAAAACTATGCACTTAGTGCAAAAAGAGGTAATGCAGCAACCTATACTCTGGCCATGAATACATAAAACCAATATCTCTGTAGTAATCAATGCAAAAAATATGTGTGTGAAAAATTAAAGTTAACTTATATTAAACCAAAATAAATAATGTGAATCACATAAATGGTGAAATAGCAGTTTTAAAACATATAATTCACATGTGCATAACAAAGAAATAAACCTCAAATAGAAATATATAAAAGTCCAAATGTGAAATCTTGAAAATGATGAAAGTCCATGTATAAGAATACCAAACCACCTCACAAACAAGTGCCATTTCCAATTCCTTAAATGGTAATGATATCGGAATGATAAGATATCAACAGCACAGAAATCATTCAATGGGGGGCCCACCACTTCGGATACCACTGACTCCACTGCCTCCACAGTCCTTCACTAGTTATCCAAAGCCAGCACCTCAAAGTAATAATGAGTAGGAGAAAGAACAAAGGACTATAGAGTGCTATGCTAAAACCACATGATTTATTAAAAGAAGATCAACAGTGTACAACATCATATGGCAAAGGCCCCACCCTATGCACGTTTCATCTGGTGCAATGGACGTCTTTAGGAGTGTAAGAATGGCATAGCATAATTAAGCCACCATCCCAATGGTTTCAGGAATTTGGGGTAGGAATCAATTCAAATACTTGACATACTTTTGTTAATCATAGGTGATCATACGATCCTTTACCTCTTGAAAAGGGAGGTTGCTTGGTACCAGAGGACAAACACCTACCTGGTCCCTGTGGATGAGAAAGTGAAGGTGCTTAAAATCTTTCCCAGAACCTTCAGGTCCTCACTCATAAAATAGATTGATCTAAAATCTTGAGATTTAAATGCCTCATCAGTGCTCTTGAGAATCATAGTAATGCGGGCCTTTAGTAAGTCACAGGAAGGGATTCTTTTTCAAGGAGGTAAAATGCTTGGCTAGCTGGGGTAACAGGAGAGGTGAGAATTTTTATAGTACAAATCAGAAAACCCACCTGGGCCTGGAATGTTTCATGGATTCAATGGCCAGAGAGATTTCCGTGTCAGAGATGTCCACTTTTAGGGCATCACAAGCAGCACCAGAAACAGTGGGAGCTCCAACCTTTGAAAGAAAGGGTTAGCTTTGTCTGAGAGGAAGGGAGTAGGTTTGTTATATAAGAACGAGAGGAAATCCACAAACAGGGAAGTAATCTTGGGGAGGATCAAAGGTAAGGCCATCACTTTGAGTTCTCAATTGTATCGGTTTAGAGGACCTTCCCATAGATTTAGGTTTCTTAGTGAGCATGACTCTTGGTTTATTTGTGCATGAGTAAAAGGTATGTTTGGCCCACTGCAGTGCCTGTTCAGTTAGTTCAGTTTCAGTTCTGATGCAAGAGTATCACAGGTTTTCCTCTTAGCAGCAGAGCGGTGAGATTTCCAAGCTTCATCAGCTGCAGTCAGGAGGTAAGCTAGTTCCTTTATCCTGAATTCCCTTGCTTGTTTTCTGGAGGAACAGAGAAACACAGCGCCTCTAAGTATGTACTATGAAGGTATTTAATAGAAAGATAAGTAGTAACTCACATCTTAGAATTTAAAAACAGGCTCATAGGTAAGAGGGTGAGACGTCTGTAACCAGATGTTGTTGTGTGTCTGATCCAGAGAGGAGATCAATTGAGTCCGCCAGCAGGTGGTGCTGTGCATGTGCAACATGGATGGTAAGCCTGGTGGAATCTCCAAGGTGTCTGCCAGCAGATGGTGCTGTGCATATGCAGCATAGATGGTGAAGCCTGGCAGAGTCTCTAAGATGTTTGGGATCAGCACATGTGGCGTCTGCCTGATGAAAGAGCGCGCCTGGACTCTCGTCCTGCACATGCTCAGAAACGTGACGCATTTTGATGACGTCAGATGCCACATGTGCTGATCCTGGACATCTTGGAGACTCTGCCAGGCTTCACCATCTATGCTGCATATGTACAGCACCATCTGCAAGCAGACACCTTGGAGATTCCACCAGGCTTACCATCCATGTTGCACATGCACAGCACCACCTGCTGGAGGACTGAATTGATCTCCTCTCTGAATCAGACACACAACAACATCTGACTACAGACGTCTCACCCTCTTACCCATGAGCCTGTTTTTAAATTCTAAGATGTGAGTTACTACTTATCTTTCTATTAAATACCTTCACAGTACACACTTAGAGGAGCTGTGTTTCTTTGTTTCCCTTCTGCAGTTATGCTACGCTCCTACGCAGCTTGCCCTTAGTGCCTACAGGACTACCTTCACCCCTGCCCATTTGGAACTCATCAAACATACATGGACTGCCACACCATGAGCCTGTTATCCCTTTTGTATTGTTTTCTGGAGGAACCTATCTGAATTACATTACCTTTATTCATAGCCTTGTGGGCTTCCCATAGAGAGACCGGGAAAGAAGTGACCCACATTATCTGGAAAAAAAATCGAATGTGAGATTGGATTTGGAGAAAGGTCAGGCCAGAAATTGTAGCAAAAAATAATAGGGTCATGATCCGACCAGGAAGAGGTTGGAATAGATGTTTTTTCTACTATAAGGAGATGTTGCAAGAACATGAAGACCTGATCAATTCTACAAAACCTATTGTGTGAGTTGGAAGAAAAGGTAATATCTTGGGATCTGGAGTGCAGTTCCCTCCAGACATCCGCAAAACCACAAGTCTGGATAAGGGAACTTATCTGTTCATGAGAGGCATCGTGGAACAGGGTGACCCATAGTGTGTACTGTCTTTCTAGGGAGGAGTTCAAGGTAATATTCAAGTACCCCATTAGCACACCCTTGCTGTGATGGGATATCACTTTGAAGAAATGGGAGAATAATGTATTCTAAAATTTATTTGGAGCATAATAGGCGATGAACATTACACCTTGATCACAAAGTTTGCCCTATAGCAATAAATATTTTTTGGTCAGATCAACAATCTATAGGGCACATAAGAACACAAGATTTTGATGAAATGCTATCAGTACCCCTCTGTGTTTCTCCAGAGCTGACGCTGTATTAAAGGAGGGGAAATGTGGTGGCAGGTATCATGGTGAGGACAAGGAGGAAAACCTGGCCTCTTGTAAGCTTACAATGTCCACTGTAATAAAAGGGGTGAGAAATCTTTGGCTCTCTAACAGGGGAATTAAAGCTGAAAATATTCTGTAAAAGATCATTAAGGGTCTCATGGCCAGGGCTTTTTTTCAGCAGGAATGTGGGGGAATGCAGTTCCTGCACCTCCAGCACTGAAAGTATGTAATAGCAAGGGGTGCTGGGGAGTGCTGGAGCGTCTATTGATGCTGGCTGCTGGGGATCTTTTGTAGCTGAAGGGAATCTATTCCTGCTGGGATCTATTGTTCCTGGTAGGGGGGTCTATTGTTGTTAGGGGGTCTTATGTTTCTGGGGGGTCATTTGGTAATAGAAGAGATCTATTGTTGAAGGAGGGGTCTGTTGTTTCTGGCTGCTGGTAGATCTGTTGCTGCTGCTGAGGATCTATTGTTACTAGGTCTATTGTTGTTGCAGGGAATCTATTGTACTGCTTTTCTTATCAGTAATAATTTCCATACAAATGACTTAGCAGCACAAAATGATACTTGATTCTGTATTATATAAAAGTGGCGATATTGGGTGGTGGGTAGAGTGTGGAACCAAGGGACGGTGCTCAGAGCTGGGTAGGCGGCGGAGACAAAGGTGACTCAGAAGAAGGGATTTTCTGCACCTATTCTCTGACAAAAACAGCCCTGCTCATGGCCATAGTAGATGTAAGGATAAAAGAGGCAAGGAAAAGAGAAAAAGAGCAGATAGGAATAAATAAGGTAGTACAAAATGCATACCAAAAGTGGAAAGCATCCCCACATTGAAAGAAATGTAAAGGAGGGAACCTGATAAGCTGAATAAATGGCTGCTTTAAATAGGGGGCCTAAATATATCTGGAGAGAAGGGAAAGCTGTGAGAGGAAAGGAGAAGGATACAAAAGGTAATAGCTGTGTGTGTGTGTGGGGGGGGGGGTGAGCTGATGGAGGAAATAAATGGTGGTTTACTAGGCAGAGGCAGGATAGACATCTTTAAAGAGAAAGGTTTTCAGGGATCGTCTAAAGGTGGATAGATTAGGAGACAGCCGGACAGATTGGGGTAGAGAATTCCATAGGATGGGGGAAGCTTGGGAGAAATCCTGGAGGTGAGCATGGGAGGAGGTGACACGGGAACTAGAGAGCAGAAGGTCTTGGGGGGATCGAAGAGAGCGGTTTGGTTGATAGTTTGAGACCAGGTTGGTGATGTAGCTGGGGGCAGAGTTGTGCATGGCTTTATAAGTTGTTGTTAGTATTTTGAATTTTATTCTTTGAGCGAGTGAAAGCCAGTGGAGGGATTGGCAGAGAGGGGTAGCAGACACTGAACGGTTGGTAAGGTGGATGAGCCTGGCAGCAGTATTCATGATGGACTGGGGGGGGGATAGCCTATGTAAAGGTAAGCCAATGAGGAGGGAGTTGGAGTAGTCAAGTCGAGAGATTACCAGGGAGTGAATTAGGAGCTTTGTGGTATCATTAATTAAAAAGGGAAGTATTCTGGAGATGTTGCGGAGGTTGAGGCGGTATGATTTGGACAGGGATTGGAGGTGGGCCTGAAAAGATAGTTCAGAATCCAAGGTTACACCTAGCACCTTGGCATGCAGGGATGGGTTGATAGTGGTCCTATTGATCCTGACTGAGAAATCAGGGGAAGAGGCACATGGGGGAGGAAATATTATGAGCTCAGTTTTGGATAGATTGAGTTTTAGGAAGTGGAGTGGCATTCAGTCTGATATGTCTGTTAGTAAATCGCTGATACGTGTGGAAACTGATGGGGTGAGATGAGGAGTAGAGAGATAGATTTGTGTGTCATCAGCATTGAAATGGTATTGGAAATCATGGGAAGCTATCAGCTGACCCAAGGAAGAAGTGTAGATCAAGAATAGGAGAGGTCCAAGGACAGAACCTTGGGGAACCCCGACAGTAAGAGGAGTAGGAGAGGAGGAAGTAGAGTTGTAAGTGACACTGAAGGTGCGATGAGATAGAGTTTTTTGAGGTGGAGGGGGTGGTCAACTGTGTCAAAGGCAGCGGAGATGTCCAAGAGCAAGAGTACAGAATAGTGACCATTGGTTTTAGCGGTTAGTAAGTTGTTTGTGAGTTTTAGGAGAGCAGTTTCTGTGGAGTGTTGTGGACGAAATCCAGACTGAAGGGGATTGAGAAGGTTATTTTCAATAAGGTGGCTGTTGTAGACCAGACGTTCAAGGATTTTGGAAGCAAAAGGGAGTAAGGAGATGGGTCTTAGGTTGCCAAGATTGGCGGGGTCCAGTGAGGCTTTTTTAAGTATGGGGGTGACTAGGGCATGTTTTAGAGAGTTGGGGAAGATGCCAGTAGAAAGGGAGAGATTGAAGATATGAGTCAAAGAATGAAGGATAGAGCCAGAGGGTGACCGTAGTATTTCCGAGGGAACAGGTTCCAGGGGGCCGGTGGTTAGGTGGGCTTTAGAAAACAGTTTATCAACCTCCTCTATAGTAGCTGGGATAAACAAGGGAAGTATAGATGGTGCAGGTGGACAAGGAGTGTAGGGTGAGGGAGATATTTGTACAGTGGAGATCTCATCACAAATTGTATCAATCTTATTTTTGAAGTGATTAGCAATCTCCTGGGCAGTGAGCGAGTTAGTGGGTGGAGGTAGAGAAGTAGAGAGTTAAAGGCAGAAAATTAGGGATGGTAAAGACTAACAAACCAGGAAGGGGTTTGGGAGTTAAGTCAAGTAAGAGGTGATGATAGTAGTTGCAGAGAGCCCTGGAAATTCAGGAAAATCTGAAGGGGACAAGGAGGGAGAACAGAGAGGTAGTTATCATAAGAAAAAGTTAGATGCGCTTAGAACATAGGCTAATCGAGTATCCCCCATCCAAGTCAGAGGTTAAGCACTGTAAATCAAGCATAAATCCATTAATGACTCAGGGCAGCAGGATAGGTACCTGCAAACATTCAAAATAGAGCTTCAAAGGGAGTCTAAAGTAGAGCCGAAGCAAACATTTCAAACTGCCTTGAGAAGCGAAAAGAAAAAAGAAAAAAAATATGTCATTACAACATTTTAGCAATACACAGCTTGAAGGAATAAAAAATATATCCACTGAGTAGGCTCTCACATATTACTGGACCTCGGTCCCAAATAGAACGAAGGCTGAAAGGAGCGTTGTTACACTAGTAAGTGTTCCATGAAGCCCGGGCACATTTGGCTCCATATGAAGTAGGACATATGAGAGCATGCCAGGGCATAAATCCCAAAATAGTGGGGAAAAAACAGGGGAGGGACTAAAAAGAAAATGTGTGGGTTTACCATTGTGTGTCAAGAACATTGTAAGGTGTATTAATTGCATGTAAGAAGTTAAACAACAGGAATGAGATATAACATCATGGAAAAAAAGAAACCGTTGAACATCAAGATCCCCATAGGTGTAATGCAGTGAGTTGAGTCGTATAAAGGGGTAGGCTATAACCTGAAGTCTCTGTGGACTGATAGTCCGCAGCTGTCCAAATAAAATAAAATAAACATAAAACCACACAAAAGGCTTTCAAGTATTGTAGTTCTAAACCTGGGAACTATCAGTCCAAGGCATAAAATGCATTACAGATAAAGGAGTCCTGCTGCCATATAGAAGATCCATTCATCAGGATTACCATTATAAATCTATAGTAGGTAGACTACCCAACAGAGGCATAAGATAGGGACTGCCCACTGATAGCAAAATTTAACAGAACAATAACATAATGTCTATAAGCATTGTAGTATAACAAACAAGTGCAAAAGCACAAACCCAGCAATTGTTAAATGGTGCAACTTCTAATATAGCCTGACAGGGATTAGCAGCACAGGCACTCCGGGTCAGCAAAGTCCTTCAGTCTGGCAGCAATAAAGTATAAGGAGTCCGCCTAGGTCACAAATGTTGCAGTGGCTTGGAGGCCCTACAATCTTTGAGGAAGAACTGATGATGAAAAGGAGGTCAACTCAATCAACCTTAGGAAAACAGTCACTTCCAGGCAAAGGCTAGAGCATGTTTGACAATGAAAAAAACAAATCGTTCCCCTTCAATGTTCAGTCTGGATCTGAACAGGGAGACCCAGCATTTGCATCGCTCAGCTTTCAACCACAGGTATCCCAGGAGTCCATAGGAAGGTCAGGAGATGGAAGATTTTGCTGGGCTACTAGCTCCCTTACCTGCTGTTAGGAGGTTTAATGCTTCATAAGTGATCTTGGCTTCCACCGGGGTGCTCATCAAATGACTGCCTCCCTAATAAGTGAAGATCAGTTTAAAAGAGAATTCCCATTTTCACCTGCTGATTCAGAAGCACCAATGTAAAATGGCTTCACCCGTGGGGGGTTTGGTATGGTTATTGGAGCTAAATCTGTATACAGTTGATAGCAATGGCCTTGAATTGCTAAGAGCTGGCTTGTCACATGCTGCCATCAGGAGGGTTTCTTTAGTGCGATAATAGGTAAATTTGATGATAACATTGTTCTGGGGCCCAAGCCCTAGTGTATATGGTCAGACTCTAGCCTCTCAATAAGGATATCAGGTGCTGTTGTAGTAGAGGTGACATCAACAATGGTTTCAGGAATACCTTGAAGGTGTAGGTTGCCTCTGAGAGACCTGTTTTCAAAGTCTTTAAGATGTAACATAGATAGATTTCCTCCCCATTGTGTACCTCAGATGTTCAAGGAGTGGGGCCTGCAGGTTGGAAGGAGAAAAAGCTGTCCAGAAAGCTAAATTTGGTGCTGATGTTTCTGGGGGTTTGAGGAGCAAGATCATCTTGGTTCGCTGCTCATGAGCCCCTACCCACACAGCATATATACTTTAATAGATACTAAATTTATTTAATATTCGGATCAACTACAAAAAAAGAGCATGCTGTTGTACATCACACCATGCTATATTATATAAGATTGTTGAATGTCAGTTGTCCTTTTATGTCAAAAAAGTCAACTTTGAATTAGCATGAAAACTGTGCGGTTCTTACTGTACAGTGATATCATATGGAATATGCTTGCTGACCCCTTCTCCCCAGAAAGGTATCTGTAATATCCCAATGCACTCTATACCAACAACACACTACTACTATCCCAAATGCAACTGACATCAACAAGAGGTGGCAGCATGCTGACTAAAGCACACTGAGGCTGAATGTATTCAGCTTCAATGCAAGTGGCGTGGTATCCCCAGAACCAGGATGCAACCAATTGTCACCAAAATCTGTCATATCTGCATAGTTTGTGTTGGCATTTCATCCCCTTTCTAGAAAAAATGCGCCATAGACATATGCGATTGGTTTAATTACAAATCTAAATTCTGGCGAAATTTGAATCTCCAAATAACATTAGTAATAAATTTCAATGAATCTGAAATTAATGATAATGAAACAACGTAATTCATTTGTTTCATTCAGATATTTGAAGAACCAGAAATAACGAATCATCTGAATTGATTCTTTAAAAGATGATTGCTAAGGAGCTTAGGGAGGAACTTCAGCCTTTCCCCTCCCCCCTAATATTTATTTTCCCATGCTTACCTGATACTGTGTTCTGTAAAGTAATGATACTCACCTAGCCAGTGGATCCAGCGTTGACCTGCTGAGATCCTCCTCTTTTCAGCCACTCCATGTGTCCAGCACCACCATGTTGCCTCCTGATAGCTACCGGCTCTTCCAGGTGCAGATGCCCCTGGGTCCATCCCCTCCTCACTGAATGGAACTTCATGCCATGCATCCCAGGAGGCACCGGGGACACCGGCATCATTCTCCTAAGCGAATACTGGAGGATGGGGAGGGCAGAGGGATGGGGAGATTCTGGATGAAGAGGAGGAGAGTGCCACAGAAGGGTGATATATATCATTCAATATTTAGTCACATTGAGGTAGCGCAGGAGTATTTTTCACTTTATATAATTTACATCCTTACCGCTCATTGGTTGGTTGCTAGGGGTTACTGCACATTCTTACTGCTCACTGATTGGTTTTCTAGAGGTTACTGCACATCATTACTGCTCACTAATTGGTTGCTGGAGTTTACTTTACATCCCTACCGCTCACTGGTTGCTAGAGGTTACTGCACATTTGTACTGCTCACTGATTGGTGTACTAGAGGTTACTGTAAATTTTTACTGCTCACTGATTGGTTGCTAGAGGTTACTGCACATTCTTACTGGTCACTGATTGATGTGCTAGAGGTTACTGCACATCAATACTACTCACTGATTCATTGCTAGAGGTTATTGCACATCATTACTGCTAACTAATAGGTTACTAGAGGTTACTGCATATCATTACTTCTCACTGATTGGTTGCTAGAGGTTACTGCACATCATTACTGCTCACTGATTGGTTGCTGGAGGTTACTTTACATCCTTACCACTCACTGATTGGTTGCTAGAGGTTACTGCACATTCTTACTGCTCACTGATTGGTTTGCTAGAGGATACTGCACATTCTTACTGCTCACTGATTGGTTTGCTAGAGGTTACTGTACAGCAATACTGCTTACTTATTCATTGCTAGAGGTTACTGCACATCATTACTGCTAACAAATAGGTTACTAGAGGTTACTGAACATCATAACTGCTCACTGATTGCTTGTTGAGGTTACTGCACATCATTACTGCTCACTGATTGGTTGCTGGAGGTTACTTTACATCCTTACCGCTCACTGATTGGTTGCTAGAGGTTACTGCACATTCTTACTGCTCACTGTTTGGTTTGCTAGAGGTTACTGCACATCAATACTGCTCACTGATTTGTTGATAGAGATTACAGCAGATCACTACTGTTCACTGATTGGTTTCTAGAGGCTAGTGCACTTCATTACCGCTCACTAATTGGTTGCTATAGGTTACTATAGGTCACTGCATATTATGGGGACACAAAGAAGGGATAAGAGAAAGTGGACAGTTGGCAACTATGGGGAGGCTGCTTGGGGCCAGGGGCAGCTGTCCCTTTTGCCCCTCCCTAAAGACTTCTCTGAGTTCGCTGACAGCAGATGAGTCATGGTTGTTAAGGACATGTCATCTGCCCACTCCTTAACAGCCAGATATTTTTCACAATCAATTTGATCAGATTTGAAAATATTGAATCATTCAGATAAAAACAACTATGCAAAATGAATGCCAACGATAAAATAAATCTGTGCAACATAACGAATATAATGAAACAAAATTATTCAATCAATGAGGGGAACGAAAATAAAACAAAAATTTCGACTGTGCATATGTCTAATGGGCCATAAAAACTTTGCCCTAATCTCTGTATGTACCACAACGTAGTATAGAGCGGATTAATTTTCTTTAAGAAGCACATGAAAAACTGCCTCACCTTTATGTTCACCTTGTAATGTATCCAGCTATGCAGGATTCTTAGACAATAACAGAAGGCATCTGAAAACAAATCTAGAAAATAAGATTTGGACTGAGTTTGAATAACCTGTTGACCTCTAAACTACTTTGTAGTTACCTCCCACCTATCTGCCTTTCCATCTCTATCTTCAGCAGTGTCTCTGGGGTTTCCATTCTTCTTCCCAATCTTCCGTGATGCTGAAAACATGGAGTGAGGGGCACAGGGCAGCTACACCGCGCCTAACTGAGTTTGCAACAGCAAAACAGCAGAAATGTCAGTCAGACTGATGCAGTATTGATTTGTAAAGTCGAAGCATTCTATGCTTCGATCCACTCACTGCCTTTCATCTTGACCAGGCTCTGCCTTATTGTGGTTAGCTAGTACTGTGGTTTCAGTGTTTGAATGTGTGTTGGTTTCATCAAACTGCTCATTTTGCTGTTAAAACTCCAAGCTGTTTTTCATTTTTGGATATGGACTTTAAAATGATGTAGTGTCAGGATATAATATAGTACTGCAAATACTAATGTGGTAACAACTAATTATATTTGCTGTCTAGTTATTAGTCAATATGCCTGTCTAGAGTATGTCATGTTCATATATGTCAGTGGCATTGGTTAGGAAGGCCCACTGGGCAGCCTGCCCAACTTATTTGTATGCAGGCATGTCAAGCTTATATGGGTTAGAGAGTCAAATAGAGTAAGAAAACTCTGCATGAGGTTGCATTAGCTGTGTTGGTAGCTAAAAAAGATATATACTGCTTCATAAATATGTAGAGCAAAGGAATATTTAGTAATGTATGCCGTGCAATAGATTATTCTAGGCTGTGTTCTTTAACCCTGATTTTATCACATGGAAATAACATATTTCTGAACTATTCCTGAATGATTCAACTGAAAAATTAAGAAACAGACTCATCATTAGCTAGCAAGCAAGTTGGATCCTCGTTTGATTTTAAACTGGACAAGGACCACAGGGATGGAATAAAGGATGTAAATAACACAAAACCACAATAGCTCTTTCCTGCCCTTGGCAGGCAATATGGTCTTTTCTTTATTAGTCCAATCATACAGGCCCTTTTAATAGGTCACTAAACCTATATTATATTTAATTATAATTACTGTATATCCAAAACAAGGACTATTTCTGTTCTAAGCCCAAAAGGTTACAGAAGAGTGAACCTTTGCCAAAGTAATTTTGCAGGTGACTGATAGCCAGCTGTCAAACCTATAGCAAAGGGAACCCCTTACTAACTCACTTGACAGAACCCCTTTCCCTGCAGGATCTGAGTTTGATTGTTACTAATGTGCTAAGAACATGCATGTATCTTTTTTTGTATTGCAGCACACTTACATGTATAAATGAAGTGCAGCAGTGGGAACCCATTCTAAAGCCTGGTACACATGGGAATTGTTTTTTTTTTTGTTCAACTAAGCAGGCTGAACAAAAAAAAAAAAACTGACAGATTGCCGTACTAACACAAATTAAGTTAGTGCAGTGGACCGCTCTCCCCCACCAGAACACACTGGTCGGTCAGCGCTCACAGCCATTGAAAGGGGAAGCGGGAAGCCTCACCTTCGTCATT
The DNA here is from genome assembly GCF_062004578.1 of Staurois parvus. Classification (NCBI taxonomy): domain Eukaryota; kingdom Metazoa; phylum Chordata; class Amphibia; order Anura; family Ranidae; genus Staurois; species Staurois parvus. Next base: position 3,164,346 of record NW_028317941.1, read on the forward strand.
CACTGCGTGCTCTGCTAGTAATACGGAGTCGTGTCAGAGCTTACTGAGCTTTAAAGAGGGCAAATTGTTGGTGCCCGCTTAGCTAGTGCCTCTGTGACTGAAGTTGTCAGTTTATTTGCCATGTCACGAGGTACAGTATAATAAATTATGATGGCATATTCAGTTTCCAGGAAAATACCTTTTGATAGGCATAAGTGCACCTTACATGGTCAAATGACTGAAAGAGACACAGGGACATTCCACAGCATTGCGAACCGAAATATGAAAACAACTGCAAAAGTGACTGTAAAGCTCAAGAGTGCTATTAGATTCCATTATCCACCATTCCAGACTTATATTTGTCAGCTCCCAGGAGAATTCAGACTATCTTGGATGCCAAAGGCAGTCCAACACCATATTAAGTACTGGTGTGTGTATATACTGTATGTATAAATAAATATATATATATATATATATATATATATATATACACAAAATTGCCAAATTTTGGGACGCCTGCCTTTACACGCACATGAAATTTAATGGCATCCCAGTCTTAGTCCGTAGGGTTCAATATTGAGCTGGCATGAAGCTATAATACCTTCAACTCTTCTGGGAAGGCTGTCCATAAGGTTTTGGGGTATGTCTATGGAATGTATGACCATTCTTCCAGAAGAGCATTTGTAAGGTCGGACAAGAAGACCAGGCTCGCAGTCTCCACTCTAATTCATCCCAAAGGTGTTCTATCAGGTTGAGGTCAGGACTCTGTGCAGGCCAGTCAAGTTCCTCCATCCCAAACTCGCTCATCCATGTCTTTATGAGCCTGTCATGTTGGAACACGAAAGGGCCATCCTCAAACTGTTCCCACAAAATTGGAAGCATGAATTAAACTGCCCAAAACGTTTTGGTATGCTGACGCCTTAAAAGTTCCCTTCACTGGAACTAAGGAGCCAGGCCCAACCCCTGAAAAACAACCCCACACCATAATCCCCCTCCACCAAACTTTACACTTGGTACAATGCAGTCAGGCAAGTACCGTTCTCCTGGCAACCGCCAAACCCAGACACATGCATCGAATTACCAGACAGAGAAGTGTGATTCGTCACTCCAGAGAACATGTCTCCACTGCTCTAGAGTCCAGTGGTGTCATGCTTTACACCACTACATCCGACACTTTTCATTGCACTTGGTGATATAAGGCTTAGATGCAGCTACCCATTCCATGAAGCCCTCTATGAACTGTTGCGCTAATCTGAAAGCCACATAAAGTTTGGAGGTATTTAGCTACTGACTCTGCAGACAGCTGGTGACTTCTGCGCACTGTGCGCTTCAGCATGTGCTGAACCTGTTCAAATATATATATACTGTATATATTAGCACCCCTCCCAGTTTAGCTAGGGGGAGCTAGACCCTAATGGATGGTTAATGAGGAGCTGGTTAGCAGCTCAGGTGAGATAGCCAGAGGGGTCAAAGCCCCTCTGAAATTTCCCGCTGCTCTGAGGCTTTCGGAGGAGGGCCTTGGAGGCAGTGGGTGGATCTGAGGAGTGGTTGGATGCACTCTTGAGGGACCTCAGCCAATTGGCAAGGGACTGGAACTCCCTTAAAAGTGTAAGAGCCTGCTCTGTAGCAGGAGTGTGGTGGTGGGAGAGGAGTGTGGAGCAGGAAGATGTGAGGCTGGAGGAGGAAGGCTGCCAGGAGGGCTATTGGGATGAGGCCTGCCTACAAGCCTGGGGCTGGAAAGGAGGAAAACTCAGGACTCACTGGCCCCCTGAGTAAGGAGCGCCTGTATGGCTGGGAAGGAGCAGCCCAGCTGATAGGCTTGGTAGCAGCGGCCATCATGTAAGCGGTACAGGAGAGGATCTAAATGAGTATGCCTGCACCCCCTGGGTGGATAGAGGAAGGAGCACTCTGGTGAGAAAGCAGATTAGCTCTACTAGTGACTGTGCATCTTATTTAAAGCAGCCAAATCCCCTGCCCGGGAAGAAAGTCTCCAAATTCCTAGGTGAAGAAAAGTTCATCTAGGGTCTGGGGTGGTACAACTATGAGCTGCTGGCTAGCATTCCAACAGAGACTATCAGAGAAAAGAAGTTATCAATAGTTCAGGAAGTTGTCTTCAGATATTGGTTCCCTTCGGCATCCAACAGTATATACCCCTTACCCTATCCAAGTTCTAATCCCCTCAATAAATAACAAAACCAACACTCAAGGCCTGATATCTGTCTATGGATAAAAGTTTGTGTGGGGAATGCTAAATGACTGACTGTGCGGGAATATAGGGGGAACCAATTCAACAGCAACCCCTAAGGGGGTAGTGCTACATATATATTTCCCTTACCTTGTGCCAGTGACTGTCGGGGACTGGGCTGCTTCTAAGTCCTCTTCCCTTACAATCAATGCTGAAACCACTTTAGTCAACAGTTGCTGGTGTTATTATATGCTGTCTGGTTTGGATTACCTTTTATTTGTTCTCTTTTGAATGTGTATATTGTCGCAAACCAATTGTAACCCCCTGAGTACCAATTTATGCCACAATGAATCACTTAATACAGTTGTGGTTACTGAAATCTTATATATTGCCATTTACTCTGAACTTTTTAATATTAGTGACCTGTTTATTGAAAACCGATTGTCTAAACCATGTCTGAACTTAGAGTGTTAGAAGGGATGAGGAGCTTGAAAGGTCAGGGCAACAGAGGACATGCTTCAACAAGCAGCTCCTATGGGGTAGCACTACAGCAATTTCCCATAGGGAATCATTATACTCCAGTTTTCACATTACATCTCCTACAAGATACCGGACAAAATCCAGGGCTAAAGTTCACATTTATGCATTTCAACTGTGCATAATACTGTATGGCTTAACCAGATAGTTGATACAGATTTTTTTTTTAATATATATATATATTATACTAACTCTTAAAATTATTGCTAGGTGGTCCATTCAGTTGCATTAATGTGCTTTGCAACAAGGCAGCCTATTCATTATGAATATTTCTCAAATGTACCTCAACCAACCAGTTCATGTACATGACCCAATTTTATGACACACCAGAATGCAGCAAAGGTATGTTATGTACTTTATTGGGCACCATGGATCATGGTTCCTTGACCTTTACCAAATAGTACGTTGGCACTCCATTCACACTGAATGACACCACAAAGCATCATAATAGGCAGGTGTGCTGATATGTGCTGTGGTATCACATGTTAAAACACCTTTTTTAATATGCAAGTGTGTAATTGGGCCCTAATGTGTAAAAGAGTATATTTTTTTCCTCTTTTAATAATCTGGACACCTTATAAACATTTGTTTGTTAGCTATGCAATGCTTCAACCTCTAGTTTGTGTGTAAATAACACATTGGCATACCATTATTGGTACTTTTTCACATCACTATCAGTATGGCAATCAATAACAATGCTGAGAAATGAAAAACCAAATAAATGATGCCGATATCTTGCACACATATTTTTTTTAACATGACCAACAGGATAACAGCACAGCAAGGCATCTATAGATGGTATGGTTTAGTTATTGCACATATATTTTCCGACAGTACTACATAAAATACATATTTTACCCATGCTGTAAATTTAATAGTGATATAGGGACATCTGCTCATTTAAAAATATACGGTTAAGTATGAAATATTTTTGGACAGTAAGAATCACTTATACATAACCTCTGGTATAAAACGGCAGTCCTTTCTAGTTATATGAGAAAAATTATTCCTTGTCTCCATGGCCCCAATGCAGCTTATTTGTTGAAATACTCAGATAAGAAAAGCTTTCACCTATATCCAATCTTCAGCTCAGCAGACCCAAGATTCCTCTTGGAGACAATTTCCGCAACTTCTCCAGGGAGTCATTCTGTGCTTAACAGCAGATAAAAAAACATGATTACCTTTGTCTCCTCTTTAAATATTACTGCATGGTAATATATTATATATATATTGCAGTTTTACAAAGCCAGGAATGCAAAGCTGGAAAAATCAGATATAACAATAAAATCTCAACCTACAAAATCATCAAAATGACTGCACATTCTGTGGACCATTTTTAGTTTTACTAGATATATTGACTTCTTGCTCCTTTTACAATTTGAATGTGTCTCAGGAGAAATGTGTTTCAAGGAGTACTCCACCCTGGATAGGAAGGGGGAGGGTTACTAGTTGATAGCATCCATCACTCTAAAATTTAGAATCAGGTCTTTTAAAAGGAAGTAAAAATGGTACTGTCTTAATCTATATTTAAGTTGATTGCGTCTTTATTAACATTTTCATACTACATCACAGGGATGTGAAGATATATTGATACTAGTTAGAAATAATTTAGCAACAACAGTAGTCAAATACTGAGAGGTAGAAAATCTTAAATTATATTTAAATCCAAGGCTTTTTAAAAATTTTTTAAACAGAGTATTAAAGGGTCAGATCTCCTTTTAGGTGGTTTTGTTGTCTGTGTTCTACCTATAAAGATTAAATCCCTCTGTACTGATCAACAGTGACACTGGAACTAAAAGTGACTGGAAATCCCATATTTTATGCTGTCACCAAAACAGGAGGTGAATCATTTAATAGTAGCACCATTCACATGACAAAATTATAGGTGCCACCATGCTACTTAATGTTAGCAAATCTAACCCTTACTGAGTGGTGCCCATAATTTTGTCATATGAATATTAAACAGTGCGCTTTAGGAAACATAGAGAATGGAGCTTGTACATTAGGGAAATTTTGAGTAAACCCCATGGCATTACTGATAAGCATTACAACACTGATGTCCAAGTTTTAACTACCAAAATATTATTTTCTACATTAAAATACAATATTGGTGCTTTTAAATTTGATTTATACAGAGTTAGAAAGTTCTATTAAAAATGATGACACATTTTAAAAGGAAATTTTAAATAGAACAAAAGGTTGGAAGGTGGAAATTTATAAACTATCTAGCAACCCTGGCTGCTGACTTTGACAACCGACTTTACCTCCTAACAGGTTTGACTGAAGTGTGATGGATTATTGATAGGAATAAGCGTGGTTTGCTGGATTCCTGACTTATGATTTGCATTAGGCTAAATATAGTTTTCAGCTGAGTTTGTAGTTGCAATTTAGATACTTCAAAGAAGTGTGCATTATTTTGGCCATCCCCTATACATCTCTGTTTGCCTAAAAGTATATTGTGCCATATCAATGTATGTAGAAGGTAATATTACACCATAATGTTAAAACAACGTTTCAGTTACCTACTATCATTTTGATTATCCCATAGTTAATAAAAGCTGTAATCTGTATTCCTGTGGAACTACACGCACCCTACTTCTACTCTTAATGGCTTATATGCTGTCCCAAAAAAAAAGTTTTTGTTGGAGTTTAATTATTGGATCCGTCTCCCTGTACGTGAGTCACATGGAAATCTACATCTGCTTCGACTTCCACATTATATCACAAGCTGCTGACAAGAATGGGATTGTCCCATTAACTAGAGCCTGTACTCTATTTAACTTTTTTTAAAGTGAATTTACTGAGTAAAAACAAAAACTAGATGATGTCTGTTATTGACGTTACTACCTCTGTGCCACTACCTGATTTGTTTTGACTTTGTTACTGGTTTCTAACTTCCCATGGCTAAGGCCCATTAACTGTCACCTCTTTTTTCAGTGAGAGTGTCATTACTGGCTTCTACAGCAGTCTAATTAAATGGCAGGTTGGAAAGCAGGCAGGTTTAATGGCAGGTTGGAAAGCTTAGCCACTATTTCAGGTAAAATAGGTCCCAGTAACAAAGTGAAACTAAATCACAGAGTGGCACAATAAGAAGCGTTTGTCATCCATACAGATAATAACAGAAATCTTGGGTTGTCTGGCAGAACGTTGCGTTTTCAAGGTTTGAAATTTAATGTAGAATCACCATCTTCTATTTTGACCCAAAGTAGCCATGCTGTGTTGGCATCACTTTATAAGTCCTGGACAATGTTTTATGCATAAAAGGTGGAAATAATTGATAGAGAAGTTTATAGCGGTATAATTTAAAAAGTGAACAGTTTTACTTCGAAAGGAACGAAAGAGTGAAAAACCTTGAAATACGTTACAATAAGTAATAATGACTACAACTGTAACCATTGGGGTGCCCAAAATAAGATGCGGTCATTTGGCCCAATTCACCAATTCATCTGAAGCTGTCTTAAGTGACCTTTAGGAATGATTGCTGTGTAGATTCAGAGGAAGACAAAGAAACCTTCAGAGTAATTTCTGGTCAATTATGTATATATCTCAAAGTAGAACAGAAATTACTTCCCGACTCCAAAAAAAGGATATATTTACACTCTGGATCCCACATTCACAATTAAACTGCATACCGTTACAGAAATAAAACAATGTTTCTTGCTTCCACTTGTCTTTTTCTTTTTGTCTTTTGATGTCCTTTTCCTTGTCCATTTTTCATTTAGGTGATGATAATACATTTATTCAGATGAGACATAAGTGAAGAGAGTATACTGTGTAACTTCTGTCTCTAATTATCAACAGATTGTATAGAAAAAATATGTACATACTGTATACATACATAATTACATTTTATATACACTCTGTATTTATATAAATGTAGAGGTTGAGGTGGGTGGATGAGCAACTCAAAGTAACTAATTTGAGTCTACTTTTCATCTGTTTAACCACTTCAATGCCAGGCACTTCACCCCCTTTGTGCCCAGGCCAATTTTCATCTTTCAGTACTTTCGCACTTTGAATGACAATTGTGTGGTCAGGCAACATTGTACTCATATGAAATTTTTATCATTTTTTGCACACAAATAAAGCTTTCTTTTGGTGGTATTTGATCACAACTGGGTTTTTATGTTTTTGATAAATAAAGAAGAAAATAGACTAAATTTTTTTGAACAAAACCCAACACATTTTCTTCGTTATATGTTATATAATTTTGCAAATAAATAATCTTTCTTCAAAATTTAGGCCAAAATGTATACGGCTTCATTTCTTCACAAATTATGTTATATACTGTATATATCTGAAAATTGATCAATCCTGATGTACTAATGTATAATAAAAAAGTGCAACGCTATAAAATGAATATTGATAAATAATGTCCATGCCAATATGTCGCTCAGTAGGTTAGTAATGTGAGAGGAGACTGAAGGGGTGAGGTGAGGGGTAGAAAGATAGATTTGTGTGTCATCAGCATAGAGATGGTACTTAAAGCCATGGGAGTTTATCAAGTGACCAAGGGAGGAGGTGTAGATGGAGAAAAGAAGGGGTCCAAGGACATATCCTTGAGGCACCCCTACAGAAAGAGGGAGTGAAGAGGAGGAGGCAGCGTTATAGGTAACACTGATGGAGCGCTGCGATAGGTAAGAGGAGAACCAGGAGAGAGCAGAGTCTCTGAGGCCAAGAGAGTGGAGTTTTTTGAGGAGGAGGGGATGGTCAACCGTATCAAAAGCCGCAGAGAGGTCAAGTAGTAAGAGTACGGAGTAGTGGCCATTGGTTTTAGCAGTTAGTAGATCATTAGTGAGTTTTAGTAGGGCAGTTTCAGTGGAGTGTAGTGAGCGAAAGCCAGACTGTAAAGGGTCAAGAAGCTTGTTGTCGGTGAGGTGGGAGCTCAGGTGATTGTAGACCAGGGGCGGACTGACCCTTTGGAAACTCGGGCCCGGGTACAGTAGGGGGCCCCATGTGATGCCCCTGGTACCTTTTCATAGGCTTTTTTGAGTTTGGGCAAGGACACAGGGGCCCCATGATCCCCTATTGCCCGGGGGCCCCATGAGTTGTCAGTCCGCCCCTGTTGTAGACTAAGCGTTCTAGGAGTTTAGAGGTAAATGGCAGCAGGGAGATGGGTCTTAAGTTGTTCAGGTTGGTGGGGTCTAGGGAGGGCTTTTTAAGTATGTGAGTGATGTGCGCATGCTTTAGAGGGGAGGGGAAGGCACCGTTAGAGAGGGAAAGATTGAAGATGTGAGGGAGGGAGCATAGGATGGAAGGAAAGGGTGACCGTAGTAGTTGTAAGGGAACAGGATCCAGGGGGCAGGTAGTGAGACGGGCTTCCAAGAAAACCTTATTGTAAACCGTATATTGTTTTTTTTTTTGTCATATTAGTATGGCCTATATTCTAGGTTGAGCTGGTTGCCCTTTAAAAAAGTGGGTCTTCATTTCAGGGGTGTTTTTCATTTTCATTTTTTGTTTATAGGGCCTTTAGTATACCAAATGTGGAGCATTTACTTGTTACCTATAATATGTTCTTTTAGATGCCTTTTTTGGGTGGTCTATGGAAGCAAACAGGCAATGGTACATCTCCTAGATCACTGCCATCTGAAAGCTGTCAGCTAGGTTGTCAGATTTATGTGAATTCCTGGCTGCTACAGTGTGTGTAAAACCCTTCGCTAAAGTAAAAGGGTTAAGGCATCCCCTAGGGATTTGTTTTAAAGGATTTGTGTATTTTTATTGTTGCCCTCAAAGCCACATGAAAAGACCCAGTCCCTGCTGAACAATATTGAAAAAAAGTCTTTGCATTGGCATATCTCCTATGGCAGTGTATCTCTTCCCATGCCTCCCCACCCCCAAGCTTTAGTGGGATTAGGCCTCTGAATTTTAGTTCACTGACTTTAAATAAGATTCGTACCCTTGGCGAACTGAATCTGGACAGACTTGCCCTTCATTAATGAATATGTCTATTCTCTTTACTTGCTTTGTAGTTCTATATAGGAATTGATTCCTAAAGCGTATGTAAAGGCAAAACTTTTTTTTTATTACTTTTCTATAGGGTGTGGAAGGATTAGGCCCTCTGTTCAGTTTTATTGCTGTTTGTCTCCCTGTTGGAACCCTCTCTATTTGTCCAGGTGGCACATTATTGAGACAGAAAAGGGTGGCAAGAGGCTATTCATAATTTTAGACTTGTCTTCTATACAAGAGGTGAGTTAAGTCTTCCAATGGGTGTGCTATTAAAGTGACAAATATCTAATAGGGGAATTCACATCACTTTGGGAGGTTTACTCTCACATTCTGTTCTATATCAGACAGAAAGTGAAGGGAAACTTCCCCAACAGTAAACAGAAAGCTAAAAATAACCTTGCATGGGTTTTAACCTTTCCCCTTTCCATTCAAAACTCAATTAAGAGTATATCTTCAATTTATCTACGGTAATTAAACGTGGGCATTATTTATATTTCTTTGAACAAGTGTGTTCCAAGGAAGGATGAACATTTTACATGGTGCCTAACTATATGGGAATCTACCATTCTAACATATGTATGGAAACATCACCTTCTACAGTGGTTTATCTGATGAGAGGAGTTCAGGATTTTTTTGAGCGGTCAATAAGAAACAAGAGATCATGTTATAGCAATCATGCAGGAATTCAAGAGGATTACATATATGGAAATTATGGAAATTGTATGTATATTGTAATGACATGGCCTTACGTTTTCAGTCACACTGAATCCGACTTTGAAATTGTGCAACTTCACTTGATTTTTCATGTCAGTCTGACTTCAGGTGCAACTTGGAAGACATCTGTGTGACTTCATGCACAGATGTCTATGCAAGTCACACCTGAACTTGCAAAAAGTAGTGCAAGAAGTACTTTCAAAATCGGTGCTACTCCAATGACGTCGAAATCACACCAATATGACCGCTTTTATTGTGGGCAATAGGTTGCAACTTGTCATGAGATTCGCCAGTGTGACCAGGGACTAAATATACTGTCATTACATATACTGGGAAGAAGTAAATAGAGCCTTTCTAGAATGTAGGAGAGGTGTGAATTCTGTGGTATTCTATTTAAACTGAAGATCCATCACATTTATTGATGTCCCTTGGAGCGGGGCCTCCTGAGGATCGGAAACCTTAAATGCTTGTTTTCTTTAGTTTTAGTGGAATAAGCAGGTATACTTACCCTATTCTTTTTTCCCCCAGCAGCGGGCCTTCTCCTCTGCTCCGAGATGCAAGTAGGCCCCTGACCTTCCCATGTATAATGCAGAACTGTTGGTTCGACATTGCACATGATGATTTCAGAAGACTGTGAAGTCCATGGAGCAGTGAAAGAGAAGCAGCTCCATGGGACCAGTCACACAGCTTGAAGGAAGTCCTTGGGACCAAGAAATAAGTTCTGTTTAACTGTTTATTCTACTACTAGATATAATGAACATTTAACCCTAATAGTTCTAGGAGAAAAGGGCATTACAAGGAGCATCTTTTTTTTCTTCAAGTAACCTGTATTTCAGCTTTAAATCTTGTAAGTGCTTTTATTTTTAATATTTTATTGCTATGCTGACCCTTTGGCCACTGACACAGAACAAATATGCACATTAGGAAAGCCAAAAATACCAGAAGTTTTTATCTGTCTTGTTTTGGGTCAGAGAGGGTCAGCAAAACAGCTAGGAAACAAGAAAATTTAGAAACAGTCAACAAAATTATCCTTCATGTGTCTTTCATGACAGCTTTCATTGAAAGCTGAACTCCATTCTCATTTTTTCTCCCTCACCCTGAAATGTGGGTGGCCCTCAATATCAATACCATGCAAGAGCAGTGGTGGCTGTTAGCAAAAGGAGAGAAGACATGACATGAGAAGAAGAGTATATTCAGGGGAATTGGCAAATCAGCAGGGAGAAAACCTATGGAACTGTGAAGTAAGTGTAGCTGGGTGCTCAGCAAACTGATGTAGGAACAGGCTGTGTTTATCTATGCCTGCTCTCCTTTTTTCTCCTCTGCCGCCAGTATGTAGCTGAGTGTGCTGTCGGCTGTGTGTGCCTTTCTCCTTTTGATTCCCTCTTCCTTTATTGCTGTGAATGGAGCAGATCTGCGTCACATCCTCCTCTTCTTCCCCCTCCCTCCTCACAGCAGCAGCTAAGAGCCTGTGAGAAGAAGATCAGATGACACAACAGCCAGAAAGAATCATGGGAAATGTAGTTTTCAAGGTTTCAAAAGTGAATGGAAGCTGACGAAGCTGTGAACTTTAATACACAGGATAACAGGGACAGTGCACAGAAAGCAGACTGTGCAGACATGTCACTGGGCATGCCTGCTCTGGGAGAAAGCCTGGTGGAGACCGTAGCTGTGTGCTGTGTCCATAGAGGCTGAGGACTGAGCTACTGAGAACCTGCTGTGGAATGCCAGGCACAGTCCTGCTGCCCCTACCTGCCTGTGCCCACCTTCAGAGTGACTGATCCTGAGAGCCAGTGAGAGTCTAACTCGAACGAAGCCTTGCAAGGACCTTGTCTTAGTAACTGAAACTTCTAGGACAACTGACTGCCAAGAGTATGGGACCGGATGTGTTGAACACCAGGATCGGTGAGCAGAACTGCCAAGCTGAATCCCTTACTGCATGCAATGGAAGTGGTATTAAACCCCAAACCAAAAAGTATTAAATTACAGCCTACCAATCATTAGATGTGGTGGCTGCATCAGTTTATCTTTTCTTTGTTTTTCCCTCTGTTTTCATCTAGTGATCTGGCCAGTAACACACCTCCTGTATTAGTGACACACAAATCTGAAAGAATGAATACAGGAAGCAAAGCAGACAGCAGCACTGTCAGTCTGGGCTGGAGGGCAGTGTTACTCTCATATTTTATAATCAGTTACAGCAACTTTTTTTTACTTTTGGTATAAAGGTTTTTCATGAATTAAAAAAAAGATTATCATTTTAATCATGCCTGCCAGTGTTAAGTGGTTTGCCTCATCCATGTAAACTGATACATTCTGCTGGAGAGCTTGAGCTTTTGAAAAACAACAGACTTGTTGGCTGGATCGCCAGGTGAAAATAGAAATAGCAAGCCTAAAAATACTGCTTTAATGCCAATAGAGACTGATCTCTACCTAACAGTCCATCAGCCATCTATTGCAGACAACATTAAAAAGATGGTCACCACCTCACAGAAGGGCCCCAACAATAGTATTGACAATTGTAGTTCCATTTACTTTGCAGCTACCTCCAGGGACACCCCTCTCAGGAACGCATACACCCATCTATGATTGGGGTTGTATATGTACACAAGCACACACTGCACATGACAACCTTTATACTTTCTTTCCACAGATATCTTTATAAGAAACACTTCACCAAGTACAGAGCAAACATAAGGAGAAAACACAACCCATTGTAAGCACCTAACCACAAAATCTTCATTGTACACCTTGATGAAGTGTGTACATAGTATGGATAAAACCAAATACCTAGAAATAATGTAAAATTCAAAATATCACACTAAATCACCCTGAGTAATGGGTAAGGCAGTCACAACCCCCCAATTCTTCATCACCCAGCAGAAGGGCCTAATAAAGTTGCTATAAGGATGGGGGGGGGATCTATAGCAGCCCAGGGGGGGCTAAATAAAAAAGCTAGAACAGTCCCGAGCATAATACTTCCCTGGATCCATTAGGTTATGAGGGGACCACAGGAAGAGGTAAAAGAAGGAAACCGTACCCTAGCAATAGCGTCTCACACCAGGGCAGGGCCATTAAGAAAAGGACAAATATTCTAATCTAAGAACGAAAAAAGGCCAAAAGAAAGGTCTTGAAAAGAGTAGAGGGAAATAGAGAAAAGGACCTTTATTCTTGGGTTAGTTAATGCCAATACTATTACCCTGTTTGCATCAGTTAAAATTTGGTTTAGCATCACTACAGTTCAGTTGATTGCCATCCTATGGGTCAGTGTTCACATTATCTAGTACAGCGTTTTTAAATGTGTTCAGTTGCCTGTTTACTGATTCATGCATTATTTAAATCTTTGTAATAATACATCCTTTTAATCTGAGATCCAGTTGCTTGTGGCCTGTTTTCTGTGTACTGTTATGGAGTGATAACATACTAATGGTTATGTTACAGAGGTGTGAGCAGCCTTCAATCTATAACTAGGTGTGTCAGTGGGGATTAAGGAGTTGTTGCAGAATAGGGGACCCATCAAACCAAACAACTCCTCTGGGGGTAAGCTCCATATAAGGTAAGTAGTCCTCTTTATTTAATTTCCTCTAGACTAAACAATCCTTATATTCTGTATAAACATGGGGTTGTAAGGCACCCACAATTCATTTTTGTGACCAGCAGAAAGACCTAGAATGCATAGGACAGTGCAGCATGACTAACACTGCTGACAGTTTGCCAGGGAAATATATGAAAAAGTATAAAGCAAGCAGAGAATCATCTGGTGGACTACACATAAACGCAGTGCAGTTCACAACAATGGAGCACTTTTCTGGTGTTATTGTCAACTATTCTAAATGATATATATAAAATACTGTTAAGAGTAAAATGAAAAATGAACCATTTAAACCTTAGCTCTGGAAGAAATGAACAAACATCACTTAAGCGTGATGTGTACAATATACCTGACAATGCCTAAGGTTTATCCCAGTAGATGCACACTAAATCAACTATTATAGCTATTTAATGGCTCAAGAACAGAGCAGCTAATAGATCAGGTCATTGTAGCTCATTAAAGATAATTAACCCCTCACAGACATAATTAGTTGATTACTATCATCACTTGTCTATGCAGTGCTGCTTTTACACAGAAGCCTAAATAGCGCAGACAAATAGAGTACATATAGTATGCAGGGATGAGCAAATCTTCCCAGGTTGGATTTGTGGACAGTTTTGGAATCGTCATCAAAATTCTAAATATCGAATCTTGTCTCTGGACTCCATTGAAGTTTGTGTGTGTGTTAAATTCTGGCCAATTTAGGGTTAATAGACAATCATTAATAGATGATTGTAACAAAAAGGAATGGGAAGCTACGTACTTCAATAGAGGACATGGGCAAAGGTAGAGTAAGAAAAAAATAGAACAGGGGGAGAGGCATGTCATTGAAGATAGTCAATGCCTTGAAAGTATAGGTATGTGGTAAGGTTGTGGCGTTATGGTCAGCACAATGCTCAGGAACAGCCTCAGATAGGAGGAGTGGGAATTAGCTCTATCAGTAACACTGGAAGACAACTTATTGTTCTGTGGTAATATGGTTGTAAAAGGTTTTGTCAGCCAGTTTTCAAGGGCTTACGACTAGGCAGATATTAGCGCTAAATTGTACAGTCCCTGCTCCATTTCTTCTCAGATAAGACAGCCACCCACCTGATGTTGAGATAACTCTCCCCGCTATATTGTGTCACACTCCCTGCCAGAGGCCTGCTCATGACATCCCCAACCAGAAGCCTTAACATTTAAGAATAAAAGGAATTTCCACACACAAATGCATTTCAAGCACTTTACAGCAACTTCACATCTTCACATAGCTTCTTGTGATATATCATATTTGACATGCTAGCAGAATCATTGGTGTGGAATGCCTCATGTGAGGTTAGACATTCTGCAGTAGTCATTTCAGTGCAGAACGCAAGTACACATCTTTTAATTAAGTCACTTTTTCTCAACTCCATTCCTCTATGCAGGAGCACCACAGATTTAGGACTAATGTATACTAATTCTACATAATTAAGTCTCCATCACCAAGTCAGGACCTATACCTGAGGGTCAGAGGGTTCAAGGTCTTTCGATTGATATACCCGTCTCTTCCTATAGTCCCTTCTATAGTTCTGGTCAGCCATACATGCTCTAAGATGACATGCTCATTCCCAGACTTCTACCATTACTCACATCAAAGGATTCTGTCCAGACCTTCAAGGCCTTACACACACCTCTACTGGACCTGCAGCTGAAGGTAAGTGGAGACAAGGTGAATACAGAAACTCTTACCATGAGCTGCACCACCTTTCCTGGGACTTCACAGAGCCCTTTAGCTCAGTTCAGAACAGGATTAAATCTTTGCAGCTTTGATGTTTACCATACCCAATTTACACTTGGCCCCACCCACAGCTGATATTTTATATATATATATATAAAATTATTATTATTATTATACAGGATTTATATAGCACTCACAGTTTGCACGCCATTTTAGCAAATGAAGGCAGACATTACAGTTACAATACAATTTGATACAAGAGGAAACAGAAGGCCCTGATCATTAGAGCTTACAATCTAGGAGAAAGGGATATATATATATATATATATATATATATATATATAATCAGCTGTGGGTGTAAATATATATACAGTCACTAACTCGACCCTTTCATCACTAGAGGGAGGATTTCTCTAAAAGAGGAGCTAACACCTGCTTAAAACTCTCCCTTTACCATACTGTGGCATCAGAGCCATCTAGTAGCAGGCAGGTTAACTGCATATGCCAACACAGTCAACTATTTGCTGAGTGTGCTGCAACTATATTGATTGGCCACTTTGGGAAAAAAGGCATACATATCAATTTTTTGTGGCTCTACCAGCATTGTGTCCTGCAGGATCAGCTCCCCCTACTGCTGGCAGCACCTCTGACTCATATCTTACACCTGCCTTTCATTGTAGTTATTTTTGAGAGGTGAATGGAATACCTAGCTTTTACTGATACTATGGAAATAGGGGTGAAAATGTGTGGTGCTTTTGATGCACACTATTTACCACACAGTAATACCACAGCCTGCTGCGTACAAAGGGCAGTTTCAACAGCTGTTAAGCTACAGCTGTATGCTGCACACCTAAGCACACTTGAAGCTGCTATAGAAAAAATAGTATTTAGTTCAATGGAACAAAGAACACAAGGAGTTAAAGAAGGGTATGTAGCTCACCACACTGCAAATTACTAGTACAGTATAGCACAATGTAGCACAGTATAGCATTGAAGAGCATAATATCTCTCCCTATGCAGATTTTTCAGCTTTCTAATCTCTTTCACCAATTATTTACTACTGCCTCTAAATGAAGCCAATTGTCCTGTTTTAAAATGTACACAAACTAGCAGGAAACCTAGTGTAAAGTCATTGACCAAGTACGGTAATCACCATGTTCTGTCAATGTTGTTATCCGCAGCACCATCTGGTTTACTGATATCCTGGGGCCCCTTGTTTTAAAGGTAGCTTCCAGATTCCATTATGTACCTCCTGTGGACCCCCAAATCCAGTGAGCCAGGGAAGTGGGGATATGACCTTTGTCCCTATTAACATAGGTCCACACACACACAAAAAGTACCCTCCACATGTTAAGAGCATGTGGCCTTGTATGGTACGGGGGAGCTTGACACATATTCATTTCTCCTACCTTTCCCTGGTCAGCCAGGCTGTTTGCCTGGATTCAGACATGCTGCATGGGTGGCCAGGAAATAAAGAGCAGCGATAGTGCAACCCTCTCTGTACCATACCAGACCACAAGCTCATAGGAAGGATAACTTGTTATGTTGATGAGGATAACGGCCTCCTGCCCACATCACTGTTCCAATGTATGTTGCAGTCTGCGTACCCTTTGTACTCATTCACGAAAAAAAATGTAAACCCTAAATAAAATATATACACTGCTAAAAAAGTGTTTTATTTAAAAACAAAGTGCAAATAGTTGACCTCTACAATGCCCCTTGGAAGTTGATACCTCCGACAGCTATATCAAGAAACTACAGTTCCTAGAATCGGGGGGCCCTCATGCCATTCCCTATCCGTCTTACTTCCTGTTACGACTCCAAAATGTTATTGTTACTTGTTTTTCTCAGCTCGTATACAAACTTTCACTACTTAACAAATAGAAAACTGTATATTTGATTCTCTGACTCTATTCACTGGATCTAATGTGATTACCCTTGAATTGTACCTTTTTGATGTCTAATCATATTTGTTTCTGTATTGACAAATTTATTTCAATAAAACTTGTTAGGAACAAAAAAAACAAAGAAGTCACATGATGTAAACCAATGGCAATTATGGCTTTCAGCTGTGTAGATGCATCAGCAATCACAATAAACAATGCCACTAGGACATAAACAATTTGAAAATGCTCTACTACTGAACTCTCAATGCAAATGACAACTTCTGATTCTGAATCTAATGAGGGCCATGCCACTCTGACAAAGAGAGGAAAACTCTCATAAAACCCCTGGTCTACAATTTGTATTTCCGATTGGCATGCTAGATGTATGGTAAACAAAATATAGACCTTAGGGCTAGTAGGATGTGTACAGGTTGTATTCATGGGTCCATATCCAAAGATTGATGTGTATTTTTATTTGTTTCATGGGGTAATATTAAGATTGGGACACCTTATTAATTATTGGGACTAATAGGGGTAAGACTCTCTCTACACTGCTACACTATCCATATGTGGAAGTATGTTGTTTATACCTATGTGGAGATCAACTGGGCAATTAAAGCCTATATTTAGTTTAAAACAAAAAACTTAGGCTTTAAAAAGTCATATTTTAGCTTCTATGAAGAAAAAATAACCATGAATGGAGAAAGTGGTCTTTTCAATCAACCGCTCATCCTCCATTGATCTTTTTTCATTCATAGATGCTCTGGTTTGGCTTCTATGAATGGAGAAGCTGGGCAGAAAGGGTGACCATAGTCTTGCACTCTTGATGAGTGCCTGTCACAACTCCCTCAGTTGTATTTACCCTGCCACTGTAATCTTCTGGTGTGGCGGTAGTAAATAAAACTGAGAGATCTGTGAGGGAAGGATATCGTAGGATGAAGAGTTCTACTAAATCAGATGACAGCAGCACAAGGGACATACTGGATCAACTGATGGTAAGTAATGTCACTTGTGCTGTTTCTTTTTTTAACTAAACTTAGTGTTTATGGAAAGATATTGTAGTGTGTATAATACATTTCCACTGTACTAACAGCCCTTTGTACATGGCTTATCTGTGCACATTATTCCTCAGTACATATCATATATCAGTACATGATTACCATATGGTTTTTTAACAAGCCATGTTTCTGAGTGCTCCTCACATGTATTTAAATCCTCTTAGTGGGAATAGGACCATTTTATAAGGCTCAAATTTGCTCCATATATATAGTGGACCTATGCACATTATCTATAGTGTAAAAGTATGTATACAAAATATGTAGAGTGAAATGGTATGCAGTTTGCATAGCCTATTGAGTATATATCTTCGAGCGGAAATGGTGGGTACAAGCTAATTTCCAAATATACTAGCTAGAAACATATAGCTATTGTTGCTTAGGAAAGAACAACATGTTTCTGAATGGGTTATTAACTCCTAAGGAGGAACATTGTGGAGCTCTGAGAACATTTTTGCGTACCCAGTTGCATCATGCTCATTTGTATGGCTGTTTGCACTCTAAAAGACTGAGTAATATTCGAAGGATTGACCATTTCTTACACTTTTTACTACAGGAAGTAATTTTGGAGTTATAATAGTCTCTATATAGAAAATAAGTGCACACTGTTCTAATAAGCATTTACAGTATATTATATACTACAGTATATATATTATGTATTATGTGAGCCAGACATGCATATCTTGGTAATGGTTTTAAACGCCTGTTGTAAAACTTATGTGGGAGGATATCTCTAATTAAAACCTCTAGTACATTTCATATATTGGGGTTTATGTCAATTATATTGCCAGATAGACATATCTTAAGTGTGGGATTGCTTTGTTTAACTTTTTTTTTAATAAATAGTCTCTCAGTAAAACTTTTTATTGCATTTCTTACCTGATCTGACTGTGTGCATGCTGCTTACATGCAGTAAATGAGTTCTGCATCATTTAATGACAGTACAAAACAAATAATAATAAAATTACACAGACCTTTATAAGTATGTATGGCTATCTTATGCACAACAGATAAGACAGGAAAAAACAATGTCCTATTAATAACCTAGAACACATTTGTGTAAGTAATTAGAACTAGTTTGGACTTTTGGCAGCAATGTTTATGAGCACTGATGTTGACTGTTAAGCTGGCCATATATGGATCAAAATTCGTCTACTTCAGCAAGGACTGGCTGAATTTTGATCCATCCATGGGCAGTCTGGTTGTTTAGAAGTCAACCTCTCGACTAACTTCTGTACAAGCAACATATGTTTTTTGTTTTTTTTTTGCCTGATCAGTGCTGCAAACTATAGCTAGCAACACTACCCCAGTAGTCAAGTGGTTAATGGAGCTTTGTTTTTATTTATCTCACATTCAATAATTTTTATTCATGAGTTGGCCCTTAAAATATCGCATGAGATAATTTATGCAAATATTGCATGCGATAGATATTAGTGATTTGATCCTAGGGTGTTCAGCACAAAGTGTAGACTTACAATATGCGTTCTGCTGAACGTTTGTGCTGTATTGTATATACACACACGGACATACATATATACAGTACATATATTATAGATAGATAGATAGATAGATAG
This sequence comes from Staurois parvus, assembly GCF_062004578.1. Taxonomy (NCBI): domain Eukaryota; kingdom Metazoa; phylum Chordata; class Amphibia; order Anura; family Ranidae; genus Staurois; species Staurois parvus. The sequence continues at coordinate 3,183,507 of NW_028317941.1, forward strand.
ATAGATAGATAGATAGATAGATAGATAGATAGATTTTGTTCCTATATGCTAACATGGGAAATATTTTGTCTACAGCAAGAAAGAGTTAAGATGCCAGCCTCTGATGGACAAGCAATGATGAGCAGACAAGTGATTCAAATAGTCTCCAGATGATGGAAAGGTTTTCAGAAATGGATTTGGAGAGGTCCAATCTTGGAGAGATTGAGTGTGAAATAATTGAAGTTGCTAGTATTCTCACTCCTGTGTATTTATATGTTAATCCTATACCCTACAAGATTCCCATAGAGTAATAGGCAGTCAGTCGAAGGAGATTTGTTTATTGCAGTCTGTAAAAGCCTTTCACATTAAATAAAAAATGCACGCTAGATGCATCCTTTTTGTAGCTAAGAGTGTTATCTGCTATTCCCCTGGAAAAAAAAATCAGTGTACTATACAAAGCAGTACAAACAGGAGACGTGTGTATATTTATATATATATATATATATATATACACACACATACAGTATTTAAAGTGGAACTCCACCCAAAAAGGGAAGTTGCACTTTAAAGACTCGTCCCCTGCTCTCTGTGAAGAATTGGCACTTCTGGGCTCTCCTTTGCCCACTCACTCCCAGCAGTCTTCTGGTATATGTGCCAGGTCCTTGAAGGCTGCATGGACAATTACATGGAGCAGCGTTGCTCACGCATGCGTAGCTGGCACCCCTCTGTGAAGCCACAAGCTGTCACAGCCAGGTGCCCACAGTTAAGATGCCAGCACTGGGGACAGAATACGACAGGTGAACCCGGCTGGGCTGAGCACACCGTTGGATCATGGGGCAGGTGATTGGCTATTTTTCTTTTTTACAGTTTTTGCAGCTTCTGACTTTAATCTTTTTCACAGGAGTCTGGAAAAAAGCTTTACGGTTCTGTCATGTAGGCTATATGGATTTCTAATGACGGCCCTGCTTGTGCTATTCAGGTAGTCTCCCACCTTTCATGGCTGTCCCTCTGTCCTCCTCCTTTCTAGCAGTTCTAGAGTCTTCCTGCTGTCTGACTCCATTATTCCCACCCTGTCTGTGAGCTCAGTTATCCTTAAAGGATAAGTTCACCTAATAAATGCATCCGCAGATCACGGGTGCAATCTCATACTCTCAGGATAGCTGTCTGCCCATACCTTGTACGGGCGGATAGTTACTTGGGAACAGGAAGAATCAGTGAACTACCAAAGCACTCACCAGTGCTTTTGTGGATCATTGAGACTTACAAGTCATTAGCCACAATAGCTGATGGTACTTGTAGGCATTCATTTACAGGAAACTGGAAAGAGTTTCCAGTGGAATGAGGAATGATGGAGCCACTAGCAGATGTGTTATATTGAAATTGTGACAGCGAGTGCAGGGGGAAGATTCCCCACCCACTGTCACAGGGAGGGGGATAGGAGGGCAGATGCTGGAACATGTTACATTTTAAAAATGGGTGCAACATGTAACATGTTCCAGCGGTGAACTTATCACTTAATGAAAGTGGCTGAAGGTAAAATACCTGTCTTCCCAATTACCCCTTCCTAGCTCTCCCCCAGGCTTATTCTCTGCAAATTATCCCTCTGTTCTAGGCCAGGAGTCTGGAAAAACTTGCCATTGTGCTGTACTTTCCACCAGTCTTTGCACCACTGTACATATAAAATACTGTAGGTAGAGAAATCATCTGGTAATCCATGAGCCTTTGTCTTAATCCTGTGCCATCCAGAAAGTGAGCATAATCTGACAACAGCTTAAAAGGTCAGCCCAAAATTAGTAACTGAGTGTCTCCAATACCCACTTTACTGTAAGACACTAGCTTTTGACAATGGAATATTTTTTTGGCAATGGAGTGCTCTTCTACCCCAACTAGCTGGGACAAGACTGCACCCAGGCCCCATTTATACTAAGATCTCTTTTTGAAAATCCAGGGCTATAATGAATGGTTCCTGGCACAAAGCCTGCTTCAGTTGGCAGAATGCTGCTTCTGTCTCAGGATTCCATTGTATGACAGTAAAAGTTTTGCTCTTTGTGAGATCTTTCAAAGAGGTGATCACACCCGCAAAATTGGGGATGAATATCCTTTATTATCCCACAGCAGTGCGATTTTTGGATGCTTCCCACCTTATTTATCTTTGATTTAATGATATCTCTGCCTACCATGTACCTGAAATAGCAGGCCTCCTCCAGTTCATTCTTGCTTTTCCCAGGGTTAACTGTGACCCCCACCCCTTCCTCTGTATGGAATACAGGACTAATTGGAAATGTCTTTATGGGATCTTAGTGCTCTCTGAAAAGAGATCAAGGCTCTATGCATCCCAAATTGTACATAGGGAGACAACCCCTGCAAAGTAGAAAATTAAATTTTTTCTTTAGCCTCTTTCGAGAATGGAGTATGGCAGTAACTCTTTCTTAAATCAAGATTGGTGATGTACTATGATGGACTTAACCTTTCAGATTATTGTCCACATGAGGCATTGGATACATATACAGGTTGTAAACCTCATTTAGTTTTAAAAAAATCATTACTGAATGGTTCTATTTGGCTTGAAGATTATAGGGCTTGACTAACTAGTTGGGAGACTTCTCAATAACCCCAAGGTCCAATATATTTTTAAGCGCTGCTAATACAACAGATTTGGGAATGCGGTATAGTTTAACCCTGGGTCTGTGAGAATATCATGCACATCTTTTTCACCACTTTCTTGAGGATTCACTTTGGGGTTTCAAAACATGGGTGGTATAGGAGGTGCCACGGCTTATTATTAGTTACAATCACAAAACACTTAAGCACCTGGACTTTTAAAGCATGTTGGTGCTGGTGTTTTAATATCTTCCTGATATGCTATGAGTCTGACAGTCTTTTTTCTCTGGTACATATACCTTGTTCCATCCTGAAAGTTTATCTTAGTACCTGTCTCTGGGATTTTATAGTTATCATATTATTAGTATTATACAGGATTTATATAGCGCCGACAGTTTGCTCAGTGCTTTACAATATGACGGGAGACAATACAGCAACAATACAGTTCAATACAAGAGGGAAAGGAGGGCCCTGCTCTTTGGAGCTTACAATCTAGGAGATCATATATTTTATATATTAGATTAGGGGTTAAGCTATTAATGTACTGCTGGACTCTTGGTGTTAATGAGTTATACTGAAACTATAGGCATTCCTATTGTAATTTGTAGATATATCTTGCATTGCTTGTAATTTATTATAAACAATGTATATGGTTGGTACAGTCATCAGTGGAATTCAGATTGTTTTTAGAAGACATTACTAGTGAATTTGATTCATATATTGTTAGTAATTTTTGATTCAAGAGACTGGGTTTATGTGGTATTACATAGCACTTGTGGTGATATTATATTTATGGATGTACATATCACAGTATTTTGCTGGATATTATATACACTATATCGCCAAATGTATTAGGACACCCCTCCAAATCATTGGATTCAGGTGTTCCAATCACCTCCATGACCACAGGTGTATAAAATCCAGCACCTAGGCATGCACACTATTTCTACAAACATTTGTGAAATAATGGTTCACTCTCAGGAGCTCAGTGAATTCAAGCGTGGCGTGTCCATCCATGACATTTCCTTGCTACTAAATACTAAAAATAGTCAACTGTTAGTGGTATTATAACAGAGTGGAAGCAACTGGGAGCAACAGCAACTCAGCCATAAAGTGGGAGGCCACATAAAATGACAGAGCGGGTCAGTGCATGCTGCATTGTGACAAGTGTAAAGTTTGATGGAGGGGGGATTATTGCATGGGGTTGTTTTTGCAGGGGTTGGGCTGGGCCCCTTAGTTCCAGTGAAGGGTACTCTTAAGGTGTCAGCATACCAAGACATTTTGGACAATTTCATGCTCCCAACTTTATGGGAACAGTTTGGGGATGGCCCCTTCCTGTTCCAACATGACTGCGCACCAGTGCACAAAGCAAGGTCCATAAAGACATGGATGAGCGAGTTTGGGGTGGAGGAACTGGACTGCACAGAGTCCTGACCTCAACCCGATAGAACACCTTTGGGATGAATTAGAGCGGAGACTGCAAGCCAAGCCTTCTCATCCTCCATCAGTGCCTGACCTCGCAAATGCGCTTCTGGACGGATGTTCAAACGTTTCCATGTGCACGCTCCAAAACCTTGAGGACAGCCTTCCCAGAAGAGTTGAAGCTGTTATAGCTGCAAAAGGTGAACCCTATGGACTAAGACTGAGATGCCATTAAAGTTCTTGTGCGTTTAAAGGCAATATAGTGTATTTATACCACCATGTAGGGGACACTGCAAATGTTGGGGGTTGGTGAGGTAATGGCCCAATCTGTCCTAGTATGCTCCAATAGTCTCGCTTTGGGGATGGCGCATGGATCTGGGGTTGTCTTTCCCCCTCTGGGGTCTTGGGCTCATGGCTATGCCTGGATAACCACTTGCATCTTGGGTAAGAAAGTATAAAGTGGTAAAGAAAAAATCTAATATGTATTTGTATCTACATTGTTATTGTATATATTTACTGTTTTTGACTAAAATATAGATTCTGATATATACTTCTGATGAAGTGCGCAAAATGCCCTTTGTATAGAATTAATTTGTTTATTGCACTGTACACAGTCCATTTTTAGACAGAGCAGTTGGTTATCTTGACTTACAATTGTAATAAGCTTACGGAGGGCTGGATATTTGTTTTGGGTGCACTTATAATCAATGATTCAGAATTTTTTTAAATGTGTTTTATGAACAATATTGTTTTATTATGTAAAAATAAAATTATGTATGTTCATACTGTATGTGGTTGTCATTGTTTGATACCTGGTGCCTTAAAATCCCTTTAGGGTTTTGTTGAACAGTTATACTAACCCATTAGCAGATGATACACAGAACCATTTGTAGAGTTCCTTCAAAAGCTTAGATATAAATGGGGTGACTTGATTCCTTAGAATCTCGGCATGGAGCCCTGTTCTTGTAAACGTGAAAAAGACTCATTAGTAATAGTCTTGAATTAGGTATTTCTTAAAAGCACAGCATCCAGATATCAGTTATTTGATATACAAATAAGGTATTTGACAAGCTTGGTAAGAATCATAGCAGTTCTTGATCCCCTATTGCAAAAACCTGTTCCTGAGTTTTAGCAGCTGCATGATGACCCCCAAGAAAATGGGCATGAACCAAATGTAACACTTTGGGCCTAAAAGGCTGAGGTATCACTAGTTATTCAATCTCTTAATCATGCTCTTTGGTGACAATAAATCATGATTCACAACAAAATGAGGAAACCACGCATTTGCCCTTGGTTGCTGTAGCTCACAGTCGCTTGGTCTCTAGTAGGGGGAAAATTGGGACCTCCTCACCTGAGCTCTAACAATATTTCTTCAGGAGACTTCGAAATCCAACGAATCTGGCTCAAAGGAAGCCTAAACTGAATCTGGCTCAGTCTCTGCAGTTTCACATTTCTCCTTATGCATATCAACCTCATTCTTTAGCTGTGTATTAGTTATTTCATCAGCGGTTTCTTCATAATTATGGAGAGATATGGGGTAGTCTTACCCCAACAACAGGTTATGTTGTAACTAGAGATAAGCGAATCGAACATGACGAAGTGGAATTCGTTCCGAAGATTTGGAAAAATTCGATTCGCAACGAATCCGAAGATTAGCAAACTTCGGATGCACGAATTGAATTTTCCCAAAAATGGCGGCAACATGTGTGGCGACAGGAGAAAATGGACAGAGAAGATGGGGCGGGGATCTCTGGGAAGGCGCGCAGACAAGGCGCGCTGACCCATAATGCATTCATGAGTCATGAATCATGACATGTGATCGCATTAGCCAATCAGCAGCCAGCCAGCACTGTGTAATGGTGGAGCTATAAATCACGGCCATCTTAGAATTCTCCATTAGCCTCCGGTCATTCAAGAGAGACAGACCTGTCTGTATTAAGGGACAGAGTTAGGGCCACAGAGACTTTAGGGCCACAGAATCGTTACTCAGGGACACAGAATCGTTACTCAGGGACACAGAATCGTTACTCAGGGACACAGAATTGTTACTCAGGGACACAGAATTGTTACTCAGGGACACAGAATCGTTACTCAGGGACACAGTATCGTTACTCAGGGACACAGAATTGTTACTCAGGGACACAGAATCGTTACTCAGGGACACAGAATCGTTACTCAGGGACACAGAATCGTTACTCAGGGACACAGAATTGTTACTCAGGGACACAGAATCGTTACTCAGGGACACAGAATTGTTAATCAGGGACACAGAATTGTTACTCAGGGACACAGAATCGTTACTCAGGGACACAGAATCGTTACTCAGGGACACAGAATCGTTACTCAGGGCCACAGCTATCAAAGAATCGAAAATTTAAAGTGACATACACCCTTTTTTTTTTTGGTGGCTGTCGTGCACAGTTGGTGCTGCAGTTTGCCGAATGTGCAAAATAAACTGACTTTCTGCTTCACAACCACTATTGTACGTTCAAAGAGTTAAATCCATTTACACGCCGGCTGGCGGTAATATTTTTTGGGTGATTAGTGCATTCCAGTGACACAAACGTACAGTTTCCAGCCAACGGCAAGCTGCAATTGACCGATTGTGTACAATAAACTGACTTTCTGCTTCACAACCACTATTGTACGTTCAAAGAGTTAGATCCATTTACACGCCGGGTGGCGGTAATATTTTTTGGGTGATTAGTGCATTCCAGTGACAGAAACGTACAGTTTCCAGCCAACGGCAAGCTGCAATTGACCGATTGTGTACAATAAACTGACTTTCTGCTTCACAACCACTATTGTACGTTCAAAGAGTTAGATCCATTTAAACGCCGGGTGGCGGTAATATTTTTTGGGTGATTAGTGCATTCCAGTGACATAAACGTACAGTTTCCAGCCAGCGGCAAGCTGCAATTGACCGATTGTGCTAAATAAACTGACTTTCTGCTTCACAACCACTATTGTACGTTCAAAGAGTTAAATCCATTTACACGCCAGCTGGCGGTAATATTTTTTGGGTGATTAGTGCATTCCAGTGACAGAAACGTACAGTTTCCAGCCAACGGCAAGCTGCAATTGACCGATTGTGCTAAATAAACTGACTTTCTGCTTCACAACCACTATTGTACGTTCAAAGAGTTAAATCCATTTACACGCCGGCTGGCGGTAATATTTTTTGGGTGATTAGTGCATTCCAGTGACAGAAACGTACAGTTTCCAGCCAACGGCAAGCTGCAATTGACCGATTGTGTACAATAAACTGACTTTCTGCTTCACAACCACCATTGTACGTTCAAAGAGTTAGATCCATTTACACGCCGGGTGGCGGTAATATTTTTTGGGTGATTAGTGCATTCCAGTGACATAAACGTACAGTTTCCAGCCAACGGCAAGCTGCAATTGACCGATTGTGCTAAATAAACTGACTTTCTGCTTCACAACCACTATTGTACGTTCAAAGAGTTAAATCCATTTACACGCCGGCTGGCGGTAATATTTTTTGGGTGATTAGTGCATTCCAGTGACAGAAACGTACAGTTTCCAGCCAACGGCAAGCTGCAATTGACCGATTGTGTACAATAAACTGACTTTCTGCTTCACAACCACCATTGTACGTTCAAAGAGTTAGATCCATTTACACGCCGGGTGGCGGTAATATTTTTTGGGTGATTAGTGCATTCCAGTGACATAAACGTACAGTTTCCAGCCAACGGCAAGCTGCAATTGACCGATTGTGCTAAATAAACTGACTTTCTGCTTCACAACCACTATTGTACGTTCAAAGAGTTAAATCCATATACACGCCGGGTGGCGGTAATATTGTTTGGGTGATTAGTGCATTCCAGTGACATAAACGTACAGTTTCCAGCCAACGGCAAGCTGCAATTGACCGATTGTGTACAATAAACTGACTTTCTGCTTCACAACCACTATTGTACGTTCAAAGAGTTAGATCCATTTACACGCTGGCTGGCGGTAATATTTTTTGGGTGATTAGTGCATTCCAGTGACATAAACGTACAGTTTCCAGCCAACAGCAAGCTGCAATTGACCGATTGTGCTAAATAAACTGACTTTCTGCTTCACAACCACTATTGTACGTTCAAAGAGTTAGATCCATTTACACGCCGGGTGGCAGTAATATTTTTTGGGTGATTAGTGCATTCCAGTGACATAAACGTACAGTTTACAGCCAACGGCAAGCTGCAATTGACCGATTGTGCTAAATAAACTGACTTTCTGCTTCACAACCACTATTGTACGTTCAAAGAGTTAAATCCGGTTTTATTTTTGGGGTGCTTATTGAATTAAAGAGTATGTCAGACAACACGCAGAGGAGTGGCAGAGGAGGCAATGTTTCAGGAGCGAGCAGACGTGGCAGCAGAGGAAGGGGTCGAGGCAGCACTAGTCGCAGCCAGAGGCCAGTGCTCCCGGTGTCATCCAGCAGTCGTGTCTCCACCGACAACCCTGCCGTCATCGATTGGTTGACTCGGTCGTCTTCCTCTTCCCAGGTCACCTCTGACACCTACAGCCAACGGTCGGTGGGTACGTCAGACACAACCGTTAGTTGGCATGGCCCGGGAGCAAGCCCACTGAAATCACGTGTCCTCGACCTGCCCCTGTCCTTTGGTGTTCCCTCACCAAGCAAAGTATCGCATGCTGTGGGCTCAGCCCCACTGTACAGTGAGGAAGAGCTAACAGAGGGCGGTCAGGAACGGGGGGAGACATCTGCCTCTTCAGCAGCCAGGCGAAGAAGTACTGGCGAGGAGAGTGGCTCGGTAGCCGGTCTAGAGACAGGTCTGTCTCCTGACCCACACGCAGCCGAGGGGGCTAGTAGTGACGCGGAGACCCTAATTGATGATGATGAGGCTGATCGCACTTGGCAGCCTCGTCGTCATCAGGCTATTGCTTCCGCATCATCAGGAGAAGAGGGTGCCAGCTTGCCAGCGAGCAAAACAGTCGGTGGGTTGCCCAGGAGGCAGCAGGGTCGCAGCAGTGTCAGTGGAGCCAAACGGCCACGGAGTAGAGCACCAGCTCCACTGCAGCCTACCACCACGGCCAGTAGTGGTGCCGGTGTGCACGGAGGAAGTAGCAGTCAGCCAGTGAGAAGTAGCGGGGGCAAAGTTTCCTACTCGGCGGTGTAGCAATTTTTCGTCAAGCCGCCCGAGGAAGTAATCGTAGCCGTATGTTAACTATGTGGCCAGAAAGTCAAGCGTGGCCAGGGGGCCAATGTTGGGACTACAGCGTTGCGTCTATTGCTTCCGCATCATCAGGAGAAGAGGGTGCCAGCTTGCCAGCGAGCAAAACAGTCGGTGGGTTGCCCAGGAGGCAGCAGGGTCGCAGCAGTGTCAGTGGAGCCAAACGGCCACGGAGTAGAGCACCAGCTCCACTGCAGCCTACCACCACGGCCAGTAGTGGTGCCGGTGTGCACGGAGGAAGTAGCAGTCAGCCAGTGAGAAGTAGCGGGGGCAAAGTTTCCTACTCGGCGGTGTGGCAATTTTTCGTCAAGCCGCCCGAGGAAGTAATCGTAGCCGTATGTTAACTATGTGGCCAGAAAGTCAAGCGTGGCCAGGGAGCCAATGTTGGGACTACAGCGTTGCGTCAGCATATACAGCGTCGCCATTCGGTGGCCTGGGAAAACCGTGATAAAGATACGGCGGTTCTGCCTGCCCCAGCCCCCGCTCCATCACCCGCTCCGTTACTTGCTCCGTCACCCGACGTCAATCGCCCTCTATCAGCCAGTCAAGGCTCCAACACCTCTGCTGAGGGGAGTTGTCGCTCGTTGGCATCTTCCGCTCGTTCAGATGCTCCTTCTCCTGCTACTCCTCTTCACGGATTCCGTCAGCAGTCTTTCTTGGAATCCGTTTCCAAGAGACAACAGTTTGCGAGCACGCACCCGACGGTGCAGAAGCTGAACGTCCTCCTGTCCAAGTTGCTGGTGCTGCAGTCCCTCCCTTTCCAAGTGGTGGACTCAGCACCTTTCCGAGAAATGATGGCTTGTGCCGAGCCGCGGTGGAGAGTGCCAAGCCGGCATTTCTTCGCCAAAAAGGCAGTGCCAGCCCTGCATTCACATGTAGAAGAGATGGTGGGCCAGTCTTTGAGCATGTCGGTCTCTGCCAAAGTGCACGGCAGCGCCGACGTGTGGAGCTGTAACTATGGTCAGGGACAGTACATGTCATTTACGGCCCACTGGGTGAACGTGGTGCCGGCACAGCCGCACCAGCAACTTGGACAGGTCACGCCGCTTTTGCCTCCACGTTTGCACGTCCTTGGTCCAGCAAAGGTGTCCGCCTCTACCACCTCTTCTTCCGCCGTGTCCTCAGCCGCCACCCCCGTGCCAAGTCCCATTACCCGACCGGCATATCACATGTGCAGGGCGCAACGGTGTCACGCTGTGCTGCACCTGGTATGCCTTGGCGAACGTAGTCACACAGGGGAGGAACTTCTGAGTGTAATGAACAGAGAAATCGACAGATGGCTGTCTCCGCGCAAACTGAAAATAGGAACCATGTTGACCGACAACGGAAAGAACATGGTGTCTGCTCTGCGCCAAGGAAGGTTGTGCCATGCGCCATGCATGGCTCACGTGTTCAATCTGGTTGTCAAGCGGTTCCTAAAATCCACCATCCCACTGCAAGACATCCTTAAAATGTCACGTAAACTTTGCATGCATTTCAGCCATTCCTACACCGCAAAGCACACCCTCCTTGAGCTGCAGCGGCAGAACAGAATTCCACAGCATCGCCTGATCTGCGACGTTGCAACAAGGTGGAATTCAACCCTACATATGTTAGACCGCCTTTACGAACAGCGAAAGGCCATCACCGATTTCCTGATGTTACAAGCGGATAAAGGTACTCCCCTGTGTAACTTAGATGTCAGCCATTGGCAGCTCATGCGTGACACCTGCCGCTTGCTCAGGCCCTTTGAGGAGGCCACGCTATTCGTGAGTCGGCAGGACTATGGGATGAACGACGTCATTCCTCTGTTGAACGTCCTGGAACAAATGCTGTTAACAATGGCTGGTCAGGGTGCGGTAGACGTGGCGCACAGATCTCAACGCCACATGACCCCTGTGGGGGCAGGACAGGAAGAAGAGGAGGAGGTAGAGGAGGACATTGGTGCTCAGGAATTATTGAGTGAAATGGGTGGTTTTTCCACTCAGCGGACAGGAGTGGAGGAGCAGGAGCATCTGGTAGAGGAGGAGGAGGAGACAGAGGACCCAGACGCACCGTGGCAGTATGCTGTGGAGATGGAGGCAGGGAGTCCCTCGCATTCCTTGGCACAAATGGCCCATAGCATGCTCGGTTGCTTGTGTAGCGACAGCCGAATAATAACCATCAGACAGAGGGATGACTTTTGGCTGTCCACCTTGTTGGACCCTCGCTACCGTTCAAAAATGGTGGCCTTTTTCACACCTGCTGAGATGGAGGCCAAAATACAGTACTATAAAAACCACCTATGTAGTCATGCAGTATATAGCCCTATCGGCCACTTTCTGGCATCCAGTTGCTGTAGCCCCCATCACCACACTGTGCCACGGGCCCCTGTACCGCCTTCTCATACTGCTGCCAGATCCATCCTCTGCCATGTGCGTCTTTGTCGTCTGCTCACGCTGCTGGGTTCCAGTTTTAAACCTAGGCCTGTGTATGGCTTCCGAATACTGCTGCCTCCACCGCCACCCTGCGCCATGTGCCTCTGTCGTCTGCTCACGCTGCTGACGGCTTCCGCTTTTTAACCTAGGCCTGTGTATGGCTTCCGAATACTGCTGCCTCCACCGCCACCCTGCGCCATGTGCCTCTGTCGTCTGCTCACGCTGCTGACGGCTTCCGCTTTTTAAACTAGTCCTGTGTATGTCTTCCGAATACTGCTGCCTCCACCGCCACCCTGCGCCATGTGCCACTTTCAGGTCTCCTTACACTGTTGGTGGGTTCCATTTTGTGATAGGGTGCTGTATGGCCTTCCATTGCTGCTGCCTCCACCGCCACCCTGCGCCATGTGCCTCTGTCGTCTGCTCACGCTGCTGACGGCTTCCGCTTTTTAACCGAGGCCTGTGTTTGGCTTCCGAATACTGCTGCATCCACCGCCACCCTGCGCCATGTGTCTCTGTCGTCTGCTCACGCTGCTGACGGCTTCCGCTTTTTAACCTAGGCCTGTGTATGTCTTCCGAATACTGCTGCCTCCACCGCCACCCTGCGCCATGTGCCACTTTCAGGTCTCCTTACACTGTTGGTGGGTTCCATTTTGTGATAGGGTGCTGTATGGCCTTCCATTGCTGCTGCCTCCACCGCCACCAAGCGCCATGTGCCTCTGTCGTCTGCTCACGCTGCTGATGGCTTCCGCTTTTTAACCGAGGCCTGTGTTTGGATTCCGAATACTGCTGCATCCACCGCCACCCTGCGCCATGTGTCTCTGTCGTCTGCTCACGCTGCTGACGGCTTCCGCTTTTTAACCTAGGCCTGTGTATGGCCTTCAATTGAAGCTGCTTCTGCTCCGCCACTCTGCCATTGGACTCTTGATAGTCATCTCCCCACGCTGCTGCTGGGGGGACTTTTTAACATAGGCCTCTGTATGGCCTTCAATTTTAGCTGCTTACGCTCTGCCACTCTGCCATGGGCCCCTGTACCGCCTCCTCATGCTGCTGCCAGGCCCGTAATCTGCCATGAGCCCCCGTACCGACTCCTCATGCTGCTGCCAGGCCCGTAATCTGTCATGGGCCCCTGTACCGCCTCCTCATGCTGCTGCCAGGTCCAGAGTGTGTCATGGGTCCCTGTACGGCCTCCCATTGCTGCTGTCTCCATCGCCACACTCTGCCATGTGCCACTTTCAGGTCTCCTCACACTGCTGGTGGGTTCCATTTTGTCATAGGGTGCTGTATGGCCTCCCATTGCTGCTGCCTCCACCGCCACACTGTGGCTCCACACTCTGGTTTTGGCCCCGTGACTGCCCAAATGAGTGAAGTGTGCGGTGATTCTAAGATCGACGGCACTCATCTGCATGTCATACTGACTGACAGTATTATTTCTCTTCCCCAGCAGACTCCAAGGGCATTTAAATTAAAGGTACAGTGTTCTGCACTAATATAAAGGCTCTCTGAAGCCTAGAAACACCCTTTTTATAAGTTAAATTCGCAGCGAATATATTCGGCACGAAGCGAATTTAATCGGCGAATTCGGCGAATCAGCCGAACCGAATTTTTGAATAATTCGCTCATCTCTAGTTGTAACCCCAGCATCACCCCATCCTTTAGTGAGGCAGTTCTACTCGGGTGGACAGAGTTGCATGGCCACAAGATAGTCTTCCATATTGTTGTGCATGCAGATGACTCACACTCATTCTTCAGATATCAGCTTCCCCTGCAACTTGCTGGTTTGGAGAAGAGTAAAAACACCCACACCACACACCCCTGGGAATTTTAGAATTTTAACAGTATATACTGTATACATGGAGTATCATTATCTCATTCCATTGGTTCATCCCTTTTAGGGCACTGGGTTGCTAGATGACTCAGTTGGTAGCATGTCTAGCAACAAACCTCACAGTATTTTCTATTAACTCTATTAGTTATTGGGAGGTTTAGGTGCTGAGGTGCTTTTGGAAGGGGTATTGTTCTCCTTGCCACTCACACCTTGTCAGAGTGTGCCTCCTTGCATTAAGGCATTTCTGTTGTTGATGAAGTGCACTCTAAGAAATTCTCCTTTATTCACCAAACAAAAAACACTATCAACTTTCATCAATGAAAACTACATGTAAACAGGTATTTGCTCAGCACAAATGAAACAGCAGCAAAGTTCCACAGAACTTTTTGCATAATCCTGTGCTATTTTGGTAGTCACCGAGCTTTTCTGGCTGTCACGTGGTCCTCCTGCTTCCTATCAGCTCTAGATTTTTCCTGCTTGCTGAAACCATTATTCAGAATTCCATGTTCCGGGTATTACAAAACCAAAAACTGTTTTTCTCTACTCAGAACTCTACTCTGAAGCCCCTCACATATGTGAGACCCTTGTGTTATATTGAATCTCACTACTACAGTAGCAGGGCAAAAGATCAATCCTAGCGGCAGGAAAAAAACATGGTCAATTTACAGGCCTAGGACAGTCCAGGAAGAATTCATAAACATGGTTAACAATCCAGATGGCAGGCAGAAGCATAGTCGAGAAACAGGACAGAGTCAGTTCAGGTGGAAAGCATAAACGTGGTGGATAAACAATGTAGACGGCAAGCAGAGGCATAGTTGATAAACAGGCCAGAGCCGGTTAAGGTAGAAGGCAGTGGTATGGTTGGTTGAGGCAGCTGGCAAATGATCATCAGAGATATTGAAAACAGGGAAATGGCAATTTGTTAGAAATATGGGCTAATATTTTTGTAACATGTAAAAACATCAGAAGCAGTCCCCGATGCACAGACCTGGTGGAAGGGACACTGGGGACAATGAAAACTGTTGTCTCTTCCATCTCCCCCTCTGCTACATACCCAACATCTTTTTTGGCATCCTCGGCCTGCTTCTGTTGGTGGAATGCTCTCAGGAAAATGGCGCTCGTGAAATCTGCTCCCAGAATCGAAAGTGCTTTCTGGGGGGGATCCTTGCTGGTAGATAAGGGATGTGACTATTTCTTCTATAAATTTGAGGAAGGCGGTGGGTGTTTCTGTGGATTTGGTGTAGGTGACATAAGCATTATAAAAAGTCAAATGAATAGGATAAATTGCAACCTTTTATACCAGAAACAGGGCCTTCTTGTTGCTAAACAGGGCTGTAGCATTTGATCGTTGAAATCCTCCCCCATGTAGAGATTATAGTCTTGGATGCATACAGGCTTTTGAATGGGACCATGTCTTCCAGTAATTTTTACCGAGGTGTCATTGTGGATGGTGGACAGGATGCAAACGTCTCTCTTATGCTTTCATTTCCGGGCCAGCACTTTGTCATTTCTTAGACTTGTTGATTCCCCTCTTTGTAGCCTGGTGTTCACTAGAGCTTGTGGGAAGCCCTTCCTGTTTTTTCAGGAGGTACCACAGGCCAAGGTTTTCTCATGGTACACGTGTCAGAAAAGGGGAAGACTGGTATATAAATTATCTAGATAGATGTGATAACCTTTTTAGAAAAGGGGAAAAGCCAGGTCCCAGACAATTCTTCCATTTGTGCCGATGTACGTTGGGCACTCAGGGGGCTGGAACTAGGAATCTTTGCCTTCGTACATGTGGAACGCATACAAATATCCAGTGGCTCTTTCACAATCCTTGTAGAGCTTTACTGCTAACCTGGCCCATTTGCTTGGAATATATTGCTTGATTCCCAGCCAGCCAGTAAAGTGGACAAGGGATTCATTCATACATACATTTTGGTCAAGGGCACAAAGTTCAGCAAATCTTTGGGAAAAAAATTAAGAACTGGGCAAATTTTATATAATTTGTCATAGGTGGGATGATCTTGGAGCGGGAACTGGGTATTGTGAAATGAAGGAATCACATGATCATCTCATATTGTTACCTGGGCATTACAGCAGAATAAATGGGCATTTGGTGGATTGGGTGTGTAGACCTTAATATTTTTTATGTAAGCCCCATGTTAGGGGTGAGGCCCAAAAATAACTTAAATTCCTCCAATGTAACAGGTCCCCATTCAAATGAATGGGCATAGCATGAACTGGGGTTGTTAGTAATTAATTGTTGGGCAAAAGTTTGTCTGGTCCACAATAAAATGAAGTAAACTGGGCGCATGCGCGGCCAGGGATGATGGCAGACGTGTTCTGCTGAGCTCCGCTCATCCCCAGCCAGGAGTGACTCACCCGCACCGCACTACAGCTGATCTTCTGCCTCGGGTGAGTCACGTTTAACCAAGCACCCGGCCCAGCACCAGGGAGAGGCTTCTATGGGGAAGATAGGGCGCTGGAAGCCCCCCTCCCCGCAGCCTCAGGACCCGCGGCCCTCGCCTCTGCGGCGCTTCCTATATAGGCCGCAATCCCCGGCCTCTAGTGAGAATAGAGGTCCGAGGATCGATCCCGGACCTCTAGCGGCCGCGGAGGGTACTGCACCCTGTATAATTCCAGCACAGCTGCAAACCTCTGCTCCGTTCCTTCCACACATGGGGGATCATGACCCCCAATTGACAGCAGGAGAGGCTATGGACAACCCTACTCCAGGGGGTCTCCCAGCCCCTGGTCTGAATCTTCAGCAGACAAAGTCGTCTCCTCTGCTCACAATCTCCGCGTTAGACGACAAGCTGCAAATTTTTTTACGAAACATTACCGCCTCTATAGCCGCTGAAGTGGGAAAATTGGCTAATGAGCTCAGAGGGGAAATAGCCCAGATTGGGGACCGCACGGATAAGCTGGAAAGTAAGTTTGATGATTTGGTGCAATACGTTCACGTTTTGGAGGAAGATAATGCCTATCTGAAACATTCCATGTCCCAAATGCAGCTCCAGCAAGAGGACCTGGAAAACAGGGAACGGCGCCAAAATATCCGTATACGTGGTTTGTCCGAATCTGTTGCTGATGCTCAATTGCACCGCCATCTACTGTCCTTCTTCATCGCTACTGCCCCCATGGTCCCAGAGGCGGATTGGCGGATGGATAGGGCCCATCGCTCTCTGGGCCCTAAACCGATTGAGGGAACCAGTCCACGTGACGTTATAATCCGCTTCCACTACTTTCAAAGTAAAGAAGCCTTACTATCAGCAGCCCGCCACAAATCTTCTTTGGAGTTTAAAGGTGATAAACTCCAACTCTTCTGTGATCTTTCTCCGATTACTCTTGCTAAGCGACGGGCTTTTAAGCCGATCACCACACATCTTCAACATCATCGTGTCCTGTATCGTTGGGGGTTCCCCTTTAAGCTGGTGGTTGTTAGGGACAACACCCATGTTGTCCTCCGTGATCTTCAAGAGGCGGATTCTTTCCTTAAGCAGTTGGGACTTCCACCTCTACCTGATGATATGTCCTCGCCGCCGCCTACTCCATCCCGCCCTTCTGCCACCCCTTCCAAGATATGGACACCAGTCCGCGGAGGTCGGAGGAGACGCACACCGCAACGTCCACGCCCTCCCCGATCAAGCGACCCTCCTGCCTGATGATTTTCAGGGGTGACCTTTTGTGCCGAATCGGGTGTTTTGTTCGGCCATAGCCTTGCTGGGTGCATTTTATTTTGTTCTTGTTTTCTCTGGCCGGGTTTGACGTCCTCCCGGAAGTGTCGGATGTCGTGCTGCCCTCGATACTGTCTAGCCAATGGCCTAGACGACTTGGGCTTAGTTGACGTTCCCAAGTTTATATCCTTGCGGATACCTGCTCTTCATTGTGTATTTTTTTCTGTTGTGTTATGTTTTCTGTTTTCTGTTTTTTTTCTTTCTACTACATCGATGGTAATTTTTCCATTTGTCATGCTAATACATGTAGCCCAGCCACTGTTATTCTATAATGGCTTTGAGGTTTCTGTCATACAATGTTAAGGGCCTCAATTCTATTCAAAAAAGGTGGATGGCTTTGAAGGAATTTCGATCCTCAGGAGCAGATATCATTTTTGTCCAAGAGACCCATTTCAAATCTACAGGCTCCTTTCGTTTTGCCTCGAGATTTTTTCCCCGTGCCTACTCGGCTTTTGATCCTTCTGGGAAGGCCGGAGCGGCAATTTTGATTGGGTCACATTGCTCCCTTCGGGTTGTTTCCTCCAAAGTTGACCGACAGGGTCGTTTCATTCTTCTGGAGTGTATGTTTGGTGAGACTCCCATAGTTCTGCTGAATTTATACGCCCCCAACACAGGCCAATTGCAATTTCTATCCCAAACACTCGCCGAACTGGATTCCTTTTCCACTTCGCAGGTGATAGTTGGGGGAGATTTTAATCTGATTCTTTCCCCCCATAAAGACAGGAAGGTTCTTTTTGAGTCCTCTCCCTCGAAGCGGCAATGCTCCTCTTCAAAATCCTTTCGTAGATTAATTAGGGAGCATCATCTCTTTGACTCATGGCGGATTAAACATCCTCTCCATAAACAGTTCACATTTTACTCTACCCCTCACCGTAGTTATTCTCGCCTAGACCATTTTTTCGTTTCTGCTCCATTGCTTCCACTTCTGGTATCTTCTGATATTAATCCCATTACTTGGTCCGACCATGCCTCTTTGACTTTAAACCTTTTTTTCCCCCCTCTTATATCCAAACCTTGTCATTGGCGCCTTAATGAGACCTTTCTTTCCACAGACCATCTTAGAGATGAATTATCACAGGGACTTGATACTTATTTCACCCATAATGTTGGTTCCGTAAACTCCTCCTCAACTCTATGGGAGGCTCACAAGGCGGTTTTTCGAGGGCTCTGTATTTCTATGGGTTCTCGTTTAAAAAAGTCCTCGGCGAGTGCTAGGGCTTCCCTCATACAACAGCTATCTTGGGCGGAAGGTCGGTTATTGGCTAAGCCATCTATTCCTGGGCTCCAGAGGGTAATTTCTCTACGGGATCAGGTTAAAGCTCTTGACTCCAGTAGGACTGCTCAATCCCTCCTTTGGGTCAAGCAGAAATTCTATGAATTTTCCAATAAGCCCCATCGTATGTTAGTCAATCGTCTCAAAGCTCAGTCCCCTTCCACGATGCCTGACTTACTAATACAGCCAGATGGAAGCCCCACTTACGATCCTCGGGCTATGGCAACTCTTTTTGGCTCATTTTACGGGAAATTGTATAACTGTTTAACTCCGGACCTGCACCCACCCCTCACACAGTCATTATTTGATAATTTTTTTGATACATTGTCACTCCCGAGTATTTCACCTTCGGACACTGCCACCCTTAATGCTGACATTACCCTAGAGGAATTACTGGACACAATCAAACTTCTCCCTTCTCGTAAAGCTCCGGGACCGGACGGACTGCCCTACTCCTACTATAAAACATTTATTGGTATTCTGGCACCGCATCTCCTCTCTCTATATCACGATCTTTTTAAGGGAATTATACCTCAGTCTGAATTTTCCCGTGCATATATCTCGGTCATCCCTAAACCCGATAAGGATCATTCTATCGTGGACAACTACCGCCCCATTGCCCTACTCAATTCCGATTATAAGATTTTTACCAAAATTTTAGCCAACCGATTGTCCGGAATCATCTCCAAGATCATACATAGGGATCAAATGGGCTTTGTACCTGCCAGACATGCCGCAGATAACACTAGGAGAACTATTGATCTGGTTGATCTGGTTAACAGGTCCTCTACCCCTACAGTGTTATTAAGCTTGGACGCTCAAAAAGCTTTCGACCGTTTAAGCTGGCCTTATATGTTCATGGTCTTGGAGAGATTTGGTTTCAAGGGTCCATTTGTAGCAGCTTTGAAGGCCCTCTATTCATTCCCCCTTTCACAGGTCAGATTAGCTTCTTTTCTCTCGCCTCCCTTTCAGATGTCAAACGGAACGCGTCAGGGCTGCCCACTCTCTCCTTTACTGTTTATTCTTTGTCTAGAACCTCTAGCCATCGCTATTAGGTCAAACCCGGATATTCGCGGGATACAGTCACATTCCCATGAGTACAAATTATCGTTATTTGCAGATGACATTCTTCTCACGCTTACGAGTCCCCATACTTCTTTACCGATTTTGCATAAGTCCTTGAAACAATTTGGGGCTATTTCAGGTTACAAAGTCAATACGTCCAAAACTGAGGCACTCCCAATACATATCCCTCCTATCGTTTTGTCCTCGCTTCAGGAAGCCTTTCCCTACCGGTGGTGCACACACTCTTTAAAATATTTAGGTACTAATATTTCTCTCTCTTACCAATCCATATACGAGGCCAATTTCCCCCCTTTGTTTATAGCAATCTCTCGCTCTCTGAAATGTTGGGATGCCTTGCCCATCTCTTTTCTCGGTCGCATTAACGTTCTAAAAATGACCGTGTTATCCAAACTCTTGTACTTGTTTGCAACTCTCCCCGTTCCCGTTCCCATGTCCAAGCTTCACTCGCTTCAGAAATCTTTCCTACACTTTATCTGGCACAATATGCGGCACAGGATTGCACGTTCTGTTCTGCTTTCTCCGCGTTCTAGGGGAGGTCTGGGAGCGCCGGATATAATCAAGTATTATTATGCAACTCACCTTAGTTTTCTTCTGTCATGGTCCACGCAACACCCTCCCAACACATGGACTGAGATTGAATCTTTACAACTGTCCCCAGTTCATCCATGTTCCCTTCTTTGGTCCACCGCGGCAGTGGATATCTCTTCCTTCCGCCATCTATTCCTTGGTCCCATGCAATTTTCATTGACGGTATGGCAGAAATGTAAGACTCAATTTACTCTAGCCTCTGAATGCTCCCCTTTGACAAATATCCTCTACAACCCTAACTTGCCAGACAATATGGCCATATCTCGGATGTCTCTTTGGGTGGTATCTAACCTTTTTCAATTGCGTCACTTGGTACATCCGGTGACTCGTAAATTACATTCATTCCCGGATCTCCAGAAAAAAGCTTCTTTACCTCCTCATCACCTATATATATATTTCCAAATACGCCATTTTTTCTCTACTCTATCACCCTCATTGATCCTGGGGAAGCCTACACCCTTCGAACGTTTATGTATGCAAAGCCCCCACCAAAGGGGTATTATCTCCAATACTTATAAAATTCTTATGGCTGCATCCCCTTTATCTAATGAAACTCACCTTTACATGCGTAGGTGGTCCCAGTTTGTACAACGTTATATTGATTTACTGACGTGGAAGAATATTTGGGTAAATGCATCTAAATCTTCTGTTTGTGTGGTTTTTAAGGAAAACATTTATAAGATTATGATGTTATGGTACAAAACACCTGAGGTTCTTCATGCTTTCAACCCGAGTGCTTCTCCTGTCTGCTGGCGCTGTGGTAAAGATTCAGGTTCTCTCTATCATATTTTTTGGACTTGTAAATCTATTGTTCCTTTTTGGGAGGATGTCCGTTCCTTGTTGCAATCAATGCTGCATGCCTCGCTCCCTTTTGACCCTCTGCATTTTTTGCTGGGCTTGCCATTCCCGGGTCTATCTAATCCAGCCAGAAAACTTGCTGCTCACGTGTTGACCGCGGCCAGGAGAAGTATTCCTATGGGTTGGTTATCTTCTACTCCCCCCACACTGCTGACTTTGTACAAACTTATTGCTGAAGTAAGACGGATGGAGTATTTGACTGCTTTACATAATTGTTTGTCTGCTGTATTTGAGTTGATTTGGCTCCCGTGGGATTCCTTCATTTCCTCTTTGCCGACTCGAATCTAAGATCCTGATTGTTTCTGCACTGATTTTGTATGACTTTGTATGATTCTATTGGACATGATTATATGTAGTTATGCCATCGATGTTTCTCTCTGTTCTGTTTATAATTTACTTATTTGAAAACCAATAAAAATTGTTAATACAAAAAAAAAATGAAGTAAACTGTCAGGGAAAAATAAATAAAAAATAAATACATTTCAAAAAAAATTTCAGTGTTGGCCTGCACACCTGTCTGTGCAGTGAATGCTTGCTGATTCTGAATTGGAGAACAGCCATAATGGGTTGGCAAGAGCATCTGGGAAGTATGTTTGGGCCCTGATTCTTGTTCAAACATTTTATTAACAATAAACCATAATGTTACAAACGTTACAAACAGGGAGACTTTGTTAATGTACATTGGACATTGAGGTGGCAGTAGGACATAGAAAAAATGAATGAGGATCACATTACAAATGTCTATATAGTTCTAGCGGAAACAGGTATATAAGAGTCGACTACAGATGACATTGTTGTCCCAGCCAATCAGAGTATTGTCTCCCAGGTGCAAGAAAGAAATAGGGGGAAGTTTGGAGGGGGGTCAGACGGGGGGTGGAAGATAGGGGAGGGAAAGAGGAACAGCAACGATGACTCCATGAGCATTCATCAAGTTTGCAGCAGACCTCAGGTGCTGCCTACGAAGGGCTACTGACAGTGTCCTTGGCGCGCAGTATACAAATCAAGGAAGAAGGAGTGATTCATCAAAGTTAGGTGGGAGGAAGTGCTCTACCCAGGGGCTCCATATGCGTAAAAATGTAGGAATCTTGTCTAGAATTGTGGCTTCCACCTTTGCATGTATCATGGCTTGTGTTATTCTGGTTTTGACGGCCGCAACACTTAGGGTGGGGGATTTCCAGGATTTCGCTATAACTTGTTTAGCTGCCGTCGTAACTTGCATAAGGAGCTTGAATTGTGAATTGGAAACTCCAGGGGGGTACCGATTGAGTAGGGCTGTTGTTGGGTCGGGTCGTAGAGTGATAGTGCTAAGTGTAGATATCATGGTGAAAATTTCATCCCAAAAGACTTGGGCCACTGGGCAGTTCCACCACATATGGTAGTGTGTTCCTAGGTCTGCACAGCCTCTAAAACAGTTGGGAGAGTAATTAGGGGTAAATTTTGCGATTCTGGCTGGGACCAAGTACCAGCGGATTAAAACTTTATAATTTGTTTCCAGTGCTACAATGTTCTGTGGTGAAGATTTTGTGTTGGCCCAAATGTGATCCTAATCAGATAGGTCAAGTTTCTTACCTAAATCCACTTCCCACTTATGGGTATACAGAGGGGGGGACGTGGTGATCGAAGTTGTGAAGAGTGAATATAAGCAAGAGATAAGCCCACGTCTCTGAGGGTCTTTGTAGCACGCTCGTTCGAAGAGAGACATGGCATCTGGCCGATTAGTTGTTGTAGCGTAGGGGGCGTAAAAGTGTTGTAGCTGCAAGTATCTGAATATCTCGGAAGCTGGGAGGCTATGCTTTTCCCGCAGCGAGGCAAAGGATTTAAACTTATTCCTCTGTAGGAAATGATGCGTGCGGAGAAAATTAGCTGAGGACCAGGCTTTGAATGAAAGGGGTGTCTGCCAGGCCGGGGGAAAAGCTGGGTTTCGCAGTAACGAAAGCAGGGGATTATGTAGTGATTGAAGGGGATATCAGGTTTTCAGTTTGTCCCATAAGGATAAAAAGTGAGAAGTGATGGGGTTGGTTATAGAGCGGCGGTCTATTGGCCTCAACCAGAGTAAATTAGCCGTAGATAAGGGGTCACATTCTATCGACTCTAGTGCCACCCATTGTGGGATTTCAAAGGTTGCATGATATTTAGGTAATTGGGCTAAATGCGCTGCTTGATAGTATTTGCTGATGTCAGGTAAGCCTAGACCACCATTGAGCTTAGAACGGTATAGGGTGGAGCGTGGTTGGGCCCTGATTCTTGGGGTTTGATGGTATATTCCAGTGCTGGTACTGGGCCTTTCATCCATGGGTCTAGCGCCCTTGGCGTTTGCCGATTGACCATTGAGGTGTATTGCGCTACTGGTGGCTGCCTGGTTTTCAGAGCACTGTATCCTTTTAGGAGGGACCCTTTTCTCCTCTGATTCAGTTGCTGATCCACTACTTTCAATGGGTTCATACACTGAATCTGAATCGGACAGTGAGAGCTCCCCACTGCTCTCATCAATTATACTGAGGATTTTGAACTTCTCACTAGTGTAAAGTTTTTTTTACATGGCTGGCACTTGGACAGGTAGACTGCTGATGGTGGCTGTAGGATGGGTACCCCGGAGAAGGTGACTTTGCAACGGTACTCTGCTGATGGTGGCTGTGTGATGGTATGCTACTGATGGTGGCTGTGTGAAGGCTACACTGCTGATGGCAGCTGTGTGATGGGTACTTCTCTGATGGCAGCACTGATGGACGATGTGCAACAGGTGCACTGCTGATGGGCACTGATGGGCAACAGGTGCACTGCTGATGGGCACTGATGGGCGACCTGTGCACTGCTGATTGGCACTGATGGGCGACAGGTACATTGGTGATGGGCGCTGATGGGGACAGGTACACTGATGGGTGACAGGTACACTGATGAGTTACAGGTGCACTGATAAGCAACAAGTACACTGATGGGTGATAGGTACATTGATGGGCAACAAGTGCACTTTTGGGTGACACACTGATGGGCAAGAGGTACACTGATGGGCGACAGGAACACTGATGGCAGGCACTGTGACAGGGGCACTGTGGCTGTATTTTTGTGCACTGTGCTGTGTACAGAATGGTAACTCACTCTTAGAAGATTCCTTTCCTCACACAAGATCTGTGTGTGAGGAGAGGTAGCTGGTAACAGCTAGTTACCATTCTGTATTTACATTTGTGACCGGCTGTGATTGGACACAGCTGATCACTTGGTAAAGAGCCAAGGCCAATGGCTCTTTACCTCGATGGATGATGGGCTGTGTCCAAGGGCCACAGTTCACAAGCGATCGGCGCTCAGCGCCGCATGCCTCCGGAGGGTGTGCATGCAGGGCTAGAGTGGGAGGACATCATATGACATCTTCCCAGAACGAGTGAGCTCTAGCCCATCATTCATTTGCCTATACGGCAGGCAGAAGGTGGTTAGATATCTTAATGATCGAATAGCATAGAAAACCTTAGAAAATATTTTGTGTTAGTGTCTACATTCTGATCCATCTGAAACACATTAGAAATTATTTATAATGCCTAATTTAAGCTGGGAATACACATATAGCAGGAACCAGCCAACTTTTCGTACCTGTGTTTTGGTAGTCTGTTCAACAGCATCCAATTTAATGACCAGCTTCTGTCGAACAGCCCTGCTGCAAAACCAGCATTTGATCAGCACTTGCTGCCAATGGCTGCAATGTTGATCTGTGAAGTCTTACAGGTGTTCTGATACAATAGTGCAGTGGGGAAATCCTTTCATTCACATCACTTGTATGGAAGTGGGGATCCGTGGGTGGGTTGAACTTAAAAAAAAACTTTAAGTGTCTACCCTGCTTAACCATTATAAGGTTTATCTACTGTATTAGCATTACTTATTTAGAAAGAGCCAAACCATCAGCTAAATAAGCAAAGTAAGGATACATCTAGGCTGAACAAAATGATAGCATAGGGAAACACATAACTTTAGGAAAAGAAACCTGTCTAAAAAGGCTAATGATCTTAAAAGGGACATAAATTCAAAATGTAAAAATTTACTAGGTTATAGGTAAAAGAGAAAGTAGTAGCATTAAAATCTACATTTTGTCTTGAATTCCTCCTGAAAAATAGCAGTGCACTTCCTTTTATGCGAGTGTACTTCTGTACCTACAGCCTCATAGCTGTACATCTGCAGTGTGAGATCATCTAAGACACTGCTGCTTACTGTTAGTCTCACCAGATTTGGAGTGGTATTTGGTTGTGTCACTACTGTGCTGCTTGCTGGAAAGGAATCTATACTGCATGGATCTCACTACTACTACTTTATCGATTATGTGAATCTGTGCTTCCTTCACCTGTCCTGCTACATTTTTATTATTGGCCCATCAGTTGTCAGATCATCAGTTATCAAGAACAGCTTCATAACAAGGAAGCAAATCACTATTCCTATAACTTAATGACTGTCCCTACCTTTGCCTTTTGCATGCCTTTTTGGGTATGGCTTCCAGAGTTTTGGTTCTCTTTAGTGAAGAGAATATATGCATACATCAGGGACATCCAGTAACTATCCAAGCAGGTTTACCCTGCACTTTTATGCAGCGGGACAGCAAGCACAGATTACTGCAAGAGGGTTTTGTATAACAGATCCATAGCATAAAAAAACAAAACATCTGCTAATCTACCATTAATGAACTCAGTCTCTGACTAACAGGGTTTCCCCCTAATGGGTTTCCCAACACAAACAGGCAGCATGTGTACTTTTTTGTGTGTTTTTTCAGCCTTTTCACATAGCAACAGGCTGCTGCAGCAGAGAGACACGGTGATTGAGCCCTGAGCATTTGTTTGAATTCATATACTAAAGTCTGTGCACAGTTGAATCTAATAATGAGGTTTGGTGACCAGATCAAGATGTGGCCCTAGGAATGGAGGCTTTATTATTATTATTATACAGTATTTATAAAGCGCCAATAGTTCCCTCAGCGCTGATTCAACCCAAAGCTCTGCAAAACCTCCAAGCTTTGGTATCCAGTATTGAACCGATTGGCATTTGGAGAAAACAAAAAGTGTTTGTATTTTTCACATCACTCATAAAACCTGGAGCCCCTCACCCAGTGTATGTTAGAAACCTAAGTAACACATATACAGCATCCACAATAATGTTAGCCAGTGCCTTACATATTCTCCACCTTTGCTCAGACCTGTGGAAAAGATCACAGTTTGCCAACACTGGATGCATGGCAATCTATAAGAATTACTTTTCTAGGTTCCTGGTATGTGTTCTACTCGAAAATGTAAAGTCTTGTAGACCTAGAAACCACCTATTGATACTTGAGAAGTAACTTGCTACACAAACTCGTGGCTATAAAAATCTTGCCTGAAGGAATGAAAGGTTCTAAGATAGAAGTAAGAGCCAGGAGTTGAGTAAGTGAAATGAATAAAACTCTGGTTTAGCTGATGTTTCACAATCCTGTAGATCAAAGGAACAGGAAAGAGCATTTTCACAAGAATAGGCAGTCTCTGGTTTGAAAGTGAGTATGAAATCAAACTGTGAAAGGAACAGTAGCCAGCAGGCTTGTCTGGGGTTCAAACAGTGAGCTGTATGTGTAGATGGTAAACTGGTGGAGCGAGTCTTCTAAATAGTTTTTTCATTCTTGCAAGGGCAAAATGGCAGTTATTAGTTCACCATTTCCAGTGGAGTAGTTTCCTCTCAGCAGGGGAGAAATTCTTGGTGAAAAATGCACAGGGATGCCTTACTTCTTTAGAGGGGATGGAAGCAAACAGAAGAGAACAGCATTCACCTGAATAAAAAATAATTTGGTTAAATCTGGCCTCAAAAGAGCAGGGCCAGAATGGAAAGTGAATGAAATGCTTCCACTGCTTCAGGTGTCCAATTCTTGGAATCAGCATTCTTTCAAACGAATGCTGTAATTGGTGTGACCAACATTGAGTAATTATTGATAAATAGATGGTAATAAATAATTGTTGGAGATGTGGAGCACCCGATGGGTCCCTTCTCCATATTTGGTGGTCCTGTCCTATCGTCCTGCCCTTCTGGCGGGAAGTCCACTGTATAACCTCGTCAGTGTCCACTTTACCTCTCGATTTCTCCCCGGCCCAATTTCTCCTCCACCATACACCGCTCCCCAAACGTCTATACTTCCGATCGTTAGCAATGCATATGATTAATGCTGCTAGACTTTGTCTTCCTGTGCTTTGGAGATCTACTCAACCCCCCTCAATAAAAGATTGGTTCACTCGTCTGGGAAGAATTGCAGAGATGGAGGAGCTGATTGCTTCCTCCCAAGATAACCCGACTAAATTCTCCCATACTTGGTCGTGTTGGACCCACTTCCAAACGACCCCCGACTACCAATCCCTCATGGGTCTTTCTACCTGACTCTGAGCCAGACCTGTGGCTTTGTATTACACTCTGTATTGTACTGACTCCTCGACCCTTGCTGGGCTGTCGATAACACTTTTCTATTATATCCCTTTCACTGATCAGGTAGTGAGACACTCCTTTTCCCTGGTGCCCGATTGTCTGCTTTATGTCTCTATCCCCTAGGGGATGAGCACACCAGCTCTGTCCTTGGAGCTTCCACCTATATGACATGTCTATCCATACCGCCCCCCCCCCCTTAGTCTCCTTCCCCTTTGACCCTTACCCCCCTTACCCCCCTTTTTTTTTTTTTTTTTTTCTCTTCTTCCTTCTTTGGCTTTCCAGCTTCTCACCATTTTTTATTTTTTCTTTCCTCCCGACTCCTTCCTCGTTGTGCCCTGTACCTGCCAGTACTGTCTTTGCTGTTTTTCACATCTTCTCCACTTCATTTTTTCCCTTTTTCTTTTTCCTCTACACTTATGTTTATTCCGCTGTCCATAGGCAACCTAATCTCACACCCGGAATACACTTGCACATGTGCCTCTCCCATTCCACGGAGTAATTTTCATATGCGTTGGCTACCTTTGAGTGGTACCTTTGCTGCTCCTCCTGGATAACACCGAGCTTTCTATATTTTCGCAACTTCTTCCTTGCACCAGAAGCCCAGCACCTTTAGCTTCATTCCCTTCCCCCCTACTCTGCTACTCGACGATGAAAGAAATCTGGGGGTGCAAATAAATGATCCTGCTCGTTTGGTGATATTTTGTATGCTATGTGGTGATTATGATTGGTGTTTGCCTTCTTTTTTTTTTTTTTTTGCTGTGTTCTCATGTTTTTTTTTTTTCTTCTCCAAGTTCAACTTCATTATTGTTACAGGTGACACGAGAGGGCTTTATTATTTTGTTCACCTGCATATTTCTTATTGTTTGGCATGTGCGATTTGTGTTTTACCGCGTTTTTCTTTGGCACATTGTATTACATTGTACAATTTATACCATTTATATGTTTTGACTTTTTCTCAATAAACTTTGTGGAACAAAAAAATAGATGGTAATAATTTATAAAAAACCAGGAAGCACAGAGTAGCCTTAAGGCCACTGGGCAAGGCTAGTTAGTGATGGCCATTACCTTTTTCAGATCCAGGGAAAGTTCATCCTTGGGAACTTGGGGAAGTTCAAAAGAGCACTTTTCCACCTAGATATTATCATGAAAATGCTTCAGAACATCTGGCCTTTGTGTAGAGAGATCTGGAGTATGGCATTCAGGTTAACAGCTACACAGACATTAAGAAGGTCAGGTAAAATCTCATGGAAGCAGTTTTTCATGATAATTGCATTCAGGTCATGATAGTCTATACAAGGGCAAACAGAACTATCCTTTTTTCGAGAAAAAAGAATCCTTCCCCAGCAGAGAAGGAGGATTTACAGATGAACACCTTTTCATGATTGCCCACAATGTAATATGACATTGCATTGGTTTCAGGTAGGATGAGGGAATATCAGAGGGAGGCAGCGCATTCATAAGGTCTGTGGGGTGGTAGTTGGTCTGCCTTGTGTTTGGAGAAGATATCCTGGAAGTCCTGGAAATGAGTGGATACTAGGCTGGAAGACTCAAATGTAGTTAGAAGAAAGGGGTTCACTGGATTCACTTTGATTGGGAATCTGCAGCTTCAAGAAGATATCAGGCCATCAGATAACAAGTGGCCCAGTACAACAATGAAGAATGCTTCTGAAGCCAAGGGGTATCCAGGAAGACCTTGGAGGAAGCTTGGAGGAGGCAGTACAAGAAAATAAATAGTTTCTTGGTGAAGTACCCCCACGGTCATCTTGATGGGATGTATGGGAGCAAATAGGTCTATCAATTGCTGAAACTGATAAGACTTGTGGAAGAGATTCAGTCATCCAGGTATGTTTCTTAACCAAGGAGGCTGAGAAAAAATTGCCAGCAGCAAAAGAAAGTCTACGAATGTCTCCAGAGTAGTAACGGAGGTAATAAGTGCAGCTGAACAAGAACAGAAGGTCTTTGTAAAGAGGAATGGGTCTGATAGTCTAGTGTCCTAGTGTGCCTTCTTCAGCACACACTAGATGGAGAAGTTTCCCAGCTGCTGAGGACAATGTTTCAGGAATTGTCCTGTTTGCCCACAATAAATACAGAGACCCTGATACAGATGTCTGGTTCTTTTCTCTAATGGAAGGCATGAGTGATCCAATTGCATAGGCTATTCTCTAGAAGGGGTGACTTTAGGTGGTTCTAGGGGTCCCTGCAAATTTGGAGCCAAATGGGTTCTGAAGGTTTGTGCTGGTGGACCCCTTTTGGGCATGCTTTTTGAAAGAAAAGTCAGTCTGGATGGCCAGAAAGACAAGATCATCCTGACTGATAGGAACCAGACCTGTCAGTTCATCCTTAATACATTATGCTAGGGGGAATCTTCCCAACTTCCCCTTAACAAAGCTGAAGGAGGGCACTAGCTGTGTAGGAGACTCAAACATGTACATTGAAGACTTTCCTGAAGAGAGCTAAGAATGCTGATGTGCTGTTATGAACCAGATAAAGTCTTTCCTAGAGTGGAGTGGCTCAGGCCAAGGAATCCCCAGCCAACATGGACACAACGTAAGCCACCTTAGCACAGTAAGAAGGGAAATTATGCCGATATAGTTAAAAGTGTATGTTATATTGGATCTCCAGAAAAGTGAGAAGGTGGAGGTGGTTGTAGGGAAGACTCCGCTGAGGGCTCTGGCTGCTGCAGCAAGGGAGGCCTGAATTTGATCCAGATGATTGGTGACTGCATAGGGATGATACACCATCTGAACTTGGGTAGCCTAATGAGCAGAAAGTTTTTGGGAGAAACCCTTGTTTGGATCCTCAGGTTGCTGTGGAGAATCATACATGTTGGTTTAAGCAAACTATCATGACTTGGGAATTCATTCCCAAAAGGGGTGAAGTGGCTGATCAGTACTGGATGAGGCAGTGAGGCAGATGGTGGTGGAAGCCACAGAGTTGACACAGAATGTTCAGCATACCTGCTTGTTTAGCCATAGTGATATCCCTGAAAAGAGGTATTTAAGGTACCACCTGGTCATCACCTGAGTTCCTAGAGGTAGAGATGTTACACTGCAGGCGCTACCCAGGCTGCAGTCCTCTTACTCACCTGGACAGGCTGCAACTTCACTGGTGAAATTCCCTTGCAGAGCTGGGGCATAGGATTCACAAGGCAGCAGTTAACACTGGAAACATAGCAAAACAACATGGAAATACTCAGAAACACAGACAAGACACACTGGCTGTGAGATCACAAGTGTTGGTAACAAGGCTGGCTGGAACTCAGGGAAACAGACTGGTGCTGAAAAGCAAGCGACAGACTGTAGTGCAAAGGGAGACACAGAGATTAAGGGAGAACACAAGGCTGAAAGCAGGCAGATACACACTGAGAACACTTAGCTGGAAGCAGGCTGGGAGATATTGGAAGCACATTAGAAAATACTGAAGATCACTTGAGGCACAGGAAAACATTAGACAAGAACACAGGGGGCCAATCTGCTACTATGTGGATAAATTGCTTGAACAATGAGAAACCTGCTTACTAGCCCTTTAAAACAGTTCCCCTGTGCGATTAGCTGAAAGCCGGTGGCTGAACATAGAGGGAAAGGCCCAACGCTGGACTGTGGAACAGGTAAGTGTAGACCCTCTCCACACTGGTATATAATCTTTTCAGCAGACTTTGTAATAAAGAATAGTGATATTTGGTTCACGCATATTGCAATACATGTTTAAGCTGGCCAACTGCGTCAAAGTAATCCCCCTATGGCCAGTCCTACTCTGCTCTGCCTACGCAAATGCTACTGTGGACACAATGCCAATATAGGGGAAAAGACAAAGCGGGGGAGAGCTACTGGATTTATGTCTGGCTACTGACCCACAATACAACAAAGATATACCTGTGTTCAACAAGTAAGTGTGACACATACATTGCAATACATGTTCAAGCTTGCTAGCTGCATCAAATAATCCTTCTATAGCAAGTCCCAGGTCTACGTTAATGGAAATATATTTCCAATATGGGACAAAGACTCACCTGGAGGATAGCTACAGGCACAGGTCTGTTCACTGGCCTGCGTTATTTAACAGAATTGGCGGCAGATATGTCTGTGCTCAAATCTAAATAGCTTATATACAGTATATGTAAAAGACCACAGGTGTCAAAGGGATATGACCACATGTTAACATGCAAAAATTCTGAATTAACCCTTTGCACACTGCTATACATTCTTACATACACTATATTGCCAAAAGTATTGGGACGCCTGCCATTACACGCACATGAACTTTAATGGCATCCTAGTCTTAGTCTGTAGGGTTCAATATTGAGTTGGTCCACCCTTTGCAGCTATAACAGCTTCAATTCTTCTGGGAAGGCTGACAACAAGCTTTAGGAGTGGGTCTATGGGAATGTTTGACCATTTCTTCAGAAGCACATTTGTGAGGTCAAGCACTGATGTCGGACAAGAAGGCATGGCTCACAGTCTCTCAGTTCTATCGGGTTGAGGTCAGGACTCTCTGCAGGCCAGTCAAGTTCCTCCACCCCAAACTCACTCATCCATGTCTTTATGGACCTTGCTTTGTGCACTAGTGCGCAGTCATGTTGGAACAGGAAAGAGCCATCCCCAAGCTGTTTCCACAAAGTTGGGAGCATGAAATTGTCCAAAATGTCTTGGTATGCTAATGCCTTAAGAGTTCCCTTCACTGGAACTAAGGAGCCAAGCCCAACCCCTGAAAAACAAGCCCACACCATAATCCCCCCTCCACAAAACTTTACACTTGGCGCAATACAGTCAGGCAAGTACTGTTCTCCTGGAAACTGCAAAACACAGACACATCCATCAGATTGCTAGAGAACTGTGATTGATCACTCCAGTGAACATGTTTCCACTGCTAGAGTCCAGTGGCGGCATGCTATACACAACAACATCTGATGCTTTGCATTGCACTTGGTGATGCAAGGCTTGGATACAGCTGCTGGGCCATGGAAAACCATTCCATGAAGCTCACTATGCACTCTTGTTGTGCTAATCTGAAGGCCACACAAAGTTTGGAGGTCTTTAGCTATTGACTCTGCAGACAGTTGGTGACTTCTGCGCACGGTGTGCTTCAGCATGCACTGATCCCGCTCTGTCGTTTTAGTGGCCTACCACTTCATGGCTGAGTTGCGGTTGTTCCCAGTTATTTCCACTTTGTTATAATACCACTAATCATTGACTGTGGAATATTTATTAGCAAGGAAATTTCATGGATGGACTTATTGCAGAGGTGGCAACCTATCACGGTACCATGCTTGAATTTACTGAGCTCCTGAGAGCTACCCATTCTTTCACAAATGTTTGTAGAAGCAGTCTGCATGCCTAGGTGATTGATTTTATACACCTGTGGCCATGGAAGTGATTGGAACACCTGAATCCATTGATTTAGAGGGATGTACCAATACGTTTGGCATTATAGTGTATTTCTAGCAACATTTAGCATAAAAACAGGGATTTTTGGTTCACATACTGTACATTGCAATACATACAGTATACAAGCTGGCCAACTGTGTCAAAGTAATCACTCCCTACTCAATCCCTACTCTACTCTGCAAAATATTTACTTGCTTATAGGATACTTTAGAGAACAAATAGTGGTAATACGGGGTAGACAGACACAGTTGGAGGAGAGCTACTAGTCTCTCAGTTCCCGATCAGGCTCCTTCCCCCCACTACAAAGCTGTTTGGCCATGTATCTGTCAGTGTGATGGGTGTAATAGCCAGGGAGAGAGGGCAGGAGCACACTGAAGAAGAAATGCCCATTAAAAATACTATGGGACCAACAGATTTATTTTATTTGTCTCTGTCAGGTGCATGAATCGGCTGCAAGCATCGTCACTTTTAATGCCACAACTGATGGAATTATAAATGATGTCTATTGCACTCTTTATGAATTCCTCTGACAGTCTTATTTTCTGACCTTTAGTGTTCTGGTCTACTTTTTAGCCAAGCAAAATTATTATTTTAACTTCCAGCTAAGTGCACAGTAGCTGAGAAAAATGCTCTTGTTGAAAACACCCTTTTCAAACCAAATATTGATTATCCTAACCTTCTATATAAAAAAGCTGTCAGTCACTTACATAAAAAGCATGTAGACCTTGCAAAACCGTTTTAGTTTACTTGTGAATTAATGGATGTAAAAACTAATTACGACATTTACTTCTGGTTGTACACATTTAAGGCACTATTTTCAAGTAGTTACTGAACATAAAGCATTACAGTCCCACTGTAAAGCCTGTAATTTATATTTTAATTTAAAAAGGAAAAGAAAAAACAATAATAAATGAGCAATATGCTACCAAAAAGTTAGGTAATTCTGAGTTATGAAGAGTTTTTCTAGTGAAAATTATTGGTAAACTGGCTACGTTTCATGCCTATGGTATAATTTAGTATACAACTTGAAAAACATCACAGTAAAAAAAAAAAAAAAAAAAAAATTTTGAACTTATTTTGTTGTTAGCAAATTATGATGTTCCAATGGAAAATACAGATGTGTTTAACAAAGGTAAAAGTTAAAGAAGAGGTTAAAGCCCAAATAATCACAGCAAGGAAAGTAGTACTTTGTTTATCTCTGGTAACATTTTTGTCTTATAACAAAGCATGAAAATGCTCATTTTTTTCTGAAATAGAAGACCAGAGGTTCAGCATTCAAGTTGAATGCCCACAAAATGCTGGAATTGTAGCTCAGGCTTCCATTGTTGTGAAACATGTTATTATTATTATTATTTTTGTTAAAGAAGATTCCACAAAAGAAGAGCTATTAGCAGTTCTTGCTGCTAAAGATGCATCAGATAGACATTAATATGAGCTGCTCCTTCCCTGTTTTGAAAGCTTTGGACTGCAGCACAGAGACTTTGCTGGAGAGATGTTTGATAGTACAGCTAACATGCAGAGTTCATTTGTGGACCTACCAGCTAACATAGATACAATGGTTCCAGATTCTGTTTACATCTGGTGCTATGGTTAAATTCTAAAACTATGTATGTTTAATTGTTGTGATAGCCAAACATTTCCTTGGCCTTCTGTATTGCATAGACACTGTAATTAAAAATTCACACAAAAGAATGACCGTGCAGAGAGAACAAATTAAGAAAGGACAAAGACAAGAAAAACTGCAAAAAAGAGGGCACTAAAATGGTGGGCAAAGGAAACGACATTATACAGGTTTGGAGGCAAAAATTTTCTTTTCTGGACATTATTGAGGTCTTAGTTTTTGCTTAGTAGCTTAGCAGGAGTGATTCAATAACTACCACACAAAAAACATCACTTTATGAAATAATTTTTGCATATAAGACCAACTTAACAGTTTACATATTTTTGCCAATATTTGAGATTATTAGTCCCATGTGCAGATACCTCCAAAACAGTGCCATTGATTTTTTGTGTCTTGGGAAAAAATGGTCTAAAATGTATTTTTTTTTAGCTTAAATAGATTGATTTTATTATTATATTATTATACAGTATTTATATAGCACCAACAGTTTGCTCAGCGCTGTACATTACAATGGGAGACAGTACACCAGACAGTACAGTAACAATACAATTCGATACATGAGGGGTTCGAGGGCCCTGCTCCTTGGAGCTTACAATCTAGGAGGGGGGGATAATGGTACAGGAGGAAATAGCTGTGGGTGATGGAGTGGTAGGAAGAGTGGAGGAGATCGGCAATTAGCTGAGGGCGGGGTAGGCTTCCCTGAAGAGATGGGTTTTTAATGTCAAACAAAAGGCCAGTGCATTTGACAAACAAATGAATAAACACATTGAGTGAGAGCAATATTGCCAAGGAAATAGTAATCCTTGGAGATCAAAACCAGCTTTAAGGTAAAAACAGTTGCAAGAATAAAAAAAATAGCTGCAAGATCTTTTATAAAGTATTGCCTCTTAACAGAATGGAATTCTTTAGTCTGAAGTTTTCAAACCTATCCTTTACCAGATTTTAATAGACATCTGGCTGTTGACTGCCATTACCAAGACCTACATGTCCGAGAAAATACAAAAACATCTCAAAGTGTTTGAAGAAGATGCTTTACAGCGGATATGGGAAGTAGCATGAGTAGATGAGCATGCTCAAAAATGGTGCTTCTCAGCTTTACCAATTTGTTCCCTCATCTAGTTCAAAACATTTGTGCAGATGTTGGCAGAACACCCTACAGCTTATGGTGAGGATGGACTCGTAATCAGGTAAAAGAGTCACATTGTAGCTAATGTAATAACTGCTTACATTGCTGCCATTTCTTGCTGCTACAACACAACCTTTACTCAGCAGCCTATGAAAGCCTGTAAGTGGTCTATGAGTACTTGCTGCAAGTGGCATGTAAGAGCACTTTTAGCCAACTAAAACTTAATACTCAACTACATTCCAAATGGCACAAAAATTGCAGGGTGCTTTTATGATGTCTGTAGAGTGTGGATGTTCAACCTTCTAAATCCAATCTTCTAAAATCATAAAAATAGCTAAGAAATTTCAACCGTTATAAAATAATTGTTAACACTAAAAAAGTGTAAGCTTAAAATCTGAACATCACATTATATACGTAGATGATTGTCCACAGTTAGTTTTGGTTGAAGTTAAAGCAAAACTCCAACTAAAATATCAAGATAAACATGAATAGCCAATTAAGTTAAAATAACAAAACCAACCTTTACTGTAATATTTAGCTTTAACCCCAAGTTCCATAGTTTTCACTTATAATTTTTTGCATGTGTATGTGTTTACATATACAGTGTATGGCCCCGGCACATTGATCTCCCTACCATCACAGTAAAAGCACTTCCCTTATGGCAGAGCTGGTAAGAGGGAGATCTTTCCCATCTCCCTGCCAGCATACAGAGCAATAATGCTAATGGACATGGGGTGATTAGGGTGTGCCACGGCACACCCTGTGCACACTCAAATCAATCATAGTGCAAATAAAAGTGCAAAAAACTATAAGGAATCAATAACCATTATCTCAGTGACTCCACAAAAACCCAGTGACTACCATGTTCCCAAAACCAGTGACAGTGAGGTAGAGTTAGCAACTTACCAGATTTTAATCATCAATCAGCAATGAGCATTTGGTGACCATTGCCAAAAAAAGGGGGATCTGAAGATCACCGTCTTCTCATGCATATTTTCTCATGAATGGAATATGACAAGACATACTGTACACTCAGAGAAAAGGGAACGTCTACAGTGCAGTAAGTTTATTAAGATTAAAAAAATGGATAAAACGAATGCACTCACATTTGATTGTGCTAGCAGCATTAATATACAGCGTAGGATGGAATTGAGCACTCCGCATTGCCACTCACAGTGTCTGAGCTGGCGTGCATTCCATAGATCGGATCCAACCCACTGGAAGTGACATGAAAAGGGACCAGAAGTGATGCCAACGGATTAAAATCTGGCAAGTTGCTAACTTTATCTTATGCGGTAAAAGGAAATACCTTCCTTCTTTTTCAAGATAGTAGCGATGTTACGCACGTTGTACATGTATATGTCATGACGTCACGGCGCACTGCACATGTTCATCTGTGATGGCCACCTTTAAGCCTATAAGAGGGCTTTTTATTTTGTGTCGTACAAGCTTCTGAAGCAGCTGGGAGGGAACGGTGTCCCTTTTAAGATGTCCCATCTTAAAAGGGACATTATCCATTTGTATGTATTGTTTGGTTTGAAGAAGGCCTCCATTTCTGCACTGCCATATCACCCAGGATTAGTCCTTTGTGTTGGAGGCAATATATGCACAGGATATCAATACTAGACAACAAAACTGGAGTATATACAGGCGACAAAGTAGCTGTTATTGGTGCGAGGGAGGTTGATGCCTACAGAGGGTGCTTTTTGGTTAACTCATATCTATAAAATAACCCTACACTAATATTCCTTTTCCTCCTCTGGACCACGCATGGTTAATACTTCTCTGGCTTGGATATTTTGTGGCTACATCTTATACATTACCATTTCAGTCTGTAAACAGGATTGAAAATGGAACTATACTTGACATAATCTCCAGTAAAAAATATACTGGGACTATGTTCATTCAACTTTATCTGTGATATGCCAACAAATTTGGAGATTTAGGAATTTACCCATTATACATCCTTGTCAACTATGTGTGGGACTGACCAGGGATCAATATTAGTCCAGCATGCTGTGCATAAATTTAAAAATTTAGTGGCCACTCTTTCTATCCCTGTCTGTCCTCTATGACTGTCCCTTTGTTCTGAGAGCTCTCAGCTTTGATTGGTATCCAATTAATATAATATAAAGATACAATATTTACCATATATGTGTATCACTTTGATCCAAGATATCTTATTGATCTTTAGATGTGGCTCTTGACAATTTTAATGAGTGTGCTTATGTGTTCAATGTGTATCCACTTTTAACTACCATATTTTCCGGCGTATAAGACGACCCCCTACTTTTCCTGTTAAAATGTAGTGTTTAGGCTATACTTGCCGTATAAGACTACCCCTCTTCCAATGCACACCAGTGGGAGGAATCGTGCCCCATCATTGGTGTCAGTGGGAGTAATAGTGTCCCATCATTGGTGTCAGTCGGAGGAATAGTGTCCCATCATTGGTGTCAGTGGGAGGAATAGTGTCCCATCATTGGTGTCAGTGGGAGGAATAGTGCCCCATCATTGGTGTCAGTGGGAGAAATAGTGCCCCATCATTGGTGTCAGTGGGAGGAATAGCTCCCCATCATTGGTGTCAGTGGGAGGAATAGCTCCCCATCATTGGTGTCAGTGGGAGGAATCGTGCCCCATCATTGGTGTCAGTGGGAGGAATCGTGCCCCATCATTGGTATCAGTGGCAGGAATAGTGCCCCATCATTAGTATCAGTGGGGGGAATCGTGCCCCATCATTGGTGTCAGTGGGAGGAATAGTGCCCCATCATTGGTGTCAGTGGGAGGAATAGTGCCCCATCATTGGTGGCAGTGGGAGGAATAGTGCCCCATCATTGGTGTCAGTGGGAGGAATAGCGTCCCATCATTGGTGTCAGTGGGAGGAATAGCACCCCATCATTGGTGTCAGTGGGAGGAATCGTGCCCCATAATTGGTGTCAGTGGGAGGAATAGCGCCCCATCATTGGTATCAGTAGGGGGAATCGTGCCCCATCATTGGTGTCAGTGGGAGGAATCATGCCCCATCATTGGTGTCAGTGGGAGGAATAGTGCCCCATCATTGGTGTCAGTGGGAGGAATAGTGTCCCAACATTGGAGTTAGTGGGGGGAGGAATAGTATCCCATCATTGGTGTCAGTGGGGGGTGGAATAGTGCCCCATCATTGGTGTCAGTGGGGGGGGGAATAGTGCCCCATCGTTGGTGTCAGTGGGGGGAGGAAAAGTGCCCCATCGTTGGTGTCAGTGGGGGGGGGAGGAATAGTGCCCCATCGCTGGTGTCAGTGGGGGGGAGGAATAGTGCCCCATCATTGGTGTCAGTGGGGGGGGAGGAAAAGTGCCCCATCGTTGGTGTCAGTGGTAGGAATAGTGTCCCATCATTGGTATCAGTGACACCAATGATGGGGCACTATTCCTACCAATGACACTTGCTGGCCCCTGTTCCAGTATGGTGCTCCTGCAGCCAGCATATGTGGTTGCAGCAGCACCTCTGGACGGCACACTTACCAGCCGCTCCTTCACTCGATTTTCGCGGGGCCGCTCGGTCGAACCGAATGAAGGAGCAGCCGCGCTTCCTGGACCGGATCGTCGTGGGACCGGAGCCAGGTAAGAGACAGCAGCCCCTGCCCAGCCCTGTACTTAGTGTTCCTTGGAGGGGGGGTGGCGGCGGCACTGAGCCGCCCCCCTAAAAAGTGTCAGGATGCCGTATACCGGCGTATAAGACGACCCCCGACTTTTGAGAAGATTTTCAAGGGGTAAAAAGTCGTCTTATACGCCAGAAAATACGGTAATTAATTGATAAAATGTATTATTAGTTAAATATATTTATTGGTACAGATAATTTTGTTTATAATTTTTCATTTTGGATATATGATTAAAAAATTTTTCTAGGTTGAGGTGTTGAGCTAAATCCATAATTTTTTATGTGAGAGTTCTTTTAGTGCTCATTTCTGAGGAATGCTCCCTCCCCCCCCCTCCTTTTCTACACTTGTAATTGAGTAGTACCTGGCAGGATCATTCATTTTTAGATTTTTCTTTGACACTCCTATGCTCCTTGTACTGCTTCTTCCTCTGACACTACAGCCCTGCTGTATACGGACTGCAAGAGGCTGATACTAGGCCAAACTAAAATACTTACAGTGCTCAGCATAAATGAGTACACCCCAACATATATGCCATACAATCTTTACTTTCCTTTCAGAATCAATATTTTCTATTAGACAATATACTACAAAATACTCCCACAAATGCGGGCCATTGATTGCAAACAAGATTTGTTAATTTGCATACACAAAAAAGTATTTTTCCTAACAAATTCATTCAAGACTATGTTGTGAAAATGAATACACCCAAATGAAAGTTTTAGGAACAAAGCTAAATTTTAGACAGCAAAATCCTAATTAACAAGAATTCAACTACAAATGAGTTTTAATTTAATTATTAATCAAACAGCTGTTTAGCAGACATTTGATTATAAAAGGGTGTTACTTAACAAAGAAAATCCCTTCCCATTTCATGCTGTCAGCAATGGTAATTTGACCAGACCAATCTCAAAAAATGAAACGAAATGGATTCTGTCATTAAAAACATTGACCCCTAAAGGGCTCAATGTTGAAATTGATTTAAATTGTTTCTGACTGGTAGTTTTTTACTGTCCCCCATTTATATGGATGGGTGGGTCCATTATCCTTTTAGGTGAATAAATAACATATATATATTTAATTTTGTTTATTGAGTTGTTTTTATAGTTAAATGTAATATGTTTTTATTTTTATATTTACACGTATTGTGTTTTTTGTGTTTGTACTGTATGTGTTGTGTTTTTGTACTGATAAATATTATTATTGAATTTTTATTAATTATTATTAAGGATACATTCATCATCTCTGGTGGCAGTCGTGGTGTGTGAACAATATGTTTGCATAGGTTCTATGTCATAGAGATTTGTGTTGGTTTTATTTTGTTTATTACACGTTGTTGATTTTAATTTAATTTAATTTTATTGTTTATTATGAAAGGGGACATACTGGCAGCTTATTAATGACTAACTGGCATTGTGGGAAGGTTGGATATTTCCCTATTTATCCCCAATTTACCATAAGTAATCCTGATTGGTTAATTCTTAGGTGGGAGGCACGCCAGTGTAGTATATAAGTGAGGAGGAACCGGAGGACTAGGTCTTTGATAACGCCCTGGAGGAGGGGTGAAATGCGTCAGAAAGATGTACTTCCGGTTTCCTATGTTGAGAGTGGGACATCATACCTGGGTGAGTGGAGCACACGCCAGTCAGTGCGTTCCAGGGTCATCTTGTACATGCTTAGAGCTGATCTCTTACTCAGTGCTGCCAGTTTGGTTTACTTTCTGGAATCCGTTTTACACTAGGAAGTCTGTTTTGGAGGATTTTGTCAATTGGCGACTTATTTTATGTTATAATGTGAGTAGATCGAGCACTATTTTATTCAATTAAAAGTCTTTGCAATATTGTACTATTGGTTCTCCTTTGTCTTCCAATATAACACATCGTTATGAGGGGAAATCCCTTTTGAAGTTGGGTGTAAGGAAGTTCTTGTATATGGAGGAGGCTATGGAGAGGAAATTTTCCCTGAGAATTGGAGGATAATATTGTATCCATAAAGTGCAATTTATTCTTATCACTGGTGAGTGCGGAATACATTAGTATTCATAGGAAGGTGTGGATCCGTGGGGTCTTTTCTCTGTATTACACTTATCCTAAAATTTAGTTTGGAGCACTATTTGCATGTTTAAAGAGGACTTTCTTTGCTTTTGGTTTCATCACTTTTTGTATTTGGACACAAATTTTATATATATTTTTTTATTTTGGTGGTTTTGGACATTTATTTTATAACCACGGAATTTATTATGATTTGTGTATAATTATTTTGATTTATTTCAAGTTTTGCGCTGTTTTATTGTTTCACTGTCAGCAATAGCACCACATGGAAGAGAAATATCACAAGGCCTGAGAAAGAAAATAATTTATCTACACAAGAAAAGTGAAGGCTACAAGAAGAAAGGCAAACCTTTACTTATCAGTCAGAATACTGTAGCAAAAGTAACACAAAAATTTAACAAAGGTCACAGAGACGTCCAGGCCATCCACAGAAGTTAACACCTCGACAAGAGTGTCTTCTGATGAGAATGGTTGAAGAAAATCAACATGTAAATTCACTGCAGTTAGCTAAACAAGTAGAAAGCCAAACTGAGGTGATTGCTTCCTGTGGCACAATATGCCTGTTGTATTTCTGAAGAATAACAGGTGAAAGTGATTCAGTGGCCAAGTTTGTCTCCTGATCTGAACCCAGCTGAACACCTATAGGGAATTCTGAAGAGACAAGTTGACCATTACTCTCCATCCTGCATCCAGGCTCTAAAAGGTCATTCTTGAAAAATGGAAAAAGATTGATGTTGCAATATGTCTCCAATTTGTTTATTCCATACCTAGAAGACTTGGTGCTGTCCTTACAAATCATGGAGGTCATACAAAATACTAGATGTAGTAGTTTTTCTTGTGGTTGTATTCATTTTTGCATCAACTAATTTTAGTAAAACTCAAGATTTTGTAATCTAAGTTATATTATTAACCTTACCTTCATGTGATGAGCTAAACAAATGTTCAATAAAACAAAGTTTTGTCAAAATGTGGAAATGGTTCTTGTGTTCATTGAGATATTGATTAAAATCTTACTTTTCAAAAGGGTTGTACTCATTTATGCTGAGTACTGCACACTGCTTACAATTACAACATATAATTAATGATTCATTAATCTGTGCCTTTTATATCTGCCTGGAGTTCAGTTTTAATAATTTATGTGCAAAACTATTTATTTTGGAATAAATTGCATTCTTGTGTATGAAGGAAACCAAAATATCTATTGGCTCTGTCAAAATGATAATCCTGCCCAAGCGTCTGAATCTGTCTGAGACATTTCTGTAAATGCACAGAATAAGAACCTTAAAAAAAAAACTCCAAAGGCTCCAGACTTAACTTACCGTATTTTTCGCTCCATAAGACGCACCTAACCATAAGACGCACCCAGGTTTTAGAGGTGAAAAACAAGAAAAAAAAATATTCTGAACCAATGGACTGCAGACACAGTACAGGGGATGACCAGAGACTGCTGACACAGTACAGGAGATGACCAGAGACTGCTGACACAGTGCAGGGGATGACCAGAGACTGCGGACACAGTGCAGGGGATGACCAGAGACTGCGGACACAGTGCAGGAGATGACCAGAGACTGCGGACATACTACAGGAGATGACCAGAGACTGCGGACACAGTACAGGAGATGACCAGAGACTGCGGACACAGTACAGGAGATGACCAGAGACTGCGGACACAGTACAGGGGATGACCAGAGACTGCAGACAGTGCAGGGAATGACCAGTGACTGCACACAGTGCAGGGAATGACCAGAGACTGCACACAGTGCAGGGAATGACCAGAGACTGTAGACAGTGCAGGGAATGACCAGAGACTGCAGACAGTGCAGGGAATGACCAGAGACTGCTGACCTTTGGGGAGGGAGGGGGAGCGGGTACCTGAATTTGACAGGTACCCGCTCCCACTTCTGCGGAGTTGTCCTTCCCTCTTCTTCCCGGGCCGGCTTCTGTGACAGCCGGGTGCCCACTGCGCATGTGCTGCGCTTTGTGAATGGCCGGCGCCTTCTGGGACCTTTCATGTGTCCCAGAAGACACCGGATCATTCACAAAGCGCAGCACATGCGCAGTGGGCACCCGGCTGTCACAGAAGCCAGCGCGGGAAGACTGCAGTGCTGGAGCGAGGAACAGGTAAGGCCCTGCAGGAGAGAACAGTTGAGCGGCCGTCCCGGTGTTCTGACATGGCGGCGGCAGAAATACCGTACAGGCCGCTTTATATTCGCTCCATAAGACGCACTGACATTTTCCCCCCTTTTTTGGGGGGAAAAAAGTGCGTCTTATGGAGTGAAAAATACGGTAATACTATATACTGTAGAAGCTCATTTAGGACATCTGGCCTCCTAATCCAACCTGCTGTCAAAAATAGGTGGACGGTGTTGGAGAAACTTTGGCATGCCCCAATTCATTCCAACTCCCTGTTATGGAGTTTGAAACTAATGCTCCCAGACCTGCCTTTGGTTTTCCCAGTATGCGTTAAAAGACACAGTTGGAATCAGACAAAAAGTACTGCCAAGCAACAAACCCAAGCTACATAATTACATTTTTCTATTGATTTTGCTTTTTTCCAATAGTCTTACCTCCACAATGATTTA
The DNA here is from genome assembly GCF_062004578.1 of Staurois parvus. Taxonomy (NCBI): domain Eukaryota; kingdom Metazoa; phylum Chordata; class Amphibia; order Anura; family Ranidae; genus Staurois; species Staurois parvus. Next base: position 3,227,267 of record NW_028317941.1, read on the forward strand.
ACCCTTTACAACCCAAGCTCTATTCAAAATCAGTCATTTGGTCAATCACATTACAATAAGGATCATGTCTTTGTCCATATCAGACATAGACAAATATATAGTCTCACAAAGTATTTCCTAGCTACTTTCAAATTTATTAAACTTGATTTGAACAAAAGTTTATAAGATTTAAATTTTTTTAACTTTCTAAGATTTGCTATGATGAACCAGCATAAAAGGGATCAATCTCTAAAATGTACTGGATTTAGATTTCCCTTCCAAACAATACGTTCTTAAAAATGTCCCTATAAAAAATAGGAGGAGACCATGGGAAAGCACATTTCCCTCTCTACCTGTATGAATCCCTGTTCCCAACCACATAAAGGTTACTACTGTTTGATGTATAATGTGTACAAGATACTATTATGCAGGTACTGCACTCCAGAACATTTGCTGTTAATTGATCCAGGAACTACCAATTTATGTTGCCAATGTTATGATTATGTTGGCTCTTTTTTATCATATACCCTGAGAATGCCCCAGAATTATTCCTTATTGGGGAGATGTTAATAAGCTGCTGTCAGAGCTAACAGGTTGCAGAGCCCCACTGGATCCAATAAAGCACCTTCTAAAGCTACAAATTTAACATCTCTGCAGGCATCTGAAAATTCTCACCACACACATATTAACTTCTACCTGCTTCTTAATTACCTTGAGATGAAAACAAAGAGCTTTTCCCACAAGACAAGGCATAAAAAACTGAATTAAAGAGATAAAACGGATAGAATTGCTTCAAGCTAGGATTCAAAACTTGCTATATGCTGTATAGCAGCTATATATCAGTTTAAAAATCTGTGGCATAGCCCCTTACCCCAGGCAACATAGACCGAAGTACATCCACTTCTTTCTGTCAATGTCTTCTTACCATCATGCAAGCCAACAATTAAGTGTATTAATTAGATTGATGCTATTTTATTTCCTTTTTAAATATTTTTCCTTATATTAGAGGCCTGCTGATTTTGATAGAATTTAATAACATTTATGGTATCCAGATTATTCACATACTCCTGGTTTGAAGTAGAAATGGAGTACAGTTCATAATAAAGCAACTGGTTAGTTGGACCAGCTTTGGGTACATGTGTGGTCATCTGAACCACCACCAATTATTCATGTTCATCTAGAAATGCATTAAAGAGGATCTTCAGTGATCACCACCGACCCCAAAATAAAAGTCAGCAGCTACAAATACTGCAGCTGCTGACTTTTAATATAAGGACACTTACATGTCCAGGGATTCACTGCTATCCTCACTGAGCCAGTTATTCATCGGTCTTTGGGTCCCTAGCATCAGCATATTTACTAATGGAAGACAGCTATGAGTTCTAGCTGCTTCCCAGCCGGCATGCGTGAATCATGCTACCCTTTGTGAATGGTCCCACAACTTTCTAGGACTTGTGACAATTCCCAAAAAGTTGCAGGCAAATAGAGGGGGGTCTGGACTTCCATTCCAATCACCTGTCAAAACTAGGTACCCCCTCCCCCTCAAACAAAATAGTGTCCAAAAGTGTTAGACGAGGAGGGGAGGATGCAAAAAAGTAGAACTTCACCTTTTGAGTGAAGTCCCGCTTTAAAGAAAATGGTGTGGAATGTTTAAAAAAGTAGATAAAACTTAAAGATAGTTAGATTATCAGAAATACCCTACTGTAATTCTCTCAGATTTACCAGTTGTACCTCATTGATATAGGCAATGTTTTTATGTTATTTAAACAGTTTGGCCAACTTTAGTTTAAAAAGCACAATCAAAATGAAACAGTAATTCTGCAGAATTACTCTGCAGATTGGTGTACTCAGGAATCTGCAGGCATGAAGGCCTATTTACTTCACCCAGACTTTACATTGTAAATTTGTAGCAAGTCATAAAAGTAGGGGCTGCAGCAGGGGGCTAGCTTGTGTCGGACAACATGTGGGAATAGAAGCAAGGTTGCCCATGCATCGAGATTTACATAATTATGTCATTGATGGGCCATGGTTTAGGTGGTAGATTATTACCCTACCTAATGTCTTATCAAAGATGGCATTGTGTACAGAAAAGCATATTAACACATTGTCAAGAGGAATACTGATATTTCTATGAGAGGCAATAAATATGACACTATATTACATATACTTATTCCTGGTACACGCTATCAGTTTTTTTTGTTCAACCCCAAGAGCTAGCTGAAGAAAAGAAAACTGAAGAACTTGGGAGGAGCTCGCTGTACTAACTATCCAATGTTAGAACAGTGATCTCCCTGCAGAGCTGACAGGGGTCCCCTCTGCCCTCCTTCACCCAGTCAGAACACACCAGCCAGCAATCGCAGCCATTGGCTGCCAGTATTAATTGAATGCCGATTGGATGCTGGTTCTCCACCATGCTGTTTGACAGAAGCTGGCCATTCGATTAGCTTCTGTCGAACAGGCTAGTATACACATGGGCCAAATGTTGGCCGGTTTCTGTTGGACCTGCCAATACCAGCTGATATTCAGTCCATGTGTGTGATATTCAGTCCATGTAACAATTACAGCACCAATCTTGTCTCTAAATATCACCCAAACCAAACTCTCCGCTCCTCGCAAGACCTCCTACTCTCTAGCTCCCTTGTCTCCTCCTCCCATGCTCGTCTCCAGGACTTCTCCAGAGCTTCCCCTATCCTCTGGAACTCTCTACCCCAATTTATTAGACTATCGCCTACTCTGCTCACTTTTAGGCGATCTCTGAAAACCTATTTCTTCAGGGAAGCCTATCCTGCCCTCAGCTAATATTGGAATCTTCTACTCTTCCAACCAGTCTATCCCCCACAGTTACTACCTTTTGTACCAATAGCCCCTCCCTCCTAGACTGTAAGCTCCAAGGAGCAATGCCCTCAAATCCCTCTGTATTGAACTGTATTGTTACTGTCAGGGGCGGACTGACAATTCATGGGGCCCCCGGGCAATAGGGGATCATGGGGCCCCTGTGTCCTTGCCCAAACTCAAAAAAGCCTTTGAAAAAGGTACCAGGGGCATCTCATGGGACCCCCTACTGACCCCGGGCCCTCGGGCAGTGCCCGAGTTTCCAAATGGGCAGTCCACCCCTGGTTACTGTATTGTCTCCCGTTATATTGTAAAGCACTGAGCAAACTGTTGGCGCTATATAAATCCTGTATAATAATAATAATGTGTGTGGGGCTTTGGAATGCATTCAACTAAAATAAAAATTATACCTAATGCTAGATACTAGAATGATGACAAGGCTCAGTGGCATGAGAAAGGCTGTTCTAGAAAATATTCTTATATTTTATCATTGCAGCATGTTCAATTATATTCTAATATTCAATCAGCTGCAGGTGTTTATTATATAAGTACACAGTTTCTAAATCCGTGAGGTTGGTGCTAGCTTTTAGCATGACCAGTAGCTTTTGCTCCATATATGGTATGACGATACTAGCTGGGTTTAGTCTAATTCGTAAAAAAAAGGTTAACAATGTATCAAACCCACATAAAGCTAATTCAAATAGTAGGATGAGCCCCATTTGTATACAAAGTGATGCTGAGAAGAGGTTAAATAAAAGTATTAGTCTGGTATTTGAATGTTTTATCATTTTTTATCATTTGATCATATCCATTCATAACACAGTTTTCTGATATCTCACAGCTCATGTATAAATTAATTATCAATTAACTTAATTCTTTCCCCCTCTGTACTGTTTTTCCTTTCCTATTTCCCTCTCCCATCCCTTCTTGTTTACATTCATTTATAACATTGAATGTTCCTATATCTCACAACTATCCACAAAATAGAATGTCCTTACATCTCCCTATATCTCTATAACCTTAAGTGTCCTTATATCCTACATCTATCCATAACATCAAGTGTCCTTATATCTCCCTATATCTCCATAACATTGAATGTCCTTATATCTCCCTATATACCCCTAACATTGAGTGTCCTAATATCTCATAGCTCATGTAGAATTTATCTATTCATTTTTATCCTTTTTATGATAATAAATTAATGCCTGGTTTTATAATTATTTATAATCATTTTTATGATAGGAATAATCCATTATCTATTTGAATAGTTTTTAAATCTAATATATATCTTTTTGATATTGACAGTATTTTTACGGCATTAGCAATGCATATGTGATGATGAATTCTAATTGATATTACACTGGTTTTATATGTGATGATGGTTTCTGATTAATATTACATTGGTTGTATTTTTAGTAAGCCGCATATAAATGACACATATTGGCATGATCAGGGGTCAGGCTCAAAGACCAGTTGCTATAGCAGAGGAAAGGCTCACCTGAAACCAGCAGGATAGGTACACAGGCACGTCACCGTGGCGGAGGAGTGGGCTCACTCGAGGTGCAGAGTCTGAGTACCAGCCTGTGTTCACCAGAGTTCCTGCTGGTGGAGTTGGATTTTGCTGCGTGTTAGCACCAGGTTGCAGTCCTCAAGATCACCCCACCAGGAGGTGAGCAAGCGTAGGTCCAGTAGTGTATTAAGCAGGTAAGGATCAAATGGAAGCATGGTCAGTAAACAAGCCAAGGTCGGTAATGAGCAGTCGCAGGTTGGGATCAGGCAGAAGCGTAATCGAGAACAAGCCAAGGGTCAATAACAAGTGGTAGCAAAATATGCATAACAGTAGAGAAGGCAAGGAGCAAGATACTGGCTGGAGAGCACAATAATCTTTCAAACATGAAGTGCAGAGACATGGCTTATATCAGGAAGTTCATGGGAGGAGCAAGAGGTTCAAGGTTCATGATAAACAAGGTCAAGGTAGGATCATCCAAATAATTGTCAAGGGAGCTGTGCAGCATTCCAGGTGGTGCAGCAAGAAGAAACATTGCCACTCACTGCAGAAGGTCCAGGTTCAGACCCGGGCTCTCACACACACATATATATATATATATATAATTTACTGGGTTTATTTTATATTTAGTTATTTATATATATATAATCCATTGGTATGCAAATATACTTGAGTTTCCAATCGAGCGCCCAAATGGGTTGAGAAACTCCATCAGCTGAGGCAGGTTAGGGTGTTTACCTGAGTTCTGACTACAAGCATTTAGGAAGATGTACAATGAAGCCTACCCTAAGCGCTCCCGCTGTCCCTACATTAAGCAGGGAGCAAGGCAGTGTTGGCAGACTTGAGAAAGGGGGATATGCCTCCGAAACATGTGTCATCAAGGCAACTCAGGAAGCTTGATTGATAAGTGGTCAGCAATCCTACACAGGCTCACAGTGCTCTGTGAGCTCCACTGTGGAGCAGATTCCAGCTGGAAGTGCATGTGATCCTTTCCCCTTTCTGCCTGCACAGCCTGCAGTGACAGAGAGGATGTTATGAAACCCATTGTACCCCTGGACAGGATTCTTATGTGATCTGTGTGGGATGTTTTAAAGTGCACACCTGATCTGGTTAATGTGAGAGCATTTTATTCCTTTTTAATTTAATAAAGTGTTTTACTTACTGTGCTAGTTGTTGTGTGCTTCCCTTTGTTCTCTTTTTTTTTTAAATGCTACAAATACATATGTTGAAGCAAATATGAGCCAGCCAGGTCTGTGCTGACATTAGCAGTCTGATCATCTCGCTCAAAATATTTTTAAAATATTTCTAGATTTGTACCCTTAGGGGGATTTACTACGACTGGTGCACACAGAAACTGGTGCAGTTGTGCAGAGTAACCAATCAGTTTCCAGGTTTTATTGTCAAAGCTTAACCCTAGGTTCACATCTGTGCGGGTGGTGCCACTGCGGATCCACACAAAAATTTGTGCAGCCACACCACCCACACAGATAAATGCCTACCCGCGGGCGGGTGCCATTAGTTCTAATGGAACGCCGCCCACACTGGAAAATGCGGATAAAATCGTACTGGGAACCGAGGATCCCGTGCGGGCTGCCTTTTCAAAAGAAGTGCAGGGAGTTCTTCCCTGCGTGTCACGGGCACGGGAGTCCATTCAAATAAATGGGCTCTCGTGCCCGCGCAAAACGTGGCCCGCACAACCGCATATATGTGAACCGGGGGTAATAGAATAAGCTGACGATAGAAGTCGATTGGATACTATACACAGCTGCAACAGATTCTGTGTGCACCAGTTTTAATAAATATCTCTGATGTGTCTTTGAATCTGAGCAACAGGTGCTCTTTAATTAACATAAAACCTGCTTGATTGTCCACTTTAAGGTATACTGAATACTTTTACCTGAATAAACATTACAAAGCCAGTAGCTGTATAAATTAGTGTCAAGTGAATTGCATCATCACAATATGTTGCATTTTTAGAGTATTATAGCTGTCAGTTTGTTTACACCATTATTTGGAATATTGCTCTTATCTCTTTTAGAGCAGACTTTGACAGCTTTTATAAGAAAACAGTGACACAGAAAATGGTTGCTTCCACAGAAGGGGGAATAACCAACAGTTATAAAAATTATTTTCAGGACACACCAATAAATTGTGTATATAGCTATAAGGACACACATTAACTTAAAAGCTATAACTGCTTGCAGCATAAAAGTCAGATACAGCGGCTGTAAAATGAGGTGTATGCATTTACTAATAGGATACGCTGCCCCTTTGCTGTTAGCTAAACACATTTTCAGGCGAGATGAAGAAGTAACAAAGCAGATCAATATAGATGCTTTCAAATGCCTCTATTTTGACAATTACTCTTTTATTTACTAATCTTAGTTTATTTAACTCTTTCACTGCCAAAGCCATTTTTGTAATTGTTTTTTCTGCACACATGTTAAAATGTTAAAACCCTCAAACGTTATACCTTTTCTAAAATCGGGGACCATGGAGAAAAGAATGCTGCTAGTTGCAATTTTTTTAAAATTACACAATAGTAGAGTAATATGTTATCAAATGTATATTTTCAGTACAAAAATACACTGTTAATTTAGCATACACAAAAGCAAAATATTACCCAATTTTTGGTAAAAAAAAATAAAAGATGAAGATAAATAAAAGAGTGAATTGATACCAAACATGATCACCTGTGAAATGGCACCAAAGTTAGGTATTCAAAATATCGTTCATAAGCAACAGTTTTAAAGTCTTCACTGGTAATCAATTTAGAGTTACAATGAATAATGGATTTAATGCTCTCACTTAGATGTGCATGTTACGTTTATAATGCTATTGTAGCTTTTGTATGTAGCTTCACCCAATGCATATATTTTTTATTATTATTCATATTTCTATATGTTTGTGCATGTACATGAGGGCGGGAGCTGAAACACTTGTGAAGTCTATTTGTATTTTTTAACCTCTTCTCGCTGGGTTGTCATTCTACAATGATGGCCTGGAGGGACAGCTTTTGTTCTGGGAGGACATCATATGATGTCTTCCCACTTTTGGAGTCTCCCTTGGACACAGCGCATTACTGATCAGGGTAAGGAGCCAATAAAATTGGCTCTTTACCATATGATCAGCTGTGTCCAATCACATGTAAACAAATTCTGGTTATCAGAATTTCCTTTCCACAGCACTGTCACAGTGTGAGGAAAGGAAAGCCGATAACCAACTTTCCTGTGACAGGACACACTTACACTTTTAATCAGGGCACGAACCATCAGGGCCCTGATTATCAGTGCAGCCCCATCAGTGCCAATCAGTGTCCATCAGTGAAGCATATCAGAATGAGAGCAGAGAGAAATGATGCTTGTCATCATTCTCTATTGTTCAGTATGTGATTACTGTGAATGGTACAATACCATGTGACCACCCGGACACAGCGGTCATGTGATCCACTGTGTCTGGGTGACACACGGATCACCAGGCTCCAGGGTGCGTGCTCTGTGAGCCACACAGGAGCCTCCAATGCTGATGCACAGGTATGTTAGCCCGCATCATTGCTGCTTTCCGTTCGCCATATATAGACAATGGCCAGATGGGAAGAGAACCTGTCACTGTAAATATGCTTTCACATTGGGAGTTATTGGCCCCCTTGTGATAGCAGCCTGTGAGTGTACAGCAGCCTGTCAGGACTGTCACAGACTGCAGTGCCAGCCAGCCCTAGTGTCCCTGATCACTGCGCCAACAAAACCATAATAAAAAATGCAGCCAGCACCTGTCACCTGTCGCAGTGCTCGCAGAAACACAGCCATATACCATAGCAATGTCCTGATCACCACCATGCCTGTACCCTGATCACCGTCATACCCCAAACCAGCACCATGATTACCGCCATATGCCATACCAGCATCCTGGTCACTGCCATACACCACACCAGCACCCTGATCACCATTATACACCATACCAGCGCCTTGGTTACTGACATACCTCATTCCAATGTTCTGATCACCCATGTGCCATACCAGCATCCTGATCACCGCCATAGCCTATACCAGCATTCTAACAACCCCATATGCCATACCAGCATCCTGATCACCACCATACCAGCGTCCTGATCACTGCCATATCCCATACCAGAGTTCTGATCACCCTATATGTCATACCAGTGTCCAAAAACACTGCCATACACCATACTAAATTCCTGATCAACACTATACCTCATACCAGTGTCCAGATCACCGCCATAGCAGCATCTTGATCACCACCATACCTCATGCCAATGTCCTGATCACTGCCATATCCCATACCAATGTCCTAATCACTGCCATACATCATACCAGCATCTTTTGTGGCCTAAATTTATGAAGATTATTTATTTGCAAAATGTTATAACAAAAAGCAAAAAATGTGTGGGTTTTTTTCAAAATTTTCGGTATTTATTCATTGATATAGCAAAAAAGAAAAAACCCAGTGGTGATCAAATACCATCAAAGGAAGGCTCTATTTGTGTGGGAAAAAAGGATGAAAATGTCATTTGGGTACAGCATTGCAATACCACGCAATTGTCATTTAAAGTGCAACAGTGTTGAAAGCTGGAAATTGGCCTGGGCTGGAAGGAGGTGAAATTCTCCGGACTTCTCCAGAAGTGCTTAATGAGACATCAGGGGTCTATAAGACCAACAGTCAGTTGAGAAATTACTAAAGCTGGTTCACTGAAAATCTTGTGCATTTGTACATGGTAGCCAATCAGCTTCTAACCTCAGCTTGTCCAGTTAAGTTTTAGCAATAAAACCTGGAAGCTGATTGGTCTCCATGCAGATGTGCACAAGCTTCTGAGTGAACCAGCATTAGTAAATAAACCCTACAGTGTGTGTGAAAGCTGCCACTACTACTAACATATGCCAGCAAAAGGGCCACACCTGCTGGGTTTCATCACCATGTCTGTTACTTTGTTTCTGGGAATGGATGGGCCTTGCTTTTGTAATCTTCTTACACAGTTATCAGCATGGCTTTCACTCCTTCACTACATTTAGGGGGATCCCCCACGTTTTAGTATACCTATGGTCTCCTGTGCATTATGGACATCTATCCTTAATAATTCTTCTCTATTGGCTCACCCTTTATATACAGTATAATAGGTAGCCTCAGTGTGTGCATGGGGATATATGAAGCACCTTTGATCTCTAGGGCCCCCCAGGATGGATAAGTAGACACCTGGCAGACTGGTTTAATTTGTGATTTTAACACACACATGAGTTCTATGTACAATGTGATTATTTTGGGGGGGATTGTGTAACAATGTCTACCATGTAACATTTGTACTTGATGCAATGTATCCTTGTTCTTCATGTATATTCAACAATGTGATTGCATCTATAGATAGGATTTACCTTTTCTCCTGAAAGAGGAATCTGTTTCCGAAACGCGTTGGGTTTGTGTCCGGATGCTATATACATCCTGGACATACAGAGTATCTTTGAAAGCACTTTTTTTGTGAGTGGCATTTCAATTGTTTGATCCCATATTAAAGTTTTATACAGTTTTACACTATGGGATGTCTGGTTTAAGTTTTGATTTATGCTGAAAATATGAAATACTGCCTGTGGAGGAGAGGAGTTGCCTAACATTGATGCAGATCTAGTGGAAAGTTATTGGTTATTACCAGCAACCACGGTTATAAGGGCAAAGGAATATCAGCCATCAGGACCGGATTGCAAACTGGGATAGTCCCAAAAAGTGAGTGTGACTTACCTAGAGGTAGGTGGTCATGAAATGACGGTGAGTTTACATCTATGTGGGGCACCAGTGTGAACACAGTGAAGCACTTGTCATTTCAGTATGGAGTATCACCGTTAAAGATACAGCACCGCTGCACCAATTATTCACATGTTGGGACTGAATATTAATATTTTATTTGTATTTTGCTCAGTGTCATCATTTTAAAGATTGCAGAGTTTATTTTGTCAATTTGTGACCTTAGTGCGGTCCATTTTCTAAATACAAGTGAAACTCGAAAAATTTGAATATCGTGCAAAAGTTCATTTATTTCAGTAATGCAACTTAAAAGGTGAAACTAATATATGAGATAGACTCATTACATGCAAAGCAAGATAATTCAAGCCGTGATTTGTCATAATTGTGATGATTATGGCTTACAGCTCATGAAATCCACAATCTCAGAAAATTAGAATATTACATGCAATCAATAAAACAAGGATTGTACGTAGAACAATATCGCATGCATATGTACTCAGTACTTGGTTTGGGCCCCTTTTGCAGCAATTACAGCCTCAATGCGGCGTGGCATGGAAGCTATCAGCCTGTGGCACTGCTGAGGTGTCATGGAAGACCAGGACGCTTCAATAGCGGCCTTCAGCTCTTCTGCATTGTTCGGTCTCATGTCTCTCATCTTTCTCTTGGCAATGCCCCATAGATTCTCTATGGGGTTCAGGTCAGGAGAGTTTGCTGGCCAATCAAGCACAGTAATCCCACGGCCATTGAACCAGGTTTTGGTGCTTTTGGCAGCGTGGGCAGGTGCCAAGTCCTACTGGAAAATGAAGTCAGCATCCCATAAAGCTTGTCTGTGGAAGGAAGCATGAAGTGCTCCAAAATCTCCTGGTAGACGGCTGTGATGACCCTGGACTTAATGAAGCACAGTGACCCAACACCAGCAGATGACATGGCTCCCCAAATCAACACAGACTGTGGAAACTTCACACTGGACTTCAAGCATCTTACAGTGTGTGCCTCTCCATTCTTCCTCCATACTCTGGGTCCTTGGTTTCCAAATGAGATGCAAAAATTGCTCTCATCAGAAAAGAGGACTTTGGACCACTGAGCAACAGACCACGTCTGTTTTTCTTTAGCCCAGGTAAGACACTTCTGACGTTGTTTGTTGTTTAGGAGCAGCTTGACAAGAGGAATTTGAAATTTGAAGCCCATGTCCAGGATCCGTCTGTGTGTGGTGGCTCTTGATGCACTGACTCCAGCCTCAGTCCACTCCTTGTGAAAGTCTCTACCACTTTAGAATGGCCTTTTCCTGACAATCCTCTCCAGGCTGCAGTCATCCCTGCTGCTTGTGCACCTTTTTCTTCCACACGTTTCCCTTCCACATAACTTTCTATTAATGTGCTTTGATACAGCACTTTGGGAACATCCAACTTCTTTTGCAATTTCCTTTTGAGGCTTTCCCTCCTTATGGAGGGTGTCAATGATGGTTTTCTGCACAACTGTCAGGTCAGCAGTCTTTCCCATGATTGTGATTCCTACTGAACCAGACTGAGAGACCATTTAAAGGCTCAGGAACCCTTTGCAGGTGTTATGGCTAAATTAGCTGATTAGAGTGGGACACTTTGAGCCTAGAATATTGCACCTTTTCACAATATTCTAATTTTCTGAGATTGTGGATTTGGGGTTTTCATGAGCTGTAAGCCATAATCATCACAATTATGACAAATCATGGCTTGAACTATCTTGCTTTGCATGTAATAAGTCTATCTCATATATTTGTTTAACCTTTTAAGTTGCATTACTGAAATAAATGAACTTTTGCACGATATTCTAATTTTGTGTTTCACCTGTATATAGTATAATAATATTTGCTGTTTGTTTGGACCAATTTCCATTTGTATGTAATTTTAATATGGTTTTGTAATACATTTTTGTTATACTTACCTTTTTATTAACGTTGCCTGAAAAGTCCAATGGGGTCTTCTTTTTTTTTCTGTGCTACTATTTTGGGATGTTGGCAATTCATTCATAATACCACTTACACTATTTATGAATACAATAAGCAGAAAAATGGTTAAGCCTAAGTCACCACTATTATGTGCATGCCATTTGAATGGGCTACTGTACCTGTGAGAAACATGGAGGAAGAAGAAGTCCCAGAATCATTTCTAAAATGTGCAGCCGTGGCACCAGGTAGTTTCACAAAAGAAAAAATGTACAGTGTTGCATAGGGGTGCTATTAGAAATGAATGTAACCCTCTTGCCATTCCTTTTTCATATGAAAGTATACCAGCCTTCTGAATCCTGTCAATGCAAGAGAGGAGCAATGGATCAGCAGAAATACAAGTCCCAGCAATCCTAAGAGATCTGCAGTGCATGCGCCGTAGACTCTTTACATTACATGTAAGTCCACAACTGTTAGTGACTGTGGGAACACAGGAGGGGAGCATGGCACTGTGATTTCTGCACTTACATTCTTGGAAGAAAACTGCACAATTTTACCATAGAATGCACTATTGGTTGAACTTTAACGTGTTACTAAACCCACAACAGTAAAATCAGTCTTTACATGCAGTGAAGCATGCTTGTTATACTCACCGTGGAGCCTAAGGGGTTAATTCTCTGCATTGTGTAAAAATGCTGGTTGATCCTGTCTTCCCAGCCCCTCCTCTTGTTCAAATGTCCACACTGATAAGACAGACTGAACCCGTAGCCCTTCTGCACCGGCTCAGTTTGGTGTGTATTGCTAGAGAGGTTTTTTTTTTTGGGAGAGTGCATGTGATCAGCACAGGGCCAATCAGCACTGTGCAGACAGAGGGTCAGGGGTTCTGCATCCTCCTAGAGCAGAAAGAAAATTCCTACCAGCTTTAACCAGTGCTCAGCTGCAGTCACAAGACTGCTCTAACTGCTGATGAGAAAAGGTATTTAACAGTTTATATTTACTAAAAAAAAATAGCATTTCCATGTTCTTTGTACTGTGGGAGACCAGACAGAGTGACTGCAGGGTCCTGGATTTAGTAACACTTTACTACAAATATTGTTTTGGACACTGAATATATATGAACTTTAGATTTTTATATATTTATTCATATAGGGCAGCACTTTGAGTTGCTCTATCTTATGTAATATTTATTTACAACCACTCAGCTGATGATCACAGAATACATCCCTCATTTGTGTACTCTTCAGGATTGAATCAATAAAAAACTCTACACACAGCATGTCTTTTCAGAATCACATCTCAGAACATACTACCCACCTTCAGTCATTTAGTCATTTGCATGAACTCAAAATCTTTAGCTACTTCCCCTGTAGAGCATGTTTTAAAATTTTTCACACACATCTTAAAACTTGCGGTTTTGGCCATGAAATTACTTAAAACCCCCAGAACATTATATAGAGAGAGAGAGAGAGAGAGAGAGAGAGAGAGAGAGAGAGAGAGAGAGAGAGAGAGAGAGAGAGAGAGAAAGATTTTTAACACAGAGACAACTTTTTATCAAATTCAGAAAAAAAATTACTTAAATTAATTTATTGCACACAAACATAAGAATGTTGAGTAGATACCAAATATTTCATACTTTAAAATTGTGTTGAAATGGTAAAAAAAGGGTACTCAACATTATCAGTAGACAATACTTTAAATGCTTTTAAAGCTCATCAGTTTAGAGTTAAAATGATACTAAAGCTAAAAACATATTTTACTATAATGCATTCCTTGCATTAAGGTAAAAAACATCTTCTATTTCTCTAAAGATAAAGAATATCCAATTAGAAAAAAAAACTTTGAACAATAAATAAATGTAATTGACCCTCAACTTCCTTTTAAGAGAATCAAAAACGTTTGATACACTTTGTAAATTGCCTACAAATGAAGAAAATTACAGGTAATATAATGGGTATGGTTATGAAAGCGTTAACACTGAAAGTATGTATTATTCCTGATGAGAGAGTTGGTACAGTCCGGTTACTTCCTTATCAGCTTTGTTTTACCCCCCCCCCATTTGTATTTTTTTCAGCATTGTATTGTTTTGATATATGCTGACATCAGTTTAGGGATATTACAACTTGTTTACTTATATGATTTGGTATCTCCATCTGTCCTCCCCTCCTTTTTTAGTGCTAGTTAGTTTAGTCCCAGCTAAACCCTCCCTGTTTTTTCCATGTTCCCTCAGTCAGTATTAGTACTTCCCAGAGACAGGATTTAGAAAACTCATTGTCTTCTTACAATTCAGAAGACTGAAAAAACCTAATCTATACTGAAATAATCTGTAAGTAAGGTAAAACTGTGTTGTATTCAACTTCTGTGTCCTATTGCAGAGTTAAGCTGCCTGTGGATGGGTCCAGGATAGCAGGTAACCAAAATATTCAGGAAGACTGGGTCTATGGAGGTATGTCAATGCAAAAAGCAGCCTTTTAAACAGTTCAGTAAGAAAACAGGTTTATAAAGCCTTTATACTCTCTACTGCATCTGTAATGCATTTGTACCTGTGCCTCAGTAAGCACAAGGTCGTATTTGCACTCTGTGTATACACATGCTGCATTTTAGATTGTGAACGGCCCGTCGGATACTTCTCTACCTCCCTAGCTCCTAACATCCTATGCAGCAACTAATATGTCATAACAGACCATCCTGAATCCACCTCACCAAATCACTTCAAAACCTGCTTCTTCTTTCTCTTCTCAAACACCTAAACATCAGGTATACCATCACCTAAGGAACATCTATCATGTCAAGGCCTGAAGAACTGATATGTCGGACCTTGCTAAATACATGATACAGGGGAGAACTTATACAGGCTTTATGAAATGTGATGATCCCCCTGAGAACTATAGTAGCTGGAAATCCTCTTTTAGGGCAGTAGTTCAGGACCCTACCATCCCACCTATGCATGAACTTGATTTGATGGTCAGATGGTTGGGCCTGCGTGTCAGACTGTGTTAGGAACTTAAAATGGTTCACATTTATGAACCAATCAAAGGCCTTAAACTTGTGTTGGAGTGATTACATTAAAATTATAGGAGCTTTGAAGTTAATCAGTTTGTCTTGTTTATGGGCTTACAGGACTTTCCTCTATTGTCTAACAGAAACAGCCAGAAGTTCCAATAACTGAGAAATCTTCTTGAGTTTGAAATTTTCAAAGATCCACTTCTACCAGGTCTTAGCTACATAGGCATTGCACATGGTGTGAACTCCATCATAGAAAATTGCCTTATAATATCCAAAAAAATGGGCAGCAATGGGTTCAATGTATAATGAGAAACTTCAAGTCTCCTTTTCACCTTTCTTCTTCTTTTTATATATCAGCAAAGACTTTTAAAAAGCTGAGAACAATCCAAGCTTTTCAATTATTGACTCAAGCGATCCTAGCCCTTCAACTACAAGAAGAAAAACATTGGGCTCCATTCACAGAAGCAGATCTCATTCGGTATTTAGGTGTCTGGACACATTTTGCCTAAATATCGCTTGTGATCCTAAAACTATCAATTCACTATACCGTTTTGTGGTATTTACAGAAAAATGCTCAAAACACTTGGTAAATACCACATGAAAAGGCGTTAAATTCAATTCACAGAAGGAAATAAATAATTAAATGCATGCAGTAATTAAGTAGTGGTCCAGGCATGCAGTATTGGAAATGTAAAAATATATTTTTGAATACAGTAGTTTCTGCCTTTTTTGATCAGTAATGCATGGAAACCTAAAAATGGAAATCATTGGGGTTCATTTACTAGCGGAAAAACTTTTTTTAGTTTTGGATAGAAGATAGATTAGAACACTTGTCAGGTTTTTATTGTCTGTGCGCCTGTTTGATTCTCCCTCTCTTTTTGTCCTGTTTACCATTATCATCGTCCAAAGAAAAATAATAGAGGGGACCAGGGGTGCACTGACCATTTGGAAACTCGGGCACTGCCCGAGGGCCTGGGGTCAGTAGGGGGCCCCATGAGATGCCCCTGGTACCTTTTTCATAGGTTTTTTTGAGTTTGGGGAAGGACACAGGGGCCCCATGATCCCCTATTGCCCGGGGGCCCCATGAGCTGTCAGTCCGCCCCTGGAGGGGACATCTTCCAATGGGGACGCAAATGGCAAAAAAAATAAAAAAAAACGGACAGGGGTCAAAATCCTCTCTTACTCTATCCAAAATGAAAAAAAAAGTTTTGGCTATTGTTTTACTTTAAGGCAAATAGACTGTGCAATTTGCAAGTTGCTCCAGAGATTAGTACATGAGGTGAAGCATCACTTCACAAGGAATACCCAATCACATGCAATGAAAAAAACATAATTTTGCTTGCACATGATTGGATGAGCTCCCCCTCATTTACTAAGCTCTGGAGCAACTTCACTTGCAAAGTGCTCACTCTATTTGCCTTTATACCCACCCCATTACATTTAGTAAATCCACCCCATTATATGCAGTAAAATACATTTATTTTCTCCGGTCATTTTGCCAGATTTTTAGAGACTATGTATGGTATGTAAATATACAAGCATTTACATAACTTGCTGCAAAAAAAACTCCCAATCATAAACAAACATAATACAATGTATATGCATATCACAACGTCTAATCCCTTGTTAGAACATATATGTCATATGCAGTGGGAATATTTTACTTTTTCACAATTCATTTTAAAGATATCCTCCCACTGACATCATGGATCTCTTTAGCTATCTATAAGGGGGTAATTTTTTACCACAAGCATAAGGGGTAATTCACGGACCATCACGCTAATGTATCATGAATTGTAGATAGTTATTTTTAGCTTGAGTTTCCTGAGACTGAAAATCTGTGTTGAAAAGGTTGAGAAAGGCTACTTGAAAGTGTAACTAAAGGTATTTGTTTTGCAAAAAATGTCCCCATTGGAAGATGTCCCCTCTATTACTTTTCTGGGGACAACCCAAAATTTGGAATTTTCTTTTCATTTCACTTTCAATGATAATGGTAAACAGGACATATAGAGAGAGTGAATCTCCCTAACGGGGACAGACAGCAGTAAAAGCCTAATAGGTGTTCTAATACCTCTCCACACTATCCAAAACAATTTTTTTTTCCCTTTCCTCTCTAAGCAACTACAAATTATTTTTCGAAATGTCAAATATTGAATGAAAATAGAATTTAAAAAATTCATACACATACATAAATACCCTTCTTCCACCAATAAAAAATAGACAACATTGTGTTGTTTCTTGTGGAAGAAGGGTATTTATAAACGTGTGTGATTTTTTATACTAAGCTGACAGGGGTTCTAAGTATTCTACACTGTATCCATCCCACTGGATATCGCATGAGATAAAATACCACATGGCTTCATAAGATAAATACCACAGATTTCTGAAAAATACAGCATGCAGCGTTTTTTAGTGAATGGCAAATTTTTTTTTTAAAATTGCTAAGCAGTATTTTACCGCATTTCATTAAGTGGTCAATACAGCTTTGTGAATGGAGCCCATTGGAAGTTACATCTTATACCAGCAGTAAAAGGCATAAAGATCCAAACTCCCACCGTCTCATTCATGACAAACCACATACTTTACGAAAGTGTCATGCATGGAAAAGAAATCCCTTCGAAGAACGCAAGATTTCTAAGAAAGCATGACATTTGTTTCAGATGGGCATCCACAGAGGATTTTGACAGAGGCTGCAAGGCTACAGTCAAGTGCTCAGAATGCAGAAGCTACATGCACATATCAGCCTTACACCAAGACCTCTTAAAATGAGACTCAACATCCACCAAAGATCCTACATTTGCATAACATCAGGGTGAGTCACTTCCAAAAAAGTGAATATAGTGAAATACATCATGATGAACTTTCAGAGAAAAGTAGTGCTAACATATAATATTAGTAGTAAAAGTGAGCGCTATCCAAACAGCAGCTGTGCACTCAAGGTAACCAATATAAGCATTATAAACAGAATAAATAAACAGTGTAGCACTAGAAATATGATTCAGAAAAATGATAATAAAATCAAAGTTCTATGAAAACAGTCTGTATGATTATAAAGTGCCAGGTGACTGGTAGAATCAATGGTGGTGCTCCGTGAGAAATAGCTGAATTGCGCACTCACCAGAGGTATATTGATTATATGCATTATATATCACATCCAGAGGTATCCCCCTCAGGTATAGGTCTGGTCAGATTAGGTAATCCTCCCTCAGGGTGGTAATCATCAAATGCCCAAAAACGGAATTATTCGGATCCAGGTAACCAGAGGTCCCTATTAGGGGATGGGTAGAAGGAGCTGCCTGCATACAGATGTCTTCCTCCTCTTGGTAAGGTATCTGGATCATAATACTGGGTTCTGTGCTCCTCTCGTGGAGTCAGGGAAGGATGCCCATAGTGTAGTATTGAAAATTGTAGATTTATTGATTAAAAAAATATATGTTTGCAAACAAAGTAGAACTAAAAAAGCATCAGGGTATCGAAATGAAACTAACCCTTGGTAATCAAAGATGGCCGCTGGGCCTCCACTTGGCTCCGGGGGCATAGCGTTACGACGTCCTGGCCCCTCCTTCCGCGTTATGTGCACACGCACTTCTTCAGTTCCTTACTTTGTTTGCAAACATATATTTTTTTATCATTAAATCTACACTTTTCAATACTACACTATGGGCATCTTTCCCTGACTCCCCGAAAGGAGTATTTATGCACAGAACCCAGTATTATGATCCAGTTACCTTACCAAGAGGAGGAAGACATCTTGGAAGCAGGCAGCTCCTTCTACCCATCCCCTAATAGGGACCTCTGGTTACCTGGATCCGAATAATTCAGTTTTTGGGCATTTGATGATTACCACCCTGAGGGAGAATTACCTAATCTGACCAGATCTATACCTGAGGGGGATACCTCTGGATATGATATATAACGCCTATAATCAATATACTTCTGGTGAGTGTGCAATTCAGCTAGTGCTAACATATGTTTGATGAAATTATTTCCTCTGGAACAACCAGAGAAAGCTGAGAGGAAGTATGTAGTTTCAAATAACTAAAAAATGTGTATGTTTGGCGCATATCGGCCCGTTAACCACTTGCCAACCTCATTATAGCCAAATGACAGCTACAGCACGGTTGTCTAGTTCTGGGAGGGTTCCCTAAGATGTCCTCCCAGAACACACCCTCCCGTGCGCCCCCAGCGTCATGCACCTGGCACTCTCCGTGATCATTGTGTCCTATAGACGCAGCTGATCACATGATGAGGTAAAAGGCCAGTCACAGCGGCCTTTTACCAAGTGATCAGCTGTGTCCAATGACACAGCAGATCACAATGTAAATACAGTTCCCGTTTATTGGCAGCACTTTCCTCACACTGTCACAGCGTGAGGAAAGTACTGCCGATAACCAGCAAATGACACAAAGGACATATGCACTGATCATCAAGGCACTGATGATCAGTGCCCATCACTGCCACCCATCAGTGCCCAGCAGTGCCTCCCACTAGTGCCCATCAGTGCCTCCCATCAGTGTTCAGTAGTGCCACCTATCAGTGCCCATCAGTGCCGCCAGCCAGTGCTGTCAGTCAGTGCCGCCTGTCAGTGCTGTCAGTGCCACCAGTCAGCACCACCCATCAGTGCCCATCATTGCTGCATATCAGTGCAGCATCATCAGTGCCTTCTCATCAATGCCCACCTGTGCTGCCTCATCAGTGCAGCTTATCAGTGCCCATCAGTACTACCTCTCCATGCCACCTTATCAGTGCCAATTAGTGCTGCCTATTAGTGCCTATCAGTGCAGCCTCATCAACGCACATCAGTGGAGAAAAATTACCTGTTTGCAAAATTTTATAATAGAAACAAAGAAAAACTTTTATTTTTGTTCTTTTTTTAATACCACCAAAAGAAAGCTCTATGTGTGTGAAAAAAATTATAAAAAATTCATGTGGGTACAATGTTGCATGACCACACAATTGTCATTCAAAGTGTAACAGCACTGAAAGCTGAAAATTGGCCTGGGCACGAAGGGGGTAAAAGTGCCGGTAGGCAAGTAGTTAAAGGGTTTCTGATTTCAGGAGACAGGGTGGGGTTTGTGATCATGTGACCGTTGTGACTTGCGGTCACATGATCAGAAAGTAGTGATCCGTAGCACAGGGCACATGCTCTTGGAGCAGCTTTGTTTACAGTTTGGTACCCATATGCAACCTCTAAGCTTTAAGACTCACAATCCACCAGTGGCGGTCTGACCATTCAAGCACTCGAGCACTGCCCGAGGGCCCAGGGTCTGTAGGGGGCCCCATGAAATGCCCCTGGTACCTTTTTTATAGGCTTTTTTGAGTGTGGGCAAGGACACAGGGGCCCCATGATCCCCCATGAGTTGTCAATCCGCCCCTGCAACCCACCCACCAAAATGCTACATATATGCATACTCTCAGCACCAAGGAATTAATATAAGGGAAGAAGTGCTGTCCTACACCCTGCTCACATGTGCTAGCAGAATAGAAACCACAGGAAGAGTTGACCTAGCTGGAGAATTCATTATTTTTGACATAAAAAGAACTGAAGGAATTCATCTTCCTAATTGTATCAAGTACAACCAAATATACAATGACAAAGAGGAAATCCCTACACCTGATGATGCACAATACATGTATGACTTAAGGGTTTGTTTTTAGGAGAACACATTAGAGCAAGAGATAGGAAACCAAAACAACTACTTTATTTCTACATGCATTAAATCAATATATCATATGGAACTATTTATGCCGATACAGCAAATAATATAAATGCAATAATAATAAATATTCAAAAAGGCCATCCCTATCAGCCAGTTCTAATGAAATAAGCCAGCACTATTTAGCTTTATTAGTGTTCGTAATCCTAATCCTTCAACTTCATGTACCCAGCTGGGACCTAGCTGGAATACATATGCTATAATGTGTGAGCCTGACAAAGAAGTACAACAGGATATTTCTAGAAAATTATCAATGCACAACATATACTGGGAATATTCTTAGGGTTGTTGGTAGTAAACCTTTTTACAGAATGGGTAAACAGCTGAATGATCAGACAGTAAGTAACTGTAACCTGCAGTGTATTATCCAGGTGCGAAGGTAGAAGCAATAATGCAAAACAGGTTCAGGATGGCAAAAAACATGCATACACTGCAGAATAACGAAAGGTGTAAAAACGTATGAAAGTTGCACAAATATGGACAAATCCCAGCAGCATTTCTGAAAAAACATGGTAAATATGGCTTCATGACATAGTCTCTATGAGATCCTATAACAACAAAGAGTCTAGCTAAGAATCACTTCTTCAGTAAAACAGTTAAGAACACAGCTACTTGTGATCATCTTCATAGACAGCATCCCACATGGCGAAGTCCAGGGAAGCTATGGTAGCACATATGAACGGCTGGAGGCATCGAGGACACAAGGACAAAGAACCACTCATCGGAACTGGAGTAGTGTGAGAGCAATCAGGGAGGTGCTCTCCACAATAGCTGGCTCTTTTGGAAAAGCCATATGCCACGGGTGTCAAACCGTTGGCCCTCCAGCTGTTGCCAAACTACAAGTCCCATGAGGTATTGCAAGATTGACACAAGGACAAAGAACCACCCATTGGAACTGGAGTAGTGTGAGAGCAATCAGGGAGGTGCTCTCCACAATAGCTGGCTTTTTTGGAAAAGCCATATGTCACGGGTGTCAAACCGTTGGCCCTCCAGCTGTTGCCAAACTACAAGTCCCATGAGGTATTGCAATATTGATACAAGGACAAAGAACCACCCATTGGAACTGGAGTAGTGTGAGAGCAATCAGGGAGGTGCTCTCCACAATAGCTGGCTCTTTTGGAGAAGCCATATGCCACAGGTGTCAAACTGGTGGCCCTCCAGCTGTTGCCAAACTACAAGTCCCATGAGGCATTGCAAGATTGACAGTTACAAGCATGACTGCTAAAGGCAGAGGCATGATGGGACTTGTAGTTTCGCAACAGCTGGAGGGCCACCAGTTTGAAACCCCTGCCATATGCTATTAGGCTTGTGCCTGGCTGCTTGCATGCCAATTCTAACAGTGGAGATTCTTTCACCTCATTGCAGATCACTTGTTTAGCTACCTCTGTCTTATCAAATGTGACCTCTCTGAGCTGCTGAAATAGGGAAGCTGAGGATTTTATACTCTTTGGGTGTGCCCTAGTATGCAAGGAGTTGTGGGAAATGGAGTTAAACAGGCCTGTGCCTTCAGCACCCTTGTTTCTCACTGACTGTAGGAGAGTCTGCATGGTGATGTGTAGGACCGCTAAAAATTTTGTAATCCTTGCTGTAATGCTGACCTATCCCAGAACTTTTTTGGACAGATTGAATCTTAGTCCTCCATATCTTTATGGCCATTAGATTCACCATAGCAAAAAAAAAACAAAAACAAAAAAACAGCGCTATGTGTAACAATTCAAAAACCTACAAACAACTTATACTGGACTGCTGCTGCTACAAAGCTAAGTATTCCTTTTATCAACCAAAAGACTATTATGTTTCACAGCGCTGTCCTTTTGTGTGTGCACATAAACTATTTCAAATAAACTAAAAATATGTGGAGAAATTCATATATAAAGCACTTTTAATATGAATGTATCCACATATTTTTCATTTATTTGTGATAATTTATGCACACACACAATAGGACAACGCTGTGGAAAATAATGGTCACCATAGCCAAAGCTTGGAAAATCTCCTGAGTTCTGAAGCGGTTAGAAATAGAATTAACAATAAAATGAGAAATGAGAAACTAACAGCTATCCTGGCTGACACCCGCTCCAAGTTCCTTGCAATCTGACAACCTTGGGTTTCTATTTCCCAAAACATGTACCTTGATAATTATTTGTTATCCATTTGAAAATGTGTGGAGCAGACCCTTTGGGACTCTCCCCCCTACCCTCTTTTTTCCTATTAATGCCTTTCTCTTCTCTTCCTTTTCTTCTTAATATAGCTTTTACTCCTATTTCTCTAGCTAGTAGGTAAGTAAGTAGCCCATAGTCTCCAGTTGTGGCTTCTTACACTGGTATGTACAGAAGATTGCATCTAGACTTAGCAGTTACACTAGCCAGATATAATAACAATTTCCTCTGGAACATTTATAATTGGTTGTTACAACTTGCAATAACACTGCTATTATATTTCTGTTATGTCTGAACAACCTTGTTTGTATGACTTGTTTGTTACGATAACATTTTTGTAACTCTTACTGCTATAGTTATTTCTGAATATGCAATAAAAGCCTTGTAAAAGATTTTTTTGCATACTGTTCTCTTCTCTATAACATATATTTACATTGTTTATAAGGTTTAAAAAGACACAGGTCCATCCAGTTCAACCTATGTATGTGTATTTGTGTATGTTTTTTTTCCGTTAACAATTTTGAGGTTTTCAACACTCTCATCTAGTACCACTTCCTGTAGTTAAACATTTTGCTTTAACAGTAAAGAACCACTTCCGTAATCTAAGGTTAAACCTCTTGTTTTGTAACAGCAATTAATTGAATGCTTGACCTTTTCAAGGACCTCAGAGTAAACAGTTTATTACAGTTATTGAAGTCACCTTTGATATATCTGTACATTGTAATCATATCCCTTCTTAAGCGCCTCTTCTCCAAAGTGAATAGCTGTAATACATGTAATTGATTCTCATAGCTGAGGTCCTCCATCCTCCTTATTAATTTTGTTGGCCATCACTGAACTCTTTCAACAATGTGTTTTTCTGAGGATTGGTGACCAAAGCTGAACTGAGTATAAAGATGAGACTGAACCAGTGTTTTGTAAATGGGTACAATTATTGATTTATCTCTGGAATGCATACCTTTTTAATCTCTTAGATTGTAATCTCTAACAAGCAGGACCCTCTGTTTCCTCTTGTACCAAATTGTATTGTAACTGTAATGTCTACCTTCATTTTGTAAAGCGCTGCACAAACTGTTGGCGCTATATAAATCCTGTATAATAATAATAATAATTAGAGATGAGCGAATCGAAGTATCCGAAGTGGAATTCGAGTCGAATATCGGAAAAATTTCGATTCGTGCCGAATCCGAAAAACAGCCTAATTCGGACGCGCGAATCGAAATTTTTCCGAAAATGGCGGCTGACATGTGCGGCGACGGAGCGGGGATGTCGGGGAAGGCGCGCAGACAAGGCGCGCTGCCCCATAATGCATTCCTCAACGACATGTGATCGCATCAGCCAATCAGCAGCCAGCCAGCCAGCACTGTGTAATGGTCGAGGTATATATAGCGGCCATTTTGGAAATCTTCATTTGCCTGCAGTCATTGAACAGAGGCAGACCGCTCTGTACTAGGGACAGGGACAGAGTTAGGGCCACAGAAACGAGAATTGGGGACAGAGAGAAGTTACTTAGGGACAGAGAACCATTACTCAGGGACACAGACTTGTTAATGAGGGCCACAGAATCGTTATTTAGGGACAAAGAAACGCTAGTTAGGGCCACAGAATTCATACTCAGGGACAGACAGAATTGTTACTCAGTGCCAGAGAATTGTTACTTAGGGCCACAGAAACGTTATTAGGGCCACAGAATTTTTACTCAGGGACAGACAGAATTGTTACTGAGTGCCAGAGAATTGTTACTCAGGGACAGACAGAATTGTTACTGAGTGCCAGAGAATTCTTACTCAGGGCCACAGAATTCATTCTCAGGGACAGACAGAATTGTTACTCAGGGACAGACAGAATTGTTACTGAGTGCCAGAGAATTGTTACTCAGGGACAGACAGAATTGTTACTGAGTGCCAGAGAATTGTTACTCAGGGACAGACAGAATTGTTACTGAGTGCCAGAGAATTGTTACTCAGGGACAGACAGAATTGTTACTGAGTGCCAGAGAATTGTTACTCAGGGACAGACAGAATTGTTACTGAGTGCCAGAGAATTGTTACTCAGGGACAGACAGAATTGTTACTGAGTGCCAGAGAATTGTTACTCGCACAGACACAAAATTGTTACTTGCACAGACACAGAATTGTTACTCGCACAGACACAGAATTGTTACTCAGGGCCACAGAATTCATACTCAGGGACAGACAGAATTGTTACTGAGTGCCAGAGAATTGTTACTCAGGGACAGACAGAATTGTTACTGAGTGCCAGAGAATTGTTACTCGCACAGACACAAAATTGTTACTTGCACAGACACAGAATTGTTACTCGCACAGACACAGAATTGTTACTCAGGGCCACAGAATTCATACTCAGGGACAGACAGAATTGTTACTGAGTGCCAGAGAATTGTTACTCAGGGACAGACAGAATTGTTACTGAGTGCCAGAGAATTGTTACTCAGGGACAGACAGAATTGTTACTGAGTGCCAGAGAATTGTTACTCAGGGACAGACAGAATTGTTACTGAGTGCCAGAGAATTGTTACTCAGGGACAGACAGAATTGTTACTGAGTGCCAGAGAATTGTTACTCGCACAGACACAAAATTGTTACTTGCACAGACACAGAATTGTTACTCGCACAGACACAGAATTGTTACTCAGGGCCACAGAATTCATACTCAGGGACAGACAGAATTGTTACTGAGTGCCAGAGAATTGTTACTCAGGGACAGACAGAATTGTTACTGAGTGCCAGAGAATTGTTACTCAGGGACAGACAGAATTGTTACTGAGTGCCAGAGAATTGTTACTCGCACAGACACAAAATTGTTACTTGCACAGACACAGAATTGTTACTCGCACAGACACAGAATTGTTACTCAGGGCCACAGAATTCATACTCAGGGACAGACAGAATTGTTACTGAGTGCCAGAGAATTGTTACTCAGGGACAGACAGAATTGTTACTGAGTGCCAGAGAATTGTTACTCAGGGACAGACAGAATTGTTACTGAGTGCCAGAGAATTGTTACTCGCACAGACACAAAATTGTTACTTGCACAGACACAGAATTGTTACTCGCACAGACACAGAATTGTTACTCAGGGCCACAGAATTCATACTCAGGGACAGACAGAATTGTTACTGAGTGCCAGAGAATTGTTACTCAGGGACAGACAGAATTGTTACTGAGTGCCAGAGAATTGTTACTCAGGGACAGACAGAATTGTTACTGAGTGCCAGAGAATTGTTACTCGCACAGACACAAAATTGTTACTTGCACAGACACAGAATTGTTACTCGCACAGACACAGAATTGTTACTCGCACAGACACAGAATTGTTACTCAGGGCCACAGAATTCATACTCAGGGACAGACAGAATTGTTACTGAGTGCCAGAGAATTGTTACTCAGGGACACCTAATCGTTGAATTAAATAGTATGTCAGACAACATGCAGAGGAGTGGCAGAGGAGGCAATGTTTTAGGAGCGAGCAGACGTGGCAGCAGAGGAAGGGGTCGAGGCAGCAGTATTCGCAGCCAGAGGCCAGTGCTCCCGGTGTCATCCAGCGGTCGTGTCTCCACCGACAACCCTGCCGTCATTGATTGGTTGGCTCGGTCGTCTTCCTCTTCCCAGGTCACCTCTGACACCTACAGCCAACGGTCGGTGGGTACGTCAGACACAACCGTTAGTTGGCATGGCCCGGGACCAAGCCCACTGAAATCACGTGTCCTCTACCTGCCCCTGTCCTTTGCTGTTCCCTCACCAAGCGAAGTATCGCATGCTGTGGGCTCAGCCCCACTGTACAGTGAGGAAGAGCTAACAGAGGGCGGTCAGGAACGGGGGGAGACATCGGCCTTTTCAGCAGCCAAGCGAACAAGTACTGGCGAGGAGAGTGGCTCGGTAGCCGGTCTAGAGACAGGTCTGTCTCCTGACCCAGACGCAGCCGAGGGGGCTAGTAGTGAGGCGGAGACCCTACTTGATGATGAGGAGGTTGATCGCACTTGGCAGCCTCGTCGTCATCAGGCAATTTCTTCCGCATCATCAGGAGAAGAGGGTGGCAGCTTGGCAGCGAGCAAAACAGTCGGTGGGTTGCCCAGGAGACAGCAGCAGGGTCGCATCAGTGTCAGTGGAGCCAAACGTCCACGGAGTAGAGCACCAGCTCCACTGCAGCCTACCACCACGGCCAGTAGTGGTGCCGGTGCGCACGGAGGAAGTAGCAGTCAGCCAGTGAAGAGTAGCGGGGGCAAAGTTTCCTACTCGGTGGTGTGGCAATTTTTCCTCAAGCCGCCCGAGGAAGTAAACGTAGCCGTATGTCGACTATGTGGCCAGAAATGCAAGCGTGGCCAGGGGGCCCATGTTGGGACTACAGCGTTGCGTCAGCATATGCAGCGTCACCATTCGGTGGCCTGGGAAAACCGTGATAAACATACGGCGGTTCTGCCTGCCCCAGCCCCCGCTCCATCACCCGCTCCGTTACTTGCTCCGTCACCCGACGTCGTCAATCGCCCTCTATCAGCCAGTCAAGGCTCCAACACCTCTGCTGAGGGGAGTTGTCGCTCATTGGCATCTTCCGCTCGTTCAGATGCTCCTTCTCCTGCTACTCCTCTTCTCGGATTCCGTCAACAGTCTTTCTTGGAATCCGTATCCAAGAGACAACAGTTTGCGAGCACGCACCCGACGGTGCAAAAGCTGAACGTCCTCCTGTCCAAGTTGCTGGTGCTGCAGTCCCTCCCTTTCCAACTGGTGGACTCAGCACCTTTCCGAGAAATGATGGCTTGTGCCGCGCCGCGGTGGAGAGTGCCAAGCCGTCATTTCTTTGCCCAAAAGGCAGTGCCAGCCCTGCATTCACATGTAGAAGAGATGGTGGGCCAGTCTTTGAGCATGTCGGTCTCTGCCAAAGTGCACGGCAGCGCCGACGTGCGGAGCTGTAACTACGGTCAGGGACAGTACATGTCATTTACGGCCCACTGGGTGAACGTGGTGCCGGCACAGCCGCACCAGCAACTTGGACAGGTCACGACGCTTTTGCCTCCACGTTTGCACGTCCTTGGTCCAGCAAGCATGTCCGCCTCTACCACCTCTTTTTCCGCCGTGTCCTCAGCCGCCACCCCCGTGCCAAGTCCCATTACCCGACCGGCATATCACATGTGCAGGGCGCAACGGTGTCACGCTGTGCTGCACCTGGTATGCCTTGGCGAACGTAGTCACACAGGGGAGGAACTGCTGAGTGTAATGAACAGAGAAATCGACAGATGGCTGTCTCCGCGCAAACTAAAAATCGGAACCATGTTGACTGACAACGGAAAGAACATGGTGTCTGCTCTGCGTCAAGGAAGGTTGTGCCATGCGCCATGCATGGCTCACGTGTTCAATCTGGTTGTCAAGCGGTTCCTAAAATCCACCATCCCACTGCAAGACATCCTTAAAATGTCACGTAAACTGTGCATGCATTTCAGCCATTCCTACACCGCAAAGAACACCCTCATTGAGCTGCAGCGGCAGAACGGAATTCCACAGCATCGCCTGATCTGCGACGTTGCAACAAGGTGGAATTCAACCCTACACATGTTAGACCGCCTTTACGAGCAGCGAAAGGCCATCACCGATTTCCTGATGTTACAAGCGGATAAAGGTACTCCCCTGTGTAACTTAGATGTCAGCCATTGGCAGCTCATGCGTGACACCTGCCGCTTGCTCAGGCCCTTTGAGGAGGCCACGCTATTCGTGAGTCGGCAGGACTATGGGATGAACGACGTCATTCCTCTGTTGCACGTCCTGGAACAAATGCTGTTAACAATGGCTGGTCAGGGTGCGGTAGACGTGGCGCACAGATCTCAACGCCACATGACCCCTGTGGGGGCAGGACAGGAAGAAGAGGAGGAGGTAGAGGAGGACATTTGTGCTCAGGAATTATTGAGTGAAATGGGTGGTTTTTCCACTCAGCGGACAGGAGTGGAGGAGCAGGAGCATCTGGTAGAGGAGGAGGAGGAGGAGACAGAGGACCCAGACGCACCGTGGCAGTATGCTGTGGAGATGGAGGCAGGGAGTCCCTCGCATTCCTTGGCACAAATGGCCCATAGCATGCTCGGTTGCTTGCGTAGCGACAGCCGAATAATAACCATCAGACAGAGGGATGACTTTTGGCTGTCCACCTTGTTGGACCCTCGCTACCGGTCCAAAATGGTGGCCTTTTTCACACCTGCTGAGAGGGAGGCCAAAATTACGTACTATAAAAACCACCTATGTAGTCAGTTGGTCTCTGCCTTTGTGCGCCAACGTCCATCCTCAGACACTGTGGGCCCTGTGCGCTCGCGTTCCGCTGGCATGGCAGCAGGGGAGGGGTGGGGTGGTAGGAGCAGTGGCAGCTCCACCAGCAGCGGCTGCCTCAGTCTGCAGTCGATGATGAGTAGCTTTCTTCACCAGCGCAGTGAGGAAACTACTAACCAGCCGCAGCAGCAGCAGCAGCATCAGGTGGACCTGGAGCAGGAGCTCAAACAACAGGCTTGGGCCTACTTGGACAGCACCCTGCCAACCGAGGTAGACAATCCCCTTGACTACTGGGCAACGAAACTTGACCTTTGGCCCCAACTAGCTGAATTTGCCCTTGAAAGGCTGTCATGCCCGGCCAGTAGCGTGGCATCGGAGCGCGTGTTTAGTGCGGCAGGAGGTATTGTAACTCCGCGGAGGACACGACTGTCCACCCAAAGTGTGGAGAGACTCACGTTTGTGAAAATGAATCAGGCGTGGATTAGTCTGGATTTCAAACCACCAGTTCCTGACACAACTGACTAAATCCGCCATGAATCATGCCTCAAACATGTGCCACTTTCAGGTCTCCTCACACTGCTGGTGTGTTAAATTTTTTGACATAGGGTGCAGGCAGATTACGGGCCTCCTATAGCTGCTGCCAGGCCCCTAATCTGCCATGGGCCCCTATATACCGCCTCCTCATGCTGCTGCCAAGTCCAGAGTCTGTCATGGGTCCCTGTATGGCCTCCCATTGCTGCTGTCTCCATCGCCACACTCTGCTGCCATGTGCCACTTTCAGGTCTCTTCACACTGCTGGTGTGTTAAATTTTTTGACATAGGGTGCAGGCAGATTACGGGCCTCACATAGCTGCTGCCAGGCCCCTAATCTGCCATGGGCCCCTATATACCGCCTCCTCATGCTGCTGCCAAGTCTAGAGTCTCTCATGGGTCCCTGTACGGCCTCCCATTGCTGCTGTCTCCATCGCCACACTCTGCTGCCATGTGCCACTTTCAGGTCTCTTCACACTGCTGGTGTGTTAAATTTTTTGACATAGGGTGCAGGCAGATTACGGGCCTCACATAGCTGCTGCCAGGCCCCTAATCTGCCATGGGCCCCTATATACCGCCTCCTCATGCTGCTGCCAAGTCTAGAGTCTCTCATGGGTCCCTGTACGGCCTCCCATTGCTGCTGTCTCCATCGCCACACTCTGCTGCCATGTGCCACTTTCAGGTCTCTTCACACTGCTGGTGTGTTAAATTTTTTGACATAGGGTGCAGGCAGATTACGGGCCTCACATAGCTGCTGGCAGGCCCCTAATCTGCCATGGGCCCCTATATACCGCCTCCTCATGCTGCTGCCAAGTCCAGAGTCTGTCATGGTCCCTGTACGGCCTCCCATTGCTGCTGTCTCCATCGCCACACTCTGCTGCCATGTGCCACTTTCAGGTCTCTTCACACTGCTGGTGTGTTTAATTTTTTGACATAGGGTGCAGGCAGATTACGGGCCTCACATAGCTGCTGCCAGGCCCCTAATCTGCCATGGGCCCCTATATACCGCCTCCTCATGCTGCTGCCAAGTCCAGAGTCTCTCATGGGTCCCTGTACGGCCTCCCATTGCTGCTGTCTCCATCGCCACACTCTGCTGCCATGTGCCACTTTCAGGTCTCTTCACACTGCTGGTGTGTTAAATTTTTTGACATAGGGTGCAGGCAGATTACGGGCCTCACATAGCTGCTGCCAGGCCCCTAATCTGCCATGGGCCCCTATATACCGCCTCCTCATGCTGCTGCCAAGTCCAGAGTCTGTCATGGTCCCTGTACGGCCTCCCATTGCTGCTGTCTCCATCGCCACACTCTGCTGCCATGTGCCACTTTCAGGTCTCTTCACACTGCTGGTGTGTTAAATTTTTTGACATAGGGTGCAGGCAGATTACGGGCCTCACATAGCTGCTGCCAGGCCCCTAATCTGCCATGGGCCCCTATATACCGCCTCCTCATGCTGCTGCCAAGTCTAGAGTCTCTCATGGGTCCCTGTACGGCCTCCCATTGCTGCTGTCTCCATCGCCACACTCTGCTGCCATGTGCCACTTTCAGGTCTCTTCACACTGCTGGTGTGTTAAATTTTTTGACATAGGGTGCAGGCAGATTACGGGCCTCACATAGCTGCTGCCAGGCCCCTAATCTGCCATGGGCCCCTATATACCGCCTCCTCATGCTGCTGCCAAGTCCAGAGTCTGTCATGGTCCCTGTACGGCCTCCCATTGCTGCTGTCTCCATCGCCACACTCTGCTGCCATGTGCCACTTTCAGGTCTCTTCACACTGCTGGTGTGTTTAATTTTTTGACATAGGGTGCAGGCAGATTACGGGCCTCACATAGCTGCTGCCAGGCCCCTAATCTGCCATGGGCCCCTATATACCGCCTCCTCATGCTGCTGCCAAGTCCAGAGTCTCTCATGGGTCCCTGTACGGCCTCCCATTGCTGCTGTCTCCATCGCCACACTCTGCTGCCATGTGCCACTTTCAGGTCTCTTCACACTGCTGGTGTGTTAAATTTTTTGACATAGGGTGCAGGCAGATTACGGGCCTCACATAGCTGCTGCCAGGCCCCTAATCTGCCATGGGCCCCTATATACCGCCTCCTCATGCTGCTGCCAAGTCCAGAGTCTGTCATGGTCCCTGTACGGCCTCCCATTGCTGCTGTCTCCATCGCCACACTCTGCCATGTGCCACTTTCAGGTCTCCTCACACACTGCTGGTGTGTTAAATTTTTTGACATAGGGTGCAGGCAGATTACGGGCCTCACATAGCTGCTGCCAGGCCCCTAATCTGCCATGGGCCCCTATATACCGCCTCCTCATGCTGCTGCCAAGTCCAGAGTCTGTCATGGTCCCTGTACGGCCTCCCATTGCTGCTGTCTCCATCGCCACACTCTGCCATGTGCCACTTTCAGGTCTCTTCACACTGCTGGTGTGTTAAATTTTTTGACATAGGGTGCAGGCAGATTACGGGCCTCCCATAGCTGCTGCCAGGCCCCTAATCTGCCATGGGCCCCTATATACCGCCTCCTCATGCTGCTGCCAAGTCCAGAGTCTGTCATGGGTCCCTGTACGGCCTCCCATTGCTGCTGTCTCCATCGCCACACTCTGCCATGTGCCACTTTCAGGTCTCCTCACACACTGCTGGTGTGTAGAATTTTTTGACATAGGGTGCTGGCAGATTACGGGCCTCCCATAGCTGCTGCCAGGCCCCTAATCTGCCATGGGCCCCTATATACCGCCTCCTCATGCTGCTGCCAAGTTCAGAGTCTGTCATGGGTCCCTGTACGGCCTCCCATTGCTGCTGTCTCCATCGCCACACTCTGCCATGTGCCACTTTCAGGTCTCCTCACACTGCTGGTGTGTTGAATTTTTTGACATAGGGTGCAGGCAGATTACGGGCCTCACATAGCTGCTGCCAGGCCCCTAATCTGCCATGGGCCCCTATATACCGCCTCCTCATGCTGCTGCCAAGTCTAGAGTCTCTCATGGGTCCCTGTACGGCCTCCCATTGCTGCTGTCTCCATCGCCACACTCTGCTGCCATGTGCCACTTTCAGGTCTCTTCACACTGCTGGTGTGTTAAATTTTTTGACATAGGGTGCAGGCAGATTACGGGCCTCACATAGCTGCTGGCAGGCCCCTAATCTGCCATGGGCCCCTATATACCGCCTCCTCATGCTGCTGCCAAGTCCAGAGTCTGTCATGGTCCCTGTACGGCCTCCCATTGCTGCTGTCTCCATCGCCACACTCTGCTGCCATGTGCCACTTTCAGGTCTCTTCACACTGCTGGTGTGTTTAATTTTTTGACATAGGGTGCAGGCAGATTACGGGCCTCACATAGCTGCTGCCAGGCCCCTAATCTGCCATGGGCCCCTATATACCGCCTCCTCATGCTGCTGCCAAGTCCAGAGTCTCTCATGGGTCCCTGTACGGCCTCCCATTGCTGCTGTCTCCATCGCCACACTCTGCTGCCATGTGCCACTTTTAGGTCTCTTCACACTGCTGGTGTGTTAAATTTTTTGACATAGGGTGCAGGCAGATTACGGGCCTCACATAGCTGCTGCCAGGCCCCTAATCTGCCATGGGCCCCTATATACCGCCTCCTCATGCTGCTGCCAAGTCCAGAGTCTGTCATGGTCCCTGTACGGCCTCCCATTGCTGCTGTCTCCATCGCCACACTCTGCTGCCATGTGCCACTTTCAGGTCTCTTCACACTGCTGGTGTGTTAAATTTTTTGACATAGGGTGCAGGCAGATTACGGGCCTCACATAGCTGCTGCCAGGCCCCTAATCTGCCATGGGCCCCTATATACCGCCTCCTCATGCTGCTGCCAAGTCTAGAGTCTCTCATGGGTCCCTGTACGGCCTCCCATTGCTGCTGTCTCCATCGCCACACTCTGCTGCCATGTGCCACTTTCAGGTCTCTTCACACTGCTGGTGTGTTAAATTTTTTGACATAGGGTGCAGGCAGATTACGGGCCTCACATAGCTGCTGCCAGGCCCCTAATCTGCCATGGGCCCCTATATACCGCCTCCTCATGCTGCTGCCAAGTCCAGAGTCTGTCATGGTCCCTGTACGGCCTCCCATTGCTGCTGTCTCCATCGCCACACTCTGCCATGTGCCACTTTCAGGTCTCTTCACACTGCTGGTGTGTTAAATTTTTTGACATAGGGTGCAGGCAGATTACGGGCCTCCCATAGCTGCTGCCAGGCCCCTAATCTGCCATGGGCCCCTATATACCGCCTCCTCATGCTGCTGCCAAGTCCAGAGTCTGTCATGGGTCCCTGTACGGCCTCCCATTGCTGCTGTCTCCATCGCCACACTCTGCCATGTGCCACTTTCAGGTCTCCTCACACACTGCTGGTGTGTAGAATTTTTTGACATAGGGTGCTGGCAGATTACGGGCCTCCCATAGCTGCTGCCAGGCCCCTAATCTGCCATGGGCCCCTATATACCGCCTCCTCATGCTGCTGCCAAGTTCAGAGTCTGTCATGGGTCCCTGTACGGCCTCCCATTGCTGCTGTCTCCATCGCCACACTCTGCCATGTGCCACTTTCAGGTCTCCTCACACTGCTGGTGTGTTGAATTTTTTGACATAGGGTGCAGGCAGATTACGGGCCTCACATAGCTGCTGCCAGGCCCCTAATCTGCCATGGGCCCCTATATACCGCCTCCTCATGCTGCTGCCAAGTCTAGAGTCTCTCATGGGTCCCTGTACGGCCTCCCATTGCTGCTTTCTCCATCGCCACACTCTGCTGCCATGTGCCACTTTCAGGTCTCTTCACACTGCTGGTGTGTTAAATTTTTTGACATAGGGTGCAGGCAGATTACGGGCCTCACATAGCTGCTGGCAGGCCCCTAATCTGCCATGGGCCCCTATATACCGCCTCCTCATGCTGCTGCCAAGTCCAGAGTCTGTCATGGTCCCTGTACGGCCTCCCATTGCTGCTGTCTCCATCGCCACACTCTGCTGCCATGTGCCACTTTCAGGTCTCTTCACACTGCTGGTGTGTTTAATTTTTTGACATTGGGTGCAGGCAGATTACGGGCCTCACATAGCTGCTGCCAGGCCCCTAATCTGCCATGGGCCCCTATATACCGCCTCCTCATGCTGCTGCCAAGTCCAGAGTCTCTCATGGGTCCCTGTACGGCCTCCCATTGCTGCTGTCTCCATCGCCACACTCTGCTGCCATGTGCCACTTTCAGGTCTCTTCACACTGCTGGTGTGTTAAATTTTTTGACATAGGGTGCAGGCAGATTACGGGCCTCACATAGCTGCTGCCAGGCCCCTAATCTGCCATGGGCCCCTATATACCGCCTCCTCATGCTGCTGCCAAGTCCAGAGTCTGTCATGGTCCCTGTACGGCCTCCCATTGCTGCTGTCTCCATCGCCACACTCTGCTGCCATGTGCCACTTTCAGGTCTCTTCACACTGCTGGTGTGTTAAATTTTTTGACATAGGGTGCAGGCAGATTACGGGCCTCACATAGCTGCTGCCAGGCCCCTAATCTGCCATGGGCCCCTATATACCGCCTCCTCATGCTGCTGCCAAGTCTAGAGTCTCTCATGGGTCCCTGTACGGCCTCCCATTGCTGCTGTCTCCATCGCCACACTCTGCTGCCATGTGCCACTTTCAGGTCTCTTCACACTGCTGGTGTGTTAAATTTTTTGACATAGGGTGCAGGCAGATTACGGGCCTCACATAGCTGCTGGCAGGCCCCTAATCTGCCATGGGCCCCTATATACCGCCTCCTCATGCTGCTGCCAAGTCCAGAGTCTGTCATGGTCCCTGTACGGCCTCCCATTGCTGCTGTCTCCATCGCCACACTCTGCTGCCATGTGCCACTTTCAGGTCTCTTCACACTGCTGGTGTGTTTAATTTTTTGACATAGGGTGCAGGCAGATTACGGGCCTCACATAGCTGCTGCCAGGCCCCTAATCTGCCATGGGCCCCTATATACCGCCTCCTCATGCTGCTGCCAAGTCCAGAGTCTCTCATGGGTCCCTGTACGGCCTCCCATTGCTGCTGTCTCCATCGCCACACTCTGCTGCCATGTGCCACTTTCAGGTCTCTTCACACTGCTGGTGTGTTAAATTTTTTGACATAGGGTGCAGGCAGATTACGGGCCTCACATAGCTGCTGCCAGGCCCCTAATCTGCCATGGGCCCCTATATACCGCCTCCTCATGCTGCTGCCAAGTCCAGAGTCTGTCATGGTCCCTGTACGGCCTCCCATTGCTGCTGTCTCCATCGCCACACTCTGCCATGTGCCACTTTCAGGTCTCCTCACACACTGCTGGTGTGTTAAATTTTTTGACATAGGGTGCAGGCAGATTACGGGCCTCACATAGCTGCTGCCAGGCCCCTAATCTGCCATGGGCCCCTATATACCGCCTCCTCATGCTGCTGCCAAGTCCAGAGTCTGTCATGGTCCCTGTACGGCCTCCCATTGCTGCTGTCTCCATCGCCACACTCTGCCATGTGCCACTTTCAGGTCTCTTCACACTGCTGGTGTGTTAAATTTTTTGACATAGGGTGCAGGCAGATTACGGGCCTCCCATAGCTGCTGCCAGGCCCCTAATCTGCCATGGGCCCCTATATACCGCCTCCTCATGCTGCTGCCAAGTCCAGAGTCTGTCATGGGTCCCTGTACGGCCTCCCATTGCTGCTGTCTCCATCGCCACACTCTGCCATGTGCCACTTTCAGGTCTCCTCACACACTGCTGGTGTGTAGAATTTTTTGACATAGGGTGCTGGCAGATTACGGGCCTCCCATAGCTGCTGCCAGGCCCCTAATCTGCCATGGGCCCCTATATACCGCCTCCTCATGCTGCTGCCAAGTTCAGAGTCTGTCATGGGTCCCTGTACGGCCTCCCATTGCTGCTGTCTCCATCGCCACACTCTGCCATGTGCCACTTTCAGGTCTCCTCACACTGCTGGTGTGTTGAATTTTTTGACATAGGGTGCAGGCAGATTACGGGCCTCACATAGCTGCTGCCAGGCCCCTAATCTGCCATGGGCCCCTATATACCGCCTCCTCATGCTGCTGCCAAGTCTAGAGTCTCTCATGGGTCCCTGTACGGCCTCCCATTGCTGCTGTCTCCATCGCCACACTCTGCTGCCATGTGCCACTTTCAGGTCTCTTCACACTGCTGGTGTGTTAAATTTTTTGACATAGGGTGCAGGCAGATTACGGGCCTCACATAGCTGCTGGCAGGCCCCTAATCTGCCATGGGCCCCTATATACCGCCTCCTCATGCTGCTGCCAAGTCCAGAGTCTGTCATGGTCCCTGTACGGCCTCCCATTGCTGCTGTCTCCATCGCCACACTCTGCTGCCATGTGCCACTTTCAGGTCTCTTCACACTGCTGGTGTGTTTAATTTTTTGACATAGGGTGCAGGCAGATTACGGGCCTCACATAGCTGCTGCCAGGCCCCTAATCTGCCATGGGCCCCTATATACCGCCTCCTCATGCTGCTGCCAAGTCCAGAGTCTCTCATGGGTCCCTGTACGGCCTCCCATTGCTGCTGTCTCCATCGCCACACTCTGCTGCCATGTGCCACTTTCAGGTCTCTTCACACTGCTGGTGTGTTAAATTTTTTGACATAGGGTGCAGGCAGATTACGGGCCTCACATAGCTGCTGCCAGGCCCCTAATCTGCCATGGGCCCCTATATACCGCCTCCTCATGCTGCTGCCAAGTCCAGAGTCTGTCATGGTCCCTGTACGGCCTCCCATTGCTGCTGTCTCCATCGCCACACTCTGCCATGTGCCACTTTCAGGTCTCCTCACACACTGCTGGTGTGTTAAATTTTTTGACATAGGGTGCAGGCAGATTACGGGCCTCACATAGCTGCTGCCAGGCCCCTAATCTGCCATGGGCCCCTATATACCGCCTCCTCATGCTGCTGCCAAGTCCAGAGTCTGTCATGGTCCCTGTACGGCCTCCCATTGCTGCTGTCTCCATCGCCACACTCTGCCATGTGCCACTTTCAGGTCTCTTCACACTGCTGGTGTGTTAAATTTTTTGACATAGGGTGCAGGCAGATTACGGGCCTCCCATAGCTGCTGCCAGGCCCCTAATCTGCCATGGGCCCCTATATACCGCCTCCTCATGCTGCTGCCAAGTCCAGAGTCTGTCATGGGTCCCTGTACGGCCTCCCATTGCTGCTGTCTCCATCGCCACACTCTGCCATGTGCCACTTTCAGGTCTCCTCACACACTGCTGGTGTGTAGAATTTTTTGACATAGGGTGCTGGCAGATTACGGGCCTCCCATAGCTGCTGCCAGGCCCCTAATCTGCCATGGGCCCCTATATACCGCCTCCTCATGCTGCTGCCAAGTTCAGAGTCTGTCATGGGTCCCTGTACGGCCTCCCATTGCTGCTGTCTCCATCGCCACACTCTGCCATGTGCCACTTTCAGGTCTCCTCACACTGCTGGTGTGTTGAATTTTTTGACATAGGGTGCAGGCAGATTACGGGCCTCACATAGCTGCTGCCAGGCCCCTAATCTGCCATGGGCCCCTATATACCGCCTCCTCATGCTGCTGCCAAGTCTAGAGTCTCTCATGGGTCCCTGTACGGCCTCCCATTGCTGCTGTCTCCATCGCCACACTCTGCTGCCATGTGCCACTTTCAGGTCTCTTCACGCTGCTGGTGTGTTAAATTTTTTGACATAGGGTGCAGGCAGATTACGGGCCTCACATAGCTGCTGGCAGGCCCCTAATCTGCCATGGGCCCCTATATACCGCCTCCTCATGCTGCTGCCAAGTCCAGAGTCTGTCATGGTCCCTGTACGGCCTCCCATTGCTGCTGTCTCCATCGCCACACTCTGCTGCCATGTGCCACTTTCAGGTCTCTTCACACTGCTGGTGTGTTTAATTTTTTGACATAGGGTGCAGGCAGATTACGGGCCTCACATAGCTGCTGCCAGGCCCCTAATCTGCCATGGGCCCCTATATACCGCCTCCTCATGCTGCTGCCAAGTCCAGAGTCTCTCATGGGTCCCTGTACGGCCTCCCATTGCTGCTGTCTCCATCGCCACACTCTGCTGCCATGTGCCACTTTCAGGTCTCTTCACACTGCTGGTGTGTTAAATTTTTTGACATAGGGTGCAGGCAGATTACGGGCCTCACATAGCTGCTGCCAGGCCCCTAATCTGCCATGGGCCCCTATATACCGCCTCCTCATGCTGCTGCCAAGTCCAGAGTCTGTCATGGTCCCTGTACGGCCTCCCATTGCTGCTGTCTCCATCGCCACACTCTGCTGCCATGTGCCACTTTCAGGTCTCTTCACACTGCTGGTGTGTTAAATTTTTTGACATAGGGTGCAGGCAGATTACGGGCCTCACATAGCTGCTGCCAGGCCCCTAATCTGCCATGGGCCCCTATATACCGCCTCCTCATGCTGCTGCCAAGTCTAGAGTCTCTCATGGGTCCCTGTACGGCCTCCCATTGCTGCTGTCTCCATCGCCACACTCTGCTGCCATGTGCCACTTTCAGGTCTCTTCACACTGCTGGTGTGTTAAATTTTTTGACATAGGGTGCAGGCAGATTACGGGCCTCACATAGCTGCTGCCAGGCCCCTAATCTGCCATGGGCCCCTATATACCGCCTCCTCATGCTGCTGCCAAGTCCAGAGTCTGTCATGGTCCCTGTACGGCCTCCCATTGCTGCTGTCTCCATCGCCACACTCTGCCATGTGCCACTTTCAGGTCTCTTCACACTGCTGGTGTGTTAAATTTTTTGACATAGGGTGCAGGCAGATTACGGGCCTCCCATAGCTGCTGCCAGGCCCCTAATCTGCCATGGGCCCCTATATACCGCCTCCTCATGCTGCTGCCAAGTCCAGAGTCTGTCATGGGTCCCTGTACGGCCTCCCATTGCTGCTGTCTCCATCGCCACACTCTGCCATGTGCCACTTTCAGGTCTCCTCACACACTGCTGGTGTGTAGAATTTTTTGACATAGGGTGCTGGCAGATTACGGGCCTCCCATAGCTGCTGCCAGGCCCCTAATCTGCCATGGGCCCCTATATACCGCCTCCTCATGCTGCTGCCAAGTTCAGAGTCTGTCATGGGTCCCTGTACGGCCTCCCATTGCTGCTGTCTCCATCGCCACACTCTGCCATGTGCCACTTTCAGGTCTCCTCACACTGCTGGTGTGTTGAATTTTTTGACATAGGGTGCTGGCAGATTACGGGCCTCCTATAGCTGCTGCCAGGCCCCTAATCTGCCATGGGCCCCTATATACCGCCTCCTCATGCTGCTGCCAAGTCCAGAGTCTGTCATGGGTCCCTGTACGGCCTCCCATTGCTGCTGTCTCCATCGCCACACTCTGCCATGTGCCACTTTCATTTCTCCTCACACACTGCTGGTGTGTTGAATTTTTTGACATAGGGTGCTGGCAGATTACGGGCCTCCTATCGCTGCTGCCAGGCCCCTAATCTGCCATGGGCCCCTATATACCGCCTCCTCATGCTGCTGCCAAGTTCAGAGTCTGTCATGGGTCCCTGTACGGCCTCCCATTGCTGCTGTCTCCATCGCCACACTCTGCTGCCATGTGCCACTTTCATTTCTCCTCACACACTGCTGGTGTGTTGAATTTTTTGACATAGGGTGCTGGCAGATTACGGGCCTCCTATAGCTGCTGCCAGGCCCCTAATCTGCCATGGGCCCCTATATACCGCCTCCTCATGCTGCTGCCAAGTTCAGAGTCTGTCATGGGTCCCTGTACGGCCTCCCATTGCTGCTGTCTCCATCGCCACACTCTGCTGCCATGTGCCACTTTCAGGTCTCCTCACACTGCTGGTGTGTTGAATTTTTTGACATAGGGTGCTGGCAGATTACGGGCCTCCTATAGCTGCTGCCAGGCCCCTAATCTGCCATAAGCCCCTATATACCGCCTCCTCATGCTGCTGCCAAGTCCAGAGTCTGTCATGGGTCCCTGTACGGCCTCCCATTGCTGCTGTCTCCATCGCCACACTCTGCCATGTGCCACTTTCAGGTCTCCTCACACACTGCTGGTGTGTTGAATTTTTTGACATAGGGTGCTGGCAGATTACGGGCCTCCTATAGCTGCTGCCAGGCCCCTAATCTGCCGTAGGCCCCTATATACCGCCTCCTCATGCTGCTGCCAGGTCCAGAGTGTGTCATGGGTCCCTGTACGGCCTCCCATTGCTGCTGTCTCCATCGCCACACTCTGCCATGTGCCACTTTCAGGTCTCCTCACACTGCTGGTGTGTTCCATTTTTTGTCATAGGGTGCTGGCAGATTATGGGCCTCCCATAACTGCTGCCAGGCCCCTAATCTGCCATGGGCCCCTATACCGACTCCTCATGCTGTGACGTTGCAACAACGTGGAATTCAACCCTACATATGTTAGACCGCCTTTACGAACAGCAAAAGGCCATCACAGATTTCCTGATGTTAAAAGCAGATAAAGGTACTCCCTGTGTAACTTAGATGTCAGCCATTGGCAGCTCATGCGTGACACCTGCGCTTGCTCAGGCCCTTTGAGGAGGCCACGCTATTCGTGAGTCGGCAGGACTATGGGATGAACGACGTCATTCCTCTGTTGCACGTCCTGGAACAAATGCTGTTAACAATGGCTGGTCAGGGTGCGGTAGACGTGGCGCACAGATCTCAACGCCACATGGCCCCTGTGGGGGCAGGACTGGAAGAAGAGGAGGAGGTAGAGGAGGACATTGGTGCTCAGGAATTATTGAGTGAAATGGGTGGTTTTTCCACTCAGCGGACAGGAGTGGAGGAGCAGGAGCATCTGGTAGAGGAGGAGGAAGAGGAGACAGAGGACCTAGACGCACCGTGGCAGTATGCTGTGGAGATGGAGGCAGGGAGTCCCTCGCATTCCTTGGCACAAATGGCCCATAGCATGCTCGGTTGCTTGCGTAGCGACAGCCGAATAATAACCATCAGACAGAGGGATGACTTTTGGCTGTCCACCTTGTTGGACCCTCGCTACCGTTCAAAAATGGTGGCCTTTTTCACACCTGCTGAGAGGGAGGCCAAAATAACGTACTATAAAAAACACCTATGTAGTCAGCTGGTCTCTGCCTGTCTGCGCCAACGTCCATCCTCAGACACTGTGGGCCCTGTGCGCTCGTGTTCCGCTGCCATGGCAGCAGGGGAGGGGTGGGGTGGTAGGAGCAGTGGCAGCTCCACCAGCAGCGGCTGCCTCAGTCTGCAGTCGATGATGAGTAGCTTTCTTCACCAGCGCAGTGAGGAAACTACTAACCAGCCGCAGCAGCAGCAGCAGCAGCAGCATCAGGTGGACCTGGAGCAGGACCTCAAACAACAGGCTTAGGCCTACTTGGACAGCACCCTGCCAACCGAGGTAGACAATCCCCTTGACTACTGGGCAACGAAACTTGACCTTTGGCCCCAACTAGCTGAATTTGCCCTTGAAAGGCTGTCATGCCCGGCCAGTAGCGTGGCATCGGAGCGCGTGTTTAGTGCGGCAGGAGGTATTGCAACTCCGCGGAGGACACGACTGTCCACCCAAAGTGTGGAGAGACTCACGTTTGTGAAAATGAATCAGGCGTGGATTAGTCTGGATTTCAAACCACCAGTTCCTGACACAACTGACTAAATCCGCCATGAATCATGCCCCAAACATGTGCCACTTTCAGGTCTCCTCACACTGCTGGTGTGTTCCATTTTTTGTCATAGGGTGCTGGCAGATTACGGGCCTCCCATAGCTGCTGCCAGGCCCCTAATCTGCCATGGGCCCCT
Organism: Staurois parvus; assembly: GCF_062004578.1. Classification (NCBI taxonomy): domain Eukaryota; kingdom Metazoa; phylum Chordata; class Amphibia; order Anura; family Ranidae; genus Staurois; species Staurois parvus. The sequence continues at coordinate 3,269,666 of NW_028317941.1, forward strand.
ATACCGCCTCCTCATGCTGCTGCCAAGTCCAGAGTCTCTCATGGGTCCCTGTACGGCCTCCCATTGCTGCTGCCTCCATCGCCACACTCTGCCATGTGCCACTTTCAGGTCTCCTCACACTGCTGGTGTGTTCCATTTTTTGTCATAGGGTGCTGGCAGATTACGGGCCTCCCATAGCTGCTGCCAGGCCCCTAATCTGCCATGGGCCCCTATACCGCCTCCTCATGCTGCTGCCAGGTCCAGAGTCTCTCATGGGTCCCTGTACGGCCTCCCATTGCTGCTGTCTCCATCGCCACACTCTGCCATGTGCCACTTTCAGGTCTCCTCACACTGCTGGTGGGTTCCATTTTTTGTCATAGGGTGCTGGCAGATTACGGGCCTCCCATAGCTGCTGCCAGGCCCGTAATCTGCCATGGGCCCCCGTACCGACTCCTCATGCTGCTGCCAGGCCCGTAATCTGTCATGGGCCCCTGTTGTCGCTTGTTGGCATATTCCGCTCGTTCAGATGCTCCTTCTCCTGCTACTCATCTTCACGGATTCCGTCAGCAGTCTTTCTTGGAATCCGTTTCCAAGAGACAACAGTTTGCGAGCACGCACCCGACGGTGCAGAAGCTGAACGTCCTCCTGTCCAAGTTGCTGCTGCCAGGCTCGTAATCTGTCATGCGCCCCTGTACCGCCTCCTCATGCTGCTGCCAGGTCCAGAGTGTGTCATGGGCCCCCGTACCGACTCCTCATGCTGCTGCCAGGCCCGTAATCTGTCATGGGCCCCTGTACCGCCTCCCCATGCTGCTGCCAGGTCCAGAGTGTGTCATGGGTCCCTGTACGGCCTCCCATTGCTGCTGCCAGGCCCGTAATCTGCCATGGGCCCCTGTACCGACTCCTCATGCTGCTGCCAGGCCCGTAATCTGTCATGGGCCCCTGTACCGCCTCCTCATGCTGCTGCCAGGTCCAGAGTGTGTCATGGGTCCCTGTACGGCCTCCCATTGCTGCTGTCTCTATCGCCACACTCTGCCATGTGCCACTTTCAGGTCTCCTCACACTGCTGGTGGTTTCCATTTTTGTCATAGGGTGCTGTATGGCCTCCCATTGCTGCTGCCTCCACCGCCACACTGTGGCTCCACACTCTGGTTTTGGCCCCGTGACTGCCCAAATGAGTGAAGTGTGCGGTGATTCTAAGATCGACGGCACTCATCTGCATGTCATACTGACTGACAGTATTATTTCTCTTCCCCAGCAGACTCCAAGGGCATTTAAATTAAAGGTACAGTGTTCTGCACTAATATTAAGTCTCTCTGAAGCCTAGAAACACCCTTTTTTAAGTTAAATTCACAGCGAATTTATTCGACTCGAATCGAATATTGTCCACGAATTCGCCGAATCAGTCGAATCGAATTTTTCATTTCTTCGCTCATCTCTAATAATAATATAATAATAGTGCATGGAAGTATTTTGCTAGCTTTGTTAGTTGCAGCTTGGCATTGCATGCTATTGCTAAGTCTGTGGGCTATAAGACCCCAGATCCTTTTCCAAAACTGATTTTCCCAGTGGAGCCCCTCCTAGTGTGTAATTTGCATGTGTGTTTTTGGTACTCAGGTGTATAACTTTACATTTCTCAATACTGAATCCCATCTGCCATGTAGCTGCCTAACCCTCTATTTTGTCGAGGTCTTCCTGCAATGATACTACATCCTGTGCAGATGTTATTTACCAACATAATATGATATAATCAGCAAACACTTGAGCTGAGCTTTGATTTCACCAGTATATCATTAATAATCAAAACTGAACACAATTTTAGAATATTCAGAGCTATGTATCACTACTCTCTGGTCCTGTGCATGTAGCCAATTTCTTATCCAAAAATATTCAATTTCATCAACTCCAACACGACTTATTTTTTTTAGTTTGTGAGGTACAGTGTCAAATGCCTTAGCAAAATCTAGATAAAATATGTCCACCAGACTTCTACCATCCAATTTCTCATAGAACAATAAGAGGCTGGTCTGACAAGAATGGTCTTTAGTAAATTAATTCTGGTTGTTACTTTTAATACCATTGTCACAGACAAATTTCTGTATAGAGCACCTTACCATACCCTTTAATATCTTACATACTAATGATGTTAGGCTGACTGGTCTGTAGTTTCCTTGATCATTTGTTTGCAAATTGATACCATGTTTGCTCTATGCCAATCAGTTGGTGCCATTCCAGCCAGTAAGGTGTCTTTAAAAATTTGAAATGGCAACTTGGCTATAACTGAGCTAAGTTTCCTAGGGGCTTGCAGTTGTAAGTCATCTGGACCTGGGGATTTGTTCACATTAAGTGTCTCTAGTCTCTTTTGTACCTGGTTTTCATTCAACCACAGAGGTGACACATCTTTATTGTGACTGTGAAAACTATCAAACTTGTCCTGTGTTCATCTGTTATGGGGTGTATCTGTTTTTTCATAACCTTTTTACTATTGATATATTTGGGAACAAAAAGGATTACCTGCTGTAGAGATGTTTTTTTGTATTCTATTTTAGCACCCCTTTGCATATCCTTTTGCATTTGTAAATCTGAAATGTCAAGGGTGTCCTTTCTACTTTGTACTATTTAAAGGCATATTTTGCTTTTCACATGACTGAATAACTGAAGTAAATATATTGTGTGAAAAATAGTTTACTCTTTTAGTAAATCAGCCCCATAGACCCAATATTGACCTCTTCAGGTAAGGATATGATCAGGGCTAATAAAATGACCATGTATCACCAGGTACAACAAAACTCTACAATCTCTGCACTAGGTAAAGTCCATATTGGAATAAAGGGCCAACAAGTAAAACAAAACTGATAACTTGTGTTGCATCCAGAACATTATGTAATAATTGATCAATTGATGTCAAAAGGTTCAGCTTTAGGATGCCAGTCACAAAAATGATTAACCTCTCTGGTAGATTACCTTATCTCTATGTATTTTTGCTGATCATTAATAGACCAAACAGAGTATGAGTTTTCAATATTCGATGTGCAGTGCTGGATCACATGACTGTTAATTAATATGATGCAAAATAGACAGGAAGATACTGGTATTTCAGTATCTATAGACAAGTAAAATTGATGCTGCATAGAAACCAATAAGCTTCTAACCTCAGCTTGTTCAATTAAAGGGTAAGTTCAACTTTGGAACATGTTACTTGTTCCACCCATTTTTAGGGTGGAACATTTAACATTTAACATTTAACATGTCCCCATAGCCGCAGCCGCAGCTGATTTTTGTCTAAAAGGTGAATTTATCCTTTAAATTTTTGCAATAAAACCTGTAAACTGGTTGGTTTCTATGCAGAAGTGAGCCTGATTTTGCTCTCTCCAGTTTTAGTAAATAACCCCCACTGTGTAGCCCTTTGTTGAAGCCATCGGGGAAGACATTTATCAATTCTGTCACACAGCAATGCAATGCAAAAATGTAGTAATGAGCAGATTTTATGAGAAAAAAATTACTATAATTTGCAACTTAATCCACAAATTCATCTGTCTGCTGCTTTAAAGTAACACACCCACAAAATAAAACCTGCTACTGACTATTTCTTAATTGTTTTTGTATCTTGTTTTTGTATCTTGGACTCATCATCCAAGAAGAAAACTAATAAATATACCTTTAATCGATTTCTACATGACCATGACCTATATGACATATGGAGATGCCACCATGGTTCCGAAAGAGACTACACTTACTACTCCCCCGCTCATCTTTCCTACTCGAGGATAGATATGTTTATTACAGATAAATGGACATTGCAACAAGTGACCTCATCGAACATTGGCACTATATCTTGGTCAGATCACGCACCAATCAGTTTATCCCTAGATGATGATCGACGTTCGGCGCTCCCGCTGATTTGGAGACTCAATTCCTCACTCCTCTCATTTCCGGACAATCAGAAGCATATCTTGGAAGCACATAATTTATTTTTTGCTACTAACACCACACCGGATATCTCAGTTACCACACTCTGGCAAACATACAAAGCATACATGAGAGGTATCCTCATACAATTAAATTCGCGTATAAAAAGACAGAGGTCCCAACAAATCGACCAACTCCTAACCTCCATTAACCTAAATGAAGAACTTAACAAAAAAAACCCTAACCCCTCCACTTCCGCGACCCTAAATCAAGAAAGAAATAAGTTACGTACCCTATTACTCCATTCATATGACACCAATCTCCAAAAAACAAAGACCAAATTTTATGCACTATTAAATAAAGCAAGTTCTCTTCTAGCTAAGATCATTAAACATAAACGACTTAAGACCAAAATATCTATGATACAACACCCAATCACGCGTTCACCTCTTTCGAACCCGCAAGATATAGCCAATGCTTTTGCAGCATACTATCAAAAGCTATATAATATAAAAGATGACCCAAACACAACCCAACCTACGACTCCTACCATTGAAAGCTTCTTGCATGACTCCAAGCTCTCCCACATCTCCCCCTCTCAACTTGAATCTCTATCGGCGCCAATCTCAGCTATAGAAATTGAAAAAGTTATCTCTACTCTACCCTTAAACAAATCCCCAGGGAATGATGGATTCACCAATGCATTTTATAAAACGTTTGCATCCGACCTTAAATCACACTTATCTGCCCTTTATAACCACGCAGCTTCTACCGGTAAATTCCCTTCCGACATGCTGCAGTCAATAATCACTACTATTCCAAAACCGGGTAAAGACCCACAATCTACTCAAAATTACAGACCAATCTCGCTAATCAATACGGACATAAAAATTTACGCCAAAGTGATTGCCCAAAGATTACTCCCTTATCTACCTGCGTTGATACATCCGGATCAAGTGGGTTTCATACATGGTAGACAGGCCCCAGATGCTACTAGGCGAATAATATCTCTTCTGCACCATCTAGAAACTGATAAACGTCCTTCTCTCCTCTTATCATTAGATGCGGAAAAGGCCTTCGACAGAATTCATTGGCAATTCATGGCACTCACACTACAAAAATTTGGCATTACTGGCTGGCTACTATCGGCGATTCTTGCTCTTTACTCTCAACCTTCTGCTAGAGTATTAACTAATGGCACGCTCTCACAACCCTTCTCCATATCAAATGGAACCAGACAAGGGTGCCCCCTATCCCCCTTAATCTTCACCTTACTAATAGAACCACTAGCGACTAAGCTCAGAAATGACCCAGAATTCACGGGAGTCGAATATCATAGTACCGAACATAAAATTAGTCTCTTTGCAGATGACATCATACTCATAGTCACAAACCCACATAAATCTCTTAAGACGATACGTGCACACATTAGGGATTACGCAGAGGTTTCGTACTATAAACTTAATGAACCCAAATCATCAATATTAAACCTGTACACACCGCCCATAACCCAGGACTTACTTTCTAAGCAGTTCCCTTTTATCTGGGAAAAACACAGCATCCCATATTTGGGAATTAAACTCACCGCTAATACTAGCCAACTCTACACATCTAACTATAGACCGCTTCTTGAAACTATCCCACAGGATCTCAAAAGCCTTCGTACTGCTACTCTATCGACATTAGGTAGAATAGCAACCCTAAAAATGTGTATACTTCCTAAAATACTATACATTTTTCGAACATTACCTATCCCTGTCCCCTACTCTTTTTTCACCAAACTTCAGGCGATATTAAACAAGTTCCTATGGAATTCAAAAAAATCCAGGTGCACTACAAACCTACTAATACGCCCTACCCTCAGAGGAGGAGCAGGTCTCCCACATATGAAATCCTACTACCAAGCCGTTCTACTAGACCAGCTCTTCTTCTGGTGGCATCCCTCCCCTGAAAAAATATGGTCTACCATGGAAACATCTTTATATCATCCACACGCTTTAACGGACATGATGTTCCTACCTCGCATGGCTCAAAATCGAATACCCCACAAACATCCATGTATTTGCGCTTCCTTAACAGCCTGGTACGACTTTATTGACTATAACAAATCGGGGAACCACAACATACAAGTTCCTACCCCACTATCATCCCTCCATCACATCATTCCCCACCTAAACCTAACGACATGGACGACCTCTGGCATACTTCATATTCAAGACATATATACTTCAGACACATTAGACTCCTTCTACATCACCCAAAGTAAATTCCACCTCCCTGACACCGAACAATTTACCTATATGCGAATAGCCCATGCACTACACAAAACCAAACTTCCACATAACATAGAAATCCCTGCAACGGCTCATCATTTCTTGCATAGAACTACCTACCCAAAGAAAGGAATTTCCACATTCTACACTCTTATACTCGAAAAGCAATTTGCAACGTATACGTCTTCCTTAGCTAATTGGGAGAAAAATTTGCACCAATCTGTTTCTCCAACTGTGTGGGAAAAAACATTCACTATTACTTACAAGGCCTCAAAATGTTCTTCCCACTGGGAAACATACTTAAAAATTCTACACGAATGGTATATGACTCCTGTCAAGTTATCTGTATTTTATCCACAACATTCGCGAGCTTGCTGGAGGCACTGTGGAGAGTCTGGTTCACTCCTCCATATACTTTGGAACTGTAAGTCAATTAAATCTTACTGGAACAAAGTTTTTCAGATATTATCCTCCATTACAGATACGCTAATTACTCCAAACCCTGCTTTGGCTCTCCTACACATTGGCATAGATAAATTCCCTATAAACTCAAGGACCATCATTCTACATACTTTAGCAGTTGCAAAAACTAATATTACCAGACTATGGCGCTCTAACACTACTCCCCCTTTATCTCGTCTCTTTCAAGACCTTAATCTCCATTGTGAAATGGAAAAAAGAATAGCCTTACACAACTCAGCTTTCCACAAATTTACAGCCCAATGGTCTCGATGGCTGAAACATCCAAACTGTTCCGTAAACTGATTACTAATATGACCCGTTTAAAGTTAAGAATAGAATATTCCCATGTGCCTTCCCTTCTTGTTTCCTTCCCCTTTCCCAATTTCCATCTCTTCCCTAATTATCATTTCTTTATGACCGTGAGAATGGTTCACTGAACGTTGAGCATACCTCTCATGTAAACATCTGAAACCTAAAAAATCCCCGGCCTATTGGTGGGGATTCTTCACACCTGTTTATTCTCTGTATGTATTATAATTGCCCAAGTGAACCCTTATTCTCACATTCCAGATTTACCATGTTTTTCTCTTCTGTATGTCTGAAAACTCTTTCAATAAATAATATTTGAATAAAAAAAAAGTGTATCAAAAACCAAAATATAATCTTAATTGCCAATATAAACTTATTTCATCAAACCAATAAATAATTCAATAATAAAAAAATTATATACATTTGAAAAATCAATAAAAAACATCAAAAAAGTGTCCAATAATAGTGTCCTTATATATAAAAAATATACGTGAAAAAATCTTTTTATAAATCAATCAAATTCCAGTGTGCGATATAATAAAGAAAAAGAAGGTGTAAAACTTAAACTTCAGTGCCCCAAACTGTTAATATGCAAAAAACACTGTAAAACAATCAACCAGATGAATTAAATCAACTCACCAGAGCAACATGCCGGTCAAATTATAAACCGGCGCACACGCTTCCGCTCTGGGAGCAATGATCTACAGATTGATAGCAGGCAATAGGGAGGCGATTCAGTGAACATTAATATCTTCTTGACATAAAACTCATAAAGGAAGAGAGAGGGAAATTAATAGTGTAAAATCGTAGGGCAACTTTATTCATAAAAACAATCTATGTATTACACTCACATTCCGTAGTGTCAAACTTGACACTAGCTTTAACACCATATCCAGCACAGATTCAAAAAAGCCTGCTTCGGTGTCAGCTGACACCGACAGCTCACTGGGCGTGGTGACGTCACTCCAAGGCTCTGGTGAGTTGATTTAATTTGTGTATATTTTTTTATTATTATTTGATGATGGTTTTTATGATTATTTGGTTAGAGCGCTACTTTTTTTCTATTTTCTAATAGTATTCATTGTGACTATCCCTTTGTAACCAATATTGTTATCTGCCTTCAAAGTTATAATTCAAACTATTTGCATCTAGTTGCATGATTGCCTTGAGTACACATGTGCAGAATGAAAAAAAATTTGTTTTGTTTCATATCGATTTGTTAAGTTACTAATTTTGTTTCATTGCATTTGTAACGAAATTCATAACAAAATTTGTTTCATTTCATTTAGTTTTGTTTGTTCGCTTTTGACCGGATTCAAATTAATCAGATGATTCAAAGTATTCGAATCAAATTAAATTCAAAAATATCATATGGATTCAAATTGTGAAGAATAGCTGGTTTTATTCTATTGGAAATTTGAATTTGGAAGACAATTATATTCTTTCTATTTTATTCTACTCTGTTTTTTTCTATTCTGTTCCATTATTTTATTTTCTAATGTTTTCTATTGTATTATATTATTCCTTTATTTTCCATCCTATTGTATTCTTTTCTATTCTTGTTTGTTCTGTTTTACTCTCTTCTATTCTATTTTCATTCTCTTCTATTTTATTATTTTCTATTCTTTTCATTTATTATCTATTCTATTTTATTCCAATTCCTTTGTTTTTTATTTTGTTCTTTTTTACTCTATTCTATTTTATTCCATTCTATTCTATTTTTTCTATTCTATTCTTTTATTTTCTATTCTATTTTTTTATATTCTATTCCATTCTTTAATTTTCTAATATTTTCTATTCTATTTCTTTATTTCTGTTCTGTTTTACTCAATTCTATTTTATTCTCTTCTATTCTTTTCGAAATGTGAAATTTGGAAAATGGCTATATTCTATTCTATTTTATTCTATTCTATTTTTTATATTCTTTTTTATTTTCTACTCTATTCTTTTATTTTCTATTCTATTTTGTTCTGTTTTACTCTATTCTTTTTGAAATTTGAATTTCGGAAAATGGCTGTATGCTAACTCTATACACATAGTCTTTGAAGGAAATCAGAAATTCAGATAAATTTGTGTTATTCTGGATTTGTTTCAATTTGTTCCTATTGCAATCTGGAAATTGAGATACATCCGAATCTCTGAATAACAAAAATTTTGTCCGAATTTTGGTGTGGAACGAAATGAACCACATCTCTAGCCTTAAGGTAATTTTGTAAGTTCCCAAATTTGGAGCTGGTTGAGAGATATAATCTCTTCATCTGCTGCTTTGATCCACATTCACTTCTCATGAACAAGATAACTTTTGCATTTAATACCATGATGCTGGCTCAGGCTGTGGTGCTGTATGAAACCTTAATGACAAGCGTTTAGCTGGGATTCCCTTATTGGATACCACAGATTAAAATCTGGATGCAAATTCCTGTAGCCCTTTTGAGACTTAGTGCAGCTGACAAATAGCTTACTTAGCATAATGTTCCAATTGCTTTTCTTGAGGAACATGTATATATGCTCTGCTTCCAAAGTTTTTGAACTTAAATAACTATGTCAATCATTCCTCAGTTGAGGAGCCCCCACATCACATTGGGTCTGTTATCCAGTTGGTCCAATTCAGGGTCACATCATGCTAATATCAATAAGGTGAAATATTTACTCAGAACAAAGTCCTTGCAGATAAAGGATAACATATACATTTTGTGTATTAATAGCACATTATCCAAAAGACACACAGAAGCTTTATATATCATCAGTTAAAGTCTCAAAGTTTGAGGGAATTAAAAGCCGCAGCATTAGTGGTTCACTGTATAAATCCATAGCAATTCATACTTCACTGACTCCACATGCCCATTTCAGTAAGAGTAAGCTATTAGGCAATAATCCATCAAAAATCAAAAGGTGGTCATCTACAGTTGTGGCCAAAATTATTCAACCCCCACTGAAATTGAGTGTTTTGGCCAGTTTGACATTGCTTTTGATCATTCAGTCATCTTGCTTACATTTACATTAAAGAGGCACTTGTAGGTCAGACAAATATAACATAACAGTTATAATGAAATAACCACAAATGTCTTTTCTGTGCTCACAGCATTATCAGTTTTATTCAACCCCCAAGTGACATTCAATCTTAGTACTTAGTACAGCATCCTTTTACAGTTATAACAGCTTTTAAACGTGAAGCATAGCTTGACACAAGTGTCTTGCAGCGATCTACGGGTATCTTCGCCCATTCTTCATGGGCAAAGGCCTCCAGTTCAGTCACATTCTTAGGCTTGCGCACTGCAACTGCTTTCTTTAAGTCCCACCAGAGGTTCTCAATCGGATTTAAGTCTGGTGACTGCGATGGCCACTCCAAAATGTTCCAGCCTTTCCTCTGCAACCATGCTCTAGTGGACTTGGAGGTATGCTTGGGATCATTGTCCTGTTGAAAGGTCCAACGTCTCCCAAGCCTCAGGTGTGTGACGGACTGCATCACGTTTCCATCCAATATCTCCTGGTACTGAAGAGAATTCATGGTACCTTGCACACGCTGAAGCTTCCCTGTACCTGCAGAAGCAAAACAGCCCCAAAGCATGATTGACCCTCCACCATGCTTCACAGTAGGCAAGGTGTTCTTTTCATCATAGGCCTTGTTCTTCCTCCTCCAAACATAGCGTTGATCCATGGGCCCAAACAGTTCTAATTTTGTTTCATCAGTCCACAGAACACTATCCCACAACTTTTGTGGTTTGTCCACATGGCTTTTGGCATACTGCAGTCGACTCTTCTTATTCTTTGGAGACAGCAAGGGGGTACGCCTGGGAGTTCTGGCACGGAGGCCTTCATTACGCAGTGTGCGTCTTATTGTCTGGGCTGAAACTTCTGTACCCACATCTGACAAATCTTTTCTCAGTTCCTCAGCAGTCACACGGGGACTTCTCTCCACTCTACGCTTCAGGTAGCGCACAGCAGTCGAAGTCAGCATCTTCTTTCTGCCACGACCAGGTAGCGTTTCAACAGTGCCCTTTGCCTTGAATTTGCGAATGATGCTTCCTAAGGTGTCTCTTGGTATGTTTAACATCTTTGCAATCTTCTTATAGCCATTGCCCTTCCTGTGAAGAGAAATCACCTCTTCTCTTGTCTTCCTGGACCATTCTCTTGCCTTCACCATGTTTGTAACCACACCAGTAAATGTCTAGAAGGAGCTGAGTATCACAGTCATTTTAAAGCTGCCTAATTGGTGCTTATTATGCTTGATTGCTGCTCGGTGACATCCACAGGTGTTTTCAATACCTGATGGAAAGCACCTGTATGAACCTCTGTTCTTCAGAGTGGTAGTCTTTAAGGGGTTGAATAATTGTGGCAATGAAGAAACCACATAAGAACCATTTACTACTGTATTACATAAACAATTGATGTCATTTTAGTTGCATTTGGGTAGTTACAACGTCCTTGTAGGATTTGATTCTGAATACAATTCCAAATGTACACTATAGTCCCTAAACCCCTTTACAGCATTGGGGGTTGAATAATTTTGGACACAACTGTATTATATATGGCTAAAGTAACAATGCCAGTACCCCGTTTAGCACCCTCAAGTGTGCTGCTAGAATAATGCTGTGTATCATTGGTAAAATCATTGTGTTTGACTCATGGTAGTTGTATGAGTGATTGAGGAAAGATTATTGCAGGTCATCTGGATGACTTAACAGATTGTGGCTCTATTGCCTTCTCCTGACTCTGGAGGACCATAGAACCTTCCAGAAGTCGGTAAGCAGGAAGAGGTGAAGGCCTAATCTGCATATTCATGCGGGGTCCAGCCAATCCAAGGTTTGGAGGCCCTAGTAGAGTGGCAGACTGGTGTATAAATATGGGAGAGTCAAGCTGACAGGAAAGTTAGGTGAAAGATGGAGTGCTGAGGAGACTGTTGATGCCTAGGAGGGGTCCCCTAAGTCTAGGGGGGGTGGCAGCTTCCAGGCTGAGCTCAGGCTGGCTCAGGAGGATACATTCAGTGGAGATCAAGGCCTGGAGCAGCAGGGAGCAAAGAGGACAATGTGAGTACAGCAGCACACTCTGGGATCTACAAGGGGAAAGACTGCCACATGTAGCAAGCTTTCTAAGGAAAGTACTCAATCCTTAATCCTTGTCCTGGGAGAGGTTCCTTGAAACCAGGAGGGCTGGTAGTGCTTGCAGGTGGTGGAGCTGGGGGAAGCTCTATAGGGGGAGAGAAGACGTCTCTGCATGTAGTTAAGAGAAGTAAAGTGACTTTTGAGGGGCTTCTAGTTCCTGACCTGTAAAGGGCAGCTGCTACTGGTCCGCAGCAACTACCAGCTTTCAGGAAAACAACAGTCCAGAATTTGACTTTGTACATAGGTGGGAGGTGTCCCCCTTCTATTGATTCAAACCAACTGAGCATCCATAATACCTATTTCTCTATCCAAGTTGAATTCCCCTAATAAAATAACAAAACCAAGCCCATGGATTGGTCACTGCTTTTGGATGCAAGTCTTTGTGAAAGATATATCCTTTGCCTGGGTGTGCGGAGGGAAGCTACGGATACCTATTACAGAGTGGTCCTCACAAGGGTAGTGCTACACCCACAACACATTTCTTTCCATACTTAGTGACTTTTCAGGTGAGCTGGTCATCTCCTATTATTTATCTAAGGGATAGTCAGCTAAATAAAAGTACTTTTTGATAAATACATTTTTCCCAATTGTAATTTTTCAAGTTATGATCTAGATCAGTGGTCTCCCAAATGTGGCCCGGGGGTCCAGGATGTAGCCCTTTGCTTGCCTTTATCTGGCCCTTATCTGACCCTTGGGGCACAATTTATCCCACTGATACAAGACAATATTCTGCCCAGTGATACCAACAATTCCTGCCACTAACATCAACAATGGGGCACTATTTCTCCCACTGAAACCAACAATAGGGCACTATTCCTTCCCCTAATAACAAAGATGAGGCACTGTTTTCTCCAACTGATGCCAAGAAAATATTTACTCCAACTAGCCCCCCAAAAGTCTGAAGGTCAATAAACTGGCCCTATGTTTAGAAAGTTTGGACTAGTTTGGTCTAGATGGATACCTGAAGCTTTTCTTCTTTATATATTGCTATTAATTTTTACCTTTATGCAGCTGGTGCACTTTATTATTTGACTGCACTAGGCCATATTCTATGCCACCGGTATGCTGATCTTCAGCTAGTTTTTTTTTATTGCTACAGGATTCTTGTGTCCAAAACAAGAGCATCATATGTGAATACAGTTCAATGTTACTACATTTCCTTGCGTAAAGAGCTTCTTTACTGATGGAAGGTTACATTCAAGAGTAGGAATATATATTACTTTGTGACATTCTCGGTATCTCAATTTTCTTCTATTTCTTCTTTACACTTTGGGCCTTTAGCTGTTTAATTTGTCTCTTGTGCTGATTCATTCTAGTTTACCCAGTTCTGCAGTTTGCCTTTAAGTGATAAGATTCACGCTACTTATTACTGTTATTGCAGTAGCTGGTTCTTAGCGCAGATTCTGCAGTAATCGCATTTTCACTGTTAGCATATACTGTTTTTTGCTTACATTCATTAACGAGCTTTCCTTTAACATATTCCAGGGTAAGCACATCATCTGGGCGAGCACTGAGTGCTGTAACAAGTATTTCTTAGCTGTCTGGGAGACCATTGTGTAGCAGTTTTGCTATATCTTTTATTTCTTTTCCTATAGCTATTGCCAGATGTTCCACCAGGCATTCAACCATTTTCCATATCTTATATAACCCTGCAATTGCTGGCCTTTTCGTGTATGCTTTCTGGCCTTTTTCTTTTTCTGAGACTATTCTTCTAGTACTCTAAGGCCCCATATACACGGGACACTTCTGAACGATGGAAACTGACTGCTGGAAAACGTAGGTTAAAATAGTCTGCTTAGCCGTGTTTGCATAACGTGTTTATGTGCGTTTGCATTTAGAAGCGTTTTTTAAAGATAAGCACAGGAGAACCTCTCAAATGCCCAGAATGCACTGAAAAGTGGTAAATTATTAACTGTTTCAGAGAAATACAGAGAGTAGAAGCGGAGACAGCAGTATTTGTTGAAATTAGCTTAGGTGTGAGTTTCTCATTAACATTTCTTTTTTTTCCAAGGGTGGGAAAGGTGTCTGGTGGCGTGAGTCATTAAGACCACCTGGCAAGGGGTCTTCATGAGGAATTTTAGGTGTGAATGGTCATTAACATATCTTTTGTTTCCAAGAGTGGGAGAGGTCTGAGGTGTGAATTGGTCATTCCAATGTGTGACAAGCTTGGTAGGAACATCCTGTGTTCAGTATTTTGTCCAACCGAGTACCTTGAAAACGCTTTGCATGCATTTTTCATGATGAAAAAAGGCTCTGGACAGCATCGGGAACTTGAAGAGTTAAAAAACATTTTCAAACGCAAACGTGATTTGCCGCGTTTACAAGCATTTTGTGTTTGAAACGCTGATAAATTTGACTGCCGAATGCAAGTTTTCTGCGTTCAAAAAAACGACTGTAAACTCAAATGCCTGTAAACAACTGTAAATGAAGATGTGTACATGGACACATAGGAAAACATTAGGGAGAGTTCAGGGGCTGCTGAAAAAAATGCTGGATAGCTCCTAATCGTGCGTTTATCAGCTGCAGTGTACATGAGCCCTAATCTGTATCTGTATGTGCAGCAGAATTTAGTACTTTGTTGGTAACTGGGCCAATACCTTGTTGGAAAGCAGATGCAGATATATTCCTTATCTGTCAAGATGTGGCTGGACACAAAAATGGGCCCATTTTTCTGGAAAACAACAGGCACACAGAGACAGGAAATTACATCATAACCACATAGTTCCAGTAGGAACAACATTGCTTTATATACTGTAAGCATTAAACCACCTAGTGGCAGAACTACTAAACACTGTATAACATATGAGAATGGTTGCTGCACCTATGTCTGTATCAATCTGTATACTAACAATAATTGACACCCACCTGGATTACATTGCTATGAACTAATAGCTGTGGTCCAACTGACACTTCTGTTTAATTACTTTATGAGTGCACAGATAGAAATTCTAACGTTTCTTAACAAGCAGTTGTGTGTGCTATTGCTATCTGTACTTATCAGCAGGGGGAGTGGACAGGGGCTGTGGTCAAATTTCTACAAAAGGTAAATGAATCACAGCATTGTCAAAAAATCTTCTGCAAAGAATTACAGATGTAGATACAAATACACAAAATATTATTGCATCCATTTTTGAGCAGCAGCTTAAATTGCAACAGATGTGCATCTACTTTGGTACCTAATTTACTTGATAAGTGTCCCTCTAAGAATTAATTTTAGTTGCTGCACATGCAATGTCAGCAGAAAAGCAGAGGAGGGAATTTGCTGGATGAGTCTCTAAGTGATCTTAGAAACAGGGTAAGTGATTTAAGTCACCAACATTCACCCAAAACTGATAGTACTTAAAGTATCCCTTGGAGTCTAATATAGTTACCACCTTTCCCGAAGGTAAAATGAACAGCTTTATGATCTTTAATCGTAATACTACCATTGATAACAAGTCCCATTTCTATCAGCCAGGAGGCAACCATAGTGTCTATAGGTATATTTGCAAATGCATGCAACTAAACCCTCTGTTTTAATGTGAATTGTTGGAGAGGGTCATTTTTTGGCAGGCTATTTGGTAAGTGTGCTGAAAAATGTTTGGTTTATTTGTAATGTGAAAATCCATTCCATGTACACCTTAGTGCAAAGGCTAGTTATACACTGGAGGGGTTGCCATCTTTTTGTAAACCTTGTTCGCTGGATTTGGAGTGGAGACACATTGGATCGCTTCAGCTGCCATTGTACTCTTGCTAGGCACCTGATGTGTCACTGTACCTTTAAGGAGGAGTGGGCTCCTTCAAGGTATGCCTGCCTTAAGTTATCCACTGCTATACAGTATATGCTCTAATTTGGAGCAATAGAAGGTACTTTTTTGAGTTATAAATATACACATCAATAGAATTACTTTTTAAACCAGAGTTTAGTGACACTTTAAACATATATATTAAACATACTGTATATTGTGATGGAATTGATAAAGAAAATTAGGGTCTTAGACCCCTTTGTAGTATATTAAATACCTTTATCACACTGCAATTTATAACAGTATTGTAGACACAGGAGTTTGACACTGAGGGTCACATTGTGACCCACAGCAAATACTATCCCCAGTGTATGAGCAGTCAAATAGTAGACTGTCTCAAATAGCGCTCAGTGATTGAGGGACAATGATACCTATACTGAAAAGGTAATGCTTAAAATTGCAAGGATTCCAACCCACTCCTGTCTATTCTGGAAGTGTCACTCCTGAGTCCTAACCACCCATTAGCTGTTTTTCTTGACAACTGGATGCAGTGAGGTACATTCAAGCTCTGTGTTGTATGCACTAAAGTAGCAATTTGCTTGGCTAGATTTAAAAATAGAATAAGTGGTACGCACAAAACCAGTGCATTCTCTTCCTTGAATATGTCAAAATTGAAAAAAAAAAAAAACAAAAAACAGTGAAAGGGATAGAAAAAGACCACATGTATCCATATCCTGAAATTTGAAATGGAAAATTTTAAATAACTTTGGAAGCACAGCTATTCAGTAACAGTTTTGTATTGGTTGAATTCTAACTGAATATACTATTTCTATATACAGTATGTATATATACTATAGGGAACTGATTTTTGTGCATTCTGTGCATTAGGTGACTATTTTGTTTTTCTTCGCTTAAAGACAGATGTCTTATCAGAACAGTAAAAGAGCAACTTTCTTTAAAGATAGGAAAAATATGTACTCTTTAATAATTCTGAAAGAGGTGATGCCCTTATTCCCCAGGAGAAGAAATACAGACACAAAGAAAAAAGATGAGAAGGATGTGCACTCAAGTACTATCAACTGTCAAATCACTATCCAGGATGTTTATTGTTTATACAGCTCTGGAGCACATAAATGATTTTGGAAACCTATGTGCACAAAAGAGCAAATCTTCAACATTAACCACCAAAGCCTCCAAAACCACCCAACCTTTTACAATTTCTGTAAGAACTGGCCATTTCATTATTTACCAAGATATTTCCTGTGACACTTTACAAAGTAAAGTAATACAAAATATATTCAGTATATTAGATGATCTTTTATTTTTAAAATACCATAGGTAGAATAGTAATTAACAAATCCACTCAAAATAAATAATTTTGTTAAGGATAGAGGAGCATTTGACCTCACATACCACTGAGACCATACAGAACACCTTGCTATTGAAGTAAATGAATAAATGATGCTAATCTTTTAGATGGTGCTCTCAAAAAAATAGGAAATCTAAAAAAGAAAACATTCTGGCTTTGACACTCAATCCCCTGAGCACACAGGGCAACTGCATATCAAGAGCACAATTATGTTTTCATAAATACATTAAACCAACAAAGGAATGATTGTTGCATGGCTTTATTATCAATACAGACACTCCGCAGGTATAGATTAGGCTCAGCGTTTACTAGTTACAAAGGTACAGTTATATAAATGAGACCAGCCCCTCTTAAAGAGAATGTAATTGATTCCCATAGGTTTCTTAGATAGTGAGCCTTATTAGACTGATCTCTTGTCTGAAACTGCACCCTCAACTATCACCATTAGAGATGAGCGAATCGAAGTATCCGAAGTGGAATTCGAGTCGAATATCGGAAAAATTTCGATTCGTGCCGAATCCGAAAAACAGCCTAATTCGGACGCGCGAATCGAAATTTTTCCGAAAATGGCGGCTGACATGTGCGGCGACGGAGCGGGGATGTCGGGGAAGGCGCGCAGACAAGGCGCGCTGCCCCATAATGCATTCCTCAACGACATGTGATCGCATCAGCCAATCAGCAGCCAGCCAGCCAGCACTGTGTAATGGTCGAGGTATATATAGCGGCCATTTTGGAAATCTTCATTTGCCTGCAGTCATTGAACAGAGGCAGACCGCTCTGTACTAGGGACAGGGACAGAGTTAGGGCCACAGAAACGAGAATTGGGGACAGAGAGAAGTTACTTAGGGACAGAGAACCATTACTCAGGGACACAGACTTGTTAATGAGGGCCACAGAATCGTTATTTAGGGACAAAGAAACGCTAGTTAGGGCCACAGAATTCATACTCAGGGACAGACAGAATTTTCACTCAGTGCCAGAGAATTGTTACTTAGGGCCACAGAAACGTTATTAGGGCCACAGAATTTTTACTCAGGGACAGACAGAATTGTTACTGAGTGCCAGAGAATTGTTACTCAGGGACAGACAGAATTGTTACTGAGTGCCAGAGAATTCTTACTCAGGGCCACAGAATTCATTCTCAGGGACAGACAGAATTGTTACTCAGGGACAGACAGAATTGTTACTGAGTGCCAGAGAATTGTTACTCAGGGACAGACAGAATTGTTACTGAGTGCCAGAGAATTGTTACTCAGGGACAGACAGAATTGTTACTGAGTGCCAGAGAATTGTTACTCAGGGACAGACAGAATTGTTACTGAGTGCCAGAGAATTGTTACTCGCACAGACACAAAATTGTTACTTGTACAGACACAGAATTGTTACTCGCACAGACACAGAATTGTTACTCAGGGCCACAGAATTCATACTCAGGGACAGACAGAATTGTTACTGAGTGCCAGAGAATTGTTACTCAGGGACAGACAGAATTGTTACTGAGTGCCAGAGAATTGTTACTCGCACAGACACAAAATTGTTACTTGCACAGACACAGAATTGTTACTCGCACAGACACAGAATTGTTACTCAGGGCCACAGAATTCATACTCAGGGACAGACAGAATTGTTACTGAGTGCCAGAGAATTGTTACTCAGGGACAGACAGAATTGTTACTGAGTGCCAGAGAATTGTTACTCGCACAGACACAAAATTGTTACTTGCACAGACACAGAATTGTTACTCGCACAGACACAGAATTGTTACTCAGGGCCACAGAATTCATACTCAGGGACAGACAGAATTGTTACTGAGTGCCAGAGAATTGTTACTCAGGGACAGACAGAATTGTTACTGAGTGCCAGAGAATTGTTACTCAGGGACAGACAGAATTGTTACTGAGTGCCAGAGAATTGTTACTCGCACAGACACAAAATTGTTACTTGCACAGACACAGAATTGTTACTCGCACAGACACAGAATTGTTACTCAGGGCCACAGAATTCATACTCAGGGACAGACAGAATTGTTACTGAGTGCCAGAGAATTGTTACTTAGGGACAGACAGAATTGTTACTGAGTGCCAGAGAATTGTTACTCAGGGACAGACAGAATTGTTACTGAGTGCCAGAGAATTGTTACTCGCACAGACACAAAATTGTTACTTGCACAGACACAGAATTGTTACTCGCACAGACACAGAATTGTTACTCAGGGCCACAGAATTCATACTCAGGGACAGACAGAATTGTTACTGAGTGCCAGAGAATTGTTACTCAGGGACAGACAGAATTGTTACTGAGTGCCAGAGAATTGTTACTCAGGGACAGACAGAATTGTTACTGAGTGCCAGAGAATTGTTACTCGCACAGACACAAAATTGTTACTTGCACAGACACAGAATTGTTACTCGCACAGACACAGAATTGTTACTCAGGGCCACAGAATTCATACTCAGGGACAGACAGAATTGTTACTGAGTGCCAGAGAATTGTTACTCAGGGACAGACAGAATTGTTACTGAGTGCCAGAGAATTGTTACTCAGGGACAGACAGAATTGTTACTGAGTGCCAGAGAATTGTTACTCGCACAGACACAAAATTGTTACTTGCACAGACACAGAATTGTTACTCGCACAGACACAGAATTGTTACTGAGTGCCAGAGAATTGTTACTCAGGGACAGACAGAATTGTTACTGAGTGCCAGAGAATTGTTACTCAGGGACAGACAGAATTGTTACTGAGTGCCAGAGAATTGTTACTCAGGGACAGACAGAATTGTTACTGAGTGCCAGAGAATTGTTACTCGCACAGACACAAAATTGTTACTTGCACAGACACAGAATTGTTACTCGCACAGACACAGAATTGTTACTCAGGGCCACAGAATTCATACTCAGGGACAGACAGAATTGTTACTGAGTGCCAGAGAATTGTTACTCAGGGACAGACAGAATTGTTACTGAGTGCCAGAGAATTGTTACTCGCACAGACACAAAATTGTTACTTGCACAGACACAGAATTGTTACTCGCACAGACACAGAATTGTTACTCAGGGCCACAGAATTCATACTCAGGGACAGACAGAATTGTTACTGAGTGCCAGAGAATTGTTACTCAGGGACAGACAGAATTGTTACTGAGTGCCAGAGAATTGTTACTCGCACAGACACAAAATTGTTACTTGCACAGACACAGAATTGTTACTCGCACAGACACAGAATTGTTACTCAGGGCCACAGAATTCATACTCAGGGACAGACAGAATTGTTACTGAGTGCCAGAGAATTGTTACTCAGGGACAGACAGAATTGTTACTGAGTGCCAGAGAATTGTTACTCAGGGACAGACAGAATTGTTACTGAGTGCCAGAGAATTGTTACTCGCACAGACACAAAATTGTTACTTGCACAGACACAGAATTGTTACTCGCACAGACACAGAATTGTTACTCGCACAGACACAGAATTGTTACTCAGGGCCACAGAATTCATACTCAGGGACAGACAGAATTGTTACTGAGTGCCAGAGAATTGTTACTCAGGGACACCTAATCGTTGAATTAAATAGTATGTCAGACAACATGCAGAGGAGTGGCAGAGGAGGCAATGTTTTAGGAGCGAGCAGACGTGGCAGCAGAGGAAGGGGTCGAGGCAGCAGTATTCGCAGCCAGAGGCCAGTGCTCCCGGTGTCATCCAGCGGTCGTGTCTCCACCGACAACCCTGCCGTCATTGATTGGTTGGCTCGGTCGTCTTCCTCTTCCCAGGTCACCTCTGACACCTACAGCCAACGGTCGGTGGGTACGTCAGACACAACCGTTAGTTGGCATGGCCCGGGACCAAGCCCACTGAAATCACGTGTCCTCTACCTGCCCCTGTCCTTTGCTGTTCCCTCACCAAGCGAAGTATCGCATGCTGTGGGCTCAGCCCCACTGTACAGTGAGGAAGAGCTAACAGAGGGCGGTCAGGAACGGGGGGAGACATCGGCCTTTTCAGCAGCCAAGCGAACAAGTACTGGCGAGGAGAGTGGCTCGGTAGCAGGTCTAGAGACAGGTCTGTCTCCTGACCCAGACGCAGCCGAGGGGGCTAGTAGTGAGGCGGAGACCCTACTTGATGATGAGGAGGTTGATCGCACTTGGCAGCCTCGTCGTCATCAGGCAATTTCTTCCGCATCATCAGGAGAAGAGGGTGGCAGCTTGGCAGCGAGCAAAACAGTCGGTGGGTTGCCCAGGAGACAGCAGCAGGGTCGCATCAGTGTCAGTGGAGCCAAACGTCCACGGAGTAGAGCACCAGCTCCACTGCAGCCTACCACCACGGCCAGTAGTGGTGCCGGTGCGCACGGAGGAAGTAGCAGTCAGCCAGTGAAGAGTAGCGGGGGCAAAGTTTCCTACTCGGTGGTGTGGCAATTTTTCCTCAAGCCGCCCGAGGAAGTAAACGTAGCCGTATGTCGACTATGTGGCCAGAAATGCAAGCGTGGCCAGGGGGCCCATGTTGGGACTACAGCGTTGCGTCAGCATATGCAGCGTCACCATTCGGTGGCCTGGGAAAACCGTGATAAACATACGGCGGTTCTGCCTGCCCCAGCCCCCGCTCCATCACCCGCTCCGTTACTTGCTCCGTCACCCGACGTCGTCAATCGCCCTCTATCAGCCAGTCAAGGCTCCAACACCTCTGCTGAGGGGAGTTGTCGCTCATTGGCATCTTCCGCTCGTTCAGATGCTCCTTCTCCTGCTACTCCTCTTCTCGGATTCCGTCAACAGTCTTTCTTGGAATCCGTATCCAAGAGACAACAGTTTGCGAGCACGCACCCGACGGTGCAAAAGCTGAACGTCCTCCTGTCCAAGTTGCTGGTGCTGCAGTCCCTCCCTTTCCAACTGGTGGACTCAGCACCTTTCCGAGAAATGATGGCTTGTGCCGCGCCGCGGTGGAGAGTGCCAAGCCGTCATTTCTTTGCCCAAAAGGCAGTGCCAGCCCTGCATTCACATGTAGAAGAGATGGTGGGCCAGTCTTTGAGCATGTCGGTCTCTGCCAAAGTGCACGGCAGCGCCGACGTGTGGAGCTGTAACTACGGTCAGGGACAGTACATGTCATTTACGGCCCACTGGGTGAACGTGGTGCCGGCACAGCCGCACCAGCAACTTGGACAGGTCACGACGCTTTTGCCTCCACGTTTGCACGTCCTTGGTCCAGCAAGCATGTCCGCCTCTACCACCTCTTTTTCCGCCGTGTCCTCAGCCGCCACCCCCGTGCCAAGTCCCATTACCCGACCGGCATATCACATGTGCAGGGCGCAACGGTGTCACGCTGTGCTGCACCTGGTATGCCTTGGCGAACGTAGTCACACAGGGGAGGAACTGCTGAGTGTAATGAACAGAGAAATCGACAGATGGCTGTCTCCGCGCAAACTAAAAATCGGAACCATGTTGACTGACAACGGAAAGAACATGGTGTCTGCTCTGCGTCAAGGAAGGTTGTGCCATGCGCCATGCATGGCTCACGTGTTCAATCTGGTTGTCAAGCGGTTCCTAAAATCCACCATCCCACTGCAAGACATCCTTAAAATGTCACGTAAACTGTGCATGCATTTCAGCCATTCCTACACCGCAAAGAACACCCTCATTGAGCTGCAGCGGCAGAACGGAATTCCACAGCATCGCCTGATCTGCGACGTTGCAACAAGGTGGAATTCAACCCTACACATGTTAGACCGCCTTTACGAGCAGCGAAAGGCCATCACCGATTTCCTGATGTTACAAGCGGATAAAGGTACTCCCCTGTGTAACTTAGATGTCAGCCATTGGCAGCTCATGCGTGACACCTGCCGCTTGCTCAGGCCCTTTGAGGAGGCCACGCTATTCGTGAGTCGGCAGGACTATGGGATGAACGACGTCATTCCTCTGTTGCACGTCCTGGAACAAATGCTGTTAACAATGGCTGGTCAGGGTGCGGTAGACGTGGCGCACAGATCTCAACGCCACATGACCCCTGTGGGGGCAGGACAGGAAGAAGAGGAGGAGGTAGAGGAGGACATTTGTGCTCAGGAATTATTGAGTGAAATGGGTGGTTTTTCCACTCAGCGGACAGGAGTGGAGGAGCAGGAGCATCTGGTAGAGGAGGAGGAGGAGGAGACAGAGGACCCAGACGCACCGTGGCAGTATGCTGTGGAGATGGAGGCAGGGAGTCCCTCGCATTCCTTGGCACAAATGGCCCATAGCATGCTCGGTTGCTTGCGTAGCGACAGCCGAATAATAACCATCAGACAGAGGGATGACTTTTGGCTGTCCACCTTGTTGGACCCTCGCTACCGGTCCAAAATGGTGGCCTTTTTCACACCTGCTGAGAGGGAGGCCAAAATTACGTACTATAAAAACCACCTATGTAGTCAGTTGGTCTCTGCCTTTGTGCGCCAACGTCCATCCTCAGACACTGTGGGCCCTGTGCGCTCGCGTTCCGCTGGCATGGCAGCAGGGGAGGGGTGGGGTGGTAGGAGCAGTGGCAGCTCCACCAGCAGCGGCTGCCTCAGTCTGCAGTCGATGATGAGTAGCTTTCTTCACCAGCGCAGTGAGGAAACTACTAACCAGCCGCAGCAGCAGCAGCAGCATCAGGTGGACCTGGAGCAGGAGCTCAAACAACAGGCTTGGGCCTACTTGGACAGCACCCTGCCAACCGAGGTAGACAATCCCCTTGACTACTGGGCAACGAAACTTGACCTTTGGCCCCAACTAGCTGAATTTGCCCTTGAAAGGCTGTCATGCCCGGCCAGTAGCGTGGCATCGGAGCGCGTGTTTAGTGCGGCAGGAGGTATTGTAACTCCGCGGAGGACACGACTGTCCACCCAAAGTGTGGAGAGACTCACGTTTGTGAAAATGAATCAGGCGTGGATTAGTCTGGATTTCAAACTACCAGTTCCTGACACAACTGACTAAATCCGCCATGAATCATGCCTCAAACATGTGCCACTTTCAGGTCTCCTCACACTGCTGGTGTGTTAAATTTTTTGACATAGGGTGCAGGCAGATTACGGGCCTCACATAGCTGCTGCCAGGCCCCTAATCTGCCATGGGCCCCTATATACCGCCTCCTCATGCTGCTGCCAAGTCCAGAGTCTCTCATGGGTCCCTGTACGGCCTCCCATTGCTGCTGTCTCCATCGCCACACTCTGCTGCCATGTGCCACTTTCAGGTCTCTTCACACTGCTGGTGTGTTAAATTTTTTGACATAGGGTGCAGGCAGATTACGGGCCTCACATAGCTGCTGCCAGGCCCCTAATCTGCCATGGGCCCCTATATACCGCCTCCTCATGCTGCTGCCAAGTCCAGAGTCTCTCATGGGTCCCTGTACGGCCTCCCATTGCTGCTGTCTCCATCGCCACACTCTGCTGCCATGTGCCACTTTCAGGTCTCTTCACACTGCTGGTGTGTTAAATTTTTTGACATAGGGTGCAGGCAGATTACGGGCCTCACATAGCTGCTGCCAGGCCCCTAATCTGCCATGGGCCCCTATATACCGCCTCCTCATGCTGCTGCCAAGTCTAGAGTCTCTCATGGGTCCCTGTACGGCCTCCCATTGCTGCTGTCTCCATCGCCACACTCTGCTGCCATGTGCCACTTTCAGGTCTCTTCACACTGCTGGTGTGTTAAATTTTTTGACATAGGGTGCAGGCAGATTACGGGCCTCACATAGCTGCTGCCAGGCCCCTAATCTGCCATGGGCCCCTATATACCGCCTCCTCATGCTGCTGCCAAGTCTAGAGTCTCTCATGGGTCCCTGTACGGCCTCCCATTGCTGCTGTCTCCATCGCCACACTCTGCCATGTGCCACTTTCAGGTCTCTTCACACTGCTGGTGTGTTTAATTTTTTGACATAGGGTGCAGGCAGATTACGGGCCTCACATAGCTGCTGCCAGGCCCCTAATCTGCCATGGGCCCCTATATACCGCCTCCTCATGCTGCTGCCAAGTCTAGAGTCTGTCATGGGTCCCTGTACGGCCTCCCATTGCTGCTGTCTCCATCGCCACACTCTGCTGCCATGTGCCACTTTCAGGTCTCTTCACACTGCTGGTGTGTTAAATTTTTTGACATAGGGTGCAGGCAGATTACGGGCCTCACATAGCTGCTGCCAGGCCCCTAATCTGCCATGGGCCCCTATATACCGCCTCCTCATGCTGCTGCCAAGTCTAGAGTCTCTCATGGGTCCCTGTACGGCCTCCCATTGCTGCTGTCTCCATCGCCACACTCTGCTGCCATGTGCCACTTTCAGGTCTCTTCACACTGCTGGTGTGTTAAATTTTTTGACATAGGGTGCAGGCAGATTACGGGCCTCACATAGCTGCTGCCAGGCCCCTAATCTGCCATGGGCCCCTATATACCGCCTCCTCATGCTGCTGCCAAGTCTAGAGTCTCTCATGGGTCCCTGTACGGCCTCCCATTGCTGCTGTCTCCATCGCCACACTCTGCTGCCATGTGCCACTTTCAGGTCTCTTCACACTGCTGGTGTGTTAAATTTTTTGACATAGGGTGCAGGCAGATTACGGGCCTCACATAGCTGCTGCCAGGCCCCTAATCTGCCATGGGCCCCTATATACCGCCTCCTCATGCTGCTGCCAAGTCTAGAGTCTGTCATGGGTCCCTGTACGGCCTCCCATTGCTGCTGTCTCCATCGCCACACTCTGCCATGTGCCACTTTCAGGTCTCTTCACACTGCTGGTGTGTTTAATTTTTTGACATAGGGTGCAGGCAGATTACGGGCCTCACATAGCTGCTGCCAGGCCCCTAATCTGCCATGGGCCCCTATATACCGCCTCCTCATGCTGCTGCCAAGTCTAGAGTCTCTCATGGGTCCCTGTACGGCCTCCCATTGCTGCTGTCTCCATCGCCACACTCTGCTGCCATGTGCCACTTTCAGGTCTCTTCACACTGCTGGTGTGTTAAATTTTTTGACATAGGGTGCAGGCAGATTACGGGCCTCACATAGCTGCTGCCAGGCCCCTAATCTGCCATGGGCCCCTATATACCGCCTCCTCATGCTGCTGCCAAGTCTAGAGTCTCTCATGGGTCCCTGTACGGCCTCCCATTGCTGCTGTCTCCATCGCCACACTCTGCTGCCATGTGCCACTTTCAGGTCTCTTCACACTGCTGGTGTGTTAAATTTTTTGACATAGGGTGCAGGCAGATTACGGGCCTCACATAGCTGCTGCCAGGCCCCTAATCTGCCATGGGCCCCTATATACCGCCTCCTCATGCTGCTGCCAAGTCTAGAGTCTCTCATGGGTCCCTGTACGGCCTCCCATTGCTGCTGTCTCCATCGCCACACTCTGCTGCCATGTGCCACTTTCAGGTCTCTTCACACTGCTGGTGTGTTAAATTTTTTGACATAGGGTGCAGGCAGATTACGGGCCTCACATAGCTGCTGCCAGGCCCCTAATCTGCCATGGGCCCCTATATACCGCCTCCTCATGCTGCTGCCAAGTCTAGAGTCTCTCATGGGTCCCTGTACGGCCTCCCATTGCTGCTGTCTCCATCGCCACACTCTGCTGCCATGTGCCACTTTCAGGTCTCTTCACACTGCTGGTGTGTTAAATTTTTTGACATAGGGTGCAGGCAGATTACGGGCCTCACATAGCTGCTGCCAGGCCCCTAATCTGCCATGGGCCCCTATATACCGCCTCCTCATGCTGCTGCCAAGTCCAGAGTCTCTCATGGGTCCCTGTACGGCCTCCCATTGCTGCTGTCTCCATCGCCACACTCTGCTGCCATGTGCAACTTTCAGGTCTCTTCACACTGCTGGTGTGTTAAATTTTTTGACATAGGGTGCAGGCAGATTACAGGCCTCACATAGCTGCTGCCAGGCCCCTAATCTGCCATGGGCCCCTATATACCGCCTCCTCATGCTGCTGCCAAGTCTAGAGTCTCTCATGGGTCCCTGTACGGCCTCCCATTGCTGCTGTCTCCATCGCCACACTCTGCTGCCATGTGCCACTTTCAGGTCTCTTCACACTGCTGGTGTGTTAAATTTTTTGACATAGGGTGCAGGCAGATTACGGGCCTCACATAGCTGCTGCCAGGCCCCTAATCTGCCATGGGCCCCTATATACCGCCTCCTCATGCTGCTGCCAAGTCTAGAGTCTGTCATGGGTCCCTGTACGGCCTCCCATTGCTGCTGTCTCCATCGCCACACTCTGCCATGTGCCACTTTCAGGTCTCTTCACACTGCTGGTGTGTTTAATTTTTTGACATAGGGTGCAGGCAGATTACGGGCCTCACATAGCTGCTGCCAGGCCCCTAATCTGCCATGGGCCCCTATATACCGCCTCCTCATGCTGCTGCCAAGTCTAGAGTCTGTCATGGGTCCCTGTACGGCCTCCCATTGCTGCTGTCTCCATCGCCACACTCTGCCATGTGCCACTTTCAGGTCTCTTCACACTGCTGGTGTGTTTAATTTTTTGACATAGGGTGCAGGCAGATTACGGGCCTCACATAGCTGCTGCCAGGCCCCTAATCTGCCATGGGCCCCTATATACCGCCTCCTCATGCTGCTGCCAAGTCTAGAGTCTCTCATGGGTCCCTGTACGGCCTCCCATTGCTGCTGTCTCCATCGCCACACTCTGCTGCCATGTGCCACTTTCAGGTCTCTTCACACTGCTGGTGTGTTAAATTTTTTGACATAGGGTGCAGGCAGATTACGGGCCTCACATAGCTGCTGCCAGGCCCCTAATCTGCCATGGGCCCCTATATACCGCCTCCTCATGCTGCTGCCAAGTCTAGAGTCTCTCATGGGTCCCTGTACGGCCTCCCATTGCTGCTGTCTCCATCGCCACACTCTGCTGCCATGTGCCACTTTCAGGTCTCTTCACACTGCTGGTGTGTTAAATTTTTTGACATAGGGTGCAGGCAGATTACGGGCCTCACATAGCTGCTGCCAGGCCCCTAATCTGCCATGGGCCCCTATATACCGCCTCCTCATGCTGCTGCCAAGTCCAGAGTCTCTCATGGGTCCCTGTACGGCCTCCCATTGCTGCTGTCTCCATCGCCACACTCTGCTGCCATGTGCCACTTTCAGGTCTCTTCACACTGCTGGTGTGTTAAATTTTTTGACATAGGGTGCAGGCAGATTACAGGCCTCACATAGCTGCTGCCAGGCCCCTAATCTGCCATGGGCCCCTATATACCGCCTCCTCATGCTGCTGCCAAGTCTAGAGTCTCTCATGGGTCCCTGTACGGCCTCCCATTGCTGCTGTCTCCATCGCCACACTCTGCTGCCATGTGCCACTTTCAGGTCTCTTCACACTGCTGGTGTGTTAAATTTTTTGACATAGGGTGCAGGCAGATTACGGGCCTCACATAGCTGCTGCCAGGCCCCTAATCTGCCATGGGCCCCTATATACCGCCTCCTCATGCTGCTGCCAAGTCTAGAGTCTCTCATGGGTCCCTGTACGGCCTCCCATTGCTGCTGTCTCCATCGCCACACTCTGCTGCCATGTGCCACTTTCAGGTCTCTTCACACTGCTGGTGTGTTAAATTTTTTGACATAGGGTGCAGGCAGATTACAGGCCTCACATAGCTGCTGCCAGGCCCCTAATCTGCCATGGGCCCCTATATACCGCCTCCTCATGCTGCTGCCAAGTCCAGAGTCTCTCATGGGTCCCTGTACGGCCTCCCATTGCTGCTGTCTCCATCGCCACACTCTGCTGCCATGTGCCACTTTCAGGTCTCTTCACACTGCTGGTGTGTTAAATTTTTTGACATAGGGTGCAGGCAGATTACAGGCCTCACATAGCTGCTGCCAGGCCCCTAATCTGCCATGGGCCCCTATATACCGCCTCCTCATGCTGCTGCCAAGTCTAGAGTCTCTCATGGGTCCCTGTACGGCCTCCCATTGCTGCTGTCTCCATCGCCACACTCTGCTGCCATGTGCCACTTTCAGGTCTCTTCACACTGCTGGTGTGTTAAATTTTTTGACATAGGGTGCAGGCAGATTACGGGCCTCACATAGCTGCTGCCAGGCCCCTAATCTGCCATGGGCCCCTATATACCGCCTCCTCATGCTGCTGCCAAGTCTAGAGTCTGTCATGGGTCCCTGTACGGCCTCCCATTGCTGCTGTCTCCATCGCCACACTCTGCCATGTGCCACTTTCAGGTCTCTTCACACTGCTGGTGTGTTTAATTTTTTGACATAGGGTGCAGGCAGATTACGGGCCTCACATAGCTGCTGCCAGGCCCCTAATCTGCCATGGGCCCCTATATACCGCCTCCTCATGCTGCTGCCAAGTCTAGAGTCTGTCATGGGTCCCTGTACGGCCTCCCATTGCTGCTGTCTCCATCGCCACACTCTGCCATGTGCCACTTTCAGGTCTCTTCACACTGCTGGTGTGTTTAATTTTTTGACATAGGGTGCAGGCAGATTACGGGCCTCACATAGCTGCTGCCAGGCCCCTAATCTGCCATGGGCCCCTATATACCGCCTCCTCATGCTGCTGCCAAGTCTAGAGTCTCTCATGGGTCCCTGTACGGCCTCCCATTGCTGCTGTCTCCATCGCCACACTCTGCTGCCATGTGCCACTTTCAGGTCTCTTCACACTGCTGGTGTGTTAAATTTTTTGACATAGGGTGCAGGCAGATTACGGGCCTCACATAGCTGCTGCCAGGCCCCTAATCTGCCATGGGCCCCTATATACCGCCTCCTCATGCTGCTGCCAAGTCCAGAGTCTCTCATGGGTCCCTGTACGGCCTCCCATTGCTGCTGTCTCCATCGCCACACTCTGCTGCCATGTGCCACTTTCAGGTCTCTTCACACTGCTGGTGTGTTAAATTTTTTGACATAGGGTGCAGGCAGATTACGGGCCTCACATAGCTGCTGCCAGGCCCCTAATCTGCCATGGGCCCCTATATACCGCCTCCTCATGCTGCTGCCAAGTCCAGAGTCTCTCATGGGTCCCTGTACGGCCTCCCATTGCTGCTGTCTCCATCGCCACACTCTGCTGCCATGTGCCACTTTCAGGTCTCTTCACACTGCTGGTGTGTTAAATTTTTTGACATAGGGTGCAGGCAGATTACGGGCCTCCCATTGCTGCTGCCAGACATGTAATCTGCCATGGGCCCCCGTACCGACTCCTCATGCTGTGACGTTGCAACAAGGTGTAATTCAACCCTACATATGTTAGACCGCCTTTACGAACAGCTAAAGTCCATCACAGATTTCCTGATGTTAAAAGCGGATAAAGGTACTCCCTGTGTAACTTAGATGTCAGCCATTGTCAGCTCATGTGTGACACCTGCGCTTGCTCAGGCCCTTTGAGGAGGCCACGCTATTCGTGAGTCGGCAGGACTATGGGATGAATGAGGTCAAATCGGCCATGGGCCCCCGTACCGCCTGTTCACGCTGATGCTGGTCCCACAGTGTGACCTGGGTCCCTGTACGGCCTCCCATTGCTTCCACTCTGCCATGTGCCACTTTGAAATCTCCTCACACTCCTGCGGTTGTCCATTTTGTCATAGGTTGCTGGCAGATTACAGGCCTTCCATAGGTGCCACCAAGCCCCATATCGGCCATGGGCCCCCGTACCGCCTGGTCACGCTGCTGCTAGGCCCACAGTGTGACCTGGGTCCCTGTACCGCCTCCCATTGCTCCCACTCTGCCATGTGCCACTTTCAGGTCTCCTCACGCTCCTGCTGGTTTCCATTTTGTCATAGGTTGCTGTATGGCCTCCCATTGCTGCTGCCTCCACCGCCACACTGTGGCTCCAAACACTGGTTTTGGCCCCGTGACTGGCCAAAGGAGTGAAGTGTGCAGTGATTCTAAGATCGACGGCACTCATCTGCATGTCATACTGACAGACAGTATTATTTCTCTTCCCCAGCAGACTCCAAGGGCATTTAAATTAAAGGTACAGTGTTCTGCACTAATATTAAGTCTCTCTGAAGCCTAGAAACACCCTTTTTTAAGTTAAATTCACAGCGAATTTATTCGACTCGAATCGAATATTGTCCACGAATTCGCCGAATCAGTCGAATCGAATTTTTCATTTCTTCGCTCATCTCTAATCACCATCCAGAAATACATTTCTTTATTTTACATTTTCCTAGAGGGAGCATTCAGGACCCCCTCTCCTGGTGCTTCTTTGCAAATGTAAATATGCTTTGGGATGGACTTAGACAATAATGCCCACCGCTATCTTTATTTCTAAGGACATTTTGCTGGGACATTCACAGGCAGTGGATCACCAAAACTCTGTCCATGACCTGGCAGGCATTGTAATTAAAGTGTGTTTAAAGCAGTAGTAAATCACGTCTTTAAAAAAAAAAAGGAAGAAAATCTGCAAGGCAATTGCATAATGTGCTGGTATGGATTGCATACCAGCACATTATGAAATTCTTAACTTAGAATGAAGCCCTTCAGTGGTGTGTTATCCAGCTGACTGGGTTTCCATCTTCACTCAGTCTTCTGTAAGGGTTCATGGACTGCGACAGCTTAAATGGCTGAGACATGCTGACGTCACTCGTGCATGCGCCGGCTGCCAAATGGTGCACGTTTAGGAGATAATCATTTTACCCACAGGCAAGCTTTATTTTAGGTAAAAATCCCAAGATATCGCTTCAAATCCAAGAACAAAAAAAATTAAGTATGTAAAGCCTTCATTTTTTTACATTTTGGACAGAGTAGGGGTTGATTAAAACCATTTTCCATTTTCTTTGACCCATTAGGGAAATTTTCCTTTACTTCTTGTTTTGAAAAACACAACAAGAAGTGAAAGAAAATATCTCCACAATAGGGTAAATCTCTTCCTTATACTCTTGGCACCAGAACAAGTGTTCTGATTGAAAGATTTCTATTCTTGTCATGGCAACTTAAAGTTTGCATTTTCCTACACTTTTTATTCAGTGCCAGTGGTCACCACGGCCCATAGGTACCGTGTGAAGCGACAGACAGCAATAAAGATCTGACAGTGGTTCTATCCCTTCAACACTCTATCCAAATCTAAAGAAAAATGTTTTGGCTTAAAGTGGTTGTAAACCCTTACATAAACCTCCTTTTCTCTCTTGGTGTCAGAAAAACTTGTCAGAAGTTCATGCGGATAGCAGAGGAACAAGGCAGCAGACAGAAATGATACTTAATGCTTATGCTTTGTTCATATTTAATTTACAACCACTTTAAATACTATTTAATAGCTTACCAGTCCTTTAATGTGGTGGCTGAATTAATGTTCATTTTTCGTCACTTGGGAGGAAATATACATATTTGCAAAATTGAATAAGTATAAATCAGCACACATATATATATAAAATCCTCAGAAATCCCTTAAAGTCATATCAATATCCTTCCCCTGAAGTACCAATAATACATATATTCATTGACTTAAACCCAAAAACCCACAATTATAGTGAAAAAAATCAAGACCCAAAGAGATTAAAAAAATAAAATATATAAAATATATAAAAAAACAAAAATAAAATAAAGTCCCAATATACAAAGTGTCCAAATAATGTGTCCAAACAAAGATCAATTTCTTGATAGGAAGACGCTTCCTACTCCACTGAAGAAGATGCAAATCAATCACAGGTGCTCTTCAAATACCTCAAAAAACAAAATCTCAACATAGTATATTACCTTTTAAATCCCAGAACTAAAGTGCCACACGAGTATCATGCAAAACAAAAAAAAAAAAAAACACTTCACTGTCACAGCACTCATGTGAAAAGAAAATTAATAAATATCACTGCAAACTATATATAAAGTGCATAATTACCCTAAAACAAACAGATTCCAGCTTGTAATCAACCACATATGTACAGAGTGTCCTTAGATTGGTATCCTTTTGTTCCTCAGGACCTCACAAACAGACCAGGAATCAGTATGTGAATTATAATCATATATAAAATTTATTGTAGCCACTTACATATATAAACGATAAGATCAGCAAAACAGCATCCAACTCCTCATGGCTGCTGCAGCACTTCCGGGAACTTCCAGGAATCAGTATGTGAATTATAATCATATATAAAATTTATATATGATTATATATATTCCGGACTTTGTCAACAAGGAACCTTGTTGACAAAGTCCGGAAGTGACGAAACGCGTCCAGGGCACGTGACGTATTGACGTTCCCGGAAGTGCTGCAGCAGCCATTTTGGATTCTGGAATCCCTATGTGTCGGA
Organism: Staurois parvus; assembly: GCF_062004578.1. Lineage (NCBI taxonomy): Eukaryota > Metazoa > Chordata > Amphibia > Anura > Ranidae > Staurois > Staurois parvus. The sequence goes on from NW_028317941.1 coordinate 3,302,945, forward strand.
GGTCTGGAGAGTAAAGGTGCACTTCAGGTGTCCCCCAGAGCTACAAAGTGAGAGTGCTGGATAGGAGTAGCAAGGGGGAATTACCTGGTGATCGGGAGACCCTCTACACACGGAAAGGGGATCGTATACTGGGCATGAGGAGTTGGATGCTGTTTTGCTGATCTTATCGTTTTTATATGTAAGTGGCTACAATAAATTTTATATATGATTATAATTCACATACTGATTCCTGGTCTGTTTGTGAGGTCCTGAGGAACAAGAGGATACCAATCTAAGGACACTTTGTACATATGTGGTTGATTACAAGCTGGAATCTGTTTGTTTTAGGGTAATTATGCACTTTATATATAGTTTGCAGTGATATTTATTAATTTTCTTTTCACATGAGTGCTGTGACACTGAAGTGTTTTTTTTTTTTTTTTGCATGATACACGTGTGGCACTTTAGTTCTGGGATTTAAAAGGTAATATATTATGTTGAGATTTTGTTTTTTGAGGTATTTGAAGAGCACCTGTGATTGATTTACATCTTCTTCAGTGGAGTAGGAAGCGTCTTCCTATCAAGAAATTGATCTTTGCTTGGACACATTATTTGGACACTTTGTATATTGGGACTTTATTTTATTTTTGTTTTTTTATATATTTTATATTTTTTATTTTTGGGTAATCTCTTTGGGTCTTGATTTTTTCACTATAACTGTGGGTTTTTGGGTTTAATTCAATGAATATATGTATATTTGCAAAACTGAAGTGGAGGGGGCTCAGTATAGATTCAAGACAGCACATGTAAAGGAATAATTAGAGGATTTATATAAATGTATAGATTTCTTCTTAAAAAATGGAGGGCCGAGATTACCAGCAAAGCTCTGGTAAAAGTTAGTTTTTATTGGACTCTTAAAATAGGCACGCACATATAGTTTATTAAGCAAAAGTAAAGTAAACAGTTCACATTCTCGGTATAAGGAAACCCATACAACATGGCCCACCGCCAGTCTCTTGGTTCTACACTGAGGCTTAAGATACTCATTTGTTTCAGTGTAGAAGACAAGACTCAAGAGTTAAGCAAAATCCAGAGTCTCACTCTCCAGAGAGCCAACCCTTTTTCACATATGTGAGCTACTCCACATTACCTCATAGACATCTGCTGCTTCTTTCCTGTTGCTTGTCAATACTCAATTGCATGTGACCTAGCCCTTTCAGTCCTTGTAATCAGAATTTGTAGGTTCTTCCCTTCCAAAACTTTTTGAACCTTCGAAATTCTAGGTCCATAATAAGGACTTACCAATCCAGAGAATTGTACTGAAAATTAGTCCTCTCCTCTCTGAATGGACTACCTTGGAACCACTCACCCTTATGGGTGAGAACCCCTGAGTACTCAACAATGTCTTCAAACCATCCTCTTTAAAGGGACTACAACCCAAATAGTGGGGAAATACACCTGCCATCAAGGATACCTGCCTGGTCCTGTACAACACACATATATATAATATATATATATATAGCACCCTCTGGTGTACATAGTGGTTAGTGTAGCTAGAGGCTCGCTAGAAGCCTGGGTTTAGCCAGAGGGTAAGTTCCGGTCACAGCTGGAGGGCTCTACAGGTCAGTCTTCTGTAGAAACCTGAAGATGCTTCTAGAAGTCAGTAGGTGGAGGTAAAGAGGGGCTGAACGGCATACTTATGGGAGTCTGACCAATCCCAGAAAGGAGGCCTGGCAGTGTGGCAGACCAGCCCATAAATATGACAGTGCTTGTCCAGCAAGAGGGAGCCGGGTGGAAGATGGAGTGCTGAGAGGTGCTACTGTGTAGCCTGAGAGGTGGCTCCGGAGAAGGAGGTGTTGCTTCTGAATGGAAGCTGGAAGCTGAAGGAGAAAGCTGAAAGAGGGAACCTCCTGAAAGCTGTTCTATCCATAGCTGCAGGACAAAGAGAGCATGAGTATCTCTGCACCCCAGAGCCTAGAAGGAAGAAGTCTGCTGGATGCAAGGTCTGGCAAGTCTTCAGAGGAAAGTACATAGCTTACCCAATCCCATGTCCTGGGATCAGATACCAGTCAGGTGTGCTGATATTTTATAACTAGGGGACTTAGAGCTCCTTCAAGCTGAGACTTTGCTGAAATCCATTCAGTGGGACTCAGAGCTCCTGCAAGTTGCTGTGCTTTGTTAAAGAGACTGGCAGGGTTCCGACTGGACAAAAGTTATTCATCTGCCATTGTTGTAGCATTTTCTAGAGAAGGAAGTTGTCTTCAAATTGTTATTCTGCAATTAAATTTGGCATTCCATAACCCATTTTGCCCTATCCAAGTTAAATTCCATATACAACCAAAAAACAAGCTCATGGATTGTTTCTTGTTTCTGGATTCAAGTGGAAAATGTGTGTTGCCTGGCTGTACAAGAAGTAAAGGAGAACCCAAGACCAGTAACTCTCAAGAGGGTAGAGCTACATGTATATACATATATATAAGCGCTGAGCAAACTGTTGGTTCTATATAAATACTGTATAATAATAATAATAATATGAAGGACATTCAAGTCAAACCGGGACTAATTACAAGAATAAAAAGGAATGCTAGCGTGGCGGTACTACAGGCAGTAGTAAGTGGCAAGTGTGTCTTATTACTGATAGGCGGCACACATGTCACAGGCCAGTCCACAGAGATATAATCAAGATGGCAGACAGCAGTGTTAGTGATGCATGGAACAGCGTTTGGTGATAAAGTTTCTTGTGAACAAAGGCGTAGAACCAGGGAATATATACAGAAAACTTTAAGCACAGTACAGTGATGACACACTCAGCCACAGTAAGACATTTGAATGGTGTAAAGGTTTCAAAGATGGTAGTACATCTACCAGTGACTATCCTGGCCGTGGTGGTTCCAAGACCATGGTAGTCATTTCTGTGAACATTCAGCACGTGGAATGCCTGATCCTGGATAATTGACACATAACCTGTTGTGAAATTGCGCAAGAGACAAATCTTTCTTTGGGAAATGTGAACACGATGACGAAGTGAAACAGGCTGTCCTAGGATGGTTCAGGCGTACTGACAAATGTTTCTGTGCTGAAGCTTTCTAGGCATTAGTTAAATGCTGGGATAAGTGTATAAATGTAGCAGTGCTGAAAATAAATGCAGTTTCCACTCCTTGAAATTTGTTCTTTTATTAAATAAACTCAAAAGTCCTAGTTTGACTTGAATGCCCCTCGAATATAGGTATGCTTTGAATATACAGTATATACACTATATTGCAAAAAGTATTGGGACACCCCTCCAAATTATTGGATTCAGGAGTTCCAATCACCTCCATGGCCACAGGTGTATAAAATCAAGCATCTGTGCATACAGACTGCTTCTAAAAACAGTTGTGAAAGAACTGGTAACTCTCAGGAGCTCATTGAATTCAAGCACGGTACCATGACAGGTTGCCACCTGTGCAATAAGTCCATTTGTGAAATTTCCTTGCTACTAAATATTACATGGTCAACTGTTATTATAACTGGTATTACAACAAAGTGGAAGTAGCTGGGAACAACAGCAACTCAGCCATGAAGTGGTAGGACACGTAAAATGACAGAGTGGGGTCAGTGCATGCTGAAGTACACAGTGCGTAGAAATCACCAATTGTCTGCAAAGTCAATAGCTAAAGACCTCCAAATTTCATGTGGCCTTCAGGTTAGCACAAGAACAGTGCTCAGAGAGCTTCCTGGAACAGGGTTTTATGGCCGAGTAGCTGCATCCAAGCCTTACATCACCAAGTGCAATGCAAAGCGTCGGATACAGTGGTGCAAAACACACCGCCACTGGACTCTAGAGCAGTAGAGACACGTTGTCTTGAGTGACGAATTCTCTGGCAATCCGATGGACGTGTCTGGGTTTGGTGGCTGCCTGGAGAACGGTACTTGCCTGACTGCATTGTGCCCAGTGTAAAGTTTGGTGGAGGAGGGATTATGCTGTGGGGTTGCTTTTCAGGGATTGGGCTTGGCCCCTTAGTTCCAGTGAACTCATAAGGCTTCAGCATACTAAGATATTTTGGACAATTTCATGCTCCCAACTTTGTGGGAACAGTTTGGGGATGGCCCCTTCCTGTGGAGGAACTTGACTGGCTTGCACAGAGCCCTGACCTCAACCCAATTGAACACCTTTGGGATGAATAAGAGCAGAGACTGCGAACCAGACATCAGTGCCTGACCTCACTAATGCGCTTCTGGAAGAATGGTCAAACATTCCCATAGACACACTCCTAAACCTTGTGGACAGACTTCCTAGAAGAGTTGAAGCTGTTATAGCTGCAAAGATTGGACCAACTGAAAATTGAATACTACAGACTAAGACTGGGATGCCATTAAATTTCATGTGCATGTAAAGGCAGGCGTTCCAATACTTTTGGCAATATAGCGTATCTTTCAGCTGGTCAGGAGAGGCATGCTCCTCTCTTCAACATTTTAGTGTGAGCACAGGCTAACATGAAAATATAAATGTAGGGATAGGACCATGCTCTCTAGAACTGTATACTTCACTTCTGGTTAGTGGAACGGAAGGTTGAGCACAAACTGGTGTTCCTGTTTTTCATCTAATAGATTGTATATGCCTGTAAGAAATGAATTTAACTAAGTGCAATTTTAAAGTGATTTTATAATAAATAGAATTTATTACACTATGAGAGGTTCCTCCGTCTCTTTCTCTCTATAAGGGTTTTTTCATACAGAGTCTCTTAAAGGCACAAGAGCGGTGCCATGATGTGATCCAATTTCTCAATTGTTTGGTGGACCAAGGCGAGAGTTTAAACCCATCTGGGATATCACAAACGCCATTGACCTTCTTTGAGAAGAGAGGTCATATATCTTTGGTGAGTGCGGTGCAGGCCTGGACTGGCCTTAGGGTGCACTGGGCATGTGCACATTGGGCCAGGTCCGTCTGGATAGGAGGGGTGGCCGGGCAGCACATAGAGGAACCAGACCGTGCATTTCCCAGTTTCTCTATGAGCCACCCGGCCGCCCCTCCTATCCATCTTCTGCTGCCCTTGGCTCCTTTATACTTTCCCCACGCCCCCACCATCTCCTGCAGTGCTGCCGTCGGGTTCCCCCCTCCCTTCAGCTGCTGTGGAGCATCTGTAAGGCTGGGATCCTATTAAAGTTCATGTGTGTGTATATTTATTTATTTGATCACATTTGCATCTATTCTCACAGTGTAAAAATGGCAGCTTTTTCTTTACCTATAGTACCTTACCTTTTTTACTATATTCAATTGAGATAAATTCACCATTTTTTCTGTTGAATCCATAGAAAAATCCACTGGATTCAATTAATAATCACAGTGTTACAGAGTTTAAACAGACCGCTTGCAAATGCTTATACAGTATGTAAATGTTTTACTACATGTGTATCAGTTCAAGCCCCACAGTTATTACCTTTGTATCAATTGACCTTCCCTTTTAGATTGTAAGCTCTAAGGAGCAGGGCCCTCCATTTCCTATCTTATTGAATTGTATTGTAATTGTACTGTCTGCCTTTACTTTGTAAAGTGCTGTGCAGGGGCGGACTGACCATTCAAGCACTTAGGAACTGCCCGAGGGCCCGAGGTCAGTAGGGGGCCCCATGAAATGCCCCTGGTACCTTTTATAGGCTTTTTTGGGTGTGCTTTGAGTGTGGGCAAGGACACAGGGGCCCCATGATCCCCTATTGCCCAGGGGCCCCATGAGTTGTCAGTCCGCCCCTGGTGCTGTGCAAACTGTTGGCGTTACATAAATCCTGTATTATAATAATAATAATATTGCAAGTATCCTGTCTGCACTGAATGCACGTTGCAGGTCATGCTGTCAGGCATATCTGTTAAGGGAACTTCCAGTTTATTATTAGCTCATAATGTTGAAAGGCTTGTGTGGTTATTCTCTACAATAATATGCTTCAGCTACAGATCTCAGCAGTTTTTGAATAGTCAGGGGCTTTCCCAACAAACAAACAGTAACAGCATTTAATTTTTCAGTAGGCTGACCTATGTCTTGCACTCTTGTTTAACTGCTTTGTCGTGGCCCCATAGCAAATATACTGTTACAGGGCGGCAGCTGTGCGCAAAATCACGTCTATATATAAGTGATTTCACATTTCCGGTAGGGGGCATGCATGAGCCGTGCTTGCACTCCCTACTTTCACTGCCATTCGCAGCTGTGGTTGTCAATCACAGAGTCCCGGCCGGTGATTACTCTCCAGTGCCCGGTGATTGCTGAGCATCTCCGATGGGGGGGGGGAAACAAAAAAGCTCTCTCCCCTGTCAGCTCCTGCACACTGCTTTAAATGGCTCTGCATAGCACAGCCATGCAAAGCATTGTGCTTACAGTGAAGCACAAACACAGCACATTTAGTAAAACGGCACACAGCACACTGTTAACCCTTTGATCACCCCACATGTTACCCCTTCCTGCCCAGTGCCATTAGTACAGTGTCAGGGCTTTTTATTAGCACTGATCACTGTATTGCTGTCACTGTCGCTGATCACCGCCATTAGTAGTAAAAAAGAAAAAAAAAAGCCCAGTATATATACCGCCATTTGTAGACGCTATAACTTTCACATAAACCAATTAATTTACGTATTGGGATTTCTTTTTTAGCAAAGACATGCAGCAGAATACATTTTAGCCTAAATTTATGATGAAATTTGTTTTTTTAATTTTTTTTTTACTGGAAATGTTTAATAGCAAAAAGTAAAAAATAATGGTTTTTTTTATAGCGCAAAAAATAAACACCACACAGGCGATCAAATGGCACCAAAAGAAAGCTCTATGCCTGGGGAAAAAAATTTAATTTAGGTGCAGTGTTGCATTGTCTATTAAAGTAATGCAGTGTCGTATTGGAAAAAATGCCCTGGTCAGGAAGGGGGGGGGGGGGGGGTAAATCCTCTGGAGGGCAAGTGGTTAAGGGAACTTACAGTTTAGTACTGTATTAGCTCAGAAGGTTTAAAGGTTTGTGTGGTTATTATCTTCAAGAAGGTGATTCAACTACAGATCTCAGCAGTTTTTGAATAGTCGGGGGCTGTCCTAACAAACAAACAGTTAGGCTCCATGTACACTGCGGCTGATAAACTCACGTTTAGGAGCTTTTCTGCATTCTTTTCAGCAGCCCTGAACTCTCCCTAATGTTTTCCTATGTGTCCATGTACACTATGTCGTTTACAGGCAGTTGAGTTTACAGTCATATTTTTAATTTCAAATATTTTTTATTGAAATAATTTTATCAAAACAAGATATGGTACAACAAAGCGGTTCACATTAAGTACAGTAAGGTATATATGCAGTAGATTCCCTACCAATTGGCTAGGGACAGCATAAACAGAGGTTTCACTTAACTGAGAGGTATGCTTAACGTGGTGTGATCCAGGGTTAGGTGAGGTACCGTGTAAAGAGTGGGTAAGGGATAGAAGAGGGGCAGGGGTAGGGGGGGGGGTAGGTAGGGTGGGGGGAAAAACTAAGCACCAGTTGCTTGCAAAGGGTATGCACAATATGGTTATATGAGTATCAATTCATAGTGCAGTTGGGGTTTTGTAGCCATCTAGACCATTGGGATTTAAATTTGTGGTAAGAGGATTTGTGGAGTGCTGATCTTTTTTTCATCTCGCATTGGAAGTTAAGGTCAGTAAGGAGATTGGAGAGAGAAGGAGTTTTGGATGATTTCCATAATTTAGCGATGTTGGTTTTGGCAGCTGCTAATATGTGTATGATGATGGTGCGAGAATCTGCAGGGAGTTTTTCAATCCCTACATGTAGGAGTGCGAGAGCCGGGTTTGGTGTCATTGGGGTTCCGATGATTGAGGAGATCAATTGAAACACTTTGTTCCAATAGGATTTTAAAGATTTACATGCCCACAATATGTGGAAAATTGAACCTATTTCTCCACATTGTCTCCAACAATTGGGAGAGTGTTGAGAGTAGTATATAGAGCAGGGGTGGGCAAACTTTTTGACTTGAGGGCCGCAATGGGTTCATATATTGGACCCGGGGGCCGGACCAAGAGTAGATGAATGATGTGTATGTGTGAATTAATATAAATTAAATTAAAATTTGTAACATTAAATGTTTAGATTAATTTAAGGTAGAAAAGCATAAAAAGAGTTATTTTACAAAACTTTTATGCAATGTATTTCTTTCATAAAATAGTGCCTTCAATTTTAGTGGGAACAGTGTTGTTGGTCTCCCTTTTTTGTTAAGGCATCAAAGTGAGGAGTTAGTTTTGTTGTTGCAATTCGCAGAATAGATCTGAGGTGCCATCCATAGTAAGTATAGTAATATTCCCCCATAGTAAGTATAGTAATTAATCCCCCATATAGTAATTCATCCCCCCATAGTAATTCATCCCCCATAGTAATTCATCCCCCATATAGTAATTCATCCCCCCTATAGTAATTCATCCCCCCTATAGTAATTCATTCCCCATATTAATTCATCCCCCATATTAATTCATCCCTCATATAGTATTTCATCCCTCATAGTACTATTCCCCCCCAAGTAGTAAGCCAAGTCCCCCCTGTGTCAATTTACTTACCTTTGCTCCGCGTGTTCCTCTCGCCATGTTCCCGCGCCGTTCCGGTCTTCAGGGCGGACTGTGAGAGGAGCCTAGCTCCTCTCACGTTCGTCACACTGCCCCGCCTACACACATCCTGACAGCCAATGTTTGCCTGCCCTGGCTGGTTTTTTTTGGATCACGCTCCGCGGGCCGGATTAAAAGGTCCGCCGGGCCGTATACGGCCCGCGGGCCATAGTTTGCCCATTGCTGATATAGAGAGTTTAGCCGGAGTAAGGTACCATTGGTGTAGAATTTTCAAGCATGATTCCCAGTGGGAACTACATCTGGAAGCTTTCTGGGTGATAATAAAGGTTCTTTCCCATGTGTGGGGTTGTATTGGTAGTGTGAAAGTTGTTTCCCAGTTGGAAAGAGAAGTGGTTTTTAGAGCAAACTTGGCATTAGTTATAAGTGAATAAAAGGTTGAGATTCCTTTTTTGGTGTAATGTGGTTTTTGTAAGAAGTTGAATGTAGTAGAGGGGATTGCTATTGTATGTGGAAAATTTAGTTGTTGTAAGGAGTGTGCTATTCGCATGTATGTGTAGTGTTCATTATTGGGGAGATGAAATTTTTCTTGGAGGGTTGAGAAGGAATCTAATTTAGGTGTCCGTTTATGGACCAGTGGTAATAGATCGCTGCTCAGTTCTCCGGCATTCTCGGAGAACACAGTTCTCCTGTGAATGCAGTTTATGAAGCAGTTCTCCGAACGAAGGGAGAACGGTCTCCAAACGCTGGAGAACGGTCTACAAACTCTGAAAAACGGCTCATTTTACTATAATCTCGCCAGATTACAGTAAAAGATCAGTTTACTAAGCAGAGGTAAATTATCTCCGCTTAGTTTTCGGTCCCTCTGATTCTCCAGCTCTGGGCTGGAGAATCTGGAGGGAGAACACAGATCTCCAGAGAAGGGCTGACATGATCTCCTGAGTGTCATAAACTGTGAATGACCAGAGAATAGCTGAGATCCTTTGAATCGCAGCTATTCTCTGTGTCATAAAAGGACACCTTAGTGTTTGTATAGATGTCTCTAATGTGTGAAATGCCATGTTTCTCCCACTGTCGTAGATTTAGGGAGGGAATAATGAAATATAGAGTCGTAATTGGGGTAGGGGTTAGTTTGGTGATCATGTGGTCAAATACAGTCATATTTTTAAATGCACCAAACTGTGTTTAGGAGTATGCTGTAAGGATAAGTATAAGTGAGCGCTAAAACCAACTAAGCTGCTGAACACAAAAAGGTACCAAAAACCTTCAGAGAATCACATATAAAAGAAGGTGCAGCGCTTTAAACATTAAAACATGCAAGATATAAAATTGCAACATATACAGAAGTATCTCTGCAAAACGCAGGCAGAGTATAATTGTTATACTGCCCCTTATAGTCTCAATTTCATCCAGAAGTATAGTTCATAATCTCCCAGTGAGTGGGGTGAGGTGAACAAATCAGATGTATTACTGACACACGGTGATAACCAAATAAAGTGATGCGTGGTGATATCCGAAACTGATAAAAGATTGTGCACTCACCAGATGCACAACCAATATGCGCATGTAAGAGATAACCCCTCTTAAGGTATGGTTCCAGGATTCATCAAAGACAAGGTCTGGTCAAACTTTACGGTGTAGACCCTCAGCTGTCACGCATGGTTCTGTCACCTATGGCTCCTTTGCTCCACAGATGGTAGAAGGCTCACCACAAAGCCCCAGAAAGAAACAAGGAGGCCAGAATAGCGTGATAACGCTTAAACAAGCGTGCATTTATTTCATCCAGTGACAGGGTATAAAAACAATGCTGAGACAATACTGACCAGATAATAAAGTTGACCGCCGGGACCCCAATAGTGCCGGCGGTAGTAAACGTCACTGTGCCGCAGTTCCACCCTGACGCGTTTCGTGCAACCGCACTTACTCATAGGGGGTATGCTCTGAGCATACCCCCTATGAGTAAGTGCGGTTGCACGAAACGCGTCAGGGTGGAACTGCGGCACAGTGACGTTTACTACCGCCGGCACTATTGGGGTCCCGGCGGTCAACTTTATTATCTGGTCAGTATTGTCTCAGCATTGTTTTTATACCCTGTCACTGGATGAAATAAATGCACGCTTGTTTAAGCGTTATCACGCTATTCTGGCCTCCTTGTTTCTTTCTGGGGCTTTGTGGTGAGCCTTCTACCATCTGTGGAGCAAAGGAGCCATAGGTGACAGAACCATGCGTGACAGCTGAGGGTCTACACCGTAAAGTTTGACCAGACCTTGTCTTTGATGAATCCTGGAACCATACCTTAAGAGGGGTTATCTCTTACATGCGCATATTGGTTGTGCATCTGGTGAGTGCACAATCTTTTATCAGTTTCGGATATCACCACGCATCACTTTATTTGGTTATCACCGTGTGTCAGTAATACATCTGATTTGTTCACCTCACCCCACTCACTGGGAGATTATGAACTATACTTCTGGATGAAATTGAGACTATAAGGGGCAGTATAACAATTATACTCTGCCTGCGTTTTGCAGAGATACTTCTGTATATGTTGCAATTTTATATCTTGCATGTTTTAATGTTTAAAGCGCTGCACCTTCTTTTATATGTGTTTAGGAGTAGATTTTATCAGTGTTTCAAATTCCAAACACTTGTAAAAGGGTGTAACCGTGTTTATAAGTGTTTGCATTTGGAAATTTGTTTTAACTCTTCCATTTCCAGATGCTGTCCAGAGCCATTTTCCATCATGAAAAATGCATGCAAAGCATTTTCCCAGTACTCAAATGGACCTGGTTCACCATAATTTGAGGTTTCCCGTGAAAGAAAATATGTTAGACACTGCTGCAATAATTTCTGCACAGAAATGAGCTGGAACACATCCAAACGCCACAAAAAAAAAGACAGCTAATCTCAACAAATACTGCTCTCTCTGCTTCTGCTCTTTCCATTTCTCTCAAAATGTCTGAAATAGTTAATTTGTTACTGTTTTTCAGTGCATTCTGGGCATTTTGGAAGGTCTCCTGAGGTTATCTTTAAAAAACACTTTTAAACGCAAACGCTCATAAACGCGGTATGCAAACGCAGCTAAACAGACGTTTTTTGACCCACGTTTTCCAGCAGTCAGTTTCCATCGTCCAGAAGTGTCCCGTGTACATGGAGCCTAACAGCATTCCATTTTTCAGTATGCTGAACTTTGTCTTGCACCCTTTTATATTCCCATCTCTTTTTCTTTGTGTCTCTGACACTCCCACACACTTGAGGCTACAGTTGGGTGTGTGGGTGGGGAGCACTATAATGCTATTCTGTATTCTGAGGTCTAGTAGCAGACTCCCTAAGTAAGAAATCCATGTAAATACATGTTATTCACATTTAAGTGGAAGGAGGAAGTTCAGGGGGTGGATATGATGGAAATGTATAGTTTATTATGAAACCTTGAAAAGTGTCACTAGATTTCACCTTACCACTGTCTGTACAACGTGTCATTACAAACATCCCCGCACTGTCACTTATAATATAAATGCACTGACATTTAGGATAAGCAAATTCACACTGATAGGAATAACAAACTATCCTTCTGTGAATGCTGCTTACATGTTTCTTACAAAATGGATAAGATGACATGGAAAAATACATGTTGGTGCAGGTGCTGGCAATAGGCAGATGACTGCACATTGCCCAGAAAAATGAACATTTACATAAAAATGAAGTTCAACTGGAGAGCAAGCTGTTGAAGGATATTAGAGTAACGGGATTTTTTGCAGTGCTAGACAGTATCATAATGATGTAAAAAGCCGGGAAACTGCTTATGATCACAGGGTGTTTGCAAGCAATAATAAATAATAGAAGGGTCTGATACTGATGCTGAGATTGATCATTGTTCCATTGCAGTCTGATGACCCCTTGGCATTAGGAAAATTGTCTTTATTGTTTATAAATGCAAGATACGAGAATAAAGATGTATTATTTGTAAGACTTATAGGATCTGTAATGCAGTGACCCACAGTGATAAATCGGATTTCACTTTACTGAAATGACTTGACTATTTGCTGTTGGTTACAGTACTGGGCGCAGCACTCTTTGCCATGTTGAATATGGCAACTAGAACATAATTTTAGGTAACCCCTTGGCACCGGCGCCTCCCAGGCCTTTAAGGGACTTCAGATTCCTGTTAGCATTTCCATCTGGTAGCACTAGGGTTGTTGGTTCAAATCCCAACCACAGCACTTACAGTAGGAGCATCCTGCACTACTAAATAAGCAATGTCATGGAGCGGGTGCAGCGCTACCCTGGATATTGCCATCTAATAAGTAAAACCAAAATAACAATTTATAGTGATAAGAATAACTTATAAGTGACTATTAGTGTAACCACAGCACTACTTGCCTGTGTGGGTTTCCTCCGGTTACTCCAGTTTCCTCCCACACTCCAAAAGACATTCCGGTAGGTTAATTTCTCTTGTCTAAATTGGTCCTAGTATGTGGATGGATGTGAGTTAGGTACCTTAGATTATACACTCCTTGAGGGCAGGAACTGATGTGAAAGTACTTGATACTGTATATGTAAAGCTCTGCGTAAACAGCACTATATAAGTACCTGTAATAAATAAATAATTGCCGGGAGGTGGGGTTTTTGATCATGTGACCGCTGTGATTGGCCGGTGATTTTTTTTTTTACAACAATTATAGACATTAAATTAGACGAAAAATCTTCTTTCCTCCTTCTTTTCTTCCTATTGCTGGCTCCTAGGCAATCCCAGTGTCTGCCTGCGGTAGAATGGCGGAATCAATACCCTTGTTTTCTAAAGGAGGGGTGACTGGATATGGTGACACATGGTTGTACTGTTCTCAATATGTTCTTTTCTTCATTGTACTTTGAGTGCTACAAAATTTCAGCCATATTGATAAAATGTGAGAAAAGTTTCTTTGTACAACTAAAAAATGTATATTTTCAATCTTGCTACAGATTTTATCATATTATATGCAGTTATCCCTGAAGAAGGAGCTGTGCCTCTGAAACGCGTTGGGTACTCAGTCTAGAGTCTCTGCTTGTATGACAAACCACTGTATACTATTTTTCTAACAATTAACTGTCAGATAATTGGAAATTATCACATTGTACCCTTTAGATATTATGTAATAAAAGTTATTCAAAATTGTCTTTTTAAAGGTTGTTTATATATTGGCTAAAAAATCCCATTCATAGGAGGATGTTTTCTTGGTTGAATTGTACACAAGGGATGTTGGCAAATATGCAGGAAACCTCCCACAACGTTTACAATCCTAACCACAGCGCTACCTGCCTGGAGTTTGCATGTTCTCCCTGTTCATACATGGTTTTCCTCTGGGTATTCTGGTTTCCTCCCACACGCCAAAAGACATTCTGGTAGGTTAATTGCCTCCTGTCTAAACTGGCCCTAGTATGTGTATGGATGTGAGTTAGGTACCTTAGATTGTACATTCCTTGAGGGCAGAAACTGATGTGAAAGTACATGATACCGTATATCTACCGCTCTGCATAATCAGCGCTATATAAGTACCTGTAATGAAAAAATATTTGCCGGGAGGTGACTGCTGTGATTGGCTGTCACAGTGGTCACATGATCGAAAAGCTCCTGATCGCAAGTAGAGATCGTGAGCTTTCCGCTATCATCTGGCAGCTATCTTGGGCGTGTACTCTTGGCACAGGTATATTTACATTCTGGTACACATATATATGGCCTCTCAGCATTAAGGTCCACCTGCTGAGAGGCCACATAGATGCGTACTTGCGGAACCATGCAGTTAATAAGAGAAAATGATACCACAAAAATCATTTAAGGAATATAAACACCACAACCATAATGACAAAAAAAGAGAACTGGGCACCAGCCTAGGTCATATGGTCCTTAAAGCAGTATTAAACCCAAACCCTAAACCAAAAATGTAAGCAGCACAGTGACTAAATGGTTAGCACTTCAGCCTGGCAGTACTAGGGTTGTAGGTTTGAATCCCAACCATGGCACCACCTGCCTGTATGGATTTCCTCCCACACACCAAAGACATGCTGGCAGGTTAATTGGATCCTGTCTAAATTGGCCCTAGTGTGTAAATGTGAGTCAGGGAACTTAGATTGTATGTCCCTTGAGGGTTAGGGATTGATGTGAATGTACAGTATATATGTGTAAATCGACAGTGCTATATAAGTACCTGAAATAAGTAATAATATTACATTGCAGCTTACTAATCATCAGATGTGTAGGCTGCATTCATTTTTTTTTAGACTTTTTTCCCTCTCTTTTCACCAGGTGATCTGGCCATTAACATACATCTAGTATTAGAGTGCCTACATCCTGGATGAAGGAGCAGCAAAGACACCTTTGGACAGCAGCATTGTTAATCTGGGGGTGGGGAGTGTTAGATGCAATATCGAATTTAGATACACAAACACCTTGAAGCCAAATCCAGGTAACACCTTTTAAGCAGTTCCATCAAATACAACTTTGAGGTGGTGTGTGCTGACATGGAGGTCTATACACATTATGCTTGGTCCTTTGTTTTACAAACTAATATGACACCTTGGTGTAATATATAGCATGTTTTCAATTATTCTTATAGTAATCTATTGCAGCTGATTTGAGGTCTTTTATGGGGGGTTCTGCTGTCCCGGTTCGTTCGGCCCCCAGTTTTATGAGGCGACATTTCTGAAGCATTTATGTCTTTAAACAATTATCCATTTTGCATTTTTGTATACTGTAAGTATATCTACAGATTACAAGGTATTATATGTTGTTGTGGATATGAGACATGTACCAAACAAATATGTTTAATCTTGTAGATGATGTTACACATATGCAGAGTTCTTCTCTTTTCCCTGAGGAAGGAGTGGAATCACTCTGAAACGCATTGGAACAATTAGATTAGTATCTGTGCAGCTTTGATGATACCAATTTGTATCTTTTATGACCAGTCGAACACAGTCATACTGGGTATCCTTATCATGTAATTTCATTTTCTGATTGTGATGCTTTATTATGACTTTGTATGATGTATTGTTTTGTATGTCTTTGTGTTATCACCTTTTTTGACAAATAAAATTTGTACTTTTTTAATACTTCTAGTACCTTCTAAGTCCCAGTGTCAGGGGGTCTCTCGTTTTTCCTTTTAAGCAGTTACAGCAACAGTTATGCTCCTTTTGGGATAAAGGTTTTAATAAATAAAAGCGGATCATTGTAAGTACCCCTGTCAATGGTAAATGATTTTCCTCAGCCCTCTAACTGCTACATCTGCAGGAGAAATTATTCTGTTGAAAAACAACAGACTTAGAATCATGTACACGCACAGGTCCTAAACTCGAGTTTAGGAGCTTTTGAAATTTTTTTGCCAAAGCTTCTAAACTCAACTCCATAAAAGGCTATGTGTCCATGTACACATAGGCTTTTATCAGAGTTTAGGAGCTGACGCTTTTAGGTGAGGTTAAACCTACCTCTCCTGAAAGCGAAAGAATCTCATTTAGGATACAAAAGTTTTGACAGCAAAACTCAGCAAAACCGATGCAAAATCACGGTACAGCATTTGCTGCGGTTTTGCGACGACTTGCGTTTTTTCCGCAGCCGGCAGTCAGGGTAGGCTCGTGTACATGGAGCCTTACTGGCCAGATCACCAGGTGAAAATAAAGAGAAGAAAGCTACAAAAAGAAAACTAATGCAGCCATCACATCTAAGAAATTGGCAAGCTGCAATAAAATAAATGTTTGCTTTTTGTTTCAATACTGCTTTAAGGTGTGGAAGCTTTCTTTAGTCAGTTTTCCTATTTTAGGCAGCAAATATTGCTCATTGGTCTCATCCTGTGGACTGTGTCTATTAGCAGGTTACATATTTAACGTGTTACTAAACCCACAGCAGTGAAATCAGTCTGTATATGCAGTAAAGCATGCTTGGTATACTCACTGTGGAACCTAAGGGGTTAATCCTCTGCATTGTGTAGAAATGCTGTTTGATCCTTACTTCACTGATCCTCTCCTTCATCCGGTGTCCCCCTCTTATCTCCTGATAAGACACATCGTGTGGAGACACTCTGCACATGCTCAGTTTGGCGTGTATTGCTAGAGAGGTTTTTTTTTTTTTTTTCTTGGGAGAGTGCTTGTTGTCAGCACAGGATCAATAAGCACTGTCCAGACAGAGGTCAGGGGTTCTGCATTCTCCTAGAGCAAAATGAAAACTCCTCTTACAAGCTTTAACATGTGCTCTGCTGGACACAGATAGAAGTCACAAGACTGCTAATGAGAAAAGGTATTTAACAGTTTATATTTACTAAAATATTTGCATTTCCATGTTCTGTGTATTGTGGGAGACCGGATGTGAATGCAGGGTCCAGGGTTTAGTAACACTTTAGTATGCACTTTACTGTTAATCTTTGTGCATTCTGTGACTGGGTTTCCTATTATTCTGGAAAACGCCTTACTTGTACCCACCAGTTTCCAGGTTCCAGGAACACTGCTATTCCCTGAACAGCAAAGAGTTCCAGTCAATTAGGACATATGCTAATGCCCCCTACCATGATGTCAGGTACAGAGCACATAAGGACATATTCGCAGTGCTGGTGTATCTGCTAGAACATGGAGAAATTTGAAAAGCAGAAGGATGCAGAAGTAGGAAGTAACAGATTGCCAATCAGAAGAAGAGGAGAGAGTGGTAAACCCAGCAGGAGAATACATTTTTGAGGGCTAAGCTATGAGATTTTCTAAAGAATTTTGATTGATTCATTAATGTGAAAATGTCAGGCAGAGACCCAGTATTGCTCCTTGACCCATAAATCTTTCAATCAATGTATACTTCAGGGATCTGCAAAATAAATAAAACAAGAGTGTAATTGATGTTTTTGACGTGCTTTTGATGCATTTTGCGTGTTTTTTTTCAGCTTGTTGCTGGGCAGATTTAAACAAAAAACGCATTAAAATGCATCAAAAATGCACTACATGCTTTTCTGCAGCATCTCCATTGAAGTCTATATAACCAAAAATGCAACGTTTTGCGTTTAAAAAAGTCCCTGACCCCTTCAAAAAAATGCACCGGATGCAAACCTGTCCCATAGCAAATGATGCTAAATGGACTGCTGTGCGTTTCTACAAAATGGAAATTGCAACGGAAAACTCAACAGGCCAGGCGGGAACAGGTTAACATGGTTTCCTATGGAACATGTTCACATGTATGCTTTCTTAAGCTGCTGCATTTTTGGAACGCGTCAGAAACTTTTTTAAAAGCAAAAAGCAGCGTTCTTGCTACAATAGAGTTCAATGGAGAATCTGCTGAAAAGCATGGTAGTGCGTTTTTGGCGTGTTTTGCATTTTGCATTTTTATTCTGTCCAGCAAAGAAAAAAATTCCACTTTAAAAAAAAAGAGCATGAACAAAGTGCAAAAAGCGATAAAAACGCATCAAAAACCTGTAAAAAATGTATGTAGAATACGCATGTAGAAAAACGCAAAATGAACTACGAAAAGCACTGCAAAACGGACAAAAAGCAAACTGCATAGGTGTGAATGGAGCCTAATACAAGAGGTGGAGAAACCACAGAATCATCCTTAGAACAAATGGAAGGTATAAGAAACATGAGTATATATCAGTTGGTATATTTCTTACCTTCTACCTAGAGGTCTATTAAAAAAAGAGGATAAAAACATAGAAGAGTGATGGCAGAAAAAAGACCAAGTGGCCCCTTAGGTTTGCCTATTTTTTATTTATGTATAACGTTTTTTGTCTGAGTATAGATATGTGTTTGCCCCAGTCATGTTTTACCCTCTTACTATTGACTCTCTGCTTCTTCTGGAAGTCTGTTCCAAACATCAACTACTCTTTGGTAAAATATTACTTTCTAACACTAGTTTTGAATTTCCCTCCTGATGGATTATGTTCCTGTGTTCTTGATCTGTGATCTGTCCCAATAGCTGGATTGGGGAATAGCTAGATCCAGTTTGAATTAACATACAATGGAGAAGCCCAACTCTTAAACCTTTAACCTATTGTTAGAACAGTGATTAAATCTAGTATGACTTGATGAGCTGTTTGCTTGCATACAGGGTAAACATATGGTAAATCACAACTTCTCATAACAAAGTAGAATTTTTCCTTGCTGGATGTTCTAGAAAAGAGCATTTAAAAAGGTAAGCTTCAATTTGTATGGTTTTTTTTTTACATTTTGCTATGTGAATGGGGTCATGTAACAAATATGAAGTAGATATTATCCCAATTTGTGTGCAAGAGTATAGATACTCTTTAAGGAGGAAGGGGCTCCCTCCAGTCATCACTGCCCTCAATGTATCCATTGTTATATATGCTTCAATATGGAGACTTTCAAAATCTAGTGTTAGGACCGCAATGTAGGTGTGACGGCAGAAAGTAGGAATACAGTTTCCACATATATTTGAAAATGTTGTGCAACTAAAAGCTCTGTTTTTAACACAAAGTGTTAGACAATTTATTTTTTTTCCTGCTGGTTTTGTTTAATTTATTTAATTTTATGTTTCTAGTAATGCTTGGTTATACGGTCCAAAATACATTGACTTTACTCCCCATGAGTGATCAACTCTCTATCAGACAGGAATCACTTTCATGGTCATAAGGTGGGAACCTATCTACATCCAAGTAAGGCCAAGGGCTTAAATTGGGGTAAATGAAAAGAGGAATCCAGGATCACCTCAACATTTGGACAGTTTTACTTATGTGGTCCACATACAAATCACATGTACATAAAGTACAATGGACTTTCAAAAGGAAAGTGTAAGGAGAATAACACAAAGTGCAATGTGAACCAAATCACAGCAGCCACTCAAATTTTACTTTACTGTAGACACGAGTACAAGATGGCGTCTGGATGAATATTTTTGATACCACACTTTGCATTTAGTGATTTGCTCTTTGTGCTGATTTGCTGAATGAGTCTTTAAATGTAATTACTATGGAACTACCATTGAGATCACTTTTTATATCGCGCTGTGAACACACATTACTTTATCTAAACATTAGATATAAACACTTGTTATTATACAAAATATTTCCATAAGATAATACCATTATTTAGGTAAATTTTATTAGCACTGTACCTGATCACTTTGAGCTATAGTCTTCATTTTACATTCATATCATGTTTCTAATAGCATGTGCATTTTCCTGATTTTGAATATCTGTAAATCATCTACTGGGATAGTATCTAATTTAGCACACTGCTTTTTATGCAGAAGTCACTTCCCTATATAGCTCTGTTTCAGATGATCTACTAATATAGTTGGCTCTACATCATAAATTCACCCAGTGCTATTGACACTATGCATCCAATTCAATTACAAATTTTCATCCAGATCATAAAATTGTATTATGTGTAACTTGTATTGTCACTTGCTTATTCTGCATTCTTTAATAAGGGTTGGCAGGGCTCTGGGTCTAGAACTTGGACCAAAAACCAAGAGCTGGAGCTAGTGCTGAGCTGGTCATTTTAAGCTTTCCTCCATTTTTGGATCATATCAGTGGGAGCCAGGTTGCTGAAGCTGGAGGTCAGTTAGCATACTACAAAGGGAAAAAAAAACACCCTCTCCTATGCCTCTCCTGAATATCTGGCTATTTTGTCTAAACCTAAATTTCATTCTAATATTATCTGCACAAACTTCATCTGTTGGAATAATATGCACGGTTGTGCATGGAGATATGCTCATGCATACAACTCATACTCCCAGAGTAAGAACTGAACGTGCCCCAACTCCCAGAGTGAGATCTAGACATTCTGCACACACATTAGCATGGTCAGTATTCTCACACGCATTAACATGAGCAAGCTTGGGTGTTTGGCATCCACTAGCCTATTTAAAACTGCACTAGAGACCAGAAAATTGCTGAGTGGTTGTCAGCTCCTATCACCTATGACCTGATCCTGTGGTTGTTCCTGTGTTTGACCTGGCCTGTATGACTCTGTTCCTGATACTCTGCTACTGACTCCAGTTTCTTACCTGACTCTGCCTTCTGTCTTCTGTCCTGGTACCTTCTCTGCTCACCCAATACTGACCCCATCTGGTTCTCAATTTGGTACCTCTGCTGCTCGGTTACTGCTGACCTCTTGTCCGCCTGACTACCATAATAACTTCTATATCTGCCAGTTCATCAGTCAGCCTATTGTTTGGCATCTCCTGCAGTGTCTCCCGGTCAGGATCTCCTGCAGTGTCTCCCAGTCAGGATCTCCTGCAGTGTCTCCCGGTCAGGATCTCCTGCAGTGTCTCCCGGTCAGGATCTCCTGCAGTGTCTCCCGGTCAGGATCTCCTGCAAAGCACCCATGCCACTCTGTGCCCTGTTACACCCTGTCATCAACTCCAGGCAAAATGGGATAGGAAAGAAGAATGTAGCAACCGAATGCATGTGCTCCTGTGCTGAACTGTGGACTCCACAATATTAGTATCCCCACATGAGTTAGAGAAATGCAGGCCTTGCTGCCCTCAACAGACCAGGGAAATCCAAAGAGAACTGTACATAGAAAACAAAGAGAGGGCGCACAGGCCCAGTGCATTACCCTAAAAAATGGGATTTATTAATAAATAGTAATGTACTCACAAAGAAATGTACAATCAAATTAAAATGGGAAGCATGTTGCAAGGGATGCAGAATGGTTCAGTAACCCCTGTGGGTGGTCTGGTGGGGGACTGTGAGCCTCGAAACGCATCAGCCACCAGCTATCCAGAGGCTCATAGTCCCCCACCAGACCACCCACAAGGGTTCCTCACCACTCTGCATCCCTTGCGACATGCTTCCCATTTTAATTTGATTTTACATTTCTTAGTGAGTACATTACTATTTATTAATAAATCCCATTTTTTAGGGTAATGCACTGGGCCTGTGCGCCCTCTCTTTGTTTTCTATATACAGAAATGGGATAGGAGGTGTAAGTGGAAGCCATCTGGTTATCTCTGCCTCGACCAGGTACGTAACACATGTAAAATTGGAAAACAGGTGATTTGACTGTTTCTAGAAACTCAAGTTATGCACACCAATAACAAACTACACCACAGGAAGACGCATCTTGACTCTTGATAATCAGTCATGCTGGCCATGTGTCTGTACACATTAAATGGTCCGCCTTCTTCTCTAAAGGTAAACAAAATTGTAGTGTACGTGCAAAGTAGGTCAGAACTGTAGATAGTTTTGAAACAGTAAAGTGCAAAATATTTATATCTTTGCATCTTTTAGGCCTTTTTCAGATGGTTGAGGTGTGGTTTTACTGTCCCTCAGCCACCCAACTAAAAGCAAACAACAGCCAAAGAAGGTTGTTCACATGCCATGATTGTGATGTTTTGCCAATAAAAATTTAACAAACAGTGCGCAGTTGACAGGTTGCAGCACCTGTTAAACTCAACAATTCAAGTCAATGGAGCCATGCTGCAACTACGCTGCTCACTGTTGCAGTGCATTACTCCTATTATTAAGCACTTGCCATCCTGAGGATATACCCTCCTTCCTGACCAGGCCATTTTTTGTGTTACGGCGCTGTGTTACTTTAACTGACAATTGCGCGGTTATGCAACACTGCACCCAAATGAAAGTTACGTCCTTCTTTTTTACTAGTAATGATCAGCGACTTATAGCGGGACTGTGGGACTGCGGAGGGCATTCTGACACTGGGGGGAACTTACATCCCCAGTGACACCAATACAGTGTCAGTGCTAAAAAAGCTAATGGCACTGGGCAGGAAGAGGTTAACATTTCACAGTGTGCTTCTCTGTAATCACACTGCTTTGGATGGCTGTGCTGTGCACAGCCATCCAAAGCAGTGTGCACGAGCTGACAGGGAGGAGAACTGTATTGCTTACATACAGTTCTTCTCCACTTCAAAGATGCTCGGCAATCACCGGGCGCCGTCGAGTAATCACCGGTCGAGACCCTCGCGACCACAGGGTGCTTTGCACGCACCCCCTACCCGGAAATGCAATATACGTGATTTTGAGCACCCGTGCCACCCTGTAGCAGTATATCTGCTATAGGGTGGTCAGGAAGCCGTTAACTACATTTTGGCAGAACATAAGAACAAAAACAACACAAAAAAGCAGGCATTCAAGTGGCAGCAGAATTGCCTCATGAACAACTGACAGCGACTGCATAGCCATGCTCTGAAAAATCATTCACCACAGGTCACTTTTCAGGACATTGGTTAGTTTGTTGCAGAACTTTTATATACTGTGTATGCATGTCAACCTGCATTCACTATAGAATCAGTCTGTCTTTAAATCCTCTGTAAAACCAATATACTCAACATCAACCTATATCTCTTGTGTTTCACATGGACTGTTTTGTGATTGAGCCCTAAAACAAGAAAACATTTAGGAGAAAAAAATGGATACTGATCATACAGCCTGCTATTGTTATACTTTAGTCAACATGTTCTCAAATGTCCCAGGATACTGAGGATACTTCCCTTCATTTCCTGTCTCAGATACACAACAGGAAGTAAGAGAAAATCTCTCCAAAGTAAGAGGAAATCTACTCTTAGACAGTTGTCACCAAAACAAGTGTTCCCGAGTAATTGCTCTAACCTCTTCTTCCTCTGATAATTGTACCATTTTGGATTGCTTAGCTTTTTCTGTCCCATTGACCATGGTCAACAGAAAGAGTAAGAAGTTTTGTCTTTATATACACTGGGGAGTCCTTTAAATTACACTGAAATCGAAGTATGAATTAGAGACATAAATATCATCCTCACATTTCTTATAGCATTGTGATTTTTCTTCATATGTAACATGTTGTTTTGTTATGTTTTTGGGGCTGTATTCGATATGTACATTGAGAGATCACACAAATACTTATAACATTTATTAAAAGTAATGACAGATACAGATAACAATAAAGAAAATATAACAAGAATACTTAACTAAAGATGCTGTTTCCACATGCATGTATAAAAGCCTCTTTACAGGCCTGGTCTGACCTCCTATACCTTAATCACCCAGAAAACGAGACAACAAAAATTCCGACTCCACTTGCTACACTACACATCATTATCCCCTCTTTAAACCTGACACAGTGGGAAAATAGAGGTATAGCCAATATTCAAGACTTATATTCAAATCATAAACTAATGTCCTTTTCTGATCTTCAACAAAAATTTCACCTTCCTGACAATGAAAACTTCACATATATAAGAATAGCCCACACCATACATAAAATAGACTTGCCTCTAACACTCGCAATCCCCTCCACTGTGTATCTTTTTTTTCAAAGAACGCAATATCCTAAGAAGGGAATCTCAACCTTTTATACGCTTATCAATAAAAATCAGCTTGATATCCATACCACTTCCCTAACTAACTGGGAAAAAATCCTTCTTCAACCGGGGTCTCCACACACTTGGGCAAAAACCTTCAATACCACATACAAGGCCTCCAAATGTAGCCCCCACTGGGAATCATACATGAAAATCTTACATCAGTGGTATTTAACGCCCGTTAAACTTAATCTATACTACACTCAACATTCGCCCAAGTGCTGGAGACACAGCGGAGAAATGGGAACAACCCTTCATATGCTCTGGTCATGTAAATCTCTTAAATCGTATTGGAATAAAGTATTCCAATTGATCTCCTCCATATCCGGAATCCTGACGACTCCAAGTTCTGCTTTAGCCCTCCTACACTTAGGAATTGACAACTTTCCCTCAGTTTCACGTACTGTCATAATCCACGTACTAGCAGTGGCAAAAAGTAACATCACCAAATTCTGGAAATCCACCACTAACCCCTCGTTCGCAACCCTTACTGTTGAACTCAATCTCCATTGTGAAATGGAGAAGAGAACAGCAACACAGAATCTCTCATACCATAAATTCTGATCTCAATGGTCTCGGTGGCTTCAAAACCCTAACTGCTCTGTCAAGTGACTTATGTAATAGCATAATAATATACTACAGCCAATTCACCCGACTAGTGCCTCCCTTCCCCCTTCCTCCCTCACCCCCTCCTCCCTCCCTCCACTGGTTATCACACTTCCAACCTTAGAAGGTCCATAAAGAATTGAGTATACCTCTCATGGATCTGTGGTCGTGCTTTATCGTCCCCAGCCAAATGGTGGGGACTTGTCTTTTTCTTTTTCGAATATGTGTTTATTTCCCTGCTGACACAGTTTATTGTATATACCGCTCAGTTCTTATCTTCCTTGCGGCTTGTGATAACATGTTTGTTGAAAATATTTTAATATAAATATTTGAATATAAAGATGCTGTTTCCGCCACGGGTCCCTCCATTATATGATGTGGCTGGTGGCTGAAGACAAATATTTCCAGGCTGTGTGTTGTATACTGGACTTGTGTGTAAGGAATCGACAACCCACCCCCCTTGAAAACAACTTGCACATTCATGAAAGGAGAGTGGGCTGGCTTGTCCATAGAGTCAATCACCGGGTCCCGGCCATTGATTCCCTGCCGGCACCCGGTGATTTCCGAGCAACAGTAAACAATACAAGTCTCTCTCCTGCCAGCAGTAACATGCACAGCAGAGAAATGCACAGCAGCATGTTTTCCTTGTAAAACACACACAGTAAAACAGCACACAGTTAACCCTTTGATCGCCCCAGACGTTAACCCCTTTCTACCCAGTGTCATTAGTACAGTGTCAGTGCTCTTTATTAGCACTGATCATTAGTGTCATTGAGATGTCAGTGGCAGTTAGTCAGTTCCCACCCAGTGTCAGAATGCCCGCCGCAGTCCCGCTATAAGTCACTGATCGCCGCCATTACTACTATAAAAAAAAAGTTCCAGTATATATACCGCCATTTGTAGATGCTATAACGTTCACATAAACCAATCCATTTACATGCATTGGGATTATTTTTAGCAAAGACGTGTAGCAGAAAACATTTTGTCCTGAATTTATGAAGAAATTTGATTTTGAAAATTTTTTTACTGGATATGTTTTATAGCAAAAAGTCAAAAATACTGGGTCTTTATTTGTTTATAGCGCAAAAAATAAAAACCGCACAGGTGATCAAATACCACCGAAAGAAAGCTCTATTTGTGGGAAAAAAAAGGACATAAATTTTATTTATGTACAAAGTTGCATGACCACGCAATTGTCAGTGAAAGTTACACAGTGCAGTATCACAAAAAATGGCCTGGTATATGTGATATGCAATTTCCCTATCACATGTTTACTTTAAAGCCCAACCCTGGGGTTCCTTTCACATGGGCACTGTTAACTGGCAAAACGAGGCGGTTGAGGTGCATTTTAACTCATCTCAGCCCCCTGCCAAAGCCAGGCAATAGCCAGTAAACAGCTCCACAGGCATTCTTGTGGCCACAAAGATGTGCCTCTTGACGCGTCAAAAAAAAAAAAGAGCTTGTTGCATTCGGTAGGTGATACCTGTCACAAATGTGGTGCCCAACCCACGCTTTTATCACCAACTTGTGACAAAGGACTGGCCAATCTCACACCGTGCTGTCACTTATGTAACAATGCCATTCTCAGTGGCACCCTGCACAAAACTTTCAGCTCACAGGACCACAATCTAGGTGCCAACAGCCTGAGAATGATTGTCACTGGGTTAGGTAAATTAGCAGTTAACTCTTTAAGCTACAACCACTCCTTTTTAACTGAGAGGGAGGAACTCATAATCTTAGCAATAACAACTATGATTTTAGCATAAACGTCTGTAACACACAGAGTCACCGCAGACAGGTATATTCAGAGGATTATCATATACAGTAGCATTCTTCAAGAGACAGAGATTCTTTAGTTTGCATTAAAAGCCTTAGGGACAGTTTTAACATTTTTCAAAATAGGGTTTATTAATGAAAAGGTCAAAATGGTGCAAATAAAATATTTACAGAATCAAGAAATAAAGAAACAAGAAAGTAACATAGAATTAAGAAGGAGTTGAAAATGAAGAATACTTGCAAAGTCCTTGGTTTTTGCAGAGTCCAATTGTCCAAGCAAAAACGCTGCAGTAGCTTTCTCAAGTCTAGTTAGGTGTTCCTTGGTTAATGTAAAATAAGAGCTTCTCCACAGGTCCTGTCTTTCCTTTTTCTGTGATATCAAAGGGGTGTTGACAGAGACCCTCTGACCAGTCATCCAGTTTGAGGGATGGGTGGTGGGAGGCCACCACATTTTTGACCAAGTCCCAAATACAGTTTCCTATAAGTATTCATATTTCTGAATATCTACCATTAACACTAATCCAATCTGGCACCTCCTAGCATAGAGATGTCTGGGTTTAACATACTACCCAACAACTGAGGGAGGTAAATATGTCTATATTCTGGCTGTGCTGTAATGATTTCATGACTTATGAGATATACTTAAGTATTTGAATCTTGGCTGATAAGCCGTCTATCAGAAAGGTGTATTACCCTGAGATATTTACGATTACCCAAGGTCTGTTAGGTCTACAGATTGCTCAAGTTTGCAAGGGAGACAGTTTTATTAGGGTTTTTAGACTGGAGTGGGAGATTGGGCAAACAGAGAGGTCTGTGTGTCTGATCAATGGATTGATAACAAGGGCCTACATCCGGAGGGGACAGAGGGGATGGGGAAAAGTCACTGTGCTGTGCCTTCTTAAGACAAGATGGCATAGGAGATTTGTGACATGACAAAATGGCTGCTACACACAGCTATTCCTGTGCCCAGTATGCACAACCATTACAATACCTTCTGCCCCGGTACCCCAAAGAGGTAAATAGGGCCACACTGAAAGCATGTCCGATGGATGAAGTAAAAATGGATTTCTTTGTGAAAGCCCTCTTCATTCAGACTTGCAGGAGGCAGCATATCCATTCACGATTGCCAGCTAACTGCAGGCCAGCCATTGCTGGCAACATGATTCACAACAGATTGCAAGTCAGCAGCTAGACCTATGTGAAAGAGGCCTAAGAAACGTTCCCCTTTTTTCTACCTAGATTCTGCTAAATGTACAAATCCATTTGAAGCTCAGACTATAACTACTGCTTCTTTTCATAGTATCCATTTTCCTTTAAGCTGGCCCACAACAAGGTTTAACCATGCTTCTTTAGATTGTTTTCAGTTTGCAGTGAAGTCTGAAAATCTGCTGAGAGAGATAAGCAGTGAACTACACATCTTGAACAAATAAACAGTCTCCAGACTTATTTCACTGCGTTGGAGCACAGAGAGAAAAACCTAGTAGGTATTTGTCAAGTAGCAGCAAGGACAGTGGTATGGAGCCTGGAGCACTAAGAAATAAACATTAAAATAGGAATTTACATCAAAAAGAAAGAAGGAAGCCCTTTTAAAATACTGTAATCTCTGTGGCTCCTGACAACCAGTCCACTGTTTAATTATGTATGTCTTCCAGCTTTCTGGTTTAGGATTCTCCATGTTTTATAAGGAATTCAGAACAGATTGTGATTTGTATGAAGGCGTTTCTGATGGAAACATGCTCTTTTCTATCCACCCCTACATATTGGAACAACAAGCAAGTTCAGTTTCCATCCAGTTAGTCCAAAGGAATATAATAATTGTGAGACAAATTCTCTAATCTGTAAAAAATACTTTGTAGCTTAACCTTTAAGAGCTTAACTTTACAGGAGCTGTACATATAAGGGGCAAATCGACTTATAATAAGATTTTCAAAAATCAAGACCAAAATGTACATAGATATCTACTACTTTTTTTGGTGTAGAATTACAGTATAGTGGCACTGTATTCCTCTTACATTTACTATAAAAAAATAAAGGGCATGTAAATCCTATTAATGATCTTCCCTCATTTGGATAATTTTGGTCTCTTAAATATACCATTGAAAGCGTTTTGTTACATTTCTTTGATAAGTAGAAAAAATACCTGTTGATCTTGCCAGTAATCTTGCCACCTGATAGACTTCTATGCTGTCTGCCTTTGCCACAGTCTTAGTTGTTATTTTCCCAACTTCTCTGAAGACTACAGAACCTCTCTTATCTACTGTATGGAAAGAGCCCTGTCCTAGGGTGAAAACACTGATTCTCTACAGACAGAAGATGGTGAGTGAGCACAGTCACTATAGGTGTTACTGGCAATTAGTGAAGGGCCGAACACCCTCTGTTCGGTTCGCGGTTGAACATTCGAACCTAACAAAAGCTCCACCACAAACTTTGAACTCATTGCAAATCTATGGGACTCGAACTTGTAAGTTGAAAAGTACCCATTTTGAAGGCTTATATGCACGTTACTGGCCTTAATAGAGGTATGGGGACTTGGGTACTGCCCTGAGGGACATGAATCAGTAAAAAAAAATAAAAAAGTACCAGTAATTACAGTAAAGTATGGGCAGTAGTTTTTCATTGTCTAAAATAAAAATAAAAAAATTCCTTTAAATATTATGCCTGGGGGTCCCTTAAACTACCTACAAAGCTGCACATCTGTACAATGTATAGAATCTGCTGCAGCAAGACTGATCTGACAGTCTCCCCATGCCGAATGGGACAAGGGCCTCTTCCCCACAACCCTTGCCTAGTGGGGGTCTGTGGGAAGGGGGGCTCATTAGCATCATCATACCCCTTTAATAAGGGGGCACCCTGATGCTGCCCTCCCCCTTGTGAATGAGTAAGGGGCACTTGTACCACTGCCCATTCACTAAAGGGTTAAACTGAGAAAAAATAAACACGCCAGACTTTTGACAAGTTCTTTATTAATAAACAAAAAAATTGATCCATCGTTGTAATTCATTTTCAATCATGGCGTCCAGCGTTGTCTGAAATAAAAAAAAAAACAACACCCGCTGACCCGTCCACACCCGCTGAGCACTCGCTGCAATCTTACATTTGCAGGTCAGATGTAAACAATTGGGCAGAGCTACCAGTGGTGTCACCGTTAGCTCCACCCAATGGCTTACGTCTGACCGGCAACTGTCAGATCTGTCTTCAACAATTGGGTTGAGCTAGCAGTGACGTCAAAATTGTTTACATCTGACCCGCAAATGTCAGATTGCTGCCAGTGCTCAGCGGGTGCAGACAGGTTGGCCGGCACCAGGCTTTTTTAAAGTTTTGGCGAGTTGGCATCATAGAGACAACTCTTGACACCATGTTTGATGATGGATTTCAACGATTGAACCATTTTTTTGGCTTTTTTTTAATAAAGGACTTGCAAAAACTGTTGTTTTGTTTTTTGTTCAACAAAGGAACTTTTCAAAAGTCTTACATGTTTATTTTTTCAAAATTCAACCCTTTAGTGAATGGGTAGGGGTACAAGTACCCCATACTCATATACAAGGGGGGACAGCATCAGGGGCCCCCTGATTTAAAGGGTTACCTTGATACTAATGAACCCCCCTGCCCGCAGACCCCCACAACCACTGTCCCCTAGACAGACCAGCTCAAGCACCGCATAGCATCTTTTAGCTTGACTGCTTGCATAGCCCCTTGAATGCTTACGGAGCACTGCTGATTCAGAGGACAATTCAGCAGGAGAGGCCATAGAGGAAGAAGTGGGGGTGGAGCAGACAAATGTGGAAGAATCACCACCAACTTTTTGGAGTCGTGGTGGTGGAACAAGCTCCAGTGCTGAACCCAGTTCTGCATCCCTCCCAGCTGCCAGAAGAGTTACCAGTGCGTCGTGAAGGAAATGTAACTTCCCTGACCATGCCTGCTGGACCATGTGTCAGCAGTAATGTGGACCTTGCTGCTGATCACCCTGTCCAGTGAGGCCAAAACATTGCCTTCCACATGATGGTACAGAGCCGGAATGCCATACATGAAAAGAAACTTCTTTTCAGAACCTGCCACTGTGGTACAGCACATTCTGCAAATTCACAGAAGGGGTCAGAGTCCACCAGATGGAAAGGCAACAGTAAGGCTAGCAATGTGGCCAAGCTAGCATTTAGATGCTGAGCATGTGGATGGGCGGGACAGTATTTTTTTTTTACAGTTCAGCAACTGAAGTAGCAAAATATGCATGGTGAAATCAACAGGTGTGTACTGCTAGCAGATTGGGTGCAAGGACCTGTGAAACCCATTGCTATACCACCATCCCTCTCAGTGGAGACTGTTGAGACGGCTTGAGGTATAGTAGGGATAGAGATCCCAGATGAGGAGCAAGGAGAAGTCTGCACTTTTTTTTATGTGGGTCTTTCAGGTGCTGTTGTTGCCAACAGGCTGCATGGCAGGTTGTCATATGCCTTGTCAAGCATCTGGTGCCCAAGGATCTGGTGTTTTGGCCACGCTTGATCCACTTCAGACAGACTGAAACAGCAACACTGCAGTCAGCTGCACATGTGTTGAAAAAAAGCCCACACCAATGAACTTTTGTAAGTCAGCAGGGAGTCAGCAGTGCCTTGCACCTGTGGAGCTCTGTCATATGATGCAATAGGGTGTCTGCCCTTACACTTGCCCATGGAGGACATCCTGTCCTGTTGTGCCTCTGCCTCACTTTCCTCCTCTGTTCTGTCAGGCACCCAAGTACAGTCAGTGACTTCATCATTCCCTCCCTCCTCATCACTGGAGCCAACTTGGTAGTATGCTGAGGCTGGGGGAACATGACTGAAAATGTCTTGTCCGTCATTGGCACCCCCTTTCTCTAGGCTCACGTCACTCCCTTCCTCAACCTGGGAACTAACATCGGAGCATTCAAATTGCTGCGCAACCCCCAAGCAGCATGTAACTGACACTTGATCAAATAATTTAGGTGACTCCTCTGTGCATGATGATGGGGCTATGGAAGGAGTAGCTGCGGACAAGGTGCCGTAGAATAGGCTGCTTTGGCAGCTGCGGTGGAAGTCAAACTAGTATGAGCCTGGGTGACAGAGGATGAGGATGGCTTAGTTATCTACTCCACCACCTTTTCTGCATGTTGTGGCCAGTACCAGAAAAAAAAGTAAAGCGTGCCCTGCCTGCAGAGGATACACCATGTCCATGGCCACCACTTTTCACTGTGGACACAGAGGCTGTTTGCCCTCTTTTAGCTGCAAACTTCTGCCTCTCCTTGTTGGCCTTTCAAACATGATGAGGATATTTTTCTGGGATTTTTATAACTTTTTATTTTAGAGTGTGGAATGGGAAATTGGTGTTTGGGTGCAATACTTTTGTGCTTGCTGCATTATAAACCGTATTATTGTTTTTTTTTTATAAAGAAAATAGGGGTACAGTAATTATGGACATTTTTTTTTATTCTGCTGATGACACTGGTGACTCAGAAGGAAGAACACCTGCGACTTAGAAGGAGGAACAGCAATTATGGATAAAATTTTTTTGCTGCTGCTGGAAAAAAAAAAATTCAGAAAGCCAAAAAAAGGGAACCAACGCTGATGCAGAAGGAGGAACACCTGGGACGCAAAAGGGGAACAGCAATTATGCCGTAAATATTTTTAGTACTGCTGCTGCTACAAAAAAGAAAATTAATTTTAATTAAATTAAATGACATTATAAAAAAAAAAAAGGAAACCAGGAGGAACACCTGCGACACAGAAGGGAGAGCAGTAATTATGCAGCAACAGAACCTGATGCTGCTGCTGCAAAAAAAATTAATAATAAAACAAATTTAACAAAGAAAAAAAAAATGGGAACAGAGGTGATGCAGAAGTGCTGTCAAAAACACTGACACTTCACTGATATCACTACACTGTCACTGACTACACTGTCTCCTAACACCACTAACTAACTTCACTAACATCAACACACTACACAAGGCTGCTGTGGGGTGCCAAACACACGAACACCCGATGTTCGAGACGAACTTATGTTCGACTCGAACATCAAGCCCAACACTACTGACAATACCACTGATTCATAGAGCCTTCCACATTTCCTAGCGGGAGAACATTCAGCATCAACTGGGTCTTTCTGCCCCAACATTACTATTTCAAGCCTGCTCCTTTCAATTATTAGCTTTCAGTCATGGAGGCTCAGCATGACATGTGAGTTCTACCTAGGGTGGTCCGCATGCAAATGAAGCCTGCCCAGGGACACCCACTCCTTCAAACTGACACCCACCCATCAAAGCATTTTGATTTGTAGATCTAAAATAAGCTATCGAATGAAAATGGTTTTATTTAAATATTTCATTAGCATGTAATGAGGTAGAAAAAGGTGAACCTATTCACTTACTTATTCTCTAGACAACATTTTTTTTTAGATATGAGGCCCTTCTGCTCCTTTACATCTGTAATTTGTTTTATAACTCTTGGATGATACAAGGTGGCAGGGGCAGTCCTTGTCCACATTATAGCACGTGCTATGTAGACACTGCCACTAGGATTACATTGCTGGAATTTATCATTTACTCAGTAGGAATGAACATGTGTGTGTATAAGATGGAGTTCAATAAATTACAACTCTGCAGTTGAATATTGGTGAGATTTTGTTTATTGGTATTTGTTCACTATCAGGAGCAGTTTGTCTTACTGAGCTGCAAGGCAAGTCGGGGCAGCCAGTAAAAAGTCTTGAGTTCAGTACAAACTATAACAAGTTGCCCTTCATCCATCATTTTTTGTGGTATCAACATCCAGCAGAGAGTTATTACTAAGAAGATACATGCATTATACCCTCTTAAAATTAGTGAAGTAGCGTACATGAAATATCTACACTGGGTGGTTTCTAATAATTGTGAGGGCACATTGAGTTTCAAGGCTTGCCATGCATGGCCATGTATAGCAACAATAATAAGCAATAGCTACTCAGGAGATTTTGCAGAGATATTTATACATACTTTCCTGCACTGCAACCAACTTTGGATTTCACTAAACAGGGATTAATCAGTTCACTAGAATCACAAAAAACTCTATATTTAGAGCAAATGTATTATTAGCAAAAATGTTTCCTAGTTCGCCTGAAGTAAGCTGCAATGTTAGCCAATTTTTAAAAGCAGATCTTATAAAATTGAATGACTTGACATGACTAAAGCATTAATAGTGAATTGGTGCTTGTTTCACCCTCCATCCCCTTTCAGCAACCTATCCCCATGCTGCTGTAGGATCGTTTGCAGATCCTCACTTGCAGCTTACTGTATTAAGGTGGACCACATGATGTTTGATAATGTCACAATCATTTTGTGTATCCTCTCAATGCAGCTAATTATGTTATCTGTATTATCTGTTTGGAAGCTTTTCCATGTAAAAAGTCACATTTTCTCTCTCTTCAAAAAATGTAGATTTGCAAGTCCAAAGAGTACTTTGCTGCATTAAAGTGAACTCCCCCATCCCTACTAAAACTAACCACAATAATGCAATCTGTTTAATAAAAGTAATAACGTTAGTAGTACTTACCTGGCTCCTTTTTGCCCGGCTTCCCCAGACTCTGTGCTCTGTACCCTTCACTGATTCAGAACCTGCACTGCCATTTAAAAAAAAAAGAAAATCATTGGCAGGCAGCTTAGTCTTCCATCTTTTCTGCCAACCCACCGAGGATATTTGCACCTCATCTTGCACAAGCATCTTGTTATTAAATTTGAATTAAAATAAAAACACCTTACCACCCTGAGATCTTATGATAGGGGAAGACTTTTTTGCCAACAGATGATTGTAAAGTTGTACGGTGCATGTATGAGATGAGGCACACATGTCACACGCCTAATCTCCTGCATGTAAGTAATGTGTAAGTGGAGCACTTCCATGTATTTATTACCTCTCACATAAATTACATTAACTCCCCCAGACCATGCTGTAGTTTGATCTGGGGTTGAGAAGACTGAGGAAATGCTGCCTCTTGTCTGTAACAGACTGATGATATCATCCAGCCAAGACAAAGACACTGACCTGAGCTCAAGAAGGGCTTTATGATGAAAAAAAAAATGTTCCTTTTCTGGAAAATGAGATACAGTATATCAACAATTTAGTTATGCAGATTGGTAAAGCTACTGAAGGTACAGTAGTTTCATTTTCAGCTTCCACCAAACATTGCAAAAATTGCAATCCATCTATCAATGGAAAATATGCACCCGTTTTCAAGCTACACCTCTTATTATTTAAACATTACCTTTATTTTTGCCTTGATGCAAATTTTGGCTGGTACTTTAGTTCTAGGTAATGTGGCAACCCCTAGCTGAATCTGTCATAACTTTCCTCAGAGTTTGTGTATTTTTTTATGCATGTGCAGCAAAAGCCTCCAGCTAAAAGGGAAAATGCTGATATTTAATGTACTGAGTGTAGCATGTATGTGGAACATCATGCTGATTTACCACCCATACCAGGTGTAGGAGAACTTGTTTGGCAAACTGTTGTTGTTAACTATACACAATTCAAGTTGATATTGAGATGTGCTTTAGGAGACATACAGCTGTGTGCCCTTAGAGAACAGCTATACAACTGTGTGCCCATATAAGCAAAATCAGGTCCCAGTAAAAACCCAGATGGACAATAAAATTAGCTTACAATCTAAAAGAGATGGTCAATTGATACAAAAGGTAATAATTGTAAGGGATGAGCTGTTGAAGAAAATAAAAGTACAGTAATTAGGTAGGGGAACGATAAGCTTCTCTGAAGAAAAGTGTTTTCAGGGATCATGTAAAAGTAGACAGAGTAGGAGACAGTCGGACAGATTGGTATAGGGAATTCCATAGGATGGGAGAGGCTTAGAAAAAGTCCTGAAGGTGAGCATGGTAGTAGGTGACAAGGGAGCTAGAGAACAGGAGAACTTGGAAGGAACAAAGAGAACGATTTGGTTGGTATTTTGAGACTAAGTTAGTGATGTAACTGGGGACCGAGTTGTGGATGGCTTTATAGGTTGTTCTTAGTATTTTGAATTTGATTTGATTGAGTGAGTGAGTGAGTGAGTGGAAGCCAGTGAAGGGCTTGGCAGAGAGGAGTAGCAGACACTGAACAGTTCGTAAGGTGAACGAATCTGGCAGCAGCATCCATGATGGACTGAAGGGGTATATCCTATGTAGAGGTAAGTCAATAAGGAGGGAGTTGCAGTAGTCAAGGCCAGAGATGACCAGGGAGTGAATTAGAAGCTTTGTGGTGTCATTGGTTAGGAAGAGGCGTATTTTGGAGAAGTTGACACAGCAAGCTTTGGATAGTGATTGGATGTAGGGCGGAAAGGATAGTTCAGAGTCCTAGCACTTTGGTTTGAGGGGACGAGTTGATAGTTGTGCCATCGTTTTTTTACAGAGAAGTCAGGGGAACAGGCACATTGGGGAGGAAATATTATGAGCTCAGTTTTGGATAGACTGAGTTTGAGGACATGTTGTGGCATCCAGGCTTTTATGTCTGCTAGTAAGTTAGTGATGTGTGCGGAGAGTGATGGAGTGAACTGTGGGGTGGCAAGATAGATTTGGGTGTTGTCAGCATAGAAATGGTATTGGAAGCCAGGGGAGGATGGTAAATGACCCAAGGAGGAGGTGCAGATCGAGAATAAGGAAGATTCAAGAACAGAACCTTGAGGGACCCTGATGGAGAAAGGAGGATGAGCGGTGGAAGTAAAATTGTAAGTGACACTGAAGGTGCGGTGGGATAAGTAGGATGAGAACCAGCGAAGAGTACAGTTACAGAGACCAAAGCAGAGGAGGTGGTTGTCCACTGTGTCAAAGGCAGCTGAAAGATCTAGGAGCAGGAGTACAGAATTTAGTAGTTAGTAGACCATTTGTGAGTTGTAGGAGAACCGTTTCTGTTGAGTGTTGAGGGTGAAATGCAGACTGAAGGGGATCAAAAAAGTTATTTTCAGTGAGATGGTTGCTCAGGTTGGTTGTAGCCTAGACGCTCAAGACGTTTAATGGTAAAGGGGAGCAAAGAGATGGGGCATAGGTTGTTAAGAATGGTGGGGTCAAATAAGGTATTTTTAGGTATGGGGGTGACTAATGCGTGTTTTTATAGAGTTGGAGAAGATGCCAGAAATGAGGGAGAGATTGAAGATGTAAGTAGAGAGTGTAGAATAGAGCCAGAGGGTGACCTTAGGATTTGTGAGGGAATAGGGTCCAGGTGGCAGGTGGATGTTAGAAAAAAGTTTAGCAATCTCCTCTATAGTTGTGGGGTTGAATGAAGGAAGTAATGACTGTACCTGTGGACATGGAGTGATAAGTGAAGGAGATAGCTGTACAGCGGAGATCCCATCACTTTTTTTTTCCTTTTTTATAAGAAACCTTATTTAATCTAATAGCTAGGGAGACCAGATGACATGGGAGCACACTGTGCACAGCAGCAGCTCCTCAAGAGTGGAAGCAGACGCTAGTATAGTAAATAGCAAGGAAGGCGCCTCTAAATGCAGTATGCAGCAGTTTATTTTGTAACCCTATTTTATATCACTATCCCCCCACCCTTGTCAGCAGGTTTGATGACAAGATGATGGTTGGCAGTGAGGAAGGCTAGAGCTTTCTGTTTGTTAAGAGAAAGATTATTATCCCTTAGTTTAACTTTAGTGTTATGGGCACAGAATACACCACACGATAGAATGTTTCGAAACAGAGACCCTTTGATTGTGTGGGGTAGAGATTCGATTTAGGTCTGAAAGCAATGTGTTTGATGAGAGGAGATGACAATAAGTGTTGAGTAAAAAGGCAAATCTCCAACTCAGATGGATCATTGGTTCCCAAGAAAGCGGGATGGTCAATATGGAGTTTATCTAGTGTAGCTAAAGCGGCTTTTTCATCCATAGAGGCCTTAAGAGCAAAGTCCACCATGCTCTCAGGTAATCAGGATGAGGTTTCTTTTTCTCAACTGTATACTGTAATATCTCTTCAGAGTAAGATTGTGAATGAACTTATTAAGATCCTGAAAAAGCTAGAAAGGGTTTGTGGGAACTTCCAAAGTGTGTGTTCCACGTCTCTCCTGGAAGTACGGTGGCCATCTTGCCCCTGTGTTCCACCACACTCACTACTGCGGGTCGGCCCAGTGTGTCTCCCTGGCATTATACCTGATGAGCTTTTTTTGTAGTGTAGACCTTAGGATGAAATTAATTATTTTCTTTTATTTATTCAAGAATGGGAAAAGTAAAATAAACAGACTTTATATACATCAATGTGAAAATACAATATAAATACTGTATATATATATATATATATATATATATATATATATATATATATATATTATTGGTGTTCTAAGAGCTATAACCAAGCCATTACAGATGGTATTAATTAGGCATGGACCTCCCATTTCAAATTTTGTGAGACAAAGGTTTCCTATAGAACACTACTGCGAGTTCATCATGTACTGTATATAACCTCTTTATACTGCAATATTTTCAGATTGAGACACCCTAGCTAGCTCTGCCTTTTTTGTCTTCCTTTGGGCTCATTCTAAATCTCAGAGCCTCTGACACTACCTATGTCACTAGTAATTAAGATAAATTACAAAAATAGATGTATGGCACAGATTGTCTACAGCACCCCTCCACTGGATTATTACAGTAAAGAGGAAAAGTATTCTCTCAGAATTGGAATGTGTGTTGGTTATCTTCATTTGTGATACTCACCTTTTCTGTTATATTTAGACTGCATTCACACCTGAGCTGCACAGAAATGTGCAATAATGAGCTAAAATGCACATAGTGCTTGCTATGCCATTATTTCTTAATGGCACCGCAAATGTAGGTAGCAGTCACTTGTTTTGTTGAACATTTTCTGCAATACAAAATGCACATAAAATGCTCAAAAATGTGAGTGTGCTTGGCTCAATGCCAAAATTTGGTACTTGAGCTTCTTTATCACCCTTTTCATGCAACAGGCAGCCCATTCAAGTCAATGGGCTGTTTCGCCACAAATATACTAAAATGTGTTGCTATGGTCAGATGCGAACATAGCCTTGTGCAAATGCAAAAGTTATTCATTGTTATTTTAATGCAGAATACATTGTTTATGATTGAATTGTTTACAGTACTCTCCCTTTAATTACGTTCCAACTGCACAGTGGAAAAGATATCTGAGTTTCATTTGCTGCCATCAATGCGGACAGCATAATATCTATATACTGTATATTTACTGATTCAATCAAAATTATACTAAAAGTGAAATTCCGATGGTAAGTGTAGAAGCTGCTACAAACATAAGGGCAACTTGTTTAATGGAAAGTAGTAATTTAACAATCAACAATCTTTTCCTAATGCCAGTACAATTATTTGTTAATATTGCACTAGGTATTTGAGTTTGTACTGGCTAGAAAAGCAGAATAAAAGCAAAGTTCATTTAGATCTGTAGCTACTATCTATCACCATTTTTCTATGGAAGTAGCATTATAGAGGATAGTGTCTTCTCATCGCCACTGTGGGAAATCTTCAAAGAAAGGGATATGAAATAGAATTCTGCAGCTTTAGGATTCTGCACACATCTAATTTAAAATCAAGACGTTAACAGCCTGCAGTAAGAGAGCACCCTAGATATAAATCTTATTTCCCTGATTTAAACACATAGTAGAATATTCTATAATCTAACAGATCATTCAAAGAATGAAAAACTACTGACTTATTTTTCAACTAATAGATACATATACAAAATTAACAGATTTAAAGTAGATTAAAAGTCTAACTGGGTAACATTGAATTTGCTAAAGCACTATACATCATACACAAGTACCTTTCTATGTATTAAAATACAGTTTTCTGTTTTTTTAATATCATTTTGTTTGCATCTTAGCACTGCTGATCTCTTTTGGCATATATCAGCCACTGTCTACTTGCATAAACTTCAATTTTGGCTGCATACCATTGTTTAACGTCCATCTCTGGGCAAAAAAAAGCCCAACTGCATGGGTTAACTGCTCATTTTTTGTCTAGGGGAGGGGAGAAAGAGATATACTTACCTAATCCTATGATCTTCTCAGTATAAGACCAGTTTGGCACCCCAGTGTTCCAGTGGTTTTGAGTTGTGGACTGTTGCTGACATCATCAAGGCTAGAGCAGGCTTTATAGACCAGGAACAGTTCACCAATGGGCCCTGGGGGAGCGCCGTTTTCCGGTGGAATGAAGGATTGGGTGAGTATAAACTTTCTCCTCACCTCTAGACAAAATGAACAGCTGACCCGTGCAGTGTGGGCACAGCGCCACAGCATGAAAACATTTCTTTTGCCCAGAATTGGGCTTTAAGACTTGTATGCTTACAATGGTGGATGGCGCCTGTGCAATTAATGTCAGCATGGCTATGTATGTAGCAAGATAACAAGTAGGGAGTGTAGGGTCCTTAAAGGGGAGTTATACCACTTATGTTGCATAGTAACTAACTGTCAATCTCCTTGCTTAAACTTTGAGGTACATAAGACAATGGGTGGATTCATAACCAGGAAGACACACCACAGAGGAACCAAGTTCCTATAAATACAGGGTCAGAGTGATAGGAATAAGTGCGTAACTCAACTTATAGTTTCCTTCTTATAAGAATCTTCTATACCATCATCGAGAAGGGGATAGCAGCATGAAGACTCTGAACTTGGAGAGAAAAATGCTTTGTGTGAACTTTTGACATTCTCTGTTGGAAGAGTGTCCATAAATATCAAACACTGGATTGGTGACTTTTTTTTCTTTTGGGGATATTTTTTGAACACTAGATTTGTTATTCTCATTGAACTGAAGTAAAATTAATTTTGGCAGTAAAAACCCAACATGACTGGACATTCCATTATTGTGTAACAAGCTAATTATGATGAGATGCTATGTATCATGCGGGAGCATGTGAAACATGGAGATTGTAATTGCTTGAAATTATCTATACGACTGTTCCTAACCTCAGAAACCACTAAACAACTCATTCACTCCCTTATTATATCACGCCTCGACTACTGTAACTCCCTCCTCATTGGCCTACCTCACCGCAGGCTATCCCCACTTCAGTCTATCATGAATGCTGCGGCCAGACTCATCCACCTTACTAACCATTCCGTATCTGCCACCCCCCTATGCCAATCCCTCCACTGGCTTCCAATTGCAAAACGGATAAAATTCAAAACGCTAACACTGACGTATAAAGCCATTCATAATACTGCCCCAAATTACATCACCGATCTTGTCTCCAAATATCACCCAAACCGTACTCTCCACTCCTCACAAGACCTCCTACTCTCTAGCTCCCTTGTCCCCTCCTCCCATGCTCATCTCCAGGACTTCTTCAGAACTTCCCCCATCCTCTGGAACTCCCTACCCCAATCCATCAGACTATCACCTACTCTGCTCACCTTTAGGCACACTCTGAAAACCTATCTCTTCAGGGAAGCCTACCCCACCCTCAGCTAATACTGAACTACTCTTCCAACCACTACATCCCCCACAGCTATTTCCTCCTGAACCACTATCCCCTCCCTCCTAGATTGTAAGCTCCAAGGAGCAGGGCCCTCGGACCACTCTTGTATTGAATTGTATTGTTACTGTACTGTCTCTTGTACTGTCTCCCACCATAATGTAAAGCGCTGAGCAAACTGTCGGCGCTATATAAATCCTGTATTATAATAATAACAATAATAATAACTGCTCAAAGTAGAACTAAACTCTCTCAATCTTCATTAACTAGTTTTAATACCTATAACTAGCATTGATAAGAAGATATATTAGATTTTCTTGTATATTTATATTTACTTGTTTTCCTCTTTTTTTCTTTTACATTTCTTTAGTTGTTTCCTGGTATCTGGCCTAGGCAAATCTCCCAAGAGTCTTCATAGGTCTTGTTTTTATTTTTGTGTAAAGAAGGGGAGGAGGAATTTTCTCAGCTAAGCACACCCTCCTGCCAGCATAGCTAAGCTACGGGCAGATGGATTCCATAAAGTAAATGCTACATGAATCATCTGCCCTTCTTCAAGAAGGCCACAGCTAGAAACGCTAGGGGAGTGTTTTCAAAGTAATTTCTCAATGAAGTAAAGTGTGAAGACATAAATTAATGGGAGAGGTTGCTTTGAATTAGAAAAAAATGAATTAAATAACATTTTCAATTTGTGTTGCTCAGGTACAGTTTAGTTCTGCTGTAAGAGGAAGGTATCCACATGGCTATAATGAGTAATAATAATATTTACTCCTAACTGTTGAACATTTTGCAAAATTGTTGCATGAGTGGCTCCAGAATCCACCCAGCAAACAATTTAGCATGTCATTCTTTCTACTGTTGGCAGGGCTACTGGAGAAGTCATTCTTACTGAGACATCAGTTTGTTTCTGTCCATAAACTTGAGACTTGCCAAAGAAACCTGCTGTGTGCTTCTGTGAACTGACCAAGCTCAGTAACCTTGGGATACAATTTACATTACAAAGGTCCTCTAATAAGGTATTGATATTATTATTATAATACAGGATTTTTATAGCACTAACAGTTTGCACAGTACTTTACAACATGAGGGCAGACAGTACAGTTACAATACAATTCAATACAGGAGAAATCAGAGGGTGTAACGATTGTACCCAATAGAGACATGGAACCTGTAAGTGACAGCCATTTTTGTTTCTCATGAGCAATGATCTTCCTCCCTTCCTCCCTCCTGAAAATTGGAATTTGTAGCTGTAACTTTTAACAAACTTCAAAAGAACCTCTTATCTTAATTAAAACACAGAGCTGGCCAGGCTGTAAACAGCTAAATAGTCTTGGCAGAATGTCTGTTTCCACTAACCATGGAAAACACTTTCCTCTGCCAAATCGTAAAACAATAAAAACTCAGTCAAGCCGTCACTCATGACCTGTAAGGCAATTAAGACTCTGGAAATGCAGAGAGTGCCATAAAACATCTATTCCACAACTTAGCAAATCCACATACAATTCATAGAATTCAACAGGAACAGGACACATTAATATTAGGTATATATTTGAATGGGGAATATTATACCAAACAAATCAAGGTCATACATGACTATGTTAGCATACACAAAAGGAGAGAAAGCAGTCTCCTACCTCCTGGGTGACAAAAGTACGCTGTGTTTGGTATCCCTGGGTTCCAAAAATAATTCTGAATACTAATCTACCAGTTGCTACAATACCACCTGCAGGTATTGGAGGTTATTAATATTAGTGTAAAACTGTAGTTGGGACTTGGCCATAAATTTGGTGACCTCCTAGCACCTATTTCTTAAACTGGATTATTGGTCAGTTGGTCTCTGTCTACACTCCCTTGATATCATAGAAAAGGGATTGACAGGACTTGTTAAGATTGAGCTCTCATTTAACATCAACCAATGACCATCTTAACAGACTTGAGAGCCAAGGCAACATTTTTGCTTGGACAACTGAACTCTGCTAAAATCAAGGACTTTGCAAGTATTCTGCCTTCTTAACTTTCTTTTATTTCTCTGCTTTATTGTTCTCTTTATTTCTTTGTAACATTCCTTTCTGTAAATATTTTAATTGCACCATTTTGACCTTTTTAGTGATAAACTCTATTTTGAAAAGTGTTGAAACTGTCTCTAGAGGTTTGAATGCAAACTAAAGAATCCCTGTCTCTTGAAGAGTGCTACTGTACATAATAATCCACTGAATATACTTGTCTGTGGTGACAGTGTGTGTTACAGACGTTGATTGCTCACATTTGTTTATTAGAGCATTTGGTGCAGCGTTAGGAATTAGCTCTGCATTGAAGGATTGTACCTTTGTGGAAACAGTCCTTAGAGACAAACAGCTCCTTCCTACCTCTGCTTTCTGTTCTATCTTTTCTTCTTGCAATTATGCCTGGTGTATCAGATCACAAAAGACTAAGCAAAAATGATTTATGTGCTAAGGTGTCTGTTTATGAACCAGCGGTAAATGATCGCTGCTCAGTTCTCTGTGAATTCCTGTTTCTGAAGCGGTGTGGATCAGTTCTCCGAACGAAGGGAGAATGGTCTACAAATGCTGGAAAAATGGCTGCTTTTACTATAATCTCGCAAGATTACAGTAAAAGATCAGTTTACTAAGCAGAGGTAAATTATCGCTGCTTACTTTTCGGTTCCTCCAATTCTCCAGCTCTGGGCTGGAGAATCTGGAGGGGGAACACAGATCTTCAGTGAAGGGCTGAACATGTTCTCCGCTGATCTCCTGAGTGTCATAAACTGAATGACCAGAGAATAGCTGCGATCCTCTGAATTGCAGCT
Organism: Staurois parvus; assembly: GCF_062004578.1. Lineage (NCBI taxonomy): Eukaryota > Metazoa > Chordata > Amphibia > Anura > Ranidae > Staurois > Staurois parvus. The sequence continues at coordinate 3,346,340 of NW_028317941.1, forward strand.
ATTCTCTGTGTTATAAACGGACACCTAAGTGTGAAGCAAGAGGAATTGACATCAGTGGCAAGAATCGTGAAAGTTTGATTCATGTCCTACAGGAGTATGATATCCGGACAGACCAGATCCCGGGGGAACCTGAAACTGAAGGGATTCCCGCTATCTTTGAGCCCAGTGGTTCAGATATAGCCTCGCAGAATGGGCAAACAGAGACTGACACTGGTGTACCACTAAATTTCACCTCCACGACACAGCAAGAGCAGGCCAGCACCAGATTGTCTGTAACCAGCATAGACTCTCTTCAAATGCAGGAGGCCCTGAAGCTCATCAGGGAGACAGATCCTCTTGCATACCTGCAGTTCCTTGAACGCCAAGCAGCGGCTGAGAGTGAAGAAAGCCAGGCAGCAGCTGAGAAAGAGGAACGTCAGAATGAGAGGAAGTCTGATCATCAGCATGAACTGGAGATGGCTAGGCTTCAGCCACAGCAACAGGCTCAGAACCTTAGGTCCCTATAGGACAGAGACGCCTCTATGCCCATGGGCTCAGCAGTAAAGTTTCCGGTAATAGAAAAGGACAGTGACATTGATGTCTACTGTCATTTGAAAAACTTGCTGTCAGGGCCATCTGCCCCAAGTACAATGGGTTTGGTACTTGACACCAGGGCTACGAGGCAAGGCCCTAGATGCCTAAGTCGATATGCCAGTGGAGCAAGACGACGATTATGAAGCCCTAAAGGACACAATTGTCCGGAAGTATCAGCTAACCTCAGAAGTGTACCGGAAGTGATTTAGGTCCTTGCAAAAGGGACCAGGGGACTCTTCTACAGATGTGGTAAGTCACTTACGCACCACACTCCGGCAGTGGACCAGAGGCCTGGAAGCTTACTCCTTCAAGTCCCTGGAGGATCTCATGATCCAAGCTGAACTGCTGCACCTCTGTCCGGCAGACGTCAAACAGTTTGTGTTGGAGAGAGAACCAGCATCTGCCAAAGCAGCAGCAGAACTGGCAGATACTTATGTCAACACTCGGGTATCTGATCACCGCAAGACTCCTCCGAACGTCTGGAAAGGAGGGAAATCACCCATAGCAACCCCTCCTTCATCAGTGAGTTGAGTTTCCCAGCAGCCAGCACCTACAGTCTTGGGTGTCCCGCCAATCTTCACTGACACCCGCAGATGTTACACCTGTGGAAAATCTGGACATCTCAGGATGCAGTGCCCTGAGCAGAAGAAGATGACATCACCTGGTCAGCTGGCCAGCAACTCTTCTTCCGTGCTTCTTGTCAGCAGGAAAACTCGGGTAACCGCTGCAAACTTGCAGCCAGTCACCGTGGGCAACTGGACCTTAACTGGTTTCTGTAACACAGGGGTGGAAGTCACCTTGATCAGACCAGAGGTGAGTGAAAGAAAGAACATCATCCCAGGAAAGTTCTTTACCCTCACCGGAGTTGGGGGAACCCATTCACGCATACCCTGGATGCCCCCACGGAACTCTCTGGACAAACCAAGGTACTGTGTGCAGATGTTGGGTCAATATCTGGGAAACCTATGGATAGACAAAGGGCGGGTGAGGAGAGTGTCAAGGTACAGAGTTCTCCATCTCTTAGGGCAGGAGAGGAGACCCCTTTGCATATGCAGGTATCAAACACATGTGTAGTTGATCCTAACAATGTAATTACTGAATGTAATGATGATGTTTTTTCATTGTTGGAGATCACCCACAGTGCTGTGAAGTGGACAGAGGTACAGTCTCTGGGTGCTGAGCAAAAGGATTGTCTAGATAGGCCCTTTCTTTGCTCCAGCCCAGAGGATTATACCTCGATAACCCCCCAGCAGTTGTCTTTGTATGGTACTGGACTGTTGGGTGGTACTTGTAGTCCAACGACTAAGCCAGCACTGGATGAGTGAACAAAGTGTTGAAGCCATCAGCAGGCTAGTTGTGAGCTATGAAAGATAAACAGCTTGATTGGGACAGTGAGAAGCTATGAATGAATTGTCTACCGACAGGGGGCTTGGGGACTGAAAACGTTAACCAGCTGCTTGTTGTGTCCAGTCAGCCTAGGAGACATGTATTGAGTGTCACCTGATATGGCCTGTCAAGGTCTATGGGAAAAACCTAAAGCCAGGGAAGAAGTCACACAGAATTATTTCTGGCTTAAATATAACCATACACAACCAACCAGCACAACGAATGCCATGGGCAGTGGCAGTACACATGGACTGGAAGCGCAAGGGGCCCAATTGAAGTTTATAGCCGGTCCTCAGGGAGGGAACTTAGGCCTTCAGCTCCAATCACCCTTCCTTTCCATGCAGGTACAACAGCTGCTGGCAGTGCTTATGGTAAATGGTGTCTGGGCTCAAGGAAACCCTGGGAAGGCCCACCATGCTGTTCATGAGGTAGAGGGCAGGGTGTATCCTTCATGCCTTCAGCCCACCTCATCTCACAGGAGGAGCAGACAGAATGGGCCAGAGAGACAGAAGGAATGTCCGGGGTTCAGAAGTCCTGCGGGTCTGGGCATCATCAGTAGTCCCAGTCCCCAAAAGGGATCAAACGATCAGGCTTTGTGAGGACCTTGGAAAACTGAACACCAGCCCTGCAGTTGCGGCCTACCCCATGCCCAGTAACCATGAGGTAATGGAGCAGCTGGCAGGTGCCTGCTGTCTAACAACAGTCATGGACCTGAGCAGATGGTATGGGCCAACCTCTCTAACACGGGAGGCTCAGGACAAGTCAGCCTTCACCACTTCATGTGGCTTGCCTGAATTTACGGAAAATCTACTTGGGGTTGAGAACACACCAGCCACCTCTCCGTGGGTCATAAATGACCTACGGTATGAAGTGGAATCATGTGTAGTTATCTACTTTAGGAGCCTTGCAGTGTTCGGCCCTGTCTGGGGAGAGCAACTTGGACTCTTGTCACCAGCCATGAACAAACTGCCAGTGCCTAGTCTGACAGACAAACACTGTAACTGTCAGAGGGGCATGTCAGAGGTTCAGCACTGGGAACCACAGGAAGGAAGAGACCCCTAGAGGTCTGGAACTGAGCAGGCTGAAGCGATCATTACCTGGCCTTCTCCCCAGGGCAAAAATCAGGTTACATCATTCTTGAGTACAGCTGGCTACAGTAGGATACCTAGGTGCAACTATCGTGGCTCAGTAGAACCTGTGACTGACCAGACAAATGGGAAACAGAAGAAAATGGATGCCAGCATGTAAAGAGGATTGTTCAACCAGGACAGAGGTATCCATCGGCACACCTGTGAGGCGAGCCCCAGAATTCACCTGTCCGGTTCTGGCGCACACAGGCTCCACTACCTTTGGGTCAGATGTAGTCCTGGGCCTGAATAATGAGACTGGTGAGGGACATCTCATCCTCTACCTAGACAGGAAGCTACATCTCAGTAAGTTAGCATATGACACAATAAACGTGATTCTTGTGAGCTACTATGGTGTATACTTTGAGTCAAAAATAAAATAATATAAAGTGAATGTATGTATAAAGAATTGAATGTATTGAATTATCACCGTGTGTTTGGTATAGATGCAATGGAATATAAATCAAATAAGCTGGTGTACAAAATATTAAATAAATACATTATTAAATTATTAAATAGATGAGTGTATACACATACTCATACCAGTGTGTCAAAACAAATCACAAACAGTGGTGTCGCGCTCCACTATCAATAATATTATATGAACATATATATATATGTAAATATATGAGATTATATTAAATAAATTAATTCAATTAAAACAAATTAAAACAAGTGAATAAGTCTAATATTATTTCCACAGCGTGATATTGCAATCACGCTGGTGCTGCACGCATATCTTTGAATAATCCGTGATTTTGAAGTGTCTGCTAATGGTGTAATACAAAGTAAATACAGTCCACCAATCTTAAATAGTGTGCTCCTTCACCAGCTGTGCTCTTACCTGATGTATATGACCAAACCGTTAAGTGAGGTCATACAAGCTTGTGTCCCTTTAATTGGACTCAGAGGTGAACAGATGGATAAATCCCTGTTTCCTAGATGGATGGATAGATGAATGGAACAGTTCTCCAGCAGTGCAGTTTTACTAGACCACTCAAAGTTATACCAGACCAAAGGTGAACGTCTGGGCAAAACGGACCTGTGTCCTGACAAGCCAAACTGGCAGCAGGAGTTGTTTGCGTCAGGAGGGAAATTGCAGTTGCCTCCCATGCAACCACCTGAGGGGGAAGGTGTAACGATTGTGCGCAATAGACACATTGAACCTGTACATAGGTATATATTTGAATGGGGAATATTATACCGAACAAGTCAAGGTCATACATGACTATGTTAGCACATACAAAAGGGGAGAAAGCAGTCTCCTGCCTCCTGGGTGACAAAGGTATACTGTGTTTGGTATCCCTGGGTGTCGAAATATAATTCTGAATATTAATCTACCAGTTGCTAGAATACCACCTGCAGGTATTGGAGGTTATTAATATTAGTGTAAAATTGTAGTTGGGTCTTGCCCATAAATTTGGTGACCTCCTAGCACCTATCTCTTAAACCGGATTATTGGTCAGTTGTTCTCTGTCCACACTCCCTAGATATTATAGAAAAGGGACTGACAGGACCTGTTAAGATTGAGCTCTCATTAAACATCAACCAATGAACATCTTAACAGACTTGAGAGCCAAGGCAATGTTTTTGCTTGGACAACTGAACTCTGCTAAAATCAAGGACTTTGCAAATATTCTGCCTTCTTAACGCCTTTCTTTTATTTCTCTGTTGCTTTATTGTTCTCTTTATTTCTTTGTAACATCCCAACAGTTTGGAGTTTGAAGGGTTAATTGCGTAATTAAGCTAACCCAGTGACAATTGCTCTCAGGCTGCTGGCACCTAGATTGTGTGGCATTGTTATGCAAGTGACAGCATGGTGTGAAATTGGCTGGTCCTTTTTCAGGAGTTGGTGAGAAGGGCAGGGGTTCAGCACTGCATTCGTCACAGAGGGCACTGCTTGTTAGAGCTTACAGTCTAAGAGGGAGGGTCAAGTGATAGAAAAAGTAATAGAAAGAGGTGAGTGCCGAATCTGTATAAGTCCTCCACAGACAAGAGGTGCTGGCCCGATCCGTGATTATAGATGCAATGGAAAAACAGAATGGTTGGCCGCATGTGGTGATGTGGTGGATGAAATCCTTTATTGAAATCCTTTACATGCAATATGATAAATTCATGACAACTCCATGACACAGCAGAGGAGCATTAGACGCGTTTCACACAAACACGTGCTTAGTAATTACTTAATTCCAATAAAGGATTTCATCCACCACATCGCTGTTTGTGTGGCCAATGATTCTGTTTTTCCAATACAAAAGGTAATATCTGTGGGGGATAAGCTGATGGCGATAGTGGAATTACAGTTTGTTAGGTGAAGGCGAGATAGGCTTCTCTGAAGAGAAGGGTTTTGCAAGGAACGCTTAAAGTGGACAGAGTAGGAGGTAGCCAGACAGATTGGGGCAGGGAGTTGCATCGGATGGGAGAGCCTCCGGAAAAGTCCTAAAGGACAGCATGGGAGGAGGTGACAATTGAGCTAGAGAGCAGGAGATCTTGGGAAATGTGTTTTCTTTTCTTTTCTTTTTTTTCTTTCTCTCTTTCTTTCTCTTTATCATTATCTCTAACTGTCATACAAAAAATAAATGTATAGTGTTCTTTGTATTCCATGGCTTTTTTTTCCTCCCACTCACAGCCTATGCTTGGGTTATGCTTACTATATATGCCTGGATAGAATCCTCAACACTAAGTTTTTTAATGCCTATATTAAGTTCCCATCATATATAGGCAAATATGAACTTTGATGAACTTTACTAGAATTTGCAATGTGCTTTTAGCACCCTTCTGTGTATCTGTGAACCATGACTGCCATGTTACTGTGTCATAGTTCATGCCATGGCATTTCAAATAAAGGGTGGAAAATAAAAATTTTACAGCTGACATTTCTGATGAAATGAATGTGGAATGCAACATACACATATTTGTTGCATTTCATCTACTACCCAGGATGTGCCATTAATAGGATATTTTATTTTTTATGCTTTTAAAAAGGACATAGGCTTTGTTAGATGGGGTTTAGAGATGGGCAGCTAAATCAATAAAGAGATGGAAAAGCTTGAATACAGTAAAATCTTACAAAACTGGGTATGTTCAGTTTGTAAAAAAAGAGGCCTTAGAGGTGGCTTGAAGCAGAACTTCAGGCAAACATAAAATATTCACATTCATTTTGTAAAGCGCTGCACAAACTGTTGGCGCTTTATAAATCCTGTATAATATTAATAATAATAATAACGTAGCTCTGAATTAAAAAAAAATATTATGAACTAGTTCATACCTCAAGCCCTGCAGTTAGTGTGCGCTTCCACATACACATTTACATGCATTTTTAATGCATTTGTAATGCATTCCAGTGCATTTTTTTCACTCACTCTAAAATGAGTATGCTAACATTTATGCATTTTATTATTATTTAATATTATTATACAGTATTTATATAACGCCAACAGTTCGCTCAGCGCTGTACATTACAATGGGAGACAATACATGAGACAGCACAATAACAATACAATGCGATACACGAGGGGTTTGAGGGCCCTGCTCATTGGAGCTTACAATTTAGGAGGGAGGTGATAGTAGTACGGGAGGAATAGCTGTGGGGGATGGAGTGGTAGGAAGAGTGGAAGAGATCAGCAGTTAGCAGAAGGCAGGGTAGGCTTCCCTGAAGAGGTGGGTTTTCAGGGTGCGCCTAAAGGAGAGGAGAGTAGGTGATAGTTGGATAGATTGGGGTAGGGAGTTCCAGAGGATGGGTGAGGCCCTAGAGAAGTCCTGGAGGCAGACATGGGTTGAGGAGACCAGGGAACTAGAGAGAAGGAGGTCTTGTGAGGAGCGGAGAGTACATTTTGGGTGGTATTTGGATATCAGGTCAGTGATGTAGTTTGGGGCAGTGTTATGGACAGCTTTGTACGTCAGTTTTAGCATTTTGAATTTGATTCGTTGGGCAATCGGAAGCCAGTGGAGGGATTGGCAGAGGGGGGTGGCGGTAAGGTGGATTCAGGATCGACTGAAGCGGACATAGCCTGTGGTGAGGTAAGCCAGTGAGGAGGGAGTTGCAGTAGTCAACTCGTGATATGATAAGGGAGTGGATGAGCTGCTTAGTAGTTTCCGGGGTTAGGAATGGACGTATTTTGGAGATGTTGTGGAGGTGGAGTCTACATGAGTTTGTCAGTGATTGGACCTGGGGCTGGAAGGACAGATTGGAGTCTAGAATGACACCAAGTACTCTGGCTTGCGGGGTGGGACTGATGGTAGCATTGTTGGTCGTGATGGAGAAGTCGGGGGGGGGGGAGTGGGCTGGGGGGAAAACTAGGAGCTCGGTTTTGGAAAGGTTCAGTTTGAGGAAGTGGAGTGACATCCAATCCGATATGTCGTTCAGTAGGCTAGTGATTCGAGCGGAGACTGAAAGGGTGAGGCGAGGGGTCGAGAGATAGATTTGCGTGTCATCGACATAGAGGTGGTAGTTGAAGCCGTGAGAGTGTATCAGTTGGCCAAGGGAGGAGGTGTAGATGGAGAAGAGAAGGGGCCCGAGGAGAGAGCCTTGAGGGACCTGAACAGAGAAGGGGAGTGAGGGGGAGGTGGTAGCGTTATAGGTAACACTGAAGGAGCATTGTGAAAGGTAGGACGAGAGCCAGGAGAGAGCGGAGTCTCTGAGGCCAAGGGAGTGTAGTTTTTTGAGGAGGAGGGGGTGGTCAACTGTGTCGAAAACTGCAGAGAGGTCGAGGAGTAGCAGCACTGAATAGTGGCCATTAGCTTTGGCGGTTAGCAGGTCGTTGGTGAGTTTGAGTAAGGCAGTATCGGTGGAGTGTAGGGGACGGAAGCCAGACTGTAGGGGATCGAGGAGGTTGTTGTCGTTGAGGTGGGAGCTTAGGCGATTATAGACTAAGCGCTCAAGGAGTTTGGATGTAAATGGCAGCGTGCTTCAGAGGGTAGGGGAATGCGCCAGAAGAGAGGGAGAGATTAAAGATGTGGGTGAGGGAGCTTAGGATGGAGGAGGAGGGAGATCGTAGGAGTTGTGAGGTGACAGGGTCGAGGGGGCAGGGGGCAGGTGGTGAGGCGGGCTTCAGAGAAAATTTTAGTGACCTCCTCAGTGGTAGTAAGGTCGAAGGAGTAGAGTGTTGAGGGGGCTTCAGTGTGAGGGATGTTAGGTGGGGTGGAGTTCTGGACAGTGGTGAGGTCGAGGGAGAGGGGTGTTGAGGGGGTTTCCGTGTGAAGGGTGATAGGTGGGTGGAAGTCTGAGCAGCGGCGATGTCCCTGCGAATTGTGTCGTTCTTGTTTTTGAAGTGATTGGCAATCTCGTGGGCCAATTTATGCATTTTTGTGCATTCAGGTTTATTTGGCAGCAATTTAAACAAATTAATTAATTTTCTTTAGAAATGTCTCTTGCTGTAGCACATCGTACAGTAAGAATGAAAAAAAAAAAAGTTTGCAGAGTCCCCTCCAAAAAAGAAAATGCATACCAGGACCATAAGTCTGATTTCTGATTTTAATGGGGTACTTCGTGGAAAAAAATGTGAGGTCCCCCTGAAAATCTATACCAAATCCTTAAAGAGTATGTAAACCCAACATTTTGTATTCCTGTACCATGTACTTGTATGAAAAGGTATCTTGTTCTCTTTGTATTGTCTCCTTTGTGTAAAATCCTTGGTGTTCCGGCTAGTCCCTCTGCTTTCCTGTTAAAAACTGACCACACTAGGCAGGAGAGCAAAATGTTTTCAGCTCTCTATCTGTAGTGTTTTCAGCCTACTCTCCTCCAATGTTCAGACTTGTGCTGACTTGGGAGGAGGTCAAGGCTGAGGCTATTCACATTCCTCTTCACCTGTTGAGCTAGTGGTGCATAGTGTCTCTAATCAACTTGGGCTGGAAGTAAGGTAGAGGACACCGCTGAATTCCATCTGCACACTGTAATAGAGGAATTGCTGCCATCTGCCTTTTTGTGCTGTGTGACAGTGTAGTGTATATCTCAGAACTGGATGAACCAAAATACAAATCTTTTGGCAATTTTAACAGCTCCAATATATGTATTTCATCTCTGTATTCAGCTGTATGCCTAGCATTAAGTTTTATTTAGCACATTTAAATAAACTCAAGATAAAGCAGAACTACGTGACATCTAAGCACCACAAACCTAAAATGCTATTTAGTCATTTGTAATATTCAAAGCAAACACTTCCATCACACATATCTCCAGGCTTTCTTTTGCTGAGAAATCACCCCCTAGCATTTCTTGCAGTGGCCATCTTGAGTATGGTCAGATAATTCATCTACCATTTACTTCCTGGAATCTGCCCTTAGCTTAGCCAATCAAACAGGAGGGTTTTCTTAGCAGAGAAAACCTTTCCTCCCCTCCTGAAGACTCCTGGGATGAATGACATAATTTGCCTAGGCATAAGAACCAGGAAGTTTCTGAAGAAACATAAAAAAAAGTTTAAAATAAGTAAATACAATATACTTTCCTATCAATTTACTAATACTAGCAGCATATGGATTTAAAATATTTTAAATACAATTTTAAATATAATGCTTTAAAACTATGATAGCCTTGCAAATGTACATCCCTAGATCCCAGGAGCTGACCTTAAAATTTGATCCATTCTATTAGCTGGACGTCACATGCGTCCCTGTACCTTTAAGGAGGGGTGGGCACCCTCCAGGTATCCCTGCCCTTAACCTATCCATTTATTTACGTGCTCCCACTGTGAAGGTTGTGGGAATTTTAAAGTTAGGATCGTATTATAGAGAGGCCTCTTGACGAGGGGCTGCAGGTTCTGCAAGTATTTGCAAATGTGTGCAAACAAAACCCTCTGTTTTTAACCACTTGCCTACAAGGCACTTATACCCCCTTATTTACCAGGCCAATTTTCAGCTTTCAGCGCTGCCGCACTTTGATTGACAATTGCGCGGTCATGCAACATTGTACCCATATGAAATTTTGATCATTTTTTTCTCACAAATAGAGCTTTCTTTTGGTGGTATTTAATTGCCACTGGGCACTTTACTTTTTGCGCTATAAATAAAAAAGGTGCAAAAATTTGAAAAAAAAAAAAAAGTTTCTTTGTTTCTATTATAAAATTTTTCAAACAGGTAATTTTTCTCCTTCACTGATGTGCGTTGGTGAGGCAGCACTGATGGGCACTGATAGGCGGCACTGATGGGCACTGATAGGCAGCACTAAAGGGCACAGATAGGCAGTACTAATGAGGTGGCACGGATAGGCGGCACTGATAGAGAGCACTAATGAGGTGTCACGGATAGGCGGCACTAATATGCAGCACTGATAGGCGGCACTGATAGGTGACACTGATGATGGGTACTGATAGACGGCACTGACTGGCATCACTGCTGGGCACTGACTGGCTGCACTGACTGGCACAACCGCTGGGCACTGACTGGTGGCACTGACTGGCAGCACTGCTGGGTTGCACTGGTGGGTGGCACTGGTGGGCAGCACTGGTGGGTGGGCACAGGTGGGTGGCACTGGTGGGCACAGGTGAGTGGCACTGGTGGGCACAGGTGGGTGGGCACAGGTAGGTGGCACTGCTGGGCACAGGTAGGTGGCACTTCTGGGCACAGGTGTGTGACACTGCAGAGTGGCACAGGTGGATGCACTGCTGGGCACAGGTGGGTGATCTGCTGGGCACAGGTGGGCGGAGTTAGTGGGCGCACTGCTGGGAGCACTGCTGGGCACAGGTGGGCGGAACTTGCGGGTGGCACTGCTGGGCACCGATCATCAGGGGACTGATCATCAGTGCCCTGATGATCGGTGCCGATCCTCGCTCTGACAACTGCCAGTTCTCGGCAGTACTTTCCTCACGATCTGACAGCGTGAGGAAAGTGCAGCCGAGAACCGGCACTTGCATTTCCCTCTGTTCAGCGTGTCATTGGACACCGCTGATCACGTGGTAAAAGGCCGCTGTGATTGGCCTTTTACCACATCACGTGATCAGCTGTGTCCGTAGGACACTGCGATCATGGAGATCGCCGTGTCCGCGCCCCCTGGGGCGCGCAGGAGAGCGCGTTCTGGGGGGACGTCATATGACGTCCACTCAGAACTGGCCGGCCGCAGTGCAGCCGTCATTCGGCTATCTGCGGTCGGCTACTAGTTAATGCAAACTGTTAGACAGGGCCACATTGGTTGTTTGCAGGCTGGCTGGTACGCGTTGCTGGGAAATCCTTTGTTTGTTATGTGCATTGCCCTTCCATGTGCACCTTACTGCTAAGGCTGGTTATAGGTTGGGACACTTGCCATTTCTTTGTACAGTTGGCTGAATTGAGTGCAGGGACACACTGGATGCCTTTGCTGTCATTCGGCTACATGGGCGTCACATGCGTCCCTGTGCTTTTGCACCCCCCAGGAACACCTGTCCTTAACCTATCCATTGATATATGTGCTCCCGCTGTGGAGGTTCTGAAAATTTTAGAGTTAGGACCGTAGTATACAGAGGCCCTTTGACGCCGGATTACAGCTTATACATGTAATTGCAAATGTGTGCAAACAAAGCCCTCTGCTTTTAATGGAAACTGTCAGGCAGGGCCACTTTGGTTGTTTTGCAGGCTGGCTGGTAAGTGTGCTGGGAAATCCTTTGTTTGAAATATTGTAGTGTGTTGCTTTTAAATGTGTCAACCTACCTGTTTTCCACAATGTTTTAAAACTATGATAGCCTTGCAGATATACATACCTAGATCCCAAGAGCTGAGCTTAAAATTGGATCCTAAATTATTCTGCTTCTCTATCTTTTTTTTTTCCCTCTGCAGTACTTTCACAGACATATATTTCTCAAAATCATCATCCTGCCTCACATCAATTTTAGTTTGCAGAGTTTTAGGACATTACTGGAACAGCTTCCCTCATCAAGGTAACCGTGGGGCATCTGAGCCCTCCCTTACTCTCTGGTGGGTTCTCTGAATTGCAATCTAGACCTCTTGTTAGGAAAATGAATTGACAGCTTAATCCATCTCAAATAAACTCGGTGCTGCTGACCAAGAAACATGTGGAGCAAAAGGGAAAAACAGCATTTAATTCACTTGTAGTCAAGCCCAAGAACACTTTTGAATTAGGCAGTGCAGGGGACAAATCACTGTTTAACACCCATAGCATTTTATCTAGAACCTCATGGTGCCAGAATCATTATTTCCTACAGGCAGGAGTTTTGCCTTGTATTTGAAAATTTGTGACCATTCTAAAACTTCCTGTGGGGCTAAGAAAAGAAACGTGAGAAGTCACAGGAATACAGGAAATTGGGAATTTAGTTGATCAAATGGTCCTTATGTCCCAAGCCCTTCTCTGCCCTTGAGACTTCTACAGAGAAGATGAAATTATGGTGTTTAAACAGTACATCTTTGTGTGAACAATATTTTGTGGTTGAGTGTCTGCAAAGTCTGATTGCTACCCTAGGAGGTTGAAATTCAACAAATTCACTGACTAGATATGTGTTGATTTATTAGCTCCGTAAAGTCATGATGGTTTTTGAAGTAGAACTTCAGTTAAAACTTCTTCTAGTTTTAAGCACTAGCCTACATGGCACTTCTACCCCCTTCCTGCCCAGGCCAATTTCCAGCTTTCAGGGCTGTCGCATTTTGAATGACAATTGCACGGTCATGCAACACTGTACCCATATGAAATTTTTATCATTTTTTTGTGACAGATAGAGCTTTATTTTGGTGGTATTTAATCACCTCTGGGTTTTTAATTTTTTCTTAAAAAACCATTGAAAATTAAAAAAAAAAAAGTATTTTCTTAGTTTTTGTTATAAAATTTTGTAAATAAGTGATTTTTCTCCTTCACTGATGTGCGCTAATGAGGCTCCAGTGATGGGCACTGATAGGCTGCACTGATGGACACTGATAGGTGGCACTGATGGGCACTGATGAGGAGGCACTGGTAGGTGGCACTGATGGGCATTGACAGGCATCACTGATGGGCACTGAAAGGCAGCACTGATACATGGCACTGATACATGGCACTGATATAGCAATGGATAGGCGGCACTGTTAGGCGGCACTGACTGGCACTGGTAGGCGGCACTGACTGGCACTGGTAGGCGGCACTGACTTCCACTGATAGGCAGCACTGACAGGCACTGATAGGCGGCACTGATGCGCACTGATAGGCAGCACTGACTGGCACTGATAGGCAGCACTGACTGGCACTGATAGGTGGCACTGATTGGCAGCACTGATAGGTGGCACTGATTGGCATTTATAGGTGGCACTGACGGGCACTGATGGGTGACACTGAAAGGCAGCTCAGATGGGCACTGCTATGTGGCATTGATGTGCACTGGTAGGCACTGATATGTGGCATTGATGTGGCACTGATGGGCACTGGCACGAGGCACTGATGAGCACTGACATATGGCACCGATGGACACTGACAGGTGGCACTGCTGGGGCTACACTGATCATCAGGGCACACTGATTATCAGTGCCCTGATGATCAGTGTACATGTCCCCTCTGCGGAAAGCCGATTACCGGCTCTCCTCTCCTCACGAGCTGTCAGTGTGACAGCTCGAGAGGAGAGAAATTCCGATAACCGGCATTTCCCTGTTTACATGTGATCAGCTGCAATTGGACACAGCTGATCACATGACCGAGCCAACATCTTCAGCTCTTTCTGTGATTGGTGATCCGCTGTGTCCGAGGGACATAGCGCATCGCCGATAGCCGCCCTGTGTGCTCCCTGAGCTGTGCATGCACGGTGAGAATGGGAGGACATCATATGACGTCCTCCCAGAACGAGAGAACCGCCTTGCGTCCGTCATATTACTATATGGAGGGTGGGAGGCGGTTAAGTCAAGTGGATAAAGGTTAGAAACCTTCTCCGATTTTTCTTGATGTCTTTATCTCTACTAGACATGTGCAAAACTAAAAAATGTGTTTTGTTTTGTTTAATTTTGATTCGTTACTTGACTAACTTCCTTTCGTTCGATTCATTAAATTCATTTAATTTGTTTTCAGAATTAGGTTCCTATCACTTTATTAGAATTGGACCAAATTTAATAATTCTAACGGATTTGATAATAAATCTAACATTACAACTCATAATCCACAATTCATATGTGGTTTTGATGGTATATGGGCTATATGAAGAGTTGAGTGACCATATTAGAACGTTCTATTTTTCAACAATATTTTCACAGTGCCTCTGTTGGTCACCACTCACATCACCATAATGCAGCTCACAACTTTTATTGTTTTGTAAAGTAGTCTATTCTTTTCTATTCTATTCTTTTCTATTTTATTCTATTCTATTTTAGTCTATTTTTTTTATTCTATTCTAATGTATTCTATTTGAATTTGACATTTTTTTTTAAATTATATTCTTTCTATTTTATTCTATTCCATTATTTTCTATTCTTTTCCTTTTTACTTTTTGATTTTCTGTTGTAATCTTCTCTATTCTAATCTATTCTATTCTAATATTTTCTATTATATTCTACTTTATTCCTATATTTTCTATTCTATTTTGTTCTGTTTTACTTTATTTTTTCTTTTCTAATCTTTTGTTTTGAATTCTTTTTTATTCTTTTTTTTCTATTCTGTTCTTTTTTCCTCTGTTCTTTTGCATTTTACTCTTTTCCATTCTATTCTGTTATTTTGTATTCTATTCTAATGTATTCTATTCAAATTCCAATTCATTCTATTTGAAGTTTGAATTTCAGAAGACAGTTATATTCTTTCTATTTCATTCTAATCTGTTGTATTGTTTTTCTATTCTATTACATTCTTTTCTATTATATTCTTTTCTATTATATTCCTTTATTTTCTATTATATTTTGTTCTGTTTTCCTCTATTCTTTTCTATTATTTTCTATTCTATTCTAATGTATTCTATTCTTTTCTATTCTATTCCTATATTTTCTATTCTATGCTGTTCTGTTTTGCTTTATTCTTTTTTATTCTATTCTTTTGTTTTGAATTCTGTTCTATTCTTTTATTTTATTTTCTATTTTGTTCCTTTTTCCTTTATTCTTTTATATTCTATTCTTTTCTATTCTACTCTATTATTTTATATTCTATTCTACTGTATTGTATTTAAATTCATTCTATTTGACATTTGAATTTCGGAAGAGAGTTATATTATTGCTATTTCATTCTGTTCAATTCCATTGTTTTTTTATTCTATTCCATTATTTTCTATTCTAATCTTTTCTATACTGTTCTTTTCTATTTTATTATTTTCTATTCTATTCCTTTATTTTCTATTCTATTTGGTTCTGTTTTCCTCTATTCTTTTCTTTTGTATTCTGTTTTATTTTTTTTTCTATTCTGTTCTTCTTTCCTCTATTCTTTTGTATTCTATTCTTTTATTTGCTATTCTATTCTATTATTGTTTTCGAATTTGAATCATTTTGAGTTTCAGTCAAATTTCATGTTGTTATTTTGGATAGTTTAAATGCATTACTATTGTAATTCTGAATTCAAATACATCCAAATGTGTCAAAATTTCGATTCAGAAGGAAACAAGCCACATATCTCTACTGGAGAGATTTCCCTTTTATTTCTTGATGTAAAGACACAACAGGAAGTGAGGGGAAATTGACCCAAGGTCAGACTAAGTTCCACCTTGCACAGCTGTCACTAGAACAGATATGCCTATTGGGAGATTTCCAAACACCCCCTATTCTGTTGGTGACAGTAACATTTTAGTTTTGCCTCCACATTCTGTCCCCAACAACAATCACCAGGCCAGACATGAGAGTGATTATCAGGAGCTAGAAAATAAATCATGGACTGTGTGAAAATGTTTTGGTGCCTATGGAAAGCCCTACAAAACACTCCAATCCTAATACTGTGTTCCCGACAGTCCAAATTCATGGTCATGGTTGTAAAGGATATCACACATTGGGCAACAGCAGTCACCGTATGACTAGAGTAATCATCAATATGACCAGGAGTTCTCTCTTGGGCAATAAAGTGTTTTGCTTTTGGCTTTGAATAGAGAAGGGAAGGATTAGAACCCCTGTCAAGTATTTATTACTCTCTGTTTTTCCACTGGGGAGATTCACCCTCTTGTTTTGGTGACCATTAATCAGAAACTGATGGGTAATTCAAAACTTTACAGTTGCCAATGGTAAATCTTCTAATGGGTTCAACTTGTTCAGCTGCCACCCATTTCCAGAACAGGAAGTAAAGGATTATCCCTTCAAAGGCACACAGAGAGAAACAATGGACAAGGTTCAATTCCCAACCCTATAACATGCTAGGACAAGTAACTTTAACTATTTATTATGTTTTATTTTGTATTATGTTGTATTCTACCAAAACAGCATATTATGATAAATTATATATTGTTAAAAAATGTTTCACACAAGCAATTTTTTGTGATATCTTTAAAAATGTTGCACACTTGTGTCTACCTGCTTGGATTTTTTTAGCCTTTGCTGCTGCAATCCTAGTGCTACAATCATGACATTTACTAATAATTAGGCCTTGTAGGTAGTCTTTGTATTACTGTAGGTGGCCTGTGTTATTTGTCTAGTTGCATGATATTTCTGATTATAACAGCAATAATGACTGATTTAAAAAAAAAATGCCTAAAGCAGCCATGATAAGCAATAGTTCAAATATCAGCACGGAACAGGAAGCTATAGTGAAGATCCGGTGTTATTAAACCATGCAGTGGCCTTGCTGAGGATCTTTTACAGTCTTGGGACAAAATCATCAATTTTATCATTAGCTTATTACTGAACCCACCTTCATCTGAAAGGCTGAACCACTTGCCATCAACCCTATAGCAGAAGTACTGCTAGAGGGCGGCATGGCTGTGCAAAATCATGTATATATACATGATTTGCATTTCTGGGTAGGGGGCACGCACACTGCCCTACCCGCGCTGCTATTGGCGGCTGGGGATGTCAGTCACTGGGTCCCCACCGGAGTTTCCCAGCTGGCACGCGGTGATCGTTGGCAAAGCTGACAGGGGAGAGACCTGTGTGTAAACAACACAGGTCTCTCTCCTGTCAGCATGGACATGCTGCTTTGTATTTATCTGCACAGCAGAGCTGTCTCCCATGTAAAACAACACACAGCACACAATGTAAAACACACACAGCACACAGTTAACCCTTTGATCACCTCAGATGTTAACCCCTTCCTACCCAATGTCATTAGTACAGTGTCAGTGGTTTTTATTAGCACTGATCACTGTACTAGTGTCACTGGGGATGTCAGTGGCAGTTAGTCAGTTCCTACCCAGTGTCATAATACCCGCCGCAGTCTTGCAGTCCTGCTATAAGTCACTGATAGCCGCCATTACTAGTATAAAAAAGAAAAATTCCACTATATGCACTGCCACTTGTAGATGCTATACCTTTCACATAATTATTGGGATTTTTTTTAGCAAAGGCATATAACAGAAAATATTTTGGCCTAAATTTAGAAAGACATTTGATTTTTTAAATGTTTTTATTGGATATGTTTTATAACAAAAAGTCAAAAATATAGTTTTTTTCAAAATTGTCGGTCTTTTTTTGTTTATAGCACAAAAAATAAAAAATGTAAAGGTGATCAAACACCACTGAAAGGAAGCTCTGTTTGTAGAAAAAAATGACATAAATTTAATTTATGTACAGCATTGCATGACCGTGCAATTGTCAGTTAAAGTAATGCAGAGCTGTATCGCAAACAAAATCCAGGTCAGGAAGGGAGTAAATCCTCTGAAGGGCAAGTGGTTAAAGACTCATATGTTAAACAATGGTTCACACAGAGCAAGAGTGAAGTTTGAATTTCAAAGCAAGAAAATGGAAGATATAAAGTAGATCTAGTGTGGTACAGCCATGCATTAGCCTTGTCTATGTGCTTCTTTTTCTGTCTTAGGACTACCTCATCATATTCCTCATTAGTATTTAAGTGAACCCACCTTCTCTTTGATGGCTTATGGACTCCTATAATAAAGATTGTTTCTTGTAGAGCAAAGGGCCAGTTTACTATCCTTCAGACTATAGGGAGGGCCAGGCTGTGGTGAGTTGGAGTAGAAAATGCCTCAGCATCAGTGGGAGTAGACAAAGCACCAGGCTTGGTGGTCAGTGAGAACAAATCCCATCTGTGGCCATTAGGAGGAGGAAGTAGGAGGAGAAAGAGTGCCTAATTGTTGGTTTCATTGGGAGGACTAGTACCCCTTTGTTGGTGTCATTGGAAGGAATAAAGCTCCATCATTGGTGTAAGTAGAAGGAACAGTGCCCCATTGTTGGTGTCAGTTGGAGGTATTATGCCCCACCGTTGGTGCCAGTGGAAGGAATGGTGCCTCATCGTTGGAGTCAGTAGGAGGAATACAGCCTTGTATCAGTGGCTGAAACAAGGCAAGCAAAGGGTCGCATCCAGCTCGTGGGCCTCAGTTTGGAGACCACTGTTATAGAGCATGAAAAAGAGCATGAAAACAGTGAAATTTATCTATATTTGTTTTGACAATGATAAACCAAGAAATGTTTGTTTCCAAGAGAAGGTGGTTTCACAGGATGGAGTGGGTTAAGGATTGTGTAATCAGACTTCATACTTAGAAGGAAAGCAAATGATTTTGCTTATGTTTCAGAAGTTTACATGGAACTCGGCTACCTCCGAGCTGTTTTCATAATTATTAAGTTGCTGTGATTTTCCTTTAAAGATACTCAGTGAACTTCAGGCTGATTTTGAGGTGCATAAAGCTGTATCTAACATGAATCTAGTTGCTTGAGTTTTTTTTTTTGCAATCACCTTTTCTTGTGTGGGTAAGAAAAGCAGCTCAGCTGCACATAAAAGCCAATGATCATGAGTACTTACTCCACATATGATCAGGGGTGTATTTACCACATGACAAACAAGGCATTTGCCTAGGGTGGCATTTTTCAGGGGGGCAGCAGCATGTTTCGGGGGGGGTGGAAGAAGGGATGGAAGAAGGGACACACGTAGCACAGGGACCAGGTGGGATCTGATCCGAGGCTGCGGGCTGCTTGATGGTGTATGCAGAGCCTGACTCTTGTTCCTGGGGATTTCCGGAGCTGTGAAGGTGAGTGTCTTATCTCTTCCCAAGGTGGAGGGTTGCCAGTGTGTGGGGGGCGGTAGTAGTGGAAGGCTCTCTCAGGTGGGGATGGGGGGCTGGGGTGTTGTTGGTCAATGTCAGGCACTCTTCATGGTTAAGGGAGGTGTTGGTCGGTGTCAGGGTCTCTCTGTGAAGGGGGGGCAATTTTTGTGTTGCCTAGGGCAGCACAAAACCTAAATACACCACTGCATATGAATATTGTTCTTTTATATGCTATGCACTGCAATGCCAGACAACAAGCAAAAATATTCCACAAGCTTCAAAATGCCATAAATTAAACACATTAAGTCTACTAAAATCAGAATATTCACTCAATTTACTTTTTTCTGAGTTCCATGAAAACCCATTTAGCATAAGTACACACCACTCCTTAGAGGGAAGTAAGTGGGCAGTAGGAGTCTCAAGCCTCTGTTGTGTAACTTCCCTATACTCTTTCTGTCTCCTGCACCACCAATCACATTCAACCTTCCAATGCAGGTTTGAATATAATTGGTGGCTATCAAAGTAGTACTGCCATTTTTTTCAGGGGACATTGTTGCAGTGTCACCAACAGGCTTAAATGTGAAAAGGGAGGGCATTGAATTATTCTAGCAATTCCTGGATAAAAACTAAATAACACAGCAGATAGATTTTAAGATTTAATTATCAGTTTTGACTGGAGTATAAATTTAATATTCTTGTCCGCGTATGTATTCTGGCAACATAAGCCCGTAAGCTCCACTGGTGCTTAAGAAATTTAATTTTGTTGCACTGAAAATGTAGTTAAAGGTAGAAAAAAAAATTGGTCAGTCTAGCTACCTACATAAAACACTCAAGACTTATTTATTCCTTAAAAGGTCATGGTATATATGAGTTTTCCTTGTATTTCTCAATGCCATTCAGGCAAGTAATGACATTGTGGAGAGAAACAGCACTAATATACAGTAAGGTTCAAACTACTTAATCTGCCAATGTGTTAATGTCTCAGGTCATACTGAGATTGCATCAATATATTTCTCATTTATATATAATGCTCTACATTATGTATCATTATTTCACAACTTTCATTAAGACTTGGTTATTAAAAAAATAGGAATATTGATTTATTGTCATTGGCATTAATGATGCTTATAGATAAATGTATTTATTTTCTAAAGGTTGGACGACTATATTTAGCTATCTCTGCCTTGCTGGAAGGTGTAAATATGCCGTAAAGGGCTAGGAAATGTAACAAGTCATTTAATTTATATAAAAACACCAGCTATAATATTCACAAATGCGTGAAAGTTCAACATGTAACTTTGTAGTGTTAATATATGTTAGCGATTCTTTTCAGATAAATAAGGGGGCTGTGTAATGCATTAATGCTTTAATGCTGTGCATTACTTTAACTGATAATTTGCGCGGTCATGCAACGTTGCACCCAAATTAAATTTACGTCCTTACTTTTCTCCACAAATAGAGCTTTCTTTCGTTGGTATTTGATCATCTCTGAATTTTTATTTGTTTGCGCTATAAACAAAAAAAGACCAACAATTTTAAGAAAAAAAAAATTACTTTTGACTTTTTGCTATTAAACATGTCCAGTTTAAAAAGTCATAAATGTAGGGCAAAATGTATTCTGCTACATGTCTTGTATTAAAAAATCATAATACATGTAAATTAATTGGTTTACGTGAAAGTTATAGTGTCTAGAAATGGCGGTATATACAGGTGAAACTCGAAAAATTAGAATATCGTGCAAACGTTCATTTATTTCAGTAATGCAACTTAAAAGGTGAAACTAATCTATGAGATAGACTCATTACATGCAAAACAAGATAGTTCAAGCCGTGATTTGTCATAATTGTGATGATTATGGCTTACAGTTCATGAAAACCCCAAATCCACAATCTCAGAAAATTAGAATATTGTGAAAAGGTGCAATATTCTAGGCTCAAAGTGTCCCACTCTAATCAGCTAATTAAGCCATAACACCTGCAAAAGGTTCCTGAGCCTTTAAATGGTCTCTCAGTCTGGTTCAGTAGGAATCACAATCATGGGAAAGACTGCTGACCTGACAGTTGTGCAGAAAACCATCATTGACACCCTCCATAAGGAGGGAAAGCATCAAAAGGCAATTGCAAAAGAAGTTTGATGTTCCCAAAGTGCTGTATCAAAGCACATTAATAGAAAGTTATGTGGAAGGGAAAAGTGTGGAAGAAAAAGGTTCACAAGCAGCAGGGATGACCACAGCCTGGAGAGGATTGTCAGGAAAAGGCCATTCAAAAGTGTTGGGGACTTTCACAAGGAGTGGACTGAGGCTGGAGTCAGTGCATCAAGAGCCAAATCATGGCTTGAACTATCTTGCTTTGCATGTAATGAGTCTATCTCATATATTAGTTTCACCTTTTAAGTTGCATTACTGAAATAAATGAACTTTTGCAGGTTATTCAAATTTTTTGAGTTTCACCTGTATACTGGATTTTTTATTTTACTAGTAATAGTGGCGATCATGACTTATAGTGGGACTTTGGGATTGCGGGACTGCGGCGGGCATTCTGACACTGGGGGAAACTGACTTGGTGTCACTTACATCCCCAGTGACACAAATACAGTGATCAGTGCTAATAAAAAAGCACTGACACTAATAATGGCACTGAGCAGGAAGGGGTTAACATCTGGAGCAATCAAAGGGCTAACTGTGTGCTGTGTGTGTTTTACTATGAGGCTATGTGTGTGTTTTTTACTGTAAGCACACTGCTTTGTATGACTCTGCATAGCAGAGCCATACAAAGCAGTGTGCAGGAGCTGACAGTTTAGAGAACTATATTGTTTGCATACAGTTCTCTCCCCCATCAGTAATGCTCGGTGATCACCGGGTGCCAGTGAGTAATCACTGGAAATGCAGACTCACACATATATATATACGTGATTTTGGGCACCCCTGCCGCCCTGTAGCAGTATTTCTGCAATAGGGCGGAGGGAAAGCGGTTAAAGGGAACTATTCATAAAGCAAAATACATGTATGGAAGCAGTTATTATCACTGACATACATGCAAAGTTCTGAGGCCATTTTATCACTCACAGTGAAGCTACACAAGTTAATTTAAAAAAATGCATGCTCTGCATGCGCATTTCACTCACTTTTATTCCTTCAAAGTCCTTGCATGTACAGAAAAATAATTGTGAATCTACCAGCTATGCCAATATACCAGATATGCGCTCATCTACTAAAGTCTGCAGTGGGCTCACAACAATAATCATTTCTGTGGACTGAGTAGGATAAGTCTTGCCCACTGTCTGTGTAATGTGTATTTCCACTTTTCCTGTCAAATTTGAGAAAACCCCATTTTACGTTCCCATTCACACAACATGCATGATTTTTTATTATTTTTTAAGAAATATTTTTTGTCCTTTAGGTCTTGTTCACACAAGTGTACTACAGTGTAGCATATGCCTCTACGAGGGCAGTGTTCACCAGCACGGGGATGTACAGGTGTTCCGCACATCTCTGTACAGGCAGTTCCATTCATTTCAATAGGCAGTGTCTGTATGGTTCACATTTTAACAGCTGTGCAAGTGTGGGTTTATGGCCCCAAATGCACATAGTGTGCATTAGGGGCCATACACCCGCACCCACATGGCTGTCAATTGAGAGCATTAGTTGTGTCCAGGCAGCCAATGTGTTCCAATTTCAATGGGACTGCCTGCATGGGGATGCATTAAACATCTATGAATCCCGTAGCAAAATTGACCCTCGCACAGGTGTACAATATAATACACCTGTGTGAATGAGGCCTTATGCCAGCCATACATGGGACAAAATTCGACTGATTTTTCTTCCGAAAATCGGACCTAAGAGTAATCGGCTGATTTTTGCTTTGTTAGTGGCTCAACGGCACCGGCTGATTTTCATGGTTCCTCCCCTTTTCAGTGATCGGGCATGTTGGAAAATTCGTGAAAAACAACCAATTTCCGACTCAATGATGGTCAAATCATACGTTTGTTTTTCCGAAAAGAATATGCGCATGAGCCGTGACCTGGAAGGAACAGAAGTTTTGCCTGTAATATGGGGTGAACTTTATGACTTGGTCGGCCGATTTTAGAAACGGATTACCGAGCGAACAGCGTTTTTGATTTTCAGACTAAAAATCTTTCAGAATTTGAACCATGTATGGCCTGCATTAGATGTTACTCAGGACAAGGTGTCATGGATGACAGCAAGGTTAGTGGAACAATGTTAGAGTGAATCTGTCCCAAGCTCTGTCTTCATTAATATACAATGGAGGAGAGTGGTTTCTACATTTTAACCTTTTGTTACAAGATAGGAGTTGATTTACTAAAACTGGAGTGTGCAAGATCTGGTGCAGCTCTTCATAGAAACTTTTTTGTCAAAGCCTAACTGAACAAGCTGAATTTAAAAGCTGATTGGCTACCATGCACAGCTGCACCAGATTTTGCACTCTCCAGTTTTAGTAAATCAATCCCACAGTGTTCAAGATTAGTTATGACTGACAATGAAGATCTACATGTACAGTACAAGGATTCTTCCTTGCAGTAGGGTCCTGAAAAGAACATCTAAAAAAAGGTAAGCTGCAATTTTTAAATACGTTTTAAGTTACGCTATGTGAATGGGAACATGTAACGAATATAAAGTAGGTGCTGCCCAATATGACTTGAAATACGCTTTAACCACTTCCTGTCCGGACACTTTCACCCTCTTCCCTCCCAGGCCAATTTTCAGCTTTCAGCGCTGTCACACTTTGAATGACAATTGCGCGGTCATGCAACACTGTACCCATATGAATTGTTTAGCATTTTTTTGAGACAGATAAAACTTTATTTTGTTGGTATTTATTCACCACTGGGATTTTAATTTTTTTTGCTATATAAATGTCCAAAAGTCCAAAAGTTTGAAAAAAAGTGTTTTTCTTATAACATTTTGCAAATAAATAATCTTTCTTCATAAATCTTGGCCAAAATTTATTCAGTTATCTTTTTAGCAAGAAAAAATAACACAAATTAGTTTATAACCAAAAATTATAATTTTTCAAAAACTTTTTTTACATTTTTATTTTATTTTTTATATTAATATTTATTTTTTTTGTTTTTTTTTAACATACACCATAGTGACACTGTACTACTTGTAGGGGGTGATGAAGATTTTTCTTTTTTTTTTTACACTGGTTGCTTTTACACCCATAAAGGCTGTAAAAGCAATCATTTCTCCTTCTCTCTGGCTGCATTCTTGCAGCCATTGAGAAATACTGTGACAGCTGTGATTGGTCACAGCTTGTCACATGGTACAAGGCTGTTGTGTGTACCATGTGCTCTGTGATCATTCACAGATTTCACACGTAGTAAGCAATGATGTCAGAATTGACATATTGTTTACTACTATTCATGTGATCACTGATTGGCCAATTAGTGATCACATGATCAGGGCCTCACACAGAGGTCCTGTACAGCGATCGGCACGGGATCACGGTGCCGCGCACTCCCAGGGAGTGCGCACAGTCCAAAAAAAGTAAAAATAATAAAAAATTAAAGAAAACTGGAAAAAAACATTTTTTTTCATACTGTCACCAGTCAGTGTCCCTGATCACTGCCACACCATTTATATGATGATACTCTATTGCACTGTTGACAGTATGTAAAAAAAAAATACAATTGTGAATTATTTTATTTTTTATTTCATTTTCTAAAAAATTATGACAAAAAACTTCAAAAAACTCACCATGCCTCTTACTAAATACCTTGGACTGTCTACTTTGCAAAAAGGGGTCATTTGGGGGATATCTGTACTGTTCTGACATTTTCGGGCCTCAAGAAATTAGATTGGCTGTCAGTACTTCAGGATTGATCAATTTTCAGATATATCCCATAGTTTGTGAACTCTATAACTTTCTTACAGGCTAAATAATAAATACTGATTTGGGTTATTTTCACCAAAGAAATTTAGCAGAATATATCTTGTCCTAAGTTTATGAAGAACAATTATTTATTTGCAAAATTTTTCAACAAAAACAAAGAAAAATGTGTTTTTTTTTCAAAATGTTCGGTCTTTTTTAAATTAATTTATCAAAAATAAAAACCCCAGTGGCGATTAAATACCTCCAACAGAAAGCTCTATTTGTGTGAATAAAATGATAACATTTTGTTTGGGTACAGTGTTGCATGACCAGTCAATCGTCATTCAAAGTGTGAGAGCACTAAAAACTGAAAATTGTTCTGGGCAGGAAGGGGGTAAAGGTGCCTGGTGATGAAGTGATTAACAACCGCTCCCATTCATAGATCTCTAAAACATAAAAGCTAAATATGCTGTAGCCCAGGAAAATGTCTGAGAAGATGAACCGTTTTTTTTAACACTAGATACAATAAAACACATTTAATGTCCAGTATTATTTCTCCATTTCCAATATTCGGGTGTTGGAGAAAACATAGAAGTAGGTTATAAATTAGGGAATTTAATAACGGGGAATTTGATGGATGGTTTCACCCATGTTTAATTGTGTACAAATACAGCACAACACTTCCAATGCTATATTAACCCCCCTGGCGGTATTCTCAAGTGTAGCTCGGGTTAATTTTCAGTACCAGAAGTGGTAACCTAGAGCTACACTCGGGATTACACTGCAGCGTTGCTCTGGGATCCCTCGAGCACTTACCTTGTAATACGGTCCTGCGATGTCCCCCCTGCAGCGTCCCCGGCCATGTCCTCTGGCCGATGCCGGCATCTGTCTTCCGGGTTCCGTTCCCTGCGAACGTCGGGACGTATGGGACGTACGAGGGGCGGAACCGGCGGGAATTTAAAAAACTTAAAAATTTGACATTCACTCAATACACTAAAATCTGATAGTAAAACATTACTGTATCAAACCATTTCACATACATTTTGTCCCTAGTGCTTTGTCCTGTGCCATGCCTGCATTTTTACCGTTCTTTCTGCCTGGAAACTGAGAAATATCCATGGCATCCAAAAAGCGTCCCTTTAGGTCAAAAGCGGTTTTAGATCAGCTAGAGAACAGAGATAGTAAATTAGAACCACTTGCAGAATTAAGTGATAATGATTTGTGGGGAAATGCGTCATCAGACACTGAAAACGATTTTGCGATTAAGCTCAGTGATGTGCCAACTTGGCAATTTGTTTCAAATTTCAGTGTTTTTGGTTTGATTATATTATTGAATTAAATTTATTATTATTATATTATTATTTTTTATGATTTGTTATTATGTTATAATTTATGATTTCGTGTTTCAAATTTTATCATACCCGGGATGTTTACTAGACTCTTGTTTGGACAGATTTCAGTGAGTTATTCCTAAGAACTACAATAAAAAAACAACATATTTCCCTTGAAAACAATGTACCGCTTTGATCACAGAAATAATGACATAATCAGACCACCAGGGAGGTTAAGCAGACCAAAAGGAAGCAAATACGGTCATTGTTAGATTATATAAACACTTTAAACACTAGGAACATGTGATTATGCCATGTTAATATTGCTGTATAGTCATAAAAAACATGTCCTTTGAATAAACTTAATGGCCCATCCACAATTCCTCCATTTTTGCCAGTGCTTAACCCTTTTTCTTTCAGTATCATTAAAAATGCTGCCTATAGTTATTAGATAACATTGTGGCAGGGCTCCACACTGCCCATTTATAGTCCCATGCAGCCAGTAGCTGCTGATCTCATGCCATTCTATTGAATTCAATATATTTTGCTTCAAAATTCACCTAATGCAATTTTTTTGTTCAGTTTGCCAGACTGAACTTCAACCAATTGGCTCATCACTACATTACACTTATTGCATTTAAGAAAAGAGTTGGTTTCTTGTAACCTACCTAGGTAGCCTACATTAATGCTTACAATGGTTACCTTGTATTCTCTTCTTAGTCACAAACTCTTCATGATGGGGAAAATTAATAATTAAAATTAAATTGTTCCGATGTAAATAGTGTATGGCTTTGTCAAAAATCTTTCCCCAGATGGATTTTGTATTATTATTATTATTATACAGTATTTGTATAACGTTAAAAGGTTTGCTCAGCGCTGTACATCATAGTGGGGGACAGAACATGAGACAATACAGTAACAAAACCGAACACAAGGGATTCAAGGGCCCTGCTCTTTCGAGCTTACAATCTAGGAGGGAGGGGATAGTGATACAGGAGGAAGTGGCTGTGGGGGATGGAGTTGTGGGAGGAGTGGAGGAGATCGGCTGTTGGGTGAGGGTGGGGTAGACTTCCCTGAAAAGATGGGTTTTCAGGGTGCGCCTAAAGGTGAGGAGGGTAGGTGACAGTCTGATGGATTGGGGTAGTGAGTTCCAGAGGATGGGGGAAGTCCTGGAGAAGTCCTGCAGTTGGGCGTGGGAGGTGGAGACCAGGGAGCTAGAAAGTAGGAGGTCTTGTGAGGAGCAAAGATTACGGGTAGGGTGGTATTTGGGTATCAGGTCGGTGAGGTAGTTTGGGGCAGCATTATGAATGGCTTTGTATGTCTGTGTTAGTAGTTTGAATTGAATGCGTTGGGCAATGGGGAGCCAGTGGAGGGAATGACAGAGGGGGGTGGCAGAAGCAGAGCGGTTGGTAAGGTGCAGGAGTCTGGCCACTGAGTTCAGGATAGACTGAAGCGGGGATAGTCTGCGATGAGGTAGGCCGGTGAGGAGGGAGTTGCAGTAGTCCAGACGTGAGATAATAAGGGAGTGAACGAGTAGTTTAGTAGTGTCTGGGGTTAGGAACGATTTTGGAGATGTTGCGGAGGTGGAGCCTGCATGAGTTTGCCAATGATTGGACATGGGGTTGGAAGGACAGGTTTGAGTCCAGAGTGACACCTAGGACTTTGGCTTGTGGGGTGGGACTGATGGTGGGACTGATGGTGATTTGACTTTTCCTTACAGGAAAACTTTGGGAAAGAAGCTTAGTAAGCTGGGCCTGATTTTAGATAAAAGGAGGACGGATTAATGATTTTAAAATTAAG
Source organism: Staurois parvus (assembly GCF_062004578.1). Taxonomy (NCBI): domain Eukaryota; kingdom Metazoa; phylum Chordata; class Amphibia; order Anura; family Ranidae; genus Staurois; species Staurois parvus. Next base: position 3,374,374 of record NW_028317941.1, read on the forward strand.
TGAAATGGCTAACATTTATATGTGTTTAGTTATTATTAATGTTTTGTAATTATTAAACTCATTAAAATGGCTAAATGTATTATTGTTCAATCTGTGTACAGGGGTATAGGAACATATCTTCTTGGGAACTCTTGATTTTCTTGCAGTTGCATTGTGGTTCCTCTGCTTTCTGTCTAATGTGAAGATGTTTTCGACAAGGAGGTGGAGAATAATCCACTTCTTGCAGAGTTTGAATTTCCACTTGAGATTTCCCTTGTGCGTGCAGAATTCCAGGCTTTCCCTTCATGCACTGTGACACATGACAGACTACAGGATTATGCAGAGCTCAGCAGTCGGTACACCTTTAGATAACATGCCAGTGTCCATACTGGGAATTCAGCACTGACAACAAGTGTTATATGTGCTGAGGTATCTCTAAGAACAGAGCTGGAAGCCATAATCTTGCAACATGTCATGTGTGACAGGCATGACAAATAACTTTAACCACACATCTGTAAATACTGCTAGTGCTATGAGCAATAACATTTTTTTCTTCCTTCTCCCTTTCTGCTTGGTTATTTTATTAGTGAGTGAGCAGTAGTGGCCATAGCTATTCCCAGGAGTTCTTATGTTCCAGCAATACTATGCAAAGTGATTTAATGCCAGCTCTTCTTCCCTCCCCTCCTCCACAAACCTCTATTCAAAATGGTGTTTTCGGTGTTTTCGGAGGCCAGGAAGGTCTGCAATGTAAGCAAAGAACTAATAAAAATTTAGGGACTCCTCATGGCTTTATTCTGCGTGTTTGTTTAGGTTGTGGATGAGCAGTAGTAGCCATAGCTATTCCTAAGAGGCCTTGAGTTCCAGCAAGACAATGCAAAAAATCTGATGGCAGACCCTCTTCCCTCTCTCCACAAATCCCTGTTCAAAATGATGTTATCTAAGGCCATGAAAGGACTGCAAGGTAAGCAATGCACTGGAAATATTTAGGGACTCATGGTTTCACTCTGCTTAGTTGTTTTTGTTATGGATGGATCCATAGCTAATCCCAAGAGGCTTGAGTTCCAGCAAAGCAATACAAAATGATCTGATGCCAACCTCTCTTTCTTCCCTCCTGTGACAGACCCAACTAGGACAGGGGCTTTTGGAGGGGACTAAGGGCTAGCTTTCTACCCATTGATTATAGCCCATGAGCAGAGCAGATTATTCTCTAATGATGGACAACAAGATGATGAATGCTAAGAACGAGGCTTGGATTAAATCTCTGGGTAAAGACAATACAGCTTCCCTTCTAGAGTGGATGGATAGGTAATATTAATTATATACAGGTAATGGTCAGAGGAAATATGGGGCCCTCTTGCAGACTTTGTCGGAGAACCTCTTCCACTTGGAATAGCAATATTAATCAACAATCTCCCTCAAGAAATCTATGAAGATGGATGAACTCCACTTTTTCAGACTGCTGGAATATGTATGAGTTTTGTCTTATGATGGACAGATTATACAAGTGAACGCAAACACATGAAAGATAGTATGTGTAATGTACTTTGTGTATTCAGAGTTGGAGGTTCTGGGCTGTCTGGGGTGGGCTTCCTGACTTGTCTGGGTGATTGGCTGTTTATTAACTTACTAATAATTAGATCACTGTTATTTGTTAGTTGCTAGCTATTGATTAGCTTACATTTAATTAGATCACTGTTAGCTGTTGGCTGTCATGTTCAATGTTTACACTGTTTAGGATAATGTGATCAAGCTCTTATCTAATCATTGTGGGGTGTTTTATACCAATGTGTAGTTTTTGTTTATATTGTTCATGTGGGGACTGCTTCTATTTCTGAACTGTGTAAACACCTGTATTTCTATTCAATAAAGTAGTTCCAGTTTTTGCATCTAAGCTAATGTTGCTTAGTCTTGGGTGGAATTCCCAGCTATAATACCTTGGTCCTGTGTCCCAGTGGCGAGGAAGCAGTTCTCTGACGGAATCACCCAATCAGGATCCATCACACCTCCACAAACTTCCATGGTGTTATCTGAGGCCAGTAGTAACTGCAAGGTAAGCAGGATATTGCTGAAATTTAGAAACTACTTGTAGCTTCACATCTTCAGGATACAGCCATTGTGATCCATCTAATTGTTCCAAAAAGGCAAAGCCAGCTGACATAGAGAGGAGTCTCTGAGCTTAGCCCTGCACAATCAGCATGTGCTCTGCCTTCTTGTGCCAATCAATTGATTCTAAAATAGGGTAGGAAGCCCTTTTGCAAACTGTATCTAGCAGGAGTAAGCGACATGTGGTTGCAGTTATAGGCCTAAATACCGGGGCACTTGTCAGGACACTTGAGGCACTTACTCCATGAGGTTGATTTACTAAAAATGAAGAGTGCAAAATCTGGTGCAGCTGTGTATGGTAGCCAATCACCTACCATACACATAAACCAAATAGTGCAATGCTTAGTCCTATAAATATTAATTCATGTAACAATAGAATCTGAACAGTAAATATTTCAAAAAATTAAATATAGAAAATAAATACAATAAAAAAATCAGAATCAAATGAATACATTAATATAAGTGAATAAAGTGCTGGTGCAACCAAAATAAGAGTTCCTAAATAAAGTCCAAATGCTGAATCAGAACGACCAAACCAAGCGTCTCCACTAGGTGTAAAAACTGAATCCAGAAGCCGTGACAAATCTTCCGTGCCATGAAACCACCACCAATATGCACTCACCAAAAAGCAAACTATAAAGAGCCTAATATGGCACTCCAGTTGGCATAGACATCCCCTGGTCATTCCTCGAATCTGGGCAGGATCGTTCTCAGAACCGTATCCTAGTGGAAAATTGCTCACCACTCAGACTTACAAAGATGGCCGCTGATCCATGTGCGGGCTCGGCCGTATGACGTCAGCACATAGGCCCTTCCTTGATGCATTTCATGCACAAGCACATCCTCAAAGGGATCCATTTTTTGCTAACGTCCCACTCATAACCCATAAATAACCTGAGCGTGCAACATAATTTGACGTGCGCCATTTTGCAGATGGACCTAAAACTATAGCCAGAACATAAACCATTTTAATGTAGGCTGCATGGACCGACATCATTTTAGCATGGCCCAACACAAGAAACAACGTTATCATTGCACTAAACACTGGCAAAAGGCATTAGAAGCATTAAATGGCAGACACAAAACATGTCCACCCTGTGGTGTTAAAAAGGAAAGAAGAGAGAGACGCCTTCTAAGTGCAGTACTACTGCACTTAGAAGGCGCCTCTCTCTTTCTTACTTTTTTCTCTATAGAGTTAGCATACTCTGGGATGGCTGCCACCTAAGTGGTATAATTTTTTATGGACTATCATGGACTTCATATTATGTACCTTATTTACCAAATAGGACATGAGCTTCTAGTGTGCTAGAGTGTTTTTCACATTTCACATTCCACCCTGTAGTTGCAGCCTACACCTGATGAGGAAAATACATCACACTAAAATATAATATAAGTCGCATAAAAAGCAGGCTATTTGGGGCATAAAAAAACAATCAGATATTAATAGCTCAGTATAAGAAAGAACAAAATTCTTATACTATAAAACCAGCGGAGATATAGCCATAATGAAAATTACAAAAAAACTAAAAATAGAAAGCAAAAATTTGAGTAACGCTGAATAAAAAATAAAATTATACTAGATACAGAAAAATATTAGTATACTCTTTTTTTTTTAAATCCAAAAAAGGGTGAACAAAACCTTAGCTGTTATCAATGAAACAATTAATATCTATCTCAATGTTTAACCCCCAGGGGGATAAAGTCTTTATCTTGTATAGCCATCTTGTTTCAAGCGTGGATACCGACCTACGCCTATTGCACCCCCTCCAATGTAGAGGAATCAGATCGATCCCTGTAAATTTAATGGCCATAGGATTCCTATTGGTGACACTCTGTAGAGTATTTAGAAAGGGAGCATTCCTTAGAACCTTTTTTGATGTTATAAAGATGTTCTCTCAGGCGATGCCTTAATCTTCTAGTTGTCCTCCCTATATACTGTTTCTTACAAGGACATTCCAATAGGTATACCACATATATACTATTACAGGTGATTAGGGAATCAATAGAATAGCTCTTTCCTGTAGAGTTAGACATGAAGGAGTAAATTTTTTCCTAGTACCCTCTAACTTGCATAACATATATCTATTACAAGGATAGAAGCCTTTCAAGTCAGAAAAAAGTGATATCCCATTGGGACGGTAAATATGTTTGGAGCTATTGCAGATATGCTCTGCGGAAATCAACTTCAGGCCTTTCCGGTAAAACCTCTGCCAGGACTAGGTCACTTCTCAGGATCCCTCAATGTTTAGTGGTGATATTCTTCACCTGTGTGTGCTGTATGGAAAAGTTAGTTATAAAGGGGCAAACTCTATCAGATCCCCTTTTGTCCCTCTGGGCAGTTAACAAAGATCCCCTATTAGTATCAACTGCCTGTTTTATAGCTTTATCCTAAAAAATCTTATCATAACCTCTTTCCAGAAAGCTGTCCTTTAGTATCTCAGATTGTGCATAGAAGTCATCTAAATTTCGACTCATTCCTAAAAACTGGCCTTTAGGAATATTCTTCAGCCATAAAGGGTGGTGACAGCTATCAGTTGGGATATAACTATTTTTATCAGAAAGACTTAGTAATAATTTGTACCATCATTCATTAGGGTAAATCCAAAAAGTTAACTTTGCTCCAACTATAAGTATGGGATAAACAAATATTTAGATTCAATGTCCCAACAAAGTTATTGAGGGATTCCTCACTAACTTGCTATAGAAGGAATTCAATTGTTCAATTGCGCTTTGACAAAAAAAAAAACTGAAGCTGTGCAGAGCTACACCAGATTGTGCACTCTTTAATTTTAGTAAATCAACCCCCTGGTGTCTAGTCCTATTTACTTCCCTCTTTTTGCTAAATTATCTACTGATCTTTAATTTGACATTTTTCAGGCTTAACAAAACTTGGACTTAAGTATCCACAAAGAGGAAAGACATATAGGACTTTATCTTGTTGCCTACACCATAATATATATGTATAAGTAGAGTAATTTTGCCAATAGCTGAGAGGGGATGTGATCTATAAATAAAGTATGATTATAGTTTAATTCTTTGATTCTAAAGATACATTATCACCTTAATCAGTAATCAATCATAGACATACAGTATGTTCATCAATTAGCATTTAAAAAGGACAGAACAAGCCTCTAGGCCAGGAGTGACACCTGGATACCAATAACATTATCTCATTCTTGTAGGTATAAAATTGCCATGTTCCTGAACCTCAAAAGAAAAGTCCTAATCATGTTATCTACAAGCCCAGCAGGGGACAATGAGAAGGCCTTGAACTGATAAGAGGAATCTATTTTATCCCTCATAAAAACTAAAATATTACTTACAGAGAGATAAAAAAATGAATTCTGATCGTACATATTTCAGGACATGTGTGCATATAACACTTCAGTAGTGTTTGTAGTATATGTAGAATCTCAGAAAAACCACAAAACCGTTTTATGGCATCTGATCGCAACAGCCGAGCAGTGATTGGCCTTGTGATTCAACTGAGGTGATGGTGTTAAAAACCCTATCCTCGCTTCAGCCGTCAGAAGCATCCAAGACCCATTTAGCCTTATTCCTTTCAGAACACAGAACCCTCCTGGGGGCTGGGATGGAACACCCCCATTCTAGACCAGCAACAAACAATAGCTTGCCACCACCTCATTAGGTTAAAATTTAAATTCACATATGTATATTGTACATAGATGTATTAAAAGAATGATTTAAAAAAAATATAAATTAACCGCTTTCCAACTGCACTATAGCCGAATGACAGCTACAGAGTGGTTGCCCAGTTCTGGGACGGCATCATATGACGTCTTCCCAGAACGCATCCTCTCACGTGCCCCAGCAGAATGCACCCGGCACTCTCCATGATTCTCCTATGGACACAGCTGATCACATGATGAGGTAAAAGGCCAATCACAGCAGCCTTTTACCATGTGATCAGCTGTGCCCAATGACACAACAGATCACTGAGTAAATACAGTTGCCGGTTATTGGCTGCACTTTCCTCACACTGTCACAGAGTGAGGAAAGTACTGCCATTAACCGGCAAATGACACAGAGGACATCTGCACTGATCATCAGGGCACTGATGATCAGTGACCTGATGATCAGTGCCCAGCAGTGCCGCCCAGCAGTGCCACCCACCAGTGTCCAGAAGTGCCTCCCACCAGTGTCCAGCAGTGCCTCTCACCAGTGCCAGTCAGGGCCCAGCAGTGCCACTCATGAATGCTAGCAGTGCCACCCATCAGTGTCCAGCAGTGCCACCCATCAGTGCTTCCCAGCAGTGCCACCCAGCAGTTGGGCCCATCAATGCCCAGCAGTGAAGCCGATCAGTGCCGCCAGTCAGCACTGCCCATCAGTGTCACCCATCAGTGCCCATCAGAGCCGCCTATCAGTGCCCATCAGAGCCACCTATCAGTGCCCATCAGTGCCACCTATCAGTGCCCATCACTGCTGCATATCAGTGCAGCATCATCCGTGCCTCCTCATCAATGCCCACCAGTGCCACCTCGTCAGTACAGCCAATCAGTGCCCATCAGTGTTGCCTATCCATGCCACCTTATCAGTGTCCACAGTGCCCATCAATGCTGCCTATCAGTGCAGCCTCATCAATGCACATCAGTAAAGAAGAAAAATGACCTGTTTGCTAAATTTTAGAATAGAAACAAAGAAACATTTTTTTTTATTTTTACATTTTTTGCTCTTTTTTTTGTTTACAGTGCAGAAAATAAAACACCCAGTGGTGATTAAATACCACCAAAAGAAAGCTCTATTTGTGTGAAAAAAAGTCATAAAAACGTCATATGGGTACAGTGTTGTATGACCACACAGTTGTCATTCAAAGTGCAACAGCACTGAAAGCTGAAAATTGGCCTGGGCACGAAGGGGGTAAAAGTGCACATTGGGAGAGGGTAAAATAACATCTTTTGCATTTTGCATTAGAGCTTTCTTAATAGGCACATCTTTTTCAATTAATACAACATGTTCTCCAATTTTTACAAGGTTCAGAGAAGAGGCAGATGCTGGCACAGTCTACCCTCATCCATTCAGAGAAGGCCTTGCATTTATTGAAATCTCTTTAAAAACTTCTCTGAATGGTGGTAGGGCTGGATCCAAAAGATTGTGCTATCACTGTATGTAGGGCAGACTACTACAGTGGTTCTCAGCATCTCCTGTGGCCCTCCACATATAGATAATTATATGGTGCCAAGATGGATTGTAGTTTACCAGTAAAGGTAATTCCTGGAGTTCTGTTTTGAATGGTTCTGGATGAAGTCATAAGAGTGAAACTCCAGGCATAAATATTCACCCACTTTATCCAAAAGGAAATAGTTTTGGATGGAGTTGACTTTAATTATTTCTGAGTCGCTGATCCAGAACAAATATGCAGCAAATGTCAGAGCTCCCGACCTACACATTTACACAGGGTTTGTGGCACAGAAAGTACTGAAATCAGAGGGTTACAGTGACACCTATGCTGCTAACATTTTAAGAAGGAGATCAGCAATGGTGGCCATTTTTCTTATGAAAGGTTTCTGTTATTGGAGTAACACACAAATGTTTGGTACCCCAACTCTTAACCCCTACAAGCAGAGAGCAAAAGGCAAAAGAAAGTGAATAGTAGATAGAAGGTAGATACAGGCAAAGTGCAAACTGGTAAATAATATATTACGACAAGCAGCTCAAGGGATGACTGTTTTTACGGACACACATTGTGTGATAATACAGAACACGAGACAGAGAAGATGAAGAGAGACAAGCTCAGCTTTCTGGGGACCTCAACTCTTGGACTTTTTCTTGAGTGACTGTGTAGGATACACTTTGTTTTGATTTACCAATGGATATTGCTCTCTGGCTCCTGGGGTGTTCTTGGATAAAACCTCTATATTTCTCTGCTGAAAATCAAATCAATGAAACAAAAAGAAACAACAAAGTGTAATCTTCCTAAAGGGCACTGAAGCATGGCTTGTGTCCCTAGATACATGTGTGGTAAAGCCCTAAAAGAGTCTGTAAGAAACTACACATGATTCCCCTGTCATTGCATCTCACCATCAGTCAGATTCTTCCTTTTTTTTTTTTTTACTTTAGCTGCGATCAGCTTCCAAAGAGCAGAGGGCTATGAGAAGGAGATTCTCACCAGCAGTTTTAATCCTGTGTTCACTTCGAGGATTGAGGCTGAAACAGGGATAGCTCTTTACGTTAGAATACAATAATACCTTTTTTACAGCTTCCATCGTTCTCAGTGCCCTCACTGTGCTGACAGACTAGCAGAAATCTACAGCCTTACCTATGGACTTTGACTATAATTATACTATGCTTACATTTTACAAACTGAATCATTTTCATACTGTAATAATAACTACCTGATTTTCACTGTGGCAAACGGTGGAGGTTACAAGTTCACTAACATACAGGTTTCTAGATTGAAAGAAATGATAGTAAATTCTTCAACAAAGAGAGAATTGTCTAGTATTCGCAACTAAAGCTGGCTATACACTAATAGGATTTAGTTCAAAATTCAGAAAAAACATTTATCACAGCATTCAATGGTAGTATTAAACAGTCAACAGATTTTGTATGAAAACCCTCTTCGGATGCCATGCCAGTGTTTCAAACTCTAAATTCAATGTAGAAGATAAACTACAGATCTCTTTCTTCCTATTACTAAAACTGGATCACAAACAATATGGCACAACTGTGCCTAGTAACCAATAAGCTACAAGCTGTTATTGTCAAAGTTTCATTGCACAAGCTGAATTTAGAATCTGATTGGTTATTATAAACACTTGCACCAGATTCTCTTGGCTCCAGTTTTAGTAAATCTCCTCCATAGTGTTCACACAATTTGAAAACCCCTAGGTAGCAAGCAGAGCATGGTAATTCAGTCCTAAATCCTTAGTCTGAAGTAATATATCTCCTGGACGGCCATTGCACAATCCTACTCAGTGGTTTGAAGCAGGGGCGGACTGACCATTTGAAAACTTGGGCACTGACCGAGGGCCCGGGGTCAGTAGGGGGCCCCATGAGATGCCCCTGGTGCCTTTTTCATAGGCTTTTTTGAGTTTGGGCAAGGACACAGGGGCCCCATGATTCCCTATTGCCCGGGGGCCCCATGAGTTGTCAGTCCGCCCCTGGTTTGAAGACACTAAAAACACAAAAGGGGGACAAGGGCGTTCAAGAGTATCAGAATGTAAGGTCTTGAAAAGGCCAAGTTAAATGCTGCTCACCTTCCTACATGAGAGTAAACATAAATGCACTCACAACTGAGGGAATACATTTTAGTGCACATATGCCATGTTCAACAGAAACCGGTTGACATTTGGTCCATGTGTACAGCAGCATGTCCAACAGAAGCCGACAGAACATCCGGCTTCTGTGGAATGGGCATGGCAGAAAAAAAATCTGCTGATTGTTATCCGATCAACACTCTCAGCCAATGGCTGTGAGTGCTGACCGGTGTGTTCTGGCGGGAGGCAATCCCCTTGTCAGAACACAACAGCTCAGTGGGGAGATTGCTCTACTAACATTGCAGATTTAGTACACTGAGCTCCTCCTGAGTGCCTCAGTTTTTCTTTATTCAGCCCCGGGGTGTGTACCTGGCTCAAGAGCCTCTGGCTAATACAGGTTTACCACAGCTATTAAAAGACTCTGGCTTAAGGGATATTTTGCTAATGAGGTTAAATGACACTACTGCAAACATTTTAGCAGGCTTTTCACCTGTCAAAGGTGCTTTAAGTGGAATGTGTTTATTGGGATTTATGATGGCTTTGCTTTTTTGTGTGAGCTCATTGGGTTGTTTTTTTCAAGAGTGTTTTCTGGTCTGTGGCTTATTAAAGTTGTCACTTTTCCCACCACAAATCTTACCATTTTAGTTGCTGACATAAACATTTTTAAGAAATTAGGGTGGCACAGTATGAATCTCCATTTTACTCACTCAGGTTGGGGTTTGTCAGATCTAATCTTCATCATAGTAACTCTTTGGGCTTTTTCAGATGGGTGGCTGGGTGCCTGAGCTGCGGTTTTACTGCTCCATGGTTGTCCACCCGAATTGTAACAGTACAGCCGAACAGAGCTGTATATGTTCCATGACCATGATGCTTTGCTTTGCAGTAGCGCCTTATGAACACCTGTTAGCAGTCTGTCATTATTCAGCCTTTCACACTACTGAAGAGCTGCAAGAAAGAGGAAAAAAGTGAAAAGAGAGACATTGGCGGTTATTTACTAAAACTGGAGTGTGTAAAATCTGGTGAACCTCTGCATAGAAACCAATCAGTTTCCAGGTTTTATTGCCAAAGTTTAATTGACAAGCTGAAATTAGAAGCTGATTGGCTACCATGCATAGCTGTACCAGATTCTGAGCGCACCAGTTTTTGTAAATCTACCACATAGAGTCCAAATCAGCTTTATTATACAGTATACATATTTAGACCTGTGCACAGCTGACTAATTAGTATGGTCAGATAAAATATGGACCTAGGACTGGCCTCTGGCCACTCCAAAAGGCACATTTTCTTTTTCTGAAGCCAGTCTGTGGTGGATTTACATCAATATGCAGGGTCATTGTCCTGTTGCATCACCTAACTTAAGCTTCAGCTGGCAGACAGCCACCCTGACAATATTCTTTAGGATACTTTGGTAAACTTAGGAATTAGTTTTTCTTTTGATGATGGCAGCAAAAAAAGCCCAAATCATGATGTTCTCTCCACCCTACTTCACCATTGGGATGTTTAGATGTTAATAAGTTGTGCTCTTTTTGCACCATGCATAGTGCTGATTATTCTTCCCAAACAATTCAACTTTTGATTCATCAGTCCCCAAAATATTTTACGTTTTCCTAGATTGTAAGCTCCAAGGAGCAGGGCCCTCCTATCCCTCTTGTATTGTCTCCCTTTATATTGTAAAGCCCTGAGCAAACTGTTGGTGCTATATAAATCCTGTATAATAATAATTTTTTTACTGGACATGTTTAATAGAAAAAAGTTAAAAATATTGTTTTTTTTTTCTCAAAATTGTCAGTCTTTTTTTTTATAGCCCAAAAATTTAAAACTCACAGGTGATCAAATACCACAGAAATAAAGCTCTTTGTGAGAAAAAAGGACATACTTTTCATTTGGGTGCAGCGTTGCATGAGCATGCAATTGTCAGTTAAAGTAACGCAGTGCTGTAACACAAAAATGGCCTGGTCAGGAAGGGGGGTAAATTCTGTGGAGGGCAAGTGGTTTAGCCTTTAGCTGTTACTCATGGGTCCTTCTTTACCTCACTGAGGATTCTGTGTTGTGCCTTGGGAGTCATCTTTTTTGGGTACCCGTTTCTAGGAAGAGTAGCCACAGGACTAAACTGTTTCCATTTATAGACAATTTGCCGAACTGTCGACTGATAAATGCCTAAACATTTTGAGATTGTTTGCTTTCCAGCCTTATGCAGATCAACTACTCTTGATCTTATGTCTTTAGAGCTCCTTTTTGCGAGGCAGGGTTCGCATTAGCTGATTCTTGTTATGAGGAGACATTTTAAAATTGTGTTAGTGTCTTTAATGAAAGTAACTCTAAACTGCACCTCCAAACTAATTTCATTAATTGGACTTCAAGTGTGCAAACTACTGACTTCACTTAGCTTTCAATGAAGTAAAGAATATACGGGTTCACTTACTTTTTCCTCCAGCACTCTAAATGTTTAATGAGTGGGATAAAGAAAGACACAATAAAATATAATTGTTTATGTGTTATCAGCTTAAGCACATTGTGTTTGTCTATTTTTTTTACTTAGATGAGGATCAGGTCACATTTTATGGCAAATAAGTGCAGAAAGCCAGTTAATTTCAAGGGGTTCACACAATTTTCTTGCTTATACAGTATGCATTATATAGTGTGAGGGAGCAGTGGAACATAGTGTTCTACTTTACATGTACTTACAGGTAAAGTTAAGGCTAGGTATACCCAATTTACATGTACTCTATGCTGCTACTTACCTTAGTTGCTAAATGACATCCAACTGTCATTTAGCAATTTTTGTTTACTGTTTAATAATGTGCAACATGCTAGAACAATATATCTGGTACTATTACGAAACCTAAGAGTGCTTTACAACAGTAACTTGTTCACTAAGATCTGCACAAATTATTTCACATTAGTCAATGGCATGGAAGCCTGTGAATGAACACAAGCCAGGATGAACTGTAACTACCAGATTCTATAGTTCTACTTTTGGGCATCAAAAAGAAGTAATTCCAACTTATACATAAAAAGTAAGATTTACATTTCTTTGACACATATTCTATATGTTTATGAAGCAGCCAAACAAGCAGTTAGTTTAGTATGGGTCAACACTTTTGTAGCCCAGTCCACAATGCACCCAGGGCTGCAGCTGCTAAAACTGAGCTGTGGCCTCACACTCCAGCTGTCACCTCTCCCAAGCTGTCTGTGAGCAGAGGAGCGGCCATATTGGAAGAGGAGGAGAGAGGACATGCACTATTACAGGATTGCAATTGCAGCTACAGCCACTGGAGGAGAGCCCTGCCCAGGATATAGAGCCTCTTGCAATTGTTGGGGGATGTAGTCCCCAGTAGGCAGCTTCCAATAAGGTGAGAATTGAATGAGACTACAAATCTCAGTAGGATTTAATGCTGCAGAAAGCAAGAAATAGAAAGAGATGTCGGGGTTCAGGGAAGTCTTATGTGGGGAATGGGAAGTGACTGTTGGAGAATGCTGAGTCAGAGATGCTGATATCCAGGATATATCCAGCAGACTGCAGGAAAGGAGCATCACTGGTATCATGAGAGATCTCCACCACAGAGTCCAGAGTCGCTGCTAATGCAACAGTCTCTTTTCATTAGAAATTGGGAGACAGCTTCATAACAGACAGCATAGGAGTGAGAGGCCATTTGGCCATAACCTCCTTACAATCCTCTTGAAGGGACAGGATCACCCTGACCAGGAACTCATTTTGGGGGATTTACACCCTTTGCCACATGCTACAAATATACCTGAGGGCTGCAGCACAGAACTCTGGGCCTCAACATTTATTACCATATTGGCCAGTGGAAGGAGTTTTGAATAAGCTCAAGGACTCTTTTAGCTTCTAGTACCACATTTAGTTAGGAGACCCCCTTCCAGATTTAGGATTCAGGTTCAGAAATACCTGGGCCTGTGGGCAGGCGCAGCGTGGTAAATGCATAGAGTCCAGTCGCAAATAACAGAACTTATATTGTAGTCCGGCCCAGAAATACAAACAGCCCAGCGGGAGGACACCTAACTGGGAACACTCACAGTTCTGTACAGTAATGCAAAGCGGAGCAGGTCCTGATGTGCTGACGGTGTCTGTCTCTGAGGGTGGAGTGCGACATGGCCGGTCTGTGGCCAACTGGTAGTATTCATGAAAAGGATAGTACTCAACAGGAATCTTGCCTAACCTATCCATGCCCTCTCCACTCGCAAAATGCACACTAAGCCTGGGAGCCAGAGTCTTAAGTAGACTCTGCCTGGCCTAAGATGGCCACCAAAGGCACATGGGGTGACAGCATCCAACCGGCTCGCTTCCCCAGTTACCCAGTAAACCATAGAGGAACAGATTCCTCCTAACTTCCTCCCCTTCTGCAATGCTGCTGCAGTTTTGCGCCACCTGCAGTGGAGAAAAGATACTACACCTACCTACAGGCCTCTCATTGTTTTTATGTATTGTATAAACCTGTTATACTTTGTAACTGTTCATAGCTGCTGCCACATTATTGTTGCCCTATTGGGTCTGTAGTGCAAATACTTTTTCCTTTTTCAGCTTTGGTGTGTCAGGGGCACTGCCAGAAGGTTCCTTGTCATCCAGAATAAGGGGTCCCATAGATATGTGTCTTCCTTCGGGGTTAAGCCCTACGTATACAGTATTTGCAATACAGGTAAAATGCATCGATTGAATTAGGTTTATGCATAAGGTAGACTTAATAATTCTGCAAGCTGAGACTCTCTTACTGGCCATGCACAAAAGAGCCATTTAGAGGAGTGATAGAAAAAGAAAATTGTAAAATGTCATCAGCTTCTCTAAAGAGACAAAATATGCTCAGGGAATACAATTCACAATCAGTGTATTGTAGGTTCCAAGTGTTACATTTAATACCTTGCAGTTAAATTAATACTAGTTCACAGACTGCTTAATAATGAACTACTACCTGACATGGGCATACAGTGGATACCCATTCATTCAGCAACATAATGAATTTCAGCACCTGCAATGTTTCCAAACATGGGATAAACTAAGTGCGTATTCATTATGTCATGTGTATTATTTTAAAATGGGTGCAGCGCTAAAATCCTGAAATTGCTACGTGTTAAAATTCCATATCCACATATGCAATAAATATCAAATATATATAAAAAAGAGAACATTCAGTAAAGTGACCAGTGATAAGCTGCTCATATATCAACAAAATAAAGTGATAGCGTACAACTCTGTCACTGTGTAGCGACCAACAGTGCTTGATAAAGTGCTGAAAAACTGATTATAATGTCCAAAGATGGATGTGTGGAAGATCCTCCTCTTTTTGGGCTCTTTGTGAGCTTCTAACAACCCACAGAGCTGCATGAGGAGTGGTAGAGCCATTGCTGACAGCCAAGGAAGCAGTGAGGGAACATCAGACCAGACCATACTCACCTTTAAAAGGGCCTCCAGTTGATCTACTGAGAGTGTTATCTCTAAATGCGCTAATTGATTGCACATCTGGTGAGTGTGCAGTCTTTATACCATTGGTCACATCACCATATTACCGGATAGATCACCAGCACTGTTGGTCACTACACAGTGACAGAGTTGTACGCTATCATTAAGTCACTTTATTTTTTATATATATGAGCACCTTATCACTGGTCACTTTACTGAATGTTCTCTTTTTTATATATATTTGATATTTATTGCATATGTGGATATGGAATTTTGACACTTGGCAATTTCAGGATTTTAGCGCTGAACCCTTTTTTTATTTATGCTTTGGAGGTTTTTTTGGTACCTTTTGGTGTTTCAGCAGCTCGTTTGACTTCAGCGCTCACTTATCTCTCTGTGCTTTCTATGTCATGTTTATCAGCTCTACAGGGAAGGGGAATAACTGCTACTTCAATCCCTGATATCATTTCATTGTGTCATGAGATGTATTGTCTCTTTGTATTAGGTATTAGTCTTTGCTACTTAAGCTGGCCTTACGCTAGTAGATTTTACAATAAATTGTTGTACGAACACCATATGAAAACTCTCAGTACATTTGATGACCCGATGAATGTCGTCTGAAAGTACTTCAAAATGTTGTTTACTTTTAACATTTGATTTGGAACAAATGGACTTTATTGAATGAAAACCACATTCACTGCTAGAATTTTGTTCAAGAAAAATTTTATGTATGTCTATGCTTCTCCTTAAAATTTTCTTAAAAGAAAACATTAAGAAAAAAAACTGTATTAATGTATGGCTAGCTTTAGCCTCACTGATGGATCTGACAAAGATGTAATGCGTGCTGTTACAGGTGTCCCTGATCGAACTGAGCTAATGCTGAAAAGCTATATTCTCTCAGACTCCCTGCTGTGTCTCTTCCCTTCTTGTCACCATAACATCATCCAAAGATTTCCTCTCTATTGCTCTTCCAGTGACAACCTAAAATTTGTGATTTACTTTTACTTTCACTTTGGGTAATAAGAGTAAATGGGACAAATAGTGAGGGTAAATCTCCTTAACGGGGGCACAGGAATCAATAAAAACCTGACAGGTGTACTAAACTTCTTTATTCTATCTAAAAGAAAACAAATGGCTTTAGTTATGCTTTAGGTAAACTTTAGTTCTTGTCTTGTTTGTACTGTCACTATCAGCATGGCAGGAGGCTTAAAACAGGTCTAAAGTCTTTAGGGTTAATAGGCTCTTGCCATAATGTACACAAGTATGCATTGCATGTTGTGGCACAATGCCCTTACAAAATTGCACTTCTTCAGTGCTGACTGATCCAGGCTTCAATCTCTGCTTCATTCCCTGCCACTTCTTTCAGGTCTCTTGTCCTCTTCAGCCATTAAGAGGCCACTGATGATGTAACTCCTATGTAGGCTCACATTAGTTACATCACCCACGGAACCTGGCTCTGTCCTTGGCATCTTACAGATGTCAGGTAGGAGCAGGGAGTATACACTATAGTGTACAGGGAATGTGCTATACAATGTACATAAAAATGTTGGAAAACTGCCTTATGGATCAAATGGGGAAAAGGTACTATGTAGGAGAAAAATTGCAAGCACAATTGAGAGACCATGGTACATGATTAAATCAGCTTTAAATATTTGGTATATGTAAATATAGAATGTAAATGGACAACATGGAGGATACATAGGATGGCACTGGGTTGTGGAAATCTTCATTTAGAGATTTAAGCTTTTAAGAATAGTGAAAATATTATTGATACGTAAAAACACACCAGTAGTAAAAACACACCAGTAATCTTCAAACTGTGGCACCGGAGATAAATGCAGCCTTTATCCAGCCCTTGAAGCATTATTCCTGTCACTCACACCAACAGTGGGGCACTATCCCTTCCACTGACACCAGCAATGAAGCATAATTTCTTCCACTGACAGCAAAAATGAAGCACTATTCCGCCCAATGATATCAACTTCAGGCATTGTTTATTCCCACTAGGCCCAGTACTGCCTCCCTAAAGTCTGAAGGACAGTAAACTGGCCCTTTCTTTAGAAAGTTTGGAGACCCCTGAAATACACCTTTTCTTTATGCTTGGAAAAGAAAACAATAATTCTAATGTGACTTTGTGCGCATTTTACAACCGGCACTAATAATTACCTTTAGTAGTACTCTTATGGCCCCTTCCCAATATGTATAACTCCAAAAGCTTCAGACTTCTGCTTAATATTCTTGCCTGGGTAAATCAGGCTGTATGCTAGGCTTGCCATAGACAGTTCGAAGATCTACTTGAACACAACCTGACCTTTTCCCTCTGATTTAGGAGGAACAGGGAATAATCCTAAATCAGCTGCAGAGGTATTCAACATACTTTTCAAACAAATTCTTTTAGTGATCATTACTTCTCCTTTGTTAATCTGTTTAGTTCCTAACTAGCACTACAGGAACCTTGTACTGACAGAATTATGAATTATGCTTTTGATGATGATTTCTTTAAATTAACTCTGTAATGGGATTAAAAACTGTCAAAAAGCAGGACCTACAATCAAAAGGACTTTATCCTAACTTGTCGTGCCTCTCATTTTTCAGATATTTTTTTTGTTGGAGGTGCCCCCCCCCCCAGTGTTTGGGTTGCTAAGCCAGTTACTTGACCAGGAGGAGCTCTAAGATCACACAGTTTTTTCAGGGACTGCAGGCCAAGATTATTATTGTTATTATTTTAATATTATTATACAGGATTTATATAGCGCCAACAGTTTGTGCAACACTTTACAAAATGAAGGTAGACATTACAGTTACAATACAATTTTGTACAAGAGGAAACAGAGGGCTCTGCTCCTTAGAGTTTACAATCTAGGACATCCATACTAGTCCCACTGCTAAGTAAATTTATGAGTTATATTTCTCAGGTACTTGAACTAGATAGGAATACTTTATTCTTATGCTACAGAGACTTTTTTAATGTTGTGGTTACAGATTGTTTATGAGCAGCAACATCTACACAGGTGCCCACACATCACAGCCAGTGCACCAGAGAGATTTGCCCAGTCACTTCCACTCACTGACACACTGTAAATGACTACCACCTCTCCTATCCCAAACTGACTACTACAAGAGATTTCCCCAGGTATTGGCTGAGCATAGGTGTAACACATGACCTAATTCCATTCAGAATATTGTAAGGCTTACTGCTATGCCTGACTCCCTGCACCCTTTATCAATTACATCTATAACACATACTACTGTCTTCCACCCAGCATTAAAAGAAGGCTTCATAAAACAACTCCATATTATGGTAAATTAAATACACAAACCAGTTGGTAATGTATTGATCTTGTATATGGTAATTGTCCAAACATAAATAAGAAACTCACTGTGCAATGTTTTATTATCCTAGTAATGTGTGCCAAGAGGGGATGCTATGATGCTCCTTGTTATGACCAAGGTAACTATGGTTAATTCCCTGATCCAAGGTATGCTCCCTATAACTGCACACAACTACATCTCAACTTGAGCTTGTGCCATAGACTACACTACAGTATACATACTGTATGCTAGGACTAATCTTCCATGCCAGGCGAGCAGGAAAAAAACCCTGAGGGACATTACCCCCTGTTAAGTGCTGTATACGAGAGCTATAAGCTATGGCTCCCTGCAGAATTTTTCCATTCAACTTTTGTTGGCTGTGTTGAATGCCTTGTCCCCTGCCAGGTTCTGTGGTTTCTTCCTTTGCCACTTAAATCAATATTGTGACATACAACCAGTGGAAGGAACCACAGTGCACAGCAGGGGAAGAGGCATCCAACTCACGCAGAAGTGTATCAGATGTAAAGAGGCCATTGCTTAGCAAAATAGCAGAAATTAGTGACAAGGCAAGTGAATATAAAACCTCTTCTTTTGCAGATCCTGTTTTATGACAGTTTTTTTTCTATCTCAGTCACACAGACGCTTTAAATGCTTGTTGCTTGGCTGCATTACTTTGAGGAACTGACCTGGAACAAGCTTGCAGGTTGGCAAAGACAAAACTCCCTCATCTGCATTTGTGTGCAAAGTCAGTAACTTTGAAAGTACTGAAGCCATTGGATCAGCATGATATCAAGGGAGCTAGTACAATGTATTTTCACAAAATATATGCCATCAGCAGCCTATATCCTTCAGAACAGGCTTCCATCTCATATCACAAACAAAACTGGGATAGTGTATATTTGTCTTCAATAGCTTTATTATTATTGTTAAATCTTTGTTCTTGCTTAGTATACTTTTCTTTATAAGGATTTAGCTATTACCAACCCTGCTGAGACTCTGCTTCGTTCATATAGAAAAAGAGTACTTGTCACTTTTCCCAAGAGCAAGCAGTTCTCCATCTTATCCTCCCAGCATGAATTCTAGTACTATGCTTTATGAAACATGATTTTAGTTTGCACTGATCTGAATCCCTGGGTAATGTGTTTGAAATGTATATATGCTCTGAGTTTCTGTTGACAGCAACTATTCGTGCATTGTATTCCATTTCCGTGCCATTCTCTCCTTGCAGTAAACATGAAATATTGCTTCAAGAAACCAGGTTCTTCTTTGTAAAAATCCTTCCTTGAGCAGCTCCTGGTAATCAGCCGTCACTGACATGGTAATTACATTGGTAAGCCAGTGGTTTTCTGCAGAAGGCTCTCGTGTTGAAGCACGCATCTGTGTTTCTGATGAGCTAATGCCAGGGTGCCATCCTCCTGGGCTCCATGAACCGCGCACACTATGTTGTAATGAGCGATGTCCTGTTTCCCAGCAAAATGGGATTTTTTTTATATTTTTCTCTTTACTGCAAATAATAGTATTTTTGTTTACACCCATCAGGGCTTTCCACCTTAAGCACATTTTCCTGTTTTCTGTGACGATCAAGATGGGAAAGAAGAGAAATGATGAGGGTGGTGGGAAAATATAATCACTGCAAGAGCTAATTAGTGAAAAGAGAAAAAATAGAGGTGATGATGTACTGTAAAAAAGAATACCTCTCCCTCTCTTTCTATTCTGTCATGATAAACACCTGCAGAAGGCAGTGTTCCTTGTAATTAATAGTACTGTGAAATAACCCTAAAGGTGTGAAGTTATTAGTTACGCTTTTAGTTATTTACATATCAGTCAAAGCAAATTGGCAGGGATCTGAATGACTGGTGACAAGCAATTTCCACCATGTACAAATGTGCTGATTCAAGGAATAGATGACAAGTTAAGATGGTCAACAGCAAAGTTTCATCAATTTGTTAGCTATCTCTAGGATCATTGTTCTTTTTGGACAACAGTTAGAGATGAAATACACATGAATAGGCTCATGTACCAATAAAAGCAGTTTATGGTTTTTTAGTAAATGAAGACTTCCCCAAAATTACTTTTAGGATAGGTTGTGTTTCTCAATATTTGGGATGGATAAAACTAAAAAAATGTTATTTCCCCAATTTTGATAATTTTGGCGAAATACAATGGAGCCAATGTTTTTACGGGTACAAAGTACTTTAAAAAGCTCAGGAGAGACACAGAAGCTCCTTTAAACTATGCTGTTTTGTTATTGAGCTGAAAATGTCCCCATGTTAGCCTTTTTATTTTACATAAAACACAAGCTTCATAAAAATAAAATAATAAAGGCAGTAAATAGTACACAAATAACATATACACAAAGTAACACATGCAAAGAATGCTAACATAAAAGAACTTGAGTAGTTTAAATATGTCCCCCCCACACACCCCCTCCAAAAAAAAATAATTGTCTAAGTAAGGAAAAATGTGTACAAAATGGACAGTTTGCACTTTGGCTGATGGCAAAATCTGCTAAATCTGTGATCATTCTCCTAAACTACGATCAATGTGCACCTGTCCATGTTCAAACCAATGATTTTCTTATTTACATTAAATAGCGTGTATTGCCTCATTTCCATGTCATTTTTGCCAGTGGGGTAGCCCAACTCTTCATAAGACTTCTATCTATCTCAAACCCGAATGAGAGTATTCACAGTATATGTGGAGAGGGAGCAAAAATGCCCAGATAATCAAACTAATTAGTGGATATCAATAACGGAATGAAATATATTCAAAATACATATATGTCCTTGGAATAGGTCAACTCGTTTCCATGAAGCGTGTTGACCATTTCAAGGACATATGTGTACTTTTCTCTCTTATCAAATTCTCTCTTCTATTAATGTGTAGACCGTTTATGTTTTTTTCAGTAAATGTGTAATAAAATCAGTTTGTTTTATATATTGGTCTCTTAACATTAAAAAAAAAATTATTTCATCTCCTACAAAGTTCAGTTTAATGCTGCTGAAAATAAATGATTTGGGGCCCCCTGAGTCAGGTAAAACCCAGGCCCTTTTGGATTCCCTTAAAAAAATTTTGATTGGAAGTGGAATGCGTAAATAAACACACTGACAGAATAACCCAACATTTTTTGGAACCACATCCATACAAATGCCAAGGTGGCCTTGGCCTTCTATATACCAGCTCTCAATGAGAAACATATAAGTACACTAGAAAAAGCAAGTAATTGTACAATGTACCGGTATGTATGAACAGGTTAGCCAGTTTATCAGTTTCTGTAGGATATAGTGGTGATGTAGGGGGGAGATGGCCATTACAGTACCAGACTTGCCCCCATGAACTATGTTTCCCCATTTACTCATGAAAAAATAGCTTTATGATGAGTAATACATGACTTTTTTTTATAAATATGCTCCAGTATAATCCTGCTTCCTGATTTCAGGACAGACAGTAAATGTTCTTTTTTGCTAATTTTTGTTGTTCTTGCTAATTTGCAAGTGCAGTAACTCATATCAATTAATCAGAATCTGTTTTACATGAGTCTGACTTCAGCAAAAGGATCTGTAATTGCCTTTGCACTTAAGAATTAAGAACAATTTATTGAATAAGGCTGTGTGTACTGTAATGAACCACCTTCCATTAAACACATAACTCTTAAATCAGTGAATGTGACATTTACCAAGCCTTTACTACAGGTGGATTAATTACTGTAATTTAAAGCACATGTACCATGTAGACACATCTGCAATGAAAGTTTGGTGAAAGTCACATGTTTGGTGAATGTCAGATTCATAGAATTGTTCTTAATTCACATTCAATTGCACACACACATTCAAAAGCACATCCTTGCTTTTCATAGCAATAGTAACATAATAAGCAAAATAATATGTAGGCTATTATCTAAAATAGAAGCAGCATATTGTGTAATTATATTTGATGACAATATTTTATTATGCATGGCTTTCTTATTTTTTTTCATACACCATTTTAATAATTGCATTTTAATTATTTTAATACATTATAAGTGCTATCTTCTTGAAAGCAGATACGTAACCTGTCTAACCAAGTGCAAGATATTAATTTGCACTCCATTTGACAATCATTTTTTCTTTAAACTCACAATAAGCAGATTTCTAATTCCATCCATTGTTTCATTCCAGTATTGTATCAACTTCTACCAACTCAGTTGGACGCTTGCTCCTAGAATCAAGCACTGCTTAATTTTCTCGCCCACCTTACATTCTACACAATTCATTTTAAAGCTTTCGACTTCTAGACTCCAGCTAAGCCCTTCAGCCTGCCTCCCACCACCTCCTTTTTCTTTTATTTTATGTTGTAAACTGTAACAAACCGGTCAAGCACAGTTTTGTTTGCTCTCTTGCTAACACATAGTCTTGATAATTCTCTTTAAAGCAATTAAGGCAGGTAATTTCTCTTCAATCAGCCCCTATTTGAATATGGAAATTATTTTAATTACTTGGAGTCAATATCATGTTATCACTAAAATGTGTTTGAATTAGGTCTAGCTGTGTTTTCAGCAGCCAAATAGTCTGCAAGTAAATTTCTTCTCATGTAATGCTTCAAGTTGTCACTTACATAAAGTCTCTTCTACTGATCGAACTTATTGTGCTCTCTGATTAACAGGCCAGGTACTATCTCTTAACACCCTCCAGTATATCACACTTCTGCATCCTATTCCCTAATGCATATTGTATGAGGCCAGCCTTAACTAACTTGCTCTGTTATCCCTGCTTTTCATGTCATTATCTAATTTTAATCATGAACTGAAATATAAGTTCCACGAGCCACAGGCATCTAGGAGTTTACAATAATGAAGTAGTGTAGTGTGTGAGAGTGTGTATGTGTTTGTTAAGGTAAATGCATCACCATCTGGAGAAGAAATGTAGTCTATTTTACAACTGACATTTTCCTTTTATTGGATAATGGAAAAGTCCACCAATCCAGTCATTTTGGTGGCTCCTATTTAAACCTTGGACACATTTTGTTAATTATTCAACACTACACAGACAGTGAATTCGGTTTTACAATTACCCACTTATCTATAAATCAAGATATAAATATATATTATATATATATATATATATACAGTTAGGTCCATATACTGTATATTTGGACACAGGCACAATTTTAGTTTTTTGAAGTATTTACCAAAACATATTCAAGCTATAGTTATATAATGGATATGGGCTGAAAGTGCACACTCTCAGGTTTACTTTGAGGGTATATACATCCAAATTGGAGGAAGGGATTAGGAATTGCTCTATTGCTCTTAACCTACATCATGCGTGCAAAGGAGCTGTCCATGCAAGTGAAATAGGCCATTGTAAGGTTTCAAAAACTAAAATAAATCCATCAGAGAGATAGCAGAAACATTAGAAGTGGCCAAACCAACAGTTTGGTACATTCTGAGGAAAGAAGAACGCACGGGTGAGCATAAAAAGGCATGGACGTTCACGGAAGACAACAGTGGTGGATGACTGCAGGATCCTCTCTATGGTAAAGAAAAACCCATTCACAACATCCAGACAAGTGAAGAACACTCTCCAGGAGGTGGGTGTATCATTGTCAAAGTCTACAATAAAGAGAAGACTTCACGAGAGCAAATACAGAGGGTTCACCACAAGCTGCAAACCATTCATAAGCCTGAAAAATAGAAAAGGCAGATTAGACTTTGCCAAAAAACATCTAAAAAATCCAGACCAATTCTGGAAAAGCATTCTTTGGATGGATGAAACGAAGATTAATCTGTACCAGAATGACAGGAAGAAAAAAGTGTGGAGAAGGCTTGGAACAGCTCATGATTCAAAGTATACAACGTCATCTGTAAAACATGGTGGAGGCAGTGTGATGGCATGGGCATGCATGGCTTCCAGTGGCACTGTGTCATTGGTGCTTATTGATGATGTGTCAGAAGACGGAAGCAGCCGGATGAGTTCTGCAGTGTTTAGCGATATACTGTCAGATCAGATTCAGCCAAATGCAGCAAAGTTGATGGACAGAGCTTCATAATACACATGAACAATGATCCAAAACACACTGCAATAGCAACCCAGGAGCTTTTGAAGGAAAAGAAGTGGAATATTCTGCAATGGCCGATCAATCACCTGATCTCAATCCAATTGAGCAAGCATTTCACTTACTGAAGGCAAAAGTAAAGATTCACAAACAAAGAACTACTGAAGACAGCTGCAGCTACAGCCTGGCAAAGTATCAGAAAGGAGGAAACCCAGTCTCAACAAAATATTAAAAATGAAGATTTTATTTATGATTATATTAATTTGTTCAGTTACTTTTGGTCCCTTGAAAAAGGAGGGGTGGCTACTCTTAAGAGCTGTAATTCCTAAACCCTTCCTCCAATTTGGACGTACATACCCTCAAATTAAACCTGAGAGTGTTCACTTTCAGCCCATATCCACTATATAACTATAGCTTGAATATGTTTTTGTAATACCTGAAAAAAAACTAAAATTGTTCCTGTGTCCAAATATATATGGACTTAACTATATATTGTTATTATTATTATACAGGATTTATATAGCGCCAACAGTTTGCTCAGTGCTTTACAATATAACGGGAGACAATACAGCAACAATACAGTTCAATAAAAGAGGGTTAGGACTCCTTGGAGCTTACAATCCAAGAGTATACAGTATATATGTTTATTTTTTTTGAAGGTATTATACACTTGCAATATTCCTGTATTATTTTCCATTTAAATTGTTCTCTTATTGGAGCGTCTAGGTTATGTTCATACACAGACACAAACACACACTATATATTGATATATAGGCCACACAAATTATGTATTTCATGCTCCTACCAGTAGCAATTTAAGTTTTCCAAACCTCTTTTATCCTCTGACTTCTGACAACATTTTTCATTAAATGAATAAAAGATAGTTGAGGATTGGTTACTGGTTCATCTGAACTTCAATTACCCATAGTATAACAGAACCACATACTATAAGGAACAAAAAGTAATTTCCCAGCAGTAGTAGTACCTGCTCATAATTTCTTTTTCCTGATATAGCGACGGTCAATCAAAGCTTACCATTATACAACAAGAATGCACATAGAGCTCTTGATTTCCAATAGTAAGAATACTATGAAAAGCAAGTCAGCTTTCACCCAGCTATAGATAGAGGTTTGCTTGTATGAGGTTTGGGTTCTGCTGATTTTTAACAACCTGAGAAACCTCTCATTAAATGTTTTACTATGCCTCACCACATCCCTTTGAAGCATCACGCATTCAACTTCCTTTAACCACTTGACCTCTGGAAGATTTACCCCCTTTCCTGACCAGGAAATTTTTTGATATTTTAACTGGCAATTGCGTGGTCATGCAATGCTGTACCCAAATTAAATTTATGTCCTTTTTTCACACAAATAGAGATTTCTTTTGGTGGTATTTGATCAACTCTGGGTTTTTTATTTTTTGTGCTATAAACATTTCTTTAAACCCCCCCCCCCCCGATATTCTCTCATTTCTGTTAAAAAAAATATCCAGGTGCGCATACGCAGGGCCGCTGGAACGGACATGTCCACCTGAGGCTCCGCAACATAGCAAGGGAAGAAGCCTCCTGGACACCACTCTTGGCCCGACACAGCCCCGCGCCTTGTCTGGTTACCGTGACAACCTTACCGGCACCCGCAGGGATGGTTCGGGGAGCCACCAAGCACCTGCCACAGGCCAAACCAAAAAAGGTGGCCCTGGCTCCTGCAACATTCAAGATGGCGACTGCTCCTGCAGCTCTGACACAGACACAGCCATATCCAGCCCTGCAGGCTGCTCATCCTGGATCCTGCTGCACTCCAGATGATGAGTCCGATTCTGACCTGGGGACACCTGTATGCTCTCTGGCCTCTGGACTTACTTCTTCTGATCTTCTCAAACAATTTGAAAGGATGCTACACAAAGCCCTGAAACAGACCTCAGACCTTAATACTGACAAGCTGTCTAAAGAAATCCGCGACCTGGGACAACGCACATCTGACCTAGAACACAGGGTTGGTGACCTGGACGCCACTGTCCATACTCACTCTGACAAACTTGAAAATCTGACTTTACAGTCCCGCCTGGAGGATTTCAAGAATAGGGCCCTCCGCTCAAACCTACACATCCACGGCCTACCGGAATCCATCACAGACATCCTTTCCACAGTCACGGCCCTGTTCCAAGAGTTGTCCCCAGCAATACCCATTGAACGCCTTGAACTAGACAGACTTCGTTATTATCGCCAAATTTCACTATTTTCGCACAAAGGAGCAACGTAGAGGAGTTCTTGTAGCCTTCCACCGCACAGGCCCTTTTACACTTCATACCAAAATGGGGGACCCTGAGGGCCAGTACCTCATCCTATCGAGGCTCCTTGACTCTGAAGTTGCCAACGTTACCTACTATGTCCCCAACCAGGGCTCGCTACCGTTCCTCTCCCACCTAATGTCTACCATCGACTGCCAAAAGCGTGGCACTCTGCTTGTTTGAGGAGACTAACTGCACATTATACCCCTTTCTAGACAAATCCCCCCAACCGCCACTCCCCCATCCTATAAAGTCTCCTTCCAACAACTTCTGCATTGTCACTCTTTAGTCAATACGTGGAGAGAGCCTAATCCTGTGAAACGCCAATGTACCTTTTACTCTCACCCCCCACAAAATGTTTTCGCACATTGATCAAATTTTCATGATCGTTGGCTCTACTTCTCGACTTTGCGCCTCTGATATCCTCCCTATACCTTGGTCCAATCATAGTGCTGTCTTCACGTCTATCTCATCCCTAGCTCCCTTGGCAACGGACGCCTCATGGGTTATCAATGACAACCTACTATCCCATTGTTCACACAGCCTGGACATAGAGATAATTCTTAAAGAGTATCTGTCTACGAATTCCACGCCGAATATCTCCCACTTCTTCTTTGGGAGGTACACAAACGTGTTCTTAGAGGATTCTGTATAAGCAAATCATCTTTTTTAAATAAGGAAAAACGTCAGCTGTGCTCCCACCTTGAGGCTAACTATTCTGTCTTATCAGGCCTGCCAAGCCACCCTTCTCCCAGTAACCATCGGACCCTTGAGCAATCCCGTTTGCAACTGGACCTCTTTCTCACAGACCAAGCAGAACTCTCCCTTTGAAGATCGCGACATAAGTACTATACTAAAGTGAAAAAAACACACATTCTTAGCCCTCTCACTCCGCAGACTAGATTGAGTCACTAAACCGATTCGCCTACAGGTATCCCAAGGCATTTACACTAGCAATCCAGTGCATATACTACAAGTTTTCTGCAAACACCTGTCTCAACTGTACTCCCCGTCACAACACTTTGATCTGTCTCGTGCTGAGACACTCCTAGCTTACCTCAGATTCCCACAACTGTCAGCTCATCAACTGGAAATCCTTGAGCAACTAATCACACCTGTTGAAACTTTGAGTGCTACAAAGGCTCTGAAGTTGCATAAGTGCCCAGGCCCAGGCGGCTTCTCCGCCGCCTACTATAAGAAATTTACTCACCTTCTTTCCCACGTCTTAGCAAATGCCTTCAATGCCATCCTCGCAGGTCATTCCTTTAGATCGTAAACAGTGACGGCCACTATCTTCATGATCCCGAAAACCCAGCACAGATGACTCGGTATGGTCCAACTACAGGCCGACTTCCCTCCTCAATATTGACATTAAACTCCTCATGAAAATCCTTTCCACCCGCCTCAATCCATTTATAGGCTCTCTAGTCCGCAATGATCAAGTAGGCTTCATACCCTCACACCAAGAGGGTGACAATGTAAGATGCGCGGCCCTCCTATCACACTTGGCCCATACTCGCAACATCCCCACTTGCTACTTACTCCACGCTCACCACTTTTTGACCAGTAAGGGCTTCAAGTCCTTTTCTTCTCTCCGTGAATCCCACTCTATACCAGTGGCGGAAATCTTCAGATATCTCCAACTGAAAAATTTTTACTCCCCGCTTACTGCTGAACTCCATTTGGCCTGATCTATGACATTTTTTGAACGTTCTTGCTACAGGGACCCTCATGGGAGAGGCCTTATCTCCGCCCTCTATAACCTCCTTTCAACCCCTGAGTCTCCGACAAGTCCTACCTATGTCATTAAGCGGGAGAAGGATCTTGGACTCCAATTGAGTCCAACAGATTGGGAACGCATCTGGTTGGCTACCAAATCCTCCTCGTAGAATGTAATAGCTGTAGAGACGAATTACATTGTATTGACCCGATGGTACTTGGTCCTGGTGAGGATTACTAAATATATACTCCCAGTTATTCCCCTAATTGTTTTTGGGGCTGTGCGGTGGAAGGAACATATTTTCATAATCATAGCCCTGTTGAACCTCCACCCTCCATCCATTTCTAAATCCCAATTCAAGCTTCTCCTGCAGGTCACCATGGCAGCTAAACAAATTATAGCCAAATCATGGAAGTTGCCATCCCTATGTATTCTAGCTGTTAGAAACAAAGTAATGCAAGCAATGATGCATGCCAAAGTGGAAGCAACCATTATGGACTCTGTCCCCAAATTCCTAAATATCTATATCTTATATATATATATCTTCGCTGCTCCTCCCTTAAAATTTTTCCTTAGTCTTGCCTTATGATGGTCCTATTTCCTACACTGGTCCGAACTGCCCCTTCTCTTCTGGAAATCATGCCCGCCTCTCCCCTTCCTCTGTTCCCCTTCATGGCCTCCTTTATTCTCTCTTTCCTCTTTCCAAACTGATCCCATTTTTTGTTCTTCCTTCATTTTGCATGGAACCTATATGTAGTTCTGTAGTGCAGCATACCTTAGTTGAACCATAACCATGTTTCATTGCGGTTCCCAGTTGTATGTTTTCACATGACTTTTCTCATCTTGTCTTTGGGCAACATGTTCTCCAATACTTATTTGTATGTATTTACATGTCCTAAGCTTGTTTCTAGCTTGGAAAATCAATAAAATGTTTGAACAAGGAAAAAAAAATTTCCAATAAACTTACATTTCATCATAAATTTAGGCTAAAATATATTTTGCTACATGTCTTTGGTAAAAACAAATCCCAATAAGTGTATATTGATTGGTGAAAGTTATAGCATCTAAAAACTATGGTAAAGATACTGGAATTTACACCATTTTTTGCTATATGGCACTACACTAGTTTAACTGACAATTGCGTGGTCATGCAATGCTATATATTTATTTTATTTATTTATTACAGGTACTTATATAGAGCTGTCAGCAGTGCTTTAAATATATATTGTGCATTCACATCAGTCCCTAACCCTCAAGGGCTGTACAATCTAAGGTCCCTATCTTACATTCATACAAACATATACTAGGCCCAGTTTAGACAGGATCCAATTAACCTACCAGCATGTCTTTGCAGTGTGGGAGGAAACTGGAGTACCTGTAGGAAACCAATGCAGGCACAGGGAGAACATGCAAACTCCAGGTAGGTGGTGTCAAAGCTGGGATTTGAACCAATGACCTTAGCACTACCAGGTGAAAGGGTGAAAGGGCTAACCATTTAGCCACTGTGCTGCCCCAAATGAACCACATGAATGAAATTTATGTTATATTTTCCCCACAAATAGATCTTTCTTTTGGTGACATTTGATCACCTCTGGGTTTTTTTCATTTCTTGAGCTATAAACAAAAAAAGTGAAAATTAAAAAAAAAACAAAAAACCTATATATAATTGCTGTTATGAAAAATATCCAAGAAACTCAACTTTAAATTTAGGCCAAAATGTAATCTGATACATGCCTTTGGTAAAACAAATCTCAATAAGAATATATTAATTGGTTTGTGTGAAAGTTATAGCGTCTACAAACTATGGTATAGATATTGGAATTTATGCAGCTTTTTCTTTCTGACTGCCAATCACATTTCTTGAGGTGCTAAAATGCTAGGGCACTACAAACACCCCCAAATGACCCCTTTTCGGAAAGTAGACACCCTAAGCTATTTGCTCAGTGGCATGTTGGGTCCATGGAAGATTTTTTTTTCAACAAGTATTTAGAAAATGACAAAAAAACTTTTTGTTTTTACACAAAGTTGCAATTTAAATGGTATATTGCTTACATTTGCCATGGTATATTTGGAATCAAACCCCAAAATATATTCTGCTATTTCTCCTGAGTATGAGGATACCACATTTGTGAGACTTTTGGGAGCCAAGCCGCATACAGGAGCCCAAAATCCAATGACCACTTTGAAAGCCTGATGGTGCCTAAATTCCTCATTTCACTTCCTCACTACCTATGATAGTTTCAGAAGCTCTGAAATTCCAGGAAGCACAATCCCCCCAAATGACCCCTTTTTGGAAAGTAGACACCCCAGAAAATTTGCTGAGAGGCATGTTGAGTCAATGGAATACTTTCTTTTTTACCACAAATTTTTGTAAAATGACAAAAAATATATATATTTGTTTCCATAACGTTTTCACTTAAATGATATATTGCTCACACATGCCATGGGTATATGTGGAATTTCACCCCAAGGATTTTAATAAGAGGCATGGTGAGTATTTTGCAGATCTCATTTTTCTTCACAAGATTTTGAAAAATAAAAAAATAAAAAATATGTTTTCGTTTTCTTTCCAAAAACTTGTGGAAAAAAACATGATCTGCAAAATACTCACCATGCCTCTTATCAAACTCCTTGGGGTCATGCCTAATTCCGTGTTTGCTACAGACACATCTTTTTTGGGGTGACTTTTGGGTTGGGAACGGCATCAAGAAAATGCCTCTCATGCAGCCGGCTCACAGTATCTGGGTTGGGGGTTTGGGTCACAGCACCTTCTGGATACATAAGGACCGGGATGAAATTTTAGGAAGGATCCACTTCATCCAGCTGCTTTGTAAAGCACAAAAGCGTTGTACAGAGCCAATTGAAATAAACATACAGACATTTTTTGTACCAGCATCTGGCTTTAAGGGAAACTAAGTATGGCTTCATCATCTGATCATTAAAGTCCACCCCTCCAATGTTAAGGTTATAGTCATGGATACAGAGGGGCTTCTGAACAACACCAGATGTCACGGAAATTTTGATGGTTGTGTCTGCGTGAATGGAAAACAAGACTAAAACATCCCGTTTGTCCTTCCACTTCACTGCGAGCAATTCATTTTTTAAGCAGGCTTTCTCCCCCTTTCAAAGTTGGAAATTTATAAGCCACTGGGGGGGAAGCCCTGGCAATTAGGTTAACACGGTGCCACATGCGCCAATTTCAAGATTGTACATATGTCTAAATAGTGGCACGCTTGCATAAAAATTGTCCACGTATAAGTGGTACCCCATATGGAAAAAGGGTGACACCAAGTCCCAAAATTTTTTATCACTGCTCCCCATGTAATATGGGCATCCGGGGGGCTGCACATGACTATCTTTTCACCCGTAAATCCAAAAATGACATGTACAGCCTGTTCCCCTCTTACAGATCTTATACATTTGGACCCCATATCTGGCATGCTTGCTGGGGAGAAATTGTTTGACTGCAAGGCAGCCAGAAAAAATTATGAGGGACTCATCAATGCAGATGTTTTACACATCTGCAAATTTCTGGTCACCAAATTTTGTGGTGCCTATCATATTCAGGGTCACCTCAAAGACGACAGAGTGTATTGTCATTGAAATGCATAAATTGCATTATAGTCTCATATCTATGCCTGGCTATTGCAGGAGAGAACACGGGCATATGATGAATTGGGTCTGTGGACCAATATAACCACAATTAATTTTTTTTAGTTTGAAAGGAAAAAAAGGGGTGCTGTTGCGCTTAGGAAAAAATTAATTAACATATATGTGAAAAAAATTAACTATATATAAGATACCTATATCTAGTTTCGACCAATAGATCGTCCTCAGGAAGTACTTTCGACCAATAGATTGTCCTCAGGAAGTACTTCCTGAGGACGATCTATTGGTCGAAACTAGTCGAGAGCTTATGACACAACTTCTGCTGATGTCACGTCCAGGATTTGGAACACATGCTGGAATGCGGCTGCCATCTTAATTACATTCATAATATACAAAGCTGAATATATCTAGTGCCAGGAAAGGCACTTTTTTTGTGAGTGGCATTTCTATTGTTTGACCCCATATTAAAGTTTCATACAGTTTTACACTATGGGATGTCTGGTTTTGTTTTGATTTATGCTGAAAATATGAAATACTGCCTGTGGAGGAGCTGCCTAACATTGATGCATATCTAGTGGAAAGTTATTGGCTACTACCAGCAACCACGGTTATAAGGGCGAAGGAATATCTGCCATCAGGACCGGATTGCAAACTGAGATAGTCCCAAAAAGTGAGTGTGACTTACCTAGAGATAGGTGGTCATGAAATGACAGTGAGTTTACATCTACAGTATGTGGGGCACCAGTGTGAACACAGTGAAGCACTTGTCATTTCAATATGGAGTATCACCATTAAAGATACAGCACCATTGCACCAATTATTCACATGTTGGGACTGAACATTAATATTGTATTTGTATTTTGCTCAGTGCTATCACTTTAAAGATTGCAAAAGTTATTTTGTAATTTTTTTCAGTAATGCTGATGTTGAGGGTTAGGCCCAAAAAAACTTTAAATTCTGAAACCATAATGGGTTTCCAAGCGAATAGTCTGGCAAGGTTTGAATTTGAGTTGGCTTCGATAAATTGTTGTGCGTATAAATTGCTTTGGTCGACAATCAATTCATACAGATCTTCCATGAAAAACTGCTTCAAAAAGTCAGGGGGAGTAGTTAGATTTGCTGTTTCCACTTCAGGTTGAGCAGTGAATGGGGGAAGCAGGGGTGCTGCAGAATTTGTGGGCTTCAAACAGGATTTACAAGCACATCCGGAAGGACACTATGGGCTCTACGGGTCTGTGTTCGAATTCCTGGTGGCTGCAGGACACTACTTGTGCTAGGCACCGCACCAGCTTGTACTGCACTTATGGAACTTGACACGTCACCAAGTGATAGTGCAGTGCTGGCATGTAAAACACCAGGATGTACTAAGCCACTGGTGCTCCCCAGTTCACCAAAAGGTAGAGCAGCACTAGTACTGGCACTCGGCTGTCTATGAGAATCTTCATGCAATTCTTAACACCTCCAGCAACCTGGAAATGGGGTCAGGTACACCTGACCTTAGCAGGGACCTCTATTCCATAGTCTGGGCTATCTGTCAGGGTGCTGCTGCTCTCTACAGGTTTGTATTCTGAGGCAGATTCTGTCAGTGAGGCTTCCCTTTCGCTCTCATCTGACATACTCAGAATCCTGTAGTCCTCTTCACTAGTGTACCTTTCGCTGAACATTTTGGCCACTAAATTTATAGATACCTAATGTGATTCATGGAAAAAAAGAGCACCTGGCTGTCAAGGACTGCTTGAACAACTGCAAAACAAACTACCTGCTAGTGCTATCAGAGATCAGGCCTGATCTTGCTTTTGTGTGCAATGTATCAAGTGACAGTGATCTACTGACACTGCACTTGCTGGGGGAGAAGGGGCAGGAGGCTTACGTGTAGGGGCTAAATGCAAGTGCTGGCAGGTGTCGGGGCTGATCCCTGCTAATGCTGAATTTTGGGGACACTATACTATTGTGAACGCTGGTATAGTTCTGATCTGATCAAAGATAATGATTCGTACAGACACTATACTAGCAATGGAGGTTTATTGTTTATGTAAGCGTGTTCCTGGCAGCTAAAGGGTTAAATGTGATGACTGATGTAGACGCTATCTGAGAGGGATATTAACTTATGCTAATGCTATCTGAAGTCACCCATGACAATAATACAGTGATCAGTAGAAAAATCTGTACACTGTACTAATGACATTGGTGACAGGGCACTGAAAAATTTAACGGGGGCAATCAGGGGGTTAAATGTGATCTTGCAGTGCAGCGGTGCTTTTACTGTGTATGTGTAATGCTTTGACTCACATGAATCTGCTTTCTTCTCTCTCTGGAACGGAATGTGCTCCAGGGAGAGAAGATTGCATCATTTCCTGTGCCTGTGTAATGTAAACAAAGGCACAGGCTGAACTCTGATTGGGTACAACTGATCAGCAGGTCCAGGCCAACATCATCATCAACATGGCCTGAATCTGGTGAGTGATTAGTGCTGTACCGAATCACAGCATAGCCAGGCCGGTGTGCGCGCTTGTGCACCCCCTGCCCATGAACACAGTGGGAGCATGGATCACGTGAATATATTTGATTTTACGCAGGAAGTCCACCATGTAGCAGTAAAACTGCTATAGGGCGGAGTGCAGCTGGTTGACCTGCTTAGGGCATATTTATCTTATTTCTACTTTCTCTCCAACTAGCTATATTTTTTGCAGATATTTCACAATGTATCACCAAAAAGGCAAAAACATTTGGAATTGAGCTTCCTCTAATCTTTACAACTCAAGGCCCTTGCTTTCAAGGACACACCATCCACACAAAATGTGGTAAGCAATTCTAGAAAAAGGGTGTTTTTTATCTGCCCCTGATATAGCTCTGGTAATGGAAGATGACATATTCATATAATGGTCAGTTTGGGAGAGAAAACCTTACCCATATTTTTATTTAGGAGCTTCAAAACCCAGAATGAATTAATCTCATAGAGACATTTTAGATCCTTGTGTATGCAAGATTTGTATGCTCAATTTTGATACTGTCTTTAGTTAACAATTTTAATTATTTATTGTGAAACCTTTTTGAAGCAGTATCTCATTTTTATCCCAGATTGAATCATCTCATTATTCCTGAAAGGTACATGGACTGAAATCTTCATATTAGCTTTCTCACTTTTTTGCACCCCTATTGCAAAGGGCATACTGACCTGCATACCTATTGTGTACAGCAGTATAATTTTGCTTGAACTAAAAAAAAAAACATTTTATAGGATTCACGCCCAGCTAATGAATTTGTTCATCTGTTTCCAGGGCTAACTTTTTTAGAGTTGTTGTCATCATGGTTTAAGGGGTACACAAACAGTGACCTAAGTTGGTTTGGTTTACCATCCAGTGCTGTCATTCTCTTCCAAAAAAGCGGGCCTTTCCTCCCTTTCGCTAAAAATCACAGCACAATACAGCTCTGCTTGCCTATATGAAATCAACTTACATTCATTGGTTCAACAATTTTTGTTTTCACTTACAGTAACTGTTTTTCCACTTTCTGGCTGAGAGAGGCACAGATGATGTAACCAGGGTGTCACCTGCATCCTGGGATGTTCCTGTCACATGTTCCAGGTGGCAGATCCAGTTTACTAGACAGAGTTTTAGCCTGGCCATACACAATACAATCTTCTTACAATTTTCTGCCCAATTTCCTTTAGATTTACCTTCAACTATGTTCTGCAAGGGCCTGCCTAATTGGATACAATTAAAAGTGTTGTTTAGGTTTGAACTCATATTATATGGTTTTTGGTAAATCTAAAGAAACATTCTCAAGAAAATTGTACAATGTATGGCCAGCCTTATTAGGAAGTATAGGAAGATGGTATTATCTATCTTCAGTTAAAATGGCCACTGTGAGAAGAATGGGGAGGTTAAGAAAAATATGGTATGCAACAAATAAAAACATGCAATTATCTAAACATATCTCTTTATAGATTGCTATTACTTAACTTTCTAAAGGTGCATTTGTTGCAATTTTCATGATATGGGTAACGTTCCTCTTTAAAATTCACATGAGAAAAGATTCAATACTGCAGAATGGCTACCATCACTGCCAACCGCTATAGCTAACAGTAAGCCTCCCATACCATGGAAAGGAGATTTTCAGTTCTTCATTTAAAAACAATTTTTTAAAATATCAGCTTATGTGTCTTATTTCACATACATAACTCCCCCCCCCCCAAAAAAAAAAGGTGTATTTTTAACTTATCCTGCCCAGCAAAGTGGAAACCATTTTATAAGACCTTGTGTAACCTAGAAAGTTCTGTAGATTGCTTGGGCCAGAAGGAGGGATCTAAACTGGAACTCTGCTGGACTGATTAAACATACATTACTCTTCCTCCCAGGTGATGTGGACAATGCTATTCAGGTGATGTGGACAATGCCTTGGGGTGGAACTAAGTGTGGCCAGCAGAGTTAGGCAGGAGGAGAGGAGAACCCTGGACCTCAATGTGCACAATAGCAGAACGTTTTCATCCTTTCAGCTACAGAACTGGACTAGTTGACAACACTGATGTGATTTCACTGTGGGGGAATCAATGTTGTCAGCCTGTTGGATCACCAGGCATTTATAAAAAGATAGACATATCAAATTAATAACAATGCTGATTGCTCTGTTTGAATGTGATGATGCTTGAGTGATAGTCTTGCCTATAAATCAGAACTACTAAAGATCAGCTTCCATTTTTTTGTCAAAGCTTAACTGAACAAGCTGATTGGCTACCATGAACAGCTACACCACATTTTGCACTCTCCAGTTTTAGTAATCAACCCAACAGTGTACAGCTGAACCAGTGTACTGGGCTTTAACCCTCCCTGGCAGTATTCCCGAGTGTAGCTCGGGGTTAATTTTCAGTG
Source organism: Staurois parvus (assembly GCF_062004578.1). Taxonomy (NCBI): domain Eukaryota; kingdom Metazoa; phylum Chordata; class Amphibia; order Anura; family Ranidae; genus Staurois; species Staurois parvus. Next base: position 3,410,917 of record NW_028317941.1, read on the forward strand.
CCAAAAGCGGTAACCCCGAGCTACACTAGGGATCCCTTGGTCACTTACCTTGTCCTGCTCTCCCGTGATGTCCCCCCTGCTGGCATCTGTCTTCCGGGTTCTGTTCCCTGCGAGCGTCGGGACGTACGGGGGATGAAACCAGCGGAAAATTAAAAAATTTCAAAATTTCACATTCACTCAATACACTAAAATCTGATAGTATTCCATTACTGTATCAAACCGTTTCACATATATTTTGTCCCTAGTGCTTTGTCCTGTGCCTTGCCTGAATTTTTACTGTTCTTTCTGCCTGGAAACTGAGAAATGTCCATGGCATCCAAAAAGCGTCCCTTTAGGTCAAAAGTGGTTTTAGACCAGCTAAAGAACAGTGATTAGAACCACTTGCAGAATTGAGTGATAATGATTCGTGGGGAAATTCGTCATCAGACACTGAAAACGATTTTGCGACTAAGCTCAGCGATGTGCAAATTTGGCGCTCTATTTCAAATTTCAGTGTTTTTGGTTTGATTACATTATTGAATTAAATTTATTATTATTATTAATATATTATTTTTTATGATTATTTATTAAATTATAATTTATGATTTCGTGTTTCAACTTTTATTATACCCGGGATGTTTACTAGACTCTTGTTCGTACAGATTTCAGTGAGGTATTCCTAAGAATTACAGGCCTACAATAAAAAAAGAACATATTTCCATGCAAAAAAATGTACCACTTTGAGCACAGAAATACTGACATAATCAGACCGCTAGAGAGGTTAAGCTATCACTAGTTTTTTTTTATAATCCCTAAGTGTTTCTACAGTGTATCGCATTTTCTTGACTCCTGATAGGTTTTACGATCATTGGAGGCTCAGCTGAAGAGATTCTTTCACTTCCAGTCCCAAATCTCCCTAACATCAAAATAGAACAGAGATAGAAATGGATATGGGACCTTCACAGTGTAACCGCTCAACAAAAGGATATAAACAGAAAAGTTTATATAAAATCCAACATTTTTAATAATTAAAAAATTAAATAAGATTAAAAGATAAGTTCAGTATTACAAAAAAATGAACATTCATACTGAACTCGGTGGATGCAGCATTGATCTGATATTACATCTGTCCCCCCTTCCAGATCTCTCCAGAGCCTAGATGGCTTAGTGATGTCAGTCAACAGCAGGCTTTAGCCCCTGTCGGCTGAATATGGGTCACAGGAGTGCAGAACAAAGTGCACTGCTGTCATCTTCAGGAAATGTAGGGCCAATAGAGCTTTGACCCTACTTCTCCTTTGAAATAAAAAAAAAATATATATATATTTAGGTATTCATAACACCCTGTGGGGCCAACCCACAATAACCATGTGTTACTATCAACAAACGTATAATAATTCAAAATCCGAACATGAGGTAGTTCAATATATGACCATACTGCTTAGGATCACTCTGATTGTAGATAAAGCTCCTGTTGACATATTTCCAACAAGTTTCTTAAAAAAAAAAGGGAGAAAAAGGAGGTTTATAACTAGATGCTTAATATACAACACATCAAATCACGACATTCTTTAACAGGAACCCAGACAGAAATAAAGGTGCTTTTTTTAAGTTAAAGTGGAACTTTAAAAAGTTTGGAAAAAGGCAGGATGCATAGAGGAAGTTTAGTGTGAACTTTGGCATGAACTCCTTCACAAGTGTGGGAATGATATCATCTCAGCCCAGCCTATGAAAATGGCCAAAGATGACGTCCCAGAAGAAGACCAGCTGAAGATGTCAGTGCCTGGCGAGAAACCTCCTCAACACAGCATCAGTAAAACCAGACAGGGGTTATCCAAAACGTAAACAAACGTTTCGGTTGTAGATGCACTTTAATCATGTGGAACAAAGATTGAAGACATTGATCTTTCCATCAGCAGCATTACATCCAGATTTGTCCATTCTTATCTATCCAATAATTTAAAATGTAAAAGTCCAGTCACAGTAATCTGTTTCCCTTTGCTTGTTGTAAAAGTATTTTTGATGTAATGTAAAGCTTGTCAAGCTTTTTTCATAATTCAAGTACAAATTTTTGTATTGTCCTAGTGTTTTATCACATAGTGTTACAATTATTTGTTCCCCTACCTCCATCCATCTCTTTCTGAATTTTTATGAGTGGGTGATGAAATACAGTTGGTCATTAATGATTACCTTTCAAGCCCCCTCTCTTGGCACTTAAAAGCTGATATTCACCTTTTCTAATTGTAAAGTAAACCAAAATGATTGATAACTGTAAGAAAATAGCTGCTTAAATTAACAGCAGTGAGTTTTTTCCACCAGTATGTCTCTGTTATTTACTCAGCTTCACTTAATCCATAAAAGTGTAAAGGCCCCGGTACAATCTTGGAAGCTAGAAAACACCAAGAGATATGGTTTACAATGCGATACATAATATGTGTTTATTGAGTCTTCTTATATTCATTCAAGCCGATGTAAAGAGAGTAAAAGAGCTGAAAAATAACTTGCTTAATTGACCTTTACAGACTCCCAATTAACAGAAGTCCATTAGTGTAAATTTGCAGTGCTTGTCTCTGCCCTCTCCCCCTCTTCCTTAACATTGCTATCTCTGTCTCTCTTCAGAGCTTAACCAGCCATTTCCTGCAATCCCAGCCAGGGCGATATGTGTCTCTGGAGACCACTTTCTCTTAACTGGTATCATTTTGATTTATAAACAATGCCAAAGCTGTAATTGAAAGCCTAAAGTCCGGGAGGCTGATTTACACTGAGCAGAGAAATCAAACTCTCTTCTTCAGATGTGAAATTTGTAAAGAAAGCAGCCAGCAGAAAATACAAACTGCTGCATGTTGTATTGTCAACATAAACTGTACGATGCAGTGTTACGTCGTAAACCTAGTAGACAGCTGGAGAAAAATGCCTTCTTTCCGAAAACCTGCTCACCTTGGAGGCCAAAATCTGGCATGCCGTTACTTTCCTGCAGATATTTGTGCATTCATAAACCCTTTGCAATTAGTGGAACCATGCTCCCAGTTGTAAAGTGATTAGTTTGCTTGCAGTCACATCCCACTAAGAGTTTAAAGTGTTACTAAACCCACAACAGTAAAATCAGTCTGTTTCTGCAGTACAGTACGCTTGGTTTAATCACTGTGGAATCTAAGGGGTTAATCCTCTGCATTGTGTAAAAACCCTGTTTGAGCCTGACTTCTATGATCCTCCCCTTCCAGTGTCCCCCTCTTATCTCCTGATAAGACATATCTATGGAGTCTCTCTGCACATCCTCAGTTTGGTTTGTATTGCTAGAGGTTTTTTTTTTCTTGGGAGAGTGCATGTGATCAGCACAGGCCCAGTCAGCACTGCCCAGACAGAGGTCAGGGGTCCTGCATCCCCTTAGAGCAGAATGAAAACTCCTCCTACAAGCTTTAACAGGTGCTCAGCTGGAAATGGATAGAAGTCCCAAGACTGCTCTAACTGCTGATGAGAAAAGGTATTTAGCAGTTTATAATTACTAAAATAATTGCACATCCATGGAGACCAGATTTAGTGAATGCAGGGTCCTGGGTTTAGTAACACTTTAACATAGTAAGTAATCAGCTGAGTGATCAGACAAGGAAGAACTCTAAATGCAGTTTGCTAAATAGGTGCAAAGTTAGATTTAGTAACAAAAACAACAGCTTCAAGATGGCAAACAGCATGCATGTACTGCAAAATAATGCAAAACAGACTATGAAAGCTGCACAAACATGTACTCTTTACAGCAATGTCTCTGTGACTTAAACAGGCCATACATAGGTTGAATTCCGAACAAATTAAGAAAACCAGAAATTTCCTGCGTTTTGTAACCCGATGGTGCCACCCAGTGGCGGACTGACAACTCAAGGGGCCCCCGCGCAATAGGGGATTATGGGGCCCCTGTGTCCTTGCCCAAACTCAAAAAAGCCTATGAAAAAGGTACCAGGAGCATCTTATGGGGACCCCTACCAACCGAGCCCTTTAATTTCACCTCATGTTGCTACAGAAAAGGCCAATAATTTTCTTTTCCTTCCAGGTCACAGCTTATGCTCTTTTCTTTTTAAATTACATTTATTGCACGATTCTTCCATCATTGATTAGAAATTCATTCATTTTTCAAAAAATTTCCACATGCCCGATCACTCAAATTCGATCACTTGAAAATTGTCCGTTGATGTGGCTCACTAATGGCACAAAATTTGAACTTGATTTTCAAATGAAAGTTCTTTAGGAATTCGACCCATGTATGGCCAGCTTTAATTAGGGTAACATTGGACTACATATCATAGCCTTTATAAGACTCTATATCAATAAAATCTACCTGAGAATTACTACTTCAGTAATACTGTTTAGAACACAAACACTCCCCACTGATAATAACCTGGAGGGATCCAAGGCCAGAGAAAAAAAGCCTACCCCACTGGAACCTGACTACTCTTGTAACAATCAGGGAGGGTATCTCCACAGTATCTGGAGAACCTGTGTGCTATTAGGCTCTGGCTGGTTCTGAAAGTGGAGAGCCTCCCATCCAGTTGCAGATAAATGACCCAGCTACCTCTGATGCATCAAGTGTGCCTTCTTTAAAGTATAACTGAAGACAAAACACTTTTTTTTGTTTTTGATAGAGTGGAGAGGGATTCAAACACCTGACAGTTTTTATTGCTGTCTTTGCCCCATTTAAAGTGTTACCAAACCCAGGACCCTGCATTCACTATATCAGAACAGTACACAGAACATGGAAATGCAATTATTTTAGTAAATATAAACTGCTAAATACCTTTTCTCATTAGCAGTTAGAGCAGTCTTGTGACTTCTATCAGTGTCCAGCAGAGCACATGTTAACGCTAGTAGGAGGAGTTTTCTTTCTGCTCTAGGAGGATGCAAAACCCCTGACCTCTGTCTGGATAGTGCCGTTTGGCCCTGTGCTGATCACATGCACTCACCCAAGAAAATAAAATAAACCTCTCTAGCAATACACACTAGACTGAGCATGTGCAGAATGGCTACGGTTCAGTCTGTCTTATCAGGAGATAAGATGTGTACATTTGAACAAGAGGATGAGCAGAGAAGTGAGGATCAAATGGCCTTTTTACACAACGCAGAGGATTAGCCCCTTAGGTTCTACAATGAGTATAACAAATATGCTTTACTGCATATACAGACTGATTTTACTGTTGTGGGTTTAGTAACCCCTGTCCTGTTTATCATTATCATCAAAACTGAACCTAAAAGAAAATCCCAAATTTTGGGTTGACATCAGAACACTAATAGAGGTGAAGCTTTCCAATGGGGACACTAGTTCTGATGATCCTTGTGTCAATCCCTCACTTTGAAGAGATTTCCTCTCACTTCCTGTTTTGGCTATGAGTGATCTCATTACATATATAAGTTTAACAACAGCCTAGATTAAGGCTTAAAAAAGTATGACCAAAGCTTTATTTGGCCATACTTCTCATGAGGATCACAAGAGTGTCTCTTGGGAATCACATTTCTACAGTCCAGTGTCCTAAATTTAGTCGACAGTGGGCTAAAGCCCTCTATCAAATGATGTCACAAAGTCAGTCCAAGGTCCACGCAGATGCCTGACCAGCAGCTAGCTCAGACCCTAAGCCCCCCTCCAAAGCCCAGCACTCCAGTGAGCGCTGGAGGGGCAGAGAGCTTGTGATTGACAGTCGCCCACTTTCTGCTCACTGAAGACCATTGGTCTTTGATGGCTCAGTTCTCAGGGTAGAGCCAGCGGGAGAAAGCTGCAGCATTGGATTGATGCTGTCACCATCTAGGTGAGTATGTATGTCTGTTTTTTGTAAACCCACTCTACTCTTTTAAGGTGGCAACAGACATAAGACATTTAGATCAGCCAACATGTTATGTCAGTACCCACCCCACCCTGACATCTTCTAGCCAAAAAGCAAAGAACATTTCTGTTTATTAAAATATCTTGGTTTTCTTTTCCCTGAAATTTCAGGCAAAACTGGAATGGCAATTCCTCAAAGTTTCACCATTTTGTAGAATGCAGAATTAAGGGAGAATGGGTTTAAAACGACTATTGAAAGTTCCTTTAAGATCCTTTCAAGTATACTGGACCTGTTCATGTGTCAAAAAGTGACCCTCTTTAGCCTTGTTATTTTATATTGTTTAAAAGAAAGGGAAAAAAATGACAAACACATTTAAAGCAACAGTATACAAATAACAATCAGACGCACACACACAAAACGCAAATACAAAACACTGTTAGTGAAATATGCTACACTACATTAAACACAAAAAGAAAGTTCACCAATTTCACAGCCAAACCAATCTCTCCAAAATCTCTTTGCTCATTTCTAGTAGATACCTTTAGTCATGTGATAAATTCATACATACTAGACTTAAGCAAAGGTGCCCAGGTTTAACTAGTTGCATGTTCACTGAATCTTGCTTGAAATCCACAAATCTCCAATTTAGCAGGAAATTCTATTGACATCCAAGAGAGCAAATCTTAATACTAAGATCTCCAATAAAAAGGTGAAACAGAAAATCTACTGCCACCATCCAGGAGGTAGCACACTTTGTGGAGGTGCTGTGTAAGAACAGATTTGATTTATTTTTTTATGTTGGCAGAATTACCTCTGATGAGCCATGTACCTTTAAGCCTCTGATCCATTTACAAGTTTTTATAAACTACAGCTGTCAAGCAGCTCCTGAACAACATGTATTTAATTTTTTTTTTCTTATTAGGCCCTCCCAGCCCTGGTCAAGCAAACATGGGCAGGAACAGCAATGCAAAATGTGAATTACCTATGGTACCACCAGCCCCTCCCTCTTAGATTTTAAGCTCCAAGGAGCAGGGCCCTCCTAACCCTCTTGCATTGAAATGTATCGTTGCTGTATTGTCTACCTTTATATTGTAAGTGCTGAGCAAACTGTTGATGCTGTATAAATCCTGTATAATAATAATGATAATAATAATAATAATACCAGAAGGAAATCCAAAGCTTCAATGCCATCTTGTATCTATACAAAATCAGAAAGGGTTTCCTGCAAGATAAGGCCACCTGTTTAGACACTCATCTTGCAGAGGTGATGTCAACAAGGAATACCACCTTGTAGGTGAGAGCAGAGAAAGGAATGTCTCCAAAGGGTGTAATATATTGCACAAAGAGAACCATATTAAGTCATAATCAAGGAATAAGAAGTCAGCAGTCTCTGAAACAAGACAGAAATGGCATAAACCTTTCCCAGCTATTGTTCCACCCACAATTGCATTCAAAAAAATGAAACAATGTTTAGACATTTGAAATTTTTTACAGTTTTAACTTTTTTAAATTGTAAATATTCTTTTTCTGTTTTTTTCTGATCCTGTCCTTGTCAAGCAAGCAAGGGCAGGGAGAACAATACTGTAACTAAAACACTTACAAGTGATCATACTCATGCACTATTGGGTGTCAAGGATACATCACTGGCTGGAGATGGCCCAATATGTGCTTGAGGTGCTAGCCTGCCCTGTTGCAAGTGTTATGTCAGCTCTTGAATAGACCATTGGTAACAACCACCTAATGGACATGGACAGCTGTAATCACCCCAACCAAAAAGATATCATCTTAAAAAAGGGAAAATACCCCATTTAATAGAGTTAAAAGTAGCAAAGGTGTTAACAATTGAAGAGTTATCAAATAGTTCTTGTAGACAGATGTTGGTCATAAATATACTCCAGCACAGCAATTCAATCAGCTCAAGCACAGTTTGGTAAAGTAGATGTAAACCCAACCACTAAAGTTTCATGAAGCAACCTCCTAGTTAGGTTGCTAGGTAAATTTAGTTTTTGGCCTTCTCTAATCAAGAGAGCAGAGATTGTTTGGTTTGGTCTGTTTAGAGTTCCACAGACTGGGAATTTGATTGCTTCCCTTTGCCTATAGAAAAAGCTTCTTAAGCTTATGGATGGAGAATTCAAATAACCAGCTTAAATAGTGATCAGGGCCTAGCCAATCCCTGGGGAGGTACTGTATGCTCAGATGGTGACTGAGAAACAGATAAATAGCCTTAAGTTTTGGAGAGATGGTCTTTACCCTAGGAAGGAGAGTTCTCAACCTCTAGAGGGGCTGTTGCCTCTTAGGCAGGGTAGCTGAGTAGCTGTTCTGCAAGGTTTCAGGAGCTGCAGTACCTAGTAGCAGCCTGGTTCTTATCACAAGGTTTCTTCAAGGAATCTGGTTTGGAGAAGAATTATCACCCTTACTGAGTGATGTATGAAGTAATCTGGAAGGAGCAAGAAGTCCTTGGGGACTTGTGCGTAAAAACCATAAAATTGATCTCTGTGACTGTGTAGTGTGCTGAAGATAGCACTGGGTACCAGTAAGTATATATTGAAACAAGGTAACCATATGCCAGTGTATTTACCCCCCATTGTCATCATCTGTGAGGGAATAGATTGTTCTGTATTTACAATAACTTTGGGAGAAGATCGTCCTCTAATTGCCAAATACTAACTGTTTTGCAGTATGTGATGCCTTAATCCCACTCCGGTTACAAGTTCTGCAAGCAATAAATTACAAAAAAGACAGCCTCTAGACAGTTTACTGAAGCCTGAATGAATGGACTGTTGCTTGGGTGACTGGCAGCCTCTGTACTGTTTAGGAAAGAACCATTTAAATTCAGTGGCCCCTGCAGCATTCAATATGATAATATCACCTGGAAAGCCTGTTTTTATTTTAATTTCTAGATTTCAGGAAATTAACAGCTGCTGATTATGATATAAAGGACCTTGTTTGGACACTTTGAGGGGATTTACTAAAACTGGAGAACTCAAAATTTGCTGTAGCTGTGCATGGTAGCCAATCAGCTTCTAACGCCAGCTTTTTCAATTAAAGCAAGTTCACCTTTTAGACAAAAATAATAAATGCACATTTTTTGCAGGTAAAAAAAATGTGCTTTTATTATTTTTGTCTGCAGGAGCCTGGAAAGCATTGCACCAGTGATCAGTAGATTGCTGATACCATGCAGGTCTCCTGCAGACCTATCAGAATATCTGCTTACTGTATGGGATATACAAGCAAGCAGATATTCTGACAGGAAGCCTCTATGAACTACCACGGCGCCCCACAGAGCCGTGGTAATTCATTAAAAACTACAAGCTGACAGCCACTAAGGCTGCCGGGACTTGAAGTTCATTCATTCATGGAAGTCCGTGAATGAATGATGCGGTCATGAGGGCAGAGCCCCGCGCGGCCATGATGTTTTCAAATTTGACAGATAGTACGGGGAGACTTCTCCCCGTATTATCTGTCAGAGGGAGGGGGAGCAGAGGGTGGCGGCTGGGCCTATGGGAATATGTTACACCCTAAAAACAGGTAGAACATGTAACATGTTCCCAAAGGTGAACTTGTCCTTTAAGCTTTGACAATAAAACCTGGAAGCTGATTGGTTTCTGTGCAGAGCTGCACCAGATTTTACACACTCTAGTTTTGGGAAATCTTCCCCTTTGTCCTACTCCCACAATTACCTGCCTGTAAATCACCCTGTCACATGCTATCCTAAAGGAAACTAAATGCTTCTGTGTTGATGCACATTGCCAGGGCAATTTCTATTGTCACCATTTAAAGCGCACCTGCTCTATTGACCACCCCAAGTCAAATTATCTACAAAGCTATTTGAAAATAAAGCTGCTGCTGGAAAAAAAGGAACTCTTACCTTGGCTCTGGCTTTCATTGCTTCCAGGAGATGCAGGTGACATCATTGTGTCCCGTTGCTGCTTCCCGAGATAGCTGGGACCTGGAAATCCAAAAAGAATGCACTCCACCCATTGCAATATCATATGCTCATGAGATTTTGAAATGCATAGCTATCCCAGGAGGCAGTGATGGGTCCTTTTTTTTTTTTTTTTCTTCTTTTTAGATGGACAAAATTGTCCTTCTACTTCCAATCAGATATTTTCAGATATTTTCCATGTTTGCATTACCTCAGCCATATCCAGGCCTCTTTATTTTTATATTCAGAATTCTTATCTCACATATGTTTGTATTTCCCCTGAGTATAGGAATCTGCACCGGCTCTTTGTAAGTATCAAATAGATGTACTTGCTTATATAACACTACCCTTTTCATGAAAGTAGGATATTGCAGTCTTTCAGCTGTATTTAATATGTTGCATTGTGTAGTCTGTGCACCATGAACAGCTTTGCGCCTTTGTGTTTCTGGCTCCCGCATATTTGAAAATGTGTTTTTTTTATAGCAAGGTGTATATGTGCATCAGCACCTGCAAATACAAAGGAAGAACATGCAAAATATATTTTCTAAAAATATGATGTATATACAGTATATACATATTTATATATAATATATAATAATACATATATATATTTATCTAGTTAAAGATTCACAGTTACAGTCCTCTTACAAGTAGGTCAGATTTACATTGGTAATGACATGTACAGCTATGTTCCTGGAATGTGTCTTCATATTACCATTGTTCTTCTCAGTGATAGTTACAGAAGAAAAAGATGACCTGAGCTCACACCATCATTTACCAATATATAATCAGCTGCTGGATATTAAATGTACCACCTACTGAACTCAGTCCTCATAATTGATCTGGTTAACTTGATGTTATTTTATAGCAGGTTATAATTGGAGATAAGCAAATAGCCTTTAATGTAGTAAAAGATTTTGCACAATCACTTACACGATACTAATAACAGGCAGCTTTATTCAATAAAAAGTTCTCCATTCTTGACTGCTAATTCTTAATTGTAGAGCCAATTAAAATGCACTTTGCTTAAGGCTGATCCGTACAACATGAATTTCTTGAATTTCAATTTATGAAAACCCAAGAAAAAAATGTAATATACTGTATACTGAAGCTTATCAGTCATTTATTGTGATGGCTGCATTAGTATACATTTTTCTGTTGTTTTTTTTTTTTGCTTTAAAGCGGTAGTAAATCACAGCCTTTTTTTTTTTTTTAACCTGCAAGACAATGGCATAATGTGGATATTATGAAGTATCTACCTTAGAATGAGGCTCTCCAGCTCCTCTTCCACATTCACCCGGTCTGCCCTGCAGGTTTGCGTGCGCTAGCCTTTTGACTGGCTGAGCCACGATGATGTCACTCCCATGCATGTACGAAAAAAGCCTTTCTACCACTTTAATTATACCTGGTGAACCTACCAATAACCCACTTCCTGTCCTAGGGTGACACACTTACTGCACATACTGTATATATGGAGGAACAGCGCTGTCACCCTATGCCAGGAAGTGTGTGAAGACTACAGATCACATCCCTCTCTCCTCATCTCCATAAGGGGTTTTCTGTAGCCCACAGGCAGAACTGGGAGCAATGCGAACCAATCACAATGCTGTAAAGGCACATAAAGATAGTACTAAAAGTTGTCTGTGAACTATTTTTTTTGCCTTTATCAAACACATAAAACAAAGCACTTTTAATATTATTAGTTTTAATAAACAGAAAAACTAGAGCAAATAAGTGAAGTTAATTGATAGGGTTTACACAAATTTAACATTTACAGGCAATGTATATTAATTTTGTTTATATTTCTTTCTGACCGGAGTCCCTCAGGGCGCGGAGTCTAAGTCCCTGGCTGCCCTTCACCAGGGCCCCTGATGGTGGGGATGGACTTGACGCAGCCAGGAACCAGGTCGCGGCCCCCGAGACACCCCAGCTGCGGTAATGGTCGCTGCCAATGGCATGTAGCTGGTAGGAACCAGATCAGACAATAGCGCAGTCGGGCAGGCCGGGTCGGCAACAACGGGACAAACGGTACAGAACAGTAGACAAGAAAAACAGGTCACAGGCCGGGTTCAGCAACAGGAGGTCAGATCAAAGAAAAATGCAGAGAATGGTCTAGTCAAAAGCCGAGTCAGATTCCAGGAGAGTCACGAGAGTATAAACAGAGCTATAGTCACACTAACACACAAGACACGAATGCAGAGAGCACTTGCAGACAGCAGGCTTAAATGTGATGAACCACACCCTTCTGAGGAGGAGCCGCAGAAGCCTGAAGGCATAAAGGTTCCCACCATGCTTTGCAGAAACCCAAGATGGACACCAGCACATGGGATGCACAAGCTCTGAGGAAAGGTAGGACCTTGACACTAACTCAGAGTTAAGCCGGCCTTAGATGCAGCAATTTCGCTAGATTCCCCTATCAACACAGTCAGTGTTGATGGGAGAATCCCTCCCACAGAGCTATTGTGTTCTGCAGGCGGAGGGGGAGCTGTCATAGCTGAGAGACCACAGTGATTGCTGCCAGTGGCTATACTAGCTGCTAGCAATAATCACATGTAGCACCCTCTTAGTCAGTTAGGGGGAGAAGTCCAGTTCCTGTTCATGGCTTCCTGAGACCCCCGCATATGGATCAGCACAAATGCTATAATGCCAGTGGCATTCTGGTGAGTGCACATCCATATAAGGTGGTGGATTTCCGTATTGAAGCATAAGCACTCTTGAGTATTCCATCTGGTATTGCTGCACTTTGTAATTCCATGAACACCTGGCATTTCTGTAACCTTTAGTGCCATGGACAATTTATATTCACTATTATTGATGACGAGCAACCACGTATCACTTGGCACTTCTGTGACCTTTAGTGCCATGGACTATTCATATTCACCATTTATGTTCAGATTTTAATAGATTTTATATGATTCTATATGATTTTATATGATCTGAGATGTTTTATTAAGTACTGTATATGTTACTTGGGTATCATATGAACACTTTATTCACATAAGCACTTTATGATTAAATTTGACACTTATATTTAGCGCTGCACTTATGTTACATATATTGTATGTTTATTTGTTGAACAAAGATAGTGTATACAATAACAAGTAAACAAATTATCTGTTTAACCTCTAAAACCTAAGTTTAGGCAAAATCAATTAATAAAAAATCACCACTAGGGACTGTACCTACAATCAATTAAAAGTGTCTCTTGTGTATCTGAGGTCCTACTTTTTGCTAAAGGGCAGATCCCATCCCATAGTTGGGGGGGGGGGGGGGTCACATGCTCGTCCTCCCCCCTCCCACCCCAGTCATGTTCAAATTAAGGGTTTTGTATAGATCTTTGGGGGGGGGACTACAGTTTTAATTGCCCAGCAAATAAAACTTAATTGCTGTCTACTTAAAAGAAAGAAATCACACAGACCCCTCCAAAGGTCCCCTACAATACATACCAGACCATCGGGGATATCTTTGGGGTCCAAAGTAGTCAGGAGGGAGGTGACATTTGCCTGCAATGTAAAACCCCTTTCCTGTAAATGTCAGTGCTTTAAAAAAAATCACTGCTCCTGGCTGCATGGAATTTTTAAACTTTTTTCATTGCATTGGTTTTCCAAGACAGTGCCTTCCCACCCATGATAGTTTTGAAATGCCCTGCCTATCTGCCCAGATAAAGGGCATTTTTAATCTGCCAGATTTCGCTCCCATTGATTTCAGTCAGGTTCAGGTTCGGCTTCAAACTTCTTTTAAGTTTACCAAACCCTGCTCAAACTGAACCCAGGGTAGTTAAGCTCATCACTAATTGGTGGGTTTGAAAGGTCATAATTCTACTTTAAACTCCCTAACGGTATTCCTGAGTGTAGCTCGGGGTAAAATGTCTATACCAAAAGCGGTAACCCCGAGCTACACTCGGGCTTACCATGCTGCGCTGCATAGGGAGCCCCTGCAGCATTTACCGTGTCCTTGGCTCCCGCGATGTGTCCCCTGCAGCGTCCCCGGCCATCTCCTCCGGCGGATGCCGGCATCCGTCTCCTGTGTTCTGGGCCCCATGACGTTGGGACATACGGGCGCCGCCGCCGGCGGGAAATTTGAAAATTTAAAAAAAATGTCATTTTTTTCCAAACGATTTTACATAGTAAAACATTGCTGTTTCAACCCATTTTGTTCCCTTACATTACATACATTTTGTCCCTAGTGCTTTGTCCTGTCCCCTGTCTGCATTTTGATTGTTCTTTCTGCCTGGAAACGTAGAAAAGTCCATGGCGTCCAAAAAGTGTCCCTTTAGGTCAAAAGCGGGTTTAGATCAGCTAGAGAACAGCGATAGTAAATCAGAACCACTTGCAGAATTGAGTGATAATGATTCGTGGAGAAATTCGTCATCAGACACTGAAAACAATTTTGCGACTTTGCTCAGCGATGTGCGAACTTGGCGCTATATTTCAAATTTCAGTGTTTTTGGTTTGATTATATTATTGAATTAAATGTATGATTTAGAATCTTGTTCAGACAGATTTCAGTGAGTTATTCCTATAAATTACAGCCTACAATAAAAAAACTACATATTTCCATGCAAAATAATGGTACCGCTTTCAGCACCAAAAATATGAAATAATCATACCGCTAGGGAGATTAATGGAAACTATAATAGTTCTGGAGTCAATTGCATTTTTATAAAGATAAACCAGGCAAACAGCTAAACACATATAATACATATATAATAGCTGTTTTACCTGCCATAGGATTTGTATTTCTGTATTTCTGCCAATCCAGCCTTGGCATTTGCACAGCTCTGCCACTCCATGCAAACTTTGTCTGAAAGAGCAAGACGCCTGATTTTTTGTTGCAGAAGTGTCACAAAAGTAAAATCATTCTATATATGCAGTAAAGCATGCTTGTTATACTCACTGTGGAACCTAAAGGGTTAATCCTCTGTATTGTGTAAAAACGATGTTTGATCCTGACTTCTCTTATCCTCCCCTTCTCCCAGTGTCCCCCTCTTATCCCCTGGTCACCCTGCATTTGCTCATGTTTGGTGTGTATTGTTAGAGAGGATTTTTGTTTCTTGGGAGAGTGCATGTGGTTAGCACAGGGCCAATCAGCACTGTCCAGACAGAGGTCAGCGGTTCTGCATCCTCCTAGAGCAAAATGAAAACTCTTCCTACAAACTTTAACCAGTGCTTGTCAGGACACTGATAGACTGCTCTCCCTGCTGATGAGAAAAGGTATTTAGCAGTGTATATTTACACAATAATTGCACCGCACCTCCATGTTCTGTGTACTGTAGGAGACCAGATATATTGAATGCATAGTCCTGGGTTTAGTAACACTTTAAGTAACACTACAGATGTTGCGCAGGTATGATCAAGCATTTCAAATATTATTCATCCCTAATATCCATGACAAACAAACATTGGTTCTTTTCCAGGGAGAGACTTAAAGTAGTTCTAAAGGCAAAAGGGTTTTTTGCCTTCATTCATTCTATGCATGAAGATAAAAAACCTTCTGCCCACAGCTTCCCCCTCAGCCCCCCCCCCCCCCCAATACTTACCTGAGCCTGATTTCGATCCAGCAATGTGCACAAGAGCAGCGGCTGTCCTGGGTCTCTCCCTCCTCATTGGCTCAGACACAGCAGCAGGAGCAATTGGCTTCAGCCAGTGAGGGAGGAGTGGGGGGCGGGGGCCAAGACACACAGAGCTGGCTAGAGAGTGAGCACACACAAGTGCCCCCAAGCAGCTTGTTCTAGGGGCCCTCAGCGGGGTAGAGGAGCAAGAAACACCAGCGGGTGACCTGAGAAGAGGAGGATCGGGGCTGCTCTGTGCTAAATCATTTTTTATTACAAAAAAGACTTGACCCAAGGCATACATGATGCCAGATATCAAAGTAAAAATAAAATATACAGTCCGATTATGTTTTTTCCTTTTTAAACGTTCAACATCCAGCTGTCCTCATACATAGAGACAGTAACTTACAGGAAGACCCCTGGACGGCCTGTTACCCAGACAGACATCCTGACCATCTCTCTCTCATTCCTATATACTAGAAATCCCATCTACTAGCATGTTCTGAAAACAGCTAGCTAGCACTGTTTCTTTGAAGTACAAGGGCAAGTGCAGGGGCAGTTGTAATCTATCTTCTTTGTCGTTATATAACTAGCGCTACTGTCCTACAGGAATAATTACTAATTATCTATCAAACTAGTATATGGGTCAGGGCCAGCTGTTCACTGTCCCTAGTCCTGAACACCCAGGTCTTATAAAAATGAAAGATGTCTACATAAATCAAATTTAGTCAATTTTATTATCCGAATTCTATATATACAGTACATTAGATTCAATGCCATACCTACATTTGAATAAAAGGATACTAAGAAGGTATGCACAGGTCTGACATATACTGTATGTCTACATACATACCTGTCTTGTCCCTCCCACCAGCCTGTGACAGGATAGTGAAAGATGAAACAGCAGAATAGTGAGCTCACCTTCTGTCACTCTGCTTTCTCCTTCTAGAAGCATGCCCCTTGTCGACATGTGAACTAATTGGCTTCTTGTGCTGCTTTTGACTCTGTCAACTTGAGCCCTGCTGTACAGGGACTGCAAGAGACATAAGGTCAAAAGCATGCCCATTGTCCACATGTGAACTAACTGGCTTCTTGTGCTGCTTTTGACTCTGTCAACATGAGCCCTGCTGTACAGGGACTGCATGGTCAAAATCAGCTTGCATTTAAAACATAAATTTAATCATCTATGGCCAGGGGCGGACTGACCATTTGGAAACTCAGGCGCTGCTCGAGGGCCCGGGGTCAGTAGGGGGCCCCATGAGATGCCCCTGGTACCTTTTTCATAGGCTTTTTTGAGTTTGGGCAAGGACACAGGGGCCCTATAATCCCCTATTGCCTGGGGGCCCCATGAGTTGTCAGTCCACCCCTGTCTATGGCTACATTCAACTGTGTTTACTTTGTATGAGGCTGAGGGCATGTAGCTTCAAGTGACTGAAAAGCAAACATGGTAAATTTTAATACATTGGGGGGAGTGTATTAATGGTCCTGTTGATGGATAATGTACTTTAGAGAAGGAATGAGCTAATTTCTGTATATTACAGCTATCTACTATATGTAATACGTACAGGTATAGAAGTTTTACATTCACCGGTTATGTTTTTAAAGAAATATGTTGCTTGGATATCAAAGACCTTGGCTCTTCTCATTTCCGATCTGTACACAATGTACAAAGTACTTAGCTGCACAAATATTATTAATCATATCCAAGAGATCTCATAATCAAGCTTGTAAAATTATGCAATGTGCCTAAATGAACTTATACAATGCCACATACTGTAGTTTAGTGTCCTTTAGACAAATTATAAATATTCTAGATTGGGAGGTTGGATTTTGCACAACTTTGATGAACCCAGAAAGAACCCTCAAAAACCAGAGGAGATCATATGAATTCCAAGCAGATAATGCTTTTGTTATTATCAGATCTCAGAAACTAGTGCTGCAAAGCAAAAGTGCTAATCATGGACAAAACTAATTTAAAAGAATTGCCAGGGAAACTGTGCTTATAATGTAATTTTACGTTCAGTGCACCTTGCTTAAGTTTCACAGTGGAAAGCGTTCAGGATGTGCTGGTATTCTTACATCAAAGCAAGTTGAAAGTTTGACTCGCTGGCTGCTTCTGATTAGTCATTTGACTTGCTGACATAGTGCTAACACGAGCAGGTTGCAAACTGACTGATCATTTTAATTTACCGGAAGAGAATGCTAGGAAACTGGTCACTGTAGGGTGAAGCATCTTAATTCTATTGATGGTACTGCTTTGCTGAGGAATTGCTTTGAATTCTGTTGAGACAAGTACATATAGGAATATCTTCATTTTACATAAAGATCTATATTTACAATTTAGACCACAAAGGTATAACTCGTTAATATTTTTGGTTTTTCAAGGTGGAGTTGTGTTGGGCAAGCCCAATTTTCACTGTACACAACATTCCCTTGAATCGCTCAAGGCAGTTTTTAAAAATTGTGCTCCTTCCCTTAGCTCAAGAAGGATATAGGCTTCATGCACACAGATGTTAACCATTTCAATACCGGGCAATTTTACACCTTCCTGCCCAGGCCAGTTTTCACGTTTCAGCGCTCTCACACTTTGAATGACAATTGCGCGGTCATACAACATTGTACCCAAACTAAAATTGTATCATTTTCTTCACACAACTAGAGCTTTCTTTTGGTGGTATTTAATCACTGCTGGGGTTTTTATTTTTTGCTAAATTAACAAAAAAAGACCAAAAATTTTGAAAAAAAAACACGTTTTTCTTTGTTTGTGTTATAAAAGTTTACAAATAAATAATTGTTCTTCATAAATTTAGGCCAAGATGTATTCTGCTACATGTCTTTAGTGAAAATAACCCAAATTAGGATGTATTATTTAGTTTGTAGGAAAGTTATAGAGTTCACAAACTATGGTATAGATCTGAAAATTGATCAATCCTGAAGTACTGACAGCCAATCTAATTTCTTGAGGTCCAAGAATGTCAGAATAGTACAGATATCCCCAAATGACCCCTTTTTGCAGAGTAGACAGTCCGACGTACTTCATAAGAGGAATGGCGAGTTTTTTGAAGTTGTATTTTTTGTGTCATAATTTTTCGGAAAATGAAAAAATGAAAAAAATACTTTTCACTATTTTGTTTTTACATACTGTCACCAGTGCAGTACAGCATCATCATATAACTGGCATGGCAGTGAACAGGGACACTGACTGGTGACAGTATGAAAAAAAAATATATATATTTTTTTTTTATTTATTTATTTATTTATTTATTATTTTTAATTTTTATTAAATTGTTTTTATTTTTTTTAAGATTTTTTTTTCATATTTTACTATGACCAAAGTAGTACAATGTTACCATAGTAACATTGTACTACTTTGGGGAAGTGATCAGTATTTTTTTTTTTCTTACACAATTTGCTTATAGCAAAAAATTACTTTGCTATAAGCAAGCATTTACCTGAATGAAATCGATTCATTCAGGTTTTTTTTTTTTTGTGCTTAGCTGTGATTTGGCCACAGCTAATCACATGACATGTGCATGTGACCTGCTGTGACCATTCACAGCTAGGCACTAGTATACAATGGATGGCATGAATGAAGCCATCCATTGTATACAACTGTCATGTAACCTGCTGTGATTGGTCACAGCAGGTCACATGGTACCGGCAACGAGGGCCGGTACTCAGATCTGTCATCGGCCGTGTCCGAGGTACACGGCCGGTAACAGATCGCACCGCTGCGCGGCTCTGCAACCGCGCGAACTGCGCATGTGCGGGAGCACGCCAAATGGCGTGCACCCGGAAAGCTGATGCATTTTTGCAGCCGCCAAACGGCTATAGGCCGGGCGGCTAATGGTTAAAAGAAACTCTCTTAGAAGCTGTCCTCCTGGCAGCAGCGTTTTTGTAGAAAACACGCCTGATGCTTGTAAAAGTATCTATCCCTTTTACAAGCGTTTAAGGAGCACTTACTAGTGTCAAGCGCTTGGGCATTAATTCATTTCATGGGCCAGAATGATAATTTATTCTGGCCATTGAAATGAATCAACGCTCAAGCGCTAAACGCGCTTAGCGTTTAGCCACATCAAGTGTTTTTTCTGCCAAAACGCTGCTGCTCCTGGACGCACTGGCCCTGAGTTTTTTTTTTCCTGCTGGTAAACACTACTGCTACTCAAAGCTTCTAAAGGTCTATGTGTACATGGACACATAGGATAACATGGAGGGCCATTTAGAAGCAGTAAAAAAAATACCTGATACCCTTGTGGCTGCAAAAACACCCTGTCTGTATAAGGCCTTAAAGTGTATCCATGATCAAAATGTAAATGGACAGCACAGTGGCTATATGGTTAGCACTTCCGTTTGGCAGTACTAGGGTAATTGGTTCAAATCCCAGCCATGGCACCTCCTGTTTAGAGTTTGCATGTTCTCCCTGTGTCTGTGTGGGTTTCCTCCCACACTCCAAAGACATGCTGGTAGGTTAATTGGATCATGTCTAAATTGGGTCTAGTATGTGTATGAATGTAAGTTAGATTCTACACCCCTTGAGGGTTAAGGACTGATGTGAATGTACAATATATATGTAGAGCACTGGATAAATTGACAGCTCTATATAAGTACCTGTAATAAATTCATATATTCATTTCATCATTGCATTTCAATAAGTTCTAGTTTACTTATAATACTCCTGAAGTTTGTAAGTTTCCATTGTAAAGAACCCTATACATTTATTTGACTTTATCTTAAATTCTGTGACACCTATTGTGTGACACTGCTATGTCACACATTCCAGAAGCCTGCTTTCTGGACTACAGAGGTGCCGAGAGGAGGAGTTTCAGAAGGCGGAGTCAGTAAGGAATAACTTTGCAAGGAGCAAGGTACCATTGGATATATAGTCTGTAGAAATAAAAAAAAAGCAGCAAAGGAGAAGCTGCGAAGCATGCAGGGAACCCAGGAAGTTCTGGAAAGAGATGACCAGCCGACAGGCAGAACTCACAACATGAAAGAAGATTTTTCAAGTAAGCTTATTGGGTTGTCAAAATTAATTATTGTTTGTACTGCATTGTATTACAATGCTCGTGTTATTAAAAGAAAGTGTATTCTGTGCCATAGAACTCCTTTAACCCTTTTGCTGCCAGAGCCGTTTTTGCATTTTTTGCACACATGTTTAAAATATTATTTGAGACCTGAAGATTGCACAAAACCCCCAAAAGATTATATATTTTCTGAAAGCAGACACCCTAGAGAATAAAACAGTGGTAGTTCCAATTTTTTATGTCACACGATATTGCCACAAAGGTCTAGAATATGCAACAGTTCAGTTAAAAAAACTAAAGTGAATTTTAGGGGAAAAAACAACATAAATTACCCACATTTTTATAAAATATAAAAAATGAGGTTGTGCTGAGTAAATAGATATCCAACATGCCAAACCTTAAATTTGTGTACACCTATGAAATGGCAACAAACTTCAATACCCTATATTTTCTATAGGCAATGCTTCAAAAACCCCTATAGGTAATCAGTTTAGTGTTACAGAGGACGTCTTGTGCTAGAATTATTGCTCTCACTATGGCCTGCATGATGATAATTAACACATATATCGCAATCAATGTTTTTACGCACAGGCACCGTGACATGTATGTTTTTGTTCATACATGCGTATATGTGAGAGTGGGGGGCTCAAAATTTTTTGAGGGGAATGTTACTGTATCTGCTTGGGTGTAACTATTTTTTGTGATTAAAAAAAAAAAAAATCACATAGGGACACAAAGTCCCCTATGTGATAATTCTTAGGTGACATGCAGGGTATAAAAGGCCCTGTATGTCTTCTCTGGCCTCCGCTCAATGTATTGCAATGCAGACTGCATTGCAACACATTGCTTCTTGGCTGTGCTAGCTGAGAAAGTGACAGCCGTGACCCGGAAGTGATGTCACACACGCCGCCTTCCAAGTCACAGAAAGAAGTGGAGGACAGCGGACGGTCATCCACTCTCCTGTCTCCCCTCCATCCACTTGCACCTGTCATGGCACTCCCTGGGCCCGCAGATGGGCAAGCAGGTCCCAGATACATGGCAGGATTGAGCACGCGGGAGTCACCGGTACTGGGGGCTGTGGAAGCAATTGGGCAACAGCGCAGCCGCCAAAATGCTTCCACAAGTGTATTGCATTTGATATATATATATATATATATATATATATATATATTGGCATTTGAGGAGATGCTTCTCAAACAAATGCCACTGGATACAATGATAACATAGATACCACTGTTGTATTTCAGTTGACAGTTGGCTATTGTTCTGTAGCCATGGTTACCAATAGCTTGACCTTCTAACATATATTACTTATGGCATGTATGGTACAACAGTTCCATCTTAAGGTCGAATTGGAGACTATCACCTATATAACTGGACAGTGTAATAAAGTAGAGAGGAACCACACCCATGTGGGATTGGCTGTCTATGCTTTCTAAATAAAATGCAACAGAAACTGACAAGGAGGATTCTAAGATGACTTAACACCAAGGAAGATCTCTGACAGAAGAAGAAATAGTTTTTCGCCCGATCTCCTGCAAAAGACAGAAGGTTTTTTTTACTATAATGCATTCTATGAATGAAGGTAAAACACCTTCTGCATGCAGCTGCCCCCCTAAATACTTTCCTGAGCTTGATCTCGATCCAGCAATGTGCAAGAGATCAGCGGCCTTCTTGGCTTTCTCTCTCATAACTGGACAGAGAGGCAGCAGCAAAAGCCATTTGAGAGAGAGGGGGTAATGGACACACAGATCTGGCTTGACAACGAGCACACATGAGTGCCCCCATAGCAGGCGCCTTGCCATGGGGGAACTCGGCAGGGGGAGAAGTCAGGAACGCCAGCGGGAAAACCCAAAAATAGGAGGATCGGGGCTGCTCTGTACAAAACCATTGCATAGGGCACGTAAGTAGGATGTTTGCTATTTTTTAAAAAATGGAGTCTTTAATTGTCCTTTCTTGTTAAGGGGGTTATTGTACAAAGTAAAACATACATTAATCCACATGCTTTGGTCCTCTTCTCTTCTACCCCAGAATGTGGGCAGGCACTTCTACATCACAACACGCAATAGAGGACTAGCTTTAGCCATTGGTCCTCCATCATAGGTGGAGTGACATCATCAAGAGAAGCAGTGAAAAGACTTGTCAAAGTCTCTCAAGAAGAGCAGATTCATGGGGAGGGTCATGACAACCAGAATTGGAGTGCAGGACAGTGGAAAAAGGTAAGTTTTACTTTGTGTTATAACATTCTCTTGACAAAACAAGCATTAAAGTGTTACTAAACCCACGACAGTAAAATCAGTCTGTAAATGCAGTAAAGCATACTTGTTATGCTGTGGAACCTAAGAGGTTAATCCTCTGAATTTTGTAAACATGCTGTTTGATCCTGACTTCTTTGATCCTCCCCTTCTTCCAGTGCTCTCCTCTTATCTCCTGATTAGACAGATGATGTGGAGACACTCTGCACATGTTCAATTTAGTGTGTATTGCTACAGAGAGGTCAGGGGATTTGTATCCTCCTAGAGCAGAAAGAAAACTCATCCTACAAGCTTTAGCTAGTGCTGGGCTGGACACTGATAGAAGCCACAAGACTGCTCTAACTTTTTTTTCTTGGGAGAATTCATGTGATTAGCACATGGCCAATCAGCACTGTCCAGACAGATGTCAGGGATTCTGCATCCTCCTAGAGCAAAATGAAAACTCCTCCTCCTACAAGCTTTAACCAGTGCTCTGCTGGACACTGATAGAAGTCACAAGACTGCTCTAACTGCTGATGAAAAAAGGTATTTAGCAGATTATATTTACTAAAATAATTGCACTTCCACGTTCTGTGTACTGTGGGAGACCAGATATAGTGGATGCAGGGTCCTGGGTTTAGTAACACTTTAAGGGGTGGGTGTGTGGATGTGTGTGTGTGTGGGGTGGGGGGGGTACATTTGTTATGATTTAACTACTGCATGGAGTTAGGTTTTAAACAAACAAACACTATTCATAATAAACCATTACCAATTCACCTGAGACATCCTTGTGTTCTCCAACAGATCCCATGGCACATCGTAATATTCAAACATCCTTGTGTTTGCAGCAGGCAAAGTGTCTTGTCACAGTCTTCTGATTAATTTGCTAATTAAATACCCTTTATAGCAAACATTCCAGTATGTGACAAAACAATTTATTTATCCACGTACTGCACAGCCACCTCTGACTCTGTACTCTGAAGAGCTTTTTACTGAAAAACAACAAGCCACTATTTGCATATAATGTCATCTGTGCTCCCTTGTCACCCAAATCCTGCTAGGGGCCCACGAAATGAAACAAATCTACTGACAATATGTATGAGTAACAATGCATCCTGTAAGAAACAATAGCTGCAACATATGGACCGAAGAGCTCCGGCAGAGAATGAATGAGATGATGAAGCTATTCCATTTCTCTTTCAAAATCATGTTTTCTGCTGATTTCCCCCAAGTTAAAAAGTCGTCATTCCATACAAACAAAAACAAAAGCTCTAATGAGTAGATCTCTCATAAATGATTATGTTTCAGGCATTGCTGAAGTGGCACGGCCATACAGAAGAGTTGTTCATTTTTAAACCCAGGTTTCTTTCATCTCTCACCACCAGTCTCTTGATAATCTTGAGCTGATTAACCCCCCGGCCCTTTTAGAGAGCCATTTAAACGCTAATGATAACAAGGCTTTCTCATCAAAAGTGCCTGCAGTACCACGCACTGCATTGACATCTCTAGTACACTTATAACCACGGATTTTGTACCTGCCGGGATGTTCAGTGACTAGAGTGTTCCGGCATTTAAGACTACTGAAAACGACAGACTGCAAGCGTTATCACAATGCTGCAGATTGTATAATTGTGGTAATACCAATGAGGAGAGCCAGTGCCAAGTTTATCAAAAAAAGCTATACTTTGAAGTTCTAGCTAAGGTACTTATTAGTAGAGCTTAGTAAACATGTATTTGATTATATCTTTGACTTAAAAAAAAAAATAGAAGAAATTTATTAGAAAACTATGTTGCTTAATTTTGAAAAACATAACAATTAACTATTTTTGACTGCAAATACAAATAGTTGTTTTCTTAACCCCTTGACACCGACGTCACACAGAACTGGGCTTTTTTCCATGGGGCCGCATATTTGCGTACCTGCCTTTGTGCTGGGAGCGCGCCGCACAGACCGGGGTGTCACTGAGAGCCCTGGGTCCCGTTCTAACGCCCGGGACTCAGGATTCCGGGTCACATGATGCCTGTGATAGCCTCTGATTGGCTATCACAGTGGTCAGTCACTGAACCGCCCGGCCCCCCTTGTTTTTTTTTTCTCTCTCTATAAATGGAAGAGAGAGATACATTATATCTCTCTAACTCCTGGCATAGAAGGGGGAAAAATGTTTGTTAAAAAGAAAAAAGAGATAAATAAATAAATATTAAAAAATAAAAGAAAAAAATAAGAAAAAATACCTAGATCAAGGCTTAATCTAGCTCAGTGCCAGGGTAAGTGTTTGGGTCAAGGTCAGGGTTAAAGGTCAAGGTCAAAGGTCCGAATTTTCTTTTTTTAAATTGGTATTAGTATCAGTGTGTTTTAGGTAATAAAAAATAAAAGACAAAATATGCACTATTGTTTCTGGGCTGTACTACGGGTACAAACAACAAATAACATACACATACATGGTATCGCTGTGATCGTCGAGAGCTGGAAAATTTATTTTGGGTTGTTTTTTGGTGGTAGGTTATGGCAGTAACAAGAAACACACAGCTAAATTAAAACTTTTTTTTTTTTTTTTACTATTCTGGGACAGTTTTCCTTTGATAATAAAAAAACAAATCAGGAGATATACATTACCATTTACCACCAAATGAAAGCCCAATTTGTCCTGAAAAAAAAAACAAGGTATAATTCCCCTGGATGTATTAAGTAGTTGTGATGATATGTACGGTTTTACTAACACATGTCAACGTTGCAAAATTGTGCTTAGGCATTAAGATTTGTTTTCCCCTTAGGCATGAAGGGGTTAAAGTATATTTCAATGTTTGCAGCCAAATGGGGAAAACACCTATATGTCCTCATTCACATAGTATGACAAAGGAAAAAGAAAAAAATTAAATGAGCTGCCCACCTACTTAGATGCTCTATTTTGGACCCTCCCCTCCAGCATGGGAAAAATCCTAGGTAGTTCTCTTTGTTTATGAGGGGGCTTGGGAGCTGTGTTTGCAATAATTAAAGTGTTACTAAACCCAGGACCCTGCATTCACTATATCTGGTCTCCCACAGTACATACTACATGGAAATGCAATTATTGTGTAAATATAAACTGCTAAATACCTTTTCTATTCTGAATGTACTTTGAAGTTCTAGCTTATTAGTAGAGCTTAGTAAACATGCATTTGATTATATCTTTAACTTTAAAATAAATGCAAGAAATTTACTAGAAAACTATGTTGCTTTATTTTAAAAAATATAAAAATTAACTACCACTGATGCCGGGCCCTACTGCGCCTACCTACACCTAGCCCACTCCACCTCCAGACGCTGGGCCTTCAGCACCTCCACTCATACCAACCCCCGGCTCAACTTGACCTAAAGACTTGAACCCTTGTTGAAATCCACCACACCGAGAGACCCCTCTGCACCCCAGACTTTCACCACTTAAGCGCCCCTGGAAACCGTTCATCCACACCTGATCCCCTCCCCCTTCTCCCCTAAACTCCAGCCACCAGAAGACATATCGACGAGATACGCCTCTGCCCGCTGGACTATCGACAACCAAGCCTCCCACCACTCCTATCCGCCCTCCTGGGCACCTCCCCAAAATGCCTCTTCCACTCCTCCTTCTCATTTTCCTCTCCTCCGTTCCCAAAATCCATTCACTATATCCCTCTGCTCCTCCCAAACAATTGTATATTGTGTCCTCACTGCTTCCTTCACCCCTCTACGGCAACCACCACCTCCTCCTATTACTCCACTCTCCCACTGACCCGAACACCTCCACTAGTAGTTTCTCACGCTCCTGCACATCCCACTCCCATGCCACCTTTCTCACCCTTCTCCTCCTCCTAACTGCGGGGGACATCTCCCCGAATCCTGGCCCTCCACCACCTCCCTCACCCACACAACACCCTCCCGCCTCCACGTCCTGCCGCAACCCCCGCAACTTAGTATCTGTCCCCCTGCTCCCTAAAATCTCCCCCCCGTTTTCATGTGCACTCCTGAACGCCTGATCGGTGTGCAACAAGCTTACCGCCATCCACGACCTCTTTGTTTCCCGCTCCTAGCGATTACGGAAACCTGGATTCAGGACACTGACTCTACCTCCCCTGCTGCACTCTCCTATGGAGGTCTCACCTGGACCCACTCACCCAGGCCCAACTGTCGTAAAGGTGGTGGGGTTGGTCTGCTCCTGTCACCGCAGAGCACCTTCCGAGTCCTCCCAAACCCCCCCTCTCTATCCTTCTCCTCCTTCGAGGCCCACTGCGTCCGACTATTCTCCCCAACCCCCCTGATGATTGCTGTGATATACCAGCCTCCTGGATCCATATCCCACTTTCTGGATGACTTTTCCTCCTGGCTACCCTTCTTCCTCTCCTCTGAGCTACCCTCCATCATCCTTGGGGATTTCAACATCCCTGTCAACCTCGACAACCCGGCCACATCCCATCTCCTCCACTTAACCTCCTCCTTTGCACTTGCACAGTGCATACAATCCACCACCCACTCCAATGGTAATATCCTTAATCTTGTCTTCTCCAACTGCTGAGCTTCCCACAACCTCACTAACACCCCCTTCCCTCTCTCTGACCACAACCTGATTACCTTCTCTATCTCCTCATCCTCCAACGCCTACCCCTCCAAATGTCACACTACTACCAGCCGTAACCTCCGCAACCTTAACCCTGCCCCCCTCCACTCTGCAGCTGTTCAACTTCACGACAGCATCTTTCCCCTGTCCTGCCCCGACTTGGCAATGACTGCCTACAACAACGCGCTGTCAACAACCCTTGACTCACTAGCGCCTTTAACCACACACAACATCAGACCCTGACCGCTCCAGCCCTGGCAGACTGATCACACCAGATCCCTCAAACGACACAGTCGTGCCCTGGAGCGACTATGGCGCAAAACCAAATCCCAACAACCCTTCACCCGCTACAAATCTGCCTTCCACACCTACACCTCCTCCCTCCATGCAGCCAAACAAGCCTGCTTCCTGACCCTCATCAAGGCCCTCTCCTCCAATCCTCACCGACTCTTCTCCACCTTCAACTTTCTACTCTCGCCACCCCCACCTCCACCCAGCACCTCACTCACCGCCCTTGAGATTGCCAATCACTTCAAAAACAAGATTGACACAATTCGCAAGGACATTGCCGCAACTCACACGCCCTCTCAACCCTTCCCCTCTCACACAGCTACCCGTTCATCCCCCCTCTCCCTCGACATAACCCGCAGGGACTTCGTCGCTGCTCAAACTCCCTCCAACCCCATTCCCCCTCACTCAGCTACCCCCTCATCACCCCTCTCCCACGGCCCCACCACTGCTCTGACCTCCACTTCCACCCCACCCTACATTCCTCATACTGAAGCCCCCCCAACACTCCACACCTTTGATCTTACTACCATCGAGGAAGTCTCCAAGATCCTCCTCGATCCCCTACAGTCCGGCTTCCGTCCCCTACACTCCACCGAAACTGCCTTACTCAAACTCTCCAACGACCTGCTAACTGCCAAAGCTAATGGCCACTATTCAGTGCTCCTACTCCTTGACCTCTCTGCGGCCTTCGACACAGTCGACCACCCCCTCCTCCTCAAAAAAATACACTCCCTTGGCCTCAGAGATTCTGCTCTCTCCTGGCTCTCATCCTACCTGTCACAACGCTCTTTTAGCGTTACCTATAATGCTACCACCTCCCCCTCACTCCCCCTCTCTGTTGGGGCCCCTCAAGGCTCCGTCCTCGGGCCCCTTCTCTTCTCCATCTACACCTCCTCCCTTGGCCAACTCATACACTCTCACGGCTTCAACTACCACCTTTATGCCGACGACACACAAATCTATTTCTCAACCCCCCACCTCACCACCTCAGTCTCTGCCCGAATCACACACCTACTGAGCGACATATCAGACTGGATGTCGCTCCACTTCCTTAAACTGAACCTCTCCAAAACCAAGTTTCTTGTCTTCCCCCCAGCCCGGACACCACCACCCATTGACTTCTCCATCACATCCAACAACGCCACCATCAAACCCGCCCCCCAGGCCAGAGTACTTGGTGTCATTCTGGTGTCCAACCTATCCTTCCAGTCCCAAGTCCAATCTTTAACAAGCTCGTGCAGACTCCACCTCAGCAACATTGCCAAAATACGCATGTTCCTAACCCCAGAAACCACTAAACAGCTCATCCACTCTCTCATCATATCACAACTCGATTACTGCAACTCCCTCCTCACTGGCCTGCCTCGCCACAGGCTATCCCCGCTTCAGTCGATCCTGAATACGGCTGCCAGACTCATTCACCTTTCCAACCGCTCCATTTCCGCCACCCCCCTCTGCCAATCCCTCCACTGGCTTCCGATTGTGCAATGGATCAAATTCAAAATCCTAACACTGACATACAAAGCCGTCCACCATAGTGCCCCGAACTACATCACTGACCTAATATCAAAGTACCACCCAGCACACACACTCCGCTCCTCACAAGACCTCCTTCTCTCTAGTTCCCTGGTCTCCTCCTCCCATGCCCGCCTCCAGGACTTCTCCAGGGTGTCACCCATCCTCTGGAACTCCCTGCCCCAACCCATCAGATTATCACCTACTCTCCGCTCCTTTAGGCGCACCCTGAAAACCCACCTCTTCAGGGAAGCCTACCCCACCCCCTGCTAACTTGCCAACCTCCTCCACTCTTCCTACCACCCCATACCCCACAGCTATCTCCTCCTGTACCACTATCCCCTCCCTCCTAGATTGTAAGCTCAAAAGAGTAGGGCCCTCGATCCCCCATGTTTTGCATTGTATTGTTGTTGTTCTGTCACATGTTCTGTCCCCCTTTGTAATGTACAGCGCTGAGCAAACTATTGGCGCTTTATAAATACTGTATAATAATAATAATAATAACTATTGTTGACTGCAAATACAAATAGTTGATTTCTTAAAGTATATTTCAATGTTTGTGCCAAACATAGTATGACAAAAGAAAAATAAATAAATTAAATGTGCTGCCCACCTACTTAGATGCTCTATTCTGGACCCTCCCCTGCAGCTTGGAAAAATCCTAGGTAATTATCTTTGTTTATGAGGGGGCTTGGGAGCTGTGTTTGCCATAATTAAAGTGTTACTAAGCCCAGGACCCTGCATTCACTCCATCTGGTCTCCCACAGTACACAGAATATGGATATTATATTATTGTAGTAAATATAAACTGTTAAATATCTTTTCTCATCAGCAGTTAGAGCACTCTTGTGACTTCTATCAGTGTCCAGCAGAGCACTGGTTAAAGCTTGTAGGAGGAGTTTTCTTTCTGCTCTAGGAGGATACAGAACTCCTGACCTCTGATTGGACAGTGCTGATTGGCCCTGTGCTGATCACATGCACTCTCCCAAGATAAAAACAACTCTCTAGTAATACACACCAAACTGAACATGTGCAGAGTGACTCCACACAATATGTCTTATCAGGAGATAAGAGGGGGGCACTGGAAGAAGGGGAGGATTAGAGAAGTCAGGATCAAACAGCATTTTTACACAATGCAGAGGACTGACCCCTAAAGTTCCACAGTGAGTATAAATGTTGTGGGTTTAGTGACACTTTAAAGTGGTTGTAAACCTCAGACATGAAATATGAACAAAGCATATCCCGCTATAGCAGGGGTCTCCAAACTATGGCCTTTCAGCTGTTGAAGTACTTGTCCCATCATGCCTCTGCCTCTGGGAGTCTTGCTTGTGGCTGGCAGTCTTGCTTGTGGCTGGCAGTCTTGCAAGGCCTAATGGGACTTGCAGTTTCTCAATACCTGGAGGGCCATAGTTTGGAGGCCCCTGCTCTATAGCATGCACTAGTCTCAAATATTAGGACTAAATGTAATTTCTGTCTGCTTCTTTGTTCCTCTGCTATCAGCATTAATAATTTCTGCCACGTTTTCCTGACACCAAGAGAAAAACGGTGACAGGGGAGGGACCTCCAGCAGATTGACAGACTCAGCTCTGTTCTTGCGAGCTGTGTGGAGGGGGGATTGTCTCTTCCCTCCAATCAACTCTCAGAGCTCTCCTCTCTGAGCTCTGAAGTGTGTAATTTCAGCTCTCCACCACCTTTTTTTTTGAACTGTCAGACAAGCTTCATAAATTCAGCACTTTAAACAGATGTAGAGAAGAGAGGACTACAGATAAACAGGTGCAACTTATGTAAGAGGATTTGTTTCATCTCTGTGTATCTCCTGAGGCCAGTCACTTCACTGGGTTTAATCCTGTCTGTGTTCTGCAGGCAGATCTTCATTATCAGATGTAACCAAATGTAAAAAATATTTATCCTAACAAAGGGGTAAGGAGTCTGTCACGGTTCTCCCACACGCCACGCCCACAGCGACTAGCTAACCGAGGCACGCAGACTTAACTTCTAATGTATATAAAACCGGCAGTGATACACTTTCACAGCCCGCACTGCCTCTTGGCCACCACTGGAGGGAGACTCCAATCCAGCCGGCCGACCACACACTGGCAGATACAAATCTTAAATACAATCTGGTTCACTAATTAGGGTTGAGGAGCAGCCCAGCAATCACACACCCTTCTAGGATTCCTCCAGCTATCCTACAAGCTAGAGCCCCAGTGTTAATCACTCTTCTACTGTCCACACCCCCCCCACACCAGACACACCACAAACGGCAGCTTGCCACCACCCAACAGTTTATCCGCAGTACGGTCTGTTGGGACACCACGCACACACAGATCTCCGTCTGGCAGATCTGCTACCTTTACAATCTGCACGCAATCTGCCAAAACACAGTGCAATTGCATACAGATAGGCAATGAACTTGACCGAGCATTTAAAGACACTAAAATACAATGCAATCTAATCTCTCCAGAGATATGAGCCCGCTTAAGTACCCAGAAGTCACTTATTAATTTTAAGATTTAACATCCCAAAAGTAGGCAATGCATAAAATATGTACAAAGTATAAAAAGTTACAAAAAATAAAAAAAATACAAGAAGACACACAATTGACTATTCACTATAAAATAAAAGGGAATAAAAAACAGAAATAAAACTTTTACCAAGATTTATCCTGAGACTGGAGCAAGTCAGGGAAGTCCGCAATCCGTTAGTCGATTGAACTAGCTCCATACGAATCACAACGTCCATACCTCAAGTCCTTAATTTATGGGAATATGGACATGGGCTGGACATGAGTCCATGGCCAATCAACCCTGGGGGGTGTTCCCGTACCAGCCCACAGGACGTTTTGGGTACTGAAATGCCCAAAGTCGATTGGACCAAAAACGGTTTGAATCACCAAGTTAGGAATTGAATTTCCGACACCAGCACATCAGTCCGATTGCGACAGTACAAATAGATGGTCCACTGTCACAATCCGGCCTCACATAACCATTTCCTGCATTTATCTGACATTCTACATAGTCCACAAATACGGTTTTTACATGCAGATGTAGCCTACAGAGTTCCCAATCAGAAGGAAGTATTTTCATCTTTCTGCAACTAATATTTTAGCTTTTATGAGAGATAAAATCTAGTCCTTTGATCTGTGATATACTTTAAAGCTCCCCCAGACAAATCGGAGCCCCCCTGGTGTCATGAAGCCAAAACGTCTGCGTTCCTCTTTTAATCATTTCAATACCGGGCAATTTTACACCTTCCTGCCCAGGCCAGTTTTCACGCTTCAGCGCTCTTACACTTTGAATGACAATTGCGCGGTCATACAACATTGTACCCAAACTAAAATTTTATCATTTCTTCACACAACTAGAGCTTTCTTTTGGTGGTATTTAATCACCGCTGGGGTTTTTATTTTTTGCTAAATTAACAAAAAAAGACCAAAAATTAAAAAAAAAAAACACGTTTTTCTTTGTTTCTGTTATAAACGTTTACAAATAAATAATTGTTCTTCATAAATTTAGGCCAAGATGTATTCTGCTACATGTTTCTGGTGAAAATAACCCAAATTAGGATGTATTATTTAGTTTGTAGGAAAGTTATAGAGTTCACAAACTATGGTATAGATCTGAAAATTGATCAATCCTGAAGTACTGACAGCCAATCTAATTTTTTGAGGTCCAAGAAAGTCAGAATAGTACAGATATCCCCAAATGACCCCTTTTTGCAGAGTAGACAGTCCGACATACTTCATAAGAGGAATGGCGAGTTTTTTGAAGTTGTATTTTTTCGGAAAATTAAAAAATTAAAAAAATTATTTTCACTATTTTTTTTTTTACATACTGTCACCAGTGCAGTACAGCATCATCATATAACTGGCATAGCGGTGAACAGGGACACTGACTGGTGACAGTATGAAAAAAAAAATATATATATATATATTTTTTTTTATTATTTTAAATTTTTTATTACATTTTTTTTTATTTTTTTAAGATTTTTTTTTCATATTTTACTATGACCAAAGTAGTACAATGTTACCATAGTAACATTGTACTACTTTGGGGAAGTGATCAGTATTTTCTTTTTTTTTTTTTTACACAATTTGCTTATAGCAAAGAATTACTTTGCTATAAGCAAGCATTTACCTGAATGACATCAATTCATTCAGGTTTTTTTTTTTTTTTTTGTTTAGCTGTGATGTGGCCACAGCTAATCACATGACATGTGCATGTGACCTGCTGTGACCATTCACAGCTAGGCACTAGTATACAATGGATGGCATGAATGAAGCCATCCATTGTATACAACTGTCATGTGACCTGCTGTGATTGGTCACAGCAGGTCACATGGTAGCGGCAACGGGGGCCGGTACTCAGATCTGTCATCGGCCATGTTCGAGGTACATGGCCGGTGACCGATCGCGCCGATGCGCGGCTCTGCAACCGCGCAAACTGCACATGTGCGGGAGGACGCCAAATGGCGTATACCCCGGAAAGCTACAGCATTTTTGTGGCCGCCAAACGGCTATAGGCCGGGCGGCTAATGGTTGAACTTCAGGAAGGTGGCAAAGTCTGATTATAGTCAAATCTTATTGGCACCCAGGTGTCACTTCCAGAGGAAGCTCTGTCCCTTCAGATGCTAATTGCTGACCATCTATCTCTGAATACCTATGACTGAATATATGACTGAATATTTCTTTAATGACAAAGAAATGAAACTAAATTTACAATTACATATTGCTACTGATCACATCTCAGCTACTCAAATCTGTACATTTATGTCACAGTGTCATAAAACTGAAACGTACTGTAAATGTAATATTATGCATGTTACCAACCCTTAGATGTGGTGACTGCATTAATTTCCTGCCAGTATCCTGCCAGTAACACACCTCCTATGTTAGGATATCTGTATTCTGGATAAAGTAGTAAAGCAGACACTTTTGGACAGCAGCATTGTCAGTTTAGAGGGAGGTTAGTGTTAGATGTGCTAGCAGATTTAGATACACTAACAAATTGAAGCTGAACTTCAGCTCACACTACAGTTACACAAGCAACATCAATATTTGTTTTCCTTTTGGGATGAAGGTTTTTACATAAATAAATAAACGATGATCATTGTAACAACCCCTGTCAGTGGCAAATGACCTTTTGACTGCTACTTTGCTTGAAAAGCTTGGTCTGTTAAAGTAATTTGAAAAACAAATATGTCACTCCTCCATTGTCTGTTTGCCTTTAATAATTTTGTGTCTGCTTCACTCCATAGCTAGGGGATGCTCTGTATAGTTAGTTCCACCCAACTTCTTTGTGCTTTTATCTTCTATTCACCACATGTACTGCATACTGCTGGAGCTATACATACTATGATTTTTTTTCTACCTATCTGATATGCATCTATTATGATCTGCACAAGTTTTGGATTAAAGCTTTCTACAATCTGCAAGAGGTAATTGGATCGAGCTGCTATATGCTAATTCTACTGAGACTGTAACTTACAGTTATCTTCCCACAAATGAATTCAGATATATATATATATACAATATATAACACGTTCGGTGTCTAGATTGGAGAGGCAAAACAAAAACAGACTTTCTGGATGCATCACCAGATAAAAATAAAGGAAGAAAGCCTAAAAAAGAAAACTTATGCAACCACCACAGAACTGGTAAGCTGCAATATAATATACCAAAAAAGCTTCCTGGTACCAAATCCTATTGATACAGAAGAAAAAGAAATCGAACTGCTAGGTACGGCAAAGGCATTGGATTATTTGGGCACACAAAGAAACCATACAGTAAAATACATGCAATCATTTATTGACATAAAAGAGTCATATCTTCATGATAGGACCCATAGTACAAACATGCCCCACAAATAAACATAAGATAAACAAGATACATATGTGTAAAATTAAGCTGAGCTTATGTGGAGAGAACGGATGAGCGGTATGGAAGTCTGGAAGGCGGACATAGGGGACTAGAGCTTGGAGCGAGCCAATAAAGAAGTCGAAAGCCAGTTGTAGTATATAGAAATTCTATAATAGGAAGTATTGAAACTGTACCACCGAATGACAAAGGTATCCCAAATTTACATAGATAAAAACACTTGAGTTGGCCAGTACTCACAGTAATTCTATAGATTGTCTACTTCCAGCAGGGACATAAAAACCTTATATCCATAAAGACATGGAGAGGAACACAGATGACAAAGACATTGGTGGGCCTGCAAAATAGCCATATATTAATGGTATCGAATAATTAAAATTGGTGTTCTTGCCATATCAAGCGGGATCAACAATATAACCCATCTACATAGCTGGCCAGCAAGAGTAACATAATCTTACGTATATTTGTGTGTTTGTTTGCATATTCATTTTGTATTCTCTTTGTACATGCATTAGCACTATTCTCTCTCATATTCAAGCTACGGCTCTGAAAAAGCCAAATGCACAGGCAAAATGCGTTGACCGTATTTTAATGTATGCAAATTGTAACTATGTGCTTAGTGGTATTTTATATATACATGAGGGAGGCATTGTGCTTATAATTACGATCTTTCTTGCTCCCTCTTTTGAGGGGCATGTTTGTACTATAGGTCCTATCATAAAGATATGACTCTTTTATGTCAATAAATGATTATATGTATTTTACTGTGTGGTCTGTTACTGTGCCCAAAGAATCCAATGCCGTTTCTGTACCTAGAAGTTTGGCTTCTTTTTCTTCTGCAATATAATATATTTTTGGTTTTGGTTTTAATACCCCTTTAAAGCTGTAGAGGCTGGGCTTCTTGCATTGTACGTTAATGAGGACAGACGTGGGACAGGCTCATTCTAATGTTCAATAAACCTTGCAGTCAGCCATGACACCTACTCCTGAGAAACACCTAAAATGTAAAAAGTATTTGTTTTGTTATAATGCATGCTGTGTAAATGGGAACACATAAGAAACATATGGTGAGATTTCACTTGTCATGAAAATGCCTTGAATATTTCCCCCTACCTCCCTAAATTCTTTCCATTGCATTGATTTTCATTATGCAGCCCTACCCAGCACTCCATAGCCTTTCCAGCAAAAGCATCCCCGTAAGTTCTTCTTAGTATGAACACACACTTTGGCCTCATTCATACCCGTGGTGAGCAGTATTCCAAATGTCCAGCAAAATAAGATCCAACCATTGGAATAAAGGGGGGTACTGGCCATGCATGTGTACTAAATATAGGAATCAGTAGAGAAACATTGTAAAGATCACTAAAGCAGGGATGAATTCCTACTTTAACAGTCATTATTGGGGCCTCTATCTACATTGGTATTTATCCCTTCCTGCTCTGATAAAAAATATTTTGGATCTCCCCCTAAAGCTGGGCATACACTTCTAAAATGTAAAAAAAATCTGCTTCCTCTACCCATGCTGCAAAGCGCAGATGGACGAATCTCCTGCTGTTGCTTTTGTATTCTGACACCCTCCACTGGCAACAAGTTAGAATAAACAAAGAGTGTGACTGACAACTCATGGGGCCCGCGGGCAATAGGGAATCATGGGGCCCCTGTGTCCTTTCCCAAACTCAAAAAAGCCTATGAAAAAGGTACCAGGGGCATCTCATGGGCCCCCTACTGACCCTGGGCCCTCAGGCAGTGCCGAGGTTCCAAATGGTCAGTCCGCCCCTGAGTGTGACCAGAAGACCAGTCACATAGCAAATTTCAGTTGGTTCATCAGGAACCAACCAAAATTCTCAAAGTGTATGGCTAGCTTTAATTTCTGTCCTGGTGACTGTTGACACAATGATTAATGAGGATGGATCTCCAAACCAGGGGAAAAAAAGAACAGAAATAAAAACGCTACACAGTCTCTAATCTTTCCGTACTGTACCAAAAACAGTAAAAAAACATACTGAATTGAGCTCTATTGGTATACAAATATATATATATATATATATTATATATATATATATATATATATATATATATATATACTGTATCTGTTACACAAGACATATACAGTGGGGCAAAAAAGTATTTAGTCAGCCACCAATTGTGCAAGTTCTCCCACCTAAAAAGATGAGAGAGGCCTGTAATTGGCATCATAGGTAGACCTCAACTTTGAGAGACAAAATGAGGAAAAAAATCCAGACAATCACATTGGCTGATTTGGAAAGAATTTATTTGCAAATTATGGTGGAAAATAAGTATTTGGTCACCTACAAACAAGCAAGATTTCTGGCTCTCACAGACCTGTACCTTCTTCTTTAAGAGGCTCTTCTGTCGTGCACTCATTACCTGTATCAGTGGCACCTGTTTGAACTTGTTATCAGTATAAAAGACACCTGTCCACAACCTCAAACAGTCACACTCCAAACTCCACTATGGTGAAGACCAAAGAGCTGTCGAAGAACACCAGAAACAAAATTGTAGACCTGCACCAGGCTGGGAAGACTGAATCTGCAATAGGCAAGCAGCTTGGTGTGAACAAATCAACTGTGGGAGTAATAATTAGAAAATGGAAGACAAACAAGACCACTCATAATCTCCCTTGATCTGGGGCTCCACGCAAGATCTCACCCCGTGGGGTCAAAATGATCACAAGAACGGTGAGCAAAAATCCCAGGACCACACAGGGGGACCTAGTGAATGACCTGCAGAGAGCTGGAACCAACGTAACAAAGGCTACCATCAGTAACACACTACGCCGCCAGGGTCTCAGATCCTGCAGTGCCAGACGTGTCCCCCTGCTTAAGCCAGTACATGTCCGGGTCCATCTGAAGTTTGCTAGAGAGCATTTGGATGATCCAGAAGAGGATTGGGGGAATGTCATATGGTCAGGTGAAACCAAAATAGAACTGTTTGGTAGAAACACAACTCGTCGTGTTTGGAGGAGAGAGAATACTGAGTTGCATCCACAGAACACCATACCTACTGTGAAGCATGGGGTGGCAACATCATGCTTTGGGGCTGTTTCTCTGCAAAGGGACCAGGACGACTGATCCATGTACAGGACAGAATGGATGGAGCCATGTATCGTGAGATTTTGAGTGCAAACCTCCTTCCATCAGCAAGGGCATTGAAGATGAAACGTGGCTGGGTCTTCCAACATGACAATGATCCAAAACATACCGCCCGGGCAACAAAGGAGTGGCTTCGTAAGAAGCATTTCAAGGTCCTGGAGCCAGTCTCCAGATCTCAACCCCATAAAAAACCTTTGGAGGGAGTTGAAAGTCCATGTTGTCCAGCGACAGCCCCAAAACATCACTGCTCTAGAGGAGATCTGCATGGAGGAATGGGCCAACATACCAGCAACAATGTGTGCCAACCTTGTGAAGACTTACAGGAAACATTTGACCTCTGTCATTGCCAACAAAGGATATATAACAAAGTATTGAGATGAACTTTTGATATTGACCAAATACTTATTTTCCACCATAATTTGCAAATAAATTCTTTCCAAATCAGCCAATGTGATTGTCTGGATTTTTTTTTTCTCATTTTGTCTCTCAAAGTTGAGGTCTACCTATGATGCCAATTACAGGCCTCTCTCATCTTTTTAAGTGGGAGAACTTGCACAATTGGTGGCTGACTAAATACTTTTTGCCCCACTGTATGTGGACAATAATTGAAGATTAAATAAGTTTTTAATTATGCCTTTCTATTGCAATCTGCAGCTAGCAATGATTAATAACTGACAAAATAAAAATGTAGTTCCTCTTCCTGGTAACTATAACAAATGCATTAATGACAGGATTTCCCAGAAGATGTAGCCTCGGTTGCTCTAAATATGCCCTAAAGCAAAATTTCAGTTTAAGAAAAAATGCCAAGGAACAGCAAAAAAAAAAAGTTTTGCTGTAATACTGACCTTTGATCAGGAGTTATCCCCTGCAGTGATTCCTTTTTCCAGTGGATGTCGCAAGTCTTTAATGTTGGATCAGCAACACTAGCTGAACTTTAGCTTGAAATCAAAGCTGTGCTTTTGCTATGCAGTGTTTAATTGAAAGCTCAACTCTGAGAAAAGTTTAAATTAATTACTTGTTTTGTCTAGTGTAGAAGAGAAACACTACACTTACCCGATCCTCTGCTTCTCTGCCAGATGGTTCTCCCCTCCATGCTCTGGTGGTGGACTGTTCCTCTGTGTCATCTTGCCAACTTATCCAATACAGGGTTATGGACCCTGCTTTGGTCTTGATGATGTCAGAATGCTAGACCACTGAGCAGGGGCGGACTGACCATTTGGAAACTCGGGCACGGGTCAGTAGGGGGCCCCATGAGATGCCCCTGGTATCTTTTTCATAGGCTTTTTTGAGTTTGGGCAAGGACACAGGGGCCCCATGATCCCCTATTGCCCGGGAGCCCCATGAGTTGTCAGTCTGCCCCTGCCACTGAGTGTGGGGGAGAAGAGGCTGTGGGTCCACTCTAGAAGCAGGAAGGAGCAGAGAATCAGTTAATTAAATGTAGAATTCATCGCTGAAGCTGCTGCTGAATTGTATTGGGTCCTTTCTGACCTGCACCTGGAGCAGAGAACATCAATGCACCTTGAAGGTTTAAATGGGCTTTATTTAAAAGCAAAGCCATAGAAAGGACTGGGTTAATTAACAGCAGTTTACACCCAGTGTTCCTTTTTGTTCACCACATCCACCTGGGAAGCAATTGGTTGCAAAAATGTGCACTAAGTGAGCGCTAGAGAGTGATACCAGCATATCATGAAAATTAATGACAATCTAAAACAGTACAGCCTACCTACTGAAGAGATTCCCTATCTAATCACTAGGCAGTGGGACAATGTAGATAGTGTGCCAGCAATTGGGCCCTTAAGTTGGAGCTCAACATGGTGGCAGAGTTGGCTCAGCGCTGATTACTCTGATTTTGGTCCTGAGCAGTCCCTTGGAGGCTGAAAAAGGGTTTTCACTCTCGTGCCAGCTTTCTGCAGCTGTAGCAGTTGATGGTGACTGGAATACTGAAGTAGAATGGCTGGAACACCCTGGAACAGTAGCACAGTCAATAGCTTTCAGCCTGATCCCTGCATCCAGTTTGGCATGCAATTCAGATACAGCACAGCACACCTCTTCTGGTAGGACAGATTTTCTGGCAGCAGCACGTGGTCACCAGCTTACAACCTTGAGTCCAGTACACAGGTTCCTAGTCTAAGCAGTTTCTGGGCAAACACTACACAGTTCAGCTCCCAAGGTCTGTAGAAGCAGTCAAAGAAAGTATTACTCCTGTTTTCTCACTCACAGGACACTTCCCAGGCATATACTGTACTGACCAGGCACTCCTTTTCTCCAAGCAGTTTGCAAGACCTCCAATCAGGTCCCTGCCTTCTCCAGGTGATGTAAGAGGCTAAAAATAGCCAGCAGCCAATCAGGAGGCAGCTTGGCCCAGGCAGCCAATCAGAAGTCATTCTTCCCCAGGATTGTTAGAGGAAGGTCCTCTTCAGCTGTAGCAACAGCCAATTAGGGCACAGTCCAGCCTCCTCTCTCCCTGTCCATCACAGGGGGGGGAAGAGAAAAAAATTTTCTTGCTGCTGTTTATTTTCTCAGTGTCACTGGGCAGAATTTAAAGCCCCGTGCAGCATTAATCTTAAAAGAGAAGTTTGTGATTTTTTTTTAATCATATTTACGTACGTGGATGCATCATTGATCCAATGCTGCATCTGTCCCTTGCTGGCTCTAAGGCTGAGAACTGAGCAATCAAACACCACTGATCGCTCAGTTCTCCCCACCACTCTGAGCAGAGAGCAGTGACTGTTATTCACCACTGTCTGCTCTCCCCCTCTAGTGCTCACTGGAGTGCAGGGCTAGGGAGGGGAGGGTGGCTGGCTCAGTCTCTCAGAGGTGCACCAGTCTAGGCTCTTGGGTGAATCCCGACCATATGGTCCCGATCTTTCCCCAGCCTGGACAGGCTCTGTGACGTCAACCGACAGCGAGCTTTAAATAAATAAATAAATAAAATAGAAGGTCAGTATTTCATGTGTACTAGAGAGTTTACATGAATGCAGAGATATACACTTAACTTGATTCTCCTTCTCCTCCTTACCAAGTGTATCTCAGTTGGAAATCAAGGCTCCATATATATACTTACTTTGTGTAAATATGGGCCTTGTAGTGTGGATGATACAGGTTCCAAAATGCAGGATGCATCTCAATTGCAGCAATAAGCTACTCTCGTGACACCTCTTTTTTTTCCATAACAGCAGCATAAACGAAACACAGCCATTACACAGCATATACAGTACCTAGAGGGGTCAAGGCCACCGGTACTTTCAGTTCAGACAGGAATTCCTGGATTGTCATTTTACTCATCAACAAAAAAAAAATTTCTGTCCACTGCAATCAATTTACATCTGTAAATGCAGAACTTGCCTAAATGCATGCATTCAGATGCTTTTAGACTCCTTAAACATTTTTTCTAAACAAAAATTTTCTCTACTGAATGCACGTATGATTTTTTTCTGCCTATAAACACTTCCCTTCAAGTACATCTGTAAACACCCAAGTGTGCATGAACACACAGGGTA
This sequence comes from Staurois parvus, assembly GCF_062004578.1. Classification (NCBI taxonomy): domain Eukaryota; kingdom Metazoa; phylum Chordata; class Amphibia; order Anura; family Ranidae; genus Staurois; species Staurois parvus. The sequence continues at coordinate 3,452,290 of NW_028317941.1, forward strand.
TCATAGAGGTGCTTTTACAGGCTGGAAAAAAAAGCCAAACGTCTGTATAAGCAGTATTTTTCTGCCCAGTATGCATGAGGCCTTCAAGAATTTTCCTTCCATTTCCTGTTGCGTCTTTAGGACAGGAAGAGAAATATCCCCAGCAGGAAACAAGCAATAAAAATCACCCTATAATTGGGCATAATCCGCAAGAGGAAGAAGATAAAATGACCCTACATTTCTTCCAAGGCACAGATGTTTGACACATCGAGAGTGGCTTTTCTCTATGAAGAACGCCAACATATAAGGAGTTACATCTGATGGTGTGGAGGGAACTGTGATTGATGATATTTGATACCATTGAGCGAGTTTCGACTACTCAGTAAAATGGGGGGGGGTCAAACACATCTGGTAAGCCTTCTGTGAGCACAGTGTGGGGTAACACATTTGCATGTGTTGATAACACGGTTTCATGACTTGAAAAGTAACCAGTTTCCCTATACAAAATTTTCTTCTGGAGATGGGACTTTTATAGATGAACTTTTTTATTCCCACACTCCAAAGACATGCTGGTTAGTTAATTAGATCCTGTCTAAATTGGCCCTAGTATGTGTATGTATGAATGTAAGTTAGGGACCTTAGATTGTACGCCCCTTAAGGGTTAGGGACTGATGTGAATGTACTATATATATACAGTGGGGATCGAAAGTTTGGGCACCCCAGCTAAAAATTTGAATTAATGTGCATAAAGAAGCCAAGGAAAGATGGAAAAATCTCCAAAAGGCATAAAATTACAGATTAGACATTCTTATAATATGTCAACAAAAGTTAGATTTTATTTCCATCATTTACACTTTCAAAATAACAGAAAACAAAAAAATGGCATCTGCAAAAGTTTGGGCACCTGCAGAGGTAATATCTTGTACTGCCCCCTTTGGCAAGTATCACAGCTTGTAAACGCTTTTTGTAGCCAGCCAAGAGTCTTTCAATTCTTGTTTGAGATATCTTTGCCCATTCTTCCTTACAAAAGTCTTCCAGTTCGTTGAGATTTCTGGGCTGTCTGTCACGCACGGCTCTTTTAAGGTCTATCCATAGATTTTCAATTATGTTGAGGTCTGGAGATTGTGAAGGCCATGGCAAAACCTTCAGTTTACGCCTCTTGATGAAATCTCCCGTGGATTTCGAGGTGTGTTTAGGAACATTATCCATTTGTAGAAGCCATCCTCTCTTTAACTTCAGCTTTTTCACAGATGGCATCAAGTTACTATCCAAAATTTGCTGAAATTTTATTGAATCCATTTTTCCTTCTACTCGTGAGATGTTCCCTGTGCCACTGGCTGCAACACAACCCCAAAGCATGATTGATCCAACCCCATGCTTAACAGTTGGACAGAGGTTCTTTTCATTAAATTCTGTGCCCCTTCTTCTCCAAACGTACCTTTGCTCATTCCGGCCAAAAAGTTCAATTTTAACCTGATCGGTCCACAGAACTTGTTTCCAAAATGCATCAGGCTTGTCTATATGTTAATTTGCAAAGTTCAAACGATGATTTTTGTGGTGAGGACGTAGAAGAGGTTTTCTTCTGATGACTCTTCCATGAAGACCATATTTGTACAAGTATCTCTTTATAGTGGAATAGTGTACCACAACTCCAGTGTCTGCCAGATCTTTCTGGAGGGATCGTGCAGTCAAACGTGGGTTTTGAATTGTTTTTCTCACAATCCTGCGAGCTGTTCTGTCTGATATTTTTCTTGGTCTTCCAGATGTTGGTTTAACTTCCACTGTTCCTGATGACTGCCATTTCTTAATTACATTCCGAACAGAGGATATTGACATCTGAAAACGCTTTGCTATCTTCTTATAGCCTTCTCCAGCTTTGTGAGCGTCAACTATTTTGAGTTTCAGTTTTCTAGACAACTGCTTAGAAGAACCCATGGTGCTGATTGTTGGGGCAAGGTCAGATGAGTCTGGGCATTTAAAACCTTTGAGATTGACATCACCTGGTCTTCCCAGACGATGATTGAGAACAATCCATGACACTGGCAGGTCTCAGCTTGGCAAAGGGGGCAGTGCATGCTATTAACTCTGCAGGGTGCCCAAACTTTTGCAGACGCCATTTTTTTGTTTTCTGTTATTTTGAAAGTGTAAATGATGGAAATAAAATCTAACTTTTGTTGACATATTATAAGAATGTCTAATCTGTAATTTGATGCTTTTTGGAGATTTTTCCATCTTTCCTTGGCTTCTTTATGCACATTAATACAAATTTTTAGCTGGGGTGCCCAAACTTTCGATCCCCACTGTATGTGTAAAGCGCTGCGTAAAGTGACGGCGCTATATAAGTACCTGAAATAAATAAATAAATAAATTTAAGAGCATGAAATATTTACACTTTATCTTTATTTATCTATTTATTTATGTGTATGAAATATTCACATTTATGAATTGTCTATTGTGTTGATTCTTAGTGATATGCATGTTTCATTTATATATTTACGTGGTATCAGTTGAGTATTTGTATTTTTGAGCGCTACACTGTTGTATGGTCAATAAAAATCATCTGATGGGGATTAAAACCCATATCTACTCTACTTTAAAAAAAAGTTTTGGCTTTAAATACACTTAATGATAATAATTTGCACATGTCTATCTTGTTGATTTTTAGCGATATGCATGTTTCATCTATATCTTTACGTGGTATCAGTTGAGTATTTATATTTTTGAGTGCTACACTGTTGTATGGTCAATAAAAATCACCCGATGGGAAATTAAACCCATATCTACTGTACTTTAAAAACGTTTTGGCTTTAAATACGCTTTATGCTACTCATTTGCACACGTATTTCTAAAAAAAAATCATTAAAAAGTCTATACAATCCCTTTTAAGCATTTAATGACTGTGTAATTTGTCCTCCCAGCAGCTGGGGCAGCAGAGAGATAACGCTTTCTTCAGAAGCCATTTTAAGAAGCTATTATGTATAAACTTTTTGTGACTTATTTCTAATTTATTCAATACTCGCAGCAAGAAAGATTTGGATGTAGGGCCCCAACAGAGTTTTAGTGCAGAGTCTTTTTATATTGTGAAATAAAACACTTTAGTTTTATCGCCTTTTATCTCTTTGGAAACATATATCAGACCTCTTTTTCCCTTACTGCTGAGATACAGAGCAAGAGTGAAGAGGGGAAGCCTGGCCTGAGGTTGTAAGAGTATCTGTCCGCTGCTCTTATGTATATTAATGGAGATTTAAACAAGAATATAACACTAGTTTTATGGACTCTGCTGCGCCAGAGAATGTGATCATTTGACTCCTCTCAAAGTCAATGAGCAAAATAAAAGTTGCAAATAAGAAGGAATGAATCTTTATTGTCAGAAAAGAGAAGAGATGATTTTGCAGTGTGATTGAGAATGTAAGACACCATTCAAAAGTACTGAAAGAAATGACAGTCATTCTATGGTATGTGTGAATGGATACATTCAAAAAGTAAGGAATATTCCTCTATGACCTTGTCAGCTGTCAGGTTGCTCATATTCTATAGTATTTCCTAAGCTTTCTTCATCTCATAAACCATTTTTAAAAACAAATTATAGCTTTGGATTTCTATCTTTTGTGTTTTAGGTGCACTTTACAGAGTGGAATAATTATTGTCATGCAGTCTTCCACTGTCCCCTATTGAAAAGGAAAATGTGAAAAAGCAGGAAATGGATTGGGTCATTTGTTGGATCAACTGTTACCATCATTTATAAAGAAATGTGAAACATACTTCTTAGGCTAGGTTCACACTTTTTTACGGCGACGTTTGCGCAGACACAGCAGACCATTCATTTGAATGGGCTGCTGTACCTGCTGGAAATGCAGGGAAAAGGTCCTTGGATATTTTCTAAAACCACAGCAACACGAAAACCACATGTGATGTGATTCCGCTCACAGGAAAATGTGGCATGGTTTCCAAAGTGTGGAGGTGCCATTAAGAACTAAGTTCACTTCTGCACATTTCCGAAACAGCAGTAGGTTTTTGCTGTGGGTTTGGGAACTTATTCTATTTACATAGTCCCATACCTGCATAAATGTGAAACTAGCCTTAGGGTCATTTTCCACTGTTTTTGGTATGCATGGATGTTGCTTCTAGTCTGTATGTTGAACCATTAAAAACAATGAGTATACATCTTCTGAAAACCTGAGAGACAAAGTCTTTTACAAAACCACAACACCTACTGTAGATCAGGGGTGAAAAACTTAATCTTATTACGGGCCGCATCAGCAGCATGGTTGCCCTCAAAGGGCCGGCTGTATCTGTAAGAATATGTATCTATTATTATTCAGGAGTGTATTCCATACAGAGTGCAGAGTTCAGGAGTATGCTGTATAGAGGGTACAGAGTTTAGGAGTGTGCTGTGTGCAAAGTGCAGGGTTTAGGGGTGCACTATGCACAGAGTATGGAGTTCAGAGGTGCGCTATGTATAGATGCAGAGTTTAGGGGTGCGCTATGCACACTGTGCAACACTAAACCCCCCACCAAAGCTTCCTTGCATTGCTACTATCTCCTACTATCCATGTATTTGGCTCTGTTATACCTCCCTGTGTAGGCAGTACTGCATTGCAGGGAGACCATTCTCACTCTTAGATTCTGGAGAGCTGTCCCCACCGTGAAGGATCTGTTACATCTAGAAGTCTTTCAAAGCAAAGCTGTCCCTTTTAAACACAAAGGGCTTCTGTGTTTACAACTGACAGCGGGGAGCAGGAGTGGAGAGTGAGAGCTGGAGATGGTGCAATAGACTTCTGCCACAATTTGGCTACAAAACTGGGTGGGAGGGCCACATGACAAAGTCTGGCGGGCTGGATTCGGCCAATGGGCCTTGTGTTTGACATATATGACCCAGATGGAAAACTGTAGTTTTGCATACAATAGAACAAGTTGCTTCTTCCCAAATGGTAGGCTAAGAGGTAGTGGTCCATTCATCAGTGTTTTGAAATTTGTTTAGTACCCATACCCAATACTGTTTTAATAGTAGTGTATCACCTACTGCACTGCTAAATGATAAATAACCCAAGAACAAAAATGTAATATGTTGCAATATACCCAGTGCTGGTAAAAGGTCATCCAGCACCCAGGGCAACAATGCCAAACTGCACCCCCTCCCCCCACGATGTGTCAGCTTAGGGATCCAGCAGCTACCCATTTTTCTCTGCATCACTTCAAAGCTCTGGATCTGCCAGTCAGATTTCACGTGGATCCAGTGGTGTGCAGCGACATTGTAGGACCTTCCTGTGTGTTCTCCATTTCTGCCGGTCTCCTTGACCTAATTATAAATAGTGCTGGACTGGCTGTGGGTGAAAAAAGAGAAAGCAAAGGATGCATTCCAGTCATAGTGGAGTATGTATTTGCACAGATTAGTAAGAATCGATGGGTTAGATATATCAGGTCACATAGCTTAAAATTTTTAAGTATTTATTAGATAAATTAAGAAAAAAGGGTGGAAAATAGCAACGTTTGCAGTTTTAACATTGTGTTCATGCCTCTTTAAATTTTAAAAGTTGCTATTTGGATTTTTTTCTTTTTTTAAATAGTTATTAGCTCACTTTTACAGAAAAAAATGCTAACAATGGACACCCTCCTCAACTCCCCGGTTTCTGCTGTACTTATCTCCAGGACTGTTGAGTTGTCCACACACAGTGGTCCGGGACTTGAAGGCAAGGTTCACATATGTGTGGGTGGTTCGGCTGCGGATCCGCACGAAAATCCATGCAGCTACACCACCCGCACAGAGGAATGCGGACCCACGGGCGGGTGCCATTACTTCTAATGGCACGCTGCCCGCACTGGAAAACACAACCATACTGGGAACCAAAGTACAGAGACTTCTTCCCTGCGTGTCATGGGGCACGGGAGTCCATTCAAATGAATGGGCTCTCATGCCCATGCAAAATGTGGCCTGCACGGCCGCATATATGTGAACCAAGGGGAAATCCCTGCTCTTCATCTACTTTCTGCAGGGTTTCTAGGTGAATCGGAATGATTCTGATTGATCAGTGCATGGCTCTGGTCTGTCCTGAAAGCCCTTCACAGAGCAGAGGGAGAGGAGCAGACTTCAAATTCTTGGACAGCTGGACTGGCTGCATGGGCACAGACAGCTCAACAGCCCTGGAGGTACAGTAGGTATGGCGGGGACTAGGGGTTGGGGAGGGTGTACAGTGTTACTTTTTTTTTCACTTTTTCATTTTTATCTGAAAAGGTGAACACTTTAAATAATAAAATACAACAAAAATAAGCAAAACATTTTAAAAGGCAATAAAACTTCCTTATGTTATAGTGTTTATATATATTTTTTTTACACTTATGAATGGATTGGTGTTTTTCCATTCATGGTTCTGATCTCTGAAGTGAGTACAGTGGCCAGTCACAACTTCTGCTTTCTACCTTTCTACAAATGGCTTTGCTTACATTCAGACCCATTCATACGTAATGAATGGGTCTGAAGATAATGAAAGCTGTTTATAGCAATGATCCCCTGAGGCTGCTGTCAGATGAAGACAACACTGACAGCTAGAATTACAGCGTTTGCTTACCTGCCCCATACCCACATTTTCTGCTGCCTAGACAGAAGCAGGTAAGCAAAGCCTGCAAATCTGACTGCACTCCTGTATTTACAAGCCGGCAGCAGTGTGTACAGCAATACAGGTGCTTACTGAGATTTTACTGTGCAGGTAGGGTTCATTATTTCTTTGACTAAATGTGTTTTCTGTTGTGTAGGTTGCACTGCTTAGGTAATGTTGCCCAGCAACAGTGGTGCTTTTAAGTAAGGGTTAACTCGCTAGCCAGACTTTCCCAGGCTTTTCTGAGAAGCACCACCCTCTGCTCAAAAAAGCATATAGAAATGAAAATTGTCTTTAGGAAAAAAGTCCTCTTTGCACATGGGAAAAAAAGGAGAGTTCTGCTGAGGATTTAATCTCCACTTTGCTGCCTTGTGGGAACCCAGCTGGGGCTCCAAGGACTTATGGACTTATGGACTTTTACCACTGCTAAATGGACTCTTGACCTAACAACTTTCTAACTAATTAGGGTATGACTATTTCATGTGGCATGAGGTAGCACCAGGAGCATTACTAAAGAGTAGATATGTGCGGATTGTTACATTCCAGAACTAAAATTTACAAATTTTTTGTTATTCGGATGTATCTGAATTTCCAAATTACAATAGTGATTAATTTAAATGAATCTGAAATAATAAAACTAAATTTTATGTTTACATGTTATGTGCAATTAAACCATGGCAACATCTAATGTTTGTGTAGTATTATGTTCAGCAGACTGTGTTCTTCTATTGCTGTGACTTAGATGACGTTCAGAGCACATTTTATGCCCAATTCATGCAAAACTCCACGTAATCCCAAGGGGTTCACATACTTTTTCTTGCAACTGTATATCTTTTTAAAAGCATTTGTACTGTACATTATTTCTTCATACCTGCCTAAAACCTTTGCACAGTACTGTACATACTGTAGAGACATCAAAATGTTGAAATCAGAATTGCTTTTATAACTTAGAACACTTCACATATTCTGAATAAACCTTCACATTTTTTGGGTGAATGAATCATTTTAGCATCATTTGTGTCCAGATCAACATATATGCATTATAACTGAAGACCCTTCAATTTTTTTTTTGTTTCTGTTTCTTTCAATCCTTTTTTTTAAAGGTTTAAGCCAGCCATAGATGGTGTGATTTTCGTTTTGCAACCACGAGTTGCAGGAAAAGAAAATGGCTCAATTCCCCCATCAACACAGCTAGTGTTGATGATGGAATTCCTTCTGCAGAGCTATTATGTTCTCCTGGGGTTCGGGGGGAGCCGTCCCCACCATTATAGATGCTGGCACTAATCAAATGAAAAATCTGACATGCACCCAAGTTGATCGATCCCACCCAACCCCAATCTGGAGGCAGTGGATGGTATGCACAAGTGAAGGCACAATGGGCTTTTAATGACTATATTCAACATACATTTTATGCATGTGTGTGCCATTGTCTCCTGCTGCTGTCAATCATAGTCAGTGAGCCAATGAAAAGAGGCAGGGGCAGGGCTGAGCCATGCTCCATGTGTGAATGGACATACAGAGTGCTGCTTGGGAGTGAGCTATTGGGGGCATTGCTACTGGTGGGGGAACCAAAAAAAAGAGGAAGGGGGCTGCTTTATCATTGCACAGAGCAGGTAAGTATAACATGTTTGTTATTTAACACCTTCCAGCCCGGCCTATAGCAGATTGATGGCCGGGACAGACACTCGCAGTTGTGACTGGGTGTCATATGACATCCTGCCAAAACGAGACGCTCACGCGGCTGCGGGGTCACGCAGTGGCACGATCTGTCACCGGCTGTGTCCACAGGACACAGGCGATGACATATCACTACACCGGCCCATTGCCAGAGTCATGTGACCACTGTGACCAGTCACAGCAGATCACATGACAATTGTATACAATGGATAAGTTCCTGTCATGCCATCCATTGTATACAATAATGTTGTTAGCTGTCAAGGCAGTCACATGACACAGACAGGGCCAATCACAGCCCATCTGTATCATGTGATCAGCTTTGCCCAATCACAGCTAATCACAACAAAAGACAGAATGAATCAATTTCATTCAGTAACAATGATTACAAATATCAATCAAATACATTGGTATTAGCAATCATAATGTGTTAAAAAAAATCCCGATCACTTGCCCAGAGTAGTTCAATGTTACTATGGTAACATTGTATTTCTTTGGTCACAGTGTGCTTATAAGTAAAAAAAATGAAAAATGTAATAAAAATTAAAAATAATAATAGAAACATTTGAAAAAAAAATACAAATTCAATTATTATTATTATTTTCACTAAAGAAATGTAGCTGAATACATTTTGACCTAAATTTATGAAGAAATGTTATTTATTTGCAAACTTTTATAACAGAAACAAAGAAAAGTGCATTTTTTTTCAAAAGTTTCAGGGGTTTTTGTTTTATTTAGCAAAAAAAAAAAAAACTCAGTGGTATTTAAATACCACCAAAAGAAAGCTCTATTTGTGTGAAAAAATTATAAAAATTGCATATGGGTACAGTGTTGCATGACTGCGCAATTGTCATTCAAAGTGCACCAGCGCTGAAAGCTGAAAATTTGCCTGGGCAGGAAGGGGGTATAAGTGCCTGGTATTGAAGTGGTTAAACAAAAAAACCTTTAGAATCACTTTAATTGTACAGGTTATACTAGCTACCAGCATTTAAATTTTGTAAGTACAAGTCTTTTTTTTGGATTTGTGCTGTCTCCTTTAGCATGTCTACAGTCCCTGACAACCTCCTGTGAAATGCCTGCAGTCCCTGGCTATCTCTTGTAGAATGTCCACAGTCCCTGTTGGTGTTTTGTAGAATTTTTGCAGATGTTGACCAGCTTGGAGCAGTTTTGCAGCTTTGCAGTTCTTGACTGTGACCTTTGGATGTCTCTGTTCTCCTCCTGTAATCAGGTGCCTAAGTAAAAGTTATGATTTGTACCTGGTATGTAAATTCTGACTGGTGCTGCAGGGGGTTAACAATTCTTGTGCCATCTCTTCCACTGTTTTTGTCAATTCCCCTTTAGCAGGACATATATACACAGAAAGGCAGACATGTGTGTGCAGTACGGGCATAGAAGTGGTTGTGTAAGCACCAGTGTCCAGATGTGATGTACCTTTTCGGTGATCCACCCTTTAACAGGACCTAGCTCTACATGTATGGACTGACAATCAGAGAGAGACTATGCTAAAAGTCAAGGTATGGGCAACACCACAAGAGGGGGCAATGTGTAGCCAGCTGCAGCACAGCCAAATATATTGTACAGTGAAGAGAGACTATGTTATGTCTGAAGATGTTATATTACTCATTGTAAACAATTTCAAAGGTTTTAACCACTTGCCCTCCAGAGGATTTACCCCCCTTCCTGACCAGGCCATTTTTTGCATTACGGTGCTGCGTTACTTTAACTGACAATTGCGCAGTCATGCGATGCTGCACTCAAATTACATTTATGTCCTTTTTTTCCCATGAATAGAGATTTCTTTTGTTGGTATTTGATCGCCTGTGTGTTTTTTATTTTGTGTGCTCTACAAAAAAACCAGACCGACAATTTTGAGAAAAAAACAATATTTTTTTACTTTTTGCTATTAAACATGTCCAGTACAAAAAATTAAAAAAATAAAATGTTGTCATAAATTTAGGCCAAAATGTATTCTGTTACATGTCTTTGCTAAATAAAATCCCATTCGTGTAAAATAAATGGTTTACATAAAAGTTATAGCATTTACAAATGTATATTTACTGGGATTTGTGGGGGTTTTTTACCAGTAATGGCGGCGATCAGCGACTGATAGCGGGACGGTGGGACTGCGGTGGACGTTCTGACACTGGGAGGAACTGACTTGGTGTCATTGACATCCCGAGTGACACCAATACAGTGATCAGTGCTAATAAAAAGCACTGACACTGTACTAATGACACTGAGCAGGGGAAAGGGTTAACATGTGGGGCAATCAAAGGGTTAACTGTGTGTTGTGTGCTGTTTTACTGTAAGCTGTGTGTGTGCTTTCAACTGTAAGCACACTGCTTTGTATGGCTCTGCTATGACCCTTTGTCTGGACAGTTCTTATTGGCCCTGTGCTGATCACATACACTCTTCCAAGAAAAAGCGGTCCAGGCATGCGGTATGTACTGTTATCTGTCAGTACTGTCAAGGGTTCCCCACTGACAGCTGAATGTAAAAAAAATAATAAAATTGTTGGCAATTAAAAAATAATTTATGAAACAACGTGGGGTCCCCCCCCCTCCATTCATACCAAGCCCTTCAGGTCTGGTTTGGATTTTGAGGGAAAACCCCAAAATTGTAAAAAAATTGCATGGGGTCCCCCCAAAATCCATACCAGACCCTTATCTGAGCATGCAACCCTGCAGGTCAGGAAAAGGGGGGACGAGTGAGCGCCTATTCCCTCTTGAACCATACCAGGCAACATGCCCTCAACATGGGGGGGTGCTTTGAGGCAGGGGGGCTTTCCCCCCAAAGCACCTTGTCCCTATGTTGATGGACAAGGGCCCAGGGTTGTGGGGTTCTGCGGGCAGGGGGGCTTATCGGAATCTGGAAGCCCCTTTAGCAAAGGGGCCCCCAGATCCCTCCCCTCCATGTAAATGAGTATGGGGTACATGTAACCGCTACCAATTCACGAAAAAAAAACCTATAGTGTGAAAAAAGACAGGAGACGGTCTTTGACAAATCCTTTATTAAAAGAATAAAAATAAAAGAATGTCCCCCGAAGTAGATCAAACGTAAATCACAATGCTTGCCACTAATACCCGAAAAAAGTAAAAAAAAAAAGCATGCCCCGGTCGATGATGTCACATGGGGTGGGGTCACATTGGTGATGTTACTGGGTGGCCTCGCTCCTTATATATTTAAGAACTGTCAACCAAGTGAAGCAGTTAGATGTCCGGGAGCCAGCGTTGGGACTGGAGCCTTTGTTTTTTCTTTTTTCGGGTAGCTGCGGTGGCGGCATGCATCGTGATTGATGTTGGATCTACTTCGGGGGGACATTCTTTTATTTACCTTTTTTTACCAAAGCCTGTCTCCTGTCTTTTTTTGCACTACAGTTTTTTTTGTGAATGGGTAGCAGTACCATGCACCTCATACTCATTCACATGGGGGGGACAGGATTCCGATAAGCCCCCCGCCCTCAGACCCCCACAACCACCGGCCAGGGTTGTGGGAAAGAGGCCCTTGTCCCCATCAACATGGGGGCTAGGTGCTTTGGGGGGGAGCCCCCCTGACCCAAAGCACTCCCCCATGTTGAGGGCATGTGGCCTGGTATGGTTCAGGAAGGGGGGCGCTCGCTCATCCCCCCCCCCCTTTCCTGACCTGCAGGGCTGCATGCTTAGATAAGGGTCTGGTATGGATTTTAGGGGGGACCCCCACGCCATTTAAAAGAAAATTTTGGCATGGGGGTTCCCCTCAATCCATACCAAACCTGAAGGGCTTGGTATGGATGGGGGGGACCCCACAACGTTTTTTAAATGATTTTTTAATTGTTGGCAATTCTTTCTTTTACATTTAGCTAACAGTGGGGAACCCCACTGATAGCTGCAACATTAACACAAGGTTTTCACTACTAAAATACTGCATGACTTGATAAAATAACTCATGCGGTATTTTAGTAGCGTTTTTTAGTGAATTCAATTTTTTTTTTTCTATAATGCTGTATGATACCACTTAGTGAATTGTGTCCAGTGTCTCTTTAGGATCAGGGGCAGTATTGTCAAAAATTACACTGCCAGGTCCAACAACTGGGCTCCCCATCAAAATGTTTCTTCAGGGCCCCATGATCTGTAGTTTTGCCCTTGCTTCAAATATCTCAATCTAAACCCCAATGCTTGTAATGGCTGAGCATTCATGGGAGCTCACTAGGACGGGTGTACACTATATTAACTGGCAGGGAAAATCCAATGCAATGTTTTTAATATGTATTGTGTTCAGCGCATAATCTGCTCTATGACAAGAGGACTAAGAAAAAATATGAAAGTAACAAGCCTTTTCTAAATATGTAGAAGGTATGTGCAGTGGTGTATTTAGGTGTTGTGCTGCCCTAGGCAACACAAAAATCGGCGCCCTCCACAAAGAGAGCCTGACATTGACCAACAACACCCCTGACTCCCACCCAAGAGAGCCTTCCACTACCACTGCCCCCCATACACCAGCCACCATCCCCCATGGCGAGAGAGAGAAAGACACTCCCCTTCACAGCTCCGGACATCCCCGGGAATGAGAGTCGGGCTGTGCATACACCGTCATGAAACCCGCAACCTCTCTTGAAACCCACCAGGTCCCCATGCCGCATGTGTTCCTTCTTCCGAGGGTCAGTGCTGCCCCCCCTGAAAAATGCCACCCTAGGCAAATGCCTTGTTTGCCTTGTGGTAAATACACCCCTGGGTATGTGTACATATGTATTTGCCTATATACATACTGTATACTGAAGGGTGGATTTACTAAAACTGGTGCACTCAGAATCTGGTGCAGCTGTGCCTGGTAGCCAATCAGCATCTAACTTCAGCTTGTTCAATTAAGCTTTGACAACAATATCTAGAAGCTGATTGGTTTCAGTGCAGAGCTGCACTAGATTTTGCATGCTCCAGTTTTAGCAAATCAACCCCTATGTGTATATAAACAAATATAAAAATATCTATCTATACTGTACACACAGACATGCAGGATATATATATATATATATAGCTTTTTTCTTCTGAGATGCATTCAGGGGCTATTAAAGGGAGGTGAATCATTTCCAGCTCTCTGGGGAAGGAGGGAAGGAGCACATTCGGTATATTTGTTTGAGAATGCATTCTTCCTCCATCAGCTCCGGTAAATGCTCCTCCAAGAGAGCCATGTCTTGTTTGAAAATTTTAGCCTCAGGCACTCAAGCAGTTTTTATTTTCCTCAAGGAGCATCATATCAATTTACTGAATTATAAACATGGCTGGAGCCAAATTCTTTCATGTTATTTTGCAAATCGACCACCTCTTGACCTCCAGGCTGTGTCCTATGAGTTACTGCAATCTTTTAGTCATAAAAATAACCTATGTACTCTCTGTTATAAATATAAAGAAATCTACCCAGGGGGAAGAAGACAAATATAATTAGACAGCAGGTACAAACTGCTTGTCCCAACCTGTCTGCACATTTTTATCTTCAGCAAGTCCTCAGACTGCATCTGATCCTCAGCCGTCCTCGGTAATACATCCAATGTAAATGCATCCTTTTCAATTTAGTAACAACAACTGGGGGCACTTTTTGTTCTGATATAAGAATTTGAGATTCTGACATCAGACTGCATGCAACACAATATTTATCCAAAAATCAATACAGGATTATGTTTTTAAGTCAATGATATGTTATAAAATATATTTTAGACCTTACTGAGGCATATATATGACAGGGACTTGAAATAAATGACTGCAGGTTAAATTTAAATCCAGCATTACGCTATGCCAAATCACATATAGGTCCCATGCACACTGGGAGTTTGAAAAAGCAGCTTAAAAAATGCACATAGAGCCGCGTTTTGCAAAAGCTTTTAGGCATGTTTTGGGGCATTAAGCATTTGGGTGTTCATTCATTCCACTGACAAGAACAATAATTTGATTGTGCAACTGAGATTAATAAATATGCAAGTGATCAACATGCCTAGCATTTAGGTGCGTTTAGAAACATTTACAGGCATTTAGGCACATCAAGCATTTTTTCTGCTGATTGCTTCTCTCCTAAATGTGTTGTTTTTTTTCCATCTTCTAAACACTATTCTTCTAATACACCTATAAATGCCTATGTGTGCATGGCCACTTAGGCTAACACAGAGTGGTGTTTAGGGACTCAAGTGCCCTTAAAATCAGCATTTTTTATGACCAGTGTGCATGAGGCCAAAGAAATTGCCTGAGCTCAATAATGCACAATGTCTAATAAATTTGGAAGCATAGTTAGGCAGAGTGTTGAATTTACTGGTGCAACATGTAGATGTTCTGACATACCTTGAGGCAAGCCCTACACATTTGCGGGCTGTTCATTAAATCCACCATAAATTAAAAAAATTGCAAACTTTGTTCCAAACTTTGCTGCCATCTATTGGGAGGTGGGAGGGGAATCTGGAAAATCGATTCTGGCTATTTTAAAGGTTAATAAGTAAGTGATTGTCAAAAAAAGGATATTGAGAGCTGGTCACTAGCATAGGAGACATGTACCAATGCAAAAATACATTTTAAAGAATACCTTCCACTGAGGGGAGGGAGGGTCCGCCTTTTCATGGAACTTCCAGGACAATATTGGAAAAACACCAGTCATTTCAATGAGATGCTTGGGAGATGCCATTGAGCATTATTGTTTGACTTTGGGTTTAACATTAGAGCAGCAGCAACAGCAACAGCACTCTCATCTGATTAATTATAACTAGAAAAACAGATTTTTTTTTAGGTAGTTTTGGATACAACACTTTTTTTAAACCAATATCAATCACCACTGGGCAGTGTTATAAGTACAACTAATAGCATCAAACTCAACAACCAATATCACGTACAGTGAAGGAAATAAGCATTTGATCCCCTGCTGATTTTGAATGTTTGCCCACTCACAAAGAAATGATCAGTCTAAAAATCAAATGGTAGGTGTATTGTAACACTGAGAGACAGAATAGCACCAAAAAATTCAAAAGAAATGCATGTCTAACAAATTATGCACTGATTTGTATGTTCATGAGGGAAATAAGTATTTGATCCCCTTCACAAAACATGACTTAGCATTTGGTGGCAAATTCCTTGTTGGCAATCACAGAGGTCAGATGTTTCCTGTAGCTGGCCACCAGGTTTGCACACATCTGAGGAGGGATTTTGGCCCACTCCTCTTGGCAGATCCTCTCCAAGTCATTAAGGTTTGGTGGCTGACATTTGGAAACTCGAACTTTCAGCTCCTTCCACAGATTTTCAATCGAATTAAGGTCTGGAGACTGGCTAGGCCACTCCAGGACCTTAATGTGCTTCTTTTTGAGCCACTCCTTTGTTGCCTTGGTCGTGTGTTTTTGGTCATTGTCATGCTGTAATACCCATCCATGACCCATTTTTAATGCCCTGGCTGAGGGAAGAAGGTTCTCACCCAAGATTTGATGATACATTGCCCCGTCCGTTGTCCCTTTGATGCGGTGCAGTTGCTCTGTCCTCTTAGCAGAAAAACACCCCCAAAGCAAAATGTTTCCACCACCATGTTAGACAGTTGGGATGGTGTTTTTGGGGTTATAGGCAGCATTCCTCCTCTAAACACGGCGAGTTGAGTTGATGCAGAAGAGCTTGATTTTGGTCTCATCTGACCACAACACTTTATTATTATTATTATTATTATTATACAGTATTTATATAGCGCCAAAAAGTTTGCTCAGCGCTGTACATTATATTGGGGGACAGTACATGAGACAATACAGTAATAATTCAATACAATACAATACACGAGGGGTTCGAGGGCCCTGCCCATTGGAGCTTACAATCTAGGAGGGAGGGGATAGTGGTACAGGAGGAAATGGCTGTGGGGGATGGAGTGGTAGGAGGAGATCGGATGTTAGGTGAGGGTGGGGTAGGCTTCCCTGAAGAGATGGGTTTTCAGGGTGCGCCTAAAGGTGAGGAGGGTAGATGACAATCTGATGGATTGGGGTAGTGAGTTCCAGAGGATGGGGGAAGACCTGGAGAATCCTGGAGTCGAGCATGGGAGGAGGAGACCAGGGAACTGGAGAGTAGGAGGTCTTGTGAGGAGCGAAGAGTACATGTTGGGTGGTATTTGGATATCAGGTCGGTGAGGTAGTTTGTGGCAGTATTATGAATAGCTTTGTACGTCAGTGTTAGTAGTGTGAATTTTATATGTTGGGCAATCGGAAGCCAGTGGAGTGAATGAAAGAGGGGGGTGGCGGATAAGGAGCGGTTGGTAAGGTGGATGAGTCTGGCCGCTGAGTTCAGGATAGACTGAAGCGGGGAGAGTCTGTGGTGAGGTAGGCCGGTGAGGAGGGAGTTGCAGTAGTCGAGTCGTGAGATAATAAGGGAGTGAATGAGTTGTTTAGTAGTGTCTGGGGTTAGGAACGAACGTATTTTGGAGATGTTGCGGATGTGGAGCCTGCATGAATTTGCTTTCAACCAGTCCTCCTCTGCATCATTCAGATATTCAGTGGCAAACTTCAGACAGGCCTGGACATGTGCTTTCTTGAGCAGAGGGACCTTGAGGGCACTGCAATCCTTGTCGGTATAGTGTGTTAACAATTGTTTTCTTGGTGGCTGTGGTCCCAGCTGCCTGGAGATCATTGACAAGATCCTCACGTGTAGTTCTGGGATGATTCCTCACTGTTCTCATGATCATTGACACTCCACGAACTGAGATCTTGCATGGTACACCAGACCTAGGGAGACTGACAGTTGTTTTGTGTTTCTTACATTTGCGAATGATTGCAACAACTGTTGTCACCTTCTCTCCAAGCTGCATGGCTGTCAGGGACCGCGGCTCCATGGTCCGCGATCGCGGCTCAGTCCCTCGCGCATGCGCATTGGCGGCAGATCGCGCCGGGACACAGGCACTAGGTCCCGGCGAGCCGCGGCTGACAGGACGCCGCGCATGCGCAGTAGGAGCCGCGGGCGCGCCTCAGGCGTCCAATGACAGCCGGGGGCGCGTCCTAGCCGGCCAATGACAGTGCAGGGCGCACTATTTAAAGATGCCCTGCACTGTCACAGATGGACCGGCGTCCCTAGAGGATATTTGTCAGCACCTGGCCACCTTGACCCAGGCTTTTCAGAACTTCCACAGTCGCTGCGCCCGACTGGAGGACCGCATGGAGTCATTAGCCCCCCTGACTCCCCCTGCTCAGAGTCCTCCACCTGCAGGACCTCCCGCTAACCCGGTATCCGGAGCGGTTGCCACATCCCTAGCTCCTGAACCCCGCGTTCCTCTGCCGGAACGATTCCGTGGTGACCGGAGCCGCTTCCGAGCCTTCCGGAACGCCTGCACCCTATACTTTGACTTACAACCCCGCACGTTCACCACTGAGACCGTCAAGGTGGGGTTTATAGTCTCCCTCCTTCAGGATGAGCCCCAGGATTGGGCTCACCGTCTGATGGAGAAGCACGACCCCCATCTTGACTCCGTGACCGAGTTCTTTCGGGCCATGGCCGTCTTGTATGACGACCCTCAGCGAGCTGCTTCCGCAGAAGCGACTCTATACTCCCTGCGGCAGGGCCGCCGGACAGCCGAAGAATACGCGTCCGATTTTAGGCGTTGCATGGGCGACACCAGATGGAACGATGCGGCCTTATGTCACCAGTTCCGCATCGGGCTGTCTGAGCCTCTCAAGGACGAACTAGCGCGAGTAGGCCTACCTGACTCCCTGGAAAAACTGATTGAGTTGGCCATTCAAATTGACCGTAGACTAAGGGAATGTCGGCTGGAAAGGAGCAGTCAGGGTCAAAGGGTGGCATGGATTCCTTCCAGAGATACAGCTCCAACCCCAGGGAACCATCCGCGAAGCACGGAAATAGGGGACAACCCGGAACCCATGCAGCTGGGATTGGCCCGTTCTCACTTATCGGTCGAGGAACGTCAAAGGAGACTATCACAGAACCTATGTCTGTACTGCGGGGAAGCTGGTCATCAGGTGCGCTCCTGTCCTGCTAAAATGAGTAAGTCCACGCCCGTTTCTTTTACTCTACCCGCAGGAAGGGATGATCAGTCGAGTTACCTGGCCATTCCTGTGTCTTTACAGCTCCCCGGAGGAACATTGTCGGTGACCGCAATCGTTGACTCAGGAGCCTGTAGTTGCTTCATCGATCTGACTTTTGCCCACCGGCAAAAAATCCCTCTCCAGACCAAAGAAAGGGGGTTCAACATCTTCTTGGCAGATGGGTCCCGTATAAAATCAGGGGTGGTGGACCAGGAGACACCACCCATTTTCACCACAATGGCAGACCATCACCAGGAGTTCCTCCGTTTGGATGCCATCGCATCCCCCCTTTTTCCAGTCATTCTGGGCCTCCCTTGGCTGAGGGCCCATAACCCCCAGATTGACTGGGAAAAGGGAACAGTTCAATTTTGCTCACCCTATTGTTTGAGTCACTGCCACGTCACAGGATCCGTGGTTCCCCGGTTCCTCCTGTGCTTGGATGGTGACACCGATCTATCCCAGGTTATTCCCCCGGCCTACCATGACTTCTTAGACGTCTTTAGTAAGCAAGGAGCTGACGTTCTCCCTCCGCACCGTTCCTACGACTGCCCCATAGACCTCCTACCCGGATCTGAAATCTCATTCGGCCGTATCTTTCCCTTGTCCGAAGCAGAATCAGGAGTACTGAGGGAATACATTGATGAGAACCTTCGGAAGGGATTTATTTGTCCATCCACATCCCCAGCCGGGGCCAGGTTATTCTTCGTAGAGAAGAAGGACAAATCGTTACGGCCCTGCATAGACTACCGTGACCTGAACAAAATAACGGTAAAGAATCGTTATCCTTTACCCCTAGTCCCCGAGCTCCTCCAGAGATTGAGATCGGCAATGATATTCACTAAATTAGACCTGCGGGGGGCCTATAACCTTGTCCGTATCAGGGAGGGGGATGAGTGGAAGACGGCGTTCCGTACGAGATTCGGTCACTACGAGTACTTGGTGATGCCGTTCGGGCTCTGTAATGCACCGGCGACCTTTCAGCACTTTATCAACGATGTTTTTCGTGACCTTCTTTTTGTGGTGGTTTATTTGGATGACATCTTAATTTTTTCCCCTTCACTGGAGGTTCATCGGGGTCACGTGATACGGGTATTAGAACGGTTGCGTCAACACGGGCTATACGCAAAGGCAGAAAAGTGCTGTTTCGAACAGCACAAAACCACATTCTTGGGACTGGTTCTCTCTTCCGCGGGGGTCGCGATGGATCCCCAGAAAGTCACGGCGATCTTAGATTGGCCAATACTCGCCGACAAAAAGGGGGTACAGCGTTTCATCGGTTTTTCCAACTTTTACAGGAAGTTTATTAGGAACTTCTCCGGTCTGGTCTCCCCGATCACGCAACTGACGAAACAAGGGGTCCGCTTTAAGTGGACTCCCGAAGCACAGACAGCCTTCGAAAAGCTCAAAGAATTGTTCACCTCTGCTCCGATTCTCTGCCATCCAGATGCTTCTCTCCCATATGTGTTGGAAGTGGACGCCTCCGAAAATGCTGTAGGGGCGGTTTTGTCCCAAAGGAATGGTACCAAGGAACTTCTGCACCCTGTGGCGTTCTTCTCCAGGAAGTTGACTCCAGCGGAACGTAACTACGACATTGGAGATCGGGAGCTCCTGGCCATTAAAACTGCTCTTGAAGAATGGAGGTATTTACTGGAAGGAGCCACACACCCAATCCTAATATTCACAGATCACAAAAACCTTGAATATTTGAGAACGGCAAAACGACTGAGACCTCGCCAAGCGAGATGGGCGCTTTTCTTCTCTCGATTCTCATTCCATATAACGTACCGACCCGGTACTAAGAACACTAAACCAGACGCTCTGTCCCGCATGTTTGAGGACCCCGACGACGCTGTGGTACCTGACACCATCTTACCTTCTGGGAGTTTCCTCGCTCTACAAACGGAACTTCGCTCCCGGCTTCTTGATGCTTCTGTAGGACTACCAGTTCCGTCTGAATCACCCCTCCAGAGCCACGGTGGGCTAATTTGGAAGGAAGACCGGATCATGGTCCCAGAAGAAGTGCGAACCTTGGTCCTAGGGCACTGCCACGACCATCCTATGGCGGGCCACTTCGGGGTAACGAAGACTCTGGATCTGCTACGGCGCTCGTTCTGGTGGCCAGACATGATCAAGGATTGTGAGCAGTACGTCCGAACGTGTTCCACCTGTCAAAGGAACAAGCCCTCCAGGAGCAGGGCATGGGGATTGTTACGTCCATTACCCATACCCAAGCGGGCCTGGCAAATGATAGCCATGGATTTCGTGGTCGAACTTCCACCATCCCAGGGCTACACTGCAATAATGGTGATCGTCGACCGCTTCTCAAAGATGGCACATTTCGTGCCCCTGGAGAAGACCCCATCAGCACCGGAAACGGCACGGATCTTCATCAAGGAAGTGGTTAGGCTTCATGGTGTACCCGAAGATATAGTATCAGATCGGGGGGTCCAATTCACCTCCAGGTTCTGGAACGCCTTATGTAAATCGCTGGGAATCAAGCTGTCGCTTTCATCCGCCTACCATCCACAGACCAACGGCCAAACTGAGAGGACAAACCAGACGCTGGAACAGTACTTACGGTGCTACACATCCTACCTTCAGGACGACTGGCTGTCGTTGCTGCCTTCCGCGGAATTCGCGTACAACAACTCGAGTCACTCAGCCACGGGTCAATCCCCGTTCTTTTCCAATTATGGGTATCATCCCACATTCCTCCCTGATCTGTTGCCTGAGAATCTGGTACCAGCATCTCAAGACATCTTGAACTTCTTTTCTGTCAATAACATGACGATTCAGGAAGCCATCGCTAAAGCCCAAGACGACAGTAAAAGGGCATTCGACCGAAAGAGAAGAGGAGAATTACTGCTTCATCCAGGGGATCAGGTTTGGCTAGCAACAACCAACTTGAAAATGCTATGTCCTTCAAGGAAACTGGGACCCAAGTACATCGGCCCCTTTCCGGTAAAGCGAGTAGTTAACGAGGTGGCCTACGAACTCGAGCTTCCGCAGACCTTCAAGATACATCCTGTCTTCCATGTGTCTCTCCTGAAGCCATCCAGACCGGATCCTTTCCCGGACCGTGAATCCAGACCTCCCGAGGCAGTCACTATAGGTGACCAGGAGGAATATGAAGTGGAGACTATCCTCAGTTGCCAAAGGAGGGGGGGCCAGACACAGTTCCTGATAAAATGGAAGGGGTATGGCCCTGAGGAGAACTCATGGGAACCCGCCCAGAACGTCCACGCGCCCAGGCTCATCCGGGAGTTTTTTCGTGCTCACCCGCGGTGGAGAGATCAGTGGGGCTCCCGGAGGGTGCCCATTGGGGGGGGGCAATGTCAGGGACCGCGGCTCCATGGTCCGCGATCGCGGCTCCGTCCCTCGCGCATGCGCATTTGCGGCAGATCGCGCTGGGGCCGCCATCCTCTTCATATCTGGCTCTCCCGGTACCTGTCCCCAAAGGTCTCCTCAGCCACTGGCGGGCCTGCTCGGAGGTCGTGACCTGGCCCGGGACTGTTTCAAGTCCATCCCCACCATCAGGGGCTCTGGCGAAAGCACAGCCCGGGCTTAGACCCCACGCTCTGAGTAGGTCTGTCAGTTGGCAGCCTGAGGCACCACCTGGCGGATCATAACAGTGGCAGCCCAGTCCAGCCTTGTGTAGGTCTACAATCTTGTCCTTGACATCCTTGGACAGCTCTTCAGTCTTTGCCATGGTGGAGAGTTTGGAATCTGATTGATTGCTAATGTGGACAGGTGTATTTTATACAGGTAACAAAATGAGATTAGCAGCACTCCCTTTAAGAGACTGCTTCTAATCTCAGCTTGTTACCTGTATGAAAGACACCTGGTAGCAGAAATCCTGCTGAATGATAGGGGATCAAATGCATATTTCCCTCATGAACATGCAAATCAGTGCATAATTTGTTAGACATGCATTTCTTTTGAATTTTTTGTTGCTATTCTGTCTCTCAGTGTTACAATACACCTACCATTAAATTTTTAGACTGATCATTTCTTTGTGAGTGGGCAAACTTTCAAAATCAGCAGAGGGATCAAATACTTATTTCCTTCACTGTATGGGCATACAGTGATTATCTGGGCATATATTCACATAAAATGTCAAGTGTTCTAAAACAAAGCACGCAGTAGGGATATTGTCTATACTTTTTGGTAAAAAGCATAAAGTGACCAGTGGGAGAAGCAACCACAATAGATCTAAAAGGTATAGGAAAATGTACTTTTAATAAAATAAAGCTTAAGCCCTCAACTTTGTGCAAATTGGCGAGTGACACAACAGTTTTATAGTATAGCTTGTGTGCTTCTTTATTCACAGTACCACACTGCATTGTCTTGAAAGCTTAGTAAAATGTCAAAGCGGAGTGTACAAAACACTTCCATACGATAACTCCACATTCCTTGAACCTCTCCCATCCCCAAATCCCTTTCCAGCATGTGCTGGTAAAAATTGGCTAGTGTCAGGACAATACCTGTACTGTTTACTTGAATAGGCAGTAAATTGAAAGAGCTCCTCTGTGTGGAACCTTGCTGCAAATAGAACCATTGTGGTTTGCAGCGTCTTCCTGCACCTTCATAGCTATGATAAAAACACCAGCCATTTAAGTACTACATGCATGAGGAAGCTTAGTGGGAGTAGCACCTCAATGATACTAGCTGGCAGCAAAAGACCCACACTCAGTGTCAGGACAAGGTTCTTGAGCACCCAAAGTAAAAAGGGCAAAGTACACCCCCTTTCCTTGAACTGTGAACTAGTCCTGCAACATAGGTTGTAGGTCTTGTCCTCTTTTCACCTCTCTCCTGCTGAAGAGCCCATGGTGGCTATGACTTCTGCTTACTCCTTGAATTAGTTCTGCCCACACTCTTCCTCATTCATCACTTTCTATCTTCATTCCAACAAAATTCTTCATCTGAATCCACTGCAACATCTGTTGACTCAAGCAAAAAAAAGTGAATTCTAATAAGGGGTTTGTGAAGCTTACCTTACAGAAGATCAAGTAGAAAAGAAGATCAGCATGGGGCCATGTTGAGTAGGACCAAGGGTAGGTTTGAATCTTGCCATAAGTTTCCTAACCCTACCCTGCTGTCTCCAACAGCATTCTTGACCAGGCACATGTCGCTATTGTGGCTGTTGCAGCACAAGAGAATAATGTCCCTTAATCAACCCCATGCCCAATTTCTTAATGCTAGCTTGACAAAATCTCTCATATTACAGCTGCTCCTATTCAAGCTGGTGGACTCAGACCCCTTCCACCAGTTTATGGCTTGTGCCTGTACAATAGTGACAGATTTCAAGCCTCCATGTTTGCCATTCACTAGCCTTTGTGGTGTTAATGCCTCTGTATCACTGGACTACACAGTCAGTGGAAGTGTCTACATGAGCACAAATATATAGTTTAGCAAACATCGGCAGGAATAGTACATCTCCTTCATGGAACACTGAGAAAATTTGATGGCAGCTGGGAAATTTGTAGGACGGGGTACAATGATTGAGGTGGTGGTGCCGCCCTATGTCCAACATGACCCCTCCTGCAGCATATGACACTGAGCATTATACTGGGCACTGGAAGCACAGTAGCAAGAGCCTTTGCATAATGCCTCCATCCCTGTGAGGCATAGCAGTAGTTGGAAGAGAAAGAGTATGAGGAGGTGGAGTTTAGATCCTGGCGGTAATATTATAGGAGGATCTATGCCACCATTCAAGAGCAAGCACAAGGTACCCACTTTGAGGTAGTGAGGCAATCAACCTCTTTGCAGCATCTTCTGATAGTGGCTGGGTCCACCAGCCTGCAGACATTGGTGAAGGCCGACTGCCTAATAGGAAACGACTGGCTGCCCCCCCCCCCCTCACAAGGAGGCATTTGTTTCACAATTGTTGCTGAAACAGGCAAATCTACCCTTTGTATGCAGCACATCACTGCATACTCCTGCGTAACAGTAGTGTGCTCCAAAGTACTCTCTCCTTCGACCCTCCCGTGTTCCATAACTGTCATTACATGTATTAATCTGTTCAGCCCCAGCCACTGCATATGTACGTATGCAGGGCGGCACGGCTGCGCAAAACCACGTTTTAAAATGTGGTTTTGCAAAATAGGTAGGGGGCGCGCGGGTGTCAGCAGCGGGTCTCCACCGCCGGGTCACGGCCGGTCATTACCGGCCGTTTCCCCGCGATTCGTGGTGATCGCTGACAGAGAGCAGAGCTGCATTGTTTATACACAGCCCTGCTATCTGTAAGTTGCCTGTCAGCTCGTGACAAGCTGAAGAGGGAGAGAAGAGTCAGCCTGTCCCCGTCCAGCACACCCCCCCGCCCCCTAGTAAAACACTCCCCTCACACAGTAAACCCTAAAAATGTTAACCCCTTCCTCCCCAGTGCCATTAGTACAGTGTCAGTGGGGTTTTTTTTCACTGATCACTGTATTGGTGTCACTGGGGATGTCAGTAACCCCAAGTCAGTTCCCCCCCAGTGTCAAAATGTCCGCTGCAGTCCCGCAGTCCTGCCATAAGTCGCTGATCACCGCCATAAGTCGCTGATCGCCGCCATATGTCGCTGATTGCCGCCATTATTAGTATAAAAAAAATTAAAAAATCCCAGTATCTTTCCTGCCATTTGTAAACGCTATAACTTTCATGTAAACCAATTAATTTACACGTATTGGGATTTTTTTTAGCAAAGACATGTCGCAGAATGCATTTTGGATGAAATTTGTGACAATGAAATTTTTTTTACTGGACATGTTTTATAGCAAAAAGTTCAAAATATTGTTTTTTTTCTCAAAATTGTCAGCCTTTTTTTTATAGCGCAAAAAATTAAAAATGCAAAGGCGATCAAATACCACCGAAAGAAAGCTAAATTTGTGGGAAAAAAAAGATGTAAATTTAATTTGGGTGCAGTGTTGCATGACCGTGCAATTGTCAGTTAAAGTAACGCAGCGCCGTAACACAAACCTCTTCTGTAACCGCTTCCTGACCACCCTACAGCAGAAATACTGCTACAGGGCGGCATGGGTACGCAAAATCACATACATATATATACGTGATTCGCGCTCCCGTGGTTTTCACACCCCTCCCAGATAGCGTCAGATTGCCCGTCAGTACACCAGTCATCACATTTAACCCCTTGATTGCCAGGAGCACGCTCATGTACAATAAACCTCCATTGCTAGTATAGTGTCTGAATGGGTCAATATCTTTGATCAGGTCAGCACTATACCGGCGTTCACATTAGTAAACGCAGCGTTAGCGGAATCAGCCCCGGCACCTGCCAACACCTGCGTTTAGCCCCTACGCTTACCCCCCCTTCTCCCCCAGCAAGTGCAGTGTCAGTAGGTCACTGTCACTTGATACATTGCACACAAAACCGCAGTGTTTGCAGAATCAGGCCTGATCTCTGTTAGCACTTGTCGGTAAATTTTGATGACTCTCATATGCAGCAGAGTGCCAGTACTAGTGCCGCTCTACCTTTTGGTGAACTGTCGAGTACCAGCGGTCTAGTACATCCTGGTCTTTCACATACCTCCTTGATTTTTGGAGCTGTTTTTCACGGAATATCTGTATGCGTTGATTGTGGATCAAAGCAATTTATATGCACAACAATTTATCGCCGCCAACCCAAATTCAAACCTTGCCAGACCATTCGCATGGAAACTCATTACGGTTTTAAAATTTACATTTTTTTGGGGCCTAACCCTCAACATGGGCATTACTAAAAGAAATGAATTGCGGTTGTATTGGTCCGCAGACCCGGTTCATCATATGCCGTGTTCTCTGCTGCCATGGCCAGGCATAGATATGAGAGTATAATCTGTTTTATGCATTTCAGCGACAATACACTCTGTCATCCTCGGGGTAACCCTGAATTTGCCCGGCTTCACAAAATTCAGCCCCTCGCAAATCACCTTAAGCTAAAATTTGCAGATGTCTATACTCCCCAGCAAAACATCTGCGTTGATGAGTCCCTTATTAATTTTTCTGGCCGCCTTGCATTCAAACAATTTCTCCCCTGCAAGCGTGCCAGATATGGGGTCAAGATGTAGAAGACCTGTTAGAGGACAACAGGCTATACTTATAAGTTTCGGATTTACGAGGGAAAAGATAGTCACGTGGAGCCCACCCGGATGCCCAGACTACATGGGGAGCAGTGACAAGATAGTTTGGGACTTGGTGTCATCATTTCTCCATATGGGGTACCACTTATACATGGACAATTTTTATTCAAGCATTCCACTATTTAGACATTTATTCGATCTTGGAACTGGCACTTGTGGCACAGTGTGATCTAATGTGTGCCCACCATTAGAAGTGGGTGGATGTAGGGTGGTATATTGTAATGGTGGGCATACCACACACTTTTTCTGGCAGAGATTTCTTCTCATTTATTCATTCAGTCCACTGGCTGCATACAAAAAAAAAAAAGAACATAGCATATATAACCAACAAGGACCAGCGATGTACTGGTACATCATTGGATTTGAATGGTTATACCAGGATGATGCCTACAGCTGCAGGTGTCGTTTTTTTTCAGCCGGTGATCGGCTTTCATGTAAAAGCAATCCTAGTGGCTAATTAGCTGCAAGATTGCTTTTACAAGCAGTGGGAGATGATATCCCCCCTCCCCCGCTGCCTTCCACGGCCTTCTTGGGCAGTCCCGTGCCATCAGGGGAACCTGAGCATGCAGCCGGTGTTTCTGCCAGCTGACCATAGAGCTGATTGGAGACCAGAATGGTGCCAATCATCTCTATAGTCTAAGAATTCGGAAGCTACAAGCATTTCATCACTTCAGTTTCGCAGGATATAAACAGCGCCATTTGTAAATTGGGAAAGCATCTGATCACACCGATTGTGGTTTGATTAGATAATGTAAGGGCAGAGGAGATATCTAGAGTCTGATAGATCCCAGATTTCTCAAAAAAGAATATATGACAATGCCCATTGAAGTTATAGGGGTTATTTGCATTCCCTGTTATAGCATTAAAAGTGATAAAAAAAAATGAAAGGTACAATGTAAAAATAATAAAAAAAAAATCAAATGAACTAAAAAAAAAAAAAAAGCCCCTCCCATGCGCGCACACCTGTGTGCACAAGCCTTGACCGTGTGCCGTTATGTAAACAGCGGTTGCACCATACATGTGAGGTATCGCCGTGAACGTCAGATCAAGGGAAGTAATTCTAACACTAGACCTCCTTTGTAAATCTAAAATGGTGGCTTTTAAAGGCTTTTAAAGCGCTGCCTATGGATATTGAAAATGTTTGCAGTTTGTCGCCATTGAACGGGGCATGCACAGTTTTAAAGCATGTCCTGTTTGGTATCTATTTACTTGGCATATAATTATCTTTTATATTTTACCAAACAATTGGCCAATATATTGTGTTTTTGTGCATTAAAAGTAAAAAAAGTGTATTTTTTTTTTAAAAATTGCTTTTGAAAAATCACTGCGCGAGTACTATGTGCCATAGAAAATTGTAATACCCACCATTTTATTCACTAGGGTGTCTGCTTTAAAAAAAATATATATATGTTTAGGGGTTTAAATTAATTTCCTAGCAAAAAATACTGATTTTTTTCATGTGAACAAAAAGGCTTGGTCTTCAGGTGTTTAGAAGAGTGAATGATGTGTGGCATAAACTTCTAATGCTGGCCATAAAACGCCCCCACCCCCCAAAACGACCCCTTTTTGGAAAGTAGTCACCCCAAACTATTTGCTGAGAGGAATGTTGAATCAATAGAAGAATTTATTTTTTTACCACAAGTTTTTGGAAAATAACAAAAATAAATATTTTTTTTTTTTACACAAAATTGTCACTTAAATGATTTACTGCTCACACATGCCATGGGTATATGTGGAATTACTCCCCAAAATACATTCTGCTACTTCTCCCGAGTATGGGGGTACCACATGTGAGAGACTTTTTGGCAGTCTAGCCAAGTACAGGACCCCAAAATCCAATAAGCACCTTCAGGCTTTTAAAGGGCTTTATTTCCTCATTACACTTCCAGACTACCTATCACAGGTAGTGAAATGCCAGGATAGCACCTAACCCCCCCAAATGACCCCTTTTTGGAAAGTAGACACCCCAAGGAATTTGATAAAAAGCACGGTAAGTATTTTGCAGATCTCATTTGTTGCCACAAGTTTTTGGAAAATGAAGAAAAGAAACAAAAACATATTTTTTCTATTTTGTTTATATTTCAAAACCTTGTGAGAAATAATGAGATCTTCAAAATACTCACCATGCCTCTTTTTAAATTCCTTGGGGTGTTTACTTTCCAGAAAGGGGTCATTTGGGGGGGGTTTGGGGCTATCCTGGCATGCCAGGGCCTTCGAAACTGTGATAGGTAGTGAGAAAGTGTAATGAAGATGTTACGCACCTTCAGGCTTTCAAAGTGGTCATTGGATTTCAGGCTCCTGTATGTGGCTAGGCTCCCAAAAAGTCTCACATATGTGGTATCCCCATACTCAGTAGAAGTAGCAGAATCTATTTTGGGGTGTAATTCCACATATACCCATGGCTTGTGCGAGAAATAAATAATTTAAATGACAACTCTGTGTAGCTAAAAAAAAAAAAGTGTTTGTCATTTTCCAGAAACTTGTGGGAAAAAAATAAATCTTCCATGGACTCAATATGCCTCTCAGTAGATAGCTTAGGGTGTCTAATTTCCGAAAAGGGGTCATTTGAGGGTGTTTATACTATTCTGGTATTTTAGCAACTCAAGAAATGTGATGGGCAGTCAGAAAGTAAAAGCTATGTAAATTCCATTGTCTATACCATAGTTTGTAGACGCTATCAGAATACATTTTGGCCTACATTTATGACGAAGTTTTAGGTTTTTTAGATATTTTTTATGACCAAAATGAGAAAATATCATTTCAAAGAAATGTTTTTTTCTTCAAAACATTTTCTGGTTATAGCGCCAAAAATAAAAAAAAGTGCACAGGTGATCAAATACCACCAAAAAAATGCTCTATTTGTGTTAAAAAAAAGGACATAAATTTCATTTATGTACCGTATTGCATGACCGCGCAATTGTCCGTTAAACTAGCGCAGCGCTGTATAGCAAAAAAATGTTGTAAATTGCAGTATCTATACCATAGTTTGTAGACGCTATAACTTTCACACAAAGCAATCAATATACACTTATTGGGATTTTTTTTACCAAAAACATGTAGCAGAATACATTTTGGTCTAAATTTATAACTAACTTTGAGTTTACTATATATTTTTTATAGTTGAAAGTAAAAAATATCGTTTTTCTTCAAAATATTTGGTCTTTTTTTGTTTATAGCGTGAAAAATAAAAAGCGCACAGGTGATCAAATACCACTGAAGAAAATCTCTATTTATGTGAAAAAAAGGACATAAATTTTGTTTAGGTGTAGCATTTCATGACCGCGCAATTATCAGTTGAATTAGTGCAGCGCCGAGTAGCAAAAAGAGGCCTGGTCATTAAGGGGGGTAAATCCTCAGGAGCTGAAGTAGTTAAATCTGATGTCTGGCTCCACCACACTGCTCTCATAGTTCCAGGGGGAACATCAAAGAGTATAGTCTGGCTGGCTACAATATATGGTGTGAAGAAGCCACACACCAACAGCTCAATGTAAAATAATAGTGAGAAATTGCCTCAGTTTCAGATTCTCCTGGCTTAACAGCCATAGCTGATGTCGTTTCTCACTATTTTACAGTGAGCTGTTGGTGTGTGGTGTCTTCACACTATATGAACAGCATGGTTCCTGGATGAGCATCCTAGATGGCAGCACCCTCCTAAGCAGTGGATCATCGGAGTTTCAACATTCAGCACTTAGAGCGGATCACAGTGAGTATAATCTGGCTACTTTCACACAAGTTAACATTAGTTTTCTATTTGTTCCACACACAGACAAAGCTGCCCTTTGAGTGCTACATTGTTTTAATGTTTATATTTTTATTAAATTTTTTAAATTTTTTTGTAAAACCATCCTTACCCAGTCAAATCAAATGCAGTCAAGGAAGCCATTGCAACTGGTAAAAAGTGCCTAAACACCTTGTCCCTAAATGAAAAAAAAGGTTATTAGTTGCAAGATAAGGCTGCCAGTTCAGGTGCTTGCTACGCAGAGGCAATGGCTTCTGGGAACCCCTTATAGGTAAAAGTAGAGATAGGAATGTCTGTGATGTTGAAAAAAGGCCATTTCTGCAGTGCAGACAAAATCAGATTAGGGCTTCTTATTGAAAGAGTGAGAGGCCAATGGTAACTGAAAGAAAGTTAGAAAGGGCAGAAACAGGACCATTAATAGTGTTGAGAGACAAACACTGGTCCAGACCCACTCATTTTCCAAACCCACCAAGAAAATTTTGATGTGATTTGCCCGGAACAATATTTAAAAATTAACTTTTGTTTGTCATTTTAATTGTTATCATGTTTTTTTTTGTAAGGCAGTCCCTTCCCTGGTCAGGCAAAGATGGCAGGCAGGGATGGCAATCTTAGAAATAAAACACTTAAAAGTGATTGTGGTCAAGAACTGATGGGTGTTCAGGTTGGACCACATGCTTTACTTGTCATGTCAGAGCCGGTCTTCATCGAAGCAGGGTAAATTTGTGGTGGAGAAGCTGCATTTTTATAACCTGGGAGTAAGCCTTTTTTTGGGGGGGGAGGGACCAGGGTGTTTCTGATTTTTTGTTTTGTTTTGTCTTGGGGGGGGGGGGGGTTCCAAAAGGAGCAGTGGGAGGCTGGGACAATAATGTCAGCACATGCTTGATGCAGTCTACTTGACACAAGGCTAAACATGATTTAAATAATGCATAAAAATACATACACTTCTATATATAAAATAAAATGAATTACAAATAATACATAAAAATTTACAGTGTATTATTTCAGAGACACTATTATATAGACTCACTCCACAGTATATAAACACTTTTACAAGATAGCAATTTAAGACAAAGAAACCAGGCAGGTGTATACTAAAATAATACAATTATAGTGCATTATTTTACAGAAATAGTCCAGAAAAACACAATAGAGTCTGTTTATTTCACTGGACAAAAATACAAGAAAATATGTTAGTGGCTAGGTGTACAGTATTTAACCAATTAAGTACTAGTGTACATTTTTAACAGCTTTTAACAGCTTCAATAAAAAATAAATCAGCATTATATGGAATTTATTTACCTGTGAAAAGCCCCTAAAATATTGTAGTGAGCAAGCTCACAGACGTAAATAGGCCCCATTCCCAACACAGGAAACACCATCATTTTAAGATCAATAAATCCACATTAGAGTGTAATTATTTATCTGAGCAAAGCCTCCCAATTATTGTAGTAGCTACACACACAGTATTTCATCACTTTCATCAGTTTTGAAGGGGGCAGAGGAAAGTAGTTTTACTTACTTGATCCTCTGCTCCCCAAGTTCCCTCCACTCTGCTAGACCAGTCCTCACAGCATCTTCTCCTCTGTGCTCTGGTGGCCTAATGCATTGTGACATAATTAAGTACAATGCCGTTTCCATAGCTCTCCACTGGACATGAGGATGCAAAGGGACAGTCCACTACCGGAGTCTAGGGGAGTAGAGAAGAGTGCTGGGTGCTGGGGTGGGGGTGGGGTTGGGGGGAGGTGAGGGCAGAGGATCTGTCAAATAAAATTGATTTTTGAATTTTTGTGGCCCCCTTTTAATCCTTGCAGCATAGATGCAGCCCCACTACAAGGGAGTATTTTTTCTTTTCCCTAGAGATTGGCTTTAATACATTAACACTGCTACATATCTGAGGATATATTTACATACTGTCAACAGTCAGTATCCCTGATCACTGCCACACCAGTCATATGATATCACTGTACTGCACTGGTGAAAATATGTAAAAATAAATGTGAAAAAATGTATTTAATTTCTTCATTTTTCCAACTTTTGACAAAAAAATTACAACTTCAAAAAACTTGCCATGCCTCTTTCTAAATAGCTCAGACTGTCTGCTTTCCAAAAAGGGATCATTTGGGAGCAATTTGTATTGTCCTGGCATTTTAGGGTCTGAAGAAATATAGTTTGTAGACTCTATCATTTTCACACAGACTAAATAATATACCGTATTTTTCACTCCATAAGACGCACCTGACCATGAGACGCACCTAGGTTTTAGAGGCAGAAAACAGGAAAAAAAATATTCTGAACCAATGGACTGCAGACACAGTACTGGAGATGACCTGAGACTGCAGACACAGTACAGGAGATGACCAGAGACTGCGGACACAATACAGGAGATGACTAGAGACTGCGGACACAGTACAGGAGATGACCAGGGACTGCAGACATAGTACAGGAGATGACCAGAGACTGCGGACACAATACAGGAGATGACTAGAGACTGCGGGGACAGTGCAGGGGATGACCAGAGACTGCGGACACAGTACAGGGGATGACCAGAGACTGCGGACACAGTACAGGAGATGACCAGAGACTGCGGACACAGTGCAGGAGATGACCAGAGACTGCGGACACAGTGCAGGAGATGACCAGAGACTGCGGACACAGTGCAGGAGATGACCAGAGACTGTGGACACAGTGCAGGAGATGACCAGAGACTGCGGACACAGTGCAGGGAATTACCAGAGACTTCGGACACAGTGCAGGGAATGACCAGAGACTGTAGACAGTGCAGGGAATGACCAGAGACTGCAGGCAGTGCAGGGAATGACCAGAGATTGCAGACAGTGCAGGAGATGACCAGAGACTGCAGACAGTGCAGGGGATGACCAGAGACTGTAGACAGTGCAGGGAATGACCAGAGACTTCTGACCTTTGGGGAGGGAGGGGGAGCGGGTACCTGAATTTGACAGGTACCCGCTCCCACTTCCGCGGAGTTGTTCTTCCCTCTTCTTCCCGGGCCGGCTTCTGTGACAGCCGGGTGCCCACTGCGCATGCGTGAGAAGCGCTGCGCTTTGTGAATGGCCCGGCGCCTTCTGGGACCTGTCATGTGTCCCAGAAGACACCGGATCATTCACAAAGCGCAACACATGCGCAGTGGGCACCCGGCTGTCACAGAAGCCAGCGCGGGAAGACTGCGCAGCGCTGGAGCGAGGAAAAGGTAAGGCCCTGCAGGAGAGAACAGTTGAGCGGCCGGCTCGGTGTTCTGACATGGCGGCGGCAGAAATACCGGACCGGCCGCTTTATATTCGCTCCATAAGACGCACTGACATTTTCCCCCCTTTTTTTGGGGGAAAAAAGTGCGTCTTATGGAGCGAAAAATACGGTACCCTGATTTGGGTTATTATTGTCAAAGAAATGTAGCAGACTACATTTTGGCCTAAATTTATCAAGAAAAGATTATTTGTTTGCAAAATATTATAATAGAAAAATGTGTTTTCAATATTTTTTCATTTATATAGCAAAAAATAAAAAGCCCAGTGATTATCACGTTATCAAAAGAAAGCTCTATTTGTGTGAAAAAAAAATGTCTCTGGTCAAAAAGGTAAAAACTTCCGGAGGTCAAGTTGGTAAATACAGTGTTCCTGTGTAAAATGAGCTAACACCCCATGTCGTAATTTTACCTCTGCCATTTGGCTGTATACAAGCCCTGAATCCTGAACAAATTAAGCCATTGGCCAGCTGGAGTCAGATGCAGGGAATGTGTCTCTGATGTTGGCGACACACTCATGTTCCCAAGGTAAAGGCATCGTTGACATTTATAGTAATAAAAGCATCTGCACAGGTTGAAGAGCAATCCATGACTAACTGTGAGTTTAAGCAAAATAGGGAAAACATTATTATAGTTCTTTCTAAAGTGCAGCCCTTTGGGAGCAGTCTTATTACTTTTGCATGGGGGCGATTGGCGAATGAGGGTTTATACATAAAGGGACTAGTGAAATATATATGTTTCTGGTACTATGATGGCATGAACACTAGTAACGATATAGATATTGTGGAATCCTATCGCTTTACACCTTAGGAATGTTGTTTTACTTTATGTATTCACTTGTAATGCAGTATGATATGTTACTCTAATAGATAATGTCACAACTAAGAAAGCATGCAAAGATTTGTATATGTAATTTGCTAGTCCTCTCACCTGGTAAATGAACAAAATACTTCAGCTCTGGAATTAAGTCACCAACAAATGAAAAGATTTTACACACTGAAAACTATTTGTGATGTAGGACTCAAGGAAGACTATACAGGTAAGTAATAACTACACACTAGACCAGTAATTCTCAACCTTTTTTCAGTCAAGGCACCCTTGAAATATATGGACAGTCCTGAGGCACCCTTGAAAATTATGGACAGTCCCGAGGCACCCTTGAAAATTATGGACAGTCCCGAGGCACCCTTGAAAATTATGGACAGTCCTGAGGCACCCTTGAAAATTGTGGACAGTCCTGAGGCACCCTTGAAAATTATGGACAGTCCCGAGGCACCCTTGAAAATCATGGACAGTCTTGAGGCACCCCATTCTAAAATGGGGTGCCTCAAGACCATCTTTAATTTTAAAAGGGCGCCCCATTCTACATTGTGAAAAACTATTCTAATAGTTTTATATAGCGCAGCAACATCCACACATGTAGGACACCCAACATTAGAGGTGATTTATTCTTCCAAAGCAAAAACACTTTTGCACACTGGTACTGACTAGTATTCCAGTGTTTCTCTTCTCCCTAACTGAGCTAATGTGACCCCAGCACTGATGGAGACGGGCAGGGAAGGGTCAAACTAGGATGCTGTGCAGGCAGATGACATCATCCTTATTAACTGATGATGTCATTGGTTGCCAGGACACTGTCGGCTAGAAGGTTGTTATGGTGCACAATGATAACCCATGGCTTTGTGTAACTAGAAGGCTGTCTTGTTCCACCCGCTGGCTTGTATACAAGTTTTAGGCAATTCTTAGACATTTTGCCAAGGCACCCCTGAAGAAACCTCAAGGCACCCCAAGGTGCCTGGGCACCCTGGTTGAGAAAGGCTGCACTAGACTATATACATACAAATGCTATCTATTACATGGTAGGGCTTACTTTAACTATGAATTTGATATTAATGAAAGCGAAATGATTTTCTTGGCAAAAAGAACAATCTCCTTCAGGGAAATAGACTGCAAGGATTATTGCAGATCAGTATCTTCTTTTCTTATGTAGATACAGAGATAGGTCAATATTATTTATTTGCTAAAATCAACAGTGTAAGTTTCTAAGAATCTGCTTGTAACATAATTCTACAATCAGCCACCGTATTGTAAAAAAAACAATGACATCCCAAAATGCCTTTAGACTTGTTTTTAACAACTTTAGTTAGATCTCAGACTTCTGCAGACTTCTGGAAAAAGAAGCAATAATGATAGCCACAAATGTAGAGATTTCTCCATACATGAGGGGATCCTCTATATGGTGTCAATCTTAACTCCCTTTTGTATTGAGGTTAGATTCGATTTATTAAGTACACATGCATTCACTAATATATGGATTGTCTTTGGATATCTTCCCTTCAGTACCAGTAACATATGGTACAGCATTAGATGCACCCTATTGATTTCTTGGGTGTCGTTTCTGTAATCAGTTTTTGGGCTAATACGTCTCATAATGCTGCTGCCCTGTTGTCCCAGTTTCCATGTATTTTTGCTTTGTTTTATTTGTTATGTTTTTTTCATTGTATAATTTGTATAATTACTGGATCCGACTACATTACTTTTTTACCTCCCCCTTTTTTTTGTTTGCTGTTATCTGTTAAAAAAAAAACTTTTTTTTTTCTTGCTCTATGCCCTTGCGCATGCGCTCTGGGGCTGCCAGCTCCCTGGCCAGGGGCAACAGGTCATCTCTCAGCACATGCACAAGATATATGGGGTGCTTTGGAGGTGCCTGCACTGTAGCATGACCTGACTAATTGGTGGTGTTGGGTACGGATGCCAGGATTGGTCCTGGCCTGGTTGTAAACTGGCCTTGGGTGTCTCATGCGGGTTGCGGTGCTGTCTGCCGCATGGTGTCATTGTGATGTCAT
This sequence comes from Staurois parvus, assembly GCF_062004578.1. Taxonomy (NCBI): domain Eukaryota; kingdom Metazoa; phylum Chordata; class Amphibia; order Anura; family Ranidae; genus Staurois; species Staurois parvus. The sequence goes on from NW_028317941.1 coordinate 3,488,506, forward strand.
TGTCGTGGGCAGGGCAGGCACTTCGGTTTGGCCACCCGGTAGATTTAAAGTCAGTTAACTACTGGTCAACTGATGGATATGGAGGATCCCAAGCAGAGTGTTGGACCGGTAAAGGTACGGTTATTGCATGTGTGATTGATGGTACTAATGACGTTGTTGCTATTAAGAATTTTACCTTATGCTTCGCTCTTTCTATTTGCTACACTCATAGATCCCTGGGGCTTGACCATTGTGAGTTCTGTCTGAGGTCAGATTTTTGGGGTTATATAATTTGTGTTGTCTATCTTTTACTTATTTGGCCCTTTTATTTTCTTTTTCCCTGTTTTTCTGTGTTTTATAGTTTGCTTTTATACCTTTGTTGTACAAGGTGTCCCTAAAAGTCTGGACATATAGGCAAAATGCGTATTTTCAATAAATTTCAATACATTTAAAAAAAAAATGTAGTTTATTGAAATATAAATCAATAACATTTTCAATTTGATGTCCACCATTTGTGATGGAAAGTCCCATGTGTTTTGCAAGATTCACATGAACCCAATGCAGTAACTCCACATTTCCGTCAATTTGAGCACATTTGTTCATGATGCATTCCTTCAGTTGATTCATATCTGTAATTTTCATTGAGCAGACCTTCACCTTTAGTATACCCCAAAAATACCCAAACAAAGAAACTCATAGTTAATCTGGGGAAAAAACAACATATAGTTAGTGATATTTCCTATGTGTCCAGACTTTAGGGACACCCTGTATATTGTTGGAGTCATCTGGGGTCATCTTTGACTATGAACCAATAGATGGCACATCTATCAAGTGACATCTTTATTCGTTAGGACAGGTAATATGTCTTTTATGGCTGGCTGCATTCTGGATGCTTTTGTAGCTAATGGTATATGAGTAGATGGCAGGGATGGACTGACCATTTGCAAACTCGGGCACTGCCCGAGGGCCCAGGGTCAGTAGGGGGCCCCATGAGATGCCCCTGGTACCTTTTTCATAGGCTTTTTTGAGTTTGGGCAAGGACTCAGGGGCCCCATGATCCCCTATTGCCTGGGGGCCCAGTGAGTTGTCAGTCCACCCCTGGTAGATGGTTTATTATTTTATGTGTCTTTTCTAGACTGGTTTCCTTTTTCCTCTCTTTTACTCAATCCTATTGTATTTGGGACCAGGTGTGGTGTCTGGGTAGGCCTTTGTGATGTATCACCAGTGGGATAATCTCCTCTGCTAACATTAAGTGTAGGTGCAATGACATTTCCTACTGTTGTACTATATATTTTTGGATATATTACTTTGATTTATGGAATTGTATTGTGTATTATTATTATTATTATTATTCTGTGTCGTATCCTCTAGGTAACAATACAATCTGTGCACCTTCTGCTTCTGAAGAAGCGGAATAATAACACAAAGCATGTCAAGCTTTATATACTGTATATGGATGGTGACACCCTCTGTTATACTGCATATACTAACTTGACAACAATTACCGTATTTTTCGCTCCATAAGACGCACTTTTTTTCCCCCAAAAAAAGTGGGGAAAATGTCAGTGCATCTTATGGAGCGAATATAAAGCGCCCGGTCCGGTATTTCTGCCGCCACCATGTCAGAATATCGGGCCGGCCGCTCAGCTGTTCTCTCTTGCAGGGCCATACCTGTTCCTCGCTCCAGCGCTGCACAGTCTTCCTGCGCTGGCTTCTGTGACAGCCGGGTGCCCACTGCACATGCGCTTCGCTTTGTGAATGGTCCGGTGTCTTCTGGGACACATGACAGGTCCCAGAAGGCGCTGGGCCATTCACAAAGCGCAGCACTTCTCGCGCATGCGCAGTAGGCACCCGGCTGTCACAGAAGCCGGCGCGGGAAGAAGAGGGAAGGAGAACTCCACGAAAGTGGGAGCGGGTACCTGTCAAATTCAGGTACCTGCTCCCCCTCCCTCCCCAAAGGTCAGCAGTCTCTGGTCATCTCCTTTACTGTCTGCAGTCTCTGGTCATCCCCTGCACTGTCTGCAGTCTCTGGTTATTCCCTGCACTGTCTGCAGTCTCTGGTTATTCCCTGCACTGTCTGCAGTCTCTGGTTATTCCCTGCACTGTCTGCAGTCTCTGGTCATCTGTACTGTGTCCCTGGTATTTTCCTTGTACTATGTCCGCAGTCTCTGGTCATCTCCTGTACTGTGTCCGCAGTCTCTGATCATCTCCTGTACTATGTCCGCAGTCTCTGGTCATCCCCTGTACTGTGTCTGCAGTCTCTGGTCATCCCCTGTACTGTGTTCGCAGTCTCTGGTCATCCCCAGTACTGTGTTTGCAGTCTCTGGTCATCCCCTGTACTGTGTCCGCAGTCTCTGGTCATCTCCTGTACTGTGTCTGCAGTCTCTGGTCATCTCCTGTACTGTGTCCGCAGTCTCTGGTCATCTCCTGTACTGTGACCGCAGTCTCCGGTCATCCCCTGTACTGTGTCGGTAGTCTCCGGTCATCCCCTGTACTGTGTCCGCAGTCTCTGGTCATCTCCTGTACTGTGTCCGCAGTCTCCGGTCATCTCCTGTACTGTGTCCGCAGTCTCTGCTCATCTCCTGTACTGTATCCGCAGTCTCTGGTCACCTCCTGTACTGTGTCCGCAGTCTCTGGTCATCTCCTGTACTGTGTCTGCAGTCTCTGGTCATCTCCTGTACTATGTCCGCAGTCTCTGGTCATCTCCTGTACTATGTCTGCAGTCCATTGGTTCAGAATATTTTTTTTCCTTGTTTTTCGCCTCTAAAACCTAGGTGCGTCTTATAGTCAGTTGCGTCTTATGGAGCGAAAAATACGGTATATGCCTGTAATTAGAGTATTATAAGCTTGTCTCTTTATAGTGTGTGACAACCACCCTAGCGACATAAGGGTGCTAGATGCTACTTTGGGTTGCATTTTAATTAGTTTTAATGCTGTTTTTAAGTAAGCAGAAATAAAGATTGTACTTTTTACAAAAAACATATCTTGTGGTGTAATGCTCATAAAGTCCATGGACCACGGTCCAATGTTTTTTTTTCTCCATACATGCTAAACAGCGTGGATGGAGGAATTTTTTCTTCCAGCTATTGTATTCAAACAGCCACAGCACATCTGAAAGACCAGATAATTTTCCATCTGTCTTCTTCAATTTTTCAATTGAAGTGTGTCAAGCTGGCTGGTGCCAACTCTATGTGTGCTTGTCATAATTGGGACGCATAAGCATACTATACATATAACATATCTTAATTTAACAGCGCCCAGCTCAGCTTATATTATGCATATTAATCCTAGTTTAGCCTGAACAATTGACCAAATTTAGTTGGTGGTAGGAAACATATTTATGTGCCACTGAGCTAATTTATCCAGTGCTGACCTACATAGTCAAACAGAGCCACAGTAGAAATAAGTTATCGCTAGCATTTCAGTCAATGCCTGGTGAAAGTTCGTATAGTGCTTTAGAAATATGATTCTATTCAAATAATATTTATGTAGCATTAACAGTTGTGAGTGACAGGAATAAAAAACTCATTACAGTTTAATATAGCTTTAAATCCTGTGAGAGGGTTGTCCTGCCAATCAAATACACTGTTGGAGGATTACCAGTCAATAAGCCATGCTCTTGTCTATCACACAGGAGAGTATTTGTGCAGATTGCTTGTACTGAATTACTCTGAATTGCTGGAATTTCTGACAATATTGTCTTATTTGAGGTGTGCAACTATGTTAGTCACAAAAGGGACATGGTGCCTGCTTGTTCACTTTTTGTAAATGCTTTCTCATTCCTATAAGGCATTCAAAGCAGAAACTATTACCTATTGCTCATGCAGGGTTTCTTTTTTCAATAGGCCATCATTAAAAAAAAATATTTGAAGGAATAAAGCTTTTGTATGTAAACAGTTCTGAAACAGTTCCCCAGAGGGTACTGCTAATGGGTTCAGGGGGTTTCTATTTTTATCATGAAATAAATCATACATAAATATTGCTAAGCATTTTATTTCATTCAAAAACATAATGGAGGGTATGGAAAACATTTACACTGAGTTATACAGGGGGATACTAGTAATAAATATACACTTACCAAGGATTCTTGAGATTAGGTAAATCACATTAGAGGGTTTGAGTAAAAAAATGTTTTTGTTGAAGGGTATGTATGTTAAAGCTGCAGTCCGGTCAGCCTTTAAAAATTACTTTTGCTCCCTATCAGGAAAGTAAGGGTTTAATTGCTAATTTAGTGTGTGTGTGTGTGTGTGTTTGGTTGGGGGGGGGGGTTGGGTTAAATCAGTTGAATACTTATCTTAATCTTTTTATATCTTACCCACTCCTACAGACTTCTTCCCCACCGATCCCTTCCAGTCGTTGCTCTTTGCTGGTCATGCAGCTGTTCCCTTGCTCACCGCCAGTCTTGCATTGTACATCAAGACAAAAAATTTGACTCTTCATTCATTTGTACAAAACTTTCAAAATGGCTGGAGCTAGACTTTACCGTGTAGATTTCAATAATCTATGCTTCTTTATGTAACCATTTTAGGGAACATTTCAGATTTGAAGACAGAGACATAAGAGCTGCCATTGCCAGCCTGTTTTTTGAAAGCACATGCTCTGGAGCTATCATGCTTTTTTTATTTTACTACTAAGCGAGACACTGACCTGGAACAAGTGCGTGCATATCAGATGTTGGACAGCTTATGTGTAAAAGCCTGTTTTTAGTCAGAGGACTATGCATATTCAAAATTAAATCCATTAAAATTAAATCCATTATCGTATGTCTCTGTTTTCTGTCCCGATTAGAGATGAGGTTCAAGTCAACCATGGTTTCAAGGTAAATCTGCTTGTTCATGGTTTGCAGTACCATGGAGCTAATGCAGGATTTTGCTGGGCTGGATTCTTTGTAACCATGACTTAGGTTAGCTGGCTTAGAAGGACGACTAATGGCGGCTTTATTATATGCCGGCCACTTCAATATAAAATCATAGGCCTAGAGCAGCCTTTTTCAACAAGGGTTCCCAGGCACCTTGGGGTGCCTTGAGGTTTAGGGGCGCCTTGGTAAAATGTCTAAAAGTTGTCCAAAACTTGTATAGAAGCCAACGTGTGGAAGAAGCTTGCCTTTTAGTTACACAAAGCCATAGGTTTTCATTGTGCACCATTACAATCTTCTAGCCACCAGCGTCCTGACAACCAATGATGTCATTAGTTGATAGGTAGGGTGTCGGTTGCCTGCACAGCATCCTTGTTTGACTCTCCTCTGCCCGTCTCCATCAGTGCTGGGGTCACATTTGCTCAGTGATGGAGAAAAACTGAGGAAGAAGAGAAACATTGGAATACTAGTGAGTACCAGTGTGCAAATAAGTATTTCATTTGGAACAATAAATCCACTCTAATGTTGGGTGTCCTATGTGTGTGGATGTTGCTGCATTATATAAAACTATTAGAATAGTTTTTTAAATTTAAGAATGAAGTACCTCAGGACTGCCCATAATCTTAATGGGTGCCATAAGACTGCCCATAATTTTAGAGGGTGCCTTGACATTGTCCATAATTTGAAAGGATGCCTTGATGGAAAAAAGGTTGAGTAACACTGGCCTAGAGCATCGATAGTGTCAGGGCCAGTTCACACCAGGGCCGGTTCACACCATACCCACACAGGAATCGTACATGTATGAGCTGTGCGTTCCTGTGCAATTCACAGCACATTAAAAACACAGTCCATTTGCAATCTGCAACAGGTGTCAGTACTAAGTTAATGACACTCCAAACACAGGTCGCAAATACAGTGTGCGTTTGCCTACATCAAATTGCAAAAGTACCATGTGATCCAGTTGCAGTGCATTTCTAAAAGTAATGTATGCACAACTTCTGGTAAGGTGCAGATTTAGCCCATTCAAAATGAAAACACACGTTAATCGCATAAAAACACACAGCGCGTTCCTGTTTGATTCATGTGTGGGCATGGTGTGAACCATTTCTTAGTGTATTAAAAGCTGTTGCAGAGAAAGGAAAGGGAGAGTTGATAAACTACGTAGAGAAAGATTAGCGTCAATTAGAAAACTGTATTTTACTTCTTATTGCTAACTCTTTGGACAATCAAGGTGATAGCTGAATGTAAATAAAGGGGCATGGATAGTGTTTAAGTAAAAATAACAAGGGACCTACACAAACCAAAAATGGTGTGGGATCCCCCAAATTCCATATTTTAAGGGAAAAACCAATGCAAGAAAACAAGGAAAACCTCAGTTTTAAAAATACGGTTCCTAAGGGCCCCTATGTAAGTAGGAGGTACATACCATACTTCAAAATTTCAACCGTAAAACAAAGCCTACTTTCTTAAAAGGGAATTCTTGCAGCAAAAAAAAGAAATTTAACCCAAAATAAAGAACCTACAAACAGAGTATAAAACGCAAATACCTCCAAAATAAATGAAACCCTTGCAAACTACCACCCCATGAAAAAAGACTATTTTTTAAAGAGAAGCTTTTCTGAAAAAAAAAAATTATAAAAGCTAGGGATGGGTTGGGCAGTATTCCCAAATGGGTTAGTTGCCCAAAGAGTTAGCTTGTTAGCAATAGTTCAAAGAACATGCAGTGATTTATGTTTTTTATGGGCTAATCTGCACAAAAAATAATGCGACTATGTATCTTAATCTCATACAATTCATCTCTCTGCAATTCTTTTTTGAATAAAGTACAAACATATCCTTTAATATCTTCATTAAATAAACACGGTAGTAATAAATGAAAAAAGATAGATTACCGTGAAATGTCTGATAATAATGTCAGTAATGTTTCCAAATCATAATTTTGATAGAGAAAATGTGTTTTAGGTGAAAAGAAATTCTTGATCTTGTAACTAATCTAAGCACACATGTCTTTAACCTTTCAGCCTGTGGGCATGATTTCGGTCTTGGCACCTCTCTACATCCGAAACATGTTTCACTACTCGACTTTGCTGACAGGCTCATTTAGGAGCTTTTATCAAAGTCTTCTGGCTGAAAAAGAGGCAGATCTGGGTTATTTTAAGCATTTTTTTTTTTAAAAATTGTGTGCCCTGTTGATGAGCAGCTCCCATTGTTAAGTAGTTGATAAAATTCTACGAACTCTTTGTTATATGTAGCCACTTTCAGGCCTTATTTTGCATAAAATATTTAATGCCTCCCACAAACTGACATGATGGCCTGAAATACTAAATATAGTGTCCATGAAAGCTGAGAGAGATGGTTTTAGATTGTGATTTTGGCTGCAAGTTAAAGTGCAGAACATTTGGAGATGATTGCATCTATAATAGCTGCAATAAACATGTTCTAGGGAAAAAATGAAAGTAAAGACAAGACATGTCAAATGTAGGGACAAGCATCTGTTTATTAAATCAGCAGCCTGTCCAAAATCAGGCTTAATTCAGCCCTGTTAAACTATTTCAATCTGTGACTTTACTGTAGAAAGTGTGATTTTTTAGCTTGAAGCGAGAAGGCAGTAGGAGCATCGTGTTGGCAACTTTCAAAAATGATAAGATATCCAGTACACTATGAAACATATTTTGCAAAGAGGTGGTAGAATATGAGCTTGCAATTTAAAGCCTCAAGAATTCATATGCTTTTGTAATTTGTTGATTACATTCATTTTATGAATCCAACTTGTTGAAAGAGCAAGTTGGATTAATTAAGTTAACATATACAAATTCCATGTTTTAGAAGTAACATCATATTCTGTAAAACAAGTCTAAAATTAGCTATATATGTATGAAAAGAAGATGCCAAGGAATAGGATAATTGATAGAAGTTAACAGGATTCTGCTAGGGACCAATTTAATGAAATTTTCCAACTCTTGCCATACACTGTGGTTCTATCTGCTGGACCCCGTGTAACTGCTGTGGATAGATGGAGTCACAGCACACTGCGGGACACACAGGCATCTGACACACCTCAAAGTGTGTTTCAAGTAGTTCTAGGGGCTGCAGATTTTTTACATTCATGCAGCTCCCCCCTAGGTCCCCCTTCAAGTACTTACCTGAACCTTAACTCGATCCAGCGATGTACACGAGAGCAGCTGCTCTGGCACATTTTGCTGGCTGATAGCTAAAAAGAGTGGGATATTTGAGTGGAGAGTGAAAAACAGTTTTACTTTTGACTGCTGGTGATTGTAGTTGTTTTATTTTCTTCTTAAGGGTCTTGCTAGAAGCTTTTACTTTTTTAAATCACTTTTTCTGTCACTTTTTAAATAGCATTTTTTTTCTTCCTTTCCTTGCCTTCCTTCAGTCTGCTAATTAAGGGGAGGGGTTAATTGGTCACAGGTGATACAGGTAATATATAACTTGCTGTAGAGCTCACTCTGAGCTTGCTCATCCTTGAGCTTGCCTGTATTTTGCTTGCTGGACCTTTAACCAAGTGGACCATTGATTAAGTGGAGTTAAAAAACCTGGAGGTGAAAACAGGAGATTATAACAGGAGTCTACTAACCTGTAAGGGTCAAATGATATTTACTATTAAACCTCTCTTTACTATTAAACCCCTGACCTCTCCATAACGACCAACAATGCCACCATCAGCCCCACCACGCAAGCCAGAGTACTAGGTGTCATTCTAGACTCCAATCTGTCTTTCCAGCCCCAGATCCAATCGCTGACAAATTAATGCAGACTCCACCTCTGCAACATCTCCAAAATACGCACGTTCCTAACTCCAGAAACTACAAAGCAACTCATTCACTCCCTTATCATCTCCCGACTTGACTATTGCAACTCCCTCCTTGCCGGCCTACCTCAATACAGGCTATCCCTACTTCAGTTTATCCTAAATTCTGCGGCCAGACTTATCCACCTTATCAACCACTCCATATCCGCCAACCCCCTCTGCCAATCCCTCCACTGGTTTCTGATTGCCCAACGCATAAAAATATTAACATTAACGTACAAAGCTGTTCATAACACTGCCCCAAACTACATCACCGACGTGATATCCATCTACCACCCAAAACGCACTCTCCGCTCCTCACAAGATCTCCTTCTCTCCAGTTCCCTGGTCTCCTCCTCCCATGCCCATCTCCAGGACTTCTCCAGGGCTTCCCCCATCCTCTGGAACTCACTACCCCAATCCATCAGACTGTCACCTTCCCTCCTCACCTTCAGGCGCACCCTGAAAACCCATCTCTTCAGAGAAGCCTACCCCGCCCTCACCTAATTTGCTGATCTCCTCCGCTCTTTCCACCACTCCATCCCCCACAGCTATTTCCTCCTGTACCACTCTCCCCTCCCTCCTAGATTGTAAGCTCCAAGGAGCAGGGCCCTCGAACCCCTCGTGTATTGTATTGTATTGTATTGTTACTGTACTGTCTCGTGTACTGTCTCCCATTATAATGTACAGTGCTGAGAAAACCGTTGGCGTTATATAAATAATGTATAATAATAATACTATTAGTAATATTAATATTGTAACTGGGATATGAGTGCTAGCAGGGTTGAAGGTTTTGTGTAGTGCACATTGTGCCGCATGTATGCAAGAATGGAGCAACGGCTCCAGGATGGATACCGCTGCGACAGATGTGAGCGGGTTGCCCTTCTGGAAGCTCATGTTAGAGATCTGGAGGAGCAAGTTGCAACACTGGGCAGAACCGACAACCTTGAAAGGCATCTTGTGCTCTCTAAGCAGGTAGCTAATGGGATTGATGTGAAGGGGCTAATCAGGATTATCCGGGAGGAAGATGGGTTACTGTAGCGAGAGGGAGTGCTAAGGGCTCACAGAAAAGGAAGGCTGGCCCTGGGTTTGTGCACCCTAACAGATTTTCCAAGTTGGGTTAAGATGTGGGGGTGGCAAGCTCAGGGGCAGCAGCCCTGGATGTCACTGCTATCCCTAACAGCCAGGAGGTCAGACCATCTAAGAGAGTTGGTGAGGGTAGTGGAGGAAGGCCTAGACCAGGGATAGACAACCTGCGGCTCTCCAGCTGTTGCAGGACTACAAGTTCCATCATGCCTCTGCAAGTCATAGCTGTAACTGTCAATTTTGTAATGTTGCAATGCCCCATGGGAAATGTAGTTCCACAACAGCTACAGAGCCGCAGGTTGCCTACCCCTGGTCTAGACAGTTGGTGGTAGTAGGGGATTCTATAATCAGAAGGACTGATAGAATCATCTGTCACCAGGATTGCCTCACCCAAACGGTTTGTGGTCTCCCTGGTGCCAGGGCTCGGCATGTGGTGGACCGGGTTGATAAATTACTGGGAAGGGCGGAGCATGACCCAGCTGTCTTGATCCATGTTGAAACCAATGACAGAATACATGGAAGGTGGAGGCTCCTTAAGAATCAATTTAAATCACTAGGCTGCAAGTTGAAGGGAAGGACCTCCAAAGTGATATTCTCTGAAATATTACCTGTGTCATGCACAACTCAGGAAAGACAGGGGGAGATTAGAGAACTCAATGCATGGCTGAGACCTGGTGTAAGAGGGAATGATTTGGGTTTCAAGAGCACTGGGCTGCCTTTTCATTAGGGTGCAACCTATATGCCAGAGATGCTTTGCACCTAAATAGAAGGGGGTCTGCTGTGCTGGGGGAGAGGTTTATGGGGAGGATAGAGGAGTATTTAAACTAGAATCGAGGGGAGAGAGAATTAGATTATAATGGGGTAGACAGATTAGACATGGGTTAGTCCTTATTGGTGGGTGGAATGGGGAAAGATGGATGAGGGCTATAAAAGATGATAAGAAGGTTCCCATGTTACAAAAAACAACCAGTGGAATTGGTACCATTTGTATGAAAATAAAAAATAAGCAAAATACTTGTGCACAAGGTGTTGATGGATTAAAGTGTTTGTTCACCAATGCCAGAAGTCTGCCAAGCAAAATAGGTGAGTTGGAATCTTTGGTGCAAGAAGAGAACTATGATTTAATTGGTATTGCAGAATCTTGGCTTCATTCTTCACGACTGGGCCATTAATATTCCGGGCTATGTTCTCTTTCAGAGAGACAAGGTAAAAAGGAAAGGTGATGGTGTCTGTCTCTATGTGAGAAGTGATGTCAGAGTGAGTGTGGAAGAGGACCTAGTTGATTGAGAGTGTTATGAGGCTGAAGTATTATGGTTGGAACTGCACATGGGGGTGTGTACTACAAAAGTAATCATTGGAGTTTGTTATAGGCCTCCCAGTGTTCATGAGGAGGTGGAGACTCAGCTTCTTGCACAGATCAAATGGGCTGCAAGGGCTGGGACACTGATAATAATGGGGTATTTTAACTACCCGGAAATTGACTGGAGTAATGGTACTGCAGGAACAGTTAAAGGGCAAAAATTTATAAACCTACTACAGGACAATTTATAGTACATTTCATAGAGGCCCCAAATAGGAATGATGCTCTGCTGGACCTGGTAATCTCAAACCATGCAAAGCTTATTACAAATGTCCATATAAAAGAACATCTGGATAGCAGTGACCATAACATGATTTAATTTATTGTTAGCTGTAAACATCAAGCACATAGGGGAAAAATAAAAACGCTCAACTTTAATTTTCCAAGGCTGAGAGCTTCTCTCCAAGACTTAGACTGGGAGGGATTACTGACATCGATGAACACAACACAGAAATAGAGTTCTTCATAAAGGCTGTATGTGAACACACTGCAAAATATATTACCATGGGCAACAAGTTTAAAAGACTAAAAATCAAACCTATGTGGCTTATGGCCAAAGTTAAAAAAGCTATAGATAATAAGAAAAGAGCTTTTATTAAATATGAAAATGAATGAATACTATCATTGTTTAAACATTACAAAGAATATAACAGAATATGAAAAAAGGAAATGAAGGCCGCAAAAAATTGAAAATGAACAGCAGATTGCAAAAGATTGCAGGACAAACCCCAAACATTCTTCAAATATATTAATAGTAAAAAGGTCCGGTCCGAGCATGTAGGCCCTTTACAAAATAATCTAGAGTGAGTGACTGGGGACAGAGAGAAAGCAAATTTATTAAATACCTTCTTTAGCTCTGTGTATACAAAGGAGCATGGGGGAGCTCTTGTCCATAATGGGCATGGTATTGACACAGCCCCTGATGATCCACATTGGCTCACAACTGATATGATCCAAAAATATTTAGACAGAATAAAGGTGAATAAAGCACCTGGACCAGATGGCATACACCCACGGGTCCTTAAAGAATTGAGCTCTGTCATTTCAAAGCCATTGTTTCTCATTTTTATGGATTCTTTAATGATTGGCATAATACCACTGGATTGGCGTAAGGCCAATATGGTGCCTATATTTAAAAAGGGGTCAAAATCTTTACCAAATAATTTTAGACCTGTTAGTTTAACATCTATAGCTGGGAAGATACTGTAGAGTTTAATAAAAGATCACATAGATGAGTTCTTGCTGAAAAAAAATTATTTTAAGCAGCATGGATTCATAAAAGACAGACGTTGTCAAACAAATCTGATTTCTTTTTATGAGGAGGTGAGCAAAACCTTGGACAGAGGGGTGGCTGTGGATGTGGTATACTTGGATATTGCAAAAGCATTTGACACAGTTCCCCACACATGGCTAATGTGTAAGGTAAAGTCTATAGGTTTGGAAAAATTGGTATGTAAATGGATAGAAAACTGGCTAAAAGAACATATTCAGAGAGTAGGGGTTAATGATTCATACTCTGAATGGTCTAGGGTTGTTATTGGGGTACCCCAAGGCTCAGTTCTGGGACCCTTACTTTTTAATATATTTATAAATGATGTAGAGTCTTGGATTAGAAATACCATTTCAGTCTTTGCAGATGGCACCAAGCTTTGCAGTGGAATAACGTCCTTACAGGATGTCTCCAACTTACAAGCTGACCTCAATGCACTGTTTAATTGGACAACTATCTGGCAAATGAGGTTTCATATTGATAAATGTAAGGTTATGCACTTGGGGGCTAAGAATATGCATGCATCATAAATACTAGGGGGAGTACAACTGGGGGAATCAATGTTGGAGAAGGATCTGGTAGAACATAAGCTTAATAATGGCATGCAATGCCAAGCTGCCGTTTTTAAAACGAGTAAAATCCTCTCTTGTATTAAAAGAAGTATAGACGAGAGAGAGAAATATCATATTAAACCTGTACAAATCATTAGTAAGACCTCATCTGGAATATGCAGTTCAATTTTGTTGCACCAAGTTACAGAAAGAGCATTGGGGAACTGGAGAAAGTACAGAGAAGGGCAACCAAATTAATAAGAGGCATGGAGGAGCTCAGCTATAAGGAAAGATATCACTGTGAACCAGGAGATCTGCCAAGGATTTAGCCTTTCTATAAATTAGACTCGGACGATCATTGACATACTTCTCCACAGAAGCATCTTCCTGGAGAATGTGCCAACATTTGGCATAGATATCCCTAACGTTTGCTGAAAATTCTGTATATTGTATATTGATTTTGATTATATCCTGTTTATCCGTGGGTTTCCCCCTGTGTCCAAAAATTAGTTTCTCACGGTCTTTTGCTCTATGATACGCTTTTATGAGGTAATTCTTAATATAACCTCGTCTAGTGAACCATTCACACAGGTCTAAAGCTTCATCCTCAAAATCAAGGGGGTCAGAGCAATTCCTCCGAGCTCTCAAGTACTGTCCGACTGGGATACCCTGGATCAAAAAGCGAGGATGGAAACTGCTCTCATCCAATAGATTGTTCCTTGCTGTGGGTTTCCGAAATAGCTTGGTCTTGATGCCCCCATTCTCAATAAGTTAAATTTTCAGGTGCAGGAATGTCACTTTCTGGGGATTGCATTTACTGGTATGTAAGTTTATCCACAAATTGTTGGGCCTGCTCCGCTGTACCAGTCCAAAGGACAAGGACATCATCAATATATCTGTACCAGGATAAAATCCTGGACAGATGTGATGGCAGGACCTCACCATTTCCCGCATAAAGCCAATATTACCAATCTCCCAGGTAGATACAGGTTGGGGCACATTTATTGCCCATAGCCGTGCCCTGGGCTTGGTAGAATGTCTTATCACCAAATTAAAACTTATTATGAGTGAAGAGGAATTGCAATAATTCGACTATGAACTGATTATGTTTTTGTTTCCCGATGGCTCTACTACTCAAAATTTTTTCTATAACCTGGAGACCCTTGGAATGTGGAATTAAGGAATAGAGAGCTTCAATATCAAGGGTGAAGAGAATGGTACTGAGGGGAATGGTGAGGTCATGCAAGTGTCAAGAGATGTAAGGTATCCCTAATGTAGGACAATTGTCATTATTTTTTTTTACTTTAAAATGTATTGTATATTTTTTTTTAACACTGAATATTGAAAAAGTTTATAGCTTTGCACTACAGCTAGTAAGCCTTTTTTTGACAGGCCAACATTTTCTGAGTGAATAATTAGCAAATTGAATCTAGAAATAAGATAAAGGTCTTTTTTTGGACACTGCAGATTGAAAAAGTATACAGCTTTGCATCACAACTGTGAAGCCTGTGGAAAAGGTGCAATATCTGAGTGGTTGAGCAGACAAATTCCACCTGGAAATTTTTTTTTATTAAGGGGTGATTAAGGAGATTTCATGTAAAGAGAGAGATTTCATGCTGCAATAAAAAATTGTGCTCCTTAATCACTGACTGATATTTGCTGCACTCTCCACTATTTCTGAGATAGAGAGAGAGCAAACAGATTATACCTTACAACTGCAATGAGGTTGATTTACTAAAATTGGAAAGTGCAAAACCCCGTGCAGCTATGCACAGAAACAAATCAGCTTTCAGGTTTTATTGTCAAAGCTTAATTGAACAAGCTGAAGTTAGAATCTGATTGGTTACCATGTACAGCTGCACCAGAATTTGCACTCTCCAGTTTTGGTAAATCAACCCCAATGTTTTTTCCCAGACAAAAGACAGAAAAAATAGACCGAGCGGTAGCACATCTTTTATATCTTTTCTGGACAGACCATTTTTAAAGGGAGAGAGTGGGCAAATTTCATTTAAGTAATGAATTAGACTGCACTGTACAATATACTGATGGAGACATAATATAAAAACTGTACAGATATCTGGCAGAGAATCTCATCCTTAATAATGGGAGGCCAATTTAGGTGCACAGAGTCTGCCTGCTTATTGCAGCCAGAAATTGTATTTTTGTGCACACAGATCACAGAAATTGTACATATTTGTTGAACAGAATAAACTGTGTCAGGACGCAAAATGATGCGCCAATGCAAAATACTCATCAGCCGTGCCCATCCCCGCACACATGTGCGTGCGGACACGCCCGCCCGCCACTAGGCTGGTACCAAGAGAGCTAATTTAAAAGCAGAGCATTTTTTTCTTAGGCACCAGATAACAATTTCACAGATTTGATTGACATTTATAACCATTTTTTAATAGAATACAATTGAGGATGCAGGGGAAAGTCATATTTAGGCCGCTGTAATGCAGCAGAAAAGAGAGAATGTGAAAGGTCCTTGCTGAGGAGCATTGTGGTAGTGGGGGGCTTGTGGAAAAGACAAGAGAGACAGAGTAAGTGCATATGTGTGACACATAAGCAGGCAGTACAGCACGTAGTCGCATTGTAATTTTGAGACAAGGGGGAGTAGCACAGACGTAATAGTCTGGGCACCTGTGATACATTAAAATAGTGAAGCAGCCCAGACATGGTTTCCACCAAGTGCCTGCAACACATGATGTGCCACAACACAACTTCAGAGCATTAATTGCTGAAGGGTAGTAGCTGGGAAAACAGTTAATACATACCAGACTTCATAAAGGGCAAAGCCTTTATGGAGCAGTGGTGATCCAGAAAGAACCCTGCTGCCACAATTACATAGAGGAGAGTGAAAATGCAGAACCCAGGGAAACAAAGCCCTTTCCAGACAGTCTTCCCTTCTCCAGTGGGCAGACTCAGTAGGGATTCTTCAGGGACAGGATTACACCAGAGGTTGTATCATGGCCCTGAACCTGCACTGGGCTCTGCAGCTGTTCTACACAGTACACTAGGTGAACTGCATATCACCTCACACAGAACCCAATTATTTTGCAGGCAGACTCCGTATTTTCATCATGGGAGACTCTGGGTGCGGCCTCCAGGGATCAGCTGATCTAGAAAGCTGCAAAATGAGCCTTCTTGGCTCTGCAGCCAATGGAGAATCTTGATTGAAGAAAAAAACAGAGTGACCACAAAAACACTTCTTGATTTAATTTAGTTATAAATCCAAATTTATTGGAGTATTTTTATGAATATGGTGACCACAGATACATTAACTAAAAAAAAATGTTTTTTCTCCCTCAGAATCTCTGCATGCCTCCCACTGCCAGTGAAATCCAACATGGTCCTTAGCTCACATCAGTGCAGCTGGTGCATGTTGGAATTTGCTAAAACAAAAAGTGTTGTGACTGTGCAGCGTGCTTTGAAATGCAAATTGAATGTGGATCCACTTACTAACAAGTCCATTTTAAAGTGATACAACAATTTCATTGAAAAAGGATGCATCTGTGATCAAAGAAAGGGACATTCAGGCTGACCATGGGTCTCCAAGCAAGTTGCTGATCGTGTCAGAGAAGCTTTTTTGCACAGCCACAAGAAGTCAACAAGCAGAGCTAGTCGAAAGTTGCATGTCCTGCAAAGCACAGTAAGCAAGATCTTACACAAACGCTTGTGGTTTCACTCTCACAAGCTGCAATTGGTCTATACCTTACACCTGCAAGACAATGAAATGTGACTTGAATTTTGCAGGAATTTCCAAGTATCCAAGCTAGATTATTGCATCAATGTTTGGTGAATAACAGGTGGGGCGCTCATCGAGCGTTTGTGTGATACCAACATGAAACTTTATAAGTTGATGCAACTGTAGCCACCAATGTGTAAGAATATTCCAATAAAGTTACATTCTATATCTGTTGGAAATCAAAGACTGTTTTTGTACTCACCCTGTATCTTGAAAAAATTAAAATAATGTCAGTAAAATGGAAAATATTCCATTCTTCTAGAACTGTAGCAAGAAACTGAAGCATAATGGTAGTTATAAGGGTTTTACTGGCTGAATACCAGCCTTTTGGTTGTCAGTGTCCAATTGTTCTGTAGATGACAGCATAAACCATATATAACTGAATTCCTTCTGGTAATGTGGCTCTTAATTACTTTAATTGTTAAAAAATATCCACTGTATCAGGATTTTTAAGATGCCAAATATAATGCTGGGTACACACAATCAGATTCCTGGTTCAGCAGGAACTGACCGACATTCAGACAGTGTGTACAGCTCTTTGAAAGGGACATACTGGAAAATCACTATCTGAACAGCAGGCGATCAGTGCTGGCAGCCAGTGGCTGTGAGTGCTGATCAGTGGGTTCCGGTTTCAGAACACAATAGCTCAGTGGGGAAGATTGCCGCACAAGCATTATATATATACTGTATATACATACACATTGTATTGTTAGTACCGCAACCTCTCAATTTTTGTGCATTCAGCCCACTGGGTTGAAGAAAAAAACTTACCATGTGTACTAAGCTTTACTCTTTACCACATCAATAAAATTGTAATATTTTATTACAAAAATATAGCAAAAAGAAATCAATATAATAAAACTTCTTAGGCTCATGTACACTGCAGCTGATAAACTCACATTTAGGAGCTTTTCTGCGTTTTTTTAAGCAGCCCCTAATATTTTACTATGTGTCCATGTACACTATGTCGTTTACAGTAATTTACAGGCAGTTGAGTTTACAGTTGTTTTTTTGAACACACCAAACTTGCATTCAGGAGTAGATTTTATCAGCGTTTCAAACGCCAAATACTTGTAAACGCATGTAAACACGTGTAAACGTGGCTAACCGGGTTTATAAGCGTTTGGATTTTTTTTTAACTTTTCCATTTCCAGATGGTGTCCAGAGCCTTTTTTCATCATGAAAAATGAATGCAAAGCGTTTTCCGGTACTCATATGGACCTGTTACACCATACTTTGAGGTTTTGCATGAAAGAAAATATGTTAGACACCGCTGCATTAATTTCTGCACAGATATGAGCTGGAACACATCCAAACACCACAAAAAAAAAGACAGTTAACTTTAACAAATACTGCTCTCTCTGCTTCTGATCTCTCTATTTCTCTAAAAATGTCTGAAATAGTTATTTTTTTACTGTTTTTCAGTGCATTCCGGGCATTTTAGAAGGTCTTTAAAAAATGCTTCTAAACGCAAACTCTCATAAATGCACATAAACGTGGTATGCAAATGCAGCTAAACAGATATTTTTTAACCTACATTTTCCAGCAGTAAATTTCCATCGTTCAGATGTGTCCCATGTACATGGAGCCTACTAAGCAGAAGGGTATCATATATATGAGGGGTGTTCAAGTCAAACCAGGATCTTTGAGTTTATACAACAAACACATTTCATGGAGTGTAAACTGCATTTATTTTCAACATACTCCCCTGCTACCAGGGGCGGACTGACAACTCATGGGGCCCCCGGGCAATAGAGGATCATGGGGCCCCTGTGTCCTTGCCCAAACTCAAAAAAGCCTATGAAAAGGTACCAGGGGCATCTCATGGGGGCCCCTACCGACCCCGGGCCCTCGGGCAATGCCCGAGTTTCCAAATGGTCAGTCCACCTCTGCCTGCTACAGTTATACACTTATCCCAGCGTTTAACTATTGCTTCGTTATAGAAAGATTTGTCAGTATGCCTGAACCATCTTAGGACAACTTGCTTCACTTTGTCATCAGTGCTGAAATGGTGACCTCCAAGGAACTCTTTTAGGGGTCCAAACAGGTAGAAATTAATCAGAGTGAGGTCCAGGCTGTAAGGGGGATTGGCAATACCTCCTAGCCCAGTTGCTGTAATGTGCACATAGTGCAGTGAGCAGTATAAGTTTGTGAATTGTTCTGGAGAAGCAGGACACCCTTAGTTATCAAACCAGGCCATTTTTTATGCTCCTTCAATGCAGTACAGACTTCAACTCTCAAGCTGTCTTGTTACCAAGCATGCACTAACTTTTCAAAAATGCAAATGTTCTTGAAAGATTAGTCTTTCAATTTCACAACAGGCTCTGTGTCGATTATCCAGGATCAGGCATTCTACGTGCTGAGTATTCATGGAATGACTGTTGAGGGCTGGGAACCACCACGACCGGAATCGCCACTGATGGGCATATGGCCATCTTTGAAACGTTTACACCATCAAATATCTTACTGTGGCTGAGCGTCTCATCACTGTACTGTGCTTGCAGTCCTCTGTAGATATCCGTGGATTGTACACCTTCATTCGTACGAAACTTCATCACCACATGCTGTTCCATGCACGCACTAACACTGTTGTCTGCCATCTAGGTTAACCTCCCTAGCAGTCTGATTATGTCCATATTTCTGTGCTCAAAGCGGTAAATTTTTTGCATGGAAATATGTCGTTTTTTTATTGTAGGCCTGTCATTTTTAGGAATAACTCACTGAAATCTGTCCGAACAAGAGTCTAGTAAACATTCCGGGTATGTTAAAATTTGAAACACGAAATCATAAATTATAATTTAATAAATAATCATAAAAAATTATATTATAATAATAAATTTAATTCAATAATATAATCAAGCCAAAAACAATGAAATTTGAAATAGAGCGCCAAGTTCACACATCACTGAGCAAAATCGCAAAATCGTTTTCAGTGTCTGATGATGAATTTCTCCACGAATCATTGTCACTCAATTCTGCAAGTAGTTCTAATTTACTATCGCTGTTCTCTAGCTGGTCTAAAACCACTTTTGACCTAAAGGGACGCTTTTTGGACGCCATGGACTTTTCTCAGTTTCAAGTCAGAAAGAACAGTAAAAATGCAGGCAGGGCACAGGACAAAGCACTCGGGACAAAATGTATGTGAAATGGTTTGATACAGTAATGTTTTATTATGTGATCTTAGTGAATTTAGTGAATGTCACTTTTACAATTTTCAAATTTCCCGTCAGTTCCGTCCCCCGTACGTCCCGACGTCACAGGGAACGGAACCCAGAAGACAGATGCCGGTATCAGCCGGAGGACATTGCCAGGGTCACTGCAGGGGGGACATCGCGGGAGCGCAGGACAAGGTAAGTGCAGAAGAGATCCCGGAGCAACGCTGCAGGGTATTCCTGAGTGTGGCTCGGACTTACCTCTTGTGGTGCTGAAACTTTACCCTGAGCTACACTTGGGAATACCTCCAGGGAGGTTAATGGTCTCTGGACTGGCCCACGACATGTGCGCCTCCTTACGGTAATATGACACACCTGCCACCTACTACTTTGTGTAGGACAGCCACACTAGCATCCATTTTTATACCTGTAAAATTAAAAGTTGTATATTCCTCTGAACATTGCGCATATACAATTCTCTCTATATAGCTATTCTCCTTATTACATTACATCACCTCTTATTTTATTAGTCTAACTATATGAGCTTGCTTGTGGAAATAGGAAGTAGCTTTTGCTTGATGTGTTTCGCAGTCTAGCTCCCTAAAGAGGGTAGGGAGAGGCTTATCTATAATGTCAGTTTCTTTACTTGTTCTTTATTATTTATATAATAAATATAATTTAATAACTGTCTGTCGGACGACTTGATTTTATTTTAATATAATTATGTAATAAAATATTACACTTTTATTGACTTGGTAAAGAGTAATATTTGGCACCTTAAAGTCCCAGTAGATATTTATTAACAATTAAAATAGTTTTTGAGGTGTTATGAAATGCGGTGCCACTATCCATCTGTGAGCACAGAATATATTTGGGGGTTCTTGAAGTATATGTAAAGCCTCACCTTGTGAAACAAAGCATTCAGTTTAAAATAGAAATGAAAGGCAAAACATTTGTGCATAGATATAAAAAAACATTATAAACACCTTTTCCCCCTTTTTTTTTAAGTGATCACATATCTTCTAAGCTCCCTATGCAGCTGCGAACAGAAAGCTGGGGTGTAGCGGCAATTTTCACAAAACCAGATAAAACTCCAGACTCGGACTTCTGAAGGAAGCAACTAATTTATTAAAAACAGCGCTGTAGTGACCCAGCGGACGGCAAGCTGCTCTCATCTGCCTAGTGAGTTGTAGAAACTTCTTACAAGCGTATATACCAGCGATTACGTCACAAGGCATACATTCCTTTCCTACTTTCTATACACTCAAAAGGCTTCCTAAACTCTACAGAATAACCTTGGCCAGCAACTAGAGATAAGAAAATACCAGCTGCAGACCCATACACGGGAAATAAGGGAGGGGGGAAGATGAACCAAAAAACTTGCTTCTACAAACACAGGCTGCTATAAGTGTTAGAGTTTAAAGGGGAACTCTACAACATCTGGGTCCTACCATAGGGGGGAGGAGAAACAGCAGAACACTGATCTTCCCAGTGAAGGGCTATGCAGGGTTGCATGTAAGGACAAGTCTGATCATTGGAGGAGAGTACACTGAGTTCTCAGCACAGCTAGAAAACTGAACACACTGTGGGGTTTACTTACTAAAGCTGGTGAGTGCACAATCAGGCTCACTTTTGCATAGAACCAATCATCTTCTAACCTCAGTTTGTTCAATTAAGATTTGGCAATAAAACCTGAAAGCTGATTGCTTTCTATGCAGAAATGAGCCTGCTTTTGCACTCTCCAGCTTTATTAAATAAACCCCTGTGCTCTCATGCCTAGTGTGGTCAGTTTTTAATAGAGAAGTAGAGGGACTGGCAGGAACACCAGGGATTAAAAAAAAAGGAATCAATAAAAGAGAACATGGTACCTTTTAATACAAGTATATGGTACAGCAAGCACATATAATTATTATTATTATTATTATACAGTATTTATAAAGTGCCAATAGTTCACTCAGCGCTGTACATTACAAAGGGGGACAGAACATGCGACAGTACAGTAACAATACAATGCGATACACGAGGGGTTCGAGGGCCCTGCTCTTTCGAGCTTACAATCTAGGAATGAATATGAAATGTTGGGTTTACATATTTTTTAATGTACGATTAAGAAATATCAGAGTTTTCCTGCAGGAACATTTGCTTTTATGTTATTATAAAGTGACGATCACTTGAAATCACATGACTATAGTGTATTTGTGCATTTGACGTTAGAATATGTTAAATGCACTAGGTCTAGCAGGTAAATCTGCCCTTTCAATTACATTTTGTGTACAGTTGCCATATACATGGCTTTATGATGATCCATTGTCATTTACAGCTACATAAATACATTATACATTTCTTTGCTGCTAGGTTCTATAATTCATTTATTATAATTGTCAAAGCTTTTTGAAACTTTTAAAAACATATAAATAGCTGCAGTGGTGTCAGTGACCTCTGGCTTTCTCACCTCGACAAGATGAAATATAAGGAATATCTTTTCACAAATATTTTCCAACGATTACCTCTGAGCGTTCTGTCAGATGAACCAGTATTACTGATGCAGATCTGCATTTATCAAACGTATCATTTTTCTTATCTCTAAGCAAAAATGTGGCATTTAAAGAAAGATAAATCTCTGTTTCTCTAGAATTTTTTTCCTTGTAGGGTTGGAAGAGGATAAAAGGTAAATGCAGTATTGACGTATCTAAAAAAAAACTATCCTTTGTCATTTTGGCAGTAACACCATGTCTAGGACAGCAGTTTATTTCACCAGTCTTTCCATTTCAATTGCAGAATATCCATTGGTGCCACAATTACAGGAGACACTATGATAATCATAAACATCAATAACTATGTATGCTGTGTACACTTAATCAGAATCTCAGAATGCAGGAAGAAAAAGAGAACTGGGTGTATTCAACAAGTATTTAACAAGCAAAACTGTAAAATGTACCTTTTTGTGGCCCAAATTTAAATTTTGAGCTCTATCCACAATTTATTTCCATGGTGCCCTCAGCAAGATGAGTGTATTTACAACTGGCTGAATAAAAAAATCTCTGTTCTAGAGTGGTGAAAAATCTTTTGGATAAAATACTCGCAGTGTTGTATAACAGAAAGTCTTTTATTTATGAGATGTTGGTTTAGGTCTTTTGCACATGGATGTAATCATTTACTGATGTTTATATGTAAGATCTTACTGTCAGAAAGATCCTGAGTAAGTTCTGTTCTGTAAATACATTGATTATATATGCATAAAATGTTTCTTTATCCTCTCTAGCTAACAATGTTTCAATTTACACATATACACTCTTGTACTTGTGTATACATGTGCTTACGCATACATTACTAACGCAAACATTTTTAGAAATATGGCCACTTAGACTCCTAGCTCTGCACAGCAGTGGCACTCTGGAGCCGAACACAGCACCACACCACTTGGGAGAATAGCTGTTTTTAGTCCCAGACCTCTGAGACACCCACCTCTACATGTCCTGCAAGAGAAAAGACAGAGGCCGGCCAGGCTGTATGATGGATTTCTTCTCCCCACTGCTCCGCTCCTGCAGCCATGATCGGGGCCGCTTCACACAGACACAGCATGGTTTACCACAGGGAAACCAGGCTTCAAGCAGAGTAGTAAAGAGGTAATCTCAAAACCCACTCAGTATAGCAATCCAGTGTCCAAGACCTCTTCCAATGCTGCTAGTCCTGTTAAAACAAGACAAAGACTCTCTCCTACCAGGCCAATTACAGAGGAGGTGAGTGCTTCTGATTTTATTCTTGATGACACCAGGGAGCTGTAGGAATCCATTGTATCATTCTCTACTAATAACCAGCCATTTTTTGATTAGGACATATTAGTTTCTCTCAGGAGCACCATACATGCTGATTTACCCACTCTGGCCCAGAAATTTAAATCAGAAGTCCAGAAACTAAGTAAGAGAGTGTCGCACATCGAAAATAAAATGGGGGAATTTGCGTCCACCTTTAATGATTGGGTGGATGCCCACAACGATTGAAAAGATGAGATCTCAAGGATTAAATCTAAACTAGCATAGTTGACGCAGAAATAACAACCAGATATGTTGCATCCCCGAAACAGTCAAACCACATGAGCTCAATGCTTATTTCTCAAATATCCTCCATACAGATTTGCCAGATTCCCCACCAAAGGAGCTGGTCATAGACTGCATCCATAGGCTTCCTAAGCCTAAACATATTTTGGAGCATCATCATAGGGACACTATAGTCCGGATACATTATTATCACATAAAAGAAAAGCTGATGTCTCTAACCACCAATACGGATTGCATTCCTGAATGTTTGGGGGATGTGTTGCTATTCACAGATCTTTCTCGCTACACTATGCAAAGGAGGAAAGATTTAATGACCATCAACTGTGGGTATAGGATTATAACTTTTTTTTTTTTTTCTATGGTTGAGCTGGATGGGTTTTTGTCTTTTTGCAGTCAGACTAACTATGTAATTACCAACAAACCGCTTCAGAACCAACAAATAATCTACCAACGGAATTACCCAGCTAAACTACCAATTGATTATGAGGAGTGAACAGTCTCTGTCACTACAGTATAAGAAGGTCTTGTTCTCTTGAAGAGAGGGTATTTTGGAAAATGACCCACCTATAGACCCCGACTCACCTCCTCCTTCTTGACAGCCTCCTGACTGGCAAGAAGTAGAAGCTGGATAACCACTAGACAACTCCCTTTCAAAGCCTACTTAGATGGCTCCAGTGGCCACCATAGTGCTGTCACTTCTTGGTTTTGGATCCCAGTTACCACTTATATCACTAACTCAGAGGATAATTTTCTGCTCATATTCATTGTGAATTGTTCCTTTTTATTCACAGGTTAGTGAATTCTAATTTTCAAAGTTAAAATTCTTTATTGTTTCTTCTTTCTTCTTTTTTCCATTTTTGACTCAGTTAGTTATTTCAGAAATTTTTGAGAATAGCACACTTTACCTAAAGGAGCTCTCCAGACAAGACACTATCTATTATTTGCTGCCTTAATGAGATCAACATGCAGTTTAAAATAGTCTCCTTCAATGTCAAAGGACTGCAAAGCGTACCATGATGTGGAAAGAAGCTAAATCCCTACAAGGAGATGTTTCCTGTCTCCAGGAGACACACTTCTACCAAAAGAATCCTCCTAAATCATGGGTGCTCGACCTGTCAAGTAGCATGAGGCATTGCAAGCCACAGGCAGTTACAAGCATGAATCCCAAAGGCAGAGGCTTGACAACACTTGTAGTTCCACAACAGCTGGAGGGTCACAGGTGGAGCACGCATGCCCTAAATTGTTACACAAGACTTTCTGCACGTTTTCCAATCCAATGCATTGCATTTAAGTATACAGTGGCATTCAAGTTGCTCTTCATGGACACAGATGACCAAGGTCAAAATATTATCCCGAGCTATGAAATAAACAACCGAAGTTACACTTTGATAAACATATACTTGCCTAATGCTAAACCTCATACCTGAACAAACTTTTGAAAAAAATCCCCTAAGCTCCATGCTGGCAACATAGTTCTTTATAGGGACTTTAATGCAATCCCAAGCAGTACTCTCGGCATGTCAAGTTGAACCTGCAGATCAATCATGTCTGGCTTCATCTCTCTTTCAAATAGTTTTGATGTTTGGCACTGCCAACATGCATCTGAAAGGGACTACTTTTTTTCTCACGCTCATCTAACCTATTCCCATATTGATCTATTTTTGGTCGATAAATTCTTACTACAGAATGTAAGTGAATTTAACATTTATATTACTTGATCAGATCATGCGTCAATCTCTATCAGAGTATAGGAAAAGCAATGGAAACCAGAGCTAATCATTAGCACAATGATGTCCATTTAATGTCGGTGAAGGAAAATTAAGTTAAAATACTTGGATATATCAAATATTTTTTTTCATTGAGCAAGCACTCAAAATGTCTCAAACTGTTTTGTTTTATGGAACTCACATAAGGAATATGTACGGGGAATCGTTCTTCATATTCAGTTGCAAAAGAGCTAGGACACAGAAGCTTAACGATCTGTTAGAAACCATTAGGAATCTGGAAAAATTGAACAAAAAACACCCTTCCATAACTACTAGTTCACAGTTATTCAAAGCCAGGCAAAGATTGAGATTTCTTCTTGTTTCACAGCTTGAACGACATTAGACTCCTAAAATCCAATCATTATTGCAATGGCAATAAAGCAGGTAAATTACTTGCCCACCAAATTAAAGAGAACGTTTACAAACACAAACTCTATACCAATCTACATCTGTTGATAAACTCACCAACCCTAAAGATATAGTGGATGCATTCAGTACTTACTACAATGTATTGTACAATCTGCAAAAAGACCCTTCTACTTTCCAACCTTCACCTGAGCTTATTTATGAATTTTAGATTCTATATCTTTCTCAAAACTGACCCCAGAACATCTGGTATCCCTAAACCAACCTATTTCGGCGTCAGAAATTGCAAATAATATTGAATCATTACCCCAAAACAAATCTCTAGGCCCAGATTGGTATTCTTTACAATATTATAAATTATTCTCAACACAACTTTCTCCCCACATGGCTTAGATCTTTAATGGAACTGTGTCCTCAACATCCTTGTCCCCCAAAATGTTATTAGCAACTATTGTGACATTACCCAAATCCGGGAAAGAGCCAGATTCCCCTCAAAATTTTCAACCAATCTCCCTATTTAACATTGACCTAAAGATATATACTGTCCATAGAGAGTTGGTAAGACCAACATGCAGTTTAAAATAGTCTCCTAGACAGAAATATTGTCTTTCCTGGATGGGCAGACTCGCTGTATTCAAAATGATCTTGCTTCCCCAAATTCTCTGCTATTTCAGAACTCTACCTATTTACATCTCTGATGTGTTCTATTGCATACTACAAACCAAAATCTCGAAATTTGTTTTGGCTAGACAAAAAGGCGAGATGCTCATCCTCTAGACTCTGGAGACACGAGAAAGTTGGAGGTATGGGAATTCCAATCCTTAAAGATTACCATATGGCCTTCATTTTAGATCAACTGAAATTTTGGTTTTCCCAACCCTATGCTAAACCATGGTGTGACTTAGAGCAAGCAGCAGTTCCAGTAGGTAGTCTTGCATCACTAATCCTGGCTGTTATGACACAACATAATGTACACTAAAGGGCCCATCCAATCATTGCAGCAGCCATAACAGCACTGGCTTATTATCTTCAAACTTGCAGAACTCCATCCCAATTACCTACCATTCCAATACCCATTGAAATTCTTCAAATTTTGCTTTCTGAAATTTCCCTTTGGATTTTGGAAACTCATGGGATACTTACTACTGATTACTTTATTATCAATGGAAAGCATAAGTACGAAAACTATAGCTGCTGATTTTTAATAAACACACATTTACCTGTCCCAGGGTCCAGTGATGTACTCACCCCTGCCATCCCTTCCCTCCTACACTGCACCGGCATCTCCACTATGGGCATCAGGCTGTGACAGCTTGTGGCTTCACAGCCAGGTGCCCACTGCACATGTGCGAGTCCCACTGCGCCTCCTGAGAAAGTTCCCAGGAGACTGCGGGAGGAAGGAGGGGGCCGAACTTCCAGCTCACTTTGCCACAGTGAAGTGAATCGGAAGTGGGAGCAGGTACCTGTCAAAACCAAGTACCCGCTCCCCCCTCCCCCCCAAAAGGTGCCAAATATGGCAGTGGAGGGGGGGAGGAGCCAAACAAGTGGAGCTTTCACTTTTGGGTGGATGATATCTAACATATGCCAGGCTAGCCTCTTACCTTAACCACCACCCTATCCCTACTTTGAATAGATCTATGTCAGTTTGGTCTTTTTGGAATTCAGTTTCCAAACATACCAAGGTAATTTCTTTGTTGTACCAAGAAATTAACTCCAAACTATTATTTGTTAAAAGACCACCATTAATCAAATGGGAATCGTCACCGCAGGTGGTACCTCACCCTGTACTCTACAGCTACATTCTCTAAGGGAAGAAATAATCTTTGCTGGAGAGGTTGTGGAATGATTACATGATGTGGATGATGTGGAATGGCACATTATATCACATGCTCTGGCCAGCTCTCCATATCCGGAGCTACTGGAATTCAGTTTATAGACTCCTTGCTGAGGTAACAGGTGTTTTGGTAAAGGTTAAAGTAGAGGAAGCGATTTTCAACATAAATGTAGACAAGTATCCTCCCCAACTGAGATGCATAGTTGTTAACATTTTGGCAGTGGATCTTCTCATGCTACTTAGAAAATGGAAATATTCCGTAATACCAAATGTATCTGAAGTGAAATGTCACCTTGACATTATTTTACGCTATGAACAGATAATGGCCTACAAAGAGAGTACACAGCATACGATTCACCATTGCTGGAAACCATGGTTGACCAATGGAGGGATCAACTAGAGAAGCTCCTATATCTTTCTTGTTCTCTTGTTTGGCAATATTGTACACAGCTAGTACTAAATGGTTAATTTTCCATTATTTTTTCACTATTCTCAAATTTATCCTAGTCTGCAAATTTCACAAAATTGTTTACCGATATGGCGTTTTTGTTAAATCTTCTATGTCTTTGTGTGATATGTGGAATATAAAGCTGATGTCACTGTAATCTTTCCTTTCCTTTGATACAAATTGCAATAAAAATTATTTGATTAAGCATAACATTTTCTGCATTTATTTATGACTCTGAACACTTTGCTGCATTATGGATCTTTAGAAAGCAGCATGTAGTGTCCTACACACAGTGAAAAAGCTACAAAGATGGATTTTTTCGCTTTGTACAAAGGACCTAAATAGCTAAAAAAAGAGCAGAGTAGTTTGGCACATAACAAAAAATGGCATGTGTTGCTAGTAAGTTAGCATTTTGTTTTGCTGCTTGCTGCAGGAGCTAATTATGGCACTTGGCTTTGTATCTCCCCTCTTTAATTCTGATTCTTTTAAAGTGTGTGTGTGTGTGTGTGTGTGTGTGTGTGTGTGCGTGTGTGTGTGTGTGTGTGTGTGTGTGTGTGTGTGTTTGCGTGTGTGTACGAGGGGAGGGTGGTCAGATTGTCCAAGCTAGGCTCAGATTGTCCCGGAGCTTGGGTAGTAAAAACAAAAAAAAAAAACATTTATGCAGGTACATATTCATAAAAAAATCATTAAGTACATTTTTAGAAGCACCTGGTATAAAGACCTGGCTTTGATTGGTATCAGTCTTGCAATTCCCTGTACAGCACTGTTCAGACAGAGAGAAGGAGAAGCAGCACAGGGAGCCAACCAATTGTGCTCATGTGCTAACAAGGTACATGTTGAGAGCAGAGTGAGAGCGGTAAATCAGTCTGCTCCTTCTCTTTTACTGCCCAGTGAATGGCTGAGGGAAGGGGCAAGTTGCTATCTGGCAGGGCTATATAAACCTCAGGACAGGATGCATAGAAATACAAAACCTTTGGTAGGTAAAACAGCTCTCATGTAGTTTATTCATGTATTTATTTGAAGGGGAACTCAGGGGAACCTTCCCTTGGCTCTGAAGTTTACAAATTTTGACAGACAGCCATCAGGTAGAAATGCCGGCTACTGCAGTGGCAGCAATTGCAATGTTGGGGACCTGGGGCATCTCCCAGGAGTTGGAGGGCACATGCTCTGGGTTCCCAATGTTAGTGATGCCATTGGTTGTCAGATCCTGATCTTTGTATGTTTACCCAACTCTACCCACATTTTCTGCAGCCAGGACAGTAGCCGTCTAGGGAGGAGGCGGTCAGGGTTGTAAAATGGCAGCAGAAAGATGCAGATAGAGGGCAGGTAACAAAACTCTGCAGAATACCAATTTGACAGCATTTCTGTGTTAACGTGTGTATCCAGGAGCATTGTACTGGCAGGAAGGAGGATCAGGAAGGGGGGGTGGGGGAGCACAGCTGTCAGGGACCCCAGAGCTGGCCGGGATCACACACGAGTTTGTGCATGCGCGGTGTGCCCAGCCGCACTAGCGTGCCAGCATTGGGACCAGGGCACCCACGATTGCAGCAGCGCTCGCGCATGCTCACTCGCGATCGCGGACGCGAGCCTGGCACCAATCAGGGCACAGGGCGCCCTATTTAAAACAGGTCAGGGCTGTGTTTAGTTGCCGTATGGTCTTACCTGTATCCTGAGTTCCTGCATTGTAGATTGTCTTGTTGCCAACCCTGCCTGACCCTGATTTGCTGTCTGCCTCCTGTCCTGATCCCTGGCTTGTCTGACCATTCTCCTGCTTAACCCTGTACGTTCTGATCTCCTGTTATCGAACCCGGCTTGTGACCTGTGTATCCCTCTGCCTGCTGATTTTGTACCACACCGCCACCACTGATACCGACCCGGCCAGCCCGCCGCTGCTATTGTTACCTCCTCACATCAGGCTCTCACCTGCTACACACCTCCAGCGGTGCTTCTAGCGCAGCTGGGTGAACCCAGGGGCCGCGACCTGGTCTCGGCCTGCTCCAAGTCCATCCCCACCATCAGGGGCCCTGGTGAACAAGCAGGTTGGGGGATTCCGGTCTGTGGAGCGCTAGAGGCTACCACTGGTAGGAACCTAACAACAGCTTGCATCTCTTTCTGACTCTCTCCCCCTTTCCAGATTTGGCTTGCCACTTCCAGTAGATTTTTGCTAGGGGGATTTTTTTGGGGGTATTTGTGCTAGTAGGGGGGATACAGAGGAGAGTAAGTGTGCTGGAAGGAGAGACTGGTTGGAGGATTTGTGCTGAAAGGTGAGAGGATTTGTGATAGCAAAGGAGATTTGAGCGGGAGAGGATTTGTGCTGGCAGAGGAGATTTGGGAGAGGGAATTGTGCTGGTGAAGAGGTATAGGTATAGGGGGTTTTGCTAGGAGGTGGGTTCGGGGATGGCTTTGTGTTGGGAGAGGGGATGGGAAGGATTTGTGCTGAGAGGGGGGATGGGTAGGAATTGGGTTCAGAGTGGGGATGGGTGGGGAATGTTTCTTAGGACAGAAGATTTGAGGGAGAGGACTTGTGCTAGGAATAAGGATTTTGGAGGGAGGAGATTTGTGCTAGAAGGAGGACTTAAGGGGAAGAGGATTTGTGCTGAGATAGGGGGTTTGGGGGGGATTCTGGAGGGTAGTAGGATTTGTGCTAGGAGGGGGGATTTGGGAGGATTTATGCTAGGAGGGCATGGAGGGAGAGAATGTTCACTGGGAGAGTGGATTGAAGAGAGATTTGTGCTGAAAGGGTGCATTTGGCAGGAAGGGAATTTGTGTTAGGAGAGGGATTTAATGGGGAGGATTTTTGCTAGGAGGGGAAATGT
Source organism: Staurois parvus (assembly GCF_062004578.1). Taxonomy (NCBI): domain Eukaryota; kingdom Metazoa; phylum Chordata; class Amphibia; order Anura; family Ranidae; genus Staurois; species Staurois parvus. The sequence continues at coordinate 3,519,600 of NW_028317941.1, forward strand.
TGGTGGACTGACTGCTTGTGCTAGAAGCGGTGATTTGGGGGGGGAGGATTTGTGCTAGGAAGAGGGATGGGGGAAGAATTTGTATTAGAAGTGGTAAATTGGGAGGGAGATGATATGTGCTAATAAGGACTGATTTGGGCGGGATTGGTGCTGGGAGGGGAAATTTCAGCATAGAGGGTAGATTTGTACTGGGGATAAAGGGAAACCTTTAAATACATCAGGGGATGAATAAGGTTCAGGAGGGCAGTATTTTTACTATGAAGCCAATATCAAGAACACGGGACATGACCTCAAACTAGCGTGGGGGAGTTCAAAACTAATCTTAGAAAGTGTTATTTTGTTGAAAGAGTATTTGATGCTTGGAATAGACTTCCAAGAGAAGTAGTGAGTCAGACAATAGTAAGTGGATTCAAACTTGTTCGGGACAAAAAAAAAAAAAATATATATATATATATATACATATATATATATATATATATATGTTTTGCAGTTCTATGTTTCTATGTTTGCTGACATATGATGCTTAGACATCATGGGGGGTGTAGGTTGTCAACTTTACCATGGGATCTAGCTTTGTCCTCGTACTGGCTGGTACAGAGAGAATACCATTTTTCTCTAATAGCTGTTTTTCATCCAATCCACTTTTGTCACATTTTAAGTAACTTCTAATTATGTAGCCATGGGTCTGCTTTTGTGGATTTAAAAGAGCAAGGTAAATGAGGCTTTGTAGAGTTTGATGGTTGTGAAGCTGTTGTAAATGGTGGTTCTATAGCTGGTGATGGTGCATCTGGCTTTATTTTATGCAACCCTAGAGTCACCGTGGGGTCTATTTACTAAAGCTGGAGAGTGCAAAATCAGGCTAATTTCTTCATAGAAACCAATCAACTTCTAACCTCAGCTTGTTCAATTAAGCTTTGGCAATACAACCTAGAAGCTGATTGGTTTCTATGAACAAATTAGCCTGATTTTGCACTCTCCAGCTTAATAAGTAAACCCGTTTGTTGGAAAACTCTAAACAAATCCAAAACAAGCCAAATATTGTTCTACATGGCCTATTCTGATTGCTTAACCTACAGTATTTAGACAAGGTGTAATGGGGACATTGCAAATTACTGTGAGCATACTGTGCATTAGTGTAATAGTAAAAGGGTCTCTATAGCAGTACGGGATTAGCACACAATATTAACCAAAATTAGGGGATTTAGACACATTTGTATGTTAAGATATGCTTTGTACTACGCTGAAAAGAGTATCTATCGAAAGTCCAGCAAACACAATGATAGCAACGTTCATGGTGTCAGGCTAGTCAATATATGTTTGCAATTGAAGAAGAAATTAAACCTGTGAAGCAATAGAAAAGCAAACAGAGATATGCTCGGTTTTAGATTCTAAAGATAGCTGCAGGCTTTAGAATTTCTTGACTAACAGCATTGTCTTTACTTGAAATGACTAATGTAATTGACCCTGCTTATCATTTTCAGAGATGGCAGTGAGAACTTTGGCAACAATACAAATGTAATGGTTTTCTTGTTTGTTCAGGGCACTACATACCCACATCTTGTTAAAGAAGGTCCTGCATCTGATTGTTCCTGGGAATCCTCTGCGATGCGGCTCTAATCTGTATTCCTTAAGCGCTTTGCTAACAAAAACACTTGACATTGCCAAGACAACACTGTATTTTCAGGGAAGTTCTGTTTTACAAATATCAAATATATATTGGTAAGCCACAATGGATGCATTAGTATATTTTTTGATGTTAATAAATTTTAAATGGTGACAGTATTAAAAATGCTAATATTACAAGAATAGGAAGGAAGCTTGAAGGCCATATTCTAGGCCTGGTTCACACCTATGCAATTTTATGTTCAATTTTCAGTGAATAAAAATTCATGTGTCATGATAATACATAGGAGCAGATAAACTAAAACTGGAACATGCAAAATCTGGGGCAGCTCTGCATAGAACCCAATCAGCTTCTAGATTTTTTTGCCAATGTTTAATTGAACAAGCTGAAGTTAGAAGCAGATTGGCTGCCATGCACAGCTGCACCAGATTTTGTGCTCCAGTTTTAGTAATCTCCTCCATTGAGTCCAATGAGGCTGTTCACATCTGCTCACTGTGTTGCGCTGTGCTGTAAAAAATTAGGCATGTCTGATTTTATATGCATTTATCAGTGTTTTTGGCCCATTGAAGTCTCTGGAAGTATGTAAAAATGCAAATAATGTGCATTTTCATATATTTTTTCATGCATTTTTAATTTATTGTGGGTGAGCACATGGCAGCTTTTCATCTCATGGTTACAAGCATCTTCCCTGGATACCTGCTATGTACTCTGCCAAAAAGAAGACTTGTGGCTGTTGCTGTGGCTGCATATAGGGGTGTAAAATCAGCCATGTTTCCTCAACTCCATAAGCTTAAAGGGTTATTTCACCTTTACAAAAAAAGCTGCCTATGCAGGTAAGGGGTGTCTGTAGATAAAAATAAGCTGTGCAGTTGAATAATGGACTTGCTATAGGTGTAGGCCATTTACAAACCTCATGAAGCCTGAGTGGAATACTCCCAGGATATTGTTAGGATGTTGCTATGTTAGGCCTGGGAATTACTGCTCACCTCCACCATATAAGGAGTCTCAAGTACAGTCCATCACCAAAGGGCCACAGAGTGTATTGCTACAGAACACTGTCAGAGAGAGCAGAAATATGATAGGACATGATCGAAGACTACAGGCATACTGCAGAAAGCTGTCAGACACTGCAGACATGCAACCGGACATGGTCCAAAACTATGGCATTCGTCAGAAAACTGTAAGCGACTGCAAATATGCGACAGGACAAAAACTACAGGCATACCGCTGAAAGCTGTCAGAGATTGCAGGTATGTAAGCAAGACAAACATTAACTGCATTGCTTATACTCCAGTAGGGTATCTGCTTCTTGACAGCTCTGTCCTATTCCTTCTGCCCACAGTCAGTTCACAGCCTACACAGAGCGCAATTTCTGCCACTTGTGTAAACCCTTCAATCATCATTCTTCTCGTCAACTATAGCAAGGACCCACATGTGGTTAGAAGTACTCACTTTGCAGGCCCTGCATATTTTCCATGGTTCCAGATCAGGCCTCCGACAGGCTATCCAAACATCTGGGGTCCATTATCACACTGGTTCCATAGAGGGGTGTCAGGAGTCAGGAGCTGAGATGACCAGATCTGTGTAGCTACACAAGGAAACTGGGACCAAACAATGTATAATGAAGTACATTTATTATCAGTAATCAAAAAGATGTGCACACGCCAGCAAATAGCAAACATAAACAACAAGTCACCCACAGCCAAAAATGCCTAAGTAACAGGAGTCTAGCAAACTAACTATATACAATTTGTACAAATATATACAATATGGGAAGCATGAGTAACACAGGCAATACAAGAAGAAGGGGGAATCTGGACTTGGTACAAGAACAAGGTGAGCAGCAAGGGAACAAGATGCAAAGATTAGTTCAAAATCAAGATGGCTCTGGCAGCAAGCAAGACAATCAAAACACTGATGCAAGGAGTAATAGCAGAAGTGGAACTAAAATACCCTACCAGTAGCTATGGCCAGGTGGAGCTGATTGCAGGAACCTGCTGGCTGCTGGGAGACACATGATGGTGGGCACTGGAACAGCTATCAGCCCAGAGAACCACAGTGCCATCAGCAGGTGAATTCGGTCCTATCAGTTCCCCTGCCTTAAGGAGCGGCCTCTGGACGATCCACCATATCCCACATCCAGGGTTTTGAAGCTGACTGGGCACCCCACTGCCAGGGTCCAGAAGCTGACTGAGTATCCTGCCGCTGGGATCTGGAGGCTGACTGAGTACCCCGCCGCAGGGTCCGAAAACTAGCTGGGCTCCCTGCTGGTCAGATGCCTGAGGAGGCGCAACACTTGGAGCTTACAATTCTTTAATGAAGCATAAGCCCAATGCTGGTACTCCAAAGGTAGCTTGAAGGCTTCACATAAGAGTCCTTGGTCCATACTGATACCCTGATGCCAGGGTGTCCCATCACAAGTGGACCTTCCCCATTTAAGTAGCTAGAGACTGCCATGCATCCTAACTGCCACAAGGTCTACCTAAGGCATAGGTTACCCAAAATGGGTCCCTGAATACACCCGGGATCACAGAGATATTGCCTAGATTAGGACAAAGCTCAAATGGAACTCTGCCATTCCCCAAAAGACCTCTACTACTTGGGCTGTAAGAGCGGGTGGAGCTCTCACATTTAAAGTGAGTATCTGGACCTCCTAGGAGCAAACAGTTGCAAAAAGAACTCAGAACAGGCAACAATAGGGATCATACACCAGGCAGGTGGCCCATGCAAGCCACATGACAATGAAAACACAGAAGCCCTAGTCCTATCCGCAGCTGGGGGCTTAACACAATCCGGCTGAACAGCAGGTAGGGAATCGGCATTGTCTGGCTGGACAGCAGCCCGGGAATTGGCATAGTCTGGCTGGGCAGCAGCCCAGGAATTGGCATAGTCTGGCTGGGCAGTGGCCTGGGAATTAGCATAGTCAGGTACAGCAGAAGACAGGGGATCGCCCAAGGAAGGCTTGCAAGAAAACAGCAGGTCATCAGAGAAGGGTTTGGCAGTGGACTGCAGATCAGAGGTGGGCCTGACAACAAGCAGTAGGTCACCAGCAGCAGGCTTGGCAGAGGACAGCAGGTTACCAGCGGCAGGCTTAGCAGACGACAGCAGGCCACCAGCGGCAAGCTTGGTAGAGGGAAGCAGGTCACCAGCAGCAGGCTTGGCAGAGGACAGCAGTTCACCAGCGGCAGGCTTGGCAGAGGACAGCAGGTCACCAGCGGCACACTTGACAGAGGATAGCAGGTCACCAGCGGCAAGCTGAACCTCATCAGCAGGAAACTTGGAGGAGGCATGGAACTTGTACGATGTTTCAGTAGCCATCCCAAAAATTCAGCCTGAAGCATGGTAAAAGGAGGAGTGAAAACATTATGGCCCTCAGAGGTAACAGAAAACAATTCGGAACAGACCCAAATAGGGTTGCCACCTCATCCCTTTAAAACTGAACATTATTAATTATTATTATAAAACTGAAATGATTAATTACACAGGTTCTGTGGCTGATTAAAGTGGTAATTAAACTCACTTGATGCCCTATCTGCATTAAATTAGCCTCAGAACCTGTGTAATTAATATGTTTTCAGGTTTAAAGGAATCAGTTGGCAACCCTAGACTAAAACCAAAGGGTGTATTGTGGAACTGGCTACTGGGAAACATGTGCTGGTGGTCACTAGAACTGCATATCTGCCCAGAGAATCACAGAGCCATCAACAGGTGAACTTGGTCCTATCAAGGGGTCTCACCACCAGGGGGGCAAATGTTTCTTCTGATCACCACCACTCCCAACCTGACCAGATTTACACTAAACAACTTCTATTTAGGATCCTGTACACCCCCACTTGTGCAATGAACATGAGTTATACCCTTCCAGCTACCTGCAGCCTAACTGTGTACTGCTTCATCATACACTTTTAGACACAGGTGTCAAGCATCTTCTTGAATGACATTACTCCATCCAGATTGAAAGTCCATACCTTTTATTGAGGGTTTATGGATTATAGTTCAATGAAGCAGTCATCCTTTACATGCAAAAGAACAGGACATGCTCAGCAGTCTGTACCCAACTTCAGTGGTATAACATAAGTCACTTTTCCCATAGCCAGGGTCCCACAGCAGTAAAAAAACCCAGTCCAAGGGTGCCCATTGCCAGAGGAGGTCCATTAGGGGAAGGAAAGTAGATAGACATCTGTCTAACTGCTCCATCTTCTAGCTCTTCTTGGTAAAACTCCCCGCACTAAGCTCCACCTACCATTTTTATATGATCTTGCCAGGAAGGGAAGTGATATGACTTAAAGGAAGGGGGAAATTAACTTAAAGGTGCAACATAATAATTCATGCCTACAGGAATGCAACAAGAAAAGAAATGCCCGCAGCAAAAAGAAAGAAGAAATGGCGCAGGGCATACATGACTAGGCCCAGAGTGGGGAAGGAGGAACAGAAAGGGTTAAGGCAGATCCAAGGGGTTTGTTTTTGTTAGTGGGGGTAATTGGTTGGTGGAAGGTTGAGAGTAGGTGGGGTTTCCTGTACCTTAGGGTGGGGGGTTTCAGTGAGGGGGAGTCAGTTGGAGCTGGACGTCAGGTGAGAGCTTCCCTCCCGCCCTCCCTGTTTTGGTGAGTATTGGGTCCCTCCAGGTAAAGGGGGGTTATGTTGGTTCCTGGGCGGTTGTTGGTCTTTGGAGGCGGTTCTTATCTTGGAAGGTAAAAACAATGGTGTGGGACCCATCGGTGGTATGGGATGCCCGGGGACATTCCCAGTTAACCAAGGTTTAACTGGAAGGTGGTGGTGCTGCACTGAGGACGGTATGGTTGTCTCTGAGCTGGTTGGTTGGCTGGAGGCCTAGTGTAGTTGGTTGTCCGCAGGTGCATTTCGGATTGTTTGGGGGTGCCTTCGAAGACCAACAACAATTCTTTGGGTTTCTGTTGAAAGGAATGGTTGGTGTATTTAAATTTGTGTTGTTAATAAAAGGCCATGTTGGCCATTTACTCCAAACTTGGTGTCATGTTTTTTGTAAGTATATTGGTTAAGGGAAAAGGGGGGGTTTTGTACGGAACGGTCATGGTGGTAATGGGGAGGGGACAAGCCTATCTCTGGTGCAATAGTCATGGTCAGGAAGATGACAAGGGACTGCAGACATACTTCAAAATATAGTTACAGACTGCGAACATGCTATAGAAGTCTGCTGAGGCTGAGGACATACCTCAGGAGAAAGTCATAGACTGGAGAAACATTGCAGGAAACTTCTAGAGATGACTGATGTTACAGTGCCAACACAAATCAATGTTTACACATTTGTGATCCGTGCAGCCCCCTTTAAAAATTACTTGTGCCACATTTGATATTTCTCTAGGCAAAAAAATAAATAAATAAGACAGTATGAAAGCAAACTTTTTTTTTACTGTTAGAACCAATTGTTAGTAATATTTTTTCTTCATTGGCCTGACTGAGCACCTAGGTAAGGAAAACACAAACTACTGCCTGCAGAAACTTGGAGGGCTACACAAAAGATGGCCCCTAGGATACACGCTGGGCATTGGGGCTTTAACATGTTTTATGGATTCCTCATCTTCCTGCTAAAATTATTTGCTCTAAAACCCTGATTGTAGTATAAATATCTTTCTTACTGTGCTAACCTTGGATACATTTCTTTACCGAATCATGGGTGGGCTGATATGTGTTAGCTGTCAACTGGATTTGACCTTTATCTCTGTTGTCTGAATTTTTTACACCTGCCCTAAGCTATGCTTGTGTGCAATACTTATTATATTGATTAAATTTGTTGTGTGGCTATTATGCTCCTTGGTCTGACCTCAGCTTTTCTTGTGACTTGACTCTTTGATGCTCCATAGCTTGTCACTTGAATTTGCCACCAGTTTTTATCACATAGTAAACCTGTGCTTAAATCCTAGAGGCAGCTAAATACCTCCACATATATCAAATCTTAAGGCTGAAGCCTTACCTTCAATCTTGCACAGCTCTAAGACTCTTCTCTTGTACCGAATATGCTTAATCTGTTTTCACTGCACACTGTGAGCTTCTCACAGTGTACATTAGATGTTGCAGCAAATCAGACAGAACCTGCCTCATTTTCAGGCTGGAGTACATTAGGCATCACCTTACTCTTTCCTCTCTAGCTTTACTGTTTATGTCAGAATTTCTCAGCCAGGGTTCTTCCTGAGATTGCTACGGGTTCCTTTAGCAATGACACATTTCTGCCTCTCAGATAAGTTCCCACTGATATCATTGATTTTTTTTAGGCATCTATAAAGGGGTAATTCTTCCCAATTCTCTCTCCACTGACCACCACACTAATGTATCATGAGTTGTAGATATAGTCATTTTTAGCAGGGGTTCCCTGAGATCAGAAAGTTATTTCAAGGGTTCCTCTGTTATGAAAAGTTTGAGAAAAGCTGGCCTATGGCTTACCACTGTATTCACTGAAATTCAGTTCATTCATTAATGGTGGCTTGGTATTGCATGTGGGCGTAACCTTGGATGGTTTGTATGTGGGCGGGGACACTCATCCTACATGTGAGGGTACCTTTTGCACGTGCGCACTCATCAATGCCTGGGACCTGGCGGAAGCCACAGTCATGTGGGAATCAAACATTATTTAGGTTCCCTGCCTCAGAGTTGTTCTGTACACTGTGTGCGGCACTTTATTACACATAGGAGTAGATTTACTACACCTGGAACCAGGGGCGGACTGACCATTTGGAAACTCTGGCACTGCCCGAGGGCCCGGGGTCAGTAGGGGGCCCCATGAGATGCCCCCGGTACCTTTTTCATAGGCTTTTTTGAGTTTGGGCAAGGACACAGGGGCCCCATGATCCCCTATTGCCCGGGGGCCCCATGAGTTGTCAGTCCACCCCTGCCTGGAACACTTAAAATCTGGTACACCTGTGCATGGTAGCCAACTCAGCTTGTTTAATTAAGCTTTGGCAATAAACTTGGAAGCTGATTGGTTTCTATGCAGAGCTGCACCATATTTTGCACTTTCGGGCTTTAGTAAATAACCACTATAGTCTCTCTGTAAAATGCCATCTACACACCCACTCTTCTTCTGTATATTACATTTAGGAGGGACACCACTGAGCCCATGCCCTCTCAATCAGTCCAGCGTACTTCTGCCACTGCAGTCCCAGTGACAGAATGGGGTCCTGCCTTGCACATAGTGCAGACCTCATGCATGCACTTGTTTATGCTCTCACTCCTGTACCATGTGGCTAGGCTAAGGGTCTCCATAAAGCAGGCTTAGTCTCGGTTGCTTCGAGAAATCAACCGCTGGGGAGGAAGCCAGAACACCGACCCCCTTGCTACCAGCAGACCTGTCACCTATACCAGGTACTATGCTTCACGATTGGCTGCAATGTACCCTGCACTAGTTTTGGGTTACCCATAGCAACTGAATGACTCCTTCTGCCTCTCTTGCCGAGTAGACTGTATGTAGAGCTTTTCTTCTGTGCCCCGCTTGTGCTTTACTCACCCTAGGAACCATCATGCACTCTTTTAACCACTTCCACACCGGGCACTTTTACCCCCTTCCTGCCTAGGCCAATTTTCAGGTTTCAACACTCTCACATTTTGAATGACAATTGCGCGGTCATACAACACTGTACCCAAACTAAAATGTTATCATTTTCTTCACACAACTAGAGCTTTCTTTTCATGGTATTTAATCACCGCTGGGGTTTTTATTTTTTGCGAAATTAACAAAAAAACTAAACATTTTGAAAAAAAAACACGTTTTCTTTGTTTCTGTTACAAAAGTTTGCAAATAAATAATTGTTCTTCATAAATTTAGGCCAAAATGTATTCTACTACATGTCTTTGGTGAAAATAACCCAAATTAGTATTTATTATTTAGTCTGTAGGAAAGTTATAGAGTTCACAAACTATGGTATAGATCTGAATATTGATCAGTCCTGAAGTACTGACGGCCAATCTAATTTCTTGAGGTCCAAGAATGTCAGAATAGTACAGATATCCCCCAAATGACCCCTTTTTGCAAAGTAGACAGTCTGACGTATTTCATAAGAGGCATGGCGAGTTTTTTGAAGTTGTAATTTTTTTGTCTTAATTTTTCACTATTTTTTTTACATACTGTCACCAGTGCAGTACAGTGTCATCATATAACTGGCATGGCGGTGATCAGGGACACTGACTGGTGACAGTACGAAAAAAAAAATTGATAATATTTTGTTAATTTTTAATTATTTTTTATTACATTTTTTTCTCTTTTTTTAAGATTTTTTTTTCATATTTCACTATGACCAAAGTAGTACAATGTTACCATAGTAACACTGAACTACTTTGGGGAAGTGATCTATTTTTTTTTTTTTTTTTACACAATTTGCTTATAGCAAAGAATTACTTTGCTATAAGCAAGCATTTACCTGAATGAAATCGATTTATTCAGGATTTTTCTTTTCTCCTTAACTGTGATTTGGACACAGCTAATCACATGACACAGCTGGGCTGTGATTGGCCCAGCTTGTGCATGTGATCGCTGTGACTATTCACAGCTATCTACACTTGTATACAATGGATGGCATGAAAGGAAGCCATCCATTGTATACAACTGTCATGTGATCTGCTGTGATTGGTCACAGCAGGTCACATGGTACCGGCAACAGGGCCGGTACTCAGATCTGTCATCGGCCAAACTGCGCATGCCCGAAAGGACGCCATATGGCGTCCACCCGGAGCGGTAAAGGTTTTTCCGGCAGCCGTTCGGCCATAGGCCTGGCGGGAACCGGTTAATTAACTTCAGACCAGGCTTAAAACAGTTGATGCAACTTTACTGAACACTCTGCGACACAGTCCAATGGAAACAGTACAATGCAACATTCCATAACACAACTAGGCTGGCGTGGCATACCTCAGCAAGGTGACCGTCCATAATAGGTGTTTCTCAGGGCTTGGTGGTTCTCTGGGCTCCTAGTACCTTTCAATAGACTGCTGGCACAGCACCCCCCATCTATGTTCCACAGCAATCACGGCATCTTTCTGAGTGGGCCGAAGCCCCGGGACCTTCCCCTTTATTTATATCACAGAGTGGTATAGGTTGGGTCCAAAAAGACCAGGCACAGAGGTGTAGAACATTAACCCCTTCCCTAACCTTGGTCAGCCAACTGCTTAGCTTGACATACTGTATGCAACCTGCCTACATGCATGCAAAGCAATGCTTATGTCTTCATACTGACATACAACTGTCATGACATATTGACATTTGCATTTGCTCCTCCTAAAGGTCACTGTTTGCATCAGGGCTGAGAGCTCATTACAAGAGTGCTGTGATGTTTTTACAAAACTCTATACAGTACCCTTATGATCTCTCCGACCAATCATAGTTTTCCTTTCTTGTATAGAGAAGCACAGACACCCAGTAATGACGTCACTGGGTCTAAACTAAGGTATTTAATAAAATGAAAAAGCTTTATTTAAAATGGGATTGGAATATTGATGCGGGTAGGGAAGAGAAGAACTAGGGAAGGCAAATATAAGCAGATTAAACTTTTCAGTTTTAAGTTCATGACAAAAGTCTACTATATATTAACCTGAAACTTATATTAACCACTTGTCAACAGCGCTATAGCCGAATGACGGCTACAGTGCGGATGTCCAGTTCTAGGAGGGTATCATATGATGTAATTCCAGAATACGCCCTCCCGTGCGCCCCCAGTGGCGCACACCAAGCAATCTCCGTGATTACTGTGTCCTACGGAAACAGATAATCATGTGATGAGGCCAATCACAATGGCCTTTTACCACATGATCAGCTGTATCCCATGACACAGCAGATCACTGAGTATATACAGTTTCTGGTTATCGGCTGCACTTTCCTCACACTGTCACAGCATGAGGAAATTACTGCCGATAACTGGCAACTGTCACAGAGCAGATTGGAACTGATCATCATCGGTTCCACCTCATCAGTGCAGCCTATAAGTGCTCATCAGTGCTGCCTATCAGTGCAGCCTCATTAATGCACATCAGTGAAGGCGAAAAATTTCCTGTTTGCAAAATGTTATAATAGAAACAATGAAAAACTTTATTTTATAGTGCAAAAAATAAAACACCCAGTGGTGATTAAATACCACCAAAAGAAAGCTCTATTTGTGTGAAAAAAATGATAAAACGTTCATATGGGTACAATGTTGCATGACCGCGCAATTGTCATTCAAAGTGTGAGAGCACTGAAAGCTGAAAATTGGCTTGGGCACGAAGGGGGTAAAAGTGGCTGGTAGTCAAGTGGTTAAAAACAATACAAAAATATGGATTATTTTGGTGATGCTACCCAGAACAAAACTCTCAATTCATGTGAACTGACAAATCACTCAAATCTAATACTAAGCCTTTGTCTGTATTGGCCCCAGCCACAAATCATCTGATTTGAATATCTCCTGACAGCTGTTATCTAGAATAATGGTGTAGTCACAGAGCACTACAGACAGTTATTTGAGACAATTTCAGAAACATCTCCTTTACATAGGCTACTGATCTGTACACCTGTGCAAAGTGCCTATCTTCACCAATGTGGTATGCTCAGGTATTCCTTGCAGACCAATGCAGGAAGCCTGTTCAAATTAATGACAGGCGGTTAGGTATGAGGATCTGCACAATCTCCATGTGCATTCTGCAGTGTACATCTACGTGAGTCTGGTGCATTGATCAAAATTCAGTCTGCCTTTGTCCTGATCTGTGCATTGGACCCGCACAGATAAATGCTCCAGGATGCTTGTGATAAACTATTATGCTTGTAACATGTTCAGGTTACTTCCACAGAAACCTGCAGAATATTTCAGAAGAGACGTGCAAAGTTCAATGACATGGGTGAGTGGGGGGAGGGAGAGCTAAGACGCATCTACCCTGTGTGCGTTTGGGGATGGCCATCAGCAATGGGGGTTAGTAGAAGGTCCATGTGGAGGTGGTGTCCAAGTCCATCTGTAGAGGGGGCTTGTAGTAGTATGGACTTGTCCGAGGAGGCAGCCGGCTGTAAGAGCTTATAGATACTCCTAATGCAGGTAGAGAAGAGAGACAGCAGCGCCACTCTAAGTGTAGGCGGTTAAAATCAGGAAGTTTTAATGGTAAAATTGCACTCACGTAGATAGGTAACAGGTAGGCATGTCAAGTGATGGAGGTCCAGTGGGAGCATCAAGTCCTTTGGCCACGCCCTGGGTGTGTTCTCCAGAGGTGTCCAGAGCTCATGGAGTAGCAGAGGCTCGCAGGGAGGCTCGCAGGGATGATGTCACCATATGGACTGGGTTTCCATGATGGCGTGCGTTCGGAGCATGCTCACTCCTTCATCGATCTGATGAAGAAGTGAGCATGCTCCGAACTGTGGGCAAATATTGCTAAACCCCCTCATCCCAGTCATTGTCCAACAAGGTGGGAATTTCTCTCTTCCAAGAATGAAACAGTTGAGGCCGCTACCCATATCCACACTAGCAATTCTGAAATAAACTGAGGAGAGGATCCTATCAGTGTTACATGTGATAAAAAAACCTCTCTACTTTATGAGGAGGTAGGGTCATCACCAAGGGGAATTGTGATTGTACCGCATGGTGTGACTGCAAATATCTAAAAAGACATTCATGAAGGTAGTTGTAATACTTCCTTGAGGCAATTAAAAGAAAGGAGCAGTTCAGCAGGCATAATGCGTTGCAACTATTTAATTCCAAATCTAGCTCACACACTAGAATAATAAAGTGCAGATGAGGTAGCTTGTGATTATCCTACAGGGGTATGAGGGGACATAGTATTGGACTTGCCAAAAATCCGCCATCACCTGCCCCCACACCCGAACTGTAGTGCGCATCAGCAGCATCATATGTGATGTAGATCTTTGGTCATGATATACCAAGTTGCTCAGTGCGGAATAGGAGCCCAGGATAGCAGCCTCTAAATTGACTTGGGTTGGATTCATTCTTGTTTGCAAAAACCCCCATTGCACTGTGACCAACACAGTAATCCAATAATATTTCTGAAAACACCAATCCACCAAGTCGCCAGGCAGCAAGAAGGATTACCCTGAACTTCTATACCTAGATACAGACACCCAGGTCAGGGAAGTAGGGTTCAAAGGGGGGGATGCTGAATGGGACAAAAGCAATAATACCAGTTTATCCCGGTTAATTCTTACTCCAGAAATATTGCTGAATAAGTCCATGGTCTCCAGTGCCACTGAGATGGACCCTGAGGCGTCACTCAAATATAATTAGGTATCATCGGCGTACAACGACACATGTTCCATCAGCGGTCTCACTGTAAACCTGAGGATCATATCTGAGGAGCGAATAAGAAGCACCAGCAGCTCGATTGCCAGGGAAAACAGCCCCGGAGACAGAGAACAGCCCTGCCTAGTCCCTTTTTGGAGAAAAAAGGAGGGGACAAGGTCCAATTAGTCCTTACTCGAGCCACAGGGGTCGCATACAACAATTGTATTTATGAGATAAAGTTGGGGCCGCATCCAAACCTCCGGAGCACCTGCCACAAAAAATTCCCATTCCATAGAGTCGAAGGCTTTCTCTGCATCGAGGAAGGCCACCTCCCCAGTTGAACTCTCGTCATGGAGATAGGAAATGTTAGTGTACAGATAGCGAATAATGATGTCAGTTCCCCTACCCAGCATGAACCCGGATTGATTACCATGGATCAAAGTCAAAATGACTGAATTCAATCACTTAGCTAGAATTTTAGTCATAATATTTTCATGCACATTAAGCAGAAAGATAGGTCTATACATAATACCGGGTCTTTTCCAGGCTGGGGCACTACAACAACAATGGCCTCCGACATCGAAGACAGGATGTAGCTAATGTCCAGGGGCTGTCTGGAGGAGATCATGGTAATAATGGGCTACAATCTCTAAACTGGTCTCATAAAATTTGGCTGGAAGACCAAGGAGCCTGGGGTTTCACCAGCTTGGAGAGACGTTATGGCAACCATGAACTTCTTTTATAGTTTTGGAGGCTTCCAGCCAGTGTCTAGCAGCTGCAAACAGCTCTGGAAAGTCAATATTTTTTCAAATAGTTCTAGCTGGAGGTAAAGCTCTAGTAAAGTACAATGTTTACATTGCAGATTGCTGTGATAAGTCATCACAGTGATCACATGGCACAGAGACACTCCAGTTGGAGAGAGCTTATGCTCTCTCCTGTCTACTAACAGTGGGAGTAGTGGATTTGTGCTCATGCTTGGGGCACACAACAACATAAATAAAGGACATACTGTACATCCACCTTCCATATTAAGGGTATGTTTGACAATTTAGTTATAATGACCAACCTAAAGGAGGTCAAAACCCAATCCCTGACCCACTTGTGGTCACCATCGCCATCCTCCACAATTGTTCTGTCGTGTAGTCTGAGCCACAGTAAAATACCCTACATTTTAGGTTATCAGGAAGCATGAAGCCTCCTCTGTCACAGGACACTGGGTGAAAGCAACAACCCATGTTGGCTCCAACACCATCTGATGAAAAATGTACATGGGATTGCATAGCAAATGAGTGGTGGGGTAACACAGGGAGGTTTGGTAATGGTGGGTCTTGAAGTGGACTCAAGAGGGACTCTTAAATTGCCAAACTGACAAAATAGATTGCTAATTTTATTGCTGGCAGCCCATACTCAGGACAGGAAAATTCTGATTATGTTTCACAACTTTGTGAATTTTCTGGGCAAATATTGAGTTCTGGCTATCATAATTTCTCTTTTGCCTGCAATAGGAACATTTCTTTCTACGATAGTTTCACATATGCATCCATAACAATTCACAGCAGGAAAAAGAGTCCTATTATTAGGTGTACCTGTTCAATTGCTTGGTAACACAAATTGCTAATCAACCAATCACATGGCAGCAACTCAGTGAATTTAGGCATCTAGATGTGGTGAAGATGACTTGCTGAAGTTCAAACTGAGCATCAGAATGGGGATTTAAGTGACTTTAAACGTGGCATGGTTGTTGGTATCAGAAGGGCTGGTTTGAGTATTTCAAAAACTGCTGAGATTTTCACGCACAACCATCTCTAAGGTTTACAGAGACTGGTCCAAAAAAGAAAAAATATCCAGTGAGCTGCATTTGTCTTGATGAAAATGCCTTGTTGATGCCAAAGGTCAAAGGAGAATGAGCAGACTGGTTGCTGCAACATTCAGATGGTATGGCCAGAATTTGGAGTTCGAGTTCGAGATGATAGAACGCAAAAGTAACTCATGTCAATATGGACCAAAATCTCTGAGGAATATTTCCAACACCTTGTTGAATCTTTGCCACAAAGAATTAAGGCAGTTCTAAAGGCAAAAGTGGGTCCAAACCAGTGCTAGCAAAGTGAATCTAGTAAAGTGGCCACTGAGTATAGAACAATAACAAAAAATAGGAATGCATAATAATTGAGTAGTATTTCATGTGAAATACACATTTGCTATATATCAGGTATACTTAACTGTGTGATCATAAAGATCTGTGCTTATGATGGCGGTATTATAAAAGAAGCCTTAGGGCAACATATAACTGAAACATCCTGGGTATGCAATTAAAATTGGTAATAATCCTGCCCACAGATTTAATTCAGTTTCGGTTATTACATCATAACTAAATTTTAGTACTTTAAAAAGACCCATCATCAACCTTGAAAACTTTAAGGTTCAGGTAAAACAGTAAAAAAATCAAGTACTTCAAATGCTTACTTACATTGTTTTTCTCTTTCATATAATTATGTTTTGCTAGAGCGTTTAACTTCTCTAGGATGAGTCAGTTCTTTAGCACAGCCCTCTCCTTGCATGTCCTAGACCTCTCTTCTTATGGGAATGTTTAATTCCTCTCATTGCAGGCCCATCTCCTCTATACTCTCCTCCACCCCCCTACATAATCTTTTATGTAGCTCCTGGAACAGTGAAGGAGAGCACTTTAGAGCATGACTAAAGTGTCAGCTCTGATGTTGCTGAGCAGTAGCCTTAGGGTATTTGGATGTCTACACATAGGAGCCTTTTACAGGTGAATGACATGAATAAAATATGTTTGATTCACTTATAATATAATGTAGGGGTCCTCAAACTTTTTAAACAGGGGACCAGTTCACTGTCCCTCAGACCGTTGGAGGGCGGGACTATAGTGTAAAAAAAAAAAACTATGAACAAATGTGGACACAGTACAGGAGATGACCAGAGACTGTGGACATACAACGGCGGCGGGAATACTGGGAATAAGACACACAGACATTTCCCCCCAAGTGTGTCTTATGGAGCAAAATAGTGCCCCATCATTGGTGTCAGTGGGAGGAATAGTGCCCCATCATTGGTGTCAGTGGGAAGAATCGTGCCCCATCATTAGTGTCAGTGGGAGGAATAGTGCCCCATCTTTGGTGTCAGTGGGAAGAAACGTGCTCCATCATTGGTATCAGTGGGAGGAATGGTGCCCCATCATTGGTGTCAGTGGGAGGAATAGTGCCCCATCATTGGTGTCAGTGGGAAGAATCGTGCCCCATCATTAGTGTCAGTGGGAGGAATAGTGCCCTATCTTTGGTGTCAGTGGGAAGAAACGTGCCCCATCATTGGTATCAGTGGGAAGAATCGTGCCCCATCATTGGTGTCAGTGGGAGGAATAGTGCCCCATCATTGGTATCAGTGGGAAGAATCGTGCCCCATCATTGATGTCAGTGGGAGGAATAGTGCCCCATCTTTGGTGTCAGTGGGAGGAATAGTGCCCCATCATTAGTGTCAGTGGGGGGAGGAATAGTGCCCCATTGTTGGTGTCAGGGGGGGAGAGGAATGAATATTAAAAATTTACTTGTGAGCCAATAAGGTGTATAATAAACAGCTTCTAGCAATAATATCGCAGGCTATCTTGCTCACCCTCATAAATGTGAGTTATCAGTGCATACAAATGAAGAAAATATAGATGCCGCGCTCTATCAAGACTTATTACCTGTATATAGTATAAAAACTGTATTTGCATTAAATCTCTAATAGCTGCATGATCTTTTATGTGTAACCATACATGATTGTAATGCCAATAAATACCCAAACATGTGTTGATAATAATGAATAAATGAATTAGAAAAATATATATCAAAATTGGTGATAATAAAAAAAAATACAAAAACAAAATAAAAGTCTGTGCAAAATTATTCAAATTTGCGTTCTTCGATGATTAAATATTCAATAAATAAATATCAAAAATAGAAATTGAAAAATATGGAAAATAAATAAAAGGTAAAAATTCAATGAATTTTGTGCAAAAACGCAAAACAAACTTGGTGCAGATTTCAGCAGGGATGAAATATCTGTGTGCTCTCCTTCCAATCAGCCTGAGGTGATGCAGGTGAAGGTTGCAGATAGAGGGCTATTATGTAAGCCTGGATGGTCATATGGATCTCTCCCTCCTCAGATCTTTCCTTGATCCAGCCCTTTAAGCATTCCTCATACAGATCATGTAAATAGAGAAAAGTGCATAGGGCTTTATCGTTGATAAAAACGAACACTTTAATATGCGCTCAATATGCACTCACATTGATTAAAAACAATCTGCACTTTGTATAAAAGCCGCTTAAAGCGGTGAAGACCAGCCTCTCGGGTGTGCTCGAATACACTACCAGTGCTCGCTGTGTAAGGATGCGTGGTGATGTCACTGCCCCTCCCCAACGCGTATCTCCACAGGGATTTTAAGACCGCAAACGTGCAACTATAACGAAAAAAACCCGTAAGTGTTTCACAAAAAAGTGCAAGTGCAAAAACACCACACAAAAAGTGCACTTAGGGGTGTGCTATGTCCTACCCCTAAAGGGGCTTGGACCGCTTACCCTGATCCCCCGGGGCACGAAGCTCCTGACGGGGACAAGGTTCCCACTTGGTCCTCCTGGCCAAAAGGCCTGGTGGACCACCGTTCCCTATGCCCAGCCGAAGCCGGACATTCAGTACTAGGCAAGGGGACTCTCCCGAAGAAGAGTCCTCTAGGGATCAGGGGAGGAAGGAACCGTATGGCCACACATCCTCCCCCTAGACTTCAGGGTAGGCCCGAGGACCCACACCCTCCATCCGTGAAAAAAACCACACACATAAGGCAAAGAAAAAAGTGACAAACGTGGGAGTGCATAATAAATAAATAAATAAAGTAAAGTAAATAAAATAAAAAAAAGGTACCGTGCCGAAATGTGCACAGACCAGGCCCTGAGGGATTCGTGGCTTCGTCCGGGGGATGTAGTATGCAGCTATTAGAGATTTAATGCAAATACAGTTTTTATACTATATACAGGTAATAGGTCTTGATAGGGAGAGGAATAGTGTCCCATCGTTGGTGTCAGTGTGGGGGGGGAATAGTGCCTCGTCATTGGTGTCAGTGGGGGAAGGGGATAGTGTCCCAACATTGGTGTCAGTGGGAGGAATAGTGTCCCATCATTGGTGTCAGTGGGAAGAATAGTGCCCCATCTTTGGTGTCAGTGGGAGGAATAGTACGTCATTGGTGTCAGTGGGGGGGAATAGTGCCCCGTCATTGGTGTCAGTGGGGGGGGATAGTGTCCCAACATTGGTGTCACTGGGAGGAATAGTGCCCCATCGTTGGTGTCAGTGGGGGGGAGGAATAGTGCCCCCTCATTGGTGTCAGTGGGGGGGGGAATAGTGCCCCATCGTTGGTGTCAGTGGGGGGAGGAATAGTGCCCCATCATTGGTGTCAGTGGGAGGAATAATGCCCCATCATTAGTATCAGTGACACCAATGATGGGGCACTATTCCTCCCACTGACACCAATGACACTTAACATGCTGACCCCTGCTCCAGCATGGTGCTGCTGCAGCCAGCATACCTGGTTGCAGCAGCACCATCAGCACGGCACACTTACCTGTCAGCTGTCCTTCTTCACTCCGGCCTCTCCTTCACTCGATGTTCGCGGGGCCGCTCGGCTCCGCCTCCTCGCAGGTGATTGGCCACCTGTGTGCCTTTCCTGAGCTACAGTTCTGGCGCCCAATTACTGGTGAGCCAAGCGGCAGGAGTGAGGGAGTTGCCGGAGTGAATGAAGGAGCAGCGCTTCCTGGACTGGATCGTCGTGGGACTGGGACCGGAGCCAGGTAAGGTATAGCAGCCCCATGCCCACCCCTGTAGTTAGTGTCCCTTCCTCATGGAAAACACGCCCCTGCGTGATAAATGGCCTCGGCAGGCCGCATGTGGCCCGCGGGCCGTAGTTTGAGGACCCCTGATCTAATGGGAAGATTTTTGTTGAAATTAATGATTTGGCAATAGGGTTTGTTTAAAGACACACAGAGGTCCCTCAGATTTCTTAAAGCTGAGGTACATGGGTATTTTTTTTGCACTTACCCTACTTTTCTTCAGCTATATTGCCCCCAGGGGCGGACTGACAACTCATGGGGCCCCCGGGCAATAGGGGATCATGGGGCCCCTGTGCCCTTGCCCAAACTCACAAAAGCCTATGAAAAAGGCACCAGGGGCATCTCATGGGGCCCCCTACTGACCCGGGCCCTCGGGCAGTGCCCGAGTTTCCAAATGGTCAGTCCGCCCCTGATTGCCCCATTCATACTTGCCAAAGGGGCTGTTTGCAATTATCAGTGGGAGACCTATCAGGGATTCCCTGTGATTAGCTGCGGGCGGAAAGCCCCAATGAAAGCAATGGGAGGCTGAGAGCTCCCACAGCTATGCATGGCCGATCACATGTAACTGTTCATGCAGTGATTGTCTGAGAATGATCAGTCCTGGACACGGATGATTACATGTGACAGGCCACAAGCAGCTGTCAGCCTCCCATTGCTTTCAATGAGGTTTCCCATCCTCAGCTTTTCACAGGGAACCCCCGCTGGGTCTCCTGCAGCCAAACACAAATGGCTGCATTTGCAAGTGTGAATGGGGCCTAAATCAGTGTGAATGGAAAAGCAATTTAAAGCAGCTGTAAGTAGCTCGGTAGCACCTGATGTCTATGTATATGAACTCTTAGTTGCTAAGAAATATTAGGCAATGTGATCAAACATACCTCATAGATGAATGCTCATGATTAACAGCTGACTGCAGGTGATCTCAAACTTATGTTTGTGACATAATCAAGCTACACATCAATGAGCCAGTTCTCTCTAGAACAAGTATAAATTATGTTTTAAGGTGTAACAGCTAAACAGTGTCTGTGAGCAATGACAAAAATAATTTTCCATGTTCTGATCCCAGAAGATTTTCTCTAAAATTCATCTCTAGCTTTTGCTAAGCCCCTGGGCACAAGAACACTTTTTAATGTAACATGTAGGAAAATGATTAATTTACACATAGAAATATAGTGTAATATTGTAAAGTAGAGTGAAAGTGTTCTCTGATGTTCCAACTTTTTGGCACATGAATAATACTTGTTAATATCTTCATTGCAATGGTCTCACATAGAACAGGATCGATTTTATTATAGTCCAATGCATTCCTGTATAAGGCTCCAGGTGACATAGCTTGGAAGTTCAAAGAGGTCTCCCTTTCATGATGATGGAGTTTGTATGCATGCCAAGACTTCCTCATGAACTGTATCAAGCATGCCTAACTAGTAACAGGCCTTGGGAGAGGTATAACATGCTTAAATTCTTTGTGACAAAGGTAAAACAAGCCTTAAAGCCTGAACTCAATATTGTACCTTTGGCATGTATTAGTGTATCCACGTGAACTATACCTTATTTTTTTCAGGACAAACTAGACCTTAATTTTGTATGGCAGGAAGGAGTTAAACTATTATGTCTCCCAGTCGATTGATCATTTGTCTTATGTATAATCTCCCTGAAGGATCCAATGTTTTCTCAGGTCTCCTGCTCCCAGAGCCAACAACTCTGTAAGCAGCACCATGGTCATTGACACATCTGTGCTGAAGAGGGGATATTTCTTGCAACAATATATACAGTATAATACTATAATAACCCAGCAGGAATGGCATTATTTAATTTATATTTATATTACCTGGCGGGTCACTTGAAACATTTCAGGACTTGGGTAATGCAGGAACAGGAAATGGAGGCAGAAGAGTAGGTAGTTACTAAGAGTCCTGCAGATTGATGATCTGCTAGTAGGATTAGAGGCACACTCATCTAGACTGGCCAAAATAAAAATCCCTTATGGATAATGGCTTGGACAGTGTGGAAGGAGGCAAAGAGATTGACTGGCTTTACTGATATTCCTGCAGAGACTCCTCTGTGGAATAACCCATCTTTATACCATTTAAGAACATTTTCGAATAGTAATTTTGGGAAGCAAAAAAAAGTGACCACACTAGAACAAGTCTATGACCAGGATGTGTTAAGTACATTTGAATGAACAGTTTAATGTTTCAAATAGGCAATTTTAAAACATGTGTTACAAGTGCAATTTGGGATGGAGAAACTTAGTATATCAAAGTACACCCTTATTGCGCTGTTGAGATTAGAAGGACCAAAGGGATTAATATCTAAATTGTATTCAGATATATTTCAGAGTAGAATATGTTACAAACCCTTGAGGGTGAGGGATAACTGGCAAGCAGCTATACTAGGTATGGCGGAACGAGAATGAGAGGAGATTTGCTCCTTGCATCTTGGGGTATCACCAACAGCTAATAATAAAATAATACAACTAAATATAATACATCAAACCTGTCTTAGTCCAAGTAGATTGTATAAAATGGGAAGGATGTCAACATCAAACTGTGTAAGGTGTCACCAAGAGGGGGCAGATTTTCTCCATGTGATGTGGTATTGTAATAGTATCTCAAGGTATTTGAGACAAATTATAAATAAGTTGACAATAATAATAATTCTTATTTAGCTTTAGACCCGACATAAGGTAAAATGGTGTAAAGAAATATGATATATAAGAGGAGAAGAGGTGGTAGTTAAGAGGTAAAAGGATAGAACTAGGGGGGCTCTCCCTCACCTCGGGGATCACCCAGGCATCCCCAGGACGGTTCACAGTGCCTCACAGGTGAAGTCCAAGCCCAATACCATCCGGAAATTTTTAGCGCGGGCCTCATCCAACATGGCGGGGGCCCCAGCTTCACAGCCTCACACACCACAGCCCTCCACGTCTCCACAATCTACCCACACTACAGACGATGAGTCCTGCAAAGACCTGGGGGTTAACCCCCTAGTATTCCAGCCACACACAGCACACTTTGACCTACTTAAACAATTAGAAAGAATGCTCACTAAAGGATCAAAGCAAACCTTCGACCATATTACAGACAAAATGTCAAGAGAAATCAGAGAACTAGGGCAATGCACTGCCGATCTTAAACAAAGAGTCGATGAACTTGATGAACTCACTCATGCCCAGGCGAACTTGAGGCTCTTAGGGATGAAAATACAACCCTACAATCTCGTTTAGAAGATTTTGAAATTAATGCCCGGTGCTCTAACCTCCGCATCCACGGACTCCAAGACACCATCACAGACATGCAATCTACTTTCATGGCCCTCTTCCGGGAACTAGCGCCTTCCATTCCAATCGACCGCTTGGAGATGGACAGAGTTTACCTCCGTGCCAAACAGATGGCCCACCCCGTGACAATATTGCTGAACTGCACTTTTTTCACATGAAAGAACAACTCATCACTGCCGCATGCAACAAGGACTTTTTGGTCTTTCAAGGTCATACTTACCAACTCTTCCAAGGCATCTCCCCACTCATGGTTGCCAAACGACAAGCTTTGAAACTTCACCTGCAGATAATGTAGCAACACAAAACATCACCTACAGATTCTCTGTCCGATTCTCATATCAGAACCATGATTATACCTGCCGAATCTCTGATGATCTCCAGATGACACTACATAACCTGCAACTTCTACCTTCTAATGTGGCATCAGAATTGTCCCATTGTCACTCAGCTTCCTGCTCCCTGCAGAAGCTTCACACCTCACCTCTCATAAATCAGGTTGCTATTCCTCCCCTGCACCAGCTCAGCTAGACTCTGTGGACTGATCCCTGAAGAAGATTCATCCATTCTTCACTTTTCCTCCTGCGTCTTACCCGAGTCGCAGATTCACCCCCCTTGACATGTCTATTCCTTAGTGACACAAAGGGACCTTTTGCTCATGGATGACTTCCCTAAGCACAAGTTTGTATAAACAGCCCTCCTGGCTAAGTAAATCAATACCCGTCTGACAAAAACTTCCTGCCTCTAATCAGACCCCTACTGATTGGAATTCTCTATGTTACTGAGCAATACCCCTCCCCACCCCCCACCCATTTTTTTTCTCCCAAATCCCCATCCTAAACCCCTTCCCCCCTTTCTATAAATGAATACTATTGAGCCGAGTCCTATGATTCACAAAAAAACATGTTCTTTGTTATATAGTTAGTCTGGCTGAAAAAATACAAAAGTCCATCCAGTTCAACCATTAAAAAAAAAAAGCTATAATCCTATACCCACAGTTGATCCAGAGGAAGGCAAAACATCCCAGCAAAACATGATCCAATTTGCTCCTGGAGGGAAAGAAATTCCTTCCTGATCCCCCGAGTGGTAATTGGATATTCCCTGGATTAACTTTACCTATAAATGTTAGTATCCAGTTATATTCTGTGTATCCAAGAAAGAATCCAGGACTTTTTTAAAGTAATCCACGGAGCTGGCAAGAACCAACTCTTGAGGGAGTCTATTCCACATTTTCACAGCTCTCACTGTGAAGAAACCTTTCCGTGTTTGGAGAGTAAATTTCTTTTCCTCCAGACGTAAAGTGTGCCTCCTTGTCCTCTGTGAAGACCTCAGGGTGAATAGCTCTACAGTTGCAAGAAAAAGTATGTGAACCCCTTGGGATTACGTGGAGTTTTGCATGAACTGGGCATAAAATGTGCTCTGAACGTCATCTAAGTCACAACAATAGAAGAACACAGTCTGCTGAACATAATACTACACAAACATTAGATGTTGCCATGGTTTAATTGCACATAACATGTAAACATTCACAGTGCAGGGAGGAAAAAGTATGTGAGGCCCTAGCTTAATGACTTCTCCCAGAGCTAATTGGAGCCAGGAGTGAGCCAACCTTGACTCCAATCAGTGTGATGATATTGGATGTGTTGCTGACAGCTGTCCTGCCCTTAAAAAACACACACCTGTTTTGGGTTTACTGGTTTCAAGAAGCACTGTCTGATGTGAACCATGCCTCGCAAAAAAGAGCTCTCAGAAGACCTACGATCAAGAATTGTTGACTTGCATGAAGCTGGAAAGGGTTACAAAAGTATCTCCAAAAGCCTTGATGTTCATATGTCCACGGTAAGACAGACTGTCTACAAATGGAGAAAGTTTAGCACTGTTGCTACTATCCCTAGGCGTGGTCGTCCTGTAAAAATGACTGCAAGAGCACAGCGCAGAATGCTGCATGAGGTAAAGAATTCCAGAGTGTCAGCTAAAGACCTACAGAAATCTCTGGCACATGCTATCATTTTTGTTGACACATCTACAATAAGGAAAACATTAAACAAGAATGGAGTAGAGTTAGCTCAACTACAAGAAGCCTTGCCATTTACCTGGTCCCCGCGTTCCATTTCATATCTTGGTATCAAGCTAACAGCTACCCTAACTGACCTTTACTCAGCAAATTATCCCCCTATGCTAGTTCACCTAACTAATCTCATGACCAAATGGTCTACTCTCCCCCTGGCCTGGATGAGCAGGATAACTGTAGTCAAAATGTCAATTTTGACAAAACATTTGTACTTATTTCGAGTACTCCCTATCCCAGTACCGACACATTTCTTTTGCATTGTACAGAGACGCACTCTCTCCTATATCTGGAGCTCTACCTGCCCATGTATCCCTTGGTCTATTATATATACACCAAACTAAGAGGAGGCCTAGGCCTCCCAAACTATGCAAACTACTACAGAGCCCAATTAGCCCAACTGCCCAAATACCATGCTATTACTGAAATAACCCTATGGGTTGCCTTGGAATCCATAGATTGTGATCCTTTGTCAGTAGCCAATTTACTCTGGCTCCAACCTTCTGACCAATGACATATCTGCAACCCAATCACATTCATTCTCTCGTCATATGGAATCGCCTCAAAACTCGGTATACTCTTCAATCACCCCATAATTCTTTACTTTACTTTCTCCATAATCCAGCTATCTACCCAGCCTGCACATCTCCTAACTCATTCATACCTTGGACCTTGGCCAACTTAATTAAAGTTTACAAATTCATGACCACCTCGGGTATCAAATCCTTTCCTGCCCTCTGCGAATCACATATCCTTCTCCCATCTGAAATTTTTTTAATCTTCCAACTCCATTTCCTCATGCCTTTAATCCCAAGAGACTCCTCGACTTCAACTATGTCCTTTTTTGAGCAGTCCTGCAAGAACGATCCACACAGGAGAGGCCTGGTACCCCTGTCATTCCCTCCTACATCACCAAATGGGAGAAGGACCTAGGGCTCATGTTTGACACAGCTGGTTGGACCCATATTTGGCAAGCAACTAAATCTTCAGACATAATTGCAATGGAGACCAATTATAAGGTGTTAACATGTTTATATTTGGTCCCGGTCAGGATCGCCAAGTATGTCCCAAACGACTCTCCCAACTGCTTCCAGGGATGCACAAACACAGGCACTTATTTACACATATGGCGGACCTGCCTTCTGGGATGAAATCTTTAGCATTCTAACTACTGTCTTCTCTAAATCCCTCTTCCCAAACCCAGCTGTGGCCCTGCTAAACCAAAAACCTTAAGAGCTACTCCAATGTCAATTCAAACTCCTCCTGCAGGTCACCATCGTGGCTAAACAAATCCTGGTGAAGGCTTGGAGGACCCCAAACCTTAGTATATTGTCAGTCAAACAGAGAATAGCACAAACTATGATACATGCAAAAATAGAAGCAACCATACTGGACAGAGTAGCTAAATTTGAAGCAGTATGTACACCATGGGTGACAAATTTTCTCCCACTGAACTGCGATGGATCTCTAATCCTTCTCTAAGAGAAGACCCTAGACAGTTCTACTTGAAATATATGTTGACCCATTGTTCTCCAGTGGCACCCGGGAATCCTCCTCCTCCTTTCGTTTTCTTTTCTCTTATCACTTTATCTTGCTACTCTACTTATTTTTTCCTTCAGCCCACCTTCTCTCTATTTTGAAAGTGTTATTTTTTAGTGGGTTTTGCTACACTATCTACACAAGAGCAATCTATTTGGAATCCTTCTGTTACTCCATCTTTGCACAGGAGCATTTATTTACTTCTCTCTGCCATCTCTTCTTCACGCGTCTAATATATAGCTACTTCACCGATAACAACTCCCTCAGTCGTGATGTATACTAATCATCCTCTAACCCACTCTACCTTTAACCATGTTTCATTTACTGTTAATTTACTCCTGTGCACTATTTGTACTGATATTAATAGATCTCTACTCCTGTTAAATGTATAGTCCATATCCATGGATCCTGTACACACACTCAATTTACCGGTCATCTACGCAAAACCCAGTGGCCTTTTGTTTCCTGTTCACATCATTTGTTTAAACCTGTGTTGAACTGATGTTGTACTTTCTTCTTTTTCTTCAATAAAATATTTGAACAAGGATAGAACTGGATTGTGTGTTGAATGGATGAGAAGAAGCTGGAATAAAATGGAATTCTAAGAAGATATAGTACATGAAGAACAGGCCCCTTTTTTGACTCACCAAAGTCCACCCAAGAGTGGCTTGATCGGCACTATAAGGGATAAGAATTAATATGTGTGCAGTACATACAGATAGAGTCCTATATATGGTTGGTAATATATTTAGCTCTCATCCATAGGTGTTTTATTTATTTGGGTGTTTTTGGAAATATGGTAATCATATTTAGCACACCCTTGGGTGTTACTTGGCTTGATATACAGGTTCTCCCACCTGAATCTGGTGACACCTCCAATTATACCCAGAACACTTCGACACTCTGAGAATATATTTTTTTATGGACTTTATTGAAGAAGGCAAGCCCTGAGAAAGAACTAGCTGAATTAACACAGGAAATGTACATAAAATACAGATACCACTTAGCATAACACAATTAGTAAGAAGTCACTATTCACTCTCCAAAGCCTCCAGGAAATGACTGGTATCACACAGGCTAGGATGGCATATGAGGGTGACAATGACACATGAAATAACAATAACTGTCAATAAGGTATATCAGCTGATTGGCATTGGCTGTAACAGTACTATCTAAAGCAGAAATGTCCTACCTAACCACTGGCCAGTGGGATGAAACTTAAAATCTCTCAACATTGGGGCCCTTTAATTAATAGAAGAACGCTCACTCTCTAAATGGGAGAGTGTTTGTAATCCTGGGGTAGAAGGATAGCACAGTCTCCTTTAACCACTTGAGCTCCTGAGGATTTACCCCCCTTAATGACCAGGCCTGTTTTTGCTACTTGGCGCCGCACTAATTCAACTGATAATTGCGCGGTCATGCAATGCTGCACCCAAACAAAATTTACGTCCTTTTTTTCACACAAATAGAGCTTTCTTTCAGTGGTATTTGATCATCTGTGCGCTTTTTATTTTTCACGCTATAAACAAAAAAAGGCCAAAAATTTTGAAGAAAAACAATATTTTTTATTTTCAGCTATAAAAAATATATAGTAAACTCAAAGTTGGTTATAAATTTAGGCCAAAATGTATTCTGCTACATGTTTTTGGTAAAAAAAATCCCAATAAGTGTATATTGATTGCTTTTTGTGGAAGTTATAGCGTCTACAAACTATGGTATAAATACTGCAATTTACGCCATTTTTCTGCTATACAGAGCTGCGCTAGTTTAACAGACAATTGCGCGGTCATGCAATATGGTACATAAATGAAATTTACATCCTTTTTTTTCCCACAAATGGAGCTTTCTTACGGTGGTATTTGATCACCTGTGCGGTTTTTATTTTTTACGCTATAAAAAAAAGGCTGACAATTTTGAGGAAAAAAAAAAATATTTTGGACTTTTTGCTATAAAACATGTCCAGTAAAAAAAAAATGCAAAAATCAAATTTAGTCATAAATTTCTGCCAAAATGTATTCTGCGACATGTCTTTGCTAAAAAAAAAACCCAATACGTGTAAATTAATTGGTTTACGTGAAAGTTATAGCGTTTACAAATGGCGGGAAAGATACTGGGATTTTTAGGCGTTTTTATTTATACTGATAATGGCGGCGATCAGCGAATTATGGCGGCGATCAGGGACTTATGGCAGCGACCAGCGACTTATGGCGGGACTGCGGTGGACATTTTGACATTGGGGGGTACTGACTTGGGGTCACTGACATCCCCAAAAACACTAATACAGTGATCAGTGCAAAAAAAAAACCTGGCACTGTACTAATTGCAATGGGGAGGAAGGGGTTAACTTTATTTAGCAGGGAAGGGTTATAGGAGTGAGGGGAGTGTTTTACTAGGGGGCGGGGGTGTGTGCTGGGCGGGACAAGGCTGATCGAGAAAGAAAAACTGTTCTTTCTCGATCAGCTCATCCTCGAGCTGTCAGGGAAGTGACAGACAGCACAGCTACTGCAGCTGTGCTCTCTGTCACTGTTTGCCGCCGATCACCGGGACATAGCCGCTAAAGAGCAGCTGTGACCCGGCGACTGACATCTGTGGCAGAGAACCGCAGGACAGATAGGGCGGCGGCGCGCCTCGCGCGCGCCCCCTATTTGTTTACAAAACACACGTCTTAAAACGTGGTTTTGCCTGTGAGTGCCGCCCTGCCGCCGTATATGTACAGTGGCTGGGCGGCATGCGGTTAAGCCGAACCTCCCAATGCACATTACAATTGAAAAGATAGAGAACAACATTCCAAAAATGTCTTTACCATACAGGAGAATCCTGATGTATTGATACAGTAGGTTTAGAGCAGCAAGTCTCTGTAGTGATTTGGAGCTAGAACACACTCTTCAGCACAAGTTTTGAGGAAACATAATAACTAGTAGTATACAGTGGCAGAGTTCTCTCATTAATCAGCAGCAGGAAAGCTAATTCTGAGCAACATGGGCTTTTCAAGATCTGTGATACTCTGAGGATTAAAGAGCAGGCTTTCTCATAACCATTCTCCAGAGATGAACAACAAATGCAGCAGTATCAAAATCCCTCTTCATCACAGAGTACTCACTGTTTCTGAACTGTCCTTTAGGTAGCATTCAACAGTAGTAGAAATCCTCTCTCTCTCCTACAGCAGCTCCAAACTTTGAGAGACACATGCACTTGAGTGGCTGTAATCCTGAGGGTCAGGCAGCACAATTCTTGGTTTGCACTCTGCCCTTCTGCAACAATTCCTCTGGGTGCACACACCTAGCCAAGTTTATGGGTTCTAGCAGCACAGAGAGTGAGACCTTTATGGCTTTACACAAGCAGCCACGCTCCATACGGTCCTAACGCAAAATGTCTCCTTCCCCATGTGTGTCCTTCTTAGCCCCCTTCCTCTTCTCCTCCTTCCTCAACAGCCAGTCATAAGTTCAGCTACCGCAGTGCTGCTATGGATGGATCCTTCTCAGCTGTAGCAACAGCCAATCAGAGCACAGTCCTGTGTTTTCCTGTCTGTCACTCACAAAGAGAGAAAAGTGAAAAAAATACCTTGCAGCTGCTGTTAAAGATTTAAACCAACCAGCACTCTGCTACACATATATTTAAACTACTTTTGTGGAATGTTAGGGGTATGAATAATACTCTTAACAGACAATCCACATTTGAGTATGTAGACTCTTTCCGCCTTTCTGTGATCTACCTGCAAGAGACTCACATCACCAAGAAAAATGTACATTTGCTCCATCATCGACCTATTCAAATTGCCTACCATTTTATATATTCTTCATACTCACAGGGAGTTTCTATTTTGATTTGTCAAGGGGTAGCATTCTCCCGTATGCGGGTCTTGGTTGTTGCGGGGCGTGGATACTTTTTTCTACATTGTACTTTATGGGATTTCAAAATGGTACTTGCTATAGTGTATAGTCCACCTCCATATAGTTCTGAAGTGCTGCAACACTTTGTTTCTTTTGTTAAAGATGTTTTACCCATACCTATGGTTATAATGAGAGATTTTAATAATGTTATTGATCCCAGTAAAGATAGATTTCTCCCTTCCCAAGTGCTTCTAGATGGTAGAGAAACAGGACTACGGGATGTTTGGAGGAAACTACACCCGGAAGAGCTGTGTTACATAGTTACATAGTTAGTCTGGCTGAAAAAAAGACAAAAGTCCATCCGGTGCAACTATAGAAAAAAAAAGTTATAATCCTACACCCACAGTTGATCCAGAGGAAGCAAAAAAAAAAAACCAGCAAAGCATGATCCAATTTGCTCCTGCTGGGAAAAAAATTCCATCCTGATCCCTCGAGAGGCAATCGGATATTCCCTGGATCAACTTTACCTGTAAATGTTAGTATCCAGTTATATTCTGTGTATCTAAGAAACAATGCAGGCCTTTTTTTAACCACTTCCAGACCGGACACTTTTACCCCCTTCCTGACCAGGGCAATTTTCAGCTTTCAGCGCTATCACACTTTGAATGACAATTGCGCAGTCATGCAACACTGTACCCAAATTAATTTTTTACCATTTTTTTGAGACAGATAAAGCTTTATTTTGGTGGTATTTATTCACCGCTGGGATTTTAACTTTTTTTGCTATGTAAATGAAAATGTCCAAAAATTTTGAACAAAAGTGTTTTTTTATAAAATTTTGCAAATAAATAATATTTCATCATAAATCTTTGCCAAAATTTATTCCGTTATCTTTTTAGTAAAAAAACCCAAAACAAATTAGTTTATAACCAAAAATTATAATTTTTAAACATTTTTTTTTACATTTTTATTTTATTTTTTTATATTATTATTTTTTATTTATTTATTTTTTTTACATACTGTCACCATAGCAGTACATTGTCACCATGGTGACACTGTACTACTTGTGGGGGGTGATGAAGATTTTTTTATTTTTTTTTTACACTGATTGCTTTTACACCCATATAGGATGTAAAAGCAATCATTTCTCTTTCTCTCTGTGTGCATTCCTGCACTCATTGAGAAGTACTGAGTGATCTGTGATTGGTCACACCTTGTCACATGGTACAAGGCTGTTGTGAATAGCCTTGTACCATGTGACCTCTGTGATCATTCACAGATTTCACACGTAGTAAGCAGTGATGTCACAAGTGACATCTTGCTTACTACTTTGCATGTGATCACTGATTGGCCAACGATCGGTGTTTCACTGTGTCCGGAGGACACAGCTGGCACCGAACCGCGGTGCTGCGCGCTCCCAGGGA
Organism: Staurois parvus; assembly: GCF_062004578.1. Classification (NCBI taxonomy): domain Eukaryota; kingdom Metazoa; phylum Chordata; class Amphibia; order Anura; family Ranidae; genus Staurois; species Staurois parvus. The sequence continues at coordinate 3,551,444 of NW_028317941.1, forward strand.
GCGCGCACAAGCAGGGTGCGGGGAGGCCATTCATAAACGGCCACCCGACCCTGCACTCCCACCGTCCGGCCGTTTATATGCAACGGCCGGTCGGGAAGTGGTTAAGCAATCCACAGAGCTGGCCAGAACCAACTCTTGAGGGAGTCTATTCCACATTTTCACAGCTCTCACTATGAAGAAACCTTTCTGTGTTTGGAGATTACATTTCTTTTCTTCCAGATAAAAAGAGTGCCTCCTTCTCCTCTGTGATGACCTCAGGGTGAATAGCTCTACACCAAGTTCACTATATGAACCACTGATGTATTTATACATGTTGATCATATCCCTCCTTAATCTCTTCTTCTCAAGAGAGAATAAATTCAGTTCCTCTAATCTTTCCTCATAGCTTATTTCCTCCATGCCTCGTATCAGTTTAGTTGCCCTTCTCTGTACTTTCTCAAGTTCCCCCAGTTTTCTTTTTGTGAATTGGTGCCCAAAACTGAACTGCGTATTCCAGATGAGGTCTTACTAATGATTTGTACTGGGGTAATATGATATATCTCTCTCTGGAGTCTATACCTCTTTTAATACAAGAGAGGATTTTGCTTGCTTTAGAAACCGCAGCTTGGCATTGCATGCCATTCTTAAGCTTGCGATCTACCAGAACTCCCAGATCCTTCTCCACCATTGATTCCCCCAGTTGTACCCCCCCCCCAGTATGTATGATGCATGCATATTCTTAGCCCCTAAGTGCATAACCTTACATTTATCAACATTAAACCTCATTTGCCACATAGTTGCCCATTTAAACAGTGCATTGAGGTTGGCTTGTAAGTTGAAGACATCCTTTAAGGACGTTATTCCACTGCACAGCTCGGTGCCATCTGCAAAGACTGAAATGGGATTTTAATCTCAGACCCTATATTATTTATAAATATATTAAAAAGTAAGGGTCCCAACACTGAACCCTGGGGTACACCACTGATGACCCCAGACCATTCAGAGTATGAATCATTAACCACTACTCTCAGAATACGATCTTTTAGTCAGTTTTCTATCCATTTACATACAGATTTTTCTAAGCCCGTAGACTTTACCTTACACATTAGCCATGTGTGTGGAACTGTGTCAAACGCTTTTGCAAAATCCAAGTATACCACGTCCACCGCCACCCCTCTGTCCAAGGTTTTGCTCACCCCCTCATAAAAATAAATCAGATTTGTTTGACAACTTCTGTCTTTCATGAATCCATGCTGTCTGTTGCTTAAAATATTTTTTTCCAGCAAGAACTCATCTATGTGATCTTTTATTAAACACTCCAATATCTTCCCAACTATAGAAGTTAAACTAACAGGTCTATAATTACTTGGTAAACATTTTGACCCCTTTTTAAATATTGGCACTACATTGGCCTTGCGTCAATCCAGTGGTACTATGCCAGTCATTAAAGAGTCCCTAAAAATTAGAAACAATGGCTTTGAAATGACAAAGCTCAATTCTTTAAGGACCCATGGGTGTATGCCATCTGGTCCAGGTGCTTTTTTTACCTTTATACTGTCTAAATATTTTTGGATCACATCAATTGTGAGCCAATGTGGATCATCTGGAGCTGTGTCAATACTATGTCCATTATGGACAAGAGCTCCCCCATGCTCCTTTGTATACACAGAGCTGAAGAAGGTATTAAATAAATTTGCCTTCTCTTTGTCCCCAGTCACCCACTCTAGATTATTTTGTAAAGGTCCTACATGCTCAGATCAAACCTTTTTACTATTAAAATATTTGAAGAATTTTTTGGGGTTGGTCCTGCTATCTTTTGCAATCTGTCGTTCCTTTTCAATTTTTGCGGCCTTTATTTCCTTTTTACATATTCTTTTATATTCTTTGTAATGTTTAAACGATGATAGCGTTCCTTCATGTTTATATTTAATAAAAGCTCTTTTCTTATTATCTATAGCCTTTTTAACTTTGGCCATAAGCCACATAGGTTTGATTTTTAGCCTTTTAAACTTGTTGACCATGGAAATATATTTTGCAGTGTGTTCACATACAGCCTTTATGAAGAACTCCATTTCTGTGTTGTGTTCATCAATGCCAATATTCCGTCCCAGTCTAAGTCTTGGAGAGAAGCTCTCAGCCTTTGAAAATTAGCTCTCTTGAAATTGAGCGGTTTTATTTTTCCCCTATGTGCTTGCTGTTTACAGCTAACAATAAATGAAATCATGTTATGGTCACTGCTACCCAGATGTTCTTTTATATGGACATTCGTGATAAGCTCTGCATGGTTTGAGATTACCAGGTCCAGCAGAGCATCATTCCTAGTTGGGGCCTCTATGAACTGTACCATAAAATTGTCCTGTAGTAGGTTTAAACATTTTTGTCCTTTAACTTTTCCTGCAGTACTATTACTCCAGTCAATTTCTGGGTAGTTAAAATCCCCCATTATTATCACTGTCCCAGTCCTTGCAGCCCTTTCGATCTGTCCAATGATTACCTTTGTAGTACGCACCCCCATGTGCAGTTCCACCCATAATGCTTCAGCCTCATTGCACTCTCTATCAACTAGGTCCTCTTTCACACTCGCTCTGAGATCACTTGTCCCATAGAGACAGACAGCACCACTGTGGTTGCACATGTCATTCTAACCCATAACACATTGTCTAGACTAAATATGGTCTTATCATCAGTAGAGCTTGTGACGGCATTTTTGGATGCTTCTATTGAGCCCAGAGGGATCTCTGATCACTCGCCTGTCCAAAGGTTTCGTGAATCTTTGGCTGGGCTTAATCCCACCAATGAAGGTGTTTCATCTGCCACCATGATTTTTGTTAATAATAATATAGACTTAGCCTCTTATGATGTTGTGTTGGACGCTCTTAAGGATTATCTCAGGGGAATTCTAATTAAGCAGATTAGTGTAATCACATCTGTCATGATCACGGCGTCAGACTCCAGACCTTCTCACCAAACTCATGACCGAAGGACTAGCCAACCTAAAACCACAATGTCACGTGTGTAACAAAGCCACACCCAGCTGCACCCTGCACAACGATTTTCCAGCTAATTGAACCACAATCGATGTACAGGCAGTCTGAGCGATTGTTACTGGGTCAGGTTAATTATGCAATTAACCCTTCAGACTGCCACCACCTTCTTTTTGTACAATGAAAGAGGAAACTCGGCAATATCAGCTAAAACACTATAATGGTCGAGATAATCGTCTGCATAATACGGTCACTGCAGGCCGATTATGCAGAGAGTTAAACAAACACAGCAGCGTTCTCTTTAGAGGCAGGAATTCGTAAATTGCAATAAAGCGCTTTAAAAACAGTTCAACACTTTCAGAAGGAAAGATTTATTACTAAAAGGTCAAACGGGTGCAATAAAAATATTTACAGAAAAATGTAACTAATATATATATAAATATACAGAAAACAGCACAGCACAGCAAAGAGATTAAAGGGTTAAGGTACTTGCCATTAAGCCTTGGATTTAAGCAGATCAAGTTTCTGAGCAGAAGGGCACGGGTCTCCCCAGGTGGTATTGATATTAAAATGGGAGATGTCTTCCACTCTCACTCTTAGGCCTGACAGCCTATTTTGTAGTCCCCAGCAGGGGGTGTCTCTGAAGTCACGGACCAATGCCCCGCTTAGGGTGTGTAGGTATGGTTTAATACCTCAACTAGAGCCAAAATCTCCCGTAACTCATATTTTGGCCCATAACTTTCCATCTGCACAAGTGACATCCCACGCACGGGTAGATTATTATGCAGACAAGTCTGAGGATTGATTAGATATGAATTATGAAATTATACACTGAACGGTTCACAAGATCTATTTTTCTTCTTTCCTATATGTCCGAGACAAGGCAAGTGACCCATCAAACTGTTCGCCTGCTCATCGCCCATCTGACGATATGCCTGGTTTATATGTAAGTCTCTCATATTCCAAGATATGAGACATAGGGGAAAGATGGATTTTAACAAAGGTTATCTGATTCTGTCACCTAAGCTGAGTTAGGTTTATTAGGTTGGAATCTCTGTCAACTCCTGGGAAAGCTTGCCTTAGCTCTTCCGAGGTGTTAAATTGCACAGGTTCTTTGGACAGCTAGGCCCGGGCTCAGAGAGGTGTTTTATAGCTCTGGGCTCCCTGCTGGCTCTAGCCTGCCAGTGACCCACAACCAGATGTCACTGTGGCTGAGCAGAGAGGAAGGGGGAGAATGAGGAACAACATGGAGATTCTTAACAAAATGGCGGACTGCATCAGTCTCTGGTGCGCACGTTTGCGACAACATCCTCTTTTAGGAAAAATTTGGAACTAGCTAAATCAGAGACTTTAGTAGCAGAGGCTAAATATGTTACTGACCCATCCACGGAAAATCAGGCACAATGGCTATCTAACCAAGAACAGCTATCCTCTCTTTTATTGGACAGGACAATATTTTCAAAAACGTCTGACTTGGGCTGAGGGTCAAGGGACAGGTAAGGTATTAGCTTAGATTGCCCAATTGCAGGAAGAGATACCTTATTTCATTGCATTAAAAAATGAGTTGGGTTGCACCCACACTCAGACAGAGGCTATTTTGGGGGTCTTCAAAAATCTGTATCTGTCGCTATACTCTAGCGATGTTACTTACATGAATGAAAACATTCAAAATTATCTTGAAGGGATTCCCTTTCCAGTACTTTCATTAGAAGATCAAAGATTGTTAAATGCCCCTATCACGCTACAGGAACTGGAAGAAGCAGTGATGAGCTTTCCTCACAGTAAAGCTTCTGGGATGGATGGATTCCATATAGAAATATATAAGAAATATAAGGCGGCATTACTACCTAACTTATTGCTTACTGCAAATAAGGCATTTAATGTGGGGAAGCTTCCAGAGTCCATGTATGAGGCAGCTATAATAGTCATTCCTAAGAAGGGTAAAGATATCCTCTACCCTGAGTCTTATAGGCCAATATTGTTATTACCTTCTGATGGTAAAATCTTAGCAAAGGTGTTTGCAAATAGACTCAATAAAATTATTTCTCATGTTATACATCAGGCAGGTTTTATGTCTAACATGTCTACCGCAGTAAATATTAGGCGTGTGTATTTAACATGCAAGCACCTTTGAGTAATATATCTAATAGAGCCTTTTCAGCATTAGATGCCATAAAGGCATTTGACAGGGTGGAATGGGTATATTTGTGGGTTAATATATCCAACTCTCCTAGAGATTATATCTCAGATCATATTCTCCCTTTACTTTCCAAATTTCACAAACTATGTAAGATGTGATGCAAATCACCTCTTTCTGTTGTGCGAAGAACTAATTTGCTTAAAAAAAATTTGGGTTGCCGCAGTTGCTGTATTTTCTTCATAATTCCCCTATATGGATACCCCCAAAGATTTTAGGGACCTGATCTGGGGAAGGAAGTCACCAAGGATAAAATTAGAAATATCCCATGGATGCAGGAGGTCTAGCGGTCCCAAATCCATGGATTTATTATTTAACTGCCCAGCTACAGCACCTAGCAGGGTTGAACTCTGGGATGTCCCTTAACTCCTCTTATAGTTTATGCTTGTCTATGAATCAAGGCCACCAACCTCTATAATTTTTGAGATGCCATTTCAACTGGCTTTTCTGGTATCATTTTAAACTGTTTTCTTAATGTAAAACACATGGAGTGCGACTAAAAAACATATGGGGATTTTCTCCTTTACTGAATATACTCCCATTTGGGATAATCCCCTTTTCCCAGGAATCTGTAAACTTCAGGGATTTCAGAGATGGGAAAAAGCAAGAATACTTACCCTAAAACATCTCTATGATAGTGGTACCTTAAAATCTTTTGCACAATAATGGCAGAGTTTCAGATTAGTTCCAATTGGATTTATCAATATCTCCAACTTTGGCATGCCATTCAAGAGCAGCCCAATTTGGAAACTGTTTCTTTTTCTTCCGTGCCTTTTCTTAATAACATAGTTAATGCATCATCAACTAAGGAGGGACTCATTTTGAACACCTACCATGGATTGTTAGAATGATTCTTTTTGAGGTTCCCTTTGGTATGAATATCTCCATAGGAGGGAGGATTAGGTCCTGCTAATGATAGCTGGGAGAATATGTTATAGTCTCTTCAAAGTGTTTTCTTATCTCCCTCCCAACTTTCACAGGTATTCATAGGGTTTGTAGAACTCTTGTGTTCATATTTAAAATCAGTCTGAGAGGACTCTTGTTGACATGTAAATGAGTCTCTTATTCATTTATTATGGCGTTGTCCCAAATTGAGAAGGTTTTGGGCTGAAGTGGTAAGGACCCTCAATGGAATTTTAGGGATTAATCTGTTGGTTGACCCTTTTAACTGTCTACTTGGCCAAGTAGATTTATTTAAAACCGATCAGAGTCTATGACTTACCAGTTTGAGAGCTTTATTTGTAGCCCACAAAATAATTGTACTCAGGTGGACCTCTCCTCATCCCCCTTCTCTCTCTGAATGGATAACAGAGCTTAATAAAAAAAAAAGAAATGAACTAGCAAGGCCTAACTAAATAGTAAGGAAAATGTGGAAAAATATAATAAAACAAATGTCACTATAAAAATACAAACTTTGCCTACCTTAAAAATGGACAGTGTCAGTCAGTAGGGCAGTAGATGGTGTCAGCCAGTACAGCAGTGGACAGTATCAGTCAGAAGGGCAGTGGATGGTGTCAGTAGGGCAGAGGTTGGTGTCAGTCAGTAGGGCAGTAGATGGTGTCAGCCAGTAGAGCAGTGGACAGTATCAGTCAGAAGGGCAGTGGATGGTGTCAGTAGGGCAGAGGTTGGTGTCAGTCAGTAGAGCAGTGGATGGAGTCAGTAGAGCAGTGGATGGTGTCAGTCAGTAGGGAAGTGGACAGTGTCAGTAGGGCAAAGATTGGTGTCAGGAGGGCAGTGGATGGCGTCAGTAGTTTTTATTTTTACAATTTAATTTTTTATTATTTTTCAAATTTTTTTAGGAGCTTGGTTGAAAGGGGAGCATAGGGGCAGTGAGTGGACAGCAGAAAAAAGGAACAAGGACAGGAGGGTCAGTGGGGAATTTTCCTTCTTCAGCAGCTGTACGCTGGTGGGAGGGCAAGCAGGAGATGTTAGCTTTCAGCTGCTCCAGGAGGACAATAAAGGGGATCGTCTGAAGGCAAGTATTTGAAAAATCTGAATTCTCAGCAAGTGGCTGGAGATTTGGATTTTTCTGCCCCCCCACCCCCCCCCCCACCCTGGTGCCCTAAGATGGCTGTCTAAACAGTCGTATGCTGGGTGCCGGCATAAGGATGCTTAGGAAGTTGCCTTAGAGCACTAGGGTGGGGGGAACAGAAAAATCCCAATCTTCAGCCACTTGCTGGGAATTCAGATTTTTAAAATACCTGTCCATGGGAGGTAAGGGGGGGGGGACACTGCTGGAGGGGGGGGGACTAGAGGTCACTGCTCATAGGGACTAGGGGACACTGCCCATAGCAGTGTCCTCTTCACATCACCCCCCCCCCCCAGTAGTGTCCTCTGTCCCCCCTTTCCCCCATAGCAGTGACCTCTGGCCCCCTCCCCCGTCCAACAATGTCTTCTGCCTCCTCCCTTCCCTCCCATAGCAGTGTCCCAAACAGTATCCTACCTCTGTACAGAATAGTGTGCAAGGCAGCACAGTTTTGGACTTACGGTGTCTTCCCCCTTCCCTCCAACCTCCTCCACTGCTGTCATCCTCAGGGAACAGCGGAGAGCAGAATATAGCACAGCTCAGGACAGAGGGTGGGAGGAGGAGATGTCCAAATGAACTGTTCATATTAACAAGCTGGTGATTGGTTGCTAGGACTGCCAGCAGTCGGTCCCTGTCTACCATAAAGAAGTGGGAAGGGAGCCTGAGGATTTGGCGCCAACATCTAACCAACCGCATGATCCCTTACACCTTTATATACACTGTAAAGTGGGGGTTGGCAACCCGTCGATTGCGATCAACTTGTCGGGCAGGTGACAGTAAGATCACGATCAAGTCCCTGTCCTGCCAAACCACATGTGCTCCTCCCCCCACATCCCTGATTGGTGAACAGCACAGAGAATGCTGGTCTCGCTTGGGCTTTCAATCTGGGAAGCATAGGCAGAGGCATTCCCTGTCCCACAGCACGCCCCTTTAATCTGTGGGGAATGCTTCTGCTGTCTAGAATTTGTTAGCAGCAAGTTCCCACTGAATGCAGTGCAATGATCTCCTCCTCTCCAGTTCTCTCCAGTGGGTGTGCTTGTGGGTGACGTACCGAGAGAGGAGGACCAGTGGGATCAGTGCACCAGAACAGGCAACTGTACCACAGCAGCTTTCCTGCACAGCTCTGCATTGGGAAAATGCTTTTACCTGACCTCTCTGTGCCCTCTGTGTGGCCTTCTGACTCCTCTGTTCCCTTTGTGTGCCCTCCTGACCCGTCTGTGTGCCCTTCTAACCTCTCTGTGCCATCTGTGTGTCCTCCTGACTCCTCTGTGCAATCCTAACCCCTCTGTGCCAACTGTGTGGCCTCCGGACCCCTCTGTGTGGCCTCCTGACCGCCCATGCACTGTGCCCTCCTGAACCCCCAGTTCCATACCCTCCAGACCCCTTTGTACAATGCCCTCAAGACCCCCCTGTACAGTGCCCTCCAGACCTCCTTGTAGTGTGCCCTCTGGACCCCCCAATACCATGCCCTCCTGACCCCCCCTTCGTACCATGGTCTTCTGACCCCCCAGGATTGTGGCTTCTTAACCCCCAGTACCATGCCCTCCTTACCCTCCAATACCATGCCCTTCTGACCCCCCCAGTTCCATACTCTCCAAACCACCCTGCACTGTGCACTCCTGACCCCCCAGTACTATGTCCTCTTGACACTTCAGTACTGTGCCTTCCAGAACCCCCTGTACCATGCTCTCCTGACTTCCGAGTTCTGTGCCCTCCTGACCCTCCAGTACTGTGCCCTCATGACCCCCCAGTTCCATACCCCCCTTAACCCCTGTGCAGTGCCATCCAAACCTCCCTGTACCAGGCCCTCCTGACCCTTCTGTACTGTGCCTTCCAGACCCCGTTTTGCACTGCCTTGCCAACCCCCTGTCCTTTGCCCTATTCTTTGCTTTGCTAACCTCTGTCCTGTTCACCAATATCATCTGCCCTATTTATCTCTGTACACTGTTCTTCATGCTACTGACCTCTGTACACCGCCCTATCCAATACTGACCTCTGTATACTGCCCTACTCACTACTGACCACTGGGGGCTTGCTGTCTTCGATGTTGTCGGTAGATCTCCGCCACTCAAAGGTTGCATACCCCTGCTGTAAAGCAAACTAATTTGATTAACTCTGTATGTCAAACGCTTCTCCTCAGCCTACCAGCATTTTTTCTTTTATTATAAACTGAACTGCACACATGCAACTTACTGTACAGTCAAGACCGATTTGTTTTCATTGAAATGAAGTAACTGTGAATGCAGAGAACTTACATCATCCTGGCCAGGCCAATCAAAGTGGCAGAGGACTCCCAACCTGAAAGAACAACTGGATGCAGTTCAAGTGCTGGTGACGGAGGGCAGTGCTGAAGGGGGATGCTTTGCAAAATGAGTGTGCTTTAATGTGCAGATATCCTGAACACAATCTCCTAGAAGCCTAATATTGATCACTGCTGTGGGCTGACCCATAATACTGCAGATATTGCAGAGAAGTTGACAGCTGCCAGAATTGTAATCAAAACTGGGACACAGAAGCTCAAGATTTGAGGAACAGTGCCACGAGAATGTATTTAACATGCTATACCCTCCTCCTGCTTCTGTGCTTATTGAGCGACTGCATTGCTTTTTGAAGTGCACTGAAGTATCCTGGCAGAAAGAGTTTTGTAAAAGCAGCCACTCAAAAAGCATTCTAATGGATGTTGTTTATCTTTTACTATGTTTTACTCCAGTTTAAGATCTTCAAAAACTTAATCGAAAGGCCTTGGCCAAAACCCTGTTTTCTGCTGACAGCTCCTCCTTTGTGAATAACACCCGCAAAACAGTTTTATAATTTATTATCTTTATTAACACTTTATTATAAATACATTATTGCAAGGTTTTTTTTTTATATATTTTTTTTTTTTTGTAACACTTATATGCAGATCCAAAGCTTTGCTCTGAACATTGCAGCTGTATGTGCCATTTAGGTATGAATGCAACTGTCTGGGTTTTTTCACTGGAGTTTTTCATTAAAACTTGCAAAACTACTTACTTAGTAGTAAACCCAAGTAAAGCGTAGAGGGTGATCAATCTTGATCTAATAGGCAAGCTATTGTTAAAAAAGGCCTAGTGGGTTACATGGTACTGCCATAGGGTACATTTAACAATAAAAAATAAATAAAAATACCATAGAGTGGGGAGAGGGTGTTTTTAATCTATCTGTAGGGATGACATAGTAAAAACACATCTATCCTATAGATAATCTGCTTGGAAGATGCTTGGCAGATGCCTCTAATGCCTAACAATTTCCTTTACTACCTGATGCGGCCACCATCAGCACTGTATCAACTGTATGTAGTGGCAGCTACACAAAGTATGCAACATTGTGTTCCCATCTGCTCCCGTAACAAAATCAAGTCAGGTTGAGGGCTGTTCAGCCATTTGCAGGAAACCTTGTATTTTTATCAATGAATTCAAGCCTTCCCTGAATTTGCTCAGGTGGAGAGGCTAGATTAGAAGATGATGTTACAATCTCCACAGCCAATCAGATAACACAAGAGGATTTGTACCATCAATCTCCACCTCATTACAGTTCACCATCTTGGTCATCTTTTCAAAAAGTGCTAAAGTTCTGAAAATGTCCAGAATGATGAGCCACTGATGCAGTGAAATGAACCCCAATGCCATAAAACCTGTAATAAAACATCGGAGGTAATAATTGATGCTGGTGAAACCTCTGCAGTATGGCCAATGCTAAGTTCCAGTGTGTAAGGGTGTCACAGATAAAGTAGTTGGCAGGCAGAATTTCTTGGTACTATTTTTTGCCAGGTGAACACTGGGAAGGTTTGTCTGCTCAAAGTGGCCAAGAACCCCTCTGGCCTGATGGAGGAAATATTAAAAGCCAGGGTTCGTAATGATGAACTGTTGCAACACCAGGTTGAGTAAATGTGCCAAGGAAGGTATGTGTGTGAATTTTCCTTGGATGACCTTGCATGGCTGCAGATGGTGTGGGGTCAGCCACCTCTCAGCCTGGAACTCTGCTTAGTTTGACTCCCCAGGAAAACAAGCTGCAAAACAGCATGGTCCTAGGATTCAAAGTATCCAATGTGTTTTGGAGATCCAAGGGTTCTCCCTTCATCAGTGCTTGATGGACAACCAAACCAGCTGCTGACAAGGCCCATGCTTACAATCACACTGGAAAAAGTAACACTTAAGGTCCTGTTCACTTCTAATCTATTCACATTGTTGTCCATCAAGCTCTGATTCAATCTTGAACCCCAGGAAAGCATTTGCTACTTTTTGGATTGTTGCCCTCACTTTTATTGGAATAAAGATGTATCTGGAACTCTTAGTGGTATGGTGTTTCAATTTCAATTTTTTTTTTTACATTACTCTACAAGCCAAAGAGATCGTGGCGATCCTCTGGGGTGTAGAATTTGTCTGCCTGGGAACCAGATTATTTACATAAATGTCTGTCTGGGGCAGACATGAGGGCTTGATCCCAAACTGGGATCTAAGGACATTTAACTGAAAAAGGGACCTGTCGCTCTTCTGCACATCCATTTCAGTCATTCAGTTATTTTGTGTCCATAAATCATTAAGGTTTGGAATTTTATAAGGCCTAGCATACAAGGTTCAGTAAAATGTTTAAGAGCAGTATTCATATTAGAATTCCATAGTGATGCACTTAATTTGAAACTCTTTACTGTATCTTGAAAATTATCCTTAGAATTTATAGCAAGGGTTCATTATCCTATATATTCTTTAACATTTACTGTATATCAGGCAAACACAAAAGAAAATTTGAATAAGTAGGATAAAATGCTCTTTATCTCAAAGACATTTCTTTGATGCATTTCTATTACGGCTGCCATAGATTCAAACCTACTTTTTATAGTGAGTTGGGAGAGATGTAAGAACAGCATAACTTGGTTTGACATATAAAATAACATACATTTCATGACAACATTAAACGCCTGCATTGAAAAGATGGTATGATAATTATGGCACTACAAAAATGATCTTCCAGCTGCTCAAATGTGTATTTTCTCGATACCATATATATCTCACTGCAGAACTCTTTATTGTTCTTCACATCGACACTAAAGAATTAATATTGCTTGTTTTCTGCGCAGCTTGGACGGCCTGAATACAATAGCTCTAAGAAACAGAATTCTATCCATTTATCAGCGAGTGTAACAGCAATTTCAGTAGAATTTCAATTAATTTTCTGCAGTAGATTGATTAAAATTGATTAGCAAGAGAAGGACAAATATGTTGAAATTTCTCTGCTAATCAAGTTAATTCAATCCAGAGCCAGCAGGAAAGACAGTATGCTCGCCTTGAACGTCCTAAGGTAGCAGAGAGCATCATGTACGTGAGACTGTTAGATAAGTCGGTGGGGGGTCTATAATTTAGTATCTCGTGTCAATAAGATGTGTGTCTTCTCTCTCTGTATTTTGTCACTGTAATGAAGCCTTGGTGACCTAAATAGATCATGCTGTTTCAAGTAAATATACTAGGGGTACAATCTATTAACTCAATACGCTGTCAGGGCTGAGCGAAATAGTCTTTCTGTTGTACAATGTGTGTGCTTGCCAGCTCTATATGTGAACTTTGCACTGGAACAATTGCTGTAGCCTCTGTAGCATACTTAACGGAAAACATGTTTCCAGTCAGTATCGGCAATGCGTTTTTATTGAATATTATGGATTGATCAGATTGCTAGTGTCACGTGTCTACCTATTAATCATCTAGCCTTTCATATGATTTCATCTAATTTATCTACTGTGAATTATGTTCTATTGTGATTTGGACTACTATGACTTATGTTGATTAGAAAGAATTTGCTCGCGCGGGTGTTTGTAGCCTTGTGGAAGATAGATACAGAGAATTGTGGTCCCCACTGAATCTGCCGTAAGCAGACAACAGAAAAATGTCAGAAAAGCAAAGCTTGCTGCATTTCTCTGTGAAGATTCTGTTGTGATCAATGTCACTTTATTTATTGATCAATGGAGACACAGAATTTATTTTCTCCCCACAGAAAACAACAGTTCTTTGAATTAGGCTACTCTTCAATGTATTGCTCCCCGCACTCCCCCTCGCCCCAGCACACATACATGCATGCACACCCACACAAACATATACATTTTATGGGGCTGATCTTACAATCTCTGAAGACTGCACAAGACTAACCTGGATCTGTCATTGATCAGCAGGAGGTATCAAAATGGGGATTCTGGTTCTCATTAAATACCCTGAAAAAAATGTACAAAGTCTTAGGCTGCTTTCACACTGATCCCTTTGTCTTCCATATTTGCGCTAAAAAGAAGCGGAAAAAAAACATGTAACCATGTATTCCTAGGAAACTCTTGTCACTAATCCGTTTGTCTTCCATATTTGCACTAAAAAAAAGCGGAAGAAAAACATATAACCATGTATTCCTAGGAAACTCTTGTCACTAATCCGTTTGTGTTCCACATTTGCACTAAAAAAAAGCGGAAGAAAAACATGTAACCATGTATTCCTAGGAAACTCTTGTCACTGATCCGTTTGTGTTCCACATTTGCACTAAAAAAAAGCGGAAGAAAAACATGTAACCATGTATTCCTAGGGAACTCTTGTCACTGATCTGTTTGTGTTCCACATTTGCACTAAAAAAATGCGGAAGAAAAACATGAAATCATGTATTCCTAGGGAACTCTTGTCACTGATCCGTTTGTCTTCCATATTTGCACTAAAAAAAGCGGAAGAAAAACATATAACCATGTATTCCTAGGGAACGCTTGTCACTGATCCGTTTGTCTTCCATATTTGCACTAAAAAAAGTGGAAGAAAAACATATAACCATGTATTCCTAGGAAACTCTTGTCACTGATCCGTTTGTCTTCCATATTTGCACTAAAAAAAGCGCAAGAAAAACATGTAACCGTGTATTCCTAGGGAACTCTTGTCACTGATCTGTTGCTGGTCCAGTGCATTTTTTATAATCCTGTTTGCTGTATTTTTGGTGCAGTTTTGGTGTGGTAAAAAAAAACACACCAAAAATGCACCTCTGCATTGAAATCAATTGGTAACGCATAAAAACGCACCCACATTGCATTTTTGGTGCGGTTTTGAGTCATATGTCCTGTTAAAAAAAAACACCCCAAATGTAAAAATGTGGTAAAAACATTAAAAAAAAGTGTGAAAGTAGCCTTAGAATAGTCTTCAGCACAAATAGGTACAGTTTATGAACTGGCAGCATGCATGTACACCAGGGGCGGACTGACCATTCGAACACTCGGTCACTGCCCAAGGGCCCAGGGTCAGTGGGGGGCCCCACGAGATGCCCCTGGTACCTTTCATTGGCTTTTTCATAGGCTTTTTTGGGTGTGGGAGAGGACATGGGGGCCCCATGATCCCCTATTGCCCGGGGGCCCCATGAGTTGTCAGTCCGCCCCTGATGTACACAGCAGGTTTTCTTGCCTGCTGTATCTATGTGTCATGCTATACTGTAGTATAAGTATTAAACCAGTGGACCTGGTTTACTAAACAGGTGCAAAGTTAGAAGCAACAATGCAAAAAAGGTTCAGGGTGGCAAAGAACATGCATACACCATGAACTCAGGGTAACATGTAACTCTGTAGTACCAACCCCTGCAGGAGCCGCAGTTTAGGTCAGGTCCTCTGTTCTTACCTAGACTTCAATAAATGCCACACCACCATTAACACCTTAGGTTTATGCGTTTAACAGATGTAGGTTAGTAATTTTTCAATACCTTAGGGTCACCCTGAAATTAGACTCAAGACTTTATAGCAAAAATCAAAGTATATTGTCAAGTAATGAACACATAATAGAGTATAAGAGTGCAAACATTTACAGCATAAATGATTTAATGAAGCCTCACTTGTTACAGTTAATGTCACGTACCTGGATAGTGAGCCTGACATGAAGAGGCAGGCCTCCTGTACAACTCCGGCTCAAGGACCGCTGATGGTGAGACAGCGGCCGCAGGGGCACGGTGGGGTATGAGTGCCTGTGATCAGTCCAGTAATAGCTGGTAAGCAGATGAGCTGCAAGGAGGGCTGGAGGCAGAGAGCAGGATTCCGATGCAGCCATGCTGGATGGATACCTGAGAGTAGAGTGCTGAGGATGCAGGGTCAGACGTGCCGGGTTTGGTATCAGTCAGGCAGATCAGGATTAAGTGCAAGGAGGAAGAGTAGTCGGGTCACAGGCCAGGTCAGCAGCGGAATATCAATCAGACAGGAGCAGAGACAGAAGGGTAATCCAAGGCAAGCCAGAGGTCATGGCAGGTAGCAGTAAAGCAGAGATCAGAAACAGGCTGGTTCGGTATCAGAAGACAATCACATGAATCAGGGAACTCAAGCAGGGATAAGACCATACGGCAATGGGAAAATGGGACTGCAGACAGTTTAAATAGCCCTTTTGGCGCCAGCATTAGTGATAGGCGCGCGCCTGTATGCACGAGTGCGCATGTGTGCATGCCTATGTCCAAGCACCTGCACATCTGCCCGGCTTGTAAGAACTCTGTGCATGCGCATATTTGTGCGCCGCGGATCTTTGCCTGCACTATGGGCAGGCCTTTCCTGACAGTTAGGGTACTACCGTAAACTCAGATTAAACCAGCATAAATTTTAGCTCCCCTCACTGAACAAGCAACAAAGGCAACAGGAAACTGATATCAATGCAGATAAGTGCTGTGTTACTAATGGGCACTTGAAATGAGGGTGCTAAGGGTGCTAAGCATAAGCCTTTGAAAAAGAGAAAGTCTTTAGATTTAGTCTTCTGCCGACTATTTTGGGGATCTTGAAGATGTTGGCACACTTATTGATGTGAGATATCCCTGCACTCAGTGAGATAGTCCTAAAAAACAATAAGCTCTTCAGAACACTGACGTGGGAGGGGCCAGGCAAAGAGTTACGGTTCTGTGATTTATACTCTGGCCAACAAGACCAGTGGTGCTCAATAAAGGGCAAGTTTGAAGTAACAGTAATGGCAAAGGGTAGTAAATCGTCCCAATGAGTATGCACAAAGCCAACAACAGGTCAATAATGGGTCAAAGACCCACTCACCAATGTCCCTCCATCTGTTGCAGCAGCTTTTTTTCACATAGAAGGGGCCCCCTTTGAAGTGGTGTGCATTCAAGGTGGCTTCCTGGGATGTTCGCGATGGCACAACAGCAGTAAACATCTTTGGTCCAGTCCTGTGTGGCAGCAGTATCAGGCATCTAGACTGGATTTGGTGTCCAGGATCCCTGGTGGCATGAATGACAGGCCTCTAAGCAGGATTTGACAGCAGTAGCTAGTTACAAACACAATCACTTTCTCAGTTCAGTGCAGTTAAGCTAACATTTCTCCAGAACTTACAGGCAATACAGTACAGTCACTGATTGAACTTCCAAGTTCTCTCTCACTTTAACAGGTCCTCCTACACTCACTGGCAGTGATCTCCCAACTCCCCCATGTCCTAGACTCCTCCTGTATCCAGGCACACTGGATCCTGTAGTTTCTATGATAGTAATGGTGATGGCATCGCTCATAGCCCAGACTACATCCCTTAGCATTCAGTGTTCGAGAATCAGGAGCTGAATGTCCACAGTTCTATCTTGTAGCACAAAAAAAGGGAACTTTTCAGGCAATTTGAACAATAATACCTTATATAATCTGCATAGTCCAGTAACAAAAAAAAAAACGCCGCCCGCCAAACATGATGTGACCTGTCATGTTGTGTTTTCAGCTGCAATTTTATTGTTCAGGTCAGAGTTTATCGTGTATGAAGTTGGATGTAATTTGGGAGACATTTATTTTGTTATTGTTTTTTTAATAAAGGACTTGTCAAAAACTGTGCTTGTGTTTGTATTTACTTTTCAGTATTTTTGGTGAATGATTAGGGGTACTATATAGAGAGGGACGTGCTCTGGGGGCTTCCTGATTCCAACAGGCACCCGCCCTCAGACCCCCACCCCATCCAGGGTTGAGGGGATAAGGCCCTTGTTCCCATGAACATGCTGTGGGGGGGGGGGCCCACCTCCCCCAGAGCACCCCCCATGTTGAGAGCATGAGGCCTGGCATGGTTCAATAGGGAGATGCTCACTCCCCCCCTTTCCTGGACTTCCGGGCTGCATGCTTGGATAAAGGTCTGGTACGGATTGGGGGGAGCCTGCACCATTTTCTTTTTCATTTTGGTTTGGGGTTCCCCTTAAAACCTAAACCAGACCTAAGGGTTTGTTATGGTTTTTGGGGGGTACCCCACACCATTTTGTAAATAAAAATTGGTGTGGAATTCCCCTCAAAATCTATTCTAGACCTGAAGGGCCTGGTGTTGATTGGGGGGGACCTCCATGCTGTTTTTTGCATGCTTCTTTTGTTTACATTCTGTTGACAGCGGGGAATCCCACTGATGGCAGATGAGTCTTGGTTGTTAAGGAAGCGACAGCTACCCACTCCTTAACAACCAGCTATATTCACAATGAAATTTAAATATTATCAAACATATTTGAAAATGTGACATCATCTAAATAAAATAAATGAACCATTGCATTCCTCATATATTTTTTGTAACCTTTTCTGGACTCATTGCCATTTGGAAATTCAGATGTATCCAAATCTCCAAAAATTTAATTTTTGTCCAAAAAAAGAATCTAAATGAACATACAAAACAGCAATTCTGGTTACAACTCTATAGCATAGTGGCTATAAGTCTTTATAAAAAAGAGAGTCTAGCTGAGAGTCATCACTTAAAGTGACAGTAAGCATGATCCTTATTCTCCAAAAATAATTCATACACATTGACTACTCAATGGACCTGTAAACTGTGTTGTTTGCCTCGTTGACACTTTGTGAGTTTCAGAGCCTCTCTTTTTCTCCATCACTTCTGTTTATTTGGAACTTTAGTTGCTGTTCTGTATACTGCTCTACACACTCCTCAAATCCCACAGTTCATAGCTCCTAGCCCATCTCATCAGCAAGCAAGGAAGTGTGGCTACATTCCCTCATACAGTGTGACCATGGAAAAAATTGGAGCTACCCTCATAGGAGGAAGCCAGATAACAGCAGCAAAAAAGGGTAATTTGGAGATTCAGAAGTGGATAAGAGCAATAAAAGGTACTTTATGAGTTAAAAATAAATACTTGAATAGATTCTTTTTTAACCGCTTGAAGACCACTTCATAGCAGATATACTGCTACAGGGTGGCACCTGTGCACAAAATCACGAATATATACGTGATTTTGCTTTTCCGGGTAGTGGGCACGCGCGAGCCACGTGCACGCACTACCCGCGCCATAATTTGAGGCCGTGAATGTCAATCACTGGGTCCCAAGCGGTAATTACCCACCGAGCATCTCCAACGGGGAGGAAGATTGTTTTGTTTACAAACAATCTTCCTCTCAATCAGCTCCAGCATACTGCTCAGGTTGGCGGTGCACAGTACATCCCGATTAGTGTGCTTACAGTGAAGAACACACACACCCCGCCCCCTAGTAAAACACACAAAGCACACAGTAAACCCTTTGATCACCCCTCACATTAACCCCTTCCTGCCCAGTGCCATTAGTACAGTGTCAGCATTTTTTTTTTGCACTGATCACTCTATTGGTATCACTGGAGATGTCAGTGACACCAAGTTAGTTCCCCCCCATGTCAGAATGTCCGCTGCAGTCCCTCAGTCCTGCTAAAAGTCGCTGATCGCCACCATTACTAGCAGAAAAAAAAATCCCATTATCTATACCGCCATTTGTAAACTTGAGCACACTGCTCAGGATGGCTGTGCACAGTACAGCCATCCTGATCAGTGTGCTTACAGTGAAGAACACATCCCCCCATCCCCTAGTAAAACACACACAGCACACAGTTAACCCTTTGATTGCCCCTCACATTAACCCTTTCCTGCCCAGTGCCATTAGTACAGTGTCAGTGCTTTTTTTTAGCACTGATCATTGTATTGGTGTCACTGGAGATGTCAGTGACACCAAGTTAGTTCCCCCCCCCCAGTGTCAGAATATTCGTTGCAGTCCTGCAGTCCAGCTAAAAGTTGCTGATCGCCGCCATTACTAGTAGAAAAAAAAATCCCATTATCTATACTGCTTTTCGTAAATGCTGTAACTTTCACGTGAACCAATTAATTTACACATATTGGGATTTTTTTTAGCAAAGACATGTCACAGAATACATTGTGGCCTAAATTTATGATGAAATTTGATTTTTTTTATTTTTTTACTGGACATGTTTAATAGCAAATAGTCCAAAATATTGTTTTTTTTTCTTTAAATTGTCAGTCTTTTTTTGCTTATAGCGCAAAAAATTAAAAACGCACAGGTGATCAAATACCACCGAAAGAAAGCTCAATTCATGGGAAAAAAAGAACATAAAATTTCATTTGGATGACCGCGCAATTGTCATTTAAAGTAACGCAGTTCCGTAACGCAAAAAAAGGGCCTGGTCATGGGGGGGGGGGGGGTAAATCCTCAGGAAGGAAAGTGGTTAACTAGAGTTTGCTGTAATTTTAAAGAAAAATTCCAGGCATGCTATATATCTTTACATAGTTACAGTGGTCCAGCTTGGAAGAGGAAGCTGGGCTTCCAAAGATGCTAGATGAAAAGATAATATGTGGGATCTGAGCTGCGGCACCTGAGCAGCGGATCACAACTGGACAATGCTGGATTCACTGGCCAGATGAGTAAGTGAATTGAGGACCACCATGTATAACATTTAAGAGAGGAGAAAAAAAAGTGATGGGGGGAATGTTGTAGAACTGAATGTTGTAGAACTGAAGTTCCTCTTTATTATAGCACCAATAATATACTGTACTTTACAGAGTTAAGACTAACCTTTCCAACCCTTTTAAGCCTTTTCTCCTGAACAAGAAAAAACATATTTCAAAGCCCTTAAAACATCTATAAAAACACAAAGACCATTTTAGAAATTCCAAAGGAAATCCCTTCATCCAGCTGAAAATTGGCAAAAATGTACAAACTGTAAGTTTATTGTGCCATGGTGGGAATTAACACCAGAACTCCAGCTCTTCACAATGCTAACAACTAAGTCACTGACTGTAAGTGCGACTTTGGACCTCATTTCTGCTCTTTGCACTGCCCTCACACAAATATGTGGCCTCACTGCACTGAGCTTTATGCGGTGGTGCCGCATATTTGCGTATCTCCCAGCACAGAAACTGGGGTTTCACTGTGAACCCCGGGTCCCATACTAACGATCGGGACATGGAACTCCCGATTCCGGGTCACCTGATCGATGTGATAGCCTCCGATTGGCTATCACAGTGATCAGTCACTGCGAAGCCTGCCCCTGTGTTTTCTCTCTCTGAGTGGGGGAGAGAGATACATTGTATAACTCTCTGTCCTTTCAGAGAGAGAAATAAAACAGTGTGTAAAATAAGTAAATAAATATTACAAAATAAAAAAAAAAAAGAAAGAAAAATAAAGAAGTAATACATAGATTAAGGTTTGATTTAGGTCAGTGCCAGGGTTAGTGTTTGGGTCAAGTAAGAGTCAAAGGTCAAGGTCAGGGTCAAAGGTCAGGGTTAGTATATTTTAATTAGTATCAGTGTGTTTTAGGGAGGACAAAAAAAACAGCAAAATGTTCACTATTGTTTTGGGCTTTACTCTGGGTATAAACAACAAATAACATACACATATATGGCATTGCTGCGATCGACAGGAGCAGGAGAATTTATTTTGGGTTGTTTTTTGGTGGTAGGTAATGGTAGTAACAATATACAGCTAAATTTAAAAAAAAACATTTATTTTTACTATTTTGTTATCCTTAAATAATAAAAAAAAAAAATCAGGAGATATCTATTACCATTCACCACCAAATGAAAGCCCAATTTGTCCTGAGGTATAATTAACCCAGATGTACTAAGTAGTTGTGATGATATGTACAGATTTACTAACACATGTCAAAGTTGCAAAATTGTGCTTAGGCATTAGGATTTGTTTTATCCTCAGGTGTGAATGGGGTTAAATAAGGGAATATGGTGCTCAGTGAACAGTTGGAAAAGAGTTTTCTTCTATGAGACAAATGAAAAAGCTCACTGCGAATGCCCTAGTCTTTCAAAACAAAATAACATCTTCCCACAATTCATTGCATTTTAAAGTGATTAGCATTTATCTCTAAATACTACCTTTGGGTGCCAGTAACATTTGCTGAATGACGGGAACACCACACATGCTGGATGCTGTAAGCAATCTTAGAATTAGCTAATGCCCAAACTACAGCAAGTAGTGTGAAACTGTGCACATCTGCTTTACATCTCTACCTCCCATCACACCTTATTTAAAAATGATTATATTAATGGTACAATTAACCCAAGAAAGTGAGAGATCACTCGAGCGAATACCCTTGCAAGTGTGTGCACGCAGCGATAATTTGAAGATGGCTTTCACACTAAACTTAAAAGGAGAAAGAAAAAGAATTAATGATGTACTTGACTAATTCCTTTCTTCTTTCTCATTACATCTACCAGGGGGAAGGGTATCCAATTGGAAAGCTGTTTGCATAGCAAGCACTTTTTATATTTCTGCTTCCTCGATGGTTACCCCAGGAGCCTGACTAAACGCCAGTCACACTGTCATTGACAATTAACAGTATTTTTTTTTTTTACTTATTAATAAACTGCAATATGTGATCTCAATTACATCACATTAGAGATTGTATATGGGCTGCAAATTCTCTGTAACATAAATTAAAGAAAACCTGCCGTGAGAAAAATGCATGGGCTGCAATTGCTGATCTCCTCCTTAGAATGTTAATTTCCTGACCCTCTGGCTTGAGAGTTTTCTGACCCATAACAAGTATGCAGATCAGCAATTCTGATTTCCCTCATACTTCAATTATAGCATACTTGTTCGGAATCTGTTACTTAGAAAACATTTGAGCCAAAGACAGCCAGGCAACTAATATGTAAAGAAGAAAACCAGCTATGTCAGCTTTTATTTTACTCCAGAAACAATATTTTTTAAATTATATTCAATCATCCTACATACAAGTGATCCAAAAGCTGTACCATAAGGCAGAACACAGCCTTACTGTTTGATACGTGCTAAACCACCCACGCAATGCCTGAGAGGTTTTTTTTTTTTAAGCTGAATTCCACCTTTTGCAAAAATAAATAAATAATAACAATAATACATTCAACTATATTGCAAAAAGCTAAATATGGGCATTTATTATTTTTTGCATTTGAGCCTGCAAAGCATTTTGGAGACCGCGATCAGTGGATCACGGTGCAATGCTCTGTTTCCTGCAGGCTCATCCTCCAACTGCAGATCCGTACCATGATAAGGACCTTCAGTTATGGGGCTAGAAGTATCAATGGGCTAGGAGTGCAGTGACATCACTTCACCTTTGCTCCATTGGGACCAGGGGCGGACTGACAACTCATGGGGCCCCTGGGCAATAGGGGATCATGGGGCCCCTGTGTCCTTGCCCAAACTCAAAAAAGCCTATGAAAAAGGTATCAGGGGCATCTCATGGGGCCCCCTACTGACCCCGGGCCCTCGGGCAGTGCCCGAGTTTCCAAATGGTCAGTCCTCCCCTGATTGGGACCTACAGTTCCTTTGGTGCAGTAACAGATGGGACTCATATCCTTTTAATTCACAATTCTCTGTGAATTCAAATTTGACAGGAGCTAGAAGGGAGAAGAACCCCAAGATTCTGTAAGTGGGAGTGGGGGCTGTGCATGCTGACCATTTTTCATGTTACATATGGATGTAACATGGAACATAATCAGAAAGGTGGAATTATCTTTTATCGATTTATAAAAGGCACTGATTGGTTTTTATTTGTAACTAGACTAATCTATACTAGAAAAACAACATCTAGAATCTGATTAATTGTTACCCCACTCTTTCTTTCTGACAGGTTTTAAATGGGGGTGGAAATATAAATAGGTTTTTGTGCCTAATTATAAAAATAATGATTATTGTTATCCATAAAACTCTTAGTAATTGTTTTCAAGAAAAATATGTGAAATTCTTAACTCTACGTGATAAAGAATTGACATTGTGAAGAAGATCTGTAGCAAACACAAATAGGACATATTTATTAAAGGGTTAGTTCATCTTTACCAAAAACTGCATATGCAGGTATATGGCACCTATAGTTAGAAGCAAACTGTGCAGCGTTATTCAAAGTTGAAAAATGCCTTGATAGAGGTGTAAACTACTGACGTATCTCCTGAAACCTGGTTAAAAAAACTCATCAACCCACCCTGCCTTGTTGCCAGGATGTTGCTGAGACATTCTCAGATGTTATTGCTCACCCCCCAAACCCCCTTACATGTGCTCGAACTCTGCCGTCACAGTAGCTCAAAGCTCAGCGATGATGCGACAGAGGAGATAGTAAACTGCACACAAGTAGAGATTTGTTAGCCTGCTCCTATGATAATGAAGGAGAAAAGTAACAGCTGGGAGTGTCTTAGCAACATCCTAGCAACAAAGCAGGATAGGGGTACCATCTCTGGGAGATGCTTCAGGAGGAACATAGATAGCCTACACCTATAGCAAGGGCATAATCCATTTTAGGTTCCCTTTATATGGCTAGTTTTTTTTAGTAAAGGTGAACTAAAAATGTAAGACTAGATTTAAACAGTGCTATTGGTGTGCTCATCTTGCACTGTTATGTGTTTAAAAAGGTTGGTCATAAAAAACATTCATTTTTTACTGAGCAGAATGGGTGGTAAGATACAATCTATCACTAATCAGTTCATGCGTGGTTGAAATACATACAGGTTAAGAAGTTTGTTTCCTTTTTTTCATAGAAAAGGGAGAACCTGTTATCACATCTCATGAACATTTTCTATCAGGTTGCAAAAAAAAAAAATCATCTTTGTGAAAAAGCAAGAGCTTTTAATGCTTGGAGGCATTCATTGTCTCCACTTAATTAACACTTTCATAATTATTGTGCGCAATGGTTAAAGGTGTTCCATTGCAAGCTGCTGTAGGGAGAGAATAGAAAGAGATGACAAACAGCATAGAAAGTGATTAGGGTCAGTTAGTTTTTGTTACCCTCCCTCTATGTTCTTAGTAAATAACCAATCATCCTTTGTTACCCCCTTTTTTTTGGGGGGGGGTTGGGTTTGTAAATTGTGAGGGGTGCAATTGCACACAACTCTAACTTCTGTGGCATGGCAATTCTTTTATGTAAACACCTGCCTGTGACTTTTGTTTCTGCAGTGTGCCCTAGTCCTGCTCAGTTTGACATTGCTTTATAATTTGCAGTCTCTTAAAGGATAAGTTCACCATTAAAAAAATGCACATCTGTTTTGCAGGTAGAAAAAAATTGCAATTATTATTATTATTATTATTATTATTATTATTAAAGGTTTTAAAGGTATGTATTATTTTTTGTTTAAAAGGTGCCTAAAACGGTTGGAACATGTAACATGTTCCCAAAGGTGAATGTATCCTTTATTTTTTTGTTCATGTTACCATGGCAGTGATTCTAGGTGAGGCTAACACAACAATGACTGGCATTGGTGTTGTTGGTGTGAAGAAAGGAATACAATTTAGTGAATAGACAAAAGCTAAAAAGAAGTTAAAGGTTCTCATGTACCTTTTCCTTTTAGTTTTTTTCTCTCACCCTGCTTTTTTCTATCAAGTTTAACAGAATAACGTTGCCAGTCATATCTAATAGTTATCTGTCACACTTAGAAGCACACGTATTTTTAAAATGTTTTGTAAGAACATTTTTTGACATGTGTTGCAGTGAGTTTTAATTTTTTATATGTGTATACTGTATATTTTCCAGGGGACAAGAGTATTTTGTATGCAGTTCAATGAACTGAAATTCATGCATTAAAATGCTTGTAAAATGTAAGTGTCAAATGTTTTACCTGCAGCGCCATTTATACCTAATGATGATACCCTTATATTTACATTAAACAACAGTAAGAAGAAAACCAAGAAAATGCATCACAATAAAACATACAGGTTATTAGGTATTTATTTGGTTACATTTGCCAACTCAGTAAATGAGTATAAGCTAATTGTGGTCATGGTGATATAAGAGGCAAAAAGGAGATCATCAAAATAAACTGAGAGGAGCAGCTTGGGGGTGGATGATGTGGAAATAGGCAGAATATTTGGCTGAACATGGAGGGAGGGGTAGAGGATGCAGAGCAGCAACTAGTTGTGGACAAAGGAAACATAACAGCTAAAAAGTGTTAGCTGCTAATGGCAGGGAGTAGAAGGAAGAGGGGAGTGATCTGCATGTCTTAATTACTTAACAAGGAAAACGACAGAAAGTATATGTTGGATGGATACAAGAGAAAGAAGGAAGAGTGTAAGCTGGCCTAAAAACGTGAGCAACAGAACAGAAAGAACACAGTAGAATCCTTTCTTGGGCTACTGGAAGAACAACTAGGGAACAGATAGGAAGATGATCGTGGCTTATTAAGAAAGGGAGCTAACTGTGGACATGGTGAAGAGTCATGTATACACTGTCAATTTGCCCTGACGGGAGAAATTGCAATTCCTAATCTTATTCTACATTTTTGAGCAGCTATTTAAATTGTCTGCCCTCCACTGTAGTTAATCATGTATAGCTTTTTCTTGATTAGCTGTATCCTTGGCTACAGTAGTCAGTGAATGACAGCCGAAGTGATGTAACCCACATTGCTTTCAGGTTCATTAGTCACAGGGGAGCCAGGGAACAGATGTCTCCAGATATCCTCCTGCTTTCAAAGCTCCAGCAGTGTAACGCATTCCCAGGCTCCTCAGAGGAATGGAAAAACCCAGGCACTGCCACAAGTGCTGCACCTTTACAGCCCTGCAAAAGTTAGGACACTCAGATCACTTTTACCTGCAGCTGTTTAAATTTTTACCATCCACAGTAGCTAATCAAGCACAGATTGTGCTTGATTAGTTGCATCCTAGGCTGCAGTAGTTGCTGAATGGCAGTTGTGAACCCAGAAGTGATGTAACACACATTGCTTTCAGGTTCATAAGTCATGGGGGGGGGGGGGGCAGGGATTGAATATCCCCTTCCCTGACTTCTCCATCAAAATCAACGGCTCAACTATCAACCTGTCCCTGCAAGCCAAGTATCCTTTCAGCCCAATATCCAATCACTGTCCAGAGTTTGCCACCTCATCCTCCACAACATCTCTAAGATATGCCCCTTCCTAACCAATATCACCACAAAGCTTCTAACTCACTCCCTGGTCATCTCCTGCCTCAACTACTGCAACTCTCTCCTCAATCGCTTACCTTTACATAGGCTATCCTCCCTTCAGTCTATCATGAATGCTGCTACCAGGCTCATCCATCTTACCAACCGTTGAGTGTCTGCCATTACCTCCACTGGCTCCTTTTGCCCAACAAATTAAATTCAAGATACTTACAACAACTTACAAAGCCATCTACAACTCGCCCCCCAGCTACATCACTACCCTAGTCTAAAAAAACAAGCAAATCATTCTCTTCATTCCTCCCAAGACCTCCTGCTCTCTAGCTCCCTTGTCACCTTTTCCCATGCTCACCTCCACGACCTGTCCAGAGCCTCTCCCATTCTCTGGAACTCCATACCCCAATGTGTTTAACTATTTCCTACTCTTTCCACCTTTAGACGATCACTGAAAACCCATCTCTTCAGAGAGGCCTATCCTGCCCCTACCTAACAACTGTACATGTATCCTCTTCATCAGCCCATCCCCCACAGTTATTACGTCTTGTATCTCTTGTACCTCCCTCTTAGATTGTAAGCCCTATTGAGCAGGGCCCTCTGATTTCTCTTGTATTAAATTGTATTGTAAATGTACTGTCTGCCCTGGTGTTGTTAAGCATTGCGCAAACTTTTGGCACTATATAAATCCTGTATAATAGTAATAATAATAATAATTTCCTTCTCCTTTCAAAGGTCCAGCAGTGTACCATAGTGCCTGGCTCTCCAGAGGAACGGGGTAGCCCAGGCACCACTAAAGGAACTGCACCTTCAGATCACTTATACCTGAAAGCCTATCATCAACTCAAAAACATGTTACCAAGTGCAAACGTATCCTGGTAGACAGGGGTCTAAATCAACCAGAGCGCCCTTCTGGCAAGGAGTGGAATTTAATGGGAAAGTGCAGGGGCAGGGCTTATTACATGCAGATCTTCTGCATTGTTATCAAATGTTAGTTGGTATTTTATATATGTTTGTCTCCACTATTGCAGTCAGGGAATGGCCATGACCATGTGTGGATATTACATACCGCAGACAGGAGAATGGAGAGAGCAGGGCGACAGTGCCACAGGGCCACAAAAGTGGTGACAACGCAGCAGCACCAGGGCTCAGGGTTGATGTAATGTACCAAGTACAGGGATCTAGTGCTATGGTGCTAAACACAGCAAGAGATAAATGTGGGAGCCCAGTGATGCAAACAGGCAAAGACTTCATCAAAATGTAGTGCAGAGAGTAAAGGCTCAGCCCCACCAAAAGGTGCATCATATTTTTTTGTGAGTTTCTGTGTATTTTCACAGCCCATTAATTTCAAGGAGCTGCCCTACATGTGTGAAACACACTAAAAGTAGTGCGAGCATGATTTTAAAAATTGCACTGCACCAAACAACATAGTATTGCAGTACCATGCTTTTTGTTGACTGCGAACACACACACATTTGCCAGATGTATGAGGGTACAATTACGAATGGGCATCTGTAGAAGGCAGCACATTTTCATGTATTACGGAAAAATGCACATGTTCCCACGCAGCACCTTACAATCCCTAAGAAGACAGCTGCATCAGAAGATAGTGCAAACACTGGGTGAAACGTGCAACAGACACTGCTGAGGGATCAATTTGTGGTGGAGTTGTGGACATGATGATAACAAAAAGATGTTACTACAAGGACATTGGCTCTACATTATGAACAATGTGGGATAGTGACTTGTTGACATTGCAATGCAAAATCATTGAAAGAGTAGGATCTGAGAAAAGGCCTGTGTTCTTTCCTGCTATATTTATTTCTGGTGATGAAATCCTTCATAGTTTCATAGTTAGTCTGGCTGAAAAAGACAAAAGTCTATCCAGTTCAACCATTAAAAAAAAAAAGTTTTAATCCTATACCCACAGTTGATCCAGAGGAAGGCCAAAAAAAATCAGCAAAGCATGATTTAATTTGGGGGAAAAAATTCCTTCCTGATCCCCTGAGAGGTAATCAAATATTCCCTGGATCAACTTTACCTACAAATGTTAGTATCCAGTTATATTCTGTGTATCTAAGAATGAATTCCGGCCTTTTTTGAAGCAATCCATGGAGCTGGCCAGAACCAACTCTTGAGGGAGTCTATTCCACATTTTCACAGCTCTCACTGTGAAGAAACCTTTCCCTGTTTGGAGATTACATTTCTTTTCCTCCAGACGTAAAGAGTGCCCCCTTGTCCTCTGTGATGACCTCAGGGTGAATAGCTCTACACCGAGTTCACTATATGAACCACTGATGTATTTATACATGTTGCTCATATCCCCCCTTAAACTCCTCTTCTCAAGAGAGAATAAATTCAGTTCCTCTAATCTTTCCTCATAGCTGATCTCCTCCATGCCTCTTATCAGTTTGGTTGCCCTTCTCTGTAATTTCTCCAGTTCCCCAATGTTCTTTTTGTGAATTGGTGCCCAAAACTGAACTGCATATTCCAGATGAGGTCTTACTAATGATTTGTACAGGGGTAGAATGGTATCTCTCTCTCTCTGGAGTCTATACCTCTTTTAATACAAGAGAGGATTTTGTTTGCTTTAGAAACCACAGCTTGGCATTGTATGCAATTATTAAGCTTGTGATCTACCAGAACTCCCAGATCCTTCTCCACCATTGATTCCCCCAGTTGTACTCCCCCTAGTATGTATGATGCATGCATATTAATATGCTTCAGCTGTAAAAAAATAACAGTTACAAACTCTCCTCAAAGCACAAAGGGAAAAGGTTGAAATTGCCATGTCTTGTAGGCAGCTGGACAGGGCTGAGAATCATTGTGTACAGCAGGAGCGGACTGACAACTTATGGGGCCCTCGGGCAGTAGGGGATCATGGGGCCCCTCTGTCCTTGCCCACACTCAAAGCACACCCATAAAAGCCTATAAAACGTACCAGGGGCATTTCATGGGGCCCCCTACTGACCCTGGGCCCTCGGGCAGTGCCCAAGTGCTCGAATGGTCAGTCCACCCCTGGTACAGTGAGCTGATCAGGGTGATTATTGAAATCTGGATTCTGCTTTATGCAATGCACACTCCCAGGAAACATTAGTAGAAAAGAGGAAGTTTTAAGCCAAAACATGTACATGAATGTAATAGAATGATAAAGACATACACAAGCATGTTAGGTTAACATCCTAATACTGCACAAGGAGTGAAGTTTACATTTCCGTTAGACGTGTGCGATTCATTTAGTTACAAATCAAAATTCGGACTAAATTTTTGTTATTTGAAAATTCGAATGTATTCCGAATTTCCGAATCACAATAGTAATGAATTTCAATTGATCCAAAATAAATTCTAACAAAATGAATTATCCAAATTCAAATTTGGAAATTAATTTGAATTAAAAAATGAATTTGAATTCAAAATGGAACATATTGCAATAAATACAGTAAAGTATAAAACTGAAATAAGTTGATGATTCCTACTTAGACTGCTTTATAGAATCGAACAGAGCAGAATAGCAAAGCATAGAATAGACAAGAATAGGACAAATAGAATAGAACAGATTAAAACAGAAAGGAATAGAACAGAATATAAAAGAATATAATAAAACAGTAGAGAATAAAATAGAATATTAAATAGAATACAATAAAAAATAATAGAATAGAATATTAGAATACAATAGAATAAAAAAGAATGAATTTGAATTTCGAAGCAATTTGAAAATAACAAAAATACAAAAGAATCCTAATATGCAAAATGAATTCCGAAAACAAACTGTTCTAACATAATGATTATGATAAAATGAAATTATTTCTTAACAAACGAATACGAAATGGAACACTTTTTCCATCATTCACATTTCTAGTTTCAGTTATGCGGTAAAACCTTTACAACTGGTAGACCAGTTTTTATCCTTCCTGGCATCAACCTATATAGCCCTATATGTACCTAAAGTAAAAGACCCTCTTTAATTTGAATTTAAAGCAAAGCTTATTCATTGATGCAGATAGTAGCTATTTATTTTACTCAGTCGATTTTCACTTTGTAGCCCAGTCAGAATTATTTTTGTCATTGAAGTATAGCATATTTGTCATTGTTACTCAATCACTGCATATATGATGGATTAGTTTAGAAATACTGCTGTGTGAGCCAAATAACTTATTATGGAATATGTATAGAAAGCGAACAGTGCATACTTTCCCCTCAATATTAAATAATCCAAAGAACAAAAAAGTTTTTACTGTATAACATGTTTTACAAGGAACAGAGCCAGAGGAGTTTTTACTGCTGCCTGCATATTGTTGACACTGAGAGCCCTCGTTTCTCGAATTATTCAAAATGCTGTCTGAGAGGATTTTGGACATTGACATTGCTGCAGGAGATGGGATTGTACATTCCATAACCATCCACCATACTCCAAATACATACCAAAATACTAAAAAAAACCCATACAACAAGAGCTTTGGGGAAACTTAAGGCCAAAGTCCCTTTCTTGGGTTTAAATACATTAACAATGAATTTAACTTTAAATTTTAATAACAACCAAAACAACATTTAACCTTTAAATGTACAACAAACTTAGGGGTTGATTTGCTAAAGGCAAACAGGCAGTTCACTTTACAAGGGAGTTTGCACTTTGCAAGGAAATTATCTCTTGGCTTAGTGAATGTGATACAAAAAGTACTCAATAACATGCAAAGAAAATGAAAAGAAAAAAGAAGAAAAAAAAGAATTTTTGATTGCATATGATCAGATGATGGAAGGCAACTGAGCTTCATCTCATTCACCAAGCTCCCTTGTAAAATGAACATTCCCCTGGAAAGTCAACAGCCTTTAGTAAATCACCCCTTTAGTCTTTAAGAAGCAAGCAGAATAAACTTACGCAAACCAAATTACTGACCACCAACCACTGTCTACCCACAAAATTGGTGACACTACCCTATAAAAATTGACCACAACAAGTTTTGAAAACTCCTGTTTCTCCTTCTCCCTTTAACTATTATTTTCCTGCTGATTTTTTTTTTTTCATTTCTACTTTTTTATTTATTTAATTGTTTTTTAGTGGCACATTTAAAAAAGTGCAAAATTGAAAAAAAACCAACTATATTTTATTTGTAAATAACTCTTCAATGCTTTGTACGAGAATCATAAATTTAGTGTCATTTTAAAAAGGACAAATTACAGAATAGAATGCATACTTTTTATCTACAGTAACAGTATTTATTTTTGAACTAACACTGATCAAAAAGAAAAAAAATATATTTTTGCAACTTTTGTTGTCTAAAGATTAAACATTTTTACAAGATAATGAAAATAAAGCATGTTTGTCCTAAAAAAAAAAACAATATACTGCATGTATTACTTTGTAATGCAAAGTTATGGCAGAATATACAGGTCAATAGCAGAAATGTAAATTCTGATCTGGTCCATAGAGGATGTACAGTGGGGATCGAAAGTTTGGGCACCCCAGCTAAAAATTTGTAATAATGTGCATAAAGAAGCCAAGGAAAGATGGAAAAATCTCCAAAAGGCATCAAATTACAGATTAGACATTCTTATAATATGTCAACAAAAGTTAGATTTTATTTCCATCATTTGCACTTTCAAAATAACAGAAAACAAAAAAATGGTGTCTGCAAAAGTTTGGGCACCCTGCAGAGTTAATATCTTGTACTGCCCCCTTTGGCAAGTATCACAGCTTGTAAACGCTTTTTGTAGCCAGCCAAGAGTCTTTCAATTCTTGTTTGAGGTATCTTTGCCCATTCTTCGTTACAAAAGTCTTCCAGTTCTTTGAGATTTCTGGGCTGTCTGTCACGCACTGCTCTTTTAAGGTCTATCCATAGATTTTCAATTATGTTGAGGTCAGGAGATTGTGAAGGCCATGGCAAAACCTTCAGTTTACGCCTCTTGATGTAATCCCCCGTGGATTTCGAGGTGTGTTTAGGATCATTATCCATTTGTAGAAGCCATCCTCTCTTTAACTTCAGCTTTTTCACAGATGGCATCAAGTTACCATCCAAAATTTGCTGAAATTTTATTGAATCCATTTTTCCTTCTACTCGTGAGATGTTCCCTGTGCCACTGGCTGCAACACAACCCCAAAGCATGATTGATCCAACCCCATGCTTAACAGTTGGACAGAGGTTCTTTTCATTAAATTCTGTGCCCCTTCTTCTCCAAACGTTGCTTTGCTCATTCCAGCCAAAAAGTTCAATTTTAACCTCATCGGTCCACAGAACTTGTTTCCAAAATGCATCAGGCTTGTCTATATGTTCATTTGCAAAGTTCAAACAATGATTTTTGTGGTGAGGACGTAGAAGAGGTTTTCTTCTGATGACTCTTCCATGAAGACCATATTTGTACAAGTATCTCTTTATAGTGGAATAGTGTACCACAACTCCAGTGTCTGCCAGATCTTTCTGGAGGGATCGTGCAGTCAAACGTGGGTTTTGAATTGTTTTTCTCACAATCCTGCGAGCTGTTCTGTCTGATATATTTCTTGGTCTTCCAGATCTTGCTTTAACTTCCACTGTTCCTGATGACTGCCATTTCTTAATTACATTCCGAACAGAGGATATTGACATCTGAAAACGCTTTGCTATCTTCTTATAGCCTTCTCCAGCTTTGTGAGCGTCAACTATTTTCAGTTTCAGTTTTCTAGACAACTGCTTAGAAGAACCCATGGTGCTGATTGTTGGGGCAAGGTCAGATGAGTCTGGGCATTGAAAACCTTTGAGATTGACATCACCTGGTCTTCCCAGACGATGATTGAGAACAATCCATGACACTGACAGGTCTCAGCTTGGCAAAGGGGGCAGTGCATGCTATAAATTCTGCAGGGTGCCCAAACTTTTGCAGACGCCATTTTTTGTTTTCTGTTATTTTGAAAGTGTAAATGATGGAAATAAAATCTAACTTTTGTTGTGATATTATAAGAATGTCTAATCTGTAATTTGATGCCTTTTGGAGATTTCTCCATCTTTCCTTGGCTTCTTTATGCACATTAATACAAATTTTTAGCTGGGGTGCCCAAACTTTCAATCCCCACTGTACAGGTGTGAGAGGTATAGGGGGTGACAATGAAATCTTGTACGGTCACTTTTCTAGCTTTTTTTGTGTCCCTAACGTGACGGGAAGGAAGCATTTGTGATATTTTACTGCCACAAGCCAAAATGGCATTGAAATACAACACATTCATAAAGACACATTCTTGTTTTGATAACGTGGCTTTTCAGCATAGAACTTTGGTGAACTTTAAAACCCCTTAACAAACACACAATAAAATGCAACAGGCTATATTTGGATACAATACTAACCTTAGCATTACAATTATTCCACTGGGCATTAATGAGATTATCAGAAATGGAAATCTGATCGGTTGATATACTGTAGGTTACTTCAAAAGGATCTGAACTTTGGAGGCTGTACAAATAAAGGGAAGCAGAAGACAAATGAATATTTACCAGTATTGCCTGTGGTCTCCCTGCATGTCTCCTTACTGCCAGGGCTGGTACAAGGGTGGAGAAAGGAGGCAGGGGAAGCATGTGGTGAGCTTTACCTTTCTCCCCTTATCCATTTACAGTTTGTATACCCATCAAGATGTCACCTTGTCAACCTGTACATCCTTTGTACTCCTCACGATTCTCAGTTGTCATTTCAGCTCTCACCTTCCACCCAGTAAAAATCCAAGAACATTGATTCCGACACATGTCCCAGCGTTTACACAGCCTTAATGACAAATTGTCCATTACCCTTTAAATCCCTGCTACATCTCTTGATTCTTCTAACCACCACTCCACACTTCTCTCTCACGTCATCATTCCTGATCAACTTACCCTTAAGCCGAGCATACATGGATCAAAATTCAGCCAGTTCAGCAGGGATTGGCTGGAATTTGATCCATGTATGGACAGACTGATTGTACCCAAGTCCATCCATCGATCAGCTTAGGTACAGCCAGCCTGTTGGATTTTTTCAAATTTGATTACTGCCCACAGCTATCATTGCTAGCAGTAACCATTGCGATCTGGGAAGGTGCCCTGAGCCCCCCTCCACCGGCAAAACACAATAGCACTGCAGGAGGCAGGGAAACAAGCAATTTTCTTTCCTTCCACACTTGGTGGAAAATTGAGTAATCTATAGGCTGCTTTAGCCCCGGGGATAGCTATAGATCTTGTTTATTCATTGCAGATCAATATCTCCACATTCAAACTCCTCAAGTGCCCTCCTTTCCTTCTCCACCCAGCTTCTTTCCACTCTTCTCCACATGCAATACCTCTTCTATTGTCCTGAACCTTGCAGCTACCAGTTCACATTCCAACTCCTCTCTATGCTAAATACAGTAATGATTCCTTTAACATAAAATTTTATTTTTTATTTACCAAAGTCATATCTTAGGCCACTCTCACATGGGGTGCTTTCTCAGTGGGGGACCTGTTAGATGATCCCCTGCTTAGCAGATCGGAGCAAATGGATGACAGGTCCATGTCCGCTCTGCTTATCACCAAGCTCTGCTCTATGGGTAATCAGATATGAACAGATGGGCTGTCCATTTACACCAGACTGCCCTCCGGTCAGATGGAGGGGAACGGATCTCCTTCTGTTTGGCTTTTGCAGATCGGATTGGAGGTAGGCGGGTGTAAATGGACACAAATCCGTTCACATCCACTGCTCCTTGGAGGAGAATGGGCGGTCCAATCAGGTCCACCTAAAAAATAGGTGGATCTGATTGCACCGATCATGTGAAAAGGGCCTGGACAAAGGATGGACAAACCAATCCATGAGTGTCAGCATTCATGGTGGATCAGTCTGCTTCACTTGAGCCAAATGCTTGCAAACCAGATATGAGCCATTCAACCATGATTTGCAACATTTTTTCAGACATGTGAATTTGTTTCAGGTTCATTGGGTGAGCAGGCAATAAGCAGTGGTGATTGGAGAAAAATTACTCAGCCTATTTTCGTCCACCCATAAGTAAAAAATAGAAGTGATGATTCTCAATCTTCAGAGTACTGCAAGATTGCCAACCTATGTAACTCTATGTAAACCCTAACAATGAGTGTCTCTTATTTCGTCTGCTATCTGTGCAATAGAAAGTGCTTTCTTATATCTGTTAAGTGCAAACAAATACCTGTTGATCCTGTCAAAAACCTTGTGCCCTGAAAACTTCCTGTACATTCTGCTTCTGCTGCACTGTTATTAATAAACCTAGGTTCACACTAGGAATCGCCTTTGAATCACACAGGAATGCATACCGCTGTTTCCGTGCAATGCCCACGCAATTCAGAGAGGTGCAATTTGAGCCCATTCATTTTGAATGGGCTCAAATCACATCCCATCACACCAAAGTAGTGCATGCACTATTTTTGGAAACGCACTGCAACTGGATCACATGGTAGTTTGTACCATGCGATCCGCTGCAGGCAAGCGCACTGTATTTGCGACCTCTGTTTGGGTTGTCGTTAACATTACACTGACACCCACTGCAGATAGCAAGGGCAGTAAATTTTGAATGCAGTGTGGGAAAAGCACAGAGATCGCAGGTTTCCCGCACTACGATCCAGTGTGAACCAGGGCTTAGTGCTGTTCACAGTTTTCTCTATGGTCTACATCTCTCCTTGTGTTTTAAAAAAGAGGAGTGAGAAAGAAAGAGAAATGTTTTGTAATCTCAACAAAATTCCTGTACTATGCTGACAATGTTGCACCTTCATAGATATAGTATATAGAAGGAGTGTTGTCACCTCAGAACAGGAAATGTATTGCTGCCAGCAGGCTAACCAGGTGATTATAAAGAAACGCTTAAAAAAAACAAATGCTGTGTCTAAGGACTGGCAAACTGCAAAATAATAAATTGTATCAGTGAGCTGAAATAGACTTTAATGTATAGTATATTTCCATATGTAATTTTGTCAGTATAATATATTGGTATGCCAGATAACAGCTCTCCTTTTATTACTAGGCAATGTTTGAAAATTATTAATTTTCTGAAAGGCATGCTGTACTGTGGTGCATTCCATTTTTTTTTTTATAAATAAATCATGCTAATGCTAATAAGTAATATTCTTGATTTTACTCCATACAGATTTCTTTTTTTCCCTTATAGCATTTCTCATCATTATTTCATTTGTCTCCTTCTTGCTGAATATAAGCAAAACTCACTGAATTTTTCACAGTGTCTCTAACAACATATTCATACACCAAAAACAATTTTCTACATGATTTAAAGCTATCGCTTTGGATGAAGTCTTGTCAAGCTGTTTATTTTACCTGTTCTGATCTGGGAGGCCTCATTGACTGCTGAAGGTAACAAAAAAAATAAATAAATTAGAATCTGAAAAAAAGGAAACAGAAAAGAAAACCAACCATCCAGGAAACATAGCACAGCCCAACAGAGCAGAAGTCCCAGATGATGTGGAAATAATACCTTAGTCTAGAGCTAGGATTTCTGTAACCCAATGTACATAATTCAGTTGTGAACTGGTTACGTCTCGCTGCAGAATATTAAACTGAAGCAGTGTTGCATATTTTTGCCAACAGAACTGAAACTAAGCTTTTCCTATGCACTTAAAGTGATTAATAAATGATGTGTACTCGTATAGCGATAACAAATGTAGCAACATATGGGTCCCACTATGCTCACTCATTTAGCTTTTACGCCATATACATTCCCTTTTAAGCGAATGCTCATGTTGAACATACAGAGATGTCAATAGCAGGCACTTTCAAGGTATTTATAGCCAAAGGCAAGAGCCTTCTCAACTTTCTTGACAGTTATTTCTGCACATCTGAGCAAAAGCTTGCTATCTAAACAGTCATTTGTGCTTCATCAATAAAGCAGTGCACAATCTTGTCATAATCTCTGTTGGAGTAGCCCATACCTTTCAGAAATCACCTCTTAAATTAATCTGACTAGGCTTCTTGCTGTAAATTGCACTGCGGTCATTTTTAATTCATTATTAAAGTAAACTTGCCTCAAACCTGAAAACTCAAACTGAGAATATGATAAAAAATGCAAAAGCAGAGGATACATTCATTAAAAACAGCAGGTTGAAGCAATTTAGCAAATTCAAAGGTATAAACAGCTAAAAGTTATATATTCGTTTTTATTGTGAAATTTAAGTTTGGACCTACACTATCCTATCCCGGGCGAATCTATTGGGTAGAAAGCATGTGGCAGGGCCAAACCTATAGAGATATTAAACCCAAAAACAAAAATTTTATATATTTCAGACTACCAATTCTTAGATGTGGTGACTACATTTGTCTTTTTTTCTCCTCTAGTTTCATTCGGACAGTAAGACTTATTTTTCAGTTTCTTTTACCAGACCTAGCTGTCCAGCAAAAGTGGCAGTTAGCGGGTTGAGACACAGCACGTAACACTGATAGGGGTGCTTAGAAAGATCAGCTTTTTTAACAAGGAGAAAGATCAGATTTTAATAATTTTTTAAATACTTTTATCCCAAAAGGAAAAAAACTGCTGCTGTAACTTTTAGATGGAGATAGGCTTCGATTTGTTATAGTGAATTACAACTAAATCTGTCAATGCATCTAACACTACCCTCTCCCCAGATTATCACGCAGAATAACGCTGCTACCCACTCAAACCCTTTTATCTGAAACCTGCTAGGTTAACTCCTTGGCACTTATTGTACACAAATATGCAATATCTTGGTGGCTGGACCTTGGCACCGAGGGGCTGCATATTTGTGTACCCAATGTAAACAAAACATGTGCCAGTAGTTTGCGCCTTGCGCGCTCCCGGCACATTTACTGGCGCCTCACAGAAGGGACCCGATCGCTATTTGCACTCGGGAGCCTTCCGATCATGTGACCGCCATGACAGCCAATCACAGTAAATACCATCCCACCTCCCGGCCATTGCCGATGTGTTAAAATACCCCCTTGGGCAATCCTAAATCATATATAAAAATACCCAGTGCTACAACAGAACCACAATCCCCATTGAATCCCCACATGAAATTGAAACAATGTAGCCAGTTTCCAAACACTGTACAAAAATCATACCCCAAACTATTACCCAAAATTGGTGTGAAAAAAGTGACAAATAACAATGTAAAAAATAACACTTATTTATATAGTCCAGAACTTGAGTGAAAGAAAGCCCTTCCAACTTGTAATTCCACCATAAAAAATCACGTACGTACATGTGTCTATGTATGTATGTACATGTTCTGTGTGTATGTACATGTTTCTGTGCATGTGTATTTCTGTGTATGTACATGTATCTGTGTGTATGCGTGTCTGTACATGCCTGTGTGTGTATACATGTGTCTGTATGTATGTGCGTGTACATGTGTCTCTGTGCATGTGTGTACATGTTTCTGTGTGTGTGTGTGTGTGTGTGTGTGTACATGTCTGTGAGTGTGTACAGGTGTCTCTGTTTGTGTGTGTTTGTTGGTGGCGAGTAACTCTAAAGCCTGGCTAGTAGCTCAGGACTTGAAATTTACTAATATCATAGTGTTACTGCTAAGATTTGTGAGTTTCCTCCTTCTCTGTAAAAAGGTGGTGGTGGCAGTGTGTAGACTTAATTGCGTAATCAACCTAACCCAGTAACAATCGCTCTCAGGCTGCTGGCACATGGATTGTGGTCCCGCAAGCTGGAAAATCTTTGTGCAGGGTGCAGCTGAGAGTGGCATTGTTACGCAAGTGACAGCGCGGTGCAAGATTGGCTGGTCCTTCATTCACAAGTTGGTGAGAAGAGCGGGGGTCTGATGCCGCTTACCATCACACTCTTCACTGTTATTGTATAACCCAAATAGTGGGGTTGCATCCAGGCTCTCCGGTAGCATCTGACATAACACATAATTCCCAGATTGACAATGCTGCTGTCCATGTATGTCTCTGTTGCTCCTCCATCCAGAATGGAGAGTGTATTGCTGGCCGGATCAACAGATGAATATAAAGAAACAAAAGCCTAAAAAATATGCAGTCACCACATCTAAGGACTAATACGTTGCCTTACACTACCTTTTTGTTTTTGAGTTTAATATCACTTTACATTTTTTGGGGAGGAAATAAAGATTGATCTTTTTGACATGCAATTCTCACTTAAAGTAACTTCTACTGATGTCTTTTTTTAATTATATAGTATGTTGTTTGAGTTGAACTGTCCAAGTTTGTGACAGTTTTTTTAATGCGGAACTAAACCCTCCTATCCTTTACAGCCAAGGAAGCTACCATCTTAGCCTCTGTTTGATCTGCAGTCGCCATGGAGCCACACATGTGATCAGTTATGACACCAACCATTTGATGGTTTGACAATTCCATTGGGAGCACAAGCAAATGTGACAGTTTTCATCCACGGCATGCCTTGAATATAAATGCTTTGGGAAACCATTAAATCATTGGGTTTAGTTATACTTTAGGTATGAAAACCATTAATTATTAAATATAGTAGACAGTTCTACATAATGTTATACTGTAATATTTGGTTACAAAACAAAAATGTAATTTTAGATGGACATTCTCAAAATGTGTTGTTATATGCACCACTGGAGTTCTGCACCTGAGAAGTTCCTATGGCAATTTCTTTCCTTTGTTGCTCAGGCTGCAGCTGGCTATTAAAGCTGTGTGACAGATCCCAGGAAAAGGTATGTTTAATACACTGACAAGGAAAGTATAACTCTAGTATAAAAGTACAGACAACATGCCTTTATCATCATTTAATTAAATAACAGTTTTTTTCTAGTAACATAATAATAATTATAATAAAACTAGTGTTTTGTGTTCCATATAGTATACAGCTAAAGAGGAGTGTTTAAAGATATATATTCTTTCAAAGAAAATACCAATGACAAATTCTTTTTTATTATTATCTGCTATGTATTTAAACAGATTTTGTATATACTTTTATCATATGCAAAGACATATACTGTATATACAGGGTTTGGACAAAAAAATTGAAAAAGTCTTCACAGGACTGAGATTGAACTCTGCAGTCACTTTTGCAGCAGTTGTTTTCTTATTCCGGGTCACAATCCTGCACAATTATACTAATCAGTCGACAGTGAACCTCGCGACACAGCAAATAAATTGGCAACTTCAGTCACAGAGGCACCAGTTAAGCTGGCACCAACAATTTACCGTATTTGAAGCTCAGTAAGT
This sequence comes from Staurois parvus, assembly GCF_062004578.1. Classification (NCBI taxonomy): domain Eukaryota; kingdom Metazoa; phylum Chordata; class Amphibia; order Anura; family Ranidae; genus Staurois; species Staurois parvus. The sequence goes on from NW_028317941.1 coordinate 3,591,850, forward strand.
TCTGACATGACTCTGTATTGCTAGCAGGGCACACAGTGAATGACGAAAGTGAGGCTTCCACCTGTTTCATCACACAGTGGAAGCGGAAGAATATTACATCACTTCCGCTTGCAACGTGAAACATGTATTCACTTTCACACTTGCAAATCATGTAGTGTTTCCATTTTTTTGTCCAACCCCTGTATATATATATATATATATATATATATATATATATATATACACCCTGTTCCACACTATTATGCAAATTATATTTTTCTCATTTACCTAAATAATTGATGTAAATAATAGCCAGCATAATTCTCATGTTATCAACTATTAAGAGTACAATTCAAATTTTATTGAACAAACCTCCTAATGATAACAGTATTTTTTTTAAACATAAAAAACTTACAATGCACTGTTCCAAATTATTACGCACAGTAAGTTTCAAAACACTTTATAGGTTGTAAAGAACTGAAAATTGTCATTTGTTGTGTTTGCAGCATATTTACTGAAATCAAAAGCTATTTCAATCAAACTTTTAACAACATTTTAACTTTTTAAACATTTTAACAGGTCACGTTACATTTTAACATAGGACCCCCTATTTGATAGCAGCTTCACAAGTCTTGCATCCATTGAACTTGTGAGTTTTTGAACAGTTTCTGCTTGAATTTGTTTGCAAGATGTCAGAATAGCCTCCCAGAGCTGCTGTTTGGATGTAAACTGCCTCCCACCCTCATAGATCTTTTGCTTGAGGATGCTCCAAAGGTTCTCAATAGGATTGAGGTCAGGGGAGGGTGGAGGCTACACCATGAGTTTCTCTCCTTTTATACCCATAGCAGCCATTGATGCAGAGTTATTCTTTGCAGCATGAGATGGTGCATTGTCATGCATGAAGATGATTTTATTACGGAAAGCATAGTTCTTCCTTCTGTACCAGGGAAGAAAGTGGTCAGTCATAAACTCCACATACTTTGCAGAGGTCATCTTTACACCTTTGGGGACCCTAAAGGGGCCGACCAGCTCTGTTTCCATGATTCCAGCCCAAAACATGACTCCACCACCGCCTTGCTGACGTCGCAGCCTTGTTGGAATGGGGTGGCCGTCCACCAACCATACACTACTCCATCTATCTGGACCATCCAGGGTTGCACGGCACTCATCAGTGAACAGGACTGTTTGAAAATTAGTCTTCATGTATTTTTCTGCCCAATGCAGCCGTTTCTGCTTTTGAGCATTGGTTAGTGGTGGCCGAATAGAAGGTTTATGCACAGTTGTAAGACTCTGGAGGACTCTACACCTTGATGTCCGTGGGACTCCAGAGGCACCAGCAGCTTCAAATATCTGTTTGCTGCTATGTAATGGTATTTTAGTAGCTGCTCTCTTGATCCGATGCATGGATCTGGCAGAAATCTTCCTCAATGTGCCTTTATCTGCACAAACCCGTCTGTGCTCTGAATCAGCCACAAATCTCTTAATATTGCGATGATCACACTTAAGTTTTCGTGAAATATCTAATGTTTTCATACCTCGTCCAAGGCATTGAACTATTTCACTCTTTTTGGCAGCAGAGAGATCCTTTTTCTTCCCCATATTGCTTGAAAATGGTGCTCTGCTTAATAATGTGGAACACCGTCCTTTAGTAGTTTTTCTTTAAATTGGGCTCACCTGCCAATCTAATTATCACAGGTGTCCGAGATTGTTTTCAGTGATCAAAAGAGCCCTGACACACAATGCCATCCATGAGTTAAACTGAAAAACAAAATATTTAATCTTTGTGACACTTAAATAGAATTTGCATAATAATTTGGAACAGGGTGTATATATATGTATATATATATATATATATATATTGTGACATAATGACATATTGAAAGGCAAAGTGGTTGAGGGGTGGTAAAGTTCACCTTGCATGTTTTCATATGTGGAAAACTGTGGATTGTGGTCCGTGTTTTCCGGGCCACCTTGGCAGTGTGAAATCCAAGCCAGATTTTGGTTCACACTATTGACCAGCAGCAGGTGGGATTAATAAAGAAGGACTGAAACAAGAGGGTGCTTAGGCCTTGGACTCAGGAAACTACCTGAGAGAGAGATCTACATGTGGAAATAAGGCTAGGTTCACATTGGTGCATTCCTGTGGGCCGTGTTTTGAGCGAGCATGAGATCCCATTCATTTGAATGGACTCCCATGCCCTGGGAAATGCAGGGAAGAAGTCCCTGCACTTCTTCGGAAAACGCAGCCCACGCGGGAACCTCAGTTCCCAGTACAGTTGCGATTTCCAGTGTGGGCGGTGTGCCATTAGAATTAATGACACCCGCCCGCGGGTCCGCATTCCTCTGTGCGGGTGGTGCGGCTGCACAGATTTTTGTGTGGATCCGCAGCGGCACCACCAGATGTGAACCAGGGGTAAAGGTTTGCAAATTCTTGTTTTTTGTTGGTGACTAGGAGATGCCCTTCACCTGTCAGAGAGGAATGTATCCTATTTAGTTAATGCCTGCATGGCAAGGATTTCTTTTCTGTTGTTTTGTTCTGTTGTTTTTTTCACAACCATTTTAAATAAAACTGACTGCAAGACACCTGCCCTTTGGACTGCCTTTTTCCCAGGGAAGGTGATCCCCACTTGAGACTGCCCCCACAAATGGCGAAGGATGCCAGTATATGATCCGGCTATCTTTTGCAGAGAGGTAAACCACCCGGAGGGCCTAGATAGACTGTTCCAGGGCGTCAGGGCATGGGGAAATTTCAAGACAACTACAAATGTTGGAACTATAAGCTCAGAACCTGGAGACTGGCCAGATAGATCAGGAAGGTCCATGAAGCCAGGCACAGAACTGGGTGCAGCACCCATAATGTGTTACAATTGTCCTGAGTTGGGTAATATTAATTTATGTGTGTAAATATCAGCTTGAACTATTGAACACTGTAATCTATAGTCCTCAGAAAAAAAGCTGTGGCTTCTAACTAGAAAGGAGAATACAAAATATTCCTATGCAGTATTTCATACATACCATCGATATTTTTAGCTGTAATCACAATCAATAAACAAAATACGTGCAAAACCACTACATATCACCTTAAAGGTCATACAGTACCTTATACATCACTAAAGAACATCTTATATGAAAATATGATGCACTACCATTGCAATCTGCATGGTCAGCTTAGTTTTTTTTTACAGCAATGCCATTGATCTGTCTTGCATGGCCAAGGGTAGAAAAAACGCTGCAGCACAGATGTCTGCCTAGGCAAATCTCCTGCATGTGCACAGTTCACATAACCCACTTGAACTTATTATAATTGCCTTCACTTATTTGCATACCTGGTAACTTTTAAAAATGTGATTCCTGGGAATGGGGGCCGAGTAGGTGGCTGGGCAGTGCACTGAATAGCAGATGTGGCAAAGTTAAACTTTAAAAGTGGAGGGGCTTAAAGGTTAGGTCTGGAGTCTACAGTAGAATACAAAAAAGTATAAAAACATGGTACTAATATATAGGCTGTATGTCCTGTTTATATGCTAGACTCTAGACCCATCCTCTCTTACCCCAAAAGCACCAAAACGTGCATGGTTCTTGCCTAAAATGATCATAAATTCTTTCTCCAGTCTCTCCTGCCACCCTCTTCCTAGACCTTTATCCCCAGCATTACCCTCCACTTACACCAATACCCCAAGTGACCCTCCAGTTGCCTGTGCATCTACCTCTGGTTGAGGGGATAATGGCAGTGACAGCACAAGTACAGTTTAGGATACTCCTCCTCTTCCCCCTCTGGTGTAGGTATTTGGTGCAGATCCTCAGGGGTATCCAGGCCAAAACCGGCTGTGCTCTATGGAAATCTGAAGATCTCATCCTGCAGGATGTGCTTGATCTCCTCTTTTGGGAGATCCAGGAGATAGGCCAACTGATCCCTCTCCAACTGAGCACCCTGCTAACACAACAACTTGGTCAAATATGTAGTGATTGCTTTGAAATACCCCAGAATGTCTGTAAACAGTGAATGAAAAAGCTGTGGTCCTGCGGTTCAGAGAATGTACTCATGTACACAAGGGGGTTGATTTGCTAAAGGCAAATAGGCTGTGCACTGTAAGTGTACTTCAAGTGCACTTTGAAGTGCACCGCAAGTGCAATTGCTGTAGATCTGCGGGGAACATGCAAGGAAAATAAAAAAACAGCATTTTTGCTTGCACATGATTGGATGAAAAAAATCAGCAGAGCTTCACCTCAGTTCAGAGCTTCCTCTCGGATCTAAAGCAACTGCACTTTCAGTGCACTTGCGAGACACTTGCAGTACACAGTATATTTTCCTTTAGTAAACCAACCCCAAAAGGCTGTTTTTTTATTTTCCTTGCATGTTCCCTTCAGATCTAGAGCAACTGCACTTGGAGTGCACTTGCAGTGCACAGCCTATTTGCCTTTAGTAAACCAACACCATAGGGGTTGATTTACTACAGGTAAATAAAGGGGTTGATTTACTAAAGGTAAATATACTGTGGATTGCAAGTGCAGTTGCTTTATATCTGAGGGTAAGCTCTGAAATGAGACAAAGCTCTGCTGATTTCTTTTATCCAATCGTGTTGAAGCAAAAATGCTGTTTTTTAATTTTCCTTGCATGTTCCCCTCAGATCTAGAGCAACCGCACTTTCAGTGCATTTGCAGTGCACTTCCAAGTGCACCTGGAGCGCACTTGCAGTGCACAGCCTATTTGCCTTTAGTAAATCAACCCCAGTGTGTAACCAATCAGACATTGTGGAACTGCAGCCGATCAGGGAAAGTCTGACACTTTCACATGACAGTACAGGAACTTTATAAATGACTGCCAAAACTGGCTCTCCCTGTCAATGTATTTTTACAGTGACAAACATTGCTTTTATCACAACATTTAATGATTTTTATTAACTCAGAGGTTTTATATTTTGTACAATAGCCTGCAATTTAGCTACATTTCTCCACTGTTCAGATATAGAGCTTACACAAGGAAATTAGAGTAATGCGGAAGTACAAAGTGCCATTAGAAGCCATTTTATTTGTTTATAATAAATTGGATTTTGATCTTAGGGACCTATCACCAATCTGCACTAACATATATTTCACATACAACATATAGCAAAAAGATAGTTCTTTCAAACTAAACTGTACCTTTTGTCATTAAAAGCAGGCATTGAACTCCAGTAAAATGTCTGTGCATAGACAGGGGCAGCACAGCCAGGGGTAGCATTGGCAACTATCATCATGGATAAAGTATTGATCTTGGATTAAGTATTGAGCATTGCACTTCAGTGAATGCACAAAGCGAGAAGCAGACAACTTCTAATACTAATCAGACTACAGGTGACCTTTTCCCCATCCAACTCTTTCAGCTCTTATCCAGTCTGCTTCATCTCCTCTCTGTAACATGCACTCTCTACTCCTCCTTCTCACAGTTGTATTATCTCTCTTCAAACTCTCTCTCCTTCACCCCACAACTTATATATATATATCATCCTCACTTCTGTCTTCACCTTATTACTGTACTCATCAACTCCTGCTAATTCTGAACCCACACACTAATAAAACCTCCAGGACTCTGGAACCTGTCCCTCCATATAACTCATACTCCCATATTACCTCCCTCACCCTTCTGCTTCTCCTAACATCTGTAGACATTTTCTCAAATCCTGGGCCGCCATATTTTTCCTTTGATCAACACACCCGGCACCCCATATCCTCCAACAGCAGCCGCAATACACACAATCTAGTTACTATTCCTCTTCTTCCTAGAACCAGCCTCCGTTTTTCCTGTGTCCTCTGGAATGCTATTCTGTCTCTAACAAACACACCTCTGTCCATTACGTTTTTATCACAAACTCCTTTAACTTGCTTGCAATTACGGAAACCTGGCTTCATGAATCTGACTTTCCCTCCCCTGCTGCCCTCTCCCATGGTGGTCTCCTCTGGACTCACTCTCCCAGGCCTAGTGGATGGAAAGGAGGTGGAATTGGAATCCTCCTATCTCCTCAAAGCACTTTTAAGGTCCTTTATTCACCTCCCTCTCTGTCCCTTTCCTCATTTGAAGTTCACTGTATTCGTCTGTTCTCTCCAGTTTCTTTAAGAATTGCTGTGATCTATCGGCCTCCTGGACCAGTAGCTCCTTGATGACTTCTCTGCCTGGCTGCCTTACTTTCTCTCTTCTGAAATTCCCACTATCATTCTTGGTGACTTCAAAATCCCTGTTAATCTTAACACTCCTGCTACCTCTAAACTTCTGAGCCTAACCACTTCTTTTGACCTAAAACAATGGACACATGCTTCTACTCACTCCAATGGTAACTGCCTCGACCTTGTATTCTCCTACCTATGCACTCCTTGCAACCTCACCAACTTTCCTTTTCCTCTCTCTGATCACTCCCTTATTAGCTTCACCCTGCTCCTTGGCTTCCTCCTCCTTGGTTTACAACTATCAAACAGTTACCCATAGAAACATTTGTTATCTCAACCTCTCTTCTTTCTTCGGCAACAGATTGTTTCTATGACAAAATCTCTGCCCTGTCTTGCCCCCTGGCTACTTCTGTCTACAATTGTTCACTGTCATCCACCCTGGACATATTGGCTCCACTCTCTACACAGAGAAACAGGCCTTGACCACTACAGCCCTGGTAAACAGACAATACCAGATGCCTCAAAAAACATAGCCGTGCTCTGGAGCGTTTATGGCATAAGACTAAGACCCTGCAAGACTTCGACCAATATAAATCTGCCCTTCAAAAATGCAATTCTTGTCTCCACACTGCCAAACAGACCTACTTTATCACTCTCATTAACACCCTCCCACGCAATCCCCATCAGCTCTTTTTTACCTTTAACTCTCTACTTCATATTTCTTTACTTCCACCCACTAACTCACTCACTGCCCAGGAGATCGCTAATCACTTCAAAAATAAGATTATTACAATTCGTGATGAGATCTCCACTGTACAGATATATCCCCCACCCTACACTCCTTGTCCACCTGCACAATCTATACTTCCCTTGTTTAACCCAGCTACTATAGAGGAGGTTGGTAAACTTTTTTCTAAAGCCCACCTAACCACCAGTCCCCTGGAACTTGCTCCCTCACAAATACTACGGTCACCCTCTGGCTCTATCCTTCATTCTTTAACTCATATCTTCAATCTCTCCCTTTCTACTGGCATCTTCCCCAACTCTCTAAAACATGCGCTAGTCACCCCCATACTTAAAAATGTTCCACTGGACCCCACCAATCTTAGCAACCTTAGGCTCTCCTTACTTCCTTTTACCTCCAAACTCCTTGAACATCTAGTCTACAACTGGCTGAGCTGCCACCTTATTGAAAATAACCTTCTCGATCCCCTTCAGTCTGGATTTCACCCACAGCACTCCACAGAAACTGCTCTCCTAAAACTCACAAACGGCTTACTAACCACTAAAACCAATGGTCACTATTCTGTACTCTTACTCTTGGACCTCTCCACTGCCTTTGAAACAGTTGAACACCCCCTCCTCCTCAAAAAACTCTATTTACTTGGCCTCGGTGACTGTACTCTTCGTTGGTTCGAATCTTACCTATCTCATCGGACCTTCAGTGTCACTTACAACTCTACTTCCTCCTGTCCCACTCCTCTTACTATCAGGGTCCCCCAAGGTTCTGTCCTTGGACCTCTCCTATTCTCGGCCTACACTTTGTCCTTGGAGCAGCTGATAGCTTCCCATGGTTTTAAATACCATTACTATGCTTATGACACACAAATCTATCTCTCTACTCCTCAGCTCACCCCATCAGTTTCCTCACATCATATACTAACAGACATATCAGACTGGATGTCACACCACTTCCTAAAACTCAATCTTTCCAAAACTGAGCTCATAATATTTCCTCCCCCACATGCTTCTTCCCCTGATTTCTCAGTCAGGATCAATAGCACCACTATCAACCATCACTATCACCCAAATAAAACACAGCACAGCACACGGTTAACCCTTTGATCGCCCCATATGTTAATCCCTTGCTGCCCAGTGTAACTAGTACAGTGTCAGTGCTTTTTATTAGCACTAGTCACTGTATTAGTGTCACTAGGGATGTCAGTGGTAGTTTGTCAGTTCCCACCCAGTGTCAGAATGCTCGCCGCAGTCCCGCAGTCCCACTATAAGTCACTGATCGCCGCCATTACTAGTATAACAAAAAAATGTTCAATATATACCGCCATTTGTAGACGCTATAACTTTCACGTAAACCAATTAATATACACGGATTGGGAATTTGTTTTAGCAAAGACATGCAGCAGAATACATTTTGACCTAAATTTATGACAAAATTTGTTTTTTAAAATGTTTTTATTGGATATGTTTTATACCAAAAAGTCAAACATATTGTTTGTTTTTTGAATTGTTGGTCTTTTTTTGTTTATAGTGCAAAAAATAAAAAAACACAGAAGTGATCGAATACCACTCAAAGACGGCTCTATTTGTGGGAAGAAAATGACATAAATTTAATTTATGTACAGCGCTGCATGAGCACGCAGTTGTCAATTAAAGTAACGCACTGCCATATCGCCAGAGGCGGACTGACAACTCATGGGGCCCCCGGGCAATAGGGGATCATGGGGCCCCTGTGTCCTTGCCCACACCCAAAAAAGCCTATGAAAAAGCCAATGAAAGGTACCAGGGGCATCTCATGGGGTCCCCTACTGACCCCAGGCCGGCGGGCAGTGCCCGAGTGCTCGAATGGTCAGTCCGCCCCTGCATATCGCATAAAATGGCCTGGTGAGGAAGGAGGGTAAATCCTCTGGAGGGCAAGTGGCTAAAACAACTGCACTTGCAGTGCACAGTATATTTACCTTCAGTAAACCAACCCCATGGTGTGACGAAGGGCAGGTGTTAGTGCCAAAAAATAACCAGAAAGTGATGATGGTGGGGACAGGGGTTTCTATGATACCTGCTGCTGGGGGTTAGTTTAGCACTGCTTTCAGAAATGTGTGTGTACAGTTCTAACTTATTGTAGCTTTCCGATTCCAGAAGAAAGGTCTACTTGAAATTGTCTGAATCTCCAAAAGACTCAGGCAAACATAAAAAGACTGTGCAGTGTCGCTGCTCGGTATTGGTCTGGAGCAATGACCTAGACAGTATCATTTCATTATCCCACATATTTTGATAGCAGCACGTCTATCTGTTGCACGCATCTGGAAAAATCAGATCCAGGGGAGGAATGACAATTTGGAAACTCGGGCACTGCCTGAGGGCCCGGGGTCAGTAGGGGGCCCCATGAGATGCCCCTGGTACCTTTTTCATAGGCTTTTTTGAGTTTGGGCAAGGACACAGGGGCCCCAGAATCCACTATTGCCCGGGGGCCCCATGAGTTGTCAGTCCGCCCCTGATCAGATCCCACCAAATCTCCCACAACTTATTTCCATTCTTAACCAAAATCTAAACATGGAATATATGTTTGCCAAAGCACATTTAACAATCCCCAAATTTCTAGCAAATTGGTCACTTTGGATAAATGACCTCTCCAGTGACCCTCTTCTCAGATAGCTCCTGAATGTTATTGAAATATCATTGGTGAAGTTCATTTGATTATCCCCATCCAGGTTCACATTATGACAATATACGGCCTGCATTGATCTGCATTGTATCGTATCTCCTGTATTATTTTTTTTTTATGTGGTTTACGTGGTTGATACCTGGTCAGGATGCACAGCAATCCTTACTGATGTGCATCCTGTATGCACACCTGTTACTTTGTTACCTGTATGCCTTCTATTAATAAATGTATTTACAGCTTTTCTAAATGCTTTTACTACTTTGTATCACTTCTTTGTTGAAATTCAATAACATTTTAAGTGATAAAAAAAGACTGTGCAGTGGTATTGCCATTACATTTTGAGCTAAAAGTGCTCTTTACAGTGGTATAAAACCCAAAAGTATGCATTTTATTATATTGCAGCTCACCAATTCTTAAATATGGTGTCTGCATTAGTTTTATTTTTTAGAGGTTCTTTCTTTTATTTTCACTTGATGATCTGCAAACATAGCAGCTATAGGGTTGAGCAAATAATCTACTGCTGACAGGATGTTTACAATGAAAAACTTTTATTTGTGTAAAACCTTTATCGCAAATGAAAAAAAACTGTTACTGTAATTGCTTATAATGTATTAGCTGTAGTTTGATTTCAGTTTGTTTAGTATGTATAAACTTGCTAGTACATCTAACATTCACCTTTCCCCCAGACTAACAGTGCTGCTGTCCAAAGGTGTCTCTATTGCAATTGTAGGTAATCTAATACAGGAGGTGTGTTATGCTGGCCATAGACGGGTCGAAAATCGGCCAATTTTTCTGCCGAAAGAAAAAATCGGCCGATTTTCGCACTGTTAGTGGGTTAATTGGTCGGCCGTTTCTCGGGTTTTTCGCACAGTGTTTTTATCGGTCATGTTGGAAAATTTGTGGCCAATTTGGACAATCAGCTGATTTTCCCGGCAATGATGGGCAAATTGGCCGATCGTTTTATCGATAAAAAAATCTGCGCATCAGCCATGACCTGCAAGGTTGCCATCATTCTTTTTACTGTAAATGCACACACACATGTATGTGTGTATATATATATATATATATATTGTTTCTGAAAGCCCAAAATTAAATTGTATTCCTAGAAAAGGTAATGAGGTTCTAAAAAGGTTCTTTAAAATGTTCTACTTTTCAAGCAAAGATAGGTTTATAGGAGTAGAAAAAAAACAGTCCGCTATTATGTTTTATATGAAAAAGTCTTGCGGTTGCAACAAAGAAGTCCGCTATTATATTTTATATGAAAAAGTCTTGCGGTTGCAACAAATGTATCCATTTGTATCCAAATAAAAAACGTAATGTATTTGTATTGCTGTCACATTGTATGGTGTGCTCTCCTGTCTGTCAAACTGGTTTCTTGTCCCATTCGTGAGCATTGGTGGCAGCATCGGCAACAGCACCGACCGATTTTTCGTTTATCGGCCGACAATTTTTCTGATAAACGGCCCGTCTATGGCCTGCATTACTGGCCAGATCACCAGGTGAATTAAGAGGAAAAAAGCCTAAAAAAAGAAAACTAACGCACCACATAAACTGACTGGTAAAGTTGCAAAATATTACATTTTCGGTTTTGGGTTTAATACCACTTTAACTTTAAATGGAATCCTGCCAACGCTCCCCAGCACACAACCACTTCTGAGTCCTGTGAGCATGAGATGTCTGCACAAATAACTTACATTGAATCTGATGGTTTGCATTGAGTCAAGTATTATCGCAAAGTAGCATTCTTTGACTATGATGCTGATTTGCTCAATATTTTGCTTAATGTAATCAATAGGGGATCCCTCTTTAAGGAATTTCATGATATTTTAGTCCCACCCCTCATCTCCCATGCTGACATCTTTGAAAATCTTGTGTGTGCTTAGATGTGCCCAAGATCTCTGCCCAGTCTTTGGGCACACAACACTAATATCTGGTATCTTGAGATCTGCTACATCTGTGCACATGCACAGGAAATCTTGCAGATGTGGCAAAGGTCTCTGACAAGGTCAAAAGAACCCCCCTGTGCATTTCACATATCCCAGTTGGCAATGGGGGGTGAGAGGGCTGAGAGAGGAGCCAGCAAGAAAAAATGCTATTTTGATGGGTGAAGGTCTGTTTTAAGACTATAGGGAAATATCGGGTGGAAATCCCTACTGCATGACATACAGTAACTGGCCTAATAGGAAAAAGAATAGTACTTATTTTTTAAAATACAGGAGTTAGACAAAATTATGGAAACACCAAGTAAAAGTACAAAATCGTTACCTAATATGTTGGACCACCTTTGGCATCCAAGAAGGTCTAAATTCTCCTGGGAATTGACAACTATAAGCCTTGTATGTTGGATAATGGAATCTGATACCACTCTTCATGCAAAAATTGGTCCAGGCAGAGATGCCGATCCCGAACCTTGTTGATGATGATATTGAGGTTCGGTGACTGCAATGCCCAGGTAAGGTGCAGGACTTTGTCTGCATGCTTGTCAAACCACAATTTGACAAAACCAGCTGAGTGAATCAGAGCATTATCATCATGGTAAATGGTGCTGTCTTCTGAAAACAATGTCTGCACCATGGGGTACACAAAATGTGTACATAGTTGCTGATAGTGACTCTACCTTTCAAGGTGATGATAGAGTCTGCAGAATACCAAAATATGGTTGCCCAAATCATGATTGAGCTGTCATCATGCTTTATTGTTGGCACAAGACAGTCCTGGTCGTAAGCTTGGGACAGTGTTTACCACAATGTTTACGTAAACATGTCCGGTGGTTGGAAACAGTGTGAAGCTGTAATTATCAAACCATATTACAGCCTTCCATTGATAGATAGCCCATGATTTATTGATGCTGCACCACTCTCTCCTCTTCTGAACGTTAATATTGGTCTTTTGGGTTTTATGCAGCTTGCCCATGAATGTTTTTTCCTCTGCACAGTTTTTATGGACACGAGCTTTGGAAGACGGAGATTGAGCTCTGCCATCACTTTTGCATCAGTTTTTTTTTATTCCAGGCCAAAATCCTGCGCAATGTCCTTTTGTCTCTTTCGGTCAATTGACCATGTCAACCACACTTATCAGGTGACCGTTTCCATAAAACTGTATATACCTTTGATGCTGTACCTCGATATACCACAAATAAATTGGCAACTTCAGTCACAGAGGCACCAGCTAAGTGGGCATGAACAATTTGTCCTTTTTGACATGACTCTGTATTATTAGCAGGGCACATAGTAAATGACGAAAGTGGGGCTTTTGAAGCAAATGAATGTTACATGAATTCCACTTTCAACACAAAACATGTCGTCACTTTCACACCTGCAAATTATGTAGTGTTTCTATATTTTTGTCCAATCACTGGATTGATATCCCTCAGGAGTTTTTATGTTTAAGAAGGACTGCTGGTGTGTCCTGTTCACTCACAAGTGGACTGATAAATGATCATTTGGACCATCTTTTTTCCAATCCACTAATTTCACTGGGCAAATTAAACATTTGCTTTGCTGAGTGAATAAGGGAATATACTAGGCTGAATCACCAGCAGCTTTCCCAATAATTGCTAATCTCAAATAAAGACTGTGTGGGCTTATGCCTCTAATTAATATCACAGTAACAATCCAAAACTGTACACATGCACACACACAAGCAAAGACATGTGCACCTCAAGGACTAGATGGTATTAATCATCTGAGAATTTTTCTCTCTACAAATGCATTGGTGGAAATGCTTGCTACGCTGCTGGCACTGAAAAAAAGAACCACAACAACAATCACATCCTCTTAATCAAAGAAAACATATATAATCAGAGCCCTTACCTTGAAGTAATTGAAAGAAATAAACAATCATTGTGAAGTACAATCTTGTGTGGGAAAGAAAAAAAGAAGGCAAACAGGAATACGGGGAGGAAGAAAAAACAGACGCCAACAGTCGGTGTTATAAATTGGCATATGAATTCCTATGCCCAAAGGAAAACTCAGACCAGAGCTGGGATTTTAGCATAATGAGCTGCTACAGAAAAAATAAAATAAAACAAGCGCGAATGTTAATAGAAGATGCGTGTTTTGAAGTTGATTGATAACTCAGTTCATTCTAGGGTGGAGAAATTCGTAACAAGTTCATATCCCCTGACTGAGCAGCAGATAATGTGAAAATGCAATCAATGACTGCAGGGATTTGATTATTAATGAGGTTATTAATCTTTAACTAGCATATTACATATTTCTTTTAGGTACATTACCCCAGGTTTCTATTTGTAAACTCATAGTTCTGCAGTCTTTGTCTTAACCTTCCTGCTTATTTTTAATCATGTGAAACAGTTTTCTAAGGTAGCCATACATCTGCAGTGTCTTGTTGTCATTTTACATTTTCAATAGAATTCATGTTTAACGAAGATTGATGTAAACAATGATGGTGACTCTGGGGCCTAATTCACAGGTATCACTGTTGCCAGACTGTAATCACTGAGCACTACAGGCTGTATGTATCTGTTTACAGATAAATAATCAAATGAGTTTGTATAGTTAATTATGGGTTTATGGGTTTGCTTACAATGCAGTGTTTGCTTTATGTTGTGTTTATATTTCTACATAGCACTGCCTGTGTAAAGTAAAACGTGAACATGAGTCTTTTTGTATTACTTGTCTACATAACAAAACTTACTCAAAACCAAATACCCAGTGGTGCCAGGTGCAAGACTCCAATGCTGGCATACAATAGCTTGGCCCGCTTTATATGATGTCACTTATGCATTGAATGAGCCCCTTATTCCCATGAAGAATAAGCCTCATGACACAGATGACTTCACTGTACGGCAATAACCAGAGCAGGGTCTTTCAGGCTGGGAGGAGAGAAAGGATATGCTGGAGATTTTCCAGTCAGGCCCCAAAAAGTTTTAGCATCAGATAAAGATGCCATAGGGAGGACATCCATAACTAATTAGCTTTGAAGCGCTTACTCTTTAACACTTTTTGAAATGAATTTTAGAGTTGAAAATATACAAAATATACACTGGTAAAAAGATTCTACTTATTCTAAATGTAATCCTGGGCATAATCAGTCAAATAGGCCTGGTTCCAGGACACAATCTAATAGACTAACTTGTTGATCAGCCACAGGCTAAGTGTCCAGCAGTCTATTTAAGCACTCCTGATTTGGTGCAGGTGTGCACTACAGTGAGTCCTGAGCTGCAAAGGTGAGTGATGCTCACCAGGTGGAACAGATGACAAATCTTCCAATGGTGACACATATTCCAGTGGCAACTGTCCAAGAAGAGATTTCCCTCATTGTTTAGACCTATCCTTTCACTTTCTGTTGTATCTGTGGCACAAGAATTGAAGGTATTTCTCCTCAACAATACACAGACAGCAAAATAAAAGAGAGCTGGTAAATGATAAATAATTTCTTACTTGAATCTTGGTGTGCTATGTGTATTTCTTCTAGATCTATGCAGTAATCCATCATGAAACTTTACCTTTGGGCAGGAATTTCCTGTAATAAACACCAGCAACTCTTGCTCTCACTCCCTGTGTAGGGTGATTGGTCTTTTATCTATCCCCTGTAGTTTTCTGCAGGCATCTTGTAAAAGGTGTCGCTCCGACAGCTCTGTTCTTTGCACAGGCTATGTGCAGCACAATGATGTCACTGCTAGCAATGAGTGTATCCGCCTAGGTTTGATTTATAGGGAGTTTGTTGAATTCTGCTTGAAATCTGTGAAACCCAAACGTAGCAGCGAAGCCTATACGTTGGGGAGGTAATTATTTATACTAAATATGGCCATTTCTAGGGCTAACAGGTGAGCTAATTGATGGCAAAGAGTGATGGAAAGCAGGAAACCGCTAATTTAAAGAGGACAAAATTACATGGAAATAATATATATCTTCTAAATTTCATGCTTGAGAGATGCCTTTAAGCTGTATGTGGTGTTACAAAACAGTATGTTGTTTAGATATGCAATTGATATATAATTTTTTTTTTACCTTTTAAATTTAGCTTACCTTAAATACAGCAGCAACCCAATCTGATTCATTTAAACTCGAAAAAAAGATTTTTAGGTAGTTAGACACAGGTCTACAGTAAAAGTTGTAAGAAGGAATAGTTAAGTTTACGCTTAAACAAAGTGGCAAAACAGTTTAATAGCATAATTTGTGAGCTTTTTTTACCACACTGCATAAGAGGAAAGAGGAGACAGGTTTTATCTTAAAATAGACATTACAGTGTATTATTTGAGAAACAATAGCCAAAAATATTGTACAGTGGCTGGACAGTGGAGCTCCAGATGGCAGCAAGGATCAGTTGCTATCTGGAGCTGCAAAAAATATACAGTACATAATAATCATCCCTAAATCCAGTGGTCTGAGCCCTACTTTTTCCAAATTCTGTGTGTTGTAACCCCTTCCCAACATATTCTTGTGGAATTTTCCTGGCTTATGTGGGATGCTCTAATCTGCATTTTTTTCTTTACTTTATAATTTTAATGTTTATTTACATACACTGTTTTTTTCTGTGTTTTTGGTACTGATGTGGTGGTTGGGTTGCACACAGAGACCAGGCTAAATTCCTTTGCTTTGCCAGCATATTTTTTCTGTTCCTTGGCACTCAGTATATATTTATTTTAAAGGGGACATAGCTACAGATGAAATACCTGTGGCCACAGGCTGCCTGCCCTTTCACAGTGCAGGGGGAAGTTAAGACAGCAGCAAATAGAATGAGGAAATCCTACAGCTATCAAGAAGGGCAGACTGCAGCAAAAATTAAACATAGAACCCTACAACCAAAAAAGGACTGTTGCGAACAAAAATTGGCACCTAAAAAGGAAGAGGTGCTGTCACAAGGAGGTATTAGGTGACAAATCTTTCTAATATGATTTTTTTTCCTCCTTTCACTTTTTCTCCACCTCCACCTCTTCCTTCCTCTTGCTTCTTATTTTATTCTTACTTGATCTCTTCATCTTTGTCTCCTTCCTACTCTTCTCTGCACTCTGCATTTCCCCTTCACCACTTCCTCCTCCTATGTGATTATGACATGAGGAGATGCTCCCGGCAGTGGTTTATTATGTAGAGGTATCAAAGTAGCTGACAAGGTTTTTCTCTACTTACAAAGGACTGCTAATGCATGTGTTTCTCTCTTTTCCTCCCCTTCTTCATCATAGTCCCAATGTCAGGGATGCGGGTATGACCAGAAGTGTGTGGACTGACACAGGGAAATGCAGGCTTCAGATATAGTAAATAATATAATTTATTAAGACTAACAATACAAACGCACTGCAAAACTAAACATAAACACAGTGCAAACAAACTGAACCAAACCTCCAACAGATAGCAAACATACAACACAAGAGTAGTCAGGCAGGCCGGGTCGGTAGCAAACGGGCAAACGGAGTACCAGGAGCAGGCGGGAGAGTGGTCAGGACTAGCCAAGGTCAGTACAGGCAGAGTCCAAGCAGAGTCAGGACAGAAGTAACAGGATCAGGAAACCAGGGCCAAGCAAACAGTACAACAAGGCACAGACTGCAGGTCTGGCCATCCCTTAAATACACCACCTGCAATCAGCCCCAGGTGGTGGCTAATTGCCGGAGTGAGCCTCTGGTT
The DNA here is from genome assembly GCF_062004578.1 of Staurois parvus. Lineage (NCBI taxonomy): Eukaryota > Metazoa > Chordata > Amphibia > Anura > Ranidae > Staurois > Staurois parvus. The sequence continues at coordinate 3,608,950 of NW_028317941.1, forward strand.
GCTGAGAGCACCCACTGACCAGTCCTGGTACTGCAACCCACAAAGCAGGTGAGTCCCACCACTATTGGCGAGTCCATTCCTGACAACCAAAAACTGACCATGAGGAATTATAGGCCACTGCTATTCCCAGAGCCAGTCCACTTTGCAGTGTTTGCTATTTTTTAATGTATCTGCTTTTGAAGCAACAGAAAAAAATGTCCTCAGTCACCACATGCCCAGCATCTTAATTCCAGCCTAATTCTAGCTTTGCAACTGCTGCCATTTAAGCTTGTTATATCATCCTTTCCCGTGAGTTTATGGCCTATATACCATAATGGCAGGTATCCATCTGTCATTGTTTTGCTCAGACAATCATCTTTGCCTTCCACCCACATGTGTAATGCAATGAGGTGGCTGGAGGAAGAGGACGTATACAAGGAGGACAGTTGGAGACCTCAACTGGCACTTCAACTACTTCCATACCAGCTGTTAGGGTTCCGAGTATGACCAGAGGTGTGTGGACTGACACAGGGAAACGCAGACTTCAGGTATGGTATAATAATAATATTTATTATTAGCTGCACAAATAAACAAACACAGTGCAAACAAGCTAACCTTAAGCTAATAGGTAACACAGTGCTAACAAACAAACAAACAAACCAATAGGTACACAGTGCAGTCAGGGCTGGAGAGGTGGAGTGGTCAGGCAGGCCAAGCCCACAGCATGGATTTCCTCAGGGTGCGGGGTCTAAGTCCCAGCCTGCTATTCACCAGGGCCCCTGATAGTGGGGATGGACTTGGTGCAGACTGGAACCAGGTCGCGACCCCTGAGTGCGTCCGGCTGTGGTAGAGAGTGCTGGCAGGTCCAGGTCCGAGCGGGATGGATGGATGGATGACAGTCAGGAGCGACGTGGTCAGACTAGCCGGGTCAGTAACGGTGGGGACAGGCATGGTACAAGCAGCAGACAAGGGTAGTCAGGTCACACACCGGGCTCAGTAACTCACGGGCAGCACGGTACAGAGGATCAGGCAGAAGGATGGTCAGGAACGAGCCGGGGGTCAGAGCAGGAGAATGTCAGCATGGATCAGAACAGGCAGGGTCGGCAACAAGGAACGCACTACAGGAACACAGGAATCAGGAACAGGAATGCAGGTTACAAGGTACAGGGGCCCATGGAAAAACACACACCAAGGCACAGACTGCAGGTCTGGCCATCCCTTAAATACACCTGCAATCAGCCCCAGGTGATGGCTAATTGCCAAAGTGAACCTCTGGTTGTTGAGAGCACCCGCTGGCCAGCCCTGGTACTGCAGCCCACAAGGCAGGTGAGTTCCACCACTATTGGCAAGTCCATTCCTGACACCAGCTTGCAAAAACAGCTCCTTGTTCAAAGCCTGGGCATGTCCCACAATATTCTTTTCACTTTTTTAATGTATTTTTTTAGATTTACAGTACATTTTAATATTATTTTCTATTTTCATTTTTTTTTTACTTTTATCTTTTCCTCCTAAGGCCATTCCAACCTTGGTTGAACAAACTCAGGAATCTCAAGGCTGTACTTTAAACACTTACAAGTGCAGCATTACCCCAGTAGGAGGAAGTAGATAGGATCGGTCCTCTGTTCTTTGCCTCAACCTTCTCAAGAACCTCAGCCCCTCTGACAAATTAGGTTGAGTGTACAAACATAAAATATCACAGGGAATCACTTAAAGTAACACTTAGTATCCAATAGTAGCGATATATCAAAGAAATCAGGCACCAAACCAGGCAGTAAAGGCAAACTTAATATATTGATCCCAATATATTTAGTAACTAGGCAAGAATAAAATGGATTAACAATGGTAATAAAACAATTTAGCATACAAAGTGATTAACAATAAGGACTAGGCAAAAGATAGCATTTGCGTCCAGATTAGCGTATACAGCAGCAAGACCACTTTAAGTGCAGCAGTGGGCAGTAGTAAAATTTAAACTACCGAGTGCTGGAACTATACTTCCAACAAGCATTTATGGTGGAAAGGCCAGACCTAGACTGTCTAGGCATGCCTTCTGCCTGCTATCTCTGGGGCCTTTTAAGAGCATCAGTGCTCTTAACGATAGTCTCAGTTAATCTGCTTGCAGTATAGGTACACTATAGGTACGGTATAGTCTTGGCAAAGGTGCAAGGTAGATGTGGTTCAAATGCGGTAAAGGTTCATTATTATGTGATATAGGGTTGTTATAGTTGGTATAGGTTTGGAATAAGTGTGGTATAGAATGCAGTATGGCCGAAATATGGATTGAATACAGTTGGTGTTCTGCTCTCAGTTCTGCTCTCTCACCAGCCCCAGGGATGCTGCAGTGACCTCTCACTGTAGAAGAGGAGGGCCCTCTTGTCCTCTCTCTGAAAGCCTCCAGTGATCAATGGTGGGAAGCAGAAGGTGTGTTGATGCTCCAGTCTCCCTGTGGCAGTAGGCACTGCTGCACTGCACCACGGGTGTCCTCACTCCCAGTCTCTGGCTTCTCCCAGATTTCTGCTGGTGTGTCTCCCTCTGGCAGGTGAATATCCAGACAGAAGCATACTCTCTCCAGTTTCCTTGGTGCCAAGCGGAAGAACTTTCCTAGGCAGTTTATTAAAAATCATCTCCACTCCTCCTACTGCACAGTGCCTATTGGGATTTGCTATTGTTAGCTTAATTAGCTGCAATATAATACTTTTCTTAAGGCCTGCTGAAGGCCTAAAGATTCTGTCACACTGACTTGTGAATTTTGTAAAAATAAGGGTTTCACAGAGTTCAGTTCAACTCCTCATATTCTCCCGAGTCAGTTACTCAGGCATATCACTGCTGTCACCATTTAAAGCAGACCTTCCATAAAAAAGGTCCACTCTATTGAAATCCCCCACCCTCTAAATTTATATTGCTTGCAAAGGTGACTTAAAGCGGAGTTCCACCCAAAAGGGGAAGTTCCGCTTTAAAGATTGGTCCCCCGCTCCCCTTTAAGGATTGGCACCTTCGGAAAGTGGGGGAGGGGTACCAGAATTTGACAGGTACCCGCTCCCACTTCTGCTGCGATCGCCTAGGCAATCAGAAAAGGAAGTTGTCCTCCTACCCTCCCTCCCTGAAGTCTTGTGGGACATGTGACAGGTCACAGAAGAAGACGGGCCATTGAGGAAGCGCACCGCTACTTGCGCATGTGCAGTGGGCACCCGGCTGTGAAGCCGCAAGCTGTCACAGCCGGGTGCCCACACTGAAGATGCAGGCGCCTGGAATACAGGATGGCCAGTGAAACGGGCTGCAGTGGGGGCAACGCGGGATCGTGGGACAGGTGAGTAGCTGTTTTTTAAAAGTCAGCAGCTATGGTTTTTGTAGACGCTGACTTTTTTTTTACAGAGTGAGTGGAACTCCACTTTAAGAAAAAGAAAAAAAATACTAACCTTGCCCCCAGCTTCAGATACTTACAGAAGGTGCAGGCTATGTCACTGTGCCTCGTGGCTTATTCCTGGAATAAGTGGGTGCTCACAATCCCATTAGAATGTACTCCTAACTATTACAGGGGCATATTGTCACAGGATTTTGAATACCAAGCTATCTAAGAAGGCAGCAGTGAGGCACCTGCACCTCCCGGCAGCATTGGAAATTGGGGCTGAGGTAAAGCAAAGATGGTCCAACTAGTTAGGAATTCTGCTACATGGCATTGATTCAGACAAGTAAACATCCACTAAAGCTGGGCTTTGAATGGATGGCATGAATAACTCCTCCCAATTTATAATAAGAACATTCCAGTATGGTATAACAGGTAGTGTGTGTAAATGCTAACAATGAACCCCTATTTGCAGCTGCAACAATGATTCTGGTATAATTTTTTTAGAGCTGGTGATTGGCTTTTCTGTAAAAGTGATACAGGTGGCTCACTTTTACAGTGATGGGATGGCTGCCAACGGAGGATATGGAGGAACATCTATTCCCCGATCTACTCCATGACGTATGATCCCAGAACGACAAGGATTTCCTCACTTCCTTCAGAGCTATCATTCCCTGGTTGTTTGATCTGTATTTGATCAGGTGCCTTGAAGGGTCGGGAAGACATCAGGGATCTAATAGCCCCTGATATCTCTATAAAAATACCTGTCACTGCCCAATGCTATCACAAGGGGGTTTATTGACCCTCTTGTGATAAAAATTAAGTTAAATGGAAAAAGAATTAAAACAAAGTACAAAATAAATAGAATTATTTAAAAAAAAAAATGTAAAAGCATCCCTGTACACTCATGCTCACACACAAACTCAAACATACACATACAGTATGTAAACAGTGATTGCATCACACATTTGAGGTAGCACTGAGAACGGCTAGAGTAATAATTCTAGGGCCATAATTCATTACTAATTCCAAATAGATAACGCTATAAAGTTTTTAAAGTGTCAACTACCAATTTTAGGTGCTGTAGTTTGTTGCTATTTCACAGGTGCTTGTGTTTGGGGGTTCTAAGTAATTTTCCTGCAAAAAAAATGCTGATTTTAAAAAATATGTAAAATTTGCCCCAGTATGCAAGTGGTTAATAAGACCCTGTCACCAATTGCAGGTAAAAGCACAAAAAAAAAAACCAATCATTTAAAGCATACGTGCAGTTTTGCTTTCTAGAAACTATTTTGAATTCTCTTGCAATGTGACTTTGAACCTGAAAAAAAGTAATTAAATCAGGAAGAGTTGATGCCCTAGAACAGCCCCCTACCTCCTTGCACGTCATATCCCTCTCCTCTTCTGGGAGTGTCCAATTGCTGTCTTTTCTGGCCAAACTCCTTCTACTCTTCACCTCCCTTTGTAAAGTTTTACATTGCTGTGGGGGAAGAAGAAAAGGTGAATAATACAGATTATCACTTGAGTAACAGCTTTGAGTCTGCTGGGGATGCTTATATCACATCCAAGATGGTGGCATCCAGTGTATGTCCAGGGCTTCTGGAAGTCTACACAATGGAGAATTTTACATGTACATAACATGCCTACAAATACTTTAAAACTATAATCATATGGGAAAATTGTTGAGAATGGTCTTGATACAGGTTTTTTTTTAAATAACTAATCCTCATAGTATGAGGGAAACTATAGCCATAAAGAGTTTATTGTGGTAGCAAACCAAATTTCTTGAGCTGCCAAAACTGTGACACATTAAAATTATTAAAATATCACTTGGCTTAATTCTGGGAATTAAAATGGAAGAAAATAGGAAATGAAGGTGTACCCTGTCCAGATGGGTTGAACTGAAAAAAAAAGACAAGTAAACATAATGAAATGGTTCTGATTCTAACTGCTTAGCTCATTAATCATAGTCAGAAGCATTGAAGAAACCTAAGTACCATACTTTTGCTACAAACATTGTTTAGGATATCTTAAACAAACACACCTTACCTTATGTATTTAGCTTAGTTTGTTGTGTCTGATAAAAGTTAGTGCCTGCTGTTCACCTCACTTGCACTCGTAGCATTTTGATGCATTGCTCACATTACTCCAGTAAAACTGCTCCGAAAAGTTGAAAAAAAAAAAAGAAAAGCTAACAACAAGGGCTAATCTAGTAGTTGGCTGCATGACATAATCAAAATGACTTTTTATAAACATGCAATAAAAGTAAACTGCGATTAGCAAGAACAAGGAGAGGGAAGGACACTGCGATGCGTTGCATTTTCCTCTTAACACCTTTCACAGAGAGTTTAAGAGATTTCTCAGGGACAGAGGGCATTAAATCATGTTTGTCATCTACTGTGCATGCTTGGCCCATCCTTGCCAGCTTCTGCCTCTCATTAGTATTCCTTGCTGCCTCTGCGCACATGCCTTTGGAAACAGATACTGCATTGGCAAACTATTTGAAACCATGGACAGAATGACGAAAGCGTGCATTTATTTATTTATTTGCCGGCCTCCTAAATGGCTGCTCTATCTACTCCCCCCCCCTTCCTAATTCAGAGGGAGGAAGGTGGGAGGGAGGAAAAAAATCTGCAACCTGCTTCCCTTTGGTACCTGCTTCAAGTACGAGACCTTTTTTTTTTTAATTAGCAATTAAACAAAATGTTCAAAAACACAGCTTCCGATCTAGGCAATGAAATGGGAAGTAATACATAAAGAAGCGAGAGGCCAAGGTCTGGGATAAAGTCCAAAACTGAAGCACATGATAAAATATGCTGTCATGTAAGATCTAATTCTTTTACTGTACACCTGGGGTTTAATGCTTTAATAAACACGAGGGATGTCCACAGTATCAGGTTATAGCTATCTCTGCGCAGTATACATAGTTGTTTCATCTAATTAATGCTGGATCTCCCTTGTGATTTTTCTTTTCTGGGGGTAAGATTGAAGAGTGCAAATGGGTTGCAGCCTCTTCCTTTCAGTGTGTGATTGGAGACCAAAGGATAGATCACTGCCCTTGAGAATATGGTGGCAGATAATTAAAGCAAGCACTATTATCTGTATAATGCTATCCACGTGCCAGGAACAGTAACAGAGCCTCAAACAAACGAGGGAGGAAATTTAAGGCAAAACACTACCTTCGTTTAAATGTTAAACACAAAAAGTATCTGAATAAGCTTTTAAGTAAAGAAAATTCAAAGGATGAAGGAAAGTATATTTCTGGAGAAAGGCACTCATCAAAACTACAAAAGTGTCTAAAGGCAAAGGGAACTTATTTATTTTCCTTGGATAGATTATGGGGTATAAAACATGGTTTTATCTCCCTTCATGACCAGGCCATTTTTTTGTTAAAGTCTGACAATTTAAAAAAACAAACAAACAATATTTTCTACTTTCTGTTAGAAACCATATACAATAAAAATCTAATTTCGTCATAAATTTAGGCCAAAATTTATTTTGCTACATGTCTTTGGTAAAAACAAAACTTAAATTTTTGGGGACACTATACTATTGGGGACACTAGTAGAACTCTTATTGAGATCAAGATACTGGTCCGTACAGACACTATACTAGTGATTGCAGTGATCAGCGACTTTTAGTGTGACTGTGATAGTGTGGTGGACAATCTGGTCAGCTCACTGACATTGGCTGGGAGGAGCACTAACTGACTAACTGACACTGATGCCACTATTGACACTAATACAGTGATCAATGAAAATACTGTACACCGTACTAATGACACTGGTTTCTGAAGGGGTTAATACTAAAGAACAATGAAAGCGTTAACTGTGTTCCTAACAAGTGTAATGTGTGCTTCTTTTACTCACAGATCTGGCTACCATTTCTCCCTGCTTTACAGGGAGAATAAACAGCCAGATCTCTGTTATGTGTACAATGAGTTCTATGTGTATGTATACACAGAATTCTGTGCTGTGATTGGCCACAGCCAAACTCGTGCTGTGTCCAATCACAGAACAGGTCAGCAGGGGGCGCCCCAAAACAAGGAAGTTCACTGTATGTATGAGATGTATGGGAACAACACTGTGCCTGGCTGTACTGCCCACTAGCAGTAAATATACTGTGGGTGGGCAGCAAGTGGTAATGAAGTGACACTGCTATGCCCAAGCAAGGCTAAGTAACATGACTAATCATTCCCCTTACCTTCCCAGGTAGCACATACTCTCCTTTTCTTTGCTTCTATTCAGCCTCTAGGATTGGAGAGATATACTTTGCATTTCTGCATATATGGAGGATTATGTGACTCCATGTACTGAATTTTCTTTCCTTTCATGGGAAATCATTACTGTCTAGTAACTGGCTCTTGGCTGCAACATAGGGAAGGAAGAGAGTCCTCAGACTTGTGTAAGCTCTAAAAAGTGGACTTACAACATACACAGGGTTGTCTTTTCTCATTCCCAATGGCTGAAAGGAGCGGGGGGTAACAAAGGAAAGTATATGTTGTTGGAGAGAAGAGTAATTGAAGTAACCCTGTTGTTCTGACCTGCCACAGGGCCATTTTAAGTATATGCATGCCTACTGGTCAGAGATAAGCTCTTTAACACACACTCGAAAATTATGAAACTCTTCCACTTTAGTTACTGAGAACCTGTAGTGAGAGATGTACATTACCTGCTGTTGATGACCACTCCATCAGAAACTGCTAGATGCCTAGCTGTCATGCTCACAAATTACTGGAGCTTCTAAGTTACCCTGGGAGTCAGCCAACTAATTATGCTGCTTACCAGAAAACCCTATAAAGTCTATGGTGGGGGGGAGGCAAACCTCAGTACTAAATTCAGGACATTTTCAATGCTAATAGGCAAGCTTTTGTCATCCAAGGGTTAGGAAGCTGGTCACTGCCATGGGGGACATTTAACAAACAAAAACATATAGAAGAGAGAGTGCCCTTTTAACACTGTATATTGGCATTAAATGTGTTGGTTGCCAAATTGAGAGTGTGTGCCCTTTTAACACTGTATTTTCACATCACATATGGTGGAATGCGAAATTGATCTTTTAACTTTTACATTTAGCACCCCAACATGATTAACATCAACTTGAAAAAAAGGCTTTTTTCATGTAGTTTTGTCTGCCACAACTTATGTTTTTATCTAGCAGTAATAGGCGTGAATGAATGGTGGAAGTTGCAGACACAATAGTTCCACTCAAAACAGCACTCACGAACATCCAACCTACTATATCTAGTAACCTTTTCATGCCAGGTTTTTGCCAGAGTGGATGAAAAAAATGTCAGCCAACCCTCCACATGCCCAGAGCCTGTATGCCAGCTTGGCGTTTCAACTGTTTCCATACCAGGTGGTGAAAAAACAGTCCCCTTTCTCTAGTTCATGGGCTGGGAATGTCCCACATTAACATTTTCTCACTCGCTATCACAATTTTTTATGCTTTTCTTTAAAACATTTTTACAGATTTACATTTGTTTGATCATTTTTCAATTTTTTTTTTCTTCTTGTGAGACCCTGCCAGTCCTAGCCAAACTAAAATAAACATGGATTACAAGCGTGTTAGTAATCGCTGGCTGGTGGTGGCTCAGTAAACGCTTGAGATACTAGGTTACCCTTCTTCATGTGTCATGTCATGGAGGGCCTTGAGTGCAGCAGGGTCAATTTGTGACAAAAAGCTAACACATAAGACCTGGATCACAGGGAACTACCCAACACCAACTGCAGATATTACTGTTAAAACCAATATATTTATTCTATATTTGTATAACTAAAAGAAGTCCAAACATTTATTGGGTATATGAGAACATCACAGAGGGTTGCAGTCCATCTTGGGTGAGGGTGTGTGTTATTTTAAGTGCAGTATCATTTTATTTTTAAAGAATGCATTAAGGTGTGTTCCTACTGTGTCCTGCCACCCAGATCTGCCACCTTCTCAATCATCAGGGTCTACCTTCTTCCAGTCATTATTCCCTACTGATCTTGTCACTGTCCAATGATCATAGCTGTCTGACTCTCTGATTCCTTACATCCAGTACTTTCAAAATCTCTTCAGAGACTACATTCATTCTTTACACAGACTTAAGCACCCAAGTGGTGCCTTTGACAATAAAGTTCCTATTAGACAAGCAGCACGTTCATGTGTTCTGACTTCTTTCAAGACCACCATAGATTTCTTCCAACTTCTGGCAATGATCTTTTTTAGTGCTAGAAAAAGAAAGAAGACAAGCTGTTTGCTGAGAGTTAGAGAGGCCTAGGATAGGGAGGTGTTCTAGGGTCTTTCATGGATAGTGACATGAAATAGAGTTTAGATTAGACATGTGCGGTTCATTTAGATCTGAATTGAAATTCGGCCCAAATTTTTGTTATTTGGTGATTTTGGTGTATCCCAATTTCTAAATTACAATGGTAATGAATTTAAACTAATCCAAAATAAAAAAAATCCAAAACGTATTTGAAATATAAACATATTGCTGACTATTGCTGATTTCCTTCAAAGACTGTGTATTAGAATATAGCTATCTTCCGAAATTTGAATTTCAAACAGAATAGAACAGAATACAACAATACAGAAAAGAATAGAATAAAAAAATAAAAGAACAGAATAGAAAAAATAGAATTGATTACAATATATTAGAATAGAATAGAATATAGCCATCTTCCAAAATTAAAATTTTACTAAGAATAGAATAGATTAAAACAGAAAAGAATAGAAAATAAAAGAATGGAATAGAAAATAAAGGAATAGAATAAAATAGAATATAAACAGAATGTAAACAGGAAATGCCAATTATCGGCAGTCCTCTCCTCACACTGACATGAGAGGAGAGCCGGTAAGTAGCACTCTTCAGAGGGGACATCTACACTGATAATCAGGGCACTGATCATCAGCGCCCTGATGATCAGTGCAACTCCATCAGTGCTGCCTTTCAGTGCCCTTCATTACCGCCAATCAGTGCAAATCAAAGCCACATATCAGTACTCATTAATGCCATATATCAGTGCCCATCAATGCCATATATCTGTGCCTATAAGAGCTGCCTTTCAGTGCCCATTAGTGATACTTGTCAATGCCCATCGGTGCCACCTATCAGTGGCTCTTCACCAGTGTAGTCTATCGGTACCCATCAATGCCACCTATCAGTGCCAATCAGTGCCATCTATCAGTGCCAATCAGTGTCAGTCAGTGCGGCCCATCAGTGTCTATCAGCGCCATCTATCAGTACCAGTCAGTGCCGCCTATCAGAGTCCAGCAGTGCCCAGCAGTGCCGCCTATCAGTGCCACATATCAGTGCCCATCAGTGTTGCCTTTCAGTGCCCATCAGCGATGCTTGTCAATTCCCATCAGTGCCGCCTAATAGTGCCTCCCCATCAGTGAAGTCTATCAGTACCCATCAGTGCCACCTACCATTTTCAACCAGTGCCACCTATCAGTGCCAGTCAGTACTGCCTATCAGTGCCCATCAGTGCCACCTATCAGTGCCAAACAGTGTCACCTATCAGTGCTAGTCAGTGCAACCTATCAGTGCTGTCAGTGCCACCCATCAGTACCACCTATCAGTGCCACATATCAGTACCCATCAGTGCTGCCTTTCAGTACCAATCAGTGATGCTTGTCAATACCCATTAGTGCCGCCTAATAGTGCCTCCCCATCAGTGCAGTCTATCAGTATCCATCAGTGCCACTTACCATTGTCAATCAGTGCCACCTATCAGTGCCAGTCAGTGCTGCCTTTCAGTGCCCATCAGTGCCGCCTATCAGTGCCAAACAGTGTCACCTATCAGTTGTAGTCAGTACAACCTATCAGTGCTACCCATCAGTACCACTTATCAGTGCTACATATCAGTGCCCATCAGTGCTGCCTTTCAGTGCTCATTAATGATGCCTGTCAGTTCCCATCAGCACTGCTTATCAGTGCAATCTATCAGTGCTATCAGTGCCGCCTACCAGTGCAGCCTCATCAGTATACATCAGTGAAGGAGAAATATTACTTATTTACAAAATTTGGTATTTTTTAGTTTGTTTAGCAAAAATGAATAACCCCGGTGGTGATAAAATACCACCAAAAGAAAGCTCTATCTGTCTCAAAAAAATGACAAAAACTTGGCTTGGGTACAGTGTTGCATGACCGCGCAATTGTCATTCAAAGTGCAACAGCACTGAAAGCTGAAAATTGGCCTGGGCAGAAAGGGGGTGAAAGTGCCCGGTATGCAAGTGGTTAAAGGAACATTTAGCTTTTCGAGACCAGAAGTTCCTCCACTCCCCAGGAGATATTGGTTGTGTCTAGTTATGTTCCCAATTCCTAAAATATGTGTGGAGGGACTGTGTTTTTTCCAGTGGTTAAAAGCTGCTGCCACATAGTGGTAGCAGAAAAAAAACCCTTGCAGTTAACCAGTAATTTCTGCGTATTCATTCATTGTTCACATATCTAAGGGCAGGATTGGAGCATGTATTTTTCAACCTAAGTATTGTATGTGGATGTTAAAAAATTAATCCAAAGTAAACAAGAAGGTTTCTTATTCTTTTAAACAAAATTAACTTCTGATTCAGCTACTGTTTATCTGACCATCCACCTACATAAAATCAAGCAAGATTTTGAGTGCGCATGCGCGGCCGGCGGTACGGGACATGTCTCCCTGAGGCTCCTCCGTGCCGCGGGTAAGACAGCCCCCCCGCCGCGCGATCCGGGCTCGCACTGCTTCACGAGCGGCCCCGATCTTCTATATAACCCCCCGGCCACCTGCAATAATGGTCAGGGGGGGTCATAAGCACCAGGTGGCACCGCCACGCAAGCCCATAAAGGAGGCCCTAGCTTGAGCCTCATTCAAGATGGCCGCCGCGTCGGGGAACTACAATGCCCAGCCAGCATCCTCCAGGCTTGCAGTCCTACAGCCAGAGCAACCAAGCCAGCCATGCTCCTTGGAGGGTGAGTCTGCAGATGAATCTGAGACCCCCATGACTACCACGGCGCCGGACCTTACTGCCTCTGACCTTCTGGCCCGCTTTGAAAAAATGTTGCACAAGGCCCTGAAACAGACCTCTGACCGCATTACTGACCAGCTGTCCAGGGAAATTCGCGAGCTGGGGCAACGCACTGCAGACCTGGAGCAGAGGGTGGAACACTTCAAACGCAGGGGGACGAAATTGACCTGCTGCGAGACGAAAACCTTACACTTCAGATGCGTCTAGGACTTTGAGAACCGGGCCAGACGCTCCAATGTACGTATTCGTGGCCTCCCTGAGTCGATCATTGATGTCCACTCTACAGTTACTGCGCTTTTCCAAGAGCTCGCCCCTGCTATTCCAATAGAACGCCTTGAGATGGACAGGGTTCACAGGGCACTAGCTCCTAAATGCACTGATGGCCCGCCGCGAGATATCATAGCTAAACTCCATTTTTTCCGCACAAGAGAGCAACTACTTCAAGCCTCCCGCAATTCGGAGTCCCTCCTGTTTCAAGGTCATGCCTATCAACTATTTCAGGACCTCTGCCCCACTACTATCACCAAGCGCAGAGCCATGAAACCGCACCTGCAAGTGCTTCAGCAGCATAATATACCATATAAATGGTGCTTTCCCTTTGCTGTGCGGTTCAGATACCAAGCCCGGGATCACGTATGCAAGACCACTGATGAACTCCTGGACACACTACGGAACCTCCAGCTACACCCCCCCCGCAACACCGTCAGAGACTTCCAGAAGGCGAACGGCGTCGTGCTCTCCGAAGAAACTACAGCCTCCGTCGATACCTAATGGTCACCTGAATGTACACAAGCGAGGCCGATTTTCATCTCCTGCTCCCTTGCCACAAGACTCTATGGACTGAATCCTGTTGACCACTTCTACTCCTCCTACAGGCTCTTCGTGTGGTGGTCCGTGGCCACCCGTGTAGTCGCTACTTGCTGAGTCAAGTCAATTGGCCCCCCCATCTGACGGTTTACATTGCACACCTGTATCCTTATTCCTGTTTGCTGGGCTTTATTTTTTTTTTTTGTTTTTTTTCCTACCTTTTTCTTTCGGCCAGCTCAGGATACATGCCACCCTAGATATGTCTTGCGTTGGGGTGTTACCTGCCTTATTGTTTGCTAAGTTGGGGCTACTGTTGGGCCTCTACCTTGCCTATTGGTCCCCCGGCCCCGGCGGCTCGGATCGCCCGGTTCCGGTCTTTTAGAGGCTGTGCCGGATGGGTCGGGGTCGCCGGCACCGGGGCACCCCGGGCTTCCTGCCCGTTGTGTTTGATGTTTACTTCTTTCCAGGATCGTTCAAGTATTTGTATGTCTACATGCTGTCTTACTTGCCGCCCGCACACCTGTGCACTCTCCACTTGCCCCTTTGGTGTCCCGTTTTTTCGACACCACTCGGGCTACAACCGCTCCCCGGGCCATCCGGAATCCGGGTACCCCCAGGGACCGTTCTCCTTTTCTTTTTCTTCTAGCCTCTTTATGGCCCTCTTTACCTACCCTAGATCACCCTTACCCCTCTCCACCTCAACCCTTACTCCTATGTACGGCCCCTTGTTAATATCCAGTTTCTACAACCGCATACTTTCCCCTAGCTCAATTCACAAGATGGCTCTCCTGAAGGGACCCCAATATTTACCAATTCACTGCTTCCTCCACCCATGGGTTCCCTGAATATCCTTACCCTGAATGTTCAGGGCCTTAATGTCCCGCAGAAGCGCAACAAAACCTTTCGTTCTTTTGCGTCCTATAAGGCCCACATAGTCTGCCTGCAGGAGACACATTTCACTCCTACCTCCACTCCTAAATTTTTTGGCCCCTGCTACCCACAGGTCTACGCCGCCTCTGCTACTGCTAAGTGCAGGGGGGTTTTAATTGCTCTTCACCGTACTACACCCTTCAAATTATGTTCTGAAATTAAAGATCCGGAAGGTCTTTATCTTCTACTTGTAGGGCAATTGCTGGACTTTGAGGTCACCATTGCCACGTACTATGCTCCAAACCAGGGTCCTTTGCCATTCCTTTCTCATCTCTTCTCGGTTATTGCTCATCATAAAGGAGGCACGCTTATAGTCTGCAGAGACTCCAACTGTACACTATACCCTTTTCTAGATAAATCCCCACAATCTCACACTCCACATACCCCAAAACACTCCTTTCAATCCATTCTGCAACAGCACTCAATGGTCGATTCATGGAGGGAATCCAATCCTACTAAACGCCAGTACACTTTTTACTCCCACCCACACAAAGTCTTCTCAAGAATCGATCATATATTTATGACCGCCAGTTCTTCCCCTCGTATCTTGGCTTCCGATATCCTTCCAATCCCATGGTCAGATCACTGTGCTGTGATCACCACCGTTGCTTCTCTAGCTCCTTCTCCCGCTGATCCCTCCTGGTCCATCAACGAACGCCTGCTGGCTAACCCAGCCCACTGCACAGAGATTGCTGCTGCGCTTAACCTCCTTAGCGGTTTTCCCGAGTGTAGCTCGGGGTAGAATTTCTATACCAAGAACGGTAACCCCGAGCTACACTCGGGCTTACCATGCAGCGTTCTCTGGGGGTCCCTGCAGCACTTACCTTGTCCTTCGCTCCCACGATGTGTCCCCTGCAGCGTCCCCGTCCATCTCCTCCGGCGGATGCCGGCATCTGACTTCCGTGTTCCGGTCCCCGTGACGTCGGAACGTTCAAGCGGCGGAACCGGCGGGAAATTTGAAATTTTTAAAAAATGACATTTTTGCTGTCATTGCTTTTTCACTGCATTTCACATACATTTTGTCCCTACTGCTTTGTCCTGTGCCCTGCCTGCATTTTGACTGTTCTTTCTGCCTGGAAACTTAGAAAAGTCCATGGCAGCCAAAAAGCGTCCCTTTACATCAAAAGCGGTTTTAGAACAGCGATAGTAAATCAGAACCACTTGCAGAATTGAGTGATAATGATTTGTGGGGAAATTCGTCATCAGACACTGAAAACGATTTTGCGACTTTGCTCAGCGATGTGCGAATTTGCCTCTGTATTTCAAATTTCAGTGTTTTTGGTTTGATTATATTATTGAATTAAATTTATTATTATTATATTATTATTTTTTATGATTATTAATTAAATTATAATTTATGATTTTGTGTTTCAAGTTTTATCATATCCGGAATGTTTAATATACTCTTGTTCAGACAGATTTCAGTGAGTTATTCCTAAAAATTACAGCCTACAATTAAAAACTACATATTTCCATGCAAAAAAATGGTACCGCTTTCAGCACAAAATTCCTGACATGATCATACCGCCAGGGAGGTTAAAGAGTATCTCTCCCTAAATCAAACCCCCGGGATTTCCCCCCTCCTATTGTGGGAAGCGCATAAACCAGTAATCCGCGGATTCTGCATTAGTAAAGCCTCCTTCCTGAGTAGAGAAAGGAGGCAGAAACGCCTCCTCCTTGAACAAGAGTACGACCAATCCCATAGTGCCTTTCAAGCATCCCCCACCCCAGCTAACAAAGACGCCCTTGAGCACTCTCGACTAGCCCTAGATCTCTTCCTTAAGGACCAAGCCGAGCTCTTCATCCGTAGGTCACGACACAAATTTTACACTAAAGCCAATAAGCCCGACACTTTTCTTGCTCTCTCTCTCCGTAAACTAGACCAAACCTTTAAGTCCATAAGGTTGCGGACCTCATCGGCAAATTTCACCAGCAACCCGGAACGGATCCTACGAATTTTCCACAAACACCTCTCGAATCTCTACTCTGCCTCCGCTCCCTTTGACTCTTCCCAGGCCGATGCCCTTTTTGGTTCCCTTCCTTTTCCAAAATTGGATGGTGAGCATCTTGCTACGCTAGAGCGACCCATCACCACAGTCGAAGTTACAAATGCTATAAATTTCTTGAAGCCCCGCAAACGCCCAGGACCTGACGGCTTTTCCACCACGTACTATAAAAAGTTTTCCCCCATTCTCACGCCTGTCATGACGAACACCTTTAATGCCATACTCTCGAATCATATCTTTAGCCCAGATACTGTGCTAGCCAACATCTCTATGATACCGAAGCCAAACTCTGATGACACGTAATGGTCTAATTACAGACCAATTTCCCTCCTTAACGTGGATGTTAAATTGTTAGCCAAAATCCTATCAACTCTCCTCAACGCATGTATTGGTTCCCTAATCCACAACGATCAGGTTGGCTTCATACCAACTAGGCAAGCAGGAGACAACGTTCGACGTGCATCCCTATTAGCACATTTAGCTAAATCCCGCAATATTCCTACATGCTTTTTGTCCTTAGACATACGGAAAGCGTTTGACACAGTCTCATGGTCATACTTACACTACATCCTGCGCCGTTGGGGCTTTGGCCCACATTTCTTAACCTGGATATTTTCTCTCTACCAGGGCCCCTCGGCCAGAATTAAATATCTAGGACATCGGTCCGCCCATTTCCCGATTTTATGTGGTACCAGGAAAGGTTGTCCCCTTTCCCCCTTGCTTTTTGCACTAGCCATAGAACCACTGGCACTATTGATTAGAACCGATCCTGATATCCGAGGCCTTGAGATAGGAGGCACCTCACATAAACTGTGCTTGTTTGCAGATGACGTCCTACTTTTTCTCACTTCTCCCTTAACATCTACGCCTACTCTACTTCGTCTTCTTGATAGGTTTGGCGCGCTCTCTGGCCTTCAAATTAATCCTCAGAAATCATGGGCGCTTAATATCTCGCTACCACCTAACGAACTTGCCCACCTCAAACAGATCTTGCCATTCTCATGGTCGCAAGACTCCGTCCCCTTTTTGGGTATAAAATTCACCCCGCATATCTCAGGTCTCTATAACGCTAACTACATCCCTATGCTGGCTCATCTAACGGCACTTATGACTAAATGGTCCTCCCTTCCTCTAGCTTGGCTGGGCAGAATAGCGGTCGTGAAGATGTCGATCCTTCCCAAAATCCTTTATCTTTTCAGAGTTCTCCCTATCTCTGTACCCACTCATTACCTTCGAGTTCTGCAGCGCCGTATTTCTTCCTACGTTTGGGGAAAAGTCCGCCCCCGTGTCCCCCGCACTACTCTATACCGATCTAAACTACATGGCGGTCTAGGTCTCCCTGAGATCAGCAAATACTACCAAGTGGCGCATATGGCACAACTACCAAAATATCATGCTACCTACGAAATCCCGCAGTGGGTCATTCTCGAATCCATCAAGTGTGACCCCTTTTCTATAGCAAACCTTCTTTGGTTGAGACGCATTGACCGCCGCACGATTGAGAATCCCATTACTATGCATTTTTTGTCCCTTTGGGACAAACTGAAATCTCGTTACCTCCTACAATCTCCCCATAACCCCCTCCTTTCCTATCTTCGTAATCCAGCCTTCCCCCCGGCCTGGTCCACACCGCACGTCTTTGCTCAACGGGCAACGGCAGGTCTCACCCAGACCCGTCATTTTGTACTCAGGAATCAATTTAAAACTTTTACCTCACTATGTGAGTCCCATAACCTCCCCGCCTCTGAATTATTTAGATATCTGCAGTTGAAACATTTCTTTGCTCCGTACACATTGGCTGCCAACCCAATTTCCTCACTGTCTCCTTTTGAGCGAGCATGTCACCGAGACCCTCATAGACGAGGTCTCATATCCTATCTATACTCCCTTTTTACAACCCCATCCGTTTCTCCATTACCCTCATATACCGATAAATGGGAAGCAGATTTAGGCCGGCAAATCGACCCATCAGATTGGGACCTCATTTGGAACAATACCAAGGAGTCCTCGCAAAATGTTGTGGCCCTGGAGACCAATTACAAAGTCCTGACCTGCTGGTATCTTGCCCCAACCAGAATTGCGAAATTTACCCTTGATTATCCTCCAGTTTGTTTCAGAGGCTGCGCAAACCTAGGAACATTTTTTCATATTTGGTGGGATTGCCCAATCGTCCGAACTTTTTGGGCGGAGGTATTCAGAACACTGTCTGCACTCAGCGCCACAACCCTCCAACCAAGTCCTCTAGTCGCGCTTCTCAATCACCGGCCACCAGACATCACGAAGGCAAATTTTAAGCTTATTCTACAAGTCACCACTGCGGCCAAACAGGTTATCGCTAAAGCATGGAAATCACCCTTACTGAGTACGACTGCAGTCATGACTAGGGTCACTCAGGCGATGATCCACGCAAAAATAGAAGCCACTATCCTGGATTCCATCCCCAAATTTAAAAAGATTTGGAACCCATGGGTGGAGCATTTCTTCCCACCCAACTTTGACGAGTCCCTTCTCAACCCATAATCTATGTTTTCTGCTTTACGGGAACCATCCTTTGTTGATACTGCGGTTATTTGGCTATTTTCAGTATCCCCTTCCATGGAGCCGTACACCCTATCCCTCCCTTCCTCTCCCCCCTCCTCCTTCCCTTCATGTTAGGTTCTATTTGATATTTGATGTTCACTCTTGTTAATGCTACCTGACTAGTATAAATGGGATCCTTTCCTGTTCATTTACTGTACACCTCCAATATCCCATTTGCTTACTTATAACTTATGTTGTTGTACTTTAAAACAATAAAATATTTGAACAAGAAAATCAAGCAAGATTTAATGTCTTCTTTAACAAACTGCTCAACAAAATCAGCCAAGGAAGCACGCAAATAAATAGGGACCTTCTCACAAAAATACTGATTTTTTTTTAATCACCTGGACAGATCAGGCAGGTTAAGAAACCTTGACTGAATATCCTTGTGCACTTATTTATTTTCTTTAATTGGGTACATAAAATGTTTTTCTATCTTCTTCCTCAAAAACATGCTGGAATCAAAGCTAATTGGCAAAGACATGGATTGGCAGAAGGATTATTTGCCAGTTTTTAAAGCAGCAGTTGTCATGATGCATTCTTTATGTAGGAAAAAAAAGATCTACTTTACAAGCTGTCGAATTCCATGTTTTCTTTGAATTCGAAAAGTCTGAAAAGGATTTGGTCATTTAGTGTCTCCCTGGGACAGATGGCTGAGAATTAAACCTTTCACAATACAGTTTTGCAGGCATGTGGTGCATATAGCTATCCAATTCTTGCCATATTGCTAAGGGCAGAGTATCATACAACTCCAGATTCTAGAACTGTTGTATACTGGATAATATGTATGAAGTGAGCAAATTTTTCCACAAAAAACGTAGTGCAAAATATTACTGTGAATATCATTAGCAGTCCAGTTGTTTGAAGTAAAAACACATGGAAGCACAGGGAATACAGGACTTAAAGAGGACTAATGCTAAAATCTGATCATGTAGATATGTTAGCAATGTTGCCAAGTTTAATATTCATTAAAAGAAATGCTCAAATGCTTAACTTTCCTAAAGCTACACTATATTGCCAAAAGTATTGGGATACCCCTCCAAATTATTTGATTCAGATGTTCCCATCGCCTCCATGGCCACAGGTATATATAATCAAGCACCTAGGTATGCAGACTTGCTTCTCAGAAGCTCAGAAGCTCAGTGAATTCAAGTGTGGTACCATGATAGGTTGCCACCTGTGAAATAAGTCCATCTGTGAAATTTCCTTGCTACTAAATATTCCATGGTAAACTGTTAGTGGTATTATAACAAAATGGAGGCAACTGCGAACAGCAAGTCAGCCACAAAGTGGAAGGCCACAAAAAATGACAGAGCGGGGTCAGCGCATGCTAAAGCATACAGTGCACAGAAGTCGCCAACTGTCTTCAGAGTCAATAGCTAAAGACCTCCAAACTTCATGTGGTCTTCAGATTAGCACAACAACAGTGCATAGAGAGCTTCATGGAATATCTTTCCATGGCCAAGCAGCTGCACCGAAGCCCTAAGTCACCAAGTGCAATGCAAAACTTTGGATGCAGTGGTGTAAATCATGTGGCCACTGGACTCTAGAGCAGTGGAGATGTGTGGAGTGGCAAATCACGAATCTCTGTCTGGCAATCTGATGGACTTGTCTGGGTTTCGCGGTTGCCAGGTGTATAGTTTGGTGGAGGGGGGGATTATGGTGTGGGGTTGTTTCTCAAGGGATGGGCTTGGCTCCTTAGTTCCAGTGAAGGGAACTCTTACCAAGACATTTTGGATGTCATAATTTCATGTTACCAACTTTGTGGGAACAGTCTGGGGATGACCCCTTTCTGTTTCAACATGAATGCACTCCAAATCAAGGTCCATAAAGACATGGATGAGCGAGTTTGGGGTGAAGGAACTTGACTGGCCTGCACAGAGCCCTGACCTCGACCTGATAGAACATCTTTGGGATAAATTAGAACAGAGACTGCGAGCCAGGCCTTCTCATTCAACATCAGTGCCAAACCTCACAAATGTGATTTTGGAAGAGTGGTCAAACATTCCCATAGACACATTCTTAAACCTTGTGGACAGACTTCCCAGAAGAGTTGAAGCTGTTATAGCTGTAAAGGGTGGGCCAACTCAATATTGAACACTACGGACTAAGACTGGGATACCATTGAAGTTCATGTGGGTGTAAAGGCAGGCGTCCTAATACTTTTGTCAATATAGTGTATCATGTTCCAGATTCCTTCCAGTGCTGTTCACATAATAGGTCTTTGGTCACATAGGAGTTGATTTACTAAAACTGGAGAGTGCAAAAACTGATGCAGCTCTGTATTAAAACCAATAAGCTTCCAGGTTTTATTGTCAAAGCTTAACTGAACAAGCTGAAGTTAGTACCTTATTGGCTACTATGCACAGCTGCACCAGATATTGAACTCTCCTGTTTTAGTAAATCAACCCCATAATGTCTGGTGAAGTGAAAGATCAACCAATCTGACCTTTGATCCTCCCAATCAATGGAGAATAGATTAACACTTTTATAAGCCTTTCGTGGGATCAGTACTGGAGGGAGCATGTGGATGCATGACATTTAAGCTCGAAAGAGCAGGGCCCTCAATCCCCTCATGTTTTGCATTGTATTGGTCTGCCACATGTTCTGTCCCCCTTTGTAATATACAGCGCTGAGTGAACTATTGGTGCTTTATAAATACTGAATAATAATAATAATAATAATAATAATAATTTAGTCTTACTAAGCCTGATCTAACAAAGTTAGCACTTTTCACAGTAAAAAGCACTGCTTTTTTTTAGCTTTTTTTGTTGCCTTGAAAGGAGAAGGAAGTTCCCTTTTAGTTTCATCCACTTCTGCTGTCACTTTAAAACACATCCATCACATCCATTGATTTCTTATGATCAGCACTTAATCTGTATATAAAACCCTTTTATTTGTAAAACCAAAAAGGATAGTAATGGGAATCAAGAGACTAGTAAAGACCAGTAAGCAAAATAGAAAAATCCAACCAAAAGGTAGTATTCAAGAAGAAAGTAAGGCATAATTAGAAGTATACTACAAACCCTGAGAAGTGAAAATCATGCCTACAGTATATACAAAGTGGCTTCATAACCAGTATCCAGTATATATATACAGTATATCATATTGCATAAATGGCACCAAGATGATGCCCACTCCTGTTGACCATAAGAATAATGTTTATCTAGAATGATCTGTCTTCTGTTTGGGTATTAAGACTTCACAATTGTTTGTTTAATTTTTGTGACTATTCACCTTATTGCTGGGCATCCTCTTCTTTTTTCACTACACTTCATTAAATGTCTAAAATAAGACAGCTTTGGCCTACTCATCAAGGATTCTAGTGAAAGGTCAGGCTTGATTTATTAAAGGATCCATTTGTTTGTTTTTCTTTCTATCCAAGGTGTTCAAAGAATTTTTCGCCAACACCAAAAGGCATCAATACTTTTCCTGTCTTGCTTCTTCATTGTCCAGCTTTTACATCCATAGAGAATAACAGAAAATATCAAAGTCTGGACAATTCTTATCTTTGTACTTATAGAAGCATCAGTATCTTTGAAGATCTTACCCAAGGTTTTCATTCTTCACTTCCAAGGGCCTATCTGCATCTTATTTAATGACTGCTGGATCATTTGTTGCTTATAAATGAATAAATGATCCAAGGAATAAGACACTGTCTACTTTTTCTATGTCTTCACTAGAGATGAGCAAACCAAGCAAAGTACAGTTTGCTGGACATCTGCCAAACACCTGAAAACATTTGCAAACCTCAAACATAGTGCCTGAACCCCACTAAAGTCTATGGAAGATGAATCTTTAATTTTTTTCTGGCCAATTTGCAAGCTTTTGGTAAAAACAAAAAGGCATAGCTAATTGGACGCTGCCATGAAAGACATATACCAAAGCAAACATGTTTTTAATAAGGCTTAAAGGGCAACATTAAAACATCACAATTCCTCTAAATTATATGTTTTGTGGTGTTATAAACCTGTATGTGAAGTGGCTGACCTGCAGATGTTCTCCAGCAAAAGTATTAAAAAACAAATATTGTCACTAAATGACAGTTCTGATCCTCTTTGTAAGCAAAGTGGGTGATGTCAGAACTAAATATGGCCATGGTCAATAATATCAGCCAGCATCCCTGGCCAGATTGTTGCCATTTGCGTCGAGGGTCCAGCAGGACAGAATGGATCTACATTGCTGGATGAGATGATTGACGTTGGCCTATATTGTGGGACATGCTTTTCTTGTAGTTTCCATGTTCTTACTTACTATGTAGCCCCTTCTTGTTCATGTTGGGGGGCAGATAGCTTAAAGGGGGATTCCAGATTCTAAGCCCCCGAAAACCCCCACATCCACTTGGCTAGGGATGTGGCAATGAAGCCACTGTTCCTATCAACATTTGAAAAAGGTGCCTTGCCAAGGAGGGCAAAGTAGTCTCCCCATGTCAGCGGCATGTGGCCTAGTATGGTTTAGGAGGAGAGGGAGGTTGCATGCTTTGCTGCCCCTCCCTTTTTTGGGCAGCCATTCTGCAAACCTGGATAATGGTATGGGATGGATTTTGAGAGGGTCCTCTTTTTTTTTCTTGCTGGCCAGGAAAAAGAGGGGCAGCATATTGTCGAATCTCCATCTACCCTGTACCCACTGGCCATCCTCTCTCATCCAAACCAGTCACTTGTATATGATGCCACACACAAAGGCCTGGTATAGACATGAGAGGTGGATTGGCATTGCAAAGTATTGACCTCACAGCCCTGCATTATAAGCTACCAATTTCTGAACTCTGCATTACAAACGTCTAACCTCTGAACCCTGCATTTCAAACAACTGGCCTCTAAACTCTGCATTACAAACTAATGATCACTGAACTCTGCATTACACACTGCTGAACTCGAAACTCTGCATTGCTTTCTACTGTCCTCTGAACTTTTATTACGCCTAACCCCTACACTGTATTAACCAAAATGTATACTGCTGTTATGGGCTGAACCTAGTCAAGCAAGCTAGGCCAGAACTCAGCCCAGCCCGCCAGTCAGCCAGTCAGCCAGCTACCTAGCCAGGCCAGAACTCAAGCTACTCAGCCAGGCAAGCAAATCAACCAGGTGTCAGACCTCAAACCAGATCTCAGAGCAGACAGCTAGCCACACCAGAACTCAACTCAGCCAGTCAATCAAGAACATAAACCAACCAGCTGAGCAAGAATTCAGCTTAGTTCAGCCCTGCTAACAAGACCACAACTTAAACCAGACAACCAGGCCAGACTGGAGCCAACCAGGACAGAAATCAGCTAAGCCAGGCCTGGAACTAACCAAGTACGTTAGCCTGCAGTACCAGTTGTTCTACCTTCATGATGAACTCCTGCTACAGACTTGGGGTGACCAATTGTTTACCAGACATGAAAAAAAAGTGAATGAAAATGAATGATACGTTTCTCACTAAAGGTAACTTTTCAAATAGGCTAATTTTTTATTTTTAGAGTGACATTTGTAGATCAATTGTCAATCATGATGAATGACCTGCTGACACAAATGTGACAATCTGCGTCAACAATCCTCTCCTGTTAGACTTTCACCCCATATGACAGCTCCACAGCTGTCAGCCAAGTGTCAACAAAGGATGTCTGTAAGCTGGTCTGCAAATTTAAATTTGGCAAGCAGGCAGCTGGAAGGTGTCATTTAGTAGAGGTTTGAGTGGGTGAGTTAACTGGCCAAATCTGTTAATTTAAGTCTCCCATTTGGTTGCAAACAGCTCAGGTTTGTGTTGAACTCATCTCTAATCTTCACCATGAAGTTCAAAGTTAGCTTTCTTTCCTGTTGTCATAACCATAGTTTTATTCATATTCCATTATTTAAAGTGGTTATAAATCTCAAACATGGAATATGAACAAATCATACCCATCTATAGAGTGTACTTGTCTCAATCCAGAGCACTGAGTGTAATTTCTGTCTGCTGCTTTGTCCCATTGCTATCAGCATGAGTCACTTCTGACAAGCTTTCCTGACAGCAATAGAAAAATTGTGACAGGAGAGCGACCTCCAGTAAAGTTCCTGTGAGTTGTGTGGAGGAGTGTGTGTCTCTTCCCTCCAATTAGCTTTCAGAACTCTCCTCACTGAGCTCTGCATACAGGGGCGGACTGACCATTTGGAAACCCGGGCCCGGGGTCAGTAGGGGCCCCATGAGATGCCCCTGGTACCTTTTTCATAGGCTTTTTTGAGTTTGGGCAAGGACACAGGGGCCCCATGATCCCCTATTGCCCGGGTGCCCCATGAGTTGTCAGTCCGCCCCTGTCTGCATAATGTAATTTCAGATCCCTGCCCCCTTTTTTCTGGACTCTCAGACAAATTGTATAAATTATGAACTTTGAATAGAGGTGACAGAGCTGCAAATATACAGGTGCAATGTATGTAAGAAGATTTGTTTCATCTTTGTGTATCACATAGGGCTATGACTTCACTAGGTATATGTACAGGTTTAAAACCATTTTAACCACTTTAATACCAGACACTTTCACCCCCTTCCTGCCCAGGCCAATGTTCAGCTTTCAACTCTGTCGTACTTTGAATGACAATTGCGCGGTCATGCAACGCAGTGCCCATATGACATTTTAATCATTTTATTCACACCAATAGAGCTTTCTTTTTGTGGTATTTAATCATCACTTGGTTTTTTATTTTTTGCTAAATAAACGAAAAAAGACGAACATGTTGAACAAAAAACTGTTTCTTTGTTTCTATATTAACTATTTGCCCTCCTGAGGATTTACCCCCCTTCCTGACCAGGCCTCTTTTTGCTACTCGGCACTGCACTAATTCAACTGATAATTGCGCGGTAATGCAATGCTGCACCCAAACGAAATGTATGTCCTTTTTTTCACACAAATAGAGCTTTCTTTTGGTGGCATATGATCACCTGTTTTTCACGCTACAAAACAAAAAAAAACAAACATTTTGAAGAAAAACTATATTTTTTACTTTCAGCTATAAAAAATATATAGTAAACTCAAAGTTAGTTATAAATTTAGACCAAAATGTATTCTGCTACATGTTTTTGGTAAAAAAAAATCACAATAAGTGTATATTGATTGCTTTGTGTGAACGTTATAGCGTCTACAAACTATGGTATAGATACTGCAATTTACGCCATTTTTTTGCTATACAGCGCTGCGC
The DNA here is from genome assembly GCF_062004578.1 of Staurois parvus. Taxonomy (NCBI): domain Eukaryota; kingdom Metazoa; phylum Chordata; class Amphibia; order Anura; family Ranidae; genus Staurois; species Staurois parvus. The sequence continues at coordinate 3,634,728 of NW_028317941.1, forward strand.
TAGTTTAACGGACAATTGTATGGTCATGCAATATGGTACATAAATGAAATTTATGTCCTTTTTTTCACACAAATAGAGCTTTCTTTTGGTGGTATTTGATCACTTGTGCACTTTTTATTTTTGGCGCTATAACCAAAAAAATTTTGAAGAAAAAAAAGTTTTTTGAAAAAAACAATATTTTCTCATTTCGGTCATAAAAAGTATCCCAAAAAAACTAACATTTTGTCATAAATTTAGGCCAAAATGTATTCTGCTACATGTTTTTGGTTAAAAAAAATCCCAGTAAGTGTATATTTATTGCTTTGTGTGAAAGTTATAGCATCCACAAACTATGGTATAGATAATGGAATTTACACAGCATTTACTTTCTGACTGCCCATCACATTTCTTGAGGCGCTAAAATACCAGGATAGTAGAAAAACCCTCAAATGACCCCTTTTCGGAAAGTAGACACCCTAAGCTATCTGCTGAGAGGCATGTTGAGTCCATGGAAGATTTATTTTTTTTCCACAAGTTTCTGGAAATTTTTACACAAAGTTGTCATTTAAATGATTTATTTATCGCACAAGACATGGGTATATGTGGAATTACACCCAAAAATACATTCTGCTACTTCTACCGAGTATGGGGATACCACGTGTGTGAGATTTTTTGGGAGCCTAGCCACATACAGGAGCCTGAAATCCAATGACCACTTTGAAAGCCTGAAGGTGCGTAGCTTCCTCATTACACTCCCTCACTACCTATCACAGTTTTGAAGGCCCTGACATGCCAGGATAGCACCAAACCCCCCAAATGACCCCTTTCTGGAAAGTAGACACCCCAAGGAATTTAAAAAGAGGCATGGTGAGTATTTTGCAGATCTCATTTTTTCTCACAAGGTTTTGAAATATAAAAAAAAATAGAAAAAATATGTTTTTGTTTTTTTTCTTCATTTTCCAAAAACTTGTGGCAACAAATGAGATCTTCAAAATACTTACCGTGCTTCTTATCCTTGGGGTGTCTACATTCCAAAAAGGGGTCATTTGGGGGGTTAGGTGCTTTGCTGGCATTTCAGGGCCTCCAAAACTGTGATAGGTAGTCTGGAAGTGTAATGAGGAAATAAAGCCCTTTGCTTATTGGATTTTGGGGTCCTGTACTTGGCTAGACTGCCAAAACATCTCTCACATGTGATACCCCCATACTCAGGAGAAGTAGCAGAATGTATTTTGGGGAGTAAGTCCACATATACCCATGGCATGTTTAAGCAGTAAATCATTTAAGTGACAATTTTGCGTAAAAAGAAAAAATTTTTTTTTGTCATTTTCCAAAAACTTGTGGTAAAAAAATAAATTCTTTTATTGATTCAACATACCTCTCAGCAAATAGCTTGGGGTGTCTACTTTCCAAAAAGGGGGCGTTTTGGGGGGTGGGGGCATTCTATGCCCAGCATTAGAAGTTTATGCCACACATCACTCACTCTTCTAACCACCTGAAGACCAAGCCTTTTCTGACACTTTTTGTTCACATGAAAAAAATCTGTATTTTTTGCTAGGAAATGAATTTAAACCCCCAAACATTATATATTTTTTTAAAGCAGACACCGTAGTGAATAAAATGGTGGGTAATGCAATTTTTTTATGGCACATAGTACTCGCGCAGCAATTTTTCAAAAGCAAATTTAAAAAAAAAAATACACTTTTTTTGCTTTTAATGCACAAAAACACAATATATTGGCCAATTATTTGGTAAGATATAAAATATGATGGTATGCCGAGTAAATAGATACCAAACATGACATGCTTTAAAACTGCGCATGCCCCGTGCAATGGCGACAAACTGCAAACATTTTTAATATCCATAGGCAACGCTTTAAAAGCCTTTAAAAGCTACCATTTTAGATTTGCAGAGGAGGTCTAGTCTAGGAGGTCTCATGCATGGTGCAACTGCTGTTTACATACTGGCACAGGGTCAAGGCTTATGCACACAGATGTGCGCGCATGGGAGGGATGATTTTCTTTTTTATTTTTAGTTATTTTGGTTTTTTTTAATTATTTTTACATTGTACCTTTCATTTTTTTTAATCACTTTTAATGCTATAACAGGGAATGCAAATATCCCCTATAACTTCAATGGGCATTGTCATATATTCTTTTTTGAGAAATCTGGGATCTATCAGACTCTGGATATCTCTTCTGCCCTTACATTATCTAATCAAACCAAAATCGGTGTGATCAGATGCTTTCCCAATTTACAAATGGCGCTGTTTATATCCTGCGAAACTGAAGTGATGAAATGTTTGTAGCTTCCGAATTCTTAGACCATAGAGATGGTTGGCACCACTTTGGTCTCCAATCAGCTCTATGGTCAGCTGGCAGAAACACTGGCTGCATTCTCAGATTCCCCCTGATGGCCCGGGACTGCCCGAGAAGGCCGTGGAAGGCAGTGAGGGAGGGGGGGCATCATCTCCCGCTGCTTGTAAAAGCAATCCTGCAGCTAATTAACCACTAGGATTGCTTTTACATGAAAGCTGATCGCTGGCTGAAAAAAAACGATACCAGGATGATGCCTGCAGCTGGTATAACCATTCAAAGTCCAGTTATGTACCAGTACATCGCTGGTTCTTGTAGGGTATATATGCTATGTTCTTTTTTTTTTGTATGCAGCCTGTGGACTGAATGAAAAAATGAGAAGAAATCTCTGCCAGAAAAAGTGTGTGGTATGCCCACCATTAGAATATACTGCCCTGCATCCACCCACTTCTAATGGTGGGCACACATTAGGTCACACTTTGCCACAAGTGCCAGTTCCAAGATTGAACAAATGTCTAAATAGTGGCACGCTTGAATAAAAATTGTCCACGTATAAGTGGTACCCCATATGGAAAAAGGATGACACCAAGTCCCAAACTATCTTGCCACTGCTCCCCATGTAGTCTGGGCATCCAGGGGGCTCCACGTGACTATCTTTTCCCTCGTAAATCCGAAACGTATAAGTATAACCTGTTGTCCTCTCACAGGTCTTCTACATCTTGACCGCATATCTGGCACACTTGCTGGGGAGAAATTGTTTGAATGCAAGGCAGCCAGAAAAATTAATCAGGGACTCATCAACGCAGATGTTTTGCTGGGGAGTATAGACATCTGCAAATTTTTGGTTAAGGTGATTTGCGAGGGGCTGAATTTTGTGGAGTCAAATTCAGGGTTACCCCGAGGATGACAGAATGTATTGTCGTTGAAATACATAAAACACATTATACTCTCATATCTATGCCTGGCCATGGCAGCAGAGAACATGGGCATATGATGAATCGGGTCTGCGGACCAATACAACCACAATTCATTTCTTTTAGTAATGCCCATGTTGAGGGTTAGGCCCAAAAAAAATGTAAATTCGAAAACCGTAATGAGTTTCCATGCGAATGGTCTGAATTTGGGTTGGCGGCGATAAATTGTTGTGCATATAAATTGCTTTGATCCACAATCAACGCATACAGATATTCCGTGAAAAACAGCTCCAAAAATCAAGGAGGTATGTGAAAGACCAAGATGTACTAGACCGCTGGTACTCGCCAGTTCACCAAAAGGTAGAGCAGCACTAGTACTGGCACTCTGCTGCATATGAGAGTCATCAAAATTTACTGGCAAGTGCTAACAGAGATCATGCCTGATTCTGCGAACACTGTGGTTTTGTGTGCAATGTATCAAGTAACAGTGACCTACTGACACTGCACTTGCTGGGGGAGAAGGGGGGGTAAGCGTAGGGGCTAAACGCAAGTGCTGGCAGGTGCTGGGACTGATTCCGCTAACGCTGTGTTTTTGGGGACGCTATACTAATGTGAACGCTGGTATAGTGCTGATCTGATCAAAGATATTGACCCGTTCAGACACTATACTAGCAATGGAGGTTTATTGTGCATAAGCGTGCTCCTGACAATCAAGGGGTTAAATGTGATGACTGGTGTACTGACGGCCAATCTAACGCTATCTGGGAGGGGTGTGAAAACCACGGGAACGCGAATCACTTGTATATATATATATATATATAAACAGTGGGGATCGAAAGTTTGGGCACCCCAGCTAAAAATTTGTATTAATGTGCATAAAGAAGCCAAGGAAAGATGGAAAAATCTCCAAAAGGCATCAAATTACAGATTAGACATTCTTATAATATGTCAACAAAAGTTAGATTTTATTTCCATCATTTACACTTTCAAAATAACAGAAAACAAAAAAATGGCGTCTGCAAAAGTTTGGGCACCCTGCAGAGTTAATATCTTGTACTGCCCCCTTTGGCAAGTATCACAGCTTGTAAACGCTTTTTGTAGCCAGCCAAGAGTCTTTCAATTCTTGTTTGAGGTATCTTTGCCCATTCTTCCTTACAAAAGTCTTCCAGTTCTTTGAGATTTCTGGGCTGTCTGTCACGCACTGCTCTTTTAAGGTCTATCCATAGATTTTCAATTATGTTGAGGTCAGGAGATTGTGAAGGCCATGGCAAAACCTTCAGTTTACGCCTCTTGATGTAATCCCCCGTGGATTTCGAGGTGTGTTTAGGATCAATATCCATTTGTAAAAGCCATCCTCTCTTTAACTTCAGCTTTTTCACAGATGGCATCAAGTTACCATCCAAAATTTGCTGAAATTTTATTGAATCCATTTTTCCTTCTACTCGTGAGATGTTCCCTGTGCCACTGGCTGCAACACAACCCCAAAGCATGATTGATCCAACCCCATGCTTAACAGTTGGACAGAGGTTCTTTTCATTAAATTCTGTGCCCCTTCTTCTCCAAACGTACCTTTGCTCATTCCGGCCAAAAAGTTCAATTTTAACCTCATCGGTCCACAGAACTTGTTTCCAAAATGCATCGGGCTTGTCTATATGTTCATTTGCAAAGTTCAAACGATGATTTTTGTGGTGAGGACGTAGAAGAGGTTTTCTTCTGATGACTCTTCCATGAAGACCATATTTGTACAAGTATCTCTTTATAGTGGAATAGTGTACCACAACTCCAGTGTCTGCCAGATCTTTCTGGAGGGATCGTGCAGTCAAATGTGGGTTTAGAATTGTTTTTCTCACAATCCTGCGAGCTGTTCTGTCTGATATTTTTTTTGGTCTTCCAGATCTTGCTTTAACTTCCACTGTTCCTGATGACTGCCGTTTCTTAATTACATTCCGAACAGAGGATATTGACATCTGAAAACGCTTTGCTATCTTCTTATAGCCTTCCCCAGCTTTGTGAGCGTCAGCTATTTTCAGTTTCAGTTTTCTAGACAACTGCTTAGAAGAACCCATGGTGCTGATTGTTGGGGCAAGGTCAGATGAGTCTGGGCATTTAAAACCTTTGAGATTGACATCACCTGGTCTTCCCAAACGATGATTGAGAACAATCCATGACACTGGCAGGTCTCAGCTTGGCAAAGAGGGCAGTGCATGCTATAAATTCTGCAGGGTGCCCAAACTTTTGCAGACGCCATTTTTTTGTTTTCTGTTATTTTGAAAGTGTAAATGATGGAAATAAAATCTAACTTCTGTTGACATATTATAAGAATGTCTAATCTGTAATTTGATGCCTTTTGGAGATTTTTCCATCTTTCCTTGGCTTCTTTATGCACATTAATACAAATTTTTAGCTAGGGTGCCCAAACTTTCGATCCCCACTGTATATATATATATATGTGATTTTGCGCACTCATGCCGCCCTGTAGCAGTATTTATACTATAGGGCAGTCAGAAAGCGTTTACAGAAGTGGTTTGTGTTACATCGCTGCGTTATTTTAACTGACAATTGCGCGGTAATGCAACACTGCACCCAAATTAGATTTACATCCTTTTTTTCCCACAAATTGAGCTTTCTTTCGGTGGTATTTGATCGCCTGTGCGTTTTTTATTTTTTGCGCTATAAAAAAAAAAGGCTGACAATTTTGAGAAAAAAACTATATTTTGGACTTTTTGTTATAAAACATGTCCAGTAAAAAAATGTAAAAATTAAATTTAGTCATAAATTTCTGCCAAAATGTATTCTGCGACATGTCTTTGCTAAAAAAAATCCCAATACGTGTAAATTAATTGGTTTATGTGAAAGTTATAGCGTCTACAAATGGCGGGAAAGATACTGGGATTTTTTTTTTTATTATTCTAATAATGGCGGCGATCAGCAACTTATGGCGGGGATCAGCGATTTATGACAGTGATCAGCGACTTATGGCGGGACTGCGGGATTGCGGCGGACATTTTGACACTGGGGGGAACTGCCTTGGGATCACTGACATCCCCAGTGACACCAATACAGTGATCAGTGCAAAAAAAAAAAAAACACTGACACTGTACTAATGGCACTGGGGAGGAAGGGGTTAACATTTTTTAGGTAATGAAAGAGTTAACTGTGTGAGGAGAGTGTTTTACTAGGGGGCGGCGGGGGTGTGTACTTCATGGGAACACGCTGATCCTGAGAGATAAACTCTTCTCAGGTTCAGTGTGCTCTGAACTGGCAGAGAGCAGACTTACAGGACTTCCTTGTTTCCACCCACCACTCCCCTTTTCCTCCCTTCCTTCAACCCACCCCTCCCTTCTTTCCACCCAACAACCCCTTCCTTCCTTCCTTCCTCCCACCCCCTCTTCCTTCCTTCCATCCACTCACGCCTCCCTTCCTTCCTTTCTTCCTCCCACCCCTCCCTTCCTTCCTTCCACCCACACTGTGACCAGAGTAATATAATGCTAGCATTGTACTACTCTGAGAAAGTGATCAGGATTTTTTTTTACACATTATGATTGCTTATACCAGTCAATTTCACTGGTATTAAAAACATTTTTACTGAATGAATTCGATTCATTCAGTGATTATTGCTCCCACCCCTCCCTTCCTCTCTTCCACCCACCATTCCTTCCTTCCACTCACCCCTCCCTCCTTTCCTTCCTTCCTTCCTTCCTTCCTCTCCTTCCTTCCACCCACCCCTTCCTTCCTCCCTTCCTTCCACCCAGTCACCCACCCCTTCCTTCCACCCACCCCTACCGTTTTTCCTTCCATCCACCCACCCCTCCCTTCTTACTTTCCACCCACCCCTCCCTCTCTCCCTTCCATCAACCCAACCCTCCCTTCCTTCCACCCACCCCTCCCTTTCTTCCTTCCACCCACCCCTTCCTTCCTTCCACCTACCCTCTCTCCCTTCCACTCACCCCTCCCTCTTTTTTTCCACCCACCCCTCCCTTCCTTCCTTCCTTCCACCCACCCCTCCCTCCTTTCCTTCCTTCCACCCCTTCCTTCCTTCCACCCACCCATCCCTCCTTTCCTTCCTTCCACCCCTTCCTTCCTTCCTTCCTTCCACCCACCCCTCCCTTCCTTCCTTCCACCCCTTCCTTCCACCCCTTCCTTCCTTCCACCCACCCACCCTTCCTTCCATCCACCCCTTTTTTCCTCCCTTCCTTCCACCCACCCCTTCCTTTCTTCCTCCCACCCCTACCTTTCTTCCACCCACCCTTCCCTCCTTTCCTTTTTTTCCACCCACCCCTCCCTTCTTTCAACCCGCCCACCCACCCCTCCCTCCCTTCCTTCAACCCATCCCTCCCTGCTATCCTTCAACCCACCCCTCCCTTCCTCTCACTCCCTTCCTTCCTCCCTTCCTTCGACCCACCCCTACCTTTCTTCCTTCCACCCCCCCATTCTTCCTTCCTTCCACTCACCCACCCCTCCCTTCCTTCCACTCACCCTTCCTTCCTTCCTCCCACCCCTTCCTTCCTTCCTGCCTGCCTTCCACTCACCCCTCCCTTCTTTCCTTCCACCCACCCATTCCTTCCTTCCTTCCTTCCTTCCTTCAACCTATCCCTCCCTTCCTTCCACCCACCCCTTCCTTCCTCCCTTCCTTCCACCCATCCACCCCTTCCTTCCTTCCTTCCTTTCTTACTTCCTTCCTTCCACCCACCCCTTCATTCCTTCCATCCTTCCTGCCTTCCACCCACCCCTCCCTTCCTTCCTTCCACCCACCCCTCCCTTCTTTCCTTCCACCCATCCAATCCCCTTTTCCTCCCTTCCTTCAACCCACCCCTCCCTTCTTTCCACCCACCCCTTCCTTCCTTCCTCCCACCCCTTCCTTCCATCCACTCACCCCTTCCTGCCTTCCTTCCTTCCTTCCTCCCACCCCTCCCTTCCTTCCACCCACCTTTCCTTCCTTCCACCCCTCCCTCCCTCCCTCCCTTCCTTCCACTCACCCCTCCTTCATTCCTTACATTCACCTATCTTTCCTTCCTTCCACCCACTCCTCCCTTCCTCTCTTCCACCCACCCTTCCTTCCTTCCACCCCTCCATCCCTTCCTTGCACTCACCCATTCTTTCTTCCTTCCACTCACCCCTCCTTCCTTCCTTCCTTCCACCCACCCTTCCTTCCTTCCACCCCTCTCTTTTTCCCTTCCTTCCACCCACCCCTCCCTCCTTTCCTTTTTTTCCACCCACCCCTCCCTCCCTTCTTTTAACCCACCCACCCCTCCCTCCCTTCCTTCAACCCACCCCTCCCTTCTATCCTTCAACCCACCAATTCCTTCCTTCCTTTCTTCCTTCCTTCCTTCCACCTATCCCTCCCTTCCTTCCACCCACCCATCACTTCATTCCATCCACTACTTTCTTCCTTCCACCCACCCTTCCTTCCTTCCTTCCATCCACCCCTTTTTTCCTCCCTTCCTTCCACCCACCCCTTCCTTTTTTCCACCCACCCCTACCTTTCTTCCTTCCACCCCTCTCTTTTTCCCTTTCCTCCACCCACCCCTCCCTCCTTTCCTTTTTTTCCACCCACCCCTCCCTCCCTTCCTTCAACCCACCCCTCCCTTCTATCCTTCAACCCACCCATTCCTTCCTTCCTTCCTTCCTTCCTTCCTTCCTTCCTTCCTTCCTTCCTTCCTCCCACCTCTCCCTTCCTTCCACCCACCTTTCCTTCCTTCCACCCCTCCCTCCCTTCCTTCCTTCCACTCACCCCTCCTTCATTCCTTACATTCACCTATCCTTCCTTCCTTCCACCAACCACTCCCTCCTTTCCTTCCTTACATCCACCCCAACCTTCTTTCCTTCCACCCACCATTCCCTTCCTTCAACCCACCCCTCCCTTCCTTCCTCCCTTCCTTCTACCCACCCCTCCCTCCCTCCTTCCTTTCTTCCACTCACCCCTCCCTTCCTCTCTTCCAGCCACCCTTCTTTCCACCCCTCCACCCCTTCCTTGCACTCACCCATCCTTTCTTCCTTTCACTCACCCCTCCTTCCTTCCTTCCACCCACCCCTTCCTCCCTCCTTTCCTTCCTTCCTTCCTTCCTTCCTTCCTTCCTTCCTTCCTTCCTTCCTTCCTTCCACCCACCCCTCCCTATTTCCTTCCACCCAACCACCCCTCCCTCCCTTCTTCAACCCACCCCTCCCTTCCTTTTTTCCTTCCACCCACTCCTCCCTTCCATCCACCCCTTCCTTCCTTCCACCCATCCTTACTTCCTTCCACCCACCCCTACCTTTCTTCCTTCCATCCACACACCCATCCCTTCTTACCTTCCACCTACCCCTCCCTCCCTTCCTTTAACCCAGTGTTTCTCAACTCCAGTCCTCATGGACCCCCAACAGGTCATGTTTTCAGGATTTCTCTCAGATGAAACAGCTGTGGTAATTACTAAGGCAGTGAAACTGATCAAATCACCTGTGCAAAATAATGGAAATCCTGAAAACATGACCTGTTGGGGGTCCATGAGGACTGGAGTTGAGAAACACTGCTTTAACCCAACCCTCCCTTCCTTCCACCCACCCCTCCCTTTCTTCCTTCCACCCACCCCTCACTTCTTTCGTTTGACCCACCCTTCCTTCATTCCACCCCTCTCTCCGTTCCACTCTCCCTTCCTCTCTTCCTTCCACCCACTCCTCCCTTCCTTCCTTCCTTCCTTCCACCCACCCCTCCCTTCTTTCCTTCCACCCATCCACTCCCCTTTACCTCCCTTCCTTCAACCCACTCACCCCTCCTTCCTTCCTTCCACCCATCCCTCCCTCCTTTCCTTCCTTCCACCCCTCCCTTATTTCCTTCCACCCAACCACCCGTCCCTCCCTTTCTCCAACCCACCCACCCATCCCTCCCTGCCTCCCTTCCTTCCACCCACCCCTACCTTCCTCCTTTCTTTCCTTACACCCACCCCTCCCGTCCTTCCTTGCACCCCTTCCTTACACCCACCCTCCCTTCCTTACACCCACCCACCCCTCCCTTCCTTCCACCCACCTCTCCCTTCCATCCATCCACCCTTTCCTTTCTTTCTTCCACCCACCCCTTCCTTCCATCCCTCCATTCCTTTCACCCACTCCTGCCTTCCTTCTTTTCACCCCTCCTTTTCTTCCTTTCACCCCTCTCTTTTTCCTTCCACCCACCCACTCCTTCCTTCCTTCCTTCCTTCCTTCCTTCCTTCATTCCTTCCTTCCTTCCACCCACCCACCCACCCCTCCCTTCCTTCCACCCACCCCTTCCTTCCTTATACCCACCCACCCACTTCTCCCTTCCTTCCACCCACCCAACCTCCCTTCCTTCTACCCACCCCTACCTTCCTCCCTTCCTTCAACCCACCCAACCCTCCCTTCCACTCATACCTCCCTTCCTCCCTCCCACCCCTCCCTTCCTTTCTTCCACCCACCACTTCCTTCCTTCCTTCCACCCACCTCTCACTTCCTTCCTTCCACCCCTTCCTTTCTTCCACCCACCCCTACCTTCCACCCACCCTTCTTTCCTTCAAGCCACCCCTCCCTCCCTTCTTTCCACCCACCCCTTCGTTCCTTCTTTTGAGTGAATTAGTGATGAGTAGATAGGCGCTGTACTCAAATGGAATATGTAGCATAAAGTGTATATATACACCTTATACTTCCCATATAATAACTAAATAATTGGGGTATTTTAATAAATACCATTGAATGAATATCAAACAATTCATAAACCAAATACAAATAAATTAAGAAATATAAAGTGACGGAATAGTCCTAATTTTATAGAACGTCCTTATGGTTCCACCAAGTGCTGCATGAATTCAAATTGTGACAGTCCTTCTTAGATCTCAAAACTTGGTGACATAGAAATCCATGTGTCAGTGCAAAAGCAAAAGAAATGGATCACTCACCAAACCTATATGACCCCATTACAGTGGTCATAAATCTCATTGTGTGTTATAAATCAGAATAATCTCTGGAAGTTCCTCCCCGTATAATCACCAACACCCACACTTCCAGGTTGGATAGCCAGGGGGACTGATGTATAGTTTCCAATAAATTCCCCAAACGATAGTTGAAGGGATTTGGATAGATAATCCTGGCTTTCTATGCCATAATATTTGAAAAGAATCACAACGATAATAACAATCTAAGTGTAGTATTTAATATGCCAAGAGTAGGGATACTAACAAACTGAATACACTCACATGATACAGTGCCTAAGAAGCTGGCACCAGCATGTATTGTCGGTATATTCAGATTAAGATGGCTGATGTGCATTCCAAGCCTCTGTCCCAGCCGGACGCGACGTCATCGGAGCCCAGATATGACGGTATCACATTTTCTTCGACGTACGTTTTACCTGGCGGCGTCTTCAGGAAGTACCCACCCCTTCCTTCCACTCACCCCTCCTTTCATTCCTTTATATCCACCCCTTCCTTCCTTCTATCCACCCCTTCCTTCCTTCCACCCACCCCTTCCTTACATCCACCCCTTCATTTCCTCCTTCCTTCCACTCACCTCTTCCTTCCACCCACCCTTTCCTTCCTTACATCCACCCTTTCCTTCCTTCCACATACCCTTCCTTCCACACATCCCTTCCTTCCTTCCTTCCTTTCTTCCACCCCTCCCTTCCTTCAAGGGGAAGAAATTGGGGGCGGTAAAAATGCAGTTCAGCTGCAAACTGAACCCCCCCTCAAGAAAAAAAGTATCTACAGCCCTGGGACTCCTTCACAGCAAGTGGAAGCTATATCCTGTGCAGCCTGAGAAAATGCATCTCTTTCCCCTCCTCCTGGCAATTTTCCTCTGGGAAATGCAGATCATAAGCTCTTGATTACAGTAGAGTCTCTCTATTCAGGACTACAGTTCCCCACTACAGTACAGTGCTGCCCAACTCAATCTATATGAATGCTTCCTGCTCAGCAGCTCCCTCCTCTTGCTGATATAGCTGTTAATCAGTTCAGCACTGCAGGGCAGCAGCTGCAGGGAGCAGCTGCAGCCAGAGTTTCTCTCACTCTCCATTCTTAATTAAGCACCTGGCTACAGTGAAGCTATTCCATTCCATTTTATGTGGTCAACACAGGGCTTTTGCTGTAATCGGTGAAGCACATATGGACTTCCTGGCCTTTTCATGTTCAATAATATCTCTAGTTATGTATAGTTATTCTGACTTTTTTATATTCAGCTAGTAAATCTGATAATTATCTTTCAGTGTGAGGTTTTACTCTGAGTTGAATAATCTTTATTATTATTATACAGGATTTATATATCGCCATCAGTTTACGCAGAGCTTTACAACATAAGAGCAGAAGATACAATTACAATACAAATGAATACAGGAGTACACAGAGGGCCCTGCTCATTAGAGCTTACAGTCTAAGCATAATCTTGCTGATATGTCATTTTAGGGAAATTGTAAGAGTTTTTCAGATCTCTATCCTTTAGTTTGGAATATGAAGTGAATCTCTTCCAATCTGCTGTCCAGTTAGTGGTTTTCCAGATTAGTTGGTATTAATTTATCAGTAATTTAATGGATTCTTCTTCAGTTGCTTGTGTAATGCCTGATATTGAGTCAGACAACAAATTGGACATTTAGGTAATCTGTCCTGATTGTTATTGTTTGTGTGTGTATCTCTAGCAACATCTGCCAGTATTGTTCATTTCTCATCCCCTCCTCTCTAAAAAAAACCCTGATGCTTGGCCTAACAGACATTTGTGTTGCCCACGGACAGGCAAGCAGTCCACGTATTCAACCTCCCTCAGATTGCTTTGGAAACCTGTAGGGACCTTTCGCAGCAGAACACAATGAAATCTGAATTCTGTTTGCATTTCCCACACCTTGTTCAAGAAGCATTGGGTGTGAATGCATTTCTAATGACACCCCAAACATAGATCAGAAATGCATTGCTTTGCCTGTACTCTATCACATGGTACTGCAATACCATGAGATCAGGTTGCAGTGTGTTTTTAAAAGTAGTGCATGCACTACTTTTGATGCAATCCAGTGTGATTTCAGCCTACTCAAATGAATTGCCTGAAATTCGTACCACATTGAATCGCACAGAAAAAGTGGACTTCGTCCATGTGAGATTCAGGTGTGAATCGGCCTCTAAGAGTGTATCTGACATCATAAGGAAGAGTAAGGTGACAGAAAAAAATGTGCAGATTAGGAAGCAGAACTTCAACCTCCAACTTGTTGAGCAGTTTGAAGGGCTCTTACAGTCATAAGAGAGTTGGGTAACACCTGCCCCATTATTTCAAATCCAGAAGCCCAGAGCACTCTTTCTGAAGAGAATCGGTTACATCAAGCTCTTCACTAGAGTGCTATCTATTGAACTGTTGAGTATATCCACTTTCCATCTGCCTTATAGCAGTTTTACTGCTACAGGGTGGCACTCTTGTGCAAAATCATGTATATATACGTGATTTTGCACTTCCCACTCACGGGGCACTCATGCATCACTGGCAGATAGCTTCAGCTGTGAACTGATCTTCGCTGGCACCCACAGATCGTTGGGCAGGGAGGAACAGAGCTCTGCCTATGTTTATATAGGCAGAGCTCTGTTGTGACAGGGGGTACATGATCCATCGCTTCCTCTTGTACCAGCACCACCTAGTGTACACCAAGCACATAGCTAGGCACACACTTAACCCTTTCATCACCCTAGATGTTAACCCCTTCCCAACCAGTGTCATTAATACAGTGATCAGAGTATATTTTTAGCACTGATCACTGTATTAGTGTTGCTGGTTCCCACAAAGTGTCAGTTAGTGTAAAAATGTCCGTGGCAATATCACAGTACTGCTATAAATCGCTGATAGCCAACATTAACCCCTTTACGCCGGCCTCTGGTCCTAGACGCCGAGCGGCCGCACATTTGCGTTCAGGTAAGAAAAAACATAAGTGCTGAGAGGGCACGCCCTGCGCGCTCCCAGCACACATGTCCGGTACTCACGGAAAGGTCCCGGTCTGCTCTTTCGATCCTGTTACACATGATCCCTAAACCACGCCCCGCCCGCCCCGCCTCCCAGTTCTGAAACTCTTAAAGGGCCGGGAGGCGCCAGCAGGAAGGGGTTAATTGTACCAAAAAAAAATTCCAGTATATGCCCCATAGTTTGTAGATGCTATAACTTTTGTGCAAACTAATCAATACATACTTATTGGGATTTTTTTAACAAAAATATGTAGCAGAATACATTTTGGAATAAATTTATTTAAGAGATTTGATTTTTACATTTTTTTTACTGGATATGTTTTTTAGTAAATAAAAGAAATTGGGTTTTTTTTTTTCAAAATAGTCTTTTTTGTTTATAACACAAAAAGTAAAAGCTGCATACATGTATGAAGAAATTTTTTTTTTTTTTTTTTTTTTTTTTAATGGATATGTTTTATAGCAAAAAGTCAAAAATATTTATTTGTTTTTTTTTTAATTGTTGGTCTTTTTTGTTTATAGCGCATACAATAAATAGCGCAGAGGTGATCAAATAACACCAAAAGAAAGCTCTATTTATGGGGAAAATTACATGAATTTCATTTGTGTACAGTGTTGCATGACTATGCAATTGTCAGTTCAAGTAACACAGAGCCGTATCGCAAAAAATGGCCTGGTCAGGAAGGAGGGTAGGAGGGTAAATCTTCCGGAACTGAATAAATTTGTTCTTTACTGTAGTTCTAAGGGTACAGAGGTTTTCAATAAAAGCAAGGTGGGACTTCATACAAGGCTCCAAATTCTTGTTCAGAAATACATATTACAACGTAAACATTTGTGGGACTGATGGGGTTTTTCCTGTTTGGGAAAATAATACCTTTGTATTCATCTGTGATGTTCCAAAATATTGAAAATGTTTACCTTATGTCCTCCTCATAATAAATTGTGCTTTGTATTTTAAAGCAATTCTATAAATAAAAAAGTCATGTCAATATGCTTTTATGTCACATTGCCATGGTGACAAAACAGCTTAAGCTGTTGCGCAGCCATAACTGGAATAAAATATAAGTAATATAGCAGGTAAAGGCAATTGTGAAAAACGATTTGGAAAAATACGATAAAACTCTAGATACTTAACATTCTACCACATGGCTAAAAGATTGACTTACAGTATATGCTTTAAAACAGGGCTCAAAATTTCAAGTCCTGAGCCTCTAGCCAGGCCTTAAGAATTACTCGCCACCAGTTGCCCCACCCAACCCCTACCCTGCCCCACCCTTAAACACGCCCCCCACAGCCAGGTCCTCTACCCCCCTTCACAACCCCCCCATCCCCAAAGTCAAGTCCTCTAGTCCCCTTCACACACACCCCACCTTCCATAGCCATGTCCTTCACCCGCCTTCAAACCTCTCCACCCCCATGTCCTGTATTCCCCCTTCACACCCCCCTCCTACCCACAGCCATGTCCTTTACCCCCATCACACCCTATGTAATATAGCACTAAAACATTTGCTTATAAAGGCAGTAATGATTTCTACAGTGCAATAGTAGCCAATCACATTTTATCTTTACTATATTGATCACAGTCAGATCAATAAAATATCATTGCCAATTGCTGGTATCGGTTATTTTAATTCTATTTATTATTCAGTGTAATAATTACACTAAATAAAGAAAAAAATAACCAATACCAGCAATCATATTCCATTGATCTGACTGTGATAAATAACATAAGGATAAAATATGATTGGCTACTATAGGGACCTTAGGAGAGAGGGAGAGAGGGAGAGAGAGAGAGAGAGAGAGAGAGAGAGAGAGAGACCCAGCCATATGTTCTGTCCATGTTGCCAAATCCTGGACCAGAAGATACTATTATACAAGTATTCTTATAAAAGCTTAACTGTGACAAACATAGTATTTCTGCCCAGTCTTTGTTATTATTTCACATGTACAGTGCCAGACAGCTAGGTCCGTGCTACTGCATGTATGAAGTGGTCACCTTGCTGTATATTATTAAGTTAACCTGTTTATTGCAATAGAGTTTATATGCTCCTCTTGTTATTTTAAAAGCTACTAGGAAGCACTGAGTAGATAGGCTGATTCTGAGTTTCAGTGCCACACCACAGTTTCTACCGGTGAGAAGTTCCATTTTAGGCTGGTGGGGCAACACTTCGAAGATACATCCGTGGCCATTGATCTTGTCTTCAGGTCTCTGACACAAAGACAGACACCACATTATCCTTAGGGAACCCTGCAACTGGACTTTGCTGCAACATTCATCTGCAGGTATCTCTATTAATAACTATATATAGCTGGGTATACACTCATCGGCCAGTTTAATAAGTACACCTTTTCAATTGCTTGGTAAGACAAACGGCTAATCAGCCAAACATATAGCAGCAACTCAATTCATTTAGGCATCTAGACGTGGTGCAGACGACTTGCTAAAGTTCAAACCGAGCATCAGAATGGGGAAAAAAGGGGATTTAAGTGACTTTGAATGTGAAATGGTTGTTTGTGTCAGACGGGCTGGGATTTACTGGGATTTTTATGCACAACCATCTCTAGGGTTTACAGAGAATGGTCTGAAAAAGAGAAAATATCCAGTGAGCAGCATTTCTGAAGATGAAAATGCCTTGTTGATGTCAGAGGTCAGAGGAAAATGGGCAAACTGGTTCAAGATGATAGAAAGGCAACAGTTTCTCATGTCAATATGAACCAAAATCTCTGAGGAATGTTTCCAACACTTTGTTGAATCTATGCTATGAAGAATTAAAGTTCCACCCCAAAAGTAGAAGCTTCGCCAGGTTTTCTCCTCCCTACATCTACTTCCATATTTGTCACCTTTTGGGGAGGAGGGGGGAGCAGATACTAGGTTTTGGCAGGTACCCACTTTCACTTCCAGTTCTGTTCGCTGTGGTGAAGTGAGACAGAAGTTCGGCCCCGCTCCTTCCTCCCGCAGTCTCCTGGGAACTGTCAGAGGTCCCAGAAGACTGCCGGACCAATAAGGATGCGCAGTGCAATCCAGGGGCGGACTGACAACTCATGGGGCCCCCGGGCAATAGGGGATCATGGGGCCCCTGTGTCCTTGCCCAAACTCAAAAAAGCCTATGAAAAAGGTACCAGGGGCATCTCATGGGGCCCCCTACTAACCCCGGGCCCTCGGGCAGTGCCCGAGTTTCCAAATGGCCAGTCCGCCCCTGGTGCGATCCATGCATGTGCAGTGGGCACCCGGCTGTGAAGCCGCAAGCTGTTACAGCTTGGTGCCCACAGTTGAGATGCTGGTGCCGGGGAGAAAAGGGACGGCGTAAGTGAGCACGTCGCTGGACCCTGGGACAGGTGAGTGTGTGTTTATTAAAAGTCAGAAGCTACAGTTTTTGTAGCTGCTGACTTTTAATAAACACAAATATATCTGGAATTCCCCCAAAAGAGGGATACACCATCTTGGGTATCAAATATTTACTAATAATTCTCTCACACAATATAAAAATTTGTATGTTAATTATTTCTGTTGGTTTTACCCCTGGTTCATACTGAATACGGCTTTGAAACTGCGTTATTTCACTTGATATAGCGCGATTTCAAAGCTGCTGGTCAGTGCGATTTCATGTGCAGCTTGCCTGACATCTGTGTGACTTCATGCACTGATGTCTATGCAAGTCGCATACGAAATTGCCAAAGTTAGTGCACGAACCTTTTTTCAAAATCAGAACCGCACCGCAAAGTCAGAGTCGCACCATTTTGAACGGTTCTACAGGTATAAATAGGGTGCAACTTGGGACTGTCTAAACGCATGACAAGTTGCAGCATTGTGAAGCAGGGCTTAAAGTGATACTAAACACACACTGTTTAATTTCCATGATCCCTTCTCTTTCTGTATATGGATGATGGCACTGCAATTATTTTAATAACAAAAACATCTAAGTACCTTTTTCCTAATCGATCTACAGCTGTCACATGACCCAGTTCTTTCCCAGCCTGTCTGCAGGGAAACATAGGCAGGAGGAGCTTCTAGTCCTCTGCTGTTGGTCACATGTTCAAAATAAAAAAAAAGTCAGTAAAAATAAATAAATAATATCAATAAACTGTTTTAACCGCTTTCTGACCGCCCGCCTGCAATGTACTGCGGCAGGGCGGCAGCTACAGGCAAAGCAACGTACCTGTACATTGCTCTGGCTGTACTAACACAGGAAGACTCTGCGCACTGCCCCCTTTTGACTGCTGTGTCCAGTGGACACAGCGGAATGAAGATCCCGATGAATGGGACCCAGTGATCATGTGATCGCTATGTGATCACATAATCACAATGTAAGCAAGCTGTTATGAATCATTCTAATTCATAACAGCTCTGCTTCTCTTCTTAGTGAGCTGTGATTGGCCCACAGCTTTCACATGATACATAGGGCCAATCACAGCACCCTGTACCATGTGACCAGCTCCAGCCAATCACAGATCACTAACTTGGGCTGTTAAAAATTTAACTCAACAGTTCATGAATGAGTTAGGTTCATGACAGCAAGCTTTTCATTTCAGGAGAAATGATCTTTATTTCTCCTGCAAAGCAAAGTGTAAAAGTGCTCACCCCCCCAGAGTAGTACAATGTTACTATGGTAACATTGTACTATTCTGATAAAGGTATTTAAAAAAAAAATAATGTTTTTTTCTTAACTACTTGCTAACTTCTTACCCGTATTTTGCGGGCGAGCAGTGGCTATGGGCAAAGCGACGTAATCTTACTTTGCTTCCTATTTCGGGGTGTGAATGCACCTGCCCCCCGTCTGTCCAGGAACAGAAGAGAGAAAACCACACCGAGTAAAAGCACTACATTTTACACACACACACATTAGATTAGCATGTTTAACCCTTTGATTGCCCCTATTAACCCATTGATAGCCCCATCACCCAGCCAGTGCCATTAGTACAGTGTCAGTATATAGATTTTTCACTGATCACTGTATTCCTGCCTCTAGTGACATCAGATAGTGTCAGGGTCAGTTAGCGCCCCTCCCACCCAGGGTCAGCTAACGTTAGATTGCCCGCACACTATCACACTCATGCTATAGGTTGCTGATCAACACCAGTACTAGCATAGTGTTTGTACGGATCAATATATTGATCAAGAACAGAACTAAACTAGTGCCTGATTTGCATAGTGTTCCCAAAATGCAGTGTTAGCAGGATCAACCCCGTTTGCTGCCAGCACTAGCATTTACCCCCTCCACTGTTTTTTGTACCACCTTGTACCAACATGTTTGGGCCTAACCCTCAACACGGGCATTACAGAAAATAATGAATTGTGGTCATATTGATCCACAGACCCGATTCGTCATATACCTATGTTCTCTGCTAGTACATATATGCCCAACATGGACCAGCAATGTACTGGTACGTCACTGGACTTTGAGTGATTATACCGAGATGATGCCTGCAGCTACTGGCATCATCCTGGTATCGTTTTTTTCAGCTGGGGGTCGGATTTCATGAAAAAGCAATCCTAGTGGACAATTAGTTGCTGAATTGTTTTTACAAGCAGCGGGAAGGGACATCCCCCCCCCCTCCTGCCACCTTTCACAGTTTTCTTGGGCTCTCCTGTCACACAGGGTAATCCGAGAATGCAGCCAGAAGTTCTGCTGGCTTACTATAGAGCTGATCAGAGACCAGAATGGCTCCAATCATCTCTATGGTCTAAGATACGGGAACTAGGAGCATTGTATCCGGACTTTAATAGCGCCATTTGTAGATTGGGAAAGCATCTGATCACATTGATCTTGGTGAGATCAGATGATATACAGTAAGGGCAGATGTAAGGGCAGAGGAGATACCTAGCGTCTAATAGAACCCAGATTTCTCAAAAAAGAATACCTGTCAATGCCTATTGCAGTCACAGGGGATATTTACATTCCCTGTGATAGCAATAAAAGTGATAAAAAAAAGAAAGGCACAGTATCGCCACGAACATCACGGTTTCTGAATTTAAAACATGTTTGGGCCTAACCCTCAACACAGGCATTACAGAATATAATGAATTGTGGTCATATTGATCCACAGACCCAAATCGTCATATACCTATGTTCTCTGCTGGTACATATATGCTCAACATGGACCAGCAATGTACTGGTACGTCACTGGACTTTGAGTGATTATACCGGGATGATGCCTGCAGCTACAGGCATCATCCTGGTATCGTTTTTTTCAGCTGGGGGTCGGATTTCATGAAAAAGCAATTCTAGTGGACAATTAGCTGCTGAATTGTTTTTACAAGCAGCGGGAAGGGACATCCCCCCCCCTCCTGCCACCTTTCACAGTTTTCTTGGGTTCTCCTGTCCCACAGGGTAATCCGAGAATGCAGCTGGATGTTCCACTGGCTTACTATAGAGCTGATCAGAGACCAGAATGGCTCCAATCATCTCTATGGTCTAAGAGACTGGAACTAGGAGCATTGTATCCGGACTTTAATAGCGCCATTTGTAGATTGGGAAAGCATCTGATCACATTGATCTTGGTGAGATCAGATGATGTACAGTAAGGGCAGATGTAAGGGCAGAGGAGATACCTAGAGTCTAATAGAACCCAGATTTCTCAAAAAAGAATACCTGTCAATGCCTATTGCAGTCACAGGGGATATTTACATTCCCTGTAATAGCAATACAAGTGATAAAAAAAAAGAAAGGCACAGTATCGCCACGAACATCAGATCGAGGGCAGTAATTCTAGCACTAGACCTCATGTGTAAATATAAATTGGAGACCTGTAAAGTCTTTTAACCTCTTGCCTACTGGACACTTTTACCCCCTTCCTGCCCAGACCAATTTTCAGCTTTCAGCACTGTTTCCCTTTGAATGACAATTGCTCGGTCATGCAACATTGTACGCATATGAATTTTGTATAATTGTTTTCACACAAGCAGAACTTTCTTTTGGTGGTATTTAATTGCCACTGGGTGTTTTATTTTTTGCACTATAAACAAAAAAATTGCAAAAAAATGTGAAAAAAAAATGTTTCTTTGTTTCTATTATAACATTTTACAATCAGGTAATTTTTCTCCTTCACTGATGTGCAATAATGAGGCTGCATTGATAGGCAGCACTGGTGGGCACTGATAGGAGGCACTGATGAGGTGGCACAGATAGGCAGAACTGATGGGCACTGATAGGCAGCACTGATAGGTGGCACTGATAGGCGGCAGTGATGAGCTGGCACTGATATGCAGCAATGATAGGCGCTGATAGGAAGCACTGATGGGCAGCACTGATGGGCACTGATGGGTGGCACTGACAGCACTGACTGGCGGCACTGCTGGGCAATGACTGGCTGCACTGCTGGACACTGATGGGTGGCACTGCTGGGCAGCACTGATGGATGGCACTGATGGGGGCACTGGTGGGTGGCACTGCTGGGCACAGGTGGGTGGTACTGATGGGCAGAGGTGGGTGGCACTGCTGGGCACAGGTGGGTGGCACTGCTTGGCATTTGTGAGTGGCACTGTTGGGCATAGGTGGGTGGCACTGCAGTGCCCTGATGATCAGTGCCGATCTGTTTTCTGACAATTGCTGTTTACCGGCAGTACTTTCCTCATGCTGTGACAGCATAAGGAAAGTGCAGCCGATAACAGGCAACTGCATTTACCCGGTGATCTGCTATGTCATTGGACACAGTTGATCATGTGGTAAAAGGCTGCTGTGATTGGCCTTTTACCGCATCATGTGATCAGCTGTGTCCTTAGGACACAGCAATCACAGAGATCGCCGGGTGCGCGCCGCTGGGGGTGCGCAGGAGGATGCATTCTGGGAGGACATCATATGAGGCCTCCTAGAACTAGACAACCGTGCTGTAGCTGTCATTCGGCTATAGTGTGGTTGGCAAGTGGTTAAAGCATCGCCAATTGATATTAAAAATGTATGTACTTTGTCGCCACTGCACGGGCATGTGCAGTTTTAAAGTATGTCATGTTCGGTATCTATTTACTCTACGTAACATCATATTGTATACTTTATCAAACAATTGGGCAATATATTGTGTTTTTGTGCATTATTCTAAAAAAAAAAATTCCCAAAAGATCTGCATTTGAAGAATCGCTGCACAAATACTGTGTGACGTAAAAAAAATTCAACACCCACCGTTTTATTCTCTAGCGCCTCTGCTATAAAAAACATATAATATTTGGGGATTCAACTTAATTTTCTAGCAAAAAAACCCTGTTTTTATATGTGAACAAAAAGTGTCAGAAAAGGCTTGGTCTTCAAGAGTGGGTGATGTTAGGCATAAGTGTCTAATGTTGGCCCTGAAATGCCAGGATAGTAGAAGCAACCCTTCCAAATGACCCCTTTTTGGAAAGTAGACACTCCAAGGTATTTGCTAAGAGGCATGGTGAGTATTTTGCAGATCTCATTTGCTGCCACATGTTTTTGGAAAATGAAAAAAGAAAACAAAAATGTATTTTTTCTTTTCTTTTTTTCTTCTTCAAAACCCTGTGACAAAAATGATATCTGTAAAATACTCACCATTCCTCTTATCAAATTGTTTGGGGTGTTTACTTTCCAAAAAGGGGTCATTTGAGGGGGGGGGGGTTGTATTTTCTTGGCATTTTAGGGCCTCCGAAACTGTGATAGGTAGTGGGGAAGTGATATGAGGAAATATGCCCTTTGAAAGCCTGGAGGTGGTCATTGAATTTTGGGGTCCTGTATGTAGCTAGGCTTCCAAAAAGCCTCTCACATGTGGTATCCCCATACTTGGGAGAAGTAGGAGAATGTGTTTTGGGGTGTTATTCCACATATACCCATGGCATGTATGAGCACTGTATAATTTAAATGACAACTTTGTGTAAGGAAAAAAACTATTGTCATTTTCGAAAAATGTGTGGCAAAAAATAAAATGTTTAAGGGACTCAACATGCCTCTATGCAAAATTCTTGGGGTGTCTACTTTACAAAAAAGGGTCATTGGGGGGGTTATACTGCCCTGGTATTTTAGCACCTCAAAAAATGTCATAGGCAGTCAGAAAGTAAACGCTGTGGAAATTCCAATATATATATACACCATAGTTTGTAGACACTATAACTTTCACACAAACCAATTAACATACATGTATTGGGATTTTTTTTTATAAAAGACATGTAGCAGGATACGTGTTGGTTTAAATTTATGACTAACTTTGAGTTTATTGGATATTTTTTATAACCAACAGTGAAAAATATTGTTTTTTCAAAATTTTAGGTCTTTTTATGTTTATAGCGCAAAAAGTAAACAAATCACAAAGGTGATCAAATACCACCAAAAGAAAGTTGTTTGTGTGAAAAAAGTACATACATTTTGTTTGGGTGCAGCATTGCATGACTGCGCAATTACCAGTTGAAATACAGTTGCAAGAAAAAGTATGTGAACCCCTTGGGATTACGTGGAGTTTTGCATGAATTGGGCATAAAATGTGCTCTGAACGTCATCTAAGTCACAACAATAGAAGAACACAGTCTGCTGAACATAATACTACACAAACATTAGATGTTGCCATGGTTTAATAGCACTTAACATGTAAACATTCACAGTGCAGGGAGGAAATGTATGTGAGGCCCTAGCTTAATGACTTCTCCCAGAGCTAATTGGAGCCAGGAGTGAGCCAACCTTGACTCCAATCAGTGTGATGATATTGGATGTGTTGCTGACAGCTGTCCTGCCCTTAAAAAACAGGTTTACTGTTTTGGGTGTTTTGGGTTTACTGGTTTCAAGAAGCACTGTCTGATGTGAACCATGCCTTGCAGAAACGAGCTCTCAGAAGACCTACGATCAAGAATTGTTGACTTGCATGAAGCTGGAAAGGGTTACAAAAGTATCTCCAAAAGCCTTGATGTTCATGTGTCCACGGTAAGACAGACTGTCTACAAATGGAGAAAGTTTAGCACTGTTGCTACTCTCCCTAGGCATGGTCGTCCTGTAAAAATGACTGCAAGAGCACAGCGCAGAATGCTGCATGAGGTAAAGAAGAATCCCAGAGTGTCTAAAGACCTACAGAAATCTCTGTTACATGCTAACATTTTTGTTGACACATCTACAATAAGGAAAACATTAAACAAGAATGGAGTACATGGGAGGACACCACGGAGGAAGCCATTGCTGGCCAAAAAGAATATTGCAGCACGTTTGAAGTTTGCAAAAGAGCACCTGGATGTTCCACAGCACTACTGGCAAAATATACTGTGGACAGATGAAACCAAGATTGAGTTGTTTGGGAAGAACACACAACACTATGTGTGGAGAAAAAAAGCCACAGCACAACATCAAAACCTCATCCCCACTGTAAAACATGGCGGAAGGAGCATCATGGTTTGGGGCTGCTTTGCTGCCTCAGGGCCTGGATGGATTGTTGTCATTGATGGGAAAATGAATTCCAGAGTTTATCAAGACATTTTGCAGGGAAACGTAGACCATCTGTCCGCCAACTGAAGTTCCGCAGAGGATGGGTGATGCAACAGGACAATGACCCAAAGCATACAAGTAATTCAACAAAACAATGGCTGCAACAGCATAGAATACGCCTTCTGGAGTGGCCCAGTCAGAGTCCTAACCTCAACCCCATTGAAATGCTGTGGCATGACCTTAAGAGAGCGATTCACACCAGACATCCCAAGAATATTGCTACACTGAAACAGTTTTGTGAAGAGGAGTGGTCCAAAATTACTCCAGATCGTTGTGCAGGTTTGATCTGCAACTACAGGAAACGTTTGGTTGAGGTTATTGCTGCCAAAGGAGGGTCAACCAGTTATTAAGTCCAAAGGTTCACATACTTTTTCCTCCCTGCACTGTGAATGTTTACATGTTATGTGCAATTAAACCATGGCAACATCTAATGTTTGTGTAGTATTATGTTCAGCAGACTGTGTTCTTTTATTGTTGTGACTTAGATGACGTTCAGAGCACATTTTATGCCCAATTCATGCAAAACTCCAAGTAATCCCAATAGGTTCACATACTTTTTCTTGCAACTGTAGCACAGTGCCAAACAGTAAAAAATGGGCTGGTCATGAAGGGGGGTAAATCTTCCGGAGGGCAAGTGGTTAAATTGGCATACAAATATATATTTGAAATCAAATCCTTATTATTTTGTGGAAATAACATGGTATTGGCGTATTTCTACCTGTCACATGTCCCTCCCCTCCTGCCTATGTCTAAGAATAAGAGAGAGGTGAATAACCATTAATCTACATGTAATATCCCTCCCCCATTGTGTTTAGCTGGTTATTGGGCATGGAGGAGGATGGAGGGAATGGGCTGTCATTTACCACTGTGTATATGCCAACGTGTGTCATAATCACATGGGCTGCTCAAATGTAATAGGGAAGAAATACTCAGCATAGAAACTCACTGCATGTGCAGAGTTGTCACTACAGCTGCAAAATCCCGAGTTCAATTGGGGACATGAACAGAAGGTGGAGATAGAGAACAGCAGTATCAACCACGTGTTTTGCAGGATACAGAAAACAAATCTCATAGTGACTGAGTGAGTATGAACAGCATTTAATATAGCATTAATTTATAGTTTTTTATGATGTGTGTTTAGTGCCATTTTAAACTACTGTTTTATATGATTAGCTCACACGTGGTCTTTGGACTCTTCTTCAGATGGCTGCATTTCTCTACTGGTTAAACCGTTTATCATACAAATCCGATTGCACATGCCATCATACAACCTTATGTAGTTGAACAGAATTAGAAGACACTTAAAGTTTATGTACAGCCTAAACATGTGTGTTTGTTGGTTTTGGATAGAGTAAGGAAAGGTTAAGGTCTTTTTTTCTGTGTCCCATCGGGAAGGTGTCCCTTTACGTCCTGTCTCTTTGACACAGCAAATAGTAAGAAGTGTTCTCTGTGAAGCAAGGAGAAATCCCCTCTTGTAACCAGAACAGGTTTTCCAATTGGAGATTCCCCACCTCCTTTTCCAGTGACAGCTCGAACATTTTGGCTTTCCCATTACATTCTGTAATGGAGACAATGGACACAGGATCAATAGTGAGATTATATCTCCCCAACAGAACCTACTCCTTGTGATCAAGCCCATTGAGGGTGGAACTCATACGGAGAGCGAGATATGTCAGATGGAAACACCATGTATGCAGCTACTTCATATTTCATGGAATAAAGCACTAAGAAGAATTTATAATGGAGTGGGACAACTAGTCCGTGAAAGACAGGTGGAGAAGGTTTGGAGCAGTGCCATGTTTCTGTGTATGCTTTTACTACCGTATTTTTGATTTCCCATCAATTTCTGTACCAGAGACAATGGTCACCAGATTATATCTCCCCAGCAGAAATATAGACTTCAGTAAAGAGTACTAACCCTTCCCTGCTGTATCCAAAAAACTGTTTTGACTTTTACATACACTTTGATTTTTACTTCAGTGTGACTGTAAATTCAGAAATTTTAGAAATGTAGTATTGTATTGGCATAATACCACCACAACGTGACCTCCACACTTATGTTTTACATCCAAAACACCAAATTTCTGCTTAAATTCTGAAAATCTTGCATTCCCTAGCTTGCTCAATTTTGTCTTCATATGTGTATATCACACATTATGCACAATCATATGGATACCTACAGATATAGATCTGGTAATTTCTTTAGTTTCTCTGTTCAGTCATTTATACTGTATATCAACCATAAAAAGTGATTATTTACAAGTCTAACAAACAAAATGTATAGTGGGTATATAAATAGTAGATATGGGTTGGGTATAAAATCTGGTTGTTTACAAATCTCTATACCAAGGCTGAAAATTACAAACACAACTGGGTGACATTACCCAATTGTCCCTTACCAGAGAGGCTCAGTCTGAAGTTTCAATCAAAGGATCCCTTAAAAAAAGACTGTACCTATTGTTTTGTATGCATACCTGACAATGTCGGGGCAAGCTCCTAATGAGACGACGGATGGTGTCCTGGGGTATTTCTCCCAGATCTGTACCAGGAAATCACTGAGCTCCTGCACAGTCTGAGGTGCAACCTGGTGGTGTCGGATAGACCAAAACATGATATTCCAGAGGTGTTCTATTGGATTTAGGTCAGGAGCGTGTGGGGGCCATTCAATTGTATCAATTCCTTCATTGTTCAGGAACTGCCTGCATACTTTTGCCACATGAGGCCATTGTCGTGCACCAGGAGGAACCCAGGACCCACTGCACCAGCGTAGGGTCTTAAAATGGGTCCAAGGATTTCATCCTGATACCTAATGGTAGTCAGGGTGCCATTGTCTAGCCTGTAGAGTTAGGTGCGTCCCTCCATGGATATGCCTCCCCAGACCATCTTTGACCCACCACCAAAACGGTCATGTTGAATGATGTTACAGGCAGCATAACGTTCTCCACGACCTCTCCAGACCCTTTCACATTTGTCACATGTGCTTAGGGTGAACCTGCTCTCATCTGTGAAAAGCACAGGGTGCCAGTGGCAGACCTGCCAACTCTGGTGTTCAATGACAAATGCCAATCAAGCTCTATGGTGCCGGGCAATGAGCACAGGGCCATGTTTCTGATTGTTTGGTCAGAGACATTCACACCCGTGACCTGCTGGAGGTCATTTTGTAGGGCTCTGGCAGTGCTCATCCTGTTGCTCCTTCCACAAAGGAGCAGATATCAGCCCTGCTGATGGATTAAGGACCTTCTACGGCCCTGTCCAGCTCTCCTACAGTAACTGCCTGTCTCCTGGAATCTCCTCCATGCTTTTGAGACTGTGCTGGGAGACACAGCAAACATTCCGGCAATGGCACAATTGATGTGCCATCCTGGAGTTTTACTGCCTGTACCACCTCTGAAGGGTCCAGGTATTGCCTCATGCTACCAGTAGTGACACTCTACTCTAGCCAAATGCAAAACTAGTGAAAAACAGTCAGAAAAGATGATATCAATAACACCAAAGCAGCTGAAACTGATTAACAACCCCCTCTGCTACTTAAATGACCAGATCAATATCCCAGGAGTTTAATTGACTTGATGCTATACTCTGATTAAAAAGTGTACCTTATTTTAAGCAATGTATAAACAACAGTGGTTATACTTAAAGCAATTCTAAAGGTTAATTTTTTTTTGGTGGTGGAAAAATAACTTGTCTATACTTTCCAACTGTGTGCAGTGGTTTTGCACAGAGCAGCCTGGATCCTCCTATTCTCGGGTCTCCCGCTGGCGCACATTGCCCCTCCCTCCTGTTGAGTGCCCCCACAGCAAGCAGCTTGCTATGGGGGCATCCGCTGCTCCGTGTGTCCATTCACACTTGGCGCTGCTGCAAACAGAAGGTTTTTTTTTAACTTCATGCATAGAATGCATGAAGGTAAAAAACCTTCAGCCACTTTAAAATGATACAAAGTTGTGAATAAATACAAATAATATACTGTATGCAAATAAAGAAAAATGTCTATGTGAGTCCAAGATTGTAACTAGTATTCAGTATTCCAAAGTTTCCTGTGCACCACATGTGTGCTCCACTCCACCAAGTACCAATCAACATTCACCAAACTCAAGTGACCCCTTGTATACACAAGAAAGTCAAAACTCGCTTGTTGGTATGGTATACACCTCAGGACCAAAGATACAAACCAGGGACAATATGTGGTTAATCAGAAAAGAAGCCAAAAAAGCCATGTCTACAAAATGAGCCGCCTTCAAGTCTATAGGGCTCACTACATACTGTATACCCAGCTTGTGCTGATGCTTTTAAAATGGCAGGGGTAAGCATTTAAAGAAGATGACTGTCATGCTGAGATACCTAAGCAGCCTTAAAATGCCCAAATATGATATTAACTCTAAACCTGAGGTAACATATATACTAACATAGCAATAAACATCACAGTAATAAACTGATAAATACTATTACAGTGGACCCAGCCTCTGATCTTAACCTTTGAAACTGCACTCTAAGTTGTTATAATAGTGAAATCTTGCCTTTCAGGGATAGTTCTTTTATTTGGTTGTATTCTCTCTCTCTGTCAGAGCAAATGTATTAGGCTTATGGAAACTGTTCTGTCACCTGCCTGAGCTCATGATGGATAACTGATACCCTGTCTGGGCAGCTGTAGTAGGGTAGAACCTTCAGTTTTCTTTAATGTAACCATGACAGCAACTTTGTATGTTTTGAGCGTTCGTTATCCGCCCTTAGCTTAGGTAGCAGATTAGAAGGACTTACATTCTGACATCTACCCTTATTATTATTATTATCTCCTAGATTGTAAGCTCGAAAGAGCAGGGCCCTCAATCCCCTCACGTTTTGCATTGTATTGGTATTGTTCTGTCACATGTTCTGTCCCCCTTTGTAATGTACAGCACTGAGCGAACTATTGGCGCTTTATAAATACTGTATAATAATAATAATTATAATACAGGATTTATATAGCGCCAACAGTTTACGCAGTGCTTTACAAAATGAAGGTAGACATTACAGTTACAATACAATTTGGTACAAGAGGAAACAGAAGGCCCTGCTTGTTAGAGATTACAATCTAAGAGGAAGGGTTGAGTTATACAAAAGGTAATAGCTGTGAGGGGATGAGCTGATGGAGGAAATAAATGGCGATTGACTAGGTAGAAGCAGGATAGGATTTTGACCTTTAGACGATCCCTGAAAACCTTTCTCTTTAAAGAATTAAAGAGAAAGGTTTACAAGGATCGTCTAAAGGTGGATAGATTAGGAGACAGCCGGACAGATTGGGGTAGGGAGTTCCATAGGATGGGAGAAGCTCGGGAGAAGTCCTGGAGGTGAGTATGGGAGGAGTTGACATGGGAACTAGAGAGCAGACGGCCTTGGGAGGATCGAAGAGAGTGGTTTGGATGATATTTTGAGACCAGGTTGGTGATGTTGCTGGGGGCAGAGTTATGGATGGCTTTGTAAGTTGTTGTTAGTATTTTGAATTTTATTTGTTGAGCGAGTGGAAGCCAGTGGATTGGCAGAGAGGGGTCGCAGACACTGAATGGTTGGTAAGGTGGATGAGCCTGGCAGCAGTATTCATGATGGACTGGAGGGGGGATAGTCTATGTAAAAGTATACTTATGTGCCTACAATGAGAATACAAATCAATTAATAAAAAAATAAAGTCATCTCTGAGCAGCAAGGCCACACTAATATAACAATTCAAGAGTGAGGATTCTCATTTTTACAAATGCCTATTGCTCACTGGTTCTCTATAACCTAGACTAACATTAATTCTTAAACTCATCCAAATGTACACTGTAATGGGTATACATGCTATGTTATCATATTGATAAGCACCATCACAATGATAATAAAGGGAATCACAGAGGAAATGCCATGAAAATTTTGGTAAATGTATATACGTACTATTTTAGGTGCTAAAAACTCTGCATCAAAATCTTTGCACCTAAATCAAACCTGTCATATCATGTAAAGATCCTAACATAAGCTTTTTTGAATGTCTCCTGTTATTATACATGGGGCCATAAATGAAAGGCAACTTTTTGATGCAATTATTCTGACAATCTTATATTGCTTAGTCAGATACCCACACAGCTACCTGCAGCCACTGTAATTGAGAGTTCAAGATGTTCAACATAATTATACATAGTAAACACCAAATATACCAAATGGAATACACATGCATAAAGTCAGGGATTAGATTCAGGTGTATGAATAACCAATTATATCAAGTAGGTGTTAATATTAATTAATTCCATATGTAGGTTGAAACACAATCATTAACTGAAACAGAAAGAATTGTGGAGGAGGCTTAAAACTGGGTTTGGAACAGCCAAACTCTGCTACTAAGATGAAGTTGCAGAAGACAGTTTCATGTCACAGGTCATAGTAAGCAGTAACTGCTTCTAGGACTCAGCATAGCTCGTTACTCTATGAGCCCTTTAAGGTGGAGTGTTTTGGAGTCTGGACGGCATTGGACCCCTTGGTGAGTCTGAGGTGGACCCTGAGTGGGATTGACATCTTCCTTGAGAGTCCGCCGTAATACCTGATGACGCCACACTGGTGACCAGACCCTGATGCACGTACAGAGCATATACATACAACGCGCAGTTTGCATGTACTTCTGGTAATTACATTATTGTACTATTGCTTCACAGAATATTTGACATCAGGTCTTAACGATTGGATACACAGCCATTGAAATACCATCATATTTGGGACTTTACTGTATTTGAAAAATTTATGAACATACATTAGTCCTTGTCTTTTTTTAAATCACTTTATTTAATGCTGCAAACCAAAAAATTGTATTTGTTACTGAGGTGCCGAGGTATACCTTTTTTGCCAGCAGCTTGTTTCCAGTTTGCTTAATTAATATATAGTTGCGCTCATTCATTTTGTTTATTTATAGGTATCACCCTGGCTATAGCACACACAATTATCACACAGCATTTGATGAACAGCAAATCAGTGTGTATAAAAAAAAGCTTACCAGAAATATACACACGAAAAATCAGTGGCTGATGTGTGCAAAAGTGAACCACACAAGAGAAATACATAACAGAGTACAGCAGAATGCTACTTTAATTAGTCCCAATTGTCCTGCAGGACTCTCCTAATGAAAGCATTTTCCTCAAATGAGTGGAAAAGGAGGGAGCAAGAATGTTAGACTAGTTCACTTGTGGGCTCCCAGTAACCAGAATGAATGTTTAACTCTCTGAGAATTTTGGTAAGTGAAAGGTTCCATATAGAACCAATCACACAGTGTGGGAGAAACTCTTCTGCTGGCTGGTTGGAGCTCTTTACGTTGGTGCACAGTGGAAGTGTAATTCCTTTTTATGACACGTCCCTGGAGATAATGACACAGTAAGCAAAGTTCCCCTTTAATAAAGACAACAAGCTGGGAGTTTACTTTAAACATGTCAAAAAGGGTATGACAGTCATTCAAACTGAGGAGGGGTGGGAGCAGAATTCAGCAGATGTATGTCCCTTTAAGTGCAAGACTTTTGGAACTAGTTGCTTCTTTGAATAGAATAGGCCTGAGATAATATGCTTTTACTTTTTTACAGTCCCTGCCAATCAGGGAAACAGAAATTATTAAGTCTGATGTACTGTGTGCAGTACTTCAGTGGGCTGCTAGTGTAGATAGGCCGCAACCTTGATTGGGCTTGAGTTAGTGTCTCTTTGTGGCAGTCTGTGTTGTAAGGATCCTGAACTTAAGTAACTGACAACAAAAAAAACTGAACTTTTAACATGTGGTGGTGTTGTATGGGATAGGAACCCTCTAACTCTGTCTTTCAATATAAATGATGGCCTTTCTCATTGTTCTCGCGGGAAGGTAGTGGTGCCGATGGTGATGACCCGCTCTACTTGCATGCAGGATCGACAATGCCTGTCAGTACGATCAGCAATATGGAAATCCCTTTCTCCGGTTCTTTCCAGTCCAGCCAGTAGTCTCCTTGATCAGCATTCCACTCTCATACATATCCTGCATCTCTCTCAATCTTCTCCTCTCCTCCCGTGGGTTCCCAAGCTTTCCTCTTTTCTATGCACCCTCCCCTTTGCTCACTCACTTGTGGTCTGTAGTTCTGTTCCAGCTAACTGAATGAAGAAATCCTGCTTACAGCATACATGTCCCAGCATTCTTTGCATTGCTATATGAGTTCCAATGCCAACTGAACTGCAGAATACTGCCATCTTGTGGCTATTTAACAACATGAAATCAGTAACAATGCAGTGTGTATAAAAAAGAACAAGGAGTCCTGGAAGTGATAGTTTGGCCCCCACAGAGCCCTGATCTCATCATCATCATTTCTGTCTGGGATTAAATGAAGAGACAGAAGAATCTGAGGCAGCCTACATCCACAGAGAATTCGTGGTTAGTTCTCCAGTATGATTGGAAAAACCTACCTGCCACGTTCCTTCAAAAACTGTGTATACATGTACCTAGAAAAACTGATGCTGTTTTGAAGATAAAGGGTGGTTACCCCAAATATTGATTTGATTTGAATTTCTCTTCTGTTCACTTACTTTCTATTTTGTTAATGGATAAAAATAAATTATGAGCACTTATTTTTGAAAGCATTCTTCATTTCCAGCATTTTTTCCATGCTTGCCTAAAACCTTTAGACAGTAGTGTATAAAAGCCAAATTGTGAAGTACACAGTTGATGTTATTCTGAAAAATGCCTAGGATGAATCACCAGGTAAACATGTTGTAAAGAAAATGAATCTATTGAGAAACCAATAACACCCATTTACTGCCTGTAGGAAGCTACTGTTCCTCTGTTGTCTTGCTCAGCATACATGCTGGTGTTTTCATCTTCTAGCCAGGCACATTCTGTGTGTGTGTGTGTGTGTGCGCGTGCGTGTGTGGGCGCGCGCGCACCACTGCCACTGTTAATCTAATCAGAATAGTGCAAAACAGCCTTGCACTACCTTGCCTATGACATCACCCAGGGCTAAATTATAATTCTGCTAGGCACATTGCCCTAGGAAAATTATTTTTATGGTCGGTGTTGGTGATGTATCATCTGTTCTGTATCGTATCCACTACTTTTGTTATAACCCCAGCTAACATTCTGAATTCTGCTACTTATGTTCGAGTTCTGCTCAGCCTTCTTCCATTGTAATGGTCCTGCCTGAGTACCACAAATCCTGATCTCTGGCTTATTTATGGATTATATTCTTTGGTACTTTGGGTTGAAAATGTCACAATAACCCAAAACTGCTTCAACAGTCCCTTGTAAAGACCCCAGCCCAGCTTTTCTCAACCATTGTAATGTAAAGGAACCCATTAAATGAGCTATGATAAAGGCTGTAAAGGCATTAGCAGCTTTGCATTGTGATACCACTGATTGTTTTTTTGAAAGGGGTCATAGCCAGAATCCAGTTTTTTTTCTGTTCTTGAGCCCATAAAATCACTTTCAGGTCTCAGGGAACCCCTACCAATAATTATTATATTCACAGCTCACAGTACATTAGCATGATGGTTAGTGGGAAGAATTTTTCTTACATTGGTGCTTAGTAAAAAGATTTATTGTTTTCACCATCTCAGGTCTTAGAAGTAGAAATTGCTCATTGATCAAGGAACCACAGAACCCTGGTTGAGAAAGAAAGACTGTCGTAGACTCTGTATTCTGGGTTAGTTAATGCTGCTGTTGACCGCAGAGTGTTTATGGCATTCCACCACAAGAAAAATGGAGCAGTAGAAATTAAGAAATGACATGCAAAGAGATCATAAATACAGGATAAAAGGAAGATACCAAAACTGGTAAGTTACATGTGTAGAACTTACATTTCCTCATTGTGCTAGTCATCACATTGGAGATTCACAATTGTATGAAATTTGGCTTCACGTGTTGTATGGTTTCAGATAATGGTTTATTAGTGTAATTGCATATATATACTGTAAATCATTCTATGCACCATACTGTATTGCACTCTATATAACAGATTGGGCTACAGATACAGCTCTATATGCTTCATGGCCTCACATATTAAAACTGGGAAATCAATGCTAGCATGCAAACATTTGATAGGTATATATGATATGTAGTCAATAATACAAATTGCAATGCAATATGTAACTATTTCAGAGATCCCAGCTACATAGTCTTTCATAATCAGTAATAAAATATATGCAGCACATGCTAATAGATAATATATCAACCTATTAATTGATATATGTGGCTCTGGAAATTTTAGAGATAGGTCCACAGTTTAGAGTACCCTTGATGTGGGACTGTGGCTTATGCATGCATTTGCAAATGTGTGCAAACAAAACCCTTGCATTTTTAAAGCAAACTGTTAGACTCTTTGTTTGTGATGTGCACTGCCCTTCCATGTGCACCTTACTGCTAAGACTGATTACAGGTTGGGACAGTTGTCATTTTTTGTGCAATTGGCTTATTTGGACGCAGGGACGCACTGGATGCCTTTGCTGTCCTTTTGTATAGCTGGGCGTCACGTGCATCCCTGTACCTTTAAGGAGGGATGGGCTCCTCCAGACACACCTGCCCCTAACCTATCTATTGATATATGTGCTCCTACCATGGAGACTTTGGAAATTTTAGTTAGGTCCACAGTATACAGAGGAACCTTGACGTGGGACTGTGGTTTATGCATGCATTTGAAAATGTGTGCAAACAAAACCCTCTGTTTCAACACAAACTGTTAGACAGGGACAAATTGATTGTTTTATAGGCTGGCTGGTAAGTGTTGCTGGGAAATTCTTTGTTTGTTTGCGATGTTCATGTTTCCATGTGCACCTTACTGCTAAGGCTAGTTATAGGTTGGGACGGTTGCCATTTTTTGTGCAGCATGCTAATATAACACATTAAAAAAATTATGTATGACATATTATACACACTTCAAAACTAAGTTGTAAAAACAGTGCCATCTGTAGCATGTTATGGACATTTTTTTGTTAGCTTTTCAGTGCAGTCTATGCTGCACATTTTAAAACAAAAACAACCTGCGCCACAAGAACTATGTGAAAAATTTTAAATTAAATGCTGCTGTGCCTTGATAAGAATCAAAAAGATTGATAAAAATAAAAAAATCAGTGAAACAATAAAACAGCGCAAAACATGAAATTAATCAAAAATAATTATACACAAATCATAATAAATTCTGTGGTTATAAAATAAATGTCCAAAACCACCAAAATTAAAACAAATATAAAATTTGTGTCCAAATACAAAAAGTGATGAAACCAAAAACAAAGAAAGTCCCCTTTAAACATACAAATAGTGCTCCAAAAAATGTTTTAGGATAAGTGTAATACAGAGAAAAGACCCCACAGATCCACACCTTCCTGTGAATACTGATGTATTCCGCACTCACCAGAGATAAGAAGAAATTGCACTTTATGGATACAATATTATCCTCCAATTCTCAGGGAAAATTTAGTCTCCATAGCCTCCTCCATATACAAGAGCTTTCTTACATCCAACTTCAAAAGGGATTTCCCCTCATAACGATGTGTTATATAGGAAGACAAAGGACAACCAATAGTGCAATATTGCAAAGACTTTTAATCGAATAAAATAGTGCTCAATCTACTCACAATATAACTTAAAATAAGTCGCCAATTCACATAATCCTCCAAAACAGACTTTCTAGTGTAAAACGGATTCCAGAAAGTAAACAAAACTGGCAGCACCGGATATGATGTCACACGCTCAGCATAGGAAACGTACATCGCTGATGCGTTTCGCCCCTCCTCCAGGGCGTTACCATGTAAAGCAGGCAAATGGTAACCCGCATATGACCTTAGCATGCAAGCTTGTCTGGCTTTTGAGTTGGAGACATCAAGTTGAAGTTACATTCTGCAGAGCTCAGGGAGGAGAGCTGATTGGAGGAAAGGGATACACCCCTTTCATACAGCACACAGGAAAATAGTAAATCACAGGCCGTGTGCTGGAGCTCTTTCCCCTGTCACCTCAGGAAAACTTGTCAGATGTGATTCATACAGATAACAGAGGAACAGTCAGCCAAAAGAAATGTTACTTAGTGCTCTAGATTGAGACAAGTACACACTATAGAGGGATATGCTTTGTTCATGTTTCATGTCAGAAGTTTACAACCACATTAACTTCAGGATAACTAGTCAATAGATACCATTATTTCTAACTAAGCATACTGGACATTATGATTGTCAGCAATTAACCACTTGAAGTCCAGACACTTTTACACCCTTCCTATCCAGGCCAATTTTCAGCTTTCAGCGCTATCACACTTTGAATGACAATTGCGCAGTCATGCAACACTGTACCCATATGCATTTTTTTTAGCATTTTCTGAGACAGATAAAACTTTATTTTGGTGGAATTTATTCACCACTGGGATTTTTATTTTGTTTTGCTTTATAAATGAAAAAGTCAAAAAATTTTGAAAAAAAGTGTTTTTCTTAAAAAAATTTTGCAAATAAATAACCTTTCTTCATAAATCTTGGCCAACATTTATTCAGTTATCTTTTTAGCAAAAAAAATAACCCAAATTAGTTTATAACCAAAAATTATCATTTTTAAAAAATATGTTTTACTTCTTATTTTTTTATTTTATTATTTGGTTTTTATTTTTACATACTGTCACCCTAGCAGTACAGTGTCACCATAGTGACTCTAACGCGTTTCGTGCCCGAGCACGTTATCAAAGGGAACATGCCTGTGTAACTATGGTGACTTAAGTGCCGTGTGGCGCGCATGTGCAGTTGAGCGTTCAGACGCCACATTGGTCCACTCGCACATGCCCGATACATGCAGTGGCGGCCATTTTCTTGTGGATAGTTAAAATGAAGAAGGAAGTAGAAGATATACATATATAAAGTGATCAAAGATATAGAACTCCGATCTTTATGGGCCCCATTCTTATAGAATATGCTTAGAGGGATGCATAACCCACAATCAGTGTATGGAGGAGTATAATAAATATTAACCGGACCAGAAAAACTGCCTCCATCAAACTGTAGTTCAAAAAAGGCTACCCGCATAAACTTGACTGATGTCTTAAGGTTGTGGGACTACAAGTTACAGTATAACCTTTATTTATAAAAAAGGGGGAATAGTCTGTGCTAAACATGACCTATGAAGCACAGACATTGTGCACTAATATTATAAATTGTAATAAACATAATAAATACCACAATGAGTAAAACCTGAGTAGAGGATTAATACATGAATAAGAATAGTAAAATTCATAATATAAATAAAATGCCAGATGTGAATGCTAGGATACAATGAAAAAGGAAGGGATAATAAAAGACACAGTCATAATTTAAAATCAATAGACATAAATGATATAACAATTAGAAATATATAAAATAATACAATAGCACAATCACAATTTAAAATCAATGGAAATGAACCATATTACAAGCAAAAATATATAAAAAATTTATAAAAATATATATATAATACTGGCTTGTTGATCTATGACGAAATCAAGATCTCCTCTATGGAGGATGGAGTCGCAACAGGGACACCAAATCCTCCATAATAAATGATTATGCCAAAAAAATCCATATGGGATATATAATAAACCATAAATAATAATGTATTGCAGAAACTAGGGATATTACCAGGGGGGAGGGTAAGAGGTTAACTAGTATCAATAAAACGATTGATGTCAAGAATAATGTTTAAGCCTTGAGGAGAAAGAGTTTGTAGCTGGAAAATCCATTTGGTCTCTAACATGGACACAGCTCTGCGTTTAAAAACTCCTCTCCAGTGTTTTTTTAATGATATCAATACCAGTAAATTTCAGGCAATGTGGGTTTCTGTTATGTGATTTACGAAAATGCATGGAGAGCGAATGTTCCTTATATCCCTTTTTGATATTGTATAGGTGCTCTCTAAGCCTGTCCCTAAGCCTTCTAGTGGTCCTTCCCACATACTGCTTACCACAAGAACATTCTAAAAGATACACGACATGCGTGCTATTGCACGTAATGACTGACTGTATGTCATATATTTTTCTTGTGGAGTTAGAATAAAAAGTTCTTAGAGGCTTTTTGTGGACTCCATTGTTAACGCATAACATACATCTATTACATGGGTAGAAACCATAATTAATCACGCTATTGTCATTTTTGGCGCCCCCTAGTGCCTCTTTTTATGCATTTACCATTTTATTATTAATTTACCATTTCATTTGTCATATTGTATGTTTTTTTTTTCCCCATTTGTATCATCTTAAAGTGCTGCATATTTATTGATTTATAGAAGTGACATCTTGCTTACTACTATTCATGTGATCACTGATTGGCCAATCAGTGATCGCATGATTAGACCTCACACAGAGGTCCCATACAGTGAGGACACAGTGGGCACCAGACCACGGTGCTGCACGCTCCCAGGGAGCACGCACAGGCAGGGAAGCGGGAGGACGTTTATAAATGGCTACCCGCTCCTGCACTGCTCACATCCGGCCGTTTAAGTATTTGGGCCAGACGGGAAGTGGTTAATAAACAGGTGTAAAGTTAACAGCAAAACATCAGGATTCAGGATGGCAAAGAGAATGCATACACTGCACAATAATATCCAAACTTCATACAAAGCTTTCTTCATGCAGACAATGTTTGTAATGAGCAACATCTCTGAAAGTACAGGGTTTCCAAATCAACTCTATTCACAGAATAAACTCTCCAGACTAAACCTTTGCCAGCAGCTGCATGGAGACACATCTGTAAGGACACAATTAGTTATGTAGTGGCACAGCTAAAAACAGATCTGGGTCTGCATAGTAACATTGCAAGTCACAGTCCAATGTCCACAGAAACACAATCAATAAGGTGATCAGTAATTTATCAATTAAAAATATTGCACAATAAGGTTGTATAAATGACCTGAGTCAGAGTCTATCAGGCCTCAGGCTTTGTACAGTGGTCCAGAAAGTACAGCAGGTAGGTAGCTGGTGTCATCTGTAGGTAAAAATGAGTCACAATAATTGATTTCAGTGGGTAAAAATAAGTCCTAATCGTTGGTGTCAGTGGGTAAAAATGTAACACAATTCTTTGTATCAGTGACTAAAAATGAGCCCTATATCACTTTTATCAGTGGTAAAAATTGAGACCCAAATCATTGATATCAATGGAAAAAAATAACCAAAAATCATTGTTCTCAGTGGATAAAAATGAGCCTCAAATGATTGCTGTCAGTGGGTAAAAATGAGCCCTAATTAGTAATGTCAGTGGAGAAAATGTAGCCCCAATAATTGATTTTAGTTCATAAATATTAGCCCAGCATTGATGTTTAGTCATTAATTTACTCCATTACACAATCCTGAGCTGCTCTGCCTCTGTCAATCTGGGATTTCGCTGTGACTATCAGGCAGGAGATCACTCTGCCTGCGCAGTTCAACAAATGTTCTGTGCCTGGTGCTTGAACACAACCAGCACTCCAGAACTTAGATTCCAAAATTCAGGAGATTCAGTTAAGAGACCAGAAGACCACCATGCATTATAGTTTCCCAGGAGACTTGCCAATACTGCATTAAACCTTCTTATACCATTTGAAAATCATTTGAATGCTGTAGCAAACCTGATTTTAGCTACTGACAATTAGTACACTTTCTGGGTACTAAATAAGTATACCTGCTGTGCCATATTTTCTGGTGATATTGAATACACAGGTTAGGAGATTTCTCTCCCTAAAGGCTGTCTGCATGCAAGACTGCAATCAAGACTTGAGCAACCGCTAATTCAACCAACTTCCATTTAAAGCTGAAATATCTTTTTTGGGTAGACATGTTGTCTCACAAACTCGTAAAGTGATTGTAAAGGGAATTTTTTGTGCAATGGTTTTGCACACAGTAGCCCCAATCCTCCTCCTCTGTGGTCCCTTGCTGGCTCTCCTGGCTCCTCCCCCCTATTGAGTGCCCCCATAGCAAGCTATTTGCTATGGGACACTCATGCGGGCTAGATCCTAAGCCAGGCTTTGTGTGTCTATAGGAGAAGAAAGTCACCAGCACACTGATGTTCTCCAATATGGGTCCAAAGCTTTAATAAGCAATCACATAGTTACAGCACAAGCAATGTTTCAGATTCTCGCAGGACCCCTTCATCAGGCATGTGTCTAAAGACACACACAGCGTGGCTTAGGCTCTCCCCCACTCTCTCCTCACAGGCTGTAATTGACAGCAGCAGGAGCCAATGGCTTCTGCTGCTGCCTCTATGTCCAGTGAGGAAATTTAGAGAGCAGTGGTGGACCGATATCGGGCTCAGGTAAGTATGAGGGGGTCTGGGGGGTGAAGTGCACACAGATGGTTTTTTACCTTAATGTAAAGAATGCATTAAGATAAAAAAGACCTTCAGCCTTTAAAACCACCTTAAGCATTGGCTAAACACACTTAACCAAAGATTGCCTGCACAAGATTACATTTATCTGCATGGGAACCTGAGAATATCAGATTAGCATCTCTCCAAAGTGTTATGAAGAAATATTTAATAAATGTGATTTGTGTTTATACCAAGAAAGCCTTGGAATAAAATAAAAAGATAGAATTGAGAGAGCATGGCAAGAAATAGCTATATGCAAGTATCCAGGGTAACGTATCACATTCATCTACAATCAGGTTTAACCCCATAAAGTGAAGAATTATTTTAGATGTGGCATGGAGGAGAAAGAAAAGATGAGCAAAGATCAACAATTAAGGTGTCAATCTTGTGTAGTGGCTAAATAGAAGACGTATGTAAGTCATATATCATATTCAGTGATTTTTTTTTCAAGCAAGCATAGATTGTTCCCAATCCAGCTGTTGGTGGTTTCGAGCTGTTGTAACTCAGTGCTCCTATTTTAAGACTGACACAACCAGAGTTTAATAATTCTTTCCCCAGGGCACTCTAATTTAATAAGCTGCCTGATCATAACCTTGCTTTCTGACCTTCAGAATATTTCAGTGCTGCAATAGGTGCACAACAGTTCACCACCAACAGAGGACTACTGTCCAAATATAAGGCTAGTATCCTTTTCATAGTTGAGCATGATATGGACATTCTACAGCTGATACCAACTCTTATGGTGTCAGCACCTGGTAGGTTGGTCAAGAATGGGGTTCTAAAAACATGATCCATTTTTATACACATCTGAGTGCTGACAAGGTTTTTGTCATCTTTTTGTATCCCATAGAATGTAATGTGATGAATAGCAGCTCACAGCCCCACTAGGCTGGTAATGAGTTACATTAGGCATTGCAACACTGTAATTA
Organism: Staurois parvus; assembly: GCF_062004578.1. Lineage (NCBI taxonomy): Eukaryota > Metazoa > Chordata > Amphibia > Anura > Ranidae > Staurois > Staurois parvus. The sequence continues at coordinate 3,676,450 of NW_028317941.1, forward strand.
AAATAAATTCTCAAAAACCATGTCAAAAAATTGACATAATACTCATGACACTATTGATAAAGGAATGCTTGAAGTTTAGATATCCACATGCTTGAATAAAATTAACGTAATTTAATTGTTTCTGTTAATTATATGTTTTACTTTTTTCTGCCTCTTTTAAAGCCTTAAACAAATCTTGTCCAACAAGAAGAATATATAAAAAGACAGTTGGTAACTTCACATCAGATTTGAAAGCAGCTTCTGGAAATCTGTTGTAGAGAATGAGACTGAGTTAAGATCTGGCTGAGAGAAGGCTGTTATTTTTAAGGAATGGACATTCTCTATGGACAGGAACACAAGCAGGACATGCTATGAACATGGAGTTCTTTTTTATAGTTAATCTTGTTTTATTATGTTTTCAAGACATTGACGTACAGAAAGTACATGATGAAGTACAACGTATATGATGGACCATAGACAGATGCAGGTCCATTTAATGTTAACATACACAAACCAACATATGTGAATAGTGTACAGCTAGGCAACTGACAACAGTAACAGCATAGTTATGACATATGTGGAAAGGAGGAGGAACAACACTCCACAATGCAAAGCATACTTAAAGTCACAATAGGCAAGCAAAGTCATAGTAAACAGGAAGATAATAGCAGGTTACCCAGAAATAACTGATAGGAAGCCAGATGTTCCCAAAAAGCAAATTGTAGCATGAACCTCCTTGGTGTTCTATGCAGTAGCCTTTTATAAAAAAAAAAGCACACACACAAAAGCACAAAGGGAGCAGCCAGAAAGGAAAAGAACATCTATAGAAAGAGATACAGAAAGAGAAAAGAAAAAAAAGGGAGGTGGGAGGGGAGAGGGTGGAAGAATAAGCTTGGGGGGGACCTCCCAATCCTCATGACCAGATCCCAGGGGTATTTGCCCTCATAAACCTTAGTGGAGTTAATGAAAAACAATTGATGGACTAGCAAAAATGATTCACAGAGTCCAGGTAAGGCTGTGAGCATCAGATTTTTCCTGCTCACTAGCAAGCATACTTTTCATATATTAAATATTGTTTAATTCACAAGCCCAGGCTGCAAGAGTTGATGTGTCAAGCTGACGTTAGTTTCTGGCAATAACAGACCAAGCCGCCATCAAAAAGTGCCTGATCAAACTTTTCTTGATTTGTTTGTAGGAGCTTGGCAGCATGGATGGTATCGTAATTTGAGGTTGATTGAGGTATTTGTCCCCCACCAGAGTATCGTATAATTGCAGTATTTTGTCCCAAAAGGGAACAACTCATGGGCAGGTACACTATATATAGGGATCAATTTTATGAAGACTCACAGGGCAGTGATACCAGCAGGAGAGAATCGTAGTTGCATTCTTGAGTTTAAGAGGAAACCAACAGTTTGTATGACAATGCTAGACCTTGTCCAATTCCATTTCAACCACCAGTTTATTCAAAGTCCGCTGCCACTTGGAAAGAAATGGAGAAGGGTTTGTATTAGATTTCAGCAACATAATTCAGTAGATCTGATACAGTGGGAAATTTGAGTTCTTTTTTAAATATGGTTTCAACAAAATATTTACAGAATATTCATTTTCATGAAATAAGGTACATACAGTACATGTGTTATTGTATGCTTGTTGTTCAACACATATAAATGCTGCTCTTATAAAAATCACATTTAGGAGATGGCAAGGACGAGCCAGCATTTACTGGCCATGACCAAAGAATGAAAAGAATTTTCTGAATCCATTACTATAACGAGAATTTGCCCTGAATGTACAAAATGACGGATTCTCATAGTATCAAAAACCTTGAGCCACTTTGTAATGCTTGCTTATTGCTCTGTTCTCCCGATAGCAGCCATCATAAATAACTAGACCTTACAGGTATGGAAAAGCATGTGACCTGTTCACAGGATGCAGTACTAGACCAGAGTGGTCAAACACCAAGCCAAAACACTGTCACCTGACAGGGTGGAGAAAATCATCAACCTTTTATAAACTCCCTCTGCAAGGTTAGGACTGAAGATCTATGGAATTTCCTGGGAGCTCAGGGCAGGTGAGTCAGAAGGTCAGCTTGAGAGAGTCTTGTGACCTTGCCCTTTCAGGGGAAAAAAACATGAAAGAAAGAAAATTGTGTGAATTGTCTGTTCAAATATGGAAGGGTTACTACACATCACTGTTAAAAGATGGAACTGTCACTACACAAGTTTGTCAGACAATCTTAGAACATGAAGCATATTACTTTTCATATTGCGTCACTGTGCCCTGTGTAGTCACTATGTACCTCATAGGTTGTTGCATGTAATTTTCACATTCTTGGCAAGGTGTCCATGTGGTTACCATGTTTCTGTTGAGGTATCCCATGCCAATTATGTTTCTGTCAGGATTAGCAGGTTGGCCCATGCAGTCATATGACTGAAAGCTTCCTATGGCCTTCATCATCCTATCAGCATGCCCCATGCTATCATTGAGTCTTTGGCAGAAGGATATGCCATGTGTTCACTGTCAGACAGGATATTCCATGTGGTTAACAAGTTGTAGGCAGGATTCCTAATTCAGTAGTCCATTCAGTTGCTATATTCCTGACAATGTATCCCATGCACTGAGCAAGTCTTTGCCAAAAAACTGTGCTTAGAAGAGCCTCCTATAGGCTGCAAACTATGGTAGTGAAAGGTTGAAAGAAACTGGTTAGAAATTATGTTCAAGATCTGGAACCAGCCCTTTGTGCACAGTGGATAGGAGCTGGCACTTAGCACTAAATTAGTTATTTACAAAAATAAATGTATAGTATATTAACCACTTGCCCTTCAGAGGGTTTACCCCCCCCCCCCTCCTTACCAGTCCATTTTTTGCGATACGGCGCTGCGTTACTTTAACGGACAATTGCGCAGTCATGCAATGCTGTACCCAAATGAAATTTAAGTCATTTTTTCCTCATAAATAGAGCTTTCCTTCTGTGGTATTTGTTTGCTTGTGTATTTTTTGTGCTATAAACAAAAAAAAGACCGTCAATTTTGAAGAAAAACCTTTATTTTTTACTTTTTGCTTTGAAACACGTACAGTAAAAAACTTAAAAAAAAAAACAAATTTCATCATACATTTCAGCCAAAATGTCTTCTGCTACATGTCTTTGTTAAAAAAAAATCCCAATATGTATAAATTAATTGGTTTTCGTGAAAGTTATAGTGTTTACAAATGGCGGTTTATATACTGGACTTTTTTTGTTTTTTTTTACTAGTAACGAAGGTGATTAGCGACTTATAGTGGGACTGTGGCGGGCATTCTGTGTGGCAGGGAACTAATTTGGTGTCACTGACATCCCTTGTGACAATACAGTGATCAGTGCTAATAAAAAGCACTGTACTAATGGCACTGGGCAGGAAGGGGTTAACATGTGGGGGGATCAACGGGTTAACTGTGTGCTGTTTTACTATGGGGGCTGTGTGTGTGTTTCACTGTAAGCACACTGCTTTGTCAGAGCCATACAAAGCAGTGTGCAGGAGCTGAAAGGGGAGAGATCTGTATTGTTTACATACAGGTCTCTCCCCCATCGAAAATCCTTGGAGATTACTGGGTGCTGGCGGGGAATCACCGTCCGGGACCCGGTGATTGACAGCCGAGGCCGCAAATGGTGGCACGGATAGGGTGTGCGCGCTCCCCCTACCCGTAACTACAAAATCACGTATATATACGTGATTTTGTGCACCCGTGCCGCCCTGTAGCAGCATTTCTGCTATAGGGCAGCGTTGAAATGGTTAAATAAAGTATAACTAAAGGCAAACCTTTTTTTTTTGTTTTGGACAGAGATGGATTAGAACACCTATTATGCTTTATTGTAGTCTGTGCCCCTGTTAGGGAGATTCATCCTCTCTATTTGCCCTGTTTACCATTATCATCAAAGTGAAAATATAGAAAACCCCATAATTTGGGTTGTCCCCATAAAAGTAATAGAGAAGAAATTTTCAAATGGGGGCACCAAGGGGGTGCCCAAGGAATTCCTTTAATTTGCAGGGATTATCTCTCACTTCTTGTTTTGGCTATTGGGACAGAAAGTGAAGGTAAATCTGCCCAAAGGATGGTAAAAAATAAACTGATGGGGATTATACTGCAAATTTCCCTAACTATACCCAAAATGAAAAAAAAAAGTTTTACCTATAGTTCTGCTTTGATATGCTGTATATTTGTTGACTAAGGTAAGTGATAACTAGAGCAATTGTGGAAGACTACTTGGGGTTAATTTACTAAAACTTGAGAGTGCAAAATCTAGTGCAGCTGTGCATTGGAGCCAATCAGCTTGTTCAATTAAACTTTGACATAAAAACTGGAAGCTGATTGGTTTCTATGCAGAGCTGCACCAGATTTTGCACTCTCCAGTTTTACTAAATCAACCCCACTGTATATTAATAGATGGTGGCGGAATACTGTAGATGCCACCTTTAAAATATGCTCTCTCGGCATAGAATAGTGTATTTTGGTGGCCCTTACAATTCAGTGTCTGGACCATCAGATGGTCAGAATCCTTACCTCCTGTTGGCTATGAAAACACATAAAATATGTATTATTATCAGTTGGCTATCTTGAATAAAATTAATCCTGTGCATTACAAATCTGCATGTTTGCACCTGAAACCCAAAAGAAGTAAAAAAAAATAGATTTTGCAATAGGCCTCTAGTTTTCTACAACTTCATACATTCAGCAATTCATTCACTAGCTATTAAGAATATACTGAACTTTAAAATAACAGAGCCAGTGCATTAAAATATGTAAAAGTGATGTGAAAAGATGTCCCTTTGTTTGCAACGGTACAAGTAGAGGTTTTATTCTACATCAATGAAAGCTTTCCATCCTATTAATGTTCATTTAATCTCTCCCGTGAGCTTGCAGATTATCGTATTTAAAGGTCTTCACCATGTTGCATGTTTTCTAGGTTATGAAGATATTAGACATTGTACCAATGCAGAAAGTCTGATGATGACAGACCAAGGGAATCCAGTGCAATTAAAAAGCAATGGGAACTTCTTGTTCTACTCTTTACTTTCAGATGTGACAAAATCCCAAGGAACCAATAAGAATCTACAAAGCATTTTTGTGGTTTTACTCCTCTTCCTACAAAGATGAACAGTCCTCCTAGTTGCTTAGCAACCAGGGCAAACACATTAGGGAAAGGGAGTTGTGTGTTGTGGTGTAACAGCAGGCAGTAAAGGTTGAAGTACAAGATCCTGTCAAAACTGCATTCTGTTTGCAATGTGCTTAGGGTCCTGAACCCATTGAATCACATCATCCTTTGAGGACCTCCCAGGTGATATATAAATCTTGACCCAGTCCATTAAGACTGGTGACAGCATCAGACAAGCTAGCTGACCCTTATGTAATCTGCAATAATGTAAACAATTACCAAAATACATGGGCATGTCATGTATGGTCAATGATGTAAATTATGTAAATTAATAATGGTATTTACAGTGAGGAACAGAAGTATTTGAACACCCTGCGGTTTTGCAAGTTCTCCCACTTGGAGGGGTCTGAAATTCACATTGTAGGTGCATTCCCACTCTGAGAGACAGAATTTAAAAAAAATTCAGGAAATCACATTGTATGATTTTTAAAGAATTTATTTGTCTTGCACTGCTGAACAGAAGTATTTGAACACCTGAGAAAATCAGTGTTAATATTTGGTACAGAAGCCTTTGTTTGCAATTACAGAGGTCAAACGTTTCCTGTAGTTCTTGACCAGGGTTGCACATACTGCAACAGGGATTTTGGCCCACTCCTCCACACAGATCTCCTCTAGATCTGTCAGGTTTCGGGGCTGTCGCTGAGCAGCACGGAGTTTCAGCTCCCTCCAAAGATGTTCTATTGGATTTAGGTCTGGAGACTGGCTAGGCCACTCCAGAACCTTGATATGCTTCTTACGGAGCCACTCCTTGGTTATCCTGTCTGTGTGCTTCGTGTCGTTGTCATGTTGGAAGACCCAGCCACGACCCATCTTCAATGCTCTGACTGAGGGAAGGAGGTTGTTGCTCAAAATCTCACAATAAATGGCCCAATTCATCCTCTCCTTAATACAGTGCAGTCGTCCTGTCCCCTTCACAGAAAAGCACCCCCAAAGCATGATGTTACCACCCCCATGCTTCACAGTAGGGATGGTGTTCTTGGGATGCAACTCATCCTTCTTTTTCCTCCAAACACGACGAGTGAAGTTTAGACCAAAAAGTTCTACTTTGGTCTCATCTGACCACATGACTTTCTCCCATGCCTCCTCTGGATCATCCAGAGGGCCATTGGCAAACTTCAGACGGGCCTGGACATGTGATGACTTGAGCAGGGGAACCTTCCGTGTAATGCATGATTTTAAACCATGACGGCGTGGTGTTCTACTGACAGTGACCTTTGAAACTGTGGTCCCAGCTCTCTTCATGTCATTGAGCAGCTCCTCCCTTGTAGTTCTGGGCTGATTCCTCATCTTTCTTATCATCAGTGATACCCCACGAGGTGAGAGCTTGCATGGAGCCCCAGTCCGACGGAGACTGACAGTCGTCTTTAGCCTCTTCCATTTTCTAATAATTCTCCAATGCTCCAACAGTTGATCTATTTTCACCAAGCCGCTTGGCAATTGCCCCGTAGCCCTTTCCAGCCTTGTGGAGGTCCACAATTTTGTCTCTGGTGTCTTTTGACAGCTCTATCGTCTTGCCCATGGTAGTAGTTGGCATCTGACTGACTGTGGGGTGGACAGGTGTCTTTAAAGAGCTCAGACAGGTGCTACTACGTTAGATTAATGAGTGGAGTAGAGGTGGACTTTTTAAAGGCACAGTAACAGGTCTTTGAGAGCCAGAATTCTTGCTGTTTCTTAGGTGTTCAAATACTTATGATCAGCAGTGCAAGACAAATAAATGCTTTAAAAATCATACAATGTGATTTCCTGAATTTTTTTTTAAATTCTGTCTCTCAGAATGGGAATGCACCTACAATGTGAATTTCAGACCCCTCCATGATTTCTAAGTGTGAGAACTTGCAAAATCGCAGAGTGTTCAAATACTTCTGTTCCTCACTGTATATAGCAGACTGAGTGAAATTTCACATTTCAGCAATTTTGGGCAGCCACACCAGTAAAATATGATGACGATGATGAGTTGTTATAACAAACTGCACTTTACCGTTTTAAATCTTTATGGATAATTTGGTAAAACTGGAGTAGATGGAATCTGCAGCAGTTGTGCCTAGTGACCAACCAGCTTTTAGGTTCAGCTCCCCCCCCCAGCACACAGCAGATAACCCATACCTTCAGCTCTATGTTTCTCTGAGCCTGTGAAGGGGGATGGGGGGGGGGGGTAAAAGTGTTACTTCCCTTTAATCAGTTATCAGATTTCACACAAGCTCTAGCTCTGCAGTGTGTGTGACTTTGGATTCCTGCCCTTTGCTTTCTGCTGGTGAGAGGTGCTACATAAAATGTGTGTTTTGAAAGACTGCAGAGGATAGGGGGCTGGAAGTAATCAGGCATGACTTATGTAGGAGGATTTGTTTAATTTCGGAGTGTCATCTGAGGCTAGTCACTTCTCTGGGTATATATAAGGGTTTACAGCCAATTTAAGCTTTAAAAATGAGCGTTAGAAGTTGATTGGTTGTTATACACAGCTGTTCAAGATTTTGGTTGCTCCTATCTTAGTAAATTCCCTATGTATATTTGTAATGTATGCAGGATCCTAAGCTCTTACAGCTGTAAACATTTAATGTGTGTTAGGTCCCCAGCCGTAAACAATTCATTTCAGCCATCAGACTTTTATGGTACAAGGATATTGGTCAAGCCAGTGACTTTAAATAGGTGCCTCATTCAAGTGGTGGAGCAGGGTCTGTCAAGCTGTGAAAAACAATAGTATCTGCAGTAAAGCTTGTGACATGGAAAGTCGATGTACACTTGTCAGTTGAATCTGTAAAACTAGCAAAACATTTCCAATGCCTGTGCCATCCTTAAGAGCATCATGAAGCAGGGAAAAATAATTTCAATGTGCTAATAAGTATAAAAAGCCTAAATTATCATTTCCATCCCACACAGTGCAACTAACATACCTGGGGAAGGAGTTAAGCAGCAGGTTCATCACCAATGCAATCAAATGTCTATAAAATTCTAGCTCCTGCAGCTTTATATGGAGTACTTAGGCCATTTTATGACCTGAGAAAGGGTAAAGCCCAACACCAGTAAGGAAATTTTATACACAATGAAAGATCTTGAAGTTATTCTAAAGGCTCAAGGTTTTTTACCTTAATTTATTCTATGCATGAAGGTAAAAATCCTTTTGTGGGCAGCTGCCCCCCCATTCCTTACCGAAGCCCCCTCTGGCTCCAGTAACATTCTTGATGGCCTCTGCTGTCTGGGGACTGTTCTTCCTCATTGGCTGTGACAGCAATGGGAACCCATTGGCTCTTGCTGCTGTGATTCACAGCCAGTGAGCCAATGAGGAGAGAGTGGGGGCAAGGCACATAGAGCAGCATCTTAGGGATGAGCATGTAGCGGTGCCCCCAGAGCGAGTTGCTTTACCTGGGGGCACTGCTTGAGGGGGAGGAGCACCAGTGGGGACCCGAAAAGAAAAGGATTGTGGCTGCTCTCTGCAAAATCACTGCACAGAGCAGGTAGAGCATTACTTTAACTGGCAATTTTGCAGTCATGCAATGCTGCACCCAAATGAAATTTACATCCTTTTTATCCCACAAATAGAGATTTCTTTTGGTGGTATTTGATTGCCTCTGCATTTTTTTATTTTTTGCACTATAAATAAAAAGCCAGACAATTTTGAGAAAAAACATTTTTTTTACTTTTTACTATAAAACATATCCAATAAAAAAATTTAAAAAATCTAATTTCTTAATAAATTTAGGCCAAAATGTATTCTGCAACATGTCTTTACTAAAAAAAAAATCCCAATATGTGTAAATAGTTTTTTTAAATTTTTATTTTTTGTATACTAGTAATGGTGGCGATAAACGACTTATAGCAGGACTGCGGGACTGTGGTGGGCATTCTGACACTGGGGGGGGGGAACTGACTAACTGCCACTGACATCCCCAGCGACACTATGACAGTGATCAGTGTGCTAATAAAAAGCACTAACACTCTACTAATGACACTGGGCAGGAAGGTGTTAACATCTGGAGCAATCAAAAGGTTTACTGTATGCTCTGTTTTACTAGGGAGACATGCTCTGTTATGCAGAGAGGTACAAAACAGCATGTCCATGCTGATGGGAGAGAGACCTGTGTTGTTAACACACATCTCTCACCTGTCAGCTTTACGTGACGATCGTCGAGTGCCGGCTGGGAATGAATCGACTGACATCCCTAGCTGCCAATAGTGGTGTGGGTAGGGCGGTGCGCGCGCATGCACACCCCCTACCTGGAAATGCAAAATGATGTATATATACGTGATTTTGAGCAGCCATGTCACCCTGTAGCAGCACTTCTGCTATTGGGCGGTGGAAAAGTGGTTAATACGCTGACTTTCATTTCCTCTTCCAGATTCTGCTGGCATCACTATCCAGGCTACTAGAAAGGTCCCAGGTAAAGTGCACTTGGTATCACAAGCATCGGCCTGTGTGGCTTCTGCTCCTGCTCAAGCAGCTGCCTGCTCTCTCCATTGCTGGTGCTGGCTGACTGCACTCTGATGCTCTGGTATGGTGGGTTGGCAAGCCAAGATCATGAACAATGGGTTCCTAACTCCAGGCATTTGCTTCCCTGGTTTGAGGTTATGTGGAACATCAGAGGGCTCCGTGGGCCATGGGTTCAGCACACTTGCCCTAGTCTGTCTTCAGGTGATTTCATTTGGAACACAGATTGGCTGAGCTAATGGAAATAAACATTTTCAACATTAGATGCCACATGATGTCAGCAAATGAACAGCTGGAAGATGTGAAGATTTTGCCAATGTAAACAGTGTGTCTTTGCAGTCGCCGAAGTGAGTTAAGCCAAATGTAAGGTAAGGAACTCCTCAACAAGAAATAAAACCTATGTCTGTAATCAGACCCGGAACGAGGGGGGGGGGGGGCAGAAGCCCTGGAGACAAAAATTTACTGGAGAAAAGGGGGGGGCAGATGGAGTGCTGGAGTTCTCCCCGTGCTCCTGCAGCCGGCATTAGAAGAAACACATTACCAGGGGCGGACTGACAACTCATGGGGCCTCCGGGCAATAAGGGATCATGGGGCCCCTGTGTCCTTGCCCAAACTCAAAGAAGCCTATGAAAAAGGTACCAGAGGCATCTCATGGGGCCCTCTACTGACCCCAGGCCCTCGGGCGGTGCCCGAGTTTCCAAATGGTCAGTCTGCCCCTGCACATTACACTTCTCTGTCAGGAGGAGTGATCTCCACCAAACAGGTGATCTCTAGTCCTGATTTCTGATGTGATGTCAGTCGCAGGAAAAGAGAGTGGCTCTGCGAGGGAGTGTGCATGTTGCTTAGACCAGTAAGTGAGCAGTAATTTCAGAAAAGAAACAGGCAGAGGAGGATAAACATCGCTTGACAGTGTGTGTTACAGTGACTCAATCATAAGACTTTTCTTGAACGGAACTGGTTAACTTCTTGGAGGGGGGGGGGACTAATTGGTTAATTTAATGTGCTACATGAAGGAGTTAATATATGCATTAGTGGCCAGTGGCAGTAGGTTAACCCCTATGTGCTGCATTAGTGGTCTGTGTCAGTGTTAATTAACCCATTCATGCCGTAATACAAAGGGGTTAATTAACACTGCCCCTGTCTAACAATGAGGAGGGATATTTTAAATTGCACTGACACAGAAAAATTAAAGTAGGATTCAAGCTTTAGCCCAAGCAGCCTTAAAAATGCCCCCTCCCTCCTCCTAAAACCTATGCCGACTAACCTATTTTAAGGCCACTCCAGTCACGTAATTTCCCCTGTGTGAGCCAGCGGCAGCTGCAGGGGTGAGGAGGGATAGAGATGTGATGCCTGGGACATGGGAGCCTAGGAGTGAGTAAATTGCTCCAGTCATTACCAGCAATACCAACCATTGCTGAGTGTTCTCTTACTCTCCCCTGCAGCCGCCGCTGGCTGACACAAGGAAGATGACTGTGACTAGGCCAGAGCGGCCTGAAAATAGATAATTATACATATTGTTTTTTTCTTTTGTTTTTTTTTATACACAGGTTAAAAAGCATAGGTTTCAGAAGGGGGCATTTGTAAGGCTAGGGGGTTACTATCACTGCTACTGACAGTAATGCTGGAGGTTAATATTACTGCAACTGACACCAATGCTGGGGTTTGTTATTGCTGCTACTTATACCAATACTGGGGGTTAAAATTGTAATAAACCCAAAAGCAAATAATATATTGCAGCTTACCAATCATTAGATCTATGGCTGCATTCTCTTTCCTCTTCTGGCTTTCTTTCTTCTATTTTCACCTAGTGATCCTGTCAGTAAGTCTGTTGTTTTGCAACAGAACAAGCTGTCCTGCAGATATAGCAGTTAGAAGGTTGAGGTAAACCATTTACCACTGACAGGAGTACTTTGGTGCATTGTTATCCCTTGTGGTTATTCATACAGAGTGGAGGCACTCTAATACAGGATGTGTGTTACTGGTCAAAAAAAAGCCCCAAAATGAAAACGAATGCAACCACCACCTCTAATAATTGCAAAGCTGCAATATAACATTTTTGGTTTTGGGTTTAATACCAATTTAATCCTGGGGATTAATATTGCAGAAACTGGCACCAATGTTGGAGCTTATTACTGCTGCCACTGACACAAGTGCTGGGGGTTATCATTGCATAAACTGGCACTGATGTTTTTTCACTTTTTTGAATACGCATAGTTCTTGTATCAGTCGATCAAGGAGATTTTATGCTGTCTTTTTACCTTTTTAAATATTTATATTCCATATCAGAATATAAAGCCAGCTGTCTACTGTGTAGGCTGCAACTGGCTGCAAGTGCGGTTTCTGGTTGCTTTTTTAATATTATTGTATAAACTGGCACAGATGCTGGCGGTTATTCTATGGGGGGAGCGCAGTTTGCCATTTTTGCCCTGGGCACCAGATGCCCTTGTCCGGGCACTGCCTATGATTGTCCCATATTGCCACATTCTGATCAGCTGGCCTCCTTCAGTTGGATCTTGCATTGGATTGAGAAGTTTATAATGCCACTGCATCATCCTCAAGGCAACAGAGATTGCAGACAATCCTGTTATTCCCTCATTTAACTTTTATATATTGGAAAAGGAAAAAAAAGAATGATGGATTGCCTGCTATACATGGGGCAATTGATAGATTGGTTGAATGCACAATTACATTGTTTATTTATCCATTGGGTTTTTCTCCAATTACATTGTTTATTTATCCATTGGGTTTTTCTCCAATTACATTGTTTATTTATCCATTGGGTTTTTCTCCTATTACTTGCTGTTTGGGATTGTTGATGGGAACCTGGTAAGCTTTCTGCTGGAAGAAGACAGATTGTATTTGCGTGTATTTGGCTCCAGGAGCACAAAAGACAATCTAGAAAAAAACAGGGTTTAACCTGTTAGCTGTATGTACCCATTCAAAATAGAAGTATTGAGGATGCGTAAAGCCTTTCTTGAATCTGTCACCTGGTATTGATTTGGATAAAGCATTTTCCAAAGGTTTACACAGTCCTGAAAAGGTATGACAGGAAAAATTCCAGTCTATTAGGCAAAGAAGGAGAGTAGACCAACTGGTCTGAATTATGCCATCGCAATCTGTTAATGAAGTGTATATTGGCTCCAGTGTGTCAATAAGCTTGGTGACAGGGCAAAAGCCTTCAGTAGTTGTGTAGTAGAGCCTGCTGTTGACAATTTAACATTTCGATAGGAAAAAAAGAGGACATGCAACAACAAAAATCCTACATCCCATGAATTCAATGCAACTCTTAAGAAAAAGCTTACTTCTGGAATCCCATAGGCAAATGTGTGGGTGGTGCAGCTGTAAGCCCATGGGGTACTTGGGCTACGCCAGGCAGTGGGCAGGTCACTTGCCCTGCAAATGGTGTACCTTCTGTGCATGCACTCACCAATGCTGGGGACTGGACAGAAGCAGTGTTCAGGTGAAATCAACCTTAAGGCGGCCCCTGACTTAGAGATGATCTGTGCACTCTTTGTTGTAATGAATTGTAGATGTCACTACACACCTCCTGTAAATGTTGCATGTAGGAGGGCACTGCTGAGCCTGTGCCCTCTCCACCTATCCTGTGACAGAATGGGGTCCTGTCGAGCACCTGTGCAGACCTCATGCATGCACTCCATTAACTCTTTACTCACTCTCCCTTACATGCAGCTAGGCTGGGGGTCTCTGTAACGAGGGTTTGGTCCCTGTTGCTATAGGAAACCGACCAGTGGGGAGGGATCCAGAACACCGACCCCCTCGCTACCAGAGAATATTATCACCTTACCTAGGCACGATGCTTCACGACAGGCTGATGAAACACTTTATACTAGTCCTTGGTTGCCTATAATAGCTATTCTCTCTTCTCCACTCTTGCTGCCAAGTTAATCCCTTGCAACAGACTTTCTTCACATGCTGTATGTGCTTTAATTGACCCTAATTCTTTTATATGGCATCAACTTTCATGCAGCCCTTTAAGTAATTTTAGACAGGACTCAGGTAACAGTATAACAAACTTTATTGAAAGTCTTCTGTAGCACTACAGCTAAAAGAACAAAACACAGTTCAGAGCATCCCATCCCTGATTAACTATTCTAGATTGTGGTTGCCCAGGCATACCTTACAAAGGTGAGACTCCAATACTTGGTACAAGTCCATAATGTGGTAGTTCTTTGTTAAGTTTGTGTGTTCTGGAGAACCACAGGACCAATGGTCCCCCTCTGCAATGCGGTGGCACAGCATCTTCAGTCCCCAGGTGAGCTCCAGCAGATGCAGCAGCTGCTCCCAGAACTCGGCCTTCACCCCTATATACACATCACAAGGTGGGAAGGCTGGGTTCAAAAAGCCTGTGAACAGAACCAGAATAGTTTAACCCCTTCTCTTCCCTGGGCCAGCCATTGGCTAACTAACTAACCAACCAACTAACATAGGCAACCTGCCTACAAATTCAGGATAGATTAATTCAAGTGAAACTGTTTGCAAGGAGCTTCAAGTATTCAGTAGGGTAGTACTTTCAATACCATCTCTAAGCTGATGACACCCAGATCTATCTCTCTACTCCCCAACTCACCCCCTCAATCTCCTCATGTATCATAAATCTACTAAGCGACATATCAGTATGGATGTCACACCACTACCTTAAACTCAGTCTTTCCAAAACCAAGCTTGTCGTATTTCCTCCTCCCCGATCCCCCACTCATGACTTTACCATTAAGATCAACAGCACAACCATTGGTCCTTCCCCTCATGATAGGGTGCTCGGCATGATCCTGGACTCTGACCTCTCCTTCGGGTCCCACATCCAGTCACTAACTAAATCCTGCCACCTCAACCTCCGCAACATTTCCAAAATCCACCCCTTTCTGACAAATGATGCCACAAAATAACTTATCCATGCCTTGTTTATATCCTGCCTTGATTACTGCAACTCCCTCCTCACTGGTCTACCGTTACACAGGCTATCCCCCCTTCAGTCTATTATGAATGCTGCTACTAGACTCATAAACCTTACCAACCGATCAGCGGCTACTGCCCCTCTCTGCCAATCCCTTCATTGGCTTCCACTAACCCAACGTATAAAATTCAAAATACTAAGCACAACTTACAAAGCCATCCACAACACTGCCCCTAGCTATATCACCAACCTCATCCGCAGTTATCGTCCTAATCTCCTGCTCTGCTCCTCCCAAGACATCTTGCTTTCTAGCTCCCTCGCCACCTCCTCCCACGCTTGCCTCTAGGACTTCTCCAGAGCTTCTCCTATCCTCTGAAACTCCCGGTCAGCCCCCACCCTGTCTGCCTTTAGGCGGTCTTTGAAAACTCACCTAATTCAGGGAAGCCTACGCCACCTCCACCTAAGAACTGTACTTGAGGCACCTCCATCAGATCATCCCCTGCAGCTATCAAGTTTTGTACCACCTCCCCCTTCCTTTAGATTGCAAGCTCCATGAGCAGGGCCCTCCTATTCCTTCTGTACTGAAATGTATTGTAATTGTACCGTCTCCCTTTATATTGTAAAGCACTGCGCAAACTGTTGGTGCTATATAAATCCTGTATAATAATTATAATAAAGCAATGCATCATTTTGTAAAGCACTGCGCAAACTGTTGGTGCTATATAAATCCTGTATAATAATAATTATAATAAAGTAATGCATCATTTTGTAAAGCGCTGTGCAAACTGTTGGCGCTTCATAAATCCTGTATAATAATAATAATGCATTACCCCAGAATGACAGACAGCTAGGCAACCAAGATATTAGGGGCAGAAGTATTCAGTGTTGAGGCTGCAGGGCAGACAAGAACGTTGCCTAACCTTTAGAAAAGGCAGCTCTTAGGCTTCAGCTTCAACTTATGATGCCAGGCTCAGAACTAAAATTACATTTCAGGTTAGTGACTTTGGTTCACATCAATATGCAGGTGTCTGCATTCAATGGGGTGGTGGTAAGCCACTAAAACAGTTGAACCTGCAGTGAAGCCTGTTTTCAGTGTTTTCTTTTTCTTTCAACAAGTTATTAAAGCTTTTAAATGGTGAATGTTGATAACTACTGTCACAAAATTTCTGGGGTTTCATGAAAGCACTTTCACAATTATTTGCTTATTACCTATTCTTGATTCTGTAGGATCTGTAAAGCTACCAATTTTTTTTCTCTCTCTCAAATCAGGAACTTAAATACCTGTGTGAAGTACTTCCTAAGACTTTTATCATAGCTCAGGGACCACCTATTTACATTTAAAAGACATAATAAGGCATGACCCCTCCGGGACCCCTCTTGCTGAGATTATATTGTTATCGTAATGCAGCAAAATGTCATGTCAGCGTAACAGTTTCAGAAACAAATGTGACACATTATTCATCTTGCTAATGTGACACTGTCACCTGTCACTGGAGAATCTGTGGCTCTTTCTCAGAAACCTCCTGTAGGAGCGGCAGATCATGAACGCAAGTCAGAACGATTGAGTTACCATTTAAGTCACAGAAAGATGACAGTGGGTGATGCAATATACAGACGTGCAATTTGCTGTTGTGGGAATCAAATCTGTTGCCTACAAAGACAATAATATGACAACAGGCGAAATAGCTCGTTTTCTTGCATGCCTTACAGTGCCATTTATGGCATTCATTTGTTCTGAACGTGTTGCAAAATGTAACAAGTCTTTTGGTATGTATTGGTGGCCAGACACGCATTGATTTTATTATCTTAATATATTATTTTATTATTAAAACTTCCCTTGCGATTGTTTTAGATTTGATCAGATTCAATCTGTTGGCCATCGTGGAAAATTATCAGTCGTGTTGCACTGATAAACACAACTGTGATTTGAGTGTATTCGATTGATCATAATTCGATCGATCAGATTATAATATGGCATTGTGAAAACAGAGATTTGATCCATAAATTATGATGGTATCTTCAAAGTATTGATTGAATTCCATTGGATTGTCATATCAATCAAATGGGCTGTCGACTATACAGCGATTATTCCTATCCATAGAGATTGATCGGAAAAGAAATTGATCATTTATCAAAGCGTGTATGGATACCATAGCATTGAAAGAGATTTTCATTTCCTGTACAAAGCTTTAGGAAGTCACTCGTGCCATTACAAAGCACTTCATGCAATGTTACAGCTCATGTCCATTCATAGCCCATTAAGAGTAGCTAGACCAATTGCCACAACTAGTTACCCTCCGATATGGATGTGCGACCCCCTAGCAGAAGCCGACAAAGTTTATGGTGTGGTTAATGCTAAGGAGCAGGAGATGGTGCTGAAACTGGAAGATGTAGAACAGTGAAATTAAACAAGGATATAAAGGAAGGGGAATGGAAGAGTGGAGTGTAAGGAAAAAACAGTACTGAAAAGCAGAATAATGAGAAAAAAAAGAAGGAGATGTTAGTGAGTGAGGAATGGAGAGAGAAATACTGAGTTAAGGAGGAGGTAGGGAGAGGGGGGGAGGAGGGATAGAGAGGGAGAGACAGGGGAAAGAGGGAGGAGGGATACAGAGCAGAGTGTGCAGAGCGAAGAGATGGAGGAGAAGATAGACTGAGCCTGGTACAAACACACAGGGAGGGATACCGAGGAAAAGAGCGGGGGCACACGTACAGACAAGGGCACATCTGCCACTACTGGACATATTGCACAGGGCCTCATTGTTATCCATCAACTGATCGCTGGAAACCTACATCGGAAACTGACACTAAAAAATCACGGCTTGACATCGGGAAACTGAAGACTGGCATTGGGTAAATAGGCACGGACAGCCTCAACGCTGGAAGACAGCAGTGGGCACTGGGATCCTGACACTAAGAAGCCAACGCAGGGTTTAGCTATCGCAGATTTCACCAGAATTCTGGCCCCCCGGGCTGCATCCAAGCTCCGTCATCAGGACCACTGAGATCATGATGTGACACTGACTTGCACCGGGTGGAGATATACTGTATACACTACATCGTGTGGCACATACTAGCTAGTACGAGACTTCTTCAGACGCATACAGCAGAACCGTTCACCCATTTTACAGAAGATACGGTGTCACCTGCAAAAAAAAAAACAGTGCAAAACGCAGCACCACTAGCCACACATGCAGTGTCACTAGCCGCACGCTACTTGTCACACTTACCCTGTCACTTTGACACACCACATTCTGATATATACTCGCACAGTCCGGAGAACATGACTAAGATTTCAGCATTTAGCTGGTCAATTCTCACGCTCCAGCCAAACTGATCAGCCTGGATTTAATGTGCCAACACAAAGTACACATTCTTAGCAGACCCATGTACATATCTAGGCACCCAGCCAAGCATGGACTAATTACACAAACTAGGTGAATTCAGTTATTCAGATCCGATCAAAATACTAATTAACACCGAGACTGGATACGTAGAGGCAAAGCAGACATTAGTATTACCAGCACACACCGTCACATATTGAATATGGAAGATGTTTGCACACTTAACAAACAAATGGAACATAATGCAAACATTTAAATAGCCACATATGGCTTGGTGTCACAATAATAGACAAAAAGCTAAACAAAGTGCGCTGAAAAAAAAATTGTTTTGTTTACAATAATAGAGGCACACAAAGCAAAATCAGATGCAATAGATAGAAAGGGAGGTGGGTAGGTAGATAGATGCAGCTTTTAGTGCACAATCTGTACATTAGGAATATTACATGAACATTATTAAAACCAAGCACTGCTTTGGCACCATAGGCATAGACAACGTCAGGGACATAATCAATAGCTTTCTAATACATAGGAAGACCATAGATGCTCTCAGTGTCTCCCTATACACCCAAGTCCTGTGTAGAGAGTGCAGATAGTGGCAGATGCATTCCACAGGAATAAACTTATCTGGGGACATGTGAAGCTTTATCTGGAAAGAAAATTACCCCGGATCATGGAATATCCCAGGCGGCAGGATACAGCCTCCCACCTTATAAAGTACTGCTAACATCGACCAGGTAAGAGATCAGAGCCCTAGGGTCAATGTTCTGTGTGCTGAGTATTGGGGCACTGGGTTCCCCTGACACCAAGGCTATGTATGGTCATGAGCTGGGGTCACTCACAGTCTGGTATGCTTTACCACCATACAGTAGATTGCAGTATATCTCTATGACCACTTGATTCCCTGTGTGAGATGAATACCTTCTCATATTTGCTCTAAACATGAGTCTCTCTGTATAATCTTTGCTAACTGCAACACATGGAGGAACGATAAGGCCGGTAGCTCGATGTTCAAAAAGATGAGGCCGTACAGGAATATATAAAATATAGACATTTAGCTACCAAACTGAACTTTTTTGATTGTGAAGAATCCAAAAGAAAAGGTTCACATGATGAACGCATACATTGAACATATCAAATAAAATGCATGTAACTAACGCCTGGACTTTCCATCCCTTCTATTTGAAATTCTTGCTTAATTAATTCAGGTGGGCCCATACAAATTGTGATTATTATGCCGCTGCTGTGATTTGTGTGTGCCTGGATTTGATAGGCTTTTATTTTCTTAGCATGGTCATTTGATGTAGCAGTGGTCACTGAGGTACAGCCATGGCTGTTCTCATCTGTTCCTGGTCAGGCCAAGAGTGTTCTGGATTCAGTAGTGCTTTTGAGTTCCTTCTCAGTTGTGCATTTTCAACATTTTCGCAGTTGTCTTGACTAAGCACAAATGCCACCGAAATGACTTTCTTATCAGCTACACATCAGAAAACTTGTAGATTTCCAACCAAGGGAAATCATTTATTTCTCCTCTTTACCCTGTTATCTTGTAGTCTTGCTTCTTCTACAGCATGCGTATACCATGTGCAAAGAATGCAGAATCTTTCCTGGTTTCTATGTTTATCACTAAGCAAAAAAAGCTAATGTGCAATATGACAATTCACTTTCTGTGCTTTCCTGGTGAAAAAAACTGTATCTTTAACTGAAAATTAACTAGTTGCTTATAACCTGTGAATACTCTGCCGGTCCTTTTATCCATCCTCCCATTCATCCATCCATCCATCTATCATCCATCCATCATCCATTCATCCATTATCCATCTTTCTATCCATCCTCTAATAAACTGATCATTAATCTATCTATCTATCTATCTATCTATCTATCTATCTATCTATCTATCTATCTATCTATGAACCAGTTGTTTATTTATCATATTGATCTATCCAACCATCTATCTATATCTTTCAGTTGATCATTTACCTATCCTATCTATCTGTCTATCTATCTATCTATCTATCTATCTATCTATCTATAACACGTTGCTCTATCTATCTATCTATCTATCTATCTATCTATCTATCTATCTATCTATCTGTCATCTATATATAACATATTGCTCTATCTATCTATCTATCTATCTATCTATCTATCTATCTATCTATCTATCTATCATCTATATATAACATATTGCTCTATCTATCTATCTATCTATCTATCTATCTATCTATCTATCTATCTATCTATCTATCTAATCTTCCAGGAAAATTGTCTGACACTTGTATTGATTGGATTTTCCTTTCCTTTAGTCTGATGTCTGTCTTGCCATAGAGAACTCTCTTATGTAGTGTGATAACTCTGGCAATAGCGTTTGGTGTTATTTTTCTTAACCACAGATTTGACTACTGTAGCATGGTTTGAACAAATGGTCGGGACGTTTTTCCATTTAGTTTCCTGTATTTTGTGATGGGTCTCCATGGCTTAGTTAATTAATGGATGCTTTTAATCTGTCTAAAGTCTTTCAACCACATAAGAAAAATTCTATGGCAAGGAGAGATATACACTGCAAAAGAAACTTTTAGATTATTGTAAAGAAAACTTCTCTTTTAAGTAAAGAAAACTCAAATCAGTAAAAGGGTCATGTTGGAGTAATTGTAAAACGCAAACAGATTCGTCTAATACTCTATGGCTGAGACATGCACTGGTTTATTAGAAATACAGAAAATCATCAGCTCAATCATTAGTTATTGGTTAACAATGACAGAATGGTTTATTAGTTCATAGAGGGAAGATAAAGCTTGATCAGATTGAGTACATTGTATGCAGACTATTGTTTGGTGAACCTTGCTTTCAGTGCTGGCTCCTAATTTAGGAATGCTGTGACTCAATTGTTCCATAGAATGAATTACCCTGGAGACTAGGAATATCAAGAATGTTTTGATGTTCAATGAGAAAAGACTCACCTTCTCATGTGTTATGGAGTGACCTGTAAAAACCTTTTGTCACACTACATATTTGAACATGAAAGACACAGTATATATGAGATGATGCAGCTTCTACAACAATGCATTATAGATTTTACCAGCCTGCAAATGTTTCAATTAAAATATAGATCAACATTCTAAAAGCCAATTTCTTTTCTGGTACATTTAGTTTTACCTGCAAATGTATTCCCATTTACCTGTTGATTACACACCAACCCTCTTATTTTAGTCTATTGGTGACCTGCCACCAGAGGTGAACTGACAACTCATGGGGCCCCCCGGGCAATAGGGGATCATGGGGCCCCTGTGTCCTTGCCCAAATTCAAAAAAGCCTATGAAAAAGGTACCAGGGGCATCTCATGGGGCCCCCTACTGACCCCAGGCCCTCGGGCAGTGCCCGAGTTTTCAAATAGTCAGTCCGCCTCTGCCTGCCACAGACAGTTGGAATGGGTGCTCTGGAGCCTTTTTATTTTCAGTAACCCATGTACTCCTCTAACATACAATAGATCTTTGAGAAAGAGGCTAAAATAGTCCTGGGGTATATGAAATGCTTACACGCTGCTTAGGCCACTTACTTATCACAGGAAATCCTGAAGTGGCATACCTTTCAATAGTGAAGAACCTTTACAGGTAACAGCAGTTACAATGAGGAGCATTTTGATATATTATAATAATGCAAAGCTGGAACAGCTATTGCTGGAAAGATGTATGTGTTATGTAAAAGATAATTCATCTTCACTTTGTATTGGAAGTTACTCAGGCGTAACATGCCAATATAAATAGCCAAGAGAATGTACAGCTTTTAATATTGCAATGTATTGCAATACATCAGTTGTGGCCATATTTTGATCTTGATGAAAACAGCTATATATAAAAAATATTTCTGGCTTTAAAAAGTCTGAATTGTTAAATACTTTACAGCCCATTCTCCAGGTTTTCTCCACAGGGCTGAAGATGTTTCAGTGCTCACTATAACACAGGGTGAGGAGTTACCAAAAAAAAAGATTAACTGATTATTAAATACATTAAACTATTAGTAGTCAACAGCTGTAAAAAATGGTGGCCACATTAGGGATCGCAGTCTGGGAGGGTTTCCCTGCAACAATGGGTATGCACCAAGGGCCACAACACAAAGATAGAGGAATATTTAGGTTACCAAGTCTCTAAAGATATGGGCCTCATAAGACAAGGTATAATGCTGTTTTCAGCAGGCCTTGGTGGTCTATTGCTAGAAAGAAGCCTAGACCATGTAGGTGCTAAAAAGTAGAAAGTGTGTTTCCCAAATAGGCTGAGCTGTTTAGATGGCAACAACAGTCCCAATACCCAAGTTTCAGTTGAATGAAATGAATCCTTCATTCAGGTTCCAATGGAGTCACTTCCCTCTTGATTTTTCGGCCAATACCATAACTATATTATACTTTTGAGTCAGTGTTATTGACCAAGGCCTGGACTTTTCCCATTGGCTGGTTTGTGAAGTAAAGCCTGTCAACAATCCACAACTTCTGTTATCCTGAATCAGTGTAGCTGTAGTATACTTATCCTCTTTATTGGTAAAGAAAGCTTATTTTTGGGAAACTCAAAATGAACTTGTCATGACAGAACAGCAGTCATCACCATATGAAAACAATTAGCAGTGGCTTCTAATAATATGGTGTGTCTTAGGATCCCCCATATTTTCCACCCCTTCCCCATACACACATTCTATGCAGCCATATGGTCTCAATAGGTCATGTATTTGGACATTGGACATTGATTCTTGGTGAGAACCAAGTTAAAGCATGTCTGTGCTCTAGTTTTCAGTAAGTCGCTTAGAAAGTTCAGGTGCTCCTAGGCACTTTGGACTGTAAGAAAGCAGACTTATGTGTCTGCACTAGCTAAAATATGCCATGCAGTCCTAAGGTTAATTTAATAGCATTTAAACCGTTATAGGTTCCTTGATTTTGAAAATTAAGGAGACACGGTTACTATACCTAGAGCAAAATGAT
This sequence comes from Staurois parvus, assembly GCF_062004578.1. Classification (NCBI taxonomy): domain Eukaryota; kingdom Metazoa; phylum Chordata; class Amphibia; order Anura; family Ranidae; genus Staurois; species Staurois parvus. Next base: position 3,699,253 of record NW_028317941.1, read on the forward strand.
AGTGTATTTGAAAGCCCACCTAGCCAGCAAATTATACTCACCTATCATGCTCCCTTGCCACGTACCCACTACATAGAAGCCCTTTGTCCATTGTTCCAATGGAGTGGGCCTTCTTTGTATGAGGGAGTATGTGATCTCCTGCATATGACAGTAATCCAGCCTGCCCAAGGTAAGGAGCAAGAAGCTGCCCACCTGTTGTGGATAACCGGTCCTGTAAGATGCAGTGCTTCTGATTCATTCATGTAAACAATTCCAGCTGTCGAAAGCACTTGCAATACTTGATTTCATTACGATGGAATATAACAAATAGTCCTCTATGCTCACGCGTGTCAGCCCTCAGAAGGCCTTAATCATAGCCATGGCTATGATTAAGACCTGGTGAGGGCTGAAACCTGTGAGTGTGGAAGGACTATTTGTTGTATTTCATCTTAAATAAATAAAGTGCTCCAGCCTGTGCAGTCAGACCTGAACACTGTCACTTGAGCAAGGTAGTGATATCATCCACATGGGTAGGCTCAGACACAGGAGCTCACTTTACTGCTGCAGTGGGGAGGTGGCAAGAGAGCTTGGATTGATGAGGGTATCTTACTGGGGAAATTGGATATCAAAAGGCATTGTTACTCTACTCTCAATAGGCAAGTAACAGTGTCTCCCTTAAATAAAATCTGGCATATACTGTATAGTGGTATGGAGATTCCATGCAATTGTAAACTTGCACTGCTAAATAAATGGGCTGCCATTGCTAATTTCTTCAAAAATTATGTTTGCCTGCCTCTCATGTTGATCCAGTGGCTTCAATACCATCTGAGTAGCTTAACTCTAATGCAAATTTGTACTTCACTCTGACCTGACTTCACATTTGTTCTGTGACAGTATTTCAGAAAGTACTGAGTCCAATAAACGCCAGGCAGATAGCATCTTCAGAAGGTGGAGAGCAATAGCAAATTAATTATTACTATACATATTGTAAATACAGGTTTCTTTATTGAAAAGCTATTTTTAACAGTTTATACAGTATTCATACAGCCTCAATGCCGCAAAAAGAAAGGCCTGTACTATAAAAGATTAATCAGGGCTTGACAGCAGGACTTCATCTCCACCAGGCATCTCTCTCCTTATTTACTAATAGATTATGTAGGGTAGACACTAGACTATGAGACTGGAGCTAAATAATATCAACACAACCATCTCATAATATATAGGGCAAACAGAGCTTGGTGCCTCTTGGTGCTGTTTTCCTTTTTTTAGTAATTGATTCCAAAGGTTAAGGGTTTTATATCAAAGCCACACTCAAAAAGAGTGCCATTACTGTGCAATACTGTCACCAATAAATAAATGATCCAATCATAGTTTGCAAGGTCCTTTTATCAGAGATTAGGTTTCTTTGCTGTTTTGTACAGTTAGCAGTGTAGTTGATTAAAAACCATCATGTCAATCAACTGAATAAATGTATCTGTTTTGAAGCCATTTTACGAATATGAACTATGTGCCCATAAACGTCTTGGACCAGTTCCTTTGTCATCATTTGCATTTGGTGCTCTTATAGTATAACCGTGTATTAATTTCAACAAACTCCCCCTGCACACTGAAATTTATGGCATTCAGTACTGCTGAGCTAGCTTTGGAGAGCTACTGTATCTCAGATAGAGCTGATGAATGCCCATGGAAAACTTCTGGGACAGCATGATGCTGAATTTTTTCCCTAGTTTTTAATCACACTGACAGTGATACAAATGTGCATCTGCTTGTCTCTGAAGTGATTATTCTGTATAGGAAATAGAAACATATTCTCTAGCAAAAAATTGCCCTTAGGTCATAAATAAATAGGTGCTAATAGTATTGCAGAGGCTTTTCTAAATAGGATTTGATGCCAGGGCAGCCTTTACCTAGCACCGTTTTTATCAGTAGAAATGTAGTCAGTGTTGACTACACAGCCTTTCATCATAAACAAAGAAGCATGAATCCAAACAGTTGTGCTTAATCGAACACTTGTGGCATCAGGGCAATGTGAGCTGGTCTTGGAAGTAGGGGGATTTGCTAAGAGGTGAAATGCACATATTTGCCAGCACAACACGGATAATCAAATACATCCAAATCTTTATTGAAGATTGATCACATCACAGAAGACATAGTGCAACGTTTTGGAGCTGGCAGGACCCCTTCGTCATGCCTGACAAAGGGGTCATGCGTGGATCAGAAACGTTGTGATGTGATCATTCTTCAATAAAGATTTGGATGTATTTGACGATCCGTGGTGTGCTGGCGAATATGTGCATTTCATCTGTGCAGTCTCCAGTTCCAGCTGGTTGTTGTTGCAGCACCCGGTACTCTTAAGCCTTATCCAGGAAGGTGTATGATGGGAATATCGATGCTACATACTTCCCATGCAGTAACTCCTAAAGTGTTACTAACCCCACAACAATAAAATCAGTCTGTATATGCAGTAAAGCATGCTTGTTATACTCACTGTGGAACCTAACGTGTTAAAGAGGATCTTCGCTGATCCTCCTCTTCTTCTACTGTCCCCAATCCATCTGCTGATAGTACAGAACTCTAGGAATCAATCTGCACATGCTCAGTTTAGTGTGTATGGCTAGAGAGTTTTTTTTTCTTTTGGATGGTGCATGTGATCAGCACAGGGCCAAGCAGCACTGTCCAGACAGAAGGTCAAGGGTTATGCAACCTCATTGGACTGTCAGAGCAGAATGAAAACCCCTCCCACAAGCTTTAACCAGTGCTCAGCTGGACACTGATAGAAGTCACAAACTGCTGATGAAGGTATTTAGCAGTTTATATTTGCTAAAATATTTGCATTTCCATGTTCTGTGTACTGTGGTAGACTGGATATAGTGAATGCATGGTCCTGGGTTTAGTAACACTTTAACAAGGAAAAATGAGGAGCAATGAAAATGCCAGGGACAGGATGAGAAAGACACTTGTCCTTGTCTCTTTCATGGATGAGGTGCTAGTGATGATGCAACTTCAACACATGCCCAATAGGGTTGCACCATGCCCACTCTTCAGCATCTGATAGATATATACACTGCGCTGCACAGCAAGCAGCATTAGAAAAACAACATTTTGCTAGAAAAAGGGAAAGCCCAATAAATAGACAGACCTGAAGGAATAAAGTTAACAGCGGGTGCTATATGACTCTGGGGAGAAATAGGCCCAGGAAATAGTTAAAATTAAGAGGTTTGTGAAATTGCAGGAGGCTTTACCTAATTGGAGGTTGATGGCTAAGTAACAGGCAGTAGTAGCAAGGGTAGGAACTGTGGGGCAGTTGCAGTGTTTTCCAGAAGGTTGAACAGTAAAGAAAGCTGTCCCACCTGACCTCCCTCTCTCATTTTTTGTAATGGCAGGGAAGTTTTTATTTATTGTAATGGTTAGGGAAAATGGGGTGTCTCTGGAAAAGTGAAATGGTTACAAAACAATCTAATGGTATGATGCTTTCCTTTTTTTGCCAAGGGGCTTTGTGTCTTGAGGAGTCGGAAATGGTAATTTTTGGAGATGTTCTTTTCCATTTGTGGCAGGAAACAAGGATAAGTCTTATTCAAGCCTCTGGGATAGATGAAGAGATAGATAGATTAATAGATAGATAGATAGATAGATAGATAGATAGATAGATAGATAGATAGATAGATAGACTTACATTATCCTAAACTCTGTTATAGTTCATAATATGTAACTGGGGTCAGACAGCGGAGGAAAGGAATATTTTTGCATGCCTTAGTGCCAGGCAGCTAGAGAAGGAGTTACTAACAGCCCAAACACTTGGATTTTACAAACCAGAAGAATAGTTAGAGCATTTCAACTGCACTAGCAATAAGCAGCTTCCAGGTCTATATGACAGTGGGTGGGATCCCAAGACCCTTCAGACCCACATCTAGTATTTATAGGCCTCTAAGTGTAGAAGGCCTTTGCATAGCTGAGCACAGTCTGCACAAATAATCCACCACTTAAAAAGTAATGAAAGGGCTAAAGTAATTATGTTTTGAGTCTAAGTGCGGCCAAAATAAAAAAAAAATACCCACAAAATTAGCACAAGGTGCATAATTTACAGCCCCCCTGATCTTGCACAAATAGTCCACCACTCAAAAAGTATTGGAAGGGCTACAGTAGTTATGTTTTGAGTCTAAGTACGGCCAAAAAAAAAGAAACACAAAATTAGTACAAGGTAAATAACTTACAGCACCCCTTCCTTCCCCCCAATTTTGTTGCCGTAATCTTCTAGCGCGGCGGGCGTTAATAGAACTAAAGGGTTGTCATAATCTCTCACCAAGAGTGCCCGAATATTCATATCTTTTCCATCTACCTCCATTATTCATAGAAGACAGTACTATGAGAGAACCAGGATCTGTGAATGGAGGACAGGTGAATGATTGAACCATCCTTTGGAACCAGGGGCGGACTGACAACTCAAGGTCCAGTCACACTGGATGATATCTGTAATGGGACTCCTAGACCTCCAAATGGCTGACTTGTTTCCAAATGGTCAGTCTGCCCCTGTTTGGAACTTACTCCTCCAATTTGTCCTACTGTTTCATACTCTAGCCATCTTTAAGCAATCGTTGAAAACCCATCTCTTCAGAAAGGCCTATTCGACCTCTAAATAATGAACTGTACTTTTACTTTTTCAGCTCATCACCCACAGTTATGTTTTGTATTAATGACCTTTCCTTTTGGATTGTAATCTCTAACAAGCTGGGCCCTCTGATTCCTTTTGTGTTGAATTGCAATGTAACTGAACTGCCTCCCTCCATTTGTAAAGCACTGCACAAACCGTTGGCACAGTACACAGATCGTCCATAACATTATGACTACTGACAGGTAAAGTGAATTAAATGCATTATCTCATTACAATGGCACCTGAAAGTGGATGGAATATGGTAGGCAGCAAATAAACATGTCCCTGAAGTTGATGCAGAAAAAATAGGCAGGCATAGGGATTTGAGTGGCTTGACAAGGGCCAAATTGTAATGGATAATTGACTGGGTCAGAGCATCTTCAAAACTGCTGCTCTTGTGGGATGTTCCTGGTCTGCAGTGGTCAAGACCTACCATAAGCCATCCAAGAAAGGAAAATTGGTAAACTGGCAAAAGGCTCATGGGTGGCCAAGGCTCATTGATGCACATAGGGAGGGAAAGCTGTTTCGTGTAGTCTGATCTAATAGAAGAGCTAGTGTAGCTCAAAATGCTGAAAAGGTTAATGGCGGTTCCAAATGAAAGGTGTCATAACACACAATGCATAGCAGTTTGTTGCAAATAGGGCTGCATAGATCAGTCAGGGTGCCCATGCTGACCCTTGCCCATTGCCAAAAGTGCCTACAATGTGTACGTGAGCATAAGAACTGGACCATGCAGCAGTGGAAGAAAATGTTCAGATCTGATAAATTCAAGAATGGCTTGAGGAACACAACAAGTTTGAGGTGTTTACTTCTCCAGAGTCTCCAGATCTCAAATCTACTGAGCATCTGTGGGATGTGCTGGAAAAACAAGTCTGGTCCATGGAAGCCCCAATTCGCAACTTACAGGATTTAAAGGATCTGCTATTAATAGCTTGGTGCCAGATACCACAACATACCTTCAGAGGTCTAGTGCAGTCCATGCCTTGACAGGTTATGGTGGGTAGGTAAAAATAGTAAACAAGCGCTAGAAATGCATAAAAATATAAAAGTGTAAAAGGCAGTTAGCATAAAAGGTTAAACCTCCAGCCCTCGTATAGCAATAATATCTAAAAATGCAGCGCTAAGATACAACACACCTCATATAATCTCATGAGATATAAAAACAAATATATATATAACACTTGTATATCACACAAAACTGCATATAGGTAAATGCATGTATAGTCAGCTGATTGTGCTCAGTCCAAATGGAGATCAAATAGAAATAACAATCGTAAAACTCTGAGGAGTGAAACATAGGAGTGCAGATTGCATCTAAATATGGCGCAAGTGGTGTATAGGTGACAGTTAAAATGTGCAAACAGGTGTAAAATCCGTGCTTCTAGTGCATGTGGGAATGAGAGTAAATTGCACTAACTAGATAGCGCAATATACAGCGCTTTTGAGTAATCAAGACCACTCTTGGTCATCATCATCCTGGAGTAACCTCGGGGATTGTCTGGTATACGTCTGCACCACAGCCTCTCCTCCACTGTCACTCTCCGGATTACAGGGAAAACTCCACTCCAAGCATATGCACCCAATAACAAGCACTTAAGGAATCCACCTTGATAGCTCAAAATAAGTGAGCCAGAGAAAAAAGTGCTATATAGTGCAGTAAGTTTATTTAATCAATAGTAAAACCATGTATTTGAACATAAAGCACTCACATCTGGAAAGTAGGAATGCAGCTTGGGTATACAGGAATGTACAAACAGTATCCAAGATGGCCGCCTGCCTCCTTTGTGGCTCATGCGGTATGATGTCACTGGCTTGGCTCCTCCCTAATGCATTTCGTGCACTTGCATGTTTTTAAAGGGACCTTGCCATTGCCAGTGAAGGTTATGGTGGGTGGCCATAATGTTATGGCTGACTGGTGTAACTCCTCTATAATATTAATAGGTGTACATCCACCCCCTCCATTCATAGATCCTGTTTCATTCATAGAAACTGTAGTACTGACTTCTATGAATGGCAGAGTTAGGCGGAAAGGGATGGCATAGTTGGACATTCTTGAAGAAAGCCTATGAAGGCCTCTTAGTTTGATTAACCACCACACACCAGAAGATTACAATGGCGGGAGTGGGGGGTATGGACAGAAAAGGATTTCAGCTATCAGAAGAGGGATCAACCTAAGGAACACATCCTATTGACTAAATTATGTCCCCTCTAATCCACCACTTAGGCAGAGTTCACACGACTGAATGCAACAGTTTTTGTTACGTGAAAAGCACTTCAGGCATCATAGAACAAATCTCTCTACAAAATATATGCATTGCAGCCAATATTTTCCTCTTTTTTTAGATGTGTGGTATTTGGGGCTGCCCCTTTTACGTTGCTAGAGGCCTTCCTTGATTTTCTGGTGCAATTTGGTCCCCCCTCACCCTTCTGTCAGTAGCATGACAGTATCCTCCTTCTTTTATTACATGGCAACAGTTCTACAAAAAGGGTTACATCATGTAGCTTGTCAGTGTGTGAGAGGGGCTGTGTGCTAGACTACGTGTGCTAGACTACATCAATGACTAAGTCAGCAACAGCACTGGGCCTTAACAGCGCACACTGCAATGTACAATGGAGGCAGTGTGAGAGAAATGGGTGCAGGATAGAAAAGGCAACGTTATATTGTGGGACAATTGTTCACACAGGGATGGAGTGCTGGAGAGAGAGATGGGTCAGTCACAGGCTGTGTATGAGAATATAGGAAATAGGGACATGCAGCCAAGGCTAATATTAAGAATATAGAGAGAATGAAGAAGATGAAGGGAGGAAAGAAAAGAAAGTACAGGTACAGCATGTGACAGAGATTCAGATCAGAGTTTTAGTTGAACCAATGTTGGAGTCCAGTTTAAAAAAACAATCTTAAAAAGATATCATTCACTAATTCAATTGAGTTCTTCAATATTACCTAGAACTGCCACGGATCAATATTTGATAAAGGTGGCAATAAAATAGAACAATGTTTTCACTGCAGCAGCATGACGTCATTTTAAAAACATAGAGCCCTCGTGACTTACTGTATGTCTTTCACATGATCAACTTACATCAAATCATATTTGATAAACTTTGAATATCTAACGTTTCATAGCCCAGTAGCTGGAAAATGATGTAAGCAGTTTTTTTTTTTTAAAACAATACCCGTTTGATGATGTGCCTGACTGCAAAAATGCCCTAATTCATTGCCATTGTGATGGTACTTTAAAGCAGATGTTAATGCTAATTTGATGACATTTAATCTGATAAAAGCACTGTGCATCATAAACATTTGCCATTTTTGTTTTTTTTCATGAAATACTGATGTCAACTTATTTCATCCTATTTTACAGTGATTCTGATCTCCACCATCTTTTGTCAGCCACTTGTTGCTTACATGCTTGCACACACGCAAAGGCTGAACATCATTGCCCTGGACTGGGTTTCTGATTAGAGTAGACCGTGCCTTTGTAATGTTAGGTGGCATGGCTACTTGTAGTCTTCAATTGTGTCAAAAATTACTTATGGACTTTTTAGGCACATAAACTCAATGCACAGAAAATAAAAGCAATTGTTACTTTAATAACATACCATATCTAAAATATATGTTGTGTTTAAAATAGCATTGCACCTTAAATCACAGCATTTTTCCCCCATCAATTAGAGAAAATATAGGCTTTTCCATTGGAAGTTTTGTAGAGATAGTAGCAGGGGCGGACTGACCATTTGGAAACTTGGGCACTGCCCGAGGGCCTGGGGTCAGTAGGGGGCCCCATGAGATGCCCCTGGTACCTTTTTCATAGGCTTTTTTGAGTTTGGGCAAGGACACAGGGGCCCCATGATCCCCTATTGCCCGGGAGCCCCATGAGTTTTCAGTTCGCCCCTGGATGGTAGACACAATCCACTTCCATCAAGGTGAGGGGAATGACCGAGCTGTATAGATGAAGCCTGACATGCTTCGCGACTTCAGGGGTTAGCAATGCATCTAAGAGATGAACAAATGTAACAGTAATAATTGCAAAATGAAACATAGAGTACAAATACAAAATGGGTACCACCTATCAGGCACTTACTGTATATGAAAGGTAAACAGTGTGCATTGTATGTTAAAGGACTCCTCAATGTAGCAACGCAAGTCCCCACAGCCGACCAGAGCATGAACCCCTCGGAAAATGCGGAGGCGCATCAAGCAGGCAATGAGCAAACAAAAACACCCCACAGGAATCACGGGCAATAAACAGATGAAATTGGATAGTAAGTCAAGGGTACAGGGCAACATTAGACATCATCATCGTAGTTATCCAGCTAATGAAGTATAGTAATAGAGGACAACAGGGGCCTACAAGAGACCAAAGAATAAAAAATAGTTAGTGGTGCATTAATGTTGCCTAATGTTGCCCTGTACCCTTGACTTACTATCCAGTTTCATCTTCTTATTGCCAGCGATTCCTGTAGGGTGTTTTTGTTTGCTCATTGCCTGCTTGATACGCCCCCAGATTTGCTGTGAGGTCCCTGCTCTGGTCGGCTGTTGCTACATTGAGGAGTCCTTTATCATACAATACACACTTCTTACCTTTCATGTAAGTGCCTGATAGGTGGTACCCATTTTGTATTTTTACTCATTGTTTCATTTTGCAAGGATTACTGTTAAGTTTGTTCATCTCTGAGATGCGTTGCTAGCCCCTGAAGAAGCAGCTTCAGTTGTGAAACATTACGGGGCTCCATCTATACAGCTTGATCATTCCCTTCACCTTGAAGAAAGTGTCTACCATCTCTACAAAACCTCCAATGGAAAAGCCTATAATTTCTCTAATTGATAGGGCGGAAAATGCTGTCATTTAATGCGCAATGCAATTTTAAACACACAAAATATATTTTAGATGTAGTATGTTAATAGAGTAGCAATTGCTTTTATTTTCTGTGTACTGAGTTTATGTGCCTGAAAAGTCCATAAGTAATTTTTGATACAATTTATCCTCTAATTGGGACGTGGCACTATGACATTTCCTTGGTTGTGACCTCTAACCACCCGATGGTCGCCCAACCTTTTTTACTTAACTTTATTTGTAGTCTTCAATAAGGGCATATGTGACCTTTATAGCAGGATCACAAGTATCCTTTTAATAAAATCTGTAGATTGAAAACAAGTTTTCAAATTACATGAACATGGTAAAGGTTATATGGGATTTTAGTGATTGGGTTTAGATCAGCTTTAAAGGACAAGGTCAACTTTACTAAAAACAATATCAGATTCAGAATACATTATTAATCCCAAGGGGAAATAATAATATATTATTATTATTATATAAAAAAAACCTCCAGCTCTTCCTTCCCTCTCCTCCCCAGTCCCTAATGTAACATCAGCTTCACCTCACCTCCTTCCCCCATACACAGGTGCAGGGGCGGACTGACAACTCATGGGGCCCCCGGGCAATAGGGGATCATGGGGCCCCTGTGTCCTTGCCCAAACTCAGAAAAGCCTATGAAAAAGGTACCAGGGGCATCCCATGGGGCCCCCTACTGACCTCTGGCCCTCGGGCAGTGCCTGAGTTTCCTAATGGTCAGTCCGCCCCTACACAGGTGCTTACAGATCTGTTTGACAGTAGGCTCTTCTGGCGTTTAAAGCCTCTTTTCCCAACCTCTTGTCCTGTACTGCCTGTGCAGTAACTCTCCATAGACTTAAATGGGTCCATACTCCAACAGAATGGTTATGGCCTATTCAAATATATGGGAAATTACTGGTCAGGCAATGCCATCAGGAAGAGATAAATAAGAACTTGGATGGAAGTTAAGGCTTAGATTTGTTACAGGCCTAGGAAGGAGGGGAAAGAGGGTAGTAAAATTGAGTTTGTCCTTTACTTTTCCAGATTTTGCCATCAGCAAACATTCTGTTTGTTAGGTAAAGAGCTTTCCACAGTCATTAATTCCATCTATTTTCTGTTTTCCCATTTCAGACAATAAAGTGGCATTAAACCCCAAATCAAACAGTAATTATACTGCAGCTCACCAATTTTTAAATGTGGTGGCTGCATTAGTCTTTTTAGACTTTCTTTCCTTTATTTTCTCCTTGTGATCAAAATATCTGTTAGTTTTTAACATAACAAGCTGTCCTGCAGATGTAGCAGTTAGAGCATTGAGACAAACCATTTACCACCAACATAGGTGTTTATAATGGCCAGCTTTTAATAATTTATGAAAACCCTTTATCCCAAAAAAAAAAAAAACTGCTGTTACTGATGAAAAAGTGGGAGCTGGCATTTGGCTTCAATAGGTTAGTGTCCCTACATCTGCTACTCTCCTCCCCCCCAGATTAACAATATTGCTGTCCAAAGGTGTCTTTGTTGGTCCTTTATCCCAAATATAGGCATTCTATAAAAGAAAACGAATGCAGCCACCACAGCTAATGATTGGTAAGCTGCCATATGTTACATTTTTGGTTTTGAGGTAAATACTGCTTTAAACTTAAAAAACAATATAAACTCATTTAACTTCTTGCCGACCGCGCATAGCCGAATGACGGCTTCACCGCGGCCGGCCAGTTCTGAGTGGACGTCATATGACGTCCTCCCAGAACGCGCTCTCCTGCGCGCCCCAGGGGGCGCGCACCCGGCGATCTCCATGATCGCTGTGTCCTACGGACACAGCTGATCACGTGATGTGGTGAAAGGCCGATCCCACCGGCCTTTTACCACGTGATCAGCGGTGTCCAATGACACGCTGATCACAGGGAAATGCAAGTGCCGGTTCTCGGCTGCACTTTCCTCACGCTGTCAGATCGTGAGGAAAGTACTGCCGAGAACCGGCAGTTGTCAGAGCGGGGATCGGCACCGATCATCAGGGCACTGATGATCAGTGCCCTGATGATCGGTGCCCAGCAGTGACACCCGCAAGTTCCGCCCAGCAGTGCGCCCACTAGCCCCGCCCACCCGTTCCCAGCAGTGCCCCCACCTGTGCCCAGCAGTGCCCCCACCTGTGCCACTCTGCAGTGCCACCTACCTGTGCCCAGAAGTGCCACCTACATGTGCCCAGCAGTGCCACCCACCTGTGCCCACCCACCAGTGCCACCCACCTGTGCCCACCAGTGCCACCCACCTGTGCCCACCCACCAGTGCTGCCCACCAGTGCAGCCCAGCAGTGCTGCCAGTCAGTGCCACCAGTCAGTGCCCAGGGGTTGTGCCAGTCCGTGCCGCCAGTCAGTGCCCAGAAGTGATGCCGGTCAGTGCCGTCTATCAGTACCCATCATCAGTGTCACCTATCAGTGCCGCCTATCAGTGCTGCATATCAGTGCCGCCTATCCGTGACCCCTAATTAGTGCTGTCTATCAGTGCCGCCTATCCGTGCCACCTCATTAGTACTGCCTATCAGTGCCCTTTAGTGCTGCCTATCAGTGCCCATCAGTGCCGCCTATCAGTGCCCATCAGTGCCGCCTATCAGTGCCCATCAGTGCCGCCTCATCAACGCAAATCAGTGAAGGAGAAAAAATACCTGTTTGAAAAATTTTATAAAAGAAACAAATAAACTTTTTTTTTTTTTTCAAATTTTTTGCACTTTTTTTAATTTATAGCGCAAAAAGTAAAGCGCCCAGTGGCGATTAAATACCACCAAAAGAAAGCTCTATTTGTGAGAAAAAAATGATCAAAATTTCATATGGGTACAATGTTGCATGACCGCGCAATTGTCAATCAAAGTGCGGCAGCGCTGAAAGCTGAAAATTGGCCTGGTAAGGAAGGGGGTATAAGTGCCTGGTAGGCAAGTGGTTAAACAGAAATCTTTCAGCTGCTATGCACATTTTCACTCTCTTAAAGCAGAGTTACAGTCAGTTTTGTTTTACTAAAAGTCAGCAGCTACAAAAACTGTAGCTGCTGACTTTTAAAAAACACACACTTACCTGTCCCGGGGTCCAGCGATGTGCTCACCCGTGCTGTCCCGTCTCTCCCTCTTCTCTCCTTGGCACCTGCATTACAACTGTGGGCACCAGGCTGTGACAACTTGCAGTTTAACAGCCATGTGCCCACTACGCGTGTGCGAGTTGCACTGCTCATTCTGATTGGTCCGGCAGTCTTCTGGGACCTGTGAAAGTTCCCAGGAGACTGCGGAGGAAGGGGGGGCCAAACTTCCGACTCACTTCGCAAAACCAGGTACCCGCTCCCACCCAAAAGGTGCCAAATACAGTTGCAAGAAAAAGTATGTGAACCCCTTGGGATTACGTGGAGTTTTGCATGAATTGGGCATAAAATGTGCTCTGAACGTCATCTAAGTCACAACAATAGAAGAACACAGTCTGCTGAACATAATACTACACAAACATTAGATGTTGCCATGGTTTAATTGCACATAACATGTAAACATTCACAGTGCAGGGAGGAAAAAGTATGTGAGGCCCTAGCTTAATGACTTCTCCTAGAGCTAATTGGAGCCAGGAGTGAGTCAACCTTGACTCCAATCAGTGTGATGATATTGGATGTGTTGCTGACAGCTATTCTGCCCTTAAAAAACACACACCTGTTTTGGGTTTACTGGTTTCAAGAAGCACTGTCTGATGTGAACCATGCCTCGCAGAAAAGAGCTCTCAGAAGACCTACGATCAAGAATTGTTGACTTGCATGAAGCTGGAATGGGTTACAAAAGTATCTCCAAAAGCCTTGATGTTCATGTGTCCACAGTAAGACAGACTGTCTACAAATGGAGAAAGTTTAGCACTGTTGCTACTCTCCCTAGGCGTGGTCGTCCTGTAAAAATGACTGCAAGAGCACAGCGCAGAATGCTGTATGAGGTAAAGAAGAATCCCAGAGTGTCAGCTAAAGACCTACAGAAATCTCTGGCACATGCTAACATTTTTGTTGACACATCTACAATAAGGAAAATATTAAACAAGAATGGAGTACATGGGAGGACACCACGAAGGAAGCCATTGCTGTCCAAAAAGAATATTGCAGCACGTTTGAAATTTGCAAAAGAGCACCTGGATGTTCCACAGCACTACTGGCAAAATATACTGTGGACAGATGAAACCAAGATTGAGTTGTTTGGGAAGAACACACAACACTATGTGTGGAGAAAAAAAGGCACAGCACACCAATATCAAAACCTCATCCCCACTGTAAAACATGGCGGAGGGAGCATCATGGTTTGGGGCTGCTTTGCTGCCTCAGGGCCTGGACAGATTGTTGTCATTGATGGGAAAATTAATTCCAGAGTTTATCAAGACATATTGCAGGAAAACGTACGACCATCTGTCCGCCAACTGAAGCTCCGCAGAGGATGGGTGATTCAACAGGACAATGACCCAAAGCATATAAGTAATTCAACAAAACAATGGCTGCAACAGCACAGAATAAGCCTTCTGGAGTGGCCCAGTCAGAGTCCTGACCTCAACCCGATTGAAATGCTGTGGCACGACCTTAAGAGAGCGATTCACACCAGACATCCCAAGAATATTGCTACACTGAAACAGTTTTGTGAAGAGGAGTGGTCCAAAATTACTCCAGATCGTTGTGCAGGTCTGATCTGCAACTACAGGAAACATTTGGTTGAGGTTATTGCTGCCAAAGGAGGGTCAACCAGTTATTAAGTCCAAAGGTTCATATACTTTTTCCTCCCTGCACTGTGAATGTTTACATGTTATGTGCAATTAAACCATGGCAACATCTAATGTTTGTGTAGTATTATGTTCAGCAGACTGTGTTCTTCTATTGTTGTGACTTAGATGACAATCAGAGCACATTTTATGCCCAATTCATGCAAAACTCCACGTAATCCCAAGGGGTTCACATACTTTTTCTTGCAACTGTATGGCAGTGGAGGGGGGGAGGAAGCAAACAAGTGGAGCTTCTGCTTTTCAGTGGAACTCCGCTTTAACATACACATTAGGGGGGATTTACTATAACTGGATCACTCAGAACCTGATGCAGCTGTGTATGGTAGCCAATCAGTTTCTAACTCCAGCTCGTTCAATCAAACTTTGACAATAAAACTGATTGGTTTCTATGTAGAAATGTACCAGGTTTTGCACTCTCCAGGTTAGTAAATCCCCCCCTCTCACTTCTGGCTATCCTTGAAATTCAGCTCAGAGTATTGCTATTGGCTTACAATAGTGTGCCCACTCTTTACTGGAACCTTGTAGTGTAATAGTTAATCACTCTTTTGGTTTGTGATGGCTGCAGACAGATCTTCAAAATTCTACTGCTGTTTCCATTTTTTTTTTTGGTGTCTTCAGCAGCTCTCCAATATGTGACTTTATTGTTCTGAACAGCTGGATAAGAAAAAAAATAACCTTTGTGACCAAAAATTCAAAGCGGTCAAGATTATATTGCACTTTCATTGTCTTCCCCATAATGTTCTAATAAATGGGAGCTGACCTTGATCTCTCTGAGGAGTCTAGGCATGGCATTATATAAAATAGATTTCTGCTTATATTGAATTTCTATCCTGCATACAACTGTAATATTACTTACATATGGGTATAGGGAAGCGTCATGTGCTTGTTCTGACCTCATTTTCCAGGAGATCCATGGTGTACTCCTTGGGCCTTAGGCTTAATCTGATGTCATATGCAGTGCTTCAGAGACTGAATTTTCTTAATTAAAATCTGAGCCATGCTATCCTCCTTCTGAACTGAAATATGCGACTTCAGCTGAGTATGAATTTGAATTCGAATCATTCTCCTCCAGTAATGTACCATATAAAGTGATCATCTCCAGAAAAGGATATGTAGTGTGCCCTTCGTATTTGGGCAGGTACAACAATCATTTTTAAAACCCATGTTGAGCAGCTATAGCTGCATCTTTTACCTAAGCATGGGAAAAACTTTCAATTTCCAGTAGAGAAAATACAAGATATGTAAATTACATGCTGGCATCAAACTTAAAGCGTATTTTCACTTTTGCAGTCAAATTTGAGCAAACCCCACTATGTGTTTGTCTGCATGTTTGTTATGTGTTCCTATTCACACAACATGCCCAAAAAAATGATAAATATTTCTTACCTTTAATATGTTTCTCAGGAGTGTTAAGCCTGGTGCACAAAATGAAAATACCAAACGAACAATCGTCCATTTTTTTTTTGCATGCTAGTCTCATATTGAAAACAACATTTCATAAAACAGAATACAACTTTCAACTGCAATTATGTAATGTATTGTATTGTAATGTATTCTTTCGTTTCCAAGCATGCGCAGTCTTAGTCCATTAATTTTTTAAGGACGAATACTGTACTGACTAAACAAAAATCGTTCATTCTGTTACTATAAAAGAAAAATGTTTGTACTTGTCCCTTTGGATAATTTTACATGAATCATCGTGGTTGGCTCTCGAAAGCTGTGTGCTAATGATCAGATCACACAATCACTCCGAATCAGGGGCGGACTGACCATTTGGAAACTTGGGCACTGCCCGAGGGCCCGGGATCAGTAGGAGGCCCCATGAGATGCCCCTGGTACCTTTTTCATAGGCTTTTTTGAGTTTGGGCAAGGACCCCATGATCCACTATTGCCCGGGGGCCCCATGAGTTGTCAGTCCGCCCCTGCTCCGAATGTGGTATTTCTCGTCATGTGTACCACGTTTTTTTTGAACAATGTTAGAGTGAGCCTGTCCCAAGTCTGTCCTCATTAATAAACAATGCAGTAAGCCCAGCCTCTACACCATTAACCCTTTGTTCGGGCAGACAGTGTTCACATCTAGTTACAACTGATAATGAAGATCTACCTGCATAGTACAGACATAATTAATTATGGTAAGTACAGCTGTCCAGCTCCCCTTATAAACAAAGAATTACCCAGGAATTTTTCTTGCTGGGTGTTCCAGAATGGAGCATTTAAAGTGGTAGTAAACATGCACCATTTAGGAGATACTCTAGAGAGCGGCAGCATGTGCTCTGAAGGAACAGCATACCTGTGCTGTTCCTTCAGAGCTGTGTGCCACCGCCGACACTCCCATACACATGTGGCTCGGCCATCCAAGCAGCTGCAGTCCATGAACCCGGAAGAAGGACCGGGTGAAGTTGGAAGCTTCTGCAGCAGTGACAGCTGGAGGGCTTCGTTTTCAGGTAAGTCTTTCATAATGTGCTAGTAGTATGTGGTGCATTCTAGCACATTATGATACTGCCTTGTAGGAAGAAACTTTTTTTTTTTTAACAAGAGTTTACTATGGCTTTAAAAAAGGTAAGATACAATGTCAAAATATTTTTTGAAGTTATGTTATGTGAATGGTATCCCAATTTGGCTGCAAAAGTGAAAAAAAATCTCACTGCAACTTCATCCAAAACCAATATTCAGTGCAAACCTGATAATTTAAATTCTGAATTCTATTTCTCAGGTAGTGAGTTGCTATTGTATTCCATTCCCAACCCATACTCTTTTTAGCTTTTATGGCTATCAAAAAGCCTCATGCTTCCCTGATGGCTTGTCCATAATAATGAATAACGTAATAACTGAAAAGTTTAGATGCAAGGTAATGACAACTGCGTTATGGCCAAAAATACAAACTGCAGTCATAAAATCGGGCCACTGCAGATTCAAAAACATAAAAGAAGCTGGCAGTGCAGTTAAGTCCCTAATGTTCACTAAACACTGAATATCTGCATATTTCTGGCCTTGACCTTTAACCCCATCCCCACCGCCCTATAGCAGAAATACTGCTACAGGGCTGCAGGGGTGCACAAAATCACGTGTATATACGTGATTTTGCATTTATGGGTAGGGGCCGCTGCAGTCAATCACCAGGTCCTGGCCCTTTAATTTCTCGCTGGCGCCCGGTGATTTCCGCCGGTCACCGACAGGGAGGAGGACTGTTTTGTTTACTAACAGTCCTCCTCCCTGTCAGCTCTGGCACACTGCTCTGGATGGCTGTGCACAGCACAGTCATCCAGAGCAGTGTGATTACAGTGAAACACAAACACATTGCCCCCTACTAAAACACTCCCTGCGCACAGTTAACCCTTTGATCACCCCTAATGGTAACCCCTTTCTGGCCAGTGCCATTAGTACAGTGTCAGTGCTTTTTTTTTTAGCACTGATCACTGTATTGGTGTCACTGGGGATGTCAGTGACACCAAGTCAGTTCCCCCCAGTGTCAGAATGTCCGCCACAGTCCCGCTATATGTCGCTGATCGCCGTCATTACTAGTAAAAAATTAAAAAAAAATCCCAGTATATCCCACCATTTGTAAACGCTATAACTTTCACATAAACCAATCAATTTACACGTATTGGGATTTTTTTCTGCAAAGACATGTCGCAGAATACATTTTGGCCTAAATGTATGCCAAAATTTTATTTTTTTAATTTTTTTACTGGACATGTTTAATAGCAAAAAGTCAAAATATTTTTTTTGTTCTCAAATTGTTGGTATTTTTTTTTATAGCGCAAAAAATAAAAACCACACAGGTGATCAAATACCACCAAAAAAATGAGTGGGAAAAAAGGGGTATAAATTTCATTTGGGTGCATGACTGCGCAATTGTCAGTTAAAGTAACGCAGCGCCGTAACGCATAAAATGGCCTGGTCAGGAAGGGGGGTAAATCCTCTGGAGGGCAAGTGGTTAATATACCAAAGTGAGGAGCTACTGTAGACATAGTTACTCTAGCAATAACAAGTGGTGTTTAAGAAAAACCCAAATTTTTTTCCAATAATCAGTTTAATCTAGGGCTTTATGTGCTTTGTATTTATATGGATATCAGAGTTCCCAGGTGCCCCTCCTAACCCAGATATAAGCATGAAATCTCTAGCTTTGATGTACTGCATGCTAATGCTGACTCACAGTTTGAATAATAGACACCAGGCTGGCTCCAAGACAGGTACCACTTCTAGATTAAGTTCATCAATCAAGCTGCCATTATTATTGTATAGAGCATTATTAATGCAAACCCCGTATTCAGTACATACAATATCCATCAGCCTCATGTAATAAAGTGTGCTAATTCTTAAAGCAATTCTTTTACCTTATTGTCTTTTCCTGTAAACCACCCTAGAAAAAAGAGAATAAATGCTACCACTCCAGAGGGTGGTGACTCCTGTTTGTACTTTATTGAAGAGCCATGGCTGCTGAAGAATCATATGCATTCATCATACTTTCAGATGTGTCAGCTGCTTGGTCCCCCATTGTGTGCTGTGGTTTCTCCCTCCGGCTGCTTTGTCACTATAGGCCAGAAATGTGCAGCAACCCACGACAACTAATCAGAATTCATCTTATACTGGTCTGACTTGATTGCTTTTAAGTCCAATAATAAATGCTTCTAATTTTAACTTAACCATTTCCATACAGGACACTTTTACCCCCTTCCTGCCTAGGCCAATTTTCAGGTTTCAGCGCTCTCCCACTTTGAATGACAATTGCGCAGTCATACAACATTGTACCCAAACTAAAATTTTATCATTTTCTTCACACAACTAGAGCTTTCTTTTGGTGGTATTTAATCACCGCTGGGGTTTTTATTTTTCGATAAATTAACAAAAAAAGACCAACAATTTTGAAAAAAAACCCACATTTTTCTTTGTTTCTGTTATAAAGGTTTGCAAATAAATAATTGTTCTTCATAAATTTAGACCAAAATGTGTTCTACTACATGTATTTGGTGAAAATAACCCAAATTAGTATTTATTATTTAGTCTGTAGGAAAGTTATAGAGTTCCCAAACTATGGTATATATCTGAATATTAATCGATCCTGAAGTTCTGACAGCCAGTCTAATTGCTTGAGGTCCAAGAATGTCAGAACAGTACAGATATCCCCCAAATGACCCCTTTTTGCAAAGTAGACAGTCCAACGTATTTCATAACAGGCATGGTGAGTTTTTTGAAGTTGTAATTTTTTTGTCATAAGTTTTCGGAAATGCAGAAATAAAAAAAAATGATTTTCACTATTTTTTTTTACATACTGTCACCAATGCAGTACAGTGTCATAATATAACTGGCATGGCGGTGATCAGGGACACTAACTGGTGACAGTACGAAAAAAAAATTGATAATTGTGTTGTTTTTTTATTATTTTTTATTACATTTTTTTCTCTTTTTTTAGATTTTTTTCATATTTCACTATGACCAAAGTAGTATAATGTTACCATAGTAACATTGTACTACTTTGGGGAAGTGATCTATATATATTTATTTTTTTTTTACACAATTTACAAAGAATTACTTTGCTATAAGCAAGCATCTACCTGAATGAAATTGATTCATTCAGGAATTTTTTTTTTTCTTAACTGTGATTTGGCCACAGCTAATCACATGACACAGCTGGGCTGTGATTGGCCCAGCTTGTACATGTGATCGCTGTGACCATTCACAGCTAGCCACACTTGTATACAATGGATGGCATGATCGGAAGCCATCCATTGTATACAACTGTCATGTGACCTGCTGTGATTGGTCACAGCAGGTCACATGGTACTGGCAACGGGGTCGGTACACAGATCTGTCATCGGCCGTGTCCAAGGTACACAGCCGGTGACAGATTGCACCACTGCGCGGCTCTGCTGGCATGCAAACTGTACATGCCTGAAAGGACGCCATATGGCGTCCACCCGGAGGGACAAGCGTTTTTACCGGCCGCCATTTGGCCATAGGCCGGGCAGGAACCGGGTAAATGCTTATGACCTCTTAATTGACTAACACTAACCCTGGCACTGACCTAGGTCAAACCTTGATCTAGGTATTTTTTTTTATTGTTTTTATTTTATTATTATTATTAATAATAATAATTAATGTATTTATTTTTTAAACACAGTTGTTTTTCTGTTATCTCTGCAAGGAGAGAGAGAGAGAGATATAATGTATCTCTCAGTTCGTTAGTATGGGACCTGGAGCTCCCTGTGACATGCTCCCAGTACAAAGACACATATGCATATATGCTACTCCACAGAAAAAAGCCCACTCCAGTGGGGACGCACATATGTGTATGCTCGGAGATAAGGGGTTAATATTTTTTTATTAGGAACTGGCTAGGCAAATCCCAGCAGTATATCATATCTATTCAGACAATTGCATTAATTAAAAAGCACAAATACACATACTTACAGAAATACGTTGATGGCAGATTATTTTAGTCAATCCAGACAACCTATATTTACATTTGACCTATCACCGTAGCTACATAGTACAAAATCAATTATAGCAGATTTGCTTGAAAGGATATCCTTTCAGAATAAAAACTGTAGTCATAAGTGCTATAAACTCACAATGCAATGGCATTTGTATTATCTTAGAAATCTGATGTTATATATTAGGGGCAATATATGCGATACACGTGCTGGTGGGAGTGAATGCAACTATTTTGGGAAGCCATTAAATTGATGGATATAGATCTGCTTTAAATCTGAGGGTTTACTTTGACTTTAAGTTCTGAAAGTTGACTGTGTTCCACCTTCTCATGCATTCTATAGCTCAATTTTGATCAGTTATTGGAATGTGTAGCCTCCTTGGTGTGAGGAAGTTGTGTTAAAGATCAAATTTCTAATTATACAAATGAAGATATATACATGTACTTTTCTAAACCCTTGTAAACTCTATTCTTAAGCCCTTGTAACCTGTTACATCAGACGATGTCTCCTTCCTATAAGTAACTTTCTCCTTACTAAATTTCTCTGATGCCTCTTTGTTTCTCTTGGGGTTTTGACAATTTGTTTTCATGTACAATTATTATTGTTGATTCTTTCACCGGCTTCGACATGTTGCCAAGCTATGATTACTGCATAATTTCACCGTTGGTTAATGTGTGTATACAATAAAACCAAATAAAGTTTCTTTAAAAAAAAAAAGATCAAATTTCTAAGCAGAAGTCAAAATTGGCATTAATGAGCATCTCAAGTTTGAGAACTTCTAGGGTACTCTCTAGGAACTTCTTAAAGGTACAGCTAGATGCCTGCTTTTCAGTCAGACAAGCAGTTTGGTTACTTTACCACAATGGTAAGTATACTTTGAGTGAGATATTGAGAACATTTAGCTAGTTTTCTCATTGATAAAGTAAAAAAAAAGTTTATATTTGTTTTCGATAGCTTAGGGAGAACCACTGTCAGGTTTTTGTTCATGTTCTCAAGCTACAATTAGAAGTTTTATTTATTTCAGGTACTTAGGCAGCATCGTCAATTTACACAATGCTTTCCATATGTATTATACATTCACATAAGTCTTTGCCCTCAAGGAGATTACAATCTAAGGTCCCTAACTCATATTCATACATGCACATACTAGGGACAATTTAGACAGGAGCCAATAAACCTACCAGCATATCTTTGGAGTGTGGGAAGAAACCGGAGTACCCAGAGGAAACCCATGCAGGCACAGGGAGAACATGCAAACTCTGTGTACGTAGTTCCATGGTTGGGATACAAACCAGTGATACTAGTGCTGCCAACCAAAAGTGCTAACCATTTAGCCACTGTGCTGTCAGAAGAAATCTCTCCAAAATAGATAATTGTTTTGGAGCAGTGTCCATATTGGAATATTTCCTCTCACCTCCTGTTGTGGTAACAACTGTAAGGTTTTGGCTTTATTGTTACTATCTATCTAGGTCAGGGGTAGGCAACCTGCAGCTCTCCAGTTGTTGCAGGACTAGAAGTTCCATCATGCCTCTGCAAGTCATAGCTGTAACTGTCAGTTTTGTAATGTTGCAATGCCTCATGGGAAACGTAGTTCCATAACAGCTAGAGAGCCACAGGTTGCCTACCCCTGATCTAGGTGATAATGGCCAGCAAGATAAAGAGAGCCAAAATTTACCCAGCAAAGTTACAGCAGTAAAAACCTTCCCATTCCAAATGTCCTGATGTGTTTGAGAAGACTTTCAAAAGTAATGAAAATGCCATATGGTGCCTGTTTTTACGGTATGAAAACCATATCTGAGAATGATCCAGATGAAAGTTAGATGGCAAAATATCAACATCTCATTTCTCTCTAATAACATTGTAAGGAATGAATGAATATACGTGAATAAAAATGAGACTTGAACTGAAAGTAAAAAGAAGGCTGCCATTACAGAATTCTCTGAAAATTCTAAATGCCTGGCTACCTTTGACACCAGAGCTCTCTGATTCACTGGCTTGTTCAATTAAGCTTTCGTCAGTGACCAAAGGAGGAGGTGTAGATGGAGAAGAGAAGGGGTCCGAGGACAAAACATTGGGGGACCCCTACAGAAAGAGGAAGTGGAGAGAAAGAGACAGAGTTATAGGTAACACTGGAGGAGCACTTGGATAGGCATGAGGAGAACAAGGGGAGAGCAGAGTCTTGGAAGCCAAGAGATTGGAGTTTTTTGACAAGGAGGGGATGGTCAACAGTATCAAATGCAACAGAGCGGTCTAGTAGTATGAGTATGGAGTAGAAGCCATTGGTTTTAGAAGTTAGTAAATCAATATTGAGTTCTAGTAGGGCAGTTTCAGTGGAAGTAAGCAAAAGCCAGACTGTAAGTGGTCAAGAAGGTTGTTGTCAGTAAGACAGGAGTTCAGATGGTTGTAGACTAAGCATTCTAAAAGTTTAAAGGTAAACAGGAGCAGGGAGATGGGTCTTAAGGAGCTGGTGGGGTCCAGTGAGGACTTTTTATATATGGGGGTGATCAGCGCATGTTTTAGGGGATGGGAAGGTGCCAGTAGAGAGGGAGAGACTGAAGATGTGACTGAGGGAGTATAAGAAAGAAGAGGAGGGTGACCGTAGTAGTTGTGAAGGAACAGGGTCCAGTGGACAGTTGGTAAGGCGGGCTTCTGAGAAAACGTTTTTTACCACTTCGGTAGTAGCAAGGTCAAACTAGGAAAGTGCTCAGGATGGTTTTGTACAGGGCATGTTAAGTGGGATAGATACCTGTACAGTGGAGATGCCCCCATGAATTGCATCAATCTTGTTTTCGAAGTGATTCACAATATCGGGAGCAGTGAGCAAGTTGCTGGATGGAAGTGGTGGTGGAGAAAGTAAAGCGTTACAAGTAGAGAAGAGACGACA
Source organism: Staurois parvus (assembly GCF_062004578.1). Taxonomy (NCBI): domain Eukaryota; kingdom Metazoa; phylum Chordata; class Amphibia; order Anura; family Ranidae; genus Staurois; species Staurois parvus. Next base: position 3,722,805 of record NW_028317941.1, read on the forward strand.
AGGACTGGATGACAGAGTATTAATGAAAGTAACAATGTAGGCTTGTTTTGAAGCATGGAGGGAGGAATTGTATTTTAAGATGGCAGATTTATATAGCGTGAATGCAGGCTGGGATTTGGTTTTACGCCACAATCGCTCCAGTGCACAGCTATTTCTTTTAATATTTCTTGTGTTGTCAGTCTGCCAAGGTTGTAATGGTCGGGGCCTGATACTTTATGTAGTGAGAGAAGAAAGTGAGTCCAGTGTGAATGAGCGTGAACTGCTATAGACAGAAGTGGCGAGGTCAAGGCAGGACAGGGAAGAGATTTTGTCATTGAAATGGTCAATAGCAGCGTAGAAAATAGAAAGATTAAAGTGGCAAAGGTTTCTACTGGTAATTGTTTGCTGCTTGGAGAGATAGGCGGTCAAAAACAAGGACATTGTGAGGGTAATAAGGTTGTGATCAGAGAAATGAAGGGGTGTTGGTGAGGTTGCCAGGAGTGCAAAGATGGGAGAAAACAAGGGCAAGGGTATTACCATCATAGTGAATGAACTGTGTCCATTATGTTAGGTCAAAAGGTGAGGTTAAGTTAAACTTTGAGATGTAGTCGGGCTGTTAACATTAATGAGGATGTTAAAATCACCAAGAATGATAGGGGGTATTTCAGAGGAGATAAAGTAGGGTAGCCAGGCAGTGGAGATAGAAGCAAACTAACTCCACCTCCTTTCAAACAACTGGGTCTGGGCGAGTGACTCCAATGGAGGCCTCCATGGGATAGGGCCGCGGGACAGGCAGAGTCTGACAGTTGAAGCCAGGTTTCTTTAATTGCAAGTAGGTTAAGGGAGTGGGAGACAAAAAGGTCATAGACAAAGTTGATCTTGTTACAGACAGAGCAGCATTCCAGAGAGCATTTTTAAAAGGGGGGCGGGTGTTTTTTGGCAGCAAGGGGATCGAGATTAAACTGAGTGGATTGCGGCTATTGCTGGATGAAGGAAGGTGCCAGGTGTGGAGGTGAGATACTGGAAGACCAGGATTAGGGGAGACATCCCCAGAGGCTAGGAAAAGGAGGGTGAGGAAAATAAAATGGGAGTGGGATGTACAGTATATGGGTGCACATGTTTCCCTGTTCTGGTGTCAGGGTCAGCAGGTGGGTTAAGTATTTGCAAGAGATGATGAGAACAGTAGTAGGGAGAGGGTAAACGTGAGGGTGATATGTACAAGCTTTGGAGTGGAAAGGAGGGATAAAGAAGTGAAAATTTGAGAATGAACAGAGGACACTAGTTTGAGAAAGAAGAGTAGGGGGGGCATATTAAAGGGTAGAGGGAGTAGGAATCAGAATTTTAAGAGAAGCTTTCCAGAGTGTTGGTTTAGTCCAGAGTGGAGCAGAGATCTTTGTTGTATCTTCTTGCTATAGTCATACTGCTTTATTTAAACTGCTGTGTTCAACTTCTCATGCAGGAAAAAAATGCCCTGACTGTGACTGTGACTTCTCCCCTAAGTGGATCTACATTTATAGGGAGATGATCAAATGAGGAATCCTCTCCTGCCCCAATTAGGAACTGATAGAGAACACATGAATGGCAACAAATGACAAAAGAAAGTGAGAATCAATCAGTACAAATGGATAACTTTAAATGACTCTTAGATTATTTACCCTAAAGAATTTTAGAGTGTCTGTACATAGCAGTGACACCGTTAACATGGATTCTGAGATAGTAGCATTGCCCTAAAGAAAGCGTGACAGGGGCCGTGGTCAACTGCTGAAAAATCTTTGAAAAAAAACACTCATGCAAAGCCCTTTTATTATGATATTGGGGATGTTTAGCTCAGTCTTAGATGTTTTTTTTCAGTGAAGTCCATGTCAGACGGAACTGTTTTAAGAGCCTAGTAGCCCACTTTTATTAAAAGGAAAATATAAAGTCCATAAACGTAAGGATTCCCACACAGGGGTTTTTCTCTACCAAAAGATACAAATGAAAATTACTAGCTCACCTGGCTCTTAAGTTCTTACTAACCCACACAGCTCCTCTGGCCTTAGTCCTCAGGCCTTTATCTGTCTCTCACTCTAATGCACACGGTTCCTTTCTGGCTCCAGGAGAGGGCTTGGAGTCCTCTGGTCTCTCTAGGATGGAGCCCTGAGGTATTCCAAAACCTTTACTATAAGGTCTGCATGCAACTGAGCAGACACCCTACTGGTCCTCCACAAAACTCAGACACTGGGTTGGAGATACCAAGACACTATGGAATCTCCAAGCTACACTAAGGAATACCAAAATGTGTAGAAAGCTGCAAAGCAGTTTTTTTCATTTAAAACAAACACTCCTTAGTCCTGCACTCAGCGAACGTGCAAAAGCTGTGCCCTTTTCTTGACTAATTCCACAGTGACAGAGCCTCATACTGTAACTATATATATATATATATATATATATAAATATTGGTATCAAAACGTTTAATCACTAGCTCTGAATACAAGAAAGTACTTTATTTATCTGAGTTTGCACACTATCATCTTCAAAATAGTCCCCTTGAACAGCACTACAATGCTCTCAGTGTTCCTGCCACTTCTGGAATGTGTCTTGGAAGTCTTCTTTTTGAAGTGTGTCAAATACCTTCTGCTATGGATCTCCAGAATGTTGTCAAAAGAGCGACCTTTGAGCTGGATCTTCATCTTCAGGAAGAGGATGAAAGTCCGCAGGGGCCAAAAGTGAGATCATTGCAGCCTGGGGATGAACTTGGCAGCAACACGGCGCATGTTCAAATCACACATGAGGATTGCCTGGTCTGTTCCGTATGACACACCGACAGTGGCAGCAATGTTGTGGATTGTTTTCTGATGATCATCATGCACAAGTTGCCGAATAGTTTCGGCATTTCTACATTTTCGGGGGTTAAGCTTGTTGAAGGTATTCCTGATCCCTCATCATCTTTCAGTGATGTTATTCCACTCTTAAAGCGTGCATGCCACTCAAAACACCTAAAACGACTCATTTCATCATCGCTGTAAACTTGACGAATCATGTTAAACATCTCTGTGGCAGATTTGCCCAGGTTCATGCAGAATTTCTCATTTGCTCTTTGTTCTAGCTTGCTGTCCATGATGAAATAGCAGATGTGGTAATGCACATGGTCATAATAGCACTAGTCGCACAGCTCCCGATGTACACAGCACAATGTCTTTTGACACATTGACTTATGAAGGTCAGTGCTCCCTGTGACTGTGCACCCCGCCTTGCACTGCCATCTGTTGGCATGTGGCATGTTACAAAACTAGAAACTTTTTTATACCAATATATATATATATATATATATATATATATATATATATATATACAAAAGCTGACATACAATTTTCACGCTCTCATGTTAAAAACACTAGACATGTACTGCTTTGCTATTGTAATTGTATATTCTTTATGCAATATTACAAGGGGGCAGCATTAGAAACACTTTATTAAAAATCATCAATAATGCACTCACCTGAAGTGACACTGGAACCATCGTGGAACGTACGACTGGACGTAACGTCAGGAGGAGGATCCAAGACCTGAGTTGCCAAAGTTTGAGAAAAGAGCTGATTGGTGCTCCGAAATGCGTCACCTTGGCAACCCAGGTCTTGGATCCTCCTCCCCCTGACACCACATCTGGTCATGCATTTCATGGTGGTTCTGGCATCACTTCCAGCTCCGTGCCTTTCAGGACATCTTACAGCAGTGGTTACTGTGGTCTGCTACCACATGGACCTGGTCTTTATCTCCCACACCACCACCGGTGGACTCACAGATCCGATTTTGAGGCCTGTTTCATTTCACAAGAGCACTGTTCATCTCTAAATGTGAGTGCATTACTGATGATTTTTAATAAAGTATTTCTAATGCTGCACTTAGAGGCGCCCCCTTGTGCTTTTTCTTGTTAATACAGAAGGGATCATTAAATCATCAGGCCTATAGCAGAAATGTAAAATCTGCTTTGGTTCAGTTACAGGTTTGAGAAATATGAGAGCTTGAGGCAGGCCTCCAATTCTGGGAGGAGAGTGTGAGCAAACAGATTAGAAATGCTTTCTTGATTGTTATTGTTTTCCCTTAAAGGACACGTTCTTTTTACAAAAAATAATAAATGGACATTTTTTTGCAGGTAAAAAATGTGCATTCGTTATTTTTTGTTTCTGGAGCCTCTAACGCATTGCACCAGAGATCAGCAGATTGCTGGAGCCATGCAGGTCCTATGAGCAAGCAGATACCTGCTGACAGAAAGACTCAAATGAACTACCACGGCACTCCAAAGCACTGTGGTTGTTCGACAGCCGCAAAGGCGACCGGGTGGGTGGAGAAGATCCCCCACTAGCTGTCACAACAGGAAGCGGGGAGGAGCAGGGGCCAGTCCGTTCGCAACATGTCAAATGTTACACCTTGAATATGGGTGTAACATGTAACATGTTACGAAAAGTGAACTTATCCTTTAAGATCAAGCATCAACCTCCTCCTCTCAGCTGTACCTATGTCTCTTTCCTCTACTATTAAAGCCCAGTTATAGCATTCATTTTTTTTTTATTTGGATAAGGAATTCTTTTTAAATTAAATGAGTGCTTATAAATGTTGTGTTGGCAGCACACTGGTGAGTTCTGTTTGCTGTGCTCTGTGTGAGAGCAGCAGTCCGAATCTCCAGGTGTCTGAAACACCCTCTGCACAATAATCTAATCAACATATGTAGTTGCTCGAGGAGCATGATCATTATAGATTGGAGGACTGTGCATGGGGAGATTGTTGGACCTCTGCATTCTGTGTGCATTCTGTGCAGCAATCCAGCTCTACAGTGTGCTTTGACCCCCAAGCACTTACACTTGCAAGCACGCAGATTAAAAATTTAAAAAAGGCATATTCTTTGTTTGTTATGCAGGCTGACTGCATAACATGAAAAAAACAAAGTTCCATTTGGGATTTAAGTTTATGAGGATGTAAAATTTATACTCTGCAGTTTGTTTGCCTTAAAGGTGGATAGATTGTGTATGTAATGCCCATTCTCTCAACTGTTAAAAAAAAAGTAAAGCAAAAAAAAAAGTGTTTTTTTTGGTAGCAGAATTTAGATTTAGATTCAGTGGGAAAAAAGTCAGAACTAGCTCAAGTCTTTATTGCTATTTTTGTCCTCAAAGATGGAAATTTTCTCTAACTTTCTGTCACCAGAACAAAAGAAACAGGAAGATGTAGGTGTCCCCAGGGTAGGAAGACACACAGAGCAAAATAAATAAATATATAAAACACAGCTTTTCTAATGCCTCCCTTTAATGCTAATTAAATGTTCTTTTGCTTCTGTCCTTTTGACAACCTGTAACCAGGACAGAAGGTAAAGCTGAGTCTCCCCAAAAGGAACACAAACAGCAATTAAAATCTTTAGAAGAGTTTCAACCCTTCCCCATGCAAAAAAAGCTAAAATATTTTATTTTGCTATTGCTCTACAGTCATGCACAATACATGGGCAAAGACACAATTTTTTGAAAACTGTGGGGGTACAGACAAGGAATAATGATACATTTTTGTTTTAAAATTGTATCTATAGTAAAACCCATGAAAATAAATAGATACATTAAAAAAAATAAATAAATATGACAACAATGACAACAACCTCGTTGATCCACTACAGTCTGGCTTCCGTCCCCTACACTCCACTGAAACCACCCTACTCAAAACCACTAATGACCTGCTAACCGCCAAAGATAATGGCCACTACTCAGTCCTCCTACTCCTCGACCTCTCCACGGCCTTTGACACAGTTGACCACCCCCTCCTCCTTAATAAACTATACTCTCTTGGCATCAGAGACTCTGCTCTCTCCTGGCTCTCCTCCTATCTATCCCAACGCTCCTTCAGTGTTACCTATAATGCTGCCACCTCCCCCTCTCTCCCCCTCTCTGTTGGGGTCCCCCAAGGCTCTGTCCTTGGGCCCCTTCTCTTCTCCATCTGCACCTCCTCCCTTGGCCAACTGATACGCTTCAACTACCATCTCTACGCCGATGACTCGCAAATCTACCTCTCTACCCCTCGCCTCACCCCTTCAGTCTTCGCCCGAATCACCTGCCTACTGAATGACATATCAGACTGGATGTCACTCCACTTCCTCAAATTAAACCTTTCCAAAACCGAGCTCCTAATTTTCCCCCCAGCCCGCCCCCCCCCCACCCTCTCCATCACGACCAACAACGCCACCATCAGTCCCACCCCGCAAGCCAAAGTCCTAGGTGTCACTCTAGACTCAAATCTGTCCTTCCAACCCCATGTCCAATCGCTGGCAAACTCATGCAGGCTCCACCTCCGCAGCATCTCCAAAATACGTATGTTCCTAACCCCAGACACTACTAAACAACTCATTCACTCCCTTATTATCTCACGACTCGACTACTGCAACTGCCTCCTCACTGGCCTACCTCATCACAGACTATCCCCGCTTCAGTCTATCCTGAATTCAGTGGCCAGACTCATCCACCTTACCAACCGCTCCGTATCTGCCACCACCCTCTGTCATTCCCTCCATTGGCTTCCGATTGCCCAACGCATTAAATTCAAACTACTAACATTGACGTAAAAAGCAATTCATAGCACTGCCCCAAACTACCTCACCAACCTGATATCCAAATATCACCCAACCAGTACCCTTCGCTCCTCACAAGACCTCCTACTTTCTAGCTCCCTGGTCTCCTCTTTCCATGCCCGACTGCAGGACTTCTCCAGGACTTCCCCCATCCTCTGGAACTCACTACCCCAATCCATCAGACTGTCACCTACCCTCCTCACCTTTAGGCGCACCCTGAAAACCCATCTCTTCAGGGAAGCCTACCCCACCCTCACCTAACAGCCGATCTCCTCCACTCCTCCTATCACTCCATCCCCCACAGCCACTTCCTCCTTTACCACTATCCCCTCCCTCCTAGATTGTAAGCTCAAAAGAGCAGGGCCCTCGAACCTCTCATATATTGTCTTGTTACTGTATAGCCTCATGTACTGTCCCCCACTGTATTGTACAGCGCTGAGCAAACTTTTTGGCGCTATATAAATACTGTATAATAATAATTTTATATATATATATATATATATAACAAAAGCACACACCACATCCAAGGACCAGTAAAACTGCAATACATATATATATATATATATATATATATATATATATTGCAGCTTACTGGTCCTTGGATGCGATGTGTGCTTTTGTTTTCATTTTTCAGGCTAAGGTACATAAACTACCTGCTAATGTGCCCTTGTCACTGTGAGCTGATAAGAAAGCAAAACAATGTTATCTTTGTTCTGTAAACTACTAATCTCATCATTTTCCATGTTATGGAGATGCACAAAGGCAGAAATGTTTGAAGCTCAGCCTGGGTGACAATCATGGCTTCCACCATAGAGACAGTGGAGGAGTAAACATAGCCACCTATGAACAGGAAGTGTTTTTTTTTTTTTTGTTCACAGGATTTTAAGGTAAAAGCAAAGGGGAAAACCTTAAAGAATAAAACAAATGCAGCCATAACATCTATGGATTAGCATGCTGTAATATATTTTATTACAGGTACTTATAATATAAAACATTTTTGTTTTGGGTTTAGATACGCTTTAATATTTCAGGTTCTAAACAGCTATGCCAATATAAATTGTTAAATGTTAAATTTAGACTGGAGTTCCTCTTCCATAATAATGCACTTTCAAAAAGAACATTAACTACCCATAATCGCATCCAGTCATGTGTCAAAATATTCCCAATTATTTCGAAATGTTAAAGGACTGTAATCTTAATATAGTTCGAAAACAAGTCTTTTTTGTTTTGCTCAGTGAATACGTACATGTCAATGCCTGCTTAATATATGAATACGCAAAGATTTGCAGATCTTAAAACCCCTATTCTCCATCCTTCTGCAAGATCCTTGATTGTTAAATAGAGTACTTTAAGAGCCCTTGCTATACATGTAATCCGTTCCCCCTTGCCATCCCACGGCTCAATGTGTGTGGGAACCTGACTGTGCTGCATTCACCTGAATGAATGGGCTTTGTGTGAAAATGTGGGATAGTGTTCCATTATGTGAGCACATTACTGTTATAAAAAAGATTGCACTTCATCCAGCCCATGCTTACCACAAGAGAGAGAGGAGGATTCTGCCTGACAGCTTATCAGTCACTCTTCCCCGCTCTGACTCCTGCTGCTTCCCTGATTTTTCAGGTGCAGGCACTGTGACTTATGCCTAAACAATACATTTTAAAACAATCTCACTCTGTCCTCATTGTGCCAGTTAAACAGCTCCACATCTATTCCTGAAAAAAGAGCAAGCATACATTAAGTGCATGTTTAATACATTGTGCTGTGTCGACGAAGCTCATACATTGGGTGTCCTAGCTTAAATGCTGCCAGGTGGTTACATTGGTAAAAGGAGCAAAACCGAACATGCAGTTCATTTTATATCAAAATAATTAATGGGTATCATGGAGAAAAGTGGCAGTTTAAACCACCGAATCTACAAAAAAGGCTCCATGTAGGGATACATTTTACTTTGACAGCAATATTCATTAGAAGGGTGATATCAGATGGCTGATTGTCCATATCACAGTTTTCTTAATTAAAAAGGAAACGCAAACCGAGAGCTGGTTAGTACAAGAGAATGGTGGGAAAATGCTTAGCCCTATATTCACAAGGAGGAAGTGTATTTTCACGACCAAGATTCAAGATCAGTAGAAGAAAAGGCAAACATTTTTAAAGTCATGGCAATAAATAATAATAATAATAATGAAGAAAAAAGCAAGGCAGATTCTGTGTAATCGTCTAAATAGACCTTAAATATGGACAATATCACCTTTTACCTGCATAGAAAATCTTTATAGGACAAGCACAGCAGAGAAGCATTTATATGTTTCAGATTACCTCTCATGTCTCCCAAGCAACAAAGTGCAGGCAGCACTTTGTCCTGTACTTTGAGCTTGTCTCATTGCTGAGATAGCGTGGTCAACAGTGGACACTCCTAACCAACCATGCATCTAGCAAGGTACCAAATATTTAATTGAACTGTAATTGAGAATGTTTGTCTTGGGAGCCAGCCTCTACTCTGACAGGGGCCATTGCTAGGTAGACAGGGGGAAAGGGAACTGACCTGCAGTTCTTTAGATATTGTTCTGGGTTCTTTTAAGACCTCCTGAATGAGTTGCTGTTGTGCTCTTGGAGTAATTTTGATAGGCCTGCCACTCCTGGGATGGTTCACCACTGTTCCAAGTTTTCTACATTTGAGGATAATGGCTCTCACTGCAGTTCACTGGAGTCCCAAAGCCTTAGAAATGGCTTTGTAATTCTTTCCAGACTGATAGATGTCAAACACTTTGTTTCTCATCTGTTCTTGAATTTATTTAGATTGCAGCATGATGTGTTGTTGTTGAGATCTTTTTAGTGTGCTTCACTTTGTCAGACAGGCCTGGGTGTGGTAAGTGAAATGTAACTCAGCTTTCCAAAAAATGTTGGTAATCACAGTTCATTCATGATTTTGAAAAGGGGAGGAGTGTTACTTTTTCACATTGGGCCAGGCAGGTTTTGGACAGCTTTTTCCCTTAAAGGATAAGTTCACCTTTTGGTAAAAAAAATATTAAATGCAGGTAAAAAAAAAATGTGCATTTATTATTTTTTGCTGCAGTAGCCTGTTTCATCCAAGCCCCATCTATAATATTCATCAGCATAACGCTATAGTTGTTGCTTTTGTATTTACCTTACGACGTACCAATGTAAGGAATATCATTCTTCTGATTACTTGACTGTTATGTCATTGCCCATGCACTGTAAAGTTTGCCCCTTTGTTGTCCTTTTCTTGTCACAATTGGCCATTTGCTGCCTTCATACTGTAATGATTGCCTATTTGTTATTCTTCCATTTGTTGGCTGTGTATTGTGAATTGACCGATTGTTGCCCAAGTATTACATATGATTGCTCAGAATTTCTAGCCCCATGTTTTACAAAGGATTGCTATTTTTTGCCTATGTGTTGCCAAGTCACTACTGTGTAGAAGAGTATTTTATTATAATTTAATACCCTGCAGACCTGTCACTATTAATCTGCGCCACTATTATCCTTATTTTTGATGTGATGCGCAATGCTATTAAACAATTACTTTAATTTTATTCATTTATTTTACTGCCATTATTTTATATACAACATTTACATAAAGAAAAATGTCACTGTCTCCATTCCTTTCATGGCTTTTACTAGTATTAATTTAGTTTCATAATTATTATGGAAAATTATTTTTACACATAGAGTAGCTAGGTGTTAAAAAACAATCTGTCCCAGGTGTCAAATGCATTAAATGTGCCACTGAATGTGTTACAATGTTTTTAAGATTTTGCAGAGCACAAAGTGAACTTAAAGGATAAGTTCACCTTTTGATAAAAAATAATAAATGCACATATTTTCACAGGTTTCACCTAAGAAGCCTGGAAAACACTGCTCCAGCGATCAGCAGATCGCTGGTGGCATGCAGGTCTCCTGCAGACTGGTCAGTATTTCTGCTTATCCATACAAGATGTATGAGCAAGCAGATATACTGACAGGAAGATTGAATGAACTACCACAGTGCTCCACAGCGTCGTGGTAGTTCATTGTGAGCTACATGCTGACAGCTGCTAAAGCTTGTAGTTTCTCATTCACAAAGGAGTGACACAGTCGGACTGGCGGAGCCCTACATGGCCACGTTTTTTAAGATTTGACAGCAAGGAGGGAGGAGAAGATTCCCCGCTAGCTGTCAAAGCCGGGGATCGGCAGGGAGCAGGGCCCTGTATATGGGTGTAGTATGTAACATGTAATAAAAGGTGAACTTATCCTTTTAAACAGAAGATACCTACATTTCTTATTTACTTCATAAATCTCAACAATAAACTGTTTATTCCTTATTTTAGAATGTTGGGCATTCTAATCATTCCTGTATGCCCAACTGTAAATCCAAAACTACTGGTTTATAGCACAGAGACAGCTTAATATTATAGAACCATTTATTCCAAACCTGTTTCCCATTATCAATGCACTCCATGGAAACAACAGCTCCTCTATACTGTGGTTCTCACTCATTCCTTGGAAAGATTTTTGGTTTCCTTTGGTCCACTTAACCATAACAGATTTGTAAAAAAGAAATCCTGTTAGAATATATGTCATAATGTGTTCTTGTGAAATATCAAGAAATATCATCTTTTCACTCAAAACAATATTTGTTTGCTATAGGCTACATTTGCTTAGGTTTACTTTGTTTTATTCTTCATATATCAGCCCTAATGTGTTTATATAACCCTAAAAGAATCATAAAATATAGTTCATTATAAGAAAAAATATGGAATGCTTATGACACGTCAGGGAAATTGAAAATTATAAATCTACCAAATTTGACTTTTAAATATATCAGTTAAAATATGGCATAATTTCTCCAGTATTTTAAATCAGATTAACAAGTGTAATCAAAGGTGGTTTGGTGACCAACATAAAAGTAAGGGAGCTTTACATATGTGGTGCTCTGTAGCTTCCTAAAATCTGACAAGTATTAGTGTTTCTTTGGCAGGGGATTTGTACTCAGGTTTTAACAGATGTCAGTGTAGTTTAGCAAGTGGATGCATGGCTGCCTTCCTTTGTCTCCATTCTTTTCTCTCTCTTCCTGTTATTTACAGAGTGAGGGAAAAATCATTTAAACTGTATAGCTAAATGCAAATGTAATTATTCATTTTTGACTGATTTAAAGACAATTTAACATGAAATGGAATCTGCAATTAGTGACCTCTCCTAAAAATATTAGTTGCCTCGTTATCAGGATGATACTTTGGATTCAGCAGATTTTAAGACAGTGACCCAGAAAAGTACAAAGAATTCCGCGTTTGCATTTTGACCCTTATTTGCTGAATGCTTCTTCTCAAAAGTACAGTAAACACTGTTAGGCAATTAGCATTTTCAGAGGAAGACAGTACTGGCAGCACTCCTATTTCTCTCGTGAAGTGTATATTAAAACTGTCTTGTGGCAGCTCTTTAAGCCCCTAATCATTTTAAAATAGACCCACCCAAAAAGGGAAATTCTGTTTTCCGCATTTACCCGCTTTCCTCTACCACTTTTGGACACCTATTTTTTTGAGGAGAGTGGTTACCTAGTCTTGACAGGTAACCACTCCCTCTTTCACCTGGATTACTTAGGCGAGCTGAGCAGAAGTACCACCCCCCCCCCCCCCCCCTTGCCCTGTAGGACCATTTACATGCACAGCAGGAAGCCAGCTGTGAAGCCACCAGGAGTCACAGCTGACTTCCCTTAGTAAATGTGCCTTTAGGGACCCAAAGACTGGGGAAGAACCGGCCCAGGTGAAGATCCCTGGTCAGCTAAGTGTCCTTTATTTCAAAATCAGCAACTACAGTAACACATATATGTTTACCACTGCTCAAGGTAGAAAGACTCCCAATCTCCAAGCACAACTCCTCCTGTAGGTGCTAGCCCAGCTCATGTGCTGCTTAGATGAGAAAAAAGGACATCTGATTGGTTGCACTCCAAACAATCCACTTTATTGAACCAAGATAAAACCAATACAGACAGTGGAAATATAGTGGGGGACTGACAGATAAACATGTAATGAATAAGCACTGTCTTTAGCGTGAAACGCATCTACCTGCCAGTCCCCCACTGTATTTCCACTGTCTGTATTGGTTTTATCTTGGTTCAATAAAGTGGATTGTTTGGAGTGCAGTCGATCGGATGTCCTCATCAGCAACTACAGTAGCTTTCCTTTAATGCTTTCCATCTCTCACTGCCATCTTCTCCTATGTTCGAGTCTTCACCTGCCTTCATTGGCTGGCACAGGATGATGGCACTCCTGCTCATGCACAGGAGGCCATCATCCCAGTACACTGGTACAATGCCACCAATGTAAACTAAGCTGCGCATGCACAGCTCAGTTTGCATCGCTGGAGAAGACTGAGAAGAGGCAGGTAGGTGTATTTTATTGAGGAAGAGACATTCCATGTCTCTTATGCAATGAAAAACCTGCCTGCTCACTGTTTGTGGCTTTGGAACTTTAATACACATTGCAAAAGAGAACTAGGAATGTGCACCAGCTTCTAGTTCTCAGACCCTACTGTCAAATTCAATAGACCAAACACGAATTCTTCTGCGCTCTAGGACCCAGGCGGGTGGCACATAGATGGAACCAGAACTGGAAAAACAGCGACCACCAGTGCTTCAAAGGTTGTGCGGCTCCAAACAAGGCTGGGGAAGCCCGACCAACACTACAGAGCGAAATAAAAACGAGAAGCGCACAAACCTTGCCCATTACCTCAGTAAACACAAATTTATTAATAAGAAAGGTACTCACAAACAGCGAATAAAATCAGGCATGTAAGTCCTCACAGGGACTTCAGAGATAGAGAGCCAGCATGAGTCCCATTGTGGGGGTAAGCACTCAGTTCAGCTGACGCGTTTCGAAGGCCAAACCTTCTTCATCTGTGTTTACTGAGGTAATGCGCAAGGTTTGTGCACTTCTCGTTTTTATTTCGCTCCCTACTGTCAAATTGACAGATTCATTTAAGCCCCACTCTGAAATAATTTTCTCCACTCTCACCCCCTCCCTCCCATTCCTTCTATCTGATCACAGGATTAAAAAAATAGCTTATCTGAATTCCCTTTTCTACATATCTTAAGCTGTGGTCATATGACCCTGCAGCACCAGGTCTTCTGCTCTTCTGTTTAGTTCCTGTCTGGGGTCCTTCTTTTGCTGTCCACATCAATGCCTGCATGATGTGGAAACTTCCTATTTGATGTCCAGCGGCAGGGTCTTCTCTGGACATCATCAGATGGGAATGGCAGGGGTCTGAGGTTGCATCATAGAGCTAGATCAGCTATTCCCCCACCCAGCTGTGGTGAGGGACCTGGAGAGAGGTGAGTATATCTGGCGTCACAAGGTAAGGAAAAAAAATTGCACATCAGCATGCGTTAGAGGGAGGTGGGAAAGAGGGATGGTCAAAAATTATTCTGGAGTGTAGTGGAGCTTTAAGCTAACAGAAGCATATTGATGCTGCAAAATCTGGTCTGGGCATTTAGGCTTTATGTTCATGAAAGGGTTACAACATTACCAACAAAATTCCATTTTAAGATTCTTACAGCTATACTGATTATGCTTTGTCCCTTATAAATATCCCTTTAATCAGAGAATGGGAGGTTTAAAAAAAAACATGACTGCATTGAGTTACATTGTTAACCCAATACCTAAGCTTTACCACATTATTTAAAGCATTTGTACTTTTGTTCCCCATGTGATAAGAAACTCTCCAATCTGATTTACTTGCAACCTTCATTGCTAAAAAAAACCCCCTTTAACTGGTATAAGCCATTGGTTTTTAATCAAAAATATGTCTCCCCTTTTACAGGTCCATCCGATTTTAATTAAACATTTATCTAAACTTTTAGCTAATAAAACTAATTTGCAGGTAGTTAATAGAATTTTTTAGCAGATCTATTTTCTTCTGGCCTGCAACAGAGGAATGTACAAATGACATTGTAGAATTGCTTACAGCAACTATCCCTTTTTTTCTTTGCTGTCTGTACCCTTTTGGGGAAATTTATCCTCACTTACAATGTTGTCACCAAAGCTGAGTGAGGAGGAATCATAAAGACAACAATAAAAATCTGACATATGTTCAAACTCTTGCCTATGACATATAAAACTGAAATAAAAGGTTTTTGCTGATGTTCCATTTTAAAACAGAGTCCCAAATTCAGCCTCTCCAATTTTGGCCACATAAGCAGTTTTAAGAATTCTGAGAACTTGTGACTGCAATAAAAACATAAGTCTTAATAAAGTTTGATATCAGTTGTTTTGAGGTGCATTAGCTACCTGGGTCCCAGGATATGTCCAGTACGGCTGTATTGTATACTGGATTTTCCCAGTTTCTTATTTATATAATATGTAGCATTAAGAATTTTAAGCACTGCAAAATGATACTGTACTTTAGGGAGTTTCTAAATTACATAGCAATAGCTTTAAATACTTGACAGGCAGCTGTCAGATTGCTGCTTATTTACGGCTGCTTTCCAAACCTAATGAACAGATTCATAGGTTCCAGTCTAACCTTCCTCCCAGATATTCATTTAGCAGTCTAGAGGCAGAGCAAACTTCATATACTTTGATGTAACATAAAGCTTTTATGTCCTGCACCGGTAAGGACAAGCTGTGACTAGAGCATTGCCCTCTTACAGAGGACTGGCGTTGCTCCATCGGGCTACCTGGGGTGCACACTTCTAAAAGTGGAAGCTGATATAGCAGAGACTGTCTTCTGATGCTGATGTCTGCCCAGTGATTTAATTTGCATGGTGCCCCTGTTATGAAGTGACAGGTCAAGATAACAAAGCAAATTCCACTTACATGAAAACAGGTTTGAAGTGTTGTTGAGAGTCTAAACTTAATACCAATTAAAACGATAACAGTGCAAAACACAGCTGGTAATGAGCATTACAGAACTATATCTATTTACTCACTATAAGCAGATATTACTGGGTTTAGCTGGAACTTGCTTATGAATAGGTGTCCTCCTAAAAAGGGAACTTGGTACACTTGGTGCTGCATGTGTATCTTATAGCAGATCTTGCATTGAAAATAGAAAGTTCACTTTTAAGTCCCCCCCCTTGCTGAAAAGCAGCATAAAAGAGGAAAATGTTTATCTTTCCCCCAGTTTCCGTCCACAGTGCCTAGGTAAGGGTAACATCATCCTCCTTCCTGCAAGATCTGAGGAATGTAGTGCATGGTAAGAAGCACTGTGCCCCAATGTCTGCAGTAAGAGATTCAGAGTGCTCACCATTCCCCTTGATCTCATGGGCAAGAAGATTATATCACCCCTTGCCCCATAGGCCTTTTTTAAATGTTAAGCTGCCTTTTTATCGAGGGAGAGGGAGGACCACCTCACTGCACTTAGTTTAAGGTGTATCAGTGTATCTAAAGTCAAAGCGTTTTTTTTGTTATAGATAGAGAGTGGTAAAAATGTTTTAATTTAATTTTTATTTTCATTTTGCTGTCTATGTCTACAGAAATCTTTCCAAAGTAAGAAAGATACTGTCACAATTTAGCTTGCTGTTTTCCTGCCTATGGGATTCTTACCTCCTTGTTGCAATGCTTCTCCTAGACCTGATTCCTTTTATATGGGTTGTTTGGCTTCTGTGCTCACCTAGGGACGTTGCCTGCTATTCTATTCTATTCTATTCTATTCTATATTTCCTTTCCATTACATCACTTCCTGGTTCCCATCCCAGTTTACTTCCTTATATAAGACATGCTTAGTGCAGTCTGTGTTGCCTGAGCAACTTCCAAGTTCTCTGAGCTCTTGTTTGTCTGCCACTACATGTATTCATTGTCTGACTTCCAGTGTACTGACCCCGGCTTCATCTGTCATCTGTGCTTACCTGCTGCCGGCTCTGACCTTGGCTTGTTTCTTTGATTTCATTTTGTCTCCTGCTATTTGTACTTTGCACTCATGGGTGGTCCTCAGCCGGGTTTACCTGGGGTTCATGACCTGGTTCCCGCTTTCTGCAAGTCCATGTCACCAACAGGGACCCCAACTTGGCAATCTACAAGTGCTAACTATCACAGACACCTGACAGATACACTTTTAGACTGGGTTCCAACTCTTCATGGTTCTATCCACAAACTGAAAGAAAAAATTTGGTTTCACATACACTTTTATACTTATGGCAATAAAAACACTGTTTATTAAATTGGGTAGGAAAGCAACAAGCTCCATTAGCTATTCATTAGGATGCATTCACACCTGCAAAATGCCCTGCCTGAGATTACATATGAGAACCCCAGCTGTTCTCCCCAGGCTGATGCTTCTTGCAGCTAATCATACTCACTCATATGTAATCACTCATGCAGTGATCACATGTGAGGGATCATCCATGGAAGCCAACTGCCTGCTTGAGAAAATACATGCGAGTGGGTGTGATTAGCTGTGAGAGCCGCCAGCCTCCCATTGCTTTCAATGGGGCTGCCTACTTGCAGCTAATTGCAGGAACCCCCACTCCATCCAAAACTAAGAGGAATATTTTAAAGCAAACCTGTGATTTGCCCATTCAAGACAAAGCATTAAGATTACTTTAACTCTCCTATTTCAAGCACTATGTACTTACTTTTGTTCTGTTCAGTGCCAAGAAGCCAAAGGAAATACCCAGTACTAAAAGTGATGGGGGAGTATATGATCCACTCGATGTGACAGTGCTGAGCTAGTCAGCACTGTCACATGGGGATTCCATAGCCTTCTGTAAGCTATGGCTCCAGCAATTAAAGTTACACTGGGATTTTATTTCATGTCCAATTGGCTTAAAGTATAGCTAAAGGTAACACTTGTATTTTAGTTTTGAACTGTTTTGGAGAGGAAAGGGATTAGAACATTGTTCTTTATTGCTGTCTGTGCCCCTGTTAGGAAGATTCACCCTCTCTGTTTGTCCTGTTTACCGTTATCATCAAAAATGAAAGTAAAAGAAAATCTCAAATTTGGGATGACACCAGAAAAGTAATGTAGGGGAAATTTTCCAATAGGGACTCCCCAAGGAGTCCCCTTAATTTGCAGAGATTTTCTCAATTCATGTTTTGGCTATGGGACAGGAAATTAAGGAAAATCTCACCAATGGGACACAGATTGCAAAAAATAAACTGACAGGGGTTATAACCCTGCCTTACTCTATCCAAAATGAAACATTACCTATAGTTCTACTGTAGTGGAATGCCAGGGAAGAAAAAGGACTTTAAGTTCATCCTGAAAAAGATTATGATGCTTCGGAATTTACCATTATAATAAAAATTGCAACTTAGTACATTGCTCAATTAATTCAATGGTATCAATTAATTCATCCTCCAGGAACTGCCTGCATACTCTCGCCACTTGAGACCAGGCATTGTTGTGCACCAGGAGGAACCCAGGACCCCCTGCACCAGTGTAGAGTCTGAAAATTGGTCCATGATTTCACCCCGATACCTAATGACAGTCAGGGTGCCATTGTCTAGCCTGTAGAAGTCTGTGCATCCCTCCATGGGTATACCTCCCCAGATCATCACTGACCCACCAACGAAACGATCATGCTGAATGATGTTACAGGCAGCATAATGGTTCTCCACGACGGCTTCTCCAGACTCTTTCATGTCTGTCACATGTGCTGAGAGGGGGGAACCTGCTCTCATCTGTGAAAAGCACAGGGTGCCAGTGGCAGATTTGTCAATTCTGGTGTTCAATGGCAAATGCCAATTGAGCTCTATGGTGCCAGGAAAGTGAGCACAGGGCCCACTAGAGGCCACCCTCATGACGTCTGTTTCTGATTGTTTGGTCAGAGACATTCTGAATAACTGCCAGTCTCTTGGAATCTCCTCCATGCTCTTGAGACTGTGCTGGGAGACACAGCAAACCTTCTGGCAATGACATATATTGATTTTCCATCCTGGAGGAGTTGGACTGCCTGTGCAACCTGTGTAGCGTCCAGGTATCACCTCATGCTACCAGTAGTGGCAAAGGCAAAACTAGTGAAAAACAGTCAGAAAACATGAGTAGGGAAAAAAATGTCAGTGGCCTCCACCTGCAAAACCATTCCTGTTTTGGGGGTCGTCTCTTTGTTTCCCATCTATTGCACCTGTTGTTAATTTTCTTAACACCAAAGCAGTTGAAACTGATTAACAATCCCCTCTGCTACTTAACTGAGCAGATCAATGTCCCAGGAGTTTAATTGACTTGATGCTATACTCTGATTAAAAAGTGTTCCTTTAATTTTTTTGAGCAGTGTATACTTAAGCCCATAGAATGAAGCTATGGGCCATTTCCTTACGTTCCCTATGCTGCAAATGCATATAAAGAAGTCTAACTTCTAAACTAGAGAACAGCTGGGGTTGCATTTTGATTTTTTACCCTCAAACCACTGAGAGCTGCTGAGAAGGAGCGAGAGGGCCACATTTGGCTCATCGAACACCATTTTGATATGACTTATTTAGGCAAACAAAATGTAATAGTGTCTCTTCTATATAAAAGTCTACATAGAAAAGTGTTAGTACACATCAAGAAGTGAAACAAATATTTTTCAGATTTTTTTTCAACCTACTTGCAAAGCAGAAAAATAGGTTCTTATCTTGGCTCTCTTAAACAGATTTGATGTAAGACAACAATGGCTGAAGATAGCTTAACATTCTTCAAGAAAAAGTATGACTCTAAGTTATAGGTAAGATTTGGGTTTTAGAACTCTGTCAATACAGTCACCCCTATGACCTGCTTATTTAAAAAAAAAAAGCATCCATATCCAGTAGCTTGTGGTGTACTTATGGAATATAACGTCAAAAAACATACAAATAATTTACTGGATTACCATGCTTTAAATGTGATATTTTTACCGGTAAATAACAAAGGAGTACCGGCTATTCACAGAACTATTTGTTTGGTTTAATGGAAGGTTGCTGTTTTAAATTCTATCTATCCTGCATCTAACATGAGTATGAAATGCACTCAAAGCATTTTATTATTTAATGGAAACCACTTTTTATGCCATTACTTTAGTTTTTTTTCCCCCAGAGCTGATGGCAGGAAGGGAATTTTATTCCATCTAGAAAGCCGGTGGATAGCATAGCAAAAGGAACTGGAAAATTAATGTAGTGACGGCAGCTGTGAAATAATGAGAACATTTTGTTTTCTTTGTGTTTTTTTTTATTTATTGGATGGATTAATTAGCTTCTGTTTGGTTAACGAGCTCACTTGCGCCAGAAATGTCAGGTTGGTTTGCTTTTTATAATTTGTCTTTCTAAAATGTTTCTTTAGTTCTCTTTTTATTGTTTGTGCTACTTGTGCATTTATTAATTAAAACATTGTAAATAAGGCTTATGACACAGTGAAAAGTGATGGATATATTAGAAATATTAATCTGGAAATGGAAAGGCAAGCGGCTCAATCATATTGTGTATGCAGAGAAAGTAGAGATGTAATTCATGGCCATCCGTTTAGAAGCTCCACATAATAATATGCGTGCATTTCAATACTGCTATAAAACAGGAGCTTCCAAATAAATGAATGTTCCTATATCCTCATACAACCTTTCTGTCTCTTGTTTCTTAATAAGTATGCTCAAGCAGTGCTAGACTGACCATTAAGCCTACTAAAGCAGGAGTGTCAAACTGACAGCCCTCCAGCTGTTGTGAAACTACAAGTCTCATCATGCCTCTGCCATGGAAGTCATGCTTGTAACTGTCAATCATACAATGCCTCATGGGACTTGTAGTTTGGCAGCAGCTGAAGGGCCGCCAGTTTTACACCTGTGTACTAAGGATCCTAGCATGGTACTTATTTTTTTCCAGGCCCCCAGAGCCAAGATGTAGCATGGTTATATCTAGCGGTGAGCAAATCTGCTTGGCTAGACCGACATTTTGAAAGCTGGAGTTTGCTGCACACCATCCCACTTGGTAAACCAATCCACTCTGTGAACTGATTAAAGGGTCCCTTTTTAACTTTACTGAATTAAAGTAAATGTAAACCATGGATGTATAAAATTTAGTTTACTAAAACACTATGTATCATAATCAGTTTACAATTTTATAAAGAATAAAATATTATTTTTATATCCCTCCAGTGATGTGTCAGTGCATCACAGTGCCATTCATTTTCAATGCATACACTGTGGGGTGCTGAGTTGTAGAATTTGGTGCTTGTCTGTTTTTTTTTTTTTTTAATTTTGATGTGTTGCCAGTACATTTATTTGAATGAGCTGTCTTAATGTCATGTGCCTTAACATGCTCATTCCCCTGAAGACGTATACATAGATGAAACTCATAGGGGCAAGGCTTTGGTGCTGATGTCAATGCACATGCATGCTCCTCGAGACAACATGTACAGTTGAAGTTTTTACGTTGTTGTTTCATACGTCTCTGTAGTACATTTTGAGCTAAATAAAAACTGGGTTTAGGAGGATAATACACTATTGGTTCCTCCACTCCTCTTTTTGTGGTTTAACAGGGCTTATGCTGGGGCCGAATATGATGCAATCTACTAATGTATGAGAGTGGTGAAAGATATGAAGAGCTAGTTGCCCATGCTAGTGGCTGGTGTTCCAGTGCGATCCAGTGGTCAATAGGGTTATTTCACCCCTAAGCGCTATTGACCTCCGATAATTTGGAGTCTGCACTTCCAATAAGCAGACTGAAGTTCATATTTGGTGGAGGAGCACGCAGAGTGATTTGAAGATTGCTGGCACATGTGGTTCACCTATTGCATGATTTTATCATAATTTTTGGATTTTACACCATTTGGAGTCTAAGCACACTTATCACTGTATGGTATTGCTACTATGTTATAGGTTTAATAATCTAATGGTAATGGGTCACATTTGGTGGTATATGATTTAGGACAGCACATCTATTTATTGGTAGTATGTGCTTTACCATGCATACATTAAAGCAATGAACCAGCATGCCAAGGTGTGAATGGGAACTTAGCAATTATGCCATGTTCTATGAATAAGTTCACATACGTATGTTTTTGTGGCCTTGGAATACTGTTCCTGTGATTGAGAGAGCTTCTTTTAACCTTTGTACACAGCCACCCAGGCTTACTAGCTATAGAAAGGCCTTGACTTTAGATAGTGTTTCCTATGTACTGTATATTTTGTCTCAGATGTCATCAATCCAGTAAATTAGATGTACGTAAGATAACATAAAATTCTGGAGGTATGTGAACAGGTTTAATATTTTCCAAATTAGATACAATGTAGAAGCCACTTTAGAAGCCAGATACTGAGCCATGTAATGTACATTAATTGGAATCATTAAAAAAGATAGTCAAACATGAGACAATCGCATAAATTTTCTTAGCTGGTCTTATGTCATTGTACTTGGGAGCAGTTCATACCAACCCTAACAACACACTTATATTAAAAGTCCTAAAATCTGCCAGGGGGTAAAACTCTGTCTGGTAGCCAAAAAATAAAAAAAGACAGTTTGAATCCTTGATGAATGGCTGCTGGCTGTCCTGGTCGGCTGAAGCAAGAACTAGGAAGCACATATAAGGCTTATGAAAGGTAAATAAAGCAAGAGTAAAAATGAAAGCTCATTCAATGCATTGTTGCACTCAGCTAAGCCTTGGCCACTTTGTAAGTTGTGCTGAATCTCTGGTGGTTTTACGATTTCAATCTGTCAACATCATCAATTACATTTTCTCAATGACTCCCAAGATTTTAGCACACAAATCACTGCATTTTTTCCAACATCCAGCAAACCAGTAATAGAGTAGTGAAGATAACAAGCATCTCAACACAAGCTAATTACCTTGTCTTCTATTCCTTTTATTGCTTTTTCTTCACTCCAGTGGAGACAAGCTGACTTTATTTGCTGCTGATTGGTGAAGGTCTAAATGGATTTGAAGCTTGCTAGTTGCTGGGGTCATCTACAATTATTTGTTTCATAAAAATATTTAAATTATCTTTTTCATTATTAATTCTTTTTTTGGGAGAAGTAGACAATAAAGTAATCGTCTGGACACTATTAAGTTAATTATTCATCCTCTTTTATACAATAAGGGATTTATTTGCATTCTTTTGTGTAATCTATTTTTACAAAATTTAAGCTTTGCCTTTGTTTACAGGTGCTAGTCTGGTAAAATATATGGTGGTAGCTGGTGATCTCAACCACATTTACTATAACTTTTCCTTCCATGTAGGAGAGCACTGATGCTCAGATCATGGCTGGAAAATATTTATCTCTTTAAGCATTATGATGTGTTTGACATAATGGTACAGGCTCTAAAGTTTATTATATTGAATGAGATATTTTAGTATATAGCCCAGAAGAATTTAGCCCTGGTCAGGCCTTTCAATAATGTAGCATGGCTAATATATAATCACACTAGCCAGTACCTTTTGCTTTAATAATCCTACCATAATATGACCCATAGTGTTTTTTAAAAACAGAAATAAATATTCACAATCATATCTGTGCTGCAAGTGGCTCCATATCTCTGATAACCACTTGCCCTCCTAAGGATTTACCCCCCTTCCTTACCAAGCCATTTTTTCTGTTATGGCGCTGCGTTATTTTAACTGACAATTGCGCGGTCATGCAATTCTGCACCCAAATTTAATTTATGTCCATTTTTCCCCATGAATTGAGATTTCTTTTGGTGGTATTTGATAGCCTCTACAGTTTTTATTTTTTGCGCTAATAAAAAAAAATCGCCAATTTTGAGTAAAAAACAATATTTTTGACTTTTTGCTATTAAGTATGTCCAGTAAAAAAAAAATTAAAAAATCAAATGTCATCATAAATTTAGGCCAAAATATATTCTGCTACATGTCTTTGCTAAAAAAAAAAAATCCCAATACGTGTAAGTTAATTGGTTTACGTGAAAGTTATAGCATTTACAAATGGCGGTATAGATACTGGAATTTTTTTTTTTCATTTTTACTGGTAATGGCAGTGATCAGTGACTTACATTAGGACTGCGGGACTGCGGTGGGCATTCTGACACTGGGGGAAACTGACTTGGTGTCACTGACATCCCCAGTGACACCAATACAGTGATCAGTTCTAAAAAAAGCACTGACACTACTAATGGCATTGGGCAGCAAGGGGTTAACATGAGGGGCGATCAAAGGGTTATCTGTGTGCTGTTTCACAGTAAGCTCTGTGTGTGTGCTTCACTGTAATCACACTGCTCCAAAGCAGTGTGCACAAGCTGAGAGGGAGGAGAACTGTATTGTTTACATACAGTTCTCCTTCCCGTCAGAGATCCTCGGCAATCACCAGGCGGAACCCGGTGATTGACAGCTGTGGCCACGAATGGCGGTGCGGGTGGTGAATGTGTGTGCCTCCCGTGTGGCCCCTACCCATAAATGCGAAATCACGTATATATACATGATATTGTGCAACAGTGCTGCCCTATAGCAGTATATCTGCTATAGGGCGGTCGGGAAGCTGTTAAAGAATAAGTTCACCTTTTGGTAAAAAACAATAAATGCACATTTTTTTGTAGTTAAAAAAAATGTTCATGTATTATTTTTTTCTGCAGGAGCCTGTAAAGCAATGCACCAGTGCTCCACAGCACTGTGATAGTTCATTGAGAACTACAAGCCGATATCCGCTAAGGGTGCCAGGACTTGTAGTTTTTTATTCACAGAACAAAGTGAATGAGTGATGCGGCCGAAGCCCACATTTCTTTAAATTTGACAGTTAGCAGGGGGAATAAGATCCCCTGCTAGCTGTCAAAGTGGGGGGTTGGCAGGGAGCGGGGGCCAGTGCTTTCATAACATGTTACACCCTGAATATGGGCGTAACATGTAGCATGTTATGAAAGCTAAACTTATCCTTTAAATATAGGATAAACACCTTATGTTTTGGATTTGTTCTATTTTGAGCAATAATGATGTTGATGACATTTTAGCATTATTGGGTGACTTGTCCCCAAGAATTAATACCTAATTTTGCTTGTTACATTTAAGATGTTTAACTCTCTACTTTGCCATACTTCACTTACTTGACAGTGCTACATTTAATTGTTGTGATAGTATCAGTATACTATCCATTTTAGTAATTTTCCATGTAAAATGAACCCCAAAGCTCTAAAAAAGAAAATAGAAACAAAAATAGAGTTGCTGAAAAATTTAGCCAGTCAGAAGGATTAAACAAGGACTCTAACTGGCTTTTATGGTTGATCATTGGGATCAGGTGTTACAACCACCTCCATGGCCACAGGTGTATAAAATCAAGCACCTAGGCATGCAGACTGCTTCTACAAACATTTGTGAAAGAATAGGTTGCTCGTAGGAGTTCAGTGAATTCAAGCGTGGTACCGTGATAGGTTGCCACCTGTGCAGTAAGTCCCTCCATAAAATTTCCTTGCAACAAAATGTTCCACGGTCAACTGTTAGTGGTATTATAACAAAGTGGAAGCAACTGGGAACAACAGTAACTCAGCTAAGAAGTGGTAGGCCATGTAAAATGACACAGCGGGGTCAGCACATGCTGAAGCGCACAGTGTACAGAAGTCGTCAACTGTCTGCAGAGTCAATAGCCAAAGACCTCCAAACTTCATGTGGCCTTCAGATTAGCACAATAACAGTGTATAGAGAGCTTCAAGGAATAGGTTTCCATGGCCGAGCAGCTGCATCCAAGTCTTACATCACCAAGTGCAATGCAAAGCTTTGGATGCAGTTGTATAAAGCACACCGCCACTGGACTCTAGAGCAGTGGAGACGTGTTCTCTGGAATGATGAATCACGCTTCCCTGGCAATCTGATGGATGTGTCTGGGTTTGGTGATTGCCAGGAGAATGGTACTTGCCTGACTGCATTGTGCTAAGTGTAAAGTTTGGTGGAGGGGGGATTATGGTTTGAGGTTGTTTTTCAGGGGTTGGGCTTGGTCCCTTAGTTCCAGTGAAGAGAACTTTGAAGGCGTCAATATACCAAGACATTTTGGATAATTTCATGCTCCCAACATTGTAGGAACAGTTTGGGGATGGCCCCTTCCTGTCCAAACATGACTGTGCACCAGTGCACAAAGCAAGGTCCATAAAGACATGGATGAGCAAGTTTGGGGTGGAGGAACTTGACTGACCTACACAGAGTTCTGACTTCAACCCAATAGAACACCTTTGGGATGCATTAAAGTGGAGACTGCGAACCAGGCCTTTTCATCCAACATTAGTACCTGACCTCACAAATGCGCTCTTGAAAGAATGGTCAAACATTCCCATAGACACACTCCTAAACCTTGTGGACAGCCTTCCCAGAAGAGTTGAAGCAATTATAGCTGCAAATGGTGAGCCAACTCAATATTGAAACTACAGACTAAGACTGGGATGCCATTCAAGTTCAGGTGTGTGTAAAGGTAAGCGTCCCAATACTTTGGGTAATATAGTGCATGTAAACAGTCCATCCCCAAAATGTTTTTTCACATGTCACGCAGATTGGATGCAGTTGAAACTGCTTCCAATCCGCATATATGTGAACCAGCACTAAAGGAACTTGCTTATTGTTTAAACTTATAGTCTGGTAGATGTCTATGTTCACATGCCCTAAATTTTATAAGATTTTGATAGACTTGGAAATGGTAGCTTCCAGACGAATACATTGGCAATTTGCCATCTGACTTTTTATCACCATTTTCATTACAGTATATAGGGACCATCTAAGATTCAGATTATGTACAGTAACAGTACTGGGTCCCCACTTACTTTTGTGCTGGCAGAAGAATAATGTAAAGTAAAGGATATCTATGAGGAATAGCCAATTAAAATTCAACAAAGATATCTTAAAACTGCTTTTAAAAAAAGGAAACAAAAACAAAATAAAAAGTTTGTACTGTATATATTCTGAATGGGTAGGGAGTCTTAAGATATAATAATAATAATAATAATAATAATTAGCTGAGGGCCTCATCAGCCAGCACATATTTCCTCTAAATTATTGCTAATATTGCATATTGTTGTGGATCTTCTTTCTATTATAATATACTATATATTATAGTAATATATAGTATATAGTATATATATATTAGTATTATTTATATATATATTAGTATTATTTGTATAATATCTATTATACTGTATAAGCATAAAAATGTATTTATATTTCTATATACCCATTTGGCTTTGCCATTACTGTAGATAGTCTCTACAGGTGAAGCTATACTAAAAACTAGGGATGAAATAAAAAATCTTCATATTCCTGAAATTAAAGGGAAACTAGCGAGTTTTCATCAAAATTCACCATTTTGCCCAGAGACATTGGAAGGCAAATGAAGGTGCCTTTTGTTGTTTTTTTAATTGGCGCATTGGCCTTTAAATGACTTCTGAGGGTTATGGAAACTCCTTTAAGCTATCCTGAACCTTGTACCTAACAGTCCCATATTAGCCTCATTGTTTACCTTTTTTACAGAAAGAAAAAAAAACATATGGTGAAAAAAAAATGTAATCAACAGTTTAAAAAAACTGATCGAGTACACAAAAGTGTTAAAAACACGAACTGAAAAAAACTAAACTTCCTTAAATACACACAATACTCTCTAAACAAAGTTGATTTAAATAAAATTGAAATAAAAAATCTAATTGACTTTTTTCCAAGCAAATTTTACCTAAGTAACTCTTTTTACTAAATCATTTTGCTTGAGGTGATTGTACTGCCTGGACCTTGAATAGGGGAACATACCCCGAAAGCTCGTCCTCAAAATTGTATGTTAGTGCAAATAAAAAAGTATCATGGACAGTACTCAATTGTTTCTGTACTAAATCATTCTACTCTTCTTACCTAATAACTTAGCTATACTTAACATGGGAGGTTAGCTTTTCATTCTGATTCAAGGTGCAAATGACTAAAGCCATACTGCTTATACAGTATCTGTAATGTAACTGTATTGACGCTGCCACTGAGTAAGCTATTGGCATTTTTTCTGCTTTAGTTTATATAAAGTGTGTGCGTTAAACTACTTTTCTGTTGATCATAATGCCACACTGAAGGTCCTGGAACATTGGAACACAAACTTTTCCCCCAAAACTTCCATACCTAGAACTTTTCTAGGTCTGACCATCAGGGACCAGCTAGAGTAGCATTATTAGCTCCAGATTTGCCCGTCATAGAAATATCCCTGTCTGCAGATCATTTTATATTTTTTATACATTCCCATTCTGTCTCAACCTTCCTCCAGCACCACAACTTGCCTCTTCTTTGTCATTCTGAGCTTATTCCCATGTCCTGTTCATCATTATATCATCAACACCACCATGTCAGCCGTTGCCTTGGTTAAATTGGCCCACTGCTGCTTTGGCCACTGTGATGTTTTCTTGCTGCTGCCAATACACATTTCTGCTACTTATCCTACCAAATCCAATATTTTTAGTGCAGTGTCATTTCTCAGATCCACTGCTGTGCTGCTTCTTGGATAATGACAATGCTTATTAAAATAGTCTGTTGCTCTCCAAACTTGATAGCAATGACATAGACGCTTAATTGTTTTACTTGATGGCTTGTGTGGGAGATTACTCAGCAGACTGAGAGAGATGTTGGGGTTTCTTTACTTATAGTAAATAGGCTTTTACATTTGCATGGGAATATTTACTTTGCAAGGGAATTTTTCTTTAGCTTGGTGATTGTGGTGAAAATCCACTTTCAAAGAATACCCAATCATGTACAAGGGAGGAAATAAAAATGTATTTTTACTTGGACATGATTGGGTGATTGAAAGTCAACAAGACTTCCATACAAAGTGTAAATTCAGTTGGAAGATGAACAGCATGTTTACTTTTAGTATACCAACCCCATTGTCTGGAGCCTGTCACTGCATGACTAAACCTACGAAAAAAATCTTTTTTTTATACTTTGGCTTGTAGGCCAAAATTTATACCTGGAATGGAACACTTACACATTACTTCTCGATTACAAGAACTTTGCAAGAATGAAAGTGATCAAATAATAACTCATACACATAGAAACTCTGCTGCGTTCCAAGTCATGAAACAAGTAATCTACAGATCCACATCTATAAGCTATAGTAATGTCTCTACCTCTGATTTCTTGATTCTGTCATTGTTATGTATTTAAAATACTGAAAAAAGTTGTCATAAAAAAGCCCAACTAATTTCATGGTGATTCCTTCATTTTATCAGCTGAGAAAGTTCTACTATTTTTATTGAAGCTTCTTTTGTATATTGATATATTGTATATAATAAAGATTGAAGCTTTAAACAGTAATTGTAGGTGTGGAGATGCAAATCCTTGCTCTGCTTGCTTAATGTCCTGGAATGGAGCACATACTGTATTTGACAGTTAATAAGATGGGTTGTGATTGAAACGACGCAAGCCAGAAATTAAAACATTTAACTTTTGTTTAAAAACAACACAGATGGTCTTTAATGCACAACAGTAATAAACTGAAACTAAACCCCCCTATCCTATTGCAAGCACCAGAGGAGGGTAGTTGAGTGACAGTTAGAAGATGGGGTAGGGAGAAAAGTGCTATAGAGGCCAGTTGACACATCTCAATAAATATGCCTGATTGTGTGATGTTCAGGAGCAGCATTGCTGGAGCTAAATGACCCCCTTAGCTGCCAGGTTAACAACTCCACCAGTGAAGATGGGGGCAATGTTACAGAAAAGGAAACACAGATACTGATGGTAGGGGACTCGTTTATTAGAAGGACAGATAGGGTAATCTGTCACAAAGACCATGATTGCCAAACAGTATGTTGTCTACAGTATGGCATATTGCAGATCGGATGGATAGATTGTTGGGTGGAGCTCGGGAGGACCCAGCTGTCATGGTACATATTGGTGGCAATTTGGAGGAAGATGAAGTGTCTTAAAAATTATTTCAGGAACGTAGGTGCAATATATGAAATGTAAAAGCTCGATCAGGGCAGCTAAAATAGACCATGAGAGACACATAGTGGAGAAAGGGGGAAAAAAATCCCCAAAAATGTTTTAAATATATTAATAGTAAAAAGGTAAGGTCAGAGTATATTTGCCCCCTAAAGGATAATCAGGGGAAGCTGGTTACAAGTGACAAGGAGACAGAAACTGTATTAAACACATTATTCTCCTTATTTTTTAATCACCTGCCTACTGGGCACTTTCACCCCCTTTCTGCCCAGGCCAATTTTCAGCTTTTAGAGCTGTCGCACTTTAAATGAAAATTGCACGGTCATGCAACGCTGTACCTAAACAATGTTTTTTACATTTTTTGAGACAGATAGAGCTTTCATTTGGTGGTTTTTAATCTCTCCTGGGATTTTTATTTTTGCTAAACAAATGAAAAATACTGAAAATTTTGAAGAAAAAGAAAAGTTTTTCTTAGTTTCTTTTATAAAGTTTTGTAAATAAGTGATTTTTTTCCCTTCACTGATGTGTACTGATAGGTTGCACTGATGGGCACTGATAAGGCTGCACAGATGGACACTGATATGCTGCACTGATGGGCACTGATGAGGAGACACTGATGAGGCTGCACTGATATGTGGCACTAAGGGGCATTATTATGTGGTACTGATAGGTGACACTAATGGGCACTGATAGGTGGCATTAATAGGTGGCACTGATGGGCACTGGTAAGCTGCACTGATGGCCCTGATAGGCTACACTGATGGGTACTGATATGCTGCACTGACGGGCACTGATGAGGCAACACTGATAGGCACTGATGTGGCTGCACTGATATGTGGCACTGATGGACACTGATATGCTGCACTGATGGGTGACACTGATGGGCACTGATAGGCGACACTGATATGCACGAATAAGCGGCACTGATGGGCACTAATAGGAGGCACTAACATACATCACTGATGGGCATTGATAACCAGCACTGATAGGCACTTATAGCCAGCACTGATGGGCAGCATCAGTGGTGGGCACTGAAAGGTGGCACTGATGGGGCTACACTAATTATCAGGGCACTGATTATCAGTGTAGATGTCCCCCCTTTATGTCCCCACTTACCAGCTCTCCTCTCGTGTTGTCAGTGTGAGGAGAGGACTGCCGATAACCGGCATTTCCTGTTACCCTGTTGTCATCTGTGATTGGACACAGCTGATCGAATGGTAAAGGGCAGCTCTGAATGGCCCTTTACCACAATCTGTGATCAGCTGTGTCCAAAGCATTCAACGATCGTGCCCAATGCCGATGGGATGCCCTCCCAGAACTAGCCAACTGCGCTGTAACCGTCTTTTGGCTATAGCGTGGTTGGGAAATGGTTAAAAAAGAAAAGGAGGGGTATAAATAACAGGAATGTATGGTTAGTAATGCAACATAGGTGTGCCCTTGTGGCTAATTGAAGCCAGTGTTCAAAAAAGTTTTTAAAAACCTGTAAATAAATAAATCACCAGATGGCTTACACCTCAAAAGAACTTAGCCATGTTTTAGCCAGACCCTTATTTCTAATCTTTAAGGACAGCTTAGTGACTGGAATGATACCAGCTGACTGGCAAAGAACTAACATGGTACCAATATTCAAAAAAGGGCCAAGATGGATTTATACCTGGAAACGATAGGCCAAGCAGCCTGACATCAATAGTATGTAAACTATCCAAAGGGATGATAAGGGACCATATCCATGAATTTGCTTATGCAAATAGTATCTTTAGTAGTAACCAGCATGGATTTATGAAAGATTGATCTTGCCAGACCAACCTGTTAACAATAATTTGATTCAGTTCCACATAAACACATATATTTTCAAAAAAACGTTTAGATGGGCATCTTGGCAAATGGAATATACAGGGATATGGACAATGGTAGTTACACACACACACACTAACACAGGTTGAACTGGATGGAATGGTGTCTTTATTCATTCTTAGTATGTAACTATCCATTTGCAGCTGAAGATATCTTAGCCTCTATTTACTGTAGACTATGTACTGCAGCTGTCATGGTGTTGCACATGTAACCAGCTATGGCAACAGTTATTTGAGGGTTTGAAAGTTTGGATGAGAGCTAGCACATGTACACTGCCAACTGTGAGATTTATTACTGAAGGCACGTCTTGATTGTAGCATACACTGCACATCAGCTAGAAGATAGAAAGTCAATACAAATACTGCAGAAACAACATAGGTATGTTTGATTAAGCTTCTATTAACATTTACTGAACATTTTGTAACTTCGGCTCTTTTTTGGGAAACAGTTAAATAGTTGGTGTAGCGTATTGTAATTATATATATATATATATATATATATATATATATATATATATATATATATGTATTTATATATATATATAAAAGGTGTATATTCATGTCATTGACAAGGCCAGCATCTGACTGAGCTAGATGTATTTTTCACAACAAAAGAATGGAATAAGGACTCCTTACTATGTTAATTTATGCAAGAGGCAATTACCTCATCTTTATTATGTTGGGCTAACCTATTTTTTGGATAAATATGTGGAAACTCAGGGGGAACTTCAGAGCAGGTTATTTGAAAATCTACCAGCATTGTAAAATGCAAGTTTGTTGGATTAGATATGAAAGGGTATTAAATATTCATGGGGTCCTTGTTTAGGAGAATTCGCCTTTTTAAAGAGGTCGAGTCTTTACCTATGCAAGAAGGGTTAAAAAGGCAAATAAATTTTCCTTTAACAATATGAGAAGTATATGTTAAATGAGTTTACGGCATCTTAAATATTCATAGTGTACTTGTTTATGGTGAAGAGAATTTCAAAGAGGGTATCCTGTCCACCTTTGTACAAGGATGTCAAAGATTGCAGTTTTGCCATATACAAGACAAGGAGTATCTATTTAACTGTTTAATTAAAATCTATGCATGCCAAGACACTTTGTTTGTAACACATAAGATCAAAGATGCTCAGAAGACCAACCAATCAGATTGCTTGACACTTTGGTCATTGGGGAAAAGGTGTATATTAGGATAAGGTATTTTGGCTGTATGATCAGAGCAGGACTGGGTGCGTTGAATGCTTCTGATCATTGTATTATTTGCAAATACTCTGTTGACTCAATACTCAATACTCTGTTAGACCCAATAGATGCAAGCCTCTCTGGAGAACCAAGTTGCTGCAAGAAAAATTCATTTCTTGGTTAGAGGAGTTTTACATTACATATCGGCTAGCAAACTCTTGCCTCAACAGTAATAATTATATTAATCACTCCTCATCCATGCAATAATATATGACAACAGTTGAGTTTACTTCCGCTTTACTTAAAAAAAGAATGCACTTGTAAACAAGGCGTGATGCACTAGAAGAAGAATATTTTTGTCACTGAGGTCCAGTGCATATTTAGAATACAACATTTCAATTTGTGTAGGAAGAGTTGTAAAAGGTCAAAAAGGATAAAAACCTGAACTATATTTCTTGCCCAACAACAGTAGTAATTATTATTTAAATATTTTAGGTAATTTTAATTAAAAGGTATGCGCATACCTTTTAATTAGGATTATTGTTGCCAAAATTTATTTTGGGTGGGATATGCTGCTGACATTTTGGTGTTTTTTGTAAGTGGCGCTTTTTTCTTTTTTAATTTGGTATTTTAGGTAATTTGTTTTCTTTTAATTTTAGTAGTATTTCAGTAGCAGCATTGGTGACTGCATATCTGAAGGACATAACAAAAGTGAAATCATCCCTATGAATTTCAATCACAGTCATATATTTTGATCTAGTCATTCAATTTGTATGTCTAAAGAAAAAAAGTAAATGCGGACATTTTATTGCTTTTTGTAATGCAAATAGTTCAGTGTCTGCCAGGGATTGCCAGAAAATGTAAAAAAAAAATGTTTTTAAGGCAGAGATTATTTTTAAAGAAAATTAAAGAAAAAAAAACCAGCAGTGATCTTCAGTACAAAAAATTGTTGCTCACCATTGAGAAAAAAAATGGAATAATGTATCCCTGAATCTCTTAACTATAGCTGATTCTTCCCATTTTGTCTCTCTGCCCAGTAACCATTAGACCAGGATTTATCAACCATCGATCCATGTAACCCTGAGGTTCCTCCAGAGGTTGCTAGGGGTTCCTTGAGCAATGAGCAATGTATACCTGTCAGATACATTCCCACTGAACCCATATATCTCTTTAGATATTCCCAATGGCCACAAGTATAAGGAGCATTTTTCCCAATGACTATCACACTAATGCTTCATGAGTTGTAGATATAGTAATTTTTAGTAAGGGTTCCCTGAGACCTGAAAGTTAGTTCAAGGTTTCCTCTGTTTTGAAAAGGTTGAGATAGGCTGCACTAGACTGTAAAATTAACCTCCCCCAATTGTTGCATGTATTTGTAGCAATAATTTGACCATCACCCAGAGCTATTAAAAAGTGTTAAAAATCATCGATAACAGGGCTTGCCAATTAATTTTTGAGGTTGTTTTACTAAGGGAGTTGAGCATGTTCACTTTGCAAAGTGAATGAGGTGAAGCTGTGCTGGCTTCAATTATTCAATCATGTGTAAGCAAATTCAGTTGTTTACTTGCACTTGATTCAGTATTCTTTTCCAAAGTGAATTTTCACATAGCTTTACATCATTCAACAAACTAAGCAAAAATTCCCTTTGCAAAGTGAACATAATCAACTCCTTTAGTAAATTAACACAAATGCCTTTAACTGTATTGCAATGAGTGAAACTAGCAGAAAAACTAGTGACAGCTGCTGTGGTGAAATGTTGCAATAAACTTTTGAATCACAGGAAACTCTGAATAGCATTGCAGCACTAACTGCACTGAAACTGGTGAACATATACTCTTGTATTGTTTTTATAATGGGTTTTTGTGTGATGGCACAACTAGGGATCTGCCATCCCTAACTGATTAACCAGAGTTCAAGTGTATTTTGACTCTGACTGTTTAATTGGAAATGGATTCTTGTAGATTTACCCGTTATTACTGCACCAGTATTTGAGCCAGTTTTCGGACACTTAGGGTTCTTTCACACAGAGCCGCTTGTTCTGCAGGGGATCAGTGAGCAGATGCCCTGCTGAATTGGAGTTGAATGGAATGGATGCCAGTTTTTTCCTTCAATGCTTGTTCAGTTTGTGTTCCACAGCCACGTGATAGCTCTATGGATGGCCGGACGTAAACAGTCTTGTGTCTGTTTTCATCAGGTTACCTCCAATGTGTCATGTTTAAGTCTGGAAAAAAGGAAAAGGATGTAGTCCTTTTCCAATTTTTTTTCAGACCTGGATGGACTCGGAGGTAGGTGGGTTTACTCTGCCCCTAGAGCTGCATGAAGTTTCTGATCAGGTCTGCCTGAAAAACAGACAAGTGGACCTGATCGGAAAGCCCATTATGAAAAGGCCCTTAGGCATTTTTGGTGAAAGACCTCCACATATTCTCTAGTGTGCCTTCTGACTCAAGGAAACCGCTTTCCCATCTTCTGCCCCAGCTATTCGGCAGGAGTGAAGTGCATGTGTACTCACCACAGCCAGGCTGACATTTGTGTTGTGTGAGAAAGGTAGGAGTGGATCAGTTATTCTTGGCCTCTGCAGTTGGATACAGGTAGTTTTTGGCACATTGGTTTTTGCAGTGTCTGCTACTGGACTAGGATAAGGAGACTATGTTGAAGAAGGAGACTATGTTAGAGTCAGGGGTTACTTTAAAGGTTAAATAAGATTAATGTTAGGGGCAAGAATTAAGGATTAGGTTTTATAGGGTTAATTAAGAAAAAGAGAGTTACAGTACAACTAAATGCTCCTGTATGATAAATCTGGGAAGTATGCAACTTATGAACCTCATAAAGTGAACCAAAAAAAAAATGTTCTATATCATCCCTAAATTAGCCAAATCCTCTAACATTTGTGTCTCACATGCTTCCCCTCCCAGCTTTATAAACACACAAAAAAAAGTGGGCAGGAATAAGCATAGCGATATGACAATATTATTAGCCATGCTCTGTGCAACATTTTTTAATCCCGCTGTAGCCCAAGTAGTCACAGCCTACATGAGAGTGGCAACTATACTCTGAATTTGGGAGCAGTGCAGCATCATTGCCACCCCATTGCAGAAAGCTGCATTTACTACATTTACTTTCAAGATTAACTGGTATTTGTGGGAATTTGCAGGGATATTAAGAGAAGCCCAATGTATACTCTGCATAAGCTTGGTAAGCTACAGGAAGGTAAGATGTCTAATTGCATGACTGCTCACACATTTTTTATTGACTAAAGTTACTAATACTTACTTCAAGTGTAAAGTGTTCATATAACGGGATGTGAAAGAATATTTTTGACTTTTTGCTATAAAACATATCCAGTAAAAATATAAAAAAAAATAAAAAAATTTTCATAAATTTAGGCCGCAATGTATTCTGCTACATGTTTTTGCTAAAAAAAAAAAAAATCCCAATACGTGTAGATTAATTGGTTTACGTAAACGTTATAGCGTCTACAAATGGCGGTATATATACTGGAATTTTTATTTTATTTTATTTTTAATACTAGTAATGGCAGTGATCAGCCAGTTATAGCCGGACTGCGGGACTGCGGGACTGCGGAGGGCATTCTGACACTGGGCAGGAATTGACTAACAGCCACTGAAATCCCCAGTGACACTAATACAGTGATCAGTACTAAAAAAAACATTGGCACTGTTCTAATGACACTGGGCAGGAAGAGGTTAACATCTAGGCGATCAAAGAGTTAACTGTGTGTTGTGCTTACACTGTGTTCTGTGTGCTTTGTGCTGTGTGTGTTTTACATTGTGTGCTGTGTGCTGTTTTACTAGGGAGACATGCTGCTTTCTCTCTCTCTCTGCTGTGCATAGAGAGAGAAAGCAGCATGTCCATGCTGACAGGAGAGAGATCTGTGTTGTTTACACACAGATCTCTCCCCTCTCAGTTTTAATGGCGATCACCGCGTGCCGGCCGAGAATTGCTGGCCAGGACCCGGTAATTGACATCCGCTGTAACCAATGGCAGCGCAGGAAGGGCGGCGGTTGCGCACACCCTCTACCCAGAAATGCAAAATCACGTACCGTATTTGCCGGCGTATAAGACGACTTTTTACCCCTTAAAAATCTTCTCAAAAGTCGGGGGTCGTCTTATACGCCGGTATAACATGACATGACACTTTTTAGGGGGGCGGCGCGGTGCCGCCGCCGCCCCCCCCCCTTCCCCTAACGGAAGGGACACTAAGTACAGGGGTGGGCAGGGGCTATTTCTTACCTGGTTCCGGTCCCACGACGATCCGGTCCAGGAAGCGCGGCTGCGCCTTCAGTTCGGCCACTGGAGTTCGCGCGGCTGCTCGGCTCCGCCTCCTCACCAGTGATTGGCCGCCAGAACTGTAGCTCAGGAAAGGCACACAGGCGGCCAATCACCGGCGAGAGGGTGGAGCCGAGCGGCCGCGCGAAAATCGAGTGCAGGACCAGCAGGTAAGTGGTCAGTGTAGAGGTGCTGCTGCAACCACATATGCTGGCTGCAGCAGCACCATACGAGAACAGAGTCAGCAAGTGTCAGTGGGAGGAATAGTGCCCCATCATTGGTGTCACTGATACCAATGATGGGGCACTATTCCTCCCACTGATACCAATGATGGGGCACTATTCCTCCCGCTGATACCTATGATGGGGCACTATTCCTCCCACTGACACCAACGATGGGGCACTATTCCTCCCCCCCACTGACACCAACGATGGGGCACTATTCCCCCCCCCCACTGACACCAACGATGGGGCACTATTCCACCCCCTCACTGACACCAATGATGGGGCACTATTCCACCCCCACTGACACCAATGATGGGGCACTATTCCTCCCCCCCACTGACACCAACGATGGGGCACTATTCCCCCCCCCACTGACACCAACGATGGGGCACTATTCCACCCCCCACTGACACCAATGATGGGACACCATTCCTCCCACTGACACCAATGTTGGGACACTATTCCTCCTACTGACACCAATGATGGGGCACCATTCCCCCCACTGATACTAATGATGGGACACTATTCCCCCCACTGATACCAATGATGGGGCACTATTCCCCCCACTGATACCGATGATGGGGCACTATTCCTCCCACTGGTGTGCACTGGAAGAGGGGTAGTCTTATACGGCGAGTATAGCCCAAACACTACATTTTAGCAGGAAAAGTAGGGGGTCGTCTTATACGCCCAGTCGTCTTATACGCCGGCAAATACGGTATATTTATGTGATTTTGCGCAGAGCAGCCACCCTGTAGCAATATATCTGCTATACGGCCATAGGTAAGTGGTTTTAAATAAGCTACCGTTTGTGATTAAACTGAGGTTTAATAGCACTTTAAGTGAATTTTTAACTTTTAATTAGCTGTATAACTTAGTCTGAACTCTTTAGAATTGTCATTCTGTACTACCATGGGTGGTAAATTATAATCTTGACACAAGGCAAATAGTCCATATTTCTCTTTGCCTAAATTAATAAAGGATTTGCTGAATACTATTTAGAAGGGGAGTTCTATGATATGCAGCCTTTCATAAATTTGCTCTGCTTGATAGAAGAATGTTTTTAATATTTCAGTGCTATTTATCTTGTTTTGGTTCAAACGTTTTATTCTGTACCTGGCATGACATTTTGCTCTTAATTAAAGATGTAATAATACAGAGTTCCAAGTGTTTTCTTTGCCCTTGGCATTGTCTAAAACTAGCTCTGTAAAGATGATCTTTGGGCTTGCTGTCCACTAGTCACAGAATCAAGAGGTACAATCCAAAACAGGGCTCAGAATTCTACAAACAGAGCAATGTGGGAGGCAAAATGTTTCTTTCCACAATCTTTCTTGTGCTGTTCTTATTCAGCATGCAACTGAATAACAATCTAGAGAGAATCCTCACTGCTGGTACAGCTATTAAGGGATATAAATAAATATTTATTTATTTATTCCGAGACTACAGAAAAGAACTGCCTTGCTGTGATTGACTCAGAAAGATGTCTCATGCTCTGACACTTGTCACACGGAGGCCTCTTCTGCAAGGTTGAAGTCTGCATGGTATATGTGCAAGGAACGACATAGCACAGATGACAATGTGTCCTCAGTAGGGGGTCCTGGCTCATAAAACACGGCTTAGGACTGTGTGCACAATGAAGGAAGACCTCGCTCTTTGGAGAAGATGAAAGGGAACCAAGGGAAAGTGTATTACTGCTGAGCAAGATGATCTACTGTGTGGCTAAGGTGCATTCTGTCTTTTAGATCACAGAAAAGTGTTCTGTGTTTCTGAGGAAACTAATAAAAATCTATGGGAAAAAATCAGCTAGTAGACTTGGATGCTTGCAATATGCGGCCATACAGAAATGTTTATATTCAATATTCTACCTTTTCTAGCAGTTTTATCTGATTATAGCTAGATTGTTGAGTTGTTTTTTACATCATATCTGACAATTTTGGCTGTAAGTCACCCGTGTCTGTGTTTGTTTGTTGGAAAGGTCCAAAAGTCAAAGACTGTTGTCATGTGTGTGAGTTATTGGGCTTTTCCAAAGTATACAGATGTCGCTATGAGATAGTGGTTCTCTGCACTTTTGTTGTCTCTAACTCTATATGTTTCCTCTATACGTTGTGCTATTTCTTTTGCCTGCACCTTTCCTGTCTTTATATTTTCTGTTTGTTAGCCTGTGTCTCCACCTTATTCTTCCTCTCCTTCACCTTTTTCTCTTGTGTCCCTACCCACTCCTTGTCTCTTCTGCTGTGTCTCCAACATCCTGTGCCTCATTCTCACTGTATCAATGCCTTCCTCTATCTTGCTCTCACCTGACTTTCATGTATCTCCAATTTGCTCTTCCTTATTTTCTCTCCTATCTCTCCTGTGTTTCCACCCTCTCCACCAATGCTCAGCCCCACTATCAAAACTATATCTCCTTTGTCTTTTTCCTCCTCCATCTTACTGTCCCTTGTTTATCTTGTATCTTTACCCTGTTCTGCCTTGCTCCTTACTGTCTCTACTGGGTTTCAACTTTGCTCTGCCTGACCATCTCCTCTTTATCCTGTGTTTCTGCCTTCCTTCATCCCGCTCTCACCTTTCTCTCCTATGTCTCCACTTTGCTCTGCCTCATACTCATGTGTCTCTTCAGTGTCTCTGAACTCAATCTTGATCTCATCTGTCTATCCTATGTCTTCATTTTGCTCTGCTTCTCTCTCATCTGTGCTTCTGTCAACCTTTACCCTGCTCATTCCTGTCTCTCTGTATCTCCACCATGCCTTGCCTCACTCCCACATCTCTCCTGTTCCTCTGCATGCATCCATCTTGCTCTCACCTGTCTCTCCAGTGTCTCCACCTCACTCTGCCTCACCTTCATCCATCTTGCCAGTGTCTCCACCTTGGTCTGCCTCAGTTTCATCTATCTCTCTAGTGCCTTCACCTTGCTTTGCCTCACCTTCATTTGTCTCCCCAGTGTTTCCTCCTTGGTCTGCCTCACTCTTACCTCTGTCTACAGTGTCTTCATCTTGGTCTGCCTCATTCTTACCTCTCTCTCCAATGTCTCCACTTTGGTATGCCTCACTTTCATCTGTCTCTCCAGTGTTTTCACCTTGCTTTGCCTCACCTTCATTTGTCTCCCTAGTGTCTCCATATTGGTCTGCTTCACTCTTACCTCTCTCTCCAGTTTCTCCATATTCCTCTGCCTTACTCTTACCTCTCTCTCCAGTGTTTCCACCTTGGTATGCCTTACTGTTACCTCTCTCCAGTGTCTGCACCCTGGTCTGCCTCACTTTTACCTCTCTCCAGTGTCTCCACCTTGGTCTGCCTCACTTTCATCTGTCTCTCCAGTGTCTCCACCTTGGTCTGCCTCACTTTCATCTGTCTCTCCAGTGTCTCCACCTTGCTCTTCTTCCCTCATGTTACTCTTTCCTATCTTCAACCTTTTCCATTCTGATCTTGTGTGTCTCTCATTTGTCTTCACCTTGTTCTGCTTAACTCTCATATGTCCCTCCTGTGTCTTTGCTCTCCTCCATCCTGATCTCATCTATATTCTAATCTATATCTCCTATGTCTTTACTTTGGTCTGCTTTTCTGTCACCTGTTTCCCTATGTCTCTGTCATGCTCTCACCTGACTCTATTCTCAGTAATACTTAAGGCTATAACTGCATGTGCATTATCAGCTAATGCTAGTACACTGGATGCCAAACTGGCATTGTGTGCTCTACCTTGTATTCAGTACTGCTCTGTCTCTGTGTTTTCAAGTT
The DNA here is from genome assembly GCF_062004578.1 of Staurois parvus. Lineage (NCBI taxonomy): Eukaryota > Metazoa > Chordata > Amphibia > Anura > Ranidae > Staurois > Staurois parvus. The sequence continues at coordinate 3,763,401 of NW_028317941.1, forward strand.
TTCTAATCCTGTTCTGGCAAGCTTGTGTACCAGCTATTTATGTTTGGTTGCTTCTGCTTTTGTCACCTCTGGCAACCATTTAACCCATTTCTTGTTGTTTGGTTGCCCAGACTCTTGAGAGTCTGTTTGCTTCTCCATTATCTTTTGTCTGCATTTCAATTTAGGCCCTGGCATCTCTGCTGTTTGTCTGGTTTTGCTGAGTCTTATCTTTGATTATATGTTCTGTCTTGGATTTTTACTTGTTCTTTGTCCTATTTCACCCCTTTGCATTGTTGTATTAATCATGACTAATTTTAAAATTTTCAGTCTATCCTGGATCATCTATTGCATTACATTGCAGTTCTCCAGGTACCCAATCCCTAACCTGTTGTTGCTTGATTCTATTTTATCCATAATGTTAGCAAGTCTTTACTTCCCTAGATCTCAGCTTCTGTCCAGTTTGTGTAAACCATTGTACAGTATATACCTTCTTTGGTATGCTTTACCAAAGACCACTATCACTCTGTTACCATTGCCTGCCACAGGTACAGGAAAGGATTTGCGAAATGGTAAGAGCGGATAGTGAACATGGTATCAGCTGACTATCCGCTCTGGCTCTTAATCTTTTATTAGCCCTCATTATTGCTGCCTGTTAGTGGTCATGAACCTGTTCAACAGAAGCGTTGCCAGGATTTCTACTGGTAGCAGTCCAGTTGATATAAATGATAGCTCATTAAGCTTTCCTTGGTGATATATACAGTAGGTGTAGTCAGGAGTTGAGTTTTGCTTTAAGTGACATGCTTAACTAGAATGAGAACATTTGATCCCCTGTATGCTACAGATTCCGTGCTCACGTGCTAGAGCTGTTATTCCTATTACATATCGGTCCATAGTTCAGCCCCGTTGGAGTCATCAAGTGAGAAAATCGGTTTGTCACTGTCATTCTTCTTCCTCCCACCCCTAATAATGTTTCATTGTAGTGTGTGTAGTACTGAATATTATAGTATTGAAATATGCTTGCAATATGTTTTCTGGTGCTGTTGCTTTGGTGATTTATTTCTAATTAGTTTTGTGTCTGGTGGCCCACTAGTAGATCTGGTGTATTCACTGAATTGAATTTTTGTAATGGGAACCTTAGTTTTAGGCATGCCTTCTGCAGTTGACAGCTATGAGCAACAAAAAAATATTACCCACTACTTCAGGGTAGGAGGAAGCATATGAATTATTTCCCTCTCTCACACATAACAGTACTGGTGCCTTTCATTTGGCTATTAGGGCTCCCATGCTGTCAAATGGGCAACAAGAAAGTCCACAGTCCTGTCTACAAATCAAGTTACAACTTGGAGTTTACAAACACCTTTCTATCTAAATTCTGGGTAACTGAGTGTATGGTTTTCTTGGAAAAAGCACAGGTACCCCTTAAGCTTGGTTCTGATCTAGTCAACCTGAATGCAGTGATATACAATATATTGCCAAACGTATTGGGACAACCTTCCAAATCATTGGGTTCAGGTGTTCCAATCACCTCCATAGCCACAGTTGTATAAAATCAAGCACCTAGGTATGCAGACTTCTTCTATAAACATTTGTGAAAGAATGGGCTACTCTCAGGAGCTCAGTGAATTCAAGCATTGTACCTTGATAGATTGCCACCTGTGCAATAAATCCATCCGTGAAATTTTCTTGCTACTACATATTCCACTGTCAACTGTTAGTGGAATTATAACAAAGTGGAAGCAACTGGAAACAACAGCAACTCAGCCACGAAGTAGTAGGCCACGTAAAATGACAGTGGGGTCAGCGCATGCTGGAGCACACAGTGCACATAAGTCACCAACTGTCTGCAGAGTCAATAGCTAAAGACCTCCAAATGTCATGTGGCCTTCAGATTAGCACAGCAACAGTGCATAAAGAGCTTCATAGAATGGGTTTCCATGGCCGAGCAGCTGCATCCAAGCCTTACATCATCAAGTGCAATGCAAAGTGTCGGATGCAGTGGTTTAAAGCACGCCACCACTGGACTCTAGAGCAGTGGAGACTTGTTCTCTGGAGTGACGAATCATGCTTCTCTGTCTGGCAATCCGATAGATGTGTCTAGGTTCTGTGGATGCCAGGAGAACGGTACTTGCCTGACTGCATTGTGCCAAGTGTAAAGATTGGTGGAGGGGGAATTGTGGTGTAGGGTTGTTTTTCAGGGGTTGGGCTTGGCCCCTTAGTTCCAGTGAAGGGAAATCTTAAGGCGTCAGCATACCACAACATTCTAGACAATTTCATGCTGCCAACTTTTTGGGAACTGTTTGGGGATGGCCCCTTCCTGTTCCAACATGACTGCGCACCAGTGCACAAAGCAAGGTCCATAAAGACATGAATGAGCGCATTTGGGGTGGAGGAACTTGACTGGCCTGCACAGAGTCCTGACCTCAACCCAATAGAACACCTTTGGGATGAATTAGAGTGGATTGCTTGACCTCACAAATGCGCTTCTGGAAGAATTGTCAAACATTTCCATAGACACACTCTTAAACCTTGTGGACGACTTTCCCAGATGAGTTAAAGTTGCTATAGCTGCAAAGGGTGGGCCAACTCAATATTGAACCCTACAGACTAAGACTGGGATGCCATTAAAGTTCATGTGCGTGAAAAGACAGGTATCCCAATACTTTTGACAATGTGGTGTATGTTTTTTTTATTAGTTTTCTTATATTACTTCTATGTACACTATAATCCTTAGTTTTTAAGTAAGAAAATCCAATATCTATAGAAAAATCTCTGCACTGGAGATTCTGGATGGCATTTGAAGCAAGAGGAGTATTGAGAATTCACTTCAGTGTCAGCAAGTGGCTTTTTGACAGATTCTGTGTAATTATTAAGGTGGGAGTGGGGACAAAATGCAGCCAAGACGTGATTTCAATTTACTGTTTTCAGTGAAAAAATGCTTTATATGCCCTTTATACATTGCAATTTCTGTCTGCACTGCCTTATTAGATAAACACATTTATTCATGACATTGAAGCTGAGAAACACAAAGGCCATCATGTATGGAAATGCCAAGATTTCCAACCCACTCTTTTAACACCCAGGGCACCTGCCAACACACCAACATGAATCAAGCATCACATGGCAGTTCATTCATAAATACCTCTACACTCCTCCAAAAGGAGCCAAGGAACGCTAGATTGGTACTACACTGTTCAGTACATAAATGCTTGACAACATTTTCCAGATGTGTTGAATACTGCAAACCCCATCCTCTTGTAGCAGTGCCTTGTCCCCTTGAGCAGTGGCAAGCGCAGGAAGCCATTTCAATACATTTACAATAATTTCAGCATTACTACTAAAAGGCAATAGGAGAAACTGCTTCTAAAAGTTTCCACCCATTCTATCTAATAAGACCTGAGCCCCAATAGCTGAAATTGCTTCAGGCGGGCAGCTGCTTTCTGTTGTCTAAAGTGAATGAAATGCCAGACTTTAAACCACTTTACAAAAGAATAATTTGCTTTAAATTATTTCTAGTATGTGCATTGATTAGTGTTGGCTGGTTTATAAATAATTCAAATAAAATAATTAGTTAAAATGAACCTGTAATGGGAATGAAGTATGAAAGCAGAAAATAAGAGAAAGCACTAGACTTACTGCACATACCTTTATTTATCTCCTTGTTCTCCCTGGATCCCCAGACTCTGTGCATTCAAGATGCAAATATCAACTTCCAAATCCAAAGTTAGAGCTCTGCCATTCCCCAAGCAATGCACTCCTCTGAGGTTCAGTGTATTAAATTGAGGAATCTAGGAGGAGGTTGTATGTTAGATCTGTGACTTTGAAGCATGGGGCTGCTGGGGTACTCAGGATATATTACAAAGATATATTCAGGGAAATCTTAGAATCTGTTATTTAACTCTATTTTGGTTTCAAATGCTGCACTCACCACAAGCTTGCTTAAATTATATATTTCATTTGTCAATTTGCCATTTAATTTCCCCACCTAAGTCTCATGATATAATTTAATGGGACAAAAAAAGGTCTATTTGTTTCTGTATTCCAAGAATTTGCAGAATGATCTTTTACTCCTTTACATTTAAAGCATAGTAGGAGTGATATGTGTGCTGCCATGGCAGACCTCCATCTAAAGACACTAGTTGCTTGACTGTCTTCTGTCTTCAATAACTTTCCATTAAAGAGACACTGTCACTTTGTCCAACCAGAAGTATGTGGACAGTTTCTTTTGATAGTACATCAATCTGCACCTCCATGCATCTTCTTGCTGTTCCCTTTGCAGGGGTAGTTAAACTGTGCAAAATCGACCCAGCTGTCACTTTGCCCACAATGGGCAAAGTTACAGTGTCACTTGAAAAAAAATCTGTACTGAGAGAAATACGGGTTCAGCCATTCCTAATTTCTAGAAACGCAAAGAAACGTAAGAACACCTGATGCACATATTGTACCTGTACCAGGTAAGCAACAGAAAGTACTGACCAGCCTCAGTAAGAGTACAAGTAAGTAAGCCACATTTCCTTTAAAAAAAATCTGTAAATCTGATGAAATGGAACAGCAGTGACTTGTAGCTGAACAGAATAAAATCCTAGCAGGAGAGAAAGAGATGACTTGCAGTTCTATTTTTTTGAAAGGGAAGTATACCCAGAATCCCATTACTGTACTTGCTCCATGCTCATCCCTGCAGGAGGTAGAGGGACTTTGGCAGGTACTGTATTTCTCACGGGACACTGAGGATGCTTTCTTTGAAGTTTTCTTTCCTATGTTTGAAGAGTTCAACAAATAGCATTTCCTAGGCATCATCCAAGAACGCTGAACTCTAAGAGCAGCGAGTATCCCAACAGACATCTCCTAAAAAAGGATGAAAAGTTATATTTGCAAACTTGTTACATTTGTCTGTTTTTATTAAAGTGGCTAAGGTGTGTGAAAGTTGTGCTTGTTTTTTAATTCCCACAAAAGGGTTACAGTTCACTGTTTGTTTTAGGAAAAGCACACCTTTGAGATTATATAGTTTAAATAGAAATTAGGAATAAAGTCATTTCTGAAGTTTATGCACATAATTATTTCTACCTTTTAGCCTTTAACAAGACATATAAGGCCAACAAAATATTATGAATTTAGTTAGTTTGTTCTGGCCACAGCCAGCCCATATATTCCCTTAAGGCTCTATTTACAACAGGGCTTTTCAAATCGCGGGCAGAATCATAAAAACATGCTGGGAAAGTGTGAAAATGCGCAATCGTGTGTTCAGGGGCCATTCATTTCAATGGCACCTGAAAACGGGGCATTTTTGTTGCAATCACAAACAAAATCGTGGGACATGCGATGCCAAAAATAGGTTCCAGAACCTTGGGAACCCCCAGGTTTGCGCATTTGCACCGCAATCGTGACAAAACGCCCTGTGTTTTCAGGTGCTATTGAAATGAATGGCACCTGAACACGCGATCACATGTTTTCACACTTTCACAGCATGTTTTCAAATCGCAGGCAGAATTGCGGCGATTTTGCCCACAATTTAAAAAGCCCTAGTGTTAATGGAGCCTAAAAAATATTTTTGTAATGCTTGTAGTAACGCTTAGATTCTGGTGCCAGCATAAGGCTGCTTAGGCAGCCGCCTTAATGTGCCAGGATGAGGGGAGGGGTGGTAAAATCCAAATCCCCAGCCACTTGATGAGAACTCTGATTTTAAAAATACCTGCTGATCCCTAACACTGCACTCCCTCTGCTACCAGGCACATGGAAGTTTTAGTTTGCCTCACCTGCTACCTGCCAGTGAGGGGAAGTTGGAAATGCATTATACCGCCTCCTTATTACACACTGTCATTTAGTGGCAGTTCAGCACAGCCCAATTTTCAGTGCTGAGTGACTTTCTTTACACTGCATCCCATCACATTACAGGCACAACATGAAGGAGGTAGCAGAGCAGCTGTAGACAGTGAGAGGATGTGCTGGAGGGGAGGGGGTGGTAGGAGGATGGTGGGTGGGGGGTGGGGGGTGGGGGCAAAATGCACCTTTGCTTGTGTAGACAAAAATTCTTGTCCAGCTTAGACGTAGGGAAAACAATCAATACAATTTAGCATCGGTAGAAGGTATTTTTCCAGAATGATGGAAACTTTGCGCTTCATGAGAGAAAGCTGTCTAGAAAATTTATACATGGCAGATGGCTGAGTTTCTGGGAACTAGCAAGCATTATATAAAATGGTTTTCTGTCTTTGTGAAAGTCCATGGCCCTTATTTAATCAGGCAGAGAATGGTGTGAAAAGTTCAGCAACTTATAGCAACTAATCAGCAATCATCTTTTATTGTTCTCCCAGTTTTGCATTGACAAAGCCTGATTAGTTGCTATGGGTTACTGTACACCCTTGTTCTTTTCACTGAGTTAGAATCAATATATAGTGCTCTGCAACTCCTGTTAGAGAAGGCCAATACTGGGGATTTCATTGTATCTGAGAAAAAAAATCAGTTAATAGCTAGGAAAAAAATATGACCATTAGCTGGCTTTAGAACAGCTACATACACTGCTGAGAGAAATATATGTGAATTGTTTTACTGCCAAAATATTTGTAATTCTGATATGTTGCATAACTATAATAGCAATCCCATTATTTCTTATAAAAAATAAAATAAAATCTGTGCTTATGTCCAAAAAGAATATATTAAAGATGTGACTACATATGGCACATTAGCAGTTAACCCTCTATATAGCATCACTCAGACATACTTATTGCTAAGGCTATCTATACATGATTTTTTTGATGACTGATAAAAAATAAAACAAATGGATTCACCCATCCACACAAGCGAGGTGGACAGAGGAAGCCTCCCTGCTGAGTTATTGTAATCTGACAGCAGGTACTGTGCTGTTAGAATACACTGATCAGCGCTGCGGCCGATTGGGTGCAATTGCTATCACATGAAAGTTTTCCAACAGTCCAGATGACTTCTGACAAGCAAAAACAGCTGTAGATGGATCCCAATTCATCCAGTTCCTCCTCGACCAGCTGAATTTTGATCCATCTTAGGCCAGCTTAACTCTATAAAATAGAGGTTTTTTATTATTATTATTTAGGTATGGGTATTTTTACATAGCTACATTTGTCAAGCTTGGTCCAAGGTTAGTGGTTAGTGTGCATGTCAAATCACTGTAGTTAGCACTGCTAATACAGGGATCAGCCCAGCTCCCAGGTTCTATGCCAAGCAGCTGGCAAACAGGTATATGTTCATTTACATCTGCCTGCTCATAGACCTGTAGTGAGTCAGTTAAAGTGGAACTTTAGTAAGAAAAATTAAGTCCTGCTAGATTACTGTATTCTTGGCACTGTGCTGACAATCAGTGAGTCACTAGAGGCTGATCATCTGACAGCCTAAATATTTACTGCTTGTGATAGAGGGAAAAAGCAGGAATGACAAACTGTGCTGAGAAGAACAGAACAGGGAGGGAGAAAAGAAAAACAGGAGAGGTGACAGGACAAACTCTGCTGCCAGGAAGACACAGTGGGGTTGATTTACTAAAGGCAAATGAAGTGCACTGAAAGTGCCGTTGCTCTAGATCTGAGGGGAACATGCATGGGAAATAAAAAAAATAGAATTTTTGCTTGCACATGAATGGATGAAAGCAATAAGCAGAGCTTCACCTTATTTCAAAGCTTCCCCTTGGATATAAAGCAATTGCACTTACAGTGCACAGTATATTTACCTTTAGTAAATCAACCCCAAATAGTTAAATTTACTAGGATAGTGTCTTATCTTCCTGATATTCTCTCCTCTCTCCTTTATTAGCAGCCTCTGAACTTCAGCATTGTAAAGCTTCTGTCAGCCTACCTCTCTAGCTGAGCCAATACACACAGTCGAGGTTGGAAATGTTCACATTTTAATTGCAGAGAGTGATATATAATTTTTGAGAATATAGAGAGGGAAAGAGTTTCCAATAAGGAAGTAACTGCTTTGGGCTTCAAAAAAACAGAAGCAATGCTGTTGGCAATTTACAGCACACATCAATTTTGATAGCATAGTTATTAATATAGAATGTATTTTCTTTTGTTAAAGAACATGACCAGGTGACTAAAGATGGCTTGTAAGTCCCACTCAAACAATACTTACCCCCCATCCTTAACCTAAGTAACCACACTGACAACTAATGGAGTTAATGGCCTTCAAAACCGGCCGTTAATTATAATCATCAATAAATAACATTCTAAATAACAAAAACACACAGTATAAACATATGTTCCTGCAATGTCCCAATAGACGTCAACAAAAATGAATACCTGCGTACTGCTTAACTAGGACTCCAGCTGCAACATCACCAACTCGGAGACACCACCGCAGATACCCCCTTCAGCACAACTGGAAGCTGTACCTCAGACGGGTTCCTACAAAAGTGCCTTTTCTTGTGCCCACCTTAACCAACAAGGACCTTGCACCCCGCCAAACGTCCCCCAGAACCAATATGGCACAACCACCACCCAGACAGACCATAAAACAATGGGCTGGCGGGAGGGAAGTTTGCCCTGTGAAAATTCTCTCAAGACTGAAAAAAAAACGTGCCACACCCTGTAAGACCACCCCTCGTAGCTCTCCCCACTCCTTCCCTAACTATTTTGACTCCCTTATGCTAATGGTACTCTGCCTCTCCCAACCCCCTTTAACCCCTGTCATGCCGGCCCTTCGTTCATGTCTTATTTGTTCTTACTCCGGGCCTTCCTTTAATTATTATCAAACTGCGATGAATAAAATTTTGCTTTAAGCTCAGACAAGTAAAAATTGAACAAACATGGATGTCACCAAAGTGATTTATATATCCCATAAAAGTCCTCACTGTGATGCCTAACAAGGTTTAACCACTAGCCTACAGGGCACTTATACCCCCTTCCTGCCCAGGCCAAATTCCAGCTTTCAGTGCTGTTGCACTTTGAATGACAGTTGCACGGTCATGCAACATTGTACCCATATGAAATTGTTATCATTTTTTTGTGACAGATAGAGCTTTATTTTGGTGGTATTTAATCACCTCTGGGGTTTTTATTTTTTCTTAAACCAAAAACCACTGAAAATTTTGAAAAAAAAACCAAAACGTTTTTTCTTAGTATTTGTTATAAAAGTTTGTAAATAGGTGATTTTTCTCCTTCACTGATGTGCGCTAATGAGGCTGCAGTGATGGGCACTGATAGGCTGCATTGACGGACACTGATAGGTGGCACTGATGGGCACTGATGAGGAGACACTGGTAGGTGGCACTGATGGGCATTGACAGGCATCACTGATGGGCACTGAAAGGCAGCACTGATATATGGAACTGATAGGTGGCACTAATAGGTGGCACTGACTGGCACTGCTACTTGGCACTGACTGGCACTGTTAGGCGGCACTGATAGGCAGCACTGACGGGCACTGATAGGTGGCACTGATGCACATTGATAGGCGGCACTGACTGGCACTGATAGGCGGTACTGACTGTCACTGATAGGTGGCACTGATTGGCAGCACTGATAGGTGGCAATGACTGACATTGATAGGTGGCACTGATAGGTGGCACTGAAAGGCAGTTCAGCTGGGCACTGACATGTGGCATTGATGAGCACTGAAATCTGGCACTGATGGGCACTGGCAGGTGGCATGGATGAGCACTGAGAGCTGGCACTGATGGATACTGACAGGTGGCACTGCTGGGGCTACACATATTATCAGGGCACACTGATCATCAGTGCTCTGATGATCAGTGTCAATGTCCCTTCTGAGGAATGCCGATTACCGGCTCTCCTCTCCTCAGCGTGACAGCTTGTGGGGACAGAAATGTCGATAACCGGCATTTCCCAGTTTACATGTGATCAGTTGTGATTGGACACAGCTGATCACATGACCAAGCCGACATCTCCGGCTCTTTCCGTGGATCGGTGATCCGCTGTGTCCAAGGGACACAGCGCACCACCAATCGCGGCACTGTGCGCTTCGGGAGCCACGCATGCGCAGTTAGAATGGGAGGACGTTATATGACGTCCTCCAAGAACGAGAGAACTGCCTTGTGCCCATCATTGGACTATATGGTGGCCGGGAGGCGGTTAAATTACAAGAAACAACATTTGAAAGTAATGTAAAGTAACGGATGTCTATCACAGTCCAGCCTAAAGCCTCATATACACATACCAAAATGCAGCTGGTTCATGTGTGATCCTTTCTTTTCAACTTGCTGGATGAATAGAAAACAAACTGTACATGTATACCAAGCTTAAAGTGGAGCTTTAGTCAGAAAATTAGGTCCTGCTAGATCACTTCAGGCCGGCCCCTTTTGCAGGTATAGCTAGATAAAACATTAAAAATAAGTGTATATATTGTTTAAAATCCAGTAATACACTGTCTCACCCTGTTCTGCACATGCTCAGTTGCTCTTGTCACTGTGCCTAAAATGTAGAGGTCGATCTGCTGGCAGCGTAAAGATTTACTGCTGTTCAGAGGCTTTGGGCTTCAACAAAATGGCAGCCTCCGGCAAGAAGAAGCTGGAGCAATGCTGGAGGCAATGTAAAGTACACACTGATTTTTATTGCATAATTAGTTATGTAGACTGTATGTTCCTTGCTAAAGTACATTATTTTTTTATCAAGTTGCTATGGGTAAAGTTCCACTTTAAGTTATCCTTATAGTAGCAATAGTGTAAAATGGCAGGTGACACTGAAAAAGTTATAAACTCATTATAATCCTGTACTCCCAAACAGGTCTGAGCTGGGAAAGAAAGGAGAATCTTCACTGTAGACAAAGTTTGCCAGATAACTTAAAGAAACAAAAAGCACATCAAAAGTAATTTGCTATGATGTTTAACATAGACTGTTTACATCCATGGCCACACATGCCACTTTATACTATAACTCAATTTGATAGGGATTCACTACATAAACACCCAAAACCTCATAACATAATGATGTAGACAAACAAAAAGTGATACCCAAGTGAATCCAAATGGTACATCCAGGTTTACCACAACATTCACAAGTCCAGTAGCAGTAGCTTCCAAGCAGATGCCTGACAACATAATGCCTTCTCGCCGCCTGTCAAATGCCTTTGAAAAGCGATCCAACCATGGATAATTTTTCAGAAGCCCAACAGTCCTTGCAACTAGTGTAAACAAGCTCTAACAGGTAAAGACTTAAGAGAGAGGTAACATTTTAATGTGAAATAAATAAATGTATGCATAGGGAGTGGAACAGAGAGAGTTACAGGATAGACTGTGTCCTGTAGTCTACACTTGCAGTGTTTTAAAAGGGATAAAATGCAAAGAAATGTGCATTAATTGGACCAATATATCAAATATGTTTGGGGGTTTTTTTGCTTGTTTGTTTTTGTGTGCCCTGATATTCACTTTAAAAACTGCAACTACTTAAAAATCCTTGATAGCATTTAATTTAATCCAGCCCTGTCACTGTCATATTTGCTGGACAGCTTGGTCTGCATTTAATTTTGTGGAAATAAAGACTTAAAGGCCTGTGAAATAAAATATGAATTCATATACTGGTCATTATCAGCACATGTATTAACCACAATTATCATTTTACACTTTTATCATCATGATAATGGCATTTCTATCAGTGAGGGGGCATTGCAGGCTTGAAACCTGGGGCATCTGCCAGGAGACTAAGGGTATGTACCCGTATTCTCAGTAATGTTGGGAACATCTTTATATATTTATATAGTGGCTGTTCACAACATTGTTTTTTTGTAACCTTTGCCACAGCCTCCAAATTGCCCTTTAAAAGGATGTTAATGGGGGCAGGTGGAAGCAGATTTCCTATCATATGATCATTGTGATTGGCTATGGAATCAATAATAGCTATGCCATTCCAAACTTGTCTGTTTCCCTGTACCTCCAGCTCCCATCAAGTGCATGCTTAGGAGCGCACCCCTGCTCAGCTGCTCCATATGTCAAATAGAAATGAATGGTATATGTATTACCGCTGCTCAAGGTAGAGAGACTCCCAATATCCAAGTACAACTCCTCCTGTAGGTGCTAGCCCAGCTTGTGTGCTGCATAGATGAGAACAAAGGATGTCCGATCTGCTGCACTCCAAACAATCCACTTTATTGAAACAATCTAAAACCACTACAGACAGTGGGGGACTGGCAGGTAACCGTGTTCCATGCTAAAGACAGCGCTTATTCATTACCCAGTGGACCCATGTACAAAGTGTTGGTTTTAAGCACCAGCAACAGCTGTTCCTCCTAATCAACACTGGGTCCACCTCCTGCTACACCAAACCGATTTAAAGGTAAAGACAGTTCTGCAAATAACAATTTTAACATCCCCAAAGTGCAATGCATAAAATTCAATGCACCAACCACAGGATATGTGCAAGAATTCCCATTTCGCACAATGGAGATGGTAAAAATAAAAATGAAAATAAAGTTGTAAAGAATGTATGGGAAGAAGAAACAAAAAATAACATACCATGACGAAAACACCACATCATGTATAAATGTATGTATATTGGATCCATCCCAAATAAGAAGATATACAAATTATAAAAATAGATATGTCTCAGATCAATGACAAAGTCTCTGTCCTATTCTCACCATCCCAGATATAATAAAGACCAAAAAGGCTAATAAGGCGATGGAACAGGCAGAGATACAGAAAATAATAAAAAAAGATCAACACCAAATAAACGCATGTAGTGAAATAAACGCATGTATTCAAAAAGCTGGTAAAACATAATCACATCAGAGAGGGAGGGGGCCATGGCTGGGCAAGGAAGTCACTCATAAAAATGGGTAAGATCACATTCAAAATTCAAACCATTAGGAAGACATGTACGCAAATAAAAAATCCAAAAGACTTTACGTTTGCACAGCAATCTAAAGCCACCTCCACCCCTAGGAGACCTGTCCACCCTCTCAATGCCCTATAGGCTCAAAGCTCTAAAGTCACCTTCATAAGCACTGTTAAAATGATTAGCGACATTGGTAGTATGATTCTTTTTTATTTCATAAACATGATCATGGAGGCGATCTCGTAGCCTCCTAGTTGTTCTACCAACATATTGTACTTGGCAACTTCAACAAGTGATCAAATATATTAGATGCTTAGTATCACAGTTGATAAAGTTCTTGATCCTGTAAACCTTGCCACTAACCGTCGATCTAAATTCCTCCCCTTTCTTAATACAAGAGACAGCAGTCTATACCACACCTATAGTTACCCTTAAAACTCAGCCATGTTCTACAGGAGAAATAGCAAGAGGACAGAGTATTGACCAAAAGTCGGTGCACGTCGGGAAACAATTTTAGTACCTTGGGACAATATTTGCTCAAATATGTCATCACTCAGAAGTATGGGAAGATAGCGCTCAATGATCCTTTTAATCCTCCCAAGCTGAAAAGCAGTGGAGAAAACTGGTGGTCCTTGCCTGGAACTACACCTCTCCTTTGTTATTAATAAGTTGCTCCTGTTAGTATTGTTAGCTATACCCACAGCACGATCTATCATGGGCACCGGATAACCTCTCTGTAAAAAGCGATCCCTCATGTGTCACCTCTCTATTGAAATCTTCATCCTTATTGCAAATCCTACAAATCCTATGCAATCGTAGGAACTGTCCCACAGGAATCCCTCTAACTGTGTGTTTGGGATGTCCTGAGTCAGCTCTTAGAATGCTATGCCTGATAAAGGTTTCCTATACAAACTGGTGACAATTGCACCCTCACAATCCCTCAGTGTGACATCCAAGAAATTAATGCTGTGATCTCTCATCTGCCCAGTGAAGCTGAGGTTAAGTTCATTGTCGTTGAGATACGTCAAAAAACCTTAAAAATCTCCAAACTCACTGGAACAAATTAAGATCGAATCATCTATGTAGCGCCTGAAGCGGGTTGTCAGGTCCATATATCTTCACCCTCTCCCACTAACCAATGTAGAGGTTGGTGAGAAAGGGCAAAAACCTGGCATCCATCACTGCACCACATTGTTGGAGGTAAAAAACACCATCAAAAGAAAAGTAGTTGTGTGATAATAGGTATTCAAGACATTCCAAAATGAATTCCCTCTGTAAGCGGGAATATAGTCCACACAAATCTAAAAAGAAGGAAACAGCCCTAAGCCCCAAAGTATGAGGATGGATGAATATAGGCTCGCCACATCACATGTGACCTACCTATCTCCATCCCTACATTTAACCTCCCGACAGAATAGAATAGAACAAATAGTTGATATCGCAAAGGTAGCTGTGGAGTCATACCACTATAGGTTGTAGTTGGAAATCCAACCATTGTCCAACCCTTTCGTTCAGGTGCTTAAAACCAACACTTTGTACTTGGGTCGACTGAGTAATGAATAAACGTCTTTAGCGTGAAACGCGTTTACCTGCCAGTCCCCCACTGTATTTCCACTGCCTGTATTGGTTTTATCTTGGTTCAATAAAGTGGATTGTTTGGAGCGCAGCCGATCGGACGTCCTTTGTTCTCATAGAAATTAATGGGTTGCACTCTGATGCTGTCACTGATGTAAAACCAGCTTTAATATAATATGTAGTGAATTCACAGCATATAGTCTTGTCTGTTCGTTTCCCACACTAATGCGTTTCACCCCACAAAGGGTTTAATCATGGAGACCATGATATGTTGTGAATTGTTTGCTTATAGTAAAGCTGGCTTTACACTGGTGATGGCATCTGCGTGTAGCCCATTCATTTTTATTTGACAAGTGCTGTAATTGGCTATCACAGAGATCACATGATTGTGAACCCCTCCTGCTAGCTCCCAATCAAAACCGGTGACCAGTAGCTGTAAGTGACAGCTCAGTCAGTGTGCGGCTCATTGGATACTTTCTCAGCACAGAAACTTGGAGTCTCATGCACCCATGCAGTGCTGTACAGTGGCTGGATGTTAAGACCCAACCACCCTGCCTTCGAATATGTATATGTTACACCGACGGGAAGAGGTTAGGTTAATCTTCTACCTTACAATTACATGTGTAATTTTTATATGCTTAATTTGCTTTCTTTAAATAAACATTGTTAAGATGAAAATATATTTTGCTAAATTGTGGTAAATACAGATTCCAATGTGTACGTAGCATAATTATAGAACTTTGTTTGTCAACAACATATCTATCTGTTTGCAAACAAATTCCATTAGCTGTTCTATTAAAGTACGGCATTGTTCTCTTTTGACATGAGACACCACATTGATCTGTGTATGCGTATTAAGACTTTGACGTTGTTTTGGAATATTCAGTCAATAAAAATCAAACAACTGAGCTACAATTACTGAGGATAGAGATAACCTTTTTAGTATGACATGTGATACAGTGACAGAGCACATTATATCTGCCAGAGTAAAAGGATTCTGCTAAACCCTCTTCCTCGCTGACCAGATGATATCAAAAGAGAAAATGGGATCTGAGGAAAAGACAAATGCTACTTCATTCGCTACGGAATGTTTGTGCACAGGAAAGGCTTAGTTCACAAAGATGGATAAGTAAACTTATCTCATGATATTTTTATCCTAAAAATATACAGTTCAAAAATATAAATTTTTTCAAAAGAGTGGAATTATCCTTTGTTCTCAATAAAATGGACATTTAATTGTCTTTCTCATTAATCTTTATTTTAACAAAAAATATATTTTTTAATTATGATACAAGGAACAAATATATATATAAGACAGTACTAGACCTACATGGAGCCTGATATCCCTGCAGGTGATCCGCAGTATGGTGCTCTTCATAGGGATCCCATGGGTAGATGACAGTTAAGGGAAGGGTAGTCCTGATGCAGACTCAGCTGCTGCCTCGCTGGTTGCATCATGAACTTGCTTGGCAGAAAAAGTGTAGATAAGATCGAAGGCACATCTAATATGCAGGGAATTCATACTTCAGGCTTATATACAACTTATTTAATGAGGTTCACAGTTCACAGGGTAGAAAAGGAGCCAACGCGTTTCCGGGGAAAATCAACCCTCATCAGGTCTGAGGTGGTAGATGAATTCATAAGTGGCCTGCAACTAGAGATTGAGGAGATGCTGCCGGAGATCTTGTGAGGCAGTAGGGAATGCAAAAGAGCCAGCCAAAAAAACTGGCTCCAGCAACAGCTCATCTCCAGTTCCAGGCTATTTGTGAATTCATCTGCCACCTCAGTCCTGATGAGGAAAATAGCTTTTTCCCCAAAACAAGTTGGCTCCATTTGCACCTTGTAAACTACGATCTCAATAAATACATTGTATAAAAGCCTGAAGTGTGATGTCCCTGCAGATCGAGTGTGCCTCTTATCTTATCTTATCTTATCTAGAGTTAATTATGATGAGAAAAGACTCCTTTTAATGCCCTTTTCAACTGGCACACTATTGCAGCTCACATATTACTAGCCAAAGCTATCGATATCTATGTTATTGACCTTTACAGTCAAAATACTAATAAAATCAATAGCATGACGCGTACATGGTAATTTCTGCTGATTCCTGCCTTAAATGAGTTCAAAAGTTCATTTGCTTAGTGAAAAAACAGCAAACAACTCATGGTAATGAGGATAAGGGCTCATGTACACAGGGCATTTGAAAAACGTCTGACTGCTAGAAAATGTAGGTTAAAAACGGCAGTTTAGCCACGTTTACCTACCTCGTTTAATTCTTTCTTTTACATTCAGCTGTCAATGGGGAACCCTGCTGACAGCTGAAACATTAATGCATGCTTTTCACTACTAAAATACCTAATGACTTGATACAATAACTCATGCGGTACTTTAGTAGCCTTTTTTAGTGGATTTAAATGGGCACTTTGCTTTTGTAAACTAAGCCTATTGTTAGAATATAAATGAAAAGAGCACCTATGCTTAGAGCAGCTACACTCGGATTTCCTCATAGTGTATAACGTCATCAGCACTCCAAAATGTTCATAGCATCACTTTACTGGGAAAGCATCATGCCAACACTTTGGGGCCTTATAGGGTCTTTTTATCAAGGCAACATAGTGATGAGCACCCACCATCTTGACTGAGTCGCAAGCAGTGCAAATCACAGAAGCACTATATATTCTTAGACTCCTTGACATCATGGATCCCTAAGCAGCTGCATGTTATCCACCTTAAAAACTTGTGTTCTAATTCCCTAAACTGTTCTTGATGATTATGCAAACGTAACCCATTACAACAACAAGAAGTGGCCTGACTAGATACCAGGAACATATAAGTGTACATCATCATTGCATAGAATATTAAATGGTACATTAGTGGCCTTACACCAGCCTTCTAAAAGTACCCAAACCATGGCTTTCATCTGTCCCCATTTAAATTGCCTGCCCCTTTTTTGAAACAAAATTCCTCTATCCTTTATTCCTTTTCAGTTGCTCTTCTCCTGGGTCTCAATGTAACTAAATAAAAACATATCACATGGGAAACAAATCAGGAATTAAATGTTACTAGCATACAATGTAACAAAATATAGGCAATGGTAATGAAAACAATATTATAGAACTGTTTGCTCAACCAATGCTTTAACGTTCTTGTAGTCTTGTCCATATTTTGAACCAGGCATTCACTACATGTAATAACATATTCCAAATAATGACTATTCAACTAACACTTATTAATGGCTACAGACATAACCTGTCCACCTTTAAACATGGGCATCTTTTTATACCACATCTATAGTTACCTTTAACACGTAGCCAAGCTTATTTCAATGCCTTCTCAGACTCATAATAGCTTAGAGAGTAGGTGCTCCAGAGTAGATGCTTGTCTTGTGACCATTTTACCCCCCTTGGAAATATAGGAATAAACAACATCATTATATTATACCTAAAGATATCTTTTAACAAGACACCTCACTTTATTATATTACAGACTGTATTTAGTGGAGAATATAACTCCAGCATTTATTTTATTACATATTTGCTTATCTATTATCAAGTCCTTCCCAACTTTAAATTTTGCAATATCATATGCTATTTAAAACAGATCTGGAATAGGATTTTTCCAAAAATCTGTCATGTATTACCTTGGCTTCCATTTCAAATGTTCTTCATTAGAACAAATCCTATTTAATCTTATAAACTGTCTCACGGGGATCCCTTTAATTGTATGTCTAGGATGTCCTGATCCTGCATGTAATAGTTTATTGCCTGAAACAGGTTTCTTTTATAATTCTTATTGAACAGAACTCTTTTCTTCTCTTAAACTGACAGACAAAATGAGATAATGTTTTCTCATGTTGCTCAGCAAAGCTCAAATTCAATTTATTGTTATTTAGAAATGCTAAAAAAGCTGACAAATCACCAATTGCTCCTGTAAAAATAAATAACAGATCATATATATACATATACAATGTAGAATCTGAATATGTGATCTAAATGGTTGCTACCTTCAAAGATGTGGGACCTCTTCCACCAACCCATGTATAGATTTGCTAAGGAGGGAGAAAATGTAACTCCCGTTGCAGCCCTGCACCTTTGGAGGTAGCAACCTTCATCAAAAATGTATGAATGAATAAATAGCCCAACACCTCAATAATAAATGCTTTATGTGCAGCAGAATATTTACTGTAGTGATACAAATAAAATGTGACTGCCTTAAACCCAATTTGTGCAGAATAGAAGTATATAAACTTTGAACAGAAGCTATCAAAATATTACCATCATTCCTTTGAATTCTTTCAATTTATTCAACATTTGCTTTGTATCCGTAAATAATTATGTAACTGCACTATTAGTGGTTGTAGCTAACAATCTAGCAACTGAGTCTCTGATTTCAATATTCTATTTCTACAACAACAGGTCTTCTTTTAAAGGGATATAACATCTAATGACCCTTAGGTAAATGGTGGAAAATAGGCATAACAGGGTAATTCATCGATATAGTTTTAAACTCCTTTGTTGGATACCTTTTTAATCTCGTATACATGTGGTTGT
Source organism: Staurois parvus (assembly GCF_062004578.1). Taxonomy (NCBI): domain Eukaryota; kingdom Metazoa; phylum Chordata; class Amphibia; order Anura; family Ranidae; genus Staurois; species Staurois parvus. Next base: position 3,782,251 of record NW_028317941.1, read on the forward strand.
TTAACAACTGTCTAAGGGTTTCATCCTCCTTTATCCGATTGCTTGATGATTATTGGTTTACCTACACAAGGATTTTTCAATGCTTTTTGTTAATCATTACTAAAGTTATCATTTTAAATGTGGCCTGATACCAAAGGTTAGGATGCCATTCTTGTAAAATTCTGTTGTGATTTCTGTTCATGATTTCACAATAAAAAAAAATGTTCATGGACATGTGTTCAATATTTCACCATAAGAACTTATAGGGTAAAAATCTGATCTCATTCTCAAAGGTTAAATCTTGTTATGACCTGAAAATGTGACTCTATAGGGTTAATTTACTAAAAGCAATAGGGGGAGATTTACTAAAACTGGAGCATTCAGAATCTGGTGCAGCTGTGCATGGTGGCCAATCAGCTTCAGCTTGTTCAATAAGCTTTGACAAAAAAAAACCTGGATGCTGATTGGTTTCTATAGAGGGCTGCACTAGATTTTGCACCTTGCAGTTTTAGTAATTAAACCGCATTGGCTGTTCATTTTGCAGCTATTCACTTAGCTCAGTGAATGAGGTCATACTCTGCCGACTTCCATCACCCAATCATGTGCAAGTAAAACAACATGTTTTTCATTGCATGTGATTGGGTATTTTTTGCAAAGTAAATTTTCACCACATTTATTAAACTAGGGAAAGTTTTCTCTAAATTTAAATTCCCTTGCAAAGAAGCATCCTATTTGCCTTTAGTAAATCAAGCCTCCATATAATGGATCCCTCTCAAAGGGCAGTTCCTCTAAATTTCTAATGCCACACATATCCTGAAAATAAAAAAAAAAGTCACTTCCTCCAAATCCGTAGGGAATATATCAGATTCAACCCCTCTGTTATCATTCATTTCTTCAACATCACAGTGATAATGCTTTTTCAAAGTTAAACTCCTAGCAAAATCATTAATATCTAATATAGTATCAAAAAGTTAAAAGTGCTTAATTGAACAAAAATTCAAACCCCTAGACAATAGACACATCTAATCGTCAGCTAAACCCCTAGAAGACAGGTTCAGAACTTCAGATCTTACTTCCGAACCTGTCCCTGAAGAGAATATAGACGTATTTTTCTTTTATGTTTTCTCCCCCGTCTCGTTCTCTTCCGTCTTTTTGTCGTTGTTCAATCCTGGATTCGCCATTGATACATTTTTTCCCCCTGATGTAATTGTCCTTTGAACAGATGCCGGTGATGAATCATTGTCTGTCTCCACAAATGTAACATTAATAGCATCTGTGTGATATTAATGGTATTTTTCGTCTACTAGTACTATTGTATCACTGTTAGTGTTATTTTAACGAACCTTATAAAAAATGCAATGTAATAGTCAATTCAAAAAGACTCTTTAAAATAGCTTCAAGTGGTGATAACTGGATGTTTCAATAGCTGTCTATGTAGGAGAGCAGGGGAAAACTTTCAACAGGTAACTGCTCACTTAACGTGGAAAAAAATTTCTGAGCAAATTGAGATGATTGCAATAAACCCTTAGTAAATAGGTCTTAGTTTATGTGTATAAGTTGATACCAGCTTGGCATGAGCAATTAGCCAAACCTGACTTGTACAAATTCCTGTTTACAGAAAGAAACCATTTAAAAACAAGTTTTCTGGCATTTTCTTTCTAATTGGAAGACTGTTAACACTACCGATATACTTACCCAGAACATTTCAGCTCAGTGCACCTTATGCTGTCCATGATAAAAATGAATGGGTTAAAAAATACCACCATGTACACACACCTACTGTATGTGTTTCTATAAAGGTAGAAATAACGCAAGAATAACTGTATAGGCAGGCCTATGCATTTCATTTCAAAATCAATAAAAACTCCATGCATGCAGTTTTCACCTTCACCTTCTATTCCAAAATACAGGCTGCCAGTGCAATGTGTGTTATGTATGTATATCATTCAAGGGACAAAACAAGCAGCTTATTCAAATTCACTGAAAGGTAAAAAAAACATTAATATTTATAGTATGTGAGAACAAAGTAAGTGTACTTTATGAACCACGTTAAGGACTCAGAGGTTGTTCAAGGTTATCTAAAATTCCACCTTTCCTTGAGACCCCTTTGTGCAGCAATTGTGGTTGCAGCTAGTTCAAGCCCGCTCAGTAGTTTGCTTTAAAAAAAGAGCTGGATGTGTCTCTAAATGCACAAAACATAAATGGCTATTAATATTTATAAGAAATAACACTGTAGAATGTTGATCCAGGGAGTATCCGATTGCCTTTGGGGATCAGGAAGGAATTTGTTTCTCTGTTAGAGAATATTGGATCGTGCTTTATAATGGCTTTTTTGCACTCCTCTTGATCAACTGCTGGTTTAGGGTTTGGAGAATGTGGGAAGTTTTTTAATTTTTTTTATCTATTTTTGTCTTTTGGCTGAACTTAATGGACATGTGCCCTTTTTCAATCTAACTTTTTAACTGGGAAGTCTCCCCCACTCCTTTAACTCTCCAATTCATCAGTGCCTTCTAAAGTGAAACTCTATCACAGTCAGTGGAATGTATTGAAGGCAAATGTCTGCTAAGATATATCAAACCTTAAAGTTTTTTTTTTCTCCAAGCAAGTGAAGCAACCGTAGTATGCAAATGTAGACACATTTAACATTGCATATGAATTTCCCTTAAATTGTACATAAAGTGTTTTTTTAATTTGTCTCTAAAATGTTTTAAGTTGTATTTTACTAATCGCTGTCACTTTGTTTCTCCTGGAGGATTCCAGTCTAAAGTTGGTCCAGTCAAGTTCGGTGTTCCTCAGGGCTCAATGTTGGGTCCCTTGCTTATTAGCATCTTCCACTTGCCCAGCTGCTTAGATCACATGGCCTCAATTATCATTTGCGTGCCTGGACTGGCCATAGGGCAGCACATAGAGGACCGTGCATTTCTTGGTTTCTCTATGTGACGCCCAGGCACCTCTCCTATCAATCTCCTGCATGTGGTCGGCTCCTGTATGCTCCGCCCATGGCCACCGCTCCTACCACATCTCGTCCAGCACCCCCCACTCATCTCCAGTGTCCCCCTCCTTCATCTCCTCCAGCAGCCCCCTTCCCCTTTAACTCCAATGGCCCCCTCGTTCATCTCCTCCAGCAGCCCCCTCCCCATTCTCATCCAGCAGCCCCCCCCCCTCCTCTCCTCCAACGGCCCCCCCCTCATCTCCTCCAGCGGCCCCCTTCCTCATCTCATTTCTTTATTTCTTTTTTATAGTTATTTCTCTCTCTCGTTTCTCTCCTTCCTTTCTTTCTTTCTTTCTTTCTTGCTTTCTTGCTTTCTTTCTTTTTTTTTTTCTCTCTCTCTCTCTTTCTTTTCTTCCTCTCTTTTTGTCTCCCGTTTCTCTCCTTTCTTTCTCTCTCATTCTCTCATTCTTTCTTTCTTTTTTACTTTCCCTCCTTCTCTCTTTCTATACATCTTTCTTTCTTTCTTTCTTTCTTTCTTTCTTTCTTTCTTTCTTTCTCTCTTTCTCTATTTCTCTCTTTCTTGATCTCTCTCTGCCTCCTGTTGCTCTCCTTTCTTTCTTTCTTTCTTTCTTTCTTTCTTTCTTTCCCTCCTTTCTTTCTTTCTTTCTTTCTTTCTTTTTTACTTTCCCTCCTTCTCTCTTTCTATACATCTTTCTTTCTTTCTTTCTTTCTCTCTTTCTCTCTTTCTCTCTTTCTCTATCTCTTTCTTGATCTCTCTCTGCCTCCTGTTGCTCTCCTTTCTTTCTTTCTTTCTTTCTTTCTTTCTTTCTTTCTTTCTTTCTTTCTTTCTTTCTTTCTTTCCCTCCTTTCTTTCTTTCTTTCTTTCTTTCTTTCTTTCTTTCTTTCTTTCTTTCTTTCTTTCTTTCTTTCTTTCTTTCCCTCCTTTCTTTCTTTCTTTCTTTCTTTCTTTCTTTCTTTCTTTCCCTCCTTCTTTCTTTCTTTCTTTCTTTCCTACAAAAAAATGTTAAAAAAATAGTTAAATATACAATTGTGAAAAATTAAATAAAAATAAAAACCTACTGACACTAGTGGCGGAATTTCCAGGGTCACAAAGGTCACTCTTGCGACTGGGCCCGAGCGTTCCGCCACCGGGCTCCGAGGAAAGGGTCCCCAGGCTTTGGGCTGCTCAGTCCAAAGTGCTCGGGCATATTTTTTATCCTAGTTCGGGCCTGATCACTTCTATGCTGACAACATTCAGATATACATCCACACTAAACCAGATTCTACTTTGGCTGCTTCTCTCCTATCTAACTGCATTTATGATATAAAAGCTTGGATGGCCCACAATTTCCTTCAATTAAACTGTGACAAGACTGAAGTTATACTTATTGGCACCCCCATCACTTATGTAAGGCCAGTCCAGGTAGGCTATTTATAGATGGCACAGTAGTTGAGCTTCAGTCTAAATTGAAAAATCTCAGGGTGATATTTGATGCTAGTTTAACCTTTGATCCACATGTACAAAATTGTGTCAGAACATCTTTTTCCCACTTTATACTTTCATACTATCACTGTAGCTGATCCAGACATTTGTGTCTCCTGACTTGACTATTGCAATGCTCTACTTGCTGGTGTAGCTAAGTCCACTATTAACCGACTACAATATGTACAAAATTCTGCAGCCAGAATCCTCACAAGGTCTGGTACAAGTGACCATATTACCCCTATCCTGTAGTCCTTACACTGGCTGATTGTCAGGTTTTGCATAGACTTTCAGATTCTCTTGCTCACCTATAGGAATATAACCTGATAGGGGTTTTAAAACCTTTCCAACTATTTTCAAAACAAAAAACGTTTTTGAAGTCACATACATTTTAGAACAGAAGGCTACCAGTGTGCCAAATTTGTCCTTTCTGATAAGCATGACTGAGAGTTATTACCCTGAGGAGCAAAACCTTTTGAACATTCAAGAAAGACTACTAACAGCTAAATGGGGGTTTCACCAGTGTATGAGCATGTTGGGTCTATTAGCTCATATTTATAGAAAAATAATGGTTTATACAGCTGTATTTTTCTCTGCTTCATAAATTACCCATAATGTCTTTTGAGAGAGTGTAATGGCATTGGCTAAGGAGATTAAAAAATGATAAATAGCCAGAAAGAAAACTTTGGATTAAATGCCACTTGCAACATATAGGTAGTTTGAAATGTGCCACTAAAATGGAAAATGTTATTTCATGATGACAGGCCTAATTTAGGGAGCAAAGGCATTTGGTAAAAGGGACATGAGAATAAAAGACAGGTTTTCTGTGTAATTAATTCACTCATAAAACGTATTCTCCGTGAATGAGACATGCAGAATAAATAAGGAAGAAGATGATTGCTCAATGAAACAAAGAATATTTTCTAATTATGTATTTTTATGTAGGAAATAAAGCCTATAAAGAGAAATCTATTTGACAATTATTATCTGTTATCTGAAGAACTTGTTAAGCACTGCTTGGCAGGTTGCAGTATTAGCAAGACTTAATAGCGTGAACTGGATCGTGTGATCATAATCTGGCAGTCTTGTAGTTTTCTCTTTTTGTGGCCTAAGCTACAATCACATTGACGTTTAGTTGTCCATGCAGCACCATACTAAAAGTAAAATTTCCAACCTTTACTTTCTATTTTGCAGTACTAATGGTGATGGGTCAGGAAAAGATAAGTGCATAAAATGTATTTTTTTAAACTTGTCCCTAGGCCTCACTTGCAGTGCATGTTTTATGGATTTCCACTCAGTGCAACGTGTGGGTTAATTACTGACAAAACGAATGGTGTGACGTATCAAATTGTCAGCACTTACGACTAGAGTTATTTTCTCACAGCCACCAATTACATTCAGTCTTGAATGGCAGGTTTGAATCTTGTTCTTTGTATTGACATTTTGATGCATCAGGCCTTAAGTAGCTAGATGAGATTCTTAGCATGAAATAATTTTCTAATTCATGATTCCACAAGTGTAATGTGGGGAAAGAAATTAAACATTATTGAACCAGGCTGAGAGCTGCCCTACTCCATCAACTACCACAGAGACACAATTGTTATCTTGTTTACACCTGATGCTATGCCTCAGGTTTTGCTGTGTTTGTGCTGAAAATGAAATGTGTGGACACTTGTGGACCATAGCACATGTAAACTCCTTTAAAGAGAACATGTCATGAGAAGAAATCTTGATGAACCTCTTCTTGAAATGAGAAGACCATAAAAAGTATTGCTGCTATAATTTTGACTTGAAATTTGGAAGATCATGTCAATTGGTTATTTATTAAGGTAACTTTGTTATTTGTTAAGGTCCAACTGCCCACACTGGTGATTTCCACCATTTTAAAGAGATATTATCGGCTTAAGAATGTTCTGCATTGGACACATTTGTGGGTAGGTTAGGCTGGCCATAGATTAGTTATTAGGTAGAACAAAAAAAAAATGGACTCAGTTACCAGATCCACACATTCAGTGAGGATTGGGAAATTCTCCCTGCTAATTTATTTATTTATTTCAGGTACTTATATAGCGCCATCAATTTACGCAGCGCTTTACATATATATTCCCTAACCCTCAAGGGGTATACAATCTAAGGTCCCTAACTCATATACAAGGGCCAGTTTAGACAGGATCCAATTAATCTACCAGCATGTCTTTGGAGTGTGGGAGGAAACCGGAGTACCCAGCATAAACACACGCAGGCACAGGGAGAACATGCAAACTCTAGACAGGAGGTGCCGTGGCTGGGATTCGAACCAATGACCCTAGTTCTGCCAGGCGGAAGTGCTAACCATTTAGCCACTGTGCTGTCCCAATTGTTTTCTGATGACCGGGAGACTTCCCTGCCATCAGAATACACTGATCCAGCTATAAGCTGCAGCACTGATCAAGCTTCAAAAATCTGACAGGGTATTTGTACAGAACAGTCTTACTTATGGCCTGATGCATAGACTGATGTACCACCATCTCTTATACTACTACTAGGTGTCCATGGGAATTTTTAGAGGTACATCTGGACAAGAAAAAGGTTTTAATTGTGGATATTTAATAAAATAAAGATTTTATATAAAATATCTGTGTAGATGTAGCTCTAAAAAGTCCCATGGGTACCTAGTTTTGGCATCTAGGCGGTTGTACAGAAGTTGATCGGTAAATTGAATTCTGTACAATCACCCTGCCCACACATTTGGCTGTTCCCTGCTAAATGGGCTGAATGTCAATCCATGTATGGTCACTCTAAGATGCCTAGACCTCAGCTGAGTGCTTTGGTTTCATTCAGCGACCCCCTATATAATTAAAAAAGACACAAAATTGATCCAGTGATTGTGAATGGAACAACAGAGTACTGAAGGGGACCAGGCATCTGAGAATCACAGTGTTGAATCTTCAAGGTTCTATAACAAGCCAAAACTTTGCAGAACTGTGTACCTCAGCAGTGTGGGTAATAGGAAAAATTTGTAAAAGCCTTCTAGTCCAGGAAGCATTTTTTTAAGAAGATATTGCCATCTTTTTACTTTATTGCAGTGGCACTTCTCAAGATCAAGGATCCATAATGACATGTAACTCTAGTATACAAGAAAAGGAAAAGAGGATCCTGCACTCTATATCTTGGTCAACTGCAATGATCTTTGCACACAAATAGACTCAATTTCTGAACACCTATATTATCTAATTTATATATTTTTTAAAATGTAATAGGAATCGCAAAACCTCTGATAATGCAAGCTGTCTTAAACAAGTAAGCAAATGTGCAGCTTGGTGGCTTAAAACTCAATAGCTGCATACTTTTTCTAGGATTCCTAACTCACCAGCAGTGAACATGGAGGAGAATTGGTACCCAGGCAACCAGAATTTTCAAAAAAGGTGTTTGGAATTGTGAAGTATTTTTCCATAACAGGTTCATTTGGAGGTTGCTGCTAAATTTACAACTTTTTTTAGATGTGTGCTCTGCTTTGTCAAGGAACTTCACCAAATCCATAGGGTTAGCGTAACCTATTAGATGTTTTTCTTGATAATAGGGAGAGATGTAATGGAAAGACATTGTCAAGAATAGATCTCTCTTGGTAACTGTTTCATCACAAAAGTGACTTCTCCAGTTCAGATTGGGTGAAATTCTTTATGAGTGTCCACCTTTAAAATGTAATTCAATTTTAAAAGTGAATTTTCAGCAATAAATACAACAGAATTGCAGTGTGTGTTTAACCTTAATGATTGTTTTCTTTACTGTTGTTTTTTTCCCTACTTTGACTTACTCCGCCTGTTAAAATGCAAGCCTGTCCTCAGTTAAATTAGTCAAGCCATATATTCTCCTAACTTTGCCTTCTGCAGCATTGCATGGATTGCCTCAGTCAATGTGTACAGTGCACAGTCTTAAAGCAATACATAATGGTGTATAATGTCAAATTTGAGCCTCTGTAACAAGGCAGAGCTATCACAGACCCTTGAAGCATTACATGAAAAGAGGTAGAACATCTTCAAAAATGTTCAGAATTTTATATTTAAGGATTTTTACATTTAAAGGAGAGCAACTGATAAAAATGGCACTGAAATTAAGTTTCCTTTATAAATAAGTTTCATTCAATACATTTATAAACTTATAGTGAACATTTTCATTAGGTCAATTTTATTAAAATTCTTAGTGTCTGAGATTATGTAAAATTCACAATGTAATGGATTACCTGGATTCTTTTGGATCTTTCAAAGTGTAATAAATAGCGGTCTTGTGTACTCTTTTACACATTTTACACTTTTTGAAGTTTAGGAAGCCTTAGGAATTGTCTCTATTTTTGCATGCATTGCCTTAAGATTTTTCTAAGCTAAGTCTTATTAAAAATATAAAAATAAAATGATTTAGCAAACCACACTTGTAACATTTCATGTTGCCGTCTTTACGGAACAAATCATGTAAACTATTAATTTGTAATTAATTTTTACAAATTAATTATTAGCAATAACCTCAACCACAGACTTTCTTATCTACCAATGATGTAGTTCTGTGTTATTTTGGTTTGTTACCGTATACAAAGCGTTTCATTTAAAAAGGAATTTAGGTAGTCTTGGAGAAATGATCTGCTACAAATAATTCAACAGCATTATAAGGGCACTAAGGGCAAGACTCCACTCATTCTATAATATGTTGGCATCATTCCTTTATTTGCATCATTGCCATATCATGTTTTGTAAATTATCCTATTTTGGGTTTTAGATTATATACAACCATTCCTACATTCTACAATACAGTTTCATACAACTTGGAACAGATTGCAAGCTTTCCAGGCCTTGAAATGCCACAGCAGTCTGTTACTATTATACTCTTTCCATTTTGCTTTGCAAGTGGGTTTATGGTGTTGATATTCACTGTTTCAGTCTCCAAACATAATGTTGTGAGTGGTGTGTAAAATACTTACTTCTGTTAGTAGGTCCAGAATGCATTGTTTCATTGGTGCTGTGAAATATCCAAGCGGTCTTTTGCAAATGTACAATACAGGGCAATTTATTTGGACAGCTGTGGCTTCATTACTTGTAAATACCAGATTTAAGCATTTTTCCTAATATAGACTTAGATGCAGATTATATCAAGGGATGTCTTCAGATGCTTAGCTGTTACTCTTTATATACCCTGAGAGAGTAAACATTGCTATACACTTCCTCCATTGTTAAAATCTCAAAAATCAAATTTTGTCACGTTATGTTGCAGTTCAGGAATATTCTGTTGTATAGTGCAAGTGACCACAACGTCATTTTTTTTATAAATGGAAGAGCATAATCAAGCCTACACCAAATTTGCAACATCTGACTTGTTTATTGAAATCCTTAAAGTGGAACTGCAATGCATCTGAGCACCAAAAATGCTAATTAATTCACATTTAATCCACCCATGTCTCCATTACTTTGAAAAACATCCTCTAGAATTTCTGGCTGTGGCCATCTTGATTAATTGCTGATGATTTATGTAGCATTTACTTCCTGGAATCAATCTGCCCTTAGCTCAGACATGTAGGCAGGAGGGTGTGCTTAGCTGAGAAAGTCCTTCCTCCCCTCCTGAAGACTCCTAGGATGTATGACATAATTTGCCTAGACATGGAAAGAGGAAGTAACTGAAGAAATGTAAAAAAAAAGTTTAAAACAAGTAAATATAACGTACCTTACTAATGCTAGGTGCATAAGGATTAAAAATAGTCAATGTTGATTGAGAGAGAGTGAAGTTCTGCTTTAAGTTCAGTTTTATATATTTCAAGATGTCATTATCCTAGAGGTTCACTTGATTGTTTCATCAATTATGTTGATTGTTTAAAACATTTATTCATTAAACACATAGTCATATAAAATGATGTGTATGTTGCTAGTTAGATAGTGCCATTTTAACAGTGACCTAAATGAAGATAAGATTACATTTTAGAATCCTTTTATATGAAAGTCACAAACGTTTTCCTAAAACTGTGCTTTAGGTAAATGCTTAGTTGTCTTGGAGCAATAAGGTGAAAAGAGCCATAAAAATCTAACAGAAGTTTTAACTCTTTCCCACTTATATAGAAAATGAATATTTATTGATGTCTCTGTCTGTGTTACACACTGTTATAAGCAGAGAAAGTGCTATCCAGTGGGGACACAGATTGCAAATGAAACAGGACAGAGGTTTGAGTCCCTTCCCACTTTATCTAAAAGTGGAAAAAGAAGGTTTGTTTGGAAATCAACTTTAACCGCTTGCCGCCCACCCACAGTACTTGTACTGCGAGCGGGCAGCACCTGCATTCCCAAAGAGGCTAGTCACCCATGTGAATGTAGCCTAATTGGCTTCAATATTTTTTGTGCTCTCTTTATCAAATAAACTAGAACATTGGCAAAGCAGGTATGGCTATATACTGATTAATAGGCCTAGGAATAGCAACAAGGTTTAAGTGCTTGTTTGACCTGAACTTTACATGCTTGCAGTTCGCTGAATGAACAAATTAAATGTCCAGATTCAGCTTGTTTGCCCTCCAGATCAAACCTGCTGCAGCTGGAAATTGTTCATTTAGTGGAAGTGTCACTATCTCTGATAAATGACAGCTTACCACCCCTTGTTTGCTAGGACTCCAAAAAAAGGGATGGGAAAAAATAATAAGATTCAGTTTAAATTGACTTCATTTAGTTGTGGGTGCTATTTTTGGGGTTTGCAGATTTCAGACTGAGTTCGGTGAAAGGCCTGTGAATCGAACCCAGGCTGACTTGCTCATGATTATTAGTGAACAGAGTAAATTAAAAAAGAAGAGTTTAAAAATATTACACCGTTCTAACTTTAATCTAGGTAGCTGTAACCTAGGACCATTGCTTTTAGGCAATTAACCAGGTCCCTAAAATCAAAGGTTCTTCAAGTGGATAAATCTGAGAAATGTGTTCTGACAACTTGCTATTCACAAGTGGAATCAGGCTGAAGGAAATGCATTGAATCGATTGTCATTATTGATACACTTTGCTGGCTGCAATAATTAGTGTTCTGTAATGTTTTTTCATATATCTTTGTTATCTAAAGATGGCTGATATTCACAGATGAATAGGGCATTAAACTTGAAATCCCCAGCGTCACGTTGCTGACAAGGCAGGACAGTTAAATTGTTATTTTGTAAACATGTACGAAATGTTAAAGTGAAACTCCAGGCAGAAACTAGTTTTGCAAAGAATGGGGTGGCACTATAATATACTAAATTGCCAAAAGTATTATAACACCTGCCTTTACAGCATTCCAGTCTTAGTCCATAGAGTTCAATATTGAGTTAGCCTATCCTTTGCAGCTATAGCAGCTTCATCTCTTCTGGGAAGGCTGTCCAAAAGATTTAGGAGAATGTCTATGGAAATGTTTGACCATTCTTCCAGAAGCACATTTGTGAGGTCAGGTACTGATGTCAGACGAGAAGGCCTGGCTCGCAGTCTCTGCTCTTATTCATCCAAAATATGTTCTATTAGGTTTAGGTCAAGACTCTGTGCAGGTCAATCAAGTTCCTCCACCCCAAACTCACTCATCCATGTTTTTATGGACCTTGCTTTGTGCACTGGTGAGCAGTCATGGTGGAACAGGAAGGGGCCACCCCCAAACTATTCCCACAAAGCTGAGAGCATGAAATTGTCCAAAATGTCTTGGTATGCTGACGCCTTAAGAGTTCCCTTCACTGGAACTAAGGGGCCAAGCCCAGCCCCTGAAAAACAACCCCACACAATAATCCCCCCTCCGCCAAACTTTAAACGTGGCACAATGCAGTCAGGCAGGTACTGTTCTCCTGGCAACCGCCAAACCCAGACATATCTATCAGATTGCCAGAGAAGCATAATTATTCACTCCAGAGAACATGTCTCCACTGCTCTAGAGTCCAATGGTGGCGTGCTTTACTCCATTGCATTCGATGCTTTGCATTGCACTTGCTGATGTAAGGCTTGGATGCAGCTGCTCAGCCATGGAAACCCATTTCATCAAGCTCTCTATGCACTGTAGTTGTGCTAATCTGAAGGCCGCATGAATTTGGAGGTCTTTAGCTATTGACTCTGCAGACAGTTGGAGACTTCTGCGCACTGTGCACTTTAGCATGTGCTGACTCCACTCTGTCCTTTTATGTGGCCTACCACTTCTTGGCTGAGTTGCTGTTGTTCCCTGTTGCTTCCACTTTGTTATAATACCACTAACAGTTGACCGTGGAATATTAAGTAGCAAGGAAATTTCACGGATGGACTTATTGCACAGGTGGCAACCTATCACTACACCACGCTTGAATTCACTGAGCTCCTGTGAGTGACCCATTCTTTTGCAAATGTTTGAAGAATCAGTTTGCATGCCTAGGTGCTTAATTTTATACACCTGTGGTCATGGAGGTGATTGGAACACCAGAATCCAATGATTTGGAGGGGTGTCCCAATACTATTGGTGATATAGTGTATGTCAATTTCTTGAAAAGCAGAGATTGGCCTGCACACTGATTAAGAAATATGCAATCTTTGCTAGTTGCATGTTCCTTCTTTGTGACATGCAACTTTAAGTCGCCTTTGCGTATTGTATTTGAAGTTGATGGTACAAACATAAACTTTGCACCCAAAGGTTTGGCATGTGGAAGTATGTGCAGGGAATATTTATATATTTGTACTTACAGTATTTATTCTTATTTCTGTTTGTCTCCCTGAGTGTAAAATACCCTTATGCTTTTATGTTTACACATATTTACATAATTTTACTTTTTTTGTTTTGGAAAGAAAATAAAGGTGCAATTGTATTCTGCTACATGTCTTTGGTAAAAATACAAAATCCCAATAAGTGTATATTACTTGGTTTGCGTGAAAATTATAGCATCTACAAATGACAGTATATATACTAGAATTTTTTTTTTTTTTTTTTTTACTAGTAATGGCAGTGATTAGCGACTTATAGTGGGACTGTGATAGTCTGGTGGGCAATCTGACACTAACTGACGCTGGGTGGGAACTCACTAGATGACACTAACAAGTGTACTGTATGCTGCTTGAAGAAATATGACTCTTTTATCTCCCTTCTTTGTAGGAAGAAAAAAAGCAGCAGTATTGCTGTACTCTGTACAGTGCCCTGTGTTGTTTACCAACACAGGGCTCTCTTCTGTCATTCATTCAGCCGATCAGTGGGTCCCAGCCATAAATCATTGGCCAGGACCTGCTGGTTGGCTTGTGCTGTAGCAAAGGACAACAGAGCTGGGGCAGTAGGCGCACACGCATGCTCCCCACCCAGAAAAGCCAGATCACGTACATGTGGGTGATCCAGTGCAGTGGGGCCGCTCTGCTGCAGATTTACCTGGATACATTTAATCAGATTTAGCTGATTAAAATTGCACATACTATGTGAACTCATTTATTCACATTTGGCAAATGTTACTGGTATGCAGTAACCTATAGCAAACCAACAAATCTGGTCAGCTATGCAGGAGAATACAGGAAGCTATTAAAAAGACAGATTTATGTACTAATATTAGTTGGACTGAACAAATGAACTTAGCTCAACCTCCTGGCTGTTATTACACAGCGAGTATTGCATTCTCCCAGATGAGCTCCTGTTAGCCCCATCCACTTGATACTAGAAAAAATACACTGGAGTTCATACATAATTTTGCAGAGCAAAGAATCACTTCCTTTAAGAGAAATATATGGACTTTACTGGCACCCAGGGAAAACACAAAAGTTAATGAAATTGATACACTTTATTTACAACACGTTAAAAAGAGAACAGTAAAAATTGTGAACTAATTACATTAGTATACAATTCTGTCTTCCGTCACCAGATAACAAATAACAAAAAGGAGTTTGTACATATCCTCAAGATTAAGCTCATTGGTAGGTCTACATGTTTCACAAATTGCTTCCTCAGGACCATCCATATGCTTTAAAGGAAAAATGGACCTAGCTAAAGAAATATATATCAATATATACAAGAATGAGACTTATAAAAATAATCATAGTCGCAAGCTTGAGTGACCTAGCATACCGGTATAGCAGATTAAATAGACATCAGCTAGCAGCAGCCAATAGGTTCAAATACAATATACTGTATAGCTTGATCACTTCAGCACAAAAATGAGCCATAGAAGAATATAATATTCCATGCCATGGCTAAAAATAATACAAAACATGATCTCAACATTTTGAATCCACTAAAAAAGTGATCACCAAGCTGAAAGAGTTAGCTTACTTACCAGGCCATTTTGTACTGGAATACTGGTGCTTAAAAAAACATTCTTAAGGGATATAAGCTTGATTATATCTCCCAAATGGACAACATGAGCATTCAAACAGACAAAAATATAAGTAGCAAGGAGTGGCACCCTAAAGTAAGAAAATTGCCATTATGAGTAGTAAATAGCAATATGCAAATCACTGATATCAACAACAGTGACACTAGAACAGACATTGTCCTAGAAAGCCCATAAATGTACACACGGAGCCTTGATAAATGTCATCACCATAAATCAAATATAACTAATTACCTGCAATGGTGCTCTAGGATGCCGCCTCAAGAGCCCTCCAATGTAATGCAGATGCTTATGACATTTAGCAGACTAGAAAATAAATATAATACAAAACCCTTGGTAGCCAGTGCAATCCACTGTTCTGCTGCCACAGGCTAGGTCCCACACCACCATATTCTCTTCCCACGTAATTTTTAGCTGACTGTCTATTACAGGTTCTTGCAAACAGCCCTCAGTGATGCTACACCAGGTCCGACCTCCACCAGCTAAATGTCCCTGCTCTTGCAACCTCCTAGGATCTGGTATGAGAATACCCCAGAAGACTGCAGGAGCAGGATACATTAGAAGCAGAGGGCAGTCCAGAATAAAAAATGAGCAAACAACAAATAAAAGGTTCTTTTAATTTTGTTTGATAGGGGGGCTTGCAGGGAGGAAAGTTAAATTTTGAGAGCAAAAGTTTGATTTGAATATGTATAGGAACCTGCTTTTCTCACTGACTTGAGACCCACATTAGAAAAAAAAGTGGAACATCTAGGGTTAAAGGGTTTTTTGTTTTTTTTTAATGAACTTATAAATTGGTACTAATAATAGGAATGAATGCTTCCACGTACAGCTACAAGAAGGTAATTTTATAGTATCTCTAGAAAATGCAATTGTGAAAACATGTAGAGGACGAAGTGTGCTATAAAAAAATTCCATCCACTTGCACACAGTGCATTATAGATCCATCCATAAATCCCAGTATCACTGAGAAGCTGGTAATGAAAACACGTCGAAATACAACCAAATCTACGAGATAGAAGAAAGATCATAATCTCATTCAAAAGTTCATCCTTAAGTGTAAGCAGGTCTCTAAATTAGCTGCCAGGAACTGAGGACAAAGCTGTATGAATCTGCTCCTGATATAAAAGATGAATTACTGTCCCATACACAGTTCACTTTATCTCATCATTGCATGTTGAATGGAGAGTTATAGGACCTGCAATAAAAAAAGATTATTCCTTCCTCCTGCTCGGGTTTATTTTTTGCTGGATTTTCATCTCCCTTTACGCTCAATCATGCTGAGAAACGCACACATTTCAAAATGAAAAACCACCTCTGTTATAGTAATTTACATTTTTCGTGTGCCTCTTGTTTACACCGACGTTGTAAACAACAATTATCCAAGAACAGGCACCTTTGAAGCTTAGAAAAATGGTACAACAGAGCATTAATCCTAAAGTCAGCAAGGAGGATGGTCGTCGGTGTTGTTTGTGAATACAAGAGGCAAGTTCTGCTAATAAAGATGATGTGTCATGGGAGCGGTATGGAGGTTACCTATAACAATCTTTCCAAACTGCAAAATGATTGCACTAAATTTATAGAAGCATAGAGTGTGTAGCCTTGGCCCCTTGGCTTGCCCTTTCTCATTTTCTGTAAAATAAAAAACGCTCAACCTCTTTTTGACATTCGTATTATTGTATTGTGAGCAATAAATTACAGGTAGTCTAAAATCTTCTGGGAAAGATTGGGTTGTGTCTTCTTGTGTTATAAAAGAAGAAAGCACACCATAGGTCCATATATTAGTCCAAGAATTTATTTAAGTGCTCACATTTCAAGTGCATATCATGGTTCCATAATTAAGTGTTCTTGCATGGCAAGACCACTTACTGTTATCTCACATATATATTCTTATTATTATAGCCAAATTTACCACCCTAACTCCTCCCACAGTTTTTACACTAGAGACAGTAATATACTGAAACGTGCAGATTGTTCCCGATTGGTGTGCTATTACTTTGTGGAACATTTCGCCGAATGGTTCACGAAATATCGCCATTTTTGTGGTGAAATTGGTCCCATAGGAATGAATTGCGGAATGTTTAAAACTAGAGTGGGAGCTGACAAAAGCTAGAGTGTGAGCTGAAAAATCAGGACATGATTTCTAAACTGCCATCACTCCCTCATTTTCAAGCCCACCTACACAAATCAAAACGTTCAGCTATCCCTGCTGCCACTAAAAATGTCCACGGCTAAGCCATAGCCCTGATAGTTTTTAAAATATGACCATTTGTTAGCAACTCACGCCGCCCATTGACATTCATTGAAACTTCACTCTAGCCACCTCAAATTTGAAGGGCAATTTCTAAACTGCGACTGTGCCTTCATTTTTAATATTTCAGAGACATACTAGGTTTCAAAATGTAGGTCTGGGTCTTGTAATTCTCACAATATAAAGCTCTTCGCTGTAGGATTTATAGTTTTTAAAACTACAACCATTTGAAGATGCCAGTGAAGTGAGCACTAATGAGCAGTTTGTTTTTAACCGCTCTTCTCTGCCCTATTTGAAATCTAATTTTGAATTTGTGACAGTTTGGCCGGCTTCTGGTTAAAGGTTTGGAAATAAGTTTTCTACAGTAGAGAGCATTTGAGGTGATAATGCTGCTAATGTTTTTATAAATGTATGTTTTAATGTAACTGTGAAGCACATTGGGCAACAACATTGCAATTAAATGTGCTATATAAATAAATAAAAGTTGAAATGCATTTCTCACTCTGTCAAGCTTGCCATGTACACTTTTTAAATTTGATCAATCAATTGGTTAGTGTAATGTTTACTACTTTTACTCACTCCAAACACTCCACACAGTTACTCTGCCCACTCCATAAAGTTACTCTGCCCAGTCCAACCTTTTCACAGTTACTCCAGCCACTCCAACCACACAACAGTTACTCAAGCCACTCCACCCAGTTACTCCGTCCACTCCAGTTGTAGACTACTGCTGGAGGCAAGAACACTTCACACAATTTCCCCAGAAATTGCAGCTTTTCGAGTATATATATATATATATATATGAATATATTAAAGAGATCAGATTACAATAAATGGAAGTGCAAAGTTGGGAGCCATGCAAGACCCTGTCATTGGGGCAGACTGCTGTCAAATGACGTACTTTCTTCTTTGCTGCTACAGAACTCATATGCTTCAGGCTGTACCCAGTAAAGAGTGTGATGGGAAGATATTTGTGACTTGCTGTCTGTTTTGCACAGTCTGATGGCCAGTAAGTGAATAAAGGGCCTAAGAATCTCTCAAACATTCTCTCAAAGCACCCAAAAAGTCTCGCACAGGGACCATTTATTTTTTAAAGCACTGAAAATCTGTACTGTCTGGTGCTGAAGTAGACATACAGTAAATCTACAGGGGAGTGTCTCCACCAGCTCAGATGAACAGAAAATGTCTGGATGATGGTGACAATTACTTGGTGGTATTAGGCCACAAGCAAAGTTAAGGTGGAGACTCTGAAAAGCAGAAAATATTAAGAACAGGGACCAAGGTTTGATGAGGTGGGAATGTTAGGCACATCAAAATAGTTGAAGTTATAGTTCTGATAGTTATTTATTACAGTTACTTATATAGCACCATCAATTTAAGTCACGCTTTACACATATATATTTTCTATTCACATCAGTCCCTGTCCTTAAGGAGCTTACAATCTAAGGTCCCTAACTCACATTCATACATATTACAGCTAATTTAGACAGCAGCCAATTAACTTACCAGCATGTCTTTGGAGTGTGGGAAGAAACCCACACAGGCACAGGGAGAATATGCAAACTGTCATGGTTGGGATTCAAATTGACAACCCTGGTGCTGCTAGGTGAAAGTGCTAACCACTTAACTACTGTGCTGGACCTTGCTGAACAACTAAATACACAGATAGAGTACATATATGGGAGCTATTTTACCTGGAAAGTGATTTGTATTTATTTCCTATATGTCTTAAGATTTACACAGCTCTGCCTAGTAACATAGCCCTGTCTAGCAGGGGAGGGGACCTGATTTTTCATTGGTATAGTTTCTTTTTCACTCCTGCACACCCTCACCCTTTAAATGAACAGTCAAAGGAGAGGTAGCACAGTGATGAGCTCATCTCTCTGTCACTTTGGTCACTCCTCCTATCAGCATGGCTCCTTGTACTGGGTAGGGGAGCAATATTACACAGGCATTCTCACTTTGCCCTGAGCAGGAACATTGACAGTGACTTGAAGAACTATAGGAAAACATTAGCTTTTAAATGTTGTTGGAATCGCCAGGGCAATGAGTTCCAGCTTTATCAATTTTAACTCCAACCTCCTTTCAGCTGAATGGATCATACAGAGTTTAAGGTGTAATTTTTTAATCTCTGACTGATATTGAGGATTTTTGCTGCACATAAGCAGAGGTGGATAATTATTATTATTATTATACAGGATTTATATAGCGCCAACAGTTTGCGCAGCGCTTATAACATACAATATAAGGGAGACAGTACAATTACAATACATTTCAGTACAGAAGTAATAGGAGGGCCCTGCTCGTGGAGCTTACAATCTAAAGGAAGGGGTAGGTGATACAAAAGGTGATAGCTGCGGGGGATGATCTGTAGGTGATTCAAGTACAGTTCTTAGGTGAAGGTGGGGTAGGCTTCCCTGGAGAAGTGAGTTTTCAAAGATCGCCTAAAGGCAGACAGGGTGGGGGCTGACCGGACATGCTGTGGTGGGGAGTTTCAAAGGATGGGAGAGGCTCTGGAGAGGTCCTGGAGGTGAGCGTGGGAGGAGGTGATAATGATTGTACAGGATAATGATATTCCAGCACAGTGTGCTATTGCACCCTAGGCCTGACATGTTCTGAAAAGCAGACGTGCATGTAAGATGAATGGAAGATCATTTGGCTCCGAACAACCAGATCCTTGCGTGTGTAATAATGTTCGGAATTTATTAGAACTCCAAATTATTTCACAAGTTTAATCTTCACGATGTCAGAAAACAATTTACAGCAGAAAGATAAGAAAGGATAATATGGTTATTTTTTTCCCCTAAATTATTAAAAATTAAAGCAGGACACTGTAAACAGTGACAGTGATTTATGCCCTCTGGCGCTAGGACTAAAGAACCAGCGTGCCAGCAAAACATATGCTTGTGGAAATGAGAAGACATAAGTGGGTGACCTTTGCCTGGCACCAGATGTGCCGTATTCCCAGTGGCTGGATGCAGTGCAGCAATGCTACAAGGTTATACAGATCCCGCTAAGCAAGTTTCAGCTGTGAATAAGGAGTGACAGGACAGGGGCCTTGTACACAATTTCTTTTTTAATTTTGCTACGTCTTAATTTTTACCACATTTGGCTGGTTTAGACGCATCACCTATCCAAGGTGCTTATCTCATGCAAGACTGCCTTCTGAAAATGAGCCCCACAGGTGTTGTTTGAAGATGATATCAAGAAGCTGAGCTAATGCAGGATGCAGAGAGAAAAATGAACACATGAAGCAACCAATCCCCTCCTCTCTGACAGCTATCGGCTGCTTGAAGCAAAGCAAACACTGCAAGATAATAAGTGCCACATGGCATCAGCGTCATTAGCTTGTGTGGCATGTGTTTGCTTTTCGACAAGGTGAAGGTATTTTAAACTAGAGCAGGAGCTGATTGAATAAAAATAATGAATTATGTTTAAACATACCAGGTAATGAGGAGAAAGACGTGTGCCATCATGAAATGTCATCTCTTTTTTCCTTGGTAGCTCATCCTGACCTTTTTTCAATTGTTTCATAAATGTATAGAGAGTATGGAAATGATATGACAGGTTTTGACATCTTTTTTTTTTTTATTCATTTTAGCTGAGATTTAATTACTGTCTTTCCCCAACAAGTCCCCATGTCACCTATTTCAGTCCCCCCCCCCCCCCCACCCCATTGACGTGCCATGCTTGCTGTGTGCGGAGTAGGCTATGCAGTAACCCAGGCAGGAGTTGACAGTAGTGCAGTGTTCCTGTGAATTATCATCATGGGCCCACTCAGGCAAAACAAGATAAAACAAATACCCACGGGAGATACAGGTGTTCTTCATGAACACAGCTGCTCTGTCTTTTCTAAAATAATCTGGGCTGTCTTTCAGGTAACCTTTTACCACTTGCAATAACTCTTCCTGTTACAGGCATAGAACAAAGAGCAACCAGTGCAGATAATGAGCCAAGTTCCCTAAGTGTACTACTCATTAACACCTTCATAACTGAAGGCTGATTAGAGCTTTCAGATTACAATTTTTCTGTGAACTTTTATCACTAAATAAAAAAGTTAGGACTTTATTTGGTCAAATGCTGTATAGAATTATTGATTTTTTTAAAGGGACTCCACCTCCATCACCCAAAAAAAAACTTGGCCAATAAACAGATCACTTCTGGGTAGAGTAAAATGTTTCCACTATGAGTATTAGCATCTGGATTATAATAATGAAAACCTATATTAAATGTATGTACAATCATTTATATCTGTGGCATCCTGGCACAAAGCAATGTCAAGGGCCCCGGGCACTATGAGGATTTTGCCATAGACTCAATGATTTAAATCAATGACACAGAAACTTCTGTTTGGCAGTAGAAACATTATTTTTTTTTAATGTACTCTGTGACACCCTAATCTCATTTCACATGAGAGAGGTTGGCTTTAGGTATTACCAGGGGCGGACTGACCATTTGGAGACTCGGGCACTGCCCGAGGGCCCGGGGTCAGTAGGGGGCCCAAGGAGATGCCCCTGGTACCTTTTTCATAGGCTTTTTTGAGTTTGGGCAAGGACACAGGGACCCCATAATCCCCTATTGCCGGGGGCCCCATGAGTTGGGTATTACTGATCATTTTGATTTGTCAGTCTCAATAATTAAGCAGCTTTTTTTGTGTTTACAAACTAACCTTTGCTAGATTCTTCAGGACAAGCATACAAGTTGTGCAAGTTTGCACAGTATGTAAGTGCAATGATAGCCCTCACAGTGGAAAATTGTGCGTGTTCATGTGTTCTTGTTGGCTGAATATACTTTTCTAATATTTTGTATTATGTGAATTTTGGCTGCTAGTTTTTTTTAACTTCAGTAATAATGGACATCATGGACATGTAGTAAAAGATGGGCTTCTGGGGGTAATGAATTCAAATCAAAATGGGCATGTCATAAAGATATACAGTCAGGGACGTGGATAAGGGGATACCACCAGTCCTCCTGTATGGGGCTCAGGCAGCTGGGTGAATCTGATGTGGGCAGGGAGGGTGATGGGTGGGCCCCTTCTTCGCACCCAAAACCCCCACCCAAGGGTCCAGTAAATATTTCACATTTACCAGACCATTCCTTTCCTGAATGAACACAATGAGGGATTGGTGCTGATCGCTTACTGTGTTCATTCATAACTGAAGCATGATAAACTGTGTTTTTTTTTGGGGGGGAGGGGCCCCTGTCAGGTTGGCTGTATGAGACCCCATGGTTTCTATCAGAATCCCTGTATACAGTCATAGCATTCTTCTTGACTATATAAAGAAGCACCCTATATTTGGTAGACCAACAAGATTGTTCAATAAACAGAGTAAAGCGTTAAGGGCAAACCTCTTCTGTGGCCATCCAATAGGAGACTCAGAGTTGCTGCATTCTATGCATGAAGATAGGGATTTTTTTTGTTCCACTGATCACATAGAGAAGGGTATGAGGGAGGGGTGAGTGGGGCGGGTGACATTAATCCTTTGATCCTGGAGTGAGGCTTTAAGTTGAAGTAGATGGCTCTCTAATAAATCTGTATCTTGACCCTTTTCGAGCTGTCAAAGATACCTTGGTTCATTTGGTGATGAATCTTTTTAACATTGTCCTTTAGTAGCTTCTACGGTGCTCCTTTGCAACGTTCTTAAGCAAGGCAGTTATTTTCAAGCCCTGCTCAATCCAGATAGCCACTCAAGCAGGTAGCTAAAGTTCCAGGCCTCCGGAGAATGCTCCAGGCTTAGGCAGGAGCCAAGTGGAGGTTATTCTGAACATTCATCCTGACCAGGCAGAAGCTCAGGAGGTAGAGACTGCTTTGGAATAATTCCTCAATATATATGTATATGTTCCCAAACCATACTTTTTATCAAGGACCTCAGGGATTGTTTTGGTAAAAATTCATAACTCAGTGATTGTCCTTCTCATACTAATTACTGGAACCTCCTTCACAGTTACAGACAGAAGCAATCAACACACTGAGATTAAGAGAACCAGCAGATCCTCGTAAAAAATATAAACAGTGCTTAAGCTGGTTACAATCAAGCATCTAACACGCTAACCTTAATTAGGGACACAACAGCCAAAGGCAGGATTCCTCCTCCTCCTTCCTATAAGGAAACATTAATGGCTTGCAATCCTAAGAGAGCACCTAGAGTTCATGTAATCACAACACTGAATATCTTTAGTTATCCAATATTAGAACAGAAATGTAGACAAAGATATACAGTATTTACAGTAATGCTATAAAACAAGCTCAAGCATGTATATGTTACACGGTTGTTTTGAAAGCTCTGAATATCTTAACAGTGGAAGGCTGTGCATTGTTATTACTTGATATGCATTGAATCATAAAAGTAATGGAAAAGGTGCTATGCTTTCTGTATCATTTTCAGAAAACGATTATACGTTGTTAGCAGTTGGCATTGGTTTTTACAGGTCATAAAACTTTAGTTCTGTCCAGCCAAGTTGAAACCCCTTTGTAGTCTAAGCTGGCAGGGGGAGTGTTGTTATCTGATCCTATTTTGGAAGATTACAAAATTGATGGACTGAGGATATTATTTGCAGTACATTTTGTACTTGATCTGATTAAAGTATGAATGAATCTCTTTGCCAGGCTACAGGTACAACAAGAACTACATAGAATTATTGATGTAATCTTCAGATGGTCCATGTCACACTGATACCAAAGCAGACGGCTCTTTCTTGCAAGCTGAGCTCCATGTATATCCAAAAGCATATATAGCTAAGAGTAAACAGAGCACACTGGATAGTGCAGATAAAATGTCCTTTAATCAAAATAAAGACAAAAATTGCACTTAAAACGTTGAAACTTGATCATGTACCCAAGCAAATCAACCATTATCAAATATCAGATCACTGTGAAGATGCAACAACTACCACTTCTGAAAAGCCAGCAAAAGCAGATATAGCACACAGGTGGAAAAGGGTTGCAGATGACACTGAGCACTGCTAGAATTCGTCCAGAATGGTTAACACTACTTGAAGACCAAGTCTGCAGCCTGGACTGAAGTACCCTCACTTTGTTTTGTGGTCCTGCCCAGGGTGTGGACTGACAACTCATGGGGTTCCCGGGCAATAGGGGATTGTGAAGCCCCTGTGTCCTTACCCAGGAGCCACCTAACATGACACGTAAATATGTGTCATATAAATATCTCCATCTCACTAATGATTAGTGTGGATTTATAAACCCAAATGTTTAACATAAAACATATCAGTATGACAAGTGCAATACTGCTCACACAGAGTGGTTATTAGAAAATCCAAGCGGAGTAATATAATAAGTATTTACAAACAAGTTTTATTCTATCACATGGATCATACTGAGGTTAGACAGAGACATGGTAAACAAATCATTATAAAATCACTGCATTAAAAACATTCGGCGTCTCCAGATCTAATAGTATTCGGCAATCAGGAATCCACATAAGGCAATGAAGTTCCTAACTACTAGATCAATGGGTTTCCATATTTTCCATATAATATCTGCATAAGGGGAACATTCTTCAAAAAATGTTTTGGTGACCACCACAGTAAATAGAATGACCTCCTGAAATGGAAAACCAGAAAAAAAGGATCATAATAGAGGGAACAAAAAATAGGATATATATGCACTAATCATATGCAATAGCAAAACAACCCCATGACAGGTATATATATTATTCCGTTACCTTCTCATAAACTTGACCATCATGAAAGGATGGATATATGGCCTTCCTGGATAGCGACCCCAAATGGAAATGTATCCACAGTAGTAAATGATTCTAAAAGTGTATAGATATGAAATATAAATATGAAGCCACCAACAAACCTGAATGAGACTAAAATAAGGGTAAAAATCATAAGAATATTACCATACAAAAGATCAAGGGGACTCCTCCTCACTTGAAGTAAGATCAGGTCTGGGTGAAAAAAGTGAATATGGGGGTGGACAGCCAGGTAGTTGATATATAAAGTCCACACTGGTTAATACAGTCTATGTATATATAGATATATAGACCCAAATCTGGGTTTCCAAAAATTGCTCAGTAGAGAGAAAGTAGTGCGGTTCCTTATAAATATGTATGAGACTGTAGAAGCATGCCACAGCACATATAAAGCATGGTATACAAGTATTCCTCCAATAGGAGTTCAAAAAATTCCCCAAAATGAGGTAAATAGGCACAGGGTTTCCAAAAATGTGAGGGTATATAACCCGTTTATATTGATAGCACTAAAGCCTAATTTAGCCAAACGGCTATAAACTTGCCACCGGTGGAAGTAGGCTGTGACTCAAAGTTGTCATGTGCGGGCTGCTTAGGATGATATCCTCATCATAATTAGAGTGTCTCCTGCCTTTCCAGTGTGGAGCTGAAGCAAACCGTTTCTTCCTTCCTCGTGGGCACCGCGCCCTATGGAGACGCCGAGCGTAATGATGTCATCACGTTGACGCGTTTCGTCCACCAATCACCGCAGACTTCGTCAGAACTGGGAGGGGACTACTATTGCATTGCCTTATATAGTACCCTAATTATCTACATTGTTGTTTATGTTGCTCTCTTGTGTTAGAAAACCATCACTACATTTAAAATCACAAATCATGCAAAACTAGTGGTGACATTGAGGAGAAAGCCTTATTACAAGGAAAAAAGACCACCATAGACAAACAGATTCATACCAAAAATTCTTTTGGCTCAGATGGCAATGTGGATAAATCTAAAACCCTGAAGTAGACCTTTTATTCAGTTCAAACAGACTTTTAAAATTGAGTTCTATATTCAGACCATATAAGACTGATGTATCAAGGGTATATCTTTTATTTAATTAAAAAAAACCTTGAAATTAAGTTCTGTATTCAAACCATATGGGACTAATGTATCAAGAGTATATATCCAGTATTTTTCTTTTTATGGGGAATTTCATGGGGCCCCCTACTGACCCCGGGCCCTCGGGCAGTGCCCGAGTGCTCGAATGGTCAGTCCGCCCCTGGTCCTGCCCCTTCATCAAAGCCTCCCAGAAGTGTTGGGTCTGCACTTTTTTCACTTGTCACATTCCCTTGATTACAGCAGGGATTGGTGGCACTGGTAGCAAAAGTGGTTTTAGATGTCTTATTTGCAGGGGAGTAACAGATTGTCATTGAAGATGTTTAGCACATTCTGGCTTCACTCAACATCACTTTTGACCCTATACCAGCCCTGTCTGTCAGGAACAGACAAACATCTTGAAACATGTTCATACTTTCCCTCCTTCTACTATACATGGGACCAGGAAAGGTCCAATCTTCATACTCTTTCTTATCCACCTCATTTTATTTATATCTGTAAACATGAAGATGGTGTTTTTATACTGGTATTTTCAGAAACTATGAAAATAGATTATTCTAGGGAAGACCCAAAGAGACATTGGGGAAACCTTAGAACTCTGTTAACATTCTAACCTGGGTATCGTAACCACTACCCAAGATAACAATCAGCCCACATTTAAACCTGGAAGTGGATAGTTTTTAATTTTGTTATTTGTGGTTATTTGTTTGGCAGTTTTGTTTAAGAATTATTCAAGGTACGTCTATTTCTTACTGTCAGAATCTGTGTCTATCCTTGTTACATCAGTTGCAGTTGGTGGGTCTTTCTATTCAAAATAATTGTACCTTTCCTGCTGACATTTTAAGCTGTCAGCATTTACTGAGTATGCTTGATGCTAGTTATGACTTGCAAAGTCATTACTAGGTCTTGAAGCTCGCTTCTACAGTTGAGTTCACTCATGTGGGGGAGTCTGAGTCCATCAGCCTCGATGTTAGTAAAATGTCCTATTTTATGATTTTTGAATTGTTAAACCCCTAATGCTGCCTCCCACCAGCCCTTTAAATGTGCTTCAATGCCCTGGAGGTGGCTTCTGTTTCATGTTAAGGCTGTGACTGGCTTTCACAATGCACAATCCCAATGCACACGTTCCTGTGAGATGGCTGTATATGTAAGCAGGTGCTGCAGCGACCATCAGCTGGAACCAAGAACAGTCAGAGGAGAAGAATGTCACCAGCACACCGTGGATCTCCAATGTGGGTCCAAAGCTTTATTCAGTGATCACATTGTTACAGCAAGAGCAATGTTTCAGATGGATGGTTGATGGATGCCTGATGAAGGGGTCCTGCAAGGCTCTGAAACATTGCTCTTGCTCTAACAATGTGATCGCTGAATAAACCTTTGGGCCCACACTGGAGATCCACGGTGTGATGGTGACATTCTTCTCCTCTAGCTTTCACAACGGTCACATGTTCAGGAGCCCATCCCACTGGTCACTGATGCATATTTATGGTGGCTTGGCATTATTATACAGGATTTTTATAGCGCCAACAGTTTGCTCAGCGCTTTACAATATAACGGGAGACAATACAGCAACAATACAGTTCAATACAAGAGGGTTAGGAGGGCCTTGCTTCTTTGAGCTTACAATCTAAGAGGGAGGGGCTGATGGTACAAAAGGTAATAACTGTGGGGGATGAACTGGTAGGCAATAAAGTTAATTTTCACCGTATGAGGCTTCATGCACACTGGGCTTAAAAAATGCCAGTTCCCTTGGCAGAAAAAAATTATCATATAGAGAGCTTTTGTACAGGAGTTTAGGAGAATATAGGACCTTTTAGAAGAGTTTAGGTGCATTCCATTTTTTTCGCCAGACACAAAACTGAAGGTTTTTCTTCTGCCTCTAAATTCTGATCTTAAACAATGCCTCTAATGTGCATGGATACATAGGATAACATTGAACTGCTTCTACTGACAAAATGCTAAACTCCTCTACAAGCAGCATTTTTTAAGCCAGTGTGCATTGAGCCTAAAACGTGATCTGCGGCCAGCAAGAGAATAAGTAGAACATTGGTCAGAATAATTTTTTTTGTTTTGTTTTGGATAGCATGGAGAAGGGATAGAACCTCTGTCATGCTTTTGTTGCTGTGTTCCTATTGAGGATATCCTATTAAGGATATTGTGTGACCAGGAAGGAAAATGAGACCAAATCTCCCCAGGCAGCAATAAACTTGACAGGGATTCTAATTCTTGTACACTATATCCAAAACTGAAAAAAACTTATGGCCAGTGTGTTACTAAAGATATTAGAAGTGTGTCCCAGTGCATTTATATACTGGCATAACGCCTTGGAGAATAGATAAATCTTTAGAAATTACAGTGCAGGGCACATTATCATATATATTTAATAATGTACTATATTATTTAATAAAATGTGATGAGCTGATATTAACCCAAAATGAGGACATATCCAAAAGGATTCTCAGATTTAGCCAATTATATTTTTGTCTCATTGGACATACTTCTCATTGTCTATAACATCAACAACAAGGACAAGTAATGCTCTGCAGCATCATTGCAGAGTGACACTGCACGCTAAAGCGCAATGCTTTGTAAACACAGTATGCACTGCAGGACACATCTGCAACTATGAGCTCAGCTTCTGGGAGGTGGGTACAGTTTATCCTGAGAATTATGTGACAGCCTTGAACTTCACTGTGTGTCAGAGGCAAGTAGGAAGGGGGGGGGGGAGTCATATTAATTTATTAGATCTCTCCCGGGAAATGCGCAACAGTGGAGGAGAAACCCCAGCACCCTATAAATATTTATAATGCACATGAAATTTTTAAAGCACTGCAGTAATAATCTTGTGTAGGGCTATTTGGAACTACATGCTGAACTGCTCTCTGGTCTGCATGTATGTGTGCATTCTATATATGGGTATTCGTAAAACTTGAAGAGAAGGTCCAATGTATGTACGTGTATTAGAGGAAGAACATTATGAAAAGAACAAAAGGATGCACTGTATTTTGTAAGATGTAAGATATTATTATTGGAAGTATACACTGTATTATATTCACACACACAGGCATTTTTTCCTCCATAAGAGGTCATGTAGATGAGTAAATACAGGATGCTTTATAGGAATTCAGCTTGCATTAGATATGAGTTTCTTCAGAGGTGATTCTGATTTCCATCTGAGCTGTATTTAAAGGCACATATAAAGGGATGTATTAATTCAGATCTGTAATAATTAATACAGTACATAACTAAAAGTATTTTTTAACTACTTCAGTACTGGACACGCTCACCCCCCTCCTTCAGGTCAATTTTCAGCTTTCAGCTCTGACACACTATGAATGGCAATTACTCATTCAATACTCTACCCAAATGAAATTGCTATCATTTTTTTCAGATGGATAGAGCTTTCTTTTGGTTGTATTTAACCATGCCACAGATTTACTGAGGGCCGGAAGCTCTCCTGTGCCAGATCATGTGCATGTACGTGATCTGGGATTTCTAGGTAGGGGGCACACGTGCCTCTCTCCCCGGCTGTGCTGTTATTTGCTACATCACAAGCTGGTCAGCGAGTCCCAGCCAATGATTTATGGCCGGGACCCACTGATCAGCTGAGTGAATGACAGAAGAGAGCCCTGTTTTGGTAAACAACACAGGGCTCTCTACAGTTAGCATCATTATGCCTTTTGTTTTCCCTGAAAAGCAGGGAGTAAAAACCGGCACAGTGCTTAGTAAAAACAGCACACAGTACACACAGTAAACATTGGTATGCACACAGTTAACCCTTTGATTGGCCCTAAATATTAACCCATTCCCAGCCAGTGTCATTAGTACAGTGACAATGTATATTATTAGCACTGATAACCGTATTAATCTCACTAGTGGTGTCAGTTAGTCAGTTCCCACCCAGTTTCATTTAGTGTCAGATTGCCTACCACATTATCACAGTCCCACTATAAGTTGCTGATCACTGCCATTACTAGTATAAAAAATATAAAAATACAAATTCTAGTATATATACCATAGTTTTTAGACGCTATAACTTTCATGCTTTGAGATAGGGACTTGGTAAGAAGAGGAGAGATTATTAAGGTGAAAAGGTTACCTTCAGGCTCCTCATTTCTCTCCTGTTCCCCCAAACCTATCTGATTTTAGTCTGGTCGAGAAGTAATGTTGAATGCCAGCACTTCTCCACCACAACTGTTGTGGAATTCAGTCAAGATCACTCT
The DNA here is from genome assembly GCF_062004578.1 of Staurois parvus. Taxonomy (NCBI): domain Eukaryota; kingdom Metazoa; phylum Chordata; class Amphibia; order Anura; family Ranidae; genus Staurois; species Staurois parvus. Next base: position 3,812,205 of record NW_028317941.1, read on the forward strand.
CTTATGGCGAACAAAAAGTTGTGTCTATTTATACATACACATGCATTTACCAGTCCTCTAGGGGAGAACTGGCCAAGAGCCACTCTTTGACAAGAATATTTTTTACAGTGTAGAAAACACATACAGTACACAGTTGGTCAACAGTGTTAGATGCTAGCAGCATGTCAACGTATCTAATTTGGAATAAATTTCCAAGTATGGCATCTCACATTATAGATAGGCAACAAACAAGGTGCAGGGAAACTGTTGACATATGTTCTCAGATGCCATGTCATAAAACATCCATAGCTTGCTTGTTTTAGCTACCTAAAAGAGACCTGAGAAGTGCATAACACAGGTTTGAATTATAATGTTTGAATAATGTTTGAAGCAGCAGTTATAGTATATAATAGTTCTGTGTCTTTACTTGGTAATCAGATGAATTTATTTAACACACCACACTATCACAGTCCCACTATAAGTCACTGATCGCCGCCATTACTAGTATAATAAATATATATATATATATATATATATATATATATATATATATTAACGTAAAAAATATTTTTTTCACAATTGTTGGTCTTTTTCATTTCTACAAAAAAAAAATCCCGTGGTGATCAAATGCCATCAAAAGAAAGTTCTATGTGTGTGAAAAAATAATATAAATTTCATTTGGGAACAGCGTTGCATGACCAGGCAATTACCAGTTAAATTAGCGCAGTGCTAAATAGCAAAAAATGGCCTGGTCATGAAGGGGATACAATCTTTCAGAGCTGGTTTTATCACCACTGGGTTTGTTTTGTATTTTTTGGTATATAAATGGAAAAATACCAAACATTTACTATTAACCCAAATAATAATAAAATATCCCAAATCAGAGTATATTATTTAGTCTGTGTGAGAGTCTACAAACTATGGTATATACAGTGTATTGAAATTTGATCAGTCCTGATATATTGACTGCCTATCTCATTTCGTGAGACCCTAAAATGCCAGTACAGTACAAATATACATATATCATATGATCTTTTTTTGGAAAGTAGATGGTTTGAGGTATTTAGAGAGGAGTTCCACTCAAAAGTGGAAGCTCCGCTTATTTGCCTCCTCCCCCCTCCACTGCCATATTTGGCACCTTTTGGGGGGGAGTGGACACCTGTTTTTGACAGGTACCCGCTCTCACTTCCAGCTCAGTTTGCCGCAGCGAAGTGAGCCAAACGTTCGGCCCCCTCCTCCCTCACGCAGTCTCCTGGGAACTTTCACAGGTCCCAGAAGACTACCGGACCAATTAGGAGGTGCAGTACGACTCACGTATGCGCAGTGGGCACCATGCTGTGAAGCCACAAGCTGTCACAGCCTGGTGCCCACAGTAGAGATGCCAGCATCCTGGGGGAGAGAAGAGGAGAAGGGACGGCGCAGGTAAGTACATCGCTGTACTCCGGGACAGGTAAGTGTGTGTTTATTAAAAGTCAGCAGCTACAGTTTTTGTAGCTGCTGACTTTTAATAAACACAAAAACGTCTGGAACTCCGCTTTAATAAGAGGCATGGTGAGTTTTTGGAAGTTGTAGTTTTTTTCCTCACAATTTTTTGGAAAATTAAAAATTATTTATTATTTTCACATACTGTCACTAGAGCAGTACAGTGCCATCATATGACTGGTGTGGCGGTGATCAGGGACACTTGACTAGTGACAGTATGAAAAAAAATCTTTTTTTTTCTTTTTTGTTCACCTTTTTTCCTTTTGTTAAATGTTTTTCTTTTTTTTAAGTTTTTATTTTTTCTTATATACTGTGACCTGACCAGAGCAGTGCAGTGTTACCATAGTGGTACTGTACTACTCTAGGGAAGTGATCAGAATTTTTGTACACTATGATTGCTTATAACAGTGATAACCACTGTTACAAGCAATCATTTTTTGAATGGCATCCATTCAATCATTGCCATTCATTGAGTGCTATTGTTATAGCTGTGATTAGCCACAGCTATCACATGGTATAGATGCACTATGATTGGCCCTATCTGTACCATGCGATCACTGTGACCATTGATAAAGATCATCATAATAGTACACAATAAATGGCTATGAATGAAAGCCATTCATTGTGTACAACCGTCATGTGGTCACTGTGATTGGTCATAGCGTTCACATGGTACCACTGTGTCCACCGGTGACAGATCATGCATGACCCCTGGGGTGCGCACAAGGCTCATGACTGCGAGGACGCTATATATGATGTCCACCCAGAACTGTAGTGCTTCTGCTCTGCCATTTTTCGCCAATAGGCCGGGGGGGGGAGTGGTTAAATGCAAGCAGTGTAAGTGCCTGAATTTGGCCTGTGATTATCCTCTCGCAGTTCCTGTACAGCAGAATTGGAATTTGACAAGAAGTCAGTCAGTTCATCTGCTGTTAAGAAGCATGCTTGAAAGAAGGAGAGAACGGAGTGACAGAGAGAGATGAGGTCATCACCGTGCTCCTTCTCCTTCCATTGCCCAGTCACAGACCAAGACTACCTGGGCTCAGAGAAAGTGGTTTCAGGACATCAGGCAGCAGGAGAAGAACTGGGGAAAATGTCTGAATTAAAGTCAAATTTCGGAACAAAAACTGGTTTTGTTAATTTATGTTAATGGGCTTTTTATTTGTATTGTGTCATTTGTGGCTGGATTCCTGTTTAAAATGACCATTTTGCATATATAGGAAGAAAACAGTTCTCATATAAACAAATGTCTAGGTTCAAAAGGCCTTAGCATAATGTAGTACTGCTGTTTCCTAACTGTTGTAAGGGTCATCGTACACTTTACAATCTGACGGTACAATCAACTTTGGATTTTCCAAAAAAAACAAAAAAAAATGCAATATGAGACATTACCAAATCTTTCCAATCATGTTGTTTCTGACCAGGCACATAGTTGTTGGAAGATCTCAAAAATTGTACAGCCAAATTGTAACATGTGTGGTGAGATTCTACAACAACAGAGAGTTGAGCTGAGATGAACTGAATGTAAAACAGTACAGAGCACAGCTACTTGTGATTTTTCTCTTAAACAGAATTCCTCATAGTGAGGCCAAGGTAGCTCTTGTTACACAGGTGAACAGCTTGAGAGATCAAAGATCTAAGGATTTAGGGTCACCCAACTGGAATGGGGCACTGTGGTGGTAATCATGTAGGGACTCCCCACAGTAGCCGGGTTTTCTAGAGAAGCTGCATGCTATTAAGCTCCTGCCCAGCTCCCTGCACAATGATTCTGACAGTGGAGGACCACTTACCTGGCTGCAGATAACTTGTTCAGCTACATCTGCCTCTGTGACGACTCTGAATTTCTGAGAGGGAAGCTGAGAAACCTTTCTTCCTTGAGAAAAAGAGTTAAAGGGACCTACATCCACTTTAGGAAAAAGAGTTATAGGAAAAAGAGTTAAAGAGGCCTGCACCTACATTTGAGTATGGGGAGTAGATTGGCACTCCACTACAGCATTTCTAAGGGAATACCCAATGCACAAAGGATAATCCATGAATGAAATGTAATTTTAAGACTAACCTAAATGTGGAATGGAGGAAATGTTTGAGGATTTTTTAGTCAAATGTGTGTTGTGCATTCTAAAGCTGGACATACATGGAATGTGTTTGACTGTATATTGCTCTGTGGATGGCCCTGTCAGCACCCTTATGCCTGATATTTTTCAAATGCAAAATTGAAAGGGCTAGGCAGACAATTATAGGCTGAACAGCACCTGCATCCAATCCAATGTGACTCTGAGTATTTTGCTATCTGCTTTCAATTACTAAAGCTGGCCATAGATGGATCAAAACTGAACCGGTTCAGCAGACTCTAACCAAATGTCATTGCATGTGTGGCCATTCTTGCTCGATAGAAGTCTGTTGACCAGGAATGTTGGAAAACTTTTGTAGATCAGTGACTGCAGCCAATCAGCTGTAGTCACTGCTCAGTGACAGTCGAGAGTCCTGCTGTCAGATTAATCCATCCACTTCTTTTGTGTGGATGTAGGAATTCATCTGTCTTTTTTTGTCCAACCCACTGGCTGAATGAATAAAACTAATTATCTAAGGCCAGCTTTAAGGCCAACATTTTCTTTCAAATGCTTGTATGGAAATTCTGAAAAATCATTCATCAGAATATTTTTGCTTGGCATCACTGAGTTAATTAATTTTGTTTGGATACCCTGAAAAGTATGACCAGGCCTGTTATTTGAATAGAGTCCCAGATGTATCAAACAGGTTTCATTACAATAAGTAAGATTTTTCCCATATGAAAGCCACAATTACAGTTAGAAAGTTGTTCATGCAAGAAAAAAGTTTCCATCCTGCCTCTTCGAATGTTTTCATTGCTACAGTCTAAAATTAAAAGGAAGCATTTTTATTAATTCTACTGGTGTATGGCCAGCTTAAGACATTGGCTCAAAACAAGTAAGCAAATTAGGAAATCAGTCTTTTCTGATCTTCATGCTTGTTCCAGGTCAGTGTAGCCTTTGATATACAAACTTGGAACAAGAGTGCAACTCGGGAGAGACAGCATTTCTAAAATGCATACGGAAGCAAGAGACAGCTAGGCAGAGAGGTCAGCATTAACAGACTTGGTATTTCTCTCAATACAGGTCTCCTTCAAATGATCAATGCTGCATTACACTATCTGTATATCCCACCTACTCATAAACCAAAAGGTATATAAAATATAATAATTGGTGGTAGCAAAAGTCTCATATGTGAACCAGGATCTGGCATTTGGATATGTGATGGGAAGGAAGTCTTATTTGTATGAAGAATAAGACTCCAGTGAAGGAGGAAAGAGCAGATGATCCATACGACCTGTGCAATGGTAGATTGTGCCTAGCTAGAGGGTGTGCATCATAAGCAAGGATGAAAGTGGTGTATAGCCAATTGTCGGTGTCACCACTCTGAGAAACCTGCACACCATGCATAAATGCAGTTTATCTGTGAGCAGAACAGTGACTGAGGGACGCAAATAAAATGTATATATTGAATAATAACTAAATATGGTCTTTTATCTTTGCCTATGGAAAGAGCTTGAGGGGTCACAGGGGTTGCAATGGCGACCCTGCCAATGCTCCAGGGGGCCTGTGTGGCCTCCCTGTCACATTAGGTTTTACACTGTGTCACTGGTGAAAAGCGCTTGCCATGTCTAACTGTGTATGTTTTCAGTAAACTCAGAGGGCCCGGGACATCAGGGCAGCTGCCCATCTAGGCCTGTCCCGGGCCCTCTGAGTTTCCGGTTTCACCTACATAGGGTGGCAGGGCAAGCCCTTTCCCCCAGTGAACACTCTCTGCTCAGCCACCCAAGCCCAGTACAGCCCTCCCTCCCCAGCTCTGCACAACCATGCATGTGCACACAAGGTGGGGGCAGGCAGGCCACATTCTGAGCTGCCAAGTGAAAATGGTGTTCTTTTATGGAAAAGAGGAAACTCAGGGGGCCTGTTCTGGGCCCCGCCCAGGGGGCAGGCCTTCTCTCTTCCAGACTCACATATAAGCCTGTAGGGTAGGTGGGTGACACATCCTCCATGCTCTCCTCCTTGTTGGATGCCAAATGTGGGTAACATAGGAGGCCTATCCCAGTGTTGGTTCTTCTGGTTTACGCTGGGCACCTGCAACAGGGTCACTCTCCTAGCACATAGGGTACCTTTACTTGTGCCAATTCCATCAATGCCCAGTGATAAGGCTGATACCGCCATTAGGGAATACTCGATCTTAAGACAGGCCTCTGACATTAGTGGTGGTCATGCACCATGTTTGCACAATAACTGTCCTCCAGTTAACTCTTTGGTCTCTGTGTCATTGTCCATTCTGACTGTAACTTGCAATTAGGAGGGATATGCTTAGCCCATGTCCACTTCCACCTGACCAGCGTCCTCCACTACTTTTCTCCCAGTAGCGGAATAGAACCCTGCTGTGCACCTAATGCAGGCTCCACACATGCACTTGATTTAACTCTTGACCTGCTGTACCTCTACACAAGATAGGGACCTCTGAAGTGCTGATCTTTCCTACTGCTATTGGAGATGGACCACTGGTGGAAGTATTGCCAACAACATCTCCCTCACTGATAGAGGCTAACCCACCTGACACAGTTACACAATTAACAAGAGGCTGCTTGATTGACTGTTGACCTTCATTACCCTTAGTAACCATATGCTGTCTCCATACCCCAATGTGCTATTGACCCAAATGGGAGACTGGAGATCTGTAGTGCCTGTTACTAGCTATACACTTCTTTAATAATTCAGACCAGGCAAAAGGCAAAGTTTCAACACTTTACTTAGAAAACGTGTCAAAGTACAAAGACACGATGTCCTGACCTAGTTTACCTGCTGGTGACACTGTGCTTCCCTGGGTGTAAGCTGCAGTTTTGGTGTCACCAGAAGGTGTCTCCCAGCAATCAGCTTCATCTGGCCACACCTGCTGGGAGGGTTCTTAAGTTCCACTTCTGCTATGGCTCCTTGCATCAGTGTTTTGGCTGCTCCTGCCTTGTACCCTGTTTGCCATTTTGCTGCCAGACTCTGTTGCCATTAACTCTTGATCTTGCTCTTGCTCTGTATCCAGTACCCTGTTGCCTTCTTCCCTGTTGTTCCTTTCTCAGTTTTGTTTTCCTTCTTCCCATCCACTCCTCCAGTTTTCCAGTTTTCCCCTGCCTTGCATATTTCACTTGTATATATTTGTACATTTAGTTAGTAGTTACGTTGCTGCATTTTGTTATTCAGTTTTGATTTTCATGCATTTTCATGTTTACTGCTTGCCGGTGTGTAGTTATTTTCATTCACTGTAATCTCACTTTAACCGCTTCCCCGCTGCCCTATAGCAGATATACTGCTACAGGGCGGCAGGGGTGCGCAAAATCACGTATATATACAGAAATTTGTAGGAATTTTTCATTTGCGGCTGTTTACAAACAGTCTTTCTCCCTGTTGGCTTGGGCACACTGCTCTGGATGGCTATGCACAGCACAACCATCCTGAGCAGTGTGCTTACAGTAAAGCACACACCCCCAGCCCCCTAGTAAAACACTCCCTACACATAGTTAACTCTTTGATAGCCCCTCATATTAACCTCTTCCTTCCCAGTGCCATTAGTACAGTGTCAGTGCTTTTTTTTTATCACTGATCACTGTATTGGTGTCACTGGGAATGTCAGTGACACCAAGTCAGTTCTCTTCCAGTGTCAGAATGTCTGACGCAGTCCCGCTAAAAGTCGCTGATCGCCGCCATTACTAGTAGAAACAAAATCCCAGTATCTATATTGCCATTTGTAAAGGCTACAACTTTCATGTAAACCAATTCATTTAAATGTATTGAGATTTTTTTTTAGCAAAGACATGTCACAGAATACATTTTGGCGTAAATTTATGACAAAATTAGATTTTTTAAATTTTTTTACTGGACATATTCAATTGCAAAAAGTCCAAAATATTGTTTTTTTCTCAAAATTGTTGGACTTTTTCTTTTATAGCACAAAAAATAAAAAACGCATAGGCAATCAAATACCACTGAAAGAAAGCTCTATTCGTGGGAAAAAAAAGGTCGTAAATTTCATTTGAGTGCAGCGTTACATGACAGTGCAATTGTCAGTTAAAATAATGCAGCACCAAAACACAAAAAATGGCCTGGTCAGGAAGGGGGTAAATCCTTAGGTAGGTAAGTGGTTAAAGACACATATATATATATATATATATATATATATATATATATATACTGTATATAATGGTGTGGTCCCAATTCCTTGGTGTAGCTACATATGTCTGGTTGTCCCAGCTGCTGATTCCTGACACATGAACAGTACCTTTTTCCTATGTCCCTAATCCCTAACTCAGGATTGTGTGCTGCCCTGGCATACCTGTGTAGGTTGAGTCCCTCTGTGACAGAGTGCATTGCATGGCAGTTTCCAACAGCTTGTGTCTTCAGGGCTAACACTGGTTTTCAGCAACTTCTCTACATGGTGGCAGGCCTCACGGATGTAAGTAAGATGTAGCGCCACTCCACTCTCTCTTTCTGCACCCCCAGGGCTCTCAACTCCAGACTACTATTCACTTCTTATAGTGCACGTGGGTTGGACCCAAGAAAACCCGCCATAAGAAAAGCTCAGAAACAGAGTTAACCCTCTCCCTCCCATCTGGGTCAGCACCTAACTGAAATTGTGCAGCGCTTAGAAGCCCACCGCTTTCACCTGGCAGCTCAGAATGTGGCTTGCCTGCAGCCACCTTGTATGCACATGCATGGTTGAGCAGGGCAGATGAGGGTGGTGAGGGAGGAGCTGTATTGGGCTGGGCGGGGGGGGGGGGGGAACTCATCAGAAAGTTTGCCACTGGGGGAAAGAAAGTGTAGGTGAAACTGGAAACTCAGGGGCCCGGGATGGAACTAGGCATGCTCCTGCCAATCCGGCCTGGGCCCTTTGAGTTTACTGAGTTACCTATGCAGGGGGATGTGACAAGAACATTTCACAAGCGATACAGTGCAAAACCTAATATGACAAGGAGGCCACACAGACCACCTGGAGCATGGGTAGGGTCATCATTGCAACCCTTATGACCCCTCAAATTCTGCCCATGGTGGCAGTATTTTGGTCCGTGGTGGAATCGGCAGGTGGAAGTTGAGGGGCTCCAGGTCAACTTTTCCATCTGGGCAAACAAGCTTCAAGCTACACCTCTGTCTTTGCTAATGATGGTAACTCAATGCTAACTCTGAACAATCTTTCCAAGTATTATTTTCTTTATAAGGACTGTGCCTTATTTTGGACAGGAAGGGGATCTTCTGCTGTACACCCTTTGCAAAGACTATTGTAAAGAATAGTTTTTCTTCTATGAAGAATGCTATCAGTTAAGAATAGATGTTCATGCAGTAAAGTTAATGACTATATATGATTATGTGTCTGCATAGTTCATTTCGCACCCCCTATAGTTATATTACATATTCTATCAATGACCTGGGTACATAATTTGTTCTTCCCTGGCGGAAGTTACAGCCCAAGGGTTTACACTACAAGCAGAAGGCAATCACCCTACGTCATAAACAGGATCGGGAAGCATAGCGATTAATGTGTAAGGAAATTGGAGCATTCTGAAGAAAACAATACAAACTCCATGCAGCTAATGGCTTTAGTGAAATTTAAACCTCAGGTCTCGCTGCTGCAAGGCAAGACTTCTAAATACTTAGCCACCTGCTACTTTAGTAATAAAGCTATAGAAAGAGTATAACTATTGTAGATAACCTCAGGAGGGAAAAGACTGTTAGCATTTGGATGGATTGGATGTTTTTCAGTAGGTGATTTATTGTTCCTCTGGTTAAATGCAAAGATCTGTGTAGGAATGTGGATTTACATGATGCACAGGGTTTTCAGTCTTAATACTAGAATTAGTATCCATAACAATATAATAAATAGGAAAGATGTGAAGGACATACTATGCACAATGATTTAAGAATATCTGTCAAGACAGACACACAGGAGCTGCCTTTGCTGACTTACTTTTGAACCAGTATACTCCAAAGCTGTAACCAATATCCTTACTTTATGAGTAAGTCACAGAGTTGTAATGAAAACATGCTGATCAGATGCCATGCCAGGTCAGGGCAAGTCAATGGCTTTGATCAGCTATGACACCAGCCATTTCATGGCTTCACAGTTCAGTTATCTGTTAAGACATGCCTTGAATGTAACTGTTTTGGGAAACAGTTAAAGTGGAACTCAAAAGTTAAAAATCTCTGACAAGCAGGGTTTTTTATGACAGAAGAGACCCTAGTGGTCTCTGCTTGTCAGTGGTAACAACGTGCATGTGCAGGAGTGACATCATTGCTCCCTGGCCATTCAAGCAACCAAACAAGAAAACACGAAAGGAAGACCAGGATAAGCTGGGAGAGACCAAGGCAACATTATGGTATAATCTCATAAAAAAAAAATATATATATATATATATATATATACAGTGCTCAGATTAAATGAGTACACTCCAACAGATTTGCCAGAAAACCTTTACTTTCGTTTCAGAATATTACAAAATATTCCCACAAATGTGGGCCATTGATTGCAAACAAGGTTTGTTAATTTAAAGGTGATTCAGCAAGCGCTAAGATGATGAGAACATAAGCTGCTGATACACTACAAGGAAACCATATAACCTCTTGAATATATACAATATGAAAAAGTGCAGCGCTAATAAACAAATTAAATGTGCTATATCAGAAACTGGCCACACCCTCAAATAGACAGTATGAAGTCCATAGGAACAATGTCCGGTAAATAACAAATGGATGAAATGGTGACTTTGTTACTCCCAGTGAGGCACTCGTCAAAACCGTGTAGGAAATATATGAAATGCGCATTAGGTAAGCGCAATATTAATAGCCAGAGGTTCCCTCTTATCCTGTGGCAGGTGCAGTTCACACTGGACAGGCTGTCCCACAATACTGGCGCCTCGAGAGATCTTCTCTACTGGTGGAAGCTGCGATGGGGGTCAGCTTATATGAGTCACTCTCCTCTGGGCCTCAGGGTGGTCACCATATGGTCCTGGGGGGTTAAATGCTCGATGTGGAGCAGAGAATAGTGGCCATAGTGTAGTAGGTCATAATATAAATAATTTTATTAATGGTTAAAAGTGATGAACATACATAAAAGCAAATGGAGGCTATCGCCAATGAAATGTAGACAAAGCATGCAGCAAAACCGTTCATAAACCATTTAGAAAAACCATACATGCCTCAGACATCACGCCACCAGATCAAGGAGGTCCTGTGGCCCCCATAACTATCCAGCTGGTCAGAAGGGAGGAGCCATACATGCCTGAGACGTCACGCCACCGGATCAAGGAGGTCCGGTGGCCCCCATAACTATCCAGCTGGTCAGTTTTTCTAAATGACACATGAAATTTGGAGGTCTTTAGCTATTGACTCTGCAGACAGTTGGTGACTTGCGCTTCAGCATGCGCTGACTTCACTCTGTCATTTTACGTGGCCTACCACTTTATTGCTGAGTTGCTGTTGTTCCCAGTTGCTTCCGCTTTGTTATAATACCACTAACAGTTGACTGCGGAATATTTAGTAGCAAGGAAATTTCGCGGATGGACTTATTGCACAGGTGGCAACCTATCACAGTACCACGCTTGAATTCACTGAGCTCCTGAGAGCAACCTATTCTTTCACAAATGTTTGTAGAAGCAGTCTGCATGTCTAGGTGCTTGATTTTATACACCTGTGGCCATGGAGGTGATTGGAACACCTGAATCCAATGATTTGGAGGGGTGTCCTAATACGTTTGGCAATATAGTGTATCAGGAATATGACATATTTGGGGTGACATATTATCTAATGCTAAATAATATTTATATTGAAAATTTAGAGGACACATTTTTTCCTGTATAAATGTATTTCTTAGGAAAAAGAAAGTTTTTTCTGTGACACATTTTTCTAGTCATGATTGTGTATATATATATATAAGGTTAATTCTGCTTTAAATCAGTGGGTTTTGTTTTGTTTTAACCTTTGCTCTTCTCATTTAAGGCCTTTTTGGCTGTCAATCCTCTGTGTCAATCCTAACCTAGTCAAACCTTAGAAATTAGATTGTGTTTGGAAGATCTAACCACTGTACAGCCATTCTGTGCTAAGTATGCAGATACCTCTTGTGCTGGACACACAGGGGTTTATTTACTAAAGCTGGAGAGTCCAAAATCAGACTCACTTCTGCATAGAAACCAATCAGCTTCCAGGTTTCATTGCCAAAGCTTCATTGAACAAGCTGAGGTTAGAAGCTGATTGGTTTCTATGCAGAAGGGAGTCTGATTTTGGACTCTCCAGCTTTAGTAAATAAACCCCATAGTATCTTGAGGGAACAATAGCAATCAGCCATGAAATCCATTCCTCTGACCAATTCCCCACCATTTAGCTTGGTAGCAGTCAAGACTCAGAGCAACCCACAGACAAACATTCATTTTTATATCTAACCATTATTTTCCAGATTGAGTGAGCCCCTCCTTCTGCTTGGCTGTTATCCTGGTAGTCTAGCATTAATACTGATTTAGAATAAGTCAGATCAGAAACGTCTTTAGCCACTATCAGCATGCTTGTCTCCTGTGAGTGACTCAAACAGGTCAATTTACTAAAGGCAAATAGACTGTGCACTTTGCAAAGAAATTTACTCTGGAGCCTAGGGAATGATGTGAAGCTCTGCTGACTTCCATCATCCAATTATGTACAAGCAAAAATGCTGTTTTCTTTATTTTCCTTGCATGTGATTGGATATACTTTGCAAAGTGACGTTTCACCTCTTTGACTAAGCTCTGGAGCAAATGCTCCTACAGAGTGCAACTGCACTTGCAAAGTACACAGTCTATTCACCTTTAGCGAGCCAGAGGTTGTGACAGCCAGGCAGCTAGCACTTTCAGAAAAGAGGCGAGCAATGGCAGACTCCAAGGCTCTCCCCTGACAAGTTTCCTTTAATCACATTTCATTATGGATTAATACAGAAAAACGGCTCAGCCTTGAAAAGGATTTGCTAGTGACTCCTAGAGACTGATTAAAATACAGCCATTTATTGGCGCATCTGTCAGGAAAAAAAAATGCTCCTGTATTTAAATGTTGGGAAAAAATTCAAGACTGATGCAACAGAAAATCTTGCTATAAATGTTGCAGTGTTAAGAAAAAGCATGGTTGTAGTGACTGAATAGAAAGAGAAATCTCCAGTGGCTGGCAGTGATAGGATCACTAGGAAATTGTCTAGTTCTTCTCTGCTCACAGAGCACACACAGAGAACTGCAACATCAGTATGCACACATTTGCAGAGCAAAGTCAGAGCAGAGGAGAAACGGGCAGGGAACCGGAGAGAATTTATACACTTCTGTTGTCTTTTCCTACAGTAACTACAAAGTACCTGTCACCAAGGCAGTGTGCTATAACGTTTAACTATCACTACTATACAGTATAGTCCACATGCTTTAATATTCCTCTATTTTCTGTATATCCCTATGAGTTATAAGTCATCATTGTGACCTTACAGAGTTGCTTTGCTTGGCATGTGTCCCTGCATTTATATAGAACTACCATGCTGCTATGCTTTTCAGTTTATAAGGGTTTTTTCCTATCAGACCTCTCATCCTGCAATATAGACATTTTACATTTAGGAATTTTCAAATTTATTATAATTTATAAAAGTAAACACTTCCAGAAATAATTATAAGGGGTTCCATTGCTGGCTTCCTTCTAAATGTGCTAGTTGTCTGGCTATATCACTTACCCACTGGCTTAAAGAGAAACTCCAGGCAAACAGTTAAATTATTGCTCCATTTTTATATTCCTGATATTTGTATGTTGTACCATGTACATGCATGATAAAATATCCTTTTCTTTTTGTATTGCATTCTTTTTGGTGAAACAGCTGGTGTTCGTGCCAGTCCCCTGCTTTCCTATTTCCTATCCAAACTGACCACACCTGGGCATGGAAGTACACCCATCCCAGTGTGATCACTTTTCTACTTTTCATTTTATTTGGGAGCATAGTATGCCTATAATCCAATGGTCAGACATCTGTTGACATGCCCCCTTGCACAAATAATCACTGGGAAGATCAGTGTGCTGCTGTTTCACTGCCTCCTGCTGACACTCCCCCGCAATCTCCACCTCCAGCTCTTTAGGCTTCTATGCAGCTGAGAACAGTAGTCATATGATCACTTCTAAAAAAAAAAATAAAAATGTATACACTCACTGGCCACTTTATTGGGTACACCTTACTAGTACCAGGTTGGACCCCCTTTTGCTTTCAGAACTGCCTTAATTATTTGTGGCATAGATTCAACAAGGTGTTAGAAACATTCCTCAGAGATTGTGGTCCATATTGAGATGATAGCATCACGCAGTTGCTGCAGATTTGTTGGCTGCACGTCCATGATACGATTCTACCACATCCCGAAGGTGCTCTATTGGATTGAGATCTGGTGACTGTGGAGGCCATTGGAGTACAGAGAACCCATTGTCATGTTCAAGAAACCAGTTTGAGATGATTTGAGCTTTGTAAAATGGTACATTATCCTGCTGGAAGTTTCCATCAGGGGTACACTGTAGTCATAAAAGGATGAGCATGGTCAGCAACAGTATTCAGGTAGGCCGTGGCATTTAAACAATGCTCAACTGGTACTAAAGGGACCAAAGTGTGCCAAGAAAATATCCTCTACACTATTACATCACCACCACCACCAGCTGAACAGTTGATACAAGGCAGGATGGATCCATGCTTTCATGTTGTTTATACCCAATTCTGACCCTACTATCTGAAAGTCACAGCTGAAATCGAGGCTCATCAGACCAGACAATATTTTTTCAATCTTCTATTGTCCAATTGGTGAGCCTGTGCAAATTGTAGCCTCCGTTTCCCGTTCTTAGCTGACAGGAGTGGCACCTGGTATCTTCCCAGTTGTGCGTTCAGAGATAGTATTCTACATACCTTGGTTGTAATGAGTGGTTATTTGAGTTACTGCTGCTGTTCTATCATCTTAAACCAGTCTGCCCATTCTCCTCTGACCTCTGACATCAACAAGGCATTTTCATGCACACAACTGCCACTCACTGGATATTTTCTCTTTTTCGGACCATTCTCTGTAAACCCCAGAGATGGTTGTGTGTGAAAATCCCAGTAGATAAGCAGTTTTTAAATACTCAGACCAGCCCTTCTGGCACCAACAAACATGACACATTCAAAGTCACTTCAATCCCCTTTCTTCCCCATTCTGATGCTCGGTTTGAACTTCAGCAAGTCATCGTCGCCACGCCTAGATGCCTAAATGGATTGAGTTGCTGCCATTTGATTGGCTGATTAGCAATTTGTGTTACCAAGCAATTGAACAGGTGTACCTAATAAAGTGGCCGGTGAGTATATATACACACGCAAACATTTTACCTTGCATTTCTGTTTTAATGCGAATGGGTTGTTTTACAAATTAAGAGTTCACATATACTTTATATCTAAGGCTATAATACACATTTTAAAGAAATTTAAGCTGCCAAAGGAGTTGTAGTTCTGTTCATCCAGTCCTGAAGTTTAAACAGTTATGCCAGACAGTGGGCAGGTTGGTGACTTTTCTTTACTGCTGTTAGTTAGTATAGCTTAGTTATCTTCTTACCCCGATTGTCTATTAGATAGTGAAGAAGCAGCTACAGATTTATAAACTCATTCATCTGTTGTATTTTTCTTAGAAAGTTCCATGGAAGTACTGTGCACTGTACTTGGAAGTACTATATATTTGCATATAGCACTCCTGATTATCTCCTTGTATTGCCCCATACTGAGTTCTGCTGTACAATAAGTTACATAAGGCTAATATCATGTCAAATATATATATATATATATATATATATATATATATATATATATAAATGTACAGTTACTGTAACATACAGTTACTGAAATACAATGTCTGATTTTAATATGCAATGACTGATTTTGAAATATGCAACGGGATGTACCTGTGTTGTTTGTATCTGCTTGAAGTTCTGCTGAGAAACATTTTTGGTTTACTAACCTGGAAAAAATATTTCAACCAGTACATTTGGAGCAAAATTGAAAGCCTTTTTCTGTATAATTGTTCTAGGTCAGCTTGACAACCAGGCAACTGCATTTGAAGCTTGGGACAATGGGAAGAAACAATACTAGCAGCTGCATTCTCCCAGGAAAGATTTATTTTAAAATATTTTAGGAATACAAAAATATGCAGTATATTCATATATCTGTACAGTATTGTACACTGAGAGATATGCTAAGATAAAGAGAATATATGCATATGTATGCTCTTATCCTGCCAGCAGCATGTAGGATGAATTAACATGCTGTACACATATTCTTAAGGGCATATGCTCAGCATATTTGAAAAAGTAAAGACTTTCCTTCATTTTTAATGATGACCGCACCCATTTTACTGTGAAATCTGAAGCTTACCGGGTTGTATTCCAAGATCTAACTAAGTTCATTGTGCACGTGGATGAGTGAAGTGCTGGGTGTCCAAGACTTTATGTCACAGTCTATCTGTGCAGGTCTCTTGTAAGATCATTGTAGATTTTGTTCTCTAAAGTTGTCTGATTTAAAAAAGATAAAAATCTGTAATGTCTACTGGAGCATTTAGTATATATTCTTAACATAAGTAAAAATGTCCCAATAAAAGCGCTTGAGGAATAGTCACATAAATAAACGTGTCATGATGCTAAATCCAGGACCAAAAATACCAGAAGGGTCTCTGTGACACTAAACTTGTAGAGTAAGACTCAATTCAATTTATTGTTGATAAAACCATTTACTCTCTGCTTGATTGGTCTTATTATTTCAGCCAGGGCTTAAATATACAACGTTCAGTGAGGAAAACAGTACATAAACAATAAAGGAAACCTATTCATAGCGGTAAATGCTTACATAGCTCCAAGAGTACCAGCGGCGACGAGCTGGTTTTGGTAAAAAGGATCATGGTGTTGCCTGCTAATGACTCCGGTGTGGCCATGGGCATATCCATTGCTTGCCAATGGGGGCCACACTGCAGTTTCCTTTATTGTGTTTTACTCTGCAAGGTTAGTGCTTTTTTGGTCCTGGATTTAGCATCATAACACTTTTATTTATGTGACTATTCCTCAAGTGCTTTTATTGGGACATTTTGACTTGTGTTTGTTTCCTCACCACTGCTGGTGTCATTCCTGAGAAGCAGCTTGGGATTAGCAGTTACTATGGATTTAAGTTAATGTATGTCACTGCCTAATTTTTAGCACCTAAACTTTGTGGTATATGTTATGTTTTCTTAATGTAGCTAAAAAATGTATTTGTTCAGTTCCTCCCTATGCAGCATGCATCAGCAGATATGATTGCCATGCAGAACTCATTGTGGAACACACTTAAAATGGGCACTACTATGGGGGATCACCACCAGGAGTCCTTGAGCAAGATTGCTGCAGCCACAGTAGTGGGGTATAACTGCTTTGATGACTATTTCTGGGCCACCAGCAACATAGTCTGCTTGCACTGTGTGACAAGTCAATTTACACATTGCTAGATGACCCTTTATGAGCTACAATTTTGAAATGTAGTGTCACTAGTTCCAGACAAAAAATTTGAATTTTCCCGACGTCTACCTAGTGTCAAATTGGAAGGGAACCAGATTACAAACTATAGTCATCTGTGTCTGTATACAGCTATAAAGGCCTTTGACGTGATATTTTCTTAAATGACAAATAACCTATATAATATTGTCCTGGAATGAATAGCCAACAAGTGATTCATTCCAGTGCGGCGCCGCCTTGATACATTAGTCTGCTGGTCCAGTGCTGCAGAAAAAGTACTGGTATTACAGCAATGAGGAATTTATCCTAGAATCACTGCTCCACACCTGAGATTATATCTCCTCCAGTAAATAAGAAAAAATAGCCATTTCAGTGATGTAGTTAGAAAGAAAGCAAGGAAAACAGCAAATTGCTTTTCAAGCTGGAGAAATTACATAAAATTACTCCAAGAGAGAACAAACTGGTAAACCCGTAATTGGTCTTCCACCTAGATTAAGTTCCTGTCAATGCTCAGGTGTTAGCTGCATGGGTCTTGCAAAAAAACTGCTCACACAAAATCCAATTACAATACTTACTAACAAATAAGTCATGCAGTCCATACTGTAAAACATTTGCTCTTTCACAGGCAGTATGTTCTGGTATTGGTGCTATGCAGATGTTCATTGCACACTGGGAGAATAGGCAGAAGCCTACATTGTACAATGAGAGCCAAGAGGGTCTGCAGAGAAGCTACTGTATATTTCATAGGCTTAAGACTTAATCAACACTACTGCAATCTGATTTTCAGTGCAATTATGTAGTGCAACTTGGATGTGGTTTGCAAATTCTGTGGGGCCAAAACTGTGCTGGAATCACACCAAAGTAGTACAAGAACTTTTTCCAATATCATGCCTTGCTGAGTTGCATTGATGAGAATGGGCACCATTGAAAACAATGTGATTTCCATTGTCATGCGATTCTCTGTGACTTAAATCACACTAGCGTGAATGGAGTCTAAATGTGAAAAGCCTCAAATGTGCAGTTGGTATTAATGTAGTTGATTTGTGCATGTCGTAGGCCTGCAAAGTTACAGGGTAAAGTGTCACTACTGTGTAAGTTTGTTATGAGGATAAAGAAGAACTTGGTGCTACTAATGGATCCAGCCCTTTTTTGTCTTCAAATCCAACTTATTGAGAAAGCACAAAAAGTCCACACAGCACTTTCAAAGTCTAGTGAGTTTACTGTTAGGCAGTTATGCATACAAACTACAGTCCCAGAACACCTTGGTTTGTTTAGCACCAAACTGCTTAGTCCTAAGGTTTGTCAGGGTTTTCTAGGTAGTCCAACCCTAGCTGGCCTAGTTTTCAGATTTACATGGATATGTGTAACATACAGATATTTTGGAGAAAAACACAGAGCAGTGCACTCTCTATATAGTCCCAGCGGGACAAATAAAAGAAAACTGAGAGGTTGCCATATTAACTAAGCAATGTTAGTGCAGCAATATCCCCCACTGAGTTATTGTGTTCTGACAGGGGGACTACTCCCCTCCCCCCCTGGTCAGAACACGCTAATCAGCACTCACAGCCATTGGCTGCAAGTGCTGATCGGATGCTGGTTTTCAAATATGTCCATTCGATAAAAGTCAGTCATTATCAGACAGGCTGCTGTACACATGAGCCGATTGTTGGCCAGTTTCTGTTGAATAGGCCGATACCAGGCAACATTCAGCCCGTGTGTACCAGCATTAAAGCACCAGGACTAAATGGTTTACACCCACTTGTCTACAAAGGATTGAGTTCAGCTATATCTAAGCCATTATGATAATTTTGTAGAAATGACCAAATTGGTAGCAATGGATTACCCAGTAAGTACAGACCTGTAAGTTTAAGTAAGTACTCCAGTAGTGAAGGTACATGGGGTTTTTCTAAAAGATCCCATACAAGAGTATCTGCTGGAAAACAATATAAAAAGGAATAACCAACATGGATTACTGTTTGTCAAGCACATCTTCATGTAAGGAAGTGGGCATAAAACTTAGAATCGTGGTTTAGGATATGTGTATCTCAACTAACTTTGCTCAAGCTCTTTTACATAGCTCCCCACAAAGAGCAAGGCATAGAAAAGTCATGGAGACTTGAACAAATTGGTATACTTCTGGCTAATACTGACAATGAATTGCAAACCTAAGTTCATTCACCAGCCTAGATGCCTTAGCATTGCTTTTTTTTTTAAATTGCTACCAAGACTATCTCAAATGAGAAACAGAGTGCTGGACAGGGGCGGACTGACCATTTAGAAACTCGGGCACTGCCCGAGGGCCCGGGGTCAATAGGGGGCCCCATGAGATGCCCCTGGTACATTTTTCATAGGCTTTTTTGAGTTTGGGCAAGGACACAGGGGCTCCATGATCCCCTATTGCCTGGGGGTCCCATGAGTTGTCAGTCTGCCCCTGGTGCTGGATGAGCTTTATAACATGAACCATATGTTTTTACTTCATTGTCTTATACTGTATTTAGGGATCAGGTACAGGTAGCTAGATAGACTTACAGGATACTTGTGTGCCTGCATCTTCTCTTGTTTAGTAGAAACTTTATTTTAGAAGCTCTAATGAGCATCTTTGGAATTGAGGTCAGGCTGCAACTTGCTGTTAAAGTTGCTAGTTAAAGGAGGATTAAGAAATAGTAATTGGTTGTGGTAATGTTCCTTTCGGCCTTACTGCTGTAACCTTGTTAGAGAAGGAGAGTCTGCGTTTTGGTGTGCAGCTTCAGACTGATAGGAAACCCTTCACTTGCTGGACTGCAATGTGAAATGTTATAACCTCATAAAAAATAATAAAAATTTGTGACTCAGTATAGAGGTGGGAAGAGCTGGAAGAGCTCTTGCAATGGGTGAATAACTAGGGCATGTGTGTTATATGCAGTAACAGTCTTTTGGTCATGTTGAGTGTTCTGAGCCAAAGAAGACAAGTTTGTTCAAGCGAGGTAGCAACCACTGGAGCTGCCAACCAGGGAAATATTTACAGACTATCTCTCAGTAATGTAATTTGATTGAGGTTATCCATAAAGTCTATCAATAAAATGAATTCCTTTAAACAGAATGCATTTTTTTTCAGCATCAGGCTAACCACTGTACTACTACTGTACCAGAAATGAAATCTAGCGTGATTATAAATGGGACAGATCATGGTATGAAATGTGCACTTTTTATATGCAGTATACTAGTTGTTTTACACGAACGCTGACCAAACTGGAAAAAGAAGTATATAAGCTATGTCTTTTTATTTCTGTAGATTGCTTTGCATATATCAAAACATTTTAGCAAGAGAATTTCAGTAAAAGAAAGTCTTGTTTGTCCCAATAAATTAAACCTTTATTACAATTGTATTTTAAGTAATGGCAAAGTTATTGCTGGATCATTATACACATAGCTGAAATGTAATATTACAGTGCTGGAACTGAAGTGGTTAAAAAGCCATGTCAATGTCATATTTACATTGTTTGCCTAGCATGCAGGTATTTACATTTTTGTGAAGCATACCATAGTCTTGCAACCATATGCTATACATTTTGGTTAGTTGCTGGCAACAGGATATAATTACAAGTACCTCTTTGGCATCTTCTCACCTCCTGGCCTGTCTGTAGCCTGAGCACTGTTGACTTTGTTGTTTAGTCAATACACAGTGAATGAATTATGAATAACGCCCAGCACAGGCAGTACATTGAAGCACAGCAGTCACACCGGTACACTGCCCACTGGTACTGTCTGTATACTATACTTTATGCCATATATGCTATTTTCTGGCATTTTCTATTCACAGCACCGGTCCTTAAGGCCTCATTCACATGGGCCACACTCCCTTGAGAACATCAGGGGATCTGTGAGCTGATCCCCTGCTGATCGGACTAGAACAGGTGGATGACACATCCATGTCTGCTCACCCAGATACAACCAATCTGCTATGGATGGAGACCTTTGCTTTTATTTTTAGTAGGCCACATCAGATCCGGAGGTAGGTGGGTATAAACAGACTTTTGCCTGTCCACAGGGATAATTGGAGTTTATGATCAGGTCTACCTGAAAAAGTGATAGGTGGATCTGATCATAACGCTTTTCTGAAAGGGGCCCAATAGTATACTGGTGACAATTCTTCAACTTTCCTTGACTTCGGCATACTTTATGTTAAGATCAGTTAAACTATTGTCCCTGGTGGCGGTGACAGAGAGGTCATTAGGGGCCCCATCAGGTATGTTTTCTTGTGCTAGTTTAGGAAATCATGCTATAGGAGGCTGCATGTCAGAAAAAATATTTAAAAGCACAAGTATCCCTATAGGAGTACATGGGAAGTAACATTTTTGCTCCCTGCCATTATTTCAGTGATCTTGGTTTCTTTTTTTCACATCAGGTGCTTTAGGACTGCAGGTTATATTGCCCTCTGAGTCAAAAACAATCCCTAATCACTCCTTAGGAATACACACTTCTTGACAGTGTTTTATAATTTCTTCAAATTAATGTGTAATGATGAATCAATTAAGGGAAATTGTTTTTTTCACAGCAATGCTAGGTGATGGACGGCATGTTAATGAAATGAAACCTTGACATGCTCATCAGGATAGATCTTGCAGTAAAGCAAGCTTAAACATTGCTAATTTTAATATCTCTATGTGATTGCGGAATAGCATAAAGTCACAGTATAGGAAATCAACAGTTTAGAAACCCCTGTACAGAGTCATGTTAAAAGTCAGCATTAGGAGTCAGCATTAAAAGTCCTGACTCAGTCTTTTCAGATTATTGAAAAATCTATGGAGTGAACAGTGATGTAACAAATTTACTCTATGGGATCTATTTATCCATGTTTTCACACAAGATTTACACAGCATTTGTTCAAGATTAATTTAGTTTACTTTAATCAAAGTAGTAACATTTGTTGTGAATGTTGTGTGAATTCACATTCATAAATAGACCACCAAATGTTGATGCCAAGATCTGATGGGCTGGAAACTTTTGTATTGTAGTCTGATGATCAAGCAGAAAATCAGTAATGAACTTAAATAAGAATGGCACATTTTTGTATCTATATTATTAATTAAAATCTCTTGTGAATGTATTATTCTTGATTACTATGTCAAGTTCCGACATTTCCCTCTTGTTTGGTTATTGTTGACTGGAGGGTTAGGGTTAAATTTAAAGTTAGGATAGAAAAATTATTGTTAAGGTATAAGATTATTGTAGTCCCCTTGTTTTAAACAGGGGCTACTAGTAAATTTAGTTGTTAGCTTGGCTCATTTGTAGTCTTTTGGTGATTTGGGTTCACCCCTAAGTCTGACATAGCTGTGGAGAAAGTATATATATTTGGGGAGGTCAAGTGATTTGGGTCCTCCCACCCAGACCTTGGTCATGTGTGGATCTGTGAGGAACAGCTGCGTTGGGTAGGCGTAAAGCCTAAGGCCTAGCCATGTACTCTAGGATCTGCAAAGGACAGCCTGTTAACTGCTAGAGATGGATTACTGAGATGAAGGTATAAGGTGAAGAATAGGCAACTCATTCTCCAGGTAAAAGTACTTTATTAATAAAGGGTAGCGTATGCAAGTTACAGCAGCTGTTGTAACTTGCATACCGTAATCTTTATTAATAAAGTACTTTTATTGGAAGAATGAGTTGCCGACTTTTCACCTTATACTCTCGTGATGTTTAAAATGCCAGGAATACACTGTGAGCTTTGGAACACCATTGGTCTACCTACAGGGAAAATCAACCTAGGCGTACACTTTCGTTTGTGAGTTCTGAGATGAAGTATCAGAGGTTACTCTTGCATGAACCGGGGATTGTGAAGAGCATGGGTGTCAGGAATGGACTCAGCACTGGTGGTGGGACTCACCTGCCGTGTGGGCTGCAGTACCAGGGCTGACCAGCGGGTGCTCTCAGCAGCCAGAAGCTCACTCCTGCAGTCAGCCAACACCTGGGGCTGATTGCAGGAGGTGTATTTAAGGAATGACCAGGCCTGTGATCAGTGCCTTGGTGTATGTTTCCCATGAGCCCCTGTACCTGGTATCCTGTGTTCCTGCTTATCTGCCTAGTTGCTGACCCTGCTTTGATCCTGACCTCTGCTGACCGTCTCCTGTTGAACCCCTGGCTAGCCTGACTATCCTTCTGCCTGATCCTCTGTACCGCGCTGCCCGTGAGTTACTGAACCCGGCTTGTGACCCTGACTATTCTCTGCCTGCTCCTCCAGTACCTCACTGCCCACACGTTGCTGACCTGGTCTGCCTGACTACGCCTGACGCTACCCAGACGATCCATCCATCCTGCATGGATCCAGTCACTACTGTCCAAACCTGCCAGCCCCTTCACATCAGACTTTCCCCCGGTACATACCCTCGGCGGACCCCTCTACCACAGTTGGGTGCACTCAGGGGCCGCGACCTGGTCTCAGTCCTGTGCCAAGTCCATCCTCACCATCAGGGGCTCTGGTGAAAAGCCAGACTGGGTCTTAGACTCCGCGCCCTGGGGAATCCTGGTCTGTGGGTCACTAGAGATCCCACCGGGCGGTGCCTGACAGTACCTTACAGCCCGCCTGACCATTCCACCTCTCCAGCCCTGACTACACCTGTGTTCCTGAAGCCTGCTACTTCCCTGTGTCAGTCCACACATTTCTGGTCATACCCGGATCCCTAACAATGGGAAAGCATCAAGACAGACTCATCCAAAGAGTCCCTGCATGGTACAGGGAATTTTTGGTTGCTGTAGGAGACAGCTGTTGCTATGGACGTACAGAACATTGAGTGCAGATCAAAGGCTCTTTTTCTGTACTGCGGCCTGCCTGGCTATTTTTGTTTAAGGAGTCTGGTGGTCTGTGTGCCCACTGTTCCAGGGTGTCCTGTGCCTTAACCATCTCTCCCTAAATTTTGTCATTGTGAGCAATAAACTCACTTTTGTTCAGCCTAAAAAAGAATGGTGCCCATATTTGTGCATTGATGGCCACCATGCCTAGAAACCAGCACCCTGAGGTGAAATGTCAGCCCTCCTTGATGCCAGGGGTCAGGGGGTGCTACATTAGGCTTAGTTTTTATAGAATATGTGCTTGATTAGTGTTGGGTTGTGATTTAGTGTTTAGAGCAAATGTTTAGGCTAAGAAATAGAGCACAGGTTTAGGCTTTGTCTTAGGGCTAAGGAGCCTACCTCCTGATTGTAAGCATTTGACCATTGGTATAAAGCATGTTAGGGTTTTACCACTGATCAGCTTCAATCTGTTAAATCATCATAAACCTTTTTTGACCTAGACTTGTCTTATCCATAAATACATTTTGTAAAGAAACCTATGAACAAACCTGCTGTCATATGCATTTATAAGACATTTGTAATCACAATGAAATGCATGTAATGTCTTTTAATGGTATAATTTACAGTTTGCATTTACAGTTTAAGTCTGACATTCAGTTTAAGTCTGACATTCAGTTTAGCTGCAATAAAAAGAATAGAATTCTGTCATGGGGGAAATCAGATATTGTGTGTAAATGTATGTAAACTCTGGTACTGTAAATTTAAATGCAGGTGAACTTGATCTGGAAAGTATAACATTTGATATACTTTCCAGATAATTTCTTGTGGATCTAAATAAACCTAATGCAAGAGGCTTGTGTAAATGAAGCCTAAGATATGCTGTTTCCAGGAATACAAAATGGTGACTTTTTAAAATTGATTCCTCATGGTGCTAATGTTGATAATTTAGTAATAAAATGCAATTTTGTAAAAATCCATAGCATCCAATCATGGATTTACTTTAATTGCCTAACATGAATTGCTTTAATTAAACCTCATTAGATTAGAATCTATAGGCTAAGGCTATGCCACATTTACTTTGTCAGTGTGCAGTACAGAAGGTCACGTTCAAAGAATGCCACAGATCTGTAAGATGTGACATTGGGCACCATCAGATCATGTCCATGAACCACCCTAGTGCCTAGTATACACAGGCAGTTTGTTTTGTTCAACCTAGCAAGCTGAACGAAAAAAAATCTGAGGATCTCGCTGTGTTAACTATGCGATGTTAGTACAGTGAAGTATGGTTTGGATGCCGAATGTCTGCTGTTTTTCCAGCATGCCTGTTCGACAGAAGCCAGATGTTCGGCCGGCTTCTGTGGGCCTGGTTCCTGTAAACTTGGGTGAATATTGGCTGAATATTGTCCTGTGTGTACCAGACCATGTTTATGTAGTCGTTGTAAAATACTGTATGCAAAATTTGAAATGTATAGGTCATGGATAGCTTACTGTAGATAAGCCCAAGGAATATGAGGACTATTAAATACTCTGTATAAAGGGCAGATTGGCCCCAGTGAACCTGAGGACTCATTAGTACTTTGTATGATGTAAGAGAAGCAAAGAGAATATCAGTGCTGTGAGAAGGGAAAAAGTGACCCCCAAAAAACATGAGGGCCTTTCAGTACTCAGTATGGGTAAGTTTGACCCCAAAGAGCATGATGACAGTTCAGCATGTCAGATTTCTAGCATGTGATTATTGCCAGCGGCTATAGCCTCTAGTAATGATCACTGTGTTCTCCCAGCAGGAACGGCTCTCTGTGCTCCCCCCCCCCTACCAGGAGAAAACAATTGCTCCATGAGAGATATTCCCCCATTAACACTGGCTGTGTTAAAGGGGGAATTCAAGAAATTTTCTTTCCTGCAACCTGTTGTTGCAGGAAAGAAAATCACATCACTCATGGCCTGTTTTAGGCAGCATGTGCCTAAAATTTAAAGGTTACTGCACAGTCACCAGGATTCATTTTACTATGTCATCTCTGTGCTAGCCTCTTAGCCCACAATTTAGTTGTTGGCCCTAAAGCTCTGTACACACGATCAGAATATCGGATGAATGATCGTTTATTTTTTTCTGCATGCTAGTCTCATATCAGAAGTGAACAGGTTACTAAAGTTAGGAAATTTCTTTTTAACGACGGAATAAATATTCTGAAGAATGTAATGTATTTGTATTGTACTGGTTAAGATCCGCTATCATACGATAAAAATGTTCATGCTTGTCTCTTCTATTTTTTTGGGACGATTGCTGAGTACTAACGATCAGATTATTGTACAATCGCTTTAAAAGCAGCATTTTTTGCACGATGTTCTGATTGTGTATTTGGGGCATAAATGATGCTCCATTCTTTAAATGTGAAAAGAAGATGAAGACATTTTCACAAGCAGCATTTCTTTAAGCCCCCCAGTCATATCAAGCCCGATTTCAAAGTAGGGTGACTTGCCTGTCTCAGGTGAGATTTGCAAGACATCTGACACAGATGTCTATGGAAATCGCACCAAAAATAGTGCATGCACTACTTTAGAAATCCGTGTGGCTCTGACCAAGTTGGAATCGCACCGTTGTAAGTCTCATGGCATGCAAATCGCATTCCAAGTCGCACCGGGTGTGACTGGGGTGTAAGAGGTGATAAATACCTTGAAGTGTTACACTTAAAAATTAATTAGTGCATGCACCTAAAAACATCTCTCAGGGTAGGTCTGCTTTAAGGTACATCTAAAAGCTCCTGTGACAGTTAATACGGGTCTCAAATCCACTTACTATGTAATACACAAACACAAAGTAATACAAATCTTTACCTTCCCTGAGTTAAATCATCCTTCATCTGTATCTCACACAGTCCTTCCAATGTGAATCTGTATGCTTGTAGTGCCAACCAAGACAAACTGTGTTCAAATCCACCAAGTGCTCCACTCCTGTGTGGTCCTCCACCACCATGAACTCACCAGAAAGCTACTTGGTCAGTAGCCTGTTACTCTTCACTAAGAGATCCTAATTATCCACTCTCCAGTGCTGTTACAGACCCGGCTTGGACCTTGGGAAAAAGATGCTCACCACACGGAGCCCTAGAATTTGTATATACGTAGTGTAGTAATTTAATAATCATAAAAGCATTACATATAAAAAATATTCCATGTGGAAGGAACGTATCAGTCGCGGTCACACATACCAAGATGACCGGTGCTCCGATTCACGGACATGGTGGCATGACATCAGCACGTAGGCTCCATCCAACACGTATCATTCACATGCATGTCCTCGGGCACAACCATTCCACTTAGTGGATTCACATTGGAAGGACTGTTATATACGGTATATTTTTATTCTTTTGCACTTGACACTTTTACAAAATATTTATTTGCATATTTTCACTCAATGATTTGGAATATTACTTGGATAGACATTTTATGCGCTGCACTGTTTTGCTATTTAGGAATTGATGAGTCTTTGGCTGGGGAGTAAGAGAAAGTTGTAAGTGCAGTTTCTGTTACAATTATAGAAGCATTCCAGGTTTGGATATGTTTACATACAGTAGTTACATTGGTCCAGGCCCTGCAGTGGGCACCTACTTCACTAGTGATCTCCATTAGCTTCCATGTCCCATGCCAAGCATCTGCCCTATAACATTCTAAATGCAGGAGGTCAGCCACTCAGCACGGGCACCATTCATTTTCCCAATGAATGCAAAGCATTTCCTGATTGGACAAGGTGGAGAGGGAGGGTGGTAATGTCACGCTCTCCACCTTGTTCAATCAGAGAATTCTTTGTATTCTTTAGAAAATGCAAACCATTCTCCTAATGGTATCTATGCCCAGCAGCCAACCTCCTGTATTAACAATGCAGCAGGGCAGCCGCTTGGCACAGGACCCAGAGGTCAGAGGTCACTGTAGTAGTGGTGCCTACTATATTGATTTCCAGCTTCTGGAGAAAATGGTCAGGTATGATAAATGCATAGTTATGCTTAAGCTGGGCTAGTTTACCTATGTGAAAATATCCATACCTGGTATATTTAAGTGCTGCAAAAGATACATTTTTTTAAATTATATTCGAACCAAAGAACCTAGTACTGCCAGGCAGAAGTGCTAACCATTTAGCCACTGTGCTGCCCATATATACAAAGTACTTAAAGTGTTACTAAACCCACAACAGTAAAATCAGTCTGTATATACAGTAAAGCATGCTTGTTATACTCACTGTGGAACCTAAGGGGTTAGTCCTTTGCATTTTGTAGAAATGCTGTTTGATCCTGACTTCTCTGATTCTTCCCTTCTTCCAATGTCCCCCTTTTATATCCTGTTAAGAAATATTGTGTGTAGTCACTCTGCACATGCTCAGTTTGGTTTGTATTGCTTGAGAGTTTTTTTTTTTCTTGGGAGAGTGCATGTGATCAGCACAGGGCCAATCAGCGCTGTCCAGACAGAGGTCAGGGGTTCTGCATCCTCCTAGAGCAAAATAAAAACTCCTCCTATAAGCTTTAATCAGTGATTGGCTGGACACTGATAGATGTCACAAGACTGCTCTAACTGCTGATAAAAGGTATTTAGCAGTTTATATTTACTAAACTAATTGCACTTCCATGTTCTGTGTACTGTGGAAGACCAGATAGAGTGAATGCAGGGTCCTGGGTTTAGTAACACTTTATATCTGTATGGTCCTCCCGTGCTCTATGTCCCCTATTAGTTTATACGAAAAAGCTGCTAGCACCTTACTATATACCGATGGAAAATGACAAATTAGTCTTCAATTAGTAGCACTTTAAGTAAGTAAGTACTTAAAGTGGAACTTCTCAGTCAAAATTGACTATTTAAAATTTTAAAAGTAGACCCAGGGGCGTACTGATAACTCATGGGACCCCCGGGCAATAGGAGATCATGGGGCCCGTGTGTCCTTGCCCACACTCAAAGCACACCCAAAAAAGCCTATATAAGGTACCAGGGGCATTTCATGGGGCCTCCTACTGACCCCGGGCCCTCGGGCAGTGCCCGAGTGCTGGAATGGTCAGTCTGCCCCTGAGTAGACCATAGTTCTACCTAAACAATGCCATGAGTAGAACAATACATGGGAAAGAATACAAGCCAAAACATATATCATTTTGTAAGCATTCTTGTTTTGGATATCTGGCCTTATTTATTTCAGGTATTTATATAGCACTGTCAATTTTACACAGCACTTTTACATATATATATATTGTACATTTACATCAGTCCCTAATCCTCAATGGGTGTACAATCTAAGGTCCCTAACTCACATTCATACATACACATACTAGGGTCAATTTAGACAGGATCTAATTAACCTACCTGTATGTCTTTGGAGTGTGGGAGGAAACCTATGCAGGCACAGGGAGAACATGCAAACTCCAGGCAGGTGGTGCCATGGTTGGGATTTGAACCAACGACCCTAGTACTGCCAGGCGGAAGTGCTAACCACTAAGCCACTGTGCTGCCCATCTTATAATTACTGATGCTATTTTTAAAAGTAACCTGCTGTAGATGCTTAGCAATTAAAATATTACGTCATAATTAATGTGTAAATTATTAAAATATTAGGAGTAATGTATTTTCACCTTATGTCAGTTAACAAAATCATGACTGCTGACTAGTTTTCCTACACTTTGCACTTCTATTGTTCATTTTCTTTTATAACTTGAAGGCTTAATTTAACCCTGAAACCTTTAATGTCACTAAAATGATTGCAAGACCTGCTTAATGCTGTTCATGCATGCATGCAAATAGCAGGTTGCCCTTTTCTTGCCCTCCGCTGTGTAGTTTGACATGGCACATATACGGATCCTGGCAAGATTCCCATCTTGTCACTGTGTAAGCCGGCTATATGACAGCACATACTTCACCAGGAGAAATTTGCAAAACGCCCTGCAATATCTGGAGAGGCGGCTTGTCTTAAATCATAGTTGGCTATGATGAATTCCTACAGTGACTATATGCTGCATCTCTGGCATACGCAGTATGCCTCAGAGCCCTAAAAGAGAGCTTTGTGGCAACAGCCCATGTAGTGATTTGGACTGAACTGTAAGCTGGCACTCAAAGCAGTTCAAGTTCGATTAACATATGGAAGCCCCTTCTAATCTCAGTAGCTAATGGGTAAATTGCAAGCGCAGCAAACTGTTTAACGATTCATCATGCAATTAATATAATATACTTAAAAAGAAAAAAACATTAAAATGCTTCTAAAGCTGATTCAAAAAGAATTAGTAGTCACCCTTCACCATGCAATAACAGGTATAGAGAAAAAAAATCCAAACAAAAGCAGTTTGTTTTATAGCTAATGGATGTCTAATGCTTACTCCTAACAAATGTTAGACTGCATTTACCATATAGTTATTTCCTATACAATCATGTACAGTGTTTTGGTGAACATGTATGTTTAAGGTTTGTTGCACTGCAATACACTCTGTACACATTCTTTTTTATCTACATGCCAATGCTACATATTGGTGTGAAATGAAACCATAGGACTGAGGACATATTTTATTGGCCTCTGTTACAATTGTACAAAAAATGGCTCACAAATATACATTTACATATTCTAAATAAACACTGGAGGTCTGTTTATTAGTTTTTTTCAACCAAGATTTACACAACTTTCATACAAGATTTACACACTTTTCTAATTGAATTTAATTGAAAAACATGTGAATGCTGGGTAAAAGTTGTGTAAATTCTGGGTGAAAAGAATTAGGGGTCTATTTTATTATTATACAAATATTTATAATTTTCTGTCTAATAATCACACAACTTTCACCCAATCTTCACACATTTTTATTATATGAGTTTATCTGAAAAATGTGTGAATCTTGGATGAAAGTTATGTGAATCTTTAACTTGTCTTAACAAGACAAGTCCTATTGAAAGTAACTAGGCTACTACTAGCTCTACTATGACCTGGATAAATGAGAACCTTCACTGATATCTTGGTTGAAAATATATATAAATTTATTTATCTCAGGTACTTATATAGCACCGTCAATTTATACAGCGCATTACATATGGTGGTTCAAAGTGATTTCTCAGCAAAATAAAGTATAGAGACATGGATGGATGGGTGAGTTTGCTTTGAATATTATAAAGCAATTAAATAGATCCTCTTTAAGTAAGTTAACCCCTAGACACCAAGCGCATGCAAATATGCGGCCTCTCGGCGTCTGGTCCTTGATGCCATTAGAAAATACATATGTGCTGAGAGCACGCTTCCTGCGCACTCCCAGCACATATGTCCATGTCTCACAGAAAGGTCCCGATCTCCCCTTGCGATTGAGACCTTTTCCAATCATGTGACCGCCATGACAGCGAATCACGGCAGTCACATGACCCTGAAACCACGGCTGCCTCCCGGCTTCTGAAACTCTTAAAGGGCCGGGAGGTGCCAGAGCAAAGGGGTTAAAGTACAAGTCTACTTTAAAAAAAATAGCTCACTCTTCCTAGTCCCCTAAACTAATCTAAACTAAAACTCCCCCACCGAGATGATTACCTAACATTCCTCAACTCCTCTGAAATGTACAACCTTAGATGTTAAATCTCCTCCAGCACTGCCTGCAGTAAATCCTCACAGACTTGAATGTAACCATACTTCTGCATTAGGGACCCTACATGTACAACCCCATTCAAGTTCATGGGGTGTTACTGTGCAGCCACAACCAGTGCAGAAGTTTTTAGACAAACAAATAAACACCAGAGGAGTCTGAAACTGTCACAGAGAGATGCATTAGCACATGAGTGGGGGTTCAAGCTTAGATTCGGTTAGTGAACTACGGAGAGTGGGATTTCTTTTTAATTAAAGTGGGCAAAATAACAGGTTCACTTTACAGGAGAAATGTATAGACTTGTGTTTATTAATCTCACCTGTGCTTCCCCTACCCTGATCTACTGATAGACAACAAAGCCATAACTTACACTATGGCAATGCAACCTCCCACCCCACATGTGTTCAGGCAATAAGCGCTGCATTGCAGAGATGCGGCCAGAGTGTTCTACTAGCCAGCATTCTGCCAAAACCAGAAGTATTGGATTTGGCAGCTTGGCATTGGATCAGGGTGGTGCTGGCAAAATGTACTAATAGGAATCCATAACCTAGAGCTATTCACTAGGAAGCAAGCCACCGTAGCAAGCACCTACCCATGGGCTTCTACCCCTATAAGAAAGCTGTATTTTTCTTTTCCCTACTCGTTATTTATGAAACGCTACCATTATAGAGGGAAAAGCTTTTCATGACTTGCCCTTACTGTCAATTATTTTCAAATGTGATTTCACATTTTGTAAACTATTTATTGATGTAATCCAAACTGCACTTTTTACTTACTGATTCTTACAATGTGGAACAAGGCTGTGGATTATGTATGCAGGTAAGAAAGGGTTAAAAGAACAATTACCTAGCTCTGACCTTTCTATTGATCTGTGAACTTCAAGTAATTTTCAACAATGCAGTTTTGCAGATTTTGTGAAATGGATATGTGATGATCCTATGAATCTCCTGCTGAGTTGTGTTGGAAGTCCACTATGCATTTATTGCGGGTTCATCCTCAAAACTACTGATCCCAATGAAAGGCTTACATTCGAAGAAAACAAGGAAGCCTTCTATTTCCAGCCTTAACAATATTTTATGTACACTGCTTATTCCCATTCCCTACACATGTAGGGAAATGGGGTGACTCTTACAATAAATTTCAGGGAAAGTGCATAACTCAGTGTTGAATATTCCCTCTGTTGCATTAAAAAGATGCTAAAGGTGTTTCCTTGTTACATTGAAGCACATTCCTAATTAATTAGGAGAACCCTGTGGAGTGGCTGTTTTGCTTGACTGTCAAATAGATGGCATACTGGGATTGGTGGGTGGTAAAATAATTAACATAACAATGCTGTCCTATATAGAATGGGGAAAATGGAAACTAAATAACAGTAAATCTCTTTAACATACATTATTTGATTTCATTACAGGTAATTAAGAAATACACAAGATGAATATTCAGGCACAACTACAAAGTAGAATTTAACTGGCTCTAGTCAACTGTGTTTGGATCAGTTGCATGCAATCTATCTGCTATACA
This sequence comes from Staurois parvus, assembly GCF_062004578.1. Taxonomy (NCBI): domain Eukaryota; kingdom Metazoa; phylum Chordata; class Amphibia; order Anura; family Ranidae; genus Staurois; species Staurois parvus. The sequence goes on from NW_028317941.1 coordinate 3,845,074, forward strand.
GAGGGTTCTCCATTTATGTCATGTTTTATCTTAGTCCATGCATATGCAATTTAATATTCACATAATTTAAACAATTGTTTTTCATTGAAAATGATGGTAACTACTATAGCTGTGTTCCATAGGCATACATTTGGTTCTGACTGCATGCTATAGCTGTGAATCATGGGGCCTGCCATGCAATAAATTCCTTTAATCCATCAAAATAATCAAAATTCCAATAAACATACAGAAAAAAAATGTCAGCAAAAGTGTAATTGGCAGATCAATATTCAAATACTCTATTGTGTACAGTATGCCTGCCGGTATGGGAATGGAGTATAGGAATAAGGCAGAACAGTACTCTGTATACTATACAGAACCATGCGGGAGCTAACTGGATGCAGTAGATGGGATTGTAGACTATTTACAATGCTGTCCTTTATGGCTGCCATTAGACTATTTAGAGTTCTCTAAACGGATGATGTCTCTCCCAACTTTAGCTTTCCCACTCATTGTGTAATATGCATTACACAGTAGATCAGTAGATCCATTGGTATAGCCAGCTAAAATTATATTCAAATCTTGCCTTTTTCCCTATTGGACAATACGGCACCAATATCATTAAAAGATCAATAGGGTAGCTTTGAATTCTGCTGCCTATATCGCTGAATGATACTTCTACCTATGTATTTCATATTACTCTCAGTCTGGTTTACTTTAAAGTGTATTTCCATTTTTGCAGTCAAATTAAAAAAAAAACACGGTTCTGTATTTTTGTTATGTGTTCCCATTCACAAAGCATTCCTAAAAAAAATTATAAAAGAACAATATTTCTACGTGCTTGTTTGGGGCAGCCTCAATGCATGCTACTTTGAACATTTGAGAATGAGAGGAACCTCTTTCCCCACTAACAAAGAGGGACACACTGAATTCACTCATTAACATACCAGGTGGAAGGACAGCTCCTAGATCAGTGGTCTCCAACCTGCAGCCCTAGGGCCATATGTGGCCTTTTGCCTGCCTTTATCTGGCACCTGGGGCACTGTTACTCTCAAGGATGCAAAGCTCTATTCCTCCCACTGGCACTACCCTTCCACTGACAACAACAGTGAGACATAGTACCTCTCACTGACACAAACAATGGTGCACTATTTCTCCCACTGACACCAATGATGGGGCACTCTTCCTCCCACTGATACTAATAATGGGGCACTATTCTTTCCACAAATACTAATGATGGAACACTATTTCTTCCACTGATACCAATGATGGAGCACTATTCCTTCCACTGATACCAATGATGGAGCACTATTCCTCCCACTGTTACTAATAATTGGGCACTATTCCTCCCACTGATACCAATGATGGAGCACTATTCCTCCCGCTGATACCAATGATGGGGTACTATTCCTCCCACTGATACCAATGCTGGGGCACTATTCCTCCCACTGTTACTAATAATTGGGCACTATTCCTCCCACTGATACCAATGATGGGGCACTATTCCTCCCACTGATACCAATGATGGGACACTATTCCTCCCACTGATACCAATGATGGGACACTATTCCTCCCACTGATACCAATGATGGGACACTATTCCTCCCACTGATACCAATGATGGGGCACTATCCTTCCCACTGTTACTAATAATTGGGCACTATTCCTCCCACTGATACCAATGATGGGGCACTATTCCTCCCACTGATACCAATGATGGGACACTATTCCTCCCACTGATACCAATGATGGAGCACTATCCTTCCCACTGATACTAATGATGGGGCACTATTCCTTCCACTGATACCAATGATGAAGCACTATTCTTCCCACTGATACCAATGATGGGCCACTATTCCTTTGCATTTATTTGCAAACTTTTATAACAAAAACGTGTTTTTTTTTCAAAATTTTAAAAATATATATTTTTTTCAAAATACAAACCCCAGCGGTGATTAAACACCAACAAAAGAAAGCTCTAGTTGTATGAAGAAAATGGTAAAATTTTAGTTTGGGTACAATGTTGTATGACCGCGCAATTGTCATTCAAAGTGTGAGAGAGCTGAAACCTGAAAATTGGCCTGTGCAGGAAGGGGGTAAAAGTGCCCGATATGGAAGAGGTTAATTATGGTAAACATTATCTCCTCAAATCCTTCTGCCTAGCAGAGGAAAACTTTTGTTTTGGAGTTTTCAGGAAAGAGCAAGTAAATTGTAAGTAGCAAAAGTAATGCTATGCTAATGAGAACATGTAACAAATATAAAGTCGTTGTTATCTGAATTTGACTGCAAAAGTGGAAATAAACTTTAAGAACCGACATCTGCTATGATTTGAAGGTGTTTAAAGATTAGCAGTCCCTGCCCATTTTCTATATTATTGTCTTGAGAAACACATTTCGATGAAAAATCTGAAGGAAGGTGACATTTATGAAAAATCTAAGTTCACCTCTAACTACAACTTAATGAGACATCTATCACCTACAGTCCCTAAACTGTCCCATTATTCAGGCCTTTGCTGTCTCTTTCTACTGCAGCCATTAGTCTGTAAATGGAATAACAACCCTTTTCTCATCTCACATTTGTGTAAAAAATCTGGGATTATACCTCAGTAAAATTAGTAGGTGAATTTAGGAACTCAGAAGGGTAGGCGAGCAGCTGACATCACTTTTGCCTCCACCCAACATTTAGCTTTCCTAAAAATTTATGTTTTTAAACAAAAAAGATTATATTAGAGTATGTGTGTACATTTGTCTGATATATTATGGAGCAGCAGCATATTGCACCAATATAATGGCCTAGTAATGTTAGTACAGGTCAACACATCAAAAACTGCAGCGTGCAGTATATTTTGAAAACACACTGCCATACATTACACTGGTAGGAAAAGGAGCTTCCTAAATAAGCAGACAATAAAGATACCATGTGGGTTGCCTTTATCAGAAAACACAAAAACAACCTAGAATTGCTTCTGGTATGAATAAACCCCTTTATTCAACCTTATGACTCTGTGTCAGAAAAATAACAATCATTTTCATAGTAGAAATAGTGGTAAAGAAAAAAGGAGCTAATAAATAGATGAACAAAAGAAGACAGGATATGGAGGAACAAATTATTTTCACTCTTTGGAGGACCAAGACTTTGGTAAGATAATGTTTTTCCAATATATGTGGTGTATCGATTTTTGGCACCATAATCCCAGCAGCAAGAAACACCGATAACAAGTTAAAAAGTGCTTGACTAGGGTATAAAAGATGCCTTGACCACACTGCCTGACCCAACCCCCCCCCCCCCCCCACTACCATGAATGACCAGACATGACACCAGCTGGAGTTTAAATGGCCATAGCAGGAAGAAAATAGACTTAATGTGTTACTAAACCCACAACATTAAAATCAATCTGTATTGAACATGCTTGTTATACTCACTGTAGAACCTAAGAGGTTAATCCTCTGCATTGTCTAAAAACGCAGTTTGATCTTGAATTCTCTGATCCTCCCCTTCTTCCAGTGTCCCCCTTTTATGTCCTGTTAAGAAATATCAAGTGGAGTCACTCTGCACATGCTGAGTTTGGTTTGTACTGCTAGATAGTTTTTTATTTATGGAGAGTGCATGTGATCAGCACAGGGCCAATCAGCGCTGTCCAGACAGAGGTCAGGGGTTCTGCATCCTCCTAGAGCAAAATACAAACTCCTCCTATAAGCTTTAATCAGTGCTTGGCTGGACATTGATGGAAGTCACAAGACTGCTCTGACTGCTGATGAGAAAAGGTATTTAGCAGTTTATATTTACTAAACTAATTGCACTTCCATGTTCTGTGTACTGTTGGAGAGCAGATAGAGTGAATTCGGGGTCCTGGGTTTAAAAACACATTCATTTCCATATACGGAAAGGCTTCTTCACAGTAAGAGCTGTTAAAATGTGAAATAAACTCCCTTAAGAGCTGGTTCTGGCCAGCTGATTAGAATACATGGATTCTTTCCTAAATGCACATAATATAATACTAATTTTATAGGTAAAGTTGATCCAGGCAATATCATATTGCCTCTTTGGGGATCAGGAAGGAATTTTCTCCCCAGCTGGAACAAATTTGAACATACTTTATTGGGGTTTTTCTTGCCTTCCTCTGGATCAACTGTGGGAATAGGATAGTGTATTTGCAGACTTTATATCTGTTTGTGTGCATGTGTGTGTGTGTGTGTGTGTGATTGTGTTTCCTTTTTAATGTTGGTTGAATTGGATGGACTTGCATCTTTTTACAACCAGATTAACTATGTAACTATGTAACACCTAATAAAACACTTAAAGTGTATGTTCAGCTGTAAAGACGGAGATCCAGCACAGATACAAAACGGAGTCAGACAAAGAATGGCATACGCATATACTCCTGCACTGGAGGATGGACTCCACAGAGGTTAGAACCACAAGTAGGATGCCTAGAAGCTGCACACCTTGCTGCCCTCAATGGACCAGGAGGATCCAGAGTACTGCATGCAAAGAAACAAACATGAAAAGATAGTTTATTATGTAAAAAAGTGGTAATATACTCACAAAGGTACAAATATCAAGGGCACATCCAGGGGCGGACTGATAACTCATGGGGCCCCCGGGCAATAGGGGATCATGGGGCCCCTGTGTCCTTGCCCAAACTCAAAAAAGTCTATGAAAAAGGTACCAGGGGCATCTCATGGAGCCCCCTATTGACCCCGGGCCCCCGGGCAGTGCCCGAGTTTCCAAATGGTCAGTCTGCTCCTGGGCACATCATGTCAAGTACAGCAAGGTCCAGTCACACTGGATGATATCTGTAATGGGACTCCTAGACCTCCAAATGGCTGGCTTGTTTCGAGGACTTGCATCTTCCTCAGAGCTGGACTTCCTCATCAGCTGAACTTTGAGCATTAGGTTAGGTGAGAGTGTAAAGTTAGATATTATGTTAGGAGCTAGGTTAGGTTTTATTTAGGTATAGCTAAGATGTCAGTGCCAAAATGAACCAACTTGCTAAGCATGCCATGAATGGTAAATATGACAAATATTAGGTACTAAGGGCTGTGTCTACCCAGTGCTGTAAATTCAGCCCCAATCTCAGTAACACATGGATAACAATTTAGAATATCCTACAATCATTGTTATCATGTTCCTTAACTCTCAATGAAAAACATAATTGCCATGAGCAGCATATTTCTCCAGAAGATCAAAAACACCCGTGTCACACAACAGAATACAAGCAGGGTAAAACAACATCTTTATTGGGTGAACTTTTACAAAGGAATTGGGAATTTTTGGTCCCCAAACTGTCATTTTGACATTTCTCTGGTCAAAAAATGATTTCACAGTAGAGGGAGCTGATCTAGCTAAATTGTTGCATCCTGAAATCTTCAAACACTTGTGAGACTTGCCAAAATGTGAGAAGACCATCAGATGCATTCAGAGGTGTAGAATTATATCAAACAAATGCTACTTTGACAGTTCTTTCATTTGAATATATTATTGTCTGTGTATACACAGTTTCCCTTGATAAAAAGTATAACTTTTTATATAAATGTTGTTCTCTGATTATAGATTCTACATGAAACTTTATTGAGTTAAACTTGATATACAGTATTAGGCAAAGTTGCTTTTCTTTCTTCCAGGTTTTATTAACTAGTTGCCATATGTAGTTATATCCATTGTTGCAGCTTTTTTTTTTTTTTTTTTAATGTTTCTCTTAAAGCTGGAAACTGATACCTTTTTAGCCAATTAGATTGCCTTTCCAGCTAATTTATTTTACTTCCAAAATGCTCCAAACATCAATTTAAGAGCAGCCGATGGAAAAGCTCTTGGGTCCATAAGCTTATGTGATTCAAAATCATTGCTACATCCCTCTATTTATCAGCTGTCTACTTCTGCATTAGGGCCCATTTACACCTCTCCAGTGCAGGGTTAGCTTAGTAAGCATGCTGCAGTGCCATTGAATGTCAATAGCAGTGGCAGAACTACCAGGGTCACAAAGGTCCCACATGCGTCTGGGTCCTGGAGATCCACCACTGTGGAGGGGCTCTGAGAGTCCAGACTATGGCTCCATGGCAGGGTGGCTGGCTGCAGTTGTAAGGAGAGTGTCTGTTACACTGCTCAGCCACAGAACTTACAGACCGACTCCCCACCCCTGTGCCTCGCACCAATTGGTAGAGAAGAGAAAGAGAGCTGGATCTGATCCTCCTCCCATGTCTGCACATGGCCCTGTCCACACTCCAATCCAAAGAAGCACTGTGGTCAGAAAGGGGATGAGTGGGCAGGAAAGAACAACATCCAGCAACTAGATCTGGAGGCAGACTGCATGAGCCTCCTTCCTTCCCGGGGTGAATGACTTAAGTGTCCCCCCTCACTTCTCTCTCCTGCCTCTTACACTAATGTAAGGGGTGCTGTGTGAACTCTGATGTAAGGGTGGGCATGGGTGAGTAGAGAGTTCCCCTTTACATTAGAGTCCACAGATCTCCCTCTTACAGTGAAATTCTGCAGACTCTGATGTAAGGGGGGGGGGGGGGGTCAGTGGACTATGATGTAATGGAGGGGGGGGGGGTCTGTGGCCTCCGATGTAATGGAGGGGGGCTCTGTGGACTCTGATGTAAAGGGAGGGGGACTTTGGTATATGGGGGCTCTGTGGGTTCTGGTGTAAGCGGGGTGCTCTGTGGACTCTGATATAAGTGGAGGGGGGGGGGTTCTGTGGGCTCTGTTGTAATGGGGGGGCTCTGTGGATTCTGATGTAAGGGGAGCTCTGTGGACTCTGATGTAAGAGGAGTACTGTGGACTCTGATGTAAGAGGACTCTCTGGACTCTGATGTAAAAGGAGGGCTCTGTGGACTCTGATGTAATGGGGTAGCTCTGTGAACTCTGATGTAAGGAGGAACTCTGATATAACGGTGGCTCTGCACACTCTTATGTAAGTGGGGGTGGGGGGCTCTGTGGACTCTGACATAAGGAGGCTCTGCAGACTCCTATGTAAGGGGGGCTCCACAGACTCTGATGTAAGGGGGCTCTGCAGACTTATGTAAGGGGGGCTCTGCAGATTCTGATGTAAGGGAGGCTCTGGAAACCATGATTAAAGGGGAATGCTGGGAACTATGATGTATGTTGGGGCTCTAGTTACTAGAGGCCCCCTTATATCAGAGTTGCCCTTTACACCAGAGTCTTCAGTGTTGCCCCTTAAATTAGATTCCCCTACTTACATCAGAGTTCTCAATTTTCCTCCTTAAATCAGTCTCCAGAGTTCTTCCTTACATCAAATTCTGCAGAGTCCACTCTTACAGTGTAAGGGAACACTGCGAGATCAAATGTAAAGGGGAACTCTGCGAGATCAAATGTAAAGGGGAACTCTGTGAGATCAAATGTAAAGGGGAACTCTGCGAGATCAAATGTAAAGGGGAACTCTGCGAGATCAAATGTAAAGGGGAACTCTGTGGATTCCAATGTAGAATGTTATTTAATTAAAAAATATATGTATAATGTATATTATGAAAAAAAAATTGGTGTGTGCTGCTAAAGTGTTTGAGACTGGCTGGAAGAAAAGGTAGCATCCCTACCCAAGATGGCAGGAAGGGGGCCTGCTGCAGAACATGTGAAAGGATCTCACTGCAGAACCAATATAAAGGGCCCCGCAATGAAGTAAAGGGCCCTGGGATCAGTGGAAAGAGACCCAGGCTTGGGGCAAAAGAGCCCCGACACCAGAGGTCAGGGGGCCCTTCATGGTTTCTTGTATTGGGTCCCTGAAGGTTCTAGTTATGCCTCTGGTCAATAGCACCCCAATGCACTAACCTAATGCACTGCTGTGATGTAGTGCTCCACAATGCACTGCAATAAATTGTAGTGTGCTGCTTAAAAAGGTTGTATGTCCATTTTTTTTTTCAATCTGGTGTGTTGGCTGTCAATTCATTTGAAAGGGTTCCCAAAACACAATGCATTACAGCAGAGCACCAAAGTGTGAAGGGCCTTTAAAGTCTATACAGGATAAAACAACATTTCTCAGTATTTTTCAATGTATTGTATCTTTTTGTTGTGTGGCAATATGGTTTTGACCTGTGCTGAGCCTAAAAGGTCCAACTTTATGACATATTGCCACCTCAAGGACAAGGTATAAACTAATTAAAATAAGAAGGTTTTCTTCAACTGTAAATTAACCACTTGCCTACCGGGTACTTTAACCTCTTCATGCCCAGGCCAATTTTCAGCTTTTAGCACTGTCGCGCTTTGAATGACAATTGTGCAGTCATGCAACACTGTACCCATATGAGATTTTTATAATTTTGTTTCACACAAATAGAGCTTTCTTTTGGTGGTATTTAATTGCCACTGGGTGTTTTATTTTTTGCACTATAAACAAAAAAAGAGCAGAAAAAAGTTATTATTATTATAAAGATTTTTATAACATTTTGCAAACAGGTTATTTTTCTCCTTCACTAATGTGCATTGATGAGGCTGCACTGATAGGCAGCACTGATGGGCACTGATAGGCAGCACTGAGGGGCACTGATAGGCAGCACTGATGGGTGACACTGACAGGCGGCGCTGACTGACAGCACTGACTGATGGCACTGTCTGGCAGTACTGCTGGGCAGCACTGATGGGTACTGATGGGTGACACTGCTGGGCACTGTTGGGCACAACTGCTGGGCGGCACTGGTGGGTGGCACTGCTGGGCTGCACTGCAGGGCACTTATCACCAGTGCCCTGATGATCAGTGCCGATCTGCTCTGTGACAGCTGCCGGATATTAGCAGTACTTTTCCTGCTTTTGATAACTGGCAACTGTATTTACTCTGTGATGTGCTGTGTCATTGGACACCGCTGATCACATGGTAAAAGACCGCTGTGATTGGCCTTTTACTTCATCATTTGATCAGCTGTGTCCTTAGGACACAGTGATCATGGAGATCGCCAGGCATGCACCTCTGGGGGCACGCGAGAGGAGGCACGTTTTTGAAGGACATCATATCACACCCTCCCAGAACTGGACAACCGCGCTGTAGACATCATTCGGCTATAGCGCAGTAAGGATGTGGTTGAAGTGTACCTAAATTCAAACACAACAAAATATTATATATTGCAGCTTACCAGTCCTTGGATGTGGTTGTATAAATTATTTTCTTTTTTGTCATTTCACCTGGTGATCAAACTAGTAACCCACCTCCTATCCTAGGATGACAATGCTTACTTACTGTACTGTATCTACAAAAGAGCAGTGCTGTCACCTTAGCGCATGAAGTGGGTTAGGACCAGGGGCAGTCTGACCATTCGGGCATTGCCTGAGGGCCAGTAGGGGGCCCGGAGAGAGGCTCACTAGGTGCAATTCACTAAGCAGTATCTTACCACATCCGAGGATATGGTAGGATACCGCATAGTATTTTTTGAATAAAACTTTTTAATTAAAAAAACACTACTAAAATACCGCATGAGTTATCTTATCAAGTCATGCAGTATTTTAGTAGTGAAAACCATGCGTTAATGTTTCAGCTGTGAGCAGGGTTCCGCACTGACCGCTGAATGTAAAAGAAAGAATTGCTGGAAATTAAAAAAATAATTTAAAAAACGGCATGGGGCCCCTCCTCCATTCATACCAGACCCTTATCCGAGTATGCAACCCGGCAGGCAGGTCAGGAAAGGGGGGATGAGGGAGCGCCCCCCCCGAACCATACCAGGCCACATGCCCTCAACATGGGGTGTGCTTTGGGGCAGAGGGGGCTCTCCCCCCTCAGTACCTTGTCCCCATGTTGATGGGGACAAGGGCCTCTTCCCCACAACCCTGGCTGGTGGTCAATACTGGGTCAATGATGTCACAAGAAGGTGGGGCCTCACGCATGATGTCACATATTTAAGACTTGCAGATTCCAATAAGCCCCCTGTCTGCAGACCCCCACAACCACAGGCCAGGGTTGTGGGGAAGAGGCCCTTGTCCTCATCAACATGGGGACAAGGTGCTTTGGGGGGGAACCCATGTTGAGGGCATGTGGCCTGGTATGGTTCGGGGGGTGCTTGCTTGTCCCCCCCCTTTCCTAACCTGCTGGGCTGCATGCTTGGATAAGGGTCTGGTATGGATCTTGGGTGGGACCCCACACCATTTTTTCTTAATTTTGGTGTGGGGGTTCCCCTCAAAACCCATGCCAGACCCAAAGAGCTTGTTATGAATGGAGGGGGGACCCCATGACATTTTATTATTTTTTAAATTATTTTTAATGCCCTTTCTATGCAGCTGATCTGCAATATGTAGGTGGGGTGTTGTGTGGGTGTGACTTTGGCTTTAGTGTAGGTGGAGACACAGAGGACCCCCTTATCTCTTATTGCTCGGGGACCCCATGAGTTGTCAGTCTGCCCCTGGTTAGGACTATAGAATACCTCTTCCTCTTCTTACTTGTTTAACATACAGTAGGTCTGATTAGACTCCTTGGGATTTCAAAGCAGCAAAGTCAGCTCTCTACACAAAGTTACAAACTCAATGGATTTCTGACGAGAATTCATAAGTATTTTTTGCACTTACTGAACAGATAAAACAAAACACTTCCACTTGGTATATTTAAAGCGTTTGTCATATTTGCTGTTTCCTTTAAAATAACAAACATGTCATACTTACCTGCTCTGTGAAATGAAATGAATGAAATTGCACAGAGCAGCCCCAATCCTCCTTTTCTTGGGTCCCCCGTGGCGCTCCTGGCAATTCCTCTTCTTTGTCTCCCACCATAGGAAGCCACTTCCTATTATTCCTATAAACACAGACAGTGAAGCTCGGCCCCTGCCCCCTTCTCCCTGTTCACAGGATTTGACTGACAGGAGGGGCAGCGAATGGCTCCCATTGCTCTCAGCCAAGCCTGTGAGAGCAGAGAGAAGAGGAGAGAGCTGCTACAGATGGGCACAGCGCTGGATGGACATAGGGCTCAAGGTAAGTATATGGGGGGTGAAAGGGCAGTATACAAAGGGAAGATGTTTTACCATAATGCAGAGACTGCATTAAGATAAAAACTGCTTAAGCTTTACAGCCACTTTAACACAACAGTAGGGAGCAAATAAGAGAAGTTTATTGCTAGGGTTTACATACAATTTAAGACAGGTAGTTTGTGTACCAATTAAACGAAAAAAAAATGCGTTGATTGTAATTGTGGGAAGCAAGGACACTTTCTTACATTCTTCCCTTGGGAGGCAAAGCTATTCACTTCACCTTTAGTGTTTTACGCATACTAATTGGATGTGTGATCCATACTCCAATCTACTTATTCGATTAATATAAACACAGTTAACATAAAAGAAAAAAAAAAAAAAATGTTTTCAGTGAGTATGTAGTTTGATTTGTTAATGTGAGGTTTACTTTAAACTAATGTTTAATGTAACACTTTTTTAATGTTTCTTGTGTTTTAATTTCAATAATGTGTTACATATACAAATTTGTAGATTCTGTAGGACTGCCTTTTTAGTTTTGTTTGTCCAACTGCAGAAATAACAGCAACAGAAATCCTTCACATTAAGTTGCAAAACCATCTTCTTGTAATAAACTAGCTAGCAGGAACAAGTCCTGTTCTGACATGTTTTGCACTAGGCACAGCGTTCTGCCTAGCACGAAACAGGTCAGAATAGAACTTGTTCCAACTTACTTCGTTAATAAAGGAAGAATACTATTTTTCATCTTGGTGTGCAAGATTCCTGTTACTGAAACAGTTGATTGTTGCAGTGGAGACGAGCTGTGCCCTCATCTGAGATGCAATTGTGGAGTGTAAAGACTGATCTTGCCTGGTGTGACGTGAAATATTTACCTGTAGAAAAATATCCCTAGTCACATATATAAATTCAAAGCTATGTATTACCTTGTTTTTGATCAAATAGAGAGATGAGGGAGAGAAAGGAACAACCATTGTGCAGCAGTACTAAACCAGAAACAAATCCTGCATACATGCTAAGCAAATATGGCTGCACCCAACATGCAATTAACCATTGAGAAAATAAGCTCATGCTTGAGGCATTGGTTTTTCCACTATTTATTTCAGGTACTTATATTGAGCTGTCAATTTACACAGCACTTTACATTCACATCAGTCCCTAACCCTCAAGGGGTGTACAGTCTAAGGTCCCTAACTCACATTCATACTTACAAATGCTAAGGCCAATTTAGACAGGAGTCAATTAACCTACCAGCATGTCTTTGGAGTGTGGGAGGAAACTGGAGAACCCACGCAGCCACAGGTAGAACATGCAAACTCCAGGCAGGTGGTGGTGTGGTTGGGATTTGAACCAGCGACCCTAGTACTGCTAGGCGGAAGAGCTTACCATTAAGCCACTGTGCTGCCCTAGATATCATGTCTTTAAAAGATAAGTGCACTTTAAAACAAACATCTCTCTCCTGTCTATGCAAGTGCATTACAGTCTCATAGACTTCTATGCCACTTGTCAACCTTTTTCTCCCGAATATATTTTCAAACTTTGATTTCACTTTCAGCATTTATTGTGTCTTAATGTCTTTATGTTTTATCAGTTAATCAATGGAGGGGTAGAGAAAGGTACCATTGCTTAGATGTGCTTTTGACATTAGTTGCCCTTGCTCCATCCCTGACTGTACCTTGTACTTATCATGACAAATTATATCTGGAAACAAGGATTGTACAGGTACAACACACATTTAAAAAGCAAATATTTTTAGATAAAGTGGATCTAAATTAGCTATATCTAATTGCACCTGGTTCTTTCCACTGAAGATGCAAAATAACATTGTAATGCCTTATGTCAGCAGTTTAGTTTTCCTCGGCTACACCAGTGGGATACCCAGTCTGTGTCGAGAAGTGACATCTACATAGAACCAGTAAATCAGTGGCTGTGCTTTTGACATAAACCATGTGTCCCACTGCAGTGGCTTTGTTCAGGTCCTGGCAGCTGGATGGAGCCCAGAGCTGTTGAGAAATATGTATGGCAAATCTTTTTTTAGGTGATAAAAACAGTATGGTGAGGGAATAAAATAGCTAAGGGCTTGGGTCTGCTTTACATTAAATGGAGCAAATTGAGTTTTTTATATTTACCTTTTACATGGAGTTCTTTAGTCTAGTCTTTAAGGTTCTAAAGCAGTGCAATTAAAAAACCATGTCAGGTACTATGGGAGTTATTAGATAGGACCAACCTTTAGATACATGTCCTTGCTAATAATTTCCGCACTAAGTGATCTTTGCATTTTTTCCTTTTTGTTAGGACCATGGGTCTAGAAGGTCATTGTGACCCAAAAATGACAGTCAGTTTTAATTTGGTCCCAGTACTAAAGAGAATGCACAGCTGTTTTGATGAAGTATTCACCTTTAATTAGTTAGCTTTGGGAGTTTTAGGAGGGTGTCTCTATTGGTAAGCATTCACTGGAGCGCTCTATCCAGTTCATACTATCACTGCTAATTAAATCAGTTCTTTTAACTCCTTCAGCTGCCACAGATGAAAAAAAAATCTATCATTACTTGGTAGGTCTCTCCGGAGATGTCAGCTGCCTAGGGCTGGGATTTACAATCCTGCTGGATTTCATGATCGATTACCTGCTGCTGCCCATCTCTTACAAGATCTCACTATTAACTACAGCTTTTATTCTTCAAGCCATAATAACTATTTTAGCGCCATGAGATGTCAGCCATATTTTTCTTCAGCTGCATGTGCTAATGAGAAGCTATTGCAGATGCTCATACTAGCTGTGATTGTACGGACACTCCATAATGAATTCATTTCAAAATGTCATTCATATTCCTTCAGTCCGGGCTGTCATTATTATGAACATTGGTACAGTTATTACTAATTAGTTACTTACACATTTTATTGCACAACCCTCCAAGGGGTTCTGATTGAACTCTCTATATTTATACAGTTCCGAAGTGCAAGGTGAAATGCTGCAGAAATGCTATAGGCAGAAAGTACTGTGTGTACCCTTTCTACTTTTAGCTCGCCCATTGCAATTAGTGCTCATAATGATTTACATTCCATAGATGTTGTGATTATTATTCCTGGTTAACTTGCACAACATATATTTTTCATGTTTTCAATTTCTCCGATGCTGTCGGCTAACAGATGTGCCTGGTACTTGGATGTCATATTTGTAATCATAGCCCTCAAAAAAGAATATTGTCTGAAGTGGAAACACTGGTCTGAAAAAATATAGTGTCTTCAAAACTGTGCAGACTGAAGCTATACGCTGACCTTCACTTTGAAAAATGACTTTGTCACCTTGTATTCCCCCCCTTCAGCAATGAAGAAAAAACACTTTTTTTTTTAAACGTTTCTCACTATTATTACACTCTGGTTCATCCTCTGCCTCCTTTCTCGCCTAGGCAAGAATGACATGACATACTGCTCCTGCAGCCTCCTGGAATATCCATGTCTGATATCTCAGAAGGCTTCAGCCGAGGCATACACAGTGCTGGAGGGTGGACCTGACAGAGTGTCATCATGGGGCCTGTTGTAAGAACTCCAAATATATTGTCCGCTCCAATTACTTAATAGAGAAAGATGGCAGAGCGACACTCTCTTCAAGTAGCTTAACAGCGAAGCAAGGTAGCAAAGAAAAGATGAGTATGTGCTATGTGGGAAGGAAGGATTTAACAATTCTTCTATAGATTGACATACAGATTCCACTTAATTCCTACTTCCTGCACTCACTCTCTACTTCCTGTAGGCTACGTGGGAGAGTCTGACTAATAAAATAATAATATCAGTCCCAGGGTTGTAATAAGAGCAAAACTGCTGGGAAACACAAGGAACCAAAAAATATGAGCAGGAAATTACAGTTCTGGGGGAGTTCTTTGTTCAAACAATAAACATAATGCTCCAATTGTTGCTATAGTTACAAAAAATCATAGCTGGTTGCAGATTGAAATACAAGGGTGTCTTTCTTTAGTATTATTAATAGCATTACAATGTAGAATCGCTGTGTTAGCATTTCTGTTTCATGCAGTATATACTTTAAGGAAAGCAGAGTTACCCTTTATAAATTAATACTCCACACTTTTAATTACTTAAATCCTGATCTGGACTATTATACATAGATCTAGCTCAATCTTAAAGTGGAACTCTGCTGGGTTTTTTTATCTCCCCACTGGGAGATTTACACTCACTTACTGGAAAAAAAATTAACAGGAAGTAAGAGGTAATCTCCCCCTAAAGTAAGGGGAAAACCATTTTGAAAGTTGTCGCGAGGACAGAAATTAATTTGATTGTTTATTTTTATTTTTAATATTAAAATAAAAACAGGTTAATACTTACCTGGTGCAATCGTACAGAGCTGTCTCTTACCTTCTCTTCTGGGGCCCCCACTGGGGCTGTCCACTTGCTATGGGGGCACACCTGCAAGTTTGCTCTTGAACAGGGCTGTGAGGGTCCATAGACGTAAACAGTGCCGCTTGGCCCTGTCCCTCACACTCTCCTTACAGGATCTGACTGACACCAGCAGGAGTCAATGGCTTCTGCTGCTCTTGGCATAGACTGTGAGAGCAGGGAGAGGAGAGAAATGACCTGTAGCCAGGCACAGTGCTGGATCAATGAAGGATATGTCAGATATGTGTTATTGGGGGTGGGGGGTTGGGGAACTAGCATAGGAATGAGAATGCATTAAGGTAAAAAGAAAATTTTTAGTGTTTACAAATCAATTTAAGAGTGAATAACTAAAAAGACAAAATGAGCAGGAGCACAAATCGGAACATGGTTCTAACATTTTATCCAAAACTAGGCAGACAGGTTCATTGGACACAGACTCAGATGTTCCTTTGCATTAAACATGATGCCACTAGCTCCTTGTTAGACAGTCAAGACTACTGCATTTTACTAACTTATGTAACATCTAGTAGAACTCAAAGTCCACTATACTTGCCTTCCCCCCAGAAATGCTACGTTCCTCACTGCTGCTGACATCATCAACCAGTCTTCTTCCAGGTTTGGCATCTTTAGTCATCTTGATTGGCAGGTCCTAGGTGGCATAACTCTCTCATCTGATCACCAAGCCATATTGAGAAGAATATTTATTACAGCAGGGGCTCACATTGCCTTTGCTGCAAAAAAGTCTACCTGCCAGCAATGTTTCATTCTTAGGCTAAGTTCCACTTTATAGTGGACCACCAGCCACAGTGCTTTCATTAGTCTTGAAAATAGTGGGGAAGGATTAGAAGCCCATCAGGTCTTTATTGTTGTCTCTGTCCTATCATGTTTTTATAGCCGGCTCTGATCCATCAGGTTTTTACTGCTGTCTCCCTCTTCCTTTGAGGCATTCACTCGCACCTTTTATCCTTTTGACCATTATTACCACAGCAGAAAGTGAGAGAAAATCCAAAAATTTCATATCTGCCATCAGAATAGAAGTACAGAAGAAATCTCCCAAGGTGTACATCTGTTCTGGTGTCATCTGTAAAATGGGGAAGGGTCAGAGATTTCTTCTCACTTCCTGTAGTGCCTCTGGCATTGGACGTGAAGGTGAAAATCTGCCTGATAGAGGCATAGACAACAACGAAAACCTGATTACAACCCTTCTTCAATCTTTCCAAAATAAAAGAAAAGTTTTGCTTGGAGCTTCTTGTTAATCAAATGTCTCTGCTCTAGTTTACTAAGGCTGCACCTGTTGGATTGTCCATTACTCTGTTAAAACAGTAAAGAAGCCGCCAACACAACTGTGTCTAAGTTATCTCTAGGTACTAATTAAGTATAAAGGGGACTGCTAATCAAAAGATTCTCTGTGGGTGATGGGAAGCCTGGCAGCACCCAAGTATGTGCAACAAAAGCTGACAAAGCAAGGGAAACACTGGTTCCAAATGAAATGTCCCTGTGGTTTGTTCCCCAAATGAGATCAACAAAGGCAATGCAAAATGTAAGTGTAGATTTCTTCATCTCGGACATCTAAATAAAGCAGAGATTATTTGCATTCTGCAGCTTTTGTATGTCACTAGATTTTGTTTTCACTGCTGGAGAAAAGTTGGAAGGAAGATACTGTAGAATTTTTGAATTAGTAGGGAATAGGGGAAGACAGTATAGACAGTAAGGGCATTTTGAAGATATAATAGATTTAGTGGTGGATAAACGGCTGATCATTTGAAATAAAAACAAATGTAAACTAGTAAAACAATGCATTGAGTTTAGAGGTTATTGAGAAGGTCAGAACAGACCATCTTAGATACAGATTGCTGGTGCTCTCTCTTCATAGTTCTTTGCCGTGCATATTGGGACTTGTTTCTAGGATGAAAGAGGCCTCAAAATGGAATGAAACCTCCCTTTTGTTATTTCAGCCATTACATATCAGTATGGGAAACCAAAGACAGTGATAATCACTGCTCGCTCTGTGAAAAATGCAGTCAATACTATAATAGTATAAATTCATTGAAGGAACAAATGTGAGCCTTTCCTGTCTGATGTTGTATGATGGTTTTCAGTTTGTAACTGTGATTTAATAGCATTACATTATCGATTCCGTTCTTCACAGTCCCTAGGATTTTTTTTTTCTTAGCAGTTTCTTTCTGAGAATACCAAACCTAATGTGTTTTTTTATTTCTCTATGAAAAATTTATTTAGTATTTATCAAGTATGGGTTATATCTGGTAATCATTATATAGGTGTGTTACATAAACAAAGGTACTCATGTAAAGGACAAACAGAACAATACATGACAATCTGGACATGTAATGAATAGTGTCCCTGGAAAGGTCTCCCTTTTATCCTTTTCTACCTGCTGACTATTGGACCCCACTGGGCTAGCTTTTTATTTCACAATATCCTGAACTACATCCCACATGCCATGCTCTCCTGTGGTTTAGCTTCCACTGACATATTGATTATTCTGCTTCAGTCTTTGAAAAAAATCATTTGAAACCGCGACAGGTTGCCAAAACACTGGAAAACGTCATCAATAAAAAATATCAAGTAAATATATCATTCAGAAGGCAATAGATTTTCTCCTAATAAAAGGAGAGAGCATTGTTTAACCTGAGGGGCATGTATGCCTAATACAGTAGCGCTCATTCATTTTAAAACAGGGCCTCATGCAAGAAGGCAAAGGTAAGATAATATAGATCTATGTGCCCTAGGGAATCCTTTCCTAAAACTAACCATTTCAGGGTCATTTGCTAATAGGCACGTAGCTATGTAATTATTATGTTGGCAAGCTAGTTGAGAAAAAACAAAAAAATCAAAAGAATGTGCAGTGCTTTCCCTAATTACTCAGACACCACTTAAATGTGTTAACCCAAAGGAACTCCAATCACATGCAAGTCTCATATAGTGTTAAAATCCAACAGTAATGTTCATTAATAAACACCTTAATTTAAATATGTAAATATCTCATATGGAATATACAGTATTTACCACAGTGAGTCATTTATATATTAAAATGTATCACAGTGATTCATTTTTATAGCAAAACAAACTATATACATTAAATAATATGTGAAACTGTATTATAACAAATCAACAATTCAAGAAAATCAAAATTGTACATATATAATAATGTATGTTCAAATTGTGTCCATATATATCAATCATAAAGGTGATATATCCCAACATGCTCGAACTTCTCTTCTCCAAACTACCACCTTATTGCTCCACCACTAAAATAACATTTCTTAAGCTACTCAGAATCGCACTTACATTGAGCAAATAAAAGACAAGCACATAAATATACTGGTCAGAGGGATTCACAAATGTGCATCCAACTCATATCTGCTACATCCTCCCAATGGGTTTCCAAATAGCTCCACCCACTTGTGGGATGACGCCACCCAAGGCCACTCTAATTTTTGCGTTATGTCCTACGAAGGGCAAAAAATGGGAATATCGCAAAACATAAAAGAGAAAGTATGCCCTTGCACTGGTTATTATGAATAAATGAATAAATGCCTTGCTCCTGCAGTATGGGAAACAATGGACCACTTTTCCTACCAACCCTGGT
The DNA here is from genome assembly GCF_062004578.1 of Staurois parvus. Lineage (NCBI taxonomy): Eukaryota > Metazoa > Chordata > Amphibia > Anura > Ranidae > Staurois > Staurois parvus. The sequence continues at coordinate 3,863,938 of NW_028317941.1, forward strand.
AAACATAATTTATTGGAAAAGCACAGTGGCTAAATGGTTTGCACTTCCACCTGGCAGTACTAGGGTCGTCGCTTCAAATCCCAACCATGGTACCACCTGCCTGGTGTTTGCATGTTCTCCCTATGGCTACATCAGTTTCTGCCTACACTCCAAAGACATGCTGGTAGGTTAATTGGCTCCTATCTAAATTGGCCCTAATATGTGTATGTATGAATGTGAGCTAGGAACCTTAGATTGTATGCTCCTTGAGGGTTAAGAACTGATGTGAATGTACAATACATATATAAATGTGCTGTGTAAATTGACAGTCTATATAAGGACCTGTAGTAAAAAAGTCCAATTGTCTAACATCTTTTTGTCTTTTTATATTTCCATACCCTTTAATGCCATTATTTTTTTAATGAACTTTGCTCAGAGATGCTTTAAAGTACTTTTTTTTCTGAAAATGATTTTTCTCATCCTCCATCTCCATTGCTCTATGTTGTCATAGCTGAGTAATAGCTACACCCCTCAGCAGCATTGCCCCTACACAGACCTGGGTGAAGGAAGAGAGGTGGTGGGTCTGATCAGGACATTTACTGAGCACCGAGTACTGATTGCAGTAGATTTACTCAGGTGCCTACTGGACTGCACATCATATGTAACAGCAAAGTGCAGGTTATGAAGATTGTTAGCACAGTGTATTAACCACTTCAAGTCCAGACACTTTCACCCCCTTCCTGTCCAGGTCAATTTTCAGCCTCTAGTGATATTACACTTTGAATGACAATTGCGTGGTCATGCAACACTGTACCCATATGAATTTTTTAGCATTTTTTTGAGACAGATAAAACTTTTTTTTGTTGGTATTTATTCACCACTGGGATTTTTATTTTTTTGCTATATAAATGAAAAAGTCCAAACATTTTGAAAAAAAAGTTTTTCTTATAAAATTTTGCATATAAATAATCTTCTTCATAAATCTTGGCCAAAATGTATTCAGCTATCTTTTTAGTAAACAAAACCAAAATTAGTTTATAACCAAAAATTATAATTTTTCAAAAAATGTTTTTACATTATTTTTTTTTATATTATTTATGTATTTATTTTAACCATACTGTCACCCTAGCAGTACAGTGTTACCTTATTGACACTGTATTACTTGTAGGGGGTGATAAATATATATTTTTTTACACTGATTGCTTTTACACCCATAAAGGCTATAAAAGCAATAATTTCTCCTTTTGTCTGGCTGCATTCTTGCAGCCGTTGAGAAATACTGTGAGAGCTGTGATTGGTCATAGCTTGTCACATGGTAAAAGGCTGTTGTGAATAGCCTTGTACCATATGACCTCTGTGATCATTCACAGATTTCACTAGTAGTAAGCAAGTGAAATGTTGCTTACTACTATTCACGTGATCACTGGTTGGCCAATCAGTGATTACATGATCAGGACCTTATAGAGGTCCCGGTCAGCAGAAAGCACGCACAGGCAGGGAATGCGGGAGGACGTTTATAAATGACCACCCACTCCTGCACTGCTCCTGACCGGCCGTTTATATACATGGGCCGGAAGGGAAGTGGTTAAACTGGACTTTACAACCCAACTAAACTTTCTTTATAAATCAGCTAAATGCATTACAGGTGCATGAAAATAGGATGTAAGATGAACAAAATCATACATGTTTTTTTCTTTTTAAGCGCTGGTTCACACAGTGAACAGTGCAGTGTGGGATTTGCAGTGAATTCTGTGTTTTCCCTGAACCACATCAGAATCTCTCTTCGTTAATGCAAACTGCTGCGGATGTCTATATTAAGTTAACAACACCCCAAAAAAGGTTTGCAGAATGCAGTGTGACTGGGTGAATCGGATTGCATAGGTGTGAACACCCCTGTAATCCGATTCCAGTGCAAAAAAAAAGGCGCATGCACCTTTCCTGCGGGTGCTGTGCGATTTGAACCATGCATAAATGAATAACTCAAATCACACTGCAAAGAATCGCATGCAATTTGAACAGGAATACGGTGCGCAGGGGTGGACTGACCATTTGGAAACTCAGGCACTGCCCGAGGGCCCGGGGTCAGTAGGGGGCCCCATGAGATGCCCTTGGTGCCTTTTTCATAGGCTTTTTTGAGTTTGGGCAAGGACACAGGGCCCCATGATCCCCTATTGCCCAGGGGCCCCATGAGTTGTCAGTCCGCCCCTGACGGTGCGATTCCTGTCCGAATCACAATAGTGTGAACGAGCACTAAATCAGCCACAAAGTCGAAAAGCCCGTGTTCTGCCAGCATGCTGCAGAGTGGGACCTTTGCTCTCTTTGGGAAATTAGTAAGCATCAGCTTTGCTGTCTGCAGAGCTATAGGTCTGACTCAGCAGGGGGCATGTTTGATCTCTGTAATAAGATCACTGCTTTCCCACAGAAAGCCAGGGGTCCACTATGCAGATTTTTTGTGCAGGCTGTGGCTTACTGCCCTCTGAAAAGTGATGTGCTTTTTTGTTTCTGTTTACTATGTTTTAAATTAGCAGCAATTTTGCATCACGGGAATATGACGCTACTGTAAGCCAAGTGTTTGGCTCATGGTTGTATTACAGCCACATTGTTCTTAATGGGCAAGTTTGACAAGTGGTGCTGCCTGTCAAATTCTGCAGCCCGAGTAAAAAAATACTATGGCAATGGCAAGTGTGCAGCCCTGCCCGACTGTAATACCAGACTTCTGGTGGGCAGCCGGGGGATGGTAAAACTGCAGTTCAGCTGCCAGGTTCATTTGGGCTTTAAGCAAACTGTAGTCTTATAGCATATACTGTTGTGTCATTTGTGTTTTTAAATTCCATTACAATCTGCAGCCAGGCATGATTTTTATACATACAAAAGAAAATTAAATTTCCCGTCCTAGCAGCAATGACAGAATTCAGTGTGCACAAAGATTGAGGTTTAAATTACAGGCAGGCTGTTGCATGGATTACGGCAGCCTCAGCATCGCATTTAGTAAGATAACCTGCACAGTGTTCTACACGATAGAAGGGATGCTAAACGAAAAAGAAATATTACAAGCCTATGTATGAGTAAAAATGGGCAAAATATCAAGTGCATTTTACAGTAAAATTTAAAATGTCCTTGATATAAAAAAAAATATATGGTGCATACACTGCACTTTTCAATAACCCACAACCACTTACATATTAGAAATTTAAATAGACTAATTAAATTTCTGATTTCTGCATGGATGCCTCACATTAGACACTACTTTTGAAATTTAAAAAAGAAAGTCAAAGTTTTTTCTACTTTTAAAGAGGGTCACCTGAACTGTGGAAGCTGTGCTATATCAGATAGCTTCAATGCACACCACACAGGAATTGAAAGCTGAAACAACCATTGGACAGAATCATGATCAACAGATAAAACATATGTTGCCAGCACTCCAATCCCTTCATGAAAAGTTTTTTCTTTTCATTATTTGTGTATTATCACATCAGACACCAATCAGTGCAACAGTTTGCAACCATTAATGCCACATTGACTTTATGGTGGAATATTTCCTGATGATGAAACGATGCCATGTATTTTGACTGATGTAATCATTAACAAATAAAGAAAATAGCTTTTCATTAAGAAATTGGTGTGCTGGCAACATACAGCCACCTCTGTGATCAAGCCCCAGTGGGCGAGGGGAAATGCGTCGGATGCGGTAGTTGAGGTCACCCTACACACCGGACTCCAGGGACTGGTCTGAGCACCGTCCATCCCTCTATTACTCCCTCTTTCAATAAAGGCGGGGTGATCTCCTGCTTCCTAGCTTGGACTGACACCACAAGCCTTTGTACACAGTCTGGCAGCATACATGTTTGCTGCCATACAGGTCACCATGGTAGAGGAAGAAAACTTTGCTTCCTCATTTCAAAGCTGCTCTCTGATGACTGACTGGGTATTGATCAAAAAGCAGCAGGAGAGGTAGGGGAAGTACAGATCCACAGAATGAATGAAGCAGAAGCAGGGAGGTCCTTTGACTGCAGGTTCTCAGGAGCAGCTTTCTCTCCAACAAGGAGAACAACAAGAAGCACAGTAGTACCATCACCTCACCAAATCTCACTCCAAATTTTGTGATACTAGCAGTCAGGAAATATTGCTTTAGATTCATAATGCAGGTACACTAGATAACATATACAGCTGTGAGGCAGTAGGTACAGTCAGGTATCAGGAAGGGCACTGCATTGTTTTAGGAAGCATTCAAAACAATTTCAGAATATCTCTTAGGAACAGTTAACACCTTTAGGTATAACAATTTGAAGACAGCGCTTTTTGAATTCAGGTTAACTTTAATTAAGTTAAAAAACAATCAATATTTCAATCATGTAATTTTAAACAAAATGGTACAGGTACTCCACTACCTGTTTCCATCAGGCACAGCCTGATGCCTAGGTCAGCAATTATAGTTGGCCATTGTTTCACCTGCCTTAGCAGCCCTCATTCCCTTAAGGCAATTAGATTTACCGATAGTTGGTTGTTCCCAGGTCAATATTTCAATTATGTAAGTTTAAACAAAATGGTACAAGTACACCCCTTCCTGTTTCCATCAGGCAAAGCATGATGCCTATGTCAACAATTATAGTTGGCTGGTGTTTCTCCTGCCTTAGCAGGCCTCATTCCTTAAGGCAATCAGGTTTACCTGTACTTGGTTGCTCCCTGGTCTTAGAACACAATGGTGAAGTTCCTATCCATGCGGCATTGGACCTGAGTACATGATACACAGAAGGATATCAAGAGGTTTGAGGCTAATCAGGCAGTAGACAGCAGCTGGTAAAAAAATCTGGGGACAACCCTATAGAAGGTATGCATAGTCCGAAAACAGTTCCAAGGTCAAGGCAGGTAGCAAATCCAATAGTTCTGATGTCAGGTCAGGGTAAGTATTGAGGAAGCATAGTCCAGTAAACAATCTGGGGTCAAGTTCATGTGGCAATCCAAAGGATAATCCGGGTACAAGGAAGGTGTCAACAACTAGGAACCCAACAACAGGTCACAGCACGGCACAATAAGAAGAGAAGCCAGGAAGCAGAGGCTATACAAGTCCATAACTCTGTGCTTGTGGTGTTTAAATAGAGCGCCACAACCACGCAGCCTATCAGGAGGGCAGCAAGAGCCAACTGTTGCCTGGGAGCCAGAGTACTGCTGGAGAGGGCACAGAGTCATGTTTGGCGAGGAGAGAGTGGTCACTGGCTGTGTAAGAGTGTGGCTTATGCTCTGAGTGGCCGTTGCAGGGGAAGACATATATTAAGTGTCTCCAGCTCTCCTAATCACCTTCTGAACCATTTAAACTTGTCTGTTATACCATGAAGCCCATTTTGTATATGGCAAAAGTTGATTGAACGGACTTATTCAATAATACAGTGCAAAGAGCAACAAATATGTACAAAGTACGTTATGCACCAAGCTGTAAAGGAAGTTCTTACACCTTCTTACACCTTCTGAACCATTTAAACTTGTCTATTATACCATGAAGCCCATTTTGTATAAGGCAAAAGTTTATTGAACTGTCTTATTCAACAATACAGTGCAAAGAGCAACAAATATGTACAAAGTACGTTATGCACCAAGCTGTAAAGGAAGTTCTTACACCTTTTTACACCTTCTGAACAATTTAAACGTGTCTATTATACCATGAAGCCCATTTTGTATAAGGCAAAAGTTTATTGAATGGACTGATTCAATAATACAGTGCAAACAGCAACAAATATGTACAAAGTACGTTATGCACCAAGCTGCAAAGGAAGTTCTTACACCTTCTGAACCATTTAAACTTGTCTATTATACCATGAAGCCCATTTTGTATATGGCAAAAGTGTATTGAATGGACATATTCAATAATACAGTGCAAAGAGCAACAAATATGTACAAAGTACGTTATGCACCAAGCTGTAAAGGAAATTCTTACACCTTTTTACACCTTCTGAGTTATTTAAACTTGTCCATTATACCATGAAGCCCATTTTGTATAAGGCAAAAGTTTATTGAACGGACTTATTCAATAATACAGTGCAAAGAGCAACAAATATGTACAAAGTACATTATGCACCAAGCTGTAAAGGAAGTTCTTACACCTTTTTACACCTTCTGAACTCTTTAAACTTGTCCATTATACCATGAAGCCCATTTTGTATAAGGCAAAAGTTTATTGAACGGACTTATTCAACATTACAGTGCAAAGAGCAACAAATATGTACAAAGTACGTTATGCACCAAGCTGTAAAGGAAGTTCTTACACCTTCTGAACCATTTAAACTTGTCTTTTATACCATGAAGCCCATTTTGTATAAGGCAAACGTTTATTGAATGGACTTATTCAATAATACAGTGCAAAAAGCAACAAATATGTACAAAGTACGTTATGCACCAAGCTGTAAAGGAAGTTCTTACACCTTCTTACACCTTCTGAACCATTTAAACTTGTCTTTTATACCATGAAGCCCATTTTGTATATGGCAAAAGTTTATTGAATGGACTTATTCAATAATACAGTGCAAAAAGCAACAAATATGTTCAAAATACGTTATGCACCAAGCTGTAAAGGAAGTTCTTACACCTTCTGAACCATTTAAACTTGTCTATTATACCATGAAGCCCATTTTGTATATGGCAAAAATTTATTGAATGGACTTATTCAATAATACAGTGCAAAGAGCAACAAATATGTACAAAGTACGTTATGCACCAAGCTGTAAAGGATGTTCTTACATAATGGTAGCTGTATCAGAGTACTCTAGCTATAAAAAAGCAGAACGCAGGCCCTGTACCTGGATGACATTGTGATACTCTAATAGGTTGAGAAAAAGTTTTGCCTTTCATGCCTAACTGATCCCAGTTTACTTGCATTACCATGGTAACAGATAAATAGCATGAATCTACACGAGACGTTAGAAGCCTCAAACATGATGCTTCCAAATTGCTCTAAAACCTTTATTAATGGACAGAGAGAGTGCATTGTCTACTTTTCCTTCTCACACCATGCACAGTATGTTTGCTACTAAATTACAAGGGTTTTTTAAAAAAAAAGTCAGCCTACAAACTGTGCAAACGTGTTGCCAAAATCCAGAACATGGACATCAATCATGAAAAACAAATAAGAGGGATATTTTGCACCAGAGTAATGTAACAGTACTTTGGTGCAAAATGAATCAGTATTCAACTTGACAGAGTCCACACAATGTTGCTATAGCAACTACCATTACTGCATTCCACCAGGCACTCATAGGGACGGGGGTTAAGCACAGTCTGTAACAAAAAGGGGCTGAATACATAACACACAAATATAAAATCTTTACTTCGTACCCAAGGCAAATGCCGTTTTTTTTTTTTCTTCTTCTGGTTTACTTTATAAAAACACACTGTTTTTCTGTAGCGTACATGTTGCTGTTATAGCTGGATAAACAATCTTTGGTTTTCAGCATTTTTATTTAGTCGGTGATGGATGAAAGGCAGTCTGCTAGACTGGCTGAGGAGTGGGTGACAGGTCAGAGGAGGGGGGGGTTGAGTGAATTTGGGTACAATTAGCATAGAGATGAAACAGGTTGGCAGTTGTTTTGGAGCTGGTCATATCTTTGCTGACAAGGACAAACAGATGGGAAAGATTTGCTGTGCTCGGCATTTCTCCTCCAGTAAAGATCTACAAATTATTTTTGGTTATATGCAGCAAAAAGATCTACACATACACAAGGCTAATGTGTAACTAAGAATGTCACCAAACAGACCCATGGCAGACCTTGTAACTCCTGAAAGGAATAAAGTGTAATTTTCAGTTTCATGATATGTAATTTATTACTGTGTGGTCAAGAGTTGGGTAAAATTAATGAAAAATTATATTGCAGGAAGCTATACGGTGACCTCAAACAGTGTGCTTCTTTTATACTTTTGGACGACAGTGGTATCGCTTCTGCAAGTATTATTGTAAGATATTAACGCAGTGCATTGCAGGTCACGTACCCAGTACTTAATCGCAGTCGCTTCAGGAGTTGAGTACCGCCAAGTCAGAATTTTTCTTATAAATCTGTTTTGCTTTTGTTTATTTACCCATTTTCAGTTCCTCATAAGTCAAATACGCATTTAATCAGGAGACAACACAACCATTTATTAGAAAAGAACAAGCAGACTTTTATTTGCTGTGAAAAATAACTGCGTGCTGGATAGAGAAATAGCGAGGGAGTAGAGCAAGCTTCAACAGACTGTGGCTTTGCGATGACTGTGGAATTTATAGGTGGATTTAACTTTTCATATCCTTTAGCCCACACTTCTACCTCTTCTCCAGCTATCCATTTACACAGGTTTCTGTATCCTCAGCCTACTCCAATTGCATTCTTTTCTTCCAGCAAGTCTTAATATGGTGACTAAAAAGTCTTTATGCCACAACATTCATGTGCATTGGGTGCTTCATAGTCATTGAGTACCTGGTAACACCAAAGGTTTGACATCTGTTAGCTGAGTTGAGTTGTGAGGATCAGTTTCTGCATGGTTGCATGTCAGAAATGTTCCTGTGGTGGGTCTGCCTCTTCTGTGGTACAATTGGCCACTTGGAATTTGGCTGCTGGGGTAGGCTGGTGTAGTCCTGTGGTTATGGTGGTTCTGTTGCATGCCTTTTTGTTTCTCTGCTTGCTTTTTTCCCTGCAGTCCTTTTTGGATTTCCAGACTCCTTTCACATGTCCTGGTGTGAGCATATGTGCCCTATTTATTTATTTGTTCAGTTGAGCTATACAAGAACATAGCTAGGTGCAGGCCCTCTGATGTATCTATACTTTTCTAACAAATACTTTAGCAAATACTAGTTTTGTGGTGTAGCATTGGGTTTGTTATTGCTATAATGAGGAACTGGTGATTCTGATTTCCTGTATTCTAATATTTCCTGCCTGTTTTAAACCTACCTAGACTCTGTTATCTATCTTCACTTGATATCCCTGATTCTACTGACCGATGCTTCTGACCTACTAAGTGACATATCGGCATGGATGTCACTCCACTTCCTCAAACGCAATCTTTCCAAAACTGAGCTCTTAGTATTCCCCCCAACCCGTGCTCCCTCCCCTGACTTCTCCATCACGATCAATAACACAATCATCATTCCCTCCCCTCATGCCAGGGTACTAGGTGTAATCCTAGACTTCCATCTGTCCTTTCAGTCCCATATGCAATCACTGTCCAAATCTTGTAGACTTCACCACCGCAACATCTCCAAGATATGGCCATTCCTAACCCCGGAAACCACTAAGCAACTTATTCACTCCCTTGTTATATCTCACCTTGACTATTGTAACTCCCTCCTCATTGGCCTACCTAATCGCAGACTCTTCAGGCTATCATGAATGCTGCTGCCAGGCTCATCCACCTTATTAACTGTTCTGTATCAGCCACCCCTCTCTGTCAATCCCTCCACTGGCTTCCCGTTGCCCAACAGATAAAATTCAAAACATTAACACTAACATATAAAGCCATTTATAACTCTGCCCCAAATTACATTACCGATCTTGTCTCCAAATACCGCCCAAACCGTACTCTCCGCTCCTCGCAAGACCTCCTACTCTCTAGCTCCCTTGTCTCCTCCTCCCATGCTTGTCTCCAGGACTTCTCCACAGCTTCCCCCATCCTGTGGAACTCTCTACCCCAATTTATCAGACTATCGCCTACTCTGCTCAATTGTAGGCAATCTCTGAAAACCTATCTCTTCAGGGAAGCCCATCCTGCCCTCAGCTAATAATGGAATCTTCTACTTTTCCAACCAGTCCATTCCCCACAGTTACTACCTTTTGTACCAATAGCCCCTCCCTCCTAGATTGTAAGCTCCAAGGAGCAGGGCCCTCCTATCCCTCTTGTATTGAACTGTATTGTTGCTGTATTGTCTCCGAGCGCTGAGCAAACTGTTGGCGCTAAATAAATCCTGTACATTAATAATAATACCTTTATTTCTCGGAACCGATCACTTGCTTGACCTGAACCGCTCCGTGAGGACGTCGTTGACGAAACGCGTAGGACGGAGCTTGATCGATGTGACGTCATTACGTTTCTCATGAGCTACTGCGCATGTGCCGAGTAGCTGGGTCTGTTTTGCTGTGATTGCTGTTGATTCTGGTGTCGGCTGGGACACCCTTTGAGCTAAGTGCAATGAGTACTTAATAAAAGAAGTTGTTTTAATAATACTGCACCATGAAGTTCTTCTGTTTCTTCCGAGTGTCTGGCATTTCCCTCCTTGGATACGTTTAAAGGTGGCTTTCTTGAGAAGTGGATTTCCTTGATGATAATTGATTTGAAAGCAATTTGCTCCATCTGCAATTGGTCTATGTGGATCTGGGCTCTGCATAATACTATTCCTTGAAGATACATCTATGAATGACATCATTTATTAATACTACTGTTCCCAGAACAATATATGGTTTAAAAAATTTTTTTTTAGCTCTGGTGAGTTTATTCATATTTTTTGGTGGTGGTATTGTCACATTTATTTATATTTTTTGGTGCACGTTTTTTGTGTCACATATTTTAAAGTGTGGACGTTTTTTGTTTTTTTTTTTGTTTTTTTTGAACAATTTAATTTTTTTTGCACCATTTCTATATTTGATTTATGGATATAATTTTATATTTACTAGCGCAAATTATTTTTTTGGGTTATTTGCTACGCCTTATTGATTTATGGTGATTTTTTGCAGCTGGTATATTATAATAAGTGATTTATAGATATATATAGATATATTCTTTCTTTTTCCATAGGCGCCATTATATATATTTTTTCTATTTATACCTGTTCTGATATTGGCTTTCTTATTGACTATGCCCCATCCTCTGGTTTTTATGTATGGATCCTGTCACTCCTGGCAATGATCTTTAGCTTTTCCACTACTTCACTCCACAGTCACTAGCTTGCATACAAGGCATCCAAAAAAAGTATTTGCTAAAGGTGAAACAGTGGTCATCTGATCTTAACAAAGACCTAAACCTTTTAGTATGCTGAGGTCTCAAGATTTCCACTGGCATACATACAAATAGATAAACAGGTAGTAAAACATGAGAATGCTGCCTTTTCCAGCAGTTCCATCATGCACAGCCAAGAAGTATGTGACCTATTCACTGGATTGGTCTTAATCCAGTAATATGCCTACCTAAACTATAGAAGAGATACAAGTTACCTCAGGAAATCCTATTTTATCATGGAAAACTGTAGCTGCCTAATCTTTGTAGCCAGCATAGTTATATCGATCAATTTTATCTTGCAACTGAAAATAAATAGCAGATGCAACTTTACATAAGTTCATGTAGAATTATAAATGATGCAAGGCTAGGAATAATGTATTTGACATGATGCTAAAAAATGGTGATATTTAGCGAAGCTTTAGCCTGCCTAACTGTTGCAATTTATTTCAATTAAAGGAAACCTGTTAAAATAAATAGAATGTTGTCCGGTTACAGGGCTTGTGTCCTACTTTTTACAGCTAGAGTACTCTGGCACAGCAAGCATTATCTTTCTGAGAATTGGTTCATGCCTCTTTATCAGGAATCTCTTTTTGCAAAGAGATGGTGTCTCTCCCGGGAGACTCGCTCACATGCTGCCGTCCCATTAAATGATTTACACGTGGGCCAGTAATCTCCATACGGTGCAATAAATCTCATTAAAAAGTAATACAACTGCAACGCATAATTGGTTCCAAATAAGCAAGTGCATCGAACTGACGGCGTTCTTCTTAGGATGTTCCCAAGCACCTGCATCACATTAGCTCAGAGATTTGACTCCTTGCTGTGGGAGACAGGTGTCACATTGTGTGGAATTTGAATTGGCGTGTAAGCATCCTTCACCTTACACTTATGTACATTCATTCCAAATCTTACGTGCATTGTCAAATTCAAAATGTTTTTTGCTTCATTGTGTTTGTACAATATATACACATATATATATACTGTACTTGATAAGAAGACTTATTTTGTAACATAGAGCAAAGAGCATTGAAATGCTAAGGAATCACAACTAGGAATAAGCTTTTATCAGTGTAATGTAGCTTGACAGTTGAAGGCCGATCTATGATTTATTAAAGAACTACTAAACCTAAAATAAAAAGTGTTACTTTGTATGAAAGAATCACTTATAACGTTTAGAGACTTGCATGCAGGTACCCACACCTGTACGTAGATTTGGCATTTGACATTTTTTATGTTTCCGAAGCAGCCTAATAATGAATGTATGCTGCTATATTAGGCTAAAGGACACTTAAAAGTACCAGCTAAAAGGATTATGTAGGTTTGTGCAGCTGTACAGCAGGTTCTGGGTTCAGTGCTAAATGGAAAGTTATTTACAACTGAGTCCCATTGGTGATGAGAAACATAAATAGTTCAGTTCAGCAGGGGCCAAGTTAGTTAAAGCGGAACTTCACCCTCCATGCCTCCCATCCACCCCTCCTCCCCTTTGCTGCCCAAATCATACATTCTTTTTTGTTCCTACTTTTAATTTTTTTTGTTATTAAAGCTCTGGCACACCCACCATGCAGGTCATTTGCCTAGGCTATGATGTGCTCTTTACCCTTCTCAAAGAAGGACTGAGCCTCCTAGGATATGTGATGTACATATCCCAGGAAACTTAGTCCTTCTCTGAAAACGGAGGAGGAGTTGAGCCTAGTAGCGCATTATCAGGAGAGCCACCAGATGAATCTTAGAATAGTCAGCTTCCCAATGACATCACTGAAGAACATGGGGGCAGAAGAGAAGCGGATCTTAGCAGGACAATGCTGAATCCACTTGGCTGGTGAGTGCCTTAACTGTGCAGGAATGGCAAAAAAGTAAGTGGGGGTTTTTAAAAAAAAATTCTGGGGGGGGGAGCAGAGTGAATATCTGCTATAAAATAAGCAGGGTGTTGGATCTAGATCCTTTTCAGTTGAAATCCTGGAGGATTAGTTGGCTAGTCTGGTTAGCCAATTTGTTCTGCCAGTTCCAAGACAGAAAATCCTAGAGACTGTGTTCTGGGTTCAGACTGAGCTGTACATAATTTTTTGCTTTTAAAAAAGTCTATCTAGTCACAGTCGGTTGAGACTGTGTCTAATCATATGATTTGCACTAAAAGATTTTGAAGTCTTCTGTTTAGTGTTCATGCGGCGATGTCCCGCACAGGCTCCCTCCTGTTACTCCATTAAAGTACACTTTTTAAGTTCACTCTGTCATGGAAAATGTATGGGGTGTCAATGCTCACACTCATTTGAAAACTCTAGTTGGCTGGCTGAGTGGCTTCAATACTTGAGTCACAGGTCTAGAATAAGTATGTTGTAAATGAATGTCAGAAAACTGTCAGAATGTCGTTACTCTATATTTGTTTCAAGTCAGAGTTTGTGAAAGATTGAAGCCAAAAAATCAGCATGATTCCCATAGAAGTAACATTTTCAAAGGAAAGGTCAGCAATGGCAGCTCAAATGTTTTTCTCATGATAGAGTCATGTAAGGAGTCAGCCCAGCAAAGAACAGATTTTTTTTAAAATTAATTACCCTTCCATTACCTTGGCTGATTGAGCCACATCCTTCTTTATTTGTGTCTCACATACTCCCAGTCCCAGACACTGCAGCTCATAGTGGAAGGGATTCAGCAGCAAAGGCAGTTCTGTCAACTCAGAAAGCATTGGGCAGGACTAGTTGAGTACTGACTAAAAAACTGCAAGCATGTGAATCTGCAGAGTGCAGAATGCTGCTTTGCATATTGGATCAGCACAGCATCTTTGTCACACCATCACAGGAAGCATCTTCACTTCACTTCACTGGCAGGAAGAACAAGTATTTGTAAAGGCTTTGCATGGGACAAAAGAGAAACTGTAAGTGCAGATGCACTTATAATTGAGCAGCATGGTATGTATTTTTGCTTAATGGGAGATGGAGATGTAGTTCAACCTTAAATCAGACAATTGCCTTTTAGACAGACAGTGGTGGAATTTCCAAGCTTGCAATCCCATATCTGAATGTCTCTCATCACAGTTTTTAGTGGGATACACCCCATTGTTCATGTAAATGTATGGTATATTATCAAAGTTTCACCCCATGGTATCAGAAGGACTAAAGCTCTATAGTGAGCGCAAACAGGAAACTGTATTGGTGTCATCTATAATGCAAAAGACAAAGTACAAAGTAAACAATCATTTGGGCAGCCCAGTGGCAATAGGAAGCACAGTGGCTAAATGGTTAGCACTTACGCCTGGTAGTACTAGGGTCATTGGTTCGAATCCCAAGCACGGCACCACCTGCCTAGAGTTTGCATGTTCTCTCTGTGCCTGTGTGGGTTTCCTCCCACACCCCAAAGACATGCTGGTAGGTGCATTGGATCCTGTCTAAATTGTCCCTAGTATGTGTATGTATGAATGTGAGTTAGGGACCTTAGATTGTACACCCCTTTGAGGGTTAGGGACTGATGTGAATGTATAATATATATGTAAAGTGCTGCATGAATTGACAGTGCTATATAAGTACCTGAAATAAATAACTCAAGGAAATTAACCCAATCCCAATAAGTGTATATTATTTGTGTGAAAGGCATAGATAGTGATAGGCCGAACACCCCCGTGTTCAGTTCGCGGTTGAACATTCAAAATTAGTGCTATGGGACTCAGACTTGTAAATTCAAAAGTGCCCATTTTGAAGGCGTATATGCAAGGCCATAAAGGGTATGGGGACTCGGGTACTGCCCTGCAGGACATGAATCAGTGAAAAAATGTTTTTTAAAAAAAGCACCATTTTTAAAGGGACACTGATGATGCTGCACAGGTATGCAGCAATGATGGACACTGATAGGTGGTACTGATGGATGGCACTGACTGACAGCACTGATAGGAACTGCTGGGCAGCACTGATGGATGGCACTGCTGGGGGGGCACTGATGGGTGGCACTGCTGGGCACTGGTGGGTGGCACTGCTAGGCACTGTTGTGTGGCACTGTTGTGTGGCACTGCTGGGCGGCACTGCAGCACACTAATCATTAGGGAACTGATGATAAGTGCCGATCTGCTCTGTGACAGCTGCCGGTTATCGGCAGTACTTTCCTCACGCTGTGAAAGCATGAGGAAAGTGCTGCCGATAACCAGCAACTGTATTTACTCAGTGAAATACTGTGTCATTGGACACAGCTGATTACATGGCAAAAGGCCCTGTGATTGGCCTTTTACATCATCATGTGATCAGCTGTGTAAATAAGACACAGCGATAATGGAGATCGCCCGATGCGGTCTGCTGGGGGAGCGCAAGAGGGCGCGTTTTGGGAGGACATCATATGACGCCCTCCCAGAACTGGACAACCACACTGTAGCCATCATTCAGCTATAACGCGGTTAGCAAGTGGTTAAATATCATACCTGGAGGGTCCCCTTAAACTACCTGCAAAGTTGCACATCTCTATAGTGTATAGAAGCTGCTGCAGCAGGACTGACATTTTTTTTTTTAAATTACATTTAAAAAAAGAAAACAGCATGGGGTCCCCCCCAATCCATACCAGACCCTTTAGGTAGGTTAGGAGGGACCCCATGGCCCTTTAGGCCTGGTAGGACTTTTAAGAGGAACCCCATGCTTCCCCCCCCATTTTTGAGAGGTGGGGTTCCCCTTAAAAGTCCTACCCCCAAAAAATGGGGGGGAATCGTGGTGCCCCCCCTAAATTTCTACCAGACCCTTGATCCAAGCACAGGTCTGGCAGGCCAGGAAAGGGGGAGGGGGAGTGCGAACACCGCCCCTCCTTAAGTGTACCAGGCCACATGCCCCCAACATGAGTGAATGCTATGGGGTACGGGGGCTCCCTGCCAAAGCACATTGTCCCCACGTTGATGGGGATAAGGACCTCTTCCCCACAACCCTGGGCTGTGGTTGTGGGGGTCTGCGGAGTGGTGACCTATTGGAATCTGGAAGCCCCCTTTAACAAGGGGGCCCCCAGATCCCACCTTCCCTTGTGAATGAGTATGGAGTACATAGTACCCATACCCATTCACCAAAAAAGTGTATAATGTGAGTAAAAACACAACAGTTTTTGACAAGTCCTTTATTAAAAGAAAAGCCAAAAAAAGGGTTCCATAGTTGTAATCCATCGTCAATCATGGCGCCCAGCATTGTCACAATGACGCTGACTGATGGAAATTTAAAAAACAAAACAGCCGACCCATGCGCACCCACTGAGAACTCACGGCTATCTGACATTTGGTGGTCAGATTTAAACAATTGGGCAGAGCTAGCGTTGATGTCACTGCTAGCTCTGCTCAATTGTGCTGTGATTTACCAAAGCATTGCACCCGGCCTGTGTAAGGTGCATTTCTTTAGCCAATCACAATGCACTGTCAGAGCGCAGTGCATTGTGGGGCGCGGCAGGCAAACAGACAGCCAAACGCCCTTACCGTTTGTGTGTTCGACTCGAACATCAAGGATATCACTAGGTATAGAGTCTACAAACTATGATATATATATTTGAAAATTCAAGTCATGTACTGACTGCCTATCTCATTTCTTGAGGCTCTAAAATGCCAGGACAGTACAAATGACCCATAATTAGCCCTTTTTTGGAAAGTAGACAGTCCAAGGTATTTAGTAAGTGGCATGCCAAGTTTTATAAAGTTGTAATTTTGTGTCTCAATTTTTTGGAAAATGAAGAATTGTGTTTTTTCACAATTTTAGTTTTTTTACATGCTATCACCAACTCAGTACAGCGTTCTCATATGACTGGTGTGGTAGTGATCAGGGATGTTGACTGATGACAGTATGTAAAAACCATTGTTTAATAAATATCAATAAAAAGTTAAATATGATTTTAAAAAAATGTACCTAGATTTGGTGCTAACCTAACATTTTCCTTTACTAATTGCTCTTTTCATCTCCCAATGATTAGCAGCTGATAGTTAGCTATGAAAACTTCAAAAGACTGCTGTTTAACTGTGACAGTCAGTATTACATGCATTGATTCATATTCGTGCAGCTGATGTTTTTTTTATCTTTTTGAAAATTCTATTTATTATTTTTTGCAGTAAACCAGCAAATCAGCCCTCTAAAAAAACATTTGCAGAGCAGCTGCTGTTTTTTTACCTAGTTGTGAACACGGTGGAGAAGTTTTCATTGCTATCTAAGCCTCCATTGCTGTTTTAGTCACTGCACAGGAAGTAGGCAGGAAAACAAACAACAATTTTATAATACTGTAAAATGATGTTTTATATATTTTTCATTATATGAATACAATTTTTGTTTGACAAATAAACATGTATTAATGACAAAGGATTCTTCGTGTACTAGTGGTTAGCTAAGAGATAAGCCACTTGCCTTTTTGTAATGCTTTACCACATGAAAATGGAGTTATTTTTCATCCTGACTATTTTCAGTAACAGCTGCAATCATTTTTGTGGCTTGATCCCATTGTTAGGAAGTATAAGCTGGTTATTACCAAACTGATTTCATTAATTCACTCAAGGGTATGTTGAGCATAATGTTGAAATCACGTCCTGTATACCATGGAGGTGGTTCAAGAAGCTGCTAAGATTAGTGCTATACTTTCACATGCAGTCACTGCAGCTGGCCATGACCTGTGATGCTAAGGCCAAGAACCGCTCTGTATCTGGGGGCTGTGTAAGCTGTCTCTATCTGTATCTGGGGGCAGTGTGAACTGTTTCTATCTGTAATTGGAGGAAGCAAGAGGTTTCCTGAGCTGCCGAATTATACAGAGGGGCAGAAACTACCCACGCTGTCAAGTTGCGACGAGAGAGAATTCCCACACTGCCAAGGAACAAGAAAGGGATATTGTCCAAGTTGCA
Organism: Staurois parvus; assembly: GCF_062004578.1. Taxonomy (NCBI): domain Eukaryota; kingdom Metazoa; phylum Chordata; class Amphibia; order Anura; family Ranidae; genus Staurois; species Staurois parvus. The sequence continues at coordinate 3,881,681 of NW_028317941.1, forward strand.
CAGTTTCACAGAGAAATGGAAAAAGATACATTTGGATTGAATATATTTATCCAACTGTAAAATAAAAAAGAAATCACCATAGCTTGCTCTGTATTGTATGCGGGTGCAGAACTAATACTTGGGAAACATATCTGAAAGCCTTAAAAACACAAGCATTGTTTAATCGTATGACAAAACAGTATTCATTTACAATGCATTTAGCAAGCTTTATAAGTCTTTATTAAACGCCTTAAAGCACTGTTTGACTTGAGTCTGGATGTACTAAATGCAAATCTTAAAGTGCTGTTAAAGGTAAATTAAAGCAAAATAATAATACAAATATACAATAATAAAAATACAACAAACATATTATACTTATTGCTCTGTGCAATGGTTTGCACAGAGCAGACCCGATCCTCCTCTTCTCGGGTCCTCTGATGGCACTCCTGGCCCCTCCCTCCTGCCAAGTGCCCCTACAGCAAGCAGCTTGCTATGGGGGCACCCAAGCAGGCTCGCTCCCAAGCCTCTGTTCTGTGTGTCCATTCACACACAGAGCCATGGCTCGGCCTCGCCCCCTTGCTCTCCTCATTGCCTCCTGCTGCTGTATCAGCCAATGAGGTGGGAGAGTCCCTGGAGAGTCGAGGCTCTCATACACATCACTGGATCATGATGGGGCTCAGGTAAGTACACAAAAGCTTTTAATTCTCATGCAAGAGTGCATGAAGAAAAAAAACCTTGAGTCTTTACAACCACTTTAATGAGTATACTGACTATAGCTTTAAAAAGGATTTCAGCAAGCTTGGGAAGTGTCAAGTTTGAAGCTTGCAGAAACCTAGTAAACCTTGCTAAGAGCATGCATAAAGCAAACATCCAAAACTCCTACTATGAATTAAACAGTGCAGAGTCCACATGTGTTTATCTGCTGCTTTCCTGAAAACAGGAACTTTATTATAGAGAAAAGACATAGAGTTTAACCATAGACACAGCTAAAAACGTATAAACACTGCCATCTACTGGTGGAAAAAAATATCTCTATTGAATACTGAAGTAGTTGTACAAAATTACATGAACACTGTATTCCAACACCCCTACTCAACAACTGCTCCTTATGTTGTTCCCATTTCAGATCTCAATTCTATAAATCTGATTCAGTTCACTAAGGGAAATCATCTTGTTGTCAGCAGCTCTGATCCACGTTTGTTTCTCATGGGTTGGAAGTCTTTGCATCTTATCCCATGAATCTGGTTTTAATGCTACGCGAGCAACATAGGACAGACGTTTGGCTGGGATGTCTTTATTGCTTCTGGTGCATTTCCTGACTGAACCCTTTTGTGACCTGGCTTCTTCTTTCACAATATTTGGATTATCTGCATTAATTTATATTTCTGTGTCACATTGTTACTTATCTTCATGTTCCATTGATGTGGAATTTCCCTCAGTTTGAAGCGTTTCCCTCAGTGCAGGGGCGGACTGACAACTCATGGGGCCCCCGGGCAATAGGGGATCATGGGGCCCCTGTATCCTTGCCCAAACTCAAAAAAAGCCTATGAAAAAGGTACCAGGGGCATCTCATGGGGCCCCCTACTGACCCTGGGCCCTCGGGCAGTGCCCGAGTTTCCAAATGATCAGTCCTCCCCTGCCTCAGTGTGAACACACTAAAGTTTCACTGACAATTGCACTTCTACTGATTACCTGGTTTGTGTCTTGGTGTAGAATTCTGAGATTATTTATACTTCACTTTTGTTGTGTAACAGATATAGGCAGGGGCGGACTTACCATTTGGAAACTCGGGCACTGCCCGAGGTCCTGGGGTCAGTAGGGGGCCCCATGAGATGCCCCTGGTAAATTTTTCAAAGGCTTTTTTGAGTTTGGGCAAGGACACAGGGGCCCTATGATCCCCTATTACCCCCAGGGGCCCCATGAATTGTCAGTCCGCCCCTGGATATAGGGGTAGATTTACTAAAACTGGAGCACTCAGAATCTGGTGCAGCTGTGCATGGTATTAAATCAGCTTCTAACCTCAGCTTGTTCAGTTAAGCTTTTCAATAAAACCTGGAAGCTGATTGGTTCCTATGCAGAGCTGCATCAGATTTTGCACTCTCCAGTTTTAGTAAATAATCCCCATAGTGTAGTATACCTGGAGCAATTATCTAGAAAAATTAGAAAATGCCTCTTCTTTCCTGGAGTTAGTTTTTCCATTGGATTGCAAAGATCTAAATTAATTAAGTCCGGAGGGTTTACTTTAGCTCTGCTTTTACTCTTCTTTGGAAAGGCCTTTCTTGTCATTTTTCCTTTTATGCTGCTGGTACGTTTCATTTCATTGTCACATGGACTAATTTTCATTCCATTTGCATAGCTATTCTCAGTTATTTGTAATGTCAGGACTTCTGTGTCATGTGTGAATGCTATTTGAATGTTTTTCCTCCTTGGCAGTATTAACCATTTGCCGCCCGCCCTATGGCCGAATGGCGGGCGGCAAATGTCATCAGCGTTCCGGGTGGACGCCATATGGCGTCCTCCCGCACATGCGCAGATTGCGCTCCTGCAGAGCGGCGCAATCTGTCACCGGCCGTGTACCTCGGACACGGCCGATGACAGATCTGAGTATCGGCCCCATTGCCGGTACCATGTGACCTGCTGTGACCAATAATGGATGCCATCCATTGTATACTACTGCCTAGCTGTGAATGGTCACAGCTAATCACATGCACATGTCATGTGATTAGCTGTGGCCAAATCACAGCTAAGCACAAAAAAAAAAAACCCTGAATGAATCGATGTCATTCAGGTAAATGCTTGCTTATAGCAAAGTAATTCTTTGCTATAAGCAAATTGTGTAAAAAAAAAAAAATACTGATCACTTCCCCAAAGTAGTACAATGTTACTATGGTAAAAATTTAATAAAAAATAATAAACAAAATAAAAAAAAATATACCGGTATATATAATTTTCTTTTTTTCATGCTGTCACCAGTCAGTGTCCCTGATCACCACCATACCAGTTATATGATGACGCTGTACTGCACTGGTGACAATATGTAAAAAAAAAATAGGGAAACTAATTTTTTTAATTTTTCCATTTTCCAAAAAATTATGACAAAAAAAATACATCTTCAAAAAACTCGCAATGCCTCTTATGAAGTACGTCGGACTGTCTACTTTGCAAAAAGGGGTCATTTGGGGGATATCTGTACTGTTCTGACATTTTTGGACCTCAAGAAATTAGATTGGCTGTCAGTACTTCAGGATTGATCAATATTCAGATCTATACCATAGTTTGTGAACGCTATAACTTTCCTACAAACTAAAAAATACATCCTAATTTGGGTTATTTTCACCAAAGACATGTAGCAGAATACATCTCGGCCTAAATTTATGAAGAACAATTATTTATTTGCAAACTTTTATAACAGAAACAAAGAAAAACGTTTTTTTTTTTCAAAATGTTTGGTCTTTTTTTTATTAATTTAGCAAAAAATAAAAACGCCAGTGCTGATTAAATACCACCAAAAGAAAGCTCTAGTTGTGTGAAGAAAATGATAAAATTTTAGTTTGGGTACAATGTTGTATGACCGCGCAATTGTCATTCAAACTGTGAGAGCGCTGAAACCTGAAAACTGGCCTGGGCAGGAAGGTGTAAAATTGCCCGGTATTGAATTGGTTAAGAAGGAGGTGAGTGTGCATTGCACCTAGTGGTGATGGGGTATTAAGCATGCTTTGGAGGTGTTGTTTGAGAATTACCACCACTCACAAGAGAGGATATTTTGGTTGGATGGGCACATTTTTACTACATGTACACTATCTGTGTGCACTTATTAAGGTTATTCACTTTATAGTAGTCATACGGTGTTGCACTATGAAAGATATGTTTTTTGTTTGAGCGCATTCTCCACATCTTTGGAGCCATCAAGGAGAGTCCGAATAGAAGAGTTGGTCTGAATTAATATCACTGATTTACACAGCGCATTTGACCTACCGGTATATTGATTTGTAGGTCTAATCACAAGGTGAGCAAGTTTTTCACTCAAACGAGGGACAGCACGGTATTTTTTTTCACAGCACTGAATTTGTGACAAAGGACTATACACACCATTATGGACTTTTTTAGTATTTACGAACGGACATATTTAATCACTTAGGGTTTATATATACATTTTTTTTTTATCAAGAGATTTGGAGGGGTAGAGCACCACATGGTTGGTGTGTATTTATGTTAGGTGTGTTAGAGGACACATTATTAGTGGTAGCAGCATCCCTGGTTTTATTATGTATCCCTTTTTGTATATTTTGTTTTATTTTTTATATTTTCCTCACATTATTTCATATTTGGGAATTGGGTGGGGACCATAGTAGCGCACCAAGCACTGATACCCTTCACTAAGTAATAGTGCTGCAACATGAAAATCTTTTACTTCTTCTCCTATACCTTTCAGGGGTTCGATCATTTCCAGGGTGTGCCTTATGTAATCCTTCATATTGTGGCCTTTCATCAGCTTGGTTTTGTATAGCTTTCTAATCAAATATAGCTTATTGCTGGGATTAGGTCTTTTGTGCACCTTTTGTAATTCTTCCCACATTTCTTTAGCAGTTTTACACTTACATACAGTATACAATATGTATGATTTGATTATCTTCTATGCTAAGAGAGATTGTGCTCTGAGCTTTCTGATCTTTCTCTATCCACTCATCTAAAGGATGTTCTGGCCTGACTTAATTTATACATTTCTATGTACCTTCTCTTACTAGCAGCATTTTCATCTTGAATTTCCAAGATTGGTAGTTCTGGTTTGTCAGGTTTGCAAATGAAAGTTTTGTTGCAGCTAACACAGATGGCCGTTTCTTTTTATTATGTTGCAGTCTTATTTCTTTTGCTGTATCTTGCACTCGTTTACTATAGCAGGTTATGACTGGGAGTCTGGTTGTGTATCTAAGCCCATAACCTGGTTGGGTATCTGTACATAGCCCTACAGAAAAGACAATGCACAGTCCACATGCGTTTATCTGCTGCTTCTCTGTAAACAGGAACTTTATTATAAAGAAAAGACATAGAATTTAACCATAGATGAAGCTACAAACTTACAAACACTGCCATGTATTGTTTAATGAATAGTTCTACTGAATGCTGAAGTAGTTGTACAAAACTACATGAACACTGTATACCAACAAAACTCAATCCTTCTATGCTGAAGCTACATTGTGATTAAAGTAAGCCAGTCATTACAGTGACTGCAACTGCTGAAATTCATCTAAAAATTCTATAGTATGTTAGTCAGAAATATGAAATAAAATTTAGAAAGCCCTATTTGCTTACTTGCTCTGTGAGCCAATGGCTCAATTTACTAAGGCAGAAGGGCCAACATGACAGTTGGGTACCTAACATTTTCAAAAAGGGGACTTAGCAATGGAAAACTTTATTTTCACCTTAGTGATAGGTTTCTGTGAGTAGTGGAGAACAACTCTAGTGTAAAAGGTCCTGGAGCTGCATGGAAAGGTAACTGCAGATTTGCTTAGGTTCCAGAGCAGGTGTAAACTGCCAACTCTATCCTAAGCTGGCCATACACCCTGCAATATGTTTGTACAAACTCTTTTAGCTCTATAAACAAAAGTAGTGTAAGAGCTAACCTGATTGGAAACTAGTGGAATTAAATATTTCTACTACATAGTTTTTGCAAAACTAAAAATGATTGCATATAGTTTGTACAATGTAATGTAGGTGGCAAGCTTTAGACTATATGACACTGTTATAATTCTTGTGTTCACTGTTTTCAAATATAGTGTGTGAATTAGCAATTTAATAATCTAGTTGTTATGGGATTGTGTAGTTTTGAAAGATGGACAGATTATTTATTTTTACAACCACGCTTCATTTTCTGGTCATGTACCTTCCCCTTACTTCTGATACGGAAGCACACTGCCTCTATCCCCTATTTCCAACAGTGGGATTACATGTTTAATGTTCATGGGTTGTTGTGAGTTTCTTCTGGTCCCTCCTCCAGTCTTCTATTAAAGAAAAGTGGGAGGGAAGAGGGTATTTAATTAGTTCCATTCATGTCCCACCTCTCTGTGCAGCTTGTATTTGTTGGTGCACAGAGCAGCAGGACTTTGCATTGTAGATTCAGAAGAAAGGGGGGAGGGGGCATGCATGTCAAGCAGGTTTCATAGAAAGTTGAGTACTAATAGGAACCACTACAAATAAGGGAGTCAGGTTGAGGAAAGAAGCATCTCCAACTCAGAGGGAGACACTGTATCAGGAACGGACTGAGAACTCATGGGCCCCCGGGCAATAGGAAATCATGGGGCCCCTGTGTCCTCGCCCACACTCAAACCACACCCAAAAAGCCAATGAAAGGTACCAGGGGCATCTCATTGGGCCCTCTACTGACCCCGGGCCCTCAGGCAGTGCCCGAGTGGCTAAATGGTCAGTCCACCCCTGCACTGTGCACATAGTGATTGTACACAATCTTGAAAGATTTAGGTGGACCTGTTTATTAAAAACATTATTCACCAGGGTTTAATAACACATTAAAGCAAGTAAAATTCCCTATTAAGCAGTTCTCATTGGAACATATGTTCCCATTAGAAGAATAGCAACAATCAAAAATACTGAATTTTCAGAACTAATGAAAATGATCAAAATGATAACTAGAGATGGTGGCTCTTCTTAGTGGAGACACAGACAGCAACAACACTTGAAAAAAGGGTTCTACACCCTCAAAGCTCAATCTAAAATCTAAAAAAAAAGGTTTTTATGTTAAAAAACATTTTAAGGCCTCTTGAACATGGGAGTATGGGGGAGAATTCAATACAGCTTCTGTTCCACTTGTAAATGTATAGCATAGAAATACTGTTTTATTTTTGCCTTGATATATTCTTTTGCTGAGTTATTTACACCTCTAGAACAGGTACAAAATGCATTCAATAAACTCTGCATTTATTTAAAATATTTTCAGTATTTAGGTGGACAGGGGATGAACATAATCTTTATTCCTAGGTATACCATAGTCACTGCAGACAGGACTAGTATGTTGAAAGGAACACTTTATAGGATTCCCAATGCTGATTACAGAGTTAGGGCTCATGTACACTGCTGCTGATAAACTCACGTTTAGGAGCTGTTCAGGGTTTTTTTCAGCAGCCCCTGAACTCACCCTAATGTTTTCCTTCGTGTCCATGTACACATCATCATTTACAGTCATTTACAGTAGTTTCTTTTGAACGCAGAAAACTTGCATTCATCAGTAGATTTTATCAGCGTTTCAAATGCAAAACGCTTGTAAATGCGTGTAAACGCAGCTAACCGTGTTTATAGGCGTTTGCCTTTGAACTTTTTTTTAACTCTTCCATTTCCAGATGCTGTCCAGAGCCTTTTTTCATCATGAAAAATGCATGCAAAGTGTTTTCCCGGTACACCATACTTTGAGGTTTTGCATGAAAAAAAAATGTTAGACATTGCTGCAATAATGTATGCATAGAAATGAGCTGGAACACATCCAAACACCACAAAAAAAAAAGACAGCTAATTTCAACAAATACTACTCTCTCTGCTTCTGCTCTCTCTATTTCTCTCAAAATGTCTGAAATAGTTAATTTTGTATTGTTTTTCAGTGCTTTCTGGGCATTTTGGAAGGTCTCCTGAGGTTATCTTAAAAAAAACTTCTAAACGCAAATGCTCATAACCGCGCATAAACGCGGTATGCAAACGCGGCTAAGCAGACGTTTTTTAATCTACATTTTTCAGCAGTTAGTTTCCATTGTTCTGAAGTCCCGTGTACATGGGGCCTTAAATCTGAACCCCATGCTGCTGGGGAAGCTGAAAATCACTGTAACTTTCAACACTACTGCAGTGATAGGCACAATTTTTCGGGTCATGCTCATGTTCTTTGTGAACAACTGCCCCCCTGCACGCTGTCCAAATATTTTGTCTGTTTGAAACTGATCAGCTTTAAAAAAATATGTGCGCATTATACCATTGGTAAATTGTTTGATCAAAAGAGCTTTAACCTAAGCCTATCCTCCTGACCCTAATTCTAGTATAATGCTATTCCTCTTCCTCAACCATATCTAAACTGCATTATGCAGCTCAGGTCAATAATGCATTTACTGTAAGCAGTTTATCTCTTGTCTTTCAGACAAATATAACAACCTATGTTGATCCATCTATGGGGGGGGGCAGGAAATGCTTCCCTAACCCTGTCGGGGTAAAAACACAAATACGTAATAGCTCATCTGAGGCACCACATCCTGCCTATGCAACAGCACTCACTGCCTCAGGTTCTGCATCTTGTACACTTTCCAATATCTATGTCTATCTAGAGCCTGGACTCCATCTCTAAACTAACTCTTTATCTGATACTAGAAGTGCTTTTTCAGACTCCTACTTAATTCTGGATGGTCAAAGGCAATTCTTTGTCAAAATTTATGCTAATGTATTACATAAAGTGGGACTTGGGGAAAAATCTACAGCTCATGTATCTCATTAAAGTTACTCAATTATATGTAGGCAATGATTCAGCTATAAAACTGTGATATCATGGTGTGTAGAGAGATGATACCATCATACTGAACCCTGATGTTGCAATATCTTATTCTATCACTCTAAAGCTGAATCAGCTATATCCTTGTGCTGTTTATCTTAGTACAGAGATCGAGATTTTGTGTGCAGCTCTTCATGCTGGACTGAGCTGCTGCCTTTGGCATCCAAAAGTAAAGTATGGATTTGAAGAAGTTAACCCAAAGTGTTATTAAAACCATAAGCTATAAAAGTTTAATATAGCGGTATAACTCATAGCTGTTAAATTGCAAAATAGTTTTTTTCTCAGTGCTATCTTTTGTGCCAGAGCAGAATTAAAAGAACATGGCCCCTACACTGATTATAGGGTGGCTACACTGTTTTGCAGGGTCTTTCCGAAGTCTCAGTACAGTCACTATGATGTGGCCACTTCCAGCAGGGACTCCATCTTCACATGAAGAACTCCATGCTCTAACCACACACAAGCAGTACAGATACTCCATACATGTTCCACCCACCAGCACTTATATTTACTGCATTTTTCCCCAGATCTGGCACTGATTTTTATTCAACATGCACAGTGCGTGCTCCCCAACTGGAAGGTCAGGTAAACAGCACAGAAGGTGACAGAGAAGCTGAAATGATACCAAGAAGGTTAAGTACATATCTGGGATCAAAATATTTTTTCAATTTTTGCAAATGATGTGAAATTGGAAGGAAATTATATTGAAAAACTAAGATTTTAATACTACTTTAATATTAAGGGTTAGGCTATGGTTTGGATTAAAGTATAGGATTAAGGCTTGCGGGGTTAAATGGTAAAGTTCTAGGGTTAAAATGAAAAATTCATGGGTTAGATTTAGGCTATGAAGAGGTTAAATTAAACAGTGAGTTTTTAATAGACCCTCTCAGATTGCCAAAAACTAAAATGAAGCATCCCTGCATTAAAGGAGGTTCAGCTCCCCCTTTGTCCTACCTTTCTTCCATTCCAGTGCTGCAGGCTCCTCAGCATTTAACATTTCTAGGTATTGGATGCCTCCCCACCCATCCTTAATGCAAACCACAGTTCCTTCCTCCAACCTCTACATCACAGGAGACTCAATAGTTACATAGAAAATTTGGAACACAGGTACCAGACACTCTCAGGAGTGTCTAATGCTGAAGATTCTGACAGATGCTTCACTGCTGGAAAAAACTGATGAAGGCTACAATGGAGGGAAGGCCACACCACTGGAGAGGTCATTACAACATACCTTCTATTGCAGATAGCTTTCATCTTTAAGTGTTAAGGTAGATGTATACCATAACTAAATGGCATTTACTTTGTGCATTACAAACAACTGAGCTTTTTACCATTTGTTTTCACCTTTATTGATCCTTTGTAGCATCTCAGTGCTGTTGATTTTCTGCAGCTGTTTCCAACGTCTTTCTCTCTACATGCATGTGCTTTAGAAATGGCTGCATGGCATTTGTTATGGTGGGCTTTCTAATTGTGGCAAAACTGATTTTTATTTCTTGACATATACACTTGAAGTCTCCATTCGAAGCTCATGTGACAGGATGACAAAGAAGCACAGTTGGAAGTCAGGATTTAAAAATATTGAAAATAATTTTTGAACTTGAGCATGTTAAAGCTTGGAATTGGGTTTATATATATACGTTTATTGATGGTTTGGTCAAGCTTGGTTAGGCCACAAATGAGGGGGTAGTTAACTGTTAGGGTCAGCCTAATGGTTGAGTGATTGAGCTGATGGGGACACTTCTTTCTCCTTGTTTTTGACAACAAAACCACTGTGCCAAGGGGTACTTAGCACTAGAAATAACTGTAATGTGGTTATGGTATGCTACCAGACTGATATATGTGTCAGTACAGATCAGGGGCGGACTGACCATTTGAACACTCGGGCACTGTCCGAGGGCCCGGGGTCAGTAGAGGGCCGCATGAAATGCCCCTGGTGCCTTTTTTATAGGCTTTATTGGGTGTGGTTTGAGTGTGGGTAAGGACACGGGGCCCCATGATCCCCTATTGCCCAGGGGCCCCATGAGTTGTCAGTCCACCCCTGGTACAGATATAATAAATGCAGATGGTAATAGAAATTCTGCTACAGTATAGTCCATGCAGCTTGTCTTTCCTCAGTATGGTTCATTATTATCTAAAATTAATTTCTAGCTTACCTAGTTTCAGTAAATACACGCCAGAAGTTTGCAATAGTGTAAATTAGGGGAAGTGGTTGTAGGCTAATTTGTGCATTCATTAGTACTGCTGAGAACAACTTTATGTATATTAAGGCTTTCTAAAAAAGACTAAGCCCTATCAGCTACATTTGACAATCCCTAACATTAGTTTAATATATTTACACATACATTAATTGCTTCTTTCATTATAATGATCACAATGCTGTCTAGGATGTAATTAATGATTCACAATCTATCTCCCGTTATACAGCATTTACATTTCAGCTAGATTAATATGGTCATATTCGGCACATATGACAAGAAAAGTGTTATTGCTCTAATATAGTATATGGAACATTATTCATAATTATTAAAATTAGGTAGCGTATTCTAGTAGTTGGTGTGGTTAAAGGATGACCATGAATGCCAGCTATTGACATGTGTGCACAACCATTATTTGACCATCTAAACTAGCCCAAGTGACAGTAACACATATTAACCCCTTCACGCCTAAGGGTAAAACAAATCACAATGCCTAAGCACAATCTTGCAACTTTGACATGTGTTAGTAAAACCGTACATATCATCACAACTACTTTGTACATCCAGGTGGATTATACCTTGTTTTTTTCAGAACAAATTGGGCTTTCATTTGGTGGTAAATGGTAATGGATATCTCATGATTTCTTTTTTTATTATCAAAGGAAAACTGGCCCAAAATAGTAAAAAAACATAATGTTTTTTTAATTTAGCTGTGTGTTTTTTGTTACTACCATAACCTACCACAAAAGAACAACCCACATTTTCCAGCTCTTGACAATTGCAGCAATACCATATATGTGTATGTTATTTGTTGTTTGTACTCACAATACAGCCCAGAAACAAAAGTGCGCATTGTGATTTTTGTTTTTTTTTTAACCTGAAACATAGAGACACCAACTAAAAAAAAAAAACCTGTCCTTTGACCCTGACCCAAAAACTTACCCTGGCACTGAATTAGATCAAACCTTGATCTAAGTATTTTTTCTTTATTTTTTTTTATATCTATTTATCTTTTATTAACAAACTGGTTTTTTTTTCCTTCTATGCAAGGAGAGAGAGAGATACAATGTATCTCTCTCCTCCATTCATAGAGAGAAAAAAAGCAAGGGGGACGGGCTGTACAGTGACTGATCACTGTAATAACCAATCAGAGGCTATCACAGTGATCATGTGACCCATAATCGGGTGTCCCGATCTTTAGAATGGGACCTAGGGCTCTCAATGACACCCCAGTCTCTGTGCTGGGAGCATGCTGTGCGGCTCCCTGCCAGCACAAAGACAGGTACACAAATATGCGGCCCCACGGAGAAAAGCCCACTTCTGTGAGGCCGTATATTTGTGTTACATCGGCAAGAAGGGGTTAAAATGGTTATTTTTATCATCATAGATTAAACCTTCTCAATGTAATCACTTACACCATCTAAGAATTATCTTATCCCTGTCCACCATCCTAGCAATATATCTTGTGCTACCCTGGACTGGTTGTCTGACAGCTCTGTCAAATTCCATAAGAACTGGAGAATCTGACAACACATGGTATTCTGTTAGTTTAGATAAGTCTTGCTGTTTACCAAAATGGTTCACTACAATTTGCTGAGGTTTTGCCCTTGGTTGGCCTATATACTTATAAGAATTATTATCCCATTTGGAGCAAAGTTTAGTCAATTAAACTAGGGTTGACATGTTTAATCCCAATAGAGTAATTTTACAAAAGCGCCACACCTTTAGCTATAAATAAATAAATAAACGAATATATAGCAGCAACTCCAAAACCACAAAGTAATTTGGCATGAAAAATAAGTAAATATAGGAATGCGCTAATACTTTAAATAAAGCCCAAATGAAGTGTCCATAAATCAATATGTGAAAGTCCAAACACCATAAACATAGCAAAAAGTCATTATGTGAAAATCATAACACCGTAATCAATCCACCACCAGATAAATTGGATAAACTCACCAGAGCTATATGCTGATCAAATTATAGACCAGCATAAGCGCTATTGCTCTGGGAGCGATGAATGTAGCAATCGCCAGACTCTTTGGTGAAATGCTCTGCAGTGGTAAGCAAGTATCCAGGTACTGAGAAGCAACACTCTGCAGTATAGACAATATCCGGACTTAAGGAACAATACTCTGCAGCCAATAGATGTGCCTTTTCATGTATTACCGCATCTCCGTAAAATTTGGGACCACACTCAGGGACAAAGAGTGGTACCGCTCCATGAGGACGTCGTGGTGACGAAATGCGTAGGGCGGGGCTTGTCGGATGTTGACGTCAGGACGCTCCCTGTGACTGTCAGCGGTGATCCACGGTGAGCGGGGCTCGTCCATTATTTATGCTGTGTACACTGGTGTCGGTCTGGACACCTTGCTTGTGAGTGCTATGAGTATTTATATTTATTAAACGGAAATTGTTTTAAAACGTGCTGCACCATTATGTCTTTTCTTTGTCCCTGAGTGTGGTATAATTTGATCAGCATATAGCTCTGGTGAGTTTATCCAATTTATCTGGTGGTGGATTGATCACGGTGTTATGATTTTCACATGATGACTTTTTGCTATGTTTATGGTGTTTGGACTTTCACATATTGATTTATGGACACTTTACTTGGGCTTTATTTAAAGTATTAGCGCATTCCTATATTTACTTATTTGACATGTTTAATGCCATGGCTGCTTTTTATAACCCGTCCAACATAACCGTGTCTGTTTGCATGAGCTGTGAAATTCTAGAGCATTAAGTTAAAAGCACTAAAGAAATAACAAAGAAGTGGCTTTTAGATGGAGAACTAGAAATGAGATATGTCTATGTGAATGGGGTGAAAAAATTTAGTACTGCTCAGTGACACATAGAACTAAATGGTGCACAGTAAATATGATAGTGGGAATGCTTAGTTTAGGATACAAATGTGACCGCATACTAGATTAAGTTCTTATTATTTTAACATTCTGAAGATCGCTGAGGACTGAGACACATTCAAGTGCCAGAAAATAAAAATAATGTTAATAAAGTCTTTTGTACAGTGAAGAAAAGAAAGCAGAGGGATGTTAATTTAAATTTGACTTTTGAGTTTAGATTTGTTTCAGTTTAGTTTGGTCTTTTTTAGTCATACGGTCTTAGCTTTTTCTTACCATACCTTTTACTGTTTATTTTTTCACAAAAATATACAATATACAGAGAAGCATATGGCTTATAAGTTTTGCCTTTTCAAGGTTTTTATCATACAGTAGTGGTCCACATACCTGACCATATCAGTGCTTTTAAACATGTCTACACTACAGTCCCTTTTTTCCTCTGCTGGCTTTGTATAGTAATATAAAGGTTACACAGTTTTCAGATTTTACTGGATCTGGGGTTGATCCCATCCTGCTTCTGGTAAAACCTATTACTCCTCTAGTTGTTAACAGTATAATGGTAAACTGCTGCATAAGGGTCTGTAACTGAGGAAAACTCTCATTATTACTAAGGGAATGATGCTGTTGAAAGGATACCAGTAAACAAATGCACACACTACTGGATAGCCATGAGTTACCTTGCTGGAAATAAATAAATAATTGACATGTTTAGTTCTGTAGAAGAATCCACATTTATGTAATATCCCAACTTAAGGCAGAGTTCATCACCGTATTGACCAAATAACTGATAGCTGTTTGTTTGTTTGTTTGTTTGTTTGTTTGTTGATTTGGCAAACTATGCTCTGTTCATGGGTTAAAGTAAAGCTCATATCCTATGTGGTAAAGACTAGCACTGATACTGCATTTTTGGGAGCACATTAGCACACTCAACCTTTCTGTATTAATTTTGCTTTGATCACCATCTTGCCATCACAACTGGAACACACTTCTTATGAGAGCCTACAACCTAATATGAGTGAACAAGGTAGATGTTCCCCTTACCGGCCAACTGGACATCACACTATGCCTGTACAAAAGCAGACATTGGTACATGATCCTTCTTTCTTCTGGTCGAAAAGCTGTGATGACCAACTCTTGACCATTAAAGTCATCAACTAACACACTTCTAAGCCTTTGCAGTAAATGGAGATCAGGTTTATTCTCCAAGATTCTCTAATATTAATTTCAACTCAGCCTGAAGCTCATACATTCCAAGGGGAAAAACCCTCAAAACTCAAATATCCTCCCTACATATAAGCTAGTAATAGGAACCAACCACCACTTTACATCAGTAAACTGGTGATTCAGAAGAAGATCGGTTCTTTCTATTTAAATGGATAAAAAAGCTTTTCATATTCAGGCAGAAGGTTGACAGAATGTGGAAAATATATATACTTGCCTTTTTCCCACCCAGTACATTTTGGTATTGTTGTCCTGTTTTGAACCCAATCATTGTGATATACAGCAACACCAAGTAGCTCCAAGACTATCATCTCAGAAAGCTCCACAGTTTCCTTTGGATTAACACAACCTGTCTTAAGAAACCTAGTATATTGTAAGAAGAGTTGAAAATGAAGTGCCACACCTCTGTTGAGAGGTCCAGGTACAACTATATTCCATTAAAAGTCAGGGGTATAATTTGAGAAGTAGCCAATGAGTTTGGGGGGTCCAAGTGCCCCCTTCAACAGGGCTTGACTGGCAATAAAGTGAACAGAACAGAAGTGAACTGGACCTACAATGGTATTTGTTTCAGTGAGAATTAAAAGCAAAGACCTAATCAGCAGCTTGTTTACCAGCAAACAAGCTGCTGATTATGCGTTTGATTTTAATTCACACTGGAACAAATACCATTGTAGGCCGAGTGGAGATCCTTTGGGGTGTAGAAGCTGCCTGCCCAGGAACCAGATCATTTACACCAACAATAATACCTAAAGATAACAATACCAGTGGAGTGTACCTGCGGGTCCAGTGCTGTCTTTCCTCTTTCCTCAACTGTTTAAGAAACCTAGTGGCTTCCTTTCAACAAAACTTAGGACACATGGTCACAGTCTGAACTCAAACAAATCTATTTGTTTCAAGAGTTGCACTCAAAAACATACGCAACTCTAAAAAAGGTGGCATTGGATCTGCTCAGCAGTAACCTTTAAGCATCTGAGGGCATATAAATAGGTTTTCCAATGTATGTCTAAATGTCCATTCTTTATCACCTCATGGTAGCCTGTGCACAGTTTTATAATGTACATCTAGAGAATGTAGAAGTGTTAGCAATGATAGAGAATAGGTATACGTCTAGGGCACAGCAAACAGAAAGGACGCATAGCATCACGTTTATGCAAATAATATAGGTTTATGTTCAATTTAAACATACGTTTATACGTATATATACTGAATTGCTATGCAAAGTAGGGAGAACCATTCAAGAACATAGATTTTCCATAGTGCAGACATGCTAAAATAGCACAAAAAGACAAAATACGAATGTTTTAAACTGCTAAACAAGCATTAACACATAAAAATGCTAAATACTAGACACGCTGAGCTGGGTGTAAACTAGTGACATTATGATGAATGAAATTTCTCTTTTAAATGCATTTCTCTCAGTTAAATGTACATTTTACTGCAGAAAATGTGTGTCATGGTAATGCATGTTGTGTTTTCACATGCACTCTGCTGCTTTGTTAAAGGATGCCATTGAAATGACTTGAATGGATCTGTGTAAGGCACAAATCCAAATTGCAGTATGTCTGATTTTTTAACATCACAGGATGTGTTCCATTTGAAAATATTGACTTGTCCCTGCGTTGTAAAAAAACAGGGTAACATGATCAGAGAGAATGAGTCCTTAATGAGCTCTAAGAACTGTTGTTATTTCCCCACTGCCACTAATCAGATTCAAGCTGACATTTTTCCAAGGTTTTACTATGATTGAAGGCTCTGGGGAAATAAAGTGGCCAAAAACAGTATGTTTGTATGACATTGTTCAGGATTGAACATTACTACTTACAGTTCTGTAAACATACTTTTCAAGAGAATAATACCCTTCAGCTTCAAAATTTTAAAGATATTGTACACTTTCAAATATTTTTGTTGTGTTAGCTAGATATTAGTGTAGTTATATTCCCTTTTTCTTTTTTTTTTGTCTTACTTTGTAATGATGGGTCCACATGTTGTGACTGCAGTTTGCGGTATGCTGATCGATTTTCATCTATATATTGCTTCAGCTAGCAGATCCCTGTGTGCAATGGGACAGTGCTTCTGTGTTAAATAAAATATGTAGGAGTGTTAATGTGATAAAAGACTGTATGATTGAGCTCTTTGTGTTTGTGAATGCTGCCTGCTTGTGCCTGTGTCAGATCTAATTATGGTGTAGCTCTCACATGTACAAGTGTTAGACTGAGATCTAGGGATTGTGGGATATATAGTTCCTTCACAGGAAGTGTCAGGTCTCACATTACAGACAGAGGTCATGTATTAACATGTGCAAAATCATGGCAATGCCTCATATTTTAACACAAAAAGAAACTGTTGAATGTGAGGATTTACTTTGATTTGGCTTGTGCATACAGGGCAACAGGGGCGGACTGACAACTCATGGGGCCTCCAGGCAATAGGGGATCATGGGGCCCCTGTGTCCTTGCCCAAACTCAAAAAAGCCTATGAAAAAGGTACCGGGGGCATCTCATGGGGTCCCCTACTGACCCCGGGCCCTCGGGCAGTGCCCGAGTTTCCAAATGGTCAGTCCACCTCTGCAAGGCAACAAATGACACCATGAGACTACATGATCAATGCACGTCTTATACAGATGAAAAACACAAGGTACAGGTAGGAAGTTTTACCATAGCTTTAAAATAAAGGACACCCCCCCCCCCCTCTCACTTTTTGCTTTATCTTAATTATATAGCTTAGAGAGAAATTGTAGTGTATTATTCAGCAACTACTAGGCAAACTGAACAGATGACACTAAACTCTGATCTAAAAAATTGTATGATATTAAAGTATGTATTCTTAACTCATAAATGTACATTTTACTGCTCTCAACTTTCTCCCAATTTAAAAATTTCTTTTGATCTGACTTCCTTATAGAACGTGGCTATGTTCATTCTCCATGGTCCCACTGTACGCAGGAATGTAGCCACTCCCTATTGCTCCCTCCCAAGAGACTATGGGATATGTACTTTGCACACAGGAGTGCATGTGACTGCAACTAACCTACCCTGCTCATTTCAAACAAAAACAATGAAATTGAGGGGTTTAGCAGCTCACAGAGAATGTTACAATGCGGCAGAAAAACACAATATGAAAGCATTTAATAAAACATGAATTACAGGGCCATTAAAGCAGAACTGAACTCATCAGTTTACCAGTTTCCCAAAACAGTTACCTTCAAGGCATGTGGTGAATGATAACTGTTATAACTTCTTGTGCTCCCAACAGAACTGTTAAACCAAATGGCTTGAGTCATAACTGATCACGTGCAACACCAAGGCCACTGCAGATCACACAAAGGCTAAGATGGCAGCTTCCTTGGCTGCAAAGGCTGGGGGGGGGGTTATTTCTGTTTTACGAAGTAAATGTGCATAGATGATTTTTGGAGAATAAGGATATCTTTTAACTTTAACCACCTCCCGCCAGCCATATAAGTAAATGACGGGTGCAATGTGGTTCTCTTGTTCTGGGAGGACATCATATGATGTCCTCCCACTCCAGGGGCACACAGGGTGGTGATTGGTGGTGTGCTGTGTCCCTCGGACACAGCGGATCACCGATCAATGTAAAGAGCCGAAGACATCGGCTCGGTCATGTGATCAGCTGTGTCCAATCACAGCTGATCACATGTAAATAAGGAAATTCCAGTTATCGTCATTTCTCTCCTCACAAGCTGTCACGCTGACAGCTTGAGAGGAGAGGAGAGCTGGTAATCAGCATTCTTCAGAGGGGACATGTACACTGATCATCAGGGAACTGATGATCAGTGTGCCCTGATGATCAGTGTAGCCCCAGCAGTGTCATCTGTCAGTGCCCATCAATGCCAGCTGTCAGTGCTCATCAATGCCACCTGCCAGTGCCCATCAGTGCCACATCAATTCCACATATCAGTGCCTACCAGTGCACATCAATGCTACATATCAGTGCCCATCTGAACTGCCTTTCAGTGCCACCTATCAGTGCCAGTCAGTGCCACCTATAAGTGCCAGCCAGTGCCGCTTATCAGTGCACATCAGTGCCGCCTATCAGTGCCTATCACTGCAGCCTCATTAGCGCACATCAGTAAAGGAGAAAAATCACTTATTTACAAAATTTTATAGCAAAAACTAAGAAAAAACGGGGTTTTTTCAACATTTTCAGTTGTTTTTGGTTTGCTTACAAAAAAAAAAAACCCAGAGGTGATTAAATACCACCAAAAGAAAGCTCTATCTGTCTAAATAAAAATGTCATATGGGTACAGTGTTGCATGACCGCGCAATTGTCATTCAAAGTGTGACAATGCTGAAAGCTGAAAATTGGCCTGGGCAGGAAGGGGTATAAGTGCCCTGTAGGCAAGTGGTTAAACTCTGTAGTGGGGAGAAGGACCTACTGCAAGGGTAGATCTTTTTTTTTCTTTTGTCTGGAGCTCAGCGTTAAGTGATTTATATGTAAAGAATGAGGATAAAAGTCAAGTATTAAAAATTGTTCTAAAATATAGTTTATGTGCTACAGGAAGTTCCAAAAGTGTATTGCACATAGAATGGATATGCAAAATACAAATAATTAGTTTAATGAAAATGAAAGAATGTATGTCTTCAGATTTGTACTTGGGATGATGGCAACAGTAACTACAAAGGAGACCCGGGGCACTCAGTAGAAGGCCCGTGGCACATGTCCTGGGTAGCAGGGTCTAGCCATATTTTAGCAAACATTTGGTTGGTACCTATGGGTACCACTGCTGCTTTTCCTTTACATAAAATGATTGGTTAAGTTGGCTTTCTGTAATATTGCATGCCTGCTACTAGAAGTACATTGGTTTTCATGTGATCATAGGGAAAATTTGATATCTATACATTTTTATAGGACTATGTATGTGTACACACCAATAGGTATGATACGTAATTCATATACAATACAAACAATTGTTTTGCCCATAGGACTTTAAATGAGGCATGACATATAGCTGGGGTTATACATTATCAATTTATTCAACAAAACATGAAGTTATTAATACATACATCAGAGGATTGAGAATAACATGTTGGTTCTTATATCTGTTATTTATTGATTGAATGAGATGTAATTCATTTATTTACTGTGTACTTTGCTGTTTTGATATACAATTTTTTAATTCCCTCATCCTGCTCAGTTTCCTTCCTTATTTATTGGCCACACAGCAGTCTGCCAACGGGGAGGACAGAGGCAGTTGAACATTGCTCAAGACATGCAATAGGTCATATTGAAAACAACACAAGCACAAGGATCAAATTGGATTGAAAGCACCTAGAAAAATGACAGGCTGTGTACGACAAATGGGTGTTATCTGTTGCCATGTTCTATTTTTTCTGTGTTTAATCCCATTTTCAGCTACCAGACAAAATCTTTCAGTATTAAAAGCTGGTTCGGCCAGCAAAATCCAATTACTCAACATTAGCCTCGCTGCCTCTGCTCCTTAAGTGTACCCCAAGAGCTCGCAGTTTCATCACAGCAGGTTTTTTTTTTTTTTCTTACCCCCGATAACTTATGGCACTTTACTGCAGCCAGCGAGAGAGACGTGATGATGTTGTGAACTACAAGATCTTAGCTGCAACAGATCAATTCACAATTTACTCAGCTGTGACTGAGAGCTCGTGAAAGAGGACTTCTTAACCAAGCTGGAGCAGTCGGACTGGGGAGCTCTGAAGCTGACGTATTTTCTGACCTACGCTCGTAGAAAACAACACATAGCACCCATGAGTGTCAGCCATTTAAAAACACTTTAGTTGCTGCCTAGAAATTGAAATAACCCTTAGCAAATGAGCCAGGGAGACAGCAGCAAAGAACACTTTGCATCCATTAAAGCTACAGACAGTTCCTTCCCCTTTTCACATCTACTTCTCTGCTTCACACCCTCCCTTCTCTCTCTTTTCTCTGCATCACATCTTTTGCTCCACTCCATCAGCCCTGACAGAACCTTGAAAGACACAACGGGGAGGTTTAATTAAAAGCCGGTCGATTTGATGAACAATCAGATGAGGTCACTCTAGGTTTTTCTTCCTCATCCTCTTGGGATCCTCTGATGTTTTATTTTTTTAACCATTTTATTGAGGGGGTTCCTCTATCTCCCACACATAAAACAATAAGGTGTTTAATATTTTGGTAACAATTAAGAATTAAGAATATTAACCTTTTATTCTGATAATACCATCCACAACCATACTATTGACAGATTATACGGTGTTTCCAAGTATTGGCTCAGACTTTTCCTGCCTTGACACTAGCCTGTGTGCAATTCAAAAACTCAATAGAGGTCAGAGCAGTTTTATTCTATTTTAAAATTCCTTAGGGTGGCAATACACACTTTGTAAAATGATCGCTTTATTTTGCAATTGATTTCTTCCAATAGGAATAATAATAGGAACGAATAATCAATCTATAGTCAACAACCCATTCAATTGATATGCCACACATGGGAACGTGGATTTCGATTAATGGTTAAGTACAATTGTCACTTACGATCATACGTTATCAATTGCATTTCTTTTTGTGCCATGCAAACTCATAATCTGATGAATCTGTTGAAAATTTGATCATATTCATGGATAAGGTATCTGTCAATCAATGCAAAACAATTGGTCATTTTCCACACTGTCTGATCAACCCACTTTGACTGAATCCAATCTAAAGTGAGACTTACCATATTCAATTAGAAGGGAAATTATTTGCAGATTTAATCATTTTGTTCAAAGCTTGTGTGGCCAACATTAGAGTCGATTGGACACTTAAAGCTGAACCCCAGGCTGATATAACAGACAGTGCTGTAATATTTGACACATTATTAATGTATTATTTATTTATTTTATGCAAGTACCTTAAAGTGATCATACACCGTTATATATACCCAGTGAAGTGACTGGCTTCAGGTCATACATAGAGATGAAAAAAAAATTCTTCTACATAAATGTACCAGTTTATCTGCAGTATTCTCTTCTTTACGTCTGTTCAAATTCAAGAATTTATACCTGGTATAAGCAGTCAGAAAAAAGGGGGAGAGCTGAAATTACACACTGCAGAGCTCAGTGAGGAGAGCTCTGAGGCTGATTGGAGGAAAGGGACACACACCCCCTTTCATAAAGCACACAGGAATAGAGTTGAGGCTGTCAATCACAAGTTGTGCACTGGAGCTCCCTCCCTTGTCAACTTTTTTCTCTAGGTGCTATGAGTCAAAAGCAATTCATGCAGATAGCAGAGGAACTGGGCAGCAGACAGAAATGACAGAGGGCTCTAGATTGGGACAAGTACACACTATAGAGGGATATTCTTTGCTCATATTTCATGTCTGAAATTTACAATCACTTTAATTTGACTCATTATCACGCTCTTAGATGTGGAGTGGGGGTTGGAAGCAGCACAAGGAGCATGCTGATAAAATTGGCAACCAACATGACAGATAGATGAGCTCATTAGTGTGCTGCTTCGCCTTTTACTGTTCAGTTACAGGGTGGAGCTGGGAAAATGACTTGAAGCTGCAGCAGAGAAAGAACTCCTGCATGGCAAAGCTTTGCTGTGTGGCAGAACTGTGTACATCTCAGAACTGGATAGATACAAAATACATCTCTTTAGGCAGGTAAAATAGCTCTCATATATGTATTTCACCTTTATGTTTAGCTGTTTTCCTGGAGTTCAGCACAAGCTAGTCATGTCTCCTATTAACCTCCTATTATCCTAGTATAACATGTCTCCTTTATTAACCACTTCAGGAGCAGTGGCTGTTTACTTCAGAGCATTTGCATTTCAAGTAGCTATCGCTTTAGCAATAAATGTCTTATTTTATACTATACCAAAGTGATAGGGATATATAGATTTAAATTGACAGCATTGTTTTTTTTTTAGGAATTATCTGTTTTACTTATGCATTTTAAAGACAAAAAAGTAAAAAATTGAACAATACATTTTTTTTTCATTTATAACTAGTGAGTCTTAAAATTAGTTTTACTGTACTATTAATACTATATACAAAAACATTGTATTATTTTTATCATAACCGTACAATATGCAATGCATAGTAAAAAAAATATTTTTAGAAAAACATGTCTTTTGTAAAGGGAATATATGTTTTACACACACACACAAACAGCAAGTGATCCCTGCACACTCAAATCATAAGGTCCCTGGTGCTCAGTAGGTAAAGATGCGATGTGTGCTTTTAGGTACAATACTCACAGGAATTTAAAGGATAATGTGGTATATATTTTGTAAAGTGCTGCGCAAACTGTTGGCGTTATATAAATCCTGTATGATAATATAATATAATAAAAGCTGTATACTGTGACTGACATTTTGGTAGGTAACAGACCGCTTTTATCAAAGCAAACTACAAGAATACAATGAAAAAACAATATTATGGCGCTATGTATGTATAGGTAACTAAGTGGAAAGGGAAGGGAAACAATATTATGACACACTCCATAGATAGTCCCTTATGAATGGCGTCCTTTATGTATAAATAAACAATAAATGGATCCTAAAAAGTCCACTTCAGTATGGCTGCAGCTCCCTAGGGAGAGGATTGGATGCACTCATCTGTAATAAAGTGGTGGTGCTTCTTGTGAATTTGCCTACAACTCTAATATTAAATATCCCACTCAAAAGTGAATCCACATTCCTGCACCATTGGCATGATCACCCATGATAAAAAATAGGCAATATGTTAAAAGCATAATAAAACAACAAGCAACAACATTACCTTTGACAAACACCAAAGCATCCATTTAATACAGTATGTACACCACAGAAATATACTAGGAAACAGCAAGCTAACAAATGAAAAAAAAAATACAAACATAAGTGCATCGCACTGGCAATTAGGCATACGGGGTGCAAATATACCCCTTTAAATACATTTTTAGAGATGTTACACTACAAAATATTCTAATGTTTAAACTTAAAAGTACACAGGATGCAACCACAATTCCTGCATCTATTAAAACATTTTACAAAGCAGTTTGCTATCAAGTACTAAACCAGAGAGTCAAGCGCAATTGTTCAACCTTAAGGGGCCACTACTCACTGCTGCTGATGAACACTATGAAGTGAAGTATGTTAGCCCCCCCAAAAAAGCTGTATGAGTATAGTAGAACAATGTTCACCTCCCAAGGAGCTATACCTTTATTGGTGCAGAATAAGCCAAAAGTAAGGATGACACTAAAATGTAGCAGCCAGGATAGTGCGGTGGACTGTCCGCTCCTTACTGAACCCCAGCAGGGAAAATGGCTCAGTTGCAGTATGCGTCTGAAACTTGATAAAGCAAATGCGCACAAAATGCGTTGTCCCGGTTACCAGCTCTGCTTGTGTTCCAAGGCCAGGGTCCAGCTTCCACTCTTATCTTGGTCGTGGTGATGTCACATCTGGAGCGTCGCGATCCCCGACTGGCTCAGTCGCATACCACAACTGAGTCGTTTTCCCTGCTTGGGTTCAGGGAGGAGCGGACGGTCCACCACACTATCATGGCTGCTACATCATCCTTATTTATGGCTTATTCTGCACCAATAAAGCTATACCTCCTTGGGAGGTGAACATTGTTCTACTATACTTTTACAGCGCTGCTTTTTTGGGGTTAACATGCTATCATGTACTAACTACATATGACAAGTCCAATCTATCTCAAATGAACAACCTTTCTAGAGCGGAAAGACTTGCAATTAGGAGTTTGCCGAATGTTGATACCATTGTTCTAAGTCCAAAAGATAAGCACGGAGCTATGGGGATTTTAGATCTTACTATCGATATAAAATTCATATAGAATTAGAAGATACCAAAACCTATACTCCTCTATTTTGTGATCCCATAGTTCAGATACCCTATTGCTATGTGGACAAGACCAAGACAGGATTACTGTTGACACATTTAAATTTTGTATCACTGACTTTTCTCATTGCCCTATTATTTGTACTTCACAGAAGATGAGCAAAACCCTCCAGGTCACTATTATTTTGGCAAGAGTGCCCTTAACTCAACCCTTGTCTGTTTTTGGTGATCATTTTCTTTATCCCTTGGTGTCTAGTTTGTCCTTATTTATCAAAGTCTCTTCAGTGGTGACCCACACCCTTAAAGATATTAGGTATTTTTCACCCAACACTATCCTTGCAACGCTAAATATCATAAGTCTATTATACTAGTATATCAATATATTATATTTCAGCCATACATCAAACACTGGAGGACTCCATCCATAGTAAACCCCTGTAGCATTTCTCATTAATCTTTCAAGCTTTATACTCAACTGATTTATGTTTGAGAAAAAATATTTTTTAGAACTTGCAGGGACCCCAATGGGGTCAAATGTTTGCAATGGTCATGAAAATATATATAAGTACCATCCTACTATCCCACCTGGGGTAGAATGTGTTATTGTACAGATGTTACAGTGATTAATTCTTAAAATGGGTGGGCTCAGCTGCTGATTTGCCCTACCTAATTGAGGAATTGAAGGGCATGCAGTCATCCAAAAGACTAATTTTAACTTAGAATATTACATTTTTTCCTAGATCTCAGTATTTACAAATGTCACACTCTGCAGGGTTTTACCTTGGATACCCAAACTGTACAGTAAATACAAATCATATTCATGACCACGTCCCAGCAGAAAATGCCCCACTCTGAGCATTGGTGTCTCTCTCCGTACGCCAACTCACAACTGGTCTTATTTATCACCAGTTTGCTTATTTGCAAATTGTTGATAACTCTTTTGGAATTTTTACACATTCTAAGAGTCATTAATAGGAATTAACTGAATTTGTAGCACAAGTTAGTGGTGTGAATGAAACTGTTACGTTTTTTTAATTTGGCGTAGGGCTTTTTATTGGGGGAATACCACTAGAAAGGTGGTGCAATTGCACTGTTGAGTCCCTTCCGTCATTTGGATCAGCTGAAGTCAGGACTTTCAACTGTCCTTCTGATAGGTGGTTGGATGGCTGAAATTACTATCAGTTTGAGGACTTTAGATATATTTTTACAGTAATTATGCTCTTTCTAAAAATAAGTGGATAACATAATTACCAGATTACTTTCTACATTTTCCTCTGCGGTTAAAAAGAAAGTTTAAACTCTCAATATTGTCCTATGAAAAATATCTTATCTATTTCTCTGTAAGGCCCTTACACATCTGAACGTAGCAGGATCATGCTATTTTGGAACACACTAAAAACGTGCCAAATCATGCAAGACACATTTGGGTGACATTCATTGTTATTAGCATCTCAAATGTGATAAAGAATTGGGCATTTTGTTGTGCGACAAAACCACCCAAAAAATTATTAAAAACATGTTATTCAATAAACCACCAAAGTCTGCTCTAAAAAATGGTACAGAAGCTACTTTGGCACATTTTTGGAGCAGAGGGCAGCCTATTCAAGCGAGCAGTATGGCTTCAAAATCCTGCTAAAAAAACATGCAATAAAAAATGCGAAAAGCACATCACTCCCAATCTGCTCAGATGTGCCTAAAGGACATGGCTGATACAATATTAAGGACAATGTGTACTTAAAATAACAAAACATATTCTCTGCAAGAGAACTTGCCTGTCCTAAATAAACCCACTTTTGGAGTTAGAAAAGAAAATAATTAATTATTGCTGTTATGTAACTATGAAATATTACTTCTGAATATTAAAATATTATGTTGAGCCACCTGGTAACATGCTAGAGAGAACTAGGGCAGACCAGATTGCATGAAATGCTGGAAATTAAGACCCTCCTGTGTATGGAGGGGGCTTGTCTATTGCTGTGGTGACATGACCTGCCACCTACCACATTCCCATAAAGCCTATGGTCCGAATCCTGCTGATTGCATCTGTTTACTTCTTTTGTGACATGCTAATTATGCTAATGATCACACAGGTGTATGAACTCATAATTGAAATACAGGAAAGTACCTCTGCAACACAGTCATATTACCTAGAGTTTGGCTGAAGAAACAAAATATATACACTTTGCTTGTTTTTAGCTAGTTATGTTACATTAAAAAAAAACTATTATCTATTATAAAGCTGACCATGCAATATACATTTTTTTTTGTAAATTCTTCCTTAGATCTGCCAATAACTATGTACTATAAAGGACTGCACAATTTGATATTAATTTAAACAGATTGCCTAGGTTTTTCCTCATATTACTTAGCTTTGCTCTGAGATAAGCTTTAAAAAAAAAAAAAGAAAATCATTTTTGTAGAATATTTTGGAAAAGTAAACTGAAAATGATGTACTTTTTGATGTAGGGGACACAAACCCAAACCCTTGCGTGAGCTTGAAGTCAGTTAGCAGCATCTACTACAATATATTCCTTCTATGAGAAGATAATTCATGAGAGAGTCATACATATGTATTTGAAGCTCTGCAGGATGCATTGAAGCAATCTCTCTATGTTGGTCTTAGAAAGCCCATCATGTATTGCAACGATAGTTGTATGAAAGGAAAACATACATTCTTAAAGCCTAACTTTTCATAGCTGCATTGTAACAGTTTCCCATCACTGACCATTCTTCTAATGTCTCTATCAGTATCTGGATCCAAACTCATAGCTTCTGCTATGTCTAGCAGTGGCTTTCCTACTGGGCCACCTGAAGCTCTGGATAGTTATTTCTCTGATTTCTTTGTCAGTCTTCATTAGTACCCATTTTCTTTCTGAACTATGAACTTCTTGCTCCGTTGAACTTTCTATTTAAGCCATGCTTCTGCACTTCCTCTTCGCGAGATTTCTGTACTTGTGCTGGTACCTTGCTTTTTGTTGCTGCTACACTCTCCCTTATCTACCAATACTTGTCTGGCAACTCTTGGTTGCAGATTCACTGACCTTTTTTTATTTTTAACCACTTTAAACCTGATACCTTCAACTACTGACTCAACATACACATGGAAAAAGGGGCAGTAGGGAAGAGTAACAGAGTTATGAAACTATTTGACTATTCTAATGATTTTGAAAGCTGAGGTCCACAGTCAGTCCATTATCTCTTGCTCAAGATCATAAATATGCATGTGTAGGTGTTGCAATGACCATTCGATCAAGAACCACTTTGGACTCGATCTGTCAGGTTTATAGCTTAAAGGATCTTAAAGGATAAGTTCACTTTTCAAAAAAAAAAAAAAGGAAAAATGTCCATTTTAATTTTGTTTTCGTAGGAGCCTGGAAAACATTGCATCCATTATCATCAGATTGCGGGTGCCATGTAGGATTGTCAGTGTAAGCTGTCTGTCTGTACATCGTATGGGCAGGCAGTTTCACACTGACAAGAAGAACTACCAGAGTGCTCAACAGCGTTATGGTAGTTAATCAAGAACTACAAGCCGTCAGCTGCAAAGGATGTTGGTACTTGTAGTTTCCCATTCACAGAACTCTGTGAATGAATGCCACAGCTGGGAAGAGGGGAAAATATCCTTGCTATCTGTCACAAGGTGGGGTGTGGGTGTGTGTGTGTGTGTGGGGGGGGGGGCTGCAGTGACACGATACATGTTACACCCTGAATATGGGTGTAAAGCATAACTTGTTATGAAAAGTGAACTTATCCTTTAAGTCCTCCTTCTGCACAAATAAATAAATAATAATAAATGCACATATATTTGCAGAATGCACATTTGTTTTTTGCAAATACAGTTGCAAGGCATAACAACTACAATCAATGGATTGCGGGTGCAATGCCAGGCTCCTTATTTCACCAACTCTCTGACTTTCAGTTAGAAAACCCCAACATGTTGTTGGGGGGCATTTTGGTGTGTTGCATATTACATGTCAATATGGGTGTAGCCAGTGTAACATGGTCTTAAAGGTAGAGTTAGCCTTTAAATACATGATAAAATAGATGAGTTGCTCCAGGTGAGTAGGTGAACCATACATCCCTCTGAACATCAACAGGTGCTGGTCTGATTTGTGATCAGAGCAACATGTGAAAGCAATGAGAGCTCCATAGATGTAGCGGATACAACTTCCTTTTATTAAATCTTTATGTAAAACAGTGTTGTTGAAGTTTGTGAGTCCATGGAACCCCGGAAAACAGTTTTCATCGTCACGGAACCCCACCCCTTCCTGAGTGAAAACATTATTAAATGCGATCAGTAATATTTATTCAGGTACATTTTTTAAGACTTAAGACTAACAACTTTTATTATAATACTAGTATAATGGAAATTTAAATTGAAAATGACGTCTAGAAATATATAAACATCAATTCTATCATAGCATGTCATGAACTTGATTATATGAGAATTGTAGTGTAAGAATCATAGTGTGCTATGAGCGTCACAGCCATATATACATACACAAGAAGTCAATTATGAATATTAAAATCTAATGGGAAGTGTGAGCTTGCTTGTGATCGCAGATCAAACGATCAAAGATCAGTGGTGGACAAGCTCACACGCATTTCTTCATTGATTATTTGAAGCCTCTCTCATTTCTTCGACTTCCTTTCTGTTAATACTGAAAACCCCTGCTCGCAAAGGTATGAGCTACCGAACGGCAACAGCAATTCCATGCTAAGCAGTGGATATTGAGCTTCCAAACGTATCCAGAATTCTGAGAGCTCTTTCTCAGCAAAGAGATTTTTTTACACCAGATCATTTCTTAAATCGATGAGGTTTTCTTCAGCTTATGGTTTGAGAAAAATGATTTCATGTTTGACTAAAGGATTGAGCACCCACTCAATTCCGGAGATATCCAGGTTTTGGAAATATTTCTGGAAAGAAAGTTGTGAATATTTCCAACTTCTTTCTGTGGAACCCTTGGAGCTTCTCGCAGAACCCACTTTGGACAAAACTGATGTAAAAGCAACAAAGACCACAACTCTCTTTAAATGCATACCAGCAGTGACACATGCAGAAGTACTTACTGTACAGCTGGTGGCTGGGATCTATTAAATGTTATACTCACCTGTCCACACTCTTTCCAGGTCCACGCTGTATTGCCCATGGGCATCCGCACAGCTGCCACTGTTAACTCTCCTAGCTGGTCCATTACTGACATCAATATTGTAGTATAAGGGGGCTGGAGTATGGAGTGTAAGTTAAAGGATAACTGCATGAAAGTACAATCAACTTTTAAAAAAAGAATTCAAGGAATCAGTGTTTATGTTAAAGCTGCCCCCTCAATAGTTCACATATGGTGGCAGTGTCCTACCTTAACTTCCTGCTGGATACAATTCATTGGATTGTTCTCTTCAATGTTTAATAGACCTTTTCAAAAGCACTCACTGGTTCCATGTACCCAGACACATGTCACAAATTAATTCATTTCTTAGCTATGGTCTCCATATATGAGTATTTTCACGATGGAATTTGTCAATTCTCTGTTTAAATGCTGTGAAAGGTTGAATTATTTAGATAACCCTTAACACTGACATACAAAAGCACTCTTTTATCCCTTGTATTTCCCTATTTGCTAATACAGTCATTGAGCAAAAATATGAAAGAAATAAAATAAAATGCAGAGTGTACAACAATCATGTTTTTATATAGCTACCACTTTACAATATGCTTCCTTCAGAACTTCATTTACACATTCCTCCTATTTGGTGATTACTACATTCCTCAGCTTTGCAGATAACATTGTTTTAAATAAATATATGTGGATTTTGGGGTGTGGTTTGAACACGCTAGCTCAATAGGTTCAACTCTTCTGCTCTAAAAGTAATAAAAAGTGAAGAAGTCCACGGTCATTAAAAATGTCACTTTTTATGACAGTTTTCCTTTAAATGTCACAGTTATATACAGCATATAGGATTACAACTATGTCATAAATGTATGAATAGGAACACTAGTGAGGGTATGTGCACACAGTATATCTAAATACATAATTGTGGGCGAACACTGAACCCAATTACTACCTGGTGCCAATTGTAATAGTGCTTTTAATACATTATTTAGCATAAGGCAAAGATATCATTAGTTAGCCCACATAAAATGTTTTCACAGGTACATTTATACTATGGGGAGGTACCCACATGTTCTGAGAAGTTGAGAAGTGAAAAAAAGCTAAAATTAATATTGATTACGTTTCTACTTAGCATTTTCATAATTTATGGAAACTGAAGTCAATTAATGTACAGTATTGCGTTTTTGTTTTTTCCATGTATATGCAACCAGTTTATTACTTTCATTCATGTGCAGTAATGAAAACTTTAAACCATTCCAGTTAGAACTTAAAATTAAGCTTTAAGATTCATACAGCAAGTACAGTTTACCAGCATGGGCAAATAATAAGTAAATGTGGGTTTAATATCCAGAAAGCGTTCAGATCTCGGTGTTAATGGTCAAATGTCAGACCATTGTGAAAAGCAAAACTCTCATACTTTCTGATTGTACTAAAGCCTGTCCATCTCTTTCTCTCTATTGTTCATTCCTACAGGTCAGTGGAGCTGCCCATTATAGTGATTGGCCAATAGGAATGTGCAGGGGCAATAGATAGAGTCAAGCTCCAACACTTCCCAGCCGATTCAGAGCTTTGCCTGGCAGAATGAGCTGAGATTTCTTTGGTGATTACCTGCAGAAGGTTATTCACAGTCTCTTTTCTGCTCAAAATAGCTACACTGTACCATTCCACTTAATTTCATTTGGTCTATAATTTTGCAAAAAATCCTGGTTTTTATTTACTATAGGAAAAAAGATAACCCAAATTTGTATGCTTTTAAACATTCCACTTCTGTCTACCCTTCCAAGGACATGGCATGGTTATGACTGCAATTTTTGACTTCTGATTGCAACCCAATTACAAACACTGGGATACCACTTTGCTTTTACTAGCCTGTCCAAGATTCACAAGTTATTACATTTTCTATTGTTAGAAAATGGATTCACGAACAGGCAATATAGCTGTAAAGTCGCAATGTACACCTTTCAGCAGAAAGTAATTCTTACACATCGATTCAAAGGTACATCTGTGCCAACATACCATTTTAAAAGAGGGATCTGTGCATTGATAAAAAGCTTGTAAAAATGAATTTTGGATGCGGTTTCCTACATCCCTTTGATCTTTTATTAGAACCTTTGAATTTAGATAGCATTTATTTAATTTGCCTAATGTGGAGTATGCCATGCTAACCACAGTTTTATAATATTTCTCTGTGGAGACTACTGTAAATATATTTAAGAAATCTGAAGGACCTGAAACATCCCTTTTTGTACCATTAAGTGATTGCTACTCAGTAGGCATTAACTACTCTCTAGATTGTGCTTTGTGCAGCTTTTGAACCTTTAAAACTTTGAAGATTTGGTAATATTTGGAGATTTTTTCCTTATCGTTTAAATATATAGGTTGATGGATTAGTGACAAGAAAAGGGGGTGATGTTAAAGATTGCTGTTTGGGGTGTGGGGGGGGGGGAGAGGTAGAATATATGTTGTGATAGTATATACTGTATGTATGTAAAGATTGAAAGAACTATACAGTGGAGATCGAAAGTTTGGGCACCCCAGCTAAAAATTTGTATTAATGTGCATAAAGAAGCCAAGGAAAGATGGAAAAATCTCCAAAAGGCATCAAATTACACATTAGACATTCTTATAATATGTCAACAAAAGTTAGATTTTATTTCCATCATTTACACTTTCAAAATAACAGAAAACAAAAAAATGGTGTCTGCAAAAGTTTGGGCACCCTGCAGAATTTATAGCATGCACTGCCCCCTTTGCCAAGCTGAGACCTGCCAGTGTCATGGATTGTTCTCAATCATCGTCTGGGAAGACCAGGTGATGTCAATCTCAAAGGTTTTAAATGCCCAGACTCATCTGACCTTGCCCCAACAATCAGCACCATGGGTTCTTCTAAGCAGTTGTCTAGAAAACTGAAACTGAAAATAGTTGACGCTCACAAAGCTGGAGAAGGCTATAAGAAGATAGCAAAGCGTTTTCAGATGTCGATATCCTCTGTTCGGAATGTAATTAAGAAATGGCAGTCATCAGGAACAGTGGAAGTTAAAGCAACATCTTGAAGACCAAGAAAAATATCGGACAGAATAGCTCGCAGGATTGTGAGAAAAACAATTCAAAACCCATGTTTGACTGCATGATCCCTCCAGAAAGATCTGGCAGACACTGGAGTTGTGGTACACTATTCCACTATAAAGAGATACTTGTACAAATATGGTCTTCATGGAAGAGTCATCAGAAGAAAACCTCTTCTACGTCCTCACCACAAAAATCATCGTTTGAACTTTGCAAATGAACATATAGACAAGCCTGATGCATTTTGGAAACAAGTTCTGTGGACCGATGAGGTTAAAATTGAACTTTTTGGCCGGAACGAACAAAGGTACGTTTGGAGAAGAAGGGGCACAGAATTTAATGAAAAGAACCTCTGTCCAACTGTTAAGCATGGGGTTGGATCAATCATGCTTTGGGGTTGTGTTGCAGCCAGTGGCACAGGGAACATCTTACAAGTAGAAGGAAAAATGGATTCAATAAAATTTCAGCAAATTTTGGATGGTAACTTGATGCCATCTGTGAAAAAGCTGAAGTTAAAGAGAGGATGGCTTCTACAAATGGATAATGATCCTAAATACACCTCGAAATCCACGGGGGATTACATCAAGAGGCGTAAACTGAAGGTTTTGCCATGGCCTTCACAATCTCCTGACCTCAACATAATTGAAAATCTATGGATAGACCTTAAAAGAGCAGTGTGTGACAGACAGCCCAGAAATCTCAAAGAACTGGAAGACTTTTATAAGGAAGAATGGGCAAAGATACCTCAAACAAGAATTGAAAGACTCTTGGCTGGCTACAAAAAGCGTTTACAAGCTGTGATACTTGCCAAAGGGGGCAGTACAAGATATTAACTCTGCAGGGTGCCCAAACTTTTGCAGACGCCATTTTTTTGTTTTCTGTTATTTTGAAAGTGTAAATGATGGAAATAAAATCTAACTTTTGTTGACATATTATAAGAATGTCTAATGTGTAATTTGATGCCTTTTGGAGATTTTTCCATCTTTCCTTGGCTTCTTTATGCACATTAATACAAATTTTTAGCTGGGTGCACAAACTTTCGATCCCCACTGTATATTTAGTTGCTGGGATGAAGAAGAAATTTACATATAGCTATTGTGAAGGTGAGAACTGCACACACCAGATCAAACCACAATGTTGACTACTCCTAACTTATTTGAGCTGGCTGCTAGATTTTTGGAAGATTTGTCCAGTCCTGAAGCACAATTTATAATGCAGTTTTCCTTCAATAAAGCTTTGAGCAATTTTATTTAAAGCAAAAGTGACATGTTTACTGTACTGTACGACAACTGAATGGCTGTACTACTTCAAACCAGATAAAGCTAATGTAATGCATTGTAAAATATTTAGCATTTTATGTTTATTAACGTTTAAATTATGCTGTCTCCCTCCCAATGTTAAAGTGGTTGTAAACCTCAGACATGAAATATGAACAACACATATCTCTCTATAGTGTGTACTTATCTCACTCCAGAGTATCTAAGTGTCATTTCTGTTTGCTGACTTCTTCCTCTGCTATGTGCATGAGTCAGTTCTGATGAGTTTTCCTGACACCAAGAGAAAAATGGTGACAGGAAAGGGCACAGTTAGCGATTGATAGCCTCTTATCTGTTCCTGTGTGCTATATGAAGGGGATGTGTGTCCCTTCCCTCCAATCAGCTTTCAGAGCTCTCCTCACCTCAACTTCAGCTCTCCACCCTCTGCTTTTCAGAGCTGAGAGATCCTGTGTAAATTATGCACTTTGAATTATTGTAGGGGAAAGACAGATGTAGACAATTAAGTACCTCACCTGAGGCCAGTCAATTCACTGGTCATATATAAGGGTTTGAGTTTACAGCCACTTTAATTTCTGAGACATTCTTTGGTTCCAAGTGCTACATGGCCCCTATGGACTATAGGGGAAATACCCTACCCTCTGTACTTCAATATGCTTGATATTTAATCAGAAACATTGATGTTACATTCAATGTACATTGTAACAGTAATGTTTTCTGTTGGTTGTGAAGATTACTGGTTTGTATTAAAAAAGACCCAAAATAATGACCATTTATTATTATGCCCTGTAGTTTGTGATTGACTTGGGTACTGAAGAGCTGCAAATTTGCATCAGAGACGTACTCCTATGGCAAACCAAATGAGTAACGTTTTTACTTGATTATACTGACCCATTTAATACCTTCAGAAGGCTGTTTGCATCCAAACTGTACATTATTGTGCGTGTTCATCTTGCTTCTGTTTGTCAGTGATTGCAAAAGCTAAGTGCCTGATGCAAGAAGGGTCTGATGATGTTTGAATTATACAAGGAAGCGTATTTGTTCACCTGGTGGAACTTACACGTTTGGTATTAACAGCCCCATAAAACCCCTCCAAAAATTCATTTGCAGCCCACCAAAACCCAGTCCGAAAAAGCACCAGGAATTATCAGGTTATAAACACACTCTTACGACTGCATCCAGGGATACTTCTGATGTTGTTACCTTCAATTTATATGCCCAACGGGGAGCCCTGGGTATGTGTTCTTGAAAGATTATCAGCAAACAACATCTGTGAAGAAGTCTTACTATATCCCAATTAAAGGAATCTTTGCCTGTGGAGGAATCCCTTGTGATGTTAACAACTTTCTAAATTATTTCACTACATTTTCTTCTGAAGGCAACTTTTGCTTGAAAAGAGAGTTTAGTGGATTTGGGATTTAATTTAATTTCTGTAACTGGTCTTGTTTCATGTTTAAATCACAATTTGAGTTAAAGGAATGTGTAACATTGTGAAATCGCAGTGTGATATTTTCACCAGGGGACAGAAACATGTACTTTAAAGGAAACCCTTAGATTTAGCATATGAAATACCTCACTTCAGTCTCTCCACACCTGTTCTACAAAATGGCATCTGGTCTTTGAAACAATGGCTCAGTTCCTGTGGCACACCAGCTGTACTCAAAGAAATACCAAAGGCTGCACTGAGTCCTAAAGAGGGACAAAAACAGATTTCTTCCTCTCATTCACTTCTATTGTGGAAACATGGCCCTTTTTTCTTTACTTTGCTACACACTCCAGAAAAACAAAGCTAATAGCTCACATGACTTTCTTTCCACATGTGTGCCCTCTCCAGTAAGAATCATTTAATATGTCTGACAACAGGAGGACAGAGTTTCTAACTTGGTGTCACATCTGTCAGCCTATTAACCAGAATCCCATCATGGGAGGTATGTTACAGTCTGACCCCATACCTACAACTGATAAAAGTAGTCAAACATGGTTGACTAAGAAAGTTCAATCATTTCAGCCTAAAGTGGACCCAGCATATGTTATATTTAAATGTATAAATAATGCATAATTGTAACATGTAGAAAATAAATAAATAAATAATACCGCTCTAATGCTTTTACTGATATCAGCCAACATGACATGTAATGAATTGGTGCAGGTGGTATCAAACAGCTAGTTAGGCTGCAATATGCTACAGAAAAAGGCATCCGATTGCACACAGGATGCCGACTCACTGTGGCCAGCAGGAGAGGTCCCTCAGATTCGTTTCGCCCACCAGTGGGCTTACTTGTTGATGCGCACCCAGGGGGTGAAATGCATGCAAGGGACCTTTCCTGCAGGTGTAGAGTAGAGCTGAAGGCACTTTACATTATTGGTTTAGTTTGGGTCACAGTGAATCAGCGTCCTGTGTGCAATCAATTGCCATGTTTCTGTAGCCTAATTCTAACAGTTCCAATTTATTTCTCACGGTGAACACTGTATGCTGGGGTCTCCAAACTCCAAAAATAATTTATAAATAAATCCACAGCAGAAGAATAAAATTAAACTTAATAGACTGATGACAGCGGGCTGGATGGTGCTCCTGCATCCTTTGCTGGCACCTAAAGGCTGGAGCATCATGCAGTGGGGCTAAACTTCCTGTGTTTATGGGGCTTTACATCTGTGTTCCCCATCAGAATCTCCCCATACATATGTGTCCCCATCATAGTCTCCCCATATATTTGTGTCCCCAACATAGTCTTCCCACACATTTGTGTCCCCAGAGTCTTCCCACACATTTGTGTCCCTATCACTCATCAAAGTATCACTGCAAATTGATGTCCTCATTAGAGCCCCCCACATTTTAGTGTCCCCATCACCCATCAGGGCCTCCCTGCAGATTTGTGTCTTCCACAGAACCACTGCATCAGAGCCATCACCACCCCTTCCTCCACATATTTGTGTCCCCATCAGAGCCATCAGCCCCCCACGTATATGTCTTCATCAGCCCCCCATCCATGTATATGTCCCCATCAGCCCCCTATCCACGTATATGTCCCCATCAGCCCCCTATCCACGTATATGTCCCCATCAACCCCCCATCCACATGTTTATGAGCCATCAGCCCTTCCCCCACATGTTTGTGTCCCCCTATCAGAGTCATTAGCCCATATGTATATTTGTGTCCCCATCAGAACCACCAGCCCCCTCACATGTTAGTGTCCCCCCCAGAGTCATCACCCCCCCCACGTGTTTGTGTTCCCTTCAAAGCTATTAAACTAATCCCCCACATACTTGTAACCATCTCACAGTTCCCCTTTGCATGTGTACTTTACCATTGTACAGTGCATCACAAACAGTAATTACACTGGCTGTACCTCCTGACTCCCACGCCCGCTGCTATTACACGAGCACTGTATGTGAAATGACATCACTAAAGGAAGGATACTGCTTAACAGAAAGGCGGGAGGAGGCAACAGGTCTGCACTAAAGCACTTCATTGGTTCCTAGGATGCTGGCTGTCCCAGCAGCCAACACAGTCAGACATTGGGAGGGGTTGCGGGACCTGCGCTGCATACTGCTGGGGGCAAATATGCAGCGCAGGTTCCACAGCCGGCAGAGACCATCCCTGCAGTGAATCTGAGAACTCTAACTGCGAGCCGAAAAAATGGCCTGGAAGGCTGGATGTGGCCCGTGGGCTGTACTTTGGAGACCCCTGTTGTACACCCTCTAAAAATGCCTTTTTGTTCGATACGGGATCAAACCATTTTTCATCAGGCACTATCAAAGATCAGCATCTACTTCCTGGACTGAGGTCCTGGTTTAGGGATTATTTACTTTATTTATTTTAGATATTCATATAATGCTGCTGCCAATTTATGCACGGCTTTACCAATATTGTACATTCACGTCAGTCGCTGTCCTCAAGGAGCTTACAATCTAAGGTCCCTAGCTTGCAATCATACATACACATACTAGGGCCATATTAAATAGGATACAATGAACCTATCAGCATGCCTTTGGAGTGTGATAGGAAACCCACACAAAAACAGGGAGAAAATACAAACTAAAAGAACAACCTCCTGCACTCAAGAGGAATGCCTCATCAATGATCGATCCCAGTCCTTCAGCTACTCCGCTATTGGCAAAGCTTTGCAGCCCCTTCAGGGCTGGGGACGCCAAAAAGTCACATTAGACAATAAAAACAGAGGGCACCAACCTTGCGCATTGTCTTTGTGATATCTTTAATAAAAGGATAAAAATAATTGTATACTCACAAACAGCATGGATTATCAAGCACATCAGTATCCACAGTGTCCTAAACAACCAGGTCAACTAAACGAGTCCTAACCACAAGAAGACCCTCTGAATGGCTGATGCTTTCAAGACCCTCTTTCTCAGAGTCAATTTTCTAGAAAATGCAAACTCCATGTACCGTAGGTAGTATCATTCTAGTATGTGAACCAATGATCCTATTGCTGCATTGTACTGGAACTTGCCACTAAGCTAGTGTGCTTCCCAGTCATGTACATAATCCCATTGTGTTCACAAATGCTTGACACAGATTAGTGATGTGTCAAGAGATTTAACATCTCATCATAAGTGTCATTAGAGATTTAACATCTCACCTTGTGACTTGCTACAAATGTTCAGTGTAGTCTGATCACTGGGGGAAATGAGACCAAAGAAATGCTTCTTCCTGCCTGCAGCAGACTGAATCATTTTATCCTTGAAAAATGTCCCTGTGTGTTGTGATACGTCCAAAATGTTTTTGTGCAGTCGTGTAAAAATACTAAAAGGGTCTACCACTTCAAGTCCAGACACTTTCACCCCCTTCCTATCCAGGCCAATTTTCAGCTTTCAGTGCCATCACACTTTGAATGACAATTTTGTGGTCATGCAACACTGTACCCATATTCATTTTTTGGAATTTTTTCAGATAGATAAAACTTTACATTGGTGGTATTTATTCACCACTGGGATTTTTTTTTTGCTATATAAATGAAAAAGTCCAAACATTTTGAAAAAAAAGTGTTTTTGCAAATAAATAATCTTTCTTCATAAATCTTGGCCAAAATGTATTCAGTTGTCTTTTTAGTAAAAAAAAATAACCCATATTAGTTTATAACCAAAAATTATAATTTTTCTAAATTTTTTTTCATACTTTAATTTTATTTTGTTATATTATTATTTATGTTTTTTTTTTAACATACCATTACCCTAGCAGTACAGTGTCACCATAGTGACACTGTACTACTTGTGGGGGGTGATGAAGATTTATTTTTTTCTTTTTACACTGCTTTTATACCCACAAAGGCTGTAAAAGCAATCATTTCTCCTCTATGGCTGCATTCTTGCAGCCACTGGGAAATACTGTGAGAGCTGTGACTGGCCATAGCTTGTCACATGGTACAAGGCTGTTGTGAATAGCCTTGTACCATGTGACCTCTGTGATCATTTACACATTTCACAAGTAGTAAGCAATGATGTCAGAAAGTTACATTTTACTTACTACTATTCATGTGAGAACTGATTGGCCAATCAGTGATCATATGAATAGAGACCACACAAAGAGGTCCCGTACAGCGATCGGTGTTCCGCGGTGTCCGGGATCGTG
The DNA here is from genome assembly GCF_062004578.1 of Staurois parvus. Taxonomy (NCBI): domain Eukaryota; kingdom Metazoa; phylum Chordata; class Amphibia; order Anura; family Ranidae; genus Staurois; species Staurois parvus. The sequence goes on from NW_028317941.1 coordinate 3,921,291, forward strand.
GTGCCGCGTGCTCCCAGGGAGCGCTCACAGGCTGTGAATGTGGCCGCCATTTATAAATGGCAACCCGATCCTGCACTGCTCCCGTCTGGCCGTTTATGTACATGGGCCAGACGGGAAGTGTTTAAGCACATACAGATTCACAGCAGGTCAGTAGGAGGAAAGTAGGAAAGTACTTCCCAAAGTATGTGCATTCTAATGCCCACTCTCTCTTTTTTGGGTAGGTCTGTGAGAAACCTCTTAGTACTTTCATTTTTTTAAATTACATTCTTCCTTACAAAAGTCTTCCAGTTCTTTGAGATTTCTGGGCTGTCTGTCACGCACGGCTCTTTTAAGGTCTATCCATAGATTTTCAATTATGTTGAGGTCAGGAGATTGTGAAGGCCATGGCAAAACCTTGAGTTTACGCCTCTTGATGTAATCCCCCGTGGATTTCGAGGTGTATTTAGGATCATTATCCATTTGTAGAAGCTATCCTCTCTTTAACTTCAGCTTTTTCACAGATGGCATCAAGTTACCATCCAAAATTTGCTGAAATTTTATTGAATCCATTTTTCCTTCTACTTGTAAGATGTTCCCTGTGCCACTGGCTGCAACACAACCCCAAAGCATGATTGATCCAACCCCATGCTTAACAGTTGGACAGAGGTTCTTTTCATTAAATTCTGTGCCCCTTCTTCTCCAAACGTACCTTTGTTCGTTCCGGCCAAAAAGTTCAATTTTAACCTCATCGGTCCACAGAACTTGTTTCCAAAATGCATCAGGCTTGTCTATATGTTCATTTGCAAAGTTCAAACGATGATTTTTGTGGTGAGGACGTAGAAGAGGTTTTCTTCTGATGACTCTTCCATGAAGACCATATTTGTAGAAGTATCTCTTTATAGTGGAATAGTGTACCACAACTCCAGTGTCTGCCAGATTTTTCTGGAGGGATTGTGCAGTCAAACGTGGGTTTTGAATTGTTTTTCTCACAATCCTGCGAGCTGTTCTGTCTGATATTTTTCTTGGTTTTCCAGATCTTGCTTTAACTTCCACTGTTCCTGATGACTGCCATTTCTTAATTACATTCCGAACAGAGGATATCGACATCTGAAAACGCTTTGCTATCTTCTCATAGCCTTCTCCAGCTTTGTGAGCGTCAACTATTTTCAGTTTCAGTTTTCTAGACAACTGCTTAGAAGAACCCATGGTGCTGATTGTTGGGGCAAGGTCAGATGAGTCTGGGCATTTAAAACCCTTGAGATTGACATCACCTGGTCTTCCCAGACGATGATTGAGAACAATCCATGACACTGGCAGGTCTCAACTTTGCAAAGAAGGCAGTGCATGCTATAAATTCTGCAGGGTGCCCAAACGTTTGCAGACGCCATTTTTTTGTTTTCTGTTATTTTGAAAATGTAAATGATGGAAATAAAATCTAACTTTTGTTGACATATTATAAGAATGTCTAATCTGTAATTTGATGCCCTTTGGAGATTTTTCCATCTTTCCTTGGCTTCTTTATGCACATTAATACAAATTTTTAGCTGGGGTGCCCAAACTTTCGATCCCCACTGTATATATATATTTTTTTTTTTTAATGAATGTAATACTGACACTGTACTTTGCACAGAAGCAGAGGCACTGTGCAAGCTGTAGACTGGAGAAGTCTGTTAATAAACAAACTTCCAGTGATCACCATGAGCGGCTGTAATGGTGATCACATGATCAGAATACACACTGACTGGTTCTTGATTGTTAGTCTAAAACCAGCAACTGTCACTTGTGTATACTTTCAGCTCATATCTGTAACAGACTAACGTTCCTTCTGGCGGCACGTAGAATTGTGCCTGTGAACATTAGCCTACAGTTTGCAAACATTTTGTATCCAAAATACAGGTGACACAGCTGCATTATAATTGACGCTCTGTCTGTGAAGCAAATTACATATTTTAATGTTCTATGCTTCTAAGTGGCACGGTCTACAAGTAAAAATGTGATTTTTAGGTCCTGTCTATTCATTCTTTCTCAGCTTGTCATTGCTAAACAGGAGATAAAAAAAAGCTTCTAAGCGGAAGTGCTAATATTGAGGAAGGGTGTAATCGAAGGGCATAGTCACATAGTGATGGTGTTAGATAGCTGATTGCAGTTTAATTAAATATTACTCATATTAATTAGTTAATTTGATGTATTTGGTGATATTGAAAGTACGACAGATGAACAACGTTCTGCTGTTCTTTTTTTACCGGTACTCAACGATAACTAAGGCTAAGTTCATACTATTGAGATGCGATTTTGCCTTGATTTTCAGTGTGATTATGTAGAGTGACTTTGATGTGACTGCATTTTTGTATATTCTATGGGGCCAAGTTGCACTGTAACTCACACCAAAGTAGAACAGGAACCTTTTCCAGAAAATCACTGTACTGAGTCACATTGATTTGAACAGGCACCATTGAATATATTGTGATTTCCTTTGTCAAGTGACTGTGTGTAAAAAGGTGTATGCGAGCACACAAATAGTCCAGCCGCTATGCACCTAGTTAACCAAGTGAAACCTCAAACAAGCAATATAAATAGATATGTGCAGCTCTAAAATGATTAATAAATCCCAGTAAAAGGTACAAATAAGAAAATGTCATAAATCAACTGAAAGATCATGAAAATGTTCATAAAGTGACTATAGGTGCTCAGAATGCTCCTGCGATCTCTTCAATATGGTGCTTGTGCAATCAGGTACAGAAGAAATGCGCACTCACCGGAGCGCATAATAAAATGCGCATATCATATCGTAAATCCTGATGTCATCAAAAGGGTCATCTATGGTAAGCCAGGAACAGGGTTGAATCTCTCTCAGGGTATTGTGGATCCTGGGGCTTTATATGATGATCAGGAAGACACCAGAGTTCCCCTTAAGGGATAGATGGGTGCAGCTCACAGGGTATATAGGAGGCTCCCTCTCTGGTGACTGGATACTTGGTATCTGAAAATTAATGCTCCCCAGGGGCGTTAGAGCAAAGATGCGCTCATAGTGTAGTAACTCAAGCAAGTTTAATGACCAATCTGGAACTCCCCTCAGACGAAGTGCGGGTGCACGAAACGCGCAAGGCGGAGCCAATAACACCGTGACGTCACGCTGTTGGAGCAACGTGGAGCTCCGGTGGCCATCTTTGAACGTGGATGGTTAGTCCTGTCAGATGTCTTTGCACTAACACCTATTTTACTGCACTTTGATGTCTATACCTGCATGCTTTTACTTGGATGTCTATACCTGTATGCTTTAACTTGGATGTCTTTTATTTATTTCATTAAACTTGCTTGAGTTACTACACTATGGGCGCATCTTTGCTCTAACTCCCCTGGGAAGCATTAATTTTCAGATACCAAGTATCCAGTCTCCAGACAGGGAGCCTCCTATATACCCTGTGAGCTGCACCCATCTATCCCTTAAGGGGAACTCTGGTGTCTTCCTGATCATCATATAAAGCCCCAGGATCCACAATACCCTGAGAGAGATTCAACCCTGTTCCTGGCTTACCATAGATGACCCTTTTGATGACATCAGGATTTACTAGATGACATGCGCATTTTATTATATTCTCCGGTGAGTGCGCATTTCTTCTATACCTGATTGCACAAGCACCGTATTGAAGAGATCGCAGGAGCATTCTGAGCACCTATAGTCACTTTATGAACATTTACATGATCTTTCAATTGATTTATGACATTTTCTTATTTGTACCTTTTATTGGGATTTATTAATCATTTATATTGTAAAGCACTGAGCAAACTGTTGGTGCTATATAAATCCTGTATAATAATAAAAACATTTTTTTAGTGCTGCACATATCTATTTATATTAGGTGACTGTGACTCAGAAGTTGCACTAGAGTGAACCATTACAATCACAATCACATTTTACTGAATGTTGACCATTCAAATCAATGCGACTCACAGTGATTTTGGTAAAATTTCCTGTGTTACTTTGGTGCAATTTATAGTGCAACTTGCCCCATAGAATATGCAAAAATGCAGCCAAGTAGCATTATTTTACCATTAAAGTGTAAAGTTTGTTTGGTTTGGATGGAGTAGGGAAAGATTAGAAACCCTGTCACTTTTTAATTGCTGTCTGTATCCCCTCTAGGTAATTTCACCCACTGTTACTGTTCCGTGGACCATTGTCACCCTTGCTGAGGCAGATTGGTAGGAAATCCAACATTTTACAGCTGTAACCATAAAAAGAGGTGAGGACAAATATTTCAATGGAAAGAATTTTTTTAGGTGACGTTGTCTAAAGGGGAACTCCCCACACTTTGTAGAGATTTCTTCTTCTAACTTCCAGTTGTATCTCTGGTTTTCACTCTTCCCCACTCTATTCTGAAACTAAAAAACAAACGTTTTGACTATAATACACTTTAAAGAGTAACTCCATTTTTGTTGAGAAAACACAATCCCCTCTGGGCGATCAATGTACATTGCAAGAATTTTAACACTTTGTTGCAGATACTTATCGGTTTCTGCTGTTTGTCCGGTGTGTACTGCTGCAATTACCAAACAGTTGTGCAAGCACAATCCTTTCACCACTCTTCTAAACATATAAATACTGAACATGCTGCTCTTATTTAAAGTGGAATTGAAGTTTGGTTGTAAGAAACATTGAGCAGGCAGGTTTTTATTGCAGAAGAGATATGCACTGTCTCATCTGCAATAAAATGCCCCTACCTGTCTTCCCTGCACTGTAAACTGAGCTGCACATGCACAGCTCAGCTAAACAGCACCAGGTCGGTCTCTGAGTGACGGAATGATGGCCTCCTGTCCATGAGCAGGAGTTACAACATCCTTCACCGTCCATTGAAAAGGCCTGAAGACTGGCACTCAGAAGGAGATGTCCACACTAGTGCAGGACCACTGGACAGGTACGTTTTAGGCCTTTAGTTCCACTTTAACAAAGGAATGCAAGTCCCTTTGTTAACCAGTTCCCAACCACGCTATACAGTGTGGACGGCTAGTTCTGTGAGGGCATCCATAGACATCCTCCAAGAAATATGCCCCCGTGTGCCCCCTGCGGCGCGCTCCAGGCGCAATCTGTGATTGCTGTGTCTTTAGTACATTGCTGATCATGGATTGAGGTAAAGGGACAATCAAAGCGGCCTTTTTCCATCTAATTAGCTGTGTCCATTCACAGCTGATCACAGTATAAGCAGGAAATGTCAGTTATCTGCAGTCGTCTCCTCATGAGCTGGTAAGCGGCATTCCTCAAAGGGGACATCTACACTAATCATCAGGGCACAGATCATCAGTGTCCTGATTCTCAGTGTAGTCCCATTAGTGGCTAATAATGCCCACCGGTGCTGGCTAATAGTGCCCAACAGTGCTGGCTAATAGTGCCCATCAGTGTTTTGTATCAGTGCCTGCTATTAGTGCTTTGTATCAGTGCCCCCTAGCAGTGCTTTGTATCATTTCCCATCAGTGCTGGCTGTCAGTGCCCATCAGTGATGCCTGTCAGTGCCTACCAGTGCCACATTTTGGTGCAGCCTCATCAGTGCCTCCTCATCAGTGCCCATCAGTGCAGCCTCATCAGTGCACATCAGTGCACCCTCATCAGTGCAGCCTCATCAGCACACATCAGTGAAGGAGAAAAATTACTTATCTACAAAAATTTATAACAGAAAAGTTTTTTTTTCCTAATTTTTGGGTCTTTTTTCGTTTGTTTAACAAAAAAAAAAACCCAGTGGTGATTAAATACCACCAAAAGAAAGCTCTATTTGTCTCAAACAAATTATAAAAATTTCATTTGGGTATAGTGTTGCATGACCGCGCAATTGTCATTCAAAGTGCAACAGTGCTAAAAGCTGAAAATTGGCCTGGGCAGGAAGGGGGTAAAAGTGCTCGGTATTGAAGTGGTTTTAATTAGGAGAGATCTGTTCTCTGTTCTGTGGCTGCAACAGATTCAGCACAGAGTACATGAGAGCTTGAGTTGCATATTTTGATCTTTCTGCCCATTCCCGCTCCCCCCCACATTTGACTCAAAGCGGGAGGAAGGAGGAGGGTAGTTAAAGTGATATTAAACCCAAAAGCAAATGTTTATTATATTTATTTTATTTCAGGTACTTATATAGCACCATCAATTTATGCAGCACTTTACATATATTGTACATTCACATCAGTCCCTAACCCACAAGGGGTGTACAATCTAAAGTCCCTAACTCACATTCATACATACACATACTAGGGACAATTTAGACAGGATCCAATTAACCTACCAGCATGTCTTTCGAGTGTGGGAGGAAACTGGAGTACCCGGAGGAAACCCACGCAGGCACAGGGAGAACATGCAAACTCCAGGCAGATGGTGCCGTGGCTGGGATTTGAACCAACAAACCTAGTACTGCCAGGCGGAAGTGCTAACCATTTAGCCACTGTGCTGCCCATCATTGCAGCTTGCCAATTTGTAGATGTGATGGCTGCATTGGTTTTCCTTTTAGGCTCTCTTTCCTTTATTTTCACCCAGTGATCCAGCCAGTAAGTCTGTTTTTCAACAGAACAAGCTGTCCTGCAGATGTAGCAGTTAGAGGGACAAGACATACGAACACTAAGAGGGGTGTTTATAGCACCAGTCTATGGAATTTCATATAGCAACCTCTGGCACTTAATTTCCTTCTGGCACTCGCACAACTAGCAGTCCCAAGCAAGGTCTTTACTCACAGTGTCCCAGGAGCTGTCTGTCACCCAACATACGCAAGTAGATGCTAAGTGAAGAAGATAGCCACATCCTTCTTCAGACTAGCACTTTATTGCAGTGCCCTCTAGCAAATGTAATCCTCTGGAAATCTTCTCCAGTCCCTCAGCCCAGCAGCTGATGAGGTCTAGACTGCAGTTTTCTTGTCTTAGTGGAGCTGCTCCAGAGGCAGCAACCCCAAAAAGACTGGAACCCTCCCTTGAGGGAAAAGAACACCCTGGTAAGGATTCTCAAACATTTATCACCTCCCCATCCACCTTCTGGACATTTCCTTCCAGGGATTGGCTAGGGCATAATAAATATTCAACTGACCATTTGAATCTCCCTGCTCTATGCCATAGAAACTCTTAGCTTAGGAAACCCTGAGCAGATCAGAACAAGCAATCACTCCACTCACTACAGTGCAGCAAAGAAAAACAAAAAGCAGTAATTTACCTAGCGGTCTAACTATAGCAGGTCACTACACAAAGGCGCCCCTGTACTCCATCTACATTGGAGGTACCCTAATACTGGCCATATCACTAAGGTAAAAATTGACGCAAAAAAGTCTACAAAAAGAAAACTAGTGCAGCCACCACATCTAATGAATGTTAATCTGCAATATGTTGCATTTTTGGTTTTGGTTTACATTTTGCTTTAATCCTGCAGGCTCTGCTCATGTAGTGTAATCACTGAAAGCTCAAATTCTGTATGAGAAGGTCACACTTGGCAGGAATAGGCAACAGTGTTCCATTTGGAAAACCTCTGTGTTCCCTTTGTTAATTAGGTACACTTAGCTGGTTTCTGCTTCACTCTGACATAGAAACTGGTGCATGTGGCGCAGATACACCTGAAACAAGTCTATCTGCCCTGCTAATGTGGAGAATGGCACTCCTGACAGTTTCCTTTGACATTATAATGAATCAAAAATTGTAATGTCTACTTCCCGTGACAAGTAGTTAACCCTTAAGGAATTTCTCTCCAAAAGTGAAATTCTATTTCAGAGGATGCCTAAAATCTTACTATTATCTTAGTGCAGACTTTTGGGAATATCAGTGAGATAATCACACAAGCAGGAAATTACAAACATTGTACAGAATGCCTCCAAATTGCCATTGGATTTTACAGAAATTTACAGAGGCTGACCTGTGTAGCAATTGTATATGCCATATTATTTTTTTTATTTGCTTATACTGTATATATACACCCGCTGGCCAGCAAATAAAAAAAAATGGCATATACAATTAATACACAAGTCAGCCTCTGTAGTTTTCTGTAAAATCCAATGGCAACCTGGAAGCGTTCTATACAATATTGATATATATATATATATATAGTGAGGATTGGAATCAAGGGTAGAGCTTTAAAGTACACCGCCACTCACTTTCTTGTCTTTAAGAGTTTGTTTTTGCCCAATTTTATTTAAAAGGAAGTTCCATAAATCCAACACCATAGATTTCCCTGACAGGGCTTTTCAGCATTTCACTCTTCCAAACACAGACTTTTAGTCTTTTGGCTTATACATACAATCCTGCTGCTCTGGCCTTCCACTTCAGGCTTATGTCTATCTCCTGCAGAATCTTTTCTAAATGGCTCTTTCAGGCACACAACTAGCAGCCCCTTGCTGCTCTGGCTCCTGGGCAACAACCTCCTGTCTGGGGGGAACCCAGAACCATGGCTAGGCCAATATAAAAAGGCCTGCACACACCTGTGCAATTAATGTGCTGGGGGTTTTGAAAACATGGAACCAGGATTGAAGATTTCATTTCTCCCAAATCACTTAGAAATCTCTAGGCTCCAGGTCCCAAAACGGACTTTATGAACCAACGAGGAAACTGAAAAACCAGTTTCCTCGCATTAAGCAAACCGCCTGGAGTCCTTCAACCTGTTTAGTTGAGAATCCTGGGTTATAGCCTTGATTTAGACCCTGGCAGGATACCGCACTGCCACTATATACTGTATATACAGACACTATATTACCAAAAGTATTGGGACACCCCTCCAAATCATTGGATTCAGGTGTTCCAATCACCTCCATGACCACAGGTGTATACAATCAAGCACCTAGGCATACAAACTGCTTCTATAAACATTTGTGAAAGAATGGATCGCTCAAAGGAGCTCAGTGAATTCAAGCATTACACCATGATAGGTTGCCACCTGTGCAATAAGTCCATCCGTGAAATTTCCTTGCTACTAAACATTCTATGGTCAACTGTTAGTGGTATTATAACAAAGTGGAAGCAACTGGGAACAACAGCAACTCAGCCACAAAGTGGTAGGCCACGTAAAATGACGGAGCGGGGTCAGTGTATGCTGAAGCGCACAGTGCGTAGAAGTCACCAACTGTCTACAGAGTCAATAGTTAAAGACCTCCAAACTTCATGTGGCCTTCAGATTAGCACAACAACAATGCGTAGAGAGCTTCATAGAATGGGTTTCCATGGCTGAGCAGCTGCATTCAAACCTTACATCACCAAGTGCAAAGCAAAGCGTCGGATGCTGTTGTGGAAAGCACACCTCCACTGGACTCTAGAGCAGTGGAGACTTTTGTGGAGTGATGAAACACGCTTCTCTGTCTGGCAATCTGATGGACGTGTCTGAGTTTGGCGGTTGCCAGGAGAACGGTACTTGCCTGACTGCATTGTGTCAAGTGTAAAGTTTGATGGAGGGGGGGATTATTGTATGGGGTTGTTTTTCAGGGGTTGGGCTGGGCCCCTTAGTTCCAGTGAAGGGAACTCTTAAGATGTCAGCATTCCAAGACATTTTGGACAATTTCATGCTCCCAACTTGTGGGAACAGTTTGGAGATGGCCCATTTCTGTTCCAACATGACTGTGCACCAGTGCACAAAGCAAGGCCCTTACCTCAACCCAACAGAACACCTTTGGGATGAATTAAAGCAAAGACTGCGAGCCAGGCCTTCTCGTCTGACATCAGTGCCTGACCTCACAAATGAGCTTCTGGAAGAATGGTCAAACTTTCCCATAGACACACTCCTAAACCTTGTGGACAGCCTTCCCAGAAGAGTTGAAGCTGTTATAGGTGCAAAGGGTGGGCCAACTCAATATTGAACCCTACAAACTAAGACTACCAATAAAGCTCATGTGCATGTAAAGGCAGGCGTCCCAATACTTTTGGCAATATAGCTTATATATATATATATATATATATATATGTTTTTTTGTTTTTGTTTTTTTTTATTGGAAGTGGAGTTACCCTTTATGTTTCCCAACAGGGATTACCACAGTCTAAAACATTTGATGTGTCACTTAGTAAAGTGTATAAGTGTACAATAATAAGTGTATTAGTGCACAATGTTGTGCAAGTAAACACACATAATATAGTTCACATAAGGGTCACACAACTATGTTGTCATTGGATATACTTTACACCATATACTGAAAGTAATTTGGTAATTATATATAATCCATATACAATTTACACTGTTTGTATATAAAAGGAGGTAAGCCATATTATTGTTATGTCACTAAAAACATATTATCCATTTTCACCACAATCTCAGTTGTCACCTTGACAAGCAGCATGACTCCTGAGCTATTGGTATGCATGAAGCTGCTCAGCAGGTAGCTCTCATCCAGAGCCCACAATCTGAACATTTAAGTCGTGCTAAGAAAAAATGGAATGTTATACGTCAATATCTGCATTGGGACATATGCACTGACATGGGCCAATCCAAAGATAGGAAATTACAGAATTGTGCATTATGCACTCATTGTTATGTACATTTCTATATCGAATACACATCATACTGCCTGGTAAACATATGCTGATTATACTGCAGCTTTTCGAAAAATCTTACATAACCATTATCCATCATTCACAAATTGTGTAGAACGGATGCATAGATACAGAACATTGCTGTATTCTGATCGGTGCAAATCAGTTCTGATTATTTTTAATGGGGCTATTGGACTTTGCCTTACTATATAGATACATTTAGAAATCATTTGCCTGTATTTATTCTCTAGAGGTTATAGTTAAAAAAGCCTGTTTGTCAAGGATTTGGTTTAACAAGGTATTAAGTAAATTCCACCAATTCACAGGCCACCCACTGGCATTTTGATTTAGAATGTGATGGATCTCTGTTATAAATATCCTTTTTCATCTCAATGGATGTTTAGTCGTATTTAGATCTGGTGATTGACAGTACAAAAATTTACCAGTTCAAAACTCTTTTTTATCTACATCAGAAATGGCAAACTTGTGAATTTTAGACAACATGGGTCTTCTGATATCTTAAAACAGAACTAAACAAATCGATTTAACTCATTCCCAAAACAGTTACCTGCAAGACATACCGTGAATGATAACTGTCACGGTTGCTTGTTCTCTCAAGTGAACCTTCAAGCCATTAAGTGGCTGGTATCATAACTGATCACATGTACAGCATGATGGCAACTGCAGATTTAACAGAGGTTAGGATGGCTCCTTATTTGACTGTAAAGGACGGGGGGGGGGGTTAGTTTCACTTTAAGGCCCTGGCTAGTCTATTCCATACAAATGAATCTCTTGCCACCCATGTAATAAACAGAAAAAAGGAAGGAGAGAAAAGTGCCACTACTTAAGTGTAGCATTTAAAACACATTGGTGAACTGAAAAACAATAAATATGCACTCACATTTAAAGGACTTTAAAAGGCATATCAATAAGTCTCCAGCAGGAGGCGACCTTACAGGTCAATCATGAGCAAACCCCTCTATATGGATGTGGTGTAAAGTGCTTGGAACCAGAAAGCTGACCAGGGAGACACCAGGAAGAGCCAGTAGAAGCAGCAGACTGAGGGTGTACATCACATGGATGAGAACCACTGTGGAAAGCAGGGAAGTGTTGTAGGCCCACAATATGGCCATGATGATATCATGTGTATTGTCGATGGGGGGGGCCCACTCCAAAATACATAACCACGCCCATCACATATGCATTCTTTGGTAGCAGAGGTTTTGTGTTGAGAACGAGTTCACTGCATGTTCCTAGCACAGAAACTGAGCCGTCAATGACAATAGTCTAGTAATGATCAGAGCTGGCAGGACCGACTCCAGATCCTGTGACCACTCTGACAGCCAATCACAGTGATTACATGATCAGGCAGACCCAGGCATAATAGCCCAGTTAAAGGGATGCCGGGGTTGATTGGAAAGGGTTTGTGATTGTGCTTTCTTACATTAATATGTACAGGAATATTGCCAAAAAAGGTTTTCTTGTTCTTCTGTGAAACACTGGGTCAAAGCTGAAAAATTATTTTACTGTAGATGAGTACATCAATCCACTGGGATTAAGATCTGACCCAGATCAAGTTGATATGTGTATAGAATCTAGACAGATTAAGCATAGAAACACAGTCCAGGTGCGTTCCGGATGCCTATCTGCATGCTCATTCTTTATGTATTTTTGGCACGTTCTGATGCGTTTGTGACGTATTCCGGTTTGTTTTTGAAGCTTTCCAATTAATTTCCCCCCCTCTCTTTTTCGTCAATTTAGGGACATGTGTGTTCCAGTGTGTTTTTGGTGCATTTTGATGTGTTCCTGTGCATTTTGTGTGCATTTTACCGCTTTCACTGCAGTTCTGTGCAGGAAAAATGCCGCATGTTCTGCTTTTTTTCTGCAACTGGAACGCACTGGAACTGCAAGCACTGATGTGAACTATAATCTTGACAATCATATAACCTACTTTTTGTGCGTTTCAGAGAAGAAAAGCACACTGAAACTCATGTAGTGTGAACTGGCCCTTATTGTTTTTTGTTATTTTATTTGTGCGTATTGCTGGTACAGGGACATTTTACACATTCTCTATGTAAGAAAATACAATATTACCAAATGGTTTAAATATGATTAGAATAAGAGAGATTGCTGTGCTCCTTTAATCAGGAGATGGTACATTCTGGACTGTTCTGTTCAGCAGTGTAACAGAGTGCTTATTGGCCAAAAGTCTGAGCCAGTCACCATTTCTGTGGTTTAGGTGAGAGGACTCTTGTAATGTCAGCTGGGGAGTGGGTTGAACTGGCCTGAAGAGAGTAAACACCTTTCTGGATTTCTGGTGTACTACATTAACTGCTTAGGGGATATGATCCTCTTTCTCAAGCCTGATCTCTGTAGCCTGTTGTTGACAATATCCAAATGACATACTGGAACAGCTTTTTCTTCAGAGCAGAGACAGTTTTGAAAACATTTAGAAAAGACATACTCAACCTGTGTCCCATGGGCCAAATGTGGCCCACCAAGCTTTCTGATGTGGCGCACAACCTCAAACCTATGGCAACCCGCACAGCCTCCTTTGGGGCATGCAGAAAGTATTATTATTATACAGGATTTATATAGCGCCAACAGTTTGCTTAGTGCTTTACAATATAATGGGAGACAATACAGCAACAATACAGTTCAATACAAGAGGGATTTGAGGGCCTGATCCTTGGAGATAGTAGCCCAAGAAAGAGCAACCTCTTCAAAGTGTAGTAAGTATAAAATCAGTTTATTTATTTTAATTAATGTACATACATAAGTAAAGTAAAAAACAGAATATTACCAAATCAAGTCAATGTTTCCAACCAACAAGATGGGCCATGTGTTTCCAGTCAACAAGACGGTCTATCTTGTTGGTTGGAAACATGCTGTTTTTTATTCTACTTATGTACCTGCATTACTTAAAATAAATAGGTTGATTTTATACTTACTACACTATGAAGAGGTTTCTCTTTATTGGGCTGCTATCTACGGAGGTTGTTCCTGCCCCTTAGGTTGCACTATTTTGGAAGATAGTTCTGAAGAAGAGATCTGTAGGGAGTCTTGTTCTGCTGATGTTCCTATTTACCACTGTGCATTTTGACCATTCCTTTTAGTGGGTCAATACTTTCCTGTATGAGGGTGTGAGTTTGGGTTGGTGAAGGCTTTCCCTCCCTCAAAAAAATTTGTATAACAACTTTTTGAGGCTCTGCGGTCAGACATCTATTCCAGTTGAAGTGTACCATTTGCTCTATGAATGGGACTACTTCTATTTGAGTATTGAATTTATCATTTATCGCTGCAACTCTTACCTTATATGCTTTATATTGTACTTTGCAATATGGTGCCAGCTGCTGTTTTCCTTTTTATTTTTAGTTTATATAAACATTTAAAAGTTTTAACCCAAGAGCTATTATATATAGTGTTCAATTTCTATCTTTCGTATGTGTCTCCTGTTATTACACACTCATAAGACACTTTGGTTAAACTGATGGACTACAGAATTTGCATCCAAAAAGAATCTGATCCATACGGCCTTTGATGGACATCTCTTCAGATCTACTCTTGATACCATTATTAAGGATGCTAATGGTGGCAAGAGCACCCATATTCTTCAGCAGAAGAATCCTAAGAATCTGGGTGCAATGTTTTCACCCTCTTTAAACAACTTTATATTTCTCCACTCCTGCACCCTCCATGTCGAGGCCTTCCAAGCTTGACTTTCAGTCTACCCTCATGGTCTAGCATTCAAAGCCTTCCAAGTTCTTCAAAAAGCCTTTCTTGGCAAGGAAATCCCCTATTTTGCAACGTTAGTCTTTTTAAACAGCATAAATCCCAGATGCCTGTGTGAAGGAGATGGTTTTCCAAGGCTGGAAAATTGGAGGTTCGCTACCTGGCACCTCTTTCAGTTTTTCACTCGCAGATTAGCAGATCTCCATTGAACTCTCTCGGGCCTTCTGGGCCAAGGTCTCATTGTCTTAGTTGCACAAAATTTTCAAGAATTTTACTTTACCCTATTTACTAGGGTTGCACCAATACTGGTATTGGTACCAATACTAAGCATTTGCAGAAGTACTTGTACTCGTGCAAATGCTCCAATACCTGAAAACGATACCTTTGTGGTGTAATTTTTTGCCCATAAAAAATGAATGGGCTCAAATTCCACTGCAAAGAATCATATATGATTTGAACATGACTGTGGTGCGATTCCTGTCTGAATCACATGTGGTTTCCCTGCTGGTACAGTGTAATTTGAGCTATATAAAATGAATGGCTCAAATTGCACTGCAAATCACACCGCACCCGCAGGGAAACTGCATGCGATTTGAACAGGAATCGCACTGCATTCCTGTTCAAATCTCATCTTTCTTTGCAGTGTAATTTGAGCCAATTAATTTTGTATGAACTCAAATCACACGATTCAGTACCGTTGAGTACTTGACCGAAAGTATCAGTACTCATACTCACCGGTAAAAACACAGTATCAGTGCAACCCTACTGTTCACAAACCCCAAACCATTGCTGCCATCTAATCTTATTTTGTCATGTTCTCTGAATAAACCAGGTAAATGTGGTGGTTTCATCTGATGACAGTTTTGCCCATGAGGTCTTTAAGGCAGCTGTTTGATCTTCAGGCAGACCCTAGTTTTATGTTGTTTTCCTGGGAGTGTTATATTTATTTGCTGTCATGTGCACCCTACCGGTTGGACTGCTTTTGAATGTCCTGAAGGTAAAAAAAAGTCTGTGTCCTTCAATAAATGAGAAAGAAAATAGGATTGTAGTCACTGTAAAATCCTTGGATTATGCAGTAACCTGGAGTCCATTAAAGTACACAGGTCCTGTAAGTGGCAGTTATAATAAAGGGTAAAGACATCCTCCTGTGTCACTCAAAGAGCGCCAAGAAAAGCATTTTACTGTGAGTTCAAAAATCCTATTTTGTCACCTTGAATTATTTTGGTGTTAGTGTGTCTAGAGTTAGAATCCAGCAAGCTTTCCCAACCTAAGATATTGATTTTATCAAATATACCTAGTTGGGATTATTGAGTTACCATCTTTTGTCTCAGTTTGTTCTACACATTCAAGAATGCATCCACACCCTTTTTATGCTTTTAAAGAAGATTTGTACATGCATATGTATGTGAGCATCTTAGCGTATGCACATGCGTGCTCAGCTTCTCGATGCCCAGCCAGGCAATGGTAAAGGCAAGCCTCATCACTCAACTCTGCCCATCGCAAGGATTGGCTACATCACCCATAACTTATGGGAAACTAGAAGCTGATTGGCAGGGTCCATCTACCCGCCCTCCATTCAGGTGGACTGATTATTTGGGGGTTGTAATTTACTACCAAGTGGTTCAGCTGTGCACAGAATTGGCACATTCTGGACGCTCACAACTTTACACACTACTGGCGGCCTGTTATTCAGATCTATCATAGATATGACATGGTGTGTGGTCAGATGAATACATGTACAAATGTATTTAAAAGACTACAATACATGTCTTTCATCAATGTTTTCTCTTTCTCAAGTGAATTTATAGCTAGTGTTGGCCTTACAGATGGCAGTTTTGTAATTCTATTGGCCATAAACTACTGTTTGTGGGGGTGTAACATGATTGTTCAAGCCAAGCATCAGATGGAACATTGTACTGTGCAAAAAAATCCTGTTGGCTTGTCCCTTTGTCCGCCTGTGCATGCAGTATTTGGCACACAGAGGTGACACTCTCTAGAAAAGTATGTAAGTCAGTGACTATATGTTTCAGTTCAGTATTTCCTTCTAAATCTAAAATTTAAATGTTTACATTTTAAAATTTTAATTTAAATGTTGTATTTTCATAGTCTTCACAAACCACATTCAAAATACATATATTCGGGCAAAATTAGCAAAGGGACAGCAATGCCATTACATACATCCTTATTGGTTTTCTGGAATGATGAATTATATCACATTTAAAAATGGTATAAAGCAGTAGTGGTTAAATTTTTTTATAAGGGGAAACCTCAAGTACTGCCTTTGACACCACCAAAGAGCCGCACATAATATTCCCTGAATGTAATGCTACAGAAAGCTGTCAAAGACATCAGACATGTAACAGGAGATGGTCAGAGCTTGTAAACATGCTATAAACGTTGGATATAGGGGACAGGCTAAGGAGCCATATAGACTGGAAACACATTACATCTGACTGCATGCTGGGCACCCGTGGTGTAAAGAGTAGCATTATTTTAAAATGCAAGTGCATTTAGATAATGGATAATCGCAGCTTGTCCATGATCACCCTAAAATTTGGTGTAACATTTTCTATGCTTGATTTAGAGGTTTCCTTTCTGGGTAGGGAGCGGGGCCTTAAATAATAAAATGCCACATGTAATCTACTTTTTGATAAACCCATTGCATAAGATATAAAATGCTTCATATCATATCATCTCTGTCTCTTTTGTCATTTTCATATCTGGAACCAGGTGAGTGATAAAATATCTAAGATCTGGTGAAGCATCTGTCTCAGCATCTTTCAGATATACAAACACTCAAGCAAGCTGTAAGATAAAATAAGGGGATACAAGTAGATGGAAAAATGCATCATTTTTCATTTTGTATGATTGGATTGGAATATAGTTGATTCAACTTGGAGAAGGCTGGTAAATAAAAGCAACAAAACACCTATAACTCAATTATTTTAGTAACAGATACCGATAATTTTCTGTTTGCTCATGGGAGTACAATATAACACTGACAGCTTCTACTGCAGAAAACAATCTTGACTCTCAGCTATGAAGCTGGCATTTATGGGCCAATACATCATATCCAGCAACAAGGCATTTAAGCCACAAAATGTCATTTTCAGTTTGTGTCCCCTAATGTCACTGACTTAGGGAGCAGTCCCATTATTAGTGGTGAAATGTCGTAGGTTTGTTCAGGGCTAGGTAGACTCTGGCAGCTGTTGTTTTAATGGTACATGTCAGCTGCAGCTTGTCATTACCTTGTTCCATTCTGCCTTGCACACACATAAACATTAAGTTCAAGGTCCATACAAACAGGCAGTCAAAGCCTTTTCACCTGCAGAGCACTTAAAAAGCCTATCCGAAAGAAGGACCACTGATGAAGAATGTACACCACTCAACTTTGTAGTTTTGTCATATCTTTTATTTAATCAGAACCACTGCCATTAATTATTGTAGTTGCCATTAAATTAAAGACTTGGATATCCAGGATTTTTTATAGAGTTTATTACGTAGCCCATGTAACAGAAAAAAAATATTTACAAAAACCAATATCTGGTACCAATTGTTTCTACACCATTTGTTTATATATTTATTCCATGAGTAACAGAGAAGAGGTATTTATGTCAATGACTGGATGAATACTAACTAACAGCCTAAGGATTTGTACATAATGATATTTAGATAGTGAGATTTACAAACGTATATCCACTGGATGTAGTTCAGTAAACAAATCCTTGTATTTAATATTTTCATTTAGGATTTAAGGCAGAACTCCAGCCAAAAATATGAAGACAAAAATGAATTGCCTATTAAAATATATAATATACAAGCAGCTTTTGTGGAAATATTCATTTTCAATGTGTAGCTGTCCCCTGCAGTACCTATTTTCTGCCACAAGATGCCCACAATCTGATGATCAGCATCATTTAACCCACGTCCTCTGAGCCCACATTGTCCTGGATTAGCCACTACCTGTGACTGGACAGTTAAAGCAGAAGCAGCATAGTCATGAGCTCATCTCTCTGTAAGTCTGCTTTCTCCTCTTATAACCATGTGTCCTACCTGACACATGAAATGATTGACTCCTTCTGCTGCTTTCCTCCCTTACTCCAGTACTGTTGAACAAGGAGTGCTAGAAGCTGATCAAATTCAGCTACTTACACTGCTTGCATAAAAAAATGGATATAATTTAATGATTACAGAGCTGCATTCATATGTGGCTTTAAAGTTATATTAAAGCTTTGGTTTTTTTTTTATTAAAATAACAAACATGGTTTGTTCTGTGCAATGGCATTGCACAGAGCAGGCCTGATCCTCCTTTTCATGGGTCCTCCACCGATGCTCCTGGCTCCTCCTCTTCAGCGAGTGCTCACCATGGAAAGTCTCTTTCTATGGGGGCACATGTGCAGGCTTGCTTCCAAGCCTTCTTGTCTGTGTCTATTACCATAGACAGGGTGGCTCAGCCCTGCCACCCGCTCCCCTGTCACTGAATTTGATAGACAGCAGCAGGAGCCAATCACTCTCACTGCTATCAATCTGTTCAGTGAGAAGGGAGAGAGAGTAGAGAGCAGCTGCTCTTGTGCACATTGCTGGATCAATAACAGGCGCAGGTAATTATAAGGGGGGGGGGGGGGTATCCTCTGGTACAGAAGGTTTTTTTACCTTAATGCACAGAATGCATTAAAGTAGAAAACATTCAACCTTCAAAACCACTTTAACAGTTTTTTTATATTGGCAAATCCTTCCTAGGGCAGGTGTGTCTTTTTACCCTTGCTCTGCCAAAAACAGGGGATGCTCTCCTGGTTGCAGCCCTTTGATTTGCTGCATTGGTTACAGCTGATAGACAGTTGACCAGATGAAATACTAAATCATACCACAGAGACATACTTAAAGTACAGGCAAGAGATGGGGACAGCAATCGGTATCTAAGTGGAGAGGCAGGAGTTAAAAACTGAATATCCGAACTAGTGAAGTCAAGAGTAGCATATAAGGGTAACAAACACTTTCTCACAAGCACTGTTTCAGTGCACTGATCTACATTTAAATCTAGCATCAAATAATGTCAGGTTATGTTGCAGCATGTCCATGGGAAGGGACAGGACAAGGTGAAGAAGCAATAATCATGAATGGTCCTCTGAGGGTGGTCAACCAAAGGCAGTTTTTATTAGCACCATGCATTTTTTGTTTCAATTAGGTTTATTATATTTTATGTAAACCCTAAGAAAGCTCATAGAAAACATTGCATGGTAATGTAATTTCAAAAGTAGCTTTGAATAAATAACATCTGAAGCTTTAAATAAACGAATACCTGGTGATCCTGTCATGCAGGTCCTTGTTTAGGTGTTTCCTGTTGTTGGGTGACAACACTTTTTCTACCAATTGTGCTCTTGCTTTGCCACGCTGTCACATGCTCTTCCAATGGATCCTTCAAGAGTTTCAGGTTCAATGGTATGAACCAAAAAAGCCAAAGCAAGAAATAGACTTAGCAGAATACATATCTAATCTAGGATTGAAAGCCCTACAATGATCTATTGACAGATTTACAGTTATGATTGTAATTAGTGTATTGATACAATTGCTTTGTGGCATACAAAATGGTCATGGATGTGCAAACTGCTTGGCGGTTGAGAAATGCAAATCTGTGGTATACAGCTGTATTTATAAAATGCATTTTATGTATTTCATTTTAGTCACTATTATGCAAAACAAAACTGCTTTAAATGTAGGATTTACACAATTAGTCACCTTATTTACATAATTACTTGGCCAGTGGGTTATATGAATAAAACTAGAATATGACCTTTTCATGTGTAAAGCGATTGCCTTCAGTAATATAAGATATAAGTATTATGTTAGCATATATTTAAATTTTTTGGTGCTTTTTTTTGTATCTTGGTGAAATAGCGATCAAGCATCAAAGGCACGTAGTTTGCATCATGTGGGGAAAAAACAGGCTAGGTGGGCCAAACGTTTTATATGCCATCAATTTCTCTGTTTTATTGACGTACTTGTCGATGCTGCCTGAGCACGATGTGATGGTGTCCCTCCAGCGCTGTAGAACCTGATGGCTGTGGACGGCACTGGAAGTAGACAGGTTATTGTACACTTTGCATGAATAAAATAGCTCTTTACCATTCCACTCACACCGCATAATCCTCTTTCTCATGAAGCACCACGCTTTACTGTTTAATTCACTCTTCTAGGCTATAAAGCAGGCTGTATTCCAGCAGGGACCAAGGCTGTTCGTTTTTGTTTTGTGTTTTATTTATAATACTGCATGTAATTTTCCTAGAAGTCCCCAAGACGGAAAAAGATGATGCTCAAGTAGAAAGGGATCAAAGAAAAACCCGATTCACGCCAGAGCTGACAGCTGTTACTCCAGGCTGACAGTGGAGGAGAAGGGAGAATAAGGGAATGAGACGGGAGGAGATGCATGGAAAGGGCATTTGTAATGAAAGATTCGCCCAGGTGATAAATTATCCGTAGTGGTCTTAGAGTATTCATTTTCTTACCTGAGCTTGTGACAGTAACGTGCATGGAATTGATTTCCTATGCTCCAAAGCACAAATAAGTAAATGTCTGTTCCTTTACTCCTACCCAAATCATATGGAGGAGACATTAGGGGAACGATAGCATAAATACATGCCAGGAGACTTTTGGCTCAAAGTCTCTACTTGCATAATTGACTTATGAACTTTCTGGCACTTTGGTTTTCACACAGAAACAGCTTTTTTCAAAAATTGATTTCAATAAATACATTTTTGGTTTTGAAGCTTAAAGAAGAACATCACCTAAAAGGAAAAGTTTTGCTTTTCTTCATTCTCTGCCCTCCCTGCCATATTTGGAATGTCTTTTATGGGGGGGGGCTGGTAACTGATTTTGACAGATTCCCACTTCTGCTCCGACTGCCTAGGAAATCGGAGTGGAAGTTATTCCCCCCCCTTTCTCTCCAAGCTGCCTCTTGGGACATGTCTCAGGTGCCAGGAGACTGCTGGACCAGTGGGCAGCTGGTTGTGAAGCTACAAGAAGTCACACTCAGCTGCCCACAGTTAAGATGCCGGCATCAGGGACCAGATGCCCAGGGAAGAGCTGGGTTGGGTGAGGACAGCTCTGGATCCTGAGACAGGTAAGTTTGTGTTTTTTAAAAGTCAGCAGCTACAGTATTTGTAGCTGCTGACTTTTAGATTTTTGTTTACAGGGTGAAGAACCTCTTTAACAATTAGCATAAAACACATCTACATTCCCTGATTTTAAGATTCTAGGTGAGCCTTTTATTTCTTAGAAGTTTCGGCTATAAAGACTATTGTATCAATCACAATCACTTTCACAAATTATCTCTGAAGTATTGCCATTAGGATATAAGTAGGCAGTTTTTTCTGCTAACCATAATTCTCACAGTAATGCTGCTTGCTCCACAACACCAGAGCAATTGGTTAATTATATTTTTATCATGCCGAGTTTCTTTTCATTCACAACCTAACAGATTGTAAAATAATAGTTAGTGCTGGGAATGCACAAAAGCTGGACTTTTTAAAGGTGGCAAATTCCATAGGTGTTTCAATGACTGGCCTTAAATGCAAATGTGAGGATCTGATCCCTGCCCATTTGCTTTGCTGCATATGTTTTCAGTAACCTGTCCATTCTGTTGGTATCTTTCATTGATTTTTTCCGACCTTCTGCTGTGTGTTTTGGTCAATCTCTTTCCTTGCTTTGTCCTCACCTATGACTCATATGAGCAAAGCCTTTAAATAGCCTGACAGGTGTCTGAAGAATTTAAATCATCAGGTCCTTGCAAAAGTATAGCTCTTAAAATGACCTCTCCAGTGATCCGTTTGTCCTATTTTTCCTGTCCTCCAGCTCTGCAGTCTCCAATAGTGCCCCACACCTGCGCTCTCCTTTCTTTCCTCTGGCCCCTGTGTGACTATAGGACCGTAAAGGTTGAAGAAATGAGCCACAGTGCGCAGTGGGTATATGACACATCGGAAAGTGTCAAATGCCAAAGTCACTGATGAAGGCTGAAGTACTAGAATGGAGAGGGGTATGTATGTTGTAAACTGGGCCACCTGAAAAGAGCTCTTTTCTTGCAAAGACCTGCTGTTTGCTAATTCTTCATTGCCCTGACTTTGTCAATTTAAAAATAATTTCTTCCGGCAAACCTTTGATGATTTATTGTGTACTGTTTGCAAAGTTCACGCCACAACCCCATGCCTGATTATCCTGCAAGTGGTTAGCACATCTGCCTTGCAGTAAATGGGTCATGGGTTCAATTCCTGACCATGGCGCCTCTTGCATGGAGTTTGTTCTCCCTGTGCTTGCTTGGGTTTCCTCCGGGTCTCCGGTTTCCTCCCACACTCCAAAGACATGGTGGTAGGTTAATTGGATCCTGTCTAAATTGGCCCTAGTATGTGTATGTATGAATGTGAGTTAGGGACCTTAGATTGTACACCCCTTGAGGGTTAGGGACTGATGTGAATGTTCAATATATATATATGTGTAAAGCGCTGTGTAAATTGACAGCGCTATATAAGTACCTGAAAAAAATAAATAAATAAAATTCTAATACCAAATGCTGTTTTTTAGCATCTTTCTAATCCAGTCCCTGCTACTTAGTAGCTTTCTGTTCCCATGTACTTCAATCTGACTTTTTGCTTCTGGTGTTGGGACAGCTTTCTTTCCCATTTGCCTTCTCTTTAGCCTAGGTTCACACTAGTGTTGATGCATAATCATGTCCTTTTTAGTGTGTTTTTGAAGTGCATTTTTACATTCCTTTTTTATGTGTTTTTGTGTTTCATGCATTTATTGTAGGAGGTGGAGACTGGCTGCTAAACACAACCTGACAAAAGAGCACAAAAAATACATATACAGGCATTTCTCATGGGCTACTGAAGTCTATGGAGACAAAAATGCACTATGCTATACCAAAAGAAGCACTTGCATTGTTTCAAAAATCACACTATGTTGCATTGATTAATTGGCATGATAAAAAATAATGTGATTTCTACTGTCATGCATTGCAGCGTAATGACAGGCACAGAAGTCACACTAGTGCATCTGGCCTTCTTTTTCTAAAGTTTTTTTTATATTCATTTTTATATAGAAAGTGAGAGTGCACATTACATTTGCATGGCTGCAACATTTCGATGGAGAAAATTACATAAAAGTAGAGTCAAAAAGCAGATGGCATAGAAGAAGGCTTAAACGTTGTCCATAAAAATATACAGTCCCTGTCAGATGGCTATATAATGGAGTTCCATTGAGGGAGTAACTTGTGTTGCAGTCAATAACTAGAGAAGGTTTATCTGTCAGTGGTTAGCCCAGTTAATTTAGGGTGATCAAGAGTGGCGGATGGTAGTTGACCTTTCACAGCTTTCCTCAGAGCGGCCAGAGGCCTCACACTGAAGAAGTATTAATTGCAGCAAATATAATAAGGGTGGCAGGAATGAGGGGATCATTTTCAACATTGTGTTATGGATTGTTGAGTGTCTGTGGACAAGGTTTTTATGAAAATTCCCAGGCATTAACTCCTTCCCGCTCAGCCTATTGCAATGTGATGCAATAAGTCGGAACCCTATTATCCCAAGATTATATTAAGCTATGTTAACCCAGGATTACGTCTTGCACGTGCCCCACAGGCCGTGCTTCGGCGCGCTCTGTCACTGGCTGTGTCCACGGGACACGGCCAATGACAGATCACTACACTGGCCCGCTGCCAATGTCATGTGATCACTGTGACAATCACAGCAGATCACAAGACAGTATAAGCAATGAATGGCTTCCTTTCATGCCATTCATTGCTTACAACTCTGCTGCAAGCTGTGATTGGTCATAATGATCACATGTACAGACTGGGCCAATCACAGCCATCTGTAGCATGTGATCAGCTATGGCCAATCACAGGTGATCACAACAAACACTACTTAATGAATCAGTTTCAGTTAGTAAAAATGCTTATACCAATGAAGTTCGTTGATATAAGCAATCATAATGTG
Organism: Staurois parvus; assembly: GCF_062004578.1. Taxonomy (NCBI): domain Eukaryota; kingdom Metazoa; phylum Chordata; class Amphibia; order Anura; family Ranidae; genus Staurois; species Staurois parvus. The sequence continues at coordinate 3,945,437 of NW_028317941.1, forward strand.
TAGAGAAAATGAAAACCTGATCACTAGCCCATAGTAGTACAATGTTACTATGTGACTTCTGGTCACAGAAGTAGAAAAAAAATCATTAAAAAAAAAATACAATAAAAATAAAAAAAAAAATTAAAAAGTAATATTATTATTTTTTACATACTGTCACCAGTCAGTGTCCCTGATCACCACATCAGTTATATGATGGCGCTGCACTGCACTGGTGGCAGTATGTAAAAACAAATCTTAATTTTCCACAGAATTGTGACAAAAAATAACTAAAACCTCAGACTGGCTTCTTTTCAAAAAAAGCAGTCATTTTTGGAGTATTTGTACTGTCCTGGCGCTTTTGGGCCTTAAGAAATGAGATAGGAAGTCAATACATTAAGACTGATCAATTTGAAAATATATATATATCATAGTGTGTGGATCAGCCATCAGTACATTAGGATTTATCAGTTTTTAGATATATACCATAGTTTGTAGACGCTATAACTTTCCTACCAACTAAATAATAAACACTGATTTGCGTTATTTTCACCAAAGGCATGTAGCAGAATACATTTTTGCCTAAATTTGTGTAGAAAGATTATTTATTTGCAAAATGTTATAACAGAAATGAAGAAAAAATGAAAACCCAGTGGTGATTAAATACCATCAAAAGAAATGATTAAAAAAATCATACGGGTAGTGTTGCATGACTGCACAATTATCATGTAAAGTGCAACAGCGCTGAAAGGTGAACACTGGTCTGAGCAGGAAGGGGGTAAGTTCCCAGTAGGCAAGTGGTTAAATCACTTTTTAGTCTGAAGCTTTTGATTTAGAGAGGCCTCCACCCATTGCCCGTGGAAAATATACAACAGCTTCTCATAAAATAATGCAATTGTGTGAGTATCTGAATAAATCCATTTATGGAGGATAGTTTTTTCAGCCATCAAAGAGATCAGGAGGAGTTATTTGCAGCTTGTTGAAATCAGAGCTGTGTTAAATTTTTCTATGCCAAGCTCTGATTCAGGTGTTAAAGAGAGATTATTGACTAAATGTGAGGTTGCATAATGGACCTCAGCTGTCCAAAATTGCTTGATCTTGGGAAAGGCCCAAAATGCATGGTACAAGTCTGCATCCAAGTAGCCACATTTCAAGGAAGAAGAGGAGGAGCTTGGGCTCGTGAGGTATGAATGATGTAGAGCGATTATAAAATTGAAGCACTCTTAATTCCCCAGACCATAACCATCATGTGCCCACTGGTTGTTAGAACAAAATGATGGTGAGAGATGCACATCAAAATATCTGTAGTCTGGGAGGCAGATTTTGGTGCATGAATGTGGGAGATATCAGTTTACTGTGCAGTTGTGCAGCACAAAGAACAACACACACTGGCATACATTTACTAAAGATAAATAGGCTGTTCCTTCTGCAAGGAAATTGTCCCCCTAGAGCGGGTGTCTGCAACCCGCGGCTCCAGAGCCGCATGCGGCTCTTTTTCACCTTGGCTGCGGCTCCGGAGCACACTGCCCACCAGGTGACAGGCAATAGGGCAGCAATGGGCAAACTACGGCCCGGCAGACCTTTTAATCTGGCCTGCGGAGCTAGGCTCCCGCTAGGCTCCTCTCACAGTCCGCCCTGAAGACCGGTGTAGCATGAAAATCTGTCTCCTATGAGGATCTGTCCCCCTCGACGTATCTGCGCATGTGTCGGAGATCGCCGATCGGCTGCTAATGCCTGAAACTGGCACATGCGCAGATACGTCGAGGGGGACAGCACCTCATAGGAGACAGATTTTCATGCTACACCGGAACGGCGCGGGAACACGGCGAGAGGAACGCGAGGAGCAAAGGTAAGTGAATTGACACAGGGGGGACTTGGGGACTTAATATGGGGGATGAATTAATATGGGGAATGAATTACTATAGGGGGCATGAATTACTAAAGGGGGGATGAATTACTATGGGGGATGAATTACTATGGGGGATGAATTACTATGGGGGATGAATTACTATATGGGGGATGAATTACTATATGGGGGATGAATTACTATGAGGGATGAATTACTATATGGGGGATTAATTACTATGGGGGATGAATTACTATATGGGGGATGAATTACTATATGGGGGATGAATTACTATGGGGGATGAACTACTATGGGGGATGAACTACTATGGGGGATGAATTACTATATGGGGGATGAACTACTATGGGGGATGAATTACTATATGGGGGATGAATTACTATGGGAGATGAATTACTATATGGGGGATGTATTTTCAGTTTTAAAAATGTGGCTCTCAAAATAAATTTCAATCGTGGTTTTGGCGAGATTTGGCTCAGTTGAAAAAAAAGGTTGCCCACCACTGACCTAAGGCTATGATTGTGATTATGATGATACACTGTGGCCCTGATTAACCCTTTGCTTACTGGGCCCTTAAACCCCCTTCATGACCAGAGCGCTTTTTGCAATATATGCAGCGTCGGATTTGTTTTAAATGTTGCAATGGTTTTGCGGCTCCCAGTCTTTTTTTCCCTCTCGGAAACGGGTCCAAGTGGCTCTTTATGTCTTAAAGGTTGCAGACCCCTGCCCTAGAGCTTAGTGAAGCTCTATTGACTTCCATAATCCAATCATGTGCCAGAAAAATTACTGTTTGTTTTTTTTTTTATTTTATTTTCCTTGCACGTGATTTTACAATTTTTTTGCAAAGTGAAACTGCATTCAAACCACATTCAGTAAGCTCTAGGGGAACATTCCCTTATAAAATGCAACTTTTATTGTGAAGTGAACAGCCTATTTGTATTTAGTAAATCAACCCAAGTGCATCACATTTTAGACTACATATGACAACTATATGTAGCATACATCTACTATTCATGATAAATTGTGGAACAATATTTGAAGAGGGTAAGCAATAGCAGTACTAGAGAATTGGTGGATGGAAATGAGTTGTATGGACCAGTGAATTACACTGGACATTACAATTATTAAATTGGACATTGCAGTGGTAGACTGATGATATACAGTCAGGTCCATAAATATTGGGACATCGACACAATTCTAACATTTTTGGCTCTATACACCACCACAATGGATTTGAAATGAAACAAACAAGATGTGCTTTAACTGCAGACTGTCAGCTTTAATTTGAGGGTATTTACATCCAAATCAGGTGAACGGTGTAGGAATTACAACAGTTTGCATATGTGCCTCCCACTTGTTAAGGGACCAAAAGTAATGGAACAGAATAATAATCATAAATCAAACTTTCACTTTTTAATACTTGGTTGCAAATCCTTTGCAGTCAATTACAGCCTGAAGTCTGGAACGCATAGACATCACCAGACGCTAGGTTTCATCCCTGGTGATGCTCTGCCAGGCCTCTACTGCAACTGTTCAGTTCCTGCTTGTTCTTGGGGAATTTTCCCTTCAGTTTTGTCTTCAGCAATTGAAATGCATGCTCAGTTGGATTCAGGTCAGGTGATTGACTTGGCCATTGCATAACATTCAACTTCTTTCCCTTAAAAAACTCTTTGGGTGCTTTTGCAGTATGCTTTGGGTCATTGTCCATCTGCACTGTGAAGTGGCGTCCAATGAGTTCTGAAGCATTTGACTGAATATGAGCAGATGATATTGCCCGAAACACTTCAGAATTCATCCTGCTGCTTTTGTCAGCAATCACATCATCAATAAATACAAGAGAACCAGTTCCATGGGCAGCCATATATGCCCACGCCATGACACTACCACCACCATGCTTCACTGATGAGGTGGTATGCTTAGGATCATGAGCAGTTCCTTTCCTTCTCCATACTCTTCTCTTCCCATCACTCTGGTACAAGTTGATCTTGGTCTCATCTGTCCATAGGATGTTGTTCCAGAGCTTTTTTAGATGTCGTTTGGCAAACTCTAATCTGGCCTTCCTGTTTTTGAGGCTCACCAATGGCTTACATCTTGTGGTGAACCCTCTGTATTCACTCTGGTGAAGTCTTCTCTTGATTGTTGACTTTGACACACCTACACCTACCTCCTGGAGAGTGTTCTTGATCTGGCCAACTGTTGTGAAGGGTGTTTTCTTCACCAAGGAAAGAATTCTTCAGTCATCCACCACAGTTGTTTTCCGTGGTCTTCCGGGTCTTTTGGTGTTGCTGAGCTCACCGGTGCGTTCCTTCGTTATAAGAATGTTCCAAACAGTTGTTTTGGCCACGCCTAATGTTTTTGCTATCTCTCTGATGGGTTTGTTTTGTTTTTTCAGCCTAATGATGGCTTGCTTCCCTGATAGTGACAGCTCTTTGGATCTCATCTTGAGAGTTGACAGCAACAGATTCCAAATGCAAATAGCACACTTGAAATGAACTCTGGACCTTTTAACTGCTCATTGTAATTGGGATAATGAGGGAATAACACACACCTGGCCATGGAACAGCTGAGAAGCCAATTGTCAAATTACTTTTGGTCCCTTAACAAGTGGGAGGCACATATGCAAACTGTTGTAATTCCTACACCGTTCACCTGATTTGGATGTAAATACCCTCAAATTAAAGCTGACAGTCTGCAGTGAAAGCACATCTTGTTTGTTTCATTTCAAATCCATTGTGGTGGTGTATAGAGCCAAAAATGTTAGAATTGTGTCAATGTCCCAATATTTATGGACCTGACTGTAGCTTCAGCATCCATAGAAGAATGCATCCTTCTATCAACCATTTCCATCAAACAAAGTCTGCATTATCAGCTTTAGATGCAAGATTATCCCTGTGGAGTGAAAGCCACCTCAAGTCTTTAGAGCCAATGATGGTATACTATGGAACAAGATCATCTAGTTTTCAGTCTGCTAGGTATACATTCACATACGCATTCACATGCAGCAATGCGCTGTGCAATCTTTTCACCTAAACTGAGTTCAAATGACCAGGACACTGTATCACTATTAGAGTTCCTACAGGGGTTAAAGTCTGCTTTCAGTATTTATAGACAAAATCTTTAAATACAGTATCCTTGCATAAAGTGTAAACTCTGCACAAGGTTCCATGATCTGTAGGATCTGTTGCACCCTTGGGTCAAATTGCCTTTCAAGACAGTAATTAATAAGAATGATTATGTGTATTCCTAAGATGAGTGCCGCCCAAATTACTGTTCAGTGTCTTCTTAAGGACTGTGCTTTTTATTTATCTAATTAATATCTATGTGCTCTAAGAGTTTTAATTACAAAATGTATGAAACTGACATGGTTATTTATGTGCTACAAATCTATAGTAATTCCCTCTACTTAACTAAAATTTAAACAACAGTGTCTCAAAAAAATGAGCTGTACATACTTAGTTGGCCTTAACCAATTTAGAGTAGTTAGCAATCCTGTTTCTGTAAATGTAGTAATTCATACAGTATCACTAGTTTATATGTCTCACATCTGTGTTTGTGTTTTGTAAAAATAAGCGTGTTCTGATTTTAAGCTTTTTTCAACAAACTGGGCAAGGAGCAAATCTCAAGTGCAAAGCACGTTAGTCCAGAGCAACCAAATCATAATTTTAATTCATTTTACTGATGAGAGAGAAAATGACTTGATGGTCTCTGGCTTGCTACTGCACTGTACTTAACAGTTTACTCCTTAAACTCTTTTACTGAATATGCCCCTTTGTGAGTTTTAATAAAGTACAAATAATGAAATTAGGTAATATAGGAAATGAAAATCATTACTAAATAGCAAATTGTAATTAATTATAATAAAAGGTATTGAATCCCTAGGTAAGGTCTCTATATACTACATTAAGGTTGTATATATGATAGCCATCAAATATCCATGAATGTGTCATTAATGTGTCAGCAGACAACCCTGCCTACAACACTTTCTGACTATGCAGGTAGCAAAGAGAGGAATAACTAATTCCTGCACCATAAGGCCCTCTTCAGGAGTGTTCCCGCTACGCAGTTTTGACAGCGCAATTTTCACACGATTTTGCGGATCACAAAGAGCCAGCCCATTTATTTGAATTTGCTGCCCTATGCGTTTCACATGTTTCACATGTTATTTGAAGGTACAGTTTGCTGTACAATTCTGTCTTGCAACAATCATAGCAGAATCACATTATGTTTGGTGTGGTATTGAAAAAGAATGGCTCCCAAATGTGCTCCACATTTTGTGCTGCAATTGCCACGCAATTTGGAATCGTGGGCAGAATCGCAAAGTGTAAATGGAGTCTGTAACGGGCTGGCGTCAGACCCCCGCCAATCTCACCAACTTGTGACCGAAGGACCAGCCAATCTAAGACCGCGCTGCCACTTGCGTAACAATGCCACTCTCAGCTGCACCCTGCACAAAGATTTTCTATGTGCCAGCAGCCTCAGAGCGATTGTTACTGGGTCAGGTTAATTACGCAATTAACCCTTCACACTGCCACCACCACCTTTTTACAGAGAAGGAGGAAACTCACAAATCTTAGCAGTAACACTATGATGTTTGAATAAGTGTCTGTATACACACTGCCACCACAGACAGATGTATGCAGAGGGTTAAAACATACAGTAGCACACTTCAGAGACAGGGATTCTTTTAGTTTTCATTAAAAGCTTTAGGGACAGTTTCAACACTTTTCAGAAAATAGGATATATTACTAAAAAGGTCAAATGGTGCAATTAAAATATTTACAGAAAAAGATGTAACAAATATATATATATATATATATATATATATATATATATATATATATATATATATATAAATAGAGAGAGCAATAAAACAACAGAGAAATAAAAGAAATAAGTTTCAGAAGGTAGGATACCTGCAGAAGTCCTTGGTTTAAGCAGAGTTCAAATATCCGAACAAAAGGGTTGCCTGTCTCCCAAATATGTTCTTGATGTTAAAAGGGAAAATCTCTTCTTCTTTTTCTCCAGGCATGACAGCCTTTTTTCTAGTGTCCCAACAGGGGGTGTCTACTGAAGCCAAGGGTCAATTGCCTCATTTGGGGAGGGGTGTTAGGTGGGGACCCAGGCTATGACCAAATCCCTCCCAAGTTTATACCATTGTCAATAACCTTCTATAGGTACATATAGCATCCTAGCCACTGGCAGATTAATATGCAGAATCATATTCCGAACGTTCAGACACCAAATATGGCATATCTTACCGTTCCGGATAAAAATATATTGCTTTCTACTCTTACTACTTTCTACTAGGGGTGTAAGGTGTCAGGTGACTCGTATTAAAATGACCTATCTGAATATATGCTTTATTTTAATGTGCCCTGTTCCTGTTGAAGTTTATGAATTTCTATGAAAAGTGATTCAAGTGGGATGTACGTTTTATGGCCACTCTGAGGTAAGGCTTACATGTCAAGTGACCAACTGAGTAATAGTTTTACGACTGGGCAGTTGAAAGTGTTTGTCAGACACACAGTTACATAGTTAAGTAGTTAATCTGGTTGAAAAAAGACACAAGTCCTTCTAGTTATTGAGGGAGTCTATTCCAAATTTTCACAGCTCTTACTGTGAAAAAGCCTTTCCGTATTTGGAGATTAAATCTCTTTTTCTTCAGACGTAAAGAGTGCCCCCTTGTCCTCTGTGATGGCTTTAAAGAGAATAACTATATGGTCAACCTATGTACTTATACATGTTGATTATATTACATGTGGATCATTTGGAGCTGTGTCAATATCATCTCCATCATGAACATGAGCTCCCCCATGCTCTTTTGTATACACAGAGTTGAAGAAGGTATTTAATACATTTGCCTTCTCTTTGTCCCCAGTCACCCACTCTAGATTATTTTGTAAAGGGCCTACATGCTCGGACCTGACCTTTTTTCTATTAATATATTTGAAGAATTTTTTCTGGGTGGGGGGTTTGTTCTACTATCTCTTGCAATCTGTAGCTTGTTTTGAATATTTGTGGCCCTGATTTCCTTTCTACATATTCTCTTATATTCCTTGTAACAATTAAATGATGATAGCGTTCCTTCATTTTTATATTTTTTAAAAGCTCTTTTCTTATTATTTAGAGCTTTTTAACTTTGGCTGTGAGCCACATAGGTTTTATTTTTAACCTTTTAAACTTATTGCCCATGGGAATATATTTAGCAGTGTGTTCACATACGTTTTTTTTTTTAATTTCCATTTCTGTTCTGTGTTCATTGATGCCAATATTCCCTCCAAGTCTAAATCTTGGAGAGCAGCCCTCATGCTTCGAAAATTTGCTCTCCTAATGTTGAGTGTTTTCACCTCTCCAGTATGTGCTTGTTTGTTTACAGCTAACATTAAATGAGATCATGTTATGGTCACTGCTACCCAGATGTTCTTTTATATGAACATTAGTAATAAGCTCTGCATGGTTTGAGATTACCAGGTCCAGTATAGCATTTAACTGTTTCTGCAGTGCCATTACTAAAGTGAATTTCTAGGTAGATAAGGGGTTAACCCGGAGTAGATAGTCAGGGTAGGAGTAGGTATTATGAATGGGTTGGAAGGTGGGAAGTAGGTGTAATTTCTGTCACCTGGATGTTAGGTATGCTAGGTGTCAATGTGTTGGAGGTCTGGGAGTATTTTTGTACACTACAGAGACTATTATAGGAGACATGGGTAGCTCTTTTGGATATGTCCAGAGTAGAGTCAAGTGCCATGTCAAAGTCACCTTATATGATCAGGATTCCATCTTGGTGTATCAGTATTTTGTCAAAAGAGAGTTCTAAAGTGGATTGACATTTGGGAGGTAGATATTCTTCTAGGTAATCATTGTGTCAAATAAAGTGCACTTGACAGAGGAAAGGTGGAAAAGTCATTAGTAAAGGTAGTAGGCTTTGAGGGGTGAACAAGGGGTGCCTTAGGTGGACAAACTACTACCTGAGTCCATAAGGCTAACAGGCCCTGGTCTCAAGTATGCGCCATGTGCCGACAGAAGTTGGACAAAAGGCTTAGGAGTTAACCTATGGTGGGGTTGAGTGAAGAAATGTGTGCAGAAGATGAGCATTCAGCCTCTCCATTCCCTTAGCCATATGGGGTAAACTTTGGTTCTGTGTTGCCAGGGAGAAATCAAGCACCATCAAAAGCTAAAAACTTAACTCTCATAACAAGCATAAAAACACTGAACCATAGTAGAATAGATGTATAAATTATTTCCTCAGATTATTAATGAGAATTGAGGGTAATTCTGTGTGCTCCCGATGAGGGATCTTGCAACAGGTAGGCAGGCCAGCAAGCTATAAACTTTGAGTGCATTGTGGAGTTGATGGGTCAAAGTGTGAGCTCCTCTCTACTGAGTCAGCAGTAGTAGTCCTTTTTAGGATGGTTTCCACCCTGTCTCAGACCGTAGTGTGGACTGGATGTCCTCTTCTTTTCTAGAACATATAACTTGGATGAGGAGCTCTAGGTAGTAGGAGAGTGGTACATGGAAAGAGACAGCCATGAAGGACTCCAGTCTGTGGTGGTCAGATTACCACGCCTTTCACTCCACAGTTCCTAGCTTGTGCATAACAAATATCCCTCTGGTTGATAAATTAGAAGAGTACCAATACAGAGACTCTGAGTACTGGCAGCCAAACCCTCTATGCAGAAATTGTTATCTTCTATTTGGAGAAATATTATGCCACTTTGTAAAGGAATGACTGTTCAATAAACTACTCAGAAAAGCAATCACCGACTGGAAATTTCATTATTTGGTGAATTGGGCTGTTGAATATGCTTAAAATGTGTAACGGTTAGTACACCCTGAAAGGCCTGATGTAAGGCTTGAGCAGAAGACCTGTAAATATTCTAGTGGCCCTGTGGCTGTAAGGTCGCGAAGAGTTGATCAGCAGGTGGGAAGGATCGGTAACCCAAGACCCTTCTGTTCCACAGTACTACAGGAGGTCTTCTGGTATGGGCACTGGCTTAACAACCAGCCATGAGGGGTCCCTTTTATGGGCACTGATGGGAGCAGGAGTATTTGTTCTCTCTCTGAGGTAGACTGCTATCCAGTCCAGTGTTGGTAGGGGGTATGTCTGTAGAAAGGTCGTAAGTAGGATAGTAAAGGAGAAAAATCAGCATGTAGGAGTGTTGGGCTACCCCCGTAGTAGCTACTGAGTTTTGGGTCCCTCTAAGCTCTGCACAGCCAGGCAACATGCATTTTCCACTCTTGCATCCAAAGTCAGTAATTAGTCCAAGGGTTTGTTTTTTTGTTGTTTTATTAGGGGTTAAGCAACTTGGATGGGGATATGAGATGCCCACCTGAAATTAAACAACTTTTGGAGGACAACATTCTTATGTACAAAATAAAACACAGCAAAAATGGATCCTGGACTTTCTACTCCCCTTTGGAGTGGCTTTTTGTCTCTTGACGGGCCATACCCCAGATTAAAATCTCATCCACCTGGCTGTCATGAAAAGTGCCCCCGGGCAAGGGATTTCAAGAGACATAAAGATACTGTCCCAGGAAGAGCTAGTTGGGTATGGCACCTAACTGCCCTCTCCCTTGTAGGCCCAGGAGGTGCAGAGGTATGCACATTTCCTGTTCCTGTAGCTTTAAAGGTGAAGATGCTTTTAGGCCTTATGCTGGGCTAGCTTTTTTTCCTTGCTGACAGGCTGTTTTTCCTCGGCAGACTGTTGAACACTAGAGGTCCCTCTATAAGTTCCTAGCCTGTAGGTAGTGCCCCCTCCTCCAAGGCCCCCTCCGAGGCTCCTTACCAGCAGCATTTCCTTACTGCATCTTCCACCCGACTCCCCTTGCTGAACAGGCTCTGTCATATTTATGGGCTGATCTCCCATACTTCCAGGCCTCCTGCCTGGGATTAGCCAGACTCCCATATATATGCAGAGCAGCCTCTCCTCACACCTGCCTAGTGCCTTCTAGAAACTTCTCCAAGTCTCTAGAGCAGGGAGAAGTACTAAAGGACTGACCTGTAAAGTCCTCCAGCTCTAACCTGAAGTAACCTTGCTGACTCACTCTCAGGCTTCTAGCAAGCCTCTAATTAAACACAAAAAACTATCTTCACTAGAGGGCGTTATAGAAAGTGTAGCTGATAGAGAAGTGCATAAAAATAGAAAAAAGGAGGCCAAACACATTATCAGTGCTGCTAAAACACAGAAAGAGGAGGAAATTGCTAAATCTATTAGGAAAGGAGAAAAATCCTTTTTAGGTACAATAGGGATGGAAGAAAAAATACAATGGGATCACTAAAATGAAAAATGGGCACAACACTTAAGTTGAGGAGACCTGGATGTAGCAAACCATTTAACCACTTGCCGTCCAGAGGATTTACCCCGCTTCCTGACCAGCCATTTCTGCAATACGGCGCTGCATTAGTTTAACTGACAATTGCGCGATCATGGAACGCTGCACCCAAATGAAGTTTATGTCCTTTTTTTCCCCCACAAATAGAGCTTTCTTTGGTATTTGATCGCCTTTTTATTTTTTGCGCTATAAACAAAAAAAGACCAACAACTTTGAAAAAAAAATTATATTTTTCACTGTTTGCTATAAAACATATCCAATACAAAAAAATTAAAAAAAATCAAATTTCATCATAAATTTAGGCCAAAATGTATTCTGCTACATGCCTTTGCTAAAAAAATCCTAATATGTGTAAATTAATTGGTTTACATGAAAGTTATAGCATCTACAAATGGCGGTATATATACTGGAATATTTTTTTTTTATACTAGTAATGACGGCGATCAGCGACTTATAGCGGGGACTGCTATGGGCATTCTGACACTGGGGGGGGGGGACTGACTTACTGCCACTGACATCCTTAGTGACACCAATACAGTGATCAGTGCTAATAAAAAGTACTTACGATGTACTAATGACACTAAGCAGGAAGGGGTTAACATCTTGGGCGATCAAAGGGTTAACTATGTGATGTTTTACTATTTTGTCTGTGTGTGCTTTACTGTGTAAGCACGCTGCTTTGAATTGCTTTGCTATTGTTTACATACAGACCTCTTCTCTGTCACTGTTCCTCGGCAATCGCTGGGTGCCCGTGGGGAATCTCCAGCCGGGACCCAGTGATCGGCAGCTATAGCCGCCAATGGCAGTGCTGGTAGGGCAGTGCGCACACACTCCCTACCCAGAAATACAAAATATTTCATGATTTTGCGCAGCTCTGTTGCAGTACTTCTGCTATAGCGCGGTCAGGAAGCGGTTAAACAATCATTTCGGTTTAGTCTTCTCAATAAATTGCAATATCAATAACAATTTGGGGGATCACATTGGTTCTGGTGATGTTCATTTTCCAGATTTCTAGAGACAGAACAGAGGAACTGTCCAAGTTAAAGCCTAATAAAGCAATGAACCCTGGTGATATTCATCCCAGAGTTCTTCAAGGTATAGTTGTTGGATCATTAATGGATTTCTAATTGGAAATGTCCCTACATGATTGGCAGACAGATAATATTGTACATATCCACAAGAAGGGTAGCAAGGTAGAAGGTGGCAATTACAGGACAGTGAGATTAACCTCCCTAGCGGTCTGATTATGTCCATATTTCTGTGCTCAAAGAGGTACATTTTTTTGCATGGAAATATGTATTTTTTTATAGTAGGCCTGTAATTTTTAGGAATAACTCATTGAAATCTGTCTGAACAAGAGTCTAGTAAACATCCCGGGTATGATAAAATTTGAAACACGAAATCATAAATTATAATATAAATAATCATAAAAAATAATAATATAATAATACATTTAACTCAATAATTTAATCAAACCAAAAACACTGAAATTTGAAATATAGTGCCAAGTCGCAAAATCGTTTTCAGTGTCTGATGACGAATTTCCCCCACGAATCATTATCACTCAATTCTGCAAGTGGCTCTGATTTACTATCGCTGTTCTCTAGCTGGTCTAAAACCGCTTTTGACCTAAAGGGACGCTTGTTGGACGCCATGGACGTTTCTCAGTTTCCAGGCAATTAGAACAGGCAGGGCACAGGACAAAGCACTAGGGACAAAATGTATGTGAAATGGTTTGATACAGTAATGTTATACTATATGATTTTAGTGAATGTCACTTTTTGTCATTTTCAAATTTCCTGCCGTTCCGTCCCCCGTACGTCCCTACGCTCGCAGGGGACGGACCCCAGGTGACAGATGCCGGCATCCGCCGGATTACATTGCTGGGGACACTGCAGGAGGAACATTGCGGGAGCGCAGGACAAGGTAAGTGATTGAGGGATCGCGGAGCAGCGCCGCATGGTATTTCCGAGTGTAGCTCGGGGTTACTGCTTGTGGTACTGAAACTTTACCCCGAGCTACACTCGGGAATACCGCCAGGGAGGTTAACATCAGTCATAGTTAAGTTAATGGAATCACTCCTAAATCACTTCAGCTGCAGAAGATTTACCCCCCTTCATGACCAGGCCATTTTTTGCCATTTGGCACTGTGCAATTTCAAGTAGTAATTGCATGGTCATGCAATGCTGTACCGAAACAAAATGTATGTCCTTTTTTCACACTAATAGAGCTTTCTTTTTGTGGTATTTGATCACCACTGGGTTTTTTATTTTTTGTCTATAAACAAAAAAGACCAAAAATTTTGTTTTTCTAATCCCCAATAAACTCAAAGTTAGTCATAAATTTAGGCCAAAATGTATTCTGCTACATGTCTATGTTTAAAAAAAAATCCAAATACGTGTATTTTAATTGGTTTGTGTGAAAGTTATAGCGTCTACAATCTATGATATATATTGTAATTTAAGCAGCTTTAACTTTCTGACTGCTGATCACATTTCTTGGGGTGCTAAAATGCCAAACAAACAACCCTACAAATGACCCCTTTTTGGAATTAGACACCCCAAGGAATTTTCTGAAAGGCATGTTGAGTCCGTGGAAGATTTTATTTTTTGCCAACAATGTTTGGAAATTGATAATTTTTTTTTCTTACATAACGTTTATCACTTAAATTATATATTGCTCACTCAAGCAATGGGTATATGTTGAATAACATCCCAAAACATATTCTGCTACTTCTCCCAAATACGGTGATACCATATTGAGAGACGTGAGAAATTCAGGCTTTCAAAGGGCATATTTCCTCACATCACTTCCTTACTACCTATCACAGTTTCGGAGGCTCTAAAATGCCAGGATAGTATAAACACCCCCTAAATTACCCCTTTTTTGGAAGTAGACACTCCAAGAAATTTGCTAAGAGGCATTGTGTGTATTTTTCAGATATCATTTTGTTTCATAGGGTTTTTAAAAAAAGAAAAAAAGAAAAGAAAAAATATTTTTTTATTTTCTTCCTTCATTTTTCAAAAACTTGTGGCAACAAATGATATCTGGGAAATACTCAGCATGCCCATGCTTCTACTATCCTGGCATTTCAGGGCCAAAATTAAAAGCTTATGCCACCCACTCATCTAACCACTTGAAGACCAAGCCATTTCTGGCACTTTTTGTTTATATGAAAAAAAATTTTTTTTGCTAGAAAATTGCTTTAAACCTTCAAACCTTAAATTTTTTTTAAATCAGAGGCCCTAGAGCAGTGGTTCTTAACCTTGTTGGAGGTACTGAACCCCACCAGTTTCATATGCGCATTCACCGAACCCTTCTTAATTGGAAAAATAAAATATGATTTTTAAAATTCAAAACATAGGTATATATTTAGGTATATATTTATACATAGGTGCACAAAATGAACAAAACCGTTAAGAACAAAGAACAAAACCATTAAAACATGATTTTCACACAAAAACAAAAACATAATAATGAATATTTACTGCACGAATCATATGAGTCGGATGTGGGTCTTCACCCCCGCCGAACCCGCGAGACTGACTCACCGAACCCCTGGGGTTCGATCGAACCCAGGTTAAGAACCACTGCCCTAGAGAATAAAAAGGTGGGTGTTGCAATTTTTTATGTCACATAATATTTGCATCGCAATTTTTCAAACACAAATTTTTGGGAATAAATACACCTTTTTAAATTTTAATGCACAAAACACAATATAGTGCTCACTTGTTTGATTAAATATAAAAGATGATGTTACGCCAAGTATAGATACCACACATGACATGCTTTAAAATTGCACACGCCTGTGCAATGGCTGCGTACATTTTTAATATCCATAGGCAACTCTTTCATAGCCTATACAGGTTACTACATTAGATTTACACAGGATGTCTAGTGCTAGAATTGCTGCCCTCAATCTGACGTTCCCTGTGATACTTCACATACATGTTGCAATCTCTGTTTATATACTGACATGGGACCGACGCTTGCGTTCACCTTTGTGCACGAGCACGGGGATGGGGGCAGGGTGAATTTTTTTTTTTTTAATTTAGATTTTTAAATTTTTACACTTTCTCTTTTTTTTAATCACTTTTATTGTCACAGGGAATGTAGATATACCCTGCAATAGCAATAGGCAGTGACAGGTACTCTTTTCTGAAAAATATGGGGTCTATTAGACTCTAGATCTCTCCTCTGCCCTTAAAGCATCTTATAACACCAAGACTGGTGTGATCAGATGTTTTCCCCAAATTTAAAATGGCTCTGTTTACTGTATATCTGGCTAAACCGAAATTATGAAATGCTTGCAGCTTACAGTTTCTTAGACCATAGAGATGAATGGAGCTGTGATCTACAGTGATCAGTGAAAAATTCTATATACTGATACTATACTAATGGTACTGGCTGGGTGACGGGGTGATTAAAGGGTTAATAGGTGCGATCAGTGGGTTAAATGTGCTATTCTAACTGGTGTGTGTAAAATGTAGTGCTTTGTTCGCTCTTCTCTCCCTGGACTGACAGGGAGGGCAGCAGGGGGCACATATGCGCTCTCACCCAGAAATAGAAAGCGACGTAAGGGTTTGCTTTGCCAAGAGCCACTGCTCGTCCACACATTTAAGACATTATTCTCAATATTTTAATTCTTTTTAACATTATTTTTCTTTTGTTTTACTATTTTTTTTGATACTTTCATCAGAGTAACTCATTTTTACCATACCATGTGAGAGTTGTGGGCCAATCACAGCCCACTAGGAAGAGAAGCAAAGCTTGTAAAAAATTTTGAAAACCATTTGTCATTTTCATTTCACTTTACAATTATCTGCCCTTTTGTGTTGGTCTGTCACATAAAATCCCAATAAATTACATTTACATTTTTGGCTGTAACATGACAAAATGTGGAAAATTTCAATGGGTATGAATAGCTTTTCAAGGCATTGGATATCCAGCTAAACCGAAATGATGAAATGCTTGTAGCTTCCAGTGTCTTAGGCCAAAGAAATGCTTGGAGCTGTGATCTACAGTGATCAGTGAAAAATTCTATATGCTGACACTGCTAATGGTACTGGCTGGGTGATAGTATGGGTGATCAAAGTGTTAAATGTGCTAATCTAACCGGTGGGTGTAAAATGTAGAGCTTTTACTCAGTGCAGTGTTCTCTCTTCTCTCCCTTGACTGACAGGGAGGTCAGCAGGGGGCGCATGCACGCTCACGCCCATAAATAGAAAGCGACCTAAGGGTTTGCTTTGCCCAAAGCCACCGCTCATCCACCCATTTAAGACATTATTCTCAATATTTTAATTCTTTTAACATATTTTTTCTGTTGTTTTACTATTTTTTTTCAAATACGTTCATCAGAGTAGTGCAGTGTTACCATACCATGTGAGAGCTGTGGGCCAATCACAGCCCACTAGGAAGAGAAGCAAAGCTGTTAGGAATCAGATTGATTCCTAACAGCTCTGCTAACATTGTGATCAGGCACATACGATCACATGATCACCGCGTCCTGATTAAATTCCGCTGTGTCGCGCGTGGGGGTGAGGGCACGCAGTGCCCCCCTGTGTTGATACAGTCACAGCGACATATGGGTGCACCGCTGATCCTGTAGCTGCCGCCCATCTGCAGAATATTAAGGGAAGTGGTTAAAGAAGGATTATTAATCACTTAAAACATGCAACTTGCTAAACCTAAAGCAGCATGAATTTACTGAGAGCATATCATGTCAGACTAATCTGATTGGATTTTTGACTATATCACTAATGTTTTGGACCAGGGTGGTCTGTGGATATCTTGATTATCTTGGTTTCAACAAAGCTTTTAAAACAGTTCCTCATAATTATCTAATTAAAAAATTGTACAGACTAAGATGTAAATTTTGGGAGGTTCAGTGGCTATGCATTTGGCTAAAGAATAGATAGCAGAGTGTGGTTGTAAATGGGGTTCATTCTGAACATAGATCAGTCACTGGTAGTGACCACAAGAATCTGTACTTTGTCCTGTTTTGTTTACTCTATATATAAGTGATATAACTAAAGGGTTGGTGGGTACGTTATGTAAGTGATGACACAAAGGTTTGCAATTGTGTTGATATTCCTGGAGCTGTCTGTAACATGGAACACAATCTGGCATTGGTGTAAAAAAAATGTTCAAAGCAGTGGAAACTGCAGTTCAATGTAAAATAATGCATCTAGGAAAAAATAATACCTTGACAGAGTACAACATTGGGGGTACAGTGTTGGCCAGCACTACAAAGGAAAAATATTTAGGTGTACTTATTTCAGATGATTGCAAAATGAGCAATGTGTCTAGGCAGTGAGAAAAGCCAATAGAATTCCAGGATGCCTCCAGCAGGGGCATGGAGGTCTTGATTTTTCTATATAGATCTTTAGTTACAGCACATTTAGAATACTAGTCCCCCCCCCCCAAAAAAAAACAACACAGAAAATCACACACAATAAAAAAAGGCAGACTTGATGGACTACTCAGCCTTTTTATGCCATCACTCTTCTGTTTCTGCTATTGTATTAGGCACTCAATCTTCTGTTCTCACCATTTGTGGTCTATTTGTTAGCAAATCCACAATCCATGAGCACAGCACTGGGTATACGCCCAAAGCAATTAACGTCTTCACTAATTCATCAGAAACTATGGTGTTAAATGCTAAACCAAAATCAATGAATCCTAACATATGTGCACCTAAACCAACTGACCTTATATCACTCACATTCACCACACCCCTTATTCCCATAGAGAAAAAAAAATGTAGGCATGCCTGGTTAGGTCTAGTGTCCCTTATTAAAACTTTCTTGCTACTGACTAATTTTACACTGCTGAATCCTCTGCAGTCTCATAATTTTTGTAGTAACACCCCTGCCTGTACTCTGTGGTCACATATGCAGGGCTACCCCCAAAGGAGCAGCTTTGGTATTTGTCCAGGTCTTCCCTAACTTCACCAAGCAGCCAGAAACAAGGTAGTTTCACAGCCAGGTACCTGCACACTTTTGCTCGTTGTCTCCAATGATCAGTCTAGGGGTTGTCGTTTTTGTAGTTTTATTATTGCAGAACTTGGATAGGGATGGGGAATTTAGTAGAATACTCCAATAGAATAGAATTAATTACAGTTAAGGACAGAACGTCCTTAACCACTTCCTGTCCAGACACTTTTACCCCCTTCCTGTCCAGGGCAATTTTCAGCTTTCAGCGCTATCACACTTTGAATGACAATTGCGCGGTCATGCAATACTGTACCCATATGAATTTTTTAACATTTTTTTGAGACAGATAAAGCTTTATTTTGGTGGTATTTATTCACCACTGGGATTTTTATTTTTTTTTACTATGTAAATGAAAAAGTCCAAAAATTTTGAAAAAAGTGTTTTTTTAAATAAAATTTTGCAAATAAATAATATTTCATCATACATCTTGGCCAAAATTTATTCCGTTATTTTTTTAGTAAAAAAAAAATCCAAATTAGTTTATAACCAAAAATTATGATTTTTAAACATTTTATTTTACATTTTTATATTATTTTTTTTATATTATTTTTTTATTTTATTTTATTTTTTTACATACTGTCACCCTAGCAGTACAGTGTCACCATGGTGACACTGTACTACTTGTGGGGGGTGATGAAGATTTTTTTTTTTTTTTTACACTGATTGCTTTTACACCGATATAGGATGTAAAAGCAATCATTTCTCTTTC
This sequence comes from Staurois parvus, assembly GCF_062004578.1. NCBI lineage: Eukaryota > Metazoa > Chordata > Amphibia > Anura > Ranidae > Staurois > Staurois parvus. Next base: position 3,964,311 of record NW_028317941.1, read on the forward strand.
TCTCTGTCTGCATTCTTGCAGTCATTGAGAAATACTAAGTGAGCTGTGATTGGTCACAGCTTGTCACATGGTACAAGGCTGTTGTGAATAGCCTTGTACCATGTGACCTCTGTGATCATTCACAGATTTCACATGTAGTAAGCAATGATGTCACAAGTGACATCTTGCTTACTACTTTGCATGTGATCACTGATTCGCCAATCAGTGATCACATGACCGGGACCTCGTACAGAGGTCCCGTCCGACGATCGGTGTTTCACTGTGTCCGGAGGACACAGCGGGCACCGGATCGCGGTGGTGCGCGCTCCCAGGGAGCGCGCACAGCTAGAAAAGGCGGGTGCCGTTTAGGAACGGCAACCCGACCTTGGACTGCCACCGCCCTGCCGTTTATAAACAACAGGCAGATGGCAAGAGGTTAAGTAGCAGCCTTGAGCAAAGTCCCAATGCTAGGAAGGGGTGCTCTTCAGGACACCAGCTGACATCCCATTTTTCAGACTGACACTGACTATAAAGCACCAGAGAAGTAGTGAAGCTCACAGAGTCCCCAAGATCCCACAGTGTCTGTACTCATAATGCCCAAGGACAGAATGGTGGCCTCCTTCCAATTTTCCAAGCGATACCCTTCAGTGACACCAGACAGATTTTTGTACAGACAGCTCCCCTCAGTCTGGGAACGCACTGCATGGCACACTCTCAGCAAAAAGACTGGTGTGTCACTGAGAGCCCCGGGTCCCGTTCTAATGATCAGGACCTAAAACGCCCAATTTCTGGGTCACCTGATCACTGTGATAGCCTCTGATTGGCTATCACAGTGATCAGTCACTCTGAAGCCCTCCCCCCTTGTTTTCTCTCTCTGAATGGAGGAGCGAGATACATTTTGTCTGTCTCTGTCCTATCAGAAAGAAAAAAAACAGGTGTGTAATAAATAAACAAATAAATAAATAATAAAAAAAATAAACAAAAATACCTAGTTTAAGGTTTGATCTAGGTCAGCGCCAGTTTTAGCGTTTGGGTCAAGGTCAGGGTCAAAAGTCAGGGTCAAGGTTTTTTCTTTTTTTGGGCTAGGGTTTTTTTTTTAATTTTTAAATTAGTATCAGTGTCAGTTAATGGTAGGATAAAAAAAAGAAGCAAATTGTGCAAATTGCGATCGTCAAGAGCAGGAGAAATTATTTTGGGTTGCTCTTTGGTGGTAGGTTATGATAGTAGCAAGAAATATACAGCTACATTTAAAAAAATGTTTTTTTTTTACTATTTTTGGCTGGTTTTCCTTTGGAATTAAAAAAATAAATAAACAGGAGATATCCGTTACCATTTACCACCAAATGAAAGCACAATGTGTCCTGAAAAAAACAAGGTATAATCCACCTGGATGTACAAAGTAGTTGTGATGATATGTACAGTTTTGCTAACACATGTCAAAGTTGCAAAATTGTGCTTAGGCGTTAAGATTTGTTTTAACCTTAGGCATGAAGGGGTTAAGGAGTGTTCAGTGGGCACACCTAGGGGGACCACCCAAAAGGTGTGCTTAGAGATGTAATAGTTCCTGCAAGAAAAGAAATCCTCCACCATCAAAGTACACACAGCCTCTTACCACATCTTGTTGACCACAAACTCAAGAGGTCAAAAAGAATGTATATCATGTAATAATGCCTAGAGATCCAAGGTCCCTGTTCACTAACACATGTCAGTTGCTACACTCCTAAGGATAGATTTACTGTTCAACCAGAAAGAAAGTCTAGCTCTCATAGATCTAAACAGATCCTGCATATTACATGGCAGTAAAGGTTTCCAACCAACAAGATGGCCACAATTTCATTCCTATTTGTAATTTGAATTATAGCATATTGGTGACCAATCCATTGAATAAAGCCAATTGTTGGTCAAACAATGTCAAATGCAATTTTTGTAGTTATAACATAAAAAATATAAACATAAAAATACCAAAAAAGCTTCCTAGTGCCAAATCCTATTGAAAACAAGAAAAAAAAGCCGGACAATAAGTACTGCAAAAATATTGGATTCTTTGGGCACAATAAGAGACCACACAGTAAAATACATACAACCATTTATTGACATAAGAGTCAGGATTCATATACTCTTTATCAGGCTCATATTACAAACATACCCCCAAAAAGGGGCCAGAAAAAGGACATAAATAATAGCAAAGTGCCTCCCTCCATGTCAATCATTTAGCACATTAGCTACACTTACGCGGAGACATGACGGATCAGCGTCAAAGGTGATTTTGATAAATATATCTTGCATCGAGAAGCACGGTGGATATACCACCTTAAAGCCACTTCTCCCCCTGGTTTAAATGAGACCCTGAGTTACAAGCCCTTCTTATAGCTTATGCTGTCAATGACAGCGGTCAAATTGGTGCGGTTCCGACTTGTTCAGAGCCACACCGATTTCTAAAGTAGTACATGCATTACTTTTCGTGCAATTTGCATAGACATCTGTGCCAGATGTCTTGCAAATCGCACCTGAAATCGGCATGTCCCCCGACCTTGAAATCATGCGACTTCACTGTAAGACACACGATTTCAAAGTCTGGCTTGATGTGACCGGGGTGTTATTGTTTTTAAAGTAAGACAGAGAAATTAGTAAAACCGAGATAAAATATTTTTTGCTTGTTTGGCAGAGCTATTTCTTTCTAATATAATGTGGTCATATTCCAGTATGGTATGTCCAGATTCTATTGACTGTTTCCAACCTGTTGAGGAAGACATTACAAAGTGCAATGACCATATGCTAAGCACAGTAACACAAATGCAGTCAGCTTCTTTTTTCATTAGGTGACTACTGTAACCTGGTGTTTGATTGGTTGCTATGCATTACACAATTGCACTTTATATTTATTGAATAACTAATATTGTAATCGCAATTACTGTATGTATTAAAATATTGTGTTAATATAAATAAAAGGAAATGTAAGTGTGCTATAGTCAGTGTTTGTTAATGGAACTGAAGAATAGTGACAAGCATATACAATCTTTACCATTACATTACCTGTCATCGTAAAATCTATAAGGTACCTAGAGATATATTGGGGCTGCCTTTGCTGACCTCATTCTAAAAATGTTAGTTGCCTAGGACAGTGTCTGTGAACGTTCTGAAACAATCCAATTAGCATGACAGCCAATCACCTACCATTTTCAGCTAGAGGCTGGTAATAAAAGCCTTCATGCTCTCTTAGTGCAAGTTTTCTGTAAAAGTGATGGAACACATTAAGAATTTGGTACTTATGGTATAATTTGACATTATAATTTGATGATAATTACCATCAATCTTGGAAAGTTTTTTGGCTTTGGTTGCATGTAATAAGGTGGCTTTTGCTGACTAGCCCTTGAATTTGCATACCGTTCATCTGTGAATTTGCCTTGATATGCTAAGTGCTCAGCAACTATTCAAAAATTAATACTTTTGTTTTTTTCTCCTACAGGGCCCATGTCATAGGATGAACACTGCTTGTCCCCTCTTACTATCTGTGATATCGTCTCTTGTCTTGTGCTCTTGGGGTTCAAACCCTACACCGAGCACATGCTCGGCTCTGGCCTCTGGAGTTCTGTACGGAGCCTTCTCTCTTAAAGACCTATTCCCTGTCTTCTCTCCTGGCTGCTCTTGGACCCTGGAGAACCCAGACCCAACCAAATACACATTATACCTAAAGTTCACTCACGAGGAGCAAGTGTGCTCACATCTATCCCCCATGGTGCAAGCTTTGGATCATTATCTTCCCAACCACACCTGCAGCCGGCCTGAGGAAGGGGCAGACGAAGCTCAGGAACTCTGTATCCCTGGGTCTCCGTTTACATTTTCTCACTTTGATAAAAATTTTCTTCGTATCTGCTTGTCAGAGCAGCCTCTATCCATTCAGCTTCTACCTGATTCTGTGCTGAGTTTCCGCTTTGTGGAGGTGCTGTTGGTCAACCATGATAACTCAAGCCAGTTTGCTTGTGGTGTACTTTGCAGATGGTTTGAGGAATGTTTAAGAGCTCGGGACTGGGGTGTGCGCTGTGGACTGACACAGACTGGTTGCACTTGTCCAGAAACAGTAGCACGTGGACGTAATGACACTGTTTCCAACTCCATTGTTCCAGCAGGACATACTGACTGTTGTGTTACTCAGCTTCTCCCAGGAAACAGCAATGAGGAATATCCTCGACCAATTCCTTATGGTATGTAGATTACAAAAAAGCTGGTACATTTTTGTATTACATTGACGTTATAGCATTAAATGAGTACATCACAAATTTACAGTACAAAAGTTGAAAAAAATTAATGGTAAAAAAATGATCTATATGAATTATTTAGCAAAGAGTAAATGAGAAAATTACACATATTAAAAACTTATTAGATGATTCAGAATCTGCTTTTCTAAAATAATAGTTGCTTTTAAGTATATCCATGTTTATGTAAATCTTTGTGGATGAATATCCCTATGCTATGAGGTTAATCCGTAGAAGGTTGCTAAATATAGTCCAAGTTAACAAATATATATGTGAAGAAAACTTTTTTCTAATCAATTTCCTTCACACGTAATTTATAATAAAAACATTGAATTAATTGGAATATATCAAAAGCATTTGTAGAATAGCAAAATCTTGTGAAGAAATACAAAGTTAATCCTTTGGTTTAGTATAATAGAGATGCTTTTTACATACCTGGATATGGCAACGGTATGAATAAGTATAGTTGCAAACAATAAAAAATATAAAACCCTTTTTTGCAAAGGCATCTAATTTTAATTTCCAGTGCCAACTGTATTGATTTCAGTGTAGCAATGCTTTTCAAACCGCATATGTGTATGTATGTGTTTGAACCCATACCCCCATTTGTGCATGACCACAGCAAATGATATCACACAGATTTATCAAAGACATGGTCAAAGATAGACAGTGAGATGCCTCAGGAGAATCAGCATATGAATTTGCATCATATATATAAAACAGTACATCCATTAAGGTTTGGTGATGAGGCGGTACAAAAGGAACCAAAAAGCCTACCCTGGGCTGAAAGGAGCAAAAAGGAATAATTTGCATGAATCTGCTTACTTTCCTGTAAGCAGAGGCCAAGCTCCTTGTGTCTGTGTCTTGTGCTGGATGTAGGGACTAAGGCATTGTTGTAAATCATATACTGTATATACATAGCCTTATGAATAGAATGCAAATGTATTGTTCCATCAGAAACATATTCCTCATAGAATTTCAGTAACTCATGGAAGGCATCTTTGCTTGAACTCATGAGATAGACAGAGTAGTGGCAATCATATGAATTTAGTAACTATACCAAAATTGTTTGCCGAACTATCAGCAAACATTCACTTATGGTGAATATGTCACTGTCATTTAAAACAAATGCACTGGAAGATTCACCTGCAGTGAATGTTTTGTGAAATTCAGATTTACTGCCTCATAAATGTGTCCACAAGTGTTTACTTGGATAAATGTTTACCCATTTACATCTATATGATACACTGCAATGTCTTAACACACACACATGCGTTAACATGCGTTGCGTTAAGGCAAACCATGAAATATAAATGGGCTGTCAACACACCTCAGCAGACCAATTAACAGACAAGACCCTTTTTTTGATTCACCATAGCAAAATGCACATAGAGGAGTTGCAGTGTGTTGCTGTGCATTGGCATCTACTGTACAGTGCACTGGAGAGTCCTTGACAATAAAAGTCATTACAACACACTATACAAGTGCCAAGCCTTGGAACAACACATGTTAAAATTTGCATTTTAATACATGTCACTGCAGTGTATAGGTTTGAACGCACTCTAAAACCCTCTTCCAAAATCGGGAACTGCTACTGCTGACCTGTTTTTTTAGATGAAGGTTAAACAGCCGGCATCCTGATAGGTGACTCACAATTTTTATGATCAAGGTCAATTACTTATTAGGTAGTGGGGCCAGGATTAGGATGACAGCTTGTAAGCACCCCCTAGCTGCATAGTGGCCAAAACTCATAGCTAGGGGCCTACACTAGGATGGACCCACAGAGATACACTGGTGACACCAGAAATGGGTTTCTGAGCTCAGCCCCGACCCACTCACCCTTCTGCATTTTAGGAGGGAAAGAATGGAGCCATAAGCCCTCTTACCAGTTCTCCTTGTACAACGAAATGTTGTTATTATTATTTTTGACTCTAGGCAAGGATATGCACCTCTACAATTATACACTCATGAGCAAGGCTTTGCTTCTTAACCACTTCAAGTCCAGACACTTTCACCCCCTTCTTGTCCAGGCCAATTTTCAGCTTTCAGTGCTAGCACACTTTGAATGACAATTGCGCGGCCATGCAACACTCTACCCATATGAATTTTTTTTACATTTTTTTTAAACAGATAAAACTTTATTTTGGTGGTATTTATTCACCACTGGGATTTTTATTTTATTGCTATATAAAAGAAAAAGTCCAAACATTTTGAAAAAAAGTGTTTGTCTTATAAAATTTTGCAAATAAATAATCTTTCTTCATAAATCTTTGCCAAAGTGTATTCAACTATTTTTATAGTAACAAAAAATAATCCAAATTAGTTTATAACCAAAAATTATAATTTTTTTAAATTTATTTTTACATTTTCATTTTATTTTTTTATATTATTATTTATGTTTTTTTTAACATGCCGTCACCCTAACAATACAGTGTCACCATAGTGACATTGTACTACTTGTGGGGGGTGATGAAGATTTTTTTTTTTGCACTGATTGCTTTTACACCCAGAAAGGCTGTAAAAGCAATGATTTCTCCTTCTCTCTGGCTGCATTCTTGCAGGCATTGAGAAATACTGTGAGATCTGTGATTGGTCACAGCTTGTCACATGGTACAAGGCTGTTGTGAATAGCCTTGTACCATGTGACCTCTGTGATCATTCACAGATTTCACAAGTAGTAAACAATGATGTCAGGAAGTGACATATTGTATACTACTATTCATGTGATCACTGATTGGCCAGTCAGGTATCACATGATTTGGGACCTCACACAGAGGTCACATACAGTGATCGGCGTTCCGGAGGAAATAGCAGGCACCTGATCGCGGTGCCGCGTGCTCCCTGGGAGCGTGCACAGGCAGTAAATGCGGGGGCAGTTTAAAAATGGCCACCAGCTTTGGTACTACTCCCGTCCAGCCATTTATGCACATGGGCTGGACAGGGAAGTGGTTAAGTAATTTCACGCCTAGTCATGGGGAAGGGTCCTTCACCATGAGTGGGGACCACCTTGCAGTATCCCAATTGTCCAGGTGAGCGCATCAAGGGACTTCTTGGACCACTCCACCAGAAGGATCCACTGCCACCTACTCCTGTTCCGAACTATTTGTTTGACATCTTTTCATCTCCCGGATAATACATATAGACTGTACAATGGCCTACTGAGGCCTAATTTCCAAACACTGTGTGACAAAAGGATAAGGCGGTTAATGGTGGAATGCTTCTTTACTAAATTTCAAAATAATAGTGATACAGTACCACATATTGGCATTTGTTACATTCCCACATAACACTGTGCATTGTTGCTTTCCCAATTACACAAAAGGAGATGCTGCACTGCTAAAACTTCCTTCTTCAAGAGTAAGACATTCCTCTACTTATTTGCTGTTGGGGTCCAGAACAAAGACTTTAATGATGTGCTCAGCCCCTAGCAGGGAAACCTCACAAGGGAGGAAAGTCTAGTCCAGAGGAAAGTCACATATTCCCTCTATAAGGCTGCTTCATTCTTGTGTCTACTACAGGTATGCAGTAGGGCACTGACTCACTTCCCTGAAGGGGAGGCCATCCAGATCCTATTCAAAATCACAGACTGCACGTAATGTTGCCTCTTCCTTCTTACATGTTGGGCTGATTCACATGGCAAGGCACATAACATAGCGACACTAAAATGGGCACCCAGATCTTTCAGGATTATGATGCATTATTGTAGGCATTGGCTTCCCCGCAATGTCTGCCAAAGTCCATTGCAGAGGACAAGACAGTCCTCCACTGACCTTCTCCAGTGAACAGAGCATAGAGCACAGCTGCAGTAATGTGATACAGAACATCCTGTTCAAAAGGGGAAAGGGAGATCTCTAGCAGGTATACAGGAGACTGTACATGCAGTAATAGGGAGAAGTAGTAGATGAAAACCAGTTTCCTACCTGACATCCCCTACAACCTCTGAAGACTGGACTAAAAAACAGCTATGGTGACCTTACTGGTGTCCTCACAGAAGCACTTTAGAAGCATGTGTTGACAGACCCTTGATCGCATCACAACTGCTTCTCTCCCTGTACAAGTCAATAGGAATGCAAACATAGCTTAAAGTAGGGTGATGCAGCTTAAAAACAGTTTAACTGCAGGTCAGAAGCAGGTTAAGTACAGGTTAAAAGCACCTGCCAATGAACTGTGAATATTCTCAGAGTCATCTCAAACTGATCTCAAATGCAAGCAGAATGCACCTAAAAGCAAGTTGCATCTGCCCAATAACGCAAGCCCAAACCAACTACTTGTGTTTTTGATAACTAAACAAAGCTGCTTGAGTTGATTTCTATAATATTTATATTTGATAAAACTTTAAATGATTATCCAGGTTAAGCTGAACAGTCAGTAGTACCTCTTGAACCTGTCAGAAGTACTGACGATGGTGCTTGTACCTCGATTTGAGAAGCTCTGATCTGGATGCTGTTGAAGGCATTTTGATGAAACTGATAGTACCCTGAAAAGTTCGTAGGACCGGAATGATTGCTGCTACTTCAGAGCTTTAATTTTTTTTTTTGGAGAATAGATGTAAAATTGATTATGCTAATAATGCTGCCACACATAACGGAGCTTCAGTAATGAATCGTTTGATTGCAATAATGAACTATAAGAGTGCTTGTACAAAAACAAACCTGAAGTAAGATGAATATTCATGATTTCTACATCTGCAATAATAATTATAAAACAGTGATGAGCACTGCTCTTTATATAATTTGCTAAATTCCACATCGTCCAATTCACCTTTAGTATCTTCATCTTTTTTTAACCTTCCCCTTTAAAGCACATATATAACAGGGGTTGTGATAACTAAAGGCAAACCTTTTTTAAATATTTAAAGTGTTTAAACATTAGAATTTTCCGTTGCTGTCTGTGTCTGTGTTAGGGAGGTTTAAAAAATTAGGTAAATCAAAATTTTTGAGTTGCCATCACAACAGGACTAGAGGGGAAATTTTCTAATCGGGACATTTTTTCAGGTGATAACTGTCCAAGAGGGAGCTTTGCTCACATTAAAAACATATCTTTTCACTTACTGGTGCATCTTCAGGACAGGAAGTGAAGGGAAACCTCCCTAATGAGACACAGATTACAAAAAAAGTTTTGGCTTTAGATATATTACCAGTAGGGCAGACATTCCCCTGCATGCCATTTTGTTGGCCAATGTGCCTGGATTCAATTCGCTGAAGGTTCAGTAGATTGGATTCTTTGTTCAGGGAATACAAACTTTGCAGTGAACCCCACTGAAGACTATAGGTTACCAATCCTGCTGGTCAATTCTGTATTTGTTTGTGTAAAAAGAAAAAAAAAACAATCCTTTGAATTACATGCGTGGGAGATGCTCTTTTGTTGTATGAGGTGTTACGGAGTAGTACGATTTTCACAGACACTGTCAGCAGCACCGTATTTTGTCATTCAGATAAATTGTTTTAACTTTTACATTTAGCTTGACATACTGTAAATAAAGCAAGAATGCCCCAATCATTTCAAATTGAATACATTTTTATGTAGTTTTGTTTGTAAGTTAACATCAGAGTGTATTATCTAAGAGATAATAGCTACAAACATTATACAGTGGTATTTTACAGTGGTCAGACAGTATATTAGCAGCTTACTTAGGCTGCAGTGTTGGATGGAGAGTCAAGGAAAAGTGTGTAAGCAACGTGATTAGGTCACAATATAAGAGGGAGAGAAATGGCAGATTTTATCTTAACACATAACTTAGAGTGTATTATTGGAGGAACAATGCAAAATGTATCCTACAGAAGACATTAGAAATTTTCCAGCAGTAGCCAAGCTGCAGAAATTTTATGTAGCACATTTATTATGCTTGAGCAATGGAATAGGCCACAAATTTTAAGAGGCATCTCAGAATTTACCCTGCAGCAAATATTTGAAATTTCTCAGTGTGGCACTTTGCAGTGCTGGATACTGGAACAGGTGGCCAACTATGAAGCGCAATGCAGGATTTGCCCTGCAATAAACATTAGAGACTTTCCATCATACATTTAAGAGTGCTGCATAATGTGGCATTTAGAACAAAAACAAAAAACAAACACATATGATACACATAATATATTGAATAAAGTCCTTGGTGCCAGACTTATTTCTTAAATAGTGCATGTGCTGTTTCCATGTGACTCATGCTCTGTGCTCCCCACCAGTGGTCCCACTCACTCAACGACTGCTGTGGACTCTTATATTTAAACAAGAGTCTGACTCGCTTTGGTGGGACAATATCTGGTTCTGCTGGGTCTTGCAGTCCTCCTAAGATCGCCTAGTATATATATACTATGGACTAGGAAGTAATGCACTGCTATGCATTCCAACAGCCGGATATGACATCACCACAGTCCGCACCTGGCATGTTTCGCCCCTCCCACTGGGTGTCCTCAGAGTTATGGATTCGTGGTGATAGGCGGACAGTTTTATACAATATAACCCAATTTACACCCAAACCCTGTATGCACTAAACCGGATGTATTGGCAACACCTTTACGGTGCTGGAGCACTTGAAAAGGACAGTAGGGGTGGCAGGAGTCCATATTGGTGGCAAGTATACATTTCTTTTCTTGGTCATATGACACTTAAACATTTAGTTTGTACTGTCAGCAGCAGAGGGTTTGTAGTAATTGGTATTTCAAGACTGGTTCATTTTTATAAAAGTGAGCTGGTACACACTGTCAGATGACTGGCAGATTCTCCTCTAAATAACAAAATCTCATGCTGCCCTGCAGGCCCTCTCAGACTGCATACTGGCTGCAGGGAAAACATGAAGCCCCAGTGCACATTGTGTAAGCTCCTGTCTGTCATCCATCCTTGACACCCAGTAGTCTATATGTCCACAATGAAAGTGTCATTAGCCCTGTACCTGATGTAGTCAGGAGTCATGATGTTCAGGGGATGCCTGTGAGTGCTGCCTGCAGCTGGGCCTGGCTGCTGTGGTTTAAAAAAAATCTCTAAAAAGCATTGCTGTTGCTTCTTTCCTTAGAGGCATGATGGTCATCAGAGGGGATTCTGCCATCGTCAGGACATCCTCAAAGTGCCACATTTTGGGGTCCCTCTAGGATGGTGGTAGTAGACTGGCTATTTTTACCCTTGTTTGAGAGATCTAATAAGATGGCCGCCCAATAGTGTTTTCCTTTTGGGGGGGGAGGGGGCAAATCCTGAGGTTCTTGAGCTTATATTGAAGCCCATTTGCCACAAACTGTATGTAGGAAACACTGTCCTCAACAATCTCACCCTATCAGTGTACAGCATCCAAAGTAAAGGAGGGGTAAAGTGTCCCCCTTAAAAGCTGGCTTTGACCTTCTCCTGGTCCCTGCCACCACTGCCTGAATCCATCTTCTGCATGTATACTTTCTCAGCCTTCTGCTGCCACACAGGGATTGAGGCAGTTGGTAAAGTTTACTGCTGAGGAGGCATTGTATCACCATTCCCCACCTTGTCAAAAACTTCAAAAACTGTCAAAATGCTGCTCGCCCAGGTCCTAAAAACCCTTACAGATAGGGGGACCCTTGAGATCCACTGCAGAGAGTCTTGTGTTGAGTTGACACTCTTCAGACATTTACCCAGTGACCCCTAAAAGTTAATATACACTTAAATTAGAATAAAAGATGGGGCATATCTGAATGTACCAGATGGTACAAATGTGAAAAATGTATTGACATATAGTACATGCTCAACCATCTAGCTGGCCGGGAACACAGAAATAAATGTTAATCCTTCACCACATATGGAGTCCAGTGTAAAAGGTTACAGCATCTAAGTGTGTTATAATTTCTAAGAAAGATCTGTTAGCAGAGATATACCCACAGGTAAAAGTTCATACCAGACACACCATGCTGGGTATAATGTGCAAGGAAGTGAGTCCATCCAGGTTGAAATAACAACTAAAATTTGTAAATGTTGCATGTGTCTTGAATGATGAGCCATTGATAGGGTGAAAAGAACCCCTGCTCCCCAGAACCTGTCCTCGTATCATAATTGCCTAGCTAACAATTGATGGCATGTTGCTTGCAGCATGGCCAACACTGAGCTACAATCAAGTAATCTCATGGGGATGTCACAGATGGGGTGGTTGGTATGCATCTGATATTGGCGCTGCGATTCTGCCAGGAAAACTATTGCCAAGTATGGCTCTCTAAAGTAGCCATTAACCTTTCTGGCTTGACAAAGGACCTTCTGGAAGCCAGGGTACTTAATGATGAACTGCTACACCACCAAGTTCAGGACATGTACCAGGCAAGGTATATGTCAGATTTTTGTTGGTGAAGGGCAGCCTGCAGATTAGTGCTGTTGTCACACAACTTGATTGACTGAAGATGGGGTGATTTGCCACAGACACATTATGTTCCACATGTTGGTAGAGTGCACTAATGGCCTTCTAAGAAAAATAATAGCAACTGTAGCACAGGCCATTATTATTATTATACAGGATTTATATAGTGCCAACAGTTTGCTTAGTGCTTTACAATATAACGGGAGACAATACAGCAATAATACAGTTCAATACAAGAGGGATAGGAGGGCCCTGCTCCTTGGAGCTTACAATCTAGGAGGGAGGGACTAGTGGTACAAAAGGTAGTAACTGTGGGGGATGGACAGGTTGGAAGAGTATAAGATTCCATTATTAGCTGAGGGCAGGATAGGCTTCCCTGAAGAGATAGGTTTTCAGAGATTGCCTAAAAGTGAGCAAAGTAGGCGATAGTCTGATAAATTGGGGTATAGAGTTCCAGAAGAAGGGGGAAGCTCTGGAAAAGTCCTGGAGACGAGCATAGGAGGAGGAGACAAGGGAGCTAGAGAGCAGGAGGTCTTGCGAGGAGGGGAGAGTACGGTTTGGGTGATATTTAGAGACAAGTCCGTTGATGTATTTTGGGGCAGAGTTATAAATGGCTTTATAAGTTATTGTTAATGTTTTGAATTTTATTTTTTGGGCAATGGGAAGCCAGTGGAGGGATTGGCAGAGAGGGGTGGTAGATACAGAACAGTTAGTAAAGTGGAAAAGTCTGGCAGCAGCATTCATGATAGACTGAAGAGGGGATAGCCTGCGATGAGGTAGGCCAATGAGGAGGGAGTTGCAATAGTCAAGGCGAGATATAACAAGGGAGTGAATAAGTTGCTTAGTGGTTTCCGAGGTTAGGAACGGGTGTATCTTGGAGATGTTGCGGAGGTGATAATAATAAACCCCGCAGAAGGGAGCTGATGCCATGAGTTGGAATGGGTGCAGTTGCAAAGCCATCAACTTGGGTAAACTGGCATTAACATGCTAGACATGAGGGTGATTTGGTGGATATTTATTTCTTCTGCGCCAGCTGTTGTGGAATAGAAAGCTACAATTGGAAGTAGGAAAAAAAATTCTGAAGTGGTTCAAACCTTCCCTTGATCCTTCTCTGCATGGCCCATGATCTTCTTCCCTTCCTGACATGGCAGATCCTAAGTCTCTGAAACCACTTATGAGGCTTCCCTCACTGTCACTAGAGGCTGCAGATATTGCAGCCAATGCAGCAGGCGTGGAGGGCAAGGGAGATGTTACATAAGGAAGGATGAGAAGGAGAAAAATGAGTGCAGGCCTTTTGCTGCTGACTTGTGACATTGAGGTGCTGCTATTATTTGAATGAACCTGTGAGCCACTGGAGTCTAAGATACAGTATATTAGATCGCTGGAATTTTTCTCACCCTCATAAGATGTAAATTACATGGAAATAATGGATTCTTAACTGCGCTCTAATATTACCGTGTTGATAATATATATAGAAGTGTTGCTAATTCTCCTAGATTGTAAGCTCGAAAGAGCAGGGCCCTCGATCCCCTCATGTTTTGCATTGTATTGGTATTATTCTGTCACATGTTCTGTTCCCCTCTGTAATGTACAGCGCTGAGCGAACTATTGGCGCTTTATAAATACTGTATAATAATAATAATAATTAATCTATACTGCAATAATAGTAACTTATCCACCACATTACCAAGATTAATCAAAATATATCCTCATAGAAGTAAATAAATAAAATAAAAAAAAATAAAAAATGTGGAATCCAATAGTACTGATTTTACAACATAAAAAATATATAAATTAATTCATAGAATTCACTGTGCCAATGTGAAAAAACAAAAAATACAAAATATCTTGGGAGTATTTCTTAAAACTAAATAAATTAATAAAATGAGATGTGCAAGTGATGCATGAAACAAAAAATAAATAAGAAATAAAAAATAAAACAAATGAAAAAATATTTTAAAAAATATATATATAAATTAATAAAGTTCAGCCACAAAATAGTGCATTAAAAAGGATTGTGCAAAAAAGTGCAAAAAATAGTGCATGAAAAAAGATTGTGCAAAAAAGTGTTTCAAAAAGTTCAGCAGGTAGGAGGTGCTGCTCCCACTTAGCTCTGTAGTGCAGAGTCATGTGTTTCCTTATGCATGTGTTACCCAAACAGCTGATACTCTGTAGGCAGAGACTGCAGAACCCAACAGTGCTGTCAGCAGCAGATACATTACAAAACGCCCACACTGCAGAGCTCTGTTTCACTAAACCTGGGGATATACTGGGTTTGTACCTGTGATGCAGTGCCACCAGATGGATTAGGACAGCTGCTCCTTTCAGTCCTCTGCAACCTGTCCCTGAACAAAACCCTCCCTTGCTGCTGTTTTACCTCCTCCTCAGAACTTTCTTCCTCTTAAATTGGTTGCAACCACATATGGGCTGCCCCCCATCCACCCCTCCTCACCACTGGAACCCAATTTGCAATAAGTTCCACCTTCTGGAACTTCACTACTTCTTGCTGCTCCCTGCCTGATGCCCCCTTACTGCTGTGTGGCTGAACCCCTGCTCTCCTTCTCCTGCTCTCCTTCTGTAGTCCTGATGCTATCTTCCTTATCCTCAATTTCTGAAAGGAATGTTTGTGCATTTCCAAGATCATCACCAAGCCTGGAAAGAGGAAGAAGAAAGCTTTGTCATTGATTAAACAACCTCCTGTGTGTGCTGTGGCTGTATAGCAGATGTGTCCTGCTTCCAGATGATGCGGGCTGACTACTGCTTAGTCCTGCAGAAGCTACTCACCTCTATTATCTCTTCATGCTTCTCACTTTAGGCCTGCCTGGTATTTTTTAATAAAGATGATTCCTAATTCAATGAGAGCAATAGCATTAGGGAGTATAAATATGTGGTGCTTTGGTGCACAGTACAAAAGATACAGACTTAAATACTATACATAACCATTCAGAATGATTTACTAAAGGGATTGAGAATCTTCACTCAATATGTTGAGCAAATATTCACTTAAAAGCAAAAATTCTTGCCTTTTTATTTCATCTGCACTTACAGTAATTTGATATTCAAAGTCAACGCATTTACAATTGACTGAAAATGCTCAACTTCTTCTTCAGCCTCTTTATGCGCAGAACTTTCACTGGTGGGGTTGATGTGAAAATGAGAAGATATTGCATCAGCTGTGTGATGGTTAGAGATATACTTTAAATTGCAGTTGCTGTTCTGTGAGTTTTATTTGATATGTCCTTGAGCACCTACTGTTCAACTAAGCATTATGTATGTTTGACTAAGAAAAACATTCCATTTTCAAATAATGGAAAGTTGTTTACAGATTGGAAAATACATAAATGAAATGTCCCTTTAGAACCTCAAAATATAGGATTGTATAGGATGTAGTGCTTTATTATACGCCCACTTGCCTGCACACATTCAGATATAGGTGTGAATATTCCATCATATTTTTTTTTTTTTAAATTACACTTCATGAAAAACATCATGCTACAATTATTCTTTCAATGTCTTTATTATACAAAATGCAGAATCCATCAGTTTTAAAGTGGAAGAAAAGCCTAACTATAATTATTCTTAAACGGTTCCCTCCCCCTCCTCCAACACATTCTGCCTAACTTCATAAAAAAGATGTGTGTACTTACCTATTTTTTATCCTCCTCGACCTGGTCACGTGATCCCGTAGCTCTGGCTCCCCTGTGTCACTGAGCAGCTGCTGCAGGGGAGAGAAGGTAGCGTTGACAACTGCTGAGCCATAGGAGCCTATGGGTGATGTCATGACTTCAAGAATTCACAGCTGTTGAGCATTCTTTTACATATCATGTGCAGGATCACATAACTGGACTGGAATAAACTGAAAAGAGGTAAGTACACACATCAGTTTTATGTGGGTTAAGCCTGGGGTAACACTGATGCGGAATTCACAGCTTTTTCTGTGCGAATTCCGCACTACATCACAGTCACACCTTATTCATGCGAAGTGCTACGGGTTTGTATGTCAAGTTAACAACACCCCAAAACGGATCCACAAAACGAGGTGTGAAGTGAAGAATCAGATCTCATAGGTGTGAATACCCATGCAATCTGATTCTAGTGCAGACCAAAAAATAGGTCCTGCACCTTTTTGTTGCGGATGCGGTGCGATTTGAGCCACACAAAATGTATGGCTCCAAACGCACTGCACACAATTCACATGTGATTTGCACAGGAATGCAGTGCGGTTCCTCTGCGAATCACATGTGATATACCGTACCGCATATGTGTGAACCCAGGCTAAGGATAAGTTCACCTTTTTAAAAAAACAATAATAAATGCACATCTGTGTACATCTGTGTATTTTAGTGAAATGATTGTTGTACTATTTTTTGCTTTTTCTGAATTCACCTGGAAGCTCTATGTTCTTTCTACTGTATGCTGCTCCTGATACTATTTACAGCCAAATGTTCTATATTTTGTGAACTTTGTCTTTTTAAAACATTTATGGAAAATAAAATAAATATTAAGGTTAAATAACTTTCAAGAAGTAAAAAAAAAAATCTTGCAAGAAAAAAAAGTGCATTTATTATATTTTTGTACCTGGAGCCTAGAAAACAGCACCCTCTATGAAAGGATCACGGATGCCATAGAGACTTCTGCAGAATTCTCAGTGTATCTTTCTGCCCGTACCTCATAGGGCTCATGTACAGGGGCGGACTGACAACTCATGGGACCCCCGGCAATAGGGGATCATGGGGCCCCTATGTGCTTGCCCAAACTCAAAAAAGCCTATGAAAAAGGGCAGTGCCCGAGTTTCCAAATGGTCAGTCCACCCCTGCTCATGTACAATGCAGCTGATAAACTCACATTTAGGAGCTGTTCAGCGTTTTTTTCAGCTGCCCCTGAACTCACCCTAATGTTTTCCTATTTGTCCAAGTACACATCTTCATTTACAGTCGTTTACAGGCAGTTGAGTTTAAAGCTGTTTTTTTGAACTCAACAAACTTGCGTTCAGACGTCGATTTTATCAGCATTTCAAACGCAAAACGCGGCAAAGCGCGTTTATAAGCTTTTGCGTTTGAATTTTTGTTTTAACTCTTCCAGTTCCCAATGATGTCCAGAGCCTTTTTTCATCATGAAAAATTCATGCAAAGAGTTTTCAAGGTGCTCAGATGGACAAAATACTGATATGTCAATGCCCATTCACACCTCAAATTCCTCATGCTGACCCCCTGCCAGGTGGCCTTAACACACCTGTCCCACCCTTGGAAACAAAAGAAATGTTAATGAGCAACTCACACCTAATTATCTCAACACATGCTGCTCTCCCTGCTTCTACTGTGTGTATTTATCTGAAAAAGTCTGAAATAGTTAAATAGAAATAATTTACCACTTTTCTGTAAATTCTGGGCATTTGGGAGGTTCTCCTGTGCTTATCTTTAAAAAACGCTTCTAAATGCAAATGCGCATAAATGAGTTATGCAAACACTGCTAAACAGACTTTTTTTAACCTACGTTTTCCAGTAGTCAGTTTCCATCGTTCAAAATCGTCCCGTGTACATGGGGCCATATAGGCAGGCAGATACACACTAACAGGAAGAGACAATGAATTACTACAGCGCTCAACAGCAACTTCGTAGTTCATTGAGACAGCCGCAAAGGCTGTCAGTACTTGTAGTTTTCCATTCACAGAATACTGTGAATGAATGACACGGCTGAGCAGGCGGAGTCCCACATGTCCACATTTTTTTAAAATAGTGACAGCTAGAGGAGGGAGAAGATCCCCTGCTAGCTGTCACTAGATGCAGTGGAACGGGAAGCAGCTTCAGCAGTTAGAACATGTTACATGCTCCACTTCAAAAATGGGTAGAACATGTATCATGTTTCCAAAGGTGAACTTATCCTTTAAACAGGATAAGTAGAATGAGGGGAGAGGGAACATTTTTAAGAATAGTCATAGGCTTCTTTCACTTTAAGGTTTTATTATTATAGAAGCATAGCCATTAGAACAACTGAAGTATAAAATATCATTTTCATTTACAATTACCTCTAAAATCACATTGTATAAAACATCTAAAATATAGGGTGTCCACACATGCTTAAAGCGTAGCTCCACCCAAAAGGGAAAGTTCTGTGTTAATTATTGGTTGCCTGCTCCCCTTGAGGAAGTGGCATCTTTTTTGGAGTGGAGGTTGCAGGTACCCGATTTTGACAGGTATTGCTCCCACTTCCACTGCGATCGGAAGCATAAGTTATCCCCCCCCCCAATCCCCGTAATCTTCTGGGACATGTGAAAGGTCCAAGAAGACCATTCACAAGGTGCAGCGCTATTTGTCCATGCGCAGAAACCTGCTGTGGTGAGGACACCGCTGGATCATGGGACAGGTGAGTGGCTGTTTTTTAAAAGTCAGCAGCTACAGTTTGTTGTAGCTGCTGACTTTTATTTTTTTAGCTTTGACTGGAGTTCTGCTTTAAGTGCTTTGCATTGTAGTGTACATCCACTACATAGGTTTATACATTCTGTTGTCGACACAAACCGTTTTCTCTTTAGGATGCACCAACCACTGTTAGTAGGATGGTGGTACCATGTTACAAGTATCTTAGACATCAGCCTGCTTCCTCAGACAGTATGCAATGGTATAGCACAAATTGTGAATGTGTGGTGCTGGTACCAACTGTATGCTGAGAAATACATATAAATGGCATAGTGATATAGCCAGCACCTGGCTACAGTATTATATTGCAGCTTACCAATCACTATATGTGGTGGCTGCATCCATTTTCTTTTCTTAGGCTTTTCCCCTCTGTTTTCACCTGGTGATCTGGCCAATAACACACCTTCTCTGTTAGTCAGACACCACTTTGGAGAAATGAGCACAGGAGGCACAGCAGACAGCAGCATTGTCAGTCTGGGAGGGAGAGGAATGTTAAATGTATTATCGGACTTGAATACAATAACAAATTGAAGCCAAATCCATCTCACACTTTATAATCAGTTACAGCAAACATTTTTTTTCCCTTTTCGGGTTAAAGGTTTTACATGAATAAATAAAAGCTGATAATTTAATAACTCATGTCAGTAGTAAATGGATGGTCTCATCCATGTAAGTTGATACATTCTGCTGGAGAGCTTGACCTTCTGAAGAGTTGCTGGCTGAATCACCAGATGAAAATAGAGGAAAGAAAGCCTTAAAAAGGAAACTAATGCAGCTATCACACCTAAGAATTGGTAAGCTGCAATAAAATAAATGTTTGCTTTTGAGTTTAATAAACTGAATTAAATGTGAGATGTGGTGTTCTGATTTCCTAACCTAGAGACAATTTATGTTGCACAGTGTATTAATTAGCCAACAAAATTAACAAGTCTCAGAAAAAAATGTTTAAAAAAGAAAAAGTAATTAGAAGTGGAACTTAGTAATCAGTAATTCTACAAGTCTACAAAAAAAAAATCTTATATAACAAAATATACAGCAACAGTATATTTCTAAAAGTGTAATTATATGATTAAAGAATATGTAAACCAAATAGTTCATATTCCTGATATGTGCCTGCTGTACCATGAAAAAGTATCTTGTTCTCTTTGTACTGATTCCTTTGTGCGAATTCCCTGGTGTCCCTGCCAGTTCCTCTGCTTTCCTATTAAAAACGTACCACACTAGGCATGCGAGCACAGAGTGGTAAGTTCTCTAGCTATGCTGGGAACTCAGCCTGCTCTCCTCCAATAATCAGACTTGTCTTGACATGTCCCCCTGCACAGCCATTCAGTGAGAAGACCAATGTACTGCTGTTTCTTCACCCTCACCTTTCTATGCAGCTGAGAACAGAGGGTATGTGATCATGTATACAAAAAAAGGGGGTATTTATAATGTTTTTTTTATATCATTAAACAAATGTTTGTTTCTTTCATTTCTATTTTAGCTAATCAGTATGACTTTACCTAAGCTGAGATGATGTTATCGGATTGCTGCAGACAGGAGGAAGAATTTCCTCAGTCTCTGAGAACTAAACAGGCACCAGGATTCACATGAATAAAGCCAGCCATACATAAATGAAATAAGTCCAGTTCAGCAGGGGTCAGCCAAATTTTAATCCATGTATGGGAACAACAGTTGTATAGAAGTTGATCAGAAGATCAACCACCCTGTCAGTTTTTTTTCCTCTTGATCAACGCTGTCTTCTATGATTGGCAGATCAGATTAGTGCAGGGCAGGGACAAGGGTTGGGCAGAAGGGGCGGCTATCCTGGGCACTGGTATCATGTGAGGTGGAGGGAGGGCACCAAGGAGAGTCCCTGATTCTACAAGCTGACAGGAGTAGTGTCAGCAGGATCACTACCCCTGTCAGCATAGTGTGGGTAGTGACAAGCCAAATCTTTGGAAGAGGAGAGAGCCAGAAGGAGGTGCAGGCTGTGCTCTCTCTCCCCCCTCTAGCTACACACTTCTGCTGCTGCAGCGCTCCTGGACTGTAACTGTCAGACTCATGTTCTGAGAGGGGGATTTCAGTGGGATTTGTACTGGGAGGAGGGGGAATTGTTTGGGAAGAATTTTGGCTTGGAATTTATGCTTAGAGTGTAAGTGTGCAGATAATGCTTGAGTTATTTTTTGGGGGGAGGGGTTTTGCTGACACATAATGTTCATACATCTTGGGTGGGAGGGTGCACATTTTTTCATGTTTGCCCTGGGCGCTAGATGACTTTTTCCCGTCACTGGATCAGTATATTCTGATGGCTAAGAAGTCTCTCTGCTGTCTGAATACAATAGCTCAGTGGGAGTTGTTCCCCCAACCACATTGAATGTGTAAATAGGGGAATCGAGTCAGTTTTTCGAGTAAAAAAAAACAAACTGATTCATCAGCTGGCTGCTTTAGTCAGCTCTAAGCATCGCAACCTCTGAAATATATTCTTACAGCTGGCTCAGCTGCCCTTCTTGAGGGAAAAGTAGATGAAGGTATTGTCAATGAGAGCACTATGATCTCTGTGAGAGGCAATAACTACCTGCAAGTGTTGCACTTTTGTCAGAGGGTCAGTAGTCACCTTAAGCCTGACAGTTGCTGCCTGACCTTACAGTGCACACTCAGATAATGGGAGACAGTGGGCCAGGTTAGAACATTTCCATAGCAGAAAAAGTCAAATGTCAAGTGATTTTTGACCCCTTGTGTGCCTCAACAAAGCTGGTTTCTATACTTCTATCATCCAGGTTTCTTTTCAGCTACCAGACATGTTTAGTAAAGCAACACAAACATGTGTCATGTGAAATAAACCAACGCAACATGTCTTTGAAGGATTTCTTTATCCAGATGATGATATAACAACGGCAACTAGTTAGTCTGATTTTTGAGGTTTCCGAGAACTACTATATTTTGCACATACTCACTTCTCCCTGTAATACTTTGCTAAAGTTTAAATGCCTTGTGGTTATAATATGCACTATTGTGATGTACCTAAACCAAGAACACATAAGCACAAACTTACAAGTGACCTCTCTAAGGATGGCCATAGACAGAAGGTGACTGTCCCCTGATCTAGCAATCATTTTGTTTTGTTCTGTGAACAGTTTTATGCTTTTGAATGCAATAGACACCTGCTTTGTTGAGCCAAGCATTTGTGCTTGTTTAACCCACTGAAATGTTATTACTTGCAATACCTTAAAGTGGATATTAGATGGCGGTGGCCTGCTATGCAGGGTTACTCACAGTGATAGAACAGCCCTCTGGAAATTGTATTTCTGAATAGCAGGACTTGGCTGATAAACAGAGTGTCTGGGACTACATTTCCCAGGAGAGGTAGCGTGTGGACGGGGGCATATACAGTCATGGCCGAAATTGTTGGCACCCTTGATATTTTTCCTGAAAATCAAGTATTTCACACAAAAAAGGTATTGCATTAACACATGTTTTGCTATACACATGTTTATTCCCTTTGTATGTATTGGAACAAATATAAAACAGAGGCAGAAAAGCAAATATGACATAATGTCACACAAAACCCCAAAAATGGGCTGGACAAAAGTATTGGCACCCTTAACTTAATATTTGGTTGCACACCCTTTGGAAAACATAACTGAAATCAGTCGCTTCCTATAACCATCAATAAGCTTCTGACACCTCTCACCCGGAATTTTGGACCACTCTTCCTTTGCAAACAGCTCCAGGTCTCTCTTATTGGAAGGACACCTTTTCCCAACAGCAATTTTAAGATCTCTCCACAGGTGTTCAATGGGATTTAGATCTGGGCTCATTGCTGGCCACTTCAGAACTCTCCAGCGCTTCTTTGCCATCCATTTCTGAGTGCTTTTTGACGTATGTTTGGGGTCATTGTCCTGCTGGAAGACCCAGGATCTTGGACGCAAACCCAGCTTTCTGACACTGGGCCCTACAGTGCGACCCAAAATCCTTTGGTAATCCTCAGATTTCATGATGCCTTGCACACAGTCAAGGCACCCAGTGCCAGAGGCAGCAAAACAACCCCAAAACATCATTGAACCTCCACCATATTTTACCGTAGGTACTGTGTTTTGTTCTTTGTAGGCCTCATTCCGTTTTCGGTAAACAGTAGAATGATGTGCTTTACCGAAAAGCTCTATCTTGGTCTCATCTGTCCACAAGACGTTTTCCCAGAAGGCTTTTGGCTTACTCAAGTACATTTTGGCAAACTGTAGTCTTGCTTTTTTATGTCTCTGTGTCAGCAGTGGGGTCCTCCTGGGTCTCCTGCCATAGCGTTTCATTTCATTTAAATGTCGACGGATAGTTCGCGCTGACACTGATGCTCCCTGAGCCTGCAGGACAGCTTGAATGTCTTTGGAACATGTTTGGGGCTGCTTATCCACCATCCGGACTATTCTGCGTTGCAATCTTTCATCAATTTTCCTCATCCGTCCACGACCAGGGAGATTAGCTACAGTGCCATGGGTTGCAAACTTCTTGATAATGTTGCGCACTGTGGACAAAGGCAAATCTAGTTCTCTGGAGATGGACTTGTAACCTTGAGATTGTTGATATTTTGCCACAATTTTGGTTCTCAGGTCCTCAGACAGTTCTCGTCTCCTCTTTCTGTTGTCCATGCTTAGTGTGGCACAGACAGACACACAATGCAAAGGTTAAGTGAACGTCTCTCCTTTTTATCTGCTTTCAGGTGTGATTTCTATATTGCCCACACCTGTTACTTGCCCCAGGTGAGTTTACAGGAGCATCACATGCTTGTAACATTCTTATTTATCCGCAGTTGTGAAAGGGTGCCAATACTTTTGTCCAGCCCATTTTTGGAGGTTTGTGTGACATTATGTCGAATTTGCTTTCTTTCCTCCCTTTTTTTGTTTTGTCCCAATACACACAAAGGGAATAAACATGTGTATAGCAAAACATGTGTTAATGCAATGCGTTTCGTGAGAAATACATGATTTCCTGGAGAAATATCAAGGGTGCCAACAATTTCGGCCATGACTGTAGATATCAAAGCCCAGGAGATTGGCCAGGAGAGTGCTGAGGGAGACTGAAGTAAAAGGAAGTGTGCTGATGGCTGAAGTGCTTAAATAGGCCGCAAATCCAGGATTGGAGAGAGAGAGAGAGAGCAGAAAAAACTTACTGACCACCCGGCCTGCTACTCTGCCACTCTGACATCAGGAGACAGAACTGAACCAGAGGGTCTGTGGACTGTCCCTATCCATTGTGAAAGACGGAATGACATTGATTGGGTGAGAGAGACCCATGCATCCACTAACAAAGTGAACATGGATAGTTCGTCATCTCAGTTATTTGCTTGCTCATAGTTGTGAACATCACATACAGTTGCTCCAGTTTGCAGCCTAATAAAACCAGAGCCATTGTTGGGATATATCTGCAGTGCAGGTATTGTTCAAGCTGACCACAGGACATACAGTCACAGACCAAGTTACAGCGGTGCCAACTAAATCAACAAGTCCAGTTTCCTCTCTGCAGAGCAGGATTCCTACTACTGTCCATCTTCTGCCTTTGACATTCAGATTGAATTGTCTTTGCCCATAGACATTTATCTCAATTGGTTGCTATGTACTACTTCAAGTGCAGTTCAAGGTTAGAGCCCTTAAAGGGAACCTTGCACTAATTCTTTACCATAAATCAGGGAAGTGTTAAATCTTCTCCTTTTCCTTCACTAGCATTGATGTGACCACTCTAAGGAACTACCATCCACGCCTTGATGCAACTCCACATCAATTGGGCCCCAACAAGCGTGCAGAAGACATTATATAGCTCGTAAAGGGGACTCTGCCAATTATAACTGAGAATTCTCTGTATTTCATATTTAATCCTTATTTTCTAGTTATGAGGACCCAGAATCAGCTTATCTTTTATTGATAGTCATTCCTGCTCACTGCCAAGAGTGATCAGATTCGCTGCCAATACCATTGTTATTTTGTTATTCTTGACTCAGTTGCCTCCAAATCCAATATAAACTTCATTTTGGTTTATACTACTCTGTGTGTGAGTCCATTTTGCAGGTGGGAGTTATCTGGGTCACCAGAGCACGGTCATGTCAGCAGAGGTTGGGCTTTCAACAGAGGTTCAGATTGACAGGGAACCAAAAATTACTAAGCAACCCTTAAGAGGGTAGTGGGAAATTTGCAACAGCTGTGTCTCATGCTGCAGTGGTTTTTTAGTACTTTGAGCAGAAGTGTTAGGCCTCATACACACTGGGTGCTTAGCCCCGCTGCAAGGAATCCTAGCGTTTTTGTGCAGGCAAAAGTCACAGACACATCATACTGCTACGTTGCTGGCAGCCTGTAAAACTCTGAGAGCGGAAAGCTGTTTAGGCCTGCAGAGTACACCTAGTGGTACTCATGTTTAGGGCAGTTTGTCCCAGGGATGATTGCATGGAGCACAAGCAGTCTTCATTACAGACACTCATCCCTGGGCGTATACTGCCCTAAACATTAGGACCACCCAGTGCACTGTCCATCCCTATCCAGGTGCAGCAGCTTTTAGCCTCTTATAGAGTCTTACAGGCTGGACAGTGCACCAATGCCTTTCGCCTGCACCAAAACGCAGGCATCCCATACTTTTCTATGATTTTCCCTCTAGACCTGTTCTGAGCACAACCAAAAATTTGGGATTTTTTATGTTTTTCTATCCAGGTGACAGTGATCACCAGGACAATGGGCAGAGTAACCAGATCTCTTTTTTTTTTTTTTTTAAACTCTCTCAGTGTATATACTGAGCATTTTTGGTTAAAGAGCTAGCACGTTTTTGTATTGAAACTCAGATTGGTGGCATCACCTCGGCACTACTACTTTTCATTTAAGCATGAGGAATAGCTGATGATGGGGAAGGATGTAAAGTATGTATTCTGCAGCAGGAGTTACTTTTCTGTTAGGAATTCAGTTAAAGTATATGTAAACCCTTACCTTGTAAAACAACCCGCACAGTTTAAGGCCTTGTTAACACCATGGTGCAAAGACATCAGTTTTTCTACATGTCTTCTGCAAGAGCACAATGAAATCAATTGTTCTCTATGTTCCCTGTTCACACTAATATCACATGCAGATTTTTTCTGTGTAGGAACCTGCAATGTGTATAAAACGTATGGATGCACACTTGAAAACTGATGTCTCTGCGAGTGAAATCTGTGCGTCAGTCTACATCAGTTTTTGTGATTGAGGCTTAAAACCTAAATGAAGGGAAAACATATATGTATAGATATAAAAAAAATTATAAATACATTTCTCCCTGTTTTGTAATCGTAAGTGATCACATTCCCTCTCAGCTCCTTATGCAGCTGAGAGGGAATGTGGGGAGAATGTTGGGGGAGAAGAAATGTGTGCGCATGTGTGTGTGTGGGGTGGGGGGGTTAAGACTGATCATTGGAGGAGACAGGGGCGGACTGACAACTCATGGGGCCCCCGGGCAATAGGGGATCATGGGGCCCCTGTGTCCTTGCTCAAACTCAAAAAAGCCTATGAAAAAGGTTCCAGGGGCATCTCATGGGGCCCCCTACTTACCCCGGGCCCTCGGGCAGTGCCCGAGTTTCCAAATGGTCAGTCCGCCCCTGGGAGGAGAACAGGCTTAGTTCCTAGTGTGGTCAGTTTTTAATAGGAAAGCAGAGGGACTGCCAGGAACACCAGGGATTTCACACAAAGGAGGAAATATAAAGAGAACAGGATACTTTTTCATGCAAGTACATGGTGCAGCAGGCACATATCAGAAATATGAAATGTAGGGTTTACACACTCTTTAAAGCTTAGGTTAGCTTATTTTAAGGTCAGGGTTTTAAGGGAATAAGTTTTACGTTAATTGTTGGGGGACAATGTATTAGGGTCAGGTGTAAAGGGTTAAGTTAGGAATAAACTTTAATGTGTTGCAGGGAGGCTAAGAGATAAAATGATATCTAGGGCCGGTTCATGCCACAATTTCTGTGTTCCAGATGTGTTCATGCATGCACACTTTTGATGCACTCTGGTGTGTTTTTGATGCATTCCGGTGTATTTTTTCCACTATTTTATCTTCATCTCAGAACATGTGCATTCCTGTGCATTTTCAATGGGGTTTGCCATGTTCTAGATGTTGTACATACAGAAAAAATACAACATATTCTACTTTTGTTGATTGCACTGGAACCCACTGCACTGGTGGGAACTAGGGCCATTGGAATACACTGTCCAAGTGTTTATGATGCAGAATGAAAACACACTGGACTGCATCTGGTGTGAACCAGCCCTAAATGATATTTCTTTTCTTCAAAAATAATCCATTTAGGTCCAATACTTACCTGATCTGTAATCAAGTCTTCGAGTAATTATTTCTTACTTTTCTGCCTCCTTGTATTTCCTTCATGAGCTGCCAAACTTCTTTTCCCCCTCACCTCTGTTTGTTTGGAATGAGCGGTGCACGTCATTTGCTGTCATATGCACTACTCTAATTTTAGCGGACATAGTTTTGGCAGCAAAAACTTTGCATGTCTGTTGCCTACGCTGCCGAAAAATCGTTCGCTGGCAATTTTACTGTACTAGCAATTTTATGTACACCCTGTAAGATCCCAAAGACTGTAGCCGAGTACCAGGATAATGTAACTACATCGTCCTTGCATTGGATTTGACAGCCCATTCGCTGAAGAAGGAAGATGAGAAGAGCAAAAGAAGCTATAAAGAAGATGGCAGCTACAGTAACAGAAGAGAGGGCTGAGCTGCTATTGCTGGAACATGACAAACTCCAAAGTAAATTTGAAAAAATGTGCAAGAAAGCTGGATATAAATCCTGTATAATATTATTATTTTTATTATACAGGATTTATATAGCACCAACAGTTTGTGCAGCGCTTTACAATATGAGGGCAGACAGTACAATTGCAATACAATTCAACACAGGAGGAATCATCGGGTCTTACTCATTAAAGCTTACAACCTACATGTGCTGCCAGCTGAAATTCTTCCACAGTTACATTAGGATTCAGGTAGGGGTAGAGTAAGTATGGGTCTTTACAAGAGTGGTAGAGGGTTTAGATTGTGAACTCTTTCTGAGGTAGGAAACTACTTGGAAAGTGCTATGTACCCTGCACTACCTTATATTGATAATATATATATATATACAGTATATATATATATATATATATATATATATATATACAGTAAATACTCTTCTAGAAAATGTAAAAACAGAATAATAATAATAATAATAGGACTAAACATATACAGCAATATTTGTATTTGAACTTAGTGGTTAGCTAAGCATTATGGTGTTTTTAGCGTCAAAAGCTAACTAAACTTGTTTTATTATTTATATAATGCATATATTCAGCACCTGGAAGTCAAGGGTTAAAGTTAGAGAGTGTATGCATAGAGCCGTAGATTAACTTGCTTGTATAATAAGGTCTTGGAAATGAAATGAAGGTTAATCACATCAGCCAGTATTGAGTGAGTACAAATAACTTGTCATTTATATTAATACTTTTCAATCTCAGAATATACAATTTCAAGAGCTGTGATGAGCATGGCAGCTTCCTCGAGAAAGACAATTCTCTAATCACGCTGTGGTGAAATGTAGCCACAGGTTATCTGATGGGGAAATCATCTGATGTTCCATATTATTCAGTGTAAAAGAGTGTCACTGCATGTGGCTAAGGAAAAACTGATATATTGCATCCTAAGCCCAGCCTTGTATTTCACTGTGGGCTTTAGAGAATGCTTTGTGAGGCTCTGTGGTTCTCTTGTCAATGACACTTTATTGTCATATCTATTTTCAAATTACAAATTATCTGCTTTTGTTGAGCTCTGCTCAACAAAAGTATGTTTCCAGTACTGCTTCCTTTTATACATTTTGCTTTTTCAAAACCCTTATCAGCACCAGAATCAGTAATTATAGATCCTCCTGACCACCTCAATGTCCAAACCTGGTAGGTTGCTATAAGACATCCCATCATTCGTGTTTCACATACTGTCAAGGCTGTATATTATGTAACAATGGAGATAAATAAGGAGGAAAGGTGTTTGGGCATCGGTAACAAATCAGAAAGTGCAGATAACCTCTTCACCGAACCATTTTTTAAACAGATGATAGTAGTGAATAGGAATCAATCAGAAACATAGAATATGCAAAACTAATAAAGAGACAGATACAGTCAGGTCCATAAATATTGGGACATTGACACAATTCTAACATTTTTGGCTCTATACACCACCACAATGGATTTGAAATGAAACGAACAAGATGTGCTTTAACTGCAGACTGTCAGCTTTAATTTGAGGGTATTTACATCCAAATCAGGTGAACGGTGTAGGAATTACAACAGTTTGCATGTGTGCCTCCCACTTGTTAAGGGACCAAAAGTAATGGGACAATTGGCTTTTCAGCTGTTCCATGGCCAGGTGTGTGTTATTCCCTCATTATCCCAATTACAATGAGCAGATAAAAGGTCCAGAGTTCATTTCAAGTGTGCTATTTGCATTTGGAATCTGTTGCTGTCAACTCTCAAGATGAGATCCAAAGAGCTGTCACTAGCAGCGAAGCAAGCCATCATTAGGCTGAAAAAACAAAACAAACTCATCAGAGAGATAGCAAAAACATTAGGCATGGCCAAAACAACTGTTTGGAACATTCTTAAAAAGAAGGAACGCACCGGTGAGCTCAGCAACACCAAAAGACCCGGAAGACCACGGAAAACAACTGTGGTGGATGACCGAAGAATTCTTTCCCTGGTGAAGAAAACACCCTTCACAACAGTTGGCCAGATCAAGAACACTCTCCAGGAGTTAGGTGTATGTGTGTCAAAGTCAACAATCAAGAGAAGACTTCACCAGAGTGAATACAGAGGGTTCACCACAAGATGCAAACCATTGGTGAGCCTCAAAAACAGGAAGGCCAGATTAGAGTTTGCCAAACGACCTCTAAAAAAGCCTTCACAGTTCTGGAAGAACATCCTATGGACAGATGAGACCAAGATCAACTTGTACCAGAGTGATGGGAAGAGAAGAGTATGGAGAAGGAAAGGAACTGCTCATGATCCTAAGCATACCACCTCATCAGTGAAGCATGGTGGTGGTAGTGTCATGGCGTGGGCATGTATGGCTGCCAATGGAACTGGTTCTCTTGTATTTATTGATGATGTGACTGCTGACAAAAGCA
The DNA here is from genome assembly GCF_062004578.1 of Staurois parvus. Classification (NCBI taxonomy): domain Eukaryota; kingdom Metazoa; phylum Chordata; class Amphibia; order Anura; family Ranidae; genus Staurois; species Staurois parvus. The sequence goes on from NW_028317941.1 coordinate 3,994,400, forward strand.
GCAGGATGAATTCTGAAGTGTTTCAGGCAATATTATCTGCTCATATTCAGCCAAATGCTTCAGAACTCATTGGACGCCGCTTCACAGTGCAGATGGACAATGACCCAAAGCATACTGCAAAAGCAACCAAAGAGTTTTTTAAGGGAAAGAAGTGGAATGTTATGCAATGGCCAAGTCAATCACCTGACCTGAATCCGATTGAGCATGCATTTCACTTGCTGAAGACAAAACTGAAGGGAAAATGCCCCAAGAACAAGCAGGAACTGAAGACAGTTGCAGTAGAGGCCTGGCAGAGCATCACCAGGGATGAAACCCAGCGTCTGGTGATGTCTATGCGTTCCAGACTTCAGGCTGTAATTTACTGCAAAGGATTTGTAACCAAGTACTACAAAGTGAAAGTTTGATTTATGATTATTATTCTGTCCCATTACTTTTGGTCCCTTAACAAGTGGGAGGCACATATGCAAACTGTTGTAATTCCTACACCGTTCACCTGATTTGGATGTAAATACCCTCAAATTAAAGCTGACAGTCTGCAGTTAAAACACATCTTGTTCATTTCATTTCAAATCCATTGTGGTGGTGTATAGAGCCAAAAATGTTAGAATTGTGTCAATGTCCCAATATTTATGGACCTGATCGTACTTCAAGAATTCAACCACTTTCTAAAATGTGCTGGCTTACTATGGGTTAGGTCCAACCAGGGGCGGACTGACAACTCATGGGGCCCCCGGGCAATAGGGAATCATGGGGCCCCTGTGTCCTTGCCCAAACTCAAAAAACCTATGAAAAAGATACCAGGGGCATCTCATGGGGCCCCCTACTGACCCCAGGCCCTCGAGCAGTGCCCAAGTTTCCAAATGGTCAGTCCACCCCTGGGTCCAACGAGGTGCATGCCACCTCATGGACTTATCTCTTTAATTTACAATTTACATTTTTACTGAGTGTCGGGCATACAGCTATATCACTATACTTTCCCTCTGCCCGCCCTTCCTCTCCTCTCCTCTCCTCCAATAACCAAGTGCTTAGTATAATGTGAGCCCACTCTCAAAATAAAAACCTTTCAAAATGGACAGTGGACAGGAAGGGTGGCAGAGTGACTGCTTTGTGAGAAAGCAGCATCATGCCTGTCAGAGTGATCAGAGTGTAGTGATAGCTGTACTGCCCAATGCTTAGTAAAATTATCAGTTGTAAATAAAATAGATAAGTCCACTAGGTGGCAAGAATCTCATTGGACTTAACCCATAGTATGTCAGCACAGAAAGTAAAGTGGCTAAATTGCTAGAGTTCAGCTTTAACCTATGCTGCTTTTATTTCTGAAAGCCTCCCCAAAGATGAAATTATGTTTTAAACTGTTCATACAGAAGGTCAGCTGTCTGTCTAGCCTGCTGGCTATGCTGGTCACATGTCTCTAGGGGATTATCACTAGAGCTGAACTATGATATATTGAGCAGCTCTTAGGCTATTCAGTACCCAGTTGTTTTTACCAAAAGCCTAACTGGTATTGACAGTTTTGAAATAGCCATATATGCAACAATTTTCACCCAGTTAACTCTAAAGCAACTTCATTACTTTATTTTCATTATAGCTCTATGCATGGGTACCTGTGCTCATCATAATGAAGAGAAGAGTTACTATTACAAATTAAATGGCCACTGGTTATTAGAGTTTCTAAATCCCAACTAAAGCCAAGAGCTACTCTTTTCTATATTTAGGGTTACCAATTCAATAAAATGTATTGCACCTGTATTAAAATGTGTACAAAACGTTCTACACATAATTCTGTCATTGTCCAAAGGTTATAAAACAAGGCAAGCAAATGTGTAGGTGCTGGTTGTGTGTTGTTTTCAAGCTCTTCGTTTCTTAACCACATAAAAGAACTGCCTGAAAGCTTTGCAACATGGAACTATAGATATAAATATAAGATAACATAACACCCACAACAAATTAGCGGATATGTGGCCACCAGAGCCAGATTTCTATCAATGTAGCCTGCGGGCAACCAAGCTTAGGTTCCCGAAATAGCAGCCCTCTCCTAGGATCACCCTTATAGACAGAATATTTTCTTGGTTTGCAAGGTTGCAACCTTGCTTAGTATATAGTGGCAATGTTTACAGGTTTGTTGTAAGACATTAAGGTATTTTTACTGAGGATGGAAAAATAATTCCTTTCTTCACAGCTAATCATGAAAAATCCACCCCTATGCCTCTACCACTTATAGGCACAGGCCTACTATTCCTAAAAATAACACTAGCACTGTTAACCAATGAAGACATCTTTATTATTATTTTTTTCCTTACCAGCAATTAAAATCTATCAAAGATAAATACAACACTGGAAAAAAAGGGTGCAATCCACCCCATGTACTAGGTACATGTGCTTAATGGACCATTAAGTCTAATTTCCAGAGGTGGCTGTCTTCCTATCAGTGTTTTAGACTCCGGCAAGGCTTCTTTACAGCTCTAACAGTTATAAAAAGTCTGTAAATTTCAACCAAACCCTAAAGCATAGAAAAGGAGAGGGCGACATTCCTTAAGTATCTCATCAAAGCTACTCAAGCATGTGTTTTCATCCCTTAAATTAAATTTCACCCTTTTTTCCAGAACAATGAACACAGATTGGCACCAAAACTTGGATGAGTCTAAAATCTTTTCTTCCTTGTGTCACCAGTGCATCCTAATGACTGGTGATCTGATGACTGGTGGTGTTATAGTTACAAAGCAACAGAAAAGGTGGATAAAGAGTAGATCCGTAGAATAAATTAAGTATAACCAACATGGTCCTCAGGTAAAACTTTCTCTCCAGAAAGCCCTTAGGAGAACAATGAGAAGTATGCTAGTGACATCACCTAATGTTCTCCTAAATTTTGTGAGGCTGTCAGTTACTGTCAGCAATGCTTGATCTCATTCCATAGAAGTGCAGCTATGAAGTTAAATGCACAGGAGTGCCTAGGCACATGAAGGCCACTACTATTTTTCAAGAGCAATTTAAGACAACAAGTACATTTTTCAGTACTGATTACGCACAGTAAACATGATTTTGAGATCAGATGTACTTTAGGATTATTCAAATTTAGACATCCTAAAGCAATTTATGCCTTAAGAAGATGCTGGGAATATGCAAATTGTCTTATACTATAGGGTTCTACTAACAATGCTTCGACAGCACAACAGAACTAAGCTGTATGTGAGCACCATAAACTGAAAACCCTATTTAATTAATTTTTAAGATTCAAAGCAAAACCACCCATCTATCATGTTTCCATGTTTTATTTTGTTAAGAAATCACCCCTCTAGCATTTCTAGCATCAGCCATCTTGAAAAAGAGCAGATGATTCATGTAGTATGTATTTTCTGGAATCCATTTGACCTTAGCTCAAGCATGCAGGCAGGAGGGTGTGCTTAGTTGAGAAAGCTCCTGCTTCTCTCCTTCAAATGAATGAAAACAATTGCACATGAAAACTCCTGGCGTGTATGACATCATTCTGGCCTAGGCCAGAAACACAGAAGCAACTGAAGCAATATAACAAAAAAGTTTAAAACAAGTAAATATAATATATTTTCATATCTATTTACTACTGCTGGAAGCATAAAGATTACAAATTGGTGACTGACAGAGTTTAGTTCCACTTTAATTCACGTTGATGTCGCAGAACTCAGTCATATCGAATAAGTCCCATGAAAGGACTTCTCTGCCTGGGAGAGGTTAAAATTGCCCACAGACTTTAAAGGGTGATTGACATATAGGCACAATCTGACTATCCTCAAGCAATAAACATGGATGATCAAAGCCAAAAACAGCTGGACTGGGAGACACTCATCTCATCTGTATGGATACCTTTAGACTCAAATGTGTTCATTTTATGCACTGGACTAGAGTCTGTACCTCAAACAAATGCAATGGGTGTCAGGACAACAGATTGGGAGAGTTGTACTGTGAAGGCATATATAATTACATTTTGTCATTTGACATATTTTATGTTACTGCTTATTTGGCTTTTTGATTAAGTTATTCTTCAAAGTCCTTTTAGAAATTTTCCATCTCTATTTGCCTAATAGAAAATGTTAGAGGACAGGAAAATATGCTTAATACATTGTAAAAAACATTTATGAAGGTATTATTATGTTACCTTTTAATGCTTACCACTCAGTAAAGTTAGAAAGGCCTTGTGAAGAGCTAGTAATGAAATGAAATGTGCATTTATTTCACACTGTAGCTCATTCATGCTCTGTGAAGTAAACTCTATTATCTGACATTAAATTCTATCAGAGCACACATTCATGGTCTTCTCTTAGCTGATTCCTCCCACCTCCTCTGGCTCTTGTCTTCCTTGTATAGCAGGCAATGGTCCTTGGAGCAGAAAAAACACATTTGTTTATTAAACCATTAGGCTTCCAAGTAGAGTCAAGTGGGGCTGCAGCCCTGTATAATATTAGGTTCAGTGTTGTGCAACTGCAGGGTAAATACTTTTATAATATCATTAATTTTAGACTAATTTTAGACTACATTTCACATTACCTAACAGTAGTTGAAACCCTGTGTTTTCATGACCAAGATACAAAAAAAAAAGCACAATCTTTTGGTCAATGTTTGACACTGTTGTGACACTGCCATTCTACAGATTTTAAAGTAATATCCTGCAAAAATCTATAGTTTTTCATACAAATGGCATAATTCCCACATGGCAATAAGCATGATTTCAATGTTTGTCACTGGATAAATAATAGATACATAAAGTGAACCTGTGCCCTTTGCACACCAAAGTATTTACCTGGTCAGAGCAAGCAATAAACATACTTTAAAACAAGGCCTCATTCACCTCTGTAACTATAAGCATTTGTGAAATTTACTTTCAAAATTCATAGCAAAGGAACTGAAATCTTACTTGTTTCTATGAGAGCAGATCTTGGCAGTCTGTCAGTCCTCCAATGTAAACCCAAAGCTGGTGTTTCCAAGTTGGTAATACAGACTGAATACCAGATTTTAGAGTCTCTACTGTGATCTTTAATCCCTTCCTGTCATCGCCTCCCGGCAATTGAAGATGTTCGTTATGCCAGGAGGTGGAGGCAGACTTTTTGATTTTGTGACTGCCATGATTGGCTGTCACAGCGGTCACATGATTGAAAAGCTCCTGGTGGAAAGCAGGAGCTTTCCATTAGCCGCCGGTAGCAGGGCTCTCTCAGCACAGCATTGTTTATGTTTGGAACACATATATACGGGCGGTGGGAAGAGGTTACCATATTTTTCGCTCCATAAGACGCACCTGACCATAAGACGCATCTACGTTTTAGAGGTAGAAAACAGGAAAAAAAAATTCTGAACTAATGGACTGCAGACATAGTACAGGAGATTTATATCAATAAAAACCAGCGCAAACCCACATAATCAATTGCATTACTCAACTTATTAAACAAACTTAAAGACCGTGACAAAAAAACTTTTGTGCTAATAAGGATTAAATTATAAAATATATATAAATAAATATAAAAAATTATTAAAATTCATAAGTCCAGTGACACAAAAATCCCAAAAAATTATTAATTGACAGTCCCGTGACAAAATAAATCAAATTATAAAAAAATTTTCATTGGATTCTTCCGTGCCTTTGATCCCTTCACCATCCACCAGTGCAAAAACCAACATTAACCGCACTCACCAGATATTAGTGAGTCACACGCCTTTCAGGAATATTAAGGGCTCCTGGACCCCCTTTACTTTTTATGAGACCTCCAAATGCTGTTTCCTCTTATGTCTGGGTACCTCTTCTGCTTACTCCTCTCACCGAATCCCCCAAGGAAAATCAGGAAGAAGAAAAGACCATAGCGTGATACCGTAGTGGTTTCTCCTCTAAATAATCTCTCCAGACCACTCACATTTTAGCGGGATGTAACCCGCATTTTATTTGAAACAACAAAGATTTTCCTTCAAAATGATCCACTTTCCAAGTACAGCGACTTTGCATGAAGACCCCACAGCCTAGTATACAGCAGGATGGCAGACCTCAGATGCAAACTCATCCACTATGCTAAGATGGCCCCTTGGAACGCACCGCTCAGCGTGCGTTCCACTCACCGGAAATGACGTCAGACGCCGGAACAGGCAACCGGAAGTGCGTCAACGCGTTTCGCCCCACCATCTGGTGAGTGCGGTTAATGTTGGTTTTTGCACTGGTGGATGGTGAAGGGATCAAAGGCACGGAAGAATCCAATGAAAATTTTTTTATAATTTGATTTATTTTGTCACGGGACTGTCAATTAATAATTTTTTGGGATTTTTGTGTCACTGGACTTATGAATTTTAATAATTTTTTATATTTATTTATATATATTTTATAATTTAATCCTTATTAGCACAAAAGTTTTTTTGTCACGGTCTTTAAGTTTGTTTAATAAGTTGAGTAATGCAATTGATTATGTGGGTTTGCGCTGGTTTTTATTGATATAAGTTTTTTTGGTTTTTGCACCTGTGTACAGCAGCATCTCACGGGGAATTGTGTGTCTAATAGGAGAGTCCTGGGCGCTGAGGCTTTGTCTTTTTTACATATTTGAGGTGTTATCACTTTTTGAAACTTAGCAGCCATGGATATTTTTAATTTTGCATCTCAGAAAAGGGTTAATATAGAGGATGTTTTTTCACAAAATTATGAGCATATGGATTTAACTAAAGATTTTAGACACCTTAAGAATTCATTGGATAAACAAATTAGAGCATGGTGGGATGTAGTCACTCTTGAAAAATATATAAAAGAGAGGATCACGCCTAGGAGGTTAAGGTGGGAGGTGGGACCAAATGATGGTTTGATGAGTAAGGAATTGGATGAGGAATGGTTCTCTTTTTTTAATAATGTGGAAATGAAACTAATGGAACTTATTGTACAGAGAAGGAAAAGGAAACTAAAATTGTTGGATGAAAAAATTCAGGAACTAAAAGATAAAATGACACCTTTCAATAATTCCAGTGAGTTTGGAGATAAGGTTAAACAAATTCAGGAATATGTTAAAAAAGTGGATGAAGATACACAGAAAAAGAAAATTAAAAAATACTATAGAGATATGCAGGACTATAAAAATAATAATGTTTATAAATGGCAAGAAGATGTTACGAGTATTAATAGTGAATCTAGGAGCTCCTCACCAGGAATAGGAAATGAGAGGACGACAGGGAAATCACCTATGGTTAAAAATAAATCCCCTCAGGGTAAAAGAAAATCCCCTATGAAAAATAAGGAACAAAATGGGACACCAAAATATAATGTGCCAGTATTTAACAGGTTTGAGCCTTTCAATAATTGGGGCACCCCAGCACTTCATGAATATGAATATCCTCCAATGAGGGAGGATTTTCAGAGGGGGGGGTATGGGGGACCCCCATGGAGAGGGGGAGGAGGAAGGGGGTCATTTCAGATGAGGGGAAGAGGAGGACCTTTCTATCCACCCAGGAGAGGGGGTGGAGGGTGGAGACCTCCTATGAACCAACAGGACCCCTATTGGCCAAAAGGAGGGGATGCAGAGGGGGGAAAAGGAAAAAGAAAGAGGTCAGCTTAAATCAAGGGATTTTCAATTTGAGTGATTCTGTTTTAAATGAAGAAGAATTAAAAGTTTTAGCATTAGGATTGAAATACGCACCGGACAACAAACTTAATAAACTGGAAACTTATATTGATATACATAAGTTTGTGAGGAAAGTAAATTTAAAGAAATATTGGGCTAATAAAACTAATTTTGAATATAACAGTGAAAGGGGAGAGGACTATTTTTTGCATACACAGTTGAGGAATAACTCTGTGTTTAATCCGAAAATCTCTAATAATTGTTGTGTAGAAACGTTTAAAAAAATGGTGGAGCATGATCTGGAGGATTTATCCATACCCTTTATGAGGAAGAAACAGGATTTAGAAATGGGTATAAAAAGATTGGAGGAAAATAAAAATATCGTTATAAGGCCGGCAGACAAGGGTGGTGGCCTGGTGGTACTAAATAAAGTAGATTATTATACAGAACTAAGTAGATTGGTAGATGATGTTGAAACATATGAGTTGTTAAGGGGTAACCCTATCATTAAATATAAGAATTTGCTAATAAAACATGTTAAAGAAGGTGGTAAAAGAGGAATACTTAACAAAAAAGAGATTAAATATTTGGTACCTTCTGCTCCAATAACACCTGTGATCTATCAATTACCAAAAATCCACAATGATCTTAAAAAACCCCCCGGGAGACCTATTATTAGTGGGGTAGATTCTTTGTTTTGTAGACTGGGTGAATATGTGGATAAGTTTCTGCAACCTCTAGTTCCCATGTATCCAGCGTACCTGAGGGATAGTGGTGATCTGATCAATCTGATCAGGGGAATTAGGGAAGAGGGGAGATGTGTGATGGCTAGTGTGGATGTCAATTCCCTGTATACTAATATAAGGCATGCGAATGCATTAGGAACAGTTAAGTGGGCCTTAGAGGCCAAAGCAGGTTTAAAATCACAGCAAACTGAATTTTTACTTAATAGTTTAAATTTAGCTATGTCACATAATTATTTTTGGTATTCTGGTAAATACTATAGGCAAGCAAGGGTTGTGGCCATGGGGGCCAAGTATGCACCATCGGTGGCGAACTTGTTCATGAGTAGATGGGAAAGTGAAGCCATTTTCAAGAAAAGAACTACAGAGTTGCTAGTTTATAGAAGATTTATCGATGATATTATTATAATTTGGAAAGGTACAAGAGAGACACTGGAGGAGTTTATTCAAGAGATGGGGAATAATTCTTTCAATATATCATTTACTAAAAATATTAGTGAGGAGGGAGTGGATTTTTTGGACCTGAAAATTTACAAGAAAGATGATAGGTTTTATACCAAGACATATTTCAAGCAAGTCGACAGGAATGGATATATCCCAAGTTTTAGTTGCCACCATAGAAATTGGCTAAAATCCATCCCTAAGAGTCAGCTTATTAGGATCAAACGTAATTGTGATGATGAAGGTGTTTTCTTGGAACATTCTGAGGTGTTATTGCAAAGGTTTAGGGAGAAAGGCTATGGAGAAGGAAATTTGGCGGTTTCATTGGAACAGGTTAGAAAGATTAGTAGAGATGAACTTTTAAAGAAAAAAGAAAGCAAAAAGAAGTTGGGAGATGTGGCTTTCATTACAGGATACTCTAAGCATTATAAATTGATTGAAAACATCATAAAAAAATATTGGCCAATTTTAATGAGGGATGAAATTCTTGGGAAAATGTTACCTAGTAAACCCTTGTTTATATATAGAAAACCACCAACTTTAAGATCTCGACTTGTTAAAAATGTTCCAGATGTACCTAAGAAAATGGTCACTTTTTTGGATAAGGTTGGTTTTTTCAAGTGTGGGAGATGTTTGGCTTGTAGAACCCTGAAAGGGGACAGGAAAAAGCATTACAAGGATTTTCAATCCTGTTATAATGGAGCATCCCATAAGATCAATAAGTTTATATCATGTGATAGTACGTATGTTACCTATCTGCTGGAGTGCTCTTGTAAACTCCAGTATATAGGGAGAACAACGAGGAAACTTGCCACCAGATTGGGAGAACACATTAGAAACATAAAGAAGGGATTCAAACATCATAGTTTATCATATCATTTTAGAAAGTATCATAACAGAGATCCGGCATCGCTGAAATTTTGTGGGATAGATAGAGTAGAAGCCCCTTGGAGAGGAGGAAATATGGTAATAAATGTGTCTCAAAATGAAACGAAGTGGATTTATCAAATGGGTACATTGTATCCTAATGGGTTGAATGCAGATATTGATATAAATTGCTTTTTGTCAAATTGGTAATATCCAGTTAATGTCCGAAGTGCGTGTTCATGATTAGGTGTTTTTGAATTTTTATTTGAATTTTTATTTTTATTTTTATTTTATTTTAATTTTATTTTTATTTTTATTATTATTATTATTATTATTTTTATTTTTATTTCTATTTTTTCTATTTATATAATTTTTATTTTTATTTTATTTTTAGTCAGATTTATTTGTATTTTTATTTTATTTTAATTTTATTTTTATTTTTATTATTATTATTTTTATTTTTATTTTATTTTATTTTATTTTATTTTTATTTTTATATAGAATTTTATTTAATGGATTGTAATTCCCTGTCTTTACCCTTATGTTTGGGGTAGAAGACTTAAGGTTATAAAATTAGGTTTTTAAATGAGTTTTTTTAATTTTAATGTATCTAATTTAATGGCATCTGTTTTTGGTGTAAGGGGACCCCACATGGGTATACAGAGGGATGGCGGTGATGGACATGTTTGTGTCCAGGTTTGTGTCCAGATTAATTAGTGGGAGGGATCTCCCATTGCTTTATAAGCGGCTTGGAAGTGGAGATGAGCGTCTTGATAACGCCCTGTGGGTGGGGCGAAACGCGTTGACGCACTTCCGGTTGCCTGTTCCGGCGTCTGACGTCATTTCCGGTGAGTGGAACGCACGCTGAGCGGTGCGTTCCAAGGGGCCATCTTAGCATAGTGGATGAGTTTGCATCTGAGGTCTGCCATCCTGCTGTATACTAGGCTGTGGGGTCTTCATGCAAAGTCGCTGTACTTGGAAAGTGGATCATTTTGAAGGAAAATCTTTGTTGTTTCAAATAAAATGCGGGTTACATCCCGCTAAAATGTGAGTGGTCTGGAGAGATTATTTAGAGGAGAAACCACTACGGTATTACGCTATGGTCTTTTCTTCTTCCTGATTTTCCTTGGGGGATTCGGTGAGAGGAGTAAGCAGAAGAGGTACCCAGACATAAGAGGAAACAGCATTTGGAGGTCTCATAAAAAGTAAAGGGGGTCCAGGAGCCCTTAATATTCCTGAAAGGCGTGTGACTCACTAATATCTGGTGAGTGCGGTTAATGTTGGTTTTTGCACTGGTGGATGGTGAAGGGATCAAAGGCACGGAAGAATCCAATGAAAATTTTTTTATAATTTGATTTATTTTGTCACGGGACTGTCAATTAATAATTTTTTGGGATTTTTGTGTCACTGGACTTATGAATTTTAATAATTTTTTATATTTATTTATATATATTTTATAATTTAATCCTTATTAGCACAAAAGTTTTTTTGTGACGGTCTTTAAGTTTGTTTAATAAGTTGAGTAATGCAATTGATTATGTGGGTTTGCGCTGGTTTTTATTGATATAAGTTTTTTTGGTTTTTGCACCTGTGTACAGCAGCATCTTACGGGGAATTGTGTGTCTAATAGGAGAGTCCTGGGCGCTGAGGCTTTGTCTTTTTTACATAGTACAGGAGATGACCAGAGACTGCGGACAAAGTACAGGAGATGACCAGAGACTGCGGACATAGTACAGGAGATGACCAGAGACTGCGGACACAGTACAGGAGATGACCAGAGACTGCGGACACAGTACAGGAGATGACCAGAGACTGCAGACAATACAAGGGATGACCAGAGACTGCGGACAGTACAGGGATGACCAGAGACTGCAGACAGTACAGGGGATGACCAGAGACTGCGGACAGTACAGGGATGACCAGAGACTGCTGACAGTACAGGGATGACCAGAGACTGCGGACAGTACAGGGATGACCAGAGACTGCAGACAGTACAGGGGATGACCAGAGACTGCGGACAGTACAGGGATGACCAGAGACTGCGGACAGTACAGGGGATGACCAGAGACTGCGGACAGTACAGGGGATGACCAGAGACTGCGGACAGTACAGGGGATGACCAGAGACTGCGGACAGTACAAGGGATGACCAGAGACTGCGGACAGTACAGGGATGACCAGAGACTGCGGACAGTACAGGGGATGACCAGAGACTGCGGACAGTACAGGGATGACCAGAGACTGCGGACAGTACAGGGGATGACCAGAGACTGCAGACAGTACAGGGGATGACCAGAGACTGCGGACAGTACAGGGATGACCAGAGACTGCGGACAGTACAGGGATGACAAGAGACTGCGGACAGTACAAGGATGACAAGAGACTGCAGACAGTACAGGGGATGACCAGAGACTGCGGACAGTACAGGGATGACCAGAGACTGCGGACAGTACAGGGGATGACCAGAGACTGCGGACAGTACAGGGGATGACCAGAGACTGCGGACAGTACAGGGGATGACCAGAGACTGCGGACAGTACAGGGGATGACCAGAGACTGCGGACAGTACAGGAGATGACTGCTGACCTTTGGGGAGGGAGGGGGAGCGGGTATATGACTTTGACAGGTACCCGCTCTTACTTCCGCGGAGTTGTTCTTTGATCTTACTTGTTCCTCTATCCAGCCGCGCGCTGTCTACCCGGCTTCTGTAGTGTGGGCGCTCGGCCCAGTGCGCATGAGCGAGAAGCGCTGAGCTTTGTGATTGGTCTGGCGGCTTCTGGGATCTGTCATGTGTCCCAGGTACCGCCTTACCATTCACAAAGAGCACCGCTTCTTGCGCATGCGCACTTGGGACCCGGCTGTCACGCACACTACAGAAGCCGGGAAGACAGCGCGCCGCTGAATAGAGGAACAGGTAAGGTCCCACTGCAGAGCTGAGCGGCCGGCCCGGTATTCTGACACGGCGGCGGTGGAAATACCATATTGCTGCTCCATATTCGCTCCATAAGACGCACTGACATTTTCCCCCCTTTTTTGGTGGGAAAAAAGTTTGTCTTATGGAGCGAAAAATATGGTAACCTCTTTAGCTCCACCCCATAGCAGAAATACTGCTACAGGGCAGCAGTTATGTGCAAAATCATGTATATATATATATATATATATATATATATATATGTGGTTTTTAATTTTGGGGTAAGGGGCACGCCCAAGCCGCGTGTGCGTCCTACCCGCGCTGCCATTCACGCCCGCGGCTGTCAATCACCGTGTCCCATTCGGTGATTACTCACCAGCCGCCGGTGATTGCCAAGCATCTCCAACAGGGGGAGAACTGTTTGTAAACAAAACAGTTCTCTCCTCTGTCAGCTCCTGCACACTGCAAAGCAGTGTGCTTGTAGTGAAGCATAAACACAGCACGCTTAGTAAACTGGCACACAGTTAACCCTTGGATGGCCCCACATGTTAACCGCTTCCTGCCCAGTGCCATTAGTATAATGTCAGTGCTTTTTATTAGCACTGAGCACTGTATTAGTGTCACTGGAGATGTCAGTGACACCAAGTCAGTTCCCCCAAGTGTCAGAATGCCTGCCACAGTCCTGCTATAAGTCACTGATTGCCGCCATTACTAGTAAAAAAAAAAAACAATTTCAGTATCTATACCGCCATTTGTAAACGCTATAACGTTCATGTAAACCAATTAATTTACACGTATTTTGATTTTCTTTAGCAAAGACATATAGCAGAATACATTTTAGCTAAAATTTATGACAAAATTTGATTTGTTACATTTTTTTACTGGATATGTTTAACCACATGCCACCCAGCCACTGTAGAAATATGGCGGCACGGCTTTAAACGTGTGTTTTTAAAACAGGTAGGGGGTGCGCGTGAGGCACCCCCTACCTGTCCCGCCGATCACGGCCGCGGATGTTAGTCGCCGGGTCAAAGCCGGTTGTTACCGGCTATGTCCCGGCGGTTAGCGGCAATCAGTGACAGAGAGCACAGCTGCAGTAGCTGTGCTTTCTGTCAGTTCCCTGACAGCTCCTGACACGCTGATCGGGACAGAAGAATTTATCTGTCCCGATCAGCGGTGTTCCCTGCAGTACACACCCCAGCCCCCTAGTAAAACACTCCCCTCACACAGTTAACCCTTTCACTGAATAATAAAGTTAACCCCTTCCTCCCCAGTGCCATTAGTACAGTGTCAGTGTTTTTTTTTTTTGCACTGATCACTGTATTGGTGTTACTGGGGATGTCAGTGATCCCAAGTCAGTTCCCCCCCAGTGTCAGAATGTCCGCCGCAGTCCCGCCATAAGTCGCTGATCGCCGCCATAAGTCGCTGATCGCCGCCATTATTAGTATAAAAAAAATTAAAAATCCCAGTATCTTTCCCGCCATTTGTAAACGCTATAACTTTCACGTAAACCAATTAATTTACACGTTTTGGGGTTTTTTGTAGCAAAGACATGTCGCAGAATACATTTTGGCAGAAATTTATGACTAAATTTGATTTTTACATTTTTTTTACTGGACATGTTTTATAGCAAAAAGCCCAAAATGTTGTTTTTTCTCCTCAAAATTGTCTTTTTTTTTATAGCGCAAAAAATAAAAAACGCACAGGCAATTAAATACCACCGAAAGAAAGCTCAATTTGTGGGAAAAAAAGATGTAAATTTCATTTATGTACCGTATTGCATGACCGCGCAATTGTCAGTAAAACTAGCGCAGCACTGTATAGCAAAAACATGGCGTAAATTGCAGTATCTATACCATAGTTTGTAGACGCTATAACTTTCACACAAAGCAATCACTATACACTTATTGGGATTTTTTTTACCAAAAACGTAGCAGAATACATTTTGGCCTAAATTTATAACTAACTTTGAGTTTAAAAAATATTGTTTTTGTTCAAAATTTTTGGTCTTTTTTTGTTTATAGCGTGAAAAATAAAAAGCGCACAGGTGATCAAATACCACCGAAAGAAAGCTCTATTTGTGTGGAAAAAAAACGTAAATTTCGTTTGGAAGCAGCATTGCATGACCGCGCAATTATCAGTTGAATTAGTGCAGCGCCGAGTAGCAAAAAGAGGCACGGTCATTAAGGGGGATAAATCCTCAGGAGGGCAAGTGGTTAATAGCAAAAAGTAAAAAATATTGTTTTTTTCTCAAAATTGTCCATAGCGCAAAAAAATAAAAACCGCACAGGCTATCAAATATCTCCGAAAGAAAGCTCTATTTGTGGGGGAAAAAAAGTACCTAAATTTCATTTGGGTGCAGCATTGCATGACTGTGCAATTGTCAGTAAAAATAACGCAGCGCCATAACGCAATAAATGGCCTGGTCAGGAAGGGGGGTAAAGCCTCAGGAGGGCAAGTGGTTAAAGAATTACTAAACCCAAGAACAAAAATGCAATATATTGTAACTTACAGTCTATAGATGTGCTGGTTGCATTAGCTTTCTTTTTTCCTTCAAGCTAAGAACTTTTTCAGCAAATACAGAAAATACCTGTTCATTTTGCCATAAATGCAGTGCTTCTGGTCATGTTCTGTGAGTTGTACCTAAGAATATCTTTCTTCTTAGCTATCTTCTGTAAACCACAAGGTACTTACTATGCAACCGATGTACTGGAGATGAAGAGAGCCTGTGGTGACAACCATGGCTCCCTCCATAGATCCAGTGGAGTGACATAACCACCCAGGGACTGGAAATGCATTATTTGCAAGATAACCATGTGAAAGTAAGTAAGTCTGTTCTTTTTCAGCAGAAAAGCTGCCTTACAGTTACAGGAATGAGACAAACCATTTAACACAGGGGTGCTTACAATAATCAGCTTTGATTTATTTAAGTATTTATTTAAGTTTTTATTTATATAAAACCTTTACCCCAAAAGGAAAAAAAATATTTGGTTTGTTGTATTTGATTATAATGTATTAGATGGAGTGCAGCTTCAATTTGTTAGTGTATTTTTAATTACTTTTAACACTCCCCTCCCCCCAGATTAACAATGCTGCTTTCCAAATCTGCCCCCTGTGCTCATTCATCCAGAGTGGTGTTTATCTAATGTAAGCAGTGTACCGGGGTGGGCTCCCCAGGATACAGTGAAGTCACGAACGAGGAAAGCAACCCCAACACCAGCTTTTGACACAACAGAATTTTGCTGAGAACATACAATAAATTTACATACACCCAGCCCAAAGGCTGAGACCCTTGTGCTGCACAGCACGGCGCCTTCTGATGGATGAAGGTAGAAAGTGAAGTAATTTTCCTACTGGCGGGCACAAATAAGCTGCCACACCTTACCTGTTATTACCCTAAAAGAGCAGGAATCAGTATATGGGTGTATGGTATATGTGCCACGGTGCAGCACAACAGTTTACAATCTTACACAAATCTACAGTATTCCCTCTCCCATAACTGGTTCTGTAGCACGTGCCAGAGTATTCCTTCTGAGCAAAATGCCAGTCTGGCTTGAGTTTGTAGGATTTTATCAGCTCTCCAATGTGAAATGTCACTTTAAGTTGTGGAGTCCTTCCAATAATCAGTAACAACACTTGTGGCCTGACACAAACAGAGACCCTAACTAGCTAACTATAGGCCTGGACTCAGTCTCTAGGCTCCAACACTGAAATGAGGTGCGTTCATGATCTTACCGACCCGGGTCTGCTTTGCATCCGCTGGTGACTCTGAACAGAACAAATGTCTCTCCAACAAGCATGCGGTCTTGCCGTATATGTTGCTTACTTTCTCTGCTCTCATCAGCCTTCCTGGCAGCAATCTCATCAGCATTCCTGGCAGCAATCTCATCAGCTTCCTGGCAGCAATCTCTGGTTACTGAGGGACGCTTTCACACCTGGATGTCATCAGATTCTCAGCTCACACTGCCCCTTACTCACCATGCTCCAAAACATGGTTTCTCTCTCTCCTTCCTGTTCTCTCCAACTCTGTGTGCAAAACCCCACCTCTTCATGAATATGCAAATAGCTATGCAGTCTGAGGCTGTATTAGAAAAACAATGACATCTTGTGGCTAAACCGCAGAATGTCAGTCAAAACATTAATTTACTTCCACACAAACAGTGTTCAAACAATGAGAGCTGTTTCCCCATCTCACACTAATACAGGAGGTGTGTTACTGGCCAGATCAGCATGTGAAAACAGATGGAAAGGTGAAAAGAGAGGGTGCAGGTGCTGTGATGCAGGCATTGCTGTGCTGCCCCTGGGTGTCCTCACTTCCAGTGTAAGGCTTGGATCTCAGCTGGTATGGTCTCCAGCTGCTAGGCAAATATCCAGACAGAGGTGCTCTCTATAACTCACTCAGTGCCAAGAGAAAGAACTTTCCCAGGCAGTGTAGCCTCCCTGGCAGTATTCCCGAGTGTAGCTCGGGGTAAAGTTTCAGTACCACAAGCAGTAACCCCGAGCTATACTCGGGCTTACCATTCGGCGCTGCTCCGGAATCCCTCGATCACTTACCTTGTCCTGCGCTCCCGCGATGTCCCTCCTGCAGTGTTCCCTGTAATGTCCTCCGGCGGATGCCGGCATCTGTCTTCTGGTTCCGTCCCCTGCGAGCGTCGGGACGTACGGGGATAGAACTGGCGGGAAATTTGAAAATGACAAAAAGTGACATTCACTAAATACACTAAAATCACATAGTAAAACATTACTGTATCAAACCATTTCACATACATTTTGTCCCTAGTGCTTTGTCCTGTGCCCTGCCTGCATTTTTACAGTTTTTTCTGCCTGGAAACTGAGAAACGTCCCTGGCATCCAAAAAGCATCCCTTTAGGTCAAAATTGGTTTTAGACCAGCTAGAGAACAGCGATAGTAAATTAGAACCACTTGCAGAATTGAGTGATAATGATTCGTGGGGAAATTCATCATCAGACACTAAAAACGATTCTACGACTTAGCTCAGTGATGTGCGAACTTGGCGCTATATTTCAAAATTCAGTGTTTTTGGTTTGATTATATTATTGAATTAAATTTATTATTATATTATTATTTTTTATGATTATTTATTAAATTATAATTTATGATTTCGTGTTTCAAATTTTAACATACCCGAGATGTTTACTAGACTCTTGTTCGGACAGATTTCGGTAAGTTATTCCTAAAAATTACAGGCCTACAATAAAAAAAATACATATTTCCATGCAAAAAAATGTACAGCTTCAAGCACAGAAATATGGACATAATCAGACCGCTAGGGAGGTTAATAAATATAATCTCTCTACTCTTCCTACTGCACAGTGCCTATTGGGATCTATAGTGTTAGGAGTCTATTCTTCCCATTATATGGCTGCCATCTCAAACTACAATTCCCAGGATTCTCATCACTGTGCATAAAAGTATTTGGGCTTGTTTTGCTTTAGCTCTCTCCTGTCCAGAGGAGAATGGTGCAGCATAACACCAGTATCTCAGTAGAAGGAGAGAAGAATAAAAGGCAATGTCTCCTCCATATTGCTGTAGCCCAGAATCTAGCTACATAGGCTTAGACATTACTTAACCATGCACCTTTAAGCCACACCCAATATTTAATTTAGCGTGCTGCATGCCTTCTCCATCCCAAGGTATCCCATTTTCTCAAGTTCCAACGGTGGGAACTATGATATAGGGCATATGTATGTACTTTCCAAACTGCAGCATTTAAAATGTGAATATGTTTTATTAGGTATAACTGATACTATGAATCTTGGACAGATAAACAAGAATGGTTTTTACTTACACAGCAAGAATTGATATGTCATAAGTATGGAAGATTTACACTTTAATATGGTCCAGCAGGACATGGTTATTAACAGTTCCTCATGGAAGCAGTGTCTTAAATAGAGCTGTCTATATTTTGCATGATAACCAGATTCTCCATTTCAGACTTATAGGTAAGAGTGAGCCTATCCTATAACAGCACCAAACTATTGATATGCTCAATGTGTGCTATGAGCTCTACTGCTGCGGGATTTGTTTTCTCTGGAGCTGAATCTGGTCACAAGCTCCCGACAGATTAATTGTGAAGCAAAACATTGTTTTCATGGCATGGTGCTGCCATAATTGGTGGCGTGTTGTGAAGCTTGGGGCTCTGCGACGATCACGGCTGCTTCTCCTCAACATTTCTTTTTTACTTTTTTTTTATTGCACTTGAGTGTTCAGCCGAGGAGCTTAATGTCTTCATGGGAAATTTCAGAGAATAAATCTGAAATCCATTTCCGCTGTGCACAGTAGATCAGCTCAAGTGTTTGTTACTCTTATTTAATTTGTGCTCTGCTGTCTCCTTTCACCATAGCTCGATCTTAGAATAAACAAATTTTTCATTTCTTTTTTCTTCTAGTTAGCTAATAATGACTTTTTTTTAAAGTTGCTTCTAAAGTCTAAACCAGTGGTCTCCAAACTGCAGCTCGTGGGCCAAATGCAGCCCTTTGCCTGCCTCTATGTGTCCCTCAGGGTACTGTTCCTCCCACTGATACCAGCATGGAGGCACCATTTCTTCCACTGGCACCAACTATGGGGCATTTTTTCCTTTCACTGACATCAATGATGGGCTACAATTCCTCTCACTGATATAAACAATTAGATACTATTCCTCCAACTAATACCAAGGATGGGCACTAGTCCTCCAACTAATACCATGGAAGGGGCACTATTCCTCCAACAAACACCAAGGATGGGGCACTATTCCTTCCTCTGATACCAATGATGGGGCACTATTCTTTCCACTGACACCAATGATGGGGTGCTATTCCTCCCACTGACACCAATGATGGGGCACTATTCCTCCCACTGACAGCAATGACGGGGCACCATTCCTCCCACTGTCACCAATGATGGGGCACCATTCCTCCCACTGTCACCAATGATGGGGTACTATTCCTCACACTAATACCAATGATGGGGCAATATTCCTTCTAATACCAATGATGGGGCACTGTTCCTCCAACTAATACCAATGCCTGGACACTATTCCTCCTATTCCCCACCTTCCATTGACTACAGCACTATGTCATTTTTTTTTTACTCCTACTTACACTGGGACATGTTCTATTCCCACTGGCTACTCCGGCCATCCTAAAGTCTGAAGGACAGTAAACCGGCCCTTTGTTTAGAAAGTTTGGAAACCCCTGGTCTAAATAAACAGTGGTCTCAACTGAATACATATGTAAATAGAGGTAGAGGGTGCATATCATGTAAAGGTGCCTCTGTAAGTGTGGCCTTATTTGGAAATAAAAGAGAACCAACTCTGGGAAAAATAAAAATGCCTGCAACAAGGGCAAAGCATATAAAGCATTTACTTCAGCTTTCCAAGGATGGTACGCAACCCAAGGAAAGACCGGTGCTCTTGCACTAAATTGACATGTCACATATGCATCTTTTGCTGGTTATGAACTGAGAACATGAGCATTTTTCCTCTTTGCTGCAAATCTCACTTTTATTTTTATTAATTTGTTTCATCCTTTCAATCTCCTTTCTCGGGACTGTTTCATCGAATGGGAATTGTTTGCATTAGGTAAGTTTAAAGCCCAGTTTTATTCCATGCCGTATATGTTACTAGATAACGAGCCTGCCATACTCCCTGCTGGTATTAATATACAACCGCTATTCACAGCATATGGAAGTCATTTGAAACAACTGCAATTTTCTCAGAGTCAGTGGCAGGTGGATGGGTTTCCAATGAAGAATTGTAGAGGAGATGGGGTCACAAACCTTTCTTGAACGTATGCAGATTCCATTTAAAAGGCACTTTCACTTGAAGGATACACAGATCATCTCATTCTTACTGGTAGAAAGATTGAACAGGCAGCAGCATGCACAGGTAGCTAAACCCATCTCTAACTGGTCCAGGAACGCAGTTATTCTTCCAAGGACGTGGGGAGATGATAAAATGCAAGACCGAGCAAGTACAGCAGCTGCAGCAATAACTTCAGGCTTTATAAAAGCAACAGGCTCCTCTTCCCTCCCAACTGACACATCGCCTGGACTGACTTTATTAATAACATTTTATTAGCTACCTGCAGAGTCCTGAGCCTTGCAGGAGGATTGGAGAATGAGCTTGTCTTCATGCAAGGTTTTTTTTCTTTTTTTAGTATCTGCTATAACAGGATGTGCTGTGGAGAAAAAAAATAATGCTGCTGTACAACCCTGAAAAGCTACAGCATCCTAAGGGCCCTATTTATCAAAAAATAAAAAGGAGAAATATCCACAAATGCCATAAAGTCTTCCATTTGGAGTCTATGCCAGTTAACGGAATTGAATAATGATGCTGTATATCCAGCATGATGTCTACATGGTTAGTGATGACATTTTACCTATAGAGAGGCTAACCTGCACTAAGCTACATGGAAGAGGTGAGGCGAAGGGTAGGTATAAATTTATAAATAAAGCAATTTGTTCACTTACTGTGATCACATAAAAAGTCAGTGCAGCTTACCCTTTCTTGCTGCGTGGCGATTATTTTTGTATCCCTTTTTTATGTGTTGTTACACAAGTAAGGGAAGAAACACATGGTAGTACAAAAATACATTCTTTAAACTTGAATGTCAAGGCCGTTAAATATATTTGTGGCAGACAGGGGATGGATAAAGGGCAGAGAAAATGAGGAAATCAAAAATAACAGCAGGGCAGAATGCAGATGGTCAAATATATTCATACAATGGTTGGAAGACAGACATTTTAGGAGTAAAAGAGAGGGTAATTTAGAAGTATGAATACACTTAGAGAATTTAATGAATAACTTCTAATTCACAAATTATCTAACATACTGTAATTTTAAAGAAACATGAAGGAAAAATGTAGTTACTTGTAGGCTGTGGGTTGGGGGGAACGTCCAGGCAGGAGGCACCCAGAGGGAAGGCACGGCATATAGGCAGGTGCAGTCTGCTTTATCCACTGTAGGTGAAACCCGAATAGAGCATCACAGCTTGGAGGGGAAGTCAGGGGAAACTCTGATTCTCTGTGGTTTCCTGGTTCCTTGGGGCAGCGTTCCGGTTGGCTGCACTGCATCCAGGAGACCTTTGGCGGTCATCTTGGGAAAACATAGTCTTTTTAGGTCCCTGCTCCTCAGTCTTTGGCGAGCATTCCCATGTGGGTAGTGTAGGGAAAAGTCTTCCTTCTGTCAGGAACAGTTTTGGCAGCAGGGAAAGGTTCCAGACAAGAAGGGAAAGCTTAGTGATTGAAATTTCCCTGGAAATCTTCCATTTTGGGTACGATATGGCCAGACTGTGTTTTGTTCCTCCAGACAGATGGGGGTTTATTTACTAAAGCTGGAGAGTCCAAATCAGACTCCCTTCTGCATAGAAACCAATCAGCTTCCAAGTTTCATTGCCAAAGCTTCATTGAACAAGCTGAGGTTAGAAGCTGATTGGTTTCTATGCAGAAGGGAGTCTGATTTTGGACTCTCCAGCTTTAGTAAATAAACCCCATGCTGTCAGTTCGGCTGATACCTATCCCGCTAAACGCTGTTGGCATTCGTTAGTGTTCCCAGTTGGGTCTTCTTGCAGTGGGTTTTTTGCCTTTACTATAATACAAGTTTTGCTTTTACTGCTATGCAAGTTCTGCCTTTGCCACAATACAAGTTCTACTGATTGCCAATGGACTGTGTGTGAGTTATTATGCCGCAACACGCTGCACCCACCCAAGGGTACACACAGTGGTTATAAATGCAAAGTATAATGTCAAAACGTTCCAGATACAGTAACAGTCATTTCAACAGTATGAAACAAGCAGCAACAGAACAGTGTCCAGGACTTGGAGATAGAGAGAGTGATGCACAGAGGCTGGCAGCACCTGGCACAGGGAGCAGATGGAAGGCAGATGCAGAAAACACAGGAGCTCTGGTGACAATCTCTTTGATGTTCCCCCTCCTCTGGAACCTCTCCTTATGCTAGGCACACTCTCCCTGACAAGCAGGTTCCTGTCCCTAACCAGCCACATACAGAATGTTCTCCAACTACAGTGAGCAGGGGCGGACTGACAATTTGGAAACCCAGGCACTGCCCGAGGGCCTGGGGTCAGTAGGGGGCCCCATGAGATGCCCCTGGTACCTTTTTCATAGGCTTTTTTGAGTTTGGGCAAGGACACAGGGGCCCCATGATCCCTTATTGCCCGGGGGCCCCATGAGTTGTCAGTCCACCCCTGGCAGTGAGCCAGGGCTTTTGGCAAGCTCTGTCCTCTAAAGATGGACACATAGGTCACCAGGACAGAAGCCCACCCAATGACATGGGTGGATGAAACAGAACCACCTGTGTGGGGAGGTCAACCTTTACCTGCTTACATACTAGTAGACATTTAGGAATGCATGTACAGTGCATGAAAACATATCTGATACAAATTTCAGTAAGGACCATTTGCCACAAAGCAGGCCCACGGCACTCAGTAGAAAATTTGGTGTACATGTCTTCAATGGTAGGGACTAGCAGCCCCCAACTGTCACTGTGCTGTGCTGAGCTTCTAGTGTGTACCTGTGCATTTACAGAGTAATGAGATACCTCCAGCCATACCTGCTCTCAATATATTCATATGCTCCAACATGGCAGCTGTCGTAGATTAACATTAAGGACCACACTTCAAACAGGAGCCTTGACGAGGCAGTGCAACTTCCACATATATTTGCAATACCTCAGTTTTTAATGCAAATTGTTGAAACAATGTAATTCATGTTGTTGCTGCTTCTGCTTTTGTGTTGAGAAATATTTGTATTGTGTTTGTTCTGTGAAAAGTCCCTTCCTTGTGCACCTTACTTTAAAAAGATAGTTTTAAATTCATTGGAGCGGATGCCATTTTTTGTTTTGCTTGTACTATTGCTTCCCTACATCTGCATCTTGAGGTTTCTAGCTATAGGCTTACGTTAATCTCAATCAAGAGTCACTGTGGAGTGCTAGGGTTTGAAAGCTGTGAGTTTTTTTATAGTAATCTTGAAACACACTAAAATAAAGGTTGAACTGCATGACAGATAAGTAGACAACCATGCCTGGTCTGATTAAATTGTCTAACAAAAATCACCAATACTCAGAAAAGTTATATGTGAAGTGCCAGATCCTGAGGCTGCAGGGAGCATGCATCCCTCCCCAGGCCAATCTCAAGGACTCTGATAATTAGATCTGACATTTAGTTAGGGGCCCAGAACTTTGAGACATTTAATGTTATTACAAGAGCTGTTAAGCAACACAGAGGATTACATTTACTGAAGCATCATGGTAGTAGCATATCAGATATATTACTGTTCTGCTGCACCAGCCAAAATCAGAAACTTAGAATTATTCCTGCAAACACAATGAAGATTCATTTATATGCCAGGTATACAACATCTTGGCTTTAGACTGCCTGCCAATTTAAGTCCTCAAGGCAAAAGAAGATCTCTAGTTAGGAGCAATGATAAAGCTTTAAATGACTAACCTGTGATCATGCAGGATTTCACAGATGCTTTTTTCTTGGGCCAGAATGATGGTATGTCATACAGTTATAATGGAAAGTGGATTAATCAAAAAGAGTGTTTTTCATGCCAACCTTTCCAAATCCTTATGTTTTCTACACTGTGCAGACATCTGAGTATTTCCTAATCTTGTAATTTATATATACAGCATGACAGATTGAAATTAGTTGATTTAGTTTGTATTTAAGTGGATTTATGTCTTTATTGGCATATAATAATGTTGCATTACTTTAAGACCCTGGTCTGACAAGTTCGAAATAGACTTGCTTTACTCCAAAATCATGTCATGTCATACATGGGTTCTAGAACAAGTTACGGTAATAGTTGGAAAGTATGAATTAGAGATAAGGCAAAGTCATGGACAGGGGTGGACTGACAACTCATGGGGCCCCCGGGCAATATGGGATCATGGGGCCCCTGTGTCCTCAAAAAAGCCTATGAAAAAGGTATCAGGGGCATCTCATGGTGCCCCCTATTGACCCCGGGCCCTCAGGCAGTGCCCGAGTTCCCAAATGGTTAGTCCGCCCCTGGTCATGGAACACTCAATTTTGGATCTGTTTCTACACCTTGTCATATAAATCACAGAAGCAGGTAAGGATATGTCCTGATACTACTGTGCTGTATGTATCATCCTAAAGTGTAACTGTGACCAAGCTATGGACATTCTGAAATTACCATATTCTAAAAGTGTATGTAATAGTCCCTTGCCCACTGGAAGCTTAGGGGATCCCCAGAGGTTGGGTAGGCTGATATTTCACCCCAAGACTAAGCCCATGGTAAAAAGTGGGGGACTTGAAACACTGTGTGCCAGTCACTTTAATAATTAGGTTGAATATATTTATTTAGCAAAATGTCCATAAAAGGAGAGAGGGTTTGCGTCCCAGATACACAGTCCTACACAGTTTACAGTATCCACTCCCAACTCTACCGAATATGTTCCTTTAAGCCAAAACAGATACTTACGTAATTTAGCAGTACCTAGCTTAGTGAGTAGAGGGCTCTGTCCATTCTCCCAAGCAGTTACCAAGTCCTTGCTAGGCTTCAACTTTACAAAGCTTTCCAGGACACTTGGCACACCAGCTTGAGCCATGCTTCTCCCTTTTCCAAGTCTTAAATATAAATCCAGGCCAGGTTTTCAAAACAGCACAAAAATAAGAGAGCGCACAACCACCCTAGTGTTATCCAGTTTATTGGGAGCAACAATAAAACCTTCACTCTATACACTCACATTGTTCCATAATAAATATCAGCATGTCTGCATCAACACCAACCCTCCTTGATAGCCGCTGCAAGATCTGGGTTGGATATCACCCTCAAATAGGCCAGATAATGGCCTGAAGACCCCAGAACCTGCTGATGCTCGTCATTGGCATTCAAGTGCTACTGTGTATGTGCCAGAAGACCACAACACAGAGGGGGCAGAGAGATGGAGACATATATCACGTCATGTTCTTAGTGATACAAGTATCTTTTAATGGCATATGGATGCTCTAATAATTTTTTTTTAATGACTGTTTAGAATGGTTGCCGTTGCCCCGTCTGTTGTAATGTATATAAGCCACCCCCTCCTAGTATGGTCTGTTTAAGATTCGGGCCGGGGGAGGAGTTGGGCTTTTCCTATATAACACATTGTATATGAGGGGTGGGCATGACTTGATAAAGGAGGCCAGGCCTCCAAAATGCATGGTCGTGGCCAGGGGCGGACTGACAACTCATGGGGCCCCCCGGCAATAGGGGATCATGGGGCCCCTGTGTCCTTGCCCAAACTCAAAAAAGTCTATGAAAAAGGTACCAGGGGCATCTCATGGGGCCCCCTACTGAACCCGGTGCCCGAGTTTCCAAATGGTCAGTCCGCCCCTGGTCGTGGCAAGTGATGTGTGTCTCTGTTTCTCTGCCCCCTTTGTGTTGCAGTCTCCTGGCTACACAGCACAGCAATAGAGCGGCTAGACTGGGCACATGCGCAGTAGCACATGGATGCCAGTGCGCTCTCTGCTTTTTGTATTGTTACAGATCCTTTTCCATTGCCTAGTGGGAATATCAGAGAGCAGCACCACTATTTATTGAGTAGTCCTATTCTGAGTGACTTGATGGTGTTTGAAGATCAGCGCATTGGCTAGTTTTTTGTATATGGACTTTCAGGTTAGGCCCCCTCTATGCAGCAGGCCTAGGAGGACAGCGGGACTGAAAGCACCACTCCACAGGCCTTAGCCAAACAGTAAAACATTTTCACCAAGGTAAACTTATTATTTATCAGATATGCACCAGTCCATGCACCACTATTAACAACATTCCTAGTGGTTTGCCACCAAAGAACACACATAATCATAATCCAACCGTATTGCTCTTTCCCTTTATATTACCACAGTCATCCCATGGTAGCAGGTGGAGGTAAGCAATCAAGCTTAGGGAACAAATGAAAATAGCACCTCCTTTCAACTGAGCACTAGATAGATAGCAGCACTAAATTTGATAAGACACTTCTGCTTAGGGCAGGGTGGCAACATGTTGCTTCCACACTTAGACACAGCCAAATCATACTGTATATTCAGTGAGTTTTCACAACAGTATGTGAAGAACAATGCTTAATACAATGCTTAATACCTGGTTATACTGCCAGTGTCTTCGTATCTGTAGCTATTGACAACAATGCTAACCACAGGCTGAGCTGACAGCTACATCATTGACACAAGTCAGATTCTGTGGCTGAAATCTTCCCTCCTTCTCAAATGCACACCTTTGGCTTGCAGTTGATTGAAGTTACGAAATTGTATTTTGTATACCAATTATTCCTGCTCCTATCCTTGCCTCATTTACTGGTCATGCCTTCACATACTGTATGCTAAAATAAGTAGAAAAAAATTTAAATCAGCCTCACTTAATTTTGTAGACGTGTATATTGTGGAGTGATTCATCCTCAAGTTTCACACCCTACTCTCTGTTCCAGCAGTGATTCGGCAGTTTTACAGCTTTCTAAGATCAAATTTCTAAACACAGATTAGGTGAGGAGAAAGAGCAAAGTGCTAAGACTCAACTTGAACAACTTCACTACTTTTGTGAACTGAAATTATTATATTATTATTATACAGTATTTATAAAGCGCCAATGGTTCGCTCAGTGCTGTACATTACAAAGGGGGACAGAACATGTGACAGAACAATACCAATACAATGCAAAACATGAGGGGATCGAGGGCCCTGCTCTTTTGAGCTTACAATCAAATGAATTGATCCATAGTGCCTGCGGTTACAGAGGCTAGTGAGTGCCTTTCTTAAAGATAATTTACTATATGTAATAATTGGATGTCCATAACATGGCCACATGGCCACTTTAATGTAATTTAAAGCCATGCATATGCTCCTGTAGAACACAGCAAAGCTGTAGGAAGATGAAAAGTGTAATCATATTGTTTGCTAAGGGCAACAGAGATCTTTTTCCCTTTTTTGTTTTTATTAATCAGTCCAATTAATTCAGAACATGAAAGATAAATCTTGCACCATTAGCTATTATCATCTGAATATTACATGAATTTGTATTTGCCATTTTTATATTCTTTATATTGATGGGTCATGTATTTAATTGTGGCTTCCAGTCTTCATAGATTTTGCATGCAGAAAAGGTTTCTGCATGCATGACTCATTTTCTCCTGTGATTATATTAGGGGAAACGGTTCTAAGCTCAATGAGACAATTCTGTCTGTATATTTATACAAGTAGAGGGATATTTACCTCCCAGAAGCTTGCACACACAGAAAACCTGGAACATACCACACTGTAACTCTTTAATTAAAATGTAAAAACGTGTGCATTTGTAGCCCGTACAATCATGACTAGAAAAATGTGTCACATTAAAAACTTTTTTTTTTCTAAGAAATGCATTTATACAGGAAAAAATATGTCCTCTAAATTTTCTATATAAATATTATTTAGTATTAGATAATATGTCACCCTAAATATGTCATATTCCTTATACACTATATTGCCAAAAGTACTTGGACATCCCTCCAAATCATTGGATTCTGGTGTTCCAGTCACCTCCATGGCCACAGGTGTATAAAATCAAGCACCTAGGCATGTAAACTGCTTTTACAAACATTAGTGAAAGAATGGGTCGCTCTCAGGAGCTCAGTGAATTCAAGTGTGGTACCGTGATAGGTTGCCACCTGTGCAATAAGTCCATCTGTGAAATTTCCTTGTTATTAAATATTCCACGATCAACTGGTAGTGGTATCATAACAAAGTAGAAGCAATTGGGAACATCAGCAACTCAGTCACGAAGTGGTAGTCAGGTACTGACAGGGTCAGCACATGCTGAAGAGCACAGTGTGCAGAAGTCACCAACTGTCTGCAGAGACAATAGCTAAAAACCTCCAAACTTCATGATGTGGCCTTCAGATCAGCACAACAGTGTGTAGAGAGCTTCATGGAATTGGTTTCTGTGGCCTAGCAGCTGCATCCAAGACTTACATTACCAAGTGCAATGCAAAGCGTCGGATGCAGTGGTGTAAAGCATGCAGGCACTGGACTCTAGAGCAGTAGAGACGTGTTCTGTGGAGTGATGAATCACGATTCTCTGTCTGGCAATCCGATGGATGTGTCTGGGTTTGGCAGTTGCCAGGAGAATGGTACCTGACTGCATTGTGCCAAGTGTAAAGTTTGGTGGAGGGGGGATTATGGTGTGGGGTTGTTTTTGTAAGGGGTTGGGCTTGGCCCCTTAGTTCCAGTCAAGGGAATTCTTAAGGTGTCATCATACCAAGATACCAAGAAATTTTGGACAATTTCATGCTCCCAACTTTGTGATAACAGTTTGGGGATGGCCCCTTCCTTATTCAACATGACTGTGCACCAGTGCGCAAAGCAAGGTCCATAAAGACATGGATGAGTGAGTTTGGGGTGGAGGAACTTGACTGGCCTGTACAGAGTCCTGACCTCAACCTGGCAAAACACCTTTGGGATGAATTAGAGCGGAGACTATGAGCCAGGCCTTCTCACCAACATCAGTGCCTGACCTCATAAATGCACTTCAGGAAGAATGGTCAAACATTCCCATAGACACACTCCTAAACCTTGTGGACAGCCTTCCCAGAAGAGTTGAAGCTGTTATAGCTGCAAAGGGTGGGCCAACTCAATATTAAACCCTACGGACTGAGACTGGAATGCCATTAAAGTTCATGTGCGTGTAAAGGCAGGCGTCCCAATACTTTTGGCATTATAGTATATGTGTCTGATGTACTATGTACTTGTGTTAGAAAGTATCTTGTTCTGTTTTATTTTGTCCTTTATGTAAAATACCTGGTGATCCCTGCCAGTTCCCCTGCTCTCCTATTTCAAACTGACTATGTTAGGTATACAAGCACATCCTTCCCAGTGTGGTCAGTTCTTGCTGTGCTGGGAGAACAGCCTTCCTGTCCTCCAATGGTCAAATCTTATGCTGATACCACACAGCAATTCACTGGGAAGATAAGTGTACTGGTGTTTCTTCATCCCCAGATCCCTAAGCCTCTTATGCAACTGAGAACAGAGATTATGTGCTCATTATAAAAATACGATTTACAAAAAAGGTGTTTATAATGTTTAACCCCCTGGCGGTATTCCCCAGTGTAGCCTGGGGTTAATTATCAGGGCCAAAAGCGGTAACCCCGAGCTACACTTGGGATTACCCTGCAGCGTTGCTCTGGGATTCCCTCAATCACTTACCTTGTCCTGCGATGTGTCCCCTGCAGCGTCCCTTGCTATCTCCTCCGGCCGATGCCAGCATCTGTCTTCCGGGTTCCGGTGTCTGCGAGCGTCGGGACATACAGGACATACGGAGGCCGGAAGCGCCGGGAAGTTTAAAAGTTTTAAAAAGTGATATTCACTAATACACTAAAATCACATAGTAAAACATTACTGTTTCAAAGCATTTCACATACATTTTGTCCCTACTGTTTTGTCCTGTGCCCTGCCTGCATTTTTACTGTTCTTTCTGCCTTGAATCTGAGAAAAGTCCATGGCGTCCAAAAAGCAAACAGCGTTAGTAAATCAGAACCACTTGCAGAATTGAGTGATAATGATTCGTGGCGAAATGCGTCATCACTGAAAATGATTTTGCGACTTTGCTCAGTGATGTGCGAACTTGGCGCTCTATTTCAAATTTCAGTGTTTTTGGTTTGATTATATTATTGAATTAAATTTATTATTATTATATTATTATTTTTTTTGATTATTTTTTATATTATAATTTATGATTTCGTGTTTCAAATTTTATCATACCCGGGATGTTTGCTAGACTCTTGTTCGGACAGATTTCAGTGAGTTATTCCTAAAAATTACAGGTCTACAATAAAAAAATGACATATTTCCATGCAAAAAAATGTACCGCTTTGAGCACAGAAATACTGACATAATCATATTGCTAGGGAGGTTAATGATAACGATGACTTTTTGCCTTTCTTTTCTATTTTGAACTGCATGGGTTGTTTTACAAGGTGAGGGCTCACAAATACTTTAAATCCCTATTTTAGCCAGAACTTTTTTTTTTTTAGTCTAAATAACACAGGAGAGAGTTGTAATATCCATTGCTTTTTTTTATTATTATTATTATTGGTTGTGTACTTTTTGGAGAGATTTCCCCTCCCTTCCTATGTTGGTGACAGCAAGATAGGAAATGAGAGCTTGCAGATGTCAACTAGAAAGGAAGACACGGAGGTATTCTAATCCTTCCTCAAGCTACTAAATTTTGTTGCTAACTCTGTCTTAATTAAAGAGATATTGCACCTCTTCTGTTGTTGTGCCACTATAACACCAGGACAAAAAAGGTAAGATAAATCTTTCCAATGGGAAACAACACACAGACAACAATAAAAATCTGGCAGACATATTAGTCCTTGCCAAGCTACCTTCTGCAGGTAAATTAAGCGCAGACAACCAGGAGACCAACAAGCCAGCAGAGACGAGCCTGGAGAGAAGGGGAAAAGTGCAAGCTCCATTCAGCCATCTTGTGTACTACCCACCAGACAGTACAGCTTATACCTCAAGTACCTTCGTTCAGCCTGCAGAAGCTTCCATCAACAGACAAATTGCATCTGGAGGACATGTGTTGGATGTCAGGGTGGTGAATAGACATGTGCTGAACAAAAAAAAACGTTTAAATTAGTTATTTAGATCATTTTGTTCAGTAAATTCATTTAATTTGTTTTCGAAATTTGTTTCTTTATTCGAATTCAAATTTTTCTGATTTCAGCCGAATTGAATTCACTTCGATCGAATTCAGAAAATTGTAATTCAAATTTATTCTACTTGAACTTCGAATTTCGGAAGACGGTTATATTCTTTCTGTTTTATTCTATTCTGTTCTATTGTTTTTCTATTCTTTTCTTTTCTGTTTTTTCGATTCTGTTCTGTTCTGTTCTTTTCTATTATATGCTGTTCTGTTCTTTTCTAATCTACTCTATTTGAATTTGAATGTATTCTTTTCTAAATTCAGTTTCGATATACGGTTATATTCTTTCTATTTTATTCTATTCTATTGTTTTTGCTATTCTATTTTTTCTATTCTATTCTTTTCTATTCTATCCATTTAAATTTATTCTATTCAAAATTCAAATTTTGGAAGATGGTTATAGTCTCTATTCTATTCTGTTGTTTTTGCTATTCTATTCTTTCCTATTCTATTCTTTTATTTCCTATTATTTTTTAAAAAATTCTATTCTTTTCTATTCCAGTCTATTCTATTCCTTTATGTTCTATTATATTTTATTCTATTATTTTACTTTCTATTCTGCTCTGTTTTACTCTATTCTTTTCTTTTCTATTCTATTCTTCTGTATTCTGTTCCTATATTTTCTATTCTATTCTTGTTTTCATATTCCATTTTGTTTTCAAAGTTGATTCGAATTTCAGACGTAGTTTTGTTTAGTTATTTTGGATTCATTTAAATTTGTTACGGATACATCCGAATAATGCAAAATTTGTCCAAATTTCGATATGCAACCACACTTGTCTAGTGGTGAACAACCTTTCGACCAGCTTGTTTGCTGAACTATGTCTACACTTACTGGGACACTACTGCAGTTGTCAGAGCTTTATTGGAAGAGGGAACACATCAATCTTTCATTGCTTGTTTAACACTCTACCGCAGATTATGGGGTTACACCACCAGCAGACTCTATAATAGATATATCCATTGGCCAGTGGTTAGCTAGGATCTTTAGGTTGCAATATTGCCGCAGTAGTCAGCTGTCTCCCTGTTACTCCAGATTGGGATATTTCCTATATTATTGTTGTCTATCATTGCTTTGCACTGTTGTCCTACATTTGCACAATACATTTTAGGCAAGGATTTTCGTTGTTGGTAACTAGAATGAAGTCAGTAATGTAATTCATCACATTGTATTATACCTCTATATTGCTGTCATTGAATTGTGGTTTTTATCACTATCAAGCCAGTCTAGCCAACAATTTTCAGCTGGGCTTATTTCTACTCTAATAAAACCCAATTAAAGGGCGTTCAAGTCAAACGAGGGCTTTTAATTTTACAAGTATAAAAAGGTATGCTAGCATGGAGGTATTACACGCAGTAGTAGGTGGCAAGTGTGTCCTATTACTGATAAGTGGCACACATGTCATGGGCCAGTCCAGAGACCATTAATCAAGATGGCAGGCAACAGGTCTTGTGAACGAAGGCGTAAAACCCCCAGATATCTACAGACGACTTCAAGCACATTACGGTGATGAGATGCAGTAAGACATTTGAATTTTGTAAATATTTCAAAGATGGCCGTATGTCTATCAGTGATGATCCCGGCTGTGGTGGTTCCCAGCTCACAGCAACCATTCCTGTGAACAGTCAGTGCATGAAACGCCTGATACTGGACAATCACCGCATAATCAATTGTCAAATTGCACAAAAGACACATCTTTCTGTGGTCAGCATTTCAACACTGATGATGAAGTGAAGCAGGCTGTCCTAAGTTGGGTCAGGTGTACTGACAACTCTTTCTACACCACAGCTTTCCTGACATTAGTTAAATGCTGGGATAAGCGTATAAATGTAGCAGGGGAGCATGTTCAAAAATAAATGCAGTTTCCACTCTTTGAAATTCGTTCTTTTATTATATAAACTCAAAAGTCCTGGTTCGACTTTAACACCTCTCATATACTGCTAATATGTTTAGGTATTATTGGGTACAAAGTGGGTTAAGGTGGGTCATCATTTCCAGCAGCTCCTAAGGAGGTCATTGCTACAAAAGCACATACCATATTAAAATTCATCAAGTGCATACTATTTACAACATTTAGGCCTCATGCACACTGGACTTTATAAAAATGGCAGTAGTGTTAATGTTTAATGCTGCAATAAAAACGTGAGTTTTTTCGTGTTTTTTAGCATTTTTGCATTTGCTTTTTTCAGCGTTTTTTAGTGTTTTTCAGAATTTGCGGGGTTTTTTTAGCAAAGCTAAACTCCCAGAGAATCTTCACGCTCAAAAACGCTCATAAACGCCAGATAGCCACATTTTATCAGCGTTTTCAGCTTTTATCAGCGTTAGAGCATTTTTACAGCTAAAAAAGTCCTCTTGAAACCCACTAGTCCTGGGTTTTTTTTGCAGCAAGAAAACACACCTACCAAAAAATGCTGATTACAGTCTATGGTGTTCGTTTATGACACAAAGAATAGCTGCGATTCAGAGGATCGCAGCTATTCTCTGGTGATTCACAGTTTATGACACTCCGGAGATCAGCGGAGAACATGTTCAGTCCTTCACTGGAGATCTGTGTTCTCCCTCCAGATTCTCCAGCGCAGAGCTGGAGAATCGGAGGAACCGCAAACTAAGCAGCGATAATTTACCTCTGCTTCGTAAACTGATTTTATACTGTAATCTCGCGAGATTATAGTAAAATCAGCCATTTTCCAGCGTTTGTAGACCGTTCTTCAGCGTTTGTAGACCGTTCTCCCTTCGTTCGGAGAACTGCTTCATAGAAGGTATTCACAGGAGAACTGTGTTCTCCTAGAATACCGGAGAACTGAGCAGCGATCATTTACCGCTGGTTCATAAACGGACACCTATGTGTGTATGGACACATAGTATAACATGCTGAGAAGTTTACTGGCTATAGAAACAAATGCCAGAAGCCAAAAACAGCCGCTGTAAAAACTTCCAGTGTGCATGGAGCCTTAGTCCTCATGCACACTGGATGTTTTGATAACGCTGGTAACCTTAGCTGTGTAAAGTCACATTAAAAAATGTGAGTTTTTCAGGTTTCTTTTAGCATTTTTGCATTAGAGTTTAGCTGCGTTTAGTGGCGTTTTCCCGCGTTTTTCCATGTTTGCGGTTTTAAGTGGGTTTTTCTTACCAAAAAAATTTTTTTTATGTAAAGAAAAACCTCAAAAAATTACGGTTTGCTGTGTTTTACTGCATTTTGCTGCATTTTTCAGCCTTATTACAGCTAAAAAACTCCTCTAGAAACCCACTAGTCCTGGATTTTCTCTCCAGCCAAAAAAGTCCCAGCCAAAAAACGTTGATTACAGTCTATGTGTGCATGCACACATAGGATAACATGCTGGGGGGTTTACTAGCCGTAGAAAAAATGTCAAAAGCCAAAAACAACAGCTGTAAAAACGTCCAGTGTGCAAGTGTATAATAACAACTTGACACCCTCAATTAAATGAAGTAAATAAAGATGAATAATGCAAACTCTCAAGCTAAAATGTGTGAGAAAAGTATCTAAAGATTCCAAAGCATTTTGTTAGATTTTTAGATTCACTTTAAACAGTTACTTTGCTAAATGTGTTCTTACTATATGTGTATATAAAGCCTTTGTGAAACTACAAATTCCTCCACCCAGACAGGCCAGGGATGCTATAACTATTAAAGTGGAAAGGAAGGAAAGTAAATACTCTATCAGTTTAGTAAAGAACCTTAAAAAAGGTTCTAAATCACAATGTTCAATTTTAATTGCTGTACTTGCTGGGGAAGTTTCCTCTCTTGTAATATGTAGGTGGGTAGCAACACTGTGACGGGAGGAAACCCTCCCCATTATGGACAAAGAACTATGCCTGAAAAACAAAAATGAAGGGGTCTCTTATCTATTATTGTTTTCACACAAGATTTACACAACCTAAAACCAGCCAGATTTCCAATTAAAACCAATAAATGTGAACGTGTGACTGTTAGGTAAATGTGTGAAAACAGTTATATGTAGGCCCATAAGCCTTTCTGAAAGCTTGCACCTCAAAATGTAATCAGCCATATAAAAAATATTGCCCATTAGTCCACAAAAAAGACAAATATTAAACACCTATAGCAGATTGATAGCCGGGCGGGACACTCGGCGTTGTGACTGGGCGTCATATGATGTCCTGCCAAAAGCAGCCGTTCACGCGGCCAGCGCGATCTGTCATCGATGACATATCACTACACTGGCCCGTTGCCAGTGTCATGCGACTGCTGTGACCAATCACAGCAAATCACATGTCAATTGTGTACAATGGATGGCTTCCTGTCATGCCATTCATTGTATACAATTGTGTTGTTAGCTGTGATTGGTCAAAGCAGTCACATGGTATAGACAGGGCCAATCACAGCTCATCTGTATCATGTGATGGGTTTTGCCCATTCACAGCTAATCACAACAAAAGACTGAATGAATCAGTTGCATTCAGTAACAATGATTACAAATATCAATGAAATACATTGGTATTAGCAATCATAATGTGTAAAAAAAAAAAATCCTGATCACTTGCCCAGAGTATTTCAATGTCACTGTGATAACATTGTATTGCTTTGATCACAGTGTGTTGAGAAAAAGATAGTAAAAGAAAGAACAAATAATGTAATAAAAAAATTACAGAAAAATGTGAAAGAAAATTTTAAATTAAATTATTTTATTTATATTTTTTTACATACTGTCACCAGTCAGTGTCCCTGATTACTGCCACAGCAGTTATATAATCACACTGTACTGGACTGGTGACAATATTTAACAAAAAAAAATTGTGATTTTTTTTTTTTTAATTTCTACATTTTCCCAAAAATTGTAACAAAAAAATTTCAACCTCCAAAAAACTCACCATGCCTCTTACTAAATACCTTAGGCTGTTTATTTTCCAAAAATTGGTAATTTAGGGGGTATTTGTACTATGCTGGCATTTTAAGGCCTCAGAAAATGAGATTGGCAATCAGTACATTGATTGATCGATTGTCAGATATTCAGGGGTAAGGAGTGTGTAAATCATGGAATGCAGGGGTCAGTAGTGTGTAACATGCAGAGCGCAAGGCTCAGGAGTGTGTAACATGCAGAATGCAGAGGTCAGGAGTATACAGGGGCGGACTGACCATTCGAATACTCGGGCACTGCCCGAGGGCCCGGGCTCAGTAGGGGGCCCCATGAAATGCCCCTGGTACCTTTTATAGGCTTTTTTTGAGTGTGGGCAAGGACACAGGGCCCCATGATCCCCTATTGCCCGGGGGCCCCATGAGTTGTCAGTCCACACCTGGGAGTATATATATGTATACACAAAGTGAAGGGATCAGGAGTGTGTTACACACGTAGTGCAGGTGTCAGGAGTATGTACCACAATGTATAGAGGTCAGGAATATGTAACATCCAGGTCAGTGTACATAATAGAACAAAATGTACCCTTCCTTCAGTACAAATCCCCTTATTACAGATCACCTCCCTAAACCTTCCCTAAACTCCCCTTTCCCCCCGAGTACAGATCTCTCCCCCAAAATCATCCCAGTAAAGAGCTCTCTCACCCTAAATCACCCCCAGTAAAACCTGCCCCCTCCGAACCCCCCAGATCTCTCTTCCCCAGCGTAGGCCTTTTCTCTCCAAGCACAGACCTTCCTCCCATATACAGTTTCCCCCATACAGACCACAGCCACCCCCATTACAGACCTTCTCTCCCAGTACATATCTCAGACCCCCCCAGTACACTCAGACACAGCGGAAGGTTAGTGAGGGGGTAGTCCTCAGCAGTGAATATCAGCAGAGGAGAAAATTAGAGGAAGCCAGGAATCTGCAGTGTCTGAGGTCTGTATCAGCCAATGGCTTATAAAAAAAAAGTCAGGCGGTCACTGTGTTGGGGCTCGGGACACCCTGCAAGAGGTGTGGGTACCAAGCACTAGACACCCCTGCACTGCACTGCCAGGTGGCGGGGAACAATGCAGGAATGCTTGTTTCCCAAGGACAGACCCCTCAAAATTTAAAATGTGTGTGTGGTTAGGACAGCAAACATAGCTAACTGGTATATATATATATCGTCAAGCTGGATAAAGTGGCATCATTCTCTTTCTTCAGAAGTTTCTTTGTAATATTCCTGCCATGTCTTCCAAAGCTCTGTGCATTGTTTATATGTATAATATTTAGTGACAGTTTGCATTCTTCTCTGTGCAACCTCTCTTTGTGGTCTGTCATTGAACAATTATCATAGCATATCTGAATACAGATACAATCCAATGCCATTTCTGTCATCCTTAAAATACTGCTGTAATTTCAAGGATGCTACAAAAGAAAAATATTAACTGAATTATGTCAGTCTTGCTTGTTATGTGGTTCATCAACAAATGTAATAGCATGCAATTCTTCAGTAAGGTAATACAAAGTGCAGTAGCCTATAGCAACTATTCAGAATTCTACTACAGAATGACTACAGTGATCTAACATCTGTATGGCTGGTTTTTGGTTGACATGCTGACATTTTCAACATAAATGTATCTTTGACTTGCACCATCAGTAACCACCAGATTTTTAAAATCTTTATTAGGGCAATGTGGCTTCCAAACCTTCCACACATGCCCCGCTTGGAGTCTTATTTGAGAAGAACCCTGAAGAATTCCTTTTTCTGCATGGGGAGGGGGGAGGCAGAGGGGGACTGCCATCCAAAGAGATCCTCTGCACCCCTTTTGTCCACCTCCCCTTCACACCACCTTGTGGGGAGAGTGGACCTTATGGCCACCCCTTCCAATATGGATTTTATTATTTCTAGAATCATAGATAGTCAAACCCTGTGTAACCAACTCAAGGAGCTCACTACACCATCCCATCTGAAGTAACAGTGGAGTGTCCACAAATAACTAGCCAATCTAACCTGAACAAAATAAAGGGCAACATAGCTGATCATCTTAGACCCTGGCTACTGTAAATTCTATCAAACTCTGTGCAGTTTGTGATGCATGCAGTGTTTTGGCAAATTTGGCTTCAGTTG
Source organism: Staurois parvus (assembly GCF_062004578.1). NCBI lineage: Eukaryota > Metazoa > Chordata > Amphibia > Anura > Ranidae > Staurois > Staurois parvus. Next base: position 4,032,598 of record NW_028317941.1, read on the forward strand.
GTACAAAGAAGAAATCTCTATTAACACTATTATGCATACCGTGCAAACCCCACACTCTGTGTGTGAAAATACTGTGAAACTTTTAGTCTGCATGAATAAATTGAGATTCCAAAACAGTACAATTTTTCATATAATATGTACCTTTAATAACTAAAAAGCAGTCTTTGAAGGGGGCAAATGTGTGAGGTCTCCTAAAGACGGATCCTGAGTGCTGATCCAGTGCTACAGCTGCTAATACTCACAGAGTACAGCAACAATCCTCTCCCTTGATGGCGGGAACAAATGGAGTACTTGCCAACATTGTTAACCCCTTCATGCCTAAGGGTGAAACAAACCTAAATGCCTAAGCACAATTTTGAACTGTTAACATGTGTTAGTAAAACTGTACATATCATCACAACTACTTTGTACATCCCCGTGAATTATATTGCATTTTTTTCAGGATAAATTGGGCTTTCATTTGGTGGTAAATGGTAATGGATAGCTCTTGATTTTTTTTTTATTATAAAAGGAAAACTGGCCCAAAATAATTATAAAAAATCTTTTTTTTTATTTAGCTGTGTGTTTCTTGTTACTACCATAACTTACCACCAAAGAACAACCCAAAATAAATTTTACAGCTCTTGACGATCGCAGCAATACCATATATGTGTATGTTATTTGTTGTTTGTACCCATAGTACAGCCCAAAAACAATAGTGCGCATTTTGTTTTTGTCTTTCTTTTTACCAAAAACACACTGACATTGACATTGACACTGATACCCCAAATTTTTTTTAAATCCTGACCTTTGACCCTGACCTTTTGACCTTGACCTTTGACCCTGACTTTGACCCAAACACTAACCCTGGCACTGAACTAGATCAAACCTTGATCTAGGTATTTTTTCTTTATTTTTTCTTTTATTTTTTAATATTTATTTATTTTTTTACAAACATTTTGTTTTATCTCTATGCCAGGAGTCAGAGGAATACAATTTCTCTCTCTCCTCCATTCATAGAGAGAGAAAAAACAAGGGGCCAGGGTGTACAGTGACTGATCACTGTGATAGCCAATCAGATGCTATCACAGCAATCATGTGACCCGGAATCGGGAGTCCCGGGTCCCGATCATTAGAAAGGGACCCAGTGCTCTCAGTAACACTGCGGTCTTTGTGCTGGGAGCGGCGCGCTCCCAGCACAAAGAGAGGTACACAAATGTGCGGCCCCACGGAAAAAAAGCCCAGTTCTGTGAGGCTGCATATTTGTGTTACGTCGGCATCAAGGGGTTGATAGAAGGTCCAAAGTCCAAACAGAAGCCTCTTACTATCCAGGAAGCCCTCGCACATACTGCTGGCAAGATGGCACCAAGTGCCTCCGTGACATAGCCATAGCTGCAGATGGTCTCCCCTCCCACCCCACTGACACATGCTGAAGATGATGCAGCGCTATTGGAGCCTATCTCCCAGTTGGGGAGTGGATTTCAGCGCCAACTGCTAGACCATATTAATGTGATTTTGTGTAAGAGCTGATTCACACATGTGCGATTTAAGCTCAGGTTTCACAGCTAATTGACACAGTAGTTGTTCAGTGGTTTATGTCAGGTTTACATCAGGCTCAGGACAGGATTAGGTCAGGATTTAATGCTGTTCACACATATGTGATTTAGAAAGAGTTCCTATAGAAGTCAATAGCCTGTAATTCACACCCGAACTCAAAGGCACTGCTTAGAAATCGTACATGACTCTTTTTAAGCCACACTGAATCCACACCACCAGTACATCGGGCATATGTGAACAGGCACCACAGGAAACAAAATTTTTTTCACATGTCATGCGGACTGGATGCGGTTCAAACACTAAGATTTTGGACACTACCTCTAAACAAATTACTGCTGTTACCTTGATTAAAGGGATACTGGACATTGGCCAGAGAACTGCAGCACTTGACAGAATGGATACCATTGCTTCTTCCTTAGAAGCACATGATAAAGACAAGAAAACTCTGTACTGCTTGCATGTCTTCAGGATGCAAGGAACAGATCCTGTTGCTCTAATCTGCAAGTCCAAAGACTCCCTGAAAGTATCACAAACTTACTATCAACCTTGATGGCCCTCTTTCAGGAACTAGTTCCATCGCTCCCAATAGAGCGTTTGAAGATGGACTGTGTTCATAGAGCACTTACCAAAAGGTCTGAGGAAGGTCCGCATAGGGAGATTATAGCGCATATATATTATTACAGGACTAAGGAGACACTACTATTGGCTGCAAGAGACTGTCCGTCCTCACAATTTTAGGGGCATGCTTATCAACTATTCCAGGATCTAGCACCCCAATCGCTAAGAGACAGGCAATGAGACACCCTGCTTGAAAACTCTGTCACACCATGGTATTAAATGCAAGATGGGCTTCCCATTCTATTTACACTTTTCCTATCAAGGTGTAGAGCACAGTTGTTGTTCTACTGCAGAAGAAGCGCAATCTTGCCTTCAGTCCCTCCATCCCCTTGCCTTCCCAGAGCCTTCAAAGTTCACAGCAATTGACCACTGCCCAGAAGATGTTTGTTCACTTTCCAGGTTAAAAAGCAGGTCCTATTCGCAGCCCCGGAGATCTCTGGTAGTCCTCCTTAATCCCGAAGAAGATGTAACAGCTATTCTTCACACAGTCCCACACCAGATCCATTTACCTCATGGAACTTGCTTTTTGTTCTCTCCATATGGTCTCAGAACTTGGCTAGGGGCCCAGATAAGTGGTTGTTTTGTTTATTACCTCAAGTTACTTCTTAAAATGCTTTTCTCTTTTTTTTAATATGAGTTAAGTAAGTTGCTGTTTGACTTATCGTCTCAGGACCCCTCTGATTCTTTTTGTGGAGGGCATGTTTGGCTGCATGTGTCTCTCATGCTCCCTTGTTTTCTGCCTAACACTTTTTGCTTCACATCATATTCATTTCTTAGCTGCCAGTGTATGTCTCTAGCCTGGCTATTATAATACTCTGTTGTTTTGATGACAGTATTTTACATTGTACAATATGTCTTCAGTGACTCTTCACATTTGTTAAGTTCTGTTGTTTTTGGTCCTGTGACTTTTTCCATTTGGTAAACTAGGAATCCCCGTCTACTTAAGTGGACAAATGTACCCCTTTAATACTTAAATAGGGGGTTTTACGCGTGCTTCTGCTTCTCCCTGATGGCAAATGGAATTAGACTTGGGGGTTGATTTATTAAAACTGGAGAGTGCAAAATCTGGTACATCTCTGCATAGAAACCAATCAGCTTCCAGGCTTTTTGTTAAAGCTTAATTGAAAAAGCTGAAGTTAGAAGCTGATTGACTACCATGCACCACTGCACCAGATTTTCCACTCTCCAGTTTTAGTAAATCAACCCCCCATAGTTTGCAGTAGGAGGGAGGGGGTAAGATCACTGGGTTCATAATAAACAAAATGACTGAGACCCTAACAAGATGGCTGTCACCTACAGCTTCCATGTGCCTAATGTGCAACCATTAGAGCAGTCATTTCACATATTCTCAGGTCCTTGCAGAGACTTGCAATAAGTTTTGTTTGGAGTAATGGCAAACCTAGACTGAAGACGGATACTCTTTTCAGACCATGGGTGGCATAAGAACAATATATCTCAAAATATTACCAGTGACCCAGTTGGCCCAGATCCCTGAATACCATGCTACCTCTGGAACCCCAATTTGGGTGTCCCTAGAGGTTATGGAATGCTGTCCAACTCAAATACAAAATCTACTGTGGATTAATCAGGCAGATAGGCTATCCATTCCTAATCCCATTTTAAGAGATACTATGCAGTTTTAGGAGGCACACAAACACTCTGCGGGGCTACAATCACTGAGCAAACCTTCCATGCCATTTCTTTGTGAGCATTTGGGCCCATGTTTCGTTCCCCCTCTTGCTTTCAAGAGTGGTCCAAGTCGGGGACCACTCAGGTTACCCACCTCTTTATCTGTAAAAAAGTCCTTCCATTCTCCATGCTACAGCAAACCTTTAAACTACCCTCAACAGAAGATGGTGCATTGCTTTTTTCTCGATTTGAATGCTGAGTCATAGGGACCCACATTCCCTATGCATGATCTTGCTTTTTTTAAATATGTTATTTTCATTACTCACATCCCCACTCCCGGCTTACACTCATCAGTGGGTAACAGATCTTAGGATTTGCTTAGACAAAGATGACTGGTCTTGTAATTGGAGCACAATGAAAACTTGCTTCTGCAACATACTTGAGGTAGAAGCTGATTATAAGATCTTTACTTTATGGTATATGGTGCCTTTTAGAATCGCCAGCTTTGTACCTAGTCATTCTCCAACCTGTTTCCGAGGATGTGGGCAACTGGGAACTTTTTTCCATATATGGTGGTCCTACTCGCTGATTCAGCACTTATAGGACAGGATATTTCCCTCAAGGCAGGATATTTCCCTCCTCTACATAAAGCCCCCTGATATGCTCAAGGTGCAATTTTAACTTTTGATCCATTTTCTTATTGCTGCCAAACAGACAATAGCCATTGTGTGGAAAACTTCCACTCTCTTTATAGTTGAAACAAAATCTCGGATTACACAAGCAATGTTAAATGAAAAAGTTGAGTTCAGAGTAACTGATACAATGCAACAATACTCAGCTGTGTGGTACCCCTGGTTCATGCATTTTCTCCCAGCTGGAATGGACTGTAGTCTCTTTAGTTTTAGAGGAAGAGCTGGACCATCACCGTCTGACTTGTCTCTCCTCTCTTTTCTTTTTTCTTAAGATGCCTGTCTACCCTACCTTCTCCTTTTTTTTTTATTCTTTCCCTATACTTTGTGACCCTCATTGCCTGATTACTACCTTTATTGAGATCTCATCTATCGAGCCATCACATATCTGCAGGTCCTTTATATTTCATTCTCATTCAATGTAGAGCAATATGGTGCTGTACAATGATATCATAAACACTATGTACCTATCTCATTACCTTTGTTTGTTACTTGCACAAAAGTTTCTGTGCTATAGTTTTTGACTATTTCATGACTTATTTGTTTTTTTGTGTAATATGTTTACAGAAAAATCAATAAAAAATTATTGAACCATGAAAGGCAGTCCTTGAGCTCCACTTCGGTGACTTTGTTTAAGCTGAGAGGATGATATCAGCCTGCTTCCGGCAGGAGACAGCATTTTCTTACCCCCCACACAGTAATCAGACTGTACACTATGTTAGACATTTGTGCATAGAACTAAAAGCTGCACAATCACCAGGAATTACATGTTCGTGTCATCTCTGAGCCAGCACTCAGTCAAGGAAGTAAATGTTAACCTTTGATGATGCCTAGGTAACAATGGTCCTATTCTTCAGGAGAGAAAAGCAAATGAAAGCATCGTCATGGTGGTCCTATGATCTCAGTGAAGAGTAGGTAATACCTACACATTACTTAACCTACAGACATATAACATTAAGATAAATCTGATGCTAGGTCCACTTTAAAGGCTATGTTCACCTTTTGAAAAAAAAAAAATCCATGCACATTTTTGCAGGTAATAGTATGTGCAATTAGTATTTTTTTCTGAGTAACCTGCAGAACATTGCACCAGCATTCAGCAGATCGTGGGTGCAATGCCAGACTCCTGCAGACTCTCAGGATAACTTCTGAAATCTTTCAAGAGGGGATACCTCTTTCCCAGTGAGAGCACATTCACACCAGCAGGTACACATTTTGCTCTGTATAACACACACCTGCTGGTGTGCACTGTATAGTGACAGTGTGATGTGTTACAATACATTACATTGTTTTTTGTTTTGTTTTGTTTTTGTTTTTTTAATTTGTTTTCAACTGTAAACTACTAAATGTCACAAAATGTCAGTTCAATCAACTTTATATACTGCAATGCAACACACTGTATAAAACACATTTTTTCCTATTTTTCCTTGTCCCTACATTGGGCAAGGCTGCCCAATGCATCTGGTGTGAAAGTGCCTTTAGGGCTGTTTCACACCAGCCACTGCACTGCACTGAACAGCGGCTGGTGTACGGTGCAGTTCAGCTGATATCAGGCAGGGGTTACACATACATCTCATTAAAGCAGAGCTCCACTCAAAAGGGAAAGTTCTGCTTGAAAGCTTTGTTCCCCGCTCCCTGTTAAGGATTGGCCCCCTTGAGGAGCAGAGGGGGGGTACCCAAATTTGACAGGTACTCGCTCCCACTTTCGCTGCAATCGCCTAGTCTTGTGGGACACGTGACAGGTCCCAGAAAACTACGGGACCATTCACAGAGTGCAGCGCTGTTCGCACATGTGCAGTGGGCACCCGGCTGTAGTGGGCACCTGGCTGTCACAGCTGGGTGCCCACACTGAAGATGCCAGTGCCAAGGGGACAGAATGGTTGGTCGGTGTGAGGACACCATGGGATCGAGGGACAGGTGAATGTCCATTTTTCTAAAAGTCAGCAGCTACAGTTTTATTTTTTTAAATTCCCACGACCCCTGCTTTAAGATCAAATTCTGGCCACACAGTATGGGACAGTATTGCATGCACACTGCCCTCACACCACTGAAGACTATAAGGGGGCCGGACTGAGTGATGCTAGTGGGAGTAGAAAATGTCCCAGTGTCAGTGAAAGAAAGCAATACCACAGGCTAGGCGGTTAGTGTGAGTAAAAAAATAACGTTCCATCTTTGGGTGTCGATGGAAGGAATTACACCTTATTGTTGGTGTCGTTGCAAGGAATGGTGCCTCATGATATTAGTAGGAGTAAAAGTGCCTTATATCAGTAGGAAGAACAGTGCCCTAAAGGGCCAGATAAATGCAAGCAGAGGGCTGCATATAGCATGTAGGCTGCAGTTTGGAGACCACTGTTTTACTCTATCCAAAAAAAGTTTTGGGTAGAGCTTTAACTTAAACTGAAACCAAAATCAATCAATGCTCCAGTCTGGACAATCATGTTTTGCACACAATGTACACAGAAATAACATGTTATGTTAGTACCCATAGCTACAATGGGAAAAAATATATGATTGTTTTTTTTTTCTTCTTCTAACACCTCACAAAATGGATTCTGCGTTTGGCTAATGGTGTCTAACACAAATTTTGCTTCCTGCATTGGATTATTGGGGTAAAAAGTCATATAGGTACTTGTACATGGCCTACTGCAGTCAGATATTGCTCAGCTCAGCTCTTGATACCAATAGCAGTGTTAATGATAGGTGACAAGGAGGGCACAAGGCATCTTACTGTCCATATCAATCACTTTCTCCAGTTTCCTCAGGGACTCCCAGGAAGGCGAGATCTCTTGACAGTCTGTGAATGCCTCTTTTTAACATCTAATCATCTCCGTCACACTGAACTGATGTATTGTTGTGTTAGGTTTGTCATGTAGCAGGGGGTTATTCAGCCACAAGTAGGAATGATCAAACTTAATATCCAGTCTAAGGTTAAAGCCCTTCAATTACTGTAAGTTTTCATATATGTTATAGAGCAAATATAACAGTCTGAGTATCAATAATATTTGGTTAGTTGTAATTTAAAGATTATTGGCTTTTGTTTTATATTGGTTTTTAGTGAATGTATAAAATCATTGTTTTACAAATAAATGTCTAAAGACCAACTTCAGTATACAGGAAACCAAACCCCACCTCCTGTCACACATTCCTCTCCTCACCCTGAAGCTTTCCAATCCCCAGCTAAAATTAAAAAAATTATGTATATATACACACACTATATTGCCAAAAGTATTAGGACACCCCTTCAGATAATTGGATTCAGGTGTTCCAATCACCTCCATGGCCACAGGTGTATAAAATCAAGCACCTAGGCATGCAGACTGCCTCTACAAACACTTATGAAAGAATGGGTCGCTCTCAGGAGCTCAGTGAATCCAAGTGTGGTACCTTGATAGGTTGCCAGCTGTGCAATAAGTCCATCCGTGAAATTTCCTTGCTACTAAATATTCCACGGTCAACTGTTATTGGTATTATAATAAAGTGGAAGCAACTGGGAACAACAGTAACAACAATAACAGTAACAACAGTAACAACAGTAACTCAGCCACAAAGTGGTAGGTCAAACTGATAGAGTGGGGTCAGAGCATGCTGAAGCACACAGTACGCAGAAGGTACCAACTGTCTGCAGGGTTAATAGCTAAAGACATGCAAACTTTGTCTGGCCTTCAGATTAGCACAACAACAGAGAGCTTCATGGAATGGGTTTCCATGGCCAAGCAGCTGAATCCAAGCCTTACATTATTATTATTAATATACAGGATTTATATAGCGCCAACAGTTTGCATAGCCAAAGCACAATGCAAAGCGTCGGATGCAGTGGTATAAAGCACACTGCCATTGGACTCTAAAACAGTGGAAACGTGTTCTCTGGAGTGACGCGTCTGGGTTTGGCAGTTGCCAGGAGAATGGTACATGCCTGACTGCATTGTGCCAAGTGTAAAGTTTGGTGGAGGGGGGATTATGGTGTGGGTTATTTTTTATATTCAAATATTTTTATTAAAGGATTTTCAACATACAAAACAATGTACATTAACGTTACCATGAATGAGGTTCACATTCAGATATAACAGTCGGTATATGTAAGAAGGGTCCCCACCAATTGGCTGGGGAGGCTGTAGACTTGAGTTGCGCTTACATGAGAGGTATGCTTGGAGTAGTGTGAACCATGCTGGGGTAGAAGTGAGGTTAATATTGGAGAGGGGGCAATGGGGGGAAGGGGGAAGGAAGAGGGCACCAGTTAAGTGCTTAGGTCATAGAATGGAATTATTTTGTAGTTTTATCATTTTATGGAGCAATTAGGGTTTTGTAAACATCGAGACCACTGAAATTTGAATTTCTGGTGTGAAGAATTATGGAAGGCTGTTCTTCTTTCCATCTCACATTGGAGGTTAAGGTCGGATATGAGAGCTGAAAGAGAGGGAGTTTTAGTGGATTTCCACAATTGAGTGATATTGATTTTAGCCGCTGCTAATATGTGGATAATGATGGTGCGTACGTCTGTAGGGAATTTGTCTATTCCTATGTGTAGGAGAGCAAGAGAGGGGTTTGGGGTCACCGGGACTCCTGTGGTTGAGGAGATTAGTTGAAAGACTTTGTTCCAGTAGGATTTGAGGGATTTACATGTCCAAAGTAAATGTATAGTTGATCCTGTTTTTCCACATTGTCTCCAGCATGTAGATGAGTGTTGAGGGTAATATAGTGCGAGTTTAACAGGCGTTAAATACCACTGGTGTAAAATGTGGGTTGTTTTTTAGAGGTTGGGCTTGGCCCCTTAGTTCCAATAAAGGGAACTCTTAAGGCATCAGCATACCAAGACAATTTGGACAATTTCATGATCCCAACTTTGTGGGAGCAGTTTGGGGATGGCCGCTTCTTATTCTAACATGACTGTGCACCAGTGCACAAAGCAAGGTCCATAAAGACATGGATGAGAGAGTTTGGGGTGGAGGAACTTGACTGGCCTGCACAGAGTCCTGACCTCAACTTGATAGAACACCGTTGGGAAGAGTTAGAGTGGGGACTGTGAGCCAGGCCTTCTCATCCAACATCAGTGCTGATCTCACAAATGAGCTTCTGGAGAATGGTCAAACCTTCCCACAGACACACTCTTAAACCTTGTGGACAGCCTTCCCAGAAGATTTGAAGCTGTTATAGCTACAAACTCAATATTGAACCCTACAGACTAAGACTGGGCTGCTATTAAAGTTCATCTGCATGTAAAGGCAGGTGTCCCAATATTTTGGCAATCTATATATATATATATATATATATATACCCCTTTTTTCTGTTTTCAGTCTGATAACATGAAGTCATGGTTCCTCTACTTTGGGCAGTGAGCAGGTCCTACATGCACTTAGAACGTGGCCACTTGAGGTGGGACGTGGGTGGCTTGTTGATGCATCAGGGTGGCTTGTTGATGCACTCCAATGTTCCTTGATACAATAGGTTCACAGGGAGTAGGTTAAAGTGTTACTAAACCCACAACAGTAAAATTAGTCTGTATATGCAGTAACGCATGCTTGTTATACTCACAGTGGAAACTAAGGGGTTAATCCTCTGCATTGTGTAAAAAGGCTTTTTGATCCTTTCTTGTCTGCCCCTCCTCTTGTTCAAATGACCACCTGATACAAAATGAATCCTTAGCCTCATGCACATGCTCAGTTTGTTGTGCATTGCTAGAGAGGTTTTTTTTTCTTGGGAGAGTGCAGTGTCTTGGGTTTCAGTAACACTTTAAATAAGGTGTCAATCAACATAAAAGACCACCAGCACTGTTCCACGGAGTAAAATACACAGGACAGCACAGGATCATGGAGAAGGTAAGTACCGCCTGATATTTTTTTTGACAAGGGGGAAGTAAAACATCCTTTTAAAAAATGAGGCTGAGGTTAGTCTTTAATTTAACCGCTTCCCCTCCGCCCTATAGCAGAAATACTGCTACAGGGTGGCAGGGGTACGCAAAATCACGTATATATATGTGATTTTGCAGTTCCGGGTAGGGGGCACAAGCGAGCCACATGCGCCCTACCCGTGCCACCATTCATGGCCTCAGCTGTCAATCACTGAGTCCCAGCTGGTGATTACTCGCCGGCACCTGGTGATCGCTGATTATCTCCGATGGAAGAAAGACCTGTATGTAAACAATAGAGATCTCTTCCCTGTCAGCTCGGGAACACTGCTTTGTATGGCTCTGCATAGCAGTGTGCTTACAGTGAAACACAGACACAGCCCACGTAGTAAAACAGCATACAGCACAGAGTTAACCCTTTGATCGCCCCACATGTTAACCCCTTCCTGCCCAGTTCCATTAGTACAGTGTCAGTGCTTTTTATTAGCACTGATCACTGTATTGGTGTCACTGGGGATGGCAGTGACAGAATGCCTGCTGCAGTCCTACAGTCCCACTATAAGTCGCTGATCACCGTCATTACTAGTATTAAAAAAATTCCAGTATTTATTACCATTTGTAAACGCTATAACTTTCATGTAAACCAATTAATTTGCACGTATTGGGATTTTTTTTTAGCAAAGACATGTAGCAGAATACATTTTGGCCTAAATTTATGATGAAATTAGATTTTTTTTATTTTTTTAGTGGATATGTTTTATAGCAAAAACTTTAAAATATTGTTTACTTTTTTCAAAATTGTCAGCCTTTTTTGTTTATAGTGCAAAAAAAAATGCACAGGTGATCAAATACCACCAAAAGAAAGCTCTAATTGTGGTGAAAAAAGGACATAAATTTAATTTGGGTGCAGCATTGCATGACCGCGCAATTGTCAGTGCTGTATCGCAAAAAAAATCCTGGTCAGGAAGGGGGGTAAATCCGCTGGAGGGCAAGTGGTTAATATGCTGTAGCTTCTTCATGGTCTAAACACAGCTGGGGGTGGTCCTAAACCAATCTGTGCTGCTCAAATACAGAACTACAGTGTAGTTTACAATGAGGTCTTTGAGAGGGTAGAAGAGGAATGCTTACATAAAAATTGTGTTGTAGCTGTTTGCCAGAAGTTCAGCTAAATTAATTTAAAGTAGTTGTAAAGGCTATTTTTTTTTACCTTTCATGTTCAGCTCCCCCCCAGTCCCCCAAATAATTACCTGAGCCAGATTGTGATCCAGTGGTTTGCCCAACAGCAGCAGCACTGCTCTCTCTCTCTCTCTCTCTCTCTCTCTCTCAGGAACTGAGGCAGCAGTGACAGCCATTGGCCATTGGCTCCTATTGCTGTCAATCAAATCCTGTGAGGAGAGAGCTGGGGCAGAGCCAAGCTCCACTGTGCGTGCCAATAGATGGACACAGCCTGGATCGGAATTGAGCCCACACACGTGCCACCAAAGGTAGCAGCTTCCTATTGTGGCCCACAGAAAAGAGGAGGAGCGGAGAGTGCCAGCAGGGGACTCCAGAAGAAGAAGATCGGGGACACTCTGTACAATACAGTTGCATAGAGCAGGTAAGTATGACATGTTTGTTATGTTAAAAAAAAACTTCACTTAAGGTACTATAAAAAAGAACCTTTACCATCACTTTAAGTAAAATAGCTGTTCCCTGACTCTTGGCATATTGATGGTAACTTTACTGGTCTAATAAGTCAATAGGTGATATTTTGCTATGATTTATTTAAATGTTTAAAGACAGGTTTCAACCTACATTAACCTGCTAAATTATGGGATTGATTTTTCAGTTAGTAGCAGCCAGCTATGGATCAGCTGAAATGTGGACCCCCAGGTTATTCACACAGAGATAAGGGATCGCAAAGGGGAGTCAGAACAAAGTGCAGTCTGTCTAATACTGTTTGCTCATCGCTAGCTACTAGCCATTCTTGTCACAGTACATCCCTTCCTCCCATAAACTATTCATTTCTGAGCTGACATTTGTTAAACTCCGTCCATAATGACCATCTGTGAAGTTGGGTTACAATCATTTTCTTCCTATCATCCTTGGTGTGATAATAAATGTGGCTGTAAAAAAACCATGTTAAGCTACAGGGACAGATGAAGGCAGATGCCTATGGAGAGGGATTGCTGATGACCTCTAAACCTTTGTCTACTATGTTTAAGATGATGCTCTAAAATCAATGAGCTGATAATGTTCACCTGCATGCGGCTATCTCCCCCCTCTCTTTATCTGTGTACGGAAGCAGCATACTGTACATATCTGCCTTGAGCATTGCACAGGTTGCTTAGAGAGAATATGTGTAGGCAGAAGGATTGCTTTTGTATGCTTGTGTAGGAGGAAAGTATGTGTATGTGAACTTACTATATAACATACTGCATATTCTGTTGTATAACTGAAAACATTGCTGATAATTTGCTATGCAGTTTGCATCCCTCAGTAATAAATGTTGATTTTATGTGTTAGAAGGTAATAGCATTCGTTTGTGACTCAATACCAGTTGCAATAGGGTATTCTTAGAGTCACAATGTTGCAGGTACTTGCCTAATTCCTTCACTTTTTCATCTTCATGTGCAAATCATGGACACATTGTTAAAAATAATATGCAAACATACTGTATATTTGCAAAAGCAAGGTCTTATAGTAAATGTGGGATTTGCCTAGGCAGGGCAAAACAGGTTGACTTTATGTTGTCCCTCTCCAACAGTATATATAATTACCTTCCTTTTGCTCCAAGGTGCTCTGTCCATCAACTGGAAAAACTGAAATCTCATGTAAGCTATAAACCAATGGAGTGGGCTCTAAAGGCTAGAACACTTGGGCCGAATATCAGCAGATTCAACTGAGATTGGCCAAAATTCAGCCCATATGTACAGCAATCTGTCCAACAGAAGCCAGCCTAATGACCAGTTTTTATTGAATGGGCATGCAGGAAAACCAGCATCCAAGCAGTGATTACAGCCAATGGCTGTGAGCATTGATCACTGTGTTCTAGGCGGGGGGGGGGGGGGTAGTCCCCCTGTCAGAACACAATAGCACAGGGAGATCGCTGCACTAACATTTCCTAGTTAGTACAGAAACCTCTCCATTTTTTTTGTCCAGCCTGCAAGTTTGAATGAAAAATAGGTCCCCTTGTGTACTTAGCATTATACAGGGCTAAGGACTCTGTGTTGCAACAGTATTTGTTGTAAATGACATACTCCTATGGGCTCCGCTTTGTATGTTAAACGGTATGTTGCATAACTCCTGACCACTACACTCTTTATGCTATGTTGTACATTACATAACTTTTGGCCAAAGAGTTTGCCTCACCTTGTTGCTACGTAGTTTCCACCTATTTGTGCAAAGTGCTGAAAGATATTGGGCTGGTATCAAAATAGAAAAGGGACTGCACACTCGGCATTCCTTAGCTATTAGAATACCAGACCTCACACCTAGTATGCTAAATTGGATATTCCTGGGTGGGGGGCTGCATGCTGTTTTTTTTATGGGGGGTTACACTATATAATTAACTAGAAATGGCCCATATACAAAAAACTTAAGAGTGCCACTCAAAGCAGAAATGCTGCACAATCAAAATCCAGTCACTATTTAGAGAGTTAAAAATACGGTTGCAGCCTGAACTCCTCCTGGCATGTTTTACCCTGGCTATGAGGCTTACTAATAGAGAAGCCCTGCAGACGGGACAAAACATGTCAGAGGAGCATAGCCAGGAGGAGTTCAGGCTGAAGCCATATTTTTACGTCTATAAATAACCAGAAGTCATGAACCTATACTGAAAACATAAGTTCAGCACTTTCCATACCCAATGATTGCAATCATTGAAAATGTAATGATTCAACAGCTCAAACACACAAATAGAATTGAAAATTAGGTTAAGGAAATGCCAGGTGAATGTGCATGGATGGTAACATTCACTAATTTCTTTTATGGGGTGAATGTAACAGTATATATGTTTTACTGTTGAATAACAGATATTGTTAAATGTCAGAGAATATTCTTGCCCTGACAGACTTCTCTTGGGTACAGTCACAATAGAGCACTCTGTGTTTTATACAACATTTGGAGCCCCGATAAGCCCTCACGAAATACCTGGTGTTTCTAGGGGACCAAAGCAACCAATAGCCAAGGCTGAATACTGTCATGTGGAGAGGTGAGTGACATGATTAACCCAATGTAAGCTAGATACCATCTAACATGTAGCTTACATAGCATTTGGACTCCTGGCTCCAATGGAGCAACAGAGTGGTGTGAGAGCAGGGGTGAGTATGAGTGGGTCAGGGAGCAACCTTGAAAAGACTTTGGGGAAAATATATCAATTTTGTAGCACAGCAAGTCAATGCTAAACAGGAGCAGTGAGAAAGATTATGCAACAAATTTACTACTAGGTTACCACTGAATTCATAAATTCCTTCCTCAGTTGCTCTAAAGATTCACTGCAACAGGATGAAACCTAAATGTTGACCACTTCTTAATTACCCAACTGTTTAGAGCAGCCTTTCTCAACCAGGATTCTGAGGAAGCCTAGGGTTCCTCCAGAGGTTGTTAGGAGTTACTAGATCAATGCACAACTTCTGCCTCTAAGACGAGTAACCACTGGTACCAATGATCATTTTAACTGTCTGCAGTCTTCCCACTGACCACACAAAAGTAAGAAGCATTCTCCCCATTGACCATCACACCAATGTATCATGAGCTGTAGACTGAGGCGGACTGACAACTCATGGGCACCCCGGGCAATAGGGGATCATGGGGCCCCTGTGTCCTTGCCCAAATGCAAAAGCCTATGAAAAAGGTACCAGGGGCATTTCATGGGGCCCCCTACTGACCCCGGGCCCTCGGGCAGTGCCCGAGTTTCCAAATGGTCAGTCCGCCCCTGGTTGTAGACCCACTATTCATTGTCAGATGTTCCGTAAAACCCAAAAGTTCTTCCAAGGTTTCCTTAACATCAAAAAGTCTGAGAAAGCTGGCCATACACTAGAAGAATTTCATTTAAAAACATTTCTTTCAGAAACATTTGTTCGGCTTTCAAATGGTTAGTGGTGTTAAATTTTCATCTTTTACTGCAGTGATGAGAAAATTAGAAGGAGCAGGATGGAATTTTTTTCTCAAATAGAGAAATTTCTAACAGTGAATGTGATATTCATTTGAGAAATTACATCATTCCAAAATTGAATTTTTAAAGTACTTTTGAATGACATTGTCATCAAATGTTTCAATGAGAATTTTCATACAAATGTCCTTTCGTATGACCATTCGTTTGTCTTTGACCAGCTTTAAAGTTAACATTTGCCTCATCTACAGTGATAGATTTGTCTCAGACCTTTGCAAACCTGTTGCTATTGGCTGACCAGAAATACAGACACAGAGATTGCAAATACACAAGCAAACTGTTGCAAATACTTTGTATTAGAGGCAGCCTAGCTTGCATCAAATTGTGTTACTAATTTTCTTGATAACTGTACCCCTCTGTCTTTTTAAAGTATACAAGAGCAATGAGATGGAGAACGCACAAGAAATGACTCATGCCAGACTATTACTAATAGGAAATTCATATATAAATGTTTACATACACTACAAATCAAGCATTTATTGTTTTTGTCTTCTACTGAATGCTGAGGTATGACAGCATGCTCTGATTTGCTCACTAGTTAGAACATGAAGGAAATAGATACTGAATGTTCCAAGATGTTTTTATAAGCTGTAAGTGTCTGATGTGTCCAATGAAAATTTTCAGTTTAAAAATAGTTATATTGTCGCTTTACATAAGTGTACATTTATGGCATTCTTTTTTTTTTGCAACATTAAATGCTACCCCATATTACGGAGCTAAGAGCAGCTATGTGCATAGACACATTCCAGGGAATTGCATTATAATGGTGCAGGAGACTTTTATTAATTCCGTGCACTAGAAATTTGCATTTTGTTTCCTTACGATTTGTTTTTCAGACGAAAATGCCATTTTCAGAGATTAGGATGTGTATGAATCTCCGAATGGACATAGCAATAAATGTCAACGAATCAAAAAAAAGTTAAAAAAATGCATTTGTTTCATTTGTTTTATTTGGATGACCTCACATGATGAGAAAGTAGTTTGTGCCCATGAGGAAATTACTTTTTAATTTAATTTGGTTAATGAAAGGATCCAAATTTTGTTCCATTCGTTATTTCGGATGCACATGACACCAGTTGAGATTGTTCAATCAGCTCATGCCATTTCTCTTGGTGGGTTGGAATAGCGTCCAAAAATATTGAATTCTTCTGATTCAAATCCGTCCGATAATATATTGAATATATAGCAATCTTTCAGAAAAACTGCACTAATTAATCAATTCAACATAATGACTGACAAAACAAATTCTTTAATGAACAATTGCATCCAAAATGAAATGAATATTTCCAGCATGCACGTGTCTAGCATGCACAAAATTAAGTAATCAGATAAACCTGTTTCAAGTTTATCTGTATCACCCATGCCAGTATCTATTCAGAGCAAAATTTAAACTGGTGAAAGGTCTGCACTTGATTTACAGAGGGAATGTGGCAGTTTTCCATATAGAAAACTGACGCAGACTCCTGTCAGGTCAGAGCTGGCATATGGGATGTGAGCTGTCAGGAGACTGTACACCTCCCTCTCTCTGCCCATGCAGTGATTACACTACATGACCAGAGCCTGCACAGCCCTCCTCCTCCCTCCCATTCTAAACTGCGAAAGGAGTGGGTATGGGCAGAGGAATCAGAGGATGAAGCTCCAGCCTTCTCGGGGGATCAGGAAGAAAATTTTTTCCCTGCAGGAGCAAACTGGATCATGCTTTGCTGGGTTTTTTGCCTTCCTCTGGATCAACTGTGGGTATAGGATTATAATTTTTTTTTTAATCGTTGAACTGGATGGACTTTTGTCTTTTTTCAGCCAGACTAACTATGTAACTATGTAACTATGTCACTGCAGAACAAAGCACTGATTACTTCTAATTAACAAGGGAGCCTTTTGCACCCATTTTGTTAATTAGGAGCAGCATCTACTTAATTTGTTAGGTTTAGAAGAGTGGTGCCAGCATTGCACTTGCCCCACTCTTTGTTATTGACGCATTGGCTATGATAGAGCTGCATTCAGATTTGTAAAAAAATAAACACAGTTTGGATTTGAAAGTGATATTTTTTGTGCCCATGGGCATGATCCCTTACTGATAGATAACATCTTTAACATTCAATTGTGAACTGTATATTGTCACAGAGAGAAACCTGGCCACCTTAAAATTGGAACATACACAATAGGCAATAGATATGACAGCAACATGTACAGCAAAACGGAACAAGGCTGGTGATGAATTCATGCAGACTTTATTGTCTCGTTGCACTGCTTTACACATTTATTAACGATGGTCAGAAAATGGAGTTAAATGTTAATTGTAAGATATTTATATGAAGAAAAGGTCATTTGAGTGCCATTTACACACAGTAACATTTAGTGGTCTCAGCCTTATGCTGGCCATGCGCATGAAAATAAATCAATTATTTGTCAAAGATTCAATCTTTGCTTGTTTGAGAACACAAAAAGATCAATTTGATCATCTATGTTCATGAAAATAGTTGGTTATTATTCAAATCACCTATTTAGTGCAGTTGATTTAAAAAGATTGGATTTTTTTCATCCACGGGATCATTATATTGAACCGTCATATTGCTAGGTGTATGGTCAACATTAGACTGACGAAAAAGCATTCAAGATAATAGCTCTTTGTCATCCTTAATGGCTATGTTTTTGTACATTTGCATGATGCAAAGCTTCAACCTTCACCTTCTCCTACATTGAGCCAACGTCAGTTTCCGTTCTGCTACGCTAGGCTACAGGGACATTGCACAAAAGTCCTTTAGATTCAACGCTAATGTGTGTGTATGTGCCAGAAATCTGTATGTGTGTCTCATAGGGTAGTGTGTGCTTGCTCCTGTGTGTGCATGTGTTCAGGGCACAGAGTCATTTCTATTCTTTCTGAATGTGTGGGAGCTGGGAGCTCGGTTACCAGAGCAACGCAGGGATGTAAGAGGCATGGGGAGTGAGGAGGGAGCGCTGAGAACCTGCATCTAGCTCAGAGTTTGGGAGGATTCCAGGAGGTGGCAGGACCACCCTGTAGTAATCTAATGACAATGTGATCCCTGGCGTGCCAATTCCGCCCTTAGCTCACCAGCTCTTGCCATCTGTGGTATATTAAAGCAGAACTCCAGCCCCCCCCCCAAAATAGATCAAAATGAATTGTGCGTAAAAGATATCATAAAACCAGTCTTTTCCTCGATATGCAGCTTCAATCCAGAGATTTTCACCACAGTCCTTTTTTTCTGCCACTAGATGTCCTCAGTCTGATGGCTAGCTTTATTTTACCCCCTTCATCTGAACCCAGGTTATCCAGGACCTGCCCCAGCCTGAAACTGGACAGTGAAAAGAGAAGCTGCCTATCGCTCTTCTTTTTCCTTTGCATTCTTCCTGTCAGTATGTAAATTGATTGGCTTCTTGTATACAGGGCCAGCGCTACCACTAGGCAAACTAGGCAGCCACCTAGGGCACCACCACAGTCACTTAAAATTGGCATGACACAGATCATTTGTTGGTTGGCACTGGTCCACTATCGGTGGCGATGATGAGATGACCCAGTGAACACTGGTGAGCATGTTCAGGTCCTCCAGCCCTGTGACATCATGGAGTAGGCCATGTATTGTACAGTCAGAGTTGGCAGGTCCTGGCTCTGTGGATCCTCCCTCTCTGGCCCCTCCTCTGGGCTCGCTGTCACTGTCAACTCATCCCCCAACCACAGACAGAGCCTGTGTATTATGGTGTATTTCCACTCAGTGATGACTGGCAGCCCAAGAGCTATTCAGACACAGCCCAGCATCCCTCCTCACACCCAACCTGACCTGCCAAGGCTTTGGTCCTGTCTCTTACAGTGGCTTTTCTGCTGATGACAGCTGCCCAGGACATGAGTCAGCTCCTAGACCTCCTGACAGCCTAGCAATGGGTGCCCCCCAGTGCAATAACAGCTGATGTGGTGTGCCTTCTGGCTGTAAGTACCCTCAGCTGTGACCCTCCTCCTGCAGTGCCAGGATCCCTCTGTGTTTGTTGCTGCTTGCACCCCCCCCCCCCCACTGCTTTGCTGCTCCTTGCCTCACCCTGCATGGTGTCATTCTGTTCCATTATGGGTGGAGGTACCAATACACCAACAGGGCACCAACACTTCTGAGTCACGCAGGTAGCATGCCTGTGTGAGGCTGCACATGCCCAGCACACAGTCCAGGGTGGTAGGTGCCCCTCTTTTGGCTTCACAGTTCCCAATATTTATGGTCCTGACCCCAGGAAATACCTCAGATTGTCTGCTGGTCCTCGGAAAAGCCATCTGCCACATAGAAGTAAGTGTAGTTCCCTATACACTCTTATAATGTGGAGTTGAAAACCCGAAAAGGGTTATTCCCAGGTAATCAGTGAAGATTTCCTACTGGGGTCTCAACAGTTCACAATACTAAATTCCTTTACTTTACTCTACAGGGGTACAAAGGTTGACAAAGTTGTTCTAGATCAGGGGTCTCCAAACTTTCTAAACGAAAAGGCCAGTTTGCTTTCCTTCAGACTTCAGGGGGGCCGGACTAAGGCCAGCAGGGATAGAAACTGTCCTGACATAAGTGGAAGTAAACAGTTCCCCATCTTGATGTCAGTGGTAGGAATAGTTCCCCATCTTTTGTGTGAGGGAGGAATAGTGCCCCATCTTCAGTGTCAGTGGGAGGATTAGTTCCCCATTTTTGGTGTCAGTGGAAGGAATAGCCCCCCATCATTGGTGTCAGTGGGAGGAATAGTGCCCCATCATTGGTATCGATGGGAGGATTAGTTCCCCATTTTTGGTGTCAGTGGAAGGAATAGTCCCCCATCATTGGTATCAGTGGGAGGAATAGTGCCCCATCATTGGTATCAGTGGGAGGATTAGTTCCCCATTTTTGGTGTCAGTGGAAGGAAAAGTCCCCCATCATTGGTATCAGTGGGAGGAATAGTGCCCCATCTTTGGTGTCAGTGGGAGGATTAGTTCCCCATTTTTGGTGTCAGTGGAAGGAATAGTCCCCTATCATTGGCGTTAGTGGGAGGAATAGTGCCTTAGTGTTCTTGTCAGTAAGCAGAATAGTGCCTTGTTCCAGGGAGAGGAATAGTGCCCCAAGGGCCAGATAAATGCAAGGAAATGGCCACATCCGGCACCTGGGCTGCAGTTTGGAGAGCACTGTTCTAGATCATCCTTTCTATGCCAGGGTTGTGTGGAGTCCTAGGGTTCCTCATGAAGTTGCTGGGGGTTTACAGAGACCTGAAAACTATTTTAGGGGCACCTCTGTTTTCTATTGTTTTTTAAAATAATTGAAGTTTTGTTTTTTTTAAGGTAAGGGGGTGCAAGTAGCTGGTCTTGCCTAGGGTTCAAAAATGCTCCGGCCCTGCTTGTATAGCTTCTTTCTCTCACATTACAACTCTGCTGTACAGGGACTGCAAGAGTCTGATATCTGGTTAAAATGAATCACTTACTCTGCTTGTATTTAAAAAGTGCATTTATTAAAGTGAAAATGATTACAGGGCTGCATTAATCAGTGTCTTCTATATCTACCTAGAGTTCAGCTTTACCTTTATTAATAAATATAGAATGATCACACGTATCATTATTTTACTGAAGCTATGGAATTTAGCTGTAATAGAATTACAGTGGTCCCTCGTCGTGACATATCCCTTCATTAGTATTTACAGTGTTTGCTTGTACTATCTCCAAGAGCTCCGGAAGAAAAGGGGTAGCCGTGAAGATGTATAGCAATAAATTAAAGGTCCAGCAACCTTTTCACTCCTTGATATTTCCATAGACATGCATATTTATTTTATGTGCCCATCAGAGATGTGCTGCCACTAACATTGCAGAAAAATTATATTTTTAGGTTTGCTTTATCTGTCTTACAATTCATAGAGGTTACACAAGATTATATTCCACATTCTACACCACGTTCATCCTAATGACATAGCATACACACACAAAATGCTTCTCACAAGCATCAAACCAAAGACAGGAGAAGCGTTTTTTGTGAAGCAGAACTCCAGTACTGCAGTGCTTTTTTCTGTCACTAAATGCGCTCAGCCTGATAACCAGCATCAGTTTACCCACTTCTTCTGAGCCCAGATCATCGTGGACTGTTACTGGACGGTGAAAAAGAAGTAGAACAGTGATGAGCTCATCTTTCTATCACTCTTCATTCTAATGTTATCAGCATGCTTCTTGTAAGCAAATAAAATTATTGGCTGCTTGTGCTGCTTCTTCCTCTCACACTCCAGCTCTGCTGTACAGAGACAGCAAGAGGTTGATAACAAGTGGAATTCAGTTTACGTATTTGAAAAAAATAATTGAAACTTTTTTTATGATTACGGAGCTGCATTGATTTGTGTTTTTTATATCTGCCTTTAAATTTAATGAGGCACTTCATACCTGCCTTAAGTGTACATGTTCTGCCTGCATAGGTTTCCTCCAGGTACTCCAGTTTCCTCCCACACTCCAAAGACATGCTGGTAGGTTAATTGGCTCCTGTTTAAATTGGCCCTAGTATGTGTATGTATGGATGTGAGTTAGGGAGCTTAGATTGTAAACTCCTTAAAGATAGGGGATGCTATCAATGTGCAATATATATATATATATAAGTGCTGTGTAAATTGTCAGCACTATATAAGCGCTTGCAATAAATACAGCAAAAACTATGAATGGTAAGTTAGAAGGGAGATGTTTAATGTAAACCTGTGTTCAAAGAACTAGGAAAGCTGATCTGCCCTTCAGAAAATGTTAGTTGCCCTGTTTACTGTATCATGCTGATCTAGTGGTTGAAATACTAAATTAATAACCCATAGCAAAATATGCATGTCTGGATTTTACCTGGCTTGCTGCATACATGTTCCTTGTCAGTGACTCAAAAAATGTTGACTTTTGGGTTTGGGTGTCAGCATGCGAGCCAGACAGCTAGTATTTTCATATCATAACCCCCTTATCTGGTGTTGGCATCCCATCACAAATGCTTTGTTCCCCCCACACAACCCCACCACACACACACGCTCACACCCAAACCCACACCTAAACGTCTTCCCATCCTATGACAATAGATTGTTCAAGTCATTCTTTCCTGATGTTACAGATCATAAAAAATAATGTACCCTTACCCCCGAAGGAGCCGCTGTAGTTTGCCCCTCAGACAGGTCTTTGCCAAATGCTCACACTTTCGCTCGTTGTCGCCAATGATCAATCTAGGGGATGTTTGTATTTGTTGTTTTATTGGAGAACGTGGATAGGGATGGGGAATTTAGTAGGATACTCTAAGAACAGAACTAATTACAATGAGGACACTATCTGATCTCTTAGTCAAGAAGCAGATAAAAGATTTCTTCTTTGTAGTAACAATAACTTCAGGTTAGAGCAAAGTCCCTTGCATCAAAGAGTAAATGGACAAAGCTCTTCAGAACACCAGCCAGTGTCCCCTTTTTCCAGACCCACGCTGACGATAAAGCACCAGAGGGGTAGCAAAGCACACAAAATCACTCTTTGTCTGAACTCACAAAGACAAAATGGTACCCTCTTTCCAATCTTCCAAGCGACACCAGACAGACCTTTGGCAGACAGCTCCTCTCAGCTTGCTGATAAACCAGGGTCATTCTCTCTAGAATCAAGCCCTCAAGTCACCCGGGTCATTCTTTCTAGATTCAGGCCCTCAGGTCACCCGGGTCATTCTCTCTAGATTCAGGCCCTCAGGTCACCCGTGTCATTCTCTCTAGATTCAGGCCCTCAGGTCACCCGGGTCATTCTCTCTATAATCAGGTCCTCAGGTCACCCGTGTCATTTTCTCTAGATTCAGGCCCTCAGGTCGCCCGTGTCATTCTCTCTAGATTCAGGCCCTCAGGTCACCTGGGTCATTCTCTCTAGATTCAGGCCCTCAGGTTACCCGGGTCCTTCTCTCTAGATTCAGGCCCTCAGGTCACCCGTGTCCTTCTCTCTAGATTCAGGCCCTCAGGTCGGCCGTGTCATTCTCTCTAGATTCAGACCCTCAGGTCGCCCAGGTCATTCTCTCTAGATTCGGGCCCTCAGGTCGACCGGGTCACTCACTCTAGAATTAGGCTCTCAGGTCACCCACCTGAGGCCGCAGGCAGCAGGTGCCAGGGGAGGCAGCTGATACTCCCCCTGGTCAGGTACAATCCACTCCTGAGAAAGACCCAGGGCTCAGTATGCACAAAAAATAAATACCTTCTCCCAGTATTCTTCAGGGCTGCACTCCCTGGGATTGGCTGGAGTGGCATTAATATACTGTGTTCTGCATGAGTTCCATCTATGTGTCCAGAATCTTCCTAGGTTGCTTGGATACAAAGGAAAACAGGCAGTATTAATAGCACTTGAACACACTGAACAGCCATAATAAACAATTGTAGCTCTCTGTTAAGCAGAAAGCCTAATTAAACTATCCTGACAGGAAGGTGCAACACTAATATACCTGACTGGAGCTACGATACTAGATGATATTAGCAGGTGGTGCGTAGGTTAAGGCCTCATGTACACTGCAGCTTATAAACTGACATTCAGGAGCTGTTCAGCGTTTTTTTCAGCAGCCCCTGAACTCTCCCTAATGTTTTCCTATGTATCCATGTACACTATGTCGTTTACAGGCAGTTGAGTTTACAGTCGTTTTTTTGAACGCACCAAACTTGCATTCGGGAGTAGATTTTACCGGCGTTTCAAACGCCAAATGCTTGTAAACTCGTGTAAAAGCTTGTAAACACGGTTAACTGCGTTTATAAGCGTTTGTGTGTAGAAGCATTTTTTAACTGTTCCGTGTCCAGATGCTGTCCAGAGCCTTTTTTCATAATCAGAAATGCATGCAAAGCGTTTTCCTGGTACTCAAATGGACCTAGTACACCAGCGCAGTCAGTTCCAGGTTTTTGTGTGAAGGAAAA
The DNA here is from genome assembly GCF_062004578.1 of Staurois parvus. Lineage (NCBI taxonomy): Eukaryota > Metazoa > Chordata > Amphibia > Anura > Ranidae > Staurois > Staurois parvus. Next base: position 4,056,932 of record NW_028317941.1, read on the forward strand.
AATGGTAGAACGTGCTGCATTATGTTCATGATGGGATCCATAATGAATACAACCAGAAAAGACAGGTAATCTCAACACATACTGCTCTCTCTGCTTCTGATATCTCTATTTATCTCAAAATGTCTGAAACAGTTAATTTTTTTTACTATTTTTGCATTCTGGGCATTTGGGAAGGTCTCCTGAGGTTATCTTTTAAAAATGCTTCTAAATGCAAACGCACATGAGCGCGCATAAATGCGGTATGCAAACACGGCTAAACTGATGTTTTTTAACCTACGTTTTCCAGCAGTCAGTTTCCATCATTTAGAAGAGTTTTCCAAATGCTCCGTGTACATGAGCCCTAAGTCTTGAATTGCAGCTCCCATCTTGAGGAAGGGATTTATAAATATTTATGACTCTTTGGGAAATAGTTGTTGAGGGACTTTAAACTGGAAATGCTTTATCTAAGGGCTAATTCACACAGACGTTTTACTGCATTGTAAAATACCTGTCACCACAAGGACACACAGAAAACACTTGTTTCCTATGTGTTCCATTCACACTGCAACTCAGCTCAGAGTTGAGCTGCAGTGTGCTTCAATAAAATGCAGCAATGCACTGCACAGAATTGCATGGCATTGTACAGCAGAGTAGAGCATGGTGCAGCTGTACAGCACCATGAATGAAGTTTTCATTTTTTTTTTATTTTTTGTCCAAAATAAAAAAAAAATTGTACACCACACTGCCCCCTAGCACAGACAGGAGCAGACAGCTGCTGGAGAGGTAAAGCTCTCTGGCAGCTGTCCGTTCCTGTGTGAACCCAACCTCAAATCAATCCATTGTAAATTCCTGTTTCAATTAGGATGTATAGCTTATATTATATTTAATATAGTAGAATATGCAGTACTCTGTGCCTATTTAAATTTCATATTACTTCCAGTGAAAAGCACAGGCACATTGAGGGGAATTATTAAAAGTGTCTCAGACTAGCTCTATCCCAACTGGTACCAATAAGCTTCTATCTGTATATTTTTCCACACATCTTACAAAATGAAAATGTAAAAGTTGATTGGCTGCACTCCAGTTGAATCAAAGTTTGTCTCTGACACTTTTTATTAACCACTTGCCCTCCAGAGGATCTACCCCTCTTCCTGACCAGGCCATTTTTTGCAATGTGGCGCTGCATTACTTTAACTGACAATTGCACAGTCATGCAACGCTGTACATAAATTAAATTTATGTTCTTTTTTCCCCACACATAGAGCTTTCTTTCGGTGGTATTTGATCACCTGTGGATTTTTTTTTTTTGCGCTATAAACAAAAAAAGACCAACAGTTTTGAAAAAAAAACCTATATTTTTGACCTTTTACTATAAAACATATCCAAAAAGAATTTTAAAAAATCGAATTTCTTCATAAATGTAGGCCAAAATGTATTCTGCTACATGTCTTTGCTAAAAATGTAAATGGATAGGTTTACGTGAACGTTATAGCATCTACAAATGGCGGTAAATATACTGGAATTTTTTTTTTTTTTTATACAAGCAATGGCGGTGATCAGCGACTTACAGTGGGACTGTGGAGGGCATTCTGACACTGGGTGGGAACTGACTAACTGCCACTGACATCCCTAGTGACACTAATACAGTGATCAGTGCTAACAAAAAACTATTGACACTGGGCAGGAAGGGGTTAACATCTGGGGCAATTAGAGGCTTAACTATGTGCTGTGTGTGTTTTACTGTGTGCTGTGTTTTACTAGGGAGACATGCTGTTTTATATCTCTCTGATGTCCATTCTGACAGGAGAGAGACCTGTGTTGTTTATGCACAGGTCTCTCCCCTGTCAGCTTTCCCCAATGATCGTCGAGTGCCGTCCGGGAATCGCCAGCCGAGACCTGGTGATTGACATCTCTAGCCACCAATAGCGGCATGGGTAGGACAGCGTACAACCCAGAAATGCAAATCACATATATATACGTGATTTTGTGCAGCCATGCCGCCCTGTAGCAGCACTTCTGCTGGATATCTATACTGATATGGATTGTGTAATGTGTTAGGAGCATAAGGATACCCCATCATTTGATGGAAATTAAAATTATCAACCTACAGAGGACTGAATTCAAAGATACCCCGATAATCAAAGTGAAAAAATAATGCAGCAGGCTAGTCCATGTTGCTGAAATTTCATTGCAACTCAAAATGGTACTCAGTAGCTTGTATGGTCCCCACTTGCTTGTATGCATGCCTGACAATGTCAAGGCACGCTCCTAACTGATGAAGGATGGTGTCTTGGGGTATTTCCTCCTAGATCTGGACCAAGGCATCACTGAGCTCCTGGACACTCTGAGGTGCAACCAGTGGCGTCGGATGGACTGAAACATAATATCCCAAAGGTGTTCCATTGGATTTAGGCCAGGCTAACTTGGGGGCCATTCAATGGTATCAATTCCTTCATCCTCCAGGAAGGGCCTGCATACCCTCGCCACATGAGGCTGGGCATTGTTATGCACCAGGAGGAACCCAGGACCCACTGCACCAGCGTAGGGTCTGACAATGGCTCCAAGAATTTCATCCTAATACCTAATGGCAGGAAGGTGCTATTGTCTAGACTGTAGGGGTCTGTGCGTCCCTTCATGGATATGCATCCCCAGACCATCACTGACCCACCACCAAAACAGTCATCCTGAACGATGTTACAGGCAGCATAATGTTCTCCATGGCTTCTCCAGACCCTTTCAGGTCTCACATATGCTCAGGGTGAACTGGTCTTCAATGACAAATGCCAATCGAGCTTTATGGTGCCGGGCAGTGAGCACAGGGCCCACTAAAGGACGTCAGGGCCTCAGACTATCCTCATGAAGTCTGTTTCTGATTGTTTGATCAGAGACATTCACACCAGTGGCCTGCTGGAGGTCATTTTGTAGGGCTCTGGCAGTGCTCATCCTGTTCCTCTTTGCACAAAGGAGCAGATACTGGTCCTGCTGATGGGTTAAGGATCTTCTACAGTCCTGTCCAGCTCTCCTAGAGCAACTGCCTGTCTTCTGGAATCTACTCCATGCTCTTGAGAGCACAGAGAGACACAGCAAACCTTAAGGCAATGGCACATATTGATGTGCCATCCTGGAGGAGTTGGACTGCCTGTGCAACCTCTGTAGGGTCCAAGTATCGCCTCATGTTACCAGTAGTGACACTGACCCTAGCCCAGGGGTGGGCAAACTTTTTGACTTGAGGGCCGCAATGGGTTCATATATTGGACCCGGGGGCCGGACTAAGAGTAGATGAATTATGTGTATGTGTCATCCATAGTAAGTATAGTAATATTCCCCCATAGTAAGCATAGTAATTAATCCCCCATATAGTAATTCATCCCCCATAGTAATTCATCCCCCATAGTAATTCATCCCCCATAGTAATTCATCCCCCCTATAGTAATTCATCCCCCCTATAGTAATTCATCCCCCATAGTAATTCATCCCCCATATAGTAATTCATCCCCCATATAGTAATTCATCCCCCATATAGTAATTCATCCCTCATATAGTAATTCATCCCCCATATAGTAATTCATCCCCCATAGTAATTCATCCCCCATATAGTAATTCATCCCCCATAGTAATTCATCCCCCATATAGTAATTCATCCCGCATATAGTAATTCATCCCCCATATAGTAATTCATCCCCCATAGTAATTCATCCCTCATAGTAATTCATCCCCCATATAGTAATTCATCCCCCATATAGTAATTCATCCCGCGTATAGTAATTCATCCCCCATATAGTAATTCATCCCCCATAGTAATTCATCCCTCATATAGTAATTCATCCCCCATATAGTAATTCATCCCCCATATAGTAATTCATCCCCCATAGTAATTCATCCCCCATATAGTAATTCATCCCCCATAGTAATTCATCCCCCATATAGTAATTCATCCCCCCTATAGTAATTCATCTGAAAACTGTGGCGTACATTTGTATTCAGCCCTCTTTACTCTGATACCCCTAACTAAAATCTAGTGGAACCAATTGCCTTCAGAAGTCACCTAATTAGTAATTAGAGTCCACCTGTGTGTCATTTATTTTCAGTATAAATACACTTGTTCTGTGAAGCCCTCAGAGGTTTGTTAGAGAACATTAGTAAACAAACAGCATCATGAAGGCCAAAGGAACTCACTAGACAGGTCAGGGATACAGTTGTGGAGAAGATTAAAGCAGGGTTAGGTTATAAAAAAATATTCTAAACTCTGAACATCTCACAGAGCACTCTTCAATCTATTATACGAAAATGGAAAGAGTATGACACAACTGCAAACCTACCAAGACATGGCCGTCCACCTAAACTGACAGGCTGGGCAAGGAGAACATTAATCAGAGACGCAGCCAAGAGGCCCATGGTAACTCTGGAGGAGCTGCAGAGATCCACAGCTCAGGTGGGAGAATCTGTCCACAGAACGTCTATTACTAGTGCAATCCACAAATCTGGCCTTTATAAAAAAGTGGAAAGAAAAAAGCCATTGTTGAAAGAATGCCATAAGAAGTCCCGTTTTCAGTTTGCAAGAAGCCATGTGGGGGACACAGCAAACATGTGGAAGAAGATGCTCTAGTCAGATAAAACCAAAATTGAACTTTTTGGAATAAAAGCAAAACACTATGTGTGGCAGAAAACTAACACTGCACATCACCCTGAACACACCATCCCACTGTGAAACATGGTGGTGGCAGCATCATGTTGTGGGGATGCCTCTCTTCAGCAGGGACAGAGAAGCTTGTCAGAGTTGATGGGAAGATGGATGGAGCCAAATACAGGGCAATCCTGCAGAAAACCTGTAGAGTCTGCAAAAGACTTGAGACTTAGGCGGAGGTTCACCTTCCAGCTGTCTCCTATGAGGATCTGTCCCCCTCGACGTATCTGCGCATGTGCCAGTTTCAGGCATTAGCAGCCGATCGGCGATCTCCGGCACATGCGCAGGTACGTCGAGGGGGACAGATCCTCATAGGAGACAGATTTTCATGCTACACCGGTCTTCAGGGCGGACTGTGAGAGGAGCCTAGCTCCGCGGGCCGGATTAAAAGGTCCGCCGGGCCGTAGTTTGCCCATTGCTGCCCTAGCCAAATGCAAAACTAGTGAACACCAGTCAGAAAAGATGAGTAGGGAAAAAATTTCAGTCATCTCCACATGTAAAATCATTCCTGTTTTGGGGTTCATCTCATTGTTGCCCATCTAGTGCACTTGTTGTTAAGTTCATTAACACCAAAACAGCCGAAACTGATTAACAACCCCCTCTGCTACTTACAGTAACTGACCAGATCTATATCCCAGGAGTTTAATTGACTTGATGCTATACCCTGATTAAAAAGTGTTCCTTTAATTTTTTGAGCAGTGTATATTTCAAGTATATTCTGTATAAATAAAGTTAAAAAAAACTGTAAACAACTGTCTTTTTAAAGCTGTCTATGGAAATGATTAGAACTTAAGGAATCTGAGATAGTAGGAATACTGTCTACAGAGATATATTCCTATGTAAAGCTGCTTTCTTGTCCAGAAATCCAATAAACGAGAAGTAGTCAAGAATCCAAAAATAGAAAACTATAGAGAAAAAAAATCTCCTCTATTAAGGTGTCAGATGAGTGTGCTGTAATTCACTTGTATTCACTCCCTATTAGAATGCAAAACCCACTTGAAGCAAGTCACAAGCAAGTCAGAAGAAGGTCAACTGCAGAGTTAATGCACATGCCAATTTTGTGATTGATCTCAGAAAAGTCTCAAACTGATGTCACCAACACCAGCTCAAACCCCATCAACAAAGGCCCTAAAATTCTCAGCGAACAAAGTCTTTAGTTCTCTCTTTTCTAATAACCTTTTGTTTTATGACAGTTTAACGAGTGTCTGTTGTGAGCACTGAGCTCTTTCAGGAGATAGAAAAGTCTTGCATCCTGACACTCACTCTGACACTTCTACTCTGAAAGAGAGAGAATACAAGTAAATAATTAAATAAAAAAGCTATCCCTCAGAAGTAAAGTTGCAATATTATAACAATTCAGGAGAAAGCTTGGTGATTGTTTTTTAAAGAGCATTATGAACTGTACAAGCAAATTCATTCTGCATTTGTCAGTTGCTTGTAATGTGAAGATTAGGATGAATATGTATCTAATTACATTAAAACACATAAGCATGGCTTTTTTTCAGTGGGAACGCAGTTCCGACAACTCCAGCACTGAATGTATGTACCGGCAAGGGGTAGTGAGGTTTGTGGGAAGGTCTATTGCTGGGAGGGGTCTATTGTTGCTGGTGGGGTATCTATTGCTTCTGAGGGGGGTCTTATGTTGCTGATGAGGGTCATTTGTTGCTGAGAGGGATCTACTGTTGAAACAGAGATCTGTTGTTGCTGTAGGGGGTCTATTGTTGCTGATTGCAGGAGATTAATTTTACTGATTTTCTTGATATCATTTACAAATTTCATACAGATTACTTAGCACTCCAAAACAATACTTGGGTCTGTATTCTCCGATAGGGGCGGTACTGGGAGGTGGGTAGGGGGTGGAGCCAGGTGATGGTGCTTGGAGGTGGGTAGGGGGGTGGAAGCAAGGGGTAACTCAGAAGGGGGAGCACCTGCACCTATTCTTAGCCCTAAACATATGTATTATTTCAATTCCTGGAAACCTGTCTAGCATCATTAAAGTGTTACTAAATCCAGGACCCTGTATTCACTCTATCTGGTCTCCCACAGTACACACTGCATGTAAATGCAATTGTTTTAGTAAATATAAACTACTAAAAAAAATACCTTTTCTCATTAGCAGCTAGAGCAGTCTTGTGACGTCTATCAGTGTCCAGCAGAGCACTGGTTAAAGCTTGTAGGAGTTATCTTTCTGCTCTTGGAGGATGTAGAACTCCTGACCTCTGTCTGGACAGTGCTGATTGGCCCTGTGCTGATCACATGCACTTTCTCAAGAAGAAGAAAAAAAACATCTCTAACAATGCACACTAAACTGGCCATGTGCAGAGTGACTCCACACAATATGTCTTATCAGGAGATAAGAGGGGGGCACTAGAAGATGAGGAGGATTAGAGAAGGCAGGATCAAACAGCATTTTTATACAATGCAGAGGACTAACCCCTTGGGTTCCAGAGTGAGTTTAACAAGCATGCTTTACTGCATATACAGACTAATTTTACTGTTCTGGGTTTAGTAACACTTTAAATTACTCATGGAGAAAATGCTCAGTGCAAATTTTACTTTTCTTACATGGCCATTCATTTGAGGGTCAAGGGTTATGGTGGGTGCAAATCCCTAAATTTGTCTCTAGGTTCACCACTGTATAAATGTATTCAATTTTAGAACATCTTGTTCAGGGTAAAGTCTAAAAAATATCAGTCTGCCATATACAACAGTACAGGTTTTTTTACTTATTCAGATGCTGTAACAATTTCTTTAACCACTTCAGGACTGTCTGCCTGCATTGCAATGCAGACGGGCAGCTCCTACAGGCATAGAGGCATACCTGTATGTCACTCTCTGCTTCTGGGTTTTGTAATTAGATACAGCAGAATTTTGTCAGCTGGTTCCAGCCAATGATTCATAGCTGGGACCTGCTGATCCGCTGTGTCCAATCACAGCCCAGAGCCCTGTGTTGACAATCAACGCAGGGCTCTGTACAGAGGGAGCAAACACTTTGTTTCTTCTCACTGAACAGCATGGAGATGGGACAGGGAGGTTTTTAGTAAAAAGCAGCACATGATACACACATTAACACTTGTTAGGCACACACTTAACCCCTTGATTACCCTGATATGTTAACCCTTTCACAGCCAGTGTCATTAGTACAGTGACAGTGTATAATATTATCACTGAATCACTGTATTAATGTCACTGCTGATGTCAGTTGGTCAGGTCCCATCTAGTGTCAGTTAGTGTCAGATTGCCCCACAGTCCCACTGTAAGGGCTCGTTCATACCATGGTGCAGAGACGTCGTTTTTTCTGCATGCATTGTGCCCTGTTTACACGATAACACTAGTATCACATGCAAATTTTTTCTGCAACATGTATAGAACTCATTGAAGCACGCATGAAAACTGATGTAAAGTGATGTCTCTGCAAGTAAAATCTGTGCATCAGTTTGCATCAGTTTTTCTGTATGTATGGTGTGAACGAGGCCTTAGTCACTGATCACCGTCATTACTAGTATTAAAAAAATAAATAAATAAATATTACAGTATATATTTCATAGTTTGTAGACACTGTAACTGTCACACAAACCAGTCAAAATACAGTGCCTTGGAAAAATAATCATACCCCTTGAACTTTTCCACATTTTGTCATGTTAAAACTAAAAATGTAAATGTATTTTATTGGGATTTTATGTGATAGATGAACACAAAGTGACACATAATTGTGAAGTGGAAGGAAAATGATAAATGGTTTTCAAAAATTTTTACAAATAAATATCTGAAAAGTGTGGCGTACATTTGTATTCAGCCCTCTTTACTCTGATACCCCTAACTAAAATCTAGTGGAACCAATTGCCTTCAGAAGTCACCTAATTAGTAATTAGAGTCCACCTGTGTGTCATTTATTTTCAGTATAAATACACTTGTTCTGTGAAGCCCTCAGAGGTTTGTTAGAGAACATTAGTAAACAAACAGCATCATGAAGGCCAAAGGAACTCACTAGACAGGTCAGGGATACAGTTGTGGAGAAGATTAAAGCAGGGTTAGGTTATAAAAAAATTTTCCAAACTCTGAACATCTCACAGAGCACTCTTCAATCTATTATACGAAAATGGAAAGAGTATGACACAACTGCAAACCTACCAAGACATGGCCGCCCACCTAAACTGACAGGCCAGGCAAGGAGAGCATTAATCAGAGGAGCAGCCAAGAGGCCCATGGTAACTCTGGAGGAGCTGCAGAGGTCCACAAGTCAGGTGGGAGAATCTGTCCACAGGACATCTATTACTAGTGCAATCCACAAATCTGGCCTTTATAAAAAAGTGGAAAGAAAAAAGCCATTGTTGAAAGAATGCCATAAGAAGTCCTGTTTTCAGTTTGCAAGAAGCCATGTGGGGGACACAGCAAACATGTGGAAGAAGATGCTCTAGTCAGATAAAACCAAAATTGAATTTTTTGGAATAAAAGCAAAACACTATGTGTGGCAGAAAACTAACACTGCACATCACCCTGAACACAGCATCCCCACTGTGAAACATGGTGGTGGCAGCATCATGTTGTGGGGATGCTTCTCTTCAGCAAGGACAGAGAAGCTTGTCAGAGTTGATGGGAAGATGGATGGAGCCAAATACAGGACAATCCTGCAGAAAACCTGTTAGAGTCTGCAAAAGACTTGAGACTTAGGCGGAGGTTCACCTTCCAGCAGGACAACAATCCTAAACATAAAGCCAGAGCTACAATGGAATGGTATAGATCAAAGCATATTCATGTGTTAGAATGGCCCAAAGTCCAGGCCTAAATCCAATATACTGTAGAATCTGTGGCAAGACTTGAAAATTGCTGTTCACAGACGCTCTCCATCGAATCTGACAGAACTTGAGCTATTTTGCAAAGAAAAATGGGCAAAAATTTCAGTCTTTAGATGTGCAAAGCTGGTAGAGACATACCCAAAAAGACTAATTGCAGTGAACGGTGGCTCTACAAAGTATTGACTCAGGGAGGCTGATTACAAATGTATGCAACACTTTTCAGATATTTATTTGTAAAAAATTTTGAAAACCATTTATCATTTTCCTTCGGCTTCACAATTATGTGCCACTTTGTGTTGATCTATAACATAAAATCCCAATAAAATACATTTATATGTTTCATTGTAACTTGACAAAATGTGGAAAATGTCAAGGGGTATGAATACTTTTTCAAGGCACTGTACATTTATTGGGATTTTTTTTTACCAAAGACACGTAGCAGATTACATTTTGACCTAAATTTATGAAGAAAAAATATATATTTTTCATATATTTTTATTGGATATGTTTTATAGCAGAAAGTAAAAATATTGTTTTTTTTTTTTTAATTCGGTCTTTTTTTGTTTATATAACAAATACCATCATCAGAAAGCTCTATTTGTGTGAAAATAACGATATAAATTTAATTGGATATGTTTTATAGCAGAAAGTACAAATATTGTTTTTTTTTTAAATTTCTGTCTTTTTTTGTTTATATAACAAATACCACTATTAGAAAGCTCTATTTGTGTGAAAAAATTATATAAATTTAATTTGGGTACAATGCTATATAACAGCGTAATTACCAGTTAAAGTAGCGCACTGCTAAATAGCAAAAAAATTGTCTGATTATGAAGCGGGTAAAACCTTCCAACGCTCAAATGGTTAATTCAGTGTAAATACTCTTCTCATAGCTTCTCCAATCTTGCCATCAATAATATGTTTTTTTCTGTCACTTCAATCCTCCCAGCCAAAAATGTTTTCAAGCATTGGATCAAACCCCTGCATCAGGGCCAGGTTTGTATTACCGCCAGCCAATAGACCCCTTCTGCAAGGATCATCTCTTTTACATAAAACATTTTCTTGCTTAACAAGTCCTAACTTGATTTAAAATATTTTAATGCTGCATAAAGGTTCAATACAAGATAACTGTATTTCTAATTATGATGGAAAAAAAATGTGTGATCAATGACTGTAAAGGGAAAAGTCATTTTTTTACCCCTACTACCGGACAAGCCAGCTCTGCCTGATGACAAATCCAACCCTACCTTGAACACAGGAATCCTATTCCCATCTGCACTCCAATGTTTTCGCAAAGAAAAACAAAATGGTTAGCACTTCCTCCTGGCAGTACTAGGGTTGTTGGTTTGAATCCCAGCCACAGCACCACCTGCCTGGAGTTTGCATGTTCTCCCTGTGCCTGCGTGGGTTTCCTCCAGGTAATCTGGTATCCTCCCACACTCCAAAGACATGCTGGTAGGTTAATTGGATCCTGTCTAAATTGGCCCTAGTATGTGTATGTATGAATGTGAGTTAGGGACCTTAGATTGTACGCCCCTTGAGAGTTAGGGACTGATGTGAATGCGTAAATTGACGTATAAGTACCTGTAATAAATAAAATAAAAACACCATAGCAACACTTAAACACTTCATGGAATCTGCAGAGGGATGTTTTTGGGTATTGGGTTCATCACTTTTAGGATTGATCAGAAATTTAAATGGGCTGCCCTACATGCGACATTCACACAAAAGAAGTACCAGGCACCTTTTTTTTCTAAATCACATCACACTACAACAAATGGCAAATAGTTACTGTGCACCATGGCGTGTTAGTTGTTTCATTTGAGGTGCCATTAATCAATAATGGCACCTCAGCACGCCTGCTAAAACATAGCATGTTCTCACATGTTCCTGCATGGCAAGATTGTGAATGGAGCCAAAAAGTCTTGTCTCTTATCAGACTGGTTCATGCCACTCCATTGCAACGGTGTGTTATTCAGTGGAGTGCAGGGCGATGCAATCCACCACATCGCACCCAGCTGGAGTCAATACCGTAGAACTTAATAAACTGTCACTTTGTGACATTTCCATAAATTCTCCTAAGAAAAAAGTAAACGGTACAATGCATTGGGATCAAGATTTGTGGCAGATGCATTTATTTTTGTGGATGAATTCAACCTTACCAAATGGAGTTTCTGGTTTTTTTTTAATTTTGCAATTAAATCTTAAATCAATATGAGCCTATTGAACCTCAAAACGTGGATTTGGAAACACCATAATTCCATAATGTCTGTGAATAGAACTTTTTTTTTTGTATTTCTGCATTGGATTCTTAGCTAGGCAATTTGATAGCGTTACATGAAATGATGCTTTATATGAAATGATCTATGCGTACTTGCCTGTGCCTCTTGTGTCAGTGATGAAAATGTGACTGACCATGGTACAGATGGAAATGTCATAGATTTATACGTAGTAGTATTTGTAGATGTCATTCTAGAGGAAGCTACAGCATGAATGTTTAATCACTCAACCGTCATATCCATTGGGAAAGAAAGCTCAGAAAGCATGCATTTTGTCATGTAGAGTAATGTATTCACTGTTGTATTACAGAATTTATATCAAGGTATATTGTTACAGTGAGATTTCCCTTCACTTCCGGCCCCCTAGAAACATCATGATGTGAGAAGAAAAAGCTTTAAAAAATGTGTTAGACAGTTGTTATCGGAAAAAGTTTTTCTCACTTTCAGTTACTGTGACAATGGATACCAGGACAAATAGGGTGAATCCCCAACAGGGACACAAACAGTAATAAAACCTCACAGGGGTTCCAAAACTTCCCTTTTCTATGCAAAACTGAAGAAAAAAAGATTTTTTGGCTTTGCTTTAGATACCCTTTAATTGAAGCCATTGGCACCTGATGGCATAATGGAATCGATATTAATCCTACAAAATAATAAACACAAATAAATGATTGATGGATGAGAAAGTATTTGTTATTGTTCAAAGCTGTCATGATTATCACTATTTAAACTCAAGAACAGATGGGAGGCTGGATTCAGCTGGCCATGGAACAGCTGAGAAGCCAATTGTCCCATTACTTTTGGTCCCTTAACAAGTGGGAGGCACATATGCAAACTGTTGTAATTCCTACACCGTTCACCTGATTTGGATGTAAATACCCTCAAATTAAAGCTGCCAGTCTGCAGTTAAAGCACATCTTGTTCGTTTCATTTCAAATCCATTGTGGTGGTGTATAGAGCCAAAAATGTTAGAATTGTGTTGATGTCCCAATATTTATGGAACTGACTGTACATACAATCCAATGACTGCATCAAACAAACTTCCAAGAGTCCAAGATAATTTAATGATAACATTGATTCATAGCAGAATAAATCCAACGCATGTAGGTTGCCAGACACACTCTTCTTTCATCAGGGCTCAAGAATTTTGACAACACCCAAATGGAAAAGGCAAGAAGATACCAGACAACTCTGCACTGTGATTTACTACTTGGAACAGTTACAGAAGGGCAGGTCATACCAGTGGTAGTGCCTGCAGCCTTTGAAGTGTGCTTGGTCGCTAAAACAAAAGGGATTTATTTGGCTATAAATCAATTTTATTGATTATAGGCTAAACTTGTTCTTTTCATTTTGGATAGAGGATGGGAGTGTTATGACTTCAGTCAGATTTTTGTTTGCCATCTGTGTGCCATTGGGGGAGATTTTCCTTCACTTCCTCTCCCATAGCCAAACAGGAAGTGAGAGGAAATTCCTGCAAATTAGGGGAACTCCTTGATGATCCCCAGGTCACCAGCACTAGTGTCCCCATTGAAAGATTTCCCTTCTATTACTTTTCTGGGGACAACCCAAAATTTGGGATTTTCTTTTACTTTCACTTTCAATTATAATGGTAAACAGGACAGTATGTTCTAATCCTAAAACGAAAAAAAAAAAGTTTTGCCTTTAGTTATAGTTTAAATTACCTTGAACTCTTGGAAGTTGTTTGGAGCTTTAGTTGGATTGTATAATTGTCACTATATCATTTGTTTCCTAACTACAATAATAACAATAAAGAATAAATATATTTTATATATATTATATACAGTACATATAATACAATAATATTATGGTAATATTATATAATACATAATAATAAATATAATAAATTAACCATAATTGTGTCACACTTCTGCAAGGTATTTATAGGTCCTTCACTCATACGGAAATGACTTGAAAGAAAATGATCAAGCAAGTAGCATCTGTAAACTTTAAGGTTGTTTAATAATATATTGGTGGCAATTTGTGTGTGAACATTTTAGTATTCTATCCTTTTTACAATATGCTCTATATACAGTATATAAATGCTTATCCAATATGTGCTCGTTTGCGCAACCATTGACTGGTTTTACCTTTGTCCTGCAGGAGAAGATGAACAGGAAGAAAATCAGAAAGTCAAAACCCAGAGGCCACGGTCAGCTGATGAGCCAGCTGTATATATGGCACAGACAGGTGAGCTACAGCCTACCAATGTGTATTTGTCAATTCTGACCTTGAAAAAACCTTTGACATTGGTTGTTATATGAATGACTGTGTACATCTATAGTGTAGAGCAGTTTGTGATGCTACTGTAGAAAGTGAATCTCCAACTCCTACTTTAAAAAGTATTTTGTTTTTTAAACATACGTAAAAGTAATATAATCTCATTCTAATCAGGAAGTTAATTTCCAGTCTAACAATAATAATTAAAAAAATTAAATTAAGCCTTGTAAGTTTATGAAGAAATAAATGTGCAGTGGCGAAGAATGAACATGTTCACAAATATAGGTTTCAATGTTTAACCTCTTCACACCTGCCGAACGCAAATGTGCGGCCTCCCGGCGTCTGGGCCTAGATGCCGAGCGGCTGCACATTTGCGTTCTATTAAAAAAAAACATATGTGCTGAGAGCGTGCGCCCTGCATGCTCCCAGCACACATGTCTGGTACTCACGGAAAGGTCCCGATCTCCTCTTTCGATCGGGACCTTTCCCGATCATGTGACCGCCGTGACGGTGTGCCACGGCGGCCACATGACCCTAAACCCTGTCCCGCCTCCCAGCTTCTGAAACCCTTAAAGGGCCGGGAGGCGCTGGCGCCAAGGGGGTTAATAAATATTAGGTCCAAATTAGTGGAAATTTCAAATAAGTTATATATTACAGGGATAGAGACAGGTTTTGTAGAGTAAGTTCTTGTTTTGCCACTGATGTTCTGGCAGTGTATGGTATGCAGAGTCTGTATTTGGTTGCTTCTGCTCAGTAACCTCTACCAACATTCAAAATATTATTATACAGGATTTATATAGCGCCAACAGTTTGCTCAGTGCTTTACAATATACCGGGAGACAATACAGCAACAATACAGATCAATACAAGAGGGATAGGAGAGCCCTGCTCCTTGGAGCTTACAATCTAAGAGATTCTAAAGGAGCACCGTATAGCCAAATAGAGGAGGCAGAGGAGGGCAGAAAAGTAGGCAGGGAATAAGTAGAAAACCTCTCCAATTAGCAGAAATATTGTACCATAGAGAGGTCCAAAAACTGTCCTCCAAAGAATTTGTCTATGTGCTTACCTCTGCCTAGCTGGCTACAGAATGTACAGAGACAGCGAGACCTCCAGCAGTTACCAGAATTTTCATGAATGGAAAGGACAGAAGTGGTAGCTAAGGTCCAATCTAATTAATACCATTAATTGTACCTCCCTAGCTGTCATGTTCTTTTATTGCACTGGCATTCATCATCCCTGATCTGTACGAGCTGGCCAGCTAAATCATTGAGAATTTATGCACAGTGGAGCTGCTTGAAAAGACAGTCAGCGGTGACAGCTGTAATCACTTTTACATTCATCTACAACTACCCAAGCAGTATTTTTTTTTTTAGGAAAAAAGTGCTGGGTATAGTGTGAAGAGACTCTGATGGGAAACCAATTAATTTCAACAACAGTCATTCCATAAAATGATATATGCATTTAGTATGTATTTTAGGCATGTTATTTTCTCTCTCATCGATCTTGGATGTGATGTCAGCAGCCCCAGCAGACTCAGAGCTATCACTCAAGTGACACCCTATAGCAGTCATTCTCAACCTTTTTAGCCCAGAGGAACCCCTAAATTATTTTTCATGTGTCAGAAGCACCCTTACTAAGACCAATTAATTGGGAGTCAATGGCCTCTTATATTGATAGGCAGTAGGAATTATGCAACTCTTACAGACAGCTAAAAACATAATTGGTGTCATTCTGCTAGCTTTTCCAAGTGTTGTCAGTCCTTGAAATATGCAAGCACCATCAAAAGGAAGATCAACCAGCCACAGCTCAAGGAATCCCTAGCAACCTCTGGAGGAACCCTGGCTGAGAATGGTTGCCCTATAGCAGGGGTGTCCAAACTTTTTTCAAAGAGGGCCAGATTGGATGAAGTGAACATGGTGGAGGGCCGAACATTTTTCCGAACATTCTTTGAACCATTACAATTAAATGCAAATAAATTATTTTATGCCAAGTTAATTGCAAACGACATACTTTTCATTTCATAACATTAAGATCAACTGACAGCTGAGTTTTCACAATGTATTGAAAATAAATGTAAAAAAAACTTACCTGCACTAATGTGAAGGGTGAAAAAGGTAGCTGGAGCTGAAGTCTCTGCTTGGCAGCCGGGAGGAGAAGAGAAACACACTTCACGCTGGAAGCCCGGCCCTGATGTCACCGCCCTCTGTCGCTCCCAGCAAGGCGCAGTCACGCATGCGCACTGCTCTCAAGCAGAAGACTGTCTGCCACAGAAGGGAGGGCCGTGCGACAGCCGCATTTACACAGACCAGGGAGAACGCGCCGCAGTCAGGCATGCGCACTGCCCTCTGCTCTCAAGCAGAAGACTGTCTGCCATAGAAGGGAGGGCCATGGGAGGGTCACATTACACAGAGCAGGGAGGGCTGTTGGAGGGCCGTATTAAACCGACCCCCGGGCCGTAAATGGCCCGCGGGCCGGACTTTGGACATGCCTGCCCTATAGTATTCCTCTTCTCTCCTTTCCCAACAGAAACATAAAGGTTATGTAGGAAGTTGCAAGGTGGTGAGCTGGGCCAGCAGAGATTAATCAGATGCTCTCATGAGAAGTGAGGGCTATTATATGGCAGTATGAAGGGGGCTGTGCTATAGGGAACTGACTAGTTAAAGCCCAGCTCCTTTATACCTTTATATTAGCAACTCCTCCTCCCACCCACCTCTAAGTAACCGTACAGTATGAAACAAAAGTGTACAAATGCCCATTTTACTTACCTAAAGCCATGGTTATGTGATATTCACTAGCTCTTCTTCGATTTACTTCCTGGGGTTCTTCTCCAGGTGTTCCCATTGCTCCCCGCGAGATGTGGACACCTCCTATTGGTGAAGGTGACATTTCTAGTGGCCAGATCCACTCTCATAGGCTCCAGTGGTAGGAGAACTCAAGGAGATAGTGAATGGATTACTGATCATTAAGACAATAAGTGAGGAAAATGTCTGGTCCCCAGGATAGGATATTACTTTGGCTCATAGAAGAAACTGTGACTGTGATCCATTATACTGCCGGATGGTTTAGGAAGGGGTGTTTGGAATCAAGACTGAGGAGAGAGGTAATTGACACACAATGCACTTTTTAAATGTCATTTTTGAATAGAGCTGGGCTTTAAGTGTGTAAGTTCTACGGCACATCACAATAAAAATAATTTATGGAAAGGAAACATGCTGCAAGTTGGCATTTAAAGGAGAAGTATAGCCAAATCTCTCTTGACTATACTTCTCCATTGGATCACAAGAGTGTAATTTGTTCTATTCTCCTGTGACTTATTTTCAACCAACAGTGAGTTAAAGCTCAGCTAGTCCAGGCTCAGGAAAGATCCTGATTTTACAGCTGGGATCCACCCAGATACCTGGACTATCAGCTGGCTCAGTCTCTCAGCATGCCGCTGAGAGCTTGAGCCTGCCCCTCTCACCTTCTCCACAGCCCAGTACTCCAGCGAGTGCTGGGGCAGCAGAGCACAGAGCGTTGACTGACAGTTACCGGATCTCTGCTAAGACTGGAGGGGAGAACTGAGCGATCAGTGCTATTTGATTGCTCAGTTCTCAGTGTAGAGCAGGTGGGGGACAGCTGAAGCTGGGATCAGGACTGCAGCCATCTAGGAGAGTAGGATTTTTTATTTTTCTATATTCCTAAACTTCTCTTTTAAAATTCTTCATTTTTCTGTGTTTTCATCTGCAGTTTTTTAAGTTGGTGAAAAGGTTTCTTTAAAGCTGAAATCCAAGCAAACCATCATTTTTTTAAATAAAAGAGCCATGCATTTTCTTACTTAAATCTAGGTGTGCTTTAAATATATCTTTCAGATCTGTTTAATACTCCAGGTTGAAACAACTCCTGTATTTTTTCTCTATGCTGGAGCTTTCTTTAGTACACACTGGCCATTGCAGCCTTCTGTACTTGTGCAGGGGGACTGGTCTTTTATCCCCTGCAGTTTTTAGCAGGCAGCCTGTAGGAAAAGGACCTGTTGGGTTCCTCCCACGGTTCTGCTCTCTGCACAGGCTATGCCAGCCATTCTCAACCACGTTTTCATGGAACCCCAAGGTTCCTCCAGAGGTTGCTAGAGGTTCCTTGAGCTGTGGTTGGTTGACCTCTTATTTGATAGTACCTGCATAGTTTGGGGACCAGTGCCTCTTGCCAGAGTCATCAACACCAATAATTATTATTATTATACAGTATTTATATAGCGCCAAAGGGTTTGCTCAGCGCTGTACAATAGCGAGGGGGACAGAACATCAGACAATACAGTAACAATACAATACACAAGGGGTTCGAGGGCCCTGCTCTTTTGAGCTTACAATCTAGGAGGGAGGGGATAATGGTACAGGAGGAAGTGGCTGTGGGGGATGGAGTGGTGGGAGGCGTGGAGGAGATCGGTTGTTAGGTGAGGGTGGGGTAGGCTTCCCTGAAGAGATGGGTTTTCAGGGTGCGCCTGAAGGTGAGGAGGGTAAGTGACAGTCTGATGGATTGGGGTAGGGAGTTCCAGAGGATGGGGGAAGTCCTGGAGAAGTCCTGCAGTCGGGCGTGGGAGGAATCTTTATAGCTGTCAGTAAGGGTTGCATTATTCTTACTGACCACCAAAGTAAGGGGCATTTTTCACTTTGATCCCCAAAAAATTGTTTTTAGCAGGGGTTCCCTGAGACCTGAAAATTAATTCAAAGGCTCATCTAGGGTAAAAAGATTAGAAAATGCTGGTCTATGTGCTGCACAGTGAGGAAATCACTATTTTTGTTCCCTGAGACCTGAAAATTAATTCAAAGGCTCATCTAGGGTAAAAAGATTAGGAAATGCTGGTCTATGTGCTGCACAGTGAGGAAATCACTATTTTTGTTTTTACAAAGTAAAATTTCATGTACACAAAGTGGAATTATGTCTTTTGTGGCTAATGATAAATATATTTAAATGAGAGTTTTTGTGCCTGGAATTCATTTTTAAATGAGCAATCTTCTAGCTGTGGAGCATACCTCTGTGATGAGGCCTGCTGCAACTTTCATTCGGGCTTGCTCGGGATAACCAAATTCTCCAAAACCATTTCCCTAACCTGCCTGAGTATGTGATTCCAATGACACATATCCTACCAACAGGAAGCCATACTTGAGCTGATCTGTGCATGCCACTTTGGTGAGAGAGTTGCTTACATGGATATAGAATAGGGTTAGAGTGCGAAGACTTAAGCTGAGTTTTTTTTTCTTGAGCAATTTACATTTCAAAAGTTTGAGAACCATTTTCTGCTTTCTTGTTATATGAAAATTAAGCATTCTTTGCCTTGCAGCACAGTTTAGAATCTCCTTTAGTCTACATTAGGCTGCAGAAACAAGTAAATGAAATACAACACAGTCTTATTCCCAAAGAAAATGGACAGGTATTAAAATGCATAATCATAGGTTTGAATTCAGATGTTCATGCATTTCAACTTTAAGCCTCATCCAATGCGACACAAATCCACAAATATTAGAAGAAAGCAATATCCATTATCATAAAGCTGTACCAAATTGATTTTCTGAAAATCAGAAATGGTTGCATCCAAATGGATATGTTTTAGAGATATGTTCATTACTGGCTTTGTGCGCTGTACTATATTGTGCTTCTAGGAACACAGATTATATGCTAAGCCAGGGGTAGGCAAGCTTAAAGAGGTGGAGATCTACGTGAACAACATGGCAGAAGTCAAAGATCACCGGGCATAGTGTTGCCTCCCCACACCTGATTTAAACCTTGCCATACTACTATGTCACAATCGCGTGCATTGCACAGAACTCATGGGTTTAAATCAGATGATAAGGAGGCAACATATCGCCTTCTCACCACCTGTCAAACGTGCTGGGATCACTTTGCAGAGGAGCAGCAGTACCTACTGCATCTGTGAATGAGCCCTTAGTTATATTCGGCAGCGGCACCCTAAGGGCTTGTTCACATATAAAGGTATGGGGTGGTAAAAGCCTGTGGGTGAATCACAGGTTTACCACCCCCAATTAATACCCTCGTTAGCTGTTGAAGCAGCAGCCAAAGGTGTACATATGCCGCAGCAGGAATTACACCCCCTATTGTTTTTGGTGGGTGCTATCGCCTGTCAACGAGACCCATTCAAGTAAATGGGCCACTCTGCAAGTGCCGTGCAACTGCATGCTTCTGCACAATCCAAGGGCTTAAAGCAGGTGGTGAGAAAGCAACACACCGCTGCCTGTTTAACCCCTTGTGTGTTGTTCTGCTGTTGTCAAGATTGCAGGGCAATTGCAGAGTGGCCTCATTCACTTGAGGGGGTCATGCTTGGCTGGTGCTACACCCACCAGCCATGATAGGGCGTAGGAGCAGCACTACAGAGGAGACATCAACTTATGCAGCTCTTTCTCCCTAATACAGCTCTAACTTTACAAGTAGTTCCTCTGCATTTCACTCTGTTTGATGCTCTGGAATGGCGTGTCAGCAAGCCCAGACCGAGATCTACCAGTCACCTGGTCAAGATCTACTGGTTGCTGACCCCTCTGCTAAGCTGTCTCTGGTTAATGGAAAATAATGTGCTAGAAGTGGTATCTCTTGTGGAAAAGCATTTGTTTCCAGGTACTCTTGTAACCAAGTAGTTTCTAAATTAGGCATATTGTAATAAGTTGGCTAACTGAAAGGTACAAGATATCACTCCAAAACGTCCAATGAACATCACAAGGACAGCATCTTCTCAGATATATTTCTGTAAGCATGATGTTTTTTTTAATTTGGAGAGAATTATTGTGCTTTGATATCTTTACCTGTGGAACCAATATTGTATCACATTTCTTTTATATTTTGTACTTAGGCATTGAATTCCCACTGACAACAGCAGGATCAGACTTTTTAGTTCAAAAACAGCAAAGCTGGTGTGATACTTTCAGTGGATAGTTCTATTGATATTGCTAGCTTTGGGAACACACGATTTATGTATGCATCTTGTAGTAGCATATTTATTCCTAGTAAGGACATGAATGTAAGCTCCATTTACTTAAACTGAAGAAGAGTACGTGCTACCCATATCAACCAGTCTGTCTACTTTGCTTATAACCTGTGCTCAAAAGCAGATCTGGTTAGTTTATTTAAAAAAAAAAAAAAAGCAATTCCTATTAACCCATTACAAGAGATTTAGGAGTATAACCCACCTAGGCTCAGCTATATGACAACGCTGTCATCTACCCCCCTGACTTATTCTTCAAGCCAAAATACAGGCTAAACAAATATTGTCTTAATGTAAGAGCTGTGTGTATTTTTACTTAAATTGGGTTCTCTTTTGTGTAATTCTTTCAGATCTGTGTAGTTCATAAAAAAATTCCTGCACTTTGACACTGTGCTGGAGTCTCCTGTAATAAAGACCAGTCACTGCTGCTGTCTCTGTTTCTGCAAATTGTCTGGTCTTAAATCCACCTCCTCTTCCTGTAGTTTTCTGCAGGCAGCCTCTAATGGGTGGGTACAAGCTGGTCCCCTCCCACAGCTAAGCTCTTCACAGGCTATGATCTCACAGCTTCTTTTATAAAGTAATATCTGAGCTTGTAATGGCATTTAGTGCCCACAAAGTTGATGTATATCCTTTGTGTCTATTGAGGAATATATTTGGAATATATTTGGATGTGCCTAGAATTTAAGCTTTAAGGATGCTCTGGTACCCAGTGCTTTAAAAAGCGTCTCCAGACATTTTTTCCTTATTTTGCTATTTTTATGAGACAGAAAGAGGCACTAAGAGCACTACAAGGCTGCTCCACTTGTTGAAGTGAATAGGCTAATGCGTTTCGGGGACTTGCCCTTCCTCAGAGTCTCTGAGGAAGGGGCAAGTCCCTGAAACACATTAGCCTATTGGAGATCCAGTGTTCCTGTGGGGATTACCTTATCAGGTGGGCCAGACACTGCTGTTCTCTATGATGAGCCTTTTTACCATTGTCTCTTGTGAGTATATCACCATCTACTACTTTTATCAATAAATGTCATTTAGGTAATGCACTAGGCCGGTGCACCCTCTATTTGTGTTTTTGCATCTAGTGTTTTGTACTCCCCCATTCCTTTGAGGGTAGCAAGGCTTGCAACATCCAGGATCTCCATAATGGATCCACAGCTACATCGAGTTCAACACCCAAGTGCAGGAGTATTTGTGTTTATTATTTGGATGTCTTCCTCATGCTGTCTTTGCTGGTCATAACTAGTGTTGGGCTTGATGTTCGAGTCGGCGTTTGTGTGTTTGCCAAACACACAAACGGTAGGGGCATTCGGTGGGCTGTTCACCTGCCGTGCGCCCCACAATGCACTGCGCTCTTACAGTGCATTGTGAGAGCCATGATTAGAGAAAGCAATGCACCTGACCATTTTTAAAGGGATCAATCACTGTGATAGCCAATCAGAGGCTATCACAGCGATCATGTGACCTGGAATCGGGAGTCCCGGGTCCCGATCGTTAGAACGCTCTCAGTGACAAGTGTGGCTCGCTCCCAGCACAAAGACAGGTAAGCAATTATGCGCCCCATGGAAAAAAAAGCCAAGTTCTGTGAAGCCGCATATTTGTGTTACATCGGCGTCAAGGGGTTAAAACGTAGCCCTTCAGCGATGCACTGTCACTGCTGCAGAGGCTTCCATCTTCTCCCACCTTCCTTCCAGGTTCACGAGCTCTGGCATTCTGAAAGGCCGGGCAGCAATGACGTCATGTGCACGGGAGTCCGGGGCCACAACACACAGCTGTGAAGGAACGGCACAGGTATGCTGTGCATGTGCTGGATTAAATTAAGACAGAATATCTCCTAAACAGTGCACGTTTAGGAGATATTCCTTTTATCTACAGTACAGGTAAGCGTTATTATAAGCTTACCTGTAGGTAAAATTAAAAAACAGAGTTTCACAACCACTTTAAGTTGGCTATACAATATCCTAGAATTCATAGCAATCAGTGCTAGTGGGTCATGTAGAAGGAAGAGACAAATAATGTCAATTGTTCAAATGCAATAACTACTGATTAAAGAAAGTTTCCAGATCATTTAGTCCTCATGCACACTGGACATTTTTACAGCTGCTGTTTTTGGCTTTTGACATTTTTTTCTACATTAGTAAACCCCCCAGCATGCTATCCTATGTGTCCATGCACACATAGACTGTAATTAACGTTTTTTTGTCAGGGACGTTTTTTGGCTGGAAACAAAAACCCAGGACTAGTGGGTTTCTAGAGGAGATTTTTAGCTGTAAAAATGCTCTAATGCTGAATAACTTGGCTAAACAGGGTAAAACGCTGCAAACTGATGTTTTTTACCAAAATAAAATATTTATTTTTAGTTTAAAAAATGCTAAAAAACGCAAATGCGTAAAGACGTGGGATAAGGCAGAAAACGCAGCAAAATGCTGCTAAATGCTAATGCAAAAATGCTAAAAAAAGGTAGAAAAACTAACATTTTTAACGTGACTTTACACAGCTAACATTACCAGCATTATCAAAACACCCAGTGTGCATGAAGACTTATACCCCTTAGAAAAAAAAATAATTCTTGCAAAAAATTGAGCCGACTAAAACATAAAAAGTGTCAGGGGGTCAAACCTCTGTGCAGTCTGTAAGGTGTGTTATATAGTGGTGCTAACAGTGGACTGCACATTTCCACACATTCAAGTATTTGCAATGATGGGCAGTATTGAAAATTCTGATTGACTGCTTCAGCAGTAAGAAGGGGGTTTCCTTGCTCCTGGTTGGTTGCCTATAGTACAGTACTAACTTAGACCAGCCTTTCTCAACCAGGGTGCCCGGGCATCCTGGGGTGCTTTGAGGTTTCTTTAGGGGTGCCTTGGCAAAAATTGCCCAAAACTTGTATACAAGCCAGAAGGTGGAACAAGCCTGCCTTTTAGTTACACAAAGCCACAGGTTTTCATTGTGCACCATTTTGACCTTCTAGCCACTGGCATTCTGACAACCAATGACATCATCAGTTGATAAGGAGGATGTCAGCTGCTTGCACAGCATCCTTGTTTGCCCCTCCTCTGCCCCTCTCAATCAGTGCTGGGGTCACATTAGCTCAGTGATGGAGAAAAATTGAGGGAGAAGAGAAACAATGGAAAACTAGTCAGTACCAGTGTGCAAAAGTATATTTGCTTATGAAGGATAAATCACCTAATGTTGGGTGTTCTGCATGTGTGGATGTTGCTGTTAGAATGGTTTTTCACATTTTAGAATGGGGTGCCCTTTTAAAATTACAGACAGTTTTGAGGCACACCATTTTAGAATGGTGTGCTTCGAGACTGTCCATAATTTTAAAGGGTGCCTCAAGACTGTCCATAATTTTAAAGGGTGCCTTGACTGAAAAAAGGTTGAGAAACACTGTCTTCGATGTCAAGGGGTTGATTTACTAAAACTGGAAAGTGCTATATCTGGTACAACTCTGCCTATTATTATTATTATTATACAGTATTTATATAGCGCTAAAAGATTTGCTCAGCACTGTACATTATAGTGGGGGACAGAACATGAGACAATACAGTAACAAAACAAAACACAAGAGATTTAAGGGCCCTGCTCTTTCGAGCTTACAATCTAGGAGTGAGGGGATAGTGGTACAGGAGGAAGTGGCTGTGAGGGATGGAGTGGTAGGAGGAGTGGAGGAGATTGGCTGTTAGGTGAGGGCGGGGTAGGCTTCCCTGAAGAGATGGGTTTTCAGGGTGCACCTAAAGGTGAGGCGGGTAGGTGACAGTCTGATGGATTTGGGCAGTGAGTTCCAGAGGATAGGGGAAGTCCTGGAGAAGTCCTGCAGTCCGGTGTGGGAGATGGAGACCAGGGAGCTAGAAAGTAGGAGGTCCTGTGAGGAGCGAAGATTATGTGTAGGGTGGTATTTGGGTATCAGGTCGGTGAGGTAGTTTGGGGCAGCATTATGAATGGCTTTGTATGTCTGTGTTAGTAGCTTGAATTTAATGCGTTGGGCAATCGGGAGCCAGTGGAGGGAATGACAGAGGGGGGTGGCAGAAGCAGAGCGGTTGGTAAGGTGGATGAGTGTGGGCGCTGAGTTCAGGATAGACTGAAGCGGGGATAGTCTGCGATGAGGTAGGCCGGTGAGAAGGGAGTTGCAGTAGTCTAGACGTGAGATAATAAGGGAGTGAACGAGTTGTTTAGTAGTGTCTGGGGTTAGGAACGAACGTATTTTGGAGATGTTGCGGATGTGGAGCGTGCATGAGTTTGCCAATGATTGGACATGGGGTTGGAAGGACAGGTTTGAGTCTAGAGTGACACCTAGGACTTTGGTTTGCGGGGTGGGACTGATGGTGGCGTTGTTGGTCGTGATGGAGAGGGTGAGGGGGGGCACGGGTTGGGGGGAAAATCAGGAGCTCGGTTTTGGAAAGGTTCAATTTGAGGAAATGGAGCGACATCCAATCTGATATATCGTTCAGTAGGTGGGTGATATGGGCGGAGACTGAAGGGGTGAGGCGAGGGGTGGAGAGGTAAATTTGCGTGTCATCGGCGTAGAGGTGATAGTTGAAGCCGTGGGAGTGTATCAGTTTGCCGAGGGAGGAGGTGTTGATGGAGAAGAGATGGGGCCCGAGGACCAAGCCTTGGGGGACCCCAACAGAGAGGGGGAGAGAGGGGGAGGTGGTAGCATTATAGGTAATGCTGAAGGAGCGTTGGGATAGATAAGAGGAGAGCCAGGAGAGAGCGGAGTCTCTGATGCCGATGGAGTGTAGTTTGTTAAGGAGGAGGGGGTGGTCGACTGTGTCGAAGGCCGTGGAAAGGTCGAGGAGTAAGAGGACTGAGTAGTGGCCATTAGCTTTGGCGGTTAGCAGGTCATTAGTGATTTTGAGTAGGGCGATTTTGGTGGAGTGTAGGGGACGGAAGCCAGACTGTAGTGGATCGAGGAGGTTGTTGTCAGTGAGGTGGGCACTTAGGCGATTGTAGACTAAGCGCTCAAGGAGCTTGGAAGTAAATGGCAGCAGGGAGATGGGTCTAAGATTGTTCAGTTCGGTGAGGTCCAGGGAGGGTTTTTTGAGCATGGGGGTGATGTGCGTGTGCTTTAGGGGGGAGGGGAATGCGCCAGTAGAGAGGGAGAGATTGAAGATGTGGGTGAGGGAGCGTAGGATGGAGGAGGAGGGTGACCGGAGTTGTGTGGGGACAGGATCAAAGGGGCAAGTGGTGAGGCAGGCTTCTGAGAAGACCTTAATGACCTCCTCAGTGGTAGCAAGGCTGAAGGAGCGGAGTGTTGGGGAGGTTATAGTGTGCTGGACATTAGGTGTGGTGGGGGGTTGGGTGGTTGCGAGGTCAGAGGAGGGAAGAGTTGGTGGGGTTATGGTGGGAGGGAGGCTAGGTGGGGAGGTAGGTTGAGCATTGGCGATGTCCTTACGGATTGCGTCGATCTTATTTTGGAAGTGATTGGCAATCTCGTGGGTGGTGAGTGAGGTACTGGGTGGGGGGGGGAGTAGGGAGTTGAAAGTGGAGAAGAGCTGGCGAGGACAGGTGGAGAAGGTATTGATGAGGATTATGAATTAGGCTTGTTTGGCGGCGTGGAGTGCTCCCAGCACACATGTCTGGTACTCACGGAAAGGTCCCGGTCTGCTCTTTCGATCGGGACCTTTCCCGATCATGTGGCCGCCATGATGATGCATCACGGCGGTCACATGATTCCTAAACCACGCCCCACCTGCCTCGCCTCCCAGCGTCTGAAACTCTTAAAGGGCCCGGAGGCGGCGGCGGAAAGGGGTTAAGGGTGCATTGTTGTAGTATAATTCCAGCTTCTTCTGCTGTCTTTTTTTGTATCTAACCAACGGTTAGCTGCCTGTCCTGATTTATTCCTGTCCTTGACTCCATCTCTGCCTCTCAATTTTGTAGTCTGATTTGGGTTGACTAAACACTTCACCTTACTATAACACTTAATTATCCCCTAAGTAAGCCTTTAACCCTTTAACTCTACCTCTGCATTTATGCTATAAATGTGACCTTAATGTTTGGTTCACACTATTACGGGCCATGTGGTCGGTGTTTGCTTGGACATGGCAGCCCATTCATTTGAATGGGCTGCTGTGCCCATGTTTCAGTGCAAAAAAAAGGTGCATGCGCCTTTTTGAAAACATGGCCCCAGGGAAACCTCATGGTCTTTTTGACCATGCGGTTTCCCTCTGGTTCACGTACCCGCAATCATGCTGCGGGTTGAAATGTGTGGGAGTGCAATTCAGAATGAAAAGCAGCCCCATGCATCTGATAAGAGCAGCGCAATTCGCACTCACAACCAGGCAAAATAGAGCAATCACAACACACGGTAACACCTAATTTTTAGGGCCACTCCGCATCTGATTAATTTGAAGTGTGCTTTCCAAATCACTTCTTCGCTCAATTTCAAGATTCCCGTATTTTTCAATAGTGACCATTCACTTGAATCTTGAAAAATGCATGAGATTTATTGGGCAGAGCCCTGTGTTTTCAGTCCCTATAGACTTCATTGAGCACCTGAAAAGCTTTCCATTGGCTAAAACAAAGACACTTAAGCCTGAAAAAAACATTCTCTGAAAACACTTGAAGAAGCTCAAGTTGTAAACCTAAGCTCATCCTCAACATTAGCCCTCTATTGAATTTATTTCTTCTTCTGCATACTCACTTTATCCTATGCTGAAATCACACATTGCTGAATTTATAGATCACTGATCTAGTGCTGAAAAAACTGCTTCGCCATTTTTGATACCTTAGCTCCTTGAAGACATGTTCTCACATTTTTCTTCCTCATCTCAAATGTAATACACTAGAGGTCATTTTGTATAATGGGTGTGGCACACATTACTGTTATGTATGTAATTTCCCATGAGAGTTTTAATAATACTTAAAGTGTTACTAAACTACAGTAAAATCAGTCTGTATATGCAGAAAAGCATGATTGTTATGCTCACTGTGGAACCTAAGGAGTTAATCCCCTGCACTGTGTAAAAATGCTGTTTAATTTTAACTTCTCTAATCCTCTTCTTCTTCCAGTGTCCCTCTCTTATCTCCTGTTAAGAAATATCGTGTGGAGTCACTCTGCACATGCTCAGTTTGGTGTGTATTGCTAGAGAGTTTTTTTTTTTCTTTTTTGGGATAGTGCATGTGATCAGCACAGGGCCAATAAGTACTGTCCAGACAGAGGTCGGGGGTCCTGCTTCCTCCTAGATGAGAATGAAAACTCCTCCTCCTTGCTTTAACATGTGCTTGGCTGGACACTGAGAGAAGTCACAAAACTCCTCTAACTGCTGATGAGAAAAGATATTTAGCAGTTTATATTTACTAAATACATGCACGTCCATGTTCTGTATACTGTGGGAGATCAGATATAGTGAATGCAGGGTCCTGGGTTTAGTAACACTTTAATCTTTACTATATTTTTATCAATAAAATATGTATTTTCTTCTTCAGAAGTTGTCACTCAGAACCCATATCTCCCCGACATTATCTCAGAAATGAGAACCTCTTATATATCATTCACTCTGACTGCTGTAAGCTCTATTTTGCCTATATACTTTCTGGAAGAGCTATATATTCCTTCCAAATCACTGTCTTTCGACTTTACCTTTATTTGTTCAGAATTACTATCTTACTGGTAAAAAGATGGAAACTGTAGCCCTTCTACTTCACATCAAATCTTTTTTTAAGAGTCCACTTTCTTTTCTTTTTGTCACATTCTAACCTAAATTTTCCAACCAAAAATCACCTAAATAACCCAGTATGGTTCATCATACTGTATGTTTTTACCATTAGGTATTTGCACTAATTTTTTGGTGGTTTGTGGTGCTTGTCTGAATTTTTAAAAACTCTGTTTACTGCATTTTTCACACATATACAGAATTGTCAACTCTACATAGGTAAACCATAATAGAAAACGATATTCACAGTGTAAGAATAAACAGTAACAGGCATAATACACAATACAAACCAGCAAACAAGAGTGGCTGGCTGCAGTTATAGTATTGTGGTGGCATCTATGGATCTCTTTTGTATTGTAAGCAAGGTGAACAGCAAATATCAGGGAAATTAATGAAATGTGGTAAGTATTTAGGGATTAGCAAAATTTTGATTTTTCATTTCCCCAAAATTTCTGCAAAACCTTTCAGTGAAAATTTACCATTTTTGTTAAATGCTGTGGAGTCAGTGGGGAATGTTTTTAGTAGTATTTAATGGTGATGTGGGTCTGATACCTGAGTGTTATTATTTTCAAATATACTGATAATGTCTTTGTGCCACAAAATGTGCTCATTAAAGTGGAAACTATACTTCATCTGAGCACCACAAACCAAAAATGATATTATATAAAATTTAAAGCAAACTTCCCCATGCATCCATGTCTCTGCTTTATTTTGCTGAGAAATCACTTTGAAAAACACCCCCTAGCATTTCTGGCCGTGAGTGCATGTAGCATTCATGTAGAATGTACTTCCTGAAATACACTGCTCAAAAAAATTAAAGGAACACTTTTTAATCAGAGTATAGCATCAAGTCAATTAAACTCCTGAGATATTGATCTGGTCAGTTAAGTAGCAGAGGGGGTTGTTAATCAGTTTCAGCTGTTTTGTTGTTAATTAAATTAACAACAGGTACACTAGATGGGCAACAATGAGACAACCCCCAAAACAGGAATGGTTTTACAGGATGAGGCCACTGACATTTTTTTCCCTACTCATCTTTTGTGACTGTTTTTTACTAGTTTTGCATTTGGCTAGAGTCAGTGTCACTACTGGTAGCATGAGGCGATACATGGAACCTACAGAAGTTGCACAGGCAGTCCAACTCCTCCAGGATGGCACATCAATACGAGCCATTGCCAGAAGGTTTGCTGTTTCTCCCAGCACAGTGTCAAGAGCATGGTGGAGATTCCAGGAGAGCTGGACAGGGCCATAGAAGGTCCCAATCAGCAGGACCGGTATTTGCTCCTTTGTGCAAGTAGGAACAGGATGAGCACTGCCAGAGCCCTACAAAATGACCTCCAACAGGCCACTGGTGTGAATGTCTCTGACCAAACAATCAGAAACAGACTTCATGAGGGTGGCCTGAGGGCCCGACATCCTCTAGTGGGCCCTGTGCTCACTGCCTGGCACCATAGAGCTCGACTGGCATTTGTCATTGAACACCAGAAGTGGCAGGACCGCCACTGGCGCCCTGTGCTGTTCACAGATGAGAGCAGATTCTGTCTGCATGACTGTTTTGGTGGTGGGTCAGTGATGGTCTGGGGAGGTATATCCATGGAGGGATGCACAGACCTCTACAGGCTCAACATTGTCACCCTTACTGTCATTGTCATTAGGTATCAGGATGAAATCCTTAGATCTATTGTCAGACCCTACGCTGGTGCAGTGAATCCTGGGTTCCTCCTGGTGCATGACAATGCCCGGCCTCATGTGGGGAGAGTATGCAGGCAGTTCCTGGAGGATGAAGAAATTGATACCATTGAATGACCCCCACACTCTCCTGGCCTAAATCCAATAGAACACCTCTGGGATATCATGTTTCGGTCCATCTGACGCTGCCAAGGTTGCACCTCAAAGTGTCCTGAAGCTCAGTGATGACCTGGTCAAGATCTGGGAGGAAATACCCCAGGACACCATCCATCATCTCATTAGGGTTATGCCCCAACATTATCAGACATGCATAAAAGCACGTGGGGGCCATACAAACTACTGAGTACCATTTTGAGTTGCTGCAATGAAATTTCAGCAAAATGAATTAGCCTGCTGCATCATTTTTTCACTTTGATTTTCAGGATGCCTTTGAATTCAGTCCTTTGAAGGTTTGTAATTTTAATTTCCATCAAATGATGGGGCATCCCTTATGTTCCTAATACATTACGCAGTCCATATTAGTATAGATATCGAGCATGATATTTTTCCCCATTAAGATCTGATGTGTTTTCAAAGTGTTCCTTTAATGTTTTTGAGCAGTGTATATCAGTGTATATCTGTCCTTAGCTCAGACATGCAGGCAGGAGGGAATGCTTAGCTTAGAAAGCCCTCAAAATCACCCTAAATACACCCATAAAAGTCCCTCTAGAGATATTTTTTCAAGTAAAATTGGCCATGAAGCTCAATGAGCAAAACTGACAGTTTATGCTTCTGCTGAAAATCACCAAGCTTGCTAATGGGTAATCCAGCCTTGGCCATTTCTATCACAAATCCATTCTTGGAATCTGAATTTCTACTATGTAAATAAGTGTTTTACAATCTTTTTTTTTAAGTCAATGCACCCTTTGTCAAGGCACAAATGTATGCACAATCTCAAGGCAAGCTTTCTGCAAGCTGCATGTGTCAGTTTTCTCTGACACCAGGCAATTCATGGCGACAGCCCATCCCCTCCCCTAGCACAGTTTTTCTCAACTTTTTTCAGCCAAGACACCATTTAAAATTATGCACAAACTAATAGGCTTACATAATGTAGCAACATTCACACACATAGGGCACTCAGTGTTAGAGGTGATTTATTCTTCCAAAGCAAATACACCTTTGAGCACTGGTGCTGACTAGTATTCCAGCATTTCTCTTCCTCATTCAGCCTTTTCTCAACCTCAGTTTCTCTCCCTCACTCAGCTATTGCATGCTTAGTGTTGATGGAGAGGGACAGGGGAAGGGCAAACAAGGATGCTGTGCAAGCTTCTGGTGCCCTTATCAATCGATGATGTCATTGCTTGTTACAACGCTGGCGGCTAAAAGGTTGTAATGGTGCACAGTAAAGACCTGTGGTTTTGTATCACTGAAAGGTAGGCTTGATCCACCCGCTGGCTCATATACAATTTTTGGCCAATTTTTAGGCATTTTGCTAAAGCACTCCTGAAGAAACCTGGAGGCAACCCAAGGTGCCTGGGTACTCTGGTTGAAAAAGGCTACTGTAAAGCACTGAAATAATGTGGGAAGGTTGGTCATTTTCTATGATAGGGCCCCATCCACTTTGTATATAGTAGTTACCCAACTAATGAGAATTGTGGTTTGAGAAGCACAGCAAAAACAAGGCTTTCTATTGCAAGTGTATAAAAATTGTATGGAAGTATGTGGCCTTAGTATGGAGACAGAGACATGGACTTGGGTTCTTCTTATACTTTGTTTGCTTATGACAATCAAAAATGAACAGTTGACCTTATATTTTATAATGAGACATGAAGCCGAGGCATTTTTGAGCTCCTGGTCTCATTACAAGACATATGGGTTCCAGGTCTCATTAAAAAGCAAAAGGTCAACTGCTCTATATTGTGTTCATCTATAATCTGATCACCACTCTAGGTCACAATACCCTGGCCGTTGTTGTAATCTTAAATTGTTTGACCCAATTTTAACCAGTGACAAAATTCAATTATATGACACAATCAACATTTCCTATTCCTATGTGCTAACTTTTTAAAAGAGAAGTATGGGGTTGTTGAAAAAAATATTCTTACCTAAGTGGATGCAGCATGTGTCTGATGCTGCATCTGTCCTCCACCACTTCTAAAACTAAGAACTGAGCGATCAAAGACCTCTGATCGTTTGGTTCTCAGTCTTCATTGAGCAGAAAGCCAGTGACTGTCAGTTGTCAGTTCTCTGCTCTGACCCTCCAGTGCTCACTGGAGTACAAGGCTGCAGAAGGGGTGGGTGTTGTTGGCTCAGGCTCCCAGTGGCATGCTAAGAGACTGAAGGTGAAACAGAAAGGTGCTTCTAAGTGCAGTATTCCAGGTCAACGTCAATAAAAAGTGGTTAAAAACACTTACAATGTAGTAGTAAAAACAGGCTCTAATGTAATCCATCAGTAGCAGGGCTCTGTCCTCTAAGCGATGGAGCCACTGTGCCAGCCAGCAGCTGCAGGGGGAGCTTGAGAAGAGGTGTTAAAGATGGCCTCCGCTCTGTTCGGACCACTGGAGCACAAGCTGGAACGCATGCTGTCCGCGGACCGGAAGTGACGTGAGCATGGAGAGGTGACTCATTTCACAGCATGAGCATGCTGATGCTGGAACGCACGCTGTCCGCGGACTGGAAGTGACATGAGCATGGAGCGGTGACGCATTTCGCAGCATGAGCAGAGCTCCTTCTTCAAAACCGATGTCCAGGCTTAGGGAGAGCCAGTTAAATAGGGTAAAGAGGTGGGAAAAAGGTCAGTAGCTCTTTACCCTATTTAACTGGCTCTCCCTAAGCCTGGACATCGGTCTTGAAGAAGGACCTCTGCTCATGCTCCGAAATGCGTCACTGCTCCATGCTCATGTCACTTTCAGTCCGCGGACAGCATGCGATCCAGCATCAGCATCAGCATCCCATTAGCAACTTAATATTTGTTTTCAATGTAATGTTTAGGATATGCAAATTAAGAATATAAATTCCTCATTGATAAAAGCAGAATTAAACCTCAAACCAAAAATGAATATATAATGCCACTTACCTATCCTTAAATGTGGTGGCTGCATTAGTTTTCTTTTTTTTTAGGCTTATTTCCCTTTGTTTTTACCTCCTGATCTGGCCAGTAACATACCTCCTGTGTAACACTGTGCAGTTCCTGTGCAATTCACATGCACTTCCTAGTGTGAATGAGCCCTAAAATATCTGTACACATTTTAAACATGTAGGAAATTCCTTTGGAAACTCTTAGGAAACTCATTTGAAACTAGGAAGAGGTATGTCCAGAAGACATGGTTTACAAGGTAAATAGTACACTTCTCAAGATGCATGTTGTCTGCCCTCCTTAGGCCAAATGCACATGGAGCTTAAAGAGAAGCTCCACCCAAAAGGGGAAGTTCCACTTTCAGTCTTTGTCCCCTGCTCCCTATTAAGGATTGGCATTGGAAGCGGGGGGGGGCAGGTATCACCTAGGCAATCAGAAGCAGAAGTTGTCCCCCCCTCTCTCTCCTCATAATCTTCTGGGACACATGACAGGTCCCAGAAGACTATGGGACAATTCACATGCGCATGCGCAATGGGCACCCGGATGTGAAGCCGCAAGCTGTCACAGCCCACACTGAAAATGCCGGCGCCAGGGAGAGAAGACGGCTAGTGAAACCAACCGTGGTGAGGACACCGCTGGACCAAGGGACAGGTAAGTGGCTGTATTTTAAACAGTTTTTGTAGCTGCTGACTTTTTTTTTTTTCAGCTGGAACTCCGCTTTAAAAAACACTGCTTATACAGTTGTTCAGCTTTTTTCAGCCTTTAACCTCCTTAGTGGTATTCCCAAGTGTAGCTCGGGGTAAAATTTGAGTACCAAGAGCGGTAACCCCGAGCTTCACTCGGGCTTACCATGCGGCGTTGCTCAGGGAGTCCCTGCAGCGCTTACCTTGTCCTTCGCTCCCGCGATGTGTCCCCTGCAGCGTCCCCGGCCATCTCCTCCGGCCGATGCTGGCATCCGGCTTCCGTGTTCCGGTCCCTGTGACGTCGGGATGTATGGGCGCCAGAACCGGCGGTAAATTTGAAATTTTTTAAAAATTTCATTTTTTAAAAAATGATTATTACATAGTAAATCATTGCTGTTTCAATGCATTTCACATACATTTTGTCCCTACTGCTTTGTCCTGCGCCCTGCCTGCATTTTTACTGTTCTTTCTGCCTGGAAACTTAGAAAAGTCCATGGTGTCCAAAAAGCGTCCCTTTACGTCAAAAGCGGTTTTAGACCAGCTAGAGAACAGCGATAGTAAATCAGAACTACTTGCAGAATTGAGTAATAATGATTCGTGGGGAAATTCGTCATCAGACACTGAAAACGATTTTGCGACTTTGCTCAGTGATGTGATAAATTTGCCTCTGTATTTCAAATTTCAGTGTTTTTGGTTTGATTAAATTATTTAAATAAATTTGTTATTATTATATTATTATTTCTTATGATTATTTAATAAATTATAATTTATGATTTTGTGTTTCAAATTTTATCATATCCTGAATGTTTACTAGACTCTTGTTCGGACAGATTTCAGTGAGTTATTCCTAAAAATTACAGCCTACAATAAAAAACTACATATTTCCATGCAAAATAATGGTACCGCCGAGGAGGTTAAAAGCACCTCTATGTAGCCATGCACACATACGAGTTTACAGGCACATTTGAAGCGGAGAGTTTGCAGGTAGAAAAAAAACACCAAAGGCGTATTCTGAGAGAAACTTCTGAGCAAAAACGTGTATGCTCCTAATTGCCCATAAATGCACCTATGAGCATAAATATGTTCCAACTGGCAGAATAAATTAATATTCTGTCCAATAGAATGCATTTGCACTCAAACACTACACGCACATAAACACACACAAATGCGTGTGCAATACGTGGCTTTAAGGCTCCATGCACACTAGCATTATTTTTAAGCTCCTAAAAGCTATTATGACCATTTTTGTTCTGCTCCTAGAAGCTAATAGTGTTATCCTATGTGTTCATGCACACTATTTTATGCTAGAAGCGTTTTTCAAGCTTCAGGAGTTCAGGAGCAGAAAAACTTTTTTTTGAGTTTTGGGAAGCTAAACGCTACTAAAACAGCTTTTTTAAGCATTTTTCTTTTCTTCATGAAAACGCTAATAAAAATTTAACACTCCTAAACACTTCTAAAGGCTACTAAAACGCTACTACAAGCTGGCACAAAAACTCTATTATCAGTGTTTTTCATCCAGCGATTGTTTTTTTCTAGCATTTTTCAAGTTTATAAAAATGCTAGTGTGCATGGAGCCTTAGCCTTTGCAGCATTCATCAGAATATGAGTGAGATAATGTTAAAGCAGTATAATTGTAGAAGCCTTCTGAGCAGGCGGATGGCTGGTCCATGCCTGCTCCACTTTGGCAGAGCGGACACAGACACAGCCCGCTTAGGCTTGGTTCGTAACAGGGGCAGACTGACCATTTGGGAACTCGGACACTGCCTGAGGGCCTGGAGTCAGAAGGGGGCCCCATGAGATGCCCCTGGTACCTTTCATAGGCTTTGTTGGGTGTGGTTTGAGTGTGGGCAAGGATACAGGGGCCCCATGATCCCCTATTGCCCAGGGGCCCCATGAGTTGTCAGTCCGCCCCTGGTTCCTAACTAAAATAGAGGAAAAATCCTCCAATGAGAACACTTGTTTCAGTGACAAATATTCAAGAGGTGAATTTTTTTTTTTTTAAACCGTGCATTTGTGCACAAATGAAAATTAAAACTAAAATCAAAGCAGCAAACAAAAAAAGAAGATATCCCTTCTAACCACCTGCCCTCCAGAAGATTTACCCCCCTTATGACCAGGCCATTTTTTGATATACGGTGCTGCATTACATTAACTGACAATTGTACGGTCATGCGACGCTGTACATAGATGAAATTTATATGATTTTTTTTCTCACAAATGGAGCTTTATTTTGGTGGTATTTGATCATCGCTGTTTTTTTAATTTTTTTGCTGTTTTATTTTTTTCGCTATTTGCGAAAAAAGACTAAATTTTTTTTACTTTCTGCTATAAAACATGTCCAATAAAATAAAAAAAAAAAATCAAATTTCATAAATTTAAGCCAAAATGTATTCTGCTACATGTTTATGCTAAAAAAAACTCAATAAATGTATATTAATCGGTTTGCGCAAAAGGTATAGCATCTTCAAACTATGGTATATATACTGGAATTTTTTTTTATATACTAGTAATGGTGGCGATTAGCGACTTATGTTGGGAAGGTTTATCTTCACTTCTTCTCCCAGGGACACAACAGGAAATTAAGTGAATTTCTAAAAAAGTGAGGTCACCTCTTGAATATTTGTGTGTTGCACTAAACATATGTAAGTAATATAAATCAATCTGTGTTCACAATGCAGAAGTAAGAAATAAGTTTATATTAATACATAAATGATCAAAAAATATATAGTAAAAAATTATAGTAAGAAAGTCAGCTTAAAAGTCCCATCCAAAATGTGCAAGCAGAAACCACGTCTCTTCCTGAGATCCTGTACTTAAAGTGCCACCAACAGCCACCTTCATCAAAAGTGATAGTAGAGTACTCTCTTACCAACTTTCTATGACCCCCTTAATTTTAAGAGTGGTCATAGAGAGCTTGTTGGTGGTACTTTAAGTATAGGATCTCAGGAAGAGACATGGTTTCACCTGCTTGCACATTTTGGTTAGTGTTGGGCTGGAACATTAGCAGTTCATATGTTCGCCAAACACACGAATAGTAATAGCGTTCGGCGGACTGTTTGCCCACCGAGCGCCCCACAATGCACTTCACTCTCACATTACATTGTGAGAGCCATGATTGGCCAAAGCAATTAACATGACCACAGGTCAGGTGCAAAGATTTGGCCAATCACAGCACACTGCACTGTGAGAGCCATGACTGGCTAACGTCATGGTGACTTTGTCCAATCATGGCTCAAGGCTAAGTCCACACCCCACACTGTATAAGGCTGCTTACACTGCAGCCCTATGCAGTGTGTTGCTGGACACTGCCAAACAGAGGGGAGAATAAAAAAATAAATAAATCATAGTAATTAAAACAAATAATATTAAAAAAACAAATACAAATAAAACAAAAAATACATAAAAAAAAAGAAACAGCATGGGTTTCCCCTAATCCATATCAAGCCCTTTAGGTCTGGTAGGAAGGTTAGGAGGGACTCCACAATGAAAAAAATTTTTTAAAGTGTGTGGGGTTCCTCCTAAAAGCCATACCGGCCCTTTAGGCCTGGTAGGACTTTTAAGGGTAACTCCACCTCCAAAAAATGGGGGGGGGAAGTGTGTGGAGTTCCCCCTAAAAGCCATACCAGGCCCGTTAGGCTAAATGGACTTTTAAGGGGAACCCCACCCCACACAAAAAGGGGGGGGAAAGCATGGGGCCCCCCCTTAATTCCTACCAGACCCTTGATCCCAACAAAGGGCTGGCAGGGCGGGAAAGGGGGGGGGGGGCGATTGAGCAAAAAAAATTGCAAGTCGGATGTAAACAATTGGGTGGAGCTAGCAGTGACTTTGGTGGGGACACCTAGCCATGCCTACATGCCTACATGCCTTTGTTTACATCTGACCGACAAATGTCAGACCAGTCATATTGTGGCGAATGCTCGGCCGGTGCAGATAGGTTGGCGGGGTGTCGGTTTTTTTTTAAACTTCAGTGTCATCATATGACAACGTTGGACGCCGTGACTGATGATGGATTACAACGATGGAACCATTTTTTTGCATTTTTTTTTTTATTAAGCAACTTGTCACTTGTCAAAAACTGTTGTTTTGTTTTTTGCTCAATTAAAGGAATTTTTCAAAAGACTGGTCTCTTTATTTTTTACTGAATTTAACCCTTAGTGAATGGGTAGAGGTACAAGTACCCCTTGCTCATTCATAAGGAGGGGAAACATCAGGATGCCCCCCTAACCTTCCTATCAGACCTAAACGGTCTGGTATAAATTAGGAAGGGGGGCAAGACGCTACTGTTTTGTCATTTAAAAAAAAAAGTCAGTCTATACATTACAGATATGCAGCTTTGCAGGTAATTTAAGGGGAACCCCAGGCATGATATTTAAAGGAATTTTTCTTTTTTCTTTTTTTTTACTTTAAGCAATGAAAACTGACTTCCCCTTTAAAAACAGTACTTCTTGAAATGCTTTTTGTTTTCACTGATTCTTGCCCCTCAGGCAGTACCCGAGTCCCCATACCCCTTTTATGGCCAATAACTTGCATATAAGCCTTCAAAATGGGTACTTTTGAATTTACAAGTTTGAGTCTTTTAGGACTCTTAAGTGGACTTTCTTATTCTAATCTTTCACTAAATGTTGTTTCATAATGTATGTATTAATATACACTTATTGCTTTTTTCTGCACTGCGAACATGGAATAATATTACTTACATATGTTTAGCGAAACACACAAATATTTAAGAGGTGACTTCTCCCTCACTCTTTTACAAATTCACATCATTTCCTGTTGTGTCCCTGGGAGAAGAAGTGAAGATAAACCTTCCCAATGGGATAAACACAGCAAAAAAGAAAAAAATTGTGTAGTTTTTATCAGTCCTCACTATATTATAAACTAAAACAAATTTGGCTTTAGATATACTCTAATCCTTTCTACATGTTACTTATGTATTCAGTATCTTTGGTGAAAAATAGTTTTGTCTGTGGATAGCATTACATAGCAAGGAGTGTTATCCTTGTAGGAGATAAGTCTAGGTTCTGTATTTCTCTTTCACTATCTATATAATTTTAGACATAAATCACAGAAGATTGGCAAGCATTTAGATATAACTCATGCATTTGACATTTTTGTAATAGTATCCAATATCTCAGCAAAGTTCTATATGCAGTTTAGTTTCCTAATAGTTAAAGAAATTAAATGCTGCCTTCCGTTTCTGTAGTCTGACTATTAATATCATGATATACTGATGAATTGCTCGGTAAAAGCTCCCTATTGCATTAGTGTTGCTGGCTGTGGCTGTGAAATGATCTATGGAAGAATGGGCAAATGTTGTACAGGAGCTGACACTCCAAACATCCCTGGCCTTGTGAGTTTTCCCATACCACTGGCTAAAAAATGAGCTGCCATTTTGTATATTCCTGAGGTGGCTGTACTTCTAAATCTACAATCTCAGTTCTTGTTTATTTTTGGCTCTGGTAATATTTCCCAGATTAATAAACAGGGGAAATACCTTTTACTGGAAATTCTCATAGAGGATTCTGGACATATATCAGGAAATGAGATTTACAATAAATTGAGTCTCCTTTGTCCAAAATGAAATGTCACCACCCCAAGCCCCGTACACCCGATTATTTGTAGAATCTGTGTTTATGTATTTTTTTCCTGGAGGGTTACTAAAAAGAGTACAACAGAAGAAAAAAAATCTATTTATTCTATGGTTCAAACTTATTTATTCAGCATTTTCCTTGTTGTGATTCCAGCACGAAGTGGTCCCAGCCCCTTCTGATTTATGAGTCCACTTCTTGTATTCGGCTGGAGATTGATGAAGTCCAAGGGTGCTTATGACAGAAAGCATCTGAGTGGGGAAAGAGAGGCTGCTTATATGAATATTTATGGGCTTGCTAATAATGCCCTTATGTCGGAGCATTGTGTGTGTGTTTATTTGTATATATGAGACGGCACACATTTATATTTTCATAGTGTGAGGAGGAGGAGAAGGAGTGGAATTTAACCATTGTCTCACCCTTGGTATAGTCTGTGGCTTTGTTTTGCGATGTGCTCATGGTACTCCAAAATAGCTTTCGATTGGTTTGCATTAGTTCTAAAGGTTGTGCTCATTGTCTTTACAAACCTGTTTAGACATTCTAGGGGCTGCTCAGTGATGTACATGGAATAAAGAAATCTGTCAGCTTTACTAATTAAGATAGA
Organism: Staurois parvus; assembly: GCF_062004578.1. Classification (NCBI taxonomy): domain Eukaryota; kingdom Metazoa; phylum Chordata; class Amphibia; order Anura; family Ranidae; genus Staurois; species Staurois parvus. The sequence continues at coordinate 4,097,137 of NW_028317941.1, forward strand.
CATACCATAAAATTCTCCAGTGGCAAAATGTTTGACTTAGCAAAACACTTGATTCAAAATGGAAGCTAGCACAATGAAACAAAATGAAATGAAAGAAGATTACATCTTGTACCTAATTACTGTACAAAAGCCCATGGATAATATATGTTGCCATCAACAAATTTCTCTACTAACTCACTGCTTTCTTTTTTTTATTTCAGGAGATCCTGCTGCTGAAGGATGGTCACAATGGGGTGTTTGCTCCACAACATGTGGTCAGGGTACACAAGTCCGCACCCGCTCTTGTGTGTCATCTCCATATGGGACATTGTGTAGTGGTCCACTGAGGGAGACAAGGACCTGCAACAATACAGCTACATGCCCTGGTACACAAAAATTCTACCCTTGTTAGCAATCATTACAGATATTATGTTGTTGTGTAAAACTCAATTTTAAGTTGCGATATGTTCTGTTTTATCTTGTTGTCATGAATCAGCTGACTTTAGACAGAGTAGTGGACAGCATATTTTCTTCCTTCTATACACATATTCAGAAAAAGACATTCTTTCACATTCCTTCTGAGGAGATTCTGACTTTAGACATATAAGGACTTGTGTTGATGGATAAATGCAGTGTGCATTCAGGTGAATTCAGCCACCATTTGACAGTTAAGATACTTCTGAGATTCTGAGTCCCCGATCACTAAGGGTGGTAGATGTTTATCTCTCCATTGATAGGAAAAAATAGAAGAAAAGCTCCAGATAGTGAAATAGCATTGACAGTTTATTAAAATAGTAAACAGTGTAAAACAAAATGGCTAAAAAAAACTTACAGCAAGAGCTGTTAGTGTGTGGCATCAGTCCACTAGCTCTTACTCACTTTTTTTGTCCTATAGGATGTCCTTTGCTTTCCTTTGAATCACTTAATTAATATTTAGTTGTATAAGCACTGTTTCTGAGAACTGCTGTACATCTGTGTTGCATGGAGTCAACCAACTTCTGGCACCTGTGAACAGGTATTCCAGCCCAGGATGATTGGACTACATTCCACAGTTCTTCTCTATTTCTTGGTTTTGCCTCAGAAATGGCATTTTTGATGTCACCCCACAAGTTTTCTATTGGATTAAGATCTGGGGATTGGGCTGGCCACTCCACAACGTCAATCTTGTTGGTCGGGAACCAAGATGTTGCACATTTACTGGTGTGTTTGGGGTCATTGTCTTGTTGGAACACCCATTTCAAGGGCATTTCCTCTTCAGCATAAGGCAGCATGACCTCTTCAAGTATTCTGATGTATTCAAACTGATCCATGATCCCTGGTAGTCTTAAATAGGCCCAACACCGTAGTATGAGAAACATCCCTATATCATGATGCTTGCCCAACCATGCTTCACTGTCTTCACAGTGTACCGTGGCTTGAATTCAGTGTCTGGGGGTCGTCTGACAAACTGTCTCTGGCCACTAGACCCAAAAAGAACAATCTTACTTTCATCAGTCCACAAAATGTTGCGCCATTTCTCTTTAGGCCAGTCAATGTGCTCTTTGGCAAATTGTAACCTCTTCCGCACATGTCTGTTTTTCAACAGTGGGACTTTACGGGGGCTTCTTGCAGATAGCTTGGCTTCACATAGGCGTCTTCTAATTGTAACAGTACTCACAGGTAACTTTAAACCTTCTTTGATCTTCCTGGAGCTGATTATTGGCTGAGTCCTTGCCATTTTGGCTATTCTTCTATCCATTCGAATGGTAGTTCTTCGCTTTCTTCCACATCTTTCAGGTTTTGGTTGCCATTTTAAAGCATTTGCGATCATTTTAGCTGAGCAGCCTATCATTTTCTGCACTTCTTTATATGTTTTCCCCTCTCCAATCAACTTTTTAATCAAGGTACGCTGTTCTTCTGAACAATGTCTGGAACGACCCATTTTCCTCAGAATTTCAGAGAGAAATGCACTGTAACCAGCATGTACAACATTTGCTGCCTTCCTTCCTTAAATAAGGGCAATAATTGCCACCTGTTTTTCAAAGAATGAATGACCTCACTAATAGAACTCCACACTGCTATTATTTTGAACATGCCCCTTTCAATTAGTGATTCAATGACACAGAATCAGCAGAATGCATGTCATGACTGTTGGGTCTGTTGGATTTCTATTACTCTACTACGCCTGCTAGTAAATTATTTGCCATGTAGAAATATCATTTCTACCAAAAACAGTGATTGATCAGGTTAGTGATGTATGACTGCTATTATTTTGAACACAACTGTGTATATATGTATATGTATATATATATATATATATATATATATATATATATATATATATATATCCAGAACTTGTTTCCACCATCATTTTTACTTTATGCTGCTTTTAATGCAAATAAGATAATTAAGAGATAGGATGTACAGAAGGTTTACAGAATAACACTTTTAGTAGTTCAATAGTACATTTTCAATATCTGTACAGACCAAAAAGAGGGACACCTAAGAAGGACAGATGGATCTGGTCCCAAAAGAGGGCAGTCCCTCCAAATGAGGGACAGTTGGAAGGTTTTTAAATCTGTTGATGTCTATATTTCTCATTGCAGAGAAATGAGCAATACATATTTAGGGTTCCAGTATCATGAACAATTTTCCAAAACATTGCTATGAGGAAGGGGAGAGTTGTTGGTAATGTCTGTGTTAAGTGGGGGTAACCTATGAATAATGCATGAAATATAGAGGAGACCTCTCATGAAAACACTGGGAATGTATATTATAGTTGCAGGAAATGTAATTGTTGAGTAATTTGGACTGTAAAGGGTTAAAGATAAAACTGAAGGTTTAGATTGCACCTGGAAAACATTTTAAATCTTCAGAAGCTAATAAAAAAAATTCATACAGATTGATAGCTGAATGGATAGAGTGAGTTTTATAATTGCTCAAATGATTATAATATGCTTTTAGATAAATTGATTTGTTCATGTAATTGCACAAATTTATATCTTACAGTGAACAAGTACACACTATAGTTCTAATGCTTTTACTTCACTATTTGTGTTTGTTTCCCTTCCCCTTCCAACATTTTGATCACCTAGGCTGATAATTTTCACAGCAGTGGAAGAAAATGGTAGCAAAAAAATGAGTTTAAACTTCCACTGGGCTTTCTAATAATATGAAAGATAACAGTGTTAGGCTTTTCTCATTTTACATTCTTCCAGAACATCTTACATACTGTCCCTAGCACATAAAGATTAGATGCACCGAGTCTTATGATCTTCCTCCATTCAACTCATGGATTTGCAGTGATGCTAAAACAGCTTTCTACGTCAGAACATACTGTAAAAGACAGATAGAAGTGGTGTGGATATAAGGAATATAAAGCAAGCCCAGATTTAGCATGTTCTTCTTTTATCTGGTGTGCTTCATATTGGACCTGGACAAAGAACTATGACAATCATTGTGGGAGAAGAATTCACATTGCAGAGGGGAACATGGGATCGTATATAATAAAACAAATGGAAAAACCCAATATATACTTCGTAGAAGCTTATATTGTATTTTTAAACTATGTATCTTTATGTTAACATTCCTTAATCCCCTGCCTGCTAGAAATAGTATATAGTAAAATTGCATGCTCTGGCTGTTGGGGAAAAAAAGGAGCAGAGCAGCAGTTCTGAACATAAAATCAGTAGTAGATCCTATCTGACATAGGGTTGTATATTTGAAACGGTATATTGCATACACAGGTGAATGTGGATAAAGAATTCAAGAGGCAAGAACATTACAGATGAGCTAAACAAATATTGTCTAAATACAAAAGGCATTTGTATTCATACTTAAATCTTTCCGTGCTTTGTGCTTTCATTCCAGATATCATTTCCTACGCTTTGTCTCTGTGCAGGAATGTCCTGCACTAAAGACTAGTTACTGCTGCCCTCTCACCTTGTGCAGGATCACTGGTCTTGTATCCGCCCCCCCTGTAGTTTTCTGCAGGCAGCTTGTAGTGGGTGGGAATGCTGGGTCCCTCCCAGAGCTCTTCTCTCTGCGCAAGCAGCACAGTGATGATGTCACTGATAAGTAATAGTGCTCAGTCTACACAGCCTAGCGTTCACAAACTGCTTGCTTACCTTTTAAATATTCGAAGTACTGAATTGATTATGGGATAGGTGCAGTAATCCAACATCTAACATTTCCTGTGCTTTGTCTCTGTGCAGGAACTTCCTGCACTAAAGACTAGTTACTGCTGCCCTCTCACCTTGTGCAGGATCACTGGTCTTGTATCCGCCCCCCCTGTAGTTTTCTGCAGGCAGCTTGTAGTGGGTGGAAATGCTGGGTCCCTCCCACAGCCGTTCTCTCTGCGCAAGCAGCACAGTGATGATGTCACTGATAAGTAATAGTGCTCAGTCTACACAGCCTAGCGTTCACAAACTGCTTGCTTAACTTTTAAATATTCGAAGTACTGAATTTATTATGAGATAGGTGCAGTAATCCAACATCTAACATTTCCTGCGCTTTGTCTCTGTGCAGGAACTTCCTGCACTAAAGACTAGTTACTGCTGCCCTCTCACCTTGTGCAGGATCACTGGTCTTGTATCCGCCCCCCTGTAGTTTTCTGCAGGCAGCTTGTAGTGGGTGCGAATGCTGGATCCCTCCCACAGCTCTTCTCTCTGCTCAAGCAGCACAGTGATGATGTCACTGATTTGTAATAGTGCTCAGTCTACACAGCCTAGCGTTCACAAACTGCTTACTTACCTTTTAAATATTCGAAGTACTGAATTGATTATGAGTATCTCTCATATGCACTGAATATATAAAGAAGGAGACAGACATTGGTATTTTCAATAAAAAAATTAATTATAAGTCATGTATTACTGTAGGCTTTAACCCTTGGTCCATACTCTTTACATACTGTCCAATTTTCTTTATTTCTAAAGTGATAGTGCCATGCAAGCATTCCTTCGTAAGCTAACAGCATAACAGCAAAGCTGCCATTTTGAGGTATTGCGTTTCTGAGATACAAACTGACGTTCACATCATTGCTTCAATTAAGGGTGTGATCATGTGGCAGTAATGTGCAGCCAAGTAGCACACTGTATAAACATGTGCCTTCCACTCCGCACGCAATGCAAAATAAAAAATGTTTGAATGTCTGTCACATTTGCACATATGCACTGATAGCTTGAAGAAGTAAAGCAACACTTGATGGACTGTAAGATGTATTATTGTTATACACATAACTGGAGTGCATTTATATAGTACACTCATCACGTAATGCTACAATGAGTGCACACATTAGGTCTACTGTCAGAAAATAGATAGAACTAGTGAACCAATACTTCCACTGAAGGTTTAGTATCTTTATACATTGTCACAAATTAATAAGCAGCAAATAGTATAAGGTACTGGCTGACAGACTAATTAATAAATAATTACCTAAAAGAACATAATTAATTATCTTTCAGGTTGACCTATTATGTGATCTTTCCTAAGTATAGTTGATAAGTATATTTAAATATGGATTACCTTACTTGTAGAGTAGGCATATACCCCTCTCGGGATGGGGCTAAACATGGGATTCTAATGACTTGTGTGTATGAGAGTTAACCCTTTATTAATAACTGGTTCACTTTTACAATACATTAATTTCAGCTGAGGCAGCTGTCAACATGGGGTAATTCTCTTGCTAAATATGAAAACCTCACATGCAGCACCGATCTTTCTAGGCTGTATCGCTAGGCATCTTTTAACGAAACACAGCAGCTTGGCTCGTCTCTCACTATCATAACTAGGATGTCTCCTGCGGAATAATGTGGATCTCTTTGATTTATGTGAAAACTCACCCTCAATCCATTTCTCTTTATGGGCTCCCGTATGACTTTCCAAACTTGCCCACAATAATGTTTGACCTTAATCTGTATATTGTCTCCTTAGGTACTTAAACACATTTATCATGTCGGACTTTATGTGCAGTGGAAAACTCTCAAAAGTGTATCTGGGGCACCATAGCAGGTGACTAACCCTTTCTGTGCTATGGAATGCTACATGGCCTGAACATGGTTTTTAAAACACCGTTCAAATAGAGGGAAGAGTGTAAAGTTCGTGAAACAGTCTTAACTCATTTTTTATGAGTTTTAAGAGATTGTTTCTGATTGGCTTGGGGCCACAATGGCTTACTGTTATTTTTACTTATTAAATAACGCAAAATATATCATTTAAGTAAATAAGATATAAAGTCTGCATTTTATTGCATATATCGTACAAAATATCTCACATTTAACCTATTCTGTTAATTTTTTATTTTTCTAAAGTACATTAATGTTTTAGTTTGTATGAGGTGTCCAAAACATGAAGATTATTTTCTTGTCTTTAAACTGAACTTTTTCTTTAGATTTGAACCCCGTCAATATCAATCTGCCCAACAGTTAAGAATGTCTTTTACATCAATTTACCTGAAAATGTGACAAAGCCGTTATAAAGTGACAGCTTAAAAAAAAGCTTGTATATAATAGTATGTTGAAAAAAGAGCAGGCTGGGTGGGACAAATACATTCTATCTGTTGTCACAATCTCTGTCTTTCTATGATTACTGCCTAATTCACAGGCCAAGTATCTTGGTCTCCAGACATTGAATTCTATCATTTGTATCAGGATTCTTAGATCAGAGGAGCAGTACAGGGCAATGATTTCCTTACGCAGCAGTCAAAAGGGGTTAAGAGCCACTGTTCCAGAACCCTGACCCCATCTATCACTGGCTACCTATGTGCCCATGATTAATTCATCTCATTCACTTGAAAGGTTGTTTCCTCCTTCTGTCCTTGTCAAGGGATGTCCCCACTGAGGGTGGAAGATTTCTCGCTTTAGGATGTTTTTATGAGGTTCCACTTAGAGGATGCGATTGCACACTAAATATTATTTATTGTGCGTAGCCTTTGTGCATTTATTTCCAGTGGGAGGGAGACACAGCTGGCTTGTTTGTCTGAGACAGCTAAATTCACTCAGCGTTTCTCTTTCTCTCTCTTTCTGTTCAGTGGAGGGGATATGGCTGGACTGGGGCCCTTGGGGAAGATGCTCAGTGACGTGTTCCAATGGGACCCAACAAAGAAGTAGAAAGTGCAGCAACACAAGTCAAGCTGGAGGAGAGTGTAAGGGACAGCAAACGGACACAAAGGAGTGCAGTAATCCAGAATGTCCAGGTAATTTGGCCTTTGGTACAAGGCAATGTTACTGCTGAAAAGCTGATTCATGCTTGGAAAGAAATAGACATGGCTGAGGTTATGCAAGAATATGCATTTTAATTCCTAAATGTTTGTGCAGGATTATGTAGGGAAGATTTAAATGTGTCCCCTTATTTAGCTGTATTTACATTGTCAGAATCTGACTCATGATGGCCATACACATTTTATAGAAATCCCAACTCATTTTTGATTAATGGATTAGCACAATTTACCAGCATCAGTGTCAATCAAAATGATGGTAACATTTAAAACTTGGTTGCCTTGGTTCCATTCAGTTGTTTTTGCAACCAAAGGCTAGTTGAGAGTCATTCAAATTGCTTACAATTTGCAGTTTCTGTGGTCAGGATTAATCTGCAAGTCAAGGATAAGATGTCACATGATGATTGATATCCCATCAGTTACAAAGCCATGCAGATGTTTAGTTTCCTCTTATCTAGAAAGCTCTATTATTGGACACAGTAATGTGCTCACAGTAGCTGAGAGAACATGCATGTGAGGCCACAGGTCAGCAGATGTCAATCTTCTGCCAGCATCTGACTCCAGACTCTTGAGAATAAAGTACACGCCAAGCCCAAACTTTTTCTCTTAGATTTGGATCAATTGGACAAGTGTTAGATCTCCTGCAAGAGATTCCCTTACATTGTTTCTCTCCATGACAATGTTTTACTACAGAGAAAGTGAGTGGAACTCTACAACAGTAACTCTGAAAAAATAAATTTCTTTAGTAGAGTGAAAGTTTTATTTTTCTGGCTTTCTTGCACATTTACTATCTTTCTGTCATGTACCTGTTGTAGGAAAAACAGGAAGTGAGAATACATTCCTCTAACAGTGCCCTGAATAACAGTAAAAACCCCACAGATATTCTAGTCATTCCATGTTCTATCCAAAACCACAGTATTAGAGATAGAAGGGTATGGGTTAAGATGGGAAGGTACCACAGTCAATATAATTGCATGATTATATCGACAGCAGTCCATTACTCAACTGTAATGTAATGGAGATATCCAACTCTTTGGAACACAAAATAAAGTGGAAGTGATATATAGAGCTCTAGCAGGTGCTGAATGGGATTAAATATGTGATTGAGACACTAAAGTGATTGTAGTTGGACCATATCTTAAATCATGTTATGTACCTTTTAAAGAGCAAATTTAAAAAAATATCCTTTATCTAATTATTGTTGTATCATTTGGGTTCCTCATAACCTCATTATCCAAAACTAGAAAATAAAAGCTTTGGCTTGATATATACAGTACTTTACATAAAGCTAAACAAAGGGGAAATATATATTCTTCTTAAGTCAGCCTTCATTAATCATACTTTAAAGTGATAATTTATTTAGTTTAGCTTTTATAAATGGCAGGCAGAGAGGTAGCTGTATTCAGAGTCAAATATTTTATAGAAATCTCTGAAAGCCCTAAAACGCAGGGAGCTTTAATACACAAGAATTACGTATGTTACTGACATTGTGCATGGCTTTGCTTCGCTAACCAATAGAAAGACAAATAGGAGGGTGGGGTCTAGCACAACTTTAGGAACTGAAGATGCTATATGCTATATGCATATTTGCGCTCCCAGGGCTACGCATTTGGGCACCTGTAGGTGCCTAATTTCTATAGATTCTCTCTGATTTAGAAAAGATAATGTAAATCTTCAGATTCTTGCATAAGCCTAGACATGCCTGGTTCTTTTAAATGTTGGTGCAGTACTTGGTATCTTATCTTAAATGGTTTTAGGGAGGCAGGAAAGCAGCACTCTTTGGTCCCAAAGTCCCTTTTAGAAGAGTAATAGAACATTACTGATGGTAGGATACACATCATTTGGATGATTTATTTGTATATGATAGCTTTCAGTGTGACCGGTAAGCACACTAAATTACCTGTGTAAGCAGCAGACTCAGATACTAAATTAAGTCAAGCTTACATGTAAAATTGTAATCGCTTTCTTTCAAGGTATGTAACCCTTTGATGACAGCTGCTCAAAAGAGATCATGGTGTTACAAATGTAACAACTGTCGACAAGGAGTTAAATCTCTCGTTACCAAGTGATTGAAATCGCACTTATAGCCATAGCGGCAGAATCAGACAGCAGGATCTGAACCTAATAAAATTTATTTTTTCAACACACTCAATCCCACCTTGAGACTACTGAAATAATTAACAATCTGCCTTTTTCCCATTGACACATAGGTAGTTCATATTTTATTCCCTAGACTGGTTTCTAAAATCTCTTTATAGGATTTCCTCCATTTTCCTCCATGCATAATCCAGCATAAACTGTTCTTTTAGACCTCCTCATCCTCCTCCTACTGCTCTTGTCTTCCCCTTCAGCCATGTTTTAATGTGCATTGCCGTCCAGTCTTCTGCAGTCCACCTACAAATAAGATTTCAGGTGCTCATGCCCACAAAATCTAACCTGTAATTGACAACTGTCTCATTTGAAATGCAATACATTAATTTAAAGTCCACCTCCAGCAAAAAGTTTTATTTTGATATGGTGGGGAAATGTTATAAACTTTCTGCTATTTTTATTACTGTTAAATACCTACGTTTTCTCATTAAGTAGATTTCCCCCCACTTCCTCTGCCAGTGACAGGGGGTGAAAGGGCATGGAAGCAATGGAAAGGCTAGTAGTACTAGTACTACTAGTACTGCTAGCCTTTGCATTAATTTGTACTAAATACAAACACAGTAAAAGACAAGTCTACCAATCTTTACTCAGCATTTACAGTTAGCTCCATATACAGGTGAAACTCAAAAACATTAGAATGTCTTGCAAAAGTTCATTTATTTCAGTACTTAAAAGGTGAAACTAATATATGAGATAGACTCATTACATGCAAAGCAAGATAGTTCAAGCCGTGATTTGTCATAATTGTGATGATTATGGCTTACAGCTCATGAAAACCCCAAATCCACAATCTCAGAAAATTTGAATATTACATGCAATCAATAAAACAAGGATTGTACATAGAACAATATCGGACCTCTGAAAATTATAAGCATGCATATGTACTCAGTACTTGGTTTGGGCCCCTTCTGCAGCAATTACTGCCTCAATGCGGCGTGGCATGGAAGCTATCAGCCTGTGGCACTGCTGAGGTGTTATGGAAGACCAGGATGCTTCAATAGTGGCCTTCAGCTCTTCTGCATTGTTCGGTCTCATGTCCCTCATCTTTCTCTTGGCAATGCCCCATAGATTCTCTATGGGGTTCAGGTCAGGCGAGTTTGCTGGCCAATCAAGCACAGTAATCCTATGGTCATTGAACCAGGTTTTGGTGCTTTTGGCAGTGTGGGCAGGTGCCTAGTCCTGCTGGAAAATGAAGTCAGCATCCCCATAAAGCTCGTCTGCAGAAGGAAGCATGAAGTGCTCCAAAATCTCCTGGTAGATGGCTGAGTTGACCCTGGACATAATGAAGCACAGTGGACCAACACCAGCAGATGACATGGCTCCCCAAATCAACACAGACTGTGGAAACTTCACACTGGACTTCAAGCATCTTGCAGTGTGTGCCTCTCCATTCTTCCTCCATACTCTGGGTCTTTGGTTTCCAAATGAGATGCAAAAGTTGCTCTCATCAGAAAAGAGGACTTTGGACCACTGAGCAACAGACCAGGTCTGTTTTTCTTTAGCCCAGGTAAGATGCTTCTGACGTTGTTTGTTGATCAGGAGCGGCTTGACAAGAGCAATACGACATTTGAAGCCCTTGTCCAGGATCCATCTGTGTGTGGTGGCTCTTGATGCACTGACTCCAGCCTCAGTCCACTCCTTGTGAAAGTCCCCCACACTTTTGAATGGCCTTTTCCTGACAATCCTCTCTAGGCTGCGGTCATCCCTGCTGCTTGTGCACCTTTTTCTTCCACGCTTTTCCCTTCCACATAACTTTATATTAATGTGCTTTGCTACAGCACTTTGGGAACATCCATGGAGGGTGTCAATGATGGTTTTCTGCACAACTGTCAAGTCAACACTCTGTCCCATGCTTGTGATTCCTACTGAACCAGACTGAGAAACCATTTAAAGGCTCAGGAACCCTTTGCAGGTGTTATGGCTTAATTAGCTGATTAGAGTGGGACACTTTAAGCCTAGAATATTGCACCTTTTCACAATATTCTAATTTTCTGAGATTGTGGATTTGGGGTTTTCATGAGCTGTAAGCCATAATCATCACAATTATGACAAATCACAGCTCGAACGATCTTGCTTTGCATGTAATGAGTCTATCCCATATATTAGTTTCACCTTTTAAGTTGCATTACTGAAATAAATGAACTTTTGCACGGTATTCTAATTATTTGAGTTTCACCTGTATATTTGGACACAGGCACAATTTTAGATTTTTCAGGTATTCACCAAAATGTATTCAAGCTATAGTTATATAATGTATATGGGTAAAGTGCACACTCTCATGTTTAATTTGAGGATATGTACATCCAAATTGGAGGAAGGATTTAGGAATTACAGCTCCTAAGAGTAGCCATCTTCCCTTTTTCAAGGGACCAAAAGTAATTGGACAATTTAATATAATCATAAAAAAAAATGTTCATTTTTAATATTTTTTTGAGATTTTACTGGCAATGAAGGCATGAAATCTAGAACCCATGGACATTACCAAAGACTGGGTTTCCTCCTTTCGGATGCTTTGCCAGGCTCTAACTGCAGCTGTCTTCAGTTGTTCTTTGTTTGTTGGTCTTTCTGCCTTTAGTGTTGCTTTCAGCGAGTGAAATGCATGCTCAATGAGGTTGAGATCAGCTGATTGACTCGGCCATTGCAGAATATTCCACTTTTTTCCTTCAAAAGCTCCTGGGTTGCTTTTGCAGTGTGTTTTGGATCATTGTCCATCTGTACTGTGAAGCACTGTCCAATCAACTTTGCTGCATTTGCCTGAATCTGAGCTGACAGTATATCTCTAAACATTGTAGAATTCATCCGGCTGCTTCTGTCTTCTGTCACATCATCAATAAACACTAATGACCCAGTGCCACTGGAAGCCATGCATGCCCATGCCATCACACTGCCTCCACCATGTTTTACAGATGACGTTTTGTGCTTTGGATTATGAGCTGTTCCAAACCTTCTCCACACTTTTTTCTTCCTGTCATTCTGATACAGATTAATTTTAGTTTTATCCATCCAAAGAATGCTTTTCCACAACTGGTCTGACTTTTTTAGATGTTTTTTGGCAAAGTCCAATATGACTTTTCTATTCTTCACACTTATGAATGGTTTGCACCTTGTGTTGAACCCTCTGTATTTGCTCTCGTGAAGTCTTCTCTTGTTTGTAGACTTTGACAATGATACGCCTGTGACGAACGCGGCGTCAGACCCCTGACCTTCTCACCAAACTCTTGACCGAAGGACTGGCCAATCTAAAACTGCGATGTCACGTACGAAACAATGCCATGCCCAGCTGCACCCTGCACAATGATTTTCTAGCTAATTGAACCACAATCTATATACCAGCAGCCTGGGAGCGATTGTTACTGGGTCAGGTTAATTACGCAATTAACCCTTCACACTGCCACCACCTCCTTTTTGTACAGAGAAAGAGGAAATTCGGCGATATCAGCTATAACACTATAATGGTTGAGATAATCATCCGTATAACACGGTCACCGCAGGCCGGTTATACAGAGGGTTAAATAAACAAAGCAGCGCTCTTTTAGAGGCAGGAATTCGTAAATTGCAATAAAGAGCTAAAGAAACAGTTCAACACTTTCAGAAGGAAAGATTTATTACTAAAAGGTCAAAAGGGTACAATACAAATATTTACAGAAAAAAAGATGTAACCAATATATATAAATATACAGAGAACAACAGCACAGCAAAGAGATAACAGAGAGAAGTTAGAGGGTTAAAGTACTTGCCAAAGTCCTGGGTTAGCAGATCAAGTTTCAGAGCGAAAGAGTACAGTTCTCCCCAGGTGGTTCTGATGTTAAAAGGGAGAATTCTTCAATTTCACTCTCTTAGGCCTGACAGCCCATTTTGTCGTTCCCTAGCAGGGGGTGTCTCTGAAGTCAAGGACCAATGCTTTGTTTAGGGAGGGAAGGTCTGGGAGTAGGCCTAAACTAGAGCCAAAATCTCTTATAGTTCATATTTTGGCTCATAACTTTCCCTATGCACAAGTGACATTCCATCCGTGGGTTGATTATTATGCAGACACATCTGAGGAATGATTAGATATGATATATTAAATTATACACTGAATGGTTCAAGAGATCTACTTTTGTGCTTTCCTATGTATTCCAGCCAAGGAGAGTGACCTATCAAACTGTTTGTCTCCTCGTGGCCAAACTGAAGATATGCCTGGTTTTTATGTAAGGCTCTCAAAAGATATGAGACATAGGGGAAAAATGGATTTTAAAAGTGTTAACTGGTTCGTGCTTCTCTGGAATGTCTTTTAACTCCTGGAAAGGCTTGCGTTATCTCTTACAATGTGCTAGATTGCACAGCTTGCCAAGACAACCAGGCACTACGTGGCTCCCTGCTGTGCTCTGGCCTGTGACACTTTTTAACACACAGGCCATATGTCAATGTGTATGAACAGAGAGGAAGGGGGAGAATGAGAGGGAAATATGTTTGTCAGGATGGCTGAGCCTTTGCCAAGTTGGAGGTTGAAGCCAAAATGGTTGAACCGCATCCAACTCTGGGTGCACGGCTGCCACAACGCCTACATCCTGGAGAGTGTCCTTCACTTGTCTGATTGTTGTGAATTAGTCTTTCTTTACCATAGAGAGGATCCTGTGATCCTCCACCCACTGTTGTCGACTTCCATGTTTTTTTATGTTGCTGAGCTCACTAGTGCATTCTTCATTCCTCAGAATGTACTAAAGTGTTGATTTTGCCACTCCTAAAGTTGCTGCTATCTCTCTGATGGATTTGTTTTTGAATCCTTACAATGGTCTGTTTCATTTGCATGGACAGCTTCTTTGAACTCATGATGTAGGTTCACAGCAATAGATTTTAAATGCAAATACCACACTTAGAATTAACTCCAGACCTTTTACCTGCTTAATTGATGAAGATATAATGACAGAGTAGCCCACACCTGGCCATGAAACACCTTTTGATTCAACTGTCCAATTACTTTTGGTACCTTGAAAAAGGGGAGATGGCTATTCTTAAGAGCTGTAATTGCTAAACCATTCCTCCAACTTGGATGTACAGACCCTCAAATTAAACCTGAGAGTATGCATTTTCAGCCCATATCCTTTATATAACTATAGCTTCAATATGTTTTGGTAAATACCTGAAACAAACTAAAATTGTACCTGTGTCCAAGTATATATAGACCTAACTGTATTTGTTTTGAGTGGCTGTATTGAGAGCTAATTTCTGATTGGTTGCTGATAGGTTGCTTGTATAAGTAACGAAAAATGTTCAACATTACAGAACAGGTCGGTTCAACATGACTAACTAATACTAGCTATACCATGACCTGGATAAATGAAAACCTTCAAAGGCATAGAAGTGAAGGTAAAGCTCTTCAATAGGGACAATAAAATACGTTTTGCCTAAAGTCACAAAAGGTTAGAAACTCTCTAAAAGATTTTTATTGTTGTCTGTGTCACTCCAATAGTTCCCCGTTCTTGTTCAGATGTCACTTGGAGACACAATGCCAAAATCTCCTGGAATTACAAGCAGCAATAAAATACCTTCCAGCGTTTTCATACTTTCAACACTTCATCCAAAACAAATGAAACTTTTGGCTAGGGATAGCTGTAGGTATTAAACATTTGGCTTGGCAATTAAATTATGCATATAGTGGGGTCTCACATGAATTTTTAACTACTGGTTAGTTTAAAATATAACTATCTGATGACATTTTCTTAATTTGTAGCACAATTTACCTGAGGCATTTGTGAGTAGGGAGTTATGTAAGCCATACTTGGATCAAATTCCGAACAAATTTTCTTTTGAAAATCGTAACTAAGAATTTTCTTTCAAATTTTGCAGCACTAGTGGGCAGTAGCATCAGACGATTTTCATGTGACCATTGAATTTGAGTGATTGGGTATGCTGCAAATTTTTTGAAAAACAAATGATTTCTAATCATTGATGGGGGGATCATGCGAGAAATATAATTGATAAAGATATGAGCATGAGCTGTGACCTGGAAAGGATAGAAGCTTCCCAGCCATGAAAATTATTTTCTGTAGCAACATGAGGTGAAATTGGAGGCTTGGTTGGTTGAATTTCAAAATTGCTGGTGGCACCATCAGACGCACAAAATTTCCGATTTTCTAAAGAAAATTCATTCAGAATTTGACCCATGTATGGCCTGCATTAGCCTCTTGCTGACAAGAAATAAAAATCTCCTCCCATATTATTGCTGTTTCAGCTCTCAAAATGTATCCTGTCTCCTGAGACAGCTGTCTACTTCTTTCATTCCCTCTCTCCTTTTTTTTTTCCTTATATCCTTGAAGTTCAGCTTCTCTATACTATAAAATTCAATATTGTAAAGCGATAACAAAAACATCAACTTTGCAGGTAATGTTTATAATCTATCTGAAACATTTATGTAGATAGAGGTTTATAAAATATGAACTTGTGGTTTTGTGATGCTCTGCTCCTGGGAGGTTGTAGGTGTAGAAGGTTTTTCCGGACAGTCAACTGTCTGTTGGGTGTACCTTGACCGTATTGGTTGGCTACTTTTGGAAAAACAAGACACACCTGACCTACCTTCTGTTTGTTTCTTCCCATTACCTGATCTCCCCTTTTACCCCCATGTGCAGTATCTCTGCCTCATATTTAATACCTTACTTATGCAAGAGTTGTGGTCTATGCAATATGAAGCATTCATTTGTAATAAAAAAAACAATGAAAAAGAGGGTGGCACAAAGGCTAGCAAGCAAACACACTTGCTGGAGATAAGAAAAAAAAAGAGTCCCAATATGGAACTGTGAACACAGGAGAGTACACAAGAGTATGTAGCTGACCACACTACAATCTATGTTGTAGCACTATATAGCACAGTATAGCAGTATATAGCAAGAAATCTGTCAGCTTTCCCTAACCAGCTCCCACATACTATGCCTTTATGACTACTGGGAGCCCACCCTTTTATAGTGAGCTGGCTAGCTCCATTCTTTCAGATTACTGGCTCTCAGGAACTCATCTGACCAGGGACAAGGGTTATATAGCGAATTATGGGGTCATGGGCAAATTAATGACTAAAAAGTTCAGTTTCCTGAAATAGTGAGATATGCCTAAAACCCAAGCTGGGTCTAAACCTGAACTTCATCCCTAATCATGCATGGCATGGTAAATGATAATTCAGCTTTTCAAGTTTTGGCCCAGCCTGTATTTTTGTAAGGATTTGTGAACATGGGCATTCATTTGCACCCTTCCTCATACAATGTAAATTAGATAGTGACATAGAGCAGCCTAGAAGCTACAGAAAAAAAAAACTATAAGCAATTCAAAAGAAAATTAGATGAAACTCAGAAACAACTGGAAGAAGAAATGTATAAGCAACTGAAAAAGTGTTACAAATGCACATCAGGTTCAATCCACCTTGTACACAAATCCTAAAGGATACATAGGGCAGGACCTTGTGCAGCAAAGTTCTAGGGAGCCTGACCCTGTTTTATTGTCTTACTAGCCTTCTTCTTGTAAAGCCTACAAGAGTAAGGCCTCAGGCATACAGGACATTTTTTTCCCTCCCCTAGACACCTTTGTTCCAGGGTAGAAAAAAGCAGCTTAAAAAATGCATCTAAAACCGCGTATTGCAAACATGATTCGGCATGTTTAAGCACGATTAGGCATATCAAGCTTTTGGGCATTCATTTATTCTATTGGGCAGAGTATTCATTTATTCTGGCCATTGGAATGAATAAACACTCAAGCGCTAAACACGCCTACCATTTAGACATGTTTTCGCGCATTTAAGCACCTGCAGTGTTTTTTTCTGCCCAAATGCTCCTCTAGTGGTGTGTTTTATTTTTTTTCAGCCATTAAATGCTCCTTTTCTAGTATACCAGTAAATGCCTATTTTGTGGCTACAGCCCCTGTAAGACATCAAGTGGGACCTGAACACCTACAAAGAAGTACAGATGAGCTTGTGTAACCATAAAGAGCAAAATAGCTAACTAATGCTTATTATAAGGTTGATGATTTCAATTGGGTAGTGCTGTGCTTCAAGGAATTAGTCACGTTTTCTACCACCTGTGTGCTTCTTTTTCCTTCTCCCACAATTCAAGCCATTCATCTTTCTTAATACCTAATGACATTTTCAGTTTTCTGATTTTTATAATGTTGCGAAATCCTATAATTCTTCTTACATTACACTTCTTTTTAATACTTCCTATTCCTTCTGCTTAATTCCCCATTTATGCTCTCCTTTATTTTGTATTCTGTTTACACATCTTTTTGCTTTCTCTCATTTCTACCTTTTTACCTTTTCTAACTTTCTTCTGCCCTGTCCTCTCTTGATATCCTTCTGTGATCCCGATCCTGTTTACACTTTCCTCTGCTTCCTGCCCCCTTCACATTCTCTAGCTGATGGAAAATGGGGCCCGTGGAATCATTGGAGCTTGTGCTCCAAGACATGTGACAGTGGCTGGCAGCGTCGCTACCGGATGTGTCAGGGAACAGGATTGCAAGGATACCCGTGCGAGGGCTCCGGGGACGAGGTCAGGACGTGCAATGAAAAGAAGTGCCCAGGTACCCACTCTCTGCATCTGCTGTATGTGCTGAGCAGACATGCCCATTCTGTAGAAGTTAGGGATTGCATTGTAAGAGGTCCTCTGTGTGACTCACGCAGACGACATCACACACTCAGATATGTGCACATGGAAAAAAATACTAAGAGCATTGATGTGTAGTTATCCTGAGCAACCAGTCCAGTAGCATCCTGTGTCTGTTTGTATAATGAGAATTGGTCTAGTTGGTCGAAAGCACATCACTACTCTTTGCCTGTGTTGCTAAATAATGCATATTGTATAACCTTATAAGTTTCTTAATAAGTTCTTGAAAACAAGTAACCATCCTTGATTGCAAATGTACTAACATAGCCAGAAAACATATCGTGATTATTAATGTCACCTTAAATAGCAAATTAGTTTTATTAGATTTGTAATCAACTAAAAATGTATGAAATATATGTTTTATTAAACTAAAGTATAGGAAATGTTAAACCATAAAATCTTTTTCTTGGAGTTTATTGAGGTACACAGGATTCAGAGACATTTGGTTTAAACTGTCAGCTACAGGAAGATTTGGACACTGGCAAACAAAACTAAAAAAACAATTACAAACACTCTCAGAATACCTATTTTGTAACAAAGCAGTGCCAAGAACACGATCATAAAATCAGTCGGGTGGGATTTATTTCCCTCAAAAGATGACCAGGGGGTAGCATTGAAAATGTGAGAAGCAGTTGCCTGGTGTCAAAAAGCCCAAGAAACACAGATTTGGCAGAGTGTGCCTTAAAAAAAGAAAAGGTGGAGCCTGTTCCTCAAGACCATCAGTTCAAATGATAATCTGTATCATCTTCTGAGAAAAGGTAGAATGAAATCTGGTTCCTTTTTACAGGGACCATCAGGGATAACAAAGAGAGAGTCAGTCATTCTAATGGAGGCAGCGACTGCATAAAAGACGTGCACATTGTGAACTACACTCAGACAATGAAGGGAAATCTCTTGTGTTGAGGCTGAAGATAAGGATGGAAGTACAAACTCCTGGTTAAAGTGAAAGGCTGAATCTCCCCTGGGAAGGAAGGAAGCTCTAGGCCTTATTTTTACTTTGTCCACGTGTAAGGACAGAAAGTGTTCTTTACTGGACAAAGCCACCAGTTCAGGCGATGACAAAAAGAAAAAAAACTCTGTGAACAGTGAAGAGGAATACCCTAATAGGTTAAAAGTGCAGATAGAAACAATTTCACATGGGAGGATGCACAGGGGAAGTCACATGAGAAGCAACCTGTACTAAACTGTTAAAAAAGAATGATTATTGGTCTTTAGAGCAAGATGCAAGCACTGTGATCTGTACCTTAATAGTATCCAGAGCCAATTGGTAATCCAACCCTGATTAGTCAGGATTCATCCTATTAGGTATTTTCTGGAATGAAAGTTCTTTTACTTGTACCAATGTATGCCTTCAATGTTTGATGGTACAGCATATGGGAAATAAAATGAATGGCTTTCACCATTGTGGAGATTAATGGGTTGGAAAGGCTCTCATCCTTCAAGACCTGGGATTCAACATCCATGCCATTAAACCCCAACAGCGCCTGCCCAGAGTCTGATCAGGTCAGAGTACCACAGTCACTTGGGCCAGCCCAGAGCTATAAGGATCACCAAAATGCCCTCCATCCTGATCTTGCAAAGCAGAGGAGGAGATGTTTTAGGAAAACAAAGGTATATTTCAGGTTGTACTGATGCCACTGAGCTACTAAAGCACAAAAAGGTTCTGCCAGAGGATCTCTGCATCTGTAGACAACCCTATTCTTTTTTTGTTGAATTTGGAGAACTACATCTGGCATTTCATACCTGTGACACAGGTTCTGGAGTGCTTCAGGGCATTGTGGCCATTACCTTTGGCTCAGCATTGCCAGCTGGATTATTTTGCCACTGTCCTCACTTAGCACATGGATCGTGTACAGTACTAGAACATTAGTTTTCCTCAGAACAGAATCCTCTCAACTTGTCATGGAAACACGTCTCTTTATGTCCTAATGGTTGATGTACATCACTGCTGTGGCATTTTCCAACTGATATTTGTTTGGAAGAACCTCCAGTCAAGGTGTCCAACATTAAGAGGAAACCAAATCTTTTGAAACTCCAGAATGTTGTTTAGGAGTCATTTTTTTGTCCAAGTCCTCTGCACTGATGATGCGGCATCTGTTGTGATGATCTTCCAAGAGATTGGAAGGAAGTATTACCCCAACTCCAGATCTGGATTCCTGAGCCACCAGGCCAGAGACAACCTGACATTTGGTTTCAGACAAATCAGTTTCTCTGAAGACTGAACTGATTTATCCTATGATGACTGGATGTATGGGCTACTATCAACCCCATGACTCTCATGCAAAAACAAAGAGTCCAAGTCTGAGAGCAGCGAGCTTGATGTTTTTCTTGAGGAAGAAAAACTGACTTGAGTTGTTTTCAGGATCAGACCCAGATATTCCAAGTCATAAGTTGGCTCCAAGGCAGACTTCTGAAGGATCATGATCCAACTAACCCTTTTAAGATCATCAGGATCTGTGTTGACTGTTCTCTCAACAGCAGGTCATCCAGATATCCCATATGGGGATGCTCTGTGAGCATAACAGGGCAAACACAGGGTCTCTGGCTAACTAACACAGAGGTCTGGAAAGTGCCATAAGCAGAGTTCAGTGCCTTCAGGCAGAACCCACAATTATTCAGTGGAGCCGGGTCTGGCCTCCAAAGCTGTTGCTGATACATCAGTCTGGATAGCTGCATAAGAAACCAGCTCAAGCTGTTTGTAGATGAAATCTTGATTGAAGAAAGAAATAATCTCGAATAAAAAGAAAAAATGACTAGTAAAACTCAGAAAACAGATGCCCATTCTCTTAGAACACTAGCAAAAAACTATGCTGTTAGGTATGCTGGGAGGGAGAAGGGTTACAGCAATTTGGTTACAGCTTTTTTGTTTGCCATTGTCCAAATCCTTCTGTAGGCGGTAATAACTAAAATGTCTCTGAATCCTCTGCCCCTCAGTTAACGAGATTGAAAAGAATGCTTATTATGTTTGAAACACTCAGATTTGCAAAGTATGCCACAATTATGATTGTTTAAAAATGTATTCTTATATCTACAAGTTAGGGTCCATTTACACTTCATTGTTACTTTGCATTGCGTTAAAGCATCTGTGTGCACCACTTTTAATAAATACCCCCATTGTGTCACACATTACCACATTAACGTGTTACATTAAGATAGCTTATTCATTTTGAATAGGCTGTAAAATTCACAAGAATAGATCAAAATATAAGGGGTTCTTAGTGCATTACTGTGCAATGTGGTGTGCCGCAATGCATAGGAGCTGTGTTGCCAACTCCAAAAGTGTGCTTCTGCCCCAATTGTTAATGCTAATGTCTCATGGTGTATAGATACAATAATTATCAGTGGCAGTCCCTGAGACCTGAAAGTTTTTTCAAGGGTTCTTTTGTATTAAAGCGGTAGTAAACCACAAAAAAAAAATTGGGCCCCTACAGGATAATGTCATAATGTGGTAGTATGCACACTATCATACTAAAATGAAGCCTTCCAGCAACTTTCATCTTCATTTGGTCTTCCTTCTGGGTTTGCGGGATTGAGCCATTTGAATGGCCAATCCATGATGACGTCACTCCAGCGCATGTGCATGGGAGTCAGGAGCCCAGGCTGCTACTAAAGTAAATCTCTTCTAAACAGTTCACATTTAGGAAATATGTATTGTACTTACAGGGGAGCCTTATTGTAGGCTTACCTGTAGCTATAGATCAAAAAGCAGATTTACTACTACTTTAAAAAAGGTTAAGAAAGGCTGATTTATGCTATTATTTAGGGTTCAACTATATCAGGCCAAAATTTCCATATTAAAAATGAAGTGTAAGTTATCATTTTATCTATTAATTCTCATTGTTAATTCAAACAAAAGGTTACAGTTGGTGTATTATTGTGCAGGTTTTCTGCAATAGCTGTAGTGGCCCTTGGTCATTTATTTCATTACACTGTGCAGTGAAGTTCAGTTATCCATGACAACCAACCGGATATCAGCTGCCAGCAGTTTAGAAAAGTCATACCAGTAAAACTTGGTTTCTGCTAAATTGCTGTGGATTACTGCTTGTTACGTGTTAATGGTTATGGCTTTTCACTTTATTGCTACTCATAATTTACTAAAAAAAAATTAGTTCTTTACGTGTTATCACGGTTATTAAAATTCCAGCATGGATTATTTAAGATGATTTTACACAATTTCCTATGTGCACCTCCTACTTTCCCTGGTCTTGCTTTGAATCCAATCCCAACTGAACCTTCTGTCTCCCATCACCTTGGTTCTCTGCACCTGTGTATGTCTGCTCTCCTCTATGTATCAGGCCTCCTACACCTCTTTTTGTTCCCCATGCTTTTTTTTTTTTTTTCAAATATTGTTTCTTTACTCCTTTTTTGTGCCCCTTTCATCCTCTCAGTGTGCCTGATTTCTCTCTGTGGGCTCTTGCTGACAGGCTAGCAAGCATACAATAAGAGAATAGCAATGAGTGTTCATGTTTCCTAGGAAGGTCACAGCATGCCTTTTACACATATTAAAGAAGGCCAGATTCTCTGCATAGCCTCCCCTATGTCAAATACAAGGTGTATAACATGATTGGAAGCTGTGAGATCTTGTCTTCCAGCCTAACGATAACTGAGAATTCATGTAGGGTTGGGCTGGCAGCTTCTAGTTGCATAGTATTGGGTTATTTCATGTTACTGCTTCTCTTCCTCACAGCGTTACATGAGATGTGCAAAGATGAATATGTCATGTCTATGACCTGGAAGAAAGCAGCCGCAGGCGAAATTGTTTACAACAAATGTCCTCCGAATGCCACAGGTCAGTTTCACTTCACCATCGTAGGTCTCTTTTACTATCCTGTTACCTATTTATCTCATCTCTCTGCCATTTTTTAATTGACTGTGTTTGTCACTCAGTCACATGTTCTTTTCTTCATTGATTCTTTACATTTGTGTATTCTTTGTTGCAACTGCTGAACCTTATTTTTTCCTTTGCAATTTTTTTTTTTTTTTTTTTGCTTTTTTACAGTTGTTTTAGCTTTCAGTATATGCTCTACTCCCTTGATTCAAACAACGTTTGTATTCCTGCAGGTTCGGCAAGCCGGCGGTGTCTGCTAAGTCCTCAGGGGGTTGCTTATTGGAGTGCTCCAAGTTTTGCTCGTTGCGTTTCCAATGACTACAAACAACTTCACATTGCAGTAATTACAAGTTTTTCTTCTTACTTTTGTGCTAACTCTGTAATTACTTATTTATATATTTATTATTTATAAGGTATTGGAGTATACACTCATAGTAGAATTAATATTTGTTTAATATTGTTGTTGAATTTAATTGTATTTTATGTCTTTGAATACCTAAAATATAACTTTTTTTTGCTGAGGAAAACAAAAATCAGTTGCCATAATGCAAGCATTTGAGCATGTTTTATCTTACCTGCATTGTTTTGGAACTCTTACATATATTACCATATCTTCTCCCTTCTCCCAGCCATCACCAACTTTCCTACTGGGAAGGTCTTCTTGCTGTGGTCACATAATTAGTCCCAGTGTATTCATAAGAGCAAAACAAAGCCAACCATACCAGAAAACAACGCTGAATTTTTGTTTGACAGTTTTATAAAATCCTAGCTAGCTGCAGTTTTATTTTTGTAAACACTGAATGACAAAAAAACTTGTGTAGTAAGTTCCTATTTTAAACCAGTTTCTAAACAATTTCTAAACAAAAATGGAGTCACCCTTTAAGTATTTCCATTTTAATGGGTTATATCAGAATGCAATGATATATTTTTTATAACATTTAAAATTATGCATCATTTAGCATTTGTTTTGGAGGAGAACATTTATTTTAAATAAATGCTCTCCTCCACAAAAATTGTACATGTATTGATTCAGATAAAATATCTAGCTGCATTGATATGCATAAGTTTGGAGAAAGTATAATGCGTTTTTATAAATAAAAAAAAGCAAAAAAAAAGTACATCAGCAGATGTTAATATGCATAAAAACAGACTGAACTGTGCATAGGAATGAATCAATGCACATATTTTTTCATTGTTTTCATGGTTTTGTGCATATTGTGTGAAGGCCTTAATGGGAAATATGCTGTTTCATCCCTAGTTAGTTTGTTTGTCTGTCTGCTGTGGAACATTGAGGATGAAATGTTTTCTTATTGCTTGACTGACCACCAAAAAGTGTTAGAGAGGATTCTGCTGGTGCTTTCTACGGCCAGTAATCATCAGAATGGATGCAGAGTTGTGAAATACCTTAGAGCAAGAAAGTGAGCCTACCGCTACAAATGAGTGTGAGACATTGTTACCCTTTATCCTCTTCTATACAAACAAATATTTGCCATTAAGGTCAAGGGTAAGCAGGTCAAGTCTAAGTCTAAAATTGGGTAAAATAGCACAGAACCAAAATAGCAGTATTTGTCAGTCAGAGGATATAATTGCAAACATGGGGTAGAAGCCTATAGGAATGCTGTTGCCCAATAGGTTCTGGAACGTCACGGTGTAATTGTAATGTTTTACCTGTTAAAGGTACTGTAAATTTTGTTTGACCAGTTTTGTGATTTACACCTTTGCCATTTACACCTTTACTCTAACATTGCCTTGTTCAACCTTTCTGCTTCCTGAATCACCTTCTTGCTCATTGCATAGAGGTGATGATGCTGATTCCAATAAACAATGTCCAATAAACAGGTTGGATGCATATGGTGATATGGGAAGCTGAACCTCTACATCAGAAAATAAGTGTGTCACCTGTGTAACCACTTCACATTTGTATTGTTACCTGTTTTGTAGATGTTCACCAGAACTGTTTCTCTTTTTAAACTGACATTTTCATCAGGTATGTTTTTATTTCATAAAAAACATTGCCACTAGAAGACACTTTTCCTTGCAGCTTACCAATAATATAGTTCAGTCTATACCAAGATAGTCACTGCAATTTGTCTATGAGATGGCTACAGAAAAGGAAGACACATGTGCCAGCCGGGGGAGTGCATGACATTAGATCATCAGATGGAGAAATGTTTTGCAACTCAGTCTTGTAGGAAGGCGATCAAGGAGAAAATGTCATGGAAGGAGGCAGCAAAGGAGATTGAGGAAAAACGTTCTAGAAGGAGGCAGTTTATTGAGATGCCCTGCTAGATTCTTCTAGAGACTTTAGAGAGATACAGTACCCTGTTACATTCCCCTAAAGATGTCTTGAATGCAATCCAATGCACCCAGAGAATCATGAGAAGAGGGTTTTCGTCTGTCCTGTGGGATTCTTTGAATTTGATTGCATGCTACAAGGCTTGACACATTCACCTGTTAATTTCCAGAGACTGATAGAAAGCACAGTAGGAACATCATTGTCTATCTAGATTACATTGATATTTTTGGGAGGACTCTTGAAAAGCATGAATCAAGATTCAGGAAGGTGCTATAAAGACTTGAGAATGAGGGACTGAAATTGCCAGTTAGCAAATGCAAAATCTTACAACCATCTATGATGTATGTTGAATGTGTGGTCTGGGTTGGATTTGTGATCTGAGTACCAAAGATTTGTTAAGAGATTAGAGGAGACGCTTTTTGTATATTGGTTATCGAGACCCTGAAAAGGAAACAAGTACCGTATTTTTTGCCATATAAGACGCTCCGGAATATAAGACGCACCCAATTTTAAAGGAGGGAAATCTAGAAAAAAAAGATTCTGAACCCAATACATATAGTAATTCATCCCCCATATAGTAATTCATCCCCCATATAGTAATTCATCCCCCATAGTAATTCATCCCCCATAGTAATTCATCCCCCATATAGTAATTCATCCCCCATAGTAATTCATCCCCCATAGTAATTCATCCCCCATATAGTAATTCATCCCCCATAGTAATTCATCCCCCATATAGTAAATCATCCTTCATAGTAATTAATCCCCCATATAGTAATTCATCCCCCATACAGTAATTCATCCCCCATAGTAATTCATCCCCCCTATAGTAATTCATCCCCCCTATAGTAATTCATTCCCCATATTGTGTCAATTCACTTACCTTTGCTCCGCGCGTTCCTCTCGCCGTGTTCCCGCGCCGTTCTGGTCTTCAGGGCGGACTGTGAGAGGAGAGGAGTTCATCACGCTGCCCCGCCTACATCCTGACAGCCAATGTTTGCCACGCTCCACGGGCCGGATTAAAAGGTCCGCCCCGTAGTTTGCCCATTGCTGATCCACGAGCAGAGGGGGTGATGACGTCAGCGCGCACCGCCGGGTGTACCAAGATGGCCGACCGCTCCAGAGATAGGCCAAAGCCGCGGCCTTTCCTACGGCCGTGGCCGCGCCTCACGGATTCTCTCTCTATTCGTCGTATAAGACGCACCAACTTTCCCCCCCCCAGTTTTGGGGAAGAAAAAGTGCGTCTTATACGGCGAAAAATACGGTAGATGTTCTCTGTACAGACACTCATCGATAGGCAAGGTTCTTAGCTAAAGAAAGGGATAGCCACAGATGAGAGATGATTAATTGTACAGAAGAGCACCTAATACTTACAAAAATCAGAAATGGCAATTACTATTTATTCAGAAGCACCAAAATGTCATACTCCAATCTCTATGTGATAAGTATGGATGTCTGAACTATAAGAGAACTTTAGGTCTCGTCAGAGACAGATTCTACTGACCCTGCATGAAACAAGATGTGGCAGACATGCCAGTCATGTTTTTGTTTCATTCAGAAGAAAACTCCTCTAGGATAAATGGAGATTGCTGACTCAAAACACTGTCTGTATTGACTTCTTACTCATTGATCAGATGAGGAATTAGTAATGTGCTGGTGGTGACATACCAGTATACTAGATATGCCCAAGTCTTTCCTATTCATTATCAAAGGGCCATCACAGTTGGAAAGATTCTTGTCATTTAATGTTTTTATTCCCTATGACCTGTCAAAAGAGAATTGATTCAGATAAAGGGCGTAATTTTGTCAACAAGCTTGTGCATGAAATGTTAACTCTGCTAGCAGTTCAAAAGAGCCATACTACTCTGTACCACCCTCAAGGAGACCCTCAGAGAAGCTTGTCTTCCAGTTGATATACAGGTGAAACTCGAAAAATTAGAATATCGTGCAAAGGTTCATTTATTTCAGTAATACAACTTAAAAGGTGAAACTAATATATGAGATAGACTCATTACATGCAAAGCAAGATAGGTCAAGCTGTGATTTGTCATAATTGTGATGATTATGGCTTACAGCTCATGAAAACCCCAAATCCACAATCTCAGAAAATTTGAATATTACATGCAATCAATAAAACAAGGATTGTACATAGAACAATATCAGACCTCTGAAAAGTATAAGCATGCATATGTACTCAGTACTTGGTTTGGGCCCCTTTTGCAGCAATTACTGCCTCAATGCGGCGTGGCAAGGAAGCTATCAGCCTCTGACACTGCTGAGGTGCTATGGAAGACCAGGATGCTTCAATAGTGGCCTTCAGCTTTTCTGCATTGTTCGGTCTCATGTGTCTCATCTTTCTCTTGGCAATACCCCATAGATTTTCTATGGAGTTCAGGTCAGGCGAGTTTGCTGGCCAATCAAGCACAGTAATCCTATGGTCATTGAACCAGGTTTTGGTGCTTTTGGCAGTGTGGGCAGGTGCCTAATCCTGCTGGAAAATGAAGTCAGCATCCCCATAAAGCTCGCCTGCAGAAGGAAGCATGAAGTGCTCCAAAATCTCCTGGTAGATGGCTGAGTTGACCCAGGACTTAATGAAGCACAGTGGACCAACACCAGCAGATGACATGGCTCCCCAAATCAACACAGACTTGACTTCAAGCATCTTGCAGTGTGTGCCTCTCCATTCTTCCTCCATACTCTGGGTCCTTGGTTTCCAAATGAGATGCAAAAGTTGCTCTCATCAGAAAAGAGGACTTTGGACCACTGAGCAACGGACCAGGTCTGTTTTTCTTTAGCCCAGGTAAGACGCTTCTGACATTGTTTGTTGTTCAGGAGCGGCTTGACAAGAGCAATACGACATTTGAAGCCCATGTCCAGGATCCGTCTGTGTGTGGTGGCTCTTGATGCACTGACTCCAGCCTCAGTCCACTTCTTGTGAAAGTCCCCAACACTTTTGAATGGCCTTTTCCTGACAATCCTCTCCAGGCTGTGGTCATCCCTGCTGCTTGTGCACCTTTTTCTTCCACACTTTTCCCTTCCACATAACTTTCTATTAATGTGCTTTGATACTGCACTTTGGGAACATCCAGCTTCTTTTGCAATTACCTTTTGAGGCTTTCCCTCCTTATGGAGGGTGCCAATGATGGTTTTCTGCACAACTGTTAGGTCAGCGGTCTTTCCCATGATTGTGATTCCTACTGAACGAGACTGAGAGACTATTTAAAGGCTCAGGAACCCTTTACAGGTGTTATGGCTTAATTAGCTGATTAGAGTGGGACACTTTGAGCCTAGAATATTGCACCTTTTCACAATATTCTAATTTTCTGAGATTGTGGATTTGGGGTTTTCAAGAGCTGTAAGCCAAAATCATCACAATTATGATACATCACGGCTTGAACTATCTTGCTTTGCATGTAATGAGTCTATCTCATATATTAGTTTCACCTTTTAAGTTGCATTACTGAAATAAATGAACTTTTGCACGATATTCTAATTTTTTGAGTTTCACTTGTAGCTTTTGGAGTTACCGTTAAAAATACCACATTCTATTATCATATAAACTACAAGCAGTGACTGAAGCTAAAAATAAAAAGCTTATGAGGTGGCTGAAGCCACTACTAGACACCAAAAAAATTAAAAATGCTATGACCAGAAGGTGAAGATAAATGATTTACAACCTGAAGACAAACTCATTCCCAGGAACCTAGGCCTGTCTGAGAAAAACAAGATAGTCGATTATTAAGGTTCTCAAATTTACGTAATCTATTCACAGTTGCCCCACATTCCTAATGTTTACTAAGTTCATTCTGAAAGGAAAAATTGACCCATCAAATTTTGGCATCATAATAATATGATGTTTGATGATGATTGGCAGAGTCAGTAAGAAAGTTAAGCCCTGAATTGAGGATAATTCCTGAGCTCAGAATGTTTCAGCATAAGCCAAACACTCAGCAGTCCAGAACGTTAAAGCACATAGGAAATATCCTGCCATTCACCAAATAATTTCCCTCATTCTTAGAAGAACAAGATGTGAATGCAGATATAACATGAATAAATGGATAGAATTCTATTTGACTGGAATAGTGGAGACTAAAGGAAAGTAACTTCAATGTGAATGCACCTGAGTGTTCCCTGTCATTTTGAACAAACTGTGAGACAGACAGATACTGATTTTGAGCGGAGATTTTGAAAAAAATCTTTGCCTGTTCAAGAATCTGAAAGTGAGCTTCGAGGGAGTGCACAGTTTTCCGAACCAAGTTTTCCAGTTTCAGGTTTTGAGCCAAGGCCTCTTTGAAAAATTAGGCCTCCATAGAGACCAACTTATGATACCCTAGCCCATAGCTCCCAAGAAACTGTGACCACTGCTGTTCAATCTATTTACATGTTCCCCTAACCAACTCCTTAACTATTTGTCCAAATGGTGAACATATACCTAACCCAGTCAAATGTGAATAGAAATTGGTGGGATGTACCCCGTGTGTATAAAACTGCCTTTCAGTGAATTCACAATATTATGTGAAAATATCCCATTTTCAGCCCATATACTTCCCTTTGTGAGGACCCAAGTATATGGAGGAAGGGGGAGTGTAGTCACTTGTATTGCTGCCTGTTGTGTAGATGTTCGGCAGAACTGTTTCACTTTGAAAACTGACATTTTTATTGCTTGTGTGACAGCAATTGTTTACTATTTCACAAAGACTGTTGATGTCACTGGAAGACATTGTATTACTGTTTACCAAAAATGGAGTTCAGACAATAACATGGTGGCCACAGTTTACAGAAAAGGAAGACATGTGCCAACCTCGGCAGTTTGTGACAGGAGGAATGTTATCCAACTCAGTCTTGTAGGAAGATCAGGGAGAGAATGTTCTGCAAGGAGGCAGCAAAGGAGATTGAGGAAAAAAGTTCTGGAAGAAGGAAGTTTATAGAGATGCCCTACTAGATTCTTCTGGTCAGATTCTTGTTGTTGAGCGCTTGAAGAACAGTGAGTTGGAGAGAGTTTCATTTGGTTCTTCCGTCTGTCTAAGACAGGCATGTCCAAAGTCCGGCCCGCGGGCCATTTACGGCCCGGGGGTCGGTTTAATACGGCCCTCCAACAGCCCTCCCTGCTCTGTGTAATGTGGCCCTCCCACGGCCCTCCCTTCTATGGCAGACAGTCTTCTGCTTGAGAGCAGAGGGCAGTGCGCATGCCTGACTGCGGCGCGTTCTCCCTGGTCTGTGTAAATGCGGCTGTCGCACGGCCCTCCCTTCTGTGGCAGACAGTCTTCTGCTTGAGAGCAGTGCGCATGCGTGACTGCGCCACGCTGGGAGCGACAGAGGGAGGTGACGTCAGGGCCGGGCTTCCAGCGTGAAGTGTGTTTCTCTTCCCCTCCCGGCTGCCGAGCAGAGACTTCAGCTCCAGCTACCTTTTTCACCCTTCACATTAGTGCAGGTAAGTTTTTTTTTTTATTTATTTTCAATACATTGTGAAAACTCAGCTGTCAGTTGATCTTAATGTTATGAAATGAAAAGTATGTCGTTTGCAATTAACTTGGCATAAAATAATTTATTTGCATTTAATTGTAATGGTTCAAAGAATGTTCGGAAAAATGTTCGGCCCTCCACCATGTTCACTTCATCCAATCTGGCCCTCTTTGAAAAAGGTTTGGACACCCCTGGTCTAAGAGGACTGAGGAATGCTGATTTCTGTATTGTAAGTGCCATAGTCTCAGAATAGTATTTCCTTGTGCTACAGCAGCAGTCTCCCAGAATCCTAGCATTCTGTTACATTGCTGCAAGACAAAACTGCCATATCTTCAGTTATTTTTTTAATACATAAGGAGAAATTGTGATAGACTGTAGTGCCTTAGATTGTACGCTCCTTGAGGGTTGGGGACTGATGTGAATATATAATATATATGTAAAGTGCTGCGTAAATTGACTGCGCTATATATGTACCTAAAATAAATAAATAAAATAGTCAAGGAAAGACGGTTAAGCTACTATATACAAAAGATAAATACAGACAATTGCTTTGCTTTAGTGTCTGCTGAACCATCTTAAAGGAACCCTACAGTTGAACTATCCTTTAGTGTGTAGTATATTAGCCACTTGCGCCTTATAACAGTAGATTTACTGTGATAGGGTGGCAGCTGCTGGATCAGCAACGTAAAAGACCTTGCAAGCTTGCTTCCGAGTACGCTACTTATCTTCACCGCAGTTGGACACAGTGCAATTTTGTCACCAGGTCCTGGCCAATGTTTTAAGGCTGGGACCTAGTGATAAGCTGTGTCCAACCACAACACAAAGCCCTGTGTTTACAAAGAATGCAGGGCTCTCTACACAGAGCAACACTCTGGCCGTTTCTTCTCCCTTCAAAGCAGGGAGAAAAAACAGCCACATCTGTTAGTAAAAGCAGCACATATTACACACATTACACATTGTTAGGCAGTTTGATTGCCCCTAGATGTTAACCCCTTCCCAGTCAGTGTCATCAGTACAGTGACAGTGTAGCAGCACTGATCACTATATCCGTGTCACTGTTGACGTCAGTGTCAGTTAGGGTAACTCTCAGCCAATGTCAGATTGCTTGCCACACTATCACAGTCCCACTATAATTCGCTGATCACCGCCATTACCAGTATAGTGTCATAGCTGCATAAATCTCTGTGTATAAAAGACAAAAAGAGGGCGCACAGGCCTAGTGCATTACCTTAAAAATAGGATTTATTAATAAAAAGTAAAGTACTCACAAAATAAAATGATGTAAAATCAGATATACATGGGAAGCATGTCACAAGGGATGCAGAGTGGTACAGCAACCCCTGTGGGTGGTCTGGTGGGAGACTGGGAGCCTCTGGATTGCTGGTGGCTGACGTGTTTCAAGGAAGCACCTCTTCTTCAGAG
Organism: Staurois parvus; assembly: GCF_062004578.1. Taxonomy (NCBI): domain Eukaryota; kingdom Metazoa; phylum Chordata; class Amphibia; order Anura; family Ranidae; genus Staurois; species Staurois parvus. The sequence continues at coordinate 4,129,086 of NW_028317941.1, forward strand.
CCAGTGTGTGTCTTTTACACACAGTTTCTTTTGGATTTCCCTGGTCCGTTGAGGGCAGCAAGGCCTGCATTTCTCTCATCCATGTGGGGATACCAATAGCGGGGAGTCCACAGTTCAGCGCAGGAGTACATGCATTCGGTTGCTACATTCTTCTCTGCATAAATCTCTGTATATATACCATAGTTTGTAGACAATATACTTTTCACACAAACTAATTAATATACACAGCGGAATACATTTTGGCTTACATTTATGAGGAAATGTGTTTCTTTTATTTGTTATTGGAAATATTTTATAACAGGAACTAGAAAATATGTTTTTGTTTCAAATTATACTTTTCTATTTATATAATAAAAAAAAAAAAAAAAAACCCCATTGCTGATCAAATACTACCAAAAGAAAGCTCTGTTTGTGTGAAAATAATGATATGAATTTCATTTTGGTACTGTGTTGCATCACCGCACAATTGCCAGTTAAATTAGTACTAGCTGAATAGCAAAAAATGCCCTAATCATGAAGGGAGTAAAACCTTGTGACACTCAAGTGGTTAAAGAGACAGTACATCAGTTTGTATTTGTTGCTTCAGAAAAGACTCTGTTACTGCACAGTTGTGCAGGACCCCAGTGCATACCCAAGAGCTGACCAAGGGACAAATTTGGTACTTCCATTAAATATAGTTTAGCTAGATAGAATAAAGTAAACTGCTATTTTACAGTTGATAATATTATTTATTTATTTATTACAAGTACTTATATAGCGCCGTCAATTTATGCAGCGCTTTACATATATATTGTACATTCACATCAGTCTCTAACCCTCAAGGGGCGTACAATCTAATACCAAAACTATGATTCCATTTGTGAACATTGAACATGTTCTGTTTGCTTTAACCATTTTTTCCTATTTTAGTGTAGCCGGAACTGAATTAGGTTGCATATTTAGTTTACAATTGCGTGTCTCAGTGTGTCATGAGATTTCAAGGGTGTCACAACATTCACATAAGAGCTGTACCTGCATACTAGCATAGCCAACACCCATGGGTGCACTACATCTGCCTGCCTGCCTGCCTGCCTTTCTTTGGTACAGTGCAAACTTATGTAAACCAGGTAGAATGTTGAACTTATGTGATTAAAATGATCACCTATTATAATCACTGTTCAATAAAACATTAAAAAGCTGTATATACATATGCTGATATGTTCCTTATTACAGTTTTATGACATCAGAATCAACCTTCCATGGTGCATGGCCATATTTAGTGTCATAAAAACTGTATTCTGTTTTGCAGTTTTAGGGCGATTGTATTGTATGATCCCTTTTTGTAATTATTTTCTATGCTTGTGTTCACATAGACTTTTACTATATGCTGCAGAGTATGTTTGTACTTTTCTTACGTGCTACATAGAATTCTGTGCACCCAAGATCTGTTTATGCAAGCATGTCTCTGTATAGTGCTTTATAAATTCATAGAACATATGTAAACATATATAAACCCTGGCAATAAGCTTCCGTTCAGTATGTTAATTATATCATAAAAGAAATTTTGTTACATCTGTTAAACAAGAACATTTTAATCCTGCCAGAAATTCAGTAAGCATGTAAGTTCTTGCGTTTTAAGAAGTATCATCTCAATCACTGCTATCAGCCCTGCCTACCTGACTTTTGTGAACTATAGAACACTCCCTACTACTTTATAAATGCAATTACATCACCAATCTTGTCTCCAAATATCACCCAAACTGTTCTATCTGCTCCTCGCATGACCTCCTGTTCTCTAGTTCCCTTGTCTCCTCCTCCCATGCTCATCTCCAGGACTTCTCCAAAGCCTCCCCCATTATCTGGAACTATCTATCCCAATCTAATCCCCAATCAAACTATCGCCTACTCTGCCCACTTTTAGGCGATCTCTGAAAACCTATCTCTTCAGGGAAGCCTATCCTGCCTTCGGCTAATAATGGAATCTTCTATTCCTCCTACCAGTCCATCCCCCACATTTATTACCTTTTTTACCACTAGCCCATCCCTCTTAGATTGTAAGCTCCAAGGAGCAGGGCCCTCCTAACCCTCTTCTATTGAACTGTATTGTTGCTGTATTGTCTCCCTTTATATTGTAAAGAACTGAGCAAACTGTTGGCACTATATAAATCCTGTATAGTAATAATAATAAATGGGTGTAGAGAGGGGGTGGTGTTCTGTATTCCTAATACACTCCCTGTCCAGGGATGACAATGTTGTTCCTTTATAAACTTAGCATGGTGCATGAGTTATGTCACCTTAAGACAGAAAGTGTGTTACTGGCAGAATCAACAGGTGAAACTAAAAGAAAAATGCCTGAAAAAAAGAAAGCAAATGCCATTACCACATCTAAGGACTGGTAAGCTGTAATAAATGACATGTTAAAATATATTTGAATAACCTTTTGGATGTCTGGACCATCATTACATACAATACAAATGAGAAAGAAGCTTTTACCCAGAAGACCTTTGCTATTTAAAAAATGGAACAATTTTGTAAGCCAGTTGCTTTAAAAAGATCTCATTTAGGATTATATATCTAAATATATCGTTAGTTTAATTATTTGCTCCATGCTATTTTGCAGCCACATGGAGATCTCTAAGGAAATGCTTATTTTCTCTTTGTACAGAGCCCTTGGGCTACTGAGTCACCAAATAAAACTACAGTTATGAATATATCCTTATTTTAAGGGATTGCCTCTAGAAAATACTTTCATTAGCATGGCCCTCTTTTCTGTAGTAATAACTAGAAAAATGGCAGTTCATCGGATATAAGACAAGAGGTCAAAAGGGGGAAAGGACAAAGAAATACAAAACATTGCAATTTTTTGACCATTACAAAAGTACAAGTTATAGGTACATATTTTATTATTTGCTTTGTGCAATTATATACTGTGTGTATGTGTATATATATATATATATATATATATATATATATATATATATGTATACACTGTATATATTATAATACATCAACATTTATTTAGACTTCCTATTAACTAATCTGAACATTACTATCATCAATTGTAGGCTACAGATAGACATTTTTATTGTGGGGACATATTTATAAAGGATACATAGTGCAATGAACGTACACCAATGCATTCAGCATTTAAGAACCATTTCTTGATATTTGCCAGTGTTTTGATTTTTAATGGAAAATGTGGTTACTATTACATTCACCCTATTTATAGCAGGGTGAATTCTACATTCCTTGCTCATTTGCCATATACTTTTTAGAAAACATTTGCCAGTCTGAGATGGTGAAGCTTTGTATTGTCTAACCAAAAAGTACAATAATTGCCAGTAGCAAGTGCTGAAAGTTTGCATTTATCTCATTGCATTTTACATATTTTTAAAATTGACTTTTATTGAAAACGTAAAATATACCGGTAATAATCCTTTGCCCCTTCCACAAGGGATCAGTGAGAAAGCAACCCCCTGTTAATGAAAAGCCCTACAGTGACCTTCAGCATTGGGATGTTCTTTTGATAGATTAGAGGTCTCCACAAAAAAAAAAAGTTCTTAATGCTAGTGGGCCCCTTGGTGCACAAACGAGGTCCCATGGTGGGCAAGTATGTGGCTGCTCCATCCCTGATGAAGAGGTTCGATCAATATAATAAAAAAATATTTATAATTAATTCAGTTCAGGTATTTAAGGGGTTGAAACAAGCTACTGCTGCTGCTTTATATTGATTTTTCACAGCTGGAGATCGGCTTTCAGGTACAACTGATCAGGGCTCTGATCGCTTTTACAAAGCTCTGTAGGTAGCCCCTCCAATCCCTGCCGCTGGCTCCTGTAGCCAGGGAAGTAGCAATCTAGCACAATCTGTGCTTCAATAAAATGGTGGCCATATGCACACAGGCACTGATTCCTTGTCTGTCTTGCACTAATCTTTCCACATGGCGATCTGACTGATACTGGTTTAGGGGACATTTAAGCAGCACTATTTGAATTATTTTGGGCTATAATCTGTGTTTCATTAGCTGTAGTGGATGACAGCTGAGACATTGGAGGTCTAATAAACCCAGACCTTTCACCTGCCCATACTATCACATAGGCTGCTTGTGACAGCATTAAAGATAATGAAAATGAAAAATATTTAAAAAGTGTTGAAAATTATAAAAAAAATAAAAATAATTTAAAAACATTAAAACTACCCCTGTTGCTCTGTACATCATTAGAATGCAAATATGAACCATGAATAATGTATTTTGGGTTGTAATGTTGCTTTAATTTGCAATATAGGTTTATATGCATTACATATAAACTGATGTTATTTGCATATTATGCTTCAATCATATTTTTTTTAACATGTCATCAGTTTGTTAAGCTGGGTAACCTTCAGTAGCTGTCGTACTGAAAATCAGTTGGTTAACCGTTTCAATACCGTGCAATTTTACACCTTCCTGCCCAGGCCATTTTTCAGGTTTCAGCGCTCTCACACTTTGAATGACAATTGCGCGGTCATACAACACTGTACCCAAACTAAAATTCTATCATTTTCTTCACACAACTAGAGCTTTCTTTTGGTGGTATTTAATCACCGCTGGGGGTTTTATTTTTTGCTAAATTAACAAAAAAAGACCAAAAATTTTGAAAAAAAAACACATTTTTCTTTGTTTCTGTTATAAAAGTTTACAAATAAATAATTGTTCTTCATAAATTTAGGCCGAGATGTATTCTGCTACATGTCTTTGGTGAAAATAACCCAAATTAGGATGTATTTTTTAGTTTGTAGGAAAGTTATAGAGTTCACAAACTATGGTATAGATCTGAATATTGATCAATCCTGAAGTACTGCCAATCTAATTTCTTGAGGTCCAAGAATGTCAGAACAGTACAGATATCCCACAAATGACCCCTTTTTGCAGAGTAGACAGTCCGACGTACTTCATAAGAGGCATGGCGAGTTTTTTGAAGTTGTATTTTTTTGTCATAATTTTTCGGAAAATTAAAAAATTAAAAAAATTATTTTCACTCTTTTTTTTTTTACATACTGTCACCAGTGCAGTACAGCATCATCATATAACTGGCATGGCGGTTAACAGTGACACTGACTGGTGACAGTATGAAAAAAAATATATATATTTTTTTTTAAATTTTTTAAACATTTTTTATTATATTTAATTTTTTATTACATTTTTTTTTATTTTTAAGATTTATTTTATTATTTATTATTTATTTAAGATTTTTTTTCATATTTTACTATGACCAAAGTAGTACAATGTTACCATAGTAACATTGTACTACTTTGGGGAAGTTATCAGTATTTTTCTTTTTTTTTTTTTTTACACAATTTGCTTATAGCAAAGAATTACTTTGCTATAAGCAAGCATTTACCTGAATGAAATCGATTCATTCAGCTTTTTTTTTTTTTTTTGTGCTTAGCTGTGATTTGGTCACAGCTAATCACATGACATGTGCTTGTGATTAGCTGTGACCATTCACAGCTAGGCACTAGTATACAATGGATGGCATCATGAATGAAGCCATCCATTGTATACAACTGTCATGTGACCTGCTGTGATTGGTCACAGCAGGTCACATGGTACCAGAAACGGGAGCCGGAACTCGGATCTGTCATCGGCCGTGTCCGAGGTGCACGGCCGGTGACAGATCGCACTGCTGCGCCGCTCTGCATTAGCGCAAACTGTGCATGTGCGGGAGCACGCCAAATGGCGTGCACCCGGAGTGAAGAGACACATCTGAAGCCGCCAAACGGCCATTGGCCGGGCGGCTAATGGTTAAAGACCGGCTTCTGTCAAACAGTCAAATGCGTTCAATAAGCATTTGCAGCCAATAGCTGCAGTGCTGATATGTGTAATCTAACTGGGTGGGGGTAGTCCCCGCTGTTAGAATACAAAGACACAGTGTGGGAGATCCCTGCATCAATGTCCCTTGTGTTGATGTGGGGATCTGTGAGATTTTTTTGGAAAAATTAAACAAAAAAAAAACCCAATGTCACTAACCTGTGGTAGTGAGCCCTTGTAGACCACTAACTCAGGGTTCCCCAGGGTACAGAGTCTAAGCCCCAGCCTGCTTCTTCACCAGAGCCCGTGATGGTGGGGATGGACTTGCAGCAAGCTGGAACCAGGTCACGACCCCCAGGTACATGCAGCTGAGGATGCGGAGACCAATCGCGTGAGCAGAGTGTAATCCAGGAGACAACAGGGAAGCCGGTAGACAAGCCAAGGTCAGGACGGGTGGAGATCAGCACAGTCAGTGGAGGAAGCAGGGGTCGGTGCATGAGTAGTCAGATACAGGATACAAGCGTAGCAACAGACAGGAGCTCAGAGAACTAAGACGTTGCTCAGGAAAGTGGGCTAGACTGAGCATATCTTATATAGACAAGAAAACTAGGAGATGGGCCAGGAAGTGATGGAAGGGAAGGAAATTAAACCCAGAGGATAGCAGGTGACGCTCATAGGTGAGCACAGATAAACCACACATGCAAAAGGAATCAGGAGCAGCACTGCAACAAGGAGGTAAGAATACACAAACAAAAAACTGCAACATAACTTGTGAAACCCAATATGTACTGTATACTCAGCTTTATCAAGGTATATACAGTATTGCAGTTCCAGTCCTGTGCTTGTTAGCTCTGTATGCAGTTAATTATGATGTAGTAATATATACCGCGCTCTTTCAATATTGAAATTACTATAGTGATATTATAAATAAGTGCAAATTATTTCCTCTATAAATCATGTGCAAAACAAATAACAATGTGAATGCTTCCATATAATTCTGAACAAGAGACCATTTTTCTATCAAGCTTCATATCCGACTTCCATGTTCCCAGTGTGCAAAGATAAAGACACCCAAGAAATAAATGCTCTTCCTCTCCTCCCAAGAAGGATAACACACCGCACTCACCAGAGAGATATGACCTCTTCTCTCAAACATTCACATTGTTATTTGTTTTGCACATGATTTATAGAGGCAATAATTTGCACTTTATTTGTAATATCACTATAGAGATTTCAATATTTAAGGTGCATGGTATATATTGTTTGCATGTTTTGAGGCTTTTTTAAGCTTACCAATGAGCAGCTCCATATTTACATTAACAGTTATTTTTATTAGGTTTGAAGGCAGCGCGATCTTGGATATTCACAGTTAATTATGATACTTAGAAATGGTCTGGTACTATGCTCTTTCCTGTATCAAAATAATCAGTGAATTCACAGTACTATCTTCATGCAGAAGATACCCAATTCCACAACTTTTTAAATACATCTCTCCTGCTTGTGACTTGATTTCCAGTTGTCTCCTTTGTGATGCCCTCGCTCTATATAAAAATGAAGGCTATCTAACATTGAACTGGCTGGCTTTCTGCCTTTTGCTAACACTCCTATAACAGAAATCTTTGTTTGCGTTGACAGCTGGGCAATCACTCTCCAAGAACCTGTTTTGTCATACCATATTTGACTCCAAACTCTCTATCACACCACACATTCATGCCCAGGCACCCAAATATCTCTAGTATCTACAGGGCAAACCAACATGTGCACATCACATCCTCCCTCTCCTGCAGAACCTACTTCAATAATAATTTCCATTTGCACCACTGCCGCTCCATTCATCTCCAGAAATGGAGAGAAAGTCTTGTGTAAGATTCAGAGAGTGACTTGACATTACACAGGGGTAAGGACTCTCCCCCCCCATATGACAGCACTGGGCTAATCATCAAGAACCAGTACTGTCATGTGCCTGGAAGAGGATAGAGTCACATATTCCCCAATACTCATAGGTATTGAATATTTTCCTTCACCTCCGGAGCTGCAACAAAGCAGCTGAGTAGACAAAGGTGAATATGTTACATAACCACGCTTCTCCCCTGTCAGGCACAGAGACAAACCTGGTTGCAAAGGTGCTTCAAAAAACGTGAATATAACAATGGAGCACTTTAGTTAAAATATACATGTGAGCACATTTCAAATGCCTGCATTTTCAATAATCAGATAGCATCTTAATGGACCAGGGATCAGTTACAAGTGTTCTTTCATTTGTAAAGTCAGTAAAGCACTTATTAGCAAATAGACTATCAATATTAGACAGCGCTGTTATATAATCAACATATGCAGTATAAAAACGTCTGTATCTCTAATTCATATGTGCAAAAAATGGGCAATCTCTAAATAAATAATGTTAACATACTGCATGTGTGCACATTCATAAAGTTACATATAAACAACAAAATTCATGTGCAAAGAAGTTTTAAATTTTTTTGTTTATATGTAATTTTATGAATGTGCGCACACATGTTAAAATAATATCTAAATATACATATTAATTAGAAATACAAACATTTTTATACTGCATATGTGCTATCTAATATTGATAGTCTATGTCTGAGGTGTATTACACTTTTAGAAGAGCAGCTACTAATTTATTGAATGGTAGTCTGGTGAAGCAGATTTATTGGAATAAACTGATTGGGAAATGCTATCCAAAGGTTGAGCCTAAAAAAGTTTCAGTTTACTGGCTTTACAATACACATGTGCTTGCTTTCTTTCCTTTTCAATATACCTACCCTATAAAACTAATAAGACTTAACTAGAGCAGGCACCAGGTATATCCCTTTATTATCTTCTACAATTCACAAACCATCTAAATAAGAAGCAAGCAGTACATATAAAAATGTCCTAAATGACCATATCATGCTAGCACTTTTTCAAAAAAGCTGTGCAAAACATCTTAATAAAATTATTTATTTTACATTTTCAAAGTAAAGAATATCTAAACTATTTGCAAAATTTACCAATTCAAGAACCAATTTAGCAAAAGAGGACAATGCTTTTTTCGTTGAATAAACCTAAACAATAGATATACTGTATTCTACCATATACAACACACAAATTAAAACAAGTAAAACTATTTAATCTCTTGCCAACTGTTCAACGCATACAGTATATGCAGTAACAAGAAAAGTGGGCTTTAACATCCAGCCACTCCACACAGTGGTGTATTTAGGTTTCGTGCTGCCCTAGGCAACACAAAAAATGGCTCCCCTCCCCATGGAGAGACCCTGACACTGACCAACACCCCCTCCCCCACGAAGAGAGTCTTACATTGACCAACAACACCCCAGCCCCCCCCCCAACCCCAGAGAGAGCTTTCCACTACCACCGCCTCCTATTCACTGGCAGCCCCCCACCCCAGCAAGACATAAGACACTCATCTTCACAGCTCTGGACGTCCCTGGGAACAAGGGTCTGCATACACCATCAAGCAGCCCGCAGCCTCTCTCAGATCTCACCTGGTCCCCGTGCTGCGTTTGTCCTTTCTTTCTTTTCTTCTTTTGGGGGAACAACACTGCCCCCCTGAAAACTGCCATCCTAGGCAAATGCCTTGTTTGCCTTGTGGTAAATACACCCCTGACTGCACATACAATATGCATCCATGGCAGCCTGAGCTGTGTGCTGGGAGATTTGGACAGGCTCCCAATCACGTGACCACTAGAAAGCCAATTGTTTCCTTGGTATTAAAGTCCAATTAAAGCTAGGAGGCAGCATTAAGGAGTTAGAAAACTAATATAAGCAATCATATAAATAAAGTTATAAATTTATCAGCCATAATATGCAAGTTTTTGCAAATAATGATAGCCTGACACATTTAAAATGCAATATTATTTTCAACAAACATAATTCTGCACTGCATAATACACCAAAAAAGAGCAATTCGACTGTCCTCTAAATGTCAAGTTTCAAGTGTGTCCTTAAAACACATTTATTTGTGAACTCTTAACACCCAATTATCTTGAAGCCTCTTAATGTAATTGACAACTCTATTTCTTGACTGATCTGTTTTCCTGTGTTTCATTACTAATTGTTGCCCTTAATCATTATACTGCTTCAAGTCTATGCTGTTTTTACTGGTCACCAACATCTACCCCTACTGTACATTATTTATATTTTTCCTGAGAATAGTTGGTCCACTAGCCTATATATTGTTATTATAAAATTATGTTTTATGATGAAATATTTGTGCCACTTTGTATAAAATAAGTATCTGTTCTTCATGCCTTACATGCCCAGTGTTTTTTTAGATTGCAAGCTCTTTAGGACAGGGCCCTCATCTTGACCATTGCTACAAGGCAGCTAGGCAAGTCAGTATCAGAGCCCAATCAGAGAACAAAGGTTGGTTAGAAGAGGGCTAGGGTTAAACCAAACACGCTTATACACAGGGCTTGTTCACATCATGTGCAGTGATCTATGTTAAATGAACAGATCATGGCAGGTTCACCACGTGGGCATGTAGAAAACTATTGTTTGTTATTTGCCCTGTTCACATCACAATGCTGCTTTGAGGTGCATTGTGTAAAAACCGCAGACATACTGCACTTTTTACACACTGCACCACACCTCAACTCATGTCAGCACATCTCACTGCACTACAGCCATTTCAATAAAATTTTAATAAAAGAAAACAGGGACATGAGTTGTAACAAGATAAGACAACAGACTGTATGCTAAAACAGCCTATTTTAGTGTGCAAGCTGGTGTGAATGAGCCCTCAGGCAGCTAATGCAAGGGGTCAAATAGGAATTGTACTCAACGTACAGGCAAAAGATCAGTCCAGATAGCAAAGGTTCAGAAAAAGCTATTGAAAGTGGGTGGTGTCTCTTTAAAGTGAACCTGTACCTAGATCACTGAAGTGGCTAGCTTCAGGTGATAAACAATAATGAAGTAAATCCTTCTGCATAAGCTGTACTTGTTTATCTGCAACACTCTCCTCCAGACCCCTACAAAGTGCACAGATCAGATGGCATTTCCCAGCTTCAGAGCAGAGAGCTCAGTATAATCTGACACCTGAGTGAAGGGAATGGACACACCCCTCTACATAGCCTCATTGGAAAACATGCACACAGTTGTTTCAGTATGAGTGTCAATCACCTTGCTGAACATGCAGGCTTGCTGCTGGCATCCTAACAATCGATGATGTCATATGGTGATAGAGAGGTTATTAGGTGCTGGAGGATTCCCTTGTTTGCCCTTCCCCTTCCCCTTTTAACTGTAATACTAGTTAATACAGGTGTGCTAAGAGGTATTTGCTTTGGAAAAATAAACCGCCTCTAATATTGGGTGTCTGATGTTTGTGAATTCAGCTGCATTATGGAAAATGGATAGTTTAGTTTTGTACATTTTAGCATGGGGCCTCAAGATTGTGCACAATTAAAAACTGTTCATTGGCTGAAAAATAGTTGAGAAACACTGTGCTAGGGGAGGATGTGCTGTTACCATGGATTGCCTGGTGCTGGAGAAAACTGCCACAAGTGACACATGCAGTTTGCAGAGCAAGGAGAGTGTGGCCAGGATGCATACTAGGTGCTATCAGTTGAGACAGGTACACATTATATGATGACACTCTTTGTTTATTTTACATTTCAAAGATTTACAACGTTTTAAGAATTTCTGAACAAACAGCAAAAATAATTTAAAACAAGTCCCCATTCATCATTCTAGTTATAGGCATTTTGGAGAAATTTGCCTTCAAAGCTTACAACAGATTCAATAATATCTGATCTTCTTTTTGTGGAGAGCAGATCTTGGAAGCCTACCAGCCTTTTAAAGTAAACTCATTTGAAGAAAAAAGCATTCAAGAGGCACCAAGACTTTGATGTAAGTTCATACGAAGTGAAAGAAAAAAAAAACATTTGGATAGCTCACTGGCTGAGGTTAGACTGCTGACAACAGACAGGGCTACCCTCCGTGGGTACCCAGCAGGTAACCAGCAAAAAACATGCACTAGTGGTAGGAGCACCATCCCAATGCTGCTCCTGCTCTTGAGGCACCACATCTCTCGATCTCCAGTTTTGTTTCACTTTCCGCCTACTATGACTTAGTCATCTCCAACCACCTGAACCCTCATCAGCAACAGCTGCCCAGGTTTGTGAGTATTCAAGACTTTGCCCCTATTGGCTTAGCTGCTTACAGCTATAAACGTGAAACATGTTTTCCCAAAGACACACAGAGGACAGTCCCCCTGACACTGGTTCCCTTAGTGGTTCTGTGGAACAAATGCCTTAAATCCACAACTTGGAACCCCTATTTTTATAGGGTCACTATCATTGCAGTCTCCTGCAGCTCCATCAGGCAAGGCTAAGACCTCCCCTATGTCCATAAAGACCTTTTTGTCCATTCATGAAGTACCAGGCTGTGCATGAATTAATAACTTTTACATTGGGACACATACCTTGGTCCATTCACATTTCCGGCATGTGTAGCAATTTACAAGTTATTAATTCATGAACAGCCTGGTACTTCATGTGAGTAGATTCCACTAATTTATTATTTGTTATTTATATATTCTTTTAGAATTAATATATTATTTTTCATTTTGGTGTTTTTTTTTTTTTTTTTGCTGGAGGTGGATTTCATTGGCTCTTCTCAGATTGGGCCGTCATGTGTGTGAGGGTGTGTTTTAGTCCTCTTCACCATTTTTTGGCTTATAAATGTTGGATCAGCAGGTTTCCATTTTAGCTTTGAAGAAGGGAGTCTGTCTCCCGAAATGCGTTAGCCTATCCCTACAAGGGTCTAGTATTCCATTGGACTGATATTACGGATTTATCTGCTCAGTTTTTATTCTCTTTGGTTTGTGGGTATACATCTATATGTTCTCTAAATACATTTGTGGTGTACCACGATAATGCACGAGGAGAGTACGCCTTTGTTTGCTTTTGTTTACCGGCGCTTCACAGATGTCTAACAGGTGAGGCTATTTCATTTAAACCCTCACTTAGGATGTCTACATCCTGTGGATTTATTCACCCTTCACCTCCTTTCGGGGGTGCTCTCCCTATTTTTCCATTAGGGCTGATACTGAAGGAACATTCTCTTGTCTAGATTTCTGAAAGCCTAGACCAGACCCAAAAACCAAGAGATCCCTGGTGTGACTCAGTAGTTTTTTTTAAGGGTAACTAGGATGATCCCTTCCCTGCACTGTGGAAGAACACTGTAGGGGTGCAATTGCAAGTTGGTTCCCTGACTTGAATTTCGTTGGGTATCAGTTGGGTGTTGTATATTGATCACCTCTGGGAAGGTTTCAAAGTCCTCCCTGTACAAAGATATGTAACCTTATTTCTATGTGAAAAGTGGAAAAATTGCTGCTTCGCTTATGAACTAAAACAGTATGAACCTGTGTGATGCAGCAGTCCTAATTGTGAACTTATAAACACAAATTGGAATAATATAGCATTTGGACCGCGCAAGAATTGTGCAAACACTATAAACTTAAGAACAAACCATATATAATGAGTAATAAACAGTAAACATCTATAAACTGGTTTTGATAAACAGTCCCAATATGTGAAAACATAAAGTGCAGGCATGCTAGATTCTTGCTTGTGAATTCTATATTAAAGTGACAGGTGCTCCACTGCGCTCAAACTTGTGCCCCACATGGATTTGAACTCACCGTCATTCCATGACCACCTATCTCTAGGTTGGTCACTTGCGCTTTGTTGGGACTAGCCCAGTAACTGCTTTGGGTTGGTGACCGATGTTCCTTCACATGTACTCCACTGCCTTGCTAATGGTAGCCAATGTATCTCCACAGGTGCGAATGCTAACCAGTGATCCTTCCCAGGGGTTAAATTAATACCAGAAATCATCCTCTCCTCCACAGGCAGTAATGCAAGTATCAGCATAAAATTGAAAACAAAAACAGACATCCCATAGTGTAAAACTGTAAACCTTTAATAACAGGGGGACAAATAGTAAAAATGCAACTCGCAAAAAAATGCCCATGACCTGGCACTGAGTGTAATCAGCTTTGTTGTTTCTGAATGTAAAAAAAAATGGCCACCACGTTCCTGCATGCATTCCAAAGGGTAGAAGTGACTTCGGAGGAAGTTGCGTCATCAAACCTCGATGTGTTTCGACCAACAGATCGTCATCACTTCCTGATGACGATTCAGTTTATAGATGTTTACTGTTTATTACTCATTATATATGGTTTGTTCATACGTTTATATTGTTTGCACGATTTTTGCGCGGTCCAAATGCTATATTAAACCTTATTTCTATGTCTCAATGCAGAGAGTACCACTCTCAGCTACATAGTCTCCCTGGGAATATTGCATTGTTACCTGCTTCTTATCAACTAATAGTCCCTAATACAGAGAGAGGTTCTCACAACCCGGCCCACCTCATCTGCTGCATGACAGGAAAACACCATTGCTTGAGGACCAAATGTTCTCCTAAACTGTATGCAGACAACACATACAAAGATCCTGCTGCAGGTATGCCCACTGGGGATAGTCTTTATGGGTCTGGAGTTAGGTCTTTCTTCTGTGGCTGCTCTAAAGCTTCCTGAGGAGGCTTCTTATGATCCCTTCCTCAGTTCTAATATTTCTAAAGTTAGCATTTTAGCTGTTCACTAAGGTTCTTGTTCCTTACTCCATGGCTATGCATGCTTCACTTGACAGGAGAAGGTCAAATTACTCTTAAGACCACATTCTGTTTTTTTGGCTATGCAGGTCATGTACAGTTTTCTTTGTCATACCCCATGAACACTTTGGATATTTTAATGGAAGAGTCTTGCTCATCCTCTTACTCTTCAGGTGTATAGGTGCATTGGCTCCCTGTAGGCAGCAGTATAACCTGTTTCTGAATGCCTGTGTCCACCAATAAACTTGAAGTAAGAGATTTTATGAAAGTACAAAAATTTGATATTTTTAGCAAAAAACATTGAGAAAACTCATAGAAACTTTAAGTTACATATTGTGTTTGGATATCTAAAGCTAGGCCCAATAATCTGACCATTTTCTCAGAGCCATATGAGTCTTAAAGACTTGAGATTTCAAATCCATTACTGTGTATATATACACATACATAGTACACCTTCAGTTGAATCCATAATTCATAAAGTTATAGACTTAATGTGGCTTAAAGAATCAGGTGTTATCTTTGAACTCTGGTTTGCAAAATGTAATGGTTTAAATATAATGTTATTTTAATCCATGGTAAATTAGTCACCATTTTTTCCCCACTCACTGAACATGAAATTCTTTTACGGAGATCCACCAAAGTTGAGATTCCCAAGAATCCAGCAGATGGCAGTCCTACCCCAAGATAAATTTTCAGGCAGTAGATCCCCGTGGTGCCAAGGAATGCAGAACTTCAAAAATGTGATCTGAAAGGGTATAACGTATTGCTGTTTATCAAAAGTACAGGCAAAGGAATTTTACCATATGAAGTATTTACATAGAAGTATTTTGTTGTCATGCAGACTTCTATGATTAACAGTTCAGAACAGCTCTGATCTTGGGACTGAATAATGTTTGCTGATATTGTTCATTGCCCATGCAGAGAGTAAGATACCCCACCTGTCTAAAATTATAGAGTCTTACGGAAGCCTCTCTTTCTGTATCTCTCTGCTTGTCAAAACCCATTCAGCTATTTTGGCAGAATCCTAGAGGAAAAAAATCTTAATTTCAGTAAAATTGATTTTTTATGAGTTTTGCGTCTCAGAAACCAGTTGATGAAATTTGATGAAACAAGAGAACAGAAATTCAGGTCCTGACTACTTGAAAGCTGCCAAATTCCTGTTTTGATACGGAGCATATTCCCATAAGTTATAAGCATCTGACAAAAATGGATTAACATTGAATGTGCTGTCAGATGCGTGATTGCAATATACCTGCCTTCATTTACATGTTTTTTCCTTTTACCATGTTGTCTGTCAGACATATTTTAGCTTTCAGCTCAGTCCTCTTGTTTTTTTGTCTTTGTTTTACTCATACTGTTCTCATACTCATTTTGTGTACATCCATTTATCAGTATTACATGTTGTTGTATACCTCATGCACATGGGCAGGAAAAAAATGCCACTCTTAGGGGCATTTTTAACTTTTTTTATGCCATTAAATGCAATTCTATTTCAGACAATTGGGTTGATGTAGTAAAACTGGAGAGTGCAAAATCTAGTGCGGCTGTGTATGGTAGCCAATCAGCTTCTAAGTTCAGCTTGTTCAGCTTTGGCAATAAAACATGGAAGCTGATTGGTTTCTGTGCAGAGCTACACCAGATTTTGCACTGTCCAGCTTTAGTAAATCAATCCCAATGTGGCCATGCATACTGTTAAGATTCCTACTTTAGAGCAGCATTCAGAGCCATTTACAAATATCCCAAACCTGCATTTGGAAAGGAATGTATTGCCAAAATTTGCACATATCTGCACAGAAACTAATGTAAATGGATGAGCATGTCATTTCATGACCATGGTAGATCAGAGCTCACCTCTGCTCTATGAGCAGGCTCGGCCGTATGCGGATGGACTCTGATATTCATTTACACCTTACACCCCTGGAGGTAAGTGGGTGTAAATGGACACAAGTCCCTTTACACTCACTGGTCCATAGGGATGCATGGACCATTCGATCAAGTCCGCCTGAAAAACTGACATGTGGGCGTGATCGGATCACCCAAATGAAAGGGGCCAAAGGGTTTGCAGCAAACCCTAAAAATTTCAAAACCGTGATAACTTGTTAAAAATTCTGTATATATTTATTTCAGGTGCTTATATAGCACCGTCAACATATATACATATTGTACATTCACTAACCCTCAAGGGGCATACAATCTAAGGTCCCTAACTCACATTCATACATACACATACTATGGCCAATTTAGACAGGATCCAATTAACCTACCAGCATGTCTTTGGAGTGTAGGAGGAAACTGGAGTAAGCGGAGGAAACCCACACAGGCACAGGGAGAACATGCAAACTCCAGGCAGGTGGTGCTGTGGCTGGGATTTGAACCAACAACCCTAGTACTGCCAGGCAGAAGTGCTAACCATTTAGCCACTGTGCTGCCCGATACAGCCCTACAGAACAGACAGTGCACAGTCCACATGATTTTCTGGTACACTGCAACGAGGAGACAGGAAACTTTATTTTAGAGAAATGTCAGCGTATACTGTAGGTACAGCTACAAACATAAACACTGCCATCTACTGGTTGAAGAATATGGCTCCGTGCACACTGGCCAGTGCTCTTGGCAGAAAAAAACCCTAATTTTGACCATTTTTTTTACTGGCGTTCAGGAGCATTTAGGAGCATTTAGCAGCATTTAGGAGCATTTAGCATTTTTTTCTGCCAGAAATACACTATCAAAAATGCAAAACAGAAGGTTTTTTTTCTGCCTCTAAACACTAAGCTTAAAAACATCTCTAGACTACCCAATGTGCGTGGACATATAGGATAACATTAGTTGTTTCTAAAGACCAAACGCTAAAGTCCTCTAGGAGTGCATGGAGTCTAAATCTCTACTGAATACTGATGTAGTTGTTGCACAAAATACATGAACACTGTATTCCAACATAAGTTTTTCTCTTTTGCTTTCTACTTCTAGACATTTGTGGCTAAATTAATCAAGTCAACCTATGCAATGCGCACCAATCCACAGTGGAGCATTGTGGTTCCAGTCATTATAAATACTCTTTAAGTAGATATTAGGCTTTAAATGCAATGATGTGAGCTGCATTAAAAGAATTGTGTTTGCCCTTTTCTCTGCACATTAAGATGCTCTGCCAGCCTATTTAAAATTAATTGGCAGTTTTAACACACATGTGCTGTGGTAATACAACATATTGTACATTGTGAATGGGACCTTAGGGTATATAAGAAGTGCGGGGGATGTTGAAAGGAGTTAGAGGGCTTTATAATTTAAGAAGCATGAATGTCATAAGTCTTGATTTTCCCTTCTCTCATTAATGTCCCAAGTCAAGATGTGGACCCTGCTCCCCTGTGTGGTTACTTGCTCTGAGAATGGAGAGTGGGCAGTCAACAGTTCCCATGTCACCTGCTCCTATGCCCACCTCCAGGACTTCTCCCGAGCTTATCCCATCCTATGGTACTCCCTACCCCAATCTGTCTGAATACCTCCTAATCTATCCACTTTTAGACGATCCCTGAAAACCGTTCTCTTTAAAGAAGCCTATCTTGCTTCTAACTAGTAAACTGCCTTTTATTTCTTCCATCAGCTCATTCCCCCCACAGCTATTACCTTTTGTATCACTCAACCCTTCCTACCTAGATTGTAAGCCCTCTGTTTCCTCTTGTATCAAATTGTATTGTAACTGTTATGTCTACCTTCATTTTGTAAAGCGCTGCACAAACTGCTGGTGCTATATAAATCCTGTATAATAATAATAATACTAGAGGCAGGTAGGTGCCAAAAAATGAGGGAACTGGAGTGTAAAAGGGGAAAAAAGCATAGGGTAGCTGGAAGCAGGAGTGAGGTCAGAGTCTGAGGGTGAAGAGAAGACAGGAGGCGCCTGCACCTGCACTGGATGATGGGAGGTAAGTAATCATGACAATGAAACTTAGTGATTACATTAAACCTATTATTTAATATGGATTACTGTACTCCACTGCACAATACAAATCAGCCCCATCTGTTATGATGCTCATAGGCAAAGCTCACAATGACTTAGCTGTTAGCACTTCTGCCTTACAGTACTAGGATCATCAGCTAAATTCTCATCAGTTCAAATCTCATGTTTTTCCTGTGCTTTGGTGTTTTTTTTCTGGGTACACTGGTATATATACTGTACATATTTATAAGAAACAAATCATTCCTAGAGCATCAAAGACTGGTAAAGCATAGCAAGTAGTTTTCTTTCAGGCATGCTTTGATTCATCCATTTGTGTGTGTACCTTCACCTTCAGATATTGGTAGGGTAAGGAGAAATAGGAAAACATGTAAAAAGGAAGATAAAGCTCCACCTGCTGGATGAAAATGTGTGTACAAAATATTAAAATACAGTATCTAATAAAGCAAAAAAAGAATGCTTTGAAGGGTTTTATTTTTTAACCCTGAACATCATAAACAGAGGCAGCTCTTTAATTAGGTGAATAAGGCAGTCACCTAAGGCCTCGCACTCACAGAGGCCTCGTAGCACCCTAATTTGCCTAACTGCCCCAAGCAGTGTTACCAGTGAAAAAAAAGGGAACTTTTTTGCTGTCTGTAAACAGAAGAAAAGTGCCTGTAAAACCTCCACATGTCCCAAACTCTCTCTCCCTCCCCCCATGCCCCCCTCCATGTGCACCTGACCAGCGTCCCTCTCCCAGGCTTCAGAACTGCGTATGCGTGCAGTTCTGGATGATTAATAATTGGTGGAGTTTGGCTCAGTCATGGTTGAGCTTGGCTTGAGCGGGGGTCAGGTGTGCAAGGAGGGGGGCGTGGAGGGAGGGGGGTGGAGGTAGCTCGGGACAAGGCGCCTTTCATTTTGAAAGCAATAGAAAGGAGGGGGCCCAAGGAAGAAGAGGACCAAAGCCTGCAGGCACTTACAGGTTAGTGTGTGACAGCTTTGTAGGGCAGTCAGGCAGTCACTCTCTCTGTGGGGAGAAACTGATGTAAGGGATGAATGGAGACCCTAAGGTAAGGGGGGACACTGTCGTAAAGGTCCCCTCTTATATCAGTGTCCTCCCCTCATACATCAGTGAACCCCTTACCTTAGTGTATTCACTCTGCAGACTCTGGTGTAAAGCATGATGTACTGTAGAGGGGAATATTGATGTAAAGGTGGCTCTGGGAATTCTAGGAACGCTGATGTAAGTGGGGATTCTAATGTAATGGCAGGAAGAGGGCCCACAGTGGGGCCATAATGAAGTACACCTCAACGGGAGTAAAGGACCCTGGGCTAGGAGTGAAAGGCCCTGGGTTTGGGCCAGGGGCCCTTCATGGTTTTTTGCATTGAGGCCCTGAAGGTTCTAGTTATGCCTCTGGCCTAACGCATTACCCCAGTTTTGAGAGACAGGGGACCTTAACGCTGCTGTGGGACCTTACGCAGGCAGCGTTAAAAGTCCTGTCACACTCACCTCTAGCATAACCTAAGACTTCTGGATCTCTGCCCACCAGCCAATGACATTAGTGAGTGACATTACGTCTGCGCATTTCACCCCTCCCACCCACCGCACAAGAATCTCAAGCTAGGAAGGTCTGCTGTGTAGTTCATGGATGGACCTTAGGCAGGCAGCCTTAAGAGCCCTGTCACTCTCACCTCTCTTGTAACCTAAGACTTCTGGAGCTCTGCCTGCCAGCCAATGAGGAGTGACATTGCACCAATGCATGTCAACCCTCCCACCCACCGCATGAGGATCTCAAGCTAGGAAGGTCTGCTGTGTAGTTCATGGATGGACCTTAGGCAGGCAGCGTTAAGAGCCCTGTCACACTCACCTCTGTTGTAACCTAAGACTTCTGGAGCTCTGCCCACCAGCCAATGTGGAGTGACATTGCATCCATGCATGTCAACCCTCCCACCCACCGCACAAGGATCTCAAGCTAGGAAGGTCTGCTGTGTATTTCATGGATGGACCTTAGGCAGGCAGCGTTAAGAGTCCTGTCACACCACCTCTGTTGTAACCTAAGACTTCTGGAGCTCTGCCTGCCAGCCAATGAGGAGTGACATTGCATCCATGCATGTCAACCCTCCCACCCACCGCAAAAGGATCTCAAGCTAGGAAGGTCTGCTGTGTAGTTCATGGATGGACCTTAGGCAGGCAGCGTTAAGAGTCCTGTCACACTCACCCCTAGTGTAACCTAAGACTTCTAGATCTCTGCCCACCAGCCAATGTGGAGTGACATTGCATCCATGCATGTCAACTCTCCCACCCACCGCACGAGGATCTGGAAGGAAGGCCTACTGTGTAGCTTATGTATGAGTGGGGCCTCATGTCTAAGTTTTGCCTAAGGCCTCACAAAGCCTAGAACCACCTCTGATAATAAATACATAAAATATATACAAAACTACTATACATTGCCTTTAAAGCCAACCCACAGGTTCCTTGAAGCTACCTTTGAGCTTGACTCTGACCTCTGATTCATGACATAAATGCGTAGGTGTAGTATTATACTTTTTAACTGAATAAATTATGCAAGGTGCTGACATAATTATATCACCCGTTGCTTTTCATTCTAATAAATTAGAAATTCCAGTTTTTTCTTTCACTCTCTAACCAGAGCATTAGGGAGTGAGGAGGTGGGGGACCACACATGGGTGACCTTGAACCTGTGTATATCCAACCCCTGCAAAACTAATCATAGAGCTGGATTCAATGGATTTGAAATGAATGTTGGAAAAGAGATTATTGCATACATATGCTGCTACTAAAAATCCCACACGCTATGAAAAAAAATTATATTACTAGAGATTTAATGGTTGCTACAGAGACAGTCCTTTTTCAGACACGTCCAACTATGAAGTCTAATCGGCCTTATATAGCAAGGGTCTAAAATAAGTAATGTCCTTATTACCCCAGTACAGCAATCATTTTTAAATGTGCATACTCTAGCAACTAATTTGCAGTTTTGTTTTTTTTTGTTTTTTATGTGATTGGTTGATCTGCTGCAATATAGACATTTGGTATACCCATACTATTATCCATGTGCATTCATTTATGCATATCTTATGCGGTATGCATTATTTTTCCAGAACACATAAGGCCTTTTTAAGTGCACTAGTGGGAAAGGGCCCTAACATCCATTTGTGGTTACTATGAAGTATTGTAGCCACTTGGCATTGGACCCAGAAAATTGCTGCTATTACTGTAGCAGCAGCAACTACTACAGCGATTTACAGCTTTAAGAAATGCATTCTTATACTGATCCAAGCTGAATTAATGTAAATAAATAAAAATCATACACAGAGTTCTGGATTTTAAGGATAAGTTCATCTTTTTACAAAAAAAATAAAGGCACTTTTTTTGCAGATACATTTTTCTGGAGCCTCTAAAGCAGGGGTCTCCAAACTGTGGCCCGAGGGCCGGATATGGCCCTTTGCTACCCTTTATCTGGCCCTTGGCGCACTATTCCTCCCACTGAGACACACAATGGGGCAGCACTTCTTCCATTGAATCCAATGATGGTGTACTATTCTTCCCATTAATACCAATGATGGGGCACTACTGCTCCTACTGACCATCAACCCTGAGTCCATGTTTATTCTTACTGATGCTGGGGCCAGGACATTTTTTATCCCCGCTGGCCCTAATCTGGACCTCCTAAAGTCTGAAAGAAAGTATATTGGCTCTTTGTTTGAAACGTTTGGAGACCCCTGCTCTAAAGCATTACACCAACGATCAATAGATCACTGGTGCCATGTAGGTCTCCTGCAGATCTGTCAGTATATCTGCTTGCCCATATGAGATGTACAAGCAAGCAAATATATTGACAGGAAGAACCAATGAACTACCACGGCGCTCCACTGTGATAATAATTGAGAACTACAAGCTGATAGCTGCAAAGGCTGTCAGAACTTGTAGTGCATTCATTCACAGAACACCTTGAATGAATGACATAGCTGGGCATCCTTTTTTTAAAAATTGTGACAGCTAGTGACCCTATTGACCATGCTCCTGGTCTCTACTGACAGCCTAAGATGCCTGTACCTGAAATACCAGATGCTCAAGGTCTGAAGTGTGATTCCAGGATAGCCCCTCAGTTTGTCTATCCACCACTGGCCCCTAGCTAGATCAGGTTTGCATTACCTTTGGTTACACCTGGATTCTCTTCACCAAGAGGTATACTCGGGCTAACTCAGCATAGCATAGTAGGGCACTTTCCCAACACTCATCAGCAAGGTTATTGGAATCCACTTTGGACACATAAGGCAGCCAGTGGTTCCAACAGTTTCAACAATGCAACAAATATGTCCTCACCATCAGAGCAATACAGTCTCCATGGAATTAATATATCCCCCATTTAGATATCCACAGTCCTCTTTAGTGTGGTGGTGTACCTTATGTGCCCAACTCCAGGGGAGCCCCTTCCAGGGGAACGTAAGTATAAGGTCTCAACCCTTATCTGATGTTCTTCCTCACTGCTCCTCTTCCCATGGCAGTCAACAAACTCCTTGAGATAGACTCCATCCCATCTATTTTACTGATCTTGCCAGGAAGCAAATTAATTCATTCTCTTTCCTGGAAGGATTCAAAGTACAGAAACACTTTTAAATGGGCCATACAGTAAATTGTGCTTCTACCTGCCTACATTCTGACTTTCCAGCTCCAGGTCTTCCAGAGCTTTTGACATGGAACAAGCCTGTTGATTCGGAGGAAGATTACTTTCATGCCCCTTCTACCCCTATGCTAAAAACTTTGTAGCAATAGAAACAAACTGCAAATTGATCATTCCAAAATTTACATTTTGTAATGAAATATAAAGGCTCATAAAAGGCTAGCCCTTGGTGTAATTTTATGAGTGCTATTGTTTAAATATGTAAGGCTAGGTTCACATTATTGCGTGTTTGGAATGCACGCACAATCATGAGCTTTCCAGACACACAAAAGAAACACGCTGCTCTGTAGCAGATGTGGGGCCGCCATTAATTCTTAATGGCACCCTTGTGCATCGGCAAACTTCTATGTTTTCGCACATGCCAAACTGCATGGTGCCGAAGTACCATTTGGTTTGATGCAACACAATTATTTAAAAAGGGTCGGGGACTTTCCTTGTGTTTCTGCTGGTAGGGCAATCTATTGAAATCAATGGACAAATGCCACACAGGTAAAACAAACCTTACTCAAGAAAATATCTTAGAACCACAACTATCTCAAGGTCACTCTCCTCTTTAAGATGAGCAAGATACCAAATATAAAATATCGCATAATTTATTCCTTCAATATTCAGTTTGTACTACTGCAAGTCTCTTGGTAGGCTTGTACATTCATGAAACTGAGAGAAATGCCTTTTGTTAAATTCTTTATTAAAACAGTCCTGCTGTTAAAAGATACCTGTCACAAGGGAAATAAGGAACCTGCTATTGTTCATTTCCTTCTGAAAATAAAGCAGATTGCCTGGCTCTCTCTGGCCTCAATAGTTTGAGTCTCTGACCTGGAATAAGTCTGATCTGTAAACTTATTCTAGGTCAGTGACACAACAAGCGCTGAAGCCAGAGGATTAGCATTACAGCCAGGCAGCTAGTATCTTCAGAAGAAGCTTAGCAATGAAAACCTCTGTGCTTCTTTTTTTTTATTATTATTATTTTTTTTAAGTCCAAACTTTCGGGTTATATTTTCCACCCCCTTGACCCTCCTACTCCACTGTAATTTTGTTAACTTACCTTTTGCTAAAAGTCTTTGGACCAGTTATGTGACACACGTGGTCCTCATTCTCTACTATTGACAGTGGATGGTCCTCAGTGATGTAGAGAGCAGTGTGACTTGATGATGTCAGCACCACTCTGCACCATTACACTGTGAGTATGGAGCACTGTGGTGATGTCCTCTTATGGGTTGGGTCCATAGCACCCCACACTTACAGTATATCCTCAGTTTTCCATCTTAAATGAAACTGGCTATCAATAATTGGATTACTGCAAGGATCAGTGTCAGAGAGGAGATGTGTATTGCACCAATGCTGCAATGCTGGCGGACTATGAAAAAAAAAAGCCCAGAGTTTGGCTTTATGCATGAAGCAGCTGTTTTTAGGCCTTTTGCACACAGGAGTAAAAACACCATGCTTTTACTGATCTGGATACACATGCATTGTTGTCTATGGAACCATACACACAAATGCGTAAAGATTAGTAAAAGAGCAAATATAGAGCCGTAAAACAAAATAGAACATTTTACGCCTGAGTGCCGCAATAATGCATGTTTACGCACTTTTACGCATGTATATATTGCAATACGGACAATGAAGAATTTTACGCTTATATACGCTTACGCGGCTTTATGTGATGTTTTTACAGAACATTTTACTTGGGATCTTTTTGTCAACAAGACCCTGAGTATAAACATCAGTATATTTTTACGTTCGTGTGCAACTGGCCATAATTCTCAAGTCTTGTGTGCTATTTGTGTGTGTGTTGTATAAGTGTTGCATGTGTGTTTATGCTTGCATGTGTGTGCATTTGTTGTGTGTGTGCTTGCATATGTGTTATATGTATGTTTTGTGTGTGCTTGCATACATATGTGTGTGTTGTGTGAGTGTTGTATGTGTGCTCACATATGTGTGTCTGGTGTGTGTGCTCGCACATGTGTGTATTGTGTGCGAGCTTGCATATGTGTGTTGTGTGCTTGCGTGTGTTGTGTAAGTGTTGTGTGTGTTAGCTCATGTATGTGTGTGCACGTGTTGTGTGTGTGGTGTTTGTATGTGTGTGTTGTGTATGTATTATTTGTATACACGTGTTGTGTGCACACTGTGCGCATGCTCATGTGTGCGTTGTTTGTGCTTGCTTGTATGTGTATGCACATGTGTAGTGTTTGTGTGTGTGCATGTGTTGTGTATGTTTTGTGTGTGTTGGCACATGTGAGTGTTGTGTGTGTGATCCCTACTTTTCTTTTCTTTCAGTTAAATGAAACTGGCTATCAATAATTGGATTACTGCAAGGATCAGTGTCAGAGAGGAGATGTGTATTGCACCAATGCTGCAATGCTGGGGGACTATGAAAAAAAAAAGCCCAGAGTTTGGCTTTATGCATGAAGCAGCTTTTTTTAGGCCTTTTGCACACAGGAGTAAAAAACACCATGCTTTTACTGATCTGGATACACATGCATTGTTGTCTATGGAACCATACACACAAATGCGTAAAGATCAGTAAAAGAGCAAATATAGAGCCGTAAAACAAAATAGAACATCTTACGCCTGAGTGCTGCAATGTTTACGCACTTTTACGCATGTATATATTGCAATACAGACAATGAAGTATTTTACACTTATATACACTTACGCGGCTTTATGTGATGTTTTTACAGAACATTTTACTTGGGATCTTTTTGTCAACAAGACCCTGAGTATAAACATCAGTATATTTTTACATTCGTGTGCTGTTTGTGTGTGTGTTGTATGAGTGTTGCATGTGTGTTTATCATTGCACGTGTGTGCATTTGTTGTGTGTGTGTACTTGTATATGTGTGTTTTCTGTGTGCTTGCATACATATGTGTGTGTTGTGTTCTTTAGTGTGTTGTGTGTGTGCTCACATATGTGTGTCTGGTGTGTGTGCTCACACGTGTGTATTGTGTGTAAGCTTGCATATGTGTGTTGTGTGCTTGCGTGTGTTGTGTAAGTGTTGTGTGTGTTAGCTCATGTATGTGTGTGCATGTGTTGTTTGTATGTGTGTGTTGTGTATGTATTAGTTGTGTACATGTGTTGTGTGAGTGTTGTGTGCACACTGTGCGCGTGCGTGTGTTGTTAGTGCTTGCTTGTATATGTGTATGCGCATGTGTGGTGTTTGTGTGCGTGTGTTGTGTGTGTATTGTGTGTGCTTGTGTATGTGTGAGTGTTTTCATATGTGTATGTATGTGGTGTGTGTGTATTGTATGTAGTTGTGTATGTTTTTGTTGTGTGTGTTTGTGCTCGTATATGTGTGTGCATGTTTTGTGTGTGTGATCCCTACTTTTCTTTTCTTTCACTTTGACTGTGATGACTCTTTCTGTTTTAGTCTGTGTGCCTCCCCTCCCTCTCCCTTCCTTTCAGTGTCTCTCCCTCCTTTCCCTGGCATTCTCCCTCCTTGTCTCTTACCCATACCCTCCTCTCCCCTATGCTTTCTGCTGTAATGACCAGAGGGAAGGAGGGGTTGTGGTTTGGTATCATTTTTTCAATTCATTACAGATCAGCAGATGAAATAAGATCAGATCTCTCACACATTGCCAGCATAGCAGCTAAACTGTGCTCCTTCCTAATGACTGCTCTGAACAATATGCCACTTTCACATCTTGAGTACCACCCCCCCTCCCCCCCGCCAGGATGGGGTTCTGAGCACGGGGACCCCTATTATCGTTAAATACCCATTAGTTCCGGTGACAGACTTGGCATGCATGCCAGGCGTGGGAGAAGCATAGTCAGGATTAAGCGACATGGCTTTTCATTCCTGCGCACACCACCAATTAGCTTCTCATTAGTGGGAACAGCCGCAGGCGTTTGTATCTCGCCCCTCTCCATGCATCGCTGGCCGCCTCCGAGTGCGGGAAAGGTCAATGTCGCCGGCATGTCCCAGTTGAACACATCCCAGAAGTAAATCATCTCTTGTTAAGGGGGAGAATTAAAAAAAAGAGAAGCCAGAAATCTGCATAATGTGGGAGCAGTGAAACTGCAGTTGGAATGGAAATAGCGCAATAAACACACTTGACAAACCTTTCAGTGACCTTTCTTAGATTTATTGGAGTTCTGTATCACAGAATAATAGAGCTCCATAGATAATGGGGATGTTTTGGCTGCGGATGTGTACATGTGACTTCCCAGAGTGCTAAGGGAGTGTCATCATGTGGTCAGCGTGCTTACTTGTTCTCAGGACGCTTCTTGTTCTTAGATCAATTTAGCACTGCAGCGTTCTCTTATCCTTCTGTGAAGGTGAAACTGTCATGGGGTGAGAAAGAATGAGCCCAGCTCCTATCTCCAAAGACAACTGGGATGTACCGCGTTCTTTTTTTCTTTTCTTTTATGTATCTCTGGCCTTCACTCGTTAGATATATATGACTGCAGTGTGGCGAGGTAAGCTTGTTAAGTGCAAAGCACAGGTTGCTGATGAATATGGTAAATGACAGTTCACCGTGGAAAACATTATTAAAAAACATCTGATGCTCACAGCGATACATTTAAGCTTTTGATAAAGCAGGTAGATAACGATTCATGCACGCACGCATTTCTACAGATGTGATAAATCAGACTTAATGGAAATATACAATATGACATCAAAAAATGTTGCGTACATTTGTGCTGGACAGGCTTTGCAGCTTGTACCGAAATGTATGGTAACACACCATCTGTGTTCCAGTACCAATAATTGTGAATGGCTCCCAATACACCTGTTTCAGAGCACCACAATGTACAGATGAGGTGCATTGAAAAGATAGGGGATGTCTAGTTTTATGTGTGTCATGCAGGGGCGGGCTGACAACTCATGGGGCCCCTGGGCAATAGGGGATCATGGGGCCCCTGTGTCCTTGCCTAAACTCAAAAATGCCTATGAAAAAGGTACCAGGGGCATCTCATGGGGCCCCCTACTGACCCTGGGCCCTCGGGCAGTGCCCGAGTTTCCAAATGGTCAGTCCGCCCCTGGTGTCATGGCTGTCCGGTTGAAATAATTGAGCTGTCTTAACACAATGCATCTTAAAGTGTTACTAACCCCACAACAGTAAAATCAGTCTGTGTATTCAGTAAAGCATGCTTGTTATACTCACTGTGGAACCAGGGCTTAAAATTTCAAGTCCTGAGCTACTAGCCAGGCCTTAGAGTTACTCGCCACCAACAAACACACACAAACAGAGACACCTGTACACACAGACATGTACATACACACACACACAGAAACATGTACACACACGCACAGAGACACATGTACACACACACACATACAGACACATGTATACACACACACACGCACGTACAGACACGCATACACACAGATACATGTACATACACAGAAATACACACACACAGACA
Organism: Staurois parvus; assembly: GCF_062004578.1. NCBI lineage: Eukaryota > Metazoa > Chordata > Amphibia > Anura > Ranidae > Staurois > Staurois parvus. The sequence goes on from NW_028317941.1 coordinate 4,157,499, forward strand.
CATGTACAAACACACAGACACATGTGCATACATACACAGACACATGTACACACAGACACATGTATGTACATACAAACACACACACACATGTACATGCACACACAGACACATGTACGTACATACACACAAACACACACATGTACATGCACACACACATGGTCACATGTACACACACATGTACATGCACACACACATGGTCACATGTACACACACACATACATGTACATACACCCAGACACATGTACAGATACACACATGTACATACACACAGACACATGTACAATTGTACATGCATACACAGACACACACATGTACACGTACACACACACTCTACCCCCCCCCATAAAAAGTTGCAGTACTTCGTTGTTCACTCCCAGATCCGGGTACTGCACTCTAGGGGGAGGCAGAGAGCACAACACACACTCCTTGCTTTGCTTTCACTGCACTCAGCTATTGAGCAGTCTAACGGCTCCCAGTGCCAATGACAGATCCAGCCTGAGCTCTGAGCCTGCTCAGCAAGACGGCCCTGGGGGACACACTCGCCCCCACCATAATTTCCACTCGCCATTGGCGAGCAGGCAAGTGGAAATTTCAAACCCTGACCTAAGGGGTTAATCTTCTGCATTGTGTAAAAAGGCTGTTTGATCCTGTTTTCTCTGCCCCTCCTCTTGTTGAAATGACCACGCTGATAAAACAGACTGAACCTGTGGTCACATGCAAATGCTCAATTTGAAGTGTATGCTAGAGAGTTTTTTTTTTTTTTTTCTTGGGAGAGAGCATGTGATCAGCACATGGCTAATCAGTACTGTCCAGACAGAGGGTCAGGAGTTTCACATCCTCCTAGAGCAGAAAGAAAACTCCTCCTACAAGCTTTAACCAGTGCTCTGTTGAAGTCACAAGACTGCTCTAACTGCTGATGAGAAAAGGTATTTAGCAGTTTATATTTACTAAAATAATTGTATTTCCATGTAGTACGTACTGTGGGAGACCATATATAGTGAATGCAGGGTCCTGGGTTTAGTAACACTTTAACATGCATGCTAAAAACCACATTGCAGCACATTGGACAGGTGTGAAGGAAGCATTAAAGTTGAATTCAAGGTAACCTTAATTAATCTTAAAAATACTTTCTCCCCTTTCCTAACACCTATGCTTGCTAACCTGTGTAAGAAATATTAATATACTTTCCTGTTTTCATGATTTCTACTGTGTCAGCCAGCAGCCGGCTACTGAGGAGAGAGCGCTCAACAATGCTTGGTAATGACTGAGTGGTGACGTAACCCTATGGCCCGTCCGTTGTCAGCACTCCCTCCTCTCCCCTGCAGCTGCCACTGGCTGACAGAGGGGAGCCGGATCACATGACCTGACCAGAGCAGCATAAAAATAAGTAAGTATATGCATTTCTTACACAGGTTAGTAAGCATAGGTGTTAGGGGGTGGGGGAAGAAGTATTAATTATTAATAATTCATATCCTGGAATTCTACTTTAATATAAATTCATTTTTTCATCCATACCTGTCATAGTCACAATGGCAAACAAGAAAAAAACTAACTTTTAAAGAAAGATTACAAGTATCGATATTTTATACATACTTACATTAGTTCAGCTTGGACCAAAATAACTATGGATGTACCATATCTGACGATTGTCCCCAGAAGTTGAAAATCACTGCTACTCTAGTGATCTCTGCTTGCTTCCGAGTCCCACGCCGGGTCTCTGCCCTTCTTTTTACTGAACACAGGAGATCAGCTGCACTGTTCAGAGAATGAATGTAAAGCATTCTCTGATTAGATGAGGTGGTGAACTGGGGCAGTGACATCACAGCCTCTGCCTTGTCCAGCCAGAGAACATTTTGCATTCATTCAGAAAATTCAAAGCATTCTCTGAATGGTGTCTGTGCCAAGCAACCAACCTCAGGTTTGCAGAATGTAGCAGGGCAGCAGCTTGGTACAGGACCCGGAAGCAAGTGGAGATCACTGTAGTAGAGGTGTCTACTACTGTGATCTCCAGCTTCCAGGGGCATTGCTTGCTATGTACATGGTTACATAGGTCCAAACTGAACCAATGTAACTATGTATAAAATGTGCATACCTTGAATTCATCTTTAGGGGTATTTCCACATTTGCCATCATGTTTAAGAAAGCCCCACTTTGTGTTTGTTATGTGTTCCCATTAACATAGCATAGCTAAAAATATTTTTTGGCTTACTGCAATGCAGTTCAGTGTGAGTTTTTCATAACCGAAAGGCTAAGGACTAGTTTAGTCTCCTCTCATCAACATACAATGCAGGAAACCCAGTTTCTAAATCTTTAACCTTTTGTTAGGTCAAAATCTAGTTTGCAACTGATAATGAGATATGCCAGCACAGTACAGACAAAGTTAATCAAGGCAAACACAGCAAACCAGCTCCCTTATACAAAAAGAGAACTAAAGCTGGCCAAAGGTGGATCAATAATTAACTGGTTCATCAAAGACTGGTCAAATTTCGATCTGTGTGTGGCTGCTACCACTCAACAGAAGTTGATTTAAAAATGAACTTCTGATCAACAGGCTTGTTGGAAATTTTTTCTCGATCAGCAGCTGCAGCCATTGATCAGTGTATTCTGACAGCTGAGAGCCCCTGCTGTCAGAACACAATGGGGGAGATTTACTATAACTGGAGAGTGCAAAATATGGTGCAGCTGTACATAGAGACCAATCAGCTTCCAGGTTTCATTGTCAAAGCTTAATTTAAAAAAGCTTAAGTTAGAAGCTGATTGGCTACCAGGGGCAGACTGTCAACTCATGGGGCCCCCGGGCAATAGGGGCTCATGGGGCCCCTGTGTCCTTGCCCAAACTCAAAAAAGCCTATGAAAAAGGTACCAGGGGCATCTCATGGGGCCCCTACTGACCCCGGGCCCTCGGGCAGTGCCCGAGTTTCCAAATGGTCAGTCCGCCCCTGTTGGCTAACATACACAGCTGCACCAGATTCTGAGTGCTCCAGTTTTAGTAAATCAACCCCAATGTCTCAGAGGGGAGGATTCCTCCATCCATCTTGTTTTGTGTAGATTGAGGAATCCATTTGTTTTCTTTTTTGTGTGGCACACTGGCTGAGCAATAAAAAATGATTAATCTATGGCCAGCTTAAATCAGATATTTCAATGCTGGAGTTAATCTAAAAGAGCATCTAAAATGGTAAGGGGCAATTTTAAATATTTTTGTAAGTTATGCTATGTGAATGAAAAGATGTAACAAATATATAAAGAGCTGGTTTTATTTCAATTGGCTGCAAATGTGGAAATACACTTTAAAATGGTATTTTACATTCTTTTTATCATTCCTTTATAATTTTTGTATTTTATATGTCAGTTGATGTTGCTGCTATTTGAGGCTATGAGATCTGGGAACCACTAGTTTCCCACCAAGTTTTACTTTGTTCATTGCAGAGAGCAGGCCATCATTAGCTGACTTATATCAAAGGCTGCCTTACACATTAAACCTTTTTGGTACAGTCACACTGATTTTCAACCATTCTTGAGAGATGTGGCTTAAAAACAAACAGCTATTTCTATTTTCACAGAGATCAGTATTAGAATGGAAGAGTCAGAATGGTTTTTCCAAAAAGATCAAACAATTTCAACAGTTTCTGACAGTCAAAATCTTACAGCACATTGCCAGCATGAGGACTGCAAATGAAAAATAACATTGTTTATTTTCCAACAAACGTTTCCAAACCATCATTTTTTTAATGTATGTGTCATTAACCACTTTCCCTCCTGAGGATTTACCCCCTGTAATGACCAGGCCTCTTTTTGCTATTCGGCGCTGCACTATTTCAACTGATAATTGCACGGTCATGCAATGCTGTACCCAAACAAAATGTATGTCCTTTTTTAACACAAATAGAGCTTTCTTTTTGTGGTATTTGATTACCTGTGCACTTTTTATTTTTCGCCCTATAAACAAAAAAAGACCAAATTTTTTGAAGAAAAACAATATTTTTTACTTTCGGCTATAAAAAATATATAGTAAACTCAAAGTTAATTATAAATTTAGGTCAAAATGTATTTTGCTATATGTTTTGGCAAAAAAAATCCCAATAAGTGTATATTGATTGCTTTGTGTGAAAGTTATAGCGTCTACAAATTATGGTATACATACTGCAATTTACGCCATGTTTTTGCTATATAGCGCTGCATTAGTTTAACTGACAATTGCGCGGTCATGCAATATGGTACATAAATTAAATTTGTGTCCTTTTTTCACACAAATAGAGCTTTCTTTTGGCAAAGAACGATATTTCCTCATTTCCGTCATAAAAAATATCCAAAAAAACTAAAATTTTGGCATAAATGTAAGCCAAAATGTTTTTGCTACACGTTTTTGGTTTAAAAAAATCCCAATAATATATTGCTTTGTGTGAAAGTTATAACTTCTACAAACTATGGTATAGCAAATGGACTTTACACAGCTTTTACTTTCTGACTGCCTATCACATTTCTTGAGGTGCTAAAATACCAGAACAGTACAAACACCCCCAAATGACCCCTTTCCAGAAAGTAGACACCGGAAGATATCTTCATATTGAGTCCATGGAAGATTTATTTTTTCCACAAGTTTTTGGAAAATGACAAAAACATTATTTTTTTTTTTACACAAAGTTGTCATTTAAATTATATATTTCTCACACAAGACACGGGTATATGTGGAATTACACCCCAAAATACATTCTGCTACTTCTGCTGAGTATGGGAATACCACATACAGGAGCCTGAAATCCAATGAGCACTTTGAAAGCCTTAAGGTGCGTAACTTCTTCATTTCACTTCCTCACTACCTATCACAGGTTTGGAGACCCTGAAATACCAGGATAGCACCCCCCCTCCCAAATGACCCCTTTTTGGAAAGTAGATACCCCACAGAATTTAAAAAGAGGCACACAAGGTTTTGAAAACATAAAAAAAAAGAAAAAATATATTTTTGTTTTCTTTCTTCATTTTACAAAAACTTGTGGCAACAAACGAGATCTACAAAATACTCACCATGCTTCTTATCAAATTCCGTGGGGTGTCTACTTTCCAAAAAGGGGTCATTTGAGGGGTTAGGTACTATGCCGATATTTCAGGGCCTCTGATACTGTGATAGGTAGTCAGGAAGTGTAATAAGGAAATAAAGCCCTTTAAAAGCCTGAAGATGCTTATTGGATTTTGGGGTCCTGTACTTGGCTAGACTGCCAAAAAGTCTCTCACATGTGGTACCCCCATACTCGGGAGAAGTAGCAGAATGTATTTTGGGGAATAATTCTACATAAACCCATGGGAGGCACATATGCAAACTGTTGTAATTCCTACACTGTTCACCTGATTTGGATGTAAATACCCTCAAATTAAAGCTGACATTCTGCAGTTAAAGCACACCTTGTTCGTTTCATTTCAAATCCATTGTGGTGGTGTATAGAGTTAAAAATGTTAGAATTGTGTCGATGTCCCAATATTTATGGACCTGACTGTATATTCTTTTTTGAGAAATCTGGGGTCTATCAGACTCTGGATATCTCCTCTGCCTTTACATTATCTAATATCACCAAAATCGGTGTGATCAGATGCTTTCCCAATTTACAAATGGCTCTGTTTATATCCTGCAAAAATGAAGTGATGAAATGCTTGTAGCTTCCGATTTCTTAGCCTATAGAGATGATTGGCACCATTCCTGTCTCCAATCAGCTCTATGGTCAGCTGGCAGAAACACCAGCTGCATTCTCAGGTTCCTCCAATGGCACAGGACTGCCTGAGAAAGCCGTGGAAGGCAGTGGGGGAGGGGGGGGCATTGTCTACCACTGCTTGTAAAAGCAATCCTGCAGCTAATTAGCCACTAGGATTGATTTTACATGAAAGCTGATTACTAACTGAAAAAAATGATACCAGGATGATGCCTGCAGCTGTAGGCATCATCCTGGTATGACCATTCAAAGTCCAGTGATGTACCAGTACGTCACTGGTCCTTGTTGGGTATATATGCTATGTTCTTTTTTTTTTTTTGCATGCAGCTTGTGGGCTGAATGAAAAAAAGAGAAGAAATCTCTGCCAGAAAAAGTGTGTGCTTTGCCCACCATTAGAATATACCGCCCTGCATCCACCCACTTCTAATGGTGGGCACACATTAGGTTGCACGGTGCCACATGCACCAATTCCAAGATTGTACACATGTCTAAATAGTGCCATGCTTGAATACAAATTGTCCACGTATACGTGGTACCCCATATGGAAAAAGGATGACACAAAGTCCCAAACTATCTTGCCACTACTCCCCATGTAGTCTGGGCATCTGGGGGGCTCCATGTGACTATCTTTTCCCTCGTAAATCCAAAACTTATATGTATAGCCTGTTGCCCTCTCACAGGTCTTATACATCTTGACCCCATATCTGGCATGCTTGTTGGGCATAAATTGTTTGAATGCAAGGTGGCCAAAAAAACTAATGAGGGACTCATGAACGCATATTTTTTGCTGGGGAGTATAGACATCTGCAAATTTTTGGTTAAGGTGATTTATGAGGAGCTGAATTTTGTAGAGCTGGTCAAATTCAGGGTCCCCCCAAGGACAACAGAGTGTATTGTCATTGAAATGCATAAAACACATTATACTCTCATATATATGCCTGGCCATGGCAGCAATGAACACGGGCATATGATGAATCGGGTCTGTGGACCAATACAACCACAATGAATTTTTTTAGTAATGCCCATGTTGAGGGTTAGGCCCCCAAAAAATTTAAATTTGGAAACCGCAAATGGTCTGGCAAGGTTTGAATTTGGGTTGGCGGCGATAAATTGTTGTGCATATAAATTACTTTGATCCGCAATCAATGCAATACAGATCTTCCGTGAAAAACAACTCCAAAAAATCAATGGAAGTAGTTAAATTTGCTGTCTCCACCTGAATTCCGGGTTGGGCAATGGGGAAGTACAGGTGTTGCAGAATTTGTGGGCTGCCATCGGGATTTGCAAGCACATCTGGAAGGATACTGGGGGGCTCTACAGACCTGTGTGCAAATTTATGGTGGTTGCTGGGCAATACTTGTACTGCACTTATGCGACTCGCCACGTCACCAAGTGCTGGTATGTGAAAGACTAGGATGTACTAGACCGCTGGTGCTCACCAGTTCACCAAAAGGTAAAGCGGCACTAGTACTGGCACTCTGCTGCATATGAGAGTCGTCAAAATTTACTGGCAAGTGCTAGCAGAGATCAGGCCTAATTCTGCAAACACTGGTTTTGTGTGCAATGTATCAAGTGACAGTGACCTACTGACACTACACTTGCTGGGGGAGAAGGGGGGGGGTAAGTGTAGGGGCTAAACGCAGGTGCTGGCAGGTGCCTAGCTGATCCCGCTAACGATGTGTCTTTGAGGACACTATACTAATGTGAACGCTGGCATAGTGCTGATCTGTTCAAAGATATTGATCTGTTCAGACACTATACTGGTAATCGAGGTTTATATTGTATGACCGTGTTCCTGGCAATCAAGGGGTTAAATGTGATTACTGGTGTGCTTACTGGCAATCTGATGCTATCTGGGAGGGGCATGAAAACCAAAGGAATGTGAATCACGTATATATACGTGATTTTGCGCACCTGTGCCTCCCTGTAGCAGTATTTCTGTTATAGGATGGTCAGGAGGCAGTTAAATTTATGATTTTTTGAAAAAAAAATTTTTGCTGGATATGTTTTATAGCAAAAAGTAAAAATATTGTTTGTTTTTTTCAAAATTGTCAGTCTTTTTTGTTCCTCCCCTCCTCTGCCCCTCGTCTAGAAAGTTCTAGCAGTTTCTAAAGGGTGGGAGGGCTCCAGAAACCCTGAACTGTAGAGCCTCCCAGCTTGCCCTGAGGTAACCGCACTGCCTCACTCCCAGGCTGACTCATCTCAGGCTTTTAACAAGCCTCTGACTAACCACAAAAAATCCTATCTACCTATAGGACACTACACTATCTATTGCTAAAAACGGTCCCTCCTCTCTATCCTGTCTAACCTGTATAAAAGGATGTGTTTATTTGCCTATTTTTAATCTGCTCTGGTCCAGTCATGTAAATCTACAGCTCTAGCTCAGGGAGTGTTCGACAATGGTTGGGAATTCCAGGAGCCGTGATGTCACCCATAGGCTCCCATAGCCCAGCCATTGTTTGCACTCCCTTCACGCCCCTGCTGCAGCCATTTACTGCTGTGAAGGAGCCAGAGCTGCGGGATCACATGAATGGAGGGAAGCAGAATAAAAGTAAGCAAGTACACACACCTTTTTTTATACTGATTAGGTAGGATAGGTAAGAGTAGGGGGGAGGGAACATTTTTAAGGATAGTGCGAGGCTTTTCTTCCACTTTAATATAAGAAAAAAAGGTTGCCATCATAGTTAGGTGCAATCACCTGATCATATATAATCCCTGTCTCCCTTCATGTATAAGGTGTGGATTTTAAACCAAATAGCATATGAAATGAAATTAGCAGCTGACTAGAGCAGACCTGCCAAAAAGTGGTTTATTACAAATCCTATACGGAGTAATAATCACTAAATTGGTGAATGCAAAATAACATTTATTTATTTAGATCACATAGATCATGAAAAGTTTGACATTTAATCATGGTGAACAGTGTACAATCATAAAAATAAAATAAAAAATAAAAGCAAAAACAAAACAAAAGAAAAAATCTGCGTTTTCCACTTAGCTGCATGTGTATCTAGTAAACCAGATAAGAAAAGCAAAGACTTCTGTATTCATCAATTGGAGAGTTCAAATAAAGAACCCTGGTATGAGTACAACTTCTTGATTTCAAAGTTAGTATCCTTATCAGTTCCTCAAATTGGGTAATCAAAGCTTGTATAATAAACTTCCTGGAAATTAAATACATGAATGAATAATGAATACATGAAGATCTTGAATAGGCTATATCACTGTCATAGACCTCCTGCTACAATAATTGCTTGAATAGAAATCAATTAACTGTCAAAATTGCATCTTGTTTCCTTCTTTGTAGATGTTCAACATCATATGAGTGATTAGCTGTAGTTTCACATAGTGTGGCTATGACCAATGGGCCAATGTTCAAAAAATTATTGCAGTGGTTTGGCTTCTAGAATAAACAAAACTTGTTAGTCATATGATTGTAAAAAAACATCAATATAGTGAATGAAAAAAGTGTACAATTACCATATTGGAAACCAAAATATTCCCACTGATGAATAAAGTATGCATTTTGCAGTTAACCAAGAGATGTGGTCTCCTTCAAATCCAATAATTAGTGATATGAGAGTCTTTATTGTGCATGATAGCGCTCAAGCTTTCTTATAACATGCCCAATAATGGCTTCCAAAAATCCCTCTTTGTATGAGAGCAAGTGCATTCACTAATTTAGTGATTATTGCTCCGCATAGGATTTGTAATAAACCACTTTTTGGCAGGTCTGCTATAGTCAGCTGCTAATTTCTTTTCTTCCACTTTAGGCTGGCCATACATTAGTAGATTTTTGAATTAACATTTGTAAGAAAAATTTATATGAAAATTCTCAGTACATTCAAAGACTTGAACAACGTAATTCAATGTCATTGACCCATTAACTTCTTGCCGACCAGCCACTGTAGAAATACGGTGGCAGGTCGGCACGGCTGGGCAAAACCATGTTTTAAAACGTGCGTTTGCAAAACAGGTAGGGGGCGCGCGCGAGGCATGTGCCCACCCTACCCGTCCCGCCGATCGCAGCCGCGGGTGTCAGTCACCGGGTCACGGCCGGTCATTACCTACCGTGTCCCAGCGATTAGCGGCAATCGCTGACAGAGAGGAAACACTGCAGCCGTGCTTTCTGTCAGTCCCCTGTCAGCTCCTGACATGCTGATCCGGAGAGAAGAGTTTATCTCTCCGGATCAGCCTTGTTCTCGTGCAGTACACACCCCCACTCCCTAGTAAAACACTCCCCTCACACAGTTAACCCTTTCAGTAAATAAAAAGGTTAACCCCTTCCTCCCCAGTGCCATTAGTACAGTGTCAGTGTTTTTTTCTTTTTGCACTGATCACTGTATTGGTGTCACTGGGGATGTCAGTGACCCCAAGCCAGTTCCCCCCCAGTGTCAGAATGTCCGCCGCAGTCCTGCCATAAGTCGCTGATCGCCGCCATAAGTTGCTGATCACCGCCATTATTAGTATAAAAAAAAATTAAAAATCCCAGTATCTTTCCCGCCATTTGTAAAGGCTATAACTTTCACGTAAACCAATTAATTTACACGTAGTGGGTTTTTTTTTTTTTTGCAAAGACATGTCGCAGAATGCATTTTGGCAGAGATTTATGACTAAATTTGATTTTTTAATTTTTTTTTTACTGGACATGTTTTATAGCAAAAAGTCCAAAATATTGTTTTTTTTCTTCAAAATTGTCAGCCTTTTTTTTATAGCGCCAAAAATTAAAAAACGCACAGGCAATCAAATACCACCGAAAGAAAGCTCAATTTGTGGGAAAAAAGGATGTAAATTCCATTTATGTACCGTATTGCATGACCGCGCAATTGTCTGTTAAACTAGCGCAGTGCTGTATAGCAAAAAAATGGCTAAATGCATCTATACCATAGTTTGTAGACGCTATAACTTTCACACAAAGCAATCAATATACACTTATTGGGATTTTTTTTACCAAAAACATGTAGCAGAATACATTTTGGCCTAAATTTGTAACCAACTTTGAGTTTACTATTTTTTTTTATAGCTGAAAGTAAAAAAATTTTCTTCAAAATTTTTGGTCTTTTTTTGTTTATAGCGTGAAAAATAAAAAGCGAACAGGTGATCAAATACCATCGAAAAAAAGCTCTATTTGTGTGAAAAAAAAGGACGTAAATTTCACTTGGGTGCAGCATTGCATGACCGCGCAATTATCAGTTGAATTAGCGCAGTGCCGAGTAGCAAAAAGAGGCGTGGTCATTAAGGGGGGTAAATCCTCAGGAGGGCAAGTGGTTAATGATGGGAAAATCAAACAAATTAAAGCTAATTCAACTGGTGTATGGCCAGCTTAAGGTGAAAAGTGAAGCACCAGTTTATGTGGGTAACAGCATCAAAATCTTACCACTGCAGAACCCCCACACTTACTTCTACAGGGCTAGTGACTGGTAAATGGCCACCCTAACTCATGAAACTGCATAGTGGGCAGGAGGAATGCTATACAGCTGTGCATCATACTTGTACCAGTGGATCTGGTGGTGAGCGAATTAGTTTTTATTTTTTCCAACCAGTTTAGTTCAACTGTCATAAAGACAGACATACAGTAATTGGCCAGTAATTGCCCAATAACAGGCTTACTGCTATAGTACATATTACATTTCTCCACATGCTAACGACTCTAACATTGCAGTATTAGTGAGATGCCAGTCCAGAGGTAACTAAAAGCTCTGAACAAAAAGCCTCTGATATTATATCTCTTACTGACAATAGCTCACATTGCTCTAACATTTCCCTTTGGACACCACTGTCAATCACTTAAAGGAGGAATCAACACAGAGGAATGTGGTCATCTGCAGAACAAGTGGTCCAAAATACTGTAGCGTTACAGCTGTCACTTTTTGCTCTTCTACCTCGACAGTCTGCTAACAATGCACTTCATTTATCAATACAAGTCAGTGGAAAGAATTGGGAAAAGCTTTTACATTTGCATGAAAGCAGGAAAGGTTTCAAAGGTAGCATGAATACATGGAAAAAAGCACAGCTAAAAACAATTCAGACTGACTTTAAAAAGATTCTGTCTGAATTTTAAGTAACTTTTATCTATGAAACTGCAAATGATTTGTGTTACCCTAGTTCACACCTAAGCTTTTTCTGCATCTTTTTGCATTTTGCAGAAATACACTACAGTCCATTTAACATGATTTCCTATGGGACATGTTCACATCTGAGCGTTTTCACCCAGTGTGTTTTTTGGGAAGGGGCAGGGACTTTTTTTTAATGCAAAAAGTTGCATTGATGGTGCTATAGACTTCAATGGAAATGCTGCAGAAAAGCATGTATTGTGTTTTTGATGTGTTTTAACCGCTTCCATACCGGGCACTTTTACCCCCTTCCTGCCCAGGCCATTTTTCAGGTTTCAGCGCTCTCACACTTTGAATGACAATTGCGCGGTCATACAACATTGTACCCAAACTAAAATTTTATAATTTTCTTCACAGAACTAGAGCTTTCTTTTGGTGGTATTTAATCACTGCTGGGGTTTTTATTTTTTGCTAAATTAACAAAAAAAGACTGAAAATTTTGAAAAAAACACACGTTTGTTTCTGTTATAAAAATTTGCAAATAAATAATTGTTTTTCATAAATTTAGGCCAAGATGTATTCTGCTACATGTCTTTGGTGAAAATAACCCAAATTAGGATGTATTTTTTAGTTTGTAGGGAGTTCACAAACTGGGATATATCTGAAAATTGATCAATCCTGAAGTACTGACAGCCAATCTAATTTCTTGAGGACCAAGAATGTCAGAACAGTACCAAATGACCATCCCCCAAATGACCCCTTTTTGGAAAGTGGATAGTCTGACGTACCTTATAAGAGGCATGGCGAGTTTTTTGAAGTTGTATTTTTTTTGTCATAATTTCTTGAAAAATTTAAAAATTTAAAAAAATTATTTCCACTATTTTTTTTTTACATACTGTCACCAGTGCAGTACAGCATCGTCATATAACGGACATGGCGGTGATCAGGGACACTGACTGGTAATGGTATGAAAAAAAAATATATAATTATAATTTTTTTTTCATATTTCACTAAGACCAAAGTAGTGGAATGTTACCATAGTAATATTGTACTACTTTGGGGAAGTGATCTTTTTTTTTTTTTTTTACACAATTTGCTTATAGCAAATAATTATTTTGCTATAAGCAAACATTTACCTGAATGACATCGATTCATTCAGGGTTTTTTTTTGTGCTTAGCTGTGATTTGGCCACGGCTCATCACATGACACAGCTGGGCTGTGATTGGCCCAGCTTGTGCATGTGATTGCTGTGACCATTCACAGCTAGACACACTAGTATACAATGGATGGCATGAATGAAGCCATCCATTGTATACAACTGTCATGTGACCTGCTGTGATTGGTCACAGCAGGTCACTTGGTACCAGCAACAGGGCCGGTACTCAGATCTGTCATCGGCCGTGTCCGAGGTACATGGCCGGTGACAGATCGTGCCACTGCGCGGCTCTGCGGGCATGCAAACTATACATGCCCGACAGGACGCCATATGGCGTCCACCCGGAGGGACGAGAGGTTTTGCAGGCCGCCATCTAGCTATAGGCCGGGCGGGAATCTGTTAAATCTGCCTAGCAACAAGAAAAATTTAAAACATGAAAAAAGAAATGCAAAAGCTTCAAAAACGCGGCAAAAATGAAAATGCAAAAAAAGCAACATAAAACACAATGCAGAAACGGCTCAATCGCAACCTGAATAGGTGTGAACCTAGCCTTACACACTAAATGACTTTTTAATGACATTAATTAGCCAGTTTTGGTCCAATGGACCTCTTTAACCCTTGTGTGTAGGAATGGTAGCATTTCTAGGTGTACTGTAATTTCAGGAGGGTGGAAGGAGATGGTATGGGTGTTACATTATTTTAATAAGCTTTCTTCAACACTACCTTATTGTGTGGAGATGGTGGAAATCAATCTTGTTTATGCTCTGTTTTGAAGTTTACTATTCAGTCTGCTGGGATATGTTGGGATAGGAAATAACACTGGAAAAAAAAAACAACAAGCCTCTATTTTGAGAGCAATACAGCATGTAAGAAATGACCCAAGAAGGATACAAGTGTGAAACAGATAGGGACATTGGGGTTGATTTATTAACCACTTGCCTACAGGGCACTTATACCCCCTTCCTGCCCAGCCATCTTCCAGCTTTCAGCGCTGTCACAATTTGAATGACAAGTGTGCGGTCATACAACACTGTACCCATATGACATTTTTAGCATTTTTTTGAGACAGATAGAGCTTTCTTTTGGTGGTATTTAATCACCTCTGGGATTTTTATTTTTTCTTAAACAAACCAAAAACCACTGAAAATTTTGAAAAAAAAAACTTTTTTTTTTTAGTTTTTGTTATAAAAATTTTGTAAATAAGTGATTTTTCTCCTTCACTGATGTGCGCTAATGAGGCTGCAGTGATGGGCACTGATAGGCTGCACTGATGGACACTGATAGGTGGCACTGATGGGCACTGATGAGGAGGCACTGGTAGGTTGCACTGATGGGCATTGACAGGCATCACTGATGGGCACTGAAAGGCAGCACTGATACATGACACTGATAGGCTGCACTGATAAGCGGCACTGATAGGCGGCACTGACTGGCACTGTTAGGCGGCACTAACTGGCACTGTTAGGCGGCACTGACTGGCACTGACAGGCGACAAAGACTGGCTCTGATAGGCAGCACTGATAGGCGACACTGACTGGCACTGATAGGTGGCACTGATTGGCAGCACTGATAGGTGGCACTGATTGGCATTGATAGGTGGCACTGACTGGCACTGATGGGTGCCATTGAAAGGCAGCTCAGATTGGCACTGATATGTGGCATTGATGTGCACTGGTATGCACTGATATGTGGCATTGATGTGGCACTGATGGGCACTGACATGTGACACTAATGAGCACTGACTGCTGGCACTGCTGGGGCTACACTGATCATCACGGCACACTGATCATCAGTGCCCTGATGATCAGTGCACATGTCCCCTCCACGGAAAGCCGATTACCGGCTCTCCTCTCTTCTCGAGCTGTCAGCGTGACAGCTCGAGAGGACAGAAATGCCGATAACCGGCATTTCCGTGTTTACATGTGATCAGCTGTGATTGGACACAGCTGATCACATGACCGAGCCGACATCTTCAGCTCTTTCCGTGATCTGCTGTGTCCGAGGGACACAGCGCACCGGCGATCGCTACGCTGCGCGCTCCCTGAGCCATGCATGCGTGGTGAGAATGGAAGGACATCATATGACATCCTATCAGAACGAGAGAACCACCTTGCGCCCGTCATTGTACTATATGGCGGGCGGAAGGTGGTTAAAGACAAATATGCTGTTTACTTTGCTAAGCAGTTACACTTTGCAAGGGAATAATCCCCAGAGCTTTGTTTCACTTTGCAAAGAAAACCCAATCACGTGCAAGGAAAATTTAAAAAAAATAGCACTTTTGCTTGCAAATGATTGGATGATGAAAGTCAGCAGAGCCCCACCACATTCACTAAGCTCTCAGCAAACTTTCTTGCAAAATTCAGCTTCCCTTGCAAATAATTGAACTGTTTCTGGTAAAAATTACCCTCCATATTTGTCCCTTTACTTTTTGTTTATGTACTGTATATTGACACTGTTACAGGGTTTGTAAGTTTTTACGGAACATGTAATTGTATTCTTGTTGGAACACTGCACCTGTAGTTTTAAAAACTTTTGGAGTTAAAGTGGAGCTCCACCGAAAAGGGGAAGTTCCACTTTAAAGACTGGTCCCCCGCTCCCCATTAAGGATTGGCACCTTTGGAGGGCGGGGGGGGGCGGGTACCCGAATTTGACAGGTACCCGCTCCCACTTCCGCTCCAATCGTCTAGGCAATCGGAAGTGGAAGGTGTCCTCCCTGCCTCCCTCCTCATAGTCTTTTGGGACACGTGGCAGGTCCCAGAAGACAATGGGACCATTCAGGAAGCGCAGCGCTACTCGCGCAAGTGCATTGGGCACCCGGCTGTGAAGCTGCAAGCTATCACAGCCGGGTGCCCTCACTGAAGATGCCGGCACCAGGAGAGAGAAGATGGCCGGTAAAATGGGCTGCGGGGGACACACCGCAGGACCGAGGGACAGGTAAGTGTGTGTTTTTTAAAAGTCAGCAGCTACAGTTTTTGTAGCTGCTGACATTTATTTTTTGACAGCGTGAGTGGAACCCCGCTTTAAGGAACATGTCTATACAAATATATAATGTAACCCCAACTGTCCCTTATTTGGACTCATTTTTGGAACCAATTTCACCTGTCCCCTTTTCCTCCTCAGAAGTCCCTCTTTTGGGTCGCATATATACACTTATATTATTTAAAGCAGAAGTCAAGATAACCACTTGTCCTCATCTGTAATGTAGTAAGACATAGTAATTGTTGATGGCAATGAAATGCGGCAGAGCTGTTCCATTTCTGACATATAGATGGTACTATCCCCAGTGACATCATTGGTGCATGCCCAGTCAGCTTCCAATTCACAGTATTCTGGCCATGCCAAAATGTTCAAATTGCCCTGCCATTAGGATCTGATAATCTACCTTCGGTATTCGCTCCCACTATCTCTGCTTACGTCCTTAAACATATTGGGGTTTGTTTACTAAAGCTGGAGACTGCAAAATCAGGCTCACTTCTGCATAGAAACCAACTAGCTTCCAGGTTTTATTGCCAAAGCTTAATTGAGCAAGCTGAGGTTAGAAGCTGTTTGGTTTCTATGCAGAAGTGAACCTGATTTTGCACTCCCCAGCTTTAGTAAATAACCCCCCATGTGACTACCAAATGTCACAGAGATTGAGAAGTTCAGGACATTGCTAGATTTATAAATGCTCTCCAACCACATATAGAAACACCATCTGTCCGTTGCATTTCATATATCCTCGGTGGCTTTCTCATGAGAATTTCTCATTCCCATGGGGACAAAGTGTTAGGACACAGCATTATGGCAACCTACAAATCAAGACAAGGCTTGGTTCCTTTTGATCTACACATGTGCGGGATTAGATAGTGATGTCCTTGGAGAGCAGAATAAAGGAAAGGGAAAATAAACATCAGCATAGAGACATGATGACGTCCACTTCATAAATAGCTGGAGTAGAATGACCTACACCAGGAATAAAGTAAGGAAACAGATACATGTCTCTAAAGCAGTGGTCACTAGGGGTCACTAAACGGTGGACCGCGGTCTGGAAATAGACCAAGGGACAATCCTGTCTGGACCGCGGCCATGCCATTGCCATGGCTGGGTGTCCTCTACTGGCGCGAATCCCATCATGGGCATGGGACTTGTCAGCTCTGAGGAAGAAGGCTTGACCTTCGAAACGCGTCAGCTGGACTGAGTATCTACACCCATGATGGGATTCACGCTGGTCTCTTGCGTTTGAAGTCCCTTGGTGGACTTACATGCCTGTTTTTATCCGCTGTTTGTGAGTACCATTCCTTCATTTAATAAATTTTGGTTACTGAGGTAATGCACAAGGTTGGTGCGCTTCTTGTTGTTTCACTTCACAGTTTGTTCGGGCTTCCCCAGCCTTGGTTTGGAGCTGCACAACTTTGGATACTCCGGTGGTTGCCTCTCTGGAGTATTTTTCCCATCTACTCACCACCGGCCTGGGTCCCGGAGCGCAGGAGAAATCGTTTCTGGTTCATTGTCCTCTACTGGGCCTCTCACTCAGCCACTGATGTCATCCTCACAGTGGGCATGGTGTGAAGAGCTGTAGTTGGGTATCTGAGGGGTGGGAGCTGGTGATTACCCAGCTTGTTAATATGTAAAGACTTCCGCTCTCTCTGCAGCTCAAGACATAAAACGGGAGTCTTTTCCTATTAGCAAGCAAGGCAATCGTCCACTCCAGGGGCGGACTGACCAATTGGAAACTCAGGCACTGCCCAAGGGCCCGGGGTCAATAGGGGGCGCCATGAGATGCCCCTGGTACCTTTTTCATAGGCTTTTTTGAGTTTGGGCAAGGACACAGGGGCCCCATGATCCCCTATTGCCCGGGGGCCCCATGAGATGTCAGTCCGCCCCTGGTCCACTCAGTCCCCCGATCTGCAGCTCCTCTCACCCCGCCAGCTATGAGGGTGACATCGGTGGTGGGATGGAGGCCAAAGAGAGGACACCCCAGAAGGATTAGTGCCTTTGCTCTGCCTAAGGTACCATAGGACTATGCAGGGGAAGGCTTGCATTAAAAGGGGCACTGTGCTATGTTAAGGTGCACTGTGTTGTGATGGGGGCACTGTGTTGTGATGGGGACACTGTCTTGTGTTAGGGGCACTGTGTTGCGTTAGGGGCACTATGTTGTGTTAAGGGGTGCTATGTTGTATTAGGGGCATTGTGTTGTGTTAAGGGTTCTGTGTTGTGTTAAGGGGTGCTATGTTGTGTTAGGGGCACTGTGTTGTGTTAAGGGGTGCTATGTTGTGTTAGGGGCACTGTGTTGTGTTAGGGGCACTGTGCTGTGCTAAGGGACACTGTGTTGTGTTAAGGGTCCTCTGTTGTGTTAAGGGATGCTATGTTGTGTTAGGGGCACTGTGTTGTGTTAAGTGGTGCTATGTTGTGTTAGGGGCACTGTGTTGTGTTAAGGGGCACTGTGGTGTGTTAGGGGCACTGTGTTGTGTTAAGGGGCATGGTGTTATGTTAGGGGTGCTGTGTTATGTTAGGGGCACTGTGATGTGTTAGGGGCACTGTGTTGTGTTAAGGGGCACTGTGTTGTGTTTGGGGCACTGTGTTGTGTTAGGGGCACTGTGTTGTGTTAGGGCACTGTGTTGTGTTAAGGGGTTCTGTGCTGTGTTAAGGGGTTCTGTGTTGTGTTAGGAGCGTTGAGTTGCGTTAGGGGAACTGTGTTGTGTTAGGGGAACTGTGTTGTGTTAAGAGGTGCTGTGTTGTGTTAAGGGGTTGTATGTTGTGTTAGGGGCACTGTGTTGTATTAGGGGCACTGTGTTGTGTTAGGGGTGCTGCATTGTATTAGGGGTGCTTTGTTGTGTTAGGGGTGCTATGTTGTTTTAAGGGGCGCTGTGTTGTGTTAGGGTGCTGTGTTGTGTTAAGGGGCACTGTGCTGTGTTAAGGAGTTCTGTGTTGTGTTAGGGGTGCTGTGTTGTGTTAGGGGCATTGTGTTGTGTTAGGGGCATTGTGTTGTGTTAGGGGAACTGTGTTGTGTTAGGGGCACTGTGTTGTGTTAAGGGGCACTGTGTTGTGTTTGGGGCACTGTGTTGTGTTAGGGGTGCTGTGTTGTGTTAGGGCACTGTGTTGTGTTAAGGGGTTCTGTGCTGTGTTAAGGGGTTCTGTGTTGTGTTAGGAGCGTTGAGTTGCGTTAGGGAAACTGTGTTGTGTTAAGAGGTGCTGTGTTGTGTTAAGGGGTTGTAGGTTGTGTTAGGGGCATTGTGTTGTATTAGGGGCACTGTGTTGTGTTAGGGGTGCTGCATTGTATTAGGGGTGCTTTGTTGTGTTAGGGGTGCTATGTTGTTTTAAGGGGCGCTGTGTTGTGTTAGGGTGCTGTGTTGTGTTAAGGGGCACTGTGCTGTGTTAAGGAGTTCTGTGTTGTGTTAGGGGTGCTGTGTTGTGTTAGGGGCATTGTGTTGTGTTAGGGGCATTGTGTTGTGTTAGGGGAACTGTGTCGTGTTAGGGGCACTGTGTTGTGTTAAGAGGTGCTGTGTTGTTTTAACGGGTGCTATGTTGTGTTAGGGGCACTGTGTTGTGTTAGGGATACTGCATTGTGTTAGGGGTGCTGCGTTGTGTTAGGGGTGCTGTGTTGTGTTAGGAGTGCTGTGTTGTGTTAGGGGTGCTATGTTGTTTTAAGGGGTGCTGTGTTGTGTTAGGGTGCTGTGTTGTGTTAAGGGTGCTGTGTTGTGTTAGGGGCGCTGTGTTGTGTTAAGGGTGCTGTGTTGTGTTAGGGGTACTGTGTTAAGGGTTGCTATGTTGTTTTAAAGGGGCGCTGTGTTGTGTTAGGGGTGCTGTGTTGTGTTAGGGGCGCTGTGTTGTGCTAGGGGTGTTGTGTTGTGTTAAGGGGTGCTATGTTGTTATAAGGAGCAATGTGTTGTGTTAAGGGCACTGCGTTGTGTTAAGGGGCGCTATGTTGTTTTAAGGGGCGCTATGTTGTTTTAAGGGGTGATGTGTTGTGTTAGGGGCATTGTGTTATGTTAAGGGGCACTATGTTGTTTTAAGGGGCGCTGTGCTGTGTTAAGGGTGCTGTGTTATGTTAGGAGTGCTGTGTTTTGTTAGGGGCGCTGTGTTGTGTTAAGGGGTGCTATGTTGTTATAAGGGGTGCTGTGTTGTGTTAGGGGCGCTGTGTTGTGTTAAGGGGTGCTATGTTGTTATAAGGGGTGCTGTGTTGTGTTAGGGGTGCTGTGTTGTGTTAGGGGCACTGTGTTGTATTAAGGGGCGCTATGTTGTTTTAAGGGGCGCTGTGTTGTGTTAGGGGCACTGTGTTATGTTAAGGGGTGCTGTGTTGTGTTAGGGGCACTGTGTTATGTTAAGGGGTGCTGTGTTGTGTTAAGGGGCACTGTGATGTTTAAAGGGGCACTGCGGTATAAAGGGGGGCAGTGATGCGAAGGGGAACTAAGGACACTGTGAGACTTCTTTAAAGAGGGGACTGTGATGTACAAAGGACTACAGTGTCAAAGGTAATGTAAAGATGATAAAGTACCGGGGGACTGTGATGTGTTATATTGCTAATGAGATTCGGCCCTCTCCTGGAAGGAAATTTTGCTGATCGGACCTCCATAAATTTTAATTCAAGACCCCTGCTCTACAGCTTTTAGCAAACATTTGCTGAAATAAGTAACTGGGGTTCTGAAACAGAAAACTTTACCTCTACTTAACCTACCAAAAGTGTTTTACTGCATTAAACCTTTCATCCAACCTCTAAATTATGCACGTTGGGAGTATGACCTTTCCAATATACTTTGTGTTAAGATTTGTCTCTATTTGCCATCTCAGAGAGATGGGAGGTATGATATATAACTTGGCAATAATAAGTCACTTCTAGTCATGCTTAAAAGTGGTTGCAAACCTGAGACATGAAGTATGAACAAAGCATATCCCTCTATAGTGTGTACTTGTCTCAATAAAGAGCACTGAGTGCCATTTCTATCTGCTGCTTAGTTCCTCTTCTATCAACATGAATCACTTCTGATAAGTTTTCCTGAGACCAAGAGAAATATGGCGATAGAGGAGGGAGCTGCAGCAGATTTACACCTTCAGCTCTGTTCCTGTGTGCTGTGTGAAAGGAGATGTGTCTTGTTGTCATTGATGGGAAAATGAATTCCAGAGTTTATCAAGACATTTTGCAGGAAAACGTACGACCATCTGTCCACCAACTGAAGCCCTGCAGAGGATGGGTGATGCAACAGGACAATGACCCAAAGCATACAAGTAATTCAACAAAACAATGGCTGCAACAGCACAGAATACGCCTTCTGGAGTGGCCCAGTCAGAGTCCT
Source organism: Staurois parvus (assembly GCF_062004578.1). Taxonomy (NCBI): domain Eukaryota; kingdom Metazoa; phylum Chordata; class Amphibia; order Anura; family Ranidae; genus Staurois; species Staurois parvus. The sequence continues at coordinate 4,178,678 of NW_028317941.1, forward strand.
GACCTCAACCCGATTGAAATGCTGTGGCATGACCTTAAGAGAGCGATTCACACCAGACATCCCAAGAATATTGCTACACTGAAACAGTTTTGTGAAGAGGAGTGGTCCAAAATTACTCCAGATCATTGTGCAGGTCTGATCTGCAACTACAGGAAACGTTTGGTTGAGGTTATTGCTGCCAAAGGAGGGTCAACTAGTTATTAAGTCCAAAGGTTCACATACTTTTTCCTCCCTGCACTGTGAATGTTTACATGTTATGTGCAATTAAACCATGGCAACATCTAATGTTTGTGTAGTATTATGTTCAGCAGACTGTGTTCTTCTATTGTTGTGACTTAGATGACATTCAGAGCACATGTTATGCGCAATTCATTCAAAACTCCACGTAATCCCAAGGGGTTCACATACTTTTTCTTGCAACTGTATTCCATAGAAACCTCTGCTGATTTTAGCCTAAATCCATCTAACATTCACTCAACATTCACCGTCAGTCTTCATTTTTTTACCTCCTGTAACATTTTCCAGCCACCTTAAGCAAATGGTAAGCTGGGGGCAATCTAGTAAGCCTTGATGGAAAATAATAGACACCGTTGCATGGTTTTGTGGAAGGCTCTTTAACTACAGGCAATTGTCATCCAGGTTTTTTGCATTCCCTGAATGCAAAAATCAACACATCTTTAACATTTTACAGATTTTTATTTTGCTTCAGATAGAGCAGTTCCTAACGCAATAATCTTTAAAAATTGAGTAAGTGTAACTGAGTAGGTCTGGTATATGTGTATTTAATGGATAGGGATGAAATGGAAATCAAAATTTGACAGTCGGATTCATTCTTTCAGCTGGTCAGCAAAAGTGAGAATATTCAGGAATGAGAGTAAACTGAATTTTAAACTGAGATATATATTATGTATCAGTTTGCTGAACAATGACAACCAATACACAACTGAGCTTGACAATGATAGTGGGGGAGGTTTTATCTAGTAATTGGAAAACTTCTGGATGCTATCAAAACAGTATTTATTCAAGAGGAATAACTACTGTGTCACAGTAGTTCATGTATGCCATATGATATAGCCTCTTTTGGGTTGGGCGGCTTCTGACTCTTTCTTTGGGTCATTGAATTATGAAATGAGCTATACTGCATATGGCTTCCTTGATATTTTAGATCTGGAGAACTTTTTAAAAATTTGATCCTCAATATATACTATATTGCCAAAACTATTGGGATGCAATAATTTACACGCACATGAACTTTAATGGCATCTCTGTCTAAGGCTGGCCATACATTATACAATTATCTGGAGATTTTTGGTTTAGATTTACCAAAAACCATATAATAGGAGGACAAACCTAAACAACACTTTCAGTTGTATCCAATTAGGCAGACCATTGCACTACACAGTTGAAGGTAAATCTAAAGGAAATTGGGCAGAAAATTGGAAGATAATTGTATAATGTATGGCCAGCCTTAGTCCGTAGGGTTCAATATTGAGTTGGTCCATCCTTTGCAGTTATAACAGCTTCAACTCTTCTGGGAAGGCTGTCCACAAGGTTTAGGAGTGTGTCTATGGGAATGTTTGACTATTCTTCCAGAAGCTCATTTGTGAGGTCCTGGCACTGATGTCGGGGGAGAAGGCCTGGCTTGCAGTCTCTCCTCTAATTCATCACAAAGGTGTTCAACCGGGTTGAAGTCAGGACTCTGTGCAGGCCAGGCAAGTTCCTCCACCCCAAACATGCTCATTCATGTCTTTATGGACCTTGATTTGTGCACTGGTGTGCAGTCATGTTGGAACAGAAAGGAGCCATCCCAAACTGTTCCCACAAAGTTGGGAGCATGAAATTGTTCAAAATGTCTTGGTATGCTGATGCTTTAAGAGTTCCCTTCATTGGAACTAAGGGGCCAAGTCCAACCCCTAAAAAACAACCCCATGCCATTATCCACCCTCCACTAAACTTTATTCTTGGCACAATGCAGTTAGGCAAGTACCAGGGGCGGACTGACAACTCATGGGGCCCCCGGGCAATAGGGGATCATGGGGCCCCTGTGTCCTTGCCCACACTCAAAAAAGTCTATAAAAAAGGTACCAGGGGCATTTCATGGGGCCCCCTACTGACCCCGGGCACTCGGGCAGTGCCCGAGTGCTCGAATGGTCAGTCCGCCCCTGGCAAGTACCATTCTCCTGGCAACCGCCAAACCCAGACATGTCCATCGGACTGCCAGACAGAGAAGTGTGATTCGTCACTTCAGAGAACACGTCTCCACTGCTCTAGAGTCCAGTAGCATATTGCTTTACATAACTGTATCCAACACTTTACATTGCACTTGGTGATGTAAGGCTTGGATGCACCTGCTCGGCCACGGAAACTCACTCCATGAAGCTTTCTACACACTGTTGTTGTGCTAATCTGAAGGACACATGAAGTTTGGAGGCATTTAACTATTGACTCTGCATACAGTTGGCGACTTTTGCACACTGTGGACTTCAGCATGCACTGACTCTGCTCTGTCATTTTACGTGGCGTACAACTTTGTGGCTGAATTGCTGTTGTTCCCAGTTGCTTCCAATTTGTTTAAATACCACTAACAGTTGACCATGGAATATTTAGTAGTAAGGAAATGTCATGGCTGGAATTACTGCATAGGTGGCAACCTATCACAGTACCACGCTTGAATTCACTGAGCTCCTGAGAGCGACCAATTTTTTCACAATTGTTTGTAGAAGCAGTCTGCATGCCTGGGTGCTTGATTTTATACACTTGTGGCCATGGAGGTGATTAGAACACCTGAATCCAATGATTTAGAGGGGTGTCCCAATACTTTTGGCAATATAGTGTAAGTATATTATTTCTAACCATGTGTGAAATAGGTAATGACCAAAATTCCCTTAAGTTAGCAGAGCTTGTTGTTTCACGGTAGGCTAACTTTTATACAGGTCTTTCCAATTATGTCAATTGTTTGTATGGAAAAGATACTTGGTTCTATAAAAGCAACTTATAATAGTTGCAGGGCTTTATCCAGCTCTTGTCCAGACTGTTACTTTTCAATTAGCATTGCACTCAGAGATGTTTCATGATAAATATATGTTGTGCTAAGTAATGTGTCAAGTCTAATCAGTGTGTTAGACTATTTTTGCTGTTTGGTGGAGGCATGATTCAAATTGCTGCAATTTTGTTGCCCTTAAGCTTCACACCATCTCCTATATATTGTGTCCTTCTGTATTTAACTTATTTCACCAGTTACTGAATTTTAGTTGAACTTGATGTGTTTTGTTCTTCAACTTTGATGCTGCCAAACTTCTAACGTCTCTGTGTACTTGAAGTAGTGTGAAACTCCTAGAAGTGTAGTTCATGCTTTTCAAAAGGGCCTTAGGGTACAAAAGCAACTAGAGTATGTCTGAACTTCCCAGTATGTTCCATAGGCACACACTATATGAGGTGGTTAATGAGTGAATCTAGCAGGGCTCAAAGAGAGCTGGAATACTGAAAGAGCTCCTCAGTAAATGAATGAACTTGGATAAATGTGTTCTGGATGGGGTCGTGTGTTTATTTTCCTTTACTGCATACTTGAAAGTGCTCTAGTAAAGGATAAGTGCCATTTAAAACAAAGTGCATTTATCTGTTATGCCCTGACCTAACCTAACCTCCCTGCCCCGAATGCATACTTATCTATATCTGAGGGCTACAGTTCGGCTGTCTGTTTACTTCAAGTAGTGAAAGTTTTTACTGTCATGGCTGCACCTGCACATTATTACCCCAAAGATTTCTATGGGGCTGAGTCCCAAGGCCAGAGATGATCGGAGATGGTTAGATAAGAGTCTATGGGGCTGTTATGCACAGACATAGACAGGACAGTAAAGACTTTCAGCTCTGGATATAAGTAAACTGCACAATCACAGCCGTTGAATTGAGGTGAGTATACATTTGTGTAGAGAAAGGTTGGGTCAAGTTAGTTAACAGCCAGCACCAAAAATGATGACAAACATTAACCCCATGCAAAACATTTTTCTTTCATTTTGGAACTCCTGACAATGTTTAACTGCTGACCAGTTCTGTGCTATAGAGATTTCTTCTAGTTTCTTATCATGGTGTCCATTGGCACTGTGGCTGGGCCACTAAAATTCTGTGCAGTGGAGATGCAGATTACAATAAATACAATGTATCTGATAACCTTTTAACCACTTCAAGTCCGGACACTTTCACCCTCTTCCTGTCCAGGCCAATCTTCAGCTTTCAGTGCTATCACACTTTCAATGACAATTGTGCAGTCATGCAACACTGTACCCATATGAATGTTTTAGCATTTTTTTGAGGCAGATAAAACTTTATTTTGGTGGTATTTATTCACCACTGGGATTTTTATTTTTTTTGCTATATAAATGAAAAAGTGTTTTTTTATAAAATTTTGCAAATAAATAATCTTTCTTCATAAATCTTGGCCAAAATGTATTCAGCTATCTTTTTAGTAAAAAGAAAATAACCCAAATTAGTTTATAACCAAAAATTATAATGTTTAAATATTTTTACATTTTTATTTTATTTTTTTTTATATTATTTGTTTTTCTTTGTTGTTGTTTTTTATAACATACTGTCAACCTAGCAGTACAGTGTCACCATAGTGACACTGTACTACTTGTGGGCGGTGATGAAGATTTTTTTTTTTTTACACTGATTGCTTTTACACCCATAAAGGCTGTAAAAGCAATCATTTCTCCTTCTCTCTGGCTGCATTCTTGCAGCCATGGAGAAATACGGTGAGAGCTGTGATTGGTCACAGCTTGTCACATGGTACAAGGCTGTTGTGAATAACCTTGTACCATGTGACCTCTGTGATCATTCACAGATTTCACTAGTAGTAAGCAATGATGTCAGAAGTGACATCTTGCTTACTACTATTCATGTGATCACTGATTGGCCAATCAGTGATCACATGATCAGGACCTCAAACAAAGGTCCTGTACAGCGATCAGTGTTCCTCTGTGTCCAGAGGACAAAGCAGGCACCGGGGCACAGTGCCGCAAGCTCCCAGGGAGCATGGACAGGTAGGGAAGCGAGCTGACATTTATATATGACCACCCGCTCCTGCACTGCTCCCATCCGGCCGTTTATGTACATTGGCCAGACGGGAAGTGGTTAATCCAAGTCCACTTGTTGAAAAGTGTTTTTATTGCAGTGTGTGTCTCCTTCAGAGAGATTCCCTGTCTTGGTGTGACCACTCACATTGAGAAAGAAAATAATGAAAGTCAATCTCCCCCAGTGGAGACTCTGACAGCCATAAAAGGTGTCAGAAGAACCCTTCCCCAGTCTATTTAATACAACATAAAGTTTGGGTTGAATTTCTACTTCCAGACATCAAATGTGTCTCTGTGGAAGGTGTCTACATTATGCATATAACCTTGCTGGTGTTAGACATGCTTTGAATCAGCTAGGATCAAGAGGTCTCTGTGGTGCATACCCTTCATTGTTCATGTTTTAATTTTATATGAATGTCCTAAAGATCTCTTTTTATGAACTTCTTATCCCCACATCTTATTTGCCAGTTATTATCTTGATTATCTGTTTTATTTTATCGGCACCAATAGAAGAAAGCATGACTGAGTTTGTCCTTTACTCTTAAGCGATGTATAGTACAAGAAAATTGTTAAAGCTGGTACCACAAGAATAGTACTTTTTATCTGCCAGTTCTTACAGTTTGATCAGCATGTAGAGAAAATGTAAATTTCTTGACCCAACGTACATCCGCTAAGATGAAAGGCTCTATAATCTAACAAGCACTGATTCGGTATAGTTAACCAGAAAAAGGCTGTTGGAAAAACACTGCACGTTTCAAGAGTATCTAAACCCAAAAGTAAAAATGTTATATTTTGCATGTTATCAATCAAGTGTGGTAGCTGCATTAGTTTTCTTTTTTTTTTCTTTTTTACTTTATTTTCACCTGGTGAAACAGTAAAGCTGGCCATACACACATCAGTTATTTGTTGAGCCTGCGTTCACATTAAACAGCGCAGATGGCATAATCTCTTGCTGTGGCTATTGTATTCTGACAGCTGGCACTGCACTACTGACTGTTAAAATACATGGACAGTGTTTGCATCTTATTGGATGCAGGTACTGTACAGTCAACAATTTTTTGAATCGAAGAATGTCAGGTGGGAGGATGTCTTCAGAGCCAACCATGATGTGAATTTTGGCAAGTTCATCAGAAATTAGTCCAAATTTGCTCCTTATATGGCCTGCCATCATGAGTCAGACTTGGGGGCCAGTAACTGTATTATAGAGAGGCTCCCTCCCACTGACTAGCAGAATAAGTATCCAAGCACGTCACCCCAGAGGATGATGCAAGCTTACCCAAGCCATGAGGTCTCATCACTAACCGGTATTCACCAGAGCTCCTGATGGTAGAGTTAGGTTTTGCTGCCTGTTTCTACCAGGTCGTGGTCCTCAGGATTGCCTCACCAGGAGATGAGTAAGCTAAGGTGCATTAGCAGATATAGAAGGTAGGGAACCAGAAAAATCATAGTAAGTAACAAGCCAAAGTTCGGCAACAAGTGGTCACAGGTTGGGATGCAGTGGAAGTGTAGTCGAGCAACAAGTTAAGATCAGTGACAAATAGTTGCGGGTTGGGATTGAGCAGAAGCGTAGTCAAGAAACAAACCAAAGGTTGGTAACATATGGTAGTGAAGATGAAGACAGCTGCAGGAATGCAGTGGAGCAAGATATCGGCTAGAGAAAGCACAATCATCTGGCAAACAGAAAGTGCAAAGAAATGACTTAAATCAGGAACTTCATGGGAGGATCAAAGAGTTCAAGGTTCAGGAGAAACAAGAGACAAGGCAAGATTGTCCTAAAAGATCAGACAGGGAGCTGTCCAGCATCTCAGGTGGCTCACCAAAAAGAGTTAATGCCAGACACAGACGAGGTGTCTGATTTTGGTCCAGGTCCTGATGCCTGCTGTAGTCTGTTTATTGTTCAACTTTCTTTAACAGACCAAGCTGTCCAACAAACGTGTCAGTTAGAGGGTTAAACCAAACCCTTTAACCATTAGCCGCCCGGCCAATGGCCATTTGGCGGCTTCAATTGTGTCCCTGCATTCCGGGTGCACGCCATTTGGCGTGCTCCCGCACATGCGCCGTTTGCGCTAATGCAGAGCAGCGCAGCAGTGCGATCTGTCAGCGGCCGTGCACCTCGGACACGGCCGATGACAGATCCGAGTACAGGCTCCCGTTGCTGGTACCATGTGACCTGCTGTGACCAATCACAGCAGGTCACATGACAGTTGTATACAATGGATGGCTTCATTCATGATGCCATCCATTGTATACTAGTGCCTAGCTGTGAATGGTCACAGCTAATCACATGCACATGTCATGTGATTAGCTGTGACCAAATCACAGCTAAGCACAACAAAAAAAAAAAGAAAAAAAGCTGAATGAATCGATTTCATTCAGGTAAATGCTTGCTTATAGCAAAGTAATTCTTTGCTATAAGCAAATTGTGTAAAAAAAAAAAAAAAAAATACTGATCACTTCCCCAAAGTAGTACAATGTTACTATGGTAACATTGCACTACTTTGGTTAAAGTAAAATATGAAAAAAAAATCTTAAAAAAAATAAAAAAAAATGTAATAAAAAATTAAATATAATAAAAAAATAAAAAAAATTAAAAAAAAAATATATATTTTTTTTTCATACTGTCACCAGTCAGTGTCCCTGTTCACCGCCATGCCAGTTATATGATGACGCTGTACTGCACTGGTGACAGTATGTAAAAAAAAAAATAGTGAAAATAATTTTTTTAATTTTTAAATTTTCCGAAAAATTATGACAAAAAAATACAACTTCAAAAAACTCGCCATGCCTCTTATGAAGTACGTCGGACTGTCTACTCTGCAAAAAGGGGTCATTTGGGGGATATCTGTACTCTTCTGACATTCTTGGACCTCAAGAAATTAGATTGGCCGTCAGTACTTCAGGATTGATCAATATTCAGATCTATACCATAGTTTGTGAACTCTATAACTTTCCTACAAACTAGAAAATACATCCTAATTTGGGTTATTTTCACCAAAGACATGTAGCAGAATACATCTCGGCCTAAATTTATGAAGAACAATTATTTATTTGTAAACTTTTATAACAGAAACAAAGAAAAATGTGTTTTTTTTCAAAATTTTTGGACTTTTTTTGTTAATTTAGCAAAAAATAAAAACCCCAGCGGTGATTAAATACCACCAAAAGAAAGCTCTAGTTGTGTGAAGAAAATGATCAAATTTTAGTTTGGGTACAATGTTGTATGACCTTGCAATTGTCATTCAAAGTGTGAGAGCGCTGAAACCTGAAAACTGGCCTGGGCAGGAAGGTGTAAAATTGCACGGTATTGAAAAGGTTAATACTGACGGGGTCCTTTCAATGGTCAATTTGCATTTATGTAAAATCTTTATCCCTAACAGAAAAAAATAGTTGTCGTAAATGCCTAAAAAGCTAAAACAAAATGTATATACTGGGGATGTTTTGCCTGCTACATGGGGTTCTATTTGTGTCAATCTTGTTCCGAAACTTGCACGGCTCGGCCAGAAAGCAAAGCCAGCCTGACGTTTCTAACCAACACAACTACTATAGGCACCCCCTACTATAGGCACCCCCGGCTGCGATTGAACAGTAAATTGGCAGCAGTAGACTGATGTGCTCATTACTGTCTCTTCCTGTCAGCATGTTTTTTGATAGAACATGTACATACAGCACACCTGATTGCCCCAAGTACCACACCCCTTCTCCCAATCAGTGCATAACAAGAGAATGAAGTCAAGTCAAAGTCAGGTTTTTACACTAGTTCAATGTATACATTTCATTAAGTTTTTCAATAATTCATAAATGCTTAGATTGCTGCTTTTTCATATCTGCCTGGAGTTTAGCTTTAAGGCTTCTCAAACCATTATTTCTGCTTTGTGACAGATTCATTATGTATGTGCTACCATGTTTTATGTTATTTGGAATCCCTTAATGCATGCATACACTAACATATTTCTTATCGAACAAAGCATCTGAGAAGTTACTTAAGCATTTGAGGGGTTATTTCCCCCATAAGGGATAAAATGCTTTTAGTGTAATTTGTGCAGTGTTAATTGAACTGTTACATTGACGTCTGCCAAAATGTCATAACTGGTCTTTTTTTCAGCATTGACTGTGGTGCCCTGTGCTATGACACAAATGTATTGCTTGTGTAATGACCTGTTCTTAATTTATAAAGAAGCCTCTGTGGGGTTTGATTTATTATTGTGACTCATACTGGGGTGAAATATTATAGGACAGTTGCCTGCCTAATTACTATGTGCTATTTAATTAAAGTCTTGCTGTCCTATGGTCTGCGTTCTTCCAAGGGCTGTATGGGAGTTGACAGCTGCTTCTGCTGGAATTAATACCAGCATTCATACAGTTTTGTGGCTAATTTCATAAAAATTACAGAACCAAATTAGTTATAGCATATAAGTCAAATACATTTCATTAAAACTAAAATTACTGCTTTTACAAAACACCAGGCAAATGAAAGCATTTTTGGAACTTGTGTCAAAATGTTCTCTTTTTCTGTTACAGTGGCATACTAAGCTAGGCAATATAAATATTTGTTTGCTGATGATGACATGCAATTGCTACATTCTCTGCTACTGTCCCGCTCTTTGACACAGCATTCACTCTGCTCTGTTCATCAGCGACAGATGCTAACGATTTTACATTTGGCCACGTGATCCCCATGTAAAATGTTTCTCACAATTGTAGCTTCTAATGCATTAAAATGGTCTGAGAATGGAGAAAGAATATTTCCTTGTTCATGCAGCTAGGAATGCAGATTGCATAAAAAATAAACCAGTGTGTCTCACAGCAGTCAATTAGACTCAAAAACATTGTAGAAAATCACATTTTCATTTTAGGCACGCAACTGCTTGCTGGTGTTCATTCAGATGCTGGAGCATACACCCTTACAGCAAACAAAAACATAATGCACATGTGTCCAATGGTAAATATCATGAGAATACAATTTGGTTGTCTGCGTACAATTGATGTGCTGGCATAAGTGCTTAACCTAAGGTAAAACATGCTCTGTTGTCCAATGTACCCCTTTCTTGCTGCTTCAGGTACGTTTCCTTGAGGTAGACAAACCTAATAAAATTGACCCTTACTTGGTACCAAGGAACCAAATAGCTGATGCAGGATAACAGATCTCCTACAGATTTAGAACCTAAGACCTTAAGTACCTTTTAGTACTTTATAAGACATATAAGAACTACATTTGGAGCTTCCAGATGTTCACAGATGCTTGACCTGCCTGGACAGCAGGTTCTGTTGGAAGGGGAGATAGTATGGAACAAGGTAATGCATCTTCTTGCATTGGTAGGGGAGTTTACTTTTTACTAATCTATTAATTTTACTAAAGTCACTCAATTCATGTCTTTCAGCAGCATAGGCAGACATTTCAATGTCTGTCTTTTCTAGGTAGATTTGCCATTATGTCTTCAGGTCTTCAGATTTAGAAAACCATTTACTTCATTTTTAAATTTTTTTATTTTCTTTTTCACTGTTTTGCTGTCTGTATCGTGACAAACATTCTCATTTTTACTGTGATCACCATGATAAGTCATTAGGAGCTAAGCATAGTAGTAAGCAATTCTCTCTGCAGGATCCTGGCATGCTAGCAGGTCCATCCTTTTTCATAAGTGAAGTTAACAAAAGTTATTAATGCCTTCCTAGAAAGGGAACTTTCTTTGATGACTTTTAGAGTCCATTTACATAACATCTCAATGTGCTGTGGTGCGCTTGGTTTCGTTGACATGCACTGCGTGGGGCAGCCCTAAATAAGAATGGGCGGCAACACACTTCAACACACTAAAAAATAGGTTCTGTCTGCATTTCTCATAGTAAAACCTGTTGCATGTGCTGTGGTGCATTGGAGGGCATGTGTATTTTGAAGGTGAACAATTAATAGAACTGCAGGGCACCAACACACATAAAGTAACTTTCTGCAATGTAAGTGGTGTGAATGGGCAATCAGGATTGAAAAACCCAAGATTTTTAAGAGGAAATGATCTCTGAATTCTGTGTGAACAAAAAAGGAGTGGGCAGAGGGCAAAGCACTAATCACCAGTTTCATCTGGTTTCCCAGTAACACCATTTTCTGTCGTGTCTCTACAACTGCTCCTCAGTGTCTCACTATTCTTTGTTCTGCGCTGTCCCTTTGAGGAAGTGGCCATCTTGGTAGAGGTAGGGTTTTGCATCTTCATGTGAAAGCCTCTTGGTATGGGGCTGTAGAAACAAAAGAGCCTAGGCATATTCCCATACATACTAGGAAGTGCACTGTTTTTTTTTCCTTTGTAATATTCATGGAATACATTAAAGGACGGTTATGAAGCTTTAAAAACACTGCTTAAATACTGCTTAAACACAGGGTATTACTGTGCGTGTGAACGAGCCCATAGGGTGTTTCAGGCTGCAATGCTCATGAGATTATTATATTTTTTGAAGCATATATATTACAGTAAGTATTATCTATGGCAAGGTGATGGTTTACATCTTGCATCGAAACAGGACAAGTCCTTAGTTACATACCATTTCCAAGCAGCTATAGACTTTTCTGTGTTCCCTTGTTGGGGCTTGTTCAGTCTATAAATGTACTGTATACTTGAACAAGCTTGCACCAAGCTTACACAAATTGCTTGCTACTGCCATGATACAGCTTGTTTTCACTAATGCACCAATAAACGCATCATTTATTTTCTGCAGCTGTGTAAAAACCTACATCTATATCCTTTACATATCAGCCGCAGCTGATAATGAGATAATCTGCATATAATTACAATTTGTTGCCTCCTTGTGAGCAGAAAATGTGTCAAATTTATTTTCTTTTTGACAGCATTATAGGCGCCAGTTAAGGTTTACCATTTGCCATTTATATCTAAGGTTCGGTAGCTATTAAAGCTCTGTCAAGATCTGTTTTAGAGATGATAATATTGCAAAGCCAATACTAATATTCCATTTTTTTTCCCCAGAATTTATTCCTGTTTCTTCTTTAAGCTTCTAGGAATTACTAACTAATTTATTGAGTGAAGTAAAGGTGACTGAAGCCTGCTGCCGGCTGATGTCACTCAGGCAGCCCAGGCTCTGAAAAGATCCTAACCATATGGTTGGGATCCACCTAGATGCCTGGACCGGCAGATGGCTCAGCCTCTAGGTGGGCCACTGAGAGCCTCAGCCAGCCGATCCTGTCCCCCTCCTTAGCCACGTGTTCAAGTGAGTGCTGGAGGCGCACAGCAGAGAGCCGGAGACTGACAGTCACTGGATCTCTGCTCACTAAAGGCTGAGAACTGAGCAATCAGTGGTCTTTGATCACTCAGTTGTCAGTCGTAGAACTGGCAAAGGAAAGATGCAGCATCAGAACTTTGCTACATCCAGCTATGCGAGTATAAATCTTTATTTTTTTACAGCTCCATACTTTTCTTTTAAAGTGATATTAAATGTTTTTGGGGTTTTTTTTAGTAACAAACATGTCATAATTACCTGCTCTGTGCAGTGGCTTTGCACAGAGCATGCCCAATCCTCCTCTTCTCATGTCTCCTACAGCGCTCCTGGCTTCTCCCCCTTGACCAGTGCCCCCAATAGCAAGCTACTTGTTATGGGGGCTCTGCTGCATGCCCACCCCTGAGCCCTGCTCTATGTGTTCATAAGACACAGAGAGCCATGGCTCGCCCACCCTGTTCTCTCCTCACTGGTTGTGATTGACAGCAGTGGGAGCCAATTGCTCCCATTACTGTACCTCAGCCAATGAGGGCAGATAAACCTGGGACAGCCGAGGATTCTGTGCTCAGGGCTCAGGTAAGTATTGCTGGGGCTGGGGGGGTAGAGCAGGACACAGAAGGTTTTTTACCTTCTTGCATAGAAGGCATGAAGGTAAAACAAACCTTCATACTTTACAACCACTTTAAAGCATCTCTAAGGATGGATGGAGTGGTGAGGAGTTAGAGCTGGAGTCACCAGCACTATGGCAATATTCTTATCACATGATTATTGTGAAAACAGCGTCATGTAAGTCAGAACAGCCATTGTGGTCATTACAACCACCCATTTTTTCCACTGGTAAACTGTAAGGCTTGCAACTCATAATTGAACTTTATTAGCCTTTGTATTTAGGGGCATAACTAGAAATCACAGGGCATCATAGCAAATATTTCAATATGCCCCAACAGAAAAAAAAACACTATTGTACATATTGTGCATACCCCACTTACCATGGCAGGTGACAAAAACCGAGGAGAGTTCAATGATGAAACTGAGGTCAGTACAACTCTGTGGAGGGGGAGGGGAGGTCCTATTCAGCCAAGGGGCAAAATAATAAAAAATAAAAAGAATAAGTGTAAAATGTTTAAAAAAAACACTTATCAACAATACTAAAATTCATTTTCCACCACGTGTATATACAGCTTAAAATTAATAATGTCCTAGGTGCAAAAAAACACATGTAATTTGCTGTTTATCACTTTATGCGTTTGCTTAATTTCCACCAAAACATGCGTATTCCAGCACTCCTCCCCAAAAAGTGCTCCACTTCCACCAGCTGTGTTCTCATCTGATATATTTGACCCACATAAAAATGCAAGGTCAAATAAGGCATGTTTCCCCTTTAAATTGGATCTTTATATACTCCACAGGGCTGTAAGCAATCCTTCATATTGGAACCCTCCTCATGCAATGGTCAATGGCTGCGAACTTTCTGAAGATTTCAGGATCAATTTCCCTTTAATATAATTTCCAGTGCTTCTGCCTCTCCAACTCAGCTCATCCACTCAGGAACAACAGAATACACCCCATAGTGCTTCACCTTTTATTAAAATGTATTCACACACTCCGCAGAATAAAACTCACATTAGCATGTGCAAGCATGCATCACCGATCACAATCATAAATGCATAAAGAAATCGCCAGTTATTCACTCCAATTTGACTACAGCTGGTTCTTTGTGTACAAGTGACGGCAGCGATCAGCTGAACTGTCAACTGTATCTCGCCCATGCTGACAGAGCTCTGAATGGGGAATTATTTAATTACAGAGACCCCCACTACACCACATCCCTGGGGCCACAGCTGCCTACGTCTGGGCCCCATAGCAGCCACATGGGCCACTGTAGTAGTTTTCCCACTCTTTTTATTGATGTTTGTCTGTCTCGCTGCTATTGGGATTCACTCTCTTTATTTGTCTAAAGATACTTTTTTTTAAGTCATCAGGAAAGAAATACAGGGAAAGTCTTCCAATGGGCACATTTGCTCTGATGACAATGGTTTAAAGGGGGATTCACTTTGGAGAGATTTCCATGCCGTGCTTACAAGACAGGAAGTTAAAGGAAAATATCCCCATTTGGACATAGATGGTAAAAACGAAACACAGCAAGGGTTTATACTGTTCCCTACTGGTTTTGTATTTAAAGTGGTTGCAAATCCTTACATATACCCAGTAAGGTGACTGACCTCAGGTGATACACAGAGATTAAATAAATTCACCTACATAAGTTGTACCTGTTTATCCATAGCCATCTGTCAACTACATCCATTTAAAGTGCAGAATTTACATAGGATCTCTCAGCTCAGAAAAATGAGTCAGTGAGGATAGATCTGAGAGCTGATTGGAGTGAAGGGACAGAACCCCCCTTCCCCCGCAGAACTCACAGGAATAATGCTAAAGCTGTCAATCTGCTGGAGGTCCCTCCCCTGTCACCATTTTCTCTTGGTGTCAGGAAAACTCATGCTGATAGCAGAGGAACAAAGCTGCAGAGAGAAATTACACTTAATGCTCTTAATTGAGACATGTACACACTATAGAGGGATATGCTTTGTTCATATTTCATGTCTGAGGTTTTCAACCACCTTAATTTAATTTATTTTAAAAATGAGTCCACTCAAAGGGGTTCAGAGAGAGCTCTGGAAACAGCCTTTTTATAAGGCATTCGATATTGGACTAGATATACTGTTTTATTGTAGATTATTAAATAATACAATTGTGTTCCAGGTAATTTTGAAAGCATTCTATATTTATGAAAGTGTATAGTTTATTTATAAAGTGCGATCAGTGTATGCAGCTCTCTGAAATCTCCGGTTTACAAACAAGGGCAAAGTGCACAGTGTGATAAAAAATATATGAAACTTTAGCTAGCAAATGGTTCAGGAAGTTATAGTGCAAATCTTAAGTAAGCACATCAAAGTGGGTCTTCAGTGAGTCAGGGTGAGATGAGACTTAGTACTGTGGAGTTGAATCACAGTCTCTGTTGTGACAAGTAGTGGTAACTATTATATACAGTAAGCTACAAATATGGTGGAATAGTATCATATACAGCATACCAATCCATATTAATGAATATGACCAAACTTTTGAAAAAGTGGGGGATTGGTAGTGTTGATGATGAGAGCATTGCATTGTCGGACTAAAAAAATCATTACAGTATTGAATTTTTAAATTATTTTTTTATTATGAGGTTTTCATAATTTCTGTTGTTTAGCATGTGTTTTTTTTAGTTTTACAAACAGTTTAAGCTCTGTTGTTTTATTAACCACTTGCCCTTTGGAAGGAGGAATAATGTCCCATTGTTAATGTCAGGTAGAGGAATAGTGTCCCATCATTATGGTCAGTTGGAGGATAGTGTCCCATTGTTGGTGCCAGTGGCAACAATTATGCCTCATTGTTAATCTCAGTGGGAGGAATAATGCCCCATCATTGATGTCAGTGATCCAAGCGCTGGATAAAGGCAAACAAAAGGACACATCTGCCCCTGGGCCACAGTTTAGAGACCACTGCCATAAATGATCCCCCTTTTTTAAAAAATTGCAGAATATAGCACTACTCATGACCACGTTAATGGATAAGTGGTACAGGCTACTTGAAAGTTCAATATTTTCCCTTCAAGCAAAGAGGCCACTCTGTCATTTCATACACCATATTATGCCTGTAATCTGCTCCTGGTTTAGTTAGTTATAATTTGATTTCATATATATACAGTATATATCTAGCAGTATATAAATAATCAAATAATACCAATAATTATCCCAATAGATAATGGTTTCACATCATTAACTCATTAGCAGATACATTACAGAGAAATTATAGAGCCTTGTGGTTAGAAAGATAAACTTCTGAGTATTTCTGAAGCTGAAAGTTATGGGTTTTATATGTTGTAGTGCAATGTGCAGGATAATACAGCCACTGAAGTACCACGGCAGCAAGCTAGACCATTTTCTGTTTTGGTCCATCTGCTGGAACCTGAGTCTTTCATACATTTTGTTTTTTCTTCCCTTGTAAAGGAAACTGTAGACAGAGAATCTTGTAAAACAAATTTCCATGTACAAAGTGGCAGTTGAGATGCATATGTTTACAAAATGAAAACTAAGCTGAAATCTTTTCCATTTCACAGCTTCGAGAACATTTGGCCAAAGGTCAGCGTTTGTTGGCGGGGCAAGGAATGACTCAGGTAGTTCGAAGTATGTTGGAGCTGGTGTCAACCAAGAACTACTACAGCGGAGACCTTCTTTTTTGTGTTGAAATCTTGCGCAATGTGACTGATACTTATAAAAGAGCAACCTATATACCTTCATTTGAAGATATTCAGGTAATGAGATCTTATCAGGATTGGCTAAATACATATATTGTACTGTCTAAGTCATTACAGTTAGCAGCAACATTTGCTCTAATATAACATGATGCATATACTGTACCTAGGCTCAATTTCTAGAAAGAGATGAGTAACTTGTAAAAATATATTAACAGATCAATCAAGAAGAACTTGTTCATTACTACTTACAGCTATTTTTTGATAAAATATAAAATATGATGTTGCATTAAGTAAATCGATAACAAACACATCAAAATGTGGTGCACCTGTGATATCGCAAAAAAATGGTACCCAAAAATCTCCATAGGTGACAATTTACAGGCCTTCACCACTGATCAGTTTTCGAGTTAACTGTGAGCTCTGTTGCTAGAATTATTGTTTTCACCTTACATTAATGGCAATACCTCACATGTGTGATGCGATTACATGTTAATTTTGTTATACAGGATTTATATAGCGCCGACAGTTTGCTCAGCTCTTTACAATATGAGGGAGACAGTTCAATACATTTCAGTACAGAAGGAATATGAGGGCCCTGCTCATGGAGCTTACAATCTAAAGGAAGGGGGAGGTGATACAAAAGGCGATAGCTGCGGGGGATGATCTGGTGGAGGTGATTCAAGTACAGTTCTTAGACTGAGGTGGGATAGGCTTCCCTGAAAAAGGGATTTTTCAAAGATCGCCTAAAGGCAGACAGGGTGGGGGCTGACTGGATATACTGTGGTAGGGAGTTCCAGAGGATGGGAGAGGCTCTGGAAAAGTCCTAGAGGCGAGTGTGGGAGGAGGTGATGAGTGAGATAGAGAGGAAGATATCTTGGGAGGAGCGGAGTGGGAGATATCTGTGGATGAGGTTGGTAATGTATCTAGGGGCAGTGTTGTGGATGGCTTTGTAAGCTGTGGTTAGTATTTTTAATTTTATACGTTGGGTTAGTGGAAGCCAGTGAAGGGATTGGCAGAGAGGGGCATCATTCACTGGTCAGTTGGTAAGGTGTATGAGTCTAGCAGCAGCATTCATAATAGACTGAAGGGGGGATAGCCTGTGTAACGGTAGACCAGTGAGGAGGGAGTTGCAGTAATCAAGGCGGGATAAAACCAAGGCGTGGATAAGTTGTTTTGTGGTGTCATTGGTCAGAAAGGGGCGGAATTTGTAAATGTTCCAGAGGTTGAGGCGTACATACACATGCGCACCGTGGGCCGTGTTTGCATTGGCAGGTGTGTGCAGGGCAGTGGGGGTTACGTTTAATTTTGTTTAATACCTTTTAAAAAAAATTTTAACTTTCAATATTTATTTATTTTTTTATTTAACATTTTTGCTATCAAAAGAGATTAATAAACATCTATGTGATAGAATTGGGGAGCTGACAGCAACAGAGACAGTGCTGTAAATCCAGAAAACAGTGGTCAGAACTAGGTGTGACCAGATATTGATTGTGAATCAAAAGTGATATTGCTGTGATCCCACTGTAGCACAAGTTGGCATAGCCTACAAGTGAGTAGCAATGCTATTTTGAATTCAAGAGAAGTGCAGTATCATTATTAAACCATCAAGCTGCATTAAGCCCTGTTTCACACTGATGCGAATTGTCATGCGATTTGAATGGTCAAAATGGGCAACAGACAAATCTCATCCAATGATTGGCAATTGAACCGCTCTAATCAGTGTGACTCTGACTTCCTGTAGTTCCTGTGCTACTTTTGCCAATTTCAGGTGTGACTTGCATAGACATCTGTGCATAAATTTGCACAGATGTCTATGAAGTCTCACTTGAAGTCGCACAGCGTAAACCAGTGCTAAGTGGACTTCACTGACAGGCTCAACAGGTATTTGTGGGACATTGCAGATGGGCTAAGAGAAAACTGTAAGTGCAGATGCAATTAAAGTAGTATTAGACCGTTAGCGTTTTTTTTTACTTTAGCACGTTGGCACAATAGAATAAACATCTCCCCATATTTGTTCAAATTTTTAAACCAGCACTTTCAATGCTGCTGGATTCTGCTTTCTCAGTGCTGTTTTCCTAAACTTTTGGTCTTCATTGAAAAGAGTTAATGGTGAACAGTGCAGTCTCCAGTCACTCTGTTAGTTTGGAGAACTGAGGAGGGAGGAGGAGAAGGGATTCGGGGAGAGTCTTGCCACCTTAAGCAGGGTATACAGGTTTTGAAATACGGACTGTTTAGAAGACGCAATCTAGTCCCTGAATGCAAGGGTGAGTCCAAAGGGTGCTGCAAGAGAAAGGAGCCACCCTGAAACAGGAAGCCTGAAACAGTGGTTATGACATCAGCCTAAAAAGGGGCACAGGTAAGATGAAGAAGCTGCATTCTCAGTAAGTGATTAAATCAGCTACTAAAAGTGCTTAAAAAATATAATATCACTTTAAGTGCTGCAGCACATATTTTGTATTTGGAAGTCATACTTCTACATTTAAGTTTTTTTTAACACTAGTGTTAGCCTTCAGAAGAGTGATCAAAGATTGCTGTTCAGAGGATGTTTGACAGGTGGTGAAAATCAATTTTTAACCATCTGTTTTAGCCTCTTAAAGCTC
Organism: Staurois parvus; assembly: GCF_062004578.1. Taxonomy (NCBI): domain Eukaryota; kingdom Metazoa; phylum Chordata; class Amphibia; order Anura; family Ranidae; genus Staurois; species Staurois parvus. The sequence continues at coordinate 4,197,853 of NW_028317941.1, forward strand.
ACACTGCAGCGATTGTGAGGCAGTTGTGGTATGGCCCCATTCACATGAATAAGACACATTCAGTGGGCTGCAGTACCTGCCAAACAAGACAGGGGGTTTAGTTCTTGCATGTGTATGCCTGCATCTGCTGGGTTTGCAGCTTAAGAAGGAGCGGTTGGGGTGGTAAAAATGTGGCTGAACCGTGTGTTTTTACTGCCCCCAACAGGGGCGGACTGACAACTCATGGGGCCCCTGGGCAATAGGGGATCATGGGGCCCCTGTGCCCTTGCCCAAACTCAAAAAAGCCTATGAAAAAGGTACCAGGGGCATCTCATGGGGCCTCTTACTGACCCCGGGCCCTCGGGCAGTGCCTGAGTTTCCAAATGGTCAGTCCGCCCCTGGCCCTCAACCACAAGTGTAAACGAGCTCTCATTCTGACTTTGCTTATTGTATACTTGTTAAAGATTAATGACTCAAAAGTGTAGAAAAAAGGCACAGCAAGGCTGCTAATATTCTTAGAGGAAGGTCAGCCATGGCATCTTCTGTATTTTCTTTAACCATTCCTTGGGTTTTCTGGTTGTGGATAGCATTGTGCATTTTTTGGTTGAAAAAGAATTTTTTGGAGCCCATTTATACTATATTCATTGGGCTGCACTGGGCAGCCTTGCCCAATGCCGTCCCAATGCATTGAAAACAGAAAATGGGGTGTTTGGCGCACAAGTATGGGAGTTCTATTCATCACATATCAATGTCCATAAAAAGTCTCTGTGTTGAGGGGTTCAATAAGATCAACACTTTTGACCAGCCAGTTCCAGATGAGCTAGAAGGAACTCTGTAGACACATAAACACAGGGCAACAGCACATCTAAGTGTAGCAGATAAAATCACTTTCATGGTGGAAACATAAACATCTCACAAAGATTAAAGAGTAAACACTTAAGTAACATAAATCCTGCTGTAATCCCAGGTAATCTACTAGGTGTTTCTCTGTCCTGGGTCGTGAACCAGCGATTGCACTGGTGGATTCCAGTGCTTCCTGTGGTACCCAGGCAAGGTGAGGACACCATGGGCGAGAAGATGACGTCACTTCAGGGTTAGCGAGCAGAAGAGGAGCTGCACACATTCAGAGCCTGCCTTGAAGAAGAAGCACGCATGCTCTGAAAGCGTGCCTCCCCCCTTCTGCTCGCTAACCCAAAAGTGACTTTATCTTCTCACCCACAGCATCCACCCTTGACTGAGTACCACAGGGAGCACTGGAATGCATCAGTGCCACCGCTGGTTCACTACCCCGGACAGAGAGACACCTAATGGAATACCCGGGACTGCATAGTGGACTTACATTACCAAAACGTGCACTCTTCTATCTTTGTGTGTTGTTTACTTTTCCACCATTAAAGTGATTTTATCTGCTACACTTGGATGCGTTGTTCCCCTGTGTTCCAATACATAGACAAGGCAATTTGCCCTGAGTCCTATGAGTTAAGTTTACACCACTGTGCTGAAGTGGTGTACAATGGAAAAAAGTAGGTAATGCTTTATTTTTGTAGACACAGCATGCTGCAACACAGTACAGCACATCACAAAAATGCTGCTGTGACATTTCAATAAAGCTGAAAAAAAAAAAGAAATAAGAAACAGTGTGATGCTTCGTGGCAATGCATCAGCACACCGAATCCACTGGTGTGAACAAGCCCCTAATGTGTCTTTATTATGGGTGTATTACTACTTGCTTTGTGCTCAGAAAACTATATATACAATGAAATGGTCTGAATTATTAGAATACTGATTTCCAAATAATCTGATTACTTCAAATAAGATGGGTTCTTATTTGAACCCATTCCATCTTAGAAAAATGAGTATATAAATAAATCAGCACTATGTAGGTGGTCGGCAGTTCCATTTTTACTCCTCTCCTATTGGCAGAACACTTTACAAAGAAGCTCATTTAAAAACATGGAATCTAAATGGAAAGCAACAAGCAAGACAAATAATGTTCTTCTTTGGACATCACCTTCACATTTTTCTTTGCTCTAGTTTTCATAAATCCTGACAACATTAGTTGCTTCCTGTTGGCAGTGCATAATACATGAAAAGTAAATTATTCTTGTTACTCAAAGCAACAAGTATTAAATTGTCATTTCTGTAATACAAGTTCCTCTCCTACAGTGTTCTCTTTTGAAATTTGGCATACATTTTTTCTTCATGATCTTGTCTTTGAAACTTGGCAGATATTTTCCCATGATTTATCAGTTTACCTCTTGATTCTTCCTTTACGTCGCTCTAAGTCATGTTTATCATACGCATTGAATAAAGTAGCCAGCATCACTGTTTTTGATGCCTGGTCATGTCCTCTTGTCTGTTGCACATTTTACTGGGGGTTCTGGTACGGAAGGCTTCTTGTAGCTCCATGCATAACATGCAGACCGAGCCTGTAAGTGCTGTCACAGTGAGTTGTAGCACAGACATAAAAGGCTCTTTTGCTTGTTAACAGAACTCATGTTGTGTATAATGTGATATTACGACCGACACACTGTGCTTTTTAGGCTGCTCTCTCTCATTATTCTGTTGCCCTCCTTTCTTAATCCTCCACTATTTTTTCTCATTTCTGTGATTTTTCTCTTATCATCTTTTTCATTTTCCCCAAATATCTTGTTTATTCCACCTTCCTTTAAGTTGTCTGTGTCTCTTTACCCTTGAACAGAATGTTGTATTATGATTACCTGAGTTTTGGGGAGTTTTTTTGTCTTATGGACTGTCTGCCTTCACTTACACCACAGATTGTTATTTTATTAATCTTGCTAGTCTGCCCTTTTCGATATTGTGTTTTCCTTCACAAGAGGTAAAGGCAGACGACTGTACATTCTCCTTTCAAATCCTTGCAAAAGACACATGCAACAGGGATACAAAACAATGCAATAATATTTCATCCATTTGCACTGAAGGTGTAACATAGGACTGCAAATTAGCATTTATGAGAAACTACTGGATTAGTTGTCAATATCTGCCAGTATATTGGAACATTTCTATAATTCTGAAAGTAAAGTTGTTTAGCGTATCTAAACTTGAAAACAAAAAATTGAACACATGGCAGCTTAGCAATCCTTAGATATGGTGGTTGGTTTCGTTTTCTATTTTTAGGATGTTTTTTGCCTATATTTCACCTGGTGATCCAGGCAGTAACACACCTCTTATCTTAGGGCGGATTCTCCATCTATGTAAAGGTTAGCAGGTTACCACTCTCTAAGAATCCACAGGAATAAGGCTATAAACAGCTTGGTGGTAAATCAGTTGATTATATTAAAGTATTTCAATATAACACAGTGTAAATCACCAAACAGATAATTGCACAGAAATAAGGGCACTATGATAGAAAAATGGGCAATGAACCACCAACTTAAAGTAACTATTGCAAGGTTAAATTTAATTAAAACTGGGTAATCATAGTTTCTAAACAGTGTAAAGCAATTCAGAAGAATAGAAAAGACTCCTGGTGTACACCTGGTGTACACCTTGTGCATACAGCCCCAATAACAGGTGGGCGTACATGTTTCTAGTGTGGGGTTTCATCTGGAGGTGGTAGAAAGTGCCTGGTAATTAATGTTGGCTGGCGTTTGGTGGGGCTCTTCTTTAGGTGGTGCACTGTCCTTTTAAGAGTGTGGGTGGATGTAGGAGATAGGTTGCAAAGTAGAAACAGTCTCTACTTGGACTAGCAGTGTGTGGTGGGCATGTAGGATGTGTAGTTCTGCTGGCAGGCTGCTAATTGGGTCCCAATGGCTTGGTGATCAGCAGGTTCCAGAAACCAGATCCTGGCTCCTCACACAGCCCACAGTCTCTCTCAAATTTCAATCTTTGCAGGTAGCTGTAGCGTGTCTGTCCCCTCTCCCTGATATGGGTGAACAGGCACAGCAACAGGTCCTCTCTAATGGCTTTGGTCCCTTGGATGTGAGGCACATACCTTGACAGAAGATCTTTACCCTTTTGCACTCCTCTCTGGACTGCCTCGATCTTATTTGCCTGGAAAAAAAATGGTGAAGCTCTCCTCATCCAGGAGCAAGGATTTGTGGGAATTGAAGTCTGGCAGACATTAGCATCCATACACATGCATTGGTGCAGTGCCCCTTTAGGAACTACCATTCCCATAATCCTCCTGTACCTGCATGCAAGTCCTCTCTGCCACCCCTATTGGCTCTTGCTCTCCTGCCTCTTGACTGGCTCAAATCTTTGGCCGTCAGGAGGGAGAGGTGGAGAAAAGAGCATGCTGGAGATCACACAGCTTCCAGTGGGAAGGAGGCAAGTGGGGGGCAGAGTCTGCACATACACAGATGCAGAGTCCCTCGGCTGTGTACAGCTCACAGTGGTGGGAGAGGAGTCTGGGGGCTGGGAGCAGGTGAACACGCAGCCAGACACATCAGCTACACGTGTAAGAGCAATAGAGATACCCTAGGATAGTAGCATTTCCTAGAGAGGGTAGTATCAGATGGAACCAATTATATACCTAGTGAAATCTGATTTTTTAAAAAATAAATACATACATTTTTGCTGGGAGCACCATCCAGTAAATTACACAATGCAGACCAGACCAACAAACATAAGACTTTGAATGTGCTGCCAGAAATTACAGACCCAAACAAAAATAATTCTGATAAAAAGTTTTTTTTTAATATACAGTCAATATTAAATTCACCCATAAATAAAGGTCATGTAAATAAGGGTAATCATAAAATGCATTTCTCAACAGCGGAGTACATTCACATATCTTCTAAAGGGACAACGCGTTTTGTGTATATACATGTTCTTCAGGACTGGGACATAAAGTAACTGTCTTCAAGTTCACAACTATACAGTCCATCTATAAGAAAAATAATAATATACATTATAATATCACATAGAATAATATTGCATAGTTTTACAAAATTTGTTTACACAAATAATGTGATATGGTCTTACAAAACTGTCAGTAGCATTTATGATTTCATCTCAAGGGCTAGTGTCTGCATAGAGCAGATACGCAAGGGGGTTGATTTACTAAAACTGGAGAGTGCAAAATCTGGTGCAGCTCTGCAGAGAAATCAATCAGCTTCTAAATTCAGCTTGTTCAATTAAGCTTTTACAACAAACCCTGAAAGCTGATTGGTTTCTATGCAGAGCTGCACCAGCTTATGCACTCTCCAGTTTTAGTAAATCAGAGGGAGTAGTAGATGGACTTTACGTAAGTGACTAGCAAATTAAAACCTAACTCCAGCCAACACTTTTTAGGCAGTTACAGAAAATGTTTTATTTTTTCTTTTGCAAAAAAGGTTTTACATAAATAGATAAAAGTTGATCATTGTAACGCACCCCTGTCAGTGGTAAATGGTTTATATCAACACATTAACTTCCACTTTTGCTTGGTCGGTAACCAAATAGTTCAAATGAGCAACTAAACAGTATTAATTCTTGCGGCATGTGTCCCTGCACCACCGATCTGATCTTTGCTGTCTTGTAAAGCTTCATTCACCATCACCAACCATCTTCAAACTGATGTAGCTGGTGTACCTCTGTAAGAGAACAAAAGATGGAGGATCAGTGGCAGGACAAGCAAGTTGTAATAATGTTCTTCTGCAGCCATTTTTTCTTTTTAGAAACATTGTCACGTTAAAACAAGCAATGAGCCCATGGCTTCACAAGCTGGATCTTTTTATTTTTAATAGTGATTTAGGTGGCTTTAACTTCCACAAGCTGTCAATATGTCACAACTGCTGGGGGATCTCTCTATCTATGATCTGTGCTGTTTGAGCATAGAAGAGTCTATTTAGATATGTGATGTCTCCATAAAGAGCACTTTTGAATATTGCTATTTAGGTGGCACGTTAGCCCCATTTTAACAGTTAGGTTGTTTTTTCACAGGCACTTAGCCGTGCTGAAATTCCCATTGGCAAGAATCTACTGCTTCCTGTAGCTGGGATTGACGGCTTTATGCAGATAGCTGAAGACACCGATGCCATCCAGTGGAATGACAGGCTGTTGATGGCCGCAGCTATTCTTGACTGTTTGTACAGTCAGCCATTAGCTGCAGTGATCATGGCTGGACTTACAGAGCGTCCAAACTCTGAATGCAGCTTTATAAAGAAAAAGGGGTTAAAATGTATAAATACATTTAAATAATAAAAAAATATATAATTTGGTAGTACTTCTGTGGCTCACAGAAGAGCAATTCTTTCTGAACTCCTGTAACCTGTTTTCAGCTGACAGTGGGCTGAAGAACTCAGTGATCAACGATCACACGTAGAGTGCATCCACCTAGGTAAGTATGATTAGTTAAAAAAAAAAACCCATACTTCTCTTACACTTGCATGCTTGCATATACATAAAAGACATGTGTCCAAAAAAGGTTTTTTTTGCCACGCAAATTATGCATCTCTCCACCATAAGCAGTAAAGTAATTATTTTTGGGTCATCAGTTTAGTTACTCTAAAGTGTTAATGTTTTTTAATTCCATTGTAGTGCTTACCCTCACAGGGGTTGCCGCAGGTTCGTTTCCAAGATCAGTGCAGAGGCAGCCAGGCACACAAAGACAGTTAAAATGCATTTCTGAATAAACATGAGTGAGGTGCAGGGAGCTATAGTATATTCTAGCAACACTATGCAGTAACAAGAGGACACTCTTCTCTTTGCTATTACTCCTTAGAACAGTCTCTACAGTAGGAGCCAGGGGCAGACTGACCATTTGGAAACTCGGGCACTGCCCGAGGGCCGGGGTCAGTAGGGGGCCCCATGAGATGCCCCTAGTACCTTTTTCATAGGCTTTTTTGAGATTGGGCAAGGACACAGGGGTCCCATGATCCCCTATTGCCCGGGGGCCCCATGAATTGTCAGTCCCAGTCCAAGCAACCACTGGCACTTTTTGTGCAAGGGAAAACAGCAAATAGTCGCTAGGATCCTGACTTCAGGTCTGTATTCACAATGTCCATGGATAATTGGATGCTTCCTTCCAATAGTAGCCAGATATTCACCAGTGCACTCTCCAGACCAGATTCCCATTAAAATCCCTCAAATTTTTCTAAAGATTCACAGAAAAATAGCCACCTCCAGTTCTGGCACAGCTGGGACCTCGATGAGTACATGTAAAACTTCAGCTGGGCTACCCAGAATGGCAGCAACCCTTCAGGCTGGGAACTTTTCCCATTAGATAAGAACAGGGCTGCCTCAGACCCCAGACAATTTATGCACTACCCAGCCACCTACAGGGCACCCTCCCCCAGGGATTAGCTGAGGCAGCATATTCAGGATGCTTATTTGTCTTTTGTAACCCATTACATTCAAGAATCCTCCAGGAGGCAAGGGGGAAATAACCAAACCCTCAGGCTGTCCAGAACAGCCCAAAGTAATCACAAACTGTTCCACTGATTACAGAGGAGCCAAAAAGTACCTAATAATCCTAGCAACATACCTGGGGGGTGCTACGCCATCTATTTATAAACTTTTGGCTTTCTTTTTTTTTATTTTTCAGCAAATAAGCAAAATTGTGTGAACATGGATGTATTTATTATTTTCTAACTTGTCAGTCTCATATTTGACACTCAGTGAAAAAGTGTATATAATATGGTGTTCTTGTGCAATAAAATTATATTATTAAAAATATATTGATTTACATTTTTAGAAGCATCATCCAATATCAAGAAACTTGGGTTCTCATTCTAAAGCTTTTAGAAAATATGTGGTTTGGGAGGTATTTAGTTTTTTTTTTCTAGGAACATCGTGTACATGTTTTTGTCCATGTGAGAAAGTAAATCATTTTTTATTTCATACTTTTAGAGTTTCTTCCTTTGACATCTCTTCAAAGTTAATCCTCTGGAAGGATTTTCACCATGATCCACCAAACCATCATAAATCCTCAGTCACAAGCAGCCTGTGTACACTTCTCCCACTAACTGACACTAATGCTTTTTCCAATCTGAATGCTAATATTTGATAAGATACAGCTGTCTTTGATGGGAAAGACCATAATGGACAGGAGGACCCGACACCAAACATGCTGACCCCACACCTACAGATTTGTGTATTTACAGGGTTCTTCTATAAGCTCCTTGCCAGCAACCCTCTTCTGGTTTGGAGTCACCTTTTTCCTATCAATCATAACTCTATCTCATCAATTTTCATCATTCACAATTGATGAAAAGTACAAGCATCAACCAGTGGGAGAAGTGTTTAGATGACAATGATTAAGCAAAACACTTTGGTGGATCATGCTGAAAAACAAACTAGGTGTGGGGTCATTTATGACCACTTTAATTGAGAAGTTTTATATGTTTTGGTGACATTGCCATTCTTCGGTGTGAAGGTAATTGGTGGTGGATATAGGAATGTCTGAATATTGCAAATTCATAGATAAAATGACTGTGACTTTATGGACACCATAAATCCTCCTGTGCACCTTTATTTGCACAGGTATTTTGTATTAGGCTACATTCACACAGGCAATCAGGGGTGCATAGTTTGTTGTGTTCAGAGGTGATAAAACACTGCCTTTGGGTGTAATAACACCCTGCCCCAGTTCACACTGTCACATTGCATGTGATTCACACAGGAATCGCACCGAACTCTTGTGCAAATCACATGCGATTCTGTGCGGTGCGATTTGAGCCCAATATGTTCTGTAGGTGCAGGCACTTTTTTTTTTTGCCGCACCAGAATTTGATCACATGAGTGTTCATACCAATGTGATCCAATTCTGGCAAGCGCACTGCGTTCTGTGACCTGCTTTTGGGGTGTTGTTAACTTTTAATTGACACCCACAGCAGAAATTGCTTTGCGGTGGAATACGGGAAACACAGCAATTCCTGTACATTTCCCGCATCGCATATTGTGAACCAAGCCTTTATGCTATGGCCGCATACAAACTGGCTGATTATCTGCAGCCAGTTTGTATGTGAACAGAACACTGCAGAAACGCCAACCATGGATGCACACTGTCTGCATCAGGGTTGGTCAGAAGCTCTATTTACATATAACAGCAGTTACATGCAAACAGCAGCGGTACTGCCATTGTTTTGTATGGAGTACAATTCTGACAGTCACTGACTGCACACCATGGGGGGGATTTACTAAAACTGGAGAATGCAAAATCTGGTGCAGCTGTGCATATAAACACCAATCAGTTTCCAGGTTTTTTTAAAGTGGTTGTAAAGGCTCAAGGTTTTTTACCTTTATGCATTCTATGCATGAAGGTAAATAACCTTTGGTGTGCAGCAGTGCATCCAGCCTCCTCAATACTTATCTGAGCCCCATCGTGATCCAGCGATGTGCATGACAGCCTTGGCTGTCCTGGGTCTCTACCTCTTCATTGGCTGAGACAGCAAGCGGAACCTTTGGCTCCCGCTGCTGTCAATCACATCCAGTTAGCCAATGAGGAGAGGGGGCGGGTCTAAGCCACGGTTCCGTGTGTGCTTGCTGTGGGGGCACCCCACAGAGGGGAAGGGCCAGGAAAGCCTGTGGGGGACCCGAGAAGAGGAGGAGCCAGGCTGCTCTGTACAAAACCACTACACACAGTAGGTAAGTAGAGGCGTTTGTTATTTTCCAAAAATAAAACATTAACCATTAGAATCACTTTAAAGCTTTTTACATTCATGCGTTCTATGAAAATAAAAAAAACTTCAGTATGCAGCTCCCCCCCTAATATTTACCCAAGCCCGATTGTTATCCAGCACTGTACACAAGAGCAGCTGCTCTTGGGGGTGTCTGCCTCTTGTCAATCACAGCAAGTGAGGAGGGAGCAGGGGCACACACAGAGTGGGGCTTTGGAGCGCGCATGCACGAGTGCCCCCAGAGCAAGCAGCTTGCTCTGGGGGCACTCAGCAGGACAGAGAAGACCGGGAGCACCAGTGGGGGAAGAGGAGGATCGGGATTACCCTGTACAAAAGCATTGCACAGAGCAGGTAAGTATAACGTGTTTTCTTTTTAATTAATTTTACCTTTAATATCAACCAGCTTCCAGATTTTATTGTCAAAGTTTAATTGAGCAAGCTGAAGCTAGAAGCTGATTGGATACCATGCACAGCTGCACCATATTCTGTGTGCACTCATTTTAGTAAATCTCCCCAGAATGTGTGCAGGCAGCATTTAAAACTGCCAGCAAAAATATGCTGATTTTCACTGGCGGCTGCCCCTTGCCACCCCATGGGGCCTTGTGACGGTAGCCTTATTTATTAATAGTGCTATATGTTTGTACATTGTTATTGTATGTTTGAAAATACATGCAATTAAACCCTCTATTCATAATCCTAGACAGCTTTGTGCTTGAGCTTGAAAGGGTCCCTTTTGTATTGTTTGCTGTGCAATGTAGAGGATCATTATTCAATACACTCAATACTCAATATAGAGGGTCCAAGGTGTAAAGTGTAAGAACGGTGCTGATTTATTCATTTTATTTGTCAGTTGTGTATATTCTATTCCTATGTATTTTAGTAACTGTTTGCCTCTAAGAGATTATTCCCTGTGACTGGGTAGGTGTCTGCAATCTGCTCATGAAATCAAAGACAGCATGAAATGACAATGATTTGTCCATTTAGAAATAACAAAAATGAATCTTCAGAATACATGTAACTTAAGATCCTCTCCCCTCTTATTCATTGTCCTTCTGAGTAATCTTCCGTCTCACTGACTTCATATCTCTGTCTTCCTATACAGAAGTTTTTCCATGCTGTCAGCCACATACTGGATGCGGATAATAGAGAGAAGTGGGAGGACGCACAGCAGGTGGGGAGCAGTGACGCCGTAGCAGTGAACTGCAGATCTGTGATGTCTGCCTGTGGCGTGGGTGGGCTGCTTGTGTGTATGTGTGACAACCAGGGGATAATACGCACATGCTACAAAAATGTTGTCAATGTAATTACATGCGTGCAAGAGTAATTCACCTGTTATGGCGCAAGGAACTGTATGGATACTTGAGCTATGATTGTAGGGAGACACAAATCACTGACGATCACCTTTTCAGCCTACAGTTCATTACAGAAAGGAAGGATGAGCTGTAAGAAGTAGCACTGCTATATTAGTAGGTTTTTTTGCTTTAGGCAGTACGCGCACATTATCTCCCTTTTAAATTGGATTTTCATTAGAACTGAATCTTAATGCAGTGTGTTCATTGTAACCAAGGATACATAATATACTTTGAAACATAATAAGCATTTCTGAACAGGAGGAGACAAAAGAAACACTTGTACAGTGCTGCCTATAGCAGCAAGCTTCCAAAATTTAATCGAATTGCGTGCTAGGAGAAACAGCTCCACCTTTACTCCAGTTTCCTCCTGTCGGCTCTGGCAGGTTAAAAGCAAGCATCCACAGGAAATTAAATCTTTAATGTATAAATCAGCGATATTCGGAGGCTGCTAGTTAAATAATGTAACATAATATATGAACAATATGGAAAGTATATATGCAAAAGTAAATCGATGTACGGCATAATTAAAGTAGGTGCAAACCCATTCATGAGAGTCTCATATTATCTTCAACATGTTAATATTACTTCAAAAGTAATTTTCAATCATTTTAAATCTACAGCTTTTATTAAAATAATATCCGGTAATCCCGCTACAAAGGTCCTTGTTCAGTCACTTCCTAATATAGAGTGACAACACTCTGTCCCTCCCAGTTGCTCTCCTGAACTTCTGGAGGAGAATATTAGCAACTGCAATGACAGGCATGTTCCTCTGTTGTCACCATGACCTTACATGAGCAATGACATGCAACAGCAGCCTGGAGTGGAGATCGGGAAGTGTCTGCGAAGACTTTGAATGAGATCAATGGGGCAAAAAAAAAAGGATAAAGGGTCCATGCAAAATTTTAAAGTACAAACTCCAACGCCACAGAACAACCCCCCACAGGAAACGGTATGAGCTACTGCTGTACACTAGTGCAATACACCAAATAATAAAAAAACAAAATAACAGCTCAAATCAACACCCAAAACAAATTTTTAGGACTTTTAGGGATCCTACACCCACCAGATATTGGTGAATTAGTAGACAAAAAGAAAAAACCTCAGCGCCCAGGATTCTCTTATTAGACACACAATTCCCCGTGAGATGCTGCTGTACACAGGTGCAAAAACCAAAAAAACTTATATCAATAAATACCAGCGCAAACCCACATAATAAATTACATCACCCAACCTATTAGACAAACTAAAAAAACGTGACCACCTATATGCTAATGAAATAATAAAAAATATATATATAAATAAATACATAAATAAATAAATAAATAAGAAAATAATTATTGAATTAATAAGTCCAGTGACAAAAAAATCCCAAGATAACAGTCCCGTGACAAAAATTTTAATTATACTGTAATTTTCATTGGATTCTTCCGTGCTTTTGATCCCTTCACCATCCACCAGTGCAAAAACCAACATTAACCGCACTCACCAGATATTAGTGAGTCACACGCCTTTCAGGAATATTAAGGGCTCCTGGACCCATGGCAGACCCTGCTGTATACTAGGCTGTGGGGTCTTTTATGCAAGAGTCGCTGTACATGGAAAGTGGATCGTTTTTAAAGAAAGATCGTTGTTGTTTCAAATAAAATGTGGGTTATATCCTGCTAAAATGTGAGTGGTCTGGAGAGATTTTTTTGATGAGAAATCACTACGGTATTACGCTATGGTTTTTTTTTCTTCTTCCTGATTTTCCTTGGGGGATGCGGTGAGAGGAGTAACCAGAAGAGGTACCCAGATCTGAAAGGAGGTATTATTTGGAGGTCCTATATAAAGTAAAGGGGGTCCAGGAGCCCTTAATATTCCTGAAAGGCGTGTGACTCACTAATATCTGGTGAGTGCGGTTAATGTTGGTTTTTGCACTGGTGGATGGTGAAGGGATCAAAAGCACGGAAGAATCCAATGAAAATTACAGTATAATTATAATTTTTGTCACGGGACTGTTATCTTGGGATTTTTTTGTCACTGGACTTATTAATTCAATAATTATTTACTTATTTATTTATTTATGTATTTATTTATATATATATTTTTTATTATTTCATTAGCATATAGGTGGTCACGTTTTTTTAGTTTGTCTAATAGGTTGGGTGATGTAATTTATTATGTGGGTTTGCGCTGGTATTTATTGATATAAGTTTTATTGGTGAATTAGTGAATGGAGGCCTGGAGGTTGTAGAGGGGGTGTAGGATCCCTAAAAGGCCTACAATTCACCAATATCTGGTGAGTGCGGTTTATGTTGGTTATAGCATTGGTGGATGGTGGAAGCACATACCATAGGAGGAAATTATTTTTTGGTTGAAGTACCATGGAACTTGGGAAGAAGGACTTTATGTTTTATTAATTTATTGTTTTGGACACATTAAGTTTTTTTGGACACTAATAATTTTAGTTTTATTAATATTTGTAATTAATTTGTTTTGGGTATTGATTTTCACTGTTATTTTGTTTTTTTATTAAAGGGTCCATGCACCCTGGCCTAAAACAGCCGTCTTAATAGCATCATGGCCCCTGGGCAAAATAATGCACTGGGGCCCCTACCAGCCTGCCCACTGACTCTCAGGAATTTAAGGATAAAGAGTTGAAAGGATTAAACATATATTTATTAGTACTTTTAATAAAATCAATTTTAAACAATAAGAAAACATGCCATAAATCAGAGACTAAGCAGCACAAGGGCACAATACAGAGGGAGGCAGAAGAGCAGAGTATGGGGGATCAGGAGGGCACAATACTGGTATCAGAAGGTCACAGTACATTTTCTGGGACACTGCCCGGGACACGGCCATCCAGGGGCAGCTTAGTTAAAAGCGTAACTGTCCTGGCAAATCAGGGACAGTTGGAAAGTATGATGTAATGCAAAATTATCATGGGGCCTCCATGCACCTGGGGCCCCTGGGCAGTTCCCAGGGGAGCCCATGCATTAAGATAACCCTAGCTTATAGAGGAGTTTAGAGTTTTGCCTATTTCTCCTGAGGTTGCCTGTTGTTTTTTCTTTCTATCCCGGGCAATTATTCTAGCAGTTGCAGCTGCAATCTTTCTTGGTCTACCTGCACTTGACTTGGTATCAAGAGATCCCTGAGTTTTCCACTTCTTAATAAGTGATTGAACAGTACTGATTGGCATATTCAAGGCTTTGGACATATTTTTAAATCCTTTTCCATATTTATAAAGTTCCTTTACTTTATTATGCAGGTCATTGACAGTTCTTTTCTGATCCCAATGGCTCAGCATCTACTGTAGCCTGCTCAGTGCTTCCACATAAGAGCTAACAAACTAATTGATTATTTATACACAGACACTAATTGCAATTTAAAAAGCCACAGATGTGGGAAATTAACCTTTAATTGCCATTTTAACACGTGTGTGTCACCTTGTGTGTCTGTACCAAAGCCAAACATTCTAGGATATGTAAACTCTTGATCAGGGCCATTTGGGTGATTTCTGTTATCATTATGATTTAAAATGGAGCCAAACAACTATGTGATAATAAATGGCATATTTTCAATATCAGTGCCAAAATTTCAGGATTTCTGCTGGGGTATGCAAACCTTTGCGCACAACCATATATCTCCATAACCATAGTAGGAAGGGGAGAACAGCATTGCCTTGCACAAAGAAACAGATATATGAATGGTGACAATATATGGATAAAATGACTGTGGGTTTATGAAAATCTATAAGTGCACCTGTGCACCTTATTTGGCACAAATATGATGCATTAGTTATCAATAATGCGGTGTATAATTACACTATACAATATGTTATACACAAAGTACACAACAGAAAACTATTAACCGCTTGCCCACCACTCTATAGTAAAAGTAATGCTACAGGGTGGCAGGGCTGCGCTAAATAATATATATATATATATATACCGTGTTCCAAATTATTATGCAAATGATATTTTTCTAATTTACCTAAATAATTGATGTAAATAACAGTCAGCATAATTCTAATGTTATCAACTATTAAGAGTACAATTCAAATTTTATTGAACAAACCTCCTATTGATAACAGTATTTTTGTTAAACATAAAACACTTACAATGCACTGTTCCAAATTATTATGCACAGTAAGTTTCAAAACACTTTATAGGTTGTAAAGAATTGAAAATTGTTATTTGTTGTGTTTGCAGCATATTTACTGAAATCAAAAGCTATTTCAATCAAACTTTTGACAACATTTTAACTTAATAAACATTTTAACAGGTCACGTTACATTTTAACATAGGACCCCTTATTTGATAGCAGCTTCACAAGTCTTGCATCCATTGAGCTTGTGAGTTTTTGGACAGTTTCTGCTTGAATTTGTTTGCAAGATGTCAGAATAGTCTCCCAGAGCTGCTGTTTGGATGTAAACTGCCTCCCACCCTCATAGATCTTTTGCTTGAGGATGCTCCAAAGGTTCTCAATAAGATTGTGGTCAGGGGAGGATGGAGGCCACACCTTGACTTTCTCTCCTTTTATCCCCATAACAGCCATTGATGCAGAGGTATTCTTTGCAGCATGAGATGGTGCATTGTCATGCATGAAGATGATTTTATTACAGAAAGCATAGTTATTCCTTCTGTACCAGGGAAGAAAGTGGTCAGTCATAAACTCCACATACTTTGCAGAGGTCATCTTTACACCTTCGGGGGCCCTAAACATGACTCCACCACTGCCTTGCTGATGTCGCAGCCTTGTTGGAACAGGGTGGCCGTCCACCAACCATCCACTACTCTATCCATCTGGACCATCCAGGGTTGCACGGCACTCATCAGTGAACAGGACTGTTTGAAAATTAGTCTTCATGTATTTTTCTGCCCAATGCAGCCGTTTCTGCTTGTGAGCATTGGTTATTGGTGGCCGAATAGAAGGTTTATGCACAGTTGCAAGACTGTGGAGGACTCTACACCTTGATGTCCGTGGGACTCCAGAGGCACCAGCAGCTTCAAATATCTGTTTGCTGCTATGTAATGGTATTTTAGCAGCTGCTTTCTTGATCCGATGCATGGATCTGGCAGAAATCTTCCTCAATGTGCCTTTATCTGCACGACCCCGTCTGTGCTCTGAATCAGCCGCATATCTCTTAATAGTGCGATGATCACGCTTAAGTTTTTGTGAAATATCTAATGTTTTCATACCTCGTCCAAGGCATTGAACTATTTCACTCTTTTCGGCAGCAGAGAGATCCTTTTTCTTCCCCATATTGCTTGAAAATAGTGCTCTGCTTAATATTGTGGAACACCGTCCTTTAGTAGTTTTTCCTTAAATTGGGCTCACCGGCCAATCTAATTATCACAGGTGTCCGAGATTGTTTTCAATGATCAAAAGAGCCCTGATACACAATGCCATCCATGAGTTAAACTGAAAAACAAAATATTTAATCTTTGTGACAGTTAAATAGAATTTTCATAATAATTTGGAACGCGGTGTATATATATACGTGATTTGCATTTCCAGGCAGGGGGCGCATGCACACGCTGCCCTACCTGCGCTGCCATTGCGGGCTGGAGATGTCAATCACCGGGTCTCGGCTTGTGATTCCCCACCGGCACTCGATGATCATCGGGGAAAGCTGACAAGGGACAGACCTGTGTGTAAACAACACAGGTCTCTCTCCTGCCAGGAAGGACATACTGCTTTGTATTTCTCTGCACAGCAAAGAAATACAAATCAGCATGTCTCCGTTGTAAGACAGCACACAGCACATAATGAAAAAAACACACACAGCACACAGTTAACCCTTTAATTGCCCCAGATGTTAACCCCTTCCTGCCCTGTGTTATTAGCACAGTGTAAGTGCTTTTTATTTGCACTGACCATTGTATTAGTGTTGCTGGGGATGTCAGTGGAAGTTAGTCAGTTCCCCCCCAGTGTCAGAATGCCCTCCGCAGTCCTGCAGTCCCGCTATAAGTCGCTGATCACCGCCATTACTAGTATTAAAAAAAATTCCATTTGTAGACGCTATAACTTTCACATAAACCAAATAATTTGCACATATTGGAATTTTTTTGGTTGATAAATAATACATCTCCACAGATCTCTCCATTTATCTCTACTGAGAATATAGTTGGAAGGGGTTGACCACATCACTTGGCATTAAGGAAACAGAGGTATAATATGTACATGCTATACAGTAGATCTGGTATCTCCAGTGGGAGACCTCTCCTATTCGAGAGATTTGTTGGTGACCAAAGCCACTAATGTAGATCTAAAACTCAGTTATCAGCGTTAAACTTGCTTCCTAAAGTAAAGCTCTGAAGAGTCATGTGAATGCTGTGTTTAATAAAACCATAAAGACACCATTGAGACAATAACTGTTTAAGATCAGGACGTAAATGTTTAAGATTTATATTCAAATTTAGAGTTGTAAATACACGTTTCTCCTCAAACATTACATAGTCATTAGGCTGTCTTAAATGGATGTGATTTATTCAATTGAGGAAACCAACATCTGTCTTACAGGTGGCTCCAGGCTCTGTACTTCTAATGAAGGTGCTTGAAGATTATATTCACCTTATCGGGGATGCTTTAAAGCCTTTTCAGAGCTCAATCATTGTTACAGAAAATTTGGGTATGAGTCTTCTTGTTTTTCTTACTTTCCAAGAAATATTGATTTATGACCTAGCGTATAGCTACAGAAAAGATAGAGGATGCCAGTAAAGTCATTGGGCTCATCATAACATATACCATTACCTGATCTGCTGTATGCCCATACTACAAGGTATAAAGATCCAGGATTCTGTTAAATGTTTCAGTTTCTTTCACATTCTTTTTCTTTTGCTGTTCTTTGTTTGTACTTCTATTAGGTATACTGTATGTGTTTTTTTTAAGCTAAACTCCAGTCTTGCACAGATGTATAGGCCCCTCTCCTTTACTGACATTGCTTACTCTGATTTCACTGCACACCATGAGCTCCTCAAGCTGCAACAAGTCATATAGAGCCCACTTCATTTCCACGACATCCAAAATAATCCAGCTACTTTCTCCCCAGTTTTACTGTCCCACCCTCCTCATTCATTGGGTTCCAGTTGTTTTAATCACAGAAGGTTCCACTTCACGTTTGGTATGCATGCAAAGGCAGCTTGCCTAGGATTGCCAACTCCTCCAGACTGACATCAACCAATCAAGGCAATTTAATACTTGCATTAGTCTTCTCCAAGAGCCATCTCACTGCATGCATCAGGACAGAGGGCTCCTGAGAGGAGTACTAAAGCAGACTGCTGTGATATTTTCTTTCTCACCAGTCATGATCTACATGCATTGTATAGAGAAGCACAGAGATAACATCATTCGGTCTGAAATAAGGTGTTATGAAAATGGAAAGATTTTAGTTAAAAATTTAAATAGTACATTAGTATGTTGATGGGGGAAATTAGGAACTAGGGAAGGTGTAAAATATATGCCGTTTTCAGCTAAAGCTATTAATGTACCATATATGTCAAGCCAAAACTTTTTTTTTTTGGGGGGGGGGGAATTTTCCCTTTGCTTTCTCTCCCAGAGGCACAACTGGAAATTATATAACATGGAGCTGAATGGAATCCCAGTCTTAGAGAGTTTTCAAAAGAGCAGGTATCCCCATTGGAGAATTTTCCCGCATCCCCATTGGAGAATTTTCCCTCATCTCCTGCTCTGATGACCACTCAAAACGAGAATCCATATATTTTAACTTAGACGTAGAAGTCCATGTAAAAGTAGTGAAGATTTCAGTATTTTGCAGTATTTAGACCCAGGTTATATTATGATCTAGATCAGCGTTTTTCAACCACTGTGCCGCGGCACACTAGTGTGCCATGAGATATTGTCTGGTGTGCCGTGGGAAAAATTGCCTCGGCTCACAAATAGACGGGCAAACTACGGCCCGCGGGCCGTATACGGCCCGGCGGACCTTTTAATCCGGCCCACGGAGCGTGATACTGTCAGGATGATCTGTCCCCCTCGACGTATCTGCGCATGTGCCGGAGATTGCCGATCGGCTGCTAATGCCTGAAACTGGCACATGCGCAGATACGTCGAGGGGGACAGATCCTCATAGGAGACCTACACCGGAACGGCGAGAGGAACGCGCGGCGCAAAGGTAAGTGAATTGACACAGGGGGGGCTTGGGGACTTAATATGGGGGATGAATTAATATGGGGAATGAATTACTATAGGGGGGATGAATTACTATATGGGGGATGAATTACTATGGGGGATGTATTACTATGGGGGATGAATTACTATATGGGGGATGAATTACTATATGGGGGGTGAATTACTATATGGGGGGTGAATTACTATGGGGGATGAATTACTATATGGGGGATGAATTACTATGGGGGATGAATTGCTATAGGGGGGATGAATTACTATGGGGGATGAATTACTATGGGGGATGAATTACTATATGGGGGATGAATTACTATATGGGGGGTGAATTACTATGGGGGATGAATTACTATATGGGGGATGAATTACTATGGGGGATGAATTACTATATGGGGGATGTATTACTATGGGGGATGAATTACTATATGGGGGATGAATTACTATATGGGGGGATTAATTACTATGGGGGATGAATTACTATATGGGGGAGATGAATTACTATGGGGGATGAATTACTATGGGGGATGAATTACTATATGGGGGATGAATTACTATGGGGGATGAATTACTATGGGGGATGAATTACTATATGGGGGATGAATTACTATATGGGGGATGAATTACTATATGGGGGATGAATTACTATATGGGGGCTGAATTACTATATGGGGGATGAATTACTATGGGGGATGAATTACTATGGGGGATGAATTACTATGGTGGATGAATTACTATATGGGGGATTAATTACTATGCTTACTATGGGGGAATATTACTATACTTACTATGGATGACACATACACATCATTCATCTACTCTTGGTCCGGCCCCCGGGTCCAATTATAAAATACTTTATTATTTCATAATAAAGTAATTATAAAATAATTTCTTTGTGTTTGATTCCTATTCAAGAGAATTACTTTATATATAGTCAATATAGGCACAGAGGTAAATTTTTTTAACATTTTCTAATGGTGGTGTGCCTCGTGATTTTTTTCATGAAAAAAGTGTGCCTTTGCACAAAAAAGGTTGAAAAACACTGATCTAGATAACTAAGCTGACTGCCTTTTAGGGTAAAAAAGGATTTATTCCCCTGTGGGAGGCAGTTTTGGGCAGAATTCTTTGTTGGGAGAGGTGGTGGGGTGTTGCATAGCTTTGGACCAAAACTACTAGAGTTTATAATAGATTGAAGTTGAATAAATTTTCCCCCCTGAATGGCAGCAACCTAGCAAATTACTATGCTTTAGCCCTGTACCCAATATCTTTCTTGTGCAGCCCTGCCCTGTGCCAGACAGCCTTTGCAGAAAAAAGTCCTAGCCATATCTAGCTATTACATGCTCATGAATGCCAATCACCTTATTCAGTTCTATGGCTGGAGCTGTACTCCTCTGGATGGCTTGGAGCCACCATGAGTACTGATAAGACATAGGAATGGATAAAAGTAGCAGTGCACATGTGCATTAGGAGCTGGACTCAGCTGGGACATTTTTCTGCAAAGCCTGTGTGTGTCCCAGGGAAGGGCAAGACAGTGGAGATTTCAGAAGCAAGGCTGAAGATACAAATTTAGGTAGGTGGCTGCTGCTCATTGGGATGGAGTAGATTTAAAAAATAACATCAGTAAAAGTGAAGTTGTTCCTCTACTGTGCAATTTTGTGACTTTAAAATTAAAGTGGTAATTAAGAAAATTGTTTTAACTTTTCACAAATGACATATATAGGAGTGGGTTTACGGGGGAAGCAGAAAATAAAAAGTAAATTATCATACAGGGGAAGTCTAAAGCTAAACTCCAGCATTTCCATTAGCCTTGCACAGTTGTACAGATTCCTCGTCTGTATTGAAATTGCTTACTCTGATTTCACTGAACACCATGATCATCTCACAGTGTGCATTGAAGCAACAGCAACTCAGACAGAGCCTGTCTCATTTCCGAGCTGGAGGACATCAAACATCATCTAGCGTCTTCTTCCCCAGCTTTACTGTCCCACCCCTTTCATTCATTGGATTTGAGTTCTCTCAGTCATGAAGGCTTGGCATCACATGTGAGCATTACCTACCCACATGGAAGAAAAATAGATTTGAAATATATTTTAAAAATACTCTTCCCAAATATATTGCCATATATTTGAAATACTACAATTTTGGCCATATTCAATATATTTCAAAATATATTTCAATAAATAAATATATATATATATATATATATATATATATATTGCATGTTGAAATGTGTTTTTATTACAAAATCCAAATCTACATTTTTGGAATGCATTTACAGATATATGTAACAATATATTATATGTTAAAATGCATTTTTATTACAAAATACATGTATATTAAAACATTTTTTAAAAATACATTTCAAATATACTGTATGTCTTGAAAAATACAAATCTACATTTTTGGAATACATTTACAAATATATGTAACAATATATATGTTTAAATGACTTTTTTATACGCTGAAAAAAATCTGAAGAATATATTTTAAAAATATATATTTTAAAAAATATATTTTTAAAAATTATATTCTTCCGATTTTTTTTAACATATAAAAAACTAATATTACCATATATTTTTACATATATTTGTAAATGCATTCCAAAAATGTAGATTTGTATTTTTAAAGACATACAGTATATTTAAATGTACTTTTAAAACAATTATTCATATATTTTGTAATAAAAACTCATTTCAACATGCAGTGTGTATATATATATATATATATATATATATATATATATATATATATATATATATATATATTTATTTTTTTAAATATATTTTGAATTATATTAAATATGGCCAAAATTGTAGTATTTCAAATATATGGCAATATATTTTATGAAGACTATATTTAAAATAGATGTCAAATATATTTTTCTTCTATATGGGTAGGCCACCCTGTATGCAAATGTTATCTACCTTGGAATGCCCTCTTCTCGAGGCTGATATCAGGACTGCTTATAGAGAAACACTTAGACCCAGTGATGACATCACTGGGCCTTAAATGAGGTATGAAATAAAACAGAAAGGTTTTATTTAAAAATTTAACCAGCATGTTAATGAGGGGAGAAATGAAGAACCACAGAGGGCAAAATATAAGAAGATTAAACTTCAACTTTAAGCCTGACATGTAAAATAAAACACTTTTCTGTGGAGCCTGTTCACATACATGCAGGCAAATTTTAACAAGGGTCCTGTGCAATTTTCCGTGGGGTGCATGGGCGATTTCCAATGTGATGATACATTTTAACAAATTGCATCGAAATTGCATCTGTACCACATGAACGAAATCGCACCACACCAGCCTTTAAAATCGCACTACATACTAACCCACAGATATGTGAACCCAGGCTATGGTTTCTTGAGAAGCAATAGTTCCTTTAAATCCATGTAGGCATGCATATAGCATATTCTTACAGTGTGTTGAGTGTTCCGTATTCTGAATCTGGGAAACAACTTCATTAATAATACTGTACTGTATACTGTGTGTGTAATGTAAGCAAAATGAATGGGGCCTCTAAGTTAATACACTAAAAGATTTGCATTGCGGTGGGAATGATGTGTTGCATCAGTGCTCCTCATCAGTGGCTTTTTGACAAATACAGTATGCAACTTTATTTGCTTGTGGGCTTCAGGGGTTGTTTAGAGGTCCAGACCACCAAACACCAATATTTCAGTCTTTGGTAGATACTGGAGTGTTAATTCATCGTATTGTTTCTTATTGCTCATATGTACTCTGTTGGTGAACGATCTACACTTAAAGCTGAGCTCCAGGCAGATGTAAAGATGCACATAAATGCAGTTCTGTATACATTAGCAAATCATCAGATGCATTTTTAACTGCAACTAAAGTAAGTACCTATTGCCATGTCCTATACAGCAGCACTCAGACTGAAAAAGAGAGGAGCAGGACTGAGAGCTGGTCGGGTGTACTGCATGTAAATGTGCTGGCAATGCTGACAGGAGGAGAGAAGAAAGTGAGCAGAGAGATTAGGTGGCACAAACACCTTGCGCATTATCCAGGGTTTATTAACCACTTGCCTACCGGGCACTTCTACCCCCTTCCTGCCCAGGACAAGTTTCAGCTTTCAGTGCTGTTGCACTTTGAATGACAATTGTGTGGTTATGTAACAGTGTACCCATATGAAATTTTTATCTTTTTTTCACACAAATAGAGCATTCTTTTGGTGGTATTGAATCACCACTGGTTGTTTTATTTTTTGCGCTATAAACAAAAAAAAAGCAAAAAATTAAAAAAAAAAAAGTTTTTCTTTGTTTCTATCAAACAATTTTGTAAACAAGTACTTTCTCCTTCACTGATGTGCATTGATGAGGCTGTACTGATAGGCGGCACTGATGGGCACTGATAGGCAGCACTGATGGGCACTGGTGAGGTACACGGATAGGTGGTACTGGTAGGTGGAACTGATGAGCTGGCACTGATGATGTTGCACTGATAGGCGGCACTAATGGGAACTTATAGGTGGCACTGATGGGCATCTCTGATGGGTATTGATGGGTGGCACTGACTTATGGCACTGATGGGCACTGACTGGTGGCACTACTGGGCAGTGCTGGGCAGCATTGACGGGTGGCATTGATGGGGGGCACTGCTGTGCACAGGTGGGTGGCACTGCTAGGCACTGCTGGATGGCAATGCTAGGCACTGCTGGGCACAGGTGGGTGGCACTGCAGGGCACTGATAGGCACAGTTGGGTGGCACTGATGGGCACAGGTGGATGGCACTGATGGGCACCGATCATCAGGGCACTGATCAACTGACAATTGCCGGTTATCAGCAATACTTTCCTCACACTGTGACAGCGTATTTACCTGGTGATCTGCTGTGTCATTGGATCAAGTGATAAAAGGCCGCTGCGATTGGTCTTTCACCACATCACACGATCAGCTGTGTCCGTAGGACACAGTGATCACGGAGATCGCCGGATGCACAGGGGGCACGCGGGAGTGCGTGTTCTGGGACGCGTCATATGACGCCCTCCCAGAACTGGACAACCGCGCTGTAGCCGTCATTCGGCTATAGCACGGTTGCCAAGTGGTTAAAAACTATAAAAGGACAAAAAACATATTTACAAACTAAGTGCATATATAAAGGCTGTAAGACCACATAGATGGCTGAAATGATGACAGAGTATCCGACTGCTGGTATGGTCGGCCTTCTGATACGTTTCGGGGACATGTCCCTTTCCTCAGAGCTATAAACGGTCATAACCGGAAAGGGACTCGTCCCCGAAACGCATCAGCAGGCCGACCATACCAGCAGTTGGACAATCATTTTGGCCCTCTTTGTGGTCGTACAGGCTTTATATATGCGCTTAGTTTGTGAGTAAATTTTTTTACTTTTTATACTTTTTAGTAAACCTTGGATAATGCACTAGGTGTTTGCGCCACCTGTTTGCTTTCTTCCAGTTTGTTGATCTCCCCATCTGAGGAGGGTGGCATCTCCGGGATTTTATCCATAGGTCATTCACACACCTGATCCCATGGCCTCTCCCTGGTATTGACCCTTTCATGGCGCTGGATAGATAGTACATTTTTCAGCAGAGAGATTAGCCTCTTAGGTCTTGATCACACTTGGCTAAATTTCTAACTCTTACCAAACACTCCTATATCTTTATTATAGGTGTTAGACAGACGTTAATGAGCTTTAGTATGGGCATTAGATCGTTTTTTTACAAACGTTAAAAAAACTCCCCAAATGCATTTTTTAAGCTTTTATAAGCATTTGACAAGCATTAAAACCACACCACAAACTAAATAAACTGTAATGTTATTAATGCTCTGCAAACGCACTGCAAGTGACCTGCAAATGCCTGCCAGTGCTTTAAGTGTCACCAAAGACTTAAATGGCAGGCGTTGAAAGGCTTCAAACGTCTCTTGACTCGACATGAGGTTTCACTTTACTTTACGTTTTAATAATGTGAACAGCACTTATAAACACCAGTCAAATGCCTGCTTTCAATGCCAGTGTGATCTAGGCCTTCCTGTTCCTTTACTGTCCAGTGAGGGGAAAAGAGGGGGACAGCAGTGTATCCTTTTTACAGTCTATATAACATAATGTAATGTGGTAGGGCTGTTTCAGTCTCAGAACTCCATGAACAGACAAGGAATGGAAAACAGCTCCCATACAGTATATGCATTTCATTTGTGTATTTAGCAGTTTGCCTGGAGTTCAGTTTTATATTCCTGCACACCGGCTGTAACCATCACGAGTACCATTATTATTTTATATTATGGATAGAATAGCAGGAGGAGCTGGACCATACAAAGTTGTTTACCATAATTATTAACCATGCTACGCTTTTTCTTATTCATAATGCTACTCACTACCACTTCTTTTTCAATGTGTCCCATGATCTAACAAAGTTTGAGGGCCTCCTTGTAAAACCTTTGATCAGGTGTTCTAATTTTAAAATGCTGTAATATACACATCAGAAACAGAATCTATGTGACCATTGCTCATCTGCTGTGTGTCTGGCAGTTATTAGCATCCAAAGAGAACCTGTCTCTGCTGTATCCAGCGATATAAACTTCCCAATGAAAGGACGAAGAGGTATGAATGACTGGGCTAGAAACTCTGAAGATAAACTTTTCATTCCAAAGGAGGTCCTGACTTTGCCTAATGCAGGTGAGCATCAGGAATATTCTTCCCAGAAATCCTTCCATGGTTGAATGTGTACAAGGAATAGGACAGCCTTTCTCAAACTTTTCACCCTAAAGGAGCCCTTGCAATAATTTTCAGGTCTCAGGGAACCCTTGCTAAGTTTAGTCCATTGGTGGTCATTGGGTAAATGTCCCTTACATTAGTGGTGGTCAATAGGAAGATTGCCCCCCCCCCCCTTATACTGGTGATCAGAACACAATCCTTAGAGTCATGCCACTGGCTCCGCCAAGTGGTGTTGGACCTAAAACTATCCAGGCACCACCACATGTGAGGTCAGTTAGCAACAGCTCAATAAACCCCTAGCCATCTAGGAATCCTGGTTGAGAATAGCTGAAATAGGCAGTTCACTTTGCTGCTTTAGAGTAAAGAAAAAAATGTACTAATTACAGTAAATGTATTTTTATACTGAACATGTGTGGATAGAAATATAAAAATTACCTTTGTTGACTTTTTTTAACCTGCTAACCTGATCCTGTCTTCACAACAAAGTATGAGTCACAAATCTGGAATAAGCATGAAGACAATGAATTCTAAACTCTTACCCCCCAACCTCTGATCCCTCATTGTTACAAACCAGGGCAGCTTTTCTCAACAAAGGTTCCATGGAATTCTATGATTCCTTCAGAGGTTGCCATGGGTTCCTTGAGCGATGGGCAATTCCTGCCTCTCAGATAAGTAACCACTGACACCAACGATCTACTTAGCCATCTGTAAGAAGGGGGGGGGGTTTATGCTGAATGACCACAAATGTAAGATGCAATCCTCCCAGTGACTGTCACACAATTGCAATGTGAGCTGTAGCTAGCAAAATTTAGTAAGAGTTCCCTGAGCTTAGAAAGTTCTTTCAAAATCCATGTTAAAAAGGTTGAGAGAGGCTGGGCTGAGCTGTATATTTAAAACAAATCAATTTGTACAGTGAATAAAACAGAGAGGCAGGGGTTGAAAAAAATGGTAAGCATATGCTTCTGAGTAGAACTAAGTTAACGTGAACCTGTTGATTTACCCTGCATTTGTAAAACACAAGTTTACTTTCAGGACAAATATTTTCGCAGGCTCAGATTAATTACTTTAGATCAGGGGCGTCAAACTGGCATCCCTCCAGCTGTTGTAAAACTATAAGTCCCATCATGCCTCTGCCTTTAGGAGTCATGCTTGTAGCTGTCAGCCTTGCAATGCCTCATGGGACTTGTAGTTTGGCAACAGCTGGAGGGACACCAGTTTGACACCCCTCCTTTAGATAATCTCTGGAATTCAAATATCTGCAATCATTTATTTACTTTTTGAGTACAAGCACACAAACCTTCTAAGATGTATTAGTAAAAAATAAAAATTAAACATTATTTAATTAATAATTATAATGACCAATATTTTTCATCTCGTTTTATAGATAAATTAGATTTATGCTTGGAAATAAGTTTCTACAGCCATGGAGATGTATGCATGTACGTAGTTAAAGCTTAGAAACCTTCAAGAATGAGTGTTCATGCTCCAAGTTAGCCCTTATGAAAGTTGAGGAAGTCATTCAGCACAACATTGATGAATTAGTGTAAAATGCTTCTTGGGTATGGTTATATAGGATGAAGAAGCAAATATTGCTCAAATTAGTAATTTTAAAGGATAACTTTTCTTAAGAAAAAAATCATGACTCCCCCTGCCATCCTCATGTTTAAATGTGACTATGGACCTCATATTAAGACTTTCCTCAGTTCACGCTGCCACAACCTGCCCACGACCGGATGATATTTATAGCCTGTTGGGATCCTGCGCACTAACACACTGTGCAGATGCAAGCAATC
Organism: Staurois parvus; assembly: GCF_062004578.1. NCBI lineage: Eukaryota > Metazoa > Chordata > Amphibia > Anura > Ranidae > Staurois > Staurois parvus. The sequence continues at coordinate 4,225,360 of NW_028317941.1, forward strand.
TGAGTTAAAATGATCTAATGTTCTACTCGCACAAGTCCAAAAAATTTAGTCTGTGGGCAGATCATGACAGCATAAACTGGGGGGAAGTCACAATCTGAGCTCTGTATTTACACTTTTAATCAAGAAGGAAAGAAGGTTTTTTGGGGAACATTATTTCAAAGAACACAGCTGTTTGATAGCTGGAGCATCAGGCATCAGACTCATTTATTTAAGGGATTCTTGTTATGCTATTTTTAAACATTTGTGATTGCCTGTATTTAGAATAGATGTGTAGCTAAGATTCAACTTTTAAATGGCTGCTTCATATGGATGACCTACCTCAAGGACTATTTTACCACTGTGTGGGCTGAAACAAAGTGAAACAAAGCGCTTTAAAACAGGAAAACCTGATTCCTGAAAACTGTAAGCAAATGGAAGTAGCAACAAATCAATCTTTGACTTTCATTCTAAGACCTGCAATGAGAATATAAAACAAGGAACAAACTATGCTCCTATGCACACAACTCTACTTTTGTTTTTTTTAATTGTCTACTATGCTGTTCTTTTTTCTTTGGAAACAGAAACAGAGGAGTCAACATATTTTGTCATAGGTGCAGTTCTATACCGCACTCTTGGGCTCATCTTGCCTCCTCCAGGGAATTCACTAGCTGTCAGTTCAAAGGTTTTGACTGTCACCATTCGGCCTCTAACCAAACCTCCAGACCAGCAAGTGGTGGTGGAATTATCACATATAATCAATGTAAGTAGCATAAGAAGTTCAGGCACTTTCACTAGTTCTTGTTTTTATCTTGATTCAGCTAGTACCCATAGCCTCAAGAATTCAGTTATAAAGCATTATTGATTTGTTGGTCTCAAACTTCAATTGCGCAGTCAGACTGCAAAGAATTGAGATTGGATTCTTTCACCATGCATAGGGAAAAAAAATGTAGGGAACAAAAGTTGGTTTTGATGACTAAGCAAGAATTGCAAGAAATGTCTTTTCTGAGCATTAAAAGAAAGACATGGCCCTCTTTGGCCAGCAGAGATATATGCTCTTTAGTATTCTATGCAGTATTCAATACATGTTTTCTTTGTGTATGCTTATACTTTTGAAATGCCTACTGTGCCTATACTTTTGAGATGCATACTGAGCCTAAAATCAAATATTCAATTTTGCATGTTACCATGTAGGAGATGTAACCTTATGGAATAACATGTCTTTGTGAACATTTAATTTTACATGTACAGTATGTAATTGTAGTTTAACCACCATAATAGGGACAAAATAACTTAGCAAGTTTATGGCAATGCATTAAAAGACAATACAATGTTTTTTGAGATAATATATGCTATTTAAACTTCTAGCCAGATACAAAGGTTTAATCTTCTATTAATATTATCACAAAGTGTCTTCTTGTTTAACAGGGTACTTCAAGCCCCCAGTGTGCGGTATGGGATTATTCCAAAAGGTTGGTTATTCTTGTTTGTGTTATATTATATTACCAAACACTGGGAAAAAATATATCCAATTTCCTTCCTTTCTTATAACCTAAACATTCTAATTATCCAATTTCTAGGTAGATTCGTGAAATTAGAGCTCATCATATCCCACTGAATTGAAAAGCTGTCTATAGCAGTGGAATGCTCACAATACCTATGCTTAATTTACAGTCAGTGTCAAAGACTACATTTGTGAAGCCATATAGCTGTTAGCAAAAGGACTGTGTATTCCAAGAGAAAATAAAAACTTGTTGGTGGCCTTGGCAGAAAGATCTAATTCCACCATCATTTTGTATTCTTTGTCACCATTACAGTGCTGGAGAGCTTGCTACAGAGCTATTCTCAGTGTGACCACAGCTAACATGTTCTTTTTTAATACATAATTTAATTAAAAGAAAATTGCTGTTAATGCAGTAATAGCCGTTATTATTCAGACTTTTATTCCTCCTCTGCAGAAGATTGACATAAGTAGGTGCAGGAAGGAATGGTGCTGAAAGACTTTGCAAGGGTTTCATTGTGGAGACAGGGAGCTGTCCAAATTTGAAAAGTGCTGAAACCCAGATACATATTTTTGCAAGCCTCTATGCAAGCCAAGTATTTAATTATAATATGTATGTTCTGCAGCACTATTTTAGAGTTATGATGTAAGAAAGGGCATAGTTAACATGCCTGCCTGACTTCTTCAGACTCGTTCAGTGAAACAGTGTAAAGTACAACGTGCAGTGTGGGTGTGTATTGGGGGTTATATTTGACACTGAAGTTTTGCCTAAATGCAGTTCATAGGTACTTCTTACAGCTGATAGTCCTCACAATCTTCAGATGTTTAAGTAGATGCAATTTGCATCAATGAAAAAGGCATGGTAAAGATTGTGCACATTATTCTATAAAGAGAATTACGCTGATATACCGCACAGATATTGTCTATATCTCTGGTACTTATATAATGAACTCAACAAAGCAGCATAGAAATAAATGGTGATATGGAAATGACCCAAACCAACCAGTCAGGTTTCAGTTTACTGAAGCGGTGTTGTTAAAAGATGAATTGTGATTGTTTTGCACTTGCATTACTCTTTACCTTGCAGAATAAAACTGCAAGTATATCTTTTTTTCTCATATCCAGGTGGTTATGACCAGACTAGATCTGAGGTTTCATGTCTTGTCAGCACAAAAAGCTAATTAAGTATAACTATTAGGTGCTAATTGGCTTGTGCTTTTGCTGGACCACTTTATAGAAAAGGCCTTCCAGGTGTATAACACTAATGGGTTACCATTTAAAAAAAATAAATGAAGAACCAACCTGCCTGGCTAACACATTTCCCAACCCCACTATATAACTATTTAAGATATGGTTACTTAGTATATAAATATGCAGAGAGACAATCATGGGATTATTGCTATTGCTATATTGCTATTATAATATATGGTACAGCTGTTGAGAAAGCAAACTGAAAAAACAAACAAACATAAACACTAAAATTGTCAATGTATTTATGTATGTGTTTTTTGAACCTTTGGATTAAAAGTAAACTGTTTAAGGCCATGTATTAGCTTCTGAATATGTTATACATTTATGTGAATTGTATAAGAAATGTACATCAGGCATCTGCTTAGATATTAAATTATTACCACAGACTATAACCAGAATGATTCCAGCTCATTCGTAATGATTACATTTGGCAGCTAAAAGGAACACCAAATCACTTTTCCAGAGAAAATATGAATTGCAATTGGTTGCTTAGTTTCACTAGGCTTTGGGCTTTATTATACATACACTATATTTCTAAAAGTATTGGGACGCCTTCCTTTAGACCAGTGGTTCTCAACCTTTCTAACGCCGCGACCCCTTAATACAGTTCCTCATGTTGTGGTGACCCCCAACCATAAAATTATTTTCGTTGCTACTTCATAACTGTAATTTTGCAGTAGGAGGAATAGTGCCACGTCATTGGTGTCAGTGGGAGGAATAGTGCCCCATCATTGGTATCAGTGGGAGGAATAGTGCCCCGTCATTGGTGTCAGTGGGAGGAATAGTGCCCCCTTCATTGGTGTCAGTGGGAGGAATAGTGCCCCGTCATTGATGTCAGTGGGAGGAATAGTGCCCCGTCATTGGTGTCAGTGGGAGGAATAGTGCCCCGTCATTGGTGTCAGTGGGAGGAATAGTGCCCCGTCATTGGTATCAGTGGGAGGAATAGTGCCCCATCATTGGTGTCAGTGTGAGGAATAGTGTCCCATCATTGGTGTCAGTGGGAGGAATAGTGTCCCATCATTGGTATCAGTGGGAGGAATAGTGTCCCATCATTGGTATCAGTGGGAGGAATAGTGCCCCATCATTGGTGTCAGTGGGAGGAATAGTGCCCCATCATTGGTATCAGTGGGGGGGAATAGTGTCCCATCATTGGTATCAGTGGGAGGAATAGTGCCCCATCATTGGTGTCAGTGGGAGGAATAGTGCCCCTTCATTGGTATCAGTGGGAGGAATAGTGCCCCATCATTGGTATCAGTGCGGGGGAATAGTGTCCCATCATTGGTATCAGTGCGGGGGAATAGTGTCCCATCATTGGTATCAGTGGGAGGAATAGTGCCCCATCATTGGTATAAGTGGGGGGAGGAATAGTGCCCCATCCTTGGTGTCAGTGGGGGGAGGAATAGTGCCCCATCCTTGGTGTCAGTGGGGGGAGGAATAGTGCCCCATCCTTGGTGTCAGTGGGGGGAGGAATAGTGCCCCATCCTTGGTGTCAGTGGGGGGAGGAATAGTGCCCCATCCTTGGTGTCAGTGGGGGGAGGAATACTGCCCCATCCTTGGTGTCAGTGGGGGGAGGAATTGTGCCCCATCCTTGGTGTCAGTGGGGGGAGGAATTGTGCCCCATCGTTGGTGTCAGTGGGGGGAGGAATCGTGCCCCATCGTTGGTGTCATTTGGGGGAGGAATCGTGCCTCATCGTTGGTGTCAGTGGGGGGAATAGTGTCCCATCGTTGGTGTCAGTGTGAGAAATAGTGCCCCATCATTGGTGTCAATGGGAGGAATAGTGTCCCATCGTTGGTGTCAGTGGGAGGAATAGTGCCCCATCATTGGTATTAGTGACACCAATGATGGGGCACTATTCCCACTGACACCAATGATACTTACCTTGCAGACCCCTGCTCCAGCCTGGGCTCGCTCACTCCCTCCCTCTCCCATGGTACCAACACTTACCTGTCAGATGTCTTCCTTCTCCGGCCGCTCTCCTCCTCTTCACTCGCTCGATCTTCGAGGTGCCGCTCGGCTCCTCCTCTCCAAGCTCCACCTCTTTGCCGGTGATTGGCCGCCTGTGTGCCTCTCCTGAGCTACAGTGCCGGCGGCCAATCACAGGCGAGGATTGATCTCGAGGTGTGTCCAGATGACAGGGGCGGCATGTCATCCCGCCCACACCTGGAGATGGCGGCGGCGGCGGCGAGGAGCGGTGTCTCGGTTCCTAAGACCATCGGAAATATGTGTTTTCCGATGGTCTTAGGCGACCCCTGTGGAAGCGTCGTTCGACCCCCAAAGGGGTCGCGACCCCCAGGTTGAGAACCGCTGCTTTAGACACACATGAACTTTAATGGCATTCCAGTCTTAGTCCGTAGGGTTCAATATTGAGTTGGCCCACCCTTTGCAGCTATAACAGATTCAACTCTTCTGGGAAGGCTGTCCACAAGGTATAGAAGTGTGTCTATGGGAATATTCGATCATTCTTCCTGAAGTGCATTTGTGAGGTCAGACACTGATGTCAGATGAGAAGGCCTGGTTTTCAGTCTCTACTTTAATTCATCCCAAAGGTGTTCTATGGGGTGGAGGTCAACATTCTGTGCAGGCAAGACAAGTTCCTCCAACCAAACTCGCTCATCCTTGTCTTTATGGACCTCTGGAAAACAACCCCACACCATAATCTCCCCTCCACCAAACTTTACACTTGGCACAATGCAGTCAGGCAAGTAAAATTCTCCTGGCAACCGTCATACCCAGACATGTCCATCGGATTGCCAGACATCGAAGTGTGATTTGTCACTCCAGAGAACACATCTCCACTGCTCTAGAGTCCAGTGGTGGTGTGCTTCACACTACTGCAACCGATGCTTTGACAGGTTGCCACCTGTGTAATAAGTCCATCCATGAAATTTCCTTGCTACTAAATATTCCACAGTCAACTGTTAGTGGTATTATAACAAAGTGGAAGTAACTGGAAACAACAGCAACTCAGCCACGAAGTGCCAGGCCACGTAAAATGACAGAGCGGGGTCAATGCATGCTGAAGTGCACAGTGCACAGAAGTCGACAACTGTCTGCAAAGTCAATAGCTGAAGAACTCCAAACTTCATGTGGCCTTCAGATGAGCACAACAACAATGCGTAGAGAGCTCCATGAATGGGGTTTCCATGGCTAAGCAGCTGCATCATAGTCTTACATCACCAAGTACAATGCAAAGCATCGGATGCAGAAGTGTAAAGCACACCATCACTGGACTCTAGATCTGTGGAGACGTGTTCTCTGGAGTGACAAGTTATGCTTCTATGCCTGGCAATTCGACGGACGTGTCTAGATTTGTCGGTTGCCAGGAGAACGGTACTTGCCTGACTGCATTGTGCCAAGTGTAAAGTTTGGTGGAGGGGGGATTATGGTGTGGGGTTGTTTTTCAGAAGTTGGGCTTGGCCCTTTAGTTCCAGTGAAGGGAACTTTTAAGGCATCAAAAAACCAAAACATTTCAGACAATTTCATGCTCCCAGCTTTGTAGGAACAGTTTGGGGATGGCCCCTTCCTGTTCCAACATGACTGGGCACCAGTGCACAAAGGAAGGTCCATAAAGACATGGATGAGCGAGTTTGGTTGGAAGAACTTGTCTGGCCTGCACAGAATCCTGACCTCAACCCAAAAGAACACCTTTGGGATGAATTAGAGTGGAGACTGCAAGCCAGGCCTTCTCGTCTGACATCAGTGCCTGACCTCACAAATGCACTTCAGGATGAATGGTCAAACATTCCCATTGACACACTCTTAAACCTTATGGACAGTCTTCCCAGAAGAGTTGAAGCTGTTATAGCTGCAAAGAGTGGGCCAACTCAATATTGAACCCTATGGACTAAGACTGGGATGCCATTAAAGTTCATGTGCATGTAAAGGCAGGCGTCCCAATACTTTTGGCAATATAGTGTATATATACCTTTAAGTGTACATATCTAAAGCAGATATGTCCTCCAAATGATGTGCTTGGTAGGTGTATGTTGTTTCCCTCTGTCTGTGAGCAGAGGTGTGTACGTGTGTGTGGGTGTGTGTGAGTGGTAGTGTAAGAATCCTTTCTAAGTCCTTATCCTTGCCATGTCCATGTTTTATTATAACATTCCATCTGCTATGGTTGCCAGAGTAACGTTGATGACTGGTGAGAGGTCTAGTGATGTATGCCTGTGTTGCATTTCCTCTCGTCGTATAAGCAGCTGACAGCTTTCTGACAAGAGTCCCTAATATAGCATGTGAGAATGCAAAAAAGATCTTGGGGCTCAGTTTCTCAGAACCTAGGCGATGCTAGTGTTAAAGATACAATTCAGTAAATGTTGTCCTGGCTACAACATGCATTGAATGAAACTGGCTGTTCTAGTATACTCTGTACCTTAGACATTACAGCTTTTTACCTGTGAATGTAAATGGAACCTTTCACCTGGGGAAGACGGATTGAACTAATCACGTTTTGCTATAGTGATTGTGGCTTAAGGGGGGATTGCAGGATACATGACGGCCCAGCACAGAGAGAAGGAGTGAAAACTGTCATAATGTTAGATGAAACCACAGAAAACCCCTTTAAACCTACAGGCTGCTAATCATTTGCACTGTGTGACAGTTGCTCTCTCTTTTATTCTTTCTCTGCTCTTTTCTCCACTTGCTTTTCTTTCTCTCATCTCCTCTTCTTCATCTATAATCCCTTGTGAATAATGCCTTGCGGCATAGCTCCATCTCTCCTGTATTGCTTATGCTCACTATGTCTTAGTCTTTGCTCACTGATTCAATGCCACTTTTCCTTTCAGCTAGTGTTTCCCAATAATCCTGCCTGCCTTTGTATTGTACATTTTACAAAATACTATCTTTACACGCAACATTGCAAATATTCTTCGTCATATTTCAAACCCCTTTACGCCTTCCGCTTGTTTACCTCTTCCTTATCGTCTTCTCTATTGTTTCTCCCCCTCATTTTGTCTTTCTGTGTCTCCCCCACACTCCTTCGCTCTCTGCCTCACTTTTCTCACTGGGTTTCTCCCACACACACACATACATACACATGCACACATAGTCAAGATCCCAGCCAGGAGATGCAGGCTGGCTGAGCTTGCTCTGCATATGCTGAGCATTCCTAGTAGCCTTTTCTTTTTGCTCTCCAATATGTTATTACTGCCAATTCTGCTTTACAATGTGCACTTTGTGCCTTCATTTTTGTGCTTGTGATCCCCAGTGATGCATCCAGTGGGAGCTGGGACACCGACAGCTGCCAGACACTGCCAACCCACCCATCTCATACCAAATGCCTTTGCGACCAGCTCTCCACCTTTGCTGTTTTGGCGCAACTACCCAAGGAAATGGTAAGTGTGGCAAAGCTTACATTGATTACACAGGCCAGATTGTAACTGACTATATTAGATGCTGTCTGCAGCCATACACAAGACTAGAGTTTTTCAGGCCTTGCTTTGCCAGAGTTCTTTCTATTAGGCAGCAGATGTATAGATGTTGTTGCCAAATATGACTTCCTGTGCGTGGTTTTCTTGTGTGAGGTTGTTCATACATTCAGGTATGCTTAAAGAGTCAGATAGTTAAATCAATTAATGTTTTTTTCTTAGGTTGAGAAATCTTTGGGATTACGTTCCCATATTTATATACCTAGCATGGCCATTGGGAGGAAGACCCACTCTCAAGGGGGTTCCAAGCTTGAAGTCATGGTAGGGTAGTTTTACATTTGAGACAGAATAAAGCAGCAGCTAAATCTAGCCATCAGACTTCACCTATAATTAAAGAGTTACATGTAACTCACCAGGCTTGTCGTTTGGCACTTTCATATGACTATCTTAGCTTCACATAAGTGAATATTTCAGGAATACTTTATCCTTTTTTAGATTGTTGTGAAGGCTGTATTTAAATTGGGCATGTTGTACATCACGTAATGTAATCACTCTTAAAAAATGACTGTATGAATGAAGATCCTACATTGTTTTCTGGAATGAAACCCCGTTAAAGGGACTGCATATTTACACTGTAGATTGGTTGCTGGCAAAATTGTAAATTTACAGTATATTTCCCAATTCTGTATGCCATATATGCTTTTGCTCGCACCTTCCTGATCTTGTCATTGCTGTCAGGAACAATGGTTATCAGCCTGACAACCCAACAAATGTGATACTTGTAAGTGGGTCACATGACTTCCTGTTGGGTCCATGATGTAAATCCAGAGATTAGAATCAATGGCAGTCCATAGCAAAATATGAACCTTCTGGTTTTTAATGATAACGAGTAAACTAGTATTTAAACACATCTGAGGATTCAGGTAAGGGCCATAATACATTTACATTGGTGGCTTTTTATGTTTTTATGTATTTTTTGTATTTCTAAAGCTATTTTTGTAAAATATAAGCATGCATACTTAGGTTAAGTAATGAAACTTTTTAGGAAAACTGCACACAGAATGACTAGCAGCAGGATATTTTATGTTACCCTCTGCTTGATATGTATGATTGACACCCTTGTGTACTTGTAGTACTACCCCCTTAAGGCTTGCTTAGTAATTATTTTGGGTTCCCTGTCAATCTGCAAACCCAGCAACACCTCCATGCTCCAGTGACCAAAGTAAATCACAACTGTAAAATGGACTCACACACAAGTTAGTGTAAAGCAGTATGAAGTTTATATTGGAATCAAAGGTAACTTGGTAAAACAGGACAAAATTACATTGATATATGCAGCAAATACAACCACTCTTGGTAATTGTGAGGAAAAGTAACAACATTCACCATATAGCAACAATAACTGTTAGCAGGTCTGTTTTCAGAAATAATCCACTGCCTTCTATCTGAGGGGACTGCTGAATCCCCAGTGAGCAGAAAAGAACTATCAAAACAGGCAAGCTCACTGGGGGCCCTCAGAACTAGATGACAAGGATTAGATGTGAAGGAAAGAGAATTCTCATATGAAATTGAACACTGCCCCTTTTAGGAACACTACAATGTCTTCTGCACGCTCATTGGGACCCAACTGGTATGAAGTTGAGTTGAGGTTTGTAATATAGTTTCTTGGGATGGTGACACAGAGATAGTGAAGGAACAAGGGGAGAATTAACACTTTTCCTCTTGGTGGTAGCAAATTAAGCAGGGTCCCCTTTAAAGCACTAACATGGGTCAGGCTTGTAGTAATGACATTGGCATTAGCATAAATCTATAGGCAAAGACAGCTCCCTTTGTACATCAAAGGAAAATGTTAACAGTGATGGAAATCCTGCTTTACTGTGAAAGGGAAACTTGGTGTTTAAATTGGCATTGCTGTATCCTGGCCTGTAACTGTATGTCATGCGGTCAGCTTGTACAAGAAACTGCAATGTAGATGTATCTCAATGATGGCAGCTGCGAGAACTAGGCCGCAAACTGAAGGAATTACATGTAATGTTCACAACTATGTGTAGGTAGATAGCTGAGGTGGCAAACTGTCAGAATTTACTTGGTTAGTGGATGCATGGGTCCCTCTTAAAGTGTCACTAAACCCACAACAGTAAAATCAGTCTGTATATGCAGTAAAGCATGCTTGTTATACTCACTGTGAAAACTAAGGGGTTAATCCTCTGCATTGTGTAAAAAGGCTGTTTGATCATGACTTATTTGATCCTCCCCTTCTTCCAGTGTCATCCTCTTATCTCCAGATAAGACATATCGTGTGGAGTCACTCTGCACTTGCTCAGTTTGGTGTGTATTGCTAGAGAGGTGTTTTTTCTTGGGAGAGTGCAAGGGCCAATCAGCACTGTTCAGACAGAGGTCATGGGTTCTGCATCCTCCTAGAGGAGAATTAAAACATCTCCTACAAGCTTTAACATGTGCTCTGCTGGACACTGATAGATGTCACAAGACTGCTCTAACTACTGATGAGAAAGGGTATTTAACAGTTTGTATTTACTTTAAAAAATGCACGTCCATGTTCTGAGACCAGAGTGAATGCAGGGTCCTGGGTTTCATAACACTTTAAGTGGTCCGGCAGATGGTAGCTGTCTGTCTCCCTCTGCAACCGAGGTCAGTCCATGGACTCTCCAGCTCAAACTCGGCGTCCCGTCTGGTCTACTGCTGTCAGATTAGCCTGCTGGGTAGCGTGGCAGGCCAGCTGCTCAGTAGGCTCTTTCCTCTTTTCTTCTCTCTCCTTCAGCTCTGCAGCCTAGTTTAGCACTTCAGCCGTCAGCACATCTCCTTCTCTTTCAGAAGCACACAAGATATGCACATGTCTATAAAAGTCCAACAGTGATCATCAAGGTCTGGGCAGGGGCTGTGGGGTCATCAGGCACACTCAAGGCACACAGGGTAACATCACTCCCTCACAGGGCACACTCTGATCCGTGCAGGAAGATGACAGAAGCCGTGTGTTACTTGATTTGCATTTTTGCTTATGATGCACTACAGTCACTTTATTTATTGATTTTATATATACCCTTTTAATACGTCATTAAGAGACGATTTATCACTACATCACTTTATAAGCGCTGTATTAGCGCTCACCGTGTACCATTTAGTATTATCATTTCTCTTTATATTTTTAGCGCTGCATTTATATTTTACTTTATCAGGTGTACTGACTGGGGTGGCCACATGTACCTGCTACAAAAATGCTCGAGCTCTCAAATTTATGGGGTCTTCGGGGTTGTTACAGACAGGGACTAGGACATTTCCTCGGTTGAACTGCAAGTTGGTGTTGGTCCCAATTAGTAGTGAAAACTTTTTTATCCCCACGGGTCTGGAGCAAACAATCACCAAATTGTTGAAAGTCTCCTCTTTTCCTGTCAAGGTTGGCCCAAAGGTCAAATTGATGGGTATGTAACCATCATAGGGGCACTTTCGGGTCCTGATCCCCCAGATCTCCAGTTCCTCTAACTGGACATGCTTTAGATGTTTGTCATAAAAATCTCTATAGAGTAGAGTCACCTGGGCCCCTGTGTCCAACAAAGCTTTGGTGTATACTTCCTCTACTTGGACGGAGACCACTGGAGATGGGCCTATTAGTTCGTCTTGGAGCCTCTCGGGTTGAGTCTTGGAACTTCTGATGTGAGCTTTACCAAGCTTTCCCAAGTTCCAGAGAGTCAACTTTTTCCAGATTTCTGGAATGGTGTATCTTGATTCCCTGCGCTAGAGTCCCAGTCAGTGGAGTTGGGATCTGGCTTGGCCCTGGGAGACAGCTGACAGCAGGAGTCTGTGTAGTTTTGGTCTCTAGAGTCTGTTTTCCTTCCAAGTTGGAGCTCAGAATGTTCTTAGAGCCCTCAGCTGGCTCCTTCACTGAGGTCTCTGGTAGTTTTCTGCCATCTTTGGGAAGAATATCCTTCTTAAGGCCTGGATCACTTCAGCAGTCAGGTCGGCTGCTGGCTCTATATTCGAGCATTGAGCCCAAAAGTGTCCTAGTTCTCCACACTAGAGACAACATCTGGGGTACCCTGAACTCGATTTCCCTCTTCCAGCTAACATGGTTGACACTGTCTGTCCCATCTCTGACATGGTCTTCTGCATAGCAATGTGAGCCTTCATAACCTGAACCACGGTCTATTGGACTTCACAGAAAAATTGTTAAATCATGGCATGTGCCTGAGCCAACTGGGACAGGGTCTGCACTATACCATTCATGATGGTCATGACCTGCATCTCAGACACCCCCTTTCTGTTTGAAACAACTTGAGTGACACATGAGGAGGCCTTGGACTTCGGCCTTCCTGGCCTTAGCCACCATCCTCCCTATTGGTATTCAGCAGCTTTGAATATGTCACAGCACCATAGGGATAACTGACTCTAAGTTTCTGTACAATTGAGTCAAGGGGTTGAGCTCCTTTCTGTACTTGGGTCCATAGGGCCTTACTGGTGCTTTCTGTCTTCACCCCTCCTTGAACGACCACTTGGTGCGGAATCTTGTCCAACCTTTGAACACAGTCAGACAGTTTCTCCCCTTCTCGTTGATAGGTGTGCTCAAATAGATAAGTCAGCTCTGTACAATTTTCAACTTGCCCAAATACTTCACGTAGGGCAGTACAGCCGGGCTTGTCCCATTTTAGGTTCCATGAAATGTCTGAGGCAGGGGCCCGCAAGCTCTCCCTTTGTCTCTTTTGACGTCTGCCACTTCCCACTTCTCTAAAGTCTGAAAGGTTTGGTTAACACATATATCGAAGTCATCTTCCCCTAGGGGTGGAGGGACCTTTTAGAGCAGAATTTCAGCCTCCAATAGTTGTGACGAGGCGGGCTTTTTCAGCAAGGTCTCTATAAACTTGCTTAGTTCAGCCAATGAAGCGACAGATATGCCTCCTCCATCTGCAGTGGAAATGGACGGCTCTGGTTTAAGGATACCTTTTCATAAACTCTCTCCACTTGAATCAATTGCAGTGTGCCATTATGCTTGTGACATTGCTGTGTCTGTCAGATGTGTACTCTGTTCTTCAAGCACAGAAGAGATCCCTTTAACCCACGCAGTCAACACTAATGCATTGGGTGCATCTGAGTTGCTTCTGCTATCAGTGATGCTCCCATTATGGTCTGGTATGTGGGCTGTTAACATCTGCTCAACCTGTTCCTCTGTCCAATCATCCCCACATAGACTCAACACTACACACCGCTCTGAGTTTCCATCTTCCTCTTGGCACCAAGCAACAATCACAGATGGTTCTGTGCTTTCTCTCTTTGCAGGTTCACAGGTTCTCTTGACAGGGATATCCCAGAAGAGCCACTACATGTAGCACTACCCCCTTAATGGTTTCTTAGTAATTATTTTGGTGTCCCTGTAAATCTGAACCTCTGGTTGCAAACCCCACCTCTACTGACACCTCCATGCTCCCGTGACCAAAGTAAATCACAACTGTAAAATGGACTCACACACAAGTTAGTGTAAACCAGTATGAAGTTTATATTGGAATCAAAGATAACTTTGTTGAAAAGGACACAATTACATTAATATATGCAGCAAATATAACCACTCTTGGTAATTGTGAGCAAAAGTAACAACATTCACCATATAGCAACAATAACTGTTAGCAGGCCTGTTTTCAGAAATAATCCACTGCCTCCTACCTGAGGAAACTGCTGAATCCCCAGTGAGACGAAAACAAATATAAAGAAACAGTTAGGCTCACTGTGGGTCCTCAGAAATAGATGACAAACATTAGATGTGAAGGAAAGAGAATACTCATATGAAATTGAACACTGCCCCTTTAAGAACACTACAATGTCTTCTGTGTGCTCCTTGGGGCCCAATTGGTATTAAATTGAGTTGAGGTGTGTAAAATCATTTCTTGGGATGGTGACACAGAGATAGTGAAGGAACAAGGTGAGAATTAACACTTTTCCTCTTGGTGGTAGCAAATTAAGGCAGGGTCCCCTTTAAAGCACTAACATGGGGCAGGCTTGAAGTAATGAATAGCAACAATTGGCATACATATCTATAGGCAAAGACAGCTCCCTTCATACATCAAAGGCAAAAGTTAACAGTGATGGGAATCCTGCTTTGCTGAAGAAGGGAAACTTGTTTAAATTGGCACTACTGTATCCTGGCCTGCAACTGTATGTCCTGTGGTCAACTTGTACAAAAAACTGCAATGTAGATGTATCTCACAACTATGTGTAGGAAGATTACTGAGGTGGAAAACTGTAAATATTCACTTGGTTAGTGCATGCATAGGTGTCTCTCACCCAATTAAGCAGATCGTAGTGGTCTGTCTCTCTCTGCAAACAGGGTCAGTCCACAGACTTTCCGGCTCAAACTCGGTGTCCCATCTGGTCTCCTGCCGTCAGATTGGCCTGCCGGGCCACGTGGCAGGCTTGGTGGTCAGCAGGCTCTTTCCGCTCCTCCTTTCTTCCACTCCACAGCCTAGTTCAGTACTTCAGGCATCTGCACACCTCCTTCTCTTTCAGTCTCTCCCAACACTGTCCTGGTCAATCTCCCGGGCTTTGATATTTATATGCCCCCGCCCACAAGCTACCTCTTCTGGGAAAATGTAGTCCCTGACTGCCCTGCTCACCAGCTGAGTCCTGCTATGCAGCATTCAAGTTCCAAAGGGCTGTTCGGTCCATGTGAGTGACCCTAAATGTCTGTAAAACGCTTTGCAAGAGATGCTTGCGATAGTTCTGTTAGAGTAGCTACAGATTCATATACACCTTAGGCCTCAATCACACGAACATGAATCTGTGCCCTATGTCAGAACCTTGTTTACCCACATATATTCAAAAAGAGAAAAAAAAATTGCAATTTTCCAACTTTTGTTATATTACAGTTTACTTTTAAATTTGGTAAATTCTCTTTTAGATGATCATGCTACCAAGACAATTTCTAGAGAAAATGATTAGATAATGTTTGAAAGTATTGTTAAGACAAGCTTTGCTTTGATTGGCCTGTTGGAACAAATATTGTATTCTGATAACTGTATGTGGTTAATACATATGATAATTGTAATCAGTATACTCGTTTATTTTGATTGGAATGTTTTTCTTGATTGTATTTTATATGCAGACTGAGCTGTCTAGCTAAATGACACTGGATGGGTTTGCGGCAAACTTTGACACTGTAAGGGGTGCAGACAGCAGCCATTTTTCATTCCCATGGCTTACATCGTCTTAAATAAACTGTTTCTACAACTGCTCAAGCACGCCTGGCAGTGTACAATATTTGTCTTGATAGTGATCCTTTAAATCACCAGGATGTAGTATTTCTATTGCAGTTGGCTCTACCTGAATAGAGGCATTATGAGTAAATCTTTTGACGCAGAGTGTCAGCAGCAGAAAAGACTGTCATACAGTAACAGTGGCATTGGCTAGTAACATATTCAGCACTTCTTTATCTACTCACCTACAACCCCAAAGTCTAAGCTAATGTTACCCTGTAAGGTTTCTCAGAAAATACGTGCCAGATTGCTAAAAGAAATGACCGTGAAATCTTGCAATGAATATATGATTTCATTCTTATATTAAGTTATTTATTAATTTGTTCCCTAGGCACTGGAACTCAGTAATGGCATGACTAGTGCAAAATCGTAACTGTTCCACATCATTCTGCCCCCACTTCTTCAGTGTTAACAGAGTTTAGTAGTCAGGTGTTATCAGTATATACGCAGCTAGCTGTATACAGAGCGGAGGCTGGATTTATATGAATGAGGAGGGGTAGCATGTGTCATGCTGTGCAGAAACTAATTTATTTAAAGTGTCAGGAATATGACATTTTATGTTCTGAATTAATACATAGCATGCAGCTGGTTCATGTTATAGCTACTATTGTTCTCTAGGCTTTATTGCTACAGTGGCTATGTGTGAATTATGTTCATGCCCTTATCTTGTTCTAGAAAATTGCTGCATTTAGTATACAGTTTGGTGAAAGTAAATTGTATTAGACAGTGCATTGATATTATCTATCTATCTATCTATCTATCTATCTATCTATCTATCGTATCTATTCATCTATCTACAGTCAGTATATATCTACAGTATCTATCTATCTATCTATCTATCTATCTATCTATCTATCTATTATTATACATGATTTATATAGCACCAACAGTCTACACAGCGCTTTACAATATAAGGAAGACTGTACAATTCTAGTACAGAAGGAATAGGAGGGCCCTTCTCATGGAGCTTAATCTATCTATCTATCTATCTATCTATTATTATTATTATTATTATTATTATTATTATACATGATTTAGGGAGACTGTACAATTACAGTACAGAAGGAATAGGAGGGCCCTGCTCGTGGAGCTTAATCTATCTATCTACATTATCTATCTATCTATCTATCTATCTATCTATCTATCTATCTATCTATTAATATTATTATTATACAGGATTTATATAGTGCCAATCATTTGCTCAGCTCTTTACAATATAAGGGAGTCTGTACAATTACAATACATTTCAGTACAGAAGGCATAGGAGGGCCCTGCTCATTGAGCTTAATCTATCTATCTATCTATCTATCTATCTATCTATTATTATACATGATTTATATAGCACCAACAGTTTACGCAGCGCTTTACAATCTAAGGGAGACTGTACAATTACAGTACAAAAGGAATAGGAGGGCCCTGCTCGTGGAGCTTAATCTACCTATCTATTTATCTATCTATCTATCTATCTATCTATCTATCTATCTATCTAATTATCTATCTATCTATCTATCTATCTATCTATCTATTTATCTTCCATTAGCCTATCTGTCTATCTATCTATCTATCTATCTATCTATCTATCTATCTATCAAATTATCTATCAATCTATCTATCTACGGTATCTATCCATCTATCTACAGTCAGTATCTATCTACAGTATCTATCTATCTATCTATCTATCTCTATCTATCTATCTATCTGTCTATCTATTTTTTGTTCTATTTCATTCTCTATTTCTCTGTCGCCCATCCATCTTATGGGTCCATGTGCACTGGGCTTAAAAAAATACTAGTTCCCTTGGCAGAAAAAAATGCTTATATAGAACATTTTTAGCACATGAGTTTAGGAGAGTTTAGGATCAATCAGCATTTTTTTCTGCCAGAAAACTGATCTAAAAAATATGCTAACGAGAAGGGTTTCTTTTTTCTTTTTTGCCTCTAACCACTGAGCTTAAAATATGCCTCCAACAACCTAATGTGCATGGACACAAAGGATAATATTGAGCTGCTTCTACAGGCAAAACACTAAACTCCTCTAGAAGCAGTGTATTTTTTAAGCCAGTGTGCACTGACCCTAACTCTGGGTTAACATCAATATGTTTGTCAACATGATATTTATTTTTTTCTGATCAAAAATATGAAACAAATACCAATGTAAACTGAGGTGGATAGATCCTAATAAAGTGATTGGGCTCATTGGTTGAAGAATTCTGGCAAATATGTAAACCCTGGATTTGGCTATGAAAATCAACATATCTGAGGGCTTTCCTGGGTGTCAGTCAGTCTGGCAATGAACTGACATGGATTGGTTATCCAGCAATCAAGGGGAATTTATGATGAGGGCACTTTTTTTTTCCAAAGAGCTGACACTTTGCTGTCTCAGCAGGTGATGGATGTCTCTGGTTCTCCATCGGTCCCCCTGATGATTGGCTGTGCTGTCTCGTGCATGGCTTTGCTCATACTCCTTGCTGTTTATGCTGCATTTTGGAGGTATGTTTGTTGAGATACACAATTGATCCTTCACGTTCTATTTGTAGAAAGTGCAATAAAATGAGTGCAAGGGAGGTTTAGTTCACATTAAAGATTCTCTAGCCCAAGACCATTAATTTCAACAAACAATATTCACAAAATATTATATGTGCAGTTGAAATATTTAAAGCATGTTATTTACCTGTAAAAACCTCCCTTGTGTAGACATCCAGAAGCCCTAAGATTGCTGCTAGGCACTGCTATCTTCGATGCGTTGTCAGCAGCCCCAGCAGACTCCGAGCTGTCTTTCAAGTTACACTTTATAGCATTCCACTAAGCTCTTCCCCTAGCATCTACATAAAAGATTTGTAGGGATGAGAGTGGGAGGAGCTGGGCCAGCACAGAGGAGGAGAGTCCCAGAAGAGGAGAGGGCTATGACATACAAAGAGGTTGTGTTAGAGAATGGACTAGTCAAATTTTCTAGCAAGTTCAAAAGCACATTGCAAATGAGTTAAAAATAATGTATGGGAAAAAAAAACACTGCAGGTATGCATGTAAAGACCTGATGTTCTGTGCTTTTACCTGCATTTTTTTTGTGGTTGGTGATGGGTTCTCTTTAAATTTTAATAATTTATTTTATATATATATATCTATATATTTATATATGCCTCTGGATCTGCAAACAAACAGCACATTTTTAAAAAGCAGCTAGTAGTAATACAGGTTTTTGAAGTTCACAGGGTCTCAGGCACGTCTATCTAGAGCAAAAAGATCTTTTCTTCATGCACAAGGAACATGACAGCTGTATGTTGTTTGATTTTTAAGAGTCTAGGACTACATAATCAGACCCGCTTACTTCAAAAAGTAAAATTCCAAACCAATTTTAGGAGGTTTATCATTTTATATTTACACAGTTTAGCCAGGTCAAAATATGTTCAGGCTAAAGTGGAAAGTATTCAGTCCTGGTATCTTAGGAGATCTCTCCAACAGGGACATAGACAAATAAAAATGCATTTTAATAAAGCAGGGAATGGTTAAACCTATTTGTTAGTGATGAGCTTGGTTTTGGTTCAAATCAAAGTTTGTCTGAACCCAATATTTAGCTGTCATTGCTGGGTCACTGAACTGGAACTGCGGGTGGGAGATTCCCAATTGCACAGCTGATGTACACAAAGGGGCAGAGATGCTTGTGATATCGTTGACTTCATATAGGCAGCTAACTTCAGGGCTCAGATTGAACTGGTTTGGACTGAACCCAAGCTCATCTGTACTTCTTGCTACTGCTTATGCCTTTCTGTCCCAGTGATGAGAACTTCTTGTATGAGTGTCAAAGGGAAATCTCTCCAATGTGTTTATGGAGAGAAATAAAAGTCTGCCTGGAATGTTATCTTCTCTCCACGCTACCCAAGTATAACTGTTTGGGCTGAACAAATTAAAGTTGGAGTTTAGGTATGGCAGTTTTTCAATGCTTACGTTGGCCTAGCTTGGACCAAGGAGAGTATGTATGTGCCAGGATCCCCTCAAATAACTGTAGCAAGCTACTTCAGTGATCTTTGCTAGTTTCTGTCCTGTTGCATAATAAACACAGGAGGTCACCTGTTTGGCAGTGGTACCATTCAGGGAAGACTTAGCATTTTCTGAATGTATGCAAAGCATTCTCTGATTGGAGGAGTTGAAGAGACAGTGCAACGACATCATGATCTCCACCTCACCTACAGCTTGCATTCATTAAGAAAATGCAAAGTGTTCTGTGAATGACGCCCGTGTCAAGCAGGAGACACTGTGTTCAGTGAGCAGCATGGCGACCTCCTGGTTGACCCAGGTGATAGTGGCAATTACTGTAGAGCTGGTACCCATTACAGTTGTGCTGTCCTAGAGTTAGCCAACAGATAGCTAAAAAATCTGACAGAAGCAGCATTGTGTTTCATTTAAAAACTGAAGTTACTTCTGTGAATAGTTTTGTAAAACTGCAATACAATTACATAAACTGAAGTTACAATATGCTTGTACATGTCTCTCACAAATGCATACAATGAACATATTTCTTGTAAACAGCTACCTACAAATCACATTAAATACAATGCAATGCAATCTAGCTATATATAGTTGACTTTGACAAAAAAATGGAAGAACTTACAGGCATAGGTGTATCAAAAGGGAGAAGGCAAAACTTCACTGTCCTTCTGGAAGCTAAAGTGGAAGTGAACTGATGTGTGAGTGAAGTTTCCGGTTTCTTGTTTCCAGGTATGACACTTACATGCTTACTTTGGTCCAAGCTGGAGCAATGTAGTTATGTAAAAGTTGCTGTACCTAAACTTCATATTTAAATCAATTTTGGTAGCTAGTAATAGGCACCACTTACACCACTTACAAACAATGTACACTGTAGTTTACATTTTCCAAAATGCTACAGTGCATCCTAGGATCCACTAAACCCAGGCAACCACTATATGCAAATTCTAAAGTTTACACTCCTATCACATCCTACAATCCTACAATGCAATATGGGGCTTCAGTGACCCAAACAGAATGTCCCTGCTTTACATCATGGGATGCAGTAACAATCCTCTGTGCTGACATGCCTTAGAAGGCAGAAAGACACTAGGTCCCTGAACTTTTGGAGCTATGAAAATCATATCCACAAATAGGCACAAGGCGTCTGGCAAGGTTGGTTTCATTTGTTAAAATAAGTGACAAGCATGTTTAAGCCAAGCATTACAGTGTTACTAAACCCAGAACAGTAAAATCAGCCTGTATATGCAGTAAAGCAGGCTTGTTATACTCACTGTGGGACCTAAAGGGTTAATCCTCTGTGATCCTCCCCTTTTTCAAGTGACCACCTCTTATCTCCTGATAAGATAGACTGAATCATAGGCCTTTTGCACATGCTCAGTTTGGTGTGAATTGCTATAGAGGTTTTTTTTTTTCTTGAGAAAGCGTATGTGATCAGCACAAGGCCAATCAGCACTGTCCAGGTCAGGGGTTCTGCATCCTCCTAGAGCAGAACAAAAACTCCTCCTACAAGCTTTCGCTAGCGCTAGACTGAACACTAATAGAAATCACAAGACTGCTCTAACTGTTGTTGAGAAAAGGTATTTAGCAGTTTATGTTTACTAAAATAATTGCATTTCCATGTTCTGTGTTCTGTGAGAGACCGGATATAGTGAATGCAGGGTCCTGGGTTTAGTAATACTTTAAATATGAAGTCATACTTGTGTAACAAAGTTTTCTCAGGCAGGTGCCCTTGGTTCTGGCTGTTGCGAGACCAGACATGCCAAAGAGATATTTGCACATTTTGCTTTATCACACATCTGCCAAGTTACAGAGATATACAATATTCTTTTTACAGTTCTTGGAAATATGGACATAGCAACAAAATTTCAAAATTTTTAGCTAGTAAATGGCTTCTACTGTGTTGCCTGTGCAGCTTGACACATTTGACTACATTCTTCAATATGTATCGCTCTAGATCTGAATAGGTGATTCTCTTGATTTATTTTCTTCTTCAGATTCATTCGTTCAGAGCGCTCCATCATTCTGCTCAATTTCTGTTTGTCCATCCTTGCCTCCAATGTTCTGATTCTGGTGGGACAGTCCCAAGCACTCAGCAAGGTCAGAAACATGTGTTCCCTCTTGTGTACTTTCCTCTGCTTTCAACAATATTGTTAACAACTCTGTCTTATACATACAAGCAGGACCCTCCTACATTTTAAGAATTGCAGCCATTTACCCAGTTTAGTAATGCTTACCTTACTAAGCAAAAGAATGGTGTATTCATCAATATCCTGGCCAATATACATAAATTGGTGATGGTTAGGCATGTTGTAGAGTAAATTTGTACATATACTGTATCACAGGCATAAGCATTTAATATAATATATAATACTGTTAATTCTTACATGATAAAACCCCAGTTAATATGATATTACAATGATATCTAAGGTCACTACTGCTAGAGAAGAAGGCTATTGGTTACATGAGTATTTTTGATCAGTAGTTTCAGAGTTTCCCAAAATAAGAATGTTAAAGTGTAATGGGTCAAAGAGAGCGTCAAATGAAAAATCCTTGGGAATCCAAAGTCTTTATTATTCACATCGTTATGACAAGCAGGGTAACAGACAGCCAATACATTTTGGGGGCCAAGCAATCTCCCAAACAATACTGTGAACACCAGATGTGACTGTTGTTCATAACATCTTCTTTCTGCAGATCAGTCTACTTAAAGTGGTTGCAGAGGCTGAAGGTTTTTTACCTTCATGCATAGAGTGCCCCCAGCCCCTTCAATACTTACCTAAGCCCCATTGCTACCCAGCGATGTGAATGACAGCCTTGGCTCTTCCGGGTCTCTGCCTCCCCATTGGCTAAGACAGCAAGCAGGAGCCACTGGCTCTCCCTGCTGTCAATCACAGTCAGTCAGCCAATGAG
The DNA here is from genome assembly GCF_062004578.1 of Staurois parvus. Classification (NCBI taxonomy): domain Eukaryota; kingdom Metazoa; phylum Chordata; class Amphibia; order Anura; family Ranidae; genus Staurois; species Staurois parvus. The sequence continues at coordinate 4,247,598 of NW_028317941.1, forward strand.
GAGAGAGGGGCCGGGGCAAAGCCATGGCTCAGTGTGTGAATGGACACACGGATCAATGGGTGCCCCAATAGCAAGCTGCTTGCCGTGGGGGCACCCGACAGACAGGAGGAGCCTGGAGAGCCTGCGGGGACCCTGAGAAGAAGAGGATCAGGGCTGCTCTGTGCAAAACCACTGCACAAAGCAGGTAAGTATAGACATTTTTGTTATTTTACAACAAAAAAAAAACCTTTAAGGCAGCACAGTGGCTAAATGGTTAGCACTTTCGCCTGGCAGTACTAGGGTCATCGGTTCAAATCCCAACCACAGCACCACCTGCCTGGAGCTTGCATGTTCTCCCTGTGCCTGTGTGGGTTTCCTCTAGTTACACCAGTTTCCTCCCACACTCCATATTAAGTTAATTGGCTCCAGTCTAAATTGGCCCTAGTATGTGTATGTATGAATGTAAGGTAGGGACCAGGGGCGGACTGACAACTCATTGGGCCCCCAGGCAATAGGGGATCATGGGGCCACTGTGTCCTTGCCCAAACTCAAAAAAGCCTATGAAAAAGGTACCAGGGGCATCTCATGGGGCCCCCTACTGACCCCGGGCCCTTGGGCAGTGCCCGAGTTTCCAAATGGTCAGTCTGCCCCTGGTAGGGACTTTAGATTGTACACCCCTTGAGGGTTAGGGACTGATGTGAATGTAAAATATATATGTAAAGCATTGCATAAGTTGACAGCACTATATAAGTACCTGAAATAAATAAAAAAATAAAATACATTTAGAATCGCTTTAAGGGTATGTTTTAGTCTTTTTAACATTCTGCTATTCAGCCTGCCTTGATGAAGGAAAATTGTGAGGCCACTGAAAATACTGGGGGTTATTTATTAAAACTGAGTGCAAAATCTGCTGCAACTGCTTAGAAACAAATCAGCTTCCAGGTTTTATTGTCAAAGCTTAATTGAAGAAGCTGAAGTTAGGACTGATTGGCTACCATACACAACTGCACCAGAATTTGAGTGTACCAGTTTAAGTAAATCTCCCCCATGTCTTTTGTCCTGATTGTTATGACCAGTTGAACAATAAAGACTTTGGACACCTAAGGATTTTAAATGTGGCACTCTTTTTCATTTATTACACTTTGATTTCTCTGTTTGAGAGAATGTCCTTTGCTGGGCTGCTCCCCGTCTTTGTGGTTTACTGCTGAATACAGACCAATTAGGCTCAAGTAATGACTTTGTGAACATTTTGATAATCTGTGAAAATCACCCTTCTACCACAACCTCTTGGGAACAAAATGTTGGTACTGCAGATCTGTAGCGTGTAAACACATTTGCCGGATAAGATTGCTTATGTTCATGTCTGTGCTGGGGGAAAGAAGGACTTTGAAAAGGTGGATTGATTGCTTACATCTGATTGTTAATGTGTTTGACAAAAGTAATCTAAAAAAAATCATAGTTATTGGAATGCTTTCCTGTACCCCTTGGCAGAATGATAAGATGCATCTGTTGCAGAGTTTAATGTGAAGAATAGAAGCAATTATAATAAATATGAGCATGTATACAATTTTTGCATACAGAACGAACTGCGTGCAGAAGAGTGAGGACTGCAGTTAAAAATAGTATCACGTTATCACATGCTCAGCTTGTTACAATTATCACATTGTTACTAGTGCCCGGAAACAGCTTACAAATAATTTGTGCTTCAAGCCCCCACTCTACATCTGCACTGCTTCCTCCCAATACATCCTACGCACGTTGGTGTAAGATATCACTGTGTTCTGTGTCTGATTTCATTCCTTCCCTCCGATGCTTTAATCAATACCTCTATTAAGTTACATGTTCAGTAATATGCTGGCAGTTATACAGTAGATCAGCAATTGTGGGGGGAAGGGGGTTGGGGTGGTAGGAGTAGAAGAGAGAATCAATGTAGGAATGAAGTGGTGGGTGGTGGTGTGTCAAAGGTGTATTTTCTTTGTTGATTGCACCTAAAAAAGGGCAGATGAATAGAATTGTTCAAGAAAATGACAGTTAAGAGGGAACAGGGATCGCACAATAGGAACTTAGTACAGACAATGTGGTGGTGGCGATGGCAGGGTGGGGGGGCCAGCCCTGAAAACTCCAGCTTCTATGTCACTATATGCATTCCCTTTTTATATTATATGTTACTAGGTTGCTACCAGCATTCATCCTCGTCTCTGCATCTGTCATTCACTAACAAACAAACATACCCTAGCTATAAATGTCCCTATAACTAGTGATTTATTGCTGAAATAAAAGTATTGCTTTTAGTTCAGAAGCTTGATAAGAAAGTGACGATGGGAACAGCACAGTGAACACTAAGGCTGTAGTCGGTTGAAGGAGGGGAATAGGGGCAGCTCTCTTACAAAGGAAAGAAAGATGTATGATTTGATTTGTATTTGAATAATTATTGGGTTTCCACTAACTACAACCTTCAATGAGAGAAAATGTATGAGTGAAGGGGTCATTGTTTTCACCTGCAGCCCAAAAGAAGGAAAAATGTTCTTGCAAACCCCCCTTCCACACCAACAATCGTCTAATGGAGATGATTAATTTTCTTAAAGTATATGTATACCCAATCACCTAAATCTCATATAACATATATTTAAAATATAAGTGTACGTTTAAACAAATATGTTTAAACATGTTATTTTCAATCTTTTTAAATCTGCAGCTTTTGTTAAAATAACACCTGGTGGTGATTATTATTATTTTACAGGATTTATATAGCGCCAACAGTTTGTACAGCGCTTTATAATATAAAGGGAGACAGTTTAATTGCAATACATTTCAGTAAAGAAGGAATAGGAGGGCCCTGCTCGTGGAGCTTACATTCTAAAGGAAGGTGGGGAGGTGGTACAAAGGTGATAGCTGCAGGGGATCATATGATGGAGGTGACTCAAGTACAGTTCTTAGGTGGAGGTGGGGTAGGCTTCCCTGAATAAGTGAGTTTTCAAAGATCACCTAATGGCAGACAGGGTGGGCGCTGAGAGGACATACTGGGGTAGGGAGTTCCTGAGGATGGGAGAGGTTCTGGAGAATTCCTGGAGGAAGGTGACAAGGGAGCTAGAGAGATCTTGCCATACAGGATATTATATAGGCACTTCCTGTTATTGGGTGACAACACTCTGTTCTGGCTCCCAGTTGTGCTCCTGTATGATCAAAGGATTCCAATAGAAACAAGTGATGTTTTAACACATAATCTGGAGGCATGGACCACTATTTTCACCATCAGTATGCACACTGATAAATGCCATGCAGCCATCATATGAGGGCAGCATGTAGGCAGGAAGTGATTTCAAAGAGGTTGCAGGAGCTCAGCTGCACTGGGATGCAACAAAGAATAAAAAAAGGTGAAAACATTATTGGGGGAAAAAGGCAGTTGTTTATGACACACAGTGGTTGAATTACTAAATCTGGAGAGTGCAAAATCAAGTATGGCTGTGCATGGCAGCCAATCAGCTTCTAACTTCAGCTTGTTCAGTTAAGTTTTGACAAAAAATCAGGAAGCTAATTGGTTTCTATACAGAGCTGCACATGATTTTGCACTCTCCGGTTTTAGTAAATCAACCCCAGTGTTGGCAAACCACATATCATATATTATAGCAGGGGTCTCCAAACTTTCTAAACAAAGGGCTAGTTTACTGCCCTTCATTCTTTATGGGGGCCGGACTGTGGCCAATGGGAGTGGAAAATGTTCTGGTATCAGTGAGAGTAAACAATGCCCCATCATTGGTATTACGAAAAGCAATAGTGCTCCATCGTTGGTATCAATGGGAGGAATAGTGCCCACTTATTTGTGTCAATGGGAGGAATAATGTCCCATTATTGGTTTCAATGGGAGAAATAGTGCGCCATCATTGGTACCAGTTGGGGGAATAGCTCCCCTTCATTGGTGACAGTGGGAGGAATATTGTGCCATCGTTGGTGTCAATGAAAGGAATAGTGCCCCATACTTAGTGTCAGTGAGAGGAATAGTGCCTATTGTCTGTGTCAGTGACAGAAACTATGCCCCTCTGTTGCTGACAGTGTGGGGAAAATTGCTCCAAGGGCAAGACAAATGCAAGCAAAGGCCACAACTGGCCCCTGGGCCATAGTTGATGACCACTACATTAGAGCTTACATCTGCTTAAAGTTAGCTATGTAGTTAGTGTTGTGGTGGTATCTCCCATATAAGACTCTTTGTATTTCAAAAAGCACTAGTGGTTATACTGCATAGTATGCATGTTTGAGTTCGATAGTAGCTTCCTTATCCAGAAACGAATGCCCTTGGACTTAACCTGCTATAGCTGCCGCTATGGCACTGACTTGGCTGGTGCCTGAAACTCAGTACTGTGGTTCGTTTTTAACTAACCCTTGGATCTTTTTCTCTGCAGGCTGTCTGTGCTCTCATTGCTGCTTTCTTGCACTTCTTCTTTCTCTCATCCTTCTGTTGGGTATTGACCGAGGCCTGGCAATCCTACTTGGCTGTCATTGGGCAAATGAGAACACGTCTGGTCCGTAAACGTTTCCTATGTCTGGGTTGGGGTAAGAGAAAAGTGTACACCATCTCTCATAGGGCATAGCCAGTAGTTTTACACTTTTTTTCTGTACCTTGTTTGATTGTGGCTCATGGCACTGGAGAGGAAAATACAGTATTGTTATTATTATTATTATAATACAGTGTTTATATAGCGCCACAAAGTTTGCTCAGCGCTTTACAATATAGTGGGGGACAGTACATGAGACAATACAGTAACAAAACAATATACGAGAGGTTCGAGGGCCCTGCTCTTTTGAGCTTACAATCTAGGAGGGAGAGGATAGGGGTACAGGAGGAAGTGGGCTGTGGGGGATGGAGTGGTAGGAGGAGTGGAGGAGAACGGTTGTTAGGTGAGGGTGGGGTAGGCTTCCCTGAAGAGATGGGTTTTCAGGGTGCGCCTAAAGGTGAGGAGGGTAGGTGACAGTCTGATGGATTGGGGTAGTGAGTTCCAGAGGATGGGGGAAGTCCTGGAGAAGTCCTGCAGTCAGGCGTAGGAGGAGGAGACCAGGGAGCTAGAAAGTAGGAGGTCTTGTGAGGAGTGAAGAGTACGGGCTGGGTTGGGTATCAGGTCGGTGAGGTAGTTTGGGGCAGTGTTATGAATGGCTTTGTATGTCAATGTTAGTAGTTTGAATTTAATGCGTTGGGCATACAGAAGCCAGTGGAGGTGGATGAGTCTGGCCACTGAGTTCAGGATAGACTGAAGCGGGGATAGTCTGTGATGAGGTAGGCCGGTGAGGAGGGAGTTGCAGTAGTCGAGTCGTGAGATAATAAGGGAGTGAATGAGTTGTTTAGTAGTGTCTGGGGTTAGGAACGAACGTATTTTGGATATGTTGCGGAGGTGGAGCCTGCATGAGTAAGTAGTAAACATTTATGCACCAATGCCACTGTGATTCCAGTTTCTGTATGAGCCATTATATTTGTAGGTATAATTAATTAAAGAACATTACCAGGTACTGATTCATTGTAGCCTACACATTGTACAGTAGCTGTAAAGTCTCTGATCATTTATTAGTGCAAAGCTGTTTCAGCCTTATCTTACTTGAGTGTTAACTATACATGTGTTATATTCACAACATTCTCTCAAATTTCGCACATATTTTATTTAACCTAAGTAATTAGGTCAAAAATGAACTATGATGTATCTCTGTGGGTGGACTGATTAATGGATTAAGCGAATGTGTACCAATTACATCTGCATCCATTTAGGTTTATTGGGCCAAACACAAGTTTGCATCAAGATCTACTTTTGGGGACATGGCTGGATAAGTTCAGATATAGGCAGATGCACTCACATTTACATCCAGCTGCCCCTAGGGATTACATGGGTTCGGTATGGAATGGACATGGATGTCACATCTGAGACCGAACAGATATGCTAGTATGAAAGGGGCCTAAAGTCTGCATATTCTCCATGGGCTCGTGTAGGTTTTCTCTGGGTACTTGGATTTCCTCCCACAGTCTAAAAACATTTTGGTAGGTGAACTGGGTCCTGTCTAAATTGGCCCTAGTATGTACTGTACAGTAAGTGTGCATATATGCATGTGAGATAGGGATACGTTTCTAAACCACTTGAGAGCAGGGACTGATGCAAATGTACAGTATGTAAAACACTAAATTGCCTGTAATAAATACAGTATGTAATTACATAAACTGGTGCACCAGACACATTTTTATACTTTTTACATTTGGTTATCATGAGGAAGAAATAGGACCTTGACCCCAAAGGGGGAATTTCTTCTTGCTTTTTGTGTAGTCACTGGAACAAGAAGTGAGGAGAATCACTCAAACGGTGCTGTCTTTCTGTTGTTTTTTTTCTGCCATCTTCTGTCCCAATAGACAATTTCCCTTCTCTCCCTGTTCGGTTTGGCACCCATCACCCGGACAAAAAAATGAAGGGAAATCTTTGCTTATGGGCACACCAACAGCAGTAAAATGTTTTAAATAGCTGCCAGGGTCCCTGTGGGGGAATTATCCTGCACTCCCTGTTTTGACTGTTACTCATTACATAGAAGGAAAGTCAGTAGATTTTGTGTTACTTCCAGTTCTGTCTGCTATCCATAAAATGGAACAGGAAGTGGGAAGATTTTTCTTTACTCACAATCTGTCTGACCTTTCATAGATAGGAAATACTGAAGTTTTTCCCCACTTAATGTTCTGTCTGAAATGAATCAAATATACAGAAAATAAAGACAGAATTTCCAGACAGCAATACAAAGTTGGCAGGTTCTAACCTTTCCTCACTAGAAATTAAATAAATATGGTTTGGCTGGAATTGTACTGTAAAAACTACATGTTTGCTAATTAACACTTTATCATTTAGGACAGTGGGGAAGAGTTAAAAACGTAGTTCGTAATGTATTGTAGAATACACTGATCATGCTTGCCAACTGTCCTGGATTTGTCTGGACAGTCCCATTTATAACACTGTTGTCCTGCACTGATTCAGTCCAGACAAGTGTCCTAAGAAGACATTGTAGAGGTATCCCTAGTGCCCGGCATGCAAGGCACTTGCCCCTAAACTGGTCCTGACACTGCACTGCCCACACTTTTCAATTTTCTACTGCCAGCTCTCCTGTCCCAGCCACTCTTCAGAGCCTAGATTTGGTGGCTTTAGCGCTCAAAAGTGTCAGGCACCTCTCAGGGCAGACAAACAGCAGCTGAACGACCCCCTTGCTTCTCCTTGACACTAAAGTATCTCTCATACTGCTGAGTGCATGGGTTCAGACAGCCTTTTCCAGCAGCAACAAACAGGAACATTGGAGAAGACCCTCAGCTGTAGCCTCAGCAGTAGAGGAACCCCTCAGCAGCCTAAAGCATAGGACAGCATGAGCCAGGTAATCAGACACTCATTGAGCACCACTGACCCCTTGTTAACCCCACTAGCCCCCTGTTCACCTCACTGCCTTCTATCCAACCTGCTGCCCCTGTTCACCTCACTATCCTCCTGTTCACCTCACTGCCTCTATCCACCCCACTGCCTCTTGTTTACCCCAGTGCCCCCTATCTGTCCCAACCACTGCCTCTCTGTCCCAACCACTGCTCCTCTGTTCACTTCACAGCCTCCATGTCCACCCTACTTGCCACAGATAATGACCACTTTTTTGTGGGCATTTTTCCCCCAACTAACTACAAATAGCAAGCATTTTTTTTCCTTCCACTTACCACAGATAGTGGTAATTTTTTCCTTTTTCTAACTGCAAATGGGAGGTATTTCTTTCCTCCCACTGAACATAAATAGCAGAAATTTTTTTTCTCTTTCTCTGTCCACAAATCACAGATGGCAGGCATGGTTTTCTTCCCACTGACTACAGATAGCGGGCACTTTTTTTATTTCTCTGACCACAGATGGCAGACATTTTTTCCCCCTCAATGACAACAAATTGTGGACATATTTTCCTTTCTCTGACCACAGATGGCAAACATTTATTCCTCCCACTGACGACAGGTAGCAAACACTTTTCCATTCTCTGACCACAGATGATGGGCACCCTCACCCCACTGACATTTTTTTCCTCTCGCTGTCCACTCATAGTGGCTATTTTTCATCCCGCTAACCACAGATGGTTGCCATTTTTTTTCTCACACTATTCAATCTGATTGTATAATTTCCCCTAGATCTACAGCAACTATGTATTATAAGGGCCTGTGTGATGGGATAGAAATTACTTAGATTTTATATGTTTTTCTCATATTACATTACAATCAGATTCTAGTGTGTATGGCCACTCTCAAACAGAATGCATAGACTAAAAGTTGTAGCTAGCTAAACTAACTCATAAATAATTTTACTAATGAACATTACCTTCTTAGCTACATTTCCGTCCATATTATGAGAAATATTAATATACTTTAAAATTAAATTGTACTATAGGTTTCCTATATGCTTCATGTAAAACCACACCAAATTTAAAGAACTCCTGCCCCTTATTAAGTAATTCTCCTCCTACAATGGCTTGCTGGACTCACAGCAAAAAAAAAGTGTCCCTGAAAATTTATTTGAAATGTTGACAACTATGCTCTGATAAGCAGGTGCAGCCACTGATCGACAAAAGTTTTCCATCTTTTTCTTCCATCTCATGCAACAAATGTTGATCTAACAATCAACTTCTGTTGAAGAGGGGCAGTCACATACTAAGGCAGGCCATACTGTATATCAGGGGTGTCAAACTGGCAGCCCTCCAGCTGTTGCAACACTACAAGTCCCATCATGCCTCTGCCTTTGGGTGTCATGCTTATAACTGTCAATCTTGCAATGCCTCATGGGACTTGTAGTTTGGCAACAGCTGGAGGGCCTCCAGTTTGCCACCCATGGGTTGCAGGAAAGAAAATTGCTTGATTCCCCCCATCAGCACAGCCAGTGTAAATGGAGGAATCCCTCCTGCACCCCTATTGTGTATTAGGCACAGTGATTATTGATAGCGGCTGTAACCACTGGCAATAATTGAATGTAATAATCCGACATGCTGCCTGTGCCCAAGTCGATCAATGGATTGACTTAGATAAAATTACCCTGCCCATAGATGGTACAACCCTTGACCGGTCCCTGCTAAACAGATCAGAACCATCTGTGGCCAGTTTAATTAAATTCGGATGGTCCCTGCTGATCCAGCTGAATATCAGTCAATCTATGGCCACCTTTAGTAAATTATAAGAGAAATTAGGAAATTTGGTGAACAGGGATGATTGAGTCACAATCTGAACTTTTATCAAATGGGAGTAGAGTGGATTTTTTTGTCTGCTATCAGATTTTAAGACATGAATGACTAGAACACATCAGTTCAGGATGCAGCCTTCAGATCCCCATTGTATTTGCTTCTGAATTGAGTTCAAAGTGGACTGTTAGTTTTTTTGTCATCTGTAATGTATCACTACTAGCTCAGATTTTTTATTTCAATTATTACTCTTTTACAGGATTTATATAACCATAACTGCTCACCCAGTGCTTTACAAAATAAAGGGAGATAGTACAGTTACAATACAATTCAATACTTGAGGGTTAGGAGGGCCCTGCTCGTGAGAGCTTATGATCAAAAAGGGAGGGGCAAGTGATACAAAAGGTAATAACTGTGTGGGATGAGTTGACAGCGAAAGTAAAAGCACAGTTTTTAGGTGAAGGTGAGATAGGATTTCCTGAAAAGATGAATTTTCAGGGATTGTCTAAAGGCAGACAGAGTAAAACATAGTATGACAGATGGTAGTAGGGAATTCCAGAGGATGGGAGAGGATTTGGAGAAGTCCTGTAAGAGAGCTTGGGAGGAGCTGACAAGAGAGCTATAAATCAGGAGTTTCTGGGAGGAGCGGAGACGATAATTTGGGTGATATTTTGAGACAAGTATTGTGATGTAGCTGAGAGTAGAGTAGTGGATGGCTTTGTAAATTGTTTGGTATTTTGAATTGTATGCATCGGTTGAGCAGAAACCAGTGGAGGAAATTATGTAAAGACGGGTTCAACAAGAAGGGAGTTGCTCTCTTTTTAGTTTCTGCTCATTTTAATGTGCCTTTTCTCTTTTTTTTGCTGTAGTGACACTACTATGTAAAAGAAAACAGCAACATTCTAATAATATCCCATGTCACAGTATTCAATGTAATTATAGCTGATAAAACGAAAGACACATTGTCTGTTGTCATCAAAACACTATTTTTATTCTAAAGATAAAAAAGGATAACCACAAATTATAGTTAAAAATATAAGCCAAGTATATGCCCATTTGTCTGTTAAATGTAGGGGCCCATTAGGTACAGAATATATAACTAATATATATTCTATGTTATACAACTAAATATAATATATTCTATGTTTTAGAAGCAAAATATGTTGTCTCCAGTTACCACTAGCTTAATGAGCTGGAATTAGATTGTGTGCTCCCATGACTACTGTCTTATGCTGTATCTACCCACCCGATATGAGTGGTTAGACTTAGGCCCCATCACACTATCAATCCTGTCACTGGAAGTAATTGGATCACTGGAAAGTGTGGAGAAAACACTATGAACCACTCATCTGTTTCTACAGCATTGCCCACTTACTGGCTGGAAGTGGGAGATTTTGCTGAATGTTAGCATGCCATGAGGCAAGGTTTGGGTGGTCCTACAAGTAAGAGCGTGATGCCATAAAAATAACTGCTTTTGTCCTATTGGCAGAGACAGGACTACTAGTCTGATATGGACCTTAAGCTGGTCATACATTATACAATTTTCTTGTTCAATTCCCTTTAGATTTTCTTCAACTGTGTACTACAAGGGCCTGCCTGACTACATACAAATTGAACGTGTTTAGGTGTGACCTCATTATATGGCTTTGGTAAATCTAAAGGAAAATTGTATAATGTATGGCCAGCTTTAAAACACATATAATATGGGATTATAACCACTCAAGATACAAAGGTTGGGGGTTAAGAGACTCAAGGAGACAATTATCCACTTTGCTTCTATACAGCTAGGACCAATGATCAGATGGACAGGCTATCACACAAGCAGGCAGGTCAGATCAAGGTGTATGGACCCAGAGCGGATGAACGAAAAGTACACTCTTCCACCAAAAAAATGGACCACTGGGACATCAATTAAAAAAAACAGTTTGGATATATAGACAGGCAGAGGGGCAGTCTAGTATATTTTTTCTTTACATGGTAATTTGTTCAGCTGACAGTGGAAATTTGTTTGAAAATTTTCATTTTCAAAACAAAACACCCATTCAGTTTTCTAATAGTTACTGGGATCATTATCAATCATAGCGGGGAAGAAAATGGAGGATCGGGATGGAAAAGTTTTCTTGAATGAATAAAATTCTAATATTGAATGTAGTTTTCATTTCTCCTAATAAATTTTGATACTGAATAGTTTGATTCTTCTGCCAGGGTTACCAGCTCTAGTGGTTGCCGTGTCTGTTGGTTTCACACGAACAAAAGGATATGGGACCCCCCACTAGTAAGTAATTTTTATTTGAAGGAAAACTATAATGTATTTTCAGTATAAGTAAAACTATAGGTGTGGTTGTAAACCTCTGACATGAAATATGAACAAAGCACATTCCACTATACCATAAACTTGTCTCTATCCAATGCACCGAGTGTGCTCACCTGCCTCATTCCTTTGCTGTCTGCATGAGTTATTTCTGACAGGTTTTCCCAAATGCAAGAGATAGGGGGGGAGGGCCAAGGAGAGCTCCGGCACACAGCCTGTGATTGACAGCACCAGACATGCATTATTTCCTATGTGCTGTGTGTGACAGGTGTCTTTTCCTGCCTATCAGCTGTCAGAGTTCTCCTCACTGAGCTGCACAGTGTGAGACTTCATATCCCACCTCCTGCTTTCTACAAGCTCAGACAAGCTTTATAAATTCTGGCATTTGAGCAGCTGTAGAGATGAGAATGCTGCAGATATACAGGTACAACTAATGTAGGAGGATTTATTTTATCTCTGTGTATCACCTGAGGCCAGTCACTTCACTGGGTATACATAAGGGTTTACATTTAATTTAAGCTATTATCATTTTTGCCTTTTTTTTGTAACTTTCACAATTTTTTTATTATGCTTCCATGTGTTGATTTTTTTAAATGTAATTTACAGATGTACACAGCATCCCAAGGGTTGTTGTCTATGGATCAAGAATGTGAAAAGCATCCTTGCTCAGTGACTGCTGAGAAAAGCTCAGTTAGCCTAGGGCTACACAAATGATTAATCTATTTGTTACTGTGATATTTAACTGCGTATTGCACATCCTCTGTTTAGCAGTGCAGTGAAATCAATATGATTCTAATGAGATAAATGTCAGCAAATTTCCTGGTGGAGAGGGAATTGGTCGCCACTGTAGCCCTAGCTTTACAGAGACTAATATATGAAAACTGTGCTAGAAGCAATTTTTTTTGAAGGACAAGCACTGTAAAGTTCTACTAGGCAAGAAGCAGAGAGTGCATCTATTATGAGAAACTATGGATTTGCAAATATGTATTTATCAGTCATACCCAGAAACAATGTTTTTAAAACCTTTATCTAATTTGATAATAATAATTATATGGAGTGGACCTAGCATCCCATACATTTGATCATATTAGGTGCATGCATGCTAAGTAATGTGTGACATGCACATATATTTATTACCTCTCACAGAAGGATAAAGCCATCTTTGTTCAGGAATAATTCATGGTCAGCATCTACTATCTGGAATGAAATGCAGGATCAGTGCTGTGCAGTTATTGGCTGAACTAGATTAGCCCCACATCCTCTCACCTTGTAACTTGCTACAAAGTTACAATGTACAGTCTGACGACTGTGAGAGAAGAGAATGGGGAAATGCTTCCTCCTGTCTTCTTCAGAGCGATGATATATTTTCAGCCTCGGGAAAGTCTTTGGACTGGAGCACAAGGATGGCTCTTTAATGATGAAAGGTACAGACACTGTTGCTGTATATAGTGACATATCATGAATAGATTCATATAGACGTCTTCTTTTTAACAGCATTAAATACTTTATTGTGTGCTCAATAATTATCCCACTTCACCGTTGAATAGATTTTCTAAAGATGATGGACCGAGTCAGTACATACATTTCTACTTTGTCTAACTACTTGTGTCATTTGACCTCTAGCTGCTGGCTTTCTCTGGAAGGAGGGTTACTCTATGCCTTTGTTGGCCCGGCAGCTGTCATTGTTCTGGTAAGCACTGTGACTGTCATTGCCTTTGTCTTATTTTGAACTCTGCAGATATAAAATGGGATGCAAGCTACTTTCCCTAAGTCTGCCCTTTCCATACATTGCTTGCTGGATGTAGAGCTTCAGTTTTAGACTGGAACTTCTCTCACTATTATTATTGTTATTGTTATCATCTACCACTGCTGTATGACCTTGGGTTCCTTTGCACAATGGGGCTGATTACCATGGTGAAAAGCGAAGCAGACCAAAATTGCATATAGAAGACAAATAATTCTCCAGTACATGATTGGCTGTTAGAAGGGCACGCAGGTTCACCTAAGCTCTTTCCATTTTAGTAAATTAAATACAATGTGAGTAATTTTTCAAAATAAGCAGAAAACGACAAAAGCATTTAAAGCAGAGCTCCATCCAAAAGTAGAAGCCTTTGTCCCCCGCTCCCCATTAAGGATTGGCACCTTTGGGGAGCGGGTACCCAAATTTGACAGGTACATGCTCCCACTTCCGCTGCGATCGCCTAGGCGATCGGAAGCGGACGTTGTCCTCCCCCCCTCCCTCCCTGTAGTTTTCTGGGACATGTGACAGATCCCAGAAGATGACGGGGCCATTCACAAAGTGCAGCATTTCTCACAAATGTGCAGTGGGCACCTGGCTGTGAAGCCACAAGCTGTCACAGCTGGGTGCCCACACTGAAGATGCCGGCGCTGGGGAGAAAAGATGGCCGTTGAAACCACCGCTGGACCAAGGGGCAGGTAAGTGGCTGTATTTTGAAAGTCAGCAGCTAGAGTTTTTGTAGCTGCTGACTTTTTTTTATCCAGCTGGAACTTTGCTTTAATAATATTAAATCCAAACAGCTTAAAAATTACAATGCTTTAGCTGCAGATATTTGTAACTATTGTAGCACCCTCCTAGGTTGCTAGAGTAAGTAAATTTAGTTTAGCTTCTCTGTAGCCAGCAGAGCAGGGGTTAATTGATTATGGAGGCTGTGCAAAGCTTCACAGGCTGTGGCCTTGTTACCCTCCCCTGTCTTCCAGAACTTGCTGGATAGTTCTAGAATCTAGTGGATGGAGGGACATAGGCTGCAGCCTGAATATTCATGGACTTTCCACCAAATTTCGGGGAGGCAGGATCCAGAAGAGGTGGTTAAAACCCATAAATGCTCAGAAGCTTGGCAGTCTGGGGATACAGAATCTGGGGTCCAGTTGCCTAAAGAGATCCCCTGTGCTGGGGGGATCTGCTCCCCGGGGCGGCAAGAGGGGGAAAGAGCAACAGGGAAGAGAGACAATAAAGAAGAAGGCTCCAGGACTTCAGCCATAGTCCAGCTAGGCTTAGCTGGGGACTCCAAGCCAGCACCAGATTGTACCACAGCAAGGCCCGTGCAGCAGCTCTCTGCACTCAAGGAGCACCTACCAGCCAACATATCCAACGTCTTGGAGAAGACATTGTAGTGCAATACCACATATGTCTAGGATCTAGGGGGCAGCTTGAGTGCAATGCAAGACAGCCAGGAGCACCCCTCATTATCTCTAGCTTGGGTCAAGAGTAGCCAGGTGCCATGCAGTACTTCCAGGTGCTGTGTCTACAACTTTGACTTCTTGGAGGTTTTGTTCATTTTACACAGTGTGTCATCATTCCCACTGGTGTGCAATTCAGTTTGAATCACCCTACAGCAGCCAGAGACTTTAGCAGGTCTTCAAGCATTTGTAAATAGTTGGCAATATTTCTTCAGTTTGGGGCATCTCATGTACCCCTATTTCTTATCCAAGGTCTACAAAAAAATACAAGAAAAAAACCAAAGCAAAGCCAATACCTCTAGACTGTTCACTGAGGCTGTGGATAGAAAGTGGAAAATTCTTGTTGCCTGGCTGTGGGTGCTGTGTGGGGGAATAGGCCCCAATCCAGAGGCCTATGCATGGGTAACACCACTATTATTGAAATAAAATTGTTGGCAGACAATATAAGCTTTAAATTTAGCAAAACTGTGCCTCAAGTCTGTCTAGTATTTTATAAATAGAAGTAAAATTTTGAAAATACCTTTTTCTTTTATTAAAGCTGAGATACACTTAAAATGACCTCAGGTCTTAAGAAAAGCAAATTACTTTTTTTTTTTCGATCCAGACAAATGCACTCCCTCTTGAGCAGTGGTCTAGATCTCCAGCTTGCTGCCACCACAGGGCATTTTAACCCTATAAAATAAAAATGATGTCCCCATTTATTGCTTTCCATGCAGCCTGGCTTTGACAAAATGCAATTTTGTTTGAGGACTACATGAATGTTTTTGTCTGTTTAAATATCTTGTGATCTTTGCTATAGGTTAACATGCTCATTGGCATAATCGTATTCAACAAATTGATGTCTCGGGATGGTATATCTGACAAGTCCAAAAAACAACGGGCTGGGTGAGTGCTTTCCTCTTCTTAGGCTGACAAGAAACATTGAATGTTTTGTTGCATCATTTAATTAGTGTTGCACCAGTGTGGATTTGTGTCTGCAGTGTCAGTATGCTTCCAATGTTTGACGTGCAGTTTGTACAATGTTGTATAGTACATGGAGTTTTTTCTTTTTTTACATCATAATGTTTATCTGTAATGTTGATGTATTCCTTTCCTAAACTATATATTCTGACCATTTGGCGTGTTTACCTGTAAAAACTTGGGTAGGGCAGTCTATAGGGACTGCTGTAAGCAAAATAAAGCAAAGCCTCAATTAAAATAAATATTAGGGCTGCCTATTTCATAAATTCTAGATGTCTAGCTATTACGCTGACCCCGTCTTCAGTACTTTCTGAGTCACCGACCTGGAACACGTATGCAAATCAAAAGAGTCAGAGTGCAGTCAGAAGTACTTATCTGTACACTTGTTCTGGGTCAGTGACTCAAACTAAGTTATGTTTGCCATAAAAAAATACATTTTTGCCCAAAGTACATGGCTTAGGTTGTAGAGTAACACTAAGGGATGTGAGAGATTCTGACCCAGGAGAGTTAAGTGCACACTAGAGACATGTTACTGTTCTGAAGTGTGTCAATGTGCATCTGGGAAAGCTTACTGAACCTTCCTTTCAGTTCACCTGAATAAAACATGGTGTTTGGGTACATTTAGTGCAAGTAAAAAAAAAAAAAGGAAGAACTCGATCCAAACAAAAACTTTGCAATAGCTTTTAATAACAGGCCACTTTGGATCTTAAAATATAGCCTATTAAAAATGTCTGTTCTGAAGCTCTAGGTTTTTGGAGCCGAAATGACTGCTAAGATGTAAATCCTTTGATCTCTGAAACAAAACCAGATACATTTGTTGTTCATGACCTCCACTGACCAATAATACAGCATGCTAAAGACGAGTCTTTGGGGTCAGAGTCTGTACACAACCCCACCCCTGCCCTTACATCATTTTGAAAAGAAGTGCCCATATTGAAGAATAATTTATTGTCTCTGTCCACCCCTTAAAGCCTAAACTTTTTTCAGTTTTAGATAGAGAGAAAAGGGTTTAGAATACTTGTCAGGTTTTTATTGCTGCCTGTAACCTCTCTATTTGTGCTGTTTACCATTATCACCGAGGGAGGAAATCTTCTACTCATGACACTAGTTCTACTGACTCTGGTGATAAGGAAAGCTTCACTTACTTTGGAAGGATTTCCCCTCACTTCCTGTTTTGGCTATAGGACAAGAAATTAAGGGTAATTTTGACAATGGAAAACAGATTGCAAAAAAAAAAAAAAAAATTATAGGATTATAACCCTACCTTACACTATCCGAAAAAAAAAACAGTTTTCCCTTCAGTTCTACTTTAAGAATCAGTGTCTGTACAAGCCCCCACCATTGATATCCATGACATACTGAAGAGGATTTGTCACATTTATGTATAGTGTTGTTTTTGCCCACTTCCTAATATTACTGAGAGTTAGTGTCTTTACACCGACCCCCCCTGCCAGCCCACACACACACTCTTGACACCTACACCATAATGAAAAAGAAGTGACCATATTCCAGAATACCATGGTGTCTGATCCTACCCCTTAAGATTGCTAGGAGTCAGTGGGGTTAATTTACTAAAGGCCAGTGACATGTTCATTTTCCACAGAACTTACTAAATTAGGTGAAGTTCTGCTGACGTCCATCATCAAATCATGTACAAGTGAAATACTGTGTTTTGTTTCTTGCAAGTGATTGGGTATTATTTGCAAAGTGAATTGTCACCACACTGGATAAGCTCTGGGAAAAATCCCCTTGCAAAGTGAACTGCTTATTTGCGTTCAGTAAATGAACCCCACCATCTGTACACTTCCCACCATTGGAAGTTATATTATGTTGAAAAGGGCTGGCCAAGTTCCTGAATATGTTGTCTGAGCCCAACCATTAAGATCACTGGGAGTTAGTAAATGAAGATGTCCCCACCACTGGCACTTACATTGTACTGAAAAGGTCACATTCCTCAACATGTGTTTATCAGCGTCGGAGGCTCCATACATAGTCAAGAGATCGAAAAGGTTCCCTGAAACTGCTTCTGAGTTTTCTCATTCAGCCAGCTTAAATGTGAAATGTAATCAGTGGAGTTCTTCATAAATGTAGTAGTGTTTATTGCAATTTTGCTCAAAGTGGAAGATAATCACCTTTAATGTGGCCTGGAGGAGATATGTGGCAAGAATGCCCAGACACATACTAACATTTCATGAACTAGTGTGCACTTACCTTACAGCATGCCTGCCACAGTCAGTCTTTGATTTTTCAGATTAACAACATTAACCAATAACTGCATAGTGTTAGGATGAGCTGAAGATCAGCTGTATTGGGTCAGTGCTTGAAGGTGACAGCAAGTCCTTCCTGCCTTTCAACCTTTTGGAAAAATGGCCATGCATCTTAGCCAGTCTCTCCTGTTCTCAATGATAAATGGTGGCAGGTACCAGCACTACACATGACAGGCAGATGCCTGGGGGGATTTCTCTAGCTAGTTATCTCCAGCTGCTTTTAGACAGGCTGATTACTCAGGGAAGCCTTGCTTCTTCATTACCTAAAGAGTCACAATGGGTAACCAAGCCACATCATTCTCCTTAGTAATCAGTCAATGTCTGAGCTGCAGGGATGTGATGGAACCCGAGCACATACCTTCTGACCTGTGGAATAACACTAGATCATGGAAAGATATGTGAAACTGGATAAATACACTTCACAAGGAAATAAGTGCACCTTTAAATAAAAACAGGATTTCTTTCCCTGTGCAACAAATCGGTCAAACATACCTCAGAAAAAAACACAAGCTTTACTCTACCTTGCCTGCCTGTGGCTAGAATCTGATGCACCCAGCTGCTGATAAGCTCCTTTGTATGTCAACGCCAATGACTGGGTCTGGTCATAGCAAATAAAATCATCTGACATGCACAGTAGCTGATCCAAAGATGCTGATTGGCATCATTTTCTATGATCTGCCACTGAACACAGCAGCATTTTAAACAGAGCAGGAGCAATGAAAATGGTATACACTGCAGTGGCCTTTGGCAATATAAAATTGATTGTCATATCAACAAAGGTACGTTTTTTATTCAAAGGTGCACTTGTTCACTTATCTTTTCTGTAAACTATACATGACCCAGATCCGTGATTTTGTAGTTAGTGTTTATTGGCCTACTGAAAATCCAATGCATATTTGATTATCTAAGCAACATTATCATGCTGATGAATTCATTTACTATTAATGCATGGAACATTATGTTACAGTATATACTGTATATACTGTATAAAATGTGTGTACATAATATTTGATTACTTGTATTACTAAAACTCAAAACACATTATTATATAGTTCAGATTTTTTTTATATAAAGACAGTCCCAGATTTATGGTTGAGGTTCTCATGTTTTAGGCATCTTTGTGCTTGTATGTTAGTATAATGTCAGCGTGTTTCTGTGTGTGGTGGTTTTGTACACTTCCTTCTGTCATGAGTGGCTATTTCATGTTTCAGAGATCCCAGGTTACTGTGTGCTCTCCTGACAGTACCTCTGCTCCCCAGTTTTAGCAATAACTGGGGTAATAAGGTTCTGCAGTTGTTGCTGAATGACAAGGTCAAATGTAACGTAAAGTTTAGCAGCAACTTCAGAGCCACAGGTTAGCTCAAAGCGGCCATACATGATGAGAGATGTTTGTTAAATCTGACTGATTTTCAAAACTTTCTAATGCAAAGAAACTCATCTTTTCATTACATTTATGGTAGTCCCAGGTACCTTTACCTGTGCACACTGGGGAAAAGAGTGTAGTGATATAAGACTTTAGCTGCACTGGTGACAATAGGGATTCTTAAGTCAAAGGGCAAAGTAAGATTTTCACTTGATGTTGTCCTTTGGAGAGTCCTGCATTAATGATGTTTTATTAGGTTTAAGATAGAGGAAGACATGATACTTGTACAAGGAATGTATAAGGACATGAAAGGATAAACTCAGGGCAGCTTAGATTAAAAAGTAACCAATCGGGCTGAAATTATTCAGCCAAAGACTTACTGTATTTCAGTGAGTGGAGAAACAAGAATAGCAGTGCTTGGTAATAAATCACTGTGCCTAACACACATGGTAACATTGGGGTTCATTTTCTAACACTGAAGAGTGGAAAAGCTGGCGCAGCTCTGCAGAGAAACCAATCAGCTTCCAGGTTTTATCTTTGTCAAAACTTAATTGAACAAGCTGAAGTTAGAAACTGCTTGGTTACCATGCGCAACTGCACCAGATTCTGAGTGCTCCGGTTATAATAAATCAACCCCAGTGTTTGGTAGGACAACTGCCCTGTCACCTTAATCAGGGATGTGTATGATTTATGCAGGTTATAAGGCTAGCTGCTATATAGTTTTGGATTCATTGTTTAGCCTATCAAAGAATCTTCTGATGGATCTTCATCCTAAGTGTGGCTTGACAATATGTCTGATTCATGGGGGAGTAGAGAAGAACAAGTAGCCTTGCCTTCTAATAGTAATTCATTTTTTTCCAAAGTGCAATGTTGTGAAGTAATGTTGTAAGGGCATATATACATTTTTTTTAGCCAGTGGTGGAACCTTATAACTTGGCTTGCTGATAGGACATGCATGCTTAAGCCCCTACTATTGATTGGCTACAAGTGAGGTGTAAGGTACAATTACCCATCTCACCTTTTGAAAATCAGCATGTCATAGAAATGATATGTGTCCCGAATTAATAAATGTATAAGACTAGTGAGACTGTCAGACACCCTGCTGTGAGTGTATAGTACTAAAGTAGTATAGAACACACTGGGTGAGAGGAAGATTTATTTTTTTTGGTCAGATATATTCCAAACAGTCTTCTGTGTATGGCCAGCCTTAACCGGAAAAAGGGGTGATGGTGATGGAGGTTCCCTTTCCTTGTATCCATCTCATGCTAACCAGGTGCTGCCTTCCTGCTAGTCTGGAGCTGATCTAACACACTGCCTTTTATTTCTCTCTCCCATCTTCACTCTTATTATCTCTCTCATTCGCCCTACACTCCTCTGTGGCTTCTTCCTTCTGTCTCTATATTCCTCTTATCTGCTCCTTCCTGTCTCTTCCCTGCCAACCCAACCTCCTTCATTCCCCATGTACTCTTATTCTGTATAATGGGTTTTATATTGATGTGTAAATTTGTCTTCTTTTATGCATGCATTAAACTGTATGTGCTCTTTTGCATGAAATCACACACAATATATGATCTGTGCCTTTTTTAATTTTGTATCACCCTTTTAATTTGTAATATTTAAATATATATTTATCCATAAATCTATCTACATCTGTAAATGTATTTTGGACCTGGCTATCTGTATTTTTTATCTTGCTGTTAAAATATACCTGATCCTCTTTGTCTTATTCCTGTCCTCCTAATGAACTGCCACTACTTTGCATGCTCCTGTGCTTGTTGTGATGTGCTCTTGCAGAATTGAGATTTCCTGCAGGAACCTGCCTCTGATTTGTTCCACATGTGGAGTGCTGCCCAGTGCAAAGCTATCTGCAGCTACTGCCAGCAACGCTGTGTTAGTGTCCTGTGCTTTGCCTCTGCCCCACTCTATTTGCACACATTACAATAGGACAAATACTTATTCACTTATTACTATGCAGAGGATAATATTTAGATTGCATATGTCACCACTATCAACCAAAACAGTGTACAGTTAGAGGAAGAGATAGAGATTCTTTCCTTCTGAATTTTAGAAATATTTCCACTAAAGTGTAATTCTATCCTTGTGAAAAATGTAATTATTTGAGTCACAAAATGAAACCATCTGATGTATAGTTAGTATGTATCACCTATAGTGTTCCCTTTTATCTATGCTGGATTTTAAAGTATCCAATGCACCCAGCTGAAACTTTTCACATAGTATGTGAAACTCCATCCAAAGGGAGTGCTCTAGTTTTGGATTGTTGAGTGTATAGAACATCTCTCAGTTTTCCTGATGTCTCTGTTCTCACTGGAGAGGTGTCTTCTAATTTCTTGTCTCAGAAACACAAGTAAAAGAGAAATGTCCCAAAATCTACAAGAAATTTCAACAGTTGTCACAGGGAACAGACATTCCCGCTTGGAGATTTGGTTCTACTCCTGTTCCAGTGATAACTCTATTATTTTAGATTTATCCCTTACGTTTTGCCCTGGTGATGAAGAAACTCCCCACCAAAGTCACAGACAGAAAAAAAAACCTAACAGAGGTTTTACTCCTTCCTCATTCTATGTAAAACTTTATTAGTTGGAGATCCATTTTAAGCCCCTAGTTTTCTCCTATTGGCTGAATCCAGAGGCAACACAAAACAGCAGGGAAACCATGATCATTTCTGCTAGAACACAATGGATATGTCAAGAGCCAATGAGTACACAAAGAGAATAAATAATAAATACTATTTTCAAACCTTAACTCAAATTTTGTCAGAAAGGTGAATGTTGGATTTAATTGACAGGCAAGGAAGGTTGTGCAAGAGGTCACTGTGTGTTAGTTGTCACCTGCACAGTTTGGTGTCTTCTCTGTACAAGTCCTGAGTAGTGTGCCTGTCACCGGTCTCTTCTATTGTTTCCGAAGCCACATTTACTCTCTAATTGGAAGAGCTCCGTTGCAGATCCTTTTCTAGTCTTTTCATGTGCATGACACCCATGGAGGCATCTAATGCTTCTGTCACTTTCCTGAGGGTAGGAGAGGTAACCCATACCAGCATTACCCAGCACACCTAACTGAAGTCAGGGGAAACTGCCACAAGCAGAAATTTGTCAGCACTGCGACTGCACACACCTAACCTGGGATTCTTGATCTTTTATCTCTCCTCACCCACACCTCTGGCATTTCTGTTCATGTCGCTGTGCATTTTATTGTGTTGCTTACCACTTGCTTGCTCTTCATGGCTCTCCATCTCTGTTAACCTTTCTCTCCTAATTACTCTACCTGCTTCAACTACATTTCAAAATTCTTTTACTTTTCCACTTTGTGTGTCTGTTCTTTCATTCATATTCCCCTTTCATATTATTTTCTGGGTTTCTGGCATTTTCATTTTTTATTTCATATCTTTTTTTTTAATTTTCTGTCATTTTATTTATTTACTTATGTTATTGTATTCTTTCATCCACATCTTTCCTCAAACTTCCCATTATCATTCTGTTTTTCTCTTCTCCCCTCTTCCTCTCGCTCAATATCCCTCCTATATGCACCGTGTCTCCACTCCCTTATCACAGGGCATCTCTCTGGAGCTCCTGCGTGGTACTTCCTCTCCTGGCTCTTACTTGGATGTCTGCAGTTCTAGCTATGACCGACCGCCGATCCATTCTCTTCCAAGTTCTGTTTGCAGTATTCAATTCCGTACAAGGCTGTGTGATCATCACTGTTCATTGCTTCCTGCGCCGAGAGGTAAAAACCTGCCTCCACTACCTATGTTCTGTGTTTCTACTACTTAGGTGATTCTGCAAGGGGATAGTGGTTTACATTAGTACAAGATGACAGATGCCTCACTTGGCTGGTTTTAGTCATATTAAGCAACAATCTTATTTTTATGCATGCATGAATAGAGAAACCTCAAGCAGACACTTTTTTGGGAAATAACAGTGAGACAGGTAGAAAACCGTGCCCAAATCAAGATGGGAGATAACTTAATCAACATATTTATATACGACTTTCTATACCTCTTTAGCTAGGTATAAACATGAATGGTTAGCCAAGCCTAGCACTGTTTCCTGATGGCAGATGCACATCTGACCAACCTCTAGCATCTGTGGGCAAATAAAAGTGAACCGGTGCCTAGACCAGCCTTTCTGAACATTTTCAACACAGATGTTGTTAGTGGCAACTTATCTAAGAAGCAGAAAATCACTCATTACTCAAGGAACCCCTAGCAACCTCTGGAGGAACTCTAGGGTTACAAGGAACTCTGGATGAGAAGCCCTTGCCTAGACTATGCACATCCAAGTATTTATATATTCCAAACAAGGAGTAAAAGTACTTAAAACCATGCCCTCACTCAGCTCTGTAGCTATAGGCATTTTGGAGAAGTGCATCTTCAAGCTTCACACCAGAGGAACTAGAATCACTGATCCTCACTCTTCAGTTCCTGTGGCAGCAGAAAACACTTTAATATAAACAAACACCAGGTGTAAGAGTTAGAAACTACTAAGCCCTAGTTTACACTTGCAGTTGGGGAAAGGAGAGTATAAATTGGTAGTTGAGCTCCCCCACCCTAAATTTGCAAAGGCAGCTGGAGGGGTTTGTACACATGCCCTGGCAAACACTATACCCCTATTGCATTCAGTTGGCAGTACCCCTGTTGACTGCGACCTATTCAATTCGCTGTGCCACAACCTTCAACAACATGTAGGGTTAAAACAAACAGTGAAGAAATGAGGTAACACCTCCCAGCCACCTGTCACACCCCCTCTGTAAAGTAATCCACTGCAGATCAACACAAGTGTAAGCAAGCCCTAAATGCAGACTTCAGAGTCTTAGTTATGAACTTTGAGTATAAATGATTTCACAGTATAAGCAGCTAGAGAGGTCATTAAGGGTTGATTTTTAAGCTCTTTTAACCACTTGTTAAGAATATGCAGATACTTTAATGTCTGTAGTTTGGCATTCATTTTAAGTCATGCCTGATAATATATTGTATGTCACTAGTAATGTTTTTTGGAATAATTGAAAAGAATGAGCGCCCGATTTCCAAAAGAATGCACTTTTGATGGTAGATTAAGAGGCATTTATTGAGAGTAACAACAAGTACATCACGCCATCGCATTTTGGGTGAAAAGACTCTCCCTTTTTTATGGCTGTTCCTGCACGCTATTAAATGGGGAAAATTACCACATTGGGTATATATTTTCCGGGTTTCAGAGGAAAAAAATGACACTGTCATTCCAGGGGCAGCTATCATTGATTCATTATTAGAATCGCAAATCCCATTGGCGAAAAAAGAGAAGCTGTTCTCATGAAAACTGTACTGTTTTAAACCTTGACCAGTCTATAAGTCTTTCTTATTGCACTAGGCTGATTAATTTACAAATCAGTGTAAAGGCTTTAAGCCATCAGTGGCACCTGGTACCCAAATTCCCCCTGTCATCTGCAGTCACACTGTGTGGTTAGACACATAGAAAAGTGGTGGCAGAAAAAAGACCAAGTGGTCCATCAAGTTGTTTTTTTTTGGTAACTTATTTGTCTGAGTATAGATCTATGTTTGTCCTATGCATGTTTGAAACCACTTACTGTTGACTGGCTCACTACCTCTGCTAGAAGTCTGTCCAAGCATCAACTCTACTTTTGGTATAATACTATCTAAGATTAGTTTTGAACTTTCCTCCTGCTGGTATGAGGTCATGTCCCCGTGTTTTTAATCTTGGTTCCACATTGAAAATACTGTCCTCCTGAACCTTATTCACCCCCTTGATGTATTTAAAGGTTTCAATCATTTCTCCCCTTTTCCTTTTTTCCTCCAGACTGTATTAAGTTCCTGAAGTCACTCCAGATATGTTTTATCCCTCAGACATTTCAGCATTTTTGTTGCCTGTCTCTGGACTCGTTCTATCTAATCAATATCTTTTTGTAAGTGAGATCTCCAGAACTGGACACAGTATTCTAAATGAGGTCTACATTGTACTAAAGATCTATATACAGGAATCAGGACCTCCTTCCTCCTGCTGGTGATCCACTTAGTGATACATCCTAGAATTCTATTCGCTTTTTCCACTACCTAGTCAGACTGTTTGCTCTTTTTCCAAATATCTGACATGAGGTCTCCAGAAATGGACACAGTATTCAAAGTGAGGTCTAACCAAAGACCTATATAGGAGAATCAGGACCTGCTTCTTCCTGTTGGTGATCCCTCTAGTAATGCTTCCTAGATTGCTATTCATTTTTCTCCTAACGGCAAATAGACTGTTCACTTTGCAAGTGCAGTTGCACTCTTCAGGGGAATTATTCCTAGAGCTTAGTGAAAGAGGTGACTTTCATCATCCAGTCATGTACAAGCAAAAAGGCCATTTTTTTTTCCTTGCACGTGATTGGGTAATCAAAGTAAGATTTAACTACATTCACTAATCTCTGTGTCAAATTCCCTTGCAGAATGTGACTTCACAGTGTATTTGCCTTTAGTAAATCAACCGCTACCTCTAGTAGACAACAGTCATTAGGATAAGGACAAATATAGGGCAATATGTGGAGCAGTCCTTTGAGAACAATATGTGAATTTGTCACAATGAACATCTAGGAGACCTTTCTGTATGCTGCTTTAGTCTTCCTAATCTTACTGCCAAAAATCTGTAATGTTAAATCATTTATGCTAATGTGATAAAAGTCCTGCAAAAAGTAGGAAATTATTAGCCCATAAATGAAGTGTGACCACATAAAAAATAAGGTGGCTCCATTAACATTTCATAAATACCTTGTGACTGCCGGGAAAGGTTGCAGTGGCCACCATGGCTGTGATTAAGGATCATTACTCTAGATGAATTGACTTGATAGAAGACTTTATATCCCTCTTTCTTTTGTGCTTCATCAACCAACAGATTGGTTGATGTATGAATGTGTTTAGTCACGCAAACTAGAAACTAAAACACTAGCAGTGTACTCAACTGGGTCTAGACCATTTGTAAATCAGGAGTCTGCATGCATCTAGTACCTACTAATTCACTTTGTCTTTCTGTGGGCAGATTCAAGAGGTGGTGAAGTGCCAAATGGGTGGGTGCCGCAGTGATGAAAATGAGGATTCTCCAAACTCCTGTAAGAACGGACAGCTTCAGATAATGGTAGGTATTCTATTAGCGCATAGGGTAAAATACCTTTGCTAGTATACAGCCAATAATAGAGAAGACATTCAACCATTCTATATTATATATTGGATTAATGAAACCCCATATACATAAATCAGCAATAATCAAGCATTTGGAAGACTACATTAGTACACAAAAAAAGATATAAAGGTTTTGAAATTCCAAAGTAAATCCTAATATCTAAATAATTTATTGGAGGGAGTACTTTCTGTTTTTTTATAGGAGTACATCAAAGCTCACACTTTCTAAGTGACAGACAGTAATGAACACAGGCAGTGACAAACAGTCACAGAACAAAAAAGGATGAACCTAGACTGTGATGAATGGACACAAGCTGACAAATACTGTTAGACACGGACAAGGATGGATAAGCACAGACTGACAGAGGCTGGTTTACTTGAGCAAGCTCAGGTAATGTGGCTCTGTCAGTAGCACAGAGAATGATCATTCAAAAGAAAGCAAGGTTTTAGTCTGGATTGGGGAGGAGCCTATGAAGAGGGTCGCGGGGCATAATTTGTAAGGTGGCAGGTTCTGCTTAGCATAGAAATACACCATTTTCTGAAGCTGGAGCAAGTTGTTTACACAGATGCAATTTATAGGAAGTGTTTTAGGCACTAAATGGAGTGAGTATATTAAGAATAACTATAGGACAGGGCTTACTTGCTTCATTTTCCTCCTTGCTCCCTTCTACCTATAAAATGAGTCATCAGAAGACTAAAGGATGTGTTTATTCATAAAAATTGCAAAGCTACTGTACGTGTCCTGCAAAACTCCATGTACATTTGTACACTTTGATGAATACTATGCAAGTTTCTCAACAAGTTGGACGTTCTTCATTAATACGAATAGCGTGGATCAAGAAAAAAAACCCATTATGGCCATGAGATGGAGCCGATGATCATAGGAAATAAATACTCGTTTACTATGAACCTCAGCATCCTCTAGTGGCCATTTGCAGTAATTGAATGATTCATGCTATTCTTATTACCACTCCGTTTTGCTGCTTTCACATAGAACAAATGTACATGCAGTTTTGCAGAACAAATAGTGCTGTGAATATTTTAGAAATACACCCCTATGTATGGCCTTTCATGGAGTCCTGCACATTTCTTTTTTGCTCGGCTTTCCGTTTATTTTCATATGGCAACTATACAACTCATATACATAAAATAAACAGTAAAAACGAACTAGTTTTTCTAATTGTAATTTTTCTAACTTAACATTTCATATCCATAATTTTGGAATCCTACTGCTTTCTTCAGAAGGACAATAATCCCCTGGAAAAAAACAGCTGCACAACTTAACAAAAATTATTCATACGAAGGCTTATGCCTGCACAAAGTTATTTCTAGTGAGGCTGGACAAATCCCAAGATTCAAATGGAAAAGGAAAATAACTGCCAAGAGAGAGAGACTGGCAGATTGCTTCATAAAGGGCAGAACGTGATTTGTCTTCCTGGTCCTGGTGATGTCCTGGTGCTAGTAGTGTTCAACACAGGATTGCTTGGATTTTGTATTTACACCTTTGTCTCCTATGTAACTATGTAGCTTTTGGAAATAATATATTGTTAGGGGTTAGGTTCAAGACAGTGGGCTATGCAAATCATTGCTTCATGCCCCATTAGCACTGGTGTATAGTGCAAATATAGCCCAATGTTAAAGAGTCATTTATTCCAAATTGCATATCAGTGCCTATAAGACACACAGACTGCACAGATTGTACAGTAGCTGTTTCAGACTCTTGGCTATCATCAGTGCAGTGTATGGAAACCATGGCTTCCATGACTCATAGGGCATAAAGCAATTATTTTCATGGCTCTGTCCACTATCCTGAAATTAGAAAATAATCCTCTTATTTTTGGGATGTGATGAAATGAGACATGTGATTACCTTCTAGTAATACACTAATAATTGTACAGTATTTGTTTAAAGTGATATTAAATGTTCGGGTTTTTATTTTTTTTTTAAATGTTATACTTATCTCCTGCTTTGCACAGAGCAGCCTCGATCCTCCACTGCTTAAACAATAAAAAGAGAGCAGCGCCGGATCCTCATTAGCATGTTAAGAACATGAAATGTATTAAGCAATAAAAATAGCTCACTTACATCTAAGGTACTTGGCATCCAGCATGGGAATGGGAGACAACACTGCAGAACTGTCAGTTATCATCCGCAGTGGCATTATCCTTAGCAGGCATGGGAGAAATTGCTTTTGACAGCTGTCAAAAAGCCACCAATGCCCAGTGTCTCAGTCCATTCCACTCAGCTTTGCAGCAACCCCTACACACTCGTGAGAGGAGGGGGCGGTACAAGGGGCGATCCTCCACTTCTCAGGTCTCCCCTCCCCCAGTGCTCCTTGCCCTTTCCACCCTGCTGAGTGCCCCAAGAGCAAGCTGCTTGTTCTGGGGGCACTTGTGTGTACATGCTCCGGAGCCCTGCTCTGTGTGCCTATAAGACACACAGACTGCAGCTCAGCTGCACCCTGCTTACTCCTTACTGGCTGTGATTGACAGCAATGGGAACCAATTACTCCTGCTGCTGTGTCTCAGTCAATGAGGAGAGAGAGAAACCCAGGAGAGCCGAGGCTTCTGTTCACATCACTGGAATGAGATTGGGCTCAGGAAAGTATTAGGGGGAGCTGTGGGGGGAACAACACATAGAAGATTTTTCACCTTCAGCCCTTACAACCACTTTAAATGCAAGCAGTGTAAATACATGAATTTGACCTGTTTTTTCCCCTGCGCAGTACAGCTCTAGCGTGAGCAGCACAAGGAGCCAGTCAGTTCATATGCTGACAAGGAGCATGATAATGGGAGGAAAGAGGAGAGTGACAGAGAGATGATCTCAACACTGTGCTGCTTCTACTTTCACTGTCCAGTCACAGGCAGGGCAGGTCCATGACAACCTGGACTCAAGTGAAATAGGTTGAATGATGTTTGCCATCATTCAGCCATGGAAACTGAGGACATTTAGTGACAAAAAAACAGTACTGTGGGGGCAGCTGTAGACTGAATGTGAGTATTGCAGCAAAAGTTATTTTTATGGGTTATTACTTTGTGTAATTTTATTTTTGGCTGGCGCTCTGCTTAAAACATTGAGGTTAGTGGTAGGAGTTGCTCTTACATATTTCTTTCCTGTAAGCCCACACCTCAAACTGCCAGCACAGGGCTCTCTGCTCTGAAAACAAAGGTATTTCCTAAAGAGTATGCGTATCGCCAACCACATATAAAAGGTGTCAAATATTCTGTACGTCCCTAGAATGAATTTTATCAAAGAATTGCTCCCAAGGTTATTCAATTTGGTTGTTTAGTGAAGCTTTTCATAGATAGGATTACAACTTCATTATCCGCGTTTAAAGAATAAGTCAGTCCTTTCATCCACAGCACCTTTTAGTCTTCCTAATTCTGGCATGTTCTGCTTTTCTTTTTAAGTGCCCTTTCACCTTCTCATTCTATGTTCTTCTTATCTGTTGTACTACCTCATTGGCTTCTCATCTTTTCATTTTTTAATTTTTTTTCCCCCTTTTTTCTTCTTTAAAGTGTAAAGTGTGTTCTAAACAGAGGATCCCAAGTTTTAGGAAGCTCACATGTGTGTTTCTATGGTTCCTACAGTAGATGCTGCTAGAAATATGCATGCATGCAAAGAGAAGGACCCGTTTAAAAAGAAATAGCTCTTTGTACCAGATTTACTGATGTGAACTTTTTTACTTAATGAATTGCTTATCTGACCTTTAGTCAATCTGGGATAACATTGGAAAGGGAGAAGGACTTTTAGCTCTGCGTTCATTTCAAGTGTCATATTTGCAGTTTTGTGATTTAATTATGTTAATTTATGTGGTTCTATAAATGCTTCAACACAGATCAAAAGAGGTTCTGCTAGATGGCTACCATCAAAGCTACGTAAGCTTCAAATGTACTTTCAGAGTGCCTCTGTACTGAGGCAGTTGAAAGCCGAATCATGTACAAAACAGAATCACAAGAGATCTGCAGCATTATTCTGAGTATTCTGCATTTCCTGGCAGAGATTTTATGCAGATTCTGCATTACTCCATGAACATATCAACCAAATCCACTTATCATCCTCTTCAAACATTTTCTCATCCTGCAAGTAAATAGCATTGTACAGATTTTTTCCCTAGACCTATTCTAGTTTACACACAAATTACACATGTACACAGACACAAAGGCACACCTGTGCATGATGCAGAACCTACATTTTTCATGTTGATGCAAGCTAGGAACATATGTCTACCTATCCTAAAGAGAACAAGGGCCTTTATGACTTGATCAGTGCTGGATTAAACTCTGTGGAGGCCCTTTTTAGCCCCCCTCTAAGGTTTCTGGAGGTTTCTTGTGCACATGCTCTAACGCAGGGGTATTGAATTAAAATTCACCAAGGTCCGGGCAGTAAAATTTGCATGCATCAGAGGTCCAAATCTCACATAGGCCCCCGTGATGCACTTTCGCATGCGCCAAACCACATGTTGCTGTAGTGCGATTTTGAAAAAAAGGGTCGGGGACTTCTTCAGGTTTTTAGCAGGTAGTGCTGGCCTACCCACAACGCATACACCAAATGCACATGTACAGATCTGAACCTGTTCTCACATCAGTGTCCTCAATCCCCACTGCACATCACAGTCCCCTCCTCATTGACTGCAAGATCCCTCTTGATGAGTGTCCTTATCTCAACCTTTACATTACCCCCCTCCACCCCTTTCACAGTAGTGTTCTCACACTTCCTTGACATCAACACCCCCCCCCCCCCCCCCACAGTACTGTCCTCTGCCCTCTTCACTGAAGAGTACTCTATCCCTTTTTACATCATCCCTCCACATTACTATCCCCAGACCCCCCCATGTTACTGTCCTCATCCCCCACATTACTGTCCTAAGCCCCCCCCATGTTACTGTCCTCAGCCCCCCTCAATGTTACTGTCCTCAGCCCCCCCATATTATTGTCCCCAGATCCCCCCATGTTACTGTCCTCAGCCACCCCATTACTGTCCTAAGCCCCTCCATGTTACTGTCCTCAGCCCCCACATTACTGTCCTAAGCCCCTCCATGTTACTGTCCTCAGCCCCCCTCCATGTTACTGTTCTCAGCCCCCCATGTTACTGTCCTCAGCCCCACTCCATGTTACTGTCCTCAGCCCCCACATTACTGTCCTCAGCCCCCCCCCCCACGTTACTTTCCTCAGCCCCTCCCACTTTAATGTCCTTAGCCCCCCACATTACTGTTCTCGGCCCCACTTCACACTAATGTCCTTAGCCCCTTTAACTTGCTCCCCCCCCCACTGTCCTACCTTGCACAGACAGTGATTGACAGACAGTGATTGATTGCAAGGACTGCCCTTCATCCTAGCAAACACCTGCGTGTTAACTTCGGACAGCTCCCACCCTCCATCCAGAACTGTTCTGCCTCCCGCTGTCAGCTCTGTGAGGATGAGTGTGAGACAGCTGTGGGAAGAAAAGGCTCTTAAATGGCAGGACTGCATGGGTCCAGATGGGACAGTGACTTGGTCCACATCCAGACCCCGATCCACCATTTAGTGATGCCTGCTCTAGCGCGGGATAACACTGAACTAAGTAGTGTGTAATCTGGCCACTAGATGGAGATGACCATCACTCCTGTACATTGCATGTACATAGGTCGCACCAAATTGTTTTACAAATTGACAAGCTGAAAGAAGATAAGCTTCTGAGCAAAAAAACTGTAATATGAACCTGATGTCTATAGTTTATGTACTTTAAAGTGGAACTTTACCCACAACAACTTGATAAAAAGTTCTTTAGCAAGAAAAATACATTCCACATTAATAATTATGCTACCAAAATTACTGTGTGCTGTAAATTGCCTCCAGCATTGTCCCTGTTTCTTCCTGCTGGAGGCTGCCATTTTGCTGAAGCCCAGAGCCCCTGAGCAGTGTAAATCTTTAGGCTGTTAGCAGATCGGCCTCTACAAATTTGGCACAACTTTGGCACATCTACTCCCACCCCCATGCTAAGCCTTTCCTATCTACCCTGTAAAAGGAAACAACGTATGCCCTATAGTAAGCCAGTGGGTGACATCCTCCAGGCTCTGCAGCCGTTGTCATTACTCTTTCCTCTGAACTGAAGCCAGCTGCTGGAGAGATCATGTGACCAGACATGAGCGACTTCAGAATAGGATTAGAATGGGGTAGGAGTAGATTTTTACTTAATTTAGTTTTGAGTGGAATTACTTTTTATGAAAGCTTCATTGTAATTTTCTTTAAAGATCAAATCAATATTATATAGATCTGTTGACTCGGGCCCTTGAACGGCGTGGGGCCCATAGGCCGGAGTCTATTTAGCCTATTTGGTAATCTGAACTCGACCTTCAGTCCAAAATGGAAGCTTTTGCAACCCAGTAGACAGCTTTGTCATAAAGAACTGCAATAAACTGGTGAAAAGGTACCATTTTTCAGGATCCAGACTTAAAGCTTATCTCGTGTTATTTAACCCCATTTTGCCCCACACCTACTGTATTTTTTAGAGATTCCTCTTTAACATACCTTTTCTTACATTAAAGACTAGCATATCTATTAAAGGAAGAGAAACATTTTTATACATGTGCTAGGATGGTATTAAAATGTACTTATATGTCCCTGCAGACAGATTTTGAAAAAGATGTGGACTTAGCGTGTCAGTCTGATGAGAAGGCCTCCTGGTACACAGCACATGGGGAAACTGGTGAGCTGAATGACTAAAAGTAAAATCTTTATGTTTAATGTAAACCATGATTCTGGACAGAAGCATTCAAAAGATTCAATCAGTAGGGCTTACAGAGACAGTAAAATGTATTCATGTGAGAATTTTATTAGGATGGCATAAGCAGACCAACTGCCTTGACCCAATTCAGAAACTGTCTTGTGGTGGTTTACAGGGTGATTTATTGTCAGTAAAACTCCCCTAGTTAAAGTAAAACTTCACTCTCTAAATCAACATTGATTTTTTTTAATCTTTATGCTGCTAGCATTAGTAAATAGATCAGGTATATCATATTTCCATGTTTAAAAATATTTTTTTACATTTCTTCAGTTACATTCTGCTTTCGAGGCCTAGGCAAATTATGTCATACATGCCCGGAGTCTTCAGGAGGGGAGGAGGGGTTTTCCCAACCAGGCACACCCCTCTGCCTGCATGCCGTAGCTAAGGGCAGATGGATTCCAGGAAGTAAATGCTACATGAATCATATGTGGCCACTGGCAGAAATGCTACAGTGGTGGTTTTTAAAGTGAATTCCCAGAAAAATAAAGTATGGAGCCATTTATGGATGGGCGAGTTTGTGTTAAATATTTTAAAATGAATTAGATAGCATTTTTGGTTTGGGGTAATCAGATGCTTAGAAGTTAGCTTGCAAGGTATTGGTAAAAATGTAAATCTGCTATTTCAGCCAAAACATGTCTTCTTTAACACTCACATAACACTGCAACCAACAACAGTAGGGATTGCTGTTTTTTAGTAAAATATCTTATCCTAAGTGAAAGCGTTAATAGTGACAACAACATTTTGAATTTCCTGAACCAAGCACTTATTTGGACTGAAAATGTATATATCTATTAGCTAGTTTGGTGGCATATGACGAATGTGGAGCAGTGATTGATGTAATATAAGTAGGGATGAGTAAATCTTCCTGGGTTTGATTTGCAGAGGGTTCATTGAATCCTGGTTGAAATTCATGAAACCCGAACGTAGACTAGAATCCTGATCATAAACGTTGGCCATTTTCAAGACTAATAAGAAAGCTATTGCCAAAGGACATGAGGAGCTGAGCACTACCGTAATGTTTATTTACCAAAGCAAAAAAATAAATAAATAAACAAGAACAGTACATTCTTTTCTTGGGGATGACATGGAATCAATCTGTTAAATTATATGTTTGAAAGATGCCTTCAAGCTGTATGTGGTTTTCATTGACAGTCTCAGAGACACCATATTCTGGCATCATCTTTTTGTAATTGATATTTAATGTTTACATTTAGCTTTGCTTAAATACAGCAGCAGCACCACAATCTGCTTCATTTCAACTTGAAAAAAGACTTTTGTAATAGATTTGTCTAAAACACACAATTTTATTTTACCCAGTAGTTCTAATCCTTAATTGAATAATGGAAGTAACTGCCTCAACTTATATAGAAACTATATAAAAATGTACTCTTAAAAATAAAGCTAGAGCCCTCAGTTTCATATACATTTGTCAATGGCGCAACTATTTATTAGAATAGCTTGTGGGCTTATTTTTTCATGAAGCACCACACTGTACTGTCTTAAAAGTTTAACAAATGCTGAGTGCACAAAAACACTTAATAAAACAACAACCAAACATTCCTCAACCCTCATTCCATCTTTTCCAAAATTATACCCAAAATGTTAAAAAAAATATAATTCAGGCAAATATTTAGTGGAAAATGGTCAGGGCAGTATATGAGCACTTGAAAAGGCAGCAAATAGCAAAAAGACAAGGCAGGTTTTATCTTGCAATAAAAATTAGAGTTTATTATCTGAGAGGAAATGGCCACAAATGTGTTGTCTAGACAGTATGTAAGCAGTTTTGCTAGGCCACAATATAAGAGGGAGAGACGAGGAAGGTTTTTTCTTGAAATAAATATTACAGTTTATTATTGAGAGACAATAGCCACAAATATTGTTCAGTGGTTGGAAATTGTGTAAGCAGTTTGGTAAGGCTTCAAGAGGGAGAGACAAAGAAGGTTTTATCTGCTTTCAAAATTAGAGCATATTATTTGAAAGACAATATCCACAAACATTCGACAATGGCAGGACAGTATATGTGCAGCTTGATAAGGTTATACTGTAGGCGGGAGAGAAGAGACAGGTTTTATCTTGAAACAAACATTAGAGTGTATTATCCAAGAGGATATAGGTAAAATATTTTTAAAGCAGAGCTATACTCATCTCCCTTTCAGTGAGCTCCCTGATGGCCACTGAAATCTTTGACTAGCCTTATTCTGGGTTTTGATCTTCAGCTGTTCTAATTGTCTGGGCCTGTATAATGCAGCTCAGTGCACAATGCAAACAGGCAGGTAAGAATACTTTAATGCAGAAGAGACACAGTGTGTGTACCTGTTCAAAATGATGTTTTATCTTAAAGTTCCACATTAAGTGACAGAGCACAGAAATTGCCAAAAACTTTGAGAAACAAAACAGGATTCACCCTGCAATAAACATTAGAAATTTGGCAGCTGAGGTCCAGCTGCAGAAACATTGTGTGGCACTTTTACAGTGCCAAAGCACCAGAATAGGCCTAGGAGAGGTGGCAGTAGCTGGTAATTGTGGCAGATATCAATATTTTTGTGGGGATGAATTATACCTATATTTTTAATCTGTAGCATCAGCAGCAGGGGACAGGTGGATTTTCTTCTCCAAAAAAAATCCTGCTGCTTCAGTGAAGGCCCTTTCAGTTAGTACACTGGCTGCAGGACAAGCCAGAAGCTCCAACGCACACTTTGCAAGTTCTGGCCAGTGGCCCAGCCTGGGCACCAAATAGGGGTTCTCACTTTTGAGGGTGTCTGCATCAGTTTTCAACCTGATATAGTCAGTAATAATGTTGCTAAAGCGTTGCCTATGAGTGTTCCCTGCAGTCAGTCTGTGGTTTAAAAAAACTCATAAAAGTGACCCTGCTGAAGCCACCACCACTGCTGTTCCTCAGGGACCAGAGGATTGGATTCACTATGGTCATGAGA
This sequence comes from Staurois parvus, assembly GCF_062004578.1. Classification (NCBI taxonomy): domain Eukaryota; kingdom Metazoa; phylum Chordata; class Amphibia; order Anura; family Ranidae; genus Staurois; species Staurois parvus. The sequence goes on from NW_028317941.1 coordinate 4,283,731, forward strand.
GGGGATCCTAGCAGTGTCAGGTAATGTGGGAAAGGGGTTCTTTCAAAGCTGAGCTGCTCCTCAAAGTGCAGCAAGTTTCATGCAACAGAGTACCTTGTTGTCGCTGTGGACAAAACTGTGTTTAACAATCTTACCCCACCCATGTACAACTCCCTGGGTATGGAAGGGGTGAAAAGCCCCCTTGAAACCTGCCCCATTTTCTCATTCTTGTCAGTGCCAGAACCCCAACCTTCCTCCTCATATTTCTTCTCTGCCTTATGCTGTAGCTACCTCATAGGGATGGTGACAGTATGCAAAGAATCCTGCTTGCTCTGAGACAGCAGCAAGTCTTTCTCTTCCTCCTGCTGCTGTGCCATCAGGGCCTCGTCTATCAGACCACAGAGTGTGTGTTACAGGAGGAACAAGGGAGGGATTTTATCATTATGTCCTGTCTTGTTACAGCTTACCATTCTGGTCACTGCCAAAATGCTCCACTTGTCTCAAATGATAAACCACAGAGGTGGTGAACAGAGCCCCAGCTTCTCAAAGCCTGGCTTTGTACCATAATCACACAATTACTTATTAATTGCATGCTGCTGCTGGTACAGCCTCTGCAGCATGGCTAATGTTAAGTCCAGGCAGTCAGTTTGTTTTGGTGCTACATTTCTGCCAGGCAAACACTTGGTGTGACTGCCTGGTGATGCCAATAACCACTCTGTCCTGAAGAAGGACCTCCTGGAATCCAGGGTACTTAATGAGGAACTGCTGGACCACCAGGTTGAAGACATGTAACAAGCAAAGTACATGTGTGAATTGCCCTGATGAAGGGCAGCCAGCAGGTAGGTTTGATTGTCACACAGGACCTTGCCTGAATGAAGATAGCGTGTCCCCTAGGTATACAAGCTGCAAATAAGGATGGAAGCATGTAGCCTGGGACACTGCATATGCTCTGGGGTGTTTGGAGGGGGGGGGGACTACTAGATGTCGATGGATGAGACCAGTGAGAAGAAGGAGGTACAGGTGACTGCATTGTCACCAACGTACAAGATATGTGGCGGCACAATCAATTCCAAATTTGTGCCCCATCCTGCATCCTTTTCAGTTGCCAGCAGATTACCCCTGTTCACCATGAAGGATATGCCTGCTGGACTACGTATCCATACTTTGTCACTGACAGCATACTCCAATGATACAGATACATTACATCCCACATGCTGGTGGAGGGCAGGGATGGTCTTCTCGGCAAAAGAATGGCAGCTGGGTACCCACCACTGTGGTGGAGCTGGCATGGGTGCAACTGCAAAACAGGAGTTTTGCCAAGCTATCATTTAGAGCCTGTGGATGTAGGTGATTTATCTACTTTTTACTTCTGCTCCCAACAGCTGTGGAAGAGATGATTACCCTGAGAAGGATGCTGCTGGAGATATCAGGGTGGGTGAAGGAGAGGCCACTGATGTTGCAGTGTATGTAGCAGGAGAATGTTGTAGAGTGGGGAAGGGGGGGCTGGAAAGTAAGGAATTAGGCAAAGAAATGGGGACATTTTGCTTCCAGAGCATAGGCTGCAGACCACAGCTGTGCTGTTCGAAGCAGATGTGTTAAAAAGGCTCACAGTGCAGAGCTGGGTGGACCCACCTTGGGGAAAACAGAAGGCTGAACTTGTAGAGTAGTGCTGCCAAATGGATTAAGAGGGCTATTCCCTCCAATCTTTTGAGAGCTGCCACTGCCCCTGGACAAAATCCTCTCTTGCTGCTGTTCTGTCTCTTCCTCAGAACTTTTCTTCTCTGCAATCATTGACGTTCACATATGGTCTGCCACATCATCATTCATTCACCCCCTTCTCATTGCTGGAGTCCACCTGGCAGTAAGCTCCAGCTACTGAAACATCACTGTCTCTTGATGCTCCCCTCCCTCTATGGTCCTGGTACTATCTTCCTCATCCTCGTTATATAATACAAGGAATACTTGTGCATGGCCAAGATCATTCTTTTCATTCAAGTCTGTGATAAAATAATTCTCCTGACTCCTCATTGTCAGTTTGTGGCACTATGACAGGATTAGCAGCAGAGGAGGAGGAAGAAAAGGATGCTTTAGCATTGCAGAAAACTGGCTCCCCTGCTCCTGGGAGAAGAGAGAAGAGGAACACTTTGTCAGTCACTCAATTAGTTTGTCTGTGTACTGTGACTGTATAGAGGTAGAAAAGGCAGACATGCCCTGCTTTTATATGGTATGGCCCAACCACTAATTTGTTTTGCAGAATCTGCTCACTCCCTACTACCTAGTATCTGCATGCAGTACCTTCTGCATTCAGAAACCACTGCCTCTCACTTTGGTGTACAAATAAAAAGTGCGCTAATTATTCACAAAACATGCAAGGATAAATAATAAAAATAAATAAATTAATAAATATAAACATAAGTCCAGCCACCATAACAGTGATAGTCCAAATATCAACGTAATGTCAATCTTGAAAACAAACACCCATGTGCAAATCCGACACCAGATGAAATGAATACACTCACCAGAGCTATATGCTGATTATATTATAAACCAGCATGATAGCATTTTACTCTGGGAGCGATGATCTGCAGGATATCCCAGTAGAGGAACAGCAACCAATAGTGATCCAATCAGCACATATGGAACAGCTAGGCAGCACATATGGAACAGCTAAGCAGCAAATGATCTTCCAATAACATGGGTAAAGCTCAAGGAATAAGAAGAGATATGATGGTGCAGTACGTTTAAAACCAGTAAAATTTTATTAATAAAGTATTGCACTCACAAAGAAGGTGTCTAGCCGACACCAGCAATGACAGCCTCTAAAATGCCACATCCACAAGGGAAAAACCAAGGGACGAACCTCCTGCACTGCGATCAACACAGCCGACAGCTGGGAGGAACATTCCAACGTCACGTCCACTAGGCCAGGCCCAACGCGTTTCATCGCTTGACGTCTTCAAGGGGCGGAGTGCCCCTGCATTCTGCATTCGGAGACCACTGCCTCTCACTTTGGGCCTGTCTGACATTTTTAATAAAGATGATTTCCTAAATTTAATGGCAGCTATGGCAATAAGGGGATAAATATTTGGGGCTTTGGTGCGCTCTACTTTACTGCACACATATGCAGTGACGTTCTGGAAACAAACAGCAGTTATGTCTATGTCAGCAACAAGTTTATACTGCAACCCCCAACATGAACATAACTTAGATTATTCAAATGCTCTAATAAAGGGATTGTACAATCAGATTGTAGTGTGTATTACTACCCTTAGATTGTCAGGACTGAGAACTTTGATCCGCCGGGAACCCATGGCAGTGCTGAATTTAAACCTCCTTCCTAAATATAACAGCTTGGTATGTGAACATGGGAGCTGTATGTAGCATGATTTAGGTGTCTGCATTGATACAGTATTTCATTCTGGTAGTACATGCCACAAAGCATTATTTGTCTCCATGTTAAATGTGCATTTGATTATGGAAGTTCCTGCTTATAATTTAAAAAAATACATTTATATTCATTTTCCTTTAAATATTTAGATGACCTCAGTTTAGAGCAAAGATAAACTGACCTGAAATGATTTTCCCTTGAAAAAAGCTATTGCATATGATTACCTTATATAATTAATAAAATATATGGTTCATATAAAAAACTGCAGAATTGCTCATTGTATGTTGAACACAAATACAAGGCATACAGAAATGTTTCTTTACAGTAAGAGCTGTACAACAGCTGTATTTGGAATAGTCTTCCACAGGAACTTGTTCCAGTCAACCCAGTATACTGTATTTCTTTAACAAAGGGCTTGATGTGTTTCTAATGCACAAAATATAACTGGCTATTATTAGTTATAAGAAATAAAATTGTAGCTTGTTGATCTGAGGAGTATATGATTGCCTTTGAGGATAACGGCTTTATAAGGTTTTTTTGCCTTCCTCTGGATCAGCTATAGGTTTAGGGTTTTAAGGATGCATTATTATTCTCTTTTGCCTGAATTTGATGGACAGGTCTCTTTTCTCAGCCTGACTAATTAAATAAAGGTTATGTGATAAGTGATGAGTGCTGTAAAAGTGTTGTATATCATTCGATTATATTAGATATTTTTCAGTTATTTCCATTTTTTTTCTTTTTTAGTTTTATTTAAGGAATTGAATGCATGTCATCCTTCTAGCGTGACTGGAGCACTATCCCGCATCTCTTTAGATGATGAAGATGATCTAAAACTACATAAAGGGAGTGAAGGCCTCAGCTTTTCCCACCTTCCAGGGAATCTCTCTTCTCAAGGAGGAATTCTGCTCCAGGTGCCCAAAATAACCCATAACCCAGTAAATGATCTCAATGATCCACTGCCTAAAAAAGAAATCAATGTGGAGCGTGGACCCCTTTATCTGTGCCCTGAAGGAAACATGTGGCCCTTGGACTTTGGTGATGCACATCAGGAGCAATCGTTAGAAAGTGAATACATGGTGTTGCCCAGAAGGACTCTGAGTCTCAAACCTTTCAATCGTGAACAAGGAAAACATAACCTGAGGCTGGCAGATCTGAACAAAGGGCGCCAGCAAGTGGACACAGATAGTTACCCCAATTTTCTGTCAGTGGACCACATCAACGTTAATTTAACCCCACCCTATGTACCTGCTCAGCAACAGTTTGGGTTGTCATTTAAACAGCCACCCTCTGTCCGGCAGATCCTGGCATCAGAGATGAATGAGCGGAGTCGCACAATGCCCCGCACGGTGCCTGGTGCATCTCTGAGCGCTGGATCTCTCGAGGTGAGAGGTGGAAGACACCTCTTTGTTTGTGTATGCAATTTTTGTAGAATGCTGCCTTGTTCACGCCATGTCTCTCATTTTCACTATCATTGCCCCGTCTCCTTTCACTGGTTCCTCTCCCCAATGGTGTTCATCACAGTGTACCCCCTAGCTTGCTCTGCTTCTGTTAAAAACACCTATTTCTGGTTTGTCCCAAACTGTCCTAGCTGCGCTTTTCCGTCATTGTGTTTATATGTACACCTTCCACCCTTCTCTCAATCCATATTCCTCCCTTCCTCCCTTTCTCTTTTCCTCCTCACGTAGAAACCACACCAACCTGTCCCTGTGTTTCTCCCTCAGCGGAAGCGATTGAGATACTCAGATATGGATTTTGAGGTGAGCACTTTTACCCACACTTAAGGCCTACATCTGCATGGTAGCACTGGGATTTGAGATGCATGATACTTTTTCATGAAATAAGCTACAAGGGCTGACAGCACTGGACTGCTGTATGTTAATGCTATAGTTGACTTTTTGCAGAAAGTGATGCACACAAGAAAAAGACACTCAGAGCTTTATCATGAATTGAACCGAAAGTTCCATACACTGGAAAGGTACCGGGATGCCAGTGCAAAGGTGCGCAAACACTGTCTTCACACTATTTGTCTCACAGAAAAAAATGTACACTGAAAGACAAGTTCTTTTCTGCCTTTTTTTATTTTCTTCCGCTAACATTGGGTTATTTTACCCGAAACTGAAATATGAAATAAATACTAAATGCAAAGATAGACTATGTGTAAAGAACTTCCATTTTACTAGTTTTACTTGCATTTTCCTGATGCAGCAATTGTGAAGGGAGTCAAAATAAGACTGTGCAGGCCAAAATGCTTCAGAGGTAGACCCATTGCTCTCAGCAATGTAATACAGCTGGTCAGACAAGCCCCTCCCCTGACAAGAGGTGTGTATTTTACTCAGCTCTTGTCAGAACAGGCCACTGCAGTGTGAGGCCTACTAGGTTTTTTTCGTTGCTAGAGTCATTTTTGCATATTTTTGCACATGTTTAAAAAAATAATTCTAGGCCTGAAGATTACGTAACACCCCGAAAACATTATATATTTTCTGAAAACAGACGCCCTAGAGAATATTATAATGGTACTTACAATTTTTTAAGTCACCCAATATTTTTGCAATGTTTTTTGAAACAAAAAGATTTCAGTAAAAATTACCCTAATGTTATTTTGAGGCACAATACATTGCCCAGTTTTTTGGTAACATATAAAAGATGAGGTTGCACCAAGTAAATAGATACCCAATATGTCAAGCCTTAAAATTGTGTGCACCCATGAAACAGTGACAAACTTTGGAACCCTCTATTTTTCATAGTGACTCTATAAAAGCCCCCTACTCCAAAAGGTCATGAGCTTGAATTATTGATCTCAATCTGGAGTGCACAGCGATATGTGAAAAAGTGTAGTGCAGTTCACGTTTTCATGCATAGGCATCCCCTACAAATGCATTTGTATTCATACATGCATTTATGTGGGGTTGGGGGGTGCTCAAAATTTTTTTTAGGGGGAGGGGGGATTTTATGTGTGTGGATGTAATTTGAATTTTGTCCACTTTCTTTACAACTTTTTTTTTTTAGCTAAACTTTTTTTTTCATTAGATAAGGGACAAAAAAAACCCTATGTAAGGCATTTTTTGGTGTCAGGTTCTTTTTAATGAAACATCAGGGGTCTGTGATAGTGCAGATCAAACCACATGTGACTACCGGGTCAGTAACAGGAAGGGGAAATCAACAAAGCAGACATTTTCTGATCTCTCTCTCCTCTACCTGGTGGCACCTGCCATGCTGGTGCCGAGTCCACTTGGTGGGGGCATGCACTGGGAAGGGATCGGCAGTGTTCCACTTTCCATGTTGCATTTGTTTTGTGTTACGTTATGCAAACTACAGCAGAAGAAATGAGACTCCTATTGCTGTAGCATGGTGGGGTTATATAGGGTTTGGTGGGGTACACAACTCAAATATTTTTTTTTAGGCAAATTTACCTTTTTTAGTATATTTAATGCAAAGACAATATTTCTGTGCCCAGTGACATTTACAGATTAAACTGCTTTGCACTAGTGCTTGCTCTGGTATGGGTAGCAAAGCCTCATCCATATAAATTAATAAAACACGGTTATCCAGTGGTTAATTTAGCATGAAAAACATCACAAACTTGCATGCAAAATCTCCTAGACTTGGGAGAACATTTTTTTTTTACTGAGGAAAGAAAACTAGCAGATCTCAAATATATTGTTTAGTATAATTTCAATTCATAATATTTGCAGCCATTTAGATCCCCTATACAGTCCTCAGCTCTCCTGATGTTTACCTATTGCCCCTGCTCCCTTTTCATTATATCATTCTGATTTGATATCCCTGAACATGATTCAGTAGGCAGGCATGCTGCTGTTAGCATGCTTGTTGCTCTAAGTACTACCTCATTGGCCATTCTACTACTGCTGTTGACTTGGTACCATTACTGCCTCTGTTTTATCTGACAACGCTGCCATGTCACTCTTCTGCTATGTTTGTAATTCAGAGAGACAAACGCTGGAGCATATCCTCCGGAGGAGCAGTGGAGAGAACCTCAGCCAGTGTAAGTAACATTATTTACTATGTCACAAATGAAAGAAGCATATGTGCTTCCCATTTTGTTCTTCTTGCACACCCTGCAGGCCTCTGGTTTTGCAAGTTTCCAGTGATAGCTTGTTTACTCCTTTCACAATCAATAAAGTGAACATGACATTATAAATGCAACTGTGAGTGACAGAATATGGTAGTCAAGCGACTGTCACTACTAGGACGAACATACGTAATTACTTCAATCTATTGTTGCTGACAAGTTGTTTGAATACAAAACTTGTTTTTCCTTGAGCAGTAAGCTCAACATCAGCCTTCGTAGGTGATGTTAATCAATCAGTTGTTCTAAACCAACTACATAGCATCTAACACTAACCTCATGTATGAGATAGACACCCTACGGTGCATTTCTTATGTATGAAGTTGAACCTAAAGAATAATGGTTTTGTACTCAAGCCAGTGGCTCTGTTTAATTTCTGTCTCCTGAAGATAATAAAATATTAATGCAAATCAGAGATTACTTTAATTAAAAAGAAAAGAGCAATTACAGAATACCCACTGCCGTGTGATTTAGTGCAACATTATTTTTCATGTCTCTTTGCTGTGTTAGTGTTAAACCTTTGTAATGACATTTATTACTTACCGGCTAGCTGAATACAAAGTGTAAATTACCAAAAACTGATATGCCAGGTGTAGATGAACCCCAGTTAGCTGAATCAGCCACTTGCTTATAGTGGCACTAAACTCTGGTATAAAAAGAAAACATTCATTCAAGTATGTGTTTATACTGTAGCTTAAAAAAAGTATCTTCTGTTACTCTCAGTCTTCTCTGAATCTCCAAATTCCTTTTATTTTGCTGCTGTGATCTGACTTCATGTTAGAGGTGGCTTCCTTCGTTCTCCATGGTCCCCCTATGGTGTCCTTTTATGAAACAGAGATCAGCTGCGATCCTAAGGATCATTGCTGATCTCAGATCATTAGTGGTTTAGGAAACAGAGATGATCAGCGGAGAACATGTTCTCCACTGATCATCTCAGCACACAGATGGCCAATGTTTGAAGGAGCGATGTCAGCCCTTCACTGGCGATCTGTGTTCTCCCTCCAGATTATCCAGCCCAGAGGTGGAGAATTGGGGGAACTGCAAACGAAGCAGCGGTAATTTACCGGTGCTTAGTAAACGGTGTTTGACTGATCTCTTACTGTAATCTTGCGAGATTACGGTAACAGCAGCCGTAATCTAGCATTCAAATTGTTTGTAGATTGCTTCTCTCCTCATTTGGAGAAGCGATCTACACCGCTTCATAAAAAGGCATTCAGAGAACTGTCTCCTCTGAGAATGCCGGAGAACTGAGCAGCGGTCATTTACCGCTGCATGATAAAAGTACACCTATATATAGGAACGTATTCACCATTTCTTGCTCACATCCCAAGATGTACTAGGGGCTATGGATTATGGAATATGGAATATATGTAGTGTGCATAAAGCAGTACACATGACCACACCTAACATACAGTACTCCTTCTAAACAAATGGAAATAAGGGAGAAAAGAAGAAGTTCAAGAGCTCATGGAGGACGGTACAAGAAGACTGAAAAACACAGTAAGAAATGATTTCATGAAAAATGATTACAGGATTATTAAGTAGTGGATTATTTTTGGAATATAATGATATTGTTTAGTATGACTTTAAGCCAAGATATCTCCCTGCTGTAGTTTATTCCACTCCCTACAATGGAGCCTTAGGCCTCAAGTACACTGCTGCTCCTAAACGTGAGTTTACAAGCTTTTGGGGTTTTTTTTTCCAAAGCCCCTGAACTCAACTCAGTAAAAGTCTATGCTTCTATGTACACATAGGCTTTTACCAGAGTTTTGGAACAGCAGAGTTTAGGGGCAGTTAAACGTTCCTCTACTGAACACAGAAGAGTTGGGTTCAGGAAAGGAGTGTTTTGGCCAAAAAACGCTAAACGCGGTGAAAACTCATCTAAACGCTAGCCATGTTTAGCGCTTCAGCGTGTCAATGGAAAATACTCTGGCCAATCAAATGAGTAAATATCCAAGCGCTAAACGCAGGTACCGCATTTACATTTTTGCGGCGTTTAGCATTTTTCTACTGCCAGTAGAGCTAAATGTCTAGGGGAGTTCATGTGTACATGAGGCCTTACTAGCTTTATTTATCTTATTCTGCTGAAAAAAGAAAGGTGTCATGCTCTCTAATAGAAAATGAATACTTTATCCACGAGAGTAATATAGTCTTGCAATGGCTACTGCAGTTAGGTGGAACTGGGAAATTAGAAACAAAAATTGTCAAGAAGAGAATGAGCAGTGGTTATACCCACCACTGTTAGGGAGTTAATTACTAAAGCTGGAGAGTGCAAAATATGGTGCAGCTTTGTAGAGAAACCAACCAACGTCCAGGTTTTATTGTCAAAGCTTAATTGGACAAGCTGAAGTTAGAAGCTGATTGGTTACCATGCACAGCTGCACCAGATTCTGAGTGCGCCAGTTTTGGTAAATCTCCCCCTTTGCATAATCAGTTATAAAAATTGTCATGTCCATTAAAAGTCTTTGGGGAGGATTTACTAAAGGAAAATAGACAGTGCACTTTGGAAGAGTAATTGCACTAATTTTCCCCAGAGCTTAGTAATTATGGTAAAAGCTCAGCTGATTTCCATCATCCAACCATGTGCATTAAAAAATGTTTTTTTCATTTTCCTTGCACCTGATTAGGTATGCTTTAAAAAGTGAAGCTGTACCACATTTACATTTAATAAGGAAAATGAGAGCAACTGCACTTGCAGAGAGTCTATTTGCCTTTAGTAAATCAAACCCTGTGTTTCACAGCTAAATTCAAAGAGGTATTAAAAGTGTAGACTTCATGCATTTCATTAAATTAATTTTTTACATGCAGATGCTGCGTTATGATCATAGTCACCACATACAGATGTTCTAAAGTATCCAGTTTGTGTATATATATATATATATATATCACCAGCTACTTTATTAGGTACACCTTGCTAGTACCGGGTTGGACCCCCTTTGGCCTTCAGAACTGCCCTAATTCTTCATGGCATAGATTCAACAAAGTGCTCCACAGAGATTTTGGTCCATATTGACGTAATAGTATCACGTAGTTGCTGCAGATTTGTCATCTGCACATCCTCGAACCGTTGGTACAAGGCAAGATGGATCCATGCTTTCATGTTGTTTATGCCAAATTCTGACCCTACCATCTGAAAGTCACAGCTGAAATCAAGACTCATCAGACCAGGCAACATTTTTCCATTTTTCTATTGTCCAATTTTGGTGATCCTATGTGAATTGTAGCCTCCATTTCCTGTTCTTAGCTGACAGGAGTGGCATCCAGTGTGGTCTTCTGCTGCTGTAGCCCATCTGCTTCAAGGTTAGACGTGTTGTGCATTCAGAGATGGTATTCTGCATACCTTGGTTCTAATGAGTGGTTATTTGAGTTATTGTTGCCTTCCTATAATCTTGAACCAGTCCGTCCATTCTCCTCTGACCTCTGACATCAACAAGGAATTTTCCTCCACAAAACTGCCTCTCACTGGATATTTTTTCTTTTTTGGACCATTCTATGTAAACCCTAGAGATGGTTGTGCGTGAAAATCCCAGTAGATCAATTTTTTAAATACTCAGACCTGCCTATATGGTGCCAACAACCATGCCACCTTCAAAGTCTCTTAAATCCCCTTTCTTCCCCATTCTGATGTTTGTTTTGAACTTCAGCAAGCTGTCTTCACCACCTCTAGATGCCTAAATGCATTAAGCTGCTGACATGTGATTGGCTGATTAGCAATTTGTACTACCAAGCAGTTGAACAGGCATACCCAATTAAGTGGCCAGTGAGTGTATATCAAAAGCAAACTGGATTTATGACAGATCAAAAGGTAATTTCTTGCTTACCAAACAGATATAAAAAAACACATTATGTAGTATATTTTCCAGACCAAAAGGGAGCAAAAAAAAAAAAAAAAAAACATGTTACTGTTAGAGTTTACATACAATGTAAATATATAAATATAACCCTATGGACACTTTCTAAAACAACTGCTAACACAAACATTATCAAATGTCCTAATCCAGACATCCTGCATACCTTGATGTCTGTGTTTGTCATCAGTTCTGGGACAAGGTCATCTAGTGCCCAGAGCAAACATGCCAAATTGCGCTGCCCCCCCTTCCCCCAAGATGTATGAGCATTAGGTGTTACCAAAAATCCCCCCCCCCCCAAAAATCCCCTCCCAGCACAAATCTTTGCCCCCATCCATCCTACCTCCTAACACAAATCCCCTACATTACTACTCCCCAAATTTCACCTCTTAGAACAATTCTTACCCCCTGACACCTCTCACATTCCCCCTCCCAACACAAATACCCTCCCCCAATCTCCTTGTGGTGCCCTCCCTCACTTCACAGTGTCCAGGGCAGCCACTACTCCTGCTCACCCTTTGTCCCAGCCCTGTTTGTCATGCTTTTAGATCATTAGTAGCTACAGTATGCTCTCTCCCGACCTTCTTTCATCATTGACAGCTATCACATGAAAAGTACAGTAGGTTTCTAATACTTTGAATTTTTACACATGTGTATGGCTAATAGAGGCGTATTAAAGTTATATACAAGTATTTACTTCTAGAAATGCAAAAGGCTATAGATGTTGGAAGCAATTAATAGTTGACAAGACCTTTTTCTTTGTTGTGCATATCACAGTTTATTTGAAGTATTGCCATATGACTTTATACTGTAAGCATGCTTGGTTAAAATGAATTGTCGGAGTCTTACATTTTGATTCATATACAGAAAGTGCTAGTATCTTCATTCTGGCATCCTTGAAAATACATACATAATTTTTCAATGTATTTGTACTATGATAACCTTTTTGTTTTCACCATGCTTAATATACTCATCAACATCATCTGGTTCACATACAACCATCAACATTTTAGAATTAGATATGTCTATTAATGCTATTGGAAGAAGATACATTGAATAACTTCTCCAAATTTAGACTGACCTATCAATTTACTAAGGTCAGACACATCTATCTGAAAACTAGTTTCATTCATTGATTTTTATGCAGTTTCATTTATCAACAGATTAATCTATTGACTGATTCATTAATTCATCTATTGATGTTCCCTCAGTTGCTGCTCTCAGAAATGTATTAATATCATGGTGTGCAGATAGTCTATTTTTCCACTGCTAGGAATGTCACCTATACAGACTACGAATGGGAACGCTCACAAGCTAATTAGTCTAATGATCTCCACAGGTGCATTTCATTCTATATTGGCAGCTCATATTATTAAGATTCATTGTGGTGTATTAATGGCATCTATTCTGAAATAATACACAGAATACACACACACACACATATATATATATATTGTATATCTCTTCTATGTCCTAAATAGAAACAGATTGTAATTATCATTAATGCATTGTGTGTTGGCAATGATATGGATCTCTGTTGCCTGACCTCTGATATTGACTTCTTAGGAGAAGACAAGTCCAGCTGGCCCCCATCAGAAGGTTTGGGATAGTTACAGAGTACGCTCATCACAGATCCATGACCGCTTGGGCCTACGCTGTGTAGACTGGGAACAGCCTCCACGTATATCCATGGATATGTCAGATGGCGATTATCAGACTGAAGTATAAGGCAATCTGTCCCTTTGCCTGTGAATTTATCAACCTCTTGGACTCCAGTTGATTGCCCTCATGTACCAGAGAAGTGGTATCAGGGTTTTAAGCCACAGAGGATTACACTTTGCTAATGGAGTACCCACTGAAAAATGCACTGGAACCTCTGCCTGACGATACAACAACAGAGTCAAATATGAGCAAAAAGGGAGAATGATGGTCGATAAACGGAAGTAGTGGCCTTCTGGAAGCGCAATTCTCTGATTTTAAGATGGTATATCCAGGATCACTATTCCTCTTTGATCTATAGAGGAGCCAAGCAGCAACAAGCTGTGATTTCTCTTTAAATGCACACATATGTTGTCCTGTCACACAACTTCCTCTGTTCTGCTTCCTGGACATTGCTTGTCAAGTGACCACTTTCTTCCAGTTTTTTCACCTCCCCCCTCTCCTGCCCCCTGCCATTTTCAGGTAGGGATGAGGAGCTTAGTCTTGTCATCATGAACTTCTAAAGAAGATCAGCCCAAATTGACTAATCTGACATCTCCAATTCCTTACTGATATTTCTAGGCAATTGGGCAGTGGAAAGGGGGTCAGGTGGCACTGGGTTTTAAAAATGCCTAGAATTTGTTTAAAATGAGATTAAAAAATAAAAAAAAAAACCTTTTGAAACATGATCTGAGGTAAGTTGTTGACTTTTTTAGTGTCTACGAATATTTTACACTAATATATTTAAAGTGTAATTCAAAGTGTATATTTTAAGTGTAAGTCAAATTCTAACTAAGGCTAAACCAACCTACTCCCACCCCCATTCTAAGACTACTATCTACTCTGTGAAAGAAAAGATGCCTATACTTACCTATTCTGAAGCCACTCTGGTCTGGTCACATGATTTGGTTCTAGTGCTGGTCACATGATTGGGTTCTAGTTCCGGATTGGGTCCTAGCGCCGGTCACATGATTGGGTCCTAGCGTTCAGCGTAGTGTTCATGTAGAGGAGGAACAATTGACAACGAATGACCCATAGTAAGCCTATAGGTGACATCATCACATAGGCTCTGCAGCCATTGTTGCTGCCTCTCCTTAACACTGAAGCTGGCTCTGGGACCTGATCATGTGACTAGACTGAAACAGCTTCAGAATAGGTAAGTATAGGGATCTTTTCTTTCACAGGGTAGATAGAATGGCCTTAGAATGGGGGTGGGAGTTGGGTTAGCCTTAGAATTTGACTGAAATTACACTTTACGTGGTCTTTTTCATATAGAATATGCCCACAAAGGTTAGAGGACAACACTGCAGAAACAAAAAAAAATTTGTAAAACGCAGCAATGGTCAAGACTGGTCAAGCCTTCTACATGGGATAATTATTCATAGTTACTTTGAGCTTGCCACTTAAACCCTTTCATAACCAGAAGTCATTGATGCCTAGATGCCCAGACCAAAGTTGACTGTGTCAATACACGTTGGATAACTTTCCTCATTTTTTTTTAATGTTTTAAGGAAAACAGGGCTTTTATTTGATAAGCCAGTTTACTAAATCTTCCGCTCTGTTTTTATGATAAAACGCTGATAGATGTGCAATTCTTAAATTAGTTTATCTTTTTTCTAATACTGCACTGCCATGAATATAAAGCTAATGGCACTGCAAATGCCATTGCATCCAAAAGCTGATAGTGTTTGTCTGCAGGCTGAAAATGTATGTTTGTTTGTTTGTTTTTTCAGATCTTCCAGCCTGCATGTGAACACTATGTTATAGATGATAGCTGACATAGTGATCATATGAATGAACACCACTCAAATTGGTTCCTGATTGTCAATGAGGACCTGAGCTGTTAGCGACACCTGGGATTGAGAGCCAGCAGTGCTCACCATTGGCTTCCGGCTCTCAAAGGGGAAGAATGTTTATGTATAGTCAACATTTATTAACATTTAATTTCATAAATTAATGCAATATAGCAATCATCTGTTTGATTGGAGCCCATCTGTATAGTAATATTTAGGGGCTCCCCCAATGAAGACTACCATCCTTTTGTTGTATGAAATGCTGGCAGAACTGAAAGCTCACAACAATAATGTAATTTCTCTAAGGTTATTCCAAAATACCAAGAAAACAGAAATCTGTAACAACAAATCTTCATTCTAAGAAAAGCCTGAGGAGGAACAAAAGCTAACAGAAAAAATGGCTAGTCCATGTTACTACAACAATGTATTCTCAACAGGCAGGACATGGACATCCTCTATAAACATAACTGTATGCGACCACCACACACTGAAAATACCATGTCATTCATTTTTAATATTCAAAGCACACTCACTCACCCATCCATCCATTTCTCCATGGTTTATTTTGTTGAGATGCAGTTCTCTCCTTAGTTATTTTCAGTAAGGGCACATGATTCATGCAGCATTTACTTTCCAGAATCCATCTGCCCTTAACTCAGGCATGCAGACAGACGTGTGTACTTAGCTGAGAAAGTCTCTCTCCTCCAGGTTAAACAAAAAAAATGCCCATGAAAACTCCAGTGATGTATGACATCAATTCAGCCTAGGCCAGAAACCAGGTAGCAATTGAAAAAAAGTAAATATGTGATAACTTACGATCTATTTATGAAGGCTAGCATCATATGCATTAGAAATGGTTAATATTGATTGAGAGTGTGTAATTCTGCTTTAAGAAAACAGTATCAAAATAACTAGAAGTAGAAGTAATTATTTTTAGCATATTTAGTGCATATATAGTCACTGAAATGTACCTTTTGTATTTAGTCATAATATTTTAATAACAATTATATGTCCTTGTGCTTCAAAATAACAAAATTCAAGAATATGGCAGAAATGTGGGATTAAAGTGCATAGGTAGGGTCCATAGCAGGGTGGATCCATGGAGGATATCATATCCGATACAAACTAGATCGCACAGCCGAACATCTGTCTTTGTACAGATGAAAAAATATAAGAATGAATGCACAATGAAGTTTTCGAGGGAGTTCTGTCTGTCTTACCATATGGCAATAATCTTATTAATAATATTGCAGATAAAACTGAATGGATCTGGTAGTTTCAACCAGCCTGTTCTGGCAGTGTGCTAAGAAATATATTCACTATTCATATATTTTATTGTTCAGGATTTTCTAATGATCAACCCCATCAATCCTTTGTACCATTTCCTTTACTATATTCATCATCAAATGTATGACTTGTCTGACCAATAGCTTTTTTAAGGCTTGTGTGTTTTTTACAACAACTGGTTATGCTCCTTTAATATCACTTTAAAGTACACACAACAGGCCTGTAACGGAAGCGTAGACAGGACAGAGCACAAGGAGAAGATGGGGAACACACAAAACTTTATTGAAGCAACAAAATGACAGACACTCAAAGGGGAAATGGCAGGGAGGGTGATGTGTGCGCAAACCAGGGACGATTCCAGGCACGGGGGGTCTTCAGCGACAGGCAGGCAATCTCCCCCCCTCGGGCAATAGGCGACAACCTACCACTGGGCAGGGGCCTCGGGCAACAGGCGGCAACCTACCACTGGGCAGGGGCCTCGGGCAACAGGCGGCAACCTACCACTGGGCAGGGGCCTTGGGCAACAGGCAGCAATCTACCCCTGGGCAGGGGTCTCAGGCAACAGGCGGCAACCTACCACTGGGCAGGGGCCTCGGGCAACAGACGGCAATCTACCCCTGGACAGGGGCTCGGGCAACAGGCAGCAACCTACCACTGGGCAGGGGCCTCGAGCAACAGGCGGCAACCTACCACTGGACAGGGGCCTCGGGCAATAGGAACACGGGTGGTTGGTGCACATACCAGGGACAGTTCAGAACACGGGTGGTCGGTGCGCACAGCAGGCACAGTTCAGGACACAGGTGGTCAGTGCGCACAACAGGGACAGTTCAGGACACGGGTGGTCGGTGCACACAGTGGGGACAGTTCAGAAAACGGGTGGTCGGTGCACACAGCGGGGACAGATCAAAACACGGGTGGTCAGTGCACACAGCAGGCACAGTTCAGGACACAGGTGGTCAGTGTGCACAACAGGGACAGTTCAGGACACGGGTGGTCGGTGCACACAGCGGGGACAGTTCAGGACACAGGTGGTCAGTGCGCACAACAGGGACAGTTCAGGACACAGGTGGTCAGTGCACACAACAGGAACAGTTCAGGACACAGGTGGTCAGTGCGCACAACAGGGACAGTTCAGGACACAGGTGGTCAATGCACACAACAGGGACAGTTCAGGACACAGGTGGTCAGTGCGCACAACAGGGACAGTTCAGGACACAGGTGGTCAGTGCACACAACAGGAACAGTTCAGGACACAGGTGGTCAGTGCGCACAACAGGGACAGTTCAGGACACAGGTGGTCAATGCACACAACAGGGACAGTTCAGGACACAGGTGGTCAGTGCACACAACAGGGACAGTTCAGGACACGGGTGGTCGGTGCACACAGCGGGGACAGTTCAGAACACGGGTGGTCGGTACACACAGCGGGGACAGTTCAGGACACTCACGGTACGCAGCTTGAAGACCCTCAGCGGCAGGCGGCTCCAGACAGGGACGACCAGCGGTCAGCGTTCCAGGGACAACCAGCGATCAGCAGACAGCAGCAGCTCCCAGGGCACTCAGCAGCAGACAGCTTCCAGGGACACGCAGCCACGGACAGTGTGCAGGGTCCCTCAGCAGCAGCACCCAGGGCACTCAGCAGCAGATAGGGTGCAAGGGTGCCCAGTAGACAGGCTTACAGACTGGCAAGGTCTCAGCTGTGGGGTCTGACCTTTGAGGAGAAGGCTCATGCAGAGCTGTGGAGATTCCCAACCCTGGGGTATTGCAGAGGGCTACAGTCCTGACCTTTTGGGGGTCTGCAGAGTGCGCAGGGGGGGTGGCTGGGGAGGCTCGGTCCCCCTCACCCGAGCCTCCCAGCATCTTTCTGGGAGCAAGATGATTCCAGCAGCATGGACAGGAACAGAGAGAGGAGGGCTGCTTCCTGTGCGGGTCTTTTGAAAACCATGTGGGACGCGGCTAGGTTGCCTCAGCAACGGCCGGCCCAGCCCTGTCCATGGAAGCTCCACAGACATCGGAATGTGCAAGGGGGGAGGGAGGGGTGGAGGGATATGACGGGGGATGGGAGAGGCACTGGCAGTCCGCGACAAGGCCACACAAGCCAATGTATAGAACAGCAACATTTTGATAAATCACCAGTCTGCCCCTTGATTTTTTAATTACAATTCTCCATGTTTTCAGTAAAAAAAAATAGAGGGGTTACATTAAGCCCTGATTCACATATATAATATATTGCCGAAAGTATTGGGAAGCGTGCCTTTACACGCACATAAACTTTAATGGCATTCTAGTCTTAGTCCGTAGAGTTCAATATTGAGTTGGCCCACCCTTTGCAGCTGCAGCTATAACAGATTCAACTCTTCTGGGAAGGTTGTCCACAAGGTTTAGGAGTGTTTTTATGGGAATGTTTGACCATTCTTCCTAAAGCGCATTTGTGAGGCCAGGCACTGATGTCGGATGAGAAGGCCTGGCTCACAGTCTCCACTCTAATTCATCCCAAAGATGTTCTATCAGGTTGAGGTCAGTCAAGTTCCCCCACCCCAAACCCGCTCATACATGTCTTTATGGACCTTGCACTGGTGCGCAGTCATGTTGGAACAGGAAGGGGACATCCCCAAATTGTTCCCACAAAGCTGGGAGCATGAACTTTACACTTGGCAAAATGCAGTCAGGCAAGTACTGTTCTCCTAGCAACCGCCAAACTCAGACACATCTAGCAGATTGCCAGAGAAGCATTATTTATCACTCCAGAGAACATGACTCCACTGTTCTAGAGTCCAGTGGCGGCGTGCTTTACACCACTGCATCTGACGCTTTGCATTGCACTTGGTGATGTAAGGTTTGAATGCAGCTGCTCGGCCATGGAAACGCATAACATGAAACTCTCTATGCACTGTTGTTGTGCTAATCTGAAGGCCACATCAAGTTTGGAAGTCTTTAGCTTTTGACTCATGTGTCATTTTACGTAGCCTACCACTGTGTTGCTGAATTGCTGTTGTTCCCAGTTGCTTCCACTTTGTTATAATACCACTAACAGTTGACCATGGAATATTTCACGCATGGACCGATTGCACAGGTGGCAACCTATCAAGTTACCACGTTTTACTTCACTGAGCTCCTGAGAGTGACCCATTCTTTCAAAAATGTTTGTAGAAGCAGTCTGCATGCCTAGGTGCTTGATTCTATACACCTGTGGCCATGGAGGTGTTTGTAACACCTAAATCCAATGATTTGGAGAGGTGCCCCAATACTTTTGACAATATAGTGTATGTGCAGGGGCGGACTGACCATTTGGAAACTCGGGCACTGCCCGAGGGCCCGGGGTCAGTAGGGGGCCCCATGAGATGCCCCTGGTACCTTTTTCATAGGTTTTTTTTAGTTTGGGCAAGGACACAGGGGCCCCATGATCCCCTATTGCCCGGGGGCCCCATGAGTTGTCAGTCCACCCCTGTGTATGTGAATTGGATGCGTTTTGAACCGCATCCAATTCTCATGATGTGAACCTGCAGCCTTTCTTACGGAGCCTGTTCATATATATGCAGACTGGCTGCAGAGTTATTTCTAAAAGGGTCAGGTGCTATTTTTAGGCCAGTTCAGGTGTGAATTTCAATGTCATACACTTTTGCACCTGAACAGCTGAACAAAGTCGCACTGTATGGGACTGAAATCATGTTGTCAAAACTGATCCACACATATGTGAACCCAAGCTAAATATAGAAACCTCTTATTTAAATTATATTATAAAAAGTGCATAGAACGATGTGACTCCTATATACATTATACTTACATTAAATGTTGTTTAAATGTTCTTTGGCCCTTGGACATAATGCACAGCTTTTCTGCAACCCCCTAATACTAAAACCTAAATTACCTACAACAGGCCTTGAAATTTCCACTCGCCTGCTCGCCAATGGCGAATGGAAATTATGGTGGGGGGAGTGAGCCCCCGGGGGCGGTTTTGCTGAGCAAGCTCGGAGCTCAGGCTGGATCTGTCATTGGCACTGGGAGCCATCAGACTGCTCAATAGCTGTGAAATAGTGAAAGCAAAGGGAGTGTATGCTGTGCTCCCTGCCTCCCTCTAGAGTGCAGTACCCTGGCTCTGTGAGTGAACAACGAAGTACTGCAACTTTTTATTGGGGTGTGTGTGTGTGTGTACATGTGTGTGTGTGTTTGTGTGTGTCTGCATGTACATGTGTCTGTGTGTATGTACATGTGTGTATCTGTACATGTGTCTGCGTGTATGTACATGTATGTGTGTGTGTACATGTGTCTGTGGGTGTGTACATGTGTCTGTGTGTATGTGCATGTACATGTGTGTGTGTGTGTTTGTGTGTATATACGTACATGAGTCTGTATGTACATGTGTCTGTGTGTATGTACATGTGTCTGTGCATGTGTATTTCTGTGTATGTACATGTATCTGTGTGTGTGTGTGTGTACGTGCCTGCGTGTGTATACATGTGTCTGTATGTGTGTGTGTGTACATGTGTCTCTGTGCATCTGAGTACATGTTTCTGTGTGTGTATGTACATGCCTGTGTGTACAGGTGTCTCTGGTTGTGTGTGTTTGTTGGTGGCGAGTAACTCTTAAAGCCTGGCTAGTAGCTCAGGACTTGAAATTTTAAGCCCTGACCTACAACATTGAACTTAACAAAGCACAAACATGACATGACGAAAATTAACATCTACAAAAAAAAAGGTTCACAGCCATTATTGTTATTGTTATTATTATTATTATACAGTATTTATATAGTGCCAACAGTTTATGCACCACATTACAACATGAGGGCAGACAGTACAATTACAATACAATTTAGTACGGTAGGTATCAGAGGGCCCTGCTTGTTAGAACTTACAATCTAAAAGGGATGGTCAAGAGATACAAAAGATAATGACTGTGGGGGATGAGCTCATGGAGAAAATAAAAATACAGTTGTTAGGTGGGGGCAGTCATGGAGGGCATTCGATTATGTGCTTCTCTAGGTCATTTTTTATGCTCCCCTAGGCACCTGTAGATTGGCTGTCTTGTAAGAGTGATCCAAATATCTCTACAGTCACCAGATCACTTTTACGGTACTGAGAAGGGCCGCAAATCACCTCCTGCCACCGGCAGAGCTGGTTCCTGGGCTCTCCCGTTTCTCAGGGGAGTCCAGGACCACAGTAAATTGCCAGCATCCCTTCACACAGAGGAGATGGAAGAACAGTTTCAGAGCTATCGTTCCCTGGCTGTTACAGTCAGGGAAGCAGCTAATCAAGCATGTTCTGCACTTGATCAGTTGTTTTGGTGGGCAGGGCAGGGGAGACACTGAATGACTAATAATCCACTGATGTTTCTATAAAGAGTACTTGTCAAAAAACTAAAAAAGTGTAAAAAATTACATTTGAATAAAATAAATAGCAACTTTTTTTAAAAAAATCGCAAATATGTATGTTTAAAATGTTTTAGTATACAGCAACCGTACTTTCTAAAAGAAAACATATGGATTACTGCCATTTGTGTAATGCTACCCTCATGAGGGCTGCTGTGTTTCTTGGTACCCCTAAGCTCTGCAGAGCAACACGTGTTTTCCACACTTTCATCCACAGTCCATTAGCTTGGTTTTTGTTATTTTTTTAGGGGACTATAACTTGGATAGGGTAATAGGGATTATGGGATGCCCAACTTAATTGAATCAAAGCATGGGGACACCTTCCTTCCTATTTACAGAAACAGATCCTGGACTGTTATTTTCCTTGAAAGCCATCAGTCTTTGCGGATCAGTAGCAACAGCCCATTATGGGCGAGGAACTAGCAGCCCATCTGAAATCAACTTAATGTCTTGTAAACTACAAGAAGAGATGTTTCCTCTCCCCTGTAGAACTGTCCCCAGCTCTCCACCTGCAGACACTACCAGCCCTCCTGGCTGCTCTGAAGATCTCCCAGGGCAAGGATAAAAGCTCTGTCCTTTGAAAGCTTGCTACATGTGGCAGTCTCTCCCCTTGAATCCCTGAGTGTGCTGATGTACCCACTCTGTCCTCTTTGCTCCCACTACTCCCAGGCCTTGATCCTATTCATGCCATACTGTTGAATGGATCCTCCTAAGCTAGCTTGAGCCTGCCCTGGAGGCCAGCCCTTCCTCCCAGACCTAGGGGACCCCTCCCAGGCTATCAACAGTCTCCTCAGCACTCCAACTTCCACCCAACTCTCCAGCTGGCCTGACTATCCCATATTTATGGGCTTGTCCATCACTCTACCAGGGCATCCAAATTTGGTATTGGTTAAGACTCCCACAAACATGCAGACTAGGTCTCCACCTCCTCCAACTACTGGCTTCTGGAAGGTTTCCATGGTCCTCCAGAACCAGGTAGAGGCGATAGAGTTCCAACCTGTTTAGTCGTTCAGCTTGACCCGCAGTAAGCCGACCTTAATCATACACTCAGACAGTTACCATGAGTCATACCCAATAGATTTGCCTACACTATTCTAGTAGCACATTAGAAGGTGCTACACTTGAAAGCTTCTTATAGCTTTTAAAAATGGCTTAGCATTTGCAGGCTAGCAACAATACATTCCAACACTAGACATTGGAACTTCTGTTCTTTGGATTAAAAAATGCTTCTCAGTGCTTAAGGAGTGAGTGTGCAAACACCGGGTTAAGTCAACAAAAGGGGGTTTTAACAAGAGTTAATGTTACAGGTGTCCCCTTTAATGAGATTTCCCTTCATTTCCTGTCCTGAAGGCGCAACAGGAAGTAAGAGGAAATCTTTTTAAAGTGAGAGGAATTGTTTCCCAAGACATTGTCACAGCAACAGGTGTCCCCATTGCAAGATGTATCCTCACCATCGTCTCTGGAGGCAATTGTAAAATGTAGATGTCGTAACTATTTCTGTCTCAGTGAGCCTGGACTCACAATGATATGGTGTATTCATGCAAACTGCTGCTGTGTGTGTTAAGTTAACAACACCCCAAAATCGGTTCACAAAACACGGTGCGATGTGCAGAATGTGAATACCCATGCAATCCGATTCTAGTGCGGACAATAAAAAGGGTCCTACACCTTTTTGGTGCGGATGTGGTGCGATTTGAGCCATACAAAATTACAGAATTCACATGTGATTTGCACAGTAATGTGGTGCGGTTCCTGTGTGAATTACATGTGATGTTCCGCACTGCAGAAGTGTGAAGCCAGGCTGATAGTTGTCACTGGACAAATAGGGATGTCAGCACTAAGAAACTAAAAAAACAAAAACAAAATGTGCTTTCAATTTATAACTGTATATGCCACTACAGTGTTGAATGCAGAGTATTTATTTGGACTTTAAACACTTGGGGGTTTATTTACTAAAGCTGAAGAGTCCAAAATCAGACTCCCTTCTGCATAGAAACCAATCAGCTTCTAACCTCAGCTTGTTTAATGAAGCTTTGGCAATGAAACCTGGAAGCTGATTGGTTTCTGTGCAGAAGGGAGTCTGATTTTGGACTCTCCAGCTTTAGTAAATAAACCCCTTGCTGTCCGGGGCAATTTTTTATTTTTTTCACATACCTTTTAAAATAAGTATTTTTTGCTAAAAAAATACTGAGAAGCCCAAACATTGTATATTTTTTGAAAGCAGAGACCACTGAAAATAAAATGATGGCTCAATTTTATATTTCACCTGATATTTGCACAAAATGTCAAGAGAAAATACACTAAATTGAACTTTAGTGCTCACAAACACAATATATTACTACATTTATGATAAAATATAAAATATGAGATCATATCGAGCAAATAGATACCAAACATGTCAAGACTCTAAATTGCATGCACCTGAGAAATGGCTACAAACTACTACAGTAAATTTGACTCTGATGTTTGCACCAATGCCTCACATACGTGGTGTAATTGCTGCTTACATATGTTCACTTTTGCATTTGCGTGTATGTGTGGGGCGGGGTGCTTTTAATATTTTTTTCTTTACAATTTTACGCTTTTTTTCATGTACTTTATTGCTATCGCAAGTGGTCTAACTAGCCCCTTCTGTAATAGCTAGCGGCGAAGGGGCTCTTCTCAGTACTGTAAAAGTTATTAGGTGGCTGTAGAACCACCCAGATCACTTTTACAAGGTGGCCGTGGACTGTAAAAAAAAAAAAAGGTACCAAGGTTAGGGCTGTAGCTGTGGCCCAGAGCTTGTAATAACCACTTACAGTCAAGACATATTTTCTGAACAAGCAGTAAAAGCACAAAAAACCCTTGTTCATTTCTTTAGCTGTGGCACATTATGGAGAAATTAGACTTTAACCACTTCAATACTGGGCACTTTTACCCCCTTCCTGCTGAGGCCAGTTTTCAGCTTTCAGCGCTGTTGCACTTTGAATGACAATTGCGGGGTCATGCAACACTATACCCATATGAAACTTTTATCTTTTTTTCACACAAATAGAGCTTTCTTTTGGTGGTATTTAATCACTACTGAGTTTTTTATTGTTTGCTAAATAAAACAAAAAATCTTTTGAAAAAAAACACACTTTTCTTCGTTTCTGTTATAAAATTTTGGAGATAAATAACATTTCTATAAAAATGTAGGTCAAAATGTATTCTGCAACATTTCTTTAGTGAAAATAATAATAATAATTGAATTTGTATTTTTTTTCAAATGTTTCTATTATTTTTTTTATTTTTTTTTGTGAACAAAGCAATACAATGTTACCATAGTAACATTGAACTACTCTGGGCAAGTGCTCAGGATCTTTTTATTTTTAACACATTATGATTGCTAATACCAATGTATTTCATTGATATTTGCAATCATTGTTACTGAATGAAACTGATTCATTCAGTCTTTTGTTGTGATTAGCTGTGATTGGGCAAAGCTGATCACATGATACAGATGGGCTGTGATTTGCCCTGTCTGTATCATGTGACTGCCTTGACCAGTCACAGCTAAAAACATTATTGTATACAATGGCTGGCATGACAGGAAGCCATCCATTGTATACAATTGACATGTGAGCTGCTGTGATTGGTCACAGTGGTCACATGACACTGGCAACGGGCCAGTGTAGTGATATGTCATCAGATGTGTCCCGTGGACACAGCCTGTAACAGATCATGCTGCTGCGCTGCCCCGCGGCTGTGTGAGTGGCTCGTTTTGACATGTGATCTGCTGTGATTGGTCACAGTGGTCACATGACACTGGCAACGGGTCAGTGTAGTGATATGTCAAAAGCTGTGTCCCGTGGACACAGCCTGTGACAGATCATGCTGCTGCGCTGCCCTGCGGCTGTGTGAGTGGCTCGTTTTGACAGGACATCATATGACACCCAGTCACAATGGCTAGTGTCTCGCCTGGCCATCAATCTGCTATAGGCCAGGCGGGAAGGTGTTAAAGTTCACAGAGACCCTAAAATCACAGCTCCTCATCTTATTATGGCAGCAGAAACTATGAAGCCTGTCATTCATCTAATGTAAACAATTACCAGGTGCTCACAAGTTGTAGACAAAGTAGAAAATGACTGAGAGCCGGATCACACTCCAATTTCTGCATCCTGGATGTGTTTCTGCATGCGCATTTACATGCATTTTTTATGCATTTCGGTGCTTGAGAAGCAGGAACACTGAGACAGAGCAGGCTGAGCAGACCTCACACCAGTCAACTACGCTTGATTGACGGAGTCTGCTAGCTGTCCTTCACTTACTGGTGAGCAATTGCTCTGCTGCCATCCATCCATCCTGCTGCTGCATTCTGATGATGGCAGCAGGAACACATTGCGAGGCTGCGCGTCTCTCCAGCTTTTGCTGTATTTTACCTGCTTGTTTTTCGGGTGTGTTAGTTCAGAACAGCTTTGCTTTTACATCGTACACCCGGCAGGAACTTTTGGATATCAGACTATGCCTCTCAAACAGTTTTATCGCCACTTTACGACTCATCCCTGAGATCTCCAGAACACCGGAGGCTACACCGGTTGGCCGGAAGTATACGCAGACAGCATCAAGATTATAAGCAAAGGCGGGGAAGTGGAACATCAAAAATGCGGCAAAAACTGGCATGCAGAAATGCATCTGGGATGCATCTGGACTGCGGTTTTTGTGGTGTGTACCGGCCCATAAACCAGACTCACTGATGATGCATTACATGCAGCTAGAAGCGTTAGTGGTGGCTCTTTTACTGCTTGTGTAAAATATGTATATAAACCTTTAGGTTATTATTATTATTATTATTATTATAATACAGGATTTATATAGCGCCAACAGTTTGCTCAGCGCTTTACAATATAACGGGAGACAATACAGCAACAATAATTGAATAAGTTCAATACAAGAGGGTTAGGAGGGCCCTGCTCCTTGGAGCTTACAATCTAGGAGATTACTAGAGACCATTCAATGAACTGGCAGCACATGACATAGACCTTGTACCATTTTTGCAACACAGCACATCACAAACCTTGGAGTGATACCGAGCCTTGTAGTGTGCTGTAACTCAAACGTGCACTAATTGAGTGCATTGGGATGCCATTAGAAATAAATGGTCCTGCAGCATACCAGCATGTGTTTTTTTACATGCATTTCTGCCTCGATTTGGTCTGAATGGGCCGTTAATGTCCATAGTCTGTGCAAAGGTTTACTTTCAGTAAGATAATTTGTAATTTTATAGTTTGAGGTCCTAAGCTTCACAACTCTCCTAATTCACCAGATCATGGCTGAGTGTTCACAGCATGTTTTTTTTTGTGTTATTATTTTTATTGGAGAAACAATACATACAGTACATTGTAATTGTAGCTACAATTACCGTGGTCCTTGGAAGCCTGGCTGGAAAAGTTAGCATAAACCAAGGACAAATTATCATCTCTACATTTCTGCTGTCATTTTAGATTCTCTTCATTGAATTATCTTGGCACCGTCTCTGACAAGTATAATAGCAGACCACGTGTATTCTTACAGCAGGAGATGTCAAGCAGAGGCAGCTAAAGCATGCCGAATATCATCAAGTATAGAATATATGAGTGTGTCATTTATCATGTATAGCAAAGAATCCCAAGATAAAAGAAAAGCCTTTGCAGAAACAAACCTGAAGTGCGTGGCTTGTCCGGGTCACAAGTCCTAAAATAATTACAAAAAATGGCATGGCACTGGATCAGCATAGTGGGTCATTTTAGGTTTCAGTGCTTCTAGTTTGCTGGATTATTTTTTTTACTTTTCTTCTAAACATAAGAATGCTTATGCCTATCTGTACATGAGATGGTATGCTCACTGTCAAGTACTTCTGATACATTCTAATCTCTTTGACTTTGCTCATTTTTCTAGATGTGGATTTTTTATTTTGTGGGGGTTATTTACTAAAGGCAAGGGAAGGTGTGCTTTGTAAGTGAATTTTCCCCAGAGTGAGGAAAAGTTAACTTTGCAGAAATACCCAATCATGTGCAAGGGAAAAAAATTAATTTTTGCTTGTATAGGACTGGATGATGATTTGATGAAGTCCATAGAGTTTCACCTCGCTTACTAAGCTCTGGGGAAAATTACATTGCAAAGTGTGACTTTCATTATGAAGTGAACAATCTACTTGTCTTTAGTAAACCAACCCTTGTGAATGGATGATATGTGTTGACAAGTCAAACCATTTTGGGCTAAAAGATCATAGCTGTATCAATATGCTAAAGAGACAAAAGCTTGGAGAGTTTTCAAACAGATATTTAGAGATCCCCTTGTCTGGAAGCATGCAAAGCTAAGCTACCCATTGTTTTAAATATGACAAAAAGAAAGGAAGAGGTACACCACTGGCTACAAGCAATGTTTGCAATACCAGTGGTAATCAATGGTGTAATGGCTTCTTTACATTCTTTTATTCAGATGTCCCTGATTCTATAAGATATTCTGTAAGACTCCACACAAAGGTTGCCAAAATCTTTACCATCAAGCCTGCACATGCACTGTGCACTTTCATGCATTTCTATTAAAAATTAGTCTAGAGAAGCCATTCTCAAACAGTGTTCTGTGGAACCCTAGGGTTCCTCCAGGGTTTGCTAAGGGTTCCCCGAGCTGTGGCTAACTGTCCTCCCATCTGATGGTACCTGCATAATTACAGGTCCAATGCCACTTGGGAGATCCAGCGGCATGACTGCAAGGGTGTCATTCTAGACACCCATCTAAGGGTAGCATTTTTCAGACTCACCATCACAAATATAAAGGGCATTTTCCCAATGACCTCTAATGGACTAATCTTACCAGGACTTCCCCAAGATCTGAAAAATATTTCAAGGGTTAAAAAGGTTGAGAAAGGCTGGGCTAGAGTGCAAATTTATAATAAGAATTGGCGCCATTTTGTGGAACTTGGCGGTGGTGAGAGCACTGCAGTGATTTCCATAGTTCACTTAGCTGGTTTCCTTATCTGCAACATCATTGGGCTTGATTACCATTTCTAGCTTGTAAGCGGCTGTCTATTTGAGACAATAAAGGAGCTGTTTTATACTCCACCATTGGGGTTCCTTTGTTTTTTGTCTTTTACATGACCATTTGAGAGACGATCACATAGGAGGAGGGAAGTTGGTTGCTTACCATTCATCAGCACCTGTATACCAACCATTTATCCATATCTATGTTATGTCATTGGGATATCCTGGAATAAGAGATATTGTGGTGAATTGGAGGAGGTGTTTGTCATCCAGTATAAAAGTTAATCGTCTTGTGGATAACAAATCTTAAGCGATTAAGACAACCATGAGAATGGGAGGCATATCCATGTGGTGAGTGCACACCCGAGAGGGGAACACTATATATTTTATTCACGTGGTGATTGTATGTGAATCTGAATCATCTTGGGATAAAAAAGGACTTTTCTTTGGACTCTTTTCACTTGTATGAGTTTTCACTTTGAAATTTATGTTTATGATATTTTGTGCTACTGAATCACTTAGAGGATATGTTGTTTATATAATAAGAAGCTCCTGGAGAAATTAATTAAAGTGCAGGGCACATGCACAAGCCCAGTGGAGAACACAATAACAAACCAATGTGCAGTCTCACCAGATCGCGGGTCAGATTGGCATTGGGGACTGGATGATGAGAGGGGATTACAATATAAGTGTAGCTGTACCATAGCTGCAGTTAAACATAAAGCTGAGTCTTAACCAAGAGTTGACATTAGAATTACAGATGTCTGGTACACATGGAGTACTACAACAACCATCATTACTGTATACTAGTGGGTATTGTCCACGATTCTTCATGGTTGTCTATGTAGTATACCATAGAAGTGCTAGAGCTGCAAACATCCAAGTCATCAGAATCTAACCAGAGCAAATCAAAATGCAGAAGACCTATAAAAATGCAATCTATAAAGCCAATCTAGATTCAGGCAAACAAAGCCAACAAGGTAGTCAGCAGCTAATACAGATAAATTCACCACTCTACAGAACTATCTGAATTACAAGTTTGTTATGAAGTCTAACACATGTATTCCATTCTGGAGACTAGACTAGTGTGTTAATTACTGTTCTTCAGAGCGTGAGGGCCCACTTGTGATCTTTGCCTTTGGCCCATTCATTTTATGTTGTGCCCTGTTAAGATTGTGAATTTGGCATGACTGAATTAAAAAAGCCAGTTTAGGTAACAAACTATCACACTACCTCCTTTACCTCATGTATATTCAGTTTTAAAGTGGAATTCACTGAAAAAGAGAAGTATTGCTCATTCTTTCCCTGTCCCCATGTTGCAGGTTTTATGGGGGTAGGGGGGAGAGAACACAGTATTAACTCCTGCTTCCTCAATACTCATCTAAGCAAGGATGACATCATTCAGCCCACCAACCTTCTGACCCTCGACTTTCTAGGACACATCACAAGTCTCAGGAGGCTGCAGGACCAGCCTGCCTGTGCACCACATGATCTTATGCACATGCAGCGGGGAGCCGGCTGTAATTGATCAGGAAGTCCCAGCCGGTTCCCAAATCCAAAATGGCGACCTAGCAGT
Source organism: Staurois parvus (assembly GCF_062004578.1). Classification (NCBI taxonomy): domain Eukaryota; kingdom Metazoa; phylum Chordata; class Amphibia; order Anura; family Ranidae; genus Staurois; species Staurois parvus. The sequence continues at coordinate 4,313,732 of NW_028317941.1, forward strand.
GAGAAGAATTAGCCCTGTGAAAACAGTGCTGAAAGCCACGCACTGGTAGGTACCTGATTTTTAAAAGTCAGCAGCGACAGTATTTCTAGCTGTTAACTTTTAATAAAAAAATTATTTCCTTAATATGTTCTTAAAACTATTACTGATTTATCAGTGAATGTTATTGGATGCACTTTTACAAGAAACAACTTGCAATTGATGCTTAATTGCAATTTTTAAAATAAAAAACACCAATGAGTATGTTGTCATCAGCAGCTGAAATGAGTCTGTCCTTCTGGATCTGCAATAAATATGAGAGGTTGTATGTTATAAGTGATTAATAGAAATCTTTTGTTAAGGCTCACTTCTGAAATGATTTCATCTCACCATCTCCACTATAACCCACTTTATTGATGTTCTTTTTAATCTCATCCAACCAGTGCTTCCCTAAGTAACTACTTTTTCTTTTATACCGCAGCCTATTTTGTTCAAACATCACCTCTATCCTAACCTCAGAGCGTTTCTGGTAACCCATTGACATTGTAAAAAGATAATCCAGCAGCCCCCTATTGCTGAGGTTAAATCAATGGAAAGGTGGGAGGTAGAGCTAGTGCAGCCTGTCTCTGCATGCAGTCAGCAGCTGGTAGCAGTTACAGGCTTAGTATCCCTCTGGCTGTTCAGCATACATGGGGCAGTGCTAAGCAAAGAGAGAGGGGAACATTCAGAGCCTAATGGAGGCTCCCATCTGTTTGTATTAGTTCCGGGTCAGTTCCTGTAGTGGTATTCAGAGATGAATGAGATTAGATCTGACGTCTGTGTAGGGCGTTTGTTTTATATCTGGAAGTTCTTATATATATATATATATATATATATAGTACATGAGGAGGTATTGAATGAGGTACCCTGGGGCAAAGAGAATAATTAGCCCTGGGAAAACAGTGCTGCATTAGGTAAGAAGTTGGAAAGACTGAGAACTTTGGGATTAAGGGAATAATCTGGGGATGAAAAAAAAGATATCATTAACTCTTTTCTTAAATGGATTATATGTACTAAAACTTCAGAAATGTCATAAAATATATTGGGAAATGAAAACAGAAGACAACTTTACATAGATAAAGGTGCTTTACTCAAATTATGTCCAATTATCTTTTGTGGTGGTACAGCCTGTTCTATTTCAATTATTAACAATGTTTATCTAGGTGGTAGAATCAGCTTGATTTCAGGGTGGAATGGAAGTGTTATTGTGAATTATTACTACTGTAGTTAGTTAAAGTGTATCTAAATCCAAAAATTAAAATGTTGCATTTAATCAGTTCTTACATTTTTTTTTTCTTTCAGTCTTTTTCATGCCAGGTAATCCTGCAATTAACACATTTCCTGCCCCTTTATGGTTACACTCATTTCCCCACTGTATCTACGCCATGGTTGTCACTGTTCAAACATGCCTGGTTTTGTTTATCTTTATTACATGGGGGTTGATTGTATTGTTACTGCAGTGCCTAACCCTAGAGGAGCCGCCAGTGAAGGTGGGTCCTCTGTTCTGCCACAACTCTCTTAACTGCTCAATTCCCACTGACACTGTATGACCGTTACTAAACCCAGGACCCTGCATTCACTACTGCCGTCTCCTACAGTACACACAGCATAGAAATGCAATTATTTTAGTAAATATAAACTGCTAAACAGGGGCGGACTGACAACTCATGGGGCCCCCGGGCAATAGGGGATCATGGGGCCCCTGTGTCCTTGCCCAAACTCAAAAAAGCCTATGAAAAAGGTACCAGGGGCATCTCATGGGGCCCCCTACTGACCTCGGGCCCTCGGGCAGTGCCCGAATTTCCAAATGGTCAGTCCGCCCCTGCTGCTAAATAACTTTTCTCATCAGCGGTTAGAGCAGTCTTGTGACATCAGCAGAGCACTGGTTAAAGCTTGTAGGAGGACTTTTCTTTCTGCTCTAGGAGGATGTGAAACCCTTGACCCTCTGTCTAGACAATGCTGATTGGACCTGTGCTGATCACGTGCACTCTCCCAAGGGGGAAAAAAACTCTCTAGCATACACACCAAACTGAGCATGTGCATGTGACTACGGATTCAGTCTGTATCAGGTGGTCATTTCAACAACAGGAGGGGCAGAGAAGAAAGGATCAAAAAGCCTTTTTACATAATGAAGAGGATTAACCCCTTAGGTTCCACAGTGATTATAAAAAGCATGCTTTACTGCATACACAGACTGATTTTAATGTTGTGGGTTTAGTAACACTTTAATATGTTACTAAACCCATGACCCTGCATTCACTATATCAAGCACACAGAACATGGAAATGAAATTATATAGTAAGCATAAACTGCTAAATACTTTTTCTGATCAGCAGTATATAGCAGTCTTGTTACTTCTATCAGTGTCCGGCCAAGCACTGGTCAATATTTTAGGAGGAGTTTTCATTATCCTCTGACTGTCCTATCAGGCTGCATGACCAATGACCCTCTGTCCGGACACCGCTGATTAGACCTGTGCTGATCACATGCATCCTCCCAAAAAAGAAAAACTCTCTAGCAATACACACCAAACAGAGCATGTTCAGACTTGCCACTGCTGCTCTGTATTATGGTAGATGAATTGGGGACAGTAAAAAAAGGGGAGGATCAGAGAAGACAGAATCAAACAGCCTTTTTACACAATGTGGAAAATTCTAATGCGCACTTATTCAAAATGCCAAAGCAGCGTGATAATGTCCACGTTATAGTAAATACTGCTAGTAAGAAGTAACAGCGGTGATAAGTCAATAAATTGAATGAAACAAATGGTGCTCGGTGCTCCATAATTTCAACTTGCTGGTGTAAGGATCTGGTACAATAATGCACTTACCAGAAGTACATACAATATAGGCATTATATGTATGTATGTATATGTATGTATAGCATATCCGTAGTCACATCTAGGTCTGGTCAGCGATTATGGCGGCATCCGGCACTAGGGTAGACACTCAGGGATGACACGACTCACACTCGGGGGTCACCTTAGGCTCACCGGTAGGTCCAACGCAGTCCAGACTCCTAATAGTACTCTCCGGAAGGCTCCACCTTGTAAGGCTCGCAAAAAACGAGCCGGGGGCAAGATAATACTAATACTGTAGTATGTTTTATTAATGTAGAAAAGATCCAAATAAACAATAGTGAACTATTAGTGAACTAATAGTGAATAGTGAACTGAATAGTGCGACCAGCACGTTTTCAAAGGGGGGACCCCCGAGTGTGAGTCGTATCATCCCTGAGTGTCTACCCTAGTGCCAGATGCTGACATAATCGCTGACCAGACCTAGATGTGACTACGGATATGCTATACATATAATGCCTATATTGTATGTACTTCTAGTAAGTGTATTATTGTACCAGATCCTTACACCAGCAAGTTGAAATTACGGAGCACCGAGCACCACTTGTTTCATTCAATTTATTGACTTATCACCGCTGTTACTTCTTACTAGCAGTATTTACTATAACGTGGATATTATCATGCCGCTTTGGCATTTTGAATAAGTGTTCATTAGAATTTTAGAAGGCATACTGGTGTACTATTTACCTAGCGCTGCATATTTGTTTTGTGACTTGTTACTGAGGTGCTGAGGATTGCCTTTTTATGCTAGCTGCTCTGTACTATACTATCAGGTTGCGCTCACCTTTTCATTTGATATATTGTTCCTCAAGTAGCATGTCCCACTCCACCTATCCACAACTGTACCAAACTCAAGCCGCACTCTGTGAATATCAATCATGTCACACAGTGAAAGTTTCGGCTTCAGCTACAGTCTCTGGCCTATCAGCCATATCCCTCTGACACGTTTCACCTGGACAGGGTTTAATCATAGAGACCTCTACTTTCCCTCTCTGGCGTGGTTATTATTCATAGAGTGCAACCCAAGTCTGTTACTTTTTAGGCATTGTGTTTCTTATCCCTGATCCTGAGTGTACTGAATAGGACTAGAGGTTAAAATGTCAATAAATGCTTTTGTGTAGAGTATTGCCTCTACAATTATTGTATGTGTGTTCAATGCTTCTTTCCAAAATACTTGGACACTTGCTTTGGTTTTCTTCTGTGAGGAAGTAGGGGAACTTCCTAATTTTTCTCTAGCTAGCTGTCCCACGAAACCCTCTACAGTGGCTTGTGGGGTGGCTTCAGTGGAATGAATGACAGCAGCTTTTTCTTCCCAGCTAGTTGCCCCATGTGACAATCTTAGACTGCTTGCAGTCTGCAAACAGAGTGATTGACAGTGGGTCTTTCTCCCCATTTAGCCTCCTTAGTTATTCTTTGGCTTGTGGAGTGGGGTTATTTCCAGCGGCTACTGCAAGGAGCCTCACTGTCAAATTCCTAGCCAAGCAAAGCAGCAGTGTGCTTCAATGTGCTTTATTTACAAGTTTCACTGAAATTGAGTTGTATTTTCATTTTGGTTACTATAACCCCACAGGACTGCAATAGTACCAGCTGGCTCTCTGCAGTGACAACTGGAGGTAGCATCGCAGTCTTCCTTTTAGCTCCAGCCACTAATTGCAGAATGCGGTATTGAGTATGCTGGGGAACATCATGTGATCTTGGTATAATATAGCGCCAAAAAGTATTTTATCATATTTTAAAATGTGGTCTATAGACGTTTACTTGTTGTTATTTGCCTCTTATATTCTCAAACTGGTTAAAATTGGTTTACATACACTTTTTTTTTTTTTAATCAAGTTTTATTATGGTTTTCAACAGCATACTCTGTAGGAATCCACGGGTGATTTAAAAGAATGTTGTCATTATAAGAAAATGGCTATTGCAGAAAGTTTTCTCTTAATGCACACTATAGGGCCTTTCTTCATTATTTGGTTAATTTCTGACCTGGGACAAGCATGCACATAATTAACCCTTGTGCAATTATCCCTCTGTCTGAACCCTTATCTATTAAACCCAACACTTAACCATCAACCTATGCCTTAACACCTGACCCTAAGGGCCCATTCAAATGCATTGCATTAAAGTTTTTTAGCTTGCTAGTGCGCATTGTACAATGAACAGACTGAAGAAGCACCAGGACAGAAATTTGATATGCACCATTTTTTTTTCAAATTAATGCAGCTCTGCAATCATTAACACATCACCAAATCTAAGCAGTGTCAGTACCTGAATTTGACATGGTGTTGGTCTCTCGCAATCTCTATACAGCAGGGCTGGAGTGTGAGAAGTAAAAGCAGTACATGGACCCAATCATGTGTTGACAAGAAGCATACTGATAGGAAAAAAAACAAAGACAAAGAGGTGAGGTCATGACTGTGCTTAACTGAATGCCACATGCTGGTGCAGGGTTAGTGTGACCAGATGTGTAAAACCACACTCAAGCCTATGTGTAGGAATACAATTTATCATAAACACAAGAACACAAGTAACATAATACATTAATGCAGCAACCTATGCCAGTGAACATGTGTGAAAAACTGGAAAACTAGCCATTAAACAGAGGAACAGAGTCAGGTGGGAGTACAAAGTGATAGTGAACAAGGCAGGTCAGGAATAGGGGCCAAAATGGGTAGCAAGTACAAACAGTGACAGGCCCAGAGTGTACAGGCACACAGATAAAATACTGAGGCACTGTGTAATTGTGTAGATGTGGTTAAATAGCTGGAAAACAACTAGTAGTAGACTTTGGAACTGCACCATTTAAGTTCAAGGACCACCAGCTGGTATCCTAGTTCCTGACAATGCCCCCCTTTAAGTAACAGCCTCAGAAATAGGTATAAACAAATGTGTCTGGGCAGGGGCGGACTGACCATTTGGAAACTCGGGCAGTGCCCGAGGACCCGGGATCAGTGGGGCCCCATGAGATGACCCTGGTACCTTTTTCATAGGCTTTTTTGAGTTTGGGCAAGGACACAGGGGTGCCATGATCCCCTATTGCCCGGAGGCCCCATGAGTTGTCAGTCCGCCCCTGCATCTAGGTTATGTTTATGGGGTATTCACTGAACCCATCATCAAGTCCAAAAATAACTACCTAAATTTGAACCCCACTAAAGACTATGGGGGGCAAATTTTGAAAATCAATTCTGTCCGTTTTCTCAAGGTTAACAAAAAAGAGATTGCCAAACAAGGCTGCACTGGTATAAAGAATATGGGGGAAACAGAAATCCTTTTAAGTTTAAGCTTGAGAGATGCCTTTATTCTGTATGTGGTGTTATGAAACTATATGATTCTCACAAACAGCATCATTGAGACACCATATTCTGGCATCGCATATTTTGCATGAATAATATTTTGTTTTTACTTTTACATTATTGCTTAGGATAAATACAACAGCAGCATCACCAAAATCTGATTTATAACAACTTGAAAAAAAGTCTTTTTAAGGTAGTTTTGACTATGACATCTGATTTTTAATCCAGCAGTTACAGGTCTGAATTGAACAGAGAAAGTAAAAGTCACAACAAATCTAAAAGCTATAGGAAAGTGTACTCTTAAAAAAATAAAGCCCCCAACTCTGTACCAATTGGCCAGTGGCAAAACAGCTCATAGTATAGTCTTTTTTTCGCAGTACCACACTACATTGTCTTAAAATGTTATTAAAATGTCAAAATAGAGTGCATGAAAACACAAAACAGTTCAAAATAACAACCCATGTTCCCTGAACCCCCTCCCATTCTTACGTATTCTAATTACTTCCCTAAACATAGACCTCAGGTTTGGTAAACATTGTCTAGTTTCAGAACAGTACACAAGTATTTGAATAGAGAGCAATTTGAAAGAATTTAGAGTGTATCATTCCAGAGACAAAACCCACAAATATTAAATATTCCCTGGATAAGCTTCATTAGGATGCAATGTAAGAGGGAGAGACAAGGCAAGTTGTATCTTGAAACAAACATTATAATAATTACTGTGTATTATTTCAAAGAGACAATAATCACAAGTGAGTGGTAGTTTTACTATGACTGATATGTTGTAGGCAGACCTATAGCTGTACTGTCTGCAGGAAATTTGTGACAAAAGCTAAGACTACAAGCTATATAAAGCATCTCTGGGAATAGCAGTTGCCTGCACTTGCTTGGCAGTGATATCCAGTGAAAAAGGATGGTTTCTCCCTCCAGTTCTCTACCAGCTGCCCCTGTACAAAAACATCCATATCTCATATTCTGCCTGTAGGCAGGTGCAGTCTGTGCTCCCCACAGTAGGTGGCACTGTGGTAAAGTGGCAATACAGTAGTGGGAGTAGGTTGTGGGGAACTTAGCTCATCTATGATTTCCTTGGGTCATCTATGAGCAACTGTTCGATTGGTTGGGGGTGCCCCGCATGACCCCCATGGCCATCTTAGGCAGGACAAAGCTTATTTAGGTCCCTGACCCCTATTTTGGTGCACATTGTGCAAATGGTTAGTGTGGAAAAAGAGTTCATCTGTTATGGATAGCACTATTGGCAGGGAAAGGTTCCAAAGGAATAGGGAATAGGGAAAGCGCAGGGACTATGCCATATCCAATAAGGAAGCTGTCACGATCGCATGGTCACCGCCACCAACATGCGACAATCGCACGACCGCGACTAACAGTAATGCGTCACGCCCGCGGCGTCAGACCCCAGACCTTCTCACCAAACTCGTGACCGAAGGACCGGCCGATCTAAAACCGCGGTATGCCGCGCGTAACAAGGCCACACCCAGCTGCACCCTGCACAGCGATTGTCCAGCTACAATCGGTGCCTGCAGCCTGAATGCGCTTGTTACTGGGTCGGGTTAATTACGCAACTAACCCTCTACTGCCACCACCGTCTTTTTTGTCAGAGAAGAAGGAAACTCTCGTTATCAGATATACACTATAATGATTGAAAAGTTGCCTGTCCAATGCGGACCCCGCAGGCCAATTGGGCAGAGAATTAAACAAACACAGTAGCATCTCTTCAAAAGGCAGGAATTCGTGAATTGCAAATAAGAGCTTAAAAACAGTTTAACACTTTCAGAAAGAAAGATTTATTACTAAAAGAGTCAAACAGGTGCAATAAAATATTTACAAAGAAATGTCACTAAAATATATATATATATATGTATATAAAGATATAGCAAAGAGATAATAGAAAGGAAGTTAAAGGGTTAGGTTACTTGCCAGCATGCCTTGGTTTGTAGATCCAAGTGCAGAGCAGGAAGGTTCTTTGATCTCCTCGTTTGATGTTAAGCTTAGGAGATGTGTTTTTCTTCTACCCAGGCTTGCCAGCCTGTCTCTTTTTTAAAAATCCCTCTGCAAGGGGGGGTGGCTCTGAATACTGGCCATTACGCTGTTTTGGGAGGGGTCAGGAGAACTCTGAATTATGACATGAAACATAGGGGGAAAAAAAAACCTGACTTGAGGAATGTTCATTTCATTCTGACATCTTTACTGTTAGGTTCTGTGAGGTTTCAACTTCTTTCAAGTCCAGGGAGAAGCTGCCTTATCTGTTTTATGATGGGTGAGCCTACACAAGGTCTGGGATCAGTGCTTCCCAATGCTCTGATGAGCTGACCTTATCATGATTTTAGGTGAGAAAGGTTACACTTTCGCAGACTGCCTGGCACCGGACTGAGGATGCCTTAACTTGGGTTGACCCCCCCATCTGTCAGGATATAACGTTTGCCTCTCAGGAAGGGAGGGGGTAGGGACTGTAGGACTGAGGAATACTTCCAATAAAAAGGAAAAGGGGAACTCCGCGTCCAACTCTGATGAGCAAGTTTGCTACAGAAGCCTCCAATTTGGGTTGGACCTGCCAGGCTACATTCCTTCTCCTTGTTGCAGAAGCTGACTGCATCATTAAAGCTATTAAATTTCTAATCCGGACGCAAGTTCTCACCTGCCAGGCCTGGCTGTACCTTGTTGGAACTTTTTCAATGCACAGTTCACATTACTCAACCTCTGTGTAATCTCTGACTCCAACGCACCACACTTCACTCTGCTTACATGCCTCTCCCCCTTTTCCTTCTTTCCAGTCTCTGGCAAAGAGAATCAGCAGTGGAGAACAGGCCAGCAGCAGCAAAATTAAAATTTATGCTCAAAATTACTAGAGACAGAAATCACAAGTAGGTGTTTTAGTTCAAGAATGAAGAGACTGCAGATGATGCAGTTAATGAAAACTGGCCAGGAGCAGGACAGTTTTAAATTACCATGCCCAGATGCAGGTGTGGATTCCTTTAATCCTTTTTTCCAACAATTCCCTGGGCTCCCAATATGTTTTTCTGTTTCCTGCCCTCAGGGGCTCAGATAAACCATGCCTGATGATGTAGAGATGGCTGGGCATGTGATCTGTTGACAGGTGACAGCAACTCATCCTTGGAACTGGCCCTGGGATTCCTCCAGCATCATACCTGGACTACAAGACCCAGCCTACCTCACTGTGAGAGAGATGCTACCCAGGTGCAAAGTGCAAGTCGCTGGTTTTGGTCTTTTAACTGAAGTAGTGATACCTCTCTAAATTGTGTTCCTATAGAGTAGAGACTGTTCTGTACTGCCATTTAGTGTCTTTAGTGTCTTTAGTCACTGTTCTTATGAGCTCTTGTCTGCACATCTTTTTAACATGGCTCTATACTGAATTCAAACTCTGCCTGTACTGACTTTGCTTGTATTGCTACTCTACTGTGCACCTATTTTGTGAAGTTCATCCTAAAACCATCTCTGATCATTTAGCCAATTCCACCTACCTGTCACACAATGTTTAGGTCCAAAGAGAAAAGAGAACTGGCAGGGTTTTTAATACAAAAATGATGAGACCACAGATGATGCAGCTGTAGAAAATAGGTCAGCAGCAGGACATTTTTAAACAGGGATGATAGGCCTATCTGGTATATGCCTAACTTTTATATTATATATGACAATAGGGGATGCATTGAATCTAAGTGATATAATGTGAGGTGTTTTAGATGCACACTTTTATTTCCACTTCAACAAAAAGCAGTTCCAGGAACAGGTGAATAATTGAATATTATGTTTTGAAAATGCCAAAATGTAAAAAAAAGGCCCTAACAACATAAAGTAAAAATACCACCCCTAAAATAAAAGCTCCCTTTTTTAAAAGGAAGCTTTGCAGCAAAAATGCAGTTTAACCTAAAAAAAAGCCCTATATTCGTAAAATAAAAACCAATATGTCCCCTAAAAATGAACACCCCCAAATAGTGCTTGAAACAAAAGCTCACATTATTTTAAAAGGAAAGCCTTGCTGCAGAACAAAAACAGTATAACCTAATATAATGGCTCCACCACATAAAATAAAAAACAATATGCCTCAAAAATAAATAAAACACCCCAAAAAACTGCCAAATGAAACAAAAGTTACTTTTGCCCTTTTGCATCATAGCAAATAAAAAAGAAAATTGCTATGGTTTGGACAGCATGCTAGTTGTGGCTGCGGACCTCAAATCAACCAAATCAAAAGAAGTAAATTAAAAAAATCAATTAAAAAAAGGCAGCAATCAGAACTAAATGACATTGAATCTCTCCCTATTCAGTGTGATAGCTTTTCGTATCCTTCTCTTTCCAATGCACTGATACTAGGGCTCCATTAATTTGCTGTGTGCACAATCTACACACAGGTTGGGATCACTGCATAACCATGATCATTCAGAGCCTAAAGCTTATCCCTACTCAGGATGCTCCAACACATTTTGGCTAAAAAAAACTGTATTACTGTTTGGCACTCCTGTAGTTATAAAAATGCTAGTCTTTAGGAAGTTTTACACATAAAAAAATTAGTCCAAGTCTATGCAGCCAATGTAAAATTCCTATATCTGTAGCATATGGTATTGCTGGTAAATCTGGGGTCTGAAACCACTGAGGGTTCCCCACCTCCAGGGTCTGGCAACAGGCAAAGTGTTCTGCTACTGGAAACAGGTTAGATTCCCTGCAGCCAGCATTTCGCAACAGTCTGGGTGCCCCAATGCCAGGTACTAGCAACAAACTAGGTGCCTTGTCGCCCAAATTTACTAAGAGATGCAACTCTATTCCCCATGTCTATCAAGGCAGCAGATACCCCAACTTTGGAGTACAGTGAGTTATTGGGAAATACAGAACTGGAGCCTTTGGACAATACAAAACCCTGATGCCAATGTGTTTCTAGGAACTGCTCTGACAGTCACCTAGTTCTTTTCAGGTCATTGGTTACCTGACTTGATTCCCCTAATGTACCTGGAGACACAGTCTTTCTTCTTACTAGGACCATCATTAGCCTTACAACTACCAGTTTCAGAGAAAGCTTTTGGACCACCAGACTTTGGCACAACAGAAGTAACAAGCTGTGACAGCTACTAGAAGTATCTTAGGCAAGACAGGCAACTCATGCCAGGCATGTAACAAAAACAGAGACTCAATGGTAGCAGACTAGTCAGTAAGGTCAACATTGACACTGCAGTCAGGCTGGATAGCAGTCAGAGAGTCAGTCAGAGAGTCAGTGGATTCAGGCTTGGAAGTTGTCAGGAAAACAGAGTAGGCTGGGCAGCAGACAACAATGGGAGCAAGGTGCAGGGCTCAGAAGCCAAATTGGGATGTGCAACCTTAGCAGCAGAGATGGGGTGCATGACTTCTGGAGTGAATACAGGGTGCAAAGCCTTTTAAACAGAGTTAAGGTGCAATAACACAGAAGCAGAGACAGGGTGCAAGGCTTCTAAAACAGAGGCAAAGAGCTGAATTTCTGGAGCAGATTCAGAGTGCAGGACCTCACAATCAGACACAGTATAAACACACACACACACCCATACTCAGGTTGAACTGGATGGACAAGTGTTCTTATTCAACCTTACCAACTATACAGTATGTAAGTATGCAGAGCCTATGGAGCAGCATAAAGGAGCGAAGCAACTTTAAAAAATGGTGAAGGATTCCACTTTGCTGATTAAGCGAATCTGTCCAAATCTGTCCAAAGGATGAATCTTACTTCTTAGGAAAAAGCCAAAGCCAAAATTGACAGAGAAGCAGATTGGGTAAAGGCTAGCATGTAGGCAGTCTGAACTGGAACAGCTGATGCAGAGGCAGACTGGCATTGAGACAACTGGTTACTAGACAGCTGAAGACAAGTTGGATAGGAACTGCTGGCATGAAGACAGACTGGATGGTAAAATTGGGCACACAGACAGACTTGACAGGAACAGCTGGCACAGAGACAGACAGGGCCACTGGATGGAATTGACACAGGAAAAAATTGAATGGAGGCAGGTGGGGGGTAAGCAATCAGGTTGGTCTGAGGATGGTGATGACACTGGCTTGATGGAGGATGGTGGTGACACAGAGTTAGCAAAGGCTGGACAGAAATATGTTGTTCTGAAGCAGAAACAACCTCAGATCAGATGAAGACTGAAAGTGGCAGAGAATCTAGCTGAATGGATTTTGTTGGTGGGAGAATTGGAAAGGCAGTGGGAATCTAAGAGTGCATGGCAGAATATGGTGTATTGCCATGGGTATGATGGTTGTCATGGGTTATGGGGATGCAAAAAGAAAGTTCAAGTGACTAGATAAAGTGGCTGAACAAATGATGGAGACACGTACAAAAGGCTGTGGAGTAGGATAATGACATATGGCTGTCAGTAACGTGAACTGAGTTGCAGTTGTTGTTGCTATGGGTAATGGAGATGCAGACATTTGGAAAGGCTACTATCTAGAGACAAGGATGGGTCAGTGTAAATCAGCTGTAGCTGAAGATGACATGTCTTATCAGGTTTGGAGCAGATGATGAACACAACTTAATCTACAATTCCCCTGTTTAACTAGAGAATGTACAACATCAATAAAGTCCAGCAGGGCCTCTTTAAAATGTAAGAACAGTGTTTAAAAAAACTGGGTTTGCCATCTTCCAACAATTACACCAGAGAAATTATCTGAGACACAGTAATGCCACATTTACACCAACAAATGGGTCCAACATCGATTACATGTAAGTATGCCTGAGGGTGATTAGCTATGGGAGGCAGCTCCATTGAAAGCAATGAGAGGCTGCCAGCTGCCACAGCTACTTGTGGCTGCTCGCATGTAATCTTTCATGCAGCAATCACCTGCAGACAGTCTGTGTACTTGTTGGCTCATTTGCAAGTGGCAATGTACCCTACAGACAAATGTCATATTTTACCATGTTTTTACTACATTTTTGCATAATGTCTGCTGCTTTTTGCACCTCTGAAAAAAAATGTGTTTCCCATTCAGTTCATTGGGGAGGTATGTTCTTGGTGAACCCTAAACATGCACCAAAAATGCAGCAAGTAGGACTTTAAAAAATGCAACAGACCCTCAACTGACCAATGTGAAGAATTCCATAGGATTTAATAGTCATGCGTTTTCAGCTTTTTTTCATGTTTTTTTCAACACAAAAATGGAAGAAAAACTGATCAGTGTAAGCAGCCTAAAAATACCAGACAAAGATCTCAGATCAGATTTAAATTAATGACTGAATTTTACCAAATGTAAAAACACTCGGATCAACATAGGAATAAGCCAAACAAATGCATTCCACTCGCTAACTTTGTCCAAAAATATCTGTTGGCAATATTAACTTTCTTCATCCACAAGCAAAATATAGGGGTCTGTTCATAAAGCATAGACTATGACTTCACAAACACTCGCTGGTGGAGAATCAATCGCTTGATACTTAAATGCAAACACATGCGCCAGTATGTTTTTCCACCAATGAATGCTTTTGAAAGTCACATTCTCTATTTTATAAATAGTCCCGTAACATAAGACATAGTTTGGAAGCATCTTGATACAGGGTTCCCACAAAAAAACAATTAAATACAAGCAAACAGATCCCCTGTGTAGCCAAACTGGTCATCTGGGCTCAGTATTATGCCAGGACACCATATGCTGGTATACCACAGTGCTAGTGTAAACAGATATGTGGAAACTACACAGAAAAAAACATAGTCTAGCCTAAGTGAAGAAATGCAATTTATTAAGCAGCCATGTACCCCCATAGTACATGGCTTGCTATGGCAGCACACTCAAGAGAGGAGCAGACAGCACCAGTAGGGGACCCCAGAGGAAGAGGCAAAGTGTTGCAAGGTGTTGCTCTGTGCAATATCATTGCACAGAGCAGGTACTGTAAATATAAACCTCTTTTTTATATCCAAACATATTTAACATATCCAATAAAAACATTTAAAAAATCAAATTTCTCCATAAATGTATAAAAATCCCAATAAGTATATTAATTGGTTTTTGCAAAAGTTATACAGTCTACAAACTATGGTATATATATATATATATATATATATATATATATACACAGTTGTGTTCAAAATAATAGCAGTGTGTTGAAAAAGTGAATAATATATAATTTATATACTAGTCATGGCGGGCAATCTAAAAATAACTGACACTTTGTGGGAACTGACTAACTGACGCTGACATGCAGATTCGTAGCTTGAAGTTTGTGGGCCCTGATGCAACAGTTGACCTGGGGTCCCCCTTCCCTCGTCACCACGCCTGTTCCTGTCCCACCCTAAACCTGAGTACCATGTGGCCGCCTTTGGAACTGTGCATGTGCAGTTCTAAAGCCGACCCATGACCATATTTTGTTTTACGGGCAGCAGTTACCATTCCTGCACATCTATGGAAAGGGTAAAAATTGGCAACCCTCTACCCTTACTCTTGGTAATGACACATGTTCTCCCCTCCCCTCGTTTTACCAAAAAAATGCATTGCCCCACCAAGGTAATAACAGAGGTCCTCCCCTCCTGGTTAAGACACATGCCCTGCCCCCTTCAAGTAATGACTGATGTCCCACCTCTAGGTAATGATAGGTGCCCTCCTCCTGGAAATTACACATGACCCCTCCCCCCTCCATCCTAGTAATGACCAGGGATTTTTTTCTCAGAAAATAGTTGCAGGTACTCAGCCACCTTCCCCCGGGGGGAGGTGTGAGCATTCTGCAGCAAATGGATGTGGGAAGGGGCATTAAATACCAGAAGGGTGCTACAAACCGAGTGCAGGGTCCAGGAGGGTGCTATGAATGGAGTGCAGGATCCAGAAGGGTGCTACCTACGGAGTACAGGGTCCAGGAGAGTGCTACGTATGAACTGCAGGGTCCAGGAGGGTGCTATGTACAGAGTTCAGAGCTCTACCCCCAAATCCCCATCCTTGACAGGATTGTCTTCCCCCTTCCAACACAAGTCCCCCCATCACCTCTCCAGCTATAAATCCTCTTACCCTCCCATCTGCTAGGTCAGGGGTCTTCCCCTTAGCTGACTTGCTGACACTGACTTAAACAGTGAATCTTACCTCACAGTGACAGCAGTCCTGGGCCAGCTATCAGACAGCTCTCTTGTCCTGCCTCAGTCAGCTCTGTGACAGACTGCTCAGTGCTCACCATTCCCAGTTGTCAGCACACACTCTGCACACAGCACAGACACTTCCTGGTCCTGGGCTGCCCTCATCCCGTCTTCTTCACCATACATGAAATGGCATGTGTGCCTCACAGCTTCTCCCCAGCCAATGACAGTGGAGGGATGTGGACAGTGGAGAAGACAAAGTGGAAGAGAAGAACTGGAAGACTGGAGCTCGGCGGTGGGGTGGATAGAGCTGGACTCTGAATTTTGTGGTGGCACGTATGCTGACATGCCACAAGCTCCCTGGAGCTAGGGGCCAGGTTGCAATTGCAACCCCTGTGACCTATGATGCTACGCCAATGCTAACATGACCAGTGACACTAATACAGTGACCAGTGCTAATGATATATATATATTGACACTGTACTAATGACACTGGCTGGGAAGTGGTTAACATCTAGGGGTAATCAAAGGGTTCTCTTACAAAGCGATCTGACATTTTTTATTCCCTGCTTTGCAAGGAGACAAAAACCACCACATCGCTACTGTCAGTAGACACAAATTTTGAGTTTCAGAAGACGGCTACATTCGTTCTATTTTACTCTATTCTAAGCTATTCTATTTTTTTATTCTATTCTTTTCTATTTTATTATACTCTATTCTATTATATTCTATTCTTTTATTTTCTATTCTAATATATTCTGTTTTCTTCTGTTCTTTTATTTTCTATTCTATTCTGTTTTCTTCTACTTTTTCTATTTTCTATTCCATTCCTTTCTATTATATCCTAATCTTTTATTTTCTATTCTGTTCTGATTTATTCTATTCTATTTTTTTACATTCTATTCATTTCTTATTATACTATTCCATTCTATTATTTTCTGTTCTATTCTATTAAACAGACTAAATAGGAATCATCATCTTATTCATTTTTATACCTTGACACACTGACAGCTCGAGAGGAGAGGAGGCCCGGTAATCGGCTTTCCGTGGAGGGGACATGTACACTGATCATCAGGGCACTGATGATCAGTGTGCCCTGATGATCAGTGTAGCCCCAGCAGTGCCACCTGTCAGTGTCCATCAGTGTCTTATGTCAGTGCTCATCAGTGCCTCATGCCAGTGCCCATCAGTGCCACATCAGTGCCACATATCAGTGCCTACCAGTGCACATCAATGCCACATATCAGTGCCCATCTGAGCTGCCTTCCAGTGTCACCCATCAGTGCCAGTCAGTGCCACTTATCAATGCCAATCAGTGCCACCTATCAGTGCTGCCAATCAGTGCCACCTATCAGTGCCAGTCAGTGCTGCCTATCACTGCCAGCCAGTGCCGCCTATCAGTGTGTATCAGTGCCACCCATCAGTGCCTGTCAGTGCCGCCTAACAGTGCCAGTCAGTGCCACCCATAAGTGCCTGTCAGTGCCGCCTATCAGTGCCAGTCAGTGCCGCCTATTAGTGCCAGTCAGTGCCGCCTATCAGTGCTGCGTATCAGTGCTGCCTTTAAGTGCACATCAGTGATGCCTATCAATGCCCATCAGTGCCACCTACCAGTGCCTCCTCATCAGTGCTCATCAGTGCCACCTATCAGTGTCCATCAGTGCAGCCTATCAGTGCCCATCACTGCAGCCTCATTAGCGCACATCAGTAAAGGAGAACAATCAACTATTTACAAAATGTTATAACAAAACTAAGAAAAAACATTTTATTTTCAAAATTTTCAGTGGTTTTTGGTTTGTTTAAGAAAAAATAAAAAACCCAGAGGTGATTAAATACCACCAAAATAAAGCTCTATCTGTCACAAAAAAATGATAAACATTTCATATGAGTACAGTGTTGTTTGACCGCGCAATTGTCATTTAAAGTGCGACAGCCCTGAAAGCTGGAAATTGGCCTGGTAAGGAAGGGGGTATAAGTGCCCTGTAGGCTTGTGGTTAAAATAGGCATACCTTCTGCCAAGAACAAGCTTGAGTAGTACTGAAGCAGGGTGCTGTGATGTTTTCAGAAAGCTAAATACAGAACTTTGTCAACCTCTCCCACCAGTCATGATCTGCCTGCATAGAGAAGCACAGAAATCTAGTGATGGCATCTATGCAATAAAACACAAAGAATTTATTTAAAATTCCATTAACATATTGATGATAGGAGAAAGAAGGCACTAGAGAAGGCAAAAAGTAAGCCATTTGAACTGCAGCTTTAAAGTATAGTTCTAGTTATTTCTTTTACACTGAATATCCAGAATCCACTTGTTCTTGAGATCCTACAAGGACTAGCAAAGTAGTAGAAATGCCATTTTAAGAAATGCAAAATATAACAAAATACACCCTCTTCCATCTGATTGTCAGTTACTAACCATTCAACACTCATAGCACATAACCTCTAGCAGTAGAGTAGTAATTGGTCACAGGAGAAGAGTTGTAGTGCTTCGCATTTACAGCCTATGTCCTCTGAGATCACTGTACCTATTCCTGTGAATTTAAATTAAATACATGCATTTCAATTTTTGTGTGTGCACCTGCATGTGCATCTTTCAGATATGTGTATTTAGCTGTAAAATGGACTTATATTAAAATATCAGCTTTAAGAGGAACGCTACAAAACATAAATTTAAAGTCCCACAGGAGGTAAGTTTAATGTACAAAATACATTAACCTCTGTAGACTCATTCACTGAATATTTTATACTTACAAAACTCATCTGTCAATGATTGTATTATCATTAATCATGGCTTCTGGCCCAAGGTCTCCTCTCTGCATTGTTTAAATTGAAGTATTTGGCCCCAGTATAGGTCTGACTTCAGCAATTCAAACACTGATAAGGGACTGGAAACTATGGTTAATGGTAATAAATTATACTACCTCCCATGGTACTTATGATTATGATCAAGGATATATGCTTCCTGTAGATTTATGCTTCCATCACCTATCGAGCAGCGATTCTATTGAGGTGTAACATCTTCTGTTGTAAAAATCAAAGGGCAAGGAAAGAGATTATGGACTAGAATGCTGGGGAATTTTGTACTTGGAAAATCGTACCTTGCATTTCTTCAAAATGTGAAGGGAGAGGACTGGACCTCAATTGGTTAATGTGGTCTGCGTTCATATTAAAGTAGATAATATCCTTTAAAAGTAGAGAAAACCTCTTTCAACTGTCTGCATTGGGATGTTGACTTCATCTAAGATTTGTTGAGGATAAATAAGTAGCATATATCCGAACAGTGATTCTTTAATGGCTAGCCCATGGCAAAAGCATGGCTTTTGTATAACTAAAGCTGGGTACACATGTACACCATTTTCGTTCAACCAGCAGGTTAAATGAAAATAAAAACCTGACAAATCCCCACATCGACACAAACGATGTGTGATACAGGCATCTCCCCTGCTGCGCTATTGTATTCTGTCAGGGGGACTCAGATCACAGATTAGAATGCTGGTTTTTCAGCATGATCGCTCACCAGAAACCAGTCGATCTGTTGAACAGACAGTAGTACACGTAGATCGAAAGTCCAAAGGTCGGACCAATTTTCAGTCCATGTATACTCTGCTTTACACCCCACAGACCTGGTCCCATAGACAATTACAGAATGCCATAACAGTTAAGACTTAGGCCCCTTTCATATGAAGGGTCGATCAGGTCTGCTTGTCAGGCAGACATGATCAGACAGTGCATTCACCACTATGGACCAGCAGGTGTAAACAGACTTGTGTCCCCTTTTGTCTAGATGGATTGAAGGGCAGTTGGGTGTAAATGGAAAGTGGAGTCTGTTGACTCCCAGCCACCCATAGAGTGGGCTCTGTCCGTGTCCATTCTGCAGAAACTGAGCGAACATGGACCTATCATCTGCCCGCTCTGCTCTGATCAGCAGGGGATCAGCTGATCTAATCAGAGTCTGCCCTGTGTGAATGGGGCCTAAGAAACATTACTAGGCAGTCAGTATAAAAACAGGAATTCACATGCAAAGATACCAAATAACAAGTATATTGTATGATGGCTACAACACAAATAGGAATATCCCTTTTACTAAGGTTATAGTCATGACAAATGAATATGTAGAAAATTTGCATAGAATTGGCTGTGCCCACTGTCCCTGATGTCCCAATGGCACACCCAGTGAAGAAACTGAATTATGCTTGGTGATCATAAAGTAGAGATAATATGATTGCCTGGTATTCAAAAATTTCTTACGGCCAGGAGAGCACTATGGCCTAGCTGTAAATGCACATCACATTCATACATTATCAAACTAATAATTTTGGCATCTGATTGTTTTGTAGTCATCACAGCGTAAAACATTACGGTTATATGTCTTCTTATTAGCATTGAGCACTGGAATGTATCCATGGCGGCTCTTAGTGAAGGCACTCTCAGTTTCCCCATGTTCTCTACACCTCCTTTTTGAGGACTGAGATGCGAATGAGTTAATTTCAGCGGAGGCTGCTCAGCAGACAGATGAACATCGGCTCCCTGGGATTGTGCAGGTCTCTAGGGTATTAATTATATGCACTGTAGAATTGTGTAGTCAGAGTATGTAGCTGCGATATTAATACACACTAATCAGGTTTGCTTTTCCAGTAAGATTGATAAATTGAAGTGGTGATTAATGTATTCCTGTCTTTCATTCTTAGGAGTCCTTTGAAAATCATGTAATT
This sequence comes from Staurois parvus, assembly GCF_062004578.1. NCBI lineage: Eukaryota > Metazoa > Chordata > Amphibia > Anura > Ranidae > Staurois > Staurois parvus. The sequence goes on from NW_028317941.1 coordinate 4,333,641, forward strand.
GTGTTATCCAAGGGTTAGGCTTTGTTTTCTATAATTAGATCAACCCAAAACATATCCCTCTCTCCAGGAATAGGTCCTGTGCATGCATTGATCATTGCGTGCAGCAGTGTGAGATCGTTTATGGAAAAATCTCCAATTAGAGAACACTCTGATATCTCGATTCTTTTTCCTGAGGGGGTTCGCAAATTTTCTCTCCCTATATAGAAACATTTCACAATGTCACTTATTATAAGGATCCAACACCGGATGAGCTGCTCAAAGAAATGCAGTTTATTCACAAAATTGAATTTTGTGACCTTTCAAATCTATTAGCTCTTTTTGCCTAAAGGATTTATTTAAACTTTTGAAAATGTTCTGATTTACACTGAAGGGTAATATGATCTCATATACAAGCTGCTGCATGGTGCAAGTGCATGCATATGGCCAGCTTTACTACACGAAATATCAAAGGAAGATAAGACACACTCCATTTCTCTTACCACACACAGAAAACCACCTTGATGTGTTTGGCTGGTTTTGAAATTTTACACGAACATTCTTAGTCCTACTGAAACCTTGCATGCTTTTTGCTTTTTCTCTGATCATTTGCCAGTTTCTGTACAATTAATAATGGTTTCATCCATCACAATTATGGCTGCCACAGCCTGTTGAACAGAAGATATATACCTGAAGATATTTTTTCATGTGACTCTTCTGAGTTTAATAAAAACGGCATTACGTCCAAAAACGACATTACGTGCATGGAAATATTATTTTTATTAATGCTTTAGTAAAATATACCGTATATATATATAAATATATATATATATATATATATATGCACTGCTCAAAAAAAATTAAAGGATCACTTTTTAATTCAGAGTATAGCATCAAGTCAATTGAACTCTTGGGATATTGATCTGGACAGTTAAGTAGCAGAGGGGGTTGTTAATCAGTTTCAGTTGCTTTGGTGTTATTGAAATTAACAACAGGTGCACTAGATGGGCAATAATGAGATGACCCTCAACACAGGAATGGTTTTACAGGTGGAGGCCACTGACATTTTTTTCCTACACATCTTTTCTCACTGCTTTTCACTAGTTTTGCTTTTAACTTGGGTCAGTGTCACTACTGGTAGCATGAGGCGATACCTTGACCCTACAGAGGTTTCACAGGCAGTCCAACTCCTCCAGGATCAATATGTGTCATTGACAGAAGGCTTTCTGTGTCTCCCAGCACAGTCTCATGAGCATGGAAGAGATTCCAGGAGACAGGCAGTTACTCTAGAAGAGCTAGACAGGGCCGTAGAAGGTCCTTAACCCATCAATAGGACCGGTATCTGCTTCTTTGTGCAGGGAGGAAAAGGTTGAGCACTGCCAGAGCCCTACAAAATTACCTCCAGTAGGCCAATGGTGTGACTGTCTCTGACCAAACAATCAGTAACAGACTTCATGAGGGTGGCCTGAGAGCCCGACATTCCTCTAGTGGGCCCTGTGCTCACTGCGTGGCACCATAGAGCTCAATTGGCATTTCCATTGAACACCAGAATTGGCAGGTCTGCCACTGGCGCCCTGTGCTTTTCACAGATAAGAGCAGGTTCACCCTGTGCACATGTAACAGACGTGAAAGGGCATGAAGAAGCCATGGAGAACGTTATGCTGCCTGTAACATCGTTCAGTATGACTGTTTTGGTGGTGGGTCAGTGATGGTCTGGGGAGGCATATCTATGTAGGGACGCACAGACCTCTACAAGCTAGACAATAGCACCCTGACTGTCATTATGCATCGGGATTAAATCCTTAGTCGCATTGTCAGACCCTACGCTGGTGCAGTGGGTTCCTCCTGGTGCACAAAAATGCCCGATCCCATGTGGTGAAAGTATGCAGGCAGTTCCTGAAGGATGAAGGAATTGATACCATTGAATGGCCCCCATGCTCGCCTGACCTAAATCCATTAAATCACCTCTGGGATATCATGTTTTGGTCCATCCGACACCGCCAGGTTGCTCCAGTCCATATCAGTGTAGATATCCAGCATTGAGGTCAAGAAACAATGGTATGGTCCAGCTTAGTTTCGTTACAGTATGTTTAGAGCACTGGTGTCAGTATCCAGCAAGTATCATGCAGCACAAGGTTTACTGGTAGAGACTCCTAGGATCAATACAGGGACAAGGTTGTCCAGCTTCCAGGGCAAGGAGCCAGAACTGCACTCTCCTCCCAAACCATTAATACATGCTAGAATGAGTGTATCACGCTGCGTACATTTTTTGCCCTCTTGCTTCACTGCACCCAGGGCAGTTGTCCCTCCTGCCCACCCCTTGTCCCAGCCATGCAAATTCACATTTCTTTCACATAACTCTGCCACCTATAGCTGCTAGCTGTCTCACAATATGTCATAGATCTTGCTAAGCATGAGAGACACTCTTCCAGGCACATGGACTTCTCATAATGTGCTCTACAGGGTCCCTCTACCAGGGACCTGGCAATCATATACCTAGCAACCATATAGTACACTCTGCTAAGGACATGGTAGCTGCATGGGGACTGTATCCCCACCAAGGACATTGCGACAACATGAAATGCTCTGACATATTCAAGCATTGTCACATTATGATGGGTGATGGTCTCAATGTTCTGACATACTGGTATATACTGACAGTATCTTCTTCTGACACAGACATTTGCTAAGACAGGAAGGAAACTACATATATACACTATACTAAGACTAATAGTTAGTGTACAGCAGAACTATCCACTGGTGTTAGCCTGTGAGCATCACGGCTCATAGTAGTCAATAGTGGAGAGGCAAAGCTTGACACCAGAGCCTACCTGAATCAAGGATAATAGCCTATGAAAATTCATGTTTCCAAGGCATGCCACCACCAACTTTTTGTTAGCTCAAAAGCAACATTCAAATTTAAAGCTTTTTCTTTTAATTGGATAGGGTAGGGGAGAATTAACATTTCTGTTTTTAATTCTGTCTTTTAAGATCTTACCTCACTTCCTGTCCCCGTGGCGCTCATATAAGTAGACTTCGGGTATGCACAGTGCAGTAGCTGTCACTGGAGCAGTAAGACTTGGCAAAAATAAAAACCCTTCTTCTACCACAAATCTCTGTTTGTATGTGCTCCCATTAAATAGATTTTTATTCACTTTCTCTCCTTATGTAAAAAAACGACAACCTGCTCAGTAGTGATGCAGCCAGAAATAAAAACCTGACCAAGACTCTAAAGCTAGCCATACACGGCTAGATTTTTCTCGCTCAGCCCCCATCTGAATGAGAAAAAATCAATAGATTATTAAACAGTATGGATTGAGGAATCTGCACCGTCAATTATTGTATTCAAGCAGCTGCGGCCTGTGATTGATAGGATGCAGTCAATCTTTAGCCAACAGTTTTACACATAACTAAACATTTTGGCTTGAGTAACAAATGGCTGTACATTACACTAAATATTAAAAACTCTTAAAATATCTTCCAAAATTGTTTTGATACTTTAAAAGGAATGTGTCAGGCCTTGCTAAGAGGTTATTGAGAGCAAAAACCAGTAGAGCTATTTGCTATTGGGCAGGGGGCATATGTTCAAGAGTAGCATGATAACAAGCTGAAAACGTTTGCAGAAAATATTTTCAAATACTTTGTAAAATTGCAAAAGTGTGCCTCTCTATTCAAGTTGATAGCAGTTTTTACGTACACGTGCCTATTAGCGCATTCATAACAGATCATGCTTGCAGGAATAATAACACCTATAAATGTGAAGTGTGAATTATTCTTGTATGATTAGAAAGGAAAACGTGGAAATGTTCAGATTATTGCTTGAATGATATACTGACTGTACTCACATATGAAAATGGTGTATCATTTTGCAGGACAATATTATTTTCATTCTATTTAGAGAAGCTTTTAGAGGTGAAGAGGGTGATACAATCAGGATACGTTTTTTACTTTTGCACAAGATGGATTTAGTTTAAATGCTCCCTCGTTTTATGATTTATTTAAGAAATCATTTAGGGCACTATTAAAATTAATACAAATGTTAACATTGAAACTAATGGAAAAGCTGGATAGCTGGTATGCTGGAGTTTATGTAGTATACATGAAATCTGTGGGCTGAGTCACCCACTGATGTTTTATTTTCCTTGGAGATTCAAGATGTTGGGAGTTCTCCACTATAGTTTCTGGCTATGCTCCCACCTACATTTTTGGTTTTGGATGTACTGACTGAGGCTGTTGCTTTGTTCATAATATAGAATAAAATTCTAACAGGGTAAGTATAATTTGTTTGAGAAGTTTGCAAGTTTGATAACACTGAGTTCTTGGCACCAGAGTCTCTAAGATACATAAATAGGTGATTAACCTCCTGACCGTCCACTAAGAGAAATTACAATTTTAGGTAAATTAACCTTACCTGTATATAAATTGGATTAAAGGGAATGAAATTAATTTTCAACACCAAGGAATTACACCTGACTTTTGGTAGTCTCTTGCAGAGTTTCTTCACTCTAGCCATCAAGCAATCTGAGAGTGTCATATATTGAGGACTTCCGTCAGTGGGAACAAATGTGGCAATTTCTGCCCTTGAGTTGTGAATAAATTGCCTGTACAATATTAAGTAAATCCTGAAACCCTTCTGCCATATGCTATAGGTTGGCACCGATAAATCATCCATAACTGTGCTCGAGTCATATTGTATATTGTTGCTCTGAAAATCTGGCAGGCCTTTTCATTTTCCATTGCAGGTACAGTGTACAATACCAGTTGCCTTGTGAACGTGACCTGGGAACTGAAAGGTTTCTCTCTAGGAGACTCTTTGGATTTAGAGAGGATAAATGGTTTAAGTTTTAGGATATACAGTGTATTCAATGCTTCTTTATTTGTTTTGTTGTAGGCTCTATGACTACTGCTTATTGCCATCCAGACTTTATTTGTATGTCTTCTAGATGCAAAAAATTGCAAATTTTTGCACCAAGGTTATAGCTTTTCTTTTTTTCTAGCTTAAAAAATGTTTTTTGAGGTATTTTAGATCTAAAATTTTAGGTTTTTCCTGGTATAGTACCTCTTAAAACCTTACCTGTCAAAAGTATAACATTTGTACCTAAATTACCGTATATGTTTGTGCTAAAATAAGGAAAGCACAATTTATGGATCAATTCCTGTGCTGAATGGTTGCTTGAAGGAGATTTTATGGTTTTAATCTCTAGGGTGTTGTCTATTAAACTGAAGGAGTCAGTTACTACAGTGATCTTCCGTTGCTCGATTCCTTACTAAAATGCAAAAAAAATGTCTTTGATGTGAAAGATTTTAACTAGTGGTTGGAGGATTTTTAGATGGGAAACAGAGAACGAGAATATTTTTACCCTATTTAAGTTTAAAAACATCCTTGGCAAGCTTACATTTTCTTAGTAGGAAAGAGTTCTCTTCTTGGGTTCCTTGCCTGTTTGGTCAACAGACTTTGCACTTTTCCTGCCTCGTGACACATTAGGCTATATAGAATGCTCTCTCACTGAAGAAGGTGCTGCATTGATGTACCTGAAAACTAACAGTTTTGCATGAGCTATATTATAACTAAAACCTGGAAGAACCATTAAATAATTTCAATGGGGAATTAAATAATGAAGCAAAGTAAAATTGGACAATATCAGACAGCTTGGATTTAGGTCAATTTAGCAAAACAAATACATACAATATAGTAAAGCTGTATTCCAATAACAGGTCTATGGAGAAACTAACAAACTGACTGTAGCTATAAGGTGTGAGCAAATGTCTCTGGGTTCGGTTCACAGGGCAATAGTCAAACCCTTTGTAAAGTCCGAAAATTGTGAACTTAAATCCAAACCCCACTGAAAATCAGTTCTGGCCATTTTCTAGGCTAATAGGTAAAAAAGTTAAACAAAGTGCTAGAGACGCTAGTAACTGGTGTGGGGAACATGTACTGCTGCAAAAAAAAAAGAGAAAAGGCTTTTACCAAACCTTAAAACTCTGATGTAAGATTTTGAGGGTGACATGCAAAAAGCAGACTACATTAAATTACATGCTTGGGAGATGCCTTGAAGCTGTATGTAGTGTTACAGAACAGTATGATTCTCACAGTCATCATCAGTGTCACCGTATTCTGTCATTACATATTTTGTATGTCTGATAGATTTTTCCATCTATTTATACGAAAGCAGCAACACAACAATATGACTTATTACATTTTGAAATAAAATGTCTTTTTATGTGGTTTTGGGTGCAATGCCTGATTTTTATCCTGCAGATATATCCACCCTCAACATCATACATATTGGCGCTTGGAACAATAATTTAATGCAAGCTTCTTATTTCACAGTACCACACTGCAAAATGTAGATTTGTCCCAGTGTAGATTTCTAAAATGTTGGGGAGTATGCCATTGAGAAAACAATATTTGGTTAGGATGATATGTCAAATGCATGCAGCAATCGCTAACTAGATAATGTTTCTGATCCCTGGCTCTGAGTTGTTGCTCATGGGTTGATAGGAACAAAAAAATAAATTTCTGGTTTTAGCATTATTTTCCTGCATACATTTTTCTAGTGTGTTATTAGGAATAATACACTACCTAAAGTTAAGTAACAAGGATAATGAAAAGTAATGGTAATGTTCTGCTCTTGTATAAAAGCAATTAGCTGTTTTTATGCTGTATTTTTTTTGTGACCTAAGAGCAAAAAGAGCTTGCAGAAACAAAGCAAACTACAATAAACTGCTTGCTGTGTTCTCATCTGTCAGAAACATGAAAGCGTTTGTTGGTCATTATCATTACTATGATTATTATACGCAATAGCATGTAGGCAGTATACATAATTGGTCATATTCAACAGTGGGTGCAATGTGTAGTAATCCAAGATAGACAATCAGCTTTTGGATTGTTGCAATCTGATCAATGCTAATTGGTTACTTTTGGTTCCTGTACTTGGTTTTTTGCCTTACAGTATAAGCATTTACTGTATGTCTAATGCAGGGGTGGATTGACCATTCGGAAACTTGGGCACTGCCCGAGGGCCCGGGGTCAGTAGGGGGCCCCATGAGATGCCCCTGGTACCTTTCATAGGCTTTTTTGGGTGTGGTTTGAGTGTGGGCAAGGACACAGGGGCCCCATGATCCCCTATTGCCTGTGGGCCCCATGAGTTGTCAGTCCGCCCCTGGTCTAATGATTTAAACCTGAACTCCAGTCTAGTCTTGCAGTGTTTAGTCTTTTCTTATGTACTAAAATTGCTTACCTTGATTTCACTGCACACTGTGAGCTGCAGTCAGTCAGATTGCCTCATTTCCTGGCTAGAGATTGTCCACGATCATCTAATCGGTTCTTCCACAGCCTTGCTGTCCCTGCCCCAACCTTTACATTGACTGGGTTTCAGGTCTTCCAGTCATGGAGACTTAGCTTCACATGTGGCTATTACCTAGGGCAGGGGTCTCCAAACTTTCTAAGCAAAAGGCCGGTTTACTGTCCTTCAGACTTTAGGGGGGCTGAAGTGTGGCCAGTGAAACAAAAAAATTTCCTGGGGTAAATAATGCCCCATCTTTAGTATTAGGGAGAGAAATGGTGCCCCATCGTTGGTGTCAATGGAAGGAATAGTGCCCCATCATTGGTGTCAGTGGGAGGAACAGTGCCCCCTCATTAGTGTCAGTGTAAGAAAATAGCACCCCATCATTGGTGTTAGTGGGAGGAATAGCACCCCATCACTGGTCTCAGTGGGTGGAACAGTGCCGCATCATTGGTGTCAGTATAAGGAATAGTGCCCCATCATTGGTGTTAGTGGGAGGAATAGCACCCCATCATTGGTGTCAGTGGGAGGAATAGTGCCCCATCATTGGTATCAGTGGCAGGAATAGTGCCCCATCATTGGTGTCAGTGGGAGGAATAGTGCCCCATCATTGGTATAAGTGGGAGGAATAGCGCCCCATCACTGGTCTCACTGGGAGGAACTGTGCCCCATCATTGGTGTCAGTATAAGGAATAGTGTCCCATCATTGGTGTCAGTATAAGGAATAGTTCCCCATCATTGATATCAGTGGGAGGAATAGCGCCCCATCACTGGTCTCAGTGGGAGGAACAGTGCTCCATCATTGGTGTCAGTATAAGGAATAGTGCCCCATCATTGGTGTTAGTGGGAGGAATATCGTCCATCACTGGTGTTATTGGGAGGAATAGTGTCCTGTCATTGGTGTCAATGGGAGGAAAAGTACTCCACTGATGGTGTCAGTGAGAGGAATAGTGCCCTATTGTTGGTGTCAGTGGCAGGAACTATGCCCCTTTGTTGATGTCAGTGGGAGGAACAGTGCCCTGAGGGCCAGATAAAGGCTAGCAAAGGGCTGCAGTTTGGAAACCACTGACATAGGGCATTCCACATGCAAATTCAGCTTGCCATCAAGGTATTTTGATATTTGCATAACTCCTTTCAGTTTGCATTAGGGAAGAGAATTGCTGGGAGAGGGCGCTGTGATTTTTATAAGCAAACTATGCACAGCACAGCACTGAGACACAGAGACCCAGTGATGGCATTACTGTCTAAAATAAAGCATATAATAAAAATGGAAATATTTTATGTAAACATTTTATTAGCATGCTGATGGGGAGGGGGGGCAGGAACCAGGGAAGGCAAAATGCTAAAAGAATAAACATTAATTTTAAAGACATAGCTTGACATTGAAAATATATTTAATATTTGCCACTTTGCATTTTTCTCCAGAATTATTGCTCTTAATAGACTTTTAGTCTAGAGTAGTTTATGCAATTGAGAATCTTTCTATTTGTGTAAAACTCAAGTGGCCCCCTTATGAGCAACTGCTTCAATACTGCTAGTACTGCCTGTAACTGATATAATCATAATTCGAGCATGGGGATTGACCATAAAAGCATAAATCATGAGTAGCTCATTGGGACAAGAGTACAAGTACATGTACAAGTGAATAAGATTAGCAGTAAAAAAGGAATGAAAGAAGTCACCATGAAAGGTAAGAAGGGGCACGATGGAGGGGAGGGGAAGGAGAGGGGGACAAGGGCCACTTGGTGGATCCAGTAGAATGACCACGGAGGACCACAAAATGGTTAGTACCTCAGGGCAGCCTCTACAGTAGAGCAGAAGCAGATCTCCAATGTCACATGTAAAAAAGTAATAAAAGAAATCACCTTGAAAGGTAAAAAGGGGCAAAATGGAGGGGACGGGGAGAAGGAGAGGGGGACAAGGGCCACTTGGTGGATCCAGTAGAATGACCACGGAGGACCATGAAATGGTTAGTACCTCAGGGCAGCCTCCACAGTAGAGCAGAAGCAGATCTCCAATGTCACATGTAAAAAAGGAATGCACGAAGGTGCCACTGAGTGCAGACCGTTAATATTTAATTGTAAACAAGCGGTTTTCTGGTCCCATCTTCTGATTGAGCCCGATTTCAATCCAGCGATGTGCTACTACTGTATATGCAGGAAAACAAAATTGTTATACTCACTGTGGAGCCTAAGGGGTTAATCATCTGTATTGTGTAAAAAGGCTGTTTGATCCTGTTTTCTTTGATCCTCCCCTTCTTCTACTGTCCCCAATCCATCTGCCATAGTACAGAGCAGCAGGGGCAAGTCTGCACATGCTCTGTTTGGTTTGTTTTGCTACAGAGTTTTTTTTTTGGGGGGGGGGGTGCATGTGATCAGCACAGAGACAATCAGAGCTGTCTATATTGCTGGCTCCCTCTAATGCCCAAGTGCCTGTGAAGAGTGGAAGAGAGATGACCTAAAGCTAGGACAGCACTGGATTGTTGACAGGCTTAAGTGTTAAGATTGGGGGGGGGGGGATAGTTAGTGGTTTTTTTTATCTTATTGCAGGGAATGCATTAAGGTAAAAACACTCAGGCTTTATGTCCACTTTACCCACTTGCCTACTGGGCACTTTTACCCCCTTCGTGGCCAGGCCAATTTTCAGCTTTCAGCGCTGTCACGCTTTGAATGACAATTGCACGGTCATGCAACACTGTACCCATGTGAAATGTTTATAATTTTTTTCATACAAAATTTATTTTGGTGGTATTTAATCACCACTGGCTGTTTTATTTTTTGCACTATAAATAAAAAGAGCAAAAAATTTGAAAGAAAAAAAGTTTTTCTTTGTTTCTATTATAAACTTTTGCAAACAGGTAATTTTTCTCCTTCACTGATATGCATTGATGAGGCTGCACTGATACGCAGCATTGATGGGCACTGATAGGCAGCACCGATGGGCACTGATGAGGTGGCACGGATAGGCAGCACTGATGGGCATTGATAGGCTGCACTGATGAGGTGGTACTGATGGGCATTGATGAGGTGGCACTGATGATGATGCACTGATATGCAGCAATGATGGGCACTGAAATGCATCACTGCTGGGTGACACTGATAGGTGGCACTGACTGACGGCACTGCTGGGCACTGATGGGTGGCACTGCTGGGCGACACTGATAGGTGGTGATGGCTGGTGGCACTGATTAACAGCAATGACTGACGGCATTGATGGGCACTGCTAGGCACTGATGGGTGGCACTGATAGGTGTCACTGCTAGGCGACACTGATAGGTGGTGCTGACTGGCAGCACTGACTGACAACACTGTCTGACAGCACTGATGGGCACTGCTGGGAGGCATTGCTGGGCACTGATGGGTGGCACTGCTGGGCGACACTGCTGGGCACTGATCATCAGGACACTGAGGAAAGTGCAGCCGATAACAGGCAACTGTGGTAACAGGCCACTGTGATTCGTCTTTTACCTCATCACGTGATCACATGTAGGACACAGCAATCACAGAGATCGCTGGGTGCATGCCCCTGGGGGTGCGCAGGAGGGCACATTCTGGGAAGACCTCATATGAACTGGACAACCGCGCTGTAGCCGTCATTCGGCTATAGCGCAATTGGCAAGTGGTTAAAGTGGTTGTAAACCCTTTTAATACCCAGTGAAGTGACTAGTCTCAGGTGATACAATGAGAATAAACAAATCCTCCTACCTAAGCTGTAACTTCTATCTGTAGTCTTCTCTTCTCTACAGGCAGTCAAAGTCCCGAATCTTTAGCCACCTCCCTTCCGGCCGTTGTATATAAACAGCCAGACGGTGGCAGTGCAGGGGCGGGTGGCTGTTTATAAACGCCTCCCCGCCCACTGCTTGTGCGCGCTCCCTGGGAGCACGCAGAAAAGCAAGCCGGTGACTGCTGTGTCCTCCGGACACAGTGAAACACCGTTCATCATATGGGACCTCTGTGCGAGGTCCTGATCATGTGATCACTGATTGGCCAATCAGCGATCACATGCAGAGTAGTAAGCAAGATGTCACTTGTGACATCATTGCTTACTACGTGTGAAATCTGTGAATGATCACAGAGGTCACATGGTACAAGGCTATTCACAGCAGCCTTGTACCATGTGACAAGCTGTGACCAATCACAGCTCACACAGTATTTCTCAATGGCTGCAAGAATAGAAATGATTGCTTTTACAGCCTTTATGGGTGTAAAAGCAATCAGTGTAAAAAAAAAATCTTTATCACCCCCCACAAGTAGTACAGTGTCATCATGGTGACACTGTACTGCTAGGGTGACAGTATGTAAAAAAAAACATAAATAATAATACAAAAAATAAAATAAAAATTAAAAAAAAATTAAAAAATATTATAATTTTTGGTTATAAACTAATTTGGGTTATTTTTTTTTTAACTAAAAAGATTACTGAATACATTTTGGCTAAGATTTATGATGAAATATTATTTATTTGCAAAATTCTATAAGAAAAACACTTTTTGTCAACATTTTTGTACTTTTTCATTTATATAGCAAAAAAAAATAAAAGTCCCAGTGGTGAATAAATACCACCAAAATAAAGCTTTATCTGTCTCAAAAAAACGCTAAAAAATTCATATGGGTACAGTCTTGCATCACCGCGCAATTGTCATTCAAAGTGTGATACCGCTGAAAGCTGAAAATTGGCCTGGACAGGAAGGGGGTAAAAGTGTCCGGACTTGAAGTGCTTAAAGCTTGTCCAAAAGTTCAGAAAAAGGGGGGCGGAGAGCTGATGAGATGAGCTCTGAGAGTTGATTGGAGGAAAGTGACACACACCCCTCCACACAGTTCACAGGAACAGAGCTGAGGCTGTCAATCTGCTGGGGGTCCCTCCCCTGTCACCATTATTCTCTTGATGTCAGAAAAAACTTATCAGAAGTGACTCATGCTGATTGCAGAGGAACGAAGCAGCAGACAGAAATGACAATTATTGCTCTTAATTGAGACAAGTACACACTATAGAGGGATATGTTTTGTTCATATTTCATGTCTGAAGTTTTCAACCACTTTAATTACACTCCTATAATGCCGCCACTTCCAGTCTGGATGCTGCAGTATTTGTCTAAACTTGGCTGTACACAATATCTGGTTACATGACCCAATAATTAATTCCCCATGTTCTTGTATGAGTTCAGATTGGGAGGGGTTCGTCAAAATTGGCGATGGAAATCAGGTGTACAATGCCAAATGCCAAGTCCTCCGATCCATTCTGTGGATATTCAGTACAGATTCAAATAAGGATTTACAATACAATTGGAATCATTAACACGTTAAATGTAATGCAATTTGTAGTTTAAATATGTCTTCTACAATCTAAGTGTCATTTTCCCATTTTATGCACAGTTTAATGTTCCATCACCTTATAGATAGTGGTCACCACCTCTCCCGGCCTATTAGTGTATGGGCCTTCCGTATCAGTGTCCATTGTCTTCTGTGCATTCACAGTTTTCAGTTAATAAGTTGCTGGCATGCTAGGAACAATGCACAGCTGGAACACATTGCACTGATTACAGCAGCCATGAAATTAAAACTGATAAAAGAGCTGTCATTAACTTTCACCCCTCCCCCCCCAGAGCCAGCGATACAGGCGAAGAGAAGGATTCAGCATGAACGCTGTGGACCACAGACATAAATGTACTGATAAAGATCCCGAGACTAATTTATTCTCAATGCGGCAGCTCACATAATTTAACGAGAGGCCATAACTCTGTGTTGTGCTGTGTTTCTGATGATTGGATTTGCGACGCAGTAATGAGCTAGACGTGAGGTGATAAGGAGATGGCAGTGACCAAAGTCTCCGAGGGTCTCCCACCTTCACATTTACTGTGACAGTGATAGGCAGGGTGCCTTTTTAACCCGTTACAGCGTGGCAGCAACATGCACATGCCACCAGTCTGATGCGTGATCATTAGTTTCCGTTGCTTCTTGGCCTCCTGTCACTGCAATGCTCTGACTTGCTTTGTCTGGCTTTTTCGCTTTGACAGGGTGGTAGGAGTGGGTGTGCAAAGAGGTTTGCTCCCTCTTATGCTGTGTATGACTCACAGAAATTCGCCATCTGCGCATACATTTTGGCAGACCCTTTTTAACTTTATAAATGCATACAGACAGCCTAGGAAAAAAAAAACATCACAGGCTTTGGGATATAAAGGGTGAGTTCTTTCATTCAGATGTGTTGAGCCAGGGAGGGGACTGTGCTTTGAGCTCGCATGAAATGCCATTTTACCCAATGCTGTGCGGATTAGAATATTTGAATAACAATGACAATCTCTGCCTCTTGAAGAAGAAGATTTTGCTCTGCATAATGATACCCACTACTGAGAAGCTGGAGACGGGGGAACACGAGCAAAATAAGATGTAAAACAGTTAATGGCTTTTTTTCATGTGTAATCTACTGGTACATACATTTTGATGGAGAGTGTAGAACATTAATCAGGGTTGGGATTTGCGTGGTGGTTTATGAAATAAAGCAATGGAAGTGGCAGGTGTGAGCACGTGGAGTGTCGTTACTGCACCAGTTATGGATGCCTGCCAACTGTTGATCAAACTGATGAGACAACACAGTGGCAAAATGGTTAGGATTTCCGCCTGGCAGTACTAGGGTCATTGGTTCACATCCCAACCATGGCACCACCTGCCAGCAGTTTGCATGTTCTCCCTGTGCCTGCATGGGTTTCCTCCCACATTTCAAAGACATGCTGGTAGGCGAATTGGCTCCTGTCTAAATTTGCCCTAGTATGTGCTTGTATGAATGTGAGTTAGGGACCTTAGACTGTACACCCCTTGATGGTTAGGGACTGACGTTAATGTACAATATATATATATGTAAAAGAGCTGCGTAAATTAACAGCGCTGTCTAAGTACCTGAAAAAAATAAGATATGGCCATGTTATAATGTTTCCTCTGGCTTGTATGTCAGGACTTTTCCAATAAAGCCTTCTTTTGTAGAAAAAATAAAAATAAGACACGGCCAACCTCCCACAAACAATTCCACGTAGGCAGCTTGGCTAAAATTTTCACCTACTGCAGAGGAAGAGAACAAGAAAGAGTGAAATCTCCATTTGCATTGGTGCATGGTTTGAGGATTATAGACATTGATAGTCAGGACTTTTCCAATAAAACCTTCTTTTGTAGAAAGAAAAAAAAAATAAGACATGGCCAACCTCCCATAAACAATTCCACGTAGGCAGCTTGGCTAAAATTTTCACCTACTGCAGAGGAAGAGAACAAGAAAGAGTGCAATCTCCATTTGCATTGGTGCACGGTTTGAGGATTATAGACATTGATAGTCAGGACTTTTCCGGTAAAGCCTTCTTTTGTAGAAAAAAATAAAAAGAAGACATGGTCAACCTCCCACAAAGAATTCCAACAATAAAGAGTGAAATCTCCATCGGTGCACAGTTTGAGGATTATAGACATTGATAGTCTAAAAAGTGAAAAATGACAAAATCAAGCCAAGTTTGCTTCTACAATCACATTTCCATTAGACTAGCATGTGGACATAGTAGATTGCATATTTAGTCTACTTAAAAATATTACGCATGTGCGCATTGTGAGCAACCAAAACTTTGTATGTGCGAGTGATAAAACTCTGATTACCATACAGCATTTTAATTCCTCCTGGACCAGTTCTCCCTATATATGTTCATTTCGGCTCACTCAGAGGCTCTCTTATACTAAAAATAGTTTATTCTGTGTCAAAGGAGACCTTCTGTTCTTTTTATTATTCAATAGTCGCACAGCACCACCTAGTGCTCAAAAATCTATCGTCTTTTCTTCTGGTTTGTTAAAGGAAATGTGATAAAGTACATAAGCTGCCACTGCCAAACTCAACATAAAATATAGTTTATGGCTCCATGCATCTAATTCTTTAAAGTGGTTGTAAACCCTTTACATATACCCAGTGAAGTGACTGGCCTCAGATGATACTCAGAAATGAAACAACTCCTCCTACATAAGTTGTACCTGTTTATCTATAACTGTCTTTGCCCTATAGCCATTCAAAGTGCAGAATTAACACAGGTTCTCTCAGCTCTGAAAAGCCGGGGGCATAGAGCTAAAGTTACACCAGCGAGGAGAGCTCTGAGAGCTGATTGGAGGGAAATGACACATCCCCCCCCCTTTACACAGCAAACAGAAACAGGGCTGAGGTTGTCAATCACAGGCTGTGCCATCACTGTCACCAATTTTCTTTTGGTGTCAGGAAAACATTTTAGAAGTAAATCATGCTTAAATCAGAGGAACAAGGCAGCAGACATAAATGATACCTAGAGCTCTAGATTGAGACAAGCACACACTATTGAGGAACTAAAATATAGCGAGTGTACTCCTGCACCAACTATACTCAATAAATTGATGTGTTTAACTAAGTGAATGATATTGTTAATAAATCTATAAAATGAATATTCAAAATGGTGACTGTCACTTTAAGTTGCTGTGCTACCACCAATATGAGTTCCCACAAAAAATAAGAGTACTAATAATATGCGATGTAGCGCTGCTGACAGATAATAAAAACATGTATAAATGTGTAGATAAACTAATTAAACCATGAAAAGCATCAATCCATCAAATTGTACCATGTTATAATACTGACAATCCATATATGGCGAATAAAACTCATATACATGCGCTATAAATAGTGATAAAATATATAAATAAATACATAAAGTTTATTAACCATTTCCATACCGGGCACTTTTACCCCCTTCCTGCCCAGGCCATTTTTCAGGTTTCAGTGCTCTCACACTTTGAATGACAATTGCGTGGTCATACAACATTGTACCCAAACTAAAATTTTATCATTTTCTTCACACAACATGAGCTTTCTTTTGGTGGTATTTAATCACCACCGGGGTTTTTATTTTTTGCTAAATTAACAAAAAAGACCGCAAATTTTGAAAAAAAAACATGTTTTTCTTTGTTTCTGTTATAAAAGTTTACAAATAAATAATTGTTCTTCATAAATTTAGGCCAAGATGTATTCTGCTACAGGTCTTTGGTGAAAATAACCCAAATTAGGATGTAATTTTTAGTTTGTAGGAAAGTTATAGAGTTCACAAACTATGGTATAGATCTGAATATTGATCAATCCTGAAGTAGTGACGGCCAATCTAATGTCTTGAGGTCCAAGAATGTCAGAACAGTACAGATATCCCCCAAATTACCCCTTTTTGCAGAGTAGACAGTCCGACGTACTTTTCATAAGAGGCATGGCGAGTTTTTTTAAGTATTTTTTTTGTCATAATTTTTCGGAAAATTAAAAAATTAAAACAATTATTTTCACTATTTTTTTTTTTACATACTGTCACCAGTGCAGTACAGCATCATCATATAACTGGCATGGCGGTGATCAGGGACACTGACTGGTGACAGTATGAAAAAAAAAAATTTTTTTTGCTTTTTTTTTCTTTTTTTAATTTTTTATTACATTTTTTTTCTTTTTTTTTAAGATTTTTTTTGTGTCCAAAGTAGTACAATGTTACCATAGTAACATTGTACTACTTTGGGGAAGTGATCAGTATTTTTTTTATTTTCTTTTTTACACAATCTGCTTATAGCAAAGAATTACTTTGCTATAAGCAAGCATTTACCTGAATGACATCGATTCATGCAGGGTTTTTTTTTTTTTTTTTTTCGTGCTTAGCTGTGATTTGGCCACAGCTAATCACATGACATGTGCATGTGATCGCTGTGACCATTCACAGCTAGACACTGGTATACAATGGATGGCATGAATGAAGCCATCCATTGTATACAACTGTCATGTGACCTGCTGTGATTGGTCAGAGCAGGTCACATGGTACCGGCAACGGGGGCCGATACTCAGATCTGTCATCGGCCGTGTCCGAGGTACACGGCCGGAGACAGATCGCGCCGCTGCGCGGCTCTGCAAGCGCGAAAACTGCGCATGCCTGGGAGGACACCATGTGGCACCCACCCAGAAATCTGCAGCATTTTGCCGGCCGCCAAACGGCTATTGGTTGGGCGGCTATTGGTTAAATTCAACAAAGTGCATGAACCAACACCATATAACATATATCCGTGCTTCACATTTGCTTCGCGCACCATAGTGCAAGCTTAGTACTTTCAGAACTCTCACCTCCAGTTTTCTATTATGCTGTGTGTAAATAAAATATCTCCACTTTTGGTCTCTATCTCCTCCGACCACTAGGGACTCTCCACTCCTCCTTCCTTAGGTCAGTGATCAGATATGTGATATCTTGAAGACTTTCACAGTCTCAGATGGTTATTGTCACCTGGCACATGTGTGAAAAGAATACACCTCATAGTGTAGTATGTTAATAAAACTTTCCAACAATTATTAAAATGTATTGCACTTACATTTAGATAGAAAAAGGTCGCTTTTGGAATCAGAGGATCACGGCATGTATTTCCGTGTTGCATCACTTCCTGTTACATCTGCCACCGCTTACGCCCGACACGTTGCGTCACGTGACTTCATCCTAACTTACATTTGCTTGTGTTCTAAACCAAACCGTCAAACCATCAAATAGCTGAGTAGAAAAGGCTGACAGCATGCTGCAGAGTAGTACTTGTACTTTCTGTGTAGAAGCAGTGATGTCTTTGCAAAGGCCCATCATGCCCCTACTGATTCAGAGTCAAAGCTCTCCAATCAATAGGGAGCATGAGCTTTGATAATTGCAGAACTATAGGTGGTGACTCAGTAGGGGTAATGTCAGACTTCTGCAATGAGATCAATGCATCACAAAGAGAGCAAGGGTCCCTCTTTGCTGCTGATGGCAGAGGACAGATTTTTCTACTCAGACTGTGGCTGAAAAAAAAAACCCCTAAACCCTAATATAGAACTCTGGCCAAAATGTTTTTTTTTTTTAAACTAAACTCTAGGAAGATATTCAACATAAAAATAATGCAGCTGTGTAATAATTTATACATAATTAAATGTGTTTTTTAAATGCAAGCAGTGTAAGTAACTGAATTTGACCTGGCATCAGCTTCTTCTGGTCCATGTACAGCAAGGCTGGCGTGTGAAAGGAAGAGCCAATCAGTTCATGTGATGACAAGAAGCATGCTGATTGAAATAAAAGACAGAGTAACAGAGAGATGAATTCGTCATGCTGCTTCTCCTGTCCAGTCACTCCCCACTCTGTCCACTATTTTCAATTTTAAAAATTAAAAAGCATATGCCTTGCCTTTAACACAAACACAACTTGCTTGATGGATCAGCAAAGAAACTTCAGGAGTTCTTAAACTATATTTTGGAAGTTTTATTATAATTCACATCTGAACTTGCTACTTTATCAGTGATCAAAATTGTTGGAAAAATACAGATCTGCACAAAATGTACGGGCAATCAGTAGGGACCAGCTTAAGGTTTGCCCTGAACCTTGGTTGTTTGGAAAATGGCCAAACATTTACCAATTCGGTGGGTCCGAACTTCATGTAAAATAGCAGTATTACTTTGGCTATTATACATGACAGCTTGCCTTTGTCAATGGCTCTAAAGGATGACAGTGGGTACAGGCACTGCTGAATCTGTAACAACCATGTAAGCAAAGGAGCCGGGAATAATAAAAGGAAAAAAGGTTTCCTGCATAATTCATGCCCAAAAGAGTTGAGTATCTGGGTGCTCGTCCCTATATGAATGCATGTACCCAAATGTCTCTATCAATATATGAATGATCCTATTGCTGCATTAAAGTCCCACTGGGGGTTCTTTGGGTACATGCATAACTCATGCCAGGCCTTTCTGGTCTGGTTTAAGATTTTAAGGAGGACCCTATTCTAAAAAATGACATGGGGTCCCTCCAAACTCCATACAAGGGGGAACCCCATGCAAAAATCAAGAAAAAAATATGGGGTCCCCCCAAAAATCCTTTTCAGACCATTATTTGAGAATACAACCTGGCAGACCAGGCAAGACCAGAGGATGAGGGTGCAACCCTCATGCTGAACCACACAAGGCCACATTCCTTCAATACGGGGAGGTACCTCCCCCCTGGAACCCCCCTGGCATAGTTCTTTGTCCCCGTGTTGATGAGAACAAGGTCTGCAGGTAAGGCAGGTTTCAGAATCTTAACAATAAGGGGCTCCCAGAATCCACTCCCCCCATGTGAATGGATAATATTCATATTACCCCTACTCAATCACATATAAATGTAAAAGTAAAAAAGCACAGTTTTTGACAAATCCTTTAATAAAAAAAGTCCCACAATGTACATTCACTGTCAATCACATCATCCAGCGATGATATAGATCCACGTCAGTCACAATGCCCACCAACCTGCAGAAAGAGGAGGATAGCTCATATATACAAAGAGGCAGGGTCTCCTGCATGGTAACACCACTGACCAAATTTGGACAATAATCTAATCTACACATTTATATTAGAGTGTGGAGGATGCAAGCTGCTTTCATATATTAATTTGTAGGAGAGGTTTTTGTGATAGTTTGTTTTGGAAATCGATATGATTACAAAGCACGTGTAGCACTGTACCATAGCAGCTCACAAAGCAGTAATTTATATCAATTTTGGACAATGATGTCACAGACATCCCAGTGAACTAATAGTTTAAACTCTGGTGTAGATAAGGGGGTTTAAACCCCCCCCCCCCCAGCAATTACTATCTTGTATAGGGGGAGACTGTAAAAAACCAGAGCGCTTTGCTCCAATTTGTAATTGTACAGGAAAAAGCTCCTCAGAGCACTGGCAGTCTGTCATACTGCTTCTGTTTCTTCCTCCTCCTCCCTCCAGGCTGCTCAGTAGAACATCTCTCCACCTGCAGTAAATCCTGCCTGCTAATGTATAGCATAGCAGCATGTAGGGGCTGCTGGGGAGGGCTGCAGATTTCAGTTGCCCAACCCCAGGCAATTCCCTCCTGCCATGTCAATTGAGCCCAAGAAGGGTTTCCAATCGTCCATCAGGCGGAAGCTGGCCATAAACTTCGGGGCAGGCGGGCTACAGCTGTGAAGTTTAAGTGTCTCTGACACTCTCACAAAACCCAGCCAGCACACTCCTCCTAACACACGGATGGGAGAAAAGAGTGAAGGATCTATCTGTTCCCCCTCTGGAGAGGGCACTACACTGCATTCTGCTGTAAGGGGGCAGTCTGCTAGATTTTGATGTAAGAGGGAACTCTGCTGTAAGCTGGGACACTGCAGACTCCGAAGTAAGGTGATGGAACTCTGGGGACACTGATATACTGTAAGGTGTTACTTTGGAAACAGAGATGCAAGGGGGGAAAGCTGGAGACTTTGATGTAAGGGAGGACACTGTTGTGAATGTGGTGCTCATCCTTACTACTGCACTCCATATGTTGTTTTGTTTTTTACTTACTCCTGACCCCTGCTGTATATAGACCTTACCAAGGTGTTTATTGTCTCAACAGTTGCTGATTTTAATGAAGTTCTTCTTTAACCACATGCCACCCAGCCACTGTAGAAATACGGCGGCAGGGCGGCACGGCTGGGCAAAAGCACATTTTAAAACGCGCTTTTGCAAAATAGGTAGGGGGCGCACACGAGACGCGCCGCCGCCCTACCTGCACCGCCGATCCCGGCCGCGGGTGTCAGTCGCCGGGTCACAGCTGGTCATTACCGGCTGTGTTCCGCCGATTAGCGGCAATCACTGAGAGAGAGAGAGCAGGGCTGCAGTAGCTCTGCTTTCTGTCAGTTCCCTGACAGCTCCTGACAGGCTGATCAGGAGAGAAGAGTTTATCTCTCCGGATCAGCGTTTCCCTGTGCAGTACACACCCCCACACCCTAGGAAAACACTTCCCTCACACAGTTAACCCTTTCAGTGAATAAAAAAGTTAACCCCTTCCTCCCCAGTGCTATTAGTACAGTGTCAGTGTTTTTTTTTTTGCACTGATCACTGTATTGGTGTCACTAGGAATGTCAGTGACCCCAAGTCAGTTCCCCTCCAGTGTCAGAATGTCCGCCGCAGTCCCACAGTCCTGCCATAAGTCACTGATCGCCACCATAAGTCACTGATCGCCGCCATAAGTCACTGATCGCCGCCATTATTAGTATGAAAAATTTTTTTAAATCCCAGTATCTTTCCCTCCATTTGTAAACGCTATAACTTTCACGTAAACCAATTTATTTACACGTATTGGGTTTTTTTTTAACAAAGACGTCGCAGAATGCATTTTGGATGAAATTTATGCCGAAATTGGATTTTTAAATTTTTTTTACTGGACATGTTTTATAGCAAAAAGTCCAAAATATTGTTTTTTTTCTCAAAATTGTCAGCCTTTTGTTTTATAGCGCAAAAAATAAAAAACACACAGGCAATCAAATACCACCAAAAGAAAGCTTTATTTGTGTGAAAAAAAGGACATAAATTTCATTTATGTACCATATTGCATGACCGCGCAATTGTCCGTTAAACTAGCGCAGCGCTGTATAGCAAAAAAACGGCATAAATTGCAGTATACCATATACCATAGTTTGTAGACGCTATAACTTTCACACAAAGCAATCAATATACACTTATTGGGATTTTTTTTACCAAAAACATGTAGCAGAATACATTTTGGCCTAAATTTATAACCAACTTTGAGATTACTATATATTTTTTATAGCTAAAAGTAAAAAATATTGTTTTTCTTCAAAATTTTTGGTCTTTTTTTGTTTATAGTGTGAAAAATAAAAAGCGCACAGGTGATCAAATACCACCAAAAGAAATCTCTATTTGTGTGAAAAAATGGCCATAAATTTTGTTTGGGTACAGCATTGCATGACCGCGCAATTATCAGTTGAATTAGTGCAGCGCCGAGTAGCAAAAAGAGGCCTGGTCATTAAAGGGGGTAAATCCTCAGGAAGGCAAGTGGTTAAGGAAGGTTCAATAAATCAGCCCATACATACAGCAGGTTGAATGAAAAAAAGAAGAGTTGATTCCCTCATTCACACATTCAAGATGCTGATCAGTGCATTCTGAAAGAGGAGGAGTCACACTATTAAGCGCGCCATAGATGAGTCAATGGTTGAATGAAAAAAAACCTGACCTGATTCGAGTGTGTGTGGGTGGTGGAAGCCTCCCCATTGAGCCTTTGTATTCTGACAGCAGAGAGGCTCCACCGCCATTAGAATATGCTGATCAGCGTTGCTGGCTATAGCCTGCTGCAATGATCGAACAGGAAAAATGGGAAAGGGCAGTTGTACAGTTCAGTAGAATCACAACTTCATAGGCAGGACTGGGGCATTCCCCAGACACTGCATGCTAAGGGAGGTTTGCATTTTCTTTGTTTGTTTGCCTTTAAGCATTACTAAAATCACTGCTTACAGTTAAAAAAAATATTTCACTTGAGTACATGTTATTCATAGCAGTATCCAGCCCCATGTGCCATTTATTTGACAATACTTAGCCTATTAGGCTAGATCACTGGTGGGCAACCTTTTTTTTCAACTGAGCCAAATCTCGCCAAAACCACGATTGAAATTTATTTTGAGAGCCACATTTTTAAAACTGAAAATACATAGGATGGTACACTGTTTTTAGTTTCAATAAGTTTTTCTAGTAATTCATCCCCCATATAGTAATTCATCCCCCATAGTAATTAATCCCCCATATAGTAATTCATCCCCCATAGTAATTCATCCCCCATAGTAATTCCTCCCCCATATAGTAATTCATCCCCCATATAGTAATTCATCCCCCCTATAGTAATTCATCCCCCATATAGTAATTCATCCCCCATAGTAATTCATCCCCCATATAGTAATTAATCCCCCATAGTAATTCCTCCCCCATATAGTAATTCATCCCCCCTATAGTAATTCATCCCCCCTATAGTAATTCATCCCCCATATAGTAATTCATCCCCCATAGTAATTCCTCCCCCATATAGTAATTCCTCCCCCATATAGTAATTCATCCCCCATATAGTAATTCATCCCCCATAGTAATTCATCCCCCATATAGTAATTCATCCCCCATAGTAATTCATCCCCCATATAGTAATTCATACCCCATAGTAATTCATCTCCCATATAGTAATTCATCCCCCATAGTAATTCATCCCCCATAGTAATTAATCCCCCATATAGTAATTCATCCCCCATATAGTAATTCATCCCCCATAGTAATTCATCCCCCATAGTAATTCATACCCCATATAGTAATTCATCCCCCATATAGTAATTCATCCCCCATAGTAATTCATCCCCCATATAGTAATTCATCCCCCATAGTAATTCATCCCCCATAGTAATTCATCCCCCATATAGTAATTCATCCCCCCTATAGTAATTCATCCCCCATATTAATTCATCCCTCATATAGTAGTAGTAAGTAAGTAGCAAGTAGTAAGCCAAGTCCCCCCTGTGTCAATTCACTTACCTTTGCTCCGCGCGTTCCTCTCGCCGTGTTCCCCGCGCCGTTCCGGTCTTCAGGGCGGACTGTGAGAGTAGCCTAGCTCCCCTCACGTTCGTCACGCTGCCCCGCCTACACACATCCTGACAGCCAATCACTAGCTATCAGGATGTGAGTGCCAGCGAGACTGGCCAATCATTGCTGGGCTAGCTGCAGAGTCCTTGGCCGCCCGAGAGGAGGGAGGGGAGCGGACGCCCGGCACACAGAAGAGCCGCATTAAAATGTGTAAAGAGCTGCATGTGGCTCTCGAGCCGCGGCTTGCCGACCACTGGGCTAGATAATGGCCATAACTGTTTTTTTTTTTACAATTAGCTCCCAATGAATTCAGTGGGGATTGGATCAGAATCCAAACTTTAGCAATTTATACTGAGCCTTGCTAGAACCAAGCCCAGGTGTGTTTGGCTCATCACTAGTCATCGGAGATATCTATAATGGTTGTAAATGACAAAATAAGAAAGGACATGGAGCCTTGGCACAGAAAGCATGCTTGTACTGTGGCATATAGATCAGCCTGATTAAACGGCCTTGTTTATTGGCCTACAATAAATGAAATGTGCCATTCTAGAGAGACTTGGTAAAGAATGATACTTATATAAACCATTTGGCACCAGAATAATTTGCTTACATGTACTTATCTGATCAATAGTGCATTTGCAGAGAGATACGTGACAGTTGTAAGGGTTAGCAAATTTTTTCTCATTACACAAAGAGTAGTTAGCTATGGTACCATTCTTCATGTACACTTTAGATCTTGCAACATCTTAATAGGATTACAACGACAAGTGAAATACAGAGTATGTCTCAATTCCAGATCATTTTACAGTCAAGATTTGTACAATACATCTACTTACGTAGAAAATGAATTTGTGGATGATGTTAGACTATAACTGTTAAACTTGCTCTTCACACAGAAAGTGAAAAATGTTTGATTAAAAAAGTACTCTATACCTGAAGTGTAGAAAAGTGTTGCTATTGACAGATGCTCACAATCCAACTATAGTTAATCTTAACATGTCTAAACATTTTAAGGGAAACACTAGGAAAATTAAAACATTTGTGATCGGTCAAAATGTATGTTTGCTAACATTTAACTAAACTATAATTAAATGCATAATTAAAGGCATAATTTTGGACAGAGTGGAGATGGATTAGAACACCTGTCAGTTTTTATTACTGTCAGTGCCCCTGTTAAGAAGATTCACCCTCTCTAAAGTTTGGAGCTCTCGAGCCAGTAGGTCTGTTATTTTTTAACTTCCTTACCCCAAAAATAAAAACTGTTGCTGTAACTACATATAAAGTGTTTGTTGGAGTTCTACATTAACTGGTTATAGAAAATATACATAGGCCTACATCAGGACCTCTACACAATTGTCATTTGTTAGAAATATTGGCTACCACTGCTCTTCCTTACATGTTTTCTGGGTAAAAAGTATAAGATGTGTGTAAGAACAGTAAGGGGATGGTAGACTGTGTCATTCAGTAGGAGAAAGAAAATAAGAGGGATAAGGGAAGGGAAAAAAAAGAGAAAGGGAGGGGGATTTAGAATATTGGGGGACTGAGGATTATAGGAGAAGGATTCTTGACTGGTGCTTATATAGTTCTCTTCCCCTTGATAAGTGTCTCTCAAAGGGCTCTCTCAAAGGACCCTGGTGGATAAAGCGTCTTTGTGTAAAAATCAAGGAGACCAAATTTTAAAGTGTTTTTCGGATTGTTCTTTCAATTTAACCATGACTTACCCCATTAGCTGTATGTCAGAAATTCAAGCATTACCATTTTTCAAAGCTTGGAGGTTCGATCTAATTCCATATAGCTGATATACAGGCTTTGGCCGCAATTAGAAGATGCTTAAGGAGGGAATTTTTTTAATGTTTACCTGATAATGGAGTATCATATCAATAAGTAAGCTGCTGGTCTGTCTGCAAAAGACACGTCTATCAGAGTTTTGATGGAGGATTTTATTGCTGTCCAGAAATTCTGTAATATTGGGCAGTCCCCAAAAATGTGTAAGAGCATTCCCACACTTTTCTGGCATCTCCAACAGAGAGGTGATATTTGAGCATTATTTAATGTAATAATTGTGGAGCTTTGTACCATTGTATCAGGATCTCATACCTGTCTTCTTGATATGTATTTGCCTATGAAGCTTTATGTGATATGTATTTGCCAATGAAGCTTTTTGTAAAAATTAGTATCCTGTGTATGTTCACTCAAGATTAAAAGTATGATAGAGAGAGTCTAGGCATACTTTTTCAAAAGAGTGATCATACACATGTCCTGGGACAGACCAGGTGTTGATCTGAGATATAATCCTATTTGTTTGGATCTCATAAAGCCCAAATTGCCCTCAAAAGAAGGGTTATAATGTTTGCCTCAGTCATCAGTCTATTCTGATGGGAGAAGTGCAGTAACACGTATTGGACTTTCTCTATACAGTAACAGAATTGGTCTTTCAGGCTGTGAGCAAAATGTGGGAAGCCCAAAACTGATGACAGCAGGCAAGGATAGGATTGTAGTCTTGAAAAGGGCCTTGATCGTGATTGTAGGGTGGGTTGGACAATATTTGTAGCAAAATTGAGGCAGCGATGTCTTCCCTTGGTATACTCTCAATTGGTTATCTAAGGTATGACTGTTACAGGCCAATCCATGATTTTGTGTTCTCAATACACCAGTCAAGTAGCCTGGCCATATGGACTGCAGCTTGATATTTATACAGATCAGGAAA
The DNA here is from genome assembly GCF_062004578.1 of Staurois parvus. Classification (NCBI taxonomy): domain Eukaryota; kingdom Metazoa; phylum Chordata; class Amphibia; order Anura; family Ranidae; genus Staurois; species Staurois parvus. Next base: position 4,360,008 of record NW_028317941.1, read on the forward strand.
CCCATTAACCCCCTCGATGTTTCAGTGGTATTCGAATATTTCTGTTTTTCCTAGCTCTTTTCTCTCACCACAAATAGCTGAGAAAATTAGATTAGATCTCTCAAGTCTTTGAGTAGCTCCATGGAAGTCTAATGCGGGAGGTTTTGTAGTAGGTATAACAGGCGAGGTAAAATATTCATCTTTCATGTGCTATTGCATTCAAACATGGAAATGCCTCCTTGTCCCATTTTTCAAAGTCTGATTTGAATGTTTTTGCTAAATGGTGAAAGTTGAAAGTGAAGGTTCTCATTAAAGCTGATCTCAATGTTTCCTGTCACTTTAAATAGTTCTTTCGGACCAAGTTGGTAGATCACTTCATGCTTTTGTGGGTATAGCTTTGTAAAACATTAAAAATTAGTGCCTATACTGTTTAAAATCCAGTAAGGCACTCTCTCTCTGCTCTGTACAGCCTCACTTGCCCTGTATTCTCGGCACTGTGCCGATAATCAGTGAGTCACTAGAGGCTGGCAGCCTCAATATTTACTGCTGCTGAGGGGGAAGGAAGCAACAGGAAAGATACAGATTATGCCAAGGGAACACAAGGGAAAAAACAAAAGCAGAAGATGTGACAGAACAAACTGTTGCCAGAGAGACACAAAAGAAATTAAGGATAGTGTCTATATTTATCTCTCTGACATTCTCTTCTTTCTACCTCAGCAGTGGCAACACTATGAACCTCACCACTGTAATGCTTCTGTCAGTCTTCCTCTCTAGCTGAACCAAGACATACAATCAAGGCTGGAAATGTGCACATTTTAATTGCAGAAAGTGACATAAACAGTTGTTTTTGAGAATAAAGAGAAGGGGACTGTTTTCAATAAGGAAGTGACTGCTCTGGGTTTTAACAAAATGACAGCCTCCAGCAAGATGAAGCAGGTGCAATGCTGGAAGAAATTTACAGCACGCACTCATTTTGGTAGTATCATTATTAAAGTAGAATGCATGTTTTTTGTTAAAGAACATTCACCGCTTCCCGCTGCACAAAAAGAACATTAACTGCTTCCCGCTGCACAAAATCACACATATATATATATATACATATATATATATATACATGACTTTGTATTTCCGTGTAGGGGGGGAGCAACCCTACCCACACCGCCATTGGCGGCTTTAGCTGTCGATCACCAGATCCTGGTCAGCAATCTCCAAGTATCACTGACTGGGGGGAGGTACACAGCACACAGTAAAAACACACACAGCACACAGTTAACCCTTTAATCGCCCCACATGTTTATTGTTATCATCTGTTATGGATAAAGTTTCTGCTTTTAGTTCAGCAGTCAGTAGAGCTTTCTAGAAATTGTGCTGTGAGCTGATTCTCTGGGGAAAAGTCTGGACAAACAAAAGAACAAATACTGTAAGATAAGTTCATTGTTAGGTTTTATATACTTTTATCTTTTTTAAGAACTATGTTATATCTGTTTTTGATTTTTCCATTCTGCTCAACTGCAGCTGGATAACCAACAATTATCTCAATCAAACATCATCCAAACATTGAGATCCTTGTTCCGCAACTGTTCCCTTGCATTGTATAGCTTAATTATGAATTTGCTGGCCTATGAATTCCAACCCCAAGCTGGTCCCTTCATAGAAACAGCCTTCTGGCCCAAGATGTTTCATAGCATCTTCGGCACTATGTATACATTTTTTTATATTTACATCTGTTGGACATTGGGGAAAGGGTGAAGAATAGAAATATAGGGAGTTGTGGTCAAGAGGCTGGTTGACAAGAATCTCACCACCATAAATTTCTAAATGCCATTCCAAAGCAAATGCATTAAATACATATACAAAAAATATTTAAAAAGTAACTCCAGACAAAAGACATATAGCAATACTTACTGTTGCTTTCGCACTTGAACAAACTAGGCTACACATTCAAATGACAACCCATCAAAAAGCTTATCCAAAACCCAATTTAGGTCATAGTTCTAGGATATCTTCTTTATCTATAAATTTTCTTGCTTTGATAACATCAGTGATCCACAATATGGTGTTTGAAATCCCTTCTTTTAGGGCATAATCATACATTGTATCACATGTTAATGTGCGTTGCCATACAGCAACTCATTCGGTATACGTGGGCTGCCAACAGATTGCAACGGATGAAAAAACACACCTGCTTCTTTTTTTTGCAAATCAATGCACCATAACGCACTGTACTGTGTAATGTACTATGGTGCGTTGTGCTCCTACAGTTGGTAGGGGTGTCTTTAATAATGAATGGTACTGCAATGCACCTGTTCTATGAACATGTTTTTACTGCAAGTCTCTACAGCGTAAAAGTGTAAATACAAACAATGCAATCTGTAAATTTCTGAAGTAAGGCTTAATTGTTGAGATGAAACAAATTTGCCTTGCAGCTGTACTGACATACCTTATTATTTATAGCAATGCAAAGTTCTAATGGCTAGTGAGATAAGGGTTACAAAAGATCTATAATGACTATTGTACAGTTTTAATTGGTCTTATTCTTCTAGCGTCTCTTTATATTATTACAAAACAATGACTACATTTCTGACTTGACACTTGTTGCCTTCTTCTCAATATCTAAAATCTTTAATTCATTTAGTCCTTGTCTCTTAGATTTGGTTCCTGTTAAATTTTAACAGTCTAATTTTTTATGAAGATCAACATTCAGTTTTTAGTTTTGACTAGGGTATGTTTTTAAAGCTTAACATTGAGCTCCGACAAAATGATTAAAACTGTTCTTACCCCAGCTGGTAAGGTATCTAGTCCTCTTTGTTTCTTTTTTTTAAGGGATAAGATAATACAAAGTAATGCTTAATTTAATCTATGGTTCAGCAGTATTTCTGTCCTGTGGTACTGGTTGTCCCCCAAAGCTGATCTCCTTGCTGGTCTCTTACTGGTCTTGTTATCGTTCCTTTCACCAAGGTCATCAGGAATAATGTAGGACCAGTGGCCATGTCATCACATTGGGACATGGCTGATTGTAGAAGTGCCAGCTCACATTTTGACACTGCAGAGAATATGACTAGACTACAGGCTGATTCACATCCACAGGTTAGAGTAAAGCTAAGCATACACTGTCGTGAAGCACTGGTTCTCTCCCATTGCCATTGGGGCGACACAGTGGCTTAGTGGTTAGCCCTTCCATCTGGCAGCACTAGGGCTGTTGGTTCAAATCCCAACCATGGCACCCCCTGCCTGGAGTTTGCATGTTCTACCTGTGCCTGCGTGAGTTTCCTCCAAGTACTCTGGTTTCCTCCCACACACCAAAGACATGCAGGTAGGTTATTGGATCCTGTCTAAATTGTCCCTAGTATGTATGAATGTGAGTTAGGGACCTTAGATTGTACACCCCTTGAGGTTTAAGGACTGATTTGAATGTACAATATATATGTAAAGTGCTGCTTAAATTGACAGTGCTATATAAGTACCTAGAATAAATAAATAACGTGCAGGCTCATGAATTTCCAGAAATTGTCATTGCAGGGCTGCCCTGTTCTCTTCCTGCTGCTGAACTTCTGGGGGTTAGCAGCTTCAGGTCTCTGGGCTCAACTGTACCAAAGATGTAGACAAGCTCCTCCTGCCATCTTCTCCATTAAGAAAAATCAGTCCCTAACCCCCTTGAGGGTTAGGGACTGATGTGAATGTACAATATATATATGTAAAGCACTGCGTAAATTGACAGCTATATATAAGTACCTGAAATAAAATAAATAAATTGCCAATCTCCTTGCTGGTCTCTGACTGGTCTTGTTATTGTCCCTCTCATCAAGGTCATCAGGCTTAGTGCAGGATCAGTGGCCATGTCAACAGAATGGGACATGACTGATTGTAGGAGTGCCAGCTCACATTCCAGCCCTGAAAAGAATAGGACTAGACCAAACCTAATACACATCTGCAGGTTAAAGTACCGTAGGGTGTCCTACACTAGTGTAAATTCATTAGAAACTGATAGTTTTAAGAAAATGTGCTATTTTCCTAATGATTAGTCATTTTGACATTCATTTTTGAATTTAGTAGAGAAAAATTCAAAGTAGCAGGATGGAAAATTATTCTTGAACAAACAACTTTCTAACAGTGAATGTGGTTTTCGTTCTGGAAAGTACATTCATTCCAAAATCAAATGTTAAAAGCAATCAAAATTTTTAATTACTTTCAAACAACATTAATCAAGTCATCAAATACAGTGTTAAACCCTCTTATGGGACTTTTAAAGCATTCATTTGTACAACTTATGATAAAACACCTCATGTACATTTTCTTTATAGCGTTTTAAAAGGATGAATCACATCCTACCTGGTTTTTAGGACATAACATCATATACAGTTAGGTCCATATACAGTGAGGAACAGAAGTATTTGAACACCCTGTGATTTTGCAAGTTCTCCCACTTAGAAATCATGGAGGTGTCTGAAATTCAAATTGTAGGTGCATTCCCACTCTGAGATACAGAATTAAAAAACAAATTCAGGAAATCACATTGTATGATTTTTAAAGAATATATTTGTCTTGCACTGCTGAACATAAGTATTTGAACACCTGAGAAAATCAGTGTTAATATTTGGTACAGAAGCCTTTGTTTGCAATTACAGAGGTCAAACGTTTCCTGTAGTTCTTGGCCAGGTTTGCACACACTGCAACAGGGATTTTGGCCCACTCCTCCACACAGATCTCTTCTAGATCTGTCAGGTTTCGGGGCTGTCGCTGAGCAAGACGGAGTTTTAGCTCCCTCCAAAGATGTTCTATTGGATTTAGGTCTGGAGACTGGCTAGGCCACTCCAGAACCTTGATATGCTTCTTACAGAGCCACTCCTTGGTTATCCTGGCTGTGTGCTTCGGGTCGTTGTCATGTTGGAAGACCCAGCCACGACCCATCTTCAATGCTCTGACTGAGGGAAGGAGGTTGTTGCTCAAAATCTCACAATAAATGGCCCCATTCATCCTCTCTTTAATACAGTGCAGTTGTCCTGTCCCCTTCGCAGAAAAGCACCCCCAAAGCATGATGTTACCACCCCCATGCTTCACAGTAGGGATGGTGTTCTTGGGATGCAACTCATCCTTCTTTTTCCTCCAAACACGACGATTGAAGCTTAGACCAAAAAGCTCTACTTTGGTCTCATCTGACCATATGACTTTCTCCCATGCCTCCTCTGAATCATCCAGATGGTCATTGGCAAACTTCAGACGGGCCTGGACATGTGATGACTTGAGCAGGGGATTTGAAACCATGACGGCGTAGTGTTCTACCGACAGTGACCTTTGAAACTGTGGTCCCAGCTCTCTTCATGTCATTGACCAGCTCCTCCCTTGTAGTTCTGGGCTGGTTCCTCACCTTTCTTATCATCAGTGATACCCCACGAGGTGAGATCTTGCATGGAGCCCCAGTCCAAGGGAGACTGACAGTCGTCTTTAGCCTCTTCCATTTTCTAACAATTGCTCCAATAGTTGATCTATTTTCACCAAGCTGCTTGGCAATTGCCCCGTAGCCCTTTCCAGCCTTGTGGAAGTCCACAATTTTGTCTCTGGTGTCTTTTAACAGCTCTTTGGTCTTGCCCATGGTAGTAGTTGGCGTCTGGCTGACTGTGGGGTGGACAGGTGTCTTTAAAGAGCTCAGACAGGTGCTACTAAGTTAGATTAATGAGTGGAGTAGAGGTGGACTTTTTAAAGGCACAGTAACAGGTCTTTGAGAGCCAGAATTCTTGCTGTGTCTTAGGTGTTCAAATACTTATGTTCAGCAGTGCAAGACAAATAAATTCTTTAAAAATCATACAATGTGATTTCCTGAATTTTTTTTTAAATTCTGTCTCTCAGAGTGGGAATGCACCTACAATGTGAATTTCAGACCCCTCCACGATTTTTAAGTGGGAGAACTTGCAAAATCGCAGGGTGTTCAAATACTTCTGTTCCTCACTGTATATTTGGACACAGTCAAAATTTTCATACTTTTGGCTCTGTATGCCACCAGAAAAAATTAAAATGAAATAATCCAAATGATTTTGAAGTGCAGACGTTCAGCTTTAATTCAAGGGGTTGAACATAAATATCAAGTACAAATTTTAGGAACTGCAACCATTTTTATACACAGTTTGATCCCTTGAAAAAGGGGGGATGGCTATTCTTGAGAGCTGTAATTCCAAAACCCTTCCTTCAATTTGGATGTACATACCTTCAAATTAAACCTGAGAGTGTTCACTTTCAGCCCATATCCATTATATAACTATAGCTTGAATATGTTTTGATAAATACCTGAAAAAATGGTGCCTTTGTCCAAATATATATGGACCTAACTGTATGGAGTATACATTATAGCACACAAACTAACAAAAGCTATGCATAGGCAAAGTACATCTCAAAGAATACAGATTAAAACATGTTTACAAAATGATGTTTACAAAAGTCTACAGCTGTCAAAGTGTTATATAGGATCTCACAATAATAGATATATATGTTTGCTAAATCGTTTGGCAAAACCAAGCAAACATTCATATTTCCAGTCCTCCTGAGACAAAGCCTTCCAAAAAAGGCAAGTAACTGCCTCATTGAGTCCTGGAGGTGAAGTAGCATTTAACACTAGGTCTTATTTTCAGTGTAGGTAATAATTTTTTAAATGTCCAGGTGTGGACAGGGGTGCAGAGGTGAGCTGCAGGCAGTTGTGGATGAGGGTTACTATGGAGAGGGCCCGTTGATGACAGTTGTTAGCTGCAGTCAGGTGTTGCAGAGGTGACTTGACAGGTGAGTTTCAGACAGGGTGCAGATATGAACCACAGACAGGGTGCAGGGGTATGTTGCAGACGGGGAATGCAGAGGTGAGCTGTGGCCAGGGGTGCAGAGCTGAGCTGTGGCTGGTGGGTGCAAAGGTGGGTTGCAACTCAGCTCACCTCTGCACCCAGCCGCAGCTCACCTATGCACCCTGTCTGCAGCTCACCTAACTCAATTTACCTCTGCAACACATCCCCCCTCCCCCTCCACTGCCCTCATATGGTTAGCTAGCTTTGCAAAACACAGCTGTCAGCAGCCGGCCCCTCTCTATAGTAACTCCCGTTTTGGGTCCCCCCACTGGCCGGTGATCACCCATGGGGCATCAGCTTCCATGCATTAGGCTGCAGGAGGAGATGCCCCACCCCTAAACACACTGCATACTGCACCCGCAGATATCTGTTCCTTCCCTGTCCCACAGTGAGTACAGAGGTAGGGAGGTTCTGTGGGAGTGGATGGTGCTGTCACTTCAGCCACGCTTCTGTGTTTATAAGAGACAGTAGATATGGGTGTGCACAAGGCCAGTGGCGGAGGTGGCAGAATGGCGTTCCGCCATGTTCCGGCTAAACAAAAGCCCTGATCACAACTAGGTCTTATTTTCTGGGTAGGTCTTATTTTAGGGGAAACAGGGTATATATATTTTTGGTTTTTCAACGTGTATAACTGCATTTTAGAGATGTGGAATTTCTGATACCCCTGAGGAAGGAGCTATGTATCTCTGAAATGTGACGGGTGAACGGAAATACATCATAATGATCATACCGCCTATGACAAGCTATAATGTATACTCCATTTGTATGTACTAAAAGCCATATATTTGTGTGTTTCATCCTTTTAAACTTTATAAATAAAATGTACATGAAATTTTTTAGTATAAATTGTACAACTGAGTGCCTTAAAAGTCCCATAAGGGGGTTTGACACAATATATCTGAGTCAGTAAATAGTGACATGGCATATCTTGGAGTGCATTCACGAACCTTCTATTAATCAAGTCATCAAATGTACTGAGAATTTAGGTATGAATGTTCATGCAAATATCTGTACAAACATTCATTTGAAAATTGGAAGAAAAATTCTTCAGGGCGTATGTCTCCCGAAACGCGTTAGCCACCTTGCTGTTAGAATACTGGTTGCTCGGTCTGACACATTGGTTCCTAGTTTGTCTATGAATCTTGATTTGTGAACATGCATTTTTTGTCATTTTTTAAATAAACTCCTTTTTATTAAGGTAATGCACGAGGAGAGTGTGCCCCTTCTTTGCTTTCTTTCAGTAATATCAAGATTTCCCGATCTTTAGAGGGCTGCACCTAAGCAAGTGTCTGATACTGTGACCCTGGGATGTTCATGGACTTTTGTCTTCTATTCATTTGAAAATATACTAGTGTATGGCGAGCCTAAGGAGGACCTTTCCATCCAATCCTCTACACAAAATTGCAATCATATATTAAACAATGTAAATAAAAAAGTATATTTACCTGTGTACATGATGCTTTTCTTTCTTGTTGTGATTTTTTTCAGTTTGCCTCTGTGTAGCCTGTGCCTCTGCTCTACTGCCACCATTTTTGAACATTTCTGTTATAATGCATGTGTGTGAAATGGAGTGCATGATGTTATGCACCTAGCCTTATGCCGTGCTATACAACAATACATTCATCTGTTTAAAAAAAAAGTATTCCCTGAAATCTTGGGGAGAAAGTATTTTTTTTTTTTTTAAATGAGTTTAATGCATAATAGTGCATGTGCAAGATGAAGCACATGCCCGAGGGCCCGAGGTCAGTAGGGGGCCCCATGAGATGCCCCTGGTACCTTTTTCATAGGCTTTTTTCAGTTTGGGCAAAGACACAGGGGCCCCATGATCCCCTATTGCCCGGGGGCCCCATGAGTTGTCAGTTCGCCCCTGGCTGGTACTGCCTGAAGGCTGTGGCACTGGGAGCAGTTTTACAGGGGAGAGGAGACATCTCTGCATGTAGTTTACAAAAAACTAAGTTGATTTCAGATGGGCTGTGACTTCCTTGCACTTAAGGGGCTGTTGCTATTGATCCGCAAAGACTGACGGCTTTCAAGGAAAAGAACAGTCCAGGATCTGTTTCTGTACATAGGTAGGAAGTTGTCCCTCTGCATTGATTCAGTTAACTTGGGCATCCCACAATCCCTATTACGCTATCCAAGTTATTTCCCCTAACAAAATAACAAAAGCCAATCTCACGGACTTTTCACTGACTGTGAGTGAAAGTGTAGAAAATGCTCCCTACGTGGAAGATAAATGTGGTGTGATAGCTGCTACACTGGTATAAATCCATTGGTTTTCCATAGTGAGGTAAAGCACTTATTCAGACAATTAAATTAATTCATTATTTTTTATATATAGAATTTTACATTGGTTTTATATGAAATACTTATGATTCCATGTTTTAGTCCTCTCTATAATTATATCCTTAATAATCATGTCCTCCAAAATTATGCCAGTTATGTAATAGTCTATTGAATATATATATATATATATATATATATATATATTTTTTTTTTTCCCCATATATTACTGATGCATAATATTTTGGTGATGATGATTATCAGGATGAATTTATGTATTACATATTATAATTATATATATATTTTATATGTTATACTGTATATTATACAGTATATGTATAATAGTTCTTATACTCTGTCCCCACTGTATGAGCTTTTTCAGTCAGCCCCACTGTCACACTGAACCAAGCATTGCTCATTGTTTGCTCTTCTCCTGTAATTACCTTGCCAGCTTGCCACTGCTCCTAATTCTGCTGTCATCATTGGTTTAAAAGCTGGTTCATTTCCTTCCTGGGCACACTTGACAAAGGAGGTTCTCTGAAACATAGTGCCTGCTCATATCCTGATCTCACTTGCAATCCCAGATCTGGTGTTGGGGGATCTAAGAACACCGGTATGAGGAGGGCTCTGGGAGCTCTCATGTCAGAGGCTCTCTGCAGACACTGAAGTGAGGGGCTTGGAGGACATGGAAGTGAGGAGGCCTCAGGGGACTCTGGTGTGAGGGGTTCTGAGAACATCAAAGTGAGGGGGGCTCTGAAGACTCTGATGCGAAGGGCACTTGGAGGACTCTAGTGTGGGGGTTTCTGAGAACATTAAAGTGAGGAACACTGAGAACACTGATGTGGGGGGCTCTGAGCACTTTGATGTGAGGGGGATTTGAGGCTTCTGATGCTAGGGGTCTCTAAGGACACTGATGTGAATGTATGCCGACTTACAGAGTCTGCAGACAAGGGGAAACTATGCTGTAATGCTCACAGAATAATGAGCCTTGCTAAGATGACCAACCAGATTCGGGAGATATTGTACTGTCACACAGTGCAAAAGTGAATTACACTGCACTTATAGCACACCGTGAGAAGTTAGATAAAGGTATTAAATCTATTGTCCAGCATTAGGTTTATCAGCAGAACCTGGCACAGCAGCAAAATATCCTGGTCAGAAATGGAGCTTGACCCCCTACAAAGGGTGACAGCCCAAGAAGCTGTGTTGGTCTTCTTATGTAATTTCGAGAGAACTGATGCATTGCAGGCCTTGCACAAAGAACAGTGGACAGGGCTCATCACACCACTGTTGTTAGGAGACTCCCGAACGGCCTACTTTGACCTGTACATATAATGATGCCCATGATTATGACAAGTCAAAATCAGAGATCCTGCGATGTCTGTGGGTTACAACCTCATTTAGGGTACTGAAGCTACAGGCTAAGGTCCTTCACTCCACAAATCATGGACACAGGTCACCATGGACCAGTTCCGAGGGCTCTATCTCCAAAGCTGTGAAAGTGGATTAGCCAAGCTGATCAAAAATTGTTTAATCAACAGATGGAACATTATTCTGCCACTAAGGATCTCTTGGCTATATATTCACATTCAAGATCCCTAACAACCAAGAGGTCATCTCCAATAGCAACCAGTTCAAAAATAGCTGTCCTGACCACCTGCAAAGCCACAAAAGAGGAGGCGGCAAGAATGGTCAGAGGACTATTTGGTTTAATAAAACCTTCAAAATCATTATACATTAGGTGGTGGACAAAGAAGGGATACACTGGGATTACATTACCTATTGCCTTATTTGTTGTTTATGATTAGAGAAGTCTCACAGTATGGCACTGGGTTTTTGCTCATTGAACTGTTGTATGGGTGTCTTCCCCAAGGGTTGTTAGATATTTTGAACAAAACCTGGGAGAATGAGAATACTCCCTTCAAGAATGTGGTAAAGCATATCTCAGCCATGCAAGACAGACTTGCCTGGGTTATGCTTCCAGTTTGGCAACACCTGCAGAAGGCTCAGGAGCAGGGGCTAACTGACAATTTGGAAACTCGGGCACTGCCCGAGGGCCCGGGGTCAGTAGGGGGCCCCATGAGATGCCCCTGGTACCGTTTTCATAGGCTTTTTTGAGTTTGGGCAAGGACACAGGGGCCCCATGATCCCCTATTGCACAGGGGCCCCATGAGTTGTTAGTCCGCCCCTGCTCAGGAGACACAAAGTTGGAGACAGGAGACACTTGTTTTACACCTCACTGTGGAGAGTAAGTTCTTTATTAAATGGCATAGTCTTTATGAATTTCTGGAACAAGTTGGGGAATTAAAATAACAACATATACCAACCAGACAGACAGGAGAAGAAGCTCTATTCTGTAAATTGAATTAAAGACTAGAAAGATAGAAAAACCCTCGTGGCCATGGGAGATAGGCACCCAAGGAAAAAGGAAGGCATATTGGAGGTTAAAATAGTTGTGTCCCAGTCCTTAGCCCAGCAGCAAGAGATCAGAGTTTCTACAGTAAAGTAAGAATATATTCTGAAAGGTGCCAGGATGCACAGATATATTTAAACATGACTTTATCACACATCCTACGATTCGAGTTCAGCCTTATTGTTCTGCTTCAAGTGCAGATATATGCAATGACATAACTCCTGAGACCCAGTCTATACGATCAGTATGATCACTTACTGAATTGGCACCACCCACAGGCAGCTTAACTCCTCAGTAAGACAAAGTTGAATTCAACATAGTTTTACTTAACATACATCCAGTACAAAGGATGTTTTCAGTCTTTTGACGTGTAAAAAAAACAAACAATGACTTTCTATACTTTATCCTTGTGATGACTAACATTGACTGAGGGACATGGAAGAAGCTGGGACTAAACTGACTAGCACTAAAACAGTAGGGGAGAACAGAAGGAAATACCAAATACAGAAGATAAACATCTTGTAGTGGAATTGAAATATTACTAGTTGGCAGTTACATCAGAATATCAATAACAAAATGATCAACATCATAAGTGGGACAGAACAATACTTAACTGAAATTTTTAGATTTTACTATAACAGAGAATGAGGCCAAGTCTTTAAACAATGACTTCTCAGATGTTCTCTGGACCTGAAAGACATACGAGAAAATGAAAAACGTGCAAACATACAGTGTGTACATGGATAGTTGCGATGTAATATAGTTTTCTGATGAATTCTGTAGCATTGCAGATATAATAGTTGAAACAGATGGAAAGCTTGTCAAGTTAGAGGTAAGGGTTGGGGAGCCTCTCTAGTTGGTTTAAAGGTCCTTCTTAAGGCCCCTTTCACTTGAGCAGTCCAGTCGGACCTTCCATTCTCCTCTATGGGCAGTCGGATGTAAACAGACTTGTGTTCTTTTACACCCTGCTACCTCCGATGTGATTTGGCAAAAAAAGGAAGGGGATTTGTTCCCCTTCATCTGGCCAGTTTGGATCGGAGGGCAGCAGGATGTAATATGACAGTCAGGCCATTTACATATGACTGCCCATATAGCAGAGTGGACTGTGTCCATGTCCGCTCTGCATAAGACAAATCCCCCGCTAAGCAAAACAAACCTGGCCCCTGTGGAAGGGGTCTTAAAGTTTGTCCTCAGAAGGCTCTGCTTCTAAGTTGTGAAATGAGGAACGTTCTTGCATGATGATCAATGAAAATGAGTTTGATGAACTTCTTAGGCCTTTTTGTGTTAGCAAAGTTCCTGGTGTGATGCTTAAGCTGTCAGCTATGTCAGCTTGGATCTTGATAGACAAATTTATAGATGAAATTTAGTATAGGTCGGGACTGTGTTGCAGGAATGTAGAGTACCGTAAATGTCTTTGAAACACTTGCTGCGATTCTCTATGTGAAGACACGTTACTGTTTTGCAGTTGCCAGGTGTAGTTTCATTCATGACAAGAATAATCTGAAGTAGCAGCTGGTGTTCTGAGAGCAACTCTATAGCATCTACTGAAGTAGTAGATAGTGATTTAGAATCAGTAGTTACACAGTCCATGAGCTGATGACCATCAGTATTACAGTGCAGGATCTTGATATTAGTGGATTCCTGGTCACCTGTTAAGGATTTATGGTAGCTAATGTCAGTAGTAGTTTCAGATGTTGTTTCACTGGCACTGCTGAGATGATTCTGCGAAGTGGACTTGATTGCTCACAGACAGTCTTATTTCGAAATGGGTATCTCTTTTGTGTTTTCATTAAATGAGTTCTGAACTCTTTCTACAAGTGTTTGACAAGTGTGCCGATTGTTTAAACACTGCTTCTTACGGAAGCAAGGAGCACCTGTTATGACCCAACCTAAGTCAGTCTTTTCATTGTGAAGACCAATGTGAAGATTACTTTTGAGCTGTTCTTGTACCCTGTGGATTTTTCGGATATTTCTTCCCAGTAGACTTCATATTGTCACCCAATTGCGCACCATTGTCAAGTAATGAAATTTAATTAGTTAAATCAGTGAGGGATAAATGATTTTCTTTATTTCCTTTATGTCTTATGGTGAATTCTTCAGCAGGGGCAATTCTTCCTGTAGTTTCTACTGTGCCAACACAAATGTGCAATGTCTAGGACAATACTTCTCCCTTTAAATCAGTGTTTCGCAACTCCAGTCCTCATGGACCCCCAACAGGTCATGTTTTCAGGATTTCCCTCAGATGAAACAGCTGTGGTAATTACTAAGGCAGTGAAACTGATCAAATCACCTGTGCTTATACTAATGGAAATCCTGAAAACATGACCTGTTGGGGGTCCATGAGGACTGGAATTGAGAAACACTGCCTTACATCAAGCATATCATAGAACTCCAAATGACAAATAAATAACTGATTTGATCATCTAAAGCAACATACATTCTAGAAGCTTTCTTTGGTTGCCCCAAGGAAACACTTTGACCAGAGATATTTTAGAACTATTTTTTTTTTAATTCTTTTTCCTCTGAAATTCTTTTGTGATGTAGCTCACTATAGTTAGTTATAATCATTGGAAGTGATTGTTCATTTAATTAAAGGGGCTTCAGTGTAAGGCTGATACACGTTTACCACTGTACTATGTAAAAGTGATAGATATTATGTATGTAGCCCTACAGAACAGACAGTATACAGTCCGCATGTGTTTATCTGCTGCTTCTCTGCAAACAGAAAACTTTAATATTAAAGAGAAAAGACACAGAGTTTAGGCATAGATGCAGCTTCAAACTTATAAACACTGCCATCTACTGATTGAAGAATATATCTCTACTGAATGTGATACTTTTGTAGCTGTTGTACATGAACATTGTATTCCAACACCACCACTCAACAACTACTCCTTATATTAGTCCAATTTCTGATCTCAGTTCTGTAAATCTGTTTCAGTTCACTAAGAGATGTCATTTCTTCAGCAGCAGTTCTGATCTACTTTTGTTTCTTATGGGTTGGATATCTTTGCATCTCATCCCATGAATCTGGCTCTGGTTTTAATGTTACATGAGCCACAAAGGACAGACATTTGGCTGGGATGCCTTTATTGCTTTTGGTGGATTTCCTGAATGAAGCCTATTTTTGAAGGCCTTGTTTCTTCTTTTACAGTATTAGGATTGTTAGTGTTAATTTCTATTTCTGTGTCACTTCAATACTTAACTTCATTTGACACTGATGTGGAAATTCCCTCAGATTGAAGTGTTTGTGTTAGTTCATGAAATTTTGAACACACTGAAGTTTCATTGACAATTTCTCTTCTACTGATGGTTACCTTGTTTTCTCTCTTGGTGTAGAATTCTGTATCCCTTTTGAGATTCACGGTACCCCACAAGTACATCTTCCTTTGTGCAAACATCCCATTTTGTACTTTTTGTCTTTTGAAATATGCACATATCAAGGATGTCAGAGCAGGGGTCAAAATATCATTCTCCAACTGAGTCCATAACTTAGTGGATTGACCATGGAACCAGTCAATCACTCTAAGCAGAGAGGCTGCATAACAATAAAGCATGAAATTGAGCAGGGCAACACCACCCCTTCATTTCGATAGAATAGTGGCTCGTATTCTAGGTTTCTTATGGCCCCACAGAAAACCATAAATCGTCCTGTTGAGAAACAAAAAGAACTCTGAGGAAGTGGGATAGTCTGAAAGGTGTATAACAATTTCAGTAAGATGTCCATCTTGATAGCATTCACTCAACCAAACCAAGAGATGTATGGTTTATCATATGTTTGAAAACATGCGCGGATCGTTTGGAGAAGGAGTGTATAATTAAGGTTTACCATAGTGGGCAATGAAGACGGGATTTTAATACTGAGATAATTAATAATTGTCAGTTGCCATTTGAAGGGGAAATTACAATGAAGCTGGGATACCAATGATGGAGGCTACGAAATGTTCAAAGATTCTGTTTTATCATAGTTCACTTTAAAATTGCTTAATACCCCAAATTCTCCAAATGTCTGCATCAAGGAAGGAATGGATACAAGGGGGTTAGAAATACAGAGAAGGTCATCTGCATACAAAAAAGGTTTATAGTAATAGCAGCCGACGGAGATGCCATGGATATCAAGGTGTTGACGTAGTGACGGCAAGATGTTCCGTGGTAAGAATTTATAGTAACGGGCAGAGAGAGCATCCCTGGCAAGTGCCGTTACAAATCCATATACAATCAGATAAGAGACCATTGAACCAAATCCTTGTGGAAGGACAGGTATATAAAGCCAGGATTTTAGTCAATAATGTGGGACCAATGCCAATCTGTTGGAGCGTTTGGCAAAGGAAAGACCAGTGGACCCTATAGAACACTTTTTCTGCATCAACCGAGCTAAGACAAGATGGAACATGGCATTTTTGAACATATTCCATCAGAGTAATTGTTTTAAGGGTATTATCTCTGGCCTCCCTATTCAGGGTGAAGCCCACCTGATCTAGATATATAAGATCTGGAAGTAAGGGCGTGAGCCTGTTAGCAATGATTTTGGAATACAGCCTAATATCTACATTTGTCAGGGAAATGGGACGGTAGCTGCCAATTAACGTAGGGTCTTTACCCGGTTTAGGCAATACTATAATATGAGCCTCTAGTTAAACGTTCTTGTTAGGAAGGGGGTCAATAGATCATTAAATGTTTTATAAAAGCAAGTAGTGTAGCCATTTTGACCAGGGATTTTATTAGATTTGAAAGAAGAGAGTGCACAAGCAAATTCCTCTTCCGTGAAAGGTTGGTCCAGATCTTGTATCATGGCAGGAGATATGGTAGAAAAAGCGGGTTTAGCAATGTATTCCCCTATTTTAGAATCATGGGTCAAGGAAGACATACAGACCTTCATAGAAAGATCTGAGAATGTCATTCATTTATTTTGGAAGATGTCTAAATCGACCATCAGGAGGCTTGAGTTTTGTAATACAAGCAATACTATTTCTGGCATGCAATGCCCTGGCGAGCATTCTCCCCGGTGTATTAGCCTCAGCATAAAACAGTTTACGCATCCTGTCCCTGCCAGCCACAGACCTCTGGTCCAAACGTTCCAAAAGCCGAAATCTAGTGTCAGAAAGCTCAAACATAATAGCAGGACATTGAGTCCGTTTATGAGATTTTTCCAGAGTGGAAATACGAGCCGGAAGATCCTTTATCTGGGCCAAATGATCTTTTTTAAGCCTAGAGCCATGTTTAATGAAGACACCCTGAACCATGCATTTCATTGCCTCTAACTGCATAGGAACAGGTGTATCATCGTTTCGGTGGTCAATAATAAAGTTATTTATAGTTTGCCGAATGTCAGAGGAACAAAGGTCATCTTGGAGAAGCTAGTCATTCAGCCGCCACATCCACTCTTGTTTTGACATATCTGATAGGGAAAGGGATAAGTATACTGGTGCATGGTCAGACCATAGAATATTGCCAATACTACTCTGTGGGCAGAAGGTCAAAGCAAAATTACTCACTAAAAAAAAAAAAGTATCCGTGAATAGGATTTGTGAGCTGCTGAATAGTAATCTCTATCTGTTGGATGGGAAAGTCACCATACATCCATCAGGTTATGTTGTTGGAGAAATTTGTTCAGTTTGTTGAGTTGTGAGTAGGAAATAGAACCTCGACCCGCAGAGTGATCAGCAGAGGAATTCAGTACACAATTAATACCCTCCACTAAAAGAATAACACCTTCAGCAAATTCCAATAATGTATGTAGATAATGGAGCATATAGGTAATTTGATCCTTAGGGATGTACATATTCGCCAGTGTATTTTATTTTTTGCGCTAAAAACAAAAAAAGGGCAAAACATGTGGGGGAAAAAAAAGGTTTCCTTTGTTTCTATTAGAAAATTTAGCAAACAGGTAATTTTCCTCCTTCACTGATGTGCGTTGATGAGGCAGCACTGATAGGCGGCATTGATGAGACGACACTGATAGGTAGCACTGGTGGGCACTGATGAGGCAACACTGGTTGGCATTGATGAGGAGGCACTGATGATGCACTGATATGCAGCAATTATGGGCAGTGATGGGCGGCACTGACTGGAAGCACTGACGGGTGGCACTGCTGGACACTGCTGGGTGACACTGCTGGGTGACACTGACGGGTGGCACTGCTGGGTGACACTGCTGGGCACTGATAGGTAGCACTGGTGGGCACTGATGAGGCAGCACTGGTTGGCATTGATGATGAGGCACTGACGATGCACTGATATGCAGCAATTATGGGCAGTGATGGGCGGCACTGATGGGCGGCACTGACTGGAGGCACTGATGGGTGGAACTGATGGGTGGCACTGATGGGCACTGATGGGTGACACTGCTGGGTGACACTGACAGGCGGCACTGCTGGGTGACATTGCTGGGCACTGATGGGTGGTACTGCTGGGCACTGATGGGTGATACTGCTGGGCACTAATGGGTGACACTGATGGGTAGCACTGCTGTGCACTGCTGGGTGGCACTGATAATCAGGGCACTGATCATCAGTGCCCTGATGATCAGTGCTGATCTGCTATGTGACAGCTGCTGGTTATCGGCAATACTTTCCTCATGTTGTGACAGTGTGAGGAAAGTGCAACCAATAACCGGCAACTGTATTTACCCAGTGATCTGCTGTGTCACTGGACACAGCTGATCACGTGGTAAAAGGCTGCTGTGATTGGCCTTTTACCTCATCACGTGCTCAGCTGTGTCCGTAGGACACAGAGATCACCGGAAGTGGCGGGTGCGCGCCACTGGGGGTGTGTAGGGGGCGTGTTCTGGGAATATGTCCATGGACGTCCTCCCAGAACTGGATAATCACAGTGTAGACGTCTTTCGTCTATAGCATGGTTGGGAAGCAGTTAAAACATACTCTGTGATAGAAGCACTGTCACTATGAATGCTTTTGTTTTACAGTTATATTCATCTATAAACTTGCCTTTAACATATTCCAATGTCAGTTCATCATCTGAACGTGCATCAAGTGCTATGAAAAGAATTTCATCGCTTTCTGGTAAACCACTAAGTAATAGTGCTGCAACATGAGAAGCTTTATCTCTTTTCCTATACCTCTCAGGCATTCAACCATTTCCAAGATGTGCCTTTTGTAATCCTGCATATCTTGGCATTTCATCAACTTGGTTTGAAATAGCTTTCTAATCAAATACAATTTTTTGCTGAGATTAGCTCTTTCATGCATCTTTTGTAACACTTCCCACATTTATTTAGCAGTTTCACGCTTACATATATGTATCACTTCAAGAGAGATTGTGCTCTGAGCTTTCTGATGTTTCTCTATCCACTCGTCTGAAAGGTGTCCTGACCTGACTTAATTTATATATTTCCGCATACCTTCTTTTTTTAGCAGCATTTTCAGCTTGAATTTCCAAGACCTGGTTTGTCAGATTTGCAAAATAAATCTTTTTTTGCATCTGTATTACTGGCCATTTTCTTTTATTCTGTTGCAGTCTTCTTTCTGTTGCTGTATCTTGCACTTGTTTGCTGTAGTTGGCTATGACAAGGTGTCTGGGCCGATAACCTGATAGATATTCTGTATATAGCCCTACAGAACAGACAGTGCACAGTCCACATGTATTTATCTGCTGCTTCTCTGCACGTAGGAAACAGGAAACTTTATTATAAAAGACATAGAGTTTTACTGTAGATGCAGCTACAAACTTATAAACACTGCCATCTACTGGTTGAAGAATATATATCTACTGAATAGTGATACTGATGTCGTTGTTATACAAAAATACGTGAACACTGTATTCCAACAAAAATCTTATAGTGCCACTCAAGGTGTTATGATGATGCACAGGTCCGGTGTCTCACAGTATTAAATGGTTGCTGGCTGTCCATTACTTCATCCAGAAAGCAATGGAGCGCATGGGAAGTGAGAAGCTAGACACTGCAAGCTCCCTAGGAGAAGGCCTACTGAAGCCATGCCCCTAGGGGCCTGGTCATAGGAGGACTAACAGGCTGGGGCCTTTTACATCTTTTCCTATCTAACGAGCTGGCTGTGTGTTGTGTGCCTCTGTTCCCACAAGTTTATCACTGCCACATACTGAGTTCTTGACTGTCTCCTTGCAGTGTTTGGCAATGTGCTCTAAGAATGCACAAGATCTGAAACAAAAGATATGATTCCTTGCATCCTTTAAGGAAGAAATGCAGAATGTTTATTGAGAGGATAGGGTTTGTCATAAATGAGACACTAGGAGCCTTTTTTTCCTTTTTTTGCTGTTGCCACTAATTGTGGGTATAAAGCTTGTCATACACTATTCAAAATTTGGTTGGGTCATCAGAGACCAGCTCGATTTTGATCAGGGTGGGGCCATCCTTGCTTGATTGCAGCTTACAGGCCTGTTCACATTTTGTGATTTGGAATCGCTAACAGAATCACTGTGATTCTTCTGGTGATCCCAAATGGCTTGGTGACAACGCACGTTTGGGTGCTGTTGTCCCCTAGTGACACCCCAAACTTTCTGGGATTCTGCATGACAGGACCACACACGCAGCAATCATGGCAAATTGCTTTCTTCAAAATCGCATGAAGCTTGACACCTAAAAGGAGCAGTAGCTCATTTTCGGGTGACAAACCATTCAGGTGAATGGACTGCCGTATCAACACACAAAATCATGTTACAAATGCCTGTTCCCCCATTGGGACATTGTAGTTTAAGCTGTAATAATGCTTCCAAAGACCGCTGTACAGGATTTAAAGTGTCTTGTACAGTTGCACTGATATTGTCCTGGCCTTGGATGAATTGCAAGGTTCATTTTGCTGATCACGTGATTAGGTAAAAGGCCAATCACAGCGGCCTTTTATCATGTGATCAGCTGTGTACAATGACACAGCAGATCACAAAATAAATACAGTTGCTGGTTATCAGCAGCACTTTCCTCATGATGTCACTGCGTGAGGAAAGTACTGCCGATAACGGCCAGCTGTCACAAGGGAGATTTGCACTGATCATCAGGACATTGATCATCAGTGTCCTGATGATCAGTGCCCAGCAGTGCCACCCATCAGTGCCCAGCAGTGCCACCCACCAGTGCCCATCAGTGTCTCCCACCAGTGCCCATCAGTACCACCCATTAGTGTCCATCAGTGCCACCCATCAGTGCCCCCTAGCAGTGCCACCCAGCAGTTGCGCCCATCAGTGCTCAGCAGTGCTGCCCATCAGTGCTACCCATCAGTTCCCAGCAGTGCCACCAGTCAGTACTATCAGTCAGTGCTGCCAGTCAGGGCTGTCAGTCAGTGCTGCCAGTCAGAGCCACCCATCAGTGTCGCCCATCAGTGCTGCCTATCAGTGCCCATCAGTGCCACCTATCAGTGCCCATCATTGCTGCATATCAGTGCAGCAGCAGCATCAGTGCCTCCTCATCAATGCCCACCAGTGCCACCTCATCAGTGCAGCCTAGCAGTGCTGCCTATCTGTGCCACCTCATCAGTTCTCATCAGTGCTGCCTATCAGTGCCGATCAGTGCTGCCTATGAGTGCAGCCTCATCAACGCACATCATTTAAGGAGAAAAAAAATACCTGTTTGCAAAATGTTATAATAGAACAAAGAAAAACTTTTTTTTTAAATGTTTTGCTCTTTTTTGTGTAAAAAATAAAACACCCAGCGGTGATTAAATACCACCAAAAGAAAGCTCTAATTGTGTGAAAAAAATGATAAAAATGTAATAGGGGTACAATGTTGCATGACCGTGCAATTTTCATTCAAAGTGCGACAGCTCTGAAAGCTGAAATTGGCCTGGGCACGAAGGGGTTATAAGTGCCTAGTAGGCAAGTGATTAAAGAAAAAATCCAGGAAAAAAATCACCCATTATTACACCCCCTACATAAAACACTAAACACTAAAATTGTGAAAACCCTTACCATTTTGGAGAAAAGTCTAATTGAATTTTCATGACCATTTCTGTAATTTAAAAGATAACAGCATCTGTTCTACCAAGGAGAAGGTGCAACAGCAATGATTGCATCATATCCTCTCCTCTCTGTCTGCAGTAAAAGGAAACTTCAGTTCCTATCACCCACAGGGAAGTGTAGTGAATATGGACAGGTACACTAGGCCTGTACATGTTGAATGTGTCTGAGAGTCCCAGTCTCCCCCACCACTGCAAGTGGGGCTGAATTACATTACTGCTTCCTGGAGAAAGAACTACAGAAGGGATGTGCAAGACCAGTGGCTGGGGGAATAGGAGGCATAGCAGCCACCGGTCTTACATACAGGAAACCAAAGAGAATTAACCGTTTGATTTTAAAATTAATAGGCTATATCATAGCAACTACTGAGTGAACCAGAAGATGGATGTCATATTCAATGAGAGTATATAATCAGCAACAAGAATATGTAAAGATACTACATTTTTCAAGTGTAAAAAGACAATAACTTTCCTTCCCTACTACTTTATGTACCTTTTCCCTGCAATGAGTAATACTAACTGAGGAACTTGGAACATCATCATGGGACACAGCATTAAGCCGTATCCAGAGGCTCTCAGACAGTCAGTACCTGGACTATCTCTCTTTAAGCTCTATGCTTGTCTCCTACAATATGTATAATTAATGTACTTTTGCCGTGAGTTCATCTTAAATTTGAATTTCCACTAGTTTGTTCGTTTAAGGTAGAAATATGTATAACTCTGGCTGTATGAGAATTTTAGAAAACCTCAGGCTTATTATTTTAGAAGAAGAGACACTTTTTATACATAAGTGAACATGGAGTAGTCCTAGAGAATAATAAAACAGAAGATAGTTCTTAGTCATCTATTATTTAAATTTCCATTTTCACCTCCATGATTTCACAAGGGTGCACTGAGGCAGATTGCAAGGAAAACCAAGACATTGAGAGAGTATTGTCACAAATCATAAAGTAATACAATATAGAAAAAGAAATCCCCTGTACTAACATTTTTTAGTTGGTAGGTTGCGTAATACAGCTGCTGTATATTACATCATTGGCTAAAGACTCCATAACAGACAATACATTTAAATTATAGTCCACTGCATAAGATAAAAAAACACACTAGAATAAAGCAGAATGACCCAAATCTTCCTTCAAACGTGTGTTCAGACATAGATGACTATCATTATACATTTAGATAAGTAGTCTCCTTTTTGGGGAAGGTCATTTTATTTCTGTTATACATAATCTGGGCTAACAATAATCTTTACTTGGAAAGAACACTGCCAATATTAAGGTCAAACTCCAAAACCTTTTTCTTTTATAAGAGTTGGGAATACAACTTCTGATGAGTTTTGGATGTTGTCTATATCCTAAGGAGTTGTACCTCAGGTCCTGTTCTGTCTGACATCTGTCACACATATAAAAAGCGAAGAGAAATCTACCTAATAGGGACACTGACAGCAATAATATCTTGTCAGAAGTTCTAAATATTAATCAGTCTACTAGAAAATGTTCTTTTATTATTGTCCCTGTCACTTTCTATTCAACCTGACATCCATCAAATAGATAGTGGGGAAACTTTCTCTCATTTCCTGTTCTGTCTGGCATTAAAAAGAGTACAAAGAAATCTCTCAAACATGGACACAAACAACAAAACCAAAAAACATGTTTTGGTTAGAGTAATGCCTCTTACACACCTTAAGAAAATCGTATGAAAAATTTTGTGGATCGAACAATTTTTTCTTCGTTGATGAGCAGGATGTTTTAACCGATAAAGATATTGTGAACGAAAAAATCCGGTTAAACAACAGTGAAAAATTTAGTTGTTTCTCATACGAACGACTGATTTTCTATGCGGTGGTATGACGGTCGTACGAAAAAAAATCTATCAAGCGCTATCACGCATGAGCGGAAACAGAAAATAACCCGGATGTTTATGCCCAAGGAATCTTCATAAACACAAACGAAAAATCCAAATGTTAAAAGTAGGGGTGGGCAACTGCGGCCCGCCAGCTGTTGGAGAACTACAAGTCCCATCATGCCTCTGCATTTGGGAGTCATGCTTGTAACTGTCAGTTTTGCAATGCATCATGGGACTTGTAGTTCTACAACAGCAGGAGGGCCACAGTTGCCCACCACTGGATGCGATAATGAAACCAGAATTATGCATATTATATTTTTATGTATCACTATTTATGTATATAGGTAGTGTAATAAACTATATTATAATCATTGCTCTTAATTGTTGTGTATATCGCTCGTTCTGGCCGGTCACATGCACACTGCATCACTTCCACTTGTACGGAAGACGTCAACACTGTGTATTGCCCAACTAATGATTTTTTTTTAATTGGTTAATGTGGGCCAAGCTTTTGACCAACAAATGAACGCCTCTCGGTCGTCGGATGACCGATCGGTCGATTTTCTAATCGTGTGTAACCAACTTTAGGCCTTAAGGCAACTCTGTCACCAAACTGAAACACTGAAAAGCTGCTACTGCAAATAAGCTGGAATATCTAAACCTAAATGTTTTTCTATTTCATTTTGGATGAAGTAGAGAAAGGATAGAATCATTTACTCATCTGTGTTTTATTAAGGAGATTTCCCTTCACTTCCTGTCCTTTAGATTCACTGTGAAAAATATTCCCTCTTAGATAAATGTCATGGGAAAAAAAGTGTCCCCAAAGAAAGATTTCTGGTTCTAGCTGAAAATTTTAGATTAATCCTCATTCTCAGTGCATTTCTTAACAGGACAGTTAGAGATAGTCAATCTCCCTAACAGGAATACAGACAGCAATAAAGATCTGATAGTGGTTTTAACTCCTAAACACTCTATCCAAATTAAAAAAAAAAAAAAAATTGCATTTAGCTATACTTTAGTTCAATCCAATTTAAAAAACATTGTAGAAAATATAAGAGCACATTTGACTACAAACATAGTTCAAGAAACAATTGGAGATGCATGAGTATTACAATGGGAATCAGAATTAGATGAAAACAGATAAAAAAGTTTTAATTACATCATTAATAATCTGAGCTTAGAAAACTAAGGAGCAGGAGTTGTTTATGAGAATATGGTGGTTGGTTACGTACAGGTAGGCCAAGGTTGGAGGGTTCACCCCACAGTGTGGGGAAAATAACTAACCCTTGGCATAAGATGGACTCAAGTGAAAGGGAGGCTAGGGTGGGGCCAAAAATGGGAAATGTTACTGCAGGAAAAAAAATCAAGGAGTAGCCTAGAAGGTGCAGATAGCAGGAAGATGACAGTGTTTGAGTAACAACAGAAACCAGATGATTAAAAAAAAGGAGGGGAATGAAGGGAAGATAAGGGGAGACTTACATAGAGAATAGCTGGGCAGAATGTATCAAACTGGATCATATTAGTCTTGAATGAGGTCCTTGAATTCCTGAAATTCACCTTCCAAGAGGCCCATGTCTTTGTGTGATGTTCTTGGGTATCCAGTTTATGTGCTAAAAGTGACTCCATGCATGAAATTTGATATACTTTGGTGACCCATTCCAGTAAGGTAGGAGCCTGTGTTGACGGCCAATGACTTGGAATAACCCACAGGTTTCAGTAAGAAAGTGTCTAAGGATGCCTCTTTTGACTTTCTTATTACAGTCAGAAATCAAAGAGAGAAATACCAGTAAAACACCAAAAAAAAAGGGTCTCAAACGGTGTCAAATTCATAGACAAGTGTTCTATTCTGAATTAAATGTAGGAATTAGTGTTGGGCTAGATGTTCGAGTCGAACACCATTCATGTGTTTGCCGAATGGTAAGGGTGTTTGGCGAGCTGTTCGACTGCTGAGCCCCATATTGCACTGTGCCCTGACACTGCATTGTGACTGGCCAAAGCAATGCACCTGACCACTTTGGCTAATCACAGCACATGATGACATCACAAGGGGGTGGGGGTGACCCCGTCTCCTTGTGATATCATCACAGTGTCAGAGGAACTGAAATTCTTGAGAAGATCAAGGCAAAGAACAAAGGGCCCATCCTATTTAATGGTTCCTATGGGGGTAGTGCTACATACAGAAAAGGCCCTGCATATATTAAGGGTTACACAAGTCTTCAAAGAGAAAGGTAATGTCTGTCAACAAGGCACTTTTTCATTAGCAATATGATATCAGTTTACAGACCACAGAATGCCTGATGAATACTTCCTTTGAAAATATCCAGATTACCGGGTCATCATGAGATCCCCAAAGTCCTTGCAGTTCATCTACAGTAGCTGAAGATGGGAAATCAGCCATAAGGTTCAATTGGCATAAACAATTACTTGTTCAACTCAATCTTGCTTCTTAGCAACTACCTGGTTTACTACCCAAGTCCTTAAAAAATAAGTCCACCTTTTGGTCAAAAATAATAAATGCACATATTTTTGCAGGTAAAAAATGTGCATTTATTATTTTTGTCCAAAGCTGCCTGGAAAGCATTGCACCAGCGATCAGTAGATCGCTGACGTCATACAGGTCTCCTGCAGACCTGTCAGAATATCTGCTTGCCGTACGGGATGTACGGTGAAGCAGATATTCTGACAGGAAGCTTCGATGAACAACCACGGCGCTCCACAGCACCGTGGTAGTTAATTGAAAACTACAAGCCCACAGCCACTAAGGCTGCCAGGATTTGCAGTTCATTCATTCACAAAAGTCCGTAAATTAATGACGTTGCCGTGTGGGTGGAGCCCCGCACGGTTACTTTGTTTTCAAATCTGACAGATAGTACGGGGAAACTTCTCCCCGTACTATCTGTCGGGGGAGGGGGGTCAGGCGCAGCTGCAGCAATGGGAACATGCTGCAGCCATTGGTGTAGACACGGAAAGGTTTGGTGTAATCACTATACTCCAGAAGTGCAGTAGTTAGTTGTTCCCTGAGTGTCTCAAAAGCCTTGCAAATGTCTTGTGATATGGTCATCTACAGCATCAACACTTCCAATCTGTGTAATGATACCTGACAGGGCCTAACCCAGCTCTCATTTGACAGCAGATACCTGCAGGACAGAAGCAATTGTCTTTGTCAAATCTCTAATGGCACAATTCAAAGTGGATATAGGAGAGGAAGCAGCTGGTTCGTCCAGTGGCCTTACATCTCCATTTGTAACCACCATTTCCTCCTATTCTTGTTCTACTGATTCTTGAAGCATTAAAACAGTATTAAACCCCAAACCAAAGCTGCAATATAATAACTGTATGAGTTTAATACTGCTTTAAGCATTACCATTTCATCAGCTTTCACATGGTCTTTTAGAGTCCTTTTCATGAGACCAACTCAGATCCCTGAGATAAACTGATCCCGCATCACTTGATCAGAAGTGCCAATAGTAGCACATACCTGTATATAACTATATTCCCTTTGCACACATTCCTGAAAGTGTGGATCATCAATGGTGGGTGCCAGGGGCGGACTGACAACTCATGGGGCCCCTGGGCAATAGGGGATCATGGGGCCCCTGTGTCCTTGCCCAAACTCAAAAAAGCCCTTGGTGGGTGCTGTAGTGACTACCAGCTGGGACTGGAAACATCATAGGCAAACATGCATATTCGCCAGCACACCAAGGCTCTCAATAAGGTCCAAAAAGGTTTTTATTCCAAAAAAGATTGCATCACAAAGAAAAGTGCAATGTTTCAGAGGCACACAGGCATGTGATCATCGAGAGAGAGAGAGAGTTATGCTCAAAAGTTTGCAAACCCTTGGAGAACTGGTAATATGCCTCCCGCCCGCCATATAGTAATATGACGAACTCAAGGTGGTTCTTTTGTTCTGGGAGGACGTCATATGACATCCTCCCATTTTCAGTGCGCATCGTGGAGCGTGGCGATCGGCGGTGTGCTGTGTCCCTCGGCCACAGCGGATCACTGATCCACGGAAAGAGCCGAAGATGTCGGCTCGGTCATGTGATCAGCCGTGTTCAATCACAGATGATAACATGTAAACAGGGAAATGCCGTTTATTGGCATTTCTCTCCCCACGAGCTGTCAGGCTGACAGCTCGTGAGGAGAGGAGAACTGGTAATCAGCATTCCTCGGAGGGGACATGTACACAGATCATCAGGGCACTGATGATCAGTGTGCCCTAATGATCTGTGTAGCCCCAGCAGCACCACCTGTCAGTGTCCATCAGTGCCAGCTCTCAGTGCTCATCCATGCCACCTGCCAGTGCCCATCAGTGCCACATTTCAGTGCCCATCAGTGCCAACTCAATGCCACATATCAGTGCCCATCTGAGCTGACTTTCAGTGTTACCCATCAGTGCAAGTCAGAGCCACTTATCAATGCCAGTCAGTGCCACCTATCAGTGCTGCCAATCAGTGCCGCCTATCAGTGCCAGCCAGTGCCACCTATCAGTGTGCATCTGTGCCACGTATCAGTGCCCGTCAGTGCTGCCTATCAGTGCCGCCTAACAGTGCCATTCAGTGCCACCTAACAGTGCCAGTCAGTGCCGCCTATCAGGGCCAGTCAGTGCCGCATGTCAGTGCCGCCTATCAGTGCCATATATGAGTGCTGCCTTTCAGTGCCCATCAGTGATGCATGTCAATGCCCATCAGTGCCACCTACCAGTGCCTCCTCATCAGTGCCCATCAGTGCCACCTATCAGTGTCCATCAGTGCAGCCTATCAGTGCCCATCACTGCAGCCTCATTAGCACAGATCAGTGAAGGAGAAAAATCACTTATTTACAAAATTTTATAACAAAAACTAAGAAAAAACGTTTTTTTTCTAAATTTGCAGTGGTTTTTGGTTTGTTTAAGAAAAAATAAAAAAACCCACAGGTGATTAAATACCACCAAAATAAAGCTCTATCTGTCACAAAAAAATGATAAAAATTTCATATGGGTACAGTGTTGCATGACCGCGCAATTGTCATTCAAAGTGCAACAGTGCTGAAAGCTGGAAATTGGCCTGGGCAGGAAGAGGATATAAGTGCCCTGTAGGCTAGTGGTTAAAGAAAACATGAGTAAGTAGGCAAAACGCATTTCTTTTATTTCTTATGGGATTCATATTCAACTGTAGATCATAACAGAATGGCGCAATCATAGGAAAAAAAAACATGGCAATAAGTGAACAAATAAAATGACCCCTGTTCAAAAAGTCTGCATACCCCCAGTTCCTAATACTGTGTGTTGCTGCATTTACCATCAATTACAGTGTACAGTGTTTTGTAACAGTTGTGTAGCGCCCTCTAGTGTGCTACTAGAATAATATAGCGTATATCAGCTAAAATCATTGGGTATGACTTATGGAAACTGTGTAAGGCTCAGTTCACACTTGCTTTGTAAGCAGGCATTTTGCAGGTGTTTGAGGGGCATTTTAGCGCTCCTCAAATGCCTATGAAAATTATACACATGGCAGCACACAGTGCTGTTCACACTGAAGCGCTAGCGTCGCGTCCCGGCAAAATTGATGCCTCACGTTGAGTCAGGAGGAGTTGAAGCCTTTCAATGCCTCCCATTCAAGTCTATAATGATGCTCCTCAAATGCCTGGCAGGCATTTGTGGGGCGTTTGCAAGGCGTTTGCGGGGCGTTAATACCATTAACTTCATTATAGGCATTTGTGGTGCAGTTTTAATGTTTGGAAAACGCCTATGAAATGCCTCAAAAAGGCGCATAGGGCGTTTGGGAAGCATTTGAGGAGCGTTAAAAATGCTCTCCAAATGCCTGTCTAATGCCTGTCAAATGCTATTGGGGTGTTTGGGAAGAAGTCAAGTGTGCACAAGCCCTAAGTCTGTAATTGAGATTGGGTTATTACAGGTCAGATGGATGACTTGACAGGTTGTGGCTCCATTGCCTCTTCCTGACTCTGGGGGACCATAGAACCTTCCAGATGTCGGTAAGCAGGAGGTGGTGGAGACCTTATAGGCATGTTTATGGGAGTGTGGCCAATCCCAGATTTGGAGGCCCTGGTAGAGTGGTGGACTGGCCCATAAATATAGGCGAGTCAGGTAAGGAGGAGACTGTTGGTGCCTGGGAGGGATCTCCTAGGTCTGATGGGGGGGGGGGTAGCCTAAGTAGCAGAGGGGGTTGTTAATTAGTTTCAGCTGCTTTGATGTTAATGAAATTTACAACAGGTGCACTAGATGAGCAACAATGAGAAAACACCCCAAAACAAGAATGGTTTTACAGGTGGAGGCCACCAACATTTTTTTCCCTACTCATCTTTTATGACTATTTTTCACTAGTTTTGCATTTGGCTATGGTCAGTGTCACTACTGGTAGCATGAGGCGATACTTGGACCCTACAGGGGTTGCACAGGCAGTCCAACACCTCCAACATGGCACATCAATACGTGCCATTGCCACAAGGTTTGCTGTGTCTCCCAGCACAGTCTCAAGAGCATGAAGGAGATTCCAGGAGACAGGCAGGTACTCTAGGAGAGCTGGACAGGGCTATAGAAGGTCCTTAACCCATCAGCAGGACCGGTATCTTCTCCTTTGTGCAAGGAGGAACAGGATGAGCACTGCCAGAGCTCTACAAAATGACCTCCAGCAGACCACTGGTGTGAATGTCTCTGACCAAATAATCAGAAACGGACTTCATGAGGGTGTCCTGAGGGCCCGACTTCCTCTAGTGGGCCCTGTGCTCAAAGCCCGACACCACAGAGCTCAATTGACATTTGCCATTGAACACCAGAATTGTCAGGTCCACCACTGGCATCCTGTGCTTTTCACAGATGAGAGCAGGCTCAGCCTGAGCACATATGACAGACATGAAAGGGTCTGGAGAAGCCGTGGAGAACATTATGCTGCCTGTAACATCATTCAGCATGACCATTTCGGTTGTGGGTCAGTGATGGTCTGGGGAAGCATATCCATGGAGGGACGCACAGACCTCTACAGGCTAGACAATGGCACCCTGAGTGCCATTAGGTATCGGGATGAAATCCGTGGACCCATTGTCAGACCGTACACTGGTGCAGTGGGTCCTGGGTTCCTCCTGGTGCACAACAATGCCTGGTCTCATGTGGGGAGAGTATGCAAGCAGTTCCTGGAGGATGAAGGAATTGATACCATTGAATGGCACCCACGCTCACCTGACCTAAATCCAATAAAGCACCTCTGGGGTATCATGTTTCGGTCCATCCGATGCTGCCAGGTTCCACGTCAGACTGTCCTGGAGCTCAGTGATGCCCTGGTCCAGATCTGGGAGGAAATACCTCAGGACACCATCTGTAATCCCATTAGGAGCGTACTCCGATGTTCGCAGGTATGCATACAAACACATGGGGGCCATACGAACTACTGAGTACTATTTTCAGTTGCTGCAATGAAATTTCAGTAAACTAGACTAGCCTGCAGCATCATTTTTTCACTTTGATTTTCAGTGTGTCTTTGATTTCAGTCCTCTGTAGGTTGATAATTTTCATTTACATCAAACAATGGGGCATCCTTAAGTTCCTAACACATTACCCAGCCCATATCAGTATTTATTTATTTATTACAGGTACTTATATAGTGCCATCAATTTACACAGAACTTTACATATATATTATACAATCACATCAGTCCCTAACCCTCAATGGGCATACAATCTAAGGTCACTAACTTACACATACTAGGGCCAATTTAGACAGGAGCCAATTAACCTACCAGCATGTCTTTGGCGTCTGGGAGGGAACTAGAATACCCTGAGGAAACCCACGCAGGCACAGGGAGAACATGCAAACTCCAGGCAGGTGGTGCCATGGTTGGGATTCGAAGCAACAACCCTACTACTGCCAGGTGGAAGTGTTAACCATTTAGCCACAATGCTACCCCAGTATAGATATCCATATACTTTTCTCCATTGAGATCTGATGTGTTTTCAAAGTGTTGATTTAAGTTTTTTGAGCAGTATATATATATATATATATATATATATATATACAGTCAGGTTCATAAATATTGGGACATCAACACAATTCTAACATTTTTGGCTCTATACACCACCACAATGGATTTGAAATGAAACTAACAAGATGTGCTTTAACTGCAGACTGTCAGCTTTAATTTGAAGGTATTTACATCCAAAACTAGGTGAACGGTGTACCAATGTTTTCTGATGATATTCTAAACTCCCCTATATTGACAACTAAATTTAGAGGTAAAGGCATATTCCACTAAACTCTTCCCCTCCTTTCCCATCACTCTCTTCCTATTATTACTATGGAATATGCCTGGAATATCAGAAAACATTGGTCGATCTTACATAAAGATAGTATTCTAGCTAAGATTCTACCGGAGAGGCCCCCCTTTATATATAGAAAAAGTGAGAATCTGAGGAGCTTATTAGTAAAGGGTATCATCTCTCCCCCTAAAAAATCACGGATGTTTGGATTAACTGTTTTTTTCCCTGTAGGAAGTGTAGGATATGCAAAACCACTGGGATTAAAGTTAAAAAGATCTCTACGTTCCAATCTAGAGTTACGGGTGAAGCGTTTACGATTAAAAAGTTCATCACATGTAATATGAAATATGTAACGTATTTGTTGGAATGCCCCTGTAAAATCCAATACGTGGGTAGAACTAAAAGAGATCTGAAGATTCGACTTAAAGAACATGTGGAGAATATAGAAAAAGGGAAAAAGGAACACAGTGTCTCAAAGCATTTCCGTGATGTTCATAATTCAGATCCTAGTGTTCTTAGTTTTTGTGGCATTGATGTCCTTGATGCGCATTGGAGGGGATGTAATTAAGTACAGGAGATATCGTGTAATGAAAGCTTTTGGATCTTTAGACTTAACACCTTGAAACCTAGAGGTTTGAATATTGAACTGGATTTAAATAGTTTTATTTCTGATTTGTAATTTTTTTTTTCTGTGGTATTTTAATGGTATTTTACATATTTTTGTTATATTTTTATATAGTTTTTAATATTAGTAATTTTTTGGGTAATGTTTAAATATTATTATCGATATATTTGTAACCAGTGGTGAAGGGGTGGTGTCACCTCCATCCATATGGTATATAGAGCCGCCTTTCCAATTTCCAAAATGGCTGCCGGTGGTATGGCTATCCCTTGTCTCAAAGGGTGGTTTAAGGGTGGTTTATATAATGGTGATAGGTTTGGGGAAGTAATGTTCCCCTGTTTATACCATCTAGTACTGTAAATTAGTAAGGGAAGTGATATACTCATATTTCCACTTTGTAATATGGCCGCTGTGAGCTTTCTGCCCGGTTAGTAGTGGGTACATAAGGAGCTGGAACCATATGTCCGTATCCTTGTTGACAAAGTCCGGAAGTGACGAAACGCGTCCAGGGCACGTGACGTATTGACGTTCCCGGAAGTGCCGCGGTGGCCATTTTGGATTCTGGAGAGCGGGTGTCTGGCGTTCCTGGGACTCGCGGTGCACTCCTGGTGCAACCCCAGAGCTGGAGTGAGAGTGGCGGGCAGGAGTGTGACGGGGTGACTCCCTGGAGAATATTTTTGAGATCACAATGGTGGTACTCATTTGTCGCTAGGAGCAGGAAGCCGGTTTTATCAGATTTTAATGTAAGTGGCTACAATAAAATTTATATATCAATTTTTCATATACTGATTCCTGGTCTGTTTGTGAGGTCCAAAGGAACAAGAGGATGCCAGCTTGGGGATTTTCCATGCACACTGGTTGATCACATGCTGAGATAATTTTGAGTTAGGGTAATTATGAATTTTTTATATGGTTTGCAGTGATATCTATTGAGTATTCTTTTCACGAATGCTGTGACACTATAGTGTTTTGCATGCTGCACGTGTGGCAAAATACTTGTGATACCTAAGATAATACACTATGTTTAGATTTTGTTTTTTTTTTAGGTATATGAAGAACGTCTGAGTTTTATCTTCATCTCCATTTTGGAATAGTGAGCACTTGTCCATCAAGATTTGCATATCACGTGGGACTTTTTTTGAGTTTTTTTATGTGAAATTTTGGACATTTTATTTATTTTTTGGGACTTTAGTTTGTTCATTTAAGTCGGTTGATATATTGTATACTGGTACTTCAGGGGAAGGATAATGATACGACTTTAAGGGATATTATGGGTTATGGGTTTGTGTGTGCCGACTTATAATTATTTCATATATACAGATGATGTTGTGTGCTTTGGATCACGAGCTGTTCCAAGCCTTCTCCACACTTTTTTCTTCCCATCATTCTGGTGCAGATTAATCTTAGTTTCATCCATCCAAAGAATGCTTTCCAGAACTGGTCTGGCTTTTTTAGATGTTTTTGGCAAAGCCTAATCTGGCTTTCTATTCTTCAGGCTTATGAATGGTTTGCACCTTGTGGTGAACCCTCTGTATTTGCTTTCGTGATGTCTTCTCTTAATTGTAGACTTTGACAATGATACGCACACCACCTGGAGAGTGTCCTTCACTTGTCTGGATGTTGTAAATGGGTTTTTCTTTACCATAGAGAGGATCTTGCGATCATCCATCACTGTTGTCTTCTGTGGACGTCCATGTCTTTTTATGTTGCTGAGCTCACCAGTGCGTTATCCATTATATAACTATAGCTTGAATATGTTTTGGTCAATAACTGAAAAAAACTAAAATTGTGCCTGTGCCCAAATATATATGGACCTAACTGTGTGTGTGTGTATATATATATATATATATATATATAATATACACTGTATATATAAAATGAACTATATGAAGGCTCAAGTGGCACACATGCACAAACACATGCTTGTCTCCCATATGTGTGTGTGATCTCTAACTTAAAATTCCTTCCTTTCAAATGGTTTGATTTTAATGTATAAATTAAGTTCAGGATAAAACTCTGCAAATGTGAACAAAAGCATAATTTGCATGATAACACATCTGCCTATTTGTAGTCTCAGCCAACACATATTGTGGGTTGTCACTTGTCACAAAGATTATTAAGACAATGGGATGAATGCAGGCAAAATGTTCTTTGCTGGCACCATCATCCCTCCCTGATTCATATCTTGCATTTGTAACAGGTGAATAATAAACTTTGTGGTCTAGCCCTGGGCATTTGATTTACTGGTTTCGATGTTACAAGATTGAATCCCACTGCACTTTGGCATTGATTCTGTGCCACAGGGGTGCTAATGGTTATTACTGGCCTTTTCATGTCTGCAGACTACAGGTCCTTCGAGTGTCGGTAAAAGCTGCTTGTTTATTTTTTTCCTACTGAGCACTGCAGTGTATGCTCTGTATACATATAACCTTTTATTTTTTTCTAAATTCTTAAAAAGTATCTCTGTTTTTCTCTCAAATAATAAGTGATTGTAAAGGCTTGTTTACATAAGCACCAGATGCTCATTGGCACCCATCACATTAATATGTATTTTTCTGTTCTGCTGGGTAGTGCCATTAAACAAAATGAAAACACGGGTAGTTATACGGCAAATAGAATTTGATGCTGATTCTCTTTTTGAGTTCCAAACCTATTCCTATTCTCACTCCCCATGTTAAAAAATTACAAATAGAGTCTCTAAGACAGTTATAAATGCCTCCCACAACCATGGGGGCCTAGCTAAATACTATCAAGCTACCCATTTGAGAGCCTCAGTCTCTTGGTCAACTTTGCAGGTTTACAACAACTGGACTGAGGTGGAGAAGCTGTGGATGGCACCAATCCAACCCTATGCTGTGGAGCAGCAGTATCGATATAGAATTCTACAAATTTGCTACTACTCCCAGACAAACTCATTGCAATTTTCTAAATTAACACCCTTTGGGGGAGCTACCTAGTTTGGCCTCTCCCATAATGGAATAATATCTGATATCTATGAAGTATTAAAACAACTACCTTATAAAACGTATACATACAGTAAGCAGAGAAACTCATTAAAAAAACTGAAAAATCAGCACTAAGGACATAACTTACAATCAGTAGAATGTGTCCCTTCTGCTGATGCCTCTTCTCTATAGTTAAAATCCTGCTCCATCCATGAAGGTTTTGGCGGTTGGAGGGGGGGGGCATGGTCGGAGAAGGATTTCAACTAAAAGAAGAGACATCAGCACAAAGGACGCATCCCGCAGACTGCAGGTTATGTCTCTTGTGCCGATTTTTCTGTTCATTTTAATTTTGGCTCCACTTAGGTTTTAACCATATCCTGCAAAAAGCAAGTGTGTACCTTTCCCTTTTGGACACTTCAAGAACATATAAAACAAGACAGGTAATGAATATCACTTTCAGACTGAAATATTTTCCTGCCCTGCCTTCCTATATAATATCTGTAGGAGAGAGAAAGCCCTTTACGGTATGTGTGTATACATTGTTGTATAGAGCTCTATCTAGCAAACAATTCTCTTAATATTCTCAGAGTATTATTTGCAGTTTAACATAAATAAAAACCTTAAAGTGACATTAAACTCTAGTTTAAAGTAAAAAAAAAAAATCAAGCATGTATTCCTCACTCAGAAAAGTACATTCTATAGTTTTCAGCCTCTTCCAAATCTCTATATTCTTTTTTTTTTTTTGTGATCTGGCCATTCCTGTTAGAGAGTAACTACATTTGTTTTCCATGGACCCACTGTATGTAGGAACCTAGCCAGCCTCTCTTGCTCACTTCCAAGATGGACTAGGGACTATGGGATTGGTAGTGTGTATAGAGCAATGCACGTGACTGTAACTAACATTTACTGCTGGTTCCAAACAAATGGAAGTGAGAGTGAAAAGGAGAGATTCGAGATCTCACAGAGGATGTTACAAGGAGGCAGGAAAACACAGTATGAAACCATTTTGTAAAAATTAAATTAAACGCCCATTAAGTAGTGGATGTGTATGGATTATTTTTGAAGAATAATTATATCATTTTGTGTCACTTTAATCAAGGTTGATACAGTCATAAGAGAAATGCAATCTACAACTGCAACACACGTATTGTCAAGGTCCTACCTTTCCTCAGGGCTTGTGCTGCTCCATGTGCTGGCATCCATCTTAGGTATCTGCAAAGCATTGTGGGATCCTTTATGCTTTCAGCCCTCTACGGCTCCTCCCCCAGGAGGTGGCAGCTTATCACATATAAGTCTGCTGTTTGTAGCTGTCCGTTGCATTCGTGTCCTGTCTGTTGCACAGCAGCAAGCTCCTGTTTGGTTTCACATTGCTCTCCTGGATACCGACTCGGCTTTGGCAAGACTCCTTCCTGGCTTCCGACCCCGGCTCTGGCGACCATCCTTCCTGGCTTCTGACCCCGGCTCTGGCGACCATCCTTCCTGGCTTCTGACCCCGGCTCTGGCGACCATCCTTCCTGGCTTCTGACCCCGGCTCTGGCGACCATCCTTCCTGGCTTCTGACCCCGGCTCTGGCGATCATCCTTCCTGGCTTCTGACCCCGGCTCTGGCGACCATCCTTCCTGGCTTCTGACCCCGACTCTAGCAATCATCCTTCCTGGCTTCTGACCCCGGCTCTGACGACCATCCTTCCTGGCTACTGTTCTACTAAGTCATCCGCTGTTGCTGTTGGACTTGCATAGACTCTGTCTTGTTTTGTATAAAAAACCTACCTTTAATTGCACCTCCTTGTGTGTCTGGCTCCTCGCTCCCTGACACTTTTGTATTCTTTCTGTTTATATTTTTTTGTGGTTTATCCAGCATTGAGCAATCACTTTCACTACTCAACGTACTGTTAGCTGCAATATTGAATGAAATTGCTTCTGACAATAGGGTACCAGTACAAAACCAAACACCTTGTGCTCTATAAACCTATTATCATGAACCTGTTTTTATTGTGATAAGAAAAAGAACATAGTGTTACACTGGGAGGCAATAACTTTACTCTTTTCATATGGTTGTTTGTGTGCTTGGTATTCATCATTTTCAGCACTCTTCCTGTTGTAAAGTGTAATATTATGTTAGTCAACCATTTATTATTTATAACAGGATTTGCACGTAGTATGCCTCAGTGAATGTCTGTTTAATTGTTAGAGTTACTATTCAAGAGCTCTCCTAATGTACATCATTCTTTGTATTAAAAATAGGTTTAAACCTGTTTGAAGAGTATATCCCCAGAGTTGCAATAACCTTGCTAGGTGACCTTGTATGTTATGACACTTCTAAGTGTCTACTGACTACATCTACAGCTCTGTTTTCCATCCACTCTAGTGTGCACCCTGTATCCAGCTGCTGTTTTTGGCCTTACAAACATGCCTCTTTTCATTACTGTGCCTTCTGTTTATTGCCTTCTGGTCCCAACATCTGGAATCTCTTAGCTTTGTGCCGCAGAACTTGATGCAGATTGTAGGGAAATGAAGACGTGTATGAAGGGACAGCACATTCCAAGTAAGAGTTGGGGGGGGGGGTGTTTATAGGAAGTTTCTCAATCAGTATCTGCTGCATCTTTACAGATCCATGATTTCAACATCAGCAACTGATCCAAGCCCTCCTAGTGACATGCAAAACATTCTTCTTTCCTTGGCCATTAATTAAGAGCCCATAAACTTTTTGTTCTAAGTTACTGAATAAAGAGGTAGACATAACAAGAAAGATTCTCTTAGCAGAAAAGCACAATAAAATTAAAATTACTTAGTAACAGGAATGCATTGCTATTTCACATATGATATTCTTTTATAGGATTGCAACTTGGCTGGTGTTTTACACCAGTAGTAAAAATTTTACTTCTTACCAGCGTCAATAAAAAGAGAGAGATCTGTAATTTTCTGAGAAAAAGTGCAAACCTTAATTTTATAGCTGTCTAGGTGTCTTGGCTAATATAGACATTTCAATAGTAAGTAATAGTGCTGATTGTCCAGCTTTGGATTGTTTTTCACCAGTTTGATCACAAGCTGGCTCGTACATAAAATAGAACCTTACTGGAACATCTCCAGTCTTCATTTCCCCAGCCACCATCAAAGCTGGCAAAAAATGTACCTTGACTTTCATCATCTGTTGATGGATTCACCCTTTAACATTTAAAAGACGAGACTGCTGATAGCAGCCGGCTGCCAAAGCATTATTTCCAGTTACTGCTCTTTGTATCACGCAGAGTGGCTGATAGAAGAAGTTACTCAGCAGCATTTCCTTTCCAGCCATAAAGACCCATTTCTAACATGAGGTTTAGTGTTTTTACATATACTAAAAAACAAAAGAAATACTCTGCAGAGCTTATTTCCCTGAAGCTATCAATTTTAGATCAGTAGCTTAGAAAAACGAGTCGCAAAAGTCACTGCAGTGGCTCTGTTCTCCATTCACTTGATATCTTCTTTGTGGCTTACTTTTTTCCAAGCACTGTTGTTCTTCATTTACTTTGTAATGAGCCTTTATCATTACTAACACTTTCACAACACTAAGGGGTCTATTCAAAAATGCCCAATTCCTTTAAATTACTTGCCTGGGGGGGACACTAATCCTAACTGTGAAGGGATGCATTTCTGTGATGTACATAAAGTACTCCAGCAGCATTGACTTTACAAAAGAAAACATTTTTAAAATTGCCAGGAAAGTACATTTCATTCCTAGCTTCTTTAAAAAAAAATTAAAAAGCAGTACACAGACCCCTCCAAGCATCTGGTATGGATTTTGGGGGACCTTTGGAGGGAACTTTGTGCTTCTTTTCATTTGTAAATGGCACTTTTAGCAAACCATACAGCAAGAATGGAAACATTGCTTAGAATCTTCCCAAAATACATACCAGACCCTTTCAGCCTGGTATGGATTTTAAGGGGGTTCCTCATGCAAAAAAAAATGTGGGAGGTCCCCCAGAAAATCCATACCAGGCCCTTTTGTGTATGTGTATGGATTTTGAGGGGGATCTCTACACAAAAAATGTGTGAGGTTCCCCCTTAGAAGCTATACCAGACTCTAAGTCAAGCATACAGCCTGGCTGGCAAGAGAAGAGGGGGGCAAATGGTGGTTGTGGGTGTTTGGGGGGGCTTAATTAATATTAAGGGGACCACAGATGTTGGCCCCCACGCTTGAATGAGTAAGAGATAAACATAAGCACCCACTGCTTTGTTGGATACCATTTACAGCTGGAAGTTGTCTTGTTTGTCCACACTGAATGCCCTTTGTTCATCACTTGGAGTAACATTCAAACAGCCAGTGTTTGATCTGAACTTATGTTCAGACTATACACTTAGCTCACGCCTAGTTTTCACATACAAGTTACACAGCCATCATTTAAGATTCACACATTTTTCTAATGGATCAGCCTGGAAAAATGTTTGATTTCTGGGAACTGTGTGAGAAACACACTCGTCTTCATAAATTCATTTTCAGGGTGCTCTATCTGTACATATACTGGAGCGTGCCATAGAAGCAGTTGCTTTTAGACTCAGTGGGGTTGATTTGCTAAAAGCAAAATAGCTGTTAAGTTTGCTAAGGAAATTTCACTTTGCAACAAAATTTTACTCAGAGCTTAGTGCACCACCACAGAGCACCTTCCAAGTCCTCCTAAACCCTCCCTCTCTATCTTTCTCTTCCTTCGAGACCCACTGCATCTGGCTATTCTCTCCAATCTCTCTGAGGATTGCAGTGATCTATCGGCCTCCTGGACCCGTGTCCCGCTTTCTTGACGACTTCTCCGCTTGGCTACCCTTCTTTCTCTCCTCTCCCCACTCTACCTCCTCTCCTCTACCCACTATCATCCTTGGAGAATTCAACATCCCTATCAACATGAATAACCCGGCTACATCCCAACTCTTCCACTTTTGCACTTGCACAGTGTATACAGTTCACCACTCACTCCGATGGGAACACTCTAGACCTTGTCTTCTCTCATCTTTGCACTCCCTACAACCTCACAAACACCCCCTTTCCTCTCTCTGATCACAACCTCATCACCTTCTCCATCTCCTCGTCCTCAAACACCTACCCCTCCAAACAGCAAACAATCACCAGCAGAAACCTCCATAACTTGAACCCTGCTCCCTTCCACTCTGCAGCTGACCAACTTTACGACAGTATACTTCCCCTGTCCTGCCCTGACCTGGCCACTACTGTCTACAACAATTCGCTGTCAACAGCCCTAGCCTCGCTTGCACCCCCAACAACACGAAGCATTATGCCCCGACTGCTACAACCCTGGCAGACTGACCACACCAAAAATCTCAAACGACATAGTCGTGCGCTGGAGCGACTATGGCGTAAAACAAAATCCAAACAAGCGTTCACCCGATATAAATCTGCCTTCATAACATACACTTCCTCCCTTCACGCTGCCAAATAAGCCTACTTTGTTACCTTCATTAATACCTTCTCCTCCAGTCCTTGTCGGCTCTTCTCTACTTTTAACTCTCTACTTTCTCCATCCCACTTCCATCCAGTACCTCACTCACCACCCACGAGATTGCTAACCACTTCAAAAACAAGATTGACGTAATTCGTAAGGACATTGCCACTGCTCAGACCTCCACCCCACCTAGCATTCCTCACACTAAAACCCCCTCAACACTTCGCTCCTTCAACCTCGCTACTACTGAAGAGGTCACTAAGGTCTGCTCAGAAGCTCGCCTCACCACCTGCCCCCTGGACCCTGTCCCCTCACAACTCCTATGGTCTCCCTCTTCTTCCATCCTACGGTCCCTCACTCACATTTTCGATCTGGCATCTTCCCCTCCCCTCTAAAGCACGCACACATCACTCCCATACCTAAAAAACCCTCCCTGGACCCCACCAACCTGAACAACTTAAGACCCATCTCCCTGCTGCCATTTACCTCTAAACTCCTAGAGCGCTTAGTCTATAATCGACTGAGCTCCCACCTCACTGACAACAACCTCCTCGATCCTCTACAGTCTGGCTTCCGCCCCCTACACTCCATCGAAACTGCCCTACTCAAACTCACCAACGACCTACTAATCACCAAAACCAATGGCCACTATACAGTACTCCTACTCCTCGACCCCTCTGCGGCTTTTGACACGGTTGACCACCCCCTCCTCCTCAAAAAAACTACACTCTCTTGGCCTCAGAGACTCCGCTCTCTCCTGGTTCTCCTCCTATCTATCACAGTGCTCCTTCAGTGTTACCTATAATGCTGCCACCTCCTCTTCACTCCCTCTTTCTGCTGGGGTCCCTCAAGGTTCTGTCCTCGGACCCCTTCTCTTCTCCATCTACACCTCCTCCCTTGACCAATTGATAAATTCCCACAGCTTCAATTACCATCTCTATGCTGACGACACACAAATCTATCTCTCTACCCCTCACCTCACCCCTTCAGTCTCTGCTCGTATCACAAGCCTACTAAGTGACGAATTGGATGTCACTCCACTTCCTCAAACTAAATCTTTCCAAAACTGAGCTCCCAGTATTCCCCCCAGCCCGCGCCACCCCCCTGACTTCTCCATCAAGATCAACAACACTATTATCAGTCTCACCCCTCAAGCCAGGGTACTAGGTGTCATCCTAGACTCCAATATGTTCTTTCAGCCCCAGGTCCAATTGCTGACAAACTCATGTAGACTTCACCTCCACAACATCTCCAAGATACGACCGTTCCTAACCTTGGAAACAACTCATTCACTCCCTTATTATATCACGCCTCAACTACTGTAACTCCCTCCTCATTGGCCTACCTCACCGCAGGCTATCCCCACTTGAGTCTATCATGAATGCTGCTGCCAGACTCATCCACCTTACTAACTGTTTTGTATCTGCCACCCCTCTCTGCCAATCCCTCCACTGGCTTCCAATTGCCCAACGGATAAAATTCAAAACGCTAACACTGACGTATAAAGCCGTTCATAACACTGCCCCAAAGTACATCACCGATCTTGTCTCCAAATATCACCCAAATCGTACTCTCCGCTCCTCACAAGACCTCCTACTCTCTAGCTCCCTTGTCTCCTCCTCCCATGCTCATCTCCAGGACTTCTCCAGGGCCTCCCCCATCCTCTGGAACTCCCTACCCCAATCCATCAGACTATTGCCTACTCTGCTCACTTTTAGGCGCACTCTGAAAACCTATCTCTTCAGGGAAGCCTACCCCACCCTCAACTAATACTATAATCCTCTACTATAATCCTCTACTCTTCCAACCACTCCATCCCCCACAGTTATTACCGCTTGTACCACTATCCCCTCCCTCCTAGATTGTAAGCTCCAAGGAGCAGGGCCCTCGAATCCTTCTTGTATTGAATTGTATTGTTACTGTACTGTCCCGTGTACTGTCTCCCACCATAATGTAAAGCGCTGAGCAAACTGTCAGTGCTATATAAATCCTGTATAATAATAATAATAATAATAATAATAGTGGGTGTGGTGAAATGTAACTTTACAAAGAATATCTAATCATGTGCAAAAAAAAAAAAAAAAGAAAGAAAACCGCATTTATGGATGATAGTAGTCAGCAGAGATTCATCTTATTCCCTAAGGTCTAGGGAAAATTTCCTTGCAAAGTGAACAGTCTATTTGCTTTCAGTAAATCAACCCCCTTAAAAAGTTAGAACCAACCAGGAATGCTCTACACTTTTACTTAATAGCTGTGTCCTCACATTCTGTGTAGATTGTAGAAGAATTTCACATTATTCACATTCTGCTGTTTGTGCTTCCAAATGGGTATAGTGCCAAATTTGTGGCAATTTTGTAAATCATGATAATAGCAAAGGACATAAAACATTAGAGTTTATGAAGGAGAAACAGTTACTGAGTCATAATTGTATTAGTGGAAATTAAAAAGAGATGTTTAGATAGACTAGGTCAAAGTTAGATTTACATCCCTAGAGCCTGTAGGCACACAAGCTTTGGTGTCCAATGCAATATTAGTCTGCTAAGACCACCTCTCTAGGCACGTTCTATTATTGAGAAGTGCTATACCTTAGTACACACAATAAACTCCACATAGCACATTAAGCCTTTACAAACTGAAAGAAGGTCATCTCTATAATTGCGCCCTGTTTGCAAGCAGTATTTCTGCACCCGCCTTGACTGCAGAATTGAGCAGCACATGGGCAGTTTTTTGCAGGGGGGGGGGGGCAGCCTCTTGTGTGTTTATTCTTACCTCCTTGCTGCTCTTGATTCCTTCACATGTGTGTTTGTCTGTGTTCACTTGTGGGCGTCTTCTGCTATTCCCTGGGTTTTATGTCCTTCCCTTTCATCACTTCCTGGGCCTCTTCCTAGCTGGCTTGTCTATTTAGGACATGCTCAGTCTGTCCCACTTTGCCTGAGCAACTTTGTGTTGTTGGAGCTCCCGTGTGTTCCCACTGTGAATCCTGTATTGTCTCTCTGTGTACTGACCCCGGCTTTGTTCCTGACCTCAGCTTGTCCATTAGATTCCCTGTGTCTTCTCCCTTTCACCCTGCTCCCGCTAGCGGTCTCCTCCACCTCAGCTGGGTGTACCTGGGGGCCGCGACCTGGTCCCAGCCTGCTGCAAGTCCATCCCCACCATCAGGGGCCCTA
Organism: Staurois parvus; assembly: GCF_062004578.1. Classification (NCBI taxonomy): domain Eukaryota; kingdom Metazoa; phylum Chordata; class Amphibia; order Anura; family Ranidae; genus Staurois; species Staurois parvus. The sequence continues at coordinate 4,403,699 of NW_028317941.1, forward strand.
TTGAACAAGCAGGCTGGGGCTTAGATTCCACACCCTGGGGAACCCCAAGCTGTGGATCTATAGAGCTCACTACCATAGGTCGTGATACAGGGGTTGTCAACATCCAGCCTTTGTTTTATAACTTTGCAATGCCTTGTACTGGAAATAGAATTTTAGTGCCATTATAAATGTGACAAATTAGTCAAATTAGAATAAAATGTATACTTTTTATTAGCAGTAACACTTTTATAAAATTAGCATTGGTCAAAGTAGAAAAAAGTACATTTTGAAAAGTATTTAAAATTTTTTTTCTATAGATTGCACAGAAAATAAAATATTTTTTGCAAGACATTATCACTAAATTAAAACCTAGTTTGTCCTGTTAAAAACAATATATGTATCTTAAGCAATGACTGAGTTAGTTCTGAAGCAAAGTTTTAAAAATTGCTCTGGTCCATAAGAAGTATACAGGTACACAAGCTGTAGTGGTTAATGGTCTTATCCTGGCTTAACATTTTGCAATAATGTGTAGAAAAAAAAGCTTCTGTGATTATGTTTTTCTACTGATGATGGGAAAAAACTATAAAAAGAAAAGCCACCTGTTACCTAGAGGTACAAGGCTGCTGTGTCTAAGGACTGACCTGGTGCTTCTGCCTGATAATATTTCTGAATGTAATTCTTTCATTGTGGTTCTTATTGGACAGACAGTGTACCATGCATAGCACGGACAATGTATATGGGTATCTTGCCTATTTCTAGATAAAGTGTGTTGCTTGTACTTTATCTGGAATTCATACTCGCTATAAATCTGTTTTCGTTTTTCTACCATAATATTTTGTACCCCCCCCAGAGACTCATAATTTTAAGCTCTTAGTAACATTGACCTTCATTTAGCAAACTGCTAACATGACTTTTTCTAATTTGTCACAATAAATTGGCTGAACAGCACACAACAGAAGCATGGGATTTCGAGAGAATGGGGCTTTGAATTTGATTGCTTTCTTTTTCTCCAATGGTAAATTAATTTAGGGCAATCCAAGTGAAGATTCTGCCTTTTAAGCACATTGTGACACAACAGTAGATCCGTCTGGTTTAAGTGGAGCAGGATGTCTCAGTTCTGCATATGTCTAATTAGACAAGAATCCGGCAATGTGGATCCATCAGGGAAAGCGTGGCAGTAGAGCCAACCCAAATGGTTGTAAGACGGGGAGGGGGATAAAAGTCAGGCTGCTGAAAGCTTGCTCTGCTAAGCTCTTTCTAAGGCAATAGGCAGCTTTTAATTATAATAAACCAAAAATAGAAGCAATAGACAAAAGGAAAATGAAGAAAGTGTGGATCAAAGCTGTCCATAGAAAATGTGGAAAGCATATTAGGAGGAAAAGGTGGAGCTTCAGATGAGAATTGAAAGAAAGGGCACTTTAGGGCAACATAAGAATGTACTTAGAACATAGTTTTAGAAATGTATCTTTTTTCTTTTAGATACTTTTTAGAAAGATGAGATGGGCCTGAATGTGCTGATATACATTTTCTCTATTTGTGCTCTTAGAAATTTCTCACTAGAGTCTGCTGGGCCAACCTGCACTATAAAGTACATGTTCTACTTTTTGAAACGTATCATTATTTTTCTGCTCATTGATGCAACAGACAGGCAATGAAAGTTGTTGTCATAACTGAGACCAAGCATATATAACAATTAGACATTGTTGGGAACATTCAATGAGCAAAGTGTTTAAGGCTAGGTTCATGTTTTGGGAAAAAATAATAAATGCACTTATTATTTTTCCCTCAGGAGCAGTAGTGTATTTAAGTTTTGTGCTGCCCTAGGTAATACAAAAATAATCTGACCCCAGGGACACCGACCAACACCACCCCCCACTTCCCCCTCCCGCAGAGAGAGTCTGACATTGCTGACATTGACCAAAAACACCCCTACCCCCACCCAGGAGAGCCTTCCACTACGCCCCCACCCCCCGGCGATAGAGAAAAAGACACTCATCTTCACAGCTCTGGACATCACCAGGAACAAGAGTCAAGCTCTAAATACACCATCAAGGAGCCCGCAGCCTCTCTTGGATCCTACCTAGTTTCCATGGCACGTGTGTCCCTTCTTTCATCCCTTCTTCTGGGGGGAGGGGCTACCCCCCTGAAAAATGCCGCCCTAGGCAAATGCCTTGTTTGCCTTGTGGTAAATACGCCCCTGCTCAGGAGCCTGGAGATCATCACACCCATCATCAGTGGATCAGGGTGCAATGTCAGGTTCCTGTAGACAAGTCCTGCAGCTTTCAGCCCAGACCTCCAATATGGGCTGACTGTTTACAAGCCACAGGGCTTATGAAATAACTACGAGAGCGCTCATCAGCATCCTTGCAGTTCAGTGGCTGATGGTATTTGTAGTTCTCTCATTCACAAAACTCTGTGAATGGGCTCAACGTGGCCGTGCTATTTTCAAAATGTGACAGCAGGTGCAGGAAAAAGATCCCCCACCCGCTGTCACAGGGAAGGGGAACGGGTCTGGAGCATGTTACAGGCTCCACCATAATTATGGGTGCAACATGTAACATTCTCTGAAATGTGAATGTATCCTTTAAATCTACAGTGTGGTCAGCAATGGCAGCCAAGAAGAATACAAACCAAAACTTGAGTGATCTGATTGGCTGCTATGCTGTTTTAGTGCACATAAATATATTGACTGTGTGTCACACCTCTGTAGCTCCTCCTGATGTTAATAAATGTGTTTAAAGGATAACTGTACTTTCAGAGAGGTCTAGCCCCCTCAGCTAAATGACTCACTGGCCACTTTATTAGGTACACCTGTTCAATTGCTTGGTAACGCAAATTGCTAATCAGTCAATCACATGGCAGCAACACAATGCATTTAGGCATCTAGACATGGTGAAGACAACTTGCTGAAGTTCAAACCGAGCATCAGAATGGGGAAGAAAGGGGATTTAAGTAACTTTGAACATGGCATGGTTGTTGGGGCCAGGTGGGCTGATCTGTGCATTTCAAAAACTGCTAAACTACTGGGATTTCACGCACAACCATCTCTAGGGTTTACAGAGAATGGTCTAAGAAAAAGAGAAAATATCAAGTGAGTAGCAGTTGTGCGGATGAAAATGCCTTGTTGATGTCAGAGGTCAGAGGAGAATGGGCAGACTAATTTGAGATGATAGAAAGGCAACAGTAACTCAAACAACCACTTGTTACAACCAAGGTATGCAGAATACCATCTCTGAATGCAGAACACATCGAACCAGCAGCAGAAGGCCACACTTGGTGCCACTCCTGTCAGTTAAGAACAGGAGTTGTAGGCTACAATTCACATAGGATCATCAAAATTGGACAAGAGAAGATTGGAAAAACATTGCCTGGTCTGATAAGTTTCAGGTTTTGGCAGCGACATTCAGATGGTAGGGTCAGAATTTGGCGTAAACAACATGAAAGCATGGATCCATCCTGCCTTGTATCAAGGGTTCCTGGATGTGCAGATGACAAATCTGCAGCAACTGCGTGATGCTATCATGTCAATATGGACCAGAATCTCTGAGGAACGTTTCCAACACCTTGTTGAATCTATGCCACGAAGAATGAAGTCAGTTCTGAAGGCAAAAGGGGGTTCAACCCGGTACTAGCAAGGTGTACCCAATAAAGTGGCCGGTGACTGTAGATGTATGCTTTCCTGAATCAGAAGGTTGTGGCCTGCAGCAAACTTAAGATCTACTGGTTGAAATCTTTTTTGCTCTGATTGTGCCTGCAATTAAAGTGTTACTAAACCAACAGTAAAATCAGTCTGTATATGCAGTAAAGCATGCTTGTTATACTCACCTAAGGAACCTAAGGGGTTAATCCTCCACAATGCTGTTTGATCCTGACTTCCCTTCTTCCAGTGTCTCCCTCTTATCTCCTGATAAAATATTTGTGTTGGGGCACTCTGCACATGCACATTTTGGTGTGTATTGCTAAAGAGGTTTTTTTTTCTTGGGAGACTTCATGTGATCACCACAGGGCCAGTCAGCACTGTCCAGGAAAAGGTCAGGGGTTTTGCTTTCTACTAGAGCAGAAAGAAAACTACAAGCTTTAACATGTGCTCTGGTGGACACTGATAGAAGTCACAAGACTGCTGTAACTGCTGATGAGAAAAGGTATTTAGCAGTTTATATTTACTAAAATAATAGCATTTCCATGTTATGTGTACTGTGAGAGACCGGATATAGTAAATGCAGGGTCCTGGGTTTAGTAACACTTTAATCATTTAAATGTCTGTGGGATACTCAGACGATTGCCCCATAGGAAGCAATAGGCAATAACTGTACAGGTGCAATTAACGGAAAGATGATTTGAGCTAGAGGATCTGAAAATGGCTGTGAAATGTAAAAATTCACCTAGGTCAGGGAAAGGGATTCTTTTAGCTTCGGAGGTAGGCCAAAACGATAACAGTACTTTCTATGCATGTTATAGCTGTAGAAGCGAGCCTATAAACTGAGGAAAACTATGGAAATTAGAGATTTCCACTTCAGTCATCAAAGTTATAAGAAGCCAGCAAGTGATTTATCACTACAAAATCTTTTGATAACTGAAATATTAATTTTAAGTGGTCTGACCTTCTAATGCTGCGTGAGCACTGGTAAGGGAACAATGATCTTATCAGACATTAATAGGTATTCATGACAGTTTTATGCTGGTGTAGAGCATACCTATTCTGCTTCTGAGACCCGAGAGCTATTCCAATATGTTCATTTCATGCACAATTTAGAATTTACATGTCATATTTCACATGAACAGATATTATGCTATAGCTCTCCCATATGGAAGAAAAATATATTTGAAATCTATTTATCTATTTTTAAAATATTCTTCCCAAATATATTGACATATATTTGAAATACTGCAATTTTGTCCATATTCAATATACTTCAGAATATATTTCAACAAATATTTATATAATATATATATATATATATATATTGCGTGTTGAAAATATATGAAAAATAATTTTAAAAATACATTTCAAATATACTGTATGTCTTTAAAAATACATATCTACATTTTTGGAATGCATTTACAAATATATGTAAAAATATATGTCAAAATAACTTTTTTATATGTTAAAAAAAAGTCTGAAGAATGTATTTAAAAAATATATATATTTTTAAAAATCTTCGTTTTTAAATATATTTTTCAGATTTTTTTTAACATAAAAAAGTCATTTTAACGTATATTTTTACCTATATTTGTAAATGCATTCCAAAAATGTAGATTTGTATTTTTAAAGACATACAGTATATATATTGAAATATATTGAATGTGGCCAAAGTTGTAGTATTTCAAATACATGTAAATATATTTGGGAAAAATATTTTTTAAATATATTTCAAATATATTTTTCTTCCGTGTGGGCTAGCTTGGCTCCTATGGGGGGATTTTCAGCTTTTTCAAAGGAGGTCTGTTATAACCAATCTTTGCCCATCCATTGGTGCAAGTATCAATATTTAGGTGTAAGTGACCTAAGGCTAGGTTCACACTTATGCAGATTGCAGTTGACGCATTTTCGCAGTGCATTTTGCATTTTTTTCACATGCGTTTTGACACATTTTTAATGCATTTTTTATGTGTTTTGCATTTTTTGGAATGTGTTTAATGCCTCCCGCCCACCGCATTGAAAAATGACAGATGGGCAGGAGCACTCTTGTTCTGGGAGGAGTTCATATGATATCCTCCCACTCTAGCTGCCCATGCGCAGCCCCGGGGGAGTGTGGCATGGCGACCAGTGGTGCGCTGTGTCCCTAGGTTACAGTGGATCACTGACCGCGGTAAAGAGCTGATGACATATGTTCTTTACAATGTGATCAGTTGTGACCAATCACAGCTGATCACATGTAAACAGGAAATGCTGATTATTGGCAGTCCTCTCCTCATGCTGACAGGAGACATCTACACTGATAATCAGGGTACTGATCATCTGAGCCCTGATTATCAGTGCAGCTCCATCGGTGCCCATAAGTGCTGCCTTTCAGTGCCCATAAGTGCTGCCTCTCAGTGCCCATCAATGCTGCCTATCAGTGCCCATCAGTTCTGCCTGACAGTGCCTACTCATCAGTGGAGCCCATCAGTGCCCATTATTGCCGCCTATCAGTGTTGCCTATCAGTGGCACCTATTAGTGACACAAATCAGTGCCCATCAGTGATGCTTGTCAGTGCCCATCAGTGTTGCCTGCCAGTGCCCATCAGTGCCACTTATCAGTGCTGTCTATCAGTGCCCATCAGTGCTGCCTATTAGTGTAGCCTCATCAACGCACATCAGTAAAAGAGAAAAATTACTTATTTAAAAATGTTTAAAACAGAAACTAAGAAAAACTGTTTCCACCAAATTTCAGCCTTTTTTTGTTTAAAAAAAATGAAAAACTCAGTGGTGATTAAACACCACTAAAAGAAAGCTCTATTTGTGATGATATGATAAAAATGCCCTTTGGGTGCAGTGCTGCATGACTGTGCAATAGTCATTCAAAGTGTGACAGCGCTGAAAGCTGAAAATTGACCTGGGCAGGAAGGGGGTGAAAGTGCCCTGTAGGCAAGTGGTTAATGTTGCTAGGGGGAGGTGTCTGTTGTCATGCAGGAAACGAACCAAAAGTGCATGTACAAGCATTTTTTATGCGGTCCCATTGAAGTCAATTACACACAAAACGCAATCTGCTGTGGGAAAAAAACAGTCCCTTACTGTCACGGATCCACGGTCGCCGCCACCAACATGCGACAATCGCACGACCGCGACTAACAATAATACGTCACGCCCACGGCGTCAGACCCCAGACCTTCTCACCAAACTCATGACCAAAGGACCGGCCGATCTAAAACCGCGGTGTGACGCGCGTAACAAGGCTCCACCCAGCTGCACCCTGCACAGCGATTGTCCAGCTAGTGGGCTACAATCGGGCCTGCAGCCTGAATGCGCTTGTTACTGGGTCAGGTTAATTACACCACTAACCCTTCACACTGCCACCACCGTCTTGAAATGTACAGAGAAGACGGACTATGTCAGAAATACACTATAATGATTGAAAATCACCTGTCCAATATGGTCAATTGGGCAGGGAGTACACAAACACAGTAGCGTCTCTTCAAAAGGCAGGAATTCGTGAATTGCAGGTAAGCGCTTAGAAACAGTTTAACACTTTCAGAAAGAAAGATTTATTACTAAAAGAGTCAAACAGGTGCAATAAAATATTTACAAAGAGATATCACAAAAATATATATATGTATATAAAGATACAGCAGAGATAATAGGGAGGAAATTAAAGAGTCAAGTTACTTGCCAATATGTCTTGGTTTGTAAGCAGATCCAAGTGCAGAGCAGGAAGGTTCTTTGATCTCCTCTGTTACGATGTTACACTCAGGAGATCTGTTAAACTCTGACTCTCAGGCTTGTCTTTTGCCTCTTCTTAAAAATCCCTCTCAAAGGGAGGGGGGCTCGGACTATAGTTTTGGTAGTGGTCATTGGGAAACTCTGAATTAAACTACCAGCTTCATACCCCATGATATGAAACATACAGTTGACCTGTGGAATGTGCAATTACTCTTTTAAGTCCGGGAGAGAATCTATCTTATCTTGATTAAGATGGGGGTGGAAGTACACTTTACAGACTGCTGGCACCTGGACGCAGGATGTCTTAACCTGGTTGACCCACACCATCTGTCAGAAGATACCGTTTGCCTCTCAGGAAGGGAGGAGGGTAGGGAATGAGGCTGAAGAATGCCTCAAATAAACAGAACAAGAAAAAAGGGGGAACTCCGCTCCCAACTCTGATGAGCTAGTTTGCTACACTTACCCTTTCAATAATCCACACCGGCTCAAAGATGTGAACTAGATCCATAGAAAATCATGTTCAATGGACTGTAGTGCGTTTCTGCTAACTGGATAACACACTGAAATCGGCATAAGTGTGAACCTAGGGTAAATGTTTTCTTGAACAAACAAAAATCCTGGTTCCAACTCTAACATGCTATTGTGCATACTTTATTGCATTTTCAGTAATGTTTTCTTGGCTGTATTAACTATTCTTTCACTTTTTCCCTTTCCCACAAGGCAGCTGAGTAAAAAGGAGCTTTTAAGTAGCATTTAATCCAAAATACGGATATTTTGGGATTAATAGTGTGTGGATGGAAGCTTTAGCAGCAGCATACAGGAAAGCATTATTCTCATCAGGAAATCCTGTTATTTATTTTCAGAATGACACTTTTGAAAAACCAAGCCAAGCCTTCTCAAATGTGTGTGTGGAGTTCAGTGCTAATCTGTGGTCATGATTTAGGTGGAAAAGAAGAAAGATAGTGTACTTTAAGCATACTCTTTAAGGAGTTATTTTGGTATCCAGCTACACCTGTTTTGAAACACAACTCTTTCAAATAGCTGGGTTTAAGTTTCAAATACACTTGCATTTATATGCTGTCACCAGGCTTTGTTCAGTTGAATTACTTGGGAAAACGCAGGTAAATAAAAGAAACCTGCATACCTCCAATTTTCTAAGCTTAGAAAGAAGCATACATTTCAGCACATTATATAAACAGAGAACATATCACTACCACGTCCCTGTTCAGTGGACCATTAAGGATTAATACACAGAAAATGATTGGTTAAACTAAATACTTGATTTATTTCACCGATACCTCAAATGAAAACGTAACAATTTATAGGTTAGATGAAAGCTTTAGTGTAGTATAACATTTTTGGCCAGTTAAATACTAACATTTTTTAGAACTCCATACCCACTTCAGCTCCGGAAGATTTTACATCCTTCATGGCCAGGCCATTTTTTGCTATTTACCACTGTTTTATTTTAACTGGTAATTATGCTGTCATGCAACGCTCTACCCAAGACATTTATTTGCAAAACATTTTGAAAATTATTTATCATTTTCCTTCCACTTCACAATTATGTGCCACTTTGTGTTGGTCTATCACATAAAATACCAATTAAATACATTTATGTTTTTGGTTGTAACATGACAAAATGTGGAAAATTTCAAGGAGGATGAATACTTTTTCAAGGCACTGTATATACTGGAATTTGTATTTTTTTAATACTAGTAATGGTGGTGATCAGCAACTTATAATGATAATGTGGCAGGCAATCTGACACTAACTGACACTAAGTGGGAACTGACTAACTGCCAATGACATCTACAGTGACACTAATACAGTGATCAGTGCTAATAATATACACTGACATTGGCTGGGAAGGGGTTAACATTTAGGGGTAATCAAAGGGTTAACTGTGTGCCTAACAATGTTTTCTGTGTGTGCTTTGTGCTGTTTACTAAGAAATGTGCTGTTTTTTATGCCCTGCTTTGCAGTGAGAAAAAAACAGCACATTGCTGCTATCTGTAGAGAGCCCTGTGTTGATTACCAACACAGGGCTCTCTTCTGTCATTCGCTCGGCTGATCAGTGGGTCCTGGCCATAAATCATTGTGCTGTAGCGAATTACAGCACAGTCAGGGCAGTACACGCACACCCCCTACCCAGAAATCCCAGTTTACATACGTACACACATGTATGTGATCTGGCACAGGAGAGCCGCCGCAGTCTACATGGGCCAGTCGACAAGAAAATACATAAAACCAAAAAAAGGAAAACTGAGGAGAAAAAAATTTTTTTGCGAAAGAGGGAAAATATTGTATGCCCTAAAGACATATAAAACATGAACATCATTCACCTAGGCATGTAATTCGCAATGTCATATGCCCAGGGGTGCGACCTAGCAGCTCATCGTCAAAGAACTGTTGGCTGAACTATGAAGAGCCGGCAACTTCCTAATGGCATCACTGAAGAAGATGCCCAAAATATACATGGATACACATGATATTAATTAAGCAAAGCATTAATATCACATCTGACTAGGCTTAAAATGACACTTTCAGCATGTGGTGCATAATATCACAGCCTTATGCATCAGGGGCAGGACTTTTTTCTTCCAGAATGCGCTGTGCATATGTGTGCAATGTATACAACAAGTAGAGTTAGGCTTTATTTAACCTTGCAACTTTAGGACCTTCCCACTGTTAAGAAATTGGCCATAGCCACCATGCTACGTCACTCTACTACTCTCCCCCAGGAGGAAGGAGGGAAGCCTATTCTCTGAGCAAAAAAGCACTGGTTCTTTGATGATGAATCAGAAAGCTAAGCACCTGGTAAGGATATGTTACTAAATGCCTATGTTACTTTAAGATGGATAATCCCAAAATGCAGGTCTGATTTCTGCTTTTAAGGATCCACACTGATAAAGCAGAGCTTCTGCAATATATAAGTTCATCTTCACACCTTTGTGGTGCATGAATGCATGTTCTACTAAGACAAATAATTAATTGATATAGGCTTATGACGCATCATATTGGACAAAAAAAACCCCACCTGTCCAATTTTAAATGCATTATCTCACATTGTGGGCCATTACAACACAGGTTCATTGCTTTAGTGTGTTGGGGTACCAGTTGATGGAACTGCAATGCACCCATTACCGTGACAGCAATGGTGTGAAGCCATTTAGAACTGACTTTGCTTAAACATATGACTAGACCAGCAATGGGCAAACTACGGCCTGGCGGACCTTTTAATCCGGCCCGCGGAGCGTGGCAAACATTGGCTGTCAGGATGTAGGCGGGGCAGCGTGACGAACTCCTCTCCTCTCACAGTCCGCCCTGAAGACCGGAGCGGCGCGGGAACACGGCGAGAGGAACGCGCGGAGCAAAGGTAAGTGAATTGACACAATATGGGGAATGAATTACTATAGGGGGGATGAATTACTATATGGGGGATGAATTACTATAGGGGGGATGAATTACTATATGGGGGATGAATTACTATGGGGGATGAATTACTATATGGGGGATTAATTACTATGGGGGATGAATTACTATGGGGGATGAATTACTATATGGGGGATGAATTACTATGGGGGATGAATTACTATGGGGGATGAATTACTATAGGGGGGATGAATTACTATGGGGGATGAATTACTATGGGGGATGAATTACTATATGGGGGATTAATTACTATGGGGGATGAATTACTATATGGGGGATGAATTACTATGGGGAATGAATTACTATATGGGGGATGAATTACTATATGGGGGATGAATTACTATGGGGGATGAATTACTATATGGGGGATTAATTACTAGAGGGGGGATGAATTACTATGGGGGATGAATTACTATATGGGGGATGAATTACTATGGGGGATGAATTACTATAATGGGGATGAATTACTATGGGGGATGAATTACTATGGGGGATGAATTACTATATGGGGGATGAATTACTATGGGGGATGAATTACTATGGGGGATGAATTACTATATGGGGGATTAATTACTATATGGGGGATGAATTACTATATGGGGGATTAATTACTATGCTTACTATGGGGGAATATTACTATACTTACTATGGATGGCATGGTAGTGGCTGGGCCGGCCAGCAGCTAGTCCAGCCCCCGGGTCCAATATACGAACCCATTGCGGCCCTCAAGTCAAAAAGTTTGCCCACCCCTGGACTAGACCTACCTCTTACTCAATGGTCCAATGTGATGATTAACAAGCATTGGTCCATTTAGGGCTATTCTGAAGGTTACAATGAATAATTTTGATTATTAAAGTGTTACTAAACCCTATATCTGCTCTCCCACAGTACACAGAACATGTAAATGCAATTATTTTAGTAAATATACACTGCTAAATGCCATATCTCATCTTAGAGCAGTCTTGTGACTTCTATCAGTGTCCAGCCGTGCACTGGTTAAAGCTTGAAGGAGGAGTTGTCATTTTCCCCGACTGTCCTATGAGGCTGCAGGACCCCTGACCCATTGTCTGGACAGTGCTGATTGGTCCTCTGCTGATCACATGCACTCTCCCAAAGAGAAAAAACTCTCTAGCAATGCACACCAAATTAAGCCTGTGCACCTTGTCCTCAAGGCTCTGTTCTATCAGGAGATAAAATGTGGACAGTAGAAGAAGGGGAGGATCAGAAAACAGGATCAAAATCCTTTTTACACAATGTGGAAGATTAACCCATTAGGTTCCACAGTGAGTATAACAAGCATGCTTTACTGCATATACAGACTGATTTTACTGTTGTGGGTTTAGTAACACTTTAAAAGAGGGATTATGCAAAATGTAAAGCTGTGTGCAAGAGAGATGATTATATGATACGTTTTCAAATAATAGACCCTATACACAGGACTGTATATAACTTTTTTTTTCACGGATTGCATCTCTTGCACTGCTTAGAAGGGTTGGCTATTGGGGGGGGGGGGTTCTGAAAGCAATGGGCCTGTATGCAAAATTATAAGTCTCCTGCTGTGAAAAAGAAAGTGCGGAGCACACAGCATGACAATATTGCGCGGTCATGCAACACTGTGCCCATATGACATTTTTATCATTTTGTTTTGACAGATAGAGCTTTATTTTGGTGATATTCAATCACCTCTGGGGTTTTTATTTTTTCTTAAACAAACCAAAAACCACAGCAAATTTTGAAAAAGAAAGTTTTTTCTTAGTTTTTGTTATAAAATTTTGTAAATAAGTGATTTTTCTCCTTCACTGATGTGCGCTAATGAGGTTGTAGTGATGGGCACTGATAGGCTGCACTGATAGACACTGATAGGTATCACTGATAGGCACTGATGAGGAGGCACTGGTAGGTGGCACTGATGGGCATTGACAGGCATCACTGATGGGCACTGAAAGGCAGCACTCATATATGGCACTGATAGTCGGCACTGACTGGCACTGTTAGGTGGCACAGACTGGCACTGTTAGGTGGCACTGATAGGCGGCACCGATGCACACTGATAGGTGGCACTGATGCACACTAATAGGCGGCACTGACTGGCACTGATAGGTGGCACTGATTGGCAGCACTGATAGGTGGCACTTGTGATAATTGTGCGCACAGATGACAACCATATTTTGTATCAGGCCCTGCAAATACCATTCTCTCTCCCTCCAGTCCCCCTCCCCTTTCAGGAATGTGGTCTGTGTGCGTGTGCTGGGGTCACAAGTGCATAAGGCACAGCTGGATAGCTTCATGGTTGTAACCCCAATTAGCCTGGTTCCACGATGTCTAATACACCCTTTCATCTGGCTGGGTCGTAAAACTATAACTCAGTCCTTCACTTGACATGAAACCTTATCTCAGATTGGCTGTAAAACGTACATCCCACTTGAATCACTTTTTCATACAAATTCATAAATCCTAACAGGAACAAGTCCCATTAAAACAAAGCATATATTCAGATAGGTCATTTTAATACGAGTCACCTGACACCTTACACCCCTATGTGGCACCTACACGAGAGTAGAAAGCAATATGTTTTTATCTGGAACGGTAAGATATGTCATATTTGGTGTCTGGACGTTCAGAATATGATTCTGCATATTATTCTACCAGTGGAAAGGATGCTACATGTACCTTTGGAAGGTTATTGACCATGGTGTAAACTCGCGTGAGATTTGGGTCACAGCCTGGGTCTCCGCCTAACACCCCTCCCCAAATGAGGCGATTGGCCCTTGGCTTCAGTAGACACCCCCTGCTGGGACACTAGAAAAGGCTGTCATGCCTGGAGAGAGGGATGAAGAGATTCTCCCTTTTAACATCAGGAATCAACTTTGGGAGAAAAGGTACCCTTTTGTTCAGGACACTTGAGCTCTGCTTAAACCAAGGACTTCTGCAGGTATCCTAACTTCTGAAACTTCTTTCTTTATCTCTCTGTTGTGTTATTGCTCTCTCTATTTATATATATATTTGTTACATCTTTTTCTGTAAATATTTTTATTGCACCATTTTGACCTTTTTAGTAATAAATCATATTTTCTGATAAGTGTTGAACTGTTTCTAAAGCTCTTTAATGCAACCTAAGAATCCCTGTCTCTGAAGAGTGCTACCGTGTGTTTTAACCCTCTGCATACATCTGTCTGCGGTGGCAGTGTGTATACAGACGCTTATTCAAACATCATAGTGTTACTGCTAAGATTTGTGAGTTTCCTCCTTCTCTGTAAAAAGGTGGTGGTGGCACTGTGAAGGGTTAATTGCGTAATTTACCTGACCCAGTAACAATCGCTCTCAGGCTGCTGGCACATAGATTGTGGTCCAGTGAGCTGGAAAATCTGGCTGGTCCTTTGGTCCCAAATTGGTGAGAAGGGCTGGGGTCTGACGCCGCACCCTTCACAGCACTGACTGGCATTGATAGGTGGCACTGATGGGTGACACTGAAAGGCAGCTCAGATGGGCACTGATATGAGGCATTGATGTGGCACTGATGGGCACTGAAATGTGGCACTGCTGGACATTGGCAGGTGACATGGATGAACACTGACAACTGGCATTGATGGACACTGACAGGTGGCACTGCTGGGGCTACACAGATCATCAGGGCACACTGCTCATCAGTGCTCTGATGATCTGTGTACTTGTCCCCTCCGAGGAATGCCGATTACCGGCTCTCCTTTCCTCACGAGCTGTCAGCGTAACCGGCATTTCCCTGTTTACATGTGATCAGCTGTGATTGGACACAGCTGATCACATGACCGAGCCGACATCTTTGGCTTTTTCCGTTGATCGGTGATCCGCTGTGTCCGAGGGACACAGCGCACTGCCGATCGCCGAGCTGCATGCTCCCGGAGCCACGCATGTGCGGTTAGAATAGGAGGACATCATATGACTTCCTCCCAGAATGAGAGAACCGCTTGGGCCCGTCATTGTACTATATGGCGGGCGGAAGGCGGTTAATCTGTTCCCATGTAAGTGCGCATTTGTCTTTACAATAAATTTGATTAATTTACAATATTATACTATGGAAGCACTTTTTCTTGTCTCCCTGGGAGTGCTGTGAGCTGCCTGTTTTTTCTGGTCCAACGAACCCCTGGCAGGAGTTCTGTGCGCTGGCGGATTTCCGTGCCCAAAGGTGAAAGATATATTACCACCGCTGAACAGTATGGTCCACCAGTGAGGGAGATATCATCCCTACATCGCAGTTTGGGATTCCACTTAAAGGGCCCCTGTAGTAAGTGTCCTGAAAGCCTCTTGTCCCCTTGGGGTCTGGGCGTGGAGGTGAGGAGGCAATTTAAGCGGTATGGGATTCAATAATCATTTACCTATCCACGTTGTGTTTTTTTTTTTTAATTCGTTTTTGTTGGACGTTTTTGCACATGCACTTTATGTCGTATTTGCGATTTCTTTAGTCACATGTTATTTATTTCTTCATTGTGTTATTGTACTTTACGGTGCACAGCAATACATTCATTTGGTTTTACTGTGCATTTATATCACCGTTTTCTGTTTTATACTAGTTGCATTCTACTGTATATATGTTTGCCACATTTATTTATGGTATTTATATGGTCACTTATTAGTCGTTTTATGTCACATAGCCTTTTGATGCATATTGTGTTATGATCCTTTAGTCGCATGGTTTACAATTTTTGGCCTGTGTGTTGGTATTGTCATTCTTCTGTGATAAGTGGTTTGTCCACTTTTAATATTAAGCACTTCATTTTGTATTTTTCACATTTTGCTCCACTTTCTCATCAGTGGTATTCACGTTTTTTCATTTATGTTGTGATGGACTCATATGTCACACTATTACTGTGATTTAGTTAATATTTTATTTCTCCCTGATCATTTCCGTGCGTTTTGCCCACGGTCACGGTTTATTGTCTGTTATACCTTTTGGTCCTCATTTTGGACCTTTATTTCATCTTTCCCTTCACTCCCATATTCCTTCCATTTACTGAGTATGTTATGGTGTATTATCTATTGTCTTCTCATCTCATTATTTGTTTTGGAATGTCTGTGGCATTATTGTTCTTAGCGCAACATCCATTTTCTGTTTGTTGTTTTTTGCTAGTGGTATAGCCAGCTGTGTGCTGCTGTCCCAATAGTCCCATCTTTTCTAGTAGCGGTGCGAAAAGTTTTTTTACATAACCAACAAAATGGCCAACCATGTACTTCCTGTTTGTACAGCGTGATGTTACTGGCCCCTCCCTATGCATTACATCATGAGCTCATGTGATTTCATAAAGATCCTTAAGGATTGTTTACAAGTCCATTGTTTGTTCCAGGAAGCACACAGCGCATATGGACCTTTTTATTTTTGGGGGGTCAATATCATCTGGTAAGAAGCAGTATGATTGGTGGTGGTGAAGGATTTTTCCTCTTGGTGATTTTCTTGAGAATCTGTTGGTTCCTCTAATGATGAACTGTTTTCTACATACAAACAACTTTGGATTGGACTCTTTTGTTATATTAACAATGTTCTTGAAAGTTTAAATTTAGTGCTGCACTTTCTGTATATATATTTTTTATGTATCGTAACCTGCAATATTGGGCTGGCTGCTTGAGTGGGGTATACCCACTGAATCTGAATAGACCATAACGCAATATAGTATATATTGTTTAGCATTTTTGAGAATAGTTATGGCTAGGCAGGAATACCACTTTAAGAACAAATGAAAGAAGATGCCATCCACAAAGAGAGCGCATTGTTTCCAAATGAGTCAGTAGACAAATACATTTTCAGTGTGACTTGCAGGGCAGAATGAGGCATGTGTAAAGTGCTTTATTTGGGGAGGAAGGTTTAGGTGGGTAGGAGAGAGGTGGAATGAGGTAGAAGTGGGTGGGAGTTGCTGTAACCTGGGAGGGTTAGGAGGGTGACAGGAAGGCACAGTGATTAGGGATGGAGGGAGGTGCTATACATGGAAAAGAGAAGGTGAGGTGGTATGAGGGGGAGATGAGGCAGTATGGGGGGTGGGTGAGGTGGTATAGGGGTAGGTGAGGCAATATGGCGGGTAGGCAAGACAGTATGGGGGTTGATGAGATGGTATGGGGGGTAGGTGAGGTGGTAGTGAGGCAGTATGGAAGGTAGGTGAGGCAGTATGGGGGGGTAAGTGAGGTTGTATGAGGGGGAGATGAGGCAATATGGGGGGTAGGTGAGGCGGTATGGAGGTAGGAGAAGCAGTATGGAGGTAGGTGAAGCGGTATAGGGGGTAGATGAGGCATTATGGGGGGTAAGTGAAACGGTATGTAGGGTGGGTGAGGCAGTATGGGGGGGTAGGTGAGGTGGTATGGAGGGTAGGTGAAGTGGTATGGGGGGTAGGTAAAGCGGTTTGGGGGGAAGTGAGGCAGTATGGGGGGGGGTAGGTGAAGTGGTATGAGGGGATGAGGTGGGAAGACATTTTATAGGTAGCAGGGTATATACCTCACCTGAGTCCCACAGTGCTGCTGATCAGCCTGTGCAGAGCCAGCCCTGTGTCCCAGTTTCCGTCCTACAGTGATGTCCGGGTAGGTCTGGAGGAGGTACCGTCCTTGCCCTCCACCTTCTCTAAATGTCCATACCTGGGGCGGAGCAAGCACATGATTGGTGACTAGGAACACCAATGTCCCAACAATCAACAACCAGACCTCCGACAATCAGAGAAGAAGGAGGGCAGGAATGGAGGAGTGAGAAGCCTGGAGACTACTAGCACCTAGCCTATATTCTCAGTATTATTATTATTATACAGTATTTATATAGTGGCAACAGTTCACTCAGCGCTGTACATTACAAATCTGATTGCTGTTGCTGAGGCTGAGCTGTGCGGTTCAATGTGGCAGCAGGGAATAACTGGGCATTGGGGCAGGGTGCTCTGGAGGGGGGAGTCCAGACCACCCTTATCCCTCTCCTTATCTATGTCCCTGCCCTTATGTGCCACGTCTGTCCTTTGCCTAAACAGCACTACAATTAGCAGAGGATGCTGCTGTGTTTGGGGACAGACGCAGGTTCTCCCTCCCATCATTTTTGGGTATACAGACTTTAATTTAGTTTTTATTTTCAATTCTATTTAAATGTTAGGGTTAAACTATTTAGGTCATGTTGGTCATTACATCAACCTTAGTTCCACTGTAACTCTTTTTATATATTTTGGAAAACCCCCCATCCTCCATGATAGTAAAGAATATGGAAGTCATTATTGCGTTCAGAGACTATATAAAGCACAAGGTCACAGAACAAATGCTATCATATAAGTCATAAAACTCTACAGAGATATCCATTTTGCTTTTTTATTAGGTTATATATTATTCTTTAGAAATGACTTTTGTTTAGTGTTTAAAAATAGTTTTTTCTGTGTGGTGAACCATACATCCAGATGTTTATAACATTGACATTTATAAATTTAAATAAGGGAACAATTTTGAAAAAAAAAACCTGATTCCCAGATGTATTCTGTTGGTATAGCAGCAGACAAAACCAGTAGCTGTGGCTTTCAAACTGATGATGTTTTAAAGCAGTATTAAACCTTAAACAAATAAATAAAAACTCCCCTGTAAGTTAAAGTCATAATGTGCTAGAATGCTTCGCATACTGGCACATTATGAAAGACTTACCTGAGAACGAAGCACTCCAGCAGCACACTTTTACCACTGCAGAGGCTTCCATCTTCACCCTGTCTTCCTTCCAGGTTTGAGCGCTGCAGCCGCTTGAATGACCGAAGCCGCGATGACGTCACTCCCGCACATGCACGCGAAAGCTATGGCCGTGGCACACAGCTCTGAAGGAACGGCATGGCAATGCCGTACCTTCAGGTGATGTCACCAGCTGCCGCTCACTAGAATATCTCCTAAATGGTGCACATATAGAAGAAACTCAATTTGCCTACAGGTAAGCTTTATTATAGGCTTACCTGTAGCTGAAAGTATAAAAAATGAGTTTACTACCACTACCACCAGCTGAACTCCAGGAAGATATAAAATACACAAATTAATTAATCTCTGTATTCATTAACAAATCAATAAATGCATTTTTAAGATGCAAACAGGAGAAATACATGTACAGTATATGACTTGACCTCGGTCTCTTCCAATCCCCTGTACAGCAGAGAGGGAGAACAGAACAAGCTCATGTGTTGCGTTCACGCTCAACTGCTCTTGTGCTAAGAACATACTGATAGGAGGAGAAAGTCAAGTGTCAGAGAAATGAGCTCATCAGTATTCTGCTTCTTCTTTCACTGTCCAGCTTGGGGAGTTTGTGTTACTTAATTGCTTCCCGCCGGCCATATGCATATTTGGGGTCTCTTGGTGGGTGGGCCTTAATGTTGAGATGCCACATATGTGTACCCAAAGAAGAACAGAACTGTGCCGAGTGCACACTCCAGGCACAGTTACCGGCAGCTAACTAAAGCTCCCAATCTCTACTAGTGATCGGGAGCTTTCCAATCATGTGACTGCTGTGATAGCCTTGAAGGGCCAAGAGGCGCCAGGGCCAGGGGGTTAAAGCAGAAATTCACTCAAAAAGTACACATCATTCTCTACCACCACCACTGACCCCCCGGTTTTCTTTTGAGGGGAGCAAGTACTGTGTTTTGCCAATAACCATTCCCACTTCCTAAATCATTGTTGCTCACTCTGCCCCTCTTCCTCACCTGACACATCACACATCCCAGGAGCTGCAGGACCAGTCTCCTTTCTCTGCTTGATGCTGCACATGTGCAACCGGAAGGCACAGCTGTCTCCCAAATCCAAGATGGTGGCACAGTAGGCCAGCAGTGATGACAGGAATCGGCAGTGGGAAGACAGCACTGGAATCCATGAACTGGAAAGTACCTGATTTTTAAAAGTCAGCAGCTACAGTATGTTTGTTGAAGTTCCTCTTTAACTGCAACAAAGAAAAGTCAGGTCTTCTACTACACAGCACAACTCTGTATGGCAGTGCTATTTATTCACATCACGTAAAGGCTTCACTCACAAATACTTGGGGGGGGGGGGTCCTCTAGAGTCTTCTGTCACAATGTTTGGCCTGTATACTGTATGGATTTGTGTTAAATAATATGTATGATAATATACGGCATCCAGGGATGTGTATTTGCAAAACCGCTCTTGATTAGTAGGTTGTGGGCCTTTTGCCTTCAGATTATTCTGATAGATGTACAGTATTCACATTTTCTGTTTACACCAGAGTAGTTGAAATAACATTGTTTTTCATTTCATTTCATTTCTATATGTAGTTTATACAATGTTTACATACCCCATCAAAGGCATTTCTTTGCTTCTAAGCAATTTACTATCCCAAACCTGTTTTTCAGTGGGTAATCATTGTAAAAAATACAGTATGGTTTTGTGACCGGTGCTTTATGCAAGCATAAATGTTTATTTCAGTCCTGAAATCTTTGATTGCAACAATAACGTTGTGGCACAATATCAAAAGCGTTCCAGATACAGATAATCAACGTCAGCAGTGTGCTCCAGATTTGTGATGCAGAGTTAGTTTAGCCTCTTGGTTTACAGTGTTTGTGTCTATACTGCTTTTATGGTATGGTAGATCTTCTTTGTGAGTGTTAATATAACATACTTCTCTATGTGTTATACGTTTCTAATAAAACTATACAAATGTGAATAAACATACAGCTGTACTACCAAGAGATACCATGAGATGCCCAGATAAGCAGTATTCTGTGAGGTTATATTTATTAAGAGTATTAATCAGTTCAGGGCTAGCAGTTGTTATTCCTTCAGTTTTCCAATTCAGCTATGGTCCTGTTGATTTGCCAATAACTTTCCCATTATGTATGATATCACACTGATAGCTATATTATGCTTTGCAGGGCACCACAATCTAGGCTTAAATTGGTGGTACAGCTTTATTAATGTATCACCCTCCTAGGCAGGTGCTAGGATAAGTAGATTAACCACTTGTCCTCCAGAGGATTTACCCCCCTTCTTGACCAGGCCATTTTTTGCTATATGGCGCTGCATTACTTTAACTGACAGTTGCGCAGTCATGCAACGCTGCACCCAAATAAAATGTGTGTCCTTTTTTTTTCCACGAACAGAGCTTTCTTTTGCTGGTATTTGATTACCTCTGTAGTTTTTTCTTTATTGCACAATAAACCAAAAAAGACCGATAATTTTGAAAAAAAACAATATTTTTGACTTTTTGCTATAAAACATGTCCAGTTAAAAAATTAAAAAAATAACATTTTTAAATTTAGGCCAAAATATATTCTGCTACATTTCTTTGCTAAAAAAAAAATCCTAATACATGTAAATTAATTGGTTTATGTGAAAGTTATAGCGTTTACAAATGGCAGTATATATACTGGAATTTTTTTTTATACTAGTAATGGCAACAATCAGCAAATCATAGTGGGACTGTGGGACTGCGGCGGGCATTCTGACATGGGGGGGGACTGACTAACTGCCACTAACATCCCCAATGACACTAATACAGTGATCAGTGCTAATAAAAAGCACTGATACTGGGGAGGAAGGGGCTAACATCTGGGTCGATCAAAAGGTTAACTGTGTGCTGTGTGCTGTTTTACTTTTTTGTCTGTGTGCTTTACATGTTGGTGCTGACAGTGGAGAGATCTGTATTGTTTACATACAGTGCATCCAGAAAGTATTCACAGCACTTGGGAGAAATTGCCCAAACATAGATGTGCCAAGCTTGTAGCATCATACTCAAAACGACTTGAGGCTGGAATTGGTGCTAAAGGTGCTTCAACAAAGTATTGAGCAAAGGCTGTGAATACTTACATACATGTGGTTTTTGTTTTGCTTTTTATTTTTAATAAATTGCAAAGATTTCAAAATGAACTTATTTCACGTTGTCATTATGGAGTATTGTTTGTAGAATGTTGAGGAAAAAAAAATAATTTAATCCATTTTGGAATAAGGCTGTAACATAACAACATGTGGCAAAAGTTAAACGCTTTGAATACTTTCTGGATGCACTGTACAGACCTCTCCTTTGTCAGTATTCCTTGGCGATCACAGGGTGCTGGCGGGGAATCTCCGGCCAGGACCCAGTGATCGACAGCTCTAGCTGCCAGAAATGCAACATTATGTATATATATGTAATTTTGCACAGCCCTGCCGCCCTGTAGCAGTACTTCTGCTATAGGGCAGTCGGGAAGCGGTCATAGTTGGTTCTTCTGCTTAACATGAGGACTGTTAGGAAAATCTAATTAGGCTTTCTGCTTAACAGAATGCTGCAATTGTTTTGTAATGCCTGCTCAGTGTATTCAAGTGCTGTTAGTTCTTCTTCCTCTGTATCCAAGCAACTACAGAAGGTTCTGGTTGTATAGGTGGAACTTATGCAGAACACGGTATGAATAATATACTTCCTTCTCCTGATGATGTCACATGACGAACCGCGTAGGGCAGGGCTAACAGCATCTTATCTGGTCCACACTAATCTCTGATGACCTGTTTTATTTTAACGCACCATATATATGGAAAAAATGTAAGTGTGATTTTAATGATTTTACACAATAAAATGCACTATAACGCTATGGAAGTCTCTCTTTGATCATTTTAAAGTGAAGGAGAAGTTCCAAGGTCGTTTTGAAGTATTTTTCCAAGAAGAGGATCCCAGGCTCAAAGGCAGTGGTTGCCAAAGAGCATAATGAGATTACATCACCTTTGGGGCAGGTTTACGCACCCAAAAGCGCTTTTGATCTACCTCCATGCAGGTGGTCAATACATTGCGGTGAGTGGGGCTCTGGAGAGGGAGCACAAGTGAAACACCTCACTAATGGCTTGCTGACAAGATCACCTATTGTCACCAGCGTCACTTTGCATTTCTGAACTTTTAAATTCTGAATGAGCAAGGAGCTTCGCAGCACCGACTTTATTTATTTGAATTGTTTGTTTGGTTTGCTATCTGGCTTGCTGACAAGACCACCTATTGTTATTAGTACTTGACTTTATGAAGTTTTGAATCTTTGGATGAGGAAGGTGCCCCGCAACAACTGGGCTTTTACTCACAAGCATTATTTCATTTTGTTTTGTTTTCAGTTTGTCTTTTAATTATCACTATAAGGGCAATTACACATACGTTCACTACAGTGCACTAGTTTGCATCTATTTTGGGGGGAGGTACTATACAGCCACAATTATATGCACTATTGTGTATTAGGTTGTTTTAAAAAAAGGGAGAGGTGTATTATAGTTCCCCTCTCAAAGGTTTCTTTATTATATGCACCATTGGTATTATTTAGAGGCACATCCTTAGTGGAGAACACCATGGCACATTTACTATAAAAACATAGGAAGAGGAACACATTACAAGAACAGTGCACAGGGAGGTGCATTGTAGCATTTCACACAAAGAGCACTTTTTTCACATGGCAGCTCAGCAATCTGACTCTCACAGTATGAACTAAATGGTACTCCAGCCAATCCCAGGGAGTGCAGCCCTGAAGGATGCTGGGAGAGGGTATCTATTCTATGGGCACATTGAATCCTGGAGAGGATTGTACCAGCCAAGGGGAAGGCATGCAGCCTCCCCAAGCACCAGCTGTCATGCGGTCTCAGGTGGGCAGACTGAGGGCCTGAAGTAAGAGAGAGAGTGACCCTGGTTCTTCAGAAAGCTAGCTGAGGGGAGCTGTCTGCCAAAGATCTGTCTGGTATCACTGGAGGGCACCGCTTGAAAGATTGGAAGGAGGCTACTATTCTGTCCTTGGCCCTTGTGAGCACACAAACTTGGGGACTCCGTGTGCTTTTCTACCCCTCTGGTGCTTTATAGCAGCCTTTCTCAACCAATGTGCCCAGGCACCCTGGGGAGCCTTGACGTTTCTTCAGGGGTGCCTTGGCAAAATGTCCAAAAGTTGCCCAAAACATGTATACAAGCCAGCAGGTGGAAGAATCCTGACTTTTAGTTACACAAAGCCACAGGTCTTCATTGTGCGCCATTACAACCTTCTAACCATTGGCATCCTGACAACCAATGACATCATCAGTTGATAAGGAGGATGTCAGTTGCCTGCATAGCATCCTGTTTGACCCTCCCCTGCCCCTTTCCATCAGTGCTGGGGTCACATTAGCTCAGTAATGGAGAAAAACTGAGAGAAACTCTGTAATACTAGTCAGTACCAGTGTGCAAAAGTGTATTTGATTTGGAAGAATAAATCACTTCTAGCGTTGGGTGTCCTACATGTGTGGATGTTGCTGCATTATATAAAACTATAAGAATAGTGTTTTACATTTTAGAATGGGGTGCCTCAGGACTGTGCATAGTTTTAGAGGTTGCCTTGAAATTGCCCATCATTTTAAAGGGTGCCTTGACTGAAAAAAGGTTGAGAAACATTGCTTTATAGTCAGCGTGGGTCTGGAAAAGGGGACTCTGGCTGATGTCCTGAAGAGCTCTTTAACCCCTTTTCTGACATTGGGACTTTGCTCAAGGCTGCTATTTAAGGAAGTTCTGTCCTCAACTGGAACTAGTTCTATTCCTGGAGTATCCTAATAAATTCCCCATTCATACCCAAGTTCTCCAATAGAAAAACTACAAAAAAACAACTCCTGACTGATCATTGGAGACAAGTGAAAGTGTGTGTGTACCTGGCAGTGAAACTACATTGTGCCTGGCTGCAAGGCAAAGTTTAGGGAAGACCTGGACAGTATCTTATTGGCTCCTATGAAGGTAGCGCTCCACTTTTATTACTTATGTATATTTGAAGCTAATGAATGTGACAATCAGCAGACATTCACTGCGGGCTAAACAATCACTGAAAACAAATGTACCAGGAAGATATGCCTTCAGGCAGTGGCGTCCCGAGGCAGGTGCGGGGAGTGCGGCCCGCACCGGGTGACACCGACCACATAGGGTGACACTGGACTCGCTACACGAAAAGGTAAGTTGTAAAGCAAGCCGACGATTCCCGCAGGATGGATCCGATATATGGGGTGACACGGGACCCGCACCAAGAAAAAGAAAGTTGTAAAGAAAGCCGACGATCCCCGTAGGGTAGATCGGATCTGCGAATTGAGCATAATGGATCGGAGTCCAATCTATTATGCTCAATCCGCAGATCCAATCCATTCTGCGGGGATCGTCGGAGGGGGTGTCACTAAGTGTTACCGCACCGGGTGACACCAACCCTAGGAACACCTCTGCCTGCAGGGAATGTTCGGTGAATTTCTAATTCTCCTGCTGTATAAATATAAGTTTTTCCCATTTTACATAGTAATTTTTTAAGGAGAATTAAGTAGTAGTTTTTAAACAACTAATATTACTTTATGTAGTGTGATTTTAACTGTGGATGTTAGCATTAAAAAACTAAGTTTTTGAAAGCATAAATAATTTTTTTTTTAATTGTTTAACCACTTGAGCTCCAGCAGGTTTTACCCCCTTCATGACCAGTTTTTCTTTGAACCCATGGTAGCAACAAATCATACAATATACATAATATTAAAAAATACAAAAATGTAGCGCTAATCAAAAACATATAGTCCAAAAAATATAAAAAATTCAAATAAAAAAAGTCCCAAAAAATATTCCAGTGATCCACCATCACCAGGACACCCGAATGGTTCAGCCTCTTAGAAGAAACTCTGCCCGAAACACACCGGTCAATATAGGAAACTCAAATGAGAGACGAACATGTAAATCATGGAACCAGCAATCCTCATTGATAAAATCACCCTGTGACGGCGGCCATTTTCTTGGTTGGAAACTTAATTCAAATGCTGGTAACCATCCAAAACAATGTACGAGTAACTTGAAATTAAACAGGGTAATTTTATTACTGAAATACTACACTATGAGTGTCCTTTTACTTTTATCCTGTATCTAAATATTGGATGAGAGTATTCTTTTAGGACCAACATCAGATCTTTAAAGGGGAAGATTGACATCCACCTGGATGAGAATTGCTGGTTCCATGATTTACATGTTCGTCTCCCATTTGAGTTGCCTATATTGACCGGTGTGTTTCGGTCAGAATTTCTGGTAAGAGGCTGAATCATTCGGGTGTCCTGGTGATGGTGGATCGTGGGAATATTTTTTGGGACTTTTTTATTGGAATTTTTTATGTTTTATTGGACTATATGTTTTTTGATTAGCACTGCATTTTTGTATTTTGTAATATTATGTTTATTGCCTAATGTGCGAGCTGCTTTTCTATGTTATTTTTTAATATTAGTTTATTTACCTAAGCGCCGGTTGTTTGTTTTTAAATCATAAAATATGGATACCCATGCTTAAAGTGGGTAAATTCACCCTTGTAACATGTTACATGTAATACCTGTATTTAGGGTGTAACATGTAATATGTTACAGTGGATCACCTGCCTACACTGCAGGAGCCTGGCATTGTTCCCATGATCTGCTGATCGCGGGCGCAATGCTTTACAGGCTGTAGTGTATAAAAATGCACATTTTTAACTGTAAAAAGATGTGCATTTATTTTTTTTTTTATAAAAGAAGAACTTATCCTTTGAGGCAGGGTCTGTACAGTGCTTGCATTTAGACACGAAGAAGTTGCAAGATATCAGTAACACTAATATGGAAAATATTTGAACTTTTTTCAATAGTTTTTGCTACACAGTGCTATAGAAAATGAAATGTAATTTAGATTTAGGGTTTGTGCCTATATGAAAATGCAACCCCACACCAATCTATTACATGTAGAATGGGAAATCAGAATGTGAATGTTATATGTAAAAAATGCTGATCTAAGTGATTTTAAGGACTTATGGCCTGAACATTTTTCTCATAGACGTCTGTGGAGACTGGAAGCTAGAAGATGAGACAGGGCCATCTCACATGTATACACAACTCTCTGATCTCTCACTGGTCAACCCACATTTTTACCACTTTTCTTTGGTTTTGAACCACTAAATATTGTAAACAGTCCTTGGCAGGGTTTAATGTATACTTTGGTAATGACATAAACTCAAGATCAGTTTGTGGTTGCATTACAAAGCCAAGATTTCATCACTGACCAGCATGAAACACAAAAGGGAACAGCTATGAACTTTGTGAGCACTAGAGTATGGGGTCTTGTGATCTACTATGGTGTATACAAAGTGCTAGTGGATATTTAAATAATTAAATATTTTAATTATTAAATAATACTAAAATTGATTTGAAACCAATGCAATGGTGAAAATAAAATTAAATTGTGTGTAAAAACTGTGCAGAAATGTGGTTCCCTTATACTCTACACATACTCATACCACTTTGTTATAGAGAATACAGTCAAAAATAGTGTCGTCCTCCACTACCAATTGCAATAAGAAAATTATGAATTAATAAAAAGTAAAAATTAAAGAAATACAAGTCCAGCATCAAAAAAAAATATATCAATATCACTGTAATTATATTACTGATGAAAACATGTCCTTATTAAGTCCGTGATTTTGATACTTCTGTGATACAAAATAACTGTGCAGTCCACCAATCATAAAACGTATTATACACCTTCATTGGTTGTGTTCTCACCTAGTGCATATGACCAAACCATTAAGTGAGGTCATAAAAATCTTGTGTCCCTTTAATTGGACTTAATGGTATATGGGTGGGATTATCCCTCTTTCCTTGGGATGAATGGATGGATGGAAGAACGGAGTGTTCCCTCTTCCCAGCAGGGGTCCCCTTGCTTCCTTATGGATTTTCCTGGAGCCAAGTGGATGGACGGAAATATTCCTCTTCCCACTAGGGGGTCGTCTTGCTTCCTTAGGGATTTCTCTCCATAGGTGTAATAGCCATGAAATGTAATAAAAGAATATAGTGCCTTATCCTCTTTAAAATTAATTTATTAAATAAAGTGGTGCACTCACATGTGTAGCAAGTTAAAAACGCATCAAAATGTTGAAATTTGAATCCAAAGTATAGATTTTCACTGTTGCTGAATACTTGCTCTATATTGCTTTAACCATCATGACGTCAGAGCCCCTCCCCTACGCGTTACGCCACCAGGTCACGTGGCTTCATCAGGGGGAATTGATCAACCTACATTTCTACCACTTTTCTTTGGTTTTGAACCACTAAATATTGTAAACAGTCCTTGGCAGGGTTTAATGTATACTTTGGTGATGACATGAAGTCAAGATCAGTGTGTGGTTGCATTACAAAGCCAAGATTTCAGCACTGACCAGCATGAAACACGAAAGAGAACAGCTATGAACTTTGTGTTTCAGGCCCAGCTGTTGGCCTCTGAGGAGATTCCTCTTATGTTGCCAGTGAACTACTTTGTACATGAAGGACAAAACTTCCTTTCTGGCAGTCAGAATTTCTATCTCATGTACAAATCCAGACTATTCCCTAGGTGATACCATACAATCTCTATTTTTATCTCCGTAACTTACAGAACGTAAATCATGTTTCATTCATGACTTTTTACTTGCTCCCTCAGTGGGTAAATTAGGCTAAGAGTAGTATCTTGCCATATGTCTCTTCAGCTGCTACTTTAGCAAGAAGAAAATATGTGATATTTTCCAGCATTGTACTGATAGATATAGTCTTTTTTAAAAAACTGCTTACTTTATTGTATACATATCCCTAGAGTAATAGATTGTATTCATTATGGTTTTACTGATGAGCTGAGAACAAGGCAATGTATTTTACTTTCTGAGCTCACAGGATTGCTGAGAGAAGCTGTTTAAGCCTCATATAGAGTGACGTGGAAGGGCATCTGCAGCTCATTATCTTTTCCTGCTTTAATAGATACATCAGCACGGGAAGAATTCCACGTGGAACACTGGAGGATGGGACAGAAATGCTTTCTTCCCTCCTCTCATTTACTCAGTCTAAGGAGTACTCTTACTGTCAGCAGAGGGAGTACACTACATTTTATGATCATTTTAACCGTCATATGCAGGCTGTAGACAATCAGCATATAACCTAATAAACAGATCACTATCACCATATTAATAACAATTCCATACTTGCGAGTGATACAT
Organism: Staurois parvus; assembly: GCF_062004578.1. Classification (NCBI taxonomy): domain Eukaryota; kingdom Metazoa; phylum Chordata; class Amphibia; order Anura; family Ranidae; genus Staurois; species Staurois parvus. The sequence goes on from NW_028317941.1 coordinate 4,432,388, forward strand.
TAGTGGAAGAAAAGCTGTATTTTAACTAAAAATACCTGTTCAACCCAATGGGCCATCAGGGCCAGACTTATACTTACTGCCCCCTGGCGAACTGCGTTTTGCTGCCTTGTATCACACTAACCAAATAAGATACCATAGTTGCACACGGCATTGTCATAGACACACTTTAAAAGTGAATTGGTGGTTTAGGTTCTTCCGCACCAAAATTGCGAGTGCTTGCACCACACTCATGTATCTTTCAGAACCAGGTACATGAATCTGTTGGAGGCCAGCACTATGTTAGAATGTGTCCTAACTGGACACAACTTCCTCTGTGCTCCTTCCCTAACCGCTGCACCCACCACACAGACAGCTGCATGGCTAAAGATTTTGTAGTGGATTGGGAGTACTTCACTATCAGGTCCTTCTTGTTTCTGATGACAGTGCACAAACAGTGGGCAGATTCCATTGCCACAGCTATGGAAACCGCTCACTGCTGTGTGCTGTCAGTTAAAAGCAAGGTGGACCTAATGGGGAACTTGTCACCCATTGTCTGTCAGGCTTTTCAAAAAAACAAGAGGTGGGGCTGTGGAAACTAGTTCCCCATCAGTTCCATTTTTTACTTGTCTTGTACAAAATATAGGCATTACCATAGTTGGGTATTGACATCACAAGTATCCCTGAACCCCTTGTTTACATTCAGCGTTTGGCTGGGAAACTCCCAGCCGACAGCTGAATGGGGCTGGGGATACAGTACTGTGCATAAAGTTGCCACAGGCATGACAGCTTCCCAGCACAAACATTCCCCATTCTGAGCCCTGGCATTTTTGTATTCCAGCTCAGAGCTGGTCTGAATTAATGCCAGTTTCCTAACCTGCTGACTGGCAGTAATTCTTTAACCAGTTTAGCCCTTGAAGTGAAGGGTTAAGCACAAGCTGATGGCAGTGAACTGATGTGGTAGTTGCATAGCTACAGGTCACTTTCTCAGTGCTGGCGGTGCTGTTCCCATCCCACCCTCCCCCGACTCCCCTGAATGCTTCCCAGGCTCTACCATTCTTACCGGGAGCCCCGGACCATAACAGAGTGCTATAAAATGGCAGGCAGAAGGAGACCGAAGAACATCCATTCTTTTATCTCTTCTGCACAGAATGAAACCAGAAGTGACAATAATAACATCTCTTCCTATTTTTGAGTGCTCATCTAACCAAGAAGATCTCTGCTCAGTTACATGCTTTGCAGGGCAAGGTAGACATTGGGTCTACTAGACCCGAAATGTCTCCATAAAGAGTAAATGTCACCTGCACAGTGCTATCACATGGGGGTTTGTTAAAGTTAAATAAAAAAATATACATTTATAATAAAGTTATTAAAAAAATTTAAACTAACACAACCACAAATGCAAACATGGCCCATGGTGCGCACATGTATGTAAACCGAGATCTCACAGCACATGTAACATATTGCTGCGAATGCCAAAGTGAGAGAAATATTTCCAGTACCAGAGCTCACAGTTAACTCTAAATGATGAAATGGAAAGGTTTTTTAAGCATTGCCTATGGAGATTTTTAGGGGCAGAAGCATTCAGTTTTAAGACTTGACATGTTTGGCATCTATTTACTCAACACAACACCATTTTTTATATTTTACAAAAAACTGGGTATTATATTGTGTGTGTTTGCACTACAATTCATTTTATTATATTTTTTCCTGAAAGTGTTTGTTTAAGCTCTATGAAGTTGGCTGCACAGACTCCCTGTCTGTCTATTATTATACAGGATGTATATAGATCCAACAATTTGCGCAGTGCTTAACAATATAAAGGGAGACAGTACAGATACAATAAAAAACAAAAGGATTAAGAGGGTCCTGCTTGAGACAGTGCACGGCGTCAGACCCCAGCCCTTCTCACCAACTCGTGACCGAAGGACCAGCCGATCTCACACCACGTTGTCACTTGTGTAACAATGCCACTCTTAGCTGCGCCCTGCACAAAAGTTTTCCAGCTCGCGGGACCACAGTCTATGTGCCAGCAGCCTGAGTGCGATTGTTACTGGGTCAGGTTAATTACGCAATTAACCCTTCACACTGCCACCAGCACCTTTTTACAGAGAAGGAGGAAACTCACAAATCTTAGCAGTAACACTATGATACTAGTATAAGCTTCGTAATACACGCTGTCACCACAGACAGATATATTCAGAGGATTATTACATACAGTAGCACTCTTCAAGAGACAGGTATTCTTTAGTTTTCATTAAAGCTTTAGAGACAGTTCAACACTTTTCAGAAAAAAGGATTTACTACTAAAAAGGTCAAAATGGTGCAATTAAAATATTTACAGAAAGAGATGTAACAAAGATATAAAGAGAACAATAAAACAACAGAGAAATAAAAGAAAGAAGGCAGAATACTTGCAAAAGTCCTTGGTTTGAGCAGAGTCCAATTGTCTGAACAAAAGGCTGCTTTGGCTCTCAAGTCTCTTAGATGGCTCCTAATCAATGTTAAAGGAGAGCTCTTTTTTCCCCAGGCTGTCAGTCTTTTTCTATCATCTCAAAGGGGTGTCTCCTGAGAACAGGTGGTAACTAAGGTCAATAACCTTTAATAGTTACAGGTAGCATCCTAGCAGATTAATAGTTAGAATTATATTCCAAATGCAAAGGTACCAAATAGAGATGAGCGAATCGAAGTAGGCGAAATGGAATTCGAGTCGAATATTGGAAAATTTTGGAATCCGAAAAATAGCCTACTTCGGACGCGCGAATCGAAATTTTTCCTAAAATGGCGGCGGACATGTGCGGCGACGGAGCGGGGATGTCTGGGAAGGCGCGCAGACAAGGCGCGCTGACCCATAATGCATTCCTTAATGACATGTGATCGCATTAGCCAATCAGCAGCCAGGCAGCCAGCACTGTGTAATGGTGGAGCTATAAATAGCGGCCATTTTAGAATTCTTCATTTGCCTCCAGTCATTCAAGAGAGGCAGACCGCTCTGTATTAGGGACAGAGTTAGGGCCACAGAAACGTTACTTGGGGACAGAGAAACGTTACTTAGGGACAGAGAAGCATTACTCAGGGACACAGAATTGTTAATGAGGGCCACAGAATCGTTACTTAGGGCCACAGAAACGCTAGTTAGGGCCACAGAATTGTTACTCAGGGACAGACAGAATTGTTACTGAGTGCCAGAGAATTGTTACTTAGGGCCACAGAAACGTTAGTTAGGGCCACAGAATTGTTACTCAGGGACAGACACAGAATTGTTACTGAGGGCCACAGAACTGTTACTTAGGGCCACAGAAACGTTATTAGGGCCACAGAATTGTTACTCAGGGACAGACAGAATTGTTACTGAGTGCCAGAGAATTGTTACTTAGGGCCACAGAAACGTTAGTTAGGGCCACAGAATTGTTACTCAGGGACAGACACAGAATTGTTACTGAGGGCCACAGAACTGTTACTGAGGGCCACAGAAACGTTAGTTAGGGCCACAGAATTGTTACTCAGGGACAGACACAGAATTGTTACTGAGGGCCACAGAACTGTTACTTAGGGCCACAGAAACGTTAGTTAGGGCCACAGAATTGTTACTCAGGGACAGACACAGAATTGTTACTGAGGGCCACAGAATTGTTACTTAGGGCCACAGAATTGTTACTCAGGGACAGACAGAATTGTTACTGAGTGCCAGAGAATTGTTACTTAGGTCCACAGAAACGTTACTCAGGGACACAGAATTGTTACTGAGGGCCACAGAACTGTTACTTAGGGCCACAGAAACGTTAGTTAGGGCCACAGAATTGTTACTCAGGGACAGACACAAAATTGTTACTGAGGGCCACAGAATTGTTACTTAGGGCCACAGAAACGTTACTCAGGGACACAGAATTGTTACTGAGGGCCACAGAACCGTTACTTAGGGCCACAGAATTGTTACTCAGGGACAGACACAGAATTGTTACTCAGGGACACAGAATTGTTACTGAGGGCCACAGAACCGTTACTTAGGGCCACAGAAACGTTACTCAGGGACACAGAATTGTTACTGAGGGCCACATAACCGTTACTTAGGGCCACATAATTGTTACTCAGGGACAGACACAGAATTGTTACTGAGGGACACAGAATTGTTACTGAGGGCCACAACCGTTACTTAGGGCCACAGAATTGTTACTCAGGGACACAGAATTGTTACTGAGGGCCACAGAACCGTTACTTAGGGCCACAGAATTGTTACTCAGGGACACAGAATTGTTACTGAGGGCCACAGAACCGTTACTTAGGGCCACAGAATTGTTACTCAGGGACAGACACAGAATTGTTACTGAGGGACACAGAATTGTTACTGAGGGCCACAGAAACGTTAATCAGGGACACAGAATTGTTACTGAGGGCCACAGAACCGTTACTTAGGGCCACATAAAAGTTAATCAGGGACACAGAATTGTTACTGAGGGCCACAGAACCGTTACTTAGGGCCACAGAATTGTTACTCAGGGACAGACACAGAATTGTTACTGAGGGACACAGAATTGTTACTGAGGGCCACAGAACCGTTACTTAGGGCCACAGAAACGTTAATCAGGGACACAGAATTGTTACTGAGGGCCACAGAACCGTTACTTAGGGCCACATAAACGTTAATCAGGGACACAGAATTGTTACTGAGGGCCACAGAAACGTTACTTAGGGCCACAGAATTGTTACTCACGAACAGACACAGAATTGTTTCTTGAGGGACACAGAATTGTTACTGAGGGCCACAGAACCGTTACTTAGGGACACAGAAACGTTAATCAGGGACACAGAATTGTTACTGAGGGCCACAGAACCGTTACTTAGGGCCACGTAAACGTTAATCAGGGACAGACACAGAATTGTTACTGAGGGACACAGAATTGTTACTGAGGGACACAGAATTGTTACTGAGGGACACAGAACCGTTACTTAGGGCCACAGAATTGTTACTTAGGGACACAGAATTGTTACTGAGGGCCACAGAACCGTTACTTAGGGCCACAGAATTGTTACTTAGGGACACAGAATTGTTACTGAGGGCCACAGAACCGTTACTTAGGGCCACAGATTTGTTACTTAGGGACACAGAATTGTTACTGAGGGCCACAGAACTGTTACTTAGGGCCACAGAATTGTTACTCGGACAGACACAGAATTGTTACTCAGGGATACAGAATTGTTATTGAGGGCCACAGAACCGTTACTTAGGGTCACAGAATTGTTACTCAGGGACACAGAATTGTTACTCAGGGACACAGAATTGTTACTGAGGGCCACAGAACTGTTACTTAGGGCCACAGAAAGGTTACTCAGGGACACAGAATTGTTACTGAGGGCCACAGAACTGTTACTTAGGGCCACAGAATTGTTACTCGGACAGACACAGAATCGTTACTCAGGGACACAGAATTGTTACTGAGGGCCACAGAACCGTTACTTAGGGCCACATAAACGTTAATCAGGGCCACAGAATTGTTACTGAGGGCCACAGAACCGTTACTTAGGGCCACAGAATTGTTACTTAGGGACACAGAATTGTTACTGAGGGCCACAGAACCGTTACTTAGGGCCACAGAATTGTTACTTAGGGACACAGAATTGTTACTGAGGGCCACAGAACCGTTACTTAGGGCCACAGATTTGTTACTTAGGGACACAGAATTGTTACTGAGGGCCACAGAACCGTTACTTAGGGCCACAGAATTGTTACTCGGACAGACACAGAATTGTTACTCAGGGATACAGAATTGTTACTGAGGGCCACAGAACCGTTACTTAGGGCCACAGAATTGTTACTCAGGGACACAGAATTGTTACTGAGGGCCACAGAACTGTTACTTAGGGCCACAGAATTGTTACTCAGGGACACAGAATTGTTACTCAGGGACACAGAACTGTTACTTAGGGCCACAGAAAGGTTACTCAGGGACACAGAATTGTTACTGAGGGCCACAGAACTGTTACTTAGGGCCACAGAATTGTTACTCGGACAGACACAGAATTGTTACTCAGGGACACAGAATTGTTACTGAGGGCCACAGAACCGTTACTTAGGGCCACATAAACGTTAATCAGGGACACAGAATTGTTACTGAGGGCCACAGAACCGTTACTTAGGGCCACATAATTGTTACTCAGGGACAGACACAGAATTGTTACTGAGGGACACAGAATTGTTACTGAGGGCCACAGAACCGTTACTCAGGGACACAGAATTGTTACTCAGGGACACAGAATCGTTGAATTAAAGAATATGTCAGACAACATGCAGAGGAGTGGCAGAGGAGGCAATGTTTTAGGAGCGAGCAGACGTGGCAGCAGAGGAAGGGGTCGAGGCAGCACTATTCGCAGCCAGAGGCCAGTGCTCCCGGTGTCATCCAGCGGTCGTGTCTCCACCGACAACCCTGCCGTCGTCGATTGGTTGGCTCGGTCGTCTTCCTCTTCCCAGGTCACCTCTGACACCTACAGCCAACGGTCGGTGGGTACGTCAGACACAACCGTTAGTTGGCATGGCCCGGGACCAAGCCCACTGAAATCACGTGTCCTCTACCTGCCCCTGTCCTTTGGTGTTCCCTCACCAAGCGAAGTATCGCATGCTGTGGGCTCAGCCCCACTGTACAGTGAGGAAGAGCTAACAGAGGGCGGTCAGGAACGGGGGGAGACATCCGCCTTTTCAGCAGCCAGGCGAAGAAGTAGTGGCGAGGAGAGTGGCTCGGTAGCCGGTCTAGAGACAGGTCTGTCTCCTGACCCAGACGCAGCCGAGGGGGCTAGTAGTGAGGCGGAGACCCTACTTGATGATGAGGAGGTTGATCGCACTTGGCAGCCTCGTCGTCATCAGGCAATTTCTTCCGCATCATCAGGAGAAGAGGGTGGCAGCTTGGCAGCGAGCAAAACAGTCGGTGGGTTGCCCAGGAGACAGCAGCAGGGTCGCAGCAGTGTCAGTGGAGCCAAACGGCCATGGAGTAGAGCACCAGCTCCACTGCAGCCTACCACCACGGCCAGTAGTGGTGCCGGTGTGCATGGAGGAAGCAGCAGTCAGCCAGTGAGGAGTATCGGGGGCAAAGTTTCCTACTGGGCGGTGTGGCAATTTTTTGTCAAGCCGCCCGAGGAAGTAAACGTAGCCGTATGTCGACTATGTGGCCAGAAAGTCAAGCGTGGCCAGGGGGCCCATGTTGGGACTACAGCGTTGCGGCAGCATATGCAGCGTCGCCATTTGGTGGCCTGGGAAAACCGTGATAAAGATACGGCGGTTCTGCCCGCCCCAGCCCCCGCTCCATCACCCGCTCCGTTACTTGCTCCGTCACCTGACGTCAATCGCCCTCCATCAGCCAGTCAAGGCTCCAACACCTCTGCTGAGGGGAGATGTCGCTCGTTGGCATCTTCCGCTCGTTCAGATGCTCCTTCTCCTGCTACTCCTCTTCACGGATTCCGTCAGCAGTCTTTCTTGGAATCCGTTTCCAAGAGACAACAGTTTGTGAGCACGCACCCGACGGTGCAAAAGCTGAACGTCCTCCTGTCCAAGTTGCTGGTGCTGCAGTCCCTCCCTTTCCAAGTGGTGGACTCAGCACCTTTCCGAGAAATGATGGCTTGTGCCGCACCGCGGTGGAAAGTGCCAAGCCGTCATTTCTTCGCCAAAAAGGCAGTGCCAGCCCTGCATTCACATGTAGAAGAGATGGTGGGCCAGTCTTTGAGCATGTCGGTCTCTGCCAAAGTGCACGGCAGCGCCGACGTGTGGAGCTGTAACTACGGTCAGGGACAGTACATGCCGCTTTTGCCTCCACGTTTGCACGTCCTTGGTCCGGCAAAGATGTCCGCCTCTACCACCTCTTCTACCACCTCTTCTTCCGCCGTGTCCTCAGCCGCCACCCCCGTGCCAAGTCCCATTACCCGACCGGCATATCACATGTGCAGGGCGCAACGGTGTCACGCTGTGCTGCACCTGGTATGCCTTGGCGAACGTAGTCACACAGGGGAGGAACTTCTCAGTGTAATGAACAGAGAAATCGACAGATGGCTGTCTCCGCGCAAACTCAAAATCGGAACCATGTTGACCGACAACGGAAAGAACATGTTGTCTGCTCTGCGTCAAGGAAGGTTGTGCCATGCGCCATGCATGGCTCACGTGTTCAATCTGGTTGTCAAGCGGTTCCTAAAATCCACCATCCCACTGCAAGACATCCTTAAAATGTCACGTAAACTTTGCATGCATTTCAGCCATTCCTACACCGCAAAGCACACCCTCCTTGAGCTGCAGCGGCAGAACGGAATTGCACAGCATCGCCTGATCTGCGACGTTGCAACAAGGTGGAATTCAACCCTACACATGTTAGACCGCCTTTACGAACAGCGAAAGGCCATCACCGATTTCCTGATGTTACAAGCGGATAAAGGTACTCCCCTGTGTAACTTTGATGTCAGCCATTGGCAGCTCATGCGTGACACCTGCCGCTTGCTCAGGCCCTTTGAGGAGGCCACGCTATTCGTGAGTCGGCAGGACTATGGGATGAACGACGTCATTCCTCTGTTGCACGTCCTGGAACAAATGCTGTTAACAATGGCTGGTCAGGGTGCGGTAGACGTGGCGCACAGATCTCAACGCCACATGACCCCTGTGGGGGCAGGACAGGAAGAAGAGGAGGAGGTAGAGGAGGACATTTGTGCTCAGGAATTATTGAGTGAAATGGGTGGTTTTTCCACTCAGCGGACAGGAGTGGAGGAGCAGGAGCATCTGGTAGAGGAGGAGGAGGAGGAGACAGAGGACCCAGACGCACCGTGGCAGTATGCTGTGGAGATGGAGGCAGGGAGTCCCTCGCATTCCTTGGCACAAATGGCCCATAGCATGCTCGGTTGCTTGCGTAGCGACAGCCGAATAATAACCATCAGACAGAGGGATGACTTTTGGCTGTCCACCTTGTTGGACCCTCGCTACCGTTCAAAAATGGTGGCCTTTTTCACACCTGCTGAGAGGGAGGCCAAAATAACGTACTATAAAAACCACCTATGTAGTCAGCTGGTCTCTGCCTGTCTGCGCCAACGTCCATCCTCAGACACTGTGGGCCCTGTGCGCTCGCGTTCCGCTGCCATGGCAGCAGGGGAGGGGTGGGGTGGTAGGAGCAGTGGCAGCTCCACCAGCAGCGGCTGCCTCAGTCTGCAGTCGATGATGAGTAGCTTTCTTCACCAGCGCAGTGAGGAAACTACTAACCAGCCGCAGCAGCAGCAGCAGCAGCAGCAGCAGCAGCAGCATCAGGTGGACCTGGAGCAGGACCTCAAACAACAGGCTTAGGCCTACTTGGACAGCACCCTGCCAACCGAGGTAGACAATCCCCTTGACTACTGGGCAACGAAACTTGACCTTTGGCCCCAACTAGCTGAATTTGCCCTTGAAAGGCTGTCATGCCCGGCCAGTAGCGTGGCATCGGAGCGCGTGTTTAGTGCGTCAGGAGGTATTGCAACTCCGCGGAGGACACGACTGTCCACCCAAAGTGTGGAGAGACTCACGTTTGTGAAAATGAATCAGGCGTGGATTAGTCTGGATTTCAAACCACCAGTTCCTGACACAACTGACTAAATCCGCCATGAATCATGCCCCAAACATGTGCCACTTTCAGGTCTCCTCACACTGCTGGTGTGTTCCATTTTTTGTCATAGGGTGCTGGCAGATTACGGGCCTCCCATAGCTGCTGCCAGGCCCCTAATCTGCCATGGGCCCCTATACCGCCTCCTCATGCTGCTGCCAAGTCCAGAGTCTCTCATGGGTCCCTGTACGGCCTCCCATTGCTGCTGTCTCCATCGCCACACTCTGCCATGTGCCACTTTCAGGTCTCCTCACACTGCTGGTGTGTTCCATTTTTTGTCATAGGGTGCTGGCAGATTACGGGCCTCCCATAGCTGCTGCCAGGCCCCTAATCTGCCATGGGCCCCTATACCGCCTCCTCATGCTGCTGCCAGGTCCAGAGTCTCTCATGGGTCCCTGTACGGCCTCCCATTGCTGCTGTCTCCATCGCCACACTCTGCCATGTGCCACTTTCAGGTCTCCTCACACTGCTGGTGTGTTCCATTTTTTGTCATAGGGTGCTGGCAGATTACGGGCCTCCCATAGCTGCTGCCAGGCCCCTAATCTGCCATGGGCTCCCGTACCGACTCCTCATGCTGCTGCCTGGCCCGTAATCTGTCATGGGCCCCTGTTGTCGCTTGTTGGCATCTTCCGCTCGTTCAGATGCTGCTTCTCCTGCTACTCCTCTTCACGGATTCCGTCAGCAGTCTTTCTTGGAATCCGTTTCCAAGAGACAACAGTTTGCGAGCACGCACCCGACGGTGCAGAAGCTGAACGTCCTCCTGTCCAAGTTGCTGCTGCCAGGCTCGTAATCTGTCATGCGCCCCTGTACCGCCTCCTCATGCTGCTGCCAGGTCCAGAGTGTGTCATGGGCCCCCGTACCGACTCCTCATGCTGCTGCCAGGCCCGTAATCTGTCATGGGCCCCTGTACCGCCTCCCCATGCTGCTGCCAGGTCCAGAGTGTGTCATGGGTCCCTGTACGGCCTCCCATTGCTGCTGCCAGGCCCGTAATCTGCCATGGGCCCCCGTACCGACTCCTCATGCTGCTGCCAGGCCCGTAATCTGTCATGGGCCCCTGTACCGCCTCCTCATGCTGCTGCCAGGTCCAGAGTGTGTCATGGGTCCCTGTACGGCCTCCCATTGCTGCTGTCTCTATCGCTACACTCTGCCATGTGCCACTTTCAGGTCTCCTCACACTGCTGGTGGTTTCCATTTTTGTCATAGGGTGCTGTATGGCCTCCCATTGCTGCTGCCTCCACCGCCACACTGTGGCTCCACACTCTGGTTTTGGCCCCGTGACTGCCCAAATGAGTGAAGTGTGCGGTGATTCTAAGATCGACGGCACTCATCTGCATGTCATACTGACTGACAGTATTATTTCTCTTCCCCAGCAGACTCCAAGGGCATTTAAATTAAAGGTACAGTGTTCTGCACTAATATTAAGTCTCTCTGAAGCCTAGAAACACCCTTTTTTAAGTTAAATTCACAGCGAATATATTCGACTCGAATCGAAATTTTTCCACGAATTCGCCGAATCAGTCGAATCGAATTTTTGAATACTTCGCTCATCTCTAGTACCAAACATAAAATATCCTGCCACTCAGAATAAAAGAAATTGCTTTCTACTCTCTTGTAGGTGCTAACATAGGGATGTAAGGTCTCATGTGACTCAATATACTTCATATTAATGTGCCCAATTCCTTCCGAAGTTTATGAATTTGTATGAAAAATGACTAATGTGGAATGCTCAGTTTATGGCACACTCTAGCTCTAATGGCCTAACAGGTCATGACTGACTGAGTTATTTTACGATCAGGCAGAGGAAAGTGGTTTTCGAGCAGACCCCCTGGAACCAGACTAATTAGTGGTTTACAGCCATGGAGCTCATCTAGCTGTGTTTTATTTAGGATAAGAGGCCCTTTTGACCTCCGTTCACTTACAGACTCACATTCCATTCACAAGGGAGGGAGGACAGGAGAGACAACATGGCTGTGACCTAACAAGATGGCTGCCATGTACAGCATCCATACCTCTATGGCGCACAATCGTCACACTGCTCATAAGAGTTTATAAACTAACAGGATTGGGCAAGTGGTACAAAAGGTTATAACTGTGGGAGATGAGCAAATTGAAGTGATAAATGTTTAATTAGAGGCATGATAGGCTTCCCTGAAGATATGAGTTTTCATGGATCACCTAAAGGCAGCCAGAGCAGGGGATAGCTGGACAGATTGAGGTAAAGAGTTCCAGAGGATGGAAGAGTCTCTGGTGAAGTCCTGGAGACAAGCATGAGAGTAGGAAACAAGGGAGCTTGAGAGCAGGAGATCATGAGAGGAGCAGAGAGGACGGTTTGGGTGATATTTGGAGACAAGATTGATGATGTAGCTTGGGGCAGAGTTGTGGATAGCTTTATATGTTGTTGTTAGTATTCTGAATTTAATTTGCTGGGCAATCGAGAGCCAGTGGAAGGATTGCCAGAGAGGGGTGGCAGACACTGAGCAGTTGGTAATGTGGATGAGTCTGGAAGCAGCATTCATGATATACTGAAGAGGGGATAGCCTACAGAGAGGTAGGCCTATGAGAAAGGAGTTGCAATAGTCAAGGCGAGAGATAACCAGGGAGAGATGTTATGGAGGTGAAGTCTACAAGCTTTTGACAGTGATTGGATTTGGGACCAAAAGGATAGGTCAGAGTCCAGGATGAAATCTAGTACCCTGGCTTGAGGGGAGGGACTGATAGTTGCATTATTGATCTTGATGGAAAATTCACAAAAGAGGGCATGCACGAGGATGGGGGAGGGGGTATCTATCCCAACCTTCCTTGCCTGCAGCAAATGATTTTCAGGTCAGGAGACTCTCAGAAAGTTATGGAAATGGTCCTGAGCACTCTGCCAATGCCTGCAACCTAGCCTACCACCAAACTAATCTTCTGATGCATCATGGGACATGGGATTTGGGTGAACCAAATGGTAAGTGGATGTGACATCGGGTGCTTGATTGGCCCATCTTCCCAGAGGCCAGACATACCTGGTTGATTTCAGCTAAAAGACGTGAATGTGTGGATGGGGCATAAGCGTCCTAGTGGGGGACACTGAGAACTACCCTCGCTAATTGCCTAGGTCCTAGGCAGGAGTTTGAAGTCATGGCAAATCAACATTAAAGCACAACTCCAGACTTAGAAGTCAGCCACAGATAACACTGTTAAGCACTCTAGACACCACTACAGTTAAAAAACACCAACCCCCAGGTGCACATCATTTAGGAACCGGTGCCACAGAGCCTGTACCAGCATCCACCAACCAAGCAATCCCTGTTACCTCACTCCCAGTAACATGTCCAACTGTTGCTGCTGTATATAGGAAACAAAAATCCGCCACAACTACATGCCTTTTCTCTTTCCAGGGGCCCTTCTACATAACTCTCTCTCATGTGAGTCCCCAGGTATGCTGTGTCAAAAGTCCTGTCCCAATATGTGGGGAACCGTGAAGGGGTAAAAAAACCACCCCTTCACTACCAGGGTAGCCATCACCCTACGCCAAGTCACCCTTCTCCTGGCTGGTTGGCTGCCTTAAGCAATGATACATGTACGGTTGTCCCAGCAATGGAAATCAAGCCTACACTAAACAGCAAACTACATGCTAGACTAAAATGTACTTTATCTCCTTTAACCTACAGTCCCCTTGTTATAAACCCTGTTCTTTAGATACACCATACAATGCACCACTTAGAGAGACTTCAGACCTGGCAATTTAGATGAACAACAAAGAAGTTTTACTGAAGTAGTTAAGGAAAACACAGGAACAGTTCCCAAGCAGAATCTTCATATCTTCACATTCCTCTACAGAAGTCTCTATGTGCCGCATAAAGTGACTGTACCTTACGCAGATGGCAAGTTCATGAAAGTAATCCTTTTTAGGTAAGAGTCCATTTAGGCAATAAATCCACAAAGACAGTGACAGTCCCTCATTATTCATGATTGGTGAGAATTTACAAAGTCCAAAATTGGAAGGTACAAGTCCATGAGGGCTTCAGATCCCGCTAAGGAACCCAGACTGGGCTCCCATCATCCCCCACCAGGGGGTGATCACTCTAGCAGAGTAACAGCTACATTTTTGTCAGCATTTCCCCAGGCAGCTCTCCCAGGCACAGAGGAGCCCTTTTGTATGTCGTTCTCTAGAAAATTGGTGGGAAATCTAGGCAATCAATTGCTCAGATCCACCATACATCTACATAATATTCAGCTGAAACACAGCACTGTGAACCCAGAGAGCTGCAGAACATGGGACAGCACAGCAGAAAACGTTAACCCTTCTGTAGGCACCTGCCTATAAGTGAATACATGCACTTTTACATCCCTGATCCCCACTGCCCTGGCAACATGTTCTCTCCTGTACTCCCCTACACTCCAGCTTGTGGAATGCCCTTTGGTGTCCTCACCTACTATTTAGTGCTATAGGCCTCCAAAGGACATGATGATTTCAGAGGGCATGCGACAGCTGGAGCTTAGAAGGGTAGGGGCTCTGGACAGAGGTCTAAAAGACTGGAGGGAGCTTTTCAGAGTAGGGAATCGGGTAAGAAAAAGTACTTTTTCCAGTACACTATGCATAAATAAGCATTTAACCTATACAGTGCAGGGGCAGCCCTACTGCAAGGGAGGATTTTTGTTTTCCCCAGGGTTCAGCTGTTAAGTCAGCTTTATCACAAGAATATCTTTATTTTAGCCAAGTGAACATATTTTTTTAAATAGCATTAGCCTGAAGATAATAAAAAAAAGAAATCCTTATCTTGGTTTGTCAGCATTATAAACGGAGTTTTTTGTGTGGTTGATGTTGTTAGAGATTCTGTATATAACCCTATAAAACAGACAGTGCACCATCCACATGTGTTTATCTGCTGCTTCTCTGTAAACAGTAAACAGGAACTTTATTCAGGAAGAAGACAAAGAGTATGGTCACAGATGAAGCTACAGAATTTCAAACACTGCCATCTACTGATTGAAGAATATATCCCTACTGAACACAGAAGTAGTTGTTGGAACACTGTATTCTAATAGATGTTTTCCAGCTTTGCCCTGGAATAGAACACCTAGTAGAGGTGGTATGGGCATCTGTTGTGGATCCCTACTAAAAAGCAAAGCATCCTCTGGAGCCAAACAAGCGTATCTAGACCCATAAACAAATAAATTATATACTGCAACTTACTAGCCCTTATACAGTGCTCAGCATAAATGAGTACATCCCTTTTTGAAAAGGAAGATTTTAATCAATATCTCAACGAACAGAAGAACAATTCCCAAAATGTTGAAAAACTGAGTTTTAGAGAACATTTGTTTAGCTCATTACATGAAAGTAAGGTTAATAATATTGAATCAATGTGACAAACTCCTGCGCTCCTACCTAAAAACTAATACCTACCAACAAAGGTAAAGCTGCTACATACAATCATATACCCATAGACAAAAAATATAAATTAAACGCAAATGATGCAGCGCTACTACCATAAAAATTCTTCACACATAAATGAATAAGTGAAACAGTGCAAAATTAGTGACACAAATAACAAACACACAATATTAAATAGTGCAAAAAAACTCATAAATAATCACAAGTGACAAGTGTCAATACGAGGTCCTAAAAGGACCAAATAACATAAATGGTGCCCCAAGTAATCCAATGGGATCCAATAGTGCTCCAAATCAAACAAGTAAGTCACAACAGGACTCAATGTGCTAAAAAAAAACCTCCCACCAGAACTAAAAATCAGTTCCCACCATATAACACAAAACACACGTGCATCCCAATAAACGCATAAACTAAGAACTGATCATGCAAACAAACATGAATAAATGAATAAATATATAAAGTCCAGTGAGGTGTAAAACACCTGACAATATACAAAAAACCATATATAAAGTCCACAGCAATTCTTGAAGAAAAAAAAAAAAAGTGCTGATAAATGTGCAGAGATATCCAAAAATGGCTGAATTGCCCGCTCACCTCCCTCTTGCGACCCGCGCAGGGTCAAAAGGCCTTCAGGAACACTAACACATGGACCCTTAATAGTAGGTAATCCTCCACAGCTCTCCACACTGACCTCCCCTCATGTACAGATTCAAGCACAAGATCACAGGGTAGCAGATCTCCTCTTCAGGCACATAAGGTGGCTGCAGCCACTTGATCCCTCAGAAAATATAAGTGAATGCTTGCATAGTGTAAAACTATTTATGCACCAAACAAAGTATCACATATCGAATATGCTCACATTTAAAATCATCTTGTACATCACATGTAAATCAAACCTCAGATCAGATGTACTTGCATGGGTGTCCAATGTAAATGAAGAAGGCGTCCGATGAAGTCACGTGTTAAGCGTGACGATATGCGTTGGCGGTGACGCACTTCCGGTCGGACGCCTTCTTTATTTACATTGGAATTTTACAATTTTGCACTGTTTCACTTATTCATTTATGTGTGAAGAATTTTTATGGTAGTAGCGCTGCATCATTTGTGTTTCAAGGTTAATAATATAACTTAGATTACAAAATCTTCAGTTTTACTCAAATTAGTTGATGCAACAATGAATACTCGGTATTGTGTCAGGGGAAACAATCACCCCACTTTCTACTTCTTTAGCTAACTGCAGTGAACTTGCATGGCAATTTTCTTCAACCCTTCTCATCAGAAGCAGGGACAGATCTAGTCAGTATGATATGGGGGTGCAGTAAAAAATGTCAGGGGGACACAGGGTATGAGGTCAGCAGGGCAGTGTACAAAAACAGGAATCAATAGTGGAGTGTACTGGGGGTCAACAGGTCAGAGGATAGGGGTTAGCAGAGCAGAGGGCAGGAATCAGCAGTTTGTAGGGCAGTGTACCAATCGACATCTGTACAATCAGCCTCTAGGAAAATTTCCACATGACCAGAAGCTATAGCTGGCAGCACTTATCAGTGCTAAGTGATAAGTCTCTCCGCTGTCAGAACACAATAACTCAGCGGGAGTGATTTCTGCTTCCATGTGGGAATCCCGATGTTGAACAAAAAAATGACTCCCTTACTGAGCCTACCATAAGAAAGAATTTAATTAAAACCAGCAACTGTTGAGACAATGAACACCTTGGTCAGGTTTATTTACTGTATATCAAGGCATAATGTACAGAGTACAGGGGTTAGGTGTAAGTAATATACAAAACAAAATCTGAAGTGCAACAGTTAGGATGAGTGCTACATTCACATCAGTGTCCCCAAAGTGTCACCACCTTACTCCAGAGTCGGTCAGAGTCTGGCAGAGTGTCCCCTTACATCAGATTCTGGGAGAGTCCCCTTCTTACATCAGTCTGGCAGTTTGTCCCCTTACATCAGATTCTGGCAGAGTCCCCTTCTTACATCAGAGTTTGGCAGAGTGACCCCTTTAACCACTTGCCTACCCTACCGGGCACTTATACCCCCTTCCTTACCAGGCCAATTTTCAGCTTTCAGCTTTGTTGCACTTTGTGAGAAAAAAATGATAAAAATTTCATATGGGTATAATGTTGCATGACCGCGCAATTCTCATTCAAATAGAGCTTTCTTTTGGTGGTATTTACTTGCCGCTGGGTGTTTTACTTTTTGTGCTATAAACAAAAAAATAGCAAAAAATTTGAAAAAAAGTTTCTTTGTTTCTATTATAAAATTTTGCAAACAGGTAATTTTTCTCATTTACTGATATGCGTTGATGAGGCTAGGCTGCACTGATAGGCAGGACTGATGAGCAATGATAGGTGGCACTGATAGGCAGCACTGATGAGCACTGATAGGCGACACTGATAGGCAGCACTAATGAGGTGGCACGGATAGGCGGCACTGATGAGCTGGCACTGATGATGGGTACTGTTAGGCAGCACTGACTGGCGGCACTGCTGGGCAGCAGTGATGGGCACTGGTGGGCACTGATGGGCACATGTGGGTGGCACTGCTGAGCACAGGTGGGCGGCACTGCTGGGCACAGGTGGGCGGAACTGGTGGGTGGTACTACTGGGCACCGATCATCAGGGCACTGATGATCTGTGCTGATCCCTGCTCTGACAATTGCCGGTTCACGGCTGTCAGAGCATGAGGAAAGTGCAGCCGAGAACTGGCAATTGCATTTCCCGATGATCAGTGTGTCATTGCACACGACTGATCACGTGGTAAAAGGCCACTGTGATTGGCCTTTTACCACATCACATGATCAGCTGTGTCTGGGTGTGGGCCATCAGGGGCGCGCAGGAAAGAGCATTCTGGGAGGACGTCATATGACGCCCTCCCAGAACTGGCCGGCCGCAGTGCAGCCGTCATTCGGCTATCTGCGGTTGGCAACTAGTTAAACATACTTTAACCACTGGTGGGCAGCTGGCAGGAAAAGGCTTACAAAAAAAAAATGCCCTGAACTGTGCATGCAGAGTTCCAAAGGGAGCCAATCAATGAACTGCTGGGCTGAGCTTCAACTTGTGTGATGAGGTGTGTGAATATAAGCCATGCCTAAAAAGTGCCATGATGTCAGTGCACAGGTGCACACCCAGTTCTCTAATTGGCTGGCTGCAGTACTGTGCATACACAAGGGGGTTTTTATGGGCACTTTTCTCCTGTCTGTGAACATTTATGGAAAAGAGAAAAGTACCTGTTTTATACAAACTGTATGTAAATTTATGGATGGTTGGCAACACAGGGTTGGGGGTGTACACATGCTGCCACTATGATTTTTTGCTTGGTGGCTGTGGCAGGAATTATATACTCTGTTGCATTTTGTGGGCGAAGTGCCTGCTGAACATGACCCATTCATGTGAATGGAGCACCTCTGCAAGCACCCCACAACTGCATGCAATCTATGTGTTTCCAGTGCACTAGTGTGGGGTTCTAGGGGTTAACCACTTGCCCTCCAGAGGATTTACCCCCTTCCTAAACAGGCCATTTTTTGCGTTATGGCGCTGCGTTACTTTAACTGACAATTACGTGGTTATGAATTGCGCACCCAAATGAAATTTATGTCCTTTTTTTACCACGAATTAGGCTTTTATTCAGTGGTATTTTATTGCCTGTGCATTTTAAATTTTTTGCGCTATTAAAAGAAGTCCGACAATTTTGAGAAAAAAACAATATTTTTGCCTTTTTGCTAAAAACTTGTCCAATAAAAAAAAATAAAAAATTTAAATTGAGCCATACATTTACACCAAAATGTATTCTGCTACATGTCTTTGCCAAAAGAAATCCCAATGCATGTAAATTAATTGGTTTACGTGAAAGTTATAGCATCTACAAATGGTGGTATCGATACTGGGATTTTTTTTTTTTAATTTTTACTAGTAATGGCGGCGATCAGCGACTTATAGCGGGACTGCGGTGAACATTCTGACATGGGGGATCTTGCTTGGTGTCACTGACATCCCCAGTGACACCAATACAGTGACTAATGCTAAAAAAAAGCCATGGGCGGCCTGGACGTCTCTGTGAGATGGTTGCATTTCCATCTTTGTTACAATTTTATATCGCTTTTGTGTAAAAAAAATTATTTTCTTTAGCAGGCCTTGACATTTCTCCTCCATGTGGTGCCATTGCTGACAGCATGAAATGGGAAACCGTTAACTTTGTCAACCGTTTCCCGACCACCTTATAGCAGACATACTGCTACAGGGTGGCACGGGTGTGCAAAATCACGTAAATACAGTATACATGATTTTGCATTTCTGGGTAGGGGGCACACACACCCTACCCACACCACAATTTGCGGCTGTCAATCTGTCAGGAATGGACTTGCCAGTAATGGTGGGACCCACCTGCCTTGTGGGCTGCAGTACCAGGGCTGGCCAGCGGGTGCTCCCGGCAATCAGAAACTCAACCCTGCAGCCAGCCAAACACCTGAAGTTGATCATGCAGGTGTATTTAAGGGATGGCCAGACCTGCAGTCTCTGCCTTGGTGTGTGTTTTTCCTGGGCCCTGTATCTTGTTCCTGCATCCCTGTCCCTGTCCGATTCGTTGCTGACCCTGCCTGATCCGGACTTCTGCTGACTTCTCCTGTTTTATCCCTGGCTTGTGACCCCGACCATTCTCTGCCTGACCCCCTGTACCTACCTGCCCGATTGTTATTGACCCGGCCTGCCTGACGACGCTTGCATTATACAGTATGTACTGTTATCTGTGGGTGGTTTGGTTTGGTTCGTTTGAATTGTGTTATGTTTTAGTATTGCACTGCGTTTATGTTTGTATTGTTAGTCTTTAATAAATTATATTGTTTATAAAACTTATCTGAAGCCTGCGTTTCCCTGCGTCAGTCACATACCTCTGGTCACACCCCGGAGCCCTGACATTACACCAAGGCCAATCCTGACCAGAAGTGGCTGCACAGGGAAGCCATCTTGGCTTGTTGCTGGGAAGGATGGATCTTGATGAGGTTGTGTATTTATCTCTGCTAGTGTTTGATGACAGAGAGTATGCTTATCAAACTCTGAAGGAGTATCCCAGGGATGAACTGCTAGAATGTATACGAATCGCTCATGTTCTAGTAGATAAGGGCACAGAATTCTCTGAGGTGCAGCCATTGATTCAGGTTTGTGCTGAATTGGTTTCATCTGGTACCCCCGAATGCGGGGATTAATTTTTGCTGCCATTTAGTGCCGACCAGGTAGAGTCCCTGGTATGGTTATTAGAGGATGATGTGGATTACTTTCCGGAGCGTTATTCTGCATGTTCACCACAGATACTAAGAGATTGTATAAACGCAGTGCAGTCATTGACCAGACAGGCTTTGTGTAAACTGAGCTTTGTTCAACCCATACTGCAGACATGGTCAGACTTGTTGCACCCAGCCTCAGTCAGCTTACAACATCATTCCTCCGCTCAAGGCACTCTTCCTGCATCCCCGACAGCACCCCCAGTGACTGCCCAGTATACTCTAACTACCACATACCAGTCCTCTGCTCCCACTCGCTGCACCTATCCTTTCTTTAACCCTGTAAAGAAGTCCTCTGTAGCAACTGCTCCCTCCTTTGTTCCATCTTCCAGCTCTTCTCTGTCCTCAGCTGCTCCATTCGTTTGCAGACCTGCGTTTACTTGCAGTGCCCCAGTAGTTAAAACCAGAAAAAAGCGGAAATTCTTTCCAACCAGTACCATCCTGCCAGTATCCAAACCGGTGAGCCTGCCGTCTGAGAACCTGCCTTCCGTGGTTCAGCCTGGTGCCTCGGCACCCGCACTTCAGCCTGATGTCTGTACCCAGCCTGATGAACTGATCCAGCCTGATGATCCTATCACGCCTGATGACCCAGACGATCCGGTACTTGATGACCCGGTGCCCAATGTCATGCCTGGTGACCCGATGCCCGCTGTCGTGCCAGACGATCCAATGCCTGATGACCCAGTGCCCGCGGTCATACCTGGTGACCCGATGCCCGCTGTCAAGCCAGACGATCCAATGCCTGATGACCCAGTGCCCGTTGTCATGCCTGGTGACCCGATGCCCGCTGTCGAGCCAGACGATCCAGCGCCAGATGACCCGGTGCCCGCTGTCGTGCCAATTGACTCAGAGTCCACTGTTGTGCCTGGTGACTCGATGCCCGCTGTCGAGCCAGACGATCCAATGCCTGATGACCCAGTGCCCGCGGTCATGCCTGGTGACCCGATGCCCGCTGTCGAGCCAGACGATCCAGCGCCAGATGACCCGGTGCCTGCTGTCGAGCCAGACGATCCGGTACCTGATGACCCGGTGCCCGCTGTCGTGCCAATTGACTCAGAGCCCACTGTCGTGCCTGGTGACTCGGTGCCCACTGCCTTGCCAGATGACGCGGTGCCCGCTGTCGAGCCAAATGACCTGATGCTTGGTGACCCGATGCCCGCTGTCCAGCCAGACGATCCAATGTCTGACCCAGTGCCCGCGGTCATGCCAGTTGACTCGGAGCCCACTGTCGTGCCTGGTGACTCGGTGCCCACTGCCTTGCCAGATGACGCGGTGCCCACTGGCGAGCCAAATGACCTGATGCCTGGTGACCCGATGCCCGTTGTCGTGCCTGATGACCCAGTGCCCGCCGCTCCGCCTGGGGGCCCGGTGTCTGCCACCCTCCCGGGGGCCCAGCGCCCGCCGCTCCGCCTGGGGGCCCGGCGCCCGCCGCTCCGCCTGGGGGCCCGGCGCCCGTCGCCTCGCCTGGGGGCCCGGCGCCCGTCGCCTCGCCTGGGGGCCCGGCGCCCGTCACCCTGCCTGGGGGCCCGATGCCCGTCGCCCCTCCTGGGGGCCCGGTGCCCGCCGCTTTTCCTGGGGGCCCGGTGCCCGCCGCCCCGCCTGGGGGCCCGATGCCTGTCGCTCCGCCTGGGGGCCCGGCGCCCGCTGCTGCGCCTGGTGGCCCGGTGCCTGCTGCTCCGCCTGGTGATCCGGTGTCCAGCTCGATGTGCCTCTGCCCGGAGTCCTGCCCGGAGTCCAGCTCGATGTGCCTCTGCCCGGAGTCCTGCCCGATGTGCCGCTGCCCGGAGTCCTGCCCGATGTGCCGCTGCCCGGAGTCCTGCCCGATGTGCCGCTGCCCGGAGTCCTGCCCGATGTGCCGCTGCCCGGAGTCCTGCCCGATGTGCCGCTGCCCGGAATCCAGCTCGATGTGCCTCTGCCCGGTGTGCCGCTGCCCGGAGTCCTGCCCGGTGTGCCAGTCTTTGATATCCCGCCAGTTACCAGTGACCCGGGCGGTGGAACATTTTGCCCAGCTAGGACTGTTTGGAGCGTCCTGAGGCCGCTCCTTGAGGGGGGGGGGGGTACTGTCAGGAATGGACTTGCCAGTAATGGTGGGACCCACCTGCCTTGTGGGCTGCAGTACCAGGGCTGGCCAGCGGGTGCTCCCGGCAATCAGAGACTCAACCCTGCAGCCAGCCAAACACCTGAAGTTGATCATGCAGGTGTATTTAAGGGATGGCCAGACCTGCAGTCTCTGCCTTGGTGTGTGTTTTTCCTGGGCCCTGTATCTTGTTCCTGCATCCCTGTTCCTGTTCCTGTCCCTGTCCCTGTCCCTGTCTCTGTCTGATTCGTTGCTGACCCTGCCTGATCCGGACCTCTGCTGACTTCTCCTGTTTTATCCCTGGCTTGTGACCCCGACCATTCTCTGCCTGACCCCCTGTACCTACCTGCCCGATTGTTATTGGCCCGGCCTGCCTGATGACGCTTGCATTATATGTACTGTTATCTGTGGGTGGTTTGGTTTGGTTCGTTTGCACTGTGTTATGTTTTAGTATTGCACTGTGTTTATGTTTGTATTGTTAGTCTTTAATAAATTATATTGTTTATAACTTATCTGAAGCCTGCGTTTCCCTGCGTCAGTCACATACCTCTGGTCACACCCCGGAGCCCTGACACAATCACTGGGTCCTGGCCGGTGATTACTCGCCAGCACCTGGTGATTTACGAGCATCTCAAACGGCGAGGAGAACTGTATGTAAACAATACAGTTTTCCTCCCTGTCAGCTCATGCACACTGCTTTGGATGGCTGTGCACAGGACAGCCATCCAAAGCAGTGTGCTTACAGTGAAGCACACGGACACAGCACACAGTTAACCCTTTGATTGTCCCTCATGTTAACCTCTTCCTGCCCAGTGCCATTAGTGCAGTGTCAGTGCTTTGTTTTAGCACTGATCATTGTATTGGTGTCACTGGGGATGTTAGTGGTGAGTGATACCAAGTCAGTCCCCCCCAGAATGCCTGCCGCAGTCCCGCTAAAATTTGCTGATCACCACCATTACTAGTAAAAATAAATAAATAAAAAAACCCAGTATATATTCCGCCATTTGTAAATGCTATAACCTTCGTGTAAAACAATAAATTTTTTTAGCATAGACATGTAGCAGAATACATTTTGACCTAAATTTGTGACAATCTTAGATTTGTTAAATTTTTTTACTGGACATGTTTAATAGCAAAATGTCAAAAGTATTGGGTTTTTTTCTAAATTGTCAGTCTTTTTTTTTTCGTAGTGTAAAAAAATAAAAAACACACAGACCACCAAAAGAAAGCTCAATTGGTTGGAAAAAAAAGATGTTAATTTTATTTGGGCTCAGTGTTGCATGACCGCTCAATTTTAACGCAGCGCCGTAACGCAAAAAAGGGCCTGGTCAGGAAGGGGGGGGGGTAAATCCTCAGGAGGGCAAGTGGTTAAGTAACGCCCTTTTATAATCAACTATCCGCTGGACACCTGTTTAATGAATAATTAGACTCACCTGTAGTTGAATTCTTGTTAATTAGGATTTTGTTGTCTAAAATTTTGCTTTGCTCCTAAGACTTTCATTGGTATTCAATGTATTCATTTTTGTAACATGGTCTGAATGAATTTGTTAGGAAAAGCATTGTTTGTGTGTGCAAATTAACAAATCTTGTCTGCATTCAATGGCCCACATTTGTGGAAATATTTTGTAGTATAGTGCCCCATAGAAAGTGTTGAAAGGTTTTCTGACAAAGATGCTGGGGTGTACTAATTTATGCTGTGTACTGTATATGCTGTGGGTGTTCATTTTATTTATTCAGGCTAAAGACATTTTTTTCACATTGTTTCTTGACAAAAATCCAATGTACTTGTAAATTCTGTGCACTGAACTAATATAGCAAACAATGTAATCAGCCAGCTATACTCTGTGAACTAGAGAATACCTCCACTACTGTAATGGGGATATGGAGAAGGGGAACCATTCTGCAGTCTAATGCAGGATACCTATTTAAAGTAACAAAACTCCTCCTCCAGGGATACAGTAAGGGAGTGTCCTCACCCTAAGTGAGTTACTGCTGGGATCACCAAGTGAAAATAAAGGAAAAAAGTCTGGAAAAGAAAACAAATGCAGCCACCACATTTAAGGACTGGTATGCTGCATATATAACATTTTTGTATTTGGGTTTGCTATACACTTTAAAGCATGGAGGAGTAAGTACTTCCAGGGGCATCTCTAAAACAAGCTGTATGTATTTAACCACTCCACCCACTTCCCCCTCTATTCAATCTGTGTGCATGTTTGCAAATACTCTGAGAATATTGTGTAGGAATACTTCAAAAAGAGATTAAAGTGGTATAAAACCCTAAAACAGAAATGTAGAATATTGCAGCTTAGCAATCCTTAAAGAGATGAAGGCCCTAACTGGAAAACGCTAATGGGGCTTTGTGAGGCACCACACCAAAATAAAAATATTCAAAAATATAAAAGGTACAACTTAATTTGACCAGTTAAAAACATCGTTGTTTGGCTGCTGTGTTTTTTTGCCCCAGGGGAGGATGGTGTTGTTGGACGCTCTATTTGTCTCCCTGATTGATCTCTTCAACATGGCTGCGGTAGTGTGATGTCGGACGCCGTGACGTCGGCCTTGATGATGCTGGATGACATGACATCAGGTACGTGCGCCAATGCTGTGGCTGCACATGCGTGATATGGCTGGGACACCAGCAATTGGCGCTCTTTGTCTGTAATATAAGGCTGGGAGCAGAAGCAGTGAGTTGATGGCTATGCTTCTGGAGAGCACTATTATTCTCATCCATACCTAATATATTTGCCTAAATTGGAATTTATTGGCTGGGGATTACTTCTGGACATGGTATGTATATTATTGATATTTATATACATATATACATTCTTTCCTTTTGGGAAGTTTGGGATTAAATGTAGTGTTTTGCAGCAAATTAGCATTGGAAATGACCTTTGATAGAGGGACCCTCCCATCTTGGATCCAATGCTCATGGTTCTGGCTGGTTTCCCATAAACTTTATGATGCCATCACTAGGTAAATATAAATATATTTGTTCGATCTAGATGTTATTTTTCTTCAGTATGTTGTATGCTTATTTTTGGTCTTGTTTATATAATTCTAGCATTATATGTTATATCTCCGTGAAGAAGAGGGCTATTGTCCTGCGAAACGCGTAGGTGAAAAGATTGAAGCACAATTTTGTAGCCTATATGTTAATTATGATTATATGCTATCCAAGGTTATGCCTTGTAATGTTATGTAATAAGGCTGCTTGTTATAAGCTACATGCTTTTTTATGATAAGCTATGCAACTGCTTAATATATTATCATCACAACTATGTTTTTAATTGGTTAAATAAAGTTGTATCTTTTATATTTTTGAGTATTTTTATTTTGGTGTGATGCCTCACAAAGCCCCATTAGCATTTTCCAGTTACGATCTTTATGTCTTTCAGTGTCAGCGGTGTGGCATCAGTAAAATCCACTAGCAAGGGGTGAAACTTTATTATAGGCCTACCCTCTCCTTCCCTTTTCTCTATTAAAACCAATCCTTAAATGTGCTTACTGCATTCATTTTTAGGCTTTTCCTTTTATTTTTACCTGATGTTCTGGTCAGTGACAAGCAACGGAGACACCTTTGGACAGTAACATTGTCAATCTAGGGAGAGTTAGTGTTGAAAATACTTGCAAACTTAGGGCTCGTTCACACTTGGCTGTTTTACCAACGCTTGCCAAACACACCTATAGCGTTTGGCAAGCGTTGGTCCGGCGTTTTTTAACGCTCGGCCAACGCTCCGCAAACGCCACATGCGCGGTTTAGCAGCGGTTGCTAGGCGTTTGCCGAGCGTTAATAACGCCCCACAAATGCCTATAATGCAGTCTGAGTGGTGCTATCATTCCGCAAACACCCCGCAAATGCGTCGCAACCGCGAACGCTGGCCGGGCATTGGCGGAGCGGCACCATAGACGAGAATAGGAGGCTTCAACACCTCCTGACTCAACCAGAGGTGTCCGTTCTGCCGCAACGCAACACGACGCGACACAAACGCTCCCGTTAGCACAGCACCATGTGCTGTAATGTGCAGTATTGGCAGAGGCGTTTGGGAAGTGGTAAAACACTTCCCAAATGCCTCTCTGCTGCCTGCACACAACACTAGTGTAAACGTAGCCTTAGATTGACATGACAAACAAATTAAAACCAAACTCCAGCTATTGCTTTTTAAGCAGTTACAGCTATAGTTTTCATTTTTGGATAAGGATTTTACATAAATAAATAAGTGGTGACTATTGTAAGCACCCCTGTCACTGATAAATGGTTTGTCCCAACACTCTAACTCCTAATTTGTCTGGACAGCTTGGTCTGTTAAAAAAAGTTGAAAAATGTTAGATTTACTGGATGGGGCAACAGGTGAAAGTAAAGGAAAAAAGCCTGAAAAAGAATGCTAATGGAAGCACCACATCTAAGAACTGGTTAGCTGCAGTATAATCATTTTTTATTTCTGGGTTTAATGCTGATATAGGTCTCAGGGAAGTCTGGGCCTCTTCACAACCCTCTTAGAGGATACAGATTGGTAAAAACAGTGACACAATTTATGTTTTCTGCAATTATGTGCCACATAATAGACCATTAGCAATCTTACTATCTCAAGAGGCTGACAGATTTTGTTATGAGTATTGAGTTTCTCACAGATTTTTATTTTTAATAATCACACAATAAAATTAATTAGGAGCCTGTGTAAAGTAACTGTCATGTAAAATAGGGATAATTACTGTTACAGCTTTCCAGAAATAGTCAATAAAACAATTGAGCCCACACTGCTTTGTCACAAACAATATTTTAAACAGAAACTATAATGATCTGGGGGCAGTTTTATTTTAATCTTCCTAAAACAAAACCATAACTAGCTAAATACACATTAAATACTAATAAAGAGCTGTTTTAACTGTTAAAGCTTGTTTTTTTTTCTGTCATTCCAATCCTGAGATTTATACAGCTCTGTCTGACAGTACAGTTAGCCTGGAGATTTGACTTATGACATGATGGGCTCATCTCACTAACACTCAGCTCTTTCCTCCTATCAGCATGTTCCCATGTTATCACATGAGCACTGCTGATTGGCTTTTTGTGCTTTTTCTTTCTCCTGCTCTGAACTCTGCTGTATGGGGGATTGTAAGAAACTGATACCAAATCAAAATGAGGTACCTACATTGAGTTTGCATGATCCCCCTGTGCTCTTGTGGGTTTCCTCTGGGTCCTCTACTTTCCACCCACACTCTAAAGACATGTTAGTAGCTTAATTGGCTTCTGATCAAATTGTCCCTGGTGTGTGTATGTGAGACTGTAAGCTCCTTGAAGACATGTTTATTATGTAAAGTTCCGCGTAAATTGATAGTAAATTAATACACAAAACATACTGTACATTTGTTGCTTTTACAAAATTCACCTGTAAAATTACATTCTTGCATGAATTAATGTTTTTCGGCCTGGAGTTTAGCTTTAAGTTTTTAAGTTTTAAAACTAATGTATTATATTTATATAAATCTAGAGAGATATGTGAAAATTCATATACAATCTTTGTTTTACAATTGAAAGAATAATTCTAGGTATGGCATAATATAGGTAGTCACATTGGTCCAGCTTATAGCAATGTAACTATAGAATACTAGACATGTGCAGTTTGTTTTGTTACTAATCAAAATTCAGACACAATATTCGTTATTCGGATGTATCCAAATTTCTGATTTACAATAGTAACGAATTTCAACAAATCCAAAATAAATAAACAAAATTATGTAATGAAATAACAAATTATCAGCATTCGAATTTGAAAATTACTTTGCATTCAAAATGGAAACATATTGCAATATTAACAGTTTAATAAGGTATAAAAGTGAAATAAGATGATGATACTTATTTTTGATGCTTTACATTGCTCTGTTGCAAAAACACATATGCATTTTTGCGGCGTTTTTGCCACATTTGTCCTGTGGTGCATTGCGCTTTTGATGTGTTTCTTATGTGTTTTTGCCATGCTTGCATTGCATTTTTTCCCTGGACACAAGACTGGACAAAGCAGTTTCCACAGGCGTGTTGTGTTTTGTATGCCTTTTTGACACTGGTTCTATTCATTTCCATAAAGAGGTGTGTTTTTGGTGCACTTTTTTTTACCACACAAAACATGCAGCAAAAAATGCTGAAATACACCTGCTGGTGGACACTAACTACACCTTTTAGGTTTGAAAAGCATAGTGCAACCAGCAGGTGCTTTGATTCCTGACAGTCCACTCTCCATCCCTCCCCAACACCCTCCTCTCCCATTAGGAAGTCGCCTTAGGACACTCCAATACAACATGATCACAAATGTCCACAGGATAGCTGTAAAACAAACATTCTTTGAGATGTTAATGGTAAAAGACAAATCAGTAGTCCTTGTCTATGCAAATTCTACAGATTCCCCTCTTCTGTAGTACAAGGAACAAACAAGAAATCTTGATCCCATACATGTCCAATGGGACTACTTCCCACTGTCTGGGTGTAGAGACAAACCTTGCCCCAGGGTCTGGCTAGACCCACTATCAGTGGGATTTAGTGACAGGCTGGGTTCTCCACCACCTTATTCTCCACAACACATGAAATGTGATTTCCCAAGTCCATCAAAGCAGCTGCTTCAAATCTGGGATACCATATGTCATCAGTAGATTCAACACTGGGGTCTTTAAACCACACAGGTACCCTGAAGTCAGGGTGTATAACCACATTGTGACACTCCTCATTTGAGTAGGTTGCCTGCTCTCAAGGACCTGTTATGCATATTGACAACCACCCAGGTCTTTCCAGGGCAATGGTTAACCCGGTTTTCTAATTCACGTGTAGTCACAGTGATTACATCCACATCATAGAAAAGTGCAAATGGAACTCTTGTAATTCCTCAGAGAATCACTACTACTGGAGCCGTTACAGCAAATAAAGCTCCCAATTTTAAAGAGTTTAACCAGATCATGTGTCTTTGACACAATAGAAGCATCAGGCCAGGAAAGGAACCAGGGCAAGTCTGCTACAGAAATCTCAAGCCACATGGGTAACCCATGCCAGGCACATAACAAAAATGGAGATTTAGAAGTACTAAACCCATCAGCTGGAGGGAGCTAAATCTTAGCACCTTAGCTGGGAAGCAGGCAGGGGATTAGCAAAGTTTGGCTGGGCAGCAGGTGGGGCATTAGCGGGTCTGGCTGGGCAGTAGGTGTGAGATCAGCAGAGTCTGGCTGGACACCAGGTAGGGGATCAGAAGAGTCTGACTATGCAGCAGATGGGGGGATCAGGGGAGTCAAGCTGAAGAACCAAAACATGGACAGGGTGCATGACCTCTGCAATGGTTACAGTCTGCAAAGCATTGACTTGCAAAGCTTTTGAAGCAAGATCATGGTGCAGAGTGACTTTGACCACTTAGCAGAAAGAGCAAGCCTGTCCCAAGGATGGATGGAACATCTTAGAAAGGCATGTGTAGATGTCACATACCTGGTCGAGGCTTTGCTGATGAGAGGGCTGCCCTTACACCTCTTGCCCTGTTTCCCCCTGGTGATGATGACAGGGTATAACAAGGCACAGAGTGGCATGGATGTCTGTAGGAGATCCGGTTTGGAATATCTTGGAAGCAGATGCAGAGCTGGAGCCGGCCAACTGACAGTAGAAAGATACTGGATCTTGGATGCGTAGTCAGATGGACAGGAGTCAGCAACAACCAGGCAGTAGGATTGCAAAGTTAGAAACCAGGAGCAGAGTCAGGGCCAGGCCACGGTTAGCATCAAGCAAGCAGAATATGTATCAGAACAGCAGGCAGGAAGCAAGGTCGGGTCAGGATACAGATGAGCACAGGATCAAGTCACAAGCAAAAGGAGCTGACGACCACTCAGCAATGAATCTGAAAGCTGCAAGGCTTTAAATAGGCCACTAGGCACCAAAGTTCAATAAACAAGCATGCTGGTGGGAAGGTTGTGAACCCCCACAGGAGCCACTGAGTACCGGGGCCCCTTCACCCTGAACTAT
Organism: Staurois parvus; assembly: GCF_062004578.1. NCBI lineage: Eukaryota > Metazoa > Chordata > Amphibia > Anura > Ranidae > Staurois > Staurois parvus. Next base: position 4,462,678 of record NW_028317941.1, read on the forward strand.
CAGGCAGCAGGCATTTTCCAACTTTCACTCAGAGTCAGTAACCAGTCCATGAGCTTCTTTTATTGTTTTATTTGGAGATAAATAACTGCTGGGTTTCCTCCAGGTGATCCAGTTTCTTCCCACACTCCAAATACATGCTGGTAGATTAATTGGATCCTGCCTAAATGGACCCTAGTATGTATATGTATGAATGTAAGTTATCGACACCCCTAGGATTGTACACCCCTTGACGGTTAGGGAGCGATGTGAATGTATGATAAATACGTAAAGCGCTGCATAAGTTGGTGGCACTATATAAGTAGCTGTAATAAATAAAGTACTAGGAAACAGGTAGAGGCAGCTGTATTCGGGTAACAGGTGCAGAAGCAGGATCAGAATGCTTGGCACACTGTGGAAAGCTAGAAGGCAGACTAAATATGCCTCCAACAACCAACATCAGGTGCAGACTAATCCCTAGGACCTGTTGGCTACACATTTCAGGTCTGAGGACAAGAATTGAAAGTAAACAAACAGCATGCAAAATATATATGTTAATTACAGCAGTGCTAGTTTTGATAAAAAAAAATATTTAAAAAACTACAAATGTGCATAAATATTGTATCAATAAATACTAAAACAAATAAATGTAAAAAATCACTGTGCAAACAGTGTATAGATATTATATCAATAAAGAACACTATATGAGATAGAAAGAACAAAGTCCACTTCACCAAAAGTCCATGATGTGAAAAAATGTATAAAAACAAAATAGTTCATAAATGTATTTTACATTTAGACGTGCTCTGCTTATTCAGGTGAAATGAAATCCACCACCCAGTGTACTCTCCTTTAGACAGATTGGACTCACCAGAACAAATGGACCTAAGTTAAATCCAAGGTCAAAAAGCACTTTCAAAAGGGGGACTGTGTCTTTTATCGTCAATCCTCTAGACTCAGGTACTGAGAATAAGAATGTCACCAGCATTCATTCTGGTTCCTGACATGCACAAAGGGCATGTAAGGATGAGAGGAGGGTCACTGCTCAAACTCATTCACTTTTGTCTGTTAATTGCAACTTTAGCTATTGATCTCTGTGAACTGACAAATGAAACGGAGCTTGCACATCCACCTTTAACTTGGAGGAAGGAGTGTCTCTCTTGTCCACAAAGTGGCAACGTCTGAACCCTAATCTCCAAATTGGAGACCTTGTACTACTTAAGGAATAGCAAGCTGAAATAATTGAATAGCCCATAGGGCTCATTGTAAAGACCATTCCTAGTGATGATGTTAAGGTACATAAGGTAGAATTGAAAGTTGCCAGACAAGGTACTGTAAAGACTTTCCTCAGACTCATCACAGAACTTGTTTTGCTCTTGCCTTTTGGAGACTGAACTTGCTTACCTGGGTTTGTTGGATCCTGTTTCTCACTTCAAGAAGAATGTGCCTTGAATTGTAATTGACACTACTTGATGCCTTATATTATATGTTCTTTCTTTTTATCTTTTAGGTCTTCAAGACAACTGCAAATTGCACTACTGTTTATTTGCACTTGCATAATTACCGTTATATTGTAATATAGTGGTTTATTACAATACCAGACAGGGAGTGTGCTGTGACACTTGTTGAATGAGAATATGATACAATGCATAGTCATAGGTAATGTTCATATTACTGTGAATTGAGGTTTTATATAGTTAATTTTCTTAAGACATTGTTTATTGACCTCATATACTGCCATATTGTGGTTATTTTGGTTATTGCACCTTTGGTTATTGCATTCTGTCTTCCACCTGTGTTCCCTCCCACTTGTGATGTATTTCCTTTCTCTTTCACTCTGTATTTATTGAGAGGAATATGGCTGCTAGTCTCTAGGCCACATGTAATGTACTCTCATCCAGGAACATTACCATGTTTTGACCTGAAAATACCTTCTTTTTCAATCATCTACCACATTTTGTTGTGTGCTGTAACTGCTGCATGCAATAAAGCTGTTTGGTGAGTTCAGTTATCTGATAAAGACTGTCTGCAGTGATTGTATCTTCTTATACAGGCCAGGCATAGATGTCTGAGTAAGTGATAAATCATTAATACAACAATTGGAGTCAGAATAAGCATCCTCTCAGACAGGTTGTTAAGGTGGTTAGGTAAATTTAGCTTTTGAATCCTCTGTTGTCAGTGGAGCAGTTTGTGATTACTTTGGGCTGCTCTGAACTTTACTGGTTGCAGGTTTGATTGTTTTCCCTTATCTTCTGGAGGATTCTAGAATGTAGTGGGCAGTAAAGGCACATCAGTATCCTGAATATGTATGCTGTTTCAACCAATCCCTGGAGGGGTGTGTCCAGAAGATGGCTGGGAGGCTGCATAAATAATCTGGGGTTTGGAGCTGCTGGGTCCAGAAGTACCCAGCCTTAAGGGATGCTGCCCTTCTGGGCAGTACAGCTGAAGTTTCACAAGTGCTCATCGAGGTTGCAGCTCAGCCAGGGTTGGGGGCCTGCTCTAGTATTCATCAAGGTCCCAACTGTGTTAGCGCTGCAAAGCCTTTTCTCCTGGAGCTCGCTAGAAATGATTGAGGAATTTTCACTGAGGATCTGGTCTTGAGCATTCACGGGAGAAATGTCTGACTGATATTAGGACTTTTTTGAGTAAAGATCTATGTGTAGGATCCTAGTGATCGTGTGCTATTCCTATCGCTTGTACATCAGTGCCAGAGCTCACTTAAATGGGACATTTCCTATGACACTCTGTTCCTTAGTTGTTTCTGGAGGGCCTATTCTAAGACGTTTTGAGAAAGTGAGAAGTGTCTGCGAGTTTTACATAATGCTACTGGAGTATCCCACAACCTTCCTGCACCCTATCCAAGTTCCACCTACAATGAAGCATCAAAAAATACCCCTAGATTGTTCATTGAGCCTTAAAAGTGACTGTAGCTGTGTGCCTGGCTGTTACTGCACTAGTTTGGGAAAAGAACCTGGAGCAAAACAGATGGCCCTTTTAGGGTGAGCGCTACACAAGCATGACTGCATCTGACTGGATACAGCCACTGTTCAGCCAAAATGTTTCTCCTTGACTCAGTCAATTCTTTTCATTAACTTTTGTTGGGCCATATAGAGCCAACAGGGCCACCCACTGTTTGAATTTCAGCTGATTCAGTAGGAATCAGCCAGAATTCAAGCTGTGTATGGCCGCCTATAGACTATGATTTTTCAAGCTTTAAATTTGATTATTAAAGTTTTCCAGCTCCCTTTGATTATTTGCATTGATGATATGAAGCAGACAAAACTAAGAAATAATTATACAGCCTGGTCTTTTGTGATCCTAAAATTGTTTTCCAGAAAGAGGCACATCTCAATTAAAACATGACTTGCACTGGAACTACTGTAAAATGTGTATCTCCCACATGTCCCTCATTTTGAGACCAAATCCTTCTGTCCCTTGTGCTGCCTTACCTGTCCTCTTTTTGGTCTGATGTGTACATCTCTAAACGAAATGTACTATTTTATGCCCAAAAATGTTATACTTTTTATCCTGCCTCTCTATTACCGCATTTATTATTTTGAAAAGACAATAAAGAGGAAAAGAGAGGTAAAAAGCACTTGTGTAGTTTAGACAATCATTTTCTGTATATTAGATCTCTGTGGTCTATGTAATCGGGCCATGACAGATACTGTATGTGTCCTTTGACTACATATTGTGTGCAAAAAGGTGTCCCTCTTTATCGTTTCAGAAAGCTAGGAGGTATGAAAATGGTCAAAAAAAGTATAGTAAGTGGCCTACAGATCTATAGCCAAACAACTGTGCATACATTTAGATTTTTCTTTGATTACATCAAAAATTGCCTAAAACAACTGACCATATTGAAGCCTGGTCACCCACAGCTGGATTTGGCAAGAGAAAGACAGTATATTAGTCTGCAACTGCAGAAGCTGACAGCCAGAATAACATTTTTCCATTGTCTATCCAGGTCTATTATGGCATTGCCATATCTTTTCCTTCTTCACCTAGATGTCAGTTGACCTGTCCCGGATTCTCTATTAATGTCAATCCCCATACTCCTTTCCACATATTACCTAAAAACAGTTTTTTTGGTACCCTGACATTTCTTATTTAAGCAGACAGAAAAAAAATCCCATAGAGAGCACAGCCTTTGCCACAAAGAAAAATCAGTAGATATTTATAAATAGGTGGTAGATTCAAAGGCTGAATATAAGTGTATACAGTCAGTGGTAAACTTTACAGAACTTTTTGTGAGTCGTGGAGACAAATGCAGTGAAGTACAGAAAAATGATGCAAAAAAATGTGGTTTTATTTCCAAATAATTTCTATTAATTTACACTAGCTTTTAGGTATAATAAATAAAAAAATTATATAATTTAATGTATTATTTATTTGGTATTGATTATAACATATCTTGATGAATATGATGGGTTAACAGTAGGAAAACATTTTGCCTCTTGAAAAGTGCATTCTTAGATCTTTTTCACTTTGATCTCAGTGGAGGTCACAGCTTTCAGTGATGGAAATAAAGATTTATGAGTCACGGCACACAGTCTAGCTGCAAGTCGAACACCAGGCCTGTCTCTGTATAGTTTAAGCACATAGGAGGATCGATCGATAAAGGTAGTTGCTTTCATCAACACTGGGTATGAAGTAGGTACTCCCTGCTGTTTGCCTGTTCTTGTCAAGACTTAGTGACCTATTTATAGATTATTTTCACATAAGACTCAGGAAACTTTCACCCGGGATTTACACATTTATGCAGCTAGAAAGCGTGTGAATCTCTGGTGAAATGTACAGTGGGACAAAAAAGTATTTAGTCATCCACCAATTGTGCAAGTTCTCCCACTTAAAAAAGATGAGAGAGGCCTGTAATTGGCATCATAGGTAGACCTCAACTATGAGAGACAAAATGAGAAAAAAAAATCCAGACAATCACATTGGCTGATTTGGAAAGAATTTATTTGCAAATTATGGTGGAAAATAGGTATTTGGTCAATATGAAAAGTTCATCTCAGTACTTTGTTATCTATCCTTTGTTGGCAATGACAGAGGTCAAACGTTTCCTGTAAGTCTTCACAAGGTTGGCACACACTGTTGCTGGTATGTTGGCCCATTCCTCCATGCAGATCTCCTCTAGAGCAGTGATGTTTGGGGCTGTCGCTGGGCAACACAGACTTTCAACTCCCTCCAAAGGTTTTCTATGGGGTTGAGATCTGGAGACTGGCTAGGCCACTCCAGGACCTTGAAATGCTTCTTACGAAGCCACTCCATCATTGCCCGGGCGGTATGTTTGGAATCATTGTCATGTTGGAAGACCCAGCCACGTTTCATCTTCAATGCCCTTGCTGATGGAAGGAGGTTTTCACTCAAAATCTCACGATACATGGCCCCATTCATTCTGTCCTGTACATGGATCAGTCGTCCTGGTCCCCAAAGCATGATGTTGCCACCCCCATGCTTCACAGTAGGTATGGTGTTCTTTGGATGCAACTCAGCATTCTCTCTCTTCCAAATACGACGAGTTGTGTTTCTACCAAACAGTTCTATTTTAGTTTCATCTGACCATTTGACATTCTCCCAATTCTCTTCTGGATCATCCAAATGCTCTCTAGCAAACTTCAGACGGGCCTGGACATGTACTGGCTTAAGCAGGGGGACACGTCTGGCACTGCAGGATCTGAGTCCCTGGCGGCGTAGTGTGTTACTGATGGTAGCCTTTGTTACGTTGGTCCCAGCTCTCTGCAGGTCATTCACTAGGTCCCCCCGTGTGGTCCTGGGATTTTTGCTCACCGTTCTTGTGATCTTGTTGACCCCACGGGGTGAGATCTTGCGTGGAGTCCCAGATCGAGGGAGATTATCAGTGGTCTTATATGTCTTACATTTTCCAATTATTGCTCCCACAGTTGATTTGCTCACACCAAGCTGCTTGCCTATTGCAGATTCAGTCTTCCCAGCCTGGTGCAGGTCTACAATTTTGTTTCTGTTTTTTTTTCTCATTTTGTCTCTCATAGTTGAGGTCTACCTATGATGCCAATTACAGGCCTCTCTCATCTTATTAAGTGGGAGAACTTGCACAATTGGTGGCTGACTAAATACTTTTTTGCCTCACTGTATGTGATTCTTGTGTAAAAACAATTATAAGTAGACCCTTGAAGTATATCGAAAGTCAATTTTTTTTAGATAGAATAGGAAATGATTGGACCCTCTTTCAATTTGTTTGTTTGCTGTTTCTATTTGCATCTCATTGGGGACCATTTCTGGTCATGGAGACACAACAGGAACTGTTTCAAAACAGTTTGTCACTGGAAGGAGTGTCCCCACTGAAACATTGACAACTGTAAACTTTGTATAGGCTCTCTATAGGTAAACAGAAAACGTCTTATACCTGGACATGCTTTAGATACATATAACAGGTCAACAAAATTGCAGGACACCAGCCATGTCAGTTGGGTGTAAATAAATTTACAGATGACTCTAGGAATCTTCAAGTGACATGACATGGCTATAGGTCTAGATTGGTAATATTTCAGGAATTCAGCAGGTTGCACTGTTTTCATGATCTTGCCATACCATATTTTGTACTCTTTATTTTATTGCTTTTACCAAAAGGTTTTGCTTTATGTGATTGTAGAGAAAAGTGAAGTCAAATAGTAACTATGCTGTCAAACATGGATGTAAAAAATGGAAAGCTGGCCTAACAGCGATAAACATTTTGGGGAGGAAAAGTTAATTCACCTATTTTTTAACTGTGAATGTTGCTGTTTGCTTTAATATCCAACTTAAAACTCAACTTCAGGCTGTTGTACATTTGCTGTAAACCATCCTCTCCACTGCTCCCAAGACCTCCTGCTCTCCAGTTCCCTTGTTACCTCCTCCCACGCTCGCCTCCAGGACTTCTCCAGAGCCTCTCCCATCCTCTGGAACTCCCTACCCCAGTATTTCCGGTCAGCTTCTACCCTTTCCGTCTTTAGGCGATCCTTGAAAGCTCATTTATTCAGATAAGCCTACCCCACCTCCACCTAAGAACTGTACTTGTGTCACCTCCATCAGCTCATCTCCTGCAGCTATTACCTTTTGTACCACCTCCCCCTCCCTTCAGACTGTAAGATCCATGAGCAGGGCCTGCCTATTTATTCTGTATTGAACTGTATTGTATTTGTACTGTCCCCCTTTATATTGTAAAGCACTGCATAAACTGTTGCTGCTATATAAATCCTGTATTATTAAAACATTTATTTAAGACATGCAGTGCCACTCCCCTTCCCCAATTGCATGAGTTAAATGCTCACTTTGTCTAGGGGAGTAGTAATATGCAGCATTAGTACTTTCTTTATTCTTCCCTTCCATGGCCTTCTTCCACACTGTAAAATGCTGCCACCAAACCACTACATTTAACCACTCCACAAGTCTCAGGAGAATGTCATGGACAACAGCACCCGCTGTTGGAGGAGCAAAGAATAAGGTAAGTATTTAATCCATCCAATGCAGGTTAACACTGCATGGCTACATTTTATACCAACCGGAAGTTCAGCTTTAGGGAAACAGAAGAAATTCTTCAAGTAGTCATCTTAAAATGATCAGATTAACCAGTGCCTGAAAACTCCAGTAATGTCATTTTTGGATATTTTATGATTGCTACAAGTAATGATCGTCTGAATTCTCTTAATGTCATGTTAGAAAAATGTATTATTTTTTACTCTTTTTCAGAGTTTGATCTAGCATGTCGGTGGAACAGAGAGGGATAGTCATCTCTCTATAATTGCTATGATGGTCAAAGTAGTGGAACATCATTTAGCAACATCTATGATGACAGAGATACAAATAAAAGTGTAGCGCTAAAAGTGAAAATAAACAATAACCTAGCTCAACATCCGTGAAGTTGAATGTGACATTGCTTCCAATACAATATAAAAATAATTCCCAGGAGAATTGAAAACTATCAAAAGGTGTAAACGTGAATCTTCAATTGCTAGACAATGAAATGTTATCCATGTGAAAACACGTGTCGGCCCACTCTGTGCTCAAAGAAGACTTACCAGGTGTATTTGATGATCATGTTATAGAATGGTCAAAATCAGCTCAAGAATGATCATTAAGCAACCACTCCAGTCTCCTCCATAGCCTCCAAATGTAAATGGTTCAAATGGCGTTCACCCACTCTGTATTGACTGTCAATGCATGTGCTGTCAGGCCTGCTCCAGGCACACAACGCCTTGAGTTCCTGGACACACCCAAGGAAGATTTATCTGCTTTCCTCCAACAGCAGTTTAGAGAGGCAACACCTCTTGAAAGAGAGGTAGCTGGGCAAGTGATCTGGAACTTTGTGAGAGGTTATCCACTGTCAAAACTTTCATGCAGGTATCCAGGCCAGAGTCTAAGAGCAAGTTGCTTCTCCAGAACACACAGCTAATGTGGGAAGCACCTCTCAATTTGCTACAAAAGTACTCCAGTTTCCGTAGGGTGGTTGGGGTGGTGTTTGTCCCTGAATCTCTCCAGCTATTCACCTGTGGTACCAGAGCGACCCTGGACTTCACTGTGGCAGATGCTGTTCATGAGGATGATCACAAGTAGCAGCGTCCTAAACAGTTTTACTGTAGTAGAGATTATCAGCTTCACTCTCTGTGGTTATATGGTTTTAGATGTAGCACAGATGCCAGGCTGGGCTGGTTGTTTGATTCCAGGTTTCATTCCCTGATAGACATATAGAGCAGGTAGTTGACACTCCCTCCATGTTCTCCTTCTCCTTGGGCGCCAAATGCGGGTCACATGGGAGACCTACCCTGGGGTGGATTTTTCTGGGTTATTCTAGGCACCTTGAACAGGGTCACTCACCTCACACATGGGGGCCTATACTTTGTGTTGTACACTGTGTACAATTGAACAGTAAACTGTACTCCAGTTAACTCCCTCGTCCCTGTATCAATGTGCAACTTACTATCTCTGTTGCATTTAGGAGGGACACTAAGCCGATGCTCACGCCACCTGTCCAGCATTTCTCCACTACCTCACTACCGGTAACAGAATAAGGCCCCCACCAAGCACCTAGATCCATACGTGCTCTGCATTAACTCTTCTTTTTTCCATACCTGTACACAAGCTGTGAACCTCTGCAGCACTGATCTGCTCCCATTGCTATTGGAGACAGACCGCTCACACAGAAAATGCCGACAACAACTCTCTCGCTGCAAGAGACTGTCCCACTTATCACAGGTCCATGCTTCATGACAGACTGTTTGTTAAACCTCTGGTACCCTTGGTGCCCACATGTTTGTCCTGCAGACTGTGTTAACTCTTACGAAGCTGTCTTCATACCCCAATGTGCTTTACTGACCCATGCTGTAGACTATGTGTAGAATATGCCGGTTACTTGCATTACACCTCTTTAGTAACTTCAGTCCTAGCAAAGTTTCAAAAGCTTTACTGAAAATTCTCAGCATAACAGAACAAAGTGAACAGTCTTTTCCTAATGTCCCTAATCCCTATCTCATGCTTGTGGCTGCCCCAGCATACCTGCACAGGTTGTGTCTATACTTAGTGTCTAGCAGATCTCCAGAGCTGATGTCTTCAGGACGGACTGCAGGTCCCAGTAATCCCCCTACATTGTGGATGTGACAGCAAGCAGGCTTGCTGTCTGAGGTGGAACTGCTCCCCTTTCTCCTTTCTCTGTAAGCAGCTGGAGATTACTGGCTGGGACTTGTCAGGTATCAGCAGCAATGTTGTTCAAAGCATCGGTCCTCCTTATCCATACACATTGTACCAGTCTAAGAGGCTGGTCAGCAGCTCTGAGGAAAGGGACTCGTCCCTGAAACGCATCAGCCGTTTGACTACACTGATAGTTGGAACACCTTGCTTGCCGTTGTGGCCATATTCTTAATGCAAAAGCTTTTTATACATGCTTCGTCTGTGAGTATGTTTTTGTCTTTTATACCTTTGAATAAACCTTGGATAATGCACTAGATGTGTGTGCCACCTGTTTTCTCTTTATCTAGTGGCTGATCTCCCCATCTGAGGAGGGCTGCACCCCTGAAGCATTTTCTGTTGGTTGCCTCTGTCCTGGTCCCCTTGGCTTCCATTTCCTGAAGCGCTGGAGAGTACATACCATATCTGGTTCGGTTGTGTCTTCTTTCTCATGCTGCCTGTCTGTCTGGACAGAACCCTCTCCCCTTTTATTATCAGCTTAAGGCGAAATGCAGAGTTCTGCAGAAAGTGTGGGAAACAGGTTAACCGTTTCCCTTCCAGCTGGGTCAGCAGCTCACTAACCAACAATTCAGGCATGGCACAATGCAGTAGTTCACAATCACTCAAATCAGAAAACAGGCCATTCATGTCTCTTTTTGCAGTTTATTTGCTGGTTTAACATAGTGGCTAAGTGGTCAGCATATCCACCTAGTAGCACTTGGGTTGTTGATTTGAATCCCAACCATGGCACGACCTGCACAGAGTTTGCATGTTCTCCCTATGCTTGCATTAGTTTCCTCCAGGTACTCAAGTTTCTTCCCACGGGGAAACCACGAGGGCCCCATACAGCCAACCTGACAGCCTCCACCCGGTAATGTTACATATTTACCAGACACTTCCCTCACTCTCCATCCTGAAGGATCCTATTGTGTGCTTGCAGCTGCCAGTGGGATGGATAAGAGGGAAACCAGCAGTACCGCAGGGTTGGAGGCAAACAGGGAAGCCTGGGCAGCAGGGGGAACTTATGGTGCACAGAGAGGAGGATGGGTGTGGCAGGGAGGGGGAGATTACTGGAACCAATCCCATGTGTGACTGTCTTTGCAGCAGCTGAAAGCCAGCAGGAGGGAGAGGAGAAGAAGCCAGCTTTAGCTGCTGCAGAGAGAGCCATATAAAGGTTGGGTTCCAGTAATTGCCCCCTCCTCCCTGTGGTGCCAATTATCCTCCCTGCCCGCATCTGATTCATGCAGTTGCTTGGGCCCCCCTGCTGGCCTGGGCCCCATACAGGAGATATGGTGGTACCCCATTATCCACGGCCCTGCACCAAAGAAACACTGGTAGGGGGCTTCAGTATGTGTATGTAACAATGTGAGTTAGGAACATTAGATTGTGAGCTCCTTGTGGACAGAAACTGATGTGCATGTACAAGTCAGTCTCTGTACTCGATGCCTCCAGCCTGGATCCTTTACTGAGCTTCCTGCGATTCTTTATGGTACCCTGGACAGAGGTCCCCAAGCTCTAACCAGAGCTGGGACCCCAAAAAGGGACTTCTGTTCTTCAGTTGACAGCCCAGGGGTGCCTCAGCTCTCTTACTCCAACAGCAACATGAAACTGGTGTTCTAGGCCCCAGCCTATTTACTCTCCTGACCAGGGATTGGCGGAGACAGTAGAAATATTTAGGTCAGGGTCTCACTCTCCCACCCAGTATATCCCAGAATTCAGTGGGATGCAAAGGGGAAGTAGTTGAAACTGCACCAGCAGAACTCAGAACAGCCAAGAGCAATTGAACACTGCTCCCCTCCTACAGGGAAACTAAAACCACAAGCAACCTACTTAGGTACTGAATAAGTTTTATCCTTCCCAGACATGCACTTTAATTATATTAGTATATAGGCTGTACAGTACATTTCTACTGTTAAGGGATGTTCTGCTACCTTCTGTTTATGTGGCCCTGACTTGGTCACATCAGCAGCACTGTTGTGTAGCGCTTTGTAAATATATTTACAGGCTTTTTGAGGGATCTTACAGGTTACATCCTGTGAAATACACTTGTATCAAGTATTTCAAACGATTGCCACAGAATATTCAAGGTGAAATTGTTCCTAAGACACAGCACGTGCATCATTTTTATCAGCATCACTCAGCTTAATGCCTTTTGTCTAAAAACAATGCATTTTCTCAATTTCAAGCATTCTTCTACTGTTTTCACTGCCAAAAGATCATTCTTTTTACACTTTGAACAGAGAGACATTGAAAAAAAAAAACAATTGTAAATGTGATAGACACTAATTATGAGCCGTACGATCATGTTATCGAAGTACAGATCCAGAATCCGAACCCCACTGAAATTAAATAGAAGCCAAACATTTATTTTTATAAATAAAAGGAATGCGCTAATTGAGTAAATAATACCAAGTGAATATAGGAAAAAATATAAAATAAAAAAAATTAAAATTAAAAAATAAAAAATTATGCAAAGAAAGTGTCCATAAATAATGTCCAAAATTTTTTTTTTTAATTAATGTCCACACTATGTTAGAACCACCACCAAAACAAAATGTTTTTAAATCACCCAACCGAGCTCAAAAAATAAAACAAATACCTTTTTGCTCTGGGCAATATAGAACAAATCAATTCTTGGATACAATACTGTGTAAATCAAACACAGCGTGGCCTGCTGACATTAATTAAAAAAATGTTTTTGGACATTATTTATGGACACTTTCTTTGCATAATTTTTTATTTTTATTTTAATATTTTTTTATTTTATATTTTTTCTTATATTCACTTGGTATTATTTATTCAATTACCACATTCCTTTTATTTATTTGTTTAAGCAAAAAATTTTTTGGATTTTTTGAGTTGGGAATTTGCTGCTTTGGAGTTAGAGGGTGTGGCGCTTTTCTTAAAACACTTTGTTTATTTTTATAAACAGCCATTTTCTAAGCTAAAGGTCCAGGGACTTACAAAGAAAGGGCATGGGGGTCTCAGCACTGGCCTGAGGGATATATACCAGAGCAGCTCAAAAGGTAACATAAAAAATAAGCAATTCCTTTAAATAACATGCTTGGTTGGAGGATGACTTAAAGCTGTGCATGTCAGTAACACCATATTCTGGCATACCTTAAATTGCATGCCTAATCATTTACTTTATCCTTACATAAATACTTAGCCTACATACAGGAGCAGCAACACAATATAATTGATTTCTATCCTAAAAGAAATTTGTAGTAGGTAGTTTTGGAAGCACCAGAGGCAATACAGCAAAAAAAACTATCTAAGATACTCTATATTGCCAAAAGTACTGGGATGCCTGCCTTAAAACGCACATGGACTTTAATGGCATCCCAGTCTTTGTAGGTTTGAATATTGAGGTGGCCCACCCTTTGCAGCTATAACAGCTTCAACTCTTCTAGGATGCTATCCACAAGGTTTAAGAGTGTGTCTATGGGAATGTTTGACCATTCTTTCAGAAGCGCATTTGTGAGGTCAGCCACTGATGTCAGACGAGAAGGCCTGGCTCGCAGTCTCCACTCTAATTCATCTCAAAGGTGTTCTGTTGGGTTGAGGTCAGGACTCCTGTCAGGCCAGTCAAGTTCCTCCACCCCAAACTTGCTCATTCATGTCTTTATGGACCTTGCTTTGTGCACTGGTGCACAGTCATGTTGGAACAGAAAGGGGCCATCCCCAAACTGTTCCCACAAAGTTGGGAGCATGAAATTGTCCAAAATGTCTTGGTATGCTGACATCTTAAGAGTTCCCTTCACTATTTAGTAGCAAGGAAATGTCATGGATGGACTTATTGCACAGATGACAACTTATCACAGTACCACGCTTGAATTCACTGAGCTCCTGAGAGTGACCCATTCTTTCACAAATGTTTGTAGAAGCAGTCTGTATGCCTAGGTGCTTGGTTTTATACACCTGTGGCAATGGAGGTGATTGGAACACCGGAATCCAATGATTTGGAGGGTGTCCCAATATTTTTGGCAATATATACCGTGTTCCAAATTATTATGCAAATTATATTTTTCTCATTTACCTAAATAATTGATGTAAATAACAGCCAGCATAATTCTTATGTTATCAACTATTAAGAGTACAATTCACATTTTATTGAACAAACCTCCTAATGATAACAGTAATTTTTTTAAACATAAAAAACTTACAATGCACTGTTCCAAATTGTTACGTAAGTTTCAAAACACTTTATAGGTTGTAAAGAACTGAAAATTGTCATTTGTTGTGTTTGCAGCATATTTACTGAAATCAAAAGCTATTTCAATCAAACTTTTGACAACATTTTAACTTTTTAAACATTTTAACAGGTCACGTTACATTTTAACATAGGACCCCTTATTTGATAGCAGCTTCACAAGTCTTGCATCCATTGAACTTGTGAGTTTTTGGACAGTTTCTGCTTGAATTCGTTTGCAAGATGTCAGAATAGCCTCCCAGAGCTGCTGTTTGGATGTAAACTGCCTCCCACCCTCATAGATCTTTTGCTTGAGGATGCTCCAAAGGTTCTCAATAGGATTGAGGTCAGGGGAGGATGGAGGCCACACCATGACTTTCTCTCCTTTTATCCCTATAACAGCCATTGATGCAGAGGTATTCTTTGCAGCATGAAATGGTGCATTGTCATGCATGAGGATGATTTTATTACGGAAAGCATAGTTCTTCCTTCTTTACCAGGGAAGAAAATGGTCAATCATAAACTCCACATATTTGCAGAGGTCATCTTTACACCTTCCGGGGCCCTAAAGGGGCCGACCCGCTCTGTTCCCATGATTCCGGCCCAAAACATGACTCCACCACCGCCTTGCTGACGTCGTAGCCTTGTTGGAACAGGGTGGCCGTCCACCAACCATCCACTACTCTATCCATCTGGACCATCCAGGGTTGCACGGCACTCATCAGTGAACAGGACTGTTTGAAAATTAATCTTCATGTATTTTTCTGCCCAATGCAGCCGTTTCTGCTTGTGAGCATTGGTTAGTGGTGGCCTAATAGAAGGTTTATGCACAGTTGCAAGACTCTGGAGGACACTACACCTTGATGTCTGTGGGACTCCAGAGGCACCAGCAGCTTCAAATATCTGTTTGCTACTATGTAATGGTATTTTAGCAGCTGCTCTCTTGATCTGATGCATGGATCTGGCAGAAATCTTCCTCAATCTGCCTTTATCTGCACGAACCCATCTGTGCTCTGAATCAGCCACAAATCTCTTAATAGTGCGATGATCACGCTTAAGTTTTCGTGAAATATCTAATGTTTTCATACCTCGTCCAAGGCATTGAACTATTTCACTCTTTTCGGCAGCAGAGAGATCCTTTTTCTTCCCCATATGGCTTGAAAATGGTGCTCTGCTTAATAATGTGGAACACCCTCCTTTAGTAGTTTTTCCTTAAATTGGGCTCACCGGCCAATCTAATTATCACAGGTGTCCGAGATTGTTTTCAGTGATCAAAAGAGCCCTGACACACAATGCCATCCATGAGTTAAACTGAAAAACAAAATAATTTCATCTTTGTGACACTTAAATAGAATTTGCATAATAATTTGGAACGCGGTGTAGTGTATATACTTTAAAAAATGCTAATGCCATCAACATAATGTAGCACTGCCCCCCGCAGCTTGTTAATGCTTGTCCCCAGTGGTTGACCTGACATTGCAAGTCTCCCAACACCTCTGATACTCTGGGTTCAGACATTTTTCAGCAGTATAGAATAATAATGCAAGAAACACAATTCTTTAGTAACACCTCTATATTAATCTTGTTCTAAAGAATAGACTACAAGAATAATTTGTTTCGTATATACAAACCCCAGTTAAAGCAAAAAAAAAAAAAAAAAAAAACACGCTGGTAAAATAGGAATAATCAATTAACATTTAACAAATTATAGTCATGAGTGGTAAAGTTCAACTATTAAACTGCAACACCAGCAGTAGGAGGGGAAGGAAAAGGCTTGTTGACTTATCAGCCCCCTCTAGGCCAACAGCACCACAATGGTGGATGAAGAATTGTGTAAATGTATACTCCAGCATAAAAAAATATAAGTACCCTCATTTGAATAACAATGGCGTTAGAAGACAAGAGGTCCCTTTAACTAGAGATTGCAACTTGAGTCGTGTGATGATTAACTCCTCCCAGCCTTTTGCAATATGATGGCTGAGCGGGAACCCTATTATCCTGGAGGACGCCATATGATGTCCTCCCAGGATCGCACCTCTCATGTGCCCCACGGGCCACACATGATCTGTCACCGGCTGTGTCCACAAGATATGGCTGATGACAGATCCCTACACTGGCCCGCTATCCGTGTCATGTGATCACTGTGACAAATCACAGCAGGTCACATGACAGTTGTAAACATTGAATGGTTTCCTTTCATGCCATTCATTGCTTACAACTGTGGTGTGAATTGTAATTGGTCTCAGTGGGCCAGCCACAGTCCATCTGTAGCATGTGATCAGTAATGGCCAATCACAGCTGATCACAACAAAAACTACTGAATGAATCAGTTTTGTTCAGTAAAAATGTTTGACTATACCAATACTTTTTTTTGTATAAGCAATCATGCAAGAAAAAAAAATCCTAATCCATTGCCCAGAGTAGTACAATGTTACTATGGTAACATTCTATTCCTCTGGTCACTGGAGTAGAAAAATCATAAAAAAAGTTTTGGGTTTTTTTTACATATTGTCACCAGTCAGTGTCCCTGATCATCTCCTCACCACTTATATGATGACGCCATACTGCATTGGTGACAGTATGTAAAAAAAAAAAAAAAAAAAGTTGTGAAAAATGTTTTTCTTTTTTTTAATTTTCCACAAAATTATGACAAAGAAATCACAACTTCAAAAACTCACCATTCCTCTTACTAAATACCTCAGACTGTCTACTTTCTGAAAAGCGGTCATTTTGGGGGTATGTTTACTGTCCTGGTGTTTTTGGGCCTGAAGAAATTAGATCAGCAATCAGTACATCAGGTTTTATCAATTTTTAGATATACAGTGGATATAAAAAGTCTACACACCCCTGTTAAAATGTCAAGTTTGTGTTATGTAAAAAAAATGAGACAAAGATAAAACATTTTAGAACTGTTTCCACCTTTAATGTAACCTATAAACTGTACAACTCAGCTGAGCAACAAACTGAACTTTTAGGTGGAGGGAAGTAGAAATAAAAAATTTTAATAATATGATTGCATAATAAAAAATTTTAATAATATGATTGCATAAGTGTGCACACCCTTAGTCCTCATGCACACTGGATGTTTTTAAAGCTGCTGTCTTTGGCTTTTGACGTTTTTCCCTTCAGCCAGTAAACTCCCCAGCACGTTTTGTGGCTGGAAAAAAACCCAGAACTAGTGGGTTTCTAGAGGAGTTTTTTAGTTGTAAAAACGCTCTAACGCTGAAAAGCACAGCAAAACGCGGTAAATCGCGGCAAACCAGAGTTTTTGGATGTTTTTTTCAGTAAAAAATGCTAAAAACCGCACACGTGAATAACGCGGCAAAACGCCGCAAAACGCTAATGCAAAAATGCTAAAAAATGCTGAAAAACTCATGTTTTTAACGTGACTTTACATAGCTAACATTAGCAGCGTTATTAAAACGCCCCGTGTGCATGGAGCCTTAAACTAATACTTTGTTGAAGCACCTTTTGATTTGATTCCAGCACTCTGTCTTTTTGGGTATGAATCTATCAGCATTTCACATCCTGACTTGGAAGGTTTTGTGCCAATATTGACTGGTATTTGGAACTGTTTATAATTCCCTCTACCATGACTAAGGCCCCAGTTCCAGCTGAAGAAAAACAGCCCCAAAGCATGATGCTGACACCACCATGCTTCACTGTGGGTATGGTGTTCTTTTGGTGATGTGCTGTGTTGTTTTTGTTGTTTTGGAATTACGGCCAAAAAATTCAACCTTGCTTTCATCGGACCATAACACATTTCCCCACATGCTTTTGGGAGATTTCAGATGTGTTTTTGCAAAATGTAGCCAGGCTTGGATGTTTTTCTTCGTACGAAAAGGCTTCCATCTTACCACTCTACCCCATAGCCCAGACATGTGAAGAATACGGGAGATTGTTGTCACATGTACCACAAAGCCAGTACTTGCCAGATATTCCTGCAGCTCCTTTAATGTTGCTGTAGGCCTCTTGGCAGCCTCCCAGAGGGAAGAGGAACGTCCAGTTCTTGGTAATGTCACAGTTGCGCCATATTTTCTCCACTTGATTATCACTGTCTTCACTGTGTTCCATTGTATATCTAATGCCTTCGAAATTCTTTTGTACCCTTCTCCTGACTGATACCTTTTAACAATGAGATTCCTTTGATGCTTTGGAAGCTCTCTGCGGACCATGGCTTTTGCTGTAGGATGCGACTAAGAAAATGTCAGGAAAGACCTACGAGAACAGCTGAACTTTATTTGGGGTTAATCAGAGGCACTTTAAATGATGGCAGCTGTGTATTGACTCCTATTTAACATGATTTTTAATGTGATTGCTTAATTCTGAACACAGCTACATCCCCAGTTACAAGAGGGTGTGCACACTTATGCAACCACATTATGTCAGTTTTCTAACATTTACTTCCCCCCTAAAAAATTTCAGTTTGTTTTTCAATTGAGTTGTACAGTTATAGGTCACATTGAAGGTGGAAAAAGTTCTGAAGTGATTTATCTTTGTTTCATTTTTTACATCACAGAAACCTGACATTTTAACAAGGGATGTGTAGACTTTTCATATCCACTGTATCATAGATTGTGGACTCTATCATTTTCCTATCAACTGAATAATAAACACTGATTTGGGTTATTTTCACCAAAGACATGTAGCAGAATACATTTTGGCCTAAATTTGTATAGACAGATTATTTATTTGCAAAGTGTTATAGCAGAAATGAAGAAAAACGCATTTTGTTTTCAAACTTGTCACTATTTTTTAATTTATAGTTAAAAAAATAAAACACACAGTGGCGCTTAAATACCACCAAAAAAAAAATCTTGATTTGTGTGAAAAAAATTATAAATATTTCATAAGGGTACAGTGTTGCATGATCATGCAATTGTTATTTAAAGTACAACAGCTCTGAAAGGTGAAAATTGGCCTGGGTAGGAAGGGGGTAACAGTGCTCAGTAGGCAAGTGGTTAAAGTTTCTGATATGATGGTGTCTGCTGTCTTCTGCTAGCAATGGTGGGGCCCATAAACAGAAATGAATACTGATAATTCAATGAAGTTAAGCAGATAGGCTGTGGTATTGCTAAAAACTATTTCTTTGTGAGTGGGCAAACATTCAAAATCGGCAGGGGATCAAATACTTATTTCCTTCACTGTAGGCTTTAATTTTTTTGGCAGGGGTGTTTTTTGGCTGGAAAAAAAAACGTAACTAGTGGGTTTTTAAAGGAGTTTTTAGAGCTGTAAAAATGCTCTAACGCTTAAAAACGAGGTAAAACACAGCAAAACAGTGGGTTTTTTTTTTTTAGCAAAAATTTATTTATTTTGTGTAAAAAACGCTAAAAAAATGCAAGCATGGAAAAAATGCAGCTAAAAACTCTAATACAAAATCACTAACAATGCTGAAAAATTTGCGACTTTACCAGCATTGTTAAAATGCCCAGTGTGCATGAAGCCTAAATATTTTACTAACAGTTCTTCTCCCTGTCAGCTCAGGCACACTGCTTTGGATGACAGTGAAGCACACAGACACCTCCCCATAGTAAAACACACCCAGCATACAGTTAACCCTTTGATCGCCACTCATGTTAACTCCTTCCTGCCCAGTGCCATTAGTACAGTGTCAGTGCTTTTTTTTTTAGCACCGATCATGGTATTGGTGTCACTGGGGATGATACCAAGTAAATTCCCCTCATTTTCAGAATATCAAGCCACCACATCCTCCTACTATCCCAAACCCTACATCCCCACTTCCAGTCCAACCAAAAATACCAGCCCTCATGTCTATAAACCTAGTCCACTCACAGGACCCCCCTAAACCTCAAAGACAAAATAGAACTCATAATAACATCACACACCTATCCCATCCCCCCAACAATAACACCAACTGAGGCCCAAATCTCTTCACTTTATCCCATAATATTGTTCCAGTATCCTGCCCCCAACCCCCTGCCACACACACCACTGCCACAATCCCCTAGGCTGCCTTGCCAGCTCTACAAAGAGCCAACACAACACCAACAGCCCCCACCCATGACTATAACCTTGTGAACTCCTCTATGCTGGCCGCACCATCCGAACATTACGCCAAAGATTTGGAGAACACAGGTGATCAGTGGAAAAACAAACTGAGCATCCCCAAACATTTTTCCGAATTCCATTCCTAATCCTCAGCCTGAGAGTGTGGGTGATAGAAACCATCCCCAGGGGTCCCTCCCAAGGAGAACGCTTCAAACGTCTCTGCCAAAGAGAGACCTTTTGGATCTACACCATAAATGCCCTGCACCCGGAGGCCTACATGAAGAGTTGGAATTGTTCACAATATTATAAGAATAGTCATGACACTACTCCCTCAGTCTCTCTTTTATGACTGGTCCATCAGGTTCCGCTTCCCCCAACTTCCCAACACTCTATATATACCTATAAATGTATAATCTCCCCACCCACATCCCCCCATACTACCCTATCCCCCCTCATCTTCTTAACCCCCTTGACCCTACCCACTTTCCTGAGTGTCGTCATCCTTTTCATGCTCCTTCCTTATCCATTATTTACGTCTATGGTACCCTATCTCTAGGCTCATTCACATCCTCACACTTTTTTCTTATTTCCATTTTTTCTTTTTTACTCCTAGTCTTTTATTTTTATTTCTATGTTTCTTTATTCATTTATTCACTCACATCATATATATGTTATGCTATAATGTGTAAAAACCTCATTATTATTGCCTTTTAACCTTTGGAGGACCCTTAAGGTCTGTCAAATTAGTGATACAGCCTCTCCCAAAAGCTTCCATTGTAAGTATCATCTGTATATCCTTTAACGTTGTGTACTGCTGCTGCATGTCTAACATATCGTTCACCAGCTATCATCCGGCACTCTTGGTGTTGACTAATCCTATCTGACTAGCAGTGTGGGAGGATCAGCGGTCCCGCTCCACCCACCTGCTTTGCCCATTTAAACCTTCACTAAGAAATTGGCCTGAGGAAGGAGTGCGCATGCTCTGAATGCACGCCATTTTGGAAATCCCGAGCCCTGGAAACCACCGAAGTGACAGGTACACACCAAGAGCACCACATAGGACTGCAACTATCACCAGACCCTTCTGTAACCATGACATGCCTCTAATCTCCTGCTTTTGTGAGTGCATTTTAACCATTAAATATGTGTGCTTTTAAACCATCTACATGTACAGTGGCCCCGCTGTCTCTCTTCTCTATTTGTGCACTGGAGTATCTACAATCTCTTACAGCTGGCTGCCTCCTCCTACAATACTGTACACCCATACATCCTCCATTTTAAGATTGACTTGGATGATATAACCATATGGACCTTTTAGTAACACATCAATTTGCGGTCCATCCCTCATTCCATACTGGTTGATGTTCTAGCTCTCCCAATTTCCACTATACAGACTTCTTTGAAGCTTCCTATTAAGCTAGTGTGTGAGACATACTGGCGCTGCTCCAAGCTTGGAAACAAAGAATCACCTCACCTCACATCAGAAGAGGGAGCAGTGTCCACAAATGAATCCCGCAGCATTCATACACCCCAAAAAAGGATGCCACTCTGACCAGCCCGTGAAGTCCAGTATATGGAAAGGCCTCAGCCGCTGGTCTGGTCATGCCCTTCGATACGTTTTGAAACAACCCTACACTTCCTCTTCTACTACGCTAGTATGTAGCTACATTTGCTTACGTTTGCCTTTGTCGGCCAAGAATTTTCTTACAAGTCAATATCATACCGACTACATCATGATTTGCACTTCATGGAAAATCAGACAGACAATCGGTCATCTGATCTTCTTATTGTGTGTGCTAGGATATAGTCCATCCCTTGTAGACAACTTTCTTCCCAGTTGAGAACCAGGCATTATTAAAACTTTATAAAATATAAAACACTCCTGCCGGGGCCATTTTGCACCTTAGCAAGACCAGCTACTTGCCCCCCCCCCCCCCCAAATAAAAAAAAAAAAAAAAAAAAAAAACTGTAGAAAATATTAGTCAACAAAACATGAAACTGCTAAATTTGTTTTAATTTGCAAAAACAAGTTCCATAAGATGCTACCAGCACCAATATTAAGGACAAAATCAGTGTCTCGGATGGACTGTACCTATGGCTGGCAGTGGCACGGTGACAGTTGCAGTGAGTGGAGGCTGATGGATCCATACTCTTAAGAGATCCTAGGCTGGAATTCCAAAATCAATGGGGGGAGATAAAACACTATGACAGCAGGCAGCTGAACTGAGTGATCCCACACAGTGACAGATCTGACGCAACGCACCACCATCAACACTGACACAGATCAGCAGGCCCAGCAGACACTAGAAGAGCAGGCTGTGGGATCAGGATGGATGTCCAGCCAGCCGGGGCACACTCACACAGACACGAGACATCAGAGTCAGACATTACCTTTCTCCACAAGTGCAGTTCCAACTCCACTGATGAATGGGAAGAGAAGTGCTGGAACTCCACAGTGATCAGCAGCTGCCAGCCGGCTTGCAGTAAGGGACTTAGTCTGTGAGGAACACTGGAAGGAGCAGCAGCTCAGCTGCTACACTGGCCCCAGACACTCGGCATCTTCCTCTGTCCTTACTTCCTCCTCTCTGCCACCCCTCCTCTCAGCTGAAGTATCATTCATGATGTGGCAGCATCCCACACAGAGAGAGTGATAGCCTGTGCTGCACTCAGGCGCACCTAGGTGGCAGTGTGCCCTAGGTGGCAGCCTAGTTTGCCTAGTGGAAGCAGCAGCCCTGACTCCTGCATTCACCTCACAAATAAGTGTGGTATAACAATCACAAACACCAAATACATAGCTGCAGCACATAACGTTTCTAACTTTACGATATGAAAAATATATCATCATGTATGCCATGCACAAAGTTATGAAGAAAAAAAATGTATAATTCTATCATGCATAACAATACATATTAAATCACCTATAAAACTGTGTATTAACTTTATAAATTATAAAACATATAATAACGTGTTTATTTTTGAGAGGTAAACACATTTATTATATGTTTTATAATTTATAAAGTTAATACACAGTTTTATATGTGATTTAATACATATTGTCACATACTGTAGAATTATACATATTTGTTTTCACAATTTTGTGCACAGCACATGTGATGGTATATTTATCATTTAAACTTTGATAGATGTTGTAACCCTTCTACACTCTATCCAAATTAAGAAAAAAATAGTTGAAGATGGGCTTTATGAAGGTCTTGTGTTCATGGATGCTAGCAAATAAGCAGACTTTTCTGAAAGCTCTGTACTGTTATTTCATTAGTATCTTCCCATGGACTTGAATGGGATGTTACTCCAACCATATGGGTAGTTCCAATGGAGTTTATGAAACATTACTGCACAGGCAGTGCCACTCAAAATTTTGCAGAGCGGGATTTGAGGGGCTGCAGCCATTGGAGGAAGTAAGGAAGTAAACTCCTTTATTTCAGCTTAGGATAGTTTAGGGGACTAAGGGGGGGGAGTTAGTTTAAGCTGGTATTGCCCTTTAAAGCTCAGCTCAACTCCAGGGTTTTGTGCTCCAGCCCCTAAAATCCCCCCCCCCCCCTTTCGTGACCAGGGCCATCTTTAATATTGACTGGGTCCGGGGCAAACATTTTCTTGCCCCACACACACACACATTCATACACATACATATACAAAAAAACAGCAGGCAGCAATTGCAATTGGTTACCAAAGGTTACAGCCTATTGTTACTGCTCACTAACTGTTTAATAAAGGTTACAACACATAATTTCTGCTTGCTGATTGGTTGCTAAAGGTTACTGTACATTGTTACTGCTCACCGATTGGTTGCTGTAGATTACTGATTACCATTACCGATGACTGATTGGTTGCTAGAAGTTACAGCACATCATTACCACTTACTGATTAGTTGCTAGAGGTTACTGCACATCATCATTGCTGATTGATTGCTAGAGGTTACTGCACATCATTACTGCTGATTGGTTGCTAGAGACTACAGCAGATCACTACTGTTCACTGACTGGTTGCTAGAGGTTACTGCACATCATTAACGTTCATTGAGCAGTGGAGCAATCCCAAATAATTGAGCAAGGCTGCACATTAATACACATACTACAAGAGATGGTAAAAAACTGTAGACATACTACAGGAGACAGTCAGAGACTGTAAACACACCACAGCAGATGATTTGAGACTGCAGACATAATACAGGAGATGGCCAGAGACTGCGGATGTACTACAGGAGATGATCAGAGACTGTGGATGTACTAAAGGATATGACCAGAGACTGCAGACAAACTACATGAAATGGCCAGCTACTGTGAATGTACCACAACAGATGATAATAGACTGTGGATGTACTACAGGAGATGACCAGAGACTGCGGATTTACTACAGGAGATGATCAAAAACTGCGGATGTACTACAGAAGATGACCAGAGACTGCAGACATACTACAGGAGATGATCTGAGAGTGCAAATGTATTATAGAAGATGATCAGAGACTGCAGACATGCTACAGGAGAGATGACCAGAGACTGCGGATGTGCTACAGGAGAGATGACCAGAGACTGCGGATGTGCTACAGGAGAGATGACCAGAGACTGCGGATGTGCTACAGGAGAGATGACCAGAGACTGCGGATGTGCTACAGGAGAGATGACCAGAGACTGCGGATGTGCTACAGGAGAGATGACCAGAGACTGCGGATGTGCTACAGGAGAGATGACCAGAGACTGCGGATGTGCTACAGGAGAGATGACCAGAGACTGCGGATGTGCTACAGGAGAGATGACCAGAGACTGCGGATGTGCTACAGGAGAGATGACCAGAGACTGCGGATGTGCTACAGGAGAGATGACCAGAGACTGCGGATGTGCTACAGGAGAGATGACCAGAGACTGCGGATGTGCTACAGGAGAGATGACCAGAGACTGCGGATGTGCTACAGGAGAGATGACCAGAGACTGCGGATGTGCTACAGGAGAGATGACCAGAGACTGCGGATGTACTACAGGAGAGATGACCAGAGACTGCGGATGTACTACAGGAGAGATGACCAGAGACTGCGGATGTACTACAGGAGAGATGACCAGAGACTGCAGACATACTACAGGAGAGATGACCAGAGACTGCGGATGTACTACAGGAGAGATGACCAGAGACTGCGGATGTACTACAGGAGAGATGACCAGAGACTGCGGATGTACTACAGGAGAGATGACCAGAGACTGCAGACATACTACAGGAGAGATAACCAGAGACTGCGGATGTACTACAGGAGAGATGACCAAAGACTGAAGATGTACTACAGGAGATGACCAGAGACTGCAGACATACTAAAGGGGATGAGCAGAGACCTTTCAGCAATGCACAGATATACAGTTTGTGGAAAACAGCTGAGGGTTTGTTGTAACAGTCACAGGCAGTCTATGGGGGGAAACGACATACCTGGTCAGCCGTGCTCAGTATCCTCTCTGAGGTCTGGGGGCGGGGCTCCCACTCACATCACAGCTTCTACTACAGCAGTTCCTTCTCGAGCATACAGGCTGCATGGGGCGGAGTCAGTGGAGCTTCTGGACCTGGCCCCGCCTCCTCCCTGCTGGCTGGGCAATACAGCAATGTCTCCAGTGTACCCTGTGTGCTCTGCAGTGCAATTTGCGGGCGGCACAGGCTTAAGGGGCATCTGCTTTGGGCCCCACAGCAAAGACTGGGCCCAGGGCAGTTGCCCCATTTGCCCCGCATTAAAGACGGCCCTGCTCGTGACCCCACATTGGCAGTGTTTTATAGATTATGAATTTATTAAATACCTTATCCCAAGTTTTTTTCTCCAGGTTGCATGGTCTCTGGACATCATTCAAACTGGAAAACAGAAAAAAAACTTATGGTGACACATTCTCTATTAGGCATGATTCTGCCGCTGATGCATTTCACCCAATGGGCTTAATCATGGGAGGTGCGTAAGTTAAGGAGGGTAGGAACCTACAAACTGCATTCTAGCTTCCACAATGCAACATGTTAAAGATGAAAGCTGCATTACCACATTCTTAAAACATCGACAAAACACACAAAAATTGTACCTATCACCATTAAAGCTAAAATTTAGTTGTTTTTTCACTACAGCTGTAGTCACATAACTTACCTGTAAATAAGTATGTCACATGTCCTGCAGGCTGATTGTTCCAGTAGAAATATGCTCTTATTAGACTGCAAATATGTACCTGAACTCCAGCTTTAGATGATTAAATCATAATCCAGATATTTAAATACAGCTGAGAAGTAATCTTAAAGTGACACTAAAGCTTCTTTGAAAAAAAAAAAATGTGTAACACCCTGCTAAAACGCAAGCTGCAGGATGGTAGTAGAAACACAAAGTGGCAGTGTCCTGCAATTCAGTGGCACTCACACTCTGTAGAACAGCTCCATGGACTTTGTATGTTGAACTGTAGCAGGAGCCATGTAGGGACTACATTTCCCAGAGGAGTTGTCGTGTGGACAGGGGCATGTATATACAGAAGTCTGGGAGACTGGACAGAAAGTGAGAGGGAAGAGAGCTGGAGAGCAGGAGTAGAGAGAGAGTTGTGCTGACTGACGGAGAACCAGACCGTAGAGCTAGAGAGAGGAAAGTCAAGGAAGAGTCACTGGCCACTAGCCTTGCCATCCTGTTCAGAGAGACAGCCTGCCAGCAGGTGACTTGGAGCACGGGACTGGATGGGGGCTCTCATCCATAGAGATGAAGAGACCTGAGGACCTGCTGAAAGCCATCAGTAGGGTGAGAGAGTCCCATACACCAGCCAAACAAGTGAATACTGACATTCTCCTCATATATGCTACATTACCTGCACACAGTTGCAGACATTGCATTCAGTTAACACATGTTGTGGTCTATTTCCCATAGCCACTACTGCTGAACACATTTACAGCATAATCCAGTCATCAGAGCTAACCACATGCCTTCTGCAGGCCAGATCTCATCAGTGCTCCCTTAACCATTGGCCTACCCTCTTAAAGGAACCTCTACTACCAATGCCATTGGTTACTGCATCACAGAGTGGAGTTGCCCTTTGCCAACAAGCCTTGTTTTGACAACTTATTTGCCTAAAGCTGCCTTTTGCTCAGTGCGTTAAAGGGGACAACACCCAAGTCAAGTGCCACTTAAAGGGAAAGTACTTGTCCTTTCTTCTTCCCTTCCTTGTATGAATCCTTTAAAGAACTGTCACCTTCATCTTGTGCACCAACTGGACCCCAACGAGCATGCAGAAGATTCCTTGCTGCACTTAAAGAGACATTGACTACTCTAGATAAAGAGCTCCTTCTTATCTCAGATTTAAACCTTGCCATGAAATTCTGAGGGTCCAGAGTGAGCTAGGTCAACCATTGATAGTTTCCATTGCTCACTGGGGACTAAAAATACCTTGATGGTATTGGGTTAATGTCTGAAAAGCAGGCCTGCTAGCACTGATTGAGATTCTGCTGTATGCGTTGTTTCTTTGCTTAGAGTTGCTAAGGGTGATAATTGCCAATACAACTACCAATACCATATGTGCTGTTTAATCAAGCTCACATTGAAGTTTACTATAAACCTCATATAAGTTTACCATCATTTGTGTGTGAGTCTCCTTTCTGGTCGTAATTTAATCTGGTCAAAATAATCCTGTGGTGTCAGCAGTTGTTGGGCTTTCAGAGAAGGGTCCAGAATGGCAAGGAGCCCGAAAATAACGCAGCAACTCCTAAGGGGGTACTGCTATACACATTATACTTACCTACTCTGTGGAGTGATTTTGCATAAAGCAGCCACCAGGGGCGGACTGACCATTTGGAAACTCGGGTACTGCCCGAGGGGCCGGGGTCAGTAGGGGGCCCCATGAGATGCCCCTGGTACCTTTTTCATAGGCTTTTTGAGTTTGGGCAAGGACACAGGGGCCCCATGATCAGCTATTGCCCGGGGGCACCATGAGTTGTCAGTCCGTCCCTGGCAGCCACCAATCCTCTTCTTTTTGGATCCTTGCCAACACTCCTGGCTCCTCCCCCTCAAACAGTGCCCCCAGGGAAAGCCACTCACCCTGGGGGGCAACGCTGTGTGCTTTACCCCGAGCCACTGCTCTAAACGTCCATAAGACACATAGAGCATCAGCTCATCTTGGCCCCGAAACCCCTCACTCCCTCCTCTTTGGCTGTGACTGACAGCAGAGGGAGCCAATGGTGTGCAGGCAGCCTGTTCAAATCAATTACAGTGGCCAGGTGCAAGGACCTACATATATCTCTACGTGTATCCCAGAGTGCACATCAATGCAGGATCGGTGCATAGATAAGAACTGTCTGCATCTTGATCCATGCATCGGACCAGAATGGATGTACACTACTGGATGCATGTAGAAATCCATGCCATTCCATGCTGCCGGCTGCCTACCTTATACTGTACAGAGAACATGAAAATAGGAGTTTTATAGAACACTGCAGTCTTCACACATGGCACACACTTGTGCTAATTTATTTTTACAGTGCACGTGTCCAAATATTATTTTTGGCCAGAACTATGGGTTGTTATATATCCCATGAGATTTTTTTTCCTGATCTCTTGAACCAACGCCACTGGATCCTTCTCCACCTACCTCTGGAAAGTGTCCAGTTGCTTCCCTGTCTTGGAATAGATGAAAATCAGATTTACATCTAATCCTTACTGACAATTCTGGTTCCTCAATGCTATATGAGGAGGAAAAGCATTGTTCTCCGGAATGTTCCTAAAGTGCATTAGATTGTGCTCTGTATCCAAAATGGAATCCACCCCGTGGAGAGGACCAACTAAGGAGTTAGAGAATATACATTTAGACTCATGCACATCTAACAATGCATTTTTTTTTTCAGTTTAATTATAGTAGCTTAGCAAAACAGTTTTTTTTATATATTAATAAATATATTTTTAAAAAGGTCTTGTGTTTAGAACAATTTTGTCACATGAGGGTGTATCATACACATTATTTATACATTGCATTATTAAGATTACTGCTGAGCTGTATTTCATTAACTGTAAGACAGTTTTATCAATGTGGCATTGCAGCTATAACATTGTTTCATTTTTTTGGAGTAAAGTCAGCCATACATGGATCGAAATTCAGCCGGGACCGGCCAAGATTCGATCCATGAATGGGCAGGCTGATTGTATTCGTGTCGATTCATTGATTGACTTGGGTACAACCAGCCTGTAGGATATTTCTAAATGCGATTACTGCAGTAACTAGCATGTTATGTTATGTTATTAGCAGTAGTCAGTGTGTTCTGCCAGCCGGGAAGGCTCCCCCACTGACTGTGTTGATGGGGGAATTAAGTGATTTACTTTCCTTCAAACACGTGGTGGCAGAGAAAATCGAATCATCTATGGGCTGCCTTAGGATACAGTATATAGGGTTCCTATCATCCTTGACTCACCCATCACCTACTTTTAAGCCCATCGGGTGAAACATGTCACATCTGTTAGGGAAAGAATTTCTGTCTAACCTATTCTGACATCAGTAAAGCTTGTTGCAGTTCAGCAAAAATCTTGATTCCTCTACTATGCAGTTTATCCTGGTACAATAAAGCATATGTAGTTATACGTAAAATAGGCCCTTTACTTCCATATTAGTTAGTATGCAAAATGTACCCTAGAAACAATGTGCTCTAATTTAGTTGTTTCAATTCAGAAAATAAGAAGTGAACCAACGTAGATGATAAACGTAATGACATATAAAGACACAGTATATCACAAACTCATACTGAGCTATTCTAGGACATCTCAAGGAGGCAGAATTTGGATCTGTTGTTTGAACACCACTTCAACAGCATATTTGCAGCAGTCACCAAGTCCTCCCCCTCTCCTTGTCAATGTATGTTTTCACCTTTATGTGATTTCCATTTTTTTATTTATTTTGCAAGCAACAGAAAAATATAGAACAGAAACTCAGTGCCACGCTGGGATACTTTAATTGAAGTAGCTTTCCTACACAGCTTTCCTGACATCAGAGCTGGGAGTATGTGGAGAATAATCTAATGCGTAAAACACATCTGGATCCAGACACAGAGGGGGCCAGGAGCAGACACAGGGAGGGGGAGAATATCAGAGTCTTCCAAAAGAGCGCTGATGCCTGCCAACATCTTACACTGGGATGTAAACAGTCAGGAGCTCGGAATGGAGGAAAGGGATGCGTATTGGAGTCATGGGGAAAACACAAAACCAAGACACAAAAAGTGTGAAGGAGAGAGAATGTACCCCTATTATTCTTCACACACATTCCTATTAGCTGATGCTATTTTAGTCAGTTCATTCCTTTCACTAATCAAAAAATGTCAGGTTTTCTCATCACGTCTGCATTTTTCTGATCTGTTGCAACATGAAGAATAAAGCATTCAGAATTGGATTCATGGTGGGATACATTGCAGAAAAATAAAAATGTTTATTTCATGTAAGAGGGAGATCATCTGGAAGGCACAGGGAGAGTCTAGTTCTTGTAGTAGCATCCCAGTGCAGTGCCAGAGGTCAACACTGTAACATTATTCAGAAGGATAAGTTCACCTTTCGTAACATGTTACACCCATATTCAGGGTGTAATATGTAACATGTTACAAAAGGACCTGCCCCCACTCCTCCCCACTACCCGTTGTTACAGCTAACAGGGGATCTTCTCCTCCCCGCTAGCTGTCACAATTTTAAAAAAATGCGGCCTGGCGGGCAGAGTCATTCATTCAGTGTTCCGTAATGCCTTTGTAGCAGTCGGTTTGTAGTTCTCAATGAACTACCACAGCACCGTGGAATGCCGTGGTAGTTCATTGAAGCTTCCTATCAGTATATCTGCTTGCCCCGGATATCAAGTACAGGCAAGCAGATATACTGACATATTTTCAGGAGACCTGCATGGCACCAGTGATCTGCTGATTGCTGGTGCAATGCTTTAGAGGCTCCAGAAACAAAAAATAACACACATTTTTTTATCTGCAAAAATTGTGCATTTATTATTTTTTGTAAAAAGGTGAACTGATCGTTTAAGTAGACATCAAATTTGGAGAGCTGGTAAAGAAATAAAAAAAGCCAGAAACATAAGTTGTACTTCACTATATGTAGGCTTACTGTAAAAAGAGACCGTTGGGGTATGCTGTATGCAATTGCCATGACTATATTTATGATATAGAGACTGGTGGGCTGGTGCCTTGGGTGGCTCCACTTGATAGCAATTTTTTGGCAAGCTTTTTTATACCCTAGGCCTAGAACTTGGCCACTTGCCTTGAAAACCAATGGCAAATTAAAGGCGTAAGATGCCACAGTGTCAATAACAGTGTCTTTTTTGCAGCAGTGTCAATAAAAGTGTGAACATTTGGAACATGGGACTGCACAGTCACCAACCCCAAACCAATGACATGTATTTAATACCTGACCTGTCAAACTGATGGGGGTAGCAAAATGGCCACAACACTTGTTAAAGTGGTATTAAACCCAAAACCAAAAATGCAACTAACCATTCATGTAGATGTAGTAACTGCATCTTTTCACCTGGTAATCTGGCAAGTAACACATCTTCTGTATTAGAGTGCCTGCTGGATGAAGGAGCACAATAGGTGCCTTTGGACAGCAGTATTTTCATTTTGGGGTAGGGGGGAGTGTTAGATGTACTAGCAGATATAGATACACTAACAAATTTAAACCAAACTTCAGCTAATACTGTATAAGCAGTTACAGCAGTTTTTTTCCTTCCTAGGGTAAAGGTTTTATATAAATAAAAGCTGATCATTGTAAACACCTGTGGGGTAGGTGCAGGATGGTGTGGTGACAGTAATGACCTGGGATGCACAAAAAGCAATGTATTGAGCAAACAACAGCCTGGTGGGGTGGAACACCCGTCCGGGAGCTCACAGTCAATGCAGTAGAGAGCCAGAGCTGGTAGACCATAGCTAAAGAGAGCATTTGCCAAGGAAGGTGAAGTGCAGCGTGACCGGTCTAACCAAAGAGGGTCCTTACAGATGTATAGGCATAGCCCTTACTCTCTCTCTACTCCTCTTGAACCTTTCCCTACCGCTAGTCCTCTCCCTGACAAATTGGTGAGCTCTCCCTACACTGACCACTTTGCAAATGCGTGCCTAAACCTGGGAGTAGGGACCTAGATGGCCACCAGGGTCACTTGGATACAGCATAGCCAAGGCTGCTCCAGGGGACCAAGGAAACCATAGAGAAACCAGGTTTCTCTTGACTTCCTCCCAAGCTGCAGTATCGCTCCGATCAAGTGCCACCTACAGTGGAGGAAACAGACTGCAGCTACCTACACACCCCTGTCAGTGTTAAATGGTTTGTCTCTTCTTCATAATTGATACATTTCCTGGAGAGCTTGTTCTTTTGAAAAACAACAGAAATAAAAAAGTAAATTGTGTTGTACTGCTGTTAATACAAAATTATCTCCATACATATATGCAATACATAAGTTCAAATCAATTCAAAGTCCATATGTCTATGGACAGTCTCTTGCAACATGCCAATCAAAATCCAAAAAGTACAGGATGAAATCTTCCAGTAACCATTGGTGAAACACAATTCTTTGATCCTTCTGATGGTGAGTAAAACTGCTTCCCCGGTGCTGTCAAATTAACTCTAAGTGCACCACCACACTTAGGTTTCTAAAATGGACTCTCACCTTAGGGTATTGAACTATTAAGTAAACAGATCAGTTGTGCTCTTCCCCTTCCCTGGGGGTCTATGTGGATATCTCCTTATATACTCAGGTCTCCTTTTCTCCTCCACTGCCTGTGAATAGTAATAGGATCCCACTGCTACCAATCTGGGAGTGGGAACTCTGCTTGACCCTAGATGGCTGCTAGGGTCACTTGACAACATCATAGCCAAGGTTGCTCCAGGGGACCAAGGAAACCATAGAGATCCCACTGCTACCAATGTGCAGGATGGAACTCTTCTCTAGCATTAACCCCCTGCAGACCCACCAATCCAGTGCTGGTCACCAAGTGTCATTCGATCCACTTCCCATGAGCTCAGGGCATCCCCTAGACGTGCATCATCAGACCACCCTGGGGTCACACAACAATTCTGTAGAAAGCTATGCCCTGCTTATCCATGTCATTTCTCTCTGTAGCCAGAGATATGACCAGATTTACTGGTCATATCACCAGATGTAAATAGAAGCAAGAAAGCCTTAAAAAGAAAATGAATGCAGCCATCACATCTAAGAATTGGTGACCTGCAACATAATAAAGGTTTGCTTTTGCGTTTAATACTGCTTTAATACCATTCATAACCTTAAAATCAGTAGTAAATAGTAATAGTAAAATCAGTCTGTATATGCAGTAAAGCATTCTTGTTATACTCACTGTGGAACCTAAGGGGTTAATCCTCCGCATTGTGTGAAAAAGGATGTTTGATCCTGTCTTCTCTGATCCTACCCTTCATCTTCTGCCCCCAAGCCATCACCTGGTAGCACAGAGCTCTATTGGAGCCATTCTGCACATGTTCAGTTTAGTGTGTATTGCTAGAGTTTTTTTTTCTTTGGGAGGGTGCATGCGACCGGCACAGGGCCAATCAGCACTGTCCAGACAGAGG
This sequence comes from Staurois parvus, assembly GCF_062004578.1. Taxonomy (NCBI): domain Eukaryota; kingdom Metazoa; phylum Chordata; class Amphibia; order Anura; family Ranidae; genus Staurois; species Staurois parvus. The sequence goes on from NW_028317941.1 coordinate 4,496,079, forward strand.
GTCAGGGGTTATGCAGCCTTATAGAACAATCGGGGGAGAATGAAAACACCTCCTACAAGTTTTAACCAGTGCTTAGCTGGACACTGATAGAAGGCACAAGACTACTATATACTGCTGATGAGAAAAGGTAGTTAGCAGTTTATGGTAACTAAAATAATTGCATTTCCATGTTCTGTGTACTGTGGAAGACAAGATACAGTGAATGCAGGGTCCTAGGTTTAGTTATACTATAAAAATTAAGCTGTCAGAAAACTTGAGCCACAGCTCCAGTAAAATTTCTACATCAGGAAAATAACGTACTTGCCCATTCCACCTCAGGGCAACATAATTCCCCAATAAATTCTAGCCAACAACAGATGATAGGGAGGGATGCATCAAACTCCCAACAGAGAGATGTTTCGGGTGATTGTGACAGGAGAAAAGAGATAATTATTTGGCCAATAACTTTAAGGTAAAACGTTTTTTTGTGCCCAGTGAAAGAGACAGCACTGTGTATCTCATAGCTCATAAGCAATTATATAAAGCAGTGAATAGTAAATGGATATAAACTAGTCAATTTACCTTATGCAATACTCACCCCGACAAGGGCCCTCTGATTTGGAAATCCAGGACTGAGCACCCACATATAGCGCTCACCCCCGCAACTGCCTGCTGATTTAGTCCCACATTTCCTTCCCCAATAAGAGCACTAGCAGCCAGACACACAGATATCTGGCACCAAGTTACTTCAATGCTAGCCCAGGTTTTCAAATTCTATACACATGAATATTTGCAGCCTGACTAGGTAGAGCCCTACCACTGTCTGACCATAAGGTTAGTACATTTAAAGAACAGTGCAAGTCATCCACGTTGATTTCCTGAAAAAAAAAAGGGTTATTAACACATTTTCTATTACGTCAATAGCAGGGGCAGAATGACCATTTGGAAACTCGGACACTGCCCAAGGGCCCGGGGTCAGAAGGGGGCCCCATGAGATGCCCCTGGTACCTTTTTCAGTTTGGGCAAGGACACAGGGGCCCCATGATCCCCTATTGCCCGGGGGCCCCATGAGTTGTCAGTCAGCCCCTGGTCAATAGGTTGAACAGTTATCAGAGATAATTCTCCAAAAGTGAATTTCAACATTTTAAATCCTAAAGCATTTCATATGCTAAAGTCCATAGAGTTTGTGTAAATAATGGGCTACTACCTAAGGGCAGACTACCAAAGGCTCTACTGAGCCAAAATACAAGCTACAACCAATGTTTCTCCAGATCCCTGGAAAGAAACAAAAAGATACAGCCTAACTACACTAACAACTATCTACAAAATGTTCAAGTCCTGCTTGACAGCAATGTCTGCCAAGAGGGGGTGTTAGTGTACATACAACGTCCTTCAAAAAGAACCTGTTGGCTCTGGAGCCTGGAGTCCCAGATGAGCAATATAGCAATCAACACAATGCCAGCTGCCCCTGGCTTTTAATAGCAACTAGATATTCTTCTTGTCTTGAGAACAATGAGACAGAGGATCCCCTCTGCAATTTCAGGAACAAAGGCCCCACTATGGGCAATAGCTTTGGACAATCTTCCCGCCTCCCAACAGTGAGAATTCACTGAGGTGAATGTACAATATATATGTAAAGTGCTAAGTAAATTGACAGCGCTATGCAAGTACCTGTAGTAATAATAAAAACACACCAGGTTCAACCTATCTGTATACGTTTTGATCTGGGACCTGAACCATCTTGCTAGTAGCACCTCAAACATTAATGGACCAGGTCTGATCTTTCCATTAGGCTTTTCTGATCACAACCCAGTCGTGGTAAATAGAGTGTCCCAGGCCCCACATTTTCTTAATGTTGATGAAGAGCTTCCAATGCTCTGAGAATTGGTGACTCCTGCTTGGCTTAGCCACACTTAGATATTCCCAGATATAATCACCACACCATTTGTCAGGGTGTGCTTCCACCATCTCCATATCTTCTGCTGGGACATAGGAGTACTCATATGCATAGTCAAGAGCAATCCTCCTTTGGCAGTAGCTGCAACTCTTCAGCCTTGGCAATTGTAAATCCCCCAGACACATCTGAGTTGTTGGACTATTCAAGCTGGGCTCCAGCCTGCTGAGATAGCTCTGGCACTTCTGCACAAAACACAGAGACTATATCCACTTGGTAATTCAATGGCGGCATACTGTTGAGGGTGAGCTCTAATAGCGGTCCTTTGCAGTGGTCACAATGCACCCATGTCTTCATCGCCGCTGTTGGTTTCTGGCATTTTCTGCAAACCAGGCATAACCTCTCTGTGCTCCCGATCATGTCCAGAACAAAACAACCATCACAACTGTGTCCATCATTAGTTTTGGTGATTTGGCCCTCCGGTTCATCTGTGGTACATCTGTCCTTCCATCACTGAACATTTTGCTGCCATCTTAACTAGATATCTGAAGAAGCAGATATGAGCCACTATCTTGCTGCTGAAATGATGCTTTTTCTATCTTCTCCAGTTTGCCAAGGCACCAGTGGCAACACTGCTTCCTTGTACAAAACCCTCTGGCACCAACTCTCCCACGCCAAAAGTTAACTCCTTCTTGACCACTCAAAAATGTCTCTGCAGCTGACAGCAACTTTCCACTATAAAGCAAGTATTTTCCATGGCAAAACAGGTATTTTCCACTGTACCAATTGCCCTCAGCAATCCTTCCTCATACACATGAGCATCACAATTCCAATTCTCCCACCAGTTGCCGGTAACAACAGCCACTTACACACAATGAAAATCCAGGACCGAGCTGCCACATGTACCGCTCACCCCCCGCAAAGGCCCATTTAGTACCAAGTTTCCTTCCCCAATAAGTGCACTAGCAGCCAGGCACACAGTCTCTGACACTCTTCTGGCTCAATGATTAGTCTAGGGTTATTGTTTTGTTTAAGCTTTATTGAAAACTTGAACGTGGATGGGTGCAGGGTAACAGTGGGATACTCCAGTAACATTAAGTAGTAACATGAGGACACCTATCTTCCTCCTAAAGATTCTTAGCACAGTCCTTGCAGCAGCAAATTATGGGATGAGCTACACAGGGACAACGTGAGCAATGTTCACTTTTAGTATAAGCTGACTCTCATGCAAGAGCAACAGCACACAGTCATTGGGATTTCACACACTGGTCTGTACTCACAAATGTCTCTGGATAGTTGGATGCCTCATTCCAATATCAGGCAGACATTTCTCCCGTGAACTCTTCAGAGCAGGTCCTCCAAAAAGAAATCCCTCAGTGAGTTCCAGAAAAATTCAGTAGAATAGGCTCCCCCAGTTAGCACAGCTGGGTCCTCAATGAGCAAATCAAGACGCACAACTGGACTTCCAAGAAGGAGAGCAGTCCTTTAGGCTGGAATCTTCATTTCCTGGACAAGATCCCCAACTGGGCACCCTCCCTCAGTGATTTGCTGAGACCACATAAATATTCAAACTGGAGATTTGGCTCTCCCATCCTACTACTTTCCAGAACCATCTAGAACACAGGGGGAAGCAGCCACACCCAAAGCCTGTGAAACTCAGAACAATCACAAGCAGCTCCATAGATTACAGGAGAGCTAAAGTACTAAATTTACCTAGCCTATTACCTATCTAGGAGGGTGCTACACTTAAAATTAGTGAACATAAATAGGTGGGTGAAAAAATATTGGGGGCAATCTTAGTTGGCTCCAATTTTAATATGACCATTCATGAAACCCTACCTCGCTCCCTACTATCCCACTGTCCATTGCAACACCTCTACAATGACTCCAATGATTTTTGTAACAATTAACTCTTACAGGTTTGGTCTGTTTACAAGAAAGGTTCTGATTATCTATCTAGAACTGTAAATATCAATTGCTCCAGAACATATTTACTACCCATGTTCTTTTTCACTTCTGTTACCTGGTACTATGTCTGGAGTAATTAGCTGGGTCCTCTCTTTGCCCTGACCTCATTTTTCTGTTTCATACAGTTGACAGATGTTTGAGTAAATTCTGTTCTATTCTCAGGCTACGAATAACATTTTAACTTCAGACAGATTCTGTTATATATATATTTTCACATACACCATACATAAAAACTGATGGAAAAAACATGTAGACTTGACTTGCATAGAATATAAAGAACAGAATATATGTTCACTGTGGAGGTTACATTCAGTACTGGATTTTCTATATTCTACCATTTCCTATTTTCTAGATATGACTAATAAATGCACTTGCTCAGTATTAAAACATATTTTGCTTTCTTTATTTTAGGTCTGGTTCACACTGATGAGATTTTAGATGCGACTTGGGTCTCACTGAATCGTATGACAATGACAATAACATTGTTTCCAATGGTGTCTGTTCAGTTCAATGCAGTGCAGCTGCAATGTGACTTTGGGAAAGAGTCCTATGCTACTTTGGTGCAATTTACATTATGATTTGGCCCCTATAGAATATGCAAACCACATCCAAAATGCAACCTAAGTTGCATCAAAGTTGTACTACATAATCGCACTGAAAATCTAGTCAAATTTGTGTTATAGTAGTGTGAACCATGCCTTAAAGCAGCCATTCTCAATCTTTTACCCCACTTGAAATAATTTCCAGGTCTCGGGGAACCCCTGCAAAAAAATATATGTATACAGTTCATAGTACATTAGTTTGATCAGTAAGTTGTAAATGTAACTGTAGATATATTAATGCATTATAGAATAAAAAAGTGGCACACCTCAAGTATTTGACACCTAAGATGGATAATTTTTTTTTAACAACCTTCCCCTTGCTTAGTTTCCATGATTAATACTGAAAGGTTACTCTCAGTAACAATCAAGGAATTTAAAAAAAACAAATATAAAAGATCAGGACAGAAACACAATCAAACTTGTTGTATCCCTTCACATTGATGGTCCATGAAGAAATGTCCCCTTATATTGTTGGTTAGTGTAGTGTCCCCATACATTGGTAAAGAAAAGAAGTGTCTCCTTACATTCATAGTCAGTAGAGAAGGCCCCCATACATTAGCAGTCAGTAAAAATAATGCCCTTTACTTGGAAGTTCATAAATTAAATACTAGGAACTACCCTACCTTAAAACTCATGGGCTCCACCATTTATGCCACCCTAAATCCAACTCACAGCAGAATACAGGAACTCCATAGTACTTCACTTGCTAAACACATTAAACCTGCTTCTCCCCATTAAGCCTGGTTCACATACAGTATATGCAAATTGGATGCACTTTGAATGACATGTGAACCAAACCAGCTTTCAGTGGAGCAGGTTCATATATGTGCAGGCCAACCACAGTGTGGTTTTAAAAAGCATCAGGTACTATTTTCAATGTGGTTCAGGAGCGATTTCAAGAGTCATACACTTTATAATTCGCGCCTGAATCGCAACTGACCCACTGGGCAAAACCACAGTAGTTTCCAACATCTTCCTTCCCCCTTACCTTGCTATCCCAGGCACTGGCCTACTGATGTCATAATGGCAAATATAGCCCTGGATGTGATTAGAAGTGTTGAAATAGTAGGCAATGTTTATTTCTTACATTTATTCCCTTCTCTGGTCTTCAAAAGAACAAATGATGTCATGTACTACGTGTAGGCTTAAGAACGACACAGCTGTGTGTAACATGCAAAACATTAACTTAAATGACCATGGATCCTTGAACATTTTAATTTATATCCCATGGTGTTGCACTAGATTTACCCTACATGTATGCATTCTAAATACACATTATAAAATGCCAGGTGCCAGGAAAATTAAAGCAACAGTATTAGCAAGGAATCCACAACCTTAGTCAACTTGATCATCTATAGAACAAGATCTTGTTTCTTTTTCATCTTTTATACACTCCCCTGGCTCCTGTAAACCTAAAGTTTTTAAAGCTGTTGTGTTTTATAGGACAATAACCTTGGAAAACTTTGGCTCCTTATAAGCTTAGAACAATATTAGACATCTTTCACTAGTAGTTAGGAGGTTACCGTCTGATGCATTTTCATTTGATTTTTACATTCTTCAACAGAAATGGCCCACAGTGGAAATCAACCAATTCTCTAGAGAACAACTGTGCTTGTTATAAGGGGTCTTACTTTGGATTAGCATTGGAGAAGGTGTCATTGAAAACCATTATTGCTCTGGTCAAGAAGATGCTGATGGCCTTTATTATCCATTACGTGTGGACAGACCTAAGGTTGGTATGGCAGGCTGTTTCACCATAGAGTGAAATCACTAATTTGTTAGGATTTGTACTGTTTCCTTCCTCTCTCTCTGTATTTTGAGCAGTGTTAGTAATTTGCAGAACTCAGACATAATCATAGAATACTTATCTAACTCTCACACATATATGTACCATGATCAAAGCTCTACTTTTCTTTCAAAAAGGTGTTTTAAAAAATAATGGTACTTATTCTAAAAAGAAGTCCACATTTAGCATCAGGCAACATTGAACTGCCTTGCTGCAAATAATTACTTTGGCAGTCTATCAACCGTACTGTTACACTGCATGGTCTTGTGCTATGCTGATTCCCACCAACCACAGCACATTCTCCATAGAGTCCTGGGCTGTATCCAAAAACTACAGACAAGCAAAAAGGGTCTGAAGGGTCTGCAGAACCCACTTAGCTATCTGCGTCTTGAAGGCACAATACTGCATCTTTTATGGAAGTAGTAGTGGAGGCACTCAAAATACTTTGCTGTCTCTACTTCTGTAGTTGCTTCTTTGATTCTGTGTTCAAAGGTAATCTAAGCTACCTTTTTTTGTGTTTTCTGAATAGCTGTTTTTATATGGAGATATTTTTATGTAGCATAAATTACTAAAGGCACTTTCATTTTTTAATAAAGGCTGAACTGAGCATTGTATGTAGAAACAAACAATAAAATGTATAAAGTGTGCTGTAGACACTCTAGAATTCACTCGACAAATGTCTGTGCCTGCAAAAGGTATCTATCGCAAGGTGGCATGGTGGGGGGCAGCACTGAGGATGGTACTGGACATTTTATCCTCAGTGCATGTTCAGCCCTAGGGCCACACAGTGCTCTTGATTGCTAGGATGCTGTTGGCTGCATAGAGTATATGGTTGCTAGGATGCTGTTAGTTGCACAGTGATTCTGTATCCCCAGTCACATTCAGCTGCAATTTTGGAGATTCCTGTCAATGGCCAAATATGGCCGTTACCATATTTGGAAAAATGAAATCTACCAGCATCTTCAGCCCCTCTGTTTACATTCAGCTGCAAGACAGGGAGTCTCTGGGAGCAATGGAGTCAAAGGGTTAAACTCAGCTACTGTGACTTTTACAGAATGGACAATAGCTAAAAGAATTGCTAAAATTGCAGTAAAGTAAACAGATAGGTTCAGCCTTGAGGTAAGGGTAGGCAGCAAAGTCGCATTATTAATACAGATCCAAGCACAGGCTGGGGTTCAACTGGAGCGATAATGGAGATAGAAAACTCAAACAAACAAAAACTGATGGGAACCTAATACTCAGGTGCTGACATTCTGTAGTGCCTGACACTGTGCTGTGCAGTATACATAAATATATTCAAGGCCTAAGGTCCATAAATATCCACAAATCAAAATCTTGGTAAGTAAGAACATTCCTAAAGCTGGGATAAAATCACCTGTAACATTTGGTTTAAATGCTCTACTAGGAAGTGTTGGGGGGTATTTACTACAACCGGAGAGTGCAAAATCTAGTGCAGCTCTGCATAAAGACCAATCAGCTTCCAGGTTATATTGTCAAAGCTTATTAGAACAAGTTGAAGTTAGAACTTGACTGGCTACCATGCACAGCTGTACCAGTTTTAGAAAATCTCCCCCGTTATTTAATTCTTTATTTATGTGTGTGCAGTGTGTAGTCACAGTTGTATAAGACCAGGGGCGGACTGACCATTTGGAAACTCGGACACTGCCCGAGGGCACGGGGTCAGTAGGGGGCCCCATGAGATGCCCCTGGTACCTTTTTCATAGGCTTTTGTAAGTTTGGACAAGGACACAGGGACCCCATGATCCCCTATAGAGATGAGCGAAGTATTCAAAAATTCGATTCGACTGATTCGGCGAATTCGTGGACAATATTCGATTCGAGTCGAATATATTCGCTGTGAATTTAACTTAAAAAAGGGTGTTTCTAGGCTTCAGAGAGACTTAATATTAGTGCAGAACACTGTACCTTTAATTTAGATGCCCTTGGAGTCTGCTGGGGAAGAGAAATAATACTGTCAGTCAGTATGACATGCAGATGAGTGCCGTCGATCTTAGAATCACCGCACACTTCACTCATTTGGCCAGTCACGGGGCCAAAACCAGTGTTTGGAGCCACAGTGCGGCGGTGGAGGCAGCAGCAATGGGAGGCCATACAGCAACCTATGACAAAATGGAAACCAGCAGGAGTGTGAGGAGACCTCAAAGTGGCACATGGCAGAGTGGGAGCAATGGGAGGCGGTACAGGGACCCATGTCACACTGTGGACCAAGCAGCAGCGTGACGAGGCGGTACGGGGGCCCATGGCAGATTTGGGGCCTGGCAGCACCTATGGGAGGCCTGTAATCTGCCAGCAACCTATGACAAAATGGAAAACAGCAGGAGTGTGAGGAGACCTCAAAGTGGCACATGGCAGAGTGGAAGCAATGGGAGGCGGTACAGGGACCCATGTCACACTGTGGACCCAGCAGCAGCGTGACCAGGCGGTACGGGGGCCCATGGCAGATTACAGGCCTGGCAGCAGCAATGGGAGGCCCATAATCTGCCAGCACCCTATGACAAAAAATTCAACACACCAGCAGTGTGTGAGGAGACCTGAAAGTGGCACATGGAAGAGTGTGGCGATGGAGACAGCAGCAATGGGAGGCCGTACAGGGACCCATGAGAGACTCTAAACCTGGCAGCAGCATGAGGAGGCGGTATAGGGGCCCATGGCAGATTAGGGGCCTGGCAGCAGCTATGGGAGGCCCGTAATCTGCCAGCACCCTATGTCAAAAAATTGAACACACCAGCAGTGTGAGGAGACCTGAAAGTGGCACATGGCAGAGTGTGGCGATGGAGACAGCAGCAATGGTAGGCCGTACAGGGACCCATGAGAGACTCTGGACTTGGCAGCAGCATGAGGAGGCGGTATAGGGGCCCATGGCAGATTAGGGGCCTGGCAGCAGCTATGGGAGGCCCGTAATCTGCCAGCACCCTATGTCAAAAAATTGAACACACCAGCAGTGTGAGGAGACCTGAAAGTGGCACATGGCAGAGTGTGGCGATGGAGACAGCAGCAATGGTAGGCCGTACAGGGACCCATGAGAGACTCTGGACTTGGCAGCAACATGAGGAGGCGGTATAGGGGCCCATGGCAGATTAGGGGCCTGGCAGCAGCTATGGGAGGCCCGTAATCTGCCAGCACCCTATGACAAAAAATGGAACACACCAGCAGTGTGAGGAGACCTGAAAGTGGCACATGTTTGGGGCATGATTCATGGCGGATTTAGTCAGTTGTGTCAGGAACTGGTGGTTTGAAATCCAGACTAATCCACGCCTGATTCATTTTCACAAACGTGAGTCTCTCCACACTTTGGGTGGACAGTCGTGTCCTCCGCGGAGTTGCAATACCTCCTGCCGCACTAAACACGCGCTCCGATGCCACGCTACTGGCCGGACATGACAGCCTTTCAAGGGCAAATTCATCTAGTTGGGGCCAAAGGTCAAGTTTCGTTGCCCAGTAGTCAAGGGGATTGTCTACCTCGGTTGGCAGGGTGCTGTCCAAGTAGGCCTAAGCCTGTTTGAGGTCCTGCTCCAGGTCCACCTGATGCTGCTGCTGCTGCTGCTGCTGCGGCTGGTTATTAGTTTCCTCACTGCGCTGGTGAAGAAAGCTACTCATCATCGACTGCAGACTGAGGCAGCTGCTGCTGGTGGAGCTGCCACTGCTCCTACCACCCCACCACTCCCCTGCTGCCATGGCAGCGGAACGCGAGCGCACAGGGCCCACAGTGTCTGAGGATGGACGTTGGCGCAGACAGGCAGAGACCAGCTGACTACATAGGTGGTTTTTATAGTACGTTATTTTGGCCTCCCTCTCAGCAGGTGTGAAAAAGGCCACCATTTTGGAACGGTAGCGAGGGTCCAACAAGGTGGACAGCCAAAAGTCATCCCTCTGTCTGATGGTTATTATTCGGCTGTCGGTACGCAAGCAAGCGAGCATGCTATGGGCCATTTGTGCCAAGGAATGCGAGGGACTCCCTGCCTCCATCTCCACAGCATACTGGCACGGTGCGTCTGGGTCCTCTGTCTCCTCTTCCTCCTCCTCTACCAGATGCTCCTGCTCCTCCACTCCTGTCCGCTGAGTGGAAAAACCACCCATTTCACTAAATAATTCCTGAGCACCAATGTCCTCCTCTACCTCCTCCTCTTCTTCCTGTCCTGCCCCCACAGGGGTCATGTGGCGTTGAGATCTGTGCGCCACGTCTACCGCACCCTGACCAGCCATTATTAACAGCATTTGTTCCAGGACGTGCAACAGAGGAATGACGTCGTTCATCCCATAGTCCTGCCGACTCACGAATAGCGTGGCCTCCTCAAAGGGCCTGAGCAAGCGCAGGTGTCACGCATGAGCTGCCAATGGCTGACATCTAAGTTACACAGGGAGTACCTTTATCCGCTTTTAACATCAGGAAATCTGTAATGGCCTTTTGCTGTTCGTAAAGGTGGTCTAACATATGTAGGGTTGAATTCCACCTTGTTGCAACGTCACAGCATGAGGAGTCGGTACGGGGGCCCATGGCAGATTACGGGCCTGGCAGCAGCAATGGGAGGCCCGTAATCTGCCAGCACCCTATGTCAAAAAATTCAACACACCAGCAGTGTGTGAGGGGACCTGAAAGTGGCACATGGCAGAGTGTGGCGATGGAGACAGCAGCAATGGGAGGCCGTACAGGGACCCATGAGAGACTCTGGACCTGGCAGCAGCATGAGGAGGCGGTATAGGGGCCCATGGCAGATTAGGGGCCTGGCAGCAGCTATAGGAGGCCCGTAATCTGCCAGCACCCTATGTCAAAAAATTCAACACACCAGCAGTGTGAGGAGACCTGAAAGTGGCACATGGCATGAGACACTGTGGACCTGGCAGCAGCATGAGGAGGCGGTACAGGGGCCCATGGCAGATTAGGGGCCTGGCAGCAGCTATGGGAGGCCCGTAATCTGCCAGCACCCTATGTCAAAAAATTCAACACACCAGCAGTGTGAAGAGACCTGAATGTGGCACATGGCAGAGTGTGGCGATGGAGACAGCAGCAATGGGAGGCCGTACAGGGACCCATGACAGACTCTGGACCTGGCAGCAGCATGAGGAGGCGGTACAGGGGCCCATGGCAGATTAAGGCCTGGCAGCAGCAATGGGATGCCTGTAATCTGCCAGCACCCTATGACAAAATGGAACCCTGGGCTGGGGCAGGCAGAACCGCCGTATCTTTATCACGGTTTTCCCAGGCCACCGAATGGCGACGCTGCATATGCTGACGCAACGCTGTAGTCCCAACATGGGCCCCCTGGCCACGCTTGACTTTCTGGCCACATAGTCGACATACGGCTACGTTTACTTCCTCGGGTGGCTTGACGAAAAATTGCCACACCGCCGAGTAGGAAACTTTGCCCCCGCTACTCCTCACTGGCTGACTGCTACTTCCTCCGTGCACACCGGCACCACTACTGGCCGTAGTGGTAGGCTGCAGTGGAGCTGGTGCTCTACTCCGTGGCCGTTTGCCTCCACTGACACTGCTGCGACCCTTCTGCCTCCTGGCAGCAGCAATGGGAGGCCGTACAGGGACCCATGACACACTCTGGACCTGGCAGCAGCATGAAGAGGTGGTACAGGGGCCCATGGCAGATTACGGGCCTGGCAGCAGCAATGGGAGGCCCGTAATCTGCCAGCACCCTATGTCAAAAAATTCAACACACCAGCAGTGTGAGGAGACCTGAAAGTGGCACATGGCAGAGTGTGGCGATGGAGACAGCAGCAATGGGAGGCCGTACAGGGACCCATGACAGACTCTGGACTTGGCAGCAGCATGAGGAGGCGGTATACAGGGGCCCATGGCAGATTAGGGGCCTGGCAGCAGCTATGGGAGGCCCGTAATCTGCCAGCACCCTATGTCAAAAAATTCAACACACCAGCAGTGTGAGGAGACCTGAAAGTGGCACATGGCATGAGAGACTGTGGACCTGGCAGCAGCATGAGGAGGCGGTATAGGGGCCCATGGCAGATTAGGGGCCTGGCAGCAGCTATGGGAGGCCCGTAATCTGCCAGCACCCTATGTCAAAAAATTCAACACACCAGCAGTGTGTGAGGAGACCTGAAAGTGGCACATGGCAGAGTGTGGCGATGGAGACAGCAGCAATGGGAGGCCGTACAGGGACCCATGACAGACTCTGGACCTGGCAGCAGCATGAGGAGGCGGTATATAGGGGCCCATGGCAGATTAGGGGCCTGGCAGCAGCTATGGGAGGCCCGTAATCTGCCAGCACCCTATGTCAAAAAATTGAACACAACAGCAGTGTGTGAGGAGACCTGAAAGTGGCACATGGCAGAGTGTGGCGATGGAGACAGCAGCAATGGGAGGCCGTACAGGGACCCATGAGAGACTCTGGACTTGGCAGCAGCATGAGGAGGCGGTATATAGGGGCCTATGGCAGATTAGGGGCCTGGCAGCAGCTATAGGAGGCCCGTAATCTGCCAGCACCCTATGTCAAAAAATTCAACACACCAGCAGTGTGTGAGGAGACCTGAAAGTGGCACATGGCAGAGTGTGGCGATGGAGACAACCCACCGACTGTTTTGCTCGCTGCCAAGCTGCCACCCTCTTCTCCTGATGATGCGGAAGCAATAGCCTGATGACGACGAGGCTGCCAAGTGCGATCAGCCTCATCATCATCAATTAGGGTCTCCGCCTCACTACTAGCCCCCTCGGCTGCGTGTGGGTCAGGAGACAGACCTGTCTCTACACAGGCTACCGAGCCACTCTCCTCGCCACTACTTCTTCGCCTGGCTGCTGAAGAGGCGGATGTCTCCCCCCGTTCCTGACCGCCCTCTGTTAGCTCTTCCTCACTGTACTGGATGACACCGGGAGCACTAGCCTCTGGCTGCGAATAGTGCTGCCTCGACCCCTTCCTCTGCTGCCACGTCTGCTCGCTCCTAAAACATTGCCTCCTCTGCCACTCCTCTGCATGTTGTCTGACATACTCTTTAATTAAACGATTCTCTGTCCCTGAGTAGCGTTTCTGTGGCCCTCAGTAACGGTTCTGTGGCCCTCAGTAACGGTTCTGTGGCCCTCAGTAACGGTTCTGTGGCCCTCAGTAACGGTTCTGTGGCCCTCAGTAACGGTTCTGTGGCCCTCAGTAACGGTTCTGTGGCCCTCAGTAACGGTTCTGTGGCCCTCAGTAACGGTTCTGTGGCCCTCAGTAACGGTTCTGTGGCCCTCAGTAACGGTTCTGTGGCCCTCAGTAACGGTTCTGTGGCCCTCAGTAACGGTTCTGTGGCCCTCAGTAACGGTTCTGTGGCCCTAAGTAACAATTCTGTGTCCCTGAGTAACAATTCTGTGTCCCTGAGTAACAATTCTGTGTCTGTCCCTGAGTAACAATTCTGTGTCTGTCCCTGAGTAACGGTTCTGTCAGGAATCAAGGAATGACCAGAAAGGTGTTGACTGACACAGGGAAACGCAGGTAATATAATACAGTTTATTATTAGCCACCCAGATATATATCTATATAAACGCACAGTGAACAAACTAACCTTCCACTAATCTTAGGAGGTGCAGGAACACAGGCGTGGTCAGGGCTGGAGAGGTGGAATGGTCAGGCCGGCCGTAGGGTTCTGTAACGACTGCCTGGTGGTACCTCTAGCGGTCCTCAGGGCAGGATTCCCCAGGGCGCGGAGTCTAAGTCCCAGTCTGCTATTCACCAGGGCCCCTGATGGTGGGGATGGACTTGGAGCAGACAGGAACCAGGTCGCGGCCCCTGAGTACACCTGCTAGTGATAGAGGGATCCGCCAGAGGTATGTGCAGGTACGGCTGGATCCGTGCAGGATGGATGGATGGCAGAGTAGTGAGCGTGGTCAGACGGGCCAAGTCAGCAACGTGCGGGCAGCAAGGTATCAAAGGAGCAGGCAGAGAATGGTCAAGGTCACAAGCCGGGTTCAGTAACTCACGGACAGCGCAGTACAGAGGATCAGGCAGAAGGATGGTCAGGGATGAGCCAGTAGTCAGAACAGGAGACGATCAACAGGAATCAGGATCAGGCAGGGTCGGCAACAAGGTATCTTCTCACAGGAACTAGGAACAGGATACAGGGGCTCATGGGAAAACATACACCAAGGCCCAGAGCACAGGCCTGGTCATGCCTTATATACACCTTTCTGTAATCAGCCCCAGGTTTGGCTGATTGTGAGCTTCTGGCTGCTAAAAGCACCCGCTGGTCAGCTCTGGTACTGCAGCCCACACGGCAGGAGAGTCCCACCACCAGTGCTGAGAGCACCCGCTGGTCAGCTCTGGTACTGCAGCCCACACGGCAGGAGAGTCCCACCACCAGTGCTGAGAGCACCCGCTGGTCAGCTCTGGTACTGCAGCCCACACGGCAGGAGAGTCCCACCACCAGTGCTGAATCCATTCCTGACAGAACCCCCCCCTCAAGGAGCGGCCTCAGGACGCTCCAAACAGTCCTTAGTGGGCAAAATGTTCCACCGCCCGGGTCCGGTAACTGGCTGAATATCCTACTGCCGGAGTAAACCGGCTGGCTGGGTTTCCTGCTGGTAGACTTCTCTTTGTGTAGGAGAATCAAGGAAGGCAGGTCACTGGGCACAGGATTTCCAGGAGCAGGCTGGGTATCAGTTATCGGCCAGTTTAACTGGACATCAGGGGCTGGCATGTCGGGCTGTGTAGCGGGCAGAGGCACGTCAGCGGGCACCGAGTCATCTGGCACGACAGCGGGCACAGAGTCACCGGGCACGTCAGCGGGCACAGAGTCACCGGGCACGTCAGCGGGCACAGAGCCTTCTAGCAGAACCGCGGGTACCGGGTCACCAAGCTCGACAGCGGGCACCGAGTCAACTGGCACGACAGCGGGCACCGAGTCAACTGGCACGACAGCGGGCACCGAGTCAACTGGCATCGAGTCATCTGGCTCGACAGCGGGCACCGAGTCAACTGGCACCGAGTCAACTGGTACGACAGCGGGCACCGAGTCAACTGGCACCGAGTCAACTGGTATGACAGCGGGCACAGAGTCATCAAGCATCAAGTCATCCGGCTCAACAGCGGGCACTGAGTCATCAAGCATCAAGTCATCCGGCTCAACAGCGGGCACTGAGTCATCAAGCATCAAGTCATCCGGCTCAACAGCGGGCACTGAGTCAACTGGCACCGAGTCAACTGGTACGACAGCGGGCACCAAGTCAACTGGCACCGAATCAGGCATCAAGTCATCTGGCTCGACAGCGGGCACCGAGTCAACTGGCACCGAGTCAACTGGTACGACAGCGGGCACCGAGTCAACTGGCACCGAGTCAACTGGCACGACAGCGGGCACCGAGTCAACTGGCACGACAGCGGGCACCGAGTCAACCGGCATCAAGTCATCCAGCTCAACAGCGGGCACTGAGTCAACTGGCACCAAGTCAACTGGTACGACAGCAGGCACCAAGTCAACTGGCACCGAATCATCAGGCACCAAGTCATCTGGCTCGACAGCGGGCACCGAGTCAACTGGCACCAAGTCAACTGGTACGACAACGGGCACCGAGTCATCAGGCATCAAGTCATCCGGCTCAACAGCGGGCACTGAGTCAACTGGCACCGAGTCAACTGGTACGACAGCGGGCACCAAGTCAACTGGCACCGAATCATCAGGCATCAAGTCATCTGGCTCGACAGCGGGCACCGAGTCAACTGGCACCAAGTCAACTGGTACGACAGCGGGCACTGAGTCAACTGGCACCGAGTCAACTGGCAGGATGGTACAGTGAGTGGGAGTAGGGTACCGACATGTGGCAGATTGCTGGGTATACTGGGCTGTCACTGGGGGGGCTGTCACTGGGGGTGCTGTCGGGAATGCAGGAAAAGAGCTTTGAGCAGAGGAATGATGAGAAGCAGGACTGGTTTGTTGCAAGCTGATTGAGGCTGGGTGTAACAAGTCTGACCACGTCTGCAGTAATGGTTGGACAACGCTCAGCTTACACAAGGCCTGTCTGGCCAAAGAATGCACTGCGTTTATACACTTCTTTAGCACATGTTGTTAATATGCTGAATAATGCTCCAAGAAGCAATCCGGATCATCCTCCAACAACCATACCAGTGATATTATTTGACTCGCCCTGAATGGAGGAAGAAATTCATCCCTGCTTTCAGGTGTACTAGATGAAGCCACTTCAACACAAGCCTGAATCAATGGTTGCACCTCAGAGAGCTCTAGGACCTGACCTACTAGGGAATGAGCGACCCGTATGCACTCTAGTAGCTGATCCCTGGTATACTCCCGCAGAGTCTGATAGGCATATTCCCTGTCATCAAAGACTAGCATAGACAAATATATAACCTCATCAGGATGCATCCTTCACAACAAGTCAAGATGGCTTCCCTGTGCAGCCACTTCTGGTCAGGAAAGGCCTTGGTGTGATGTCAGGAATCAAGGAATGACCAGAAAGGTGTGGACTGACACAGGGAAACGCAGGTAATATAATACAGTTTATTATTAGCCACCCAGATATATATCTATATAAAACGCACAGTGAACAAACTAACCTTCCACTAATCTTAGGAGGTGCAGGAACACAGGCGTGGTCAGGGCTGGAGAGGTGGAATGGTCAGGCCGGCCGTAGGGTTCTGTAACGACTGCCTGGTGGTACCTCTAGCGGTCCTCAGGGCAGGATTCCCCAGGGCGCGGAGTCTAAGTCCCAGTCTGCTATTCACCAGGGCCCCTGATGGTGGGGATGGACTTGGAGCAGACAGGAACCAGGTCGCGGCCCCTGAGTACACCTGCTAGTGATAGAGGGATCCGCCAGAGGTATGTGCAGGTACGGCTGGATCCGTGCAGGATGGATGGATGGCAGAGTAGTGAGCGTGGTCAGACGGGCCAAGTCAGCAACGTGCGGGCAGCAAGGTATCAAAGGAGCAGGCAGAGAATGGTCAAGGCCACAAGCCGGGTTCAGTAACTCACGGACAGCGCAGTACAGAGGATCAGGCAGAAGGATGGTCAGGGATGAGCCAGTAGTCAGAACAGGAGACGGTCAACAGGAATCAGGATCAGGCAGGGTCGGCAACAAGGTATCTTCTCACAGGAACTAGGAACAGGATACAGGGGCTCATGGGAAAACATACACCAAGGCCCAGAGCACAGGCCTGGTCATGCCTTATATACACCTTTCTGTAATCAGCCCCAGGTTTGGCTGATTGTGAGCTTCTGGCTGCTAAAAGCACCCGCTGGTCAGCTCTGGTACTGCAGCCCACACGGCAGGAGAGTCCCACCACCAGTGCTGAGAGCACCCGCTGGTCAGCTCTGGTACTGCAGCCCACACGGCAGGAGAGTCCCACCACCAGTGCTGAGAGCACCCGCTGGTCAGCTCTGGTACTGCAGCCCACACGGCAGGAGAGTCCCACCACCAGTGCTGAATCCATTCCTGACAGGTTCTGTGGCCCTCAGTAACAATTCTGTGTCCCTCAGTAACAATTCTGTGTCTGTCCCTGAGTAACAATTCTGTGGCCCTAACTAACGTTTCTGTGGCCCTAAGTAACAGTTCTGTGGCCCTCAGTAACAATTCTGTGTCCCTGAGTAACGTTTCTGTGGCCCTAAGTAACAATTCTGTGGCCCTCAGTAACAATTCTGTGTCTGTCCCTGAGTAACAATTCTGTGGCCCTAAGTAACGGTTCTGTGGCGCTCAGTAACAATTCTGTGTCCCTGAGTAACGTTTCTGTGGCCCTAAGTAACAATTCTGTGGCCCTCAGTAACAATTCTGTGTCTGTCCCTGAGTAACAATTCTGTGGCCCTAAGTAACGGTTCTGTGGCCCTCAGTAACAATTCTGTGTCCCTCAGTAACAATTCTGTGGCCCTCAGTAACAATTCTGTGTCTGTCCCTGCGTAACAATTCTGTGGCCCTAAGTAACGGTTCTGTGGCCCTCAGTAATAATTCTGTGTCCCTCAGTAACAATTCTGTGGCCCTAAGTAATGGTTCTGTGGCCCTCAGTAACAATTCTGTGTCCCTGAGTAACAATTCTGTGGCCCTAAGTAACAGTTCTGTGTCCCTCAGTAACAATTCTGTGTCCCTCAGTAACAATTCTGTGTCTGTCCCTGAGTAACAATTCTGTGGCCCTAACTAACGTTTTTGTGGCCCTAAGTAACAGTTCTGTGGCCCTCAGTAACAATTCTGTGTCCCTGAATAACGTTTATGTGGCCATAAGTAACGGTTCTGTGGCCCTCAGTAACAATTCTGTGTCCCTGATTAACGTTTCTGTGGCCCTAAGTAACGGTTCTGTGGCCCTCAGTAACAATTCTGTGTCCCTCAGTAACAATTCTGTGTCTGTCCCTGAGTAACAATTCTGTGGCCCTAAGTAACGGTTCTGTGGCCCTCAGTAACAATTCTGTGTCCCTGAGTAACGTTTCTGTGGCCCTAAGTAACGGTTCTGTGGCCCTCAGTAACAATTCTGTGTCCCTGAGTAACAATTCTGTGTCTGTCCCTGAGTAACAATTCTGTGGCCCTAAGTAACAGTTCTGTGGCCCTCAGTAACAATTCTGTGTCCCTGAGTAACGTTTCTGTGGCCCTAAGTAACAATTCTGTGGCCCTCAGTAACAATTCTGTGTCTGTCCCTGAGTAACAATTCTGTGTCCCTAACTAACATTTCTGTGGCCCTAAGTAACAGTTCTGTGGCCCTCAGTAACAATTCTGTGTCCCTGAGTAACGTTTCTGTGGCCCTAAGTAACAATTCTGTGTCCCTGAGTAACAATTCTGTGGCCCTAAGTAACGGTTCTGTGGCCCTCAGTAACAATTCTGTGTCCCTGAGTAACAATTCTGTGGCCCTAAGTAACGGTTCTGTGGCCCTCAGTAACAATTCTGTGTCCCTGAGTAACAATTCTGTGTCTGTCCCTGAGTAACAATTCTGTGGCCCTAAGTAACGGTTCTGTGGCCCTCAGTAACAATTCTGTGTCCCTGAGTAACAATTCTGTGGCCCTAAGTAACGGTTCTGTGGCCCTCAGTAACAATTCTGTGGCCCTCAGTAACAATTCTGTGTCTGTCCGAGTAACAATTCTGTGGCCCTAACTAACGTTTCTGTGGCCCTAAGTAACAGTTCTGTGGCCCTCAGTAACAATTCTGTGTCCCTGAGTAACGTTTCTGTGGCCCTAAGTAACAATTCTGTGGCCCTCAGTAACAATTCTGTGTCTGTCCCTGAGTAACAATTCTGTGGCCCTAACTAACGTTTCTGTGGCCCTAAGTAACAGTTCTGTGGCCCTCAGTAACAATTCTGTGTCTGTCCCTGAGTAACAATTCTGTGGCCCTAACTAACGTTTCTGTGGCCCTAAGTAACAATTCTCTGGCACTCAGTAACAATTCTGTCTGTCCCTGAGTAACAATTCTGTGGCCCTAATAATGTTTCTGTGGCCCTAAGTAACAGTTCTGTGGCCCTCAGTAACAATTCTGTGTCTGTCCCTGAGTAACAATTCTGTGGCCCTAACTAACGTTTCTGTGGCCCTAAGTAACAATTCTCTGGCACTCAGTAACAATTCTGTCTGTCCCTGAGTAACAATTCTGTGGCCCTAACTAGCGTTTCTTTGGCCCTAAGTAACGATTCTGTGGCCCTCATTAACAATTCTGTGTCCCTGAGTAATGCTTCTCTGTCCCTAAGTAACGTTTCTCTGTCCCTAAGTAACGTTTCTGTGGCCCTAACTCTGTCCCTAATACAGAGCGGTCTGCCTCTCTTGAATGACTGGAGGCAAATGAAGAATTCTAAAATGGCCGCTATTTATAGCTCGACCATTACACAGTGCTGGCTGGCTGGCTGCTGATTGGCTAATGCGATCACATGTCATTAAGGAATGCATTATGGGTCAGCGCGCCTTGTCTGCGCGCCTTCCCAGACATCCCCGCTCCGTCGCCGCACATGTCCGCCGCCATTTTAGGAAAAATTTCGATTCGCGCGTCCGAAGTAGGCTATTTTTCGGATTCGGCGCGAATCGAAAATTTTCCAATATTCGACTCGAATTCCACTTCGCCTACTTCGATTCGCTCATCTCTAATCCCCTATTGCCCGGGGGCCCCATGAGTTGTCAGTCTGCCACTGTATAAGACATTGTTACAGTATATACATTATGAAGAATACACCAGTTACATGTGTGAGCTGGGTAATTTTACTGCCAAAATGTCATGTGACTCCCCTGCATTTTTCTCCCCCAAAGGGTCCCCATAGTCAATAAAAGCTTACCACTTTAGTGTAGTAATGTCTCTTTTGTATAATTAAGTTGTGATAAGTAATAGGTAGTAGTTTGTTGCAAATATAGGTAGCGACTGGACAAAAACTCTATTTCTACATCGACAAGTTTGCAGTAAAGGAAAAAGTACACAATCTTTCTCCCAAAAACTTCCTAGATACCCAGTGCCCCCTACACACACACACGCGCACACACACACACTCAGCAAAGTTGGAGTCCAGTGGATGTTCCCTTGAAGTGAATGAAATTGGAGCCAAGCATGTGGTGGTGGGATAGGGGCTTCCGCAGACACTGGAAATACAGGTATACTAGCTGGGCAATATATCTGACCCTCTCCTGTGAGTTTTTATAAATACCTTTTGAAGCACTGTTTTTCTTTCATAAGTCTGCCATCCATGTCCCTTGCTGTTGCTACTTCTGGGTGTGGGGGACTGCACAAGTTTGTCCACTTTTGGGGACCTCTTTGCTGCAGACCCCTCTTCTGGTACCTAAGTGGACCCCACCACAGGACAGCCAATAGTAAATGCCCACGTCAAGTAGCTGGACACCTAACAAAGGAGGCACCTCATTTTCACAGAAGAGAAAACTTGGCACCGAAATGTCATGTGACCATGGATTCAGGTGAGTAAAAGGGTAATTTAGGTAGTTTTTTTTTCTCATTTCTATATCAGCTATTTTTTAGAATGGGTGGGGGAATGGGGTGTGTGCAAGCTGATGCCTAGAGATACATTTTACCATTTTATAAATAGCATAAACTAAGGTGAAATGTTCCCTTTATATTTTTCACGGCCAAAAGCATTGCACTTAGGTACCTTGTAAACTACAGCCAAATGTCTTTTTTTTTTTTTTCTTTTTTTTTAAGTTTTGGAAGGAGCAGGGAAGGCTTAATGTTTCTGTTCAGTTTTCTGTCTGTCATTGCAGTTATTTCATATTATTTGCTATCTAGATATGGATAGCAATGACAAAAAAAAGAAAGCATCTAATTGTTCTCCATTCTATCCAAAATGAAATAAAACCTTTGGCTGGAGTTGACTGTTAAAAAAATTTCCGCATGGGAAGAAATGGTCTACAAAGTGAAACACCTATGTGTTTTTATATTTATGTGTTCATACAGTCTATGTTTAAAGTATACAGATGTACAAATGTATGCATGTATTATGTGACATTTGTAAAGGGAAGGTAAATTAATGTGGGCAGAGATTTTCAAGCATTCACCAGCAATCAACTTGGAAAATTAGGACATGGGCAAAAAAAAACCTGGCAACTGTGATAGTACTAGGTGTTGAAGCTTGTAAAATTGATCTCTGCATAATTTTGATATAAAACAAACATCCCTACTGGACAAGCAGACAACAAGGTGCTTTGTTTTAAGGCAGATGGGGATCGTAAAGTAGAGTAGAGACATTGACTGATTTTCTGATGTGAAAGCACTTGGACATTTTTATAGTATGACCCCACCTGGGTGATATCCTGCTACCTATCTCAGCCTATTTGACCACCTCCAGCTATCTGAGATCACAGAATGGAAACAAAACATTTCCAGACTTTTTTGACCTTTTATACAACCTTTCCTTATTATGGTTTCAAGATGAAATTTGCTCAGGCTTGCAAATAGTGATGAACATTGGGTTCAGTTTGAATGTGAATTTGACTCAAACTCAGCCTGCTTGTACTTCAGCAAACAAATTGGCCATTTTTGTTACATATCCCTGGCTGCTGATTGTAAACATACTGGTTGTAGATCCTGGGTGAAATCTTTCTCCAAATATGGTCATTACAGTGCCTTGAAAAAGTATTCATACTCCTTGAAATTTTCCTCATTTTGTTACAACCAAGAACGTAAATCTATTTTATTGGGATTTTATGTGATAATAGAATATGAGAAAAACATTGCTACAGCAAGTAAAACAAATCCCAAAAATGTTTTCAAATATATAAATATATCAATAGTAAAAAGTATGAATAAACAGATATGCCCCACAACAGATGAACATGGGAATCTAGTCAAGAATGACAAGGAGAAAGCAGGTGTATGAAATATTTTTTTCTTTTTAGTTTTCACAGATGAAAAATACAGGTTTGATATTCTTAACAGTGATATTAGTAATGGTAGCCAGGTGATGACTATATCATTATGCCATTCAGGGACATTTACAGACTATGGTTAATCCTTTTTCCTCCTTGTGACCAGCACTGTGACTGCTACATCACTTCCCGTTAGCAGAGTGGATCCATTTCTTCTGACAGCAGAGGATTCTGGAACCTGTAGTTCTATAGCCTATACATACTGTATTTTTGAGTGCTGACAAGGGGTGGACTGACAACTCATGGGGCCCCCGGGCAATAGGGGATCATAGGGCCCCTGTGTCCTTGCCCAAACTCAAAAAAGCCTATGAAAAAGGTACCAGGGGCATCTTATGGGGCCCCCTACTGACCCTGGGCCCTCAGGCCATGCCCGAGTTTTCAAATGGTCAGTCCGCCCCTGGTGCTGACTGAACTACAACCACTAGAGAGCTAGGGAACCAGAAAGTTGCAGGGGGGAGCAGATATATTCTACAGCAAGGAACTAGCTCGCTCTCTTGGTGCAGGATTCACAGCTGAACACAGGAGTACTGCCATTCTCCTCCAGAGACAGATTCCTGGCTACTACTGCGGGACTCTGCATACCAGTTAAGCACAGCACTGATGCCGATCGCCACACAGGAATCACATCAGCTTCTCTGCATTGGGACTGTCACTATCCAGTATTCAGCCAATCTTCTCTGTTTGGCACGCTGACAGGCTGCCAGGCGGTAACTCTGCACTTCTCTGCGACCAGACAAGAGCTTCCTCAAGAACCCTGTTCTTAGGAAGCCATGCTATCCATGGAATTGGAGATTAGGCGGATGCCCAACTTCTTTCTGTCATCACTGCATGCAGACACCTTGACACCTCAGTACCTTTACAGAACTGCTCAAGTTCAGTTAAATTTGATGGTGACCGTTTGTGGACTGCAGTCTTCAAGTAATTCCACAGATTTTCAATGGGGTTAAAGTTTGGGCTCTGACTCGGCCATGCAAGCATGTTCACCTTTTCTCCCAAAACCATTGTGTGGTAATTTTTGCTGTGTACTTTGGATCATTGTCATGTTGGAAAGTAAACCTTTTTACCTTTGACAACTTTCTGGCAGAGAGCAGCAGATTTTCTTCAAACATATGATGGTATTTTGCCCCATCCATTTTTTCTTTCTATCCTGAAAAGTGCTCCAGTCCCTGCATGCAGAGAAACCCCCCATAACAGGATATTACTACCCCCATGCTTTACTGTAGGAATGGTGTTATTTGGATGGTGAGCTGTATCGGATTCCTGCCAGACATATCATTTAGTGTTGAGGCCAAATAATTCAATTTTAGTCTCATCTGACCATAGCACATTTTTCCATTTGGCCTCAGAATCTTCAATGTGCATTTTAGCAAAGCTCACTCATGACTGCATGTAGCCTTACTTGCAACCCTCCCATACAAGCCACATTTATGGAGAATTTTTTGTATTGTTTTCACATGCACACAATGACCACTCATAGTCATACATTCCTGAAACTGCTTCAGAGTTGCTGTAGACTTCTTGGTAGCCTCAGTGACCAGTTTCCTCCTTCATCCAGTTTGGTGTGACATTCTGATCCAGGAAGGGTCTGTTTTGTACTAAGTACCTTCCACTTCCTAATAATAAGACTTCACTTCACTGTTACAACATACCATTTGTGACTGTATAATCTGTTAACTGTTGCAATTTGGTTATTTCCATTTTTATCAGTGCTTTGCTTTTATGTGTTAACTGGGGATGTACCTCCTAAACCTTCATTCTCTGGTCTACTCTTTTGAACAAGACTAATATAGGGGTGTTACTAAAGAATTGTGTCTCTTGCGTTATTGTTTCATACTGTTGAAATATGTCTGAACCCAGAGTGTCAGAGGTGTCGGAAGGCTTGCAAGCTCAGGGCAACCACTGGGTACAAGCATTATCAAGTGGCCCCTCTAAGGGTAGTGCTACATAATGTTTCACTGAAGGTACCTCTGTGGTTAGCTAGAAACTAGGCGGAAAGAGACTGGAGAAATTTCATGAGAATAAATCATCAGGTTCAGATGGCTTACAACTGCGAGTCCTTAGGGAACTTAGTTCAGATATAGCCAAGGCGCTATTTCTAATTCTTAAAGACACATTACTAACTGGAATGGCACCAACTGATTGGCATAGAGAAACTGTGGCCCTAATTTACAAAAAAAAGGATTGAGTTGTATACCAGGACATTGCAGACCAATCAGCCTAATGCAGACCAATCAGCCTAACATCATTAGTATGTAAGGTATTTGAGGGAATTGTAAGGGACACAATACAGAAATTTGTCTGTGATAAAATACATTATATTATAAGTTACAACCAGCATGGATTTATAAAAGACTGTTCTTGTAAGACTTGTTCTTGTAAGTAAGTGGAAAACTGGATGGTGGAAGCCCAGTGGACACAGTTCATCAAGATTTTTCTAGGGCAATTAATACTGTAAGTCATGAACATTTAATCTATAAAATAAGGTCTGTTGGAGTTTATGAAATTGTATGTACATGGATAGCAAGCTGGGTAAATAAATGGGTCCAGAAAGTAGTAATAGATGACTCATTCTCTGAATGGTATAAAATCGTGAGTGGTAGACCCCAGGATTCTGTCTTAGGGCCAATGCTTTTCAGTTTGTTTATTAATGATATACAGGATGGAATCAAGAGCTCAGCTTGAGTGTTTGCTGGTTATATTAAATTATGCTAGAAAATAACTTTGCACAGGATGGAGCATCATTACAGGAAGAGTTTGACAAAATAGGAAGTTGGACAGCTACATCGCAGAAGCAGATCAATATTTAGAAATGTAAAGTTGTGCACTTGGGTGCCAAAAATAAAAATGCAATTACACATTAAGATGGGCTTCCCTGGGAGAAACAGTGATGGAAAATGATCTGGAGGTTCCTGTAGATCACAGACTTGGCAATAGCATGCAATGCCAAGCTACAGCTAACAAAGCAAACAAAATATTGTATGCATTAAAATGTGTATACATTCAAGGGATAAATCAATAATTCTACCCCTTTACAAAATATTGTTTACAGTGTTTATTTATTAAAGGAGTTTTTCACTGTTTGTGGTTTTTTTTACATTTTACTTGAATGAATAATTAGGGGCACCAATGAAACCCATTCTAAAGGGGGCTTTTAGATTTCTGTAAGTCCCCTCTCAAACAACCCCTACATTCTCCAGGAGGAAGATCCTTGCCTTCCCTACATTGGGGCAAGGTGCCTTGCAAATGGGGAGGCTTACCCCCCCCCCCCCCCTTTGCAAGGCACCCCTCCAGTGTTGAAAGGTATGTGGCCTGTTGTAGTTCAGGAAGGAGGGGCTACACACTCGCTGCCCTCCCTTTCTTAGCTACCCGGGCTGTATGCTGTATGCCTGGATAAGGGTCGGGTGTGAATTTCATCGGCAAGTTACTGTTGCGTAACTTGATGCGGAAATGAAAACATCCCCAAAGGATGCTATTTAAAGGATTTATGTATTTTCAATGTTGCCCTTTAAACCACATCTACCAATCTTTTTTGTTTCTACTCCTACATTTTACCCATGGTAGTACCCAGCTACCCATGCCCATTTAAAAAATAGTACTATGTTCAGAGTTTCCCCTAGAGTCGCCAAACCTGCAAACCAAACTTTACCCAGGTTGCTCATCCCTACTTGCAAGTGGGTGTGGTTGAAAAACAGAGCTCATTATACACTTGGGCGGCAAATAAGCAATTATGACAATATACAGGCAACAAACAAGTAATGCTGGCAATATACAGGCAAAACACAGGCATTTGTAATGATAAATAGATAACAAATGGAAAATTGTGACAGAACATAGGGAACAAAATGAAAATTGTGAGAAATCGTAGGCAACAAATGGGCAGTGCTGACAATACGTGATCTATAAATGGGTAATCTTGACAATACATGGGAAAAAACAGGCATCAATGAGAATTCACAGGCAAAAAATGAAATGAGTGATCATGGGTATACATAGAGAGCAAATAGGCAATGCTGGCACTACATGAACAGCGCACAGGAAGTCATTACAATACATTTTCAAGCAATGGGAAATAAACAAACAATAAAGTGTAAAGTCACTGCAGCCCAGTATACCTCCTCTACCTTCTTTGCCTCTACTCAACTCAGCCAGCAGTCTTATTCTTGCTCTGGACTCACCTGACCTCTCAGTGACTAGAGGACTAGTTGCTGGAGGAAAAGTAAGTATAGCCTGCCTACTCTTCTGCAGTAGCAACTCTTTTCTCTGGCCAACAGTGGGACTGGGAGTAGTGACACTGACTTCACTGCTCCAGTTAGCTCATCGTCAGGTGGCCGTTCAGTTGGAGAGAATTCCTGACTCATCAAAATGTTTTCCTGGCAATGATGGGGAAGAAGAAGAAGGAGGAGAAGAAGGAGAAGGAGGAGAAGTAGAAGAAGAATGGGTAGCACACAACACACCAATAATATCCAGTGTGTCACTCTTTCATAGTGCAAATGCAGAGCTACAGTTGTGTGGGCATGAATGCATAGGTGTGTGTTGTTTCCACAAGGGTGATATGCTATCTTCTGGGACTGAGCCTACTGCTATGGAATTACTTCTGTCCGCATCTTGTTGTGACATCTAAATCATGAATTCCTAGGCAGAAAGCATTGAGTCAGCAAGAAAGGTGGAGGGCGCTCCACTGCCTCTGTGATGGACAGGACTGTGTTGGCTGTGGTCTGACTCATTAATCTGTTTTTTCTGAATTTCCAGACAATAACCCAAAACAAGCAACAACAGCTCCACGGCAGAAAGTGGTTTCTTTTTTCTTCAAATTCCATAATTAACAGTTTACTGTCAGTAATATGTTTCCAGGATTGCTTTAAGGTGAAAGCAATTTTATCAGAAGCTCTGAATCTTGGCTTCATTTAGTTTCAGAGTCGATGGAAGTTTATCTTCCAGGCATCAGTGTGAAACTCTCAGCAATCAGTCTGAGTAGTAAAGTGTATTTTTCTGGCCAGCTAGCACTTTGGCAGGCACCTAATCGCTCTTGGGTGGCTTATTTTTAATAATTCATAAAAAAGGACATTGTTTGATTTATTAAAGTCTTACCTGACATAGTTACAACGTACAGCTATTGTCCATTCTGTATTCAGTTTTATTAAAGTATGTGTAAACCCTAGCAATGAATCTCATATTTGCTCCCTTTTGGTCTGCTGGATATACCATTCAATCATATTTTATTATTTCTGTTCAATGTTTGTGGAAAAAACACTTGTTGATCATATCAGAAATTCAGAGCTGTGTTGTGCCCAGTGCTCACTTCTTGTGGTGTTTCAAGAAAAGTAAATAGTCCTCCCAGTCCATATCTTGGAACTATAAAATAATGAGCCATTATGTTGTGGAGATGACAGAGTAGGAGTGTCACAATCCCATGATCGCTGCCACCAATATGTCATGATCGCGGCGTCAGACCCCAGACCTTCTCACCCAAACTCATGACCGAAGGGCTAGTCGATCTAAAACCGCGATGTGACGTGCGTAACAATGCCACACCCAGTTTCTCCCTGCACAACGATTTTCCAGCTAATGGATACAGATCGATGTACCTGCAGCCTGGGCGATTGTTACTGGGTCAGGTTAATTACGCAATTAACCCTTCACACTGCCACCACCTCCTTTTTGTACAGAGAAAGAGGAAACGCGGCGTTATCAGCTATAACACTATAATGATTCAGATAATCGTCTGTATAAAACGGTCCACAGGCCGGTTATACAGAGGTTTAAACAACCACAGTAGCGTCTCTTTAGAGGCAGGAATTCGTGAGTTGCAATACAGAGCTATAGAAACAGTTAAACACTTTCAGAAAGAAAGATTTATTACTAAAAGGTCAAACAGGAGTAATAAAAATATTTACAGAACCAAGATGTAACTAAGTTATATATATACATATACAAAGAACCATAGCACAGCAAGGAGATATCAGAGAGAGGTGAAAGGGTTAAAGTACTTGCCAAAGTCCTGGGTTAGCAGATCCAAGTTTCAGAGCAGAAGGGTGCTTTGATCTCCCTATGTTACGATGGAAAAAATGGGAGAATCCTTCAACTTCTTCTCTTATACTAACAGCCCAATTTGTAGTTCCCCAGCAGGGGGTGTCTCTGATGCCACGGACCAATACCCCGTGTAGGCGTGGAGGTCTGGGTGTCCACCTAAACTAGAGCCAAAATCTCGAGTAGTTCCTATTTGGGCTCATAACTTTTCCTATGCACAAGTGACATTCCACTCGCAGGTAGATTATTATGCAGACAAGTCTGAGGACTGATTAGATATGTATTATAAAGGTGTACACTGAACGGTTCGCGAGATCTATTTTTCTGCTTTCCTGTGTGTCCGAGACAAGGCGAGTGACCCATCAAACTGTTCGCCTGCTCATTGGCCATCTGATGATATGTCTGGTTTTTATGTAAGTCTCTCATATTCCAAGATATGAGACATAGGGAAACATGGATTTTAACAAAGGTTATCTGATTCTGTCACCTACGCTGAGTTAGATTTATGAGGTCGGAATCTCTTTCAACTCTTGGGAAAGCTTGCCTTATCTCTTCCGAGGTGTGAGATGGCACAGGTTCTTGGGACAGTGAGGCACCTCGTGGCTCCCTGCTGGGATCTGGCCTGTGACACTTCTAACACACACATATACTGCCTTATGTCACTGGGCCTCTCACAGGGGGGGGGGAGAATAATGGAGAAATATATTTGTCAGGACAGTTAACCCCTTTGCCAAGATGGAGGTTGAAACCAAAATTGTTGAACCGCGTCCATCTCTGGGTATACGCAGTTACAAGGAGTGTCTGAGTAGTTCAGCAAGAGAAATCTGGGCAAGGCTGACAACACTCAGTCCACAAAAATCCTGTGTGTTGTCAGCTCACAAGAGGATTTAAGTGACTTTATTTCTGCCAGACCAGCAGGTATTTTTCTGGACTTGTAGAGTCTTTAAAGTGGTTCTAAACGTTCAAGGTTTTCTACCTTCATTTATTCTACGAATGAAGGTAAAAGAACCTTCTGTGTACAGCAGCTTCCCTAGCCCCCCCCCCTCAATCTCAGCCCCCTCTGATCCAGCGATGTTCTCGACAGCCGCTGCTGTCCATGGACCCTTCCCCCTCATTGGCTGAGACAGCAGCGGGAATCCATTGGCTCCCACTACTGTCAATCACAGCCAGGGAGCCAATAAGGAGAGAGCAGGGGTGAGGCCGAGCTGCGGCCATATGTGTCTTATGGATGCATAGAGCAGCGGCACAGGGACAAGTACACAGTGGTGCCCCCATGGTGAATGGCTTTCCCTGGGGGCACTGCTCGAGGGGGAGGAGCCAGGAGTGCTGGCAAGAACCCAAAAAGAAAAGGATCTGGTCTGCTCTGTGCAAAATCTCTGCACAGAGCAGGGAAGTATAGACATGTTTGTTATTTAAAAAAAAAAACCAAAGCTTTAGTGTCACTTTAAAGTTTATCTGCTGCCATAGCTATGCATTCATTCCTGTACAAATGCAAATACTGCACTCCGAGCCATACAGCTGCTGTATCTCTCAGCATGTGATTGATTTTGATAGGCTGCCTGCATGCAACTGCACAGAACACCTATAATTTCATAATTCACTCAAACCACCCCAAATATGTACAGGTCTATGCGCCCATGTGAATGAAGCATATAGGAATAAAATGTGGAAAAGTGCATTTATTGCTTTTTTCTGCCATACACTTTAAGGAATGAAATAGGTTTATTTTGAAGAGATAAAACAACTCTGCTTTAGGGGGTTTATAGTGATCTACAGTATATTGATTGATGTATTAAGAATTTTTGACACCTTGATAGCATATTATATCAATGTAAATTCTAATGTGCAGAAACAAAGCATGTAACGTATGGATTAATCATTCTTCTCTGGAAAAAGGGCTTATTTACACGTATTATTAAATGTAGCTTCAGACACACTTTTTTAAAGCACTCTGACTGCTAATCAAACCCCTGTCACTAAATAAAATGGTTAGCTTACAGTCCTGTTTACATGCTGCTTTTGCTTTGCTTACCTTTGCTTAGCTTCGCATCACCATGTCTCTTTCTTGGTGCTTCAAAGCATCCATGACAAAGCTCATAATACTATATCTTATATAGAAGGCCATTCTGTCTCCCTTTTCACTGGATAGCAGGTTATGCTTTCAGAAGTAATGTAACATATATATCTAGATCATACACTATATAGTTAAAGGTTTGTGGACACCTGACCATAATACCTAGATGAGTATTTTAGAGATCCCATTCCAAATCATAGGCATGCTGCCACTAACCTCTCCGCCCCCCACACCTCCTGCTTTGTGGTTATAACAGCCTCCATTTTCTGAGAAGGCTTTCCTTGAGATTTTAGAGTGTTTCTGATATTATAAGATAACAGCTGGCTCTCAGAAGGACGTCATCAGCAGTCACTGGTGAGCGGGGTATGGACCAGAGTGGAGCAGATGTCACACATGGCAACATGGGAACACTATAGCAGAAGGTGAGCGGTGACTAAAAAAGAGGACTACATGGCAGAGGATCGGCAATGTCACATGTCCTGCACACCGTGGGAGTACTATAACGGGAGGTGAGCGGGGACCAGAGAGAGAGGAAGAACAGAAAATTAAAGGATCAGCAGTGCTGGGGGGTTGCTACTGAGCGGGGAATAAGTAGAGCTAGGTGTTACTACTGAGTAGGGCATCAGCAGAGCTGGGAGTACTTCTGAGCAGGTGATCTGCTAAACAAGGGTATTAATAAGCTGGGTATCTGTTTAATAGTAGCACCTCATCCGCCGTAAATACTTACCTGAAGTGGCTTCTTACGGGGGGTATTCAGTAAGGAGGAAGAACCAGGACCAAGAGCACCGGCAGGGAACCCCTAGAAGAGGAGGATCGGGGCTGCTCTGTGCAAAACCATTGCACAGAGCAAGTAAGTATGCAGTGTTTGTTATTTTAAATAAAACAAACTAAAAACAAAGCTTCACAATCTCTCTAAACCTTATTAACCACTTGCCACTGCTGTTTATAAACGGCAGGACGGTGGCATTCCAGCTGCGGGTTGGCGTTCATAAACGGCACCCGCCATTTCTAGCTGTGCACGCTCCCTGGGAGCGGGCAGCACCGCGATCCGGTGCCCGCTGTGTCCTCCGGACACAGTGAAACACCAATCGTCAGACGGGACCTCTGTACGAGGTCCCGATCATGTGATCACTGATTGGCCAATCAGTGATCCCATGCAAAGTAGTAGGCAAGATGTCACTTCTGACATCATTGCTTACTATGTGTGAAATCTGTGAATGATCACAGAGGTCACATGGTACAAGGCTATTCACAACAGCCTTGTACCATGTGACAAGCTGTGACCAATCACAGCTCACTCAGTATTTCTCAATGGCTGCAAGAATGCAGACAGAGAGAAAGAGAAATGATTGCTTTTACATCCTATATGGGTGTAAAAGCAATCACTGTAAAAAAAAAAAAAAAAAAAAAATCTTCATCACCCCCCACAAGTAGTACAGTGTCACCATGGTGACACTGTACTGCTAGGGTGACAGTATGTAAAAAAAAAACAAAAAAAACTCCATAAATAATAATATAAAAAAATAAAATAAAAATGTAAAAAAAAATGTTTAAAAATTATAATTTTTGGTTATAAACTAATTTGGCTTATTTTTTTTTAACTAAAAATATAACGGAATAAATTTTGGCCAAGATTTATGATGAAAGATTATTTATTTGCAAAATTTTATAAGAAAAACACTTTTTTTCAAAATTTTTGGACTTTTTCATTTACATAGCAAAAAAAATAAAAATCCCAGCGGTGAATAAATACCACCAAAATAAAGCTTTATCTGTCTCAAAAAAATGGTAAAAAATTCATATGGGTACAGTGTTGCATGACCACGCAATTGTCATTCAAAGTGTGATAGCGCTGAAAGCTGAAAATTGCCCTGGACAGGAAGGGGGTAAAAGTGTCCGGACAGAAAGTGGTTAAGCTCAGTATGAGTGCACATGCATGACAATTCATAAAAGAGTTCTATATAGCATAGACCTATGTTTGATAATATGAACAAACAGTGATTTTTCAAAAGCAATTTTTTGGAAAAATACACTTTAATGAATTAGGAAAAAAAATATATATATATATATATACAGTCAGGTGCATAATTATTGGGACATGGGCACAATTCTAACATTTTTGGCTCTATACACCACCACAATGGATTTGAAATGAAACGAACAAGATGTGCTTTAACTGCAGACTGTCAGCTTTAATTTGAGGGTATTTACATCCAAATCAGGTGAACGGTGTAGGAATTACAACAGTTTGCATGTGTGCCTCCCACTTGTTAAGGGACCAAAAGTAGTGGGACAATAGGCTTCTCAGCTGTTCCATGGCCAGGTGTGTGTTATTCCCTCATTATCCCAATTACAATGAGCAGATAAAAGGTCCAGAGTTCATTTCAAGTGTGCTATTTGCATTTGGAATCTGTTGCTGTCAACTCTCAAGATGAGATCCAAAGAGCTGTCACTATCAGTGAAGCAAGCCATTATTAGGCTGAAAAAAAAAAACAAACCCATCAGACAGATAGCAAAAACATTAGGTGTGGCCAAAACAACTGTTTGGAACATTCTTAAAAAGAAGGAACGCATCGGTGAGCTCAGCAACACCAAAAGACCCGGCCCGGAAGACCACGGAAAACAACTGTGGTGGATGACCTAAGAATTCTTTCCCTGGTGAAGAAAACACCCTTCACAACAGTTGGCCAGATCAAGAACACTCTCCAGGAGGTAGGTGTATGTGTGTCAAAGTCAACAATCAAGAGAAGACTTCACCAGAGTGAATACAGAGGGTTCACCACAAAATGGAAACCATTGGTGAGCTTCAAAAACAGGAAGGCCAGATTAGAGTTTGCCAAACGACATCTAAAAAAGCCTTCACAGTTCTGGACAACATCCTATGGACAGATGAGACCAAGATCAACTTGTACCAGAGTGATGGGAAGAGAAGAGTATGGAGAAGGAAAGGAACTGCTCATGATCCTAAGCATACCACATCATCAGTGAAGCATGGTAGTGGTAGTGTCATGGTGTGGGCATGTATGGCTGCCAATGGAACTGGTTCTCTTGTATTTATTGATGATGTGACTGCTGACAAAAGCAGCAGGATGAATTCTGAAGTGTTTCGAGCAATATTATCTGCTCATATTCAGCCAAATGCTTCGCAACTCATTGGACGCGGCTTCACAGTGCAGATGGACAATGACCCAAAGCATACTGCAAAAGCAACCAAAGAGTTTTTTAAGGGAAAGAAGTGGAATGTTATGCAATGGCCAAGTCAATCACCTGACCTGAATCCGATTGAGCATGCATTTCACTTGCTGAAGACAAAACTGAAGGGAAAATGCCCCTAGAACAAGCATGAACTGAAGACAGTTGCAGTAGAGGCCTGGCAGAGCATCACCAGGGATGAAACCCAGCGTCTGGCGATGTCTATGCGTTCCACACTTCAGGCTGTAATTGACTGCAAAGGATTTGCAACCAAGTATTAAAAAGTGAAAGTTTGATTTATGATTATTATTCTGTCCCATTACTTTTGGTCCCTTAGCAAGTGGGAGGCACATATGCAAACTGTTGTAATTCCTACACCGTTTACCTGATTTGGATGTAAATACCCTCAAATTAAAGCTGACAGTCTTCAGTTAAAGCACATCTTGTACGTTTCATTTCAAATCCATTGTGGTGGTGTATAGAGCCAAAATATTAGAATTGTGTCCATGTCCCAATATTTATGGACCTGACTGTATATACATATAAAACAACATCATTTTTTATGTTACGCTGAGTAAATAGTTACCCAACATGTCTTGCTTTAAAATTGTGCACGCTTGTGGAATGGCGCCAAGCTTCGGTACTTAAAAATCTCCATAAGCAATGTTTCAAATTTTCTACAGGTTACCAGTTTAGAGTTACAGAAGAGGTCCAGTGCTAGAATTATTGCTCTTGCTCTGATGTTCAGATTTGTGGTTTGAACACTGTTTACATATGTGGGCGTGACCTCTGTATGTGTGCACCACTACGAGCAACCATTTTTTATTTTCACTTTTATTTCTATCACAAGCAGGGGCGGACTGACCATTTGAAAACTCGGGCACTGCCGAGGGCCGGGGGTCAGTAGAGGGCCCCATCAGATGCCCCTGGTACCTTTTTCATAGGCTTTTTTGAGTTTGGGCAAGGACACAGGGGCCCCATGATCCCCTATTGCCCGGGGGCCCCATGAGTTGTCAGTCCGCCCCTGATCACAAGGAATGTAAATATCCCTTGTGCTAGAAATAAGTAGTGACTGCTCCTCTTTATGGAGAGATCTGGAGTCAATAAGACCTCACATCTCTCTTCTACTATGAAAAGTATTAGATTTTAAAAAAAAACATTGGTCTAATACTTAAACAAAATGGCCTTTTTTACATTGGCGTGGTCAGCAATATTTAATGGAGACAGAATGGGAAAGGTGGGCACAGCAAACATTGAGTATGCTAACCATGTCCACACAAAACTTTAGTCACCAAAGAGTTGCACTCATACCTGAGAACTTTACAAAATCAATAAGCCTAAATATAGACATGGGGCAGAGTAAAGGGTGAGCATGCCAAAATGTATATAATGGTTGGGGCATGTACTGAAATATGAATGTGGCACATCATAATGAAATGAAGACTTTAAGATCAGCGCACACACAATATGCCATTATGCTGATGATGTTACTGGAAGTAAAAAATGCCCCTGTGTCCGTATTGTCACTGGAAGAGTAAACTGTCCCGGAATCATTTTCAATGAAAGGAGAAAATGTTGTTGCATATGTGTCAGTGGAAGAAAAGGTGTCAATAGGGAGCAACAGTGTCAGATGGAGTGGAGCATCAGTGTCAGCAGAAGCTGCTACATTTGTGTCAGAGGTTCTGTGAGGTACATTGAACTAAGAGTCTTTGTGTGGCTCTAGGAGAGATTGGGGGGAGTCTTTGGGGGGTGAAGGTTTGAGGGAGGTAAAGTGGCTAAGGGACTCTTAGAAGTCTTTGGGCTGGAGAGGGTAGCTCTGTGGCTGAGTTGTTCCCCCAGTCTGTGTGCTCACAGTTCAGACCTCACTCTTCAGCAGACACCCAAACTGAGAAGGTCTGTTCTTGGCAGGTGCCACCTCTCCCTGCCATCTTCTGCCCACAGTAAGCTGAAATGGAAGTGAGAAGAGTGCAGAATCCTGGTTGCCGCACAGCTATCTCAGTCCCTGCACTGCCTGGAAGAAGAGACACTGCAGTGACTCCCGTTAGTAAACAGGCAGCCGAAGAACTTAGCCTGACCACCTGGTGAGTCAGTATCCTAAGCAAAAAGCTGGCAAGTTCCCAGACATGATTGCACTTAGGCCTAGGTGCTTCATTTTCTGTTTACAGCACTGTTAAGTGTTTTACAGATTACAAATTTCACATCAGTTCCTCCCCCTGTAACTGTTTATACAATAGTTTAGTACTGCATATGCACTAAAAAAAAAAATCTAGAGCGAAATGGTCCTTCATCTATCCCTCTGACTATAGATAGGAGCTTTTATCTGAAGAGCTGCTTTCTCTTCAGGGAGCAGCAACAATTGCTGCACCAACACCAGCCAGTCCTGCAGTCCCTGAAAGTTTTGACATTTGGCCAACAAGCTGTTCAGTAAACGTTTTATAAATAAAACATGTTAAAATGGACCTCAAAGTATCAACCAGAAACCCAGCCACTGTTTATGAATTTTGCATGCCTGAATAGCCTTTTTACTTGCAATTTATCTGTACAGTCTAACACCAAAAGTCTTCTATTAGCTTTTAAAAGTATGTAGATGCTGTTAGAAAACATAGTGAGCACAGGACACGTATTATTGATGATGATTTTGTAATTCACTTGCAATGCTGCATTATACTTTTTCTTATAAGACCTTATAAAAATGGTACCATTGTAACATTTCTGTTCGTTTCATTTCAGATCTTTCACAACTAGGTTAGGCCGGCCTGTATGCCAAATAAGCAATCTTATGATTTATGCAGGTATGTAAATCATAGGACAAGGATTTTAGGGAGTG
Source organism: Staurois parvus (assembly GCF_062004578.1). Taxonomy (NCBI): domain Eukaryota; kingdom Metazoa; phylum Chordata; class Amphibia; order Anura; family Ranidae; genus Staurois; species Staurois parvus. The sequence goes on from NW_028317941.1 coordinate 4,532,712, forward strand.
ATTTTAAAACGGCATTAGCTATAGGAAACTAGAACCTATCACAGGATTTTCAATGGCAACATTTCCAATAACAATTCCTCATAACTTTTGGGTCTCATGTATCACTATATCTGAAATACAATCTGTGTTATTCATAGCAACTATTCAGATGCAATTTTCAAGCTTATGTTTGAATAAAAAAGGAATTGTTTTATTAATGCATTCATTTTAATTAATTCCACAGGCTGCTTTCCATTCTGACAAATTATAAGGAACAGTTTTTCTCAAAAAGATATGTGCACCAACTAGTCACAGACAGAAATGCAGCCTCATGTTTATGATTTCCTTTCCTTCTTTTAGAAGCATTAGGACTGCTGAATTGCAATATGCTTTTGGTGTATATGTTGGTAGTATATTCTTCTCCAACGTGTTTCACTCTTTTGAGACCTATGGCCCTTTAGGTCCTCATAATCAAAAGTTTTTCTTTTTTAATATTTAACAAAATGCAAAATTTAAGCACTGTCTTATCAGATAGTCACTGTCCACCATCTTTCAGTAACAACATTATTACATAGCAGAAATGCCTTTGGCAATTTATGTATCTACTCTATCCTATAAGGCTCAAAGCCACAGAGAGGAGACCAAGAGTTTTGCAGTTGCTTGCAACTTTACTAAACTGTAGAAGGTACAATGAAATTCATTACAAAACTGGCAGAATGGGATTAACTGAAAAATGAAAGTTACAGTAAATGCAAACAGATTCCCAATACTATAATTCTAGTATGCAGAACATACACATAATCCGTGCTGCTATTCAGTCTTTAAGTCTTTATGTTGTTTATGAGTTTGGTATATTCCATTGTATCACTATGTATTTTTATATAGTTTAAGTATATCCTAACTCATGTTTATTTCAAAATGTTTTTATTGAAGATTTTCAATAACAAGGTAATGTTATAATAATGAAGTTCAGTTCAATAAAAATTGCAGTCATACAATACAGTATTGGAATGTGTGTACCCCACCACTTGGCTGGGGACAACTTGGGAATAAGGCAATAGCATCAGAGGTAGATATGGATATATACTGAACTTTGGTAAGGTGTAGGAAATGGTAGAGGGGTGTTAAAGAGGGGGAGAACAGGAAGAGGGTAGGGAGAGGAGGAAGAAATTGTAATGGGATGGAGAGAGGATTACCAGTCTAAAATGGATGGGTAGTTCAATTGTTTGAACAAAATCAGGCTTGTACTGAGCAATTGGGATGTTTTAACCAGCTAGTCCATTGGGAATTAAATTTGTATTGGGTGGAGTTGTTGAGGGCTGATCTTTTTTCCATTTCGCATTGCAAATTAAGATCTGTAATTAGTGATTTGAGAGAAAGGGCGGTAGTGGTGTTCCATAATCTGGTTAGAGTGATTTTTGCTGCGAAAAGTATGTGGACAATGATGGCGTGAGAGGTATAGAGGAATTTTTCAATCCCAATGTGTAAAAGCGCGAGTAAAGGATTTGGGGTGTTCACTGTTTGGGTTATTTTGGAGAGTAGTTTTTGGAGTAAATTTTGGGGTTTAAGTGGATGGAAGGGTAAGGTTTCCATTGTAGACCAAATGTTTTCTCCGGTTGGGTTCCACCAAAAATATATTTGGTCCAGAAGAGTAGCGTTATAGTAGGATTTTAAATGTGGAAGGCTAACGCCTTCTTTAGAAGATGGGCCTATTAAGATATTGGTAGTGCATCTAGGTTTTTTAGCGTTCCATAAAAATCTGGAGAATCGATTGCAATTTGGAGAGGAAGGTGTTAGGAACTGGTATGGGGAGCGTGTGAAAGATGTACAGGATATTTGGTAGGATGTACATTTTCAAGGTCGCAACTCAGCCTAATTTGGAAAGTTCTGAGGTGCGTAGGGTGGCAATTTCTTGGGGTATAGTTTTGAGTAGTGTTTTGTGGTTTGATGAGAATAGTTGGTCCGTTGTTGCAGTGAGTTTGATTCCTAAATAGGGGATGTTATTTTTTTCCCAGGAGAAGGAGAATTGTTTAGCAAGTAATATTTGGGTTTGGTGTGGTGTGTGGAGATTTAAGATTGAAGATTTGGGTTCATTGAGTTTATAATAAGAAACCGTTGAGTATTTTTGAAGGTGCGTTCGTATTATTTTGAGGGATTTTGTTGGGTTGGTAATCATCAATATGATGTCGTCTGAAAATAGGCTAATTTTATGTTCAATGTTAAGGTGCTTGATGCCAGTAAATGCCGGGTCATCTCTGAGTTTAGAGGCTAAGGGTTCAATGAGCAATGCAAATATGATGGGGGATAGTGGGCAGCCTTGTCTAGTACCATTGGTGATATCGAAGGGGTCTGATAATGTTCCGTCTGTTAATACTCTGGCTGAGGGGAGGGAGTATAGTGATAGGATGGCTGTTAGCATCCATCCTGTAATTCCAAATTTCTGTAATGTCAATCGCATAAATAGCTAATGTATTCGATCAAATGCTTTTTCTGCATCTAAGGATAAGAGTATTGAGGGTGGATTGGTGTGTTCTAAATGGTGGAGGAGAGAAATAAGTCTTCTGGTGGCATTGGGTGCTTGGCGGCCTGGTATGAATCCTACTTGGTCTGGGTGTATTAAGTTAGGAAGATAAGGGAGTAATCTGCGAGTTATATTTTTTGCATAAAGTTTTATGTCTGTTTTGAGTAGGGAGATTGGTCTATAATTTTGGACCAGTTGCTGGTCTTTACAAGGTTTTGGGATTGTTGTTATTATTGATTGTAGCATGTCTTTGGGGAATATGCCAGTGGTGGCAGTATAGTTAAAGAGTTTGGATAGGTATGGTGCTAGATTAGGGGCAAAAAATTTGTAAAATTTGTTCGTATAACTGTCGTTTCCTGGAGATTTGTTAAGAGGGAGTGTTTTGGTGATATTTTCTATTTCTGTGATAGATATCGGAGTAGATATAGCATCAAGTTGGGATGGGGAGAGTTGGGGGAGTTTGGTTGTGTGAAGAAATTGTTGTATGGATGTTAGTGTTGGTTGGATAGTGTCAGGATCGTTTTTAAGATTGTATAGTTGTTGGTAATAGGTCGCAAAGGCATTAGCTATTTCTTGTGGATTTGTGGTTAAAGTATGTGTGGTTGGGTGATGAACAGAGGATATTTTGGCTTTTAGGCATCAATGTTTAATCATTTTGGTTAATAGGGAGTTAGCTTTGTTGCTCATGGAGTAAAATTTAGTTTTCGTTTTTTGAAGGTTGAGGTTGTATTTATAAAGTAGGAGGGATCTGAGTTTGTTTCTATCCGTGGTGAGGGAAGTAGAGGTTGAGGGGTTTGGGGATGTTTTGTTTAATTCTTCTTTTGTTTTAATTGACATGAGGAGTTTGTCTATTTGTTGGTTTCTTTGTTTAGAAATACGGGCATTTAGTTGAATAAGAATACCTCTCATGTATGCCTTGTAAGTAGACCATAGTATAGGTATAGAGATATCAGGTGATTTATTCATTTCAAAAAACAGATTATGAGCATCTAGTATATGTTTTCTGTGGTCTGGATTCTTCAGTATGGTTGAGTTCAATCTCCATATTCGAGGGATCGTAGAATGTTGATTGTGGTCCAGAGTGATGGAAATTGGAGCGTGGTCTGACCATGTTATGGTGCCGATCTTGGAGGAGGTGATATGTTGTAAGGTCCACTTGTCTGTGATGAAAAAGTCAATTCTGCAATAGGAGAGGTGGGCCGGAGAATAATAGGTGTAGTCTTTTTCTGTACTGTGTTGGCATCGCCAAATGTCATAGAGATTGTTGTTGTGTAGAAAGCGATGAAAAGTATGTTTAAAGGAGCGTTTACTGGAAGAAGAGTCCAGGAGTGGGTTGTTTATGATGTTGAAGTCTCCTCCTAATAGTAGCCTGCCTTGTCTCTGGGTAGCGATGATTGACATTAGTTTGTTGTAGAATTGGAGTTGGTTGGTATTTGGCCCGTAAATGTTGACCAGGGTATATAGGATTTTGTTGATCTTGCATATCAAAATATGGTAGCGGCCTTGTGGATCTGCTAATTCTGAGATATATTGGAATTGGAGGGAGTCTCTTATGGAGGTGATGACGCCGTTCTTTTTCTTGGAGTTGGTTGCCATATATATCGATGAAAAGTGGTCTAAGTTAAATTTTGGAATTTTGGAGGAGGCAAAGTGGGATTCTTGGAGGAATAGAACATCAGTTTTCAAACAGTGAGCTTCTTTTTGCAGTAGAGATCTCTTGTAAGGAGAGTTGAGGCCTCGGACATTCAAAGATGATATGCTAATCATATTGCTGGGTACATACGGGTTGCATGGAATAGGAGAGATGATTCGTAAGTTGTGGAAAAAGAAGGATATTTCTTTGTCGTGGTTTTAAAGGTTCCATAGAGAAGAAGTAGTGATCTTGATATGTTCGCTGGTTTGCGGAGGTTATTTCCGCTTGTAATAGAGGTGTTTGAGGGAAAGGGGGTTGATGTGAGCGACTGGTGGTATGAGGTGGGTAGGGGGTTAAAAAAGACTTGTGAAAAATACAAGTAACATGTGTAGCAGATGTTGCTACTGTATAACGGGGGAACAGAAACATACATGACTCAAGAAAGGAGTCATGTTGACGAAAAACTTGAAGTTTAGAAATGTTCGGTTAGGGGCCGTCTGTCAGTCTTTAGTGGTTTTGAGGTGATACCCAGTGTGTTGGGTAGTAAATGGTGTTAGGGATTTTTGGTTCAGGACCATTCTGCATCCATTTGTTGTAGTCTAGTTGAAGTGGATTGGTGGGAGTCCACTGGTAGGATGTTCCATGTTTTCAGGAGTTCGATGCCTGCTTCTAGGTTTTTGACCGTGTAGAGCCTTCCTTGATGCTTATCGATGAGCTTCGTGGGGAAACCCCATTGGTAGCCGATTCCATGGTTCCACAGCGCTTTAGTTATGGTAATCAGTTTCTTGAGGTTGAGAAGTGTAGCTTTGGATAGATCTGCGAATAATTTTATATTTGCCTGAGATGCCGGAATTGAGGTAGGGTTTCTAGCAGCCGTCATGATTTTTTCTTTCACGTGGTAGAAGTGCACATGCGTTAGGATATCTCTAGGTATTGTGGCCGGTAGGAAAGATGGTTTTGGTATCCTGTGTGCACGATCTATGGCAAGCTCCATGTCTGTTAGAGAAGGGATGAGGTGTATTGCTGGATGTAAGGGACTATGTCACCTGTAGTGATAGATTCCGGTATTCCGCGGCATTTAATATTGTTGCGCCTGGAGCGGTCTTCTAGGTCTTTCAATTTTAGGTTAATTTGTTCTATGTCAGCTCCGTGGTCTGTTTGGGCATCTATGAGGTCATTGTGTGCCGTGAATATTTCCCCCATTTTGTTCTCAATATGGCGGATGCGTCGGTCCTGATTTTGTACCGCGGATGAGATTTGCAATATAGTTGCTGTTAGGTTGTCATGTAGTGTTTGTCGCAGGGATAGTAGCATACTTTTCATTGAGATTTCAGTGATAGGATGATCAGAAGCAGGAAAGTTTTCAATTAAAGATGGAGTAGAATTAGCAGTAATTGTATGAGGATAGGAAGGTTGCTGGTCAGAAACAGATTGTATGTTCAGTCTGGGTCTGGACTTAGCATGACTGCTTGTAGAAGGAGACAGGGGCGGAGAGGACTCAACCGGGTCTCCTGGGTATAGTGGTGCCTTGAGCCTGGGGTCTGCACTGTGTCTCCCTCTGCTTGTGTGAGGAGACTGTCTGCTGAGGACCCGGCGCCATCTTGGATGCAGGGGCTGAGAGCAGGGAAGAAGCTTGTCAGCTTCCCTGGCTGCCCTGGTGATCTGCGGCGTCGGGGCATGATCCGGAGGGTGGCAGGAGCCTCTGTAACCCCTTATGTCTCTGGGGAGAAGCTGCGGTATCCCTGTGTCTAGTGTGAGCCGCGGTTAGACTGACGGCGGGACGGAGCTCTTACTCACAAGCTGTCATCCCGGAGCCAGCCGCGCATGCACCCCCCCCCCCCCAACTCATGTTAATCCCAAATTATGTTATTCTAGCTAGTTTCAGTTTGGCATTCAGGGATCACACAAATTAGAAAAACAAATAGTTTTTTTCACCAGCAAGAGGCCAGATAACCAAACTTATTTAACCAAAAGTTGTACCAAAGTATGCTGAATTTTTCCTTTGAGTCTTTTTGTTGAGTTAGAATAACTGTGGATTATGTCAGCAAGCCACCAACTTCTCCATACAAACTGGGCACAAAGTGCCATATGTACAGCATGTAGGATGAAAACACATTTGAAGCAAATCACTTCTGACTCCACTGACTCTTTTATGCATTTGCCATGCAGAAAGGAAGCCCTCAATCAGTAGACATCTGGAAGAGCTAGAAAAATCACTCCCACTGTTGTATAAAAGACCCCAACGCACGTGTCTATATGACTTTCAGGAACAAGCAACAGCTCTAGTTCCCAGGTGTCCACCTCAAAAAGCCTGCAACTCGGACTTCTTTTATAAAGGCTTGGATAAAATAATGTTGTCCAAATATTGCTTTGTTATAAAAATATTTTTCCTTCTGCAGCATACTGTCATGGAACAAAGAAAGACAATGGCTACATTGTGCAATAGGCAGACTTTATTAAAAAAAAGCAGCTCTTTTCTGGGCTCTCACACCAAGAGGAGGAGGATTACTGCTCTCTCTCACAGTTGTCTTTTATGTGTCTTAATTACCCATTACCTAGAATTTTTATATGGGTACCACTCTATTTCTATCCTTGTCATAAGTTTATATCAATCTAAAGGGAAGCATCCTGACTCCACATTATCAATCATCCAAAGGCTCACTCCAACTACATGCATTTTTTTCCCTCAAAGTGTGTAGGCAGGTTACCTACAGTAAGTTAGCCAGGGGACTAAGTTCATGGGCTTTTCTGGGTCCGGCCCTCCTATCCTATCCTTTGTGTTTATAAAAAGTATAGTGGTTTGGATCCCAGGGGCCCCCGAAGCCTGGAGGGTCTTCAGAGAGCTGCCAAGGAGACGCCGGAGAGACTTCCACCGAACTCGGCTTGGGGAACTGTTTACTGTCACTATGTAGAAGGGCTGTTGGGAGTTGTGGTGCTCTGAGGAACACTGATTTGTCTTCTTGATCCTGACTTCATGGACACCTGTCATTCTGGACTTACCACTCACAGACTTTATCTATGCAGGTAGGCTGGGGTAACCACAGTTAAGATCAGTTAGGGAAAAGACTCTTTGCCTGTTAACCTTTTATACTGAGTTTTATCAATAAAACCTTTGAACCATTGTTTTGCCTGGTCTTAAGTCATTCCGGAGGGGTGTATGAAAGTAACCGGCACAATACACTTAGACACTTGAAGCTTGGGTCAGTTAACTGCTTTGGGACCGCCCACTGTACTTTTACTGCTACAGGGCGGCCCCCTGTATATATACATGATTCTGCATTTCCTGGTAGGGGATACCTGCGCCGCCAATTGCGGCCCCAAGTGTCAATCACGGGGTCCCGGCCATTGATTACCAGCAGGCGCCCGGTGATTACCAGCGATCACCGACAGGGAGAAGGGCTGCATTGTTTACCAACAGCCCTCCTCCCTGACAGTTTGGGCACACTGCTCGGGATGGCTGAGCAGAGCCATCCTGATCAGTGTGCTTACATTGAAGCACACACACCCCACCCCCTAGCAAAACACTCCCATCACACAGTTAACCCTTTGATTGCCCCTCATGTTAACCCATTCCTGCCCAGTGCCATTAGTACAGTGTCAGTGCTTTTTTTTAGCACCCCTCCCAGATAGCGTCATATTGCCCGTCAGTACACCAGTAATCACATTTAACCCCTGCCAGGAACACGCTCAAACACCTTAACCTCCATTGCTAGTATAGTGTCTGAACAGATCATTATCTTTGATCAGATCAGCACTATATATAGGGTTCACATTAGTATAGTGTCTCCAAAAACACAGCGTTAGCGGGATCAGCCCCGGCACCAGCCAGCACCTGCATTTAGCCCCTACGCTTACCCCCCCCCCCTTTCTTCCCCAGCAAGTGCAGTGTCAGTAGGTGACTGTCACTTGATAGATTGCACACAAAACCGCAGTGTTCGCAGAATCCGGCCTGATCTCTGCTAGCACTTGCTGGTAAATTTTGATGACTCTCATATGCATCAGAGTGCCAGTACTAGTGCTGTTGTACCTTTTGGTGAACTGGCAAGCACCAGCGGCCTAGTACATCCTGGTCTTTCACATACCAACACTGCAGTATCACTTGGTAACGTGGCAGATCCCATTTGTGCAGTACAAGCTGGCACGGTGCCAAGCACAAATAATGTCCCGCAGCCACCAAGAATTTGCACACAGGCCTGTAGAGCCCCTAGTATCCTTCCGGATGTGCTTGCAAATCCCAATTGGCAGCCCACAAATCCTGCAGCACCCGTGCTTCCCCCATTCACTGCCCAACCCTGAATTCAGGTGGAAACAGCAAATTTAACTACCCCTCTTGATTTTTTGGAGCTGTTTTTCACGGAAGATCTGTAGCGTTGATTGTGGATCAAAGCAATTTATATGCCAACCCAAACCTTGCCAGACCATTCACATGGAAACCCATTACGGTTTCCAAATTTACATTTTTTTAGGGCCTAACCCTCAACATGGGCATTACTAAAAAAAAATTTATTGCGGTTGTATTGGTCCACAGACCCAATTCATCATGTGACCGTGTTTTCTGCTGCCATGGCCAGGCATAGATATGAGAGTATAATGTGTTTTATGTATTTCAATGACAATACACTCTGTAGTCCTCGGGGTGACCCTGAATTTGTCCTGCTCCACAAAATCACCTTAACAAAAAGTTTGCAGATATCTATACTCCCCAGCAAAAAATCTGCGTTGATGAGTCCCTGATAACTTTTTCTGGCCGGCTTGCATTCAAACAATTTCTCCCCAGCAAGCGTGCCAGATGTGGGGTGACGATGTATAAGACCTGTGAGAGGGCAACAGGCTATACATATAAGTTTGGGATTTACGAGGAAAAATATAGTCACATGGAGACCCCCGGATGCCCAGACTACATGGGGAGTAGTGACAAGATAGTTTGGGACTTGGTGTCATCTTTTTTCCATATGGCTACCACTTATAGGTGGACAATTTTTATTCAAGCGTGCCACTATTTAGACATTTGTACATTCTTGGAATTGGCGCATGTGGCACCGTGCGACCTAATGTGTACCCACCATTAGATGTGGGTGGATGCAGGGCGGTATATTCTAATGGTGGGTATACCACACACTTTTTCTGGCAGATATTTATTCTCTTTTTCTCATTTAGCCCACAGACTGCATACGGAAAAAAAAGAACATAGCATATATACCCAACAAGGACCAGAGACGTACTGGTACATCACTGGAATTTGAATGGTTATACCAGGATGATGCCTACAGCTGCAGGCATCATCCTGGTATCGTTTTATTCAGCCAGCACTCAGCTTTCGTGTAAAAGCAATCCTAGTGGGTAATCAGCTGCAGGATTGCTTTTACAAGCAACGGGAGATGATGCCCCCCCCTCCCCCACTGCCTTTCAGGGCCTTCTCGGGCAGTCCCGTGCCATCGGGGGAACCTGAGAATGCAGCTGGTGTTTCTGCCAGCTGACCATAGACCTGATTGGAGACCAGAATGGTGGCAATCATCTCTATAGTCTAAGAAATCGGAAGCTATGACCATTTTATCACTTCAGTTTTGCAGGATATAAACAGCGCCATTTTTAAATTGGGAAAGCATCTGATCACACTGATCTTGGTGAGATTAGATAATGTAAGGGCAGAGGAGATATCTAGAGTCTGATAGAACCCAGATATCTCAAAAAAGAATATATGACCATGCCCATTGAAGTTATAGGGGATATTTGCATTCCCTGTGATAGCAATAAAATTGCTAGAAAAAAATTAAAGGGATAGTGTAAAAATTATTTAAAAAATCAAGATAACTTTTAAAAAATCACCCTCGACCCCCCCACATGCGCACCTGCGTGCACGAGCGTTGACCCTGTTCCGGTATGTAAACAGCGGTGCACCATGCATGTGAGGTATCGCCATGAACATCAGATCAAGGGCAGTAATTCTAGCACTAGACCTCCTTTCTAAATCTAAAATGGTAGCTTGTAAAGGCTTTTAAAGAGTTGCCTATGGATATTAAAAATGTATGTAGATTGTTGCCATTGCACAGCGCATGCGCAGTTTTAAAGCATGTCACTTTTACTTGTCTATTTTACTTGTCTATTTACTTGGCATACCATCATCTTTTATAAATTACCAAATAATTGGCCAATATATTGTGTTTTTGTGCATTAAAAGTAAAAAAGTGTATTTTTTTCAAAATATTTGCATATGAAAAATCACTGCTCGAGTACTTTGTGACATAAAAGATTGCAGCACCCACCATTTTATTCACTAGGGTGTCTGCTTTAAAAACATATTTAATGTTTGGGGGTTCAAAGTAACTTCCTAGCAAAAAATAAAGATTTTTTTCATGTGAACAAAAAGTGTCAGAAAAGGCTTGGTCTTCAGGTGGTTAGAAGAGTGAATGATGTGTGGCATAAACTTCCAATGCTTGGAATAAAATGCCCCCACCCCCCAAAACGACCCCTATTTTGGAAAGTAGACATCCCCAACTCTTTGCTGAGAGGCATGTTGAGTCAATAGAAGAATTTATATTTTTACCACAAGTTTTTGGAAAATGACAAAAAGAAAATTAAAATTGTCACCTAAATAATTTATTGCTCACACATGCCATGGGTTTATGTGGAATTACTCCCCAAAATACATTCTGCTACTTCTCCCGAGTATGGGATGCCACATGTGAGAGACTTTTTGGCAGTCTAGCCAAGTACAAGACCCCAAAATCCAATAAGCACCTTCAGGCTTTTAAAGGGCTTTATTTCCTCATTGCACTTCCTGTCACAGTTTTGGAGGCCCTGAAATGCCAGGATAGCACCAAACCCCCCCCCAAATGACCCCTTTTTGGAAAGTAGACACCCCAAGGAGTTTGAAAAAAAGCATGGTGAGTATTTTGCTGATTTCATTTGATTTTCCAAAACATATTTTGGTTTTTATAGCGCCAAATATAAAAAGCACACAGGTGAAAAAATACCACCGAAATAAAGCTCTATTTGTATTAAAAAAAGTCATAAATTTCATTTTTGGACCGTATTGCAATTGTCAGTTAAACTAGTGCAGCGCTGTATAGCAAAAAAATGGCGTAAATTGCAGTATCTATACCATAGTTTGAAGATGCTATAACTTTCATGCATAGCAATCAATATACACTTCTTGGGATTTTTTTTTACCAAAAACGTAGCAGAATACATGTTGGTCTAAGTTTATGACTAACTTTGAGTTTACTATATATTTTTTATACCCGAAAGTAAAAAATATTGTTTTTCTTCAAAATTGTATGTCTTTTTTTGTTTATAGGGCAAAAAATAAAAAGCGCACAGGTGATGAAATACCACCAAAAGAAAGCTCTATTTGTGTGAATAAAGGCCGTACATTTTGTTTGGGTAAAGCATTGCATGACCGCGCAATTACCGGTATCAGTTGAAATAGTGCAGAGCCGAATAGCAAAAAAGACTTGGTCATTAAGGAGGGGTAAATCCTCGGGAAGGCAAGTGGTTAAAGCACATTGGGGAATGAAGTGCAACTCTTTAAGAGTTAACATGGTTTGGAAAAGAAGGAAGTGGTTGTCAAGAGTATCCAGTATAAGTACAAGTAGCCTGTTGTGAAGAATGGTGCCTGTGCTAGGTGAGTTGTCCTTCGGTAATGAGGGGGTTGCTTCTGGGGCTCCATCTCCCATAGCAGTGGGAACAGATTAGCGCCACAGAGGCCTTTGGCACAGCCACCAGGTACAGTAAGATGAACTAAGTGCATGCATGAGGTCCATGCTATGTGCATGGTGGGACCCTGGACATGGTGGGATTCTGTCACTAAGAGTGAGGTGATAGAGGTACATTGGACGGGTGCACTGGGCAAAGCCTTAGTGTGTCCTTGCTAAATGCAACACTTGCAGTCAGGGTGTGCATTAATACGGGACCGGAAGTTAGCTGGAAGCCGGGTTATTTTCCCAATGTACACAATGTTCGGCTCATCTCTAAGTCGGAGGACCACCTAAAGATTGACTTTGCATGAAAGTGGTCCCTGCCTTGTCCTGGGGCATTGATGAGCGTGACACAGCCATAAGTACCCCATGTGCAGGATGAGTGACCCCCCACACCATGCCTAGCGTAGCCCGGAAGAATATAATAACCCCTCCACCCCCTCACATTTTGGCACCCAACGTGGGGCACATGGAGGGCACATGGAGGAAGGCCCACTTACCCTCACAAGTATGTGTGAGATTCAGTTGACAGTTGAGTATCATGTAACCAAAGCAGGTACAACATTAAATGCTTGGCTTTTTTTGGTTGCCCAAACTGGCAAAAAAACAAAACTAGGTCTGAAGTTGTATGGGATTCTAACACACTAGACTTGCATCTCTCAGCTGCTAACACTCTTTCTGACCAAAGCCAAATAGTTGCTACAAATCTCAAAAAGAACACCGCTGCACTACAGTGTCAATATCAGTGCATTAAAGTATAAGTTAAAGTATAGTTTCTAACTTTTCTCCACAGGTGTTTTTCCTACAACTAGATGTAAGGTCTGCTTTTTTTTATATAAAAAATAGAAAACTATAACATTTTAAAGCAAAAACACAGCAAATACTAGCATTGTAGATTTGCATCCCCCTTACAATAGGCAACCCTCTTTCCCATGGAGTATTATCACTCATTCTGGTTGAGGGAACATCTCTTTTGCCTAGATAGGACAGCCAGTGTGTCAAGGTCCTACCTTTTCCCAGAGGTTATGTTACTCCATGTGCTAGCATCCATCTTGGATTTCTGCTGAGCATGATGGGAATCTTTTATGCCTTCAGGTCTCTGAGGTCCATCCCCCAGAGGGGTGTGGCTGAGTACATATAAGCCTGGGATCTGCACATGCTCTTTGCACTTGTGTCTTGTGTCTTTGTCTTGCTACAGCTCTGTGTATACGCTTGTGACTCTTCTGGTATTCTGACTCGGCTTGTGACTAAGACCATTCTCTGCGTTTCCCTTTGATCTGACCTTCCGTTGCTGAACCCGGCCCGTGACCTGTGATTCTCTGTCTACTGTTCTGTACTGTTTTGTCCCGTTGTTATTGACCCGGCTTGTCTGACTACGCTATTGTCATTTCTCACCAACTACACGCCATTGGCGGCGGCCATTACCGCAGCTGGGGTGTCTCGGGGGCCGCGACCTGGTCCCTGGTTGCGTCAAGTCCATCCCCACCATCAGGGGCCCTGGTGAAGGGCAGCCTGGGACTTAGACTCCGCGCCCTGAGGGACTTCAGTCTGTTGGTGGTGGTTGTCGTCAGCCAGTGCGTTACCCTGCCACTAGGCCTACCTGTCCGTTCCACAGCCCTGCCCTGACATTGTGCCTGCAAAATAATGTTCTTTATTACAATTCTCTAGTGCATCTATTCATTTTACAGGTTACTGAATGTAGAACCAATATCCACACTGGGAGTAGGAAGGATTTGTTGAAGCTCCTGGTTCATCACTTCTGGATAATGAAAACTCCACAGTACCTTTGTTTACTTCAAATCAATTATAACCCCATTGGTCACTGGGCCTGTTAGCATTAGAAGCCCATAATGCCTTTTTTATTTACTTTATTGCTTTCCAGTGATTGAGCATGAACTCTTTAGTATCACATCTGCTGAGTTTATGGCAGTTGTGAACATTGCTCTTATCAGTCTCATAGCTGCCTCCTTAGTGACTTGCTTGAATTTATTACAAAGCATATAGCTGTAGTCTAGTGGCATATCACAGGCTAACTAGAGTCTCTAGGACATTCCACTTCCACTGGCTGTCCACCGATCTCAGAAGACTTTTTGGTTGACAGCTGTGGGATTAGAATCTTAATTTCCAGTGCACTAATGTCTCCAATGTACCATTTGTCTAGTCTTTGGATGACTAATTTCCTGTTGGGTGTGACCGGAAGCAGTTTCATCCTTTTGTCATAAGAAAGCCACCTTTTTATGTTTTGACACTAGGTTCCACAGATCTTTTACAATAGTTTACTACTCTGCATAAGATGTAGTAGCATTGGTGCTAAACATAAGGTTGTCACTTTTTCTGGGAAAAAATGTTAAATGCTAACCAATTTTAGGATAAACAGGAAAACTACTGTAATAAACAGCACAGGAAGCTGGATACTGCCATGAAGGACATATAGCAAGCAATAAATAAATACATTTCGGACAATAGATAGAAGGTCTTTTTGTGTGCTTTGACAGCAGAATCGAAAATACACAAATTCCTTAACATGCCTGGAGGGATGCCTTAAAGCTGCATGAGGTGTTTCAGAAAAGTAAAACTTCCACTAACAGTCTCAGTGGCAGCGTACCATACCTGGACAATTTCCATGAAGATGATACAGCAGTGTAAAATTGGCTAGTAGTAGGAAATTTTTAATTAGGGAGATCTGGCCAAAATATACCAGAGAATAGAGAGAAAGAGCACAGGTTGGGGTTTTCTTACAAGAATTAAGATAATACAGAGGATACAGCAGTGTAAAATTGGGCAGCATCAAGACAGTTTTAATTTGAGATAGCAGCCTTAACTGATGTATGCCAAAGGCTGGCCATACATTATACAATTTTCTTGTACAATTCTCTTTTAGATTTACCAAAACCTTATAATATGAAGTCAAATCAAAACACTTTCAATTTGTATGCAATCAGACAGGCTCTTGCACTGCATAGTTAAAGGTAAATCAAAAAGAAATTGAACAAAACAATGTATGGCCAGCTTATCTTTTTTTTATCTATGGGGATAATGAGGGTAAGTGTGTGTGAAATAATGTGATGTGGATTAGGTGGTCACTGTTTTATGTACTTACTTTTTTAACTCTCAAATGATGCAGCAACATGCTGCAAACAAAAGGCAGTTCCTTGAACAGACGGTAAGTAACAAATGAATGCTCCACTATGAGCACCCCAAAAAGCTCTATCAACATAAAATAAAATGAATGTCCACTTTTTTTCAAAGGTAAGCCTTGCAAAACGCTGTTTAACCTCAAATAAAGGCCAAAGAAAATAAAAACCAATAAACCCTGGAAATAAATGAAATCCCCAAAATGCTTGAAACAAAAGCTAATTTTTTTAAATGTGATCCTTGCAGCAAAAATAATAGGAAATAATAGAAGGCAGCAAAGCAGCAGATGCCGTAAAAAAATTGATTTTTTTCTACTAACTTACTAACTGTAAAATCCATTTCTTTGAGTACATCATGGGACACAGAGCAGGCTATAAACATAACTATCTAGGTTATGTGCCACCTATAGGTTAACAGACACAAAAACAGACAGGAAGTTCTCCCCTATATAACCCCTCCTACACACGAAGTCCCTCAGTTTTGTAGCAAGCAATGAACTCCCAGAAAGAGGGGGGACCTCTGCCTCCTGTGATATACTCAAAGAAATGGTAAGTAAGTAGAAAAAATCCAATCTTCTTTATTGTACATCACAGGAGCAGCCTATAAACAAAACTACCTGGGATGTCCCAAAGCAATACAATTGAGGGGAGGGAGACACACATCACAGAAACCACCACCAGTCAAAGGACCTATTCTGCCACATGTAACACACTGGAGCCAAAGGCAGTATCCTCTGTAGCTCTGACATCTACTTGGTAGGACCTTGTGAACGGATGAACTGAAGACCAGGTAATGGCCTTGCAAACCTGAGCCACCAATGCCTGATGGCGAATCACCCAAGAGGCTCCTTCACTTATGATAGAGTGTGCTTTTCCCCGAAAGGGTGGGGCTTTACCCTTCAAGACATAAGCCTGAAAGATTACCTGGTGGATCCAATGGGAAATAGTTGTCTTGGATGCTGCTTCTCCTTTCTTGGGCCCTTCCGGTAGCACAAACAAGGAATTTGGCCTTCTGAATCGTGCCAACCTTTCCAAATAGATTCTAACAGCTCGCATTACTTCCAAAGAATGCGGCGACCTTTCTCCACCAGCTCGAGGATTTGGAAAAAAGGATAGGACAATGTCCTGATTCAGATGAAAATTTTAAACCACTTTAGGCAAGAAGGATGGATGAGGATGCAACACCACCTTATCATGATGCAAAATCAAAAATGGCTCCAAAGTGATTGCTATCAAGGAAACCACCTTCTGAGTTAAAAGGACTAGTGGATCATTGTAAACAAGTTCAAAGGGTGGCTTCTGCAAGACTGTCCATACTAAATTAAGTCCCAAGAGCACAAGGCCAGGCTTACAGGAGGGACCATATGCAGTTTCACCTGCAAAAATGTGCGAATCAGATTGCAAATCGGTCATTGGAAAAATATGGACACAGCTGAAATCTGGCCCTTAATGGTGACTAAGGCCAACTTTATCTCCACTCCTGACTGGAGAAAGGAGAGAATTCTTCCAATCCCATATTTCCAGGGATGCCATATTCTGGCCTCACACCAGGCAAAGTAAGATTTCCGAACTCTGTGATAGATGTTCCTGGAAACCGCCTTCCTGGTGTTCAGTAGTGTAGAGATCCCTGTGCCTGAAACCCCCTGATCCCTCAAGATTTGGGTTTCAATAGCCAAGGAGTCAAATTTAGTGAACGTAAAGCAGGATGAAATATTGGCCCCTGAAGCAGTAGGTCCAGCCGAGCTGGAAGAGACCATGGACCGTCCACAGCCATCCTCAAGATATCTCCATATGAACCCCTCCTTGGGGCTACCAATATCACCCGAATTACCTCTTCTTGAATCCTGCATAAGAAATGTGGGAGAAGCTGAATTGGGGGAAAGTCATAAATTAGGGAGAACCGGTCCCAAGGAATCACCATATTGTCTACTTGTTGTTGAACTTGGATGACAATATATCTATATCTAGGGTTCCACAACGCTGGAAAATTACACAGAAAATTTCAAGGTGCATGGACAAACTCCCCCGGAACTAACTGCTGGCAACTGAGAAAATTCACATGCCAGTTCTCTACCGACCAGAATGTGTACTGCTGATAGAAACAGCATAATATGTAACTCTGCCCCACGACATATGGTTTACTGCCTCCTAAGTCGACCAGCTCCGTATATCAACCACCAAGGCGGCACCATGCCTTTGTGGTTGATATAAGCCATGGTCATGGCATTGTCCAACCTGAATCTTGACCAGATACCCATACCATTTGATCGACCAAAATTTCAGAGTAAGGCGCACACTGCCCGAAGCTCCCAGACATTGATGGGCAGACTGTTCTCCAGATGAGACCACCTTTCCTGGACTGTGGTTCCCTCCAGAACAGCCCCCAACCTAAGAAGCTTGCATCTGTGGTCACTATACTCCAAACCACCAAAAGAAAAGATTTCCATTTTTCCAAATTCCAAGACACCAACCACCATTTCAGACTCTTTCGTACCCTGGGGGTTAGAGACATACAACAATCTACAATCTAATGCTTAGGCCTTCTTGTTCCAGACAGATAGAATGTTCCCCTGCAAAGGTCTGGAGTGGAACTGTGCATAATGAACTGCCTTGAATGAAGATACCATCTTCTCCAGCACCTTAATGCAAAGGCACATAGAAGGACACCTTTTGTTCCTTAAGACCAGAATTTGCTCTCATAGGAGCACAGCTCTTTCCCCAGGGCAGGAATACTTTCACCTGAACCATATCTAGGATCAGCCCCAAGTATTCCAAACTTTGAACTGGCTCCAAGGCCGAATATTTAAAGTTTAGAACCCAGCCTAGGCATTTCAGAAACCATACTGCAAGAAGCACATTCTGCCTTAGGCCTTGAACCAACTGTTCCATGAGCAATAGATCATTCAGATATCCTAACACCAATACTCCCTGAGTTCTTAGCAGGACCAACACAAGAGCCCGAATTTTTGTGAACACTCGGGGTGCTGTGGCAAGCCTGAAAGGCAGAGCCACGAACTGAAAATGGCGACCATCTTCTGAAAGCTGCAAAAACTTTTCATGAGGCTGAAAAATCAGCACATGCAAGTATGCATCCTTGAAGTCTATGGATGCTATAAAGTCCCCGGCTTGTATTGAAGCTACCACTGAGCAGACTGATTCCATCCAAAATGAATGAACGTTTAGAAATTGGTTCAATACCTTGAGAACTAGGATAGGCCTTAGTTTTGGAACTGTGAACAGGTTTGAGTAGAAGCACTTGAACTTCTCGCTTATTGACACCGCCACAAATACTCCCAGAGACAACAACTGATCGAGTGCTTGAAATAAGAAATTTATTTTTTAGCTGATTTGAGGGTATGTTGGATCTAAAAAAACAGAGAGGGGGCATAACCTAAAATTTTAGTTTGTACCCTTGTGAAATCGTGGAAATGACCCACTCATCCTGGATTACCTCTCTCCAAGCACTTGAAAAAAACAGAAGTTCCTCCCCACCCGCACAAGTGGGGGGCCCCTTCATCAGGAGGACTTAGCACCTGCTTTAGAGTGCTTTTGAACCCAGGGCTTTTCTGTTCTTGCCTTGCAACTTGCCTCTAGTATCAGATGCTTGTGAGCACCAGACCCTTTAAAGGATGGATTCTTGGCTTTCCTTTTAACTGGCAGAAGCGCACTCTTTCCCCCGAGATTTTTTGGATACACTTATCCAAATCTTTGCCAAACAGGCACTCGCCATGAAAAGGAAACCGGGTTAGCAATGCAGTGACCCAAGAGAGTAGTAGGTAACCTCAGAGGCATCCTGTCAGAGATTGAACCAACAACCTCTGGGACTGAGAAGCAGACACTGGCAGGCCCTTCTCAGGAACTGCCCTTCAGAAGCAGAGTGTTCTGCTTGGCCTTCCTCTAATTTATCAGTCACATCCTCCACCCATTCTTGCTCAAACACAGGAGGATCAAGGGTGGGGGATCTTTCATGCTTCTTATCTCCCTGTTTTACAGAAGCAATCATGCCAGTGATTTTAATCTCCAAACCAGCCAATACTGATGTCAAATCATCTTTAGTAACATATCCCAAAGTGGATGCACCAGTCATTGCCACAATGAAGGATAAACGCAGTGGCTCAGATTGGGCTGTCCCTTATGATCTTTTATCTGAGCTACCACAGCAGAACATTGACTAGGTTCCTCAGGACCTGGCAGTGCAGCACATTTGCCCCTTCCTGCTGCATTTCCCCCACTCTGTTTTCTTGAAGACATTACTTATTCCAATGCAAACTGCCAGTACTGCTAAGGCTTGTGATAAATTACGCTTGCTCTCCTAGCAGATCACTCCAATTAGGATAGGCTGTATTCCAGTCAATAGCAGCTATCACAGCCCAACAGCCAGAGGCAAAACACTAACCAAGCCCTCAGTCTGGCCTAACCACCAGTACTATGAACCCCAAATACATGTGCCCATAAGGATAGCCTGCTCTGTGTCTCTCCTGCAGCTGACTGGAGTCCCACATGTATGTACACAACCACATGAGAAAGATGGCTGCTCACAGCTTCTGGTCGCTACTCCGCATGTGCAGACGTGCTTCTTGCACACCTGCCACGCATGCTTCCCAGGAAGATGGCTGCATGTGCCAGTGTATGCACCCCGCGGGCCAGGCGGCGGGGCCGGAACTCTCCTCATCCGATATTACTGAGAGATGCAGCAACAAAGCAAGCCAGACTTGAGCAGACGGGTCTGTACAACAGATGCAGAGCTACTAGAGAATGTAGCGACATTTATCTTAACTCATGCCAATCTAGGAACACAGAGCTGGCTCCTCTGCTGCCCTCTGGTGGCCAAGACTGTGGACAGGTTTATTACAGTCTGTGTGCTACTGTAAATATTAATATTATTATTATTATACAGAATTTATATAGCGCCAACGGTTTACAATGTAAGAGAGACAGTATAATTACAATACATTTCAGTACAAAAGGAATAGGAGGGCCCTGCTCGTGGAGCTTACAATCTAAAGGAAGGGGCAGGTGATACAAAAGGTGATAGCTGCGGGGGATGATCTGGCGGAGGTGATTCAAGTACAGTTCTTAGGTGTAGGTGGGGTAGGCTTCCCCGAAGAAGTGAGTTTTCAAAGATCACCTAAAGGCAGACAGGGTGGGGGCTGATCGGACATGCTGTGGTAGTAAGTTCCAGAGGATGGGAGAGGCTCTGGAGAAGTCCTGGAATATAGACTGCCTCAGTTATATGAGGGCTGTATGCTACAACAGTTTGCCGCCTACAACACATAATACAGAAAATATGCTACTCACCAAGCCGGCCGCAGGATTTTGTCCAACAGACAATAAATCCATTCTTCAACCATGACGTTGGGATTTGTCATAAAAGACCTTCAAGGACTCAGTTCTCCTATTGTTTCCTGGGGTCCCTTGTCTTGGATCTGTATAGCACCCTGCCTTAAAGCACCTTGGTCAGAAAACAAATTGCACAGGGTTTCGTTACACCCTGAGTCTTCCATCTTCTCAACAGGGTCGGGTACCATCTTTTTTAGTGTCCAGCCATTCAAATGGATCCAATTATGTAGTCCCTTGCCTAATTAGAACCTTTTTGAGACAGCACTCTCACAGAGAGCTGAACTTCAGTGAGCATCACCTTCAAGACACTGCAAGGGACTTCTTGTGTAAGAGGGGTCATATAGGGGAGGACTTCCTGTGTGTTTTTGTTTGCCAGTGTCCATTTGCCTATAGGTGGTGCATAACCCAGATAATTATACATGTAGCCTGCTATGCGTCCAGTGATGAACTATAAAGAAAGCTAGCAATCAGAAACAAAGTGCACTTTCCTATCTATCCCTAATCTCGCACACTTATAATATAATACTTATAATAATAACAATAATTATACAGGATTTATATAGCGCCAACAGCATTTTACAGTAAAAAGGGAGACAGTACAATTACAATGCATTTCAATACAGAAGGAGGGCCCTGTAAATGGAGCTTACAATTCACTAACACTATGGCTGCTCTGTGTCCTGGAGGTTGTCTTAACTAGAAGCCCCTTTACTGGCCCTTTTACTGGCCCTTCAAATGCATTATTGATTAAAAACTTTGTCCCAGGCAAATCTGCATATACTGTAAATATGCAGAGATCAAGAACCTTGCACCCATAGGATGTATATCTAACCCATGGTAGAGAAAAACTCGAATCTCAATACTTTTAATTAGGACTCTAAGCCAACCATTGTACTTGTAGGAATGTTCCAGAGAGCTTTTTATTTTCTTTTACAGTTTTTCTTTTAATAGCACTTTTTGAATCCTTGCTGTAGTCGGTCTGTAAGCCAACTTTCCAAATCCAATTCTCAGTTAGATCCTGCAGCAGATTTGCAAAATACGGTAAAGTTTTGCTTTCTTTACGATACATTTTGGTGAACTTCCTTCACAGCACATTGGCTAGAGTGGCATCACCGTTAATTTTTCTATGTACAACCAGGCAGCTGGGGTCTGTTCACATCATTGGCTCATTTTGTTGATTCTTTACACTTAGCTCTCTTGACTAGGATACCTTAATGCATTATCTTAATCTCACTGCCCTTCATTTCCTGTGCTGGGTCCTCCCACACTGCAGACTTCCCTTCAGTGTTCACGCATCTAGTGCAGTGTTCACTTTATAGGGAACATTAAGGTAGAACACATTTGAGCACCACAAACTTACAATGCTATTTAATTTATTTTTAATATTCAAAGCAAATCCACACATCCATCCATGTCACAATTTTGTTGGGAAATTACTTTAAAAAAACATCCCTAGCACTTCAAGCTGTGGCCCTCGAGTAAGGGCAGATGATTCATGTAGCATTTACTTCCAGGAATCCATCTGCCTTTAGTTCAGACATGCGGGCAGGAAGGCATACTTAGCTGAGAAAGCCCCTCCTCCAGAGAAAGGAAATAAAATTGCCAATGAAGCCCCCTGAGATGTATGGCATCATTTTGGCCTAGACCAGAAACCAGAAAGAAACTAAACAAATACAGAAAACAAATTTAAGACATATAAGTATAATATACTCTGTCTTTTTATCTATTTACTAATGCTAGCAGCATTAGGAATAAAATAATGAATGTTGACTGAGAGAGTTTAGTTCTGCTTAGGGGAGTGTGGTCATGCATGCTGTTATGTTTGTGGATGTCGATGTGCATTCTAATTGGACCAGCTTTTTTTTCCAGAGCAATTTTTGACACTCACAAGTTGCCCATCATAGAGTTTGTACTTTAGAGGTGTGGCTTTTTAGGACTTTGAATTGACTTCAGTCACTGATCTTAAAAGTTTTAACTTATGTAGTCTGTCCTGACTTTGACTGTGCTTATCCCTTGTTCTAGATTGATGTTTGGTTCTGGTTATCCCTGACTTTTGGCCGCTACTCCCGATTGTATTTCTGCCTCAGCCTGTGGCATTGACTCCACTTAGATGGACATGTCCTTTAGCCTGTCTAAGGATTCACTATTCATTGCTCCCCATTTCCTAGTCCCTCTTTGCTGGGGAACTCCTTATTAAAACCAGATAATCTGGGGCCTTAGTTCCTGGGGGCAATCAAGTACCAGTATAACTGCATGTCCTTGAAGGGTGGCTGGTATAGGTTCTAGCTTGATACAGCAGTAGCTATCTGGTTTTAAAATGACACGGAATTACAGAATAAACTAATGTGTAAACCCAGCAATCAGTAATGTAACATTGCCAAAGCTTACAACCATGAAACATGTTTCATTTTCATTTTGTTTTATATATATTATAAAAGTAGTGTCTGCCTGCACCCCACAGAGGATTCTTTCTTGTACCTTCTAGTCTATGTGTGTGAGCAGTGCACATACATTGCCCTTAGGTGCACTGCTCTCCTGAAACTAAAATTCATGACACTATCTGAGCCTACCCTTTTTTCTTTCACTTCAGGCTGGTACCTTCCATGTCTGTCAACAAGGACAAGCATTTAGGAATCTATCTCAGTTATTTTACTTGTTAGTGCTGGATGCTTCGGCACACTTTACAGTCCATGTCAGGAGTGAACAGCAAGGAGTAGCCACCCCCACACAGGAAGCTTCAGTTTGGAAGATTTGAAGCCCTGTAGGGCTAAATTTATTATTTATTAGAGGTACTTATTTAGCACTGTCCATTTACGCAGCGCTTTACATATATATTGTACATTCATAATAGTCCCTAACCCTCTAGGGATATACAATCTAGGTCCATAACTTATATTCATACATACACATACTAGGGTCAATTTAAACAAGAACCAATGTCTTTGGAGTGTCGGAGGAAACCAGAGTACCCAGAGGAAACCCACACAGGCACAGGGAGAACATGCAAACTCCAGGTAGGTGGTGCCGTAGTTGGGATCCAAACCAACGACCCTAGCATGTCCAGGAGGAAGTGCTAACCATTCAGCCACTGAAGAGTTTTTAAGGCATATCTAAATCCAAGAACAAAACTTGATAGTATTGTAGCTTACTGGTCCTTAGATATGGTGGCTTCATTCATTTTTGCTTTTCACACTTTTCTCCTTTATTCTAACCTGGTAATTCTGGTTCTAAAAAAAACATACTGAGAAACATTGTCACTCTAGGACAGGGAGTGTGTTAGGACTACATAACACTGTTTTGGCCTCTATCACACAGGTGGCCAGGGGGCAATAAAAACAGGAGGCTTTTTGTGGTTTGTTCCATCACTGTCTGCCCACCTGAATATTAACATTACAGCCTTACAGGGCTGTTCACATACTGCAGCCACAGCATATTTTACAGGCAGCACCGCCTGTCAACAAGAGAAAAAGAGGGATACCAATCAGCCTCATAGTGCAGCTTATTTTTATATATTAAAAACAAAAACAGCAATATATGCACTCACATGCCCAGGCGATGCAATATAACTTTGGGGAGACTCAGGGCTAGGTTAACAGATCCTAAAGCTGCAGCTGCTGTAGGATGCAGAGACTGTGAATGCACAGGGAACCACCAATGTAGTAGCCAGAATAGGTGCTTCAAGTGAATATCCAAATTACCTCCTGCTTGTGTCCAGATCGCATAGAATTGTGGAAAACTCATTTTTGGGAGAAGATCCTCTCCTTAATCAGTCTCTGCCTATCAGACCTGCCAACTGAGATTAATGCGTTGCAACCACATGCAATGTACATGATTGTGGCATAGTAGTGCAGCATTTATAGGGTTATACCAGGCAGCGAGGAGGATGAAAAGTGATCTGAAATTGGGCAGAGGATACTGCAGGTGTAAAAAAGCCCTAAATAACGCATCCCTCTCTTCTCCATAACAGCAGGAGGTGTTTTCTAGTCCACAGAGATAAAGGGACAATGGTAACTGATACCAGTCCAGAAGCAGAATATAGGATGTTATCAGCTCACAAGATTACTGACTGGATGAAATCCTATTTTTGCACTTGTTAAACGGATATTTAATGGTATATTTAACAGACCAAAAGGGTGCAAAAAAGAGAAATGATTGTTAAAGTTTACATCCACTTTAACGTGTATAGTCAGCCTATACAAAAAAGTTATTTGTATTATTTGTGGAAACTATTAGATCACCAGTAAAGAAAGCTGACGGAAGAGCAGCAGAGAAAAGAAGGAAGGGAAGATAAAAGCAAACCAAGAAAAGCAGATGGACAGATTGAGAGATAGTAAGATGAGAAGGGGGATGAGAGTTTGGAGAAGAGGGGAGGAAAATAAGTTTGAGAAAGGAGGAGGAGACGGGAGGGGAAGGGAAGACTGAAAGAGAAGTTTCAGCACACAGGGAATATTGCTGAGCTTCAAGGGATTTTTTCTACAATATGGATTCAAAATCCTATGTCTGAGGAAGGTCAGCTTCATAGAGAGGTAAGTCTTGAGTGCAGAGTTTGGCTGATGTGTGCCCTGTATATTGGCAGAGACAAAGGGCAATGGCCACACTTATGATGGGCAGCATCTCCTGTTCTGAATGGGCATGTTACTTCCACTCACCATCAGACACAAAGAGGATCTCCTGTGATGAGTGATTTACTTCTTGCTTCTAATATTAGTCTATGAGACGTCTGTAAGCTTGACTTATAACTTAGGAGGCTCTGCAGTTTCACCATTAACGTGAAATGTGACGTCTCACTACTTTTAATAACAGTATGATAACATTATTGTAAAACTGATTAAGTTGGCAGGATTTAAAAAAGATCTATACATCACCTACTATGTGCAGTGCATGCAATGGTTAATTCATTACCCTATTTAAGCTAAATTGGAGTTTATTAAGATTTTTTTTGATTTACTGCTTGCCACATCGACTGAACAATTTGCTAGAATGAGTCATTTCATATCAATGGTTAAAGTCAAAGTGTAATAACACAACCGTCCTAGCTAGCCTTTTCATGTGCCTCTTTCTGGAGGTCCTCCTATGGAAACAGTCTCTGCTAAAATAATTACATCACATCTGCCAGCTCAGGGAATTTAGGGATTGCTGCATGTAAAAAGGAAATGGAGACTATGTTATATTCATCAGAGCACATTGTACAACCAGCAACTATTTTCTGCCTGATTTTTTGAGTTGTGTACACTCTCTGGTGTTTCATAAGAAAATATATTGCCGGAATTTGCAAGCAAATGAAAATAAGCTTTGGTGGAACTATTTATTTATGTAGCTTTGAAGTCATATGCATCTTGTTTGGAGTCTCTTTTTTATAGGGTAAAACGCAGGTTGTTGTAATCAAAGTCCAGGCAGGCAAACAAATTCAGTACAGAAGTGCAAAGCACAGTCATGGTGTGCAGTAAGCTATAGTAGCCATTCAGATCTCAGTTCACTGAAATAAGAGCAATGAAAACAAAACATTTTTTTGTCTTGTCGAATATGCCTATAAAGTTTGATCAAGATTAGCGCATACTGTACATTACATTAATAAGAAAACTGGCAGGCAAATGTGACATAACTAAAAAGAACAGCTTAGTGGTTAGCATGTGTGCCTTGTAGCACTAGGGTCATTGGGTCTGGATCCCAACCAAGACATTACCTCCATGAAGTTTGCATTTCCTCTCTGTGCTTGAGGGAGTTTCTTCAGATACTCCAAAGACATGATTGGTAGGTAAATTGTAAGGTATGGGTCTATAGGCATATGAGATAGGTACCTTAGATTGTAAGCTTTTGAGGGCAGAGACTGATGTGAACGTACAATATGTAAATTGCCGGTGCTATATAAACATTTATAACTAATAAATGGTAACCTGGCCTTAAAGGTAAAAAAAAGAAGTAGCCAATAAAAATCAATCAGCAACCAAGGGTAAAAACAGATGTTACTTTCTTTTTTATATCACCCTTTCTTTTTCTATAGCCTTTTGTACAGACATTAGTACATTTAATTGCAGCATTATCAAATGCATTAAAAAGCTTTTTGATTCATAAACATTTCATGTTGCTTAATTGCTTGCATATGAGTCTCCCCCTCCCCTTCCAGTGACATTTCTCTACCCACTTACTGGCCTTTCTAAACAAGTTGTGCGTTATGAGAAAAAAGGTTGTACGCCCAAGGCCCCGGGTATTGCATAGGTCCAAGTGTGCAGCTGGAAATCCTAGCATGTATGTACTTGCCGATACTGAGGTAGGAGACCTGTCTGGTCAGGCTCATCACCTAGTGACACATTAAATATCTTTATTAACTTCTTCTTTACCATTTTGTGTGAACTAGTTAAGAAATATGCATATGTATATTCAAACTTAGATTTGTAGAGTAGTTTGTCTACAAACTCATTAAGTGCAAATCTGTATCTGCCCCTATAGATAGAAAATGCACTCGGAATCCAGATCCTGTTTCTTTCCTTTACATTCCTTTGTGTAGCCTGAGGTCTGTTTGAAACACTTTAAAATACCACAATGGAATTAGTCTCTGCCATGACTTCACTGTGTTTCTTGCATGTACAGCACAAATTAAGTACAAAGACACCCCTGCAGCATTTGAGACTTCATATAGTTTCAAGAGCAATTATATTCAATGTATACACTTTCATTAGACAGTTTTCCTTCTCTGAGCACACAAAGATACTTATAATTGGTATTAAATTGCTGCAACATGTTTATTTATTTATTACAGTTATTTATATTGTGCCAACAATTTATGCAGCACTTTATATAGAGTACATTCACATTGGTCCCTGCCCTCAAGGAGTATACAGTCTAAGTTCCTTATCTCACATGCATACATACACAAAATTTGGAAAGGCGCCAATTAAACTACCAGCATGTCTATGAAGTATGAGAGGAAACCAGGAACACCTGGAGGTACCACTATGCTGGCCATATATACTGATTTTGGTACAGCCAAGCAACAATCTCTCCATATGTGGAGTGGTAACAGCCAAAGCAGATGACTTTCACTTATTCAAGATGGTTGGAAAAGTTTTAATGATCATTTATATGCTAATTTAGCTAAATTAACTCTTCTAATGGTCTACTTAGGGTATTATCAATTACAATTGAAAGAAGAGAAACTCCCCTGCACTAGACCTTGTAAAATTGAGATCTGACAGGTGCCTATTAGGTACAGTGCATCAAAAAGTATTGAAGTCAAAAAATCATCATGACCATTAGGTATCTGATATTTTCCAAAAAAGGTTATTAGCAGCAACCTACGTATTTCTCTCATAATAAGTTTCCTTCAAATAGACAGTCTCTAAAGTAATCTTTCTAAAGGTCTCCTGCAATAGACTGCCTCTCCTGCAGTCTATGTCTCCTACCTCCTCTCTGTTTTAGCTCTCCTTATCACTGGCATTTGACACTTCCGGGAGTAATGGATTGCATTCTATTGGATTCTGTGGCAGGAGACTTTCAGTGAAATTTTAATAGACACTGGGTCACTTTAGTGTTTTGTAGGCACAAAGGGAAGCATTGCACACATTTGGAAATTACCAACCTAAAGCACATATGTTCAATATTGGCAACAGGCAGCAGGAACCTACAGGTCCTTAATCCCATGGTGTTCCACATCTAAAGGCACTTTGGTATAAAAATATTTAACCAGCTTCCTGGATGAAGAGTGTGGCCATGTCCTCCCTTTCTCACTATTGGCCGATCACAGTGGTAAGCAGCATTACTGGCCAATAATGAGGCTTGAAAAGGGGGTAGCTGTTTAATGGTCTTTCCCCAGTTCAGGTTGGTTTTAAAATCATCTACTTTTTCATTCCCAGTTTAAATGTATATAGAATGTACAGTTGTGGCCAAAATTATTCAACCCCCAATGCTGTAAAGGGGTTTAGGGACTATAGTGTACATTTGGAATTGTATTCAGAATCAAATCCTACAAGGACGTTGTAACTACCCAAATGCAACTAAAATGACATCAATTGTTTATGTAATACAGTAGTAAATGGTTCTTATGTGGTTTCTTCATTGCCACAATTATTCAACCCCTTAAAGACTACCACTCTGAAGAACAGAGGTTCATACAGGTGCTTTCCATCAGGTATTGAAAACACCTGTGGATGTCACCGAGCAGCAATCAAGCATAATAAGCACCAATTAGGCAGCTTTAAAATGACTGTGATACTCAGCTCCTTCTAGACATTTACTGGTGTGGTTACAAACATGGTGAAGGCAAGAGAATGGTCCAGGAAGACAAGAGAAGAGGTGATTTCTCTTCACAGGAAGGGCAATGGCTATAAGAAGATTGCAAAGATGTTAAACATACCAAGAGACACCTTAGGAAGCATCATTCGCAAATTCAAGGCAAAGGGCACTGTTGAAACGCTACCTGGTCGTGGCAGAAAGAAGATGCTGACTTCGACTGCTGTGCGCTACCTGAAGCGTAGAGTGGAGAGAAGTCCCCGTGTGACTGCTGAGGAACTGAGAAAAGATTTGTCAGATGTGGGTACAGAAGTTTCAGCCCAGACAATAAGACGCACACTGCGTAATGAAGGCCTCCGTGCCAGAACTCCCAGGCGTACCCCCTTGCTGTCTCCAAAGAATAAGAAGAGTCGACTGCAGTATGCCAAAAGCCATGTGGACAAACCACAAAAGTTGTGGGATAGTGTTCTGTGGACTGATGAAACAAAATTAGAACTGTTTGGGCCCATGGATCAACGCTATGTTTGGAGGAGGAAGAACAAGGCCTATGATGAAAAGAACACCTTGCCTACTGTGAAGCATGGTGGAGGGTCAATCATGCTTTGGGGCTGTTTTGCTTCTGCAGGTACAGGGAAGCTTCAGCGTGTGCAAGGTACCATGAATTCTCTTCAGTACCAGGAGATATTGGATGGAAACGTGATGCAGTCCGTCACACACCTGAGGCTTGGGAGACGTTGGACCTTTCAACAGGACAATGATCCCAAGCATACCTCCAAGTCCACTAGAGCATGGTTGCAGAGGAAAGGCTGGAACATTTTGGAGTGGCCATCGCAGTCACCAGACTTAAATCCGATTGAGAACCTCTGGTGGGACTTAAAGAAAGCAGTTGCAGTGCGCAAGCCTAAGAATGTGACTGAACTGGAGGCCTTTGCCCATGAAGAATGGGCGAAGATACCCGTAGATCGCTGCAAGACACTTGTGTCAAGCTATGCTTCACGTTTAAAAGCTGTTATAACTGTAAAAGGATGCTGTACTAAGTACTAAGATTGAATGTCACTTGGGGGTTGAATAAAACTGATAATGCTGTGAGCACAGAAAAGACATTTGTGGTTATTTCATTATAACTGTTATGTTATATTTGTCTGACCTACAAGTGCCTCTTTAATGTAAATGTAAGCAAGATGACTGAATGATCAAAAGCAATGTCAAACTGGCCAAAACACTCAATTTCAGTGGGGGTTGAATAATTTTGGCCACAACTGTATAACACAACTGTCACTCGGGAAATAATTTTTTAACAAAATCATAACTGCTCAGATAGATCTAAACATTGCACCTACTCCTTTAAAATATTTGCTAATAGTAAAATCAACATATTTACTAGGGCCTGCAAAGTAGGAAAGTAACATTAACTGTGTTTATTCTGTATTTATATTAAACAGGTAGAGTCAATTGAACTCACCACCTGCCAACATGTGGCTTTTTTGGACATCAGCGATATATCTGAGCATTTGCATTTTGTACATCAATGGAAGAATCCTACCTCAGACAGGTACTAAATTTCAAGCATACCCTCTATGCCCTCACTTATCTCATCTTTCTTTTGGAAATCCTGAGCAAACCCAACAGCTCTTTATCAAATGTGCCAGGCCTTATTAGCTTCTTGGCTACTTCCTAGATTGTATTTTGTTATTTCTCTAAGCTTTTAATACTATATTGAACCAGTATTTCTTGTCTTATTATTATATTATGTTTACTGGATGTAAATAATCTTAAAATGAACCTGTGTCTAGATCATGCACACTGAACAGGCAGTGAAGGCTCTATAAAACAAGCCACCATTTACCTCTGTGTCTATAAGCATTGTGGAGTAATTATTTTTCAAACTTCACAACACAGGTAATGAAACCTCAGCTTTTCTCTTTGCAGAGCAGAATCTTGGCTAGCTGCCAGCCCTCTACTGCAAACAACAGGTGTTTCTAAGTTATTACAAGCTAACAGAAACCCAACTTTGAAGTCTTTGTTGTGGTCTTTCAGTATGTTTGAAAAGTAATAACTTTACAATAAAACAGGCTAGAGGGGTTATGGATGAGTCGCTTTAAAGCTCTTTTACTGCTTGTTAAGAATGTGTAAATAGTTTAATACCCATATTCTGGGTGCAGTTGCACTTTAAAATAGGACTGCTTCAAGCAATAAATCTGGTACAGATATAGGCTACGTGTATATGACCTAATGAATGCCATGTGCATCCACGTTAAAAACAAAACCAGTGAGTTACAGTAGAGTTCATAGTAAACATACATGGGCATCTGTGGAGCATCTGATTCCTGTGTATCCAACATAACTCTAGTAGAGCTGCATCAACGCTTTGCATGCACCAAACACATCTTTGAAAGTACAATTTGTTCTTCTTTCCAGTAGCAGCTCTGTGAACAGCTGAGAAACCTCAACTCAATAGAGTTGCACAAAATTTTACTTACTAAATGTCTGACCACCTAAAGCAACAATAAGGCATTTGCCAATTGGAAGCTGTAATTTCCCCTGACTACCGCACACTTATGCTAATTGGGCAGTTGCTGACATTTTCCAGGATACATGGTAGCGCCTCAAACTAGGACAGATGAGGAAGACCTTAATCAGCAGAAACATATCTAGTTTAGGCCTAATTCAGACAGGTGAGCGAGGGCTGATAGGCTGCTGCCTTCAGATGTGTCTAAACCTTGCATCTGCATAAAGCAGCACTGTGCTATGGTAACATACAAAATGAACAATTAGCTGCATCCAGATTGCACACAACCAGAAACACCATACCTGGATGTAAGCTGTCTGCTTTAACAGCAGGTCAGAGTCCCTAATTGCATTTAACCAATTGTAGAAATGATTATATATGAACAGCGGTGGCGCTGGCTATTAATTTGTAGAAAGTAATAAAGTCTAGCTGTGCCGTTGCTGGCCATGGCTGTTTGCAAAAACATGTGGATAGTTTCTCCACCAGCAATGAATGAGTCCTTACTAATACTAAGATTTTCCAAGTTTATATTGCGTACCACAATCAAATCTCATTATTATATGATCCTGCTATATAACATGTCACAAACATTTTATGGGTATTATTACTTTAAAGCAGAAATCTGAGCAAAACTAATATTGTCTAATTGCATTAGCCATGTGTATTCCTA
Source organism: Staurois parvus (assembly GCF_062004578.1). Classification (NCBI taxonomy): domain Eukaryota; kingdom Metazoa; phylum Chordata; class Amphibia; order Anura; family Ranidae; genus Staurois; species Staurois parvus. The sequence goes on from NW_028317941.1 coordinate 4,564,421, forward strand.
CTTGAATCTTGGTGATCTTTGTGTACTTCTTTCAGATTTGTACAGTAATTGTTGCTACTATGCAGGAGTTTCCTTCAAAAGTTTATACTACTTGAGTTCACCCACAATTTTGCTATCTGACTAGAGAATATGTAGAATAGTCATACAATTTTGCTATCTGCATAGAGTATATGCAGAATAGTGATGATGCCATTGTTGCTTTTACAAGTAATGTTAGGACTTGCAAGGAGTTGGCGCACAGAGGGAATATAAATCTTTTGTGGCTAATTGGCTACTGTATATTAATAATAATTATTATTATTCACAAGCCAAAAAAATTCCCAACAGATTCCCCCTTACACTTCATTAATTCTATCAGATTTCCCCTTACAACTGAGTCACCATCAGACTATCCCCTTCAGAAGCACAGACCATAGGCAACCATAGGCAACCTTTGTTGACCTTAACCTTCAATCAGTGCATACTGAGTATGCACCACTGATCCTAGCTGGGGGCTGGATAAAATCTTGTAGAGAGCTGAATGTGGCCCGCAGGCCATACTTTGGAGATCCCTGGGAATATATTTAAATAAACAGCATGAAATGCAACTAGAAGTGAAATGTAATTTCTCAACGTGAGGGAAAATGTCTATCAAATTATTGTCACTGGAAAAAGTGTTCCAAGTACATTTCCCCTCTATTTCTGTTCCGGTGTCAACTTAAAATTTTGGGTATTCTGTCACTTTCAGACTCAATGGCAGTGACAAAAAAAGAGATTTAATCTAGCTTAAAAGTATAAAGACAATGACAAAAAAACTAACAAGGTTCTAACCACTCTACATTCCATTCAAAACTTTAAAAAAGTTTAGGTAAACTTTAAGTTTGTCATGTATATGCATGGAAAAAAAAACAGTTTACCTAAAGGGTTAAAGAACATACGCCTTATGGTCAATTTGAGTATAGGGTCTATGCCAAGCAGTGTACTGTAAATACAATGCAGCACTGCACTGCAGCTCTTTGAACAATGTTACATTTCTAATTTCCATAATGCATAATTTATGGTGGTGGAGGCATAACAGAGCTATCAAGAGTTTCAAAATTAGTTTAGAAAAGATGTAATAAACATTCTATACTGCAACTGTAGACATTCATATTTTCCACAATAACCTGTAATGAGATGCAAATTATTTTCAAGTCAATGTGCTGACTCAAATTTATATACTCTGCATGGTCTTTACAGTTTATGCTATTTTCATCATGTTACTAAAGAATGGAACAAGACAACTCAGCCTCGGGTTTTCAACAGCTATAAAAATGTACTGGTTACATATGTATATATATTTAATTTTTGTCGTAAACAATATCAATAAATATGCACCTCATGAAAACTGTAACATTACAGCAAAAGCAGGTTTTAATAGTATGCTTTTGTCAAAACAAGTATAATCTGCTGGAACAAGTCTACAAGAATTGTTTGGTTCCCATAACTACACCCTGAAGTCATTATGAATTTAATGATGTGGTATAATAACTGGAAGAAACAATGAAAAAATATTAATCTGTATTATACACAATAGCTGGTTATATGAACCAGTTTGTCTAAATACATTTGGGACTCCTTATCTTTTTTGTAATTAGGATAGCTAAGTAATTTTTATGCTTCAAAGCGTAAAGTTGGGTTAGATGGAGCAAAACGGTTATTTGGCTCAATTACTGACCATCCAAGTTGTTAGATACATACTTTATCATATTGTGCACCTTTCAAAAGAGAATCATATTGAATCATTAAAGATGATGCCCTCACAACATATTAAGAAAAATATTTCAAAAACATGAGTTAGATGGGTCTATTGGCCATTTACTTTGTATCCTCCCTCCTAGATTGTAAGCTCCAAGGAGCAGGGTCCTCGAACCCCTTGTGTATTGTATTGTATTGTATTGTTACTGTGCTGTCTCATGTACTGTCTCCCATTGTAATGTACAGTGCTGAGCAAACTGTTGGCGCTATATAAATACTGTATAATAATAATAATAATAATATTCTGTATGAACAAACTGTTTTTAAATCTACTAACAATTATGTAGTACAAGAGCCTATCAATTTTTTTTTTGTCATGTAATGCATGGCAGCTACATCATTTACTAAAAATTAGAAAAGGTGGACACATTGGGGTTTATTTACTAAATCTGGAAGGGTGCAACATCTTGTGCATCTCTGCATAGAAACCAATGAGCTTCCAGGTTTTACTGCCAATACTTTCTTTCGTATTGATCTGATCTTTCTGACTCTCTTAAACATTCCTTTGATCTCACATGCAAATATTCCGCATGTACATTGGACAGATTATAGTGCTACTCTTCCCACACTGATTGCTCTTCTTACACAAAATTGGGACACTTTCAGGACCCTAAATGAGTGTTTTCTGACAGACATGACATTTTGCATTGTACAAGAATAGTTTTTAGAATACAGGCTTCAGGTTTTCGTCTACTGACCAGCTTACTCCACTGTTCACAAAAGCCTTCTATATTATCCAGATGTTCAGGAAGGTGACCCTATCAGCTTATACATCTGTGATCCCCAAACTGACACAGCCTCCTGGTCTAAAGGTAGACCAATCTCCCTCCTCATCCTGGACAATAAATTGTTAGCTCATAAATATTCCAGAAGTTTGATTTTGCCACATAAGCCTCTTTTGTCAGTTGTTCATAACCCAGCTTTCTTTTCAGCATACCATTCTCCTTCTAGTTTTTGAACATGGGTACAACAAGATGAGACTCGAACCTTCAAATTAATCATAGCTAAAGATGTTCAGTCATTGCACTCATTGCAGCAGACTTATCGTTTGCGACCTGTAGGACTTTACAGATATCATCAGATGAAACCATTCCTAGAATGTAATATCAAATTCACAGAAGGTCCCCTACAATTCACACCCTTTGAACAATGTTGTAGAGATGATCTGCACTCTCTGGGTCTGATATTGCTGATATATACACAGCTGAAATATTTTTCCCTAATCCATCTCCCAACATATACTAAGGACATCTATTGAGGAAGAGGAATGGAATCAAATCTGGGAAACTTAAGTCTAGCTCCCAAAATTTTGTACCATCAAAACCAGCAACAAGGTCATGACAAGATGGTATATGGTTCTGGTTCGAGTCCCCTATTACATGCCTGTCTACTCTCCCTTATGCTTTTGTGGATGTGGACATTTGGGGAGCTTTAACCATACCTCTTGGACCTGCTCAGTAGTCCAACTACTCTCACCTGATATTTTTTCACTTCTTTATCCTTTCCCCATCTATAGCCCACCTATGTAGTACACATAATATACACAACCCACTATTCCAAGACCCTTACCTCCCCACACTCTTTCCTCCACCCACTCCCTTATCCTACTCTTTTATTTCAACTGGGTCAAATGTTGTGTAATTAAAGTAGAACTGTAGGAAAAACTTTTTTTAAGAATTTTGGATAGAGCAATGGGGGGTTATTTTTTGCCATCTGTGTCCCACTGTGGAGGCTTCCGTTCACTCCCTGTCCCATAGCCAGACAGGAAGTGAGAGGAAATCCCTCTCATCCCCAGGTCACCAAAACTTGTGTCCCCATTGGAAGATTTCCCCTCTTTCTGGGGACAACCCAAAATTTGGAATTTTCTTTTACTTTCGCTTTCAATGTTAATGGTAAAGAGGACAAATAGAGAGAGTGAATCTCCACAACGGGGGCACAGACAGCAATAAAAACTGACAGGGGTTTTAATCCATCTCCACTCCATCCAAACATATCAGGTCAATTTCTGTTTATGTCGATTTTGAAAAAAAAGATATGTATATGTTGTTATTTCCAAAACTATGGAAAACAATGTTTTGACATTTAACCGTAAAATAGATTAATCTTTTTGACATGTCCAACAACATACAGTATTTAGTGTGCTTGGGTTTAAAAACATTTTCACTACTTCCATTTTGCACATCAGAAGTACTAAACAGTAGAAGGAATAGTGCTATTGAATATGATGCTGTTTTTAGAGCTTTCCCTGCCAGCGTTTGCTGAAGTTTATATTTCCTCAGAAGCTGCAGGGCCTCAGGTCATCCATTACTATCACATACTATACCGTAAATGATTGCTCTTTACAGAACCACAATGTTATTTTTTTTGTCATATAATGCACATGACAAATTAAAGTAATTCAACCAATAAACACAACGCACTTGATAAAAGGGTTCTTGGTGAAATGAGCTTGGATCATTTGCATTTTATACATTGTGCAGTTTTAAATTATAGACTTGACAGTCATAGTGTCTGTTTATTTTATATTAGTACGGTATTTTTTACCCCATTAGTCATAAAGGAAAAGTAATTCAATTCTCATACATGCTTTTATCTGGGTTATTTTTTTTGATCAGTATGTAATAGAGAATGGCCAGAAATACAAGCATACACGGGATTACTTGCTTCCACTGCTAATCATTAAAGTGTATCTAAACCAACAAACAAACATTTAATTTATTTTGTCTGACTAAAGCTTAGATATGGTAGCTGCATTAGTCTTTTCATTTTAGGTTGAAAATATTTTTAGCAAGTGCAGTAAAATCTGTGTTGATCCTGCAGAAATGCAGTGTCCTAGTCCCCCCCTTTGAGATGAACTGGAAGCAACAACAAATTTCTCTTTCTTGTATATATTACTAAACCCAATCAATCCCTATATAATAGAGATGAACCAAGGCAGATATGTTTAAAGTCCAGTCTGATTGGCAACCATAGCTACATTCAGGGCTTTTTCAGAGAATTGGTACAGGAAGTTTCCCTTTCCAAGTTATCCCTTGTCTCCGCCCCTACCCACCTCCAAGCACTGTTCCTTGGGTCCATCCTCTACCCATCTCCCAGTACAGACCATTTAAAAAATACAGAATAAAGTATCACTTTGTGGTGCTAAGTAATTTGTATGGAATTTGTTAATCATAACAAGAAAATCAGTAAAATAGATCCCCTGCAGCCAGCAACAATGGACCCCCCCGCAACAAAATACCCCTACAACAACAATAGACCATTGGCAGCAACAACAGATATTCACACAGCTAGCATCAATACATCCTCCAGCAGTCAGCAACAATAGACCCCTCCTTAAACAGTAGATTCCTCCCAGCAACAATTGACTCCCACCAACAACATAAGACCCACCCCTAACAGCAATATATCCCCCACCCAGAGGCAGACTGACCATTCAAGCACTCTGTCACTGCCCGAGGGCCCAGGGTCAGTAGGGGGCCCCATGAGATGCCCCTGGTACCTTTCAGAGGCTTTTTTGGGTGTGGTTTGAATGTGGGCGAGGACACAGGGGCCCTATGATCCCCTATTGCCCGGGGGCCCCATTAGTTGTCAGTCCGCCCCTGCCCCCACCAGTAACAATAGACTTCCCTAGAAACAATAGACCCCCCACAAAAATAGATCCCCTGAAGCAACAATAGTTCCCCATCGGCCAGCATCAATAGACCCTACAGCACACCCCAGCACCCCTTCTCATTATATACATTAAGTGCTGGAGGTGCCAGATCTGCATTCCCATGCGTTCCCGCTGAAAAAAAGGCCCTGGCTCCATCCATAGATACAGTGGAGTGAGTAAGTGTAGTCACCCTTGGAGAATTATTTATTCTTTTTTATTATTTTTTTTTATTTCTAAAAAAAGAAAACTAAGGCAGCCCCTTCATTGATGGACTGATAAGCTGCAATATATTACATTTTTGTTATAGCGTATTTACACTTAAAATGATTGAGCCCCTCTGATTTTGGTCAGGTGTACCTTGAATTTTTTTTATTGGATGGATATTTATGATCAGCATACAAACACACCTGCTCCAACACAATGTCAGCACACATCTAGGTTGGTCAGTATGACCCTAACTATTATTGATGAACCTATAAAAAAGTAGAACCTATAAAAAAACTAGAATAAAAGTCAGTAAAATGTTAATGAACGCAGCAAAGATTGTTGCATAAATTTGATATAAACAGAATAAATAATACTAGGAACAAGCACCATCAAAAATAAAACTATTTAAAAGAAAAACATTTGTTAAGTTGCTGTGAAGACAATAATGGACTACCTACTGAATTTGGACATTTAATGATATTTAATTAATTTCCATTCCCAAACTCTTGTAGTGCTCGACTGCCGATTAGTTTGGAGAATTATAGGAAAAGCTATTAATATTTTCCTTTTTTTATTATTATCACAACACTTTAATCACATGCCCTAACTTAATTTCCATATTGCGCTGTCACATCCAGACCACATTAAAAAAAAGTCTTCCTACTCAAAAACCATCATCCATGTGGAATATCCTTCAATATCAAATCTCTTGCAGAAATCAACATTCTCATCTTGAATATACTTTTATATTTAGAATTTATTTCTGCAAAATTCCAAGGCTGGATCCTATGGTAATACAGGAGCCCCAAAGACATACGTATTAAGGCCTCATTCACATATGGGCGATTTGGAATTGTGATTCCAGATCATGGCAATTGTGCAATGAACATCTAATGAATGTCACCCCAAATGAGGCACTTTTTTTTTGTAAATGCTGCAAAATGCTTTTAGCTTAGGGACAAAATTATGTCCCCGAGCTTTTTTGGAGTGACAATCGTGCATAGGGCAGTCCATTGAAGTGAATGCGCTTCCCTATGCGTGATATCCATTTCTGCATGAAAACTGCACAAACAAAATTGTGAATGGAACGCAAGCTCCCACTACACATTGTGGGAAATGTAGTATTTCATTTTCTATAGACACTACTTAAAAACTTTAATTTTCACAAAATATTGGAAGACACATGGGCAGAAATAACACTGCGTTTAGACACGTGCAAAGTTTTGTACACATCAAAATGCACCACTATCGTAATCAAAGAGTCCATACACACTGTTGTGTGCACATGCCAAAATGTTCACTGCGTTTAGCTGCGCAGAAAAAAGTAGGACATCTCTGTGTCCAGGACTGCACAGATCTGCAGCTTTTACAAGCCTAAATGCGCCTACACGTACATAAATGCGCCTAAAAGCGTACGCTCATGAATGTGTAGTCATTCATTTGCATGAAAGAAGAATTGTAAACCCTCTATGCATCTAAAGACAGCTAAATTTGAATACTTTAGATGTGTATTTTACATGGAATATTTTGTTAGCTCTGCCAGCAAGAACGCGTGTTCCCTGCAGAAAATACGCATTAGCCCATGTGAAGGAGGTCTTGGGTCCCATGTACACGGGACACTTCTGAACAATGGAAACTGACTACTGGAAAACGTAGGTTAAAAAACATCTGTTTAGCTGCGTCTGCATAATGCATTTATGTGCGTTTGCGTTTAGAAGCATTTTTTAAAGATAAGCACAGGAGAACCTCCCAAATACCCAGAATGCACTGAAAAGTAGTAAATTCTTAACTATTTCAGACTGTTTCAGAGAAATCCAAAGACTAGAAGCAGAGACAGCAGTATGTGTTGAGATAGATGTGAATTGCTCATTAACATTTCTTTTGTTTCCAAGGGTGGGAAAGGTGTCTGGTGGAGTGAGTTATTAAGGCCACCTGGCAGGGGGTCTTCAGGAGGAATTTGAGGTGTGAATGGTCATTAACATATCTTTTGTTTCCAAGGGTGGGAGAGGTCTGAGGTGTGAATAGGTCATTCCAATGTGGGACAAGCTTGGTAGGAACATCCTGTGTTCAGTGTTTTGTCCATCTGAGTACCTTGAAAACACTTTGCATGCATTTTTGATGATGAAAAAAGGCTCTGGACAGCATCGGGAACTGGAAGAGTTAAAAAAAAGTTTCAAATGTAAACACTTATAAACACAATTTGTCACGTTTAGCCGCGTTTACAAGCATTTTGTGTTTGAAACGCTGATAAAATCGACTGCTGACAGCAAGTTTTCTGCATTCAAAAAACGACTGTAAACTCAAATGCCTGTAAACGACTCTAAACGAAGATGTGTACATGGACACATAGGAAAACATTAGGGGAGTTCAGGGGCTGCTGAAAAAAACACTTAACAGCTCCTAAAAGTGTGTTTATCAGCTACAGTGTACATGAGCCCTTAGTCTTCCAGCAGTCTTTCTGGATGATAAAAGACATGTGGACAGGAAGCCTGAAAAAAGGTATCATCTATTTTATAAGCAGTAGTTTTTTCATCTGTTTCTTACCATGAACCTTCTCTGCTTCCACACTTTACTTATAAGCAAATACATTTGGCAGTGGACAACTTTAAAGAAACCATAAAACCAGACTGTTCATTTCAACAAAAATCTTCTTATAAGATTATATGTGCATTCAAAATATTTTATGAATGTTATTTACCTGTAAAAGCCTTTATATGTAGATTCCAAAAGCCCTGAGACTGCTAATGTATGCTCCTATCTTGGATGTGATGTCAGCAGCCCCAGCAGACTCACAGCTGTCACTCAAGTGACATTCTACATCTATAGTATTCCTGTTTACTTCTCCCATCACATGACATGTATGTAAGGAGAGGGCTGTGCTATGAAAGTGACTCTAATTGGCATATTCAAATGTAGAGGCACATTGAAAGTGAATATAAATAATTTATTGAAAGAAAAAACATATAAATAAATAATAAATAATAATAAATACAAATAAGTATTGCAAATACTTGATGTTTTCTGATTTTGTTTTAACTTGACAAGTTATTTTTAGGCTGAAAGCAGTAACCTATTTTATTGGGCAAAAACAAGTAGCACATTTTTCTAGTTGTCTGGTGTTGGCCTGGGTCCAGCAGAAGAATGATGAAAGCCAAACTATTTAGCAATGATTTTGAAACCTTTTCTAATAAATCAATATAATGAGTATTAACAACCAAGGAAAGAGCAGAAAGAACTCACAAGCTCCCAGATTTCACATTATAGTTTGTAAATGTTGTTTATCTGAAATATGAATACAAACTGTTCCACTTTTCTTTCTCATGCTGTGAAAGCCATTGCTCTGGCCGCTCTTTGCCTGGCAGATACTACAAAGCCTATTTTAAGTTTACACATACAAATAGATTCACCAATTTTTGCAGGCTGAAGCCTCCACTTTAAGACTAGGTTTACACTTGCAGATGGGGGGAGGTTGGTGGTAAAAACGCACTGTTGAGCCAAGTTTTTACTACAATGGCTCCCCTTAACCACCTCCTGTCCGGACAATTTTACCCCCTTCCTGTCCAGGCCAATTTTCAGCTTTCGGCGCTCTCACATTGTGAATGACAATTACTCAGGCATACAACACTGTATCTAAATGAAATTATTATCATTTTTTTCAAACAAATAGAGCTTTAATTTGGTGGTATTTAATCATCACTGGGGTTTTTATTTTTTGCTAGAAAAATGAAAAAAGACTGAAAATTTTGAAAAAAACATGTTTTTCTTAGTATTTGATACTAAATTTTGCAAATAAATATACTTTCTTCATAAATTTAGGCCAAAATCCATTGTGCTACATTTTGTTGGTAGACATAACCCAAATCAGTGTGTATTATTTAGTCTTTGTGAAAGTTATAGAGTCCACAGACCACGGTATATATATTTGATATATTTGAAAATGTATCAATCCTGATGCACGGACTACCTATATAATTTCTTGGGGCCCTAAAATGCCAGGACAGTACAAATACCCCCCAAACGACCCCTTTTTGGAAAGTAGACAGTCTGAGGTATTTAATGAGAGGCATGGGGAGTTTTTTGAAGTTGTCATTTTTTGCCAATTTTTTAAGGAAATGATGAAAGTAAAAAAAATTCTTTTTTTTTTTCCCACAAAGTTGTCATTTAACAAGTTCTTTCTCTCACACGGCATAGGCATACTTGCAATTACACCCCAAAACACATTCTGCTACTCATCCTGAGTATGGCGATACCACATGTGTAAAACTTTTTCACAGCCTAACCACATAGAAGGGCCCCACATCCAATAAGCACCCTTAGGCGTTCTAGGGGCAAAAATTACACATCTAATTTCTTGACTGTCTATCACAGTTTTGGAGGTGCTGGAGCACCAGGACAATTGAATTACCCACAAAATGACCCCATTTTCAAAAGAAAACACCTCAAGGTATGTTTTAAGAGGCATGGGGAGTCCTCTGAAGACTTCATTTTTTGCCACGTTTTTGGAAAATGTGAAAAGAAAATGAAAATGTATTTTTTTTTACGCAAAGTTGTCAATCTATGAGATATTTCTATTACACAGCATAGGCATGCTTAAAATGATACCTCAAAACGCATTCTTTAACTCCTGCTGAATATGGCGATACCAAATGTGTGAGACTTTTTCACAGTCTGGCCACATAGAGGGGTTCCACATCCAATAAGCACCTGTTAGCGTTCTAAGGGCAAAAATTACACATCTAATTTCTTGACTACCTATTGCCGTTTTGGAGGTCCTGGAGCATCAGGGCAATGGAATTATCCACAAAATGACCCCATTTTGGAAAGCAAACACCCCAAGGTATGTTTTAAGAGGCATGCAGAGTCTTCTGAAGACTTCATTTTTTGCCACAAGTTTTTGGAAAATGCGAAAAGAAAATGAAAATGTATTTTTTTCTACACAAAGTTGTCAATCTATGAGATATTTCTAATACACTGCATAGGCATACTTAAAATTACACCCCAAAACACATTCTCTAACTCTTCCTGAATATGGTGATACCAAATGTGTGAGACTTTTTCACAGTCTGGCCACATAGAGGGGTTCCACATCCAATAAGCACCTGTTAGCGTTCTAAGGGCAAAAATCACACATCCAACTTCTTAACTACCTATTGCTGTTTTGGAGGTCCTGGAGCATCAGGACAATGGAATTATCCACAAAAAGACCCCATTTTGGAAAGCAAACACCCCAAGGTATGTTTTAAGAGGCATGGGGAATCCTCTGAAGACTTCATTTTTTGCCATAGGTTTTTGGAAAATGTGAAAAGAAAATGAAAATATATTTTTATTTATGCAAAGTTGTCAATCTATGAGATATTTCTATTACACAGCATAGGCATACTTAAAATTACACCTCAAAATGCATTCTTTATCTCCTGCTGAATATGGCGATACCAAATGTGTGAGACTTTTTCACAGTCTGGCCACATAGAAGGGTTCCACATCCAATAAGCATCTGTTAGCGTTCTAAGGATAAAAATTACACATCTAATTTCTTGACTACCTTTTTTTCTATGCAAAGTTGTCAATATAGAAGATATTTCTAATACACTGCATAGGCATACTTAAAATTACACCCCAAAACACATTCTTTAACTCTTCCTGAGTATAACGATACCACACGTGCAAGACTTTTTCACAGCCTAACCAAATGGAGGGGCCCCACATGCAATAAGCACCGTTAGGCATACTAAGGGCAAAAATTACACATCTAATTTATTGACTACGTATCACAATTTTGGAGGTCCTGGAGCAGCAAAGTCTTCTGAAGACTTAATTTTTTACACAGATTTTTAGAAAATGTGAAAAAAAAGTAGTTATTTTTTCTTTAATGCAATGTTACCAATAATAACATATTTCTAAAACACTGCATAGGTATTCTTAGAATAACACTTTAAAACACATTCTGCTACTTTTCCTGAGTATGGGGATACCACATGTGTAAGACATTTTCAGTGTTTGGACTGATTACTGGTCATTGCAACCTGTTTATCACAAAAATTAGCAAACATTATATATCAATAAAGCATAGTGTAGCTTCACCTACAGCCTGTTCCTAAAAGCTTAACCTACTAGTACGTGGCTGTCCACATAGCACTATGTTCATTCACCAAGAAGTTGAACAAAAGATAAACCAAAGAGTACCTGTTGTTTCAGTGCAGAGGATGGGTGGCACCAGTGTCTTGCAGGAAGGTAGCTAGGGGGATGTGCAGATGGGTCAGTACCGGTGTCATGCATAGACGTGGTGAGCAAACAGGCAAAGTAGTGGTCCAGGAAGAAGACAGGAACATGGTCCATAAAAAGGCCACAGTCAATACAGACAGCAAGCAAAGACGTGGTAAAAGGATTGGTCCAGGCAGAAACATTAAGCTTAGGGCCTTGGTTAGGTAAGACTGGACAAAGGGGTAGAGGCTTCATCCCACCCAAATCTCTTCGAAGCCTCTGGTCTCCAGACCCTGATCCGGGAATTAAAAAACCCAAAGAAAACAAAAAAGTTTTCTCTGCTCGGAAACACTACTCTGGATCCCCTCACATACGTGAGACCCCTGTGTTGTCTTGAATCCCACTACTAAAGTGGGAGGGCAAAAGATCAGTCCAGGAGGCAGGCAGAGGCATGGTCAATTAACAGGCCAAGGTCAGTTCAGGCAGCAGGCAGAGGCATGGTCGATTAACAGGCTGAGGTCAGTTCAGGCAGCAGGCAGAGGCATGGTCGATTAACAGGCCGAGGTCAGTTCAGGCAGCAAGCAGAGGCATGGTCGAGTAACAGGCCGAGGTCAGTTCAGGCAGCAGGCAGAGGCATGGTCCATTAACACGCCGAGGTCAGTTCAGGCAGCAAGCAGAGGCATGGTCAATAAACAGGCCGAGGTCAGTTCAGATGGAAGGCAGGAAATGAATTCAGGCAACAGGCAGAAACGTGGCAGGGAAATAGCAAACAGAGGACAAAGAAATATATCTTCACCGTACTTCACTAATAATGTAGTGCGGTATGGTAGATACGGAAGCACTCTTCTATACAGAGACCAGGCTTTGAGGGACACTGGGGACAGTAGTATCGGGTGTCAGATCTAATTCTATGTTTGGAGCATACCCGACATCTCTTTTGAGGATTGCGGTCTGTTTCGGTAGGGGGGACGATATTGGGGAAATGTCTTTCATGCAATCAGCTCACTGCATAAGACCGAATTTGTTCAGGTACGGGTCTTACTTGATAGATGAGGGATGTGATAATCTCTTCCTGATATTGTAAGAAGGTGACAGGTCTTTGTGTGGACTTCTGGAAAACGATGTAGGAATTGTACAGGGCCATATGGAAAAGGTAGAAGGATACTTTTTTATACCAGTAGATTGATCTTCTGTTGGGTATGTAGGGCTGTAACATTTGATCATTTAAATCCACTCCCCCCATGAACAGGTTGTATTCGTGTATGCATTGGGGTTTTCGGATGGGACCGCGACTTCCTTGAATTTCCAATGAGCTGCTGTTATGGATAGATGAAAGGACATACACATCCCGTTTGTCTCGCCACTTAAGGGCCAGGATCTCTTCATTTCTCAAGCTAGCTGACTCCCCCCTGTTTAGCTTGGTGGCAACCAATTGTTGTGGAAATCCCTTCCGATTGGGTCGAACTGTGCCACAGGCTACAGTGTCCTTGAGATAAAGGTGGCGGAAAAGGGGCAGACTTGTGTAGAAGTTGCCCACGTAAAGATGGTACCCCTGATTGAAGAGGGGGTATACCAGGTCCCAGACAATTTTTCCACTAATCCCCATATAGGCTGGGCATTCAGGGGGCTCTAGCTGACTGTCCTTTCCCTCGTAGATACGGAACTTGTGCACGTATCCTGTGGACCTTTCGCAGAGTTTGTTCATCTTCACCCCGTATCTGGCCCGTTTACTTGGAATGTACTGTTTTATGATCAGCCTCCCAGTGAAATGGATTAGGGATTCATCGACACAGATGTTTTTTTCAGGACAATATATTTCTGAAAATTTTTGGTTGAAATAATTGATTAGTGGACGAATTTTATAACGTTTGTCGTACTCGGGGTGATCTCTGAGGGGGAACAGGGAATTATCGTTGAAATGTAGAAAGTGCAGAATTGTTTTATAGCGGGTCCTGGACATAGTGGCAGAAAAGAGCGGCATGTGTTGAATGGGATTTGTGGACCAATAAGCATGCAGTTCATTTTTTTTTGTTAGTCCCATATTAAATGTAAGGCCAAGAAACACTTTAAATTCTTCAACTGTGAGGCATTTCCACTCAAATGTTCGAGCATAACAGGAGTTGGGATTTTGAGTGATTAATTGCTGGGCGAAAATATTGCATTGGTGCACAACTGAATTCAAAAACTCTTCAGTGAAAAATAAATGGAAATAATCAATGGCTGTAAAATTTTGGGTTTCTGCCTGAATGCCTGACTGGGCTATGAATGGGGTAATTATAGGTGCTCCTGATCCTGAAGGTAGCCACACAGGGTTTAAAAGAGCATCTGGGACAGCAGTATGGGCCCTAATCCTTTGTGGCTGATGTGACACCTGAATACTAGAACTTGCACTTACAGTGCTGGTAGTAGCCATATCAGAAGAACGTATTGAGCTGCTGGTGGTTGCTTGCTGCTCCTTGGAGTTCCTCATTCTTTTTGTTGGAACACCTTCTTCTGATTCAGAGAGTGAACCGCTGCTGTGTTCTGGTTCATATACAGAATCAGAGTTTGACAGTGAGAGTTCTCCGTCACTCTCATCTGTCATACTCAGAATTTGAAATGCCTCCTCGCTTGTATATGATCTTTTGGCCATATTTTTGACACTGATCAGGACCCACTGGTATGGCAGTGATCAGGATGGTGTTGCAGTGAGGGACAGATATCTGGCTGCAGTTGGTTCACACTAGTCACTGTTGGGCAAAAATCAGAGATACAGTGAGGTGGCTGGCAATGTTTTGTGAGTGTGTGTAAACTCTGTGCAAAGGCTGAAAATTACTCACAGTTAGCTGTACTGGATCTCTCTCCTCACAGACGATGGCAGTGAACAGGATCCACTGGTGTGGCAGAGATCAGGGACACTTTATGAACAGGCACACTGTAAGGTGATCAGGGACACTGATTGGGCCACTGTATGGTGATCAGGGACACTGCTGGGCCACTGCGGTGATCAGGGACACTGCTGGGCCACTTGTGTGGCGATCAGGGACACTGTGGCAATCAGGGACACTGTGGCGATCAGGGACACTGCTGGACCACTTGTGCGGCGACCATGGACACTGCTGGGCCACTGCGATGATCAGGACACTGCTGGGCCACTTGTGTGGCGATCAGAAACACTGCTGGGCAACTGCGGTGATCAGGGACACTGCGGTGATCAGGGGCACTGCTGGACCACTTGTCCGGCAATCAGGGACACTGCTGGCCACTTGTGTGGTGATCAGGGACACTGCTGGGCCACTTGTGTGGTGATCTGGGCCACTGCGGCAATCAGGGACACTGCGGTGATCAGGGACACTGCTGGACCACTTGTGCAGCAATCGGGGACACTGCGGTGATCAGGGACACTGCTGGGACACTGCGGCGATCAGGGACACTGCTGGACCACTTCTGCGGCGATCAGGGACACTGCTGGGCCACTGAGATGATCAGGACACTGCTGGGCCACTTGTGTGGCAATCAGAAACACTGCTGGACTACTGAGGTGATCAGGGACACTTCGGTGATCAGGGGCACTGCTGGACCACTTGTCCGGCGATCAGGGCCACTGTTGGGCCACTTGTGTGGTGATCAGGAACACTGCTGGGCCAATGCGGTGATCAGGGACACTGCTGGGCCACTTGTGTGGTGATCAGGAACACTGCTGGGCCAATGCGGTGATCAGGGACACTGCTGGGCCACTTGTGTGGTGGTCAGGGACACTGCTGGGCCACTGCGGCAATCAGGGCCACTGCGGCGATCAGGGACACTGCTGGACCACTTGTGCGGCAATCAGGGACACTGCGGTGATCAGGGACACTGCTGGGCCATTGCGGTGATCAGGGACACTGCTGGACCACTTGTGCGGCAATCAGGGACAATGCTGGGTTACTTGTGCGGCAATCAGGGACACTGCTGGGCCACTTGTGTGGCGATCAGGGACACTGCTGGGCCACTGCGGCAATCAGGGACACTGCGGTGATCAGGGACACTGCTGGGCCACTGCGGCGATCAGGGACACTGCTGGACCACTTGTGCGGCAATCAGGGACACTGTGGTGATCAGGGACACTGCTGGGCCACTGCGGCAATCAGGGACACTTCTGGGCCACTTGTGTGGCAATCAGGGACACTGCTTGGCCACTGCGGCGATACTGCTGGGCCACTTGTGTGACGATCAGGGACACTGCTTGGCCACTGCGGCGATCAGGGACACTGCTTGGCCACTTGTGTGGCGATCAGGAACACTGTGATGATCAGGGACACTGTGGAGATCAGGAACACTGCTGGGCCACTATGTGGCGATCAGGGACACTGACAATCAGGGACACTGCTGGGCCACTTGTTGGGCGATCAGGGCCACTTGTGGGCGATCAGGGCCACTTGTGGGCGATCAGGACCACTTGGGGCGATCAGGGCCACTTGGGGCAATCAGGGCCACTTGGGGCAATCAGGGACACTTGTGGGGGCAATCAGGGCCACTTATGGGCAATCAAAGCCACTTGTTGGGGCAATCAGGGCCACTTATTGGGGTGATCAGGGACACGTGGGGCGATCAGGGCCACTTTAGGGGCGATCAGGGACACTTTAGGGGCGATCAGGTGTCACTGAGGTGGAGGGCAGTTAACTACTACCTCTTCTTCGCTGTTTCTCCTCTCACAGACAACTCCGTGTGAGGAGAAGGAGGCGGAAGCCGCACCATGCGGCTTTTGTTTACACTTAAGCTGTGTCCTTATTGGACACAGCTGATCACATGGTATTGGATTTCATTGGTCCCATACCATGTCACGTAATCCACCGTGTCCGTCGGACTCGGCGATCATCGGGCTCGCGGGTGCGCGCTCTAGGAGCCGCGCACGAGCCTCAGACACAAGGTGCCGTTTAGAGACGGCAACCCGCTCCTGCAGGTGTCCCGTCCTGCCGTTTATAAACAGCGGCCGGACGGGAAGTGGTTAAGCTGCAAAAGCAAAGGACAGGGGTGTTCACATTCCACTACAAAAGTTGTCCTCTCTGATGCGTTCGGTAGGCAGTACTGGATGGGGCAGCAATGCAACCATCCTACATAGTTGCTTCATGGTGATGCATGTTTTTATGAGTTAAAACATATTGGTGAGAATGCTACATAACGCTTCCTAACTGCCTGTCAAATGTGATCCACTGCAGATTGCTCTTCAGAGGGCGCTGTTAGTGTAAACAAGAATTAGAGAGTTGAGATTAAATAATGACTGCAAGCAAGGAGAAAATTATTCTCATTAGAATTAGCAGATATTAGTGAAGCACTACAGTGGAACTCAAAGTAGACACCAAAGGCACCTAAGGCAAAGAAGCCCATGTTGTACATGAATGCCACCACTTCATGTTCCTCATGAATGCCACCACTTCATGTTCCTCATGAATGCCACCACTTCATGTTCCTCATGAATGCCACCACTTCATGTTCCTCATGAATGCCACCACTTCATGTTCCTCATGAATGCCACCACTTCATGTGCCTCATGAATGCCACCACTCTTCATGTTCCTCATGAATGCCACCACTTCTTGTTCCTCACGAAAGCCACCACTTCATGTTCCTGAGTAACCGTAACAGTGATTTCCAGCCAACATTTAGTTCACGATGTTAAAGAAGAATTCCCTAACATTATCACACTGCCAAGGCCGAGACAAGGGGTGGGCGGGAGGGGCGGCTGCCCTGGGTGCAATGGTACAGTAGGGATGTGGGCACCTGACAGGAGTATTTACAGTGGCAGTGATTTTGACAAGTGAGTGACTTCTAGGCGTAGGACCACTTAAACTTGCACATCATGAATGGGGGGGGGGCAGTTTGACATCTTTGCCCAGTGCTCTGGATTACCTCATCCCAGTACTGCCCACTGCCTGCAATTTACTAAAAATACTCAGAGCTAGTTCACCCTTAGGGCTCATGTACACGGGGCATTTGGAAAACTCTTCTGAACAATGGAAACTGACTGCTGGAAAACATAGGTTAAAAAATGTCAGTTTAGCCTCATTTGCATACCGCGTTTATACGTGGTTATGCGCATTTTATGTGCGTTTAGAAGCATTTTTAAAAGATAACATCATGAGACCTTCCCAAATGCCCAGAATGCACTGAAAAATAATAAAAAATTTACTATTTCAGACATTTTGAGAGGAATAGAGAGAGCAGAAGCAGAGAGAGCAGTATGAGATGACCTGTCTTTTCTGGTTGTACTCACTATGGATCCCATCATGAGCATAATACAGCACGTTCTGCCATTTTTTTCACACAAAACCTGGAACTGACTGCTGGTGTACTAGGTCCATTTGAATAAATGGAAAACGCTTTGCATGCATTTATGATGTTGAAAAAAGGCTCTGGACAGCATCTGGACATGGAGCAGTTAAAAAACACCTCTAAATGCAAACGCTTATAAACGTGGTTTAGCACGTTTACAGGCATTTGGCGTTTGAAACGCTAGTAAAATCTACTCCTGAACGCAATTTTGGTGCTTTCAAAAAAACTGTAAACGACTGGAAACGGCTATGGGTACATGGACACATTGGAAAACATTAGGGAGAGTTCAGGGCCTGCTGAAAAAAACTCTGAACAGCTCCTGAACATCAGTTTAGGAGCTGCAATGTACATGAGCCCTTAAGCATTCCATTGCAGTGCAATCACACATGTTATGGCCCTTTTTGTAGCAATGCAGTGCACCACAAAGCATGTTATATGCGTCGATGCGTGCTGCAATCCATTCTGCATTGGGCTCTAATGTACAATGGTTTAGGGTGCCATTCACAATTGATAACACTGCAATCCACTGCACATAGAGCAGGTGTGTTGCAAAAATGTGCAGTCAAGTGTGAATGGGCTGTCAGTGGTTTTAGGGTTTACATGGCTCTAGCTGTCCTCAGCTACAGAAAATGTCACACATGCTGCATGTCTGTGAGGCCATTTGTACTCTTTTTTTCATGCTCTGAATCAAACAATATTAGATATAATCTGCTTTCCCCTGTTTTCCTACAAATATGAATCTTATTTCCCTTGCCAATAGATAGTAGTGTTGTGTACATAGAATATATAAGATTTACAGCACTAAAAGAAAAAAAAACACTTCCTTCTGATGCTGGGATGCTGGAATTAGCATAAATCCTATCTCAATGTGTATATGAACCCTAATAATGACCATCTCCTATTTGCGTACTCAGGTCTATTAAATGTACTGTTTAAATTTTGATAATTCTGTTTGATTACTGCAAAAAAAAACAAAACCTGTGGATTTTGTCAGAATATGGTGCACTCACAGTAGGCATGGTAGAATTGAACCAGGCTTAATTTTGACTGTCCCTCATCTCCAAATCCCTTCTGGTCTATGCTCACACTGGGCTCTAAGCAAGTGTTCCAGGGCACATGTACATTATCGCCTCTGCCAACCATACCACAGCGATCCTAGATTCTGTTCTCAGTGATCTATGAAGAGTTCTCTGCTCTGGCATGGTTTGCATTCACACCTTAAAAGTCCTCATGTGAACTGGAGCACCTCTTCCAAGTGCATGAAGATGCATGAAGGTAAAAAACCTTTTGTGTGCAGCAATGCCCCCAGTCTCCTCAATGCTTACCTGAGCCTCATCGCAATCCAGTGATATGAACGTCAGCCTCACCTGTCCAGGGTCTTTGCCTCCTCATTGGCTGAGACAGCAAGTGGGAGCCATTGGTTCCCACTGCTGTCAATCACAGCCAGTCAGCCAATGAGAAGAGAGAGGGGGGCATAGCCAAGCCATGTGAATGGACACATGGAGCAGCAGGTGCCCCCATAGGAAGCTGCTTGCTGTGGGGGCACCTGACAGGAGAGAGGGGCAAGGAGAGCCTGTGGGAGACCCAAGAAGAGGCGGATCCAGGCTCTGCTCTGTGCAAAACCACTGCACACAGCAGGTAAGTATAGCATGCTGGTTATCCCCCCCCCCCCAAAAAAAAATGAACCTTTAGAATCCCTTTAACCTCCTTAGCGGTAATCCCGAGTGTAGCTCGGGGTAAAATTTCTATACCAAAAGCGGTAACCCCGAGCTACACTCGGGCTTACCATGCGGCGCTGTTCTGGGGGTCCCTGCAGTACTTACCTTGTCCTTCGCTCCCACGATGTGTCCCCTCCAGTGTCCCCGTCCATCTTCTCCAGCCGATGCCGGCATCTGGCTCCTGTGTTCCGGTCCCTGTGACGTTGGGACGTACGGGCGCCGGAACCGGCGGGAAATTTGAATTTTTTAAAAAATGTCATTTTTGCTGTCATTGCTATTTCAATGCATTTCACATACATTTTGTCCCTAGTGCTTTGTCCTGCACCCTGCCTGCATTTTTACTGTTCTTTCTGCCTGGAAACTTAGAAAAGTCCATGGCGTCCAAAAAGCGTCCCTTTACGTCAAAAGCAGTTTTAGAACAGCGATAGTAAATCAGAACCACTTGCAGAATTGAGTGATAATGATTCGTGGAGAAATTCGTCATCAGACACTGAAAACGATTTTGCGACTTTGCTCAGCGATGTGCGAATTTGCCTCTGTATTTTAAATTTCAGTGTTTTTGGTTTGATTATATTATTGAATTAAATTTATTATTATTATATTATTATTTTTTATGATTATTTATTAAATTATAGTTTATGATTTCGTGTTTCAAATTTTATCATATCCGGAATGTTTAACAGACTCTTATTCGGACAGATTTCAGTGAGTTATTCCTAAAAATTACAGCCTACAATAAAAAAACTACATATTTCCATGCAAAAAAATAGTACCGCTTTCAGCACAAAAAATCGGAAAGAATCATACCGCCAAGGAGGTTAAGCATTTCCTGCACAGTTCTGAGTACTCACACTACACAAATGAATCAGACCAAGATAGTACAGGTACAGTGAATGAAGCCTTAAGAAGTTTGAAAAGAACTTGTCACTAGAACTAATTATATTCCTTAATAGGTTGATGTTTTAGAGGTTCACTTGTAATAACTATAGCCCATTCTGGGCAATGATTTTGTTAGGAAACTGCAATTATAGGAAGCAGAAAACGTTGAAGATTCTAACACTTCCTGGTGTTTCAGATTTCCAGCTAAAGTAGCAGAACTTGAAAAGCACAGAAATGGCTATTGAAAACAAATTTGTAAATTTAGGAAAAACTTGTGAACAAATTTGTCAGACTAGAATAAAGGTGTTTAGAATTATTACTAAATACATTGGTTATATTACAATATTGTTGTATTATGTGTGCTTCAATTGCACTGCTGTACCAAGTCTGGGAGTCACATTTTTGTGCATTTTTTGGGGCGTTTTGTTTCCTATTTGTATGCACGTTTTTGTACAACATTTTCCAAGCATTTTGGAGCTTTGGTATTTTTGCATTATTCAATAGATAAAATTGTCATCTGTTCCATTATTTGTTGCTATGTGTTTCTGCTTTCAGCTGTTTCAAAAACACACCCATCTGCCAGAATCAAGCTCCATAGTAGCTCCAAAACTTTTTTGTGCTTGAGGCATTTGGCTTCTAGCAACTTACTGTGGAGATGTGAACCACCTCCATAGAGTATAACTGATTTTTTTCTCCCTGCGCATTTAGAGCTTACAAAATACTCAGGTGTGAATGTAGCCTAATTTCAAAATGTTATACTGTATGTGGGATGAATTTCAGAAGAAAAATATTTTGCAGTAGCAAGACTGTAAATGGCAATCTCATCTCTGGAACAAGTCTTTCATAAACCAGCCGAAACATAAAATAGGAAATAAATGGGGAAAGGATAAACAAACCATTTTAACTTTTGTAAATAGGTCCCGATGTATGTTCATTAGCTGTTCTCTTCTACTTTCTTGGAGTTGTGACCTATTTCTTTTATGTGGTTGAAAATAGACTTTTGTGTATAAGATTTGAAAAAGACATCTTTCAAATGCGAAACTTTGGCTATTTTCCACAAGCTGAATCACCTGAGAATAGCTGCCATCAAGTTGCATTTCCTCAGATGAAGCTATTCACTTGCATTAGCCCCAATTTCCCATTACTGTGTTTTCATTTTGGGAGCATTACCATTGCTTTCAGCTAAAGGCAAAACTTGTGTCTAGTTCTGACATTGTGCTTCTGGGAAATTGTCTCTGGTGTCATCTTGCCCTTCAGGGAATTGCAAATGTCTTTGAGCTTTACACAGGTCACTCTCTCAAATGACAGCTGTACACCAAGAAGTATAGTTCCAAACAAAAGTGGATAATGTAATCCCATACCACACATAGTGAAAAATATTTTAAGTTCCACAACTCATATTGTATCAAAAGCTGTGTTTCTACATCAAACACTTTAACAGATGTGATATTTCCATACTGTACACTGTAGCATTTTCTTTAGTTATGTACCAGACACTGTGTCAGATGCTGTAGGTCTGTTGTATAGCAGGAAGCACATGCACAACTGTTTTAGCAGCCTACCATGAACCCCCCAGGGGAACTATACTCCAGTATTCCTTTTGTGTGGGAACACCATGCAGGGTAACTCACCCCAGCTTAAGCAATATCTGTTGACAGTCGTTTGCTATAGGACTTACACCGATAAACACCATCTTGCCCCTTTAGCACAAGTTTTGTTTCTAGAAGATGCCCCCATATACTGGTTAGGAGAAAGAGGAGTCCACACCAGACATGCCTTTTAACAGTTTAAAGAATCCATAATAGAGGTCCGCAACTCACAAGAGGGATGTCCCAGAGTCCGGAATCCCAAAAGAGGGGAATACGAGTGGTCCCATAAATGCATACAGATCTTCCACCACTACAGGCTGTTCTCCTAAAGGGAAGTTAAACCAATAAAGTCCAACTGCCTACATGTTGTTCCAGTCAGGTCCACCCATAGACACTAACAGTGATTACTCTCCTCATAGCAACTTACCCAGGAAGCTTTCTTCCTTCCCAATATATCCATATCCAAGAAGAAGAGTCTTTCCTGGTTCCTGACTATGGGGACATTTAGTGGCTACTATGGGAATTAATATGGGCCACCTTTGTGCTCTACCCTACAGTTTTACCTCAGATACTGTAGAAGATGCCATTCATTTTGTAACAGACTCTGTAGCAATTGCTGTAGTTGCACCCCATATTGTGGCAGATGCTGTAATGTAACAGATGTTATAGTTCTGCACCACAAGCTGTATCAAATGCTATAGTTCTACATTAGACATTGTGGAAAAGGTTGTAGTTTTAAACCACACACTGTATCAGGTGTTGTAGTACTATACCAGATACTGTAGCAAAGTCTTATGTCATACAGCAGACACTACAGCAGATAATGTAGTTCTATACAATTTGCTATGGCTGATGCTGTAGTTCAACACCAAATACTTTAGCAGAGGTTTTTCTATTCAATACAAACAAGAGTGAAATTAAATATATACTCTCTAGTAGCACAGTGTAATACTCAAATTCAATATAAGTGCTCTCTAACGGATTCAAATAAAATGGAGTAGCAACATCCGTGACATAAAATGTTTAAAAAAACATAATAATAAAATGTTCAAAAAAATAATTATAAAGTGTTAAAAAAATAAAGTGTTTAAAAAAATTATGACTTCAATAATATCTATCAAAAATCCATAAATTCACTAGTGCAATCAATACTTCTTCAAATGTACCATATTACTGTAGATGTAAATTGGGTGCTCTCCACTCCCAAAAAGACACCACACTCACCAAAGGTTATTGCCTCTCATTTTACTGATTGGAAAATAACGCTTTCAAGATATTTCCTTTCGTGGTCACTGTTCCAAACCTCAAATGCAACTTTTCTCCTGGAATTGTTCGGCGAATGGGGCCAAAGGGAGAAGAAGCAAGGAGAAAGGTTGCATGTGAGGTTTGGAAATCGGTTCTAGCCCTATATGAAAGAATGATGGACAACTGTTGGAGAAGGTTTTAAAGGAACAGTGACCATGAAGCAGAATATCTTGAAAGGGTTATTTGCCAATCAGTAAAATGAGAGGCAATAACCTCTGGTGAGTGTGGTGTCATTTTGGGAGTGGTGAGCACCTGTTTTACACAAAGTTTGAGGATTGGAAGATTTTCACATCTATTATGGTATATATGAAGAAGTATTGATTGCACTAGGGAATTTATGGACTTATGATATATATTACTGAAGAAATAATTTTTGAACACTTTATTTTTTTAACACAATATTATTATTTGAACACTTTCTTATTATTATTTTTTTACATTTCATGTCACGGATGTTGCTACTCCATTTTATTTGGATCCAATAGAGAGCACTTATTTTGAATTTGAGTATATTAATGAAGCTCCCCTCTAGTTAGCTAGGGGAGCTAGACAGGTTTTGTGTTAGAGGCTGAGTAGCAGCCTGGTACAAGTTAGCCTGGGATGAGTCAGTCAGGTAATTTTTCGGTCAGGGCTGAGGGCTCTACAGATCAGTTCCCTGATACCTCCCTCCTGCTCTAGAAACTTGAGAAGTTCCTAGAAGGCAGTTGGTGGGGGTGAGGAGGGGCTGATCTGCATAATTAGGGGATCTTGGCCAATTACTAAGCAGGAGGCTTGGCATGGGACCTGGACAGCTCTTAAATTTGAGAGAGCCTGATCAGCGGGGTAGTAATGTCAGGTGGAAGATGGAGTGAAAGCTGGAGTGTGGAGCCTGGGAGGGGGCCCAGGAGAGGGGCTTACTTGCAGGCAAGAACTGGAAGAGAAGACCTCTCAGCCTCAACCCCATGAGAGAGGACTGTCTGGGAAGCATGGGAGGAGCCAGCCCAGCATAATGCCTGAAGACAACCACCAACCTACAAGCTTTCAGAAGAGGAATGAGTGAGTAATCCCACACCCCCTGGGTCAGATAAGGGGAGAGGGTAGTCAGGTGGCCAACCCAATTAGCTCTTCATCTGGAGCTGCTTGGCTAAATTGGCAGTTTCTGGGTCCTCTTGCCCAGTGATTCCCTCAGGCAGCTTAGTGAAGAGCAGATTTCACCTGGGGTCTGACGTGGTACACTAGGACAGCTGGAGAGCTCTCTAAGAAGAGAATCTTTGTCTGTGGAATTGTATATAGTTGCGTTGTCCTCAAGTTGCAGTTTCTTTGGGCATCCCATACATCCCTCAACCCTACCCAAGATCAATACCCCTTAATAAAACAAAAAAAAAAAGACAAGCTCAAGGACTGTTTACTGTCTCCATTGTGCAAGTGCGTGTTTCCTGTCTGTGCAGGACAATAGGGGAACCCAAGACTCAGCGACTCCTAATGGGGGTAGTGCTAAATTATATTGCCCTACCAGAGGGTATATTGTTTGTATTGAATTTTATTTTTATTTTATGGTGGCATCAAGTTTATTATCTAACATAGGGCTGTATATATTCTCCAAAGTGTGGGGTACGTTTGAAAGAGTTTTTTCTATACCACATACTGTGGCAGGTTTGGTAGCTCTGAACTGGTCAATGTAGAAGATGTTGTATTTCTACACCTGGCACTGAGACAACATATCTAGTTCTTTTTTAGACATTCTCACAGATGTTATTCTGCATCATACACTATGGCAGATGCTGTAGTTGTACACCAGATACTGTAGCACATAGCATGCCATAGTTCTGCACTAGTGTAGCAGATGTGGTATTTCTACACCAGATACTGTAACAGATGCTGTATTTTTACACCAGATACAGTAGCATATTCTGTATTTCTATTCCAGGTACTGTACACTTCTGTATTTCTACACTAGTACACCAGATACTGTGCTGCAGCACATGCTGTATTTCTACACCAGGTACTGTAGCAGGTGCTGTATTACTACACTGGATACTGTATTATTATTATACAGGATTTATATAGTGCCAACACTTTGCGCAGCTCTTTACAAAATGAAAGTGGACATTTCAGTTACAATACAATTTGGTACAAAAAGAATCAGAGGGCCCTGCTCATTAGAGCTTACAATCTAAGAGGTATTGCAGCAGATATGTATTTCTATATCAGGTACCATAGAAGATGCTGTATTTCTACACTAAGTATTGTAGCAGATGCTGTATTTTCTACACCAAGAAAAATGTGCCCTTTAAGTGATCCCTCCAATGTCCCCACCCCTTAGCAACTTTCTAAATGCAATCACATACCACGTATGTTCAGAAGACATATCTGTAGTCCTAGACTGTCTAAGCCCAGTACAGTGTTTGCATCCTCAAAACTCTCATTCTTCTTTGAAATCAAGAGAAATGCAACACATCAAAGAGAATAAAGGATTATGCCTAGGACAGACCATCTATAAGGTGTTTTAGATTGCACAATCCATATTGCTAAACAGAAAATACTGTGTTGGGCCAGAGTAGACCCATTTGGGCATTTGTGTTGTTTTGGAAAGTTGCTGCAGATGGCGGGAAAGCTGAGTTTGAAGAGCCTACTTTTATGCACATTTTTACATTCAGTTGTTTTTCCCTAAAATTATAATGTGTAATATTGCTGCAAACATTATGGACGAAATAAGATATCAACAGTTACTTGTGTCTGCTAAAAATCAATATAAGCTGGATCCATAGGAAACACATAGAAAAGAGCTATCAATTGTAATATTGTGAATTTGGGATAAAAAGAGATCTCAGTTACTACTTGACTCCTATTAAGGCATTGCTGTGTTCACTTCCAGAAACTTAAAGTGGAGTTCCAGCTGTGTTTGTTAAAAGTCAGCAGCTACAAAAACTGTAGCTGCTGACTTAATAAACACACACTTACCTGCCCCGGGTCCAGCGATGTACTCACCCGCACCGATCCTTCTCTCCTTCTGTCCTCTACGGCGCCGGCATCTCTACTGTGGGCACCAGGCTGTGACAGCTTGCGGCTTCACAGCCTGGTGCCCACTGCACATGCACGAGTCACGCCACACTTCCTGATTGGTCCGGTGAGCTCCAGGGACCTGTGAAAGTTCCCAGGAGACTGCGGAAGCAAAGAGGGGGCCGAACTTCCAGGCCACTTCGGCACGGCGAACTGAGCCAGAAGTGGGAGCGGGTACCTGTCAAAACCAGATATGGCAGTGGAGGGGGGGAGGAGGCAAATAAGCGGAGCTTCCGCTTTTGAGTGGAACTTCACTTTAAAAGAGCAGCATAGGAGTGAAAGGTACATAAATATAAGCAGCTGTTGGGACTGTCATGAAAGTGAAGTCCATGTAAGTCAAAACAACAAGTTCACTGTCTTTATCCCTAGCTCCCTCACCTTCCTTAACTCCCCCACTTCTCCATTCACCTAGGAAAGTAAAGTGACAACACCTTGCATTCCAGGTGCAGAGGAGCATATGACTCACTCCCCTTCTTCCCACCTTACAATGCTGGTGCTTGGTAAATGGCCACCCAGGTACCAAGCAGTATCACATGGGGCAGGTAGACATTCCTTAGCCCTAGGTTTTCTCTGACCAGATCCATTTGAAGCTTATACAGGGTCTTTACTGTTACTGGTGAAGGGAGTGGTAGTGCAATTCAGGAAATATACATAAGCAAGGCACAGGTTCACTTTAAAGTTAGAGGCAAATAATATATGTATGTTAGATCCTAACCTAATAGTTCTTCATTTTAAGCCACATCTAGAAAAGATATTTAAATGAACTATAGCCTGCAGGATGAACTGTCAGCCCAGCTGAATATCCTGGGGAGTAACACTTACACACCTCTCTTACTCAACCCCTGGTGGCCTCAACCAAATGGCCAGCTATTTCCCACTCCATAAGGGATCAAACCAGGAGAAATATCTCTTTGCTCAAAGTATGTAGACACGACAGCTCACAGCTGTTCCTTTTAGAAACCACAAATCTGGCTCAACACACATACACTTATGAACTCTGACCACTGCCTCTGACAGATACTCTAACTAAAATAATAAAGTAAATTAGGTAGTATATTTCCTGCTATAGTATCTCTCAACGATAGTCAAGATATTTCATGTGTAAAAAAGAAGATTTCAGTTGTTTCTGATGATGTTACTGAAACAGGTTTTAGGTTAACATTTTACTGGAAAGTAAAAACCTCTTTGGTCAGACCTCTAGACAGTAAAGTATTAAAAGTGAAAGTTTCTTTCTATAAAAACGTTATTATGGTTACTTGAATCAAGCAGCCAAGAGTAGCTGCAACAACCTTTTCCTTGTCATTTCTGTCATTTCTTTAAAAAAATGTTTACTTTTGGTTTATTATATAAAATCTATTAATGTACACATATAATAAAATTATGAAAATTACAATAAATCTAGTGCAATAAAATGAGCTCTCACCAGAAAAAACTCAAAAAACAATATCTATGGCTTAAAGTGGTTGTAAACCTCAGACATGAAATATGAACAAAGCATATCCCTCTATAGTGTGTGCTTGTCTCAATTAAGAGAACTAAGGCTTCATGTACATGGACAGCTCCTAAACTCAAGTTTAGTAGCTTTTGTCATTTTTTTTGCCAAAGCTTCTAAACTCAACTCCATAAAAGCCTATGTGTCCATGTACACATAGGCTTTTAGAAGAGTTTAGGAGCTGCCGCGTTCAGATGAGGTTAAACCTCCCTCTCCTGAACGTGGAAGAATCGTGTTTAGGATAGGAATGTTTTGACCACCGACAGCAGGAAAACGCAACCACGGTACCGCATTCTTACAGTATTTTTGCCGCGTTTTCCTGTGGCCGGCAGTCAGGGTAGACTCATGTACATGAAGCCTAAGTGTCATTTCTGTCCAATGCTTTGTTCCTCTGCTATATCGGCATGAATCACTTCTGACAGGTTTTCCTGACACCAAGAGAAAAATGGTGGAGGGACCTTCAGCAGATTGACAGCTTCAGCTCTCTCCTAATGTGAGCTGCGTAGAGGGGGGTTGTCTCTTCCCTCCAATCAGCTCAGAATTATTCTCATTGAGCTCTGCAGAGTGTAACTTCAGCTCTTCATTCCCTTTTTTTCTGAACTCTCAGACAGGCTTTACAGTTCAGCACTTTAAACAGATGTAAAGAAGAGAAGACTGGAGATAGACTGGTATAACTTATGTAGGAGGATTTGTTTAATCTCTGTGTATCCCCTGAGCGAAGTCACTTCACTACAGGGGCGGACTGACCATTTGGAAATTTGGGCACTGCCCGAGGGCCCGGGGTCAGTAGGGGGCCCCATGAGATGCCCCTGGTACCTTTTTCATAGGCTTTTTTGAGTTTGGGTAAGGACACAGGGGCCCCATGATCCCTTATTGCCCGGGGGCCCCATGAGCTGTCAGTCCGCCCCTGGTCATGTAGATATATGTCAGAAATCTAAAGAGTGTCTTGAACACTTTATGAATTCCAGGGAATGTGTGTGTGTGTTTTTTTATATATCTTCTTACTATATTCTATATGT
The DNA here is from genome assembly GCF_062004578.1 of Staurois parvus. Taxonomy (NCBI): domain Eukaryota; kingdom Metazoa; phylum Chordata; class Amphibia; order Anura; family Ranidae; genus Staurois; species Staurois parvus. The sequence continues at coordinate 4,593,588 of NW_028317941.1, forward strand.
CATGGTGAGAACCAGAAAATACATCTTTTTTTTTACTCCAGTAAATATTACTGCATATGATGATTCATGCCCTCATTTCCAGACAACTGCTGGAGGCTGCATTTCACATGTTGTCCAATGATCTCAACAAAGAGTGCTCTTCCTGCTCCCCTTTCATTTTCAGTGACAGTGTGATTTGTTCTGTTTCACCATTGTTTATTTGTTTTTTCATTTTTATTTTTATGTCTTTTACTGAAAAATTCAAAGTACGCAGGTACATGCTGACCAACTTCAATGCATGCAGAAAGTTAGGACTACAAAGCGTAAACATGTAACAGCATTGTTGGTGGAAGAATAGGGTATTTTTAAAGTAATATTAAAGCGGAGATCCAGGCAAAATAAAAAAAGTGTAGCTGCTGACTCTTAAAAAACAGACACTCACCTGTCCCTTGATCCCAAAGTGTCCTCACACCGGCCGCCCTGTGTCCGGCATCTTCAGTGTGGGCACCTAGTTGTGAGAGCTTGCAGCTTCACAGCCGGGTGCCCACTGCGCATTGCACGAGTATTTCTGAGCTTTGTGAATGGTTCTGTATTCCTGTGGGACCTGCCAAGTGTCACAGAAGACTATGGCGATAGGGTGGAGGAGGACAACTTCTGCTTCCGACTGTCTAGACAATTGTAACGGGTGGGAGCAGGTACCTGTCAAATATAGGTACCCCCTCTGTGCTGCCTTGTATTACACAAGGCATTCTTTAGCATTCAGCAGTGTCTGTCCCCTTTAAGGCCAGGACGTCCTGTCTGCTAACTTGGGAGGAAGTGACCTCATCTCTTCAGACTGAAGAAATTCTACAATGCAAGTACATGTGGGATGCTGTTCTCTCTTCATATATGGGCTTGATTAGACCCCCAAAGTCTGTAAGTACCCCTCCTATGTACTGAGGAATGTTATGCACATAGCTAGGAAGTTAGATATGTACTTATGTTTGTTTATTCTGTTTGTATTTCAGTTTTACCGCATTTGTTCACATTCGCGCATTTATTCACGCGCATTCTCATTATGTCACATGTTATCAGTAAAAGATCATCGGTTATCAATCATCGACTCTTTACTGTGTGGACATCAAAGGTTATACTGCCTGTAATCCTCTGTAACCCTTTCATAACTGCAGAGAAGGCAGGACAGTAAAAAGACTTACACGGTTACTTCAGAGCACATTGTGTGAAAAATCTACAGCAAGCCCCACAACACAGAAAAGACTCTTAACTGTTAATACAGCAGCACGTGCGTGTGAAATCCCCACAGCACAGCCAGTCTAGGCATAGCAAAGTGAAACTAACTCAGCTTCGTGTACACGCTGTGTACTCCACTCAAGCACAATGCAGCACGCAGACACAGAGAAAGATATGAAAGATATCACTAAATTAACCCTTCCTAAAATCTCGTGCAAACAGGAAGAAAATATGCACAGTACGCTGGAAACTAGGTCACAATGCAGCACGCCGAGAACTTATAACAAATCGGATCTGTCGTCATCCAAAGCAGAAACCGCCAGATCTAAGCGTTCAAGTTCCAGGCATTCAAGCATCACAGACCTATCGTCAGTCAGTACTGGGGCAGCCAGGAGTAAGCATACCAGTTCCAGACATTCTAGCGTCACAAACTTGTCTTCAGTCAGCGCTATCGCCGCCAGGGCACAAGCCAAGGCCGAGGCCGCATGCGCCATGGCCTCCTATGCCATACAGGAAGCAGAGCTTATGAAAGAGCAAGGCTACCTAGATGAAGAGCAGAAGAAGAGACAAGCCGAAGGGGAAGCAGAAATGCTTAGGAGAAAGGCAGAAGTACGAGCCTCTTTACACATACTTAAGCAACAGAAAATAGCTGCAGCAGCCATAGCTGAAGCCGAAGTTCTCGCGAGAGCTGCAGATATTCAGTTTGTAGAGAGCGATGTACTGGAAACCCTGATAACACCTCGCAGTACATTCCAACGCACCCGTGAGTACGTGCAATCACAAGCAACCCTGTACCCTGATAAACAGCCTAGTGATGCACCGAAACCATCAAGGACCCAGTTGGGAGCAGATAGCTTTGATGTTACGCATCACTACAAGACTGAACCTGAACCGCCACGTGATAAGTCAACCAATCACGGGCTCAGATACCAAACCGCCAACACGCTAAGAAACCAAGTAGATGGCGATATAACCTCTCCTCGTGCAAAACCAGATCTAGACTACAATAGAGGAGAGCAACCATCTGACCAAAATAGACTTAGTCAAATACCTCAACGAACCCATCAGTCACTATCAGCCAGTAGTCCCGCGTTTGTACCCAGAACAAACGCACCTGACACAGCAAGGGTTACAGACGTGTCGAAATACCTGATGCGCCGTGAGATGGTGAGCACTGGTCTCTTGAAGTTCGACGATCGTCCTGAAAACTACTGGGCCTGGAGGTCATCCTTCCTAAGCAGCACCCAAAACTTAGAGCTGACAGACAGAGAGAAGCTCGACCTACTCGCCAAATACCTAGGACCAGAGTCCTCAGAGCAGGCCAAAAGAATCAGGTCAGTGCATGTCCATGATGCAACAGCAGGACTTGCGATGGTCTGGCAGAGAATGGAAGACTGCTATGGGTCACCTGAAGTAATTGAAGAAGCACTTTTAAAGAAAATAGAAACTTGCCCGAAAATGACAAACAAAGACAATCAGAAGCTGAGAGAGCTCGGAGACCTACTCCTAGAGATAGAAGCAGCAAAGACTAGTGGAACTCTGCCAGGTCTTTTATACTTAGACACAGCACGTGGAGTAGAGCCCATAATCGAGAAGCTCCCTTTCAACCTGCAAGAAAGGTGGGTCTCTCAAGCATCCAGATACAAGAAAGACTATCGAGTTGCATTTCCACCGTTTGTCTTCCTTGCTGAATTCGTTGTAGACCAAGCTAAGACACGCAATGACCCAAGCTTCGCCTTCCTGAACAAGAGAGTTGCAAGCTCCCCAAGGACAGAGAAGCAGCCGCCAGTACACTACAAAGAACGCAGAGCAACAGTGTCTGTGCGGAAGACAGAAGTCCCGCCTGAGGCTGCAGCCAATCAGGAAGACAACACAAGCAAGGAAGTTGAGGATCCAGACAAACAGTGCCCAATACACAACAAGCCTCATCCACTAAGAAAATGTCGCAGTTTCAGAAGTAAGACATTAGAGGAGCGCAAGGCTTACCTTAAAGACAATCACATTTGTTTCAGATGCTGCGCCTCAATGCAACATCTTGCAAAAGACTGTAAGAGAGAAATACGGTGCACAGAATGCAACAATGACCGACATCTGTCAGCACTGCACCCAGGACCACCACCATGGAGATCAGAAGTTCCAGCAACTCAAGAAGATCATGGTGGGGAGCAAAAAGAAAGTGCAACACCAGCGATAACTTCAAAGTGTACTGAGATCTGTACAGAACCAGGACTCTCTAGATCATGCTCCAAGATATGCTTAGTCAAAGTGTATCCCAACGGTCTCAGAGAAAAGGCAGTGAAGATGTATACAGTCCTAGACGAACAAAGCAACAGGTCTCTAGCAAAGACAGAGTTCTTCGACCTCTTCGGTGACAAAGGAAGTCCAACTCCATACACCTTGAAGACATGTTCTGGAGTTATAGAGACTGCAGGGAGAAGAGCAAACAACTACACCATTGAGTCATTAGATGGAAAGACACAGCTGACTCTTCCTACCCTCATAGAATGTGACATGATACCAGATGACAGGTCAGAGATTCCCACACCTGAAGTGGCACGTCACTACCCTCATCTCATGCGAATAGCAGACAAGATCCCAACACTCAACCCAGATGCTGCAATCGTCCTTCTACTAGGAAGAGACATACTGAGAGTGCACAAGGTCAGAGAACAATACAATGGGCCGCACAATGCACCATTTGCTCAACGTCTTGATCTTGGATGGGTTATCGTTGGAAATGTATGTCTGGACGGACTTCACAAACCCGCAAAGGTGAATGTCTACAGAACAAATCTGCTGCAGAACGGTCGCACATCATGTCTTTGCCCATGTAACAACAGCATGCAGATTAAAGAGAAACTATCTAACCCAACACATCCCCAGAACATCCAGAGGTTCCTGGAAGATACAGGCTCAGCTGAAGATTCAGATCAGCTAGGCCACAAAGTGTTTGAGAGAACTCAAGATGATGACAAACTAGCACCATCTGTTGAAGATAACCTCTTCCTTGAGATCATGGACAGAGAAGTCTTCAAAGACAAAGCAGGCAGTTGGGTAGCCCCACTACCATTCCGTACACCACGGCATCGTCTTCCCAACAACAGAGTGCAAGCAGAGAAACGCCTTGCGCTATTGCAACGCACTCTTGAAAGAAAGCCAGACATGAAAGAACACTTCCAAGAATTCATGCGGAAAATCTTTGACAAAGATCAAGCTGAAAAAGCACCAGCACTGCATGAAAAACAAGAACGCTGGTACTTGCCAATATTCGGAGTGTACCATCCTCAAAAACCAGGTCAGATACGTGTAGTATTTGATTCCAGTGCAAAGCATGAAGGTATTTCCCTTAATGATGTACTTCTCAGCGGACCAGACCTGAACAACACACTTCTTGGAGTCCTTATCAGATTCCGAAGAGAACTTGTTGCAGTAACAGCAGATGTACAGCAGATGTTCTACTGCTTCCTTGTCCGTGAAGACCACAGAGACTACCTGAGGTTCCTATGGTATGAAGACAACGACCTCAACAAAGGTATCATAGAGTATAGGATGAAAGTACATGTGTTTGGGAACAGTCCCTCACCAGCTGTCGCTATCTACAACTTGAGACGAGCAGCGCAGCAAGGTGACAGACACAACCCTGAAGCCAAACAATTTGTTATGAAAAACTTTTATGTAGATGATGGACTTGCTTCCTTCTCCAGTAGTGGAGAAGCCATTGACATTTTGAAAAGCACTAGAGACTTGCTAGCAGAATCTAACATAAGACTGCACAAAGTGGCTTCCAACAACAGCAAAGTCATGGAAGCATTCCCAGCAGAAGACCGTGCAAAAGACCTCAAAGACCTAGATCTAGGTACAGATTCACCACCCCTTCAAAGAAGCTTAGGGCTTAGTTGGGACTTGAAAACTGACAGCTTCACCTTCCGAGTATCAAGGGAAGAGAAGCCTTTCACAAAGCGAGGTGTCTTGTCTACGGTCAACAGTCTTTACGATCCCTTGGGGTTCGTAGCACCCATCACCATGCAAGGCAAAGCTCTTTTGAGAGAGATTACAACTGAGCTAGAACAAAGTGATTGGGACACACCTCTACCTGAAAAGAAAGAAATGCAGTGGAAGTTGTGGAAAGACTCTTTGCTGGAGCTTGAGCGATTTAGCATCCAAAGACCATACGTCTCTGTTTCTTTGTCCGTTACAAAACGAAGAGAGATACACGTGTTTTCAGATGCATCCACCGTGGCTATAGCAGCTGTAGCCTACCTTAGAGTTATAGACACTCAGGGACAAAGCCATGCAGGATTCATCTTGGGAAAGTCCAAACTGGCTCCAAGACCTGCTCACACGGTCCCACGCTTAGAACTTTGTGCTGCTGTCCTAGCTGTGGCGATAGCAGACTTACTCATTGCGGAACTGGACATCGAGATCCATGCAGTGAACTTCTACACAGACAGCAAGATTGTTTTAGGTTATATCCACAACGCTTCAAGAAGATTCTACACATACGTGTCAAACAGAGTAACACGTATCAGAAAGTGTACAAGTCCAGAACAGTGGCATCACATCAGTACAGACAAGAACCCTGCTGACCATGGGACTAGACTGGTACCAGCTGCTGTCCTCAAACAGACTAACTGGTTCACAGGTCCATCCTTCTTGACTGGACCAGAAACTGAAGAGACTGATCAGAAAGGAACTTTTCAGCTTGTAGAACCAGACCAAGACAAAGAGGTAAGACCTCTAGTTGCAGTTTACAAGACTCTAACCACCAGAGAAGGTCTTGGCTCATGTAGGTTCGAAAGGTTTTCCAGCTGGAAGTCACTCATCCGTGCCATAGGGAAACTCATCTGCTTGGCCAGATCCTTCAGCAAAACAGCCAGTGTTGACCAGGGTAACAATGACTATCTTGAGCAAGCCAATGTCACCATTATCAGATGTGTTCAGCAGGAAGCCTTCAAGGAAGAAATTCAAGGTCTTCTCAAGAAAGAAGAACTTTCTAAACACAGCCCACTCAAAAAGTTGAACCCTGTCCTTGATGAAGATGGAGTGATGAGACTTGGAGGACGTCTACCCGCAGCTGATATGACTATTTTAGAAAAGCATCCCATTGTCATACCCAAGAATCATCACGTTGCCGTTCTTCTGACAAGACATCACCACGAGCAAGTTGCACATCAAGGTCGCCACCTCACTGAAGGAGCAGTCCGCTCAGCTGGATTGTGGATCCTAGGAGGTAAAAGACTAGTCTCCAGCGTGATTAACAAATGTGTAACTTGCAAGAAAATCAGAGGAAAACTTGAAGTCCAGAAGATGTCAGACTTACCTCCAGACAGGCTGGCTTCAGATCCTCCATTCACAAATGTAGGCCTAGACGTTTTTGGTCCTTGGAACATTTCTTCTCGCAAGACCAGAGGAGGCAGTGCAGAGAGCAAACGCTGGGCTGTTCTTTTCTCGTGTATGAGTACCAGAGCAGTTCACATTGAGGTAATTGAGTCTCTATCTACCTCAAGCTTCATCAATGCCTTGAGAAGATTTTTCTCCATTTGAGGACCAGCAAAACAGATTCGTTCTGATTGTGGCACAAACTTTATTGGAGCCTGCAAGGAATTGAAGATCATTGCAACAGACTCAGAGACAAGTAACTATCTTCAAAATCAAAGATGCACTTGGATCTTCAATCCTCCTCATGCCTCACATATGGGAGGAGCTTGGGAGAGGATGATTGGAGTAGCTCGCCGCATTCTAGATGCAATGCTTCTAAAGATTGGATCTACTCGTCTCACACACGAAGTCTTAACCACGCTGATGGCTGAAGTCATGGCTATCATGAACGCCAGACCTTTGGTCCCAGTGTCTACTGACCCAGAGATGCCAACCGTCTTGACACCAGCAACGTTGCTGACCCAGAAGATGGAGATGGTGACAGCTCCCAACGGGGACTTTGATCTTAAAGACTTGTACACCAAACAATGGAAACAAGTTCAAAGCCTTGCCGATATCTTCTGGAAGAGATGGAGACAGGAGTACCTGATGACCCTTCAACCACGCAAAAAATGGCAAGCCGACAAGCCCAACTTACAAGTTGGAGATGTTGTTCTACTAAAAGACTCTCAGGCCCACAGGAACGAGTGGCCAATTGGACTCATTGTGGGGACTGATGCTAGTAGTGATAGCAGAGTCAGGAAAGTAGAGGTCAGAGTAGTAAAACAGGGCACCCCTAAGGTGTACCTTAGACCCATCACGGAAGTCGTTTTACTCCTTCCAGGAGTTTAATAGTGGCATATCATTATTATGCCAGGTGGGGAGTGTGCTGCCTTGTATTACACAAGGCATTCTTTAGCATTCAGCAGTGTCTGTCCCCTTTAAGGCCAGGACGTCCTGTCTGCTAACTTGGGAGGAAGTGACCTCATCTCTTCAGACTGAAGAAATTCTACAATGCAAGTACATGTGGGATGCTGTTCTCTCTTCATATATGGGCTTGATTAGACCCCCAAAGTCTGTAAGTACCCCTCCTATGTACTGAGGAATGTTATGCACATAGCTAGGAAGTTAGATATGTACTTATGTTTGTTTATTCTGTTTGTATTTCAGTTTTACCGCATTTGTTCACATTCGCGCATTTATTCACGCGCATTCTCATTATGTCACATGTTATCAGTAAAAGATCATCGGTTATCAATCATCGACTCTTTACTGTGTGGACATCAAAGGTTATACTGCCTGTAATCCTCTGTAACCCTTTCATAACTGCAGAGAAGGCAGGACACCCTCAAAGGTGCCAATCCTTAATGGGGAGTGGGGGCCTAAGCCTTAAAGCAGAACTTCCCCTTTTGGGTGTAGCTCCTCTTTAAAGGCATTTTTTTTCTAAATAACAAATATGTCATACTTACCTGCTCTATGCAGTGATTTTGCACAGAGCAGCCCCGGTCCTCCTTTTCTCAGGTCCCTGGTAGGTGCTCCTAGGCCCTCCCTTCTACCAAGTGCCCCCACAGCAAGCAGCTTGCTATGGGACAATTAGGCTCGCTCCTGAGCTGCTGATCTGTGTGTCTATTTATACACAGAGCCATAGCTCGGCCCCACCCATTCTCTCTCCTCATTTGCTCACTGTGATTGACAGCAACAGGAGCCAATGGCTGTATCAACAAGCGTTTGTTCACATTAGGCAACATTCACAAAGATTCATAGCAAAAATGCATATAAACTCAAATCAGGTGTGTTTTTATATGAGTTTTGCCATGTTTGTCCATTGATTTTAATAGGGAGCTACGTTTTGGTGCATTTTTTTTTTACCGCACCAACCCTGTACCATAAATGCAGCAAGTAGAATTTTAAAGGCCGCATCGGATCTGCAACAGATCAGAGTGCAGAGGTCCATAGGAATACATGGTCAGACATGTTTCTTCCACTTTTTTTAAAGCAAGGCAGAAGATATGGATTAGTGTGAAGAGTTCCATAATAATACATAGTCACATGTTTTTCTTATGCTTTTTCTAATGCAACGCAGAAGAAAAACAGATCAGTGTGAAAGCAGCTTTAGAACTGCTTCTTTTCCCATGCAAGTCAATGAGAATGCAGAGGTAACTCAAAGCAAATTGATACAAATAAAATGCACCTGTCAATGAACTGTCAGTTATCTCAGAAGTGTCTAATGCCAGCCATAGATGATTTGAAAATTTTTGCACTGTTAGTGGGTTAATTGGTCGGCTGTTTTTCGGGTTTCTTGCACTTTGAGATTATTGGTCATGTTGGAAAATTTGCGGCTGATTTTCCCGGCAATGATGGCCAAATCGGCCGATCGTTTTAACGATAAAAAATCTGTGCATGAGCCGTGACCTGCAAGGGACAGAAGTTATGGGGTGAACTTTATGATTTAGTCGGCCGATTTTTTTAATTGTTGGTGGTAACGTCGGCCGAACGAACGACCTGTTTTTCGTTTGAAAAATCGTCCGATGTTCAACCCGTCTATGGCCTGCATTAGGCTCCGTTCACACTAATGTGATTTCAGATGAGACTTGAGTCACACAGAATCACGTGACAATGGAAATCACAGTTCAATGGTGCCTGTTCACATCTATGTAACACACCACAACACGATTTTGGAAAAGGTTCCTGTACTACTTTGATGTGATTCCAGCACAATTTTGGCCCCACAGAATATGCAAACAACTTCAAAGTAGCATCATGGTAGTGTGAACCTAGCCGTAAGCTGCTTTCAACAGAAATGCAGCGGAAACCATGATGTATTTGACCATTGACACTAGCTTAAATCCAGTTGACACAATCCCTTTCTCTTCTTAACCTCTCTTTAATTATAACTTGTGAAGAGCCAATGTGGAGTGAAGAAGAGAGCAAATGAGAGAAGTGACCTCTTCGTACCATTTGTTCTCTTATCAACAGCACTCTTGTACCTCACTTTAGGCGCTACACTCTCTTGTTTTTATTTTCTAATTTTTTAGCACTTTCATTTATAGAACCTGTTTGCTGCATCCCTAAAAGTTCCATGTCTGCATTTCAAATGTAAGAATGATGCATTTAGCTTCAAATGGATAAATTCCCCACAGGTTTTATACATATTATACTCTTTTTTTGTTTTTGTTCTAGAACTGTTTCTCTTTCATACTAGAAAGGGCAAAAGCAGCTTAAAACAGGATACCAGGATATAGCGGCTTAGAAAGAGGTCAAATGCATCTGAAAATGTTCTTTGAATGCTCTTAGAAGGATCTCTGACTAATCTGAAATATATATATATATATATATATATATATATATATATATATATAAATTTTTCCATTTTTTATTTATATTCAGGGGTTGCAGTGCTTTCCTCTGAGTTCAGTCCAACAGGGGATACTATTTTAGAGCTTGTTTACCCATTTTTCTTCAAAGAAGAAGTAAAAATTCCAGTGAAAACAAAAGGTTACCCTCGTCACTTCCCTCATCCACCATCACTTCAAACACCAAAATAAAATGATATTAAGCCTCCTGGCTTACTCACACAGTGCCACTTCTTAGGCCTTAAGCTTAGGCCTTTGGCTGGTCCTCAGATTGTTACAGTTCTCCCTGCTGCACTGGCTCATGCCCTGGCCTCTGGGCAGGAGAACTCCTGGCTTCTGGAGGCAGCCCTGAACTACAAGTCCCTTGATTATACAGACTGTGCCCCTGATGACTTTACCTGTGATGAAACGTGTAGGGCGGAGCCACACACACACACACGCTACTGCGCATGCGCGAACGGCCGGTGAACATTTTGGAAACTGGAAAATTTGGATTTTTTGCCAATCAATGCCTAATGATGGTTGCTTACATGTGAGTGCAACCATACCTTAAATACATGTTGTGATTATGGTTTTACACTATGTGGAGCAATCTTTCTTCGCATGTTTTGTATTACGAGTCCAAGCCACATCCTGAGTGGTTTAGCTACCCCAATTAAGGTCCATTGTTTGGAGGATCTTTATCTGCTCTTTTGGAGATCTGGAGGAGGATTTGAGTGTCCGGCTTTCTGGATTGTTTAACCACTAGCCTACAGGGCGCTTATACCCCCTTCCTGCCCAGGCCAATTTCCAGCTTTCAGCGCTGTCGCACTTTGAATGACAATTACGCGGTCATGCAACATTGTACCCATATGACATTTTTATAATTTTTTTGGAGACAGATAGAGCTTTCTTTTGGTGGTATTTAATCACCTCTGGGATTTTTATTTTTTCTTAAACAAACCAAAAACCACTGAAAATTTTGAAAAAAAAATTTTTTTTCTTAGTTTTTGTTATACAATTTTGTAAATAAGTGATTTTTCTCCTTCACTGATGTGCGCTAATGAGGCTGCAGTGATGGGCACTGATAGGCTGCACTGATGGACACTGATAGGTGGCACTGATGGGCACTGATGAGGAGGCACTGGTAGGTTGCACTGATGGGTATTGACAGGCATCACTGATGGGCACTGAAAGGCAGCACTGATACATGACACTGATAGGTGGCACTGATAGGCAGCACTGATAGGCAGCACTGACTAGCACTGATAGGCGGCACTGACTGGCACTGATAGGCGGCACTGACTGGCACTGTTAGGCGGCACTGACTGGCACTGATAGGTGGCACTGACTGGCACTGATTGGCAGCACTGATAGGTGGCACTGATTGGCATTGATATGTGGCACTGACTGGCACTGATGGGTGACATTGAAAGGCAGCTCAGATGGGCATTGATATGTGGTATTGATGTGCACTGGTATGCACTGATATGTGGCATTGGTGTGGCACTGATGGGCACTGGCACGTGGCACTGATGGGCACTGGCACTGATGGGCACTGACAGGTGGCACTTCTGGGGCCACACTGATCATCAGGGTACACGGATCATCAGTGCCCTGATGATCAGTGTACATGTCCCCTCCGCGGAAAGCCGATTACCGGCTCTCCTCTCCTCTCGAGCTGTCAGCGTGACAACTCGAGAGGAGAGAAATGCCGATAACCGGCATTTCCGTGTTTACATGTGATCAGCTGTGATTGGACACAGCTGATCACATGACCGAGCCAACATCTTCGTCTCTCTTTCTGTGATCCGCTGTGTCCGAGGGACACAGCGCACCGGCGATCGCCGTGCTGCGCGCTACCTGAGCCGTGCATACGCAGTGAGAATGGTAGGACGTCGACGTCCTATCAGAACGAGAGAACCACCCTGCGCCCGTCATTGTACTATAGGGCGGGCGGAAGGTGGTTAAACAAAGTGCGATTTACCACTCTTAACAGGGGGTCATGACTTTCTGGTAAGCCTTCTGTAGTAGTGGTTGGTGACACAACAACTGTTGGATTTCTTTTGCTTCAACACTACCTCTGGGACTTTTCTTTCATTTTTGGATAGACTATTTTTTGATACATGTTTCACTGTTTCTTTATGATTATTTGTCACTTTTTTAAGTGCTGCACTTTTATGTATTATTGCGGATGGCCTAGTATCAGGGTTTTTGTGTTCAGCTGCTATATGTTTCACAACTCATTTTTTTTATTATTGATTATCTATTGTGGTTTTTATTAACGCAGGTTTATATATATATATTTATCTTCAGACTGTGCATACCTGCCCGCTCAACCTGTTAGTCTCCTATAAGACCTGGACACAGGGTTAGAGGCTTTGTCCCAAGACTCTGTGAAGCCTCCGAACTCCAGAACCTAATCCGGAAATTACCAATCCTGGAGAAAATTGAAAATCCAATTTTCTCCATGCATGATGGCCATTCTGGAGCCATTCATTCTGCATCCTTTTACTTTACCTAACACATATTAAAACAATGTAATTTTCATTAGTTATGTTTGATTGTGATAAGTCTGTGTTAACGTACTTCTCCCCTTTAGCATTTCTTCTTGTCTCTTCTCTCCCTGGTTGCACAAAGAATTGCATCCAGAGGTTTATTTACTCACTACTGCTGCGAATATATAGTCTTTTTTTTTTTCAAATTATCTGAACCTAGCAGTATTCAGCTTTCATGCTGGTCAATCTTCCCAGACAGCTAAACAAATCTAGCCTCTTAAACCTTTTGCTAAATTGGCCATCTATGGTGGCCCTAGTTTAAAGCCAAACTCCAGGAATTATTTGTATTGCATACTCACATTGGTCAGGCGAGGCACAGTGTAAGTACATTTAACAATGAAAACCAGCGCAAACCCACATGGTCAATTACATTACTCAGCTTTAAAAAAACATTACTGTGCTGATAAAGATATATATAATAAATTATATATAAATAAATTGATATATAAAAAATATATAAACATTAGAATCATAAGTCCAGTGACAAAAAAACAAGTGACAAAAAAATCAAAAAAATCCCAAAAAATATATATATATAATTACAGTCCCGTGACAAAAATAAAACAAATTAAATTATAATTTTCATTTGGTTCTTCCGTGTTACTGATCCCTTCACCATGCACCAGTGCAGAAATCAACATTAGCCGCACTCACCAGATATTGGTGAGTCACACGCCTTTCAGGATTATTAAGGGCTCCTGGACCCCCTTTACTTTTTGTGAGACCTCCAAGTGCTGTTTCCTCTTATGTCTAGGTACCTCTTCTGCTTACTCCTCTCACCGAATCCCCCAAGGAAAATCAGGAAGAAGAAAAGACCATAGCGTGATACCGTAGTAATTTCTCCTCAAAATGATCTCTCCAGACCACTCACATTCTTTTGCGGGATATAGCCCACCTTTTATTCAAAACAACAGTGATTTTCTTCCAAAATGATCCACTTTTCATGTACACCGATTTTTGTAAGAGACCCCACAGTTTAGTGTGCAGCAGGATGGCAGACCTCAGCTACAGACTCATCTACTAAGCTAAGATGGCCCCTTGGAACGCACCGCTCGGCGTGCGCTCCACTCACCGGAAATGACGTCAGACGACGGACCAGGCAACCGGAAGTGCGTCAACGCGTTTCGCCCCACCCACAGGGCGTTATCAAGACGACCATCCTGCTGCACACTAAACTGTGGGGTCTCTTACAAAAATCGGTGTACATGAAAAGTGGATCATTTTGGAAGAAAATCACTGTTGTTTTGAATAAAAGGCGGGCTATATCCCGCAAAAGAATGTGAGTGGTCTGGAGAGATTATTTTGAGGAGAAATTACTACGGTATCACGCTATGGTCTTTTCTTCTTCCTGATTTTCCTTGGGGGATTCGGTGAGAGGAGTAAGCAGAAGAGGTACCTAGACATAAGAGGAAACAGCACTTGGAGCTCTCACAAAAAGTAAAGGGGGTCCAGGAGCTCTTAATAATCCTGAAAGGCGTGTGACTCACCAATATCTGGTGAGTGCGGCTAATGTTGATTTCTGCACTGGTGCATGGTGAAGGGATCAGTAACACGGAAGAACCAAATGAAAATTATAATTTAATTTGTTTTATTTTTGTCACGGGACTGTAATTATATATATATATTTTTTGGGATTTTTTTGATTTTTTGGTCACTTGTTTTTTTGTCACTGGACTTATGATTCTAATGTTTATATATTTTTTATATATCAATTTATTTATATATAATTTATTATATATATCTTTATCAGCACAGTAATGTTTTTTTAAAGCTGAGTAATGTAATTGACCATGTGGGTTTGCGCTGGTTTTCATTGTTAAAAGTTTTTTTGGTCTTTTGTACCTGTGCACAGCAGCATTCCACGGGGATTTGTGTGGTAAATAGGAAGTCCTGAGCGCTGAGGTTTTGTTTTCTTTACATAATTTACAGTGTAAGTACAGTATGCATATCTTGTACCTGATGGGCAGCTGGAGAAACTGGAAATCACAATAGTATATGGCACTATTACAGTGATAGCCACAATCTTCCTGCTCTAGGGTCTATGTGTGCAGCTGTCCCACTACACACACAGAAATCACACACAGTGATTTCTAGTTTCCAAAGTGGTTCATCAGGTATTAGATATGCATGCCTACCTTATGTTAAGCTGGACCTATGTAAGTATGCAATTCAAATAATTCCTGGAGTTGGACTTTAAACTAGGGCCACCATGGTTGGCCAAAATAGCAAAAGATCCAGGAGACTAAGTTTGTTTAGCTAGCTGGTAAGACTGAATGAAAAATAACTGCTACCATTTTACATGAAATATCATAAATGGGGGCAATGAATAATGTAAGTAAGCAACATTGTGCTTAAAAAAATAAATAGAGGTCCACCTTTTCATCTTTTACATTAAAGTATTTAAATAGTCTCATCAAACTGTAAAGTAGCTTTAAACATGTCATCCCTGATCTCCCTAGCTGCTTGTAATGTGCAGTAATTTAATATCAAATATTTTCAAAGAACTCAATAATAACTCAAACTATAGCATCTAGCAATTTAGAACCACCTGCTGGCAGACTGGCAAGATTTGTTCTCAAGCAAAAATGTTGAGACGTCAGTCATTGCCTCTATTGTGAGTGTTAAAAATTAATTTCTCCATAATGTCTGTAGTTACAGCGGTGTAAAAGGGTTTGTTTTCAACAATGTTTTACTGTTTGTTCAGAATCTAAAACACTTTACAGTATAGTGTGCATGATCTTGGCACAGGTTCATTTTAATTTGCAAAACCAGAAACTAAAGAAGTTTTAGCGTTAAAAAGATATACTTTCTGAAAATTATAAAACATATTAGCTGTGTGTGTGCCAGGTCAATATAAATCTTTTACTGGTCGCTTGGAATTAAAGATGAGTATTTTTTTCCAGTTGAAACCAATATGTCTAAAATACACAAAATTCTCATTTATACATTACAATTTTTCCATCCATATTTTCCACATTATTAGCATGCTTATCTGGGTAAGAATCCCAAAGTTTACTTTAGCATTTTCTTTAGCTAGAGGTATATAATCATGATGTTCTTATTCTAGCTTAACCAGAGGACATGATGTTTTATGCAGAAATCTAGGCATATACTAATGGCACAAATTAATGCAGATCTGTAAACATTAATGCATTCTTAAAGAACCATCATTACAAATATTTACATTATTTTGCCCCCCCATAGGACTAAGTACTATATTGTAGTATTTTATCCCATGCAGATAGGTACTTAAAACGGAACTTCATTGCATCTAAGCACCATAAACCAAAAATGCTGTTTAATTAATTTTCAATACTCACCCATCCATCTATGTCTCCATGCTTTATTTTGCTGAAAAATTATGTTGAAAAACACCCACTAGCATTTCTGGCCTTGGCCAACTTAAGTAAGCACAGAGAATTCATGTAGCATTTACTTCCTGGAACCATCTGCCCTTAGCTCAGGCATGCAGGTGTGCTTAGTTCAGAAAACCCCTCCCCCCTTGAAGACTCCTGGGATGTATGACATAATTTGCCTAGGCATGGAAACCAGGAACTAATTGAAGAAATGTAGAAAAAAAGTTTAAAACAAATAAATATGATATACTTTCCTGTATTTACAATGCTAGCAGCATAAGGATTAAAAATAGTCAATGTTAACTGAGAGGGTGAAGTTCTGCTTTGAGTCTACTTATGAAGTCTGATCTGACAACAGCTTTGGAGAAGATGGATCCATCATAACTGCAGATTTTCCTGGCTCAGAGAAGTTTCCTGAGACAAGAGGAAAAGGGGGGATGTCAGACACTTTCTCTCAATATTCCTCCGTCCGCAACATGCTTTGGTAACGTTCTCTGAACCGAAAGCAAGCTACAGTTACAATAGATCCATCACCTTCCGAGCTGTTTTTGGATTTGCCAAGCAAGGAGGGGAGGAGGGCAGGCTGGACTTTGTAACTAAACTTGAGAAGCACCTAGCTACACGGGACAAAGTATTACCGTATTTGCCGGCGTATAAGACGACTGGGCGTATAAGACGACCCCCTACTTTTCCTGCTAAAATGTAGTGTTTGGGCTATACTCGCCGTATAAGACTACCCCTCTTCCAATGCACACCAGTGGGAGCAATAGTGCCCCAGCATCGGTGTCAGTGGGAGGAATAGTGCCCAATCATTGGTGTCAGTGGGAGGAATAGTGCCCCATCATTGGTATTAGTGGCAGGAATAGTGCCCCATCATTAGTATCAGTGGGGGGATTAGGTGCCCCATCATTAGTATCAGTGGGAGGAATAGTGCCCCATCATTGGTATCAGTGGCAGGAATAGTGCCCCATCATTAGTATCAGTGGGGGGAATAGGTGCCCCATCATTGGTATCAGTGGCAGGAATAGTGCCCCATCATTGGAATCAGTGGCAGGAATAGTGCCCCATCATTGGTATCAGTGGCAGGAATAGTGCCCCATCATCGGTGTCAGTGGGAGGAATAGTGCCCCATCATTGGTATCAGTGGGAGGAATAGTGCCCCATCATTAGTATCACTGGGGGGAATAGTGCCCCATCATTGGTGTCAGTGGGAAGAATAGTGCCCCATCATTGGTATCAGTGGCAGGAATAGTGCCCCATCATTAGTATCAGTGGGGGGAATAGTGCCCCATCATTGGTGTCAGTGGGAGGAATAGTGTCCCATCATTGGTGTCAGTGGGAGGAATAGTGTCCCATCATTGGTGTCAGTGGGGGGAATAGTGCCCCATCATTGGTGTCAGTGGGAGGAATGGTGTCCCATCATTGGTGTCAGTGGGGGGTGGAATAGTGCCCCATCATTGGTGTCAGTGGGGGGGGGGGATAGTGCCCCATTGTTGGTGTCAGTGGGGGGAGGAATAGTGCCCCATCATTGGTGTCAGTGGGAGGAATAGTGCCCCATCATTGGTATCAGTGGGGAGGAATAGTGCCCCATCATTGGTGTCAGTGGGGAGGAATAGTGCCCCATCATTGGTGTCAGTGGGGAGGAATAGTGCCCCATCATTGGTATCAGTGATGGAGCACTATTCCTCCCACTGACACCAATGACACTTGCTGACCCTGTTCTAGTATGGTGCTGCTGCAGCCAGCATATGTGGTTGCAGCAGCACCTCTACACGGCACACTTACCTGCTGCTCCTGTACTCGATTTTCATGGGGCTGCTCGGCTCCGCCCCCTCGCCGGTGATTGGCCGCCTGTGTGCCTTTCCTGAGCTACAGTTCTGGCGGCCAATCACCGGTGAGGAGGCGGAGCCGAGCAGCCGCGCGAACATCCAGTGGCCGAACTGAAGGAGCAGCCGCGCTTCCTGGACCGGATCGTCGTGGGACCGGAGCCAGGTAAGAGACAGCAGCCCCTGCCCACCCCTGTACTTAGTGTCCCTTCCGTTGGAAGGGGGGGGGCACCGCGCCGCCCCCCTAAAAAGTGTCAGTATGCCGTATACCGGCGTATAAGACGACCCCCGACTCTTGAGAAGATTTTCAAGGGTCAAAAAGTCGTCTTATACGCCGGCAAATACGGTACATGTACTTTGTCCCATGGGGCAGATCAATGTACAACATTGTAATTGTAGCACCCTCCTAGATAGCTAGAGGGAGCTAGAGTTGGTTCTTTAGATAGGGGCTGAGTAGAAGCACAGGTATAACAGTCAGAGCGGGGTCAAATTGTGGTCAGAGATGAGAGGCTCTACAGATCAGATCTCTGAGACTTCCCCTGCACTGGAACTTTGGAGAAAGATCTAGAAGCAGTGGGCGAAGGTAAGAAGTGGCTGGTCTGCACTTTTGAGGGATCCTGACCAATCCCCAACAGGAGGCTTCGCATTGGTTCAGGACAGCCCTTAAAAGTGACAGAGCCTGCTCAGCAGGAGGAAAGGGAGAGGTCAGGTGAAAGCTGGAGAAGTGAGGCTGGAGAGCAGGAGCCTGAGAGGGAGTCCAGATGGTAAGGGGTTCACCTACAGGCAGGGAAGCTTGGAAGTAGGAAAGCTCAGGACTTCACTAGCCGCAAGAGCAAGAACCGCCTATGCAGCAGGGAAGGAGAGGCCAAGCAGAAGGCCTGAGAGCAGCCACTGACACAGCAGCAGCATAGGAGAAGGACTGCATGAGTAGACCTGCACCCCCTGGGCCAGTAAGGGGAAGGAACATTTCAGTGGGAAACTGGATTAGCTACTGTCCGGGACTGTCTCACCCTTAAAGTGGCAGATACTGGATCCCCTGAACAGGGATTCACCCAGAACAGCTGGATTAGTAGAATCTGGGGTCCGGGGTGGTATTACAGGAGATGCTGGCTAGCTCTCTGGAAGAAACTTTTTGCTGTAAAGACTTGTACATAGTTCAGAAAGATTGTCCTCTGTTGCCATACTCTTGGGGATCCCATACACCCCTTACCCCATCCACATTTAATTTTCCCTAGTATGATAAAAATAAACAAGTTAAAGGACTGATTACTGTCTCCTATTTGCAAGTCTATATGGAAAATGCGTGTTTCCTGGCTGTGCAGGACTATAGGGGGACTCAAAACTTCAGTGACTCCTAAGTGGGTAGCACTACATAATGATAGTTTTTCTTTAAGCAGTGTATCCGAATTTTACTTGGTATTAGGAGCCAATCACGTGTGTTGCAGTGCAAGGAGTATACTGAAAGGAGTAGAAAGCAGGGGAGCAGAGAGATAATATTATCAGTATGCTGTTCTTCCTATCACTTTCAAGTCACAGGGTAAATATGAGGAGGAGACCTGTAAGTGAAAAGTGAAACTGCAGCAGAGAAAAATCAGGTCCCCTCTATTGCCAGGCAGGACTGTGCTGTTTGGCAGAGCTTTGTTAATCTCAGGACTGGATGGACATGAATACAAATTCTATTGGCAGGTAAAACAACTCTCATATATGTATTTCATCAGTTTTAACCCACTTGTTTTTGCAGATGACTTGTGTCCAACATTACAGAGTGAAGGACTGACCTCAGGAGGGGAAGCAAGCACGACCAATAACACGGGTATGTGCGAAGTAAGAGTGTTGCTGACCTAGCACTGTGTTTACCTGCGACAAGTGATTTGTAGCTTTCAAAGCAGTTTATTTTTTGCTGTTATTTTTTGCTAATTTTCCATCTTACCATTTACCACATCTCAAAATTATTTGCTCGTTTCTGCAATGTAAACTTGTTATGTCAGAATTCTATCCCCTTCTGTGCCGTATTTCTTCTTTTCAGCCTTTTCTCTTGCAAATGTTCTGTAGGAGTCTCAGCAGCTTATTTGTAGGTGTCTGGAAGGTGACACACTGTGATGTATGTATCATTGCAAACGCAAGTGTTCTCTGCTAACCAACAACATTATTTGCTGCCTGAGGCTGGCTTCCAACTGTATTTTTTAGTCTTGCTCTAGATCATTATCTCTGAAGGTTTATGCCATTCGGCACAAATTTTTTATGCCAACGAAAAGGTAATAAGATGTCAGACAATAGTACACATTTTTCTTCCTGAGAGCAAATGTCTTTCTAACATTTTATTAACTAGGCAATCTAATAAAACTATGCAGTTGTTTAAAATACTGCTCCATCCATAACTGGAAAAACACATTTAAATAGAATTCTCTAAGTGTTTTCTGAATGTCAGATATGGCGTTTAGTAATTTTGAGCCCTCTGTTCACTAGTGTGAATCCAGGTAAAAACAAAATATTGATTTAGAATCATGGTGGTATTAATGTACATTGGTGTCTTAAGGTTTGTAATATTCTCTAGACAAAATTAAAAAGTATAATTCAGCTTCATACAGGCCTGGAGCATAGCATAGCAGAGCACTGTTGATTAGTCCATTTTTATGTTTAGATTCTCCTGAACTGCACCAGTCCCTTTCTGTGTGTAAACTGGTGATCCTGGAACACAGCTGCTGGTGATACTGAAGCACCTTCTTTGCTGCCTCTCAAGCACAGAAAGCCTTATAAAAGAAAAAAAAAAGACATTTCAAATTGTCATACCCACCAATCAGGTTTAAATATATCTTGAAAAATAAAAGCGACTGGTGATGCAGAAAATAAGGGCACTGCACAGCACTGGCTTCAGAAAGTACAATCCTTGTGCTCTTCTACTGATACAGCATGTGACATGAGCGGCATATCCTTGCTGAGTATGCCAAGTTGTGGGCAGGGCCAGTCGCTCAGCATATGGGGGTACCTTTTGAAGTGCATGCTCTCAGCAATGCCTAAGACCAGGCGGGGACCGCATTCATTTGAAAGTCAAATATTATGCTGCTCCCCTGCCGAGAGATACGCTGCGCACTGTGTGTAGCAGTGAAATGCAGAGTTCCTCTGTAAAACTTGTCCCATGTCAGTACAGACATTGCTTGTAATATGTTGCATTTAGGAGGGACACCACTGAGCCTATGCCCTCTCCACCTGTCCAGCATATCTCTGCCACCTCACCCCCAGTGACAGAATCGTGTCCTGCCAAGCACATAGCACAGACCTCATGTGTGCTCTCACTTAACCCCTTCAGCTCTCCTATACCATATGGCTGGACTGCTGGTCTCTATGAAGCGGGTATGGTCCCAGTTGCCCTGGCAAACCGACCTCTTAGGAGGAAGCTAGATCACCAACTCCCTCGCTACGGGAGGACCCTCTGTCATGCCACACATGACAGACTGCTGTACACTTCATGTCATTAATTGGTTAGCCATAGCAACTGCATTCATCCTCCACTTGTCTTACCAAGATAACACTTTTTCTAGTGACCTTGATTCATACCCCATATATGCTTTACTGACCCAGTTCCCACACCAGGAACCATCATGCACACCTTTAAAATAACTTCAAACCAGGCTTTAGAACAGTTGATGCAACTTTTATTACCAACTTTGCAACATAGTCCAACATGAATGGCTCAACATAATATTCCCTGGTTATCTCAACTAGCTGGCCCAGGCATACCTCACAAGGTGTTAGTCCATCTCTGGTGTTTCCCATGGCTTAGCATGGTAGGAAGGCTGTACCCAAAACAGGGAACAGAGGCATAACCTATTAATCCCTTCCCCAGCCTGGGCCAGCCAACTTTCCAGCTAACCATCTGACTTTAGGCAGCCTGTCTACATCCATAGACATATGTGTTTTAGAATTCTGAAAGCAAACAAGATGAAGTTTTTGAATTTCTAGCACTGTTGCTTTGTTTAGAAGCTCATAGACCTCAGTCACTTGTTACCTTGAATTTCTTACACTGGGCAGCAATGGACAAGAACTAGATTAGTCAGAACTGAGACTGTGAAGGATGTCTGCTAAGAAGCTGTGGTTTAGTAATAGGTATTGGTTGGCTGGAAAGTACAATATTGAGCATGGTCACTTGATTGCAAGGTACAATGCAGAGAAAGTCACAGTTTAGAAGGAGCTGCTTCTATCTCATTGCTGGAATTTTGCAGAGGTCACGGAAGATAATGATCTTGGTCCTGGTCATATTTTAGCAGCAGTGAGAATAGTAAGGCTACTTTGAAAACAGGGAGTCCTCCTGCGCCCTTATGTCATATATCATAAAAAATAATAAGCAGCTGACATCTAATCCTATACCATTAGGCCCCAAAACATAAAAGCAATAAAAATGAGGTAGCGCTCATAACAACAATTGTACAAATAAATATAAATGTGACCATACAGTGAAGAACATACGCATCTCAGGTCCAAATGTGGACCTTATGTGATAAGTGGTCTAAGGAGGAGGAAATTGTGACCCCCAATCCACATGGGGATAATATAACTGTGACCCCCTAGTACCCAATAAGGGACATGAACTGGTATAAAACGAATAATGCGTGAATCCCTTGGATGGGATCAAATAAATAATACAGTGCAAGTGAATTGATAATATCTCAAAACACTGAATACAATCAAAGCAGTCCAGTGATCTGTGTTGCATTCCTTCTGATCATGCATACACGGAGGAATGTGTGTGAACCAACACACCCTGGATGTGATCCAAAAATGGCTGCAATGGCCTCTCACCTCCACCCTGCGACCCTGCAGAGCCACAGAACTAAATGTATCACCCCTTGATCCCCTCAGCAAACAGCACTCCTCAAGGACTGGTAGCTTGAAAGAACTTCCCAGGAATCAATATCCACCTTTACAGGATTTCTTATGGACCAGTAGGTAGGATGAATCATAACTCAAATGCCCATGAAACAAGAGAAGAACACATTCTTCATGGCGTCCAAAAAGCGTCCAAAAAGCATCCCTTTAGGTCAAAAGAGGTTATAGACCAGCTAGAGAACAGCGATAGTAAATTAGAACTACTTGCAGAATTGAGTGATAATGATTTGTGGGGAAATTCGTCATCAGACACTGAAAACGATTCTGCGACTAAGCTCAGTGATGTGCGAACTTGGCACAAATTTCAGTGTTTTTGAATTTGAATTTTGAATTTCAGTGTTTTTGATTTGATTACATTATTGAATTAAATGTATTATTATATTATTATAATATTATTTATTATTATATTATTATTATTTTTATGATTATTTATTATATTATAATTTATGATTTTGTGTTTCAAATTTTATCAAGCCCAGGATGTTTACTAGACTCTTGTTCGGACAGATTTCAGTGAGTTATTCCTAAGAATTACAGGTCTACAATTAAAAAACAACATATTTCCATTGCAAATAATGTACCGCTTTGAGCACAGAAATACTGACATAATCAGACTGCAAGGGAGGATAAAAAAAGTCCCAAGAACGCCTCTTCCCATTGAAATCAATTGGAAAACACCTGAAAAATGCCTCAAAAGCGCCTCAAAAATGTCTCTGAGAAGCATTTTTGGTGCAGTTTTTAAGTCACGTGTCCTTTAAAAAAGCTCAGAAAGTGCAGTAAAAACGCCTATGCATTTTTGCTGTGTTTTTGCGGCGGATCAGTGTGAAAGTAGCCTTAGCCCCACCATTCTTGTGTGATTTGATGTCTGAGATACATATCACATTATGGAGGTTGGGAGTTAAAAAAAAGGATAAATTCAATCAAGGTAAAAAGCCTAAAACAGGACACAAAAATGTAGTAAATTTGGACATAGTGCTTGCTGGATACATTTCTCACACTTCTTAACATAGTAGTTAAATGTAAGTTACACCTATCTTCTGAAATATAGGACAGTAAAGAGATATGTACATCTGATCTATTGGTGCATTATACATGTGTATCTTGACATATGTGAAATTAAAGATGTCACATGTCCACGAATTTATAGAGCATGTAGGCTGTAGGATAGGAAAAGAAGTAGGATAAAAAAATCTTCAAAAACAAGTTTCTTTGAAGTAAATCTGGTTCAGTAGCTCTAATATCCAACAACAGGATTGACTAGAGCTCTTGTGATCAGGGCTGTTTTTATATAAGGCACTCATGGACCAGTGCTTACGGCCAGCATGGCAAGGAGAACAGCACTAAGCCTCAAATCTACAAACTATGATCATGTTTTTAATTTTGTTTTCCTCTTCTGTTCCCCTTTGGACACTGGAGACTAAATTCAAATACAGAAATGTATGAGTAAAAGTTGTGTGTGGGGTTTGGGGGTGTTTAAAGGAGTCAGAAGATAATTTATAGTTCAGGAAACGTGAATCCATCTCCTCTTCTCTCTTGGTTGGTGGCCTGTACTATTGGAAGCAGGGGTGGACTCACCGTTCGAGCACTTGGGCACTGCCCGAGGGCCCGGGGTCAGTAGGGGGCCCCATGAGATGCCCCTAGTACCTTTTTTATAGGCTTTTTTGAGTGTGCTTTGAGTGTGGGCAAGGACACAGGGGCCCCATGATTCTCTATTGCCTGGGGGCCCCATGAATTGTCAGTCTGCCCCTGATTGGAAGGTAATCCTGCTTATACTATAGACATCATGCCAAGCACAGTAAAACATTCTAGCATTAGTTTTTACTAAGATAGTCTCCTGACACAAGGGGTGGAGTGTGTACAAAAATGCATCATTATCCAAATGTGTCCAGGGAAGCATGATGTGCAAAGGAAGTGGAGAACAGTTCTAAGCAACAGTTCTCTAACGTAAAGGGCTTTCCTATGGGTCTCTGGGACAGTCCAAAGATGATGAAAGGTGGAGAATATCACAAGTTTACAGTGAGCCTGGTGTAACTGTATTAGTCTTAATAAAAAATGAAAAGGTACAAGTGACACATTTTGGGGGCTTATAACTTTCCCTTCATTAGGACTTGTGTAATGGCAGTAAAATAGAAATGACTAAAAAGTAAAATAAGGCTAGGATTAGCATACATGGCACGGCAGAAACCAGTTCGGCTGAACTGGCACCTGCTTTGCCTTGTATGCCTTGTAGTCCTAGACTCATTTAAGGCTACGTTCACACTAGCTTTGTCAGCAGGCGTCAAACAGGCATTTGGCGTTTTTAACGCTTCTCAAACGCCTATGAAAATTCTGCACATGGTAGCACACAGTGCTGTTCACACTGAAGTGTTAGCGTCGCGTCGCGGCAAAACTGACGCCTCATGTCCAGTCAGGAGGAGTTGAAGCCTCCCATTCAAGTCTATGGTGACACTTCTCAAACGCCTGGCAGGTGTTTGCGGAGCATTTGCAAGGTGGTTGCGGAGCGTTAATACCATTTAACTTCATTATAGGTGTTTGTGGTGCGGTTTTAACGCTTTGCAAACGCCTATCAAATGCCTCAAAAACGCGTATAGGGCGTTTGGGGAGCATTAAAAATGCTTCCCAAGCTCCTGTCTAACGCTATAGGGGCGTTTGGCAGGAGTTAGAAATAAAGTCAAGTGTGAACATAGCCTTACTGTGCAGTATTTCTTCTATTACTGCCATTACACAAGGCTTGATGAAGGGGGAGTTATAAGCCCCCCGTGTCGGCTGTACTTTTTCATTTTTTTATCCAGACTAATAAACCCATACTGGACTTACTGTAAACTTGTGGTGCTCTCCTCATCTGCATCTCCTTAGGGTAGCATGATGTGTTTATACAGATGTTATTTCTTGATACAAACAAAAAAGAGTCCTTGAACTAAAGTGACTGCAGTAAACATGTATTTACTGGTCAATCACAACTTCAAGTGATATTAAAGCCTTGTTTTTTTTTTTAAATAACAAACATGTCATACTTACCTGCTCTGTGCAATGGTTTTGCACAGAGCAGCCTTGATCCTCCTCTTCTTGGGTCCCCTGGGAGTGTGCCAGGCCCCTCCCTCCTGCACCCAAACAGGCTTGCTCCTGAGCCGCTGCTCTGCCTGTCCATTCACGCACATAGAAAGGCTCGGCTCTTCCCCCCACTCTCTCTTCATTGGCTCACCGCCTGTGATTGACAGGAGGCAAGTTGCCGGAGAGCCAAAGCTCTGGTGCACATCGCTGGATCGGGATGGGGATCAGGTATGTTTTATGTTGAGCTGGGGGGGCTGCTGCACACAGGTTTTATACCTTGAGGATTAGGAACTGATGTGAATGTACAATATATATGTAAAGCACTGTGTAAATTGATGGCACTATATAAGTACCTAAAATAAATAAATAAACTAAATAAATATATTCATGCATAGAATGCATGAAGGTTAAAAAAAACTTTGAGCCTTTACAACCACTTTAATCGCTTCCTGACCACCCTATAGCATAAATAATGCTACAGGGTGGCATGGGTGTGCAAAATCACGTATATATACATGATTTTGCAACCCTGGGTAGGGGGCGCGCGTGTGCTCTACCCACGCCGCCATTCGTGGCCACGGATGTCAATCACCGGGTCCCGGCCAGTGATTACTCGCCAGCGCCTGGTGATTGCCGAGCATCTCCAACAGGGAGAACTGTTTGTAAACAAAACAGTTCTCCTCCGTATCAGCTCATGCACACTGCTTTGGATGGCTATGGAGAGCACACCCATGCAAAGCAGTGTGCTTACAGTGAAGCACACGGACACAGCACTTAGTAAAACAGCACACAGTTAACCCTTTGAGCGCCCCTCATGGTAACCCCTTCCTGCCCAGTGCCATTAGTACAGTGTCAGTGCTTTTTTTAGCACTGATCACTGTATCGGTGTCACTGGGGATGTCAGTGACACCAAGTCAGTTCCCCCCAGTGTCAGAATGCCCGCAGCAGTCCTACCATAAGTCGCTGATCGCCGCCATTATTAGTATAAAAACAAAATTCCAGTATATATACCACCATTTGAAACGCTATAACTTTCACGTAAACCAATTAATTTACATGTTTTGGGATTTTTTTTTAGCAAAGACATGTAGCAGAATACATTTTGGCCTAAATTTATGATGAAATTTGATTTTTACCAGACATATTTAGCAGCAAAAAGTCAAAAATATAGTTTTTTTCTCAAAATTGTTGTTTTTTTTTTATAGCGCAAAAAATAAAAACCACACAGGTGATCAAATACCACCAAAGGGAAACTCAATTCGTGGTGAAAAAAGGATGTCAATTTCATTAGGGTGCAGTGTTGCATGACCGCGCAATTGTCATTTAATGTAACGCAGCGTCATAACGCAAAAAATGGCCTGGTCAGGAAGGGGGGTAAATCCTATGTGGTTAATAACTATGTAGTAATCATTTATAGCTCTAAAAACAACACACGCCATGGAGTATTTTGAACAAATTCCCATATCTTAAATATATATTTAACTATTGTATGAAAATATTTATAAGAAAGGTTGCAATTTGACTTGAATTATTTCATAGTAAACATAGTTGAGCGTTCCAGGAACATAAATATTTCTTATTACCTACTACATATTTTTTCCAGTTTACTATTAGCTTAAAGCTGTCCCCTTCCCCAAAAGCAGAATAGATGCTTTGGGACTGAAGCACTCATAAATGTAAGAGTATTCAGGAAAGCCCCACATTCCTTTATTCTGAACATCTCAACATTAATATTTATATTTAATGTCCGTTTTTCAATATTTTCCATTTCTACGACTTTGTCAGGAAGGTAATTTCCTTACAGCCAAGTACATAATTTGTATACAGGAAACTTTTAAATGCAATTTGTTTTGCTTTCTGACGCTGCCTTGTGTACGTTAGGGGAGCGTTCCTTGAAACATTGATAGATAGGAGTAATATTATGAGATGGGAACAGAGTTGTCTTGACATGTATGCCCTGCAGAGAGACATTAATTTGTTTTAGTAATGTTAGCAGAGGCATACTGATTGTGAGTCAGCACATAAAACTAGACACCAAAATGACAACAGTTTGAGGCTTACTAGGTTTCCTTTTTAAGGAAATTGGTTTTTTTTAAGCAAGACAAGTGCTAAAATATTGATAAATGGAAGAAATCTTTTTTTTTTCCTTTCTTCCAGGCTTCAATTTGATCAGGAGGTTTTCTCTTCAGAAAATGAGCTCTGTAAAGAAGATTCGGAACCCCAGAGGACCTGTGATCATGCGGTTAGGAGGGGCCAGGCTCGTGGAGCAGACAGTGTGAGTGCCACATAATATTCAATATTATCTTCTACTGTGAAACGCAGCAGGTATTCAAAGAAGTCCCAGGGTAGATTTATTAGTCTTGTTTAATGATCAATTAAACTTTGTACACCTACAACATTTGAAAGAGTTTTAATCATGCCCCACCTCTTACTCTCCCGAGTGATATGGCAGCCTTGTATGATTGATATTCTGTAGGTGCATACCCTGCAGGCAGCTATTTCGGCATCTCGTAAAACCCTTGCTAATCCTGAAATGTGATCCTCGAGAGAAGTATCAGACTAGGCACCTCTCCAACACATTACACAATGGAGAACTGCATGCGTTTTCATTTTTTTAAAATTTTGGAATACTTCCCAGATGATCCTGGATTGGATGCATAAAGAATCTAAAAAGTCCACATTGTTAAAAAAAAAACTTTTTTTGCTGGGGTGGGCATGGAGCGTATTGATTTAAGTGATGTCGCCATGCAAATGGCGGATGACATAATGAATTAAAAAAAAAATCTGCGTTATCATAAGACATTATAATATGCCATATTGACAGGACTATTTTCTGAATGTGAGCATCGTTTTTCAGTCTACTCTCTTGACATCCATATAATTGTTGACATAATGTAAGCAGCAACTATTAAATGCTCAAATATACATCTGTAGCAATTTTTTCTAATGCGTATGTTGAAGCTCTGAGATGAGTTAGGGTAGAGAATGCATAAGAGTTCGATAATGTCTGCTTTTAATAGCCTTCTTAGAACAAGAGGTGGAAGGGCTAAGTGTGCCCTGTAAGCGTCCATATATTTCTGAGGTTAATTCAGGACACATCGTGGCGCTATGGGATTGAGCCATAAAAGTGACTTTCTTGCTTGTATTTACTCTGCGAATCCACAATGGCCTGAGGTCTTGTTCAAAAAGACTTTGTTATTATAATAATCAAGGTACTGTCACACACGATCAACCCTTTCATGGCCAAGAGTGACGATATTAAATTAGAAAATTCCCCACAGGCTGGAGGCCTAGTTAGTGCCAAGTTCTCTTTTGGCATCATAATGAGATTGCAAGTATAATTAGTTATTCTCTGAGCTGTAATTAAACCACCAACCTTGACTACCCGTTCCAATAAAATGACAGCGTTGTGCAAACTGTCTGCACTTTTCTTGTTTTATATCTCACTTTTCATTTTTTTTTAAGAAGAAGTTTGATCTGTTAATGGATATTCAGTGGAGACCTGCAACAATAAATCTCAGTAGAACACACACTTCTGAACATGTGGATTAAAGTTGCTTCCACAAGAGATATGTTATTAGTCGCCATTTGCCTTTTACCTCTCTCACTGCTTTATGCGTCTAGGAGTGTTGGAAAGACTTGCACAATCTGGCACTAGCATACTTTTTTAATGCTTTGATTTATTTGATGTAAAGTATGTGTTGAGCTGCCATAAGTCTAAAGTGGTTAGGACAAAAATTAGATGCAGTCTTAATAGGTATACTTAACCCCTTCTCACCCATCCCTGGCATCCCTTTAATAGGGTCTTTACATTCGGAGGGGGATAGGAAGCATCAGTGATCATGGGATTGCCATGAGTGGCTGTCACAGTGATCAGGAGCCAGTCCCGCTAGCTACTGATTGTTAGTTCGAGAGCTGCGTGCTAGGAGAGTGCAGTGAGACATCAGTCGTCTAGTGATCAAGTGTAGTATCTGTTCTTATCAGTGTCCAGCAGGGGTGCTCCACGGTCATTCTAGCTTTGTGGGGATGACTGGTTGTATAGTACCCCTGCTGGTATGATGGGGGTCCTGATGGTTAATACGGGGGGAACAGAAACCGTGGTGCCCATTGGAGTTGGGGCCCGGGAGTAAATCCCCTTTGGAACGCCAGAGGGGCCCAGTACCTCCTGATTTGGGCGGATCTACCTTGTGTGGCCAGGGGCCGGGAAGGCAGAAAGTCCGCAAACCAGTGCCCCCTGAGTGGTCGCCTCAGGGGTGCTCTTAGTAGCACTGGGTGTGGGACCGCACAGTGTGAAAAGGCACATGGCCACTGTGTTTACTACTTTTTCTGCACAGCGCCCTCAGGACAAGGCCTTTTGGCTAAGTTCGGGGCAATTTTTGCTACAGGCCTCAGGGCCTGGTCTGTGCACAATTTGGCACGACCACTTTTTTATTTTTTATTTATTTAATTTATTTACTCTCCCACGTTTTGTCACTTTCACTCTTATGTGTGTGTTTTATTTCCTCACAGGATGGAGGGTGTGGGTCCTCGAGCCTGCCCTGAAGTCTAGAGGGAGGATGTGTGGCCTTTTGGTTCCTTCCTCCCCTGTCCCTAGGGGGTTTTCTCTTCGGGAGAACCCCCTGGCCAAGTACTGAGTGGCTGACTTCAGCTGGCCACAAGGAACGGTGGTCCGCCAGGCCTTTTGGCTAGGTGGACCAAATGGGAACCTTGTCCCTGTCAGGAACTTCGTGCCCCGGGGGATCAGGGTAGAGGTCCATCCCCTTCGGGGGAAGGACAAAGCACACCCCTAAGTGCACTTTTTCGTGTGGTGTTTTGCACTTGCACTTTTTTTGTGAACACTTACGGGTTTTTCGTATGTTTGCGGACTTAAAAAAAAAAAAAAATCAGACGTCCAGTGATGTGCGGCATGTGGCTGTTAAAACCCACCTTTTTGCTGCCGCACATGTGTTACATGAGCAACAGCAGTTTTTTTAAAGTGTATTTCAAGCAAAAAAATGCTTTTTCCAGTTGTGGGTAGAATGGAGGAGCCTGAAGCCAGCCAAAGACAGATCGATTCTTGGCAGGTTCAGCAGGGACTGCCCAAGATTTTATCCATCTATGGGCAGGCTGGTTGTATTGAAATCGATCCATCGATTGACTTCAGTACAACCAGCCTGTCAGATTTTTTTTATGTGATCACTTCAGGCAGCTATAGCCATCACCAATGGTCATTGTGTTCTGCTCGCAGGGAAGGCTCAACACCGGCAGTACATAATAGCTCTGCAGGAGCATTCCCCCTATCAACACTGACTGTGTTGGGCTGCATTAGAATACCTGTCAGATTTGCAAGCCAGGCCAAAGACGGGTCAAATCTTGGCCGGTTTAGCAGGGACTTCCCAAGATTTTATCCATCTATGGGCAGGCTGGTTGTATTGAAATCGATCCATCGATTGACTTCAGTACAACCAGCCTGTCAGATTTTTTTTTCATGTGATCACCGCAGGTGGTTATAGTCGACAGCAGTGATCATTGTGTTCTGTCAGCAGGGAAGGCTCCCCACCGACAGAACATACAGTGCATTGAAAAAATAATCATACCCCTTGAAATTTTCCACATTTTGTCATGTTACAACCAAAAACGTAAATGTATTTTATTGGGATTTTATGTGATAGACCAACACAATGTGGCACGTAGAAGGAAAATTATAAATTGTTTTCAAAATTTTTCACAAATAAATATCTCAAAAGTGTGCCGTGTATGGCATACATTTGAATTCAGCTCCATTTACTCTGATACAGCTAATTAAAATCTAGTGGAACCGATTGCCTGCAGAAGTCACCTAATTAGTAAATAGAATCCACCTGTGTGTATTTTAATCTCAGTATAAATATAGTTGTTCTGTGAAGCCCTCAGAGGTTTGTTAGAGAACAGCAGTGAACAAACAGCACCATGAAGGCAAAAAAACACACCAGACCGGCCAGGGATAAAGTTGTGGAGAAGTTTAAAGCAGGGTTAGATTCTAAAAAAATATCCCAAGTTTTGAACATCTCACAGAGCACTGTTCAATCCATCATCCGAAAATGGTAAGAGTATGGCACAACTGCAAACCTACCAAGACATGGCCGTCCACCTAAACTAACAGGCCGGGCAAGGAGAGCATTCATCAGAGATGCAGCCAAGAGGCCCATGGTAACTCTGGAGGAGCTGCAGAGATCCACAGCTCAGGTGGGAGAATCTGTCCACAGGATGACTATTAGTCATGCACTTCACAATCTGGCCTTTATGGAAGAGTGGCAAGAAGAAAGCCATTGTTGAAAGAAAGTCATAAGAAGTCCCGTTTGCTAGCAGCCATGTGGGAGACACAGCAAACATGTGGAAGAAGGTGCTCTGGTCAGATGAGACCAAAATTTTACTTTTTGGCCTAAAAGCAAAACACTATGTGTGGGGGAAAACTAACACTGCACTTCACCCTGGACACACCATCTCCACTGTGAAACATGGTGGTGGCAGCATCATGTTGTGGGGATGCTTTTTTTCAGCAGGGGCAGGGAAGCTGGTCAGAGTTGATGGGAAGATGGATGGAGCCAAATACAGGGCAATCTTAGAAGAAAACCTGTTAGAGCCTGCAAAAGACTTGAGACTGGTACAGAGGTTCACCTTCCAGCAGGCCAATGACCTTAAACATACAGTCACAACTGCAATGGAATGGTTTAGACCAAAGCATATTCATGTGTTAGAATGGTGCAGTCTAAGTCCAGACCTAAATCCAATTGAGAATCAGTGGAAAGACTTGAAAATTGCTGTTCACAGACGCTCTCCATCCAATCTGACAGAGCTTGAGCTGTTTTGCAAAGAAGAATGGGCAAAAATGTCCCTCTCTAGATGTGCAAAGCTGGTAGAGACATCCCCAAAGACTTACAGCTGCAGTGAACGGTGGCTCTACAAAGTATTGACTCGGGGGCTGAATACAAATAACCACCACACTTTTCACATATTTATTTGTAAAGAATTTTGAAAACCATTTATCATTTTCCTTCCACTTCACAATTGTGTGCCACTTTGTGTTGGTCTATCACAAAAAATCCCAATAAAATACGTTTAAGTTTTTGGTTGTAACATGCAAAATGTGGAAAATTTCAAGGGGTATGAATACTTTATCAAAGCATTGTAATAGCTCTGCAGGAGTGCTCCCCCTATCTACACTGACTGTGTTGATAGGGGAATCAAGCAATTTTGTTTCCTTCCACTACAGAAATTTGCATAATCTATGGGCTGCATTAGAATACCTGTCAGATTTTTACTGACACCCAAAGTTCTGTTGGAAATATTTGACGTCACTTCCTATCCTGCTGACAACAGATTTGCGAGACAGGAAGTGAGGGAAAATTTGCAACAGGGACACAGAAAGCAAAAAATCTCAACAATTCAGGAAGGACTTGAAAGCAAAACCAGATTAAAGAAAATTACTCTATCCAAAAATAAAAATATGTCTGGACAGAAGAGCAGAGGAGAATTAAAACTTCTGTTTTATTTCTTGTTGTTAGTGTCCCCATAATGGAAGATTTTCACTTCACTTCCTGTTTGGTTACTGGGACTGTATGTGAGAAGAGATCTCCCTAGTGGGGACACAAACTGCAACAAAAATCGGGTGCAATGTTGTAACTTTTACTATTAAAAAAGTGTTTTCATCTGCTAAAGAGATCCTGCTCACTTCACTGGTGTGAATACAAGTGAGGGGCCATTTTCCCAGTGGAGCTCCCATGCACCCTGTTGCACTATCATGCTTTACCACAGCACACAGCAACAGGGTAAATGCATTCATGTGACCTGGTGTCAATCATTCTGAATGGCATCCCAATGTAACTTGTGCATGTGTGTGTGTTGCCATGCAGTGCACTGCCAAAAAATGATGCAAGAACAATTGCAAGGCAGTGCACTGTAAACATATGTCATGTCAGTGTGTTGTCTGCGCTGCACTGCAGTACCAATCCATTGGTCATGTGGGTTGGGGTGCTATTTAGAATGAATGATATCGCATTGTACCAATGCATTATGCACGGCAGTAAAGCAGTAGTAAGGCACATGATCAGGGGCGGACTGACAACTCATGGGGCCCCCGGGCAATAGGGGATCATGGGGCCCTTGTGTCCTTGCCCAAACTCAAAAAAGCCAATGAAACAGGTACCAGGGGCATCTCATGGGGCCCCCTACTGACCCCCGGCCCTCGGGCAGTGCCCGAGTTTCCAAATGGTCAGTCCGCCCCTGCACATGATACAGTAACATACGCATGCCTGCTGGTGTAAATGATCCTATTTGTAACTTTTCCGGAGTTTGCTCAGTACTAGAATATGTTTCTTGGAATAACACTTTACGGGCCAGTTCACACTACAACAATGCACTCCAGATCAGGGGCGGACGGACAACTCATGGGACCCCCGGGCAATAGGGGATTATGGGGCCCCTGTGTCCTTGCCCAAACTCAAAAAAGCCTATGAAAAAGATACCAGGGGCATCTCATGGGGCCCCCTACTGACCCCGGGCCCTTGGGCAGTGCCCGAGTTTCCAAATGGTCAGTCCGCCCCTGCACATGATACAGTAACATACGCATGCCTGCTGGTGTAAATGATCCTATTTGTAACTTTTCCGGAGTTTGCTCAGTACTAGAATATGTTTCTTGGAATAACACTTTAAGGGCCAGTTCACACTACAACAATGCACTCCAGATCAGGGGCGGACGGACAACTCATGGGACCCCCGGGCAATAGGGGATTATGGGGCCCCTGTGTCCTTGCCCAAACTCAAAAAAGCCTATGAAAAAGATACCAGGGGCATCTCATGGGGCCCCCTACTGACCCCGGGCCCTTGGGCAGTGCCCGAGTTTCCAAATGGTCAGTCCGCCCCTGCTCCAGATGCATTCCGGATACATTTTTGCTTACAGTTCACACCACACGCAGTTCCGGTGCAGTTTTGATGCAGTTTGTTATGTTCTGGTATGGTTCTGTGCATAAAAAATGCAGCATTTTTTCTGCACTGGAAACTGACTGGACTGGTGTGAACTAGGGCCATTAGAATACATGGAAAACACTGTGCATGCATTTTTGATGCAGAATAAAAATGCACTGGACTGCATCTAGTGTAAACTAGCCCTAAAATTTTAATTTGTTACAGTGGGGTTGATTTGCTAAAACTGGAGAGTGCAACATCTGGTGCAGCTCTGCATAGTAACCAATCAGCTTCCAGGTTTTATTCCAGGTTTTTTCTTAAAAGTGTTACTAAACCCAGGACCCTGCATTCACTCTATCTGGTCTCCCACAGTACACAGAACATGGAAATGCAATTATTTTAGTAAATATAAATAGCTAAATACCTTTTCTCATCAGCAGTTAGATCAGTCCTGTGTCAGTGTGTCAGTATCAGTGTTCAGCAGAGCACTGGTTAAAGCTTGTAGGAGGAGTTTTCTTTCTCCTCTAGGAGGATGCAGAACCCCTGACTTCTGTCTGGACAGTGCTGATTGACCTTTTGCTGATCACATGCATTCTCCCAAGGGAAAAAAAAACCTCTCTAGCAATTCACACTAAATTGAGCATGTGCAGAACGGCTATGGGTTCAGTCTGTCTTATCAGCCTGGACATTTGAACAAGAGGAGGGGCAGAGAAGTCAGCCTTTTTACACAATGCAGAGGATTAACCCCTTAGTGAGTATAACAAGCATGCTGTACTGCATTTAATTGAACAAGCTGAAGTTAGAAGCTGATTGGTTTCTATGCAGAGCTGCACCAGAGTTTGCATTCGCTAGTTTTAGTATTTCAACCCCATAGTGTGAATAAAACAAATATATACCTTAATATTGTGTCTTGTGTTTTTATGTATGTACCTTAATGCACATTCATATTACATACAAGAGGTTGCAAACTTCTATGTGTGTTCTTTAGCCACTTGCCCTCCAGAGGATTTACCCCCCTTCCTGACCAGATCATTTTTTTGTACAACGCTGCGTTACTTTAACTGACAATTGTGCGGTCATGCAATGCCACACCCAGATGAAATGTATGTCCTTTTTTTCCTACAAATAGAGCTTTCTTTCGGTGGTATTTGATCACCTGTGTATTTTTTATTTTTTGCGCAATATATATTCTGACACTGGGGGGACAAACTTGGTGTCATTGACATGCCCAGTGACACCAATACAGTGATCAGTGCTAAAAAAAATCAGCACTGACACTGTACTAATGACACTGGGCAGGAAGGGGTTAATGTGAGGGGTGATCAAGGGGTTAACTGTGTGTAGGGAGTGTTTCGCTAGGGGGAGGGGGGGTGCTTCACTGTAAGCACACTGATCGGGATGGCTCTGCTGTGCAGAGCCATCCTGAGCAGTGTACCCAAGCTGACAGGGAGTTAATCACCGGCTCTCGCGCGCCCCTACCCCCAGTGTGACCAAGCTGACAGGGAGGAAGACTGTTTGTAAACAAAACAGTTTCTTCCCCGTCGTTGATTTTCGGTAATGACCAGGCACCGGCAGTTAATCACCGGCTCTCGCACGCCCCCTACCCACGTATATATACAGTACGTAATTTTGTGCACCCGTGCCACCGTGTAGCAATATATCTGCTATACAGTGGCGATTATGCTGTTAAACAATACACAATATACATAGTGTTCATATACATAAATGGACATTGTATATATTGTGCAACACTTGTTCTAGGTCATAGCATATTGTATAACACCAGCATTGCAATAGCAATGCTAACAATAGTTAATATTGACAATGTAAGCTTACTTGAAAATTCTCCTTTCATGTTGTAAGTTCTCCCTATCTGCAGGCCATTTTTTTTTCTGCAACTTCCCGGCTTCCCAGCATGCTTTGCAGTTTCATCTCTGCTGTTTACTTTCAATTTCTAAGAACTACATATCCCATGGTACATTGCTTCCTGTAAGCAGTGATCCCTGTACTGACTCCACCTCCTGAAACTCCTCCTCTCATAGTTCTCACCTCTGTAGTTCAGAAGGCAGGCTCTGTGAAACGTATGACACAGCAGTGCCTTCTCACAGGACATAGCGCGAACATGTCACAGAGTTCAAGGAAATGAATGTGTGGGGATCTTCACAAAGTATTTTTTCAAACTTTAAGATCCTTCAGATTAATAAGAGTAGACTAGAAATAACTGAAATACCATGTAGAAATGAATCGATGATTTTACATTTTGATTATAGATACACTTTAAATGGCACAAATGAATGTTTGCAATCTCTTATATGAAATATGAATGTGCATTAAGGTGTATATACACAAAAACACAGGACACTGTACTAGGGTCTACATGTGTAAACACAAGGCTGCACGCTGCTTCTGCACAGGGTAAAATCAACTTTATTCTTCCAGGACAAAGAACACTGCACCCAAAACTGATACCTAATGTTCAAATCTTCAGGGATATTGTAATTTCTTCCCAATATTAAGAAGTAACCTTTGGTGTCTCATCTCAGACAGGTGTTTCCTCTCGGGTTGCCTGATGAATTCACACTAGTGATGACCCTATTACTAAAGAAGCAGACAACAGATGAAGACTGGTACCTCTTTCAAATAAGTGACCGAATGGGATACCCACAGGTAAGAGACATCCTTCCCCTTTGGTTTTTGTAAAAGCCAATACCACTGATATTTAAATACACCATATTGCCAACAGTATTGGGACGCCTGCCTTTACACGCACACGAACTTTAATGGCATCCCAGTCTTAGTCCGTAGGGAATGTTTGACCATTCTTCCAGAAGCGCATTTGTGAGGTCAGGCTCTGATGTCAGATGAGAAGGTATTCTATCGGGTTGAGGTCAGGACTCTGTTCAGGTCAGTCAAGTTCTTCCACCCCAAACACGCTCATCCATGTTTTTATGGATCTTGCTTTGTGCACTGGTGCACAGTCATGTTGGAACAGGAAGGGGCCATCTCCAAACTGTTCCCACAAAGTTGGGAGCATGAAATTGTCCAAAATGTCTCGGTATGCTGACGCCTTCAGAGTTCCCTTCACTGGAACTATGGGACCAAGCCCAACCTCTGAAAACAACCCCACACCATAACCCCCTACCACCAAATTTTACACTTGACACAATGCAGTCAGACAAATAGTCAAGCAACCGCCAAACCCAGACACGTCCATCAGATTGCCATGCTTTGTCCCTCTAGAGAACATGTCTCCACTGCTCTAGAGTCTAGTGGTGGCGTACTTTACACCACTACATGTGACGTTTGCATTGCACTTGGTGATGTAAGGCTTGGATGCAGCTGCTAGGCTATGGAAACCCATTCCATGAAGCTCTCTATACACTGTTGTGTTAATCTGAAGGCCACATGAAGTTTGGAGGGCTTTAGCTATTTTAAATGCCTACCACTTTGTTGCTGAATTGCTGTTGTTCCCAGATGCTTCCACTTTGTTATAATACCACTAACAGTTGGTTGTGGAATATTTAGCAGCAAGAAAATTTCACGGATGGACTTATTGCACAGGTGGCAACCTGTCACGGTACCACGCTTGAATTCACTGAGCTCCTGAGAGCGACCCATTCTTTCACAAATGTTTTTAGAAGCAGTCTGCATGCCTAGGGGCTTGATACTAAACATCTATGGCCATGAAGGAGATTGAAACACCTGAATCCAATGATTTGGGGGGGGGGGGGTGTCCCAATACTTTTGGCACTATATTGTATCTAAATACAGTACTATACAGGAAAAATAGTATTTTTAAAATATTTTTTACGTGTTCACATGAATGTTTTCTGCCTAAAGCTGAACTCCAAGCACATATAAAAAGTGTAATGCATTTATGTATTTCTTAAAGTGATTGTAAAGGTGCTTTGTTTTTCCTAAAATACCAAACATGTCATACTTACCTGCTCATTGCAGCTCTGATCCTCCCTCCCAGGCCAGAGTCTTGGCTCTGACTGCCTAGGCGGTCAGAGCAGAAGTTCTGAACCCACCCTACACACACATAAACACACACCCTACTGGGACACATCACAGGTCCCAGGAGGCTGCGGGATTATTCACAAGACACTGCAAGGCTCACACTTGCGCAGTGGGAAGCCAGCTGTGAAGCCACAAGGAGTCACATCCGGCTTTCCACAGTTAATATTCCGACTCGAAGAATCAGCTTTGGTGAGGACAGAGCTGGAACCTTGGACAGGTAAGTTTGTGTTTTTTAAAAGTCAGCAGCTACACTATTTGTAGCTGCTAACTTTTAATTTTTTTGATCCTCTTTAAGCATCGCTATGGCCCTCAAACACACAGCTGTTTTGAATATTTCCTTGTGACATATCACAGGATGGTAAGCCAGCGTGAACTGAAGTAAAATAGATAATATTGATCCCTACATGAAACACGTTATTAACATTAAATGACATTTTTCCTATTGATGGACCAGAAATAGAACAAATAATTATGGCTCAGCACCAATTTGAAAAATGTCAACCCACTGAATCTTAATTTTAGATCCAGTTCAAGCTTTGTACATGAAGATGTTGAAGTGGTTGTAAACCTCAGAAACTACATATGAGCAATGCATATCCCTCTATAGTGTGTATTTGTCTCAATTAAGAGTACTAAGTGTCATTTCTGCCTGCTGCTTTTCCTCTGCTATCAACATGAATCACTTTTGACAGGTTTTCCTGACACCAAGAAAAAAATGGTGACAGGGGAGGGGGTTTCAGCGTATTTACAGCCTCAGCTCTGTTTCTGTGAGCTGTGTGGAGGGAGGTGTGTCTCTTTACTCCAATCAACTGTCAGAGTTCTCCTCACTGAGCTTGCAGTGTTGCATTTCAGCTTTCTGGCCCCTTTTTCTGAATTCTCAGACAACCTTTATACATTCAGTACTCTGAACAGATGTAGAGAAGACAAGACTGCAGATAGACAGGTACAGCTTATGAAAGAGGATTTGTTTTATCAGACCAGTCACTTCACTGGGCAAATGTACAGGTTTACAACCACTTTAACACCACATGGGTCATCCCCATTGTGGTTGCTGAAAGGATAGCTGGGCTTATTGAGACTATTGGATTGAAAGAAAATATGTATGATTCCTATAACATCGTAACAGGTTTTAGCTCTTTTTTTGTACACTGCACTTGAAAAATGACAAATGGTCTAGTCACTAGTGCACATCACTGGATCAAGTTTGGGCTCAGATAGGTATTAAGGGGGCTGGGGGGCCGCTGCACACAGGAGGTTTTTTACTTTCATGCATAAAATGCATGAAGGTAAAAAACCTTCAGTCTTTAGAACCACTTTAAGATGTGTACCACTTCAGCTCTCACCTATGTACCAATATGGATCAGACCATCATTTTTGCAATTGGCCTGTTTATTAAGCAATAATGTCTTCACGTAAGATAACACAGAGATACATGTATCAGTTTTTAGGACAAACATAGCTTTCTGTTGGTGAAGTAGTCTTGCAAAAATTATTTATGTAAGCAATCCACAGAAAAAGAATGTAACAAAACTAAAAAGTGCCTTTTTTTGCTATTTTAATCAGTGTTTGTAAAAAAGAAAAAAAAACTATGGTTAATGTAGATAAAAAGTAAAAATGTATATTATTTATCCTGTTCAAAAGTAAACTAAAAGTAGGAATGAATCAAAGGCTTTTTTTCCAGTTATGTGTTTTTAAGCAACATTATATTAACAAACAAAATGGACCACAAATGTTGGGGGGGACTAAATAAATAATGGTTAGCAAAAGAGAAATAAAAAAATCATCATGAAAAAAAGTTAAGGGGAGAAGGGGAAAGAAAGCGTTCATTAGGACTGATTAGGGTAAGTCTTAGGGCTCGTTCACACTTGACTGTTTTACCAATGCTTGCCAAATGCCCCTATTGCATTTGGCAAGCGTTGGTCTGGCGTTTGCGGAGCGTTTTTTAACGCTTCGCAAACGCCACATGCGCGGTTTAGCGGTGGTTGCTAGGCGTTTGCCGAGCGTTAAAAACGCCCCACAAACGCCTATAATGAAGTTTAAATGGTGTTACCGCTCCGCAAACGCCCTGCAACCGTGTCACAACCGCACCACAGACACTGGCTGGGCGTTTGCGGAGCGGCACCATAGACTAGAATAGGAGGCTTCAATGCCTCCTGACTCGACCAGAGGCGTCCATTTTGCCACAACGCGACGCTATCGCTCCAGTTAGAACAGCACCATGTGCTACAATGTACAGAATTGTCCGATGCGTTTGGGAAGCGGTAAAAACGGTTCCCAAACGCCTCTCTGCTGCCTGCACACAACGCTAGTGTGAACGTAGCCTAAGGCCCCATGCACGCTGGACTTTTTTACAGCTGCTGTTTTTGGCTTTTGGCATCTTTATTCTACAGCCAGTAAATTCCCCAGCATGTTATCCTATGTGTCCATGCACACATAGGCTTTATTCAGCATTTTTTTGGCAGGGGCGTTCTTTGGCTGGAAAAAAACCCAGAATTAGTGGATTTCTAGAAGAGTTTTTTAGCTGTAAAAATGCTGTAATGCTGGTAAAAGCGTTAAAACGCTGCAAACCAGTGATTTTAAGTCTTTCTTTAGCCATTTTTTTTCTTTTTTGTAAAAAACACTAATGCGAAAAACATGGTCAAAAGCAGCAAAACACAACTAAATGCTAATGCAAAAACGCTAAAAAATGCTGCAACACTCACATTTTTAATGCAACTTGCACAGCTATCGGTACCAGTGTTTTTAAAATGCTCAGTGTGCATGAGGCCCTAGTATGATTTTTATTGTAGGATTACTTTGGTCCAGTTTATACCAATGTAGCTATGCATATCTCACCTGAGCGATCCCTGTGTAAGGTGGAAATCACTATAGCAGTTACAAAGTTATTTATAAATGAAACAAAGGCTTTTCTTTCCAGTCGTGTGTTTTCTAAGCAACATTATATTACCAAACAAAAGGAACAAAAAAATAAGAAAAAAAGCCTACAGTAAATAAACAATGATTAGAAAAATAAATATTAAAAAAAAACATAATTAGGGGAGACCAATCCATGTGGATAGTGACAATTATTTTTTGGATCTACTATAGTACATTTCAGCTTTATGGGGATTGCTCGGGTATGAAATATGCATATAAAAAAATACAAACCATAGCTAGAATTCAGCTTTAAGAAAAATATTTTTTTTTTACTTGTCAAATTACTTTTAGGTTTCATTCACATGAGTGAAGTGCATCATACAGTGTGAAATGACCATTTATTTATATGGCTGCCATTCAGAGGCGGACCAGCAGTGTTGAATACACATTGTGTTTGGGCCACTTACCCACCCATCCACGCCTGTCAAATTAGGATAAGCAGCTGTGTACATATAGCTCCCCATCTGCTTAGTTACATAGACTGCCTGCACACAGCTGCAAAAACAAATGGCCAGTTCACGCTGTACAGGTCACAACGCCTGTGTGAATGAGACCTAAGTGATATCATATACAGAGCCAAGTGCTGTAAGAGGACCTTCCATTCCCCTCTTATGTATCTGTGTACGTATACAGAAGAGGTAGAATGAACTGTGACCCTTGTGCCCAAACAGTGCTGATTGATGCTATCCTGGTCACATGACCCCCAAGAAACAAAAAAAGTCTTTATTGATGCAGTAGAAAAATATAGATTTAACATCACATCCATATATACAATGATCAGACAATTACATATCTGAAATCCAAGCTTTGTCATTATTCAGCAAAAGCATGGTGTGGGTGGAGCTACACACCCATGATAATATATTTCCCTATCCTACCCTCTGTATATTTTGCTAGTTAGTGGGCATCATGGAGGAGGGAGGATGTGGGCTATCATTCATTACCTGCATATACACCCACCCCGCGTATAATGTCACAGTTATGTGACCTGCACAGCTCTGATCACAGAAGAAATGTCCTGAATTGAAACAGATAAAACAGAGCATGCTCATTGCTGCCACCACTGTTCTGCAGTATCAGCAGCTGAATTGGGGACAGTGAAAGAAGGGAGGATCAGAGACTGGCAGGAACAACCAGGTTTTTCTTTACACAATGCTGAGGATGAACCCCTTAGGTGCCACAGTGAAGATGACAAGGATGCAATACTGCATATACAGACAGATTTTATTCTTGAGGGTTTAGTGACACTTTAAGGCTCTCATGGAAGTTGTGTAGTTGATTGCCTGAGCTCAGGACTGATAATGCACATTCCACCTGGGCTGCCAGAGGTGAGAAAAATCATAAGTTAACAATGCTTTTTGTTTTCTTGCATGTTATCATGACAGACCTTTATTTATATGACCACATAAGATGCTTTTGTGAATAAAATAAGTAATAACAAAATAAAATAATTATTACACTCACTATACTATATATCTACTTCACAGATATCTTTATCAGTCAATGGAAAAGACAGAAGTCTGGATTTTCAAGCTAAAGGCCAGGATAAAGACTTTGTTGGTTGCACATTCACTGGACAAGGAGTATATTCCTTATTTGACAATGCATGGCACAAGATAGTGCTGAGTGTACAAGAGAGGGTTGTGTCTATTCACATTGACTGTAGCTACATATCCAGCAAACCTATTGAGCCCAGGGGTGCTGTATCCAGTGAAGGGTATACTTTCATTGGGTTGGACATGGTGACTGGATCCCCAGTACACGTAAGTCTCAAATTTAAAGCAACATACTGTATATATTTTTATGAACTGTTTACATTAATTTTTGCATTTTAATTATTTTTATTGTTTTGTTTTTTTTCTTACAGTTTGACATCCAAAAATGTGTTATATATTGTGATACCCAAATGGCTATGCAGGAGGGCTGCTGTGAGATCCTTCCTTCCGGGGTAAATATACATCCTCTTAACTTTTTATTGAGTGGTTAAACCTATCACCAGTTGTTTACTAATACCATTTTATTATCATGAATGGCCAGACAAACTAGCATTAGTTTAATACGTCTGATGTACATTTATCAGGTATAAAAACAAAGCTTTTTTCTTGTAGGTCAGATGAAAGAGAGAAACCGCCAGGCATTTCATAGCCTCGCTTTTGCCCGGCTATGAACCAATGTTTAGATAACACAATGGGGTTGATTTACTAAAGGCATATAGATTGTGCACTTTGGAAAGTGCAGTTGCACTCTGCAAGAGCAGTTGCTCCAGAGCTTAGTAAATGAGCAGAAGCTCTGCTGACTTTCATCATCCAATCATGTGCAAGCAAAAATGATGTTTTTTTTATTTTCCTTGCATATGATTGGGTATTCTTTGCAAAGTGAAATTTACCTCATTTACTAAACTCTAGAGCAACTAAACTTGCAGAGTGCAACTGCACTTTGCAAAGTGCACAGTCTATTTGCTTTTAGTAAATCAACCCCAATGGGTTCATGGTCATTGATAGTTGCTTGATCAGTTATTCACAATATCCTTCACAGAGGAGCACATGTCAAAATAATAAATTCTCATTGCTACTAGACATTATGTTGATTATTATTTTGGGTGCACATCTACTATTACATTTTTAGTAGATAAAAATGGTCGATGTGAACAGGGGTAGGTTTAGTAAACAACTGGAAACATGCTGCAAGTTAAGTGATACTTTCTATATTTTAGCTGTTTCTAGAAAAAGAGACATAAAAGACAAGTTAATACATTAGATATCAGTGAATACTGACAATGCCAGCTGACCCAGGGGTTGATTTACTAAAACTGGTGCACTCAGAATCTGGTGCAGCTGTGCATGGTAGCCAATCAGCTTCTAACTTCAGCTTGTTCAGTTAAGCTTTGGCAAAAGAACCTGGAAGCTGTCTGTTTTCTGTGCATAGCTGCACCAGATTCTGAGTGCACCAGTTTTAGTAAATAACCCCCATTGTGTCTCTTTATAATATGTTTCAGGTAGCTCTGGCCCTTCAGCCCCCAACAGGGATATTTCTCCCCCTGGGGTATTTACCCTGATAAATTACCTTCCT
This sequence comes from Staurois parvus, assembly GCF_062004578.1. Classification (NCBI taxonomy): domain Eukaryota; kingdom Metazoa; phylum Chordata; class Amphibia; order Anura; family Ranidae; genus Staurois; species Staurois parvus. Next base: position 4,638,149 of record NW_028317941.1, read on the forward strand.
ACATTGTGACTCTTCCAGGTTTTGCTTTCCTATAAACCTTTAAACTTTGAACTTTTTGGAACTTTTGAACTGTTGCCTCTGATTTTTTCATATTGAAGGTATTTTAGGTACAACAAGCATCAGCACAATATCTGAAGTTAATAGCAAGTATATCAGAAAATTAAAGCATACCTAAGCCCAAACACAAAAAAAATTGATATATTACAGTCCTTAGATGTGGTGGCTGGAATAGTTTCCTTTTCTCAAGCTGTTATCCTTTATTATCAACTGCTGATCTTGCCAGTAGCACACTTCCTATATTATGGTGACAACGCTCACTCACTGTATCCACACAGAAGCACTGTCACCTTAGGCTGCTCACCTGATTTGAACTACAAACACTTCCACCTCTCCTCATCTACCATATATGGGGGGTGTTTTGTGTTTCACAGAAAATAGCTGGGAAATCAAATAATATTGTTTGATATATCAACTCAGTGCACAGAAAGTTATAAGACCAGAATTCTGAAGATCAATGTTTTTTTTTTTCTGTACTGAAATGTTCATATCCTGAAAAAAGTAAACTATGCAGCCACCATACCTAAGACCTGCTAAGCAGCAATATATTACATTTTGCCTTTGGGTGTAGATATGCTGGTGATTGTAAACCTTATTTTTTTTTAAATAATAAACATGTTATACTTACCTGCACTGTTCAGTGGTTTTGCACAGAGCAGCCCTGATCCTCCTGCCCAGTACCCCCAACAAGCCACTTGCTATGGGGGCACTCATGCGTGCTTGATTCCGAGTTACACAATGTGCGAACATTGACACACAGAGCGTAGCTCGGCCCCGTCACCTGCTTTCTGGCTGTGATTGACAGCAGCAGGAGCCCATGGCTCCTGCTACTGCCTTTCTATCCAATGAACATAGAAAGAACAGAGAGACCCACTGCTCTCGGGCACAGTGGTGGATCAAGATCGGGCTCAGGTTAGTATGAGAGGGGTTGGGGGGAGGTCGGTGCTGCGTACAGAAGGTTTTTCTACCTAAGTATGGTAAGAAAATCCTTAGAACTACTTTAATTCTTACTAGTTTCAAGTGAGGCCCATAGTAAATGAGCAGTGGTGACCTGAGAAGAGATTTCTGATATTCTACTTGCATGCTAATGAGTGGATCCTGTGTTCCTTTTTATTATAACTTGCAAATCTACAAGCCTCTTCTCTGTGCTTGTGTTATTGCGCAATTTGTCAAAACTAGAGGAAAGCAAACCAAATAATTATTGGGCAAGGGAGGCTTAACACTTATCTTAAAGGCAGTATTGAGTAAAACATGCAGCCACTATTACATAATTAACCCTTTTACAGTCAAATGTTTTCAAGTTTCCTAGTGTAACCCCTTTTTAATAGGGTACAGATAATGGCCTGGTAAAAGCTATATAAGCTAATATGTGGACTAAAAAAAAGATCACATATTTACTTTTGTACCTGTGACTTATTCAGTGCACTGCTGAAGCATCTAAGACAAGACGCAACGTGGAGGGTGTAGAAAATGTGCAGAACAGCAACCTAATAGACTGGCCTTCAAAATCAAAGCAGCAAAGTTACACTCGATGCTTCTGCCTTGAGGATTCATTACGCAAAACGGTAAGTGAAGATTCCTTACTCACATTCCTTATAGACAGATGTAAATGTTATTATGTTGTAAAATATGTTAATGTGAAAAAAGCATCTTAATTCACAATTATGTTACTGTGGAATCACATTTGCTGAAATGCATTCATTGATATGACTATTAAAGAGAATATTACTATGTCAATATCTGCACCTGTCACCACATTAGGTAGGCAAAGAATCTGTATCAGGAGTGCTGAAAGTAACCTGCCTGTTGCAGTAGTGTAACTGTGATCAGATTCTATATCCTAAAGCAAAATTGACACTTCCCACAGTGTCAGTTTCTTCTTCATGCTATTGAAATACACTGATGACTGTAAGCATTCCTAATACAGATTCCCTGCCTGACTTCAGTTTGCTGAGTATCAGGTAGTGACAAGGTCTCTGAAATAAGCTTGGAATGCAAACAAATAACAGATACATTACATTGAACTTTAGGGGGATATTACCTGTTTATTACTGAGCAAAGTATGACAATGTCAAAGTCAAGACAAAGTCAAGGTATGACAATGATAGAGTCAAGACATCCTATATTGCTATATTAAGTTTTGCAGTTCTTCACAGTAAAGAAACTGGAGCCACTTTGCATAAAAGGACAGTTGGGAGTGATAAATAAGCCAGGCCTGGCTTTTTTTTAGAATTAAATTAACAATTCTTTATTTTAAGAATTAAATGAACAATTCAAACATAAAACTTTACGTCCAGATGTAAGAATACAGACCTTACCCCATAGATGTGAGAATTCAGATCTTTCCCCCCAGATGTAAGAAACCAGACTTTACCTCCAAAATCTGAGAATACAGACTTTAACCCCTAGATGTGAGAATACAGACCTTACCCCCTGATGTGGTAATACAGAGCTTACCCCCTAGATGTGAGAATGCAGACCTTATCCCTTTACACCACGATGTGAGAATACAGACCTTACCCCCTAGATGTGAGAATGCAGACCTTATCACTTTACACCACGATGTGAGAATACAGACCTTACCCCCTAGATGTGAGAATGCAGACCTTATCACTTTACACCACGATGTGAGAATACAGACCTTACCCCCTAGATGTGAGAATGCAGACCTTACCCCCAGATGTGAGAATACAGACCTTGCCCCCCGATGTGAGACTACAGACCTTATCCCCCAGTGTGAGAATATAGACCTTATCCCCTAGATGTGAGAATATAGACCTTACCCCCCCGATGTGAGAATATAGACCTTACCCCCCCCCCCCCCCCCCGATATGAGAATACAGACCTTACACCCTGATGTGAGAATATAGGCCTTACCCCCAAAATCTGAGAACACATACCTTATCCCCTAGATGTGAGAATACAGACTTTACCCCACGATTTGAGAATACAGACTTTACGCCCTAGATGTGAGAATGCAGACCTTATCCCCAGATGTGAGAATACAGACCTTGCCCCCTAGATGTGAGAATACAGACCTTACCCTCAGATGTGAGATTACAGACCTTACCCCCTGATGTGAGAATATAAACCTTACCCCCCCCCCCCAGATATGAGAATACAGATCTTACTCCCAAAATCTGAGAATACAGACTTTATCCCACCTGATGTGAGAATACAGACCTTACCCCCCAAAATGAGAATACAGACCTTATCCCCTAGATGTGAGAATATAGACCCTACCCCCCGATATGACAATACAGACCTTACCCCTTGATATGAGAATACCGACTGTGCTTCCAGATGTGAGAATACAGACCTTACCCCCTGATGTGAGAATACAGACTAAGGTGTCCTTTTATGACACCAAGATCATGTTCTCTGCTGATTATCTCTGCACACAGAGAATCTGTCACTGAAAGAAACAGAAACGGCCAGTGTATAAAGGAGCGATGTCAGCCCTTCACTGGCGATCTGTGTGAAAATTGTCCCTCCAGATTCTCCAGCCCAGAGTTGGATAATCGGGGAGAGCAGAGTGAATCCCAAGAGAACTGAGGATGAAGGAAGAAGATTATTTACTTCCTCCTTCCTCTATCAGAGCCCCCAAGACAATGGAAAAGCCCCCCTGCCCTTCACAATCCCCGATGGGGTAGATGGGTTAGAAAAACTATGTATGTATGTATGCAGTGTAGTGATGTACTGAGCGGTCTCGTCTGAGAGCCACAAACGAAGCAGCGGTAATATACCGCTTCTTAGTAAACTGTGTGTTGACTGATCTCTAACTGTAATCTCGTGAGATTACAGTAACAGCAGCCATTTTCTAGAGTTCAAAGCGTTTGTAGATCGCTTCACTCCTCATTAGGAGAAGCGATCCACACCGCTTCATGAACAGGCATTCAGAAGAGAACTGTCTCCTCTGAGAAAGCCAGAGAAATGAGCAGCGGTCATTTACCACTGCATGATACACCGGTACTTTCATATGTGAGAATACAGACCAAACTCTCATATATATATATATATATATATATATATTCCTCAGAATGTCCTCTTATTAAACCTTCTGTTTTGTATAACCCAAAACCACGTGAAATCCACCACCAAATGAATTGAATAAACTCACCAGAGGTCCATGCTGGTAAAGTTATAGACCAGCTAAAAGTACTTTGGCTCTGGGAGCAACGATCTGCAGAGACTCATGCTGACTATTGCAACTCCTTACTTGGATCTTCATGCACTCAAATGGGACCATAAAGGGTAGGAAGAGGAATCTACATAGCGTAAAATCATCCAGGCATTTTATTATGTTAAAAGCTTCAGATACACTCACATTCAAAAGTGTCACAACCTACACTAGCATACATCACATAAAATAGTAATTGGCTTGCTCAGGTCACAATCTGACATCGGCAGCTCACCCATACATGGGGCCACCCCCCCTCTGCCAATCCCTTCACTGGCTCCCGATTGCCCAACGCATTAAATTCAAATTACTAACTCTGACATACAAAGCCATTCACAACGCTGCCCAAACTACCTAACTGACCTGATACCCAAATACCACCCTACCTGTAATCTTCGCTCCTCACAGGACCTCCTACTCTCCAGCTCCCTGGTCTCCTCCTCCCACGCCCGAGTGAGAATATAGCCTGTATGCCCCCATTTATCAGATGGGAGACTGTAGATTGTACTCCCAAATATGTGACTGAAGATCACACCCAGAGGTGAGACTAAAGACCACACTCCCCAATCTGAAACTGTAAACTGTCCTCAGCTGTCATCCTCCTCCCTAGGTACCCCTCCTATACACTGTGCATAGTTTTCATCCTCCTCCCTAGGTGCCCCTCTTTTACATTGTGCATAGTTTTCATCCTCCTCCCTAGGTACCCCTCCTATCAGGAGTGGACTGACAACTCATGGGGCCCCGGGGCAATAGGGGATCATGGGGCCCCTGTGTCCTTGCCCAAACTCAAAAAAGCCTATGAAAAAGATACCAGGGGCATCTCATGGGGCCCCCTACTGACCCCGAGCCCTCAGGCAGTGCCCGAGTTTCCAAATGGTCAGTCCACCTCTGCCTCCTATTTATACACTCTGCATAGTTTTCATCCTCCTCCCTAGGTACCCCTCCTATACACTGTGCAGAGTTTTCATCCTCCTCCCTAGGTACCCCTCCTATACACTGTGCATAGTTTTCATCCTCCTCCCTAGGTACCCCTCCTATACACTGTGCATAGTTTTAATCCTCCACCCTAGACACCCCTCCTCTATATACACTGTGCATAGTTTTCATCCTTCTCCCCAGGTGTTCCCATCTGTATAGTGTCCCCAGTTGTCATCCTCCTCCACAAATATCCTCCTATCCTCCCTTTGTACACTGCCTGCAGTTGTCATCCTCCTCCCCTGCTCCGTGATGGCCTGTCTTGGTGTGTGGTGATGATGGTTTCAGGTCTCTGGGTATAGTGTGGTGATCTGGCTTATTGCAGGAACCTGACTGTGCTGGTGGAGGGATCAGGGCTGAGCTTTATATACTGTAGTAGCAGGGCATCAAACACACATGATGGAATCCCCACTGCATGATGAGATCTCTGCTGTGCCAGTTGGAACAAAGTGACACTACATGACTGCCGGTCCAGGAGCACTCCACGATAGAGTAGGAAGCGCTGCAGATGCCATCTTGTTATGTAACAAAAACCTCAGCATTTTAGCACCTAGCCCCCCACTAGTAATAGACTTCAATGACCTCATCGCCAAAGAGTTTTTTCCGTCGTAATGGCGACCTGATGACCAAGTATTGTCCAGATTTGAAGCTCAAAAAGGTATGCATATAATTCTCTGTTATTTTCCTTCCTAATCCCATGGTTTCCGTTATTCAAAGTTAGTGCATTTTTATTCAAGTGTTTTGGGTTCAGATGTAGCAAACAAAGTACAAAATACAGAGGATTTTGGTGCATTAGACAACTCTTCGCAAAGAATATTTTATAGACTCAACAGATGTTGTGCTCAACAGGTGTCTAGTGTTTTTTCTACTTTCAGAGTGATAAGAATCCAACTTACCCAACATTTTTATAAGCTACTGTGATCCTCTGAAAATCCCTATTTCATTTTCTTAAATGCTTTTCAAGTGCCTTCCAAAATACTTTCTCTACTGCTGTCTTACTAGTAAAAAAAATGCCATCAACTTGTTCCGGCTCTTAACCCTGCCTTAACCTGCAGGGGAAGCTTTACAACTGAGAATCAGCTGTGACAGTAAAACAACGGCTACTTTGTGAATATATCTTATTTGGTAATCATTAAACATGTGTTCCCTTAAGCTTGTCTTTGGTATATCTGTTTATCCATGTTTAATGTTGGCATAAAAATAGATCTTTTTGCCTTCTCTAGAGGCTTGTGCTATGCTATTGTTCATTAATTATAGTGATAATAATACAAATAATTTCATTACACTGTCAACAGGGGGTAGGAAACCGCTAAGCCTTCCCGAAAAGGTAGATCTTACTACTCCAATCCATTTGAAACACTCATTTTGCAGCTTTGAAAATGCAACTTCAAAAAGCAATGGATTTTACAGGATCACAGCTGTTTCCTGCTAATAAAAGTTTGGCAGATCTTTAAGCAGAACTCCGGCCAAAAATAAGATAAAAATTAGCCAATTAGAGATTTAATAATAAAACCATCTTTTGCTGCAATATTCACCTTACATTCAGAAATCTTCCCTGCAGTACTTTTTTGTCCCACTAGATGTCCCCAATCTGATGGCCAGCATTGTTCTATTCACTTCCTCTGAGCCCAGACAGTCTTGAACCCATTCCAGCCTGTTATTGAACAGTGAAAGTAGAAACAACACAGTGAGAGGCTCATCTCTCTGTCAAACTACTCTCCTCATATTAGCATACTTCTTCTCAGCACATGAACTGACTGGCTGCTTGTGCTGCTCCTTCATCTCATACTCCAGCTCTGCTGTACAAAGCCTGCAAGAGGCTGTTTCCCAGTCAAATTCACTGCTTGTAGTTAAAAAATATATGTAATATATAGAGTTACCCCCTCACTCCAGAGACATGTTGATAGGTTAATTGGCTGTTAAAGTTTGCCCTAGTATGATATTCTACTGAGCATGCCCAAGAAGGCTGCCTCATCTCAAGTCTGCCCCAACACCAACTTGTTAGGCGGGTTTAGTCCCCAGGGAGAAAAGCATTTTAGAAATATAAATCATTAAGAGTTAATAATCTGCCTAGTGATGAGACTTCTTGATTGCTGAAAAGTATAGGCATGTATAGTATTAGTCTTAGCTAAACAGGGCCTAGCCTAATAAAGACTCAAACTAATTATTTTGGAATGGACAAGGCAATACTGTAGCTTTACAAGGTTAATAAATGTCATGCTGATTCCATTGTAGCAGTAAATGACAACATTACATTTTTGAGCAAAAACCTGGGCAAGTCACATTTAAACGGTGAGTAACTAACAACAGGCCCCAAAGGGATTTAACCTGGTGTGTCCAGAGTGACTTTGGGTGGGGGCCATGGAACACAACTCACTGTGGAGGGGTGTGGAGATCCCTGTCTCAGCTCCCCATATCCCTCCTATGTGTAAGTCACCCTGTGTCTGTTAGGGGTGGAATGTCCTGATATTATGTAGACATGCATAGGTGGGGTGTGGGGGTTGCTCATTGTTTACTTCCATGTGGTTGCATCCCATTGTTCTATTGTGTGTCTTGCTTGGGAGCAAACTATTATGGGATGTATGTGATTGTGTATTGGCTTGGTGGGGGGTGTCTGCAGATGTGTCTCTGGTTGCTAGATTTGGTTTGCCCTGCCCTGTGTCCATATGCAGGGAGGTGGGTTGTTCCCTTGAATGTTTATATCTTGTGTCTGTGTTAAAATAAAGCAGTCTATTTCCTGATTTATTTCAAGACTGGTCTCGTCTAGTTTTGTATGGCCAACAGTAGGGTCCGTGGACAGTGTTTGGACAGGGAAGCGGGAGTACCATAGTGCAGTCGGGATCCGGTTCTGTTACAGCTGGTACCATTCAACTGCTGGCATAGTAAAGCTTGGTAACAAAGCTATGGCAATAAACAAATAGGGAGCATAGGTGGAAACTTGCCAGAAAATGGGAAAAAGTTTAAGGTCCGTATTTGCCAACCCAACGCATACTTAAAGGGTTCATTCATCTTTACAGAAAAATGTAAAGGTGAACTAACATCGGACACCCTCTCCACCCCGCTGGTCCCCGCTGTACTCACCTGGACTCCCGCAACCACTCCAGAGGTCCAGGGATGTGAAATATCCACTGTTCTCACTCTTTTTCGTCAGCATTTCCAGGAGGGACCAGAAGGAGGGGGGTGGGGAGGATGTACAGTGCTATTTTTCTGTAAAGGTGAATTAACACTTTAAGTTGGACTTCAATACTCACCTCTTAAAGAGGGATGGCCAGTAACATCCCCTTTTTTAACCTAAATTATTCTTCTATTATTCTGTTTTTAACTATTGCGCTGGTGTGCTGCAGTACCAATTATTCTGATTAGCAACCCAATGTACCTTACCAAAGTGTACCAATTATACCAATTGTAGTGTTCTACTGTTTTGGTTTTTTTTTGCTGTGCTGCCAAAAGCAGTGCAGCTTAATATGCTAAATCAGCTAAGCAAATTTAGATATTTCTTTTAAAAGAATACTTTGCATTTCTTTTGCAATTGTAGCTGAGCTGAGGAGAGAAGCTCTGAAACAATTATGAAGTGGGGTTGTAGTTTCTAGAGCAGATATGGAGTCAAAGCTGGAGTGTGGGTTTTCTCTGGATGGTTTGCTTAGGCTCTGGAGCAGACCTTAAGGTGGAACTCAATGGCACTCCAGAGCCAGAGCTGGCAAGCATGGAGCACTGCCAACCCTACCATGTTGAATATGGTTACCTACATTAAGGCCACATGCACTCGGAAACTTGGCTGTACACATGTGTGCTTGGGTAATTATCGATGGCTTCTGCATCTGCGTCTAATACGCATGTGCACTTCTCCATGAATGTGTTACCTGCATACAGCCATTCACATGTATTGCCGGCTTTACATAGCACATGTGGCTCCCTCGCCCCCGAAGGCGTTGGGGATTCTATCCTTCAGTAGACAGGAGCTGCTAATTGCCCCTGTGCATGAGACCTAAAGCTGAAGTATAGTTAAAAAAACAATCTATTGCTTTGATTATATCACATTAAAACGTGTGTCACTTGTTTTGCAAGCAGCTGTATCCTGTAGAAATCTTCTGTGCAGGAATGCCCAGTCCTCTTCCTTTTGACTGAATTTTTGATACTACATGGGTCAATAGCTTTGGCTCTGTGTTCAGAACTGCAGTGCAGATGCTTTGCTGGGAACCCACCTTCTCCTCTCCATTGAGAAAAGTTATTTTAAAAATAGTAAAAACACTTGGTAAATATCGCTTAAAAGGGTCTTAAAGTCAATTTACAAAAGGAAATAAATAATTAAATGCATGCGGTAATTAGGTAGAGGTCCAGGCATGCAGCATGTACTGGTATCTGTCAGTACTGTCATGGGTTGTTAAGGAATGAGTGGCCGCAGATTCATCAGCTGTCAGTGGGGTTCCCCGCTGACAGCTGAATGTAAAAAAAAAAAAGAATTGATGGCAATTAAAAAATAATTAAAAAAGGGTGTTGGGTCCCCCCTCCTTCCATACCAAGCCCTTTGGGTCTGGTATGGGTTTTGGGGGGAACCCCCATGCCAAAATTAAAAAAAATGTTGTGGAGCCCCCCCAAAATCCATACCAGGCCCTTATCCGAGCATGCAGCCCAGCAGGTCAGGAAAGAGGGGGGAGGAGTGAGCACCCCCCCTCCTCCTGAACCATACCAGGCCACATGCCCTCAACATGGGGGATGCTTTGGGGGACCCCCCCAGAGCACCTTGTCCCCATGTTAATGGGGACAAGGGCCTCTTACCCATAACCCTGGCTGGTGGTTGTTGGAGTCTGCTTGTGGGGGCTAATCAGAATCTTGAAGCCCCCTTTAGCAAGGGGGCCCCCAGATCCCCCCCCATGTGAATGAGCATGGGGTACATGGTACCACTAACCTTTCACAAAAAAAAAACCTGTAGTGTGAAAAAAGACAGGAGACAGTATTTGACATGTCCTTTATTAAAAGAAGAAAATAAAAGAATGTCCACCGAAGCAGATGCAACGTCAATCTCAATGCTCGCCCCAAAGCACCCCCCCATGTTGCGGGCATGTGGCCTGGTATGGTTCAGGAGGGGGGGCATTCTGTTGTTCGCTCCCCTTTCCTGACTTGCCAGGCTGCATGCTTGGATAAGGGTCTGGATTTTGGGGGGAACCCCATTCCAGTACCGAAGGGCTTGGTATGGATGGAGGGGGGACCCCACACCGTTTTTTTAAATAATTTTTTTATTGCCGGCAATTCTTTCTTTTACATTCAGCTGTCAGTGGGGAACACATGGGTTTCATTACAAAAATACAGCATGACTTGATAAAATAACTCATGCGGTATTTTAATAGTGTTTTTTTTTTGTAAATTCAAAAGGGATTAAAGCAGGTGGTGAGAAAGCAAAACAACGCAGCCTGCTTTAACCCCTTGTTTGCTGTACTGCACAAGGTTGCAGGACCGTATAACTCTTGCAGCAACTGCAACATGTGTACACCCCTGGCCACTGCAGCTAAAAGACAGGGGTGTTAAAAACACATATGAACTATGGGGTTTTACCACCACCACCACCCTAACCTGAAAATGTAAATGATCCTTTACTGTTCTGAGCCCCCTATAAGATTGCTTTGTCAGTGCATCTGTGACTTTCCTGGGTTAGCAGAACTTTGCCAGAAACTTCTATTATATACTACAGGTGTGGTGCACTTTCTGAAAGAGCACAAAATTCCTGTATTTAGAAGTTTTGGTACACTTTTAGAAAGGGTACCAAACCCATAGGATATATTAGAAGTCTACGGCTAAGTGCCGCAAACCTACAGGAAAGCTGCAGGTACACTGCACTGCTCCCTCAGTGTAGGTAAACTGCAGCACACCGGTGTGCAAATGGACCTATGCTATTATGCCCAGTGTATTGCTTTGCACTGACCTGAAGTTCTTATTTCCTGCGCTGGCACCAACCTGAAGATCGCTAGCTGGGATAAGAGGAGTGCATTTGGTATCTACTTGGGTCAGGAGCCAGCAATACAGAGGAGGCATTGACTTATGCAGCTCTTGCTCCTTACTACTGTACACCTCCAACTTTACAAGTAGTCCCTCTGCATTGCAAGCCCAGACCATGATCTACCAGTCTCCTGGCCGTGATCTATTGGTAGATCGCGATCTACAGGTTTCTCATCCCTGCTTTAAAAGGTTAACATTTTTATTAACAAAGCTTTGGTGAAACACAGGGGTTTCATAGGATTTATATAAACCTCCTTTTTTTTGTTTTAGTTTTGGATAAAATGTGCAAAAATTTAAAACTCTATATAAAGGTCTTTATACCTGTCTGTGTCTTTGCTGGGAAGGATGACCCTCACTCTTGATCCTGATGTCCAATGTCTACAGTATAGAAAGTTATGAGTCATTCAAACATTTTGAGGTGTCATGGAAACAGGAGGTAAAGGAAAATATTTCTGTTCTGGTGACAGTTATCCAAGGAATGATATATCTTTGTTTTGGAGAGATTTCCTCTTACTTTCTGTTGTGTCTCTGGGACAGGAAGTAAAATCTCCCCAAAAGGTAAAGCAATAGCAAAAAAAAGAAGAAATCTGACCGGGTTTTTATTATTATTATACAGGATTTATACAGCGCCAACAGTTTGCTCAGCACTTTACAATATAATGGGAGACATTACAGCAACAATACAGTTCAATACAAGAGGGATAGGAGCTTACAATCTAGGGGTTTTTAATAATTTTCTACTCTTTCCAAAACAAATTGCACTTTACATACACGTAAAATGGAGTAAATGAGTAATATATATTGTGTATTGCCAGAATACTGTATAGATATATGATATTTCATCGATAAGGAGTACTGGCGCCTAGTAAGACTGATCTGATTCATCAGATAAGATGAAAGGCAGAATGTGTCTGTGCCCAGATTCCATGTGTATTTCTGAACACATTCCACAGATTGTTTCTTCTGAGCTCTTCCACCTTGCCCCCTAGGTGTACACCTAGGTTTCTTATGATAATAAGCCATGCTATTGATGAATGGTAACATACCTAATATTAGGAATGTAAGGCAAGCATGATCACTAGCAGCTATGTATGGGTGCAGTGTAATATTTATTATATACTGGGTGTAGCCAAAGGATCTACTGTGTATACACTAGATGCTATCCTAAGTAGTTTGCACGATTCTGTAACATTGGAATTTTAAAATTCCAATAAATTTACGGGGGTTTGTTTTCACCAGAAGGACATGCTAAAGTGGGTTTTGAAAATGAATTCTGCATGCTAACGTTTTGGTGCATTAAAGTGTTACTAAACCCACAACAGTAAAATCAGTCTGTATATGCAGTAAAACATATTTGTTATACTCATTGTGGAACTTAAGTGGTTAATTCTCTGCATTGTGTAAAAAGGCATTTTGATCCTGACTTCTATGCTCCTCCACTTGTTCAAATGTCCACGTCTTATCTCCTGATCAGACAGACTGAAGCGTAGTCATTCTGCACATGCTCAGTTTAGTGTGTATTTTTATAGAGGTGTTTTTTTTTTCTTGGGAGAGTGCATGTGTTCAGCACAGGGCCAATAAGCACTGTCCAGGCAGAGGTCAGTGGTTTTGCATCAACCTAGAGCAGAAAGAAAACTCCTCCTACAAGCTTTAACCGGTGCTAAGCTGAACACTAATAGAAGTCACAAGACGGCTCTAACTGCTGATGAGAAAAGGTATTTAGCAGTTTATATTTACTAAAATAATTTCATTTCCATGTTCTGTTTGCTGTGGGAGATCAGATGTAGTGAATGCGGGGTCCTGGGTTTAGTAACACTTTAACCTTTAGCTTTACTTTCAAGTAAACTGAATGAACACCATCAAAATCACACTAAGGTGCCTTTAAAAGAGTATGGAAACAGAAGTTAAATCACATGCTACACTGATCTACGGGTAAAGTGCATTATGAGAGATTGTGAATTGACTTGCTATGTGATGTCACAGATTAGTGGCCTTTGGGCTCATTGAACTTTCTTGGGATCATTATGGTATTGTGATGTTACATTTTTCTTCATGTTAAAGTATATGAAAACACTCACCTTGTAAAACAACCCATTCAATAGAAACGAACGACAAAATATTTGTGTACAGCTTATAAAAAATACAGTATAAATAGCTCCTTTCCCTGTTTTATAAGTGATCACATACCCCCTAAGCTCCCTATTCAGCTGAGAACAAAGCTGGGGAGAAAAAACAGCAGCATACTGATCTTCCCAATAAAAGGCTGCGCAGGAGGGGAGGGAGGCTGATCATTGGAGGAGGGCATGCTGAGTTCCTAGCATAGCTATAAAACTGACCATGCTGTGCTCACCTGCCTAGTGTGGTCAGTTTTAAATAGGAAAGCAGATGCACTGACAGGAATACCAGGGATTTCACGCAAAGGAAGCAATAAAAAGAGAACAGGATACTTTTGTATTCAAGTACATAGTGCATCAGGCACATATCAGGAATACGAAATGTTGGGTTTACATACTCTTCAACTGTAATGCAATAATTAATGTTAAAGCAACTCTTTCCCTTGTCACTCTTTACACAAACTGCTGCAAAATATTATCCATCAGCTTATAAATAATTCATTAAAGTGTTACTAAAGTCAAAACAGTAAAGTCAGTTTGTATATGCAGTAAAGCATATTTGTTATAATCACTGTTGGGGTTAATCCTCTGCATTGTGTATAAATGTTGTTTGATCCTGACTTCTCTGATCCTCCTCTTCTTCCAAGACATATTGTGTGGAGTCACTCTGCACATGCTCAGTTTGGTGTTTATTGCTAGAGAGGTTTTTTTTTTTGGGGGGGGGGTTGGGGGGGGCAGTGCATGTGATCAGCACAGGGCCAATCAACACTGTCCAGACAGAGGTCAGGGGTTCTGCATCCTCTTAGAGCAGAAAGAAAACTCCTCCTACAAGTTTTAACCAGTGCTCTTCTTGACACTGATAGAAGTCACAAGAATACTCTAACTGCTGATGAGAAGAGGTATTTAGCAGTTTATATTTACTAAAATAATTGCACTTCCATGTTGTGTGTACTGTGGGAGACCAGTTATAGTGGATGCAGGGTCCTGGGTTTAGTAACTCTTTAATGCTTAATGGATAAGAGTCTGTCCCCAAAGATCCAGTTATTCCCCAACTGGGTGCTGTTGTGTTTCATCTTGCACAGTATATAGAAGGCTTTTCAGTTCAACCTGCACTTCAAAGACACCTTGGCTCTTCCTAAAAATGAACATACACTGCCTTCGAGCTAAATGAAAAACAAATCTAACAGCTTCCTCCATCCACTCTATACAGCCCAAATGGATTTTTCTACAGCCGGCTGTCAGAATACCCAAACAGCAGTTGCATCTGGTGAATTTTCTGCCCGACTTCTTTGATTTTTGAATCGAAGGAGGTTGGGTAGAAGGGTGCTCAGTATATGGCCAGTTTCAGACAGTCATGTATCACAGCTCTTTGCATATGTCAGCAGCCAGCTGCTAAGCTGTTGATGTTTTACAAGAAAAATGAATATCAGTAACAGAACTGTTCAGTCTGCATTGGATACGCCTTTTGGGAAAATGACAAATGTATATGAAACAGCTCATGAAACAGATTATGAAGTTACCACTACATTTACCTTCTAGGTAAACTGAAAGGATTGCCTTAAGCATAAACACTATGTCAAGGTAAGATTTTAAGAGTTAGCTTTAGCTTGGGTTAAATAGGAATATCCAGATATGGATACGGATACTTTATACATAGCTACATTGATCCAGCTTAGATAGTTACATAGTTACATAGTTTGACTGAAAAAAGACAAAAGTCCATCCAGTTCAACCATTAATAAAAAAGTTATAATCCTATATCCACATTTGATCCAGAAGAAGGCAAAAAAAAAGCAAAGCATGATCCAATTTGCTCCTGCAGGGGAAAAAATTCCTTCCTGATCCATCAAGAGGCAATTGGATATTCCCTTGATCAACTTTACCTATAAATATTAGTATCCAGCTATATTCTGTGTACCTAAGAAAGAATCCAGGCCTTTTTTAAAGCAATCCACTGAGCTGGCCAGAACCAACTCTTGAGGGAGTCTATTCCACATTTTCACAGCTCTTACTGTGAAGAAACCTTTTAGTGTCATGAGATTAAATTTCTTTTCCTCCAGATGTAAAGAGTGCCCCCTTGTCCTCTGTGATGACCTCAGGGTGAATAGCTCTACACCAAGTTCACTATATGAACCACTGATGTATTTATACATGTTGATCATATCCCCCCTTAATCTCCTCTTCTCAAGAGAGAATAAATTCAGTTCCTCTAATCTTTCCTCATAGCTGATCTCCTCCATGCCTCGTATCAGTTTGGTTGCCCTTCTCTGTGCTTCCTCCAGTTCCCCAATGTTCTTTTTTGTGAATTGGTGCCCAAAACTGAACTGCATATTCCAGATGAGGTGATACTAATGATTTGTACCGGAGTAATATGATATCTCTCTCTCTCTGGAGTCTATACCTCTTTTAATACCGGAGAGGATTTTGCTCGCTTTAGAAACCACAACTTGGCATTGCATGCCATTATTAAGCTTGTGATCTACCAGAACTCCCAGATCCTTCTCCACCATTGATTCCCCCAGTTGTACCCCCAAGTATGTATGATGCATGCATATTCTTAGCCCCCAAGTGCATAACCTTACATTTATCAACACTAAACCTCATTTGCCACATAGTTGTCCAATTAAACAGTGCATTGATGTCGGCTTTTAAGTTGAAGACATCCTGTAAGGACGTTATTCCACTGCACAGCTTGGTGTCATCTGCAAAGACCAAAGACCGAAATGGTATTTTTAATCTCAGACCCTATATTGTTTATAAATATATTAAAAAGTAAGGGTCCCAACACTGAACCCAGGGGTACCCCACTGATGACCCCAGACCATTCAGAGTATGAATCATTAACCACTACTCTCTGAATACGATCTTTTAGCCAGTTTTCTACCCATTTACATATGGATTTTTACAAGCCTGTAGACTTTACTTTACACATAAGCCATTTGTGGGGAACTGTGATAAATGCTTTTGCAAAATCCAAGTATACCACGTCCACCGCCACCCCTCTGTCCTCTGTTTGCTCACCTCCTCATAAAAAGAAATCAGATTTGTTTGACAACTTCTGTCTTTCATGAATTCATGCTGTCTGTTGTTTAAAATATTTTTTTCTAGCAAGAACTCATCTATGTGGTCTTTTATTAAACTCTTCAGTATCTTCCCAACTATAAAAATTAAACTAACAGGTCTGTAATTATTTGGTAAAGATTTTGACCCCTTTTTAAGTATTGGCACCACATTGGCCTTATCCAGTGGTACTATGCCAGTCATTAAAGAGTCCCTAAAAATAAGAAACAATGGCTTTGAAATGGCAGAGCTCAATTGTTTAAGGACCCATGGGTGTATGCCATCTGGTCCAGGTTCTTTATTCACCTTTATTCTGTCTAAATATTTTTGGATCATATCAATTGTGAGCCAATGTGGATCATCTGGAGCTATGTCAATACCATGCCCATTATGGACAAGAGCTCCCCGATGCTCCTTTGTATAAACAGAGCTGAAGAAGGTATTTAATAAATTTGCCTTCTCTTTGTCCCCAGTCACCCACTCTAGATTATTTTGTAAAGGACCTACATGCTCAGACCGGACCTTTTTACTATTAATATTTTTGAAGAATTTTTGGGGTTGTTTCTGCTATCTTTTGCAATTTGTCGTTCGTTTTAAATTTTTGCAGCCTTTATTTCCTTTTTGCATATTCTGTTATATTCTTTGTAATGTTTAAACGGTGATAGCGTTCCTTTATTTTTATATTTAATAAAAGCTCTTTTCTTATCTATAGCTTTTTTAACTTTAGCCGTAAGCCACATAGGTTTGATTTTTAGCCTTTTAAACTTCTTGACCGTGGGAATATATTTTGCAGTGCGTTCACATACAGTCTTTTTGAAGAACTCCCATTTTTATGTTGTGTTCTTTGATGCCAATAATCCCTCCCAGTCTTGGAGAGTAGCCCTCAGCCTTTGAAAATTAGCTCTCTTAAAATTTAGTGTTTTTATTATTCCCCTATGTGCTTGCTGTTTACGCTTAACAATAGATGAAATCATGTTATGGTCACTGCTACCCAGATGTTCTTTTATATGGACATTCGTAATAAGCTCTGCATGGTTTGAGATTACCAGGCCCAGCAGAGCATCATTCCTAGTTGGGGCCTCTATGAACTGTACTATAAAATTGCCCTGTAGTAGGTTTAAAAATGTTTGCCCTTTAACTGTTCCTGCAGTACCATTCCTCCAGTCAATTTTTGCGTAGTTAAAATCTCCCATTATTATCACTGTCCGAGCCCTTGCAGCCCTTTCGATCTGTGCAAGGAGCTAAGTCTCCACCTCCTAATTAACACTGGGAGGCTTATAACAAACTCCAATTATTACCTTTGTAGTACGCACCCCAATGTGCAGTTCCACCCATAATACTTCAGCCTCATCACACTATCCATCAACTAGGTCCTCTTTCACACTAGCTCTGAGATCATTTCTCACATAGAGACCACCACCTTTCCTATTTACCTTGTCTCTCCAAAAGAGAACATAGCCAGGAATATTAATGGCCCAGTCATGTGAATAATGAAACCAAGATTCAGCAATACCAATTATATCATAGTTCTCTTCATGCACCAAAGCTTCCAACTCACCTATTTTGCTTGACAGAGTTCTGGCACTGGTGAACAAACACTTTAATTCATTGACACCTTGTTCACACGTATTTTACATATTTTATATTTTCATACAAATGGTACCAATTCCACTGGTTGTTTGTAACATGGGAACCTTCTTGTCATCTGCCATAGCCTTCCCCTCATCTTTTCGCATTCCACCCACCACTAAGTACTGACCGCTGTGTGATCTGTCTACCTCCTTAAAATCTAATCCTCCCTCGATCCTAGTTTAAATACTCCTCCAGTCATTACATATTCCTCTCCCCCAGCACAGCAGACCCCCTTCCATTTAGGTGCAAACCATCTCTAGCATATAGGTTGCACCCCAATGAAAAGTCAGCCCAGTGCTCTAGAAACCCAAATCCTTCCCTCTTACACCAGGTCTTCAGCCATGCATTGAGTTCTCTAATCTTCCCCTGTCTTGGGATGTAACTACTAGATGTACATACCATGCCAGGCCCTTGGAGGCTGGAAATCACTGTAGTAGACACTGCTATCTGGTGATCTCCACTAGCTTCCAGGTCCCATCCTAAGCAACTACTGCAGTCCTGTTGCATTGGGAACACAGGAGGTCACCCACTCGGCACAGGCACCATTCAGAGAATTCTTTGCATTCTCTGCATAAATGCTAAGCATTCTCTGATCGGACAAGTTGGAGTGTGTGACACCACCAGGGCCGGTGATTCCACTAGGCAACTAGGCAGCCACCTAGGGTGCAGTGCTACCTAGGGGCGCCTGGGCTCAGCACAGGCTGGCACTCTCTTTGTGTGGGATGCTGCCACATCATGAATGATCCTTCAGCTAAGGGGAAGCAGAGTGGAGGGAGAAAAGACAGAGGAAGATGCCGGGTGTCTGGGGCCAGTGTAGCAGCTGAGCTACTGATTCTTCCAGTGTTCTTCTCAGACTCAGTACCTTACTGCAAGCCAGCTAGCGGCTGCTAATCACTGTGCAGTTCCAGCCCTTCTCCTCCCTGCGCCTGTAGAGGAAGGTAATTTCTGACTCGGCCGGCTCGCCATCCATCACATGTGCAATGTGTCAGTGAGTGATGGCATCATCATGCTCCCACAGCCTGCTCTTCTAGTGCCTGCTGGGCCTGCTGATCTGTGTCAGTGTTGGTGTTGGTGTGTTGTGTTGGACAGTGGGGTATTTAGGGTTTGTGCTGCCCTAGGCAACACAAAAATCAGATGCCCCCCCCTCCCCCTTGGCAGAGAGAAAGCCTGACACCAACACCAGACTGACCCACCCCCCAACAGTCTGACAGTGGCCAACAACACCCCTGCCCCATCTTCCCCACCCGAGATAGCCTTCTACAAACACCCAACCCCCCCCCGGCGAAAGAGAGAAAGACACTCGCCTTTACATCTCTGTACATCCCTGGGAATTACAGACAGGCTCTGTATACACCATCAAGCAGCCTGCAGCATCTCTTGGATCCCACCTAGTCCCCATGCCGCATATGTCCCTTCTTCCAGGGGGCAGTGCTGCCCCCCTAAGTGATGCTGCCATAGGCAAATGCCTTGTTTGCCTTGTGGTAAATATGCCCCTGGTGTTGGATCTGTCACTGTGTGGGATCGCTCAGTTCAGCTGCCTGCTGTCACAGCGTTTCATCTCCCCCCATTGTTTGGGGAATTCCAGCTCGGGATCTGTCAGAGTGTGGGTCCATCATCCTCCACTCATTGTAACTGTCACTTTGCCACTGTCTGTCCGTGACACTGATTGTGTCTTTAATATTAGTGCTGGTGGCATCTTATGGCACTTATTTTTGCAAATCAAAAGAGATTCAGCAGTTTCATGTTTTGTTGATTTTCTGTTTAAAATACTATTTATTTATTTATTTATTGGGGGGGTGGCTCAAATAGCTGGTCTTGCCTAGGGCGCAAAATAGTCGAGCACGGGCCCTGGATACCACCGCTAATCCTTTCGACAAATAGAGGGGGTGAATATCTCCAGTGTGAATACAAACAGCACAATACACCTGCCAGGGATTCTAACCCTTACATCCTCTTTTAAATTTAAACATTTTTGGTATAGATACACATTAAGCTTTATTTATAATACCATAAAGAATATACTGCCTTATATCTTGTAGGTATGCAAAACTCCCCATTCCACCTAAAAAAATAAAAAAAATAACTAAGTGTTACTGAAGTATATATGTGTTCCCCAGAGACATGTCACAGTAGGCTCCTTACTATGCTCCATTTAATTAATGCAGCTTGTAATAAAGAGGTAATTAAGTTGCGAGTAAAGCCTTGAGCGCTTCCATCAGCAAAACAAAGGACAAACCAAAACAAAGTTAAGCATTTATTAACTGAAAGTAATTCTGTCTTTAGATTTGTTTAAATTGCTTACGCTCGCCAAAAGCTTTTCTATAGTACAAATAAAAAATGTTTATCAAGCTTGTTAAGTTTAAATCCTCTCTGTTTGATTTGTTTTATACTGCTGCAAAAAATAATTCAATCCAACTTCTGTTAGATGCAATCAAGTTACCTTATTAATTTCAAAATAAGGGAATAACTACAAAATATGTTGAAGTTCTTTGATGAGCGGTATGGTTTTTCATTTGTCTTTTTTGTTTATGTTGCATGGTTATAAATCTGGCACATTAGCTAGATTAGTTAAAATGAGTTACTACTCTCAGAACAGCATTATATGTAGGACTGAAAAAAAAACTACTGCTAATTATGTATTTCCCTTTACATATGGATTCATTCATTTTTAAAGATTACATTACGTAACCAGAGCTTGTCACAGCTGGGCTAGCGTAAGAATCTGAATATTCAGCCTTAAAATATTACAACTTTGCAGGCTTTCTTATTACATTTTTATAGCACAATCACCTATCTGCACTGCAGTGAGATGCATTATAGTATATGTAAATCCTTACCTTGTAAAACAACACATTCAGTTTAAAATAGAAATGAAAGGTAAAACATTTGTGTAAAGATATAAAAAACATTATAAATCCCTTTTTTCTCTTTTATATAAGTAATCACATTCCCTCTGTTCTCAGCTGTATAAGGAGCTCAGGGAGGAGAAACAGCCACACACTGAACGTCCCAGTGAATGGCTGTGCAGGGGGTAATGTGTCAGCAAACGTCTGATCATTGGAGGAGAGGAGACTGATTTCCCAGCACAGCTAGAGAACTGACCACGCTGTGCTCTCATGCCTAGTGTAGTCGGTTTTCAATAGGAAAGCAGAGGGACTGGCAGGAACATCAGGGATTTCACACAAAAGGAAGCAATACAAAGAGAACAGGATACTTTATCATACAAGTACATAGAACAGCAGGAACAGATCAGGAATATAAAATGTTGGGTTTACATACTAGTCTTAAACCTAAAAACAAAAACAAATATTATTTTACGGATTACCAGTTCTTAGATGTGGTAGCTACATTCGTTTTTTTAAATCTTTTTTTACTTTATTTTCACCTTTTGATATTGATAGATGTTAATTTTCAACTTCCTTAAAGTGTTAATAAACCCAGGACTCTGCATTCACTATATCTGGTCTCCCACAGTACACAGAATATGGAAGTGCAATAATTTTAGTAAATATAAATTGTTAAATACCTTTTCTCATCAGCAGTTAGAGCAGTCTTGTGACTTCTATCAAAGTGTCCAGCAGATCACTGGTTAAATCTTGTAGGAGAAGTTTTCATTCTGCTCTAGGAGGATGCAAAACCCCTGACCTCTGTCTGGAGGTGTTGATTGGCCCTGTGCTAATCACATGCAAGAAAAAAAAACCTCTCTAGCAATGCACACCAAACTCACAGAGTTCTGTGCATGGGAAACCTCAAGTACCATCACCCTTTGCAGCTGTCAGCTTGTAGTTCTTAATGAACTACCATGGCAGTATTGAGCATTTTGGTAGTTCATTTTCTCTTTGGGCCAATGTGTATCTGCCTGCCTGTATGAGGTATGAGCAGACAGAAACACTGACAAGTCTGTAGGAGTCCTGCATTGCACCCCTTATCTGCTACATAGTTACATAGATAGTCTTGCTGCAAAAAGACAAAAGTCCATCCAGTTCTATAAAAAAAAAAAAGTTATAATCCTATACTCAGTTGATCCAGAGAAAGACAAAAAAACCAGCAAAGCATGATCCAATTTGCTCCGGCAGGGGAAAAAATTCCTTCCTGATCCTCTGAGAGGCAATTGGATATTCCCTGGATTAACTTTACCTATAAATGTTAGTATCCAGTTATATTCTGTGTATCCAAGAAAGAATCCAGGTCCTTTGGTCTGCTGATCAGGAATGCAATGCTTTACAGCAGTGGTCTCCAACCTATGGCCCAAGGGCCATATGCGGCCCTTTGCGAGCTTTATCCGGCCTATGGGGCACTATTGCTCCAATTGATATAAGGGAACCATTCCTCCCACTGATATGAGATACTATTCTGCCCACTGAAACCAATAGTGGGGCATAATTTCTGCCACTGACATTAATGACGGGGTACTATTCCTCCCACTAATACCAATGATGAAGCACCATTTCTTCCACTGATACCAATAATGGGGCACTATTCCTCCTAGTAATACCAGTGATGGGGCACTATTCCTCCCACTGATACCAATGATGGGGCACTAATTCTCCCACTGATACCAATGATGGGGCACTATTCCTCCCACTGATACCAACAATGGGGCACTATTCCTCCCACTGATACCAATGATGTAGCACTATTCCTCCCACTGATACCAATAATGGGGCACTATTCCTCCTAGTAATACCAGTGATGGGGCACTATTCCTCCCACTGATACCAATGATGGGGCACTATTCCTCCCACTGATACCAATGATGGGGCACTATTCCTCCCACTGATACCAATGATGGGGCACTATTCCTCCCACTGATACCAATGATGGGGCACTATTCCTCCCACTGATACCTATGATGGGGCACTATTCCTCCCACTGATACCAATGATGGGGCACTATTCCTCCCACTGATACCAACGATGGGGCACTATTCCTCCCACTGATACCAATGATGGGGCACTATTCCTCCCACTGATACCAATGATGGGGCACTATTCCTCCCACTGATACCAATGATGTAGCACTATTCCTCCCACTGATACCAATGATGGAACACTATTCCCCCCACTGATACCAATAATGGGACACTATAACTCCTAGTAATACCAATAATGGGACACTATTCTTCCCACTGATACCAATGATGGAGCATTATTCCTCCCACTGCTACCAATGCTGGGGCACTATTCCTCCCAGTAATACCAATTTTGGGGCACTATTCCTCCTAGTAATACCAGTGATGGGGCACTATTTCTCCCACTGATACCAATGATGGGGCACTATTCCTCCCACTGATACCAATAATGGGGCACTATTCCTCCTAGTAATACCAGTGATGGGGCACTATTCCTCCCACTGATACCAATGATGGGGCACTATTCCTCCCACTGATACCAACGATGGGGCACTATTCCTCCCACTGATACCAATGATGGGGCACTATTCCTCCCACTGATACCAATGATGGGGCACTATTCCTCCCACTGATACCAACGATGGGGCACTATTTCTCCCACTGATACAAATGATGGGGCACTATTCCTCCTACTGACCACAGGAGCTACTGACCTCCAAACCCCAGGGCTGTTTCACACCTGAATTGCACAGGAATGCGTGCCAATTCCTGCTCATTCCCGTGCAGTGAGGTTTTGCAGGCCATTCATTTGCATGGGCTGCAAATCACACCAGAACACAGAAAAAGTACTGCATACACTACTACAGCAAATATCGTGTTGCACCAAATTGCACGGTACTGCAGTACCATGTGATTACATACATTGGAACCCTCAGCAGATCGCAAAGGCAGTGCATTTTGAGCATAGTGCAGGAAACTCACATAAGATGTGCCTTTTTCAAACAGCGTTCTGGTGTAAACCAGCCCTGAGGCAATGTTTAGTCTCACTGATGCCAGCCTGGGGACATTTTCTATCCCCACTGGCCACAGTCTGGCCCTCGTAAAGTCTGAAGGACAGCAAACTGGCCCTTTGTTTGGAACGTTTGGAGACCCCTGCTTTACAGGCTCCAAGTAAAAAAGAAAAAATAAATGCACATTTTTTACCTGCAAAAAGATAAGCATTTATAATTTTTTTTTAAGGATTGCTAAGCTACAATTATATTTTTGTTTCTGGGTTTAACCCTGCTTTAATGGCGTATTGCACACGAACATGTGTAGTGCGTATGGTCATACAGCTTAACATACACATGTATTTGTGGCGTCCAGGAGTTACATTGGCTATATTATTCTGCCTATAGGCATGTATTACAGAATATTCTCTACGCAGGTATACACAATGTAAATTGTTATTAGCTCAATAGCATTCCAGATCGAAGTCTATAACTCTGGGGAAACTGCCAGCAGGATAAGACTGATGAAACACAGTATAAAGCCCTGGGAGATTCAAATATTATCAGCTCTTCTCTTACATATACTGACTATAGCTCCGGATGATAAAGAAATGTTTTTAATTAGAGAAGAACATCTGAGAACGATCTGTAAATGCTATTTACAGATCTATTTTCCTAATCAACTGTACAGAGTCTCGAAGGGGTTAAGCTTCATTTATCTGCTTTCAATACAGTGTGATGTTCTGCTTCCTCTATAACTACATCGTTTTTTTTCTCAATAAAGCCACGTGTATGGAATATAATGTGTGGGGCCGACAGCAGCCTTGGAAGTGTTTGTTGGAAAGCTAAGGATAATGGGAAAATGAAAGAAGGAGGGAGAGAGGAAGTGGGAGAGAGAAAACCTGTGGCTTAAAAAAAAAAATTTAAGGCAAACCTCAAAACCATTAGTGGTAAGTGCTGGAGAGGAATCATCGACTCACTGCTCCAACTCTGCTGACTAAGCAGGATTCATTTATCTCCAGTATTCAGGAGATCAGTTTAACTGGCTGGCCGTAGGGAAGAAAAGAATTGAGCTGAGAAGGATGACTGAATAATTCCTGGCTGTTCTATACAAATAGAAATCTAAGACAATAAAGCCTGTTGGATCTGATGTCTAGGCGAGATGTGAGTTTCAATAAAAAAGTGTTTATCCCTCGCCCACGTTAGGTTGCTCTTTTAAAAAAAAAGATTTTCCAGGGGTTGGTGTTCCATATATGATGAGTCTGCAGCTACCTATTTCTTCTGCTGCTAGAACCCATAGGCCACCCTCATTCATAGTCAATTGTCTTGTTGTCTTTCCTGGATTTTCTGTGTAGGTGCCGTCAGTTACACAAATTCTTGTGAGTCATAACATCAAATTTGTCCTTAGCTTTAAAGCTTTAGATTGTCATTTGTTAAAGTGTTACTAAACCCAGGACCCTGCATTCACTCTATCTGGTCTCCCACAGTACACATGGAAATGCAAATATTTTAGTAAATATAAACTGCTAAATACCTTTTCTCATCAGCAGTTAGAGCAGTCTTGTGACTTCTATCAGTGTTCAGCAGAGCACTGGTTAAAGCTTGCAGGAGGAGTTTTCTTTCTGCTCTAGGTGGATGCAAAACCCCTGACCTCTGTCTGGACTGTGCTGAACACATGCACTCTCCCAACAAAAAAAAAAAACTCTCTAGCAATAAACACCAAACTGAGCATGTGCAGAGTGACTCCACACGATATGTCTTATCAGGAGATAAGAGAGGGGCACTGGAAGAAGGGGAGGATCAGAGAAGTCAGGATAAAACAGCATTTTAACACAATGCAGAGGATTAATCCCTTAGGTCCCACAGTGAGTATAACAAATATGCTTTACTGCACACATGCACTGTCCCAAGAACAAAAAAAAAAAAACCTCTCTAGCAATACACACTAAACTAAGCATGTGCAGAATGGCTACGGTTCAGTCTGTCTTATCAGGAGATAAGACATGGACATTTGAACAAGAGGGGGAGCAGAGAAGTCAGGGTCAAACAGCCTTTTTACACAATGCAAAGGATTAACCTCTTAGGTTCCACAGGGAGTAGAACAAGCATGCTTTACTGCATATACAGACTGATTTTACTGTTGTGGGCTTAGTAACACTTTAAGTCATAATTTGTTAAAGAGGTACTGAAGACAAAATTAAAATGGCATATATGATACATTCTGTCACTATCACTAACAAAGCAGTCTTTTTCTAGCACATCTTGTAACAGTTTTTTTTACCTGTTGGTATTTTTCAACTTCTTGTAACAGAACAAGCTGTCCAGAAAAGGTAGAAGTTAGAGGGTTGAGACAA
Organism: Staurois parvus; assembly: GCF_062004578.1. Classification (NCBI taxonomy): domain Eukaryota; kingdom Metazoa; phylum Chordata; class Amphibia; order Anura; family Ranidae; genus Staurois; species Staurois parvus. The sequence continues at coordinate 4,664,353 of NW_028317941.1, forward strand.
ACCATTTACCACTGACAGGGGTGCTTACAATTGTCAGCTTTTATTCATCTTTGTAAAACCTTCATCACAAAAGGATTGCATCTCTGTTGATACTCTGTAATCTCAGAATATGAATAATCAAAATACAATAGTATTCATGGAAAAAGTTGATCAAATATGATCAATAGTAGTCTAAATCGATCAGAAGGAAAAGTTTGGCTATTTGATTGTTTGCAGGTTTGATTATCAAATCACACATCAATTGGAGAAAAAAAAACAAAGCTTGTGTGGCCACCATAACACTACTCTCTCCAGACAGTACAGCTGTTCATGGGTGACTGCGTTGCTCATCCATAGACAGAGGAGCCACCCTAAGACAGGAGGTGTGTTACCAGTTTACCAGGTGAAAATAAAGGAAAAAGTCTTAAAAAAAAAAGAAAACAAATGTTGCCACCACACTTAAAGTGGGATTCCTGCTTCATCTTCATCTGCACTGCTCCTAAAACTGCCCATTTCCCCCTCCTAACATGTATGAAGATGCATATACTTACCTATTTTCAGGCCCCTCCAGTCTGGTGATGTGATCCCAGTCCCGTGTCAGCCAGTGCAGCTGCAAGGGGGAGGAAGGAGCACTGACAACAGGTGGGCCATTAAAGGCTATGGGTGGTGTCACTGCTCCAGGCATAACCAGTCATTGTTGGAGTGCTCTCTCTTCTCTCTTGCAGCTGCCATTGGCTGACATAGGGAAGTTCACGTGACTATAAAGGAGCAGGCTAAAAATAGGTAATTATGTACATCTTTTCACAGGTTAGTTAGCATGCTGTAGGCATTAGGAGGAGGGGAAGAGTTTTAAGGCTAGTTAGGTGAGAAATGTCAAATGTTGTTGGGCTTAATATAACCAGGGTTTTTGAGGCATTGGTGCAGTAAAGGCTTCATTCTGGCAACTCGACCATGCAGCTCATTTTTGTTCAAGTGTTGTTGTATTGTGCTCCATAAAAAAAATACCCCATCTTTTTCCACAGCAGCCTGTATTCCTCCTAAGGTTACCTGTGGGTTTTTCTTTGTATCCTGAACAATTCTTCTGGAAGTTGTGGCTGCAATCTTTCTTGGTGCACCTGACCTTGGCTTGATATCAAGAGATCTCTGAACTTTCCACTTTTTAATAAATGATTGAACAGTACTCACAGGCATATTCAAGACTTTTGATATTTTTTTTACCCTTTATTAAGTTCCATTACCTTCTTACGCAGGTCTTTTGACAGTTCTTTTCTGATCCCCATGGCTCAGTGTCTAGCCTGCTCAGTGCATCCACGTGAGAGCTAATAAACGCACTATTTATACACAGGCACTAAATGCAATTTAAAAAGCCGCAGATGTGGGAAATTAACCTTTAACTGTCATTTTAACTTGTATGTGTCACCTTGTGTGTCTGTACCAAAGCCAAACATTCCAGGGTATGTAAACTTTTGATCATGGCTATTTAGGTGATTTCGGTTATCATTATGATTTAAAAAGGATCTATTAAATCCTAATAAATGTATGTTTTACTGAATGTATTCTCTCTTGAGAAGAGGAGATTAAGGGGGGATATGATCAACATGTATAAATACATCAGTGGTTCATATAGTGAACTCGGTGTAGACCTATTCACCCTGATGCCATCACAGAGGACAAGGGGGCACTCTTTACGTATGGAGGAAAAGAAATGTAATCTCCAAACACTGAAAGGTTTCTTCACAGTGAGAGCTGTGAAAATGTGGAATAGACTCCCTCAAGAGTTGGTTCTGGCCAGCCCAGTGGATTGCTTTAAAAAAGGCCTGTAAAGCATTGCATTCATGATCAGCAGATCAAATGACCTGGATTCTTTCCTAGATGCACATAATATAACTGGATATTAACATTTATAGGTAAAGGTGATCCAGAGAATATCTGATTGCCTCTCCGGGGATCAGGAAGGAATTTTTTTTCCCTGCAGGAACAAATTGGATCATACTTTGAGGTTTGTTTTTACTTCCTCTGGATCAACAATGGGTATAGGATTATAACTTTTTTTTTTAATGTTTGAACTGGATGGACTTTTGTCTTTTTTCAACCAGAGTAACTATGTAACTATGCTAAGGATCTAAACAACTATGTGATAATAAATGGCTTGATATGATCACTATCCTTAAATAAAAGACAGTTTTTGTGCATGATCAGTCATATTTTCAATAAAACACGTTCATGATTTCTGCTAGGGTATGAAAACCTTTGAGCACAACTGTAGATGCTCTTCCAAAGTTCCTGCCCATTTTCCAATGGTTTGCCAGATGATCAAGGCAGACACGTGCTTCTCACCGTTCTGTTAGAGGACTAGTTTACTCCAGTTTGGGCTGCGATGGATACTGGGCAAGTATGTGAGTAAATGACCAAATGTAATTGTTTGGAAAGTGATATCACCTTTTAAGAAGGTTAGTGGGTTTGGTCATCCTTGGCCAGCTTAAACTGACTTTCCTCAAGCATTAGGTCAGTTAGGGAAAAGCCATACTTATATCCTTAACCAGGTCTTGGAGGAGGCATTCCTATACATTTGTGAGCCACAGTCAAAGAAAATAAAGTTTCTCCATCAATACATCCATAGAGATATACTTATGTAATATAATAGAGAATCTATCACTTTTCCAACAAAAACAACTCCACCTGCTAATACTCAAATTTTCCACACTGCCCACCACCATGCACTTCACTCAGACATTACCCAGTGCTATCATGTATGTGGGAGCATTTGTCTTCCTTCTCTTCATTCACAGAATGCAGTGCTCGGGCATGAAGCAGCCAATCACTAGATCTGATCACTGTCACTTGGGCGGTGGAAGTCATCACCCATTCGTAAGCTCAAACATGGAGCTTACGTGTGGTTTGGGCTGCCAGCTCCAGTGGTGAAAACGACCAGTAGGGGAGTACAGCAAAGGTGTACATCAAGGGGTGAAGGAGTTGTCCTTTCAAGAGTACCTGTCACTTTATTCTGAACAGGAAGAGGGATAGGGGGAAGAGGAATAGGGTGATTTGTTCAAAAAGAGTGACTTTCACTTCAAAAGGGTTATTTGGGGGCTATGAGCTACATCTTTAATCTGGTTTCAATGATTATTTCTATGCATTCCAAGCCACTGTTGTGTTCACCTGCCTTTTGCAGCTGCAAATAAATACAGTAGTAAGGTAAACAGGCCCAATACTAAATATAAAAGTAAATGCAAATACCAATTTGACTCTGCTATGAATAGTAAAGTATAACTATTGTGCTTTACCCAGGGGCAGACTGACCATTTGAGCACTCGGGCACTGCCCGAGGGCCCGGGGTCAGTAGGGGGCCCCATGAGATGCTCCTGGTACCTTTCATTAGCTTTTTCAGGCTTTTTTGGGTGTGGGCGAGGAAATAGGGGCACCATGATCCCCTATTGCCCGGGGGCCCCATGAGTTGTCAGTCCGCCCCTGGCTTTACCTGAAGTACAGTATCAATGCATAGACAAACAAAATTGCACCTATACCCTGCATAAAGAAGGGGGTGATCCCATGTCATCTATATAAGTCAGCCATTAATTTTATCATCTTCCTCACATTTTTCTATGTCAGAAATTTTGCTTCATTGTATAAGTGCAACAAACAAACACATATGAGCTGGCAGGTGATAGAATTAACGACTAATATTATTAATATCAGCAACAAAGAAAATACTGGATTTGATGATAGCAGACATTCGGGAAAGGTGTACTTTTTGGCCTTTCTGAGCTTACAAAGCCCTACTTAAAAAGGTTTTTTTTCAATGACAACTGTTTTCTTAGAGATAACATTTTTTCATGCCCAAAGCTATATTTTATGGAAATAAAATTTTCTATATTCCCCTGCATCCGCTGAGAGTTTTTGGAAAGGTTATTTTTTTCATGCACCAACCAGTATTTTCATAATGTAGTTAAGTGAATCTGAAATTCAAGGTAAAATATCATCTATTGCAATGCTGTGTTCTCTTGCAGGCTCTAAAATAGTACTTTTTACGCCTTAAAAAAGAAATATTTCTCTGCTAGAGCAGTTTTCTACTTTTAAAGAAGCCAAAAAAATTACAAATATATGGACATATAAAGGTGAACGTATGTCTAAAAATACCAACATCCGTTATTATTTGATACACCATTTGTGAGATTTTTAGGCTGCATTCACACCTGAGTGTCGTGTTTTTGTGTGTTTATGGGGGCGTTTTAAAGCTTTTTTGAGCTCTGGCGTTTTTTTAATTGCCAGTTGAAAAAAATATCATCTGTTTCATCATTTGTTGCTATGTTTTTCATTTTGTTTTAGCTTTATCATCAGCTTTTCTTTATTATTTATTTATGTTTTTATTCTTGTGTTAGGGGTAAGGTTTAGGTATAACATTAGAGTAGAGTTAGGGTTACGGGATGGGGTTAGAGCTAGGGGTTGGTTAGGGGTTCATTTATTTATTGAATTCAAAGCATCATTGTCACAGCCAGAGAAATACCATTTTATGAAGGAGAGGTAAGCATCGAAAAAAATAGAAAAATTAAAAATGTTTGGTAATCTTTCATATCTTGTGCTGTACTCTCTCATAGACCTTAAAATAATACCTTTTCCTTTGTAAAATAAATTGTATAGAAACCGTTATTTTTTTTGTTTATGGTATTGTGCCAAACCCTTTGTAGCATCTTTCAGGTTTCTCAGGATATTTAGAGATGCAGAGTCTGGTTACCTAGGGCAAGAGACATTGGAATGACGATATCAAGATGACCTGCTTTTCCAAATACTCCATAACAGAACAGAGATCAACTATATGCATAGGAACATAAAATAGAAGTCACAACCAGGCTCAAGTAGTCCATAAACAATCTGACCTTTTGGCCTTGGGACGTAATGGAAATGTACACTTTTTTCAATGACATTTTAGATGTAGTGCAAGAGATGTTGCGTGACCAAAGAAGGACACACGAGAGTTGTGATTCTTTTTAATAACATTCTGGTCAACCATTCACACAGCTTCAAATATGGAAGCTGATAAGAACTTGAAGTACAGGTATACCTTAATATATATATTGTACGTTGACTCGGGTAGTATACAGACATCTAACCTCAGATGCACCTTAGTCCCCAGCTATCAGTTGTGCTGGATAAAATTTAGTTTTGATTTTCTTCCCAGCATCTATGCTTCAGGGCGCAGGCACAGCTACATGCTCCATAGAGATGAATGATAGAGCTGAATATCCAGGAACAATATTGAAAGTAAACACTGCCCAGCACAGCTGAACAAAAAATTCAGGCAACAAAAAGTTAGAAAACTTCTCATCTGAGGTCTGGGTTTTTTTTGGGTGGGAGGGAGAGTTTTCTTATATAAAGGTACACTATACTTAAAAGGGCATGTAAAGTTTTTCACATATGGTCAACTTGATGTAAATAATATCATCATTGTGTGTCAATGTGTCAAAAAAAAATCTGTTTCTGTTAAGCACTCGTGCACACTGGATGTTTTTACAGCTGTTGTTTATGGCTTTTGGCGTTTGTTTTTCTACAGCTAGTAAACCCCCAGCATGTTATCCTGTGTGTCCATGCACACATAGACAGTAATCAACGTTTTGCACACATAGACAGTAATCAACGTTTTTTGGCAGGGACTTTTTTTGGTTGGAAAAAGAACCCAGGACTAGTGGGTTTCTAGAGGAGGTTTTTAGCTGTAAAAATGCTCTAACGTGTGACAAAACGCAGTAAAATGCTGCAAACCAGTGTTTTTGGACTTTTTTGGGGGCGTGAAAAAACACTAAAAACTGCAAAAGTGGAAAAACGCGGCTAGACGCTAATGCAAAAACGCTAAAAAATGCTGAAAAACTCACGTTTTTGACGTGACTTTATATAGTTAACGTTACCAGCATTATTAAATCGCCTAGTGCAGTGGTCGGCAAGCCGCGTCTCGCGAGCCACATGCGGCTCTTTACACACTTCAATGCGGCTCTTCTGTGTGCCAAGCGCCCGCTCCCCTCCCTCCTCTCGGGCGGCTGCCCCAAAAGTCAGGACTCTGCAGCTAGCCCAGGAATGGGCAAACTACGGCCCGGCGGACCTTTTAATCCGGCCTGCGGAGCGTGGCAAACATTGGCTGTCAGGATGTAGGCGGGGCAGCGTGACAAACTCCTCTCCTCTCACAGTCTGCCCTGAAGACTGGAACGGCGCGGGAACACGGCGAGAGGAACGCACGGAGCAAAGGTAAATGAATTGACACAATATGGGGAATGAATTACTATAGGGGGGATGAATTACTATAGGGGGGATGAATTACTATATGGGGGATGAATTACTATGGGGGATGAATTACTATAGGGGGGATGAATTACTATATGGGGGATGAATTACTATATGGGGGATGAATTACTATGGGGGATGAATTACTATATGGGGGATGAATCATTGAGTCGAAAATCGGTCGTTTTCCACAAATTTTCCAGCATGCCCAATCACCAAAAAGGGGAGGAACCATGAAAATCGGCCGGTGCCATTGATCCACTAACAGAACGAAAATCGGCCGATTATTCTTAGGCCCATTTTCATATGAAAAATTGGTAGATTTTCGACCCATGTATGGCCGGCCTTATGCTAGGTACATACTAGAAGTTTTTGGGTTTTTTTTTTTTCGTTTAACCCAGCAGGCTATAACTAAGAGATGACAGTGCGGCGATCTCCCCCACTGTGCTAATGGGGTTGATTTACTAAAACTGGAGGGTGCAACATCTGGTGCAGCTCTGCATAGAAACCAATCAGCTTCCAGGTTTTAGGCTGCATTCACACTTGAGAGTTTTGTAGCTTGAAGCTCGAAGCTCGAAAAATGCTCACATTTGTTCTTTATGGTGCCAGTTTGCATGACCAGGCGTGAACAGGCACCATAGAGAACAATTGATTTTTTTAGGTTTAAGCTTTTTTTGAAGCTTCAAGCTACAAAACACTCAAATGTGAATGCAGCATTACTGTCAAAGCTCAATTGAATATTTATTTATTTCAGCTACTTATATAGCGCTGTCAATTTATGCAATGCTTTACATATATATATTGTACATTCACATCAGTCCCTAACCCTCAAGGGGCGTACAATCTAAGGTCCCTAACTCATATTCATACATACACATACTAGGAACAATTTAGGCAGGATCCAATTAACCTACCAGCATGTCTTTGGAGTGTGGGAGGAAACTGGAGGAAACCCATGCAGGAACAGGGAGAACATGCAAACTCCAGGCAGGTGGTGTCATGGTTGGGATTCAAACCAACAACCCTAGTACTGTCAGGTGGAAGTGCTAACCACTAAGCCACTGTGCCATGCTGTGCATGGTAGCCAATCAGTTAAAAGCTGATTGGCTACCATGCACAGCTGCACCACATTCTGAGTGCACCAATTTTAGTAAATCACTGCATTGTGTTCTGACAGGGGGACTAACCCCCCCAGAAAAACAAACTGGTCAGTCATCACAGCCATTGGCTACTAATGTTGCCATTTGTTGGACAGGCCGCTGTACACACTGGTTGAACGTTGGCCAGTTTTTGTTCAACCAGACTATACCAGACGATACTCGGCCCATGTGTACAACAGCCTTTACATATACTCAATTAAGTGATTGACTTCTAGTGATATACAGAGATGAAACAAGTCGTCCTACATAAGATGTACCTGTTTATCAAGAGCCTGCTCTACGTCTGTTCAAAGTCCAGAATTTATAAAGCGTGTCTGAGCTTTCAGAAATAAGGGGGAAGAGAACTGAATTTTCACTCTGTAGAGCTCAGTGAGAAGAATTGATAGCTGATTAGAGGGAAGGGACACCTCCCCTTCACATAGCACAGAGGAACAGAGCTGAGGCTGTCAATCACAGGCTGTGTGCTGGAGCTCCCTCCCCTGTCACCTTTTCATTGCTTGGTGTCAGAAGTGATTCATGCTGATAGCAAAGGAACCAAGTAGCAGACAGAAATGACACTTAGTGCTCTTAATTGAGACAAGAGCACACTATAGAGGGATGTGTTTTGTTCATACTCCATGTCTGAGGTTTACAACCACTTTAACCACTTTCCATCCGCCCTGTGGCAAAATTACTGCTACAGGGCAGCAGGGTTATGCAAAATCACGTATAGTTCCGGGTAAGGGGCTAGTACGAGGCGTATCCTACTCACGCCGCCATTTGCAGTCTCGGCTGTCAGTCACAAGGTCCCGGCCAGTGATTACTTGTCAGCACCTGGCGATTGCCGAGCATCTCCAATGGGGGGGGGGGGGGGGAACTGTTTATAAACAAAACAGTTATCCTCCTTGTCATCTCCTGCACAATACTTTGCATAGCAGAGCCATACAAAGCAGTGTGCTTACAGTGAAGCACTAACACAGCCCAGTATGCAAAACAGCACACAGTTAACCCTTTGATCGCCCCAGATGGTAACCCCTTCCTGCCCAGTGCCATTATTACAGTGTCAGTGCTTTTTATTAGCACTGATCACTGTATTGGTGTCACTGGGGATGTCAGTGACTCCAAGTCAGTTCCCCCCAGTGTCAGAATGCCCGCCGCAGTCCCGCTATAAGTGGCTGATCGCTGTCATTACTAGTAAAAATAATAAAAAAATAAGTAAATTCCAGTATACAGTATATGCCGCCACTTGTAAATGCTATAACTTTCATGTAAACCAATTAATTTACACGTATTAGGATTTTTTTTAGCAAAGGCATTAGATTTTAAAACATTTTTTACTGGACATGTTTTATAGCAAAAAGTCAAAAATACTGTTTTTTTTTCTCAAAATTGTCAGTCTTTTTAAAAATGTTATAGCTCAAAAAGTTAAAAACGCAGAGGTGATCAAATACCACGGAAAGAAAGCTCAATTCATGGGAAAAATAGGATGTAAATTTCATTTGGGTGCAGCGTTGCATGACCGCGAAATTGTCTATTAAAGTAACACAGCGCCATATCGCAAAACATGGCCTGATCAGGAAGGGGGGTAAATCCTCAGGAGGGCAAGCAGTTAAGCGCTAAGGCAGTCCTTGTATTAGGTTGGCCATACAAGGATCAGGTTTTTTTCGATCAAAAATTTTTATACTCACTGTCTCCTCTTATGTTTTTTTATCAATATGCCTTCCCTGTGTGCTGCCTGGTCCTCTGTACAGGGTTTCTCTTTCTTGGGTCTCCGGTGATCCTGATATTTTTATCTATATATGCTTTTTAGCCCATGGTCCATGTCCTCAGGCACTCCTTAGTAGGCCATTTATAGATATATACAATGACCAACTGCTTCCTTTACTGACTATAGTCTCGCTTATTATTTTTTTCTCCTTTTTTTCCTGTTTCTTGTATAATATTTCCAGTTTACTCCTGCATACCTCTAACTTGGTTATTTACATGTCATTTGTTCTTATATTCCTGCATATAATGTAACATGCAATCCCTGGCTATATAAATAAAGGAATTACAAAAAAAATGTTTTTCCAACAAGCCAGTTCAAGAAAAGTTGAACATTAGATCAACTTCTCTGGAAAGGAAAAGGCCATAGATGGATCGAAATTCGGCTGGCCCTTGTTTTAACCGGCCAAATTTCTATCTCTCCTTGGCCATCTCTAACTAATCTTCTAGTGGTTAATCTACAAATCTCTACATTTAATATAATAACAAACATATGAAAGAAAAATCATATAAAATATGAAAGTCCCATGAATGAATAGTAATTACTAAAAAAACCTAAATAAACTAAAAAGAACTGAAAACATGGCCTCATTGAGATACAGTATACGTTCCCTCCAAGCCTGGCAGGTTACAAAACAACACATTGCCCTTGTAGCACTTGCATTTTTGCCAGTGAAGTGTTCTTGTAAAGAAAGTGAACTGCTCCGAGGGCTTGGGGACTCAGCACAGGTTCTTGCCTTCAGCGACAAGCATTTTTCTATTCTGCTTCAATGACTCTCTCTTCTCTGTAGGCAGGCACAAATTTCATTGAAAATGAGTTGAACATGAAAAGTAATTATTCTTCCTTGTACTGCACTATCTTGCAGACCCCACAATTAAACTTTCCCATGTAAAAGACTTCTTTTTCTCTCAGAGCAGTATTTTTCTTATAAAGAAAGTGCTCTGCGTTGTCAGTTTAGGATACAGCTCAATTTTATTTTCTTCCTGCAACCAGCATTTTCCTGCTCTGTTTGAGTAAATCTCTTTATGTTTATTACTCATGCTCTCTGGAAACTCCAAATATCAAATGATTTTCAGTTTTATTGTACTATAATGCAAAATACAATTTCCCTATAAAAAACTGTATTATGGCACTTGAGACACAACACAAGTTTTTGCTTCTTGGGACCAGCATTTTATAGCATGTATTAGTGAATTTATTTATTCTCTGTATTCATGCACTGTATGAATTAAAGAGAATGAGGCTTTTTTGTCTTTTCTAAATGGAAGGCTGACCAAGATATCATTAAAGATAACTTTTCAAGTGGTTGTAAACCTTTTGTGTGCAGCACCCCCTCTCAATCCAGTGGTGTACACTGGAGTCTTGGCTATCCCAGGACTCCCTCTTCTCATTGGCTGAGACAGAAGTGGGAGCCATTGGCTCCTACTGCTGTCAGTCACAGCCAGTCAGCCAATGAGCAAAGAGATGGGGACGGGGCCGAGCCACAGCCCCGTGTGTGAATGGACACATGGAGCAGCGGATGCCCACATAAAAAGCTGCATTCTGTGCTCCTGACAGGAGGGAGGGGCCAGGAGAGCCTATGGGGGACCCAAGAAGAAGAAGATCCAGGCTGCTCTGTGCAAAACCACTGCACACAGCAGCTAAGTATAGACATGTTTAATAAAATTTTAAAATCACTTTAATTAAAAGTACATTTTTCTGCTATGGCTGCAGTCACGTCACTTACCTATAATGAAGTATGCCCCATATTGTGCAGGCAACTGGATCCTATAAAAATCTTCTGTGCAGGGATGGCTGATCCTCTTCCGGGTGCTAAACTTCCAGAAATCAAAGGGTTAAAGTGATTGTAAAGGCTTGTGTTTTTTCAATAGACATGTTATACTTACCTGCTCTGTACAATTGTTTTGCACAGAGCGACCAAAAACGCCTTTTCTGGGGTCCCCCAATGGCGCTCTCAGCTTCCTATGGGGACTCTTGTGCGGGCTTGATCCTGAGCCGAACCAGGCTGTTTGTGTCTTTGGACACACACACAGTGAGGCTCGCCCCCCACTCTTTCCTGTAAGGATTTGATTGACAATAGGAGAAGCTAATGGCTCCCACTGCTGCCACTGAGTCCTGTGAGGCAATTCGGCTGCTCTTAGTACAGATCTGGATTCAGATTGGGCTCAGGTAAGTATCTGAGGGGGGGAACTGGGGGAGAAACTGAACATGAAAGGTTTTTTACCTTAATGCAGAAAATGTATTAAGGTACAAAAAAAAACTTTTAGCCTTTACAAACACTTTAATAGTTTTGAAACTTCTGGGAGCTGCAATGAAAAGGCTGATATGGGAACCACCATCCATTGAAAAAAGCCTGTACATAGTATACACTGCATGCAACACGATCTCTGAATGGGGAGATAATTGTCATTCACCTGACTCTGCCCCCATTCACATGTCATGTTACTTGCAATGTTCACGATGCACAAACATTTACTGATGGATGAGAGGGAAGGAAGTGGCAGGTCCCTATTGGACCTTTTTTATTGCAGCTTACAGAAGTGCCAAAGACTCCCTCAGAATCGGAAGTTCAGCAACAGGAAAAGGACCGGGTAGGTTTCTATATGATCCAGTTGGCTGGACAACGTGAGACATATACATTACAGGTAAATGATGGTAACAGCAGCCATAGAAGAAAATTAGACTTTTGCCTTACCCCACAATCATCTCTATCTATTTGTATAAGTAGCCTACCCTTGTAGTTACTACTGCTGCTATATATATATATATATATATATATATTCATTAGTTATTCGCTGTATACCCTGCTATCTACCCACTAGCTGTTGCATCCACAGGAAATCTTCAAAATTTAAATAAACAGTTTTCCATTAACCTCTTTCCCAGTGCCCTATAGCAGATAAACTGCTACAGGGAGGCAGGGGTGCACAAAATCATGTATATATACATGAATTTGCATTTCCGGGTGGGGTGCGCGCATGCGCCCTACTTGCGCCTCCATTCGCAGCCGCAGCTGTCAATCACCGGGTCCCGGCCAGTGACTACCCGCTGGTGCCCCATGATTACAGAGCATCTCCGATGGGGAGAAGGACTGTTTTGTTTACTAACAGTCCTCCTCCCTGTCAGCTTTGGCACACTGCTTTAGATGGCTCTGCACACCACAGCCATCCAAAGTGAAGCACACTGACACAGCCCCCTAGTAAGCAATGTAGCAGAATACATTTTGGCCTAAATTTATGACAAAATTAGATTTTGAAAATTTTTTTGCTGGACATGTTTAATAGCTTAAAAGTCAAAAATATTGTTTTTTTCTCAAAATTGTTGGTCTTTTTTTATAGCGTAAAAAATAAAAAACGCACAGGCAATCAAATACCTCCGAAAGAAAGCTCAATTCGTGGGAAAAAAAGGACATAAATTTAATTTGGGTGCAGCACTGCATGACCGCGCAATTGTCAGTTAAAGTAACGCAGTGCCGTAACACAAAAAATGGCCTGGTCAGAAAGGGAGGTAAATCCTCAGGAGGGCAAGTGGTTAACAAAGCTTTAGGTGGGGACTCAAAAAATTAAAAAAAAAAGGGGAGAAAAAAAGATAAACTCCAACAAAATGTCAGGTTTGCAGTTACCATGTGAAAAATCAACTTGCGATCAAATTATTGGGCAAATTGATCTCTTTTGTAATGAAAATGCTAGTTGTCTGGCTTCAGTATTTCTGAGTTACTGATCCTTGAAACAGCATGCAGCAAGTAAAGTCAGAAATCCTGATCTTTAAATTTGTTCTTGATCTGTGGCTTGGAAAGTACTGAACCAATACATCACCTTGACAGATAAAAGAAACTTGCATTTTCAGAAGAAGACAGCAATTGCAGTCTTTACATTTCCCAGTAATGGTAAATTTAAATGGCTATTGTAGTTCCCCTAGTCTAATGCATATAAATTTGCCCTGCAATCATTTGTTATGTCTCAAAGCCCAAGTGAAATATCATACCTTTCTCTTTATAGTCATGTACTGCTGCATGTTAGAGTTTTAACTAATTTCCATTGGAAATGCTTTAAAGCTGAAGCTTTAAAGATCTGAACTTCTACATCCTTAGTTACATTACCGTACTTATCTGTAATGAAGTATGCCCAATGAGGGGCAGCACAGTGGCTAAATGGTTAGCACTTCCACCTGGCAGCACTAGGGTCATTGGTTCAAATCCCAACCAAGGCACCACCTGCTTGGAGTTTGCATGTTTTCCCTGTGCCTGCATGGGTTTCCTCCCACACTCCAAAAACATGCTGGTAGGTTAATTGGATCCTGTCTAAATTGACCCTAGTATGTATGAATGTGAGTTAGGGACCTTATATTGTACACCCCTTGAGGGTTAGGGACTGATTTGAATGTACAATATATATGTAAAGTGCTGCATAAATTGACAGTGCTGTATAATAAATAAATAACGTGCAGGCTGCAGAATTTTCTAGAAATTGTCATTGCAGGGGTGCCCTGTCCTCTTCCTGCTGCTGAACTTCTGGGGGTTAGCAGCTTTAGGTCTCTGGGCTCAACTGTACCAAAGATGTAGACAAGCTCCTCCTGCCATCTTCTCCATTGAGAAAAATTATTTCACTGATTACACTGCTTGTAACATGATCTGTGGATGGGGAGAAAATCCTGTGTCTGATCATGCTCTCCTCCATTCACAGATTGTATTACAGGCAGTGTAATCAGTGAAATAACATTTCTCAGTGGAGTAGAGAGCAGGTCTTCATCAGACCATCTATACTGCAGCTGAGCCCAGAAACCCAAAGCTGTTAACCCCCACAGAGCTGGAAGTTCAGAGGCAGGAAGAGGACAGGGCAGCCCTGCAGTGCAGATTTCTACAGAATCCAGCAGCCCGCACACCGTGGGACATACTTCAGTGCAGGTATGTAGTGTAACTAAAGCTGAAGAGAAAACAAATGCTTTTTAACTAAACTTCAGCTTTAAAATAACGTTTTCTCATACTGGAAATGCACTTCCTGCCTCTCTACTCTAGTGATCTATGTTGACATACCTAGGTAAGGCTGGCCATACACTATACAATTTTCTGTCCAATTTCTGCCCAATTTCCTTTAGATTTACCTTCAACTATGTAGTGCAAGGGCCTGCCTAATTGGATACAATTGAAAGTGTTGTTAGGTTTGACCTCCTATTATATGGTTTTTGGTAAATCTAAGCCAAAAATCTCAAGAAAATTGTATAATGTATGGCCGGCCTTACAGTCACACACCTCATTATAGGTATCCTTGCACAAACTTGCAGTACTGAAAAAGATAGGAGGCATGTCCTACCAGGTCTGTTAGATTACACAGTACACTGGGCTGTGCAACCTAACTCTGAAGACTGATGGATTGCACAGACATATTTGGACATACTGCTGAAACAGGAAAGTGGAGCTAAATCTATGGACATTGTTAGTACTATGTCTAAAGATTTCTGTGACTTTGGTTGGGCTTTAAGTATCATTTATTCATTTATTTTCCATATTTATGGAACAAATTATATCGATCGATCAACTCAGGTATAACCAGCCTGCTGGATTTTACTTACGATTCTTGCTAGCGGCTGTTATAGCCATTAGCAATAATCACTGTCTTCACCTGCTAGGAGAACACAATGGCTCTGCGGGAGGAATTCCCATGGTTGCAGGAAAGAAATTCTGTCTATGGCCTGTCTATAGGAGAGAGCAGGGGAAGGGGCTGCACCGTACCCTGTGTGTGTTCTGGTAATGCTGCTAAATTGCACAAATTACTGTGTATTACCACACTGCTTGTAAAAAACACAATCTTTGGTGCATTGCGTTGCAGTGTTATTCCTTTAGAATGCTAGCCCAAAGCACTATTACAGGAGGCTGCAACGCACCACACTACACATGCAGAGTGTTGTGGTTTGCTGCATAAATAAAGAAAACAACTACTGCAAAAGTGACTATAGAGCTCAATCTCAGTGCCGTGAAGACTGAGATTTAGCTTTGCAGTCACTTTTGCATCAGTTGTTTTCTTATTCCGGGTCAAAATCATGTACAGTGTCCTTTTGTCTCTTTCGGTCAGTTGACCATGTCGGTTGCGTTTATTTATTATTATTATTATACAGTATTTATAAAGCGCCAATGGTTCGCTCAGCGCTGTACATTACAAAGGGGGACAGAACATGTGACAGAACAATAGCAATACAATGCAAAACATGAGGGGATCGAGGGCCCTGCTCTTTCGAGCTTACAATCTAGGAGGGAGGGGATAGTGGTACAGGAGGAGATAGCTGTGGGGGATGGAGTGGTAGGAAGAGTGGAGGAGGTCGGCAAGTTAGCAGGGGGTGGGGTAGGCTTCCCTGAAGAGATGGGTTTTCAGGGTGCGCCTAAAGGGAACTAGAGAGAAGGAGGTCTTGTGAGGAGCGGAGTGTGCGTGCTGGGCGGTACTTGGATATTAGGTCAGTGATGTAGTACGGGGCAGTATGGTTTATGCTTATCAGACTATGTTTTCCCCGGAAACTGTATATGCCATCATAACCTTTGAGACTGTACCTCACGACAGGGCAAAGAAATTGGCAACTTCAGTCACAGAGGCACCAGCTAAGCAGGCACCAAAAATTTGCCCTCTTTGAAGCTCAGTAAGCTCTGACAGGACTCTGTATTACTAGCAGCACATGCAGTGAATAATAAAAATGAGGCTTCCCACTTCTTAGCTAGGTATTTCATCACACAGCGCAAGAAAAAGAATGTTACATCACTTTTGCTTTCAATGTGAAACATGTCATCACTTTCATACCTGCAAATTATGTAGTGTTTCCATTTTTTGTCTAACACCTGTAGGTGACTTTGAGGGACCTTTAGCACCTCTAGCAGCCTTGAATTGATAGCCCACACTCTGTTCCAATGTACTGTGTGAATGGGGTGTGTTCCTTCCCTTCAATCAGCTATTAGCTCTTCTCAATGAGCTACGTAGAGGGTGACTTCACCCCCTCCTTTCTGGAAGCTCAGACAAGCTATATCAATTCCGGACTTTGAATGGCTGTGGAGAAGAGAATATTGTAGATAAACAGGCACAACTTATGTAGGACGATTTGTTTCATATCTGTGTATCACCTGAGGCCAGTCACTTCACTAGGTGTATGTAAGCGCTTACAACCACTTTAAATAAATATGTTAATGTATCACCTTAGCCTGGAGAAATGTAAATAGGGCCTAAAACTGCCAATAAGACACATCAATATGACCAAGGACATATTCTTGTGAATATTGTACGCAGGGGCGGACTGACAACTCATGGGGCCTCAAGGAAATAGGGGATCATGGGGCCCCTGTGTCCTTGCCCAAACTCAAAAAAGCCTATGAAAAAGGTACCAGGGGCATCTCATGGGGCCCCCTACTGACCCTGGGCCCTCGGGCAGTGTCTGAGTTTCCAAATGGTCAGTCCGCCCCTGATTGTACGGATGTTTCCTATATAGATGTGAGTTTGTGTTTCTTCATGTAAATCATCTGTGTCTGGTGGGATTGCACCATCTTGCAAGGAGACTCATGTGAACAGATGCAGCGTATGGTTCCTTGCTGAAATTCTATTTGATCCATCCTTCTCTGCTATACTCACTCTAAGGGTCTGTGTTGGCATTCACTACTTAATTGATAGCTTCATCTACTAGGAAACAGCAAGGAACCTGCAAATGTTTAATTATTAGAGGTTTCCCCATATGTTCTCTGTCTATAAAACACATGCATGATTGGTGGTACATAATGAACACAGGGGGTAAAAATATTGACAGGTCGCGCTGTATTATTCTCTGCTTATTAATGATGTATGAACATGAACAGGCAGTGATTTGATGGAGCAGAACATTTAACCAATAATACTAGAAAAATATGCATTTGATACACGTTGGCTGTCCGTAGTAGTGAATAAAGAATGATATATAATTTTATTTGTGTCCAACATCTGCTCTTGCGTTGTGTGAATCTGTTTCTCCCCATGACTGCTAGAATTGAAGCAATAAGTTGGAAAAGTCTGCAGTGAAGCAGAGAAGCGCGTCTGTCCATTATGTCCAGATACTAGAATGAATGGAAGCCAGAGAGAAATATAGAGCAATCAGTGCATGACTGTTCCTCATTCCCCTGGTTTTCAATCAGTCAGTTTGCCTCGTCGCTTGAGAGATATCATAAAACAATGACACAAACTGGCCAGTAATATACACAGCAGGTTTAAATTTGCCTAATTAACTTTGGTTCCAAAGGGTTGCAGGGTAGTCTTGGCCATTTTCATCCAGTGCTGGCATTGGTAAATATACTTTACACTTTTAGAGGTTTTATTTCTCATTAACAAAGTTTTTACAAGTGACTTTAAATTTTATTTTTTGGACTGTTTTGTACATGTGAGGGCTACACTGTGTAAACATTGCCACCTCGATCCAATTTGAGACTCTAAGCTTAAAGCATAGTTCCACCCAAAAGGGGAGGTTCTGCTTTAATGCTTTTTCCCCGTTCACCATTAAGGATTGGCCCCTTTGGGGAGGGGGTACCTGAATTTGACAGGTACCCACTTCCGGTATGATCGCCTAAGGTAATCAGAAATGTAATTTGTCCTCCCCCCTCCCTCCCTGTAGTCTTATGGGACATGTTACAGATCCCAGAAGATTATGGGACCACTCACAAAGCAAAGTGCTTCTCACGCATGTGCAGTGGTCACCTGGCTGTGAAGCCGCAAGCTGCCACAGCCGGGTGCCTACACTGAAGATGCCGGCACCGGGGAGAGAAGATGGCCGGTGAAACCAGGCATGGTGAGGACACTGCTGGACTGAGGGACAGGTAAGTGTTGGTATTTTAAAAGTCAGCAGCTACAGTTTTTGTAGCTGCTGACTTTTAATAAACACAAACACAGCTGGAAATCCACTTTTAGTTTCTGGAAGTGAACACATGAATGCTTTTAATAGGAGTCAAGTAGTAACTTAGAATTTACACAGGACTGAGGTCTCTTTTTATCCCCAATTTACAATATTGATAGTTTTTCTATGTGTTTCCTATGGATCCAGCTTGTATTGATTTTTAGCAGATACAAGTAACTGTTATCTTTTTTCATCCATAATGTTTGCAGCAATATTACACATTATTATTTTAGGGAAAAACAACTGAATGTAAAAGTGTGCATAAAAGTAGGCTCTTCAAACTCAGCTTTCCTTACTGGACATTTTTACCCCCATCCTGCCCAGGCCAATTTTCATCTTTCAGTGCTCTCACACTTTAAATAACAATGGTGCTGTCATGCAACACTGTACCCATGTGAAATGTTTATAATTTGTTTTCACACAAATAGAACTTTCTTTTGGTGGTATTTATCACCACTGTTTTTTTTTATTTTTTGCATTATAAACAAAAAAGAGTGAAAATTTAAAAAAAAAAGTTTTCTTTGTTTCTATTATAACATTTTGCAAGCAGGTAATTTGTCTCCTTCACTGATGTGCATTGGTGAGGCAGCACTGATAAGCACTGATAAGCTACACTGAAGAGGTGGCACTGATGAGGCCAAATTGATATGTGGCACTGATGGGCAGTTTTAGGTGACAATGAAGGGCACTGATGGATACTAACAGGTAGCACTGAAAGGCACTGATTGACTGTGACAGTGTGAAGAAAGTACTACCGATAACTGGCAAGTGTATTTACATGGTGGTCAGCTGTGATTGGTCACAGCTGATCACGTGGTAAAAGGCCGCTGTAATTGGCCTTTTACCATGACATGTTATCAGCTGTGTCCAGCTGTGCCAGGTGCGTGTCGCTGGGGGTGTGTGGGGGGCGCATTCTGGTAAGATGTCATATGATGCCCTCTCAGAACTGGACAACCACTCTGTAGCTGTCATTCGGCTATAGCTCGGTATGGAAATGGTTAACCGCTTCCCGACCGCCCTATAGCAGAACTACTGCTACAGGGCGGCAGGGCTGCGCAAAATCACATATATATACATGGTTTTTGCATTTCTGGTTAGGGGGCGCATGCTGCAGGAGGCAGTAGAGCTGTCATTCAGCAGGAGCCTTCCCTGGGTGTAGACCTCTTTTTTTTTCCTTCTGGTCAGCAGCCGGCATTCATCATGATTGACACTGGATCTACACTGGGAGACAATTGTTTTTTATTTTTGTTTTTTAATAAAGGACTTGTTAAAAACTACCTCCTGTGTTTATTTACACTATATTTTTGGGGGGTGAATGAGTAGGGGGGGCGGAATCTGGGGGCTTGTTACGGGGGCTTCTAGATTCTGATAAGCCTCCTGCCCACATGGGGGGGAGGGGGGGGAATCTGGGGGCTTGTTAACGGGGGCTTCTAGATTCTGATAAGCCTCCTGCCCGCAGACCCCTACAACCACCGGCCAAGCTTGTGGGCAAAAGGCACTTGTACTCATCAACATTGGGACAAAATGCTTTGGGGGGGAGCCCCCCTGTTACAAAGCACCCTCCATGTGGAGGGCATATGGCTTGTTATGGTTCAGGAGGTGGTTGGTGCTCGCTCAATCCCCCCTTTCCTGACTTGCAGGGCTGCCTGCTCGAATAAGGGTCTGGTATGGATTTTGGGGGACCCTACGCCATTTTCAAAACACGTTTTGGCATTGGGTTCCCCTTAAAATCCATACCAGACCCAAAGGGCCTCCTATGGATTGGGGGGGGGAAACCTCACGACGTTCTTTTCAGCATTTTTTAAATGTCGGCAATTCTTTTCTTTACATTCGGCCGTCAGTGGGGAATCCCACTGACAGATGATGAGTCGGTTGTTAAGGACACAGCGGCTGCCTGCTCCTAACTAACTATGTTGTTTACTGGTTTTTAAAGATTCCAGCAGTGGCCTGCTCCTTAACAACCAGCTAATATACTGTTTGTTAAATACTGCAAGGTTTCACTATTAACCACTTCATGTCCGGACACTTTCACCACCTTCCTGTCCAGGCCAATTTTTAGCTTTCAGCACTGTCCCACTTTGAATGACAATTGCGCAGTCATGCAACACTGTAACCATATGAATTTTTTAGCATTTTTTTGAGACAGATAAAACTTTACTTTGGTGGTATTTATTCACCACTGGGATTTTTATTTTTTTTTGATATATAAACAAAAAAGTCCAAAAATTTTGAAAAAAAAGTGTTTTTCTTAAAAATTTTTGCAAATAAATAATCTTTCTTCATATATATTGGTCAAATTTATTCTGTTATCTTTTCAGAAAAAAGAAATAACCCAAATTAGTTTATAACCAAAAATTATCATTTTTAAAAAAAAAATTTTTTACATTTTTTTTTTTATATTATTATTTATGTTTTTTTAACATACTGTCACCCTAGCGGTACAGTGTTACCATAGTGACAGTGAACTACTTGTGGAGGGTGATGAAGATTTTTTTTTTTATTGTTTACACTGATTGCTTTTACACCCATAAAGGCTGTAAAAGCAATAATTTCTCCTTCTCTCTGGCTGCATTCTTGCAGCCATTTAGAAATACCATGTGAGCTGTGATTGGTCACAGCTTGTCACATGGTACAAGGTTGTTGTGAATATCCTTGTATCATGTGACCTCTGTGATCATTCACAGATTTCACACGTAGTAAGCAATGATGTCAGAAATGACATCTTGCTTACACCTATTCATGTGATCACTGATTGGCCAATCAGTGATCACATGATCAGGACCTTACACAGAGGTCCCGTACAGCAATCGGTGTTCCGCTGTGTCCTCCGGACACAGCGGGCACCAGACCGTGGTGCCGCGCCTCCCAGGGAGTGCGCACAATCCAAAATGGCGGGCGCCGTTTATGAACAGCAACCCGCCCCTGGACTACCACTGTCCAGCTGTTTATATACAGCAGCCGGACGGGAAGTGGTTAAAATACCACATCTCTTCATAAAATAGCGCAAGCAGTATTTTATTAGCGTTTTTTAGTGAATTTCAAACATATTTTTGAAAAATGCTGTGCGGCATCTTACCACATACTCAGATTCCGTCAAATACCACTTTGTGAATGCAGCCCTAAATCAGTGAGATAGATCAATATATGTCATGAACAACTCCTGGCTCTCTCCCTCTACACCATCCCCATATTTCAAAATTGTTGGATTTGATTGATTGATAGGAAAACTTCTGCCTTAATGATGGGTAACATTTCCGTAAGTTCTCTATACTGATAAAATAGTATCTCTTTTGTTCAATATACTGTATATACTATTATAAGATAAAAATATTCACTACATCTCCGCAATACATACACATTTAACCCAACTATTGTCTCTTTAAAATCTCTAAAAATACAGGACAATATTTGCTTTCAGCCCTGACTAATTCTTCCCAATAGACTACAGAACACCTCCCTCTATCATTATCTCATAAAATGATATGTAGGTGTTTTGTATTCTAGCAAAGCTGATACCTATGCTTGAGATTTTAGTGCAGCAAAGGCAGTGTTGTAAGCTCAAACACAAAGTTAGGAGCTCAGTGCATTTCTGGCAGGATCAACATGTATTTTTCTATAGATGCAGCATTTTAGAGACTAAATCATGAAATCAGAAATGTACTGATTATTTTTGTTTTTTTTGTTTTTTTACCCAGAGATACACTTAACATTATTACATATTTATTCAGAATTCTATATGAAATATGCAGGTATTATTCAGCTGGTAATATACAAAACAAAGAACAATTCATACAGCTCTGTCTTCATTTACACATGCAAAAAACATGCTTTTGTCTTGTCTACCTTTGTAGAGTTTATTCCCACATATACTGTTTGCATATACACAGTCTTAGCTTTGCCTGCTATAAAGTGAGAAATTTGTTTCCAGTTGAAGGTGGCTGGGGGACTAACAGGACCAGGTACAAGAAACATTTCAATACAATTTTCATAATTTTTACTTTAATGTTGCAGCACTCTGAATATTTTACTGCAACTCCCAAACGCTTTGCTGATTCCAGAATTTTTGTTTGATTTTCAAAAGAAGTGTATGCACGGCCCTGAGTCAGTAGAGGAGATGTTATAACACTGATTTAGCTAGACCCAAATGTCATGTCTCACATATGCTGTGCAGGCTTGTTTTTATTAGCATTCTTTTTTATTAATAGATAACTAATGAGGTTCCATGAGTTTCTAGGGAACCTGTTATGAAGACATTTTTTAATATTTTATTAGTAGTTCATATTTGCTTCTATTGTGCATGTGATAAGCAATGATAAATGTTGTAGGTTTAGCAGTTTGCTAAATTGGGATCTTGGAATTGTCTGTTTTGATAGTATGACTGGTAGGCTTAAAGTGGAACTGCAGTCATAAAAATTTAGTGTGTTAAATGAGATGTTCATTTTTATTACTATCTATTTCACTGTTGGGAAGATTTAAAGTGGTTCTAAAGGCAAAATGTTTCTTACATTAAATCATTCTCTGTAATAGGGTAAAAACTTACAATAGCAGTTCCCCCCAACACCCCCTTAAACAATTACCTGAGTCCTCAATCCAGCACTGTCCCATCTGCAACAGCTCTTCTCCCCTCTTCCTGTATTGACAGGAGACTCTGATGGCAGCTGGAGCTATTGACTCCTGCTGCTGTCAATAAAATCCTGTGAGGATGAAGCTGGGCTGTACCGTACTGTTTGGGTCTATGGATGCACACAGCCCAACTCGGGCAGCCTCATATTAAAGGACTTCCTTTCTCCAAGAGAAAGTGTATCTGGGACGTGAAGGGAAGATAACTTATTTTGGAAGAACTACGGTACTTGAAAATTTAGCTAGCTATTACTATTTGATTTTCATATGAATAGAAGTTCCTGAACAAGAACTACTGTACATAGACTGTTAGAAATTCATTTGTTCAAAAAATATTTTTTTTATTTGAGCCTGCTAAGTATTATAGAGCCATACTAATAGCCTGAAAATCAAAATGTTTGCAAAAAATTCTATTAGTGTATGCCCACCTTTAGTCTTGGCCTTCTTTGGAATGTTAAAGAGAACCTTTATACTGTTCAATAAGGAGTAGGGTAGTAAGAAAAAAAAACTTGCACATATGAGTTACATTTTGGGTGCACTGGCCTAGTGTGTCACCTATGAATGTGTATTGGACCCTCCATGTGAAAAGCCCTCTTCTCTTTTCACAAAAATGGCATTATGAACAGAATGGTGTTTTTTGAAGAAATGTAAAGTTATAAAGTTATTTTTAAAAAAACTACTTGAAAGCGTGTAAGAGACTGGTGCTTTTAGTGAAGAACTGTACATATTCTCTGGTCTGGAAATTCTCTGGGCTGGGAGTCACCACCTTTGAAAAAAGAATAATCAAAAGTGACAGAAATTCTCCATAAAGCTCATTGATGTAACTATGGCTTACTTGGAATAGTTCTTTAGGGACTCTCTTCCTTTAGGAATTACTGGTTACTTCAACAGTGAGAGAACAAGAAACCTAAATACTAAATTACCCTGACAGTGGAGCATCAGAAGAAGCACTGCCATGTCGTACAGATCATGGAATCTCTATCTCAGCAGGAGAAATGACTATTTCGTTTAAAAAAAAAATAGAGTAGCTTCAATATTCAAGTTCTGCTTTCTCTGAAAAGGCAGAAAAACTAAAGAATGGGTAACCAGGCCTGCTGCATAGGTATGTGAAGTGAAGATACTGCACTTCTGCTTTTTTGTTACAATACTTAAAATACTGTTAATTTTAAATGCTGGCATTAAAAATGTTGATTACATTTTATATAGAAATTACAGACATCTAGTCAATAGGTTTTTTATTTGACCAGTGGACTTTTACTATATACTGGTGAAACTCGCAACTCGAAAAATTAGTTTATTTCAGTAATTCAACTTAAAAGGAGAAACTAATATAAGAGATAGACTCATTACATGCAAAGCAAGATAGTTCAAGCCGTGATTTGTCATAATTGTGATGATTATGGCTTACAGCTCATGAAAACCCCAAATCCACAATCAGAAAATTAGAGTATTACATGCAATCAATAAAACAAGGATTGTACATAGAACAATATCGGACCTCTGAAAAGTATAAGCATGCATATGTACTCAGTACTTGGTTTGGGCCCCTTTTGCAGCAATTACTGCCTCAATGCGGCGTGGCATGGAAGCTATCAGCCTGTGGCACTGCTGAGGTGTTATGGAAGACCGGGATGCTTCAATAGCGGCCTTCAGCTCTTCTGCATTGTTCGGTCTCATGTCTCTCATATTGCTCTTGGCAATGCCCCATAGATTCTCTATGGGGTTCAGGTCAGGCGAGTTTGCTGGCCAATCAAGCACAGTAATCCCACGGTCATTGAACCAGGTTTTGGTGCTTTTGGCAGTGTGGGCAGGTGCCAAGTCCTGCTGGAAAATGAAGTCCGCATCCCCATAAAGCTAGTCTGCGGAAGCAAGCATGAAGTGCTCCAAAATCTCCTGGTAGAAGGCTGCGTTGACCCTGGACTTAATGAAGCACAGTGGACCAACACCAGCAAATGACATGGCTCCCCAAATCAACACAGACTGTGGAAACTTCACACTGGACTTCAAGCATCTTGCAGTGTGTGCCTCTCCATTCTTCCTCCATACTCTGGGTCCTTGGTTTCCAAATGAGATGCAAATGTTGCTCTCATCAAAAAAGAGGACTTTGGACCACTGAGCAACAGACCAGGTCTGTTTTTCTTTAGCCCAGGTAAGACGCTTCTGACGTTGTTTGTTTTCAGGAGCAGCTTGACAAGAGGAATACGACATGTGAAGCCCATGTCCAGGATCCGTCTGTGTGTGGTGGCTCTTGATGCACTGACTCCAGCCTCAGTCCACTTCTTGTGAAAGTCCCCAACACTTTTGAATGCCCTGACAATCCTCTCCAGGCTGCGGTCATCCCTGCTGCTTGTACACCTTTTTCTACCACACTTTTCCCTTCCACATAACTTTCTATTAATGTGCTTTGATACAGCACTTTGGGAACATCCAACTTCTTTTGCAATTACCTTTTGAGGCTTTCCCTCCTTATGGAGGGTGTCAATGATGGTTTTCTGTACAACTGTCAGGTCAGCAGTCTTTCCCATGATTGTGATTCCTACTGAACCAGACTGAGAGACCATTTAAAGGCTCAGGAACCCTTTGCAGGTGTTATGGCTTAATTAGCTGATTAGAGTGGGACACTTTGAGCCTAGACTATTGCACCTTTTCACAATATTCTAATTTTCTGAGATTGTGGATTTGGGGTTTTTATGAGCTGTAAGCCATAATCATCACAATTATGACAAATCACGACTTGAACTATCTTGCTTTGCATGTAATGAGTCTATCTCATATATTAGTTTCACCTTTTTAAGTTGCATTACTGAAATAAATGAACTTTTGCACGATAAGCTAACTTTTCGAGTTTCGCCTGTATAAAGGAGAAGTTAGGAAAAAAAGTTTTATTCAAGTTTCTATACTGTTGCAGTTTCCAATTGCCTTTTCTCTCCCTTTCTTTGGTTAGCACAAGAACATTAGGGGTATGTGTTAAAAATGCCACATTACTTTACTTTACAGCACTTGGCAAGTACACTGTGTTTTTTAGACAATTCTATGTACAGTGTAGGCACTTTCTCTCTTACATTTCAGAAGATTAACTTTTACCCTGGGGCCTCCAGCCAAACTACAGGGGTTGGACAAAAAAGATGGCAACACTACATGATTTGCAGGTGTGATAGTGGCAACATGTTTCACGTTGAAAGCAGAAGTGATGTAACATTCCTTTGCTTCCGCTGTGTGATGAGACACCTAGCTAACACGTGGAAAGCCTCACTTTTGTCGTTTCATAGGCTATTTTGAGTGTGGGCAAGGACACAGGGGCCCCATGATCCCCTATTGCCTGGGGGCCCCATGAGTTGTCAGTCCGCCCCTGCATACAATATTCACAGAATATGTCCTTGGTCATATTGATGTGTCTTAATGGCAGTTTTAGGCCCTATTTACATTTCTCCAGGCTGAGGTGATACATTAACATATTTCTTTAAAGTGGTTGTAAGAGCTTACATACACCTAGTGAAGTGACTGGCTTCAGGTGATACACAGATATGAAACACGTCCTACATAAGTTGTGCCTGTTTATCTACAATATTCTCTTCTCCACAGTCATTCAAAGTCTGGAATTGATATAGCTTGTCTGAGCTTCCAGAAAGGAGGGGGTGAAGTCACCCTCTACGTAGCTCATTGAGAAGAGCTAATAGCTGATTGAAGGGAAGGAACACACCCCATTCACACAGTACATTGGAACAGAGCGTGGGCTATCAATTCAAGGCTGCTAGAGGTGCTAAAGGTCCCTCAAAGTCACCTACAGGTGTTATACAAAAAATGGAAACACCACATAATTTGCAGGTATGAAAGTGATGACATGTTTCACATTGAAAGCAAAAGTGATGTAACATTCCTTTGCTTCCGCTGTGTGATGAGACACCTAGCTAACACGTGGAAAGCCTCACTTTTGTCGTTCACTGCGTACGCTACTAGTAATATGGAGTCGTGCTAGAGCTTACTAGCTTCAGAGAAGGCAAATTGTTGGTGCCTGCTGAGCTGGTGCCTCTGTGACTAAAGTTTCCAATTTGTTTGCCATGTGGCAAGGTACAGTATCAAAGGTTATGATGGCATATACAGTTTCCAGGAAATGAGCATAAGTGCAGTCAGCATGATCAACTGATCAAAATAGACAAAAAGACATTGCTCAGGATGTGACCCAGAATAAGAAAAGAACTGCTGCAAAAGTGACTGCAGAGCTCAATCAGTCATCACGGAACTGAGATTGAACTCTGTAGTTATTTTCTTTTTTTTTTAAAGTTGGTTGAACAGTGACGGCAGCCAATCAGTTGCAGTCATTGTTTGGGTAGCCATGGGTGAAAGCTGTCAGAACACAATAACTATTAGCTGGAGATTCGTCCATCCATGCTAATAAGCGTGGATGGAGAAATCTTTGGATGCCACTTTTAAAGGCATTTTGCATTTATTTTGCCTCTAAACGCCCCTCAATGTTAGCCTGTGTGTACATGCACACATAGGCAGTTACAGGTGTTTAGAGACAGAATAAAAAACCCAGGAAGGGGTGTTTCAGCAAAATTGTGTGACATGCCTAAATGCACCTAAATGCGCTTTAGTACTAGGAACGTCAAGCGCTTGGGCGTTGTTTAATTCTGGCCAGTGGAATTAATGAATGCCCAAGTAGTAGATGCGCCTAAATGCATTTTCAAGATGTATGGCCAGCTTGAGGCATGTATTCAAATAAAATGGTGAACCATTATACCTCAATGCCTCCCACATTTGGCAACAATTGATGTTATTGATGTTCTTCATTTCTCCCCTAGTTTTTGCTCTTTGCAAGTGTTATACTTCTGTGTATATGTGGTATAGCTGAAGCTTCTTACAATATACAGTATGTGGCATAGCTGAAGTTCAAGAAAGGTCCTTACATGTAGAATTAAGAATGTAGCTACTGTACAATAAGGCTTCATTCACACTGGGGATTTTGATAATGCTGGTAAAGTTAGCTGTGTAAAGTCACGTTAAAAACAGGAGTTTTTCAGCTTTTTTCAGCGTTTTTTGCATTAGCGTTTAGTGGCGTTTTGTCAAAAAATCAAAAAAGGATGGTTTGCTGCATTTTACAGCGTTTTACAGCGTTTTGCAGCATTAGAGCATTTTTACAGCTAAAAAAATCCTCTAGAAACCCACTAGTCCTGGGTTTCTCCCAGCCAAAAAACGTCCCAACTTAAAAACGTTGATTACAGTCTGTGTATGGACACATAGGATAACATGCTGGGGAGTTTACTTACTGTAGGAAAAAACGTTAAAAGCCAAAAACAGCCGCTGTAAAAAAGTCAAGTGTGCATGTGGACTTAGATCAGCCAAGCTGCACCAATGTTCAAAAGCATCCCAATTCACTCCTCCATCTTGTGGTTATAGCTGGGTTTCGAAGCCCAGGAGCCTGCTCCTGTATTGCACACCAACTGAGAAAGAACCAGGTTGCACACCAGTGACATAGAAACATCCAGTGAGTTTAATGGACAAGCATTAAGGACAAGTAGCACTTACAGGCAGCCTCCCAGGCCATGCCATTACCGCGTATCACCCCCTATAGAGCTTAATCATAGGGACACTAGAACAGAAAATGAGGAAACATTGCTTCAAGGATACAACAGCAATAAAAAACCTTTTTTCTAGCTAAGTGGCAGAAGACTAGAAGCTTATTTTTTATTGTCAGTAATAGATTGCAAATTTGGGAAATTCTGCCAAATTCCAATTTTAGTAACAGCTTTGTTTTCATGACATAAAGACTTAATGGCACTTTTCTGACAGTAATGTAATTTAGAAATACCTGCTCCTAATTCAGGCAAGCACTTGGTAGTTTTTCCTACTGCCCCGGGCTTTTTTCTCAGAGTATAGGTGCAGGTACTACAACCTCTTGAGTCACCCCTTGTCTGCGCCGCTTACCCATCTCCGAGTACCATCCCTTGGTTTCACCTCCTATCCACCTCCCAGTACAGCCCTTTTTAGAGAATACAGAATTAATTTTTAAGTAATTTGTTAATGGTAACAAGAAAAGCAGTAAAATGCAGCCAGCAGCAACAGACCCTCCCAGCATAAGTAGATCCACCCGAGCAGCAATAGCTCCCCCAGGAACAATAGATTCACCTCAGCAACACTGGATACCCCGGCAACACTAGGTTCTCCAGCAAAACTAGATTCCCCCAGCAACAATAGATCCACCCGCTTCCACAATAGACCACCACTAGTAATACTATATTTCCCAGCAAGCAGCATCAATAGTCCCTCCAGCATATCCCAGTAGCCCTTGCCATTACATACTTTCAGTGTTGGAGGTGCTGGAACTGCATTCCCCCACGTTACCGCTGAAAAAAGCCCTGCTACTGCCAATTTAGGAACCTGCTATTGTGGCAGTGATAGATTGATAAGGAATTACCACCAGTCTGCAGATTTGGAAACTGGTGGTCATTAGGACCAGCTCTGACCTGCCATACAGAGATACGCCAGTGGTCAGAGTAGGGCATGTCTGTTCTGGGAATCTGTCATGAATTTTACAGCTTCCTGCAAAGGCTCCTTCCTTGGCCCTATTCGGTTGTCTTCCTCAAGTTTCCCGAGCCTAAATCATAATGTAAACAAAGGGGCCGGGTGACACAAGTGACATCATTACCCAAATATTTCAGTGCCCATATTTGCATATTTGGGATTTGGGAAATGACTTGTGTCACTGTGTGACCACCCGCTGCTGTTAATCAACAGCCGGACAGGAAGGCCCAGAGTAAGAAGAAACAAAGACCTGAACGAAGGGCCGGCATGATAGGGGTTAAAGGGGGTTGGGATGGGCAGAGTCCCATTAGCATAAGGGGGAATTAAATAAGTTAAGGAAGGAGTGGAGGGAACCACGAGGGGTGGTCTTACAGGGTGTGGCAGGGGGTTTTTCATTCTGAAGAGAGTTTTCACAGGGCAAACTTCCCTCCCGCCCACCCATTGTTTAATGGTTTGTCTTGCTGGTGGTTGTGCCATATTGGTGCTGAGGGACATCTGGCAGGGTGCAAGGTCCTTGTAGGTTAATGTGGGCACAAGAAAAGGCATTTTGTAGGAACCCGTCTGAGGTATGGCTTCCAGTTGTTCTGGTGGGAGTATCTGCGATGGTGTCTCCGAGTTGGTGATGTTGCGGCTGGAGGCCTAGTTAAGCAGGATGCAGATATTTGTTTTTCTTGATGCCTAGTGGGACCTTGAAAGAATGTATGTTTATACTGTGTTTTCTGTTATTTAAAAAAATTTTATTTATTGATGGTTGTAATAAAAGGCCGGTTTTGGGCTATTAACTCCATTTGTTGTCAGTGTAGTTACTTACGTTAAGTATGGGGGGTAGGTATTGGTTTAGTAGGACTTACAAGCCATCTTTAGTCCCCTGGTCATGATCTGATTGGAAACTAGTCTCTCAGTTCCCCATCAGGCTTTGCCCTCCGCATTAGAAAAAACTGCTCAGCAAATGCACTGTCTGTGTGATGGGTGAGCAATGTCTGGGGAGGGAGGGAACGCACTGCGGAAGGAATGCCCAATATTCCTGGCATAGACAGATTCATGTACATCTCTGTGACAGGTACATGAATCAGCTGCAAGCACTGACAATTTTATATGGAATTCGTACTATATACCCGTTCAATCGCAGAGCAGCTGGGGCGATTCACCACTCCAGCCACTCTGTATTGCTGGCGGCTTAGAGGGCAGTGTGGTGTGTAAATCAGTGCATCACATTGGTCCCTTTTATTTTTTGTTTTGTTTTGTACACACTTTATTTGAAGTGTACAAAATATACACTTGAGTCACCGTAATGTCAGGTTGCACTGTGTTGCCTGTCATTGCAGTGCGATTTGGGCTGGTGCGCTGGGATAAAATGAAGTATGTCTGCATTTTACTGCAGCACACATTGCAGTATGAATGGGACATATTGTCCTTCATTGTGGGGATACACAGGAAACCTTTTTACCATGCAGTAAAACATGTGTCGCCGCATATAGTGTGAAATGCTTCTACAGGATGTCTACAATACCCTTTATGAATTCTCCCATAGTCCTCTAAAAGAGACAACAGACACAGCTAAAGTCTTGGTATAGGATTTAACCCATCTCTGCGAAAAAAAAAAAAAAAAAAAAAGGCTTAAGCTACAATAAAAAAAATATATATATTTACTAACCTAGGGAACATATGATATTGATAACGGTTGTGGCATTTGCTGATTGTTGAGACATCAGTATATTCATACATGCCTTGTATAAATGAAAATGATTCATCTTTAACTTGGACTTATAAACATGTAGAGTGTAGCTATCCAAGAAGGGAAATGTCTGAAGTCTGTTTGATAGTCTGAGAGCAGAAAGACCTACGTCTAGTTTTGCAGAGCATACCCCATTCATACTCATGTGTAAACACATCACATTTTCCATTGCCAATCCCAGCCAAAAGCATGGAGGAGACAGGAAGTAGCAGAGCGTTTTATACAAGAACAATATAGCAGGGAAAATGCCTTGATTCAGAGCTTGCAGTATTCCAGGAAAGAAGAAGAATGGACATTTTGTTCTTTGTGTGCAGACAAACATCATTCCCAACAGAGCTGGAAAACAACAAAAGAATTAAAATATTTTAATTTGCGAGTGCAGTGAGCAAAGCACAGCCACATTAAGCCCCAAATTGCTAGCCATCCCTTTCGGGATATACCTCCTGCTACAAACTGCCTTCCTTTACCTGTAAGTCCTCATCCACACTGGATGTTTTTACAGCTGCTGTTTTTGGCTTTTGAAATTTTTTTCTACAGCTAGTAAACGCCCCAGCATGTTATCCTATGTGTCCATGCACACATAGACTGTAATCAAAGTTTTTGGGCAGGGATGTTTTTTGGCTGGTAAAAAAAACACAGGACTAGTGGGTTTCTAGAGGAGTTTTTTAGCTATAAAAACGCTCTCTAACACTTAAAAACGTGGCAAAATGCTGCAAACCGGCCTTTTGGGACTTTTTTGACCCCCAAAAAAATATTTTTTTTGGTAAACAACACAAAAGTGGGAATACACCGCTATTCGCGGCAAAATGGCGCTAAACGCATGCAAAAACGCTTTAAAAAATCACGTTTTTAATGTGACTTTACACAGCTAACGTTACCAGCATTATCAAAATGTCCAGTGTGCATGAGGGCTAAAAACATACACCATCTACAGGCTGTTGAAATTTGTTGGCATGACTTACGGTACTAATGCATTTAAATTCTCTGTTTCTACATCCAGGGTGAAAAGGTGTCTTCAGGGATGTCAGTAGACCTGCCTCCAGAGGTGAGTGAGATCCCTATATATAAAGTAACTTTTCCCTTGTTAAAGACACATTCCAGTCATTAATCCCTTCATGAGGTAAAACAAATGCTAACGCCTGAACACAATTTTTCAACTTTAACATGTGTTAACAAAACTGAACATACCATCGCATACTTAATATATCCAAGTGAATTATACCTTGCTTTTTCCAGGGTAAACAGCCTTTTATTACTGGGTAAATGGTAATGAAGATTTCTTGACTTGAGAACTGGTACAAAATAGTGAAAAAATATCACCTTTAAAAATGTAACTGTTTATTTCTTGCTATTATAATGACTTTCCACTAATAAATAACCCAAAACAAATTCTCCTATTGATGATCACATCGATACCACATACCTGTATGTTATTTGTTTTTTGTGCTCATAGTAGAGCCCAGAATCTGAAACTGACACTAACTTTAAAAATGTTTATTTATTTATTTTAGGTACTTATAGAGCGCTGTCAATTTACACAGTGCTTTACTACAGTATATATTGTACATCAGTCCCTAACCCTCAAGGGGCACACAATCTAAAGTCCCTAACTCACATTCATACATACACATATTAGGGCCAATTTAGACAGGAGCCAATTAACCTACCAGCATGTTTTTGGAGTGTGGGAGGAAATCAGAGTACCCAGAGGAAACCCACGCAGTCACAGGGAGAACATGCAAACTCTAGACAGGTGGTGCCGTGGCTGGGATTTGAGCCAACAACCCTAATACTGCCAGGCGGAAGTACTAACCATTTAGCCACTGTGCTGCCCATATTTTTTAATACTACCAAAAATACACTGACCTTGACCTTTGAACACAACTTTTGACACTAACTTTGACTTTGAGTATGACCGTTGACACTAACATTGACCCTGATCTAGATCGAAGCCTAATCTACCTATTTTATCCTTACTTTTTATTATTTGTTTACTATTTTCTCCTCTAGCAAGGAGAAAAAAATACAATGCATTGTTTTCTTCATGCAAGAGGAGAAAAGAACACAGGGGTGGGCTCCACAGTGGCTGATCATTGTGATAGCCAATAACAGCTATCAGGTGATCAGGAATTGGCCCTCCCAGTTTCTGATCATTAGTACAAGACTCAGCGCTTTCGCTGACAGCTCGGTCTCTGTGCTGGGAGAGCGCTGTGCAACACAATCCCAGCACAAACATATTGGCGAATATATGTGACCCCACAGATAAAGATCTGATGAGGCTGTATATATGCAAAAGCTTGACGGGGAAGAGTTAAAGCATTTTTTTCTCAAAAGTTGTACTGGCCACATCCTGTGTGTAAACTCTGGTTCTATTAGTGTTTGCCACACAAAATGGCTTCTTTAATCCAGAGGCTGAGACAACCTTTCTATGAATCTGTAGTTTATTTCTCAAGGGAGTTTAAATTCCGCTGACTGAAAATTGTTGAACTTTGTCTGAATCCTGACACATCCATAAAGAAAACATATATGGTAAGAAACATTGTATTTAGGAGCATTTTTAACGCTGCTTTTCTCCTGCCAAGAGAAGGGCTTTCCGAAGAGCCAGGCAAATACCCAGTTTACATGAGGCCTAACTGACTATCAGCAATAGACGATGGGCCAAAGTTACTCCTTCACATATAGTTAATGTTGGCATAATAGATGTTTCCTTGATGTCAAGTGCTAAAAAAGCACCCATCGTTGGTATCAGTGGGAGGAATAGTGTCCCATCGTTGGTGTCAGTGGGAGGAATAGTGCCCCATCGTTGGTGTCAGTGGGAGGAATAGTGCCCCATCGCTGGTGTCAGTGGGAGGAATAGTGCCCCATCGTTGGTGTCAGTGGGAGGAATAGTGCCCCATCGTTGGTGTCAGTGGGAGGAATAGTGCCCCATCGTTGGTGTCAGTGGGAGGAATAGTGCTCCATCGTTGGTGTCAGTGGGAGGAATAGTGCCCCATCGTTGGTGTCAGTGGGAGGAATAGTGCCCCATCGTTGGTGTCAGTGGGAGGAATAGTGCTCCATCGTTGGTGTCAGTGGGAGGAATAGTGCCCCATCGTTGGTGTCAGTGGGAGGAATAGTGCCCCATCGTTGGTGTCAGTGGGAGGAATAGTGCTCTATCGTTGGTGTCAGTGGGGGGAATAGTGCCCCATCGTTGGTGTCAGTGGGGGGAATAGTGCCCCATCATTGATGTCAGTGGGAGGAATAGTGCCCCATCATTGGTGTCAGTGAGAGGAATAGTGTCCCATCGTTGGTGTCAGTGGGAGGAATAGTGCCCCATCGTTGGTGTCAGTGGGAGGAATAGTGCTCCATCGTTGGTGTCAGTGGGAGGAATAGTGCCCCATCGTTGGTGTCAGTGGGAGGAATAGTGCCCCATCGTTGGTGTCAGTGGGAGGAATAGTGCCCCATCGTTGGTGTCAGTGGGAGGAATAGTGCCCCATCGTTGGTGTCAGTGGGAGGAATAGTGCCCCATCGTTGGTGTCAGTGGGAGGAATAGTGCTCCATCGTTGGTGTCAGTGGGAGGAATAGTGCCCCATCGTTGGTGTCAGTGGGAGGAATAGTGCCCCATCGTTGGTGTCAGTGGGAGGAATAGTGCCCCATCGTTGGTGTCAGTGGGAGGAATAGTGCTCTATCGTTGGTGTCAGTGGGGGGAATAGTGCCCCATCGTTGGTGTCAGTGGGGGGAATAGTGCCCCATCATTGATGTCAGTGGGAGGAATAGTGCCCCATCATTGGTGTCAGTGAGAGGAATAGTGCCCCATCATTGGTGTCAGTGAGAGGAATAGTGTCCCATCATTGGTGTCAGTGAGAGGAATAGTGTCCCATTATTGGTGTCAGTGGGAGGAATAGTGTCCCATCATTGGTATCAGTGGGAGGAATAGTGCCCCATCATTGGTGTTAGTGGGAGGAATAGTGCCCCATCATTGGTGTCAGTAGGAGGAATAGTGCCCCATCATTGGTGTCAGTGGGAGGAATAGTGCCCCATCATTGGTGTCAGTGGGAGGAATAGTGCCCCATCATTGGTATCAGTGGGAGGAATAGTGCCCCATCACTGGTGTCATTGGGAGGAATAGTGCCCCATCATTGATGTCAGTGTGTTGGAGGGGGGAATAGTGCCCCATCATTGGGGTCAGGGGGGGGAATAGTGCCCCATCATTGGTGTCAGTGGGGGGGGAATAGTGTCCCATCGTTGGTGTCGGTGGGGGAAGGAATAGTGCCCCATTCTTGGTGTCAGTGGGAGGAATAGTGCCCCATCGTTGGTGTCAGTGGGGAGAGGAAAAGTGCCCCATTGTTGGTGTCAGTGGGGGGAGGAATAGTGCCCCATCGTTGGTGTCAGTGGGGGGAGGAATAGTGCCCCATCGTTGGTGTCAGTGGGGGGAGGAATAGTGCCCCATCGTTGGTGTCAGTGGGGGGAGGAATAGTGCCCCATCGTTGGTGTCAGTGGGGGGAGGAATAGTGCCCCGTCGTTGGTGTCAGTGGGGGGAGGAATAGTGCCCCATCGTTGTTGTCAGTGGGGGGAGGAATAGTGCCCCATCGTTGGTGTCAGTGGGGGGAGGAATAGTGCCCCATCGTTGGTGTCAGTGGGGGGAGGAATAGTGCCCCATCGTTGGTGTCAGTGGGGGGAGAAATAGTGCCCCATCGTTGGTATTAGTGACAGCAATGATGGGGCACTATCCCTCCCACTGACACCAATGATACTTACCTTGCTGACTCCTGCTCCAGCCTGGGCTCGCTCTCTCCCTCTCCCATCTACAGCCTGCATACCTGGCTGCAGCAGCAAAATTTGCACTTACCTGTCAGCTGTCTTCCTTCTCTGGCCGCTCTCCTCTTCACTTGCTCCGGCAGCTCCCTCGATCTTCTTTGATCTATGCGCGCTGCCGCTCGGCTCCTCCTCTCCAAGCCCCACCTCCTCGCCGGTGATTGGCCGCCTGTGTGCCTCTCCTGAGCTACAGTTCCGGTGGCCAATCAGCGGCGAGGAGGCAGAGCTGTTGAGTGATCCCGGAGGTGTGGCCAGGTGACAGGGGCAGCATATCATCCCGCCCACACATCGCCTGAGACAGAGGAGCGGTGTCTCGGTTGCTAAGACCATCGAAAATATGTGTTTTCCGATGGTCTTAGGCGACCCCTGTGAAATGGTCGTTCGACCCCCAGGTTGAGAACCCCTGCTTTAGGACATCCTCTATTCAGTCTCAGTACCTGGTCCAGCTATAACCATAACATACGCCAGGCTGTTTTAGTTGCCTTTAGTTGCTGTTATTCTACATATTTTTTTCTAAAATAGGTGCCCTTCAGTGAAAATTATAGATACTTTAATATGAAATGTTAGATGATGTGCAGACAGGGGCGGACTGACAACTCATGGGGCCCTCAGGCAATAGGGGATCATGGGGCCCCTGTGTCCTTGCCTAAACTCAAAAAGCCTATGAAAAAGGTACCAGGGGCATCTCATGGGGCCCCCCACTGACCCCGGGCTCTCGGGCACTGCCCGAGTTTCCAAATGGTCAGTCCACCCCTGTGTGCAGAGGATATTACTTAAATATAAACAAAGCTTGCAGGTAACCATTGAGTGCCTCTGTATGCTGTGTAGCAGGGTGATTCCCCCCATCTATCACTGGTTATTAAGGATGTTGTCAGCCTCACAGCTGACACCCTTCTAGCATCCAGTGATGCTGACAGTGGGCAAAGCCTGATGAAGAAGCTGAAACACTAGTTGCTCATCAGGTCCACGCTCTCCTTGACAGCAGGCAATGAGCAGATTCTATTACCAATAACAGGCTGTACTGAAGATGTGTTGCTCTCAAGCCTTAGCATGTGCTTGGCCGAGGGCCTGAAAGACATCTGGTGAAGGACACTATCTTAGGAAGCTGAAGACCTGTATTATTTCCAGCACCTTTTTCACTGAAGAGCAGGATGATTTTGT
The DNA here is from genome assembly GCF_062004578.1 of Staurois parvus. Taxonomy (NCBI): domain Eukaryota; kingdom Metazoa; phylum Chordata; class Amphibia; order Anura; family Ranidae; genus Staurois; species Staurois parvus. Next base: position 4,701,218 of record NW_028317941.1, read on the forward strand.
ATCCTTATGTCACTAATGCTAATACCATGCTATTCATTCTAGATTCCATACTGTATCCCTGCGCCAACAACAATGGTTGCCAAATGACAACACTTCAGAGCTAGAACCAGATCAACAACATGGTAAACTAGGCAGGAGCCAGGGCCCAGTACATCTATAGGGCTCCTAGCTACAACTTTCACACCCAGTAAGGCCCCTTTCACACGAGTGATTGTGAAAAACAGACAGGCGAACCAGATTGGACCCTCCCTTCTCCTCCATGGTGCGGTGGATGTAAACAGACTTTTGTCCATTTAAACCCCTCTACCTCCAATCTGATCCACAAAAAACAAATGGAAGGGGATCTGTTCCTCTCCATCTGGGCCGTTTGGAGGGCAGTCAGGTGTAAACAGACAGCCTGTCTATTTATATCCGATTGCCCATAGTGCAGAGCGGGCTGTATCCATGTCTGCTCTGCATAAGCAGAGCAGACACAAACCTTTCATCTACCCACTCGGCTCAGCTCAGCAGGGGATCAGCAGACAGATCCTCCACTAAGAAAAATGGATCTGGCACATGTGAAAGGGGTCTAAACCAGGGCACTTAATTAAAGCTGTCTGTCACAGCAAAAGGAAGGAAGTGCTTGTGGGCAGTTGGTGTCTATCTGAGCAGGCTATGTTAGTACAAGGCTAACCTACATTGCCTAGGCCCCATTAAAGCTCAATTCCAGGAATTCAGCCACTTTGTAAAATGAACAGACATACTCTGAGTTAAGTCCAATGAGATACATGCCACCTCTGGGACTTATCTCTTATTTACATCAACAGTTTTAAGGAACTCTAGGAGTACAGCTAACACTGCATTCTGGGGCTCTGACAGGAGAGAGACTGTCTTCTCACACACAGCATTTATGATTGCCCCTTTGCTTCCCATTCACAGTAGACTATGTTTTTTTGTGAATGAGTTCAAATAATACAAAGCACTTTGTAGTTGGGCAGCAGGAGGGGAGTGGCGGACACCTCAGCTTCATGTGACTTTGCGGCTGAAGGAGCTGAGGGAAGAAGGTCCATCATTGGAGCTCTGGAAATGTAGCAAGAGCTATCCATTGAAACTTAAAAAAAGTCCAAGATGTAAAAAAAAGAGATAATTCCACAAGGTGCCATGCATCTCTTTGGACTTAACTCACAGTATGCCTGCACATTCTTGGAATTCAGTTTAAAGTCTTAATCCATCTATGTTCTGACCTGTGGACAGGCAGGCAGGCTTGTACATGCATACATCAGACAAGGATCATCTTGTGGTGCCTGAGCACCATCTGTGGTCTACCCACAAATCTAGCCTTAGCCATTATGTTTGTGGCCAGCCCTGGCACTGAATTTTTATATCTGACTTCACAAAGATAGCTTCTGTAACATTTTATAAAAACAGAAGACTATTTCTGTCTAAAATGACAAGCAGACCGTAACTGATGCAGATGTATTTAGACAAAGATACTTTTTTGAAATAGCTCTTATAATCCAGCGTGAAAACCAAATGACTGAATTTTCCCATTTTTGTGAAGCTTCAATTTAGACTCAAGCACTTACATGACAGCAATGAGCACAAACAGTTCTTAGCAGGCAGGATTCTTAAAATGAACACAACTATTTTTTCTTCCAATACACAAATAAATATGAATACTGTTGGAGTCAAACGACAAATTGTCCAATGCCAAAAAATGAGCCAAACCTACAAATATTTATTTAAAATATACCAAACAATCACTGGCGCAGAGAGTTCAAGTGTTTTTGTTTTTAATTAGCCTAATTTTTGTCTGTTGTACACTAATACTGTTTGAGTAAACTATCCTTGATTGCTTTTTGGACATATGAGCTTCTTTTCTTTTAATTATTCCATGATTTGGCATAGCAGATTGAAGACATTTTTGGTTGGTTACAGTGGTCAAAACTGACAGAATGGGTTTCTGTAATTCATATCATACCTGCCCTGAGCAGGATAGAATATTTAATATATTTAAAAGGCCAGTAGCCCCCAAAATTATATTTTAGTTAGATCTTTACTACATGGGCGAAGGGCCTAACAAAAGACCATTTCAATCAGCTGACCAGAGTTTAGGTTTTATAAAACAAGGTTGTAAGTATAGTGACAGGAAAAACACAAAAACACAAAAAGGGTGTAGAGACCTAATGCTTTAAAAGACACTCTGAGCCATAGTTGGGAATGGTAGAAACTGCATTAACAATTGTGCAGGAGATATTCCCCTTACTATATAGCTAATGGTTCAGAAGGATAGTTACGGACAGCAGCTCACAGGCTTGGGGGTCTCCTTCTCTGTATGGTGGTGGTGGATAGTGAAAAGTTTGCACCAAAAAAGTGCACCAACATGCTATAATAGGGGAACAAATTTTGCAAGTACATTGGATTCTGATAGGAAAACAGGTTCACAAAAGAAAGGTGCAAATTAGTGCATTAAAGCTGATAACCCTTTGTTAAAGAAGCATTAAAAGAGCTCACAGATGATCACTTGGAACACAGCTAGTAGAAATCTAGGCAGTGTAAAGCATTCCCTTCCCAAGGCCTGTAATAAGGGCTCTAACTGGATGTCAGCATGAGCACCCCTGGGTTCCCTTCATTTGTCTTTCTCTCCTATTTGTCATCAGAATCCAGTGTGCTTAGAAGATATGGAGTTCATGGTGCTTAATTTTTGGCAACAAACATTTCCCTCACTGACTAATTTGCCTAAAGTCAACAAATTACAGACAATATCTCTCTTAAACAGGGGTGTCAAACTCAATTTCATTGCGGGCCACATCAGCATTATGGTTGCCCTCAAAGGGCTGGTTGTGTTTGAGTGAATAGGGCTTTCTTTGCCCTGATGAACAAACCATACACAAAAACTTTTTATATCAAAAACATATTTATTTATGGTACTTATATAGCGCCGTCAATTTTTATGCAGCGCTTTTACATTTATATGTTGTACATTCACATCAGTCCCTATCCCTCAAGGGGTGTACAATCTAAAGTCCCTAACTTACATTCATACATACACATACTAAGGCCAATTTAGACAGGAGCCAATTAACCTACCAGCATGTCTTTGGAGTGTAGGAGGAAACCCACGCAGGTACAAGGAGAACATGCAAACTCCGGGCAGGTGGTGCTGTGGTTGGGATTCAAACCAATGACCCAAGTACTGCCAGGTGGAAGTGCTAACCATTTAGCCACTGTGCTGCCCATATTAACAGTAGATTCCCATACAAACCGTAAAGCCATACCCATGCGCTAGATGTTAATGACTGATTTAACACAAACATTTGTATTTTTACTATTGCATCAACAGATACCATAAATTAAAAACAGCAAAAATGTATGGGAAGCCTTTTCAAAGTTGATGTATTTCTTCATGTTTCACAGCATAAAGTGTGATGGGAATCACAGTAGCTACAGAAAAAAACAAAAACCGTGTAATACATAAAAATCTAAAAAAAAATATGGGCAGGGATCTACAAAGCTTATCCAGGGATAGAAATTGGACCAGTACGCCCAGAACTGCCAGAGTCTGCTGCATGCTGAGACCAGGGTAGGCAAAGAAGAGGGGGTTCTACGGCTGCACAGAGAGGTGCAAGATCTGTAGGTGGAGTTCTCCTCTCTGCTGCCGACTGCTGAAACAAGGTGGGGGCAGAGACAAGGGGGGTGCCACAGCTGCAGGCAAGCTGCGAGGGCCACATGAAATGGCCAGGTGTGCCAGATTCAGACCGCAGGCCTTGTGTTTGACACGTGCTTTAAACTGTATCTCATAGTGATATTTGCATTGTAAAGACATGTATAGATACATTGCTGCTTATGTTTCCCCAATGCTAGAGAGTATGATCCATTTATAATGGTAACGTGTGTGCTAAATTGCCTGAACTTTTTCCAGACAAATCTTCAACATTTGTAGGAGATTATAAGATTATTATTATTTTTCTGCAAAATGACCTAGCTATCCTTCTTCTATTTTAGCTAATCAAATAGATCTTGTTTGAAACTTTAGTTGTAATTTTTTGTGTAATATGTTACACTTGTACTCTATTCTCTGAAAACCTCAGGTGTACATTTCATAGTAATTGACTTGCTCTTTATGTAAGTGTGCTAATCATTCTCTATGATATATATTTGATTGGCTTTAATGACAACACATTTTCATTACAGCAATATATTCCTGCTGTAAAAATTTCTTTAGTTATTCTACAGTTTTGCAGTTGTTCTGAATAGTTGCTAGAAGCCATTTTCCATAACTGTGTTTTATATTCTAATTATTTTTTTTTTTGCAGTGTGAATCATGCGCTTTTCGTCTCCCAGAAGCCAATGTGAGTAGACTTCTGACAGATATTGTATACATGTATAGGACAGCCCTTAGCATAGGATTGCTCCCTGTTTTTATCCACAATCTACTACATCCTTTGGTATCTATATTAAATATTTTCAGATTTATATCATCATATATCAGCATATTCTAATGTGTTAGACAAAAGAAAATTGAATCTTCTAGCTCATGGCAAATGCCAATCAAGTCTATGTATCCAAATATAAAAAGCTCTCTAGTGATCAACAGAATCTAGCTGTGTGTACTTGGCAATGTTTTAAAATAATTTTCAGGGACTTTCCACAAACTAATATACAGCAAACTTAATGTTTTGCAATGCGAATGACGCTGTATAAAAAAGGCAGAGAACTTAAAGCAAAACTCCAGCCAAAAATAAAAACAAAAAATGGCGTCTCTGCCGCCATCAAACCAAAGCTGGGCCCATATCCCTTCATTGCATTTAAATCCTCTGAGGAACAGTCCACTGTAGGAGCATAAGGAAACGCCATCTGAAAGGGAAGCTGAAGATCAGGTGAAAAAAACTGCTTACCCATCCTCTAGACCTAAACAAGCATTCATTGAATGCAGTGCAGGCGTAGCTCCACTGCAATGGAGGACTTTTACTTTTCTCAGAGTTCGTCTTTAATATAAACCTGTCACAAATTGGACATAACCTGTCATAAACAGTTGAGTATATCATTGAAAATATGCATTTACAGAAGTTACAGTAAAAACTATGTAGGAGCCATCAGATATAAAGGCAGTGGAAATCCCAACTTTATTTGTAAAACTCAAGCTTGGCCCTGCACCATCATGCCTCTCAGTCCTCTTATTTGGACAGTGAAGTTTCCCATAAAACAGGATCCCCAATCTGTCTAAACAAAAACCCAGTTTACTGGGCTTCAGTCTATAGGAAGGCCGGACTGTTGCCATTGGGAGTAGAAATGGCATAAGTGGGAGTCAACAGTGCATCTTGCGTATTAGGGGGAGGAATAGTGCCCCATTGATTGTGCCAGTTGGAGGAATAGTACCCATTGATGATGACAGTGGGATGCATAGTGCCCCATTGTTGGTGTCAGTGAGAGGAATAGTGCCCCATTGTCATTGTTAGTGTGCAGAATAGTACCCCATTGTTGGTGTCAGTAGGAGGAAATGTGCCCCATTGTTGTCAGTAGGAAGAATAGTGTCCTATTGTTGGTGTCAGTGGGAGGAAAAGTTCCCCATTATTGGGGTCAGTGAGAGGAAAAGTGTCCTATTATTGATGTCAATGGCAGAATTTATGTCCTATTGTTGGTGTCAGTGGGGTGGAATAGTGCCCCACTGTTAGTGTCAGTGGGAAGAATAGTGTTCCATTTCAATGGGGGGAATAGTGCCCCAAGGGCCATATAAAGGCAAGCAAAGGGCCACATATGGCCCCTGGGCCACAGATTGGAAACCACTGCCATAAAAGTTCAAAAGTTCAGCTCTCATAAAACTTCAGCTACCTATTTTTCCGCATGTACCAAATGTGTTGACATATGTTTTACTGAAGGTAAGCTGTCATTATGCATTGTATCAATCATATATTCATTTGATTTTAGAGTTGGTCAGTAGTCTGAACCAGGGAATTTCCCAGAATCAAACATGTACAGGGACAAGTATGTAATTCTTAGAACAATGCATGTGTTGTTTTATGTGGATACACCTACTGCATACCTGGCATATTAATATAAGATGTGAAAAAAGCCAAAGGATAAGGTGTTTGCGTTTGCCATAGCAATCTGCCATGTGCTGGTACTGATGGCAACACAGACACTCTCATTTCTCCCAGTTTCTGTTATAATTATTTTCCTTTTTATTGCTGTAAAGACACAGAAGCATTATTGTTAGTCCCCAGCATAAAATGAATGATTTACCTACATGAGTACGTGGATGGACTATTTAAGATGGAAAAAAATGTTAGAACAAAAGCATCTGTGCATTTCTACCAGGTGTTCACCTGTACAAGTGTCTAATGCATGTACCTCTTAGAGACATGCCTTAAGGGGGGGCACAAATGCCGTCTACGTGCTTTCCTAATCTAGGGTCATTGCCTGGAGGCGATGGTGTGCCATCAACTATCCAGACAACTCCATGGAAAAAAATTATAAAGTCATTAATAAAAACAAGAATGTATTCGCTTTTCAGAAACATCAGCCAGCTTCCCCTCCACACTATGGGATTCACTTAGCAGCACTTCAAGTCTAGGCCTGACTAGTTCAGCTTGTTTTCTGCTTGCGTGAGTTTTGATAAAAGGTAGATGGATAAAATACATAACACCACGCAGAAAATGGCTTGAAAAAGTGACAAAAACAAATAAAAAGAAAAAAAAAGCTGTTACATGGTCAGAAGAGATACTTGAGATATAACTGTGATCACAGAACAACTCAGTTATCTATACAGTTGCTTCTCACTTCCATAAAAAATATGCAGTATAAAAGTGGCATCCATGCATTATATAAAATTGCCTGCTTAAAAGAAATTAGTCAGGAGGGACATTTATAAGCTGCCATTGCTTACCTTGCCTCTTGCTTCAGAAGTATAATTCACTGACCTGGAACAGACATGCAGATAAGGATTATGACTTTGCTCTGACTTTTACGATCTGCATTCATGTTCTGGGTCATTAAATCAAAAAATATTAAACTAGTGGGTCAGAACTAACCAAGAAACTAGAATTTTAAGGGCTCATGTACACTGCAGCTGATAAACTGATGTTCAGGAGCTTTTCTGTGTTTTTTTTCAGCAGCCCCTGAACTCTCCCTAATGGGTTCCTATGTGTCATGTACACATAGTCGTTTACAGGCATTTGAGTTTACAGTTGTTTTTTTGAATGCAGCAAAATTGTGTTCAGGAGTAGATTTTACCAGCTTTTTAAACGCCAAACACTTGTAAACATTTTAAACGCGGTTAACCATGTTTATAAGCGTTTGCGTTTAGAAGCATTTTTTGACTGGTCCATATCCAGTGCACAATTCACTAAGCGGTATCCTACCGCATCCGAGTATGCAGTAGGATACTGCATAGCATTTTGAAAAAAAATACCCATTTGAATCCACTAAAAAAGACTACTAAAATACCGCATGATTTTATCAAGTCATGCGGAATTTTAGTAGTGAAAAGCATGCATCATGTTTCAGCTGTCAGCAGGGTTCCCACTGACAGCTGAATGTAAAAGAAAGAATTGCTGGCAATTGAAAAATAATTAAAAAAAACAGCGTGGGGGTCCCCTCTCCCATCCATACCTAGCCCTTTCGGGTCTGGTATGGATTTTGAGGGGAAGCCCCACGCCAAAATTAAAAAAAATTGGTGTGGGGTTCCCCCCCAAAATGCATACCAGACCTTTATCCGAGCATGTAGCCTGGCAGGTCAGGAAAGAACTTGAACCACCATACCAGGCCACATGCCCTCAACATGGGGGGGTGCTTTGGGGTAGGGGGACCTTTTTCCTCCCCAAAGCACCTTGTCCCATGTTGATGGGGACAAGGGCCTTTTCCCCACAACCGTGGGCTGTGGTTGTGGGAGTCTGCAGGCGGGGGGCTTATCAGAATCTGGAAGACCTCTTTAGCAAGGGGGCCCCCAGATCCTGCCCCCCCCCCCACGTGAATGAGCATGGGGTACATGGTACCGCTACCCATTCACACAAAAAAAAACTGTAGTGTGAAAAATGACAGGAGCCATTCCTTGACATGTCCTTTAATGAAAGATGTCCCCCCCGAAGTAGATCCAACGTCAATCACATCAATCACGATGTCCGCCACTGCTCCGAAAAAACAAAAGGCTCCGCTACCGACACTGGCCCCCGGCCGTCTGCTCAGAAGCTGGTTTGACAGTTCTTAAATATGTAAGGGGCGGGGCCATCATGTATGCAACCCGGCCCTTGTGTGACATCCATGACCACCATGCCCCAGTTGATGATGTCACATGGGGGCGGGGTCACACGGGTGATGTCACCGGGTGGCCCTGCCCCTTACATATTTAAGAACTGTCAAACCAGCTTCTGAGCAGACGGCCGGGGGCCAGCGTCAGTAGTGGAGCCTTTTCTTTTTTTTTCGGAGCGGCGGGCATCTTGATTGATGTTCGATCTACTTCGGGGGACATTCTTTTATTGAAGGACTTGTCAAAGAATGACTCTGTCTTTTTTCACACTACAGCTTTTTTTTTGTGAATGGGTAGTGGTACCATGTACCCCATACTCATTCCAGATTCCAACAAGCCCCCCCTGCCCGCAGACCCCCACAACCACAGCCCAGGGTTGTGGGGAAGAGGCCTTTGTCCCATCAACATCCCCCCCATGTTGAGGGCATGTGGCCTGGTATGGTTCAGGGGGGGGCGCTCGCGCTCACTCCCCCCTCCCCCCTTTCCTGACCTGCCAGGCTGCATGCTCAGATAAGGGTCTGGTAGGGATTTTGGGGGGAACCCCACGCCATTTTTTTTTTAATTTTGGTGCGGGGCTACCCCTCAAAATCCATACCAGACCCGAAGGGCTTTTTTCATTGCTGCCAATTCTTTCTTTTACATTCAACTATCAGTGGGAATCCTGCTGCCCGCTAAAACATTAATGCATGCTTTTCACTACTAAAATACCACATGACTTGATAAAATAACTCATGCGGTATTTTAGTAGCATTTTTTATTGAATTTACTATTTTTCAGTGCATTCTGAGCATTCAGGAATGTCTCCTGAGGTTATCTTTTAATAATGCTTCTAAACGCAAATGTGCATAAACGCGGCTAAACATAGTATGCAAACATGGTTAAACTGATGTTTTTTAACCTACGCTTTCCAGCAGTCAATTTCCATCTTTCAGAAGAGTTTTCCAAACGCCCCGTGTACATGAGCCCTAAGAATCAGGTTAGCAATGGCAGCCCAATATTTCTTTCAAGCCAAGTTTGCTTTAATACTTTAGAAGCACATAGATAAATATATAGATGAAATACATTAATGAGAACTGTCAAAGGATTTGCATTTCTCTCCATACACCCCTTACAGCACAGCCCTGTCTAAAAGTAGCAGGGCTATGTTATTTTTCTGCTGCAGTTTCACTTTTGCTTACAGGTCTTCTCCCTATCCACAGCTTGTAACTGGACAGTGAAAGGAGAAGTAGCAGGCTGATAAACTTAAAGTGGTTGTAAACCTCAGACATGAAATATGAACAAAACATATCTTTTTATAGTGTGTATTTGCCTTAATTAAGAGCACTAAGTGTCACTTCTGTCTACTGCTTAGTTCCACTGCTATCAGCATGAATCACTTTTGACAACTTTTCCTGACACCAAGAGAAAAGTGACCTCCAGCAGAATGACATCCTCAGCTCTCTTCCTATGAGCTTTTTTGTTTTTGATTACATATTTATTTTTATTTTTTTGCCATTTTCATCTTTTTTTATTCACTTATTTTTCTTTTTTTCTTTTCACCTTATTTTTTTATTTTTCACTTCCTCTAGTAATGTTTTATTAGTTTTTCACATGTCTTTCTTCACTCTCACCACACTCTTTTGCATGACATCTTTTCATTACACACCTGTTTGATTCACGGCCGATGATGGTGATATAACCTCAGAGCGCCTGTTTTCCTGCACTCCTCTGTAATCAAGCCTGGGTGGGCGGGGCAAAACTCATCAGAGAGCATGGTTGGTATGACAGCTGAGGCCATCCCCCATACATAGGATTACACAGGCGGTTAGAGCGACATCCTTTCTCCTCTTCTCAATTGCAAGTTACTGAACTCTGATGCAGACACCACATATGCCAGTGAGGTGACGCTATATATTGATACTCAGCTTCTGAGCAGCGCTAAGGCACATTTCTTTGCTGTAGTTTCACTTTTGCTTACAGGTCTTCTCCCTATCCCCACCTTGTGAGTGGACAGTGAAAGGAGAAGTAGCAGGCTGATAAACCTATTTGGTTGTAAATCTCAGACATGAAATATGAACAAAGCATACCTCTTTATAGTGTGTATTTTCCTTAATTAAGAGCAATAAGTGTAATTTCTGTCTGCTGCTTCTTTCCTCTGCTATCAGCATGAATCACTTCTGACAAGTTTTCCTGACACCAAGAGAAAGCAAGAGAAAAATGGTGACAGGAGAGGGACCTCCAGCTGATTGACAGCCTCAGCTCTGTTCCTGCGAGCTGTGTGGAGGGGGGGAGGGGTGTCCCTTCCCTCCAATCAGCTATCAGAGCTCTCCTCACTGAGACTGACTCAGCTCTCTGCCCCCTTTTTTTCTGAACTGTCAGACATGCTGTATAAATTCTGCACTTTGAATGGATGTAAAGAAGTGAAGACTGCAGATAGACAGGCACAACTTATGTAGGATGATTTGTTTCATCCACTCCACTGGGTATATAAAAGGGTTTGCAATCACTTTAACTCTGTCACTGTTCTCTCTCCTCCTATCAGCATGGCTTTTAGGAAAACAGCATGCCTGAATGGCTTCTTAAGCTCCTTTTTCTCCCCCTCTGCTATACAGGCTGTACAGTAGAGTGCAAGAGGTTGATACAGGTTAGCAGAATCAGGTTAGCAGTGGCAGCTTGCTAGGTTAGCTAGGTGCTTGTACTTCTTGCATTCAGTATCACACTTTTAATGATGTATTACTGATTACAGAGCTGCATTATTTGTGTCTTTCATATTGGCTGGAGTTCAACTTTAAAAGCTGGAGTCATTGTCTTCCTCTCTATTTGCAATGACCATACATAGCCTATTTTGAGCAAACAATGAAATAGATTGTCATTTTATTGGTTAGTTTGGTGGTTTAAAGTGGTTTGCTGTTCAGTAAACTTTGCACGAATAGACCAGCATGAGTAATGCATGTAAGCAAACATTCAATATCAAAAGAAACCTTCTTTGAGAGAAGTTTGGAAGCTGCAACTTTTGAACCTCTTTATAAAAATGCTTGTTGCCTGCCTGTACTTCTGATTCTCTGATATCAACACGTTCTGAGCCACTGACCTGGAACATACAGCAAATGAAGTCAGACAGCCTGAGACAATTGATCAGTATGATATCCAGGCAAAGGAATGGTGTTCTGTATTCATTTAGGTCCAATATCACTTTAAGGAGTCACTACGGCACCCTGCACTCCCATACCTCCCAACTGTCCCTGATTTCAAGGGACTGTCCCTGATTTGGAACTCTGTCTCTATTTTCCCCTTATTTGTCCCTCATTTTGGTCTGATCTATATAGTTGTATATAAAATGCATTATTTATCTTTCAAAAAATGTTTCCCAATGCTAAATCTTTCATCCAATTTCTAAATTGTTGCATTTGTAAATGTCATAAGCCATTGTAAAGTAGTAGTGGTAAAAGAAACGACTTGTAGGTTTAACAAATCTTATTTTTGTCTAATTGTCCTGTAAGGGGGTGTGGCAGGGGTGTGTTCTATGTCTACATACCTTTGCTAATAGGTATCCCTCATTCCAATTTCAAAAAGTTAGGGAGGTGTGCACTCCTAGTACAACACTGCAGAGAAAACAGTGGTGATGCCAGAACATCATTGAGGATTACCTAGTACTAGAGAAGAGGCAAAGAAGACCCTGAGGGTCACATGACCAGGCTTAAGATTTTTGAAGGAGGAGAACTTGGGGACAGGATGGGCTTTAATGCATAATTTAAAGGAGAAGCTATTTTGTCTATACGTCTCCTATGTATCACAGGAGTGCAGTTTGTTCTGCACTCCTGTGACCCATTTTCAGGCAACAGTGGGCTAAAGCTCACTGTCGGCTGATGTCCCAGAGCCAGTCTAGCCTCTGAAAATATCCTGACCCTATGGTCAGGATCCACCCAGAAGCCTAGACCGGATCCGCTAAGAATCTGAGCTAGCTCCTTTCACTCCTCTACAGCCCAGCGCTCCAGTGAGCACTGGAAGGGCAGAGCAGAGAGGTGGAAACTGACTGTCGCATTTATCTGCCCAGAGCGGAGGGGGGAAGTTTGAGCGATTGTTTGATTGCTCAGTTCTCACTGCACCGTCAGCAGGGGACAGGTGCAGCTTCAGAAAAAACTCTATACTCTCTTTTTCTGTATTTTTTTCAATGCTAGCAATGTAAGCACCTGAATTCGACTCAGTATTAGGCCCTTGCAATGCCCTATACAGCAGAACTCAGAGCAGACTAGGAGTTGGAGAAGTAGCACAAGGAGCCAATTAGTTGTGCTACAGTGCTCATACGCTAATAATGCTCTAGGAATGAGCGAACTGAGCAAGGTTTGCTGAATATTCACCAAGCCTTGTGGGAAATCTGCAAACCCTAAGCATAGCGCCTAAACCCTTTTTGAAGTGTATGGGAGCCAAATGTTGTTATTTTCTTTTTGACATTTTTAAGTCTCTTTTGGAAACTTATGTTAGAAAAGGCCATGGGTAGCTTGGCACTGCCATGGGTAACATTACCAAGGCAAAACAAAATTACAAACTACCATTCATCCCTTTCAAATTAAAGGGAACATTAAAATATACAGTTCCTTTAAATAGCATGATTGGGGGATGCCTTCAAACTTCAAAATCACCTTTAAAATCGATATCAACCCTTATCCAGTGAGTGCACATTGATGTGGCCAGGAAAATTGGACCGCGACATCCCCCCCCCATACGCCTAAACAATAACAGGCCATATTCAATTAAGGGAAAAAAGGCATGGGGTTCCTCAGAAAAATCCATATCAAATTTCTTATCCTTTAGGAAGGTCTAGAATGGATTTTAAAAGCATAATACTAGGTATTAGTGTAGGTATATTCTCTGTGTTGTTGTTTTTCTTACCTCCTGATAATGGGCACACATGTCGTGGCTGCAGTTTGTTGCATCATGGCTGATTGATTTCCCTATGTGTATGTATTACTTCAGCTAGCTGATCCCTATGTGCCAAGGGGATAAGGCAACTTTCTGTTCCAGGTAACACAGCAGCCAATGCATGCTTTGCCATCCCCTCTTGTTGCATCTCAAATGTGGGAGTGCTAACATGATGAAAGAAATCATCTTACAGCTGCACAAGTGAACTCTCTGCATGTCTGTGAATGCTGTGCCTGCTTATATCTTTGCCAATTCAGATTTCTGTATAGCTCCAACCTGCATGATCACTAGACTGAAAGACCCAGGAATTGTGGGATTTGTAGTTTCTTCACAGGAAGTGTCAGGTCTCACACTAGAGAGCATGTAAACTGGCTGGCCAGGAAAGGGAAGAGCAGCAGATGTGCCCACATGGTCTCAACATGGGGAGGTTGCTTTGCTGGGGGCATTCCTGACAAAGTGTCTTATCCCTTTCTTGATGGAGACAAAAGTCTCTTCCCCACATCCCTAACCCAGTGGATGTGGAGGGCTGTGGAGGAACTCATCAGAATTTGTAATCTCTATCCAAACCAACATAGGATCCCTTGTTACTAATTAAAAAAAAAATGTTAATTAGCAAATAACAAGACTGTGATAAAAGACCTTTATTTCAAAAACAAATAAACAGTGCCCCCCTATATACAGTTGCAAGAAAAAGTATGTGAACCCCTTGGGATTACGTGGAGTTTTGCATGAATTGGGCATAAAATGTGCTCTGAACGTCATCTAAGTCACAACAATAGAAGAACACAGTCTGCTGAACATAATACTACACAAACATTAGATGTTGCCATGGTTTAATTGCACATAACATGTAAACATTCACAGTGCAGGGAGGAAAAAGTATGTGAACCTTTGGACTTAATAACTGGTTGACCCTCCTTTGGCAGCAATAACCTCAACCAAACGTTTCCTGTAGTTGCAGATCAGACCTGCACAACCATCTGGAGTAATTTTGGACCACTCCTCTTCACAAAACTGTCTCAGTGTAGCAATATTCTTGGGATGTCTGGTGTGAATCGCTCTCTTAAGGTCATGCCACAGCATTTCAATTGGGTTGAGGTCAGGACTCTGACTGGGCCACTCCAGAAGGCGTATTCTGTGCTGTTGCAGCCATTGTTTTGTTGAATTACTTGTATGCTTTGGGTCATTGTCCTGTTGCATCACCCATCCTCTGCGGAGCTTCAGTTGGCGGACAGATGGTCGTACGTTTTCCTGCAAAATGTCTTGATAAACTCTGGAATTCATTTTCCCATCAATGATAACAATCCGTCCAGGCCCTGAGGCAGCAAAGCAGTCCCAAACCATGATGCTCCCTCCGCCATGTTTTACAGTGGGGATGAGGTTTTGATGTTGGTGTGCTGTGCCTTTTTTTCTCCACACATAGTGTTGTGTGTTCTTCCCAAACAACTCAATCTTGGTTTCATCTGTATAACAGTATATTTTGCCAATAGTGCTGTGGAACATCCAGGTGCTCTTTTGCAAACTTCAAACGTGCTGCAATATTCTTTTTGGACAGCAATGGCTTCCTCCGTGGTGTCATCCCATGTACTCCATTCTTGTTTAATGTTTTCCTTATTGTAGATGTGTCAACAAAAATGTTAGAATGTGCCAGAGATTTCTGTAGGTCTTTAGCTGACACTCTGGGATTCTTCTTTACCTCATGCAGCATTCTGCACTGTGCTCTTGTAGTCATTTTTACAGGACGACCACGCCTAGGGAGAGTAGCAACAGTGCTAAACTTTCTCCATTTGTAGACAGTCTGTCTTACCGTGGACACATGAACATCAAGGCTTTTGGAGATACTTTTGTAACCCTTTCCAGCTTCATGCAAGTCAACAATTCTTGATCGTAGGTCTTCTGAGAGCTCTTTTCTGCAAGGCATGGTTCACATCAGACAGTGCTTCTTGAAATCAGTAAACCCAAAACAGGTGTGTGTTTTTTAAGGGCAGGACAGCTGTCAGCAACACATCCAATATCATCACACTGATTGGAGTCAAGGTTGGCTCACTCCTGGCTCCAATTAGCTCTGGGAGAAGTCATTAAGCTAGGGCCTCACATACTTTTTCCTCCCTGCACTGTGAATTTTTACATGTTATGTGCAATTAAACCATGGCAACATCTAATGTTTGTGTAGTATTATGTTCAGCAGACTGTGTTCTTCTATTGTTGTGACTTAGATGATGTTCAGAGCACATTTTATGCCCAATTCATGCAAAACTCCACGTAATCCCAAGGGGTTCACATACTTTTTCTTGCAACTGTATATCCAATGTCAATCACATCTTGCACCAAAATAGATACAGTGGCAATAACAATAAAAAATTCCCCAACGACCTGCCAACAGGATGATCCACACTATAACACTCATCTCCCATCATTACGCCTGTTGCAAATGACAGTTCACCAGTACTGCTGGAATGTCAACACACTTCACCACTATACAAAGAGCTACTTTTAGTTTATGGAGAAGCAATGTAGAAAGAATAGGCTCAGAGCTGAATTGAGTGCCTCGGAAGGGGGGGGGGGGTAAACTACAAGATCTGCCCTTGTCTGATCACAGAAAGCCCTGTATTTTGTGAAAAGAGTACAAGATGTTTTGTGAATGGACAAGGAGACAGGAAAGAGAGTGTGAAATACTGAACCCCTTCACTGCTGCAGCTCCCATCCCTACAAACCAGGAAGTAAAGTGCTCTCTGTACAATCTGGCATGATGGAGGCCAGGATTTTGAAACTAAACAAGCTAAACAAACAGCATTAATCCAGACCTAGAGTTAGAGGTAACCTGTTTGTATGGAGCACAAGCCAAAAAATACTTTTTCCTAGAGTTTAGATTTAAACAACGAAGTATCAAATTCATTGGTTCATTGGTTTTAGTGCACATACGCCTCCAAATGCATTATTGAAACAAAGGTTGAAAAAAGGTTAAAAGCAAAAATTACAGACAATTAGATAATTCTGTATTATTTTCAGTTCAGTGTTCAGTTATGCTCAGTGAAATTTACATAACAAAATGCTGCTTAGTTTTGGTTTGTCTACTTCTTTAATATCATTGACACGTTACATACAACAGAATTATCAATAATAGTTTTCTATGTTAGTGTATTGGTGGCATAAATAAAACAAAAATTGAAGACTCAATCAGTAACTACTGTATGTCTCAGTAAAAATACATGACTAGTGTGATGGCTTTATAATTAAAATTAAAGTAGTACCCAGTATGCAGCTATTGGGAATATGATAGGAGGGCAATAATAATTTTGAAAGTCTTAGTTGGATTATTTCCTGTACATTGATTATTTATGCGAATATTAAGCCTTTGGGGTTCATTCTCATTTTGTTTTCTCTGCAGGTCTCAGCAGGACCACCAGGCCCCAGGGTAAGGATCTGTTTATAAGACAATTCGTACGCATTATAGCTGATTCTACATTGAAACAGCCTTTGGAGCCCTGGAATTTAACTATTTATTTGGCTTAGATTTCATGATAATGCATGAAGAAGTGTGGATTTTTCAATAAACGTTGGGCCATATTTAAAGGAGAAGTACAGCCAAAGCTCTTTTGGCTGTACTTCTCCTGTGCATCACAGGAGTGCAGCTCGTTCTGCACTCCTGTGACCTGTTTTCAGCTGTCAGCGGGCTGAAGGTATTTAAAGGTCGGGCTTTAAAGTCGGGATCCACTCGAGAGTCTGGAGCGGCACCTGGCTCAGCTTCTCAGCTAGCCACTGAGAGTCTTAGCCAGCCGTTCCCTCTCCCTCCACAGCCTATGGCACCAGTGAGCTCAGCTTCTCAGCTAGCCACTGAGAGTCTTAGCCAGCCGTTCCCTCTCCCTCCACAGCCTATGGCACCAGTGAGCTCAGCTTCTCAGCTAGCCACTGATAGTCTTAGCCAGCCGTTCCCTCTCCCTCCACAGCCTATGGCACCAGTGAGCTCAGCTTCTCAGCTAGCCACTGATAGTCTTAGCCAGCCGTTCCCTCTCCCTCCACAGCCTATGGCACCAGTGAGCTCAGCTTCTCAGCTAGCCACTGAGAGTCCTAGCCAGCCGTTCCCTCTCCCTCCACAGCCTATGGCACCAGTGAGCTCAGCTTCTCAGCTAGCCACTGAGAGTCTTAGCCAGCCGTTCCCTCTCCCTCCACAGCCTATGGCACCAGTGAGCTCAGCTTCTCAGCTAGCCACTCAGAGTCCTAGCCAGCCGTTCTCTCTCCCTCCACAGCCTATGGCACCAGTGAGCTCAGCTTCTCAGCTAGCCACTGAGAGTCTTAGCCAGTCGTTCCCTCTCCCTCCACAGCCTATGGCACCAGTAAGTGTGGGGGGGGGAAGAGCAGACATCGCCGACTGACAGCCATCACTCTCTGCTCACAGCGGCATTGAGAAATCAGCAGTCATGAGATCGCTGAATTCTCACACTTACAGCTGGCAGGGAAGAGATTCTGCATCAGACCGATGCTGCATCCACCTAGGTAGGTATAATTAGGGGGAAAAAAGCCAAACTTCTCTTTCAAGAAAACTGACCAGCTCTTGGTGGTAGCCTTAACAGTACTGCTGAAAAAACAACTGATCAGAGAGATTTTTGGTAAACAGCTAGCAAGGAGCATGTAGTCTGGCTTCTATTTGCTGCTTGAAAATGAAAGAACTCAAATTTTTACCCCAAAAATATTAGTGTATAGTCTTCTTTTTACAAAAGGTGTTCACACATCTCGTTCACACATCTAGATGTACAGTTGTCCATGAGAAAAAAGTAATTAATTGCATGACTATGTATTTTTACTTTGTAAAATTACTATGTATTTTTGGGAGTCACAATGGATTGAATTGTGAATACCATCAGTTATCAGAAGGCTGTACTGTGCTATGCACTCCTTCAGCAGGAGGCATCGCGGTCAGTTTTATTCTTTTTTACCATAACCTTTTGGGTTATACTGTGTAAACATACTACACATAGAGCAGTACCACAGTTTCAGTTGGCCCATGGGACATATTTAGTGAGAAACAAGGCAGAAGCTTGACAATTAAGCCGATAGAACACATAAATTACAGATGAGGCAGGCGTTAGCACAGCAGATGGCAATATCTGATTGCATTCTTATGTATCTATCCCCTCCTCCACTGAGCTTTAGCTATTCCCAATTTTCCATTAAAGTGAATGGTACCTGCAATACCAAGACTGGCCAGCAGATGTTACAAACCCAGCTTCCCAAAAAACTTCTGGCATCCTATAGGTAGATGGCAATTGCGTTGCCCATTCAAGTACAGGAGAGGCTATTAACAATCTTTGTTATTTATCCCTGAACATCTTGACCATAAACATCTTACATTTGGATTATCATCCCCAATCTTCATGAAGAAAAACCCATAGCCTAAATTTGGTAGTACATTTTTGCAGTTCTTCTTTTGTATTTAATGTATTTTAACTAAACAACAATAGTTACATAGCATTGCAATCTAACGAAAATCCTGCTGCCTCATTTTAACTCTATAATGGTAACTATTTATAGCAAACCTTTACTCTATCAATCAACATTTTTGACTATATTTCATCTTTATGCTGCTAGCATTAGGAAATAGATAGTAAGGTATACATATGTATTTGGTATACTTGTTACTTCATATATATTTACTTTGTTTAATCTTTTTTTTATTGCATTTCTTCAGTTGCTTTCTGGTTTCTGACCAAAATGATGTCATACATCCCAGGCATCTTTGTGCACTTTTTTCCTTTCATCTGGAGGAGGGACTTTCTCAGCTAAGCACACCCTCCTGCTTGCATGTTTGAGCTAAGGACAGATGGATTCCAGGAAATAAATGCTACATGAATCATCTGCCCTTACTCCAGATAGCCATGGCTAGAAATGCTGGGGACGAGTCAAACTAAATAAAGCATGTAGACATGGATGGATGGCTGAATTTCTTTTGAATATTAAAATGAAATAAATAGTGTTTTCAGTTTGTGGTGCTCAGATACATTTTTGTTCTACTTTAACCACTTGCTCTCCTGAGGATTTACCCCCCTTCTTGACCAGGCCATTTTTTGCTTTACGGTGCTGCGTTACTTTAACTGACAATTGCGCGTTCAGCAATGGTGCATCCAAATGAAATTTATGTCTTTTTTTCCCCACAAATTGAGCTTTCTTTTAGTGGTATTTGATCGCCTGTGCGCTTTGTATTTTTTGTGCTATAAAAAAAAAGTCCAACAATTTTGAGAAAAAAAACAACATTTTTGACTTTTTGCTATGATACATGTCCAGTAAAAAAAATTCAAAATCAGATTTCGTCCTAAATTTAGGCAAAAATGTATTCTGCTACATGTCTTTGCTAAAAAAAAATCCCAATACGTGTAAATTAATTGGTTTACGTGAAACAAATGGCGGTATATATAGTGGGCTCTTTTTTAATATATATATATTTTTACTAGTAATGGCGGCGATCAGCGACTTATAGCGGGACTGCGGCGGGGATTCTGACACTGGGGGGAACTGACCTGGTGTCACTGACAACCCCAGTGGCACCAATACAGTGATCAGTGCTAAAAAAAAAAGCACTGACACTGTACTAATGGCACTGGCAGGAGGGGTTAACATGAGGGGCGATCAAAGGGTTAAATGTGTGCTGTGTGCTGTTTCACTCTGTCCTGTGTCCATGTGCTTCACTTTAAGCACACTGCTTTGGATGGCTGTGCTGTGCACAGCCATCCAAAGCAGTGTGCACGAGCCGACAGGGAGGAGAACTGTATTGTTTACATACCGTTCTCCTCCCCGTCGGAGATCCTTGGCAATCACTGGGCGCCGGTGAGTAATTACCCGCCGGGACCTGGTGATTGACAGCCGTGGCTGCAAATGATGGCGCGGGTAGGGTCTTGTATATATACGTGATCTTGTGCACCCGTGCCGCCCTGTAGAAGTATTTCTGCTATAGGGCGGTTGGGAAGCAGTTAAACAAAATGTTGATTCTTTTCTTTCTTCATGTATTTCCTTTTTGAAATGCAAGATAAAACTTGCAAAGCAAACCTGAACTTAGCCATGTGGAAAGTAATTTGTGTATTTATTATGGTCATGTACAGTCCTATAAATTCAAGTGGAAAATCCCTACAGGAAGTTTGATTTTATCTTGTAACCTTAGCTTCATGTTTCATGTAGAGCTATACAGTACTTCGGAATCGTAGCACAGATTTTAAAATGAATCTGTATGAAGTCTGTTTAGAAACAGACACTGGAGATTCCCCCCGTCCTAACCAGGCCATTTTTTGCGTTACGGCACTGCATTACTTTAATTGACAATTGTGCAGTCATGCAACGCTGCACCCAAATGAAATTTACATTGTTTTTTTCCCACAAATTGAGATTTCTTTTGGTGGTATTTTATCATCTGTGCATTTTTACATTTTTTGCACTATAGACAATTTTGAGAAAAAAAAAATATTTTTTACTTTTTGCTATTAAACATGTGCAGTAAAAAATTGTAAAAATCAAATTTCATCATAAATTTACACCAAAATGTATTCTGCTACGTGTTTGCTAAAAAAAAATCCCAATACGTGTAAATTAATTGATTTACGTAAAAGTTATAGCGTTTACAAATGGTGGTATAGATACTGGAATTTTTTTTTTTACTAGTAATGGCGGCAATCAGCGACTTATAGCGGGACTGCGGCGGTCATTCTGACATTGGGGGGGAACTGACTTGGTGTCACTGACATCCCCAGTGACACCAATACAGTAATCAATGCCAAAAAAAAGCACTGACACTGTACTAATGGCACTGGGCAGGGAGGGGTTAATACGAGGGGCGATCAAACAGTTAACTATGTGTAGGGAGTGTTTTACTAGGGGGTGGGGGGTGTGTGCTTCACTGTAAGATACACTGCTCTGGATGGCTGTGCTGTGCACAGCCATCCAGAGCAGTGTGCCCGAGCCAACAGGGAGGAAGACTGTAAACAAAACATTCTTCCTCCCTGTCATAGATGGTCGGTAATGGCCGGGCCCAGTGATTGAGAGCCACGGCCATGAATTGAGGCACGGGTAGGGTATGTGTGCAGCTCGTGCGCACCCCCTACCCGGCAATGCAAAATCACGTATATATATATATATATATATATATACACGTGATTTTGCGCACCGCTACTGCCCTGTAGCAGTATATCGTAATCATAAACCACACTTTTGTGGGTTGCCTTAAAATTACCTGCCCTATGATAGAAGGTGCATCAGCTAGTATTAACATAAAAGGGAGCCTGCATGCTTGCAGCCCTCTTGCCATGAAAATACTAGCCAGTATGCTGGGCTAGTAAAGTCTGCAAAAACATTTAGGCCCTGTTCACATATACTGCAGTGACCTGCATTTTACTGCACTGGAAGAACACAAGTCACCACAAGGACACATATAAAATGATTATTTTCTATGTGACCTGTTCACACCACAACACTGGTATCATGTGCAGTTCACTGTTACATTAAAATGCTACATTTGCAATTTAATTTGCATGCAAAACGCATTAAAAAGCACCCCAATGCACATAAAAATGCACATCAATGGAAATCAAAGTACATCCATTAATTGAGCATTTTCATGCATTGTAATGCATTGACCTATGAACAGGCTCTTTAAGTTGTTCCAATTCCCAAAATTGTTTTTGTAAAATCACATGAGAAGTGCTGCATGCAAATTATTCTGTTATAACTTGCTTATGCCAGGTGAAAAGAGGAATGTTAACAACTACCTTTTTCCTCTTTCATTTGGTGAAAAATGAATCAGGTGCTAACACTACACTCATTGACGCATTTATTTGTTGTGCCTTTAACATACAGCTTAAGCCAAAACCATTTTCTAGTTTTCAATAAAATGGAGAAAAGTTTAAACCCCATTTTTTTTTAGTTTCTTTTTTTTTTCCTCTGAAAATCTCCCTAACGAGGAAAATCGTGAACTTTGAGAGTTGTCACTGGAACAAATGTTGTCATTGGAAGATTCCCCTTCTAACTACAGTTTACTGCTTGGGACCCCATATGCTCGTCTTTTGAACACATCTTATTCCACACATTAACACCCTTCTTAACACTATTATATACAAACATCTGCAATTGCTGTATTCAATTTATTTTTAATGATCTCAGAATGGAATGAGTGCTGCTGATTGGAAGTGTTCCTATTAGACATATGCGGCATGGCAAAAATCATATAGTTATTTTGCCATAAAGTGAATGTTAAACATATGGCCTATGATTAGAATGTTATTCTGACTACACTATGTACTGTACAGTGAAAACTGTTTCCTGTGAAATGAATATCTACTATATTTTGTTCCATTCAGTCATATCTGTTACATTGCGGCTACCACCCAGGTTCTATAGCCTATATCACCCATTCTGCACCCAGGGTGCCCAGGCAGCCTGGGGTGCCTTGAGGTTCTTCAGGGGTGCTTTGGCAAAATGTCTAAAAATTGCCCAAAACTTGTATACAAGCCAGCGGGTGGAAAAAGCCTGCCTTTTAGTTACACAAAGCCAGAGATTTCATTGTGCACCATCACGACCTTCTAGCCGCAGGCATCCTGACAACCAATGACATCATCAGCTGATAAGGAGGATGTCAGCTGCCTGCACAGCATCCTAGTTTGACCCTCCCCTGCTCCTCTCCATCATTGCTGGGGTCACATTAGCTCAATGATGGATAATAACTGAGGGAGAAAAGAAACAATGGAATACTAGTCAGTACCAGTGTGCAAACGTGTACTTGCTTTGGAAGAATAAATCACCTCTAATGTTGGGTGTCCTACATGTGTGGATGTTGCTGTATTATATACAACTATTAGAATAGTTTTTCACATTTTAGTATGAGGTGCCTCAAGACTGTGCATAATTTTAAAGGGTGCCTTGTCTGAAAAATGTTTGAGAAACACTGGCCTATATAGTAAAGAACATCTCTAATACAATGTAGCATGTACAGTCTTTGCACTTTATTTACAGAAATAGCATTAAAGTTGTATTTGTAGAAAAAAATCATAGTTTTCAAAAATATTATTTTAAGTAAAGCAGGGACAATGTAAGACCTACTATTACGTTACTTCTGAATATCAAACACCTTTTAAAGCATATCATAAAAATGTCATACATTTGTAGTAAGAGGCATTTTGCACTATGGTACATATTGTACATATTGCAATTACTATGAACTGGGAAAGGAACATGATTATTTCACTTCAGTGAGCCATATACTGTAGATCATATGAGACAAACAACTTCTCAACAATGCAACAAGCCTCACATAACAACCCTATGATCACAATTACATACAAAGCAACTCTATGATCATAATTTCTAAAGCTGGGTTATATAGTACACCTTGATGCATCTGTTATTTTCTAAAGCACAAAATATCCGTTCCTGATATGCCCCACATACAGGTAGTTACTAGTTTTGTTAATTACTCTTTGCTTCATATCTGAAATTATTACCTTACATTTGTTAATCAACGCAGCTGTTTTATCACATACAATGATTTTTTTTTACCACTTCTTATTATAGGGTTTCAAAGGTGAAAGAGGACAGTCTGGAACCTATGGACCCAAAGGGGAGAAAGGAGTACGAGTGAGTAGTTGTTTTTTTTTGTTTATTTGAATTTTCTTAAATATGTTTTAAAGATATTAAAATATATGCAGAAAAAAATATATTATGTTATAAATAGAGATGAGCGAATCGAACCAGGCGAACCGGAATTCGAGTCGAATTTCAGGAAATATTCGATTCGCGGCGAAACCGAAATTTTGCCTACTTCGGGTGCGCGAATCGAACATTTCCCGATCAGCCGGCAAAAGTGTCCCTGCAGTGAGCTCCGCTATTTCTGACAGTTCTCTGACAGAAGGAACACATGTTTAGCGGTTGAAACATTGTATCTATTAGTTTACATTTAGGATACAGATGTTTCAACCACTGTTCATGTGAAGAAGCTGTGAGAGAACTGTCAGAAATAGAGGAACTCTGCACATACACTTTTTGCCGGCTTGGAATTATTCTTCTTTTCATCCTACTTCTTCTTCTTCTTCATCTTCATCCTCAGAAGAAGAGGATGAGGATGAGGATGAAGATGAAGAAGAAGAAGAAGAAGTAGGATGAAAAGAAGAATAATTCCAAGCCGGCAAAAAGTGTATGTGCAGAGTTCCTCTATTTCTGACAGTTCTCTCACAGCTTCTTCACATGTACAGCGGTTGAAACATCTGTATCCTAAATGGAAACTAATAGATACAATTTGTATCTATTAGTTTCCATTTAGGATACAGATGTTTCAACCGCTGTTCATGTGAAGAAGCTGTGAGAGAACTGTCAGAAATAGAGGAACTCTGCACATACACTTTTTGCCGGCTTGGAATTATTCTTCTTTTCATCCTACTTCTTCTTCTTCTTCATCTTCATCCTCAGAAGAAGAGGATGAGGATGAAGATGAAGAAGAAGAAGTAGGATGAAAAGAAGAATAATTCCAAGCCGGCAAAAAGTGTATGTGCAGAGTTCCTCTATTTCTGACAGTTCTCTCACAGCTTCTTCACATGTACAGCGGTTGAAACATCTGTATCCTAAATGGAAACTAATAGATACAAATTGTATCTATTAGTTTCCATTTAGGATACAGATGTTTCAACCGCTGTACATGTGAAGAAGCTGTGAGAGAACTGTCAGAAATAGAGGAACTCTGCACATACACTTTTTGCCGGCTTGGAATTATTCTTCTTTTCATCCTACTTCTTCTTCTTCTTCTTCTTCTTCATCCTCATCCTCATCCTCTTCTTCTGAGGATGAGGATGAGGATGAAGGAGAAGAAGAAGCAGTAGGATGAAAATAAGAATAATTCCAAGCCGGCAAAAAGTGTATGTGCAGAGTTCCTCTATTCTGCAGATACACTTAGAGGAGCTCTGCACATACACTTTTTGCCTGTTTGGAATTAATCTTATTTTCATCCTACTTCTTCTTCTTCTTCTTTATCCTCATCCTCAGAAGAAGAAGAAGAGGATGAAGAAGAAGAAGAAGAAGAAGAAGAAGAAGAAGTAGGATGAAAATAAGAATAATTGCAAGCCGGCAAAAAGTGTATGTGCAGAGTTCCTCTATTCTGCAGATACACTTAGAGGAGCTCTGCAGATACACTTAGAGGAGCTCTGCACATACACTTTTTGCCGGCTTGGAATTAATCTTATTTTCATCCTACTTCTTCTTCTTCTTCTTCTTCATCCTCATCCTCATCCTCAGAAGAAGAAGAAGAGGATGAGGATGAGGATGAAGAAGAAGAAGAAGAAGAAGAAGTAGGATGAAAATAAGAATAATTCCAAGCCGGCAAAAAGTGTATGTGCAGAGCTCCTCTAAGTGTATCTGCAGAGCTCCTCTAAGTGTATCTGCAGAATAGAGGAACTCTGCACATACACTTTTTGCCGGAAACCGCTGTATGGAGGGAATGTCCCAGAACTGTCATAAATAGTCTATTTCTGACAGTTCTGGGACATTCACTCCATACAGCTGTTTCAACCGCTGTATGGAGGGAATGTCATAGAACTGTCAGAAATAGACTATTAATGACAGTTCTGGGACTGTCCTTCCATACAGCGGTTGAAACATTGTATCTATTTGTTTCCATAAATGGATCCATTTATGGAAACAAATAGATACAATGTTTCAACCGCTGTATGGAAGGACAGTCCCAGAACTGTCATTAATAGTCTATTTCTGACAGTTCTATGACATTCCCTCCATACAGCGGTTGAAACAGCTGTATGGAGTGAATGTCCCAGAACTGTCAGAAATAGACTATTTCTGACAGTTCTGGGACATTCACTCCATACAGCGGTTGAAACATTGTATCTATTTTTTTCCATAAATGACATTCTGCAGATACACTTAGAGGAGCGCTGCAGATACACTTTTTGCCGGCTTGGAATTATTCTTATTTTCATCCTACTTCTTCTTTTTCTTCTTATGAGGATGAGGATGAAGAAGAAGAAGTAGGATGAAAATAAGATTAATTCCAAGCCGGCAAAAAGTGTATCTGCAGCGCTCCTCTAAGTGTATTTGCAGAATGTCATTTATGGAAAAAAATAGATACAATGTTTCAACCGCTGTATGGAAGGACAGTCCCAGAACTGTCATAAATAGTCTATTTCTGACAGTTCTGGGACATTCACTCCATACAGCTGTTTCAACCGCTGTATGGAGGGAATGTCATAGAACTGTCAGAAATAGACTATTAATGACAGTTCTGGGACTGTCCTTCCATACAGCGGTTGAAACATTGTATGTATTTGTTTCCATAAATGGATCCATTTATGGAAACAAATACATACAATGTTTCAACCGCTGTATGGAAGGACAGTCCCAGAACTGTCATTAATAGTCTATTTCTGACAGTTCCATGACATTCCCTCCATACAGCGGTTGAAACAGCTGTATGGAGTGAATGTCCCAGAACTGTCAGAAATAGACTATTTCTGACAGTTCTGGGACAATCACTCCATACAGCTGTTTCAACCGCTGTATGGAGGGAATGTCATGGAACTGTCAGAAATAGACTATTAATGACAGTTCTGGGACTGTCCTTCCATACAGCGGTTGAAACATTGTATGTATTTGTTTCCATAAATGGGTTGAAACATTGTATGTATTTGTTTCCATAAATGGATCCATTTATGGAAACAAATACATACAATGTTTCAACCGCTGTATGGAAGGACAGTCCCAGAACTGTCAGAAATAGTCTATTTCTGACAGTTCTGGGACATTCACTCCATACAGCTGTTTCAACCGCTGTATGGAGGGAATGTCATAGAACTGTCAGAAATAGACTATTAATGACAGTTCTGGGACTGTCCTTCCATACAGCGGTTGAAACATTGTATCTATTTGTTTCCATAAATGGATCCATTTATGGAAACAAATAGATACAATGTTTCAACCGCTGTATGGAAGGACAGTCCCAGAACTGTCATTAATAGTCTATTTCTGACAGTTCTATGACATTCCCTCCATACAGCGGTTGAAACAGCTGTATGGAGTGAATGTCCCAGAACTGTCAGAAATAGACTATTTATGACAGTTCTGGGACATTCACTCCATACAGCGGTTGAAACATTGTATATATTTTTTTCCATAAATGACATTCTGCAGATACACTTAGAGGGGCGCTGCAGATACACTTTTTGCCGGCATGGAATTATTCTTATTTTCATCCTACTTCTTCTTTTTCTTCTTATGAGGATGAGGATGAAGAAGAAGAAGTAGGATGAAAATAAGATTAATTCCAAGCCGGCAAAAAGTGTATCTGCAGCGCTCCTCTAAGTGTATTTGCAGAATGTCATTTATGGAAAAAAATAGATACAATGTTTCAACCGCTGTATGGAAGGACAGTCCCAGAACTGTCATAAATAGTCAATTTCTGACAGTTCTGGGACATTCACTCCATACAGCTGTTTCAACCGCTGTATGGAGGGAATGTCATAGAACTGTCAGAAATAGACTATTAATGACAGTTCTGGGACTGTCCTTCCATACAGCGGTTGAAACATTGTATGTATTTGTTTCCATAAATGGGTTGAAACATTGTATGTATTTGTTTCCATAAATGGATCCATTTATGGAAACAAATACATACAATGTTTCAACCGCTGTATGGAAGGACAGTCCCAGAACTGTCATTAATAGTCTATTTCTGACAGTTCCATGACATTCCCTCCATACAGCTGTTGAAACAGCTGTATGGAGTGAATGTCCCAGAACTGTCAGAAATAGACTATTTCTGACAGTTCTGGGACAATCACTCCATACAGCTGTTTCAACCGCTGTATGGAGGGAATGTCATGGAACTGTCAGAAATAGACTATTAATGACAGTTCTGGGACTGTCCTTCCATACAGCGGTTGAAACATTGTATGTATTTGTTTCCATAAATGGGTTGAAACATTGTATGTATTTGTTTCCATAAATGGATCCATTTATGGAAACAAATACATACAATGTTTCAACCGCTGTATGGAAGGACAGTCCCAGAACTGTCAGAAATAGTCTATTTCTGACAGTTCTGGGACATTCACTCCATACAGCTGTTTCAACCGCTGTATGGAGGGAATGTCATAGAACTGTCAGAAATAGACTATTAATGACAGTTCTGGGACTGTCCTTCCATACAGCGGTTGAAACATTGTATGTATTTGTTTCCATAAATGGGTTGAAACATTGTATGTATTTGTTTCCATAAATGGATCCATTTATGGAAACAAATACATACAATGTTTCAACCGCTGTATGGAAGGACAGTCCCAGAACTGTCATTAATAGTCTATTTCTGACAGTTCCATGACATTCCCTCCATACAGCTGTTGAAACAGCTGTATGGAGTGAATGTCCCAGAACTGTCAGAAATAGACTATTTCTGACAGTTCTGGGACAATCACTCCATACAGCTGTTTCAACCGCTGTATGGAGGGAATGTCATGGAACTGTCAGAAATAGACTATTAATGACAGTTCTGGGACTGTCCTTCCATACAGCGGTTGAAACATTGTATGTATTTGTTTCCATAAATGGGTTGAAACATTGTATGTATTTGTTTCCATAAATGGATCCATTTATGGAAACAAATACATACAATGTTTCAACCGCTGTATGGAAGGACAGTCCCAGAACTGTCAGAAATAGTCTATTTCTGACAGTTCTGGGACATTCACTCCATACAGCTGTTTCAACCGCTGTATGGAGGGAATGTCATAGAACTGTCAGAAATAGACTATTAATGACAGTTCTGGGACTGTCCTTCCATACAGCGGTTGAAACATTGTATCTATTTGTTTCCATAAATGGATCCATTTATGGAAACAAATAGATACAATGTTTCAACCGCTGTATGGAAGGACAGTCCCAGAACTGTCATTAATAGTCTATTTCTGACAGTTCTATGACATTCCCTCCATACAGCGGTTGAAACAGCTGTATGGAGTGAATGTCCCAGAACTGTCAGAAATAGACTATTTATGACAGTTCTGGGACATTCACTCCATACAGCGGTTGAAACATTGTATATATTTTTTTCCATAAATGACATTCTGCAGATACACTTAGAGGGGCGCTGCAGATACACTTTTTGCCGGCATGGAATTATTCTTATTTTCATCCTACTTCTTCTTTTTCTTCTTATGAGGATGAGGATGAAGAAGAAGAAGTAGGATGAAAATAAGATTAATTCCAAGCCGGCAAAAAGTGTATCTGCAGCGCTCCTCTAAGTGTATTTGCAGAATGTCATTTATGGAAAAAAATAGATACAATGTTTCAACCGCTGTATGGAAGGACAGTCCCAGAACTGTCATAAATAGTCAATTTCTGACAGTTCTGGGACATTCACTCCATACAGCTGTTTCAACCGCTGTATGGAGGGAATGTCATAGAACTGTCAGAAATAGACTATTAATGACAGTTCTGGGACTGTCCTTCCATACAGCGGTTGAAACATTGTATGTATTTGTTTCCATAAATGGATCCATTTATGGAAACAAATACATACAATGTTTCAACCGCTGTATGGAAAGACAGTCCCAGAACTGTCATTAATAGTCTATTGCTGACAGTTCCATGACATTCCCTCCATACAGCGGTTGAAACAGCTGTATGGAGTGAATGTCCCAGAACTGTCAGAAATAGACTATTTCTGACAGTTCTGGGACAATCACTCCATACAGCTGTTTCAACCGCTGTATGGAGGGAATGTCATGGAACTGTCAGAAATAGACTATTAATGACAGTTCTGGGACTGTCCTTCCATACAGCGGTTGAAACATTGTATGTATTTGTTTCCATAAATGGGTTGAAACATTGTATGTATTTGTTTCCATAAATGGATCCATTTATGGAAACAAATACATACAATGTTTCAACCGCTGTATGGAAGGACAGTCCCAGAACTGTCAGAAATAGTCTATTTCTGACAGTTCTGGGACATTCACTCCATACAGCTGTTTCAACCGCTGTATGGAGGGAATGTCATAGAACTGTCAGAAATAGACTATTAATGACAGTTCTGGGACTGTCCTTCCATACAGCGGTTGAAACATTGTATCTATTTGTTTCCATAAATGGATCCATTTATGGAAACAAATACATACAATGTTTCAACCGCTGTATGGAAGGACAGTCCCAGAACTGTCATTAATAGTCTATTTCTGACAGTTCCATGACATTCCCTCCATACAGCGGTTGAAACAGCTGTATGGAGTGAATGTCCCAGAACTGTCAGAAATAGACTATTTCTGACAGTTCTGGGACAATCACTCCATACAGCTGTTTCAACCGCTGTATGGAGGGAATGTCATGGAACTGTCAGAAATAGACTATTAATGACAGTTCTGGGACTGTCCTTCCATACAGCGGTTGAAACATTGTATGTATTTGTTTCCATAAATGGATCCATTTATGGAAACAAATACATACAATCTTTCAACCGCTGTATGGAAGGACAGTCCCAGAACTGTCATAAATAGTCTATTTCTGACAGTTCTGGGACATTCACTCCATACAGCTGTTTCAACCGCTGTATGGAGGGAATGTCATAGAACTGTCAGAAATAGACTATTAATGACAGTTCTGGGACTGTCCTTCCATACAGCGGTTGAAAGATTGTATGTATTTGTTTCCATAAATGGATCCATTTATGGAAACAAATACATACAATCTTTCAACCGCTGTATGGAAGGACAGTCCCAGAACTGTCATAAATAGTCTATTTCTGACAGTTCTGGGACATTCACTCCATACAGCTGTTTCAACCGCTGTATGGAGGGAATGTCATAGAACTGTCAGAAATAGACTATTAATGACAGTTCTGGGACTGTCCTTCCATACAGCGGTTGAAACATTGTATGTATTTGTTTCCATAAATGGATCCATTTATGGAAACAAATACATACAATGTTTCAACCGCTGCATGGAAGGACAGTCCCAGAACTGTCATTAATAGTCTATTTCTGACAGTTCCATGACATTCCCTCCATACAGCGGTTGAAACAGCTGTATGGAGTGAATGTCCCAGAACTGTCAGAAATAGACAGAAACTGTCACAGAACTGTCCTTCTTCTCATCCTTCTCCTTCTTCTCATCCTTCTTCTCATCCTTCTTCTCATCCTTCTTCTCATCCTTCTCCTTCTTCTCATCCTTCTCCTTCTTCTCATCCTTCTCCTTCTCCTTCTTCTCATCCTTCTCCTTCTTCTCATCCTTCTCCTTCTCCTTCTTCTCATCCTTCTCCTTCTCCTTCTTCTCATCCTTCTCCTTCTCCTTCTTCTCATCCTTCTCCTTCTCCTTCTTCTCATCCTTCTCCTTCTCCTTCTTCTCATCCTTCTCCTTCTCCATCTTCTCATCCTTCTCCTTCTCCTTCTTCTCATCCTTCTCCTTCTCCTTCTTCTCATCCTTCTCCTTCTCCATCTTCTCATCCTTCTCCTTTTCCTTCTTCTCATCCTTCTCCTTCTGCTTCTCCTTCTCCTTCTCCTTCTTCTCATCCTTCTCCTTCTTCTCATCCTTCTCCTTCTTCTCATCCTTCTCCTTCTCCTTCTTCTCATCCTTCTCCTTCTTCTCATCCTTCTCCTTCTTCTCATCCTTCTCCTTCTCCTCATCCTTCTCCTTCTTCTCATCCTTCTCCTTCTCCTTCTTCTCATCCTTCTCCTTCTCCTTCTTCTCATCCTTCTCCTTCTCCATCTTCTCATCCTTCTCCTTCTCCTTCTTCTCATCCTTCTCCTTCTTCTCATCCTTCTCCTTCTCCTTCTTCTCATCCTTCTCCTTCTTCTCATCCTTCTCCTTCTCCTCATCCTTCTCCTTCTCCTTCTTCTCATCCTTCTCCTTCTCCTTCTTCTCATCCTTCTCCTTCTTCTCATCCTTCTCCTTCTCCTCATCCTTCTCCTTCTCCTTCTTCTCATCCTTCTCCTTCTCCTTCTCATCCTTCTCCTTCTCCTTCTTCTCATCCTTCTCCTTCTCATCCTTCTCCTTCTCCTTCTTCTCATCCTTCTCCTTCTTCTCATCCTTCTCCTTCTTCTCATCCTTCTCCTTCTTCTTCTCATCCTTCTCCTTCTTCTCATCCTTCTCCTTCTTCTCATCCTTCTTCTCATCCTTCTCCTTCTTCTCATCCTTCTCCTTCTTCTCATCCTTCTCCTTCTCCTTCTTCTCATCCTTCTCCTTCTCCTTCTTCTCATCCTTCTCCTTCTCCATCTTCTCATCCTTCTCCTTTTCCTTCTTCTCATCCTTCTCCTTCTGCTTCTCCTTCTCCTTCTCCGTCTTCTCATCCTTCTCCTTCTCATCCTTCTCCTTCTTCTCATCCTTCTCCTTCTTCTCATCCTTCTTCTCATCCTTCTCCTTCTTCTCATCCTTCTCCTTCTCCTTCTTCTCATCCTTCTCCTTCTTCTCATCCTTCTTCTCATCCTTCTCCTTCTTCTCATCCTTCTCCTTCTCCTTCTTCTCATCCTTCTCCTTCTCCTGCTTCTCATCCTTCTCCTTCTTCTCATCCTTCTCCTTCTTCTCATCCTTCTCCTTCTCCTTCTTCTCATCCTTCTCCTTCTTCTCATCCTTCTTCTCATCCTTCTCCTTCTTCTCATCCTTCTCCTTCTTCTCATCCTTCTCCTTCTTCTCATCCTTCTTCTCATCCTTCTCCTTCTTCTCATCCTTCTCCTTCTCCTTCTTCTCATCCTTCTCCTTCTCATCCTTCTCTTTCTTCTCATCCTTCTCCTTCTTCTCATCCTTCTCCTTCTCCTTCTTCTCATCCTTCTTCTCCTCATCCTTCTCCTTCTTCTCATCCTTCTCCTTCTCCTTCTTCTCATCCTTCTCCTTCTCCTTCTTCTCATCCTTCTCCTTCTCCTTCTTCTCATCCTTCTCCTTCTCCTTCTTCTCATCCTTCTCCTTCTTCTCATCCTTCTCCTTCTCCTTCTCTTTCCTCATCTCCAAGGGCATTTAAATTAAAGGTACAGTGTTCTGCACTAATTTAAAGGCTCTCTGAAGCCTAGAAACCCTTTTTATAAGTCATCTCCTTCTCATCCTTCTCTTTCTTCTCATCCTTCTCCTTCTTCTCATCCTTCTCCTTCTTCTCATCCTTCTCCTTCTCCTTCTTCTCATCCTTCTCCTTCTTCTCATCCTTCTCCTTCTTCTCATCCTTCTCCTTCTCCTTCTTCTCATCCTTCTCCTTCTCCTTCTTCTCATCCTTCTCCTTCTCCTTCTTCTCATCCTTCTTCTCATCCTTCTCCTTCTCCATCTTCTCATCCTTCTCCTTCTCCTTCTTCTCATCCTTCTCCTTCTCCTTCTTCTCATCCTTCTCCTTCTCCATCTTCTCATCCTTCTCCTTTTCCTTCTTCTCATCCTTCTCCTTCTGCTTCTCCTTCTCCTTCTTCTCATCCTTCTCCTTCTTCTCATCCTTCTCCTTCTTCTCATCCTTCTCCTTCTCCTTCTTCTCATCCTTCTCCTTCTTCTCATCCTTCTCCTTCTTCTCATCCTTCTCCTTCTTCTCATCCTTCTCCTTCTCCTCATCCTTCTCCTTCTTCTCATCCTTCTCCTTCTCCTTCTTCTCATCCTTCTCCTTCTCCTTCTTCTCATCCTTCTCCTTCTCCATCTTCTCATCCTTCTCCTTCTCCTTCTTCTCATCCTTCTCCTTCTTCTCATCCTTCTCCTTCTCCTTCTTCTCATCCTTCTCCTTCTTCTCATCCTTCTCCTTCTCCTCATCCTTCTCCTTCTCCTTCTTCTCATCCTTCTCCTTCTCCTTCTTCTCATCCTTCTCCTTCTTCTCATCCTTCTCCTTCTCCTCATCCTTCTCCTTCTCCTTCTTCTCATCCTTCTCCTTCTCCTTCTTCTCATCCTTCTCCTTCTTCTCATCCTTCTCCTTCTCCTCATCCTTCTCCTTCTCCTTCTTCTCATCCTTCTCCTTCTCCTTCTTCTCATCCTTCTCCTTCTCCTTCTTCTCATCCTTCTCCTTCTTCTCATCCTTCTCCTTCTTCTCATCCTTCTCCTTCTCCTTCTTCTCATCCTTCTCCTTCTTCTCATCCTTCTTCTCATCCTTCTCCTTCTTCTCATCCTTCTCCTTCTTCTCATCCTTCTCCTTCTTCTCATCCTTCTTCTCATCCTTCTCCTTCTTCTCATCCTTCTCCTTCTCCTTCTTCTCATCCTTCTCCTTCTCCTTCTTCTCATCCTTCTCCTTCTCATCCTTCTCTTTCTTCTCATCCTTCTCCTTCTTCTCATCCTTCTCCTTCTCCTTCTTCTCATCCTTCTTCTCCTCATCCTTCTCCTTCTTCTCATCCTTCTCCTTCTCCTTCTTCTCATCCTTCTCCTTCTCCTTCTTCTCATCCTTCTCCTTCTTCTCATCCTTCTCCTTCTTCTCATCCTTCTCCTTCTTCTCATCCTTCTCCTTCTCCTTCTCCTTCTCTTTCCTCATCTCCAAGGGCATTTAAATTAAAGGTACAGTGTTCTGCACTAATTTAAAGGCTCTCTGAAGCCTAGAAACCCTTTTTATAAGTCATCTCCTTCTCATCCTTCTCTTTCTTCTCATCCTTCTCCTTCTTCTCATCCTTCTCCTTCTTCTCATCCTTCTCCTTCTCCTTCTTCTCATCCTTCTCCTTCTTCTCATCCTTCTCCTTCTCCTTCTTCTCATCCTTCTCCTTCTTCTCATCCTTCTCCTTCTCCTTCTTCTCATCCTTCTCCTTCTCCTTATTCTCATCCTTCTCCTTCTCCATCTTCTCATCCTTCTCCTTCTCCTTCTTCTCATCCTTCTCCTTCTTCTCATCCTTCTCCTTCTCCATCTTCTCATCCTTCTCCTTTTCCTTCTTCTCATCCTTCTCCTTCTGCTTCTCCTTCTCCTTCTTCTCATCCTTCTCCTTCTTCTCATCCTTCTCCTTCTTCTCATCCTTCTCCTTCTTCTCATCCTTCTCCTTCTTCTCATCCTTCTCCTTCTTCTCATCCTTCTCCTTCTTCTCATCCTTCTCCTTCTCCTCATCCTTCTCCTTCTTCTCATCCTTCTCCTTCTTCTCATCCTTCTCCTTCTCCTTCTTCTCATCCTTCTCCTTCTCCATCTTCTCATCCTTCTCCTTCTTCTCATCCTTCTCCTTCTTCTCATCCTTCTCCTTCTCCTTCTTCTCATCCTTCTCCTTCTTCTCATCCTTCTCCTTCTCCTCATCCTTCTCCTTCTTCTCATCCTTCTCCTTCTCCTTCTTCTCATCCTTCTCCTTCTTCTCATCCTTCTCCTTCTCCTCATCCTTCTCCTTCTCCTTCTTCTCATCCTTCTCCTTCTCCTTCTTCTCATCCTTCTCCTTCTTCTCATCCTTCTCCTTCTCCTCATCCTTCTCCTTCTCCTTCTTCTCATCCTTCTCCTTCTCCTTCTTCTCATCCTTCTCCTTCTCCTTCTTCTCATCCTTCTCCTTCTTCTCATCCTTCTCCTTCTTCTCATCCTTCTCCTTCTCCTTCTTCTCATCCTTCTCCTTCTCCTTCTTCTCATCCTTCTCCTTCTTCTCATCCTTCTCCTTCTTCTCATCCTTCTCCTTCTTCTCATCCTTCTTCTCATCCTTCTCCTTCTTCTCATCCTTCTCCTTCTCCTTCTTCTCATCCTTCTCCTTCTCCTTCTCCTTCTTCTCATCCTTCTCCTTCTCATCCTTCTCTTTCTTCTCATCCTTCTCCTTCTTCTCATCCTTCTCCTTCTTCTCATCCTTCTTCTCCTCATCCTTCTCCTTCTTCTCATCCTTCTCCTTCTCCTTCTTCTCATCCTTCTCCTTCTTCTCATCCTTCTCCTTCTCCTTCTTCTCATCCTTCTCCTTCTCCTTCTTCTCATCCTTCTCCTTCTTCTCATCCTTCTCCTTCTCCTTCTCCTTCTCTTTCCTCATCTCCAAGGGCATTTAAATTAAAGGTACAGTGTTCTGCACTAATTTAAAGGCTCTCTGAAGCCTAGAAACCCTTTTTATAAGTCATCTTCGTAGCGAAGAAATTCGCATCGAATCGAATTTCACACTGGAATTCGCCGAATCAGCCGAATCGAATTTTTGAGAAATTCGCTCATCTCTAGTTATAAAGGTTGTCAGTTCTGCATTAATGTCAAAAACACCACACAGTTGGGTATGATGCCATCATGGCTGTTCTTAGAAACCCTGGAGCCCCATACAGCCAACCTGACACCCAGTTTACTATTCTTCAGTTATTAATGAATACAGTGAGTGATCGGTTCCAACCACTCATTGTGTTTGTTCAGGAAACCAAAAGGCTGGTTACACATTCCCCAGACTCTTCTCCGTGTCTCCATCCTGAAGGATCCTATTGTGTGCTTGTAGCTGTCGATGAAAAGGAGAGGGAAGCTGGGACACACAGGGGTCCTGAGCAGCAGGGGGAAGCGTATGGTGCACATGGTGGGTGATAGGTGCTGCGGGGGGAAATTACTGGAACCGATTACCTGTATGGCTCTCTGTGCAGAAGCTGATAGCCAGCAGGAGGGAGAAGAGAAAAAGCCAGCTTTCAGCTGCTACAGAGAGAGCCATGCAGGCAATTGGTTCCAGTAATTGTCCTCCTGCCGTGCTGATAACCCTCCCTGTCCACATCCAGCTGCTTGGGCCCCCCTGGTGGCCTGTGCCCCATACAGGAAGACTGGTAATACCCCTTTATCTATGGCCTAGGATGCCATAAATGGTTTATGTCAATATACAAATACCCAAGGTGCAGTACATATTGCCCAGATCAAACAGGTTAACAGCAAAAATGATGGAGCGGTTATTCCACAATGGATAAATCCTTACATTACACTTTTTCCCAGTGGTATTAAGGTACCCATGAGGCCTACAGTTTACTGGAGTTATCTAGGTAAGTTTTCAGTGCTTGAGCGATGTGCGCTAAATCTATAATCTAGTATTTTATTTACTATAGTTTTTAGGAGGTTTGGTTGCAGATAGGGATGCCCCTTGGGGTTAAAATAATATTTAATTTTTGAAATGTATAGAAGGATGGAAATTTTTTTCAAAAAAGGCAACAACTAAGGATGCTGAAATACTGTATATAAAAGTGTACCATAATTAAAACGTTTCAGCAAATCATTTTCACCAGCAAACGAAACTTTGCAATTTTTCTGCATCAACTTTAAAATGTGTCAATATAGCATGAAAGGCCTCATGTATCACCAAGTTCATTCTAAGATCTGGAGATACTGCTCCTAAGCCACCTAATCAGTAGCTGTGGGGGAAGAGTTCCAGTTTATAGAACATGGCGGATTTATCAGGCGCACAATAGAGAAGTTAAACAAGATCTTTATGGGCTCTAATTGAAATCTCATTAAATGTTGTTTGATGTAGGGAAGAGAAGGAGACATACTCATAAAATATATTTCATATAAATTGCTCAGTAGAAAAGATAATGGAAGCTGATGCCATAAAACCATATAATTCCGTGATGTGACTTTCCCATTTGTGATCCTATCTCAGTAGTAAAAGTACCTTTGTCTTTTCAAATATTCTATTCAAATATTATACCACAACACTAGTGTTTATTGGGAAAATTAAGTTGTATAACTAGCTCCAAGAATTTCAGATGTAGTCTGACGGCAATTCATATCCACGATAAGAAGATAGGGGGATATAGGAAAAAGACGTCTCTAATGTTTTTAGGCACATGTGGTGATTGAAGAAATGGTAGACTTGCTAAGGATGTGATTTGGTGTCTTTTTAAGCAAAGTTTATGTCTTGAGCTTATATAATACATAGAATAAAATGATTCCCTTCTGAAGGAGCATACAATTTATTATCCTTACCACTCATTCTGCCAGCATACATACTTTGATGATTTAAGTGTATGAGGTCACCCAAAAGTCAGTTAATGTACCACTAAGATGTTGGGTTGTGGGAGGAAAGCAAACTAATGTCCTTGATGTAAATTGATCATTGAGCTGCAGCATTTCAAGGCAAGAGTGTTGATCTCTTACAAATGCATTGTTATGCTTCCATACTTCAATGTGTATGATAACTGGCTAATCAAGGCTAAATCCTGTACATCAGTATGTAACCCCTGGACACAGAATTGTTCTGCAAGGACAGGAATGCAGGCAAAAACTCTTTGGTTTAGACTCATTTGCTAAAATTGTTCTCTCTCTTCCTGTTGAACATCTCTTTGTTTTTGTCATATTATTTACATTCCTTTTTTAAATATTCAAAAATAGGTTTTTCTTTAACCACTTGTCAAATCAGAGGATTTATCCCCCTTCCTGACCAGGTCATTTTTTGTGTTACGGCACTGCTTTATGTTAACTGACAATTGCGTGGTCATGCAACACTGCACCCAAATTAAATTTATATCCTTTTTTCCCATGGATAGAGCTTACTTTTAGTGGTATTCGATTGTTTGTTTTTATCTTATTTTCTGCGCTATAAAAAAAAATGACGGACAATTTTGAGAAAAAAACAATATTTTTGTGCTATTAGACATGTCCAGAAAAATAAAATTAAAAAATAAAGTTTCGTCATAAATTTAGGCCAAAATGTATTCTGCTACACGTCTTTACTAAAAAAAATCCCAATACGTGTAAATGAATTGGTTTAAGTGAAAGTTATAGTGTTTACAAAGGGCAGTATAGATACTGGAATTTTTTTCTTCTTTACTAGTACTGGCGGCGATGAGCGACTCATAGCGGGACTGCGGCAGGAATTCTGACACTGGGGGAAACTGACTTGGTGTCACTGACATCCCCAGTGACACCAATACAGTGATCAGTGCTAAAAAAAAGCACTGACACTGTACTAATGGCACTGGGCAGGAAGGGGTTAACATGTGGGGCAATTAAAGGATTAACTGTGTGCTGTGTGCTGTGTGCTGTTTCACAGTAAGCTGTCTGTGCTTTCAACTGTAAGCATACTGCTTTGTATAGCTCTGCTATGCAGAGCCATACAAAGCAGTATGCTGGAGCTGACAGGGGAGAGAACTGTATGGTTTACATACAGTTCTTTCCCCCTGTCGGTAATACTAGGTAATCACTGGTTGCCAGCGAGTAATCACCACTCGGGACCTGGTGATTGAAAGCCGAGGCTGTGAACAGCGGCACGGGTTGCCACGCACGCTCCCCCTACCTGCAAATGCGATATCACGTATATATACGTGATTTTGCGCACCACTACCACCCTGTAGCAGTATTTCTGCTATAGGGTGGCGGGAAAGCGGTTAAAGCAGTATAAAACCCAAAAGTAAACATTTAATATATTTCAGCTTACTAATTCTTAGATGTGATGGCTGCGTTAGTTTTCTTTCATAGGCTATCTTTTTACCTGGCATTCAAGCCAGTAGGTCTCTTGTTTTTCAACAGAACAAGTTCTCCTGCAAATATAACAGGCAGTGTGTTGTTTACTGGAAAGTGCAAAGATCAGGTGCAGCTCTGCATAGAAACCAATCATCTTCCAGGTTTGATTGGCAAGTTAGAAGCTGATTGGCTACCATGCAGAGCTGCACCAGATTCTAAGGCTACGTGCACACTAGCTTTGTCAGCAGGTGTCAGACATGCGTTTGGGAAACGTTTTTAACGCTTCTCAAACACCTATGAAAATTCTGCACATGGCAGCACACAGTGCTGTTCACACGGAAGCAATAGCGTCGCGTCACGGCAAAACTGACGCCTTGGGTCGAGTCAGCAGGAGTTGAAGCCTCCAATTCAAGTCTATGGTTCCGCTCCACAAACGCCTGCCAGGCGTTTGCGGTGCGGTAGCAATGCGTTTGCAGAGCGTTAATACCATTTAACTTCACTATAGGAGTTTGTGATGCGGTTTTAACGCTTTGCAAACGCCTATCAACCGCCTCAAAATCGCACATAGGGCATTTTGGGAGCATTTGAGGAACGTTAAAAACGCTTCACAAACGCCTGTCTAACACCTGTCAAACGCTACAGGGGCGTTTGGCAAGAGTTAGAAACAAAGTCAAGTGTGAACGAGCCCTAAGAGCACCAGTTTAATAAATCCCCCCCCCCCTTAGAGTGTTGTGACAACCTATTTACCATTGACAGGGGTGCTTACAATGATCAGATTGTATTTATTCCTGTAAAACCTTTATGCGAAAAGGGAAAAAAACTATAATTGCTTGTCTAACTGCACTGTGAGCTGGTGTTTAGCTTCAATTTGTTACTATATCTAAACCTGCTAGTACATCTAACACTCCCCTCCTCCCAGAATGAGAATGCTGTTGTCCAAAGGTGCTCCCTGTGCTCCTTCATCCAGAGTGGGAGCACTCTAATACAGGAAGCATGTCACTGGCCAGATCACTAGGGGAAAATATAGGAAAAAGCCTAAAAAATAAAACTAGTATAGACACTGCATCTAATGATTAGCAAGCTGCAATATTTTACATTTTGGGCTTTGGGTTTAATACTCCTTTAAAGATGGTCATTGTGATATGTTCTTGCTGTTGTCCACATGTATAGCACCATTTACAGGGGCCTTTTATTGTCTGAAAGCACTGAGAACTCTTGAAATACTATATACAATGCATACACTACTTCCTGATATTATAACCTTTTGAATCTTTCCTTCCTTCTGTTCATTTAGGGAGCAGATTGCATCCGAACCTCATCAGATGGACCCCTTCGGGTGAGTGTCAGTATATATTGCAGCAGTCATAAAATGCCAAATACATTACTTAGAAGTGTCACACTGTAGTTTATGAATGATTTATTACCTGAAACTAATTACTTTATCATTTGTTGCTAGTTTGGAGTAAAACATATACTATACCCCATTTTTATAAACCTTTTTACAACATAATTACTATTGATTTTTCCTTTTTAATTTTACATAGTGTGCTGAGGGTGTAAAAGGAGAGAAAGGACAGCAAGGGGAGGTGGTGAGTAATTAAGATATGCCATTTTTGCTAACTAGCATTGTTCCCTGTGTTTGTATTGCTGTGTATGTAAAGCCAAACCTTTTTTCTTCATTTTAATTTTGAATATAATGTTGGCGGGTTTGAACCCCTGCCTGTGCCCCCACCAGGACAAAACAGTTTTACAGGAACAGGGAGGGAGGGAAAACCATCCAACGGGTAAACCTGTTCAATGACAGCTGTCGATTAGGGAAATTCCACTTATTTGGGAGAAATCTCCTTACTTCCTGTTGTGTCTCTGCAATAGGAAGTGAACAGAAATCTCCCCAACAGGACAGAGACAAAAGACAGGTGACCTAACTATTTCCTACCAAAAAAAGTTTTGTTTTACACACTTTAACCAATATAACATGTACAACAAGCATGTTCCATGTTACTAGGAATATGGATTGAAGCCTATAGCCACTTTTCTTAAACTCCATTAAAACATAAAGTGTAGCGCCAAACATATGATAGTGAAACTAAAATGTGTCATAACAAATATATGTCCATAATATCAAAAGACAATGGTGCAAAAAATTTTTTGTAAATAATGTCCATCCACCACCATAAAGTGCTCTTGCTTGCAGCAAAACAATTAAATTCAAAATTTCCATCACCGTCTCCCAGTGAATTGAAGGCTCACCAGAAATGATGGCTGCCACTACAACAGCATAAATGCCCATGTGTTTAAACAAGGGTTCCAAGGGCACATATATCTTGACATGAGACTCTGTTGGTGGGTGTCATTCTGTCTAGCTGAGCTGTAGTAAAATAAAGCTCACCAGGAACAAATAGACTTCCAGTAGTGTAGTATTTATTAAAAACCAACAGAGTAAAAAACAAATAAAGCAAAACGAAGCTTACATAAACAGCTGCTGATGCCCAGAATCGCGCAGCGGCGTGACGTCAGCACTTTAAACTCCTCTCCAACGGGTTTCGGCCAATAAGACATTATCATAGGGTGTTAGCTGCTTTACACTCTTAGTCAGCGCAGATATTGTTTATATTATTTTATCTTAAACTCCATTGCTTGTGTTTTTATATATGCTAAGAATTTCTAGGAATTATTTTCATTTTCATTTCATGCAAATGGCAACTACAATACATTGCTGTTATACTTACAGATATAGCAAGGGGGGCATTAGTGTTTTATGAAAAATACTGCATGTTAGCCATACATTTTCTGTATACCCTGGCCTTGAAAAAGCTGGCCTATATTCAGTTCCTTTATTTTATCACTAGAGGGTGCTAGGGGCAGTCGCATTTAGCTTTGAACCCACTTTGCAGCATCTAACCTGGAGTACACCACACTTAGTACAATCCGTCTTAGCCAAATCTGCACCCCATTATATACTAAATAAAATGTGAGATATACAGATTCTCAATTTAAAATCCTTTTATACCTCTAGCAGTAATACAGACAACACTTCCCAGATTTCATTACATTTTTAAGGGTTTTTGATCTGTGTTATATTGATATATTGTTATATAGAAAATATGTGATCTGGATTACATTGATATATTGTTACATATAAAACACAGAATCTCAATTTAAGTTCCTTTTATACCTCTAGCAGTGATAAAAACAACACTTCCCAGATTTCATTACATTTTTTTGATCTGTGTTTTTGATCCGAATGATATCAATATATCATTACATTCAAATATATGCTCTATAATTTCACATATGTCAGTTCAGTTTAAACAAGTACAGATATTATTATTATTATTATTATCATTATTATTATTATTAATAATAATAATAATAATAATAATACTATATTAATAATATTACTACTAATAAAAAATAACTGAACTGAACTGCAGAGTAAATACTGTTGTGGTTCATTACATTTTCTTTTGTGGTGACTGACAACAGCTGATTTTAGGGGTTCTATTTAAAAAAGTTTTCTCCCAGGATTCACACAGCTTTAACCCAAAGTTCACACTTTTTTTCACATTGGAAAATTGTGTGGATCTTGTGTGACAAATGTATAAATAGACCCTTCAACTGCCACATTGTTTAGTAGATATTTTTTTGCAGGGGTGATGTCCTTATTTTCTTAATTTGTTCATAGTTATTTACTTTTAATACCAGTTTAGAATTATAGTCTATCACGTCATTGTTCACCAGAGATTAGGATTGTATCAAGTGCGTTACTAATAATGTTAATATGCTTCACAGTTGTTCATAAACAGCTTTAGACAATAACATCTGTGGCGTGTTTTTTGCCACCTGTTTCTAATGCTTCCTGTCTTGTAAACAACAAAGGGATGTGAAATTTCTTCCCGAAAGGGAGGAACATGGTATTTTAGATATCTGTTACTGTAACAAGTGCCTTTGTTGGAAGGATTGCCCTCTATTCTTGTTCTGATGAAACTCAGATATTTAGATTTTCTCTCACTTGGTCATAAGGACAAAAAAAAGAGAGTGAATTTCTCCAGTGGGACAAAGACAGCAGTAAAAAAAAATCTGTCAGGAAGCCATTTTTTTTTTGTTGGATACAGTAGGCAAGGCTAAAATCCCAGATTATTCTTTGCTTTCTCTGTCGTGCTGGGGAGATTTCCCTTACACTTCTGACCTTGAAAAGCAAATGGAAGAAAGTCTCCCCAAAGTGAGGGGAATTCCCGTTTCGGAATGTTGTCACCAGAACATTGTCCTCATTGAAAGATTTACCCTTACATTTTTGTTCTGGTCACAACTTTAACATTTTTGTTCCCCCCCCCCCCTTTCTGTCACAATGACAATAGCCACCTGTACAATTAGAAGTATGAATCTTCCTATCTTTAAGATCAGGTTGTACTATTCCTTTTTCTCAGTATTAGTACTCCTTTATTTTATTAACTCTGTAGGTAATAAGTAGCTTGCAAAAATAAAAATAAACAAAAACTATTTTGAGCTGTATGGAATTTTTTTAACTTCTGATTATCAGAGCATGGATGTCTTTGTTCAAGGGTCAGCATTTGATGCAGAGGGCCATAAGCAAAAGGTTCAAGCCCATATGTTAGAGTACAGCATCACTCTTACCCTATAGGAACATCTGCTAACTAGGAACTTCTTGCATGTCCACCTTACTATGCTTGCGCTCATCATTGATTGCTCAAAGGCCAAATTTCATCTGGTTAATGGAAAGCTGCCTTCTGAGGACTTTTTACAGGTTCACAAGACAGTACATTCACCCCCCTCTATATAACACAAAGAATGAAAGATATTGCATTACTTATTAAATATTACACAAGTCAGCTTTGCTCTTTCAACCAAACAAGAGTTTGTTTTTCTTAAAAGTTACTTTTTGATTTACTAATCTTGTATCCCAAAACCGACTGATTATCTTCTTCACAAAAGGGTCCAAGAGGATATGAGGGACCATCTGGGCCAGAAGGAGAGAAAGTAAGCTACATTTGTTTTTACTGTGCTATATAAATATATATATACATTCAGCCAAAAATTTCTTTCTTCATTAAATTGTTGTATTATTTTATCTAGGGACAAAAAGGTGAAAAGGGAGATTTAGGATATAAAGGATCTTCTGGTGCTCCTGGTCGGGATGTAAGTAACAGATATATACAGTACTCTGGTGGGGTAATTTAATAAATCTTCATTGGTCATGTTTATCAGATCAAACCTACCATATCATCAAACATCCAATGGAAAGAAGAGAAAATTATAATGGGAATAATATATTGTGTTTTTCCTATCCCTTCAGAAATTGGAATTGATAGGACTATTACTACACCCAAACTGCACTGATG
This sequence comes from Staurois parvus, assembly GCF_062004578.1. Taxonomy (NCBI): domain Eukaryota; kingdom Metazoa; phylum Chordata; class Amphibia; order Anura; family Ranidae; genus Staurois; species Staurois parvus. Next base: position 4,745,955 of record NW_028317941.1, read on the forward strand.
AGGGCTTGGAAGCCTCTGTTTATTCTTACTATGTTTGCAGAGGCTTCTAGTAACACTCCATATAAACAGGGGGTCACTGGGGTCTTACCACACATGTACCAAGGCACATTAAGCTATTATTGTGATTCAACAATGACTTAATAATTTGTTAGGGCACACTGTTACATGCCATTATCATACTGAAAATGAATAAAACTGACTATTCAGTTACAGTATGTATTTACAGCAATATGACTGAAACAAAAATGTTGTTTATGTACTCATAGCCGCAATGAGAGGAATCTATATGTATAATTAATGGCTATTGCATGATTTGGTGGTATATTTAGAAGATTACTAGACACTTCATGTGCCTTTTATAATGGGTTTTGGCCTTGAGAGGGCACATTTCATACTTTCTCACTGCTCATTTCTAATGTAGCTTATAACCAGTGAATAATGTCCTTTCTATCCTTGCAATTGAAGAGGAACTATTATTCTGTCCTTGAAAAATGTCTTGTCTGTGCCTTTCACTACTTCATGTTAATTGCCAGCACACTTTACATTGAGCAGTTCAGGAAAAGTACCCATTGCATTGTAGAGCAGGGCTTGTGGATGACGAGTAGTTGCACATACTGTAGATTCCAGTTGTTTAAAGTGGTATTAAACCCAGAAACAAAAATGTAATATATAGTAGCTTACCAATCCTTAGATGTGATGGTTTCAGCTTTTAGGCAGCCCATCTATTTGAATGGGCAACCTAACATACCATAATGGACCAAAAGCCATGTATGCAAGTTATCTATGCAGCATTATCAGCAGCAAAGCACATCACGCTGAACAGCAGTGAGTTGCCGCACATTACACAGCAATACAGGTATACCGGGGTACCATTCAGAATGACTAACACCCGATCGCAACAACGCACATAACATCCCTTAATAAGGATGCAGACACCAGTAAAAACCAGACAGACATTGTAAATTTTCCTTGCTCTATCCAAAATAAAAGAAAACCTCTTGGTTGGAAATGGCAATTAAAAAAGTCCAAGCCTAGAAAATATTGCACTGTATTAATTATGACTTCACTTTAATTTCCATGGAGTTTTTCAGTCCTCAGTGGAGGCTGCAAAGGTGCATGCCCAGCTGACAAATGACATTAATTTCATATTTATTGACTAGGTAATGCTGTCCCTTACTTATGGTGCAAAAGTCTGCAAAAAACACATTGTGGTTAGAAGATAATGTATACATTATGAAACTGTACATGGTTTATACAGCTGTGCTTTCTATTATCTAGGGCAGGCCAGGTGAAATCTGTGTTGTGGGACCAAAGGGTCAAAAGGTAAGTGAATACTTAAAGTGGAGATAAACCCCCCAAAATGGAATATATTGCTGTCTACCAGTTCTTAGACTTAGGTTGCTGAATTTGTTTTCATTTTAGGGCTTAATTTATTTTCACCTGGTGATTGTGCCACTAACACACTTTGGAAGTTATTTACAAAAACTGGAATGTGCAAAATCTGGTGCAGTTTGCATAGAAAGCAATCAGGTTCCAGGTTTTCGCTGTTTGTAAGAAGCTGATTGGCTACCATACTCAGCTGCACCAGATTCTGAGTGTTCCAGCTTTAGTTAATCTTCCCCTTTCTATACTAGTAAGTGTACCACTGCCCCCTTGAATTTTGGGTCCCCCTTTAGTCCTGCACTGCCAGTCAGTTAGCATTTTCCACTCAGCTTTCATCCACAGACAGAAATTAGACCTTAAGCGTTGTATTTTGTTGTTTTATCGAGAGGATTAAACTTGGATGGGGTAAAGGGGTGTATAGGATGCACAAGGCAACTGAAGTCTGATGACAACTTCCTGAAATATTCACAGTTTCTCTACTCTGACACACAGTCTCTGTTGGAGTGCTAGCCAGCAGTTCCAGTTGAACTACCCCAGACTCTAGATGAACTCCTCTTCACCCAGCAATCTGAAGGTGTTCTTCCTGAGCAGGGGATCTGGCTCCTGTTCCCTTAAATAAGGTGCACAGTCACTAGCAAGGGGCTAATCTGGTTTCCCACCAGAGTGCTCCTTCCCCTATCTGTCCAAGGGGTGTAGATGTACTCATTCAGATCCTCTCCTGTACAGCTTGTGTAATAACTGCTGCTGCTACCAGGCCTGTCAGCTGGGTTTCTCCTTCCTTGCAACACAGGTGGTCCTCTCTCAGGGGACCAGTGACTCCTGAGGTTTCCTCCTTTCCAGCTCCAGGCTCGCAGGCAGGGCCCATCCCAGAAGGCCTCCTGGCAGCCTTCCTTCTCCAGCCTTACATCTTCCTGCTTCTCACTTCTCTCCCACCACCAGTCTATAAATCCTGCTACTGAACAAACTCTAGCACCTTTTAAGGGAGCCCAGCCCCTTGCCAAGCCTCCTCTTGGGGATTGGCTGAGGTCCTTCAAAGGTGCAGCCAAAAAACTCAGATCCACCCACTGCCTCCAAGGCCCTCCTCCGCAAGCCTCAGAGCAGGGGTAAATTCCAGAGGGCTGGCCTGCAGGGTCTCTCAGTCCTGACACAAATTTGACCCACTGGCTATTGCACCTGAGCTGCTATTCAGCTTCTCTCTAACCGTTAGGGATCTAGCTCCACCTAGTGTAACTAGGAGGGTGCTACATAAGAAAGCGCTTACATACCCTACTGTATAAGGCTACAAGATAAACTCATGATTTATTTATGGCTATCTATGCTAGAGAAGTTGAGTTCATATGCAGAAGCGAGGTTTGAAAATTGGAGAGAAGTTAGAGAACTGAAAAAAAGGTTAATTTAACACTTTAAAATACATATTGAATACAAAGATAGATATATAGATATGTTTTAGGGATGATGTACTCCAAACTGCATGGCAAGTCAGAGCATATAACATGTGTGCTCTGCCATGTGTGATTGTGCAATGCAGTGCATTGATATAACCTATTGCAGTTCTCTCTCTGTTTTTTTCTTGCTTCTATGTAATTCTATGCGCTTCAGAGCATTGTACACTGGCTCTCTGGAAAAGTCTATTTGCCTTAGCTTTGCATTAGGACTGCTTTGGACAACGAGCTGCCAACAGGGCTGGTGTGAACCAGCACTAAAGCAGCACTCATTAGGATTTCATTTCAAAAACAATTCTGTCAGTTCAGAAGCATGCCATGTCAGAATAGATTGTTAGAATCAAATGTAGCCCCAGATAATTGTCTGATATCTCTTGCACGACTGAGTCTGCATTTTCTACTGTGTTATACTTAATTTTTAAAAAGTGGAATGGGCATCTGTAATTTATGATATGGAAAAACCCAGACAGCTAAAGAAAGTTATAAAAGGTGAGTAATATATGCTATACACTGGCTTGTTTAATGGAGTAGGGTGTCTGCTGTACAGTAAAATCACATATGCTGTAAAGCATTTTCCTACATTTTCCACAGGATATATTTTTCAGTGAAAACTATATACATTATATATATACACTATATTGCCAAAAGTATTGGGACACCCCTCCAAATCATTGGATTCAGGTGTTCCAACCACCTCCATGGCTACAGCTGTATAAAATCAAGCACCTAGGCATGCACACTGTTTCTACAAACATTTGTGAAAGAATGGGTTGCTCCCAGGAACTCAGTGAATTCAAGCGTGGTACCGTGATAGGTTGCCACCTGTGCAATACGTCTATCCGTGAAATTTCCTTGCTACTAAATATTCCACGGTCAACTGTTAGTGGTATTATAACACAGGAGAAGCAACTGGAAGCAACAGCAATTCAGCCACGAAGTAGTAGGCCATGTAAAATGATAGAGTGGGGTCAGCACATACTGAAGCGCACAGAAGGTACCAACTGTCTGCAGAGTCAGTAGCTAAAGACCTCCAAACTTCGTGTGGCCTTCAGATAAGCACAACAACAGTGCATAGAGAGTTTCATGGAATGGGTTTCCATGGCCGAGCAGCCTTACATCATCAAGTGCAATGCAAAGCGTCGGATGCAGTGGTGTAATGCATGCTGCCACTGGACTCTAGAGCAGTGGAGAGGTGTTCTCTGGAGTGACAAATCACTCTTCTCTATATGGCAATCCAATGGATGTGTCTTGGTTTGGCAGTTGCCAGGAGAATGGTACTTGTTTGACTGCATTGTGCCAAGTGTAAAGTTTGGAGGAGGGGGGATTATGGTGTGGGGTTGTTTTTCAGGGGATGGGCTTGGCCCCTTAGTTCCAGTGAAGGAAACTCTTAAGGCATCAGCATACCAAGACATTTTGGACAATTTCATGCTCCCATCTTTTTGGGAACAGTTTGGGGATGGCCCCTTCCTGTTCCAACATGACTACGCACCAGTGGCAAGCAAGGTCCATAAAGACATGGATGAGCGAGTTTGGGATAGAACACCTTTGGGATGATTAGAGTGGAGACTATGAACCAGGCCTTCTCGTCCGACATCAGTGCCTGACCTCACAAATGTGCTTCTGGGAGAATAGTCAAACATTCCCATAGACACACTTCTAAACCTTGTGGACAGCCTACCGAGAAGAGTTGAAGCTGTTAGAGCTGCAAAGGGGGGGCCAACTCAATATTGAACCATATGGACTAAGACTGGAATGCCATTAAAGTTCATGTGCGTGGAAAGGCAGGCGTCCCAATACTTTGGCAATATAGTGTGTATATATATATATATATATATATATATATATATATATATATATATATTTCTTGCAAAGAAATTCTGTTCATATCACTGGGTTGAATAGGACGTGTTGTGGAATATTGGGTAATACTTTTCTTTTCCTTCCTGCATTAGGGAGAAACTGGAATTGTAGGCCCTGAAGGATTGGCAGGAGAACCAGGACCTCCAGGAAAGCCAGGACTCCCTGGGATTGGATTACCAGGCAAACCTGTAAGTTCACAGTTTTCTGTATTCTCAGAACATTCTTCTTTCATTCTTCTTTTCATATCCTGCCAGTGAATCTTCTGTAATCCCTCAGTGCTGACAGACAGGATTGGAGCTTGCAATCATTGATCGTGATTGTTGGTTTCTCTGTGGAGGATATTTCAGCTAGCAGACATTTCAAGTTGTATTTTAACACAGCTTAATTGGCCAGTTAAACTAAATGCCATATATTTAAAAAGCTTTTTACTACTGAAGATAAAGGAAATAAAGTTGTATTTGAAAATACAATATTCAGAACACAGCTGTTTCCTGACCAGTAGGAGATACTGTAAGCAGCACTGGGTGAGCATTTTTCAGTGAAAGATGATACTGTATGTCAGTAGACCGCCATTAGCTTCAAAGCAAATGCAAACACATGACAAAATATATCCATATACTTATTTGTGATTGTCATTAACAGTCATAAATTATATTAGAATATACTAAGGAATTAAGAGGCCATGTATTCTTGAGGCTAATGAAAACCCTTGTATGCTTTAAGTTGAATTCCAGCTTTGCCTTCCATCTTGCACAGTTATACTACTCTTGTACTAAAATTGCTTAGTCCCATTTGTGAGCTTCTCATGGTGTATATTATAAGCTATAGCAAGTCAAATAAAGACTGTCTCATTTCCTGGATGAATTACATCCATCATTATCAAGCCCTTCATTCCGAAGCCTGACAGTCCCTGGCCCAGCCACGTCTGTCATTAGATTTCAATTCTTTCAAACCTGAATTCTTATCATCACATGTGGCTGTTACCTAGAAATGGTCAACATGAAAATGCAGTTTGCCTAGGAATGGCTACTCCAGACTGACATCCACCCATCAGGGCATTTTGATATTAGCATAACTCCTCAAAAAATCAGCCTCCAGTTTGCAGTAGGGCTTAGGCTCTTGAGAGAAGTACAAAAGCAGTGTGCTATGATGTTTTCAGGAAGGTATGTAAAGCACCCTGTAAGAGGGGCTCTCCTACCAGCCATGATCTGCTTGAACTGAATAAAGATGGATAGAGACCCAGTGGGGTCACTGGGCCTAAAATAAGTTGTGTAATGAAATCAGGTTTTATTTTAAAATGTCATTATTATGTTGATGAGAGTGTCAGGGAAGGCAAAATATAAGCAGATTAAATTTCAGTTTAATAGTCCATTGCAGAAGTATATTAGCTGTTATAAAATGCTAAAACTTGCACACAGATACAGCTAACTAGCCCCAATAGACGGAGACTGACAGATGTTGAAAGGCATTAAAAGATACAGAAGACTGGCAAACTCTGATAGACACATATCACTGTAGGCACAGAAATGGACATACAGACAAAAGCTGTCTTTTAGACACGGAAAAGGCAGCTGGACACTAATTTGCTTACATACCTTGGCAAATGTTCAGGTAAAATTAAATCCAGCTCCTCTTATAGCATGCCAATCCACACTACCTTGGAAAACTGCTTTGTTTGTCCGAAAGCCTATCTGAAAGTAAGTAAGGCTTTGCAATAGTTACCATGTTGGGCTGGTTATAGTACTGACTGAAAATTCATGTGCATCTAAACTAAAGTATACAATAGGTGTTTGATTCTAACTGTTACTAAACTAGCTTTTAACATGCATCTGTATCTTACATATAAAACAAATTATTTGATGGTATCCTATCTATGTTTCAGGGTGATCCAGGTGGTCCTCCTGGCTCCACAGGTGAAAAGGTAAGAGGCATTTGCTAAGGACATATTTTTCAGTCAGTAACATGTATGAGCACTAAAATTTGCTGTAAGCTCAGTATTACAAGCAGAAATTACAATAGGGCCCACTCTTCCACAGTTCTTCAATGAATTGCTTGGAAAATGGACACCCTTTACTCTCTAGGCCCCAGTACAGGTGAATAGCCAACAGCTCATCTCCAGGTATCAGATGTGTTGTGTGCTGACATTAAACAAAAAAAATACTAACATACAGCCATGTACTTAATGATCACAGAACACACTTAACAGACTGTTCCAACAATGTAACACTACAATTAATGTTTAAATAATTCACAAATTCCGTATTGTTTTTAGGGTACATCAGGAATTCCAGGCAGAGATGGTGCTGTGGGAAAATCGGTAAGTATCTCCAACACACTTGTTTGCCATATTTACTAGATTGTTTTTTCTGACTTTATGCAGCAGTACTATAGGGTTTACATTATTAAAGAGTTCACATTTCTGCATTCACATTTGTGTATCTAAAAGCTATTGGGTCCTGGGGAAACACCTAGTCAGGGACACCACTATTGTGTCTTTATAAAGTACTCTGATACGGTTTAACCAACAGATTGTTACTGAGCCTAAGAGTAACAAACTTTATACATGTCTAAAAAACATTAAATGCTTATTTATTATGTTTTGCTATCTCAGTTTATCGTCTGAGGATAGTTTTTCAACTTTATGTTTGGCACATTTCTGTATCGCTACGTAAAGTGTTTCACTGTGAAATTTGAACATGTTTAAAACTGGTGCTTGTTCTGTAGGCATTCCTATTTGTATGTGAACAAAAAAATATCTTAAGTAAATAAAGAATGTTAAAAAAAACCCCAAACATTAAAGCAGAACTAAACCCTCTTATCCTTTTTTGAAAAGGAAGCTGCCATCTTGGCCTCTGTTTGATCTGCAACTGCCACGGTGCTGCACATGTGATCAGTTATGACACCAGCCATTTGATAGTTTGACAGTTTGATTGAGAGCACATGCAAATGTGACAGTTAGCATTGCGGCATGCTGGGAATGTATTTTTTTTTTTTAAATCGTTAAATTGATGGGTTTAGTTACACTTTAAGGGAAAGGAGATCAAAAAAATAAAGAGATGCTGAGATTTTTCCATGTAATTAGCAATGTCAGCAGAGCATAAGGAGTGTCAGTTATGGATCCTGTAGACCTCATGAGCCCAGAAGCAGTTGCCCCGTGTGACCTTGGATATTTGCACCATGTCTTAAATCACACAAAACCATGTGCTATGAATGCTTACTATGAGCTGGACACGAGCACTACTTTGTACACCATTTTATCAAGTCTTCAGACTTTCAGAAAGTGTACTAATTTAGAAAGGTCCACTTGCCCACATTCACAAAAGTGGAACGCTTGTTCTACTACTTACATTTCTAATATAAGAAAGAAAACACATTTAAGTGCTTATATATTTTAGTCTTTTAACAAGAGATAGCTAAGTTTGCTGTAAAGGTTGATAGTATTTCAAAGTGATATCAAAACATTTACCTAAGAATATTAGCTCATTTATTGAAACTGATTAATATCTGTTTTTTTTCACAGGGTAAACCAGGTGTATCAGGGCTGAAAGGAGAGAAGGTAAAATTGTACTGTGATCATGCATGTTTCATACATACCACTATATAGCTAAGTTTAAATTATTTCCAATGTACATTTACATAAGTTGCTGAGTGTTTTCAGTGATATATATATATTTCTGTTTGAGTTTATAAAACTTTTGTTTTCTGTTACAGGGTGAACCATGTGAAGTGTGCCCATCTGTAAATGCTGATGGAACGCCAGTTATTAGTGTACCTGGAATCAAAGGGGAGAAAGGGCAATCAGGTCTTCCTGGAATTGGAGAGCAAGGAAAGCGAGTAAGTAACGACAAGAAAGCCAGGTAAAAGGGAATATAGAGAAACCAGTTATTTTAAAACTGTAAGTGGTTATTAAAAATGCTGCATTCAAATAAATGAATTCTTTAGATTATTACAAATAAATTAGTTATTTCCAAACTGACTGTTGTGACGTTGAGTGATTTTATTTGGTGCCAGGGGCCTAATGTAGTCATTCTCAGCACAGGGCTTTTATTGCTGAAAACAAATATAAAAAAAGTATCATTTCCCAAAGTGTCCTTAACATCCTAGCATTACTAACCCCAAAGCACAAGCAAACACTTAACTCTTCTTTAAGGGCTGCCATCGGAAATTAAAGGACCCTTTACTAAAGAAACTTGTGTCCATTATTCACTGTTACGTGTAGTTCACTGTACTATAACAAATCGTCGTATAGGGTTTTTGTTTTTTTACAGTTTATAAGAAACCCCAAAATGACAAACTTCATAAAGAAACAATTTGATAATGTCTCATTTTACTATATTTCTTTTCAACTTCAGATTGTATTTTAGATGCAAAAACTCTTGACACTGAGCAGTTAAGCCTTGTCAGTTTAGGTAATTACTCCTCTCTCTGTTGACCTAAAGGTCAAATTACCTAATATATTTTTAGACTGTGATCCTCTCTTTCCTTTTACTCCTTTGTTTAAGTATTGATGTAAACTATGGATGACTGAGGTCACTCCTGAAAGATTTATGCCAAACCCCTACAGGAGAAATGCCTTTAGTGCATAGAGTGCATGAACCCTTAACACTTAAAGTAAACCCTAAAATGAACCCTTAACTCAACTGCCCTCTAAAAATTAATCCATTTACCCTGTTACCTTAACTTAAAGTGGTAGTGATGTCTTTTGTTCAAGTTGTACCTACTGTACTAGTAAGCCTATAATAAAGCTTATCTGTAGGTACTGTGAATGTCTCCTAAACTTGCAATGTTTAGGAGATATTCACAGAGCATGCAGCCAGTGACATCACCAACAAAGGAACGGCATAGCCGTGCAAGACCTTCAGAGCCCATGCTGCAGCCGAGGGCTCCCACACACATTCATACGCCCGGAGCATGCAAATCCAGAAGAAAGACCAGGTGAAGATGGCAGCGCTGGGGAGCTGTGACAGCCCTGCTCTGGAGGGCTCCGTGTAAAGGTATGTCTATCACAATGTACTAGTGTGTAGTGCATACTAGTACATTATGAGTTAAACCTGCAGGGCCCCATTTTTTTTTTCTGGTGGTTTACTACCACTTTAACCATGTGCTTTTAAAGCCAAAACTTGTTTCTATGTAATACACTCCTAGTTAGCTAGGGGAGCTCTAGCTTTAATTGTCAAACAGGGGCTGAGCAGCAGCCCAGGTGCAACAGTCAGAGGGAGTTTAAATTTGGATCAGAACTGGGAGGCTCTACAGGCCAGCCCCTCTGGAATTTCCCCCTGCTCTAGAACTTTGGAGAAAGGTCTTGGGTGGATCTGAGGAGAGTGGCTGGCTTGTACTCTTAGGGGATCCTGGCCAGTCTCCAATAGGAGGCTTGGCAAGGGGCCAGGACAACCTTTATGAGTAGCTGAGCCTGCTCAGCAGCAGGAGAGTTTGGGTGGAAGTTGGAGAAGTAGGCTGAAGTGCAGGAGCCTGGGAGAGTGTTCAGATGTGAGAGAGGCCCACCTACAGGCAGAGGAGATGGACAGGAAGAAAGCTTGCACCCTTAGCAGCCCCCTGAGAGAGAACCACCTGAGCAGCAGAGGAGGAGCCACCCAGGCCTGGTAGCAGCCACCGAATCAATAGCAGCACAGGAGAGGGACAAGTGAGTAAACCTACACCCCCTGGGCCAGATAGGAGAAGGAGCACTATGGTGGGAAACCAGATTAGCTAACCTGTTGGGACTGTCTTTCTTTTAAAGTGGCAGGACTGGATCCCTTGTCCAGGGATTTCCTTCAGGCAGCCAGATCGAGGAATATTTGGTGTCTGGAGAGGTCCACTGGGAGATGCTGGCTAGCTCTCCAACAGAGACTGAGTTGCAGTAGACTTGTAAATAGTTCCAGGAAGTTCATCGGTTCCATTGGGCATCCCGTATACCCCTTTCCTTATCCAAGTTGATATCCCCCTAATAAAATATCAAAAATAAGCTCAAGGACTTATTTCTAACTCTTGGATGCAAGTTGTTGTGGAAATGCGTATTGCCTGGCTGTGCAGAACTATAGGGGGATCCAAAACTTCGGCAACTCCTAAGGGAGTAGTGCTACATCTAGTTTTGCATAGAGTAAGGTATAGTTAAAACCCCTGTCAAGTTTTTATTGCTCTTTATGTCCTAGCTGTGGAGATTCACCCTCTCTATTTACCAGGCTAACCATTGTCACCAGGGCAGAAAGTGAGGCTATATCCAAAATTATGAGTTGTCACAGGAACACAATGTGACAGGCAGGGGCGAACTGACAACTCATGGGGCCCCCAGGCAATAGGGAATCATGGGGCCCCTGTGTCCTTGCCCAAACTCAAAAAACTTGCCCAAACTATGAAAAAGGTACCAGGGGCATCTCAAAGGGCCCCCTACTGACCCCGGGCCCTCGGGCAGTGCCTGAGTTTCCAAATGGTCAGTCTGCCCCTGGTGACAGGAAATCTTCCTTTAAGGACACCTGTTTCAGTGACTAAGTGGGAACGTCCCCATAAGAATAAGGATATTTTTTATTGTCATTCAAAAAATGTGTTATACATGAACGGAACGAGATAAGGTAACTGCACTGCAGTGCACCGCCAGTTCCTCTTACTTTTTGTTGTTTCTTTGGGATAGGAAGTAATGGCAGATCTCTATAAAGGGACCCAGACAAGAAAAAAAAAGGGGCCTTAACCATTTCCGACGCTCTCCAAAATTAAAAAAAGGTTTAAGCTTTACTTACACTTTAACACTAACTTTTGCAACAACAAACGTACCTTATTCTGTGCCTTATGCCCTGGCACCAAAAAACAACAGTTGCACTAAAAATAACTAACAATGCTGATCTGTGGCCATTGAAAATTAAAAATAGGAAGGCCAATTGCTTTTATGCAGGGCTTAGGAAAAAAGATTATCTAGTAGTTTACTCATACACTGTTTTTTTTAAGATGTCCCTGTTTATTTTTTTCATATTTCTATTCATATATCTTTTTTAGGGTGAAAAAGGTGAACGAGGGACTGAAGGTGAACAGGTATACTGACTTTATTTGGCAAGGAATATCCTCAACATCTTCTCTTGGTCATTGAAGCTACTGTATATATATACTGCTTTACTCTTCCAATTACAGCATTCTAGTTAGTTATGGGGAATAAACCAGAGATATTTTTATATGTCTGCTACTAAAATGAAAATAATCTATAAAGGATATCTAAAGTCAAAAATTAAAATATAATATTTTGCAGATGATTCGTCCTTAGTTGTGGTGGCTGCATTAGTTTTTTTAAGACTTTTTCTTTCTTAAATTTCATCTGGTGATCCTGCCTGTAGTACACTTCCGTTCTAAGGTGGCAGCACAGTGAAAGTACAGAAAATACCCATTGACCTCGCCAGAATCCAATGCCCATGTAATTTCCTGTGCACTCGAATGAAATATCAAACAACCTTACAAGTCTTTCCAGCTACAAATCAAGAAAACCTAGTGTGACAAGCATGGCTTCTTCCCTACATGCAGTGGAGCGAGTGAGCGTTGTCACTATACGACAGGAAATGTGTTACTGGCACGATCACTAGGTGAAAATAAAAGAAAGATATCTTGAAAAAGAATTCTAATGCAGCCACCACATCTAAGGACTTATAGGTTGTAACATATAAAATATAAATTTGTTTTTGGGTTTGCTTACGCTTTTAAGCCGACTGTTTCAGTTCAGTTGGAAGCACTGTAAGCCTCTTTTTATCAAAGAATGTTGACTGGATGTTTTTGGCATATCTTGATCCATACACTTTGATGAAAGTGAGCTGTTATTGAATTCTATGCCTATAAGCATGTTTGATAGGGCAGTGCAAAGGCCAATGTGGACAAGCAAAGTGTAATATTCCATAACATCCATATTTTAATTTACTGAAACCAGATCATTGAAAGGAAAGTTAAACTATAAGTTAAAACTATAATTTTACTGTATAGAATTTTATTATTAGGAGATTGTAAAACTCACTTTTCACTTTAAAAAAAGAAGTCTTGGCTGTATTAGTAGATGTAAGAGGTGCAAAGCCACTGAGCAAATAATCTTACCAACTTGCCTTTCTTATTTAAAGCTCACCAGCCCACATCTGTTTATATGTCCATTTACAGTATATGTACATGACATATACTATTAATGCTTTTGTACAGGAATAAATGACAGCGTATTATTGTAGTGTTTATTTTGTCCTTATCTAAATTATGGGCTGATCCTAATTTTTACAACCCGGTCCATGACCTCTTTATCACTAACTCCTTTAAGCTACTTGTTCTTACTGAAACCTGGCTTCATGAACACAGCACTGCTTCTCCTCTTCCCTCTCCCATGGTGGCCTTCTTTGGACTCACTCACTCAGACCCAGTGGATAGAAGGGAGGTGGAATGAGTATCCTCCTATCCCCACGAAGCACCTTTTAGGCTCTTCACTCTCCTCCCTCTCATCATTTGAAACTCACTGTATACCTCTATTTTCTCCAATTTATTTAGGAATTACTGTGATCTACTGGCCCCCTGGACCAGTATCACCTTTCCTTGATGATCTTTCTGCCTGGCTACCCTACTTTCTCTCATCTGATATTCCCACAATCATTCTCAGTGACTTCAACATCCCTGTTAATGCCAACACTCCAACTACTTCTAAACTTCTCAGTATAACCTCCTCTATTGGCCTGAAGCAATGGATCTATGCTTCTACTCACTGAAGGCTACACCCTTGATCTTGTATTCTCCTACTCATGCACTCTGTGCAATCTCTTCAACAATCCTTTCCCTCTCTCTGATCACCACCTCATTAGTTTCACTCTCTCTTCCTGTCTTCCACCCCCTTTTCCTCCAACCACCTAATAGGGATGGGCTCAATGTTCGAGTTGAACGTAAGTTCAACTCAAACATCGGCAATTCATGTGTTCACCGATGTGCTTTGTGAGAGCCATGATTGGCCAAAGCAATGCACCTGACCACAGGTCAGGTACAATGCTTTTGCCAATCACAGCGCAAATTGAGCATCCATGGCATGAGACTAAGTCTTAGAAAGACTTCAACTAGTATAAATCTGCCCTCCAAAAATACAATTCTTGTCTCCTCACTGCCAAGTAGTAGACCTATTTTATCGCTCTCATTAACACCCTCTCTTCCAGTCCCCGTCAACTTTTCTCTACCTTTAACTCTCTACTTCGTCCTCCACTTCCTCCACCCACTAACTCACTGACTGCCCAGGAGATCGCCAATCACTTCATTAATAAGATTGATACAATTCGTAATGAGATCTCCACTGTACAGATACCTCACCACTTAACATCCTATGTTCAAAGATACACAGAAGCAGGGGCGGACTGACCATTTGGAAACTCGGGCCTGGGGTCAGTAGGGGGCCCCATGAGATGCCCCTGGTACCTTTTTCATAGGCTTTTTTGAGTTTGGGCAAGGACACAGGGGCCCCATGATCCCCTATTGCCCGGGGGCCCCATGAGTTGTCAGTCCGCCCCTGCACAGAAGTCCACTCAATACTTCCCACATTTAACCCCACTACTATAGACGAGCTTGCTAAACTTTTTCTAATGCCCACCTAGCGACCTGCCCCCTGGGCCCTGTTCCCTCTCAAATACTACTGTCATCCCCTGGCTCTAACCTACAACCTCTTACTCACATCTTCAATCTCTCCCTCTCTTCTGGCTTCTTCCTCAACTCTCTAAAACATGCACTAGTCACCCCCAAAAAGCCTTCATTGGACCCCACTAATATTAACAACCTATGCCCCATCTCTTTACTCCCCTTTTCCTCCACCTCACTGAGAATAACCTTCTTGTTCCCCTCCAGTCTGGATATCACCCTCAGCACTCCACTAAAACTGCTCTCTGAAAACTCACACATGATTTACTAACAGCTAAAAGCAATGAGCTGTTCTGTACTTCTACTTCTGGACCTTATGGCTGCCTTTGACATGGTTGACCACCCCCTCCTCCTCATAAAATGTTACTCCTTTGGTTTTGGTAACTGTACTCTTCATTGGTTCTCATCCTACCAATCCCACCACAATTCTACATCTTATTCTCCTCTTCCTTTTTCTATCAGGGTTCCCCAAGGTTCTGTTCTTGGACCTCCCCTATTCTCATTCTACACCTCCTCCCTGTGCTATCTTAGAGCACCCCATTGCTTCCAATACCATTTCTCCTCACGCATCACTAATTTACTGACAGACATATCAGTCTGGATATCATACCACTTCCTGAAATTCAATCTATCAAAAATCAAACTCATAATATTTCCTCCCCTATGTGCCCCTTTCTTTGACCTCTCTGTCAAGATTGAAGGTGCATTTATCAACCCATCTACCCCCCTCCCCTTCCTCGCCAGGGTGCTAGGTGTAATCCTGCACTCTGAACTATCCTTTCGACCCCACATCCAATCACTGTTCAAGGCTTGCCACCTCAACCTCCGCAACATCTCCAAAATACTCCCCTTCCTAACCAATAACACAATAAAGCTTCTAATTCACTCCATCTCTTGCCTCGACTACCGCAACCCTCTCCTCATTGACTTACTTTTACATAGGCTATCCCCCCCTTCAGTCCATCATGAATGATGTTGCCAGACTCATCCACCTTATCAGTCATTCAGTGTCTGCTATCCCTTTCTGCCAATCCCTCCATTGGCTTCCACTCATCCAACAAGTTCAAAGTACTAGCATTAACTTACAAAGCCATCCACAACTCTACCTCCAACTACATCACTAACCTAGTCTCAAACTAACAACCAAACTGTTCTCTTTGTTCCTCTCATGACCTCCTGCTCTCTAGCTACCTTGTCACCTACTCCCATTCTTGCCTCCAGGACTTCTCCCAAGCCTTGGAATTCCCTACCCCAATCTGCCCAATTGTCTCTTATTCTGTCTATTTTTAAGCAATCCCTGAAAACCTTTATTTTCAGAGAAGCCTATCCCACCTCCACCTAACAAATGTATTTTCACTTTCACCATCAGTTCATCCTCCACAGTTATTACCTTTTTTATCATTTGACCCTCCCTGTCTGTCCTCCAAACTGTTGTCACTATATAAATCCTGTATAATAATAATAATATCACTGGAGTGCTTAATTGCATAGTATGTAGAGGCTACAGTGAGTTTTATGTTCTATTAGAACTAGAGTGAACAAGCATAAGCAACGTATTAAAATGTTTAATTATTAAATAAATAGCTTAAAGAAATTGTCACTTTTGTAAAAGCCAGATTTGCCCAGTTGACAGCTTTCAGCTGTTGTGTAGCATAAATCATCCCCATCTGTTTAGCCTGGACCTGTGTTTTAAGGAAACCTGTACTGTGAAATTATAAAGGCTATTTCTGACTTCTTCTTATGAAAATTCTAGCTGTCATGCTGATCCAAAGGCATCAGTAATTTCTGAGCAATTGATCCAGAAGAATTATGCAGATAGGGACTCTGAGTGACTTAATTGCTGATTGACAAGCTTGTCCTGGGCCAAAAGACTTATATAGCATTGAAAACAGACATTAGACATAAAGGGGTCAGGCTACATGTTTCCCTCATGAAAGTTTTTCTGTAATCTGTGTTTACAATGTAAACATCCTGTAAATGTCATTTAAATAACTTCTTCCTATTGTTACTATTACAGGGACCCACAGGTATCAGTGGCTTGAAGGGTGAAAAGGTATGTGGAGAAATGTTACATGGAGTAATGATAATGTGTACCATGCAGAAAGACAGTTTCAAATCTAATCCATTAAACAATTTTACTATTATTTTTTAAGTTGAAGTCTAGGGTGTGGATGAAAAACACAAGGGAATGAGCCAAAGTGATATACTGTAAGCGATATGGTGTAAATGAGTAAAGAAAAACAAAAAGAGGGTGCACCCGCCTAGTGCATTACCTTAAAAAATGTATTTGTTAAATGATAAAAGTAGGTATTGTACTCACAAAATGACAATACAGTCAAAGGTACATCGTATAGGAACAGCTCGGTCCAAAGTGCGCGTCTGTGATGAGAACTCGACCTCCAACAGGCTGATGCGTTTTGAGGACTTGCCTCTTCCTCAGAGTCAACTGACCAGAAGTCTGTACCCTCTCTAATATATGCTCACTAATGAGTCATCAAAGGTTACATGTGGGCCGTCCTGGACACCCCCCAGGGGCTCCCCGACTGTACGATGTACCTTTGACTGTATTGTCATTTTGTGAGTACAATACCTACTTTCATCATTTAATAAATACATTTTTTAAGGTAATGCACTAGGCCAGTGCGCCCTTTTTGTTTTTCTCTACTTCATATATTTGGACTTCCCCAGTCATTTGAGGTCAGCAAGGCATGCATATTCCAAGAAATTCTCGATGTGGTCCCATCCTTTGGAGTCCATCCCTAAGCGCAGGGTTTGCCATTTCTTTAATATTGTGAAAATGGACTGAATATGTATAGATGTACAGAGAGATTTATAGGTTATAAACTCGTGTGTGGGCTTAGGGTGGAGTTCTAAAGTGTTGCAGGGAATGCAATATAAAATAATCTGTAAAATTTATATGAACTTGCAGCTATGATACTCTCCATTTAGACCAGGCTGACAGAGCAATCTTGTGAACATGCTTATGCACTTGAACGATAAAATTAAATCCATTTTTAATCAAACTACAATCCAAGCTGTTTTGTCATGTAAATTAAACAGTCTAAATGTTATTGAATAATATTTATGCAACTAAAAAAATGTATAAAACTGCACCTAAAGCAGCAGTAAAAACTACAACCTAAATACAAATATTAGTTATTTACTTACAACTGCAAACTAGTTATTAGGCTTTTTACAGCCAAAATGGCATTTCTAGCATTTGCCAGATAGACTGGTGACTATTATGGTGTATTCTTGGCCCCTTTATGTAGGAAGGGGCTAGTTTGACTTCCTATGAATTCCATAGGAAGGTTTTCCCATAACAATGATCAGCAGTTCCAGGTTTTGGCTGCAGCACCACCTAATGGGAAAAGCTGATATTGCAGAGCAAAGTTCCAGTTCTGTTTATTAACATGTTTATATGTTTCGCAATCCTTTGGAGGGTAAGTGGTTAATGAACAAAATATAGTGTGTGAAGAAGATTGTCAAGCCTTAGTGATCTTTGTCATGCCCACATGGGAATCAATAAAAAATGACAAATCCTTTTTCCCCATTTTACATCTGTTAAAGTATCCAAGTTTAAGGTTTGAAAATAGGGTTTCTTTTGTTGCTTAGCCCTTTTTCTGGCTTAATATTTAACATCTCAGGCATTTATTTAGAGTAATGTAATAAATAAAATGAATTTAAACTAATACTTACTGTACCAAAAATAAGATATTGTTTTCATATAACATGTATAAAAAGAAAAGCATGATTTTTTTTTGGAAGACTTTAAAATGCTTGCTGCAAATCAGTTAAACTTGACATGGGTGGACATATGTCTCCCTCATAATGTCAGGCCGTTCCTTGTAGGACCTGGACATGCAACTGTTTCTTGTGCAACATATCCAATAGTCTAAAGGGACTCACATATGGTTTAGTACATCATTTATCTTCTCATAGGTTACAAAGAGATTCCATATGAGTTATAATCAGTTGCACTAGGTTACAGTGTCAGCTGGGTTAGATAATATGATAGGCTAGTGTTTATAGGTGACAGAATGAAAGGGGCAGGTTTTTCCCTTTGCAGATAACAGTGTACAGTTAATAGCTGCACATCTTTTTCCCATAATAAGTACAGTCATTTCATATCATTTAAAAAAAATGCTGTATATAAGGGATAATCCCAACACAGGAGTTTTGTTTTGGGGTGCTAAAGGTTGTGTGACTGCAAGGCTTCAATATAATGAAAATAATGGAAATATGGAATTTTGTTTTAAGTATTGCCTCCCTTAGTCAAAAGGTAATAAAGAATATGTATAAAAATTATTTTTAAAAATATTAGGAGGAAGTACATCATCAATTAACAGACACACCATAATGGCCAATCACACTTCTGTGTGAATCAAAAGATGGGAAAAAAAAACTGCATACACATTAGTGCTGCAACTGCTGCCTTAAATGTAGTGGTTGGTAGTGGCTTTAACGCTTCACAGTTCTAGGCAGGCTAGAAGACTGAACTACTGACATTTTGCTTATACACACACTCTCTCTCGCTCTCTCTCTTTCCAGGAGTATGAATACTTTTTCAAGGCACTGTATACTCTATGTGCTAGAATGGCCCAGTCAAAGTCCAGACTTAAATCCAGTAGAGAATCTGTGGCAAGAATTGAAAATTGCTGTTCACAGATGCTCTCCATCCAATCTGACAGAGCTTGACCTATTTTGCAAAGAAGAATGGGCAAAAATGTCACTCTCAAGATGTGTAAAGCTGGTAGAGACATCCCTAAAAAAGACTTGCAGCTGTAATTGCAGTGAAAGGTGGTTCTACAAAGTATTTACTCAAGGGGGGCTGAATACAAATAACCAACACACTTTTCACATATTTATTTGTAAACAATTTTAAAAACCATTTATCATTTTCCTTCTACTTCACAATTATGTACCACTTTGTGTTGGTCTATCACAAAAAATCCCAATAAAATACATTTACGTTTTGTTGTAACATGACAAAATGTGGAAAATTTCAAAGGGTATGAATACTTTTTACCACCCAGTGTATATATAGTTTTGGGTCCATATAATCTGTAGATGGGTTGTTATAAATATTTATGAGCCATAGGGGTTTTCCTCACAAAGCTAACACACCAAGATTTCTGATCCTTATTTTTTTTTTAAAAGTGACTTGTTTTCAGTCCAATGAGGTTTAAAAATTAAAAGAGAAGTATGGACTAGTAAAAAAAAACATTATACTCACCTCAGTGGATGCAACATCTATCCAATGCTGCATCTGTCCCGTCAGCTCTGCACTGAGAACTGAGCAATTAAACAGACTCTTGTTGGATCACTGAGAGGCGGAGCCAGGTGAGGGTCCATGCTTCTGGGTGTATCCCAACTATATGGTTGGGATCTTTTCAAAGCCTGGACCAGCAGACTAACATCAGCCAATAGCGGACTTTAGCCCTCTATCAGCTAAAAATGGGTCACAGAAGTGCAGAAAGAAGTGCACTCCTGTGACCTACAAGAGAAGTACAGCCAAAAAAGCTTTGGCTATACCTATCCTTTAAAGTAGCATAATTAAAAATAAAGATCCTTATTGTTTTGAAAAGTTTAGAGAATTAGTAAATGGCTAATTAGCAGCTCTCTGTCATTAATGTATGGGCTTATTTAGTAAGTCAGTACAGTCTAGGCCAAGGACCCCAGTTCTTTTTGGGGTAATGTATTCTATATGTTTTTAAAAAATGTTTTTGAACTTTTCTTTGTGTATTGGAATAATGGAATTTTGTTTTTACAATTCTAGTATAACACTTATTCTCTTTCAGGGAGAGCCCTGTACAGCCTGTATAGATTCTCCAGCCCTCGCTAATTTATTTAACTCGGGCACTCGGGGTCTCAAGGGTGAGACTGTAATTGGACTACCTGGCCTGAAGGTTAGTACCTTTTTAACATGCTTAGAAATTCTTATGCATACACGGTATAAATATTTAACAAATAGCATAAACTGTATTACTAAATTTACTAAATCATTAAACCTGTTTTCCCTAAAGACAACCAGTCATAACAAAAACGATATGAACTTATATCCACATCCAATGTCAGGCAACATAAGGTGCCAACACATATCCCCAAATTTGCAGTCTCCAGAGAGTCCCAGGAGCCCTCTTTCACTGCAATGCAGTGTCTTTAAGTAGGTTGCTGAATGAAAAACAAAGGTTGTATTTTGGCAGTATATATGCTATAATATCTACTGAGCTTCATAGGAATTTGGAATATGAGACTGCTTTATTTTATTTGAAGTACCTTCAAAATGTATATATTCCATTTTGAGAATCTTTGACAAGAAAGATGAATGGGAGCAACACCTGTATCCACAGATATATGATGGGACAACTCAACTAAGTTTAACAATAATTTACAATGTATTATTGCTTAGCAAGAAAGTAAAAAAAAATATCAATTTAAGCTTCAGATTTAAGCTTCAGCATCAACAGTGGCAGCTATGCCAGGACTGATGGCAATAATGCATATCATTTATTATGTATAATTCTTTTATTTAATTTTTTAATACTATGAATAATTTTAGGGATAAAACAAATGAAAGATGACACATACCTAGTTCATGTACCCAGAGGACTATGCTTTTATAAAGTAATAATGTTTGATAGTCCAGAAAATGTTCAAAAGAGAAAAAAGAATTCTTCAGGATAGGGTAGGAAGGGAATATAATGTATTGTTCTATGAAGGGTGATATGGAGGGATTTGTTTTACAATGTATGTTGCTACTATTGTATGGCTACTATTGCTCTTGAAGTCACCCACAGATGGCTTTTGTGATCGGAGTCACTTTGGGTGGGGGGCCCATGGAACCCAGCTCACTTCGGAGAGGTGGGGAAACCCCTGCCTCAGCTCCCCATACCCCTCTTATGTGTAAATCACCCTGTGCCTGTTAGGGGTACAGGATGATCTGTCCTAATAATTGTGTGGGCTTTGTCTCAGACTGTGTAGACATGTTTAGGAGATAGGTGGGGTGGGGAATTGTTGATTGTTTAATGTCATGTGGCTGCATCCCATTGTTCTACTGTTTATGGGATGTATGTGTTTATGTGTATTAGCTTAGTGGGGAGTGTTTCCAGCAGCCCTCCCTCCTGATGAGACTGTCTGCAGTTGTGAAGTTTGAATTCCTGTGTGTCTCTTGTTACAAAATGTAGATTGCCCCGCCCTGCGTCATTATGCAGGGAGGGGTGATTGTCCCCTGAGTGTATCTTGTATCTGTGTTCGAATAAAGTAGTCTAACTCTGGTTTACTTCAAATCTGGTGTTGTCTGGATCTTGGGGTAACAATAGCCAGATTCACTGGTCTCGTGTTCCAGAGCCTGAGAAGCAGCTTCTTGACGGAGAAACCCAGTCGTGGTTGTACCTGGGGTCCGTTACAGCTTTAGTGGCCATTAAAAATACATACATTAAAAATACAATCTAGTATAATGCACTAGGGATAGCAGAAGCAAGGATTACATACTTTACTGGAAAACACTTCTCTTTAATCTGAATATCAGGCAGGAAATAAGCTTGTTATGCTCCCATTTTAACAAGTTGATCATTTATTTTTGCCTAAGTATTCAGAGATCCCAGATGTTGCAAATGCATGATTCACCTGATATTCAGTTGTGCAGTGCTAACAGAGCAACATCTGTTTCACCACGAACTGAAACCACAGATGTAAACAAATACCAGATGAAAATAAAGGAAATGAATGCAGCCACTACATCAGACCTATTATCTTCAAAGATAGAGGTGATTAAATGTGCAGTTCTTCTTGGCATTAGCAATTTACTGACTGTTTTCACTCATTGCCCTTTAAATGTATTTAAAGCTGAATTCCAGGTATGCATACTTTAACATAGTTACATCGGACCAACCTGGACCAATGTAAGACTGCGTGCATCATGCCTGGCAGATCCCTGCAGAAGCTGGAAACCATTGTAGTTGGTACTTCTACTAGAGTGATTGCTGCTAGCTTCCAGGTCCTAGGCCAAGTAGCTGCTCTCTCAGCACGGGAAACATTCAAGAAACACTTTGCTTTTTCTCAATTAATGCAAAGCATTCTGTGATTAGATGAGGTAGAGAGATGGGGAGGTGACGATCGTGGCGTCAGACCCCCAGCCCTTCTCAACAACTTGTGACCGAAGGACTAGCCAATCTAAGACCGCTCTGTCACGTGCGTAACAATGCCATGCTCAGCTGCACCCTGCACAGAGATTTTCCAGCTAATGGACCACAACCTATGTTCCGCAGCCTGAGAGCGATTGTTACTGGGTCAGGTTAATTACGCAATTAACCCTTCACACTGCCACCATCTCCTTTTTGTACAGAGTAGGAGGAAACTTGCCAATATTAGCAATAACACTATGATGTTTGAATAATCATCTGTATACCACTGTCACCGCAGGCAGACATAGAGGTTTAAAAACACCCAGTAGCGCTCTTCAGAGACAGGGATTCTTAGTTTGCATTAAAGAGCTTTAGAAACAGTTCAACACTTTTCAGATAATAGGATTTATTACTAAAAAAGGTCAAAAGAGTGCAATAAAAATATTTCCAGAAAAAGATGTAGCCAATATATATATATATATATATATATATATATATATATATATATATATATAAATACAGGGAGCAATAACACAGCAAAGAGATAACAGAAAGAAGTTTAGGGAGGTAGAATACTTGCCGTCAGCCTTGGTTTAAGCAGCTTTCAAGTGTCAGAGCAAAAGGGCGCCTTATCTCCCGAAGTTGGTTCCTGGTGTTAAAAGGGAGATTTCTTCAACTTCAACTCAACTCTACTCAACTCTCTGCTCCAAGCATAACAGCCTTTTTCTAGGAACTCAGCAGGGTATCTCCTTACAGCAGAGTATCAATCGCCTCATTTGGGGAGGGATGTTGGAGGCGGGGGGACTCAGACTAGAACCAAAATCCCTCATAAGTGACACCAGGGCAATAACCTTCCCTGGGTTCATGTACCATTCTATCCACTAGTAGATTAATATGCAGAATCACTTGCTGAACGTCTAGATATGAAACATGGCATAGTTCACTATTTCAGCTAGAACTATATGCTTTCTGCTCTCCACGAGGGGGTGTAAGATATCAGGCGACTTGTATTAAACTGAGCCATCCGAATATGTGCTCCATGTTTTTGTAATTATTTCCTATTTGAAGATATAAAATTATATGGAAAAGTGGGTTTTTAAATGTGAGTCTCTTTTACAGCCAGCTGGAATGTCTTTGAAGCCCAGTGAAGGACTGGTTTATGGTTTTACGATTTGGGATTTATAACCATGAAGCTCTCCCGCTGTGCCTGATTGCCTGTGCACTTCTGTACCCTAGAGCACAGGGACCATGTGTCACTCAATAGAGAGGGAGGGGGGATTGGAGGAGAGAGAGAGATACAAGATGGAGGATCCTTAGCAAGATGGATGACCTCGTCCATCTCTGTGTGCACAATTGCTACAGAGGACACTTTGCATTTATTGAGAAAATAGAAAGTGTTCACTAAATAATGCCCATGGCAAGCCCCTGCCAGCAATCCCTGTAGTAGTGGTGCCAGGTATAATACATACATACTTACATTAGTCCATGCTGGACCAATGTAACTATGCTAAAATAGGCACACCTGGAATTCAGATTTAGGCGAAATGCACGCTGGCTCCACTTCTACAGGAGTTTTGTGTTTTGCCTGTAGAAGCAGCTCAGTGTTATCCTATGTGTCCTTGCACATTTGGAAGTTTAGAGCAGCCTTTTTCAAACAGGGTGCCCAGGCACCCTGTGGTGCCTTTGGGTTTCTTCAGGGGTGCCATAGCAAAATGCCTAAAACATGCCCAAGCCAGCGAATGCATGAAGCCTGCCTTTTAGTTCAACAAAGCCACCAGCATCCTAACAACCAGTGACATCATCAGATAAGAAGGACGTCGGGCACCTACAGAGCATCCTTGTTTGCTACCCCCCCACCCTTCTTCATCAGTGTGGGGTCACATCAGATGAGTAAAGGAGAGAAAAATTGGAATACTAATCAGTACCAGTGTGCAAAGGTGTATTTGCTTTGGGAGAATAAATCATCTCTAATGCTGGGTGTCCTACTTGTTTAGATGTTGCTGCATTATGTAAAACTATTAGTTATGTTTTTTTACATTTTAGAAAGGGACGCCTCGAGATTTTGAATAATTTTAAAGAGTGTCTCAAGATTGTGCATAATTTTAAAGAGTGCCTTGACTGAAAAAAGGTTGAGAAACATTATTTTAGAGGCATATTTTAACTTCAGTGTTAGAGGCAGGTAAAAAAAAACCCTTCTGGTTTACATTTTTGATTGGTGTTTTCTGGCAGAAAAAAACGCTAAACACTCCTCCACGCGCCTAAGCATTATACAAAAACGTTCTATATGAGTGTTATTTTTCTGCCAAGTAAACTGGCATTTTTTTACGCCCAGTGTGCATGGAGCCTTAAACCCTAGAACAAAAATGTAATACTTTGCAGCTTACCAGTGCTTAAACAGGAGTTAGACAACAGAACTTGTGGGACTGAGATTAGTTCTGCAGTCACTTTTGCAGCAGTTGTTTTCTTATTCCAGGTTACAATCAATGCGCAATGTCCTTTTGTTTCTTTTGGTCAGTTTACCCTGTCAATCGTGCTTATGCTTATCCGGCGATGTTTTCGCGGAAACTCTATATGCCGTCACAACCTTTGATACTGTACCTCGCGACACAGCAAATATATTGGCAACTTCAGTCACAGAGGCAGCAGCTAAGCTGGCACCAACGATTTCTCCTCTGAAGCTCAGTAAGCTCTTACATGGCTCTGTATTACTAGCAGCACATGCAATGAATGATGAAAGTGAGGCTTCCCACCAGTTGACTAGGCGTCTCATCACATAGTGAAAGCAAAATGTTACATCACTTCCGCTTTCAACACGAAACATGTTGTCACTTTCACACCTGCAAATCATGTAATATTTCCATTTTTTGGTCTAACCCCTGTATGTGATGGCTGTTTTTATTCCCTTTTTGTCAGGCTTTTTTCCTATATTTTTATTTGGTGATCCTGCCAGTAATGCACTTCCTGTCCTAAGGTGACAATGCTCACTCTTGTACTGTATCCGTGGTGGAGCAGTGTTGTTACTTTAGGCTGCTTTCTGCTGTATTTGATACAGAACACCTCCATCTACCTCTGGGCAGAACATGGTCATAGTGCAAAGAAACCTATGGTCCTACTGGCATAATCAACAGGCATTTTGTTTTAACTCATCAAACAGATATTAAATACATGTGTAATGGTATGTTTAAAAGAACATAATGGCAAATAAGGGCAGTGCATTGTTGGTGTTCATATACACCTTTTGGCAGGGCCAAGCTTTCAGTCTCCTTCACTAGTTTCATGAGTCTTAATATACAGATGAACATTATGAGCGCGAGGTCCTGAACTCATCACCAGATTATCATTCCCAGCAGCAAATAATCAGTTTTACATAGTAAAAATAATAAAAAATTCTTTCCTTTCTGCATAATTTGCTTTCCATTTCTGTGCCAAAGTTAATGATTCATATTGGATATAACTTATTTATGGCATAAGGGGTTTCTATCTGCCTGATTTAGGGAATTTGGGATTTGCTTAGTCATTTATATCTGAAGTGCTAGTTGGAAGTCTTTTGGAAACTTTACATAAATGAAAATAATTTTACTGCTGCAGATAATATTTAGCCAGAAACATATAATGATATATAAATTATGCATTTACATAAGCTGTGAATAAAATGCATTAATGAAAGGCAAAAACAGTATTTCCCCAAATTATTTTACTGTCATTAGACATCTTTGTTGTGGCTGATACACCTCTTTGGGATAGACCCTTATGCAGGCCATACATGGGTCAAATTCCGAATCCTTTTTAGTCCAAAAACCAAAAACGTTGTTCGCTTGGTAATCCGATGATGCCATTAATGATTTAGTCATAAAGTTCACCCCATATAACAGGCAAAACTTCTGTTCCTTGCAGGAAACGGCTCATGCGCATATATTTTTTTGGGAAAAACGATTGTACAATTTGACCATCATTGAGTTGAAAATTGGTCATTTTTCATGAATTTTCCAACATGCCCAATCATGGAAAAGGGGAGGAACCATGAAAATCGGCCGGTGCCATTGACCCACTAACAGAGCGAAAATCAGCCGATTATTCTTAGGAACAATTTTCGGACAAAAAATCTTGAATTTCAACCCATGTGTGGCCGGCATTAGGAGTGGATTTACTAAAATTAGAAAGTGCAAAATCTGGTGCAGCTGTGTATGGTAACTACTCAGCTTCTAACTTCAGCTTGTTCAGTTAAGCTTTGACAAAAAAAAGGAAATTGGTTTCTGAGCAAAGCTGCATTCGATTTTGCATGCATCAGTTTTAGTAAATCAACCCCTTGGTAGCTAACATTATTAG
Source organism: Staurois parvus (assembly GCF_062004578.1). Taxonomy (NCBI): domain Eukaryota; kingdom Metazoa; phylum Chordata; class Amphibia; order Anura; family Ranidae; genus Staurois; species Staurois parvus. The sequence goes on from NW_028317941.1 coordinate 4,772,707, forward strand.
TAGGTGAATTAAAGTGGTTGTAAAGGCTCAAGTTTTTTTAACTTCATGCATTTCCTGCATGAAGGTAAAAATATTTCTCTGTACAGCAGCACCCCCAGCTCCCCTAAAATTAGATGAGACACCTAGTTAATAGGTGGGAAGCCCCACTTTCATCATTCACTGCATGCGCTGCTAGTAGTGCAGAGTCAAGTTAGAGCTTACTGAACTTCAAGGAGGAGAACTTGTTGGTGCCCGCTTAGTTGGTGCCTCTGTGACTGAAGTTGCCAATTTATTTGCAATGTAACAAGGTACAGTATCAAAAGTTATGACAACATATAGAGTTTCTGGGAAAATGTTGTCTGATAATCATAAGTGTGGTCAACATAGTCAACTGACCAAAAGAGACAAAAGGATATTGTGCAGGATTGTGACTCGGAATAAGAAAACAACTGCTGTAATGCTTGTTGGTCTATTCTTCCTTGTTAGGCAGTCACCTTGTTTCACCTGTTTTTGGTGGTGTTTTCACTCACAGTTGTCTCCTGGTAGAAGCTCTGTGTCCCTTAGTTTGGAGCCATTGTTGGCAACATTTTATGTTCTTCTCTGAGCACCAGGTTGATCCTAAGGGTTACTGTTTCAGACTGTTCTTGGTCTCTTCTGGTTCTCTCAATGGCTGTTGCCACCCCCCGCTGAATTTATTTTGGATGTTCCAACTGTATCTGAATTCCTGTGTTCCCCATTAGAAGAAAATAAGATTTTTGTACTTACCATAAAATCTGATTCTTTGAATTCATTGAGGGACATAGGTACTGCACCTCTGTGTTTTCTTGACCCTGTGTACTGCATACTAACAAAACTGAAACATGCTTGGTAAAGGAGTGGTTATATTTGGCTGGCTTACAGCATTCTCCATGTCCTACCTCTTGTAAGCTGCAGTATAAACCAAATGTATCTGAATTCCTTTGTCTCAAAAGGCTTGAAGCAGTAGATTTTGCACTAAATTCCCAATTATTATTTGTAAAAGTATATTATTTATTTATTTATTTATTTACACAGGGGGTACCTGGTGCAGATGGACCATTGGGGCCCAAAGGAGAAAAGGTGATTTAAACATATTATGATACATGAACAACTGCATAATTACAAACTATCTTTCATATTATGCCTTATGTGTGAAAAGGCCCTAAATGAAAGTACCTGCCTTGCCAAAGCATCCAGTTATCTGCCATCATTACATGAGCCACATTAGCAATATGACAACATTACACAGGCACTTTCCATTCTGACAGTCGTAGGTTGAGATATATATACACACCGTGTCATGCATTTTCTTAAACACCTATTTCATTATCCTGTATGGGATACCTTTCATTTTATTCTCAGCAGATGCCAGCTGATCAAAATTATTCCCCAAAGAGAATTTTAAAGCTACAGTATGTATTTACTACTCATTAGTGATTTTTCCAGCAATGGTTGATAAACAGTGTTTATATATAGATATTCTTATATAGAGAAATATCTCATGAATTGCAGTAGCTTTTGCTCATGACTCTGGGCACCAAACAACAAATACAAATCTTTAGATCCCCTAATATTATACAAAAGCAAAAGTATCCCCTTTATTACAGGACCTTCCTAGATGTTAACATTCCCCTACCCAACACACACACACGTAAAGTTAAAGTATATCTGAAGCCAAAACTTTTTGGTTTTCTGCCCATATCTGTGTTCGTCTGAAAGGAGGGATTTCTCTGCACTTACTACTTAATTACTAGTAAATCTTTCTAAAGTGATGGGGAATCCTTTCAGTTCTTATCTTCTTAAAGCTGCTGCCAAACAATTTCTCGCCATAGAGCCAGATGCTCAGACTATCCCAAGGTTTGTTTGAGTTTTATAGCTTAGGCAATACTTTGAGGAGCAAACTGTACCCTTTTCTTACCAAGCTGACTTTCCGAGTGCTTCTCTAATTGTACATGATATTTATTGTATATTCAGTAGGTCGTATGGTCAGATTCTTTTTTTTAAAGTAATCTTGTAAACTTTTGCATACAGCCCTAGTTGCAGTGATAGAAATAGTACATTCTGTGTGTACTGGTATTGTATGAAACATTGTAAGGATTAGAATTTGTGGATAAGCATTTGAGGTACCTTTCAAGTATGTATTTTACAGAAATCTGTGATAAATATATATATGTTATCAGGGGCGGACTGACAACTCAAGGGGCCCCCGGGCAATAGGGGATCATGGGGCCCCTGTGTCCTTGCCCAAACTCAAAAAAGCCTATGAAAAAGGTACCAATGGCATCTAATGGGGCCCCCTACTGACAGTGCCCGAGGGTCCAAATGGTCAGTCCGCCCCTGTATGTTATATATTATAACATATATATATTATATATATTTTTTTATTTCTCTGCTTCACACAGGGAGATAGAGGAGTGGAAGGACCAGCTGGAATACAAGTGAGTGGAATATCACTCCCATATGAGTTTTATGTTTTAATTCAATAACTTGATCCATTACATCTATACCAAATGTATGTTTTGTTTTTTAAGATCAAAGCAACATAGCGGAAGCTATGTAATTTATTGTGATTTGTCACTTTTTGAAATACAAAGCTTTAGAATGCACAGATGGAATCATAATAAAAAAGATGTTTTCCCCCTGCTTCCTAATATTTTGTGATATAGGCAGCATCAATAAAAGAATCAGCATTTCTATCTTATTATAGGGTATACCAGGAGATCTTGGAATGACAGGTACCACTGGATCCAAAGGAGAAAAGGTCAGAAGTAACTGATTTTCCTATAAATGCTTGTAATGGTTAAAGTTGACTGTGTGTTTGCAAGGTATCTTGTTCTTGTCTCTCCTGCAAGCCATTATTCTCTTTTGCAGGGAGAGCCTTGTAGCATCTGTCCGAGTCTCCCAGCTGAAGTGACAAAGCCTGATACTATCTATGCCGTGCCAGGGACCCCAGGAGAGAAAGGAGAAAAGGGGGATGCTGGAACTGGACTGCCAGGGAAAAATGTGAGTAGCATTTACTGAAAAAATTGCAAATTACCTAAAAAAAGTGAGCACTGTGGACAGATGGTGCATAGAATAGAACAGGTTAAAGTAAATAACACAGTCTGAATGATGTAACGTTGCATTCAGTATTCGGGTAATATACTAGAGAATGTTTTTCTCATATTTTGTCTGAGTGAGGGTTATTATTATTATTATTATTATTATACAGTATTTATAAAGCGCCAATAGTTCGCTCAGCGCTGTACATTATAAAGGGGGACAGAACATGTGACAGAACAATACCAATACAATGCAAAACATGAGGGGATCGAGGGCCCTGCTCTTTCAAGCTTACAATCTAGGAATGATTTCAAATCCTCAACCCATTGTAATGTCAATATATTAGATATATACATTCTCATAGGATAAATTCAGGTCACATCTGAAGAGCAGACAATGTACTGTATGGTTCTTAGCTTTTTGGCACCACCTGTCCTCTCTACCATTGACTAACATGTATTGTTCTAAATTAAGCAGTAGTAAAAATGGCATAGCCACTTCCCAGGCCCAGAATTTATCAGTGGATGCCACAGAATTACATTACTAATTAAAGTGATACTAAACACACACCATTTAATCTGCATTTTCCCTTCTATTTCTGTCTCTGGAGAATCTCATGGTAATTATTTTAATAGAAAATAATCTCTAAGTACCTTTATTCTTAATCAATATACAGCTGTTGCATGACCCAACTCTTTTCCAGCCTGTCTGCAGGGAAACAGGGTCAGGAGGAGCTAGGCCTCTGCTATTGGCCACATGTTCAAACTAAAAAAAAACAGCCTTTGGGATAAAGAGTAAAAATTAATTATTATTATTATTATTATTAACAAACTGTTTTAAATCATTATATCAAATATTTATTATTTTATGGCAATAACATAGTGTGGATGGAATACTGACTATCACAGGCTATGTCACGCCCCTCTTCCCTGTGCATTAGAATAAAAGGGAGGTGAAGCCCCCATCAATCAAGACGTAATATCCCTCCCTCATTGTGTTTAGCTGGTTAGTGGGCATGGAGGAGGAGGAAGGGAGTGGGCAGCAATTTTACACTGTGTATACACCCACATGTGTGACTCTACAGTCAAATGGCCTGCTCAGATGTGATAGGGAGCAAATATTCAGGATAGGAATAAACTGAAAACTGAGCATGTGCACTAGCTGCCAACACTGCTCTGCAAAATCCCCAACTGCAGTGCGGACATATGTAGAAAGGGGAGATAAAGAACAGCAGGATCAACCATTTTTCTTGCAGAATACAGAAAACAAATCCCATAGTGACTGAGTGAGTATGAACAGCATGTAATACCGCATTTATTGATAGTTTTTAATGATGTGGTTTTAATGACACTTTAATGAACATTGAATTGTATACCAGGCAGTCAGTAACAAATGCAATGTAAATTATCAAAGATTTAACAGTCAGTTTACCAAAGTGGAGTTACTTAAAAAAGTAAGCTATATGTAAATCCAATTATTAAAAGTTCCTAAAAGCTTTAGCTTGTTAATATAATTTTAAACCAAGAAAGGTGAAAGAGGAGCACATACCCCATAGTGTTGCATAAGGAAGTTTAATGGACAAAATAAAATCAATAGCTGCACTCCCAAACAACTTCGGGGTATAGAGGCTTGTCAGGTGGCTTGGAGGATAGGTCCAGAGTCACTGTATGAATTATCCCAGATCCCCAGCATGGCCACTGACTGGGAAAGGCAGGGGCTGAAGTGGAAATTACACTGCTGGCAGAGATGGATGGAGCTTCTGCAAGGTTTGGAGTCCAAGAGCCAAAAGCCTCCTGTTTTCATCGCTGGGGTAGTTTTATTTTTTAAAGGTTCTTATGTTTGTGAAATTGCATTATGTTATATAGTCTGTTAAACTGTAAGTGAATGATTTTGTTCCACTTTAACAATGTTAATTTATTGGTTAAAGGGAAAAAAAAATTACTTTGGAACAGCAAAAAGTGCAATCAAATTTTTATGTACAGTACAGTAATACATTTATAGATACTTAATATATTTGATTACTGTCTGTTTTTTAATACCTATGATCTGAAGACTGGGCCTGGTTGAAGTATAGAACTTTAGTGTCTTATTCACTGGCTTTTATGCAGCTTTGTATTTTTATTGTTTGCCAGGGTATGCCAGGTGATGCTGGAACAAAAGGGCAGAAGGTGAGTTGGATGGGCATAAACTATGGTATACTGCCTGTTTATGAGAAAGGTCTATATATATATATATATTGCTCAAACAATAATGGAACACTTTGAAAACACATCAGATCTCAATGGCAAAAAATATCACGCTGGATATCTATACTGATATGGACTGGGTAATGTGTTAGGTACGTAAGGATGCGCAATTGTTTGATGGAAATGAAAATTATCAACCTACAGAGGACTGAATTCAATGACACCCCAATAATCAAAGTGCAAAAATGATGCAGCAGGCTAATCCATTTTGCTGAAATTTCACTGCAGCAACTCAAAATGATACTCAGTAGTTTTTACGGCCCCCACATGCTTTGATGCATGCCTGATAACGTCAGGGCATGCTCCTAATGATTTAGGTAAGACGAGCATGGGGGACATTCAATGGTATCAATTCCTTCAATCTCCAGGAACTGCCTGCATACTCTCACCACATGAGGCCGGGCATTGTCGTGCAACAGAAAGAACCCAGGACCCTCTGCACCAACGTAGCATCTGACAATGGGTCCAAGGATTTCATCTTGACACCAAATGGCAGTCAGGGTGCCATTGTCTAGCCTGTAGAGGTCTGTGCGTCTCTGCATGGATATGCCTCCCCAGACCATTACTGACCCACCACCAAAACAGTCATGCTGAACAATGTTACAGGCAGCATAACATTCTCCATGGCTTCTCCAGACCCTTTCATGTCTGTCACATGTGCTCAGGGTGAACCTGCTCTCATCTGTAAAAAACATAGGGCACCAGTGGCGGATCTGCTAATTCTGGTGTTCCATGGCAAATGCCAACTGATCTCTATGGTGCCAGGCAATGAGAACAGAGCCCACTAGAGGACTTCGGACCCTCAGGTCACCCTCATGAAGTCTTCTTCTAATTGTTTGGTCAGAGATATTCACACTAGCGGCTTGCTGAAGGACATTTTGTAGGGATCTGGCAGTGCTCATCCTGTTCCTTCTTGCACAGAAGAGCAGATACCTGCTGATGGATTAAGGACCTCCATGGAGCCCTGTCCAGCTCTCCTAGGGTAACTGCCTGTCTCCTGGAATTTCCTCCATGCTCTTAAGACTGTGCTGGGAGACACGACAAAACTTCTGGCAATGCCACATATTGATGTTGGACTGCCTGTGCAATCTCTGCAGGATCCAGGTATCGCCTCATGCTACCAGTAGTGACACTGACCCTAGCCAAATACAAAACTAGTGACAAACAGTCAGAAAAGATGAGTAGGGAAAAAAATGTCAGTGGCTCCCACCTGTAAAACCATTCCTGTTTGTGAGGGCCATCTCATTTTTGCCCATCTAGTTCACCTATTGTTAATTTCATTAACACCAAAGCAGCTGAAACTGATTAACAAGCCCCTCTGCTACTTAACTGAGCAGATCAATATCCCAGGAGTTTAATTGACTTGATGCTATACTCTGATTAAAGTGTTCCATTAATTTTTTTGAGCAGTGTATATATATATATATTGCTTGGTAGAAGATTCTAACTCATTCTCCTTTTATAATACAGGGTGAGGCTGGCAGCCAAGGGGATCCTGGAATTACAGGGACAACAGGTGCACCAGGTGTATCTGGAGCACCAGGAATCCAAGGGTCTATTGGACTTAAAGGGGAGAAGGTACTATAATGTTCAGGTAGACTGATAAATGCTTAGCATGACACAGTGACAGGTTTTAATTACACATGGTATTATATGTGTTTTATAATGGCATATTTTCTACATGTATCATAGTAAATACATTTGATGGGCTATTTTATAATTCGATTGGCTCACTAACCTAGCAATTCTCCTGTGTACAGGGAGATGCGTGTGACTCTTGCCCAGTAATGGTTGATGGAAATCAAGATGTTGTTGGCATACCTGGCAAACCTGGACCAAAAGGGGACCAGGGCCCTGCAGGGGTTGGACAAACAGGAAGACCTGTAAGTCATGAAGTATAATATGTAATAATAATATGTAATTTGTCTGACTTCCTATTTACTCTATTTTCCAAAAATAATTTTATTAGGAAAGTTAAGGCAGATCAATATATATGCAAATACAGATGACAGTCCGAACATAGACACAATATGTAGCATCCCATTTGGCAGACGGGCTATGGGTTCAAAGTATAATACAAATCGAGGTTAGGTATATCTTTGTATCAAAGGTATAAAGCAGACCAGCAAATACATAGAGTGTATTAGATAGCTCGTTATAGGTATATGAATTACTAACCTATCTACTTGTATGCCCTTATGTTGAGGGAATGGGAAATCTTGAGAAATAATAGTACGGGATGATGTTTTCATTATGAGTTGTGTGCCTAGTTCAGGAGGGTGTGATCCACGAGAAAGTAGGCACACCTGTATGAAAGATTAAGTGATATAGTGATATTGGTGATATATGATTGATGAAAATGTATAAAAGGTGTAAGATAAAGAGAAGTCGGAGAGGTGAATAGATAAAGGAGGAAATGTAGAGTAAGGTAGTAGGGGGGGAATATGGGGAGGAGGAAAAAAAAAACGAGGTGGGGGGAGGGGTGGGGGAGAATGGGTAAGGCGTAGAGAGGGTAATAGAATGGGTAGCTGTAGGTAAAATAAATCACAACATTTTGTACGAGCCAGAGAGATAGCCATATAGCTTAATATTCAACACGTGCATGATCATTCAATGGGGCAAAGCGTGGGTCAAGAACCCAAAAGGCAGGCTGTGATGCCTAGTCTCAATACTCTAACTATTTTCATCTTCTTTAGGGTCAGCCAGGAATGCCTGGGGTTCAAGGGCCACCGGGACTTAAAGGAACTCAGGTAAATCGCAGTGATCTAATCCACCCCAGATAATTTGGTTTTATAAAGTAGTACCAAAAAAAATATTTATTTCACGTTTTTATGTTACTGGGCATAACTAAAGCACTACCTACTTTGTAACTTTACAACCTTACACCTTGCTAGTAACAGGTTGGACCCCTTTTGTCTTCAGAACTGCCTTAATTCTTCATGGCATAGATTCAACAAGGTGTTGGAAACATTCCTCAGAGATTTTGGTCCATATTGACATGAGTTACTGTTGCCTTTCTGTCATTTCAAACCAGTCTGCCCATTCTGCTCTGACCTCTGACATCAACAAGGCATTTTCATCCACACAACTGCAGCTCACTGGATATTTTTTGGACCATTCTCTGTAAACCCTAGAGATTGTTGTGTGTGAAAACCCCAGTAGATCAACAGTTTTTGAACTCAGACCAGCTCGTCTGGCATCAACAACCATGCCATATTCAAAGTCACTTAAATCCCCTTTCTTCCCCATTTTTATGCTCAGTTTGAACTTTAGCAAGTAATCTTTACCATGTCTACATGCCTAAATGCATTGAGTTGTTGCCATGCGATTGGCTGATTAGCAATTTGTGTTACCAAGCAATTGCACATGTGTACCTAATAAAGTGGTCGGTGAGTGTAATTACCTGTAATAAATAAATATGTCATGCACCCAATCTGCAGTAGTACCATACATGCACTTTCAGAATCCAAGGCAGTTTTTGCTTTTTAACTTTTGCGCTGATCAGAGGACTGGGTGTGGCCATAGAGAACAATGGTAGCGCCAGTCATGCGCCAGGCAGACTGTTATAAATCCCAATAGTTAGACCTGTCCTTAATCCAGTGCATGCATAGAATTTCAAATCCTGATATCAGCTCAGCATTGGCTGAGAGGCTGCTGGAAACCACATCAAAGCTGGCTCAAAGCCACATATCACTGCCAAACTACTGGCTTGGGATTGCTGCACGAAAGCTATAGCTAGCATCACATCATACTAATTGCTTTTATTGTAATCTGATACAGATGTGAGCACTGTATACTGATCAATTTACTCTAGTTATATGCAAAATTATATTGCTACCAGGATAACCAGTTATAACTACAGTACATAGTTTTTGCCCTTGTATTGCTTGGCCCCTTAGCATTCTTGTGGCCTAAAATGGCTACAGTTACATGCTAACATTAACCAAGGAACCTTTTATTTTACTTCAATGTTTTGGTTTTCTTCAGGGTGAACCAGGACTTCTAGGACAAGGAAAAAGAGGAGAACAGGCAAGAACAAGAATTATATTTTATTGTTTGACAAGTAAAAACACCAATGTTAATAATAGTAATACACCAAATGGATGATTTACACAAACCAAAATAATTAAATGATGGTACAAAAGTAGGGCATAACTCCTGCATCATGATGTAATGTGTTCCTATCTCTGTTATTGCTACTATTATCTGTTTATAGGGTGAACGAGGACAGCCTGGCCCAACTGGAAAAACAGTGAGTAATGCCTGTTACATACTGTATCCTAAAGCGGCATGTCTTTTATGTTATAACATTTTTATGTTATGTTTATATGAATCTTCTGCATTAATATACTCGATGACTTTTTACATTTTTATGGATATGGTGATATTTTAAAGTAATTATTTTGTTTCCTTATATAGGGACCTCCTGGACCTCAGGGACCTCCAGGATTTATGGGGCCCAAAGGCGAAAAGGTAACTCAGAATGTAAATTATTTAGGCATGAGAATATGTAAGAGAAATAATGTTTCCGTACTCCTTTGTATGTATCTAATTGTTAAACCACCTGACATTAATCATCACCACACTGTTTAACCTTTTGAGCTTTTCCCCAAAAGGCAGTTTATAAGAAAGACTAGATTTATAGATTAGGCTACCAACACCATTGCTATAATCATTTCTGTAGCAATTACAATAAACTATTACAAGTAATTGATAATTTCCCTTCTTCAGGGTAGCGCTGGACAAAAAGGGTCAACAGGAGACCCAGGAATTCCTGGAATGGGTGCCATGGGACCTCCGGTAAGTACTGAATACTAATTAAGCAAAAACATCTTTAACGGGACCATTAATCTATTGGCAAATCAAGGAGACCTATTTATAAAGCATAGAAAAAATTGCACATTAGTTGGGTTCTGTGTTCATTATTATTTTAAAGAAACATACTTTTGTTTTTAGTCTTTGATTATAAAGTAGCAAATAGAGAATTGGCAATCTGTAAAATGATGCACTGGCCACTAAAATTGCCCATCTAGAGTAGTAGTTTTCTAAAATGGGAATCAGGATCGAACAAAATCTCATTAAAAATAGTATGTTAATATTAAAAAGTAGTCAATCTAACCCTAAACAGCAAACAGGTGGAAAAAAAGACCTGTATACCTCCTGCACACCAAACATTCAGACATAGGGGTTGATTTACTAAAGACAAATAGACTGTTTACTTTGCAAGAGCAGTTGCTCAAGAGCTTACTAAATGAGCAGAAGTTTTGCTGGCTTCCATTATCCAATCATTTGTAAGAAAATGCTGTTTTTATTATTATTATTATTTTCCTTGCTTGTTATTGGATAGTCTGTATATATTTACCTCATTTACTAAGCTCTGGAGCAACTGCACTTGCAGCATGCACTGCAAAGTGCTTAGTCCCTTTGCCTTTAGTATCAACCCCATAGTTAGCCTGTTGATATCGCATCATTTGGCCTAAATAACTAGCCATGCATAGAAGAATCCATCTAGGGTACTCTACCTATTATTTGTATTTAGTAAATCAACCCCATTGAGTACAGGTGTGAGGAGCATACTTAAAAAGTGGTACTTTTCTCGACCCTTAATAAATAGGAACCTACTGTATGTTAGGTTGTTGTCTTGTCTTCTTTCAGCCATACCAAAGATGATTATATGAATTGTCAGTATAGTCCTTCCTTATCTTATGTCTTTTCTATAGATATATCTTCTTTCTTCCTTCTTTTGCTTTTTCTATAAAGCACCTTGACAGGTTCCCTGATAACGTATCCGTTTAGTATAAAAAATAGAAGACACTATCATAAATACTAAATAATTTATAATAGTTATTGTATCCATAACAATTACATAACTATCTAAAATCTCAGCATTGTCAGCAAAAAAGCTGAAAACTGTGCACAAATTGAGAAACTTGATATAATATATCTCTGATTTGGCCATTATCTGGAAAGGTCAGTTTTTCTTATTGTAATTTATAGCTATGAATCTTGTCAAGCATTCACCTCTACAATAAAAAACTATATGAGAGTTAAAAGAAGATACTTATAATCTTACAGCCACAATGTTCCTAAATTAAAGGACACTTGCAATTTTTTGACCCACACTAAATTCACTAAACATAGACTTTTATAAAGTAGTACAAACTTAGGGGCCCATTCACTCTAGGAACTTCTATGAATCTTGTCAAGCATTCACCTCTACAATAAAAAACTATATGAGAGTTAAAAGAAGATACTTATAATCTTACAGCCACAATGTTCCTAAATTAAAGGACACTTGCAATTTTTTGACCCACACTAAATTCACTAAACATAGACTTTTATAAAATAGTACAAACTTAGGGGCCCATTCACTCTAGGAACTTCGTGTGAATTGCACAGGAACGCCGAACGGTTTCTGTGCAATTTGCATGCGTTTCTGTTCAGTGCGATTTCAGCCCCGTTCATTTTGAATGGGCTGGAATCGCACTGCACCAGACTAAAAGTAATGCATGCACTACAGTTTGAAATGCACGGCAACCAGATTCCATGGTACTTTTGTACCATGCAACTCCATGCAGGCTGGTGCTGGCAACGCACTGTGTTTGTGACCTGCATTTTGGATGACGGTCATTTTTCACTGGCAGTGCGATTGGATGAGGTGCAAAATGTCGCACAGGATTGTGACTTTCCCGCACTGCATTCTAGTGTGAATGGGCCCTTAAAGCTAGATCACAGTAGCCCATTTTCTGCAAAAGTATCAGCAGTGGGACATTTTTCAGACAGCTAGGCAGCTCCTGTCAGGTATTCTGGAAGCAATACTTCTTGAATGCCTGTTTTTTTTTTTTGTTTCATACTGAAATTTACAGTGGGACTATTGTGCTGCAAGTGAGACATGGCCCTATTGACTTGAATGACCAGGTTTGACAGGCAGCGCCGCCTGTCAAGTTGACATGCCACATTAAATTTGCCATGCCTGTGACACAAAGCTTTATGGGCACATCCTCTGGCTGATTGTAGAATTTGAATGGGTAGTTATGGGACAGTGTAAAAGAGCCTAAAAGGAGTTAAAAAATACTACTTGTGTTCCTAAAGAAGGGTTTTTTAATTGCTAATCTACTGTACTGTCAGCAAATTGTATTCTCCATATGATGTCAGTTAAATTATGATTCTCCTAAATTTTATTCTCCATTTGATGTCAGTTAAAGCAGCATGACAAGTTAAAAAACGTTTTTTTTTATTTGTTCCTAAATAACCCCCTAATAACCTTTACTATACCTCAATCAACCCCAATTAACTCCCTTTTCACCTCCTCTAAGCTAATATTTTCCTACTTTTATTTTCTAACTTATTCTATTATTCTAACAAGTGTACATTTTTTTTCAGTTTCAAAAATTAAAAAAGCCTCATAATTTTAGTGTCATTTTAAAAAGTGCAAATGATATTATAAAATTCATACTTCTTCAGTAACATTTCTTAGAGACTACCAGTTGGGGAGGAGGAGGTGCAGTAAAAATGGGTGGCTGAGCCACAAACCGAATGCCCCCCAACTGCCTACCAGAGCTGTAAAATAACAGACATATGGGGCTGTACACATGCCACAGCAGCAATCGCGATACTTTGCTTCACGGACTCAGCACTTTTATTTCACGGTGCACAGTTTGACAGGCATCACTACCTGCCAAACTTGCCCTTTCAATTCATTAGGGTCATCACGCAAGTGCATGCAATTGCAGCACAACATTACAGGGTTAAATCAGGCGATGAGGAGATGATTTAACGTCTCTTTACTGCCAGTCAAATGGCCTCTGAAAATCCATCTGAACCCACTTCAGAGGGCACCACACTCCATCGAGAGTGTGAAAATGCACCAACACTATTCATTTTAACTATTGCTGGTCAAAGTAGAAAAAAAAATTCACAAGACACTATCACCAAAATCCTTGTTATTTTGTGACCCAAAAGAAATCCTTGTTTTTTTGTGACACAAAAAAACAAGACATATAAGTTAGGAGAACCCCATGGGACTTTATAGGTAGAGAGGTATAAAGCATAGAACATATTAAAAGACCAATTGTCAATCTTTTTTTTATAATAATAGGCACATGGCCTAGGCCATTATTATTATTAATAAAGATTGACAATTGGTCTTTTAATATGTTGTATGCTTTATACCTCTCTGCCTTTAAAGTTCCATGGGGTTCTCTATAGTTCTATAACCTATAGGTCTTGTTTTTTGTGTCACTAATAGGAATGTTGGCATTTGTTACTTGTTTAGCATTGTCAGGCTCACTTTCATGCATCTTGTTTTTTTGTTATCTTACCCTAGGTTCACACCTAAGCATTTTCCGTTTTGCAGAAATGCAGTACAATCCATTTAACATGATTTCCTATGGGACACGTTCACAGCTCTGCGTTTTCACCCTGTGCGTTTTTTGGAAAGGGTCAGGTTTAATGCAAAAAGTTGTGGTTTTGATTCTATAGACTTCAATGGAAATGCTGCACAAAAGCATGTAGTGCATTTTTGCTGCATTTTGCATTTTAAATCTGCCTAGCAACAAGAAAAATTAAAAAAAAACACATCAAAAACGTGGAAAAAATGCATCAAAAAAGCAACGCAAAACGCAATGCAGAAACTGCTCAAATGCAAACTGCATAGGTGTGAACCGAGCCTTAAAGCTGGATTCTGGGATAATTATTATATTATTATTATACAGGATTTATATAGCGCCAATAGTTTGCTCAGCGCTTTACAATATAAAGGAAGACAACACAGCAACAACACAGTTCAATACAAGAGGGATAGGAGGGCCTGATCCTTGGAGCTTACAATCTAGGGATAAGGAAATGTTGTGTAAATGCAAGAGGCAGTTGGGAGCCTCTTGAGTGCAATCAGTTGTGGTGCAGTAAAAAGCGTGCATTAAGGCGTGTTATGCGTGCATTAATGTGTGCTGCATTAAGACTGCCCATTCATCATGAATAGACTGCAAGCTCACCACAATGGATGAAAAAATTAATATGATCTTTTTTTTTTTAAATGCAGCACACCTTAATGTGTGGAATGTGCATTATGGTACATTGTACTCTATTATACAATTTTTTTTGTGTTATGACTAGTACACACGATGAGAAAATCAGTTGAAAGATCGTCCAGTGTTGGGCAATTACTAACAATACGAAAATTATCGCACAACAGAATACAACTTCGCGCATACGTAGCAACGTGCCACCTATCACAATAGGAAGTGATGTCATTACGTACGACCCCTCTTATAGACACGCCTATAGATATACATGTTACAAATGGCGATGATTTTTCTTTGTCCACATGTCGATTTGTTCGTTGTAAACATTCAGTGTGTCAAAATGGATTTTTTCTTGTGCTGAAGGCAAAATAATATGCATAATATATTTTTTTCCCTGTTTGATTACATTTTTCATTGAAAACAATACTTGTTTTTGTTGCATTTTTCTTTTTCCAGTTTCTTCTTTCGTTTCTATTCCTACGCTATCTTGTACACTCAAATTCTTTCATACCAACACTATAATAATAATCATATGCCAATTTTTAGATCTGTTATCTGATGAGAAAAATTTTTGCTCATGTTCCTTCGGAAATTTTCGTATGAACAGTTGTGGTAGGCTGTCAGAAGCTGTGTATTTATGGGTTGATTATCAAACTATCGCTCTAATTGTGTTTTTTTTCATCCGATTTTTTCATCGTGTGTACCGTGCCTTATTATTATTATTATACAGGATTTATATAGCGCCAACAGTTTGTGCAGTGCCTTAAAAAATTAAGGTAGATATTACAGTTACAATACAATTTGGTACAAGAGGAAACAGAGGGCCCTGCTTGTTAGAGCTTACAATCTAGGAACTAGAAAAGCTACAATTTCTGGGGAAACTGTGTGAAGTGTTCTTGCCTCCACCAGTAGTCTAGGGCTTGAAAATGAGGGAGTGGTGGCAGTTTAGAAATCATGTCCTGATTTTTCAGCTCACACTCTAGCTTGTGTCACTCTGCTGCCTGCTCACACACCTGGGTTCCTATGGCAACTCACTCTACAGGGGTACAAGGGCAGAGAAGATCGGTTAAAAACAAACTTCTCCAACTTGCTCACATCACTGGCTGTTGCCACCTTCAAGCGGTTGTAGTTTAAAAATTATAAATCCTACTCCGAAGAGCTTTATATTGTGAGAGTCACAAGACCCATACCTACATTTTGATGCATAGTATGTCTCTGAACTATTAAAAATGAAGGCACAGTTGCAGTTTAGAAATTGCTCTTCAAATTTGAGGTGGCTAGAGTGGAGCTTCAATGAATGTCAATGAGTGGCGTGAGTTGCAAACAAATGGTCATATTGTGAAAACCATCAGGACTATGGCTTAGCCGTGGACATTTTTAGTGGCAGCAGGGATAGCTGAAGGTTTTGATATAAGATTTGTGTAGGTGGGCTTGAAAATGAGGGAGTGATGGCAGTTTAGAAATCATGTCCTGATTTTTCAGCTCCCACTCTAGTTTTGAACATTCCGCCATTCATTCCTATGGGACCAATTTCACCACAAAAACGCCGATATTTCGTGAACCATTCGGTGAAACATTCCACAAAGTAATAGCACACCAATCGGGAACAATCCGCACGTTTCGGTATAGTACACTCTATGTAGTGTAAAAACTGTGGGAGGAGTTAGGGTGGTAAATGTGGCTATAATAATAAGAATATATATGTGAGATAACAGTAAGTGGTCTTGCCATGCAAGAACACTTAATGAATAGTACTGCACCAGCATTCTTTGGTGTACATAGATTCTGAACATACAAATGTGAGTGGATCCAGAATCTTTGTGTGTGCTGTTTATTTCTTCAAGTTTTTGTGAAGTAATCCAGTGTGAAACTAGCCCTGTGCTGTAGATTTCGTTATGCACCGCTTCCCTGCCGACTTATAGCAGAAATACTGCTACAGAGCTGCACAAAATCACTTATACATATGTGATTTCACATTTCCAGATAGGGAGCATGCATGCGCCGCCCTACCTTCGCTGCCATTGGCGGCTACAGATATCAATCGCCGGGTCCCAGCTGGAAATACCCGCCAACACCCGGCGAAAAACAGTGAAAAACAGTGACAGGGGAGAGACCTGTTTGTAAGCAACACAGGTCTCTCTCCTGCCAGCAGTAACCTGCTGCTGTGTATTTCTCTGCACAACAGAGAAATACACAACAGCATGTTTCTCTAGTAAAACACACACAGCACACACAGTAAAACACAGCACACAGTTAACCCTTTAATCACCCCAGATGTTAACCCCTTCCTGCCCAGTGTCATTAGTACAGTCTCAGTGCCTTTTATTAGCACTGATCACTGTACTAGTGTTATTGGGATGTCAGTGGCAGGTAGTTAGTTGCCCCCCCGTGTCAGAATGCCCGCCGCAGTCCCACAGTCACGTTATAAGTCACTGATCGCCGATTTATACTACTATAAAAAAAAGAAATTACAGTATATATACCGCCATTTGTAGATGCTATAACTTTCACGTAAACCAATTAATTTACATGTATTGGGATTTTTGTTAGCAAAGACATGTAGAAGAATACATTTTGTCCTAAATTTATGACAAAATTAGATTGTTTTTACTGGATATGTTTTATAGCAAAAAGTCAAAAATATAGTTTTTTTTTTCAAAATTGTCAGTCTTTTTTTGTTTATAGCCCAAAAAAATAAAAACCTCAGAGGCAATCAAATACCACCAAAAGAAAGCTCTATTTGTGGGGAAAAAAGGACATAAATTTCTTTTGGGTGCAGCGTTGCATGACCGTGTAACTGTCAGTTAAAGCAACGCAACGCAGTATCACAAAAAATGGCCTGGTCAGGAAGGGGAGTAAATCCTCTGGAAGGCAAGTGGTTAAGACCAGTCACTGCTTCTCACTTTTATTGTGCAGGGTGACTAGTCTTGTCTCCACCCCCTCCTGTAATTTTCTGCAGGCAGCCTGTAGTGGGTGGACCTTCTGGGTCTCTCCCACAGCTCTACTCTCTGCACAGGCTATCTCACCACTAGTAACTGGGTTGATGAAACTGCTCTATAGAAAATTCAGCTTCAATGATTATAGTTGCAACACATCTGTATTTTGTTACATAAGCCCATTTCCACAAATTCTATATTTTTTGTTACATTCAGTGGAAAACTGCAGAGTGCCCTTGTGCAAATAATTTATTTCCAGCAATCCTTTCCATCCCTCCTAAGGCGAAACCATTTTTTAGAGTACTTTCTGACCAGTCTACACTAGATGCCCGCTAGAGACACACTTTGTAATTGCAAGATTGTTTTTTAAATTACCAGGCATTCTTACCATTCCTGTACTCACTTACAGTGAAGGAAATAAATATTTGATCCCCTGCTGATTTTTAATGTTTGCCCACTCACAAAGAAATGATCAGTCTAAAAATCGAATGGTAGGCGTATTGTAACACTGAGAGACAAAATAGCAACAAAAAATTCAAAAGAAATTCATGTCTAACAAATTATACACTGATTTGCATGTTCATGAGGGAAATACGTATTTGATCCCCTTCACAAAACATGACTTAGTACTTGGTGCAAATCCCTTGATGGCAATCACAGAGGTCAGACGTTTTCCTGTAGTTGGCCACCAGGTTTGCACACATCTCAGGAGGGATTTTGGCCCACTCCTCTTGGTAGATCCTCTCCAAGGTTTGGTGGCTGACGTTTAGCAATTCGAACTTTCAGCTCCCTCCACAGATTTTCAATCGGATTAAGGCCACTCCAGGACCTTAATGTGCTTCTTCTTGAGCCACTCCTTTGTTGCCTTGGCCGTGTGTTTTGGGTCATTGTCATGTGGGAACACCCATCCATGACCCATTTTAATGCCCTGGCTGAGGGAAGAAGGTTCTCACTCAAGATTTGACGGTACATTGCCCTGTCCATCGCCCCTTTGTTGCGGTGCAGTTGTCCTGTCCCCTTAGCAGAAAAACACCTCCAAAACAGAATGTTTCCACCACCATGTTTGACAGTTGGGATGGTGTTCTTGGGGTCATAGCAGCATTTCTCCTCCTCCAAACATGGCAAGTTGAGTTGATGCCAAAGAGGTCGATTTTGGTCTCATCTGACCACAACACTTTCAACCAGTCCTCCTCTGCATCATTCAGATGTTCAGTGGCAAACTTCAGATGGGCCTGGACATGTGCTTTCATGAGCAGAGGGACCTTGCGTGCACTGCAGGATTTCAATAATTGTCAGCGTAGTATGTTACCAATTTTTTTTTGGTGACTGTGATTCCAGCTGCCAGGAGATCACTGACAAGATCCTCACGTGTAGTCCTGGGATGATTCCTCACTGTTCTCATGATCATTGACACTCCACAAGGTGAGATCTTGCATGGTGCAACAATCCTAAGGAGACTGACAGTTGTTTTGTGTTTCTTTGCGAATGATTGCATCAACTGTTGTCACCTTCTCACCAAGCTGCTTGGCGATAGTTTAGTAATCAATTCCCGCCTTGTGTAGGTCTACAATCTTTTCCCTGACATCCCTGGAAAGCTCTTTGGTCTTTGCCATGGTGGAGAGTTTGGAATCTGACTGTTTGATTGCTCCTCTGGACAGGTGTCTTTTATACAGGTAACAAAATGAGATTAGCAGCACTCCCTTTAAGAGACTGCTTCTAATCTCATCTTGTTACCTGTATGAAAGACACCTGGTAGCCAGAAATCCTGCTGAATGATAGGGGATCAAATACACATTTCCTTCATGAACATGCAAATCAGCGCTTAATTTGTTAGACATGCATTTCTATTGAATTTTTTGTTGCTATTCTGTCTCTCAGTGTTACAATACACCTATCATTCAATTTTTAGACTGATCATTTCTGTGTGAGTGGGCAAATATTCAAAATCAGCAGGGGATCAAATACTTATTTCCTTCACTGTATACAGTATCTTCAGTGTAGACCAAATTAGCGTTTATGATATCTCTGGCTAACAGACCTGCTACTTTGCCATACAGATAATTATGTAGCCTAGCTGGACCTATTTTACTCTGCAAATTTCTTTAATTAATGAGTGTTCCCTATGCAACTTTGTTAGCAGAGCAACAACCATTGTCCTCTATTACAATCAAAGAACCTCGTGAGCAATAAATATGCTATACCAATACTAAATACTAACAAATGCAGCTCACACTAACCACATGCTCATAACATGTGCATCAATGAAAAACATAAAAATACAGTGCAGCACTTCCTCAAAATAAATGTGAACCCAAATATCACAAAAAGAACTAATATAAATTCTGTGATGAACATTAATCCATACGAGTGAAACGTCCATCAATTGAAACATCAAAGTCTCTAAATAGTGATTTCTTCAACTTGAATAAATCTCAAAACAATTCATATCTTCATATCTTCTAAATCCTCCACCATAGATCATGAGATGTGCACTCACCTGGAGTATTTGACCTCATGTTAAGTTCGGTCAAAAAACGCATGCGTCCCTTGAATTGGACATGAACTGGCAGGTATATCCCGGGTTTAGACTCTTCCTCCAGAGATCAACATTCCCTTAATCTCTCCTCCTCCACTCAGTGTATATGTTAAAAAGATAGGAAACACAATAGTGCTTTATCCTTAAAAACATTACATTTTATTAAAACACATAAGTGGCCACTCACACTTTAAAGGTGCTGCATCGCGCCATATATATATATATATATATTTTTTTTTTTTTTTTTTTTTTCTGTATTCCTGTTTCACAGCACTGTTCCATTTTTAAAAAGTGCTATATATCTGGTGTGATGAAGCACCTTTAAACTCCTAGACACTGAGTGCATACAAATGTGGGGCCTCTCGGCGTATGGGCCTTGACGCCGAGCAGCCGCATATTTGCGTACCATTTGAAAATACATATATGCTGAAAGAGCGCTCCATACGTGCTCCCATCACCGTGACTCACAGAAAGGTCCCGATCTCCCCTTGCGATCGGGACCTTTTCTGATCATGTTAACGCTGTGACAGCAATTATGGCGGTCACATGATTCTAAAACCTCGCTCCCGCCTTCTGAAACTCTTAAAGCACCGGTGCAAAGGGGTTAAAGTGTGAGTGGCCACCTATATGTTTTAATAAAACTGAATGTTTTTAAGGATAAAGCATTATTGTGTTTCCTATCTTTTTAACATATAAACTGAGTGGAGGAGGAGAGGTTAAGGGAGTGTTGATCTCTGGAGGAAGAGTCTAAACCCGGGATATACCTGCCAGTTTATGTCCAATTCAAGGGACACATGCGTTTTTTTGACCGAACTTAACATGAGGTCAGATCTGGTGATCTATGGTGGAGCATATAGATATATGAAGATACAAATTGTTTTGAGATTTATTCAAGTTGAAGAAATCACTATTTAGAGATGTTGATGTTTCCATTGATACACGTATCACTCATATGGATTAATGTTCATCACAGAATTTATATTAATTCTTTTTGTGACATTGGGGTTCACGTTTATTTTGAGGAAGCACTGCAGTGTATTTTTATGTTTTTTAACCATTGTCCTCTAATGACATAAATGATCATTTTTATACCAAAAATGTTTCTTGCTGAGGTCTAGTTCTGTATTGGTTCATCAACACATGATAAATTTTCTGTGGTGGAGACATGTATAAATATTTTAATAAACAAAACCAGAATGACACTGTAATACATAAACATATATGATGCTCATTTGAATTTTCTTGTTTGACAACATATTTTAGATACCTTCAGCATATTACTTTTCAGACACATGACTTCAGAGTACCAGAGAGCACACATATGTATCTCATCACATTGGGTGTTCATCACTGAGCTGATAAGTTACAATGAATGTTGTAACAAAATCAACAATGGTTGATAAAATTATAGGCTTTGCTGTGCACTTTTTGTAATGCACTTCTTCATGCCATTTATAGAAAAACTAGCATATTTTTACAATCTGAGCACTAAAAGCTAAATAGGTTTGTAGCACAATTCATTCTGTCTGCTCAGTCACTACATATGATACTTTCAGAACAGAATTGTTCCTTTTCCAACCTACTTGCCTCTCTATCTTTCCTTTTAGTGAGATAAACAGTGATTAAGTAAGAACTATTATACATTCTAAAAAAATGTTATTTAACTCCCCAGGGAACCCAATGCATATTGCGTTTTTAGGCAGCCTGTTCGTATAGGTTCCCTTCCCTCCCCTCCCCAGGCCAACAATGCCATTGGCGGCTAGGGATGTCAATCACCAGGTCCTGGCCGGAGATTCCCCACTGCACCTAGCGATCATCTGCGAAAGCGGACAGGGGAGAGACCTGTGTGTAAACAACACAGGTCTCTTTCCTGCCAGCAAGGAGAGTCTTGTCAGCGTGTCTCCCAAGTAAAACACACATAGCACATAATAAAAAACACAGCACAGCACACAGTTAACCCATTTGATCTCCCCAGATGTTAACCCCTAGATGCCCAGTGTCACTAGTACAGTGTCAGCACTGACCACTGTATTAGTGTCACTGGGGATGTCAGTGGCAGTTAGTTTCCACCCAGTGCCAGAATGCTTGCCGCAGTCCTGTTATAATTTGTTGATCCTTGCCATTACTAGTATTTAAAAAAAAAATTCCAGTAAATATACCGCCATTTGCAGACGCTATAACTTTCACGTAAACCAATTAATTTACACATATTGAGTTTTTCTTTAAGTAAAGACATGTACCAGAATATATTTTGGTCTAAATTTGTGACAAAATTAGATTTTTTTTTAATTTTTCTATTGGATATGTTTTATAGCAAAAAGTCAAAAATATTGTTTATTTTTTTTCAAAAATGTCGGTCTTTTTTTGTTTATAGCACAAAAAATAAAAACCGCAGAGGTGATCAAATACCACTGAAAGCAAGCTCTATTTGTGGGGAAAATTTATGTATAGCATTGCATGACCGTGCAATTGTCAGTTAAAATAACGCAGTGCCGTATTGCACAAAATGGCCTGGTCAGGAGGTGGGGTGGAATCCTCTGGAGGGCAAGTGGTTAAGAAACAGCCATGGCAGTGTGTGTCTTTCAGTACATACACAACCCAGCTGATAGATCACACGGTGCCGCAGTGCTGAGTGCTGTTTAATTTTTTTTTTATGAAAGATCAGCATTGTGCATTCCAATGACACACAGAGCCGTAGAGCTGCATGAACTGTCATTTCACTATTAACAAACAGCGATGCTTGTTCACTCATAACAGTAAACGTCACTCAGAGCTGCGTCTCTGTGTAATGTATCTGCAGCTTCATTACACAGAGCTGCACCATTAAGAATGAAAAAACAATGCTGATTGTACATTTATAATAGTGACAGATTACTCAGTTTAGGTAAGCCCATAATTTGATCTTCAAAAGTGGGGTGGAGCTACAGCCAGCATATGCAGGTGCGTTTTTAAGACAATGGGGTCACCAATCAGAACAGGACCAAGTGCTATATGCAGGTTGTCCCCTGGGAGTAAAATTGAAATAATGTTAGCAATAGTTCTTCTAAAACCAGGTAGTGTATCTTATATTGTCTGCTTAATTTCCTCTTCCTTTAGACCTTACATCTATATTGCTTAGAGAAAACCTTGAAAAATGTGATCCTATATGCTTTTAACCATGGAAATATTTCACCAGGGACGTGATGGAACACCAGGAAAACCAGGATATCCAGGAACTAATGGCAGACTAGTAAGTAAAAGGCACACCTGCAAATGTATTGATTATTTCATTAGCAGCTCTTATTCATCTGCTGTAATATACTATAGCGTGAAGAAAAATAATAGCTGCAAATGTAAAGATATGTCTTAGGAAGGTGTGTAAAGCCCTATTTATACCTATGCCATGTAATGTACGCGGAGGCTATTATATTTTTTATGAGTTTGATCATTTTAAGCTTTAATGTTTAATGTGAATAAAAATGTAAATTAAATGTTTTGAAACACTTGCTCCTCTTAGCATTTTGTTATTAATATACATGTAGGCTTCCATATTTTATTATTGTCTGTCTAAGCTGTGTTACATGTTGGCACAACATCATAAGAATTGCTCGTTTATCTAAGGCCAGGTTCACACCTGTGTGTTTTTTTTATGCATTTTGCGTTTTGCAGGAACACAGTGCATGCCATTTATCAGATTTCCTATGGACTATATTTATATCTATGCGTTTTTTTGGAAAGGGCCAGGGACTTCTTTTCCCGCAGCAGTTTGCATTCTTAGTCCAATAGACTTCAATGGAACCGCATATAAAATGCAAGTGCTGCGTTTTACATACTTTTTTAATCTGCCCAGCAACAAGTTGGCCAAAAAAAACAAAACACACAATGCATCAAAAATGCACAGCAAAAAGCACTGCAGAAACAGATCAAACGCAAACTGTATAGGTGTGAACCTAGCCTTAATGCAAGTCTACAGACAGAGCTATGTCAATACTTTCACTGAAAGTGAGTTTATGAAAAAGCTGTGTTTTTAGCCATAGGTAAAAATAGCAAGCATGTAAAATGTAAAAATTTATTCTTAGATCACTAATAATGGATTAAGGGAATTTTATTAGAGATCAAATGCACCAACATTCCAATAAATGTGACATATCCAAATTCGAACCACAAACAATGGGACATACATTGGGAACTTTAAAACTGCAGGTAGCGTTAGATGTATAAAATCACGTTAAAACGCTAGTTTTTTTGCATTTTTAAGAGTTTTGCATTAGCGTTTAGCCGCGTTTTTCCACGTTTTCTTTTTTTTAGTGCTTTTTTACACAAAAAAAATTTTGCTTAAAAAAAGCCCAAAAACACCAGTTTGCCACGTTTACCAGCGTTAAAGCTAAAAAAAACTCCTATAGAAACCCACTCGTTCTGGGGGGGTTTTCAACCAAAAAAACGCCCCTGCAAAAAACGCTGATTAAAGCCTATGTATGCATGAACACATAAGATAACAAAAAAGGTAAAAAAAGTGGGTGCAGCGCTAATGTGTATATCGTAAGTAATAAAGACAACTAGTAAAACACAAGATTGATTATATCATGAAATGACATGCGTGATAAGAATCATATTATAAATGCATATATACATAGCAAAAAACAAAAATGGACGTGTAACTGAGGAAGGCGAATCCGGGTGCATACGTGGTTGCTCCATCACAGCGCCAAAATTCCCTTGTTTGGTCCAGTACTATGCCTGCTTTTAGAGTGTGATTTTTGGACGAGGATTCAGCCTTATTGGACCAGTGACCAAGTTATGCCTTAGAGAAGTCATATTTTTATCTAGAGGGATTTCTACATAGAGCCCAGCTGTATCTGATATACATCTATTCCGGCCGTGGAGGGGTTATACCTTTTGGAGGATTTGCTGTATGAAAGCTCATTTACCCTTTGCTTCTGGTGAGTGCATTAGGAGGAAGAATTGTCACGGATTCACTTTTCACTAGATGTCACTCCATTCTAATTATTATTATTCAACACTTTTGGACACTATACATTTTTTTGGGCTTTGTGCTATTTATAAATGTACTTATATAATGATTCTTATCAAGCATGTAATTTCATGATATAATCATTCTAGTGTTTTACTAGTTGTCTTTATTACTTATGATATACACATTAGCACTGCACTCCCCCCTTTTTTATGTTTTTTGTGGATTAAGTGGGTTAGTCCTTCTGTGCGAGCTGCTTGTGGATTTTCTTCTTTTTGCGCTCACTACATATTTTCCACACATAGGATAACATGTTGGCAGCAGCTGTAAAAATGTCCAGTGTGCATGAGGACTTAGGGTAACATTTGATATGATGTGATAGAGACATATACAGCTTTTTTATCAATAAAAATAATATTTATTTATATTTAAACATTAAACCAAATTGTTTAAAGGTGTTATACACCATAAGATGTGAGTTTACATTTATTTTATCTCCTATAATAATATCCCATCAGATATTTACATGATATCATTCAAGCATATTCTGCTGCTTATCCAATGATGAATATTGATACTTCAAACTTTGTATTACTAAAGCCATCTGCCATGTGTCCTTGGAAATTGACAAGCATGCTGGCCGATTTTTCTAAGAGCCCAAATCTAACCCACCAATGCAGACATAAGTAGTAATTGAAAACAGAACACATACACACACTAAAATCATCACAGCCTGCCTGTCAGTGGTGTCACAGCTAAGTGATTCCACATGCTTAAAGTGTAACTAAAGGCAAAACTTTTTTTTTGCCAGGCACTGCACCCAAGACTAGACAAGACTAGCTTAGGTGCCAAACTGGAGCTCTTTATTAAACAGAAATACAGGTTTTTATACACGTCACAAATAGGGTCAGTCATCACATGAACAATAAAACAAATATTACACATTAGGATAAACATCCCACACTGAATAGATAATGAGGCAAAGCTTACATCAGACTAATCCCATCATGCAAGAGCCTCCAAGAGGACTTGCCAACAGACAATAGGTGACTCAATTAACAATGAATGCGTACCTAGGCAGCACAATGGAAGGAAGACGGTAAATACATAGCACTTTAATAAACAGATTACATGTTTTGAGCTGATTATATTAAGGGCCCACTAGGGAGATTTCTCTTCACTTCCTGTCCAATAGCCAAAATAGGACGCAAGAGTGCATCCCTCCAAAGTGAGGGAAACCCAGTGTGGCACCAGGATCACCAGAACTAGTATCCCCATTGGAAGATTTCCCTTCTATTAGTGTTCTGAAGTCAAATCAACTTTTTGGATTTTCTTTTACATTCAATTTTGATGATAACAGTAAACAGGACAGATAGAGGGGGTGAATCTCCCTAATGGGGGAATAGACAGCAATAAAAACTGACAGATGTTCTAATACATCTCCACTCTATCCAAAACTATCTCAAGTTACCTTGTGAGCTAGAAGCCTTGCACGATCACTTTTTCCATTTCCTACACACAAAACCAGACACATGATTCATGGGGTAGACTGCCACTACCTGCAGTTTGTCAGTTGACTGTTGTGCTAAGAAACCATACCACATACACAAAAACACAGATCACAGCTGACGGCAATTTGATCTGTCAGTCTGTCCCTGCCTATGACACTAATCTGAATGCAATCAGATTTGCCACCTTGTTCTCTGTCAGTCAACCACTGTGATTACAAAAAAACATAAATCTCAAATAGATTAGCTGCAAACGAGCAACCGAGCATACAGGCACATGGTAATAAAATACAATAGTGTCTTCAGGACTTGTCAGTTATTTGTTTATTACATAGAAGGCCAACTTTTAAAAGATATATTTATATCCTTAGGTGGGCAGTGCATATATATATATATATATATATATATATATATATATATATACAAAAATAATAAGTACAAACGTCAAGAAAAAAAATGACATACAGGAATATTGGCTATTTGCTATTTAAAATAAATGGGAGAAAAAAAGGAGTAAAGATTACTGTACTCCTGAATTTTTATGTAAAAGTGGTCAGAAAGATTACCTTTGGTATGCTAGATGTGGGCACTTATCTGGGTCACTTATTCATCTTCTATGATGTTGTCCCAAATTCAGAAGGTATTGAGCATTAGGTGGTAGGGGCTCTTAATGGGCTTTTAGGGGTTAACTTGCTGGTTGATCCTCTTTACTTGGTCACGATGATCTATCTCCAACTGATCAGAACCTATGGCTCAATGTCTTGAAATCATTATTTTCAGCCCACAGACAAATTATACTCAAGTGGACTTCCCCTTGGCCCCCTTCTCTTTCTGAATGGATAACAGAGTTCAATAAATACGTTCTCAATTAAATGCATGCCTAAAGTTCTAGGAACTCTATATGGAAGTTTGAAGCAATATGGTCCCAGTGGATAGAGTGCACGTATCCTAATCTTTGATGGGAATTATTTATTGATCCACTCATATGTTGATTGCACTCCTCTTCCCCTTGTTCTTTTTTTCCCCTTCTTTTTTTTTCTTGCTGTTGTGTTGTTATTTTTTTTTTTTTTTGTATTTTTGTATGTAAAATAGAAAAAAAAGTTCATAAATAAAATCTGAATAAAAAAAGAAACAAAAACAAAACCTTTATTGTTTGGGCAGTATCCGTTTATCTTGTTGATGGGGGCATACTTTGAATTTTAGAACTCACTGCAGATGAATTACAATGTGTATTTGCATGCTGCTTATAAAACTGTTCCACCTTGGTCAGTCGGCTGTAGAGATGGTACCATGTCAGGTGTGAGGAAAGTTCTTGCCTCTGAAGTTGGCAGTAGACTATATGGACTAACCGGTTCTAATTACTGGGTTGGAGTTAGAATTTCCAAAGCCAGCACATCATCCTAATTGCAGCAAGACCAAACACAACCTGACTGCCATAAACTAGGTCCATGTAATCGTTTAGTCAGTCCTTGGTTGATTCAAGAAGGCCAGAACATAGCATTTTGCATCTGCCTGTAGTTCCCAGCTCGTACTATCAGATAAAATTAATTCACAAAGCCAATTTTCTGGATCTTATGAAAGATTACACATATTTCTGCTAACATAAGAAAATGAGTGTTGTTCCTAGACATTGTGATTGAATTCCTATTCCCTCCTTTTTTGACTTTCAGGTGCAGACATCTGATTATTCTTTAATTTTTTCCACCTCCTCCCCCCTTTTCCCAGTGACATGATAAGCAACATGTTAGCAGCTAGGTGGTAATTCCGGCCTTAGATGACACTACAATCATCTGTATACCACCGTACATTGACATATGAACATATTATCACCCTACTTCCTATATCTAATTGTGCACTTATCTTAGCACAGTTATACAGGCCCCTTTCCTGTACCGAACTTGCTTACTCTAATCTCATTGCACACTGTGAGATTCTTAGCATCACATGTGGGCATTATCTAGGGCAGTCTTCATACAAATACAGCCTGCTTTGGAATGTCCACCCCTGCCAACTGACACCCACCCAACAAGGAATTTTTATACTTGTATAAATCCTCCCAAGAGCTCACCCACTGATTACATCATGGCTGAGAACTTGAGAGGAGTACTGAGGCAGGGTGCTGTGAAATTTTAACAATAAGATGTTACAATCTTATTGTAGAATCTCCTTTAGATCAACCAAGAAGTATGTAGTGCAAGCGCCTACCTGATTTGATATAAATCGATTGTTCAGGGAGGCCTTTGTATCACAGAGCTTTAGTAGATATAAAGTTGATTGTGTGGAAATTGTATGGTCAGATTGTAATGAGTATGGTAAGTCATACAGATGTGACTCTTCACTGTCAGGGCCTGGCAACAACTTGGTCTCTATTGTAGCAGCAGGGAAAACAACTTCCTCTTCATTGCCACATATGCATCCTCATCTCACCGTAGAAAATAATATCCTGTCAATCAGCATGTAGGCAGGTGGTAGGCCATTACAGTGCCTTGAAAAAGTATTCACATCCCTTAAAATTTTCCACATTTTGTCATGTTACAACCAAAAACATAAATGTATTGGGATTTTATGTGATAGACCAAAACAAAGTGGCACATAATTGTGAAGTGGAAGGAAAATGATAAATGGTTTTCAAAATTTTTTACAAATAAATATGTGAAAAGTAAGGCGTGCATTTGTATTCAGCCCCCTTTACTTCAATACCCCTAATTAAAATCAAGTGGAATGAATTACCGTCAGAAGTCACCTAATTAGAATATAGAGTCCACCTGTGTGTAATTTATTCTCAGTATAAATACAGCTGTTCTGCAAAGCACTCAGAGGTTTGTTAGAGAACATTGGTGAACAAGCAGCATCATGAAGGACAAGGAACACACCAGACAGGTCAGGGATAACGTTATGTATAACCTCAAAGCAGGGTTAGGTTATAAAAAAAATCCCAAGTGTTAAACATCTCATGGAGCATTGTTCAATCCATCATCCGAAAATGGAAAGAGTATAGCGCAATTCCAAACCTACCAAGACATGGCCGTCCACCTAAACTGACAGGCCAGGCAAGGAGAGCATTAATGAGAGAAGCAGCTCTTGCAGCTGCCCATGGTAACTCTAGAGGAGCTGCAGAGATCCACAGCTCAGGTGGGAGAATCTGTCCACAGGACAACTATTAGTTGTGCACTCCACAAATCTGGCCTTTATGGAAGAGTGGCAAGAAGAAAGCCATTGTTGAAAGAAAGTCATAAGAAGTCCCATTTGCAGTTTGCAAGAAGCCATGTGGGGGATACAGCAAACGTGCAAGAAGGTGCTTTGGTCAGATGAGACCAAAAATGAACTTTTTAGCCTAAAAGCAAAACACTATGTGTGGTGGAAAACTAACACTGCACATCATTCTGAACACACCATCCCCACTGTGAAACATGGTGGTGGCAACATCATGTTGTAGGGATGCTTTTCTTCAGGGAAGCTGGTCAGAGTTTATGGGAAGCTGGATGGATCCAAATACAGGGAAATCTTAGAAGAAATCCTGTTAGAGTCTGCAAAAGACTTGATACTGGGGCAGAGGTTCACCTTCCAGCAGGACAATGACCCTAAACATACAGCCAGAGCTACAATGGAATGGTTTAGATCAAAGCATATTCATGTGTTAGAATGGCCCAGTCAAAGTCCAGACCTAAATCTAATTGAGAATCTGTGGAAAGACTTGAAAATTGCTGTTCACAGACACTCTCCATCCAATCTGACAGAGCTTGAGCTATTTCGCAAAGAAGAATGGGCAAAAATTTCACTTTCTAGATGTGCAAAGCTGGTAGAGGCATCCCCAAGAGGACTTGCAGCTGTAATTGCAGTGAAAGGTGATTCTACAAAGTATTGACTCAGGGGGGCTGAATACAAATGCACGCCTTACTTTTCACATATTTATTTGTAAAAAAATTTTGAAAACCGTTTACCATTTTCCTTCCACTTCACAATTATGTGCCACTTTGTGTTGGTCTATCAGATAAAATCCCTAAAATACATTTACTTTTTTGGTTGTAATATGACAAAATGTGGAAAATTTCAAGGGATGTGAATACTTTTTCAAGGCACTGTATCACGTATTGGGGTTGAAATTATATGTACTATAGTGACAAGGAGGTCTGCTTTCCCATGGTTGCCCAGCTACAGCAATAAAACATGTCCTGTCTTTGTCTGAGTTCTGTTGGTTAATTATCAGGAATGGGTTGGCATTTTTTTTATATATCATTCAAAAGAGATTTGTTCAACGGTAAACTCTGACATTTACAGTGTGCTAGAAGTAAACTGGATGTGTGGTAACTGTAGTCTATGGCTTTTGATCAATTACTTGATTCCTTTCATTGTATTGTTACATTGCAATATTTATCTGTTGTCATAGTTACATGTCATCGCTTCTATTTATGTAGGGAGAAAAGGGGGACAGAGGTGAAAAAGTAAGTACAATCTGCCTTGTTATATTATATAGTACTCATTTTAACGATCTAATCATTTTTGCTGAGATGCAATAAACATTTAAAATGTCTTTTATAAACAGGATGCAGATTTTATTTATTTATTTCAGGTACTTATATAGAGCTGTACATTCACATCAGTCCCCAACCCTCAAGGGGCGTACAATCTAAGGTTCCTAACTTACATTCATACATACACATCCTAGGGCTAATTTAGACAGGATCCAATCAACCTACCATCATGTCTTTGGAGTGTTGGAGGAAACCGGAGTACCCGGAGGAAGCCTATGTAGGCACAGGGAGAACATGCAAACTCCAGGCAGATTAGTATTGTAAAAGTATACTGCATGCACAAAATAGAGTGAGTCCTGCCGGAGGCTGTCATTTTAATAAGCTATGACCCATGTTTAAATTATTTAAATTATTATAAGCAAATATAATTGAAACTAAATCACTTAAAGAGGAGTGCGGGATTCCATATTAACAAACATACTCACTCACCTAGATGGCTGCAGCATCAGTCTGATGTTGCAGCTGTCCCCTGCTGGCTCTACACCAAGAACTGAGTGACCAAAGACCACTGATCGCTCAGTTTTTGGGTCTGCTCTGAGCCGAGAGTGTTGACTGTCACTCACCACTATGTGCTCTGCCCCTCCAGTGCTCACTGGTGCGCCAGAATGTGGAGGGGGTGTGAACGACTGGCTCAGGCTCTCAGTGGCACACTGAGAGGCTGAGCCAGCTGTTGGTCAGGCATCTGGGTGGATCTCAACATTATTGTCAGGATCCTCTCAGAGTCGGGATCGGCTCTGTGATGTCAGCTGTCAGTGGACCTTAGCCTGCTGTTGGCTGAATCTGGGTCACAGGAGTGCAGAACTAATTATGCTCCTGTAACTCACAGGAGCAGTAGGGCCAAAAGAACCTTGTCCATACTTCTCCTTCAAAGTGTATCACTAGGCTGAAACTTTTTTTTTAAGTCTTGAATAGAGTGGGGAAGGGTCAGACTCCTGGCAAAATTTTCCCCTTCTATTTGCACAGGTGACCATTGTCACCAAAATAGAAAGTGAGAAGTCCAAAACTGTCCTCAGAACAAGAGTTGAGGGGAAATCTTTCAAAGGGGAAACCTGTCTAAGAAAGGAATGCCTTCACTTTGGGGGATTTCCATCTAGCTTCTGCCTCTGGGACAACACATGAAATGTGCCCACTGGTACACAGACATCAAAAAGATCATCTGGCTTCCCTTTCCTACAGTGTGATTGGCTATTACAGTCAATGTAATTAGGAGTCCTACAGGTTGGTTTCTAGCTGATCTAGCTAATTTATTGTGATCCCTGCTTTCTATCGACCACATGATCACAAGGAAAAGGGAACACTTTCACTACATTATTACTGTACAGAGGCTAGCAGACTGAACAAAGTAGAAGAATTTGATGTAATATTAATCTCATTTTAGGGAGAGGGTGGAGTATGTTCCTGTCCTCCTGGACCATGGATGGTAAGTGCGTCCTTCCCTAGAAGTGGATGTGACTAATCTTTAAATGGCTCACTGAACCTTTTTTGATCTCCAGGATTCATCAAATGGTGATTTCTGGCGATATGGAATTCAGGTCAGTTTTGGGTTTTCTGTTTCTTAATATATCTCTATTAACAATGACTTTTTATATGTTAATTACCTTTTCTCTTTTTTGTCTTTCTGTCATCAACTCAGAAGACATGAATATATGGCCCTAAGACCATAAATTATTGCCATGTATGTTAGCAGATTAATACAAATGACAAATGCACATATCGAATAATTGCTATTCATAATTTATCTATTATAATTCATAATTGCTAAAAATAAATATAATCAGCTTACATGAAGGTGTCTTTTGGTAAGCAGGAATATTTTTTGATTATTTCATTGGAAAGGACATAATGGCAGAAACAAGTTTTTTCCATGTACACAGTGACTTAAAGGAAACCAGGAATAGCTATTAGTAAAATGTGGATAAATCTGGACATCTCACTGCTCCACCCCCAAAAAAAAAAAAAAATCTAGCCAAAGGAAAACTGGGTGTGGGGTAAACCATCCTGCCCACCTCACCTGCAAAAAGTGCAGATCCAGGTGCCTGAATGACCTGTTGTCTAGCCTATAAATATACTAATTTTGAAAGAGAGTAATTGAATGGGAGCTTCTAAGGGGCTCTAACTGTGACAGTTTAGGAGGTCTGCTGTGCATCTTTATCCTTGCTGTACATTAGCATGGGATTGTCACACAGGATTACTCCCTGGGGTAACAAATATTCAGTCATAGGTTATAAGGTACAAACATTTTTAAAATTAGATCATTTGGACCTTTTTTTATTATCCTGTGCCCCCTCATTATATGGTATCATATTTAATGTTGCCTCTGTCATTCTGCAGTGTACATTCTACAATAATAGCCACGGGCCCCGGTCTTGCCATTAGATATGATAAAACTCAGGGATTGGATGAATAGAAAACAGTGCTAGACCATTACTGAAAACCTATACAACAAACAGACATGAGCATCATGTACCACTCTTGTGTTTAGCTATATTTATTCTAGATTCTGTCTTTATTCTTCAAGAACTGGCAAAACGTGAACCCAAGAAAAATATCTTATTATTATATTGTATATAATATGTAGCCAAGATTCCTACAGGTTACAAAATTGTACACCTAATCTAGCATTTTTGACATTTGCTTGAAATGTCTAAGTTTGTCATCTGCATGCCTTATTTCTAACAGATGTTAGCAGCAATTCTAGTTGCATTTTGACTCAGGCCCAGTCCAGACCTATGCATTACCATAATATACAACAGCTTGTTTGGTTAGTTTCGGAGCCATTCATTTAGAATGGTCCCCAAACACACAACTACAGTAGCAGCCAATACTTTTGCACTGCACAGCAACACACATGACATACATTGTTGTGCTCTTAGTTAGTATACTGTCAACAAATAAAAATCACCGTATGAAAAGATGCCTTTCAGAAGATCACATTTCAAGTAAAGCATGGTATAAAGCTTAAAGGTAAAGCATGGTATAAAGCTATCTTATAAAAAAAAAATAATAATAATAAAATGCTGCAGGTAACTACACAAAAACAATGTGCCCTCCCAGGTTATCAGTTCTAAGCTACTTTTGTTTGTTGATGCCTCCGTTTCAGGGACCCCCAGGACCACCCGGACCTCCTGGTCCTCCCGGACTACCAGGTCACCAGGTGAGCCGTATTCTTAATTCTCCTTATATGCTCTTAGAAAATCCTTCTTCACTTTCAGAGTGAAAATGTTTAAGCATAATAAACTTGTTATTAGCACCGTCTCCCCAGCCAGAATGATATACACAATGAACACAGAGGAGACATGAATAGGCAGACTGCAGGAGCTATTCTAATGATATATGTTCTAACATACTGTATTACAGGTGAGTCTTAGAACATTTTTATATTTGGAGGAAGCATTGGCAATGTTGTGAGCTTTTTTTCTTTTTTTTTTTATGACAAGCATATTTTAAGGCAAAGTCATAGTTCATAAAACAAAATTTACATCCAAGCTCAGGCATGATAACTTAAAAGTGCATATCATCGGGCTTTTTATTTTGCACATTAACTATGCCCCCAAAGCACCACAAACTCCATATGCAAATACTGACTTTTTAAAGGTCAAACATTTGGCATGCCACCCCCATGTCTACTAGTCCAGTACCAGTGCCACAGAAACCTGATTGTTGATGATGGTTGTCACTTTTTAGAAAGCCAGTATTTGAATTTAGGATTTGGAGGGCTAGGAGTACTTTGAAGGTATAAACAGAAGGTGTATACTGATCAGTTGTGCTTGCACTTGAATGTGAATATTGTTTTCTGCACTTATTTCTTTTAGGGAAGTTCAGTTTCATCAAACTAACAGTTACTGGAAACAGTGAAAAGGAATGTTTATACGAGGAGTCTTTAAAAAGCATCTGCAAATTTATACATATATATATGTTTAAAAAGTGTGGGAACTTTTTGATGATCCCTTGTAGATTGCACACCTTGCTAGTATGAAAAATTAGAAATGTGGGCAAAGAGAAACAAGCATTTGTACTTCTTGAACACCAGTTTAAGTTGAAGTTACTGCAAGCAATAGATGCTTCCTTTTTAGGTATAGATATGTTCTTGCACTTAGAGAGTAAATTGAATATAGATATTTGCAACAATACACAAAGCCATAAATGTTTGCTCACAACCTATTGATCAATTCGGTCTATTGCTGTTTCCAGGAATGCAACTGAAATCAATCAAACCTGACTGTGCAGTCCAGTTTTGCTGTGTTAAGAATTTACCCTACTTTAGACCAAATGAGCACATGAAAAACCTATAGCATCATAAAAGTGGTCAATGGACAGCAGCAGAATAGCATAGCATAGCTGGAGATCTAGGATTGGGTCAAACTCTTGTATATGTACAATTAATCAGTCTTATTTTAACATGTGTTGTTCCAGTCTATGACAAACGAGCTCTGAAACAGTACAGAGATCAAGAAGGGAGAGTACCTGCAGTGAATACAATTATTCAGATAAGATATATACTAGATAATAGTAGTCAGATATCGCCTAGGAGCTGAGTAGCCTTCATTTCTGTGCTGTGTGTCCTGTTAGCACTAAATTGTTGGTATTGATAGTGTAATAAGTGCGTGCAAGAAACACACAGTGCAAATGATGGAGACTCTAGCATATGCTTTAGCCCCAGATTTTTTCCTTGACTGTAGGGTTTGCCCGGACACAATGGTATGCCAGGACCACCTGGAGTGCCAGGAGAACTGGTAGGTATAGAGCGCTGGTGTGCTTCTGCTATGTGTTAGTGCCACGCTCTTTACATGTAACCCTAATCCTTGTCAAATAGAGGAAGTAGGGCAGCTATAATATGTGCACACCTTCCCATCCTTTTTCTGGTGTCTCCATGTTGTCACTTCGCTTTGCAGGGTCCCTGTGCAGTTGTGTGTGTCCCATGTTTCCCTAGTCTTTCTGACTGTTCTCTAACACCCACATTCTCTTTTTTTCAGGGACCCCTGGCTGCAGAACGAAACATTGATGTCCTGAAGGTGAGGATGTCATAGGGAATGACTAAAAGGATTGTGGGACTGCATCAAAGGTTTAATTTATTTTAGTGGCCTATTTTTGAAGTTTATGTGTCTAGTGGGAAATCCTTGGAACAATGGACCAGCCACTTTGTTGGGGGTGAACTAGTTTATCTGATATACCCTGCTTCATACAGAGTATTTGTGGGGACTGTGCCAATGTGCAGAACAATCCCAGCGCCATGAAAGGAGAGAAGGGAGAGCAAGGACAGCCTGGCATTCCTGGAGGAGAGGACTGTGAGAGGGTATGAAAATACAACTGTGTGAATTTCATTAGTTCCATTTTGGAGTTTAATGTGTTGTTGCGTTATTCTGCATGTGCTCTTTGGATCTGAGAGAAAATATGAATGACTTTACTGTCAGCTGAAAAAATATATTGTGTGAATGACTAGGCAACAGTCTAGTGTTTAAGAATGGTTGGGCACCAATTACTCAGTTTTGTGGGTTTGTTTTATTATTTAATGGAACATTAGCACATCAGTCAGCTGGGTGAGATTTAAAACTGAAGAGTGATAAATCTGGTGCAACTCTGCATAGAAACCAATCAGATTCCAGGTTTTCTCGTCAAAGTTTAATTGAACAAGTTAGAAGATGATTACCTACAGCTGCAGCAGATTCAGTGCTCCAGTTTTAGTAAATCCCTCCCTCGTGTGACTGGTCATTGTACCCAGAAAGCTTTCAAGAAATTGTCTAATTATAGATAAAAATAATTTATTTTGCCTTCCAGTTGTTACTACAAATGTTGGGCTATGTACTCAGATTCCCTGTGTTTTTTTAACATGTTTTATTTGTTAGTTAACAGTCTAGGCATTGCTAGACTTATTTTTCCCACTCCATATACATGCATGCTTGGCATTTGCCAAGACTGCATGGAACTATGGCATCACTCCTTATGGGATTGGTTACTAAAGGCAAAAAGACAGGTCACTTTGCAAGGGAATTTTCTCCACAACGTAGTAAATGAGGCAAAGCTCTGCTTACTTCCATCATCCACTCAAGGGCAAGCCAAAATGCTGTTTTGTATTTTCGTTGCAAGTGATTGGGAATTCTTTGTGAAATGTCACCATTTTTACTGAGCTCTGGGGACAATTCCTACGTAAACTTTGCAAAGTAAACAGCCTATTTGCCTTCAGTAAATCAACCCCAATGTCTTCAGAACAATGGAATTTAGAGTTCATACAGACCAAAGATCTAGTTATGTTCACCCATTGTTTTATAAGGTCACCTGAGATACCCTATCATAATCCAGCCCTGCTAAAATATTATTCAAGTTATATGTGTGGATACCAAACAGTTTTCAGTTAACAATGTTCCTCAGCATCGTATGATAGTTGTCAAAGTGTGATACCAGGTTTTACAGCGGATCACAGAAAATGGGGGAACATGTTACAATATGGACTATCCCTGTGCTTTGCTATATTTAATAGTTTTTGGGAATTAGTGCAATTTACATGTGGGGTTAAAATTAAATGCCGTTATAATGTCCTATAAAATAGAAACAGGATTGAACTTTAGCTCTAATAAATATAACATAGCAAATAATTACTTATCTGTTAGTCACCGCCAGGCACTGCTCGAGGGCCCGGGGTCAGTAGGGGGCCCCATGAGATGCCCTTGGTACCTTTCATAGGCTTTTTTGGGAGTGGTTTAAATGTGGGCGAGGACACAGGGGCCCCATGATCCCCTATTGTCCGGGGGCCCCATGAGTTGTCAGTCTGCCCCTGGTCACAGCATATTGATGAGAACTAAAGGTGTATGAGGTGTATGACAAAGCAGTGTGGTTGTGTGAAAATATGGTGTGTTGCTGCAACAGTATAGTGTCAGTAAGTGTGAATATTATATGTCTTTTTGCTACGATAAATTATCTATATGTTGAACTATCTAACACTGTAACACAGCAAAAACTTTTTTGTCTTTCCTCATGTTCTCACTCCTATTTAAAATATGTGTGCTGTCGAAAAGTTTATGTGAATATAATGAACACAAATAACAGTGTAAATAATTGGGGGAAACAACTACAGCATATGAGTTGCAATTTATGTGTTGTCCTGTCATCTTTACTAATTCTCTTTTCCAGCACAGTGCGGAACAAATGTCTGCAATAATCCTATTATTTTAGGATTTTAGGTTATTTTGTGCTGAAACTGCTCCCCAATGTTTATTAATCCAATATATCCCATTTTGCAGTGTGTTGTTATTACTTCTTTTTCTTGCTATGGAAATTCTTACCTGTGTCCTTTTTCTTTCCCCTCTTTTTAGTGTCGACTGGAAAAGGCAGAAGAAATTGTAAGTAATTTTCTGAGCTACAGCTGTTGTGGTCCTCTGCATATGGCATAGTCCTTGATAATAGCCCTCAACTCTCTTCCCAAACTTTCACATCTTTTAGGGAGACGAACCTGATCCTGGTTGTGAAGGTGGACCAGGTCACCCAGGATTGCCTGGACTGAAAGGAGAAGAGGTAAAAAGAACGATTTGTCCTTTGAAAACCACGTTTTTCTAGTGATTTATCAGTATCATTTGTTCCTTTATCATTACAGGGGCCTCCAGGACCAAGAGGATTTCCTGGCCCCCCTGGACCAATTGTAAGTACCTGTTTCCTCCCTAATGTCTTTAAGAATAAGAACAATGGAAAACATTAATTCTAAATCAGGCCTTTGCCCTATTTATGATGAACAATGCTGGCTTGAAAAAACTCAAGTTTTTGTCAAGTAAAAGTAATGATTTCATAGTATTTTGTATGCCCAATTAGAACTGATCCAGTGAACTAATGTCATAAGGTAACTTTCAGACCCTTCCTTGATGACAATTGTATTTAACCAACCACCAACAATTTTCATCTATGGTATATGGTATACCATTGTATGCATCTGGATCCTAAGGTGCCTCATGACTAGAACATAATAATGCTTTTTTACAAACGTAACTGACATTCTCAATATTCACCTACAATATTGGAAAATAATAAATTCTGTTAATTTATATAAAAAAGCAAAAGAACATGTTTTGTCAGATTTTTTTTTTTTACAAAACGTTTTGTCTTTTTTGTGAAAAATTTAACAAAATGTAAAATGTGATCTAACAATATTAATAATGTTGTTGATGCTGCTTTCTCCAGAGGGTCAGGTTGTCTTACTCTGGGTGTTCTTATTCCTCATCCTACTGGCATTGGGTCTTGGATTTTGATACCCCTATTTTTTCCCTCAGGGGCCCTCAGGTTTTCCAGGCTCTCCTGGCTCCCCCGGATTACCTGTAAGAATGTAACCCTCCTCCCAGCTACTTGCTTTAATGATCCCCTTACCCTCAACCCCATGTGTCACATAACTTCACCAGCGCTGTGCCAAAAACCTACCTCTTGTGCCACACCTGATGTAACTTCAGATCTCACCCCTTGTGTGCCCTAAGTCTTATCACTTGTGAGACAACCTCCAGCTATGTGTATCTAGATTCCCACCTTCTATTTCTAAAATCTTTCTAAAGCTGACCCCTGATTCTAACTTTTCAAACATATTACCTTCCCACATTACTTAGTCTATTTAGAGGTACATAAACTTGAAGAGATATAGCCAATAAATGTTAGTGTTAGGTTTTTTGGGCAGGGAACCTGGTATTGTTTGTTCTTGGCATGGGATTTTCAGTGCTGAAAACCCTAATCCTAACACTTACCATAACTGTAGTGGGAACTTACCCTTAACATTATCACTTAACACTTAGGGTGCAAATGCACCCTGCCTCCAATTAGATGCAAGAACCCCGGCGGGTGTTCCTGCGATTAGCTGCAGGAGGTAGCACCATTGAAAGCTATGGGAGGCTGCCGTCTCTCACAGCTAATCATGGCTACTCACATACAATCGCTTATGCTATGAGCAAAGCAAATGATTGGCCTTGGATTGATTGGCTGTGAGAGTCGGCAGCCTCCCATTGCTTTCAAAGGGACTGCCTCTCACAGCTAATTGCAGAAACCCCTGCTGGAGTTCTCACACCTAATCAGAGGCAGAGTGCATTTGAAGGTGTGAATGAACCCTTAACCTAACACAAGCAGGTAACATAACACTAGAAGTCAACCATCAAACTACACCATAAATCCAAACCTTAACCCTCTAATCCTTACCCTAATTTCTAATCTCGTACCCTAAACCACTGCTTTCTCTGCTGAGTGTCTAAACTATCAGTACTGTACTGAAGCACCAAGATCACGGCACCAAAAACTACTGATTCAATAAATCATACAAAAAAGACCAAAAAATTTGAATGGCTTACATTAGAAAAAGCTTTATAAAAAAATATAGAATTATTACAAAGTAGGGAATGTGACTTTAACCCCACATATACTGATGGTAAATCAGTCACTGTCGTCTAAATCACATGCACCAGGAAGATTTGCTTGCAGTGAATGTTTGGTGAATGTCAGATTAACTGCTTTATCAATATGCCCTTTGCTTTTACAGCCCATCCACTATAATTGAAAAACTGACCATGGCTTATAACAATAACCCCTCCCCTTATTAGTGTAGTAAGTTCCAAGTAAACTTGGAAACTTTGTTTTTTTGTTCTTAACTTTATCTTGGTGGACTACACCCATCCATACAGGTATAACATTTTTCACAGTAACACTGGTATGGATATAGTGGTTTCTTCTGAAGGACACTGCAGGAGAAATTTGGCATTCTAGACAGAAAATGAAATAGCTGATGG
Source organism: Staurois parvus (assembly GCF_062004578.1). Lineage (NCBI taxonomy): Eukaryota > Metazoa > Chordata > Amphibia > Anura > Ranidae > Staurois > Staurois parvus. The sequence continues at coordinate 4,813,218 of NW_028317941.1, forward strand.
TAGTGGTGGGGGGGGGGGGGGATCTTTAATTTTGTCTCTCAGGATCATTGAACTAGAAATTCTCAATAAATTGTGGGTCTCCAACCCAGACATTTTTTTAGTTTGGGTAGCATAAGGAAGACTTAGAACCTCTGTCAGCTTTCACTGCTCTCTGTGGTCCAACTAGGGAAACTTTCACTAATTTTCTGTCCTTGTGACTTTGTATTACTGAGACAGAAAGTGAGAGAAACTCTCCAAGAGAGACAGGGAAAAGAGCCATTCTGAGCCTTCCCTACTCTATCTAAAAAAGGTTTGGACTGTAGTTACCCTTTAAAGTATAATGAAAGGCAAAACTTTTTCTTAGTTTTGGATAGAGTAGAAAGTGATTAGAGCAACTGTCAGTTTGTCAGTTTTCCTTGCTGTCTGTGTCCCCATTAGGAGATTCACTGTATCTGTCCTGTTCACTGTTATCATTAAAGTGTTACTAACCCACATGGCAGAAAAATATATTTGAAATATATGTTAAAAATATTCTTCCGAAATATATTGCCATATATTTAAAATACTACAATTTTGGCCATATTCAATATTTTTTTTATATATATATATATATATATATATATATATATATATATATATATATATATATATACACACACACACTGCATGTTGAATTGCGTTTTTATTACAACATATATGAAAAATATTTTTAAAAATACATTTCAAATATACTGTATGTCTTTACAAATAAAAATCTACATTTTTGGAATGCATTTACAATTATATGTAAAAAATATATGTTAAAAAAAATCTGAAGAATATATTGAAAAAAAATATATTTTTAAAAATATATTTTTTGTAAATATATTCTTCAGATTTATCTGATGCTTCTAGAGTTTACTACAGCGATCAACTACAAACTCATAAACACTTCTATCTACTGCTTGAAGAATATATCTCTATTTAATACTGATATTGATGTGGCTGTTGCACACAAAATACATGAGCATTGTATTCCAACACCCCCATTTAACAACTACTCTTCATGTTAGTTCCATTTTGAATCTCATTTCTATAAATCTGTTTCTTGTAAGCCGTTGTGTCAAAACATCTGATCCTCTTTTGGGTTGGAATGTTACGCAAGCAACATAGGACACACATTTGGCTGGAATGCCTTTATTGCTTCTATAAATCTGTTTCTTGTAAGCAGTTGTGTCAGAGCATCTGATCCTCTTTTGTTTTGCATGGGTTGGAATGGTACACGAGCAACATAGGACAGACATTTGGCTGGGATGCCTTTATTGCTTCTGGTGGATTTCCCGAGTCAAGCCTCTTGTGCTCTGGTTTCTTCTTTTACAGTATTTGGATTGTCTGTGTTAATTTCTATATCTGTATCACTTTGTTGCTTATCATCATGTGACACTGATGTGAAATGTGAGTTCTGTGTCACTTTGTTGCTTCTCTTCATGTGACACTAATGTGAAATGTGAAGTTTTAAGTGTTTGTATTAGTTCATGGAATTTTGAACACACTGAAGATTCATTGACAATTACTTTTCTACTGATGGTTACCTTGTTTGTGTCTTGGTGTAGAATTCTGTATCCCTTTTGAGATTCACTGTACCCCACAAGTACACCTTCCTTTGCACAAGCATCCCATTTTGTACAATTTTCTTTTGGGATGTGCACATAGGCTTTGCTTCCAAAATTTTTTAGATGGTTCAAATTCAGGGCTTTTCCATTTAACAGTTCATATGGAATTTTCTGGTAGTCAATTTTTGGAGATAGCATACGGTCATAATTGCCTCCCCATGGTATGTAGTTGGTTCTTCCACTTTCACATAGAGTACGGTTCATTCTTTCTGCAACCCTGTTTTCTTCAGGGTTGTATGATACAGTAGTTTGAAATATTATGCCATGCTTTCTGAGAATCACCTGTGTGTTATCACCTATACATTCAGTTCCATTGTGCGCAAAATACTGCTCAAGTTTCTCTGGTACTTCACTTTTCTTGTGTAACAGATATAGTCTAGTATACCTGGTATAATCAACTATAAAAGTGAGAAAATGCCTCTTCTTTCCTGGAGTCAATTTTTCCATTGAACCGCAAAGATCTGAATGAGGTTTTTTAGCTGTGCTGTTACTCTGCTTTGGAAAGGCTTTTTCTTGTCATATTTCCTTTTATACAGCTGGTGCATTTCATTGTTTGATCACATGAACTAATTTTTATTCCACTTGCATAGTCATTCTCAGTTCATTTATTTATTATGTCAGGACTTCTGTACCCAAGTCATCTCTGCCACATGTGAATGCAGTTTGAATGTATTTCCTCCTTGGCAGTATTAACCACCTCATGTGATACAGTTCATCAATGACAAAAGATTAGTTTCAAGAACAGGACATTTTTCACAGGTATATTTCTGGTGACACTCTGGGAAATAAGACAGTAAAGAAAACTGTCTCTTATTTCTTCTGATTCCATTGTTTGCTGTGGTGATTTTTTTCTGTTTTATTCTGGTCAAAGTGAATAAAAATTTTTTGGCATTTGTCATGTAGCTTCTTATTCAACACACCATGCCTGGAAAGATGAGGTACTTTCGGATTGAAAAACATATTCATTAACTAAAGAAAAATCCATTACTTCCTTCACACTTTTGGCCTTTTTTAGATTTTTTTTTTCTAATTCTGTTCATTATTTTTAGTAAACAGTAACAGACAAGCAACGCACAAGTGTAAGCCCACGAAGGGGCATCATGGAATAACAATAATTTTTATAGTTAACAAGTGAGGCATACACTTGAACACTTAAGCTGTTGTCCCTAAGGTCTCATAGAGAGTAGTAAGTATATGTAGTGCAGATCACAATGTGGATTAAATCATCCAATCATCCAAGTGGATATCAACATACCCAGGAAAATTCACATACAGTAAAGAAATCATGATGAAGTTCTAGTAGAAGCTAAGAAGCAGCCATAGTAGGCTCTGCAAGCCATTTGGACTATACCGTTATATTTCTTAGGGCAGCCTCTGTTTATATATGTATTTTTATTGTTTTCAAAAGGAGATAGTTGGGGGATGGACTTTTTCCAGTGTAAGGTGATGGCCTTTCTGACATAGAAAAGTAGAAGACTAACTAGGGTCCTCTCTGCAATTGTGGGAATTAGATATTCAACTAGGCCTAATAAACAGGGTAACATGGTAGGTCTCAAAGGGATGGACGTCAGTTTGTTAATTAGTGCCATGACCTCCTCCCAGAATCAGGAGACTGAGGGACAATTCCAGAAAATATGGGAGAAATCTCTCAGGGAGTGGCCACACCTCTAACACTCCTGAGGATGAGATGGATTCATTTTGTGGAGTCTATATGGTGTGTAGTAGGACCTGTGAGCAATCTTGAATTCTGTGAGCCGATCTTGCAATGAGGCTAGGGGTCCCAGAAGGTCCCAGAAGTTGTCACAATTGGCGGTATCCATGTCTGGAATGTCCCCAGCCACCGACCTCAGAGGCCCTCCAGTGCAGGAAGGGACACTGACACACGATAGGCAGATAAATGAGAGGTAGGTTTTTTTGGGACAATCTGTTCTAAGTCATACTGGAGTAGGACAGGTGGAGCCCTACGAAATTGAGCATGGAAGGCATGGGAGAGCTCCATCCTTTGGTAAAAAAAAATGTGGTGGGCACATTAAAGTCAGAGGATTTCAGGTTACCATTAAGTACCACCTGGGAAATCATCTTGATCTTGCATTTGGCCCAGGCTCCTGGATCTGGTAGTAAAAGTGTGGCAAGGAGGGGTTAAGCCATAGTGGGGCATTCGGTGACACAGCAAGTTTGGTAAAGTGTTCACATGCTAGGCCCACTCTCCAAGCTTGAAGAGTAGTAACCATGGAGGGGTTTAAGGTGTAGGGGGCCTGGGGGCCCCTGAATAGAAGAAATTTGAGAGCCTCCAAGGAGTGCACTACTGCTGTCTCTGGCATAGTAGATGAGTTGGTCTTGTCGGGATTGAGCCACCAGGCACCAGTAACTAGTTGGGTGGCCAAAAAGTATTTTTAGCAGTCCAGCATGGCTAGGCCCCCTTGGGATTGGAGACACATAAGGGTGGATAACTTATATCTTGTAGTTTGAGGACCCCACAAGAAAGGGAATAAAAGATGATGTAGTTGTGTAAAAAAGGACTTAGGTATTCACTGTGGGGAGTTTCTAAACAAGTATGTGAATTTAGGGAAGATTTTCATTTTTATCATGTTTTTGCAGCCTAATAGGGACAGTAGCAGATTCTCCAATGCCTTCAGCTTTAGCTTAACTGCCTGGAGTTTCTAAACAAGTATGTGAATTTAGGGAAGATTTTAATTTTTATCATGTTTTTGCAGCCTAATAGGGATAGTAGCAGATTCTCCAATGCCTTCAGCTTTAGCTTAACTGCCTGGATGCAGATTGAGGGAAAGAAAATCAGAGGTGCTGCAAGAAATGGTTACTCCCAGATAGGTAAATTCCTCAACCCCTTGAAGTAATGTGTCAGGTGAAGCCGTACGTTTCACATCAGGGTCTATCGAAAATAACAAGGATTTTGTCCAATTCACTCTGAAACCTGTAGCTAGTGATTAGGAGTTCAAACTTCCAAGTGCAAATTGTAATGAAGGAACTGCATCAGTGAGAAATATCAAAAGGTCGTCTGCGTACAGGGCTACCCCCTCTTCCAACCAGCCAATCCGGAAACCCCTTAACATCAATGGAAGAGCAAAGCGTTCAATGGCTAGAGCAAAAAGATCCGGAGAGAGAGGGCAGCACTGCTGTATGCCTCTGTAAAAATCAAAGGGGGCAGATAGTCATCCTCCCAGCTTAACAGAAGCCGTTGGGTTTCCATAAAGGACCTTCAACCAGTTAATAAACAGGAGTGGAAACTCCATTCTCCTAAGTACTTCCCAGAGGAATTGCCATTCCACTGTGTCAAAGGCCTCTTCTATATCAAGTGAGGCCACCACTCTGGAGCCCATGTTACCGTGTTGAGCATGAAGATTTGTAAACAATCTGCGGTCATTTATGTCAGTAGCTTTATGGGCCATAAAGCCAGTTTGGTCTGGATCTATGATCGTAGGTAACAAACTTTGGAGTCTGAGGGTAAGGAGTTTAGTTAAAATCTTTAGCATTCTAGCTTTCCAGATTCTGCAATCTGCTTTTAAATGACTTTGTTTCTTGCAAACAAAACATTCACATGTTTACCACGTACCTTCTCTTTTTAGCAACATTTTCATCTTGAATTTTCAAGATTAGTAGTTCTGGTGTGTCAGTTTTGCAATTAAAATCAATGTTGCACCTGTGTTACTGGCCATTTTCTTTTATTCGGTTGCAGTCTCCTTTCTGTTGCAGTATCTTGCACTTCTTTTGCTGTAGCAGGCTATGACTAGGTGTCTGGGCTGTTAGAAATTCTGTGTTATAGCCCTACAGGACAGACAGTGCACAGTCAACATGTGTTTATCTGCTGCTTCTCTGCAAACAGGAAACAGGAACTTTTATTATAGAGAAAAGACATGGAGTTTACCACAGAGATCAGCTACAAATATATAATCACTGTCAACTCCTGGTTGAAGAATATATCTCTACGTATTACACATACTGATGTAGTTATTTTCACACAGAATACATGAACATTGCATTCCAATAATGGGAAATCTGCGAATGGGGATTCCCTCACTTTGGTTGAATTTCCTTTCACTTCCTATTTTGGCTATGGGACGGGTAATCTCCCCAATGGGACATATATGGGGGAAAAAAACTGACAGGGGATATAACCCTCCCTTACTCTATCCAAAATGAAAAAAAAAAATTTGCTTTACTAATCTACTTTAATAAGAGAATAAAAGTGTGCAGAATCTAAAAATCTATACATAGACTAGGACTCTACACAGCTCAGACTCCTATAGATATGAATCAAAAGTGCTCATGTAATATGAAGCTTATTTAGACCATGAAGGTAACTTTATTATTTCTTTGGGGCATAGTGACAAAGTATGAAGAAAATAATAAATCTAATCTACAGGTACTGGCAAAATCCAGAATTACACAGAAAATTTGGAATATATCAGATCTGTAGAAACTGAAGGAACTATAGTAGTTTGATAATTTTACAGCTTACCATTGTCTCAGCGCCTAACTTTCTAAGAAATATTATGACTAAGAAGTTTGTTTCATATCATATCGGAGCTGTTATTACGAACTTACATCACTGTGTCATGTGTTGAATCACTCTCATAATCTAAGTGACCATTCTGTCCTTATGTTTTCTGTGTGAACCCCTTCTTGTCTAGTCACACATTCCACACTGTCCGGTCTAACCTAGCTGTGTTTTGTATATGTTTTGGTGAGCGGGTCCCATCTACCCTGCCCGCTTTGGTGTTACTTTTTCTTTGCTGTAGGGGTCTGTGTCAAGCAAACTTGTTTTGCTAATGGCTGTGGCTACTAGCATTACTAAAACTGTAGAATTTATATAAAGAAATTGTAAAAAGAGTTTTCCAAAGATTTTGGAGTTGCTAAAATTAGCACATGTTCTGTTCTGATACTTGTAGCGGAATATGATCAAGAAACAAATCTGTTGTTAGTAACCCAAGAACATTATTAAATTAATATGTATTCATATTTTAGGTACTAATCACCAGAGAATTTAGATTAAAAAAATAAGTTGTACCTGAGCATAAGTAGCTGCAGCCTGATACACATCCCTCCATCCATCTGTCACTATAACAGGTGGCATTCACAACTCCTTTTGTTGTATTTAATTCATTTGTGAAACTGTCGCATTGCCTCCTGGGTTATGTCTAATGTCTTACCTCTGTAACCCACAGTTAGCTTAGATTCTGTTGTAGTATTTGGCTTCTACAATTAATCAGCAGGATTCTGGATCACTGACAAAATCAACTACCATCTAAAGGAACAGTCTACACAATGCATTAACATTTAAAAATGTATACTTGGCATATTGGAGGCATTTTTGATCTACGGCTTGATGTAAGTGCTTGTATTAAAAGAAGGTATTAATTTAATGGTAAACAATATTCATCTTACTATATGACAGATAGGGTAAGTATTGCTTCAGCTCTAAACACTGGGAAATGGGCCCCAGAGCAGAAGTGGTGTCTGGTGTTTGCTCCCAGTGTAATGTAATGACCCAATCTAACAATTTTTTTTCTATTAAAAGGGCATGCAGGGAGAACGAGGACCTCCTGGACCACATGGAGAAAAAGGAGAACTGGTAAGACATTAAAAAGCTCCTCCTTTTTCTGTCTACGATCTTACAGAGCTGGCATTTCCAACACATACTTGGTTTTATACAGCATGTGGCTATTTTCATAGCTTTGATAGAAACTGGGGACTAAAAAAGGGAACTAAAGGCTGTTTTTATACAATAGCATGGAGTTTGACTCTATACATTACCCTGAAGTTTTTTGTTAAAAATAGTACTTGTATCTTAACTTAAGCCCTTGAAGACCATCATTGGTCTTCAAGGGCTAAAAGGTAAGATACAAATTTCCTGAAGTTCTTTGTTAAAAGTAGTGATTGTATCTTAACTTAAGCCCTTGATGACCATCACTGGTGCATTTGTGCCCTGATATGATGCTCTAGTGTGCTTCACTGTGGATGGGACCTATATGTTATTAACAGTTATCACAATGGCTCAGCACTGTTCTGTGCTCACGGGTGGCCATTGTCACATAACAGTGAATGCCAGACAAAATTGTGTGGCTTCATTGTTTCATCGACAAAATCTGCCCCTTAAGATGCCTATAAACGTTAAAGAACGCTATTAAAGTAGTAGCCCAAAACTGTTTTTTTTTTTTTAGTGTTGAATTGAATGGGGAAGGGTTTGGCCGTCTTTTAGGGTTTAATGCCATTTGTGTCCCCATTGACAAGATTTTTCCTTGTTTTTGTTCCACTATTATCCAGGACATTGTTCTGAGCTGAATTCACTGTTTTCACTCAATGGAATGTATTTTTAATACACAGTATACTGTAGCTATCAGCCAGTGGCACTGTCACCTAGACCTAGTGGATTCTAAAAGAAAGTATATAAAGAATGGACTCGAAAGAAGGAAAACAGAAAGTTCAGCAATTTCTGCTGCTTTCCAAATAGGAAAAAGAGAATGTTCAGCTTACAGAAATGCTCTGGGAATTATGAAAAAAATATCATATCTTGAACATACTGACAACAGATTCACCTTTTTCCCCACATTATACAAAACTTTAAAAATTTTACATTTTAAAAGTGTATATATGAATAGCTGAATATTATGATTAACATGAGTAGGGACAATTGTAATACACTTTAAAGATATGAGTTTCCTATATGCATTGATTGTGTATAACTCATTCACCCTGTGCAGGTCCAATCACTCATGATTATGTTTATGTGGAGTAACTTCTCCAAATCCCTAAACATAATTAAAGTAGTAAAACACTTTTATTGTTTGCATTTCTGCAGGGGATGCAGTGTCTGAAAATCCCTTACTTGAGCACTACTTCAATATAGCGCAAATATTAAAATTCTTCATTTTATAGCCTTTTTATATTTTACTTGCAAAGTAATACTTTAGTAGCATCATTAATTCAGATTATAGTGGAAATAAGCCAGAAAATATTTACTAGAGCCCATTTCATTCCATGTGTAGCCTAAAGGAAAGCAACTAATATTTTCGATGTTTACTAAATGATTTTACTGTTATATAATTCTGTCATTGATGACCTAATGACCCAAGTGGATTACATTTCTCTGGACCGAGTTTGCTTTATTTGAATAGATTATCCATGGCGTGCAAGTGTCCCACTGTTTCATTGGAAAATAAAATAAATTAGTTTACAGTCTAGTCCAACTGTAATACAACTTCTTATAAATAATGATACTTCTTATAAATAATGATGGTAACATTAGATAAATATCACTTAACGGGACAGTTGTCAGGGATAGAGTATATAAAACATGGGGAGCCATGCACAGAAATACTCTATCACAGTTTTTAGCTAGTCTTAAGCATATGGAATAATGTGTTCATGCTGATTGTCAAGTACAATGGACTGTAAATGGTTTGTCAAGCACAGCAGCTAATGCAGGTATGACAGTTGTCAGACAAATTGAGATTTCAGGCTTTGTTAATGGATGTCTATGCATAACAGCCATTTCAGTTTCACTTCAGGTAGATGTCAATGGTTTTAACTGCATGTCAGCCTTTTATACAGTTCTTCTGTGAGTTCTCACATATGGAGCTCATAGAGATCTCCTCCACCCCTCTAAAAACTATTTCTAAATACATATCATATAGACAATTAAGGGTGGTGGTTGATTTTTTTCAGCCACCACATTTTTTGTTAAGAATAATTTGCCAGGATGATTATCAGCAGAGAAAAAAATCTGGCTATATAATTTTACTGACAAAAAAAAACTTATTTTATGACTTCTATACACTTTCAATTTCATTTAAATCATGTAGAAACATGCAAAGTTACTTTAGCCACATGTAGGATACACCCCTCACATACTTTGGTGTAAGTTCATACTTATAAGGAGAAATCTGGCATTCTAGGGAATCTAGTAGATTCTTTTACCTGTATTTACCTACCTAATTGTTAGTGGGGTCAAACTTCTGTTAGTTTTTGACTGCAGTGACAAGAAAATGTAGTTTTCTTAAGTAGGATGGAAAATTTCTATTTTTAATTCATTTCAAACAGTGAATGCGATTTGCATTCAGGAAATTGCATTCATTCAGAAATTGAATGTTAAAGGCAAACACAATTTTGAAGTATATTGGCACCAAGTTACTGTATTTTTCACTCCATAAGATGCATTTTTTTCACCCCAAAAATGGGGGGGAAATGTCTGTGCGTCTTATGGAGTGAATATGGAGCGGCCGGCCCGGTATTCCCCCCGTCGCCGTGTTAGAATATCAGGCCGACTGCTCGGCTCTTCTGTGCAGCAGAACCTGCAGACCTCCAGTGGTCCTACCTGTTCCTCAGTCCAGAGGTGTCCTCACCGTCTTCTCTCCCCGGCGCCGGCATCTTTAGTGTGGACACTCTACTGTGACAGCTTGCGGCTTCACGGCCGGGTGCCCACTGCACATGCGCGATAAGCGCTGCGCTGTGTGAATGACCCTGTAGTCTTCTGGGACCTATCACATGTCCCAGAAGACTACGGGGAGGGAGGGGGAAGGAAAACTCCTCAGAAGTGGGAGCGGGTACCTGTCAAATTCGGGTACCTTCTCCTCCCCCTTCCGTTCCCCAAAGGTCTCCAGTCTCTGGTCATCCCCTGTACTATGTCTGCAGTCTCTGGTCATCTCCTATACTATGTTCGCACTCTCTGGTCATCTGCTGTACTATGCCCACAGTCTCTGGTCATCACCTGTACTATGCCCGCAGTCTCTGGTCATCTCCTGTACTATGTAAGCAGTCTCTGGTCATCTCCTGTACTATATCCACAGTCTCTTGTCATCTCCTGTAGTATGTCCGCAGTCTCTGGTCATCTCCTGTAGTATGTTCGCAGTCTCTGGTCATCCCCTGTACTATGCCCGCAGTCTCTGGTCATCTCCTGTACTATATAAGCAGTCTCTGGTCATCTCCTGTACTATGTAAGCAGTCTCTGGTCATCTCCTGTACTATATCCAGTTTCTTGTCATCTTCTGTACTATGTCCGCAGTTTCTGGTCATCTCCTATACTATGTCCGCAGTCTCTGGTCATCCCCTGTACTATGCCCACAGTCTCTGGTCATCCCCTGTACTATGTTCGCAGTCCCTGGTCATCCCCTGTACTATGCCCGCAGTCTCTGGTCATCTCCTGTACTATATAAGCAGTCTCTGGTCATCTCCTGTACTATGTAAGCAGTCTCTGGTCATCTCCTGTACTATATCCACAGTTTCTTGTCATCTTCTGTACTATGTCCGCAGTTTCTGGTCATCTCCTGTAGTATGTCCGCAGTCTCATGTCATCTCCTGTAGTATGTCCGCAGTCTCTGGTCATCTCCTGTACTTTGTCTGCAGTCTCTGGTCATCTCCTGTACTATGTCCACAGTCTCTGGTCATCTGTACTATGTCCGCAGTCTCTGGTCATTTCCTGTACTATGTCTGCAGTCTCTGGTTGTCTCTTGTAGTACATCCGCAGTCTCTGGTCATCTCCTGTACTATGTCTGCAGTCTCTGGTCATTTCCAGTACTATGTCCGCAGTCTCTGGTCATCTCCTGTACTCTGTTCGCAGTCCCAGGTCATCTCCTGTAATATGTCCGCAGTCTCTGGTCATCTCCTGTACTCTGTCCGCAGTCCCTGGTCATCTCCTGTAATATGTCCGCAGTTTCTGGTCATCTCCTGTAGTATGTCTTCAGTCTCTGGTTATCTCCTGTAGTACATCTGCAGTCCCTGGTTATTTCCTGTACTATGTCCACAGTCTCTGGTCATCTCCTGTACTATGTCCGCAGTCTCTGGTCATCTCCTGTACTATGTCCGCAGTTTCTGGTCATCTCCTATAGTATGCCCGCAGTCTCATGTCATCTCCTGTAGTATGTCCGCAGTCTCTGGTCATCTCCTGTACTTTGTCTGCAGTCTCTGGTCATCTCCTGTACTATGTCCACAGTCTCTGGTCATCTGTACTATGTCCGCAGTCTCTGGTCATTTCCTGTACTATGTCTGCAGTCTCTGGTTGTCTCTTGTAGTACATCCGCAGTCTCTGGTCATCTCCTGTACTATGTCTGCAGTCTCTGGTCATTTCCTGTACTATGTCCGCAGTCTCTGGTCATCTCCTGTACTCTGTCCGCAGTCCCTGGTCATCTCCTGTAATATGTCCGCAGTCTCTGGTCATCTCCTGTACTCTGTCCGCAGTCCCTGGTCATCTCCTGTAATATGTCCGCAGTCTCTGGTCATCTCCTGTAGTATGTCTTCAGTCTCTGGTTATCTCCTGTAGTACATCTGCAGTCCCTGGTTATTTCCTGTACTATGTCCACAGTCTCTGGTCATCTCCTGTACTATGTCCGCAGTCTCTGGTCATCTCCTGTACTATGCCTGCAGTCCATTGGTGCAGAATATTTTTTTTCTTGTTTTCCTCCTCTAAAACCTAGGTGCGTCTTATGGAGCTAAAAATACGGTATATGTTATACCCTAAATATGGGTGTAACGTGTAAGATGGTCAGAAAGGTTATTGTTAGCCTTTAACCTAAGCAAAGTTAAATTTCTGACTGTCACAAGATGAGGACCCTGCTCCTTTTTGCAGCTTCTTTCACTGAGTGGACTTAGCTGCTGGCTTCCCTCAGGTCAAATAATAGACTTGCAAATGCATTGAGGGGAAGGTACCAGGTAACCAGTAACTGGAATGGGAGAGAGGCACAAGGCACTGGTTAGATAGAAACAGGAGTGAGGCTTAAAGGATCAAGGTTTTTTATTTTCATGCATTCTACCCCTAAAACTTACCTGAGCTCCATCGCAATCTAGCAATGTGCACGAGAGCCTTGGCTCTCTGGGGACTCACTCTCCTCATTGGCTGGGACAGCAGCAGTGAGCCAATGAGGAGAGTGAGGGACGGGGCCAAGCTGCGGCATTGTGTGTGAATAGACATGCAGAGCAACGCCATGGGAATGAGCCTGCTTGGGTGCCCCCATAGCAAACTGCTTGCTCTGGGGAAATGCAGCAGGAGGGAGGGGCCAGGAGCACCATCAGGGGACTTGAAAAGAGGAGGATCGGGCTGCTCCATGCAAAACCACTGCACAGAGCAGGTAAGTATGACATTTTGTTATTTTCTTTTAATTGACTTTAATATCATTTTAAGGCTGAGAGTGGATTGATGTGCAGTGGAGGTTCAAACTGTGGATGCCGTGGACACTGTCAGTGTAGAGATGGCACAGAAGAGGTTCAGACTGTGGATGCAGTGAAAACTACTGTGGATGCAGAGATGATTCAGAAGAGGTTCGAACTGAATACAGCAGAGACTGAGAGTTCAAAGATGGTGCAGCTGAGGTGCAGTGAAGGCTGCGGATGCAGCAGAGATACAGCCAAGACTGTGGATGTAGCAGAAGTACAGCAAAGGCTGAGACTATGGGTGCTGTGGAGGCTTTGAGAGTAACTGAGGTGCAACAGAGTCTGTGGGTGCAGTGGAAGTGCAGCGGAGACTTTGGAAGCAGATAAGGTGCAACCAAGGTGTTAAGGCTGTATTGCTGTGGGGTATAGCTTTGGTAATTCAGGGGCGTGAGTAGAGTTTGTCATATAGCTATGGCAGCTCAAGGAAGCATTTAGACGTAGGGTATAACTTTGGTAGCTCAGGGGAACATAGATTTAATACTTGAGCAGGACATTTAGTTTAAATGATAGATCCAATATGTTGTGTGATGCTGCAGTGAAATTCAGATCCTTTTCATGCTTCTGTGTTGAAGGAGAAGACAGTACATATATATTTAATGTGAAAAAAAGGGGGTGCTAATGCACTTGTGGATGTGTCAAATTCCAATAATCATTTGCAGCAGTCCTAAATTGTGGACATATACACACAAACTAATAAATAAATAACCATATGGGCCGCGCATAAATAGTGCAAAAATCAACATAAACAATAAAGTAATAAACAAAATAAATGAATCAGTCCCAATAAATGAAAATATGGTGCAGAGTGCTGATAATCTTGATTGTGAACTCCTTTTACAATACAACAGGTGCTCCACTGTGCTCAGAATGGTGTCCCACATGGACTGACACTCACCATCATCCAATGACCACCTATCTCTAGGATGGTCGTTTGCGCTTTTGGGACTATCCCAGTGAAACGGTATTGCTAATGGTAACCGCTTGTTCCTCCAAATGAGTTGTATTAATACCAACCCTCTCCTTTGTTACGATCATTCCCCAAGAAAGGAACGTGTTCTCATCCAGTGCACCCTCCACAGGAAGTGGTCGCTCGGCTATTAGGGAGGGGTCTGGCTGCAGACTGGTGCTCCACTTTCGGCAGGAAACATGTGTTCCACATAAGTGCTCCACTTTTGGCAGTGGCATGTTCCACCTAAGCTTTTACTTATTGGGACTGATTAATTTACTTTGTTTATTACTTTATTGTTTAAGTTGATTTTTGCACTATTTATGCGCGGTCCATATTTAATGACAGCTGTCCATTCAGTTAACACGTCATTGTTTGTTTATATAAGTCCCCTGTATGTTTTTGTAAATACTTGTTAATTCTGTCAGTAGGACCACTGGTTGGACACTTCCTTTAATAGGGTGACAACATTTTTCCCTCTTCAGTGAAAATACAAAAGTATTGCTGCCCTCTGCAGCCTTTGAAGAATGGAAGGACTGGGTGAGGCTACTGATAGCCCTTTCACATTAGGTGGACTTCATTGGTAGACTAAACAGGTATTTGTGAAGCTTTGCAGGGAGAATGAGAAAAAATATGTAAATGAAGATGTATGTATAATCAAGTGCTGCAGCACATATATTTAATGGGGGCCATAGATATACTTTAAAGCCCAATTCCAGGAGGCATAAAAATTCTCCCTTGCAGTGGGGCTCAATCCACAGCAGAAAGGTTAATGCTCATATACTCTAGGGAACAGGAAAAGCACTTTTACGTACTTGATTTTCCGCTCCCCTGGCAGACAGTGTTCTCTCATACTCTGATGGTGGATTGTCCTTCAGCGCCCTCACATCCAATGCAGGGTCTTGATTGACTGCAAAAGAAAAGGTAGCCCTTAGATTGGCTTGAACCACTTTAGGCATACTGCTATTTAGAAATGGTGCAGACAAACCTTTTGTCAGCTACAGCACCATTCTACCACTGAGGAATAGACTACTATTATAAGTGCATTAGGGCCTGATCCAGCCCTACATAAAGGAAAAAAAGGACAAATCAGATTCAAAAGACAGACATTTTCAAATCTGCTGTGCACCTGTTTCTGCTTGCCAGAAACTGCCAGCTCTGAACAATTAAGTTTTGGCAGCTTAAATGTTCATTCTGTATGCTTCCGTATTCATTTTTTGTTGCCATCCAACATCCACTCAGGAAAGGAACATTGCCCTATCGCCTCCTAATCACCATACTGAGCACGTTTTTTGTGATCCTGGGCTCTGAAGTGAGAAAGTAAACCTCTGGAAAGGAACAACACACTTTGCTACCCTGTAAAAGTGATCAGCTTTACAGTCACTCTGAATACCTATACAATAAAGCCCAAAGGCAGTACTTAGATTTTAATTGTAAATAAGTAGTACTTAAAGTGGTGGCAGTTAAAGGTTTAAAACAGAGACACAAAATGGGTGCAGTGTTATTCAATGTCTAGGGCAAGCTTTTGTCCTATAAATATGGCAACACCTCAAATCAAGTTATACATAGCAAAAAAATGTGCACATGAGCAGGGCAGGGCAACCAACAGCAAGATCAAAACAAAGGTTAAACTATTTCAACAATTTGTGTTCTTTTAACGTGTTATTTGTGTTGAGAGTTTAGATTTTGTTTTTTGTCCTTGCTAAATGGTGTGTTTTGGAATTTGTTATATTGTGTCCTTCAAGCTCTTTACTAGTTTACCTATAGTGTCATATGCAGGAAATAATTAAGAAATGGCTATGTTCGATATTTTCAATTGTTGTTATCATAAAAAAATGTAGAACTACAAGCTTGTCTGGTCGAGTAAAGGAATAAGCTGAAAAATGTCAGAAAAAAACAGCAACATGGTAAATGCCATTGTAAACCATAATAAACAATGCATAAATGTCAGTGAGGACTGTAGAGGGTAAATCCATAACGTTTCTCTTAATGGGAAAAATCTATCTTCCATAACTCATTCAGAAAGTGGTGTTTGGCTAACGCAATTGTTGAATATTTAGGTCTATTTAAGTAATACCTGTTTATATTTTGTCATTGTGCTTTAGGGGCCTCCTGGTCTGCCTGGATATCCTGGAGCTCTGGGTCCCCCAGGACTCCCTGTAAGTAACTGTATTAAATTATAGGAGGGAGGTATACATAATCATTGATGTTCTTTGTTCATTGATGTGCGTGATGACTGACTGAATGTATGTATTATTATTCAGGGTACCAAAGGTGAACGAGGGTACAGTGGACCAGCTGGTGAAAAAGGAGAGTCGGTGAGTTGAGACAAAAACTTTCTGGACAAAGTCTAAAGTTTTTCTGGCAAAAACTTTTAAGCTAAATGTCAAACTGAAATGCACTGCTCAAAAAATTTAAAGGAACACTTTTTAATCAGAGTATAGCATCAAGTCAATTAAACTGATATTGATCAGGTCAGTTAAGTAGCAGAGGGGGTTGTTAATCAGTTTCAGCTGCTTTGGTGTTAATGAAATTAACCACAGGTGCACAATGAGATGACCCCCAAAACAGGAATGGTTTTACAGGTGGAGGCCAATGATATTTATTTCTCATCTTTTCTGACTGTTTTCACTAGTTTTGCATTTGGCTAGAGTCAGTGTCACTACTGGTAGCATGAGGCGATACCTGGACCCTACACCTGGCGCCTTGTGCTTTTCACAGATGAGAGCAGGTTCACCCTGAGCACATGTGACAGACGTGAAAGGGTCTGTAGAAGCCATGGAGATCATTATGCTGCCTGTAACATTGTTCAGTATGACCGTTTTGGTGGTGGGTCAGCGATGGTCTGAGGAGGTATATCCATGGAGGGATGCACAGACCTCTACAGGCTAGACAAAGGCACCCTGACTGACATTAGGTGTGGGGATGAAATCCTTGGACCCATTGTCAGATCCTATGCTGGTGTAGTGGGTCCTGGGTTCCTCCTGGTGCATGACAATGCCCAGCCTCATGTGGGGAGAGTATGCAGACAGTTCCTGGAGGATGAAGAAATTGATACCACTGAATGGCACCCATGCTTACCTGAACGAAATCCAATAAAGCACCTCTGGGATATCATGTTTGGGTCCATTTGCCAGGTTGCACCTTAGACTGTCCAGGAGCTCAGTAATGCCCTGGTTCAGATCTGGGAGGAAATACCCCAGGACACCATCCATTGTCTTATTAGGAGCATGCTCTGACACAAACTACTGAGTACCATTTTGAGTTGCTGCAATAAAATTTCAGCAAAATGGATTAGCCTGCTACATCATTTTTTCACTTTGATTTTCAGGGTGTCTTTGAATTCAGTCCTCTGTAGGTTGATAATTTTCATATCCATCAAACGATGCGGTATCCTTACATTCCTAACTCATTAGCCAGTCCATATCAGTATAGATAATCCAGAATGATATTTTAACCCATTGAGATTTGATGTGTTTTCAAAGTGTTACTTTAATTTTTTTTGAGCAGTGTTTAAGGTTTATTACCCATGTAGTTCCCTTATGAACCTGGAGTTGTGTACATATCTTGGTTTTCTATTGGCATTTGCATACTAATATGAATATATGTGTTGTAGAATGTCAGAAAGCACAGCATGGTATTCATTCAGAAGCTGTATTAGGCTCAATTCACTAAGCTGAAACATATGTGTTATTTGCTGTAATGACTGTTATGTTCAGCAGGGATGGTAATAACAATCATTATGGCAAATAACATATAGCTTAGTGAACTGAACTTGTGAGTTATTTTTCACTGGATGGAATAACAAATACTGTACAAATCCAGTACAGTTATGTGCAGGGTAGATAAAATAAATGTAGTTGATAAAGGCTTACAATTGTGTTTATTTTACTATGTAAGGGTCCTCCTGGTATTCCTGGAGTCCCGGGATCTTCCGGCCCTGCGGTAAGTGCCTGTTCAACAACATCTCATCAAGTTGAATTGTAATTAAGCGTCTCTTGACATTATCATTTGCTTTCACTAACTTAGGGTCCAAGAGGAGAGAGAGGACTGTCAGGAAATTCTGGAGAAAAAGGTGATCAGGTGAGTCACCAACAACAGACAATTTTACTGATATTTAGTGGAGTGCCCAAATCATACCTTTAGTTTGGGAATATTGTGCGTTTATAACCCTAACACGTATCATGCATTGCTGCTCATTCATCTACTGTTATAAAAGGTCAGGGAACTGCTGCTTTTTTGCAAAGATTGACAAGCCTGTTATGAGCTTAATGCTACTCCTGGTGTGGACATTCAGACAGATTTTTGAAATTCGTGTTGTAGTTTTTTTTGCTCATCAATCACTTAAAGCTGAATTCCAGGGATGGATTTTATTCTATAGTTATATGGGTCCAGCTTAGACGAGGTGGAGAGGTGAGGTGGTGATGTCACATTCTCCACCTCATCCAGTCAGAGAACGTTGTGCATTAATTGAGAAAAATAAAAGGCATTCTGTAAATGGCACCTGTGCCGAAGGAACAACCCCCTGTGGCAAGGCAGCTGCTCAACACTGAACTCAAAAGACAGCAGCGATACCTTTAGTAGTGGTGACTACTACAACGATTCTCTGCTTCCTTAGCATTCCCACTGCAATATGCATACTTTCATTGATCCCAGCTGGACCAATTTAACTATGAAATAAAATCCATAAAATCCATACCTGGAGTAAAGCTTTAATTACTCAACCATGCCCTACCCTATTATTATATTATAGACTTGGTTTTCCTTTAACAAATATTATGTGACAAACTCAATACTTTTAGTAATCATGAGGAACAGGAAATGATGTTTCTGGCAAGATCTCCGGGTAAGAAACCTTGCAACAGAGTTAGCAAAAATAATATATACAGTGAGAAGTTGCAAACCATACTGAAAATTAAATTTGAGGTTTACATGTACTTTTACCCCCTTCCTGTCCAGGCCAATTTTCAGCTTTCAGCAGTATCACACTTTGAATGACAATTGCGCGGTCATGCGACACTGTACCCATATGAATTTTTCAGCATTTTTTTGAGACAGATAGAACTTTATTTTGGTGGTATTTATTCACCACTGGGATTTAAAATTTTTGCTATATAAATGAAAAAGTCAAAACATTTTGAAAAAAAGTGTTTTTCTTATAAAATTTTGCAAATAAATAATCTTTATTCATAAACCTTGGCCAAAATGTATTCAGCTATCTTTTTAGCAAAAAATAAAATAATAACCCAAATTAGTTTATAACCAAAAATTATAATTTTTCAATTTTTTTTTACATTTTAATTTTTTTTATATTATTTGTTTGTTTTTTTTTGTTTTTTACATACTGTCATGCTAGCAGTACAGTGTCACCGTAGTGACACTGTAATACTTGTGGGGGGTTATGAAGATTTTTTTTTTTTTTTTACACTGATTGCTTTTACATCCATAAAGGCTGTAAAAGCAATAATTTCTCCTTATCTCTGGCTGTATTCTTGCAGCCATTGAGAAATACTGTGTGAGCTGTGATTGGTCACAGCTTGTCACATGGTACAAGGCTGTTGTGAATAGCCTTGTACCATGTGACCTCTGTGATCATTCACAGATTTCACACGTATTAAGCAATGATGTCAGAAGTGACATCTTGCTTACTACTCTTCATATGATCACTGATTGGCCAATCACTGATCACATGATCAGGACCTCACAGCGGGCACCAGATCGCGGTGCCATGCACTCCCAGGGAGCACGCACAAGCAGGGGGCGGGGAGGACGTTTATAAATGGACTCCCTCCCCTGCACTGCTCCCATCCAGCCATTTATATACATGGGCCTGACGGGAAGTGGTTAATAAACAGCATTCTTCTTGTTTGGTGGACGTGTGTGAGCCCTAAATTTTGACCTTAGGAAGAGACCCTTTTTAACACGTAAATATGATTTGTGCCTATATGGGAATTTTATATATCCCTAAATATCAGTAGTGGCTCATATACACTTTGATTGCTAATACAAAAAAACAATAACTGCAGAAAGTAAAAATATTTTCAACTTTGCTGTTTAAAGTCTGATCAGGTTAGTAGCAACATTTGTGCATTTCATTTTAAGTTACTGTCTCATTCATATTTATTTTCTTTTATCATATAGGGATTTCCTGGACCACCCGGATTCCCTGGGCCCCCAGTAAGTACATGTAGGAATAATTGATTAATGATAATCATTTTTCTGAGTACCCCATACTGATAAAAGTTGAAATATTGTTGCTTTGAGGCATATTTTTATTCCTTGCATTATTCATTAAATATGCCCCATAATGTGCTTATATGCTGTAAACTGTTGCATAAATTGTACATATTCTACATAAAAAAATGAGGACTAGTATATTTTAATCATATTATTTTGTTTCATAACTTTGAGTGATTAAGCCAGATATATTGTTTCCAGAATATGAAGTTGTGTTCCATTTAAAGTGGTAGTAAACCACATCCAAAACAAACCCACTGAAAGGTAAAGGCATGAAGTGCTAGTATGCATTGCAACTAGCACAATACGGAGGACTTACCTTGAAACAAAGCCCTCCAGTGGAGCGCTGTCACGGCTTCCCAGGTCTTCCATCTTCACCCTGCCTTCCTTCCGAGTTCGCAAGCTCTGGCCAGATAATTGGCTGAACCGTGATGACGTTACTCTGGTGCATGCACGCGGGAGTCCCAGGCCACGGCACAGTGCTCTGAAGGAACGGCACGGGTATGTCGTTTGTTCAGAGTGCATGCACTGGCTGTCAAAAAGGGCTAATACCTCCTTAACTGTTCACATTTAGGAGATATTATTTTTACCTACAGGTAAGCTTTATTACAAGCTTACCTGTAGGTAAAATTATTAAAGAAGAGTTTGCTACCATTTTAAGGTTGAAATATTTGCCTATTCACACAAGAGGTTATTTACTAAAACTGCATGGTGCACAATCTGGTGCAGCTATGCATAGAAATCAATCAGCTTCCAGAACAAGCTGAAGTTAGAAGCTGATTAGCTACCACGTACAACTGCACCATATTCTGACTACACCAATTTTAGTAAATCTCCCAAATAGTCATATAGTCACTAATTAGTAGAAAAACACTTTGGGTTATACTTAGTAGGTTTGTAGGCTTGGAAGTCTGAAATATTCTTTTTTCTTTTTCTTAGGGACCTCCCGGATTCCAAGGAAAGCCAGGACCAACAGGACCACCTGGGCCCCCAGCAGAAAAAGTAAAGTTTTAATATTTCATAAATCATATCTTTCAAAGTTTGACTTATAGTTAGCTTGAATTTAACCGGTGCTTTGCCCTTATAGGAGAAAACAACAGGTTCTCTTCATTTCTTTCCTTCCTGGCAGGACATACTCACCTTCCCTTCCTGCTTGTTAGAAATTAGCAGTTTACAGAATCTCATTCCATTCCACAAATATTTTGCAACAGACTAGTCATTTTAGCAAAGTCCAGAGTTGCTAATTTGTCATTCTGGGCCTCAATGAAGCTCAGTTTACTCTGCATAGTGACATTTGCCAAGTTCCTGGCTGACCATTTCTGTTCTTTGATCTTAAATATGTATTGAAAATACTTCCCTTCTGAACCTTATTCACACTCCTAATGTATTTAAAGATTTCAGCCCCCCTTTCTTTTATTTCTTCCAAACTGTGTATATTAAGTTTCTGAAATCTCTCATGATTTTTTTTTTCATCCCTCAGTCCTTTAATCACTTTTGTTGCCCATCTCTGAACTTGTTCTGTCTTATCAATATTTTTTTTATAAGTGAGGTCTTCTGAACTGGACAGATTGTTTTAAATAAGATCTAACTAAAGATCTATGGAAAGGACCTCCTACTGGAGAGCCCTCTAATTATACATTCTAGAATTCTATTCACTTCACACTATTCACTTCACATCCCACTGTCTGGCCACACTGTTTGCTCATTTAGCAATAATCTGAAATAATTACTTTCAAATCTTGTTCTTCTATAGTTCTGGCCAACACTGTACCCCCCAATATTGTACTCAAGCAAGAGATTTTGTTCCATGTTACAGACACCTAGAGGGATATCAACCCTATTGCACATCTTTGTGCCATCAGCAAAAAGACATACCTTACCCACCAAACCTTTAGTTTGTATCACTTACAAACAAATTAACTTGAACAGGACATAGTACAGAGGCTTGTGATACAGCACAAATGACTGTTCTCTGTTCCGTAAATGAAGGATAAAAAGCAAATCAAGCACACTTTTTGATTTATAAGCTTGAGCAAAGGGCAGGAGAGACATTAGGGGTCTAAAAGACCCCTAAAAAGTTAAGTGAAAAAAGCATTAAAATGTTAAAAATATAACAAAAATAAAAAAACAATTAAAAACACCATCGTGGTCCTGTGCACACACAAATTAGTGCAGATGTGCTTGTTGCACAACACATATTGGGTATTGCCACACACCCTGAAGTGAGAGCAATAATTCTAGGTGCCTCATTTATGCTTAACTTTAAACGGATGAGCTTTATGGGTATTTAAAGTAGTTTTAAACCTCTGACAGGAAACATGAACAAAGCATATCCCTCTATAGTGTGTACCTATCTGAATCCACAGCACTAAGTGTAATTTCTGTCTGCTGCCTCATTCCGCTATTAGCATGAATCACTTCTGAGAAGTTTTCCTGCCACCAAGGGAATAAAGGTGACAGGGCAGGGACATCCAGCACACAGCCTGTGATTGACAGCCTCAGTTCTGTTCCTGTGAGCTGTGTGAAGTGTGGGGGGTGTCCCTTCCCTCCAATCAGCTTTCAGCTCTTCTCACTGAGCTCTGCAGTGTGTAATTTCAGCTCTCCTCCCCCTTTTTTCTGAACTCAGACAAGCTTCATAAATTCAGCAGTTTGAATGGATGTAGAGGAGAGAAGACTGCAGATAGACAGATGTAAGAGGGTTTGTTTCATCTTAGTGTACCATCTGGGGTCATTCGCTTCACTTGGTATATGTAAGAGGGTTACTACTACTGTAAATCATTGGTGATTGATAATTGTACATACTGTAATTTTGTAATGTTTTCAATTGTATTGTATTGTAATTTTTCAATGTTTCAAGGCTTGACATATCTCCTATCTATTTACTCAACAAAACTTTATCTCTTATTTTGTTCCAAAAAATTGTATTATATTATGTATGCGTGCACTAAGATTAATTTTAGTATATTCTTTACTGAAAATATCAATTTGTAAACCAGTTGAACAAAAATCACACAACATAAAAAAGCAGATACCATAATTTTTAATACAGGGCCTTTGCTGCTCAGGCAAACAATCCAGATCAATCCACAACAGGTGCAGGCTCTGGCTCGCCACCATACATGATGCAATAGGAAGAAGGGTCAGCCACAGACTGGAGGATAGATGAATATAGTGTGTATTTATTGATCCATAGGACACACAAAACACCAGGACATGA
This sequence comes from Staurois parvus, assembly GCF_062004578.1. NCBI lineage: Eukaryota > Metazoa > Chordata > Amphibia > Anura > Ranidae > Staurois > Staurois parvus. Next base: position 4,836,409 of record NW_028317941.1, read on the forward strand.
ATATAGGACTTGTTAACGCTTTAACAAGTCCTGTATTCATGTCCTGGTGTTTTGTGTGTCCTATGGATCAATAAATACACACTATATTCATCTATCCTCCGGTGTGCGGCTGACCCTTCTTCCTATTAGAAAATATATAATGTTTAGGGGATTTTAAGTAATTTTTTTAGCCAGAAATTCAGATTTTTAACGTGTGCAAAAAAATTTGAAAGCTGTGTTAAGCATATGTATGTTGGTTCTGTTTTGCAGGGTGCTGAAGGACTACGTGGTTCTCCGGGACTTTCAGGTCCCCCGGGTTCTCCTGGACCTCCTGGAATGCAGGTGTGTATTAACAACTTGTGAAACAGATTATATTATGATGATTTTTTAGAAACCTGTTACATGCTACTTATGTATGTGTTACCAGGGTCTACCTGGAATTGAAGGGCTAGATGGAAAGGATGGAAAGCCTGGATCTAGGGTATGTAGCAGATTTGTAATGTGAACCAACTTTCTTAGTACCTATATGTTATTATTTATTAGAAGAAGTAAAAATAATGTCCATGACTTTTCTTTTGACAGAAAAATAAATGTTACTTAAGACTGTCTACTAATGGCATGCACTATGGTCTACAGTGTACTTGAAACACTGTCACACTTTTCTGCATTCTAAGATCACTGCATATTTAATGTCTATAATTCTGTAACATCAGTTGACAATTCAAATGAACTCTGCAATTTTGTTATATGTGTTCACAATGCAATAGATTTTTTAAAAATTAAAAGGAAAATATTGGAAAAAAACCTAGTCTGAATCAATAAGGCAAAGACATGTCCTTTACATTGACCCTTGTGCTTTCTGTTTTATATTGCTGTTTATACTGTTTTTACAAAGTACTTTGTAATCAAATTTTATATTTGACATCTCTTTTTTGTCATGTGTGCAGGGGGAACCAGGTCCACCAGGGCCTCCAGGATTGAAGGGGATCCCTGTGAGTGAAAACAAAAATATATGTTGCATTTTAGATCTATATTACAACTCAGTCTCATTTAGTTACCCTTTCTATGTCTAATGATCTTATCCTTGAAAACAGATTTACTGCATTATTAATTTTGGGTATTTATTAGGGCTTGTTCATACTTGACTGTTTTACCAACACTTGTCAAACACCCCTATAGCGTTTGGCAAGCGTTGGTCCGGCGTTTACTGAACGTTTTTAAAGCTCCGCAAACGCAGCATGCGCGGTTTAGCGGCGATCGCTAGGCGTTTGCCGAGCATTACAAATGCCCCACAAATGCCTATAATGAAGGTTAAACGGTGTTACCGCTCCGCAAACGCCCTGCAACCGCACCGCAAACGCCGGCCGGGCGTTTTCGGAGCGGCACCATAAACTAGAATAGGAGGCTTCAACGCCTCCTGACTCGACCAGAGGCGTCCGTTTTGACGCGACGCGATGCTAACGCTCCCGTTAGAACAGCACCATGTGCTACAATGTGCAGAATTGTCCGAGGCGTTTGGGAAGCGGTAAAAACGCTTCCCAAACGCCTCTCTGCCGCCTGCACACAACACTAGTATGAACGTAGCCTTAGAATTTGTTTTTATGTTCTAGTATTATTCAGACAAATGGAATGTTTTAATTTACAACATATTGTTTTAAACCAGGGATTTAAAGGGAAAACTGGACATACGGGTTTACCAGGACAAAAGGTATAAGAATTTCACATTTGTTTATTATAACAACTTATCCATTGAACAAGCTCTAATTCCTCACTGCTGTATCTGTGCCACAGGGAGACTGTGGACCTCAAGGACCAGCGGGAAGCATTGGTCGGCCAGGAGCAGAGGTTGGTGAATGAATATAAGCCACTAATCAATTAAAGGAATTTAAATTTTCTGAAGGATATATTTCACAACAGAAATCCTGCATCATCAGCCATGTTATCTTAATAGCAAGCCCTCTCCCATAATAGTGCAATGCCCTCCCCCCTCCAAACTTTGTGGTACAGATTACTGATACTAAAAGTTTTAGTTAAAAGAGAAATAAAAGTTTAAAAATCTAGTGCCCTGTACAAAATTTTAATTAATTTGTTTTTCAATGATTTAGGGTGATCCTGGTCCTATGGGCCCACAAGGACGTCCAGGTCCTCCAGGACACATTGTAAGTATAGAAAGATTATTTATGCTGGTTTGGCACACTTACTATAAACCACACATTATTGTTGGTATCTTTTTTAGGGACCTTCTGGAACTCCAGGACAACCAGGCCCAGCTGGACCCCCTGGACTTGTGAGGCCTTAATAATATAATATGTTATTGCAAAATAATACACTGCCATTTATAATCACAATAACCTATCTGTATTTATTTTATTCTAGGGCTTGAAGGGTGAAAGAGGCTCCCCAGGTGAACGGGGACTGATGGGTCTTCCAGGAGAACCAGGAGGCCCAGGACATCCTGGACCAGTTGTAAGTATCCCATTTCTTTTGTAAGCAATAAGCATAATGAGTTAACCCAGGGGTCCTCAAACTACAGCCCGCGGGCCACATGCGGCCCGCCGAGGCCATTTATCTGACAGGGGCGGGACAGGAAGGGACACTAAGTACAGGGGCGGGCAGGGGGCTGCTGTACCTTACCTAGCTCTGGTCCCAGTCCCACGATGATCCAGTCCAGGAAGCGCTGCTCCTTCATTCACTCCGGCCACTCCCTCACTCCTGCCGCTCGGCTCCGCCTCCTCACCAGTGATTGGGCGCCAGAACTGTAGCTCAGGAAAGGCACACAGGCGGCCAATCACCTGTGAGGAGGCGGAGCCGAGCGGCCCCGCGAACATCAAGTGAGAGGCCGGAGTGAAGAAGGACAGCTGACAGGTAAGTGTGCCGTGCAGATGGTGCTGCTGCAACCAGGTATGCTGGCTGCAGTAGCACCTAGGCTGGAACAGGGGTCAACAAGTTACGTGTCATTGGTGTCAGTGGGAGGAATAGTGCCCCATCATTGGTGTCACTCATGCTAATGATGGGGAATTATTCCTCCCACTGACATCAATGATGGGACACTATTCCTCCCCCCACTGACACCAACGATGTGGCACTATTCCACCCTCCACTGACACCAACAATGGGGCACTATTCCACCCCCCACTGACACCAATGATGGAACACTATTCCTTCCCCCACTGACACCAACGATGGGACACTATCCCCCCCACTGACACCAACGATGAAACACTATTCCTCCCACTGACACCAATGTTGGGACACTATCCCCCTCCCACTGACACTAATGACGGGGCACTATTCCCCTCCACTGACGCAATGACGTACTATTTTTCCCACTGACACCAATGATGGGACACTATTCCTCCTACTGACACCAATGATGGGGCACTATTCTTCCCACTGACACCAATGATGGGACACTATTTCTCCCACTGAAACCAATGTTGGGACACTATCCCCTTCCCCCACTGACACCAATGACGGGGCACTATTCCCCCCCCCCTCAACACTGACATCAACGATGGGGCACTATTCCTCCCTCCTCTGACACCAATAATGGGGCACTATTCCTCCCCCCACTGACACTACTGATGGGGCACTATTCCTCGAACTGACACCAATGATGGGGTACTATTCCTCCCACTGACACCAATGATGGGGCGCGTTTCTTCCCACTGACACCAATGATGGGGCACGTTTCTTCCCTCTGACACCAATGATGGGGCACTATTCCTCCCACTGACACTAATGATGGGGCACGATTCTTCCCACTGACACCAATGATGGGGCACTATTTCGCTCCATAAGACACACTTGGGGGGAAATGTCTGTGCGTCTTATGGAGCGGCCAGCCCAGTATTCCCGCCACCGTTGTATGTCCGCAGTCACTGGTCATCTACTGTACTGTGTCCGCATTTGTTCATAGTTTTTTTTTTTTTTAAACTATAGTCCAGCATTCCAACGGTCTGAGGGATAGTGAACTGGCCCCCTGTTTAAAAAAGTTTGAGGACCCCTGAGTTAACCAATCAACGTGTACAAAACAGCAAAGCAAAAAAAACCAAGAAAAAACATGAAAAAAATACAAATACTTTTGCACTGATAAAGAGAAATTCAGAGACTTTTACCATTGTAAAAGAGTGAGTCTACTCATGAGTTATACATGATAGTTACTTACACCTGCCATAGTTATTAGCTCTGTTCCCACTAATTTGCATTCTTCATAATGTACAAATATAAAATTCAACAAATATTCTCTACCTAGTGGCCTTGGCATATGGCATACATGAAACCTTAAAGCAGAGATCTCATAGGTCATGAGAGATATAGCAAACTGGTATGATATTGGGTTTAAAATATACCTAAACTAAAAGCATAACTGCTGTAGCTACTACTATACAGACTCACTTGAGAATTGCCCTGGCCTTCCTGCAACCTACCTGCTTCCCTCATCCATCCCACAAAATCATGTCTGTTGCCTCTGCTACCCAGGCACTGTCATGGTGGTGGATGGCAAAATGCAATCATACATAGGTGGCAAGAGACTTATACTGACAGCATATGCTATCCACAAGTTCCTTTTAGCTTTGTTGTTTTGATTTAGTAACAGTTATGCTTTAAAGCAGACTCTTTATTTCATGAATGAAGAAACACCCCTTTTAAGTGATTTAAAAATGACAATTGTTGAATTTTGTGCCATTATGTATCCAATGTCATTCCTTGTTTATACACTTGATTTTGATTGTGTATTAATACTGACTGTCTGATGCAGAGCATCTTGTCATTGTATCAATTCCTGATGTAAACCTATCTATAAAAAAAAGACTATTTAGACCTGTTTCCCCCCTTTTCCCTCTTGAAATTGGCAGTGATTTAGCCTTTCAATAGGTTGCCTAGACACAAAGCACTACCTTGGAAGTAAAGGAAGGAGAAGTGGTTTCTTTCCCATACCCAAGAAGCTGTATGTGATGGTGTGTTCAGTGGTTCACTGAACAGTTTATTTTAGAAACAAATAGTATTCTTTTGCACCTTATGGGGCATACAATAAAGGCTTACATGTAAAGGAGCTGTAGTCACCAACATTGCCTATGACCTCCCTGCAGCTGACCTTTTCCCCATTATTGACTTGTGCTGCCTTGCTTGGCATTTTAACTCTGGGTGGGGATGGCCACCTTGGTAGAGGAATATTTTTGCTTCCTTATATCAGAGCCTTCAGCCAGAATAAAAAAAAAAAGTAGAAACCTCTCCAAGTCTCCTGAGACTATCAGTCAGAGACAGCAGATCATCCACTGCCTTAGACCTCACACTGCAGATAAAGAGCATTGAGCTCCACTCACAGGAGTGCCTAGGCACATTTGCATAACAGGAAGTGCATTCAGGGCTTTTTTTCTCAGAGACTAAGTGCAGGTACTCCCCCCTTCCAAGTCACCCCTTGTCTCCGCCCCCCACCTACGAGAACCATACTTTAGTCCCACCACCTACCAGTACCACCCCTTTTAGTGAATACAGAACCAAGTATCATTTTGCAGTGCTAAGTTATTTATATAGAATTTGATAAAGATATCATAAAAAGCAGTAAAATAGATCCCCTGCTGCCAGCAACAAAAGCACTCCCAGGAGCAAAACCACCCCCCCCCCCCCCAAACGCACTCACTCCAGCAACAATAGATCTCCCTGCAGCCAGCAACAGTAGACAACAGTAGATCCCTCCCAGCGACAATTGACGCTTCAGCAACAATAGACCCATCCCACATCAAGAGATTCCCCCAGCAACATTAGATCCCCCAACAGCCAGCATCAATAGACCCTCCTGCACACCTCAGCAGCTCTTGCCATTACATACATTTAGTGCTGGAGGTCTCTGAACTGCATTTCCCCGCGTTACCACTGAAAAAAAAGCTGGGAGTGCACTGTTATTTTTGAGGAGGAATTCAAGATAAAATGGTACTTTTTTCAGGATACTGCTTGTGCTTCTAGCTGCTTCCTACTATAGAGCAAATTTTAATTGTATGAATTCCGTTCCACTTCAGTTACAGTATAAACAATTCATCTTAAAGCCAAATTCCAAACAAGATGATAAACACAAAGATAAAATACACATATGAGAGATATTTTACCTGCCAAACTATTTGTATTTTTGTCTATCCAGTCCTGAGATTTACTCAGCTTTATCACACTGTACAACCCTCTCTGGCAGGACGGAAGACCTAATGGGGTTTATTTACTAAAGCTGGAGAGTCCAAAATCAGACTCCCTTCTGCATAGAAACCAATCAGCTTCCAGGTTTCATTGCCAAAGCTTCATTGAACAAGCTGAGGTTAGAAGCTGATTGGTTTCTATGCAGAAGGGAGTCTGATTTTGGACTCTCCAGCTTTAGTAAATAAACCCCAATTTGTCTGCTGTGATAATACTTACAGGTCCTGTTCCTTGTTCCAGCCTGTAACTGGACAGTGAAAAGAGAAGCAGTACACTAGTGAGCTATATAGGTAGTTGCGACAGGCTGATACCAAGGTAAATTCAGGTACTTGTGCTGCTCACATTAAAAAAGATTACATGTAATGATGTACAGTGCCTTTAAAAAGTATTCATACCCATTGAAATTTTCCACATTTTGTCATGTTACAACCAAAAACGTAAACTTATTTTTATTGGGATTTTATGTGATAGACCAACACAAAGTGGCACATAATTGTAAAGTGGAAGGAAAATGATACATGGTTTTCAAACTTTTTTACAAATATCTGAAAAGCGTGGCATGCATTTGTATTCAGCCCCGAGTCAATACTTTGTAGAACCACCTTTCGCTGCAATTACAGCTGCAAGTCTTTTTGGGTATGTTCTCTACCAGATCAATGCTGATGCTGCTCCTGCATCCACACACTGAGAAGTTTCTCCATTTCATCTATCACTATACCACTCTTTTTGGATATTACTGTTGACTTCATAGGCACAGCAGATTTCACATGTTCCATGATCTTGGCCTTGTTCTTTAGAATTGTGCCAATGATTGAACAATTTATTTTATAAGAACAAATGATGTCTACCATATTTTCTCCTCTGTCCAATTTCTCAATTATTTTCACTTTTGTTTCCTTGGTTATTGCTTTGTGCTTCTTAGCAGTCCCCTCCACATCACCACTGCTTTTCCTCTTGCTTTCGGACATCCTGGGTTCTGTACAGTACACTATCGCACTGTGCAGTAAGCACACAGCAGCACAACTGTGACAATGTCCGGCAGACACGTGAGCTACTTCCGTGGTTTGTTCACATCTACGAATGTTCATAATGCGAGGTCCGTTCATATCTGTGAAAGTTTGCAACTCGATTGTTCGTAAGTCGGGAACTTACAGTATGTGCCACTTTGTGTTGGTCTATCACATAAAATCCCAATAAAATACATTCATATTTTTGGTTGTAACATGAAAAAATGTGGAAAATTTCAAGGGTAATGAATACTTTTTCAAGGCATTGTGTTAATGAATACAGAGCTGCTTTAATGTGTGCACTTTATATCTGCCTGAAATTCAACTGTAGGTATGGGTTTGTTTTATCTAACACACTGGAATATCAGTTTTATATTTTTTAAATGGAAACATCTTTTCTTGTATTTGACATTAGGGCGAGATAGGATCAGACGGGGCAGCTGGGAAAGAGGTATGTGACACTACATGCTTAGCTCTTCTGTGTGTAATTATGTCACTTCTGTGTGTAGTTATGTCAATTATGTCATCAAAACGTTACTCTGGACCATTACTTGACTCATCACTTTCCATCTCTGATATAATAAATTATTGAATGTATAATTTAAATATTCTAATTACAGAGATCTGCATTGATCTATAGCTATATGTACAAATAGTTGCATCAGTAACCATTTTTACCATAATCAGAAGCTTCTCTGTGCAATTCCTGTGCATTGTGAAGTTTACAATGACTGAGAATGAGCCAATGGAAGCATGCATGAAGAAAGGAATGCATTTCCAGTGTTTCAATCTTGCTTGTGTCACAGACAAAGGACTGGATTACAGCATTTGGTTCCTTTCAGAACACGTAAATGAGTTCAGGTGTTACAAATAGCCATGAATAGCTTTAATTAAGAAACACCTGTACATCAGTCAAGCTAGTAAGTCCATTGCTGAATTTAAAACAATCTAGGAAGTTATATTTAAAATTATATAGATAAAGCCTTAGAAAATATAACAATCTCAGTATTATGAAATTATACCCCTTGAAGATCAGTAAGGCAAAATGTATTCAACTGCTCAGGTAATTGAAAGAAAGGATGTTCTTCTTCAACTCATTGTCTCAGAGGAAATCGGGATAAGAATTTGGAGTACAAAGATGAACATAGATATATATATTACATAAATAGTTCTGTAGAAGAAATATTAATGGTGCTAGGATGAAATAAAGATTTCCAAAGTTATATGTCTGCCATTTAAAGTGGTATTAAACCCAAAAGGAAATATTCATTATATTTCAGCTTAGCAATTTTTCTGGTGACTGCATTAGTGTTCTATTTAGGACTTCTTTCCTTTATTTTCAGACACAGATGTAGCAGTTTAGAGGTTGAAACAAACCATTTACCGCTGACAGGGGTGCTTACGATGATCAGCTTTTATTCATTCATGTAAAACCTTTATCCCCAGGGAAAAATTGTTTGCTGTAACTGCAGTGTGAACTGGAGTTTGGCTTCAATTTGTTAGTGTAATCTGCTAGTACATTTAATGATCCCCCAGACTGACAATGTTGCTTTCTGCTGTGCCTCTGTGCTCTTTCGTTCAGAGTGAGAGCACTCTAATACAGGAGGTCTGTTACTTGGCCAGATCACCAGGTGAAGACAGAGAGGAAAAAAGCCTAAAAAAACTAATGAAGCCACCACATGTCTTTAATGATTGGTAAGCTGTTTTAGAGACAAAAGTAAACCACTCTTCATTCAAAACATTCACAAGTAAATGTAAAAAAATCCTGCTGAACACCTGTTTTGTGTGACAAAGTTTGCCAGAGCTAATACTTATGAAACCATAGTAAAGGGGTTATGCATTTGAATTCCTGATTACAACTGAGTGGAAGCGTTCAGTAAGCTCTGTCCAAAGGTGCCTCTTTTGACATTTTTATGTGGATGGATGTCTTTTTTGTGGAAGTTTAATAACACTAAGGATTTCATTTTAGACACTTCCCAAAGAGGAGAACACATGTAGTGTTTGAAGAAGTTTTTTTGCTAGTGTTTCCTACAGGAGGAGTTCTTTTCAACAGTTTGAAATCCAAGAAGATGTTATTTCTTCATGTCTTTAAACTACAACTTCAAATGTGACTTTCTCACTTCATTACTTTCATTTGTACAATCAACAGATGGTTGAATACCGGTCCATATACTGTTTTCTTTAAATTCCAATACCTTTACAGTTTTAGCATATGCATATTGAGCTGTCTTTCTCAGTATGTAAGCCTTTGATTGTGTAAACGATAGAATACTAGTCCTGAGTATTCTTGGTGAAGTTGATTTTTTTTTCTTAAAGATTTTTTATTTGACCCTGTTTTTTTTCCTTTTTTGATTTGATTACATTTTTTGAGTATATTGTTCTTTGAATTTTGATCTAGTTGGTGCCTATGTTTTTTGTGTAACATTAATCCTGTGTTATACACACTCCGGCCACTTTATTAGGTATACCTTGCTAGTGCCAAGAAAATATCCCCCGCACCATTACACCATCACCACCAGTCTGAATCGTTGATACAAGGCAGGATGGATCCATGCTTTCATGTTGTTCACGCCAAATTCTGACCCTGCCATCTGAATGTCGCAGCAACCAGTCTGCCCATTTTCCTCTGACCTCTGACATCAACAAGGCATTTTTGTCCACACAACTGTCACTGGATACTTTCTCTTTTTTGGACCATTCTTTGTAAACCATAAAGATGGTTGTGTGTGAAAATCCCTGTAGATCAGCAGTTTTTGAAATACTCAGACCAGCCCGTCTGGCATCAACGACCATGCCACATTCAAAGTCACTTAAATCCCCTTTCTTCCCCAATCTGATGCTCGGTTTGAACTTCAGCAATTTGTCTTCACCGTTTTTCATTTCATCAGCAGGTTCCACCCACCCACAGACAAGTCATTCCCCAATTATGGGCATTGGCTTGTTTGGTTAACCACTTGCCCTCCAGAGGATTTACCCCCCTTCCTGACCAGGTCAATTTTTGCGATACGGCGCTGCATTACTTTAGTTGACAATTGCGCGTTCATGCAACTCTGTCCCCAAATTAAATTTATGTCCTTTTTTCCCACAAATGGAGCTTTCTTTTCATGGTATTTGATCGCCTCTGCATTTTTTATTTTTTGTGCTATAAACAAAAAAGCCACCAATTTTGAAAAAAAAAAACTATTTTTGACTTTTTGCTATACAATATATCCTGTAAAAAAAATTTAAAAAATCAAATTTCCTCATAAATTAAGGCCAAAATGTATTCTGCTACATGTCTTTGCTAAAAAAAAAATCAGAATACGTGTAAATTAATTGGTTTACGTGAAAGTTATAGCGTCTACAAATGGCGGTATATATACTGGAATTTTTATGTATTTTTTTTTTATATACAATGGTGGCGATCAGCGACTTATAGCGGGACTGCGGTGGGCATTCTGACACTGTCACCTGAAATCCCCAGTGACACTAATACAGTGATCAATGCTAATAAAAAGCACTGACACTGTACTAATGTCACTGGGCAGGAAGGGGATAAGATCTGGGGCAATCAAAGGGTTAACAGTGTGCTGTGTGTGTGTTTTACTGTGTAAGGACGCTGCTTTGTATTGCTATGCTATACAGAGCAATACAAAGCAGCATGCTGGAGCTGACAGGGGAGAGATCTGTATTGTTTACATACAGACCTCTCCCCCATCAGTGTTCCTCAGCTATTGCCAAGTGCCGGCGGGGAATCTCTGGCCAGGACCAGGTGATCAAAAGCTGTAGCTGCCAATAGCGGCGTGGGTAGGGCACGCACCCCCCTATTTCCATACAGAATCAGGTATTTTGCACAGCCCTGCAGCCCTCCCTATAGTAGAACTACTGCTACAGGGCGGCAGGGCTGTGATTTTGCACAGCCCTGCCGCCCTGTAGCAGTAGTTCTACTATAGGGAAGTGGTTACTAACATTACCTTTGTTTACACTTAGCTTTCAACCAGGAAATCTTTGGCTAAGAGCTAAATAGGGACAGGGATACAGCCCTGTCACATACATGGCAGCTTCCCAAAGCAGGCATGGCCCACACTGAGTACTGCCTTGCCTCTGTACGCCAGCTATGAGCTGGTCCTAATTACTGCCAGTTTCCTAATCTGAGAATTTATGGTAAGTCTTTGAAAAATTGTCACTGCCATATCAATAGGTTTTTAAAGTGGCGGTAGAAATACCTATCTGAATTTGCCGCACATGTTGGTAATGTTACCAACACTAGTGCAAATGTTTGCTTGAATTAGGCACAAGTAGTTCTTAAGGGACCCACCTCCTGAATTCTGTCATTAGGACTACTTTGAATTCCCCTGACTATGTTTATATCTGTGTTAAAGTACAGAAGATTAACAATAACACATTATTTTATGTCCACTTATACCATAACAGGGCACTCCGGGAAAGCCGGGTATTCCTGGAATACCTGGAGAAAAGGTAAGCAGCCGTATCATTTAGCATCTTAGCATTAAATAGGTTACTGGAAATTAAGCAATTTTGTATTATATACACTCTTACGGTAGGGTGAGGCTGGTGCTCCCGGATCTGCAGGACCCCCAGGGGAGAGAGGAAGACCAGGGCCACCAGGAAATGGCTATGGAAAAAGTGAATCTGTTGGAATTGTTGGGCCTAGAGGACCTTCTGGAGAGCGAGGAGCTGCTGGTTCTCCTGGTCCACCAGGTGTACCAGGAATTCCTGGAAATCCTGGAACAATGGTAAGAGGACAGAAGAAGAAAAACATCTGACATAGAATACCATTTCCTACAAATTATCAGTACATAGAAAATACACAAAAATTATCTATCTATCTATCTATCTATCTATCTATCTATCTATCTATCCTAACAATTTTAGTGTATATTTTAAGAAACATACAAGAGGCTTTAATAATTAAAGCTATGAATTATTTAAAGAAGATACAAAGTTTGTATCTAGTAAGCTTATCTAGTTGATTCAAATTTCTCATTAAAAATGTATTCTCAGTAGTGAAATTATCTTCACTTTGTTGCTGTGTCAAAACATACACCATGTATATGACTAGAGATGTCTGAGCATTTTTTTAGAAATGTACTGAACTGGTTTAAATTCCCAGTTGGTGTAGATAAGATAATATATTTAGAGTATCAACATTCTATACTACATTTAAAGTGGTAGTTGTGTTAACAGCAAGCCTGTACTTTGTCAAAACTGGGCAAAGCAAGAAAGAGGCTTGCTACATAGGGGTAAAGTGTAGGTTTGCATTAAATACATTGGCAACTTTAAAGCAGAACTCCACCCAAAAGGGGAAGTTTTGCTTTAAGTACTGTTCCCTGGCTCCCCGTGAAGAATTGGCACCTTTGGGGAGGGGGTACCCGATTTTGACAGGTACCCGATCCCACTTACGCTGCGACCACCTAGGTCCTCCCCCCTTACTCCCCATAGTCTTTTGCGTCACGTGACAGGCCCCCGAAGACAACGGGACCATCCACAAGGCGCAGCGCTACTCGCACATGTGCAGTGGGCACCCAGCTGTGAAGTCGCAAGCTGTCACAGCCAGGTACCCACACTTAAGATGTCAGGGAGCAGGGGCGTCCGATGAAACCAGCTGCAGAGAGTACACCGCTGGATCGAGGGACAGGTGAGTGGCTGTTTTTTAAAAGTCAGCACCTACAGTTTTTGTAGCTGCTGACTTTCATTTTTTTTAGCTTTCACTAGAGCTCTTCTTTAAATATAGTTGTTGCTTTGAAAGATGAAGTTGGAGGCACCTTTTTTGCAGTATTGCACTTTGTTATGGCCCACAGGTGCTCGTTACTGTGTTTATAGAAAATGTGATTATCTTCCTTTTATGTGACTTGATATCTTTTAATTGGCCTGTGTCAGCAGGCTTTGAGCTATTGTTGATGGACATTATAAGCTTGCTTTCTACAATAGTATTAGGCTCCATGTACACGGGACATTAGGAAAACACTTCTGAATGATGGAATATGACGGCTGGAAACGTAGGTTAAAAAATGTCTGTTCAGCAGCGTTTGCATACCGCATTTATGCATGTTTATGTGCGTTTGCGTTTATAAGCGTTTTTTAAAGATAACATCAGGAGACCTTTCAAAATGCCCAGAATGCACTGAAAAACAGTAAAAAATTAACTATTTCAGACATTTTGAGAAAATTAGAGAGAGCAGAAGCAAAGAGAGCAGTATGTGTTGAGATTACCTAGCAGAATTAGAGCCAAAGATAAGCTAAAAACTACTGCATCTGGTATTGGCACTGAAAAACCAACCAACTGCCTCCTCATACTAATAGCTTCAAGTGTCCTGTTACCTGGGTTGCTTTAATATAGCCAATGTGGCCAATCACACCATCTGCACCTCACTTTTGGCCTTTCAAAATGATAGGCAGCTACTTAGATAATTTTATAAGTGCCCGTTAGTATTAAACTACTAAACCTTGTTCTCTAAATACTAGGCGGATCCCATCAATTATGATGAAATTAGGAGGATGGTTCGGCAAGAAGTTATCAAGATCTTTGATGGTATGATTGCAGAGCTGAGAGACTGTCTTACTGTAATAATCTATTGATGCTTAAAATATAATACAGATAATTAAAGATAATGAAGGGCAATCTTTTTTTATATGCTAATTTTCATCCCCTTACTAATTTTGCAGAGAGAATGGCATATTATACCACACGCATGCAGATGCCAGTAGAGATGGTTGCCGCACCTGGAAGGCCAGGTCCACCTGGTAAGGAAGGAACTCCAGGACGTCCAGGAAATCCAGGTGCACCAGGTTCTCCTGGGCAGATTGGAAGAGAAGGAAGACCAGGAGTACCTGGAATGAGAGGTAAAATCAATATATATTTCACAGGGAGAAGGTCAAACATCAGTTTTTCAACTGAAGCCAAACCAAGCCCAGCCAAAACTGATAATTCAGTTTTTTTTGGTAATTGGTTGAATCATCTGCCATATTTTTTTAAATGTCTTGAAAACTTTAGTGGAGTGATTGTTCTATTATAATTTTTATCTCCACTCCTGCTCACAAGGTCAAATTCCCTTGCTTAGACATAATATGGGTTTTTAATTACTTTAAATGACTGTGAACGACTATGAAATTAAACAGACCATGGAAGAGATAGAAACAACCATTCAATGTCTTGTCAACAGTCATTTATATCTGAAATTTCAGTTTTGGGTGAACATTTCATATGGTCCTCAGTCTTTTATGATTTATTCTTTTACACCCAGGTGAACCTGGAACAAAGGGAGAAAAGGGAAACAATGGAATTGGTACCATGGGTGATGTGGGTCCACCTGGAGCACCAGGTAATATTATTTAATGTTTTGCATAAGACAGGCAATTGGAAAATTAATTTGAGTTTTTGAATCACGCTTATTCTTGTCTCAGGACCACAAGGACCACCTGGATATGGTAAATTAGGACCAACAGGTTCAACAGGACAACAAGGCATTCCAGGCATACCAGGACCCCCTGGACCTAAAGGTAACACAGGCAAAGATGGACGATGCAACCCATCGGATTGCTACAGCATGATGTCAGTACAAGAGTATCAGCCAAAGAACATGAAAGGACCTGGTTGATAAGCTGTCCCATTCCACAGACCCTACCTAACAACTGTCCCACTGGATCATCTATGGAGAGTCTACCCTTTCCTTGCTGGAGTTGCCAACAGCATGCTTCTCGATATACTAATCTCTATATATTGCACCGTATCGAGAGGCAAAAATTTCTGGCAAAGAAAGGGAAGGATATATTCATGCTCCTTGTATACTTTTAGTTCTTCTTTGTCCTGGCCAATAAGCTCTATTTCCTACTTTTATTTTATTTTTCATGAATTTCCTTATTCCTAAATTAACTTGTAGCACTTCAGCAAACTGTAAAATCCCTGTCTGTGATAGACAAGAATGATACTTCACTGCCTCACCGAGTCATCAAAATAATATCTGAATGGTCAGAAGTTTCATAATGAAACTGTTTCCAGTCTTGGTCCCTAGCATGATAATTCTTCACATATTCCATAATTGTGATATGGATTCAAATTTACGTTGTCTAAACTTTGAGATGAGGACTTTTTTTTATATTTTACTCTTGCAATATATAGACAAATCATTTTATACTTCCAGCTACGTCCTTTGTATGAGATGTCCTTCTTACTGTATTTCTCTGCTTTGTTTACTGGACTTTCTCCAAATCAAATATCCACAGCATATACCTTACAAACATTTCATTTTAGGAGTTTGTTGCAATTTTTCTAAAATTGTCTTAATTTATTCTGCTGACTGTGTCAGAAACATCAAGAATACCTTGTTATTATCTTTTGAATATCTGTATTTCTTTCTTTGACGGCTATTGCTGGGTAATTTCAATAACATGACAGTTTTTGGTATTCAGCATATTTGGTTTTCAAACTGTACAGATGTCATCTGAATCTCTTACATGCTTTGTAGCACATATTTATCAAATCATCCTTCTATTGTTTAACTTTCAAAAGCTGATATAGAAAAGTCAAAGACAGTTGTGAAAATCTAGTTTGCTTTTCATTGCCTGTCTGCATCAGTCTACAAATAGGATGTGGGGTGGTGATCCACCTGAAATAAAAGATTTTTTTTTTAAGTGACCCTGTCACAAAATTAAATATGACAGACAGAGGTTGCATTGTAAAGAAGAGGTAATGTATACTTACTTGTCCTGCTCCTCTTTAAAAGCAAATGATTTTCATTTCAAGAGTGTCATATCTCTGGTCTCCCACCTAGCGCTGTAGTTTCATTAGCTTGCCCCTACATCAGTGCAAGACACAGTATTGATGCTGGGGCCTGGCAGAAGAAACCACAGAAATTGTCAGGTGACCAGAAATCTAATACTCGATAATTCTAGGAAAACAGCCACACACAAAGTAAACTTTTTTGCTAGATTAAAACAATTAATAAAAATGTATCTTGGATGTATCATGTTACTTCAGCCTGTTATACAGCTTTCAAGGTCATTGAAAATATACCATCAATTGCTTCTATGCAATAGGTGCTTCTTCATTTTGGGTAGCAGTTGCAGTGAAAAGGTGCTTCCAAATATATTATGTGATTAAAGACACTGCACCCCCCATTATGATGAGCGTACATAATAATAATTGTAATAATAATGTGCAACCTAGGCACATTTTATGGCTGGTTAGTTAAAATGAAAACGATTACACAAAAGCAATGAGTGAAATGCGTAGCTGCCTCTTTTGAAAGCTGGTAACAAGTTTGTGTAACTGCAGACTAAGCCTTTATTACCTTTTCATTTGTGTACAGAGCCTTATTTGATGATGTTTTAAATGTGTATATAATATGGCAGAATGTAAAATGTTGCAGAAATTTCAGCACAATGGGTCATTGTCTATTCTGTCTGCTTCTCTTCGAATCAATGCTTGCCGATCTACGTCATGTAAAACAGTGCTAAACATCACTTTTGCTATGAAAAGGTGAAAATTCTACCAATGTATTTAGATGTTTAAAGCACTTGTGCTGCCCAGATTTTTTTCTAATATAAATGTACATATACATTGCGTTTCCAGTTTTTAAATCTGCGTAGCCCTCTTTTGAAGGAGGGGTAATGAGAAATAATCCTCCCAAACAGGATATTGCACAAAACATGTAAGTAAATAGGAGAACCAGAACCTTCTATAAGTGGATGTGATAAAACAGTTGGCAGTGCCTCCACCCAGGATCTAATCAAAGTATTTGGGAGAACCAGCAAATAACATTAACCAAGTACATACTGTAGATGCACACCATTATAGAAATATTACAAGCTTTATATAAGAAGAGATTAATAACAGTACATACATCCAATATATAAACAGGTTTTATCAACACAGCACTGCGATGAGCATTCCTGCTGCAATTGTGTAAATATACCTGGGCATACTCTGTACAGTGATTAATAGAGAAGCAGATGAAAATTGCAGCATGTCCTTTAGCAGGAGCTCCTGAGCATGATGTGGTGTCTGTCTTTGTGTCAGAAATCTGAAGAAAAGATCAGCAGTCACAGGGGTCTCCCCCAGCTGTTGTCCGACAAGCTTGAAATTAAACTTCTAACTGGCAGGATCTGTGGTGTAGCAGTGGAACTCAAAGTCAGCCTATCTACTCAGCACATTAGTCCCTCCCTAGTAGTGTATAATAGTTCCTTCTGGCTTTGAACATGGAAAGAACATGGGACTGAGACTTTCTCTCCACTTTCTCTTTCCAGGGTTTGCCAATGACTAAGGGGCAACAAGGGCTTATATATATTTACAGGCATTTACAAATTCAGACAATAGAGGGTCCCTACATCTGTATATTTGTTTTTAACTATATTTAGTTAGTTTAGTGTTATGTTATTAATTCTCTTTCCTTGGTATAGTCTTTAAATTAGATTCAAATTCTTACATTATAAGGGTGTTAAAAATAAAGATGTTACATTTGCACAGTAAAGAAAAATAGGATTTACTTTAGTGTAGACATAGCAAGGTGGTTAGGAGTTTTGCTTCAAGTTCTGGTCAATTGTATAAATTCAGTATATCATCCTTTCCCATTGCTGCTTCCGTTAGGTGTGCACTGTGTCTTCAGCAGCTTTGGAACAGAAGTCATATCAGTTGCAGCTACAGCATATGGGCAAACATTTGTGGACACCTGACCATCGCATCTATATGAGCTTTTTTAACATCCCATGGACGTTATTATGGAGTTATCCAACTTACATCCCCCACAGATACACACACCTTTATGCTTATGACAACTCGAACTCTTGTGGGAAGGCTTTCCATGTTTCTGTGATGAGAAAACCCATCTTGCAGTAGGCATTCCAATTCATGGCAAAGGTATTTACTAGGATTGAGGTCAGGACAGACCATTCAAGTTCCTTCACACAAAACTCATCTAGCCATGTTGTTAGTGACTTGGATTTGAGCATAAGGCACAATCATGCTTGAACCAAAAAGGGCCTTTCCCAAACTATTGGCATAAGGTTGGTGGAAGCAAAACTGGCAAATGCCTATGTGTGCAGCAGCATTAACAGTACCCATCACTGGAAACAAAGGAATTCAATAATTTGGAGGGTTGTCCACATACCTATGAACATATACAGTGGTAGGTGTGATGATCATGTGTGCAAAAACATTTTGACATGCAGTGTATAACCAGTACTCAAAGAGAGTGGGAGTCCATGTTGTGTTAGTTGAGAATTAGTAAACCACCCTCCCTCGTTGCTGGGTAAATGTAGCTGACATCAACCCTGCTTTTTCTTGTAATTAAAATCTCTCCAATCATTGAGACACTTTATAGCAAAAGCTGTAAGGCCTCCAGTCTATCAGAGATGGGTGCATAATGTTACAAACATGTTATTGTATAAAAAATGTTAGAGTAGCTATGTATCAGTTTCAGGTCAACCCTTTTATTAGGGTCTTTTCCAGTATTATCTCACTTTACATGTTATTTTCTATAGTATTATATTTTCAGCAGCAGGCCCAGGTTTAGGAAATGCAAAAAATGCATGATGACAGCAAGTGTGGGGAAGGGGTCAGATTAAGTATATCTAAAAATATAATTAGTTGACAGTGCACACACCATGCACTCCTAATCCTTATATTGTTTGGTTCATCCTTTTACCCTGTATTCCATCCAATTCAGCTGACTGGGTACAAAATGTATATTTTTTATAAAAGAAAACTATACGTCATCAGTGATTATCACTCAAGGTATACAGTAGCTTGCTTGCACCAGTGGATTAAGGAAAACAACAAGCAACTCATTGGTTTTCAATGACCACCAGACCTCCTGGATTAGAATCTGCTAGACTGGGAGACATTAAAAGTATACTGTACTCTGTATGAAAATTGTACCCAGTGTGTTTTTTAGGCAACAGTTTGCTAGAAGAAACTATAATAATACTGTAACACACAAAACAAAGTAAATTACTTATTTCTTAAATCATATAAAAAAATGGCTTATGCATATTACTATATTTGTGAATTTCTAAAATAATATATATATTTTAACCAGTTTAACAAGCACCTGACAACTGGAAACTACACCTAGATCATCTGATGGACAGTTTGTAGAACAGATAATGGTAAAATAAATATTGTAGACCTTCTATGATGTAAGAAATAGGTGATTCCCTGGTTATCAACTATGTCTTACATAAATCATTTGTAAATGCTTATTGGGTATAGCGGCCAGTCCTACTTATTGGGAATGGGATTTCATTATTTGTAAAAGTTAGGGACTCTTGATTCCACACGTTTTATTATTTATATAATACAGCTTGTGTTCAAAGTATTAGCAGTCCAATATCACTAACCTGATCAATCACTGTTTTTGGTTTAAATTATATTTCTACATGGAAAATAATTTACTAGTAGGTGTAGCAGAGTAATAGAAAACCAACAGACCCAACAGACATGACATGCATGCTGCTGATTCTGTGTAATTGAATCACTAATTGAAAGGGGCATGTTCAATATAATAGCGGTGTGAAGTTCAATTAGTGAGGTCATTCAGTCTGTGAAAAAACGTGTCAAACACGTGGCCCTTATTTAAGCACGAAGGCAGCAAATGTTGCACATGCTGGTTATAGTGCATTTCTCTCTAAAAATATAAGTAATTGGGTGATTCCAGACATTGTTCAGAAGAACAACGCACTTTGATTAACCACTTGCACTCCAGAGGATTTACCCCCCTTTCTGACTAGGCCATTTTTTGCAATATGGCACTGCATTAATTTAACTGATAATTGAGCGATCATGCAACGCTGTGCATAAATTAAATTTAGGTCATTTTTTTCCCACAAATAGAGCTTTTTTTTCGGTGGTATTTAATCACCTCTGCGTTTTTTATTTTTTGCGCTATAAACAAAAAACCAATGACAATTTTGAGAAAAAAAAAATTTTACTTTTTTGCTATAAAACATATCCAAAAAAATTTTAAAAATCAAATTTATTCATAAATTTATTCCAAAATGTATTCTTCTACATGTCTTTGGTAAAAAAAAATCCCAATACGTGTAAATGAATTGGTTTATGTTAAAGTTATAGCGTCAACAAATTGTGGTATATATATTGGGATTTTTATTTTTATTTCTTTTATACTAGTAATGGCGGTGATAAGTGATTTATAGCAGGACTGCGGCAGGCATTCTGACACTGGGTGGGAACTGATTAACTGCCAGTGACACTAATACAGTGATTAGTGCTAATAAAAAGCACTGACATTGTACTAATGACACTGGGCAGGAAGGGGTTAACATCTGGGGTGATCAAATGGTTAACTATGTTCTGTATGTGTTTTACTGTGTGCTGTGTTTTACCTTGGAGACATGCTGCTTTGTATTTCTCTGCTGTGCAGAGAGATACAAAACAGCATGTCCATGCTGACAGGAGAGAGACCTGTGTTGTTTACACACAAGTCTCTCCCGTCACCTTTAGCAGACGATCACTGAGTGCCGGCCGGGACCCGGTGATTGACATCCTAGCCACCAATAGTGGGCATGTGCACCCCCTACCCTGAAATGCAAATCACGTACTATATATATACTTGATTTTGCGTAGCCCCAGTACTTCTGCTATAGGGCGGCGGGAAAGAGGTTAAAAAGTTGATTGGGGATGGGAAAACATAAAGAAGTGCAGAAACTGATGGGCTGCTCATCTACAATGATCTCAAATGCTTTGAAATGGCAATCAAAACCAGAAAGATATGGAAGAAAATGGAAAACTACAATTCAAATTGATCAAAGAATAGCCAAAATGGCAATGACTCAGCCATTGATCAGCTCCAGGAAGATCAAAGGTCTAAAGTTACCTGTGAGTACTGTAACAATTAGAAGACGCCTATGTGAAGCCAAGCTATCGGCAAGAAGCCCCCGCAAAGTCCCACTGTTGAAAAAACAACATGTGCTGAAGAGGTTGCAATTTGCCAAAGAACACATTGACTGGCCTATAGAGAAATGGCGCAACATTTTGTGGACTGATGAAAGTAAGATTGTTCTTTTTGTGTCTAGAGGCCAGAGACAGTTTGTCAGATGACACCCAACACTGAATTTAACACAGTACACTGTGAAGACAGTGAAACATGGGTATATCAACCAGACAACGATCCCAAACACACCAGTAAATGAGCAGCATCTTGGCTCCAGACCAACAAGATTAACATATGGAGTGGCCAGCCCAATCCCCAGACCTTAACCACTTGTCAACTGGGCACTTATAGCACCTTCCTGCACAAGGCCAATTTTCAGCTTTCAGCGCTGTCGCACTTTGAATGACAATTGCGCGGTCATGCTACACTGTTCTCATATGAAATTTTTATAATTTTTTTTCACACAAATAGAGCTTTCTTTTGGTGGTATTTATTAACACTGGTGGGTGTTTTATTTTTTGCGCTATAAACAAAAAAAGAAAACAATTTGAAAAAAAAAGTTTTTTTTGTTTCTATTATAACATTTTGCAAACAGGTAATTTTTCTCCTTCACTGATGTGCATTGATGAGGCTGCACTGATGGGTGCTGATAGGCAGCACTGATGCTGCTGCACTGATAGGCGGCACTAATGGGCACTGATGGGTGGCACTGCTGGGCAGCACTGATGGGTGGCATTGCTGGGCACAGGTGGATGGCACTGCTAGGCACAAGTTAGTGGCACTGATGGGCACAGGTGGGTGGCACTGCTGGGCACACTGCAGGGCACTGATCATCAGGGCAATGATCATCAGTGCCCTGATGATCGGTGCTTATCCATCCTCTGACAATTGACAGTTATCGGCAGTACTTTCCTCACACTGTGACAGCGTGAGGAAAGTGTAGCCAATAACTTGGTTTGGGCCCCTTTTGCAGCAATTACTGCCTCAATGCGGTGTGGCATGGAAGCTATCAGCCTGTGGCACTGCTGAGGTGTTATGGAAGACCAGAATGCTTCAATAGCGGCCTTCAGCTCTTCTGCATTGTTCGGTCTCATAGATAGATTCATAGATTCTCTATGGGGTTCAGGTCAAGCACAGTAATCTCACGGTCATTGAACCAGGTTTTGGTGCTTTTGGCAGTGTGGGCAGGTGCCAAGTCCTGCTGGAAAATGAAGTCAGCATCCCCATAAAGCTGGTCTGTGGAAGGAATCATGAAGTGCTCCAAAATCTCCTGGTAGACGGCTGCGTTGACCTTGGACATAATGAAGCACAGTGGACCAACACCAGCAGATGACATGGCTCCCCAAATCAACACAGACTGTGGAAACTTCACACTGGACTTCAAGCATCTTACAGTGTGTGCCTCTCCATTCTTCCTCCATACTCTGGGTCCTTGGTTTCCAAATGAGATGCAAAAGTTGCTCTCATCAGGAAAAAGGACTTTGGACCACTGAGCAACAGACCAGGTCTGTTTTTCTTTAGCCCAGGTAAGATGCTTCTGACGTTGTTTGTTGTTCAGAAGCGGCTTGACAAGAGCGATACGACATTTGAAGCCCATGTCCAGGATCCGTCTGTGTGTGGTGGCTCTTGATGCACTGACTCCAGCCTCAGTTCACTCCTTGTGAAAGTCCCCAACACTTTTGAATGGCCTTTTCCTGACAATCCTCTCCAGGCTGCAGTCATCCCTGCTGCTTGTGCACCTTTTTCTTCCACACTTTTCCCTTCCACATAACTTTCTATTAATGTGCTTTGATACTGCACTTTGGGAACATCCAACTTCTTTTGCAATTACCTTTTGAGGCTTTCCCTCCTTATGGAGGGTGTCAATGATGGTTTTCTGCACAACTGTCAGGTCAGCAGTCTCTCCCATGATTGTGATTCCTACTGAATCAGACTGAGAGACCATTTAAAGGCTCAGGAACCCTTTGCAGGTGTTATGGCTTAATTAGCTGATTAGAGTGGGACACTTTGAGCCTAGAATATTGCAACTTTTCACAATATTCTAATTTTCTGAGATTGTGGATTTGGGGTTTTCATGAGCTGTAAGCCATAATCATCACAATTAGGACAAATCACGACTTGAACTATCTTGTTTTGCATGTAATAAGTCTATCTCATCTATTAGTTTCACTTTTTAAGTAGAATTACTGAAATAAATGAACTTTTGCACGATATTTTAATTTTTTGAGTTTCACCTGTATATATTGTACATTCACATCAGTCCCTAACCCTCTAGGGGCATACAATCCAAGGTCCCTAACTCACATTCATATACTAGGGCCAATTTAGACAGGATCCAATTAACCTACCAGCATGTCTTTGGAGTGTGGGAGGAAACCGGAGTACCCTAGTACTGCCAGGCGGAAGTGCTAACCATTTAGCCACTGTGCTGATGATTTTATTCATCAGTTACACAGATCTGCAGCCATCCCACACCAGTGCACCAAGCACCATTTGTCCCTGTCCACATATCAACATCTGCCAGTGTACAGTGCACAAAAACATCTGTCACAGTGTACAGTACACATAAACATCTGTCACAGTGTACAGTGCGCTTAAACATGTCACAGTGTACAGTGCACAAAAACATCTCCCAGTGTACAGTGCACAAAAACTTCTGTCACAGTGTACAGTAAACATAAACATCTGTCACAGTGTACATTGCACTTAAACATCTGTCACAGTGTACAGTACACAAAAACATCTGCCAGTGTACAGTGCACAAAAACATCTGTCACAGTGTACAGTACACATAAACATCTGCCAGTGTACAGTGCACAAAAACATCTGTCACAGTGTACAGTACACAAAAACATCTGCCAGTGTACAGTGCACAAAAACATCTGCCACAGTGTACAGTGCACAAAAACATCTGTCACAGTGTACAGTGCACAAAAACTTCTGCCAGTGTACAATGCACAAAAACATCTGCCAGTGTACAGTGCACCAAAACATCTGTCACGGTGTACAGTGCACAAAAACATTTGTCACAGTGTACAGTACACAAAAACATCTGTCACAGTGTACAGTAAACATAAACATCTGTCACAGTGTACATTGCACTTAAACATCTGTCACAGTGTACAGTACACAAAAACATCTGCCAGTGTACAGTGCACAAAAACATCTGTCACAGTGTACAGTACACATAAACATCTGTCACCGTGTACAGTACACAAAAACATCTGCCAGTGTACAGTGCACAAAAACATGTCACAGTGTACAGTACACAAAAACATCTGCCAGTGTACAGTACACAAAAACATCTGACAGTGTACAGTGCACAAAAACATCTGCCACAGTGTACAGTGCACAAAAACATCTGTCACAGTGTACAGTGCACAAAAACATCTGCCAGTGTACAATGCACAAAAACATCTGCCAGTGTACAGTGCACAAAAACATTTGTCACAGTGTACAGTACACAAAAACATCTGTCACAGTGTACAGTAAACATAAACATCTGTCACAGTGTACATTGCACTTAAACATCTGTCACAGTGTACAGTACACAAAAACATCTGCCAGTGTACAGTGCACAAAAACATCTGTCACAGTGTACAGTACACATAAACATCTGTCACCGTGTACAGTACACAAAAACATCTGCCAGTGTACAGTGCACAAAAACATGTCACAGTGTACAGTGCACAAAAACATCTGCCAGTGTACAGTGCACAAAACATCTGCCAGTGTACAGTGCACAAAAACATCTGTCACATTGTACAGTGCACATAAACATCTGTCACAGTGTACAGTGCACAAAAACATCTGCCAGTGTACAGTGCACAAAAACATCTGTCACAGTGTACAGTAAACATAAACATCTGTCACAGTGTACAGTAAACATAAACATCTGTCACAGTGTACAAAAACATCTGCCAGTGTACAGTGCACAAAAACATCTGTCACAGTGTACAGTGCACAAAAACATCTGCCAGTGTACAGTACACAAAAACATCTGTCACAGTGTACAGTACACAAAAACTTCTGTCACAGTGTACAGTAAACATAAACATCTGTCACAGTGTACAAAAACATCTGCCAGTGTACAGTGCACAAAAACATCTGTCACAGTGTACAGTGCACAAAAACATCTGCCAGTGTACAGTACACAAAAACATCTGTCACAGTGTACAGTGCACAAAAACTTCTGTCACAGTGTACAGTAAACATAAACATCTGTCACAGTGTACAAAAACATCTGCCAGTGTACAGTGCACAAAAACATCTGCCAGTGTACAGTGCACAAAAACATCTGTCACAGTGTACAGTGCACAAAAACATCTGCCAGTGTACAGTGCACAAAAACATCTGTCACAGTGTACAGTAAACATAAACATCTGTCACAGTGTACAAAAACATCTGCCAGTGTACAGTGCACAAAAACATCTTTCACAGTGTACAGTGCACAAAAACATCTGCCAGTGTACAGTACACCAAAACATCTGTCACAGTGTACAGTGCACAAAAACTTCTGTCACAGTGTACAGTAAACATAAACATCTGTCACAGTGTACAAAAACATCTGCCAGTGTACAGTGCACAAAAACATCTGCCAGTGTACAGTGCACAAAAACATCTGTCACAGTGTACAGTGCACAAAAACATCTGCCAGTGTACAGTACACAAAAACATCTGTAACAGTGTACAGTGCACAAAAACTTCTGTCACAGTGTACAGTGCACAAAACAAATAAATAATAATAAGAAAAACTTAAAGTACCCCCGTCCCCCCTTGCTCACATGCAAAGGCAAACACGCATTGGTCTCATACACATACGTAAACAGCAATCGCACCACACATGTGAGGTATTGCCGCGAACACCAGAGCGAGAGCATTAATTCTAGCACCAGACTTCTTCTGTAACTCTAAACTGGTAACCTGTAAAGACTTATAAAGCGTCACCTATGGAGATTTTTAAATACTGTAGTTTGGCACCATTCCATGGGTGTGCGTAATTTTAAAGCATGACATGTTTGGTATCTATTTACTCGGTGCAACACCATATTTTCTATTTTACCAAAAATGTGGGTATTATATTGTGTATGTGTGCAGCAAAATTCTATAAACACACTGCTATTATATTTAACACAATTTATGTATTTCTATGGCAGTATTCTCTCACATCTTTTTGTGTTCCCCTGTGTTATTTGGTGTTGGGACTTAGTCATCCACAGCCACTCAGACTTGCTTGGAGTGCAGCAAATACAAGAAGATGCTGGAAAAACTTCACAGTGCTCAACCAAATCAACAGGGCTGCCAACATACTTACAGCTTTACAGATTTTAGTGTACTTTAATGTTCACCTAACATGAAACAAATTGTTTGTAGTAGAGGGTTTTTCCTGTATAATTGCCTGCAAGAGAAAACATGATTTCCTAAGACTTTATCAATCATGTCGACAATGCAGCAGGTAATGGAGCAAACTATGCCGAAAAATCTGTTCAGGAAGATATGTTAGGATACACAGTTTATCTCTTTTTACAGTGATTTTATCACCAGTAAAGTATTTCTGGGATTATTTGATTCTTGCCTTTTTATAGCCTCTGTACTTTAACAGCTGTTCTCTGCGTTTGCGTCTTTCTTTGCAAACCTCTTAGTCTGACATTCACATTAGCTTACAAATCAAATAAATGGACCCTAACAAAGAATCTGTATTACCTTCCCATAAACCTTAGTTGGTATTAGTATACTTAAAACTGAGTACACATTTTAAGATATAGTACCATTTACCTGATAGTAATTTTTTACGAGATTTTATGTTTTCACTTGCAGTTTCATTTTTAAGGTGTTGTGTTTTATATACACGTTTGTTAACCCTCTCCCTACATCTGTATATCACGGATTTTTGTTTAGCTTTGATTCTTTAAGAAAAGTTATACAGGCCGAAATGCTGGCCCCAATACTTTCTGAATCAACGACCTAGAAAGCAGTGAAGTCAGAATTCCTGATCTATATACTGGTGCTGGTCAGTGGCTCAGAACGTTCTGAAGCCACTGAATCCGCATACCAGCCAGACATCTTGCATGTTCATAGGGAGAGGTCAGCAATGGCAATTTACATATTACTGTTAGCACAGATTTGTTTTTGATGTACCCAATTTACCAAACAAGCAGAAAAAAGTAGTTGTGTATTTTTGCTTCAAGCCACAAAAAGAGTTAATATTGTCCTAAAAATGTAATTTGTATACTGTGCAGTGTTATTTACAGAGGACATCATTGTTTCTTGATTGGCAAAAATAAACAAATCAGAATTTTAGGATTTCATTTTTCTAGTGGTGGAAAATGGTGCCTTAAAGTGTTACTAAACCCACAACAGTAAAATTATTCTGTATATGCAGTAAAGCATGCTTGTTATACTCACTGTGGCACCTAAGGGGTTAATCCTCTGTATTGTGTAAAAAGGCCATTTGATCCTGATTTCTCTGTTCCTCCTCTTGTTTAAGTGACCACTTCTTATCTCCTGATAAGACAGACTGAACTGTAGGCATTTTGCACATGCTCAGTTTGGTGTGTATTTCTAGAGATTTTTTTTTCTTGGGAGAGTGCATGTGATCAGCACAGAGCCAATCAGCACTGTCCAGACAGAGGTAAGAGGTTTTGCATCCTCCTAGAGCAGGAAGAAAACTCCTCCTACAAGTTTTAGCTAGTGCTTGGCTGGACACTGATAGAAGTCACAAGACTGCTCTAATTTCTGATGAGAAAAGGTATTTAGAAGTTTATATTTACTAAAATAATTGCATTTCCATGTTCTGTGTACTGTGGGAGAGCAGATATAGTGAATGCAGGCTCCTGGGTTTAGAAACACTTTAAGCTACATAGAGCAATTTCAGCCAGTTCTTAATGCATTCGCTCTGTGGGTGGCCCTGTTGGCACAACCCCTCTGAATATCCTTCAATTGAAAAATCAAAGAAACCGGGCAGAATTGTCAGCTGAACAGCACCTGCTGTATGTTGTAGCGGCTTGAAATATTCTGAACTCTGAAAGTCATCTCAAGGGAAGTTGGTGCAGAGATACTTCGGTCATCAGCTCAACATATCTTTTAAGCAATGGCCCAGGAAGAGTGGCAACCCCCCCCAGCCTTGCCCTCAACACTTACAGTAAGAGACTCCTATGAAGGCATGGTTAAATATAGTCTGCTCCTCCATATTGTTACACAGCTGTTGTCCTTGTACCCACAAAATATGCCTTAAAGTGTTTGTAAGCCTTTACCTATGCCAAGTGAAACAAAACATCCAAAATAAGTGGTACCTGGTTATCTGGAGCCTGTCCCTACATCTATTCAAGTGCAGAATTTACACAGGATCTCTCAGCTCTAAAAGTCAGGGGGCGGGGAGCTGAAGTTACGCTCGATGAGGGGAGCTCTGAGAGCTGATTGGAGGGAAGGAACACCCCCACCCCCCTTCACACAGCACAAGCTGTGGCCAAAAACTGTAGCTGTTGACTTTTAAAATACAGACACTTACCTGTCCCTCAGTCTAGCGGTGTCCTCACCATGGCTGGTTTCACTGGCCGTCTTCTCTCCCTGGCGCTGGCATCTTCAGTTTGGGCGCCCAGCTGTGACAGCTTGCGGCTTCACACCAAGTGCCCACTGTGAATGCGCTTTGTGAATGGTCCCGTAGTCTTCTGGGATCTGTCACATGCCCCAGAAGACTACGGGAAGGGAGGGGGCAGGACAACTTCCGCTTCCGATCGCCTAGGCGATCACAGCAAAAGTGGGAATGGGTACCTGTCAAATTTGGGTACCCCCCCCCCACTTCCCAAAGGTGTAAATCTTTAATGGGGAGCGTGGGACAAAGGCTTAAAGTGTAACTTCCCCTTTTGGGTGGAGCTCCGCTTTAATTACTGGGCCACAAGTGAGAACTTCACAGAAAAACATAAACCTCAGGACAAGGATCAAGTAAAAAAAAAAAAAATATATATATATATATATATTTTTGTATTACATTGTACAAGCACACAAAAATATTAACAGAATGAAGACTTTGAGCCTAGAGGAAAATGTCTTTACAATAGCTGGGGACTACTACTAACCTGCAACCTTTGAGACAATTAAAGGAGAAGACAGTCACCACTGTCTGTAAGGCTGGCCATACACATGTAGATTTTTGGGTGAGAATAATCGTATGAAAAGGCATACAAAAATTATTTGAACATTCAATGAATGGACAAATGTTCGAAAATTGTCTTTTGCTTTTAACATTCGAGTTTAAAAGATATGTAATTTCTGAATGATAACCATATCTACTGACCGAAAATTTGTTAGATTGAGAAAAGTTTTCCTTCCTGCCCCTTCGAATTTTCCTGTCACTACGGTCGAAACAAACATCGATTTGACCCCACTAATCATTAGAAACTCAAACGAATATTCTTGAAACGAAAATTCCCATATGAAAATCTATACGTGTATGGCTAGCTTTAGAGCCAGCGGGAGACAGATGCAGCATCGGACCAATGCTGCATCCACCTAGGTAAGTATGATTAGGGGGAAAAAAAGCCAACCTTTTAACACTTTCATCAGGAGCATGCACAACTTATACAGTGGACAAGTCAGGTAGTTATTATTTTACAGGATTTATATAGCACCAACACTTTTTGCAGCACTTCACAAAATAAAGGGAGATGGTACAGACACAATACAATGCAAGGCAAGAGATTAGGAGGGCCCTGCTTGTAAAAGTTTATATTCAAAGGCAGGAGTCTCCAAACTTTCCAAACAAAGGGCCAGTTTACTGTCCTTTAGACTTTAGAGGGGCCAAACTGTGTCCATTAGAAGTAGAAAATGCCCTGACATCAGTGGGAGTAAACAATGCCCCATCTTAGATGTTTGTGAAATGAATTGAGCCCCCTTTTTTGTGTCATTGGGTGGGAAGAATCATGCCTCATCATTGGTATAATTGGGAGAAATTGTGCCCCATCATTGGTGTCATTGGGAGGAACTGTGCCCCATCGTTAATGTCATTGGGAGGAATTGTGCCCCTTCATTGGTTTCAGTGGACAGAATTATGCCCCATTATTGGTGTCTGAGGATGAAATATTGCCCCAAGGGCCAGATAAAAGCAAGCAAATGGCTGCATTCGGCCCCAGGGCCACAGTTTGGAGACCACTGTTCTAAAGGAAGAGAGGGAGATGCAAAAGGTGGTAAATGTGTGGGGTTGAGTAGAATGAAAGGTTTCATTTTTAGGTAGAGGTCACGTAGGATTCCCTGAGTAGATACATTTTCAAGGACCATTTAAAGATAGATAGAATAGGAAATAGGCGGAGAGATTGGGGTAAGGAGTTCCAGAGGATGGGCAAGACTCTATAGAATTCCTTGAGGCAAGTATTGGAAGAAGTAATGAAGAAAAAAAAAAGGTAGGTGGTCTTGGGAGGAGTGAAGAGGACAGTTTGGGTGAAATTTTCAGAATAAATTGTTGATATGATACATGGCAAAGTTGTGGATGGCTTTGTATGTGCAGGACAGCTTACAGAGTATAGCAGTTAGGTGAATCTGACATATAATACAGCCCATGACATCGAACCACTAAACCAAAATTTTACAAGCTGCCATCTTGGAAATTCCTGAACACATTGAAAATACATTATAACAAGGTTTTTTACTGTGGTGTCCCAACAGGACACTTAAATGTGAGTGCACATTGTTTTTTTAATAAATCACGCTATATTTATATACTACACTATGGCAAGCGTTTCTGTTTACATATGCGGAGGATTTGTGGGATAAAGAGGAGACAGGACCGTTTGCAGCAGTGAGGAGGAAAGTGGAGTCATCTACACAGTATACAGTACCTACCCGGGTTACAAGGGAAAGGCGGTATTTGACCTATGCAATTTGGGTCATAAAAGGAGGTGAGAGTATATATGTATGTCTCTGGTGGAGGAGCACCTATAGGAATATATGTGGATAAAAGCAATAAAGAGCACCTGTTTGGGAACAAATTATAAACGCACGGATCAAGCACACCTTATGGACTTTTAAAGTTGTATTCAATGTATTCACCATTGTTGCATAATCACATGGTTTGGATGCTTTAATTCATATATGAGGTTATAGAGATATATGCGCAGCACTACTATATGACATACTGTACATAATGCATGACAAGCTCACAGAGTGCAGAAGTTAGGAAAATGTAACATACAGCACAGCTTACAGAATGCAGTGGTAACAAGTATGTAATGTGTAGCACAATTTACAAATCGTCAAGATTATGTTATATATATAGAGTGCAGTGGTCAGGTATACTATACATAATGCATGACAAGCTTACAGAGTGAAGCAGTTAGGAAAATGTAAAATACAGCACAGCTTACAGAATGCAGTGGTAACAAGTATGTAATGTGTAGCACAATTTACAAATCGTCCAGATTATGTAATATATAGAGTGCAGTGGTCAGGTATACTGTACATAATGCATGACAAGCTTACAGAGTGCAGCAGTTAGGAAAATGTAACATACAGCACAGCTTACAGAATGCAGTGATTAGGTGCATGTCTAGTGTATGCACTGTGGACAGAGCCTATCTCTCTTGGTGGTTCACTGATTTAAGCACCCACTATCCAAACATCATAAAAGCATCATATACCGAACAGATCTCAAGAGCAAAGCTGCTTCCTATTAAAACTAAAACACTTGTGCAGATGCTGCACGTACTTAGGAACAATGCCGCTCCTGCTACTTCTTATTCTGCAAAGGCAAGTTGGCCAGTGATCATGTTGACCCTTTTTCTTCAATACTTTCAGTTGTTGAACTAAAAATAGTATGCAAACAAGGATTTCTAACTTTACCTAGACATTCATGAATTGCATTTTCTTCAGGAATTCAAAGTACTGAAGCTTGTGGGTCAGTGTAATATGCAGGCAATTAATACTGAATGAGGTCAGCAACTGTAGCCTTTATGCTTACCCCAGGAAAGGTTTATTTGAAGAACTAAAAGCATCTGCACATATTTAGTGTGATATAGGGTAGTTAGCTCTCATTGAAGATGCTCTATTTTAGTGAGTCCACGGCAGACAGGAACTATTTTTAGGATCTTGGTAGCCCACTTTTATTTAAAAGAAAGCAAAAGTTCATAAACGAATGACTTTCCACGCAGGGGATCTTCTCCAACTTCAGCAGAAATACACACACTGGAAGCTCACTCACTCGTCAATGGTAGCACCACGCCATTGACCTCAGTACCTCAGTACCACACCATTGATCTCTTACTAGTCTCTCAGACTGTGTTGTCTAGCTCTCCTGGATACATGACCCTCTAGCTGTAGTTACAGCACCCTGCTGCACGGTCCACCTCTTGCCTATGTTGAAGTACTACACGTCCCATCATGCATCTGCCCCTGGAAGTCTTGCCTGTGGCTGTCAGAGTCTTGCAAAGCCTCATGGGACTTGCAGTTCACAACACCTGGAGGGCCATAGTTTGGAAAACCCTGCTTTAGGTTGTCTATACTCACAAAATGTTCAGGGACAGCCGATTGCCTCCTTTCAATTCCTAAGTGACACTCTATACCAATGATACCAGACCAGATCTTCAATAGACAGCCCCCTCTCTGTAGAACCAGGGTCACTCTCTCTGACTTCAGGCCCTCAGGTCGCAAACCTGAGGCCGCATGGCAGCAGATACCAGAGGAGGCAAGCCTGTCTCAACCCTGGCACGGTGCAATCCATGAGGCCATGTGCTCACAGAATATAATACTAGTTCCCAGAATGCAATGGGACCACCGTCCCCTGTACTTGGCCAGAGCTCCACATTCATGCTGTTCATTTGTCTAGTTCCCGCCTAGGTTCTGGAAGGCTGTAGTTGCTTCCAGAAGGCAGGAGGAGCTGAAGGCAAACTCGAACAGCACCAGTGCATTATGAGCAATCTTGACTAATAGACTGCAGCACTCTGTTAAGCAGGATGCTAAACTAAATTTACCTAGCAGCCTCTCTGTTGAGCAGAGAAACACAGCTATACTATCCTAACTGTACAAATCCTAGGAGGGTGCTACATACAGTGAAGGAATAAAGTATTTGATCCCCTGCTGGTTTTGAATGTTTGCCCACTCACAAAGAAATGATCAGTCTAAAAATCAAATGGTAGGTGTATTGTAACACTGAGAAACAGAATAGCAACAAAAAATTCTAAAGAAATTATGCACTGATTGTTCATGAGGGAAATAAGTATTTGATCCCCTTCACAAAACATGACTTAGTACTTGGTGGCAAATCCTTTGTTGGCAATCACAGAGGTCAGACATTTCCTGTAGTTGGCCACCAGGTTTGCACACATCTCAGGAGGGATTTTGACCCACTCCTCTTGGCAGATCCTCTCCAAGTCATTAAGTTTGGTGGCTGACATTTGGCAACTCAAACTTTCAGCTCCCTCCATACATTTTCAATCGGATTAAGGTCTGAAGACTGGCTAGGCCACTCCAGGACCGTAATGTGCTTGTTCTTGAGCCACTCTTTTGTTGCCTTAGCTGTGTGTTTTGGGTCATTGTCATGCTGGAACATCCATCCACGATCCATTTTCAATGCCCTGGCTGAGGGAAGAAGGTTTTTACCCAAGATTTGATGGTACATTGCCCAGTCCATCGCCCCTTTGATGTGGTGCAGTTGTCCTGTCCCCTTAGCAGAAAAACACCCCCAAAGCAGAATGTTTCCACCACCATGTATGATAGTTGGGATGGTGTTCTTGGGGTCATAGGCAGCATTCCTCCTCCCCCAAACACGGCGAGTTGAGTTGATGCCAAAGAGCTTGATTTTGGTCTCATCTGACCACAACACTTTCAACCAGTCCTCCTCTGCATCATTCAGATGTTCAGTGGAAAACTTCAGACGGGCCTGGACATGTGCTTTCTTGAGCAGAGGGACCTTGCGGGCACTGCAGGATTTCAATCCTTGACGGCGTACTGTGTTTCCAATTGTTTTCTGGGTGACTGTGGTCCCAGCTGCCTGGAGATCATTGACAAGATCTTCACGTGTAGTTCTGGGATGATTCCTCACTGTTTTCATGATCATTGACACTCCACGAGGTGAGGTCTTGCATGGTGCACCTTACCTAGGGAGACTGACAGTTGTTTTGTGTTTCTTCCATTTGCGAATGATTGCCCCAACTGTTGTCACCTTCTCACCAAGCTACTTGGCGATAGTTTTGTAACCCAGTCCAGTCTTGTGTAGGTCTACAATCTTGTCCCTGACATCCTTGAACAGCTCTTTGGTCTTTGCAATGGTGGAGAGTTTGGAATCTGATTGTTTGATTGCTCCTGTGGACGGGTGTCTTTTATACAGGTAACAAAATGAGATTAGCAGCACTCCCCTGCTTCTAATCTCAGCGTGTTACCTGTATGAAAGACACCTGGTAGCCAGAAATCCTGCTGAATGATAGGGGATCAAATATTTATTTCCCTCATGAACATGTAAATCAGTGCATAATTTGTTAGACATGCATTTCTTTTGAATTTTTTGTTGCTATTCTGTCTCTCAGTGTTACAATATAACTACCATGAGATTTTTAGACTGATCATTTCTTTGTGAGTGGGCAAACATACAAAATCAGCAGGGGATCAAATACTTATTTCCTTCACTGTATAGCAGAAGGGTAGTACATAACTTGTTCAATTGTACAAAGCTTACCATAAGCATGAAATGAAGCAAACTAAAGGGGAGCCATTCCTCCATAAGCTCATTTTCAGCTTTGCATGTACCATCGCAGCCAGAAGAGAAGTTAGGATAGGCAGTACCCCTTTATTTCACTGGGTATGCCATACTAAGATTTGGGTCTGTGTGAAGACCCAGAAAAAACATGCCAGTAGACCCAGAACATGTGCTCCAAATACCTACGCCTAACGACAACACTTTACTGTAAAGTGTGTAGATGAGCCAACACAAGAGTCAGTGATGGATCCACAGGAAATATATTATTATGTAAATACTTAGCTATTAATAATCTGTTTTTAAAGATTATGGTATGCTATTGCACTTTAATCTTTTAATTAAATGGATTAATAAAAACTGGATTATTAATGGAGCTTTTGTCTGAAGTGCTGGCTATTTCATATTGACTTAATTACTAAGCTACCGTAACTACCAGATAAGAGGAGAAAACTGTGCCATTCATATAAATTGAAATGCATGAATGTTAAAATAGAGCTGTCACAAACCAGGGAAAAGAAAGCTGTGTATATCAATGTATAAGCAGTGATTGATTTCACTGAAACTTGCATTCCAAAATGAATTATCCAGAGATAAGGGCCGTTATACACAAATCTCAATGTTTCCTGTAAAAGTAAAGCTGGGACTGGCCCAAACCACCTCACCTCCTTTTAAAGTGATGGTGACAAAAGAAAAGTTTGGAAGGTCAGAAGGAGTGGGACCAAGTGCAGCTTTTTACATGATAAAGCTCAGATTTGCACATAGATTCAACTGTCTGCACTGTATATCTGGATGATTTTAGCATGTGGTTTTAAATTAGGACTAATCTGAGTTGCTCAAGTTTCTTTTTTAATTATTATATATTTTATCAAATTTTATTTCAATACATAGATCAACAAATTATCATTTATCAAAAACACATACAATCCAAATAACTCTCTATTCTCTATCCCCATTCCCTCCACCCCCGTCCAAGTAATTCTTCCATTCTCTTTCCTTCCCTGTATACCAATCTATATCTAAAACCCTGTTTTTTCTCTTTACTTTTTAACTCTCTGATTATTCAGTTTAATTCTCCAACTCTACTACCTGGGTACCCATCACTTCAAGGTATTTTAAATCATACCACCTATTCCACTCCTTTCTAACCTTTTCCATTTTATCTTCATCCATATGGTATAACTCTTCCATCTTATTTATATACTCGATCCTATCTGTCCAATCTCTCAATGTTGGAGGGCCTTGCACCTGCCAGAATTTGGGGATTAAACCTTTTGCCGCACTAATTAGATGATATAATATACTATTTTTATATAGTTTCACTGGCATCTCTGTCCTAAAATATAGGCACACCCATCGATCCTTCTGGATAGTTATCCCCAAAATCTCCTGTATATATTTAATTAGATCTTTCCAAAATACCTGTATTTTTGTACAGTCCCACTATATACTGTATGTGCTATTGTCCCTCTCGCCCCACATCCCCTCCAACTTTGTGGTGAAATTTCCACTTGTTGTTTATGTGCCACACTCGGTGTACAATACCATCTGGTTAAACATTTATAATTCATTTGAACTTAAATATTTTATTCTTCTGTTGCCCATTCATTTTTGTACCCAATTCTCTTTCCCATTTCTCTAAGAATAATGGAAGTTCAGATCCCATCAATTCAATAAACATCTTATATATCCTACAGGTTACATGTTTGTGTCCTATCTCAGAACTCAACATTTTTTCAAATGGAAGCATGTCCTTCAGCATCCTCAGTGGTTGGGAGAGAATTGAGACAAAGGGGTTTATTTATTAAAGCTGGAGAGTCCAAAATCAGACTCCCTTCTGCATAGAAACCAATCAGCTTCTAACCTCAGCTTGTTCAATGAAGCTTTGGCAATGAAACCTGGAAGCTGATTGGTTTCTATGCAGAAGTGAGTCTGATTTTGCACTCTCCAGCTTTAGTAAATAAACCCCAAAGTGTCTTAGCTGGTAATATCTCAGTTCATCTAATGAAATAAATAAATCTTTTTTTACTCTTTAACCCTTGGAAAGTGCATAATTTCCCCTTATCTACTATACCCCTAAGCCATTTAAACCATTTCCTAGAAATATTATCTTTCCCTGGTGGGAAAAAATCCATACCCACCAGGGGTATCAGTAATTAATTGTACTTCCTACCCATTGACTTGTGCAACCCATCCCATATTCTCAATACATCCCATGTCAGTGTGCTACTATTTTAATCTATTACCTGAAACTTTCGTGGAATCCAAATAATCCTCTCTAGTTGTGTATTACTTAATATACATTCCTTTTTAGCCTAACTTTTCTCCTGTGAATTATATGTCCAATCTACCACCTGTGATAATATCACCAACATATTTGGCAAATCTAATCCTCCTTTCTCTCTGTTATTACATAAAGCTTTGTACATAATTCATGGTTTCTTATTAGCCCATATAAACTTCAATATCAGTTTTCTTAATATCCTAAAAAAGGATCCTGGTAGATATATTGGGAGCATTTGGAACTTATACAGGATGTTTGGAACTGTCACCATCTTAACTAGATTTATACGCCCAATCCACGAGACCCACCTTGTTGAGAGTCTTTTCAACTCATCCTTGATTTCATTTATTAATGGGATATAGTTTACTTGATATAATTTCTTTATTGAGGGGGTTAACTTTATTCCCAGATAACCTAGTTCCTTCTCCCTCCATGTAAATGGAAAATATTCTTGTTAAGTCTGTATCTCTACCTTTGAAACATTAATATTTAAAATCTCTGATTCTGAAGGGTTTATTTTCAGATTAGGCAGCTCAACATAACGCCCATAATAATCTCACCATAATAATCCCATTAAATTAGGCAACGTCAGTCTAGGGTTCACAATGTAAAACAGCATATCATCTGCATACACTGCTACCTTATGTTCTACTTCTAGATTAATTCCTATAATATCTGTACTCTTTCTTACCAACGCCAAAAATGGTTCCAGGGATAAGAAAAATAGTAACGGGGATAATGGACATCCCTGTCTAGTGCCATTATACATTTTAAAGGTCCCTGATAGGGACCCGCTGACCTTAACTGCTGCTGAAGGGCCATTATAAACCCCTTTTATCCACCTTACCATTTTAGCCCCTATTCCTAATACCTCTAGCATGTTTATCATAAATCCTAAATGTACCCTATCAAAAGCTTTTTCTGCATCAATGGACAATATAATTGTTGGCCAGTTTCCTCTTTTTGCAGAAGGAACAATGTTCTTAAGCCATTGTCTCTCCCCTCCCTCCCTGGGATAAACCCCACCTGATCTAGATGTATCCACTCTGGCATCAGCTCTTTAATCCTGGTGGCTAGCACTTTCGCAAACAGTTTTGTGTCTGAATTCAACAGTGATATAGGCCTATAACTGGCACATTGTGAGCTGCACTTCCCTTATTTAGCGATGATTGTTATATACGTATGCAGTGACTCTTCTCTCATTTACGCCCCCTCTCCTAATGCATTAATATACATACAGAGTTTAGGGACCAGTAACTCTTTACATTTCTTATAATAGCCCACTGTATATCCATCAAGACCTGGGCTCTTTCCTCCTGTCGTACTCTTCAGGGCCACTCTAATTTCATCCTGGTAGATTACTCGTTCTAGGGATACTAACGTTTCCGCTGATATTTTTGGTAGGTCTGCCTCCTTTAAGAATTCTTGCCTATTCCTTCTCTTTTCTTCCTCTGTTACTTTCTGATTTATAGGGTTCACCTCATACAGCCTACTATAAAACTTTTGGAACGTGTTAGCAATGCCAGTGGTGGAATATACCAGTTCTCCGTTATCTTTAATTTTCTCTAAAAAAAGTTTTGATCTCTTTTCCTTCAATCTTTTCGTCTGATATTTTCCAGGTCTATTTCCCCACTGGTATCTTTCCTTTGCAACTCTGTTGAAGACTTTCCTTGTTTCCTGTTCCAATAGATCTTTCAGTTCCTCTCTTTTAAGGATGATCTGCTGATGTAAATCTATATCCTGATTTTTGTTTTATTTACCTGTTCTAACTTACATAACTCTTCCATCACTACCTTTATTTTCCTCTCTCAATCTTTCTTTTTTTTCTCCCTGCAGCTATCAAGATTCCCCTCATATAGGTCTTATGTGCCTACCATATAGTAGCCACAGATACTTCCTCAATTTAATTTAGAGCAAAAAATTGTTCTAACTCTTCCCTTAACTTTCTCTCTATTTCGGGATCTTGTATGTTTTTCATTTATTCTCCACACAGCCCTCTTATTCCCCTCACCTCCTAGCCATACTCTCACTGTGACAGGAGCGTGGTCCGAGATAGACATAACCTCTATGTCAGATTTAACCAGAGATTCCAATTGTCTATACTCTAGTAATATATAATCCAATCGTGAAGATGATCTGTGCGCAGAAGAAAAGAAGGTATAATCTCTTTCTCTATGGTGTTTCACTCTCCATAGATCTATTAATTGATTTAGATGTAACCTCCTTTTCAACATTTTTAATTTTCTACCTCCCTCTCTCCGCGCACTCAAAGACACATCCATCCATGGATCCAAACAAAAATTAAAATCTCCTGCCACGATCAAACTGCCTCTCTTAAAGTTCATAATTTTCCCAAGCACTTCTTGAATAAATACTTCAGGATTTCTGTTTGGGCAATAGATATTAACCAATGTATATTTTTGTCCCTGCATTTTCCTTCCTAAACCTAGATACCGACCTTCTGGGTCTACCAATTTCTCCTCAACCTCAAAACCTATATTTTTTGAGAAACCAATTGCTACCTCTGTAGTCCTCTTTATTGGTGAATTCGCATAATGCCAGGATGGATAGTACCTCGAATATAGCTTGACAGTGGAATCATAAGATAGGTAAGTCTCTTGTAAAAATACCACATCTATAGAATGTTGGTGTGCTTCCCTCAGTGTCTTTTGTCTTTTAGTCGGAGAATTTAGACCTTTTGCATTAGAAGTCATAATAATAATCAAACTCATGTCTATTTACTATTTCTATTCCCCTCTACATTTCCATTTACAGATAGGAAGACACAGGCTATTCAAGTCATGGACAGCTACTCTACACCTTTCTCATTGGGCTCCTCTGACCACCCAGCAATAACCATATTCTGTGGGGTTTTTACCCCTCCACCCTTAGCGGATCTATTCTTCATATTGATTAAGCTTATCTACTGATTTTCTGTTCACAGGCGATATTGTCACATCTATAGCAGGCC
This sequence comes from Staurois parvus, assembly GCF_062004578.1. Lineage (NCBI taxonomy): Eukaryota > Metazoa > Chordata > Amphibia > Anura > Ranidae > Staurois > Staurois parvus. The sequence goes on from NW_028317941.1 coordinate 4,876,400, forward strand.
CCCCCTCCCTGTTTTTGTTTTTATTTTCTTCCCAGGGCAATCTGAGGGCCTATTCACAACAATGTGTTTTATAGCAAAGAATCATATGCGTTAGTGAACTGCCATTCGTTTTCAATAGCATTACAACATACTAAAGCAGCACATCTGCAGTGCAGAACACAGTAATGCACTACCATGCATTGCAGTTGTCTGTGTTACAAAACATTGTGCATGTCTGATTCATGGCCAATAGCGGTGCGGATGGCAGTGGGTGGTTCCATAGCTGCTATTCTGTCCAGTAGCAGCTTTAGAATCTGCGCACTGTCTATCACAGGCAAGGTGGACCTAATGAGAAGCTAGTCTCAGAGTACCCCATCAAGGTGCACCCACCTGACAACTTAAATTCACTTGCTCAACACTGGAAAGACAGGCAAAACCTCTGCCCATTAGCAAGGCTTGTTTTTTTTGCTAGTATCTAAAGCTAACCAATTTTGATTTAGTAGTTTGGGGCCAGTTGGCTTGTTGCTGTGTTGCCCTCCCCTCATATTCATTGCTTTGGGACATCCCTATCAAGATTCCATCATCAAAAATGATCTGCGTACTATGATGTACGATAAACAAAATGGGATTTTGGTTTACCTGTAAAATCCTTTTCTTGGATTACATCATGGAACACAGAGACCCAGCTCCTCTTCTTTTGTGGTTCAAGGCTTGCTACAAAAATTGAAGCCTTGGCTAAAGGGGGGGGGGGGGTTATGCCGGAGAAGGAACTTTCTGTCATCTTTTTCTTTGCAAGTATCCATTCACCTGAAGACGACAGCATAACCCTACCTTAATGGCTTAAGATGCTCAGTGTCCCATGCTGTATTCCAAGAAAATGTTTTTACAGGTAAACCAAAGACCATTTTTAAAGACTCTAGTTCTTTATTTCATGTAAGCGGGACCCATAAATCCTATTTTCAGCCATGACCCACACATTGGCTGGTATTTATAAAGTATAGGATGAAAAGTGTTCTTTATCCAGTGAAAGCTTCTTGTTACATAAACACATCTAAAATAACAATTACCACTGAAGCTCAGGATTTCACATCAAATACTGCTGGGCTAAGATAACACATTACTTATATACATTTTGCATGCATTAAACTAATCTAAGCTGTGCCAAAAGACTATAAACGCAGAGGTTGTGGAAACAACCAAATCTGTCTAAATTGGCCCTAGTATGTGTATGTATGAATGTAAGTTAGGGACTTTAGATTGTACGCCCCTTGAGGGTTAGCGACTGATGTGAATGTACAATATATATGTAAAGCACTGCGTAAATTGACAGCGCTATATAAGTACCTGAAATAAATAAATCGTTCAAAGCTCCAGAATGTTGATCAGGAGTCGATATCCCCTTGTCCTCCAAGTCCCCTGCACTGACAAGGTGTCCAGGATTCCTCCGCAGCCTCACAGGCTGGCAAGTGTTGTGTTGATCTTTCAATTGAACAAAAGGAAGGATTTCACCAGCTCCAGAGCTGGATTCCTGAGCTACCAGGCCAGAGACAAGCAGGTCTTTGGTGTCTAATTAATTTATTTGTTTCACAAAGACATGATGTTGAATTGTAGGTGTCTGGAATGCCATGAAAGAGGCTAAAATGCACCCTATAACTCTCATGTGAAGAGTCAGTTGACTCTTGGACTTAAAGCAAAACTAAACCCATCAATTGAACGGTTCACCAAAACAGTTACATTCAAGGTATGCAGTGAATGATAAGGTCACAGGTGTTTATGCTCTAAACACAATGGCCAAGCCACCTAATGACTAATGTCATAACTGATCACATGTGCAGCACCATGGCAACTGCACATCAAACAGAGGCTAAGATAGCAGCTTCCTTAGCTGTAAAGAATAGTAGGGTTTAGTTCTACTTTAAGTCTGGGAAGAGAGGGTTTGAATCTTTTCTTCGGGTCTGGTATGGATTTTGAGGGGAAGCCCCACACAGAAAAAAAAAATGGTGTTGGGTTCTCCCCCCAAATCCCTACCAGATCCTTATCCGAGCATGCAGCTCGGCAGGTCAGGCTACTTCAGGGTAACATTCTTTTATTAAAGGACTTGTCAAAGAATGACTTCTGTCTTTTTTTCATACTACAGCTTTTTTTGTGAATGGGTAGCGGTATCATGTACCCCATATTCATTCACGGGGAGGGATCTGGGGGACTCCCCCTACCCCAAAGCACTCCCATGTTGAGGGCATGTGGCCTAGTATGGTTCAGGAGGGGGGGGCACACTCGTCCTCGCTCGCCCCCCTCCCCCTTTCCTGACAGGCTACATGCTTGGATAAGGGTCTGGTATGGATTTTGGGTGGAACCCCACGCCATTTTTTTTTTATTTTGGCATGGGCTTCCCCTCAAGATCCATAGCAGACCCGAAGGGCTTGGTATGAATGGGAAGGGGGGATCCCAGACCGTTTTTTTCTATTTTTTAATTGCCGGCAATTCTTTCACATGCAGCTGTCAGTAGGAATCCTGCTGACAGCTGAAACAGTAATGCATGCTTTTCACTACTAAAATACCGCATGACTTGATAAAATAACTCATGCGGTATTTTAGTAGCCTTGTTTAGTGAACTTACTATTTTTCAGTGCATTCGGGTAGGTTTCCTGAGGTTATCTTTTAAAAAGCTTCTAAAAGCAAACATGCATAAACATGTTATGCAAACGCAGCTAAACTGACAGTTTTTAACCTATGTTTCCAGCAGTCAGTTTCCATCGTTCAGCAGAGTTTTCCAAATACGTGTACATAAGCCCTTAGGTAAAAATAATAAATGCACAATTTTTTGCAGGGAAAGCATTGCACCAGTGATCAGTAGATCACTGATGCCATACAGGTTTCTTGCATACCTTTCAGAATATCTGCTTGCAATACGGGATGTAAGAGCAAGCAGATATTCTGACAGGAAGCTGACAGCGCCGTGGTAGTTCATTCAAAACTACAAGCTGACAGCAGCTAAAGGCTGTTGGGACTTGCAGTTCATTTATTCACGGAGGTCCGTGAATGAATGATGCGACCGTGTGGGCAGAGCCAGTTTTCAAATCTGACAGTACGGGAAGACTTCTCCCCATACTACCAGAGAGAGGGGGGGGCGGAAGCTATGGGAACATGCTACATGTTCCACCTTAAAAACAGGTGGAACATGTAACATTTTTCCAAAGGTGAACTTATCCTTTAACAACATGAAAAAGCAGCACAAGCATCTTAGGCTGATATACAAGTTTTTTTTATAGTAAACAGATATAAAATAAACAAACAATCTACTACAAAACCAATTTCTGTTGCACATGGCAGACTAAGTACAAAAAAAACACAAGCCTATTTTGAAAAGTACTTGATTGATGGCAGTTCACCATCTTTGTTAGTTCTACAAGTAGTTTTACCAGGGCAGTAGAGTTGTTGAAGTCAAGCCCACAATAATAGTAATGATTGACCTCAGCTCTACAGACCAAGATCAAAATCGTCTCTCTCTTCGTTGTAATTCATGACGTGTTTCTTAATCTTGGAAGAGTCCACCCAGGTGACAAAGTCCTCCATTGTCCTGGTGACCAAGAAGGCTGGATCGGTCACCACTTCGGGCCCCACACGGACATGGCCCTGCTCTATGAAGGTAATGGCGCTCTTCAAGTTCTGGGCCATCCTTAGCTTCACCACGATGGAGGGCAGGCGTCTCCTGCAGAAAGACGAGGCGGACACCATGTCACAGAGATGGAGGCCCTGCTTGGTGGGGATGAGGCCCATGGCGTACAACTTCTCCAGCAGCTTGGAGGTACACTGGGCCCGGAATGGATCCTTCTCATCCAGGTCTTTAATCTTGCGGCCCAGCTCCCGCACATGGCGGCTCAGCTTATTGTAGGCGGTGTAGTCCTCCCTGCGGTCCAGGTGGTACTTCCTCAGCACCTTCACCTCGTGCAGGTTGTTATCCACCTCCCAGTTGATAAAGTCCACCTTTTTGAGCAGCTTCTGCTCATGGTATTTCAATTTGCGCACCATTTCTCAAGACAACTTCACAACACCGGCTCTCAGTACACTTCCCACGTGTGACCACCGATATGCTGCACTACAACCATGGGACTTCCGCCACACCTCCCAGAATGCCTTGCTGTCTGCAACTCTTAGGAAACGCCCCACGTGTAACCTACGCTATAGCCAAAAGAAACTTCCGCCACACCTTCCAGTATGCTTTGCTGTATGCAACTCCGAGACTTCCCACGTGTAACCTTGCGCCACACCTCCCAGCATGCTTTGCTGCCTGCAGCTTTGTGGCGACGTCCCACGTGTAACCTCCGCTATACCCACGGCAAACCGCCACCGCACTTCCCGGAATCCTTTGCAGTCTTCATCACTGGCTAGACTTTCCACATATTCTCATCGTACACTATAAGTATAAATCACTTCCGCCACACTTCCCAGATTCCTTTGCTGCCGGTAGTGTCAACGACAGAGTTACACGAGTGAAGCAGTTCTGTCTCTAGGTGCCTGCCTCAGAGCATAGGGAAGTAGCCATTTTGTCGAAGACCTACTTAGGCTCTGGCGTAGCAATTGGCCCCAATAAAATGGCACTCATAGTGGAGACAGAAAACTAAAAGAAGACGTTATATACTGCTATGACAGATAACAACGTATAAGGAGGTCACTTCCTAGTCGTTCGTTGACCGAACTGGTTGAGTTAACCTGTGAGCCGCCAGAGAGGTAGTAGACGGCGATATGGCGAGTTATCCGTACAGTCAGGTGAGAGCAGACTCTAATGAGGGGTTGGTAATAATATACACCGTGACAGGGCTTGTCCAGGTACTATGACACACTGTGACATGGGGTGGGGTGAGGCATGATAGCCTGAGAAGCCTCTGAATGATGATCAGTAAACTCCAGCAGATGTTCAGAAGTCTGACAACACTTAAAATGTATGTAAGACCCAAAATAGAAATGTAAAATGTGCCCCCACCTTTTGTTCTGTTAAATATACCATTGAAAGGGTTTGATCATTTACAAAATATCTGCTGATTCTGGCAGAAATCTAGTGAACTGATAACTTCCTGTGCTGAGAGAATTCCATTGTTCCCAGGGAGCTCAGAACTACAGAACCACGCCCCTCTGCGTTGTGTAGAACAAAAGGGGCGGGGCTCTGTAGTTTCATCTTGTTTCTAGTCCCTGGATACAGTATGGCATGTAAGGCCTTGTGCATATGGGGCATACTATAGCGTATGCCTGTGTGACGGCTGGCTTTGCCCACGTGGGGATGTACAGGTGTTCCATGCAGGCAATCTCATTCATATCAGTTGGGATCAGGGCTGCTGTTAGAAACCACGGGGCCCCCATACAGCCAACCTAACAGGGCCCCCTTAAATGAAAAACACACAGTTTACTATGCTTCAGTTATGAATGAGCACCATGAGAGATCGGTACCAATCACTTATTGTGTTCATTCAGAAAAGGAAGGGGCTGGTAAATGTGACATATTCAACTCTCCATCCTGAAGGATTCTAGTGTGTGCTTGCAGCTGCTGGTGGGAAGGAGAGGAGGGAATCCGACAGCACTGCTGGGGTGGGGGCACACAGGGGGCCTGGGGAGCAGGCGGAAATGTATGATGCACAGGGAGGGTGATAGGTGCAGCAGAGGGGAAATTCCTGGAACCTGTCCCCTGTATGGTTCCAGCTGCAGCAGCTGAAAGCCAGCAGGAGGGAGAGGAGGAGGAGAAGAAGTCAGCTTTCAGCTGCTGCAGAGGGAGCCATACAATGTATCGGTTCCAGCAATTGCTCCCCCGCCGTGCTGATTACCCTCCCTGCTTACATCTGATTCACCCCTGCTGGCCTGGGCCCTGTACAGGAGGACTGGTGGTACCCCCTTATCCACAGTCCTGGTTGGGATGCACAGACACAACCACTGCTCCCAACTTGACACCAGTGTGGGTGCATGGTTCCAAACACCCTGCCTGCTTTCCGGGCCGTGTACGTACATGATTGCTGAACTGAGAGCAGTGGTTGTGTCTGTGCAGCCGCTGCGCCCCGATTGCCATGAGTAGGACTGCCTCCACGGGTGTGCATGAGACGTCTGTGCATCCTTGTGTGGGCAAACACAGCCCTCGCACAGGTGTATGCTGCAGTACATCAGTGTGAATGATGGTTCACACTGAATGCAACTTTGACATCACGCTGCTTAGTAGTGCAATTTCAAAGCTGTAGATCAGTGCGATTTGTACCTCCGATTTCACTGTGGCTTGCAAGTAGCATAATCGTGAAGAAACACCAAACGATGGGACTTTATAGCGATTCTAAAGGTTCTTTACTTTTTTTTTGTTAAATTACCAACATTTCTATATTTACCTGCTGTGTGCAGTGGTTTTGCACAGAGCAGCCTAGATACTCCTCTTCTCTGGTCCCCCCCCCCCCCCCCAGGCTCTCCTGGCCCCTCCCTCCTGTTGGGGTCCCCCACAGCAAGAAACGTGCTATGGGGGCGCTTGCTTTTCTGTGTGTCCATTGGCACATGGTGCCACGGCTTTGCCCCACCCCTTACTCTTGTCATTGGCGAACTGGCTGTGATTGACAGCAGCAGGAGCCAATGGCTCCCGCCTGCTGTTTCAGCCAATAAGGAGGCAGAGACCTGGGACAGCTGAGGCTGTCGTTCACATTGATGGATCGCGATGAGGCTCGGGTAAGTATTGAGGGGGCTGGGGGCACTGCTGCACACAGATGATTTTTTACTTTCATGCATAGAATGCATGAAGGTTAAAAAACCTCAGGCCTTTACAACCACTTTAAATACCCCTCTAAGGGTCAAACAATGCAATGCAAGTAGCAATGAAATTAGCAAAAAAAGTAGTGCAGGAACTATTTTTGAAATTTAGCTACTTCAGATCGCACTGAGTAGGACAGTGCAATAGAAATACATTAGATGCAGCTTCAGATACAATTTGTAAATCTCATGTCGCACCGGTGTCAACCATGGCTAAGTATTTTCCTAGGACAGGAAATATGTTACTAACAGGATCACCAAGTGAAAATAAAGGGAAAAAAACGTTGAAAAAGAAAACTAGTGCAGCCAATAAAACTAAGGGCTGGCAGGCTTTAAATATGTTAGTTTTGATCTTATGCTTTAAGGCTACTTTCATACTGATCCGCTGCAAAAATGTGTAAGCCTTTTTGCCGCGTTTTTTTAAAGGACACGCGACTTAAAACTGCAACAAACCCGATTCGCAGAGGTGTTTTTCAGGTGTTTTCAATTGATTTCAATGGGAAGAGGCGTTTTTGGGGCGTCTTTTTAACTCCCCAAACATGTCCCAAAGATGCTGCAAGCAGGAGCTTTTACACTGCACCGCAAGCGCAACGCCTCAGTGTGAAAACATACATCGATAGACATTCACATACATAGGGAAGCAGTTTTCAGGCACTTTTTTTTAAATGCTCCTCAGTGTGAAAGTAGCCTAAAGTAGAACTAAACCCTCCTATCCTTTGCAGCCATAGGAGCTGCCATCTTAGTCTCTGTTTGATCTTCAACTGCCATGGTGCTGTACATGTGATCAGTTGTGCCATAGCCTCTGGCAACAATGAGACAATGATAAATCATTTCTGAGCTTTTTCCACCTTTAATGTGACCTATAAATGGAAAAACTAACTGAAATATTTTAAGGGGGGGAAGTAAACATAAAAAAATAAAAAAATGTGGTTGCATAAGTGTGCAATTTCTTATAACTGAGGATGTAGCTGTGTTCAGATTTAAGCAATCACATCCAAATTAATGTTAAATAGGAGTCAGTACACACCTGCCATGCCATCGTTTAAAGTGCCTCTGATTGACCCCAAATAAAGTTCAGCTGTTCTAGTAGGTCTTTCTTGACATTTTCTTAGTCACATTCTACAGCAAAAGCCATGGTCCGCAGAGAGCTTCCAAAGCATCAGAGGGATATCACTGTTAAAAGTTATCAGTCAGGAGAAGGGTACAAAAGAATTTCCAAGGCAGTAGATATACCATGGAACTCAGTGAAGACAGTCATCATCAAGTGGAGAAAACTGGTCTGGGAGGCTGCCAAGAGGTCTACAGCAACATTAAAGGAGCTGCAGGAATATCTGGCAAGTACTGGTTGTGTGGTACATGTGACAACAATCTCTCATATTCTTCGTATGTCTGGGCTATGGGGTAGAGTGGCAAGACAGAAGCCTTTTCTTATGAAGAAAAACATCCAAGCCCGGCTAAATTTTGGAAAAACACATCTGAAGTTTCTCAAAAGCATGTGGGAAAATGTGTTATGGTCTGATGAAACCAAGGTTGAAACTTTTGGCTATAATTCCAAAAGATATGTTTGGCACAAAAACTACACTGCACATCTTCAAAAGAACACCATACCCACAGTGAAGCATGGTGGTGGATGCATCATGCTTTGGTGCTGTTTTTCTTCAGCTGGAACTGGGGCCTTAGTGAAGGAAGAGGAAATTGTGTGAACAGTTCCAAATACCAGTCAATATTGGCAGAAAACCTTCAGGCTTCTGCTAGGAAGCTGAACATGAAGCGGAACTTCCTCTTTGAGCATAACAACCCAAAGCATACATCCAAATCAACAAAGGAATGGCTTCACCAGAAGAAGATGAACGTTTTGGAATGGCCCAGCCAGAGCCCAGACCTGAATCTGATCGAAAATCTGTGGGTGATCTGAAGAGGGCTGTGCACAGGAGATGCCTTCATAATCTGACAGATATGGAGTATTTTTGCAAGGAAGAGTGGGCAAATATTGTCAGGTCAGGATGTGCCATGCTGATAGACTTATACCCAAAAAGACTGAGTGCTGGAATAAAATCAAAAGGTGCTTCAACAAAGTATTAGTTTGAGGGTGTGCACACTGATGCAACCATATTATTTTAGTTTTTTATTTTTACTTTCCTCCACCTAAAAGATTTCAGTATGTTATTCAACTGAGTTGTACAGTTTATAGTTTACATTTAAGGCTCCATGCACACTGGGTGTTTTGATAACGCTGATAAAGTTAGCTGTGTAAAGTCTCGTTAAAAATGTGAGTTTTTCATCTTTTTTTAGCGTTTTTCATTAGCATTTAGTGAAGTTCTGCCACGTTTGCGTTTTTTAATGAGGTTTTTTTTTTGGTCAAAAAAAGTCCCAAGAACATCATTAGAGCGGCTTTACAGCTAAAAAAAACTCCTCTAGAAACCCACTAGTCCTGGGTTTTTTTTTAGCCAAAAAATGTTGATTACAGTCTATGTGTGCATGGACACATAGGATAACATGCTGGGGGCTTTACTAGCTGTAGAAAAAACGTAAAAGCCAAAAACAGTTGCTGTAAAAAGGTCAAGTATGCATGAGGGCTAAAGGTGGAAAAAGTTCTGAAATGATTTATCTTTGTCTCATTTTTTTACATCACAGGAACCTGACATTTTAACAGGGGTGTGTAGACTTTTCATATCCACTGCATCTCTTTCGTTTACTATTTATATTTTTGCTTGACATCATGGGTATAGCTAATACAATACCTCCGACACTAGTTCTTCAGATCTCTGATTCTGCACCTGCAAAGTTGTTTGCAGTCACTCTGCCCGCCCCTCCTGTCCTCATGTCCAATCACGGAAAACTTTTATTATGTGAACCCATTCACAAAATATCAGGTATTCTGTGAATAGATAGCATAGTGAGGGGTGGGCAGCGCAGCTGTGTAGGAGAGACCATTGCTTCTCTGAGTGAAGTTAGTATAGTGATAGCTGTACTCAAGGCACACCTTGTTGGATGTACCCCCATAATTGAGCATAGATTTTTTTTTAAACACAAAAGTGTTTTAATTCCTGGAGTTCTGCTTTTACTTTTAACAATGATAGTAGCTTTATGTAATAAACTAAATAATCAGCAAGTTTACTTTCATGCCTTGTGTGTATATGTATATATATATATATGTACACGCACACACAGTATCTCACAGAAGTAAGTTCACCCCTCACATTTTTGTAAATATTTTATTATATCTTTTCATGTGACTACACTGAAGAAATGACACTTTGCTGCAATGTAAAGTAGTGAATGTATAGCTTGTATAACAGTGTAAATTTGCTTTCCCCGCAAAATAACTCAACACACAGCCATTAATGTCTAAACCGCTGGCAACAAAAGTAAGTACACCCCTAAGTGAAAATGTCCAAATTGGGCCCAAAGTGTCAATATTTTGTGTGGCCACCATTATTTTCCAGCGCTGCCTTAACCCTCTTGGGTATGGAGTTCACCAGAGCTTCACAGGTTGCCACTGGGGTCCTCGTCCACTCCTCCACAACGACATCACAGAGCTGGTGGATGTTAGATACCTTGCACTCCTCCACCTTCCATTTGAGGATGCCCCACAGATGCTCAATAGGGTTTAGTCTGGAGACATCCTTGGCCAGTCCATCACCTTTACCGTCAGCTTCTTTAGCAAGGCAGTGGTCGTCTTGGAGGTGTGTTTGGGGTCCTTATCATGTTGGAATACTGCCCTGTGGCCCAGTCTCTGAAGGGAGGGGATCATGCTCTGCTTCAGTATGTCACAGTACATGTTGGCATTCATGGTTCCCTCAATGAACTGTAGATCCCCAGTGCTGGCAGCACTCATGCAGCCCCAGACCATGACACTCCCACCACAATGCTTGACTGTAGGCAAGACACACTTGTCTTTGTACTTCTCACCTGGTTGCCGCCACACATGCTTGACACCATCTGAACCAAATAAGTTTATCTTTGTCTCATCAGACCACAGGACATGATTCCAGTAATCCAAGTCCTTAGTCTGCTTGTCTTCAGCAAACTGTTTGCGGGCTTTCTTGTGCATCTTTAGAAGAGGCTTCCTTCTGGAATGACAGCCATGCAGGCCAACTTAATGCAGTGTGCGGCGTATGGTCTGAGCACTGACAGGCTGACCCCACCACCCCTTCAACCTCTGTAGCAATGCTGGCAGCACTCATACGTCTATTTCCCAAAGACAACCTCTGGATATGATGCTGAGCACGTGCACTCAACTGCTTTGGTTGACCATGGTGAGACCTGTTCTGAGTGGAACCTGTCCTGTTAAACCGCGGTATGGTCTTGGCACTGTCCTGCAGCTCCGTTTCAGGGTCTTGCCAATCTTCTTATAGCCTAGGCCATCTTTACGTAGAGCAACAATTCTTTTTTTCAGATCCTCAGAGAGTTCTTTGCCGTGAGGTGCAATGTTGAACTTCCAGTGACCAGTATGAGAGAGTGAGAGCGATAACACCAAATTTAACACACTTGCTCCCCATTCACACCTGAGACCTTGTAACACTAACGAGTCACATGACACCAAGGAGGGAAAATGGCTAATTGGGCTCAATTTAAACATTTTCACTAAGGGGTGTACTCACTTTTGTTGCCAGCAGTGTAGATATTAATGGCTGTGTGTTATTTTGAGGGGACAGCAAATTTACACTGTTATACAAGCTGTACACTCACTACGTCACATTGTAGCAAAGTGTCATTTCTTCAGTGTTGTCACATGAAAAAGATAGAACAAAATATTTATAAAAATGTGAAGGGTGTACTCACTTCTGGGAGATACTGTGTGTGTGTGTGTATGTATGTATGTATGTGTGATATATATATATATATATATATATATATATATATATATATATATATATATATATATATATATATATATATATATAATCTTGTAAATTGGTTTATTTCCACTGGGTGGCACTGTTGTATTTCCATTTTGGAGCCTTTATCATTACTCTAGTCTAGCTCACCAACTTCATAAAACAAATAATACAAGTGTGACAAAATGATCTTTTTGTACTGGCATATTTTGCTTTATATTTGTAAAATATTTTTCTTGTAGTGGTAGATAATTGTCCACATACAATGTAATCTTGGTAATTTGATAGTACCTAGTATAGAATTTCACTACACATTTGCAAAAGCTTAATTTATCTCAGTCTGTATATTTCATGGCTTTACAGGGATACCATGGCTCTGGAGGACAAGCTCCTGGGGCGCCTCAAGGTGGCTATCATCATGGACAACAATATGGAGGAGGTGGCCCTACTGGCCAGCCTGCATATGGCGGTTCTGCACCAGGTGCACCATATGGACCTCCTCAAGGTGGTGGTTATGGACAGCCCATGCCGGGGGGTACAGCACCAGGGGGACCAGGAGGTACTTATGGAAGCCATGCTCCTGGGGGACCTTATGGTGTACCGGGATCCAATCCTTATGGAGCTCCTCAGCAAGGCCAGTATGGACAAGCTTCTCAAGGTAAGTTTGAGGTAGGTCTTCAGAGTCTAGTAGGTCTGATAAATAATTAGAATGACAAAAAATTCTGTCAAGGTTTTATTACTGTCTGTGACTCTGACGGGGACATTTCCCATCACTTTTAGGTTAGGTAGCCTCAGACAGTAATAATAATCGAGAAAAACTTGAACCCTTCCCATTTTAAATAAAAATGTGTTGTGGGCACAAAGTGTGTATCCTCTGGGGAGATTTTCCATAATTTCCTGGCCTTTCTGGAAGTTTGAGTGGATCTCACAAATGGCTATCTAGACTGCAAATCAAAACATAAGAGAGGTTTTCTTTTTTTTTTCCCTGTCCAAAGCTTAGAAAATCATTTTGGCCAGCATTGGGCTTGATGTTTATGTTTTTGCTCTTGAATAGCGCTTTTTACTTTTTTCCTAGGAAATATACCACAAGGCGTTAACGCAGAAGCTTTTTCCTGGTTCCAGACTGTGGACACTGACAGGAGTGGGTACATAACATTAAAAGAGCTCAAACAAGCACTGGTTAACTCAAACTGGTCAACATTTAATGATGAAACCTGTATCATGATGCTAAGTAAGTATTTATCTGCTAAGTGTTTTTGTGCTTGCTTTTTAATTAAAATCTGGGTTTATATGTTTTTAAGACAAAAGTTTGCAAACACACACTAAATGAACAGGAAATATGCAAGTTGTTTATCACAATACATGCCTAACAATTTTAAAGGTAAAAACAATAGACATATGAAGTTCTGCTTTTGAACACAATTAAACTTAACATGATAAATAAATATAATAAGTCAAGGTTTTTCCTTCATCTCTCCATGACAGCTTGGTTAGCACATGGTATGCTGTTTTCCATACATCAACCAGTAGATTTGCAGGGTCATGTATTTTTATACCTTGGGAATGCACACCTTACTGCATAGGGAAACGTTCATGCAGGGAACCACTTTCCGCTGAGGGTAAACATGAGCCAGCAGTTACCTACAGCAGTCCAGATCAGCTCTTACAACAGTACAGCTCTCTGAGAAGGGATAGCCCACTGGCAAATAACAAATAAATAACAGAATTATGTAACTTAAAGCTGTCATCAATTAATTCTGGAAAACTGAGGGCTGTGAACCACAAAATCAGCTTATGGCTAGACTTGCAGAGGTGTGGGGTTGGGCAATTAGGTGAACATTTTATGAATTGCAAACTTAGACCAATCAGTATAATCCACACTTCATATGAATCAAAATGGCACATCTCAGCACTATCAAATCAAAATTTTTTTTTTGCATTAAAAAACAATTCTTTATGTGATCTAACACCTAGTCAAAGATCACATGGTTGCTGTCTACCATCATGCCATTAAAAAGTGCAGAATATGTGCCGTTTTCGTCAAACAGTCCATGTCTGGTAGACAGGGTCATCAAGGCACAACTGTCGAGCTTGCTCACCTCTATTTTTTTATGCACTTTTCATAGGGATAAATGGTAATGCATAAAAACACAGAAGTGGGAATGTAGTTTTATGGATGCTGCCTGGTATATGTAGAATTGCAAATTGCGTTTAAATACATGTTTTTTAGGATTTTGACATACTTTAATGTTGTTTTTCAGATATGTTTGATAGGGGGCAGTCTGGCAAGATTGATCTGTTTGGATTTTCGGCTCTGTGGACATACATTCAGCAGTGGAAAAGCCTGTTCCAGCAGTATGACCGAGACAGGTCTGGCTGTATTAGTCTTCAAGAACTGCACCAAGGTAAATACTATCAGTACTAATAAAATATTACTCATGTAAAACCTATGTATTGAAATGTGGATCCTTGTGAGATGAGATGATTTATGTATATTTGTAATTGCGTTTCTTGGAAGACATTTATAAAATTTAATGACACTGAAAATAAAATATTACATTAGAAGAAAAGTGTTTGGTAGAAAAATCTCTCATTTTTTTTTACATTAGGCATGCTACATATATTCAAAAAACCTCACTGAAGTGCACAGGGCATATGTAGCATGCGCTGCCTGCTACCTTCCCCCAAATATACTGCTTTTACTGCAAATTTTTTGGCTGTACAAATGGCAGCTGAAAGTTGATTTTAAGTACAGCAGCCAGCGCTGGCCACTGCTGTCAAAAATTTACCTTCTGATCAATGTTCGTAAACCATTTTTATTGGCATGATTCAGAGATACAAAGTAAGATAATAATGTTACTTTGTATTTATTCTGTTTCATTCATCTGCAGATCAGTGGTGTGAGCTATAATTTTTTTCTAACTATTTCTGTTTCTTAAAACATTAACCCCTTCACACCTAAGGGTAAAACAAATCTTAAGGCCTAAGTAAAATTTTACAACTTTGACGTGTTGGTAAAACCGTACATATCATCACAACTACTTTGTACATCCAGGTGGATTATATTGTGTTCTTTTCAGGACAAATTGGGTTTTCATTTGGTGTAAATGGTAATGGATATTTCCTTTAGGTTTTTTTATTTTATTTATTTATTATTAAAGAAAACTGGCCCAAAATAGTAAAAAAAAAAATAATTGTTTTAATTTAGCTATGTGTTTCTTGTTACTACCATAACCTACCACCAAAGAACAACCCAAAATAAAATTTCCAGCTCTTGAGGATCGCAGCGACACCATATACGTGTATGTTATTTGTACCTGTACTACAGCCCAGAAACAATGGTGCGCATTTTGTTTTTTTTTTTTGTTTTTTTACCTAAAACACACTGACACTAACTGACACTGATACCAATTTAAAAAAAAGAAAAATCCTGGTCTTTGACCCTGACCTTGACCCAAACATTAACCCTGGCACTGAACTAGATCAAACCTTGACCTAGGTATTTTTTCTTTATTTTTTAATATTTATCTACTTCTTTTTTTTTTTTTTTTTTTTTTTTTTTTTACAAACAATTTTTTTTTTCTCTCTCTGCAAGGAGAGAGAGAAATGCAATGTATCTCACCTCCATTCAGAGAAGAAAAATGGGGGGGCCTCACAGTGACTGATCACTGTGACAGTTAATCAGAAGCTATCACAGCAATCATGTGATCTAGAATCGGAAGTCCCAGGTCCCAATCGTTAGAACAGGACCCGAGGCTCTGAGTGACACCCCGGACTTTCTGCTGGGAGCACTCTGTGCGCCGAGCTCCCAGCACAAAGACAGGTACGCAAACATTTATTATATTATTATTATACAGTATTTATAAAGCGTCAATAGTTCGCTCAGCGCTGTACATTACAAAGGGGGACAGAACATGTGACAGAACAACAACAATACAATGCAAAACAGGAGGGGATTGAGGGGCCTGCTCTTTCGAGCTTACAATCTAGGAGGGAGGGGATGGTGGCACAGGAGGAGATAGCTGTGGGGGATGGAGTGGTAGGAAGAGTGGAGGAGGTCGGCAAGTTAGCAGGGGGTGGGGTAGGCTTCCCTGAAGAGATGGGTTTTCAGGGTGCGCCTAAAGGAGAGGAGAGTAGGTGATAATCTGATGGGTTGGGGCAGGGAGTTCCAGAGGATGGGTGACACCCTGGAGAAGTCCTGGAGACGGGCGTGGGAGGAGGAGACCAGGGAACTAGAGAGAAGGAGGTCTTGTGAGGAGCGGAGTGTGCGTGCTGGGCGGTACTTGGATAATAGGTCAGTTATGTAGTTCGGGGCAGTATGGTGGACAGCTTTGTACGTCAGTGTTAGGATTTTGAATTTGATCCGTTGCGCAATCAGAAGCCAGTGGAGGGATTGGCAGAGGGGGGTGGCGGAAACGGAGCGGTTGGAAAGGTGAATGAGTCTGGCAGCCGTATTCAGGATCGACTGAAGCGGGGATAGCCAGCGGCGAGGCAGGCCAGTGTGGAGGGAGTTGCAGTAGTCGAGTCGTGATATGATGAGGGAGTGGATGAGCTGTTTAGTGGTTTCTGGGGTTAGGAACGTGCGGATTTTGGCCATGTTGCGGAGGTGGAGTCTGCACGAGTTTGTTAAAGATTGGACTTGGGGCTGGAAGGATAGGTTGGAGTCCAGAATGACACCAAGTACTCTGGCCTGCGGGGCGGGTTTGATGGTGGCGTTGTTGGATGTGATGGAGAAGTCAATGGGGGGTGGTGTCCGGGCTGGGGGGAAGACAAGAAACTCGGTTTTGGAGAGGTTCAGTTTAAGGAAGTGGAGCGACATCCAGTCTGACATGTCGCTCAGTAGGTGTGTGATTCGGGCGGAGACCGAGGGGTGAGGTGGGGGGTTGAGAGATTTGTGTGTCGTCGGCATAGAGGTGGTAGTTGAAGCCGTGAGAGTGTATGAGTTGGCCAAGGGAGGAGGTGTAGATGGAGAAGAGAAGGGGCCCGAGGACAGAGCCTTGAGGGACCCCAACAGAGAGGGGGAGCAAGGGGGAGGTGGTAGCATTATAGGTAACGCTGAAAGAGCATTGTGACAGGTAGAATGAGAGCCAGGAGAGAGCAGAATCTCTGAGGCCGAGAAGGTGTAGTTTTTTGAGGAGGAGGGGGTGGTCGACTGTGTCGAAGGCCGCAGAGAGGTCAAGGAGTAGGAGCACTGAATAGTGGCCATTAGCTTTGGTGGTTAGCAGGTCGTTGGAGAGTTTGAGTAAGGCAGTTTCAGTGGAGTGTAGGGGACGGAAGCCGGACTGTAGGGGATCGAGGAGGTTGTTGTCGTTGAGGTGAGAGCATAGGCGGGTGTAGACTAGGCGCTCAAGGAGTTTAGATGTAAATGGAAGCAGGGAGATGGGTCTGAGGTTGTTCGGGTCATTGGGGTCCAGGGAGGGCTTTTTAAGTATGGGGGTGATGTGTGCATGTTTCAGAGGGGAGGGGAAAGTGCCGGAGGAGAGGGAGAGATTGAAGATGTGGGGGAGGGAGCATAGGATGGAGGGGGAGGGAGGTCGTAGGAGTTGTGAGGGGATAGGGTCGAGGGGGCAGGTGGTGAGGCGGGCATCAGAGAGTATCTTGGAGACTTCCTCGATGGTAGTAAGGTCAAAGATGCGGAGTATTGGGGGAGCTTCAGTATGAGGAATGTAGGGTGGGGTGGAAGTGGAGGTCAGAGCAGTGGTGGGGCCGTGGGAGAGGGGTGATGAGGGGGTAGCTGAGTGAGGGGGAACGGGGTTGGAAGGAGTTTGAGCAGCGACGAAGTCCCTGCGGGTTATGTCGAGGGGGATGAGGGGGTAGCTGTGTGAGAGGGGACGGGTTGAGAGGGCGTGTGAGTTGTGGCGATGTCCTTGTGAATTGTGTCAATCTTCTTTTTGAAGTGATTGGCAATCTCAAGGGCGGTGAGTGAGGTGCTGGGTAGAGGTGGGGGTGGAGAGGGTAGAGAGTTGAAGGTGGAGAAGAGTCGGCGAGGATTGGAGGAGAGGGCCTTGATGAGGGTCAGGAAGTAGGCTTGTTTGGCTGCGTGGTGGGAGGAGGTGTAGGTGTGGAAGGCAGATTTGTAGCGGGTGAAGGCTTGTTGGAATTTGGTTTTGCGCCATAGTCGCTCCAGGGCACGACTGTGTCGTTTGAGGATTTTGGTGTGATCAGTCTGCCAGGGCTGGAGCGGTCAGGGTCTGATGTTGCGTGTGGTTAAAGGCGCTAGTGAGTCAAGGGCTGTTGCCAGTGCGTTGTTGTGGGCAGTCATAGCCAAGTCGGGGCAGGACAGGGGGAGGATGCTGTCATGGAGTTGATCAGCTGCAGAGTAGAGGGAGGCAGGGTTAAGGTTGCGGAGGTAACGACTGGTAGTAGTGTGACATTTGGAGGGGTAGGCATTGGAGGACGAGGAGATAGAGAAGGTAATCAGGTTGTGGTCAGAGAGAGGGAAGGGGGTGTTAGTGAGGTTGTGGGGAGCGCAGCAGTTGGAGAAGACAAGATTAAGGATATTACTGTTGGAGTGGGTGGTGGATTGTATGCACTGTGCAAGTGCAAAGGAGGAGGTTAAGTGGAGGAGATGGGATGTGTCTGGGTTGTCGAGGTTGACAGGGATGTTGAAATCCCCAAGGATGATGGTGGGTAGCTCAGAGGAGAGGAAGAAGGGTAGCCAGGAGGAAAAGTCATCCAGGAAGCGGGATATGGATCCAGGAGGCCGGATATGGATCCAGGAGGCCGGTATATCACGGAAAAAAAGCCCAGTTCTGTAAGGCCGCATATTTGTGTTACGTTGGCGTCAAGGGGTTAAAGTACAACCATAGACTCCTGTTTGACAATCTAAACAAATCCAGTTACTATGTGATGGTTAAGCCTCATAAAGTAAACAAAACTTCCCCGACTGAGCCAAATCCTACTATATTTATATGAATGCTCCCATACACTGAAACTCACAATAGGGGGGAAGGGGGTCAGCAAGTGCTGTCAATCTAGAAAGCTCTTGGCAGGACTAAATACTACAAACTTGTGAATCAGCGGTGACAGTGCTGACAGCCATGCCTCTGCTACATTTTTTTATCCCACTTCAGTGCAAGCAGGCAATAGCCTACATAAAAGTGGACTCTACTCTGAATTCAGGAGCAGTGAAACATTGTTGTCACACAGTGACAGAAAGCTTCACTAGGTGGACTTCTCTGACAGGATCATCATATGTTTGTGGGGCTTTGCATGGAGATTAAGAGAAAACCATAAGTGCCAATGTGCTCAAAATTAGGCACTGCAGCTTATATTTATTTTTCAGTTTGAGTTCATAGATCTTATCTATCGGTTTGAGGACACTGGTTGTGCTACAGACGTCCTGTCATTTAGCCTCATTAGCACAATCCCTCCCCTACCCCCACTTGCCAGCAATTCCCAGCTCTTACACGAAAGCCAGGAATTGCTTTTCAAATACAGCAGCTCTAGCAGCTGCTGCTGTCAAAGAAAGGCAGTGAAATGGTCTTTATCAAGAGTTGAGGAAAGTGGAAAAATAGTGCTGGACTTGTAAGGTTATCTCACTGGTACTGCTATCTTAGAGTATTGATGTTGATGTAAATGATCAGGTTCCCTGGTAGGCAGCTTCTACACACCAGAGGATCTCCATGGTCTCATTGGCTTGTAATGTAATGTAACAAAAATTGAAATTGAAGTGAAAATCTACCACAAAGAGGCCCAGATAAAACTTTATTCCAAAAAAAGCCTGGGGTACAATCCAAAAAAGGTAGCCAATGTGTTTCAGGAGTCCAAGAGTACCCCCATACATCAGGGCTTGATTGGCAAAAATGTGAACAAACCAGAAGTAAACTGAACCTAAAATGGTATTTTTTTCAGTGTGAATTCTAAGCATAGGCCTTTCAGCAGCTTGTTAGGCTGCCAAACAAGCTGCTGAAAGGCCTGTGCTTTTATCAGAATAAAGTCGTATCTGGACCTGTTAGCAGTGGTGTGGTGCTTCCGTATCTATTTTTTTTCTTTATCAACAGTGTTTAGATGTGAAATCTAAAGATATAGAGTAATTTTGTTACTTTCATATCTACTCTTATTTCATTCATCTGCTGATCAAAGGGATAAGCTTCGATCTGCAGCTGATGTCAGTTAAAGTGGTTGTAAATCTCAGACAAGAAAGCATATCCCTCTATAGTGTGTACATGTCTTGAATTAGGAGCACTAAGTGTCATGTCTATCTGCTTCTTCATTTCTCTGCTATCGGCACGAGTCACTTCTGACAAGTTTTCCTGACACCAAGAGAATAATTGCAACAGGGGAGGGACCTCCAGCAGATTGGCAGCTTCAGCTCTGTTCCTGTGTGTTGTGTGGAGGGGGGTGTATCCCTTCCTTCCAATTAGTTCTCAGAGCTCTCCTCACCGAGCTCTGCAGAGCGTAACTTCAGCTTTCTGCCCCCCCTTTTTTCTGAACTCTCAGACAACCTTTATAAATTCATCACTTTGAACGGGTGTACAGAAGAGAAGACTGCACACAGACAGGTACAACTTACATAGGAGGATTTGTTTCATCACTGTGTTATCACCTGAGGCCAGTCACTTCACTGCGTATATCTATACTTTTACAACCACTGTAAAGCAACCTTACAGGTAAAGATAACATTTTTTTTTTAATAGGATATGTCTCTATTTAAAATGGTTCTAGACCAGTGGTGGGCAACCTTTTTTTTCAACTGAGCCAAATCTCGCCAAAACCATGATTGAAATTTATTTTGAGAGCCACATTTTTAAAACTGAAAATACATCTCCCATATAGTAATTCATCCCCCATATAGTAATTCATCCCCCATATAGTAATTCATCCCCCATATAGTAATTCATCCCCCATAGTGTAATTCATCCCCCATAGTAATTCATCCCCCATATAGTAATTCATCCCCCATAGTAATTCATCCCCCATATAGTAATTCATCCCCCATATAGTAATTCATCCCCCATATAGTAATTCATCCCCCATATAGTAATTCATCCCCCATATAGTAATTCATCCCCCATATAGTAATTCATCCCCCATATAGTAATTCATCCCCCATATAGTAATTCATCCCCCATATAGTAATTCATCCCCCATAGTAATTCATCCCCCATAATAATTCATCCCCCATAGCAATTCATCCCCCGTATAGTATTTCTTCCCTCGTATAGTATTTCATCCCCCGTATAGTATTTCATCCCCCGTATAGTATTTCATCCCCCGTATAGTATTTCATCCCCCGTATAGTATTTCATCCCTCGTATAGTATTTCATCCCCCCATATAGTATTTCATCCCCCCATATAGTATTTCATCCCCCATATAGTAATTCATCCCCCATATAGTATTTCATCGCCCATATAGTATTTCATCCCCCATATAGTAATTCATCCCTCATATAGTATTTCATCCCTCATATAGTATTTCATCCCTCATATAGTATTTCATCCCTCATATAGTATTTTATCCCCCCATATAGTATTTCATCCCCCATATAGTAATTCATCCCCCATATAGTATTTCATCCCCCATATAGTAATTCATCCCTCATATAGTATTTCATCCCTCATATAGTATTTCATCCCCCCATATAGTATTTCATCCCCCCATATAGTATTTCATCCCCCCATATAGTATTTCATCCCCCCATATAGTAATTCATCCCTCATATAGTAATTCATCCCTCATATAGTAATTCATCCCTCATATAGTATTTCATCCCTCATATAGTATTTCATCCCCCCATATAGTATTTCATCCCTCATATAGTATTTCATTCCCCCATATAGTATTTCATCCCTCATATAGTATTTCATCCCTCATATAGTATTTCATCCCCCCATATAGTATTTCATCCCTCATATAGTATTTCATCCCCCCATATAGTAATTCATCCCTCATATAGTATTTCATCCCTCATATAGTAATTCATCCCTCATATAGTATTTCATCCCTCATATAGTATTTCATCCCCCCATATAGTAATTCATCCCTCATATAGTAATTCATCCCTCATATAGTAATTCATCCCTCATATAGTAATTCATCCCTCATATAGTATTTCATCCCTCATATAGTATTTCATCCCCCCATATAGTATTTCATCCCTCATATAGTATTTCATCCCCCCATATAGTATTTCATCCCTCATATAGTATTTCATCCCTCATATAGTATTTCATCCCCCCATATAGTATTTCATCCCTCATATAGTATTTCATCCCTCATATAGTATTTCATCCCTCATATAGTATTTTATCCCCCCATATAGTATTTCATCCCCCATATAGTAATTCATCCCCCATATAGTATTTCATCCCCCATATAGTAATTCATCCCTCATATAGTATTTCATCCCTCATATAGTATTTCATCCCCCCATATAGTATTTCATCCCCCCATATAGTATTTCATCCCCCCATATAGTATTTCATCCCTCATATAGTAATTCATCCCTCATATAGTAATTCATCCCTCATATAGTATTTCATCCCTCATATAGTATTTCATCCCCCCATATAGTATTTCATCCCTCATATAGTATTTCATTCCCCCATATAGTATTTCATCCCTCATATAGTATTTCATCCCTCATATAGTATTTCATCCCCCCATATAGTATTTCATCCCTCATATAGTATTTCATCCCCCCATATAGTAATTCATCCCTCATATAGTATTTCATCCCTCATATAGTAATTCATCCCTCATATAGTATTTCATCCCTCATATAGTATTTCATCCCCCCATATAGTAATTCATCCCTCATATAGTAATTCATCCCTCATATAGTAATTCATCCCTCATATAGTAATTCATCCCTCATATAGTATTTCATCCCTCATATAGTATTTCATCCCCCCATATAGTATTTCATCCCTCATATAGTATTTCATCCCCCCATATAGTATTTCATCCCTCATATAGTATTTCATCCCTCATATAGTATTTCATCCCCCCATATAGTATTTCATCCCTCATATAGTATTTCATCCCCCCATATAGTAATTCATCCCTCATATAGTATTTCATCCCTCATATAGTAATTCATCCCTCATATAGTATTTCATCCCTCATATAGTATTTCATCCCCCCATATAGTATTTCATCCCCCCATATAGTATTTCATCCCTCATATAGTAATTCATCCCTCATATAGTAATTCATCCCTCATATAGTATTTCATCCCTCATATAGTATTTCATCCCCCCATATAGTATTTCATCCCTCATATAGTATTTCATCCCCCCATATAGTATTTCATCCCCCCATATAGTATTTCATCCCCCCATATAGTATTTCATCCCCCCATATAGTATTTCATCCCTCATATAGTATTTCATCCCTCATATAGTATTTCATCCCTCATAAAGTATTTCATCCCTCATATAGTATTTCATCCCTCATATAGTATTTCATCCCCCATATAGTAATTCATCCCCCATACAGTAATTCATCCCCCATATAGTATTTCATCCCCCCATATAGTATTTCATCCCCCCATATAGTATTTCATCCCTCATATAGTATTTCATCCCCCCATATAGTATTTCATCCCCCCATATAGTATTTCATCCCTCATATAGTATTTCATCCCTCATATAGTATTTCATCCCTCATAAAGTATTTCATCCCCCATATAGTATTTCATCCCCCATATAGTATTTCATCCCCCATATAGTAATTCATCCCCCATATAGTAATTCATCCCCCATATAGTATTTCATCCCCCCATATAGTATTTCATCCCCCATATAGTATTTCATCCCCCATATAGTATTTCATCCCCCCATATAGTATTTCATCCCCCATATAGTATTTCATCCCTCATATAGTATTTCATCCCTCATATAGTATTTCATCCCTCATATAGTATTTCATCCCCCACAGTACTATCCCCCCCTTCTAGTAAGCCAAGTCCCCCGTGTCAATTCACTTACCTTTTGCGTTCCTCTCGCTGTCTTCCCGCGCCGTTCGGGTCTTCAGGGCGGACTGTGAGAGGAGCCTAGCTCCCCTCCCCTCACGTTCGGCACGCTGCCCCGCCTACACACATCCTGACAGCCACATCCGCGGGCCGGATTAAAAGGTCCGCGCGGACTTTTGGGGCTGCCGACCGAGAGGAGGCAGGGGAGCGGCCGACCGAGAGGAGGCAGGGGAGCGGCCGACCGAGAGGAGGGAGGGGAGCGGGCGCCCGGCACACAGAAGAGCCGCATTAGAGTGGGTAAAGAGCCGCATGTGGCTCGCGAGCCGCGGCTTGCCGACCACTGTTCTAGACCATTACATATAGCCACAAATGACAAGACTCAGTGATGCACAGATATTAAATTAATTAATTTAAAGTTTTTGTTTTATTAATTTTTTAAGTGTCACATTGAAAAAAGCACAACATTGAAAAAACACCTGTATATAATTTGTGAAAAAAAAACTTTGCAATGCTTTGTACCAGAATTATAATTTTAGTGTAATTTTAAACCGGAAAAATTTATAGAATACAATTTATACTTTTATTACTTTTTGCATTAAAAAAAGTCATTTTTGCAAGACAATATGACAAAAAGAAAGCCTTGTATGTCCTTTAAAAAATATACAGTATGTTAGGCCACATTAAACATGGAGTAAAGGGAGACCACCATAAAAACTTAAAATGCGGTCTCCCTTTGCATTCTCTTTTATGTGGCTTAACATATGTGGCTGGAGGAAGTGAAACATCCAATTCAAGCGCATTATGACTGACCTGTAGTAGGTGGTCATATTTTTTTTGTTTACAAACGTTTTTATTAGGAAATAGACTACAAAAACCACACCATTTAGTGAGGTAGAATAAACAGCTTAAAAAAAACATGAAAAATGAACAGAAATACAAAGTACAATCATGAAAGTATTATAAAACCAGTACATGAAAGAGGTAGTCAATAATATCGGCAGAACAACCACAAGATCAATAAAAGGTTTGATACAAAACAACCCATGATAGACCATCAATCGAATAATAAGAGTCAATGCGTTCTCCAACCATCCCATTTTTTGTTGAATAAATGCATCCTATCCAGCAACGTATATTGAATACGTTCCATAAGCATAACCGTATCAACTCTTCGTAAGACAGAAGCCAAAAGGACCACTGGAGACTTCCAATAAAGGGCAAAGGCCCATAGAGTGGAATTGCAGATAGTGTGAATTAGCCTCGTTTGGTTAACTGGGATCCCCGAAAGTGATACACCCAATAAGCAAATTTGCAAGGATAAATCCACCGGAGAAACCGCCAAAGTGGAAGCCACCTTTGAAATCCTACACCAGATCAAGGAAAGACCAGGACAAGCCCAAAATACATGTACAAGGGTACCAGCCAACCCACACCCCCTAAAGCAAAGGTGCGATGTACCCGGAAACATGACATGAAGTCTAGAGGGGGTATAGTACCAGTGAGTTAAAACCTTCAGGGCCGTCTCATGGACTGAAAGAGATCTAGAGCTCTTCCGTATATTCTCCACCTTAGAAACCCAGTCCTCATCAGAAAACGTAACCCCACACTCAATCTCCCATTACTGTCTATACAAAGGAAGCAAGGGAAAAATGATCTGTAAGAAGGAGCGATATAAATCTGAGATAAGACCCCTACCCCCGGGCGAGTCATAATCGGGGACAAGGGCGTCAAATCAAAGTGGGAACTGAAAAAGTGTTGAATTTGCCAATAGCGAAAATGTTCACGAAGCGGGATATCAAATATTGTACGTAGCATATCGGGATATAAAAGCCACATGCTGAAAATCTGATAGTCTAGTAAGAGCGCGGTCATACCACCAACGAAAAGCCTGTGGAGCCGAAACCCGATAGGAAAACGCGGATCACCAAAAAATGTCAAACCCGGTGGGGCTGGAGAGATAAGACCCAATTTAGATTTGTAACCGGACCAAAGTGCCAAAGAGTGGAACACAATCAAATTATAAGTCAACAGCGAATGAGGGGGAGTATTTGACCACAATAAACCCAGTAAATAAAACAGGCGCATAGATTGAGATTCAAATCTGACCCAGGATGTCGGGGAGTTAACAGTTCCCCATTGTGCTAACAGAGAAAAACAAGCAGATAGATAATAAAGCCAAAAGGTGGGAAGGCCTAAGCCCCCCTGAATTTTGGTATTTATATAGAACAAGCGTGGTAAAACGAGGATGTCTATTTTGCCAAATGAAGTTTATTAATCACTCTTTGAAAGTGATCCAAATACGATTTAGAGACCTACAATGGGAGCGCTCAGAATAAATAGAGGAGTTTAGGTAAGATGTGCATTTTCACAGCTGTGACTCTACCCAGAAACGAGATAGGGTACCCATTCCAGATCTTAAGCAAAGTGCAGAGACGAGACACACATGGTGGGTAACTGGCTGCAAATAGCTCCGAATACTTGGGTGTGAGGTAAATACCCAGGTATAGAAACCGATGCGTGGTCCACCGAAACGGGAAATTACCACGGAGGGATTCCCCTAAAGACTCAGTAAAATTAATAGGCATAAGAACAGATTTAGAGAAATTTAGAGACCTGATATGGATGCAAAATCATTCAACAGATTGCATCAATTAGGCAAGGATACTAATGGGTTGTTAAGTAAAAGCATAACATCATCAGCATACATACATATCTTTAAACTGTGAAACCAAGAGCGGATACCCGGAAATATCAGCATGTGACCTTATAGCGATAGCCAAGGGTTCCAAAGCAAGCGCAAACAGTAGGGGAGAGAGTGGACAACCCTGTCAGGTGCCTCTACCCAGGGTAAAAAAGTCAGAATTACAGCCCGGGAGTCTAATCCTCGTTTGGGGAAATTTATAGAAAGCCCATACACCGGAAAGAAATTTGTCACTAAAACAAAATTTCTGCAACAACGAAAACAGATATGGCCAGAGGAAACTATCAAAGGCCTTGTTAATGTCTGGGCTTAATAACACCTTCTTAGAGTGCAGGTTAGCATCTTGAATAACATTCAACGTGAGACGTATATTATCTGTGATAAGCCTGTCAGGAATAAATCCCGATTGATCAGATGAGACCAAGGAAGAGATAATCGGGGCCAATCTGTCCGCTAATATACGACTAAATATCTTTAAATCATTATTCATCACAGAAATGGGCCTATAGTTTTGTGGTAGAAGGTGGTCTTTTTAAGGGTTTAGGCAACAGTAGGTGGTCATATTTATCTGGTGAGTTCTCTGTGTCGGTGGTGGAGGAGCACTGGAAAATAACATAAGAACACAGGGTGGTGTTTTTTGAAGATCGCATGGAAACGCTTTTTTTGTGCTTAACTCTCGCGGACATTTTATGTTAGCCACATGGTGACACAGAATATATGATTTAGTGGACTTTTTCTTTATTTGGATATTGTTCAATGTGTTTTGTCTTGCATTGTTGCACAGTGATTCATTGCACTTTGTAGCAAGCAGCGCTGTAAAGATTTAGTTTGGATACCGAATAATCATGTCTGTTTTTTTAAGGCAGAGGATGCAGCTTGGCAGCTGTGACCTAACCTTCACTAGGCATCACAATGATTACATACTGAGACAGAAACAAGGAAAGCATGTTGCATACTGTGGTGCAATATTCATAGATAAACTCAACCATTCCCATACAGACCCCCTTCACTTTTTTCAGTTTTGTTATGTTGCAGCCTGATACTACATATTTGGAAAGAAACACACCTCTGTATAAAAGGCCTCACAGCTGACAATGCAGGGATGTCCAACTCCTATTGCCCGACGCCTGGGACATGTAGTTCCGGGCGCCGGGCAGGTAGGTTTTTTTTTTTTTTTTTTTTTTGTGGTTTTTTTTTTTGCTTTTTTTTGTTTGTTTTTTTTGCCCGTAGCCCTGCTGCAGGCAAGCAGCAGGGCTCACCTGTCAGGTGGAAGCAGCTCTGCCGCCTGATTGCTTCAATACAGCCCACAGTGTCAGCCTCTCCCCCGCTATATGTCCCGGGCTCCGCTTGCCCATCTGCGGACCTGAGACTGCTTCGGTGGGTGCCGGGGGATGTGGTATAGGGGAGGGAGGAGAAGAGCGGACACATCTGCTCCCCTCCCCTTCTTCTCCTGATCCAGATGTGATGTCACTTCCGGGCTCCCGGAAGTGACATCACTTCTAAGACCCTGCTTGTCTCAAAAGAGAACCTGTCACCAAAAATCATCACATAGGGGACTTTTTGTCCTATGTGATTTAACCACTTGCCTACCGGGCACTTATACCCCCTTCCTTACCAGGCCAATTTTCAGTCATGCAACACTGTACCCATATGACATTTTTATCTTTTTTTTTTTTTCTCACAAATAGAGCTTTCTTTTGGTGGTATTTACTTGCTGCTGGGTGTTTTTACCTTTTGCTCTATAAACAAAAAAAGAGCAAAAAGTTTGAAAAAAAAAGTTTCTTTGTTTCTATTATAAAATTTAGCAAACAGGTACTTTTTCTTCTTCACTGATGTGCGTTGATGAGGCTGCACTGATAGGCGGCACTCATGATGGGTGCTGATAGTCGGCACTGACTGGCGCAACTACTGGGCACTGACTGGCGGCACTGGTGGGCGGCACTACTGGGCACAGGTGGGTGGCACTGCTGGGCACTTGTAGATGGAACTGGTGGGTGGCACTACTGGGCACCGATCATCAGGGCACTGATGATCGGTGCCGATCCCTGCTCTGACAACTGCCGGTTCTCGGCAGTACTTTCCTCATGCTCTGACAGTGTGAGGAAAGTGCAGCTGAGAACCCTCAATTGCATTTCCCAGTGATCAGCGTGTCATTGGACACGGCTGATCAGGTGGTAAAAGGCTGCTTTGATTGGTCTTTTGGACTAAAACTTTAGAAAGATTATATATTTGCAACAATTTACAACAGAAAAATGTGGGGTGTTTTTTAAAAATTTTCTGTCTTTTTGCGTTTATATAGCAAAAAATAAATGATTACATACCACCTAAAGAAAGCTTTATTTGTGTGAAAAAATTATATAAAATTTCATTTAGGTACAGTGTTGCATGACCGAGTAATTGACAGATAAAGTAGCACAGTGCTGGATAGCAAAAAATGCCCTGGTCATGAAGGGGGTAAAACCTTCTAGAGGTCAAGTGGTTAAAATCTATACTTGACCATCATTAAGCATAAGGGTCAATTATTGATCTTTTTAGGAATAACCCCACGCTGTAATTGTATCTGACAGTTCTACACTGTTTGTTTGTTTTATATAGGGTCTTCCTCAAAATCTATACCTGATAATCATAAAGGATAAGGGTCTGGTGTGGATTTTTATGGATAACCCCACGCTGTTTCTTGTTTTGTTTTAAGTTGTTCCCAACTGAACATTTTCTTTTTTTTTTTTTAAATACTTCTTTGCATTGGTACTTGTCCCTCATGGGTTTTTTTCATATTGGTAAATTGTACTTGTGGCAGTGACTTGCTTCATATGCTCTTTATTTGACAATCCCTTTCCCATTAGCCTTGAAAATTGCCCAAATTGATTTTCAAAATTCACCTCTCATTGACTTCTGAGTTTGCATTAATATTTGCAATTTGCTTTTTTGGGCGTTTGTGAACCTCCCACAAACTGAACATTTATTAAAACAAATGTCAGCTATTGCAATCAATTAACAACAAATTGGCAGTATAAAATGTTAGTGCCTTTTTTTGTTAAATAAAACCGACATAGATGAATATCAAATCACATTGTAGCGGCAGTTTATGCAGAAGTCCTTCAATTTTTTTCTGTAACCAGACTGATCAACTAGATGACTACAATGACCATGCAGACCCATCTTTCCTGAGAAATCACTGGATAGTTACCGTATATAAATTGATCAGATATGTAGACTGATCCATTTTATACACTGTATGTGATAATATATCTGCTTTTCCTTATGGTCAACTGCTTACATTGTTGGTGTGATCTCTTTACAGCTCTTTCCCAGATGGGATACAGTCTGAGTCCACAGTTTACGCAGCAAGTGATGACCCGATATGCACCTCGCTCTGCCAACATGACCTTACAGCTAGATGGCTTTATACAGGTGTGTACTAAGCTGCAGAGTATGACAGAAGCATTCCGTGAAAAGGACACAGCACGATCTGGCAGTGCAAGACTAAGTTATGATGACTTCCTCACCATGGCTGTGGGACGCCTTCTTTAAAATCACAAGAGCTGAAAAGACGGCTGTAAAACCTCAAATTCCTGTTCCTTGAATTATGTCCTTACCCCATTTAATGAGCAGATGCTTACATTTAAAGAGATGCTGTGTCAATTCCTGTATACACAAACTATGTTACATTTTTTTATCACTCTGGTGCCTGTAAATAGGCTTCCATATTGCCAACCTGTGTTTAACCTCTTTTTGCCTATATTCTTCATACTAAATTGTACAGCGCTTTTGTAATCTGTAAGGTTATAATCTTGAAACTGGCTAACATACAAATATATATAATCTCACTCTTTCAGATAACATTGGTACGGTTGTAATATTACAGTGGCTACGAAGGCTACTATTCACTAAACAGTCTTTAAAAAAAAAAACTTGAGCACTATAGAAATGATCCTTTTGCATCTATGATGAAAGATGCATTCAAATATAAAGTCCAACTTAAACCAAACATTTTTCAGTTTTGGAGAGAGTAAGAAAAGGATATAGGTTTTTTGTGAAGTTTGTGCATACATTGGGAAGTTCCCCTTGTTTTCTTTTGTGATGGGAAACCTTTCTAGTGGGGACACAGACTAACAAAATACATTTTTTTTTTTAGTAGTGTAGTAAAGGGTTAGAACCTTTGTTGAGTTAGTATTTACATCTCTATATTTCCGTCTAGCTTCATTTCTTGTTATGGTGTCAAAGGAACTGGAAATCCGGTGCCATCTCCCCAACAGGGTCTTTTACAGCAGTAACAATATGACAGAAGTATTTACTCTTTCCCAGTTTATTCAAAATGAAAAAAAAAAAACACATTTTGGCAGGATTTGGGCATCAAATTGGATTCATTTTATGTTTAATAAATTTGAATACTTGGTTTTAAAAGATCAGATGTTATGTTATAAATAATACTCATTGGTAACTCTGTAAATATACAAAGTTTTCCTCAGTTAAAGATGAGTGCAATAATGGTGGTAAATCTGGTGGGAGCATTTCTAACTTGCATTCCTTAGTCTAAGAAACTACAACAAGCCAAGATTTTTAATCACAGCTTGCAATTGGTTGTATTTGGCTTGTTATCAAAAAGCTAGTGTTACAAATGTCAGGTGCAATTCCAAACTGGTTTACATTTTAGCAGTTATATATTCCAGCTTTACTTTTAGTCTCCTCTGTTACATTTGTGTTAATAATAGCTATTATACATGGGCTTCAAACTCGAAAGCAAGTAAAATCCAAAACAATTATTTACAAATGGCCAGTTTAAGTTTAGTGTGGGACAGATGAATCCACACTGTCTTATATATTATTATTTCAGGTACTTGTATAATGCTGTCAATTTATGCAGCGCTTTACATATATATTGTACATTCACATCAGTCCCTAACCCTCAAGGGCGTACAATCTAAGGTCCCTAACTCACATTCATACGTAAACATACTAGGGCCAATTTAGACAGGAGACAATTTATCTACCAGCATGTCTTTTGGAGTGTGAGAGGAAACTGGAGGCACAGGGAGAAAATGCAAACTCCAGGCAGGTGGTGCTGTGGTTGAGATTTGAACCAACGGCCCGAGTAACGCCAGGCGGAAGTGCTAACCATTTAGCCACTGTGCTGCCCATATAGAGGAATGAAGACAAACTAGCACAATTGTTTTTACAATAAACACATAATATCAAGTTTAAAATTGAAAAACTTAATATTTCTGTGAAAAATGCTTACAAACTGATTTCAGAAATAAAACCTAAATGCCCATGTACACTGAAGCAGATCTGTCTATGCAACTTGATGTTTGTTGTGAGTACATTATCCTAATTTCACACTCGGTTCACCCTTTTTATTGCTTAGTGAATGGATGCAGTGGATATAAAAAGTCTACACACACCTTTTGAAATGTCAGGTTTCTGTGATGTACGAAGATAAATCATTTCAGAACTTTTTCACCTTTAATGTAACCTATAAACTGTTCAACTCAGCTGAACAACAAACTGAAATCTTTTAGGTGGAGGGAAGTAAAAATCAAAAACTAAATTTAATATGGTTGCATAAGTGTCCACACCGTTAAACTAATGCTTTGTTGAAGCATCTTTTGATTTTATTACAGTACTCAGTCTTTTTGGGTATAAGTCTATCAGCATGGCACATCTTGACTTGGCAATATTTACCCATTCTTCCTTGCAAAAACACTCCAAATCTGTCAGATTGCGAGGGCATCTCCTCTGCACAGCCCTCTTCAGATCACCCCACAGAATTTCAATCGGATTCAGGTCTGGGCTCTGGCTGGGCCATTCCAAAACTTTCATCTTCTTCTGGTGAAGCCATTCCTTTGATTTGGATGTATGCTTTGGGTCATTGTCATGCTGAAAGATGAAGTTCCTCTTCATGTTCAGCTTTCTAGCAGAAGCCTGAAGGTTTTGTGCCAACATTGACTGGTATTCGGAACTGTTCATAATTCCCTCTACCTTGACTAAGGCCCCAGTTCCAGCTGAAGAAAAACAGCCCCAAAGCATGATGCTGCCACCACCATGCTTCACTGTGGGTATGGTGTTCTTTTGGTGATGTGCAGTGTTGTTTTTGCGCCACAAATATCTTTTGGAATTATGGCCAAAAAGTTCAACCTTGGTTTCATCAGACCATAACACATTTTACCACATGCTTTTGGGAGACTTCAGATGTGTTTTTGCAAAATTTAGCTGGGCTTGGATGTTTTTCTTTGTAAGAAAAGGCTTCTGTCTTGCCACTCTACCACCTAGCACAGACATATGAAGAATATGGGAGATTGTTGTCACATGTACCACACAGCCAATACTTGCCAGATATTCCTGCAGCTCATTTAATGTTGCCTTGGCAACCTCCCAGACAAGGTTTCTTCTTGTCTTTTCATCAATTTTGGAGGGACGGACAGTTCTTGGTAGTCACTGTTGCGCCATAATTTCTCCGCTTGATGATGACTGTGTTCCATGGTATATCTAATGCCTTGGGAATTCTTTTGTACTTTT
This sequence comes from Staurois parvus, assembly GCF_062004578.1. NCBI lineage: Eukaryota > Metazoa > Chordata > Amphibia > Anura > Ranidae > Staurois > Staurois parvus. The sequence goes on from NW_028317941.1 coordinate 4,909,124, forward strand.
CTCCTGACTGATGCCTTTTATCAATAAGATCCCTCTAATGCTTTGGAATCTCTCTGCGGACCGTGGCTTTTGCTGTAGGATGTGACTAAGAAAATGTCAAGGAAGACCTACTAGAACAGCTGAATTTTATTTGTGGTTAATCAGAGGCACTTTAAATGATGGCAGGTGTGTACTGACTCCTATTTAACATGATTTTGACTGTGATTGCTTAATTCGGAACACAGCTACATCCCCAGTTATAAGAGGGTATGCACACTTATGCAACACATTATTTTAGTTTTTTATGTTTACTTCGCCCCCTAAAAGATTTCAGTTTGTTTTTCAATTGAGTTGTACAGTTCCACAAAGGTGGAAAAAGTTCTGAAATGATTTGTCTTTCTCTCATTTTTTTACATCACAGAAACCTGACATTTTAACTGGGGTGTGTAGACTTTTTATATCCACTGTAGGTAGGGAGTTGGAGTTGCCCAGGTGACAGATTATTCCTAAACAGGTTCTATATTGTATGCAGTCTATCATTTCCTCTATCATTTCCAAGCTCAGAACTGAATAGCAGAAACATTGAGAAGATGACCATGGGCAAATAACATTCTTTGCTTGACCATGGCAAGCCAAAGGCAGCTTTTTATTTAATTGAATGAAAACTGGATCACCTCCTGAGGCCAATTTGTGCATAAAAGCCGACATTGTCCCTTTTTTTTTTTTTTTTATCAGTGTTGTTTTAAACATGGGTCTTTAGGCTGGGCCCTTCAAACAGAGGGGGAGCAGGGCAGACTAGATTTGTTTTCTCTACATTGAACAGAGTAGCACTAGGCAGGTTGCTTGTGCTGGGCTTTTGTCTAAGGGCCTATTTACAGCAACAACTGCAGTTTTTACATGTTGAAGTGTGTTAGGCAATAGGATGTGTTAGGCAAACTATTAATTTTAAATGAGCTCTTAAAACAGAAAAAAAATTGAAATTTAGCAAGTCTGACATAACTTTTTTCTAAAAGGCAGTGCATTGCAATTCACAGAGCATTTACATCTTTGAATTTAGGTGCATTGAACTATATAAATGTTGGTGGTTCAGTTGACACTGATTGGGAATGCACCATAAAACAAACATACAGTGCGTTGCTGTGTGTTACTGCAATGCTTGTTATGGAATGTGGTGTGAATGTGCCATGACCAACCAAGAATGCTAGTATGAAGGCACCATGTGTGCCTTCATTTGGTTAAAAAAATTGTATACAATAATATAGTGTGTTAGAGCTATTTTAATGAATTTAGATTTACAGTAATTAGTGGTTTATTGTAATACTTAACACTTTCTTTTTCTTTTGTATAATCTCCAGTTTTATTTAACGTGACACTAAACGCTGTGGGGAAAAAAAATGCAAGCATGTATTGTCAAAAAAGTACCTTCTATTCGACCTCCAAATTCCTTTTTTTTTTTTCCTGTTCTCTCTCTCTCCATAGTTCCACTGTGTGAATGAGCATGGCCACACTCTCTTGCTCACTCCCAAGATGGACTAGGGACCATGAACTATGGACTATGGGATGTGTAGTGTGATAGAGCAGTGTAGTGTGTATAGAGCAGTGCACATGACCTCACCCAACTTGCTCTTAATCGGAAGTGAGGGGTAAAAGGAGACCTTTTAGGATCTTACGGAAGATGTTTTAAGGAGGCAAAAAAACACAGTGAGAAACAATTTAATTAAAAATTTAATGCAGGGCCATTAAGTACTGAATGCTTATGCATTATTTTTGGAGAACAAGGATATTGTTTAGTATCACTTTAACGTTTTTATATTCCAGCAATATTTTATGCACTTGACCAATTTGTTTCAGGTATAAGGAGGCAAAAGGCTGCTTGGAGTTTTATTTGTTAAACTGCGGTATCATTTTGTATAAAACCTAAAAAAACTTTGTCATAATTTGTATTTGCCAAAGCTTTATAAAGCCCTGAGCTTTTCAGGAAAATGGATTTCTTTATAAATAAATATATGTATATGTAAGGAGTTAACTAAAAATGTCTCATTTTTGTGTGCTACCTAAGATACTATTCATTATGTTATGTACTGTATGTTAAACAGCTAGTTGGGATTTATTTGTTTAAAATGCATGTATTGATGGCTCTAAGGCTAACAGTTAACTCAAAAATGACATTTCAGTGGAAGTTAAAGAGTTAAACCACCTAATGATTTTCAGCATGTCTTGGGGACCCAGGGCTGACATCTCTGCACTTGGGTTCCCAGGTCTGCACTTCTGTCAGTCATTAAGAGGACACTCTGCTCTCCCCGTTGGAATTTTCTATTTTATACTATGTAGAACGCAGCAGCAGAAGTTGTAACACCCCTTGCTGAGTGGAGACCAGATCAGGAAACTATGGTAAGAATACTGTATACCACTACGGTTATGCAGGTAAACACGTAAAACTTATGTAGGAGGACTTGTTTCATCTCTGTGCATCACTTGAGGCCAGTCACTTCACAGGGTATATGTAAGGATTTACAACCACTTTAACACCCCCCACAAAAAAAATTAACATTTTAGCTTGCACCTCCCCTGCGTGCCGTATGCGCACATATGAACATAAGCACACCTTTTAGGGGTGCCTATGTACCAAACGTCACTTGTGAAAAACATGTTACATGGCGATGAACACGCCGGAGTGAGAACAATAACTCTACGCCCATTTTTTATGGTTACCTCTAAACTAATGATCTTTAGGGGCTTTTAAAGCACCAAAAATATAGGGTGCCAAAGTTCATTGTCATTTTATATTTTATGAAAAAATTGGTGTCAGTGGAAGGAATAGTGCCCCACCATTGATATCAGTGGAAGGAATAGTGCCCCACCGCTGGTGTTAGTGGGAGGAATAGTGTCCAATCATTGGTGCCAGTGCAAGTAATAATGACTCAAGGGCCGGACAAAGTAAAGCAAGTGTCTGCATTTTGCCACAGTTTGGAGGCCGCTGGAATAGAGGGTACTGAAACAGCAGATCTGGCCTGTTGGTAGAGGCCAGGGGTCATCTGCTAGAAGTCTGAGTATGTCTGTGCACCAAGTTCTTCTAGGCTTGTTTTCCTCTCTTGCTCATTGACTGATTGATTGAATTACTGTTTTCCTCTCTTGTGCCAACTTTTTGAGCAGATGAGGCAGAATTCACACTGGATGGAGGTTGTAGATTACCCTGAACTAAGATCAGTGCCAGAGCCTGAGGATCCTTGGTCCTGGCTACAAACAGAAGTAGTTTGTAGTTCAATCTGAAGGGTTGAATGTCTACATTTCTGGCACAATAAATTAAAGAGGTGGTGATCCAAGTGGTGGCAGCTGAGGTAATGTGCTTTCTAGTTGTACACTCCTAGAAAGTGGACAGCTGAGATTGACAGTAAGTTTCCATCCAAGAGGTTGTTGGTTTTGCTTCCTTTAAGTCTGCAAGACTCCTGGTGCCCCCCTGGAAGTTGATGCAAGAGACAGCCAATGCATTGCCATCTGAACTGCTATGAGCTCCAGGATGTTGACTGGAAGCTTGGCTTTCACAGGTGTCCATGCTCTCTGGTCCATGAGGGACTGGAACACGCCCTCAGCCTGAAAAACTGGCATCTGTTGTTACCACTTTTCAGCAATAGGGAAAGAAAGACTCCCCTATGGTTAAGGCTGGAATGGAGCATGGAATTCCTTGCTTGGCTGCACAGGAGCATGGCTAGGTTTGGAGAAGGAGCATACTTGGGCAGCACAGTGGCTAAATGGTTAGCACTTCCACCTGGCAGTACTCGGGTCGCTAGTTCAAATCCCAACCACGGCACCACCTGCCTAGAGTTTGCATGTTCTCCCTGTGCCTGCGTGGGTTTCCTTTGGCTACTCTGGTTTCCTCCCAAACTCCAAAGACATGCTGGTAGGTGAATTGGATCCTGTCTAAACTGGCCCTAGTATGTATGAATGAATGTAAGTTAGGGACCTTAGATTGTACACCCATTGAGAGTTAGGGAGTGATGTGAATATACAATATATATATGTAAAAGCGCTGCGTAAATTGATGGCGCTATATAAGTACCTGAAATAAATAATAATAATACTTGCTCCACATCAAGAAGATGTGTAGGAGAGGTCTTGAATGAAATTGGGCAAATGGTGCAGTCTCAAAGGAGACTACCATGAGAACTAAAATTCTCATTGAGAATCTCATTGTGGGATGTCTCTGACTTCAAAGAGCATGGGCTCTGAAAGAAAGGATTTTCTTTTTTTTTTTTTTTAAAGGATAGCCTGAGTTCTGGGAAGGGAAAAAAGAGGTGCTAGGAACTTTGCAAATACTCTAGTGAGAAGAGGATAGGCCAAAAGGCAACGTGACCAACTTGGTGATTTTCTGCCATTACAAAGTGCAGAAATGGTGAGATGGAGAAAAAAGCAATATGCAGATAAGCATCTTGGATGGTTGCAGATGCCATGTATTCCTTTTGCCTCAGAGAGGCAGTTACCAACTTTGTGGATTCCATACCAAATTTTGGAATTTGAAGGTATTTGTTGAAAAATTCAGAATAGGACAGGTTTGAATGAAATCCTTTGAATGTGTCTTGTGGGGATTCTTCTGGAAGTTTTATAGATAGGCAACTCCTATTCTCATATTGACCAGTGGTTCCAAATTAATAACTACTGCAGTAGGGAACAGACACAAAAGGTACACTCAGCCAGTTATACACATGCTTATGTAGGTATCACATTAAGGTAACAAGGGGCGTTACATAGGAAAGATAATTTGTTATCAGGATTAGAAAGAATGCAGATACGTATTTAAAACATTATTAGTGCTGTGTGCAATACATAGGAAAAGCACACAAAATACAGTACAGTTATATACAGATTTACAATTTATTTCACAGGATACTGGCACAGCTACTCCCAGAGGCAAGAGATGGTTCAGGGCATTTTGCAAATCTGACTGTTTTTGGTCAGTCTTTGGTTTATTTGAAAGAAAAAAGCGGTAGGGGGGTAGAGTTTTGAGCTCTCTTTTGTACCCCATTGAAACCACAGTTTGAACCCAGGGGTGTGGGCCATCTGTGACCCAGAGAGAGGCTAACTCTAATAGATACCCCCCCACTCTTAGGATTAAAAGGGCCCCTTTATTGGGAAGAGGACTTTGAGGAAGACTTGCTTGACTTTGTGGCCCAAGTCTTGTGCTGAAAGGAAAGGCTGAACAAAGGTTTGGAAGTTGAAGCCTGGGTGTAGCAATTAGGGTGGTCTGCAGTTTGCAGAGCTAGAGGTTCCTAAGGAGGGGGGGCGAGGGTTGGGATGTTCCTCTGTGGAATTAAAACCTCCCTTCCTGTAACATCTTTTGTGAACCAGTCAAGTGCCTTCTCAAACAGAAATTGAAAAGACCAAAAAAATATTGTATTCATATTGAAAGAAAATTACAGTGAAACTTTCTTAAATTTTTTACAAAAGATAGGAAAAATAAATCAGCTCAAAGAAACAAAAACTTAACATTAGAGACTCTACAGAGAAAATACTGTATGAATGTAATGTATCAAACAGCAACTTAAAGTACATAAACCATAGACACCAGGTTTACATTTTGTCTCTTAAAAGCTCATATTTCAGTTGTCCGTTTGTAAAAATATTTTGGTGCCACCTACGTCTAATGTACAGTAGTGATGGTCATCTCCATGTAGTGGCTGCCATACACACTACCTAGTTCAATGTTATCCCACTTCTCCAGATCTCTATGATTAAGCCCAATAGGTCGGGTGAAACATAGCCAGGAGGTATTCAGGCTGAAACCATATCTTTTCTTCTGTATTTAGTGTCTGGGTACCAGTGTGCGACATTTCCACCTTCTATTTTCCAAATAAAAATAAATAAATACTATAAAAGTGATTTCTCAGTGAATAAGAAGAGGTCCATCATCTTATGACACCAGCACAAAACTAGGGATTCACAAAGTGCGGTAGGGTTATAGAGGAGGCGCCCAGGGGATGTGTCCTCAAAAAATTTGTCAGTTTCCACCTGAAGGTATGAGCCTTTAACCCAGGGTCTATGAATACTTTGGGGGAGATTGGCTAAAACTGGTGCACTCAGAATCTCGTGCAGCTGTGTATGGTAGCCAATCAGCCTCTAACTTCCGCTTGTCCAATTAAGCTTTGACAATTAAACCTGGAAATTGATGTCTATACAGAGCTGCACCAGATTTTGCAAAATGCAGTTTTAGTAAATAACCCCATTTGTGTACTGTACTGTACAATTATGATATAACATTTACTTAACTGGTAACAGTTAGCAGGTTACAGAAAATAGCAGTCTCCAAGCTCAGGTCTCATTGATTCCTCAGCAGAGGGTCCAAACCTGCAGACCGCTGAGTTTCGATGGTCATAGTGGCATTTCTCACATCATAAAGCCCTCTTCCTATACAGGGAGTGAACTGGTTAAATGCTACAAAAACTAATGACTAAGCATCCACTTAGTGTTCTGTGACATCATAATTTGGACTCCAGTAGCAGCTCTACTCCAAATGCTTAAAATTACATTTGTGGTGGCCATACACTGAGCGAATTTCGACTGGTCTCCAGTGAACTGGATGAAGTTCTTTCAGATGGTGGTTTTATTGGCCCTATTCTGCTTTGCATCCCTCGATTCAGCATCACCGGCTGTCAGAACACAATAGCCGAAATGGGATATTTTGTCGATCCATGCTGTTCAGTGTGGATGGAGGAATTTGTTAGATTTCCATCGTTCAGCTCAAAGGCTGGACAAAACAAGTTTATACACACATGGCTAGCTTTGGCTATCTGCTAATTTAGCTGCTGTTTAGTAAGCAAGTCTTTCCTGTGATTTCTATTCCTAGCCTTAGTTCAATTCAAGATAATGACTTAATACTGAAAATATATAATAATCTAGCAATACACCCACTGACACCAATGTAAGGAACATTTTATTTCACACTGACACTAATGTAAGGGGCAGTCTTCCTCCCATTGACATCAATGAAATGGGCAGGCTTCTTCACACTGAATCCAGTGTAATGGGCCTTCTTTCTCCCACTTACACCATCTAGTATGCAACCAGTGCCGGGAGAAGGTCATCTAGCACCCAGGGTGAAGATGCCAAACTGCCCCCCCCCCCCCCCCCCCACAGATATATGAACATTATGTGTCAGCAAAATCCCCTCCCCCCCAAAAAAATCAAGCACCAATTTGCATTCTTATCCCCTAGGTATAAATTCCTTCGCAAGCCAAAATTATCCCCAAACAAAGATCCGCTCCTCCCAGTATCAATTCCCCCTGCCCTTGCTGAAATCCCCTCTCCCAGAACATGAGTCTGACAATTCCTGTCCAGGAGTGCTGCAGCAGCAGCATAAGTGTGAAGCTAGAGGGGTTGGGGGGGAGCACAGCCCACATCTCCTCCTGGTTCTCTCCTCCAAAGATTTGGCTTATCACTGACCGCACTAAGCTGACAGGAGTAGTGATGCTGTCACTACTCCTGTCAGCTTGTAGCATTAGGAACTCTCCTTGGTGCTGCCCATCCTGCCCACCCCTCATCCCAGCCCTGGATGCAACAGAGAAGATGGCCTTAGGCAGAGTTCTGTAGTCCAACAGGCAGGATTGTCTATACCAGTTGGAATTTCAGTGCAGAAGAGTCAAATGGGAAAACAGTTGAGAGCATACTGAATTCGTGGCAGATCAACAGGTATTTTTATGTACTTGCACATTTTTAAAGACACAAAACATTGAAAAACGTGCATGTAATGCAGAGATGCACTGGATAGTTTTTTTTTGTTCTGACATACACTTTTTTTATTACTGCTACAGTCCATTGGAGGTTGCAAAGCAGAGAGGGTGCACCACACAATGACTGGCAAGAGGCTGCAGTCCAACCCAGAGACAAATTTGATCTACCAGTAGATCACAGCCAAGTTTATTTATTTATTACAGGTACTTGTATAGCATCGTCAATTTACGCAGCGCTTTACATATATATTGTACATTCACATCAGTTTCTAACCCTCAAGGGGTGTACAATCTAAGGTCACGTGACTGGTAGTTCACGGTCTGGGCTTGCTGATCGCCATCCCAGAGCATCAAACAGAATGAAACGCAGAGGGACTACTTGTAAAGTTGGAGCTGTAATAGGAAGCACAAGCTGCATAAGTTACCAACTGCACTCCACCTCTTATCCCAGGCTAGCGATTGGTGCCAGCAACAGGAAATAAGAACTTCAGGTCAGTGCAAAGCAATAAACTGGGCATAATAGCATAGGGCCACTTCAACACTGGTGTGCTGCGGTTTACCCACACCGCGGGTGCAGTGCAGTGTACCTGCAGCTTTTCTGTGGGTTTGTGGCACTTAGCCATAGACTTCTATTATATCCTATGGGTTTGGTACCCTTTCTGAAAGTGCACCAAAACTTTCAGAAAGTGCACCACACCTGGAGTTTATAATAGAAGTTTACAGCAAAGGTCTGTTAACCTAGGAAAGTTGCAGATGCACTGTGCTGCACCCACGGTGCAGGTAAACCACAGCACATCAGTGTGAAAGCAGACTCATAGGGAGATCAGAACAGTAAAGGATCATTTACATTTGCAGGTTGGGAGGGGGGGTGGTAAAAACCCCATAGTTAAGTTGTGTTTCTACCACCCCTGTCTTAACCGCACCCCCTTTAGCTGCAGTGGACAGGGGTTTATACTGTACATGTTGCAGTTACTGCACGAGTTATATGCGCTGCAATTGCCCTGAAGCCTTGTGTAGTACAGAAAACAAGGGGTTAAAGCAGGAAGCCTTGTGTTGCTTTCTCAACATCTGCTTTAACCCCTTGGACCCCACTTCTGCATGCAGTTGCGGGGTGCTTGCAGCATGGCCCCATTTACGTGAATGGGTTGTGGTTGGCAGGAGGTAGCACCGACCAAAAACAACAAGGGGTTTAATTCCTGCTGAGGCATGTATACACCATTGGCAGCTTCCTCAGCAGCTAAAGGGGAAAGGGATTGGGGGGGTGACTCAACAGCAGGGTTTATTGCCCCCCAACATTACGTGTGAATGAGCCCTAAGGGTGCTGCTGCAGAATGCAACTAAGGGCTCATTCACAAGTGCAGCAGGCACTACTGCTCCTCTAAAAAGCGTTCCAAGTGTGTTTGACAGGTGGTTAGGAGGCGATATGTTGCCTCCTTACCACCTGCTTTAAACCCATGATTGCCGTGCAATGCCTGCAATTGCAACAAGGTAGTATGGTAATTAGAGGTTTAAATTAGATGTGAGGAGGTGACACTGGGCGACACCATGCCGGGTAATCCATTTTTTTTTTTTGTGACTGGTAATCTTTGACTTCTCCCATGGTGTTCAGGTAGATCTTCACCTCTTTACGGTTGCCTACCCCCTCTTTCTGTTTTGCACTATGATTTAACATGCTGCCATTGTTTTTTTGTTATAATTTACATAGCACTGCTTATTCAATACAAATGTGTGTAGGGCATAAAGAGATCTTTAGTGAGTAATCTGGTAATGTATTGATACATTATTAAGTTGTATAATTTGAAGAAAACCATAATCTTGCACTATAGCTGTGAATAGCATGCTATGAATTCAGCAAGCTCATATAAAATATGTAGTCTTTGTCCTTAATGTGTCAGGACCCTGGCGTTCCTAATATTATGCTGTCAGTGTATTGCTGGACTCCATGGCTTTGTCAGGTTAAATGCTTGTGCAGCAGAACAGGCTGAATAGGCATGCACAAAGGGACCAGGGATGAGCTGAAGGTTGGCACAGAGGTGGCATCTGACCTCAAGGGCTTTCTAACACCAAACACAGAGCCTTCCCATCAAAGTGACCATCTGTTTGTAAAGCAAAGTAGATATTTCACAGACCAGTGCTCAGGTCTGAACACACAGTAAGCCTTGTATTTGCAAGTTGGTGTGCAGTAAATGCTCATAATAACCTATTTAAACAGTTACTACCTGGCTCATTCATCAAATATTGTTCAATATCTCCACATGCATCAGGGACGTTTTGTCTTTGTCTCCATATATTACTTTAAAGTCAGACGAAGCCACGTCTTTTAATGAAAGGTTGTGTCCACACAGAATACTTCTAGTAAGTCATGTGCAGATCTTTTTATTTGTCAAGATTATGGATGCTTTCTTCCTTTAGCCAAACCGTGGCTAAAATCTTTGACATTTCTTGATGTTGGTTTACTGTTACACAGGGTCTTTTGTACCATTGAAAGAAGGAATAACTGCATTATTTTATTATTATTATTATTATTATACAGGATTTATATAGCGCCAACAGTTTGCTCAGCGCTTTGCAATATAATGGGAGACAATACAGCAACAATACAGTTCAATACAAGAGGTATAGGAGGGCCCTGCTCCTTGGAGCTTACAATCTAGGAGGGAGGGCTAGTGGTACAAAAGGTAGTAACTGTGGGGATGGACTGGTAGGAAGAGTAGAAGATTCCATTATTAGCTGAGGGCAGGATAGGCTTCCCTGAAGAGATAGGTTTTCAGAGATCGCCTAAAAGTGAGCAGAGTAGGTGATAGTCTGATAAATTGGGGTAGAGAATTCCAGAGGATGGGGGAAGCTCTGGAAATGTCCTGGAGACGAGCATGGGAGGAGGAGACAAGGGAGCTAGAGAGCAGGAGGTTGTGGGAGGAGCGGAGAGTACAGTTTGGGTGATATTTGAAGACAAGATTGGTGATGTAATTTGGGGCAGAGTTATAAATGGCTTTATATGTTATTGTTAATGTTTTGAATTGTATCCGTTGGGCAATGGGAAGCCAGTGGAGGGATTGGCAGAGAGGGGTGGCAGATACAGAATGGTTAGTAAGGTGGATGAGTCTGGCAGCAGCATTCATGATAGACTGAAGAGGGGATAGCCTGCGATGAGGTAGGCCAATGAGGAGGGAGTTACAATAGTCAAGGCGAGAGATAACAAGGGAGTGAATAAGTTGCTTAGTGGTTTCCGAGGTTAAGAACGGCCGTATCTTGGAGATGTTGCGAAGGTGAAGTCTGCAAGATTTAGACAGCAATTTGATTTGGGACTGAAAGGACAGATGGGAGTAGGCTCTTCCTTAGGAGCCTACTCACGCCGTCACGTCATGCCGTCAGAGCATCGTGGAGCTCCAGCAGCCATTTCTCTATAGGGATGGTTAGTCCTTTTGCTCAATACAATAATTTTAACTTCCCTGGATGCATCCTATTTTACTGAATCAATAAATTGTTTTCTAATCCTACTACACTATGGGCATTCTTCTGTTTCTGACCCCTTGCAGGGAGTATCATTTCCTTTAGACGCCCAGTACCCTGTGTATCCAGAGAGGGAGCCTCCTGTCTTAGCCTGTGAGAGCTGCACCCATCCATCCCTAAAGGGGAACTCTGGACATCCCTGGAGTATCAGCACTAAAGTTCCTGGACTCTTACCATCCCGAGAGGGAGCCTGTTCCAACTCTTGGCCCAGATGACCACCTATTGACACCAGGATATATTATACAATGCACATTAATAGTATACGTCCGGTGAGTGCGCATTTCTCATATTAACACAAGATACAAGCACCGGTTTGAAGTTGTGGGACTTTTTTTCTCCATTACTATAGTCACTTCTGCGGATATTTGCAGATCTATAATTCATACCAATTTATATCTTTGAAAACATATTAGCTATCTCATATGTGATCATTTGTACCTATTTGGCATAACATTTTATATTCAACCTGCTTCTTATCTTATTGTCCATTTTTTAACATTTATCATTTATTTAGACATTTGAATTACCTTTATTAGCGCTGCACTATTTATTTTTAATTTGAATAAGGATTTCTATTGGTTACCTTGAGTGCACAGCAGCTTACTAGAAATAGCGCCCACTTTTACCTATTTTTACGATTGTAGACTAAGCGTTCTAAGAGTTTAGAGGTAAATGGCAGCAGGGAGATGGGTCTTAAGTTGTTCAGGTTGGTGGGATCCAGGGAGGGCTTTTCAGTATGGGAGTGATGTGTGCATGCTTTAGAGGGGAGGGGAAGGCACCATTAGAGAGGGAGAGATTGAAGATGTGAATGAGGGAGCATAGGATGGAAGAAGAGGGTGATTGCAGTAGTTGTGAGGGGACAGGATCCAGGGGGCAGGTAGTGAGACAGGCTTCTGAGAAAACTTTAGTGACCTCTTCGGTAGTAGCAAGGTCAAAAGAGGAAAGTGTTGAGGGAGGTTTCTACGGATGTCTGTGCAGTGGCGATGCCCCTACGAATTGCATCAATCTTGTTTTTGAAATTATTTGCAATCTCGTGAGCAGTGAGTGAGGTACTGGGTGGAGGTGTAGAAAGTAGAGAGTTAAAAGTAGAGAAGAGATGACGAGGACTGGATGACAAGCTATTGATGAGAGTGACAAAATAGGCTTGTTTAGCAGCATGGAGGGAGGAATTGTGTTTTAAGAAAGGAGATTTATATAAGGTGAATGCTTGGTGAGATTTGGGTTTATGCCACAATCGCTCCAGCGCACGACTATGTCGCTTAAGATTTCTGGTGTCGTCAGTCTGCCACGGTTGTAATGGTTGGGGCCTGATGCTTCGTGTTGTTAGAGGAGCAAGTGAGTCTAATGTGGATGAAAGCGAACTGTTGTAGACAGTAGTGGCCAGGTCAGGGCAGGACAGGGGAGAGATTCTGTCATAGAGTTGGTCAGTTGCAGAGTAGGAAAGGAACAGGGTTCAAGTTGTGAAGGTTTCTACGGGTAATTGTTTGCTGCTTGGAGGGATAGGTGTTTGAAGATGAGGACACTGTGAAGGTGATGAGATTGTGATCAGAGAGAGGAAAGGGGGTGTTTGTGAGGTTGTAGGGAGTGCAAAGATGGGAGAAAACAAGGTGTAATGTATTCCCATCAGAGTGAGTGGAGGACTGTATACATTGTGCTAATGCAAAAGATGAGGTTATGTTGAAGAGTTGGGATGTAGCTGGGTTGTTGACATTAATGGGGATGTTAAAATCTCCAAGAATGATAGTGGGTATTTTAGAGGAGAGAAAGTAGGGTAGCCAGGTGGAGAAATCATCAAGAAAGCGGGACACTGGTCCAGGAGGCCGATAGATCACTGCAATCCTCAGAGAACAATTTTGGGTTGCTCCCAGAAAAATAATAGAGAGGAAATATTTAAATGGGGACACTAGTTCTGGTGACCTGGGGGTCCCAAGGGATTCCCTTTATTTGCTCGCATTTCCTGTTTTGGCTATGGGACATAAAGTGAAGGTAAATTTTCCCAATGGAACACAGATGGCAATAAAAAAAAAATTATAGGGTTATATCCCTCCAAAACCTCCTGTCTGCACAGGAGTTAAGGGCAGATGGATTTTAGGAAGTAAATGCTACATGAATCATCTTCCCTTACTCAAGATGCCCATGGCCAGAAATGCTAGGAGGTGTTTTTCAAAGTGCTTTCTCAGCAAAAAAAAAAAAAGCATGGATGGATGGGTGAGTTTGCGTTAAATATTAAAAAATGATTTAAAGCGTTTTTGGTTTGTGGTGCTCAGATGCAGTGTAGTTCCCCATTAATTGAACAAGCCAAAGTTAGAAGCTGATTGACTACCATGCACAGCTGCACCACTGAGTGCACCACTTTTAGTAAATCTACCCAATTGTGTATGTCTATTGTTGTGACTTAGATGAGGGTCAGATCAAATTTTATGGTGAATAACTGCAGAATAGTTTCTTCCTTTATTTAAAGATCTACTAGACTTCCTCTACTGGATACCCCTATTATCACCACAACAAACAAACAACTGACCCTGTTACAGTCTATTGTCAATTGTTACAGTCTATTGTAGGTATCTTTTTCCCAGTGGATCCTTGTCCTAATCCATTGTCATCATCATTTGTGGCGACAGTGGTCTGGTGGTGGTAGGGATGGTCCTTATTTTTGCACTGACCACCACTCACACAATGATGTGTGACCTCTTTAGCTCAATCCAAAGAACAAAGGTATACCGCTCAGGCAAACAATCCAGATCAATCCACAACAGGTGCAGGCTCTGGCTTGCCACCACACACAATGGCATAGGAAGAAGGGTCAGCCACACACCGGAGGATAGATGAATATAGTGTATATTTATTGATCCATAGGACACACAAAACACCAGGACATGAATACAGGACCTGTTAAAGTGTTTCACACAATATTGTGCTTAATCATAGGGTATGATCCTATGGATCAATAAATATACACTATATTCATCTATCTTCCGGTGTGCGGCTGACCCTTCTTCCTATTGACCTCTTCAGCTCACTAGTAGTCTGTGCCCAAGCCAATGGTGATGATGTACCAACAGGGAGTGTGTCCATGACCGCCTGAGCTTTGGGAAAGTGGGTTAAATGACGCTGGTTCCTTTGGAAAGGACAGTCTGCAGGGGATAGTGCTCAGTTGAAGGTGAGCATTGCAGTGAACGTTTTTTTTCTTAATACTATGGGCCTGTGAATTTATACTATTGATAAAAAGTTGGAGTTTTACTTTAGCTTTGTCCAGTTTGTAAACCAGAGTCACACAGGCTAGTAGTAGTAGTTGTTACTTTATCCCATCTAAGCCCCATCTTGCAAATGTTCAACAAACGTGAATTTTCACATTCATTCTTTCGAAACTATTAAGACATCTGTGTTCTACAGACATACAACAGGTGACCAACAGCGTTTAGCAAATCTTGACACTGCGAAAGTATCTCGCCAAAATGCTTTTCCATTACAAACTATGAATATTGAAAATCAATTGTAGTAGTTTTTTTAGGTAAGTGTAGCAAGTTAGATGCATATGCTATAAAGCGAGATACTGAGAAATGGCTAACTGTGAATAGACCCTTAATTGTTTAAAAATTCTAAGGGCGCTGTGGTCCGGTCACATGATTGCTTCAACAGCTGGCATCAGGGGAATGAAGAGATCGCTGACATAGGCTGCAGTGCCTGGGCGATGGCATCACCAATAGGCTTACTATGGGGCATCCATTGCCACGGTCCTTCCTCTCCCTTGAAGCCGCCACTGGTAACCGATCATGTGACCGGACTAGAGCGCCCTTAGATTACGTAAAAAGTTATTCCACCTTAATGCAGAAAATGCGTTAAGGTAAAAAAAACTTTTTGCCTTTAGAACCACTTTCAAGTTGAACCTTAAACTTAATAATAGGTAAATAAAAATAGAATAAACATTTATCCAAGCTTGGTGAAAAATACTTTTATTCAAACTGGAATGTCGTAAATGTAACAGTGGTTGGAATCCAAATTATTGTGCACAAGGATTAGGGCTTTAAACAATATACATAATCTCAATAAAAAAAAAGTTTCAATAAATAGCTAAACATAATTCACATTTTCTGCATTTGAGTTTGGGCTTTAATAAAGGCTTTTTTTAAGGTAAATGTCTTTAGCAAATGCAGTACCCGCAAAGATGTTTAAGGCTAATGGATTGAAGAAATTTAGCTGTGCGTGGGATAGATGATGTTTTAAAATGAGCAAGCTTCAGATACCAGTGGATGTTTTACATATGTTTTATAAAAAGGTCATTGGCCTTCATTTTAAGCTCTCATAATATATATATATATATGTAGATAAGTTCATTTTGGTCCTAGGTGGAAGCCTACCACTCCTCTGGCAGTTTGTAGCTTGGCGGGGAATGTCTGTCTGTGACAGGTTCACAAGCCTGTGTGCCCCTTGCATACAGCCCCAAACAAAACCCTTTTGATCCCTAGGGAGATTATAGGACTATCTATTATCCCTTCCAAAGCCACAGGCTGCGAATCTTCCCTGTGTCAGCACCACTGGGTCAGCTTAATTACATTAGGTTCCTCACTGCATCCTGCCCCCCCCCCCCCCCCCAACCCACCCCCCGGTCCTGAGTTGTGGTACTAGTTTTGTTGATTTATAGAACATTTATAAAATGAGTTTGTAGCTTTAGAAGAATCCAGCATATGGATAACACATTTGAAATGTACATAGTGCCCATGAAACAGTAGAAATTCAAAGTACATAGATTGTGGTGCTGACATTTTACACTTTGAAAACTTCAGACAAGTTCGGTATATGCCAGTGATTTACCTAACCCTTTCAAAACTTAAAACATTAGGAGATGTTCAAAATATCATTGCCTTTACATAGTGAACACTGGCCATAAATGTCTCTCTTCAGTGGGTTGCAGATATTTGTTGCGGGTCAAAAGAAGTCCTATTATTAAACAGCCAGATACACTTACCTCATTCTTAATTTTAGTACAGACTCAGTTCCCCACTTTAGAACACACATGCCTACCCACCTAGGACCTTATGATCCAGCTCACTGGCTGTGAAAATATCTGGAGGTAAAGAGCAAGGTACAAACCAATGTTTGCTTATTAGAAATCCACAAAGTCCTACAGCCTGGAAAATTCCTCATTTTCTACGAGCGACATCCTCCATGCTGACTCTGCCCCACACTCCCACTACAAAGGTTTCAATTTCACACTCGTTTTCGCCGCGGGCAATGCGGAAATATCCTCTCTCTCCCCAGTCTTTGCCCCATGAATTGGCAGCCAGCTACAGTAAGGAGAAGATGAGAACAAATCAGAAACACACACTTCATATGATTAGCATAGTAATATGCTGTAGGTTGTAATTATCACACAACCACTAAGGTACATATGCATTAGTGGGAAAGAAAAAAAAAGCTGAAAGTGACTCAAGTTCCCGAATACCAAAAATTGGTTATGTTTTTAATGTGAATTATGGCAGCTAAATATAATGTCAAAGTATAATTCCAGTTTTTACAATCTATATAAACAAGTAACTGTAAAAATTAAGAATTATAATTTGATTGTTTATACAGCTGGGAAATCCAAATGAAAAACATCAAGATCTTTTTTTTCTATTTAATATTTTAGTGGTACTCAACATATAGCTTAGTAGGTATAATCATTATTTTTGCCACAAATTATTTTGTAAAATATTTCCATTTAAAGAAAACAGTCACTTCCCAGTATGGCGGTTACCATTACTAACCTCTCCTTCTAAAAAATAAAATGTTATTTTCTTGACTGTCATGTTGATATATCAGTGTAGATGTCACACCACTTCCTCAAACTCAATCATTCTAAAACTGAGATCATAATATTTCTTCCTGCCCGTGCCCCCTCCCCTGACTTCTCCATCAAGATCAATAATAAAACTATCAGTTTCTCCCCTCATACCATGGTGCTAGGTGTAATCCTGGACCCTGTAGCAAGAACAACACTGTCTTTCCCCTCCATGTCCAAGCAGCACCTCACTTACTTGAATGTAAGTCCTCATGTACACTGGATATTTTTACAGCGGCTGTTTTTGGCTTTTGATGTTTTTTTCTACAGCCAGCAAACTCTCCTGCATGTTATCCTATGTGTCCATGCACACATAGACTGTAATCAGTGTTTTTTGGCAGGGGCATTTACTGGCTGGAAAAAAACCCCAGAACTAGTGGGTTTCTAGAAGAGTTTTTTAGCTGTAAAAACGTTCTAATGCGACAAAACGCAGTAAATCACGGCAAACTGGTGTTTTCAGACTTCTTTTGAGCAAAACAAAATGTGGGGAGTAAAAAAACCCACAAACGTGAAAAAACACAGCTACACACTAATGCACAACGCTGAAATACTCACGTTTTTAATGTGACTTTACACAGTTAACATTACCAGCATTATTAAAACGCCTAGTGTGCATGGAGCCTATGTGTGGATATTTGTTTTTCTAATAAATGATACATTGTTTTTATTAATTCCTGCACTTTGGCTACCTTGTTGTCTTCTACATGTTACCGAGGATCCTTCCCAGATCTGATGTGCCTAGCTGCAAAATATTTTTGAGCCTTCAATCCATCCAACTCCTCATCTCTCCATCCCTGATCTTCAACCTGCACTGATTGTCAACAAGGCTGCTGACCATTTAAATCCACCATTCTGAGCCAAGAGTTAACCATACAACTAGCTCTGGAGCCACACCATCAGGAATAAGTACTTTTCACATTCGTGAGATTTTTCTGCATTCACTATCATTGCTTTATGGCAACTCGTGACTCCAACTGAGAGCAATCCAATCACTGTCCACATTTTGTAGACTTCACCTCTGTAACATCTCCAGAATACACCACTTTTTAACCATTGAAACCACTAAGTTACTCATTCACTCCCTTGTTATATCTCTCCTTGACTATTGTAACTCCCTCCTCATAGGCCTACCTCTAGGCAGGCTATCTCTTCTTCAGTCTCTCATTAATGCTGCTGCCAGACTCATCAACCTTACGAACTGCGAGAAGTGTCCGCTACCCTTCTCAGCCAATCCCTCTACTGGCTTCCGATAGCCCAAAAAATAGAATTCAGAATATTAGCAACCACATACAAAGCCATTCACAGCTCTCCCCCAAGCTACATCACCAATGTTGTCTCCAATATTACCCAAACCGTCCTCTCCGCTCCTCCCTAGACCTCCTGCTCTTTAGCTCCCTTGTCTCCTCCTTCCATGCTCATCTTCAGGACTTCTCCAGAACCTCTCCCATCCTCTGGAACTCCCTACCCCAATCTGTCCAGCTATCTCTTACTACTCCATACACTTTTTGGCGATCCCTAAAAACTCATCTTTTCAGGGAGGCCTATCCTGTCTTCAGCTAGCAAGTAAATCTTTTATTTTTCCCATCAGTTCATCCCCTACCGGTATTTTTTTTTTTGTTCCAGTAGCCCCTCCCTATTAGACTGTAAGCTCCCAGGAACAGGGCCCTCCTAACCCTCTTGTACTGAATTGCATTGTTGCTGTATTGTTTCCCTTTATATTGTAAAGAGCTGAGCAAACTGTAGTCACTTTATATCCCGTATAATAATAATTAAAATAATAATAATACTGTCGATACTTTCTTAGTAACTGAGCTGGGACATGTATGCAGATTAGGAGCTTTGACTTCAATGTGGTCTTCCTGATCTGCATTCCTGTTCTGGAAATGTTCATACCCAAGACATCCAGGCAACTAGCATTTTTTTTTCAGAAGGGGGTCAATAGCATCTGAGTCACTGATCTGAAACAAGCATGCAGGTATGGAAAACCAGGGTAAATAAGAACTCCTCACCTGCAGAATTGCTCTGGATCTATGTGTTAAGGGTCAGCATGACAGACAAGCAGCTATGATTTTTAAAGTGAGGCATCAGCAATGGCAGCCTACACATTTCACTGAGAAAAGGATTCCTTAATATGTATAAAACTGTAGCACAAATATTTATTATACCATGCCTAAACATTATGTCTTTCCTGAACATAGGGAAATTAAATAAAGTTATCATTACCCAATATTTTTGAAACTGTCCGTTGGGTGCCAACTCTTCTCCCCACCTGGTATAAGAAAAAAAAAAAGACAAAAGTTAATACTAAAGAATAAATATTCCAAGCAATATACTTTTTATTATTATTATTATTATTATTATAATACAGGATTTATATAGCGCCAACAGTTTGCTCAGCACTTTACAATATAATCAGCACTTTACAATATAGATTTTTACTGCATATTTTGCAGAATTATACTGTAGCTTTGAGTAGTAATGAATAATTTATACAAAGCTCATTTATCACTAACTTCACTCCTTTTTCTTGGTTCTCCTTTAAAGCTGAACTGGCAGATATAAAATACATATATTTATGCATCTCTGTATTTATTAAAATGTCATCAAACTTATTTTTAACGCAAGTTTTGTAAGTACTTAAGTTTGACTTGGTATTGCCTTTTGCAATCCACTGTACAGAAGAGGGGAAAAGGGAGCACAGGGAGTCAATCAGCTGAGTTGCTGTGCTCATGTGCTAACAAGGGGCATGCTGATAGCAGGAGAGAGCACAGTGACAGATGAACAACTCATCTGTCTGCTGCTTCTTCTTTCACTGCCCAGTCACAGGTTGGGGGAAGAACATAGCTCGGAAATGTTCTTCAACTGCAGCAGTAAAAAACAGGGTTGTCTTGTGTAAATCTCAGGGATGGAAGTATAGAAATACAAACCCTTTAGCAGGTAAAAGAGCAAATCTGCCCAAACTTCTTGTACTGATGCATTGTTTATATGTATTTTTTTTATAACTATGTATGTATATATAGTAAGTATGAGGGTAGGTGTAATGTGCACCTACTTGTGGCCTGTTCTAACCATAAATGAGTTGTATATGAGCAAGAGTACCCACCTGGTGAAACACCCCTTCTTTATGGAGGTCTCTATTTTCACTAAAAAGATTTAGAAAATTCTGTCTGATAGCAGACTGAATATTTGATGGTTATGGTTAACCACTTCCAGTCCAGACACTTTTACTCCCTTCCTGCCCAGGCCAATTTTCAGCTCTCAGCGCTATCACACTTTGAATGACAATTGCGCGGTCATGCAAGACTGTACCCATATGAATTTTTTAACGTTTTTTTGAGACAGATAAAGCTTTATTTTGGTGGTATTTATTCACTGCTGGGATTTTTATTTTTTTTGGTATATAAATGAAAAAGTCCAAAAATTTTGAAAAAAAGTGTTTTTCTTATAAAATTTTGCAAATAAATAATCTTTCTTCATAAATCTTGGCTAAAATGTATTCAGTTATCTTTTTAGTAAAAAAAAAAAAAAAACCCAAATTAGTTTATAACCAAAAATTATCATTTAAAATGTTTTTTTAATTTATATTATTATTATTTTTTTTTTACATACTGTCACTCTAGCAGTACAGTGTCACCACTACTTGTGGGGGGTGATGAAGATTTTTTTTTTTTTTTACACTGATTGCTTTTACACCCATAAAGGCTTTAAAGCAATCCCTCTCTCTGGCTGCATTCTTGCAGCCATTGAGAAATACTGTGTGAGCTGTGATTGGTCACAGATTGTCAAATGGTACAAGGCTGTTGTGAATGGCCTTGTACCATGTGGCCTCTGTGATCAGTCACAGATTTCACACATAGTAAGCAGGGGTGGACTGACCATTTGGAAACTCTGGCACTGCCCGAGGGCCCAGGGTCAGTAGGGGGCACCATGAGATGCCCCTGGTACCTTTTTCATAGGCTTTTTTTGAGTTTGGGCAAGGACACGGGCCCCATGATCCCCTATTGCCCGGGGACCCCATGAGTTGTCAGTCCACCCCTGGTAGTAAGCAATGATATCAGAATTGACATCTTGCTTACTACTCTGCATGTGATCACTGATTGGCCAATCAATGATCACATGATCGGGACCTCTCACAGAGGTCCCGTACGACGATCGGTGTTCCACTGTGTCCAGAGGACACAGCGGGCACTGGATCGCGGTGCTGCATGCTCCCAGGGAGCGCGCACAAGCAGGGAGCGGGGAGGCTGTTTATAAACGGCCACCCGCCCTTGCACTGCCACCGGCCGGCCGTTTATAAACAACGGTTGGACGGGAGGTGGTTAATTATAAATGTAGCACAGTGGCTAAATGGTTAGCCCTTCCACCTGGCAGTACTAGGGTCATTGGTTTGAATCCCAACTTTGCATGTTCTCCCTGTGCCTACATGGGCTTCCTCCGGGTACTCCGGTTTCCTCTTACACGCTAATGTGGCCTCTGTGATCAGTCACAGATTTCACACATAGTAAGCAGGGGCGGACTGACCATTTGGAAACTCTGCCACTGCCCGAGGGCCCGGGGTCAGTAGGGGGCCCCATGAGATGCCCCTGGTACCTTTTTCATAGGCTTTTTTTGAGTTTGGGCAAGGACACAGGGGCCCCATGATCCCCTATTGCCTGGGAACCCCATGAGTTGTCAGTCCACCCCTGGTAGTAAGCAATGATGTCAGAATTGACATCTTGCTTACTACTCTGCATGTGATAACTGATTGGCCAATCAGTGATCACATGATCGGGACCTTGCACAGAGGTCCCGTACGACGATCGGTGTTCCACTGTGTCCGGAGGACACAGCGGGCACTGGATCGCGGTGCTGCATGCTCCCAGGGAGCGCGCACAAGCAGGGAGTGGGGAGGCTGTTTATAAACGGCCACCCGCCCTTGCACTGCTACTGTCCAGCAGTTTATAAACAACGGTTGGACGGGAGGTGGTTAATTATAAATGTAGCACAGTGGCTAAATGGTTAGCCCTTCCACCTGGCAGTACTAGAGTCGTTGGTTTGAATCCCAACTATGGCACCACCTGCCTGGAGTTTGCATGTTCTCCCTGTGCCTGCATGGGTTTCCTCCGGGTACTCCGGTTTCCTCTTACATGCCAAAGACATGCTGGTAGGTTAACTGGATCCTGTCTCAATTGGCCCTAGTATGTGTATGTATGAATGTCAGTTAGGGATCTTAGATTGTACACCCCTTGAGGGTTAGGGACTGATGTGAATGTACAATATATATGTAAAGTGCTACGTAAATTGACGGCGCTACATAAGTACCTGTAATAAATAAATTAAAATAATATGTCCCTCTGTATGCAGATACTTGGACAGTACCATGCCTGGGTACTGTGTTACTATAGGGACAGACACAGCTTGAGGTCAGACCAATATCTGGGACAGAGGTAACATTAGAGAACATTCCTAAGCAATCAGCAAGTGTGGAATTTGCTGAGACTCATGATAGAAAAGAGCAAGATCTTTTTACACAATGTATAGTAATCTAGCTCCTGTACCTTCCTTATTAACTCTTTTAGTACAATAAAACCATGCATGCTTTTGCAGTTTTCATTTTACCTTGTTTATTGCATGCATTGTCACATTCCTGATATTATTCTGTATTTCTATACCTGTTCTATTTCAGTGCCTACTATTCCCAGCCAGACATCACTCCCTTGACATTAGCTTGGCCCAACATAGAAAGGGCAGTACAGGATGTTATATAGTCTCCTTGGGGTAGACATAATGTTCAGTTCAAGGCTCCGCATGTCCTTTTGGCCCCCGTGAGATTACTCTGATGCTTCCTGCCTCTCCCTTCCGCAGATTTCAGGGACAGTAACATTATGCTTGTATCCTTCTATGAACTTTTCTTGCCTATTATAGTAATAAATGTCACTTCATGTTAAGTGACAAGATTGGGACCTATTTGTGTATGTGCATGCATCTGGCAAAGAAGTGGACAACTAATGAGCACAATTTTTTTTTTTAGTAAAAACTAATAAGAAAATCAGCAAAGGAAGATATTTATATTTGTGTGTTGGAAGCTTGGAGGTTTCTGCCAGTTGTGTATATTTATTCCACAATGCATGTTTTTTTTCCTGACGTGCATTTTATATATAGCGCATAAATGAATAAATAAATAAATAAAATAAAATTTTATGTTAGGTTTATTTTAACCATTTGTGGACCTTGGGCCTGCTACACATGCCCACAATAGCTTCACCAAAGTACACAGGGTGTATGTAATAAACTCTGTCCTTCTGCCCTGCTGCCACTAACCCACGTGTATTTGGAGACAGTTCCTAGCTCTCAAAATGTTAGTTGGGAATTGCTGTGTAAATACAGCAGTCATAGAAGCTGCTGGAGTCAAAAAAATGGATGTCTGACACAGTGTTTATAAATGCTGTTTACTAAGATAGAGGGATACAAAGTAACATTGTTATTTTTACATTTACTATATTTCATTTACCTGAAGATCAAATGGTCAAGCTTTGATCTGCATATAATGTTAGTTAAAGCAATCTGACAAATACAATGAAAATGTGAACCAATACCGTACACCTTCCCCTTTTCCACTGTACTTAAATCCAGTAATGGGGCAGCACAATGGTAAATGGTTAGCACTTCTGCCTGGCAGTACTAGGGTTGTTGGTTTGAATCCCAACCACAGCACCACCTGCCTGGAGTTTGCATGTTCTCCCTGTGCCTGTGTGGGTTTACTCCGGGTACTCCGGTTTCCTCCCACAATCCTAAGACATGCTTGAAGGTTAATTGGTTCCTGTCTAAATTGGCCCTAGTGTGCGTATGTATGAATGTAAGTTAGGGACCTTAGATTGTACGCCCCTTGAGGGTTAAGGACTGGTATAAATGTACAATATATATGTAAAGCACTGCGCAAATTGACGGCACTATAAAAGTACCTGAAATAAATAAAAAAAAAATAATGCTGAGCTGTCAATGTCCACGCAGTAGGACACACGTAGGACATCCAACATTAGTGGTGATTTATTCTTCCAAACCATATACACCTATGCACACTGTTACTGACTAGTATTCCAGGATTTCTCTTGTACATCAGTTTCTCTCCCTCACTCAGCTAATGTGACCCCAGTGCTGACAAACAAGGGAAAACAAGGATGCTGTACAGGCGCCTGATGCCCTACTGAGAAAGCCTGTTGATTGGGTGTAACGTGTATAGGGGTGGAGTGGGGTCAGTTGGCAGCCATCTTGATGTTGGCAATGGAAGTGGTGAGACAAAGAGCTACCTGTTTTTGATATGCCCTGTACATTGTACTGTGTGTACAGTGACTTGTTTTTGTCATTTTAAATATTGAATAAATATTTTTACTGTATGGAGAGCACTATCAGTCCCTATTCTTCTTTCATGAATGAAATAAGGCTCCTTATGTGAATAGAGGATCCATGGAACAGTGGGAGCCATCTGTGGTGGAGTGAATATGGAGCCATCTTGTTTGCAGCCCATGAAAGGGGTACAAGTGCATGTGACCTTTGACTAGCCATCAGGGTCTAGTCTGGAGGTAAGCATATATTGTTCATGGGAGGTGTAGACATGAGTAGCGCTGGTGATCAGTTATAGAAGATATTGGTGCATGGAGACATTGGGATACGTGGATAATTTAGAGGAAGATCTTACTACTATGGACTTTATGTTTAGGACTTTATTATCATTTTATAGTGAAGGTTTGTGGGTTGCACGGCATCTTTTGCTGCATTATTTACTGAGGGGTGGAGTGAAACCACTTTATGGTGCACACAGCAACCTTATGTTTAACTATTGATTCAAATGCAATCTTATATTTATATGTTTGATGATTTTTGGTGGTGTAAGCGGTAATCACGTAGTGGCTGCGCTGAAAGATAATTAGGTTTGGTTTAACCACTTTAAAGTGCCATTTAATTGTTTATAGAGAACAAACACCTTGATCTAACAATATTGAGGGGTCCCCAGTATGACTCGTTTTAAGCAGCAAGTGCTTGAAAAAAGGAAATTAATTTAATCAGAAAAGTTACTAACATTGTCAGAATCATCAATGTTTAACATACATTTGTTGAAACTCATTTGGCCTTACAAAAAATCAAATACAAGAGCTCAGAATCCTTCACACTGGTACACTGAAAATTCGTCCAGGTTACCTTATTTCTGTGGAAACTCACACGTTATTATAGCATCAGTAGCATACACAATACAGTTAATAAAGAGTATTTTACCATACATATGTATGTTTATGACAGTATGCTAATAACCACTTATTTATTTCCATATGTAATAAACATCCAGCATTAGCCAGTCTAATCCCTTACTCACCCAGTGATCTTTACAGAATGCGTCCCATGACTACGGTACAGCTCTGGTTCTCCTGCCATTACAGGTGTGTGTCTATAGATTCCACTTTTGTACACAAAGAAATCTTCATGCACCTCCATTATGGCTATAAAGGAGAACATTTGGAACATTAATTTTACTGACAGTGCAGATGATGAGAGAATAAGAGGCACTGCTGTCTACCTGTGTGCATAACATGGCTTGGTTAATTTTATCTACAGAGACTTGCATGTTTGTACATGTATATTGCAACAGTGCAAATTTACTATGGAGGAGCTGAGCAAGAAGAAAGGACTGAAAACCTAGAGTCAAATAATAGGTGAGAGAATGTTAATATGTTCAATGCTCTGCTGGTTAATTTAGTAGCGCAGTTCATCTGTACTACTTACCTTGTACTGGACCATTCTCATATATTTCTTTCATTATTTCTTTCTCCTGCAGGCAAAATAATGTACCTTATAAAATGGACATCAGTGGGGCAAAAGTCATCATTTATGGAAAACAAACAGATTCTTTATAGTTTGCTTCCTCTCATCCACCACACCTTCCTAATGACCCCCAAATAAGATGGCTCCCCAATAGCCAGTTGCAAGGTCAAAGGCTTGTGTGACTATTTTCAAAAGTACATGGACTTAAAACACCACTGCTTTATGAAACAACTATCATAAAATATCCCTTTATTTAGTTAAATCTGTCATGATAGAAATAAAAAGGCTCTTCTGAGTCACTCCCCTGAGACACATATGCAGATATTTCTTATCTGCATACTTATTCTAGGTTAGTGACTCAAGTTATTGAAGCAAGGGGCGCAGCCTAATAAACAAATATATAACATTCTCAGGAGGTCAGATATGGTGCCTTCATGTTTTTCTGTTGGTAGGTTTTCCTCATTTACTATAATATATAATAATTCAATATCAGCTTTTTAAACTACTTAGTCTGTATTTTTTCCTGATTTTGGAAGTACAGTAATATAGTATTTCCTTTACCTCTCATTTTCACTTGGGCTGGCTGCTTTTGAAAATGTATCCCCAAAATAATTTTACCCAAATATCTGCTCACATCCTTAGATAGCCACTGCTCCCTAGAGTGGCTATTGTATGGTTTATTTTGCAAAGTTACATTTCAGTTTTTAGTCTGTAAATATGCATGTTCCATGTTTAATCTCTATGGAAGTAGAGCATCATTGCAGCAGCCACCGCTACTACAGTAATCCTCACTGTTTTCCAGATCTCGTGCCAAGCCGCTGCATAGCAGCCACAGGGGGTCGCCCGCTCGGCATGGACGCCATTCAGAGACCGCCTTCTTCTTTTCTCAGTAAATATAAGATGTTCTCTGATTGGACTAGGTGGATATTGCAACATCACTGCCCCACCTCTCCACCTCGTCCAAACAAAGAATGCCTTGTATTTATTAAGAAAATGCAAAGAGTTCTCTCAATGGTGCCCATGCCGAAAGAAGGAGCCCCTGTGGTAACTATGCAGAGCAGTCATTCGGCAAGGGACCCAAATACAGTGGGGATCACTGTAGTATCGGCAGCTACTCACAGGGATAGGCAATCAATGGGATATGCTTGAACTAATTTAACTATGCAAGAAAAGTTATACCTGGAATTCAGCTTTAAGGGTTTTGATTCTTCCATAAGTTCCTTTTAACCCATTATTGTATACAACAAACATTTTAATCAATATTTCTGGAAACTAAAAAGAATGCTGAAACTTGTTTGTATGTAGATATTTTCCTTTGTCACTTTGTAAAAAATGTTTTGTTGGATCTGGTACTATGATGCTTCTAGAAACTGAGCAGTTATGCAGAAAGACTTACATTGGATGCCAGGCGGTAGGCGGGTGTAGACTGGTAGATCTCATTTGATGATGCATATGGGTTTGGGCAGTGAGCAGTGGCCTGTCTCTTCCCTCTTCCCATTGAGCGGCTGTGCATCATACATGATGCGGGTTGTCCATTTGTATTTTGACCAGCAAATGGGTAGCAATCCTCTGTTACAACCCTGAAGAATGAGAAATACCATTTATTTAAAAAAAGCAGATAGAATACTCAAAAGACATGTAAAATGTTAATGAGAATAGGATCACATAATACAGGAAGTGTGGCTCAAAGAGTAAATATTATTTAGCATATTATTTTTATTATTATACAGGATTTATATAGCGCCAACAGTTTGCTCAGCGCTTTACAATATAACGGGAAACAATACAGGAACAATACAGTTCAATACAAGAGGGTTTGGAGGGCCCTGCTCCTTGGAGCTTACAATCTAAGAGGTATGGGAAAGACCAGGATATACTAGGCTGCTGGTGCTCGCCAGTTCACCAAAAGGTAGCATGGCACTAGTATTAGATTAAAAGGCGTAAAAAATTTACATCTGTACAGATGCCACAGTGGTAAAAGCCAAGTGAATGCAAAGAATGGTATGTAACATATTTTGACAAGAGCCAAAATTATAAATATAACAATGAATTGCCCATTAAAAGCTAAAATAGCAAAACCAGCTTTTCCCATTCAATCCAGAGAGCTCCCCTGCAGTACTTTGGCTCAAAATGTTCTCAGTCAAATGGCCAGCATCATTCAACATATTGAATGTGACTGGACAGTAAAAGTAAAAGCAGCACAGTACTGAGCTCATCTCTCTGTCACTCCACTTTCTCTTCCTATTCGCATGCTTCTTGTCAGCACATGAACAGCACATTTGGATCCTTGTACTGCTTCTTCCTCTTACACTCCAGCCCTGCTGTACAGAGACTGCAAGATGCTGAAATCAGGTCAAATTCAGGTACTTACACAGCTTGTATTAAAAAAGTATATTTAATAATGTTTTAAAAGTTTTAAAGCTGCAGTAAATGTGTCTTTTTAATCTGCTTACTTTACAGCTCTATCTACTTTTGAAACTAATTTTATCTAGATACAGTTATTACAGCTAGAACCATATATAAAAAGTTTATAAAATCAAATTTTCACTTTTCAAAACTAAATAATTGGGCTTATTATGTCTCATTTAGAACAAACCTTGAAAGAAAATGATAAAAACAAATGCAAATCACATACCCTCTTCTTCTGAGATACCACCATGCTCCATCCACACGGCCCCCTCTGCATCCATGCTGGTTTTTGGTGTCACAGGAAATGAGATTTTGAGGGGACAGAGCAGGAGTCATGTGCCCCATCGACTGAATGGAAAGTCTATCGGAGGCAACAGCTGATGAAAGAAAGACATGACCGCAATGAGCTCTTAATAGCTTTCTATACCAAACGACTTTGAAAATGCCACTTATTATTGTATTATTGATAGTAAAACTTGTGATCAAGATACACAATACCAAAAGCATGTACAGTACAGTATTTTCTTGGAATATCCTTGTAATTTAATCGATATGCTTGTACTAACTCAAGATTGCCTGAAGATGTCACAATTTCCCTTCCTCCTTTTACTCTTAAGAACTACATAGTTAATATTTAGCATAGAACTATAGGAAATGCTAAACTATGAAAGTCAAGTGTGTGCAACATTTGATCTAATTTTACACAAAATGTTTGCAACATTTGCATAGACTGTGCATTTTTGTATAAGATTTCTTGTTGAGTAGAGCAGGCATAGAAATCTTCTCTACTGTAAATCAAGGCAACATAATTAAATAAATACTCTGCTAAGCACTAATTGTATCTAAACTTGCTGTATAACATGTCAGTACAATTTATGAAAAAAAAAAAGCTTTCTTTGAAAACTGTATAAATGCTTATGCCTGCATTGTGCTTGCTACTGCATTAAAGGAACTACAGCCTATAATAATCAGGCACATGAGCAGGAGGTTCAAAAATCACGGCTGCCTAAGCTCCTTCTCCTCGGCATATCCTTGCCAACTAGGCTTAAATAAGAAAAAATAAGTCAGCATCTATCATAAAATAAAATCTTTTTTTTTCCCTTATTGTTAAGGTAAATTGTGCTGACAGTGAGCGAAACGCTATGAATAGAAGTTGCGGTGATAAAAATGATCAGGTCACCTAATTCGTAGCTTGTATACGTTAGCTTGCTTCACATTAGTATGTGTATGTATGAATGTGAGTTAGGGACTTTAGATTGTACGCCACTTGAGGGTTAGGGACTGATATGAATGTAATATATATATATTTAACCACTAAACAGCTCATCCACTCCCTCATCATATCACGACTTGACTACTGCAACTCCCTCCTCACTGGCCTGCCTCGCCGCTGGCTATCCCCACTTCAGTCGATCCTGAATATGGCTGCTTGACTCATTCACCTTTCCAACCACTCCGTTTCCGCCACCCCCCTCTGCCAATCCCTCCACTGGCTTCCGATTTCGCAACGGATCAAATTCAAAATCCTAACACTGACGTACAAAGCTGTCCACCATACTGCCCCGAACTACATCACCGACCTAATATCCAAGTACCGCCCAGCACGCACACTCCGCTCCTCACAAGACCTCCTTCTCTCTAGTTCCCTGGTCTCCTCCTCCCATGCCCGCCTCCAGGACTTCTCCAGGGTGTCACCCATCCTCTGGAACTCCCTGCCCCAACCCATCAGATTATCACCTACTCTCCTCTCCTTTAGGCGCACCCTGAAAACCCACCTCTTCAGGGAAGCCTACACCACCCCCTGCTAACTTGCCGACCTCCTCCACTCTTCCCACCACTCCATCCCCCACAGCTATCTCCTCCTGTACCACCATCCCCTCCCTCCTAGATTGTAAGCTCGAAAGAGCAGGGCCCTCAATCCCCTCATGTTTTGCATTGCATTGGTATTGTTCTGTCACATGTTCTGTCCCCCTTTGTAATGTACAGCGCTGAGTGAACTATTGGCGCTTTATAAATACTGTATAATAATTATATATATATATATATATATATATATATATATATATAAAGCACTGCTTAAATTGACAGTGCTATATAAGTACCTGAAATAAAAAAATTAAAAATAAATTGCAAAAAAAAAGAAATTTACGTCATAACTGGCTACAGTGAGTGAATTCAATGGCTGACTTTTTAAAAAAATAGTCTGCTCTCCCTTATACAGTAGTTGTAAAACAATGACAGGTCTAATCTTCAAATTTATTAGCAATGTGTGGTCATGGTATTGGTAGACAGGCTGCTACAAGGGTTAAAGTATAACTGAAGGTAACATTTTTTTTTGTGTTTTAAGTCTGGTTCACAGCAAAAATCGCACAGGAATGCACTTTCGTTCCTGTGTGATTCCTGTGTTATTTAAATGTACTGTGTTTTCAGCCCACTCATCTGAATGGGATAAAATTGCACTGCTTCACACAAAAAGTAGTGCATGCAATATTTTTAAAATATTGTGTTTGTGGTGTCGCCCTTTGCACAGACACAGTACGTTTTGAACATGGTGCAGGAATCATGCACAACATGCGGGTTTCCTGCACTGCTTTTCAGTATGAACTGGCACTTAGATAGAATAGGACACCTGCCTATGTCCCACCTTGTGTCCCTCTATATACTGTATGTCCTGTGTCCATTACCACTGAAAGTGAAAGACAATCCCAAATTTTGAGTGGTCACTACCAGGGAGTCCCCCCCCCCCTTTAGAGGGACTTTCTCTTACTTCCTGTTATTAGGACAGGAAGTGAAGGGAAATCTCCCCAATGGGATACAAATAGCAAAATAAAACCTGACAGGGGTTATAAGCCTTCCTTACACTTTCCAAATTGGTTAAAAAAAAAAAGTTTGTTTTCTGTTCTACTTTAAGAAATGTGACTCAAATGTTCATTTCCTTCTGATTTACCTCTATTATGGGTATACCATTTTCTCTGTGCATCAAAAACTGTACACGAAGCATAATAAGTTATTAAATTGATATTAAAGGCTTAAAAGAAAAAACTTACCTGCTCTGTGCAGTGGTTGTGCACAGAGCAGCCCTAATCCTCATTTTCTCAGATGCCCCACTAGAGCGCCTGGCTCCTCCCCCTTTGAGTACCTCCCCTAGCAACCTGCCTACTAGCAGGGGTACTCGTGTGGGCTTGCTCACAAGCACCGCTGGCTACGTCCATAGACACAGACAGAGGGGCTTTACCCTGCCCCCTACTCCCTCCTCACTGGCTGTGATTGACAACAGCACGAGACAATGGCCAGTGAGGAGTCAGAGAGCTGGGGCAACAGATGCTCTCGTGCACAGTACTGGATCGGGATTGGGCTCAGGTAAGTAGGGGGCTGGGAGGAGATGCTGCATAGTGAAGGTTTTTTACCTTCATGCATAGAATGCATGAAAGTAAAAAACCTTCAGCCTTTACAACCACTTTAAATTACTACAGTTCACATTTTCAATACTTTTTCAGTTTAATGTGTAAAGTATACTAAAGGAATCTAATTTCAGTATAATAATATGCTTTGTGGTCTGTTTATCAATTTTCACCCAAAATTCACCTACTTTTTACAATGACTCCTACGCCCCTTCCACATGGGACAGACTCCATTCCGATCAGTAGGGATCTGTCTGCTGATAACAGCAGGGTGGGCAGATGACCATGACCATGCCAGTTTCTGCAAAGCTGACACAGACAGAGGTCGCTCTGCTGTATAGGAGGCTAGATGTAAACAGACTCCTCTGTCCAATTATACCTGACTGCCCTCCGATTCGATCCGCCTACACAGAGGGAGATGGATTCCCTTCCATTTGCTTTTAGCAGATCAGATTGGATCGGAGGTAGGAGGGTATAAACAGACACAAGTCCATTTATACTTGGCGGTCCATAGGGTTGAATGGACTGTCTGATCAGGTCCGCCAAAAAAACAGACAGATGGACCTGATCAGAACGGTGGTGTGAAAGGAATCTTAATTGAAAACTGCGTGAATCTTCAAAAAAAATGGGTGTGTAATCTTGACTGAAAACATTGATAAATAGTCACCGCTCTTTACAGAGAAAAAGGTTCAGAAAAATGAATACCTGCAGTGGAGAAAGCCCAGGAACCAGCACAGTTGCCTTGATCGAGTGGCTCATGGATCATCCCTGGCCACTTATCTGCAGCATTAAAGTAGGATGGAAGAACATCGTTGTCCATATTTACCTACACAATGGAGAATTTAAGAGTCAGCACTGCAAGACAGAGTATGAAGAACATCTGCCATAATAAGTAAACATCATAAAACCCATGTAGGGAACAATCTATGTTACACAATGCAGTACATAGTCCAATATATAAAAACAGACTTTTGGTACTTCTATCAGCAAAATAAAATGGCAATCCTCCATGTTCTACTCACCCCAAATGTGTAAAGAAACCTGTATTAAAAAAACAACTAATTTTCCTGTATCCTATACCATCCTCTCTTCATAGATGTACAGCTACCTTAACACACTAGTGACACTGAGAAACTGGATAATGGAGATATTGGATTGTGAGCACTTATGTGCAGGAATGAAAAATGAGGGCAGGGCTCTAACATATGAGCTGACAGCGTGGCATCCCTCTATAGTTAAAAAGAAAAAAAGAAATTCTCAGAAATAGGTAGGAGTTAGGTTAGGGCCCCTTTAAGAAATCAATAAGGAAAAAAGCGGGAAGGGATTAAAAACGTGACCATGGAATATTGGGGGCTTATTATATAAAGGCACTCCATGACAGAGATTTTTGCAGTTGGTCAGAGTTGGCCAACGAGCTCCCCACGCTCCCTCCCTTGTCGCAGGGCACTATTTATGTGGTTTGTCCTTAACCACTTGCCTACCGGACACTTATACCCCCTTCGTGCCCAGGCCACTTTTCACCATTTTTGACACAAATAGAGCTTTCTTTTGGTGGTATTTACTCGCTGCTGGTGGGTGTTTTATTTTTTGTGCTATAAACAAAAAAAGAGCAAAAATTTCGAAAAAAAGGTGTTTCTATTATAAAATTTAGCAAACAGGTAATTTTTCTCCTTCACTGATGTGAGTTGATGAGGCTGCACTGATAGGCAGCACTGATGGGCACTGATAGGCAGCACTGATGGGCACTGATAGGCAGCACTGATGAGGTGGCAAGGATAGGCAGCACTGATGGGCACTGATAGGCAGCACTGATGAGCTGGCATTGATGATGCTGCACTGATATGCAACAAGGATGGGCACTGATAGGCAGCACTGATGGGCACTGATAGATGGCACTGATGGGTGGCACTAGCTGACGGCACTGACTGGTGGCACTGCTGGGCAGCACTGATGGGCGGCACTGATGGTTGGACTGCTGGGCACAGGTGGGTGGCACTACTAGGCATTGATGGGCACAGGTGGGT
This sequence comes from Staurois parvus, assembly GCF_062004578.1. Lineage (NCBI taxonomy): Eukaryota > Metazoa > Chordata > Amphibia > Anura > Ranidae > Staurois > Staurois parvus. The sequence goes on from NW_028317941.1 coordinate 4,942,782, forward strand.
GGCACTGCTGGGCACTGGTGGGTGGCACTGCTGGGCACTTGTGGGCAGCACTGCTGGGCACAGGTGGGCGGCACTGGTGGGTGGTACTGCTCAGCACTGATCATCAGTGCCCTAATGATCTGTGCTGATCAGTCCTCTGACAATTGCTGGTTATCGGCAGTACCTTCCCCACACTGTGACAGGAAAGTGCAGTTGATAACCAGCAACTGCATTTACCGGTGATCTGCTGTGTCACATGACCGAGGCGACATCTTTGGCTCTTTCCGTTGATAGGTGATCCGCTGTGTCCGAGGGACACAGCGCGCCGCGCTGCGCACTCCCGGAGCCACGCATGCGCGGTTAGAATGGGAGGATGTCATATGACGTCCTCCCAGAACGAGAGAACCGCCTTGCACCTGTCATTGTACTATATGGTGGGGATGGAGGCGGTTAAGTTATGTTATGTGTAATTACCAATAAAAGTGCTGCGGCCAAAATTTATGCCAAAAAGAAATGTTGTGTGTGTCATCATTTGAAAATAAATTATTAAGTATAGGTATTTGGGGAAGAGGGATAAAGTGCGGCCTGCATTCCCATGTTTTCCACCATGTATCATCACCTTTTGCAGATCAGGTTGCTATGGTGTGTGAGGTATAGGTGATCACCCCTCAGTGCCACCACCTGCAGAAGCTGAGCAGTGTTACGCAGTACAGGGACCCATGACAGTACAGCTGCATAATCATCTACTCAAGTAGTAAAAGCATTTTGTAAATCATTAGCATAAGGTCTGTCTGTCTGATTGTTATGAAATCATTTACAACCCTGCTGTGTTGTGTATTGCTCTAGAAGGACATGGATCTCACTAAGAAATGTTCCTTTATGAGCTCTAGGTAACACTGCTTATTTTGTATATCCCCCTCCCCTTCCAATATGTCATTTTCATTTTTAGCCTAAAAACAGAAACATATTTACTCAGATCTTTAAAAAAATGTCAAGTATTTAATAGTGACGTACATGCTGTACAAGTCAAGGAATTCCTAAATAGGCAGGCTGTCTGAAACATTATGGGGTCTAATCCTTTGGGTCCTGACTGAACTCCCTTGTCCCATCACAAGGAATTTTCAATTTTCTTGTCTGTGGATAGACCCCTCCTTTTCTTTCCTTTATTGGCAGGATGATATAAAGACGGGTGTTCGCTCAACAGTAGCCTGCAATGATTTTTCTCTTTCTACTTTCTTTATTCCGAGTGGAGTGGTACTTCCTGAGTGGAAGTTGCCTGAAAAAGCTGGCTTAATCACATTTGCATTGTGCTTCCCTGTTGGGGCCTGCCAAAAATCACACACCGACCCTAACCTCAGGAAAGAACTATGACTGCAGGAGGGAGAATCTCTGCATTCCACTGGCATGTTAACATACTAACCCTTTGTGACATGACAGCAATACATTCCACTCACGCTTCCTAAAGTGGACATGGCTACGCAAACCTATTACCCTTCTCCACATGCAACAGACAGAGTTATCTTTGTGTTTCCCTAGCACTAAGCCACTGCTTTATCTCTTTCTTCATATTATTATTATACAGGATTTATATAGCGCCAACAGTTTGCTCAGCGCTATACAATATAATGGGAGACAATACAGCAACAATACAGTTCAATACAAAAGGGATAGGAGGGCCCTGCTCCTCGGAGCTTACAATCTAGGAGAGAATATGCACTGTTTACTCCAAGCAGCATTACCTCTCCAAAGGACATTATTCCTGGAATTCATAGAGAGTATTATACATTTTCTTAGGCCCCTTTCACACGAGTAGTCTGGTCAGGTTTGCCTGTCCATTTTTCTAGTAGACCTGACCAGACCCTTCGTTCAACTATATGGGCAGTCGGATGTAAACAGATTGGTGTCCGTTTACACCCAGCTACCTCCAATCTGGCAAAAACAAATGCACAGGGGATCCATTCCCCTCTGTCTGGCTAGATCAGACTGGAGGGCAGTGAGGAGTAAACGGACAGCTGGTCCATTTACATCTGGTGGCCCATAGAGCAAAGCAGGCTATTGTCTGTGTCCGCTCTACATAAGCAGAGTCACCTGGCTGTTCCACTCAGCTCAGCAGGGGCAAAATCAGACAGATCCTCTGCTGAGCAAAATGGATCCGACCCGTATGAAAGGGGCCTTAGAATCCGGTTGTGCCTCCACACATAAACTGTCTGTGCTAGTGACTGATTCATGTACACTGTGGCAAATGAGGTTTAATGTTGATAAATATAAAGATATGCACTTGGGGGCTAAGAATATGCATGCATCATACATACTAGGGGGGTACAACTGGGGGAATCAATGGTGGAGAAGGATCTGGGAGTTCTGGTAGATCACAAGCTTAATAATGGCATGCAATGCCAAGCTGCGGTTTCTAAAGTGAGAAAAATCCTCCCTTGCATTAAAAGAGGTATAGACTCCAGAGAGAGAGATATCATATTGCCCCTGTACAAATCATTAGTAAGACCTCATCTGGAATATGCAGGTCAATTTTTGGCACCAATTCACAAAAAGAACATTGGGGAACTGGAGAAAGTACAGAGAAGTGCAACCAAACTGATAAGAGACATGGAAGAGCTCAGCTATGAGAAAAGATTAGAGGAAATTAATTTATTCTCTCTTGAGAAGAGGAGATTAATGGGGATATGATCAATATATATAAATACATCAGTGGTTCATATAGTGAACTCGGTGTAGAGTTATTCACCCTGAGGTCATCACAGAGGACAAGGGGGCACTCTTTACGTCTGGCGGAAAAGAGATTTAACCTCCAAACACAGAAAGGTTTCTTCACAGCAAGAGCTGTGAAAATGTGAAATAGACTCCCTCAAGAGTTGGTTCTGGCCAGCTCAGTAGATTGCTTTAAAAAAGGCTTGGATTATTTCTTGGATACACAGAATATAACTGGTTACTATTTATAAGTTGATCCATGGAATATCTGGTTGCTTCTCGGGGGATCAGGAAGGATTTTTTTCCCCTGCAGGAGCGAATTGGATCATGCTTTGCTGGGTTTTTTGCCTTCCTCTGGATCAACTGTAGGTATAAGATTATAACTTTTTTTTTTTTAATGGTTGAACTAGATGGACATTTGTCTTTTTTCAGCCAGACTAACTATGTAACTATATACACTATTGGAAAAAGCACATGAATTTGATGCATGGAAGCCAGCACTAGGGCCACACCAGACACTTTGTCCTCAGTGCAGCTCAGTAATAGGTGCAGCTGCTGAGGAGATTTGCAGTAACTGTACAGAGCTTGATGGGGATGTCTAGTTCCCCATCAGGTCTCCCCTTCCTTCTGGTTGACAGCGGTTGGCAATGGGCAGATTCCACAGCCACTAGCTAGAATTGGCCTTAAGTACCTCAAATTTTATTATCTACAAATGTGCGGTAATTCTTTTTGAACTAGTTGCAGACATAGCAACACATTGTGAGTTTGAGAGCTACCTTAATCTGTTGCACGTGTCAGAACTCCTAAGAAAACGGTTACAAGATTTTTATGAATTCAGCACAGGACTGTATAAAATGGCCGTACCCCTAAAAAAGAGTGCTTTATCGAGCCCCTCCCCCCATATGTTTCTACAACGTTGACAATAATTAAATAAAAAGGAGATCAAATTGGACAGCAGTGTCAGATAGTTTAGCTGTGCTATTCAACAATATGTACATTATCATATACTGTCAATTATATCATTTCTCAAAATTAGTGTGCAAAAAATAGAAGGACCAGATGGAAATACTGATACTAAAATTTGTTTAAAAATATACAGAAATCTTGTTTGTGCACCAGGCCACAAAGACTTGACATGAAATCGCTAGTGTCCTGATTTTATAATTATTCAGAAGAAAAATTAAAAGCAGTATACATACGTGCAACTCATTCATGTTCATCACTGAAGAGGAAGGCTTTGTGGTTCCTAATCGATACTGGATACCTTCATTTAGTGTCATACCCCAAAACTGACTGTAGTTCCCAGCATTCCATCTACAGCAAATGAAATAAGGTACTGTGTTTATTTTAAAAGATTTTTGGTGCCCAACAATAAATCAGAATTATTGTACACAAATAGGGAGCATGTAGCATGTTTGAGCTCTCTTACCCATATGAGCCTCGATTAACAGCCTCAATAATTCTTGGGTTGATAAGGCATGCATTCTGCTCACAGTGCCAGTTACCATCATTAGTGCATGTGCTAGAAAAAGAATAATATAATAACATGTCATACAAATGCACAATACTTGATTAGATTTAATTTCTGTGATAACATTCACTTCTTTGACCTACAGCCATCTTATCAAGGAAAAATACTTCTTCAGTCTAACTATAAACAGTGGCATTTCTCGGAATCAGAAGGCATGCTGGAAGGTTTATCCGGACCTGTACAGAATTCTCTCAGGTCTAATAAAGACAAATTGGTCTATAAACATTTCTAAATATTCGCTAAAAAAAGCAAAAAGTCCCTATTAAAAAGGAAGGACACACTTCCTATTACAATCATTGTCAAAACAACACTGAAGTAATTCTGAAACCAAAATTGTTTTAATTTTGGGTAAAGAATTGTTAAAACCCCCATCAAGGTTTTCTCTGCTGTCTGTATCCCATTGGGAAAAATATTCTTGTCTCGAGGCACAGCAGGGAGTGATAGGAAATCTCTCTAAAGTAGGGAAAGATCGTTGCCATCAAAACAAGTGTTCCCATTGTAAGATTTCCCATCTCTTCTTCTCACAGTGACAAATCAACATTTTTGAGTTTACCCCACCCGGCACCAGGACATATAGAGAATACAATTCTGAGGCAAGAAAAGAGAGACGACATTAAAAATCTTCAAAGATAAGAAGGGTCTTAGAAGTGGTAGTTCTGAACTGCTTTGTCTGCTATTAGACGGGAAATAGAGAATTTTTTTATTCAGTAGGGAAAACCTGTTTTTTAACTCGTTACTTATTCAAGACATAACAAAAACAAAGGAAAAAACCTGGTTCCTATACTGAATACCATAGGTCTTCTTTTCCACTGCCTCTATTCAATCTGTTACGCTAGCACTCCATTTCCCATCAGTAGTATCACTTGAAGCACTTCAGACTTTAGAACTATCACATACTACCCCTGATAAAGGGGGATCTTTGTAGTCCTCAAAACAAATTGGCTTTCCTTTGTTGACTGCTATGTCTAATGTAGACCATTCTGTGCATTTTCTAGTGGGTTGGTACTTCTGTCATTCCTTATTTTTGTAGATTTCTACAACGAATACCTTTAAAGCCTCTGCATTGATAGGGAGCTGACAACTAAACCCACCAACTACACCAATGAACACATATCCAGTTAGAGGATCTATCTCTTCTTTGCACTATCCAAGATGAAAACAATTGGCTTTAGATACATGCAAGGTATGATGCCACACAGGCAGGGTATATCAAAGTCATTGAAAATGGTGATTCCAGTAAACCCACAAAAAGCCCTGTGTGGGGTATATGGTGGGCTAACAGATTCACTACATTGGGAGATGTTGGATACATTGCAGTCATCCATTATTCATTTGAAGGTAGGTAAATTAATGTGATAACTCACATTACTGATACATTATGGATTTTCACTGGCAGTACAATCTGAGTAATAGCGGTAGTGATAGCGTTAACAAACAAGCAACAGTCTGGGAATTCAATAAAGCAGTAGCGTCACTTTTCTGGCGGTATGGCCCCTTTAACATGGCTTGTACTTAATTCATAAAAAGCCTGATGGGCAACTCTGAGACTAGTTCCCCATCTAGTCCGCCTTGACTGTGTTTGACAGCGCACGGCCGCAGGTGGATTCCAAAGGTGCTAGTTGACTGAACAGTGGCTATGGATCCACCCACTGCCATCTACTGTCAATCAAACTTAAAGCAGACCTGATGGGGAACTAGTCTCTCAGGAACACACAAGCGCACTGAGAAAGTAGTGTGAGTCGTACATGAATCGGGTACAAGCACTGTCACTTTCCATGGAATTCTAAAGGGTGTTTATGACACCTTTTATGAATTCACCATAGTGTGTTTGTGTAATAATAAACTCATCACTAGTGCTCTTAAGAGAAGAATGACCAGAATTGAGGTTTGTGCTGTCAACCCAGCATTCATAATGACATCGGGCAAGCTGTTGGATCATTTATTACATCAGATAAATTATGCCCGTATATGGCCAGATTAATGACGTGTCCAAGAGAAAATAATGAGATTAGAATAAAGCGTACATGAAGAAGGTGAGGTAAGGGCTAAGGAAGAAGGGTCCTGGTATGTGGGCTGTCAGACTGCAGAGGTGCTCAAAGGAAATGCAATCTAGTCTCATCTTCACCTGACAATTAGTCAGGAGCTCATAGATAACCACACAGAGAAAAATAAAGGAGCAAGTATAATCAGTGTTATAAAGATATGCTTGTGTACAGTATCGACAGTTGTGCAACTACAGCCCAGATGTTTAAAGTAGATCTATAGACAAAACGTTTTTCATTTTGGATAGAGCAAGGGAGGGTTATAACCCCTGTCAGATTTTTTTTTTCGCCATCTGTGTCCCATTGTAGAGATTTCCCTTCACTTCCTGTCCCATAGCCAACCAGGAAGTGAGAGGAAATCCCTGCAAATTAAGGGAATTCCTTGGGGACCCCTAGGTCACCAGAACTAGTGTATTTCTACTACTTTTCTGGGGGCAACTCAAAATTTTAGATTTTCTTTTACTTTCACTTTGATGATAATGGTAAATAGGACAAATAGAGAGGGTGAATCTCCCTAATGTGCACATAGACAGCAATAAAGACTAACGGGGGTTCGAATCCCTCTCCACTCTCTCCAAAATGTAAAAAGAAAATTTTGCATTCAGTTATACTTTAAATATCTATTTTATGCTTTATTTCTACGGCTTCAACTACCACCTCTATGCCGACGACACACAAATCTATCTCTCAACCCCCCACCTCACCCCCTCGGTCTCCGCCCGAATCACACACCTGCTGAGCGACATATCAGACTGGATGTTGCTCCACTTCCTTAAACTGAACCTCTCCAAAACCGAGTTTCTTGTCTTCCCCCCAGCCCGGACACCACCCCCCATTGACTTCTCTATCACAACGAATAACGCTACCATCAAACCCGCCCCGCAGGCCAGAGTACTTGGTGTCATTCTGGACTCCAACCTATCCTTCCAGCCCCAAGTCCAATCTTTAACAAACTCATGCAGACTCCACCTCCGCAACATCGCCAAAATCCGCACGTTCCTAACTCCAGGAACCACTAAACAGCTCATCCACTCCCTCATCATATCACGACTCGACTACTGCAACTCCCTCCTCACTGGCCTGCCTCGCCGCTGGCTATCCCCGCTTCAGTCGATCCTGAATACGGCAGCCAGACTCATTCACCTTTCCCCCCTCTGCCAATCCCTCCACTGGCTTCCGATTGTGCAACGGATCAAATTCAAAATCCTAACACTGACGTACAAAGCTGTCCACCATACTGCCCCGAACTACATAACTGACCTAATATCCAAGTACCACCCAGCACGCACACTCCGCTCCTCACAAGACCTCCTTCTCTCTAGTTCCCTGGTCTCCTCCTCCCATGCCCGCCTCCAGGACTTCTCCAGGGTGTCACCCATCCTCTGGAACTCCCTGCCCCAACCCATCAGATTATCACCTACTCTCCTCTCCTTTAGGCGCACCCTGAAAACCCATCTCTTCAGGGAAGCCTAGCCCACCCCCTGCTAACTTGCCGACCTCCTCCACTCTTCCTACCACTCCATCCCCCACAGCTATCTCCTCCTGTGCCACCATCCCCTCCCTCCTAGATTGTAAGCTCGAAAGAGCAGGGCCCTCAATCCCCTCATGTTTTGCATTGTATTGGTATTGTTCTGTCACATGTTCGCTCCCCCTCTGTAATGTACAGCGCTGAGCGAACTATTGGCGCTTTATAAATACTGTATAATAATAATAATATAATAATTTCTATATCCACTGACTTAGGTCAGTATGCACACTGACATCTTTTTCATGATGCGTTTTATATAAAACAAACCAGAGGGAATTTCCTTGTTTTCTGGGTGGTATGTACAGAAATTTGTATGCACATAAGCCTTATAGTTATTATTAGTATACAGGGTATACATTCTGTTGTCAACAAATTACATATATATTTGTTGTAATAAAGACTAAATATATGCACAACATATAAAGTGACTTTGGGTAACTGATGAGCAGAGAGGAATAGTGTTGTGGAAATGATGAGGTGTGTGTATGGTCCTTCTGCATAAAGTAACTATGGTATGATAAGCCTGCATTCAGACATTTGGTTATGCATTAGACAAACTCCAGGGTTTGAGGATTATGAACAGTCCTGCGTTATGTGTTTGAAGACTTCAGCTTCCTTTTAAGGTTGCAAACAGAAGTCTAAGTTTAGCCAAAGCATTTTCCTGGGAACTTCATCTTTCATTTTGTGCTGATTTTTTCCCATTTGCTCACAGCATAAAAATGACTGATATCTGATGATTGACTTGAGTATCTCATCCATCGCAGGTCATGATACTGCTACTTGACATTGCCTTTACATTCACAAGAAAGCCACCAACATTGTGACAAGAAGCAGATTAATGAGAAAATGAGCAGCTGGGGCTCATTACCTATTGTAGAATAACTTTTTCCACTGAAAGATGAAGCCTTGAAGTCATACTGATTGTTATGAGCAACAGCTCCACTTACCTTGTTTTAGTTTTAATCCATCAGCCTCAAATACAAACTGCAAATCGACCTAATAACATTTAACATGGCAAAAGAAACTGAAAAATATACACTGGAGTCAATTGCCAGGCCTTGAGCTTGGTTTTGTTGTTTTTATTTAGGGGTTAAACTTGGATAGAGTATATGGGATGCTCAAGGAACTCTAGGACTTGAGGATAACTCCTTAGCAACTATGTACAGAGATTTGGATTAGCAACAGTCTTTTCTTGAAGAGCACTAAAGGCTCTTAGGTGTACCTCCTCAGACCTTGGTTGATTCCTTCTCTTCACCCAGCTATCTAAGGATATTCCTGAGCAAGACTGCCGATTGAACAATCCCAGAGGAGAAGCTAGTTTGTTAATGCACCTGACCACCCTCTCCCCTTATCTGACCCAGAGGTTGTAAGAGTACTCACACTGTCCTCTCCTGTCAGCTTAGTGGGTTGGTGGCTGCCTTCACGCCTTACTCTGGGTTGGCTCCATCCCTGCTACACAGGCTGTCCTTTCAAGGAGACGTTGAGGTAGTGGAGATCCTCTTCTCCAGAGACCTGCTTGCAGGTGGGCTCCCCTCCCTGGGGCCCCCTCTCAGGCTCCCCCCTCCAGCCTTCCTCAATGCATCTTCCATCTGACACTGCACACCTCCCCCAAGGCTCTGCCACATTTGAGAGTTGCCCTAGTAACCATGCTCAGCCTCCTGCCAGGGAATTGGCCAGAGTCCCTCAAATATGCAGATCTGGGACTCCTCCCCTCCTCCACCCATCTTCCAGAAAGCTCTCAGGTTTCTGGAAAGGTGGAGGGGCTCCAGAAGCCCTGACTTGTTAGAGCCTCCAAGCCTGTTCTGAGGTAACCTCACTACCTCCCTCCCCAAGCTGCTACTCAGCAGTAGCAGCTACTCTACTATCTAACAAGAACTACCTAACAAATCTGGAAGGCATTACATAGGCCATATAAAAGTTTCAGGTCTTTCCCATGGCTTTCCCATAGTCCAGTCCCTTTCACAGGACACTCTCACAGGGCCATCATTGTCACATGACACTCCCACGTAGAGTCCTTCTCACAGAATTATATAAAATATGCAGAGTCAATAAATTATATTGCAAAATACACAAATAATTCATACAATAAAAGTGCAAAAAAAACCTAATAGATATAAAGTGCACAGTACAAAGCCCAGAAAAAAGTGCACTAAGAAGAGGAAAAGTGTCAGTGTGTAAAAAGAAAAAAGTGCATCATCCAATAGTCCATTTAAAGTAAATCTTCACCACAGTAACACTAGATATATTAATCACCGGTGTAATGTAATCTTCCACTAATAAAGTGCATCACCATGTGCGTACAAATACCGCCACTTCTGCACACTCACCAGCCTTTAAGCTGCTTAGAGGAAGCAGCAAACAGCACAAGTCAGCAAAAGGCTTCACAGTGTGGGAAACGACCTCTTGTTATAATACTCCACTCCAGTAAGGGGCCACCACACCACCAATATACCAAGCCTGGGAGGGATGCTCACCATATGGAGCCACAAGACGTTATATATAGCAGGGGTCTCCAAACTTTCCAAAAAAAGGGCCAGTTTACTGTCCTGCAGACATTCGGAGGGCCGGATTGTGGCCAGTGTGGGTAGAAAACGTCCCAGGTTGGACATCAGTGAACATGAACAATACCCTACATTTGGTGTTCAGTTGCATAGAGACTGTGGTCAGTAGAAAGAGGAATAATGTCCTGTCATTTTCATCAGTGGGAAGTATAGAGTCCCATCATTGCTCCTATTAGTACCATTATGGATTTAGACTGCTAATCTGGTATGGAGATAATTGGGGAGGGCCCTAAACTATTACTCTGCCTCCTTTTTTTCCTAATCTGTTTTTGCTTTTGTGTTATACAGAGTCTTTGTAAATCTAAGAAGTTTTATGTACCCTCAAGTTTTTCCAGATGGCACATTCATAAATTTTTGGCTGCTGATGTCAAATGATCTGCAAATGTAACAAATTGTTGCTGTGACGGTAGAGCCTCCTTTATTTTGTGGCTAACCCTTGTTCTACTGTATAGTCTTCAGTAAAGGAATTATTATCATACTTTACATGGGCAGCACAGTGGCTCTGTGGTTAGCACTTCTGCCTTGCAGCAATAGGGTCCTCAGTTCAAACACAGCATGGAGTTTGCATGTTCTCCCTGTGTTTGCGTGGGTTTCCTCCAACAATCCAAAGAGCTGTTGATAGATTAATTGGTCCCTGTCTAAATTAGCCACGGTGTATGTAGGCATGTACGATAGAAACCTTAAACTGTGAGCCCCTTGAGGGTGGGGACTAATGTGAATAAATAGTATGTAATGCACTGCATGAATTGACAGTGCTATATAAATGTCTAAAAAAAAGTTACAGTGTTGGAAACATATTCATGGGGGCCCCAAAACCTGGAGTACCCTATTATACAAATTTCAACTTGTCCTGAACCTTGGTCCTCCCACCTCCAAGCCTCTCTACTCTCACAGCAGTGAACCAATAGTGAAATGTGGAAAGTGGGGGGCATCAGACCAGCCTTTGACTCTACGAGGACAGGTCAGAATTTGTATATAATAAAGCATGTTGGGTGTCATAGCTCCCATGAACATGCTTAACGTAGAGTACCACTAGATGACTGTATTCGTATTGCTGTGTTAATAGCCTATAGTGACAGTAAACCCTACTAAATTCTATTTGAGTATGTATTTTTAACTAAAAAAAGTACTTTCTATTGCTCTCAGCCTCTTCCAAATTAATTTTATTCTTTCTGCTGCAAAATGTACTCATGTTGGAAGGTGTCTATGTTTGTTCTCCATATCCCCACTGTATGTAGAAATATACCCACCCTCCCTTACTCTTACCTTAGATGGACTAGGGAATGTGGACTATGGGATTTGTAGTGCACATGAAGTATTGCAAATGACCACAACTAAAATGCATTGCTTCATACAAAGGTAGGTGAGGGACAAAAGGAGAGGTTAGGGAGCTCGCAGAAGACATTACAAGGAGGCAGAAACACAGTAATAAATCATTTCAAATTTGAAAGGAAAAGGGATTACAGGGCCATTAAAGAGGAACTAAACTGTATCTGAGCACCACAAACTAAAAATGCTTTTTAAATAATTTTATAATATTCAAAGCAAATGCACCCATCCATCCCTGTCTCCATGCTTTATGTTGTTTAAAAAGCACCCCCAAGCATTTCTAGCTGCAGACATCCAGAGTAACAGCAGATGATTAATTTAGCATTTACTTCCTGGAATCTATCTGCCCTTAGCTCAGGCATGCAAGCAGCTGAAGAAATGTAAAAAAAAGTTTAAAACAAGTAAATATGATATACCTTCCTTTCTATAGACGAATGGATAAGGCTTAAAGGAGAAGTACAGCTAAAACTCCTTTGGCTGTACTTCTGTGGATCACAGGAGTGCAGTTTGTTCTGCACGCCTGTGACCAGTTTTCAGGTGACAGCGGGCTAAAGCCCCCTGTTGTCTAACGTCACTCAAATGGTCCAGGCTGGAGAAAGATCCCGACTTTAAAGAGTCTGGAGCGGCACTTGGCTCAGCCTCCCAGTGACATGCTTAGGGCCTAAACCAGCCACTCCCTCCCCTTCCACAGCCCAGCGCTCCAGTGACAATCACCACTCTGCTCACAGCAGCCGTTAGAACTCAGCAATCAGCGGTCATGTGATCGCTGAGTTCTCACACTTAGAGCCAGCGGGGACAGATGTAGCATCAGACTGATGCTAGGATCCACCTAGGTTAGTATGATTGGAAAAAAAAAATCCCATACTTCTCTTTTAAAAAATAGTTAATGTTGATTGAGAGAGTTTAGTTCCATTGTAAAGCGGAGCTCCACCCAAAAGGGGAAGTTCCGTTTTAAGGACTGCTCCCCCGCTCCCCATTAAGGATTGGCACCTTTGGGGGGCAGGGGGAGAGTAGGTACCCGAATTTGACAGGTACCCGCTCCCACTTTCGGTCCGATCGCCTAGGTGATTGGAAACGGAAGGTGTCCTCCCTCCCTCCCTGTAGTCTTTTGGGACACCTGACAGGTCCCAGAAGACTACAAGACCATTCAGGAAGCACAGCGCTACTCGCGCATGCGCAGTGGGTACCCGGCTGCGATGCCACAAGCTATGACAGCCAGGTGCCCACACTGAAGATGCCGGCCTCCTGGAATACAGGACGGCCGGTGAAATGGGCTGCGGGGGACACACCACGGGACCGAGGGACAGGTAAGTGGCTGTTTTTTAAAAGTCAGCAGCTACAGTTTTTGACTTTTATTTTTTGACAGTGTGAGTGGAACTCTTCAAGTAGTGGATGTGTATAGAATAATTTTGGAGATAAAGGATATTTTTTTAGCGTCACTTTAAATTACATAACAAGGTTTATAAGCAAGGGATTAATTAGACATATTTGAAAATAATCTCTTCTAGCTGGAATTCCTCAGCCTGATGGTGCTCCCTCCTCTCCACATTTTCATAGGTTTGCTCAGCCAAGCTCAACCAATCCATAGATGTACCTCTTGGCAATCAGCCTGTGCACATATATGGTGGACTGCCCTTGTATATTTATGCCCATCTGTGGGGTGGTCACAAGATGCAAATATTCCAGAAACTCTTTTTCTAGTTGGACCCAAAGAAATTGAGAATGTAATACTCAAAAACTGATTCAAATATCAGGAAAACTCTGAGCTAGCTGCATTCATAAAATATTGATGGGCACTCAAGACTGCAGTAACACTTTGTAAATGTTTACTCAATTGCTCACAGTGTGTAACTGTTCTGTGTCAACTCCAAGAAAGTGCTGTTCATAGCAGACAATATAAGATACAAAATTATGAGAGTGAACATTGTCATGTGGGGGTTTTAGGATGATTATCCATAATATCATATCGATATTGCTTTTTGTGTATATATAATCAATATGATCACTGTGGAAAGAAACATCTCAATGTACAGCACAAGCTTACTTAAAGGCAAGTGTACATGAAAGTATTATATTAGGTATAGGTGGGCAGCACAGTGGAGTTTAGTACTTCTACCTTGTACTCATGGGGGTCTCAGTTCAAATCCTGGTCAGGACACTATTTGCACGGTATAAATAAAAACATCACCCACAGAACAATTCCTAATTAAATTAATTATACCCTCTGTGAAGAAGTGTAATAGAGGTTTGGGTAACTGCTGCTTTAATAGTGTGCATCGGACACCATATGGCATATATGTAGATTAAAAAAGCTGTGCTTACCCTAAACATACAATCACCATAAGTTAATGTATACAAAATTCATCCTGATGACATCCTGGATGTGACGAAATGCGTAGGTGGAGGAATTTCTGGTTACCACGTCATTTTCTTTCTTTGGAATGCACGCTGGCTCCTATGTGGATTGAACAAGCTTTGGTAGATCATTCCACCCCATTTTGTGACTGTAATCTTTTTAGTTTTATTTGATGATTTTAATAAACGGTTTGTTCTGAGGCTTCCTTCTCCTTTTTTGGTGTGATATGTAGCTAAGTACCTGAAATAAATAAATAAATAAATAAATGTGATATGAACATTTATTTATTTATTTATTTCAGGTACTTATATAGCGCCATCAATTTACACAGCACTTTACTTATATATATTGTACATTCACATCAGTCCCTAACCCTCATGGAGCATACAATCTAAAGTCCCTAACTCACATTCATACATACACATACTAGGGCCAATTTAGACAGGAGCCAATTAACCTACCAGCATCTCTTTGGAGTGTGGGAGGAAACCGGAGTACCCGGAGGAAACCCACGCAGTCACAGGGAGAACGTGCAAACTCCAGGCAGGTGGTGCCGTGGTTGGTATTCCAACCAGCGACCCGAGTACTGCCAGGCGGAAGTGCTAACCATATCGGACCCTGGATGATGGCTTAATTACACAGTGGGTCTGTGATGCATACGCATATTCAGTCTCAGTCTCTGCAAGGGACACAGGTAGTGACACAAACTGGAGTTGTCTGGAGTGGAGTTTACATTTACATTATGAAGAGTTGCAACACAACTTTTATTGCACATTTATTTGTACTTTTACACTTTGATCTGAGCTGTGTGTTGTGCTTTATGGACATTGGCACTTTTAATGACATGGTTACATATATTTGGTGTTTGTATATGCACACGGATGGTATAGGTTTATATATACATTTTGTAAAGATAACTTATTGGGATTGTATGTGTAGGGTATGAGCAGATTTTTTTAAAATCTATACACAGTATATACTATTTGCAGGCTGGTTACAATGGACACCCTATGCTTGCTCTAGTACTCCAGTTTCCTTCCACGCTCCAACAGACATGCTGTTGGGTTAATTGGCTCCGGTAAAAATTGGCCCTAGTATGTGTATGTATGAATGAGATCTAGGGACCTTAAATTATAAGCTCCTTCAGGGCAGGGACTGAATTGAATTTTCTGTATGTAAAGCACTGCATAAATTGCCAGCACACTATAAATGTCCTTGACAAGCAGAGCCACCCACTGGGGCTAATGTACTAAAGGCAAATAGACAGTGTAGTAGCTCCAGAGCCTAGTAAATGAGACAACGCTTTACTTTGAAAAGAACACCCAATCACATGCATGGAAAATAAAAAAAAACATTTTTTGCTTGCACATGATTGGATGATGGAAGTCAGCAGAACTTCCCTCATTTACTAAGTTCTGGAGAGAGAGACATCATATTACCCCTGTACAAATCATTAGTAAGACCTCATCTGGAATATGCAGTTCAGTTTTAGGCACCAGTTCACAAAAAGAACACTGGGGAACTGGAGAAAGTACAGAGAATGGCAACCAAATTGATAAGAGGCATGGAGGAGTGCAGCTACGAGAAAGTATTGCAGGAAATTATTTTTTCTCTCTTGAGAAGAGGAGATTAGAGGGGATATGATCAACATTTATACATACATCAGTGGTTCATATAGTGAACTTGGTGTAGAGGTATTCACCTTAAAGTGTTACTAAACCCAGGACCCTGTATCCACTATATCTGGTCTCCCACAGTATACAGAACATGGAAATGCAATTATTTTAGTAAATACAAACTGCTAAATACCTTTTTGTCATCAGCTGTTAGAGCAGTCTTGTGAATTATATCAGTGTCCAGCAAATCACTGGTTACAGCTTGTAGGAAGAGTTTTCAGTCTCTTCTAGGTAGATGCAGGACCCTTCACCTCTGTCTGGACAGTGCTGATTGGCCCTGTGCTGATCACATGCACTCTCCCAAGAAAAAATAACTCTTTAGCAATACACACCAAACTGAGCATGTGAAGCTTGCCCCCCAAGCCTCTGTTCTATCAAGAGATATTTAGGAAACACTGGAAGAAAGGGCGGATCAGAGAAGACAGGATCAAACATCCTTTTTACACAATGTGGAGGATTAACCCCTTAGGTTCCACAGTGAGTATAACAAGCATGCTTTACTGCATATACAGACTGATTTTACTGTTGTGGGGTTAGTAATACTTTAAGGTCACCACAGAGGACAAGAGGGCACTCTTTATGTCTGGAGGAAAAGAAAATTTAATCTTCAAATACGGAAAGGCTTCTTCACAGTGAGAGCTCTCCCGAGAACTAGTCCTGGCCAGCTCAGTAGATCATTTTAACAAAGGCCTGGATTCTTTCCTAAATGTACACAATATAACTGGATACTAACATGTATAGGTAAATTTGATCCAGAGAATATCCAATTACCTCTTGGGGGATCAAGAAAGACTTTTTTCCCCAGATAGAGCCTTCCTCTGGATCAACTGTAGGTATAGGATTGTGTATATAGGATTGTAAATTTGTTTCCCCTTTTATCGGTTGAACTAGATGGACTTGTGTCTTTTTTCAACCAGAATAACAATGTAACTGTACTTGCAAAGTGCACAGTCTATTTGTCTTTAGGAAATCAACCCCAATGTGTTTTTATATCAGTTGTGGTGGACTGATCCTTGGTAGTAAAACATATAATGAATGAATGCAAACTATAGTCAGGCTAAGTTTACACTTGCACCTAAACTGCCACGGCCCCAAAAAGCAATCCACACTTGGACAAGCCCAGATGATGCCCCCTCACTGCCTGTAATAACATAGTAAATGCCATAGCAATGAGCCACAGCTGCATGCATTTCACACAGCTGCAGGACATGCAGTGCATCCCATGTTTGTGCTACTGCCCAGCGAAAGTGACTTGAGCACTAATTTTTGTGGCAGGCATGAAGTAAAGCGTGGCAAATGTGGCATGTGAACATCCTTATCCGCTGCCTTTGCAGCTTAAGGGAGGGCACTTGTGAGGCGCTAAATATATGGCTCAACCACACCATTTTAACACCTCCCAACCACAAGTCTAAATGAGCTCCAACTCATAGCAACTAATAGGATTTCATTTTTCTATAGTCAAAAAGAACAATTCATTCTGGCTGGTTACTACGGGTTACTAACTTTGCCCATAGCCATAGCAGTATGCAAATGAACCTATATGGGAGCTTCAAATAGGAATATATGTGACCACACGAGGTCGACAATGTCACAAGCATTTTTGGTTTTTGGTTTAGATTTACCAAAAGCCATATAATAGGAGGTCATAACCTACCAACCCTTACAATTGTATCCAATTAGGTAGGCTCTTGCACTACATTTATTTCAGGTACTTATATAGCGCCGTCAATTTACGTAGCGCTTTTACATATATGTTGTACATTCACATCAGTCCCTAACCCTTAAGGGGTGTACAATCTAAGGTCCCTAACTCACATTCATATACAAGGGCCAATTTTGGCAGGATCCAATTAACCTACCAGCATGTCTTTGGCGTGTGGAAGGAAGCCAGAGTACCCGGAGGAAACCCACACAGGCACAGGGAGAACATGCATACTCCAGACAGGAGGTGCCATGCCTGGGATTCGAGCCAACAACCCTAGTACTGCCAGGCAGAAGTGCTAACCATTTAGCCACTGTGCTGCCCCCATAGTTGAAGGTAAATCTAAAGGAAATTGGGCAGAAATTGGACAGAAAATTGTATAGTGTATGGCCAGCCAATTTTCTGTTCAATTTCTGCCCAATTTCCTTTAGATTTACCTTCAACTATGTATTGCAAGGACCTGCTTAATTGGATACAATTGAAAGTGTTGTTTAGGTTTGACCTTATATTATATGGTTTTTTGTAAATCTAAAGCAATTTTCTAAAGACATTTGTATAGCGTATGGCTAGCCTTATGCAGGCCATAGACGGGTTGAAAATCGGCCGGAAAAAAAAAATCGACCGATTTTCGCACCGTTAATGGGTTAATTGGTCAGCCGTTTTTCGGGGTTTTGAGACATTTTTTTAATCGGTAAAGTTGGAAAAAAATCGGCCGATTTTGCTGATCGGATGATTTTAACGGCAATGATGGGCAAATCGGCCGATCGTTTTACCGATAAAAAAATCTGCGTATGAGCCGTGACCTGCAAGAAGAAGGAAAAAGAAGAAGAAGAAGAAGAAGAAAAAGAAAAAGAAGACGAAGAAGAATTCCAGTCCGCTATTATATTTGACATGAAAAAGTATTGCGGTTGCAACAATGTATCTATTTGTATCCGAATAAAAACATCTGTATCTGAAATGGATACAAATAGATACATTGTTGCAACCGCAATACTTTTTCATGTCAAATATAATAGTGGAGCTCTCTGCAAGGACAGAAGTAATTAAATGCCGGCTGTAGACGGGCTGAAAATCGGCCAATTTTGTTTACCGTGGTGGTAACGTTGGCCTATTGAACGACCGATTTTTCATTTTTTTTTTTTTTTTTTAAACGGACGGTTTTCGAACCCGTCTATGGCCTGCATTAGAGTCCATTTTCAATTTATGTAGAAACACTGACCACAGATGCAGAATTTTTCATTTTTAATTTATGCAGTTCAAAGCAGCACAAGATTACTGATCACAACACAGCTGTGTGCATGGGCTCATAATAAACTATGCTGCTGCATTCAGATCTGTACAAAACACATTTTTTATGCTCACATGCATAAGCCTTCATAGTCTGAAACCTGGAGGTGTACTCCATAAAAAGCATGAAGAGCAATAGAAATGAGCATCAACAGGTCAGGTTTTCAGTTTACATTTGTCAGGTCAGCTGAGATAAATTTTTATTGGTCATCATGGATTATTGCACCTGCACAATCTCAGTGTTCTTTATGGATTGGGTATGATGAAGACTTGGTGGTATGTTATGTAGAGTCACATTTCAATTATTCTCAAAGGCTAAATGTTGTGCAGACTTCTTTCCATTGGAAAATGCCATACAGTATACTGAGGATAATCTCTATGTGCAGGAATTGTGCTGCACATGGTGATCTGGATGAAGGGTCATTTTATTCATGGTAAATATGCTGTGTTTTTTTTAGTTTTCAGCAGTCACAGAATGGACATTATTGTTCATTTTTCCTCTGTCTACTTGCCAGAATTCCTGATCAAATTAGGCCTTGGTCTCTAGAAAGCAAAAAAAAATCTGGGAGAGAGGGGAGAGAATCCTTGGCGTTGGTCCCAGCGAGCAACTGAGCATGTTTGCATGACAAGATACTTAAAACTGGATTACATTTGAACATGAAATTGTGTTATGTCTAGCAAGAGACTATGAACAAAAATATATTTGCACAAAATGAAAAAAAATATTTAAAAATTACATAACTACAACATAACTATACATTGCTTTTACTGCTTTGTAGATTTACCATTTCTTTTTAGATGTCACAGAAACTTTACAGCAAACAAAACATGACACATAAAAGAATTATTCATACAGAGGATCCCTGCAGCTCTTTGGCTAAACTAGTCACCACTGGCAATGGGTTGTATATGGAAAGTTGATTGGTGTTCTATAGCTATATTAAAGTAGATGGACCCTAACTGATGACATTTAGTTTGCTTAACCACGTTAGCTCCGGAAGATTTACCCCCTTTCACAATCAGGCATTTTTTTACGATGCGGCGCTGCGTTACTTTAATTGACAATTGCGCGGTCATGCAACACTGTACCAAAATTAAATTGATGTCCTTTTTCCCCACAAATAGAGCCTTCTTTTGGTGGTATTTGATCACCTCTGCGATTTTTACTTTGTGCGATATAAACAAAACAAGACCGACAATTTTGAAAAAAAACAATATTTTGTATTTTCTACTATAAAACATATCCAACAAAAATTTTTTTAAAAATCATATTTTTTCCTAAATTTAGGACAAAATATGTTCTGCTACATATTTTAGCTAAAAATATCCCAGTAAGCATATATTGATTAGTTTGCACAAAAGTTATAGCGTCTACAAACTATGGGACATATACTAGAATATACTAGTATGAGGGCGATCAGCGACTTTATAGGGACTGTGATATTGTGGCGGACATTTTTTACACTGACAGACACTGATGCTAAAAATTTACACTGATCAGTGTTCTAATGACACGAGTTGCGAAGGGGTTAACATCTAGGGTGATAAAAGGGTTAAGTTTGTGCCTAGCTATGTACTTGGTGTACAGTAGGTGGTGCTGGTACAAGGGAAATTAAAGGATCGTGTTCCCAGGTCTGCTCTGACACAGGATCAATCAAAACATAGGCAGAGCTCTGTTGTTCCTCCATGCCTGACGATCTGTGGGTGCCAGCGAACATCTGTTAGCCAGGACTCGGAGATTGGCTGTGACAGTTCATGAGGCAGGAGTGCAAAATCGTGTATATATACGTGATTTTGCACAGGAGGCACGCTCTGTAGCAGTAAAACTGCTATAGGACAGCCTTCAAGTTTGTTAATCTATTACCACCCGCGTTACACAAACAGCATGTGCTTTAACACACTCATGCCAGCCATATGTGTCACTTGGCAGCTGATGTTTTTGTGTTTAGAGCACTCTCATCCTGCACTCCCAGCACAGAGATTGAGCTGTCAAAGACAGCTCTCGGTCTCCATTAACAAGAGTAGGACCGGCTTCCAGTCATGTGACCACCATGACAGTCAATCACAGTGGTCACATCATCATTAATCCTTCCTTCCCATGGGCATTTAAAACTGGTTGTAAACCTCAGACACATGAACAAAGCATATCCTTCTATATCCATAGTGTGTACTTGTCTCAATCCAGAGCACTGTCATTTCTGTCTGCTGTCTCATTCCTTATGCTATCAGCATGAGTCATTTCTGACAGGTTTTTCTGACACTAAGAGAAAAATGGTGATGGGGAGAGCACAGCCTGTGACTGACAACCTCAGCTCTGTTTCTGTGTGCTGTATGAAGGTGGGTGGGTGGGGGGGGGGGTTGTCCCTTCCCTCCAATCAGCTCTCAGAGTTCTCCTCACTGATGTAACTTCAGCTCCCCACCCCCTGCTTTTCAGAGCTGAGAGATCCTGTGTAAATTTTTCATTTTTAATGGATGTAGGAAAGACGACTGTAGACAAACAGGTACAACTTATGTAGGAGGATTTGTTTCATCTCTGAGGCCAGTCACTTCACTGGGTATATGGGAGGATTTACAACCACTTTAAAGGTTAAACTACACCTGGTAGTATAAAAACATTTTTAAAAAAATAAAATACCTGTTTGAAGATGTGAACCCTAGTAAACTGACATCAAGGCTGCATGCAAAATATCCCCATCTACATTGGATCTTTCTACCAGGAGCTACATAAAGTTCCAGCATAAAATATACTCGGTCTGGTGTGTATTTATGTGCTGCATATGGTGTTTAGAGGCGAATGCACGAAATTTAATTCTAGTGGCTAGAATACTCATTTGTTCTAGCCCAGCAATGGGCAAACAACGGCCCGCGGGCTGTATACGGCCCGGCGGACCTTTTAATCCGGCCCGCGGAGCGTGATACATTGGCTGTCAGGATGTGTGTAGGCGGGGCAGCATGACGAACGTGAGGGGAGCTAGGCTCCTCTCACAGTCCGCCCTGAAGACCGGAACGGCGCGGGAACACGGCGAGAGGAACGCGTGGAGCAAAGGTAAGTGAATTGACACAGGGGGGACTTGGCTTACTACTTGGAGGGGAATAGTACTATGGGGGATGAATTAATATGGGGAATTAATTACTATAGGGGGGATGAATTACTATATGGGGGATGAATTACTATGGGGGATGAATTACTATATGGGGGATGAATTACTATATGGGGGATGAATTACTATGGGGGATGAATTACTATAGGGGGGATGAATTACTATAGGGGGGGATGAATTACTATAGGGGGGATGAATTACTATATGGGGGATGAATTACTATGGGGGATGAATTACTATATGGGGGATGAATTACTATATGGGGGATGAATTACTATGGGGGATGAATTACTATGGGGGATGAATTACTATATGGGGGATGAATTACTATGGGGGATGAATTACTATATGGGGGATGAATTACTATAAGGGGGATGAATTACTATGGGGGATGAATTACTATGGGGGATGAATTACTATATGGGGGATGAATTACTATGGGGGATGAATTACTATATGGGGGATGATTTACTATATGGGGGATGAATTACTATATGGGGGATGAATTACTATATGGGGGATGAATTACTATGGGGGATGAATTACTATATGGGGGATTAATTACTATGCTTACTATGGGGGAATATTACTATACTTACTATGGATGACACATACACATCATTCATCTACTCTTGGTCCGGCCCCCGGGTCCAATATATGAACCCATTGCGGCCCTCAAGTCAAAAGGTTTGCCCACCCCTGTTCCAGCCACTAAAATGAAATTACGCGCATCTGTATGTTTATGTGTGGAAATTATGGCAGGGCAGGTGGATGAATGAAAGAACCACCTCCTCCATTTATAAAGCACTTTTGGAATTTTATACATTTTACAACTATACACCTTTTTAGGTGCTATAGGGATTTTTACAATAAGATCAGAAGAGTTACTCTAAGAGAAGTAGTCAAGAGTTAGGCAAATGATAAAAGTATCCATGACCAGCTCCAGTGTGATGAGGTCTCTGGGTAGAGTATAATATCTAGTTTTCTGAATTATCCAGATACAAGAGTCAATTGTCCCAATAATAGGGTGGTATTTGTGAGAGGCCATGAAGCAGCCGAAAAACCACAGAGAAAAAAAAAACTACAATAATATTCAATAATTTACAAGCAAAAGCGGTGTTTAGTAGGCTTACCATCGATTACAGTTGTCTTGGTATGTTGCTCCACTTGGATATTGCTGGTTATTTTTAACACACACTAGAAGAAAGTGATTGTGACAAGTCATTAGTACTGTAATACATTAATGTCTTCTGAAGTCAGCAATGACAATATTTCTTTGTATGTTTCATTAAAAGGGAATCAAGCAACACATACAAATTCAAGCCAAGCAATGGCATTGATTTACTAAAACTGCAGAATGCAAAATCTGGTGCAGCTCTGAATAGAAACCAATCAGCTTCCAGTAAAGCTTAATTGAAAAAGCTGAAGCTAGACGCTGATTGGCTACCATGCACAGCTATGCCAGATTTTGCATGCTCCAGTTTTATTAAATCAACCTCAATGTCTTTGTTGGGATACAGTGTTCATGTAATTTGTGCACCAACTACATCAGTATTCAGTAGAGATATATTTGTCAACCAGTAGAGGGCAGTGTTTATGAGTTTGTAGCTGCATCTATGGCAGAGGTCTCCAAACTTTCTAAACAAAGGGCCAGTTTACTGTCCTTCAGACTTTAGGAGGGCCGGAGTGGCCAATGGGAGTAGAAAATATCCCAGCATGAGTAGGAGTAAAAAAATTGCATAGTGCTTGTAGTTAGTGAAAGGGGGGGAATAGGAGGAATAGTGTCCAATCATTGGTATTAGTTGGAGGAAAAGTGCCCTATCGTTGGTATTAGTGGGAGGAATATTGCCCCATCATTGGTGACAGTGGAAGAAATGGTGCCCCATCATTGGTGACAGTGGGAGGAATGGTGCCCCATCATTGGTGACAGTGGGAGAAATGGTGCCCCATCATTGGTGTCAGGGGGAGGAATAGTGCTCCATCACTGTGTCAGTGGGAAGAATAGTGCCCCATCATTGGTGTCAGGGGGAGGAATAGTGCCCCATCATTGGTGGCCGTGGGAGGAATGGTGTCCCATCATTGGTGACAGTGGAAGGAATGGTGCCCTATCATTGGTGACAGTGGGAGGAATGGCGCCCCATCATTAGTGTCAGGGGGAAGAATAGTGCCCCATCATTGGTGTCAGTGGAAGAAATAGTGCCCCAGCATTGGTCTCAATGGGAGGAAGAGTGCCCCATCATTTGTTTCAGTTGGAGGAATAGTGCCCCATCATTGGTGTCAGTGAAATGAATAGTGCCCCATCATTGGTATCAGAGGAATGAATAGTGCCCCATCCTTGGTATTAGTTGGAGTAATAGTTCCCCATCCTTGGTATTAGTTGGAGGAATAGTGCCCCATCCTTGGTATTAGTTGGAGGAATAGTGCCTCATCCTTGGTATTAGTTGGAGGAATAGTGCCCCATCCTTGGTATTAGTTGGAGGAATAGTGCCCCATCCTTAGTATTAGTTGGAGGAATAGTTCCCCATCCTTGGTATTAGTTGGAGGAATAGTTCCCCATCCTTAGTATTAGTTGGAGGAATAGTTCCACATCCTTGGTATTAGTTGGAGGAATAGTGCCCCATCCTTGGTATTAGTTTGAGGAATAGTGCCCCTTCCTTGGTATTAGTTGGAGGAATAGTGCCCCATCCTTGGTATTAGTTTGAGGAATAGTGCCCCTTCCTTGGTATTAGTTGGAGGAATAGTTCCCCATCCTTGGTAGTAGTTGGAGGAATAGTGCCCCATCCTTGGTATTAGTTGGAGGAATTGTGCCCCATTCTTGGTATTAGTTTGAGGAATAGTGCCCCTTCCTTGGTATTAGTTGGAGGACTAGTGCCCATCCTTGGTATTAGTTTGAGGAATAGTATCTAATTGTTTATATCAGTGGGAGGAATTGTGCCCCATAGTTGATGCCAGTGGAAGAAATTGTACCTCCTTGACGGTATCAGTGGGAGAGATAGTACCCCTAGGGCTGCATAGAGCCAGGCAAAGGGCTGCATTCGGCCCACGGGCCACAGTTTGGAATCCACTGATCTATGGTATACTCTGTCTTTTCTCTGAATAAACTTTCCTATTTCCTAGTACAGTGAAGCAGAAAAGCACATGTGGGCTGTGCACTGTCTGTTCTGTAGGGCTGTATACAGAATTTCTAACAGTCTTCATGCATTTACTTTACCCAGTATACCTATCATGATACCAGAGGTAAAGTAGATAAACATACACATGCAGAATAAAAACACACACTGAATACACAGAAAAAGGTTCTAACACTGAGACAGCCAATCAGTGAGCATAATCCAAGTCTTGTAGCACAACAGCAAACTGAATTATATTGCAAAAATGTGCTTCAAGGTTGTACCTGAGTACCACCGACATGCCACTAAAAACTGCAGTATTTTGTATTTAGCAAACAACTGCTGTGGAAAAAGAGTTATCGTATTTCTGTGCCTTAAACTTAAAGTGGAGCTCCACCCAAAAGGGGAAGTTCCGCTTTAAGGACTGCTCCCCCGCTCCCCATTAAGGATTGGCACCTTTGGGGAGCGGGTACCTGTATTTGACAGGAACCTGCTCCCACTTCTGGTCGGACCGCCTAGGCGATCGGAAACGGAAGGTGTCCTCCCTCCCTCCCTCCCTGTAGTCTTTTGGGACATGTGACAGGCCCCAGAAGACTACAGGACCATTCAGGAAGCGCAGTGCTACTCGTGCATGCGCAGTGGGTACCCGGCTGTGAAGCCGCAAGCTGTCGCAGCCGGGTGCCCACACTGAAGAAGCCGGCTTCCTGGAATACAGGACGGCCAGTGAAACAGGCTGTGGGGGGACACACACCGCGGGACCGAGGGACAGGTAAGTGTGTGTTTATTAAAAGTCAGCAGCTACAGTTTTTGTAGCTGCTGACTTTTATTTTTTGACAGGGTGAGTGGAACTTTAAGGTGTTAGAAGGTTGCTGTTATATGGGAATAATTACTCCACACGACTCACTAGTATAGATCATTGGAAGCACTCCGCCATTTCCTTCTGCCGTGGAGAACTGATCTGAAACAGAGGAAGAATGAGTATGTACAGCCAAAAGGCTTGGTGCACTCCAACAGTCACTTTGCCTTGCTGGCCTTCCTTGATCACTGCCTGCAATGTTTGGGCCCTGCTAGAAGCCACAGGACCACTCACTTTCTGTGCTCCCTGTGGTACTCTCACCCTGGCTTCTAAACATCAGGAAAGTGTTGGAGATTTAACTGACAATTGCATGATCATGCAACACTGTACTCAAATGAATTGTTCCCACAAATGGAGCTTTCTTTCAGTGGTATTGGTAGTGATCGCCTGTGCATTTTCTATTTTTTGCGCTATAAAAAAAAAGACCGACAATTTTGAGAAAATAAAACAATATTTTTGACTTTTTGCTATTAAACATGTCCAGTAAAAAAAATTTAAAAATCACATTTCGACATAAATTTATGCCAAAGTGTATTCTGCTACATGTCTTTGCTAAAAAAAAACATGTGTAAATTAATTGGTTTACGTGAAAGTTATAGCGTTTACAAATGGAGGTATAGATACTGGGATTTTTTTTTAATTTTTAGTAGTAATGGTGGCGATCAGCGACTTATAGC
The DNA here is from genome assembly GCF_062004578.1 of Staurois parvus. NCBI lineage: Eukaryota > Metazoa > Chordata > Amphibia > Anura > Ranidae > Staurois > Staurois parvus. Next base: position 4,969,223 of record NW_028317941.1, read on the forward strand.
GGGACTGTGGGACTGCAGGGGAGAACTGACTTGGTGTCACTGACAGCCCCAGTGACACCAATACAGTGCTAATAAAAATCACTGACAGTGTACTAATGGCACTGGGCATGAAGGGGTTAACATGTGGGGTGATCAAAGGGTTAACTGTGTGCTTTGTGCCTTTTAACTTGATGTTTTGTGTTTGTGCTTGTAAGAACACTGCTTTGCATGGCTGTACTGTAGACAGTGCGCAGGAGCTGACAGGGAGGAGAACTGTTTTGTTTTGTTTACTAACAGTTCTTCCCCCACCCTCCCCCCTCGGAGATCCTCCGCAATCACCTGGCACCGGCGAGTAATCACCAGCTGGGACTCCAGGTGATTGACAGCCACGGCCGCAAATGGCGATGCAGGTAGGGCACGTGTGCGCCCCCTACCTGGAGATGCAAAATCATGTATATATACGCGATTTTGCGCACCACTGCCACCCTGTAGCAGTATTTCTGCTACAGAGCAGAACTAAAGCGGTTACAGTGGTTCTAAACCCTCAGATTTTGTAACTATTTTCCATTGCCAGTGGTATAAGCATATTTCATCCATGTTTATTTTTCACAGAAACTTTTTTTTCTGTTTTGTAACCTACCGATCTGAGGCTCTTCCTGCTTTACTTTCTCACAGCTTCCGTTTCACTGAGTGCACTTCCTGCCACTGCCTCACATAGAGTTAAGGACTACATGTCTTGACATGCGTTGCCCTACCGTGCATGCGCCTCCATGACCGTGCGCTACTGCACATGCGCCTCTGGGACTGCTTGACTGAGGACACACTGAACAGTACTCAGCGGATGCTCCTCCCAAGAGTCACACCCTGCCCCATAGCAGTGTTCTCTGCCCCCCACAAAATTTCCTCTGCTCCACATCCCCAAAGCAGTATCCCCTGTCCTTTTCTCATCAATATCCCCTTCCCCCCACTGTAGTTTACTGTGCCCCCTCCTCCCACAGAATCTCCTGTGTTTCCCCTCCCACAGTGTCTCCTAAGCCCCCCTTCCACAGTGTCTCCTAAGCCCCCCTCCCACAGTGTCTCCTTTGCCCCTCCTCCCACAGAGTCTCCTGTGTTCTGCCTCCCACAGTGTCTCCTTAGCCCCCCCTCCCACAGTGTCTCCTTAGCGCCCCCCCCAGTGTCTCCTTAGTGCCCCCTGCTCCCACGGAGTCTCCTGTGTCCCCCCTCCCACAGTGTCTTCTAAGCCCCCCCTCCCACAGTGTCTCCTTAGCCCCTCCCCCCAGAGAGTCTCCTGTGCCCCCCATCCCACAGTGTCTCCTAAGCCCCCCTCCCACAGTGTCTCCTTAGCCCCCCCTCCCACAGAGTCTCTTGTGTCCTGCCTCCCACAGTGTCTTCTTAGCCCCCCCTCCCACAGTGTCTCCTTAGCCCCCCCTCCCACAGTGTCTCCTTAGCGCCCCCTCCTCCCACAGAGTCTCCTGTGTCCCCCCTCCCACAGTGTCTCCTAAGCCCCCCCTCCCCACAGTGTCTCCTTAGCCCCCCCTCCCACAGTGTCTCCTTAGCGCCCCCTCCTCCCACAGAGTCTCCTGTGTCCCCCCTCCCACAGTGTCTCCTAAGCCCCCCCCACAGTGTCTCCTTAGCCCCCCTCCCCCCAGAGAGTCTCCTGTGTCCCCCATCCCACAGTGTCTCCTAAGCCCCCCTCCCACAGTGTCTCCTTAGCCCCCCCTCCCACAGAGTCTCCTGTGTCCTGCCTCCCACAGTGTCTCCTAAGCCCCCTTCCCACAGTGTCTCCTTAGCCCCCCCTCCCACAGTGTCTCCTTAGCGCCCCCTCCTCCCACAGTCTCCTGTGTCTCCCCACCCACAGTGTCTCCTAAGCCCCCCCCACAGTGTCTCCTTAGCCCCCCTCCCCCCAGAGAGTCTCCTGTGTCCCCCATCCCACAGTGTCTCCTAAGCCCCCCTCCCACAGTGTCTCCTTAGCCCCCCCTCCCAAAGAGTCTCTTGTGTCCTGCCTCCCACAGTGTCTCCTTAGCCCCCCTTCCCACAGTGTCTCCTTAGCCCCCCCTCCCACAGTGTCTCCTTAGCGCCCCCTCCTCCCACAGAGTCTCCTGTGTCCCCCCTCCCACAGTGTCTCCTAAGCCCCCCCTCCCCACAGTGTCTCCTTAGCCCCCCCTCCCACAGTGTCTCCTTAGCGCCCCCTCCTCCCACAGAGTCTCCTGTGTCCCCCCTCCCACAGTGTCTCCTAAGCCCCCCCTCCCCACAGTGTCTCCTTAGCCCCCCCTCCCACAGTGTCTCCTTAGCGCCCCCTCCTCCCACAGAGTCCCCTGTGTCCCCCCTCCCGCAGTGTCTCCTAAGCCCCCCCCCACAGTGTCTCCTTAGCCCCCCTCCCCCCAGAGAGTCTCCTGTGTCCCCCATCCCACAGTGTCTCCTAAGCCCCCCTCCCACAGTGTCTCCTTAGCCCCCCCTCCCACAGAGTCTCCTGTGTCCTGCCTCCCACAGTGTCTCCAAAGCCCCCCTCCCACAGTGTCTCCTTAGCCCCCCCTCCCACAGTGTCTCCTTAGCGCCCCCTCCTCCCACAGTCTCCTGTGTCTCCCCACCCACAGTGTCTCCTAAGCCCCCCCCACAGTGTCTCCTTAGCCCCCCTCCCCCCAGAGAGTCTCCTGTGTCCCCCATCCCACAGTGTCTTCTAAGCCCCCCCCACAGTGTCTCCTTAGCCCCCCCTCCCCAGAGAGTCTCCCGTGTCCCCCCACCCACAGAGTCTCCTGTGTCCCCCCCTCCCATACTGTCAGCCCCCCCCACACACACGCAGTGTCTCCTGTGTCCCCTTCATATCACGCACACAGTGATGCCTCAGTGATAACAGATGTATGAATGAACTAAATCTCACAGGATTTCAGTAAATAATGCATAGCTCTGTATCTGCCTCTTTGCTTACATTACACGTCATCTGTGGTGAAAACAAATTCTTCCCAAGACCTTGCAAGATTTTTTGCTTGAGGTGATTGTAGCCGTATTAGTGCACTTGCGACAGAAACAATGGAGTACTGTCTGTGATACTTTTTTATTTGCACTAACATACAATTTTGAGGACAAGCTTTCGGGGTATGTCCCCTTCTTCAAGGTCCAGGCAGTACTACACAACGTTTTAGCAGAATATTAGAAGAGATGTGGGGGATGAAGAAAAAAAAAAACAGAAAGAAACACACACAAACAGATGTACACAGCAATGGTTAAAAGACTAGGATTCGACTAGAGATAAAACACAAAGATTTTTTGAAACCTTGTAGGCTCCTACAGTTTACACACAAGATCTCCATGGAAGGTACTGATAATTTAACCCACCCAGGGTGCAGCTGGGAGGCACAGGCTATGTCACCAGCACCTCTGAATACCAGGAAGGGAATACATTAAAATGTAGATGTTAAACAAAAAAAAAATCTTTAAATTTACACATTATGCCAACATGTTTATAGATCAGCAAGAAGAGATACATGGGATTTTTACTTTTAACCTCCCTAGCGGTCTGATTATGTCCATATTTCTGTGCTGAAAGCGGTACATTTTTTTTGCATGGAAATATGTAGTTTTTTATTGTAGGCCTGTAATTTTTAGGAATAACTCACTGAAATCTGTCCGAACAAGAGTCTAGTAAACATTCCGGGTAGGATAAAACTTGAAACACGAAATCATAAATTATAATTTAATAAATAATAAAAATAATAATATAATAATAAAAAATTTACTTCAATAATATAATCAAACCAAAAACTTTGAAATTTGAAATATAGTGCCAAGTTCGCACATCACTGAGCAAAGTAGCAAAATCGTTTTCAGTGTCTGATGACGAATTTCCCCCACGAATCATTATCACTCATTTCTGCAAGTGATTCTAATTTACTATCTCTGTTCTCTAGCTGGTTTAAAACCGCTTTCGACCTAAAGGGACGCTTTTTGGACGCCATGGACTTTTCTAAGTTTCCAGGCAGAAAGAACAGTCAAAATGCAGGCAGGGCACAGGACAAAGCATTAGGAACAAAATGTATGTGAAATGGTTTTAAACAGTAATGTTTTACAATGTTATTTTAGTTTATTAGAAAATGAAATTTTTTAAAATTTTTAAATTTGCCGCCGGTTCCGGCCCCCGTACGTCCCGTATGTCCCGACGCTCGCAGGGACCAGAGCACGGAAGCCGGATGTCGGCCGGAGGAGATGGTCGGGGACGCTGCAGGGGATGCATCGCGGGAGCGAAGGACAAAGTAAGCGCTGCAGGGAATCCCTGAGCAACACCGCAGAGTAATCCCAAGTGTAGCTCGGAGTTACTGATTGTGGTACTGGAACTTTACCTCGAGCTACACTCCGGAATACCTCCAGGGAGGTTAAAACAACTAATCAGCAATTAGGTTTCATTGTTTTTACTGGACAAATGAATAAGTAAATGCAGACTGTTTAATTGCTATGGGTTCCAGCACTTTGTCCATAGTCATTTACCCTCTGCACTGCCTTACTGAATACGTCTGGATGTCTACATTTTGATTTGCAACTAAAATGCAGCCTCGTCATCACCACTGACCATGCTGAAAAATACATGCATCCGTACACTCACAAACCACAAGCAAAAGAGGAGAACTTTGCATGTCATGGATGCTTGAATTCCAGACAGAAGACAAGTTGATGTTAGAGGGAAGATAAAGCAAGAACCAATAATTGTCAATGGTTTTAACCCCATGAGTGAATGCAGACAAATTGTATATATAGACGAGTGCTAGAAATAAATGAGTGAAAGCTGCTAGCACAAAAGGTATCAACACCTGTAAAATACATGGTATAAAAGTGCAGCGCTTATATATTAAGTGATGTCAAGTGAATCAATACAAAGTGAGATAAATACAATGGAAATGCAAAAGAGTCCGTCAAATATAAATGGAAAATAGTGTCTGTGGGACTACAAGGCACAGCAACCTCGGAGAAAAGCAAACTATGATTCAGATCCAGTGAAGAGATCCACCACCGCTGTTAAATGTAAACTCACCAGAAAGCTACTGGTATATATCATATATGTAGATCACATCAAAGAGCCAAAGAGAAATGCACTGGACTGCTCCGCCACAGGTAAACCGAAGGAAGGACCTCTTCCTAGAGAAAATAGCTCACCACAGGAGCCAAGAAGTGGTGTATAGTGTAGTATTTTATTGTAATAAGAGTAGAAACAATCCACATGGAATGAGTGTAAAATACATGTAAAAACACAGTACCAAAATGGCCACCGCTCCGAGCTACGGCGTGACATCAGCAAGGGTGGCTCCTTCCGACGCGTTTCGTGCAAAAGCATGTCTTCTAGGGTGGATCTCTTCACTGGATCTGAATCATAGTTTGTTTTTCACCAAGGTTGCTGTGCCTTGTAGTCCCACGGGCACTATTATCCATTTATATTTGACGGACACTTTTGCATTTCCATTGTAATTATTTCACTTTATTGGTTCACTTGACATCACTTAATATATAAGTGTTGCACTTTTATACCATAGGTTTTAACCCCATGGAAACAGAAGGTAATACATAGAGAAAACTGTACAAAGTCTACTTGATTTACTAAAGGCAAATAGGCTGTTCACTCTGCAAGGAAAGTTGAACTTTGCAAGGGATTTTTCTCTCTAGTTTAACGAATAATTTGAAGATGTGGTGACTTCCATCATCCAATCATATGTAAGAATAAAACGTTTTTTTTTTTTTTCCTTGCATGTGATTGGGTATTTTTTTCAGACTGAACTTTCACTGCATTCATTAAGCTCTGGGAGAAAATGCCCTTGAAAAAGTAAACAGCTTATTGATACATCCATTAAATCCATCATGATAATGGTATTATTGCTCTTACCTTTTTGAATATTTACTGGAGGGCTAATGTGTAAACAAAACCCCCAGAAGTCAGGGCAGCAGTCAGACACTGTTCGATTGCAGAACAGATCGCAGTAGCAGATGGTATCCAAATAGGGCACTGTACAGGCATCATCTCTTCCTGGGCAGCAAGAATTTCTCTTTTGACAATATGAGCCACCTGGATCTCTAATTCCAAGAGTATGAAGTCCTGGGGCCAGCTCGCGTCGGGTGCGAGACCTACGGGCCGTGATGTCTTTAATCACACCAATGCACAGCAAAACCGAAGCGAAGAAAAAGAGCCTCATCCTTGGATATTGCTGTCAAAGTTCCTGTAAGGAGATGAATGATAAGATGCTGTTGTCAGTAAAGATTATTGCCTAAAGGTCTTCAATGTTCAAAGAGGAATTAAGATTCCCAGTTAAATTCCCATTAGGCAACATAAGGAAAGTTACATTTTCATCACAACAAAGAATAAAACGAATACAAATACTACTTTGCTATCCTAAATAATTATTAATTAAAGGCTAAAGGTTTTTACTTTAATGAATTCTCTGCATTATGGTAAAATATTCACACCACTGCACTTAATATTATTAATACAACCACTGTAAGCAATGCAACATCCAAATAAAAGTGCTCTAGTGCAGTGTTTCTCAACATTTTTTCACTCAAGGCACCCTTGAAAATTATGGACAGTCTTGAGGCACCCTTTAAAATTATGGACAGTCTTGAGGCACCCTTTAAAATTATGGACAGTCTTGAGGCACCCTTTAAAATTATGGACAGTCTTGAGGCACCCTTTAAAATTATGGACAGTCTTGAGGCACCCTTTAAAATTATGGACAGTCTTGAGGCACCCTTTAAAATTATGGACAGTCTTGAGGCACCCTTTAAAATTAAGGACAGTCCCGAGGCACCCTTTGAAATTATGGACAGTCCCGAGGCACCCTTTAAAATTAGGGACAGTCTTGAGGCACCCTTTGAAATTATGGACAGTCCCGAGGCACCCTTTGAAATTATGGACAGTCTTGAGGCCCCCCTTTACAATTATGGACAGTCTTTAGGCACCCGATTCTAAAATGGGGTGCCTCAAGACTGTCCATAATTCTAAAAGGGCACTCCATTCTAAATGTGAAAAGTTTTATATAAGGCAGCAACATCCATACATGTAGGACACCCGACATTAGAGGTGATTTATTCTTCCAAAGCAAATACACTTTTTGGAGGGTCCAACTAGGATGCTGAGCAGGCAGCTGACATCCTCCTTATCAACTGATGATGTCATTGGTTGTCAGGAAGCCGTCAGCAAGAAGGCCCTAATGGTTCACTGTGGCTGTGGCTTTGTGTAACTGAAAGGCAGGCTTGCATACAAGTTTTGGGCAATTTTTAGACATTTTGCCAAGGCACCCCTGGAGAAACCTCAAGGCACCCCAGGGTGCCTGGGCACCCTGGTTGAGAAAGGCTGCTCTATTTCTATAACTTATATCAAATAAATTAAATAAATAACTATATAAATAAATACAAAACATCCAATTCATGAAAGTGAAAAATAAAAATGAACTTTGAGTCCCATATGAGAGTCCACCATGCAACTGTGAACAAGTCTTTGTTTTACTACATCACCATGTGATTAAATGAAGATTTCACAAGTGTCAACGTAAACTTCATGCCAGTGACACCAAGTGCTCCAAACAGATCCAACCCCAATTTAGTGACACTCAGCAAATGTAATGGCTTATCTCACATTGATAAGCAACAGCGCTTGTGGTGAATATCATTCACGATCAAGACTCTTCCTCCTTAATGGCTGTGCCCATCGGCAATCAAATGCTCATATAATGGTAGGAAATCCTCACACTCTTTGCTCCTGCAGAGTGCAACTGCACTTTGCAAAGTGCACAGTCTATTGGTCTTTAGTAAATCAACCCCAGTAAGAGCAGCGGGAGCCATTGACTCCTGCTGCTGTCAATTAAATAGGGTGAGGAGGGAGCAGGGGAGAGCTGGTCAATAGACACAAACAACACGGCTCAGGATTGAGCCCACATGTATGCTATCATAGGAAGTGGCTTCCTATCTTGTCACATGTAGAAGAGGAGGAGCTGATAGCACCGGCGGGAGACCCAAGAAGAGGAGAATCGCGGCTGCTCTGTGCAAAACCATTGCATAGAGCAGGAAAGTATGACATGTTTGTTATTTGAAAAAAAAAAAGAACCTTTACAACCACTTAAGAAAAAATGTCAAATTGTGGCAACTTGCAACACCCTTGTAATACTGCTGAGACAAACGCCGTCTGAACTTGCTGACTTCTTCATTTATCTTAGTGATTAAGAAATCTCTGCTGGTAAGCAGGCACATATTTCTGCCCAGATTTTCTGAATGTTTATTGCTATGGAGGAGAGAGTGGGGAGAGCAGGATGATACCTATGGTGTTGTATATCTCTAGGGGAGAAAGAAAATGCATTTGTCAAAAAAAAAAGAAAATCCCAAAAAGTTCATTCGGCTGTGGAGCCTACAGCTATAAGGCACTTCTATGCTTGCAATGGGATCCAATCTGATAGATCGGGTTACAATTATCTCATGTCTATAGTCTTTCATGAATGGGGACCAGTTATAAAAATCAAGTGATCTGCATCTGCATCACTTCTCTGACCTTTTATTGCAATGGCGTATAAGGTTGAAAAATGACAAGTCTATCCAGCTGTGTGTGTGTTTTTGTATTCAATAACAGTTCCCAAAGCCTTGTAAATTATAATCTCCAGGGAAGATATCTAAAAGTTTTTGAAGTTGCTCATACCCCTAGCTAGCTATATCACTTCCTGGTGAAGGGTTTTCCACTGCTGTACTGCTCTAACAATAAAGAATACCTTCTAGATTCTAAGCTTAAACCTCCTTTCTTCTAACTGCAAATGTTGACCATGTGTCTTCATCAGGTACCTTAGAGTAAGCATGTTATTACAGTTATTGGAGTCGCCTTTGAAATATTTGAACATTTTAATTTATTGCGGACCACGTAACGCATGCATTATATGTGGTGGCAAGGATGATGGGTTTTAACACACATCAGCTGCACTGCATCCACAGTGGTATGCGTATGTATACTAAGAGTATGCTCACTGACAGCTCTCAGTCAAGGCTTCGGACTGGAAGTCAGCGGGATGGGTTCCCAATTATGTGACTGCTCTGAAGGTGGAATGCAAGTGTACAATCCAAACGCACATGCCTGATGAATGGGTCCTGCAAGACTCCGAAACGTTGCCTTGCTGTAACTATGTGACAGTTTATTAAAACTTTTGGACCCATATTGGTGATCCTCAGTGTGCCGGTGATACTCTCCCTTGCCATGAAGGTGGATCACAGTGATCACAAGTTAGATAAGCTGCACTACCTAGTCAATAAAGCACACTTAAAGCAAACTATACCGTTCTCTCCAGAGCTGTAATGTCCTAGAGTTCCCTGCCAGCCACTGATGTATTGTTTAGTGGCTCTTTAAGGGGTCAAAGTGACAGTGTTTGCTGGTAATAACAAATTAAATTATACAGGGAAATAAATTCAGCACAGGATGTAACCATTTTATAGGATAACCTTAAAGCAGAATTCCAGGCAAACATTTTGTTTTTGCCCATGCAGTGCGGCTGTGCCTGCACTACATGGGTTTACTGCTTTGCTATAGGGGAGAGGACAGCAAAGCTATACTTACCTGACCCGCCAATCCTCCCCGCACAAGGCCTGTCCCTTCGGCTCCTGCCCCCCTCCACCCCCCTCCGCGGTCCAGAAGTCTTGCAAATGGACTGTTCCTGACGTCACCACACTCCATAAATAGGACCAGTCCACTGCTGGACCATGGTGGAGTGCAGTTTTTCAGATGAGCGTTGTACTCACCCCTAGAAGAAAAGAGCAGTTGATCCATGTAGTGGGGACACAGCCCCACTGCATGTTAAAAAAAAAATTTTTGAACTGGAGTTCTGCTTTAATATAACAGTTGGGCAAGCCACATGACACATAAGGTTCAACACTGTAAAATGTAAAGTAATGGACTTGGGTGCCAAATATACACATGCAAAATACACATTAGAAGTGGCTCTCCTGGGACAATCAATGGTAGAAAAGGGTCTGGGGGTGTTGCAGATTACAGACTCAGCAGTAGCATGCAATGCGTTACATAGTCAGAAAGAGGTTAATTCCTCCCTCAAATTTTACAGGTTTATCTGCTTTTTTTGTCCAAAAAAAGATGAAAGTAAGAATTTGCCAGGGTGGATAAAAATTGATGATTTTATTACAGGTAATTATATAGCGCCGTCAATTTACGCAGCGCTTTACATATATATATTGTACATTCACATCAGTTCCTAACCCTCAAGGGGTGTACAATCTAAGGTCCCTAACTCACATTCATACATATACACAATAGAGACAGTTTAGAGAGAAGCCAATTAACCTACCAGCATGTCTTTGGAATGTGGGAGGAAACCCACGCAGGCACAGGGAGAACATGCAAACTCCAGGCAGGTGGTGCCGTGGTTGGGATTTGAACCAATGACCCTAGTACTGCCAGGCGGAAGTGCTAACCATTTAGCCACTGTGCTACCCTATTTTTTAAATCAGATTTTTTAAATTTAAATCGGATTTTTTTGATATTTATCAAATTTTTTTTAATAAAATGCTTTTGGAGTAAAAATATATCTAATCTACTTTTCTATCTAAGATACATGAACAATTTAGTTTGTTCAGCGTGAAATGGAGCTTAGTTATGTAGCATGAGGCTGTATATTCTGCAATATTTACATTTTTGCTAAACTCTTTCAATGAATCCAAGCTCTGCAAGCTAAGATAACATGCACTGCATTGAGGCATTCACACAATTTCACAGCAACCATGAGAAAAAACATGAAATAAAAGAATTTGAGTAGTTTCTAGCTATGTGTGATTAAGCTATTAACCTAAAATCGGTTCTGATATCGCTGTTTTACTAACCTGACAGCTTATTATTCTAAAAAGGAAACCTTCATTTGGTTTGCAAATATGAAAGATTCTAACTACCAGCAAGAATGAGTCGGATTCCTTACATTAAAGAGCACCTGTCATTTTAGATCCATCATGGCAGCGCCTGTTAGCGGGCATCCACTCACCTGCTGCTGCCACGTCCTTCACCTTGTTGTGTCACTGCTGCATCACCAGCCGTCCCATTAAAGTGAATGGGACTGTCGGTGAGTCAGATGAGGAGCCGCTGCAGGACAGAGATGACAGTTGCTCTTTAAATATGATGATTTAAATTGAGCCTTTTCACTACTGATTTAAATCATGATTTACATCAACTTGATTTAAATCAAATCCACCCTGGAATTTAAATTTGCAAATTTGTGTGGAGTCCCTAGATATATCAAAACCATGAATGTATTTTATATGTACATTTAGCCTTTGAAACAAAAAATTGCACAAGTATAATGCCCAGACAGTGCTAATAAAAATCAATGTTTGGAAGAGTAGAATGAATAAGCCTGGTTAGTAGAATCATTCCACTGAAGCCCTCAGGACATGTTTAGCAGGTGGAACGCTTTACATTCCCTTACTGTACAAAACAGGTGAAAATATACAGTTCTGCCATATTTCAGATCTACAAAAAATTTCAGTTTTTTTTTTAATATTGCTGGTTGTTGCTGTAGTATTGGATATTAATACTATGCTAGAAGCTAAAGGTACACAGGCTACCCGAGCATCAAAGACAGTATATCCTGACATCTGGAAGCCACAGGTGAGCTCCTAGAATGTGAAGAATGACAGGTAGCTCCAGCCAGGCAATGATCAGCTTCAGGGCAATCAGTAACCTTCAGCAGAGGTCTAACATACAGACATGTATACAGCCTGCAAAACATAAAACCCAAATGACTGCACATACCTTGTGTAGAGAAGGCAGTGGGACTTTAAAGTAATAGTAAACCCTAGCTGAATGACAGTTAGTTTCCGAAGGCATTGTGTAGCATTAAAAAATATGAACAAATTAACATACCGGTACTATAAATCAGAATTGTGCTAATCATAGACATGTGTGTAATTATAATCCAACATCACTACATAACAGTCCTTCATATAAATGTCTGTGACTAAAACTGTGAAACAATCCACAATCCACCAATCGTGATCAGGTCCACAAAGACAGTTCAATTCGGTTCATAGTTTTAATGAAAGCTAAAAATGTGAAAACTACTTTTGAAATGCATGAATGATTGGGTTTAGATATGCTTTAACTATAAGTCAAACCACAGTGGTCCTTTCACTATACCCAGCTTAAACATGCTGCAGAGGCACAATCTGGGCTACATAATGTTCAATTGAACAATTCTAAGTTAGAACATGCCCTACTTTGTCCTGACCACCCCTGACTCATTTCCACTTACTATACACTATTACAGGATAGACCATCCTCATGCCTTGTTGAGGACGTTCCTGATCTTTCAGCTGATATCTGGGCAGAAGTATTTAATTCCCATTCCTCCACAGTAATCTCCACCAGTGATAGACTCACAGCTGAGATATTTACATACCTGCCATAAATGTGATAAGGAACCTGGTGGTTTTTTGCATATGCTATGGAGCTGTGACACAATCAGACCTTTTTGGTCGCAGGTCAGGGCATCCTTTACTGATACCTTTGATTTACCTAATGTATGCTGTCCCAAGTGGTGACTCCTTGGTATCTTTGAAGATGACTCCTAGGTTACCAAGCATTTCCTTCGTCCCCTGTTTTATTATGCTAGGAACGTGATTGTTCTAAATTGGACCCACACTAAAGTGCTACATATTGGTTTATGGAGAAAAATTACCAATCAACTCCACCCCCTTTACAAACTAATATATGATGCTAGGGGGTGCCTGAGGAAATTTTATAAGATCTGGGGCCCTTAGCTAGATACCAAAGATACCAGCGATTCTTTGCTCTCAATGATTTCTGAGCCAAATGGCTAAAACCCTGAGGTGCTTTTTATCCTTTTTTATTATATTTGTGTTATGTATCATTATATACTATTCTGCCTCTAGCCACTATGGTGTCCTTTTCTCATGCAGCGGTAAATGACCTCTGCTCAGTTCTCCGGCATTCTCGGAGAAGACAGTTCTCCTCTGAATGCCTTTTTATGAAGCGGTGTAGATCAGTTATCCAAATGAAGAGAGAACCGATCTACAAGCAATTTCAACGCTGGAAAACGGCTGCTTTTACTATAATCTCACAAGATTACAGTAAGATATCAGTCAAACACCATTTACTAAGCAGTGGTAAATTATCGCTGCTTTGTTTGCGGTTTCTCCGATTCTCCAGCTCTGGGCTGGAGAATCTGGAGGGAGAACACAGATCGCCAGTGAAGGGCTGACATCATACACTGGCCATTTGTGTGCTGAGATGATCAGTGGAGAACATGTTCTCCGCTGATCATCGCTGTTTCCTAAACCACTAATGATCGGAGATCAGCAACGATCCTCAGGATTGCCGCTGCTCTCTTTTTTATAAAAGGACACCTATACTGTTTGGGGAAATTGCAAACACAGTTTGTATTTTTACTACACACATAGTATCTGAGATCATAAAGGCTTAGGCCTTCACTGGTTGATGTTCTGTTAGGATTTACCATACGGGTATGGAAAAGCTAGTCTTTTCCCAGTGTTTTGTTTGTTTTTGTTTATATAGTGCTTGACATTTGTCTAACTATATATTCACTTAGGTCCACCGGATGCTGGAAGACTTCTTTCCAGAAACCACATTATGTATACGGTTTCTTGTATAGAATACTAATTGTCTATACTTACACTTAATGTGATGCAGTTCTACTTGTATTCCCATTTGTGATATACTCTCAAACTCAGTTAAAAAAAAAACTAAACTATAAGTCAAACTTTTACACCATTATTTTTTACCTTGTTTCGTGGTCCAAATTGTGTACCAATTTCACAAAAAAGGGCTATTTATCGAGTATGTTTTGTGTTTCTTAAAAGGTCCTGAGAAAACAGTTCCTAGAAGGCAGCAGAGTATTGCACAAAATGGCCCATATCAGAAAAATGATGCACCAATCTAAAAGTGTATTTACAGAAGCAACCACAGTCTAATGAAATGTCGATCATATGGGTATAAAATTGTGGATGGTGCTTTACATTGATGGAGCAGAGATAAAATGAGCTACATATACAGTAACTGCCCATGTATAATATACCTGTCCTGCACTGGACACTGGGTGAAAAAGCAATCATATGAGAGTCTGATCACTTGTACACAGTCATTAACCTTTGTACATTGGGACCTTTACATTTCAATTAAGGAATTCTGACTTTAGAAGTACTTCATATTGTCAAGACAAATATAGTGATAACCACACTCTGACCAATATGGAATCCCTGAATCATAAAAGGAAGGCAGAGGTCAGTCTGTCAGCCACACCTGGTTACAAAAGCAAAACTCGTAAATGGTTTCTATGTAATGTTCTTATACTGTAAAAAAAAAAAAAGCTGCTCTAAAGGTGTAATCCTCAGTGGGGTCAATTCACTAAAGCAGGGATCTCCAAACTTTCTAAACAAAGGGCCAGTTTACTGTCATTCAGACTTTAGAGGGGTCGGATTGTGGCCAGTGGGAGTAGAAAATGTCCTGGCATTAGTGGGAATAAACAGTGTTCCATCAGTAGTGTCAGTTAAAAGAATAGTGCCCCTTCGTTGGTGTCAGTGGGTGGCATAGTGTCTCATCGATGGTGTCAGTGGGTGGAATAGTGCCCCATCGTTGGTGTCAATGGGTGGAATAGTGCCCTATCGATGATGTCAGTGGAAGGAATAGTGCCCCATCCTTGGTGTCAGTGGGTGGAATAGTGTCTCGTATCAGTAGAAGGAATAGTGCCTGAAGGGCCAGATAGAAGTAAGCTAAGGGCCACAGTTTGGAAACCACTGCACAAAAGGATTCCGCATGCGATATGGTCATGTGACTAATTTTTTGGAAGTAGCATATGAGATAATAAAACGAGTCAATTCATCAAGTAAAATATCAAAAGGGAGGTAAATACCAGAAAAAAAAAAAAATCATTCAAGTCAATTCCCTAAAAAACACACACTGGTAATTTATCACCTTGTGTAGGCAGAAGGTATTTTCATAATAAACAAAATAACAATGAGGGGATGCATGCGCAGTGGGCACCTGGCTGTGAACCCGGCCTAGGCGATCGCAGTGGAAGTGGGAGCGGGTACCTGTCAATTTCGGGTACGCCATCTAATATTTGAAACTTGTATGTAGCTTCCAATCCTGCCTAGTCACTGTAGCTGTGTAGGCATCATACAACAGCTTAGATATTTAGAAGTTTGTTTTGAGACTCTTACATACCTATTTACATTTATGCGTGTGTATTTTAATGCGTGTTGACTCCCATTTGGAGGTACATCAACAACATGGTGTGTTGGTTCTTCATTTCTGACCAGCCTACCACGCATTAGAATGCATCTGACTTATCTTTTGCAAATGTACCACAACAAAGGGTATGCGTAAATATATACTGTGGCTAGTATATAACAGTACATACCACTGGAGGGCCAGCTGTGTTGTACACTGCACTGATGTGCATTTGAGACCACTGGAGGGCCAGCTGTGTTGTACACTGCACTGATGTGCATTTGAGACCCATTCAAAATGTATGGATTGCTGCCCAAAATGCACGCAAAATATGGGGGAGATTTACTAAAACTGGAGCACTCAGAATCTGGTGCAGATGTGCATGGTAGCCAATCAGCTTCTAAATCTGGCTTGTTCAATTAAGCGTTGGCAATAAAACATGGGAGCTAATTGATTTCTATGCAGAGCTGCACCAGATTTTGCACTCTCCAGTTTTTGTAAATCCCCCCATATGTGCTACCTAAATTCGTTATTGGTTACTCATAACTATTAATTTTATTATTATTAATATTATTATTAATACTAATAACAAAAAGTCTTTTTTTTGGTTAGATGGTCTGTCATTCAAGATGCCTGCATGTTTCATATACAAAAAAAGTGCCTATTAATTGGGTCATTATTAATTATTTTCCTTTCAATCCATATTTAGGAGGCAGCAGAGTTGTGCTACAGCTTGTTCATATCATGTGAAAAATTACGTCCATGCCCGTTCAATAAATCTTCATGGTCTGATGAACCTTTTATGACTCATACATCACAGCATAAAATACAGTTATTATTCCAGTACATCAGTGCTCTGGGCTGTGAACAGTGGACTGGGTTCTGGTGAATGAGCCAAGCAGCTTTCTAATCAAGCCCTTCCATCATAACTGATATGTTCAACATTAAATCCCAACTCCAGGCAACAGTGGAAAACGATCAGGGAACCGCTAACACTAGACAGGAAATACTTCATCTATGTTCAATTCAGAAAGCCCCATCAGTTTCTATTTAACATGAGCACTATATTATGTAATCTACTGTAGCCAAGTTCAGCAAGCTTTTCACTAGGTGTATGAACATAACTACCACCAGTCGAAAACATGGCTTGCGTTATTGCAGTATTAGAAGGGAGAAATGTCACCAGCACACCAAAGTTCTCCAATATGGGTTCAAAGGCTTTAATAAAAAATTACGTAGTTACAGCAAGAGCAACGTTTCGGAGTCTCGCAGGATTGGATGCACTCACTTTTCGGCTGACAATCAAAGAGAAGCTATATGTGTATGTGGGTGCTGTAGTGACCATTGGCTGGAACCAAGAAGCATCCCAAGGGAGAAATGTCACCAGCACACCAAAGTTCTCCAATATGGGTTCAAAGGCTTTAATAAGCAATCACATAGTTACAGCAAGAGCAATGTTTCAGAGTCTCGCAGGATTGGATGCACTCACTGTTCGGCTGACAATCAAAGAGAGGCTATATGTGTATGTGGGTGCTGCAGTGACCATTGGCTGGAACCAAGAAGCATCCCAAGGGAGAAATGTGACCAACACACCAAAGTTCTCCAATATGGGTTCAAAGGCTTTAATAAGCAATCACATAGTTATAGCAAGAGCAAAGTTTCTGAGTCTCACAGGATTGGATGCACTCACTGTTTGGCTGACAATCAAAGAGGCTATATGTGTATGTGGGTGCTGCAGTGACCATTGGCTGGAACCAAGAAGCATCCCAAGGGAGAAATGTGACCAACACACCAAAGTTCTCCAATATGGGTTCAAAGGCTTTAATAAGCAATCACATAGTTATAGCAAGAGCAAAGTTTCTGAGTCTCACAGGATTGGATGCACTCACTGTTTGGCTGACAATCAAAGAGGCTATATGTGTATGTGGGTGCTGCAGTGACCATTGGCTGGAACCAAGAAGCATCCCAAGGGAGAAATGTCACCAGCACACCAAAGTTCTCCAATATGGGTTCAAAGGCTTTAATAAGCAATCACATAGTTACAGCAAGAGCAACGTTTCAGAGTCTCGCAGGAATGGATGCACTCACTGTTAGGCTGACAATTTTCCAGCTGGCTCCTCTGAAAGTTCAATTGAAGGCTGTTGGGTGGGCAAACAAGGCCACCCATGTGGCAAGCTTAGTCTAGTTCATCAAGAAGCAGCTGAAATTCATAGTGTATGGCCAGCTGAAGGCTGACATGCAAAAAAACAGTGTGTTGTATGGAAGGTTTGCTCTGCCTTTATAAACCAAAAACAAGATTTTCAAGGAAAAGATTTTCATAATCTGGAATTTCCTTTAAAATTAAGGATCAGTTGGCAGATCTTTTTACTCCAAAACTTTGAGCAGGATGTGGTGTCCTGTGTGAAGACCATAACTGGATGGCAAGGTGGTCCATCCAGCTGCTATTCCAAGTTGTACATTGATGAGTCCTCACTAAACCTAGGTTTAAAATCTACATTGCATGGTGCTAATTCATATATTCTGTGGCCCTAATACTGCAGTCACAATGCCAAAACCCCAACGCACTTGTTCCTGCATCAAAGAGAGACTATATGTGTATGTGGGTGCTGCAGTGACCATTGGCTGGAACTGAGAAGCATCCCACGGGAGAAATGTCACCAGCACACCAAAGTTCTCCAATATGGGTTCAACGTTCTCCAATATGGGTTCAAAGCCAGCTGGCAAATTGTCAGCCGAACAGCCGAACAGTGAGTGCATCCAATCAAATGCAGCTGCTATTTAGGTATGCTGGCAACTGCTGTCAGCAGCCTGACGGGGGGATTGGTCCATTCATGATGTAACTGCAAATGGAGGCCTGCAGCCTAAAGCAGAATTTCACATTAATAGGGAAGTTCTGCTTTTTGTCCTCCTTCCCCCTCCACTTACACTTTTGGACATTTTTTTGGTGTGTGTGTGTGGGGGGGGGGGGGGTACTTTTTAGTATGTACCTGCTCCCACTTCCAGTAAGATTGCCTAGGTAATTCCCCCGAAATTGGGCCCCATTCCCCCCCACCCACAACCTCTTTGGTCTTGTCACAGGTCCCAGTACTCTGCTGGACCATTCACATAGCGCAGTGCGGCTCACAGATGTGCAGTGGGATTCTGGCTGTGAAACCGCAAGTAGTCACAGCCGGCTTACCACACTAAACATTCTGCCACCGGGGACCTGAACACTAGCAAAGAAATGGTCCGGGTGAATCTTTGGACAGGTAAGTGTCCTTTTAATAAAATTCAGCAACTACAGTTTTTATTGTTTTTTTTTTTAGATTATTTGTTAATCAATTTGTACAATACTTGAAACGGTACAAAACAATAAAAAAAACTAAGAAAATGAGCTCCAGGTATGGAGCATAGAACAAAAATAACAGAAAAACCCATCTCAATGGTAGTTCAAAAATTACATGAATCCAAATAGGAGAAAGCCTAGCCTAATTTGAGTGGATAACATTTTAGGAATGGATGAAATCTTAAGAGTTAATATAGGCAACTTGATTCCTTTGCATGTAGCTGCTAAATAATATTTTTTTTTTTTCAAACAAGCTGAAGATCCTCTTTAAGAAGGAGCAATGAGGAGGAAGTAAAAAACAGCTCAACCATCTATTTGTACTGCCCCACATCCATAAGTCTAAAGCAGTGTTTCAAAACCTTTTTTCAGTCAAGATACCCTTTAGAATTATGAATAATCTCAAGGCATCCTTTAAAATTCTGCACAATCTCAAGGGACCCCAATCTAACATGTAAAAACCTATTCTACACACATCCAGTACACCCAACCCAGTGTGTCTCTCTCATTTTCTCTCCCTCATTCTGCTAATGTGACCCCAGTGCTGACAGAGAGGGGTAGAGGAGGGCTAAACAAGGATGATGTGCAGGCATCCGACATCCCCTTATCAACTAATGAGGTCGTTGGTTGTTAGGATGCTAGCAGCTAGAAGGTCATAAAAGTGCACAATGAAAACCTGTGGCTTTGTGTACTAAAAAGCAGGATTGATCCACCTCCCGACTTGTATATCATATTTGGACATTTTGCCAAAGCACCCCTGAAGAAGCCTGGAGGCACCCCAGGATGCCTGGGCACCCAGGTTTAGAAAGGCTGCTCTAAAGAAAGTCTAATAGTGCATGGCCAGCTTCTGGACTTGATTTTTTGAAGGACATGAACAAGTTCACTTTGCAAAGTTGATTTTCAGCTTAGTGAATGGAGTAATACTTTGCAAACATCAATCATCCAACCATATGTGAACATAAATACAGTGGATACAAAAAGTCTACACACCCCTGTTAAAATGTCAGGTTTCTGTGATGTAAAAAAATGAGACAAAGATAAATCATTTCAGAACTTTTTCGACCTTTACTTGGACCAATAAACTGTACAACTCAGTTGAAACACAAACTGAAATCTTTAGGGGAGGAAAGTAAACATAAAAAACTAAAATAATACGGTTGCATAAGTGTGCACACCCTTGAACTAATAATTTGTTGAAGCATCTTTTGATTTGATTCCAGCACTCCGTCTTTTTGGGTATGAGTCTATCAGCATGGCACATCTTGACATGGCAATATTGGCGGCCTCTCTTGTCAATCACCAGGTCCCGGCCCGTGATTCCTCGCCAGCATCCCTTGATCACCATGTATCATGGATGGAGGAGAGGCCTTTGGGTAAACAATACACGTCTCCCCTGTCAGCTCCTGCACATTGCTTTGTATTGCTCTGCATATCAAAGTAATACAAAGCAGTGTGCTTACACAGTACAACACACACACAGACACACACACACACACACACACAAAGGAGACAGTTAACCCTTTGATCGCTCCAGATGTTAACCCCTTACTGCCCAGTGTCATTAGTACAGTGTCAGTGCTTTTTATTAGCACTGATCACTGTATTTGTGTCACTGAGAATGTCAGTGACAGTTAGTCAGTCCCCCCCAGTGTCAGAATGCCTGCCGCAGTCCTGCTATAAGTCGCTGATCGCTGCCATTACTAGTATTAAAAAAAATTCCAGTATTTATACCGCCATTTGTAGACACTATAACTTTCACGTAAACCAATTAATTTACATGTATTGTGATTTTGCTTAGCAAAGACGTAGCAGAATACATTTAATCTAATAATCTAAACTGATGACGAAAATTGATTTTTTTAATCTTTTTACTGGATATATTTAATAGCAAAGCATCAAAAATATTGTTCTTTCTCAAGATTGCAGATTTTCTTTTTTATAAATAGCGCAAAAAATTTAAAACCACAAAGGCAATCAAATACCACCAAAAGAAAGTTCTATTTGTGGGGAAAAAAGGACATAACTTTAATTTGGATACAGTGTTGCATCACCGTGCATTTGTCAGTTATACTAACACAGCGCTGTATCAAAAAAAATGGCCTGGTCAGGAAGGGGGGTAAATCCTCTGGAGGGCAAGTGGTTAACAAGTGTCTCTTGTTTTACAATTTGATGTAAGGAGCTTTTTAGTGTTGTTGATATATGAATGATGAAATTGACAATATGTTTTATTATAGGTGTCAGTGCTCTAACATAAATTCTAAAGACATTTTAATAAGCTGATGAATGTAGGCATAGAATGTACTGCCTCAGGGTACCACAAACAACTGCTTTCCAGTTATAGCATGCTTATTAAATTGAAATATAGATGATTGTTGCATTCAGGGGGTTGTTTATTGAATGCTAACATTTTGTTTACACCTGCTTTGCTGTCTGAAAAGCGATCTGCATTCTGATCGCTTTTCAGAGAGCATTAGACAGGTGTGAGGAGATAGTGTATCACTTCCTTGCCTCCTGCTTTAACTCCCTAAACACCAGACAACTGTGCCACAGCCAAATGTATTATGCATGGTTGCCGTGCAGCCTCATTCACTTGACTGGGCCGTGCTCAGCGGGCAGGAGCATCCTGGCTGCATCACATGTACACTGTACAGGTATATACGTGATTTTGCATTTCTAGGTAGGGGCCCTACCTACACCTCCATTTGTGACCACGGTTGTCAATCACTGGGTCCTGGCCGGTGCTTACTCGCCAGCACCCGGTGATTTCCAATGAGCTCTGACGGGGAGGAGAACTGTTTTGTTTACTAACAGTTTTCTTCCCTGTCAGCTCGGGCACACTGCTTTGGATGGCTGTGCACAATTCTGTCACTGCACCAGCATAGGGTCTGACAATGGGTCCAAGGATTTAATCCCGATACCTTTTGGCAGTCAGGATGCCATTGTCTAGCCTGTAGAGGTCTGTGCGTCCCTCCCTGGATATGCCTCCCCCAGGGGCGGACTGACAACTCATGGGACCCCCGGGCAATAGTGGATCATTGGGCCCGTGTCCTTGCTCACACTCAAACCACACCCAAAAAAGCCTATGAAAAAGCCTATGAAAGGTTCTAGAGGCATCTCAAGGGGCCCCCTACCGACCCCGGGCCCTCGGGCAGTGCCCGAGAGCCCGGATGGTCAGTACGCCCCTGGCCTCCCCAGAACATCACTGACCTACCACCAAAACAGTCATGCTGAACAATGTTACAGGCAGTATAACATTCTCCACGGCTTCTCCAGACCCTTTCACGTCTGTCACATGTGCTCAGGGTGAACCTGCTCTCATCTGCGTACAGCACAGGGCGCCAGTTGTGGACCTGCCAATTCTGTCAATGGCAAACGCCAATCGAGCTCTATGGTGCCGGGCAGTGAGCACAGGGCCCAGTTGAGAACGTCGGACCCTCAGGCCACCCTCATTAATTCTGTTTCTGAGTGTTTGGTCAGAGATATTCACACCAGTGGCCTGCTGGAGATCATTTTGTGGGGCTCTGGAAGTTCTCATCCTGTTCCTGCACAAAGGAGCAGATACCAGCCCTGCTAATGGGTTAAGGACCTTCTACGGCCCTGTCCAGCTCCCCTACAGTAACTGGCTGTCTCCTGGAATCTCCTCCATGCTCTTGAGCCTCTTCTGGCAATGGCATGTATTGATGTTCCATCCTGGAGGAGTTGGACTGCCTGTGCAACCTCTGTAGCGTCCAGGTATCTCCTCATGCTACCAGTAGTGACACTAACCCTAGCCAAACGTAAAACTAGTGAAAAACAGTCAGAAAAGATGAGCAGGGAAAAAATGTCAGTGGCCTCCATTTGTAAAACCATTCCTGTTTTGAGGGTTGTCTCATTGTTGCCCACCTAGTGCACCTGTTGTTAATTTCATTAACATCAAAGAAGCTGAAACTGATTAACAACCCCCTCTGCTACTTATCTGACCAGATCAATATCCGAGGAGTTTAATTGACTTGATGCTATACTCTGATGAAAAAGTGTTCCTTTGATTTTTTGAGCAGTGTATATATACACACACACACACACGTTTTGCCTTTCGTTTGTATTTTAAACTAAATGGGTTTAAATGGGGTGTTTCCCAAAGTAAGGGTTCACATATACTTTAGGGGCCAGATCAAACCACGAGTTGCAGATACGATCTGGGTGCAATACAGTTTCAGACCATTCATTTGAATGGTCTGAAATGACGCCAGAACACACCAAAAGAAGCGCATCAGGGTGGATAAAAATCGATTTTTCTTTTATTTAAATCAGATTTTTTTTAATTTAAATAGCATTTTTTTTATTTTGATCAAATTTATTTTAATAAAATGCTTTTGGAGTAACAATCTATCTAAAGATAGTTTTCTATTTAAGATGTATGAATAATTTAGTTTATTCAGCATGAAATGGAGCTTAGTTATATAGCATGAGGCTGTATATTCTGCAATATTTACATTTTTGCTAAACTCATTCAATGAATCCAAGCTCTGCAAGCTGAGATAACATGCACTGCATTGATGCATTCACACAATTTCACAGTAACCATGAGAAAAAACATGAAATAAAAGAATTTGAGTAGTTCTCCAACTATGTGTGATTAACCTATTAACCTAAAATCGGTTCTGATATGACTGTTTTACTAACCTGACAGCTTATTATTCTAAAAAGGAAACCTTCATTTGGTTTGCAAATATTAAATATTCTAACTACCAGCAAGAATGAGTCGGATTCCTTACATTTAAAGAGCACCTGTCATTTTAGCCACATCATAGCAGCGCCTGTTAGCGGGCATCCACTCACCTGCTGACGCCATGTGCCTCACCTTGTTGTGTTACTGCTGATTCACCAGCCGTCCCATTAAAGTGAATGGGACTGTCGGTGAGTCAACAGTGGGCCAGATGAGGAGCCGCTGCAAGACAGAGATGACAGTTGCTCTTTAACCACATGGCGCCCAGCCACTGTAGAAATACGGCGGCAGGGCGGAACAGCTGGGCAAAAGCACGTTTTAAAACGTGTGTTTTTAAAACAGGTAGGGGCCGCGCACGGCGCGCCGCCACCCTACCTGTCCCGCTGATCACAGCTGCAGATGTCAGTTGCCGGGTCACAGCCGGTCGTTACCGGCTATGTCCCGGTGATCGGCGGCAATCGCTGACAGAGAGCACAGCTGCAGTATCTGTGCTTTCTGTCAGTTCACTGACAGCTCCAGGACACGCTGATCGGGACAGACGAGTTTCTCTCCCCCGATCAGCGGTGTTCCCTGCAGTACACACCCCCGCCCCCTAGTAAAACACTCCCCTCACACAGTTAACCCTTTCCCTGAATAATAAACTTAACCCCTTCCTCCCCAGTGCCATTAGGACAGTGTCAGTGTTTTTTTCTGTGCACTGATCACTGTATTGGTGTCACTGGGGATGTCAGTGACCCCAAGTCAGTACCCCCCAATGTCAGAATGTCCGCCGCAGTCCCGCCATAAGTCGCTGATCGCCGCCATTATTAGTATAAAAAAAACCTAAAAATCCCAGTATCTTTCCCACCATTTGTAAACGCTATAACTTTCACGTAAACCAATTAATTTACACATATTGGGTTTTTTTTTTTAGCAAAGACATGTCACAGAATGCATTTTGGCAGAAATTTATGACTAAATTTGTTTTTAAAATTTTTTTTTACTGGACATGTTTTATAGCAAAAAGTCCAAAATATTGTTTTTTTTCCTCAAAATTGTCAGCCTTTTTTTTTAATAGCGCAAAAATTAAAAACCGCACAGGCGATCAAATACCACCGAAAGAAAGCTCAATTTGTGGGGAAAAAAAGGATGTAAATTTCATTTATGTACCGTATTGCATGACCACGCAATTGTCCATTAAACTAGCGCAGCGCTGTATAGCAAAAAATGGCGTAAATTGCAGTATCTATACCATAGTTTGTAGATGGTATAACTTTCACACAAAGCAATTAATATACACTTATTGGGATTTTTTTTACCAAAAACATGTAGTAGAATACATTTTGGCCTAAATTTATAACCAGCTTTGAGTTTACTATATATTGTTTATAGCTGAAAGTAAAAAATATTGTTTTTCTTCAAAATTTTTGGCCTTTTTTTGTTTATAGCATGAAAAATAAAAAGCGCACAGGTGATCAAATACCACTGAACGAAAGCTCTATTTGTGTGAAAAATGTTTAGGTGCAGCATTGCATGACTGTGCAATTATCAGTTGAATTAGTGCAGCGCCGAGTAGCAAAAAGAGGCCTGGTCATTAAGGGGGGTAAATCCTCTGGAGGTCAAGTGGTTAAAAATGATGATTTAAATCGAGCCTTTTCACTAGTGATTTAAATCGGGATGTAAATCAACTTGATTTAATCAAATCCACCCTGGAATTTACATTTGCAAATTTGTTTGGAGTCCCTAGATTTATCAAAACCATGAATGTGTTTTATATGTACATTTAGCCTTTGAAACAAAAAAACGCACAAGTATAATTCCCAGACAGTGCTAATAAAAATCAATGTTTGGAAAAGTAGAAAGAATAAACATGATCAACATGTATAAATACATCAGTGGTTCATATAGTGAACTCGGTGAAGAGCTATTCACTCTGAGCTCATCACAGAGGACAAGGGGGCACTCTTCACGTCTGAAGGTAAAGAAATTTAATCTCCAAACACAGAAAGGTTTCTTCACAGTTAGAGCTGTGAAAATGTGGAATAGACTCCCTCAAGAGTTGGTTCTGGCCAGCTCAATGGATTGCTTCAAAAAAGGCCTGGATTCTTTCTTAGATACACAGAATATAACTGGATACTAACATTTTTAGGTAAAATTGATCCAGGGAATATCCGATTGCCTCTCGGGGGATCAGGAAGGAATTTTTTTCCCTGCAGGAGCAAATTGGATCATGCTTTGCTGGGGGTTTTTTTGCTTTCCTCTGGATCAACTGTGGGTGTAGGATTGTAACTCTTTTTTTTTCCATGGTTAAACTGGATGGACTTTTGTCTTTTTTTCAGCCAGACTAACTATGTAACTATGTAATAAGCCTGGTTAGTAGAATCGTGATTTAAATCAACTTGATTTAAATCAAATCCACCCTGAAGCGCATGCACTACTTTATAAAATGCACAGCAAAATGATCACACCGTACTACTGTACCAAGTGATCCGATGCAGGTAAATGCACTGTTTGTGACCTGCTTTTGGGGTGTTGTAAAGTTTACACCGACACCCACTGCAGATCTCAAGTGCAGTGCATTTTGAATGCGGTGCAGGAAACACACATGGAAAGCGGGTTTCACACATCGGGTTCTGGTGTGAGTTGACCCATAGCATTTCAAATTCAAACCAAAATAAAAATAAAAGTTTGAGCATTTATAGACTCAAAAAGAAGAGTCACTTGAAGTAATAAACTACTGGCCATCTATGCACTCGATGACAGATGTCGTTTAAATGATGTTTAACGGAAGGAAAAGTATACACGCTATTAATGGAATTTTCTGCCGACTCGCACATCCTGCTCCTTTTAACCGCCTCCGCTATCATTGAAGCAGTGAGATTTTTTCCTGAGATGTACTGAAATAAAAAGACGTTTCAATACCCGTAGTGACCAACATACCACACATTGGGAAACAGCCCAGAGATGTGTTACAGCAGGCATGAACATTTTTACTGATGAAATCTCTGCCAAGAAATTGATTACAGTAGGAAGGTATTCAAGCAATGTTTTATTTTGACATGAATGGGTGTCTAGAATAAGCAACCCTCTGCATTGAAAGCCAGTTATGTAGAACATATATCTGTTACGTGTGAATCTGGAGAAAGCCTTTGGGCTATGTCTTCAGGATTAACAATGCAAACACGCATGACTTGTAAGGTGATTATGACGCAGTGGATGCATGTCTGCCCTGGAAGTCACAGTCACCAGGTGATTGTATTACTAGAGTGTTCCTGGAATGTCTGTAGGCTGCGCACTATAGTCATCCCGTCCAGCTCCTTGTTCTACATTAGGCGTTGGGTTCAATTTTTTATTGCCACCATATGAGCGCTCTTGCCAATACCTATATTAATCAATTGTGGATCTGAAGTTAGACAGCAGACCATAGAGGCTTACAGTTGATAACTAGCGGTGGCCTCCGCCCGCTCTTCTCCTGTGTCTGGCTTGTTTTCCTCCTTCCTCCCCATTGAGGAGGACGTGGATCTATGGGCACAGGATGTGCGCCTATCCCTGGCAGAGACCTTGGTGTATATTATCGCTTTTGAACCAATAGCAATCCTGTTATTTAAGCGAATACTGTGACCACCCCCACAAAGCCTTTGAAGAAGCAGATGTGGACTGCAAAATGCATCGGTGTTAACAGTGGGATGTGGAATCGGCAAATCTCACTATGTGATTTGTTGGTTATGTTTTATTAATTGTGAAGTGAAAACACAGCTCTTACATTAATAAATACAATACATAAAAGAATTTTGTTACTTAAAAAAATTATAAAAAATGTCCAAATAAATATATGTGCCAAAATAAAAAGTTTCAATCCAGAAATAGAAAATGTTCAAATCCAACGTGCTCCAAACTCAACAAAATGGTGCTATATAAAGAAATTTCAGTGTGTTCACACCATCCGTGACATACAACATATACTGCACTCACCAAATATATTGGACTCTATTGAATTAAGAGTCAAATATGCCTTGTGGATATTAGATATCCTCCACAATGGGGATTTATACTGCTCAGAAGAAACTCCAAAAAAGGATCTCTCACAAATAAGGTGTAAAGAAAAGAAAAAAACTAATAGTGTAATACTGACAATAACTTTAATTATTAAAAGCCAAATGCATCATATGCACTCACATGTTTGACATGAATAAAAACGCCTTATGACTTTCCCATAACAGAGAAAACGGTATCTGCCAATGAAGGTTCCTATAGCCTGTAAACTGGCAGCAATAGTCCGATCAGACACAGCAAAGATGGCTCTGGAGCACTGCATCCAGCGTGTGCTCCACTCACTGGATATGACATCACGGCGTAGCATAGGAAACCAAAAGTTACATAGATGGGTTTCCTACACTATGCCGTGATGTCATATCCAGCCTGCGCTCCACTCACCGGATATGACAGCGTAGCGTAGGAAACCAGAAGTTACCTCGATGCGTTTCCTACACTACGCCGTGATGTCACATCTGGCCTGTGGTCCACTCACCGTATCTGACATCACGGCGTAGCGTAGGAAACCGGAAGTTACGTCGATGGGTTTCCTATGCTATGCCATGATGTCATATCTGGCCTGCGCTCCACTCACCGGATATGACATCACGACGTAGAGTAGGAAACCAGAAGTTATGTCGACGCGTTTCCTACACTACGCCGTGATGTCACATCTGGCCTGTGGTCCACTCACCGTATATGACATCACGGCGTAGCGTAGGAAACCGGAAGGTAACGTCAATGGGTTTCTTACGCTATACCGTGATGTCATATCCGGCCTGTGCTCCACTCACCGGATATGACATCACGGCATAGCGTAGGAAACCAAAAGTTACGTTGACGTGTTTCCTACACTACACCATGATGTCACATCCGGCCTGCGCTCCACTCACCGATTATGACATCACGGCATAGCGTAGAAAAAAATTCCGGAAATCACATTGTATGATTTTTAAAGAATTTATTTGTCTTGCACTGCTGAACATAACGTATTTGAACATCTAAGAAACGGCAAGAATTTTGGCTCTCAAAGACCTGTTACTGTGCCTTTAAAAAGTCCACCTCTACTCCACTCATTAATCTAACTTAGTAGCACCTGTCTGAGCTCTTTAAAGACACCTGTCCACCCCACAGTCAGTCAGACGCCAACTACTACCATGGGCAAGACTAAAGAGCTGTCAAAAGACACCAGAGACAAAATTGTGGACCTCCACAAGGCTGGAAAGGGCTACGGGGCAATTGCCAAGCAGCTTGGTGAAAATAGATCAACTGTTGGAGCAATTGTTAGAAAATGGAAGAGGCTAAAGACGACTGTCAGTCTCCCTCGGACTGGGGCTCCATGCAAGATCTCACCTCGTGGGGTATCACTGATGATAAGAAAGGTGAGGAATCAGCCCAGAACTACAAGAGAGGAGCTGGTCAATGACATGAAGAGAGATGGGACCACGGTCTCAAAGGTCACTGTCGGTAGAACACTACGCCGTCATGGTTTCAAATCATGCAATGCACGGAAGGTTCCCCTGCTCAAGTCATCACATGTCCAGGCCCGTATGAAGTTTGCCAATGACCATCTGGATGATCCAGAGGAGGCATTGGAGAAAGTCATGTGGTCAGATGAGACCAAAGTAGAACTTTTTGGTCTAAACTTCACTCGTGTTTGGAGGAAAAAGAAGGATGAGTTGCATCCCAAGAACACCATCCCTACTGTGAAGCATGGGGGTGGTAACATCATGCTTTGGGGATGCTTTTCTGCAAAGGGGACAGGACAACTGCACTGTATTAAGGAGAGGATGAATGGGGCCATTTATTGTGAGATTTTGAGCAACAACCTCCTTCCCTCAGTCAGAGTATTGAAGATGGTTCGTGGCTGGGTCTTCCAACATGACAACGAACCGAAGCACACAGCCAGGATAACCAAGGAGTGGCTCCGTAAGAAGCAAATCAAGGTTCTGGAGTGGCCTAGCCAGTCTCCAGACCTAAATCCAATAGAACATCTTTGGAGGGAGCTGAAACTCCGTGTTGCTCAGCGACAGCCCCGAAACCTGACAGATCTAGAGGAGATCTGTGTGGAGGAGTGGGCCAAAATCCCTGTTGCAGTATGTGCAAACCTGGTCAAGAACTACAGGAAACATTTGACCTCTGTAATTGCAAACAAAGGCTTCTGTACCAAATATTAACACTGATTTTCTCAGGTGTTCAAATACTTATGTTCAGCAGTGCAAGACAAATAAATTCTTTAAAAATCATACAATGTGATTTCCTGAATTTTTTTTTAAATTCTGTCTCTCAGAGTGGGAATGCACCTACAATGTGAATTTCAGACCCCTCCATGATTTCTAAGTGGGAGAACTTGCAAAATCGCAGGGTGTTCAAATACTTCTGTTCCTCACTGTATATTTATTTGGACATTTTTTTATAATTTTTTAAGTAACAACATTTCTTTATGTATTGTATTTATTAATTTATGCGCTGTGTTTTCACTTCACAATAATTGTTTGATGTTTTGTCAACAAAGAGCAGCAGCATTGAATAAGAGTTTAATTATTACAATTTTTTTGCCACAGGTTTTTTATTTACACGTTTTATTAATTATTTACTAACTAAGTGTTGGAACTGATGGTCCGCTGTTTTAATGGACTTTAATATAAATTATTTTATAGTCAATTCTTGTTTTGTTTTTTAGCACAGTCCCTATTTTTGGAGGTTTTTCCTTTTTTGTATTTTGTGTTGTAGTTTGGGATGTGGCACTATCCCCTAAGTGATGGGTTATGTTTTTCTAGATTAACGTACAGGGTGAATCTACGCCCTATATGCATTTTACATATGTCCTATTTTTTCATACCATAAAAGTCCTTATGCACACTGGACATTTTGGTAACGCTGGTACCGTTAGCTGTGTAAAGTCACGTTAAAAACGTGAGTTTTTCAGCTTTTTTTAGCGTTTTCAGATTAGCGTTTAGCAGCGTTTTGTCACGTTTAGCGGCGTTTTCCCTTGTTTTTCTGCGTTTTTTAGCCTTGTTTTAGCAAAAAAAACATTTTGGTCAAAAAAACTTCCAAAAACACCAGTTTGCGGCGTTTTACCAAGTTTTACCGTGTTTTGACGCGTTTTTACAGCTAAAAAACTCCTCTAGAAACACACTAGTCCTGGGTTTTTTCTCCAGCCAAAAAACGTTGATTACAGTCTATGTGTGCATGGACACATAGGATAACATGCTGGGGGGTTTACTAGCTGTAGAAAAAAAATGTCAAAAGCCAAAAACAGCAGCTGTAAAAACATCCAGTGTGCATGAGGACTAACCCCCGGTTCACATATATGCGGCTGTGCGGGCCGTGTTTTGCGCGGGCATAAGAGCCCATACATTTGAATGGACTCCCGTGCCCCTGGACACGCAGGGAAGAAGTCCCTGTACTTCTTCCGAAAACGCAGCCCGCACGGGAACCTCGGTTCCCAGTACGGTTGTGTTACTAGAATTAATGGCACCCACCTGCGGGTCCGCATTTCTCTGTGCGGGTGGTGAGTCTGCACGGATTTTCGTGCAGATCCGCAGCGGCACAGATGTGAACCCAGCCTTAAGGACGATTTCTACTTCTCAACCATTTAGACTTCAAAAGAATGTGCTCTCTGTTAGCCACATAGCATACATTATCAGGTGTACAAACACATAATATACCATATAAATAAGACATTAGGCTGCGTGAAATACTAGTTGGTAAGGCTAATGCAGTGCCATATTTTTTACCACTTTATTTGAAATGTTACTGATCAGCAGCATGGTAGCATTGTGCTACATGCAGTGACATCCAGTGCAGTGCAGAAAAATTATAGCGCTGCACATCACAGCAGCATTGCAGTGTGAACAGAGTACAACAAAAACAATTGTTTTCTATGTGCCCTATCAGTGACCTGCTATTATCTAGTGCTGAAAAATGCAGGTCACTGAAAATAGTGTGAACGAGCCTTAAAGGGAAACTTCACCTCCTCCCGTGGCTAATTTTGCTTTTAACCCGGGGGGGCCCTTACCTTGTCCTCAGAGTTGAGCCCAAATAGCATACTTACCCGGGGTGTCCTGCTGTGACCTGCCAATCCCTACCACACACCAGCTCTCATGCCTTTTGGATGTCATCGAGAGCCAGCCGTCTCTTCTCGGTCCCTGTGGTCAGCCCCCTGGTGATGCTCACTGTGCATGCTCACTGTGGTAAAGCTAGCTCTAAAGCCTCCTGGGATATGTGATGTGTGACGTAGTATATCAATAGGCTACAGGTGGCTGGGACTACGTCACTCTCACCCAGTCGACAATTATGGAATTCCTGGCCAGCTACACAAAAAAATATGTGATTGTGGGAAAGTGGGGCACAGAGGTGCATAAATATTAAAGTGTTACTAATCCTCTGCATTGTGTAAAAATATTTGATCCTGTCTTCTCTAATCCTCCCCTACTTCTACTGTCCCTAATCCATCTGCTGATAAAACAGAGCCTTGAAGGCAGGGGCGGACTGACAACTCATGGGGCCCCCGGGCAATAGGGGATCATGGGGCCCCTGTGTCCTTGCCCAAACTCAAAAAAGCCTATGAAAAAGGTATCAGGGGCATCTCATGGGGCCCCCTACTGACCCCGGGCCCTCGGGCAGTGCCCGAGTTTCCAAATGGTCAGTCCGCCCCTGCTTGGAGGCAAGCTGCACATGCTCAGTTTGGTGTGTATTTCTAGATAGTTTTTTTTGTGTTTTTTTTTGGGAGAGTGCATGTGATCAGCACAGGCTGTCCAGACAGAGGGTCAGAGGTTAAGCAGCCCCATAGGACAATCAGGGGAGAATGAAAACTCCTCCTACAAGCTTTAACCAGTGCTCTGCTGAACACTGATAGAAGTCACAAGACTGCTCTGACTGCTGATGAGAAAAGGTTGTTAGCAGTTTATATTTACTAAAATATTTGCATTTCCATGTTCTGTATACTGCGGGTGACCAGACGGAGTGAATGCAGGGTTCTGGGTTTAGTAACACTTTAAGATGAAAAAATGGGTGAAGATCCGCTTTAGGCTGCTTTTATACTACTTTGCTGCATATGCTTTTGCTGCATTTATGGTGCCTTTTCTGGTTCCCTGACATCAGCCTGCACCTGTGAAACATGGACATGTGACTAAAAAAATGCACCAAATATAAAACTGCGGGTGCATTTTTAATGCGCTTTCCATTCATTTCAATTAGTTTGAATTTCGCACCATTAGTGCGCAACAGCAACAGCCGATTTTTGAGCAACCATCAAATTTAAGTGATCAGGCATGTTAGAAATTTTTTGAAAAACAAACAAATTTCTAATGAATGATGGGAGAAATGTAATCGAAAAAGAAAAATGCTGGAAAAAAGCTCCCAAAAACTCTACAAAAACATTTTTCTTCTGCTCCTAAATGCTGAAGCTTGATACAAGCTTCTAGGAGCTTAAAAAAAATGCTAATGTGCATGGAGCCTTGGGCTCCTAGCATTTTTTTGTGCATGAAGCCTTAGGCTCTTGGAGTTTTTTTGTGCATGAAGCCTTAGGCTCTTGGAGTTTTTTTGTGCATGGAGCCTTAGGCTCTTGGCGTTTTTTTGTGCATGGTGCCTTAGGCTCCTATCTTTTTTTTGGGCATGCAATCTTAGGCTCTTGGTATTTTTTTGTGCATGGAAGCTTAGACTCCTATTGCTTTTTTGTGCATGGAGCCTCAGGCTCCTAGCATTTTTTTTGTACATGGAGCTTCAGGCTCCTAGCATTTTTTGTGTGCATGGAGTCTTAGGCTCCTAGCAGTTTTTTGTGCATGGAGCTTCAGGCTCCTAGCAGTTTTTTTTGTGCATGGAGTCTTAGGCTCCTAGCAGTTTTTTGTGCATGGAGCTTCAGGCTCCTAGCATTTTTTTTTTGTGCATGGAGTCTTAGGCTCTTGGCATTTCTTTGTACATGGAGTCTTAGGCTCTTGGCATTTTTTTGTGCATGGAGTCTTAGGCTCTTGGCATTTTTTTGTGCATGGAGTCTTAGGCTCCTAGCGTTTTTTTAAGCTCTGAAAAGCTGTTAAAAGCATTTTTTTCTGCTCCTAGAATCTAAATAGCATTATCCTATGTGTACATGCACACTACTTTAGGCATTTTTTGAGCTTCAGCTTCTAGGAGCAGAAAAAAAAATGAGAGTTTTTTTGAGTGTTTTTCCAGCAGAATAAACGCTAAACACTTCTAAACGCTACTAGACTGCTACTAACAGCTTTTTTGTAGCTTTTTCTTTTTTTTCTACATGTACTGTAAAAACACTAATACAATGCTAATGCTCCCAAACACTACTAAAATGTACTGTAAAAACACTAATACAACGCTAATGCTCCCAAACACTACTAAAATGTACTGTAAAAACACTAATACAACGCTAATGCTCCTAAACGCTACTAAAAAATGCTATTACCAGCATTTTTTATTCAGCATTTTTTCCAGCTCTTTTTAGCTTAAAAAAATGCTAGTGTGCATGGAGCCTTAAAGTTATATGCAACAGTTTGCTATTAATGTCCAACAGCGTGGGCCAAGATAATCAAGACCTTGTTCTAAGGTAAAGGTTGTGGTGAAATGCACACCATTATCACAGTAGTGTAAATACTGCAGTAAGAAGGGGTGGACTACAGGAAAGAGAGGTGTATGTGTATGATGGACACTGTACGACCGTCATGCAACCAGTTACGTTGTCGTGTGACACTTTTATATATTTGGTACATAAAAAGAACTTAAAAAGAAAGTGGAGCATTTTTTATTCTCTGCGTGCCATTCTATGTTAGTCCCCCCTAGGGGCGGACTGACCATTTGGAAATTCAGTCAGTAGGGGGCCCCATGAGATGCCCCTGGTACCTTTTTCATAGGCTTTTGTTGAGTTTGGGCAATTACACAGGGGCCCCATGATCCCCTATTGCCCGGGGGCCCCATGAGTTGTCAGTCCGCCCCTGGTCCCCCCTGATCATCTATAACCTACATTATACAGTATATTAAATCAGGGGCGGACTGACCATTTGGAAACTAGGGCACTGCCCCAGGGGCCCGGGGTCAGTAGGGGGCCCCATGAGATGCCCCTGGTACCTTTTTCATAGGTTTTTTTGAGTGTGGGCAAGGACACAGGGGCCCCATGATCCCCTTTTGCCCAGGGGCCCCATGAGTTGTCAGTCCGCCCCTGGTCCCCCCCGATCATCTATAACCTACATTATACAGTATATTAAATCAGGGGCGGACTGACCATTTGAGCACTCGGGCACTGCCTGAGGGCTTGGGGTCAGTAGGGGGCCCCATGAAATGCCCCTGGTACCTTTTTCATAGGCTTTTTTGAGTGTGGGCAAGGACACAGGGGCCCCATGATCCCCTATTGCCCAGGGGCCCCATGAGTTGTCAGTTTGCCCCTGGTCCCCCCGATCATCTATAACCTACATTATACAGTATATGAAATATACTATGCAGTTACAAGGGTTTACCACACTGTCCAAGCAACATAACATATGCATAGAATACACCCAACAAAAGACATTCCAGCTCAGACCGCCCAAACATAGAGCTCTGCAGACTAAGGAACACTGGAGGATTATTGACAAGATTTCACATTTTTTCTTTGCTTATCTACAGCCAAAAATGGAGATTAGCAGAGTAAAGCGGAATTGATAGAATGACACTTGTGTGTACCGCATGCCATGTATTCAGGGTCATCTAGACCCACATTGCACATCATCACGACAATCCTGCTTTATCTGCATTGCTCACACATTCCCGTATACCCACAGGAAGTTTGCATAATGTACAAGTGACACATTTGGGTAATCCTAACCAGCAGGAATGTAAAAAAAAAAAACGGAACCGAATAGAAGTGATAATAGAAAACCACTGAATGACAGGGAGAGTGACAGGAGAGTTTATCAGACTTGTTCAAAGACTTTACAGGATCTGCTTAACCATTTCCTGCACTGGCTAAAATAGCTTTGGTCATTGCGGGTGATACATGGTTGACAGGTGCATTTAAAATGATTTTGAAACCCAGAATTCCCCAATAAGGTCATCATACATGTTACAATCTGACCGTACAATCTCTGCACATCAACTTTAGAGTCCCAAAAATGATGCAATCTGAGGATCTACCTAATCTATCCTATCAATTTGTATCCAATCAGGCCTTTGTACTACATAATTTATTGAAGACCTAATGGAGGCCATAGACGGGCCATTTATTGGCCGAATTGTTGGCCAATAAACGAAAAATCGGTCGGTGCCGTTGCCGATGCTGCTACCAATGTCCAAGAAAAACGGCCGTTTTTCGTGGATTTTCCAGCATGACCGATAAAAATAAATGAGAAGATCTGTGAAAAACGGCCGACGGGCTGGCCCCACTAATGGCGTGAATAGCGGCCAATTTTTCGTGTAGACGAAAATTCGGCTGGTAAACGACCCGTCTATGGCCTGCCTAAGGCTCCACTCACACTTGTGCGACTTTTCATGCAACTTTGGACACAAAGTCAAAAGTCGAAAGAGAAGTTGCAGTCCATTGGTTTTAATAGCACTTGTTCGGATCTCTGGTGTTCGTTTATGAACCAGCAGTAATAGATCGCTGCTCAGTTCTCCGGCATTCTCAGAGAACACAGTTCTCCTGTGAATGCCGTTTATGAAGCATATGTAGATCAGTTCTCCAAACGAAGGGAGAACGGTCTACAAACTCTGGAAAACGGCTGATTTTACTATAATCTCGCGAGATTACAGTAAGAGATCAGTTTACTAAACAGAGGTAAATTATCTCTGCTTAGTTTGTGGTCCCTCTGATTCTCCAGCTCTGGGCTGGAGAATCTGGAGGGAGAACACAGATCTCCAGTGAAGGGCTGAACATATTCTCCTGGGTGTCAAAAACTGTGAATGACCAGAGAATAGCTGTGATCCCTGAATCTCAGCTATTCCATGGTGTCCGTTTATGAACCAGCGGTAATAGATCGCTGCTCACTTCTCCGGCATTCTCGGAGAACACAGTTCTCCTGTGAATGCAGTTTATGAAGCAGTTCTCCAAACGAAGAAAGAACGGTCTCCAAACGCTGGAAAACGGCTGATTTTACTATAATCTCACGAGATTACAGTAAAAGATCAGTTTACTAAGCAGAGGTAAATTATCTCTGCTTAGTTTTCGGTCTCTCTGATTCTCCAGCTCTGGGCTGGAGAATCTGGAGGGAGAACACAGATCTCCAGAGAAGGGCTGACATGATCTCCTGAGTGTCATAAACTGTGAATGACCAGAGAATAGCTGAGATCCATTGAATCGCAGCTATTCTCTGTGTCATAAACGGACACCTGTGTGTCATAAACGGATACCTATGTAACTTAAAGTCGTGTTGTCTTTGTAAAGTCGAATGAGAAGTTTCAGCCCATTGGTTTCAATAGCACTTGTTCGGATCTATGTAACTTAAAGTCGCTTTGTCTTTGTAAAGTCGAATGAGAAGTTTCAGCCCATTGTTTTCAATAGCACTTGCTCACATCTACGCTTTTGGGGGGATTCATCGTCTGTTTATGTCCTGGTGTCCACTGTCACTGGAATAGCTGTCAAGCTGACACAGATGCAGGGGCGGACTGACCATTCGAGCACTCTGGCACTGCCCGAGGGCCTGGGGTCAATAGGGGGCCCCATGAAATGCCCCTGGTACCTTTTATAGGCTTTTTTTGGGTGTGCTTTGAGTGTGGGAAAGGACACAGGGGCCCCATGATCCCCTATTTCCCGGGGGCCCCATGTGTTGTCAGTCCGCCCCTGCACAGATGTCAATGCAAATTGCAACAAAAGTATTGCATGCACTACTTTAGAAATCGGTGCAGCTCCGACCAAGTCAGGTCCACACTGATATGACCATTGTAATACCCCGATCACACTGGGTGCGACTTGGCATGCGATTTGCAAATCGCATGGCAAGTCGCACCCTTTTGTCAAAAATTACTGCAGTCTATTTCTAAAGTAATGCATGCACTACTTTTGGTGCAATTTGCATAGACATCTATGTCAGTGTAACAGCTGTCCCAGTGACAGTGGACACCAGGACATAAATAGAGGACGAATCCCCCCAAGGAGAAGACAGACATTATAAAAAACTTGACAGGGGTTCTAATCCTTCCTTACTGTCTTGCAAATTGCACCTCAAATCGGTATGTCATCTGACTTTGAAATCGTGCGACTTCACTGTAACTTGTATGATTTCAAAGTCAGATCGGTGTGACCAGGGTATAATTGCGGAAAATAGGGTGCGACTTGCCATGCGATTTGCAGGTGGCATGGCATGCAAATTGCATGCCAAGTCACACCCAGTGCAACCGGGGCCTTACAGTGGTTATATCGGTGTGGACTTGGTCAGAGTCGCACCGATTTCTAAAGTATTGCATGCACTACTTTTGGTGCAATTTGCATAGACATCTCTATCAGATGTCTTGCAAATCGCTCCTCAAATTGGCATGTCATCCGATTTTGAAATTATGCAACTTCAAGTCGCATGATTTCAAAGTTGATATTGGTGTGACCGGGGTGTAATTGCAGACAATAGGGTGCGACTTGCCAATGCGATTTGCAAGCCGTATGGCATGCAAATCGCAAGCCAAATCACACCCAGTGTGACCGGGGTCTAATGCAGGCCATAGACGGGTCGTTTATTGGGCGATTTTTCGTCCACACGAAAAATCGGCCGATATTCACGCTGTTAGTGGTGCCCGCCCGCCGACCGTTTTTCGCGGACGATGATGGCAGCATCAGCAAAAGCTTAATTGAACAAGCAGAGGTTAGAAGCTGATTGGCTGCCATGCACAGCTGCACGAGTGAACCAGCTTAATGCAGGCCATACATGGTTCGAATTTCGAACGATTTTTCGTCCAAAAATCGAAAATGTTGTCTGCTTGTTAATCCGATGGTGCCATCAATGATTTTGAAAATCGGCCGACCAATTCATGAAGTTCACCCCATATAACAGGCGAAACTTCTGTTCCTTCCAGGTCACGGCTCATGCGCATATTCTTTTCGGAAAAATGATTGTACGATCTGACCATCATTGAGTCGCAAATCGGTAGTTTTTCATGAATTTTCCAACATGCCCGATCATCGAAAAGGGGAGGAACCACGAAAATCGGCCGGTGCCTTTGACCCACTAACAGAGCGAAAATTGTCCGATTATTCTTAGGTCCAATTTTTGGATGAAAAATCGGTCATATTTCGACCCATGTATGGCCGGCCTTAGTAAATCTACCCCAGTGTGATTCAGTGCCTTGTAAGGCATCACACCGTTTACTTTTTTTCCCATTCAGTGAGGTGCGAAGTGTCGCATAAGTATGCAGCATGTCTTCAACTTTTTGCAATGTATCACAACAAACCTGAATGCAGTGTTATGACGGGAACAGGGTCCATACAAAAAAAACGATTTACTTTGTGATTTGGTGTTGAGCCTGTGTTGATCTGTGCAGATCAACTGACATGGTGAGGGAGATTTACTAACCCTAGGTTCACACCTAAACATTTTCTGCAGCGTTTGGCAGAAATAGAGTACAGTCCATGATTTCTCCTATGGGATACGTTCACATCTGTGCGTTTTCACTCGGTGCGTTTTTTGGAAAGTGTCAGGGACTTTTTTGAATGCAAAAAGTTGTGTTTTTGGTTCTATAGACTTCAATGGAAATGCTGCAGAAAAGCATTTAGTGCATTTTTGATGCGTTTTAAATCTGCCTAGTAACAAGGAAAAAAAAAAGCAAAACACAAAAAATGTGGCAAAAACGCATGT
Organism: Staurois parvus; assembly: GCF_062004578.1. Taxonomy (NCBI): domain Eukaryota; kingdom Metazoa; phylum Chordata; class Amphibia; order Anura; family Ranidae; genus Staurois; species Staurois parvus. The sequence goes on from NW_028317941.1 coordinate 5,008,213, forward strand.
GCAAAAACGCAATGCAGAAACGGCTCAAACGCAACCTGCATAGGTTTGAACCTAGCCTAAATCTGGAGCACTCAAAATCAGGTGCAGCTGTACATGGTAGCCAATCAGCTTCTAACCTCAGCTTGTTCAATTAAGCATTGGCAATAAAACCTTGAAGCCAATTGGTTTCTATGCAGAAGTGAGCCTGATTTTGTACTATTCACTTTTAGTTAAAAAAAAAAAAAAACACCCGTAGTTACTGAGCCTTATGCAGGCCATAGATGGGTCGAAAAATGGCCATTTTTTTTACAAAAAAATAAAAAATCAGTCATTCAATAGGCCGACGCTACCACCAATGGTAAAAAGAAATCGGCCGATTTTCGTCCCGTCTACGACCAGCATTTAATTACTTCTGTCCCTGCAGAGAGCTCCGCTATTATATTTGACATGAAAAAGTATTGCGGTTGCAACAATGTATCTATTTGTATCCATTTCGGATACAGATGTTGTTATTGGGATACAAATAGATACATTGTTGCAACCGCAATACTTTTTCATGTCAAATATAATAGCGGACTGGAATTCTTCTTCTCATTCTTTTTTTTCTTCTTCTTCTTCTTCCAGGTCATGGCTCATGCGCAGATTTTTTATCGGTAAAAAGATCGGCTGATTTATTTCCAACTTTACCGATCAAAAAAATGTGATAAAATCCAGAAAAACGGTCGACCAATTAACCCATTAACAGTGCAAAAATCAGCCAATTTTTGACCCATCTATGACCTGCATAACTCTTTCCTCCAAAACTAGAAATAAAATGAAGTTTTGGCTTTAAATTCACTGTCTTTCAACACGTACAGTCTATTTCCCATCCCATGAAGATCTACTACATCCCCCACATTCCTTATGGTGGCCATCAGTGCTGAGCTCTGGCTCCTCTGAACCCACCAAGAAGCTGTCACCTGTAATGGACCAGTCATTCCCTACCTATGTCTAGGTTCACACCTATGCGTTTTTCCGCTGCGTTTTGCAGAAATGCGCAGCAGTTCATTTAACATGACTTGCTATGGGACACGTCCACATCTCCGCACTTTCACCCGGTCCGTTTTTTGGAAAGGGTCAGGGACTTTATTAAACACAAAATGTTGCGGTTTTGGTTCTATAGTCTTCAATGGAGATGCTGCAGAAAAGCATGTAGTGTGCTTTTGATGTGTTTTTGATGCATTTTATTCTGCTCAGCAACAAGTTCAAGATCCCCCCCCCCCCACGCAAAACACCTAAAAAACACAGAAAAAACTCATCAAAAAGGCATGTGCATAAACACAAAATGCACCGCAAAAATCACTGCAAAAACGGATCAAACGCAAACTGCATAGATGTGAACCTAGCCTTACAGCCGCATGTAAAACATGTAGCTGGGGATGCCTTGCCTGCATATGATTGGTCTATGGTGACAGCCTCCTGGAGGCCTTGGTTTGGAAGAGGATCTGAACATACCCAAGCTCATCCCTAGTGACCATACACATAACAATCTAATGTAACGATTCTTCACAGAACTGGATAATATGATCACATCTATGAAATCTTGTAAATACACAAACAATGTCATTGACCTATTTTGAACCAAACCAATTAAGGTCATCATAATGGTTCTGATAGACCTGGATGGAAAATCTGATCGTAGAAAAACAGATCTATAGGATTGTTAAAATGATATGTTTCATTCTTTTTTTCATTTCAGAGGTTTACAGCCACTTTAAGGTAAGTTGAAAAGCAGCAGACTTACTGACCGGATCACTAGATGAAAATAAACAAATAATAGCCTAAGGCCCCTTTCACACGGGTGTTCCTTATATTCGTTTTTCATCTGTTCGTTTACGGATGAAAAACAGACCCCCATGTATTTCTATGGACTTGTGGATGATCGTCCGTTTACATCTGGTAATGTCTGCATCTGTTATCAGATCAGGGGCAGACTGACAACTCATGGGGCCCCCGGGTAATAGGGGATCATGGGGCCCCTGTACCCTTGCCCAAACTCAAAAAAACTATGAAAAAGGTACCAGGAGCATCTCATGGGGCCCCCTACTGACCCCGGGCCCTCAGGCAGTGCCCGAGTTTCCAATGGTCAGTTCGCCCCTGGTTAACGTCCATTTTTTAGAATGGAAGAAATCCCTATTTTTCTTTCTTTTAAAAAAAATGGAATGGACAAAAAAACAGATGTAAATGGACGAAAAATGGATGTAAACAGATGAAAAACGGATGTAAACTGATGAAAATAGATAAAAAAACAGATGTAAAAGGACAAAAATTGATGTAAAAAGACAAAAACAGATGTAAACTGATGAAAAACAGATGTAAAACGGATGTATATTGATGCAAACTGATGATAAGTGATGGGAACTGATGAAAAACTGATGAAAACTAATGAAATATTAATGAAAAACTGATGCAAACTGATGAAACACTGAAGTGAACTGATGAATAACTAATGTGAACTGATGCATAACTGATGGAAACTATTGAAAAACTGATGCAATCTGAAGTGAACTGATGAATAACTGATGTGAACAGATGCAAACTAATGAAAAACTGATGCAAACTGATGAAAAACTGAAGTGAACTGATAAAAAACTGATGCAAACTGATGAATAACTGATGTGAACTGATGCATAACTGATGCAAACTGATGCGAACTGATGGAAACTGATGAAAAACTGATGCAAACTGATGAAAAGCTGAAGTGAACTGATGCATAACTGATGTAAACTGATGCATAACTGATGTGAACTGATGCATAACTGATGTAAACTGATGCATAACTGATGTGAACTGATGCATAACTGATATGAACTGATGCATAACTGATGTAAACTGATGCATAACTGGTGTGAACTGATGCATAACTGATGTGAACTGATGCATATCTGATGTGAACTGATGCGAACTGATGCATAACTGATGCAAACTGATGAAAAACTGATGCAAACTGATAAAAAGCTGAAGTGAACTGATGAATAACTGATGTGAACTGATGCATAACTGATGTGAACTGATGCATAACTGATGTGAACTGATGCATAACTGATGTGAACTGATGCATAACTGATGTAAACTGATGCATAACTGATGTGAACTGATGCATAACTGATGTAAACTGATGCATATCTGATGTGAACTGATGCATAACTGATGTGAACTGATGCATAACTGATGTGAACTGATGCATAACTGATGTGAACTGATGCATAACTGATGTAAACTGATGCATAACTGATGTGAACTGATGCATAACTGATGTGAACTGATGCATATCTGATGCGAACTGATGCATAACTGATGTGAACTGATGCATAACTGATGCAAACTGATGAAAAACTGATGCAAACTGATAAAAAGCTGAAGTGAACTGATGAATAACTGATGTGAACTGATGCATAACTGATGTAAACTGATGCATAACTGATGAAAACTGATGTAAACTGATGCATAACTGATGTGAACTGATGAATAACTGATGCGAACTGATGCATAACTGATGCAAACTGATGAAGAACTGATGCAAACTGATGAATAGCTGAAGTGAACTGATGATAACTGATGCGAACTGATGAATAACTGATGTGAACTGATGAATAACTGATGTAAACTGATGCATAACTGATGTAAACTGATGCATATCTGATGTGAACTAATGAATACCTGATGCAAACTGATGCATAACTGATGTAAACTGATGCTAACTGATGAAAAGCTGAAGTGAACTGATGCATAACTGATGTGAACTGATGCATAACTGATGTAAACTGATGCGCATAACTGATGTGAACTGATGTATAACTGATGTAAACTGATGCATAACTGATGTGAACTGATGCATAACTGATGTGAACTGATGCATAACTGATGTGAACTGATGCATAACTGATGTGAACTGATGCAAACTGATGAAAAACTGATGCAAACTGATCTGTTTTTTCTTGGAAAAAAAATGTGACTGAACTGATGAAAAAAATGGAACAATTGTGTGAAAGACCCTAAGCCTGTGATCACACTGCTACAGTATGGAATTCACACCGATTTCTGTGCGATTTCCACACCGTGTCATAATCGAACCCCGTTTACACGAACCACTGGGGGGTGTATTTTAAGTTAATGACACCCTGAAATCAGTTCACAAAACTGAACACCCATGCGATCCGATTCTGGTGAGGACAAAAAAGGGTCCTGTACTTTTTTGGTGCGGATGCTGTGCAATTTGAGCCATACACCGCACAGAAATAGCATTTGATTTGCACAGGAATGCGGTGTGGTTTCTGTGCGAATCACATGCGATGTGCTGCATGGCATCAGTGTGAACCCATGCTAAAAAAAGAAAACTAACGCAGCCATCAACTCCACAAGAGTTGGTAAGCTGCAATAGATTTTTTGTTTTGGAGTTCAATACCACTGTTAAAGCCAGCCAGCCATCTGAATTGCACAGGAACACGCTGTGTGCTCCTATGCGGTTCACATGCAGGTCTGTGTGGTGAGATTTCAGCCCATTAATTTTGAATGGTCTGAAATCGCACCACAACTAGTGCATGTACTACTTTTTAAAATGCACAGCAACCGGCTTGCATGGTACAAAAGTAGCATGCGATTTGATGCAAGCAACACGGGGTTTATATACCAAGGCTGATTCGCTCAGAATCTGGTGCACTTCTGAAACCAATCAGCTTCCAGGTCTTATTGCTAGAGTTTAACTGAACAAGCTGAGGTTAGAATCTGATTGGCTACCATGCAGAGTTGCACCAGATTCTGAGTTAACCAGCATCAGTCTAGGTTCACACCTCTGCGTTGTGCAGTCCATTTAACATGATGCGTTTCTGCATGTGCATTTTTGATGCTTTCCAGGTTATTTTTCCCCCCTCTCTCTTTCTTCAATTTAAATAGGTTCCAGTGTGTTTTTGGCGCATTCTGGTGCATTTTTCCAAGTTCCAGTATAGTTCTGTGCAGGAAAAATGCAGCTGGTTCTACTTTTTTTTTCTGCGACCAGAATGCATCAAATTACATCACAGATCTTGTCTCCAAATATCACCCAAACCGTACACTCCGCTCCACGACCTTTTGCTCTCTAGCTCCCTTGTCTCCTCCTCCTCCTCCTGCTCGTCTCCAGGACTTCTCCAGGGCCTCCCCCATCCTCTGGAACTCTCTACCCCAATCCATCAGACTATCGCCTACTCTGCTCACTTTTAGGCGATCTCTGAAAACCTATCTCTTCAGGGAAGCCTATCCTGCCCTCAGCTAATAATGGAATCTTCTACTCTTCCTACCAGTCCATCCCCCACAGTTACTACCTTTTGTACCACTAGCCCCTCCCTCTTAGATTGTAAGCTCCAAGGAGCAGGGCCCTCCTATCCCTCTTGTATTGAACTGTATTGTTGCTGTATTGTCTCCTGTTATATTGTAAAGCGCTGAGCAAACTGTTGGCGCTATATAAATGCTGTGTAATAATAATAATAATTTTTCCCCTCTCTTTTTCTTCAATTTTAAGTATGGACATGTGCATTCCAGTGTGGTTTTGATACATTTTAACGTGTTCCAGTACAGTTCTGTGCAGAAAAAATGCAGCATGTTCTACTTTTTTTCTGCAACCGGAACGCACTGGAACGGCATCTGAAGTGAACAATGACATTGACAACCATATAACCTACTTTTTGTGCATTTTGGATGCAGAAAAAAAGCAACTGAAACACATGGAGTGTGAATTGGCCCTGACACCTGCTGCAAATTGCAAATAGTAGTGCGTTTCGTATGCGGCTTGAGTCCATTTCACACCACAAAACGCACTCCGGATACGTTTATTTGCTTACAGTTCACACCACACTCCCTTTCCAGTGCGCTTTTGATGTGTTTTGCTATGTTCCTGTACAGTTCTGTGCAGACAAAATGCAGTAGTTCTACTTTTTTTTCTGCACTGGAGACTGGAACTGACTGCACTGGCGTGAACTAGGGCCTTTGAAATACATGGAAAACACTGTGCATGAATTTTTGATGCAGAATAAAAAACACACTGGACTGCATTTAGTGTGAACCAGCCCTAAGGGCCAGTTCACACTATAGAAATGCAGTCCAGATGCGTTTCAGTGCATTTTTTATGCATTCCAGTTAATTTTTCCATCTCTCTTTTTCTTCAATTTAAATAGGGACATCCAGCGCATTTTTAATGTGTTTTACTGCATTTCAGTACAGTTCTGTGCAGAAAAAATGCAGCATGTTCTACTTTTTTTTCTGCAACCGGAACACATTGGACTGCATCTGGTGTGAACCAGCCCTGAGGGCCTTTCCAGTGCATTTTTTATGCATTCCAGTTAATTTTTCCCCCTCTCCTTTTTTCAATTTTAATAGGCACATGTGCGCTTTGGTGCGTTTTTGATGCGTTTCCACTGTACTGTTCTGTGCAGAAAAAATACAGCCTGTTCTACTTTTTTTTCTGCATCTGGAACACACTGGAACTGCAAAGCACTGACGTGCACTATGACATTGACAACCATATAACCTACTTTCTGTGCGTTTTGGATGCAGAAAAAAAACAACTGAAACGCATGTAGTGTGAACTGGCCCGGAGCTTAGTACACACCTATACGTTTTCCGCTGTGTTTTGCGGAAACACACAGCAGTCCATTTAACATGATTTCCTATGGGATAGGTTCACATCTCCGTGTTTTCACCCAGTGTGTTTTTTGGAAAAGGTCAGCCTGGGTTAACACTGATGGGGTGTGGAATTCGCAGCGGTTTCTGTGCGAATTCCGCACCATATCATAATCGCACCCCGTTCATGCGAACCGCTGCGGGTGTGTATGTTAAAGCGGAGTTCCAGTTGATTAAAAAAAAAATAAAAAAATCAGCAGCTACAAAAACTGTAGCTGCTGACTTTTAAAATACAGACATTTACTTGTCCCACGATCCAGCAGTGTCCTCACCACCACTGGTTTCACCAGCCGTCTTCTCTCCCTGGTGCCGGTATCTTCAGTGTAGGCACCTGGCTGTGACAGCTTGCGGCTTCACAGCCAGGTGCCCACTGCACATGCGTGAGGAGCATTGCGCTTTTTGAAAGGTCCTGTAGTTGTCTGGGACCTGTGACGTGTCCCAGAAGACTCCGGGGAGGGAGGGGGGAGGACAACTTCCGCTGCCGATCACCTAGGCGATCACAGCGGAAGTGGGAGCGGGTACCTGTCAAATTCAGGTACTCGCCCCCCAAAAGTGCCAATCCTTAATGAAGAACGGAGGACAAGGGCTTAAAGCGGAACTTCCCCTTTTGGGTGGCGCTCCACTTTAAGTTAACAACACCCCAAAACTGGTTCCCAAAATGCGGTGCGATGTAGAATCGGATCTCATGAGTGTGAATACCCATGCGATCCGATTTTAGTGCAGACGAAAACCCGAAATCAGTTCACAAAATGCAGTGCGATGTGCAGAATCAGATCGCATGCGTGTGAACACCCATGCAATCCAATTCTGGCGAGGACAGACAGAAAAAGGGTCCTGCACCTTTTTGGTACGGATGCGGTGCCATTTGACCCATACAACATGTATGGCTCAAATCGCACCTCACAAAATTCACATGTGATTTGCGTAGGAATGCGGTACGGTTCCTGTGCAAATCACATGCACTACAGAAGTTTGAACCCTGACTGAGGGACTTTTTTTAAACGCAAAACACTGCATTTTTGGTTCCATAGACTTCAATGGAGACCCTGCAGACAAGCATATAATGCATTTTTTATGTGTTTTTGATGCTTTTTGCGTTTGAATCTGCCCAGCAACAAGTTGGGAAAAAAAAACGCAGAAACGGATCAAACGCAAACTGTATAGGTGTGAACCTAGCTTGAATCGCATCGATTCAGATGCGGACATGGTGTGATCTGTGTGGTGTGAATCTTACTAAAATATACTAGTCCTACTTATTTTTGTTTTCTGGGAGGATCTTGTCTATGAGGACGTGTAAAAAGGATGTTTAGTAAGTTTACTACCCCTTTTAATTCCGTTTTCTTAGAAACAATTTTTATGATCTTCCAATCCTTTTTTTATCTTTAGGACAGTAAATCCATTGACAATATTATCATATATACAATGATAGCAAATTGTTGTGCGTATGCCATGGCCATTGGAGCCCAGCAGGCAATACCTGGACTTGACAGTCCTCAGCAGGTCCTGCCTGTCACACAAAAGTCCCTCCATCCAGCACACTGCCATGGACATAGCTGCGATCAGCCTGTACAGGAAGGAGAAGTGCGATCATCCTATACAGGAGATGTTCTAGTCCATCCAGGCATTGCTCTTACCTGATCAGCGCAGCGCTGCCTGTCCCCCGGTATCCGCCGATCGCTCAGTGCGGAGTTGTGTGCGGGACACTCCTTATGTGAGCGCCATGGGCTCTGCAGGGAACTCCCACCGCTGTCCGTGCCCGGCTCCTCTGCATAGAAGGCGTGCCCAGCCCCACTCACTGACATGCCTTCCCCATCAGGATCGTACACCCACACCTTCCGATCAATGCCTCTCTAGGGCTGGCCATTCCAATCCAATCATTACTACAACATATGGATTTGTGATTTTCTTTTATGTTTACTTCATAAAAAAAATATTGAAACTGAAAATCCTATCGCCACTACTATCCTGTAACACACCAATAGTATCGCCTAATCCATGCAGCACAGTCAGGGCCGGTGCTAAACTATTTTATTTTTATTTATTTTCAGGTACTTATATAGCCATACTTCATCCCTGGCCATGTGGGATCTCCTGTATGGTAGGGGTTGGGGAAAGACCTGGCAACCTACCCTGTAAAATAATTGCTAACAGAATTCATGGAAAAAGTCGCTTACGAGTGACGGTCCATGCAATCGCCAAGGGTCAGATACGACTGAATGGATGAATAGATGGATAGATATAGCCATACACTATACAATTTTCTGTCCAATTTCTGCCCAATTTCCTTAAGATTTACCTTCAACCAGGGGTGGACTGACAATTCATGGGGCCCCCGGGCAATAGGGGATCATGGGGCCCCTGTGTCCTTGCCCAAACTCAAAAAAGCCTATGAAAAAGGTACCAGGGGCATCTCTTGGAGCCCCCTACTGACCCCGGGCCATCGGGCAGTGCCCGAGTTTCCAAATGGTCAGTCCACCCCTGCCTTCAACTATGTAGTGCAAGAGCCTGCCTAATTGGATACAATTGAAAGTGTTGGTAGGTTTGACCTCCTATTATATGGTTTTTGGTAAATCTAAACCAACAATCTCAAGAAAATTGTATAATGTATGGCCAGCCTTATGGAAGCAAGGTGTAACTTAACAAAAGCAACTCAATGAAATCATCAAAAAAAGTATTTATTTAATTCAGGTACTTATATAGCGCCGTCAATTTACGTAGCGCTTCACATATATATTGTACATTCACATCAGTCCCTAACCCTCAAGGGGTGTACAATCTAAGGTCCCTAACTCACATTCATACATACACATATTAGGGCCAATTTAGACAGGAGCCAATTAACCTACCAGCATGTCTTTGGAGTGTGGGAGGAAACCGGAGTACCCGGAGAAAACCCAAGCAGGCAAAGGAGAACATGCAAACTCCAGGCAGGTGGTGCCATGGCTGGGATTCGAACCAACGACCCTAGTACTGCCAGGTGGAAGTGCTAACCATTTAGCCACTGTGCTGCCCAAAATGCAACTCAATCCATGCAGCGCAGTCAGGGCCGGTGCTAAACTATTTTATTTTTATTTCTTTTCAGGTACTTATATAGCGCTATCAATTTACACAGCGTTTTACATATATATTGTACATTCATACCAGTCCCTAACCCTCAAGGGGTGTACAATCTAAGGTCCCTAACTTACATTCATACATACACATACTAGGGCCAGTTTCGACAGGAGAAAATTCACCTACCAGCATGTCTTTGGAGTCGGGGAGGAAACCAGAGTCCCCAAAGGAAACCCACGCAGGCACAGGGAGAACATGCAAACTCCAATATATGATGATTAACCCGTACCTAGGACAATCAAATCATCAGCATACACCCAATACTAAATGCAATAATGTGATGAATCTGTTAGGCTGGCCATACACTATACAATTTTCTGTCCAAATTCTGCCCAATTTCCTTTAGATTTACCAAAAACCATATAATAAATAGAAGGTCAAACCTAACAACACTTTCAATTGTATCCAATTAGGCAGACTCTTGCACTACAGTTGAAGGTAAATCTAAAGGAAATTGGGCAGAAATTGGACAGAAAATTGTATAGTGTATGGCCAGCCTAACAGATTCATCACATTATTGCATTTAGTATTGGGTGTATGCTGATGATTTGATTGTCCTAAAATTGTATAGTGTATGGCCAGCCTTAATGTGCTGCTGCTTCTATTTATGTGAAAAAACTGCTAAATACAGACAAGACACATAAAACGCTGCCTAGTGTTAGGCTGGCCATACATTATACAATTTTCTTGAGATTTTTGATTTAGATTTACATATTATATGAGGTCAAACCTAACAACACTTTCAATTGTATCCAATTAGGCAGGCTCTTGCACTACATAGTTGAAGGTAAATCTAAAGGAAATTGGGCAGAAATTGGACAGAAAATTGTATAGTGTATGGCCAGTCTAATGGTCAGCATGATCTGCCTGCTAAGCAGGGGATCTCTCCGCAGATCCCTGCTGATTTCAATGGGACGATCGGATGGAAATGGACCGCCTTTCCGTTTCAACCGAATTGTCATCCGATCTGCTGGTTGTATGGGGAAAGGATCCCCATCCATGTGTTTTTGGCATACAGGATTGGATCGGTGTGTATCAGCAGACTATTGTCCACTGATACTCACCAATCCATAGAAGTCTATGGATGAACCGATCGGATCCGCCAGAAAACAGACAGGTGGATCCCATCGGTCCACTCGCATGAAAGGGGCCTTTGGGGTTAATCTTCAGCGTTGTGTAAAAAGGCTGTTTGATCCTGTCTTCTCTGATCCTCCCCTCCATCTGCTGATCAAACAGAGCTCTAGAAGTCATTCTCTACATGCTCAGTTTGGTGTGTATTGCTAGAAAGTTTTTTTTTCTTTGAGAGAGTGCATGTGATCAGCACAGGGCCAATCAGCACTGGTCAGACAGAGGTCAGGGGTTCTGTATCCTCCTAGAGCAGAATGAAAACTCCTCCTACAATTTTTAACCAGTGGACACTGATAGAAGTCACAAGACTGCTCTAACTGCTGATGAGAAAAGGCATTTAGCAGTTTATATTTCTAAAATAATTGCATTTCCATGTTCTGTGTACTGTGGGAGACCAGATATAGTGAATGAAGGATCCTGGGTTTTGTAACATTTTAAAGGAGAAGTACAGTCAAAGCTCTTTTGGCTTTACTTCTCTTGTGGATCACAGAAGTGCAGTTTGTCCTGCACTCCTGTGACCCATTTTGGGCTGACAACGGGTTGCAGCCCCCTGTCGGCTAACGTCACTCAGCTGGTCCAGGATGGGGAAAGATCCCAACCAGGGGTGGACTGACAACTCATGGGGCCCCCGGGCAATAGGGGATCATGGGGCCCCTGTGTCCTTGCCCAAACTCAAAAAAAGACTATGAAAAAGGTACCAGGGGCATCTCATGGGGCCCCCTACTGACCGCGGGCCCTCAGGCAATGCACGAGTTTCCAAATGGTCAGTCCGTCCCTGATCCCAACTTTAAGATAATAAAGTACTACATTGCTACATTGTTGTTGTTCTTTCAGGACAAACAAGGCTTTCCTTTGGTGATATCGTCTTACAAAAAATTATTATTTTTTTAAATGTATGGGCAAAAAGATAAAAAAAGACACATATTTTTCTACTTTGTTCAGTGTTAGTTTAAAACAAAAATATAGTTGTATACATTTTATTTCATGATTTGTAAAATTTATAATGACTCTAAATTTATGATTCTGGTATGAAGTGTAGCAAAGTTACAAATGAAATACAGGCTGTTTTTAGATTTTTTTTTTTTTTTTTAACTGTGACACAAAACATTTACGAACAAAAAAATAGAAAAACAAATCTTTAAAAAATGGATAAGGAGCTAAGGTGAGAAAGGGTTATTTAGGGTTAACTAAGGGGTAATAAGTGGTTAAATGAGAAAATATTACTTTATTTTACTTGAAAGGTTGCTTTAAATGTCATCATAGGTAGTCTATTTGATCAAAATGTCAAAGAAACAAAGGAAATACTAAATAAAAATAATGTTACATTGTATAACTCCACTCAAACAAAGGGTGAGCCATTGAGTCCCATATATATATTTGATTGATACACTGTTTGTATTGGATACATTAAAGTTGTTTGGTAAATGTATAATTTTTTATATACTTTTATACAGCCTTGGCGGTTGAAATCTCTTAAAAAATCACCTCTGAAGAAGCCTGTGAGGGCGAAACATGTAGGGAGTAACTACAATTATATAAGTTACAATTTCGGTTCCACATTTGGTACTGAAATAGTTTTTATGTTTCTGTAGTTCTTTTTTTGTTTAAAAAAATATTAAATAAAATGATGATCTTTTTAATATGTTTGGTATTTATGTTCATGCACCCTGACAGTCCTATCCTTTCATTGAATATCCTTTACTCAAACATGTCTATAAACCATATATACATATGAGCTGCTGCTGTGCTATATGTGGGCTCATTTACACTTGTGGTTTTGGGGGGGGGGTATTAAACCCCAAATCAACCATGTATTATATTGCAGCTTACCAATCATTTGATGTGATATCTGCATTAGTTTTCAGCTAATTAAGCCATAACACCTGCAAAGGGTTCCTGAGCCTTTAAATGGTCTCTCAGTCTGGTTCAGTAGGAATCACAATCATGGGAAAGACTGCTGACCTGACAGTTGTGCAGAAAACCATCATTGGCACCATCCATAAGGAGGGAAAGCCTCAAAAGGTAATTGCAAAAGAAGTTGGATGTTCCCAAAGTGCTGTATCAGAGCAAAGTTATGTGGAAGGGAAAAGTGTGGAAGAAAAAGGTGCACAAGCAGCAGAGATGACCGCAGCCTGTAGAGGATTGTCAGGAAAAGGCCATTCAAAAGTGTTGGGGACTTTCACAAGGAGTGGACTGAGGCTGGAGCCAGTGCATCAAGAGCCACCACACACAGACAGATCCTGGACATGGGCTTCAAATGTCCTATTCCTCTTGTCAAGCCGCTACTGAACAACAAACAACATCAGAAGCGTCTTACCTGGGCTAAAGAAAAACAGACCTGGTCTGTTGCTCAGTGGTCCAAAGTCCTCTTTTCTGATGAGAGCAACTTTTGCATCTCATTTGGAAACCACAAACTGTGGCACTATATGTTTTTTTTTTTTAAAAGGGACGGTAGGGATCAATGGGAACGGGACCTGAATGTTAGTTATGATCTGACTGGCAAGACATAGCCCTGGCATTCTCTAAAGTCCCCAATAATACTGCCTTAATTGAAGCAAACTATAAAACGCTATTGCGATAGTACCTGGTCCCAACCCGGACGGCAAGGATGCATCCTTCTGCCTCACCAATGTGCTTTTGGCGTTGCGGCCAGATGGGTTCTATGTTCCATGTTTGGTGGCAATGTCCGATAGTTACTAGATTTTAGATACGCATGTTTAACCTTATCTACAGGTGATGGGGATGAATGTTCGTAGTGCCCCAGAGACGGCCCTCACCAGAAATTTCCACTAAGGTCTCATGTACACTGCAGCTGATAAACTCACATTTAGGAGCTGTTCAGCATTTTTTTCAGCAGCCCCTGAACTCACCCTAATGTTTTCCTATGTGTCCATGTACACATCATTGTTTACAGTCGTTTTTCTGAACGCAGAAAACTTTCAGGAGTAGATTTTATCAGCATTTCAAACGCCAAACGCTTGTAAATGCGGCTAACAGCATTTATAGGTGTTTGCGTTTGACATTTTTTTTTTAACTCTTCCATTTCCAGATGCTGTCCACAGCCTTTTTCATCATGGAAAATGCATGCAAAGTGTTTTCCTGGTACTCAAATGGACTTGGCACATCATACTTTGAGGTTTCGCATGAAAGAAAATATGTTAGACACTGCTGTAATAATTTCTGCACAGAAATGAGCTGGAACACATCGAAACACCACATAAAAAAAAGAGACAGCTAATATCAACAAATACTGCTCTCTCTGCTTCTGCTCTCTCTATTTATCTCAAAATGTCTGAAATAGTTAATTTTTTACTGTTTTTCAGTGCATTCTGGGCATTTTGGAAGATCTCCTGAGGTTATAAAAACGCTTCTAAACGCAAAGACTCATAAACGCGGTATGTAAATGCGGCTAAACAGACGTTTTTTAACCTACTTTTTCCAGCAGTCATTTTCCATTGTTCCCAAGTGTCCTGTGTATATGGAGCCTTACAGTACCAAACAAAGCCCTTAAATTGTTCACTTATATGCTGTTAGCAGTGAGAATCACTATTGCTAAATATTGGAAGAGATCAATTATTCCGCTTGAATATGTTTTAAGAACAAATTAAATTGGATCGTGATTAACGACAGACTCCCCTGTGTTCTACACAATAACAACTTTGTTAAAACGTGAGACCTGTGGATTTGATACATCTCCGTGCCTTAATGCTTCCCGATTTGGCCCTCTTCTCTCGTTCCTGTTACCCTCTTTTTCTCACTTTCTACTGTCTCTTTTATCTTTCCATTTTCTGAGCTAGTTGAGTTCATTTTTTATTTGTTCTACAATATTTGTCGTTTTTTTCTATGATGTTTGTTCTGTGCGATCCATGTGTTCCCTACTACTGCTTCCCCTATACATGGTGTATTTAATGTTGGGAATTTCATATTTGAACTATCCAGTTATTATTGGGCAGACTTTCTGGTTCTTTAACCACTTCAAGTCCGGACACTTTCACTCCCTTCCTGTCCAGGCCAATTTTCAGCTTTCAGTTCTATCACACTTTGAATGACAATTGCGCGGTCATGCAACACTGTACCCATATGAATTTTTTAGCATTTTTTGAGGCAGATAAAACTTTATTTTGGTGGTATTTTTTCACCACTGGGATTTTTATTTTTTTGCTATATAAGTGAAAAAAAAAGTCCACACTTTTTGAAAACAAAAAGTGTTTTTCTTATATAATTTTGCAAATAAATAATCTTTACTTCATAAATCTTGGCCAGAATGTATTCATCTAGGTTTTTAGTAAGAAAAAAAAATAACCCAATTAGTTTATAACCAAAAATTATAATTTTTCAAATTTATTTTTACATTTTTATTTTGTTTATATTATTATTATGTTTTGTTTTTTTTTTAACATACTGTCACCCTAGCAGTACAGTGTCAAGATAGTGACACTGTACTACTTGAGGGGGGTAATGAAGATTTTTTTTTCTTTTTTTTTACACTGACCATAAAGGCTGTAAAAGCAATCATTTCTCCTTCTCTCTGGCTGCATTCTTGCAGCCATTGAGAAATACTGTGAGAACTGTGATTGGTCACAGCTTGTCACATGGTACAAGGATGTTGTGAATAGCCATGTCACATGGGACCTCTGTGATCATTCACAGATTTCACATGTAGTAAGCAATGATGTCAGAAGTGACATCTTGTTTACTACTATTCATGTGATCACTGATTGGTTAATCAGTGATCACATGAATCGGGACCTCACACAGATGTCCTGTACACAGTTTGGTGTTCCTCCGGACACAGCGGGCACCGATCGCGGTGCAGCACACGCCCATGACTTCTATGACCCAAATTGCATAGGTCAGATAGCGTCTTTTCCCTTTAACCTGGGTAGGTATAATGTATTGTTAGCTGCACTCTCCTCCTCACTCTGCTGCAGATGATCTCACATATCCTCCGCATATGTAAACAAGCGCTTGACATAGTGTAGTACTTAAATGTTGTATAATTTATTAAAATAACAAAGTGCGCTCACGTTTAAAAGTATCTTGCTGGGACACCACAGTAACAACGAATGTCAAATATTAAATCCAATGCATTCAATTAAATTCCAAGATGGTGGCTTGTAAACTTCCGGTATTGCGGCTTGACGTCATCGGCCCACCCTACGCGTTACGTCACATCTTGTGACCTCCTCAGACCTCAGGCATGCATGTGAACCAAGCCTGACATATTATTTAGTGCGCATATATTTAGCAAGAAAAAATATGTCTGATATTAGGTCTACATTAATGAACAGAGATATGCTCCTTCAGGATAGTTTAAGAATATAACCTGCAGAGATGACAGGCAGATGTTTTAGAACGGTGTCAGACAGTTTCTGATGAGAGTTTTTCAATACAGATGATTAGGTGGTCATTGTCACATTGAAATGAAGACAAGAGATGCTTGCCACCTGATTCTCATGGTATCTGGAGTCAGCAGGCTGCCCCAGACACCCCTATCAAGGGATTTGTGTAGAAATAACATCAGGTGATATTGGACAGATCTTCATCAGACCACCATTGTTTCTTCTACGGTTAGGACCAGGCTGCAGGTATCTAGGCATACTTCTTCTATCATGTTTGGGAAACCTGCATGCACATTCATGAAAGTACAAAAGCAATGTTCATTTTTTTCTATGTTGGTGCTATATCTACAGGCACCTTCAGTCTTGAGGGCACTTTTAAGAGAAGCAGAATATTTCTAGAAATAATGTTTAATAAAGTATCTGAAAACTGTCCAGTAGTCAGATTGCATCTGTACATCTGACCACTCTCAAATGTCTATGTCCAATTTATTAGTAGTAATGCTGCTAATAAGTGAACATTGAGCCTGGGTTCACACTGATGCGATGCCCAATTTGCAGCGTTTTCTGTGCGAATTCGGCACTGCGTCAGAACCGCACCCCTTTCATGCGAACCGCTGCGGGTGTGTATGTTAAGTTAACAACACCTCAAAATCGGTCCGCAAAACACTGTGCGATGTGCAGAATCGAATCGCATGGGGGTTAATACCCATGCGATCCAATTCTAGTGCGGACCACAAAAAAAGAGTCCTGCCCCTTTTTGGTGCAGATGCGGTGCGATTTGAGTCATACTAAAATGTATGGCTCCAATCGCATTGCATACAATTTACATGTGATTTGCACAGGAATGCTTTGTGGTTCCTGTGTGAATCACATGCGATATTCCGCACCGCATATATGTGAACCCAGGATCAAGCAAAAATGGAGGCAGGAATATAACAGCCCTTATTAACATCACTATGCATTCATTGTAAAGGACCAACCCCTGGCAAAATGTTTCCTTTTGTTAGAAATAGAGGAGGGAATGCTTAGAATCTCTTTTCAGCTGGCCATACACTAGTATGATACTAAAACAGGTGAAGCGCTTCCTCGGTATAGCTATAGTTCTAAAATATCATTATCTATATACCAGTATATCCACAAAATCAGGTGATATATTAAAGAAAATCATATATACTCATATAAAATGTTAAAAATTTATAACCAGTGCACATAATAAATACAAAATATACATAAAACATTATGTGATTCATAAACACATTTTATAAGCAAGTCATTCAATATAAAAGTTCCTTACACCATCCAATCTTCCTGTGAGATTCCCAATCACCTTCCATATTCCAAAATCAGAAAATATATTTTCCACCTTGAAAGATCGCCAGAGTGCCCTTCACCACACCTTATGGGTGTCTTCTCACCTGGTCTGATGGACCTCATTAAATCAAAAGGAGGTCAAAAATGCTTTTGGCATGAATCGACAGTTTATCTCACAATCCTCCTAAAATATGGTTCACCAACAGGGGCGGACTGGCCATTTGGAAACTCGGACACTGCCTGAGGGCCCGGGGTCAGTAGGGGGCCCCATGAGATGCCCCTGGTACCTTTTTCATAGGCTTTTTTCAGTTTGGGCAAGGACACAGGGGCCCCATGATCCCCTATTGCCTGGGGGCCCCATGAGTTGTCAGTCCGCCCCTGTTCACCAATCTCTCAGAGATATAGGTGGCATAAAGGAAGCTAGAACAACAAATAGTGCAGACCGCTATTCATCTTTTTATTTATTAAAAGTAGAAATGCACTCACATATAATAGCATATAAACAGCATTAGAAGACTTAGCATACAAACACGGTGTTCTGACTCCGTCCAGCGTGGTGACGTCATCACCCGCCTGACGCCATTAGGAAAAAGTAAAGTCATAAATTGGCTGAGCTGTTTAAATTTATACAAACTAGAATACAAAGCAGCCAATCGTGAAAATGTAACACCAAAGGCAGTGTCATTAATAAGGTTTTAAAAAACGCAGATGCTATAAACCAAATATTTTCAGTACATGCTATACATCATCAAGAGAGGACAAATTAGTTTAGGAGCCAGTGAATACAAACTAGTTGTTGTAGAATATGTGCACCAAAAAAGGAGAACATTTATTTTTAGGCCAGCAACTCAATTAAACTGGAACTTCACTTAATGTGGTATTAAACCCAAAGCCAAAAATGTAATATATTGCAGTTTACCAATCTTTAAATGTGGTGCCTGCAATAATCTTCATTTTTGGCTTTTTCCTTCTGATTTCACTTGATAATTTGACCAGTAACACACCTCCTGTATTAGAGTGCTTCCACTCTGGATGAAGGAGCACAGGAGGCATCTTTGGACAGCAGCATTGTCAGTCTAGATGTACTAGCAGCAGGGGCAGACTGACAACTCATGGGGCCCCCGGGCAATAGGGGATCATGGGGCCCCTGTGTCCTCATCCACACTTTAACTACACCCAAAAAAGCCTATGAAAGGTACTAACGGCGCCTCATGGGGCCCTCTACTGACCCCGGGCCCTCGGGCAGTGCCCGAGTTCCCAAATGGTCAGTCCGCCCCTGACTAGCAGATTAAAATACACTAACAAACTGAAGTCAAAATCCAGCTAATACTTTATAAGCAGTTACAGCATCCAAATAAGGGTTTGCACACTGCTCAGGTGAGGGACTGAGGTAGTTCCATGCGGGTGCTCGCCCCCGGCTCACCACCACATATAAATATCGGCACACCATCACAAAACGAATCCAAAATGAAGTCCTTATTATCTTCACAGTCAGCAGAGCAGTACAGGACAAGCTCTTGACACATCAACAGCTTATCTTGTACTGCTCTCCTTACTGTGAAGATAAATAAAGACTTTGTTTTGGATTAGTTTTGTGATGGTGTGCGGCCATTTACTCTTTTCTAAGCAGTTACAGCAAACAGTTTATTTCCCTTTGAGATAGAAGTTTTATAAATAAATAAAAGCTAATCATTGTAAGCACCCCTGGTATTGTTAAATGGTTTGTCTCATCTCTATAATTGATGCATTCTGCTGGAGAGCTTGTTCTTTTGAAAAGCAGACTTACTGGCTGGATCACCAGATGAAAATAGAAGAAAGAAACTAATGTAGCCATCTCATCTATGAATTGGTAAGCTGAAATATAATAAATGGTTGCTTGGGGGTTTAATACCACTTTAAGAGAAATATTTGGTGGGATCTATAGCACTATCAATACCCATAAAAAACATTGTACTACACAAACATATAATATAAATGATGTGCTAGCTGACTCAAATAGACCCAAATCTGCTTACCATGGGCTACCTCTGTCCACACACTTACTAACTAGAGCATTTCTTGACTGTTCCTGTTGGCTGCAGTAGCAATGTGATTGTGTGTGGGGTTGGTGTGGAGGGGGTTAAGAGGCACAGGTAATTAACAAATGGAAAATGTTTTTATGTCCTAATGTTACTAATGCCAAATGTTCCAAACATCTGGATAGGAGACTACCAGGTGTGCATTTCCTTTATACCTCTGTAATATACAGTTCCTTATACTTCTGTATTACATGCAGTACCTCATACTTATCTCTCATACACGCAGTGCCTCATGCCTGTGAACAGCAAGTAACAAGCTCCAAAATTCCCCAAGGATGTGTAATTCTCTAGTGTAGAAGGTAACAACTCTTTCTTCTTCATAGGAGAGGATTGATCTATCTAGAGCAGGGGTCTCCAAACTTTCCAAACAAATAGCCAGTTTACTGCCCTTCAAACTTTAGGGGGCCAGACTGTGGCAAGTGGGACTAGAAAACGTCTCTGCGTCAGCGGGAGTTACAATGACATAGGCTTGGTGGTCAGTGGGAGTAAAAAAAATTACATCATAGTGCCCCATCATTGGTGTCAGTGGGAGCATTATTTCCCCATATCTGGTTTCAGCGGGAGGGATAGTACCCCATTGTTGGTGTCAGTGTGAGGAACAATGCTCCACCTTTGGTGTCAGTGGAAGGAATAATGCTTCATATGAGTGGAAGGAATAGTGCCCCGAGGGCTGGATAAAAGCAAGCAAAGGGACACATCTGGCCTGCGGACTGCAGTTTGGAGACCCCTTGATCTAGAAGTAGAAGAATAATGCTGGTCAGCATAAATGGGGAAACTCATACAAATGAGCACAGAGAGGCCACTCCAGGTGGAAACGTGAACAGTTAATCATGAGCTCACCACTGCTGCCTTGTTAATCTTT
The DNA here is from genome assembly GCF_062004578.1 of Staurois parvus. Taxonomy (NCBI): domain Eukaryota; kingdom Metazoa; phylum Chordata; class Amphibia; order Anura; family Ranidae; genus Staurois; species Staurois parvus. The sequence goes on from NW_028317941.1 coordinate 5,028,717, forward strand.
TGCATGATGAAGAGAATTGAAAGGAATAGGCGCTGTGGAAAATAATCTCAGTCAAGCACCTTAATGAAGGTGCATGACTGAGAGCATTTTCCACAGCGCCTATTCTTTTCAGTTCTTAGCATATATGGGGTAAGATCTCACTATTGGGCTGGATAATGAGAAGTAAGCTGTATGTACTAGAGTGCAGATCTCATTGGAGGTATGGGTACTAGGGAGTGAGCTGTGTATTCTTAAATGCAGGCCTTACCAATGGTACAAATTCTGGGGCATGAGTTGTGGGTATTGGGTTAGAGAAAGATATCATTGCTAACATACAGGGGTTGATTTACTAAACCTGGAGCACTCAGAATCTGGTACAACTGGGCATAATAGCCAATCAGCTTCTAACTTCAGCTTGTTCAGTTAATCTTTGGCAATAAAACCTGGAAGCTGGAAGCGAGTTGCACCAGATTTTTCACTTTCTAGTTTTAGTAAATAGCCCCCAATGACCTTTATCAAGGAATGTACATTCCACATGTAGCACTAATCCTGTAGGAGTTGCTGAGTTTTGGGTCCCACTATAGTCCTGCACAGTGAGGCAACACACATTTTCCACACAGACATGCATCCAAGGGCTTGGTTTTTTTAGATGTTATTAGGGAAACTGAACGTGGATGGGGTAGGGGATGTACAGTATGGGATGCCCAAAGGGAATGGCAACTGAGGACAATCTTCCTGGAACTATGTACAAGTCTCTTTAACAGCAAAAATCCTCTTCTGGAGAACTAGCCAGCATCTCCTGGTGTACCACCCTGACCCCAGATACTTCTTTATCCAGCTGTACTGGGTGAATCCCTGGGTAGGGGATCCAGTGCCTGTCACTTTAAATAGAAGACAGTCCCTTATAGCAAGCTAATCCATTTTCCCACAAGAGTGCCCCTTCCCCTTACTGGCCCAGGGGGTGTAGGTCTACTCACTCGGTCTTCTGTCTGTTAGCTGATGGGTCGGTTTCTGCTCTCAGGTCTTCTGCTCGGCTGCTCCTTCCCTGCTGCACAGATGATCCTCACTCTGGGGGCCAATGAGGTCCTGAGATTTACTCCTTTCCAGCTCTTCTGCCCTTCACATCTGCCCCTCCCCCCTCCCTCCAGGCACCTGCTCTCCAGCCTCTAACTTCTGCTGTTGAGCAACCTCCAGAACATTTAAGGGCTATCCTAGTCCCATGCCAAGCCTCCTGCTTGGGGATCCAAGGTCCTCTAATTGTGCAGGCCAGTCCCTCCACACCCCTGCCCACTGCTTTTAGAATCTTCTCCAAGATTCTAGAGCAGGGGGAGGTGTCAAGGAACTGACCTGCAGAGCCTCTTAGCCCTGACCTAAAAAAAACCCTTCTAACCAGGCTGCTCTTCAGCTTTTATATCTGAAAACCTAATCTAGCTCCCCCTAGCTATCTAGGAGGGTGCTACACACATTAATAATTAATGCTACCAAAATTAGTGTGTGCTGTAAATGGCCTCCAGCATTATTCCGGTTTCTTCTTGCTGGAGCCTGCCATTTTTCTGAAGCCCGAAAGCCCCTGAAAAGCAGTAAAACATAAAGCAGAACTAAACCCATCGATTTAACGGTTTCAAAAAACAGTTACATTCCTGTAAATTGTCAAACCCTCAAAATTGCTGGTGTCATATCTGATCACATGTGCAGCACCGTGGCAGTTGCAGATCAAACAGAAGCAGATTCCTTGGCTGTAAATGATAGGAGGTTTTAATTCTACTTTAAATCTTTCAGCGGATCAGCCTCTACAGATTCAACAGTGCCTAAAAATGTCTAAAAATAGAGAGCAACTGAGTATGTGCAGAGCAGAGTGAGAAAGTGTATTACTGGATTTTAAACAGTATAGACACTTAGGGCCAGTTCACACTATAGAAACACTGTCCAGATGAGTTCTGGATGCGTTTCTGCATGCGCGCTTTTGACGCATTTTTTACACGTTCCAGTGCATTTTTTATGCATCTTTGATGCTTTCCAGTGCATATTTTATGCATTTCAGTTCATTTTTTCCCCTATGTTTTACTACAATTTAAATATGGACATGTGCGTTCCAGTGCGTTTTTGGTGCATTCTGGTGCATTTATGCGTTTTATCACGTTCCAGTACAGTTCTGTGCAGAAAAAATGCAGCACGTTCTACTTTTTTTTTCTGCAACCGGAACGCACTGGAACTGCAAGCACTGATATGAACTATGACATTGGAAACCATATTACCTACTTTCTGTGCATTCTGGATGCAGAGAAAAAGCAACTGAAACACATGTAGTGTGAACTGGCCCTTATTGTTAATGTTTTACATAGCTATACCTGCAAAAGGGGCAGCCTGAGGTAAAACTTAATTTTCTGTCCAAAGTTCCACCTGAAGGCATGGATACTGGGGAGTGAGCTTAGTGTACTGGTGGACAGATATTACTGTCATGGGTAATGGAGTCTGAGCTATGTTTATTGGTGGTGGATGTTACATGTGTTATGTGCATTGGGAAGTGAGGATGTAAGCTAGAGTACAGATCTTAGTGGTGGCATGGATACTGAGGAGTGAGATTTGTATGTACTGGGGGCAGGGCTGCTGTTAGAAATCACGGAGCCCCGTACAGTCTAGCTGACAGGGCCCTCAATATGCCTCCTCACCGCCTGTCAAATGCTCTCGGAAGAGTGATCCAAATGCTGAACTCTCTTCAGAGAATAAAGGAAATGTGAATGAGCCCATTACATTTTTTTCAATTATTATTTTTTAATTTTTTTTTTAACTGCTCTATTGAGGTTCTTTGGTGAAATATCAGGGATCTAAACAGATCCCTGATGTCTCACATTTGTGATAGAGAAAGGGCCAGAGGACACATATTCATCAGTCCCTTTCTCTGCAGCCTCAGCTGCACTGGGCAGTGAGTGAATGGGAATTGCTCTGATGTTTACTGTTTATTCACTGATGCATAGTAAACACAGTTAACTATACGTCAGTGATGAATGAACACAGGAGTGATTGGTACCAATAGCTCACTATGTTCATTCAGAAAAAGAAGGGCCAATAAATATGACATATTTACTAGCACTTAACTCTCCATCCTGAAACATCCCTCAGTGCCCTCTGCCGCTGCCAGCGGGAGAGGACAGGAGGGAAGCGAGAAGAGCTGCTGGGGAGAGAGAGGAACACAGGGGTCCCCAGACAGCAAGTGGAAGAGGGCACAGATACTAAAGAACTGATCTCCCTGCAGCACAGTCAAAGGGAGCAAGTTGCCAACACTGCAGGGGGATCCACAAGAACCACAAGGCAGTACAGCCGGCTCTCCTGCTCAGCAGGTGCCTGGACCCCCCGTTTGAATTGATGGGACCTGGGCCCGGTACAGGAAAGCCAGCTGCACTGTCTTATCAGCACTGTTACATCATTTCCCGTAAGCAGAGTGGATCCAGTTTCTCTGACACCAGAGGATCTTGGGACCTGTAGTCCTATAGCCAATACATACTGTATTTCTGAGTGCTCTTCGAACTACAACCACCAGAGAGCAGGGGACCCAGAGGAATGCTGGGAGTGCATATATATTCTACAGCAGGGGACTGGCTCATTCTCTTGGCACGGGATTCAGAGATGAACACAGGGCACTGCCGTTCTCCTCCAGAGACAGATTGTTGGCTACTACTGCTCCGTGATGCTGCATATCAGTTCAAAACAGCAGTGCTGCCGAACACCACACTGGGATCACATCAGCTTCTCTGCTTCAGGACTGTCACTTCACACAGACACCTCTGCTCGCTGTGCTGACAGGCCATCAGGCATTAACTCTGCACATGTCTGCAAACAACCAAGAGCCTGTGCAAGAACTCTTGTTTCTAGGAGGCCATGCTATCCATGGGATTGGTGAGCAGGTGGATGCCCAACCTCTTTGTGCCATCATTCTAGAGACACTGCATGCAGACATCTTTATACCTCAGTATCAGGAGATCTTTGCTTTGAGCATTACCACAGCCTACCTGTATTCACCACTGTTTATGAGCCCCACCATCGCTAGCAGAAGACAATGGACACCACCATATCAGGAACATTAAACAGCACAGGACTCAAGTTGCAATCATTAGTTAAAGGGACCCCCCCTCTTCTAAGACCATTGTTATTCAAATAAGGACACACATATATCTATTTGTGTCAGAGTATATTTTTACATAGTTCTGTGAATTCCCCATTGCGGTGCCGGTGGCCTAGAGGGAGCTGAGAAGCCAAAAAGCTTTTTATTCTCCCCTTACTCCTGGTGTTGACTGTATAATTTGTTAAATGTTGCTAATTGATTATTCCTATTTTACCAACTAGGGTTGTATATCCTAAACCCAGTATTCTGTGGTCTACTTTTTTGAACAAGACTAATACAGAGGTGTTACTAAGAATTGTGCCTCTTGCATTATTATCCTCTACTGTTAAAATATGTCTGAACCCAGAGTGCTAAAAGTGTCGGGAGGCTTGCAAGGTCAGGGCAACTAAAGCGGACAAGTATTATCAAGCAGCCCCTGCAGGGTAGTGCTACACAACACTTTAGAAAACCAAGTTTAATTTAGTTAGAATACTTTAAGCTGACAGCACCTGCCCCCCATGTACACGCAAATAGGAGCATGTATATTCCTTCTGTACTGAAATGTATTGTAATTGTATTGTCTCCCTTATATTGTAAAGCGCTGCACAAACTGTTGGAGCTATATAAATCCTGTATAATAATAATAATAATAATATACACAACTGGCAGGTGTGGCTGCATAAAAAACAATAAATGTGCAACACGTTGCATATAGTCATGAACATCATGTGAGAACAATATGTCTAGGGCCATATTTCATGGTTAACTCTAAACTGGTAACCATTTAGCCTGTGAACCATTTTGGGTACTGAGTTTATTGCTGTTTTACGGCCACAAGCAATTTTAAGGCTTGACATCTGTTTATTCCTCACAGCCTCATTTTTTTTTTAAAAAAAATGGGTAATATACTGTATTGTTTGTATGCTCTAAAGCTAACTTTAGTTTATATTTTAATTGAAAATATGTGCTTGATAAACATGCGCGCTTGTATCACGTGACAGAACCACCATTTTATTCTCCAAGTTCCCTGCTTTCAGAAAATATACAGTGAGGAACAGAAGTATTTGAACACCCTGCAATTCTGCAAGTTCTCCCACTCAGAAATCATGGAGGGGTGTGAAATTCACATTGTAGGTGCATTCCCACTCTCAGAGACAGAATTAAAAAAAAAATTCAGGAAATCACATTGTATGATTTTTAAAGAATTTATTTGTCTTGCACTGCTGAACATAAGTATTTGAACACCTAAGAAACAGCAAGAATTCTGGCTCTCAAAGACCTGTTACTGTGCCTTTAAAAAGTCCACCTCTACTCCACTCATTAATCTAACTTAGTAGCACCTCTCTGAGCTATTTAAAGACACCTGTCCACCCCACAGTCAGTCAGATGCCAACTACTACCATGAGCAAGACCAAAGAGCTGTCAAAAGACACCAGAAACAAAATTTTGGACCTCCACAAGGCTGGAAAGGGCTACGGGGCAATTGCCAAGCAGCTTGGTGAAAATAGATCAACTGTTGGAGCACTGTCGGTAGAACACTACGTCGTCATGGTTTCAAATCATGCATTGCACGGAAGGTTCCCCTGCTCAAGTCATCACATGTCCAGGCCCGTCTGAACTTTGCCAATGACCATCTGGATGATCCAGAGGAGGCATGGGAGAAAGTCATGTGGTCAGATGAGACCAAAGTAGAACTTTTTGGTCTAAACTTCACTCGTGTTTGGAGGAAATGAGTTGCATCCCAAGAACACCACCCCTACTGTGAAGCATGGGGGTAGTAACATCATGCTTTGGGGGTGCTTTTCTGCGAAGGGGACAGGACGACTGCACTGTATTAAGGAGAGGATGAATGGGGCCATTTATTGTGAGATTTTGAGCAACAACCTCCTTCCCTCAGTCAGAGCATTGAAGATGGGTCGTGGCTGGGTCTTCCAACATGACAACGACCCGAAGCACACAGACAGGATAACCAAGGAGTGGCTCCGTAAGAAGCATATCAAGGTTCTGGAGTGGCCTAGCCAGTCTCCAGACCTAAATCCAATAGAACATCTTTGGAGGAAGCTGAAACTCCGTGTTGCTCAGCGACAGCCCCGAAACCTGACAGATCTAGAGGAGATCTGTGTGGAGGAGTGGGCCAAAATCCCTGTTGCAGTATGTGCAACCCTGGTCAAGAACTACAGGAAACGTTTGACCTCTGTAATTGCAAACAAAGGCTTCTGTACCAAATATTAACACTGATTTTCTCAGGTGTTCAAATACTTATGTTCAGCAGTGCAAGACAAATAAATTCTTTAAAAATCATACAATGTGATTTCCTGAATTTTTTTTTAAATTCTGTCTCTCAGAGTGGGAATGCACCTACAATGTGAATTTCAGACCCCTCCATGATTTCTAAGTGGGAGAACTTGCAAAATCGCAGGGTGTTCAAATACTTCTGTTCCTCACTGTATAATGTTTTGGAGGATGGGGGGTTAAGTAATCTTCAGGCCTAAAATGTGCATTAAAATATAAATATTTATTATAAGAAAGGCAAAGGTTGGCAAACTCAGTCTCTCATCATGACATCTCAGGCACAGCTGAGTAAATAATCAAAATATTCACTATGAATTTTTCAGATATTGTCTTTAAGGTCTGTTCCCTATTCTTTTTACTACAGAGTGAAATGTGAGAGAATAGTAAAGCAGCAAGGAATACAACTTGCATCCAACTAAACCTCCAACTAAACCTCTAAGACCTGCTTATCAGTCAAAGTTTGTTTTCCAATGCCTTCCAATATCCCAAGATGAATTGAATTAAAGGAAGGGGAAAGAAATAAATAAAGGAAAAAAAAGTGGGAGAAGGGTAAGTGCCAGGGGGAGAAGGCCAAAAGCAGAAGACACCTAGCCAAGACATAAAGTATTGGACCAATAATAGCAATCCAACATCTATCCAGTCGTGTAGAGCCATGCAGCGTTCTAGGACTGCTCGGAGGCCATCCCACAGCAGAGGGAAGCAGCAGCTCCTGATGTGCAGATGAACAAGAGAAGATTGTCCAGGGATACCACGTGTTGCAAAAATGTTCCTATCTACGGTACGAGGAGGCCATAAGGCTTTCCATGGGTTCAATACTGTTGACTTTGGCCAACCAGAGGGAGATTGGAGGGGTGGAAGGTTGCCTCCATAGGGCTGAAATACATGCCCTGAACGTATGTAAAAGATGAACTGTAAGTGAAGATTTATAATGGGTAAGTTGTGCACTATTAATGTAGAGTAAGTACAACTTGGGATCCGACTTGTGAGACCCCAAGTTGTATGACATGTGAAATCCCATGTTAGTCAATGACCGCTGTCTTAATTAGCACTACTTAAGTCTCTCTGACTTTAGAAAAGGTTCCTGTACTACTTCAAGGTGACTTCTATCCGACTTGTGCACATAGACTTTTAATGGAAATGGTCTCCAAGTCATATGTCCGTCTATATTGATGTGATTTGGATCCGACATTACAGGAAGATTACCCAGGCAAAGTCACATGACAAGAAATTAGCTCTTCAAGTTGCATCAAAATCATACGCAAGTCGCATCAAGTCAGCAGCAAATTGCCAGGAAGTCGCCTGCAAAGTTGCACTGTAAGTCACACGACTTTGAGGTCGCAGTAGTGTGAACCAAGCCTTACACTGAGTGTTGTCTTTCATTTCCTTGAGGATTTTTGATTGACTTCTTATATTGTGATTTATAGGTACATTTTATTATTTTACATGTACTTTATCACACAGTTCTGTTTTTTTTTTATTTAGTGATAACTGAATTGTTTGTTTTAATTTGTATGTGGGACTTGTGGCAGCAGCAGTGTAATATTCATTTATTTGTTGACAAATTGCATTGCTTGAGATATTTTTTTATATAGAGCACTGATTTTAGAGCATAGTTGGGTCTTTATTTAATTTTTTATTCCCCATTGGAAGATTTCCCCTCTATTCCAGTTCTGGTGACAACCCATAATGTGGAATTTTTTTATCACTTTCACTCTTACAAAAAACAGAGCAAGTAGAGAGGGTGAATCTCTCTTATGGGGCACAGACAGCAATAAAAACATAATAGTTTTTCTGATCCTTATCCACTCTGTCCAAAACTAAATAGAACAAGTTTTTTCCCTTACTGTCTATGCCCCTGTTAGGGAGATTCTCCATCTCTGTTTGTCTTGCTTACCATTATCATAGATAGTGAAAGTAAAATAAAATTCTAAAATTTCAGACAGAATAGTAAAAGAAAGGAAATCTTCCATGGTGTCTGGTGACCCTGGTGACAACCAGTGATTTCCTTGCTCTGGAAGGATTTTCTCTCACTTCCTGGTTTGACTATGGGACAGGAAGTGAAGGGAAGTCTGCACAATCGGTTATACAGTGTATATGGCAAAAATAATTTGATAGTGGTTATAATTCTTACTTACTCTATACAGAATGAAAAAAAGTTTTGCCTTTAGTTCTACTTAAATGTGATGTTTATACTAATTTTTTTTCAGGCTTTTGTCTTTTTTGGTGATTCTGTCACTAATACACTTCCTGTCTTAGGGTGTCTCCAGGAGGAGCAATGGAGAGACCTTTGGACAGCAGCATTGTCAATCTAGGGAGAGGGTAATATTAGATGAACTAAGATTTAGATGGGCTTGATTAACAAATTAAAGCTAAACTCTAGTTAACTCTTTTTAAAGTGGATGGGTTTAGTTCCATTTCAATCAGTTACAACAAAAAATGTTCTTTTCTTTTGTGATAAATGTTTTACATTAATTAAAGAAAGCTGATCATTGCAAGCACCCCCGCCTGTGTTTAATGGTTTTTCTCAACTCTCTAACTGGCACTTTTGTTGGACAGCTTGGTTTGTTAAAGAAGTGTGAAAACAGTAAAAAAAATCAAACATACATACTCAGCTCCCTGTGGCAGCATCAGAGTAATGCTGCAGGTGCCCCCCACCAGCTCTGAGCGATCACATGGCTGCTGATCACTCAGTTCTCTCAGTTCTGAGCAGACAGTGGCAACTGTCAGTCACTGGCTATCTGCTCTGCCCCTCCAGTGCTCACTGGAGCACCAGGCTGGGGAGGGGGCAGGACTGGCTGGTTGAGGATCTCAGCAGTGCTTTGAGAGGCTGAACCAGCTGCCAGCCTAGCTTCTGGGCATATCCTGACATTTTCAAGATCCCTTCCAGAATCTGAAGTGGCTTTGTGATGTCAGTCGACAGCTGGCTTTAGCCTCCTGTCAGATGATTCTGGGTCACAGGAGTGCACTTACATGTGAGCTTTGGTCATACTTCACTTTTGACCACTTCAGTACCTGACACTTTCAACCCCTTTCTGCGCAGGACAAATTGCAGCTTTCAGCGCTATCACACTTTGAATGACAATTGCGCGGTCATGCAAAAATATAACCATATAAAATGTTTATCATTGTTTTCACACAAATAGAGCTTTCTTTTGGTGGTATTTAATCACCATAGGGTTTTGTATTCTTTACTAAATAAACAAAAAAAAAAAAGGAAAGTAAAAAAAATAAGTTTTTCTTTGTTTCTGTTATAAAAGTTTGTAAAATAAATAATCTTTTTTTTTTATAAATTTAGGCCAAACTGTATTCTGCTACATTTCTTTGGCAAAAATAACTCAAATCAATGTTTATTATTTAGTCTGTAGTTTGGAAAGTTATAGAGTCTACAAACTATGATGTAATATACTGTATATATATATATATATATATATGAAAATTGATTCCTGATGTATTAACGGCCTATCTCAATTCTTGAGGCTTGAAAACACCAGGACAGTACAAATATCCCCCAAACCACTTTTTGGAAAATAGACAGTTAAAGTTAGTTTTAGTAAGAGGCATGGTGAGTTTTTTGAAGTTGTATTTTTTTGTCACAATTTTTTAGAAAATGAAGAAATTAAAAAAAAATTAGTTTAAAAAAAATAAAAAAAATAAAAAAATATATATATATATATATATATATATATATATATATATATTTTTTTTTTTTAATTTAATTTTTTTTTACGATTACGATTTTTATGATTTTTTTTCTAACACAGTGTGATCAGAGCAATATAATGTTACCATAGTTACATTGTGCTACTTTAAGGAGGTGATCAGGATTTTATTTTACACATTATGATTGCTTATACAAGTAAATTTCACTGATATAAGCAACCGTTTTCACTGAATGAAATTGATTCAGTCAGTGTTTACTATTATCTTTAGCTGTGATTGGCCACAGCCAATCACATCATACAGATGGGCTGTGATTGGCCACAGCTAATCACATTGTACAGATGTGCTGCAATTGGCCCTGTCTGTACCATGTGATCACTGTGACCAATCACAGAGATCAACACAATAGTACATAATGGATGTCATGAATGAACGTCATACAATGTGTACAATTGTCATTGTGATTGGTCACAACGATCACATGGTATCGTCAGCAACCAGTACACTAATCAGTCATCCACTGTGTCCGGTGGACACAGCGGGTGACAGGTATCACCGCAGCATGGCTCGTGGAAGATGTCATATGACGTCCACCTTTTTTAGGAAAAAAATCCATATGAAAGTGTTCAGCAATGTGGTGCTACTTCCACACTCTTATGCTCGTGCTCACACGGGCTCCCCCTTAGGGCCACACTCACCAGTGTTCCATGACCCCTTATTGCAATAAGTGATTCTATTAGTGCTTTGTAAATAACTTTTCCTTCTCCTCCAATATGCATCCACCTTCCCCCTTAGGGTTTTATCCAGTTTCTCACTCCTCTCCTCCTCCACACCAGGTCATATGGAACAAACCAGAGAAAGGCAGCTCCCCATAGGGTTATATCAAATTTATTTAAATTAAAAGAATATAAAAAAAAAACAAAAAAAAACAAAAAAACTTACAATGAAGCTTCGCCTGTTAGATGCAAGCCAAGAAGCATAAACATATGTCCAGGATGCTCCTGCATTCCACAGAAGGGAAATTAGCAAACCATAAGAAGCTCCACCCAATGCATTTTATCGTCATGATATCATCAGGTCCGCTTCATAAGAGACTGTTAAGTAATATTTTTAGAATTTTATAATTTATATGTATTTTAGCGGGGAGGTGTTTTATACTACATACTTTTTTTTATTATAGAACACAAAGAGTATGATATTTTTTTCACTGTACAAGCACTTTACAATATTGGTTGGATAATTTATGCACTTTATGATACAGAGTAAGTGGGAAGGGGGTGTATTATAGTACAAGGAGGTTGAATGATTTTTAATAATTCTTTTATATGTTTTTACACAATTTGAGGATTTTATACTTTATATTCACTGGTATGTGCCACAGTAGCAATATTGGTAAAGAGGGAGAGTGCTACAGGTAAAAAGGTTTTATAAGCACTCATATATCACATGAGGGTATATAACTGGAAGTGAGCAGCTGCAGTAAAGGCTCCTCATTTGGGATCATAGCGTTGAAACATCTATCCACTAATCCAGGTAACTTGCAATATAATATACATTTTGTAGGGGGTTTAATCATGCATAACAGGATGCCCAAAACAGGCATTTTATTTACAGGTTTCACACATTTTACTCTGCAGTTTTGATCCAAGGTAAGTCTATTACAGCCCTGTTCATGTAATGTTAGTCTTAATTATTGTATGATGACTCTATGGTCAGAAGAGAACATAGAGCTGGAAAATTATAAAGAGCTGACACAAATATTTATATTATACGTAATACTGTACTCTTACTATTTCATGCCTAAATATCATATCATTGTAAATAAGACCATGTACCGTCACATTTTCTTCAGGTTTAATCTGTCAACAAACTGTACCAACAACTATGCAGTACAAGGGTTGATATAAATAATTCATTCAAATTATAACCAAACAGATAGATCCTCAGACACAGATAGTTAAATGTTAAACAATGCGTGGACTTATGTCTGGACTGTAAACTTGTTGATCAACTTGCAACACTGATCTGTGTCTGGAAACTGTAGATAGCTATTTAAAATGGCTGAAACAAAAGTGGTGGTGACAGGCCCAGAGGAAATGTTGCTTTATCTAAGCAGAGAACTGCTGCATGATGAAGCATTATTTTCTTGATGACAGCTTCCCTTTAAGGAAAAACCTCCCAACAAAATTAGAGGTCAACAAAAACTGATGCTTATTTATCAAAAATAGATAATGAAAATAATGCCAAGCCACCTGGCTCTTTCTTCATCTGTGCTGCTGCTTAGGCTCCAATGCTTCGTATTTGGCTTCTGGTCCCCCAGAGAACCTTACTCAGTTCTTCTGTGTTTCCAGTTGCGGTTCTCTGTCAGCACTCCTGGCTTTCCCAGACAATTCAATTGCAACACACTGTAGCCTGGGCCCACTCCCTCGATAGGGGTTCTCCTGACACCCCAGGTTCTCTCATTTCTTTGAGACTTCCAAATTCCATCAGTCCCCTGGACTCACCTAGTCATCCAGGCTCTCTCAGTTTGCAAGACTCGCTTAGCCACATCAACTCTCCCATGGACAAGGAGGCACTCCTCCAGCATGGAGTGTTTTTTCTTGGATGGAACACCCCTGTCTCCTAATGGGAGCCCTGAACTATGGTCAAGTCCTTCATTAAAAGTGCTGTGTGCACTCACAGGCTGCCGGTCTCCTGCAAGACCTGGACAGAGGGTTGAAGATTTCTTCCCTCTCGAAACTCTTAGAGATCTCCAAATTATGAAACCTAATCCAAGAATACCAAAACCCAGAGAAAGCTCTCTCTTTCTCCACACAAAACTGATTGTGCATTTGTGCAAACTCTGTGTCTCTTTTTCTTACTTTTACACAGTGGTAGGGCCTCACCAGGGGCGGACTGACCATTTGGAAACTCGGGCACTGACCGAGGGCCCGGGGTCAGTAGGGGGCCCCATGAGATGCCCCTGGTACCTTTTTTATAGGCTTTCTTGTGTGTGGGAAAGGACACAGGGGCCCGATGATCCCCTATTGCCCGGGGGCCCCATGAGTTGTCAGTCCGCCCCTGGTATGGATGTGTGTTAGGTGTGAATGGATTTTTTCTTTGGAGAACAAGAATATTGTTCGGTGTCAATTTAAAGGTCTTTCTCTTTTTTACTCCTGTACCACAGTATGCTAGTATGCTATGATTTTTCAACAATTGTTACTGGAAAAAAGGATATTAAAAAAATAATAATATAGCGTATACAATTGTGATACAAGCCATATTGTTATTAAAAAATGACCTTTTCTTTTCAATCTGCAGTGCTGTAATTTTTTGTAAAATTGGAAGCTCATAGAGGACATTACAAGGAGGCAGAAAAACACAGAAACAATTTCACGGAAAATCCATTACAAGGCCATGTAGTATGGATCAGGCGCGGACTGACCATTCGAGCACTCGGGCACTGCCCGAGGGCTCGGGGTCAGTAGGGGGCCCCATGAGATGCCCCTGGTACCTTTTTCATAGGCTTTTTTAAGTTTGGGCTAGGACACAGGGGCCCCATGATCCCCTATTGCCTGGGGGCCCCATGAGTTTTCAGTCCGCCTCTGGGCCTCACACTGTCTTAATGAATACAAACGTCGGGCTTGTTTATGTTATATTTTATGAAATCAAAAGTGGGAAGTATGGCAGCTGTTGCTGCACCAATTATCTCAGAAGAGAACAATGGTAATCAGAACAGGATTTCTAACCTAATTGATAGATTTTTCCCCCAGACAGTGGCCTACTAGAAAGAGCCAGATCATCCACAATGCCATCTAGCAGCAGAAAGTGCCTGGCGGATGTCCAAGGAGCCCAGCTAAAAACTTCACACTCTTCTAGCAAAACAGGAGAACATTATAATTTGTCAAAGGTGTGCACCTTCATAGGATACACTTTGAGGCAGCTGTGTGCTTTCTGCAAGTGCTGGCAGGTCCAGTCTCCAGTCGCAACCTCATACCCCTCTGCCTTCATCTTCCTCAACATTTCTTCTAGGTTCCCTAGCGATCCTCTTCAGCCATTGTTAGGCTACTGATGAATAATGAAGGCACAGTGCTCTTAACTGCATTCCATGTTGTCAGTTGCCTGTCTCTACTTCATAGCTTGTACTTTGGGCAGGGCATAGTTTCCCTTCTGTGTTTCTGTCATTGGCAGCACATGTACATCTGTCTTTCCCTATTCCCCTGATGGGACCACAGAGGGGTTGAGGGTCTTCTACTACAGCATGGTCCTCCATGACTATGCCATGTACCAAGCATTTAATTTGTAATTGCAATATTTGTTTTTTCACTTTTTTTTATTGAATTAGGTGTGTTTTGCCACAATTTGGTGTGCTTTCTCTTATATTCTGTTTTAGAACATCAAAGTGTTAGTTCACCTTTACCAGAAACCTGCCTATGCAGATAAGAGGTGTTTGTGGATAATAACAAACTGTGTGTCTCTGACTAGAGTTGAATATTACCCTTGCAATAGGTGTAGGACATTTATTTACCATGAAGCCTGACTGGAATACTCCCAAGACGTTGCTAAGATGTTGCTAAGTGAGGTCTAGTAATTGCTGCTCACCTCCACCATCACAGAAGTGAGTTTTTCTTTGATTCAAACCCCGTCAGATGCTCTTTCTGTCCCCTGATGCAGTAGCTCTGAACTCAGTGTCTGAGAGCTCACTCCTGCAATGGTGGAGGTGAGCAGTAATGACTAGGCCTCACCTAGCAACGCCCTGGGATTTTTTCAGTCAGGCATCAGGAGGTATGTAAATAGCCTACACCTATAGCCAGGGAATTATTCAACTTTAGTCAGAGCTGCACAGTTTGTTTTTATCTAAAGACTCCCCTTATCTGCATAAGCAGCTTTTTGTTAAGGGTGAACTATCCCTTAAAGCACAGGTGTCAAACTGGGGGCCCTCCAGCTGTTGCCAAAGTACAAGTCCCATGAGGCATTGCAAGATTGACAGTTACAATCATGACTCCCAAAGGCAGAGGCATGATGGGACTTGTAGTTTTGCAACAGCTGGAGGGCTGCCAGTTTGACACCCCTACCTTAAAGTAAGTTTGGGGCAATGCACTGATCAATGTGGTATATCTGATACAAGGTAGAAAGCAGCAAAATTAAGTTCTGCAAATATATGTAACAGGACAATCCCTTCAAAAATGATTAAACACGTATCACGTGAAACATAAAAAAGGCATCCTCTATAGAATTACTCTTAAGGAGTTGTTAATGGACAGTCAACATCTTACAAAGATTATAAAGTAGTCTTCCATGAATATTAAATCTCCTCAGTATGTGCTTTCTACTTTAAATAATTGTAAAACTAATCCTTGTTTGCATTTCAAATCGACTGTGTGTATGAAGTGTGGGCTTCTCGTGAACCAACTTTTGCAGAGCAGACATCTTGGCGGCTCATCTGCATGATTCAGTCCAGGGCTATAAGAAATTGTTTTCCAGAACTCAAGACTCATGGATTATCCAAAATTATTTCCCTGAACTCAAGATTTTTCTTTGCTTTCTTGTTCTGGGGGAGCCTAAACCCCTGGGCCAAACAGTAGCCTCCCTCCCAGTCTATGTGGAGCTCTCCACACCTCAAACCATGGATAAAATATCCCACACACTAAGGCTGGCCATACATTATACAATTATCTGGAGATTTTTGGTTTAGATTTACCAAAAACCATATAATAGGAGGACAAACCTAAACAACACTTTCAGTTGTATCCAATTAGGCAGGCCCTTGCACTACACAGTTGAAGGTAAATCTAAAGGAAATTGGGCAGAAAATTGGAAGATAATTGTATAATGTATGGCCAGCCTAAGTCAGGACTGTCAAGGTGGGCACTAAAATAGCATCTCATGCTCTGAACCTACAGAGACATGAGAGAGCCTCCAACAGGACAAAGTTTAGTCAATACCACCACTCTGAGCCCACTTCAAAACTAACAGCCATGCTTGGAAGAATTCTAATACAAATGTAACGCAGTGGTAACATTCCTTAACAAAGTTCACACTGTTGTAGTATATCATTTGCTCATGGCTTAATAACTCGTAACTTTTTATAGTGCTCTTTAGAGTCATCAGGCAGATAGTCTTTGTACCCATACTTGGTATTTACTGAAAGAAACCCATAGGGGTTTATTTACTAAAGCTGGAGAGTCCAAAATCAGACTCCCTTCTGCATAGAAACCAATCAACTTCCAGGTTTCATTGCCAAAGCTTCATTGAACAAGCTGAGGTTAGAAGCTGATTGGTTTCTATGCAGAAGGGAGTCTGATTTTGGACTCTCCAGCTTTAGTAAATAAACCCCATAGTGTCTGGAATCTGAAATGTGTTCCCTTCAAAATCCCTTCTCACAGGGAGGGAGCCCATCACCTGTCCCAAAAAGGGAAAATGCTTGCCAACAGGTCGCTTCCTCCTAACACAAGGTCTTCTCCATTTCACTACCAACCAAACCAATCCCTTAATAACCTTAAATACCACCTGGGAAACACCAGAATGATGGGCATACCAGACTCTCTATCAGGGAGGAAGTCTCCCATAAATAGACCTGTAGGCAGAAGTGGGGCCAAGTGGTGGGCACCCAAAGAGGTGGGAAAGACACACAGAAGTCAGAGATTGCAGGGAAGTGTATTTTTTAAAACCTACCAACACACTGTAACAGAGTCTATGCAGCAGTATTGAACTGGCAGAAACTTTCTCGATTACTGCAGCACTTGCAGAAAGTGATGATCAGATGATGACAGCACCTGCCAGAGGAGGCGGCTGGCATGTCGTGTTGCGACAAGGTACTATCAGTGGAGAGGCTCCATGCAGTAGAACCTGTGTAGGGAGGTCAATCCACTCTTGCCTACAGGCCTTTAGCTCTTTACATGCAATAAAGTTAACACCTTCCCGCCTGGCCTATAGCAGATTGATGGCCGGGCGGGACACTCTCCATTGTCACTGGGCGTCATATGACATCCTGTCAAAACGAGTGGCGCGATCTGTCGCTGGTTGTGTCCACGGGACACAGCCAATGACATATGACTACACCGGCCCGTTGCCAGTGTCATGTGACCACTGTGTCCAATCACAGCGGATCACATGTCAATGGTATACAATGGATGACTTCCATTCATGCCATCCATTGTATAGAATTATGTTGTTAGCTATGACTGGTCAAAGCAGTCACATGATACAGACAGGGCCATTCACAGCCCATCTGTATCATGTGATCAGCTTTGCCCAATCATAGCTAACCACAACAAAAGACTGAATGAATCAGTTTCATTCCATAACAATGATTGCAAATATCAATGAAATACATTGGTATTAGCAATCATAATGTGTTAAAAAAAAAAAAATCCTGATCACTTGCCCCAACTAGTTCAGTGTTACTATGGTAGCATTGTATTGCTTTGGTCACAATGTGTTAAAAAAAAATAGTAAAAAAAAGAAAAAATAATGTAATAGAAAAAAAAATAATAGAAAAATTAAAAAAAAAAATACAAATTAAATTATTATTATTTTCACCAAAGAAATGTAGCAGAATACATTTTGTCCTAAATTTATGAAGAAATTTTATTTATTTGCAACAGAAATGAAGAAAAGTGCGTTTTATTTCAAAAGTTTCAGGTGTGTTTTGTTTTATTTAATGAAAAATAAAAAACGCAGTAGTGCTTAAATACCACCAAAAGAAAGCTCTATTTGTGTGGAAAAAATTATAAGAATGTCATATGAGTACAGTGTTGCATGACCACACAATTGTCATTCAAAGTGTGACAGCGCTAAAAGCTGAAAATTGGCCTGGGCATGAAGGGGGTATAAGTGCCCGATATTGAAATGGTTAAATTTCTTTCGAAGGTAATTTCTTATACTGTAAGTATGACAAAGGAGGCCTAAAATGTTTTTGCTTTTACTTAGCCATTCAAGGTATAAACCCTCAGTTATTTTGGTTTCTTTGACCAAAAGAACATTTCTTGATTTCTTTTACAACCTACGTGGGACGATCACACATCATAATAGATACACTAAATATGCAAACAGTGATAAAGGGTAAATTATGTTGGCAGTATAAGAAAGTTTAATTTGACATGATAGCGTGTGAATCTTTGCTTTTAATAAAATACTGCAGTCATGTTTATCAGTTCCACTACGTTTATCATTTTACTGGCACAGTATGCTACCTTTCAAACTCTAGTTTCCTTATTGTTTGCTGTTTACCCCATACTAAACATTAGAAAAAAAAACATCTTTCCAGTGTGAATCATAAAAAAAATAAAATTTCCATGCATGCAAAACACAGATATATAATTTTTTTAGTATACAGGAAACTTTTTTTTAGACTTCTTATCTCTTTAATACAACAGGATATTCGGGTGACGCAGAAATATGAGTCAGGGCAACTAAATCACATTTCTTATTTTGTATAATACTCATTATTGTCATCATGCACATATCTTTTGGAAGTTAATAGAAAACACTGAACAGTAAACTAGTCCAGGCACAATGCCCTTTGTAATTTATATCCCAACAATTTGAAATTTATAGTCATTATACGGGTACCTCCTATACAGAATTGTGTTTTGGTTTGAATTGTGTGATGTAACATTGGCTTAGTTGAAGTGGAGAATTCTGGGAAGAGCCCTCCAATGAATCCTTTGTATAAGATAGTGTCTGATTTCATAAAACATTAAAGCCGCTTGGTTTGATCCGTTGTAAAACTAATCCGACAGAAGTATGTGAGTGGCACGTACACTAATTAAATACTTAGCTCACAATATGATCTGAGAAAGTGTAATGTTATTTTCCATAGGTATTGTGACGTGTGTACTTTTTTAATATATTTTCATATTTACAAGTACAGCCTTCATGTATACCTCAGTATTGTTCTCTGCATTTCTCTAATATCACAGGGCTATTGCGAAACAATGGTGATTTTGTGATAGTTATGTAAAATGTAAGCTTTCAGCAAATAATAAAGACATACGTAATTAGTGTTTTGTTTTTTTTTGCCTGTGGCAGTGTGTGTGGGTGGGTTGCATTTTCTGTAATTCTATATTTCCAGGAAGTTCGTCTTTTCAAGGCCCCTTCTGAAACAACTTCTTCAGCATTTTTTTAGTTCAGGACCCCAGCATTTTCACATCTCAGGATATTACAAAATTAATGCTGTCACTAGTCATGAGACATAGACATGAGACATAGAAGGGTACTGTGACCCTGTGTCCCACCCTCAAGAAATGTGACTCACTGCCAGGGAGGAAAGACAAAGGATGTCGGGGTGATGTAGCCCCTTGGTGTGCAGATTGATTCATGCTTACACAAGCAATGTTATGAAGTGAGAAGGTCATCAGTAAAAGTAACGTTTTTCTGTAATATTGATGATATAGGCGTTGTATGTGCAGCGTCAAATGAAAGCAGAGTTCAGTTATGCAAAGTGAGAATAGCGTAACCCAAAATAGGGACAAGGCTTAATTTCTCTGCTACTATAGGATAAAGCATGTTTGAAATTCACATGCCAGGTGAATCAATGCAATAATTCATCAGGACAAATTCTTTGTAACTTTAATGCACTGCCTGGCCTTGACATTTAGGTCAGCTGACTTAAATAAGCCAATAAGGGTTTTTCTGGGTAAGCTAGTCCCCATCCTATAAAAATCTCCTTATGACATCCAGGTAACGAAGCGCTTCGGAAACAGTCTATGTACAATGAGATGACTGTACTGCATGCAGTGAAGGTGGAGGCACACAAGAGGAGAAAGCTTTGGAGCAGTCGTTGTGCTCCATTTATAGTGGTGTATTTAGAATTTGTGCTGCCCTAGGCAACACAAAAATATTATCTCTCCCTCTTCCCTCTCTCTTTCTCTTCCCTTTCTCTCTCTTCCCTCTCTCTTTCTCCCTCTCTCTCTCTTCCCTCTCTCTTTCTCCCCCTCTCTCTCTCTTCCCTCCCTCTCTCTCTTTCTCCCCCTCTATCTCTTCCCCCTCTTTCTTTCTCCCGCGCCCCCCCCTCTCTCTCTCCTCTCTTCCCTCTCTCTGTTCCCTCTCCCCCCCTATTCCCTCTCTCTCCTCTCTCTCTCTTCCTTCTCTCGCTCTTCCCCCCTCTCTCCCTCTTCCTCATATCTCCCCCCCTCTCTCTCCTCTCTCTCTTCCCCCTCTATCTGTATTCCCCCACTCCCTCCCCCCTCTCTCCCCCCTCTCTCTCTTCCCCATCTCTCTTCCCCCCCCTCTCTCTCTCTTCCCCCTCTCTCTCTTCTCCCCCCTCTCTCCCTCTCTTCCCCCTCTCTCTCCCCCCCTCTCCCTTCCCCCTCTCTCTCTCCCTCCCTCCTCTATCTCTCTCCCCCCCTCTCTCTCCTCCCCCTCTCTCTCAGATCATATGGGATTGCACACAACACAGTATGATACACACACACCCTCCTACCCCTCCTCCAAGGGCTGATGATCTTTGGGCAGCAGGAAGGGGGTTGGGGGGAAGGTGTGTGCAGTGACATGCACACACCTTCCCCCCAACCTTGATCTATCAATGCATGGGAGGGAGATCCCACAGAACACAATACAGCTCACCTCCTCCAGGCTCTTTCATCTCCGCCTCTTCTCTCCCTGCTCCAGGCTGTCCCCTAGTCCTGGCTTGTCAGCTGCTGGAGGCAGAGATACACGAGCATCGCTCTGCAACTGCTCTCCCCCACATCGATCCTCCTTCTGTCCGGGCCACTACAAGAGTACAGTTGCAACCCCTCTGATGGGGGCCCTGCATGTCTCTGTCTGCCGCTGCTCAACAGGTCCCTTCTTCCGGGGGGCGGTGCAGCCCCCCTAAAAAAACACCTTGTTTGCCTCGCAGTAAAGAAAGAACTTATGTTTTTTTTTAAGTCTCCCCTTTCTTTGCTCAGTATGTTCTTGGAGGGTTTGTGTGTAAGATTTTCAGTGGAGGAACATCAGACTGTATACTGTATGTAAATATAGATATACAGTATATTCATTTTTTAGACCAGCTTGTTGATTTAACTGGTCATCTGGTGAGCTCTGTCCTCCTGGGGTTGGTTGTACCTGGTGGTGGTGGAAAAATTTTGTATCATCTGAAGGAGAATATGTTTTTTAAAACCAAGCAAGTAATGTTTTTTGCACATACAGTATACTGTATATACTACATTTTGCACAGTTTTTTATATGTAAAATATGTACAACTTTGCTGTTTTTTAATGCATTTACATTTGCACATACGGGAATTGTTTTATTCAGGATGAATTTATTTTATGTATTTTTTATACTAAGCATTGTTTTTATGACATATACAGTATACTGTATAAAAAAGTAGATGTAAAGCTTTATAACATGTTACATAAAGTGGATATAAAAAGTCTACACACCCCTGTTAAAATGTCATGTTTCTGTGATGTAAAAAAAAGAGACAAAGATAAATAATTTCAAAACTTTTTCCACCTTTAATGTAACCTATAAACTGTACAACTCAGTTCAACAACAAACTGAAATCTTTTGGAGGGGGAAGTAAACATAAAAAACTAAAATAACTGGGGATGTAGCAGTATTCAGAATTAAGCAATCACGTTCACAATCATATCAAATAGATGTCAATACACACCTGCCATCATTTAAAGTACCTCTGATGAACTCCAAATAAAGTTCAGCTGTTCTAGTAGGTCTTTCCTGTAATTTTTCATTTCTGGCAAGTACTGACTGTGTGGTACATGTGACAACAATCTCTCATATTCTTCATATGTCTGAGCTATGGGGTAGAGTGGTAAGACGGAAGCCTTTTCTTATGAAGAAAAGCATCCAAGCCCAGCCAAATTTTGCAAAAACACATCTGAAGTTTCCCAAAAGCATGTGGGAAAATGTGTTATGGTCTGATGAAACCAAGGTTGAAGTTTTTGGCCATAATTCCAAAAGATGTTTCACACATAAACAACACTGCACATCACCAAAAGAACACCATATCCACAGTGAAGCATGGTGGTGGCAGCATCATGCTTTGGGGCCATTTTTCTTCAGCTGGAACTGGGGCCTTAGTCAAGGTAGAGGGAATTATGAACAGTTCCAAATACCAGTCAATATTGGCACAAAACCTTCAGACTTCTGCTAGAATCTGAACATGAAGAGGAATTTCATCTTTCAGCATGACAACGACCCAAAGCATGCACCCAAATCAACAAAGGAATAGCTTTTCCAAAAAAAGATTAAAGTTTTGGAATGGCCCAGCCAGAACCCAGACCTGAATCCAATCGAAAATCTGTGGGGTGATCTGAAGAGGGTTGTGCACAGGAGACGCCCTCGCAACCTGACAGATATGGAGTATTTTTGCAAGGAAGAGTGGACAAATATTGCCAAGTCAAGATGTGCCATGCTGATAGACTCATACCCAAAAAGACTGAGCACTGGAATCAAATCAAAAGGTGCTTCAAGAAAGTATTAGTTTAAGGGTGTGCACACTTATGCAACCATATTATTTTAGTTTTATTTATTTTTACTTCCCTCTACCTCAAGCATTTCAGTTTGTTGTTCAACTGAGTTGTACAGTTTATAGGTTACATTAAAGGTGGAAAAAGTACTGAAATTATTTATCTTTGTCTCATTTTTTTACATCACAGAACCTGACATTTTAACAGGGGTGTGTAGACTTTTTATATCCACTGTAGGTAGTAGTGTGAGAATGCATGTTTCTTAGAGGATTGGGTGATTACCTTTTTTTCATCCGTTTTTACATCTAAGTACTGCTAATGTCCTGCAGCCTTTTTAAAGCATATCCTTGTCCACATACACTATGATGATATCAGGCTGCATGTGTTTTTTCATGTGGTATATTTCACATTTGTTTTTTCATAGGCCTTTTCTTAATGGTGACAATAGTGGAATATTCCTGGGCAATGTGCACTAGCACAGCAACTTATAGTTTCCTTTGAAAGATCATGTGACAGGGTGATCTACAGGTGGGAGATATAGGCAGAACATGGACACAGCATAAAACAAAGTGCTCAAACAAGGACCTTTTGTAACAGTATCACCAGCTGTTTTTCATGTAAGCGTGATATTAAAAAAAAAGACTTCCCAAGTGATATTATAATGTTTAAACTTATATGAGATTTAACGATTTGGTTTACATCTACTTTAACAAACTATGCTTCAGCTTTTTGAATTGCAGGGCTGGGGTACATTCACTTTTGTGCCCTGCCTATATTCACAGATCTGTACACCCAAAATACTTTTGACTGCAACAACTGATTGAAAGGCAGCTCTTCACTTTCAAATCTTTAGCTTGTAGGCAGGTTGCCTAAAGTAGATAATTAGTTATGGCTGCCAAGCCAGTGGAAAAGGGTTAATGTTTTTACTGGCTTCTAAGGGCCAAGTTCACAGGTTTTTCTGTGGGTCCGGCCCACCTATCCTGTGTGATTATAAAAAGGACAAGGATTGGGTCTGGAGAGTCTCCCGCTGATTTCTGCTTGGGGAATTGCACGGACATTGTCATGTAGAGGATCTACTGGAACTTGTAGTCTGCTCTGGAGACACCGACTTGTCGGAACACCATTGTCATGGACCAATACCACTCTGTACTTGCCATTAATCGACTCTACTTATGCTGGAGCAGACACAGTTAGAGTTAGTTAGTAAAAGACTCCTTTTCTATTTAAGTTGTATGCTGAAGTTTACTCATTAAAGCCCTTGAAACATTGTCCTGCCTGGTCTGGATTAGTTGTAAAGGGGTGTATGAAAGTAACCAGCACACTACACATACATACAGTAGCTGAAGTTCAGGTCAGTTAAAGAACATTGGGGTATGAAGTCAGTTTTGCAAAAGTTAACTTGATACAGAGGAGAAGCAAGTAGTTGTTAAAAGTAATGAGAGACTAGTAGCCAGTACAAGCAGTCTGTTGTGAAGCATGGTACCTGGGTATCCTTCACCATATGGGTCTCTGCTTTGGGCTCCCTCCTCAGTGGTCTTTTTCCCATAGCAATGGGAGCAGATCAGCGTCATGGAGGCCCTCGGCCTAGCCACTAGGTATGGGAGAGTAAGAAGAACAAATTGCACACATGAGGTCCATGCTATGTGCATGGCAGGACCTTATTCTGTCACTGAGAGTGCCAACACAATCAATCACTGCTCCACTCACTACAGTGGAGCCAAAAAATAAATTTACCTAACAGTCTAACTAGAAGAGGGTGCTACATTGTGAAGGTACGGATGGCAGCAGGAGTAAAAAGAAGCAAGATATTGGCTGGAAAAGAGCACAATCATCTGGCAAACAGGAATTGCAGAGACATGGCTTAAATAAAGAATTTCAAGGGAGGAACAAAGGGTTCACCAGAAACAAGATACAAGGCACGGTTGTTCAAGGGATCAGGCTAGAAGAGCTACAGCCAGAGGTCCCCAGAGGACACCACAGAGGTCCAAGTTTCAGATCCGACCCTAGTAGTCCCTTATCTCTTCTTTTGGTGTCCCCCTCCAGCACTCTCTACTCGTTTGCGTCTGCAAGCTTTATGCTATGTGGGGAAAACATGTAAAGACATGCTCCTGAAGTGGGCTCTATGCATCTATAGACACAAACAGCGTGGATAAGCCATGCCCCTCTGCTTCCTCTTCACAGGATTTGATTGACAGAAGCAGGAGCCATTGGCTGCTGCCTCTGTGTCCTTTGAGAAGAGGGAGAGAAAGCAGTGCTGCTACAGACAGGCACAGCACTGGATTGACAGAGGACAGAGGTAAGTATTTAGTGTGTGTGTGTTTGTGTGTGTGTGTGGGGGGGGGGATACAACTATTGGGACATTTTTTACTGTAATGCAGGCAATTCATAAAGGTAAAAAATGTTTTTACCTTAAAACCATTTTATTAAAAGTTAATTTACTGTATTGATGCTCTTTTTTATATTTAGGGGCCCCTAGTATTGCACTGACTATACTGGCAGATCTCCTATTGCCTGTTCTTGAGTTAAAGTGGAACTACACTTCATCTGAGCACTTCAAGCTAAAAACACTGTTTAATTGATTTTCAATATGCAAAGCTAACTCATCCATCCATCCATGTCTCCATGCTTTATTTTGCTGAGAAATCACTCATGGAGACTCTTGGGGTGTGTATGACATCATTTGCCAAGGTCTGGAAACCAGGAAATAACTGAAAAAATGTAAAATAAAAAAACAGTTTAAAGCATTTAAATATGAAATACTTTCCTATTTATTTAATAATGCTAATGACTATTTAATAATTAGAAATAGTCAATGTTGATTGAGAGAGTAAAATTAAATTTTTCTACTTTAAACATACTTAATGCCATGATCACTGACAGTATTTTCACAGTTAAGGTCAGTCAGGTGCAACAGAGAGAAACTGAGTGGGGCCTCATTATAATTTGCTACGGTATCCCATGATCCATAGTTATGCACCCAAACCAAGGAGCCCCACATAGACAGACTGATTTAAAGGAGAAGTATAGCAAAGGCTAATTTGGCCTTGCTTCTCCTACAGATCACAGTAGTGCACTTTGTTCTGCTCTCCTCTGACATTTCAACCAACAGCATTCTAAAGTCTGCTGTCAGTTGATGTCACTCAGCCGCTCTAGGCTCTGGAAAGATCCTGACTTTAAAGCTGGGATCCACCCAGAAACCTGGACCAGCACCTAGCTCAGCCTCTCAGCGAGCCGCTGAGAGATTGAGCCAGCCATTCCCTCCCCCTCCACTGCCCAGTGGTCCAGTGAGTGCTGAAGGGACAGAGCACAGAGTGGTGATTGACAGTCACCTGTTCTCTGCAAACTGAATACTGAGAACTGAGTGAGCAGCAGTCTTTAATTGCTCAGTTCTCAATGTAGGGCCAGTGGATGGCAGCTGCAGATGGAATCATTGCTGCAGCTATCTAGGTGAGTATGTTTATTTTTTCCTATTCCCGAACTTCTCATTTGAAACTAACATGGAATCTTGCACTTCAGTACTGTTGCTTAGACATTTTTTTGGCAAGGTCATGTTCACTTGACACTTTCAACTACTGTGATGAATATTTTTGGCAGCAGAAGCACACCTTGAATGTGCCAGATAGGGAAGAAGTAACACTTAAGAACTTTTGTTCCAAAGCACTTTATATGTTGGTACTACATAGATACTTCTGTTTTTGAAAAGTGTAGTTGCAGCATGTAGCTAAACCTAATGTTTGAGGGAAGGAATTCCCAACCTCTATTCTCAATGTTCTTTGAGTTCCAAATTTGCTGCAACTACCAGCATCTAAGCCCCCATTTTACTAAAACTCACAACATCACTGTGTCTTACCTCCTTCTTCACTTGTATACATGTCTCCTATAGTTACTCCAGTACCAACCAGAGGAAGTGAGTGTAGCACTACCCCTGCAGGAGCCACTTGTATTTTTGCCCAGTTCTCCCTTTGCTTTGCCCTGCAACCAAGCACAAAGTATTTTCCACAGTCAGATGCACACACACTTTCCCTATCTTCATTGACCAGTCTAGGGGATGTTGTTTTTGGACTTTTATTGTAGAACTGGGGATAGGGACTGGGAACTTTAGTAGGATACTCCATATATATAAATATAAATACCACTCCCAGCATGCATCCCCTGCAATTGGCCAGGGCTGTATCCATATTCATGCTGTTCATTTGTCTATGTTCTGGAAGACTCTCATAGCTCCCTGAAGGCAGGTGGAGCTCAAGGCAAACTCAAACAGCACCAGAGCATCATGAGCAGACTTGACGAATCAATTACAGAACTCTGTAAAGCAGAATACCAAACTGAATTTACCGAACAGACTCTCTGTTAAGCAGAGAAACACAGCTATACTTATCATAACTCTAAAGATTCTAGCACCTATCTAGGAGGGTGCTTTATGTGTAAATAAGGAATTAGCAACAAATTTCACAGTGCAAATGAAAATGGTACACTACTATGCCAAGTGTCCTGTTATCATCATAGATTATCTACAATTCCAGATGAATGGAATCCTAAATACTGACACAGCACAGTTGAAGCTAAATTAGAATCATAACCTCACTGTGTAAAATGTTCTCCCCTCTGAAACTGGGCTACATATCTTGTGTGTGTAGCACCCTCCTAGGTAGCTAGGGGGAGCTAGAGTCTAAGTTTCAGGTACAAGGGCTGAGTAGCAGCCCAGGTGTAATGGTAATAGTCAGAGAGGTCAAATTTCGGATAAGAGCTGACAGGCTCTTCCTATCAGCTCTCTGGGATTTCCCCCTTCCAGGGGCGGACTGACCATTTGGAAACTCGGGCACTGCCTGAGGGCCCAGGATCAGTAGGGGGCCCCATGAGATGCCCCTGGTACCTTTTTCATAGGCTTTTTCGAGTTTGGGCAAGGACACAGGGGACCCATGATCCCCTATTGCCCGGGGCCCCATGAGTTGTCAGTCCGCTCCTGCCCCCTGCACTAGAGATTTGGAGAAACTTAGGGGGAGTGGCTGGTTTGCACTCTCAAGAGATCCTGGCCAATCCCCAACAGGAGGCTTGGTAAGGGGCCAGGACAGCCTTTATGAGTGACTGAGCATGCTCAGCAGAAGAGGAGGGTTCTGGTGGAAGATGGAGGCAGGAGCCTGGGAGGAGTCCCAGATAGAGAGGACTCATCTATAGCCAGAGGACCTTGGAAGGAGGAAAGCTCAGGACTTTACCAGCCCCAGAGTGAGGACCACCTGTGCAGCACGGAAGGAGCGGCCCAGCTAGAAGGCCTGGAAGCTGCCACCAATCCACCAGCAACACAGGAGAAGGACTGAGTAAGTAAACCTGCACCCCCTGGGCCAGTAAGGGGAAAGAGGCACTCTGGTGGGAAACTGGATTAGCTTTTTAACCGGGACTGTTCACATTGCAGTCACAGGCACCCTACCCAGGGATTCACCCAGTACAGCTGAATGAGGAGAGGATTCATCTGGGGTCTGGGGTGGTACTACAGGAGATGCTTCTGCAGAAGAGATTTTTTGCTGTAAATACTTCTACATAGTTGCTAAGGAGTTTGTCTTCTTTAGCCATTCCCTTGGGCATCCCATACACCCCTTACTCCATCCAAGTTCAATTCCCCTAATGCAACTGCAAAACAAGGTTCAAGACTGGTTACTGTCTCCTGGTTGCAAATCTGAGTGAAGGAAATGTATGTTGCCGGGCTGTGCAAGACTATAGGTGGACCCAAACTTCAGCGACTCCTAAGGGGAGTGATTATATTACGATGTGCATTTAGTATGCCAGTGCAAAGTATGATATCAATATGTAAATTGCAGCAATTCACAACAACTAGATTTCAACTGTAATGAGAAGGATAGCCATTGATGACCTCCTTTTGAAAACGCTAGATGCCTGGCTGTCTGATTCAATTATTTCCCAGTTACAGAGTTAAGACAAACACAAAAGTGAATGAAGTCAGGAATTCTTATTTGCATACTTGTTCTGCATCAGTAGTTTTGAAAGCACTGAAACAGGGTCAGCATGACCAGGGACTAGTATTTTCAGAGACCATCAATGGTACCTCCAATAGTTCTCGTGATAGGTTCCCTTCTGGTAGGTGATTTTGGATTTGTATGCTATCATTTGTTCTTTGATCTTGCATTCTTCTTCATAAGTATCTTGTTTGTGCTGAAGACCACACTGGGCTGACTAGATCAGTCACTGGTCGTGGCTGGGTGATTGTGTGGGTGAGTAAGGAGATGTCCCTTCAGTAGGTTGTGCCCAATGGTGAATACTGACAGTGAACCCTCTTAGGGCTTGGGCTACTGCCTTTCTGGTACAACCTTAAGGTCATTTCCACATGTAGACTCGGAGTAATCGGAAAGAAGGTGCACCCAATGTCCAAAAGAATGCAAGTTTTACTGTCAATTTTACCTCCGGAACTTCAAATACTGTATATATCATTCCCATTTAAAAGAATGCAGCAACAGCCCTGAAGTCCTGAAGTAGGGAGAGCTTTTTTCTCCTGAAACGCATTGGCTTGATATACTTGTTCATATTCTCAATAAACGCCTCTTAATTTACCATCGAACTTACATTCTTTTGGACACCAGACACGTTTCTTTCCTATTATTCCAAATATTTATAAGTATAAAAATGTTTGGGAGTGTGGTTGATTCTTCTGAAAAGTGGTTAAAATGGAATGGGCCCATATAGATTTATACTAGAAAGTTGAGCACGTGCCATGAGGCTACTGCCAGCAATATTAGTGAGAGCAAAAAGCTACATGAGGCTTGCCAACCACCAGTTTAGGATCTCTGTTGGTAACCAACATGATCATCTGCCATTAAAATGGTTCTACTGAGAAGACTATGGCCTTATTTGATGACCACGTATGGATAATACATGCTATCGTCATCATAAAAACCTGAACTTTCATTTGAAGAAACATCATTCATCTATGTAGTAATCAAGGGTGGCTCATGAAGGATAGCTGTGACACAATTTTGAATATCTAGTTACTCTTTTTTATTTATAAATAGGTATCAGGTCACTTACTTCCGCCTTTAACTTTCATTTTTATTCACTGTCATCGTCATGTTGATTACCAAAGAGGGAAAATATGTTTCCTGTGTCCTTTCTACCATGTCATTTGGTCAGTCAGTGCATTCGATTGTGTAACACACACGCACATGCAGCTAGGGTCTTGCTTAATCAGCATACCTTTTGATGTATGGAATTAGCTGGAAGTATTGTGGAAGCCTAGCATAGCTAAAGCCAGCACGGTTTATTTGGTCACTTAAGATTAATAGGCTGTCTAATTGTCAGTGTATCAATAGAGTGTAGAAAAAAAGCAAACATTGCCGCTTTTCAGTATAATCATAAATACATAAACTCTCCAGGATCCTGCTCAGCTCAATGGTGTATTACAACACAGAATTTATCTATCCTTTAAAGCGTGTTTGTAAGGATTAAGCTGGCAACTTTCTAATACAGGTTTAAACTACTCCTTTATTTTTTTTTACTGCAGGTGTAGCTTTTACTACCTAGTGTTTCACTAACAGAGATACCGTATGTAGCAAGGCAAACAGTAACCAAAAGAGCACATTCACATGTGCTGTAATAATGCCTGGCAAAATGCACATTTGACTGCATGTTATCTCAACTCATGTTAATGCATGAACTGCAGTGAGTTTTCTGTACCCCAACACCCTGTTACTATAGTGGGTATGTTGTGAATAAGGATTCATGCACACTAAGGACAGAAAAAAATGCCAAAATCAATGGCAGAAAAAGTGGCAAAAAAATGTTAATAGTGGCTCATATTGCTCAAGAGTTTATAAGCATTTTATGAGTATTTGCTTTTACAAGCGTTTTTTCCAATACATCCCCCTCTGTTCATTTTTCATAGTACATATGAAAACGCCAAATGCTCCTATGCACCGTAATTATGTGCATGTATGAGCGTTAAGCGAAGGCTCCTCTCAAAAAAGCAAATCTGTAAGGTTTTTTTATCTGTCTCTAAACCAGTGGTTCTCAACCTGTGGGTCGCGACCCTTTTGGGGGTCGAACATCCCTTTCACAGGGGTCGCCTAAGACCATCGGAAAACACATATTTCCAATGTGTAAAGAGCAGCTACTGTGTAGAAAGCAGCTACTGTGTAGAAAACAGCTACTGTGTTGAAAGCAGCTACTGTGTTGAAAGCAGCTACTGTGTTGAAAGCAGCAGTATTGGAGGTAAAACGACACTTCATTATAATTAATGGGTAAATAATTTTATGGTTGGGGGTCACCACAACATGAGGAACTGTATTAAAGGGTCGCGGCATTAGGAAGGTAGAGAACCACTGCTCTAAACGGTGCTCTAAAAATATGTCTGTAAACTCCCTAATGTGCATGGACACAGAAGGGGAGATTTAATAAATAGGAGCACACAGAATAAGGTGACGCTGTGCATTGTAGCCAATCAGCTTCTACCTTCAGGCTGTTCAATTAATCACTTGCCCTCTCTACTGCCTTACTTCAACTGACAATTGCGTGGTCATGTAACACTGTACATAAACAAAATTTATGTGCTTTTTATCCACAGATAGAGCTTTCTTTCGGTGGCATTTGATTACCTGTGCTTTTTTATTTTTTGCGCTATAAACAAAAAAAGACCGACAATTTTGAAAAAAAAAAAATATATATATTTTTTACTTTTTGCTATAAAACATTTCCAGTAAAAAAATTTTTAAATACAATTTAAAGGCCAAATTTAGGCATAAATTTAGGCCAAAATGTATTCTGCTACATGTTTTTGCTAAAAAAAAATCCCAATACATGTAAATTAATTAGTTTACATGAAAGTTGTAGCGTCTACAAATGGCGGTATATATACCGGAATTTTTATTTATTTATTTTTACTAGTAATGGCGGCGATCAGCGACTTATAGCAGGACTGTGGCAGGCATTCTGACGCTGTGTGGGAACTGACTAACTATCATTGACATCCCCAGTGACACTAAAACAGTGAACAGTCCTAATAAAAAGCACTGTCACTGTACTAATAACACTGGGCAGGAAGGGGTTAACATCTGGGGCGATCAAAGGGTTAACTGTGTGTTGTGTTTTACAATAGTGTGCTGTGTGTGTTTTACTATGTAGACAAGCTGCTTTGTATTGCTGTGCTGTGCAGAGCAATACAAAGGAGCCTGTTCATGCTGACAGGGTAGAGATCTGTGTTGCTTACATACAGGCCTCTCCTGTCGGCTCCACCAACGATCACCAAGTCCCAGCCAAAAATCGGCAGCCGAGACCCGGTGATTGATATGCCAAGGAGCCAATAACGGCACAAGTAGGGTGCACGTGCACACCCCCTATCCAGGGATTCAAATTACATATATATACGTGATTTTGCACATCCCTGCTGCCCTGTAGCAGTACTTCTGCTATAGGACGGTAGGGAAGAGGTTAATTAA
Organism: Staurois parvus; assembly: GCF_062004578.1. Lineage (NCBI taxonomy): Eukaryota > Metazoa > Chordata > Amphibia > Anura > Ranidae > Staurois > Staurois parvus. The sequence continues at coordinate 5,060,582 of NW_028317941.1, forward strand.
AGTAGTTGTAAAGGCTGAAGGTTTTTTTACATCTCATGTATTCTATGCATCAAGGTAAAAAACCTTCTGCAGCAGTCCCCCATACTTACCTGAGCCCCCTCTCAATCCAGCAATGTGCATGAGAACAGCGGCTCTCCCAGGACTCTCCCTCCTCATTAGCTGAGACAGCAGTGGGAGGCATTGGCTCCTGCTACTGTCAATCACAGCCAGTGAGCCAATGAGGAGAGAGCGGGGGGGGGTGAGATGCGCTCTGTGCGTAAATAGACATGCAGAGCAGCGGCTCAGGAGCGAGCTTGCTTGGGTGCCCCCATAGCAAGCAGCTTGCTATGGGGGCACTTGGTAGGATGGAGGGGCCAGGAGCACCAGAGGCAGACCCGAGAAGAGAAGGATCAGGGCTGCTCCGTGCAAAACCTTTGCACAGAGCAGGTAAGTATGACATGTTTGTTATTTTTTTAAAAATGCCTTTAATGTCACTTTAAGCTTAAGCTTTGAGAATGAAACCTGGAAGCTGATTGGTTTCTCTGCACAGCTGCACCAGATTTTGCACTCTCCAGTTAGTTTATCGCCCCCATAGGCTACCATATAGTTGCTTGCTTCTGCAGGCTGAAAAAGAGATCACAAAATACCTGCGTAAGCAGCATTTTTATGCCCATTGTGCATGGATTCTAAAGGTGCAGGTGTTTTTTGTATGCATTAAGGTGCACTGCCAGCCCATTCATAATAAATGTGCTACCTTAAGGCTCCATTTACACCTATGCAGTTTGCTTTTTGTCTGTTTTGCAGTGCTTTTCGCAGTTCATTTTGCGTTTTTCTACATGCATTTTTGATGTGTTTTTGACGCATTTTACCACGTTTTGTTCAGCTCTTTTTTTGTTCTGCTGGGCAAAATAAAAAATTCAAAATGCAAAACGTGGCAAAAATGCACTACCATGCATTTCAGCAGATTCTCCATTGAACTCTGTTGTAGCATAAACGCTGCTTTTTGCTTTTAAAAAAGTCCCTGACCCTTTCCAAAACGCAACAGCTCAAAAAAGCATTGATGTGAACATGCTCCATAGGAAACCATGTTAAATGGACCATAGTGCTTTTCTGCAAAACGCAAAAAGCACTAAAAAACGCATTGGTGTGAATGGAGCCTAAAGCAAGTGCACAATACAAACGTACTCGACTCGTTCCTGCGTTAAAAATGGCTGTGTGTATAAGTGGGTGCTGCAGCGACCGTCAGCTGGAACCCAACAGAATCCGCAAGGGAGAATGTCACCAGCACACCGAGGATCACCAATATGGGTCCAAACGTTTTAATGAATGATCACATAGTTATAGCAAGGCAACATTTGGAGTCTCGCAGGACCCCTTCATCAGGCATCAGTGTGTTACATGCCTGATGAAGGGGTCCTTCGAGGTTCCAAAACGTTGCCTTGCTGTAACTATGTGATTGTTCATTAAAACTTTTGGACCCATATTGGTGATCCTCGGTGTGCTGGTGACATTCTCCCTTGGAGCCTAAAGCAGTCTATCTTAATGCATGATAATGAATTGCATCAGCACACACAATTCACAGAGGTTCAGATGCAAGGCTAAATAATCACACTACATTTTGTATATGGACATCTATCTGGATGCCATGTGTTTCCACGCTTAGAATCACATCTCAGTAAGTTATGATTTTAAAAACACAGTGTAGCAGTGTATTTTGCAGTATCAGTTCTCTCTGCTCAAACCACTGATGGTGTTTTAAATTCCACTTTAAGTACATATCTCCAAGAGAAGGTTGTAGTTAACCTGTCCAGTGACTTTGATCACGGTGTCATTTTTTTTTTTCAATTATGTTTTACAAGGTTAGAACTCCTGCCAGGTTTATATTGCTGGGGTTTAGGAAAAAACAAGAAAGCTTAGAGTCCATGATTTTTTATTTCATCACGATAAAATTGAAAGCCAATGTGTTTCAGGTGTCAACATGGCACCTCCTTCATTAAGGCCAAAAACACATCGAACAATGAATGGTAATAAAATGATAAATGAAAATATGAATATAAAAATGAAAACAATAACAAAAATATGCCAAAAGGAATAAGTATATAAAGAAATACATAATCAGAATTTTGATAAGCTGCATTTTTTTTTTATTTTAATGTCTTGTTTTATTGCTTTTTTTTGTTTATTTTTTTATATATTGAATGTATTTATTTATATATTATTTATGCATTTGCGTGTGTATGCATTTGCAACTGTATTTTTTCTTCTTTTTCTATCTTTGTGTATACTTTCTTTTTTCATTTTGTTATCCTTCTTTGTTTAACGTGTATTTTATTGGTAGACAAACACTTCCCTGAGGCTTGTGTCTCCCCATATAGGCCTGTTGGGGCTGCCATGAACATATATGAGGGATATACATTATACATTTTTAAGGAAGACACCCCCTTGTGGTATTCAGCTCTGCATGCAATTCTGTTTGAGGCTAAAAAACAGTACTTTTTGTTCTGACATTATAAATATAAGCAATTGAGTACTTAAGTTGGCCAAAGCAAGTTTAGCACAGCTTGACAAAAGTACACATGTTGCTGCTAATACTACCAGAAAAATAAAAGCCTTTTTCGCTTACCTTACCATTTACCCACTTGCACTCCAGAGGATTTACCCCCCTTCCTGACCAGGCCACTTTTTGCATTACGGCGCTGCGTTACTTTAACTGACAATTGCGTGATCATGCAATGCTGCACCCAAATGAAATTTACGTTTTTTGCCACGAACAGAGCTTTCTTTTGGTGGTATTTGATCACCTGTGTATTTTTAATTTTTTACGCTATAACAAAAAAACCTGGCAATTTTGAGAAAAAAAACAATATTTTTGACATTTTGCTATTGTACATATCCAGTGAAAATGTTTTAAAAATCTAATTTTGTCATAAGTTTAGGACAAAATGTATTCTGCTACATGTCTTTGCTAAAAAAAATCCCAATGCATGTAATTAATTGGTTTACGTGAAATTGATAGTGTTTACAAATGGTGGTATATATACTGGGATTTTTTTTTTATTTTTACTAGTAATGGCAGTGATCAGAGACTTAAAGCGATGGACATTCTGACACTGAGGGGAACTGACAGGGTGTCACTGACATCACCAGTGACACCAATACAGTGATTAGTGCTAATAAAAAGCACTGACACTGTACTAATGGCACTGGGCAGGAAGGGGTTAACATGAGGGGTGATCAAAGGGTTAACTGTGTGCTGTGTGTGTTTTACTGTGGGGCTGTGTGTTAGTGCTTCACTGTAAGCACACTACTTTGTATGGCTTACAAATGAGGGTGCATTTTCAGTATTTTTGTATTGCTGCAGAGTACAGGTGTGGTCATACTCTACTCTAGGGGCCTACAAACTTTCTAAACAAAGGGCCATCAGACTTTCGGGGGGGGCCTGACTGTGGCCACTGGGAGTAGAAATTGTCCCGGCATCAGTGGGAGTAAATAATGTATCTTTGATATTAGGGGGAGGAATAGCGCCCCTTCATTGGTGTAAGTTGGGGGAATATTGCTCAATTGTTGGGGTCAGCGGGAGGAATAGTACCCAGCTGTGTCAGTGTGAGGAATAGTGCCTCATCATTGGTGGCAGTTTGAGGAATAGTGTCCTCGTGTTGGTGTCATTGGGGGAAAATAGTGCCCCATCAATGGTGTCAGTGGGAGGAATAGTGCCCCATCATTGGTGTCATTGGGGGGAAATAGTGCCCCATCGTTTGTGTCAGTGGTAGGAATAGTGCCCTATTATTGGTGTCAATGGGAGGAATAGTGTCCTATTGTTGGTGTCAGTGGGGGGAAATAGTGCCCCATCAATGGTGTCAATGGTAGGAATAGTACCCCATCGTTGGTCTCAGTGGGAGGAATAGTGCCCTATCATTGGTGTCATTGGGGGAAATAGTGCCCCATCGTTGGTGTCAGTGGTAGGAATAGTGCCCTATTATTGGTGTCAATGGGAGGAATAGTGTCCTATTGTTGGTGTCAGTGGGGGAAAATAGTGCCCCATCAATGGTGTCAGTGGTAGGAATAGTACCCCATCGTTGGTCTCAGTGGGAGGAATAGTGACCCATCATTGGTGTTAATGGGAGAAATAGCGCCTCATTGTTGATGTCAGTAGCAGTAATTATGCCCCATTGTTGATGGGAAGAAATGAATAGTGTCTTGTATCAGTGGAAGGAAAAGTTCCCTAAGGGCCAGATAAAGGCAAGCAAAGGGCCACCTCCGGCCCCCGGGCCTCAGTTTGGAGACCACCGCTCTACTCTCTTGTTAGACATCCATATCCATAAAGTGCACATATTCATTAGGAAGAAATGAATCTATCAGATATCAGTTAATATACATGTCTGCTTTTGCTTCAAGTATTCACTTTATTTTGGGAGTCAGTAAGAGTAATTATAAAATTACTAATGTATTATTCAGATACAGCAGGCACTGCATGCTTTGGGTACACAGTCAGTGATCCAGATGGCTTCTTAGATTTGGCTTCAGAAAAACAGACCAAGGCTTTCTTATATACTGCATATTCATTCAGGTTTTCCCACAGAATATGCTGACTGTGTATAACAGTCAAAGCAAACACAGGAGTGGGGTGACAGCAGCAAAGGCAGGGGATACAATTCAGTCATGTGTGAACTTTGCTCATGTGCTAGGCTAATTTGTATGTTTCATCCTTTCTTTGATCTATTTCCTAGCATATATCAAACTCTTGGGACTCTCACACTATGCAATGTTCCTACAATATGTAGAGATAATAAAAGCACAACTATTAGATGAGGTAACAAAATATACATATTTGACTTGTTCAGTAAGGCAGTGCAAAAAGTAATAAGCACATTTCATTTAGGTATTGATGGAGCAGAGAAGGTTTTTTGTATTGTTGTATGTGACTGCACTGTAAGCATCATTTTGCACTTCTTAACAAGGTCACCCTTTGAATTAACCACTTCCCGACTGTCCTATAGCAAAAGTACTGCTCCAGAGCTGCGCAAAATAACGTATATATACATGATTTTGCATCTCCGGGTAGGGGGCGCATGTGTACCACCCTATTTGCTATGCCATTGGAGACTATAGATGTCAATCACCGGGTCCCGGCTGGAGATTCCCCGCTGGCACCAGGCGATCGCTGAGAAACACTGACAGGGGAGAGACCTGTGTGTAAACAACACAGATTTTTCTCCTTCCAGCAATAACATGCTGCTGTGTATTTGAAAGACCCACTTTATTAAAAAGTGAAGTGAAGGCTCCTCATCTAAGATTTCTAATCCTACTATATTACAATTCGTCTCCACAGCCTCCACTGAGAGGGATGATGGTATAGTAATGGGTGCCACAGGTACTTGCACCCAATCTGCTAGCACACACCACCTTTTGATTTCAGCAGGCAAATTTTGCTACCTCAGTTGCTGAACCCCATCCCCAACCCCATCTACGTGCTCAGTGTCTAAATGCTATCTTGGCCAAATTGCTAGCATTACAACCGCTGCCTTTCCATCTGGTCGACTCTGCCTCCTTCTGTGAATTTGCGGAATGTGCTCTACCACAGTGGAAGGTTCCGAAAAGAAATTTCTTTTCACATAAGGCCATTTCAGCTCTGTACCATCATATGGAAGGCAATGTTTTGGCCTCGTTTGACAGGGATGTCAGCAACAAGGTCCACATTACTGTTGACATGTGGTCCAGCAGGCATGGTCAGGGATGTTACATTTCCTTCACACCACACTGGTTAACTCTGCTGGCAGCTGGAAAGGATGCAGGACAGGGTTCAGTGCTGAAGCATGTTCTGCCACCACGCCTCCAAAAAGCTGGTGGTGATTCTGCCATTTTAGTCTGCTCCACCCCCTTCTCTTCCTCTTCCTCTATGGCCTCTTCTGCTGAATTGTCCTCTGAACCAGCAGTACTCCATAAGCATTCAAGGGGCTATGCAAGCAGTCAGGCTAGAAGATGCCATGCGGTGATTTGAGCTGGTCTGTCTAGGGGACAGGAGCCACAATGGGGCAGAGATTCTGTCAGCTCTGCAGGGGCAGGCTCAGAGCTGGTTGATGCCATGCTTGAGCCATGAATTGTTGTATGCAACAAGGGCACTGACCTTCTCTCCACCCTCCGATAGGGACACTTGACACATGTTCAATGCTTGGCACAAGTCCTGAATTTGGTGGTGCAGCATTTCTCGAACAGGTACCTTTACAAGATCTTCTGAGGCAGGCCAGAAAAGTCTGTGGTCATTTCTGGCAGTCATACACAGTCAGTATTCGGCTGGCTGACATTCAACGGGAATTTAAACTGCCCACCAACCACCTCATTTGTGACATGCCCACTAGCTGAAACAACATTGGTAATGCTGCAGCGGCTTTACACGCAGCAGAGGGCCATAAATGAGTCATGTGAAGTCTGGGATATTTCCGCGTCACTGTTTTGATGTTTTGGGAGAGGGTACATTATTGTACCGAAACTGCGAGGGAGACTAGACCAGCTGCTGGCTATTAAAGCTACTTGGAGTAGTATCTATACCTTGAGGAGAGCCTGGGATTGAGAATCCATCTAATATCTGTGCACTCAGAGCTTCGTTATCCCCTATCTGGGGTCCACCATCCTTGGTCCCCTGGGTCCATATTCCATAGCAGGAGATCAGGAAGCCCGGCCCATGAGAGCTTGCTGTTGGCTGTCAGTAAATTGAATGACCATAAAGCGCTTTTTGACCACCTTTACTGGGATCAATAATTTCTGGTGAGTGAGGAATTGACTCATTGCCTACATGTGGTGAAAAAGAACATCCTTTGATCTACGAGATTATATTTTTATGGGACTGTCACTCACTATATGTTCAATATTTATTTTGTTTGGGACTTTTAGTCATTTTATGTTGTTACTAGATTATTTGGATATTATTTGACATATTATTTATTGATCTATCGCCTACCTATTCACGAATCTACCATCAGTGAGTACCTGTGTGAGTATGGCACTGTCCTGTCACCATTTGAGGAGGCCACAAGGATGGTGAGCCGCGACAATGCATACATCAGTGACACTATCCCTCTAGTCTTCCTGCTGGAGCACACGCTGCGTGGAATCATGGACAAGGCACTTGAGGCAGAACAGCGGGAAGAAGAGGAGGACTTCCTTTCCTCTCAAGGCCCCCTTTATGCAGATACCATTCCTGGGGCCACAGAGCACACAGGAGGAGGATTGTGGCAGCATGAAAGTAAAGGATAACATACCGCAGTCATCAAGGAACGGTTTTCAGTCCCCAGAAACCCCAGGAGCAGTATGTGGCTGGGAGGAGGTAGCGGTGTCATCCTCAGTGACCCAGAGGACTCAGAATCTCATGCCTCCTCTAACTTACGTTGCATGGGCTCCCTGAGTCTGCAAAGCCTGAGAAAGGACCTGAGGATTTGTGGTATCAAGGAGAGGGATGTCGGAGATCGCCGCGCCGCTGGGCTCGGCGCAGGCGCAGTACACCTCCCTGTACGCGAGCGCCGGGACTTGGCCGACCGCGGCAATCAGGTTCGCGCATGCGCAGTAGTGACCACGGGCGCGCGCCTGGCACCAATGACAGCGCAGGGCGGGATATTTAAACGGCCCTGAGCTGTCATTCAGTGCCTTTTGGTCTCCTTGTATCCTGTGAACCCGTGAACCTGTTGTAGTAAGTTGCTGACCCGGATTGTGCCCTGACCTTGCTGTTTTCTCCTGTTCTTGACCCTTGCTTGCCTGACCTCTCTCCTGAATGCCCCCTATTGGATCTGACCTGCTGTTGCTGATCTGGCGTGTGACCCGACTATTCTTTGCCCACTGCTCTGTACCGCACCGTCCCCATAGTTACCGACCCGGCTTGTATGACCCTGCACCTGCTCAGCCATCCATCCATCCATCCATCCGTCCCTCTCAACGGGGTCTCCAGACCTCCTCATACCTGGCTCTCTCCCGTGGGAGCCCCTGGCGAATACTCCTACCACTGACGGGTGCCCTCAGTAGTCACGACCTGGTCCTGGGGTACTCCAAGTCCATCCCCACCATCAGGGGCCCTGGTGAACAAGTACTCTGGGGCTTAGACTCCGTGCGCTGGGAACATCCGATCAGTGGAGTGCTAGGGGTACCGCCGGGCGGTCCCTTACAGTACCAAAAGGCCATGACTGAGCCTAGAGGAGGGCCCTCCCCGCTAGAGGAAATTTGCAGGCACCTAGCTAACTTGACGCAGGCCGTAACGGCCCTGCAGGACAGATGCATGCAGCTGGAGAATCGCCTCCAGACTGGCTCTATTTCTGACCCTGCCCCACAGGCCCCGGTTTCTGCACCCCCGGCCCTAGTAGCTCAGGAGCCAGTCTCAGGGGCTTCCGCCCCGCTCCCTATGGCGGAACCCCGAGTACCCTTACCGGAGCGTTTTCACTGGGACCGCACACGCTTCCGGTCATTCCGTGATTCCTGTCTCTTGTTCTTTGAGCTACAACCCCGTACCTTCCTGACCGAAAACGTGAAGGTAGGATTCATTATTTCACTATTACAGGGTGAACCCCAGGATTGGGCCCACCGGCTAAGCGGAAACAATGATCCTCACCTGGGATCGGTCAATAGTTTCTTTGAAGCAATGGCCATCTTGTATGATGACCCACAGTGGGCAGCCTCTGCCGAAGCGACCTTATATGCGCTCCGGCAGGGCCGGCGGGCGGCAGAGGAATACGGTGGATGGGGGACACACGCTGGAATGAGTTCGCTCTATTGCACCAGTTCCGTATGGGGCTCTCCGATCCCTTGAAAGATGAGCTGGCCCGGGTGGAGGTTCCCGAGTCTCTAGAAGACCTTATTGCCCTGACAATTAAGATTGACCGAAGACTGCGGGAACGCAGGCTTGAGAGGTCCGGCCAGGGTCGCGGAAATACCTGGGGTCCATTCCTAGGCCCCAGCCCACCAACCCGACAAGGCATCCAGAACCCACCACCAGGAGATGTTCCGGAACCTATGCAGCTAGGTCTGGCACGGCCTAAATTATCACCGGAGGAACGCCAGCGCAGACGAGCCCAGAACCTCTGCCTTTACTGCGGTGAAGCTGGTCATATGGTGCGATCTTGCCCTTTGGATGTCTTCGTTATCGTCTACTTGGACGACATACTAATTTTTTCACCCTCTCTAGAGGATCATAGGATACATGTGGCAAAAGTTTTGGGGCGGTTGCTGCAGCATGGGTTATATGCTAAGGCGGAGAAATGTTGCTTCGAGCAATCTAGCATCACGTTTCTAGGCCTGATTATCTCCACTGCGGGGGTCGCGATGCACCCCCAGAAGGTCTCTGCAATTTTAGATTGGCCTGAACCCACGGACAAAAAAGGTGTCCAACGGTTTATAGGGTTCACAAACTTTTATCGGAAGTTCATCAAGAACTTCTCGGGTCTGGTCTCCCCCATTACTCAACTAACCAAACTTGGAACCCGGTTCAAATGGACACCAGAGGCTCAAAGAGCTTTCGAAGCTCTGAAAAAGCTATTTACCTCGGCACCCATCCTGGGCCACCCGGACGCGGCCCTGCCCTACATCTTGGAGGTAGATGCATCGGAGAATGCGGTAGGCTCCATCCTGTCTCAGCGGAAAGGCACCAAAGAGTTACTCCATCCCGTAGCATTCTTCTCGAGGAAACTCACCTCAGCGGAGAAGAATTACGATATCGGGGATCGAGAGCTGCTGGCTATCAAAGCAGCGCTAGAAGAATGGAGGTACCTGCTGGAAGGTGCCTCACACCCCATATTGATTTTCACAGACCACAAGAATCTGGAATATCTGAGGACTGCCAAGCGTCTACGCCCACGGCAGGCAAGATGGGCCCTGTTCTTTTCCAGATTTAATTTTCACATTACTTACAGGCCCGGATCTAAAAATACGAAGCCCGACGCGCTATCTCGTATGTTTGAAGACTCCGAAGAAGAACTGGTACCCGACACTATCTTGTCTTCAGGGAACTTCTTGGCGCTCCAGACGGACCTTCGCTCCAAGTTAATAGAAGCATCTACGGCCACACCAACCCCAGTTGGGGTATCCCTTCAGAACAAAGGGGGACTCCTGTGGAAGGAAGATTCTATCGTGGTACCTGAGGAAGTCCGGACCCTGGTTTTGGGGCATTGCCACGATCACCCGCTGGCAGGTCACTTTGGCCCAGTCAAGACTCTGGAGATTCTCCGGCGCTCGTTTTGGTGGCCAAACATGGCTAAGGATTGCAAGCGCTACGTGAGATCCTGTACCATCTGCCAGAAGAGCAAACCATCGAGGAGCAAAGCCTGGGGGCTGTTGCGACCTTTGCCGATTCCCAAACGGCCTTGGCAGAAGATCGCAATGGACTTCATAGTCGAGCTCCCACCGTCGCAAGACCACACAGCAATTCTGGTGGTCATTGATCGCCTATCCAAAATGGCTCACTTCGTGCCACTAAGGAAGACTCCGTCAGCAGCCGAGACGGCGCGAATATTTATCCGGGAGATCGTTAGACTTCATGGAGTACCTGAGGACATCGTCTCTGATCGAGGGGTCCAGTTTACATCTAAGTTTTGGAGGGCTCTGTGCAAGGCCCTGGACATCAAGTTGTCCCTCTCCTCCGCGTTCCACCCTCAGACCAACGGTCAGACCGAGAGGACGAACCAGACCCTGGAGCAATACTTGCGTTGCTACACGTCTTTCCTGCAGGATGATTGGTTGTCACTCTTACCCCTGGCGGAGTTCGCTTATAACAACGCAAGCCATTCGGCAACGGGGCAGTCTCCATTCTTTTCGAATTATGGGTTTCACCCTGTCTTTCTCCCTGATTTGGTCTCTGAATGCCCAGTTCCAGCAACGCAGGATGCGTTGACCTTCTTCTCCGTCAATAACAAATTACTCCAGGAAGCCATTGCTCGGGCCCAAGAGGACAATAAGAAGGAGTTTAACAAGAAACGAAGAGGGGATTTGGCGTTGCGGCCTGGGCAGAAGCTGTGGTTGGCCACAACCAACTTAAAGATGCTTTGTCCCTCGAAAAAATTGGGACCTAAATTTGTGGGGCCTTTTCAGGTAAAGCGGCTGGTCAACGAAGTGGCATATGAGCTTATCCTTCCGGACACGTTCAGAATTCATCCAGTCTTCCATGTATCCCTGCTGAAGCCAGTGATCCCAGGTGCCTTCCCAGAACGAGAATCCAGACCCCCAGAGGCCATAACGGTCGAAGGACAAGAGGAATTTGAGGTGGAAACGATCCTTAAGTACCGAAGAAGGGGGGGCCAGACCCAATTCCTAATTAAGTGGAAGGGCTATGGTCCTGAAGACAATTCCTGGGAACCGGCTCATAATGTCCACGCACCTAGACTAGTCCGGGAGTTTCTTCGTGATCACCCGTGGTGGAGAGATCGGGTGGGCATACAGAGGTTGCCCGTGGGGGGGGGCAATGTCGGAGATCGCCGCGCCGCTGGGCTCGGCGCAGGCGCAGTACACCTCCCTGGGACTTGGCCGACCGCGGCAATCAGGTTCGCGCATGCGCAGTAGTGACCACGGGCGCGCGCCTGGCACCAATGACAGCGCAGGGCGGGATATTTAAACGGCCCTGAGCTGTCATTCAGTGCCCTTTGGTCTCCTTGTATCCTGTGAACCTGTGAACCTGTTGTAGTAAGTTGCTGACCCGGATTGTGCCCTGACCTTGCTGTTTTCTCCTGTTTTTGACCCTTGCTTGCCTGACCTCTCTCCTGAATGCCCCCTATTGGATCTGACCTGCTGTTGCTGACCTGGCGTGTGACCCGACTATTCTTTGCCCGCTGCTCTGTACCGCACCGTCCCCATAGTTACCGACCCGGCTTGTATGACCCTGCACCTGCTCAGCCATCCATCCGTCCCTCTCAACGGGGTCTCCAGACCTCCTCATACCTGGCTCTCTCCCGTGGGAGCCCCTGGTGAATACCCCTACTACTGACGGGTGTCCTCAGTAGTCACGACCTGGTCCTGGGGTACTCCAAGTCCATCCCCACCATCAGGGGCCCTGGTGAACAAGTACTCTGGGGCTTAGACTCCGTGCGCTGGGAACATCCGATCAGTGGAGTGCTAGTGGTACCGCCGGGCGGTCCCTTACGAGGGATCATTACTAGTTCGTAGCCATTCTTGACCCATATTACAAGGGTATAGTTGCAGAGCTCATCCTGCCTTTGCAAAGGGAGCGGAGGATGAAACATCTTGAGGACACCTTGAAGAAAAATTTGTGTAACACCTTTCACTGGGAGGTAGCCATTTCCTGGGCAACGTGTTTCTGAGGCTTCGTTCGGTCAAAGGAAGAGCAGTGGAGAAGGCGGCTAGCTGACCAATGCCTTTAAACAATTCTTTAGTTCTCATCGCCCAGGGCTGTTAGGTTTAGGCACCCATCATCAGCGTCTGCATCATTTGGTGCAGGATTATCTAGGGGCAAGAGCAGACTTGGAGGGATTTGCAACTGAGGATCCACTGGGTTATTGAGTCTTGAGAATGGATCACTGGCCAGAACTCACTCAATATGCAATCAAGCTACTGGCCTGTCCTGCATACAGTGTGCTTTCTCAATGGACATTCAGTGCTGTTGGAGGTTTTGTGATGGATAAAAGAGTGTGTCTGTCTACAGACTCTGTTGACCGGCTGACATTTATCAAAATTAGTGGTGGATCAACAGCAGCTATCAAGTCCCTGATGCTGATGTAACTGAATAGATTTGTTAGGGATCTGAGATCCATTGAAGACTACCTATGCTGCCTATCTATTCTTGATTATGCTGCCTTCCAAAAATGTTTTTGGTTTAGGGCACCACCAACACCCAAGGCCCAATTTTTCTGCACCTGTTTGACAAGTGCATGTAATTAAAATTTTTTACAATTTTCTTTCTAATTTTTAACAGCAGGGCCCATTCCTGCACCCAGCAAGAGTAACCTTGAGGGGTTACAGTGTTCAGGCACCACGAACACCCAAGGCACAATTTTTCTACACCTGTTTGACAGGTGCATCTAATTTCAATGATTTACATTTTATTTTTTGAATTTTTAACAGCAAACCCCACAATGCACTGCAAGTGCACAGTCCCCACCCCACACTATATAAGGCTGCTTACACAACCTTATGCAATGTGTTGCTGGACACTGCCAAAGACAGAGAGGAGAATACTCCCTGAAAAAAAACAGAAAAAAACAAAACAAAAAAACAAATAAAAATAAAACAAAAAATACATTAAAAATAAGAAGCAGCGTGTCCTTCCCCCCCTCCCCCCCAGACTCTTTAGGTCTGGTAGGAAGGTTAGGAGGGACCCCACAGTAAAAAATGTTTTAAAAAAAGGCCCTTTAGGCCTGGTTGGACTTTTAAGGGGAACCCCACCTCCCAAAAATGGAGGGAAAAAGTGCGTGGGGTTCCCCCTAAAAGCCATACTAGGCCCTTTAGGTTGGACAGAGTCCATATGCCGATGGAGGCCTCTTCCCCACAGCCGTGGCCCAGTGGTTGTGGGGGTCTGTAGGCAGAGGAGCTCATTAGCATCAGGGGACTTGTCAAAAACTGTTGTTTTGTTTCTTGTTCAATAAAGGAATTTTTCAAACATTTGCCATCTTTATTTTTTACTCAATTTAACCCTTTAGTGAATGGGTGGGGGTACAACTACCTCTTACTCTTTCACAAGGGGGGGCAGCATCAGGGTGCCCCCTTATTTAAAGGGGTACCCAGATGCTAATGAGCTCTCCTGCCGCAGAAGCCCACAACCCTGGCTAGGAGCCAACAATGTCCCAATGCCGAGGACACGTGACCTGGTAAGCCACGGAAAGGGGGGGCACTCTTTCATCCCCCCCCCTTTCCTGCCCTGCCAGGCCTGTGTTCGGTGTGTTCGGATCAAGGGTCTGGTAGGAACTTTGGAGGACCCCATGCTCCCCCCCTTATTTTGGGGGGGTGGGGTTTCCCTTAAAAGTCCTACCAGGCCTAAAGGCCAACACAGTTTTTGTTTTATTTGTTTTTTTATAAAAATTTAATTAAACAAAAAATCAGTCCTGCTATAGCAGGTTCTATACATTGCCCAGATGTGCAACTTTGCAGGTAGTTTAAGGGGACCCCCAGTCATAATATTTTAAGGATTTTTTTAAATTTACTTTAAGCCAACAAAAATGACTGCCCCTTTAAAAACGCAATGTTAAAATGCTATTGTGCAAACAAATTCTTTTCTATTGTACACTATATTTTACAAACTGAATTTAAAATTGTCTTGTATTAGTGTGTATAAAATGGATTCGGTTATATTCCATTAATCCTTTCAAAAATATCTGACATTAAAATGTATGACTTTTTAATATCTAAAGCCATTGTGTTAGATTGGTATTGTGAACTCAAATGTCTCACACTAGCTAAGTAGTTTATTTATTCTCACAGTGAACTTGGTTGGCAGTTGAACATAGTACATTTTCCGTTAAAGGCGGAGCTGTGTATACTGTTTTCTGTTCCACAAATAAATACAATTCTCCAATGTATTCTGTCCTGTGATGTCACTGTGCCCCACACTCTACCCCACATCTCCATATGGAAAACTTGCATCTTCCAGCACAAAGCTGCCTGTTGTCTTCTTGAAGCGATGTTCTGAAGGAACAAGTCGATCATACATTAGACTCATCTTTATGACACACAGATGGATCATTGCACATTCACACACATTCATATAAGCATGTGCTTTCTTTAGAAAATGCATCCACTTGATGGGAAATAGAGGGCAAACATATGGGAAAACGGGAATGTTTATTGCAGATGATGAATAAATTAGGAAACATTAGGGGGCATTGATATATAATTATCATCAACAAAAAAAGTTGTAAACAATAACATCCTATTTTGTTGCTGAAAATAAATTTAAATTAAAGTTTGCAATAAAGTTCGTTCATTATGTTTACGATTATCAGAATAAAACACGAGAATCAACTAGTTCTCATTATTATAATATTTTTTATCACGTGAATTATTCAGAACTGCCAATGCTTATAACTTCAAAAGCACAACTCACAATTGGGACACAAGCAGTAAAAATTAATTAAAAAGTGAGCAAGAGAAAAAGGGACAGCTAGAACAACAATTGGTGAGAGACCAACAGATGAATGTAAAAAGTGAATAAGTGCAGTGTAAATATAAAAAATTCACAAAAAAAATATACGTATATAAATGAATCTCGTCAATTAAGGTGCAATATAAATAAACACCACAAAGTGACAAAATGGTGATTAACACAATGTGCTCAAATAAAGAGAATGTCCAAAATTAAAAATAGACTCTTCATAAATAACAGTCAACTGTGCAGACGATCAACCAGTGAAAATTCCCTGGGTGACTCCTCCACCACTATGCACTCACCAGAATTGTAAATATAATCACATCCAATGCATATAGTAACCTCCGGAGAATATACATCTTTCCAGGTGCTACCACAGATGACTGGCGATCCTGCAAAAGGTAGGCGTGACATCTGCATGTAAGGCCCCTCCCTACGCGTTTCGTGCACCAGCACGTCTTCAGGGGAAATGTGTCAGAGGATATGTGTGGTGAACTCACCACACATATCCTCTGACACATTTCCCCTGAAGACATGCTGGTGCACGAAATGCGTAGGGAGGGGCCTTACATGCAGATGTCATGCCACCGTATTCTGTGTTTGGAAATGCGGCCATCTGAGTAAGTTTGACTGCTGGCGGTTTTTATGCTTGTTCCATGCGGAGCTTTTGTTTACTTATTATTTTGCCTACTTGGTTTTAAATAAATATACTACACCATGAGATGAAATTTCGGCTCCGTGGGATTAGCTACCCTTTGCAGTATTGCCGGTCGTCTGTGGTAGCACCTGGGAACACTTGTGGAGGTTACTATATGCATTGGACGTGATTATATTACAATTCTGGTGAATGCATAGTGGTGGAGGAGTCACCCAGGGAATTTGCACCGGCTGATCATCTGCACAGATGAACTGTTATTTACGAAGAGTCTATTTTCAGTTTTGGACATTCTCTTTCTATGAGTAAAAATTCATGCACAGCCAGGTGTGCACAGGATTATAACTATGTTATTATACTAGCATCAGTGGTAAACCCAGGAACTGCAACGATCATCTCCTGGTTTTTGGATCCAACTACACATCACTTAATAAGCAGGTTGTGTAGCAAAGAATGTAAACACGTTTCCACATTTTTTACATAACAAGTAACATCATTCCATGGCACAGGCAGAACTGAAGAGGTATTTCTGCAGAGATTCGAAATCAAGAGCTGATCCAGACCCATCATAAAAAAGGGTAAACAAAAAAGTGTAAAAAACAAACTTTATAATTATACATTATTTTTAACATAACTAAATAAAACTAAATGAAAATAACTCAATAAAAAATATCCCTCCACAGATTGATCGCCAGATTCCCAACAACTATGCTGAATGATATGGATGATATTTGCTTTTAATATTGCCCAAAAAAGTTCACATACGCATGCACAACGTCATTCAGACTTTTATCAGCTGAAAACGTGTGATAAAGTTGCCATTGTGCAAATTTAGATCCTGACCAACCTAACAATCTCATATTAAGGCTCTTCAACATGGAGGCTTTTTGCATCCTTCAGCTTGGGAATCTGTGAGCAGATGAACTGGAGTTGAATGGATGTCAGTTTTTTAACATCTATGCCCTTTCAGCTTGTGTCCGGCACCAATTCAACATGTGTCTGGTGGATGTGGGCGGACCTGTGATAGCTCTATGGATGGCCAGATGTAAACTAACTTGTGTTCATTTAGATCCAGCAACCACTACTACGTCCAGAAAAGTGAAAAAGGATGCATTTGGGAAAACGTAAAGAAAATTTATATTTTTCTAATTTTCATTATTTTCACCTAATAAAAACCTGTGCACCCAAATCTACAAATTTATAATAAAGAATATATAAACCCAATCACAAGAATCTCATATAAACTTTGTAATGTCAGTGTAATTTCAGAAGTAATTTTCAAATATGCAACTGATGCAAATGTCATTCAGTTAAGATTGAAATCTACTTTAAATCTTCTGCCTTTTGTCCTGTACCTCTCTCCTTAGTCCTCTGAGTTTCCCAGTGATTTATTGAGGGCCAGTAGCTCAAATATGGTACGGCAAGCAATCAAATGTTAATTCCCACAGGCATCATCCCATAGTACTTTAGTCAAAAAAAGGGTTAAATAACAGGACTTTGTGCATGCCATCGCAATTGAATTTATGAAAAACAGAATGGTAAAATATGGTTAAAAGCCACCGATCTTTATTACAAATATTACAAAAAAGTTCTAAAATATGTCAGTCAAATATATAATAATGTCATTAAAAGCAAGTAAAGAGACATAACATAAGGCTTTTACAGTGAAGTCATAGTCTACTTTGATTATATTACTCAAATATGTGTACATTTTTTTCATAAAAGACATTTACTTTACTGAAATGTTATCTAATCAAATAACGGGGTAAATGCCAGACAAAGGAATGTGCTATTTCTTTATACATTATGTTAATTCTGATTTTGTTTAAAGCACATACTGTATATACTCTGGGATCGGTTTCTTGCATTAGCTCTTATAGAAGGGGCTATATTGGCCTATACACTGATCAGCCATAACCTTATGACCACCCACCATAACATGGTCACCCACCTGATTTTGAGTAGGTCCCCCTTTTGCCACCAAAACAACCCTGACCCCTTGAGACATAGGATTCACTAAACCTCTGAAGGTATGCAGTAGTATCTGTCACCAAACCATCAGTTGCAGATCCTTTAAATCCTGGAAGTTGCGAGGTGGGGCCTCCATGGATCAGACTTGTTTTTCCAGCACATTGATGCTAAATTGGATTGATTTCTGGAGAATTTGGAGGCCAAGTCCACACCTCAAAGACACCTTCTTCCATTGTTTCGTGGTCCAGTTCTGATTTTCACATGACCATTGTGTGCTTTTTTTTGCTGTGGACAAGAGTCAGCATGGGCACGCTGACCAGTTTGTGGTTACACAGCCCCACACACAACGCATTCTGCATTCTGACAACTTTCCAGCATTAACTTTTTCAGCATTAACTTTTGATAGGTCCTGACCACTGCCAGCCAGGAGCATCCCACAAGAGCTACAGTTTTGGAGTTGCTCTTACCCAGTCCTGTAGCCATTATAATTATGCTCTTGTCAAAGTCACTCAAATTCTTAAGCTTTCCTGTTTTTTCTGCTTTCAATACATCAACTTCTGGGACAACATGATCAATTGTCTAATTTCTGCCTAATATATTCACTTTAATGTACCATTGTAAGGAAATAATTAATGTTATTCACTTTACCTGTCAGTGGTCATAGTGTATGGCTGATCTGTGCATATGCTAGTCACGTACTAGATCCTTGGATCCTTGGACACTTAAGCCACAGACCTAGATAAAGCATAGAGTATGACATTTCTTAGTACACTGGGTGATTGCATATTCCAGGTTGGTGGCTTAATATATTGTGAAGCCATAATATGGATAACAGCCCCAGAGCTGCAAATCTTTAAAAACAAGCCAGCAATGGCAGCTTTTTCATACATTTAAAGTGGAAGAGGAGCCTAAATCTAACAATACTTAAAAATGTTCCCTCTCCTCTCCTCCTACCTATCCTGTCTTACCTGTCTAAAAAAAAAGATGTGTATACTTACTTATTTTAATCCGCTCTGACAATGGCTGGATATTCCAGGACCCGTGATGTCACTAGGGGCGGACTAACAACTCTTGGGGCCCCCGGGCAATAGGGGATCATGGGGCCCCTGTGTCATTGCCCAAACTCAAAAAAGCCTATGAAAAAGGTACCAGGGGCATCTCATGGGGCCCTCTACTGACCCCGGGCCCTCGGGCAGTTTCCAAATGGTCAGTCCACCTCTGGATGTCACCCATAGGCTCCTATAGCACAGCCATTGTTGGCTCTCCCTCCCCTCTCTCTTGCAGCTGCTTGCTGACACAGGGTAGCTGGAGCTACAGGTTGACATAACCAAAGAGAGGTAGGTATACATATCTTTTTCATACAGGTTAGAAATGATAGGTGGTAGAAGCAGAAGGGGGAGGGAACTTTTTAAAGAATAGTTATGTAGTGCACCCCTGCTGATAAGCTGATCCTTTCCCCTAAATTTTAGTGCAAACACAGCCCGGTACACTGCATTTCCTGTTCCTCAATAGCTCAGTAACAGTCTAAGGAAGTGGTCTCTAAACTGCGGCCCTTTGCTTGCCTTTATCCAGCCCTTGAGGTACTTTTCCTCCCACTGATACAAGACATTATTCCTCCCACTGACATTAACAATGGGGCATAATTCCCACTACTGACATCAGCAATGGGGCCCATTGACACCGACAATGGGGCCCTATTTCTCCCACTGACACCAACAACAGGGCACTATTCCTCCCACTGACATCAATGATGAAGCACTCAAACTGACACCAATGATAGGGCACTATTCCTCCCACTGACACCAGCAATGGAGCACTATTCCCCCCCTAATACCAAAGATGCATTGTTTACTCCCACTGACACCAGGAAAATTTCAACTCCCAATGGCCACAGATCGGCCCCCCAGTAGTCTGATGGACAGTAAACTGGCCCTCTGTTTAGAAAGTTTGGAGACCCCCTGGTCTAATGAGTGTCTGTTATGCTTTTATTACTGAATTAAACTTGGGTTGAGGGGAAGCATGGAATACTCCACAAAAAAAATGAATTGACTGAGGACACTTCTCTTCACACTGATCTGCCAGAGAGCTCCAATAAGATTCACTACTGGCTGGGAAATACCTAGGACTTGCTTTTGTAGAACTGAGAATTGTATACAGTCACTAGGGCACATAATTTAGGTCACTACTCACAAAGCCACAGGATCATCAGTTGCCTCCTTGTGATATCCACCGGGCATTCTTCAGTGAAGGAGACACAGATTCACAATACCGCAGGACAGCTGGACACTCTTACCTCAACTTCCACTGGGTACTCTTCAGTGAACTCTCCGGACTATGCAAAAATCCCAGGCAAGACTTTAGAAATAGGCCACCCAGCTCAGTCTATAGCTGGGACCTCAATGACCTTCAAGCAGTGTTTCCAGCAGATTGCCCTAAAGGGCAGAGGCCCTTAGACAGGGGGCTTCTCTTTCAGAACTGGACCCAGGACCCCACTCTCTGTGGCCCCAGGCCTCAGACTATTTATGGGCTTTCCAACCACCTACTGGACACGCCTTCCCAGGAATTGACTGAGTCACCATAAATATTCAAGCTGCTGGTCTGTCTTTCCTCCAGCTGCGATTCTAGAACAATGAAATATCTGTGAATGAATGGCAAACAACTTACATATCTAAGCCTGGGTTCATATATATGCGGTGCGGTATATCGCATGTGATTCGCACAGGAACTGCACCGCATTCCTGTGCAAATGCCAGGTGATTTGTGTGCGGTGCAATTGGAACCATACATTTAGTATGGATATAATCGCACTGCACCAAAAACATGCAGGACCCTTTTTTGGAATCGGATCGCATGGGTATGCACACCTATGTGATCCAATTCTGCACTTCACACCGCGTTTTGCGGACCGCTTTCGGGGTGTTGTTAACTTAACAAACGCACCCACAGCGGTTCTCAAGAACGGGGTGCTATTCTGATGCAGTGCGGAATTCGCACAGAAAATGCTGCAAATTCCGCACTGAATCAGTGTGAACCAGGGCTAATAGTTGCAAGAGTTTTAAAGCCTTCTACAAAGTGCTTACTCATGAGCTAAGTTTCCATAAGTGAAGTATCATTAAAGTCATATCTGTTGTATACTTTGGATGGATAGGATATGGTTAAAACCTCAAAAAAGCCAATTTTTTGCCATCTGTATCCCGTTAAGGAGATTTGCTTTTACTTCCCGTCCCATAAACAAAAGTGAGGCAAATCCCCTTTTAGATAGTTGCCACGGGAACAAATGCTACCCTTTGGAAGATGTCCGCTCTATTCCTAGCCAAAATGTTACATTTTACCCTCACCATCAGTCCCAGTGACATTGGTCGCCAGGAGGAATAGAAAAGGTCAGTCTCTTGAGCGGTAAATAACTCCTTAGTACTCCAAAATTTAAAAAAAGGTTTGTCTTTAGATACATATTAAAGGATACTTTTTGTACAAAAATAGTAAATGCACATTTTTTTGCAAGTAAAAAAATGTGCATTTATTATTTTTGTCTAAAGGAGCCTGGAAAGAATTGAACCAACGATCAGCAGATCTCTGAAGCCATGCAGGTCTCCTGCAGACCTATCAGAATATCTGCTTGCTGTATGGGCAGCGGTGTATTTACTGCGAGGCAAACAAGGTGTTTACCTAAGGTGGCAATTTTTAGGGGGGCAGCTCTGCCCCCTGGAAGTGACACAAGTGGTCGGAATGGGGACCTGGCAGTGAGGTATTGCCTGAGCTGCCTGATAGTACTGTCTCCCTCCTGCTCAAACATGTTGGTGTAGTTAGTTTCCGGTCCCAGGCAGTGTACAGTTTTCATTGCCTCCAGTAGGTGTAGAACACGAGTCTGGACACTTCGTATTCCTCAGCGAGAGTTGTGGTCCCTCCCCCTCCCTGGCACTTCTCCTGACTCTGCCATGAGATAGCCCGACAGCCCTCCGCCCATCCTCCCCTGGATGCTGGTCATCTGCTGGTCACTGCTGCTCCTCCAGTCCGTCTAGGCCGAAGTGTTTCCCTGGGGCCGGCACAGAGATAGGGACCTAGCAAGGCTCTGCTTGAGCACCGCCAGGAGGCTGTGTGTTGCTGGAGGGCAGTCGGCTGCTTCTTCTCATTATGGTGAGTTCTTGAATTGGATGGGGGAGGGCGTTGGCGGGGGGTTCTGGGGTGGGCAGCAGTGGCAGAGGGCGGTGGTCATGATGGAGGGGGGGTGCTGGTGTGATGGGGGTGCCCGGTTTTAGTGTTGCCTAGGGCAGCACAAGGGATAAATACACCACTGCGTATGGGATGTACGGTCAAGCAGATATTCTGACAGGAAGCTTCAATGAACTACCACGGTGATCCACAGCGCTGTGGCAGTTCATGGAAAACCAAAAGCTGACAGCCGCTAAGGCCGTAGGGACTTGTAGGCACTCATTCTGTGAATGAATGACGCGGCCGTGTGGGCGGTGCCCCGCACGGCCACGCTGTTTCAAATCTGAAAGATAGTACGGGGAGACTTCTCTCCGTACTATCTATCGGGGGGGGGAGCTGCGGCTATGGGAACATGTTACATGTGAACTTATCCTTTAAGGAGCAGCATCCACCAAGTGATAAAGGGGTCAGTCAATGAGCTACCAATCACTGTGCACTCCCTTAGAATTTCAGCAAATCCGTATTACATGATCTAAATTAAGTATGTATATTAGAATGCTATAGTAAGGAATGAAGTTAGAAATCATATTTTCTTGCAAATTACTGTAATAAAATTTTTAAAGTTGAAGCCCCATGTAACTTTTTATACCTTAAAATTACACTAAACTCTGGTTTAAAAAAATCTATTCAAATATGTATTCTTAACTTTAAAAAGTACCTTCTTTTGCTCTCAGCCTCCTCCAAATCTCCAAATTCCTTTACTTTTTTACTTCTGTGATGTTACCTCCTGTTAAAGGGTGGCTACATGTGTTCTCTATGGTCCCACTGGTCATAGGAACGTAGCAGCCACACTCTCTTGCTCACTCCAGAGATGGACTAGGGACTATGAGATTTGTAGTGTGCACACTTTACAAGACAGCAACAAATGTGTTCCAAACAAACAGAATCGAAGGAGGAAAGGAGAGGTTTGGATTGGAAGCTCATAGAGAACATTACAAGGAGGCAGAAAAACACAGAAACAATTTCACGGAAAATCCATTACAAGGCCATGTAGTATGGATGTGTATTAGGTGTGAATGGATTTCTTTGGAGAATAAGGATATTGTTTTGTGTCACTTTAAAGGTCTTTCTCTTTTTTACTCCTGTGCCACAGTATGCTATGATTTTTCAATAATTGTTGCTGGAAAAAAAGAATATAAAAAAAATAATAATATAGTGTATACAATTGCGATACAAGCCAACTTAATGTTATTAAAAAATGACCTTTTCTTTTCAATCTGCAGCGCTGTAATTTTTTGTAAAATGCAATGCAATTTGGCAACCTGGAGGTCTTTCTTAGTTTTTTTTTATAAAATTTAGCAAATAAGTCATTTTTCTCCGTAAGTCCTAGTTCACACTGGCAATGAAAGCAGGCATCTGAGGGGCGTTTTTATTGCTCCTCAAACGCCTATGCAAATTATACTATGGGTATCACACAGTGCTATTCACATTATCAAAACATGTGTTAGCATTGCGTTGCTTCAAAATTAAAGCCTCATGTGGAGTCAGGAGGAGTTTGAAGCCTTTCAACGCCTCCCATGCAAGTCTATGGTGATGCTCCTCAAATTCACTGACAGGCGTTTGCTGGTCATTTGCGGTGCAGTTGCGGAGCGTTAATAACATTACAGTTTATTTAGTTTGTGGTGTAGTTTTAACGCTTGGCCTGGATGGACTTTTGTCTTTTTTAAGCCAGACTATCTATGTAACTATGTAGCTTCCAAACTGCACATAGAGCTTTTGTGGAACGTTTTTAATGCTTGTAAAAAAAACAGTCTAATACCCATACTAAAGCTCATTAACGTCTGTCTAACACATGTACTAAAGCTACAGGAGCATTTGGTAAGGGTTAGAAATTTAGTCAAATGTGAACAAGCCCATACTGATGTGCGCTAATGAGGCTGCACTGATGGGCACTGATATGCAGCAATGATGGGCATTGTTAGGCAGCACTGATGAGAAGGCAGTGATGAGGGTGCACTGATAGGCAGCACTGATAGGTGGCACATATGGGCACTAATAGGCAGAACCGATGAGGAGGCAGTCATAGGTGGCACTGATGGGCACTGATAGGCAGCACTGATGGGCATTAATAGGCAGCACTGATGGGCACTGATGAGAAGGCAGTGATGAGGGTGCACTGATAGGCAGTACTGATAGGTGGCACATATGGGCACTAATAGGCGGAACTGATGAGGAGGCAGTCATAGGTGGCACTGATGGGCACTGATAGGCAGCACTGATGGGCATTAATAGGCAGCATTGATGGGCACTGATTGTCACTTATGGGGCTGCACTGATATTTAGGGCACTGATAATCAATTCCCTGATTACACTGTTCAACAAATTTTTATTTTTTGCCAGTTTTGGAAACAAAAGGATCAATTTCTTAATAAATTTCACATTCTGAGTTCAAATATAACAATGAAATTTGTCAATTGGCTCTAGTTTTTCTGTAAACGGAAAGTTTTCTACTATAGGCGTAATGACTACATAATGCACAATAATTATATAGATAGATGTCTTTCCACAAATATAAAGCAAGTGATATTGACTACATAACAAAGCCTAAATGGCATAATATATTGCATAGGATTACCAAGAAAAATTATAGCCATAAGCTAAGTTGAATCATTTTAATACTTAGGATTCTCACTAGTTTTGTCTTCAGTTTGTGTCGGTTTTGCTTCTCTTGGCTTTTCTCTTGT
Source organism: Staurois parvus (assembly GCF_062004578.1). NCBI lineage: Eukaryota > Metazoa > Chordata > Amphibia > Anura > Ranidae > Staurois > Staurois parvus. The sequence goes on from NW_028317941.1 coordinate 5,085,141, forward strand.
ATTCGAGGAAAGGGCTATCTCTTACAACTGCACGTGACTACACGCTTCAGGTTCTTCCTCACTTGACTCAACCACGAAGGATTCTGGTGCTTTAGGAATTGGTAGCCCCTCTCCATGAGGAACTGGACGTATTGCCGATGGAATATTTGGATAGTGCACAGATAACTTTTTCTTCTTATTTAGCCCTTTTACAATTGGAGGCACCATACAAAAGTAACAATTACTAACATGATCTGTTGGCTCTCTCCAAATCATTGGCACAGCGAAAGGCATAGATGCCTTTTTTCCATTCAACCATTGCTCCAGTGCCGTCCCACAAGAATTGCAGCATATATGTGGTGCCCAGCTCTTGTCCTGGTCTCCTATCTTGCAGCCAAAATACAAGTTGTAGGCTTTCCTAATCATTCCTGTTATCCTCCTTTTTTGTGAGATAAAAGTTATTTCACCGCAGATATAGCAGAAATTATCTGCTTTATTCACACAAGTTCGAGGCATTACTGAGTAGCCAATATAAGCATAAAACGAAATGTAAAGACGCTGTCGAACTACAATCAGCTACAGATACTGCAGCTTTTATGCAGTGAAGTGATGCAATTAAAGGCTAATATTGCATCATCTCAGTATACATGCAATTTTCTATTGGTCACCAGTATCAATTGCGCAATATGCAGCTGAAGTTGCATCATAATTTTGAATGGCTTACGTCATTAGATGGGTGAATATATCATGGAAACTAGAGTCAATCAACATTTTTTAGGGTCATTTTCATTTTCAGCACCCCAAAATTATGTAAGATTAGCTAATTTTATGCCCAAAACTTTTTACCTGTTGAACAGTGTTATCGGTGTAGATGTCCCTGTGTGAATCGTCGATTACCGGCTCTCTTCTCACTCTGTCACAGCACGTGAGGAGAAGACTGCCAATAACCGACACGTCTATTTACACTGTGATCAGCTGTAATTGGACACAGCTGACCATGTGTTAAAGGGCCACTGTGATTGGCCCTTTACCTTTCTCTGTGATCTGCTGTGTCCAAAGGACAGAGTGATGACAGAGCATGCCTGATGCGCACCATGGAGGCAGGGTTCTGGGAGGACATCATTGGACACCCTTGCAGAACCAACCGACCACACTGTAGCCATCATTGGACTGTAGCGCAGTCGTGAAGTGGTTAAAATACCCTTTTCTCTAAGGCTCTCTAAAACCAATGATTTATGCTGGTATAGACAGGTAATAGACACTCTCCAACAGACTCCAAAAATTGCTGGCGTTGCCTAGTGCGCTCCATAATCAAATATCCCCCTCTTTTCTTCTTCGGATGTATTGTGTGGAAAGCAAGAAGGGGTAGGTCAGATTATGGAGTGCATTAGGCAATGTGCTCAAATTCTGGGGCCTGTTAAAGTGTGCAGTCATATTTACATGTTCTGTGCAGCAGCTGCTACAGCAAAAAAAAAGGAACGCTATCAAAATAGAGGTTTCTAATACCATGTCTCTTTGCCTGAATATCTATTTAAGTGATTTCCGTTGAGGTTTTATACTATCGATTTGAACTAAATAGTTTACTTTTTTTAAAAAGTGTGTTGTCTGTGAGTCATTCTTTTTCTTTCATTGGTCTTCTTGCCTGTATCATAAAACCCCTTGTGAATGCATTATTTTAATAAACAGGACCACCTTAAATAATTTGTATTATGATGTATACAATTGTTTTTTATTTACCAATGTACATTTCTATTTTTATGGTTCTAGTTGCAATGGCATTTTTTTTTTTGCCAGAGTCTGATTTTAGTAACACAAGACAAAATGATCAGTATTGCTTTGGAATGAGGGCATGGATTTTGTTCCTGCAGGCTGGACATTTTTAGGGCAGGTAGGGACAAGGCTGGAAGACAGGACACTGCATTCCTAGCAGGATGGTAGGTCAGAAACAGATGGGCAAGGCTGTGTAACATGCACTATATTACAGTACAGTAGATTCTTTCTGGAATATGAAGAGAGGAGGAAGATAGTCTGTTCCCTCAGGCTTTCCCAGTCCCTGTTTTTACATATGTTTTCTTATTAGGGGGGAAATATGTACAATAAAAGCCAAAAGGAGTAAACCACTGTCTGAGGTTGTAAGAGAGTTGTCTGATCCTAAAGAATTGTTAGGACACTTTGCTGGTGAACCGATATCATCTACAAGGCCCACAGAGAACTGCATGATTTATATGAAACTGAATACTATAACAAATTATATAAATAATAGTATTTAAAACATAGGGATATGCAATATACTGTATACCTAATAACAGTAGTGTACATTAAAACATATGTCCATACAAAACAACCTTCAAAAAATTTGCAAGTGCATAATATATAAATGTACAATAATTCGTAAGTGCATAATATATAAATGTACAATAATTCGTAAGTGCGTAAGACATAAAATACATACGTTCTTCTAAATATTCTGAAAAAAAGTAATAGTAATATTAAATGAATTCAAATACATAAAAAGTGTCCATCCAGGTGTCAGAAGTGCAAACACCAATGAACATTTGTACTTTACTTTGGTGATGTGACCTTTTTTCCACTCATTAGGTGAGTGATAGCCCAGTGAGGGCAAAAGGTCGTAACACCAAGTTTATCGCGAAGTGAAGTACGAGTTTACGTGGCATTTAGAACTTTTGACATTGGAAGGATGCTTTTTATGAATTTTATTTAAAATAAAAGCCTAACTGCATGGAGTTTGCATGTTTTCCCTGTGCCTGCGTGGGTTTCCTCCGGGTACTCCGGTTTCCTCCCGCACTCCAAAGACATGCTGGTAGGTGAACTGGATCCTGTCTAAATTGGCCCTAGTATGTGTATGTATTAATGGGAGTTAGGGACCTTAGATTGTACGCCCCTTGAGGGTTGGGGACTGATGTGAATGTACAATATATATGTAAAGCGCTGCGTAAATTGACGGCGCTATATAAGTACCTGAAATAAATAAATAAAATAAATAAATGAACTTTCAGTCTAACCTCTTCAGCTGTCGTAGCTTTATACCACTTATAGACCACAGCAATTTTCTTTTCTATGGGTCAGTTTATTCTGTGATAACTTTTGCATCACATATAGCGGAACTGCAGTCAAACAAAAAAAAAAAGTCAGCAGCTACAAAAACTGTAGCTGCTGACGTTTAAAAAAACAGCCAGTCACCTGTCCTATGATCCAGAGGTGTACTCAGCGCAGCCTGTTTCATCAGCCGTCCATGCTTCCCAGCGCTGGCATCTTAAGTGTGGGCACTCGGCTGTGACAGCTTGTGGCTTCACAGCTGGGTGCCCACTATCACTGTCTCTTGTGAATGGTCTCGTAGTCTTCTACCTGTCATGTGTCCCAGAACACTGCAGGGAGGGAGAGGGGAGGGCAACGTCCGCTTCCGTTCTCCTAGGTGATTGCAGTGAAATGGGAGCGGGTACCTGTCAAAATCGGGTACCTGCTCCTCAAAGGTGCCAATTCCTCACGGGAAGCAAGGGACCAGTACTCAAAGCAGAACTTCCCCTTTTCGGTGGAACTCCGCTTTAAGATATTAATATGATACATATATTGTTTTGGGGGTAAAACAAAATAGACTTCATTTTGCCAATATTGTCTTGAAAAATGTTTATGTAAAAAAAAAATATGAATGTAATATTAAAAAAAATATATATTTTTCCATTTTGACAATTGTTAGTTATTAAAAAAAGTAGTTTTAGTGTAAATAAAACATTTATATTTTGACAGCTAATCCTGCTGCGTACTGGAAAGCAGCAAGTGGGAGCAGCAGCAGGGGCAGAAAAGCAGGGGGTAAGAGATACACTATATTGCTAAAAGTATTGGGACACCCCTCTAAATCATTGGATTCAGGTGTTCCAATCACCTCAATGACCACAGGTGTATAAAATCAAGCACCAAGGCATGCAGACTGCTTCTACAAACATTTGTGAAAGAATGGGTCGCTCTCAGGAGCTCAGTGAATTCAAGCATTGTACCGTGATAGGTTGCCACCTGTGCAATAAGTCCATCCGTGAAATTTCCTTACTACTTTCCATGGTCAACTGTTACTGGTATTATAACAAAGTGGAAGCATCTCGGAACAACAGCAACTCAGCCGCAAAGTGGTAGGCCATGTAAAATGACAGAGTGGGGTCAGCGCATGTTGAAGCACACAGTGTGCAGAAGTCACCAACAGTCTGCAGCTATAGCCTCTAAACTTTGCGTAGACTTCAGATTAGTACAACAACAGTGCATAGAGAGCTTCATAGAATGGGTTTCCATGGCCGAGCAGCTGCATCCAAGCCTTACATCACAAAGTGCAATGAAAGCATCGGATGCAGTGGATGCAGTCTTCCTAGAAGAGTTAAAGCTGTTACAGCTGGAAAGGGTGGGTCAACTCAATATTGAACCCTATGGACTAAGTCTTGGATGCCATTAAAGTTCATGTGCGTGTAAAGGCAGGCGTCCCAACACTTTTGGCAATATACTGTATTATCTCTTAGGCTACCCATAGATGGGTAATTTGTTTTTTCCAATCAAAGGTTTCCAACATTCCCATGCGACAGAAGTTGATCATTAGATCAGGGATACTGGGCTCAATTCACTAAAGAATATCTCATGAGATACAGTAACTGAATCATATGACACATTTTCTCCAGTTATCTCATGAGATGCTGAAAATGTCAATTCACTATTACCTTATGAGGTATTTACCTCACAAACCAAAAACATGAACTAAATAACTTATAAAACGGCGTTAAAGTCACTAAAGGAAATAAATAAATATATATATGAGTTCAATAAGTAATAGTCCAGGCAAGAGGTAGGTTTTTATTGTTGTCTGTGTCCCAATTAGGGAAATTCAGCCACTCCTGTTTTTTGTCCTGTTTACCATTATCATGGAAAGAGAAAGAAAATCCCAAATTTTGGGTTGTCTCCCAAAAAGGTAATAGAAGAGAAATCTTCCAATGGGGACACTAGTTCTGGTTACCTAGGAGTCCCCAAGGCATTCTTTTAATTTGTAGGGATTTCCTTTCACTTCTTGTTTTGGCTATGTGTCAGAAGTGAAGAGAAATCTCCCCAACGATAACATTGTCTTTTTTTATTGGTAGAAGAGTATTTATATATGTGTGTGATTTTTTTATACGGTTTTAATTAAAAACTTTACTTTTATAAAGATATTTTGTATTTACCTAATTTAACTTCCCACTGGATATCACATCATCAGATAAAAAAACGCATTGTTTCATGAGTAAAAAACTCATATTTTGATGAAGTATCTCATGCTTTATTTTAGTAGCTTTTTTCATGAATTGCAAAAAAAAAAATGTTTAAAAAAACGACGATATGAGTTATTTTATGTCAGGTTTTAAGAGGGAAATAACTCTTTGTGAATTGAGCCATTGACCGATGACAGGATATAAAAAATAATAATAATTTTTTTTTCAATTTTTTTGTTGTTGCATACTGTGACCAGAGCAGTGCAGTGTTACCATAGTGGCACTGTACTGCTATGGGGAGGCAATCAGAATGATCACTGTTATAAGCAATTATTTTTATTGCCATTGTGTAATATTGTGATAGTTGTGATTGTCCACAGCTATCACATGGTACAGATGAGATTGGCCCTGTCTGTACCATGTCACTGTCACCAATCACAGAGATCACAATAGTACACAATGAAATACACAATAGTACACAATGGTTAAGAATGAATTACCTTTCCTGTGTACATTTGACACGTGGTCCTTGTGATTGTCACAGCATTTACTTGGTACTTGGGCTGGCCTGGTGCAACGATCTGTCATGTGCTGTGTCTGTTGGACACAGCAGGTGAAAGACTGAGCTGCAATATGGCCTCTAGAATGTACATGAGGCCCGTGACTGGGAGAACGTCATAGGATCTCATACAGATATGTTCTCCCTCTTGGCTGTTATTTTACTATAGGTCAGGTGGGAAGTAGTTCAAGTATATTCACAATCCTAAAATGGCTTGCTGGATGCCCAGAAAAAAAAGAATTTCTAGAATTTTTTCAAAATATATGCAACAGGGACAGAGAGAGCAATTCAAATCTGACAAGGGTCCTAGCCATCTGCCATTCCTTTAAAGTGGAACTAAACCCTCCTATCCTTTTTTGCCAAGGAAACTGCCATCTTGGCCTCTGTTTGATCTGCAGGTGGCATGGCATGGCATTGCACATGTGGTCAGTTATGACACCAGCCATTTGATGATTTGACAGTTTGCTTGAGAACACAAACGTGACAGTAACATTCCGGTAACTGTTTTTTGAAACCCATAAATGAATGGGTTTAGTTCCACGTTAAAGAAAAGCAAGTTTTCCATTTGTGCTGCTGTTGGAGAATTCCCCTAACGTCCTGTCTGGTAAAAAGTTATCCAGCAGTGAAAACCCAACAGGGATTCTACTCTTTCCTTCTCTAATCATAACTAAGAAAAAAGTTTGACTGGATAAATACTTAGTAGTGTAAGCCCAAATCGAATGATATTTAATTTGCTGAAGCTCTGTCATAAACCTCTAGGGAAAGTTCCACTATTCTGCCTCCTCTTCAACTTTTGGACACTTTTTTTTTGAGGGGAGACAGGTACCTGGTTTTGACAGGTACCCACTTCCACTTCTTCCCCCCTGGCCCACATCCTCTTTGGACCCATAACAGTTCCCAGGAGGCTGCGAGACCATTCACAGCTGGCTTTCCACAGTTAGACCAAAAGACCATCAAAGAACCGGCCTGGGTGAGGACAGCACTGGATCCCTGGACAGGTAATTGTCTGTTTAGTAAAAGTCAGCAGCTATAGTATTTGTAGCTGCTTGTAGGTAGGTGCAGTTAGCCATTTTACAACTAGGTGGCTCTGTACTAGAATAGTGTCTGGTTGCAGCAGACCGTATCATCAGGTGCTAGGCCACTTTTAGGTAGAGCCCTCCTGCAGTGATATCAGGGGTCAGTCACCACCCGTACTGTATATAAGTAAGGTAGGGAGGAGCACAGACTCACTTGGTGCATGGGAGCTAAACACCCCACACGTATGTGGATGTAACCAACATGTGTAGGCCCTGGACAGGGAAGGAGACTGGGAGGAGTAGACCTGCACTCAGGAAGAGTCAGTTGAAGTCTTTCTATCCCTTATAGAGGTGGGGGCTAGGATTGCTAAAGGCCTTTTAGGCCAGGCCAAGAGTTCCCTGGGTGACGCTGCTTCCCTAGAGGCTCCCAGGAGAGGTCTACCTAACGAGGAGGTGACTACAAAGAGCACATTCCTGTGATTACTAATGACCCTGGGTGGAGGAGAGACTGTAAGGGAGATGGCAGCTAAAGGTGTTGCATATGTTTTCACATGTGACTACTGCAGACCGTCCACTGAATGTGATTGACTGTGTAATGTGAAGTGACTCCGGATTGTATGTTGATGTGATATAACTGATATGCCATTCCCTAAATTCTACCAGTAAAGTGCAGCGAAACTACTTTTACGTGTGGACATTTCTTCCTTTGGGGATATGAAAGCCAACTCATAGGCCTCTGGCATAGAGTGGGGCACAAGATGGTGCAATGTTCTAGCAGGACAGGAGCGGGGATAGGGAATTGTGCTCTTAGTGCCACATACAGCCAACCACGAAGCCCCTCTTACATGCTGACTTTTAATTTTTTTTTGGGAGGGGGGCTGAAAAACGCATTTAATGAGGATCATTGGTCGAGCTTTGGTGACTACATTAAAGCTTACATTCCTGACTACAGAAGAAGCTTCATACAATGATATGGGAACAATGATATATCAGCTACTTCCCGTTTATAGAAAGATATACACACACACAACCAGTACAAGACAAGTAAAAGCAGGTTGTTATACCGTTGGAAGTGTTGTTTAAGGACACTGAAAATTCATCTCAAGTTATTACATGACTCTGACGCAGGTTGCAGATTATCTTAGAAGGAGTCTCCAATGTTTTTTCCATGCATAAAATGTTTCATAGATATCTGGATCCATCTTTTCTGGATTTCGGAGAGCAGGATTCTGCCTACGTGATCTAATAGCATTGTAACGTTATTGGTGAGATTGGTTATTCAAGTTTAGAACCCAATTTTTTTTTTAGAAATTACTGTGTTATTCCTTCCTTGCGATCATAGCAGAAAAGTCATGACCTCAACTATTAGGAAATAAACAATGCATACCTATGTGGAGTCAGATCATAGCTAAGCTCTTAGAATTCTTTAATTCAACTCCAGGCAAACAGCTAAATACACAGCTGAAATACATACATGAGAGTTGTTTTATTTGCCAAAGGATTTGTATTTCTGTCCAACCAGAGATTTACACAGCTCTGCCAACAGTAAATTCCTCTCTAGCATATGAGGGAGACTGATATTTCTCTCCTGCAGTTTCACTTTCACTTACAGGTCTCTTACCTACCAACATCTGACTTGACAATAAAAGGAAACCAGCACCCTGAGGTGTTTGTCTCCCTGTAGCTATGATCTCTCCTGTTATCACTATGTCTCCTTGCTGTGCAACAGGAGCTTGAAATTGATATTCTATATTAGTGAACTAGTTTACTAATATAGAATATCAATTTCAAGCTCCTGAAGAAGCGATCATTATCATGAAACATGATGAGCTCATAACTGGGACTCTCAGGGAACCACTGGGTGTAAGAAACCTAGGATTCAAGCTTTCCTTAAATTCAAGGGTTTCGCTTCCTACATGTACCTCATCACCTGCTGGACCTGACTATCTTTCTTTAAGCATTTTTTATATGTTCTTCAGTTTATTTTAACCAGTGTTTGTACAATAAACAATCATTTGTATTTTAAATGAAAGTGCCTATATAGTCCATATAATCCTACTTTATGTATAGGAACAATTCTGATTCGCCCAATGGACTTAAGCAGCACACATGTAATTAATACATTTCTTCCCTCCTCTTAGTAGCCATAGGGAAGGATTGGCCAGGCTACGTTGGTAAATTTATATGAGGAATGATGAGCTCTTTCTGTACATGGAAGAACCCATTTTTACCCCCAAGGTTAGCCTGAAATGATCAGACTATTGCATTGAGGAACCTAGGATTCAAGCTTTCCTTAAATTCAAGGGTTTTGCTTCCTACATGTACCCCATCACCTGCTGGACCTGACTGTCTTTCCTTAAGCATTTTATTATATGTTCTTCAGTTTATTTTAACAAATGAGTGTACAATAAACAATAATTTGTATTGTAAATGAAAGTGCCTATAAAGTCCATATAATATAGATTGTAAGCTCGAAAGAGTAGGGGCCCTCTTACCCCTCGTACGTTGTTTGTTATTGTTGTACTGTGCCATGTATTGTCCCCCCTATATTGTACAGCGCTGAGCAAACCCTTTGGCGCTATATAAACTCAATGTAATAATAATAATAATATAATCCTAATTTATATATAAGAACAATTCTGATTCGCCCAATGGACTTAAGCAGCACACATGTAATTAACACTTTTCTTCCCTCCTCTTAGTGGCCATATGGAAGGATTGGCCAGGCTACATTGGGAAATTTATATGAGGAATGATGAGCTCTTTCAGTACATGGAAGAACCCATTTTTACCCCCAAGGCTAGCCTGAAACAATCAGACTATTGCACTGAGGATAAGACTGAGCTATTTATCGCCATCCAGTCAAGAGTTAGCAACCACTGCTTGTGTTAGCCATCTGTGCTTGCCTTGCCTTGAACTTTAGACAGTCATGGAGAAGACCATGGGTGAGCTTACCTACTGTGTGTCCCAGTGCTAGCTTGTCTTTGAAGCAATCTTCAGCACAGCGTCAGGGAAGGTCAAGGGGGGAAGAATAGAAATACTGAGCAAATTAGTTATTTTCTTTTCTTTAGTTGTAGCTCCTAGGGGGTACGTGTGCCCCTGATCATGCATCTAGTGCTGTTATTTAGTAATAATAAATATATAATAAAGCCCAGAGCTGGATTTGAAAACATTGTATGTGTTTGCTGACTGAGAATTAGCAATCCCTTGCTGAGGAGTTCCATTAGGCCAAACCAGTACTTTACATGGATGGGGGTTCTTTGTCCAGAAGCATCAGCACATCTGCGAAACCAGAACAGTTCTGTTGCAAAGCAAGTCATTTTTTTTCTATATGCTACAAAATAAAGATCTACCATATGCTTACCTAACATTGGAGGTACATTTTATTTACTGCCATTATTTCTATAGACAGAAGACTCTACAAATATGACTATATCACTTATATCTGAAAAACACTTTGCTATAATAACTAACAATATACATTCTAATGTACTGAAACTGATATAAAAAGCTTGCAGGGCAAAAACTGACATGAGAATATGGGATGCCAAACATCACTGTAAACAAGCACAAGCAAGTGATAGTGTTTTGCACCATCTTGTGGTTAACACTTGTACTGTTTTCATATTCCATTTAATGGTCGTTGTTATTTCTAGACATTTAAAAAGTGTGATATTAATTGTTTCACATATAACAAATTAATTCTGTTTTATGGATTTTAAGTAATCCTTATATTTTGTGTACACAGCCTGATGGGTAATATCTCCTAGGAATTGCTTGTAGCTTTTTTTTTGGGGGGGGGGGATTCTAGTAAAAATGTTAAAGCTCGGATTATAATTGATTAACCCTTGATGTAAGGTAGTTAGTGTGAATTTAAAGATATTCAGATTACCAGGCACTAACCCCTGGTGTAGGTTAATGGATATGGTTGCCACTAGTTAGGTTTTTATTTTTTTTCCATTTTTATTTTATATTCTTTTCATATAAAAAATATTTTTTTCATATTTTTACATTTAGGTTCATAGTGTATGATTATGTTGCACAAATTATTTTAGAAGCTCTGTGATAGTGTTTGTGATTTTGCTATATGTAATACGGAACTCGTTTTTGGTATACTAAAACATATAATTATTATATTTGCATTGCCTTTTGCAGTTTTATTATTAAGATTTTTTTTGTACAGAGCCTGAAGGGTAATATCTCCTAGGAATTGCCTGAAGTTTTATTGGGGGGGGATCTCTAGTAAAAATTTGAAAGCTCGGATTATAATTGATTAACCCTTGATACACAGTAGTTAGTGTGAATTTAAAGATACTCAGATTACCAGGCACTAACCCTTTATGTAGGTAGATGGATATGGTTGCCACTAGTTAGGGGTTTACTTTTTTCCATTTTTATTTTATATTCTATTCATATAAAAAAATATCTTTTCATATTTTTACATTTAAGTTCATAGAGTATGATTATGTTGCACAAATTATTTTAGAGGCTCTGTGATAGTGATTTTGCTATATGTATTACTAAACTAATTTTTGGTATACTAAAACATATAATTATTATATTTGCATTGCCTTTTGCTGTTTTATTATTAAGATTTTTTTTGTACACAGCCTGATGGGTAATATCTCCTAGGAATTGCCTGTAGTTTTTTTTTGGGGAGGGGGGGGATTTCTGGCAAAAATGTGAAAGCTCGGATTATAATTAATTAACCCTTGATGTAAGGTAGTTAGTGTGAATTTAAAGATACTCAGATTACCAGGCACTAACTCTTGATGTAGGTAGATGGATATGGTTGCCACTAGTTAGGGGCTTACTTTTTTCCATTTTTATTTTCTATTCTATTCATATAAAAAAAATCTTTTCATATTTTTACATTTAAGTTCATAGAGTATGATTATATGATAATAAATACTGTATAATAATGTTGCGCTAATTATTTTAGAGGCTCTGTGATAGTGTTTGTGATTTTGCTATATGTATTACTAAACTCATTTTTGGTATACTAAAACATATAATTATTATATTTGTATTGCCTTTTGATGTTTTATTAGTAAGATTTTTTTGTACACAGCCTGATGGGTAATGTCTCCTAGGAATTGCCTGTAGTTTTTTTTTTTTTGGGGGGGGGGGGATTTCTAGTATAAATTTGAAAGCTCGGATTATGATTGATTAACCCTTGATATAAGGTAGTTAGTGTGAATTTAAAGATACTCAGATTACCAGGCAGTAACCCCTGATGTAAGTAGATGGATGTGGTTGCCACTAGTTAGGGGTTTATTTATTTAGAGGATCTATGATAGTGTTTGTGATTTTGCTATACGTAATACGGAACTCATTTTTGGCATACTAAAACATATAATTATTATATTTGTATTGCCTTTTGATGTTTTATTATTAAGATGTTAATAAGAATAATTTTATATTTTGTAAGATGTGTTTTTGGAATTGGTTTAGACTTTTTGCAAATATATGTTGCAGTTTGCACATTGTTTATAATATTGACCGATAATGAGATCCGGACATCAAGTTCGGGTTACGGCATAGAAATGTGGTAATGTATGGTATATTGTCAAGTTCATTCATACTAGAAATATTTTTGCACACTAGTTTCTTATTTGAAATATACAGTCGGTTATGGTCCAACAAGTTTAATGTCAGCACTGCCTCTGTTAGTTTTTCAATTGACACCTTTCAGTGTGTAATTAATAAGATATTGATAGGGGTAATCATATATTTTGTTAGGTGCTGTGGTGGTTCCCCCTTTAGTTGCCCTATATCTCTTTGAGAGCCACATGAGAGGTACATGCTCCCAGAAGGTTTGCATTCACAGCTGTGGAAAAGAGTTGGAGGACAACAGTGAAAGAGTATAGAGGTGGGTAACCATCAGTAAAACCTGGGAGGGTAAAATCTACAAGTGCGTGCGACTCAAACTCTGAAAAACACTGGGTCAATGATCTCTGGTGAGTGCAGGGGGAGCACAAAAAGTTTGTTTGCATGAAGCACAGAGAAGAATACATATGGATTAAGATTGCAATGGTGAACTGTCTATAAAAGAAGGATCATTTAATACTGAATTGGACCTTTACTGGACAAATTATTGTTTATATAAGTTTTGGTGTTTTCGGTTGATGATTCAAGGGTAATAACACAATTTTAGTTAGGTGTTGGAGAAAGTGCTGTGTAAGGAATAATTAGTACATGTGGATAACCTGGCATAGGTTATTAATGAACAGCGGCAGTCTTTATTGTACACGGATCACTATTCTATCATTGAATTTGCTTTGTATTGCAGTATCACACACTGTATGTAACATAGCATGGTGAGCACATACAATTTCAGAATAATGTTCCTCAATGTAAAAGACTTGAAATATATCTTCATCTACTGTACATAATATCATCAAAAGATTTCAAGAAATCTGGAGAAATCTTTGTGTGCAAGGGACAAAGCCAAAATACAATAGGGCCCTCAGACGGCACTGCATTAAAAAAAGGTATGATTCTGTGATGGACATCACTGCATGGGCTCAGGAATACTTCCAAAACTAATTGTCTGTGAATACAGTTTGGTGTGCCAACCAAAAATTCAAGATAAAGCTCTATCATGGAAAAAGAAGCCATATCCAAACATGATCCATTGTGTAACTGTAGGGATGACAAGGTAGGCTTATATTCCATTCGCCTATTTATACCCAACCAACTCTTATAATGAAATTGCTGACAAAACACTTTAAAACAGGGGTGTGCAACCTTTTTACTCTCCTGGGCCACATTGGATGAAGAGAAATTGTCTTGGACCACACATAAAATACACTGACTAGGTGATAAGTAGAAAAACTTGATCACTGATATAGATAAAGTACCTATCTGAGTGATAAAACATATTTTTTTGTAATATTTTTCATTATAAAACTAAAAGAGGGCAACATAAAACTAGGACATTATTTAACATTGTTTTTAATAAACTATGCATAAATATCTGGTTTGATGGATGCAGTAGAAATTCTCAATGAATTCTCAAAGTGCTCATCAGATTTTGGTTTTAATTTTGCCCTTTGTGTACTTCATCCTTGAAAACAGTTGCTCATAAATATAGGTGCTATCGAAAACTGATGATATGAATATGGCGTGACTGTGAAAAGTGGGATATTTTTCTTTGTGAAGATAAAACTTCTAAAAGTCCAGTAAATAGATACTGTCACATTTTCCATTGGCTGCATGTGTAAATGCACTGTTACAATTAGAAAAAAAAAATAAAATTTTTGTAAGTTTACGTTTTTAAGTAAGTTTTGTGTTGGTCCACATTCATAGCTGACTTGGGCCATATGCAGCCCGTGAAGGTTAGACACCCCTGCTTTAAAAGATGTAAGAGTAGAAGATGTCACATTTTCTAGTCATTGTTTAAAAATTTCTGTGGAATGATCCCCAAAAGCATTTGAGAGGAGATACATGTCTAATACAAACAAGATAAAATCCATATAAGCAAAGAGAAAGCAGTAGGTTTGTCACTCATGGATACATTTAGGATTATTTATTAAATGGGATGGAAATCTACCTTCAGTGGGATTGATTTACTAAAACTGGAGAGTACAAAATATGGTGCAGCTGTGCATGGTAGTCAATCAGCTTCTAATTTCAGCTTGTTCAGTTAAGCTTTGACAATAAAACCTGGAAGCTTATTGGTTACTATGTAGAATTGCACCAGATTTTGCACTCTCCTATTTTTTCAACCACAATATGTCTGCTTATATAATGGATTAAACTGTAAGAATGTAGTGTATAAAACCATAAGAAATATATTTCATAAATGTATTTTTCAGCAGTGTAAAAAAACACACATCACACTTTCTAAGTAAAATTTATTTAAATCAATAAATTAGTGAGGTACATAATTGTTCTATTGCAAACGCATCTATTTCCAAGTCAAGTTTCAGTAGCTCAAAGCATTCTCCTAACCCTTTATAACTAGAATTATTCTTCCCCCTAAGACAAAAATACCCCTCTTTCTGATGATCCTACAGAGTGAAGGAGAAGCAGGTAAATGTCTGCTTTGAGGGGGAACCACCTACATTGGATGCAGATCCTAACTCCATGCTGGTGCATGCATAGCATTCGTATAGGAAGTGCAAGGTCCGATTATCACCAAGCACTAGGAGGCAGGGGGCACCAACCAAGGAGGACCCCACACAGCAAGTGATGCATAGGCAAGGGAGGGTGATTAGGTGAATACAATTTCACTAACAAACCTATATGATCTGATTTCTGGACTGAATTACTGGTAAACTTGTTTTCCTTTGAGAATGAAATGGGTACATAGTGCTATTGTATTGTAAATGTCCACAGAAATGCATATGGGGAACATCTTTTTCCTTCCCTGATTAGACTTCACCTAGCCTCTCAAAGATAATGCAGGGAACATTTACAAGTGACTGACAACAGAGGCCAACAGTGTGCAGTGAGGTAGATAGCCAGGTTACATACATACATTGTAACTCCCATTGTTGTATGGGAAAACGTACACACTGGACCAACAGGTAATGGGCCATTAACATTGAGAAAAATCCATACCATCCCTATAGCACTGGACTAATAGGATATGTGCTCTGAAATTTAAAAAATAGTGGGTCATAATAAAATATATCCACTGCCTAAGTAAAACAAAAAAATGTTCCAAAACATTTTATAACAGGAACCTTCAATGCGATGAACTGTCACTCTTCACAACTTGAATTCTGCCAAATGGGCAAAAGTCAGCAAGTGAAGGTGGCAGTTTACTAGACTTTTACTGAATGCTTCAAGCTCCAAGGATGCCTGCATGAAGATTCTTTTTTTCTTTCTCTCCAAACTCACAAGCTATACATATAAATCATAGTCAATAACTGTGAAAAATTTGCATACACATACGGCAAAAAAGACCAACTGTTTTTACAAAGGCATCTGCTTCCATAATGGCACCACAACTTCTACTACCCAGACAATTTAAATCAATGATCTCTAGATGCACATGGCTGTACAGGCATCACCTATGCTCAGCAAAGTTATGAAAGATACATTTTAAGAGCTGGTAAAAATACAAATAAATCTGTGGTATAAAATACCACACTTCAGTCTTATCTTTGTATATAAGATTTTAAACATAGTATCCATTGTATGTGAATGTGTGCGGTGTATACAGCAGTGTGCACCTGGAGATTAGCTACTGTATATAATTAAAGCCAAATTCCAGGCAAAACCTTCTATTTGGTTTTGGATTGAGTAGGGAAGGGATACAGCATCTGTCAGGTGTCCCTACTGTGGAGAGCTTAAATACATGGTAAGTCATCAGCACACCACGTTGCTTGTCCAAACCAAAATTAATGATGTTTCAGAGTCACTAAGGGAACTCCTTCTGCAGGAAAAATGAAATCATTGCTTTTGTCTAATGAAGGAGTTCTGTTGGTGACTCTGAAACATTTCTGCGTATTCCCTCTGATGATGTATCACATATTCAAGATTTATATTGCTGGTACCATCCATCATAGTCATTTAAGCACCCTTTTTTTGATGACTTTCTTACAGTAATGAAATGCACCTGAAGCAGTTGGTAATCCATCAACCAGGATGCAGACAAAAACAAAAACACAATAGTATGTTTAGGAAGCATCAGAGTTTCAATGGGTGTCTATGCTTTCCTTTCCCAATGAAAACTGCTCTAAATTTCATGTCCTTGTGTCACATGTTGGAGCTGTTTTACCTGTCTAGGATTTGTATTTCTGTCCATCCATTCCTGGATTTCACTCAGCTCTGTCACATAGCACAGCCAGGTGGATCACATCACAGTTAGATACTGCGGTGTCCTCTGCCCTTCCTCAGCCTACTGCCTGGATAGTAAAAAAGCAGCAGCAGGTCATCCTTCTGCTCACCCTGCCTGCTCATCAGCATGTTCTTTGTCAGCACATTTGCATGCAGCACACCTGGTTAGCTCCCAGTCAGACCCAACAAAGATTTCTGCTGTATGGTGCATTGCAAAAAAACTATACCAACTCCAACATTATAGATAAAAAGAGATTCATTAATTTGTGTCTTTAATACCCAAATTTAGTTCAGCTTTAACGCTTCCCAACTCAATCCATAACTGGATAGCAACAGAGCAGCAGTAGGTCATCCTTCTGCTCATCCTGCTTACTCATCAGCATGTTCCTTGTCAATCCATTTGCATGCAGCCCACCTAGCTGGCTCCCAGTCAGACCCAATAGAGATTTCTGCTGTATGGCGCATTACAAAAAAAACGATACCAACTCCAACATTATTATAAAATAAAGAGGTTCAATCATTTGTGTCTTTAATACCCAAATCTAGTTCAGCTTTAATGCTTCCCAACTTAATCCATAACTGGATAGCAAAAGAGCAGCAGTAGGTCATCCTTCTGCTCATCCTGCTTACTCATCAGCATGTTCCTTGTCAACTTCGGCTGGTTGGCTCCCAGTCAGACCCAATAGAGATCTCTGCTGTATGGTGCATTACAAAAGAACTATACCAACAATATTAATGAATAGTGTGGTGCATTCCTTTGTGTCTTTAATACCTACCTCTAGTTCAGCTTTAATGCTTCCCAACTCTATCCATAACTAAAAAAATACCCTGTACTACATGGTGCACACCCATGAGATTGTTGTCACCGCCAAACAGAATCAGTGAAGCTTTGCAGATGATATGTGTATACATTTTTTTCTGAGGTTGGAATGAAACCATCCAGGTGGAGGTGCCCTTGAAGCAAGCAGGTGGAAGAAACTTTTTTTCATTAACAAAAAGTACCTTCAACTGTAAATATGTACAGTACTTTAAGCATGAAACGTAGAATGTTTATTATGAACTTATATGGATATCTATCTTTGATGTATGAACTATGCTGTGCTGGCACCCAGTACAAATTTCCCAGGCTAACCAATATTGCTAATAAAGAAAATGTCCCTGTTTCACCAGACATCATGGATATTTGGATATGCCTACCAAGGAATGTGGCTTATTAAAAGCATGCTATATATGCTGAATACTGGAGCAGGTTGGGGTGAATGGGAATTTACAAATCAGAGATTAAAACAGCCTATGATGTGTTCTGTGTGATCAAAATACAATGTCCTGTTCTCGCATCCTCTCTGTTACTGATGATTGCATAAGTGTGTATAGTTAATACTGGCCATAACTCTTTTATCAGTAAACACAATGCATTACATTTAATGTACGTTTGATAATGTATGCATTGCAAAGTCAAACTACTAAGGAAATGATTAGACATCTAGTGTAATTTGAGGTATGGTACCTCAGTGCACATGGGCATTGCCCACCAGTTACATGCTTAGGGAGCAGAATAGAGGACATCATGCTATGTGTGTGTTTCCGAAGGACGGAAGACAGAGCAATGCAGCGAAGCACAATGCTTTGCATATATTTAAATAATGCTTCTCCTACAGAGAAAGCTGTGCAAATAATATTATTGATTGAACAGGGATCTTCCCCATAAACATAAAAATGACGTACTACATTCTACATCCCATCATAATCTGTAGCGAGCTGCATACAAGCATCAATCACACTCAGAATCTCTGCATTCTACCATGCAGGTACAACCAGAAATGTATGTTTGTGTAAAGATAGTTCAATGTGTACATATAGCTTTGTATGGAACATTTTCATTCAATCCACACCAAAAAAAAAAAAAAAGTATAAATTCCAGTGTTTAAAAGTTACAGAGAGGTCAGTAGTTCAAAAGAAAGGTGGAGATAATGCAGTAAATGCATTTACTGATTTTGAGTTCTAAAGTCCTTTAAGTCCCTTTGTTTAATAATATTTACAATGTTTAATAATGAGTTTATTAAATGGGTAGTAATTTTCTGCTATCGAGAAATGCTAGACAAACCTTTTTGACGTTGCACTGAAAGTGAGAGTTACAGTGACAGCTAAATTGCTTATCAACAGAACCAGAATTCTCTATTGTTTGTTTAATAATGATAACAGCAATGTCCTCTAACTCATAAGGTACCCTATGTATAAGAACAATATATGGCAAATCCCCTTTGACATAGAGTCGAGGCCTACCACTCTTCCTCCAACAGGTCTTGCAGTTAGTGCATAGAAGAGGAAAATTGTCCCCTTGGTAGAAAAAGCACTGACAGCATGTTGTATTTAGAGCTCAGCTCATGGGTGGAATATGATCAGCAGTAGACTTTGTAAAATCTAATCACTGATACCTAATGGATAGGTCGTAGAAGTCTGGTTGAAAGAAGATGCGATTTATGGCTTTCGACAAATCCTTTTTTTTTTTACAATATTCATTGCCCTCTGAACTAACTACAGAACTATACAACATGGTAAAGATGAAAGAACAACTTACCACCATGGAAATCTAAGGTCAGGCTATAGAACCAAAGTACATATAGTTTGTGTGTGTGTTTCTTTTCATTAATTGCATGTTTTTATTGCTATCAGTCCTAAATCTCTTTGGGCAGTCTGAGAATCACCAGCTGCAAAATGTGAGCAAAACTTGAGCGTCACCCTGGATGAACTGGGTAGTCAGTGCAAATCTGATTTGAGCCAAAATTATTCCCAAAAGGAAAGCGAAAATTATATTATTGGGTATTTATCTTTACACAAAGAGCATTGGTTTGTATTTTTGTATCAATAACTGTCATTCAGATATAATCACCCACTCATCAACATTCATACACACAGAGATCATCATACAAACACATTCCTATAAAGACATCAGTGTTGTAGACATTCACTGAAATACTTTAAGTCATCAGGTAAGTTCTTTTTTGCCCACACATTGTCCACTCCAGCAGATTACATTTTAGTATTCATAACGAATGTGTCCCTCTTCTTCCTCTGGAGATGAAGTGTGAACAACCAAAATCCATGCTTAATTAGATTGTTGAAAAACAGAGCAAAAAATAAAAAAATAAAAAAAAAAAGACCTCAGCAAAAAGAGCATTAAGTAACAAGCTCAAATTTCATGTGCACCAGTCCACCTGCTGCCCCACACTCAGGAGATGAAAAATCAACAGGAGCAGCATCTGCATAATAAAATCTTTGAGGCACTTTCTAGAGGCTGAGTGTTATACAAAATGGTATTCGCCATTTTAGCAAGACAAGGAAGCAAGAAAGGACAATGCTAGTTGTAGCCACAGTGCAGCTCATTATTGTAACCTGATTGACATCTCAATCGCTTCATAGCCGAGACTAATGACGAGTCTCCTTTCAATGGCAACGTGTCTCAGAGAGAATATATGGCTTGTCAAGTCCTCCTCACCTCTCTGTCACATTAGCAAAGAAATCCCATTTCCAGAGGTCCCCACTGAAATTGCATAAGAATGATTTAGGGTCATTTCTTTTTAAAATGTGGAAAATACAAGAGTCAATCCAGCAAGTTTACATAATCAAAATGACCAAATGTGGTCTTTGTTCCTGTAATTGTAATGAAATACTTCTTCTTTTAGAGCATCTCAAGTCAGGGAACGCCTTTTCTTCATGTAACTCATTCCATATTATTGCTGTCTGAGCGGGAAATATTAAGTGTCTGTGCAGACACGGATATATCTCCTTGATCTACTGGACTATGGTAGTCAGATGTCATATCCTGGTCTATTAGGGGCATATGCAAGGAAGTCAGTGTGAAGGAGCTCACGGGGCCTTTCTTCAGACACTGAGAATAAAAGCCAAGAAGAACATCGAGCTTCTCTTCAATAGACTGGACCTTGAAAAGAAAATTAACCTATTAGATGACAATAGATACTCATAGTAACATCTGATGAATGTAAGAATAACAATTATGTTACCAATTCTTTCCCAAAATAAGGGGGTAAAATAAATCATTTAAGGCTCAGTTTTGAATCTATAATCTAATAGGTTTAGAGCGCTGAGCACATAACTTGTCCATGCAGTTTGATTCACCTGACACAATTTAGTTTAGGCTGTTCATGGATCATTCTTTAACATATTTGACTAAGTCTGTCAAATCAAATCATTTTCAGCATCTGTGAAGAATGTTGTGTGGGAAAATGATAGATGTTACCTAGAACAGCACACACATACTGATGTGGTCCTTGTATGCCGAACATCCATAGGATCTGTTTAAAATGCAAGTGGATAGCTATTGGCTTTTTAATGTTGGAGATGGCATGCACATGGCACTTTCAACTTAAGCCCAAAAAAAAAATAGGATTGCTGACTTACCAGTAAAACTTGGAGAACAGTACAGGACACAGGATCTTGGTCCTACCTTTGAGTTATATACAGCTACCTTCAGGTGACTGGACAATAGCAATAAAAAAAAAAGCCACAGGAACTTCCCATATATAATCCCTCCCACTCCTAACACACCTTAATTTTTGTAGCAAGCAATAGAGAGATTATAAGGAACAGAGGAAAAAAGAATGCCTGAATGTGCACCTGGTAGAACTTGTGTGAACAGAAGCCTGCGTGGCAGCCTTACCAATCTGATAAAAATATACCCGATGCTGAGAAACCATGGAGAATGATAAGATCTTGTAGATCATAGGCTCAAATTATGACTTCTCTATAACCACCAAGCAATGATGGAGCAAGAAGCTAGGAGCTTCAGGAAGAACAAAGAAGGTATGCAACTGCTAAAAAGAAGCTGTAGCCGAGAGTAGGACTCTTATTGTGCACACCATGCCAAGATAGTGGAGAGAAATCTTTTTGTGATGTTTAGGAGCAGGATATTCAGTGGAAAGGATGTCCTGGTTTAGGTGGAGGGAGAAAACCCCCTTGAGAAGAAAGGAGTCTTTAGGTATTAGGACAACGTTGTTCTAATGTAACACTAGGAAATACCCTTTACAAAATAAGGCTGCTAACCTAGAGAACCTCCTTGCCGAATGATGACAAGAAAGGCTGCCTTTCGAGTGAGGTCAGACAAGGGCATATGTCCCCTTATGGGTCCAAAGGTAGCTTCTAAAGCACCAAAAGAAGCAGGTTAGGTCCCACTGAGTCACAGTATTGGGGAAGATGCAACACCCTGCAAAAAGCCTTAACTAGGAAAAAAAAGGCGAATAGCCTCTGAAATATACTGACCAGGGCAGGGATTTACCACATGATGGTACAAGATGCATCCTCGGGAGTACAGTACTTCCAGGAATTAAATTTTCTAGCCTCCACCATGCAAAGTAGACCTTCCAGGTGTGTATTTTTTTTAGAGAAGTTAGCCTTTATGAAGGTAGGGATAACCAAATCCAATAGGCTCCTGTCCTACAGGACCTTGACTTCAATTACCATGCTGTTAAGGCCAGAGACTGAGAAGGTCTGGATGATCCAGAAGGGCCTGCGGAGATTTCATCAGTCCTCCTGGACCAGTTTGGTGCAATAAAAATCACCAGATTGCTCTCCATCTCTATCCTGCAGAACAGATGAAGGAGGAAGGGAAGACATAGCTTAGGTTGAAATTGTCTACCCAAGCCACCAGAATGTCCACTGCAAAGGCCTGAGGGTTCCTGGACCTGGCCACACACCTGTCAAGTTTGTTGCTGAATTAGGATGCTAGAAGATCCACTTCTGCTGTCCTCCACTTGCGGCAAATAGCTTGAAAAACTTTATGGGTGGGAAGTCCATTCCCCTGATCAGTATGTTGGCAGTTGAGAAAACGGACCTGCCAATTTTTCACTCCTATATGTAGCCAGCGAACATGGTCAGAACATACAGCCCTGCCCAAGTGAGAATCAAGTTTTCTTAGAGCAGCAAGACTTATAGTGCATCCTTGATGGTTGATGAATTGTAGACAGCTGTCATGGCATAGCCTTGGCAAAACTGGATTCTGGTCAGGTGACCTTGCAGCTTAGTCCAGCTTCCTCCATCGACCATGTCCCCTGTACCAAAAGGGTATCCAGGACTCCTCTCCAGCCTGTTAAGCTGGTGTTAAGCCGTTGTGAGAACCCTCCATGTCTTTGGGGGAAAGGATTTCCCTGGTCCCAGTGCTGACCCAACAACATCAGGCAAAGTCTGACATTTTAGGGCAGATACATGGGGCTGACCAAGTCTTTTTTTGTCCCATGCTGCCAGAATGTTAAGTTGCAACTGTCTGAAGTGAATCTGGGCATACAGCCCTGCTTAGAAGATGGATACCATCAGATCCAAGGCCTTCATGCAAGTATGAATCAAGGGCAGCCTTGGGACTAGAGGACCTGGGAACAAAAGTAGAGGAACAGAAAATACTGCATAGGGCCATATCAAATGTTCTAGGGATGATTTTGGATAATTGAGGATCCAAATGAACGTCTGTACTGTCCTCTAGGCATTGGCTGATAGAGTTAAGGAGGTCTTTTAACAGTAGATTGTCCAGGTATCCCACAACATGTATCCCCTGAGAATGGAGAAGAGCTAAGTCCTGGGCAAGCTCTTTGTGAAGACCCAAGGTGCTATAGACAGGCCAGAGGGGAGGGCAACAAATTGGTAAAATTGAGCACCCACAGCAAATTGCATATAGTTTTGGTGTAAGAATCTCTGATGTCCACAGAAGGCCTAGGAAGACGGAAGGCAATGATTCCATGTGGAACCTTTGAACTCAATGGAACTCAGATCAAGAATGGGCCAAGTGCCTCCATTTGCCTTGAACTGTGAACAAGTCTAAACAAAAACCCTAAAATTGTTCCTCGATTGAGACTAGGGTAATGACCCTAGTCAAAAAGCATGGAGAGTTTGTAGCCCCCAAAAATGAAGCTCTTGACCTAAATATCTGAGCTTTCTTTTGCCATAAGGCTGACAGACGTCCCTCCACTTTGACAAGTAGGGGCGCTCCTTTAGTGGCAGACAATCACTCTCCAGATAACTTGCAGAAAGGGTGTGTGGTTGAAGGGCCAATGCCAGTTCTCAGGAGAAGGCAGGGGATCAGACTGGGGACAGTTGTCAGAACAGAGCTCCTTAAGTGTAAATATGTGACTTAAAGTTATAATAAATCCTTAGGTTTTTAGGGACTTTCAGCAAATGATTTAATCATTGCTGAGTATGTAGCTTCTTTATCTTTTAATCCTTGCCTATGTTGCAGTTTAAGCTCATGCCATGTCTGATGTCCCAGTACTCCTGCTTCAGGGTGGTTCCTTTCTCTTGCAGCATGCTATGGAGCCACCCTTGCATGCAGGGACTAGAGTTGTGTGCTGTTGTGCACTGAGACAGTAGGACCCGGCAGCATTGAAAGTTGTGAACTGCAAGTGCTGGGGTAAGAATTTTTACACACAGTTACAGGGGAACATTTTGTTTTATTTTGCTCAGCCTGTTAACCCCTTGACGCCAACGTCACACAAATATGCGGCCTCACGGAACTGGGCTTTTTTCGTGGGGCCACATATTTGCGTGCCTGTCTTTGTGCTGGGAGCGCGCCGCACTGCGTGCTCCCAGCACAAAGACCGCGGTGTCACTGAGAGCCCTGGGTCCTGTTCTAACGATCGGGACCCGGGACTCCCGATTCTGGGTCACGTGATCGCTGTGATAGCCTCTGATTGGCTATCACAGTGATCAGTCACTGTACAGCCCGGCCCCCTTGTTTTTTCTCTCTCTATGAATGGAGAAGAGAGATACATTGTATCTCTCTAACTCCTGACATAGAGAGATGAAAAAAAGTTTGTAGAAAAAAAAAAAAAAGAAGATAAAAAAAAAATTATAAAAAAATAAA
The DNA here is from genome assembly GCF_062004578.1 of Staurois parvus. Lineage (NCBI taxonomy): Eukaryota > Metazoa > Chordata > Amphibia > Anura > Ranidae > Staurois > Staurois parvus. The sequence goes on from NW_028317941.1 coordinate 5,109,588, forward strand.
ATAAAGAAAAATTCCTAGATCAAGGTTTGATCTAGTTCTGTGCCAGGGTTAGTGTTTGGGTCAAGGTCAGGGTCAAAGGTCAAGGTGAAAGGTCAGGGTCAAATGTCAGGATTTAAAAAAAAAATGGTATCAGTGTCAGTTAGCGTTAATATCAGTGTCAGTGTGTTTTAGGTAAAAAAATGCGTACTATTGTTTCTGGGCTGTACTACGGGTACAAACAACAAATAACATACACATATATGGTATCGCTGTGATCGTCAAGAGCTGGAAAATTTATTTTGGCTTGTACTATGGAGGTAGGTTATGGTCGTAACAAGAAACACAGCTAAATAAAAAAAATGATTTTTTTTTTTACTATTTTGGGCCAGTTTTCCTTTGATAATAAAAAAAAATTAGGAGCTATCCATTACCATTTACCACCAAATGAAAGCCCAATTTGTCCTGAAAAAACAAGGTATAATCCACCTGGATGTACAAAGTAGTTGTGATGATATGTACGGTTTTACTATCACATGTCAACGTTGCAGAATTGTGCTTAGACATTTAGATTTGTTTTACCCTTAGGCGTGAAGGGGTTAAGCTAAAAACAAGTTGAGGATTTATAACTATTTTAAAGGTTTCAGGATAGTGTGACTTTCTAATCAACTAGGTCTCCTGGAGATTACTATGCTATGGGTATTTTGGAAGGCTGAATTTGTTGGGAGAACCTTACAGCAATCCTAAAATACAGAGATAGAGACAAATGGTGTGGTTTGGTGATTGAAAATCACAGAAAGTTATCACAACGTAAATGATACAATGTCAACAAAAGTGTGATTTCCATGTAATGAACCACATTTGCTTTCATATCTAGAGCATGATAACCTATTCCTACCTGTGTAATCCTTGCTGGTGTAATTAAAAATGTCCACAAGAACAATAGCAGGCAGGCATATGTCCCTGATGGGTTAAACTTGTTCCTAACCTCAGGTCCAGATATGGCTGCATCCTTACATTTTCAGCACAAGTATTGTTTTCTTTTTTTTTTTTTAAGGAAGAAACATTAGAGGGTCCACAATTCTGTTTTAATATCAAATCTTGTTAGAACTACTACTGCTGCTACTACTTAATCTGAAGTGCTACTTGACTTCTTCAATGCATAATGTTCCTGACTTACCTTGAAAACAATTTTCAGACTTTTTTCCTGAATGGACTTTACCATGAGTAGCTGGTAAGCCTTCTCTGACAGCCCAATGTACATGGAAAGCAGAGTTTTTGATAATGGAGTACAGCACAAAAAACATAAATCAGATCAGACATATAATGCAATTTTAAATTAAATTATATGTGGCCATCTTGACATTGAGTCAAGGAAATGTAATCACAATCCAAACATGTTTTTATTTTGGTATATGCACAGTGGAAGGACTTTCTTTATATTTTGTAAAGAAAGGGAAATTAAACTTAACTGCTAAAAATATTCCAACATTTGGAAATCTCTTTTCATTTTGACCCAATACTATGTACAACATGTTGCTTACCTGCTTCTCAACCTTCACCACTCTTCCCATCATACTCAATTCATCAGCAGCATCTACTTCATGTCCAATAGGGGGTTTCTCTCCTTTTTCACGTGGCTTCTTCTCCACTGGAACAGGACCTCGGCCAATAATTTGGTCTACTCTGTGAGTCAACGTTAATAAAACTGATTATATATGAATGCCTTTGGGTCAGTCTTTAACATCATCAAACATTTTACTCCACTTTATTCCACTTACCAGCACTTTAAAAAAAGCATTGAAATCAATCTGATTTTTAAAATTCTAGTTTCCTGACTTATTGCTCACCCTCTCAATGTGCACTGGGTCAATGATCTGGAACCAGTATGTATATTCGGAGTACTGACTGTATGCTGACTTCAGTTGTTGCATGCTTGTTTTGGATCTAGCATATTCTAAAGAAGGTCAGCAATGGCAGTCTTGTGTTTGTCTCATAATAATATTCCTTACATTGTTTTTCAATATGCATCATCACCTTGATTTAAAGGAAAAGACCTCTTCTACTAGACATTTATACATTTTTCAACTAAACCTTCATTGTCAATTACTGAAATTATGCCTGGTTGCATATTTAGTAATAAATATTTGGCTCCTTTCATTTTTTATACGGTTCCCCTGAACACTTTTCCAATCTGTTGATTAGAGCAGTGTTAGGCTTCTACTGCTGTGTAGTACAGTCATGGTTTTACTCTCCTGTGAGTTAGCAGTACAAGGCTATTTTAATTCTTGCTACAGCACTTACTAGTGTACTAAAAAGTAAAAGGATTAATTTGGGCTTTAACGTATATGTAAACCTAAGAACAAAAATGTAATATATTGGAGGTACAGAAAAATACCTACTGATCCTGCCAGAGATGAAGTGTGCTTGTAGAGACCTGTGTACTGCATTGAAATCTCAAAATATGTTATCACATTTCCAGCTATCTATTGTGGACAACATACAACCTCCTAGTAATGGATGGTCATAACCCCTGTCAGTTTATGTTTTGCCATCTGGGGAGAATTCCATCCACTTCCTGTCCCATAGCCAAAACAAGAAGTGAGAGATTATCCCTGCAAATTAAGAGAATCCCTAGGGGACTCCCAGGTCATCAGAACTAGTGTCCCCATTGGAAGATTTCCCCTTTTTCCCTCTTCACTGGGGACAACCAAAATATTGGGATTTTCTTTTACTTTCACTTTCAGTGATAATGGTAAACAGGACAAGTAGAGAGGGTGAATCTCCCTAATGGGGGCACTGACAGCAACCACAACTGACAGGGGATCTAATTCCTCTCCACTCCGTCCAAAACATGGCTTTAGTTGTACTTTAACAGATTTTCTGCATTAAGGTAAAAAATGTCCCAGTAGCAGTATCACCTACCCCCCTTTAAATACTTACCTGAGTTCTCACTTGATCCAGGGTGTGCCTGTCTGTAGCAGCTCTCTCCTCTCTCCCTGAATTCACAAGACAGAGAGGCAGCAGCTCTGTGCCTATCTTCTAGATTGTAAGCTCCAAGGAGCAGGGCCCTCCTATCCCTCTTGTATTGAACTGTATTGTTGCTGTATTATCTCCTGTTATATTGTAAAGCACTGAGCAAACTGTTGGTGCTATATAAATCCTGTATAATAATAATAGCTGCAGTCTTCTCTCCTGTCTCTTCCTCATCTCACAGGGACTCAGGCAGCTACAGGAGCCACTGACTCCTGCTGCTGTCAAACATTGTGAGCAGAGAGCAGGGGGCGGGGCCAAGCTGTGTTGTGTGCGTTTATGGATGCACGCAGCCCAGATCAGGAGTGAGCTTGCAATTCTGCCCCCATAGCAAGTGGCTTGCTATGGTGGCAAGTACAGAAGGGGAGGAGCTGAGAAAGTCAGTGGGAGATCCAAAAAAGGAGGTTTGGGTTGCCCATTGAAACTCCATTGCACAGAGTAGGTAAGTAAAACAAGTTTGCTGTTTTAGGGGAAAAAGCTGCCCTTACAACGGCTTTAACACCCATACTAACCATCCCTGTAACCCTACTACTAAAACTAACCATTCCCAACTTAATTGTATTCCATTTGTTTCCATATTCACCTCTCCTGCACTGGGGTCCTTTGCTCCAAAGATTAACCCTTCCTGCACTGAAATATAGTTTCACTGGAATCTGCTGATTCGCGAAATGGTGCAGTTTCTCCCAATACTAGTTTGTGAAATTATTATTATATACAGCCAGATAAATCAAAGGGGTTTTATTTATAGTAGTATTACAATCCATCCTATTATGTAGTTGACCACTGACCGACACTGGAGGCTTTTTATTCGTCCCAACATATCTAGATGGCCAGCAGAGTACTGCTCAATCACATCCTTCACATCGTATGGACGGAGAGTCTCCTTGAATTTCCTCTTTGCTACAAGGAACTTTAAGATCCTATAGGGACGACACATAGTATAGAAAAACAGTCTGGGTCAGAATATTACATACTTTATTAATGTAAAACTTTTAAACTAAAAGGCATATAATGTAATATAATACCTATAAATGTGCATTTTTATAAAAGGTATTCAAGTGTGCATTGTTTAATCTGTTTTATTTAACAGCTGTCCAGAATATTATTGTGTTTATTCATATCCATTCTGCAGTACATAACAGTATGCTATGCTCACCGAAAGGCTCTGATCAGTGTTTTCACAGTTGGCATTATTTCCTCCATAGTTAGATCACTGGGGAGCCTCTTCTCATCATTACTGTCATCTCCTACTCCCTCTGCTGGGAGGAAAAGATAATGTTCACATAATTGTGGAATTGCAGCCAGTTACTGTCTACCTCTTTTAAAGAGCACACAAATTGCTAAAAATGCAGTTTCCATTGGTGTATGGGTCATTTGGGGATTTCAGTAAAAATGTATGTTGCCCTCTTACTAAGCAACATTAAATACAAATATTACACATTGCTGCAAACAGCAATAAATTTCAGTCTGGCTGTGTACCCCTTTTACTTATCTATGCTGCAGTGGCATGCAAAATGTAGTTCATTACAATGAATTTTGAAGATTTGAAGCTTAGTACTGCATTGGTGTAAAAAACAAAGTTGTAGACACCAGCCCTGTACCCAAGGCATATCAAATCTTATCCCTAAGGCTGGAAAGCAGTAAAGGTGAAGCTCCCCTTTTTAATTACCACTTTAGTTCTTAAAGACATTGGGATCATCTGCACATCTGATGCCTTATGAGGTGGTGATAGACATAAAAATAACCCGTATTAATAATAAAACAAAATTCACATGTGAGGGGGAGAGTAAGCCATCCTCTCACTCTGTGGCAAAAGACTTTATGTTGAAATCGCATTGTGCCCATAGGACAGTTGTTTCTCAATCTGACCTTAACCAGCAATATTCACCTTCCTTGTCACACTTATTTGTATTTAATGATAAATTCCTGTATTGCAAATTGGTACCATGTTAAAAAATAAATAAATTATATATATATATATATATATATATATATATATATATACACACACACACACACACAGTTGTGCTCAACAGTTTGCATACCCTGGCAGAAATTGTGATATTTTGGCACTGATATTGAAAATATGACTGATCATGCCAAAATGCTCTTTTATTGAAGGATGATGATCATATGAACCCATTTATTATCAAATAGTTGTTTGGCTCCTTTTTAAATCATAATCAACAGAAATCACCCAAATGGCCATCATCAAAAGTTTACATACCCTGGAATGTTTGGCCTTGGTACAGACACACAAGGTGACACACACGGGTTAAAAGGCCAATTAGAGGTTAATGTCCCACATCTGTGGCTTTTTAAATTGTCAATGTATAAATAGTCAATGAGTTTGTTAGCTCTTACGTGGAAGCACTGACTAGGCTAGATAGTGAGCCATGGGGATCAGAACTGAACTGTCAAAAGTCCTGCGTAACAAGGTAACGGAACTTTATAAAGATGGAAAAGGACATAAGAAGATGTCCAAAGCCTTGAATATGCCAATCAGTACTGTTAAATCACCTATTAAGAAGTGGAAAGTTCAGGGATAACTGACAGAAGAATTGTCCAGGATTAAAAGAAAAGGCAACCTCAAAAGAAATACAGGCTGCTCTGAAAAAAAAATGGTGTGGTTGTTTTTAAGGAGTACAATACGGTGATACTTGAACAAAAATGAGCTGTTTGGTGGAGGTGCCAGAAAGAAGCTTTTACTGCACCAATGCCACAAAAAATCCCAGTTACAATATACCTGACAACACCTTGACATGCCTAACCAGGCCTTTTTGTGTCATTGATGCAGTAAAGGCTTCTTTCTGGAACCTCGACCATGCAGCTCAATTTTCTTCAAGTGTCATCCTATTGTGCTCCTTCAAAACAACCACACTGTCTTTTTCCAGAGCAGACTGTATTTTTCTTGTTGTTACCTATGGGTTTCCCTTTGTATCCCGAACAATTCTTCTGGCAGTTGTGGCTGCAATCTTTCTTGGTCTACCTGACCTTGGCTTGGTATCAAAAGATCCCTGTACTTTCCACTTCTTAATAGGTGATTTAACAATACTGATTGGCATATTCAAGGCTTTGGACATCTTTTTATGTCCTTTTCCATCTTTATAAAGTTACATTACCTTGTTATGTAGGACTTTTGCCAGTTCTTTTCTGATCCCCATGGCTCTGTATCTAGCCTAGTCAGTGCTTCCACGTAAGAGCTAACAAACTCATTGATTATTTATACGCTGACACTAATTGCAATTTAAAAAGCCACAGATGAGGGACATTATCCTCTAATTGCCATTTTAACACGTGTGTGTCACCTTGTTTGTCTGTACCAAGGCCAAACATTCCAGGGTATGTAAACTTTTGATGATGGTCATTTGGGTGATTTCTGTTATCATTATGATTTAAAAAGAAGCCAAACAACTATTTGATAACAAATCGATTCATATGATCTTCATCCTTCAACAAAATAGTATTTTTTGGTATGATCAGTCATATTTTCAATATCAATGCCAAAATTTCACAATTTCTGCCAGGGTATGCAAACTGTTGAGCACAACTGTATATATATATATATATACATATATATATATATATATATATATATATATATATATATATATATTGGGTTTTTTTTGCAGGCGTTAATTTTATATTTTTTAAAAATAACAATGGCGTGGTGATCTGCCAGCACCTGCACTGTGTTCACAGATCACGGGTATAGTATGGTTTAGACTTGCTGAATCTGCATTCCTTCTTCTGCTGGACATTCTTCAGCCTGCGCATGATCAAAGGATCTATTTATCTGAAACCCTGTATCTTTAACTGCTTTCTTGAATAAATTTAACATGGGTCGGATTTTGTCTTCCTCCTGCTTTGACCACCTGTCTGTGAGATCACATTTCTGCTCCACAGTTCTTGGTCTTGGTTTGCCAGCTAATCGGCAATCATCATCTGAGCTTTCTCATATGTTTCAATTCAGTGTGTTGGCAGTATGACATCTGTAACAGCAGCAGCTGTCGTGAAGACGTGACACACTTCAGCTGCATTTTGGCAAGAGTTCCACACCCCTACTTTTGACCTGAACGAACCACCACATATATGATATAAGTTGTTCTTTTTACAATTTCATGTTATTCATCTGGTTCAGTGGATTGGCTTTCAAAGATTTTTATGGGTATACCTGCTTTATATTCCAAGTGGAAAGTATACACCATGGATATCCAGAACAGGTCTAAAGCTTTATTCAGGGATCACATCATGATTACAGAAGCAACGTTTTGGACCCTTGCAGGACCCCTTCATCAGGCATCTGACATCATCAGGTCACATGCCTGATGAAGGGGTCCTGTGAGACTCAGAAACATTGCTTCTGTTCTCATAACGTGATCGCTGAATAAAGCTTTGGAATATCCATAGTGTGGTGGTGACATACTTTCCACTTTGAAAAGTTTTTGTTCCCAGCCAGTGGTTGCTGCAGCACCCATTCACATTCTCAGCCACTTTCAGGAACATGTGGGTTGGGAATATTATGCCTGCTTTAAATTCTGGGGGGCATAATTACAATGTCTATGTTTCCAGCTCTACCCACAGTAATTTTACAAAATCAAGAGGTAGCCTTTCTTTTACCAATTCTTTCTATTTGTATTTTACAGCATAGAGAATACAGCCAGAGGACAAGGATTCAATTGCTTGGTGAAACTACTGCAGCAAAGGTCTGATCTGAGCGCTCTAGCAGATGAACCCCCACTTAAACATCTAGGGCAGTCAACTGGTAATTCAAACCTCCAAAAATTAAAATGTTAGTATTGGATAAATTTAGCCTTTAACATTTACATTTGAATAAACCTTGTCCGTAAATCATCAGATTATTCCTTTCACAATTTCTGTTTATTTCTAAAACAAAAGGTCCTTGGATACATCAGCAAATCCATTTACTCACCATCTGTCTGTGGTTTTGGTTTAAGCCTTAAAGAAGCCCGAAACCGTGTACGGTCATTAAAGCTCCAACTCTTCTGCACCTTGGTAGGGCTAGGTGATTCTGCAGGAAGGTCTAGTCCAGGAGAAGTGCTTTCTGGAGGAGCCAGATACTGTTTGCTGCGTGCACTCTGTTTTGGAGCACCGGTACCCCGCATTCGATCTTTCAGTCCTACCTTATTGCTAGGGAGTTGGGTAATACAAAATACAAATAGTTTTTATGAAGATTTTATAAAGACAACTTGAAAGCAGATAACTGAGCCATGGAACAGGGGAGGTAGAAACATATTAAGGGTAGTGAAAAGGAAAGAAATAAAAGAATTGTGAGGGGACAGGACAGCGACAGAGAACAAAAGGTATTCTCCTTTCTCTTAAGTATATGTGCCTATTCTTTATGCTACCTCTAAAAAGGAATACTTTAGACACTAGTAGAGGTTAGGAGTCACTGCTTCTTCTAAAAACATATTTATTGATGCCTGTGGGACTTGCAATAAAGTTTAGCCCTTTAAAATGTATTATTGTAAACCTTTCAGAAATCCATGCATTTTCTGAACCAAATGACAACAAACCAGACTGAATTCTCATTATGGTGAAAATATGGTCGGATAGGGGTCCAAGATTAAAACATAAGGTCTTGCAATGTTTGCTAAAGCTGTGGCTTTGACACTGCCCTCACATTAAAGAACAGTGTAAAAACATGGATAACGTATGCTAAAATATCCATACATTATAGATTTCAAAAAGGACCCTGAAAAACAGATTTTAAAAAGACTTTCTTCTTGAACAACAACTCTTTCACCATGTTGAGTACTCATGTCTGGAGTTATCTAACAAGCCATTCTCTGAGGAACAAACCTTCTTTAAATTAGTCCTCCCAGGCAATGAACAGCCTCAATTTCAAAACATGGCCTTTTACATTCCATTTCAAACAAAATCCCAAGACCACAAGACAGATCTGTAAAGCACCTTAGGTATGGCACTTGCTTCACCTGGAGATAGCCTCTTGTAGTGTGTTATAATATACTTCAGTACAGCATGCTGCCAAGGCAGGCGATTCTACAATCCTCATTCCTCTATTGCGATGCTTCACACCTCATTCCTCTACTGCGATCCCAGGAAACCATCTGCATGCAAACACATCTTAAGGACACTCTTAAGTCCTTGTCAGCCATGAGTGCCACCATAGCTGGAGACCCTCATAGCAATGAAAGGGTTTAAGAAATATTGCGACTAATTTAACCCTATGTGTGCCAGCAAAATTGAAAAATGTAAAAATACATTTTTTATGATACAGTATAACTGCTGGTACTTGATGGATTAAATTAAGAACTTAAAGTGTTGGGGGAATAGTCATAAAACAATACATTACAGCATAAATACTATGAAAGATGTCTATATATTATGACACAATGGATGAGGGACAGCTCCAGATAAACAGCTGCAAATGAAAACTTTAATATAGACCTAATATAGGGCCAGAATTTTAGTTTAGGAAACTTTAGCTTGTAATAGTTTGCTCCCTCTTTTCCTGTATCCCAATACATAGAAACCCTCTGGTAATTTTAGCCAGCTTTCTAGATAGGAAGCACAATTCTCGGACCTTCCTTATGTAAATAGAGCTTTTATTTTAGGCTGGTCTTTATGTGGCCAATTCAGACACGCACATGCATATCATCATCCCATTCCAATGGATAAATACCTGGGCTTCCAACCAGCGTACAGACGAAAGAAACTCCGCTTATTACTGTAAAAAGGTCAGTGGTTACTATTACAAAGAGTTCAGTCTGCTAAAGGAAGGCAATTGCTGGAAATACGAATTTTATGTAAAATATAATTTTATATAATGTTGTTATATACACAACAACAAGGTTGTCTTGGGATGTACATTCTTAGTTGACTATCAATCATTTGAACAATTGGTAAAATAAGACATACTTCATCTATGCAACATCAAGTCCTGTATGGATTTAAAATTTTATTAAAAGCCACTTGTTGGCGCATTCCTGTACTTCTAGTCTCCCTATACAGTATGGAACCATAACAAAAGCCTGCTCAAGCAAGACAGAAAACTGTAATGAAACAACACCATAGAGGAGAAATATATCCCTATAATTGGTCATTGTAATCCATCAGCCTGTCTCAGGGATGATAGCATTTACTATACTAAACGAACAAAAAAAATGAGGTATAATAAAAGAAAGCAGGGATTGTAAAGTGAATTTAGTGACAAGGTTAAGAAAGGAAAGTAGGTGACAGTCACAAACAATACACTGACAGTCACAAAACACAGAAGACATAAGACACTTCATAGTCAAAGGGGCCAGCAAACCTGTTTTCAGATGTTCGCAATGCACTTCACAGGCTAAACATTCATATGATGTACCGCATTACAGCAAGCTCTCACATTCTGTTCTGTGTAAACAAGAGATCCTTCAAAGAAAACCACTGCCTACTGTGCTTGATGTATTTACAAATTTCAATTTTGACAGGTACGAGACCTCTTATCTCAAAGCATAGAAGTGAGTTCCAATATAGTGAAAAAATATTTACTGTCATGGTATGCCATATTTATGAAGAAAATAAATGTAATATTATTTAGAGAAGAGCTAAGCAATAATAAATATTAGGATCTTTGAAAGTCTCTTCTTCCAAAAAAATTATTTCCTCTTCTTGCTAGCAACTTTTTTTTTTCTTTGGTATACTGCCTGAAGTGCAGCGCAATTTGCACTCCCGGCACATTCTGACATAAAAACGTTGGGCCAGAAGAAGTGGAGAAGATGACGGCAAATGGAGTGATTAAGAATAGCACCGAACTGTCAATGATGGCATTATGGCAAGAGCATCCCTTAAAAATGGCAATTAAGGCTTGCTTTAAGCACAATGAAGCTCCAGAAAACTCTAGTAGGCATGAATATAATATGCCATGCCTTGGTGCAAGGGTGATCCAATGAACCTTATTAGCTTTACTTACCCCAGTATACTTCTGTCACTGCTTCTTTCTCAGAATTCATTTAATAACCTAGCAGTGAGGCTTATGCTGTCTTTATTTGTGCAATCCCTGCCCTTTATGTACATTTTAGGCTTCATGCTCCCCTATCTCCTATCTAACCTTGCTGCTCTGGGTACTGGTCAACAAGTGCCTTATGGTAAAAAAAAAAGCCATAAGCATGTACTGTACCTATTGTGCAATATACAATACTCTATAAAGTCCAATTTTTATAAATGGTACCAGTTCCCATGGTTTATAACTTCATGCTTCCATGTATATTTAATGTTGTGCATATTTTATTTTGTTTATTTAATGTAAATTCTAACTGATGTAATCTAAGTGACTGATGTTAACTGATGGTAACACATGTAAGCGTGTACAAGCACCTAAACTCAAGCAGTAAAAAACTGTTGGCTTCCTTTAGTATGGTTCTGCATGCTAAGGAAGGCTACTTGTGTGTGAATGCAGTCTATAGTAGCTATGTGAGTAATGGGAAGCAAATAATGTGTAATTACTGATGGGCTCACTTGAAGTTACAAATTGCAATGTCACTTTGTTTACACAAACACAGATTACAGCGAGGCTGCAATAGTTCAGAAAGGAAATTCTTGATGGATTCAATCATGGCAAATAATTTTATCCTAACTGCTAAAAATTCACAACAACCTTTATAAGAGAAATACATAAATACATGGATTATTCTTCATGCCCCTATATGCATTGCTATGCTGTTTTGCAGGCCTCTCTGCCATGAAACGCTTGGACAAACACTGGGCACTTCTAACACTGGCAGGACACCCATACCTTTCCCCTGCACAGAAAGGATGTGCTGCAGATTTCAGAGCAGGGGATACTGGGTGATAGCGAGGAGATCCCTGACAAAGCCTAGCTCCTCCATTTCGGCTGCGGGTTCGATGCCAGGTATCAAACAAAAGAAGTAGCTCTCTGAAGGGTGAATATACAATAGCAAGTTATCTCTGATGGAAATAACAGGAGATGGAAGCAAATGATGAGACAATATTTAAAAAATAAACTTCATCTACATCTAGAATACTTGACATCCCAGAGCAAAATACTATCTTATGGCAGCCAGTAGTTTTGTTATTTATATATACATATATACTTGATATGTTTAATATATATATATATATATATATATATATATATATAAAAGTCATTTTTTTACATACACCAGCCACTTTATTAGGTGCACCTGTTCAATTGCTCGGTAACACAAATTGCTAATCAGCCAATCACATGGCGGCAACTCAATGCATTTAGGCATCTAGATGTGGTGAAGACGACTTGCTGAAGTTCAAACTGAGCACCAGAATGGGGAAGAAAGGGGATTTAAGTGACTTTGAACGTGGCATGGTTTATTGGTGCCTGATGGGCTCACTAGAGTATTTAAAAAACTGCTGATATACTGGGATTTTCATGCACAACCATGTGTAGGGTTTACAGAGAGTGGTCCAAAAGAGAGAAAATATCCAGTCAGCGGCAGTTATGTGGACAAAAATGCTTTGTTGTTGTCAGAGGTCAGAGTTGAATGGATAGACTGGTTGTTGCGACATTCAGGTGGTAGGGTTAGAATTTGGTGTAAACAACATGAAAACATGGATCCATCCTGCTTTGTATCAATGGTTCAGGCTGGTAGTGGGTGTGTAATGGTGTGGGAGATATTTGGCACTGGTAAGGTGCACCTAATAAAGTGGCCAGTGAGTGTATGCATATATACATATATATATATATATATATATATATATATATATATATGTATTAAATTTGTATTTTTTTCCATGACCTGATGGTCTTGTAGCTGCTGCTGTCTACCAAAAGAGCTCAGTTTTAAAGATGGTAAAATATGAATGTTGAACAAATACCATTTCCATTGTCATTTGGTAAAATTTGCATGACTACACATCTGTGAAGGTTCTCACATATCAAGGTCATAGTATAGCTATTAATAGCTAGTCACATTCATCTGGACTTGTTCTCTAAAATTTAAGATGTTTCATAGCATTTCCAAGCCACTTCTTTTATTCTAATGAGTGTCAGGAACATACCCTAGCATTTATATCCACACAGGTAGCAAAGTCACCCTAAAGCCGAGCTATGCTCACCTTGGATCCAGCGATGCAACATTTCTAAGCTCCCTGCCAGATTCTGGGTCTTGATCGCTGGCCGCTTTCATTGGTTGAGCAGGGATGACTTCACTCCCATGCATGCATGGGAGTTCATTCAGATTTGGCATTTATACAGTAAGCTGCGTGTGCGCAGCTCCACCCTACAAGGGCAGAAAGGCAGGTAGGTAACGTTAACGCAGAAGAGACAAATCATGTCTCTTCTGTGTTAAAATTCCTGCCTGGTCACCCTTTTTTATTTTTTGACCTAAAGTTCCACTTTAATACATTCACTATGGAATGATTGCCTAAGAACAGAATGGGATGTGTGAAAGTTGTAGAACCACCCTGTTCTATTTACATAGTCCCATCCTTGGTTTCAGGAAGTCTGTATATATATTAATCCCTGATTTACATGGCTGTAGATTTGAATTGTCAAACTGCTGGGTAGAAATGTTAAAACAGAATTATATGTGGAAGACAGATGGTGTTGAAGGCCCCTTCCCCTGTTCAGGGATAGTTGCTCCAGTTTTCACATTGTACTTTTCACATTCTGTGCAAGGTAAAAGATTCACTTAGCTCCCCCTTTCTCATATTGCCTCACATCCTTGATCTTCAATATCAAGGTCCTATTGCTGGTTTTAGTGGCTTTAGTGAAAAGGATCCTGCCACAGTACATGTTGGGTTTACATTTAATTTAAGGAAGGTTGTGCCCATGTCAAACCTGCAAACCTGTTGCTTGAAGCAACTTACCAGGATCGCTCAAAAGGGCAGAAAAACTACTGACTTGGTTGTACAGCATCATTCCCTTGCTGGCTGGGTGAGTGAAGTGTTGATTCCTTGCTGATGGCAATGATGCAGGATCTACCTTTAATGCAATTCAGATATGTCTCACTCATCTGGGAGCTACACTGCACAAAGAGAAGAGTATTCTTCTTCCTTCTTTAGTGATCCCATTACTGTTTAACTGTTGCTGGCACCTGGATCCCATCAGTGATATTAGGTCAGTGGTAGGGTTACAAGAGTTGCTAGTGTTAGGGATAAAGGGAGGGTAGACTTACAGTGAGCAGTTACAGAGAAAGCAAACTTGAGTGTTAGTGGTATAGTTAGTGTGAGTGGGAGGTTTACAGTGAAGCTCAGTGGTAGGGTTAAAGGCAGGGATAGTGTTGAGGTTAGTGGTAGGGTTACAGGCAGGGATAGTGTTGAGGTTAGTGGCAGGGTTAAAGGCAGGGATAGTGTTGAGGTTAGTGGTAGGGTTACAGGCAGTTATAGTGTTGAGGTTAGTGGTAGGGTTACAGGCAGGAATAGTGTTGAGGTTAGGGGTAGGGTTACAGGGAAGGCTAGTGATAGGGTTACAGGCTGGAATATTGTGGAGGCTAGTTGTATGGTTCAAAGGAGGGTTACTGGTAGAGTTACAGTGAGGGTTAGTGCTTAAAGCGATACTAAAGGCTGTTTTTTTTAAAATAACAAACATGTTATGCTTACCTGCTCTGCACAGTGGTTTTGCACATAGCAGCCCCGATCCTCCTCTTCTGGGGTCCCCCGCCACCGCTCCTGGCCCCTCCCTCCTGTCGGGTGCCCTCAGATCAAACAACTTGCTATGGGGGCACCTGAGCCGCTGCTCTGCGTGTCCATTCACACACAGAGACTCCTTATTGGCTCATTGGCTGTGATTGACAGTAGCTGGAGCCAATGGGGAGGTAGAGTCCCCAGCTCTCGTGCACAGCGCTGGACCACAATGGTGCTCAGGAGAGTATTAGGGTGCCTGGGGGGAGTGCTGCACATAGAAGGTTTTTTACCTTCATGCATAAAATGTATGAAGGTAAAAACCCTTGAGCCTTTAGAACCACTTTAAATTAGTGGTACAGTTACAGGGTTAGTGATAACCTAACAGAAAACGTTTTTGTGAGAGTTAGGCATTAGGAGATTAGGGGCTTGTATCAGATTCCTACAGTATGAATCAGTAGATTCTAGTGGCTAGGATCACAGGTGTATGCAAACAGCTTTGGCTGGAAAGCCTGTACAAAGCAATGACAGGCTGACAGGAGCCAGGGCTGTTTGCATGTATTCACACGTCCATTGCTCTGAGGAAGAAAGGATCTCCCTTTGAAACGCTCCAGCCTTTCACGAGAGTCTCCTTGTCTGAGATTTGCACGCTACTTGATCTCCTGTGATCTACTCTTGGATACTATATGCTTTTTATATTGCTACGTTTATGAGTACACATCTTATTTTAATAAAATCTTTGTATTGCTGAGGTAATGTGCAAGGTTAGTGCACTTTCTTTTGTTCTTATTTGCAGTGTTGTTCAGGCTTCCCCAGCCTTACCTAATGGCTGCACAACCTTTGATAGCTTGGTGGACGTGGTTTACGGAGGCCGATTTATCCAACTGTTCTGGATCTAGGCCTCTGAGCGCTGGAGATGTCGTCTTGATTTTTTTACAATCTTTCTGTGTCCAGGGTCAATCTTCCATTCCTAACTACAGGTAACAAATGGATGCATGAATACAAACAAAAAGCAATGGTTCTGGTCAATCTGATATTGCTTTTTGCAGGCTTCCCAGCTACAGCTGTTCATAAACACCTATGACCACAGCCACGAGAATTCACCAATTCAAGTTTATCCTTGGTGTATAGCTTTGTGCCAAAATCTACCAGCGTCATCTTTCTGTCAAAGAAATCTAGTGTATCAATAAATAAAACCCATATAATGAAAAGATAAAAATTTTGTACAATTTAACTCTGACCCAGAGGGCCATGTTTTTTGGCTAGGGTACAGAAAACTTGAAAAAAAACCCCAAAAACATTATATTTAAGAGGGGATCCAAAACTCAAACAATTTGTATCAGTATTGGTAGTATAAACATTACCATCTCATAATGCAAGCCAGTGAATATGTACTAATGAAACATCAAAATATAGGTATACCTAGTTATGTGCAAAACAGCCCATAATGTTTAAGCAATGTACAAGCTCATTGTAGGGTCAGCATTAGTAGTTTACAATCAAATAAATCTAACCTTCAATGCAAATCACCAAATCATGTTAAATCCCAGCTAGAAATGCTTTAAAATACAATTTTCTACCCTCCCACGGTATACAGCATCATCCTGGTACAACAGCTCAAATTCCAGCAACGTATGGGTACATTGCTGGAGCTGAAGTGCCCTTATTTATGCAATGAGAACAGCTGGAACATTAATTTATAGTTAAAGAAAAATTCCAGGCAAAATTACTAAATGCTTGTTTCTGTCTAGGGACTCGGAAAGCAAAGATATACTTACCTAATCCTGCGGTCCTCCGAGCGCAAGACCGGTTCCTGATGCTCCTGCCTCCCTGCACACTAGCGGTCTTGTGAATGGGCTGTTCCTGACATCATCGCACCCACAGACCATTTCCAGACGTGAGAATGGCAGGAAAGGCCACCGCTGGATATGGGGGAGCATAGTTTTCCAGAGGATTTGAGGAATGGGAAAGAACAGCTTTTCTCTGAGCCCCTGGACAAAACGAGTACTTCACCCATGCAGTGCAGGCACAGCCCCACTGCATGGGAAAATAAAAGTTTTGACCGGAGCTCTGCTTTAAATGTTTACAAAAAAAGGTATGTCAGCCGATACAACAAAATACTACCCATAAAGCTGTACAGTATATCAAACATATCTATAAACAATATACCTATGATATAAATAAATACGGGATTACTGTAAACCTTCTACTTCCTGAAGAAAGAAAACTTGAAACTGAAGTATCATTGGTAGAATTAAATGTAAGACAGTTAAAAGAGCTTGAACTCAAAGCGGAGTTCCAGCTAAAAAAAATAAAAGTCAGCAGCTACAAAAACTGTAGCTGCTAACTTTTAAAATACAGCCACTTACCTGTCTCTTGTTCCAGCGGTGTCTTCACCACCGCTGGTTTCACTGGCCATCTTCTCTCAATTGGCACAGGCATTTTCAGTGTGGGCACTCAGCTGTGACAGTTTGTGGCTTCACTGCCGGGTACCCACTGCGCATGCATGAGAAACACTGCGCTTTGCGAATGGCCCTCAGTCTTCTGGGACCTGTCATGTGCCTCAGAAGTCTACGGGGAGGGAGGGGGGGAGAACAACTTCCACTTCCGAAGAAAGCAGCAGAAGTGGGAGCGGGTACCTGTCAAAATTGGGTACCTGCTCTCCCCCTGCTCCCAAAAGGTGCCAATCCTTAATCAATCTTACTAAACAACCTGCAAAGCAGTAATTGTACAGACTACACCCTTCAATATTAAGAATCTACAGTGACAACCTCTATTTAGAGTAAAGTTCACTGATACAATAATTGTTTCAATGGCAGGAGCAGCAAGAATCTAAAGACCATTCATTTAGGAGTGTAGATGATAAGAGTAGACCTAGCCTGGCCTATTCAAAGTAAAGTGACATTGTCTATGAAAAGGCCTCAACTCAACCCACTGCTACTTGCCAGTGTTCTCCAGTCCTCTTCCTCTGTGTCAACTGGCTCCAAAATACCCCATATTGACTGATGTCTAGAAGGAGCAGTGACATCACCCCTTTGCCTTGTAGAAGTGCCTAGGCCTAGCAATTGGCTGCTAGATCTAAGCATTGTCACATATGAGGAGGTCCCATGCTTCCCCATAGCTGAAAGCACCTGGTATTTTGTGCTAGTGGAAGCAGAGGAAGGTGTGCCAGGAGATCACTGAAGAGGTATAAGTGTTTGGACACTAAATGGGCACATTGACAGGGTCTCTATAATAGCTGTTGAATAGAGGGGTCCTTCCTAACTTTCCCCATGTGATAATAAAGAAATACCCATAGCTAAGGAGCTGGACATAATTTAAAGGATTACACCTCACTGATTTGGGTTGTGGGGAGTTAGGTAAAAAAAATTGGAAGCATACTTAGTCGAGTAATCGCTTCAGTCTGCTATTAGCTGCATAATAAACTGTAATTACATGCGTTTACACTGCATTTTGGTATGTAGCCTTCTATTCTTTTAGTCCTTTACTGTTTGAAATATTATACACTTACAAAGTGCAATCTGATTATTGCAACATCTTCAAGAAGTGTCGGAAATCCTCCCTGTCAGCATTCTAAGGCCCTGTGTGTGCAGGCTTTTGTTCACTTCATATTTTACATTCTCATTCAAGTCCATGGGAATGCAAAAGATACTTAAGAACTCAGATAAAAATGTTTGTCATTTTATTTATCGTATATAGCACTTGGTTCCATTCTGATGGTGGCCCCATTGTCCCCTGAGCACACTTTTATATGCTGGATTTAGCTCCATCCCCTTTTAATGGCCAGGTTATGGGCGTTCCTGTGGGGGGAGGTACAGCTAACACAGAGCCCCTGTGATCTGTCACTTTTATGAATGAACAATCAGCTGTGTTTGTAATAATAGTAAAAGTCCACTTAGAGCTGCGGCTCTGTGTGTCTATCTGTGGCTGCTTTTACACATGCACAGCCCCTTTATGATCAGTGATGTTAGAAATGGAGCCATGTATAACAGTGCCTAACAGTGCTAACTGCTCACCCATAAAGATGAACGATCACTTGCACTGCAATGCTGTTTGATCCATAGGCTGGGCTATGTATGTGTAAAAGCAGCCACAAATAAAAACATAGCACTGAATGGCAGCGCTGTTCTCCATGGCAGCCCCTGCTCCCTGTGACAAGAGATGTAAATCACAAAACCTAACTCTCCTAACAGTGTTGTTGAACAAGGAGGGAAGCTGTCCAACAAGCTGCTTAGCACATGGGAGACGAATTTGAATGGGACCAAGTACTATATGCACTTGGTCAGTGAGGAAATAAATACAATTTAAAAAATTGTAATAAGACTTCTTCTTTAAATCAGGTCAAATGGCAGTTCAAATGCACTTGTAACTGACTTCCTAACAAGTTGCTGACCACCCTACAGCAGTCACTCTGTATACATACAGTTGTGTTCAAAATAATAGCAGTGTGTTGA
The DNA here is from genome assembly GCF_062004578.1 of Staurois parvus. Lineage (NCBI taxonomy): Eukaryota > Metazoa > Chordata > Amphibia > Anura > Ranidae > Staurois > Staurois parvus. Next base: position 5,128,637 of record NW_028317941.1, read on the forward strand.
AAAAAGTGAATAAAGCTCAAAATCCTTCTAATAGCTTTTATTTCCATACACACAAATGCATTGGGAACACTACACATTCTTTTCCAAATCAAAACATGTAGAAAAATATATCAAATTTGTGTTGTTCCTCTAAAAAAATTTAAGAAAAGTGAATATTAGACTGTTCAAAAAAATAGCAGTGTTTGTATTCTTCTTTACAAACTCAAACATTCACTATATAAACTGAAAAATGTTTGAAGATTTTGCTTTCCTTTGAATCACTTAATTAATATTTAGTTGGATAGCCACTGTTTCTGAGAACTGCTGTACATCTGTGTTGCATGGAGTCAACCAACTTCTGGCACCTGTGAACAGGTATTCCAGCCCAGGATGATTGGACTACATTCCACAGTTCTTCTCTATTTCTTGGTTTTGCCTCAGAAACTGCATTTTTGATGTCACCCCACAAGTTTTCTATTGGATTAAGATCCGAGGATTGGGCTGGCCACTCCATAACGTCAATCTTGTTGGTCTTGAACCAAGATGTTGCATGTTTACTGGTGTGTTTGGAGTCGTTGTCTTGTAACACCCATTTCAAGGGCATTTCCTCTTCAGCATAAGGCAGCATGACCTCTTCAAGTATTCTGATGTATTCAAACTGATCCATGATCCCTGGTATGCGATAAATAGGCCCAACACCGTAGTATAAGAAACATGCCCATATCATGATGATTGCGCAGCCATGCTTCACTGTCTTCACAGCGTACTGTGGCTTGAATTCAGTGTTTGGGGGTCGTCTGACAAACTGTCTCTGGCCACTAGACCCAAAAAGAACAATCTTACTTTCATCAGTCCACAAAATGTTGCGCCATTTCTCTTTAGGCCAGTCAATGTGCAAATTGTAACCTCTTCAGCACGTTTTTTCTTTCAACAGTGGGACTTTGCGGGGGCTTCTTGCAGATATCTTGGCTTCACATAGGTGTCTTCTAGTTGTAACAGTACTCACAGGTAACTTTAGACCTTCTTTGATCTTCCTGGAGCTGATTGTTGGCTGAGTCCTTGCCATTTTGGCTATTCTTCTATCCATTTGAATGGTAGTTTTTTGCTTTCTTCCACGTCTTTCAGGTTTTGGTTTCCATTTTAAAGCATTTGCGATCATTTTAGCTGAGCAGCCTATCATTTTCTGCACTTCTTTATATGTTTTCCCCTCTCCAATCAACTTTTTAATTAAGGTACGCTGCTCTGAGCAATGTCTGGAACGACCTATTTTCCTCAGAATTTCAGAGAGAAATGCACTGTAACCAGCATATACAACATTTGCTGCCTTCCTTACTTAAATAAGGGCAATAATTGCCACCTGTTCTTCAAAGAATGAATGACCTCACCAATAGAACTCCACACTGCTATTATTTTGCACATGCCCCTTTCAATTAGTGATTCAATTACACAGAATCAGCAGCATGCATGTCATGACTGTTGGTTCTGTTGGATTTCTATTACTCTACTACACCTGCTAGTAAATTATTTGCCATGTAGAAATATCATTTCTACCAAAAACAGTGATTGATCAGGTTAGTGATGTCTGACTGCTATTATTTTGAACACAACTGTATATGTGATTCTGCACTTCCAGATAGGGGGCGCGGACATGTGCTGCCGGTACACCGCTTCTGCTGTGATTAGTCACAGCATAAGCCGATCAGCGGATGGATAGATGATGGCCGGCAGAGCTCCGTCCTGTCAGCGGGGTTGTGCTGGATTTTCTTTCCATGCAAAGCAGTGAATAAAATCCAGCACATTTCTTAGTAAAAGCACCGAAAAGTAAGCACAAACACACTGGTTAGGGACACAGTTGATCACCCTAGATGTTTAAACCCTTCCCAGCCAGTGTCATTAGTACACCGACAGTGTATATTTCTAGCACTGATCACTGTTTTAGTGTCACTGGTTCCCACAAAGTATCAGTTAGTGTCAATTAGTGCCATCTTGTCCACTGTAATATCGCAGTCCCACTATAAGGCACTGATCACCACCATTACTAGTATAAAATAACTAAATAAATAAAAATTTGAGTATACACTCACTGGCCACTTTACTAGGTACACCTGTTCAATTGCTTGGTAACACAAATTGCTAATCAGCCAATCACATGGCAGCAACTCAATGCATGTAGGCATCTGGATGTGGTAAAGACGATTTGCTGATGTTCAAACTGAGCATCAGAATGGGGAAGAAAGGAGATGTAAGTGATTTTGAATGTGACATGGTTTATTGATGCGTGACGGGCTGACCAGAGTATTTAAAAAACTGTTGATCTACTGGTATTTTCACGCACAACCATCTTTAGGGTTTACAGAGGATGGTCCGAAAAAGAGAAAATATCCAATAAGTGGCAGCTGTGTGGAAAAAATGCCTTGTTGATGTCAGAGATCAGGGGAGAATGGGCATGCGACTTCAGCTGTGACATTCAGATGGTAGGGTGCAAACAACATGAAAAGCATGGATCCATCCTGCCTTGTATCGTATTGTAATGGTGTGGGGGATATTTTCTTGGCACTAGCAAGGTGTACTTAATAAAGTGGCCAGTGATTGTGTATCCCACAGTTTGTAGTTTGCGCAAACCAATCAATATACGCTTATGGGGATTTTTTACCAAAAATATGTAGCAGAATACATATTGACCTAAATTTATGACATTTTATTTTTTACATTTATATTTTTTATTGGAAATTTTTTATATAAGTAAAAATATTGTTTTTTTTTTCAAAGGTGTGGGTTATTTTTGTTTTATAGCACAAAAAATAAAAAGCACAATGGTGATCAAATGCCACCAAAATAAATCTCTATATGTGGGAAAAAAATTACATCAATTTCATTTATGTACAGTGTTGCAGGGTCGTGCAATTGTCAGTTAAAGTAACACAGTGCCAAGTGGCAAAAAAAAAATGGCCTGGTCATGAAGGGGGGTAAATCTTCCGGAAGTCAATCAAAGAAGTGTTTCAAACTGATGTTGAATTGATGGCACCATGGACACAAGACCAAAGCCCATCCACATTGGGCCTTAGGGAGATATGTGTCGATAGCCAACTTGATGCTGAAATCAATGATACCATACTTTTGCAGAAACAGATCATTACTTTGTCTAACAATGTAAATCAACATACCAACATATTATTGTCTTAATATCATGGGGCTAGCTCAGAATACATAAATAATGTCAGTCTTTTGCAATGTCTCTGACACCAGCTTTACCATGTACTATTTGTATTTGCTTCCTTACTGGAACCAGTTGTTTTTATAAGTATCCTAAATCTCTATAGTGTTGACAATATCCTGTATACAGTTTAGGGATGTCCCTCTATTTCTAGGTTATGTAAGAGGAAGGGTGGGATTATCATCCAGTAAAACATCCTTTTTAAGCTGCTAACACGTCATGTGTTGTAGGAAAGTTCTGATGTTATTTTTGTACTCCTCTTTTTAATCTGACTAAGCTAAGTACCTACGATTCTCATTAGTCACATCATACGACGGTCCCAATGTGGTGGCAGCACTCACCTGAATGAAGGCAGGATACTGTCATAGTAATACCATGTGGCTGTGAGGTAGGACCGACTCACATCTGTAGAATAGAGACGCCAGGCAGCCTTTAAAATAGAGAACAAACCTTTCTGTCAGTCACCACACTACTGAGTTATATAATACAAATATTAGGTATAAATCAAACATAAATCAATTTAACAATGCTATATAAAACAAGCACATTACTACCCTTAAATAAAATGTACAGTATCCTTCACTTTCAATAAATGTTATTGAAATACATTTGTAAGAGATACATTGGTTGTCATGTGTACGGATAAACGCTTGATAAGTCAAAGACTTATCAAGTCAAGAGCGGTAATACATCATAATACAGCTAACTTCTGCAAAAGGTATAAACTGTTTCCAAGCCTTCGCTATAGTTTGTTTCACTGCCAGCAACACATATGTAGCCAGTTTAAACTGGTATTTATTGAGGCCCTGAGGTTTCAGATGTAGTAGGACATGCCACGGGTCCCTTGGGAAGAGAAAGGTTAATAACGAGCATAGAAGTTTAAGGACTTTTGTCAAGAACATAGGACATGTCCACCAAATATGGAAAACATCTCACAGAGTGAAACACCCCCTGAATCAGGTGCCAGGGGTAGAAGGATGGAAATATGTTAGGCGGGACAGAACAAGATACCACCTCATGACCATTTTGCAGGCTGATTCCATGGTGAGGATATTAATGGAGCAAGAGGTCAGTGTGGTCCAGATTTGTGACCAGCAGCCCCTGTCTTTGACACTTTTAAGATCTCTTTCCCACCGGGAAACATAACTGTATTAGGGTTTTGGAGATTATTCAACTGAGTAAAGGGAAGATATAGGTTTAGGGGACAAAGGTGTCTGATGACAAATATGTTCGAACAGCAAAAATTGGGTCGTTGGGTCTTTATCAGCAAGCACTGAGGTTAACCAGTGTTTGGTTTGTAGGAATTGGAAAAGTTCAGTGTGAGGGGCTTGGTATTTATTCCTAATTTCCACCTAGGTGTAAATAGAGGAACCAATGAGGAATGAGTGGACACAGTAAAGTATGTGGAAGATCCACCAATGGAAAGCACTAGGAGATTCCAGGCCTGGTAAAAAAAAGTGGGTTGCCCAAAAGGGGGAAAAGTGGCAAATGGGGGGAAATTAGGCAAAATATACAATATCTTTAATGCATTTATATATATTTGTGAGAGCATCTTATTAATATATGCTAATGCTTTAAAAATCTTGTTCCTTTGTATAATATGCAATTATATATGTTCCTAGCAGTTACATTTGTTCGAAACATACACAGATTCTGCTTCTTGCTTTGCAGCGCCACTCAACAGTTGTTCTTTACTGCTCCTTCTACAAAAGTCAAATTGAAAACAATACAAAACAACTAGAGCAATAGCGCAGATTAGTTGGTTTGCACCGTAAGGTTCCAACTATATAAACTTAGGTGCCAACCCCCACCTAATGGGGATCATTTACTAAAACTGCATGGTGCAAAATCCAGTGCAGCTCTGCATAGAAGAAACCAATCAGCTTCCAGGTTTTATTGTCAAATCTCAACTGAACAAGCTGAAGTTAGAAGCCTTCTGCCTACCATGCTCAGCTGCACCAGATTCTGAGTGCTCTCATTTTAGTAAATCTACTTCTTTAAAGAAACAAACAGCACAGTGATGCTAGATCATCCAAATATGTATCTCTCCTAGTGACAAATTCTTGGTCACCTAATCACCAAACATCCCAAATATGTGATGAGATTGAACCTCTCAGCAATGAGGCAATCATTTATGAATCAAACAAAGTATATGTATTACACATGTACACATATACATGTGAAAACAGTGTTTTAATGTTACAGCTTAGTTTGTTAAAGGAAGTTGAAAAATAACAGATTTACTGGCAGGATCACCAGGTTAAAATACAGGGAAAAAAAGCCTAAAAAATAAATTAATGCAACCACCATATCTAAGAATTAGTAAGCTGCAATATATGACATTTTTTTTTATTCATTACCACTTTAATGCAATGGACATGAAAATGCAAAATAGCTCACATGAATGTACATACGTGGTAACACATTACAACTTATTGCACCAGTGCTAAGGGGCCCTTACCTTACCTTGACTGTAAATGCTGAATACAGATCTCAATGGAATTTCTGCTGTAGCTTTTAATACACTTTCGGCAGGCTTAAGCAAGCTTCGGCATTGCCAGAATATTACCAAAACATTCTGAAGACTGATAAAAGCTTGTAGGTAACATAGTGCAAGGGTCCGAGGTGGTAATGTACATAGTGCAGGGGTTTGGGGTGGTTAACCTACATAGTACAGGCGTCTGTGGTGGGTAACGTACATAGTGCAAGGGTCCAAGGTGGGTAACATACATAGGGCAGGGGTCTGGGGTAGGCAACATATATATTGCACACATCCGGGGTGGGTAATGTACATAGTAGTGGGGTCCAGGGTGAGTAAAGTACATAATATACACACATACATACTCATACACACATACAAAGTGCAAACATACACAATCACAGAGTAGTATTGTTGGCATCTTCAGTTCCCATGTTTCAACTCCCACTGGCTGCTTATATGCTTCCTCCCTGGGGCAGCTCGCCCCTAGCCTGTCCAATTTTGCTTCTGCACAATTCCCCCTCCTTTCCCTCCCACCTCTAAACTCGCAACAGTTTAAATCTCAGAATTAGGAATTCTGAAAATGTAACGATTCTGGTAATGATCCAGAAACCAGGGCAAAATTCCACATGCAAAGTTCCCAGGTATTAGTGTAGGGATTGTAGGCAGTGGTCTTTTAATAAATACTGTATGCAAACCCTTACTGAAAGTCCATTAGATAGCAAATGCACTGTACCTTGGGGGATTTCAGGGTGGAGAGAAGGAAGGATTTTTATATTTTGATGCTGCTTATGTACTGAAGATTTTTTACAGCCTCTTCCTGTCCACATGTACTACAGTCATAGCAGGCTGCAGGTGTTTATTCACAGGGCATATTCCCTATTTGTTTCTGGGTGCATTTTTAAGGCCTTTTTTGTAAAAACTGTGTAATATTTCTGGGTATTATGAATGAGCACAGAAGCTTATTTTTTCCTTTGGGAGAGCATGGCACAGGGTGATTTACAGGACAGAAGATTTTGGGACATGGGGCAGTGTTGTCACCTTAATATCATTATTGCTAGATGTTAGCTTACATAAGATTCCTGTGATTGGATTTACTTCTACTATAACAAACTACTTCAACAAACTGCTTGAGTACTTCAAATTGCACTGCTGGGGTACATTTTCGTATGAGCCCTGTCTGTGTCCACAGACCTGTACTCCTAAAAATTCTTTTAAGGACCAATATCTGTCCACAACAACTGATTGTTACTTCAACTGTCAACACCTTAGCCACTTTTTAACTTAACTTTATCTTCTACAGTATCTTCTTTCTTGTACAAAAACCCCTAACTGTGCTCTTTGTAGTAAATATGCACCTGTAATTGCTAGTTAGAGTAGTCCAGCTGCTGGTAAATTTGGAACTGCTGTGTCATCTGTGGTCTGTTAATTCTTGTAGTAAAACTCCTACATGTGCTCTTTGTCTCTACTGCATTTCAGACAATTCTCCCTGGTTACAAATTCCCTGCGGCTGGCAATTTTTTTAAATTTTAACTTTTAGCTTGGGTGGTTAAAGCACATCAGCCAGTTGTTACTGACACTCCATTTTAGAGTTTAAGAGTACCTTTTTTTTTTAAGCAGCTCATTCCACCCCCCAACCCATGCATAGATGGCCCTGTCTGACATGGCACAAGCTGAAGAGCAGGCTAAACCTCAAGGTGCATTATGGGCCACCTTCAGCCAGTGGTACATCCTTGAGACCCAGTAGTTCATAGATATAATCACTATCTTTCACGTCTTTTTGTTGCGTGCTTGACCAGTGCAGGAAAAGCCTTACAAGTATAAAATATATACCTACTGTCCCGGATCCCCCACACGCCACGTCCACAGCGACTAGCTAACCGAGGCACGCACGTGCGGCCGTGACAGGGGGTATGAGGGAGTAAAGAGGACTTAACTTTGAATATATAAAACCATATATAAAATCAGCCATGATACCCTTTCACAGCCCGCACTACCTTTGGCCACCACCAGATGGAGACTCCACTCCAATCCAGCTGGTCAACCACACACTGGCAGATATAAATCTTATATACAATCTGGTGCACTGATTAGAGTTGAGGACCAGCTTAGTGATTACACCCTTCTAAGGTCCCTCCAGCTACCTACAGCTTGAACCCTGGTGTTAATCACTCTTCTACTGTCCACACCCCCCCCACACAAGACACACCACAAAAGGCAGCCTGCCACCACCCAACAGTTTATTCGCAGAACGGTCTGATGGGACACCCCACACACACACAGATCTCCATCTGGCATATCTTTTACCTTTGCAATCTGCATACAATCTGCCCACACACAGTGCAATTGCATACAGATTGGCAATGAGCTTGACCGAACATTTAAAGGCACTAAAATACAATACAATCTAATCCAATCTAATCTCTCCAATCTAATCTCTCCGAAGATATGAGCACATGCTTACACAGAAGTCACTAATTAATTTTAAGATTTAATTTCCCGAAAGTGGGCAGTGCATAAAATATCTACAAAATATAAAAAGTTACAGAAATACAAAAAATACAAGAAGACACACAAATGACTATTCACTATAAAATAAAAAGGGAATAAAACAGAATAAAACTTTTACCAAGATCTATCCTGCGGCCGGAGCAAGTCAGAGCGTCAGCAATCCGTCAGTCAAATCAAACTGGCTCCATACGAATCACAAATGTCCCAATGCCGGGTACTCCTTTTATGGGGATATGGACGTAGGTGGGACATTAGTCCTTGGCCATTTGACCATGGGGGTCTGCTCCTGTACCGGCCCACAGGATGTTCTGGATGCTGACCTGCCCAAGTTCAATCGGACTAAGACCGGCTTGAAACACCAAGTCGGGGATTGGATTTCCTACACCAGCACATCAGTCCGATCGCAACAGTACCAAACACCATTCGACTGTCGCAATCCAGCGCCACCTAGCCATTTCCTTCATTTTCCTGTCCTTCTACCTAAGCCACCAATATGGTTTTTATGTGCCAATGTAGCCTACAGAATGCCCTACAAGAAGGGAGCATTTCCATCTCTCTGCAACTAATATTTTAGCTTTTATGAGAGATGAAACATACCCCTTTTGATGTATGGATATACTTTTTAGCTCCCCCAGACAGATCGAGCCCCCTGCTGTCATGAAGCCGAAATGTCTGGCGCCACTTCCTTTAAATTGGTTTCACCAGAAGGTGACAACCTTATTAACACAAAGGTGTCACATCCCTGAAGCTGGGCTTTTCAGCCTAATTGATGCCAATTGATGACCCCTGTCTGAGTACCTCATTTCCCCAATGACAAGGACTGAATACATCCTTAATGACAATGGAATGTCCCTACAGTTACGATTACATATTGCTACAGATTGCATCCTATCTACTCAAATCTGTACATTTAAGTCACATGTACATTACATCATGTCACATGTACGTTACACCTACATGTTTCTGCCCTTTCTATCTTGTTTTAGGGACCGTTGGTTTCTCATTCCTTGTTTAAAAAGACCTAATCTGATTCTCTCTGCACTTTAGAAATAGCTTTTTTTTAAACTATTACTTGAAGCCATCACCTCTGCCATTACCTGAGCTGACAGCCTTATCTTGCAAGGAATAATTATTTTTATTTTTGCATGAGGCCTGGGAGTTCCTATTTTATAAAGATTGTGCCCAGTTTGTGTTGCTGTCCTTGCCCAGGGTTGCTTTACCAGGGCAGGGACACACTTAAAAGGAAACAAATATAACATTTAAAATATATTTAAAAAAATAGTAAAAATATAAATAGTTAAATGTATACCAACTACAACCAAAGAAGATTTGAAGAAGGGCAGCCTATGGCCGTAGGATTCTATGCTTATCTTTTTTTGTTGCCTGCCATTCCCCCTGGCTGTATCATTTCTCCCATCTATTTTCTGCTATCTGCCCTTCCCCTACATTGTAGAAGGGTGGGAGGCCTTTGTAATTTATGCATAGGGAAAAGGTAGCATACAGGCCTACAACTGTCTTTTTTATAAAGGTAGTAACCAGTTTGCATCATTGTTCCTGCCCATGTTTTTTACCCAGGACAGGGACAATCTTACAAGAAAACAAAATGTAAAATGTAAACAAAAAGTTTTTAAAAATTGTGCAAATATGGAAATTAAAAATGCATATACTAAAAGTGCAAACACAACATCCAGTCTATGACAGTTGAAGTCCACCTACAGACTGCCTCTCTGATATGTCTGACCACCGAAGCAAGACTTTTGCAAGAAAAGACAGCCTATGGGTGTATTGCTGCTGCCTGCCCTGTTTGTACAGGTTAGCGCATCCATTTAATGCCGCCTGCCTTTCCTCCTGAGTTGTGGAAGGGTCGGTAGCTTTTCTGAGTTCTGCATAGGGACAAGCTTGTGTATAGACATAGAACTTTCTTTGTTATAAAGCTAGTACCCAGTTTGCAAAGCCATCCCTGCCTGTGTTTACTTCACTAGGGCAGGGATGGTTTTACAAGAAAAAAATAAAAAAACAAATGATAAATATGATATAGTCATCCCCCATGCGCTTGATTCAAAGAAATGGTGTATTTCTTATGTTACCCTCATGTCAAAAGGAGAGCAACCTACCTGCTTTATGATATTTTTTCAAACTTTTTTTGCATTGGTACATGTCCTCTACAGCAGTGACCATCTCGCCATTTTTTTTAATACATTTTTTTAAAATAAATTCTTGCCTATTAGTTTTAAAAATGGCTAAAATGTATTTCCATGATTTGCCCCCTATAGACTTTCCTTTAGGTTCGATTTCGAGCTTGATATTTTTTGTGCACAAACCTCCAAGGAACCAAACCCAGGCACATTAGCTCATCCCTAATGACTACAAATTATCATTGCAAAAATATTATAATGATTATTATAATTATTATTAAGCAACCAAATTGTACAGAGGATGTGCATATGAAAAAATACTGTATGTGTCCCCACCTTTTTGCTCTAAATTTTTGGCTGTCAATTAAAGAAAAATGTAAACCCTGTCACAAACCAGGAGTCTGCAACCTATATTTCCATTCTCACATGCTTACTTTAATTGATTCTGAGGATGCACGTTGGTGTATAGTATGTGAACAAGGCAATACAAATAAAGTTGCATCCCAAAAAAAACTGTGGGGAGGTTCAGTGAACCACAGGCTTTTGGAACTCTTATTTGGGGTTGAAATAAATCTGCTTCCCACGCTGGCATTCTGCAAAGTATGTTTATTTTAGTAGCCATCAATTCCACTTTTTAAATATCTCTAGTCATTCCCAAAGAGCAAAGTTACTATACTGTTTGTGAAATCTGTGGTTAATAAAATATTATACATGTAAAACTATGAACAGAACTTTTATGTTCATAAATTTCCCTTTCAGTGTATTGCCCAGAAAAAAAGAATGACAAACTACTAAGGCATGAATCATTATTATTCAGATAATATGGTTTTTGCATCATATATACAGTATAGTTATAGTAAATTGCATTCTAAACAGTATTTGACAACAAATCTAATAGCCTATTAGCAGTCTAGCAAACACTGACTTGTTTATTGAATAAAAAATAATTTTTAGCATCAGCGTGCAAATAATTGAAGTTATTATTGCAATGTTTACCTTGACTACTTTGTGACTTTTACATTCTTACATTCTTGCATTTTCTTATTTCAGTTATTTTATTTAACGTAAAGCTTTGTAGATCAAATAGATTTGTATATTAGCCACTTGAAGTAAGGCAGGTATGCCAATACAAGGATCCTGCCTATCTGCTCAACAATAGTTGAGATAAAATATCAGCCACATGGGGAGGGCATTTTTTCAGTGAGTTAACTCATATATTTGCATTGTGAGAAAAAGCAGTACAACCATTACAAAGAACTGCAAAGCAAAATAGAGAACCAAAGTATGCTATAAGCAGATATGGCTGCCCCCATGTACATATATGTACAAAGTATTCAAAGAAACAAGGTTTACAAAACATTAATAAACATCGATAACATTTTTGTAAAGCTTCTCTACATCTGCTATCTAAAATAACATTAAAAGAACATATATTTTCACATATGAACTGTGTCTGGGACCACCTGTTCTAAGTAGTCCAAGTAGTCCAGTTCAGTTTCTTAGGCCCCTGTCTGTGAGTGCACCACAGGGCTCTTTTCTTGGACCCCTCTCCTTTTCATCTATATTCATGGTCTTCACCAACCGGTTAGCTCATTGAGCTTTAAATATCAGTTCTATTCAGATTGTACTCAAATCTATTTTTCTAACCTCACTTCATGATCATCTCTTGTTCCTGACTGTCTACCTTTCATTGGTTGAGATTTAAAAAGCATAAAAGTAAAAGTATGTGTGATAATGTCTTACGGCGCCCGTCAAAAAAAGAGGAATTCTAATTGAAATAAGAGGCGTTGTATCCTCTACTCTTCATGATTCCATTCCCGATCCAGAGGGTAGATTTATCACTAGTTTTGTAAAGCGCTGTGCAAACTGTTGGCGCTATATAAATCCTGTATAATAATAATAATAATTATGATCTGTACTATTAATGCTAAACCCTTTACATTTGTGTCTGTATATGCCCCAGAATCGCAGCAAATGAGATACTTTCATAAGCTTTTCAAACAGATCTCTAAAGTGCGACAAGGTAATCGGCTTATATGTGGAGACTTCGTGGAACACTATGGAACACATATGGGTGGATAAGTAATTTTACCCGGTGCAGTCAAGAAGTAGTGCAGTGCAGTGGAGACATTTCAAAGTGTGATATAGAAGGAATTAATGTAATTAAAAGATAGAACTATGGCTGCACCCTCCCCCCGCATGGATAATCTTAACTGCTCAGAGCGACAAGCTTTAAAAAAACGCAAAAACATTGTCATCTGTGAAGCGGATAAGGGGGTGCTGTAGTCATTCTTTCATCTACAGACTACAAAGCTGAAGCCCTTAGACACCTTAACTTACTGCCTTCTGAAGAGCGACCCTACCAAAGTCTTCAAACACCAATTATCACATCTCTTAGATCAGGGTAGAGATCTAGGTGTGATATCTTTGAAATTAGCGGAGAATTTGATGGTGGAGCATCCAGTTGTGCCGGTGTTCCACCATCTACCCAAAATATATAAAGGAGATGTCCCGGTGATAGGAAGACCAATAGTAGCTGTCATTGGTTCTCTCTCTGAAAGGCTAGGGGAGTGGGTGGACCAATTTTTACAAACTCTTGTAAGACTACCAGGGTATGTAAAGGACACTTCATCAATACTACTACAGGCACAGGATACAGAATGGCAGGATAACTTTACATGGATTACAATGGATGTAAAATCCCTTTATTCTAACATTCCTCATCACTTATCCATAGAAGCTCTTAAATATCACCTGTCCCATTATGCAAACTATGATCCAGTGGTAAAGGAATATTTAGTACATGTTTATTTTTTATTGGAGCACAATTTTTTTATTTTTGACAGAGCTTTTTACTTACAATGCCAGTGAGTTTCCATGGGTGCCCAATTCTCACCCTCAATGGCCAATTTATATTTGGGTTGGTGGGAGGAACTTTTCCTTTTTTTCAATCTTAACCCTCACAAACGACATATTTCATGGTACACTAGGTTCATAAACAATATGACCCTTATATGGAACCATACTGACACCTCTTTGATGCAATTTGCCAAATGTGTTAATAATAATGATCTAAATCTTAAATTTTCATATGAAACTGGGAAAATCTCTATAAATTTTCTTGATGTGACCCTGACAGGTGATGTTAAAACAGGCAAGGTGTCTACACAAACTGTCCATATGCCAACTGCAGGAAATTCACTCCTGGCTTCTAGTTGTTACTCTAAACACACCATTTAAGCCATTCCGGAGGGTGAATTACTAGAGCCAGGAGGAATTGCTCTACTATGGATATATATGAAAAAGAATGCACAGTGATTTCAAATAGACTTCGAGATCGTGGTTACAAGAGTTGGCTTTGAGATTGTGGTTACAAGAGTTGGCATATTGATAGGGCAAAACATTTAGCCTCCAGTAGATAAAGAGCCTCTCTACTTGATCATGCCCATAAGGTGACTAAAGATACAGTAAATAATCCTGTCACTTTTGTTACTACTTTCTCAAAAGAATAAAAACAAATTGTCAGCATCATCAAAAAGCGTTTGCCAATATTATTTGCTGAGGATCTTGCGTCCATCCTACAGGAGGGATGTCGCTTTTCTAATAGATGTTCCCGCACTTTGGGTAATATGTTGTCTCCCAGGTTTTTCTCTCCAAATCCCCTGATAAAACATGGCTTTCAACCACAGGATCATATTGTTGTGGTTGAAAGCACTACAAACGTCAAACCATCACTTCTAATACCACTGGGAAAACTTATCCCATATGAGAATACATAAACTGTGCCTTGACCTTTGCAATATATGTAATGGAATGCACAACTTGTGCACTTCACTATGTGGGATGCACGATCAGACCTCTATGAGTTAGGATAGCAGAGAATTATAATGACACAAGCAACCCTAATGCAAAAAACATCTCCAATGTTTCCAAACACAGGGAGGTACATTTCACTAAAATGGGCTCTTTCAGAGTCAGCGGCTTAGAAAAGGTTACCAAACCAGTGAGAGGGGGCATATGCACCATATTTTATTGGAAAAAGAAACTAAATAGATTTTTTTCTTGCAGACTAGAATACCTGCAGGACCTAATCACAGGTAGGACAGGGATTTATTTCTTAACCATTTCAATACCGTGCAATTTTACACCTTCCTGCCCAGGCCATTTTTCACGTTTCAGCGCTCTCACAATTTGAATGACAATTGTGCGGTCATACAACATTGTACCCAAACTAAAATTGTATCATTTTCTTCACACAACTAGAGTTTTCTTTTGGTGGTATTTAATTTCCGCCGGGATTTTTATTTTTTGCTAAATTAACTAAAAAAGACCAAAAATTTTGAAAAAACCACGTTTTCTTTGTTTCTGTTATAAAAGTTTACAAATAAATAATTGTTCTTCATAAATTTAGGCCGAGATGTATTCTGCTACATGTCTTTGGTGAAAATAACCCAAATTAGGATGTATTATTTAGTTTGTAGGAAAGTTATAGAGTTCACAAACTATGGTATATATCTGAATATTGATCAATCCTGAAGTACTGACAGCCAATCTAATTTCTTGAGGTCCAAGAATGTCAGAACAGTACAGATATCCCCCAAATGACCCCTTTTTGCAGAGTAGACAGTCCGACGTACTTCATAAGAGGAATGGCGAGTTTTTTGAAGTTGTATTTTTTTTGTCATAATTTTTCGGAAAATAAAAAAATTAAAAAAATTATTTTCACTATTTTTTTTTTTTACATACTGTCACCAGTGCAGTACAGCATCATCATATAACTGGCATGGCGGTGAACAGGGATACTGACTGGTGACAGTATGAAAAAAAAATATATATATATATTTTTTTTTTTTATTATTTATAATTTTTTATTACATTTTTTTTATTTTTTTTTAAGATTTTTTTTTCATATTGTACTATGACCAAAGTAGTACAATGTTACCATAGTAACATTGTACTACTTTGGGGAAGTGATCAGTATTTTTTTTTTTACACAATTTGCTTATAGAATTACTTTGCTATAAGCAAGCATTTACCTGAATGAAATCGATTTCATGAAAACGAAAATGACCCTAAAAAATGTTGATTGGCTCTAGTTTCCATGATATATTCACCCATCTAATGACGTAAGCCATTCAAAATTATGATGCAACTTCAGCTGCATATTGCGCAATTGATACTGGTGACCAATAGAAAATTGCATGTATACTGAGATGATGCAATATTAGCCTTTAATTGCATCACTTCACTGCATAAAAGCTGCAGTATCTGTAGCTGATTGTAGTTCGACAGCGTCTTTACATTTCGTTTTATGCTTATATAGGCTACTCAGTAATGCCTCGAACTTGTGTGAATAAAGCAGATAATTTCTGCTATATCTGCAGTGAAATAACTTTTATCTCACAAAAAAGGAGGATAACAGGAATGATTAAGAAAGCCTACAACTTGTATTTTGGCTGCAAGATAGGAGACCAGGACAAGAGCTGGGCACCACATATATGCTGCAATTCTTGTGGGACGGCACTGGAGCAATGGTTGAATGGAAAAAAGGCATCTATGCCTTTCGTTGTGCCAATGATTTGGAGAGAGCCAACAGATCATGTTAGTAATTGTTACTTTTGTATGGTGCCTCCAATTGTAAAAGGGCTAAATAAGAAGAAAAAGTTATCTGTGCACTATCCAAATATTCCATCGGCAATACGTCCAGTTCCTCATGGAGAGGGGCTACTAATTCCTAAAACACCAGAATCCTTCGTGGTTGAGTCAAGTGAGGAAGAACCTGAAGCGTGTAGTCACGTGCAGTTGTAAGAGATAGCCCTTTCCTCGAATACAAGAGAAAAGCCAAGAGAAGCAAAACCGACACAAACTGAAGACAAAACTAGTGAGAATCCTAAGTATTAAAATGATTCAACTTAGCTTATGGCTATAATTTTTCTTGGTAATCCTATGCAATATATTATGCCATTTAGGCTTTGTTATGTAGTCAATATCACTTGCTTTATATTTGTGGAAAGACATCTATCTATATAATTATTGTGCATTATGTAGTCATTACGCCTATAGTAGAAAACTTTCCGTTTACAGAAAAACTAGAGCCAATTGACAAATTTCATTGTTATATTTGAACTCAGAATGTGAAATTCATTAAGAAATGGATCCTTTTGTTTCCAAAACTGGCAAAAAATAAAAATTTGTTGAACAATGTAATCTATTGAATTGCCTGATGAGTATGAGGAGGAGTCTCTTTATTAGATTCACTTATTTGGTATATATAAATGTAATGTCCTGACTTTATGGCTATGACTAAAGCTTACTGCTGAAACGTGTAAGTCATTTGAGATGCATATTTTACTTGTTCAATAAAGTTTACTTTTTGGGAAGATGAGTGTCAGCTATACCAATCCTCATTATTCAGTTGTATCTGTGCTGGGAAGACACACAGAGCTAGAGCACTGACATTCCACCTCCGTGGGGATTATTTCTGGGTGTAGCACCTACTTGTTCATACTTGCCCTCTGATGAAGTCCTATGGACACATATAAAATCTTCAATGGTAAAGGTTCAGTATCTTCCTACCCTTCTTTTAGAAGATCTCTGAAAACAGCTAAAGATAGGTAGTTTACCTATGAATGTTGAGTCATCACTGCTAGCATAGCAAGCTCTGTTTAGTCAATCAGGCATATCCACCAATACCCACCATATACGTATGCCAATGGTGGTGTTGAAAATCCATATACCTTACCTCTCCATTAAGAAATGGACAGACCAGGACATACAAGGGTAGAACACATAATGGATAACACCGTACTTAAACCCTTTCATAAACTGACCAGACAATATGGTATCCCTGCCACGGAATCCTACACATATCTGAGAATTTCCCAATTTTTGTGTTTTAACCCTTTACCAAATCTTCGTCTCTCCACTGTGATATGGAATCATTACAATTTACCCTCACCCTCCCAGAGCTGCCTTTAAGGAGGAGAAAAAGGGGCAGCTGCCCTGGGCCCATTCATTGCTGTCGGGCCCAAAGCAGCTGCCCCATACTTTCCAACTGTCCCAGTTTGTATTTCCTTGTCCCTTGAAGTCTTTGTTCCCGGGCTGTGTTCAGATATCACAGTGTGAAGTGTTGTGACTTATGCTGTCCAGGTCTGCCCTATTGCCATGTGAAGACAACTAGTGTGCAGACTGTGTCAGCATTCACATATAAATAACTGACATTCACATGTAAATAGCGGCAGCATTCATATTTTAATAGGGCCAACAATGTGGCATTCATACTGTATGTAAATAGCGGTCAGTGTCAAAACCTCCCTTTGTGGTCCCCCTTAAGTTGGTGGTCAGTGCAAATTCCCCCTTACATTGGCAGCCAGTGTAGAAATGTATTGGTTGTTCGTGTAAAATTCCCCATTCCATTAGTTGTCAGTGTAAATTCTTCATTACATTGGTGGTCAGTGCAAATTCCCCATTACATTGGTGGTCAGTGGAAATTTCCCTTTACATTGGTGTGAAGAGCAGAATTGCCCTTACATTGGTGATCAGTGTAAATTCCCCCTCATACTGGTCATCAGTGATATCCCCCCTAACATTGGTGGTCGGTGTAGAAATGTCACTACCCATCCCCATCCAGCACTGCCATTGATCCCATCCACCTCCAGCACTTCCACTCACCTCATTCCCCCAAGTACTGTCACTGATCCCGTCCCCCATCAGCACTGTCATTCATCCCATCTCCCCAGCACTACCACTTATCCCATCCTCCCCACCACTGCCACTGATCCCATAGTAATAGTGTTTAGTAACCTCTAGCAACCACTCAGTGAGCAGTGATGATGTGCAGTGACCTCTAGCAGCCAAACAGTGAACAGTAGTGATCTGCTGTAGACTCTAGCAACCAATCAGTGAGCAATAATGTTGCGCCCTAACCTCTAGTAACCAGTTAGCAGTGATAATGTGCAGTAACTTCTAGCAACCAATCAGTGAGCAGTAATGATGTGTAGTAACTTCTAGCAGCCAATGGGTGAGTGGTAATGATGTGTAGTTACCTCTAGCAACCAAGCAGCAAGCAGAAATCATGTGCTGTAACCTCTAGCAACCAGTCCGTGAGTGGTAATAATATCCTGTAACCTCCAACAACAAATCGCAATAGCTGCCTAATCTGCTGCAGTAAACTCATTTTGAGTTTAACTGCTATTTATTGTATGTCTCAGAGCAGGCAGAGAGTGAATTTGCATGGGGGGTTGGGGGTCCAAGAAAAAGTTTACCCAGGGTCCTATCAATATTAAAGACGGCCCTGCACCCTCCATAAAAAAACTCTCTATTTTACAACATTCTTCACAACAAGCTAACCTTTTCTAAACCTGCCCCCCTACTAAAATGGGAGGAGGATCTACAAATTTCCATACCACAGTACAGTGGCTACATGCCTTCTAGTACATATCTTCCATTGCGTCAACCACTGGGAGTTCTCACAAAAAATTACTGCCCGATGGCTTCTCACACACTTCTGATTATCAAACTTCTACACTTCTATATCCCCTCTGTGCTGGCGCTACTGTGGACAAACTGGCAATCTATATTATATTCTCTGGTCATGCAAAAGTCTTACTAGTCTCTGGAACCAAGTATTTCATCTCAATCCTCTGTTACTGGTATCTTGACTAAGCCTAATCCAGCCCTAGCCATCCTTGACTTAGAAATCGAGAACTTCCCGGCTAGCTACCAATCTATAGTCACACATATACTACTAGCAACTAGATTAGTTATAACTAGACACTGGTGGAAAGACTTAGTTCCAAATTTGTCTGAAGTGGTAGCCTCCGTTAAGATTTCTTATGAGTATGAAAGAATGTTGTCATTAAGACTAGTCTCCAAGACCAAATTTGATGATATCTGGAAACCATGGAATATATGGGTTAATACTTAAAAGTTTTCATTGCACTCTGGATTGTATGCTGTAGCAATCGTGCACACCGAGATGGACACGGTCATCCATCTTGTTAAGAATCTTCCATTTTGTACCATCTCTCACTCCCATAATCAGCTTTCCTCACCCCCCCTCCCTCTCTGTTGAGTGACATGTGGTCTGTTTGATGCAGATCACAGGCAGCACACTCCATGGGAGGGCGTCTTGGCTATAAATCCCACTGGGGCCTAGTTGTCTGTTAACTTCGCAATCTAGGCTCGTAAAGCCATAAACCAAGTCCTTCACTGAGTTCAAAGGACATTCCGGGGGGGGGGGGTCGTAAAAACAGACTTTTAAAAACTCACTTTTTCATATAAGTGATATCTTCAAATAGGACATAATTACACAAACATGGAGCACATATTCAGACGGCTGACGTTAAGACAAGATATTACACCCTCTATCTGACATATATAGGAAAGCGGAGAGCAGAAAGTTATATCTCCTGAGCCATTCAAGTAGATATGTCATGTTTCATATCTAACCGGTCCGCAGATGCGGCTGCATATTAATCTACTCGTGGATAGAGAGTTGTATGTCTCCAGGGTAAGTTATGAACCATAATATAATTTGTGCAGGTTTTGGTCATAGCCTGAGGTCCCTGCCTACACACCCCCCTCCCCAAATGAGGTGATTGGTTGCAGGGAGATACCCCGTGGAGTTGCTAGAAAAAGCTAAACTAGGCTGAGTGAGCTGTGTGTAAGAGTTGAAGATTCTCCCTTTAACATCTGAACTGACAGTGGGAGATAAGAAATCCTTTTGGCTCATGAAACTTGAAGCTGCTTAACCCAAGGCTTTTTGGCAAGTACTTTATCTACCTAAACTTCTTTCTGTTATCTCTTTGCTGTGCTATTGTTCTCTGTATATATATGTATATACAGTGGGGATCGAAAGTTTGGGCACCCCAGCTAAAAATTTGTATTAATGTGCATAAAGAAGCCAAGGAAAGATGGAAAAATCTCCAAAAGGCATCAAATTACAGATTAGACATTCTTATAATATGTCAACAAAAGTTAGATTTTATTTCCATCATTTACACTTTCAAAATAACAGAAAACAAAAAAATGGCGTCTGCAAAAGTTTGGGCACCCTGCAGAGTTAATATCTTGTACTGCCCCCTTTGGCAAGTATCACAGCTTGTAAACGCTTTTTGTAGCCAGCCAAGAGTCTTTCAATTCTTGTTTGAGGTATCTTTGCCCATTCTTCCTTACAAAAGTCTTCCAGTTCTTTGAGATTTCTGGGCTGTCTGTCACGCACTGCTCTTTTAAGGTCTATCCATAGATTTTCAATTATGTTGAGGTCAGGAGATTGTGAAGGCCATGGCAAAACCTTCAGTTTACACCTCTTGATGTAATCCCCCGTGGATTTTGAGGTGTGTTTAGGATCATTATCCATTTGTAGAAGCCATCCTCTCTTTAACTTCAGCTTTTTCACAGATGGCATCAAGTTACCATCCAAAATTTGCTGAAATTTTATTGAATCCATTTTTCCTTCTACTCGTGAGATGTTCCCTGTGCCACTGGCTGCAACACAACCCCAAAGCATGATTGATCCAACCCCATGCTTAACAGTTGGACAGAGGTTCTTTTCATTAAATTCTGTGCCCCTTCTTCTCCAAACGTACCTTTGCTCATTCCGGCCAAAAAGTTCAATTTTAACCTCATCGGTCCACAGAACTTGTTTCCAAAATGCATCAGACTTGTCTATATGTTCATTTGCAAAGTTCAAACGATGATTTTTGTGGTGAGGACGTAACAGAGGTTTTCTTCTGATGACTCTTCCATGAAGACCATATTTGTACAAGTATCTCTTTATAGTGGAATAGTGTACCACAACTCCAGTGTCTGCCAGATCTTTCTGGAGGGATCGTGCAGTCAAACGTGGGTTTTGAATTGTTTTTCTCACAATCCTGCGAGCTGTTCTGTCTGATATTTTTCTTGGTCTTCCAGATCTTGCTTTAACTTCAACTGTTCCTGATGACTGCCATTTCTTAATTACATTCCGAACAGAGGATATTGACATCTGAAAACGCTTTGCTATCTTCTTATAGCCTTCTCCAGCTTTGTGAGCGTCAACTATTTTCAGTTTCAGTTTTCTAGACAACTGCTTAGAAGAACCCATGGTGCTGATTGTTGGGGCAAGGTCAGATGAGTCTGGGCATTTAAAACCTTTGAGATTGACATCACCTGGTCTTCCCAGACGATGATTGAGAACAATCTATGACACTGGCATGTCTCAGCTTTGCAAAGGGGGCAGTGCATGCTATAAATTCTGCAGGGTGCCCAAACTTTTGCAGACGCCCTTTTTTTGTTTTCTGTTATTTTGAAAGTGTAAATGATGGAAATAAAATCTAACTTTTGTTGACATATTATAAGAATGTCTAATCTGTAATTTGATGCCTTTTGGAGATTTTTCCATCTTTCCTTGGCTTCTATATGCACATTAATACAAATTTTTAGCTGGGGTGCCCAAACTTTCGATCCCCACTGTATATATATATTGGCTACATCTTTTTCTGTAAATATTTTTATTGCACCCTTTTGACCTTTTAGTAATAAATCTTACTTTCTGAAAGTGTTGAACTGTTTCTAAAGCCCTTTAATGCAAACTACGAATTCCTGCCTCTGAAGAACGCTACTGTGTGTGTTTTAAACTTTGGTATATCTCTGCCTGCGGTGACAGTGGTATACTGACAATTATTCAAACATCATAGTGTTATTGCTAATATTGCAGATTTTCCTCTTTCTCTGTACAAAAAGGAGGTGGTGGCAGTGTGAAGGGTTAATTGCGTAATTAACCTGACCCAGTAACAATTGCTCCCAGGCTGCAGATACACAGATTGTGGTTCATTAGCTGGAAAATCTTTGTGCAGAGTTCATCTGGGCGTGGCATTGTTCCGCATGTGACAGCGTGGTTTTAGATTGGCTAGTCCTTCGGTCACGAGTTTGGTGAGAAGAGCTGGGGTTTAACGCCGCAATCGTCACATATGCCTCTCTAAATAACTATATGTGGCTCCTTGTGGTCTTCACACTGATACTTGGATAATTTAATGTACATGATAGGTTTTCTCTACACCTTTGTACCTTGTGTAAACTTCAATAAAAACTATTAATATGAAGATGAAATGCTAGGGGTGTATTTTTCAAAGTGACTTGGATGGAAGGGTGAGTTTGCTTAGAGTATTAAAAATGAACTCAACAGCTTTTTTAGTTTGTGGTGCCCAGATACAACTAAGTTCCACTTAAGGTGCGCAATAAAAACCCCTTATTTCTACTTTGGATGATGTACTGGAATTACATTCAGGCAATACATTGTGGAAAATAGCGCACCAAGGGGGGATTCTCTGTGCCCTCTCTTTTCTTCTGGGATCTAGCTATATGGGAAGAAAGCCTGGGGGCTATAGAATAAATATTTTGAAATTCAGATCTAAGAGAAGTCGATATTTAACAGTATAGCATTTCAAATCTAATTTTCAGCAAGTTTAGGTAAGCAAGTGTAGTGCTTATTCCCATAG
Source organism: Staurois parvus (assembly GCF_062004578.1). Taxonomy (NCBI): domain Eukaryota; kingdom Metazoa; phylum Chordata; class Amphibia; order Anura; family Ranidae; genus Staurois; species Staurois parvus. The sequence continues at coordinate 5,151,434 of NW_028317941.1, forward strand.
GAGACACTGTACATTTTCCCAGGTTCTTCTCTAGTGGACTGCCCGGCAGCCAGGCACACAAGCACAGTCACTCTTTTCCTCAATAAGCAGTGTAGGGCTGTTTTGTTTTTATTTTTGGAGAACTTGGATAGGGTTGAGGGAATTGAGTGGGATACGCCAAAAACAGAAACTATTTACAAACTGAGGACAGTGAACTCCTTTCTGTAAAGCTGAAACAGAAGTCCTTGAATATAGCAAACTGTGGACTTGGCTTGTAGTAGAAACAGTTAAAAGCAGAGCTGAAGCAAAAGTCACTTCATATTGCAAACTGTGGACTTGGCTTTGTAATAGAATCAGTTATCAGCACACAAGCTCCTTCCTTTAGAGCAACAAAAGCGGAGTCCCTCCAGAGAGAACTAGATACACTAAGCTCTCCAGAACACCAGCCAATGTTCTCTTTAGCAAACACACCACTGACTCTCTAGCATAAGAGGGGTGGCAGCAGCCTGAAAGTCTCTAAGATCTCTCACTGCAGTCTGTACTCACAGAATATCCAGGGAAAGTTGGTTGCCTCCTTCCTTCTCCCATGCAACACCTTCCTCCTAAGATACCTGACTAGATCTTCAGCAGACAGCCCCTCAGTCGGCTCTCTGTAGCTTCAGCATCCAGGACCTCAGGTCGCCAACCTGAGGCCTCACAAACAGCAAGCACATGGCAGTGTTGCCCTGGAGGGCAGTAGCCCTCAAGGCCGGACTGATCCTCAGCATAGAGAGACCCAGAAGCCCAGTCTCTCAGAGTATTTAAACAGTTACCCAGAAGTCTTTAGGGTCCTTACTCCCTGGGATTGGCCAGGGCTACATAACTATTCTTACTGCCATCTGCATAGCTCTACACCTATGTTCCAAAAAATTCTACAACTGTCTGGAAAGCAGAGGAAGCTATCAGACTAGCAGCATCTGAGAACACTGAACTGACCTAATTAATCAGCTGCACTGGTTACAGCAGGCTAACAAAAACCTAACATACCAAACAAAAACACACCTAGCTCCACTGAGCACAGTCAGCCAGCACTAAATGTAACCATCTAGGAGAGTGCTACATACAGTCAGGTCCATAAATATTGGGACATCGACACAATTCTAACATTTTTGGCTCTATACACCACCACAATGAATTTGAAATGAAACGAACAAGATGTGCTTTAACTGCAGACTGTCAGCTTTAATTTGAGGGTATTTACATCCAAATCAGGTGAACGGTGTAGGAATTACAGCAGTTTGCATATGTGCCTCCCACTTGTTAAGGGATCAAAAGTAATGGGACAATTGGCTTCTCAGCTGTTCCATGGCCAGGTGTGTGTTATTTCCTCATTATCCCAATTACAATGAGCAGATAAAAGGTCCAGAGTTCATTTCAAGTGTGCTATTTGCATTTCGAATCTGTTGCTGTCAACTCTCAAGATGAGATCCAAAGAGCTGTCACTATCAGTGAAGCAAGCCATCATTAGGCTGAAAAAACAAAACAAACCCATCAGAGAGATAGCAAAAACATTAGGCGTGGCCAAAACAACTGTTTGGAACATTCTTAAAAAAAAGGAGCGCACCGGAGAGCTCAGCAACACCAAAAGACCCAGAAGACCACGGAAAACAACTGTGGTGGATGACCAAAGAATTCTTTCCCTGGTGAAGAAAACACCCTTCACAACAGTTGGCCAGATCAAGAACACTCTCCAGGAGGTAGGTGTATGTGTGTCAAAGTCAACAATCAAGAGAAGACTTCACCAGAGTGAACACATGAATACAGAGGGTTCACCACAAGATGTAAACCACTGGTGAGCCTCAAAAACAGGAAGGCCAGATTAAAGTTTGCCAAACGAGATCTAAAAATGCCTTCACAGTTCTGGAACAACATCCTATGGACAGATGAGACCAAGATCAACTTGTACCGGAGTGATGGGAAGAGAAGAGTATGGAGAAGGAAAGGAACTGCTCATGATCCTAAGCATACCACCTCATCAGTTAAGCATGGTGGTGGTAGTGTCATGGCGTGGGCATGTATGGCTGCCAATGGAACTGGTTCACTTGTATCTATTGATGATGTGATTGCTGACAAAAGCAGCAGGATGAATTCTGAAGTGTTTCGGGCAATAATATCTGCTCATATTCAGCCAAATGCTTCAGAACTCATTGGACGCTGCTTCACAGTGCAGATGGACAATGACCCAAAGCATACTGCAAAAGCAACCAAAGAGTCTTTTAAGGGAAAGAAGTGGAATGCTATGCAATGGCCAAGTCAATCACCTGACCTGAATCCGATTGAGCATGCATTTCACTTGCTGAAGACAAAACTGAAGGGAAAATGCCCCAAGAACAAGCAGGAACTGAAGACAGTTGCAGTAGAGGCCTGGCAGAGCATCACCAGGGATGAAACCCAGCGTCTGGTGATGTCTATGCGTTCCAGACTTCAGGCTGTAATTGACTGCAAAGGATTTGCAACCAAGTATTAAAAAGTGAAAGTTTGATTTATGATTATTATTCTGTCCCATTACTTTTGGTCCCTTAACAAGTGGGAGGCACATATGCAAACTGTTGTAATTCCTACATCGTTCAACTGATTTGGATGTAAATACCCTCAAATTAAAGCTGACAGTCTGCAGTTAAAGCACATCTTGTTCGTTTCATTTCAAATCCATTGTGCTGGTGTATAGAGCCAAAAATGTTATAATTGTGTCAATGTCCCAATATTTATGGACCTGACTGTAAGTATCCTTTAGTCAACATGTATGAGGTAAGGCCAATGTGAAAAATGCTTTCCCTAGTCTAATGTTAGCCGAAATCTGACTGGTTACTATGGGCTACTATACTTTGTATGTTTTTGTTGCTGTTTGCAGCACCCTATTATATAAACACGGTACTGAGTTAGTTTACTAAATTGTTGGATCTGTTAATAATGAAGCAACCAATCTGATTCCAACTATCATTTTGTCTATTGCAAGCTATAATATAAAAGAAAAAAAGGTCTTCCTTTGGAAACCCCTCCACTTTACTTTTCCTCTGCCATAAAGCACCCCTAAAAAACAGAATGGAATTTCACCACGTAAAACATATCTGCTGTCTTTTAATGGCATTTTACATAATATTTATTGAAGATCACACCATTTTCCACTAATAGGTGAGAAAGCAATCTGCTTTATGTTACTGTCAGGAGACTGAGATCCTTCTATTCCCCCAGTGGGTTTGATAGTTTCCAGCTTCCAAAGATCTCCCCCCACCTCAAAGTATTAACACCCCCCATGCACAAAGAGCTTAACATTTATAAACCAGCAACTGCCAGGGTTGGGGAGGGGGAAGACCTGGGCCTTTTTATTTTGATGGGAAAATAAATACCTTCCATAGCAACACTCTACTCTCCCCTAAATATTATGGCAGTGAGCAGAAAATTCACTCACGAGGACAAGAGCTCTGCATACTCAACACAGCCCGAATAGCAAGAAAACACACTTTTCTGTAAGCAAACACATAACCGGTATTCAGACAACAGCAATATAAAAGCAAGCTTTCATTCTCTCTAATATAAACATTACTTTATGGATGCACCTTATTCCTACAGCAAAGTAGGAATAGCAAAATGAATTGGAGCCAAATAGAACAGATAGGCGTATTTGTATGCCTAGACAACAAAGGTGTGCAAAAATCAGACGCCTACAGTAACCAAATGGATTTTACCTTTCATAGTTTAGAGCCGCTATGACAATGAAGCATTATTGCAGACTGTTAACTGCTACTGCACTTCATATATTATGGATAAAAAATTGACAATACTATTTTTTAAAAGATATTCTTAAAGGAGAAGTGTGGGAATTAAAAAAACAAAACATACATAGTCACCTCTATGTTTGCAGCATTGCTGTGATGCTGCAGTTGTCCCCCACCGGCTCTAAGCCTGAGAACTGAATGATCATATGACCTCTGATCACTCAGTATAAAATTGGCTCTGAGCAGACAGAGGTGACTGTCAGTCACCGGCTCTTTACTCTTCCCCTCCAGCACTAACTGGAGCGAAGGGCTGAGAGGAGGAAGAAGTGGCTGGCTCAGGCCCTTAGCGGCACGTGGCAATGCAAGTAGCCAAGATTTGACCTGATGCTGGTTAGGAAAAGTATAGTGTTAGGAAAATAGGAAAAGTATAGTGTTTTTCTAGAAATCACATATTTTGAGTTTGAGGCAGTGAATGTGTTATGACAGTGGTGGTCATCTAACCTGACATAAACAAAGGATCACATATAATAAGCATTGGATGTAATCACACAGAAAGCTATCAGAGACTGCAGACATGCAACAGGCGTTTGTCAGAGACCATGAGCATACTACAGGATATTGTCAGAGACTATGGGCATACTACAGGAGATAGTCAGAGACTATAGGCATACAACAGGTGATGGTCAAAGACTATGGACATATTACAGCAGATGGCCAGAGACTATGGGCATACTACAGGAGATGGCCAGAGACAATGGGCATACAACAGGTGATGGTTAAAGACTATGTGCGTACTACAGTAGATGGTCAGAGATGATGGGCAGACTAGAGCAGTGTTTCTCAACCTTTCTTCAGTCAAGGCACCCTTTCAAACTATGGATAATCTCAAGGCACTCTTTACAATTATGCCCAATCTCAAGGCACCCCAATCTAAAATGTAAAAAACTATTCTACACACATCCAGTACACCCAATGTTAGAGGTGATTTATTCTTCCAAAGCAAATGCACCTACGCACACTGGTACTGACTAGTATTCCAGTGTGTCTCTCCCATTTTCTCTACCTCACTCTGCTAATGTGACCCCAGTTCTGACGCAGAGGGGAAACCAAGGATGCTGTGCATGTACCCAATATCCTCTTTATCAATTAATGATGTCGTCAGTTGGTAGGATGCTAGCAGCTTGAAGGTCATAAAAGTGCACAATGAAAACTTGTAGCTTTGTGTACTAAAAGGCAGGATTGATCCACCTGCTGGCTTGTATATAATTTTGGGACATTTTGCCAAGGCACCCCTGAAGAAGCATGAAGGCACCCCAGGGTGCCTGGGCACCCTGGTTGAGAAAGGCTGGATTAGACGAGAGCATCAGAGACTATGGGCATACTAGAGGAGATGGTCAGATACTATGGGCATATGACAGGAGATAGTCAGAGAATGCACAAATTATATAGGAGTTGTTGAAGACTGGGGACATGCTGCAGGGTTTAGTCATGAACTGGAGTCAGCCATGGAGACACATTACAACAGAAGGATATCACTGTTAGTATGGCCTTTTTACAAGTCAATACTGAAATAGTTGTGATCCCTTAAAAATTATTCATGTCACATTTGATATTTCTTATAAAATATCAGATGGGAAAAAAAATGAGAAAACTGATGGACAGCACAGAATACAATAGGACATTGAAAAACAAATAAACCAAACCATTTAACGCCAGTCTAAAGAAATTTCTTCCTTCACTGGTTAAAGAACAAAAAACAATGACTACTGTCTTCAAGGGCCATACAATAAATGCCAAACAGCAGCATGCAGCCCCCAGGCCATAGGTACATTCCAAGGCCTTATGATTTGTTCTTTATTACTGTATTAAAATAGAATTACTGTATAGGCAAAACCTTTTTTTCATTTTGGATAGGGTAAAGGAGGGTTATTCAGTATTTTTGCCATCTGTGTCACATTGGGGAGATTTACCTTCACTTCCTGTCTCATAGCCAAAACAGGAAGTGAAAGCAAATCCTTGCAAATGAAGGGAATTCCTTGGGGCCCCCTAGGTCATCAGAACTAGGGTCCCCATTGAAAGATTTATCTTCTATTACTTTTCTGGGGACAACCCAAAATTTGAGGTTTTCTTTACTTTCATGATAATGGTAAACAGGGCAAATAGAGAGGGTGAATCTCCCTATTGGAGACAGACAGCAATAAAAACCTAATAGGTGTTCTAATCCATAGCAACTTTATCCAAAATGAAAACAAACGTTTTGCATTTAGTTATACTTTAAATGTAGAAACTTGTAAATTAACCATTAGAGGAAGCTCTGAGTTCATCTCTGTCTTATTCCCTTTTGCTGTTTAACAGTTGTTGAGAAATATTAGCCTAACAGAGTGTGCATTGTGTCCAAAGAGTCGGTTGACTCACAGAGGTTGCATTCCTACAGGAACGGAGTTTATTCACTTAGCAAAGTGAATGTTACTCTGTGTTCACTTCAATCAATGGGAAGAAAAAAACACTCTTTTCTGTACATAATTGGGTATTTACGGTAAACACAGCTTCACTTATATACTTGTAGCCAGGTGTCGGCTACTGCAAAATAGTGTCTAGAGGACATTATCAAGCTGAACCATACACTCTACCGCCTAATGCCAGACCGTTACACCACTCCCTGCCTATAGAGTTGGGGAGCTGTTGTTTCTGTAACAGAGCAGAGGACCTTGGGACCGGTAGTCTTGCAGTCAACCCTTTCTGTATTTTACAACCCCTTCGGAACTACAAATTCCACAAAGCTGATCCAACAAAGTATTATGGGAAAGGCTTTATATTTGACTGTTTCTAACGAGCTTGCTCTCTCGGCCCGGGACATTAAAGAGGACAGTAGACTGCAACACTGAATGTTCACAGCTGCTCTCAAATATCCAGCAATCTTAAAAGCCCTTTTAAGCATCATCCACCATGGCTGTCAGCACACTAGCAGCCTACTGTATAACTGCTGTGCCTTCTGTGGTGATATAAAGAACTACTCAGTTCATTCTGTAGTGCTGGAAACTACATTTGTACCAGGATTGGTGAGAGAACAGCTGCCCACCTTTCTGTTTACTCAGTTGTATAAAGAAACTACTAGTGGACACCAGTTTAACTAAATCAATCAAGGAATCCTTGCTTTGCTACCTCCTTAGTTCTGTCTGCAGACCTAACTCTGTCATTCTTCATTACTCTTCACCTTTAAAGGGCCTCAACGTGTTAGTAGAATATACTGTCCCCAACCTTTGGATTGATTCTATTCCGTATCTACAACTACTCATCACTTACTTAAAATGGTGCCCCTTCTCCTATACAACTATCCATAACAAGGCATTCACGTGGTCCCATTGCATTGCATCAGTGGTCACAAGGGAGCTGGTGGTTTTGTTAAGTCTCACCGTCACACACAGGGGTTGATTTACTAAAACTGGAGAGTGCAAAATCTGGTGCATGGTAGCCAATCAGCTTCTTACTTCAGCTTGTTCAATCAAGCTTTGTCAGTAAAACCTAGAAGCTCATTGGTTTCTTTGCAGAGCTACATATGATATTGCACTCTCCACTTTTAGTAAATCAACGCAGCAGTGTTGCACTCTCAACAGGCACCATTGATGGTTATTCACAGTCTGCTAACATTATTTTTTGCATTGATTTCACCTTGTGTTACCATTACTTAATATTTCAAATTGAGTACATAACTGTAAAAAGTATGTAACCCCCTAAGTGTTAACTTGGGTCATTCTTGAGGTAATAAGTACAATTGTGATTATTGAAATATTGTATACATTGCCCTATTTTCTTCTCTGTGCTGGGTATTATTGGTAACATCGTTTGCCTAACCATGTCTGAACCTAGAGTGTCAGAAGGCTGGAGGAGTTTAGCAAGGTCAGAGCAGAACCAGAGGACAAGCACTATCCAGCGTCATACAACAGTAGCACTACATGCTAAACTCCGTGAACATTCACTTTCTTAAGGAAACAGCTTCTACTCCTATTTTAAATCAACCCCATAGACTTCTATCATGGGAAGTATCAGTAAAGCACAATCATTATGCATCCACGCAAAGAAGCTGTTGCCTATCTAATTAGCAAAAAAGACTGCCCCATGAATATATATATATATATATATATATATATATTATTGAAAAAAATTTTACAATTTGCTATTTTATAGGGTTATTGTATATATGGTTTGCCAGTCATCATTCCAAGCAACTGCATGAAGCTGTTTCTGGTTATAAAATGTATTGTACACTTTAAATGGCAAGTGGAGATTTGCATGACTGTGAGAACTCTAGACATCCATGGTAACCCAGAGAGACATAGGGATCTATTTATGCATATCTTTATGTTTTCACCAAAGATTCACACAACTTTCACCCAAGATTACATCTTCTTTCCAACTGAAAAATGTGTACATCCTGGGTGAAAACATTGATAAATAGGCAGCATAGGAACTTTATTTTGTTAAAAGAGTATAGAAATAATAAAAGCCATAAATATATATATATATATATATATATATATATATATATATATATATTGCTACCTATGTCCCATTAGGGAAATCTGCCTTTGACACAACAGTGAGATGGAAAGTGAGATGGAATCTATCCAAAGTGAGAGGAAATTCCAATGTCACCTTAACAGGGTTCCCCATTGGAATATTTCCCCTCACCTCCTTTCCAGTAACAACTGCAACATTTTGGATTTCCCATTGCTTCTTCTCTCTGTAACAGTGGTCACTTAGGACAAAAGAGGGGTAAATATTTCCAATGTGGATACAGACAGCAATAAAAACCCTTCTTAAATGCAACCAAAAAAAAAAAAAATCACTATTTATACACTTGTATGCATCTTCTGCTTATCTCAGGGTATTACTCATGATGGTGCACATAAAGAAATACACTTTCCTTCTTATTAGTCGGTGTCAGTTTGGAAATCCATTTATTCTGCTGCATAGAAGCTGCAAACCCCTCGTGTGAAAGAATATTTGTTCTCTCTGTATCCTGCAGACATTGTTTTCCCTTGTCTGTGTTCCAGACACAAGCACTAGGAAACTTTATCTGTCCTTTTCTGCAAGGAACTGGCTGACAACATTTAGTTTTGTAATTAAGCAGAAACCATTGAGTACTGTCCGTGATACTTTTTTTATTTGCACTAACATACAATTTTTAGGACAAGCTTTTGGTTTATGTCCCCTTCTTCAAGGTCCAAGTACTGCTTGGACCTTGAGGAAGGGGACATACCCCAAAAGCTTGTCATTAAAATTTTATGTTAGTGCAAATAAAAAAAGTATCACGGACAGTACTCAATTGTAATTAAGCACTATGTCCTATGGCACAGCACAGCTCCTTCATGTGTTTACATTAACACTACTTTTATTTGAAGACATCCAGAGGTAACATCAAATTATGAGGCAGCAAGCCTGTACCCTGTGGAGTAGTCAGGTTTGTTAATATTTATTGCTCTGAAAAACATTAAATTTACAAGTACCCCCAATATACACTAGTTATACTTTTCTGATTTGTATGAGAACACTGATGCTGGACAGGTAAAGAAAGAGTGACAGAAAATATACACATGTATACGTACACAAAAAAATCTCAGTTAAAGCGGAACTAAACCCATCAATTTAATGGTTTTGAAAAAATCAGTTACAGTACATGCTGTCACATTTACCTGTGCTTTCAACCAAATTGCCAAACCATCAAATGGCTGGTGTCATAACTGATTACATGTGCAGCACCATAGTAGTTGAAGATCAAACACAGGCTAAGATGGCAGCTTCCATGGCTGTAAAGGATAGGAGGGTTTAGTTCCACTTTTAAGCGGAATTTTACTCAATAACAATTGATACAAAATAATGTTCTTTAGCAAGGAACATACATTCCACTTTATTAATTATGCAATCAAAATGACTGTGTGCTGTAAATTGCCCCCAGCATTGTTCCTGTTTCTTCTTGCTGGAGCCTGCCATTTTGTTGAAGCCCAAAGCCCTGAGTAGCAGTTAAAGCATAACTAAACCCTCCTATACTTTTCAGCCAAGAAAGCTTCCATCTGATCTGCAACTGCCATGGTGCTGCACATGTGATCAGTTATAACACCAGTCTTTTGATGGTTTGACAGTTTGGTAGAGAATACAAGCAAATGTGACAGCATTCTTGGCATGCAGGGAATGTAACTGTTTTTGAAACTGTTAAATTGCTAAGTTTTGTTCCGCTTCAATCTTTTTTTTTTTTCAAAAAGCAACTTTGTTAACGAAAAAGATGGTACAAATTAAATGATCCACAGTTCAGAGACGGAATATACAGAATAAGCATTTGCTAAACCAATAACAGGTAGTAGGTACATTATACTAGGAACGAAAGAACAATAAAGTCAGTCTTCCCATGGAAGGGTTCACGTAGTTGCAAAAATACTGTTAGACAGAGCCAGACAGTTAGAATCAAAATATTGGGCACATTGAGCCACCTATCCCATAATTGGGCACGTTAAGCCACCTATCCCATATTTTATTACACTTCATGGGACAGCCCCTGTGTAAATAAATCAATTTCTTATAGGGGAGTGTCGAGTCAACTTCTATCAACCAAGCTTGGAGGGTAGGAGGTGCAGCCTGCATTCAACGGCGTGCCACTAGTTTTCGAGCACTAAAGAGGGTTTCATGCAAGAAGGTCATGAAAAACTTCAAGAACTGCAGATCCAGAAGGAGGCCTAGCAAACACGATTTAGGGTCTAGTTGAAGGGGAAAACCCATATGGTAATGCAAGAACTTGATAATTTGTTCCTAATATGTCTGAATAACTGGACAGGACCACAGCAGATGGAAAAAAGTACCTGTATCCCCTGAGCAGCGAGGACACAGAGGGTTCTGCTCCAGGTAAAATCTAAAAACTCTAAGTGGGGTTAGATAAGCTTGGTGTACTATATAGAGCTGAGTAAGTCTATCATGTAGTCTTGGTGAAACTAGTTTAGCATCTTCTAGTAACTCATCCCATTCCTCTACTGCCAGAGACCCAACACCCGGCTCCCATCATGTTTTGGCCCTATCCACAATACGGGTCACCATGGGAGAATGGATTGTGGTGTACAGTAATGATATCAATTTAGTGGGTTCAGTACCAGTAATAACGTCTAGAAGGGAAAGGGTTGGAAGAGAAGGGACCTGAGCAGGAAATTGGACCCGCAGAGCATGCCATAGTTGCAAATATCTAAATAACATATGGTTTGGAAGATCAAATTCCTCTTTTAAGGTTTGGAATGCCTTGGGTCCAGAGGTCGTAAGTACCTGGTATAGATATATAACCCCTTTAGAGGTCCATAGCTCAGGGTTGGGAATAGAGATGAGTTCAGGTAACTGGGGGTTGTGTGTGAATGGTAGGGAGGGCATTCATTTGCCTGAGAGCCAACTTTCAGATGCAACTATGATCGTGTAGTAGAGGTTCAGGTGCCGTGGGGGTCCCTACCTGCCTATTTCCCCTTAAAACCACTTGTAGGGGGGATAATGATATATGGCCTGGTTGCCTACAAACTAAGGCCTGATGATGAGCAGCTTCAGACTTGTCTAGGTCTGCTTTAATCTTTAGACTTTCAGCAGATCAGCCTCTACAAATTCAGCACAGTGCCTAAAAATGCCAAAACATGAAGAGCAACTGAGCAAGTGCAGAGCAGGGTGAGACAGTGTAACACTGGATTTTAAACAGCATAGACACTTATTTTGAATATTTTACATAGCTATACACACAAAAGGGGCCAGCCTAAAGTGATCTAGCAAGACTTAATTTCCTGAGTAAAGTTCCACTTCAAGCTGGCCACAGACTACTAGAATTTCTTCCCAAATTTTTTGTTTTAAGAACATTCATTCAATTTTCAAATCATTATTGGGATCATATCACATTCATTTTTGACATTGCAGTGACAGGAAGATTTTTTGAGAATAAATAAATTTCTAACAGTGAATGTGTTTTTTATTTAGTAAAGTCTAAATGACATTGATCAAGTGTACTGGAAATGTTTTGTACAAATGTTCTTTCAAAAAACTAATAGTGTATGGCCAGCTTTAGGTCTGGTTTACACTGTTTCACAGCTGCAGGGATAAGTCATTAGTTCTTAAGGAGCCGGCACCCACTGGTGTTCAAACAACAAGGGACTCATCTGTGCTGTCAGCCAGGGATTCCCAGCTGAGAGCAGAATGTAAATAATGAGCCTGCCAGTAAAAATTTGAGGGATCCTACGCAAAAAAAAAGGTGTAGGTTCCCCCTCAAAATTCATACCAGACCTTATCCAAGCATGCATCCTTGGTGTACTCAGCCAAGGGGGAACCTGGCCAATGGCAGGGATGAGTTATTGGTTGTTAGGTCGCCAGCGGGCACCGGATCCTTAACAACCAATGATTCATTCCTGCTGGCTGATGGCAAGGATGAGTCAAAATGCAGTAATATCTAAAAAGCATCAAAGCAAAACTAAATCACACACACACACACATATATACATATCTATATAATTGCACTGAAAATCCGATCAAATTGCAGCTGCACTAATGTGAACCTAGCCTTAGGAATGAGCATGTGTTTGTTGCAAACTGAGCTGAAGTCTGAATCCAGACGTCAGCTGTCATTCCTGGACAAATGAGCGGCGGGCAGGAAAATTCCTGCACCCCAGCTGACATACACAAAGGGGCAGAAATACTCATGACATCAGAGATCTAATATGACCACATGGCCCAGGAATGACAGCTCATTCCTAATCACAGTGGATCCTGCAACACTGCAGCAGTTGTGTCACATCCTACCTTACCTGTATAAGATTAGCTGCAGGAGTCCGACGCTTCTCAAAATGTTTTTGTCTGTGTTGCTCTTGAACTTTTAGGGCAAACCCTGAACCCAGGATCCCCTGTAAAACAAGAAAATATTCCTAATTAGTAGTACTCAGGATTAAAAAATCCTATTGGTTTATTTTTAACTGCTTGTGTCCCGATGGAGGGTTTTTCTCGTCACTTGCTGTCCTGGAGATGCAACAGCAAATAGGAAATCTTTTTAAAGGGAGCATAATTCTCAGAAAGCGGTCATAGGAATAGGCGAGGTTTTTCCCTCACTTCTTGCTGTGGAAAAAGTTTGGATAACCTATCACTTTCTGTCTCGGTGACAATGGTAACCAGAACTCCCCAGTAGGAACACAGAGAGCAATAAAAAGCTGACAATGGAAAAGGGGGCTTATTCACATATGAGGTTGAAGGGTCTTAAAGCCAGGTGGTTGAGCCACGGTTTTATTGCCCTTCAACCACAAACTTGAACACTAACATACAGCCATTCATGGCTGTACACATGACTCAGCGATGCAAAAAAAAAAATGACAGCATGCCAAAGCCAAACGCAACTAATGCAGTTCTGTGGGGCTGCATCTGAATCATTGCTGCAACTGTGTGCAATGCACATGACTGCAGCATGATAGTACAAAAATTATAGGGTTAAATCGGACAGTGAGAAGGTAACATATTACCTCTTCACCACCTGTCAAACACCTCTGAAAAGCAATCCAAACATGGATTGATTTTCAGAAAAGCAGCAATGCCTGCTGCATTGGTCAACGAGCCCTAACCCTTCTCCACTTTATCCGAAACAAAAAAAAATGCCTTTCTATACATTTTAAGAAACACATTTTGTATACTTACTGCAGGGAGCGCAAAGAAAGAGATGCCTAGAAGAGCAAACCCAGCAGCCAGGACTCTCCCCAGCCAGGTACGGGGTGTTTTATCGCCATAACCAATAGTGGTAAGAGTGATCTAGTGGAAAACACAGACAGCATGAATACATACAATTGCACTAAAGGACACAAACAGAAATAAAAGGTTTAGCTAAATAGCATATATAATAGTTTTTGTTATATTATTTTGACCATTTACAGGTTTATAAACTGCAGGGTTTTTTTTAAACTGCTGATATGAAATGTTTATTTTAAAAATAAACATAATATATGGGGTGTGCCCATAAAGCTCAGTGTGCAAAGCATGCTTGGGCTTTCCAATAAAATGCCTGTGTGTAAGCAGGGGTTAATTAGTTCTTCCTAAAAATCCTCCCAGGAAGTAAGGTGCGCTCACTTCCTTCCTGGCAGGATCCTATTTAAAATGGTTCTTCACCCTAGAAGCAAAAAAATAAATGTCAGCGGCTACAAATCAGGTGAGCAGGTGGATGCCGCTCTGGCCACACCCTTTGATGTTCCACCAGGTCTTGATCACAGAGGTATAGCTGCTAAGTTTTAATAATAGGACACTTACCTGTCCAGGGATCTAGGGCCATCCTCACCTAGGTCCCTGGCACCAGCATATTTAATTTGGGGGCAGGGGCGGACTGACCTTTTGGAAACTCAGGCACTGCCTGAGGGCCCAGGGTCAGTAGGGGGCCCCATGAGATGCCACTGGTACCTTTTTCATAGGATTTTTTGAGTTTGGGCAAGGACACTAAGGACCCATGATTTCCTATTGCCCGGGGGCCCCATGCGTTTTCAGTCCGCCCCTGTTTGGGGGGCAGGCTGTGGCTGCTTGCGACTTCACAGCCAGCTTTCTACTGCACATGTGCAAACTGTGCTGCGCTTTGTGAATGGTCCCACAGCCTTCTGCGACCTGTGACGTGTTCCAAAAGGCTAGAGTGAGGAGGGGGGGGTATTTCCACTCGGATCATCTAGGCAATCCAGGGGGGGAAGGCAGAAACTTCCCCTTTTGTGTGAAGTTCAGCTTTAAGGTATAATGGAGCATAGCTAGTATTGAGTAGACTGATGGGAATGGAAAGGTCTGGTCATAGAGACGCACTATGACTGAAGCAAATTTACTGAAACTCAAGGATGGGCACCTCTCATGCCGGGTGATGGCAGAGGTACACTTTTGAATTAAAGAGGACCTGGTATTGACTACTGAGATGGAGAGCATTTTTATTACTAAATGTTATTGTTGTGCTGGGAATAAATGGAGTTGAACCAAGCCTCTGGCTGAATTATGGTGAATCAAGTGGAAGCTTGCTATCTCTGAAGGTGTGAGCTGGGAATAGACATGTGCGGTTTGCTTCTCTCCAAATTGAAATTCAGACACATTTTTCGTTGTGTATGTGAATTTCCAAAATATAATGGTAACAAATTTAAACGAATCGGAAATAAGGAAATTAAATTTTGTTCGAAATCAAAACAAACTGAATTCAAAAACAAGACTAGAATAAAATAGAAAAGAGTCATATAATAATAGAATAGAGTAGATAAGAATAGAAAATAAAAGAAAAGAAATGAAAAGAATGGAAAAAAAATAGACCAGAATAGAGTACAATATAAAATTAAAGACTAAAATAGAAAAGAATAGAGTTAAATGGAATAGAATAGAAAATAATAGAATAAAATAGAATAGAAAATAGGGAAATAGAATAGAAAATAAAAGAATAGAATATAAAATAATAGCATAAGATAGAAAGAATATAACTGTCTTCCAAAATTTGACTTTTGAATAGAATAAATTCAAATTCAAATAGAATAGAAAAGAATAGAATAGAAAAATAAAATAGAATAGAAAAAAATGGAATAGAATAAAAGAAAAAGAGTATAACCATCTTCCGAAATTCGAATTTCGAATAGAATAGAAAATAAAAGAATAGAACAAAATAGAATAGAAAATAAAAGAATAGAAAAAAATAGAATAGATAAAACAATATAACAGCATAGAATAAAATAAAAAAAGTCTTCATTAACCGTTTTCCCGCCGCCCTATAACAGAAATACTGCTAAATGGCGGCAGGGGCGAGCAAAATCACATATATATATATATATATATATATACCGGTATACGTGATTTTGCATTTCCAGGTAAGGGGCGTGTGCGCCCTACCCTCGCTGCCATTGGCGGCCTCGACTGTCAATCGCCGGATCCCAGCCGATGATTCCCCGCCGGCACCCGCCGATCACCGAGTATCACGGATAAGGGAGAGACCTGTATGTAAACAATACAGATCTCTCCCATGTCAGCTCCTGCACATTGCTTTGTATGGCTCCTAATACCTTCTATTGATGACATTGTTGGAACTAGTACAAGTAGATGTGTGTCTGCACTTTATCTAGAACAGGCTGATCAGGAGGTCTGTTCAGTTTAACAACTCCATCTGTCTTGAAATGACAGTTCAGGGCTACTTTTTACCAGCTTTGGAATTAGTGAATGCATTCCCATGGCTTAATAAACTAATGTGCTAAATTTTTGATGCACTAAAATATAATTTAGCCTGATCTGCACCAGATCCCACTCTTGCAGTATTTTTATACATTCTCAGGAAAGAGGTAGTCCCAGCATATGTTAGGTGCCTAAAATAGCAAGTTATTTCTTGCTTGAGTAGAAACACTACATTTAAGTTCAGAAGCTGCAAGAGTTGTGGTCCATACTCTGGGAGTGCAAACAAACTGTTTAAAATGTGCAATCATCTTATACTCAGTTTGCTAGATAATGTAATAAAATTATACAATGAATCACCCTAGTAAGTTATCGTAAAGTTATCATAAAGGAGGTAGCAAAAATTATTAGATGTTCTTGTTTTAAGTGAAATCGGGTTAATAAAAAACTGTATATATTGTAAGAATTTAGTAAAATGACCTATAAATTATTTTGTGTCTGTTGTAGATAGTAAGACAGGACATGGCAGTGCATTTGCTGAACAAGAGTGAAAATCTGCCATAAAAATCAATTTTTATGTGTTTTATTACTTTTTAAATCAAACTTTAAAGTGTTACTTAACCCACAACAGTAAAATCAGTCTGTACAGGCAATAAAGCATGCTTGTTATACTCACTGTGAAGCTTAAGGGTTACTCCTCTACATTGTGTAAAAAAGGATGCTTAGTCCTGTCTTTTCTGATCCTCCCCTTCTTCCACTGTCCCCGACTCATCTCCTGGTAGAACAGAGCCTTGGGGGCAAGCTGCACATGCTCAGTTTAGTGTGTATTGCTAGAAGGTATTTTTTGTTCTTGGGAGAGTGCATGTGATCAGTACAGAACAAATCAGCACTGTCCAAACAGAGTGTCAAGGGCCCTGCAGTCTCATAGGACAGTGGGAGGAGAATGAAAACTCCTCCTACAAGCTTAAACCAGTGCTCTGCTGGACACTGACAGAAGTCACAAGACTACTCTAACTGCTGTTGAGAAAAGGCATTTAACAGTGACGGCAGGGTCCTGGGTTTAGTAACACTTTAACCCCCCTGGTGGTATTCCCGAGTGTAGCTCAGGGTTAACTTTCAGTACCAAAAGCGGTAACACCGAGCTGCACTCAAGATTGCCGTGCAGCATTGCTCTGGGATCCCTCTATCACTTAACTTGTCCTGCGCTCCCGCGATGTCCCCCCTGCAGCGTTCCCGGCCATGTCCTCCGGCCGATGTCGACATCTGTCTTCCTGGTTCCGTTCCCTGCGAGTGTCGGGATGTACGGGGGACGGAACCGGCGGGAAATTAAAAAATGTAAAAATTTCTCATTCACTCA
The DNA here is from genome assembly GCF_062004578.1 of Staurois parvus. NCBI lineage: Eukaryota > Metazoa > Chordata > Amphibia > Anura > Ranidae > Staurois > Staurois parvus. The sequence continues at coordinate 5,168,672 of NW_028317941.1, forward strand.
ATACACTAAAATCTCATAGTATTCCATTACTGTATCAAACCATTTGATCCTTAGATTGTACGCCCCTTGAGGGTTAGGGACTGATGTGAATGTTCAATATATATGTAAAGCGCTGCGTAAATTGATGGCGCTATATAAGTACCTGCAGTAAATAATAAATAATTTTGCATACATTTTGTCCCTAGTGCTTTGTCCTGTGCCCCGCCTGCATTTTTGCCGTTCTTTCTGCCTGAAAACTGAGAAACATCCATGGCATCCAAAAAGCGTCCCTTTAGGTCAAAAGAGATTTTAGACCAGCTAGAGAACAGCGATAGTAAATTAGAACTACTTGCAGAATTGAGTGATAATGATTTGTGGGGAAATTCATCATCAGACACTGAAAACGATTTTGCGACTGAACTCAGCAATGTGTGAACTTGGCGCTCTATTTCAAATTTCAGTGTTTTTGGTTTGATTACATTATTGAATTACATTTTTTATTATTATTATTATTATTATATTATTATTTTTAATGATTATTTATATTATAAATTTATGCTTTCGTGTTTCAAGTTTTATTATACCCGGGATGTTTACTAGACTCTTGTTCGGACAGAACAAGTGAGTTAGTGCTAAGAATTACAGGCCTACAATAAAAAAGCAACATATTTCTATGCAAAAAAATGTACCACTTTGAGCACAGAAATACTGACATAATCAGACTGCTAGGGATTAGAGCAGGCATGTTAATCCACATACTTTTCAGACATCACTAAACACTTCACAACATGCTCTTTGTATCACACATCAGAGGAAAACGTACCGTTCCCCACCAAAGAGAGTCAGCATAGGTTGAAAACTCTTTGTTTGCATCTTTTTCTGCCAAGTAGACCAGGAAGGAGGCAAAGATTAGCACCAGAAAACCAATATACCACGCAGTGATCAGCTCCTGGGGATAGGAAACGCAATGACATGGTTTATATTTATGAAGAAGATAAAAGTTAATCTGAATTATCCCTAAATCAATATTCACACTTTTAGGAGTGTAGGGAGATAAGCCCTGGTTCACACCAGTATGCTTTGTCATGCATTTTGACATTTCCAAATCGCATGACAAGTCACACGCCTTTTCCAGCAAGGGAACGATTCAAATCGGTGCGACCCAACTTTGCGGTGCGGCATCATTTTTGAAAAAAGATTCCTGCACTATTTTTGGCGATTTCATGTGCGACTTGCATAGACATCTGTGCATGTGAAGTAACGGGATGTCAAAGCCGCATTCAGTGTGAACCAGGGCTAAAGAAGCTTCTGTGGGGCAGGATCACATGTTTTTGGTTCCACAGGTTTTTAAAATAGGGGTGCCTAAAATAAAGACAGTAATGTGTATTTTTTGCACACTCCTATAAGGGAGCCAATGGGGCCAAGAAAACCCCATTCTGCTTCAATAGTAGCTCATGTACGTTTTGGAACTTTAGGCGTTGGTGGCTGAAGGGGATAAAAATCACAAGTACATTTACTATTAGTATAGTCTTAGCTTTACAACTCCCATAGTTTGCACACTAACATATAGCTGTTAAAAGAGAAGCATGGAAATGCTTTTTTAAACAAAATCATAGGGTGGGTGCCGCATCGGTCCGATGCCGCATCTGTCCCCCGCCTGCTCGAAGTATGAGAACTCAGCGTTCGCATGACCACTAATTGCTGCGTTCTTACAGCCACTCTGAGCAGAGAGCGGTGACTATCAGTATAAACCACAGGAGAAGTACAGCCAAAAGAGCATTGGCTGTACTTCTCCTTTAAGTGAATGCAGCTTCCTCTGCTCATATGTGTTCATAGATTAATGGCTTATTCACACCAGGGTACAGTCATTTTCTCTGCTTGTGCACAACAAAATCAATTGTTCTCTATGTGCCCTGTTCATTCCACAACACTAGTATCCCATGCAAGCTTTTTTTCTGCGTAGGAATCTGCAACATGTATAAAACCCATTGAAACACGCATGAAAACTGATGGGAACTGATGTCTCTGCAAGTGAAATCTGCGTGTCAAGTTTCCATCAGTTTTCATGCATGTACGGTGTGAATGACCAGACAGAAATTGATTATTGTGGTGCCAAATGATATATGTTAATATATTAACCCCTAAAGGGTGTTTCCAGCTCCCCCTAAAAAGTGAATGCGACACTTGCAAGTGAATTAGTGATGAACAGATAGGCGCTGCGCTCAAATAGGGTAAGTAGCATAAAATGTAGGTATGCACCCTATACTCCCCATATAATAGCTAAATGATGAGTTTTGTGGATGAATACCAATAAATAATAAAATATCAAACAATACATATACCAAATATAAATGAATTAAACATATAAAGTGACTGAATATTCTAAATGTTATAAAATTAGGAATATTCAGTCACTTTATATGTTAAACAATACACATACCAAACATAAATGAATTAAAAATGTAAAGTGACTAAATATTCCCAATTTTATACAATTGGGAATTTTCAGTCACTTTATATGTTAAATTCATTTATGTTTGGTATATGTATTGTTTGATATTTATTTATTGGTATTCATCCACAAAACTCTTCATTTAGCTATCATATGGGGAGTATAGGGTGCATATCTACAATATATGCTATTTACCCTATTTAAGCACAGCGCCTATGGTGTGAATGAGCCCTAATGGGTGTGCAAATCACTATTGGAAAAATCTGTGCTAATTTGTAAAATCTCTCTAAACAGGCAAAAAGGCCAACCTGATTCTAAATAGGTTGCACAAACATCTAGATCCACAAATGTTGGAGAGCCACAGGTTGGCCATTTCTGTGTTACAATATGGTATTTCTACAGTATGTTACAATATGGTCACCTGGCTTAAGTCGGCCATAGATGGATCGAATCTCGGCCGGGTTCAGCAGGGATAGGCTAAAATTCGATCCATCTACGAGCAGGCTGGTTGTACTCAAATCAATCCATCGAACGACTTCAGTACAACCAGCCTATTGGATTTTCTCCTGTGATCACTGCGGGTGGCTGTAGACCCTAGCAGTGATCATTGTGTTCTGCCAGCAGGGAAGGCTCCCTGGTGGAACACCACAATAGTTCTGTGGGAGGGATTCCCCCATCAATTCCCCACAATGACTGTGTTGATGGGGGTATCAAGCTATTTTCTTTTCTTCCACCCGTGGTGGGGGAATCAAGCTATTTTCTTTTCTTCCACCCGTGGTGGGGGAATCAAGCTATTTTTTTTTCTTCCACCCGTGGTGGGGGAATCAAGCTATTTTCTTTTCTTCCACCCATGGTGGAAGAAAAGAAAACTTTAGAATCTATGGCTTGCTTTAATGAAACTGTCCTGCTTATGTATCAAATCTGAACAAAAAGATCAAATAGTTTACCTTGCTGTGAGCATATACTACTGAACCCAGCAATTTCCAAGTGCCTCCTCTCCGGTCCATGCGCACCATGCGTAGGATCTGCAGGAATCGCATACTGCGTAGAGCTGAGGTTGCAAAGATGTTACCCTGAGTCCCAGCTGCAATAACTGCCAGTGAAGCTACCAGGACAATGAAATCTATAGAAAGTAAAAGGAATATACATCAAAGGCAATATTGGTCTCTATTTCTAAAACATCCTAAATTTATAGATCAGAATGTACCTACTTGACAAACATTGTGTACAAATGGGAGTAGGATAAAAGACTGGGCATAGGCCAAGGCTGACTAAACAATATAATCAACATTGTCCTGTTGATGCAGTTGCTTTTATATAGGCACAAATAATTCACTGTTCAACTGCTCTTATGAGAAAATATTCTTCAAAAAAAATTGTAATAAAATTGTGTGTTTTGTAAACATACATCATCATCATCTCATTTCTGCAAGAAAGATCTTTCTGCATGTTAGGGGTCTAATCAGCTGTTATTTGACTAATAGAAAGTGTATCTAAAGCCAAAACGTTTTTGTTTTAGTATAGAGTAGAAGGAATTAGAACCCATCAAGTTTTTGTTGTTTGTGTCTCTGCTAAGGTGGATTTAACCTTTATGTGTTCTGATGACCACTGTCACTGAGACAGGTAGACCGAGTGGAAATCTTGACATGGGAACTTCTGGTAACAACTGTCTAATAGCGATGTGCATGACGGAAAAATGTGTTTCTTTTCGGATTTGCTCATTAAGCTAATAATTTAGTTTTGTCATATTTGTTAAGTTAGAATGATTCGTTTTTGGAATTCATTTAAATTCGGATTCATTTCATAAATTCCTTATTTTCAAATCGATTCAAAATTCGAATTTCAAAATTTGAAATTCAGAAGATGACTATTCGTTATATTTTATTCTATTCTAATCTATTATTTTTTTTTTCTATTCTACTCTATTCCTTTCAATAGTTTTTTATTGTTTTTTTTTTTTAGTATTCTTAAGTACAAAGTACAAACTCGACCGCTTTCTAGTACAAAAACAGAATCACAACTATGAACAGCAGTCAACAGCAATCCTTTACAAATGGAACATAACTAGCATAGGTAACATTCTAAATAACTTGACAAAGGAGTGGAAATAAAACATGCATTTTGTGTCGATTAGTTAGTGCACAGATAGGGTTGTCTATTTGTAGCTCAACAACTGACAGTGGTAAAAGGGTTATATCATTTAAAGTGGAGTTCCGTTCACTCTGTAAAATAATAAAAGCAGTTAGAAAAACTGTAGCTGCTGAATTTTAAAAAACAGCCACTCACCTGTCCCACAATCCCACGTTGCCCCCGCCGCAGCCCGTTTCACCAGCCGTCCTGTATTCCAAGCACCGGCATCTTCAGTGTGGGCACCCAGCTGTGACAGCTTGCGGCTTCACAGCTGGGTTCCCACTGTGCATGCGCGTGTAGCGCTGCGCCTCCTGAATAGCCCCGTTGTCTTCTGGGACCTGTCACGTGTCCCACAAGACTTCGGGGAGGGAGGGTAGGAGGACAACTTCTGTTTCTGATTGCCAAGGCGAACGCAGCAGAAGTGGTAGCGGGTACCTGTCAAATTTGGGTACCCGCTCCCCAAATGTGCCAATCCTTAATGGGGAGCGGGGGACCAATCTTTAAAGCGGAACTTCCTCTTTTGGGTGGCACTCCGCTTTAAGATATGCGAAAATGCTATCGAAATAAGAGATGTGTAGGACACCTCGTGGTTTGTGGGGCATCCCTGTGGAACAGCCAAAAAACGGGATTCAAAAGACGAGAGAAGAAAGAGAAAATGGAGACAGATTGGCAGGGGTGGACATCCAAAATGCTTGAGTTCAGTTTGTAATGTTTAATGAGGTTATAGTGAGGCGAAAATGTTCGCTGAAATCTCGGGGTGGGTGTGTTGGATCTGTGGAGCCCAAGTTTTGAGGAATTCCTCATGGGTGTCTGAGAGGATGCTAGACAGTTTTTTGTTTATTAAGAAGAAGTCAAGGCGGCAGTGAACTGCTGTTTCTAGGCTTTAGCTATGGTTTGTTTGGCTGCCAATACTATGTGAGTGGCTAGTTTAAATTGTTGTTTAGACATACTCGGAGGGTTTAAGTGTAAGAGAGTATACCAAGGGTCTCTCGGAAAGGGGCAAGTAAGTAATGATTGGAGTAGTTTGAGAACCTTTGACCAAAATCGGGAAAGCATAGGGCATGCTATTCTACTCTATTCTATTCTTTTATTTTCTATTCTTTTATTTTCTACTCCTTTTTATTCTATCCCTTTATGTTCAATGCTGTTCTATTCTATTCTGTTTTATTATATTGTTTTTTATTCTGTTCTATAAAGCAGCTTACATAGGATTCATCATCTTATTTCACTTTTATACCTTACTGTATTTATTGCAATATTTCCATTTCAAATGTGAATTCATTTTCAAATTTGGATAATTTGTTTCATTATAATTTATTTTAGGTTTGTTCAAATTTGTTATTATTTTGATTATGAAATTCGGATGCATCCAAATATTGATTCGTAGCTAAACAAATCCAATGTCTACTGTCTAATCGAAGATTTAATTCACATTGAAGATACTGTATATCCTCCCATTTTATACTGTGTCTACAAAACAGAATAGGACACAGATGGCAAAAATAAAACTCTACTCAAAACTCAAAAGGAAAAAAAAAACATATCTTTAAAGGAAAACTCCGTTCTCAATAAAAAGACAATGATCATAGCACATACAGTTGATACAAGCGTCACTTTGTAATTTAAAGGTATGACAAAAATACCTCTCCTTTTTATTCTGCAGATGCAGAAAATTAAACATTATTTAATGCAACATGGCAAACTGTTGGTGTTCTGTACACTACTGGTGTGCAGAATGCTCCCAGAAATGTCACTTCCTGCCTGTGTGAATGGATCACTGATTTTCTGAGACCTCTGTGCTAAGATACACTGGTGGGTGGTACTGCTGGGCACAGTTGGGTGGCACTACTAGGCACTGATGGGCACAGGTGGATGGCACTGATGGGCACAGGTGGGCGGCACTGATGGGCACTGATTATCAGTGCCCTGATGATCGGTGCTGATCAGTCCTTTGACAATTGCCAGTCATAGGCAGTACTTTCCTCACACTGTGACAGCGTGAGAAAAGTGCAGCCGATAACCGCATTTACCGGTGATCATTTACAACTGCATTTACCGGTGATCTGCGTTGTCATTGGACATGGCTGATAACATGGTAAAAAATTGCTGTGATTGACCTTTTACCACATCACGTGATCAGCTGTGTCCATAGGACACAGCGGCCACAGGGATCGCCGGGTACTCCCCCCCCCCGGGGATACGCGGGAGGGTGCGTTCTGGGAGGACGTCATATGACGCCCTCCCAGAACTGGCCGGCCACTGTGAAGCCATCTTTCAGCTATCTGCGGTCGGCAAGTGGTTAAATCAACTGTGGCCTTTTTCAGCACTTTCTTATAAGACCCCTTTCACACAGGCGTTCCACTGGTCCGCTTTTCATCCATCTGTTGACGGATTAAAAATGGACATCAATCCATCTCTATGGAAAAATGGATGTAAACTAATTATTATCCATTTACATCAGTTTTCATCCGCATCTGTCAACATCTGTTTTTTTTATGGAAAAGGGATGTAAATGGAGAAAAGGTCAATTTTTGCATCTGTTTTTGCATTGGTAATGGATATAAGAAACTGATGGCAAAACTGATGAAAAACTGATGTAAAACTGGTATAAAACTGAATCTTTTTTTCTTTGAAAACAACGTGACTGAACTGATGAAACAAACGAAACTCCCATGTAAAAGGACCCTAAAGCTTCAATTTATAAAGTGAGTGGGCAATATTTGTATATGAATGGTCTCTTCAGTCTTATCCATTGAAACCTAAATCTCCTTCAGAGTAGTTGCTTTTGGTCTTCTTGCATGGTCAATCAATTTTAATAAATGGTCTGTTCTTCTAAGATTTCCAGCTCTGTCATATTCTTTCCATGTCATAATGATTAATTTAACTGTACTCTAGGGATTGTCTGTGATCTGTGCATTTTCTTGTATATATAGCTTGTCTTTTCCTTTTTAATTCCCTTTACTTGGAGCTGCCTAGAATGTTTTTTTTACATTCATGGAGTAAGTTATATCATGACACTGAATGACCAGAAATTTGAGACGTAAAGCAGGCCATACATGGGTCGAATTCCGAACGATTTTTCGATCTAAAATCGAAAACATTATTCGTTCTGTAATCCGATGGTGCCACCAATGATTTAAAAAATCGGATGTTTTTCATGAATTTTCCAGCATGCCTGATAAACGAAATGGGGAGGAACCACAAAAGTCGGCTGGTGCCATTGCCCCACTAACAGAGCGAAAATCTGACGATTAATCTTAGGTCCGATTTTCGAATGAAAAATCGTTCGAAAATTGACCCATGTATGGCCAGCCTAAAGGTGGGAATACACGATTAGAAAATAGACCGATCGGTCATCCAACGACCGAGAGGCGTTCGTTGGTCGAAATCGTGGCCCAATCTAAAAAAATTGTTTGTTGTGCAATACGTAATGTTGACATCTTCCGTACAAGTGGAAGTGATGCGGTGTGCGTGTGACCTTGTAGCCACGCCCTTCCGGCCAGAAGGAGCGATATACACAACAATTAACAGCAATGATTATAATATAGTTTAATACATTAACTATATACATTAATAGTGATACATAAAATATAATCTGCAGAATTCTGGTTTCATTATCTCATTAGGCCAATCTACTTTTAACATTTGGATTTTTCGTTCGTGTTTACGAAGATTCCTTGGACATAAACATTCGGGTCATCTTCTGTTTCCGCTCATGCGTGATAGATTTTTTTCGTACGACCGCCATACCACCGTATAGAAAATTGGTCATTCATATGCGAAACAACAATATTTTTCACTGTTGTTCAACCGGATTTATTAGTTCACAATATAGTTATCGGTTAAAACATCCTGCCCATCAAGGCAGAGAAAAACGGTTGTTCATATGCGAAACAACAATATTTTTCACTGTTGTTCAGCTGGATTTTTTCGTTCACAATATTGTTATCGCTTAAAACATCCTGCCCATCAACGCAGAGAAAATCGTTCGATCAGTGGTTCCTCAAAAATTTTCAGACGATTTTCTTATCGTGTGTATGGGGCTTAAGTCTGTTCTGTCTGTCTATTGATCCAGATACAAATATTACAAACACCTGAAACCCACTGACTACACTGTCACCCCTGATTCACATATATGCGGCTGTGCGGGCTGCATTCTGCATGGGCATGAGAGCCCATTCATTTGAATGGACTCCCGTGCGACGCAAGGAAGAAGTCCCTGCACTTGTTTGGAAAACGCAGCCCACATGGGAACCTCAGTTCCCAGTACGGTTGCGTTTTCTAGTGCGGGCGGCGTGCCATTAGAATTAATGGCACCTGCCCGCGGGCCCGCATTTCTCTGTGTGGGTGGTGGATTTTTGTGTGGATCCACAGCGGCACCACCCGCACAGATGTGAACCTAGGGTCATGCTCTCTCATTTAACTAATTATACTTTATATTGTAAAGCGCTGAGCAAACTGTTGGCGCTATATAAATCCTGTATAATAATAATAATAATAATAATAATTATACGACATTGCAAACAAATGGGTTGCACTAGTGATGAATGATTTAGGAGTGTCATATTAAAGAGAGTGTATACTTATGCAGTCAGTTATTTTTATTATACATCATTTAAATCACTTTGCAGAGATTTGGGATTAGTTTAACATTAACTCATCTATTTCTGTTTATCAATAGACACTGTTCTATGATAATAAATCTTCAAAACTTCCTAGGGGGTGAATACTTTTCATAGACATATATAAACTATATTGGAAAATGATGTGGTTAGAAGTTAGAATTCCCCTTTATTTAAACAAGATCAGCACATTCTTATCAATGCAATGACTATTGTGCATATTTATATTAAAAGGAATGTGTTAGTTGCAGAAACCTAGAGGAACATACTAAAATCATTTTTCATTGTAAAATAACATCTTCTTGCCACAGGTCACTGCCCTTTGCATAACATTCCTGCTCTCTTCAATGGCTTAGAATTTGACCCTACAAGCACAGCTAATGGAATTCTCTCCACTGCAAATACAAAGATTTTCGATGTAACCTTTTGGTCAAGATGCATGTCCTCACTAACACCTGCAGATTAAAATAGGCCAAGTACATTTCAAAATAACATATTCCCAGTTGGTCTCTGCAGAATATAGCTTTTGTTGTTGCTGCATTTGCCATAGAGATCGGTCATAAACTGAAAATATATTTAGACACCTAAACAGTAGACTTTTAAAGCTGAAAGTGTATCAATACCAAAATATCCAAATACTCCTGTCAGGTTTTATGGCTATCTGAGGCTCCCTTTAAGAGATTTGCCTTCACTTTCTGTTCTGGGGACAACCTTTTACCAGACAAGAAATGAGGGAAAATCTGCAACAGACAACAATAAAGCTGACAGAAGTTTTAGCACTCTGCTTTACTTAAAGTGTATCTAGACGCAAACCGAAGATGTAATATATTGCAGCTTACAAATCCTTTCATGTTGTGGCTGTATTTTAAATGTAGGGTTTTTTTGGTTTATTTGCACCTAGCAATCAGGCTACACTTACTCCTACACTGAATCTATGGAGAATCAGCATAGCCAGTGTAGGGAACTGTAATTTTATACACTAGTTGTGGTTTGTTTACATCCATATACAGCCACAACCATAGAGGTCCCATTACAGACAAGTCCCTGGGTGTGCTTCCTGCCCCTACAAGGAGGTCAGGAAATCCCAGGATGTTATATAGTTGTTTTCCAGGAAGTATCAGGCAGAGGGTACCAGCCTGCCATGTGCTATGTATCTGGGGAGAACCGTCTGGGGATTCTGTGAGTACTGATCCAGATTAACAAGGCTGTTATCTATTTAGTTGTTACTGAAGCAGATTAGGTCTGCCTCTGTTATATTTCAACTTCTGTATAGGAACCCTAATATCTCTGTAAGAGAGAGATTTGTGGTTCATTATCATTATTCTATTTACACACTGCACAATCCTTATAGTTGTATATATATATTTATATAGATCCGTGTTTTCACCTGCATAAGTCTGTCAGGTGAACTTTCTGTTAATTGCAGTGTATCTTTGCAGCCTCTTTGCTTGAAGAGCCTTATTGGTCTGGATCTCTCTTTAGCTAGGATTAGCATAGGGAGTGTTGGATAAGATTAGGCTAGAGGTAGGTTAGCCATCCGACGGCCACTTAGACAGATAGAGGCCCGGTTGCATTGACAGCCCAGTTTAGGGATAGGGACTAAGAGTGAGGATAGATAGGGCATTTTATCCTTTTAGGTGATGCATCGCTGACCTTCAGACAAGCAGTGCAATCATCCGCATGTTACTTGGACGCCATCACAGCATCTAAAGTGGAAGCGTGCATCTTATGGACTCTCACCTCTCCAGGGGCCCCTGCAACCGGACTGCACTATAACCCATGGTTGGAGGTATTCTGTATACTACATGCACATATACCCGGGTATAATTGCAACCTCCCAATTTATGCTAAATTGTAATTCCTGAATGTTATTCTTATGCATCCTGTTTTATGTGGCTGCTTTATATAAACTTTGCATTAATCTCATACAGGTGTGGTGACATGTTTTCATGTTAGAAATATAAGCTGGGTGCATTAATACTGCTATGTATAGTTACTTTAAGTTGTCTACATGTTACATTCCTAGAAAGGGGTGAGTCTCCTCAATTGCAGGATCCCTATTCTAGGTGGAGGCACTGCCATTTGTATTATCACACAACCCCCTCTTCCATATAGCGAAGGCTCAGGATTGCCTACTCATATACAGGTTAGCGCCATAGCTTGTTTGGTGTGGGCCATTTCACATAACCCCCCCCCAAAACAGGGCTACATTTGGAGGCACTGCTGAGATCGAAGTGGGTTTAATAGTCAGTCATGGAGGAGCAACACGAAGAAAAGTGGCACCCTCAACCTACTCATAGAAGGAGGTACCTTCCCTCTGTCCCACAAAACGTCAGTGTAAAAGAAGAACAAATGCCAGTTAACTATTCTTATCAGGAAGATGTCAATATTTCACAGTCTAGTGAGAATGCTGTTGGCACTTTAAATCAACTGACTGAGATGCTAGCACAAGGGTTAGAGGCAGCACATTATAGAAAGCTAAAAGTGTTCTCTGGTAATGTCCCTGTACCACAAGGAGAAGAAGCTTTCGAAGTTTGGAAAGAGCACACCCTTCAATGCTTGAAAGAATGGTCCTGCTCAGAGGAAGGCAAGCGTCAGCGTGTTATGGAAAGTCTGCGATCTCCAGCAGGAGAACTAATCCGCTTGTATCGAGATACCCATGAGGGGGTAAGTGCAACAGACTATATACAAGTACCGTCTGACCATTTTGAACCATACTATGACCTTGAACAGATGGTTGCTGACTATCGTATGACCCGTCAGAAAGAAGGAGAGAGTGTTTCCACTTTTATTAATCGATTGCAGTTACTGTTGTCACGTCTGGTGTATCACACTGCTATACATCCTGATGCAGTGAATTCAATGAGAACTAGTCAATTAGTACGGGGGTTGTCACCTCATCATCCTCTCGCACAGCTCCTCAAAGTGAAGTTATCTGATGATGATCTTCCTCTTCATGGACTAATGAAGTTAGTGAAGAAATTGGAAGCTGACATTCAGTTTAGCACCCCTAAGAAAGTGAAACAACCTTTTAAAGAGGACCTCCCTTCTCGTCCTGTTCAAAATGATCAACCTGAATTCACTTGGTCCAAGTCTTCCATTAACAAGCCCGTTGCATTACACAGAGGGAGAGACTCTAGAAAGTGCTTCAGGTGTGGTCAGACGGGCCATTCAGCTAGACAATGTCATGACGATTATGAGGGAATGGTGCAAAGTGTGTCATTCCCTGTACAAAAGCACAAAGGACGACTGAAATATTCAAAGTCAGGATCAAAACAGCCTATCATAGGCTCCAAGTCCATTGTTAACGTTACTGTCAACGGACTTAAAACTTCAGCTTTGTTTGACACTGGGTCTCAAGTTACCCTTATCTATCGTTCCTTCTATCAGAAGCATTTGAGCAACACACCACTTCAATCTACTGGACAGATGAAGTTGTGGGGGTTGAACTCTAAGTCATACCCTGTTGATGGAAGCCTGCGCATAATTGTTACTGTACCTGGTTTAGAGGACAAAGGTGTTCCTCCCATGGAGATCACGGCACTTGTGTGTCCTGACACTGGGGACTCCAATGCCGCTCCTGTGATATTAGGTACTAATTGTAAAGCAGTACACTGTGCTTTTCAGAAGTTTCTTGAAGGAGGTCGAACTGCTTCTTTTGATCAAACTGAACTGTCTTCTGATCTTAAAGAGCTTTGTAATGTCCTCTCTGTTGGCTATCAACACGGAGTGGTGTATCACATCGGTAGGCATGCAGTGGAAATTCCTCCAGGGGGAGAGAGAATACTAAGGGTTGCTTCCAGCATTGCTCCTGAGCTACTTGGAGATGGCAGTTACGTCCTTATGGAAACACCTGAAGAGATGATCAACAAAGAGGGGTGGAAGGTGATTCCTGAAAGGAAAGACTGGAGAGCCAGAGTGGACCTATCTACAGTTGTGACTGTGAGAAACTGTTCACCTTACCCCGTTGTAATTGATCCTTACCAAAAGGTAGCCCATTGCTATCCTGTGGTTGGTGTTAACCCCTATGCTGAAGTGTGCAAAGTGCAAGTTGAAGGTACCGCTCCTACTGTTGAATTTGATCTGACTGATCCAAACTTATCAGAGCTTTGGGTTCACAGATTGACACAGCAGTTATCAGGATTACCAGAAGTATTTTCTATGGATGAAATGGATGTAGGCTGTGCCAAAAGTGCTCAACACACTTTCAGGCTAACAGATGCCACTCCCTTCCGGGAAAGGCCCAGAAGGATAGCTCCAAAGGATGTTGATGAGCTCAGACAGACCTTACGTCAGATGAAAGATCAGGGGATCATTGCGGATAGTAAAAGTCCCTATGCTTCACCTATTGTTGTGGTAAGAAAGAAGTGTGGATCTATTCGCCTATGTGTGGACTATCGAACCCTGAATCGAAGGACAATACCTGATCAGTATACACTACCCAGGATAGAAGAGGCTTTGGAAGCTCTGAATGGAAATCAGTGGTTCACAGTTCTTGATTTGCGGTCAGGGTACTATCAGGTTCCAATGGCTCCTGAAGACCAAGAGAAAACAGCCTTCATATGTCCTTTGGGCTTCTATCAGTTTACCCGCATGCCACAAGGAATAAGGGGTGCACCAGCAACATTTCAAAGATTAATGGAACGCATTTTGGGTGATTTAGTGCCACGAGAGTGTCTTGTGTACCTCGATGACATTATTGTATTTGGAGCTTCATTGGAGGAACATGAAGAACGTCTCATGCGAGTGTTGCAGCGTCTAAAGGAGGAAGGGCTGAAGTTGTCTGCAGACAAGTGTAAGTTCTGCCGTTCATCTGTTACCTATGTAGGCCACATTGTTTCTGCTGAAGGAGTGGCCACAGATCCTGCCAAAGTTGAAGCAGTTGTGAATTGGCCACGACCTCAGAATATCACAGAGTTACGTTCATTCCTTGGATTCTGTGGTTATTACCGCAGATTTGTAGAAGGATATTCCAAAGTGGCCAAGTCCCTACATGACTTGTTGAAGACTGATTCGAGCGGTCAAGAAAAACAGAAGAAATCCACCAAAAATCCTTTTGGCGATAAGTGGACTTCAGCCTGTGAGGATGCCTTCATTCACTTAAAGAAGAAGTTAACAGAGGCACCCATTCTGGCCTATGCTAATGCTCGAAAGCCGTATGTTCTCCATGTAGATGCTAGCTTTGAAGGACTGGGTGGAGTGTTGCACCAGGAGTATCCAGCTGGGTTGCGACCAGTTGCCTTCATCAGCCGAAGCCTTACAGTTAGCGAGCGCAATTACCCAGTTCACAAGTTGGAATTCTTAGCTCTCAAATGGGCTATTGTCGATAAGTTACATGATTATTTTTATGGAGCAGCTTTCGAAGTAAGAACGGATAACAATCCTTTGACATATGTCTTAACCACAGCAAAACTAGATGCCACTGGACATCGCTGGTTGGCTGCTCTATCAAATTATCAATTCACCTTGAAATACAAACCTGGTCCAAAGAACATTGGTGCAGATGCGTTATCCAGACGCCCTGGGTTAACGCCTGTCTCTGAAGACAATGAATGGGAGGAAGTCCCTGGTCCTGGTGTTGGAGCACTATGTTCTATGGCTGCAGTAGTGGACGATAACGTGGCTTTCTCAGAGATGCGGCTCATAGACTCCATAGGAAGTGGACCTGATGCTGTACCAGACATGTTTGCTTACCCAGCAGCCGTAGGCTCATTTGAGAACTGTTCTATATCTCCTCAGCGGATGATTAAGAGTCAAAAGGCTGACCCTTTGATTGGACCTTTATATAGAGCAGTTAGTATTAATGATCCAGAGATATTGAAGAAAACCTTGCCTGCTGAATGTAGCTCATTTCTGAGAGACTGGGATAAATTCAGGATTGAAAAGGGCCTACTCTACCGTGTGACTCTGTATCATGACCACCCAGGGAGACGTCAACTGGTTCTCCCTTATTGTTTTCGAAAGATGGTTTTCAGAAGTCTACATGATCATCATGGTCATTTGGGGCCTGAGAAGACCTATGGCTTGATTCAGGACCGCTTTTATTGGCTCAGAATGAGAGAAACTGTGACTAGCCTTTGTAGAAGGTGCCTCCGTTGTCTGAGACGAAAAACCCTCCCAGTTCGAGCTGCCCCAATGGGACATTTACAGAGTTCAGGCCCCATGGATTTGGTCTGTATCGATTTTCTATGCATTGACAATGATTCAAGAGGAATTGGGAACGTGTTGGTAGTGACTGATCACTACACCCGGTATGCACAAGCTTTTCCTACCAAGGATCAAAAGGCAGTGACAGTCGCCAGAGTGCTTTGGGAGAAGTATTTCATCCACTATGGCTTACCCCACAGATTGCATTCGGATCAGGGAAGAGACTTTGAGAGCAGACTACTTAAGGAATTACTTCAACTGCTCAACATCCATAAAAGCCGGACTACCCCTTATCACCCTGAAGGTGATGCTCTCCCTGAGAGATTTAACAGAACTTTGCTTGATATGTTAGGTACTCTACAGGTTGATGATAAACGTACTTGGAGTCGTAAAGTTGAAGCCATGGTTCATGCTTACAATAGCACAAGACATGAGACTACGGGATTCTCCCCTTATTTCTTAATGTTTGGAAGGGAGCTTAGACTGCCAATAGACCTCTTGCTAGGGGTCTCCACTGATGGTGTCGATCATCAAAGTCACTATCAGTATGTAGCTCGTCTGAAAGATACCCTTAAGTCAGCTTATCGTTTGGCTGAAGAAAATGCTGCCAAGATAAATGAAGGGAACAAAAGGAGGTTTGATCGTCGTGTGAGATACAGAGAATTGAAACCTGGTGACCAGGTATTGCTTAGAAACCTGGGCCCTTCTGGGAAGCATAAATTAGCTGACCGATGGAGGAATGAGATTTTTACAGTGGTGAGCAAATTACCTGGAATTCCTGTGTACAAAATAAAGGGACCAGAAGGTAGAGTAAAAGCTTGGCATCGAAACCATTTGCTCCCTATTCCTCAAGTCACTGATGATGATGACTCAGAAGATACTGTGGGAAGGGACTCCCCACAACCTCAGGCTAACATTACAACTGACCCTCCTGACTCTAATGAGAGTGACTGGACTGTAGTTCCTGAGATTCAGAGCCCAACAGCTTCTCCTCTTCCAAGAGAGGCACTGAACCCTAGATCTCCAGAGTTTGTGCCTGAGTCAGTGAGTACGCCTAACCAAGGATCTAGTTCTACTCCACAATCAGTGCCATCTCTTCCCATGACACAAAGCCCTCATTCAGTACCTGAAAATCAGGGATTACCTCATAGGGAAGTGCGTAGAGGAGGAAGGGTTAGACATCCACCACCTGTTTTGACTTATGATACTTTGGGAGATCCCAGCATCATTCCTCAGCCCCATCTCTACCATGCCTGGGTAGGGGCAGTATCTAATCTGGTCAATATGCTACCTGTATTTGCATCACCTGGCATGTATTTATACTAATCTGTTGTTTTCTTTAGCAAACCATTGTAATGGAGAGAGGACAACGTTGTGTATTTGAAATTGAATTTCATTATTGTATATAATGTGAGCTTCCTTTGACGGGACGTAAAGGTTTCACCAGGGGGAGAGTGTAGGGAACTGTTATGTTATACACTAGTTGTGGTTTGTTTACATCCATATACAGCCACAACCATAGAGGTCCCATTACAGACAAGTCCCTAGGTGTGCTTCCTGCCCCTACAAGGAGGTCAGGAAATCCCAGGATGTTATATAGTTGTTTTCCAGGAAGTATCAGGCAGAGGGTACCAGCCTGCCATGTGCTATGTATCTGGGGAGAACCGTCTGGGGATTCTGTGAGTACTGATCCAGATTAACAAGGCTGTTATCTATTTAGTTGTTACTGAAGCAGATTAGGTCTGCCTCTGTTATATTTCAACTTCTGTATAGGAACCCTAATATCTCTGTAAGAGAGAGATTTGTGGTTCATTATCATTATTCTATTTACACACTGCACAATCCTTATAGTTGTATATATATATTTATATAGATCCGTGTTTTCACCTGCATAAGTCTGTCAGGTGAACTTTCTGTTAATTGCAGTGTATCTTTGCAGCCTCTTTGCTTGAAGAGCCTTATTGGTCTGGATCTCTCTTTAGCTAGGATTAGCATAGGGAGTGTTGGATAAGATTAGGCTAGAGGTAGGTTAGGCATCCGACGGCCACTTAGACAGATAGAGGCCCGGTTGCATTGACAGCCCAGTTTAGGGATAGGGACTAAGAGTAAGGATAGATAGGGCATTTTATCCTTTTAGGTGATGCATCGCTGATCTTCAGACAAGCAGTGCAATCATCCGCATGTTACTTGGACGCCATCACAGCATCTAAAGTGGAAGCGTGCATCTTATTGACTCTCACCTCTCCAGGGGCCCCTGCAACCGGACTGCGCTATAACCCATGGTTGGAGGTATTCTGTATACTACATGCACATATACCCGGGTATAATTGCAACCTCCCAATTTATGCTAAATTGTAATTCCTGAATGTTATTCTTATGCATCCTGTTTTATGTGGCTGCTTTATATAAACTTTGCATTAATCTCATACAGGTGTGGTGACATGTTTTCATGTTAGAAATATAAGCTGGGTGCATTAATACTGCTATGTATAGTTACTTTAAGTTGTCTACATGTTACATTCCTAGAAAGGGGTGAGTCTCCTCAATTGCAGGATCCCTATTCTAGGTGGAGGCACTGCCTTTTGTATTATCACACAACCCCCTCTTCCATATAGCGAAGGCTCAGGATTGCCTACTCATATACAGGTTAGCGCCATAGCTTGTTTGGTGTGGGCCATTTCACATAACCCCCCCCCAAAACAGGGCTACACCACCCTTGGACAGCTGCATTGTCAACCTGTGGAGTGGGTAGGGTTAGATAGAATAGTAGATACAGATGGGCTTTACATATCTCACTAACAATTTAAAGCCTAGCTCCAGCTAACACTTTTCAACCTCTTGCTCCCCACATAACATATATGTTGTTTAACACTCATGCATATGCATCCATGGACAGCCAAAGTTTCTGTGTTGACAGCGTGCTTGCTGCGCACTCCCAGCACAGTGACCGAGCTGTCATAGACAGCTCTCGATCTCTAGTTATGATCAGGAGTCAGTGGGATCAATGGCGTCCCTAGGGGGGTGCTGGGGGTGCGGGCCGCACCAGGTAACACCATCACAAGGGGGTGCAGAAGCAGGATGCCAGCAGAGCTTCTGTGCTCAGTGAAGGTCCTGGCCAGTTATTGGGGTGATTCCGGATTACAAGCACTGTGACAGCTGCCCCTGGTGCAGCAGTAAAATGAGTATCCCGTGAAGATATGTATCCCCTGAAACAAGTGCGCATGTGCCTGTTTCAGGCCGAAGAAGCCGATTACCGATCTCCGACTTCAGCACAGAGCTGCCACAGTTAACCCCTTACAAGCTGCAAACCGCTGAAGCGGATCCCGCGGATCACTATGGGTTGCAAGATCAGTTAACCCCGTATAAGTTCAACCTATATGGGGTTAACTGATCTTGCAACCCATAGTGATCCACGGGATCAACTTCAGCAATTTACAGCCTGTAAGGAGTTAACTGTGGTAAAGTCAGAGATCGGCTTCTTGCATATGCGCAGTTGCTTCAGGGGATACATATCTTCATGGGATACTCATTTTACTGCTACACTGGCACCGCTCCTTCCTCTCTGGAGGGGTGACACCACGTGTTACCGCACTGGGTGACACCAACCCTAGGGACGCCTCTGAGTGGGATTACTCCCGATCATGTATCCGCTGTGCCAGCCAATCACAATGGTCACGTAATCAAAAAGTCTGTCCCTCCCCTGGATGTAAACACCCATTTAAAGAGCTGGTCAAGGAGGGGTTACATATTTACAGAAACAGTTTTTTCTCTTTTGGAGTAATGTTTTTAGCTAAATGAAGAAAAGTTAACTATTGTAAATGTAGCCAATAAATGAATAGACCTCCCAGTGATTTTATTACTAGACTGCAGCTAGGGGGAGCTCTACTGTTTAGAGTAAGTCCATAGGAGAGCACTACCATCTAGCTTACATTAAACACAGAATGCAAGTGAGCAGCACATGTGCTGTGCTCTCCTTTGCCTAATATAGGTTAGTCACACTTTGATTATGTTATTATTTTTCAGTTCAGTTTCATAATATGTTTGTTTTTGTATTGTATATGTCTGTTAGTGTTCTATATGCTAGTGATGGTAACCTCTTTAACAGAAATTGGTGTGATTCCCTTGTGGCCTGCAGTATACTGAAGGTAATTATCTGTATGTTGTGATCCATTTCTGCCACTTACTGAACACAGGGTGCTGCCTGATTGGTATGGGCACAATTTTGGGAACCCTTGCATTTTCTCACCTGGATGCAAAGTATCCTCTGATTAGAGGAGGTGGAGTTGTGGGGCGGTAACATCATGATCTCCACTCCATCCAATCCTAGAACACTTTGCATTCATTACAAAAATGCAAAGTGTTCTCTGAATGGCACCCATGCTGATCAAGCAATGTACTGTGTCCAGTAAGCAATTGAAAGGGGATAAAGGTTTGCCAGATATTCAGCTATATTATAGGGCTCTGCACTTGGAGCACATGTGGTTAGTTGGTGTATTCAGGTAAGGGTGAAGTCGTGGGTGGTGATAGAACAGGAGTATTCCTGCTGTTCTATAGTCCTGTGCTCCCTTTTTACTGTCTTTGCATCTGCTATCCCTTGTCGTGTACCTGATAATGGTTGCTATGTTAAAGGTCATGGTCTCGACTTTTCCTTTAGTGGATATCTCACCTTCCCCCTTCCCGATGATACCTATTATAAGAAACTTCATAGTTCAGAGTTCATAACTGGCACCTCTGCCAGACACATTGATCAACTCCTAGATGCAAGCAAAATTCCTCTCCTACACTTTGTGAATCCATTTGGCTGTTTACTACTCTTGTCTATTCAGCAGGCAGTAGATCCTCCTGTCAACATGTGGCCGGCGTATAGGATTTGTCGCTTTCTGACGACTACTGTAGCTCAAACAGGCCCTATCCCGGACACTATGAAAACCTATGAAATTAATTTTCCTACAAGCCCTATCTTAAATTCTCACCCACTGGGATACATCCCTTCTACAGAAATGAAAGAGTGAGCTGGGTATGACCTTTTACCTTGCTCAAATTGACACAGCCATCCTGTTTAAAGTCATCCATAGCCAATAAATTGCAGGAGCAAGACTATAAGATCCTCTCAGATTGGTACCAGGCTCCTGCAGTTCTCTATGCAGTTCTTCTCTAAAATCTTTCTGCAAACATCCAACCTGTGTTGGCACTGTTATTCAGAAGAGAGTACTCTTTCTGAATATCTTCTGGAGCCGGCTAAAGGTATTCCCATTTTGGGAGGGTGTCAGACAATTGGTCCTTCAGCTTACTTCGCTAGACTTGGCTGTCATCCCTTCAGCTATTTACTACATCTTAATACATGCAGCTTACCCGATCTAAGTCTTCTTTAACAATCCACCTCCTGAAAAATACTCCCCCAATCTCTCTTTGACTAGCTAAAATGAATGATATTAGAGGAAATGGAAAGTCTTACAGTTTCTCTCTAACCTAAAAGAAAAGTTTTGTAATGCTTGGTAACCCTGGACAGCTTTTATGTGCTCTTCTGCATACCAGGAGTTGTTACACCCTTCAGACATAAAGGTGACTTAAACTACCTGGATGTTGTCCATGGCTTATCCTCCAAGATAGGATTGCGAAGTGTATTTATGAGCCCATGGCGAAGTGTATTTATGAGCCCATGGCGAAGTGTACATTACTGACTTATAATAGCCTGCATTCTCTAGCCCCTGGAGCAAGATTTGAAAAATTTACCTTGGGGCACAATCCATACTTAAGTGCTATTAAACCCAACAACAAAAATGTATTATATTGCAGCCTACCAATTATGCAATGTTTCAACTTTTTTTAACAGACCAATCTGTCTAGGAAAGGGGTAGTTAGAAGGTTGAGACAAACCATTTAACACTAACAGGGGTGTGTACAATGCTTTTGTTTACTTGTGTCAGGCTAGGTTCACATCTATGCAGGTTGCAGTTGATGAGTTATCCGGTATGTTTTGCGTTTTTTGAACACGAGTTTTTCCTGCATTTTGCAGTTTGTTTATTTTTTGCTAATAGACAGGTATGACAGCTCTGTTCATGTAGTGCAACTTTGATTTGACTTTGATGCAACTTTGATGCTACTTGAGTGCCAGAGAGTCTAAAGTTGCATCAATGTCACATTACATGAAAAGAACTGTCA
Organism: Staurois parvus; assembly: GCF_062004578.1. Lineage (NCBI taxonomy): Eukaryota > Metazoa > Chordata > Amphibia > Anura > Ranidae > Staurois > Staurois parvus. The sequence goes on from NW_028317941.1 coordinate 5,190,164, forward strand.
TACTTTTCTGTTAGCAAAAAAAACACCACAAAATGCATCAAAAACACAGCAAAAAACGCAACACTTGCGAACTACATTTCTAGTTATTTGTAAAAGAACTAGTCCTAGCAGCCAGAGTATCAATTGCTCAGTGTTGTTGGAAATTTACAGTACCTTAGACATAAACTTAACTGGATCATGATCAATGATAAGATGACAAAATACTAAATGATATACAAAATAAATTTGAATTGATGTTGAATCCAATACAACTCCACCAAGTAATTTTCATCATGAGACACCTTCAACTGAGAAATCTGTTCCCCCCCAGCCCTCCTTCTCTTGATCTGTTTTTTTTTCTTCTTATATTTGGCATTTCTTCACTGGTAATGACCTGTTTAGCTGTTTGGTAGGCACATTTGATAACCATACTAGTATAACTGGAAGATATTCAGACCTCTCCACAGACAACTTTTATTCCATTTCGTGCTTGGTGGAGGTTTGAGTTTCTTTATGCCTACTTGGGTAGGCAAGTTCACTTTATTTTGTGATTATCTGATAAAATGGGGTTGATTTACTAAAGGCAAATAGACTGTTTACATTGCAAGGGAATTTTCCCCAGAGTTTAGTAAATGTGGTGAAACATCACTTCACATCTGTGGAAAATTCCCTTGCAATGTGCCACATCCCTTGCAAAGTGTACAGCCTATTTGGCTTTAGTAAATCAACTCCTATGCTTTGGTGATTGTTGTGTGATCAAAACAAATGGTCATTTGTAAATGGATAAAAATTAAGAGTTTTTTTAGATAAATCTTTAAAAAAAAAAAAGTGGTTTCATGGTTATTCGTCATCACAAGTCAGAATGCATAAATTATCCGAGGCATTGATGTATAAGAGCAATATGTACATTTCTTTGCCAAGATGCACTGAAAAAAAAACCCATTATGGGTTCCTATAGCTTACAAATATTTCCTTCCTAATTCAGACATGGGTTGATTATCATGGTGTAACTGGGATGTGCTAGAGTTCAGTTACAGATACAAGATATTTCTACAAAGAAAGCATATGAATGTTTAACACTTATTTAAACTATTTATCAAAGTCATTAAGGCTTTGTAGAATCCACAAAATTCTGTCAATTCAACCAGAGCAAATATTGACTGTATCGTGTAAAAGAGCATGGTCAATGAATACTAAAATATTTTTCCACAACACCGAAAGTAGCTATGAACAACTGACTAAAAAAAGCTGTTTTCAGCATATTTAATATGCTGTGTGTGATCGTGTGAAGAGCCCTGCGGGCACAAATGATCCTTACTCCATCTCATGTGCCATTTTCAAGGTGACTGGTCTAAAGACTGCACACCTTAAGTGACTTGAATTAATTGTGCCTGATTCAACCATCTAGTTTTCCAGATTATGCAGAGCAAGTGAAAAAATAATAGTGAAAAAAAAGCTGTCTAAGAGATTTCCTGCTTGCTATATTGTTGTTCTCTCAACTTGTATTCTAGCTTGCTGTTGTTACCTGTATGGTGCCTGTAAACTACTTTAATTGGCAACTAACCCACCAAGTATGGATAGTCTTCAAAGATAAGTTCACCTTTCGTAACATTTTCTGGGTGTAACATGTTACAAGCAAACCGGCCCCTGCCCTCTCCCCCCAATCTCCGTTGTGATAGCTAGCAGGGGATCTTCTCCTCCCCACTGGCTGTCACAATTTTAAAAAATGCAGCTCTGCATGCTTGGCCGCGTCATTCATTCACAGTGTTCTGTAAATGAATGAACTACAAGTCCCAACAGCCTTTGCAACTTCAGGACACCTAAAAGTCATCCCCCCACACTGCATGGGTTATCTGCTCGTTTATGTCCAGGGGCTGAAAAAGCAGTTATACTTATCTGATACACTGCTTCTCCAGTAGATGACGCTCTTCCATGCTCCAGTGGTGGATTGTTCCCCTGCATCCTCACATTCAATGCAGGGCTAGGGTCCCTTTAGGAACTTTAGCAGAAAAAAAAAAAATGCTTTGTCTCTTCAGCATTATAGTTACTTGCCTGCCTGTCTGTTCCTGTAATGCCTCACAACAGTTTTTTTATTTCTGGTGTGAGGACTCCAAAATCCATACCGTTGGATTATATAATATAGCATGCCAAAGATCAGTCGATACTAAAGGTTCAGATGTTTTGTTTTAAAAATAACCAACATGTTATACTTTTCTACTCTGTGAAATGTCCTCCTCTTCTTGTGCAATGTCCTCCTCTGCTTGGGTCCCTCACCGACACTCCTGGCTCCTCCCCCCCGCTACTTGCTCTGGGGGTAATTATGCATGCTTGCTCCTGAGCTGCTAAAATACCGCATGACTCTGTGGCACGCAGTGTGGCTCAGCCCTGCACCCCGCTCCCTCCTTACTGGGAGCCAATGGCTCCCCTGCTGTGTCTGAGCCAATGAGAAGGGAAAGACCCGGGAGAGTTGATGCTCTTCTGCATATTGCTTGATCAAGATAGGCATCAGGTAAGTATTAGGGGGCTGAGGGGGTAGCTGCACACTGAAGGTTTTTTACTTCGCCTTTAGAAACCCTTTAAAGCTTCTTCTCTGACAAGTTTCACCCACAAATGGGGATTTTTTGAGTGAAATGCGTCAGCAGAAGGGTTACCTTGGTGAGGATCTGTTGTACTACATCTGGTATATTCCATTTCCTCATATTCATTAGAATAGTCTGGTGTTCAGCCTTTTATTTTTTGTGCAGTGGTTCTTCTGTGGAACTGGAACAAGCTCCTTCATATGCCAGCACCCAGCAATCTGGTGAAGAGACCGATTCTGAAGTTTGTGAGTGGCAGTTGTTTCTGCTCATTTTTTTCTTTTTAAATTTTAGACTTTATAATCACAGTAGTGTATGGGTATCACAAACAAATGGTCTGTGTCCAAGGATTTCCAGTAAGGTTCACTGCTTTACTGTATATGCCTAAGGATTCTATGGGGAAAATTCACTAAGCCGCTCAGTGTTTAAAAAAAAAAAAACTTTAGCATTCACTAAAAAAGCTACTAAAATACCACATGACTTATTTTATTAAGTTATGCGGTATTTTAGTAGTGAAAACATGTAGTAATGTATCAGCTGCCAGCGGGTTCCCCGCTGATAGCTGAATGTAAAAAAAAAAAAAAAGAATTGCTGGCAATTAAAAATTAAGAAATAATATGGTGTGCTCCCTCCATCCATACCAAGCCCTTGAGTTTGGTATGGATTTTGAGGGGAACCCCCCCTCCAAAATAAAAAAAAAATGGCATGATTTTCCCCCCAAACCCTTATCCAAGCATGCAGCCCAGCAGGTCACATGCCCTCAACTTGGGGGTGTGCTTTGGGGCAGGGGGGGCTTTACAATTATTTTTTCTTACATTCAGATGTCAGCAGGGAACTCCATTGACAGCTGACTACTCATTGGTTGTTGAAGACACGACGACTGCCCACTCCTTAACAGTCATGACAGTTACTGGTTGTTAAGGATGCCCCTTAACCAGTACATACCACATGCTTCAACCATTACTTAATTACCACATGCATTTAATTATTTCCTTCTGTGAATTGACTTTAAAGGTCTTTTTATGCGGTATTTGCCAAGCATTTTTGCTATTTGCGGTAAATACTGCATACTATCAGTAGTGAATTGACATTTTCAGTATCGCAGGTGATATGTGGTCACCTGACCAACATAACGCATTTGATAACCTTTAGTGAACTGTCCCCAGTATGTTTATACACAATAATGCCAAAAGTATTAGGACACTTGCCTTCCGTAGGGTTCAATATTGAGTTAACCCATCCTTTTGCAGCTATAACAGCTTTAACTCTTCTGGGAAGGCTGTCCACAAGGTTTAGGAGTGTGTCTATGGGAAAGTTTGACCATTCTTCCAGAAGTGCATTTGTAAGGTCAGGCACTGATGTCGGATGAGAAGACCTGGCTTGCAGTCTCCGCTCTAATTCAGGTTGAGGTCAGGACAGGCCAGGCCAGTCCAGTCAAGTCCCTTCACTCCAAACTTGCTCATCTAAATCTTTATGGACCTTGCTTTGTGCACTGGTGCGCAGTCATGTTGGAACAGGAAGGGGCCATCCCCAAACTGTTCCCACAAAGTTGGGAGCATGAAATTGTCCAAAATTTCTTGGTAAGCTGACACTTTAAGAGTTCCCTTCACTGGAACTAAGGTGCCAAGCCCAAGCCTTGAGAAACAACCCCACACCATAATCTCCTCTCCACCAAACTTTACACTTGGCAAAATACAGTCAGGCAAGTATCATTCTCCTGGCAACCGCCAAACCCAGACACGTCCATCGGATTACCAGAGAGAAGCATGATTCATCACTCCAAAGAACATGGAGTCCAGAGTCCAGTGGCGGCGTGCTTTACACCACTGCATCCAATGCTTTGCATTGCACTTGGTGATGTAAGGCTTGGATGCAGCTGCTCGGCCATGGAAACCCATTCCATGAAGCTCTCTATTCTCTGTTGTTGTGCTAAACTGAAGGCCATATGAAGTTTGGAGGTCTTTAACTATTGACTCTGCAGGTAGTTGGTGACTTCTGCACACTGTGCTCTTCAGCATGCGCTGACCTCACTCTATCATTTTACGTGGCCTACCACTTTGTGTCTGAGTTGCTGTTGTTCCCAGTTGCTTTCACTTTGTTATAAAACCACTAACAGTTGACTGTGGAATATTTAGTAGCAAGGAAATTTCACGGATGGACCTATTGCACAGGTGACAACCTATCACGGTACCACAGATAAATTCACTGAGCTCCAGAGAGCGACCCATTCTTTTGCAAATGTTTGTAGATGCAGTCTGCATGCCTAGGTGCTTGACTTTATACATTTGTGGCCATGGAGGTGATTGGAACACCCGAATCCAATGATTTGGAGGGATGTCCCAATACTTTTGGCAATAATGTGTATATGAATAACTATCATATAACAAGCTGTATTCTTTGCAGTATAATTGTACCCATCTGAATAATAAATTTGCTGTTCTTTAAAAGATTACTACATTTTTAAATGACTGCAAATGCTCATAGATTTGATGAAAATGCATATACAGTGCAGCACAGGCTTTGTATTTTCACTGCATATATATTCACCTGCATTCTCCATCAGTATTTCAACTGTGGAGCATAAGGGCATTGCTCTATGGTATTTCTCTCTCATGATATAAAGAAATTGTGACGCTCTTTGTGTAAAAATTTGCTGAACAGCCTTATTTCACCTCAAACAATCTATCTAGTAGCCATGACAATGCTGGCTCTGCAATATCTCCCAGTTTAACATCTCTTCAAACTTTCCTGCTCCGTTACAAGGGGAGACAAAACCCCACTGTGCAGCTGTTGTGCTGACGGGGGAAGATGGAGGGAGGGAAAAAAGGCTTTGTCCCATAGGAACTGTAACATCTGTACATAGGGAGTAAGAATGAATGGAAAGAAAAAGGAAAGAAGAAAAGACCGGCCAACGTACAAACAAATCCATTTAAAATGTATGTAAACCCAAGAACTAAATTTTAATAAGTTACAGTTTACTAGCTCTTACATCTATTGGTTGTATTAGTTTTCATGTTTAAGTCTTTTTTTGTTATCTATATTTGAATCTGCTGATCCAGTCAGTCACACACGACCTCTTCTACCATGATAGTGTTTACTGTACTGTATCTATGGTGGAGTCGCATTGTCACTCTAGGACACTAAGGGGTTGATTTTCTAAAACTGAAGAGTGGAAAACCTGGTGCAGCTGTGCATGGTAGCCGATCAGCTTCTAACTTCAACTTGTTCAATTAAAAACCTGGAAGTTGATTGGTTTGTATGTACAGCTGCACTAGATTTTGTACTCTCTAGTGTTAGTAAATCAACCCCTAAGTGTGCTAGGTCAGTGGAGGGCAATCTTTTCTTTCAACTGAGCCAAATCTCGCCAAAACCACGATTGAAATTTATTTTGAGAGCCACATTTTTAAAACTGAAAATACATAGGATGGTACACTGTTTTTAGTTTCAATAAGTTTTTATAGTAGTTCATCCCCCATAGTAATTCACCCCCCATATAGTAATTCATCCCCCCTATAGTAATTCATCCCCCATAGTAATTCATCCCCCATAGTAATTCATCCCCCCTATAGTAATTCATCCCCCATAGTAATTCATCCCCCCTATAGTAATTCATCCCCCCTATAGTAATTCATCCCCCATAGTAATTCATCCCCCATATAGTAATTCATCCCCCATAGTAATTCATCCCCCATAGTAATTCATCCCCCATATAGTAATTCATCCCCCATAGTAATTCATCCCCCATATAGTAATTCATCCCCCATAGTAATTCATCCCCCATATAGTAATTCATCCCCCATATAGTAATTCATCCCCCATATTAATTCATCCCCCATATTAATTCATCCCCCCTATAGTAATTAATCCCCCATATAGTAATTAATCCCCCATATAGTAATTCATCCCCCCTATAGTAATTCATCCCCCATAGTAATTCATCCCCCCTATAGTAATTCATCCCCCATATTAATTCATCCCTCATATAGTAGTAGTAAGTAAGTAGCAAGTAGTAAGCCAAGTCCCCCCTGTGTCAATTCACTTACCTTTGCTCCGCGCGTTCCTCTCGTCGTGTTCCCGCGCCGTACCGGTCTTCAGGGTGGACTGTGAGAGGAGCCTAGCTCCTCTCACGTTCGTCACGCTGCCCCGCCTACACACATCCTGACAGCCAATCACTGGCTATCAGGATGTGAGTGGCAGCGAGACTGGCCAATCATTGCATTTGAGCGCGCTGCCCTGGCTGTTTTTTTTTGGATCACGCTGCAGAGTCTCTGCCGCCAGAGAGGAGGGAGGGGAGCGGGCGCCCGGCACACAAGAGCCGCATTAAAGCGTGTAAAGAGCCGCATGTGGCTCGTGAGCCGCGGCTTGCCGACCACTGTGCTAGGGCTATAGAACAACCCCCATCATCTCCATAACATAGAGGGAGCAGATTGGGACAGGCCTTCACAGGAACTTAAACCCACACTGCAAGAGAAGAGAAGTTCATCGCTCTTTTCACATGGCAGTATGGCCTGTCAGTGTCAAACCCCAGTCTTTTTTTGGGCACCTGGGAGGCACAGGTGCAGTATCCAAGCTCGGCTGCCTATCAAAATTGTTGATTGGCTGAAATACGTAGTGGCTGAACGCTTTACCTAGCTGTACTCATTTTTTGGGCTATATGTACACTCACCAATCAATTTATTAGGTACACCTGTTCAATTGGTTGGTAACACAAATTGCTAATCAGCCAATCACATGGCAGCAACTCAATGCATTTAAGCATGTAGACGTGGTGAAGACGACTTGCTGAAGTTCGAAAAAAGCATCAAAATGGGGAAAAAAAAAAAAGGGGATTTAAGTGACTTTCAATGTGGCATGGTTGTTGGTGCCAGACAGGCTGGTTTGAGTATTTCAAAAACTGCTGATCTACAGGGATTTTCATGCACAACCATCTCTAGGGCTTACAGAGAATGGTCCAAAAAAGAGAAAATATTCAGTGAGCGGCAGTTGTGTGGACAAAAATACCTTGTTGATGTTAGAGATCAGAAGAGAATGGGCAGACTAGTGGCTGCAACATTCAGATGGTAGGGTCAGGATTTGGCATAAACAAAATGAAAGCATGGATCCATCCTGCCTTGCATCAATGGTTCCGGCTGGTGGCGATGGTGTGGAGGATATTTTCTTGGCACTAGCAAGGTGTACCTAATAAAGAGGCTTGTGAGTGTATTTAGAAACATATCCAAAATGCTGGCACTAGATGCTGCCAGCAAGGCTGAATGCTGCACCTTTGCCTCCCAGGTGCCTGAAAACACAGGGATTCGACATCGACAAGCCAAGTAGTTGATGTACTTGAGGCCTTAGAGCATGGGTGTCAAACTGGTGGCCCTCCAGCTGTTGCCAAACTACATTTTTTGTACATTTACTAGTTTTGTAACAGCTGGAGGGCCGCCAGTTTGACACCCCTGCCTTAGAGTTTACATACACTTTAAATACACACCTACAAGAATAATGAGTTGTCAGCTTCGATATCTTCATATGATACTATACATACTGAAAAACACATCTTTAAGAAAAGTGATTTTTTTTATAAAATATTTTGACTGACATCTCAGTGTCTTGTTGAACTTACCAATAACACAAAAAGGCTTCCTTGCAAATCTTAGACGTCCCTTCCATCCTCTGTACCGGCAGCAGCACCCAGCTGACCAAATTCGAATGACGTACTCCATGCCAAACACGACAATCATCACAAATTCCTGGTGCATACAGAAGAGTTGTTACACAGCACAGTAATCTGTAAACATACATAAATTAAAGCACCAGCAAGTATGTAACATTGACAACATGATATCTAATACATTGGAAAAGGGTTGTGCTGGCCTAATTATAGCATTTGCAGCCATTGGGACTTATGTTGGAGTTCATCAAGAAACATAATCCAGAACCAGGGCCCTATTTAACACTCATTTTGCCTAGTCGTACATGATTCATAGACGCTTTCTATAGACTCTAACCTTTTTTTAACGAATCAACAGTGAAATTTAAAATGAGAATGTACTATTTAAAGTAAGATGTTCTTAAGGCAAACTGAAGTTTCACATTTTTACACTTTATTGTTCTTTACTGTGGTATGTTTTTTGATTTTTATCTGGAAATGCCTAAAATACAATTTTTTTTCTATCCTAGTGGACTGTGTTTCCTGTTCTCCTACTTCAATGCTCTATGTTGGCATTGGTGAATCATGATCACATCATTTATGGTAGTGCTGAGGAAGAGAAGAGGTGTGTCTGGTCCCATCGGTTAGATTACAGGACGCATTGGACAGAGTAGATAAACTCTTATACCTATTTTATGTGCAGTTGTATTTGGACAGACTGGGGTTTATTCACTAAAGCTGGAGAATGCAATATCAGGCTCGCTTCCGCATTGAAGACAATCAGATGAGGTTAGAAGCTGATTGGTTTCTATGCAGAAGTGAGCATGATTTTGCACTCTCCAGCTTTAGTAAATAAGCCCCACCATGCAACTGTTTCTGTATAAACAGGGAATTAAAGGTAAGACTATTGAAGTAGCACTTGTTAGTACAATGGTTTTATGACTAAATATATTTTTTTATGGCTTACATTGGGCTTTAATACACAGAACTCCCAGGGTCAGCCATCTACAGTAAGTTATCTACCTAAAGTGTGCCTCAGGTTTCTTCTAAGCAGCCCCTATGTCTCCTTCCTAAAAAGGTTAATTGGTTGTCCATTCCGCTTCCCCCCATCTTAACCTTCTTCCCTGGGCAGAAACACCTGAGTGCGTAGCACTACATTTGGCCCTGCCCAGTCCTCAGTTACATTCCTATGTTCAGTGGCACAATATGTTATCTTTTTTTAAAATACTTAGAATAAATATAAAGCATACTAATGTTGCTAATAGTATAAAGATTGTCTTTAAAGAGATGCTAGAGTGGAGTTAAAGAGGACTTCTAATGGTTTTGTTTTGGGCCCTGTTATCAAGCTAAAACCTAAAATGGCTCGAAAGTGATTGCCACTCAAATTTGACCTATTCCATGCTCTTCATTTCTGTATGTCTCTGTGTGTTTTGTTAAAAATAACAAACAGGTTTATACTTACCTACTCCGTACAATAGTTTTGCAGAGCAGCCCAGAACTTCTTCTTCTCAGGTCCCACACTGGCACTCCTGGCTCCCTCCTCTATTTGGTATGCCTCTAATAGCAAGCCCTATGCTATGGGTCACACTTGCAGGCTTGCTCTCGAGCTGCACTGCCTGTATCCAGAGATACAGACAGCAGCTTGACTTGGCCCCGCCCCCTTGTCGCAGTATTTGACTGACAGCAAAGGCTGGGAGACTGGGAGTGAGAGGAGAGAGATGGGCACAGTACTGTATTGAGTGAGGACTGAAGTATAAGGGGGCATGAGGGGCAATACTGTTACCTAAACATTTTTTACCTTAATACAAAAAATGCATTAAAGTAAAAAATGCTTATGCTTTAGAACCACTGTAAACAGAAAATATAATGAGAAGCCCATTTTTCTTGTTTTTCTGTTATATTTGTATGTAACAAAGATACATGGGACTCTAAAAAGGAAACTATAACTGTCAGTGTATAAATACCACAGAGTATGTATATATATAAAAATTCTTGCACATTATTGGATGATGAAAATCACATTTAGTAAACTCTGGGGAAAACGAGTGCAACTGCACTTGCGAAGTGCACAGTCTATTTGCCTTTAGTAAATCCAACCCATTGCGTGTGCTTAAGAGGCAATGGGGTTGATTAACTAAAACTGGAGAGTGCAAAATCTGGTGCAGCTCTGCATAGAAACCAATCAGCTTCCAGGTTTTTTTTTGGCAAAGCTTACTTGAACAAGCTGAAATTAGATTGGCCATCATGCACAGCTGCACCAGATTTTGCACTCTCCTGTCTCAGTAAATCAACCCCATAGGCTGTATATGTGATACAGTACAGTGTCAATGTGATGCATGGGACTCTAAAAAAGGAAATTATAACTGTCAGTGTAAAAATGCAACGGGATATGTTTTATAGTTTATAGCCTGGCTGCCTGAACCCAAAATAGACACCTGGCTTTCAATGACATCAGGAAAGAAGATGGCCGCCCAAGACTCGGCATGCAACCTCTGAATCACAGCAGGACGCGTCTGTATCCACTGTGCAAGTGAGTATGTGAATTCAGGATGTCCCAGCAAACCAGGAAAAAAGGGGACAGACAGCACTCATTAGTTTAATACTCTTTTTTGTTTATTTTGATAAATTCTGTATTTAAAGTACCTTACTCCCTTTGCCTGGGGGACAAACCATATACACTCACTGGCCACTTTATTAAGTACACTCGTTCAACAGCTTGGTAACACAAATTGTTAATCAGCCAATCACATGGCAGCAACTCAATGCATTTAGGCATCTAGACGTGGTGAAAATGACTTGCTGAAGTTCAAACTGAGCATCAGAATGGAGAAGAAAGGGAATTTAAGTGACTTTGAATGTGGTATGGTTGTTGGTGCTGGACGGGCTGATCTGAGTATTTAAAAAACTGATGATCTACTGGGATTTTCGCGCACAGGGTTTACAGAGAATGGTCTGAAAAAGAAAAAAATATCCAGTGAGCGACAGTTGTGTGGATGAAAATGCCTTGATGATGTCAGAGGAGAATGGGCAGACTGGTTCAAGATGATAGAAAGGCAACAGTAACTCATGTCAATATGGACCAAAATCTCTGAAGAATGTTTCCTTGTTGAATCTATGCCACGAGGAATAAGGCAGTTCTGAAGGAAAATTGGGGTCCAACCCGGTACTAGCAAGGTGCACTTAATAAAGTGGCCAGTGAGTGTAAGTGCTGCCTCCATCCATGGGACAAGTCGATTGAGAAATAATGTGGTTCCTGGGACTACAGAGGATGTATAGGTGACTGCCTGCCCATGTTTCTAATAGAGCTACCTGGTAGTCTATGGCCCTCATTACAGAGAGCAGGAGTAAAACTATGCCTGTTTCAGGACAGCCATGTTTTTTTTTTTTGATCCAAGCTTGATCAGTCTTTGTGATCCATCTGATTGTGATACATGAGTCTTTTACATATTTCAGTCTGACAAAGGCATAATGACTCTACAACCACTAAGTGCTGTAAGTTCCTAACAGAAGGGTTAAAGTACTTTTAAAACGGCATTCAATTAATGTTACTAGCCTCTTTGGCTCAGGTGATGTCCGGAGTTGATGGTCTGTAGATTCTGAATGTGATGACTTGGTGTCTGTAAAAATATAACTTTATGCTTGTCATCAGGGAAGTTTACTGTACGTGTAATATAACATTACAGAGTAATGTTTTCCTTCCTTTGCAGTTGCATACAGGAAGATCAAGAGAGCTTATGTTATGACGGACAAGTAATTGACACTGATCCCCTCTCCATCATATTGATTTAATAGTACAGGGTAGGTCTAGTTTCCCAAACATCAGCAATGTGTCCTTTGCCATCTCCAGCACCTTTTTCACAAACAAAGACAATTGCGCTTCATCAAAGGAGAGACACAAGGACTTCTTAATTTATTCTTCGCGTCCGGAGTGAGGACTCCTGACGTCAGCCGTTTGAGGCATACAAAGTAGGGGTACTGGAAGTTCGTTGCAAATGAAACAAGAAGAGGATTGTCTTGGTCAGCAAAGAATGATACTGCAAGCCCCTTGTAAAAAGTCATATTACTGAATAAATATTCTGAACAGAAAAAAAACAGACTAGGCGAGGAGAGCCACGGCACACATTTTTTCATTTTACTAATAAATGTGTTCCCATTCGGTGAACAGGTAATTTGGAATGATCCTTTTAAATTACTTTGGATTTGGAGTTGGATTTGCAAAGGTTGGCAGATGTGAAAAATTCAAAGAAGTCTGGTCACACGTTAGAATCCAAGTGTACAATATACTCACTTTAGATATACTAACACAGAAATCTAAAGATATTTGGGTTCACATAAGAACCAATGCAGCCATACAATTTCCATAATTAGTATAAAACACTGATTGCGTAAACTGGAGAATACGTAAAGCTGGCCATTCACGTAACAGCTTGATTGTAAAATCTCCTAGTTGATCTACCATCAAATATAGTGTAAGGATCCTTTCACACAGGCGTTCCGTTTTTTTTCCTCAGTTCAGTCATGTTTTTTTAAAAAAAAACGGAAGAGCTTACATCCGTTTTTTCATCCATTTTACATCCACTTTTCATCCATTTTACATTGGTTTACATCTGGTTTTGATCCGTTTAGATTAGTTTTTGGTCCGCTGACATCCGTTTACATCTGTTGACATCAGTTTTTGTTAATTCTGGGTTTTTTACGGAAGAACAATAGGGTTTCCTCCGTTCAAAAAAATGGATATTAACGGATGCGGACATTAACGGATGTAAAAAGATGTTCATCCGTTTACATCCGCAAGTCCATAGAAATACATGCAGGTCCATTTTTAATCTGTAAATGGACAGATGAAAAACAAACATACGGAACGCCTGTGTGAAAGGGGCCTAAGGGAATTTCTAATGGATACCAATGGAATTGCCTGTCTAGAGTGGCCCTCACATTACATAGTCTTAAATAGTAAATCTATTGGAGTCTGCACAGAGATTGTACAATCTGACTGTAATGAGTACAGTCTTCCTAAAGCAGAACTTCACCCAAAAGTGGAAGTTCTGCTTGTTTGTACCCCCCCCCCCATACTTCCACATTTGGCACTTTTTTGGGAGAGTGGGTACTTGGTTTTGACAGGTACCTGCTCCCACTTCCAGTCAGATACCATGCGCAGTAGGAAACCAGCAGAAGATGACGGCACCTGCACCCAACGTCGATTGAACAATTGGCTTAGGTGAGGACATTGCTGGGTCCCTGGACAGATAAGGGACCTTATATTAAAGTCAGCAGCAACAAAATTTGTATCTGCTCACTTTTAATTTTTTTGGTGGGGAGCTTGGAGCTCCGCTTTAAAGGGGTTTTGCAGAGATTGAAAAAATTAGATAGTGATGTGTGTAAGTATTCTAACACCAGTCAACTTAAATACATATTTTCAATTGTCTTGATCTTGACTGTAAAATATTTGTAATAATAATTTTTATATTAGTTTTTTTTCAACTGTGAAATCTTATAGCGGAATTTACCTCAATTGAAAAAAAAAATGCTGATGGGTAGGGTTTTTATGACAAGACAGACCCCAGTGGTCTCTTCTGTCATAAGTGCCTCTCCCTGCCTGTCAGCGGTAATGTACGCAGAGACACACACAACAATGAAGAAAGTGACTCTGGTGCGCATGTGCAGGAGTGACATCATCATGGCCTGGCCATTCAAGCAGCTGAACAGAGGAAACATGGAAGTAAGACAGGGAGAAGATGAAATGTGCTCAGGACCAGCTGGAGCTCTGACAGCACAGTGTTAGAGGGCTTCATTTGACAGGTAAGTCTGCCATTACATACTAATATGTGATGCATACTAGTACTTTATGTCAAAGCTCCTGGTATATATAACAGTGTTTAATTCCGTTTAACACACATTGCAGCTCAATGTAGCAAAATACTTAATTGTTTGGTAATTCTGCAAGAATAGCCTGGGATACTGAAAGGAGAAATATTGGGGTTGGTTTACTAAAGGCAAACAGACTGTTTTTGTAATGTAGTAAACGTTGTAAAGAATACCCAATCAGGGGCAAGGAAAATAAATAGTAAAAAAAAAATTTTGTGCACATTGGATAATAGAAATCAGCAGAACTTTACAACATTTAGTAAACACAGGGGAAAACGAGTACAACTGCACTTGCGAAGTGCAGTCTATTCGCCTTTAGTAAATCCACCCCGTTGCTGCATAGTTACATAGTTAGTCTGGCTGAAAAAAAGACAAAAGCCTATCCAGTTCAACCATAAAAAAAAAAAAAAAAGTTATAATCCTACACCCACAGTTGATCCAAAGGAAGGAAGGCAACCCCCCCTCCCCCCCAGCAAAACATGATCCAATTTGCTCCTGCATGGGGAACAAATTCCTTCCTGATCCCCTGAGAGGATATTCTCTGGATCAACTTTACCTATAAATATTATCCAGTTATATTCTGTGTATCCAAGAAAGAATCCAGGCTTTTTTAAAAGCAATCCACTGAGCCGGCCAGAACCAACTCTTGAGGGAGTCTATTTCACATTTTCACAGCTCTCACTGTGAAGAAGCCTTTACGTATTTGGAGATTAAATTTATTTTCCTCCAGATGTAAAAGTGCCCCCTTGTCCTCTGTGATGACCTCAGGGTGAATAATTCTACATCGAGTTCACTATATGAACCACTGATGTATTTATACATGTTGATCATATCCCCCCTTAATCTCCTCTTCTCAAGAGAGAATAAATTCAGTTCCTCTAATCTTTCCTCATAAAAAAAAATAAAAGCTTTTAGCAAGACCCAAAGAAGAAAAAAAAAACAACTACAATTACCAGCAATCACCAGCAGTCAAAAGTAAGACTTTTTCACTCTCCACTCAAATCTCCCACTCTTTTTAGCTATCAACCAGCAAAAAAAAGCCAGTTTTGTGTGTGATTAAGAGGCATAGTGGTTGATTTACTAAAACTGGAGCATGCAAAATCTGGTGCAGCTCTGCCTGCAGGTTTTTTTTTCAAAGCTGAAGTTAGAAGCTGATTGATTACCATGCACAGCTTCACCAGATTTTACACTCTCCAGTTTCAGTAAATCAACCCCATAGGCTGTGTATGTGATACAGTGCAAGCAGATCTAGCAGCCAACTTCTGGGCCCAAGCACTATTATGTGACAGAGGAAGTGATGTCACTGCTCTTAGTGTGCCACACAGTTGAAACTGTGGATTCTGGTGCCAGTTGTCAAGGAGGAAGGAGCAGAGGGGATTGCTGTTCAGGTGAGCATCAGTAGGTGGTGGTGGGGGAGGAGGGGATTTAAACAGACGGTATAACTTTGGTAACTTTATCTTGAATGGACACTGTATTAATACTTCCTTAAAAAACATCTTTGTTTACAGAGATCAATAGCTGAAGCTCTGATTAAACATACAATGGAATGAATCACAGAAGTGGCTCATCTTGCCACTTGGAGACAGTCTGAAAGCAAAGTTACTGATTTGCTATCTTCTTATAAAAAAAAATCATAAAAAATTATAGAAAAATTGTAGAAAAAAAAGGGATGCAGCGCTCCACCACAAACATCGATGTACAAATTAACTAATCCATGTGGTGTAAAACGAAAAATTACTCAAACCCCCATCCTCCAATGCATTTCACTCAGCAATGAACTGTATAATAATAACTTAAAGCAGGACCCAAGGAGAAATAGTTTTTGACATTTGTTATGTACCAATTAATTGTTTATAATCATGGGTGTTTCATGTGCAGATGCTGCAGCTTTAATGAAACCAAAACTTAGAATCACTTCTCTTACAGTCAAGAACATTACTTGCTCTCCCCCCGCTTCCATTGATAAAACATCCTGAATTCTTTTCCAGAATACAAGACGTCTGTTTATTGACCAAGGAGAGGTCCTGACATTCAACTGCCGTTCCTCGCCCCTTGTCCAGAAAAAAAAAACACATTCTTAACCAAATATTTATTATACAGTATATGTCATACAAATTTTTTTTTGATTTACCAAATCCTATTTATTTTATTCCAGCAAAAAAGTTTTCACTTCTGTCTTTGTTCTATAGGAGATTTCCCTCATTTTCTGTGTTCCTGGGACAGGAAGTGGTAGGGAATCTACACATATAGGACGCACATAACAACAGAATTCTGACTGAGGTTCAAAGGTTAAGATCCTTTGTCCTAATTATAGTACCAGTGGTTTTTACACGTGCAGAATGAAAAAAATTAGTTTAATTTCAGATCAATTTCTTAAGTTACTATGTTAAGTTTTGTTGAATTTGTAACGGAATTTGTTTTGTTTCATTTATTCATTTTTGACTGCATTCAAATTTTTTCCAATGGATTCAAAGTATCGGAGTCGAATTTGAATAAAAAATATTGAATCGATCCAAATTCCTTGTAAAGAATAGCTGGTTTTGTTCAATTCAAAATTTGAATTTCGGAAGATGGAGATATTTTTCTATTTTATTCTATTCTACTTAAAATTCGAATTTTGGAAGACAGCTTTTTTCTTTCTATTTTATTCTAATCTATTTTTTCATTTCTATTCTATTAATTTCTTTTCTATTCTGTTTTATTCCAGTCTATTTT
This sequence comes from Staurois parvus, assembly GCF_062004578.1. Taxonomy (NCBI): domain Eukaryota; kingdom Metazoa; phylum Chordata; class Amphibia; order Anura; family Ranidae; genus Staurois; species Staurois parvus. The sequence goes on from NW_028317941.1 coordinate 5,206,931, forward strand.
TTTCTGTTCTATTCTATTCTTTCCTTTTCATTTAGTTTCTATGCTATTGTTTTATTTTCTATCTATTCCTTTATTTTCTATTGTATTCTGTTTTATTATGTTCTATTTTATTCTATTCTATTCTTTTTGAAATTTGAATTTTGGAAGACGACTATATTCTTTCTATTTTATTCTATTCTATAGGAAATTCAGATTTTGAAATATGGCTATATTCTTTCTATTCTATTGTATTTGAATTTTTAAATTAGAATCTCGAAAGACAGCTATATTCTCTATTTTATTCTATTTTTTCTATTCTATTCTTTTATTTTCTATTCTATTCTTTTCTATGCTGTTCCTTTATTTTCTATTCCATTCAATTCTTTTATTTTTTATTCTACTCTATTACTTTCAAAATTCAAATTTCAGAAGATGGCTATAATCTAATGCGGATGTGAATGGCTCCCTCTGGGCAGGAGCTCTGTATGTGGCACACTGGTCACTGTCACTTTCTTTCCTTGTGCAGGGTGTTTTGTCTCAGTCTCCTCCTGTATTTTTCTGCAGGCATCCTGTCCCTAGTGTGGATAGAACATTTTCACTACCTTTGGTTTGTCTGAGAAACACTGGTAATTATATTTTACATTCATGTCAGTATTTTGAAATCAAGGATTGATATGTTTCCCCATGGGATCTTATGTGGCAAGATTTTATTTTAAAAGAGAGACAAGAGGCCGCTGTCAGGAACTGGCTCTATTATGAGTTTCTGAACCTGTTTAAATTTGGGATGGGAAGAGTCCTGCAGTAACTGTAAGATCACCCCTTCACTTGTGGATAGAAAAGCTCCACTTTGCTTAAGGCGGTTAAGAGCCACAAGACGGTCCACCTATTTCAGTCTGCTCCAGTCTGGTTACTTCATCCACTGTGTCAGCCAGCGGCAGCTGCGAGATGAGAAAGCATCAGCTACAACATGGACATCAAAGCCCTCTTCCAGAAGATCCAAGGTGGTACTCGTAATGCAGGCCTGTGTCTCAATGCCGCAGAGAATAATAAAACATCTCTCAGGAAAGGACTGGAGTTCCTTCTCCACTTCTGGGATCAACATAGTGAAGCAGGTCTTGGAGTATTTCTTGATGCCATCAGTTCCAAGCTCTGGCACGGTGGGACCAAGTCCTTTAGGGTATTGTTCAGTCACTATAACTGGTATCTCTAAAATTTTGCCAGCCTGCAGTAGCCTGGAAGCCACAGACACAATCTTCACCGCACGTCACCTGCACACTTCCGGTATCACACCGCAGTGAAAAAGTGAAACTCATATATTATATAGATTCATTACACACAGAGTGATATTATTTCAAGCATGTATTTCCTTTAATTTTGATGATTATGGTATACAGCCCGTGAAAACCCAAAATTCAGTATCTCAGAAAATTAAAATATTGTGAAAAAGTTCAATTATTGTAGACTCATGGGGGTTTATTTACTAAAGCTGGAGAGTGCAAAATCAGACTCACTTCTGCATAGAAACCAATCAGCTTCCAGGTTTCATTGCCAAAGCTTCATTGAACAAGCTGAGGTTAGAAGCTGATTGGTTTCTATGCAGAAGGGAGTCTGATTTTGGACTCTCCAGCTTTAGTAAAAAAAACCCATGGTGTCACACTCTAAGCAGCTAATTAACTGAAAACACCTGTAAAGGTTTCCTTAGCATTTAAATAGTCTCTGTGTCTGGTTCAGTAGGTTTACAAAATCATGGGGAAGACTTCTGACTTGACAGTTGTCCAGAAGACAATCACTGACACCCTCCGCAAGGAAGGTAAGTCACAAAAGGTCATTGCTAAAGAAGCTGGCTGTTTACAGAGTGCTGTATCCAAACAAATTGATGGAATGTTGAGTGGAAGAAAAAGTGTGATAGAAAAAGCTGCATAAGCAGCTTTAAGAGGATTGTGACGTAAAGGCCATTCAAGAATGTGGAGGAAATTCACAAGAAGTGGTCTAGGTTGGTGTCAGTGCTTCAAGAGCCACCACACACAGACATATTCGGGACATGGGCTACAACTGTAGAATTCCTTGTGTCAAGCCACTCCTGAACCAGAGACTATGTCAGAAGCATCTTACCTGGGCTAAAGAGAAAAAGGACTGGATTGTTGCTTAGTGGTTCAAAGTCCTCTTTTTGGATGACAGTAAATTTTGCATTTTATTTTGAAATCAAGGTTCCAAAGTCTGGAGGAAGGGAGGAGACTGAGGCACAGAATACAAGTTCCATGAGGTCCAGTGTGATGTTCCCACAGTCAATGATGATTTGGGGAGCCATGTCATCTGCTGGTGTTGGTCCACTGTATTTTATCAAATCCACAGTCAGCGCAGCCCTCTACCAGGAAATTCTAGAGCACTTCATGCTTCCCTCTGCTGACCAGCTTTATAGAGATGCTGAATTAATTTAACAGCAGGACTTGGCCTTTGCCCACACTGCCAAAAGTACAAATACCTGATTTAATGATCGTGGTATCACTGTGCTTGATTGGCCAGCAAACTCGCCTGACCTAAACCCTATAGAGCACAGATGTCAAACTGCGGCACAGATGTCAAACAGCTGTTAAGAAACTACAAGTCCCATCATGTCTGTGCTTTTAGGAGTCATGCTTGTAACTGTCAGCCTTGCAACGCCTCATTGGATTTGTAGTTCTGCAACAGCTAGAGGGCCACACTTTGACACCCCTGTCATAGAGAATCTCTGGGGTATTGTCAAGAGGAAGATGAGAGACACCAGACCCAACAATGCAGATGAGCTGAAGGCAACTATCAAAGCAACATGGACTTCCATAACACCTCAGCAGTGCTGCAGGCTGATCTCCTCCATGCCACACCATACTGATGCAGTAACTCATGAAAAAGGAGCCCTGAGTACTGAGTGCATACTATACTGTACATGGACATACTTTTCAGTAAGCCAACATTTCTATATTAAAAATCCTTTTTTTTAATTGGTCTTATGTAATATTTTAATTTTCTGAGTTACTGATTTGGGGTTTTCACTAGCTGTAAGCCATAATTACCATAATTATCAAAATTAAAAGAAAGAAATGCTTGAAATATATCACTCTGTGTGTAATGAATCTATATATGAGTTTCACTTTTTGAATTGAATTAATGAAATACATTAACTTTTTGATGATATTCTAATTAAATGAGATGCACCTGTATTGTTCATGGGAGGTGTATGCATGAGCAGCACTGGTGATCAGTTATAGAAGATATTGGTGCTTAGAGATATTGGGACACGTGGATAATTTGGTGGAAGATCTTACTGCTTTTAACTTTTTTGGACTTTATTATTTATAGTGAAAGTTTGTGGGTTGAGCAGCAAATTTTGCTGCAATAGTTAGATTGTGACATCTAGAGGGAAATTATCCCGTTAGCTGTCACAATGAGGGTTCCAATGTAAAATGTTATAATGTTACATGTCACACCGTGAATGTGGGTGTAACATATAACATGTTACAAAAGGTGAACTTATCCTTTAATAAAAGAAAAGTCAGCTAGTGGCACTTGGTGTAAAAAAGGTAATAACTAAAAGAACTAAAATCACTTCAACACTTCACAATTCAACATATTACACAGGCACTAACCAAATTAGTCTCCAATACTCTAATATCCAGCAAGATTCTCTACTATTGCATTTCTGTCTTGGATGCCCATTACCTAATGTAAATGATAAGGCCAGTTTATTGCTTCATCATATCCTGACAGCATCAACCTATTTGTTTTTTCAGTTTGCACAGAAAATAACTGATGTAAGATATATGGAATATCTTTCAGCGAGTTTGAACAACAAACTAGAATAATTTAATGCTGTTCGGGAAACCTGGGAATTGTTCTAAGAGGTCTGTTATGTCTGACACTGCACTATCATTGTTAAATTGTTTTTCTTGTTCTTCCAAACTTCTATTGCATTAGTTACCATTCCTTAGGAAATTGTAGTGTAGCTATAATGGCCATATTCAATATTCACAGAGCAACCACTGAAGAAGTCCAATACAAAAAAAAATCTGTATGTTTGTTTGAGTGCCGTAGATAGTGATAGATAGATAGATAGATAGATAGATAGATAGATAGATAGATACTGTAGATATTTAGTCCTTTCACTGTTTAAATACATAAGCCTGTAGGTATCTATGATTTCTCGCACATACTTTGTACATGCTCCTCTGTTTAGAACTTCCTCTTCTACCACAGCTGTTCTACCTGGAAAAATTGCTGCCACTGACTGTCAGTGTGCCGAGTCTCTATCTGTGTTGGCAGGCCTTGCTCATAAATGCATTGTCACAATATTATTCTTGCTTTAAATTTTTTTAAACCTGCACATTATATTCTTTAAAACAACAGTGAAATATACAGTATATATATATATATATATATATATATATTATTATACAGTATTTATATAGCACCAAAAGGTTTGCTCAGCACTGTACATTATAGAGGGGGACAGAACATGAGACAATGCAGTAACAGAACAATACACAAGGGGTTCGAGAGCCCTGCTCTTTCGAGCTTACAATCTATATTTATATATAACATTGTGCCTATATCCTATCTTAATCAGCTCTAATGAACTATCTCCTCCTCTTCTCTGCTTAACTACTCTAAATTTTTTCTTCCTTTTTTGTAGTGTAACTTTTTTTAAAAAAAATTGTATTTAATATAGTTTACAACTATACAATGTAAAGGCCAAATCACATAATGCAACATCCATAATTCAACTTCACAACATCTCCAAGATACGCCCGTTCTTAACCTCTGACACTACTAAGCAACTTATTTACTCCCTTGTTATCTCTCGCCTTGACTATTGCAATTCCCTCCTCATTGGCCTACCTCATCGCAGGCTATCCCCTCTTCAGTCTATCATGAATGCTGCTGCCAGACTCATCCACCTTACTAACTGTTCTATATCTGCCATCTCTCTCTGCCAATCCCTCCACTGGCTTCCCATAGCCCACCGGATAAAATTCAAAACATTAACAATAACCTATAAAGCCATTTATAACTCTGCCCCAAATTATATCACCAATCTTGTCTCCAAATATCACCCAAACCGTCCTCTCCGCTCCTCCCATGACCTCTTGCTCTCTAGCTCCCTTATCTCCTCCTCCCATGCTCATCTCCAGGACTCCCCCATCCTCTGGAACTCTCTACCCCAATCTATCAAATCACCTACTCTTCCCACTCTTAGGCGATCTCTGAAAACCTATCTCTTCAGGGAAGCCTATCCTACCTTCAACTAATAATGGAATCTTCTGTTCTTCCTATCAGTTCATCCCCCACAGTTATTACCTTTTGTACGACCAGACCCTCCCTCTTAGAATGTAAGCTTCAAGGAGCAGGGCTCCCCTAACCCTCTTGTATTGAACTGTATTGTTGCTGTATTGTCTCCCTTTATATTGTAAAGCGCTGAGCGAACTGTTGGTGCTATATAAATCCTGTATAATAATAATAATGAAATGTGCACTGTCTATCTACAGCATGGCTGTTCAACTAATGATACAATCTGTGAAGTTCCATTTGTAACAGAGCCAGCTGAGGGGATGACACACCTGCTACAGCCATCCCCTCCTGAGCATGCTCTCTGGAGAAGCATTTCTCCTGTTCAAAATGTGGCCTAGTAAAAATTATTAAATACTGTGCAGATAGTCACTACGGTATTTTGGTGTTGTTTTTAAATGCTGGATGGAGTCCTGTTCAAATGTGACTAGTGAATGAATTGAAGACTGTGTAAATAGGCACTACAATAATTTTGGGTCCTTCTTCAGTGAAATAAATATACTCTAATGTTAATGTTTTTTTAATTAAAAGTTGGCTAGTGTCTCTTATAATAATAATTAAAGTGACTGTAAATGTTTTTACATGTCATTTTTTTTTTTTAAATACAATTTTCTTTAAAATAACAAACATGTTATACTTAACCTGCTGTGTGCAATGGTTTTGCACAGGGCAGCCCAATCCTCCTACTTTTGGCTCCTCCAATCTCCACTGAGTGCCCCCTTAGCAAGCCGAAGAATGTATTAAGGTAAAAAACCTTCTGCCTTTAAAACCACTTTAAATACTGTGTTTAATTAAACATTAAATAGTGTCTCTCCTTCTCAAAATGGGGCCTACTGAAAGTGGTTAAATATTGTGCATGTCACTACAATATTTTTTTAATAAAAGAAATACACTTTAATTATTTTTAAAATTAAAATTAAGTTGTTTAATTAAAAGTTGACTGGTGTCTCTTCTATTCAAAATGGGACTTATTAAACGTGATAAAATAATGTGCATAATGCCTAATTTCACTACAATATTTTTAAATAAAAACAAATACACTCTAATGTCAGCCTAGTGCAAGTGTTTAACTACTGTGAATGTAGTTACTATGATATTTTGGGGCTTTATCTAGTCAAGCAAATATAACCTGTTGATTTTTTCTGTTGAAAGCTGGCTGGTAAATGTCCTATTCAAAATGCGGCCTAGTGAAAGTGCTGTGCTGACTTTTGTCTGTGAAATAAAGCATTCTAATTTTGATTTATTACATTTTAAACTGGGACTTATTTTTATTTTGTGGTTTGAATAGGCAGCCATCTTAAAAATGATTGCCATACCAAGGCTCCTGTACTTATTTTAAACAATACGTATTCAACTCCCCAACACTATTTTTTCAATTATTCAGGCTATATTCTGAAGGTTCCTATGCAACTATAAAGCTCCCGGAATCAGCATGCTAACCATTACCATGTCCAAACTGACAGGAGACATTGGCTCCACCAATATTCAAAAACATTACTAGGCAAGCCACCTCGCGCACATAGTGAACTCAAACCGCCATAAAAGATAGAAAGACTGGCATCATATTAACCTTTATTGGGATGTCCTGATCAACTCCTGCTCGTGAGTTAAGAGGCAATGCCTCCCTTCTTCTAATCCTCTCACTCCACTACAGGGGCTTCCTTAAATATATTCCTCACAGTCTGCAAAAATGTAGTGATCTCTAAAACTGCCAGCTCTTTGATCTTACTGCTGGAAACCTATAATTGCCATCTGGCCAAAAATCAGTAATTTTTTCTTTGAATGACACTCTACTCCAGACTTACAGCCCAGACTTTCTTTGATAAGAGCACATTTAGTGATTTAAGTGCCCTTAAAACACTGAATGAAAATAATCCAATGGCATACTCAAAGGCTTCCCGATAAGACACTTTTTGAATTCCCCACAACACAGGCAACATGATGTCCAAACTCTTACACCTTTTTGAATCTGTTTGTCTCCCATTCTCACATTTGATATCAATAATTTGTACTAGCTTCTTTCAAACCCTGTCCCTACAATTGGGAATGGTAAATAGATCTTAACCAGCATTACCCTGTCTTTTCACCCTGCTCCATTCTTACTCTACCATACCACATAACCATGAAACAATAATAACTGAAAAAAAATATAAACTGTTTTGCATAAGTGTATGGTGATGTGCTCTGCTTGTTTCAGCAAAAAATGTGTCAAACCAAAGCCTCATAGTGAGGGGATGGCCAGCCTTTTTCCATGAAATTGTCCCCTTCAGTTATGCTTTTAGTCTGGTGCATCCAGCCACCAAAAGGATATGCATCAAGGAGGTTCTTTGCCATGCCTCAGACTGGGGCAGTTTGGAAAAAAAGGGGCAAAAACTTTCTACTATTTTTATGGGAGGGGTTGCAGCACAGAGACATTGGCCAAAATAGTTTCTCCTCCCTACCACCAGCACCACAACACTCCTATTTTAGGATTAGTGGAGGAGGAGGAGGAGGAAAAGGGTGTATCAGCAGTTATAAAAATCTGCAGCTGCATGTCCTTGAAAAGAAGCAGGAAAAAAAGCATTAGCAGTCCTCAAAATAAAATGGCTTCTATGTATCTTTAACCACTTGCCCTCCTGAGGATTTACCCCCCTTCCTGACCAGGCCATTTTTTGCATTACGGCGTTGTGTTATTTTAACTGACAATTTCGCGATCGCGCAACGCTGCACCCAAATGAAATTTTTGTCCTTTTTCTTCCAGGAATTGAGCTTTCTTTCGGTGGTATGTGCGTTTTTATTTTTTGCGCTATAAAAAAAAAGACCGACAATTTTGAGACTTTTTGCTATTAAACATGTCCAGTAAAAAATGTCATCATAAATTTAGGCCAAAATTTATTCTGCTACATGTCTTTGCTAAAACAAAAAACCCAATACATGTAAATTAATTGGTTTACGTGAACATTTTAGCACTTACAATTGGTGGTATAGATACTGGAATTTTTTAAATTAATTTTTACTAGTAATGGCGGCGTACAGCAGGACTGCGGCGGACATTCTGACACTGGGGGGAACTGACTTGGTTTCACTGACATCCCCAGTTACACCAATACAGTGATCAGTGCTGAAAAAAAGTAAGACACTGTACTAATGGCACTGGGCAGGAAGGGGTTAACATGAGGGATGATCAAAGGGTTAACTGTGTGCTGGGAGTGTTTTACATAGGGGGCCATGTCAGCATGCTTCACTGTAAGCACACTGCTTTGGATGGCTGTTCTGTGCACAGCCATCCAAAGCATTGTTCCCGAGCTGACAGGGAGGAGAACTGTTAGTAAACAAAACAGTTCTCCTCCCCGTCGGAGATCATCGGAAATCACCAGGCGCTGTCGAGTAATCACCGGCCGGGACCTGGTGATTGACAGCTGTGGCCGCAAATGGCGGTGCAGGTAGGGTGCATGCGTGGCGCGCTTGGCTCACGTGCGCCCCCCTGCCCAGAAATTCAAAACCACTTATATATGTGATTTTTGCGCAACCGTGCCACCCTGTAGCAGTATTTCTGCTATAGGGTAGATGGGAAGCGGTTAAGGAGGAGAGGGAGAAAAAGGATGCATTAGCAGCACTCTGCAAGAAAGGGCCTGCTATGCCCCTTTGCAGAACGAGGAGGAGAAATTTGCTACCCTTTCAAGTGCTCATGTACTGTAATGATGTTCGCCAATGTCTACCCAACACATACATGAAGTCTCTGTTCTAAATATACTGGGAATGATTTGGTATACAGGGATTGGAGAGGGTTCATGGAATGAGGAAGGTTGTGGTTTTGAAGTGTTTTTGTGCACTCCGTTTTGAGATTATAGTAAACTTTAAAGACAATGCAGTGTGGGGCAGCAAAAAAAAGTTCATAAACTTGACTAGCAACCTTCTGTGCACTGGCTTATTTGCACAAAGTTGAGAGCTTAAGCTTTATTTTTAGGAGTATAATATCCTATAGCTTTTAAATCTGTCGCGGCTGCTACTTCTACCAGTCATTTTAGGCATGTTGCTGCTAGATAAAAAAATCTGGTGTCACAGTCAAAGCTACCTTTTTATAGTTATGATTAATCAGATTGGTGTACTGATGCTGTATTTAAGCGATCGTAAAAGGAAAAATTTGCTATTCATCTAAAACACCATATGCAGTGTAAAGGCATCTCCCAAACATAAATCGGAAGGATTAGTGTTTGTCTCATGTTTTCTTGAATGTTGTATAAAAAAGGAGGACCCCCTTACTGCTGAATAGTATATTAAAAATGTATTTTTGCACTGGCACATGTTCCACAGGGCAGTACCTGGCTCCCGTGCCCTTTTTTGACAGTCCTTTAGACATTAGCCTTGAAAATGGCCAGAATTATTTTTTTAGATCTTTTATTCAGTGAGGTTAAAATTTAAGTTCACAGTTTTCAGACTTCATAATGTATTTGACGAATGGCCAATAATCCAAACCCGAGAATATTCACTCATTGTTAATTGCTAGGCCTTGAAACTCCAATTGTTAGCACTTTTTAAGAAGCTCTGTAGCTGCCTTGATCCATGATTAATTGCCAGAGTGATTTGCAGAAGCATCAGCTAGTTTAATGGGGGCTTAGCACTGTGTATACACACCTGATATATTGAAGCCAGTTGGAAAAAGGCTTTGATCTTAAAATGTAAACTCTGAGGGAAACCACTTCATTTGGAATTTACCCTTTTAATGAACACGCAGATTTTATCCTCCCACTGCGCTACAGCCAAGGCAGCTACCTGCCACTTGTAAAATTCTAAGTAGCTGGGGACTTTGGAGGCTACACCAATCCTAAGCAGGTTAGACAGGACATACACTGGTAAGTACCCATTTATAAAAACAGAGTAAGAGAGTAAATAATCCCTCTTAGATTGTAAGCTCCAAGGAGCAGGGCCCTCCTAACCCTCTTGTATTGAACTGTATTGTTGCTGTATTGTCTCCCATTATATGCTAAAGCGCTGAGCAAACTGTTGGCGCTATATAAATCCTGTATTATAATAATAATAAAATCTCTTCCAACTTTGACAAACACAAAAATTATTATTATTATTATTATTACACGGGATTTATATAGCGCCAACAGTTTGCTCAGCGCTTTACAATATAACGGGAGACAATACAGCAACAATACAGTTCAATACAAGAGGGATAGGAGGGCCCTGCTCCTTTGAGTTTACAATCTAGGAGGGAGGGGCTAGTGGTACAAAAGTTAGTAACTGTGGGGGATGGACTGGTTGGAAAAGTGGAAGATTCCAGTATTAGCTGAGGGCAGGATAGGCTTCCCTGAAGAGATAGGTTTTCAGAGATTGCCTAAAAGTGAGCAGAGTAGGAGATAGTCTGATAAATTGGGGTAGAGAGTTCCAGAGGATGGGGGAAGCTCTGGAGATGAGCATGGGAGGAGGAGACAAGGGAGCTAGAGAGTAGGAGGTCTTGCGAGGAGCAGAGAGTATGGTTTGGGTAATATCACAAGATTGGTGATGTAATTTGGGGAACAGTTATAAATGGCTTTATACGTTATTGTTAATGTTTTAAATTTTATCTGTTGGGCAATGGGAAGCCAGTGGAGGGATTGGCAGAGAGGGGTGGCTGATACCAAATGGTTAGTAAGGTGGATGAGTCTGGCAGCAGCATTCATGATAGACTGAAGAGGGGATACTCTGCGTTGAGGTAGGCCAATGAGGAGGGAGTTACAATAGTCAAGGTGAGATATAACAAGGGAGTGAATAAGTTGCTTAGTGGTTTCCGACATTAGGAACGGGCGTATCTTGGAGATGTTGCGGAGGTGAAGTCTACAAGATTTGGACAGTGATTGCATTGGGGACTGAAAGGACAGATGGGAGTCTAGGATTACACCTAGTACCCTGGCATGAGGGGAGGGAATGATGATTGTGTTATTGATCTTGATGGAAAAGTCAGGGGAGGGGGCATGGGCTGGGGGGAATACTAAGAGCTCAGTTTTGGAAAGATTGAGTTTGAGGAAGTGGAGTGACATCCATGCCGATATGTCACTTAGTAGGTTAGTAATGCGAGAGGAGACTGCAGGGGTGAGGGGTAGAAAGATAGATTTGTGTGTCATCAGCATAGAGATGGTACTTAAAGCCAAATAAATAATACAAGTATTTTCTGGCATGCTAGAAAATGTATTTGTCTCTTCCGTATAGGAAAAAGCAGGGAACCTTCTAAAAACATACACTAAATGGTGTATTTATAAGAAAAAAATAATTGCAGAGTATATTTGTTCTGTACGATTGAGGGCAAAAACAAATATTATTAGACTATTTTCTCTCCAGATCAAATGTTTTTTAATCATAAGAATAGAGTGAATCAAGAAAATACTGTATTATGTCAACTAGATGGAGCTGATGATCATAAAAAATAAATACCGTACATATTTACTATGATTGTCAGTTCTATCTAGTGGTTATAATGCATACCTTCCTGAACCACTCTATTCTAATGAATGAATATTTGACCTGAAGATAAAATAACCTGATAACATTCTTTTGTGCCCCGGTTTGCACAGAACAAAGGTACATGCAGATTCACAGCATGAATAGCTTTGCCATTTGAAAAAATAAAAATACACCCCTATGATTGTCAGCTGTATCTGGTGGCTATAATGCATATGTTCCTGAACCACTCTATTCTAATGAATGAATATTTGACCTGGAGATAAAATAAGCTAATACCATTCTTTTGTGCCCCTGTTTTGCACAGAACAAAGGTTCATGCAGATTCACAGCATGAATAGCTTTGTCATTTTTAAAAAAAAATACACCCCTATGATTGTCAGCTCTATCTGGTGGCAATAATGCATATGTTCGCCAACCACTCGATTCTAATGAATGAATATTTGACCAGGAGATAAAATAACCTAATAACATTCTTTTCTGCCTGATTTGCACAGAACAAAGGTACATGCAGATTCACAGCATGAATAGCTTTGCCTTTTTTTTTACGATACACCCATATGATTGTCAACTCTATCTGTTGGCATGCATATGTTCCCCAACCACTCGATTCTAATGGTTGAATGATATTTGACCTGGAGATAAAATAACCTAATAAAAATTTTTGTCCTGGTTTCTCAGAACAAATATACATGCAGATTCACAACATGTATAGTAGAAATCTACTACTGTGATAGAAAACAGTATTATAAGGAGTGGGTACACTTTTGCTAGTTTAACTGAAAATACAAAAGTAATCAAATTCTGCATTATAAAAAAAACAAACAAAAATGCAATTAACCTAATCTCCTGTTAATGATAGCAAGCGACTAGAACTAAGTGAGGCACAGGAGGAGAGGAAAAACAAGAGTACATATGTAGAGTTTATATTTAGAAAGCATAATTCTGCCCATGGTGTGACAGTGTTGTGATTCTACATCATAGCAAAATAGCTCCACTGGCCTAAACATGGTTGTAACTACATGACATATTGCTTTGCTTTATCCGCTGTTTAAGAAATGTCAGAGATGCATAGCAGGGATACTCAACCATTTTACAGTTTATACACAGTCTGGCCCTGTATGACAAAATTGTATAAAGTCTAACCAGCTGCAGAAACTCAGCCAAACAAGGAATGGAGCATGGGTTCAAAAGGTAAGAGGGGGGTAGTAGATTAAGTTAAATTGTTACTAAACCCACAACAGTAAAATCAGTCTGTATATGCAGTAAAGTATGCTTGTTATAATCACTGTGGAACCTAAGGGGTTAATCATCTGCATTGTGTAAAAAGCCAGTTTGATCCTGACTACTCTGACCCTCACCTTCTTTCAGTGTCCCTCTCTTATCTCCTGATAAGACATATCATGTGGAGTCATTCTGTACATTCTCAGTTTGGTGTGTATTGCTAGAGAGGTTTTATTTTCTTGGGAGAGTGCATGCGATCAACACAGGGCCAATCAGCACTATCCAGACAGAGGTCAGGGGTTCTGCATCCTCCTAAAGCAGAATGAAAACTCCTCCTACAAACTTTAACCAGTGCTCTGCTGGACACTGATCTAAGTCACAAGACGGCTCTAACTGCTGATAAGAAAAGATATTTAGCAGTTTATATTTACTAAAATAATTTCACTTCCATGTTTTGTGTACTGTGGGAGATCAGATAGAGTGAATGCAGGGTCCTGGGTTTAGTAACACTTTAATGGATACTAAAGGTGATAAAGCAAAAGGTAGAGAGAGAGAAAAAGAGCAGAAATATAGACTTCTCACCAGTATGAACAGGCCTTTGTTGGCTAAATTATGATATTCGGGAATTGTGGAAAATACAGAGAGCACCAGGCAGCTGAACACAAGGAAGAATCTGTAAAGAGAAGAGGGGAGTGACATCAAACACACATATTTTACACAAAGGAATACCATTGCCATCACTCTTCTAATACTATTACTATTAATAGAAGCAATAAGAGTAGCAGAACAATAGCATTCCTTATTCTATAAGGAATTGCAAACACAAATGATAATGTGCGATAGAAATGCTTATGTGTATTCTGCCTCCTGCATGTTACTCCACACATTTACATCCCCATTATTTATTGCACTGCCTTACCAAGTAGGTAATTACAGTAGTAATATGGATTATCTATTTTAAAACATATTATGTAGAAGAACATAGAGCTGTTAGAAATAATGGGAAATATATTTTTAAATCAAATTACATTGTAAAATGCCCCCCTTGTACGAGATGTCTGCTGTCAGCCTGATATTCAGAAAAAACATGAACTGTTATTCATATATTTCATTTATCCACAACCATACATCTGCGTTGAGTACTTACTGTATAACACCTACACGTACTACTCAGTATCAAAAATCCATTTGCAGTCTGCATTACCTACAAATGGCCAAAAGAGGGAGCACAAAACACAGCCTGAGGCTGATACGGTACATGGCTTTGAATAGGAAGAGTATTACATTGTGAGTCCCTACTGATTTATGTAAAAATGTATATATAAAAAAAAACACATAAGCTGGTTCATTTTTAATAAGACTAATGTTAATCATAATAATCATCCCCCTTTAACGCACATATGTTTTATATAAAACAAACAAACCCAATAAAAAAATCCCTCTTTCTTAATACATTGTTGCAATGGCTGCTGAGCAATAAGCAGTGTAAAACCAACTGTTTTGATGTCCAATTACTGTACTGCAAAGGTCAAGAACTCTAGACACTGTTCTCTTCCTGTAGATTGCAGGTAATTATTTAACATGGCCATGTGCAGATTTCTGTATTATACTGTAACATTAATCTGGACACTGGCAGACTCAAGCAAAACATGTGACTTCATCTAATTAGTGACTGGTGCATGTCCAAGTTCTGTTTTCTTGATGACAGATTGCCTTTAATCACTACCTTTTTCAAATATGCTAGAAAAGAATTGGAACTCAAGCATGTTTAAAAACCATTTAGCTCAAAGTTGATTATTTTCTATGAGAACCAGACTAATTTGTCATACTTCTGGTGCTAAAAAAGCCCATACAAATATTTTAAAAAGGCAGTAAGAGAGACATTTGCTCTATGCTCTTGATTTGTTATGCCGCATTTCTCAGCACAAGGAGGTACAGGCAAAATTTCAGCAGCTGTGAAGAACAGGACTGTGAAGCTGAACACAAGGGTGCCTTACTGCACATACTTGCAAACTCACTTATACAAAAACATCAGCTGCATAGTCAGAGATAGTTACATAGTTTGTCTGGCTGAAAAAAGACAAAACTCCATCCAGTTCAACCATAGAAAAAAAAAAGTTATAATCCTATACCCACAGTTGATCCAGATGGAATTTATACACACGCCATCTGTACTACTAAAATTACAAACCCTTACTGTGTATTGCAGAATGCTTTGCCAACAAACACATATAACAACACCCTCCAAACTATCCACTCTCCCACCCTTTCCCTCAGTACACACTACGAGGCTTATATACAGAAGTTTGCATTTTTTAAAAATTATTATTAAAAAACGACTTTGCCTCCAAAAAATAAAAAAGAACTTATTATTATAGGAATCTATATAGATCTACCAATTTACACAGTGCTTTAGATATGGTAAATTCACATTAGTCCCTACCCTAACAAGCTTACAATCTAAGGTCCCTATCTTCACTAATACATATGCAAGGGAAGATTAAACTACTAGCATGTTTTAGGAGTGTGGAATGAAACATGTAAGTACAGAAAGAACATGCAAACTCCACGCAGATAATGTCTTGACTGGGATTTGAACTGAGGACTACAGTGTTTCCAGACAGAAGTGCTTACCACTCAGGGCTGTACAGGAGAAAAGTCAATAGTTTCCTCCACCCATTCTAAACAGCATGGATGGAGGAATCTGCAGAGCCAGCTATTATATTCACCCCTGGCTGACTAATACGTAAAATTGGGCAGCACAGTAGCTAAATGGTTAGCCCTTTCACCCACCAGTGCTTTTGGTTCAAATCCCAACCAAAGCATCACCTGCTTGGAGTTTGCATTTTCTCCCTGTGCCTCCAGGTACTCTGGTTTCTTCCCAAACTCCAAAAGACATGCTGGTGGGTTCATTGGATCCTGTCTAAAGTGGCCCTAGTATGTGTATGAATGTAAGGTAGAGACCTCAGATTGTACACCCCTTGAGGGTTAGGGACTGATGTGAATGTATAATATATATGTAAAGCATTGTGTAAATTGATGGCACTATATAAGTACCTGAAATAAATAAATAAAACATTGACTGAAACTGATTTTTCAATCAAATTTTGACAAGGCCACACACAGCTTAAATTTCTTCAGCCAAATGTATTAAAAGAGGTATAGACTCCAGAGAGTGATATCATTTTACCCCTGTACATATCATTAGTAAGACCTCATCTGGAATATGCAGTTCAGTTTTGGGCACCAATTCACAATAAGAACATTGGGGAACTGGAGGAAGCACAGAGAAGGGCAACTAAACTGATAAGAGACATGGAGGAGATCAGCTATGAGGAAAGATTAAACTGAATTTATTCTTTCTTGAGTAGATGAGATTAAGGGGGGATATGATCAACATGTATAAATACATCAGTGGTTCATATAGTGAACTCGGAGTAGAGTTATTCACCCTGAGGTCATCACAGAGGACAAGGGGGCACTCTTTACATCTGGAGGAAAAGAAATTTAATCTCCAAACACGAAAAGGTTTCTTCACAGTAACAGCTGTGAAAATGTGGAATAGACTCCCTCAAGAGTTGGTTCTGGCCAGCTCAGTGGATTGCTTTAAAAAAGGCCTGGATTATTTCTTGGATACACAGAATATAACTGGATACTAATATTTATAGGTAAAGTTGATCCAGGGAATATCCGATTGACTCTCAGGGGAATAGGAAGGATTTTTTTTCCCTGCAGGAGCAAATTGGATCATGCTTTGCTGGGTTTTTTTGCCTTCCTCTGGATCAACTGTTGGTATAGGTTTATAACTTTTTTTTTCAATGGTTGAACTGGATGGACTTTTGTCTTTTTTCAGCCAGACTAACTATGCAACTAATTCAGCAGCTAAAATTTGAGGTCTTTATTCTAAGCCAAAATCTCACTCTGTTGCTAACTCTTGTGGCACAGTAGTGATGAGCTCAGACGTGTTCAGATCCTAGTATAAACCCTCCTGAGCAAGTCCCACAATGTATACATGTAGCAGCAGGACGCGCAATGTTTCAGCCACTTATGATTGGTCCAGTACAGTGACAGCTTGTAGACAAGTGCAGTCTATTTTTTCCATTGTAGGGTGGCGCTCATCCAGTGCAGTACAGCAGCTGGAGGGGAAATCTAGTAAAACCTGGTTTCTCTATGGTTTACCTTGGTTCCCTAGAGCAGCATTCCAGTTGGCTACACTGCATCCAGGTGACCCTGGTGGCCATCTTGGGTCATGCAGAGTCCCTGCCCCCAGGGTCTGGCACACATTTGTAAAGAGGCTAGTGAAGGGAGAGCATACTCATTTGTCAGGGACAGCACTAGCAGCAGGGACAGGTTCCAGAGGAGTAGGGAAAGTCAGGGTCTACATCTGCACTACAGCAAGCTCCCTTTTGGATTGGACCAGCCAGGCCACATTCCACCCTCCCTTGGCAAGTTTGCAAATCTTTAATATGTTTACTTCTCTTTATCCTCCACAATATGTTTGTTGTGTACTGCAGTTCTTTACTACACCAGTTGTCAATTTTGTGTCTTAGTATTTTGTTTGTGCAATTAAGTCCCTCGCAAGTAATTTCTAATTAAGTGGCGATCCTGTCATTAATTCTTATTATTACCTCCCCTAATTTGTTTTAGTGATTCAGAATGCCCTAGCCAGTGACATACATCAATGCATCATGGTAGGGTCAGTCTCAAACATTTATAGTTAATTACAGTGAGAGTAGTGAAAGTGATAATATAAAGATTGAGGATAGTTTTCTGATTGCCCTGGATTTTTCTTAACCCCCAGTTCTGAAGCCCATGGCAGCACAGTGGCTAAATGTTTAGCACTTTCACCTAGCAGTACTAGGGTCATAGGTTCAAATCCCAACAACATAACCTGCCTGGAGTTTGCATGTTCTCCCTGTGCCTGTATGGGTTTTCTCTGGGTACTCCGATTTCCTCTCACACTCCAAAGACATGTTGGTAAGTTATTTGGTTCCTGTCTAAATTGGCCCTAGTATGTGTATGTATGAATGTGAGTTAGGGACCTTAGATTGTATGCTCCTTATGAGGGTTAGGGACTGATGTAAATGTACTAAATATATATACACATATAAAGTGCTGCGTAAATTGATGGCGCTATATAAGTACCTGTAATAAATAAATCATGGCCTTTACTTTTTTTTAATGATGAGACCATATATGCAAATATTTATATTCTTAATTTGCTGCTGTTGGTCGGCAAATATTAAACATGCTATAGCTTTATTAAAGTGATAGTAAACCTATATTTTTTTAACTAACAAACATATCATACAGTGAGGAACAGAAGTATTTGAACACCCTGCGATTTTGCAAGTTCTCCCACTTAGGAATCATGGAGGGGTCTGAAATTCACTTTGTAGGTGCATTCCCACTCTGAGAGACAGAATTTAAAAAACAAATTCACATTGTATGATTTTTAAAGAATTTATTTGTCTTCCACTGCTGAACATAAGTATTTGAACACCTGAGAAAATCAGTGTTAATATTTGGTACAGAAGCCTTTGTTTGCAATTACAGAGGTCAAACGTTTCCTGTAGTTCTTGACCAGGTTTGCACACACTGCAACAGGGATTTTGGCCCACTCCTCCACACAGATCTCCTCTAGATCTGTCAGGTTCCGGGGCTGTCGCTGAGCAACATGGAGTTTCAGCTCCCTCCAAAGATGTTCTATTGGATTTAGCTCTGGAGACTGGCTAGGCCACTCCAGAACCTTCATATGCTTCTTATGGAGCCACTCCTTGGTTATCCTGGCTGTGTGCTTCGGGTCGTTGTCATGTTGGAAGACCCAGACACGACCCATCTTCAATGCTCTGACTGAGGTAAGGAGGTTGTTGCTCAAAATCTCCCAATAAATGGCCCTATTTATCCTCTCCTTAATACAGTGCAGTTGTCCTGTCCCCTTTGCAGAAAAGCACCCCCAAAGCATGATGTTACCACCCCCATGCTTCACAGTAGGGATGGTGTTCTTGGGATGCAACTCATCCTTCTTTTTCCTCCAAACACGACGAGTGAAGTTTAGACCAAAAAGTTTTACTTTGGTCTCATCTGACCACATGACTTTCTCCCATGCCTCCTCTGGATCATCCAGATGGTCATTGGCAAACTTCAGACGGGCCTGGATATGTGATGACTTGAGCAGGGGAACCTTCCGTGCAATGCATGGTTTGAAACCATGATGGCGTAGTGTTCTACCGACAGTGACCTTTGAAACTGTGGTCCCAGCTCTCTTCATGTCATTGACCAGCTCCTCCCTTGTAGTTCTGGGCTGATTCCTCACCTTTCTTATCATCAGTGATACCCCACGAGGTGAGATCTTGCATGGAGCCCCAGTCCGAGGGAGACTGACAGTCGCCTTTAGCCTCTTCCATTTGCTCTAACAGTTGATCTATTTTCACCAAGCTGCTTGGCAATTGCCCCGTAGTCCTTTCCAGCCTTGTGTAGGTCCACAATTTTGTCTTCTGGTGTCTTTTGACAGCTCTTTGATCTTGCCCATGGTAGTAGTTGGTGTCTGACTGACTGTGGGGTGGACAGGTGTCTTTAAAGAGCTCAGACAGGTGCTACTAAGTTAGATTAATGAGTGGAGTAGAGGTGGACTTTTTAAAGGCACAGTAACAGGTCTTTGAGAGCCAGAATTCTTGCTGTTTCTTAGGTGTTCAAATACTTATGTTCAGCAGTGCAAGACACATAAATTCTTTAAAAATCATACAATGTGATTTCCTGATTTTTTTTTAATTTTGTCTCTCACAGTGGTAATGCCCCTACACTGTGAATTTCAGATCCCTCCATGATTTCTAAGTGGGAGAACTTGCAAAATCGCAGGGTGTTCAAATACTTCTGTTCCTCACTGTACTTCCCTGCTTTGTGTAATTGTATGGCATAGAGCAGCCCAAATTCTCCTTTTCTGATGTCCCCTGCTGGCGCTCATGGCTCCTCCCCCTGTCAAGTGGCTCCATAGCAAGACATTTGCTGTGGGGGCACTCATGCGTATTCGACCTCAAGCCTATAGACACATACAGTGAGGCGAAGCTCCCTATTCTCTCCTCACAGGCTGATTTACAGAAAGGGGAGTCAATGGCTCCCACTGCTGCCTCCATGTTCAGTGAGGAGAGAGAGAGAGAGCAGATAGATCCGTTGCTCTGGGACACAGTGCTGGATCAAGATCGGGCTTAAGTAATTATATAGGGGGGAGGTGGGGGGAGCTTAATGCAGAGAAAGGTACAAAAAAAAACTTCTACCTTTACAATCATTTTAATATACTCTTTCAAAAAATATCTTACATTATCAATTGTAAATAACTTTAAAGGCAGGATCGCACTGGGCTGCATGGTAAAGTGCAGCATTTTACAATGCAGGCATTTGTCACTAGGACTGGAAGACATCAGTGCAATGCAATGACAAGCGAAGCCTTCCAGTGCACTGCGGATAAATGTAGACATGCCTTGTGGTGTGAACAGGGCACATAGAAAACAACAGTTGACTGGCATTTTTCTATACTCAATAAATGGCAGTCAATGCAATGGCACATAGAAAACAGTTGTTTTAAATGCACAGTGAGAACAAGCCCTTAAGTATAACTATGGATTTTTTTAAAATTAGAACAACTGTCAGGTTTTTATTGTTGCCTGTGCCCCCTTTAGAACAGATGGTCCTGTTTACCATTATCACAGAGTAAAAGAAAATACCAAATTGTGGATATTCCTATGAATTCTGTTAGAATTTGGGTCTACAGTCACTTTTTGTCCTGGTTGCAATGGTCAACAGAACAAAAAGAGAGGGGAGAATCTCCCTAATGGGAACACAGACAGGAATAACAAACTGAGGCTCTAACCCTTCCCTACTTAGCGCAAACTATGTACAAAGTTTGGGTTTCACGTACACTTTGAAATGTTTTATTTGTACACGTGTATCCACTGGAAACAAATTTGGCACTGTATCATCTGAAATGTGGAAACAAAAGGTCTGCAATGTTCCCTTTCTTCCAGTACTATTCATAAAAGAAATTACACACTTCACTGCTATTGTCAAAAGACAGCTTTATCCAACAATTGTTTGCCAGCCTTTTAATAAAATAGTATTTTTGTTTTTTATTCCAATCTGGGGTGGTATCCCTTTGTATCTGGACTGTATTGATGCTTTGTTACTTAACCCTATGCATTTCGTAAATATATCTTTAAGGTTTCATCTTCTTTTTCATTATTATTGGCCTCACTGTTCAGGATGACTAATGTTGCTAGCTGACAAAAAAAAATCCTACATTTTTTGACTCTACATTTTTAAGGCCTTTCAGTAACTCTACCTTTCAAGGCGATGATGGGGCCTGCAGAATACCAAGATATGGCTGCCCAAACAATGACTGCACCGCCACCATGCTTTACCATTGGCACAAGACAGTCCAGGTCGTAAACTTGGGACAGTGTTTGCCACACGTAAACATGCCTGGTGTGTAGGAACAGTGTGAAGTTTGATTCATCGAACCATGTTACAGTCTTCCATTGATCGATAGTCCATGATATATGGGTGTTGCATCACTCTCCCTTTTGTTTGGGTACAGTGTTGCATGGTCACGCAATTGTCATTCAAAATGAAAAAGCACTGAAAGCTGGCCTGGGCAGGAAGGGGTGGAAAGTGCCCAGTATAAAAGTGGTTAAAAATATTCATTGTAAATAAAGAACAGCACACATAAACATAAGACAATAAACTGTTAGAACTGGGTCATACCAGATGCAGTCCAGTGCAAAACCTATAGACTTCCCCAGTAACATTCCATTCCAGGAGTGAGTATTGGATGCTCTTTAAATGGGTCAGAAGATGCAGCCTTTACCTGAAATACGTAACAGATTTTGGTTGCCTTTTCTGAACACACAGCTAAATCATGAATGTAAAAAACTACACAGTAGTAATTGGGACTTAATTTAATCACAGATGAAAAATGTTTCTCTGCTATGTAAAGAAATTCACAGAATTATTTGTATTTGTTGTTTATGCTTTGGCATTGGTGCCCAAGCGCATAGACGGTGCTTTCAAATAGCAGGTCTAAATGCAACTTATCTAAAAGAGTAATTTTTCACATTAGAGATTTTAAAGCAACAGTAGACAAATAATGATAAAATTCATACCAAAAAACATAAAAACATAAATATAAAAAAAAAAGTTGAACTAAAGAAAACTGCTCACAAAAACACCTTCTAAAAAGGAAGAAAATCAGCAGATTATCAGCCAAATTCATTTCTCTGAAATGACTTTTTGTTTCCTGCTCTTGTCTAATGTGTTATGTTTAGGGCTCGTTCACACTGCCCACACACTAAACGCTCCGTTTTAGCATGCGGGCAGCTGTCAGTTTTTGGCTACAGTAAGCAGTGGTGAGGGGGTGGTGTGATGAGCATTTAAGCATGGACACAGGAGTCAATCCATCCCAGCACCCAAGGCATGATGAAAATGTACTTTGAGTTGCACTTGTGCAGCCCAGTGTGCACTCAGAAGAAAATTATTGGCAGGTAAAGCAGAAGCTTTTATGGCAGTATAAATATATAGAGTCTCTTTAGCAATAAAAGCCTACCTGCTAGCATATTTTGTAAAAGCACTTTAGTTCTGCTTTAAGCATTATGCAGAGTAAATGTTGTGCAGACATATGAAGTTCTACAGTACATGTATTGAATAAAAACAGATGCCAAGAGTGATTCCGACCATACTGTGTCCATGCAGACGCAACAACACACAGAGATATACCTGTACAAAACGAGGAAACTGCTACTGTGCAACATCCAACATAATAAGAACAAATACTGAAAAACTATACATGGAATACAGGATACAATGGTTGATTTACTAAAGGCAAATATACTGTGCACTGCAAGCGCAGTTGCTCCAGAGCTTAGTAAATGTGGTAAAGCTTCACTTTGCAAAGAATGTGACCAAACAGCAGTGCTAAAAAAATTAAATAAATTGATTAAACCATAAGTAAACGTACAAAAAATTATATTAACCACTTCCCGTCCGGCCCATATATATAAACGGCTGGACAGGGGCAGTGCAGTAGCAGGTTGCCGTTCATAAACGGCTCCCGCATTTTCAACCTGTGCACGTTACCTGGGAGCGCGCGGCACTGCAATCCGGTGCCCGCTGTGTCCTCCGGACACAGTCGAACACCGATCGTTGTACAGGACCTCTGTGTGAGGTCCCGATCATGTGATCACTGATTGGCCAATCAGTAATCACATGAATAGGTGTAAGCAAGATGTCACTTCTGACATCATTGCTTACTACGTGTGAAATCTGTGAATGATCACAGAGGTCGCATGGTACAAGGCTATTCACAACAGCCTTGTTCCATGTGACAAGCTGTGACCAATCACAGATTCACAGTATTTCTCAATGGCTGCAAGAATGCAGCCAGAGAGAAGGAGAAATGATTGCTTTTACAGCCTTTATCGGGGTAAAAAAAAAAATGTAAAAAAAAAAAAATCTTCATCACCTCCCATAAGTAGTACAGTGTCACCATAGTGACACTGTACTACTTATGGGGGATGAGGAAGGGTGACAGTAGGTTTATAAAAAAAAATAAAATAATAATATAAAAAAATAAAATAATAATGTAAAAAAAGTTTCAAAAATTATAATTTTTGGTTATAAACTAATTTGGGTTATTTGTTTTGTTTTACTAAAAAGATAGCTGAATACATTTTGGCCAAGATTTATGAAGAAAGATTATGTATTTGCCAAATGTTATAAGAAAAACTCTTTTTAAAAAAATTTTTGGACTTTTTTATTTACATAGCAAAAAAATAAAAATCCCAGTGGTGAATAAATACCACCAAAATAAAGTTTTATCTGTCTCAAAAAAATGCTAAAAAATTCATATGGGTACAGTGTTGCATGACCGCGCAATTGTCATTCAAAGTGTGACAGCGCTGAAAGCTGAAAATTGGCTTGGACAGGAAGGGGGTAAAAGTGTTCAGACTTGAAGTGGGTAATAAACAAAAAGTCCCAAATGAGTAGTAAATATTGTGCTCCAATCAGAAAATAGTGCTCAAAAAAACTCTCCACTGTGCCCACATCATCCGTGACTTCAAATCCTGCCCGCACTCACCAGATGCAGTGGACTCTTAGCTGATATGGCTTAAGAGTCAAACAGGCTTAAAGGTGGGGTACAACCTCCACAAATGTACCCCACTCAGGAAATCCTTGATTGACACTCTCCAAACGATCACCCATAGATGGATAGCAATGCAAAAGAGATAACAGAAACACCAATAGTGTAATACTGTATAAACCTTTTAATGATTAAAAATTGATACCCATATTGCACTCACATTTTTCAAATATTTTTTAAGCCTTTTTTAATATAGACTCCTCAAGCAGATAACTGATCCCATCACATTAATCCATGGAAGCAAAATAGCAGATCACATCAGCATTAGAAAGTGAACTGGCATCAGTCTATGGAGATGTGCTCTATTCTCCAACAAAATAGCTCTTGGAACGCTGCAGGCAGCGTGCGTTCCACTCACCGGACATGACGTCACGAAGCCTCTGTCAGAACCTCCTGGAGGTGGGGTGAAATGCGTTGACTCAATTCTTTGCAAAGAATACCCAATCACATGTCAGGAAAATAAAAAACAGCATTTTTGCTTTCTAATGATATAAATCAGCACAGCTTCCCCTCAGATCTAGAGCAACTGCACTTGCAGTGCACAGTATATTTGCCTTTAGTAAATCAACCCCAATATGTGCTATTGAGTCCATACGTACATAAAAAAGAACAGATACTCAAAATTACACCTAGTATACAGAACAAGACAGGTTCTGCTTTCAATTCTTACACATATTATTTAACATGATTTCCTCTGGGACAGGTTCACATCTCTGCGTTTTCACCCTGTGCGTTTTTTTGGAAAGGGTCAGGAACTTTTTTTAATACAAAAAGTTGTGTTTTTGGTTCTATAGCCTTCAATGGAAACACTGCAGAAAAGCATGCAGTGTGTTTTTCCTGCGTTTTTGATGCATTTTTGATGTGTTTTAAATCTGCGTAGCAACAAGAAGAATTTTAAAAAATGAAAAAAACACCTCAAAAACGCAGCAAAAACGCAATGCAGAAACGGCTCAAACGCAACCTGCATGGGTGTGAACCTAGCCTAAAAACAGACACTCAGAATTATATCCAGCACAAGGTACAGAGAGATGCTACTGTGCAGCATCCATGCATAATGAATAAGAACAGATACTGAGAATTACAACCAGCGTATCCATAAATACACATTATGAATGTGTAACCTGTACTGTAGCTGATAACTACTGTGGAACTTCTTCCTATAATTCCAGACTATACTAGAGAGCACTACAAATATGAACACTGATCATTGGTTTTAGGCACAACAATATGCTCACAAACACATTTTCATTACATATAGAAATTACTCATATTTTATAACACAATAAAAAAAACAACCTACACACTGATACTATAGGTACTTCTGAACCACCATTGTTGAATTACATATCAGCAATTATAAATGTCTCAGTGTAGCGAATAAACTCCAAAGTGTTTCAATTTAAGAACAAATCTTCATCGGGGGGAAGAAAAGAGAACAGTGGTTTGATCTGATGCGTAGATAAAAACATTCATGCAATAACAATCAATGTAATAATGTAGCAATGTACAACACATTATATCGTAAAATACACCTACAGGGCAATCATCAGCAAATAGAATAAAATGTGTCTCGGCATTCCATATCTCACAGCTTAAAGCTAGGTGAACACAAGGGGCACTACAAATTCATCAAGGGAATCTACTGTATATGAAAATAAAAAAATTACAAAAACAAGAGTGTGATAATTGTGCACACAGATATGGACAATGACAACCATAATTTGGATCATACTCTGCAAATGTCATTCTCACTCCAAATCAGTCTCCCTCCCTTTTTGTTTGAATGGCATGTGGTGTGAGTGTATTATGGGTTCAAAAGGGCATTGGGCACAGCTGGATACGCTTCATGGTTGTAAACCAAATTAGCTGGTTCCATGATGTCTGACAGACCCTTGCCTTGGCTGGGTCGTAAAGCTATAAACCAGTCAGCCACTGGACATGAAAGCATTCCAGAGGGGCAGTAAAACATACATCCCACTTGAAACCACTTTTTCATACAATTTCATAAATCCCGGCAGGAACAAGGTACAATAAAACAAAGCATATATTCAGAGAGGTCAGTTTAATATGAGTCACCTGATACCTTACACCCCTAGATAATGTCTACCAGAGAGCAGAAAGCGATATTTCTTTAACCGTCACAGCCAGATATGTCATATTTGATGTCTGGGAGTTCAGAATATGGTTCTGTATATTAACCTGCAAGTGGCTAGGCTGCTGCATGCACCTATGGAAGGTTATTGACCATGGTATAAACGAATGAGGGATTTGGTCATAGCCAGGGTCCCCGCCTAAACACCCCTCCCCAAATGAGGCGATTGGTTCTCTGCTTTAAGGAGACACCCTGCTGGGTTCCTAGAAAACAGGCTGTCATGCCTGGAGAGAGGGATGAAGAGATTCTCCCTTATAACATCAGGAACCAACTTTGGGAGAAAAGGTACCCTTTTGTTCAGGACACTTGAACTCTGCTTACACCAGGACTTCTGCAAGTATTCTACCTTCTTAAACTTCTTTATTTTATCTCTCTGCTGTGTTATTGCTCTCTCTATTTATATATGCAGTTGTGTTCAAAATAATAGCAGTATGTTGAAAAAAGTGACTAAAGCTCAAAATCCTTCTAATAGCTTTTATTTCCATACACACAAATGCATTGGGAACACTACACATTCTATTCCAAATCAAAACATGAAGAAAAATATATCAAATTTGTGTTGTTCCTCTAAAAAAATTGAAGAAAAGTGATTATATTAGACTGTTCAAAAAAATAGCAGTGTTTGTATTCTTCTTTACAAACTCAAACATTCACTATATAAACTGAAAAATGTTTGAAGGTTTTGCTTTCCTTTGAATCACTTAATGAATATTTAGTTGTATGAGCACTGTTTCTGAGAACTGCTGTACATCTGTGTTGCATGGAGTCAACCAACTTCTGGCACCTGTGAACAGGTATTCCAGCCCAGGATGATTGGACTACATTCCACAGTTCTTCTCCATTTCTTGGTTTTGCCTCAGAAACTGCATTTTTGATGTCACCCCACAAGTTTTCTATTGGATTCAGATCCGGGGATTGGGCTGGCCACTCCATAACATCAATCTTGTTGGTCTGGAACCAAGATGTTGTATGATTACTGGTGTGTTTGGGGTCGTTGTCTTGTTGGAACACCAATTTCAAGGGCATTTCCTCTTCAGCATAAGGCAGCATGACCTCTTTAAGTATTCTGATGTATTCAAACTGACCCATGATCCCTGGTATGTGATAAATAGGCCCAACACTGTAGTATGAGAAACATCCCCATATCATGATGCTTGCGCAACCATGCTTCACTGTCTTCACAGTGTACTGTGAATTGAATTCAGTGTTTAGGGGTCATCTGTCTCCGGCCGCTAGACCCAAAAAGAACAATCTTACTTTCATCAGTCCACAAAATGTTGCGCCATTTCTCTTTAGGCCAGTCAATGTGCTCTTTGGCAAATTGTAACCTCTTCAGCACGTCTTTTTTTCAACAGTGGGACTTTGCGGGGGCTTCTTGCAGATAGCTTGGCTTCACATAGGCGTCTTCTAATTGTAACAGTACTCACAGGTAACTTTACACCTTCTTTGATCTTCCTGAAGCTGATTGCTGGCTGATTCCTTGCCATTTTGGCTATTCTTCGAATGGTAGTTTTTCGCTTTCTTCCACGTCTTTCAGATTTTGGTTGCCATTTTAAAGCATTTGCAATCATTTTAGCTGAGCAGCCTACCATTTTCTGCACTTCTTTATATGTTTCCCCCTCTCCAATCAACTTTTTAATCAAGGTACAAAGTTCTTCTGAACAATGTCTGGAACGACCCATTTTCCTCAGAATTTCAGAGAGAAATGCACTGTAACCAGCATGTACAACATTTTGTGCCTTCCTTCCTTAAATAAGGGCAATAATTGCCACCTGTTTTTCAAAGAATGAATGACCTCACTAATAGAACTCCACACTGCTATTATTTTGAACATGCCCCTTTCAATTAGTGATTCAATTACACAGAATCAGCAGCATGCATGTCAAGACTGTTGGGTCTGTTGGATTTCTATTACTCTACTACACCTGCTAGTAAATTATTTGCCATGTAGAAATATCATTTCTACCAAAAACAGTGATTGATCAGGTTAGTGATGTCTGCCTGCTATTATTTTGAACACAACTGTATATATTGGTTACATCTTTTCTGTAAATATTTTTATTGCACCATTTTGACCTTTTTAGTAATAAATCCTATTTTCTGAAAAGTGTTCAATTGTTTATAAAGCTCTTTAATGCAAACTAAAAATCCTTGTCTCTGAAGAGTGCTACCGTGTGTTTTAAAACCTCTGGATATATCTGTTTGCGGTGACAGTGTGTATACAGATGCTTATTCAAACATCATAGTGTTACTGCTAAGATTTGTGAGTTTCCTCCTTCTCTGTAAAAAGGTGGTGGTGGCAGTGTGAAGGGTTAATTGCGTAATTAACCTGACCCAGTAACAATTGCTCTCAGGCTGTTGGCACCTAGATTGGGGTCCAGTGAGCTGGAAAATCTTTGTGCAGGGTGCAGCTGAGAGTGGCATTGTTATGCAAGTGGCAGTGTGATTTTAGATTGGCTAGTCCTTCGGTTGGTGAGAAGGGCTGGGTCTGACACCGAGCCCGTCACAAAGAGGACCTATGTCCAAAGGAGTGGGGAGTACTTTTTACTTAGAGCGACCTTATCAAAATATGAAAGTGGCCACTTGGGGTCAATCTGAGCAGAAAAAGAGAGGAACTGCATAAGGAAAAAAAATGCCTTCATAAATCAGTTTTGTGCTAACACAGCAACACAAAAATAAATATTAAATTCTTTGGGCAAGTACCCCAGACGTAATAATTGGCATTTGGACAATACGTGACAAAAAAAGGTTAGGTCATCCAGAAATTGCACATTAATTTTTATCTTGTCCACCATCAAGCATGCCAGAAAGGTTTTCCAAGTCATGCATGTGGCTCCAGAAATAAGCCCAACAAAACTCCAATGGACCTAGAAAATATGTTGCATAATGGAGAAAATAAATCCATAACCCAGAAAGCCAGAGCCAGTACTCAATGTTACTAAGAGATACATTCCCAAAAACAAACAGAAAAAAAAAATAAACTCACTTAAAATCCTCTCGTTCTCTCCAGCATCAATTATGATAATAAACAGCCTCATGTACTGTCCTGACACTACCCAATTTCTACCAAACACATACCTGAAATTTGTATTTTAACGTATTGGAACAAATGTTATTGGCAATATGGGGATGGGAAAGAGTTCACTGAATGTGGGGTTGTGGATTTGAAGACCCTCACAAACTGTTCTGTTAAACTGCTGTACCATTGGTCATATTCTACAAAGTTGAGGAAAATTTTTCAAAAGTAAATTTTCCCGTAGCTTTTACATCTGTTGCAGCAGCTACTTCCACTAGTCAATTCAGACCTATTTGCCACTGGATTAAAAAAAAATCTGGTTTTGTAGCTAAAATTACCCCAAAACCTTTTTTTTGTTCAAGTTGATATGAACCAGATTGAGGTGCTGCTGCTGTGTTTAAGCCAAGCTAAATGTAAAAGTGAAAAAAATCAATAAACATCAAAAATATGTGATGCCAGAATATTGTGTCACTGATGCTGTTCGTGAAAATTGTACTTTTCTGTAACACCACACACAAATAACAGACATCTTCCAAGGATGTAATATAAAGGATTGGTGTTTTCCACTCTCAAAGTCACATTAAAAGGACCTTCTCCCTGCTATATTGTATTCAAAAAATGTGTTTGCATTGGTAATGTTTGTCATGGCAGTGTCAAGCTCCCCATGCTCTTTTGTGGCAAAATCTTACCTATTAGGCTTGAAAATATCCAGAATTTAATATAAAGATTTGCCCTACATATACTGTAATTGGATTTGATGCTCAGTTTGGGATTCATGGACTTCATGCAAGATTTAATGCCTCTAGAATGGAACATGGGCAGATTGGCTCATGTGAATCATGCATAATGTGAATTTAAAGAAAGCAACATAAAATATTAATACCCTAAAATAAGTACAAAAATGCATCTGTGTTGATTTCCTTTTGTTATTTGAGCTATTTTATGTATTAGGGAAAAAAGGAGCAAAAACAGTTTTGCACTCTTTCCACCACATATGCTTGTACTACTGTTTCTTTAAAATTTGCAAGTTTTACATAGACTGTTTTTTCCTATATTATAATGAACCTCTGATAACAACAAAAGACAACAATAAATGCAAAAAGGGGAAAGTCATATTATTGCTTTTCTCTTTTTGTTTTTATACTATTTGTATGACTTTGGTGAATGGATCTGAGTTGTTAGCGCATATCCATTCAAAGTACTCTGAATCAGCATTGTTCCCGCTTGACCTATACAGATTCTAGGGATGACCAAATCTGTACAGGTTCATTTGGCAGGGGGTTTGCCAGATTTTGTTGGAAAGTTGGCAGTGAATCTTGCTAAAGTTCATGGGGTGTGGGGGCTTCCAGTTAGTAAACTCTGGCCATTTTTTGGGCTAATGGGCAACCTGTTGGCAAAAAAAGGCATATAAAGCTGCAGACTACTACAGGACACATGTACCAATGGCAAAAATGCAAAAATTGCAAAATTGTAAAAATACAGGGGGTTTGCCAGATTTTGCTGGAAAGTTGGCAGTGAATCTTGTTAAAGTTTATGGGTTGTGGGGGTTTCCAGTTAGTAAACTCTGGCCATTTTTTGGGCTAATGGGCAACCTGTTGGCAAAAAAAGGCATGTAAAGCTGCAGACTACCTCCGGAGACATGTACCAATGGCAAAAATGCAAAAATTGCAAAATTGTAAAAATACCGTACAGTGATAAAAAAAATCCTTTTCGTATGGCTTCAAAGGAAACACGGAGATACACAAAACACTTGTGCAAATGTTCATTATGAGTCTTTCGTTATACCAGGTTGCAATGTTTATATATATTTATATATATATATACAGATGGCATTTGAGTATAACCTTTTTAAATAAAAAGGTTTGCCTTCTATTATTTAAAACAAAAACATGGACTAATAACACATATAATGTGGTTCCAGGCTATATATATACAGTACTGGGCCAGGATTTAATTAAAATGAAACAATCCATATAGGAATTGTGTGTAGAAAAGTAGCATTATTTCATTTTAAATGGATTTCACCGAACAGCATCTGTGACATCAGGAGTGGGGGCTTGATTGGTACAACACTGACATACAATGGTTAACTGATAGACTCAACAAAATCTCAAAAAAAACTTCAAGTATCCATGGTTCCCCAAAGCCTGAGAAACAGATCCTGCAAATGGTGTATCTCCAATTTCCTGGGCTTTTGGGATCTAGCCTTCCTGCCCTGTGATGCATATATAAGGTGGGAAGGCTGGGTACTGGGGGTTCTCATAAATTCCTGGACCCACCCCACAAATATGCTGTGACACCATTCCACAGAGGGCAACTGCTGGGACCTGCAGTCCATCCAAGGGCACTGGCTTATCAGAGAACTGCCACACTATGGACTTCCACCAGTTTATGGACTTCTACCTGTGCAAGGTATGCCCAGCCAACTGCAACCTAGAATGGGGGAAAGAGGGAATGCCTGTCTTAAGGCCCCCTTTCCTATGGGATTGCAACAGTTGAGAAGTTTCAAGAATCCACATTTTTTTGAATACAATATAGCAGGGAGAAGATCCTTTTAATGTGACTTTGAGAGTGAGATGGCCATAAGTTTCAAGGCCAGCCTTGTCCCCTCAGGGGATCCTTTATTGAGCAGGTTTCAAGGCTCCCCACACAGCCTATGGCACGTGGGGAGACTTATGGAAGGTCACATGACCTGCTGGAATTTTCTGGAAGGGTCTTGGGGGGCTATATAAATGAGGTTCTGACCCCAGGATTTCACTCTCCTCTCTCAGGAGGCATCTCTGTGGTGCTCTCCTCCCTCCTGCCCCTTTTCTTCATTGCAACCAATTAATTTGTGGTAGGGTCACCTTTAATGTTAAAGGGGGACTTTATTTTTATAAGAATCCATTCAGTTTGAGTTCTAATGGCTAAGCTGCAATTTTTGTTTCCTAATAAACTTAAGGGATGCTTGCTAAGGTTGTAATAAAATATTTATGGCTTGAGTCATAGTGACTGAGCCATTGCTTAAGTGAGAACATTTAAAGTTAAGATTTGTTGAATTATATTATTATTTATATGAATTAATAAAATATTTATTGTTAAAACCAACAATAAAATGGCTGCGGCCAAGTTATCTACCAAAAGAAAATTGTCTGTTTTGGTTTCTTTGACATATTGCGTGTGGTCCAGTCCCATAGTAGTGAGGGATGGAACACTCCTAACTGCGTTTTATACTTTGAGAAAACTTTCAATAAAGTTCATTAAACTTTTACCTGAGCCTGGTCAAGCCTGGTAAGTTACTTACAAAGTGGTGCATGAAAGTCAAAGGCAGCTAAATGAACTTTGGTCAGGTAAAGCACATATGGGGTATGAAGCAAGTCTGTTTGTAGGCAGGTGCGGTTTGTTTTCTCCATTGCATGTGAAGCTCAAACTAAGTGACAACTCAGCCTGGAGAGGAAGTCCAAGAAAGACAACGTTTCTCTATGGTTTCCTGGGTCAGTTTCAGTTGCTATGCTGCACCCATGTAACCCTTGGCAGCCACCTTGGGTCAGCATGGTCTATTTAAGTCCCTGTACTTGGATTTTGGCACGCTTCTGGTGTGTGGCCAGTGTAGGGAGAGCAACCCTGCTTGTTAGGTAAAGTAACTAGCAGTAGGGTAAGGTGCCTGACGAGGAGGGAAAGATTAGGGACTTGCTATCCTGGAAAGGAGCTTCCCTCTAGAGAATGGAATGGTCAGGCCGCGCTTCACCCCTGAAACAGACACTTTCGACACCTCTTCGCCTCTACATCTGACTACACTGAACTGTGAGTTATTTCCAAAGAGGTGCTCTCCCGTCAAGTTCCAAGATTTACTGCAACCAGACTCTGTGTGTTTACTGCCCACACCACACTGCACCTTCCCACTTGATATAACGGATTATCTCAGGATCAAGAGTGGAGAAGGAAGTAGTTGCCACTGGGAAACAAGGACTGGTGTAAAGTGTTTTAGCAGCCTGTCGTGACGTGTGGTAACTGGGTAAGGTGGGGTGTCCTCCGGTAGCGAGGGAGTCGGTGTTCTGGCTGCCTCCCTAGCTGTTAGTTTCCCATAGCAACCAGTACCCAACCCAACCTGCCTTATGGAGACCTTCAGCCTAGCCACATGGTACAGGAGAGAGAGAGCAAGGAGTTAAGTGAGAGCAAGCACTGGTTAATTTCACCTGAACATGGCCTCTGCCCAGTCCCGGGCATTGGTGAGTGCATGCACAGAAGGTACCCCATGTGCAGGGTGAGTGACCAGCCCACTGCTTGGGGTAGCCCAAGAACCCCATGGCTTACAGCAAGTAAAACCACAGCGAGCCCACAAAGTAAATGTAGAATATTTATTGTGTATGTATAACTACGAACTTATTAATTTTTTCCTGTTTTTTATGATGAATTTTGTAAGAAGTTGAAATATAACAATGTTTTAATAGTAATTCATGTCTTTTTCATCAACACAGCTTCACAAAACCTAAAGTGGGGTCTTTAAAACCCAAGAAATGCCTTGTGTTATT
Organism: Staurois parvus; assembly: GCF_062004578.1. NCBI lineage: Eukaryota > Metazoa > Chordata > Amphibia > Anura > Ranidae > Staurois > Staurois parvus. The sequence continues at coordinate 5,240,743 of NW_028317941.1, forward strand.
GACTGTTGGACCAACCCAAATCTACTGCCATGCAAGGATCTGAAAAAACATATCCTATAAAGAAATGAGTAATAGGCAGAAGGGTGGCTATGACAATGGCAAACTGTGAAACAATTATTTTATTAATTGTAAAATGCATTGTTGTGTGTTGATGAGCAGGCTATTTGTGGTCAGAAAATTGTGCACTTTAAGAAACTATGGATCAATGTTTTAGATGTAGAATAACAATGTATGAAGTTTTAATCATAGTTTATATTTTATACATAAGAGGGCACCTTAATAGTCCCACATTTTCTTTTTTTTATTCTCATCAACAAGTAAATGTTGTCCCCAAATACTGCAAACTTAAAAAAAGGCCCTATTGTTATAAAATAAAAGCAAATGTTCCCCAAAAAAGTAATTAAAATCCTGTAGTACCACCATGAAACAAAAGCCCACTTTTTAAAAAGGAAAGTTTTGCATCACAAAGCAAAAAAAAAAAAAGGATATGGAAAGAGGGCAGCTAAAAGTGAACACTGCCTTCAAATCAACCACAAACTAAAGTTAGAAAAAAAAGACCCACTAATAAGAACCCCCACCCCAATCAAAAAAGGCAACAATAGCCCACTTTTTAAAAAATGAAAACCTTGCACCCAAAAATAAATAATGAACAGCTATGGATGGGAGGAAAGCTGGTAACTAAAAGTGAACACTGCCTTCAAGTCAACCATAAACTAAAGTTAAAGAAAGAAGCCCCCAGTAATAAAAAACCCTAAAATAGGACAACAACAAAGGGGTGATTGCCCAAGGACTTAGCAATCGAATATTTTGCTAACACCACTGCAATTCAGAAAAGTAAAGAACAGTTTGCTAACTAACCCTAATCTTTCCCTAACCTCTCTCTACAGGAGTTTTAATACACTGACACTATGGCTACTCTGAATCCTCTTTACCAGTAAGTTTCATCCCTAGTACTGTGCAGCATCCATACATACAGAATAAGAAGAGATACTGAGATTTACACCAAGCCTACAGGACAAGAGAACTGCTACTGTGCAGCATCCATACATACACAATATGAATATATACTGAGAATTACACCCAGTATACAGAACAAAAGATATATATGTCCCGTGGGTAGATAGGTGGTAACAAACCAGTTGATTCCCTGGATATAAGGGTGAGTTGACATAGCTACATGTATGGGTTTGACAGCATACAAAAGGAATTAGATAAAGAAAACTAGAAAAGCTACAATTTCTGGGTAAATTGTGTGAAGTGTTCTTGCCTCCACCAGCAGTCTACAACTGGAGTGGCGGAGTAACTGGGTGGAGTGGCTTGAATAACTGTTGTGTGGTTGGAGTGGCTGGAGTAACTGTGAAAAGGTTTTGTCAGCTTCACTCTAGTTTTGAACATTCCGCCATTCATTCCTATGGGACCAATTTCACCACAAAAATGCCGATATTTCGTGAACCATTCGGCGAAACGTTCCACAAAGTAATAGCACACCAATCGGGAACAATCCGCACGTTTTGGTATATTACTGTCTATGTAGTGTAAAAACTGTGGGAGGAGTTAGGGTGGTAAATTTGGCTATAATAATAAGAATATATATGTGAGATAACAGTAAGTGGTCTTGCCATGCAAGAACACTTAATAAATCTAACATATCCATCTGAATGGGGCAATTTATCCTACTTCCTCTAAGGTGGACTGAGGAGTGGATCAGCTCTGCAGACGCTGCAATCTACTGCCTTCACAACTGCTGAGCATTAACAGAAATTAAGACGGACATTTATTTGCCGGCTCTTGAAATGTTTTAACTGGGATTTTAAATATTTAATAAGGAGCGAGGATGCCGCAGAGAGAAAGAGTCACGCTGTGAGAAAGGAGGGGATAGTTCTGTACAGATGAGGGATACTGTGCTTTTGTGTTTTAACCCATTAAAGGCAAACTTTTACAATGGCTACCATTTATGTTAGCAGATTATACACTGCTTCTACAGAAATCCATTGTCACTTGTTTCTGATGTGTTGGCATGTTTGTGAACACCTGTATGTAGGGGTTAAGCGTCTGGGTATGTAACAGGTAACTACGTATGGCGCTATGCTTCTATGCATGTGTGGGTCAACCAATTAGTATTCTTTCTTTCTTTATATTTCTCTTTCTTTCTTTCTTCCTTCCTTCAGTTCTTCCTTCCTTCCTTTCTTTCTTTCTTTCTTTCTTTCTTTCCTTCCTTCCTTCCTTTCTCTTCCTTCCTTCCTTCCTTTCTTCCTTTCTATCTATCTAGAGCAAAATGTACAAATGTTGATTCTAAGGGAAGGTAGAATGTATTTGCAGCAACTTTGACACCGTGCATTTGTAAAATAATGTCAAATAAGAAGAAGTATATAAGAGAGGTACAAATCCTCCTCCTCCGATCAGCAGAATCACAAACAGCTGCCTGGGGGGAAGAATTTGACTTATACCTCCCTCTTGTTCTGGTATCACTTACCCCCAGGAGACGCCTCACACACCCCCCGTCTTGCTTACTAGGCACTACTGTTCTCCGCTGTACGTCTACACACTCTTCTTGTGCCATTAACTGTTCTATTAGCCCCATTGCTCAAATAATGTTCAGAAATAGATTTAGAAACAAACTGTTTCTAGCTCCATCCATTACAGTCAAATGTAATTCACAAACCTTTTGTTGCACTGCTATTAATAAGTACAGAGATACAAAATAATTTTCTTTAATGAATGCATCCTGGGGGATTGCTTTGGCATTAAGTGGGGTTTTTTGACAGCACAGTCTTCCATGTGAATAAAGAAATAAAACATCCTATTTTCTCCAGCAGTGAATATGTTAAACTGTTACGGCGACAGCAGCTGTCTCAAACAGTTGTATATAACTATCAGGTAGAGAACGGTTAATTCCAAGGAACAATGAGGGGAGGGGATGATGGGATCACGCTACAAACTCCAAATTTGTGTGTTTTTTTTTTTTAAATATATTTTCCCTTAACCAGCATTTCTAAATGTAGAAAGCTGTGAGTGCGGTCATGTGATCTCTGGATTATACACCAGTGCCTATCCTGCACAGAGAAGCCACACCAGCTTACAGCTCACAGGAGGACAACTTAACCCACTGGAGAATGAAACAATCGTATTTATTACAGAGCAGACTCATCCATAAAGTACGGCTTACAACTGTCTCTGTTGTACGTTATTACTGGGACCGTTGTTTCCCTTCTGTTTCAAAGCCAAGGTTTGTGTCTACGTGGAGACCAGCCTCAACCAAAAAAATGAATGGCCTAATAGCAAAAGTCCCCAATGGTTGATGCCCAGATCAAGGAAAGACCACAACAGAGGTGAAGAAAGGGGAGCGATCTCATTATTATTTTACACATTTCATTTTTGATATATGCTGTTTAAAGTAAAGCTAAAAGCAACTTTTTTTTTTTATTTTGGATAGAATAGGATGGAGGGTGAGTAATAACAGCTGTCAGTTTTTTTGCCATCTGTGTCTCATTCTCTCACCTTAGAGGGATTTCCTCTCACTTCCTGTTTTGGTTATAAGGCAGGAAGTGAAGGCAGAGCTCACCCTTCATTTCCTGTCCTATAGCCAAAACAGGAAATTCCTCCAAAGTGAGAGAATCCAGGGGTGTCATCAAAACTAGTGTCCCCATTGGAAGATTTCACTCTCGGTGATAACGATGAACATGGCAATTAGGGTAAATCTCCCTAATGGGGGCACAGACAGCAAAAATAACAGATCTTCTAATCCACTGTATTCAAAATAAAAAAGTTTTGCTTTTAGTTATACTTTAACCGCTTTCCCGCCACACTATAGCAGATATACTGCTACAGGACGGCATGGGTGCGCAAAATCACATATATATACATGATTTTGCATGTCTGGGTAGGGGGCCCTACCCACGCTGCTATTCGCGTCCTCGGCTGTCAGTCACTGGGTCCTGGACGGTGATTACTCGCTGGCAACCGGTGATTGAGGAGCATTATCGACGGAAGGAGAGAACTGTATGTAAACAATACAGTTCTCTCCCCTGTCAGCTCCTGCACACTGTTTTGAATAGCTCTGCAGTGTGCTTAGAGTGAAGCACACACACACAGCATACAGTAAAACAGCACGCAGCACACATTTAACCCTTTGATTGCCCCACATGTTAACCCCTTCCTGCCCAGAGCCATTTGTACAGTGTTAGTGCTTTTTATTAGCACTGACCACTGTATTGGTGTCACTGGGGATGTCAGTGACACCAAGTCAGTTCCCCCCAGTATCAGAATGCCCACCGCAGTCCCGCTATAAGTCACTGATCTAATAAAACAATATTAATGGCGCCACAGAAAAAATCTAATCTCAATGCCCCAATGGCTAATTACTCTTTAACCAGCTGCAAACTGCGCCCTCTAATAATAGGTGTATAAACAAAACACAAAATAATTTGCGCTAGTAAAAAACATATATAAATACACATATATGTATATTTATATATAAGTTTTTTACTAGCGCAAATTATTTTGTTTTTTGTTTATAAGTCACTGATTGCTGCCATTACTAATAAAAAAAAAATTAAATACCAGTATCTATACTGCCATTTGTAAACGCTATAACTTTCACGTAAATCAATTGATATACACGTATTGGGATTTTTATTTAGCAAAGACATGTAGCAGAATACATTATGGCCTAAATTTATGATGAAATTTGATTTTTAACTTTTTTTGGACATGTTTAATAGCAAAAAGTCAAAAATATAGTTTTTTTTCTCAAAATTGTCAGAATTTTTTTTTATAGCACAAAAAATAAAAAAGCACAGGTGATCAAATACCACCGAAAGAAAGCTCTATTTGTGGGAAAAAAAGGATGTAAATTTAATTTGGGTGCAGCATTGCATGACCGCGCAATTGTTGGTTAAAATAATGCAGCACCATAACGCAAAAAAGGGCCTGTTCAGGAAGGAGGGTAATTCCTCTGGAGGGCAAGTGGTTAAAGGGTTTGTAAAGATTAAGCTTTTTTTAAAATAACAAACATGTCATACTTACTTTCTCTGTGAAATGGTTTTGCACAGAGCAGCCCTACCTCCTCTTCTCGGGTTCTCCGCCGGTGCTCCTGGACCCTCCCTGCTGCTGAGTGCCCCCATGGCAAACTGCTTGCTCTGGAGGCGCTTGTGCTTTCTAGTTGCCAAGCTGCCTCCATGTTTCTATGAGACACACAGAGCACAGCCAGTTCCAACCCCCCGCTACCTCCTCACTGGCTGTAATGGACAGCCAGTGGCTCTTGCTACTGTGTCGTAGCCAATGAGGAGGCAGAGAACTGGGAGAGCTTCTGCTCTCGTGCACATTGCAGGTTCGGGCTCACGTACATATAAGGGGAGGCTGGGGGGGTAAGCTGTAAAATGCACGAGGTAAAAAAAACCTTCAGCCTTTAGAACTGCTTGAAGCAAACATACTAACTTTCTGAGATTGGAAAGAGGAGCACCTTTTATTACAAAGTATGTAGGCAAAGGACACACTCCTGTTAATTTATATGCAAAAACTGATTGGCTAAACCGGTGTTTTTATTTACCACTTCATTCTTTTTATATTGACCTTTTAAAATAGTAAATGCATGGTTGTTGGTGCCAGACGGGCTGGTTGGAGTATTTGCTGATATCATGCCCACACTGTAAGTCAGATCTTATAGAAACTTGATCTAATCCTCTGTTTCATCTTATAATTTACTTAAAGCTGAATCCCATTAAATTAGCTGAATCCCAATTAAATTATGTCTTTTTAAAAATAATCTTAAGTATTTTTAAAATGCAACAAGTACTGTATAAATACCTGATTTTGTTTGGCTTTCAACCTTTTGTAATCTTCTATAAAGAAGCTCTGCAGGAGGGGAAGTATAAGAGCTTATCAAGTGTCCTATGTTCACATGTGTGAACAAGGAATTGGCAGTGAGTGATCTAATGATGTTGGTTAACTGCAGCAGAGAAAAAGTCAGGTCACCAAGTTAGCTGTGCTGTCTGGCAGGACTATGTAAATCTCAGGACTGTATGGACAGAAATACAAACCATTTGACAGGTAAAGCAGGCACCATATATGCATTTCAATATCTGTTTACCTGGAGTTCACCTTTACATTATTATTATACAGGATTTATATAGTAAAAACAGTTTGCGCAGCGCTTTACAATATAAGAGAGACAGTACAATTGCAATACATTTCAGTACAGAAGGAATATGATGGCCCTGCTCGTGGAGTTTACAATCTAAAGGAAGGGGGAGGTGATACAAAAAGCGATAGCTGCAGGAGATGATCTGGTGGAGGTGATTCAAGTACAGCTATTCAGTGGAGGTGGGGTAGGCTTCCCTGAATAAGTGAGTTTTCAAAGACCGCCTAAAGGCAGACAGGGTGGCTGCTGACCAGACATACTTTGGTAGGGAGTCCCAGAGGATGGGAGAGGCTCTGGAGAAGTCCTGGAGGTGAGCGTGGGAGGAGGTGATGAGGGAGCTAGAGAGGAAGATGGCTTGAGAGGAGCGGAGTGGGCAATTTGGGCAATATCTGCAGATGAGGTTGGCGATGTAGCTAGGGGCAGTGTTGTGGATGGCTTTGTAAGCTGTGGTTTGTACTTTGAATTTTATACGTTGGGTTAGTGCAGTGCTTCTCAAATAGGGGGGGTGCGAGGCTCCGTCAAGGGGGGCGCGTACAGGGGTGGGCAGAGGGCTGCTGTCTCTTACCTGGCTCCCGATGATCCATCCAGGAAGCGCTGCTCCTTCCGTCACTCCGGCCACTCCCTCACTCCTGCCGCTCGGCTCCGCCTCCTCATTAGTGATTGGCCGCCAGAACTGTAGCTCAAGAAAGGTACACAGGCGGCCAATCACGGGCGAGGAGGCGGAGCCAAGCGGACCCGCGAAAATCGAGTGAGGGAAAAGCCGGTAAGTGTGTGCTGCAACCACATATGCTGGCTGCAGCAGCACCATACTGCAACAGGGGTCAGCAAGTGTCATTGGTGTCAGTGGGAGGAATAGTGCCGCATCATTGGTGTCACTGATACTAATGATGGGGCATTATTCCTCCCACTGACACCAACGATGGGGCACTATTCCTCCCACTGACACCAATAATGGGGCACTATTCCTCCCACTGATACTAATGATGGGGCATTATTCCTCCCACTGACACCAACGATGGGGCACTATTCCTCCCAGTGATACCAACGATGGGGCACTATTCCTCCCACTGACACCAATGATGGGGCACTATTCCTCCCACTGATACCAATGATGGGGCACTATTCCTCCCACTGACACCAATGATGGGGCACTATTCCTCCCACTGATACTAATGATGGGGCACTATTCCTCCCACTGACACCAATGATGGGGCACTATTCCTCCCACTGACACCAATGATGGGGCACTATTCCTACTTATAACAATTTTATAGACAAATGATACTATTTACAGTAGCGCGGGGGGGCGCGAAATGTTTTCTTCTTCCTAGGGGGGGGGGGGGGGGGCATGACAGAAAATAACTGAGAAGCACTGGGTTAGTGGAACCCAGTGAAAGGATTGACAGAGAGGGTCAGCAGTCACTGATCGGTTGGTAAGGTGTATGAGACTAGCAGCAGCATTCATAATAGACTGAAGGGGGGATAGCATGTGTAACGGTAGACCAGTGAGGAGGGAGTTGCAGTAATCAAGATGGGATAAAACCAAGGCGTGGATAAGTTGTTTTGTGGTGTCATTGGTCAGAAAAGGGTGGATTACATAATCATGGAAGGATAAATCAATGGCTCATGTACACTGCAGCTGCTAAACTCACATTTAGGAAATGTTCAGCGGTTTTTAAGCAGCCCCTGAACTCACCCTAATGTTTTCCTATGAGTCCATGTACACATCTTCATTTACAGTCTTTTTTTGAATGCAGAAAACTTGCGTTCAGCAGTCGATTTTATCAGCGTTTCAAATGGAAAATGCTTGTAAACGAGGCTAAACGCGTTTATAATCGGTTGCGTTTGAAACATTTTTTTAACTCTTCCAGTTCCCGATGCTGTCCAGAGCCTTTTTTCATCATGAAAAATGCAGGCAAAGCGTTTTCAAGGTACTAAAATGGACAAAACACTGAACACAGGATGTTCCTACCAAGCTTGTCACACATTGTAATGACCAATTCACAACTCAGACTTTTCAGGGCATTCTGGGCATTTTGGAGATTCTCCTGTGCTTAGCTTGAAAAAAAATGCTTCTAAACTCAAACGCGCATAAACGCATTCGGCAAACCCCGCTAAACAGACTTTTTTTACCCTACGTTTTCCAGCAGTCAGTTTCCATCTGAAAGTTCAAAAGTGTCCCGTGTACATGGGGCCGTAGACTGCACATCTTTATTCTATACAATGTCCAGATATCACGGCCATCATCCAGTTCTGAGTCCTTATACTGAGGGTATCATAACAAGGATGGGGAGTGGGTATACAAAAAAATACTAAAACTAAGACAGTTGCATTACATTTAATCACACTTGAAAACCTTTGTTCTGTATATGCCTGTTATTTATTTTTTTATTTTATTCTATGTATACTGCAGCATACTCACATCAGTCTCTATTTTTGAAGGTGCTTACAACCCAATGTCACTTTCACAGCCCTGCAGACATACACCAGGCCAGTATATGTTAAGCCAGTTAGCCTATAAAATATGATTAGGCACATACTAGCCTGAAACGCGTTAACATTTGCTCACAGCTCCTGTCACTCTGTTACCTTGGTGAATTTTACTGCAATAAAGATTTCAATTTGTGGACTTTCCCGATGTGCCGACATCCCATTTGCTTTACTACAAGCATGCAGGATTGTGGGAATATACAGAAGAAAGCTGTTTAGAGGAAAAATAGATCTCACAGGGCCCGCCACTACAGAGACTGGGTTATTTTATGCATAAATAAACTACTTAATTGACTTCTAAAGTGACTATTTGGCTGGTTGATCACACCCACACTCTATTATACAACATTGTCTGTATTGATTATTAGTTTGCAGTGTCTTTAGCAGCATACAAATAAGCAAAGTTTTATGAAAAACCCTGGTGAGATGTGGTATATCTATAAACACATGCTAATAATAATCTATGTACTACAATACAATGGGGAAAATTTTTGATAAATGAAAGCAAAAACATAATGTGTAACCCCCATGCTATTTATAGACAGGCTTATTTTTTTAGCGAACTCTTCTGAAAATAATTATAGTTCCACCATAATGGCTAAGAATAATTCCCTGTTGACTAAAATGTATGTGATATTGACTTACTGAGCATAAACTCTTATCTCCTTTTTTTACTGTTAATTACATGACAATATATGATATTGTTTTTGTGACTTTCTGTGAATTTTGTCCATCAGGGTTCAATTATAATTACACTTCTCAAAAAAAATTAAAGGAACACTTTGAAAATCAGATTTCAACGGGAAAAGATATCATGCTGGATATCTATACTGATATGGACTGGGTAATGTGTTAGGAACATAAGGATGCCCCATCGTTTGATGGAAATGAAAATTACCAACCTACAGAGGACTGAATTCAAAGACACCCCGAAAATCAAAGTGAAAAAATGATAGAGCAGCCTAGTCCATTTTGCTGAAATTTCACGACAGCAACTCAAGATGGTACTCAGTAGTTTGTATGGCCCCCACGTGCTTGTATGCATACCTGCCAATGTCGGGGCATGCTCCTAATGAGACGACAGATAGTGTCCTGGGGTATTTCCTCCCAGATCTGGATCTGAGCATCACTAAACTCCTGGACAGTCTGAGGTGCAACCTGGCGGTGTCAGATGGGCCAAAACATGATTCCCAGAGGTGTTCTATTGGATTTAGGTCAGGTGAGCATGGGGGACATTCAATGGTATAAATTCCTTCATCCTCCAAGAACTGCCTGCATACTCTCCCCACATGAGGCCGGGCATTGTCGTGCACAGGGAGGAACCCAGGACCCACTGCACCAGCGTAGGGTCTGACAATGGGTCCAAGGATCTCATCTGTGAAAAGCACAGGGTGCCAGGGGCAGACCAGCCATTTCTGGTGTTCAATGGCAAATGGCAATCAAACTCCATGGTGCTGGGCTGTGAGCACAGAGCCCACTAGAGGACATCGGGCCCTCAGGCCACTCTGATGAACTCTGTTTCTGATTGTTTGGTCAGAGGTGTTCACACCAGTTGCCTGCTGGAGGTTATTTTGTAGGGTTCTGGCAGTGCTCATCCACAAAGGAGCAGATATTGGTCCTGATGATGGGTTAAGGACCTTCTACAACACTGTCCAGCTATCCTAGAGTAACTGCCTGCCTCCTGAAATCTCCTCCATGCTCTTGAGACTGTGCTGGGAGACACAGGAAGCCTTCTGGCAATGGCATGTATTGATGTGCCATCCTGGAGGAGTTGGACTGCCTGTGCAACCTCTGTAAGGTCCAGGTATCACCTCATGCTACCAGTAGTGACACTGACTCTAGCCAAGTGCAAAACTAGTGAAAAACAGTCAGAAAAGATGAGTAGGGGAAAATGTCAATGGCTTCTACCTGTTAAACCATTCCTGTTTTGGGAGTAGTCTCATTGTTGCCCATCTAGTGCATCTGTTGTTAATTTCATTAACACCAAAGCAGCTGAAACAGATTAACAACCTGCTCTGCTACTTAACTGACCAGATCAATATGCCAGGAGTTTAATTGACTTGATGCTATACTCTGATTAAAAAGTGTTCCTTTACTTTTTTGGGCAGTGTATTATTTGTCAATATGTATACAAGTTGTTAGAAGAAATATTGAACTTTAAAGCTAGCTGTCAAAAAGAATTGATGTGCATAGCATATATTTGTGATTTTATGCAAAACTCTCACAGTATTTGTACAACATACAAATGATTTTCGGGGTGCTAGCACTGTACAGCACAGTAACTAGGTTAAACAATGTTACCCCCATCAACTATTGTTCTGTACAGACTGTGCAGATATAATTATGTGCACTGCTGCCTGGTTTCAGTTTGCCCAACACAGACTGAACAGCAGATATTTATGCCAGGTTAGAATAGGTCTCATGCACACTGGAGCTATCAAATGCACATTTTTCAGGCATTTGACTTTTTTTCTGCACCTAAACATCCCTCTATGTTAGCCTATGTGTCCATGCACACATACTGTAGGTGTTTAGAGTCATGGGTATTTAGGGGCATAGGTCTGAAGGCAGCAAAATCGTGTTCAGGAGAGAAATGGTTCAAAAAATGCCCAATGCACCTAAATGTGTGTAAACGTGCCTAAACTCTACGCGCATTTAACGCTTGAGTGTTTATTATTTCAGTGGCCATAATAAATGAATAGTAGAATAAGTTTGTTTGAAAAACGCAGCTTTAGGCGCATTTTCAACGGTGCTTTATTCCTGTCAGGAGCAAAGTTTTAAGAGGAACCTAGTGTGAACACTGCCAACAATGTGTATCGACAGGCACTTCCTTTCTCTGTTCATTTGCATCATTATTATCCCTTCCAGTAGACTCATAAACACTTCTTGAGATGGACCATTAGCATCTGTGACAGATGCTAATCAGGAATGAAGTTGGAGTCGAGACGAGAGTCAGAGGGCTGTTTCATCATCCATTGTGGATTCATTTGGGGTTTATTCCCTAAAGCGCTCCTGGTTTTTCATTGTTTGAAAGCCAATAATCTCTGGTAAGCAGCCATCTTCACTTTCATTTCCACTGGACTTTTGGGAAGTCTTCATGTTTTTTTTCTCCTTCTCTTTCTGGATTTGTGGTCATGGGAAGCATTTCTTGCACATTTGTGGACTCATTTTCTTTTTATAACACTTAACATGCAAAGGCTTTTTCTTCAAAAGAACTGATTCTTCTTACATGTGTTTTGCAATGCATTATTATGTATGTTTTGCAATGTTATATTATTCTCACTTGTTGTGATAAGCGCTGCACTTCGTATGAAATGTTTTAAGAATGTGCATTGTGCTATTAACTAGCAAAAGAAAAAGAGCAAGGGGGAGAACCTGGTAATGTGGCCTGATCAAGTTTCCTTTGCAACAATAAGCACAAAGAACTCTATGGGACACCACAGGTTCCACAGTGCAGACTGCATTTTATAAATGAGATGTAAAATGCAGTCCATAGTGTGGAGTAATATTGCAACGTCCAGCAAAGAGATTTGTGTTAACAAAAACACACTGCAACCTTGCCTATTCAAGACAAAGTGACAGTTCCTTTCTACAGTCCTCCACTCCCTCAGTCAGACTCACCTTACCAACTCTTCCTTGCCGCTTCTGCCTCTACTGTATCTGGCAATAACAGCCAATGATACTAGGTATAAGGGAGCATGTGTCCTCCTCCCATGTGACAATGTTTGGGTCTAACAGGCAATCACTTGGCCTAGGTACTGTCACATGATCAGGGAAGTGACATCTTTGATCCACTTAGTATCCAACATCAGCTGACATCTTGGATTTCAGTACTGACTGCAGTTGAAGCAAGAGCTGCAAGGGACTATTGGTATGATGGGGATACCTTGGGATGGGGAGGCCTATACAAGGATACTGTCACTTTGCCCTGCATATCTTCATTAGCTCCTTCTACTGAATGCAGCCAATAAAAAAATAATGCTATCCACAGGAATATTACTAAAATGGTTCAAAGAGTGCTTACTGTGATTTCTTAGAGAGAAAAAAAACAACTACAAAGTTATTACCAACTTAGTGACCCCATGGCTGTGGAGTGTTAACCATGTGGGCCCCCTGCTATACTATTACCTTCCAGTATTCCCCTCTCAGAAGGAGTGGATTAAATGGGGTGACCAGAAAAGGGCCACTCTTATCAAAGCATCTCTGTCTAATGCTAATACACACAAGGATCCTGGGGATACACAGTATGCCTAGATTCACAAATGTGCAGATCAGGAGAGCATGCATACTTGCATGCATTCCTGACCCGCACGTACTGTAAAGGCGCTACTCTGTGGCAGCACCATGCATTTCCATGTGGCCCGTTTAAAAAAAAAAGGATCAGGGACTTCTTTCCCTGCTATTCTCTTAGTTACAGCAGCCCATTAAAATGAATAGGCTCCTGTGTCTGCTACATGCACACGCAAACACGCACTAACATGTGTGAACCTCCAGGTAGTGATTGATCCTCTCAGATTGTCCACTAATTTGTGGATGATAAGTCGAACAAAACAGTATACAGATATCCGGAGACTTACAGAAGATTTTCCAGAACCAGGAATTGAATCGGATTGTGTTGTCAGAGACAATGTAGATTGGCATCTCATGAAGCCTATAATTTTCTCTAGATAAATAAAATCACCAGAGCTACAAGGAAAGGGTAAGAAATGTACCATATTTGAAAAGTGGTCAACCACTACCCAAATAACCGTAAAGCCATCAGAAAGAAGGAGGTCGGTAATAAAGTTCATAGAGAAGTGGTGGTTTTCTGGGAATGGGTAGTGGTAAAGGAGGGCCTGAAGGTGCATGGTTTGGGCACAATTCACACAAGCGTTTACATAGTCCTTTACATCCTGTTAGAGATTTGAGCACCAGTATAGATGGGAAAAATTGTGAGAAGTCTGTGGGTACCAAGATGTCAAGAGAGCTTGGAGTCGTGGACCCAATGTAGGACTTTAGTGCTTAGCACCAAAGGCACTGGAGTTTTGCCAGTGGGAGTAGCGAATTCCTGTAAAGAAGTCAGAGCCAGGATGTGAGTGGTTTGAATGATGAATTCTGGCTTTGGAAAACAGTCACTTTGAAATCCAGGGAATCAAAGGAGTGAGAGAGCTCATCAACTCTTGAGTTAGCAGTCTCAGGCTTTAAAGTGACCACAAACTTGAACCAAGAAAAGAACAAGGCTAACAGGTTTTAAAAGGGTTTAGCTGATGGGCAGTTTCTAAATATTGGAGGTTTTTATGGGCCGTAAAAATGTTGATGCAATGAGATGATTGTTCTAAGTGATTGTTTGGAGCCAGTTTGATAGCAAGCAGTTCTCAATCTCAGATAGAACAATTCTCTGCTGGTGAGAATTTTTTTAGAAGAAGGTGCAGGAGCACCTAGCCCCACTGAGGGACAGAAACATCATGACACCAACTCCCACGGATGACGCATTGACTTGGATACAGAAGGGTTTTTGTCTAGTTTCATTAGGGCAGGCCTAGATAGAAAGGCTTGTTTCATAGCGTGGAAAGCTTTAACTGTGTTAGAAGGCCAGTGTTTTGGGTGGGTATCTTTCTCGGTGAAAGTGGCTAGAGAACTGAGCAACAACATCAGAGTAGTGGTTAGTGAACAGCTGGTAGTAGTTTGTGGATCGCATAATTGCATAGCTTTGACACTGTTGAACAGGGGCCAGTTTGAGATAACAGCAACTTTCTCAGGGTCAATGGAAAGACTGACTGTAGAGACGGTGCAGCCCATGAAAGGCACCTGAGGGACTTTGAAGAGACATTTCTCAGCCTTTGCAGGACACAGCAGACATGACTGTATCTGTGTGTGGGCAGGTCAAGGGAGAAAACAGCATATTATCAAGGTAGACAACACACTCATACAGGAGATTTTAGAAGATTTTTATTGACAATGTACTGGAAGACTGCAGGGGCATTACAGAGGCCAAAAAGAATTAATAGGTACTTGTAGTGAGCATCCCTGGTATTAAATGTAGTTTTCTATAAATTTTTGATGCAAAATAGGGTGCATGCGCCTTGCAGTTCTAATTTAGTGAATACGTGCGCCCCATGGAGGCAACTGGAAGAGCTAACATGACAAATTGTGCATGTTCTTCAAAGTTCCAAGCATGTAGCTTGGTCACTAAAGGGTAAAACATTACAACTCTTGCCAAAACAACAAGACTCAATATACTTACTGGCTATGATTTATATTAATGTATAATGCTGGTTTTCCTCCTTCCTTACACTTAAATATGCATGCAGAGGTATCATCAAGAGATAGATGCATAAAAGGGTGAGGTAAGAGGCATTAAATGTGGTCACAAAGATGAGCTGAATGTATACTTTTGCAAACAATCTATATACTGCATGTTAGTAGTTCTGATGTATGCTATATTGTATAACATTCTACATAGAAACCCTTTGCTCATTCAGTATATCTGTCAATAAAACCTCTAATTCTTTATTATTTGCTTTCAGCCTCATGCACACTGGGCATTAGAAAAACGCAAGTAACATTAGCTGTAGCATACTGCAATAAAAATGTGAGGTTTTTTGCTTATTTTTTAGCTTTTTTTTTAGCTTTTTGCAGCTTTTTTTTAGTTTTATTCAACCTTTGCATTTTTTAGCAAAGCTATACTCCCACAAAACCTTCAGGCTCATAAACACTGGATAGCCACTTTTTTTTTTAGCGTTTTTCAGCTGTTATCAGCATTTTTCAGCTTTTATCAGATAGAGCATTTTTACAGCTAAAAAAACTCCTCTTGAAACCCACTAGTTCTTGGGGTTTTTTCCAGCCAGAAAATGCTCCTGCCAAAAAACGCTGATTAAAACCTATGTGTGAATAAACACGTGCTGGGGAGTTTACTGGCTGTAGAAAAAAATGCCAGAAGCCAAAAACAGCAGCTGTAAAAATGTCCAGCGTGATAGATTTTTTTTATTCTAAACTCCAGAATGTAGACTGTCATGTAGACTAAAGTGAATTTGGCTGCATTGCACTGACTTCTAGTACATTAATTGCAAATGTGATATTCCTATTTAATCATAATCACTCCCCAATACGCTAAAACATTCCCAATCATTAAAAGATAATTGGATGAATCTTGAGCAAAATACCAAACCTCTGCTAGAGCAGCATGTGACTATGACAGCAATAGTTTACATATATAGATATATATATATATATCACATGCGCATTACCCTAAGCTCATTTTTCATCTTAGCTCTCACCTCTGGGACTGATTCCATTCTTGAGCCCAGTGCCTTGGGTATAGTCATGACCCCAACCACTGCAAAAATTTGGTCATTAATACTTAGAATCCAGTTTTGAAATCCAGTGATAAATGAGTGTTTCTGTTCGATTAACTATAGGCTGTTGTATTTACAAATACAGGTCTAACTGAGTCATGTGCAAGACATGAGATCTAGATCAACTTTAAATCTGACAACAATATAATTTAAACATGCACAAAAATGGCATAATTTATTTATTATTTATTTCAGGTACTTCTATAGCACTGACAATTTATGCAGCGCTTTACATATATATTGTACATTCACATCAGTCCCTAACCCTCAAGGGGTGTACAATCTAAGGTCCCTAACTCACATCCATACATATACATATTAGGGCCAATTTAGAGAGGAGCCAATTAACCTACCAGCATGTCTTTGGAGTGTGGGAGGAAACCAGGGTACCTGGAGGAAACCCACGCAGGCACAGGGAGAACATGCAAACTCCAGGCAGGTGGTGCCGTGGTCAGGATTTGAACCAGCAACTTTAGTACTTCCAGGTGGAAGTGCTAGCTATTTAGCCACTGTGCTGCCCCAATATGCCCCACATAATAATCTGTGATATCAGCTAGCAATGTAACCATTCTCCTTTTTTTTTTTTGTGCACGCGTGGACTAAATGCACACCTGATCATCCTGGAAACTGTTAAGCGATAGGCCGCTGTAAAACTGGAATCAGTAGATCAAGTAGGAGCAACTTCATTCACCAACACGTCACACTAATAATATATCAAATGTAAAAATAGATCTTGTATGGCTGTTTTCTTAAGACAGCATTACTTCACCCCCATAGATTTTAGGTACAATACAATGGCATTATCAAGTGCTCTGGGAGAAGAATCACCGGAGCCATGTGTGGTGAACAGTGACAGGAATGATACAGCCTATCCATGTTTAAAATAGTATGATCACATATACTGACAAGACTAGTTTTTTTTTTTTTTTAGATCTATGTCTGTTTAATTAAAGAGTACTTAAAATTGTATAATTTGATAATTTGTGACCACAGAGAAGCCAGTGTGCTTTATTTATAACAGTGTCTGCCTTAGAAACAAAGGTGCAGATATCTGTAGAGTCATATCAGAAGGCAATGATTTATAGCATAATCTGCACTCTTTCCCAATTAGTTCATTATCATTGAATTATGATAGCCTACTAAGGGAACCCCAATTAACCTTTTGCACATGAAATATTGTTCACATGCAGTGACCTATAGCATCCAATAGAATTTCAGTTTGCTTTGGGTTACTGCACTTTGCACATTAACCTAGGCAGAGGAAGCCTTAAAAGGAGTATAGGCATAGGCACAGCGCCTATTTTTTTCAGTTCTCTTTATAAAAGTACCATCACCTTACCAAGCCAATGTTGGGCTAAATGGGTCACAATTGTCATGTTTGCAGGCTCCAGAAGAAATTCACAATCTAAATTTCTCCAGGGAATAAATACCTGGATTTTTTCAGTTGATAGCTATTTTTCACCCAAAGATGAAGTCAAGAGAAGGAAACGCTGGAAACCTTTCTCTTTTGCATAAAGTTGCACATTTATGACAGTATGACCAAGCATGTTCCTAAAACAGTTTAGAAAAAAATCAGTTATCAGTTGGTTTGTATCCCTCTTTTTCAACAACTAAGTCTATAAACACTGTATGAGATCTGATACTGCAGAAAGAATGGTCACTGACATAACAGAAAGAAATGGACAACTAATGGTCAGTTATTGTGTATAAGGATGAAATGTGTTGATCTCAGGCTATGAAAAATGACTATTAAAATATGTCATTATAATTTGCTTTCCTATTCAGTAAATATATTTATACTAGCACTGTAATATATAATTTATTTATTTATTTCAGGCACTTATATAGCGCCATCAATTTAAGCATGGCTTTACATATATATTACATTCACATCAGTCCCTAACCCTCAAGGGGTGTACAATCTAAGGTCCCTAACTCCCATTAATACATACACATACTAGGGCCAATTTAGACAGGAGCCAATTCACCTACCAGCATGTCTTTAGAGTGTGGAAGGAAACCGGAGTACCCGGAGGAAACCCATGCAGGCACAGAATAATAGATAAATATATTAAGCTTCAAATAATGTGTAAGTATGGACACCCCTGCAGATGTAAAATAGTACTGGAGGCATTTTTCAACACATGATTAACCCCTTTGCGCCTACGTCACACAAATATGCAGCCTCACAGAACAGGACTTTTTTCCATGGGGCCTCATATTTGCGTACCTGTCTTTCTGCTGGGAGCGCGCCGCACAGAGCACTCCCAGCACAAAGATCGGGGTGTCACTGAGAGCCCCGGGTCCCGTTCTAACGACTGGGACCCGGGACTCCCGATTCCAGATCCAGATCACTTCTGATTGGCTATTACAGTGATCAATCACTGTATAGCCCGCCCCCTTTGTTTTTTTTCTCTATGAATGGAGGAGAGAAATACAATGTATCTCTAACTCCTGACACAGAGAAAAAAAATTTGGTTAAAAAAATAATAATTAATAAATATGAAAAAATAAAATACAAAAAAAAAAATACCTAGATCAAGGTTTGATCTAGTTCAGTGCTAGGGTAAGTGTTTGGGTCAAGGTCAGGGTTGAAGGTCTAGGTCAAAGGTCATACTTTTTTTTTTTTTATTGGTATAAGTGTCAGTCTCAGTGTGTTTTAGATTAAAAAAAAAAAACGTGCAGTATTGTTTCTGGGCTGTACTACAGGTAAAAACAACAAATAACATACACAAATATGGTATCGCTGCGATCATTAAGAGCTGGAAAATATATTTTGGGTTGTTTTTTGGACGTAGGTTATGGTAGTAACAAAAAACACACAGCTAAATTAAAAAAAAATATTATTTTTTTTATTATTTTGGGCCAGTTTTCCTTTGATAATAAAAAAAAAAATCAGGAGATATCCATTACCATTTACCACCAAATGAAAGCCCAATTTGTCCTGAAAAAAGGTATAATTCACCTGGATGTACAAAGTAGTTGTGATGATATGTACGGTTTTACTAACACATGTCAACTTTGTAAAATTGTGCTTAGGCGTTAACATTTGTTTTACCCTTAGGCGTGAAGGGGTTAAATGAGATTGACTAGCCTCCAGGAGCTTCAACCAACCTACGACTAGTCCCAGGTATACATAGCGTAGAACAAGAATCAACAACCTAAAGGGCTCATGCACACGGATGTTTGCAGGCACACATCTACTCTAGCCTGGGAAGCCATAGGTGACGCATACATCTGGACATGGCTGCATGTGCTCATACTTGCAGTGTTTACCCAAATATGGCCGAATATAGCCATTTACTTCTATGGTCAGCTGTGCATTTCACCTGTGACTTCCTGGCCACAGAAAAATGCTGAGATTTTTACACTAAAGGAGATTTGTAGCTCACCATTCCTTAGATGTAATGGCTGCATTGCTTCCATTTTAAAGTGTAAGTAAACCCTCACCTTAAAACCGTAAAACATCCCACTCAGTTTAAATTAGAAATGAACGGCAAAATCTTTGTGTTTATATAAAAAAAAATTATAAATACCTTTTTCTTTCCTTTTTTTATAAATGATCACATACCTTCTGTTCTCAGCTGCATAAGCTGGGAGGAGAAACAGCAGCACACTGATCTTCCCAGTGAATGGCTGTGCAGTGTGAGGGTTGTTTCAGGACAAGTCTGATCACTGGACAGCAGGCTAAGTTCTCACCACCACTAGGAAACTGACCAAGCTGTGCTTTCCTACCTAGTGTGGTCAGTTTTTAATAGGAAAACAGAGGGATTGGCAAGAACACTAGGGGTTTCACACAAAGGAAGCAATACAAAGAGAACAGGTGGAAGGAAGCTGGGGTCAGGGCTAAGCCACTCTGTGTTTGTCTATGGAGCGTGGCTCCATAGACGCACACAGCTCGGGAGTGAGCACATACGTGTCCCCCTATAGGAAGCAGCTTGCTATGAAGGCACATGAAGAACAGGAGGAGCCAAGATTGTTGGCAGGGACCCCCAGAAAAAGAGGTTTGAGGCCCCTCTGTGCAATACAACCAACAGCACTCCACAGTATAATGCACAATGTCTGTCTGTAGAGTAGGAGCCAACACATCCTATGAAGAAACTACGCATCCCACAATCCCTGGGACTCAGTCTAATGTCCCACAAGTAAAAACCTGCATAGTAATTAGACCTGAAACAGCCACAGGCAGGCTGAGCAGCGAAGGGAAGATTTGTGTTATTACATTAGCACTCCTACATTTGTGATGCAACACAGTAAAAATGGTGAGGCAGCGATTGGACATTGACCCAGAACAAGTTGCTTCTCCCTTTGGTGAATAGAGACAAGCTAGGTGAATGAACACATGGACAAAGTGGAATCAAGCAGCCATTACATTACACACTGCAGCCACAACATGTGAGCCTATCGATATATTGTAAGGCAAACAAACAACACAGGAAATATAACTACATTGTTGTTATTATTCAAGATTTATATAGTGCTAACAGTTTGCTCAGCACTTTGTAATATAAAGGGGAGACAGTGCAGTTACAATACAATAAAATACAAGAGGGTTTAGAAGGCCCTTCTAAATATTTATAACAATAAAAACATTTCAAAGTGTACAATGCCCTTAAAAATTCTGCCATTTGTTAAAAGGTCTGTGTTTATATATATATATATATATATATATAGTTTATGCATAATTACAAGCTGCCAACACTCATTCAAATCTGATTGTACAATTTCCTTTAGATCGATCAAATACTGTAGTGTAAAGGCCTGTCTGTTTGGATATAAATGGTGGTAGACCTCACAATGGTCAGGGTAACTAAGAAATTAGGTGGGTCTTTACCACTGTTTGCACATATTGCAATGCGTACATTTTATTATTAGCATTTAACAAGTATGTTTATGCCTAGAATTGCCACACTGTCAATTTGCTATTTCTCACTGTGAACATTTCTAAATGCACAAATGATTCTCTAAGCACTAATTATGCATTTTTAATCAATAGGAAAATCTGCAAAATAGCACTATAAAGATAAAAAAATGCTACATCTTATTGAAAAATCAGGCCAATGTGGGTTCACGTGCATGATCAGAGTTAGTAATAATGGATATAGAAATGTTTACTCATAACTTGGTTAGAAAGGAGATTGTAACACATAAGCAATGCAGTTAGTTCGACACCACAAAGAAGCACAATAACAATAAAAGAGGTCAATTAATGGTCTAAAAGCTTTAGCACTCTTTAAATTTTACAACAAAGATGTGTGGAAGAAATTACATTTGTTCTGGTGAGTGTGAACGGGACATTAATATATATATTTATATACATCATGCAATCTAAACCATATTTGCCATTATAAACAACTGTTAAATTAAATATAACAATTAACCCTATCTAAAATATGAACATGCATTTGAAAAAAAATTATTTGCTACCCCTTAAACATCTGATATACCTTCTTAGTAGTCCCATCACCAGTGGCATCCCGAGGCAGGTGCGAGGGGTGCGGTCCACACGGGGTGACACCGACCGCACGGGGTGACACCGGACACGCTTCACAAAAAGGTAAGTTGTAAAGCAAGCCGATGATCCCCGCAGGATGGATCAGATCCATCCTGCGGGGATCATCGGCTTTCTTTACAACTTACCTTTTCTTGGAGCAAGTCCGTTGTCACCCCGTATAGGTTGCATGCCGACGATCCTGCGGGATACGGGGTGACACCGGACCTGCTCCAAGAAAAGGTAAGTTATAAAGCAAGCCAATGATCCCCGCAGGATGGATTGGATCTGCGGATTGAGCATAATGGATTGGAGTCCGATCCATTATGCTCACTCCGCAGATCCGATCCATACTGCGGGGATCGTCGGAGGGGGTGTCACCAAGTGTTACTGCACCGGGTGACACCAACCCTAGGGACGCCTCTGCCCATCACTGTCACATTTTCATAATTTTATTTAACTCCATTTAAATTATAATTGCAAAATCATACAAGGCTTTTGTTTTGTCATCTGAAAAAGCAACAAATGTACAAATTTACAGATGCACTTGATTTCTAAAGTTACCTGTTATAGATTTAAAAGAGCCAATCAATAAAAATGACAATAATTGTACTAATAATAATTCCTAATCCCGCTCTCTTAATTCCATTTCCCAAATGAGGAAGAACCATGTTCCAGTTTAAAGTTGTCTGTAAATTATCCTCCAGGCCATAATATATACCGTCAAGCCTTGTAGGCTAGCCGTACATCTTAGAGGGCAGTTGGACTTGCAGGAACAATCTGACCCACTCACTGGAACACATCTTGTGATCATGAGATTTGAGAATGGTCTATGATTCTACAGGGTTGATTCTCGATTTAGCAAGTTTATGTAAATGAACAGGAAAGGGGAGCAGGTCAAGTGGTACAGATAGATACTGCCAGTATCACTTAACACGCCGAGAACAACAGCACTCATGAAACCTTTCTAACCTGTTCAATCAATGTTCCCCTAAATAAGGCCGGATTGGGAGACGCTCATCGTATGTCCATGGGCTGCTTCACTCATCACAAACCAGTAGGTTTCCCCTTTAGATAAAATTGATTGTCTAAAACACAGGTGTCAAACTGCTGGCCCTCCAGATGTTGCCAAACTACATGTCCCATGAGGCATTGCAAGATTGACAGTTACAAGCATGACCCCCAAAGGCAGAGGCATGATGGAACTTGTAGTTTTGCAACAGCTGGAGGGCCACCAGTTTGACACCCCTGGTCTAAAAGAAAGAGTATATGGAAAAGCTATCTGAGATGACAAACTTATTCATTCTTTGTCTAGACATAAATCAATACAAACGATATGATCAAGTACCCAATGTTTAATTGTCAAAATAAAGCATATACTGTAGGGATGCACCAATACCCTTTTTTGATCGTCAAGTAGGAGTACAGATACTTTCAGACAAGTACTTGTTGTTATCGAGTACCAATGTTTTGCGTTGTGATTTGCGTTAATACAAAATGTGTGGACGTAAATTGCACTGCAAAGAATAGCATGCGGTTTGAACAGGAATGTGATTCCTGTCCAAATCGCATGCTGTTTCCCCACTGCTCCTGTGTGAATGCAGGCTAGTCACAGCCATCACGGTGCTGACCAATTAGAAACCGTCTAGCCTGTACTGTCATCACTGCAAGGAGAGGAGAGAAAGCCACTTCACAGGTCTGGGGATTTATAATCCCCATGGCTTCCTCTCCTCTCTTTTGCAGGGATGACAGTACCGGCTAGATGGCTTCTGACTGGTCAGCACCATGACGAATGATGCTGACACATCAAAAGCCGTCTAGCCTGTACTGTCATCCCTGCACTGAGAGGAGAAGAAGCCTCGGGGATTTCAAATCCCCAGCTTTTCTTCATCATGGAATCAGTGCAGGGAGGCTTCCTGCACTGCTGCTATATGAACAAGCCTGGGTTCACACAGGAGCGGTTGGGAAACTGCAAGCGATTCAAACAGGATGGCACCGCATTCCTGTTCAAATCACGTGTTATTCTTTGTGGTGCAATTTGCATCCATACATTTTGTACTGACACAAATCACACCGCAATGACTAGGAATGGACATTCAGCTTTATTCTGCCATTCTGACACAGTTAAAGGCACATCCAGGTTAATATGGCACACCAGAAGACATTTGATCAGACATTTGTAAAAGTCTTCATCTAACGGTCCACTTTATTGCTAACAAAAATTAAATGCATAAGAGGAGTTTATTACCTTTTATATCAATAGTACCATTAGACATAGTTTAATACATTGTTGTATCTTGTATTCTCATATGAAGTGGACTTTTACATCTAATGATTCTGTTCAGAATTCTTCTCATGTGCCATAAAAACCTTCATTTGTCACAAACAAGGTTCCGTTAGATTGTGTAGTAGAAAAACTCAGCTTAAAAAAACAATGCACACAAGAGTCCTTTGGGGTTTAGCGCTTACAAGCATACTCTGACAGCAATTACAGATGGAAACAGCTAAGGGTTCAATAGAAAAAGTAAATAACAGCAGTGACAGAGCACCCTTGTCTTGTCCAAAAAATATATATAACAGCAGGAAGGGAAGAAAAGGGAAAATGGAAATAGAATATGTGGAATAGATGGAGCTAGTAGCAGTTAAAAAGGCACAGCAAAACCAAATCCTTTCAAATGCACAATATCTATTTTACAACAAAGTAAAAGATTTTTCTACAGTTGTGACCAAAATTATTCAACCCCCACTGAAATTGAGTGTTTTGGCCAGTTTGACATTGCTTTTGATCATTCAGTCATCTTGCTTACATTTACATTAAAGAGGCACTTGTAGGTCAGACAAATATAACATAACAGTTATAATGAAATAACCACAAATGTCTTTTCTGTGCTCACAGCATTATCAGTTTTATTCAACCCCCAAGTGACATTCAATCTTAGTACTTAGTACAGCATCCTTTTACAGTTATAACAGCTTTTAAACGTGAAGCATAGCTTGACACAAGTGTCTTGCAGCGATCTACGGGTATCTTCGCCCATTCTTCATGGGCAAAGGCCTCCAGTTCAGTCACATTCTTAGGCTTGCGCACTGCAACTGCTTTCTTTAAGTCCCACCAGAGGTTCTCAATCGGATTTAAGTCTGGTGACTGCGATGGCCACTCCAAAATGTTCCAGCCTTTCCTCTGCAACCATGCTCTAGTGGACTTGGAGGTATGCTTGGGATCATTGTCCTGTTGAAAGGTCCAACGTCTCCCAAGCCTCAGGTGTGTGACGGACTGCATCACGTTTCCATCCAATATCTCCTGGTACTGAAGAGAATTCATGGTACCTTGCACACGCTGAAGCTTCCCTGTACCTGCAGAAGCAAAACAGCCCCAAAGCATGATTGACCCTCCACCATGCTTCACAGTAGGCAAGGTGTTCTTTTCATCATAGGCCTTGTTCTTCCTCCTCCAAACATAGCGTTGATCCATGGGCCCAAACAGTTCTAATTTTGTTTCATCAGTCCACAGAACACTATCCCACAACTTTTGTGGTTTGTCCACATGGCTTTTGGCATACTGCAGTCGACTCTTCTTATTCTTTGGAGACAGCAAGGGGGTACGCCTGGGAGTTCTGGCACGGAGGCCTTCATTACGCAGTGTGCGTCTTATTGTCTGGGCTGAAACTTCTGTACCCACATCTGACAAATCTTTTCTCAGTTCCTCAGCAGTCACACGGGGACTTCTCTCCACTCTACGCTTCAGGTAGCGCACAGCAGTCGAAGTCAGCATCTTCTTTCTGCCACGACCAGGTAGCGTTTCAACAGTGCCCTTTGCCTTGAATTTGCGAATGATGCTTCCTAAGGTGTCTCTTGGTATGTTTAACATCTTTGCAATCTTCTTATAGCCATTGCCCTTCCTGTGAAGAGAAATCACCTCTTCTCTTGTCTTCCTGGACCATTCTCTTGCCTTCACCATGTTTGTAACCACACCAGTAAATGTCTAGAAGGAGCTGAGTATCACAGTCATTTTAAAGCTGCCTAATTGGTGCTTATTATGCTTGATTGCTGCTCGGTGACATCCACAGGTGTTTTCAATACCTGATGGAAAGCACCTGTATGAACCTCTGTTCTTCAGAGTGGTAGTCTTTAAGGGGTTGAATAATTGTGGCAATGAAGAAACCACATAAGAACCATTTACTACTGTATTACATAAACAATTGATGTCATTTTAGTTGCATTTGGGTAGTTACAACGTCCTTGTAGGATTTGATTCTGAATACAATTCCAAATGTACACTATAGTCCCTAAACCCCTTTACAGCATTGGGGGTTGAATAATTTTGGTCACAACTGTATATCCAAAGTGACCACAGCACATGATGTGTGCATTAGGAAAGACAAGAGAAAATAAATATTCTGGAACAGTTCCAGCTTAATATCTACAGTATGCCATGCCGGAGATGCCAATTCCCCACCTATAATTCGGGTTACTGAATGTTTCCAATGTGTTTGTCAAACTGGTAATCATGACCTTAATATGTAAAAAAAATTGCAAAGTTGAATTTTCTACAATATTTATTAATTTATCTATTGATATTTGCTTTCAGAGAAATTACTATAACTGAATATTAGGTTTGTCTGGCACAGTCTCTTACTTTACACATTATGACTTGGAAAGAGAGTAGCTTGAAACCTTCCACGTTTAAGATCACTGGTGTAAATATTTAATTCAAAAGAGGGAAAATAACAATGAGCTGGAAATATGATTTCCTCTGTTTATATTACATTGCATATTAAAATGTATCTGAAGAGAAAACTTTTATTTCTTTGGATTGAGTGATCAGGAGTGGGGTAGGAACTCTTGTCAGGTTTTAATTGTCTGTGTTACCATTAGGGAGACTTTCTCTCTTTGGCCTGGAGACAACTGTCAAGGGGATGGGACATAAAGGAAAGTCCAAAACAAGATTTGATTCTACTAGATCTGTGGATTTTCCTACTCACTACCACTAACTAAGCACAAACATTTTGACATAACTGCTTAAAAATACTTTATTCTATTTCACTGAATTCTAAGTACTTTAATTTTTTTTCTTTAACCTTTTGGCGCCGGCCGCATGCAAATGTGTGGCCTCCCGGCGTCTAGGGCCTGACACCGAGCGGCCGCACATTTGCGTGTAATTAAGAAAAACATATGTGCTGAGAGTACGCCCCCTGCGCACTACCAGCACACATGTCCGGTTACTCTCGGAAAGGTGCCGATCTCCTCTTGCGTCAGGACCTTTCCAGGTCATGTGACTGCTGTGACCTTGAATCACGGTGGTCAGATGACCCTACAACCCCGCCCCACCTTCTGAAACCCTTAAAGGACCGGGAAGCACCAGCACCAACGGGTTAAAGAAGAACTCCGGGATAGGCAAAAAAAAAATCACCCATTAGTACTAAAAACACAAAACAGTTAATAGAATTTTGAAAATCCTTACCATTTAGGAGAAAAGTCTAATGACCTCATCTCTGTAATTCAAAAATAACAGCATCTGCTCTGCCAAGGAGGAGATGAAACAGTAGGGATTACATCATATACTCTCCTCTCTCTCTGCAGTAAAAGGAAACTACAGTTCCCATCAATCACAGGAAACTGCAGCAAATGTGGGCAGGTACATCAGGCCTGTACATGTTGAATGTGTCTGATAGTTTCGGTCTGCCCACCACTGCAAGTGGGAGCTGAATTACATCACTGCTTCCTGGAGGAAGATCTACAGAAGGGAGGTATGAAGACAAGTGGCTGGGGGAATAGGAGGCATAGCAGCCACCGGTCTTACAGACAGGAAACCAAAGAGTATTAACAGTTTGACTTGAAAATGAATAGGCTATTTCCAAACAACTACTAAGTGAACCAGAAGATGGATGACATATTCAGTGAAGGTAGGAAATCAGCAACAAGTAGATGTAAAGAAGTTTTTGTCTGGAGTTCTGCTTTAAGTACTAAAGATACTTCAAACAAGCAACACAAATATGAAAGATATTGCAATGTCAAATCTTACAGAAAGTTACTTCTTAGCAAAGATCTACTTTTAATCTGCTTTACATGCTGTAGATAAGAAGCCAGTAAAATTAGCGTTCATAGAGGTTATTGCTACAACCAGGTTCTCACTGAATAGTAAATATGTGCACCGTTCCCTTCTCCTGGCATCTAATGCCTAAAACCCACTGCAGCCCCTCATTCCATGCTCACTTTTTAACCCAGTGCTGCTGGTTCTCCACTTCTTGCCAGTTATTATGTTTTCAACCTTGGAGCCACCAATAACAATGCAATATGAATATCTCTATTGTAAGAGTTTATTACACTTAAAAGAATAGAAGATGGTCAATTATGGGGATGGCAATTCTTCATTATGATTTTATTCCTGTTTAAAATTGCTGGATATGCATATTTGGTAACCGAATTACTATGTCTAATTTTTCCCAAGGACACAGTTTTTGTATTCTGTATCAGTTCTCAGAGGTTTGACTAAGGAGAACTTGCAGTGATCTGACAGTTATCCTACGTTTTTTGCAGGGGTGATGGACTTGAGTAACCATAAGAATGTAATTAAAACTGGCAGTAACTATGCCAAGATCTTGGTGGGCTCCTGTCAGTGTTTAGAGAGTTGTTATCTCCGTTGAGTTAAGCTTGGCAGGACCCTTGGAAACACATCTGAGGGGTACAGACTGACATATTTAGTTACAAACTTGGCAAACTAGCTGCCATTTCTTTAAGAAGCTCAGTTTAATCCTGAGCAGGTGATACCGGATTAAAACATTTCTCACCCTCCAGAATTGTGAGAATGTATTAGCAAGCTTCCAAATGACTCCTTTACTAATCCATACTCAGACTTTGGATCTAGCCAATTGTATATGATTCATTCTATGTTAAAGGATACCTGAACCTTTTGGAGAAAGTGACAGATATCCCTCTGTTTTAAAAAAGGAGTTTACACTGTGTGATCTGCTCAAGGCCTGTGCAATATTTTTCTTCTTCAGGTCCAATTTAAAGGGAAACTGTCATTAGAAAAACAGGATAAACTAAGCAAGAATAATAGGTACCACAAAGCCTCTGTACATACTGGTTCCTTGGTAGAATGTGGGGTTGGTTTACTAAAACTGGAGAGTGAAAAATCTGGTGCAGCTCTGTATAGAAGCCAATCAGCTTTCAGGTATTATTGTCAAAGCTTAATTGAACAAGCTGACGTTAGAAGCTGATTGGCTATCTTGCACAGCTGCACAAGACTGGGATTTCAACCACTGGATATGGTTGTTCAAAACTCTCCAGATAATGGATTGAGGTTTTGCAAACTATCTCAAAATAATATATGCCTACACCCATTGGTATGTCTGCTGGGTGCATTAGATGCTGAACTATATCAACCGGGGGTTTATATCATGGTTTTATGGCTCTTGTATCTTGCTAGAAAATTGATTGCCAGATCTTGGATGTCACCTGCCTCTCCAACAAGAAAGCAATAGGAAGATTATGTTAACTTACTTATTGACACCATAATGCCCTTCATAAATTCGATCTGGTTTGGCACGGTTGGTTGGATATTCCAGGTTTAGCTCCACCACAGTTAGTTATGAACAGACTACTACAAATGTAACAATCATTGGTTATTTACAGGGTACATTTACTGTTTTGGTAATATTTTGTGTCTGCTGTAGGATTGTCTATTATCCCACCATTAGTTGGGTACTGTTATATATGCATAAACCCTTGCCATGTTTGTTTGTATGGGTAATACAGGTATTTGCACAATATTACATGACTTTTTGTGAAGCGATGTCTTTTCATTCTGTATTATGCTATTTGTGTTATTGTTTGTTATGGTGTATGTTTTTTATGACACCTCAATCTTCTTTCTTTTTGCTCATTTATATTAATAAAAAGAGTTTGGATAAAAAAAAACTTTGAATCTACTGTATATGTGCTAAATATGTTATGCATGTGTTCCTACTCTGATTTTGTCATCAGCCTAGGACAGTATATATACATGGTCCTTGACAACATAAGAAAAAAATGAAATGCCCATGTGCAGAGATAGACAGAAAAGAAGGTCATACCATCTTGGTATTTGTGTGACTATTACATTTCAGCACATTCAAAATTTGCCTGCAAGAGTACAAACATTCAGAAATTTAAACTATTAACTCATGTGCCTTAAAGCAATTGTAAACCTTCAGGGTTTTCTTCCATTAAAATAACAAACCTGTTATACTTACCTGCTCTATGCAGTGGTTTTGCACTGAGCAGCCACAATCCTCCTCTTCCCCTGCCAGCACTCCTGACTTTTACCTCGGGTTCCTATGGGCGTCGTTCCCGAGAGAGGCCGATTGTCACTATTCAGACACACAGCCCGGCTCTGCCCACCCTCCCACTTTTTGTTCACAGGTTTTGATTGACATCAGCAGGAGCGAATGGCTCTCACTGCTCTCAGCCAAGCCTATCTGAGCTGGAAGAGGAGCTGCTGCAGACATGCACAACACTGAACCATGATCTGGCTCAGGTGAGTATTGAGGAGGGGCTGCGGGAGGAGCTGTCTGTAAAGGGTTTTATAACTTAATGCAGGGAATCCATTAAAGTAAAATCCTTTAACCTTTACAACCACTTTAATTTCACTTGCAAATCTGTGAAAAGATGCCAATTGTTTGTATGCCTTTTAGGCCTTAAGTACTTACAGGGAAAACAGTCTCACAGAAAAAAACATCCAGAAGATGTGGGGTATGTACCCAGCACTTGTTAGAACCAAAGAATCTACTTGAATAGATGGCAATACTAACATTACAGAACAGGTCCAGTTGAATGTTAAAGTTGTTCTTTAATTTTGCTTTCCCTGGTACCCCCTCCCATCACCATGCTTAAATTTTTAACAAAGCCTTTCTGTTTTCTATACATACTTTTATTTTAGACCCAGGTCTCTGCGCTTCTCTATGCAATACAGTCAGATTATGGCTGATGGGAGGGACCTGGAAGGTGCTGTACATAGGTTCCTGAAAACTTCACAGTGTACTGCCTCAGTACACCCCTTAAAGCCCATAGCCCTGCTGCAAGCAGTGGGCTGGCTCTTGGGAAGAGTTATGCAAATATCAAAATACCTTATTCGATTGGTGCCAGTTTGGAGGAGTGCGTGTCTTAGACAGTTTACATTTGTATGCAGAATGCACAGAGTAACACCCTCACATTATGCTGAGCCTCCTTAATTGAAAACAAATGACATCCAATAAATCAAAAAGGCAGGCCAGGGATAGTCAGGCTGAAAATAGATCTAGAACAGGGTGTCCAACCTTCTGACTTTCCTGGGTCACATTGGTGGAAGAAGAATTGTCTTTGTCACACATAAAATACACTAACAATAAGGTAATTAGGTAACAATCACTGATATAGATAATGTACCTATCTGAGTAATAAAACTTCATTTTTTTGGTAATATATTTAATAACCCCTTCATGCCAGCGCCTCCCAGCCCTTTAAGGGCTTTCTGACACCAGGAGGTGGGGTGCGGCTTAGGGTCATGTGACCGCCGTGATTGGCTGTCACAGCAGTCACATGATCGTAAAAGTCCCGATCACAAGCAGAGATCAGGACCTTTCCATGGGAGCGCCGACACGTGCTGGGAGTGCGCTGGGCGGGCACTCTTAGCACATGTTTGTTTACATATGGTACGCAAATATGTGGCTGCTCGGCGTCAAGGCCCATCCACTGAGAGGCCACATATTTGTGTATACTCGGTGTGAAGAGGTTAATAAAGTAAAAGAGGGCAACATAAAACTAGTGCGATATCTGACACTGTTTTTTGATAAACTAACCCATCAATATCTGGTTCGATGGATGTAGTAGTGATTCTCAATGAATTCTCAAGGTGCTCATCAGATATTTTGGTTCTAATTTTGCCTTTTGTGTGCTTTGTCCTTGAAAATAGTTGCTCACAAATATAGGTGCTGCCGAAAACTGGTGACAAGTATAAGGCATGATTGTGAAGAGTGGGATATTTTTCTTTGGGAAGATAAAATATATAAAAGTCCAGTAAAGAGACGATGTCAATTTTTTTTTTTCGACTGCATGTGTTCGCTAAGTATAAACACATTTTCACCAAAAATTTGTTCACAAAAATCAACATTTTTATGTTTTTGTATTGGGCAACATTTATAGCCATCTTGGGCAGCATGAGGCCCATAGGCTGCAGGTTGTCCACTCCTGGTCTAGAAGATGGTGCACATCCTCCAGTCAGGAAATGAGACAGGTTTCACCTGACTTGCTGCAGCTTCTAATGCACTCAGCATGTGCAGTGAAATAAAAAGAAGGAATTTCAGTACATAACAAGAGCCTGTACAACTGCATAAGATCGAAAGCAGGGCTGGAGTTTAGCTTTACCTATTACTAGCTATGTAGTGTTTCAGATAAATGGTAATATTCACAAACATTCAGAACAGCTTATTATGGTCACTACAAATTTTCAGATTCTCTCACTAATTCTGTCCTGAGACACTACTAAGATAACAATAGTGATCATTGCACTTGTATACGCTTTATCGGCCAGAGCAATCTTTACATTTCTGCTATGGGCCTGATTGATTCAGCAATAAAATTGTTGTGTATTAGTTTCAAAACAACTAGCGTTACTGCAGTAAAAAGTCTAAATATACAAGTTTAAACCTTCTGAGATGCCGCTCTCTCTCGACCCATGTAGAATATTTTACGGCCTCAGTCAGCACTACTCCACTGACCATGCCCCTGATATGTTTCGCGCTGCCCATCGGCTCTATGACTAAGTCCCAATGGGTGCTGTAAAAGTTGTCAGGAAGCGTGGTCAGTGGAGTAAAGCTGGTTGAGGCTGTATAACACTTTACATGGGTCAGGTTTGAAGAATGGTACCCTGGATGCTATATAGAGAACTGCTGGGTTTGTTAGTTTGGATGCGGGCACCCCCACAAACAAGGACCAGGGGGAGAGAGGCTCTCCTCTCACTTGGAGCAGCGCTTCATTTCGTTTCATTATACAAGTTTAAATATAATTGTTAAAGCAAATATATATATATATATATATATATATATATATATATATATATATAAAACAATTCAATAGAAAACTATTAGCCAAATGGAGAAGGGTAAGAAGGAGTGAATTTTGGCTGATTAGAGCTAACCAAGTGCTAACAAGGGGTTAAATAAGAACAAATTCCATTAAGAAATTAAGATAAGGTTGCTTTAACAGACATCATAGACAGATCAAAGTCATACCCCAGATGAATGAAATAGTGTAAATACTGAGTGAGATTTAACACCTGAAGCAGAATTTAATGTATCTAGTGCTCCTTGCACTGAAATGGTTAATGAACTGTTTGTTTTCACCACTCCACAGATCAGGTAAATGTAGTTTATAACTGATCTGCAGCTTTGATTTTTTTATAGCGTTTTAAAAGGTTGTATTTAATTGTAATTGAGTCCTCTTCATTTAAAGCTATTGCTGGATTAATTTATTATATAAACAGAAATTGCTTACATTAACAGAGTTTTGACATTTTACTAAAAGCTTACATAGAAGGGAATACATGAATAAGTCATTCCTAGCAATGAAGGAACAGAAATCCGTTGTTTTGTCGTGCACTTTTTTGTACCTTTGCAAGCTAAGGTTGCACCCTGCATACCTAATGCCTAAGCTTCTGAGTCTATGTCCAATAACTGTACACAATGTACTCATATACTGCAATTGTACTGACTTTTAAAGACGTCTTTGTGGTGAAACTACTCTGTAAAAATGCAGCCCACTAGACAGACACCCATGTGCACAACTATCCAAGTATAACTGATAAGAAAAGACTGACAATTTTATGGTATGTTATATATGTCACATACACCCAGCCAGGATATTTTTAACTGATGCATTTCACTTTCACATAGGGCTTAACAAAAAAGACTGTTTTATGATTGAGCCCTAGATTGGAGTGAAGCACTTCAGAGGAGCAGATGTGCAGTGATTTTACAAACAAAAATTGTATCCATAGGACATAACACACATAATAAAAAGCACAGCTTGTTTTCCTTACAGTACTCTAGGTAAACCAACTAAGCAACATAGGATTGTCTTAGGTAGGTTAGATAAGAGTATGAAAGGTGCTTTTCCTCTGTATGAGTTATTTGGCCATTTGTGTTATCTGGTCTCCCCATATCTTCTGTTCTATTTCAGAACAGCAGATGGTTTATGAACCTGTAGAAATCCTTAATAAATATTCATTTCTTTCCAAAGACAACAACATATTTGTATTTACCCAAAAAATAATTTTCTTGAAGTTCATTGAGGAACACAGGAATTCAGTTTTGTGAAAAAATCAGTACCAAAGACCAGCAAATAACACACAGATGGTGGGACCTCAATGGACAAGAAAAAAGAGTTTACAGTAAATACAAAAGTATTTTTGTTCTTGTCCATTGAGGAACATGGGAATTCAAAAGCAGTCAGGGCACCCAAAAGCACTCAAAATGGAGAGTGGGCAACAGTCGTCCACAGAACCAAGAACATTTTGGAAACTGTCTGTAGTACAGAAGTACCTTTAGGAGCAACAACTGAATTTGGACGGGTGAAATATGAAATGAAGAGACATCTCAGAAAGACATGAAAACTACTGTAACCAAGGGGAGGCCACAAAGGATCAACCTGGTTCTCCAGACCAGGACAGAGATATCATAGTACCTGAAGAAAACTGAGCCTGAGCCAGTGAGAAGCTGTAAAAATCAACCAGCAATTGGTGAAATAACACATTTACATTAAAGGGAGGAAACCACTCCAACAATGAGATGTGGCCAACAGAAAGAAAAATGCTGGGACAAGTTCCAGGGTAACAGGTTCCCCGAGGGAACATGGACAATTAAAACAGGTCTATAAGAGAAGATAAGGCCCAAGCCTTATATTCCTAATTCTTAGTATTCAGGGAAATGAGGTACAGATATCTAAAAGACCTTTGTAGTGCCTTGAAAAAGCATTCATTAAATTTTACTCATTTTGTCATGTTACAACCAAAAATGTAAATGTATTTTATTGGGGTTTTATGTGATAGATCAACACAAAGTGGCACATACAGTTGCAAGTAAAAGTATGTGAACCCCTTGGGATTACGTGGAGTTTTGCATGAATTGGGCATAGAATGTGCTCTGCTCATCTAAGTCACAACAATAGAAAAAACACAGTCTGCAGAACATAATACTACACAAACATTAGATGTTGCCATGGTTTAATTGCACATAACATGTAAACATTCACAGTGCAGGGAGGAAAAAGTATGTGAGACCCTAGCTTAATGACTTCTCCCAGAGCTAATTGGAGCCAGGAGTGAGCCAACCTTGACTCCAATCAGTGTGATGATATTGGATGTGTTGCTGACAGCTGTACTGCCCTTAAAAAACACACACCTGTTTTGGGTTTACTGGTTTCAAGAAGCACTGTCTGATGTGAACCATGCCTCGCAGAAAAGTGCTCTCAGAAGACCTACGATCAAGAATTGTTGACTTGCATGAAGCTGGAAAGGGTTACAAAAGTATCTCCAAAAGCCTTGATGTTCATGTGTCCACGGTAAGACAGACTGTCTACAAAATGGAGAAAGTTTAGCACTGTTGCTACTCTCCCTAGGCGCGGTCGTCCTGTAAAAATGACTGCAAGAGCACAGCGCAGAATGCTGCATGTGGTAAAAAAGAATCCCAGAGTGTCAGCTAAAGACCTACAGAAATCTCTGGTGCATGCTAACATTTTTGTTGACACATCTACAATGAGGAAAACATTAATCAAGAATGGAGTACATGGGAGGATACCACGGAGGAAGCCATTTCTGTCCAAAAAGAATTCTGATGCACGTTTGAAGTTGGCAAAAGAGCACCTGGATGTTCCACAGCACTACTGGCAAAATATACTGTGGACAGATGAAACCAAGATTGAGTTGTTTGGTAAGAACACACAACACTATGTGTGGAGAAAAAAAGGCACAGCACATCAACATCAAAACCTCATCCCCACTGTAAAACATGGCGGAGGGAGTATCATGGTTTTGGGCTGCTTTGCTGCCTCAGGGCCTTTACGGATTGTTGTCATTGATGGGAAAATGAATTCCAGAGTTTATCAAGACATTTTGCAGGAAAACGTACGACCATCTGTCCGCCAACTGAAGCTCCGCAGAGGATGGGTGATGCAACAGGACAATGACCCAAAGCATACAAGTAACTCAACAAAACAATGGCTGCAACAGCACAGAATACGCCTTCTGGAGTGGCCCAGTCAGAGTCCTGACCTCAACCCGATTGAAATGCTGTGGCATGACCTTAAGAGAGCGATTCACACCAGACATCCCAAGAATATTGCTACACTGAAACAGTTTTGTGAAGAGGAGTGGTCCAAAATTACTCCAGATCGTTGTGCAGGTCTGATCTGCAACTACAGGAAACATTTGATTGAGGTTATTGCTGCCAAAGGAGGGTCAACCAGTTATTAAGTCCAAAGGTTCACATACTTTTTCCTCCCTGCACTGTGAATGTTTACATGTTATGTGCAAGTAAACCATGGCAACATCTAACATTTGTGTAGTATTATGTTCAGCAGACTGTGTTCTTCTATTGTTGTGATTTAGATGACATTCAGAGCACATTTTATGCCCAATTCATGCAAAACTCCACGTAATCCCAAGGGGTTCACATACTTTTTCTTGCAACTGTAATTGTGGAGTGGAAGGTAAATGATAAATGGTTTTCAAACTTTTTTACAAATAAATATCTGAAAAGTGTGGCATGCATTTCTATTCATCCCCCTTTACCCTGATATCCCTAACTAAAATCTAGTGGAACCAAATCTTCTTTAGCAAAGATTTGAGCTGAACAGCCTTGCCCATTAGACTTATTGTCACCAATGCTAGATATCTATAAAAGGTGATCCAATTGAAGCTTGCAGGTGTTAGGCCCTTCGGAAGGGTCCAGACTGCAGGAGTCCAGAAAGCTGACCCTCTTCAGAGAAGGTCGCCTGAGTGTTCCACAATAACAATGCCAGAAAAAGGCACTAAGGTGGACATAAGGTCCAGTGATTCTAGAAATAACAAATGCCTCTGGAGGACACCGAGGGGCAGGGAACAGCAGGAAGTGGTACATACCAACCTTGTACGTGAGGGGGTCCCTCAGGAGAGGTATAAAGCTGAGGTATACCAAGTGCAAGGAGGAAATCATAAATATCTTGGGATAAAGATGTCTCCTGAAAAAAGTGCTGTCAGTTCATGTGGGATACCACTCCTGAAATCAAGTTACTACTAGAGTGGAAACAGGGAAACCTAGGGTGCGGAGAACCCAGTCAAACATGGGAAAATACACTGTGTGTAGTAACATCAGAGGAATGGTGAGGAGCAGCTGAAGGACATACCAGACACAAGGGTTTAGCCCAGGGGTGGGCAAACTTTTTGACTTGAGGGCCGCAATGGGTTCATATATTGGACCCAGGGGCCGGACCAAGAGTAGATGAATGATGTGTATGTGTCATCCATAGTAAGTATAGTAATATTCCCCCATAGTAAGCATAGTAATTAATCCCCCATATAGTAATTCATCCCCCATAGTAATTCATCCCCCATATAGTAATTCATCCCCCATAGTAATTCATCCCCCATATAGTAATTCATCCCCCATAGTAATTCATCCTTCATAGTAATTCATCCCCCATATAGTAATTCATCCCCCCTATAGTAATTCATCCCCCCTATAGTAATTCATTCCCCATATTAATTCATCCCCCATATAGTATTTCATCCCCCATAGTACTATTCCCCCCCAAGTAGTAAGCCAAGTCCCCCCGTGTCAATTTACTTACCTTTGCTCCGCGCGTTCCTCTCGCCGTGTTCCCGCGCCGTTCCGGTCTTCAGGGCGGACTGTGAGAGGAGCCTAGCTCCCCTCACGTTCGTCACGCTGCCCCGCCTACACACATCCTGACAGCCAATGTATCACGCTCCGCGGGCTGGATTAAAAGGTCCGCCGGGCCGTATACGGTCCGCCGGGCCGTATATGGCCCGCGGGCCGTAGTTTGCCCATTGCTGGTTTAGCCTGTAAGCTACAGGGAATGACCTGAGCACCCATATACTCTATGAAACATAAGCCTTCTCCAGTGGTGTAGTCTGTGTTCCAGGCATTTATAGAGTTTAATAGGCAGCAGTGGGGCTGGTTGGTGCACCAGTATGTTTCACCTGCACCTAAAAACTAAACACTAGAGCCTCATGCATCGGGGCTGCAAGTTTAGTGTGCAAAAGACCTTATGAGTTCCTCAGAATGTTCAAGCATTTAGATGACTCAGTGGGTACTGATGCACAATTTTGAAAAAACAGCCGTTATACCAAACCCCCTAGATACTGTGTAAGAAAACCTGTCGCTCAGAATTATCTTCCCAAACAGGTAGGCAACTTATGTGAGAGCCCCAAAATAAGTGGCTGAAGTAAAGGCTGCCAAAGACTCCCATAAAAAACTCTGGAACACTAGTCTGTTTGGGGCAGCAGATAACTCTATCTGGACTTTTAACAGTAACTGGAAATTTAGCTAACACTCGTAGAAGTGATTTTTCAGAATACAGGGAAGAACTGCAAAATAACTTGCTTTAGTTTACTCAATTACTACAGCTTGAATGAAACCTTTCTTTCTTCAAAACAATAATTCCAAACCGAAGAACCAATTAATGCTAAAGTGTCTGAAAAGCAAAAAGGTGAGCATCCCACATTCACCTTTTTAAAGTCTGGTGTACTTTTTGAAAAATATAGTTTTTACGCATCATCTAAATAAACTGAACAGCCTAGAGCAAATTTGCCTTGGTACACGGAGCCAAAAATGGGACAATATGCAAAGCAGGTACATACTGCATAAGTAGAGAGCATACCATAAATGAAAATGTTAAAGATTCAGGAAACAGAGGCAGCTGAAAGTGTATCTATAAGTGACTTTCTCAACCTTTTTACCCCAGAGGAAACCTTGAAATATGTTTCTTAGGGAACCCCTGCTAAATGTCATTGTTCGGAATCAGTGGGAAGAATGCCACTCTTACAAACAGCTACATAAATATTTAATTGGTGTCAGGCTGCTGGATCCGCTGAGTGGTGTTGGACCCAGATCTATACAGGCAGATAGGAGGTCAATTAGCCACAGCTCAAGGAACCCCAAGAAATCTCTGGAGAAACCCTAGATCCATGGAACCCTGGTTGAGAATAGCTCATCTAAACCAAAATATTTAAACCAAACATGTTGTATATGTTCTATGTTCCTGTAACGTCAAAAAGTCCTGCTTTCAATACATTCATACCAACAAGATGTATTTACAGGGTAACAATCTTTACTCAATTTGGCTGCAACATTATCACCTTTTCATGTGCAGTCCCGAGTTGGATTACAAGCACTGTTTGCTGGCACATTCTGCTATAGTCACCACAATAAAACTGAAGTTTAGCTGTTGCTGGAGCGTGTACACGTCCACAGGAAGATCATACAAAGAGTGTACAGAATGTGCTCAGTGGAGGGAAAGAAAACTGTATTAAGGTACGTAACTAAAAAATAATGCAATTCTGTTTCATTTTCATTTTGTTTCATCTGTTTCTTTTGTAGGAACTTAGTTCTACATTAAACAGATAATACAACTTTGCCTGTTCAGAGCAAAGTGACTACCTAGCCACATTCCCTAGCTGTCCCCCCACTATGCCATGAGGTGAGCTCATGACTTTAGCAGCCAATTACCTGAACACTGCCACATGGAGAATGGGGTGGGTTGCATGCTGTAACTCCCATTCTAAATTCTAGCACCAGTTGAAGAAGAAAAAATGAGGAAGGGTTGTAACAGCGCAAACACTGCAAAGTCCTGGGAAATGGTAGTATGGGTGATGGTGGTATTAGTGGCTACTGTATGAAGAGCGTAGGATTCCGTGTGGCACTGAGGGCAAGGCTTCCAAATAAGCTGTAGCAACTTCTGTAGATGAGAAAAAGGAGAGAAGCGCCTCTAAGTGCAATAAGTCTTTTAATTCAAGTCTAAATGTAGAAACACTCACATGTGTGAAGTAATCATAAGCATAAAAACCGTGGTTAACAATAGTTAACGGTGGGGTGGTAACCCGGGTGAAGAGCCGTCATCTCTCTGCGATGTGGGGAGGTCAGCTCTCGGCTGGAACAGCGTGGTGGCTGGAGGGGGAACAGTGGTGAGGCCAGCCTTCATGCACGTCCTCCCTCAAAGCCGGATGGAACGCACGCTGGAACGTAGCGGCGGCGTGGCCGTGATGACGTCAGATCCCAGGGTGCACTGCGACGCGTTTCGGAGCATGCACTGGCCGTGGAAGGCGGAAGTGCACTCCTTTTTCAAGCAGGGGGAAGTGGATGAACAAGGGTGAATATATAGGGAACGTGAGTCTAATTGATCAATTAACCAATTAACCAGTGATTGACCATTGCTGTCAGGTGAATAGTGTAAAGTCATGGATGTTAACTGGGGGGTAAAAGGAAACCAAATGGAAAAAAGAGAGGATGTAATAAATAAGAAAACGGAAGACGAAAGAAAAAAAAAAAAAAAAAAAAAATTATGTTCTGGGAGATTACTGGGGTAAAATGTTCACCTTGCAGCACTGGCACATCAATTATGTAACAGTAGTGAGCAGATATTTAGTGGTAATACAGCATGATTGCAAGATGATACAGCATGATTGCAAGATGATAAACATATTGGTAATAATACATGCAGATGACATTATAAAAAGTAAATTACATTGTAAAAAATAACAAAAGGTTATAAATAATAAACTAAAAATTGGATAAAAAAAAAAAAAAATTCGATAAAAAATTTGATTAAAAAATTCGATTAAAAAAAAAAAAAAAAATTATAAAGAAAGGGGGGGGGGGGGGGGGAAGTATCATTGTGAGTGTTGAGTGGCTGTGAATGGGAAATTGTAGTGTTTATAGTATAGTGTTAATGTCTAATTCCTCGTTGAGTCCGCCTGGGGACAATGTATCTAATGTAAATATCCAATAAGTTTCTTGTGAACAGAGTTTTTTGAAACGATCAGACTCAGAGAGATTGTTGTGTATGGATTCTAAGACCCATACTTGTAGGCCATCAGTGGATTTTTGGTGATATTCAAGGAAGTGGCGGGGGACGCTATGTTTGTCTTTACCATCTTCAATAAGACGTCTGTGCTCGCCAAACCTGGCGCGGAGGGGTCTGATGGTTCGTCCCACATATAGGAGGCCGCAAGGGCAGGATATACAATAGATCACATGATCAGTGGAGCAGTTGTAAAATTCTTTGAATGAATAGGTTTTTCCTTTTGTGGTGAAGTTTTTTTGTCCGTGTTTAACGAATTGGCAAGTTTTGCATAGCGCTTTGTTGCATCTATACATGCCGACAATGGGTATGAGGCAGATTGTGTTGAGTGTGTTGGTGGGTGGGTTGTATTTGCTGGGGGCAATCTTGTTTTTAAGGTTGATGGCTTTGCGGTAGGTGTATTTTGGTTTTTTATCTAAGATGTCTATTAAATGTGGATCCTGTAGTAGTATCGGCCAATGTCTATTGATGATAGACTCCATTTTGTGAAAGTTGTTGTGGAATTTGGTTATAAATCTGACCTGGTTGGGAGGCTCTGAGTTATTGTGTGTTTGGGGTCTACCCTTGTGGTAGAAGGAGTGGGCCTCATCTACTAGCTTGTGTGGGTAACCTTTGTCTAGGAATTTCTTTATTAGAATGTCACTCTGGAGATTGTAATCTGAATCTGTGGTGCAGTTTTGTCTGAGACGACAGAATTGTCCTTTAGGTATATTTTGGATCCATTTGGGGTGGTGGCAGCTGTTGAAGTGGAGGTATGAGTTGCCAGATACGGGTTTGAAGTGGTTTTTTGTTAATATTTGGAGATTGTCATGGTATAATTCGAGATCTAGGAATACAAGAGTATGTTTGTGGTGAGTGGAGGTGAAGGACAGTCCAAAAGGATTTGAATTGCAATGGGTTACGAACTGGTCTACGTGTGATATTGGTCCATCCCAGATGACGATAATGTCATCTATGTAACGGCCGTAAAAGATGATGTGGGCGGCAAAGGGATTGTTGTGCCATATGTGTTTGTCCTCCCAGAAACTCATAGTCAAGTTGGCATATGAGGGTGCAAAGTTGGCTCCCATGGCTGTACCTTGAGTTTGTAAGTAGAAATCGTGGTTGAATGTGAAGTAATTGTGTTTGAGGCAAAATGAGGTGGCGTCTACTATAAAGGAAGATTGTTTGGGGTTGAGTGATGGATCCAAGGATAGATAATGCTGGATGGCGGTGATGCCTACATCATGGGGTATCGAGGTGTATAGGGAGCAGACATCTAACGAGACCCAACAATAGTCGGGTTCCCAGGAGTATGTTTGGAGTAATTCTAGCAAGTGTCCGCTGTCCCGGATATATGAGTGTTGAGCCTGTG
The DNA here is from genome assembly GCF_062004578.1 of Staurois parvus. NCBI lineage: Eukaryota > Metazoa > Chordata > Amphibia > Anura > Ranidae > Staurois > Staurois parvus. The sequence continues at coordinate 5,282,640 of NW_028317941.1, forward strand.
CAAGGGGTTGTAGGAAGTGGTCGATATATTGGGAGAAACCGCTGGTAATGCTCCCTGTGGCCGCTACGATTGGTCTTCCTGGTGGATTATTTGGATTTTTGTGTACTTTGGGGAGAAAGTAAAAATACGGGGTGTTGTAGAAGTCTTTAGATAGAAAAGAGGCTTCCTGCTTGGTGATGACACCATCAAGTAAGGCTGTGTTCGTTAGTAGTAGTGCGTCCTGTTTGAATTCGGGTAGTGGGTCTTTAGTTAATTTGGTATACGTGGATGTGTCTGAGAGGAGTCTGAGGGCTTCGTCTATGTAGTCAGTGGTATTAAGAAGTACAATGCCGCCGCCTTTATCGGCGGGCTTGATAATAATGTCCTTATTGTTTGATAAAGTGGTAATGGATTTTTTTTACAGTGTTTGGTAGATTAGAGGCGGAATGGTGCTGGTTGGGATTGCACAATTTGATGAATTCCGAGTAGACTACTCTATAAAAACTTTCCAGGTAGGGGCCCTTAGAATGTGTGGGATTGAATACTGATTTGGGTCTCAGCGTAGTGTGTGCCACAGGTGGGGGGTATAAAAGTTGTGAAGTGAGTGTAAAATCTAAAGGTGGGCCATCATCAGGGTGAGACTCAGCAAATAATTGTTCTAATATGTCTAAGGCGTCTGAGTCAGATGGGGTTGAGGGGTTGATATTGTCTGTGTCAGGTGAAATGGCTGTAGGCTGAGTTTTTTTGGATTGAATGTGAAAGAATCTTTTTAAGGTGAGATTGCGTATAAATTTATTCAGGTCTTTGAATAGTGTGAATAAGTTGGGTGGGGAAGTTGGGGCAAAGTTTAGACCGTGATTGAGCAGAGAGATTTCAGTTTGTGATAGTTGATGGTTGGATAAGTTGAAGATTTTTACAGTTTGCGGTGTTTGTGTTTGGTGTGTGTTGCGGTGTTTATTTCGTCCCCCCCTACAGCCTCTGTGTGTTTTCTTTTTCCGTGGGGGGGATTTTGACCTAAAAAAGACGGTGAGGTGTTGGTGGGGGAGTGGTGAGCAGAAATAAAAGTGGGGTTAAGATGAAATCGGAAGGCCAAGGGTGATGACAGTATGGGCATCGGTGGATGGGGATATGGGTTGAGGGGTGTTTGTGTGGGTGATGGGAATCTGAGTGCCATTAGGTGTGGTGTCACCAGTTATGGGTATAGGGGTGGTGATGGTCTGAGGTATATTTATAGGGTTTTTTTGTTGTTGGTTTGTGGAAGTGTTATTGGGAGGTGTTTTAGTGTTGGGGCGAGACTTGGGTGTGTCTTTATTGTGCAAGCTTTTGTGGTTGAAGTGATTGGTGTGTTGTGTGGGATATGATTTGGTGAATCGTGTTTGAATGAGAGGGGGGATGGGTTGTCGTGGTGTGGTATGTTGTTGTGGTGTTCTAGATGTGCGGGGGAGGACTAAATCCATGAGGGCGGGGATGCTGTGATTTTTCCAAGTGAAAACTCTATTGTGGTTATAGTCATCTAGATCTCTTTTAAATTTGGCAATTTTGTTTGATACTATGAGGTTCTCTTGATGTTTGGTGTTCTTTTTTAGAGTTTTTAGCCACTGTGTGGGTAATTTGTGTCCGCTGTCTAGGAATTCTTGTAACATGATTTGGATGTGATGTGTATGCTGTTGGAATTTGTTCTCTCTTTGGGAGATGATGACTTCTATCCACTTGGTGGTACAAAATTCAGAGAGATTTTGCCAATTTTTGTGGTTTGTAGGATCCAAGAAGGGGCAGGCCTTTAAGATTCTCAGGCCTCTAGGGGTAATCTTGTATGTAAGATATTGATTGAGGAAGAATTTGTCCCACCATTGGTGGTTGGCGATGGAAATGAGTCTTTCTAATTTTTTAAATTTGCCCCCAAAGAGATAACGTGTCTTCCTTGGTAATATGACAAGATCAGAAAATAAATCAGATGGAAAGAGGGTAAAGAAATTGTCTAGGATATCGTATCTGATTGCCTCAATATCATGGAGTAGCTCCATGATGAAGGTGAATAGATGGATAAGTATTCAGTGGTGTATGAGAGAGGGGAAGGAAAAAAAAAAAAAAAAAAAAAAAAAATTGAATTGTGTCAAAAATAGATTGTATCAAAATTGTTTGAGAGAAAAGAAAGGAGAGGAGGAGAAAAAAAAAAAAAAAAAAAAAAAGGGAAAGGAGAGAGTGGTTAATTGACAATTAGTTATGGAGTAGTGAATGAGTAAAATAGTGTTGGTAATACAATGAGTTAAAAAATATTAAATCATAATGATGGTCAAATTACAGAAAACGACCAAATAACTAAATACTACAAATAAATGTCTAGGTATACATGCATGTACACATATATGCACATTAAACACACATATGTTTGCCAACCTATGCACAGGCATGTACATGTGGAGGACTAAGTGAGTGGATGCTGCTGGTACTGCTACATGAGCACAAAATGATTCAGAAAAAATGAGGAAGGGTTGTAACAGCGCAAACACTGCAAAGTCCTGGGAAATGGTAGTATGGGTGATGGTGGTATTAGTGGCTACTGTATGAAGAGCGTAGGATTCCGTGTGGCACTGAGGGCAAGGCTTCCAAATAAGCTGTAGCAACTTCTGTAGATGAGAAAAAGGAGAGAAGCGCCTCTAAGTGCAATAAGTCTTTTAATTCAAGTCTAAATGTAGAAACACTCACATGTGTGAAGTAATCATAAGCATAAAAACCGTGGTTAACAATAGTTAACGGTGGGGTGGTAACCCGGGTGAAGAGCCGTCATCTCTCTGCGATGTGGGGAGGTCAGCTCTCGGCTGGAACAGCGTGGTGGCTGGAGGGGGAACAGTGGTGAGGCCAGCCTTCATGCACGTCCTCCCTCAAAGCCGGATGGAACGCACGCTGGAACGTAGCGGCGGCGTGGCCGTGATGACGTCAGATCCCAGGGTGCACTGCGACGCGTTTCGGAGCATGCACTGGCCGTGGAAGGCGGAAGTGCACTCCTTTTTCAAGCAGGGGGAAGTGGATGAACAAGGGTGAATATATAGGGAACGTGAGTCTAATTGATCAATTAACCAATTAACCAGTGATTGACCATTGCTGTCAGGTGAATAGTGTAAAGTCATGGATGTTAACTGGGGGGTAAAAGGAAACCAAATGGAAAAAAGAGAGGATGTAATAAATAAGAAAACGGAAGACGAAAGAAAAAAAAAAAAAAAAAAAAAATTATGTTCTGGGAGATTACTGGGGTAAAATGTTCACCTTGCAGCACTGGCACATCAATTATGTAACAGTAGTGAGCAGATATTTAGTGGTAATACAGCATGATTGCAAGATGATACAGCATGATTGCAAGATGATAAACATATTGGTAATAATACATGCAGATGACATTATAAAAAGTAAATTACATTGTAAAAAATAACAAAAGGTTATAAATAATAAACTAAAAATTGGATAAAAAAAAAAAAAAAAAAAAAAAAAAAAAATTCGATAAAAAATTTGATTAAAAAATTCGATTAAAAAATTCGATTAAAAAAAAAAAAAAAAAATTATAAAGAAAGGGGGGGGGGGGGGAAGTATCATTGTGAGTGTTGAGTGGCTGTGAATGGGAAATTGTAGTGTTTATAGTATAGTGTTAATGTCTAATTCCTCGTTGAGTCCGCCTGGGGACAATGTATCTAATGTAAATATCCAATAAGTTTCTTGTGAACAGAGTTTTTTGAAACGATCAGACTCAGAGAGATTGTTGTGTATGGATTCTAAGACCCATACTTGTAGGCCATCAGTGGATTTTTGGTGATATTCAAGGAAGTGGCGGGGGACGCTATGTTTGTCTTTACCATCTTCAATAAGACGTCTGTGCTCGCCAAACCTGGCGCGGAGGGGTCTGATGGTTCGTCCCACATATAGGAGGCCGCAAGGGCAGGATATACAATAGATCACATGATCAGTGGAGCAGTTGTAAAATTCTTTGAATGAATAGGTTTTTCCTTTTGTGGTGAAGTTTTTTTGTCCGTGTTTAACGAATTGGCAAGTTTTGCATAGCGCTTTGTTGCATCTATACATGCCGACAATGGGTATGAGGCAGATTGTGTTGAGTGTGTTGGTGGGTGGGTTGTATTTGCTGGGGGCAATCTTGTTTTTAAGGTTGATGGCTTTGCGGTAGGTGTATTTTGGTTTTTTATCTAAGATGTCTATTAAATGTGGATCCTGTAGTAGTATCGGCCAATGTCTATTGATGATAGACTCCATTTTGTGAAAGTTGTTGTGGAATTTGGTTATAAATCTGACCTGGTTGGGAGGCTCTGAGTTATTGTGTGTTTGGGGTCTACCCTTGTGGTAGAAGGAGTGGGCCTCATCTACTAGCTTGTGTGGGTAACCTTTGTCTAGGAATTTCTTTATTAGAATGTCACTCTGGAGATTGTAATCTGAATCTGTGGTGCAGTTTTGTCTGAGACGACAGAATTGTCCTTTAGGTATATTTTGGATCCATTTGGGGTGGTGGCAGCTGTTGAAGTGGAGGTATGAGTTGCCAGATACGGGTTTGAAGTGGTTTTTTGTTAATATTTGGAGATTGTCATGGTATAATTCGAGATCTAGGAATACAAGAGTATGTTTGTGGTGAGTGGAGGTGAAGGACAGTCCAAAAGGATTTGAATTGCAATGGGTTACGAACTGGTCTACGTGTGATATTGGTCCATCCCAGATGACGATAATGTCATCTATGTAACGGCCGTAAAAGATGATGTGGGCGGCAAAGGGATTGTTGTGCCATATGTGTTTGTCCTCCCAGAAACTCATAGTCAAGTTGGCATATGAGGGTGCAAAGTTGGCTCCCATGGCTGTACCTTGAGTTTGTAAGTAGAAATCGTGGTTGAATGTGAAGTAATTGTGTTTGAGGCAAAATGAGGTGGCGTCTACTATAAAGGAAGATTGTTTGGGGTTGAGTGATGGATCCAAGGATAGATAATGCTGGATGGCGGTGATGCCTACATCATGGGGTATCGAGGTGTATAGGGAGCAGACATCTAACGAGACCCAACAATAGTCGGGTTCCCAGGAGTATGTTTGGAGTAATTCTAGCAAGTGTCCGCTGTCCCGGATATATGAGTGTTGAGCCTGTGCAAGGGGTTGTAGGAAGTGGTCGATATATTGGGAGAAACCGCTGGTAATGCTCCCTGTGGCCGCTACGATTGGTCTTCCTGGTGGATTATTTGGATTTTTGTGTACTTTGGGGAGAAAGTAAAAATACGGGGTGTTGTAGAAGTCTTTAGATAGAAAAGAGGCTTCCTGCTTGGTGATGACACCATCAAGTAAGGCTGTGTTCGTTAGTAGTAGTGCGTCCTGTTTGAATTCGGGTAGTGGGTCTTTAGTTAATTTGGTATACGTGGATGTGTCTGAGAGGAGTCTGAGGGCTTCGTCTATGTAGTCAGTGGTATTAAGAAGTACAATGCCGCCGCCTTTATCGGCGGGCTTGATAATAATGTCCTTATTGTTTGATAAAGTGGTAATGGATTTTTTTACAGTGTTTGGTAGATTAGAGGCGGAATGGTGCTGGTTGGGATTGCACAATTTGATGAATTCCGAGTAGACTACTCTATAAAAACTTTCCAGGTAGGAAAAAATTAGAAAGACTCATTTCCATCGCCAACCACCAATGGTGGGACAAATTCTTCCTCAATCAATATCTTACATACAAGATTACCCCTAGAGGCCTGAGAATCTTAAAGGCCTGCCCCTTCTTGGATCCTACAAACCACAAAAATTGGCAAAATCTCTCTGAATTTTGTACCACCAAGTGGATAGAAGTCATCATCTCCCAAAGAGAGAACAAATTCCAACAGCATACACATCACATCCAAATCATGTTACAAGAATTCCTAGACAGCGGACACAAATTACCCACACAGTGGCTAAAAACTCTAAAAAAGAACACCAAACATCAAGAGAACCTCATAGTATCAAACAAAATTGCCAAATTTAAAAGAGATCTAGATGACTATAACCACAATAGAGTTTTCACTTGGAAAAATCACAGCATCCCCGCCCTCATGGATTTAGTCCTCCCCCGCACATCTAGAACACCACAACAACATACCACACCACGACAACCCATCCCCCCTCTCATTCAAACACGATTCACCAAATCATATCCCACACAACACACCAATCACTTCAACCACAAAAGCTTGCACAATAAAGACACACCCAAGTCTCGCCCCAACACTAAAACACCTCCCAATAACACTTCCACAAACCAACAACAAAAAAACCCTATAAATATACCTCAGACCATCACCACCCCTATACCCATAACTGGTGACACCACACCTAATGGCACTCAGATTCCCATCACCCACACAAACACCCCTCAACCCATATCCCCATCCACCGATGCCCATACTGTCATCACCCTTGGCCTTCCGATTTCGAACAATCATCTTAACCCCACTTTTATTTCTGCTCACCACTCCCCCACCAACACCTCACCGTCTTTTTTAGGTCAAAATCCCCCCCACGGAAAAAGAAAACACACAGAGGCTGTAGGGGGGGACGAAATAAACACCGCAACACACACCAAACACAAACACCGCAAACTGTAAAAATCTTCAACTTATCCAACCATCAACTATCACAAACTGAAATCTCTCTGCTCAATCACGGTCTAAACTTTGCCCCAACTTCCCCACCCAACTTATTCACACTATTCAAAGACCTGAATAAATTTATACGCAATCTCACCTTAAAAAGATTCTTTCACATTCAATCCAAAAAAACTCAGCCTACAGCCATTTCACCTGACACAGACAATATCAACCCCTCAACCCCATCTGACTCAGACGCCTTAGACATATTAGAACAATTATTTGCTGAGTCTCACCCTGATGATGGCCCACCTTTAGATTTTACACTCACTTCACAACTTTTATACCCCCCACCTGTGGCACACACTACGCTCAGACCCAAATCAGTATTCAATCCCACACATTCTAAGGGCCCCTACCTGGAAAGTTTTTATAGAGTAGTCTACTCGGAATTCATCAAATTGTGCAATCCCAACCAGCACCATTCCGCCTCTAATCTACCAAACACTGTAAAAAAATCCATTACCACTTTATCAAACAATAAGGACATTATTATCAAGCCCGCCGATAAAGGCGGCGGCATTGTACTTCTTAATACCACTGACTACATAGACGAAGCCCTCAGACTCCTCTCAGACACATCCACGTATACCAAATTAACTAAAGACCCACTACCCGAATTCAAACAGGACGCACTACTACTAACGAACACAGCCTTACTTGATGGTGTCATCACCAAGCAGGAAGCCTCTTTTCTATCTAAAGACTTCTACAACACCCCGTATTTTTACTTTCTCCCCAAAGTACACAAAAATCCAAATAATCCACCAGGAAGACCAATCGTAGCGGCCACAGGGAGCATTACCAGCGGTTTCTCCCAATATATCGACCACTTCCTACAACCCCTTGCACAGGCTCAACACTCATATATCCGGGACAGCGGACACTTGCTAGAATTACTCCAAACATACTCCTGGGAACCCGACTATTGTTGGGTCTCGTTAGATGTCTGCTCCCTATACACCTCGATACCCCATGATGTAGGCATCACCGCCATCCAGCATTATCTATCCTTGGATCCATCACTCAACCCCAAACAATCTTCCTTTATAGTAGACGCCACCTCATTTTGCCTCAAACACAATTACTTCACATTCAACCACGATTTCTACTTACAAACTCAAGGTACAGCCATGGGAGCCAACTTTGCACCCTCATATGCCAACTTGACTATGAGTTTCTGGGAGGACAAACACATATGGCACAACAATCCCTTTGCCGCCCACATCATCTTTTACGGCCGTTACATAGATGACATTATCGTCATCTGGGATGGACCAATATCACACGTAGACCAGTTCGTAACCCATTGCAATTCAAATCCTTTTGGACTGTCCTTCACCTCCACTCACCACAAACATACTCTTGTATTCCTAGATCTCGAATTATACCATGACAATCTCCAAATATTAACAAAAAACCACTTCAAACCCGTATCTGGCAACTCATACCTCCACTTCAACAGCTGCCACCACCCCAAATGGATCCAAAATATACCTAAAGGACAATTCTGTCGTCTCAGACAAAACTGCACCACAGATTCAGATTACAATCTCCAGAGTGACATTCTAATAAAGAAATTCCTAGACAAAGGTTACCCACACAAGCTAGTAGATGAGGCCCACTCCTTCTACCACAAGGGTAGACCCCAAACACACAATAACTCAGAGCCTCCCAACCAGGTCAGATTTATAACCAAATTCCACAACAACTTTCACAAAATGGAGTCTATCATCAATAGACATTGGCCGATACTACTACAGGATCCACATTTAATAGACATCTTAGATAAAAAACCAAAATACACCTACCGCAAAGCCATCAACCTTAAAAACAAGATTGCCCCCAGCAAATACAACCCACCCACCAACACACTCAACACAATCTGCCTCATACCCATTGTCGGCATGTATAGATGCAACAAAGCGCTATGCAAAACTTGCCAATTCGTTAAACACGGACAAAAAAACTTCACCACAAAAGGAAAAACCTATTCATTCAAAGAATTTTACAACTGCTCCACTGATCATGTGATCTATTGTATATCCTGCCCTTGCGGCCTCCTATATGTGGGACGAACCATCAGACCCCTCCGCGCCAGGTTTGGCGAGCACAGACGTCTTATTGAAGATGGTAAAGACAAACATAGCGTCCCCCGCCACTTCCTTGAATATCACCAAAAATCCACTGATGGCCTACAAGTATGGGTCTTAGAATCCATACACAACAATCTCTCTGAGTCTGATCGTTTCAAAAAACTCTGTTCACAAGAAACTTATTGGATATTTACATTAGATACATTGTCCCCAGGCGGACTCAACGAGGAATTAGACATTAACACTATACTATAAACACTACAATTTCCCATTCACAGCCACTCAACACTCACAATGATACTTCCCCCCCCCCCCCCTTTCTTTATATTTTTTTTTTTTTTTTTTTTTTAATCGAATTTTTTAATCGAATTTTTTAATCAAATTTTTTATCGAATTTTTTTTTTTTTTTTTTTTTTTTTTTTTTTTTTTTATCCAATTTTTAGTTTATTATTTATAACCTTTTGTTCATTATTTATATTTTATTCTATTTTTTACAATTTTTTACAATGTAATTTACTTTTTATAATGTCATCTGCATGTATTATTACCAATATGTTTATCATCTTGCAATCATGCTGTATCATCTTGCAATCATGCTGTATTACCACTAAATATCTGCTCACTACTGTTACATAATTGATGTGCCAGTGCTGCAAGGTGAACATTTTACCCCACTAATCTCCCAGAACATAATTTCTTTTTTTTTTTTTTTTTTTTTTTTTTTTTTTTTTCTTTCGTCTTCCGTTTTCTTATTTATTACATCCTCTCTTTTTTCCATTTGGTTTCCTTTTACCCCCCAGTTAACATCCATGACTTTACACTATTCACCTGACAGCAATGGTCAATCACTGGTTAATTGGTTAATTGATCAATTAGACTCACGTTCCCTATATATTCACCCTTGTTCATCCACTTCCCCCTGCTTGAAAAAGGAGTGCACTTCCGCCTTCCACGGCCAGTGCATGCTCCGAAACGCGTCGCAGTGCACCCTGGGATCTGACGTCATCACGGCCACGCCGCCGCTACGTTCCAGCGTGCGTTCCATCCGGCTTTGAGGGAGGACGTGCATGAAGGCTGGCCTCACCACTGTTCCCCCTCCAGCCACCACGCTGTTCCAGCCGAGAGCTGACCTCCCCACATCGCAGAGAGATGACGGCTCTTCACCCGGGTTACCACCCCACCGTTAACGATTGTTAACCACGGTTTTTATGCTTATGATTACTTCACACATGTGAGTGTTTCTACATTTAGACTTGAATTAAAAGACTTATTGCACTTAGAGGCGCTTCTCTCCTTTTTCTTCTCTAGCACCAGTTGACCCTAGAGCTCAGACAGGGGGGAGGTGAATTATAGTGGCAGCAAGGAAACATGACTGGGTAAGTGTAATGCCTGGAAGGTGAGCTATTTCCTCCCACTGCCTGGGTCCGCCTATTGGTCTCTTAAACTCACCACACTTGTTACAATCTGCTTCAGATCTAACAACAATGTAGGACAATGGCCTGTCTAATTGGGTACAAATGGATTGGATACATTAGGAAGGTTTTCATGTTACATAGATTTTGTTAAAGTGGTTCTAAAGGCTCAAGGTTTTATTCACCTTCATGCATTCTATGGTGGGGGCGCTGATGGGGGTCCCAAAAAAAGGAGGATCTGGCCTGCTTTGTGCAAAACCACTGCACAGAGCAGGTATGATGGGTTTGTTATTTTAAAAGAAAAAAACAAGACTTTAGTATCACTTTAAATATAAAATTGATTGTATTAAGATTGTAAGGCCAGATTGTAATGTGTTTGCTGACCATTATTGTGGTCATTTAACCACTACACATGCTAAGAGGGGTTGGAGTAATGCTAGACCTTTACTGAATCAGCTGAGATTTGCATTTTAGTTCAGCTCCCTTTATCTCTCTGAATCAGCTGATAGTACTGACATGTTTTCTGCTGTAAGCTACTTCTTCTTAATGCATTTTTTCTTCATATGCTCAGTTTAAATTCTCAGGGTTTGTGACAGGTTTCTTCAAAGCTAAAACTGCAAAAGGTAACTCAATATACGTTAAAGTGATCTAAAAGCCTTCTTTCAGTTAAAATAAAAAATAGGTTTATACGTATCTGCTTTGTGCAATGGTACTGCACAGAGTGGCCCCAAACTTCCTTCTAAGGTTGCACACTGGCAATTTATGGTCCCTCTCTCCTGCTTGTGCCCCCATAGCAAGTTACATGCTATGCAGCACACGTGCAGGCAAGCTCGCATGCTTGGCTGTGTGCGTCCATGGACACACACTGCATGGAATGGCCCCACCCACTGCTCCCTCCTCACAGGATTTGACGGACAGCAGCAGGAGCCAATGGTTCCTGCTGCTCTCAGTTTGTCCTGTGAGAACAGGAAGAGAGGAGAGAATAGCTGCAGTCATGCACAGCGCTAGATCGTGAAAGAAGACAGGTAAGTTTTTTGGGGGTCACAACAAGTGATAAAACATAATGCAGGGTATACATTAAAGTAAACAACATTTTAACTTTAAAACCACTTTAACATCCAGGGATTAGATGCGTAATATGCAAACAATAGGTTTAATTTCAAAATTGTAGGTTCTTTGAGCAAATTACAATTGTCGCAAACTTCATTGCAGGTTTTTACTTGCTTCTGTTCTGTAGATACCAATAAAGACCACCACAAACTTAGAGCTAAGTAGGAGTGTGCTTCTTATAGGTACACGATTCGTCCCATTGTTGCATAAAGAGGAACAATGAATGCCCAGCCAGGGGCGGACTGACAACTCATGGGGCCCCCCGGGCAATAAGTGATCATGGAGCCCCTGTATTCTTGCCCAAACTCAAAAAAGCCTATGAAAAAGGTACCAGGGGCATCTCATGGGGCCCCCCTACTGACCCCAGGCCCTCGGGCAGTGCCCGAGTTACCAAATGGTCAGTCCGCCCCTGTGCCCAGCACAATTAGACACATTTGCAATATATCACCAAAAATGAAAGGCTCGCAGCAGTATGTCTAATGACCTTGTTGGGAACATGAATAATTTTACCCCAAGCCATGTGCAGACTTCAAGGAAAGGGCCATGGCGCCAACCTGGCCCTATGGAAATGCAAACCAACCTGAAGCTGGTCAAATGCAGGTCAGAAGGATGTCAACTGAAATGTACATGTCAATGAATTCTGAATGAACTCAGAAGCCTCTCAAACTGATGCCATCCACACAAGCCAATTCCTTGATTGCAGAATGGGACTTTTTTTAGGTGGTTTATATATGAGTATTATTCCCACAGTTGCAAAGAAAAGGTTTGCAATCAGTGCTTCGAATTATACACATGAAATCACAGAAAAGAACATGATGATGTAAGACTTCCTGCACTAAAATGAAAGAACTGGTTGTAGTTGTCACAATAAAAAATGACCCCATTGATAAATGGGCATACATTTGCCAATATATATTTTAAAAGTTGGATTTTTTGACTGTAGGTGAAATAATTAATATAAAAAAACATGCACCAGAAAGATTTGCCTGTACTAAATATTTAGTAAATGTCACTGCCTTATAAATATAACCATTAAAATTCCTAATACCACAATTATCCTACTACTGATTAATACTTTGAAGAGTTCAATACAGCTAAATTGCCAAATGAAATTGAAAAAATTTCGGTAGTCCTGGATTCTCTAATGATATTGTTAAATTAAATGAAAAACCTACTTTTTTCAGTTTGGATAAAGCAAGGGAGGGTTACAACCTGTCAGGTTTTTTTGTCATCTGTGTCCCATACAGATTTCCCTTCCTTCCTGTCCTAGAGCCGAAACAAGAAGCCCCTTCAAAGTTTGGGAATTCCCGGTAATCAACTAGTGTCCCCATTGAAAGATTTCCTCCATTCTTGTTCTGGGGACAAACCCAAAATTGGGATTTTCTTTTAATTTCACTCTTTGTGATAAAGGTAAACAGGACAATTATAAAGGCTGAATCTCCTTTAACAAGACATGCATGACGATAAAAACCTGACCTGAGGTGTTCTAATACTTCTCCACTTTATGCAAAACATTAATTTTCCAGTATGCCTGAATAAAACCATGCTACATATTGTAGCAGTTCAGAAATATGTGCCTAAAATATTTGGTTCTTCAGATAAAAGGTTGATACAAATCTTTATCATTTGTTAATTCTTCATTCAGGAAGCAATAGAAAGCATACTAATCCAGTTTTGTTAAAACTGAACATCTTGCAGCTATTGAAAAATTTCATCAATGTATGTACTTTTTACAGTTAAGTGCATTAATCTTTATTTTAGCTTTCTTTAATTAACTGCATAGTACTGCTCGGACTGAGAGAAGGAGGGTCAGCGCTGTTAGCCAATCAGGCTTTACCACTTTGCACAACGCTGTTTATCGAATACAAAACAACTTGCTGACAGGAGGAGAGAGCAAAGGGAACAACCAGTATGCTGATAATATTAATATTATTATTCAGGATTTCTATAAAGTCAACGGTTTGCGCAGTGCTTTACAACATGAGGACAGACAGTACTACTTATTAGTGTAATCTGAAAGGGAGGGTCAGGTGATACAAAATGTAATAATTGTGGGGGATGAGCTGATGGAGGAAATAAAAATAGCTAGGTGGGGCAGGATAGGCTTCTCTGAGATGTATTTTCAGGGATCGTCTAAAAGTGGACAAAGTAGGAGACAGTTAGACAGATTGGGGTACAGAGTTCCACAGGTTGGAAAAAGCTAGGGAGAAGTCCTGGAGGAGAATATGGGAGGAGGTGACAAGGGAGCTAAAGAGCAGGAGGTCTTGGGAGGAAGAAAGAGAATGATTTGGTTGGTATTTTTAGACTAGGTTAGTTATGTAGCTGGGGCAGAGTAGTGGATGGCTTTGTAAGTTGTTAGTATTTAAAATTTTATTCCTTGGATGAGTGGAAGCCAATGGAGGGCTTGGCACAGAGGGGTGGCAGACACTGCATGGTGGTAAGGTGGATGAGTCTGTGTCAGGGTCCTCTCCACGGCAGGAGTTCTGGAAGATCTGGCATTTCTGCCAATACTCTACATGGCCGCAGAAGTACACATCAGCCTCAGTCTGGTGCCAGACGGCCTTTATAAGGAGGCTTACTACTTCCTCTGGTTGCTGGATGATCTCTAGCTCCCCGTTCCCTGTTCCTGTTTCCTGTGTTTCCGACTTGTGATTTCCTGTTACTGACTCGGCTTGCTCCTGGACCTGTCTACTCTGATTTACCCCTGATCTGACCTCGGCTTGGCTTATGGATACTCTCTCTCTCTCTCGCTCCTCTGTGAATGACCTCGGCTTTCCCATCTGACTACGTCCGTTCTGATTCCCACCTGGTACCTGACCTTGGCTTGAGCGGACTACCCAGTAAACATCCAAATCCCGGAAGGGCTTGCATACCACGGACAGGCGCCTCCTGTCTGCAGACCTATCTCCGTGCACCAGCTGTGCTTCTGAGTGGACCACCAACCAGCACCAGCATGCGACCTGTGCAACTTTGGGCCTGACTCCCGCTGTCCCACTCTCAGGGGAGTCTGGAACTTAGCTGCAAGGGAAGCCCTCTCTCCATTGGCCTCCATCACCATGTACATGATAGTCTGGCAGCAGCATTCATGATGGCCTGAAGGGGGGATAGCCTATGTAAAGGTATTCCGAAGAGGAGAAGTTGCAGTAGTCAATGCGAGAGATGACCAGGAAGTGAATTAGCAACTCTGTACTCTCATTGGTTAGGAAGGAGCATATTTTAGAGATGTTGTGGAGGTTGAGGTGGCAGGATTTGGACAGTGATTGGATGTGAGGCCAAAACGAGAGTTGGGTCCAGGATTGCACCTAGCCCCCTGGCATTTGAAGATGGGTTAATAGTTGTACCATCGATCTTGACAGAGAATTCAGGGGAGGGGCTCATGAGGGAGGAAATATTACAAGCTTAGTTTTGGATTGATTGAGCTTGAGGATGTGGTGTGACATCCAGACTTATATATCGGTCAGTAAATTAGTGATTCATATGGAGACTGGTGGAGTTAGCTGTGGGGTAGGGAGATAGACTTGGATGTCATCAGCTTAGAAATGGTATTGGAAGTCAAAGTAGGCTATCAGCTGACCCAGGGAGTAGGTGAAGATAGAGAATAGGAGAGGTCCAAAAACAGAACCTTGGGGGACCCAGACAGAAAAAGGAAGATGAGAGGAGTAAGTAGAAATGTAAGTGACACTGAAGATATGGTGGAATAGGTAGGATAAGAACCAACAAAGATTACAGTCATGGAGACCAAAGGAGTGGATTTTATTTTTAGGGAGGAAGGGGTGGTCAACTGTACCAAAAGTAGCAGAGAGGTTCAGAAGCAGGAGTACAGAATAGTGTCCATTGGCTTTAGCCATTAGTAAATCATTCTACCTTCACTGGTAAATCCATAGGTTGTGTTTAGGTCAGTGACCAAGCTAGTGAGGTCATCAGCCTGGCTATGCTGCCTGAAGGAATCCAAATGATTGGACTGCCTATACATAATGACATATTGTTAAACAAGCAAGTTTGTTCAGAGGGACCAATTCACAAATTGAATGCAGCATATCAGACCTATGTATGACAAACCTAATCTCTCATGGCACCATCAAACTAGCTCCAAGTAAATCAACATTTTTGACTAATTGATCTTTTTAAATTCCTTAAACTATAATCCCTCATTCATTTTGGCTGCTGGGACAGGCTCATTTGAAAATTGCTACGGCATTAAAGTAATTTTTCACTAGTACTTCCTTACTAAGATTTGCTTAGGGCTTGTACATGTACCTGTCTTCCCTGTACAACTCTTCTGTAGCATTAGTTAGAAATGTACTGTAAAAAAAGTGTATTAGTGAAAGTTTGTAAACTTCAGTACAAGCCAGCTTGGGTATATTACAAACAATTTTAAAGAGATGTCTTAGCAGAGGCATGCAAAGGGTATGACGGCAGGCCATGGCCACAAAAGAACTACATAAAAGTGTATGGGGATGATTAAATGTACAGAGTTAATAAATAAAAAAACAAAAAAGTTGCATTAAAGATTAAAGGGTAATAACATAAAAAGGGTAATAACATAAAAAGTAACACAGCATATACATTTGCTACACAAGCCATGTTGTCAATTAAAATGACCTTTCCATTTCTATGTGTAGCCCCTGTTATTTTCACTAAAATGTAATGCAATATGGCAACCTGGAGGTGTTCAGTACACTGTTAGTGTACAGAACTCCCCCACAAATGTCATTCCCCTGCAATAGGAATTTCAGGTTTGGTGAGATACTCCACAAGGGTTAAATACGTCTGAAAGACATGCAGCTCTTGCAGCTTTTTTCATTACAACACTTGGAGAGCACTAGCCGACTATAATGAAACAGAACCGCCAATTCAGAATCAGTATCTAAAAGGCATGGTGAAATAAGTAGCTATTTCTTCAGAGCAACAAAAGGTAGGAATCCGCTACAAAACTTCTTAAAATCCCTCGAATGTACATTAATCACTAGGAAAAGTTTTATTCTCAACAAAAGTGGTTACCCTATAAATGGCATAAGTTTACACCTATGGTCTAACACTGGTGGCTTATTCTAAGTCAGTACAGGAAAGTAGGACCATTTCTATACAGTTTTTTAGTTGCAGACAGCCAATCCTAGTGGACATCCACCATTACTATTCACAGGTTACCAACAGAGACCAACAGAGACTGCTCTGCTAATGATGAGGGAACCATTCAGTTTGCTGGACAATCACTAAATACAATACATACTAAAAAAAAATCTGCAACCCCTAATACACCTGAATTTCTCTGTCATCTACAGGAGCCATGTCTTCTAATTTTTTTTGGTCTTTTCAAGGCCAATTTGCAAACATCTGGGAAAAAACAAGTGGCTGGGAAATGTCATGGGGACATGTCCCAAAAACATTTTTAAATACCATTCAGCAAGGGGCAGGGGTTCAAATAAGACTTAAAGGATAACAAATTAAAAAATACCATGAGGTGGTTCAGGATGTACTAAAAAAAAAGTTAAAAAAAGCCTCTAAATGACAGTTTCTTCCTTGTCAGCATCTGTTTGTAAATAAAGTTGCCAGGGAATTTTCAGTGGTGTCAATTGCCACTGTCAGCATATCCTCAGAAGACAACAAGTGCATTCCTGGCCCAGTGGATTTGGGAGTCTGTGAGGATGAATTTATCGTAATCCCAAAGCCCCTGTTAAGATAAGAGGTTATCATATGTGAATGAGTAAGGGATACAATGTACCACTTGTTACTCATTAAAAAAAAATGGCAAAAGAGACACGATAGCCTTTTATTAAAAAAAGCACACAGAAAAAAAATTCACACAATTTAAATACAACTTTATCAACAGCGGTGTCCCAAATCACACCCCCATAAAACTCCATACCAGACCCATATCTAGGATAAAGGTCTAGTATGGATTTTAGGGGCATTCCGTGCTATTTTTTGTATTCTTTGACATGGGGTTCTTAAAAATCCATACCAGACCCCTATATAGGCATGCAGAAAATGCGGTTATGAAAAAAGGAGGCAGCAAGCATGCGCCCCTACCCCCTCCTGAACCATAACATGCCACATGTCCTTCAGAACAAAAAACTATTATGTCACTTGGGATGTCTGCTGACTTGTTTACAATCTGAAACAAGCCAGCAGGTAGCCAGCTTGAAGCTGTCATCTAGTGGCAGTAGTAATACTGCCACTAAATGAATGACCTCTGATTGCAGCAACCGGAGGTTTAGGTGAGTGGGTGAACTAACCAACTCGGGCCATTTAGTTTGACTGTTTAGTAAACTGAGAACAGCTTCGGTCCTCATAAAACCCATAGTCTGTGTTTGGAAAACTGAGAAGAGCTTGGGTTAAGGTCAAATCCATGTTCATATGTTGGGCCTGGTGTAGTTTCACGGGGACTTTATATTTATATGTAGATTTTTGTATAGTCATGTGAAAATGTAAGTAACGCCCCCCCCCCCATGTCTCATTGTATGTTTTTGACAGTTCCTCCATGCAAAATTCTTTCACTTGCAACATATTTGTGGGTTCCTTTGCATGAACTGGCCATTTCAAATGGGATTCAAATCAGGGCTTTGATTAAGCCAGTCCATAACCCTTCATTTCTTCTTTTTCAGCCATTCTTTGGTGGGTATTCTGAGTAGGCTTCAGATCATTCTCATGTTGAAGGATCTATTTTTAGTTCAACTTTTGGACAGATTGCCTCATATTCTCCTCAAGCACACATTGACATAATGCAGAATTCATATTTGACCCAATGACTGTAAGCTGCCCAGGTCCTGAAGCAGTAAAGCAATGCAATCCATAACATTTCCATCACTCTGCTTCACTGTTAGCATTAAGGACTTCTGAAATGCTGTA
Organism: Staurois parvus; assembly: GCF_062004578.1. NCBI lineage: Eukaryota > Metazoa > Chordata > Amphibia > Anura > Ranidae > Staurois > Staurois parvus. The sequence goes on from NW_028317941.1 coordinate 5,300,736, forward strand.
TTCAGTTTGTGCCAATCATATCTAATCTTACTGTGACCAAAAATGTTATCTTTGATTCATCAGTCAACAGCACATTGTTCCAGACTGCATACTGTATATGATCAATGGCAAACTGTAGTCTTGCTCTAATTTTCTTTTTGCACAGCGAACGCTTTTTCCTGGCACACCTGTCATTCAGATTAAATTGGTGCAGTCTTTTTCAGATTGTGTATACATTCATTGTGACACCAGCTGTTGTAAGAGTTGCCAGATTTCTCTGTGCAATTTTGGGGTTCTTGAAGACTTCTTTTAGAATCAAAAGGTCAGCTCTGTATTTTCTGGGTTGGCCAGTCCTGGACAAATAAGCCATTATTTGAAATCTTTGCCACTTGTAGATTTTTATATTTACAGTGGAATGATTAATTTCAAATAATTTGACAATCTTTTTAAATCCCTTGCCAGACTCAAAGGCATCCACAACCTTCTTTCTAAGACTGTCAGAGATATAAATAAGACAAGTTTCACCTGCATACTCCCTAAGGAACTTCTAATTATTGGCACCAAAACTGGAACACCATATTCCGTTTTCACGTATTTGAAGTAGTGGTAAATGTAGGGGTGTACTTACTTTTTTCATATAACAAATTTGCACATTTGTTCATTCTTACTGAAAATACCAGGCAATGAGAGATCTGCCATACAACTGCTGAACTTGTCAAAGCTGTTCCCTCAGACTAAAGCTGCATATACACTAGTAGATTTTCATTCTAAATCTTTTGTTTCAGAATGTTTGTTCAATTTTTTCATCATGGTGTTTTCAAAATGTCAAAAAAATTTGGAACTGCTTTCGAAGAACATTCATCAAGCCATTCAATGTACTGATAATTATTATACACATAGGTTCACTCCCTTTCCTACAGGAAAAAGGACATCCTTGGTCAGAATTTTAGGAGAACCTCTGCAAACTATGAAAAGCACCAATGACAGTACCCATAGATTTCAGTAGCAAGGAACCCCAGTCTAAAGGCTCGTTCACATGTGAGGTTGGGGGACAGCAAAACCATCGGAGAAGCAGTTGGTGGTGGTGGTGGTTTTGCTGTCCCCCAATCTCATGAGTAAGCAAACCCTTACACTGGTGTGCCTCGAGACTGAAAATATTAATGGGGGGGTGCCATGACTGAAGAGGTTAATCTACTTGACTTGTGCAGGTGTCTTATTTACACTGGAAGCAATGTTGCAGAGATGAGTACATATAGTCAAAAAATATATTAGAGGTGTCTTGTCCTAAAATTGTAACAACACAAATCTCCATGCGGGTAGACGAGGTCAGGAGTTTATGTATTGCTGATGTACTCTTGCAAGATATAATCTCTTTGTATATGTGTGAATTGGGAAATAACAATCTTGGTGATCAGATAATTTCTTAATATGCCATCACTGTTTTTTCCTGTGATCGACAGGGAAGATTGCGCTTGAAGAGTCACCCAATTGCTAAGTATATCCAAAAAAGCCTATAATTCGGTATGGATGTTCCTTTGCTGAGCCTTATATAATTGAGCTGATAGTATGTAAAGGCAGTTAAACTTTGTAAAGCATAGAATCATTTTCAGGCATGGGACAGAGCTATGTGACAAAGAAGGAACATTTTGCTCTTATAAAACTGCAGCCTTCTGTTCAGCCACTTTTTTTTCTCTAATACTTTTTGCTTGCTCTGGCCTTTTCTTTGTATCTTTTACCAGCTAATTAACGCTTCCCTAGAACATAGTGACAATTAGCAAGGCTGCAAATACTCATTTCAATTAGACGACACTCAATGAATGAGAGGGGACTCCTTTTCTCCTGGAGGGCAATTAACCCGCTTTCATATGGGTCTTCACTATTTCCTACTCACTACACAGCTGTGGCAGTTGTTGCCGTAATCTGCTGCACAATTTTGCAAGTCCGAAAGTGAGAGGATTAATAGATTAATGAAATTTGCAACTAATACACTTGATACTATAATCTTTTGCTCGATGCTCACCCATGTGCTCTTACAATTAGCTGGCAAAATTAGTAATTTTCAAATGCAAGCCTAAGAGAGCACGCAATGCAATGCTCTGTGGACTTAATTACCTGTCAGCGGAAAACGAAAGGAAGTCAACACAGAAATACACAGTGGTGATAGCTTTTAGGGTTAGTTTGCATGACTAATTTTATTCTAGAAATAATTGCTTTGATAAAGTCAACTACATGGCAGGCAGTTGCTGTCTCACTCAAAAGGAAAATAGGTTTCCATAGATTTGGACAGAGATAAACAGAAATAAGTGACATGCGCCATTTCTTATAGCAGGCAAACCTTAATGGCATAAATTGAAGCAATGATCCAAATACCAACTACCTCCGTAAACAGCGAAACATAATGCTGCACTGACCATGGTCTCCAGAGATGAGCACTTCCAACTTCCAAGAGAAGAACACAAAATAAGTCACACAGTGCGAAACAGCTTTCATTCTAATGTGACTACAGAAATTCAGCAAATAAGAATTGCTGATGATGCGATTTTACCAATACACTAAGGAGAAAAATGCTTTTACACTTAATTAAGGATTTAGAGGTGCCTTGTTATTTCTGATTTTCAAAAATGTAAAATAATTTTTTTAAATCTTTGTCTTCTCTGTGGATAGGCCTTTTCTTCTTTCATGTCATAAGGCTTTGACCTACATAAATAATTACATAGTATATAAATACTATGTAATTTGCCTCCTGACACCTACCGCTCACCATGTTGCTGACCCACACCTTCAGTTCTTGAAGATGTCCAGCTTCTGTTAATGCTGAACACCCAACAAATAGCTAAATGCACAGATAAAATACATACACTATATTGCTGAAAGTATTGGGACACCCCTCCAAATCATTGGATTCAGGTGTTCCAATCACCTCCATGGCCACAGGTGTGTATAATTAAGCACCTAGGCATGCAGACTGCTTCTACAAACATTTGTGAAAGAATAAGTCGCTCTCAGGAGCTCAGTGAATTCAAGTATTACTGTGATAGGTTGCCAGCTGTGCAATAAATCCATCCGTGAAATTTCCTTGCTACTAAATATTACACAGTCAACTGTTAGTGGTATTATAACAAAGTGGAAGCAACTGGGACCAGCAGCAACTCAGCCACAAAGTGGTAGGCCATGTAAAATGACAGAGCGGGGTCAGCGTATGGTGAAGTGCACAGTGCGCAGAAGTTGCCAACTGTCTGCAGAGTCAATAGCTAAAGACCTCCAAACTTTATGTGGTTTTCAGATTAGCACAGTGCATAGAGAGCTTCATGGAATGGGTTTCCATGGCCGAGCAGCTGCATCCAAGCCTTACATCACCAAGTGCAATGCAAAGCGTTGGATGCAGTGGTGTAAAGCAAACCGCCACTGGACTCAACAGCAGTGGATACGTGTTCTCTGGAGTGACGAATCTCACTTCTCTGTCTGGAAATCTGATGTACAGTATGTGACTAGGTTTGGTGGTTGCCAGGAGAACTGTACTTGCCTGACTGCATTGTGCCAAGTGTAAAGTTTGGTGGAGGGAGGACTATGGTGTGGGATTGTTTTTTAAGGAGTTGGGCTTGGCCCCTTAATTCCAGTAAAGAGAACTCTTAAGGCATGAGCATACCAAGACATTTTGGACAATTTCATGCTCCCAACTTTGTGGGAACAGTTTGGGGATGGCAACCCTCCTATTCCAACATGACTGTGCACCATTGCACAAAGGAAGGTCTATAAAGACATGGTTGAGTGAGTTTGGGGTGGAGGAACTTGACTGGCCTGCACAGAGTCCTGACCTCAACCCAATAGAACACCTTTGGGATGAATTGGAGCGGAGACTGCGAGCCAGGCCTTCTCGTCTGACATCAGTGCCTGACCTCACAAATGTGCTTCTGGAAGAATGATCAAACATTCCCATAGACACACTCCTAAACTTTGTGGACAGCCTTCCCAGAAGAGTTGAAGCTGTTATAGCAGGAAAGGGTGGGCTAACTCAATATTGACCCTACGGACTAAGACTGGGATGCCATTAAAGTTCATGTGTGTGTAAAGACAAGTGTCCTAATACTTTTGGCAATATAGTGTATAAGGGAGCTGTTTTACCTGCCAAGGATTTTGTATTTCTATCCATCCAGTTCTGAGATTTACACAGTTCTGCCACACAGCGCAGTATGGTCTGGCAGGGGTGACATCCTGATTTTTCTCTGCTTCACCTCTCAAAATGAAGACAATACTGTCTAGATATTCAGTCTTCAGTCAACTGCAGAGCTAGTGCTGGGCTTTCTTCTACACATTATAGCACTAAAGCGTCCTTCATTATATGTTTATTTGTACATATTGGAAAATGTTTATCGATTATCGACTGCAGATGCTGATCAGTGTATTTTGACAGCAGTGGGAACCGTTGTCAGAATACAATGGCTCAGTGGGGGAAAAAGGGGACTACTTCATGTACCTTGTTTGTCTGGATGCAGAGATCTGTTTTTTTATTTTGTTCAGCCTGCTGCCTGAGCAAAAAAAAAAATAGACTAACAATGTATGACCAGCTTTAGGCCTCATGCACACAAGGTGTTTTTTCAGCCACTTTTAGGGGCTTCAGAATTTTTTTTTTACAACTTCCAAACGCCCTTCCATATTATCATATGTGTCCATGCACATATAGACTTTTAGAAGCTTTTAGTGGCAAGGGCTTTTAGGAGCTGTAAAAAAACACTGCCAGTGTGTTCAGGAGCAGCAGCATTTGGCAGAAAAAACTCTTGATGTGTCTAGATGCGTGTAAACGTGTGTTAATACTAGGCGCGTTTAGCGTCTGAGCGTTAATTCATTTCAATGGCAACAATAAATTACCGTATTTTTCGCTCCATAAGACGCACTTTTTTTCCCCCAAAAAAAGGGGGGAAAATGTCAGTGCGTCTTATGGAGCGAATATGGAGCGGCCGGTCAGGTATTTCCGCCACCGCCACCATGTCAGAATACCGGGCTGGCTGCTCAGCTCTTCTCTGCAGCAGGACCTTACCTGTTCCTCGGTCCAGCGCTGTGCTGTCTTCCCGCGCCAGCAACTTTAGTGTGGACACCCGGCTGTGACAGCTGGGTGTCCACTGCGCATGAGCAAGAAGAGCTGCGCTTTGTGAATGGTCCGGCGTCTTCTGGGACACATGACAGGTCCCAGAAGATGCCGGGCCATTCACAAAGCGCATCGCTTCTTGCTCATGCGCAGTGGGCATCTGGCATAGGGAGGACAACTCCACGGAAGTGGGAGCGGGTACCTGTCTCTGGTCATCCCCTGTACTGTGTCCGCAGTCTCTGGTCATCTCCTGTACTGTGTCCACAGTCTCTGGTCATCTCCTGTACTATGTCTGCAGTCTCTGGTCATCTGCTGTACTATGTCCGCAGTCTCTGGTCATCCCCTGTACTGTGTCCGCAGTCTCTGGTCATCCCCTGTACTATGTCCGCAGTCTCTGGTCATCTCCTGTACTGTGTCCACAGTCTCTGGTCATCCCCTGTACTGTGTCCGCAGTCTCTGGTCATCTCCTGTACTGTGTCCGCAGTCTCTGGTCATCTCCTGTACTGTGTCCGCAGTCTCTGGTCATCTCCTGTACTGTGTTTGCAGTCTCTGGTCATCTCCTGTACTGTGTCTGCAATCTCTGGTTATCTCCTGTACTGTGTCCGCAGTCTCTGGTCATCTCCTGTACTGTGTGCAGTCTCTGGTCATCTCTTGTACTGTGTCCGCAGTCTCTGGTCATCCCCTGTACTATGTCTGCAGTCTCTGGTCATCTACTGTACTATGTCCACGGTCTCTGATCATCTCCTGTACTATGTCTGCAGCCTCTGGTCATCTCCTGTACTATGTCCGCGGTCTCTGATCATCTCCTGTACTATGTCTGCAGTCTCTGGTCATCTCCTGTACTATGTCCGCAGTCTCTGGTCATCTCCTGTACTATGTCTGCAGTCCCTGGTCATCTCCTGTACTGTGTCCGCAGTCTCTGGTCATCTCCTGTACTGTGTCCGCAGTCTCTGGTCATCTCCTGTACTGTGTCTGCAGTCCATTGGTTCAGAATATTTTTTTTCTTGTTTTTCTCCTCTAAAACCTAGGTGCGTCTTATGGTCAGGTACGTCTTATGGAGTGAAAGATACAGTGTTATTCTGGCCAAGCACTTGCCACCTGTAAACGCACCTAAACGCTTGTAAAAGCTAATTAAAATAAAAACCCAAAACAAAAAAAAAAAGGGAACGATGGACCACTCTGTCTTTTCTACGTTTCTATAACCTTACAATCAGCAAGAAACAGACTCACATTTTTCCACATTTGTGAATAACCTCCAGTAAGTTTATTCACACACATATAAATCACACACAAACAGTATCACAGTTAATTCACACTCATGCCTTGCAGACAGATTTATGGCCATACAGCCAAAGACCTAATTTATACACAGCTCTGAAATGTCTCGTATGTACCTCACACATGGATGGCTCTGCATTTATGTGTTTAGAGCTGATCTCTGGTAAGGTACCATCACAGTGTCCTCTCACTGTCTTTGTCCCTTTACTTGGTTCAAAGCAGCAACCGAGCTATAGTAAAATACATATACTGCTTTTGCTGGAAGGAGTGATTTATTACTCCTTTCATTTTCTTGGCAGAAGCAGAACGTGCTAGCATATGAGGGACAAAATATGTTAATCTCCCTTGAATCTTGTAAGATTCCTGAAGAGTGAGTCGTCTGATCAGGGGACAGCTGTGTGAGGCGATCATGGTTACAAGAACTTGACTGCCAGGATTCCCTCACACAGCTTCAACTACAAAAGGCAGCCGTGAGAAACCTGCCCTGTCTGTATCTTCATAAACTGAGGGACCGTACTGAAACAACTCACAGCACATTTATTACACATTCTAGTGCACTATAATCAGTCCTCCAGGGCCAGATTTCTGCTCATCCAACACAAGCAATGGCCTAGCACACCAGGACTGCCATGGGCAGCACTGAGCTTGACTGCTGAGAAGCATAGGCTCATTTATGATCAACTAATAAACCAATGCTTTGCCCCTTAAAAAGACACAGAAGCTAATTAAGTTGGAAATAGGGCAATGACACAGCTTTATTGAACGTTGCAAATGTAACAACTTTCTAAATGTACCAAACAACATTGCCAGTCACAGTTATACTGTGAGCACCCATAAAACATCAACGTACATAGTCTAAGAGGCCTGACTTTACCATCGGTACCAGACAGGCATTAGACTGACCCCAGAACTTAGATTGAGGGCATAGCCCATAAAGCTACATCTATTGCTGACAAGGTCAAAACTGCCAATAAAACCGTGACAAAACATCACAACAGGCAGGAAGGTGGTCAACTCTTGTGTCAGCTGAATCTCCTCAGAGCAGTTGGGCGTGCCCCAGTGTAGCTTTTTCCTAAAGTCCATGCCCCACCCAGTCACCTCAGGTCTTTGTAGCCAATACTACGGGAGCCACTTAACTTCCCTTTTAGGTTCACGCCCACAGTGATGCCATGCTTCCAGCAGTCAAGACTCCCTTTTCCTAAAGAAAGTTCAAGGAGCCATTCCACATATCCTGTTGTTGCCTTTCAATAACACATTACATAATGAAAGGTTGTAGACTGGAGAGAGCAACTGGCAAACCACCCATGTGTAATGCCTTACTCTGTTTCCTATATTGGTCATCCATTCCGGCCGCTTTCCAGGTCACATCTGCAGTCAGTCATACTGCCCCCAATGCTGATCGTCCTGCTTCCTCTGCTGCTTTCCACGCCTATGTGACTCAGCATCCCATTTTCCACAAGCCTTTGCCCTGACTGCTACTTTCTTGTCTTCCATTGACCCTTGGCATCCTATTTCTTGGGCCTTGCAGACTTGACTACTTGCTTGGCATCTTGTTGCTTTACAACGTGGCCACACTCTTTGTTCCACTCTCTTCACTTTCCATTGGCATTGGGGCTCTCTGCCCAGGACTTGCCAAAGATTTCAGTATGTAGCCTCATTAGCTACTATCTGTCTGACCATCTGAGCCTTGACCACCCCTCACTTGCTAACTGACCACGTTTTGCCTTCCATCTGGACTGAATTCACTGTACATTACTGATTACACTTGTGCCTGCTGCCTGAACTGACCCTTTTTACGTTATACCGACTAAGCTTTACCAAATGCCTGGACTTACCTTGGCCTTTGTACTTACCTCATTATCACCTGTCATCTTCATTAGCTGACATCACTCACCTATCAGCCCCATATCCTTTCAGAATCACTACCTCAAGCTGATTAATCTTTTGCCATTGACTATGCACCTTTTGAGGTACCTATGAGTATTTTCCTCAGCCTCTTGCAGTGTAATAGGTAAATTTTTTTACCCTTTGCTCTACTTTCTTGTGTTTGTTAGCAGCAGAATGAAGCATAGTGTAATCATTCCTGGGGACAACTAAGTACCGCTAGGCCTGCTTGCCTTACAAGAAAGGTGGCTGATGAAAGTGAAATTACACTAGCCAGACATATTTTCTGATCACACTCCCTTTGGTAATAATTTGGGATGGGGCAGGAGGCAGTGGCAAGCTGCAAAAATACCTGGAAGTATAAGAGCTTTGCCTGTCAGGATTTTGAAAGTTGCTGCATGCTGGCCTCCCTTAAAGTAGTTCCTGCCCCTTGGTTGCTTGAGGTTGGCAATGGCACTCAAACCTCCTTAGATGGGAGGATATAAAGTGTGGTTGTAAGGGAAATCATCTTGAAAAAGAGAAGACTTTAATTATCGTTTGTTAAAGGTTTCTGACCAGACAAAAGCCTAGCTTCCCCCTTGGGGGGGGGGGGGGGGGTAGTATTCTCACTTGGGGATTCTTGCCAGGAGAGCTGGGACTTGATAAGGAAAAAAGAGAGAGGATCTATGCTTCCCCAATACCATAGGCATCGAGTTCACCCAAAACGTTTGCAAACTGTACTGTGAGAAATATGGAAGAAAGTTATTTGTTTAAACCTGAAGTGAAGCACATGAAGATATAAAAGCAAGTTCTAAACTTAAGTAAATGTTTTACGCAACCATGTCTGACTGGATCTCTCCTTTTTCCTATGGATTTACCTATTAAGTCCTTTGCCAGGGATAAATATTATTATTATAAAGGATTTATATAGCACAAACAGTTTGCACTGTGCTTTCCAATCTAAAAGGAGACAGCACAGTTAAAATACAATAAAATACAAGAGGGTTAAGAAGGCCCTGCTCATAAGAGCTTACAATCTCATAGGGTGGTGCCAAAGGTTATAACTGTGGGGGATGAGTTGATGGAAGAGTTAAAAGTTCAGTTGTTAGTTGAAGGCATGATAGGCTTCCCAGAAAAGATGAGTTTTCAGGGGTTTGGGGGAGTATTACCAGCTTAGTTTTTAGAGAGATTTAGTTAGAAGTGGTGCGACATCCTTGTTGATATGTCAGTTTGTAACTTAGTAATGAGAGAGGAGACTGACAGAGTGAGGTGAGAAGTAGAGAGATACATGTAGGTGTCATCAGCGTAGGGATGATATTGGGAAACCATGGGAGGTTATCAAGTGACCAAGTGAGGAGTTTTAGTTTGAGGAAGGAAAGGGGTCCAAGAACAGAGACTTGGAGGACCCCTAGAAAGAGGAAGTAGAGAGGAGGAGACAGAGTTATAGGTAGCACTGAAGGAGCACTGTGCTAGATATCAGAACCAGGAAAGAGCAGAATCTTGGAGGCCAAGGGAGTAGAGTTTATTGAGAAGAAGACGGTCAACAGTATTAAAGGCCGCTTAGAGGTCTAGTAATATGTATGTAGTAGTGGCTATTGGTTTTGGAAGTTAGTAAATTGTTAGTGAGTTTTAGCAGGACAGTTTTTGTGAAGAGCTGCCAGTGAAAGGCAGACTACAAGGGGTCAAAAAGGTTGTTTTCAGTGAGGTAGGAGCTCAGATGGTTTTATATTAAGCGTTCTAAATGTTTAGAGATGAATGGGAGCAAGAACATAGGTCTAATGTTGTTCAGGTTGGTGGGGTCCATTTTAAGTATGGGGGTGGTCTTTGCATGCTTTAGAGGGGAGGGGAAGGTGCCAGTAGATAGGGAGAGATTGAAGATGTAAGTGAGAAAGCATAGGATAGAAGAAGAGAATTACCATAGTAGTTGCGAGTGAACAGGATCCAGGTGACAACTGATCAGGTCAGCATCTGAGAAAGGTTTGGTAGCCTCTTCAGTAGTAGCCAGTTCAATAAAAGGAAAGCGATGAATGTGCTGTTAGGCAGGGTATGTTACATGGGGAAAATAAGGTGTACAGTGGAGGTGTCCTCGAGAATTGCATCAATCTTGTTTTTGAAGTGAGTGACAATCTCTTGGGCAGTGAATGAGTTAGTGGGCAGCGGGGTTGGGGGACAGAGAGTTAAAGGTAGAAAACAGCCCATGTTGACTGGATGAAAAGCTATTAAAAAGAATGACAAAGCTTTATTTTGCAGCATGGAAGCAGGAATTGTATTTTAGAAGGGCACATTTGTATAGAGTGAAGTCCTGCAGGGATTTGGTTTTACGCCACAATCAATCAAGAGCATGGCTATGTCTATAAATAGTATGTGAATGGCTCTGTTTTGGAAAGGGGTAGTTGGCCTGTCCTAGAGTCACCACTGCTGTGGTATTGGGTTTCCCTTCTTCTGAAACCAACTGTTTTCTCTTGGGCTATGGTGTCTCAATGGCCCCTGGTGTCAGCAAGGGAAGCCAAGGTAGTAGCTTGGAACCACTGGCACATATAGATTATTATTATTATACAGTATTTATAAAGCGCCAATAGTTCGCTCAGCGCTGTACATTACAAAGGGGGACAGATACCTGTACTTTATACCTACAACAAGTTTTTCTGAAATTACATCTCTTTAACTTGATTGTTCTATGATAGGGGAAATTTTAGCTGTAATATAAACTTTGATGGAACAGCATGTCTCAAGCATTCTGTTTCCAGATGAGAAGCACAGAAACCTTATAACAGAAGATTACAGAATATCACAATATTAGTTGCTGTGTTAACAGTAAGATCAACACATTGAATTATTCATTTATCTTGTCTTTTTTTGGGAGGTGGGGAAGAATAGTATTGATAATACAATGCTGCCACAAAGCTTTTAATCAATACCAATGTGAATACACAGTCTTTGGCAGAAGAAGTGAAAGACCTCTTTACTTCTTCAACCTTCCTTGCGATGGTGGCCTTGTATAGTTTGTATGAAAAACAGCAGACTTTGGTGTCTAATTGGGTGGATGATACAATTAAAATGAGGTCATGACAAAGGTAAATAAAGTTAGATAGATCACTGATGAACAGAATGAATAGATGAATGTTTCAAATAGCTATAAACATAAAAAAAAACGAATTATGGCAAAAGCAAATGTACTAATGATAGTATATGACAGTTCCACTTAAAAATCAATATTTATTTAAAGCATATAGGCTGAACCAACTACCTGGAAGCTGCTATAAAACTGGTATGATAAAAACTATACACATTCAGCATTAAATCTAATACCTGTAGCAGGAGGCAATTTTAATTTTCCCCAAACTGAAACCATTATTTATTTCCAAGATTACATCCCCTTCTAGAGGGTCTTGGATATATGTTTAAAGCCTCCATATTCTAATGAATGAATCTTACCTAAATTGCCAATAAGTGAGCAGATTTTCTATTAAGACAGAATTTAAAATGCTGATTCTAACATTTAGGTACTACGGGAAAAAAGCTGAACCAAATAACTCATTCTTAGATGCCTATTCATTCTGCTCTGCACATACATCGAATTAATCCACTCTCCTTTCCTTACAAAGAGATAAATGGGGCTGCAAAACAACACTAAGAAATATATCACTCTTTTCCACTCTTTTCTATCTGCTGGCCAGAATAAACTCAGAGAGAAGATAAAAAGACTGTCAACATGTCCATTCAATCAGGCTTGTAGCTCATTAGGGCCTATTGAAAGTTAACACACAAAAAATTGCCATTAACACATGTGCATGAATAGCCAAAACGATTTTTTTGGATAGAGTAGGGAAAATCACTGTCAAGTTTTTAATAGCTGTTTGTTGTCGTTGCTGTGGAGATTTACCCGATTTGCCCCTGTTACATGTCAACAGGACAAAAAGCGATTCAACATTTTAGAGTTGTCACAAGAACCAGCAGTACATCTTTCAGTGGGAGAATTTCCCTCACTTAGTTAGATTTCCCTTTAATTTCTGTTGCATCTATGGGAGAGGAAGTGTAAGAAGCTTTCCCGCACAGAACACAGACAACTCCATTCTAAGGCAGCTACTGGTGTAAATAAATCAGAAGGGCAACAATTTGAAGGCATTGCTTTCTATCTAAAGTATACCAAATAACCTAGACTACGTCTGGGGCTATGTATCTACTGCTTTGCACCTACCGTAATTGTTGGGCTTTCCTCCCTAGGGGGAATAGAACAATATTTTACAGACAAACCTAATTATTATTAATTCAGTTTTTTATGAGTCTCCACTTTACTGTAATCTCAGCATTGAAAGATGATTGGCCGCCTTGGGTTTCTACACATTGTATATTTTCCCTTTTACTTTATCAAACACCGGCTCCTTATGTAGCTGTAAAATAAAGTTGTTGGACAAAATTATGGAAACACCGGGTAAAAGAACAACATTGTTACCTAATATGGTGTTGGACCACCTTTGGCATCCAAGACGGCCTGGATTCTCCTGGGAATTGACAAATACAAGTCTTGGATGGTGAAAAATGGAATCTTATACCACTCTTAATGCAAAAAACATTCCAGTTCTTGTGTGGATGCTGGAGGCGGAAAACAAGGCCAAACCTTCTAAAAATTTGACCATAGTGGCTCTATGATAGTGAGGTCCGGTGATTGCGGAGTCCAGGTGCGAGACTTCATCTGCATGCTCGTCAAACCACTATTTGACACCAGCTCTGTGAACTGGAACATTATCATCCTGGTAAGTGACACTGTCTTCAGGTAATAATGTCTGTGCCATGGGGTGCTACGTTTTAAGGTGATGATGGGGACTGCAGAATACCAAGATATGGCTGCCCAAGCCATGAGTCCTGGTCGTAATCTTGGGAACATCCAACCATATTACAGTCTTCCATTGATCGATAGTCCACAATTTATGGGTGTTGCACCACTCTCTCTCTCTTCTAAGCATTATTATCGGTCACTATTGAAATTGCAGCTCGCCTGTGAATGTTTTGGAGTTTTTGTGGACATGGGCTTTGGAAGACTGATATTGAACTCTGCAGTCACTTTTGTCACTGTCGTGTTCATGCTGACCGTGCTTATGTTTATCAGACAACGTTTTCCCAAAAACTGTATATAGTGTCATAGCCTTTGATACTGTACTTCACGACACCGCAAATAAATTGGCAACTTCAGTCACAGAGGCAGCAGCTAAGTGGACATAAACAATTTGCCCTCTATTAAACTCAGTAAGCTCTGACATGACTCCGTATTAATAGCAGCGCTCGCAGTAAATTATAAAAGTGAGGCTTCCCACCTGTTAGCTAGGTGTCTCATCACACAGAGGAAGCAAAAGAGTGTTACATCACTTCCACTTTCACATTCTGAGCTGTACAATATGACTGCTGCTCTGCCAAAATAATGACTTGCCTAAATAAACTACTATTTCAAATACCATGTCATCATCATCATCAAAGAAGCCTTATCATTCAGCTTTATTTAACAAATACATTTCACAGTTTTCATGTTTATCAGCACTGACTTATTATGCAGCTCTCTGCATTCAGTCACATCCTAGACTCTAGGAGCCCAATCTGCCTCCCACGGGGTGTATACAGCCTATTGGCACTTACTGTGCGGCCCTCAGAGCCCCTGCAGACACTAGCTTGTTTTGATGCTTACACATGCCCTTGAAGAAAAACTATATTAATTAGAGCAAATTTTAGTATTTTATAATTTGATTCGTTTCTTGCACACTATCTTTGCTGTCCATACTGTAGAGCTAACCTCTTAAGGGTTGCTGGATTTTTGGATCCCCCGTAAGCTTTGCACAGCCAGGCAACACGCATTTTTCCACACTTTCTCCCAGAGTCAATAAAACAGTCCCTGAGCTTGGTTTTGTTGTTTTTAATGAGGGTCGACAACTTGAATGGATTCTAGATTCTATGGGATGCCCAAGGAACTGTAAAACGTGAGGACAACTTCTTAGCAAACACTACAAAATATGGATCAAAAATCTGCAACAGTCTCAAGAAGGAGCATTGAATCCCCTCTAATGTACCTCCTCAGATTTCAGATGAAACTCTCCTCATCCACTCGGCTGTCCTGAGGGTATCCCTGGGCAAGGGGTCCCAGAATCCACTGTGAAGCAGTACCAGATGAGGACTAGTTGGTTATTGCAGTTGACTGCCCTCTCCCTTCTGTGGCCCAAAGGGTGTAGAAGTACTTACACTGTCCTGTCCTATAGCTTAGTAGGTTGCCACTGCTTCCAGGCCTTACGATGGACTGGTTCCTTCCCTGCTGACAGGCTGTCTTCCCTAGGAGACTGTAGTGAAGAGGATGACCCTTTTGTCTGCGTCTAGCCTGTAGGTAGGCCACCGACCCTCCCTGGCACCCTCTCCTAGGCTCCACACTCCAGCACCTTCCTTAGTCCATCTTCCAACCGAACACCAGCACTACCGCTGCACAGGCTCTCTCATATTTAAGGGTTGATCTTAGCCCCCACGCCTGGCATCCTGCCTGGGGATTGGCTAAATTCCCTTAAACATGCAAGTCTAGGTCTCCTCCCCTCTTCTGCTCCTCTTCTAGAAAGTTCCTCCAGTTTCTAGAACGGTGGGAAGGGTCCAGAAGCCCTAACCTATAGAGCCTCTCAGCCTTACCTGAGGTAACCTCACTTCGTCATTCCCAGCCTGACTCGTCCCAGGCTTCTAACAAGCCTCTGACTAACAAAAAAACCCTATCTACCTAGAGGGCGCCTCAATATGTTTTCTCTTTTTGTGTTTTGATTTTTCCTCTGTTCTTATATAATAGATCTTGCTGAGAAATACATCAAATGTGTCACTAGTAAATTTGAGAAGGGTTGTAGGAAGCCCAGTTGAGGAAGCAATGATTTTTAATGGACCAGTAATAGCCATAATCTCTAGCGGTCCTATGTAGTGCCTCTTGACGTATCTCTCTATTTTTCAACAACTCTTAGAGCATGATCAAAATCTATGGCCATCACCTGCTACAAGTCTGAAGTATCTGGCAGTTTTCCGTAGCATTACATTCACAGAATACTGTATTACGTACATCACTTCAGTGATGTCAGGGGCTGCACATATGGCCTCCTATATTAAGTAAATTGACTACTACTGTCCCAGAGCAGCGTTTCTCAACCTTAAAGAGTCCTCAGGGGTGTCCCGGAAAAAGGATGAAAAACTTGCTACACGTTAACTCCTGTAAAAAGAACAAGAGTGAGAGAGCACAGCCTGCACCTCCTCCCGACTCTCCCCTCCTTTCTCTTTCTATCTGTACTCCTCTCGGCAGCAACTGAATTCTGTGTGGGCTGCCTGCCTCCATCCAACCAACCACTGACATCATCAGTTGCAAAGGACAGGTCAGGTGGAATGCACAGCATTCAGGGTTGCCGACAAGAGTACAGATAGAAGCAGAAAAGAAGAGAGAGCTAGGAGGAGGTGTAGGCTGTGCTTTCTCAGTCCTGTTGTCTACAGGAGTTAAAATATAGTTCTAGCAGAGTTTAAAGGGTTTAATTACATCCCCCATTTACTCCACAGACTGCTGGGTGGAGGAGGTTAGGGGGAGAAAGAACAACCCCCTGGCAAGATGAGGTTTTGTGCTAGGAGAGGGTAATTGGGGAGGGGGGGGGGGGATCTGTGCTAGGAGAGGTGATTTGGCTGAGGAATTTGCGCTAGGAGAGCCAAATTTGTGCTAACGGGAGATTTGTGCTAGCAGGGGTACAAATTGTATGTTTTTGTGCACCACACGAATGCATTCCCTTTTGCAAATGCACGCGGATGCCATTAACTGATAATGGCATCCCCATGGATCTAGCAAATGCATGTGCATTTGCGCCAGCTATGCGGTACAAAGCATTTTCATGTGGCAAGATTTGCATAATTCACGTTCATAGAGCAGCCACTTAAAAGACATGACACGTGGGAACATTCAAAAAAGTGTGCTTGTGGATTCACCTCTTAGGCTGGCCATACACTATACAATTTTCTGTCCAATTTCTGCCCAATTTCCTTTAGATTTGCCTTCAACAATGTTGTGGAAGAGCCTGCCTATTTGGATACAATAGAAAGTATTGTTAGGTTTCACCTCCTATTATATGGTTTTTGGTAAATGTAAACCAAAAATCTTAAGAAAATTGTATAATGTATGGCCAGCCTTAAGGTGGAAATACACGAATAGAAAATTGAACGATCGTTCGAGAAGCGTTCGTTCGGTGGTCGAAATCGTGGCCCACATTAACCAATCTAAAAAAAATTGTTTGCAGAGCAATACGTTTTTGTTGACGTCTTCCGTACAAGTGAAGTGATGCAGTGTGCATGTGACCTTGTAGCCACGCCCTTCCGGCCAGAACAAGCGATTAACACAACAATTAACAGCAATGAGTATAATATAGTTTATTACATTATCTATATACATAAATAGTGATACATAAAATATAATCTGCAGAATTCTGGTTTCATTATCTCATTAGGCCAATCTACTTTTAACATTTGGATTTTTCATTCGTATTTACGAAGATTCCTTATAGATAAACATCCGAGTCATCTTCTGCTTCCGCTCATGCGTGATAGTGCTTGATAGATTTTTTTCGTACGACCGTCATACCACCGCATAAAAAATCGGTCATTCGTATGAGAAACGACATTTTTCACTGTTGTTCAACCGGATTTTTTTGTTCACAATATCGTTATCGGTTAAACATCCTGTTCATCAATGAAGATAAAATTGTTCGATCAATCGTTCCGCAAAATTTTTCATACGATTTTCTTATCGTGTGTACCGGGCATTACTTTGAACTAGCCCTCAGATTAGGGTTGCCACCTCAACTTGTTAAACACGAACACACATTAACCCCTTCATGCCGGATCGTCCCAGCATGAAGAGGAGTTCCTGCGCCGGGAGGTGGGCAGGACGGGGCAGGGCTTAGTGTCATGTGGCCGCCGTGATGTCACGTCACGTCACATGATCGGGAAAGGTCCCGATCGAAAGACCTTTCCGTGAGTACCGCACACGTGTGCTGGGAGCGCGCAGGGCGCGTGCTCTCAGCACATATGTTTTTTGTTACATGAACGCAAATGTGCGGCCTCTCCGCGTCTAGGCCCAGATGCCGGGAGGCGCTACATTTGCGTGCAACAGGCGTGAAGGGGTTAATTACACAGGTTCTGAGGCAAATTGAATGCAGACAAGGCACTAAAAGAGTTTAATTACCACCTTAATCAGCCCCAGAACCTGTATAATTAATATGTGTTCGGTTGTACAGGGATGAGGTGGCAACCTTACCTCAGACTGCTGTGCCTTGAGATTGTTCACAATTCCAAAGGGTGCCTTGATTGAAAAATGGTTGAGAAACACTGTCCTAGAGCCACAAAGTCGATGCTAGAAGATCTCAGGTCTGGACAAGGAATAGATCGTTATATATTGCCCATGAGCTGTCACTTAAGCAGGCCATACATGGGTCGAATTCCGAATGATTTTTCGATCAAAAATCGAAAACATTGTTCGTTCTGTAATCTGATGGTGCCACCAATGATTTCAAAAATCGGTCATTTTTCATGAATTTTCCAGCATGCCCGATAAGCAAAATGGGGAGGAACCACGAAAATCAGCTGGTGCCATTGCCCCACTAACAAAGCGAAAATCGGCCTATTATTCTTAGGTCCGATTTTCGAGCAAAAAATCGTTTGGAAATTGACCCATGTATGGGCGGCCTTACTGTGGATCCTGCTCTGATTAAGGTCTGATTGGGAGAGTATCTCCACTCCCTGCCTCTCAGTCCATTCTACCACTGGCCTAATATGTTAGTTATTCTACTGATTCCGAGTGAAAAAAAGACTGTAGAAAAGTTCTAAATAAAATAAAAGCTCACATTTGAATATGATTGCATTTACATCGCTACCTATATATTATGCAGTGGTATATTAATTTGTCTGTCTTCAAGTGCTAAACCATCTTCACACATGGTAGATTACTGTGCTGTGTCTCAGTCTCTCATCAGTGCATTGCTTATTATGAACTTGAAATCACAGAAATTAAACCAACACTTAAACACACCTGGCTCCCTCTAAATGAGGCGCTTTAATCAGGCGTTTCAGCATGCTCTGCCTAACACCTGAAAAATCACCAAATTTGCTATAGATACGTCATTTACTTGTAATGCAGGCCATAGACGGGGAGAAAACCGGCCTGGTTTTTTTTTAGAAAAACGAAAAATCAGTCATTCAATCAGCCGACGTTACCACCATTGGTAAAAAAAAAGTCTGCTGATTTTCGTCCCGTCTACGGCCGGCAATTAATATAATAAGAATTTGAATAAGAAAAAGAAAAGAAGAAATAGAATATGCAGAAGAAGAAGAAATAGAATATGCAGAAGAAGAAGAAATAGAAGAAATAGAATTTGAATAAGAAAAGAAAAAGAAGAAAAAGAATATGCAGAAGAAGAAGAAATAGAATATGAATAAGAAGAAAAAGTTGCAACATTGTATCTATTTGTATCCATTTCGGATACAGATGTTTCTATTCAGATACAAATAGATACAATGTTGCTATACTTTTAAATGTCAAATATAATATCGGACTGAAATTCTTTTTTTTTCTTCTTCTTATTCATATTCTATTTCTTCTTTTCCTCTTCTTATTCATATTCTATTTCTTCTTTCTTCTCCTTCTTATTCATATTCTATTTCTTCTTTTCTTCCTCTTCATATTCTATTTCTTCTAATTCTTTTTATTCATATTCTATTTCTTCTTCATATTTTATTTCTTCCTTTTCTTCTTCTTGTTCATATTCTATTTTTTCCTTTCTTCTTTTCCTTCTTCTTTCATGTCACTGCTCATGCGCATTTTTTAAAATTGGTAAAAAGAGCGGTCGATTTGTCCATCATTTCTGCGAAAATCGGCAGAACGAAAAATTTGGCCAATTATTTTCCAACAGGACCGATAATCCAAAAGAGCAAAAATCACGAAAAAACGACCGACCGATTACCGCACTAACAATCCGAAAATCGGCCAATTTTTTTTTCGGGCGATTTTTCGGCCAATTTTCCACCCATCTATGGCCCGCATAAATATTCATAGCACCCATTCTGTCACTTTCAGTTGGCTCTATGCTCCTGGGAGTTTTTGGAGTTAGCGCGACAACGAAAAGGTGACTGCGCCAATGAACTTAATAGTACAATATATTTGGCTTTACAGCTCGGTCACATCAAGCCTGACTTTGAAATCGTGCAACTTACAGTGAAGTCGCATGAATTCAAAGTTGGGGGACATGCCGATTTCAAGTGCGATTTGCAAGACAACTGACACAGATGTCTATGCAAATCGCATAAAAAGTAGTGCATGTGCTACTTAAGAAATCGGTGTGGCTCTGACCAAGTCAGAAGTACACCGATTTGACCGCTGTAATTGTGGACAATAGGGTGCAACTTGGCATGCGATTTGCAAGTCACCTGGCATGCCAAATCGCACCCGATGTGACCGGGGACTTAACAGCAGCTACAGTAACATATACTGTATATAAAGGTTAATTTACACCTGAGTTGATCTCTGAACAGGGATTTCAGCTTTTCAGATGACAGGCATTCGGAAGGCGATACTGCTGCCTCCTAAATGAATTTTTTTTCTTTGGCTTATGGTTACAGCTTAGTCCCATTTATGTGAATGTGTTGCCTTTGGTGGCTGTAATGCCCACCAAAAGTGACAGAGACATGACGAAGCAACGTGGCCACAGAATTTGTAGAACCCCTTTTAAAAGCTTAAAGCAGTATTAAACCCAAAACAAAAATGTAATATATTGCAGCTTACCAATCATTAGATGTGGTAGCTGCATTAGTTTTCTATTCTTTGGCTTTTTTTCCCCTCTGTTTTCATCTGGTGATCTGGCCAGTAACAAACCTCCTGTATTAGAGTGCTTACACTCTGGATGAATGGGCACAGGACTAGACATGTGCGATTCGTTTTGTTACTAATCGAAATTCGGATGAAATTTTCGTTATTTATTTATTTCAGGTACTTATATAGCGCCGTCAATTTACGCAGCGCTTTACATACATATATTGTATATTCACATCAGTCCCTAACCCTCAAGGGGTGTACAATCTAAGGTCCCTAACTCACATTCATACATACACATATTAGGGCCAATTTAGACCGGAGCCAATTAACCTACCAGCATGTCTTTGGAGTGTGGGAGGAAACCGGAGTACCCGTAGGAAACCCACTAAAGCACAGGGAGAACATGCAAACTCCAGGCAGGTGCTGCCAGGGTTGGGATTCAAACCAGCGACCCTAGTACTGCCAGGCAGAAGTGCTATTCGAATTTGTGAATCACAATTGTAATGAATTTCAACGAATCCAAAATAAATTGTAAGCAAATGAATTATCTGAATTCGAAAATGAATTTGAATGTGAAAATGTATTGAATTTGAATTAATAAATACGTTTGAGTTTGAAAGGGAAACATAATGCATTAAATACAGTAAGATGTAGAAGTGAAATAAGATGATTCCTACTTCTGCTGCTATATAGAATAGAATGTAAAAGAATAGAATAATACAGAACGGAACTGAATATAAAAATAGACTAGAATAGAATGGAATAGAATAAAACTGAATAGAATAGACTACAATACAATAGAATGCAAAATCAAGGAATAGAATAGAAAAGAATAGTAAATAAAACATTGAATAGAATTTTAAACTTTTTTATAGAATTTAAAAAAATAGAATAGAATAAAACAGAACAAATAGAACTGTCTTCTGAAATTCAAATTTTGAAATTCAATTTTCGAATTCAAATTTCAAATTGATTTGAAAATAACAAACATACGAAATGAATCCAAATATATGAAACAAATTCCAAAAATGAATTATAATGAATATGACAAAACAAATTTATTATTCTAACGCATGAATCTGAAAGGAAACAAAACAAATGTTTCCGTCATTCACATCTCTACACAGGACACAGCAGACAGCAGCAGTGTCAGTGTGGGGGGGAGGGGATTGTTAAATGTATTAGCAGATTTGAACACAATCACAAATGGAAGCCAAACTCCAGCTCACACTTCAATCAGTTATAGTAAACAGCTTTTTTTATTTTGGGATAATGGTTTTACATGAATAAATGCTGATCATTTTAAATACCCCTTTCAGTGGTAAATGGATTGTCTCATCCATGTAAACTGATACATTCTGCTGGAGATCTTAAGCTTCTGAAAAACTGCAGACTTGCTGGCTGGATCACCAGGTGAAAATAGAAGAAAGCCTAAAAAAGGAAACTAATACAGCCACCACATCTAAGAATCGGTAAGCTGCAATATAATGTGTTTTCTATTGGGTCTAATACTGCTTTGAGGGAAACGGTTAGGGAGCATTAAAATGTGGCTCAACCACCTGTTCCCCCCCCCCCCCAACAACAAGTGTAAACTAAGCTTGATAGCAAGTGTAAACTCACCAGATATTTATACTTTACAAATGTTCATTGATTACTCACTTCAGCTCTCATACCCATATACTCCTATAGGCCTGGTCATAACTCAGGATGCCAACGTAATACATACATACAACACATCTATTTTTTATTTATTGACAAACTTTCTTTTTCAATTTATTCTTCCATTTTTGCCATCTATAGAAATGTTCGTGTAATATTCTATATTAAACAAAATAATACAACATATTACCAGAAGTATTGGGACGCCTGCCTTTACATGCACATGATCTTTAATGGCATCCCAGTCTTAGTCTGTAGGGTTCAATATTGAGTTGGCCCAACCTTTGCAGCTATAACAGCTTCAACTCTTCTGGGAAGGCCGTCCACAAGGTTTAGGAGTGTGTCTATGGGAATGTTTGACCATTCTTCCAGAAGCGCATTTGTGAGGTCAGGCACTGATGTCGGACGAGAAGACCTGGCTCGCAGTCTCCACTCTATTTCATCCCAAAGGTGTTCTATCGGAGTGAGGTCAGGCCAGTCAAGCTCTTCCAATTCAAACTCGCTCATCCATGTCTTTATGGACCTTGCTTTGTGCACTGGTGCCATGTCATGTAGGAACAGGCAGGGGCCATCCCCAAACTGTTCCCAAAAAGTTGGGAACATGAAATTGTCCAAAATGCCTTGGTATGCTAACACCTTAAAAGTTCCCTTCACTGGAACTAAGGGGCCAAGTCCAACTCCTGATTCCACACATTAGCAAAGGTCTCACTCTGCAGTGTGCTGAGAGGGGACAGGTTTTTCTACTCAGGTTGTGGCTGCTTTCTGAAAAAAAATGGCCCTTTTACACGGGGGTTCTTTGTGTCCGTTTTTCATCCATCTATTGATGGATAAAAAACAAACATCAATGCATCTCTATGGAAAAACGGATTTAAACAGATGATCATCCTTTAACTTTGCGTCCATCGACATCTTTTTTTTAAATGGATCAAAGCCCTATTTCTGTTACTTTAAAAAAAAGGAACGTGTGAAAAATGAGAGATCCCCCGCTGAGTGATCGGATCCACTCACCGGACCGCTCCATCTTAAAGGGGCCTTACACATTGCGCACCTTTGTTTTGATGCATCTTTAGTGTGTTTAGATGATTAGGACAGAAAGTTCTGTCAAGCAGGTATGAATAAACTTTAGCGTTCAGATGTAATTCCAGAGTTTTCAGACCTTTTTATGAGTGGTACTTGATGGCAAGGCGTACATGGTTTCCAGTGACAAAAATGAATTTGAAAATAACTACTCTTTGGCTTTCGGTTCACTGTCAATGCATTTGAAACACAAGTTTGACATGTCAGGCAAGAAGAAAAGCAAATGTATGAGACATATCTTCTGTTGGTTGAACTAGATGGACTTTTTCAACTATTTAATTATGTTAATTTGATCACTGTGTTTAATAAGTGGGTGGCTGGTAAATGAATCACAATTTCCATGCTGCTATACTGGAAACCAAGTCTATTATCAGCGAGTATGGATCAGCAACATCAGATGTGAAATATGTAAAACAGAAAGTGGTATACCATAATTTGTGCTGTGCATTAAAGCGGTAGTAAACCACAATTTAAAGAGAAAAAAAAATAACCTGCAAGGTAATGTCATAATGTGCTAGTATGCGTTGCATACTAGCACATTATGAAGGACTTACCTTAAAACAAAGCCCACCTTCCAGGTCAACGATCTCTGGCTGTCTGTCTGGCAGAGCCGCAATGACGTCACTCCCGTGCATGCACGCAGGAGTCCCGAGCCATGGCACAGTGCTCTGAATGAACGGCATAGGTATGCCATTCCTTCAGAGCGCATGCACCAGCTGTCAAAAAGAGTGAATATCTCCTTAACGATGCAGGTTTAGGAGATATTCATTTTACCTACAGGTAAGTTTTACTATAAGCTCACCTGTAGGTAAAATGATTAAAAAAGAGTTTACTTCCACTTTATGGAACTGGACTGCCCACCAAGTTCTTGTTCCTCTGCACGTGGAGGTGCACTGGGGAAGCTTGCCAATGTCTCCGCCAAAAACTAGAGTACCGACACTGACAATCAATTGGTGGCCTTGGTGGTAAAAGCAATAATATAAGAAAATAAGTAGCTCCTGATGTCAGCACCTGTCTTCCACAGATATCATTTTGGAGTTTAGGCAATAAAACCTGGAAGCTGAATGGTTTCTATGCAGAGCTGCACCAGATTTTGCACTCTCCAGTTTTAGTAAATCTCCTCCAGTGAGTCCAGTTATGTCACATGAGCTTCTAGAACTGCTCAGAAGACCAAAGCCTTGTGTATAGAAGAAGATATTAATGTCATGGTTCAGCTCCTTCCAACATGGACACTGCAAAAATAATAGCTGGAATGTAGTTGGTTAGCTGTTCAGAAAATCTCAGATACTGTACTTTTTTCAGAATTTGGCTGAAATGTCAGTTGTTACTGGAATATGGTGTTATTGCATGATTGTTCAGATTTAACAGAAATCCCTATCATATCTACTTAGTCAATCTTCAGACCTCTGTGCAGTATGATCTTACTATTGCTGACAAAGGGAGTGGGTGCGGATAAATGCAGATGGAGGAATTGCAAATGAAATACATTATCACCTAGGTGGCACCTCAAATTTACGAATTCCTCAAAATATCTTCTTATTTCATATACTCTTGAAAACTTTATTTGGCTTCTTCAGTGAAAAAAAAGGGGGTCCGTGTAACCACTTCATCATTTGGTGAATCTTCAACACAATGCTCTAAGGCAGTGGTCTCCAAACTGTGGCCCGGGGGGCCGAATGTGGCCCTTTGCATACCTTTATCTGGCCATTGGGGCACTATTCCTCCCACTGATACGAGGTACTATTCTTCTCAGTGCCTTCAACAATGGAGCAATAATTCCTGCACTGACACCAAGAGTGGGGTACTATTCCTTCCACTGACACCAATGATGAGGCACTATTCCTCCCACTGACATCAACAGTGGGGCACCATTCCTCCTACTGACACCAATGATGAGGCACTATTCCCCCTAATGACACCAACAATGGGGCACAATTCCTCCCACTGACACCAATGATGAGGCGCTATTCCCCCTAATGACACAACAATGGGGCATCATTTCTCCCACTGACACCAAAGATGAGGCACTATTCCTTTCACCGACACCAATGGGAGACCGCTATTTCTCCCACTGACATCAGTAATGGAGCACTATTTCTTCCACTGACACCAATGATGAAGCACTAATATTTCCTCTAACACCAAAAATAGACTTTTTTTTTTCCCATGACACCAGGGCATTCTCTTCTCCCACTGGCCATGGTCCAGCCCCCCTAAAGACTGAAGCACAGTAAATTGGTCCTTGGATTAGAAAGTTTGGAAACCCCTGCTCTAAGGGAGTATGCAAGCGCATGCTTAACTCATTCCCTGATCTGTTGTTTCTCCTTCAGCACTTCACCAATTCCCCAGATACTATTATGGTCTAGCCATTTACATATAATGATATTTTATGAGTGCACCCTATTGGTTTGTTTACACTTGTGGTCAGGGGAGCAGTAAAAACAGGCAGTTGAACCACATTTTTCCCCTAACCCCCACCCCCCCCCTTCCCGACCAGGAGGCAGATGGGGTTGTACACATGCAATGCTGCTGTGGCAGAAATAAATCCCTCTGTCACATTTGGCAGTACTTTATTAAATACAACTGCCCTGTAACTGTGTGCAATGCATTGGTGTTGTGGAGCAGCATTTACAGCAGCCTTTCCCAACATTTTTATCCTAGAGGAACCCTTAAAATGATTATAAGATCTTGGGAAAACCCTTCAAAAAGCAATTTGGAAATACCACTTACATCTATGGCCAATGGTGGTCAGAATGTCACCTTTACAGACAGCTAAAAAGATCATTGGTATCATGCAGGCTCTGCCACGTGGAATTGGTCCTGGAACTATACAGGCACCATTAAACTGGAGGTAAATCAGCCCCAAGGAACCCCTAGCAACCTCTGCAGGAACACTAGGGTTCCATGGAAACTTGGTTGAGAATGGCTAATTTACAGGGTTAAAACAGGTGGTGAGGAGGCGAGGAAAAGCAATCCACTGCAGATACAATGCTGGAAAACGAATCACCGCAGATCCTATTTCAGATGAGTGCAAAGTCTGCCGGTTGTATAAACAAAGCCCGTTTCTCAATCTTTTCAACACAGAGTAACCCTTGAAATAACTTTCGGGAACCCCTGCTAAAAATTACTATATCTACAACTCAGGTCTTTTACTTTTTTGCCTTCAATTATCCCTTTAAAGGATCGTGTACTGCAGTTATTATGTTTATCAGAAAACAAGCAGTAGTTTCCATACACTGCACCGATGAAGGCCAAAAAACCTGAACCAGTTGCATGCAGTTTGAAATAAAAGGCCTTATAAAATGATGCTGTTTCTATACAATAAACCAGTGGCCTTGGATGTACAGTTGGCAGAAAGTAATGATTTGCATGGATCCTCCCACCATCCTCTAATGAAGAATTATCCCCTTAGCCCTATGTACAGTAATTATCCCTGTGTTGACACCTTCTGTTCTGAGAGCGCTCTGTTGTGCTTCACAATAGCTTAGCAGAAGGCTTTATGATTCTTTTGGCCCATCTCACCATTACCTTAACAATAACCATTACCAGGTTATGCCTGAGACTAAAAAAAAAAAAATAACATTCAAAAATCATTTAGAAAAGTATTATATATTAAAGTGATTGTAAAAGGCCTTTTGGCTAAGATCAAGTGTAGTATCTGTTCTTATCAGTGTCCAGTGGGGGTGCTACCGACCATTCTAGTTTACGGGGATGGTTGTTGTACAGTACCCTCACTGGTATGATGGGGGTCCGGAAGGCTAGTACCGGAGGGACAGAAACCAGGGAGCGCCATGATTCGTTCTGGGGCCTTGGGAGTAATTCCTCTGGGGAGACCGGAAAGACCCAGTTCCTCCTGGTTTGAGCATGCTACCTTGGTCTGGCCTGGGGCTGAGGAGGCAAAAAGTCCGCAAACTCAGTGCCCCCTGAGGAGACGCGCTCAGGGGTGTCACTAGTAACACTTGGGTGTGGGACCCCACGGTGTGAAGATGACACATGGCCACTGTTTTTACACTCTTTTTTGCACAGCGCCCTAAGGACCAGGTCTTTTGGCTAAGTCCAGGGCAATTTTTGCTACGGGCCTCAGGGCCTGGTCTGTGCACTATTAGGCACGGTACCACTTTTTTATTTTTATTCTATTTATTTATTCACTCCCACGTTTTGTCACTTTTTGCTTTCTTATGTGTGTGTTTTTCACGGATGGAGGGTGTGGGTCCTCGGGCCTTACCTGAAGTCTAGGGGGAGGATGTGTGGCCATACGGTTCCTTCCTCCCCTGATCCCTAGGGGGTTTTCTCTTCGGGAGAACCCCCTTGCCTAGTACTGGATGTCCGGCTTCGGCTGGGCATAAGGAACGGTGGTCCACCAGGCCTTTTGGCCAGGAGGACCAAATGGGAACCTTGTCCCTGTCAGGAGCTTCGTGCCCCGGGGGATCGGGTGAACGGTCCAGCCCTTTCGGGGGTAGGACAAACACACCCCTAAGTGCACGTTTTTCGTGTGTGTGTTTCTGCACTTGCACTTTTTTGCGGACACTTACGGGTTTTTTCGTTATAGTCTCACGTTTGCGGACTTAAAAAAAAAAAAAAAAAAAAAAAAAAAAAAGATTGTAAAGTCAGTTTGTTTGTTTGTTTGTTTTTTACAAAATAACAAACTTGCAATGGTTTTGCACAGAGAAGCTCCTATACTAATCTTCTTGGGTCCCCTGCTGGTTCCTCGCTCCTCCTCCCCTTTGCATAGTAGGCAGCTTCCTATAGGGGAATGCAAAGAAGAGGAGGAACCAGGAGCACCAGCAGGGGGCCCTAGGAGAGGAGGATTGGGGCTGCTGGACCCTGAGCTGTGTGTGTCTATGAAGTCATGCTCCATAGACTCACACAGCACGGCTTGGCCCCGTCCCATGCTTCCTCCTTATGACTTCCTGAGTTCCTGTGAGAAGAGTGGAGAGGGATGATTGCAGTTGGGCACAGGGCGGGATCCCTAACAGGTTCAGGTAAGTATTTTGGGGGGGGATAATTAGTGGGCTGTTTTTTACCTTAATACAGGGAATGCATTAAGGAAAAAAACACCCCGCCTTTAGAACCCCTTTTCGGCTGCATTCACACTTGAGCATTTTGTAGCTCCAAGCTCCAAAAAATCTCAAACCTAAAAAATCAATTGTTCTCTATGGTGCCTGTTCACGCCTGATTGCGCAAACAGGCACCATAGAGAACAATTGATTTTTTAAGTTTGAGAGTTTTTGGAGCTTCAAGCTACAAAACGCTCAAGTGTGAATGCAGCCTAATGTTTGTTGCTTTCAAATTAACCTAGCAGGTGGAGCCTTTTCACAAGTGTACCTGTGTATTCTTTGCTGCTCTGCTGCAAAAAGCCCCTTATTTACAGAACTTAGTAACTTAATGAAATGTACACAATTACAAATAAGATATGATCAACCTCCCTCACTGATGCTCGTTTTAGAATCCTGTATAGAGGTTTGATACGAGAGAGTCTGAAAGAAAACCGCCTCTGCAGTGTTCATCTATTACAAAACTATAATCCTCTGTCACACCAGTGTCATGGTTATATAATATATTCAGTGATTATTTGTACGTTGAAAAATTAAAACTTCATACACAGAGTAAAAAAGGTCTAAAACACCAGTTAAAAATGCATATATTTAAAAAAAAAAATAGACCCCAAGCCCTAAAATTTCCTTTTAATGTGTTCATTCAACCTGATATTTTCATTATAAGTGCAGTCTAGCAGTCTATCTCTACATTGGCCAGAATTCTCTGACAGAGATCTTGTAACCCATTACATTTGCTGGTGCAGCAGAGGTAGTCCCACTCACAGTTGCATTTTTGTATTGAAAAAAAAAATATGAATAAATGGGAACCCTTCATAATGACAATTTGGCATTCAAATGCAATTTCTTTTCCCAAAGCATCTGAAACAAACACTCACCAAGCACTTTATTAGGTACACCTGTTCAATTGCTGGGTAACATAAATTGCTAGTCAGCCAATCACATGACAGCAACTCATTGCTTTTAGGCATCTAGACAGGGTGAAGACGATTTGCTTACGTTTAAACCGAGCATCAGAATGGGGAAGAAAGGGGATTTAAGTGACTTTGAACATGGCATGGTTGTTGGTGACAGACGGGCTGGTCTGACAGGTATTTTAACCACTTGCCTACTGGGCACTTTTACCTTCTTCGTGCCCAGGCCAATTTTCAGCTTTCAGCGCTGTAACACTTTGAATGACAATGGCACAGACATGCAACACTGTACCCATTTGAAAATGTTATCATTTTTTTCACACAAATAGAGCTTTCTTTTGGTGGTATTTAATCACCACTGGGTGTTTTATTTTTTGCACTATAAACAAACAAATGCAAAAAAAAAAAAAAAAGTCTTACTTTGTTTCTATTATAAAATTTTGCAAACAGGTAATTTTTCTCCTTCACTGATGTGCGTGAATGAAGCTGTACTGATAGGCAGCACTGATGGGCTCTGATGAGATGGCATGGATAGGCAGCACTGATGGGTACTGATTGGCTGCACTGATGAGATGGCACAGATGAGGCAGCACTGGTGGGCATTGATGAGGAGGCACTGAGGATGCTACACTGATATGCAGCAATGATGGGCACTGATAGGTGGAACTGACTGGCACCGATAGGTGGCACTGATGGGAATCGATGACTGGTGGCACTTACTGACAGCACTGACTGGTGGCACTGCTGGGCGCAACTTCTGTGCAGCACTGATGGGTGGCACTGCTGGGCACTGATGGGTGGAACTGCTGGGCACTGATGGGTGGCACTGCTGGGCACTCTTCGGAGGCACTGCTGTGCACTGGTGGAAGGCACTGCTGGACACTGATCATCAGTGCCCTGATGATCGGTGCAGATATACTCTGTGTCATTTGCCAGTTATCGGCAGTACTTTCCTCACGCTGTGACAGCCGATAACCAGTAATTGTATTTACATTGTGATCTGCTGTGTCATTTGACATTGGCGTGGAATTGTTGTGTTCTGAGAGGATGTTATATGACGCTCTCCCAGAACATGACAACTGCGCTGTAGCTGTCATTCGACTATAGAGCGGTTGGCAAGAGGTTACAAAACTGCTGATCTAATGGAATTTTCACGCACAACCATGTCTAGGGTTTACACAGAATGGTCTGAAAAAGAAAAATATCCCGTGAGCGACAGTTGTGTAGACAAAAATGCCTCGTTGATGTCAGAAGTCAGAGGAGAATGGGCAGACTGGTTCAAGATGATAGAAAGGCAGCGGTAATTCAAACAACCACTCACTACATCCAAGGTATGCAAAATACCATCTTTGAATGCAGATGGGCTACAGCAGCAGAAGACGACATTGTGTGCCACTCCTGTCAGCTAAGAACAGGAAACGGAGGCTACAATTCTCACAGGCTTACCAAAATTGGACAATAGACGATTGGAAAAACATTGCCTGGTCTGATGAGTCTCGATTTCAGCTGCGACATTCAGACAGTAGGATCAGAATTAGGCGTAAACAACATGAAAGCATGGATCCATCCCACCATGTATCTGCGTGATGCTATCATGTCAATATGGACCAAAATCTCTGAGGAATGTTTCCAACACCTTGTTGAATCTATGCCAGGAAGAATTAAGGTAAAAGGGGGTCCAACCTGGTACTAGCAAGGTGTACTTAATAAAGTAGCCAGTGAGTGTATAAGAAAAGGGCTGCTGAAAATGGCAACCTCTACAGTAGTTGAAATATTAAGCCTCGTGCACACGATGAGAATATCGGACGGACGATCGCCGTTTTTTTTCGCCTGCTAGTCTCACATCGAAAATGAAACAGTTATTAGAGAAAATTCTACTATGAAAGGAAAGAATTTCGAAAGTGATGTCATGTATTGTATTAAATTTGTATTGTATTTTTGGACAACTACTGTTCTTGTCCCTTCGGATATTGTCACACAAATTGTCGTGATAGGCTCTCGAAAGCTGTATACTAACGATCCGATTATCGGATGATTGGTCCTCGTACAAAAATTTTCGGACAATATTCTTATAGTGTGTATGGGGCATTAGTTTTGGGCAGACCTGATCCTTTACCATGTCTACAATCTGTATATATGTATGTACATAACTCATAACTGACATGTAGTCTTTTAACCGGTCCACATTGCTTGTTTCTACTCACTAAATATCTCCGTTTAATGGATCTTAAAGGTTGGTTATATGGACGAGGCCTTTATGAAAAAGTAAATCAAACCATGAGTAAGACAGATGTAAACTGCACTTTCGATCTTGCTGTCAGTGTTAATGTGACGAACCCTCAGTACAATATCTCTTGGGATCTTATTGAAGGTTTCTATGTCCACCTGCTTGTGTGCACTTTTCTCCTTCTATTATAGTCCTGACTCCAGTGCACAGACTTCTGGCCTTTCTGATCTACTAACGGGAAATAAGAAATGGATGGGGGGTGGGGGGTGCTCTAACTGCTTGTTAGCAGTCCATGGGTTAAAAGCTTATTCCATTTCCTGAGCCAGGGGAATTGAGATGAAAGCTGGTTGTTCATTCAGAACCGGTAACAGAGCGTTCTCTGTACCCATTAATACCAAAGGGCCTCACAATGAACTGAAGCAGACACTGTATTTATTCAGATGTCTGCAATGACTTTTTGGAGCAATTTTAGCACTGTGATTTGTAGAATTCGGAGAGCAGCAATCACAGGCTAACAATACCTTACTTTTGCTTTCAGTCTATGGTGTCAGAAACCAAGTTGAAAGTTATTTGAAGTAAGTAGCTAAGACAGCACATTGTGAAAAGGAGGGGTAAAAGACAGCAATAGTATGATGGATGAATTATTGAAGGGAGTTTCTGGAATCACCATTTCAAAGTCATAAATATTTCATAGAAATATTACCGCCCATGTGTCTGCTTATAAATATAAAGCTAGTGTACTTGCATCCCATAAAAGGGAAAGCCTGGTGCCCTTGTTATTGCCTGCATACTGTAAGTCCTCATGCACACTGGGCGTTTTTACAGCGGCTGTTTTTGGCTTTTGACTTTTTTTTCTATAGCCAGTAAACTCCCCAGCATGTAATCCTATGTGTCCATGCACACATACACTGTAATCAGCGTTTTTTGTCTGGGACGTTTTTTGTCTGGAAAAAAAACCAGGACTAATGGGTTGCTAGAGGAGTTTTTTAGTCAGTTATAGCTTTATAAGCTCCTTTATAAGCTTCTTATAAAGAAAAACAAGCTTGAAAGTTTGTGATATCATGTACTGTATTTGTATTGTATTTTTGAATGACTACTGTACTGATTAAATGAAAAACATACAATCTGGTATCGTACGTGAACATTTTTCATGCTTGTCCCTTTGGTTGTACAACTGGGGGAATCAATGATGGAGAAGGATCTGGGAGTTATGGTAGATCACAAGCTTAATAATGGCATGCAATGCCAAGCTGTGGTTTTTAAAGCAAGAAAAATCCTCTCTTGTATTAAAAGAGGTAAAGACTCCAGAAAGAGTGATATCGTATTACCCCGGTACAAATCATTAGTAATACCTCATCTGGAATATGCAGTTCAGTTTTGGGCGCCAATTCACAAAAAGAACATTGAGAAACTGGAGAAAGTACAGAGAAGGGCAACCAAACTGATAAGAGACATGGAGGAGATCAGCTATGAGGAAAAGATTAGAGGAACTGAATTTGTTCTCTCTTGAGAAGAGGAGATTAAGGGGGGATATGATCAACATGTATAAATACATCAGTGGTTCATATAGTGAACTTGGTGTAGAGCTATTCACCCTGAGGTCATCACAGAGGACAAGGGGGCACTCTTTACATCTGGAGGAAAAGAAATGTAATCTCCAAACACGGAAAGGTTTCTTCACAGTGAGAGCTGTGAAAATGTGGAACAGACTCCCTCAAGAGTTGGTTCTGGCCAGCTCAGTGGATTGCTTCAAAAAAGGATTGGATTCTTTCTTAGATACACATAATATATCTGGATACTAACATTTATAGGTAAAGTTGATCCAGGGAATATCCGACTGCCTCTCGGGGGATCAGGAAGGAATTTTTTTCCCAGCAGGAACAAATTGGATCATGATTTGCTGGTTTTTTTTGCCTTCCTCTGGATCAACTGTGGGTATAGTATATATATATATATTTTTTTTATGGTTGAACTAGATGGTTCAGACAGACTAACTATGTAACTATGTTATTGTCGCATGTGCTGCTGTGATCGGCTCTCAAAATCTGTATACTAACAATCAGATTTTCGTATGATCTCCTCCTCGTCTGAACATTTTCGAACAATTTTCTTATTGTGTGTATGGGCCTTAGAGTTCATGTATAAGTTTCCCATAAAAATTGCCTGATATACAGTATGTGTGATAGTGCTGGACCAATAGAAGTGAAAGTTGGTTCCAAATGGATCTATGATTCAGTGTTTTTTTCTTCAAAGAAGCAGATCCACGGCTAGAATATAATGTGGCTGGACCCTGTTCAGATCCTAGGCTGCTAGTGACAAAGGAAGCGCTATCAGATGGTAAATTCACGGATGTGTAAGGAGGAGCACCTGATACAAAACTTCATCTCACTTGAAGAACTTTTTGAAACATAATAATAATAGCATGAGCTACAGACAACACGTTTCAGGGCAAAAAGCCTCTCCCTTCTTCAGAGCTTGAGCAGTCAATGTTATAATAGACTCACAACAAGGGATCCATGTTAAGAATTGATGAAGATGGATTACTTTAGTGCTGTTAGGAGACATTTGTCTTCATCAAGCCTTAACACAGGTCCCTTAGTGCATTCTGTCATGATTTTATTAACATCAGCTTCTCAAGCCCTGATGAATGGAGAGGCTTTTTCCTCCAAAACAAGTTGGATGTATCTGATGGCCTTACCCATTTGTAATCCTTTTAGTGAGATTACCATTTAGACCTGGTTCACACTAGTGTGATTTCCAATGCAATCGGAGCCGCACAGAATTGCATGACAATGGAAATCACATAGTTTTCAGTGGTGTCTGTGCACATCAATGTAACACATCACAGCACAATTTTGGAAAAGGTTCCTGTACTGCTTTGGTGCAATTCCAGTGCGATTTTGGCCCAATAGAATATGCAAACCACATCCAAACCTCAACATAACTGCACTGCAAATGAGATCAAAACTGGATTGCAGTAGTGTAAGCCTAGCTTTATAAAAGGCACTCCTCTGTACACACCCAGGAATAAAATAAAAGTTGGAACATGATTTGTTACTGTTGGTAACAACTTAAATTTGTATGCTTATTATTTTACTTAAGTATAATGAAACAGAAGTTTTCAACTGCACTTCTTTTCAGTGCAAGATATGGCCATTGATAAATATCATAGGACAACAGCAAATTCATCTGACTATAGTTTCCAGTAATGATAACTTAATCGGATATCTCTTTTGATATTACTCAGTAGTGATAGAAAGGTATATCTAAAATTAAGCAAACTATTTCCTGTTGTGCTTTATAAAAACAGAGAAAATACACTGCTCCAAAAAATTAAAGGAACATTTAAAGGACGTTGTCAGGCATGCATACAAGCACGTGGGGGCCATACAAACTACTGAGTACTATTTTGAGTTGTTGCTATTAAATTTCAGCAAAATGGCCTAGCCTGCTGCATAATTTTTTTCACTTTGATTTTGTCTTTGAATTCAGTCCTCTGTAGGCTGATCATTTTCATTTCCATCAAATGATGGGGCATCCTTACGTTCCTAACACAATACCCAGTCCATATCAGTATAGATATCCAGCATGATATCTTTCCCCATTGAGATCTGATGTATTTTCAAAGTGTTCCTTTAATTTTTTTAAGCAGTATATATATATATATATATATATATATATATATATATATTTATCCAGAGCGTATATGTTTCTTCAAGGTAGACACCATCCAAAAACATCTTTCTAGTTTTGTATAGAATTGTAACGCACACCACATACATTACAATCTGATGGTACAATCCTTTAGCTCCAACAACTATATAGGCCTGTTTAATTAGATACATCATGATTGGATAGTTTAGGAAGGTCCTCATATTGCATAGTTTGGAAAATTCTACAGTTGACCGTAGGGACAGATTGTAATGTGTTTGTTGCCCTAAGGCTTCATGCACACTGGTTTATTTTAAATGCCATTTCTCCTAACAGGAGAAAATCAGCATTAAAACTCACCTAAGCTGCATTGTTTCAAACCAGTTTAGGGGATTTAGCAGCATTTTGTGTTTGGGTGTTTATTTCATTTGCCAGAATTTTAATTTATTCCGGACATTGAAATAAATAAATACTGGAGTGTTAAACGCGCCTAGTGTTTAGGAACATTTGGCACTTTAAATGCCAGTAAACTCTTGTCCTGAATGCAGTTTCTGTGCTTTCAGAGAAATGCCAGTAAACTCAGCTGCCTGTAAACTCCTCTAGACAACTATGTTTCAGAACTTAGAACTTCAGAAAAAAAGGCTCAACTGTTCCTAATCGTTTCACAGCTGCAGTTTACAAGAGGCCTTACAGCAGCACACCAGATAAGTGGTTAGCACTTCCACCTGGCAGCAATAGGGTCATCATTTTGAATCCCAACCAGGGCAATACTTGCCTGGAGTTTCCATGTTCTCCCTGTGCCAGCATAGGTTTCCTTTGGGTACTTTTTTTCCTCTCACACTCCAAAGACATGCTGGTAAGCTAATTGACTCCTGTCTAATTGGCCCTAGTATGTGTATGTATGAATGTGAGTTAGGGACACCTTAGATTGTAAGCTCCTTGAGGGTAGGGACTGATGTGAATGTACATTATACACTATATTGCCAAAAGTAATGGGACACCTGCCTGTACACGCACATGAACTTTAATGGTATCCCAGTCTTAGTACGTAGGGTTCAATATTGAGTTGGCCCACCCTTTGCAGCTATAACAGCTTCAACTCTTCTGGGAAGGCTATCCACAAGGCTTAGGAGTGTGTTTATGGAAATGTTTGACCATTCTTCCAGAAGCACATTTGTGAGGTCAGGTACTGATGTTGGACTAGAAGGCCTGGCTCGCAGTCTCCACTCTAATTCACCCCAAAGGTGTTCTATCGGGTTGAGGTCAGGATACTGTGCAGGCCAGTCAAGTCCCTCCACCCCAAACTTGCTCATCCATGTTTTTATGGACTTTGCTTTGTGCACTGTTGAGCAGTCATGTTGGAACAGGAAGGGGCCATCTCCAAACTGTTCCCACAAAGTTGGGAGCATGAAATTGTCCAAAATGTCTTGGTATGCTGTAGCCTTAGGAGTTCCCTTCACTG
The DNA here is from genome assembly GCF_062004578.1 of Staurois parvus. Classification (NCBI taxonomy): domain Eukaryota; kingdom Metazoa; phylum Chordata; class Amphibia; order Anura; family Ranidae; genus Staurois; species Staurois parvus. The sequence goes on from NW_028317941.1 coordinate 5,336,825, forward strand.
GAACTGGGGGGGCCAAGCCCAACCCCTGAAAAACAACCTCACACCATAATAATCCCCCCTCTACCAAACTTTATACTTGGCACAATGCAGTCAGGCAAGTACTGTTCTCCTGGCAAACGTCCAAACCAAGACACGTCCATCAGATTGCCAGACAGAGAAGTGTGATTCCTCACTCCAGAGAACACGTCTCCACTACTCTAGAGTCCAGTGGTGGCGTACTTTACACCACTGCATCTGACGCTTTGCATTGCACTTGGTGATGTAAGGCTTGGATGCAGCTGCTCGGCCATGAAAACCCATTCCATGAAGCTCTCTGCGCACTGTTGTTGTGCTAAACTGAAGGACACGCAAAGTTTGGTGGTCTTCAGCTATTGACTCTGCAGACAGTTGGTGACATCTGCACACTGCGCTGACCCTGCTCTGTCATTTTACATGGCCTATGTGCTGTTGTTCCCAGTTGCTTCCACTTTGTTATAATAGCACTAACTGTTGACCATAGAATATTTACTAGCAAGGAAATTTCACAGATGGACTTATTACACAGGTGGCAACCTATCACGGTACTATGCTTGAATTTACTGAGCGCCTGAGAGTGACCCATTCTTTCACAAATGTTTGTAGAAGCAGCCTGCATGTCTAGGTGCTTGATTGTATACACCGGTGGCAATGGAGGTGATTGGAACACCTGAATCCAATGATTTGGAGGGGTGTCCCAATACTTTTGGCAATATAGTTTATATGTAACGAGCTGCATAAATTGTCGGCGCTTTATAAGTACCTGTAATAACAGAACTTCTGACACTTTTTATTGCTGTCTGTGTCCCCATTGAAGACATTTGTCATACTTCACTTGCTTCACAGAGGTATGACAGGAAGTGAGAGTATATCTCCTCAAATCAGGGGAAACCTCAGATTAGACATCTGTCCCCGCAATGGTCCCCGCTCAACTCCTCTTCTGGTGACAGTTGTACATTTTTACATTTCCCATCACTTTATCTCCTTGTATCAGCAGTAATCAAGATAGAAAAAAGGAGTGAATCTACTCAGAGGACTCTAAGATAACATTAAGAAGATTACACGCTACCCAAAAGTAAAAAAATAGGTTTTGGCTGGGATTTTATAATCTTTTTAAACAGAATGATATGAACACCGAGGTTAGCAAAAGTTTATGTAGAATTTTCACAATACAGTATTTATAACCCTCCAGTCGTAGGCTCTTCATACTGATTGGCTTGAAAAAATCTGACCTATCCAATCATTTTTTGTATTCTCATTTAAATCAATCCACAGAAATTGTAACTCAATAAATTGATGAGAAGGTGGGTGGGTGTTTGTACAGAGCGTCTCTTCCTGGGATAGTAATAGGCAAAAAAAAAAAAGTAAAAATGGACTTTATGTGGTGCTCAAGAATCCTCTACGCAACTTTATATTAAAAACCTACAGTGTTCTTTATTAGTGAAACATCATAGAAACATTGAAAATGTAAAAGAAGCTTCCTGTCTGGCTATCTCCTTGGAGCCCAAAATACAGAATGGAGCAGGCCAGATCTCATTTGGGGGTGCAGTAAAAAAAAATTCAGAGGGGCATACTGTTAACACTGTGTGTGAATCATTGACAGCCTGTCACAGATGCAGGGAACCAGCATTCCCTCGTTCACTTGGTGCTTCTGTACGACCCGGGAAGTAATGTCTGACTGGCAGTGCAGAAGCAATGCTGGGCTGAACAGGGAACACTAGTATGCATTAGCCTTTCATTAGACTACAATGAATTAAAAGAACATGTGCCCTGTATATGTCCCTACCAGCATCTTATTTTCCTCATCTGAGTGCCCTTTCTAATCAGCTGTCCTCATCAGATTGCCCGTTATATCAGATGCCCCAATCAGAGTGCCCCCTTACATCAATTGGCCCCCTCAGAGTGCCTCCTAAATCAACTGTCCCCATCAGAGTGCCCCCTTACATCAACTCTTCCCTTAACGTTACTAAACCCAGGATCCTTCATTCACTCTATCTGGTCTCCTACAGTACACAGAACATGGAAATGCAATTATTTTAGTAAATATAAACTGCTAAATATCTTTTCTCATCAGCAGTTAGAGCAGTCTTGTGACTTCTATCAGTGTCCAGCAGAGCACGTTAAAGCTTGTAGGAGTTTTCGTTTTGCTCTAGGAGCATGCAGAACCCTTGACCTCTGTCTGGACAGTGCTGATTGGTCCTGTGCTGATCGCATGCACTCTCCCAAGGAAAAAAAAAAACCTCTCTAGAAATACACACCAGACTGAGCATGTGCAGAGTGTCTTCACATGATATGTCTTATCAGGAGATAAGAGGGGGACACTGGAAGAAGGGGAGCATCAGAGAAGTCAGGATCAAACAGCATTTTTACACAATGCAGAGGATTAACCCCTTAGTGAGTATAACAAGCATGCTTTACTGCATTCATAGACTGATTTTACTGTTGTGGGTTTAGTAACAATATAAAGTGGTAGAAAAGTTAATGAGAAAACTAAACAAATGATCCCCCCTGCAGGTTTTAGCCATAATTTACTAGTATGCATTGCACACATTATGAGTGCTGCGCTCTGGCCGGCTCCTCAGCGCTTTTATGTCTTCCAGGTTTTGTATTTTCAGCCACTTGATTGACCAGGCTGGGGTGATGTCACTTCCGAGCATGTGTACAGGGCAGGGCCGACTGACAACTCATAGGGCCCCCGGGCAATAGCGGATCATGGGGCCCCTGTGTCCTTGCCCAAACTCAAAAAAGCCTATGGAAAAGGTACCAGGGGCATCTCCTGGGGCCCCCTACTGACCCCGGGCCCTCAAGCAGTGCCCGAGTTTCCAAATGGTCAGTCCGCCCCTGGTACAGGAGTCACATCGCTATGGCACAGAGAGCAGTCCATAAATGTGACCTGAGCTGTGCATGCAAGTGTACAATCCAAACGCACACGTTCCTGCGTTAAAAATGGCCGTGTGTATAAGTAGGTGCTGCAGCGACCGTCGGCTGGAACCGAACAGAATCGGCAAGGGAGAATGTCACCAGCACACCGAGGATCACTAATATGGGTCCAAAAGTTTTAACTCCCCTGGTGGTATTCCCGAGTGTAGCTCGGGGTAAAGTTTCAGTACCAGAAGCGGTAAACCTGAGCTACACTCTGGGTTACACTGCATTGCTCTGGGATCCCTCGAGCACTTACCTTGTAATATGGTCCTGCAATGCCCCCCCTGCAGCGTCCCTGGCCAGGTCCTCCGGCCAATGCCGGCATCTATCTTCTGAGTTCCGTTCCCTGTGAGCGTCGGGATGTACGAAGGGGGGAACCGCCGAGAATTTAAAATTTTAAATTTGACATTCACTCAATACACTAAAATCTGATAGTATTATATTACTATATCAAAGCATTTCACATACATTTTGTCCCTAGTGCTTTGTTCTGTGCCCTGCCTGCATTTTTACTGTTCTTTCTGCCTGAAACTGAGAAAAGTCCATGGCCTCCAAAAAGTGTCCCTTTAGGTCAAAAGCGGTTTCAGACCAGCTAGAGAACAGCGATAGTAAATTACAACCACTTGCAGAATTGAGTGATAATGATTTGTGGGGAAATTCATCATCAGACACTGAAAACGATTCTGCAACTAAGCTCAGTGATGTGCGAACTTAGCACTCTATTTCAAATTTCAGTATTTTTGGTTTGATTACATTATTGAATTACATTTATTATTATTATATTATTATTTGTTATGATTATTTATTATATTATAATTTATGATTTCGTGTTTCAAATTTTATCATACCCGGGATGTTTACTAGACTCTTGTTCGGACAGATTTCAGTGAGTTATTCCTAAGAATTACAGGCCTACAATAAAAAAAACAAACAACATATTTCCATTGAAAACAATGTAACGCTTTGAGCACAGAAATACTGACATAATCAGACCAACAGGGAGGTTAATGAACGATCACATTGTTTGCAGCTCAGCAAGGGAGAATGTCACCAGCACACCGAGGATCACCAATATGGGTCCAAAAGTTTTAATGAACGATCACATAGTTACAGCACGGCAACGTTTCGGAGCCTCGCAGGACCCCTTCATCAGGCATGTGACCAACACGTCACATGCCTGATGAAGGTGTCCTGCGAGAATCCGAAACGTTGCCTTGCTGTAACTATGTGATCGTTCATTAAAACTTTTGAACCCGTATTGGTGATCCTTGGTGTGCTGGTGACATTCTCCCTTGCTGAGCTGCACATGCACGGCTCAGATCACATTACTTGCTGTCAAACAGGGGGGGAGTTATGACAGAAGAGATCTCTATAGTCTTTTCTGTTATAAAAACCCTGACCGTCAGTGATTTTTCCATTTTAGACTTTACTAGCACTTTAAGAGTGCCCCTTTACATCAACTGTCCCCATCAGAGTGCCCCCTTCCATTAATTGTCCCCATCAGACTGGCTCATGGGTTGGTGCACTCTCATAGACCTGGGGGGACACAACTAAAATCTGGGGGGGGGCATGGCCCATCCCAGCACCCCCCTAGATCTGGGCCTGGAATGGAGAACAAGAAACTGAGTATATGAACATGATAATGATGTTTCAGTAATAAAGAATATTGTATGTTTTTAATAAAAAGTTGTCCACAGAAATAGCGATTATCACCTAAGCCAAAAGTGGCTGCGATAGGCGACAATCTTCAGTGTATGGGATTGGTAACACAAGCTGTTATTATTACCGTCAGCATACAAGCCAAGGTAATTGACCTTATATTTAACCTTGACATCATGGTCGTCATGTCTTCTCTGTGACTATATTCTGTATAAAAAAAAAAAATACAGTCAAGAATTCGTCTTTCCACTCAAACTATGCTTAGCATTTCTATAAACCAGCACGTAAGTAGGAGCTGTTTCTTGTGACGTTATGAAGTAACTGGAAAGTTTGTCTTTAAATACCCATCTAGAGAAGCAGACATTACGCAGAGATGTTGTCTGACTAGAAGGCAGAGGATATACAAGCCATGCCTTCAAGTGTTAACATGTTCCATTCCTGACAAGCACAGAGCTGCATGCTTGGTAAGGGAGATTACATTATGGCAAATCCCCCTGCGGAAAACTAATACTTCAATGAATGTGTATCTGTAGAGAAAATGAAACTGTATAGGACAGCAGGCAGCAGATATTCCATTTAAACTGGATAAATAATGATACAACAACACCAGGCTGGATAAAATAGGCCGCGACCATTTTATTATTGCTTTTAATGAAATATAACAAGTAAGCTCTTCCATAACTTTTATTTAAAAATATCCAAAGACTCAAAAACGGCTCAGCCACTACGGCTCAAGCCAGAATAATTGAATAACTTCAAATATCCATCATATGAATTCATATATAAACATAACTTTAATCATATCAAATTGAAAAGACAAAAACCAACCACTACAGTTCAAGTTTACTTAACCCCTTGGCGCCGGCGCCTCCCGGCCTTTTCAGGGTTCCAGAAGCTGGGAGGCGGGGTGGGGTTTTAGGGGCATGTGATCGCTGTGATTCGCTGTCACGGAGGTCACATGATCAGGAAAGGTCCCGATCGAAAGAGCAGATCGGGACCTTTCCATGAGTACCGAACGTGTGTGCTGGGAGAGTGCAGGGATGCACGCTCTCAGGACATATGTTTTTTTTAATAGAACACAAATGTGCGGCTGCTCGGTGTCTAGGCCCAGACGCCGGGAGGCCGCGCATTTGCGTTCAGCTGGCACCAAGAGGTTAAGCAACTGTCCCCCTTTAACTGCTTGCCCGCCGCCCTATAGCAGAAATACTGCCACAGGGCGGCACGGCTGTGCAAAATCACGTATATATACATGATCTTGCATTTCCGGGTAGGGGGTGCAGGTGCCCTACCCACGCCATCATTGACGGCTTCAGCTGTCGATCGCCGGGTCCTGGCTGGTGATTCCCCACCACCACCCAGCGATGGGCAAGTATCACTGACAGGGGAGAGGTCTGTATGTAAACAATACAGATCTCTCCCCTGTCAGCTCCAGCACATTGCTTTGTATTACTCTGCATAGCACAGACATGCAAAGCAATGTGCTTACACTGTAAAACACACACACTCCCAGATTGTAAACTCTAACATGCAGGGCCCTCTGTTTCCTCTTGTACCAAATTGTAATGTAACTGTAATGTCTGCCTTCATTTTGTAAAGCGCTGAGCAAACTGTTGGCGCTATATAAATCCTGTATAATAATAATAATAACACAGCACAAAGTAAAACAGCACACAGTTAACCCTTTGATCGCCCCAGATGTTAACCCCTTCCTGCCCAGTGCCCTTAGTACAGTGTCAGTGGTTTTTATTAGCACTGATCACTGTATTAGGGTTCATGTACACGGGGCTTTTGGAAAACTCTTCTGGACGATAGAAACTGACTGCTGGAAAACGTAGGTTAAAAAAGTCAGTTTAGCCACATTTGCATACCGCATTTATGTGCGTTTGTGTTCAGAAGTGTTTTTAAAAGATAACCTCAGGAGACCATCCCAAATGCCCAGAATGCACTGAAAAATAGTAAAACATTAACTATTTCAGACATTTTGAGAGAAATAGCGAGAGCAGAAGCAGAGAGAGCAGTATGTGTTGAGATTCCATGTCTTTTCTGGTTGTATTCACTATGGATCCCATCATGAGCATAATGCAGTGCGTTCTACCATTTTTTTCCTTCACACGAAACCTGGAACTGACTGTGCTGTGTACCAGGTCCATTTGAATACATGGAAAACGCTTTGCATGCATTTCTGATGATGAAAAAAGGCTCTGGACAGCATCTGGACATGGGACAGTTAAAAAACGCTTATAAACGCAGTTAACCGCTTTTACACACGTTTTCAAGCGTTTCAAACGCCAGTAAAATCTACTCTTGAACGCAAGTTTGGTGCATTCAAAAAAACTACTGTAAACTCAACTGCCTGTAAACGACTGTAAACAACTATGTGTACATGGACACAGGAAAACATTAGGGAGAGTTTAGGGGCTGCTGAAAAAAACACTGCACAGCTGCTGAATGTCAGTTTAGAAGTTGCAGTGTACATGAGCCCTAAGGGTCACTGGAGATGTCACTAATGCAGGCCATAGATGGGTCGAAAACCGTCCGTTTTTTAACAAAAAAACGAAAAATCAATCGTTCAATAGGCCGACGTTACCACCAACGGTAAAAAATCTTCTTCTCCTTCTTTTTCTTCTTCTTTCTTTTTTTCTTTTTCTTCTTCTTTCTTTTTCTTCTTCTTTTTCTTGCAGGTCACAGCTCATGCGCTGATTTTTTATCGGTAAAAAGATCGGCCAATTTGCCCATCATTGCCTCGAAAATCGGCCGATCTGCAAAATCGGCGGATTTTTTTCCAACTTTACCAATCAAAAAATGTGCCAAAATCCAGAAAAACGGCCAACCAATTAACCCATTAACAGTGCGAAAATCGGCCAATTTTTTTTTTCGGCCAAAAAATCAGCTGATTTTCGACCAATCTATGGCCTGCATAACAGTTAGTCAGTTCCCCTCCAGTGCCAGAATGCCTGCCACAGTCCAGCAGCCCCGCTATAAGTTGCTGATCACCGCCATTATTAGTATTAAAAAAAAAAATTCCAGTATATATTCCTCAGTTTCAGGCGCCTCAGAAGGCATATAGTCGGTGGTGCTTCCTCCCACCCTTCCGTGATGTCACGGCCATTTATTATGTGGTAGTGTCACCTTTAATGATTAACCACTTGCCCTCCAGAGGATTTACCCCCCTTCATAACCAGGTAATTCTCTGCGAAACAGCACTGCGTTATTTTAACTGACAATTGTGCGGTCATGCAACGCTGCACCCAAATGAAATTTGTGTCCTTTTTTCCCACAAATGGTGCTTTCTTTTGGTGGTATCTGCATCTTTTATTTTTTGGGCTATAAACAAAAAATACCCACAATTTTGAGGATTAAAACAATATTTTTAGACTTTCTGCTATTAATAAAATGTAAAAAATTGAATTATGTCATAAATTTAGGCCAAAATGTATTCTGCTACACATCTTTTCTAAAAAAAAAATCCCAATATGTGTAAATTAATTGGTTTACATGAAAGTTATAGCATCTACAAATGGTGATATATACTGGAATCTTTTTTTCTACTAGTAATGGCAACAATCAGCGACTTATAGCAGGACTGCTGCGGAAATTCCGACACTGGGGGGAACTAACTGTCACTGACATCCTTAGTGACACTGATACTGTGATCAGTGCTAATATAAAGCACTAAAACTGTACTAATGGCACTGGGCAGGAAGGGGTTAACATCTGGGGCAATCAAAGGGTTAACAGTGTGCTCTGTGTGTGTTTTACTGTGTGCTGTGTGTGTGTCAGCACATTGCTTTGTATTGCTCTGATATCAACAGCAATATAAAGCAGTGTGCTGGAGCAGACAGGGGAGAGATCTGTATAGTTTACATACAGGTCTCTCCTCCATTCATCAGGTTCATCAGGTGCCGGCGGGGAATCACTGGCCAAAACCCGGTGATCGACAGCTGGGGCAACCAATGGCAGAAATGCAAAATTATGTACATATACGAGATTTTGTGCAGTCGTACCGCCTTGTAGCAGTATTTCTGCTATAGGGCGGGGGGAAAGCAGTTATTTTCTTTTTTTTTTACATCTTTCGCTCTTGCAAGCTAGTGTGTGGTGACTGACTGAAAGCTTTACTCAGAGGATAGAGCCCTCAGCCACTTGTAAATACAAACAAGTAAGCTTGGGCAAAACAGGCTTACGTAAAGCGAAGTTCCACTCAAAAGTGGAAGCTCCGCTTATTTGGCTCCTCCCCCCCTCCAATGCTATATTTGGCACCTTTTGGGGGGAGCAGATACCTGGTTTTGACAGGTACCCGCTCCCACTTCCGGCTCAGTTTGCCACGGCAAAGTGAGCCGGAGGTTTGGACCCCTCCTTCCTCCCGCAGTTTTCTGGGAACTTTCACAGGTCCCAGGTGACTGCTGGACCAATCAGGAGGCACAGCGTGACTCGCACATGTGCAATGGGCACCAGTCTGTGAAGCCGCAAGCTGTCACAGCCTGGTGCCCACAGTAAAGATGCCGGTGCCATGGAGGACAGAAGGAGAGAAGGGACTGCGTGAGTGAGTACATCGCTGGACCACGGGACAGGTAAGGGCGTGTTTATTAAAAGTCAGCTGCTACAGGTTTTGAAGCTGCTGACTTTTAATAAACGCTAAAATGGCTGGAACTCCACTTTGACCATTGGAAGACCTTAAACATAGGAAATAATACCCTAAAAAACCTCAACAAAATGTCTAGGGCATATCTCATTATCTCATAAACAAAATATTCGCCCTCTGCCACAGCTCCCTCACCATTATTATTGGCAATCCCCAGCTGTCAAAATGACAGTTGGGAATTGCTATGTATTACACAGCAGAAGTAGTTGCCGAAATCCATTCCTTTGTAAAATTACACTTACAGATCGTTTGCAAGTGTCACAGAGTAAAACAGTGTAACAAAGGTATTTTTGCATGCCACCAATTAAAGAAACCATTTCAGAAAAAAAACAAAAAATAAAAACCATTTTTATTTATGCCCATTTTTAACCCTTAGTTATACAACTTCTTATTTTCCTTCTCTCTTATTTATTATTTTTCTACTTATTTTTTTTTAATTAAATTTGTTTACCATTAATATTTATTTTTTTTATTTTTTATTTGTTTTTTTTTCCAGTGTCACTTTTAAAAAATTTGCAAAATTTTTAAAAAAAGGTGCCTTTTTAACTTGCACATAACTTTGCCATGCCTTGTACAGAAACATAATTTTAGTGTCATTTTAAACAGGACAAATTTTAGAATATAATGTATACATTTTAGTTACAGTAAACCTACTTTTTTAAAACTAACACTGGTCACATTATTTATTATTATTATTATTATACAGGATTTATATAGCGCCAACAGTTTGTGCAGTGCTTTACAAAATGAAGGTAGACATAACAGTTACAATACAATTTGGTACAAGAGGAAACAGAGAGCCCTGCTCGGAGTTTACAATCTAAGAGAAGTGTTTATATCTATAGATTACCTAGAAAATAAAATATTTTTTTGCATATAAATGTTGCCAAAAAAAGCCTATTTTGTCTCCGTAAATAATGACAAAGTTATCACCAAATAAACAGGCCCATAGCAGAAATGTAAAAATTGCTTTGTTCCCCAAGCGGTATAAAGGTTTGAGAGCTGCAGTGGTTAAAGCTGCCCAAAAATGAGGGCTACTTTTACAGGGTTCCCTAACAGAGTGCTATGTGCCAGCAGTGTTCCAGGGGGTTGAATGGGCTCATTTTTCACACCATTCATAGTCATACAGTTAGATCAGTTTGATATTGTGTTTAAGAGTGATCCAACTATCTCTAGTCTGGGATGGCAATTTTCGTTTCCTTTTTAATCAGAAAGTTTATTTTTAAAGTTGAGCTTTAGGCAGACAGCAAAAACAATTAAAAATTTCTGAACAGTTTTACCTGCCAAAAATGTGCAACTCTGTTCAGTCAGCCTTGTGATTCACACATTCACTGTACAGCCAGGAAGAAGAATCAACTGTATCTCCTTGCAGCTGTGTCATCTGCCTTGTCACTAAACACTGAATCAGTAGCATGTTGATGATTATTCCTGGTCCACTAAGCAGGCTGGAGCAGAGCTGACAAGGCAAGCTGCAAATTCCTAATCATTCATTCAAAATACAGAAATGCTCTCTACCTAGATGTGGAGTGTGGCAGGAGTATGGTAATGATAAGATTGAATGAGTAGAATAACAAATCATTAGAAAGGTTGAACAAATAAATATGAAATTAAACAGCATATTTAGTTGAACTGTAAACTTCCAAGAAAATGTTAAAGTATTTCTCATAATTTTATTGATTTAAAATTCTGCTGTCAAGGCCGAATAATGATTTCAATGCACAGATAAGAATATTCTTCTGTCTTACCCCCGGTTCACATATCTGAGTTCCTGCGGTTCGCATTTTGCACGGGCACGAGAGCCCATTCATTTGAATGGACTCCCGTGCCCCGGGACACGCAGAGAAGAAGTCCCTGCACTTCTGAAAACGCAGCCCACACGGGAACCTCGGTTCTCAGTACGGCTGCGATTTCCAGTGCGGGAGGCGTGCCATTAGAATTATTGGCACTCGCCCGCGGGTCTGCATTCCTCTATGTGAGAGGCACCACCTGCACATATGTGAACCTAGCCTTAAAGCCATATGATTAAGACAATAAAGAGCAGAAGAATCCTAAAACCAGAAACTTGCTGTTCACTGAAGAAAGGAAATTACATAAACATTGATATATGCCAGGGATTTCCAAATGGCCCACGGGCCACATTTGGCCCACTATGAGGCTCCATGCACACTAGCGGTTTTTTTAACCTCCTAGCAGCTATTATCAGCATATTTTTTCCCCCTAGAAGCTAGTGTTATCCTATGTGCCCATACACATTACTTTAGGCTATTAGCATTTTTGAGCTTCAGCATCTAGCAGCAGAAAAAAATGTTTTTGTAGAGTTTATTGGAGTGTTTTTCCACCAGAAAAAAAAATGTTAAACGCTGCTAAACACTAATAAAAAGCTCCCAACAGATGTTTTCTAGCTTTTTTCCTTTTTTTTTGTACAATACTGTAAAAATGCTAATAAAACGCTTACACTTCTAAACGCTACTAAAAAAAACTATTACCAGCATTCTTTATTTAGCATTTTTGTAGCTTAAAAAAAAAACCTGCTAGTGTACATGAAGCCTGAGAATGTATTTAGGACTCTAGAGTCAGTGGTGTATCCACAGCCTGAGGATTTAAATAAGCTGGTCTCCACTTTTGATGGGGACCCTGATGAAAGGAGGGGGCTTTGATGGGGACCCTGTTGTAACAGGGAACTCTGATAACGATGAGGAGCTTTGAAGTAATGAGGGACTTCTAGTGTGATAGGGGACTCAGATGTGAAGGGGGGCTCTGATGTAATGGGGATGTTTCTGCTGTGAAAAGGGGGGTGGGGGGGACTTCTGATATTAAGTTATTTCTTTATTTATTTCATGTTATGCATTCATGTACAAAATTGATTTTCTTTTCCTGGCATGTGAAAATTTGTAAAATACATGTTGCCATATATGTCAAAATAGCATAAGGCTAACATTAATTCAAAAAAACATTATAGCATAATAGCTTAAAGCAGAGTTCCACTCACTCTGTAAAGAAAGAAGAGTCAGCAGCTACAAAAACTGTAGCTGCTGACTTTTAAAAAACAGCCACTCACCTGTCCCAAATCCCACGTTGCCCCTGCCGCAGCCCGTTTCACCGGCTGTCCTGTATTCTGGGTGCCGGCATCTTCAATGTGGGCACTCGGCTGTGACAGCTTGCGGCTTCACAGCTGGGTGCCCACTGCACATGCGCGAGTAGCTCTGCACTTCCTGAATGGCCCCGTTGTCTTCTGGGACCTGTCACGTGTCCTACAAGACTTCGGGAAAGGAGGGTAGGAGCACAACTTCCGTTTTTGATCTCCTAGGCGATCGCAGCAGAAGTAGGAGCGGGTACCTGTCAAATTCGGGTACCCATTCCCCCCCCCGCTCCCCTTGCCAATCCTTAATGGGGAGTGGTGGACCAATCTTTAAAGCGGAACTTCCCCTTTTGGGTGGAACTCCGCTTTAAGGCTAAGTCTATGCAGAGCGCTGAGAATCCTGGGAGTTGTAGTTTGAGATGGCAACCATAAAATGGGTTGAATAGACTCCTTACACTACAGATCCTAATAGGCACTGTGCAGGAGGAGGAATGAAGGGATGATTTTACTTAAACTGCCTGGGAAGGTTCTTCATCTTGGCACTGAGGGAGCTAGAGGGAGTACCTCTGTCTGGATATTGGCCCCACCTTCTACAACCAGAGGTCACCACAGCATCCCGGGGACTGGTGAGAGGTCTATTTGCCCATTGCTGATACTTCTAGCAGGGACTGAACTACAGAGAGCAGGATACCAAGTGTACCCAATTCGTATGCACCCATACTGCACTCTATACTGCACTTATTCCAAATCTAGACTGCACCTATACCAGGGGTAGGCAACCTGAGAGCCGCAGGACTACAAGTTCCATCATGCCTCTGCAAGTCATAGCTGTAACTGTCAGTTTTGTAATCTTTGCAATGCCTCATAGGAAATGTAGTTCCACAACAGCTAGAGAGCCGCAGGTTGCCTACCCCTGACCTATACCAACCCTATACCACATTATACTGAACATTTACTGGATCTAAACAACATTTACCTTGCACCTGTGCTGAGACTATACTGTACCTATACTATACCTATATAGCATGCAGATTAACCGGGACTGTAGTTAAATGCACCGGAGATTTTGAAGGGCCCCAATAATAGCCGGCAGATGAACATCCCAAAGGACTACCCCTCCCGTAATAATTATTATTTATTCATTTGTTCCCCTTTCCCCTCCACTACCATCCTCCTTTACTTTTGGACAGTGCATATCCAGTCGGTCTAGGACTAGCATCGCTGCCATCCCTCTGGCAGTATAATTACAGCACTCAGTAGATTAAACTTTACTACTGCCCACTGCTGCACTTCAGGTGGCCTTGCTGCTGTTTATGCTGATCTGGACGACAAATGTCATCTTATGTCTAGTCCTTACTGTTAAACATTTGTATGCTGAATTGTGTTATTATCATTGTTATCCATTTTATGCTTGCCTAGTTACCACTACTGAGTGACAACACTTTAAGTTTCCCTTTACTACCTGGTGTGGTGGCCTGTTTTCTTTGATAGCACTACTATTGGGCACTAAATATTACCTTCAGTGAGTTCCTTTACTATTGTATGTTTGTACATGTAACCTGATGTGTTAGAAAGGGTGAGGCAAAGAACAGACGATCCATTCTAATCAGCATCTCATACAGGGCAGCGCTACATATATAATACATATACTGTATGTTTGGAGACCCTTGATATATACTAGTAGAAAGCTGCTTGTATTGTTATAGTGGGTCAGATATCACACCAAAAATGATAGACAGATAGATAGATAGATAGATAGATAGATAGATAGACTAATGTAATGTAAGATAGATAGATAGATAGATAGATAGATAGATAGATAGATAGATAGATAGATTCGGTGGCGGAAATGTTTCGGCTGAGAACACCCCTTTCGGCCATCAGCCAATATGAAAAAAAACACCGATACAGGTGCTGAAAAAACCCTGCTGCCGCTGCAGCCCCTCACCCACTGCTGCTGCCTCCACCGCTCGGTAGTTCTCAGCCTTACCTGAGAAACCATAAAACGATCCCAGCGCTGGGCATAGAGATAAGTGAAGGAAAGATGGCCTCCATTCATCTCTATGCCCTTGGAGGACCGGAGCGATGTCACTTCCGGTTCCGGACATTTTTTTTTTAAAGCACTAAATCAATGCTTTTTGATCTAATGCTTTACATTGCAGAGGAGAAATGTGGGGTCTTAAAGAGGACCTGTCCATAAAGAGGACCTGTCACTAATTATTTCTATCACAAGGGATGCATGCATTCATTGTGATAAGAATAAAAGTGATTACAATTTTTTTTAAAGCGACAGTGCAAAAAACAAAACAAGAAAACATTAAATAAATTTTTTTTAAAAAGTTTAACGTGCCCCCATCCCCCCGTGCTTGCACTTAGTGGTAAATGCATACGTAGGCCAGAAATGTTTTAAGTATCACTCATGGAGATTTTTAAGTAGCGCAGTTTCACGCCATTCCGCGAGTGTGCACAATTTTAAAGCGTGACATGTTGGGTTTCTACTTACTCGCCGTAACATCCTCTTTCATATTGTACAAACAACTTGGGGTATATATTTTTTGGGGGTTTTTTTAATCAAAGTTTATTTTCTTCCAAAAAATATATATTCATTTTTATAAACTGTGCATTTCGGTTTCGGTTTTCAGCCAAGTGCATTTTGAATTTTCAGTTTCGGTTTCGGCACCACCCTTCTTAAATCTGAATTCCAATAAATGCAGTTATGTATTTATATTAAGAAAATGTTTAGGGTCCATCTAGATCAGCCTTTCTCAATCTATTTAACACAGAGGAACCCTTGAAATAATTTTTTGGTCTCGGGGAACCCCTGTTAAAAGTTACTGTATCTACAACTCATGATACATTAGTGTGATGGTCAGTGGGAAGAATGTTCCTTATACTTGTGGTCATTGAGAAGAATTACCCCCTTCTAGATAGCTAAAAATATCAGTGGTGTCAGTGGCAACATTTCTGAGAGGCAGATATTGCTCATTGCTCAAGGAACCCCTAGCAACCCCTGGAGGAACCCTAGGTTTCCATGTAACCCTGGTTGAGAAACCATGATATAGATCTATGCATGTGCAGAGGTATGGATTTTTGTAGCATTATGCTGATGCGTTGTCATGCATCAATTGCATTTCATTTGTGCACTGACTGCATTTTGATGTGTGCTGATACGTATTTTCAAAGCATTTTTGAATATACAGTAGAATATAAAATTGACCAAGGCTTGTTATAGCTGTTAACAATGCATCAGATGTGCATTATACATTCATTTTGATGTGCAGCAATTGACTTCTATGGGCCTCCCAATGCACTAAAACACAGAAAAAAACCCGATAGGTTGTATTTTTCAAAACACACTGCACTGTAGCACTATTTTATTATGGTGAGGTAGACACCTTTTTTTTAGCTTGTTGCAATGTATGCCTGAAATGCGACAATGTAAAGACCTCCAGTGTACTTTAAATGCAACTATTAACTGAATTTAACTTGATTTAGGTCTCTTCTAATCTTCTGTACCGTAGACAAGGAGAGGGAAGGGCATCACTGTGAGTCAATCAGGTGTGCTGTATGCACACATGTTGACAAAGGAACATGCCAACAGGAGGAGAGAGCAGAGAGGTAACCTTATCATTATTTTGCTCCTTCTTCACTGTCCAGTGAAAGACTTGTGGAGCTACTGTAGGTGACCTAGCTGTTTTGCTGAAATAAAGCAAGGAAATGTGAGATCATCATGGTGGCTGTGCTTTCTGGCAGGGTTATTTAAATCTAAGGACTGGTTAAAAATACAAATCATTTGTCAGATAAGGCAGCCGGCATGTATTTCATCTGTGTATTTAGCTGTTTACCTATAGTTCAGCTTTAACCACTAAGAGACTGATTTATTAAAACAAGGGAAATGAACATTAGTGCAAAAGTGGAGTCGTTGGCAATACCAACGAATCAGGACTTTGCTTGTATCTTATAAGAAAGTAAAACAAGAATTCTGATGATTCACTATGGGCAATAACACCACTCTTGTGCTTTTTTTTCTTATCAGTTCTGACATAGCTTGATTGTCAAACATCCAGCAAACATTTGCTATAAGCTGTGCTCTGACAGTAGGAAGATTTTGCTACAACAGTGGCATTCCCACAAGAAGGCGGCTTTAGTGTTGTTATGGTGTACTGTAAGTTTTAATTTTTTGAAGCGTTTTTGCGTGAAAAAATGCGTCTGGTATATCTGACCAGCAGTCACTTCCTGTACTCCGGGAAAATGGAGCCGTCTTATTGAAATCGCACCTTGCAGGCTATTTAAGTGGAGCCCGCACATGACGTTAGCAGTGGGCGTACCCTTGAAGACGTGCATGCACACGAAACGCGTAGGAAGGAGCCATACTTGCTGACGTCACCCTACCGCTGCCGAAGGTCAAAGCGGCGGCCATTTCGGTACTCTGTTTTTATCTTCTTTCCATATTTTGTTCCATGTGGATCATTTTCTTCATGCTGCAATAAAATACTGCACTATATACCATTTCTGGGCTCCTGTGGTGAGCTATTCTTCCTAGGAAAGGGTCCACCTTCATTTTTCCTGTGGCGGAGCAGTTCAAGTTAGAATCTTCTGACTGCTTTCTGGTTCCCTGATGTGATGTGCAAACATGCTATTTACCAGTAGCTTTCTGGCAGAGGTGGTAGATTCCCTCACTGGATCATTATCAGTTTTATCCTTTACTGTGATTGCTGTGCCTTCTAGTCCCACAGACACTAATACATTTTTATATATATTTTATGGACTACATTTATTTCACTTTATATGGTGCACTTGACCGTTTCACTTGATCTTATATAATTTGTTTAGAGCTGCACTTTTATACCATTACCTGGTAACTTGTGATGGTTAGGAATAGCAGCTATTGGGAGTTATTTACTAAAGCTACATGGTACAAAATCTGGTGCAGCTCTGCATGGAAACCAATCAAATTCCAGGTTTTACTGTCAAAGCTTAATTCAACGAGCTGAAGTTAGAAGCTGATTGGTTACCCTGCACAGCTGTACCAAATTCTGAGTGTTCCAGTTTTAGTAAATCTCCCCCTTTGCAGAGGTTTTCTTCAATATGACTAACCATAAATTCAGAAGCAATATAACATGAACAAAGTGCTCCATAAGGTTGTTAGCCTTGTGCATTTACATTGTGAACATGATGCTCTTGTTTGACCTCTGATATAGCTTTTATTGGCTTATAGCAGTCAGACTAATGGAGCCTTAATTATTAACGTTTCTTACATGAGAACAATGCATATTATTCACAATCTATCAGATATACTCTCTCTTTAACAGTATTTTCCACTACGAACTTGAATCTGCTTTACGTTGCTTATAAATAAATAATAACTGATAAATTAATAGAAGAGTCCTGTTTAGATGTCCTGTAGACCATTATGTGTCAGGAAGGTAAGAAAGGCTTATGTGGTCCTATGTTCAATTAACTTAAAGCTCTGTTACCAGTCTTGTGGGGACTGACAAAAAAAAAGCGTAGCAGAAGTGTTGAAATTCAGGCCTTTGATGGAGAAGATGCAAGCTCCCTTCAGCAATATGAAAAACTCTCAGCGCACTAATGGCTCGTATCCATGAGTCCATGAGTCCAAAATGTCCGTAGCTATATTACCGCTTAGGTGGCAGCCATCCCAGAGTAAGCCATCTCTGTAAGCATACTGTTTTGCTCTCTATATTATTATTATTATATAGCGCCAACAGTTTGCTCAGCGC
This sequence comes from Staurois parvus, assembly GCF_062004578.1. Lineage (NCBI taxonomy): Eukaryota > Metazoa > Chordata > Amphibia > Anura > Ranidae > Staurois > Staurois parvus. The sequence goes on from NW_028317941.1 coordinate 5,354,880, forward strand.
TTTACAATATAAAGGGAAACAATACAGCATCGATACAGTTCAATACAAGAGGGTTAGGATGGTCCTGCTCCTTGGAGCTTACAATCTAAGCTCCCTTCAGTGCCGCTCACATAACCAAAAGCCTAGACATTTGGCCATGTGCTCCCTGTGGGCAGCAATACATACTGTAGCTTTCAGTCAACATTTGTGCGCCGGTCTACTTAATAATACTTGGAGACATAAGATCATCTGATATGACCAGGGTGGATTTGATTTAAATCAAACTAATTTAAATCACGATTGAAATCATGATTTAAATCACTAGTCAGTAGGGCTTGATTTAAATCCTAGTTTTCTACATAGACTAATTCTTGCTGGTATAACTTTATTATGCAAGTAGATGAAGATTTTTAGAATAACAACTTTTCATATTAGTTTTTTTATCCCCAGTTTAATAAGTTAATCATTCATATTTGGACAACTTTTCTGTTGTACTTAGGAAGGAGAAAAATAATCATTACCTTAATAATAACAATTTAAATAGATTTATTCATCTGAAACAATAACATTACAGCATATGTTATTTGCTTAAACAAACATCCATGTTTGTTAACTAATTTGGCTAAACAAAATATATATATTTTAAGAAACTTAGACTGTCAGCCCCTTCCTCCTCACACTTAGGTGTCCGTTTATGAACCAGCGGTAATAGATCGCTGCTCAGTTCTCCGGCATTCTCGGAGAACACAGTTCTCCTGTGAATGCAGTTTATGAAGCAGTTCTCCGAACGAAGGGAGAACGGTCTCCAAACGCTGGAGAACGGTCTACAAACTCTGGAAAACGGCTCATTTTACTATAATCTCGTGAGATTACAGTAAAAGATCAGTTTACTAAACAGAGGTAAATTATCTCTGCTTAGTTTGCGGTCGCTCTGATTCTCCAGCTCTGGGCTGGAGAATCTGGAGGGAGAACACAGATCTCCAGTGAAGGGCTGACATGATCTCCTGAGTGTCATAAACTGTGAATGACCAGAGAATAGCTGAGATCCGTTGAATCGCAGCTATTCTCTGTGTCATAAACGGACACCTTAGTTTCACTTTCTTCTTGTGCAGATCTATTTCACTCCACACAATCAGAAAAATATTGTTTCTATTCTATTCACTGAACTTCTTGAAGCTTAGCACTGAAGGGGTTGATTCTGTATTCATAGATTTGTAGAAGTTAGGATTAAGGTCTTTTTCTTAACTCTGTTCATGTTATAACATTTTTGCTGTGAAGAAGAGGCATGTGATCTCCGCTGAGTCAAATTCAGTTTTGAGAACTGCAAAAGTAAACCAAGCATCTGTGATAAAATCTTGTAGGCAGAGAAACTGCCCAATAATCTTACAAAAACCTCTGGAAGAGCATGACATTGTGAATGGATTAATGGAATTTATTTACCAAAACAATTAAACATATACAGCCTTATTCTACATAATTAAAAAAACTAATCTTTATTTCATGATGGAATAACCTTTGGATGGTAATATATTTTCCTCAAAAAGCATTTTATTCAAAAAAATCTGATTTAAATAAAAAAAATCCAATTTAAATTTAAAAAATCTGATTTTTTGGATTTTTTTTTTAAAAATCATTGATTTTTATCCACCCTGGATATGACCAATTTGGGTTGGGTATTCAACCAAACATATGCCCATGGCCATTCCATGAGCTAAATAGATATCCTCTTGCAGGTTACTCACAAAGGAATCATTTATTGGATGATTGTGCTTCCCTGTGATAAGGCCAGCACCACAGGTGTCTTCTCGGTGCATAAAGGACAACTTCACTTTCTGTGACATTTTCATTTAAAGTTCCCACTTCAGTGTAACTCACAGAAAAAAAATGCTTACCTTCAGGCCCACTCTAGACATATTCACTGTGCTGTCATGCTAGGTGCTGCACGGTCTTTGCACCAAAAAGATCCCACCGGGTCCTGCACCTTCTGTGCAAGCATTCCATAGCCTCATTCCTTCCTAAAGCTTGTTCCACACTCCTTGAGCATACAGCCATTCAGAGGAGTAAGAACCAGCCATAAGAACAAAGGACGCAGTGCCAAGTGTGAAGTCTATAAAGAATACCTACACTTTTGTATAATTATCCTTTGAGTTACCACCAGCAACCTCCCCAGCATGTTCATGCTCCTGCCAGATCCACAGTGTTACCCTTTAAACATACACATACTCATACTAATGACAAATGCATGTAAATTTAAGCTGTGATCATTCAAATTGGTGATTTACTAATTGTCCTTTAGATCTTCTGACTATAATCTCAAGAATAAAGTACATTAATACTATAGTGGTTGATTTACTAAAACTGAAGAGTGCAAAATCTGGTGCAGCTCTGCATAGAAACCGATCAGCTTCCAGGTTTTTTTGTCAAAGCTTAAAGGATAAGTTCACCTTTTGGACAAAAATAATAAATGCACATTTTCTTTTGCAGATTTTGTCCAAAGGACCCTGGAAAGCATTGCACCAGTGATCAGTAAATTGCTGATGCCATGCAGGTCTCCAGCAGACCTGTCAGAATATCTGCTTGCCGTAGGGGATGTATGACCAAGCAGATATTCTGAAAGGAAGCTTGAATTAACTACCATGGCGCTCCACAGTGCCATGGTAGGTCATTGAAAACTACAAGCCGACAGCTGACGGGACTTGTAGAACTCTGTGAATGAGTGACGCAACCGTGTGGGCGGGACCCCGCACAGCTTCGCTGTTTTCAAATTTGGCAGATAGTATGAGGAGACTTCTCTCCATACTATCTGTCAGAGGGAGGGAGGGACGGGTGGACCATGTAATATGTTCCTAAAGGTAAACTTATCCTTTAATTATAATCTCTAAAAAATGCAGCGCTCAAATGAATAGGTCTCTTGTAAGATCATAAATCAAACATATATAAATATAAAATACAAATAAAGAGCGTTTATATAATAAACGCATGTGAGATGAGCTAGTGCTCAGTCCAGTATGAAAACCAATGTAAAATTATTTAGATTCTAAGAAGTGTTACACAAGGGTGCAAAATTGCATTGGAAGGCGCAACATGGTTTATCAGTGACAATCAAAAACTTCAAAATGGTGCAGATTTGTGTGTCAGGTGCATGTGGAAAAGAGGGTAGGTTGCACTAACCAGACAGCGCAAATTACAGCGCTTTTGAGTAATCAAGACCACTCCTGGCCATCATCACCCTGGAATAAAAGGGTACATTTGGCAACAAGTCTGCACACAGCCTCTCCTCCACTAACACTCTCCGGATCACAGGGAAGATTCCATTTCACTCTTACGCACCCAATGATAAGCACTTAAAGGGATCCACCTTAGTGGCTCAAAATAAATGAGCCAGAGAAGAAAGTGCTATCAAGTGCAGTAAGTTTATTAATTCAGCAGCAGAATCATAAATATGAACATAGTAAACTCACATCTGGACCATAGGAATGCAGCTATTGTGTACAGGAATGTAAACACAAATCCAAGATGGCCGCTGGCCTCCCTCGTGGCTCAGGCAGTCTAGTATCACTAGTATCAAGAGGTATAAATATTGATCGTCGCGCATGCGCAGAACCGCGGCATGACGCCATCTTGGTATTTATACCTCTTCACTGGCAATGGCAAGTTCCCTTTGAAAACATGCAAGTGCACGAAATGCATTAGGGAGGAGCCAAGCCAGTGATACTAAACTGCCTGAGCCACGGGGGAGGCCGGCGGCCATCTTGGATTTGTGTTTACATTCCTGTACACCATAGCTGCATTCCTATGGTCCAGATGTGAGTTTACTATGTTCATATTTATGATTCTGCTGCTGATTTAATAAACTTACTGCACTATATAGCACTTTCTTCTCTGGCTCATTTATTTTGAGCCACTAAGGTGGATCCCTTTAAGTGCTTATCATTGGGTGCGTAAGAGTGAAATGGAATCTTCCCTGTGATCCGGAGAGTGTTAGTGAAGAAGAGGCTGTGTGCAGACGTGTTGCCAGATGTACCCCGTTTATTCCAGGATGATGATGACCAGGAGTGGTCTTGATTACTCAAAAGCGCTGTAATTTGCGCTGTCTGGTTAGTGCAACTTACCCTCTTTTCCACATGCACCTGACGCACGGATCTGCACCATTTTGGAGTTTTTGATTGTCACTGATACACCATGCTGCGCCTTCCAACGCAATTTTGCACCCTTGTGTGACACTTCTTAGAATCTAAATTATTTTACATTGGTTTTCATACTGGACTGAGCACTAGCTCATCTCACATGCGTTTATATAAATGCTTTTTATTTGTGTTTTATATTTATATATTTGATTTATGCTCTTACAAGAGACTTATTCATTTCAGCACTGCATTTTTTAGAGATTATTGTTTAAAGGGTTGGAGGTTTAACCTTATATGCCAGCTGCTGTTTGCATATTTCTAGCGCTTGTTTATCATTTTATCGATTTTATCCTTTAATTGAACAAGCTGAAGTAAAGCAGGCCATACATGGGTCGAATTCTGAATGATTTTTCGATCAAAAATCGAAAACTGTGTTCGTTCTGTAATCTAATGGTGCCACCAATGATTTAAAAAATCGGTCATTTTTCCAGCATGCCCAAAATGGGGAGGAATCATGAAAATTGGCCGCTGCCATTGTCCCACTAACAAAGCGAAAATCGGCCAATTATTCTTAGGTCTGATTTTCGAACAAAAAATCGTTCAAAATTCAACCCATGTATGGCCGGCCTTAGAAGCTTATTGGCCACCATGCACAGCTGCACCAGATTTTGCACTCTCTAGTTTGAGCCCTGGTTCACACTGTGTGGGCTGGTTGCAGGTGCAGGAATCGTATCTGTTCCCACACCCACAACCAAATCACACTGCTCTTATGAGACGTACATCACTGCTATTTATTCTTAATGGCACCTCCATGAATCCTAGCATTTGCGGGCGTGGGAACCACACGGAAATCATATTGTCAAAAGTCAGACGCATTTTAAAAAGATGCATGCACCTTTTTTCTGTGGGAAATGCGAGCATAGCAGAAAATTCAAGTGAATGCGCTGCCGTGCCCAAGTAAATGCAGGCCGCACGGTCCGCAATAGTGTAAACCAGGGCTTAGTAAATCAACCCCTATGAATATACTGTATACAGCATCTTAGTTGTTATACAGTATATACTATCACAGTATATATAGAAAAACTAAGAGGGGTGAATATCTTGATAGGGTAATTATCTTATCTGAGCATTACTAGCAATAATATGTTACTATGCAGGTTCAGAAGGGCAAAAACTCAGGTTCATGTTTTTAGAGAGAGAGAGAGAGAGAGAGAGAGAGAGAGAGAGAGAGAGAGAGAGAGAGAGAGAGAGAGAGAGACTCAATCTCTTATGGGGTGACAACAATCTCCTAATAGTGCTTCTGCACTGTCACTATATCATATGCGCCCCTGGTGTGATATAAATGCAACTGGTGTGATTCCCCATAGCAACAAATCAGCTTCTATCTTTCACTTTTCACTTAACATGTACCGGTAGTTGAGACAAATTTTGTCTTAGATACATTTGAAAAGTTTGTCTTAATCTGGCCATAGCTGGTTCAAATTTGAACCTGCTGAACCAGCGGAGATTCAAACCATCTATGGGCAAACTGAATGTAATTAGTTATAAGACTTTGGTACAATCCGCCTGCCCAATTTTTCATGCGATTATTGCCAGCAGCTATAGCCGCTAGCAATAATCACTGTGTTTTCAAAGCAGGGATGGCGCCAAAGTCCCCCCTCTCCCCGGGCTTCCTGTCGGGAAAACACAATAGCTGCATGGGTAGGATTCCCCCATCAGCACTGACTGTGTTGATGGGGGAATTGAGTGACTTTCTTTCTTGCAGAAAAGAATATTGCATTGTCTATAACCTGCTTTTGACACACTGAATGTAGTCAGGATATGGCTGCAAAGAGGTTTGAGGAGATCGGCAGCACTAAGATACAAAAACAGTATTTAGAAGAATGAGTTTATGATACATAGTTATGTCAGCCAGTTAGGGTTTATGGTCCATTCATACCTTTCCAATGCAGTCACCCACGCTAGCATTTTGCAGTGCCATTCACTCTGAACGGGACCCCAATGCAGCTTCTAAACACATGTACTGTAGTGCACCACAATGTGCAGTAATACACTACTGTGCATTGTGGTGCACTGCGTTGCAAAAAAATTGTGCATATCCATTTTTTTTAATGCTTTGGTGTGTTGCCATCCCATTCGTTTGAATATGCTGCCTTAACACAATACGTTATTGTGTACAAAAAGCATGTTCACACATGTTCATTAATGGATTATACCAGGAATTCAAAGTCTGAATGGACCCTAAATATACAACCGATCATTAAACCATTGACAGAATGTTAATTTACTGGAGAAAAAAGTTACAAAATTACAAGGATGGGCAGAATTATCACTTTCCAGCAAATTAGGTGAGATATACCAATATATGAAGAGGTTCTGCAGTTGGGGAAGTGAGAAGCCTGGTGGCAGCATTTATAATGAACTACACTAACATAGCTGTCAGCATTCCAGAAAAAAATTTAGACAACACATTACTATGATGAAAAAAAATAGCAGTGCGATGCTTCTCCTTGCCTGGTGGGACATTCTGCAGAATATGGGGGTAACAGGAAAATTAGTAAAACGAGGGGACTGTCCTGCTGATCGCAATGCACTTGGCAACTGTTAAAAAAAAGAGTATGCAAAAAGGAAAGCTAGTTAGTAGTCCTGCTGAGATTTAGTAAAAGCTAGAATTTAGACTGTGGTTGCCTCAGTACTATGTTTTATAGATATTTAGGTTTATTTGATAAAGTATAATAATAATAAAGGTATAGGCCAGAACAGTATGCGATCCTTGTGCTGTATATTGAGATGTGTATGATGAATTAACCCTTCAAATATGCACAGGATTTTGTTTGTCAAGCCATGTGTAACCCTTCACAAGTATATTAAACGTATCTTCTTTAACATACTGTATATAGTGTTATATGGTTCAATAAATATCGTATACCTTTTTCTGCTACAAAACACGTTTTATAGTATTTATAGTTATAGCTATGCTCTAATGTCATTTTTCAGAACACATTCTATAAATTGAACTATAGACTAAGGTAGATTTATTACCCATCACAGTAATTTCTACACTACGAAAATTACAGCTAAAATCTGATTGGTAGTTACAGCAAACGTCCCCACTCATACAGACACAGGTTTTCTAAATCAGCACCAAAATAATGAGCAGGGTTGCTGATTTCAGCATCCCTTGCTTCAGCCTTTGGGACACTCCAAAACGTTGCTGTCATTTTTTATGATGGGATCACTGGCTAGTTTGACCAAGCACAGTCTATTTATGTATGTCACAAGAGAGCATGACTCTAACAGAGAACCACAATGCTATAATCTTGCAAATAAAGGTCTTGTTACTAGTGGAAGTGGGGGCAGAGCTGATAGGGGCCACTCTGATACACATCTAAACTGTAGGGTTAAACCGCGTCCTTAAAGCAGAAAGCCAAAGTGTTACAATATTCAAGCATAACATAATGACCAGTCAATAAATAAATCACAATGTAATAGTATTGTAACAACATGTACAATGAATAACAACATGTACCATCAAAATAAACACAGGTAGATGCAAAAATTAAACAAATAAAATGAATAGCTATATATACATGTTCTACTAAGCACTATTTGCATCGTAACCAAAAGCTCAGGAAAACTCCAAATAACTGAATGTCCTTTCATTTATTAATTAATGTATAAGTGTATTAAAATTATGGGGTTATAATGCCTCTAACAGTCATTCATACTTGTGGCATCATTCAAATATTAGGAGCTGTGTGTGTGATCATTGCCAAAGGTTTGGGGGGGGGGGGACATCATTCCACAGCCAGTGACTTCTCATCAGAACATCTATAAACACAAAGCAATTCTGGGGTCCAGGTATCAGATCAGCTAAGGGCTCATGTACACGGGGCATTTGGAAAACTCTTCTGAATGATGGAAACTGACTGCTAGAAAACATAGCTTTAGGGCTCATGTACACTGTCGTTGATAAACTCACGTTTAGGAGCTGTTCAGTGTTTTTTTTCAGCAGCCCCTGAACTCTCCCTAATGTTTTCTTGTGTGTCCATGTACACATCGTCGTTTACAGTCGTTTACAGGCAGTTGAGTTTACAGTAATTTTTTGGAATGCAGAAAACGTGCGTTCAGGAGTAGATTTTATCAGTGTTTCAAACGCCAAATGGTTGTAAAAGCGGCTAAATGCAGCTAACTGCGTTTATAAGCATTTGCGTTTGAATTTTGTTTTTTAACTCTTCCATTTCCAGATTCTGTCCAGAGCTTTTTTTCATCATGAAAAATACATGCAAAGCATTTTCCCGGTACTCAAATGAACCCGGTACACCATACTTTGAGGTTTCGCATAAAAGAAAATATGTTAGACACTGCTGCAATAATTTCTGCACAGAAATGAGCTGGAACACATCCAAACACCACAAAGAAAAAAAAGACAGCTAATCTCAACACATACTGCTCTCTCTGCTTCTGCTCTCTCTGCTTCTGCTCTCTCTATTTCTCTCAAAATGTCTGAAATAGTTAATTTTTTACTGTTTTTCAGTGCATTCTGGGCATTTTGGAAGGTCTCCTGAGGTTATCTTTAAAAACGCTTCTAAACACAAATGCTCATAAACGTGCATAACCACGTAATGCGGCTAAACATGTTTTTTAACCTACGTTTTCAGCAGTTTCCAATGTTCAGAAGTGTACCGTGTACATGGAGCCTAAAAAAAGTCAGTTTATCTGCGTTTGCATATGCGTGTTTATGTGCGTTTGCATTTAGAAGCGTTTTTAATAGATAGCCTCAGGAGACCTTCCAAAATGCCCAGAATGCACTGAAAAATAGTGAAATAGTGAGCAGAAGCAGAGAGAGCAGAATGTGTTGAGACGACCTGTCTTTTCTGGTTGTATTCACTATGGATCCCATCATGAGCATAATGCAGCACGTTCTACCATATATTTCTTCACGCAAAACCTGGAACTGACTGCGCTGGTGTACTCGGTCCATTTGAATATATGGAAAACGCTTTGATGATGAAAAAAGGCTCTGGACAGGATCTGGACATGGAACAGTTAAAAAATACTTCTAAACGCAAATGCTTATAAACGCGGTTAACTGCGTTTACATGCGCTTGGCGTTTGAAACGCCGGTAAAATCTACTCCTGGACGCACGTTTTGTGCTTTCAAAAAAATGACTGTAATCTCAACTGCCTGTAAATGACTGTAAACGACATAGTGTACATGGACACATAGGAAAACATTTGGGAGAGTTCAGGGGCTGCTGAAAATAACAGCTCCTGAATGTCAGTTTAGGAGCTGCAGTGTACATGAGCCCTAAGACACACGTTAGCAGTTCAGCTACTAAAAAAAAAAAAGAAATACTAACAGGATATATTTACTAATCTATTAACGTTTTCTTAAGGTTTCCTTTCTAAGGCACTTATTAGATCATCTTACTTTATAGTGTGGTAAAAGGTAAGTGCTACAAACAGGTATATAATATTCAAAATGGTTTGCTGTATAGCATAATGTAAATGGGAATGATTTATTATAACCACAGCAACCAAAGAGCAATAACTTTCCATCTGCTTAGTGTAGACCAGCCTTTCCCAACATTTTTAACAAGGAGGAACCCTAGCAATAATGTTCTTGCCTCAAGGACCATATGCTAACAATTACTATATCTACAGCTCATGGTACATTGCCACGATGGTCAGTGGGAACAATGCTCCTTACATTTGTGGTCAGTGGGAAGAATCTCTCTCATGCAGATAGCTTAAAAGACCATACACATCAGTGGGAACATAAGTGAGAGGCAGAAGTTACTCATTGATAAAAGAACCCCCATCAATCTCTGGAGGAACCCTAGGCTTCCATAAAGCCCTAGTTGAGAAACGCTGGTTTAAACAGTTAAAGAAATTGTCCTGTGATTGCTTCTGTCGGTGACTGCATACCTTTGCACAGAACTCAAACTTTAACACAAAGGAACCCTAAAATAATATTTTTGTCCCAAGGAACCCCTGCTAATGTTTACTATATCTACAGCTCATGGGTCATTATTATGATGTTCAGTAGGAAGAATGTTCCATGCATTTGTGGTCAGTGAGAAACATCTTCCTAATACAGACAGCTAAAATGATAGTTTAAGTCAGTGGGATCTTATCTAAATGGCAGATGCTACTCATTGATCGAGGAACCCCCAGCAACCTCTAGAGGAATCCTAAGCTTCCACAAAACCATGGCTGAGAAAGCCTAGTGTGTAACGTTACAGAGGTTTACTTTTGGTTGCTTCTACCTTTGCTCAGAGTCTTTCTCAACCTTTTTAACACAGAGGAACCCTTAAAATAACATTTGTGTCTCAGGGAACCCGATAATTTTTACTATATCTTCAGCTCATGGTACATTATCATGATGGTCAATGGGAAGAATGGTCCATGCATTTGTGGTTGGTGGGAAGAATCTTCCTAACACAGATAGCTAAAATGATAATTTAAGTCAGTGGGATCTTATCTAAGAGACAGAAGTTACTCATTGATATAAGGAACCCCCTGCAACCTCTTGAGGAGACCCTAGGCTTCCACAAGATCCTGGTTGAGAAAGGCTGGTTTGTAAAGCTATAGAAGTTTAGATGTGGTTGCTTCTACCTTTGCTCAGAGCTTTTCTCAACTATATTAACACAGAGGAACCCTTAATATAACATTTCAGGGAACTCAGGGCACCTAGCTAATTTACTAGATCTACAGCTCATGGTACATTACCATGATGGTCAATGAGAAGAATGCTCCTTACACTTGTGGTTTCTAGAAAGAATCCCCCTCATACAGATAGCTAAAAGAAACATTTACATCAGTGGGTATTTATCTGAGAGGAAGTTACTCATTGACCAAGGAATCGCCAGCTACCTTCTGCAGATCCCTGGTTGAGAAAGGCTGGTGTAGACAGTTGCGATGACCTGTGATTGTTTCTGTTGGTCAAAGCACACCTTTGCACAGATTACATTGAAGCAGCATTTCTCAACCTGTTTACCCCAGAGGAACCCTTGAAATAATTTTCATGTCACAGGGAACCCCTGGATTGGTTCACTGGAGGTCATTAGAAAAGTGCCCACTGCATTGATGGTCACTCAGAAAAATGCCCCCCTTAGTATGGTGGTTAGAATTAGAGATGAGCGAATCGAAGTATCCGAAGTGGAATTCGAGTCGAATATCGGAAAAATTTCGATTCGTGCCGAATCCGAAAAACAGCCTAATTCGGACGCGCGAATCGAAATTTTTCCGAAAATGGCGGCTGACATGTGCGGCGACGGAGCGGGGATGTCGGGGAAGGCGCGCAGACAAGGCGCGCTGCCCCATAATGCATTCCTCAACGACATGTGATCGCATCAGCCAATCAGCAGCCAGCCAGCCAGCACTGTGTAATGGTCGAGGTATATATAGCGGCCATTTTGGAAATCTTCATTTGCCTGCAGTCATTGAACAGAGGCAGACCGCTCTGTACTAGGGACAGGGACAGAGTTAGGGCCACAGAAACGAGAATTGGGGACAGAGAGAAGTTACTTAGGGACAGAGAACCATTACTCAGGGACACAGACTTGTTAATGAGGGCCACAGAATCGTTATTTAGGGACAAAGAAACGCTAGTTAGGGCCACAGAATTCATACTCAGGGACAGACAGAATTGTTACTCAGTGCCAGAGAATTGTTACTTAGGGCCACAGAAACGTTATTAGGGCCACAGAATTTTTACTCAGGGACAGACAGAATTGTTACTGAGTGCCAGAGAATTGTTACTCAGGGACAGACAGAATTGTTACTGAGTGCCAGAGAATTCTTACTCAGGGCCACAGAATTCATTCTCAGGGACAGACAGAATTGTTACTCAGGGACAGACAGAATTGTTACTGAGTGCCAGAGAATTGTTACTCAGGGACAGACAGAATTGTTACTGAGTGCCAGAGAATTGTTACTCAGGGACAGACAGAATTGTTACTGAGTGCCAGAGAATTGTTACTCAGGGACAGACAGAATTGTTACTGAGTGCCAGAGAATTGTTACTCTCACAGACACAAAATTGTTACTTGCACAGACACAGAATTGTTACTTGCACAGACACACAATTGTTACTCAGGGCCACAGAATTCATACTCAGGGACAGACAGAATTGTTACTGAGTGCCAGAGAATTCTTACTCAGGGCCACAGAATTCATACTCAGGGACAGACAGAATTGTTACTCAGGGACAGACAGAATTGTTACTGAGTGCCAGAGAATTGTTACTCAGGGACAGACAGAATTGTTACTGAGTGCCAGAGAATTCTTACTCAGGGACAGACAGAATTGTTACTGAGTGCCAGAGAATTGTTACTCTCACAGACACAAAATTGTTACTTGCACAGACACAGAATTGTTACTCGCACAGAGACAGAATTGTTACTCAGGGCCACAGAATTCATACTCAGGGACAGACAGAATTGTTACTGAGTGCCAGAGAATTGTTACTCAGGGACAGACAGAATTGTTACTGAGTGCCAGAGAATTGTTACTCTCACAGACACAAAATTGTTACTTGCACAGACACAGAATTGTTACTTGCACAGACACACAATTGTTACTCAGGGCCACAGAATTCATACTCAGGGACAGACAGAATTGTTACTGAGTGCCAGAGAATTCTTACTCAGGGCCACAGAATTCATACTCAGGGACAGACAGAATTGTTACTCAGGGACAGACAGAATTGTTACTGAGTGCCAGAGAATTGTTACTCAGGGACAGACAGAATTGTTACTGAGTGCCAGAGAATTGTTACTCTCACAGACACAAAATTGTTACTTGCACAGACACAGAATTGTTACTTGCACAGACACACAATTGTTACTCAGGGCCACAGAATTCATACTCAGGGACAGACAGAATTGTTACTGAGTGCCAGAGAATTGTTACTCAGGGACAGACAGAATTGTTACTGAGTGCCAGAGAATTCTTACTCAGGGCCACAGAATTCATTCTCAGGGACAGACAGAATTGTTACTCAGGGACAGACAGAATTGTTACTGAGTGCCAGAGAATTGTTACTCAGGGACAGACAGAATTGTTACTGAGTGCCAGAGAATTGTTACTCAGGGACAGACAGAATTGTTACTGAGTGCCAGAGAATTGTTACTCAGGGACAGACAGAATTGTTACTGAGTGCCAGAGAATTGTTACTCTCACAGACACAAAATTGTTACTTGCACAGACACAGAATTGTTACTTGCACAGACACACAATTGTTACTCAGGGCCACAGAATTCATACTCAGGGACAGACAGAATTGTTACTGAGTGCCAGAGAATTCTTACTCAGGGCCACAGAATTCATACTCAGGGACAGACAGAATTGTTACTCAGGGACAGACAGAATTGTTACTGAGTGCCAGAGAATTGTTACTCAGGGACAGACAGAATTGTTACTGAGTGCCAGAGAATTCTTACTCAGGGACAGACAGAATTGTTACTGAGTGCCAGAGAATTGTTACTCTCACAGACACAAAATTGTTACTTGCACAGACACAGAATTGTTACTCGCACAGAGACAGAATTGTTACTCGCACAGAGACAGAATTGTTACTCAGGGCCACAGAATTCATACTCAGGGACAGACAGAATTGTTACTGAGTGCCAGAGAATTGTTACTCAGGGACAGACAGAATTGTTACTGAGTGCCAGAGAATTGTTACTCTCACAGACACAAAATTGTTACTTGCACAGACACAGAATTGTTACTTGCACAGACACACAATTGTTACTCAGGGCCACAGAATTCATACTCAGGGACAGACAGAATTGTTACTGAGTGCCAGAGAATTCTTACTCAGGGCCACAGAATTCATACTCAGGGACAGACAGAATTGTTACTCAGGGACAGACAGAATTGTTACTGAGTGCCAGAGAATTGTTACTCAGGGACAGACAGAATTGTTACTGAGTGCCAGAGAATTGTTACTCTCACAGACACAAAATTGTTACTTGCACAGACACAGAATTGTTACTTGCACAGACACACAATTGTTACTCAGGGCCACAGAATTCATACTCAGGGACAGACAGAATTGTTACTGAGTGCCAGAGAATTGTTACTCAGGGACAGACAGAATTGTTACTGAGTGCCAGAGAATTGTTACTCTCACAGACACAAAATTGTTACTTGCACAGACACAGAATTGTTACTCGCACAGAGACAGAATTGTTACTCAGGGCCACAGAATTCATACTCAGGGACAGACAGAATTGTTACTGAGTGCCAGAGAATTGTTACTCAGGGAAGACAGAATTGTTACTGAGTGCCAGAGAATTGTTACTCAGGGACAGACAGAATTGTTACTGAGTGCCAGGGAATTGTTACTCTCACAGACACAAAATTGTTACTTGCACAGACACAGAATTGTTACTCGCACAGAGACAGAATTGTTACTCAGGGCCACAGAATTCATACTCAGGGACAGACAGAATTGTTACTGAGTGCCAGAGAATTGTTACTCAGGGACAGACAGAATTGTTACTGAGTGCCAGAGAATTGTTACTCTCACAGACACAAAATTGTTACTTGCACAGACACAGAATTGTTACTTGCACAGACACACAATTGTTACTGAGTGCCAGAGAATTGTTACTCAGGGACAGACAGAATTGTTACTGAGTGCCAGAGAATTGTTACTCAGGGACAGTCAGAATTGTTACTGAGTGCCAGAGAATTGTTACTCAGGGACAGACAGAATTGTTACTGAGTGCCAGAGAATTGTTACTCGCACAGACACAAAATTGTTACTTGCACAGACACAAAATTGTTACTTGCACAGACACAGAATTGTTACTCGCGCAGACACAGAATTGTTACTCAGGGCCACAGAATTCATACTCAGGGACAGACAGAATTGTTACTGAGTGCCAGAGAATTGTTACTCAGGGACAGACAGAATTGTTACTGAGTGCCAGAGAATTGTTACTCAGGGACAGACAGAATTGTTACTGAGTGCCAGAGAATTGTTACTCAGGGACAGACAGAATTGTTACTGAGTGCCAGAGAATTGTTACTCGCACAGACACAAAATTGTTACTTGCACAGACACAGAATTGTTACTCGCACAGACACAGAATTGTTACTCGCACAGACACAGAATTGTTACTCAGGGCCACAGAATTCATACTCAGGGACAGACAGAATTGTTACTGAGTGCCAGAGAATTGTTACTCAGGGACACCTAATCGTTGAATTAAATAGTATGTCAGACAACATGCAGAGGAGTGGCAGAGGAGGCAATGTTTTAGGAGCGAGCAGACGTGGCAGCAGAGGAAGGGGTCGAGGCAGCAGTATTCGCAGCCAGAGGCCAGTGCTCCCGGTGTCATCCAGCGGTCGTGTCTCCACCGACAACCCTGCCGTCATTGATTGGTTGGCTCGGTCGTCTTCCTCTTCCCAGGTCACCTCTGACACCTACAGCCAACGGTCGGTGGGTACGTCAGACACAACCGTTAGTTGGCATGGCCCGGGACCAAGCCCACTGAAATCACGTGTCCTCTACCTGCCCCTGTCCTTTGCTGTTCCCTCACCAAGCGAAGTATCGCATGCTGTGGGCTCAGCCCCACTGTACAGTGAGGAAGAGCTAACAGAGGGCGGTCAGGAACGGGGGGAGACATCGGCCTTTTCAGCAGCCAAGCGAACAAGTACTGGCGAGGAGAGTGGCTCGGTAGCCGGTCTAGAGACAGGTCTGTCTCCTGACCCAGACGCAGCCGAGGGGGCTAGTAGTGAGGCGGAGACCCTACTTGATGATGAGGAGGTTGATCGCACTTGGCAGCCTCGTCGTCATCAGGCAATTTCTTCCGCATCATCAGGAGAAGAGGGTGGCAGCTTGGCAGCGAGCAAAACAGTCGGTGGGTTGCCCAGGAGACAGCAGCAGGGTCGCATCAGTGTCAGTGGAGCCAAACGTCCACGGAGTAGAGCACCAGCTCCACTGCAGCCTACCACCACGGCCAGTAGTGGTGCCGGTGCGCACGGAGGAAGTAGCAGTCAGCCAGTGAAGAGTAGCGGGGGCAAAGTTTCCTACTCGGTGGTGTGGCAATTTTTCCTCAAGCCGCCCGAGGAAGTAAACGTAGCCGTATGTCGACTATGTGGCCAGAAATGCAAGCGTGGCCAGGGGGCCCATGTTGGGACTACAGCGTTGCGTCAGCATATGCAGCGTCACCATTCGGTGGCCTGGGAAAACCGTGATAAACATACGGCGGTTCTGCCTGCCCCAGCCCCCGCTCCATCACCCGCTCCGTTACTTGCTCCGTCACCCGACGTCGTCAATCGCCCTCTATCAGCCAGTCAAGGCTCCAACACCTCTGCTGAGGGGAGTTGTCGCTCATTGGCATCTTCCGCTCGTTCAGATGCTCCTTCTCCTGCTACTCCTCTTCTCGGATTCCGTCAACAGTCTTTCTTGGAATCCGTATCCAAGAGACAACAGTTTGCGAGCACGCACCCGACGGTGCAAAAGCTGAACGTCCTCCTGTCCAAGTTGCTGGTGCTGCAGTCCCTCCCTTTCCAACTGGTGGACTCAGCACCTTTCCGAGAAATGATGGCTTGTGCCGCGCCGCGGTGGAGAGTGCCAAGCCGTCATTTCTTTGCCCAAAAGGCAGTGCCAGCCCTGCATTCACATGTAGAAGAGATGGTGGGCCAGTCTTTGAGCATGTCGGTCTCTGCCAAAGTGCACGGCAGCGCCGACGTGTGGAGCTGTAACTACGGTCAGGGACAGTACATGTCATTTACGGCCCACTGGGTGAACGTGGTGCCGGCACAGCCGCACCAGCAACTTGGACAGGTCACGACGCTTTTGCCTCCACGTTTGCACGTCCTTGGTCCAGCAAGCATGTCCGCCTCTACCACCTCTTTTTCCGCCGTGTCCTCAGCCGCCACCCCCGTGCCAAGTCCCATTACCCGACCGGCATATCACATGTGCAGGGCGCAACGGTGTCACGCTGTGCTGCACCTGGTATGCCTTGGCGAACGTAGTCACACAGGGGAGGAACTGCTGAGTGTAATGAACAGAGAAATCGACAGATGGCTGTCTCCGCGCAAACTAAAAATCGGAACCATGTTGACTGACAACGGAAAGAACATGGTGTCTGCTCTGCGTCAAGGAAGGTTGTGCCATGCGCCATGCATGGCTCACGTGTTCAATCTGGTTGTCAAGCGGTTCCTAAAATCCACCATCCCACTGCAAGACATCCTTAAAATGTCACGTAAACTGTGCATGCATTTCAGCCATTCCTACACCGCAAAGAACACCCTCATTGAGCTGCAGCGGCAGAACGGAATTCCACAGCATCGCCTGATCTGCGACGTTGCAACAAGGTGGAATTCAACCCTACACATGTTAGACCGCCTTTACGAGCAGCGAAAGGCCATCACCGATTTCCTGATGTTACAAGCGGATAAAGGTACTCCCCTGTGTAACTTCGATGTCAGCCATTGGCAGCTCATGCGTGACACCTGCCGCTTGCTCAGGCCCTTTGAGGAGGCCACGCTATTCGTGAGTCGGCAGGACTATGGGATGAACGACGTCATTCCTCTGTTGCACGTCCTGGAACAAATGCTGTTAACAATGGCTGGTCAGGGTGCGGTAGACGTGGCGCACAGATCTCAACGCCACATGACCCCTGTGGGGGCAGGACAGGAAGAAGAGGAGGAGGTAGAGGAGGACATTTGTGCTCAGGAATTATTGAGTGAAATGGGTGGTTTTTCCACTCAGCGGACAGGAGTGGAGGAGCAGGAGCATCTGGTAGAGGAGGAGGAAGAGGAGACAGAGGACCTAGACGCACCGTGGCAGTATGCTGTGGAGATGGAGGCAGGGAGTCCCTCGCATTCCTTGGCACAAATGGCCCATAGCATGCTCGGTTGCTTGCGTAGCGACAGCCGAATAATAACCATCAGACAGAGGGATGACTTTTGGCTGTCCACCTTGTTGGACCCTCGCTACCGTTCAAAAATGGTGGCCTTTTTCACACCTGCTGAGAGGGAGGCCAAAATAACGTACTATAAAAAACACCTATGTAGTCAGCTGGTCTCTGCCTGTCTGCGCCAACGTCCATCCTCAGACACTGTGGGCCCTGTGCGCTCGTGTTCCGCTGCCATGGCAGCAGGGGAGGGGTGGGGTGGTAGGAGCAGTGGCAGCTCCACCAGCAGCGGCTGCCTCAGTCTGCAGTCGATGATGAGTAGCTTTCTTCACCAGCGCAGTGAGGAAACTACTAACCAGCCGCAGCAGCAGCAGCAGCATCAGGTGGACCTGGAGCAGGACCTCAAACAACAGGCTTAGGCCTACTTGGACAGCACCCTGCCAACCGAGGTAGACAATCCCCTTGACTACTGGGCAACGAAACTTGACCTTTGGCCCCAACTAGCTGAATTTGCCCTTGAAAGGCTGTCATGCCCGGCCAGTAGCGTGGCATCGGAGCGCGTGTTTAGTGCGGCAGGAGGTATTGCAACTCCGCGGAGGACACGACTGTCCACCCAAAGTGTGGAGAGACTCACGTTTGTGAAAATGAATCAGGCGTGGATTAGTCTGGATTTCAAACCACCAGTTCCTGACACAACTGACTAAATCCGCCATGAATCATGCCCCAAACATGTGCCACTTTCAGGTCTCCTCACACTGCTGGTGTGTTCCATTTTTTGTCATAGGGTGCTGGCAGATTACGGGCCTCCCATAGCTGCTGCCAGGCCCCTAATCTGCCATGGGCCCCTATACCGCCTCCTCATGCTGCTGCCAAGTCCAGAGTCTCTCATGGGTCCCTGTACGGCCTCCCATTGCTGCTGCCTCCATCGCCACACTCTGCCATGTGCCACTTTCAGGTCTCCTCACACTGCTGGTGTGTTCCATTTTTTGTCATAGGGTGCTGGCAGATTACGGGCCTCCCATAGCTGCTGCCAGGCCCCTAATCTGCCATGGGCCCCTATACCGCCTCCTCATGCTGCTGCCAGGTCCAGAGTCTCTCATGGGTCCCTGTACGGCCTCCCATTGCTGCTGTCTCCATCGCCACACTCTGCCATGTGCCACTTTCAGGTCTCCTCACACTGCTGGTGGGTTCCATTTTTTGTCATAGGGTGCTGGCAGATTACGGGCCTCCCATAGCTGCTGCCAGGCCCGTAATCTGCCATGGGCCCCCGTACCGACTCCTCATGCTGCTGCCAGGCCCGTAATCTGTCATGGGCCACTGTTGTCGCTTGTTGGCATATTCCGCTCGTTCAGATGCTCCTTCTCCTGCTACTCCTCTTCACGGATTCCGTCAGCAGTCTTTCTTGGAATCCGTTTCCAAGAGACAACAGTTTGCGAGCACGCACCCGACGGTGCAGAAGCTGAACGTCCTCCTGTCCAAGTTGCTGCTGCCAGGCTCGTAATCTGTCATGCGCCCCTGTACCGCCTCCTCATGCTGCTGCCAGGTCCAGAGTGTGTCATGGGCCCCCGTACCGACTCCTCATGCTGCTGCCAGGCCCGTAATCTGTCATGGGCCCCTGTACCGCCTCCCCATGCTGCTGCCAGGTCCAGAGTGTGTCATGGGTCCCTGTACGGCCTCCCATTGCTGCTGCCAGGCCCGTAATCTGCCATGGGCCCCTGTACCGACTCCTCATGCTGCTGCCAGGCCCGTAATCTGTCATGGGCCCCTGTACCGCCTCCTCATGCTGCTGCCAGGTCCAGAGTGTGTCATGGGTCCCTGTACGGCCTCCCATTGCTGCTGTCTCTATCGCCACACTCTGCCATGTGCCACTTTCAGGTCTCCTCACACTGCTGGTGGTTTCCATTTTTGTCATAGGGTGCTGTATGGCCTCCCATTGCTGCTGCCTCCACCGCCACACTGTGGCTCCACACTCTGGTTTTGGCCCCGTGACTGCCCAAATGAGTGAAGTGTGCGGTGATTCTAAGATCGACGGCACTCATCTGCATGTCATACTGACTGACAGTATTATTTCTCTTCCCCAGCAGACTCCAAGGGCATTTAAATTAAAGGTACAGTGTTCTGCACTAATATTAAGTCTCTCTGAAGCCTAGAAACACCCTTTTTTAAGTTAAATTCACAGCGAATTTATTCGACTCGAATCGAATATTGTCCACGAATTCGCCGAATCAGTCGAATCGAATTTTTCATTTCTTCGCTCATCTCTAGTTAGAATGCCACCCTTACAGTGTCATGCCATTGGTTCTGTAGTGGTGATGGACCTGGATCTATGAAGGCACCATCAGATGGGAGGTCAGTTAACCACAGCTCAAGGAACCCTAGCAACCTCTAACCCCTTAGTATGGTGGTTAGAATGCCACCCTTACAGTGTCATGCCACTGGATCTGCAGTGGTGATGGACCTGGATCTATGAAGGCACCATCAGATGGGAGGTCAATTAACCACAGCTCAAGGAACCCCAGCAACCTCTGGAAGAACCCTAGGGTTCCACAGAACACTTCTCAGAAGGGCTTCTTCGGAGCTCAGCAGTGGAGTTCACGTTCAGGCAGCAAGAAAAAACACTCATTCATAAGTGTCCAAAGTGTCTCAAATCCCAAAACAAGCTTCACTATGGTTTTAATAAAGATCCTCAAGCTAAACAACTGACTTTTACAAATGTCATCTCTGAAAGTGTTCAAACTAGGGCATTAATATTAATGACTTCCTTTATCCTTTGCCTGAATAATAAATCGTATATATCATGAAAAAAAAAATCCAAACACGGACTGCACTAGTAAGTGCCATGGCAACACTGGCAACATTACAGATCCCAGAGACCCAGGCAGACAGATTTGCAGAAACCCATCGGTAGATTTTGCACGGCAGAAATAGTACAATAATCACATTTACATTGACCCCTTTACTTGCAGAGTATCTGTGGTTCTTAAGGGAACATCATTCTTTTTTAGTAACTGTTTTCCTTTATCCTGAAACATGAGGATAATTGTACTGTATGATCAGAGGAAGGGGCATCTAGAAATAGTTGTGTACCTTCTTCTGTATTGATAGATAGGCAGCTCTGCGGTGTATAGGAGTTACCAGCACACGCCATGTACACTGCTGCTCTACGGATGATTTCAGGTGGGTGATACTGACGCTACAGACAAATTACCAGTGGCAGGATTGCTAAAGAGGCTGCCTGTCTGTCCCTATGGAATCACTCCCTCTGTAGTCAGACACAACCAGATGCCGCTCAGTCGCTGGCCTGAACACTGCTTTAGACTGTAAACTCTCATGAGCAGGGCCCTACCTACCCTCTTGTATTGAATTGTATTGGAATTGTACCATCTCCCTTTAGTTTGGGCAAACTGTTGGCGCTATATAAATCCTGTAAAATAATACCAATCAGGGGCCATTTAGCCACTCGGGCACTAGCTGATCGCCCGCGGGCCCCATGAGATGCCCCTGGTACCTTCAATAGGCTTTTTTGGGTGTGGTTTGAATGTGAGCGAGGACACAGGGGCCCCATGATTTTGTATTGCCCAGGGGCCCCATGAGTTGTCAGTCCACCCCTGATACCAATAATTAGTGATGGGAGCAACATCAGCTACACAGAGAGTCATTCCATTGGGACAAACGGGCAGCCTCTCAGTATTCCTGCCACTAGCAAATTGGACAAAATCACCAACGGCAGGATTGCTAGCAAAGTTCCCCGTCTAACATCAGCCTACAGCTGACCATACACTATCCAATCTGATTCTACAACATATGTACAATCTCCATTAGATTTATCCAAACTATAAGGACAAGTCTAAAAAACACTTTCAGCCCGGGTTCACACTGATGCGGTGCAGCACATCGCATGTAACCGCGCCGCATTCCTGTGCAAATAACATGCGATTTCTGTGCGGTGCAGTCTGAGCCATACATTTTATATGGCTCAAATCGCACCAAAAATGTGAAAATTTTCCATGCCAGAATCGTATCGCATGACTGTTCACACCCATGCGTTCCGGATCTGCACATCGCACCGTGTTTTGCGAACTGATTTCGGGGTGTCGTTACCTTAAAATATACACCCGCAGTGGTTCGTATGAACGGGGTGCAATTATGATCTGGTGCGGAAATCGCACAGAAACCAGTGTGAATTCTGCACCACATCAGTGTGAACCCAGGCTCAATTTGTAACACAGACCCTCATACTGCATAGTTGGTGGTAGATCTAAGCTTAGATTCACACCTAAGCGTTTTCCGCAGCGCACAGCAGTCCATTTAACATGATTTCCTATGGGACATGTTCACATCTGTGCGTTTTCCATAGCCTTTTGCAGAAACGCGCAGCAGTCTATTTAACATGATTTCCTAAGGGACATATTCACATCTGTGCGTTTTCCATAGCGTTTTGCCGAAACACGCAGCAGTCCATTGAACATGATTTACTATGGGACACGTTCACATCTCTGCATTTTCACCCGATACATTTTTTAGAAAGGGTCAGGGACTTTTTTGAACACAAAAACTTGTGTTTTTGGTTCTATAGACTTCAATGGACACGCTGCAGAAAAGCATGTATTGCAGTTTTGCTGTGTTCTTGCTGCATTTTTCATGCGTTTTGCATATTAAATCTGCCTAGCAACAAGAAAAATAACAAAAAAAAACGCAAAATGCATAAAAAACATGGCAAAAGTGCAGGTGCAAAAACGCAATGCAAAACGCAATGCTGAAACGGTCCACACGTAATCTGCATAGGTGTAAACCTAGCCTAAAGGAGATTGTACAATCAGAACGGGCAATGTATGGTTCCCTCAAAGCTGGCCAGACATTATACAATCTACATTCTATCTCCAGCTAGATTGAACAAAATAATGGGATCTATGGACAAACCTAAAGAAACTATTCAGTATTAAATCAGGTATGCCGTGAATGATTTGGTTGCTGGTACAGTAGATCTAAAGCTGGCCATATGCTATACAATCAGATTGTACAATCTTTGTATGGTCTCCTTTAGATTGGCCAAAACTATGTAATGTGAGGACAAACCGAAACGATGCATTTCATTTGTATCCAGTCAGGCATGGCTCTTCACTACATAGTTGCTGGTAGATCTAAAGGAGATTGTCCAATCAGATTGTATAGTGTACAGTAAGCCTATAGAGGATTGTACAACCAGATGATATAGTGCTTGGTCAGCCTACATACACTGTACAATATCTGATTATACAATCTCCTTTACATCTACCAAAACTTCGTAATTTGAGGACAAACTGTAACAATGCATTTCATTTGTATCCAGTCAGGCATGCCTTTGCACTAGGTAATTGTTGGTAGATCTAAAGGAGATTGTACAATCAGGTTGTATAGTGTATCGTCAGCCTAAAGGGCATTGTACAACCAGATGCTATAGTGCTTGGTCATTGTACACACCGTGCAATATCTGATTATACAATCTCCTTCACAACGGCTAAAACTATGTGATAAGAGGATATACCTAAACAATCTGCTCAGTATCAAATCAGGCAGACCCTTGCACTACATAGTTGATGATGGATGTAAAGCAGATTGTACAAGTAGATTGTAGAATGTATGGTCAGCCTAAAGCAGATTGTATAGTGTATGGTCAGCCTAAGGTGGACTGCATAGTGTATGGTCAGCCTAAAGCAGATTGTAGAGTGTATGGTGAGCCTAAAGCAGATTGTATAGAGTATGGTCAGCCTAAAGCAGATTGTATAGAGTATGGTCAGCCTAAAGCAGATTGTATAGTGTATGGTCAGCCTAAAGCAGATTGTATAGTGTATGGTCAGCCTAAAGCAGATTGTATAGAGTATGGTCAACCTAAAGCAGATTGTATAATGGATGGTCTGTCTAAATCAGGTTGTACAATCAGATTGTATAGTGTACGGTCAGTGTAAAGCGGATTGTATAGTGTATGGTCAGCCTAAAGCAGATTGTACATGTAGATTGTATAGAGTATGGTGAGCCTAAAGCAGATTGTATAGAGTATGGTCAGCCTAAAGCAGATTGTAGAATGTATGGTCTGTCTAAATCAGGTTGTACAATCAGATTGTATAGTGTACGGTCAGTGTAAAGCGGATTGTATAGTGTATGGTCAGCCTAAAGCAGATTGTACAAGTAGATTGTATAGAGTATGGTGAGCCTAAAGCAGATTGTATAGAGTATGGTCAGCCTAAAGCAGATTGTATAGTGTATGGTCAGCCTAAAGCAGATTGTATAGAGTATGGTCAGCCTAAAGCAGATTGTATAGAGTATGGTCAGCCTAAAGCAGATTGTAGAATGTATGGTCTGTCTAAATCAGGTTGTCCAATCAGATTGTATAGTGTGCGGTCAGTGTAAAGCGGATTGTATAGTGTACAGTCAGCCTAAAGTGGATTGTATAGAGTATGTTCAGCCTAAAGCGGATTGTACAATCAGATTGGTCCCATGAATGGCGATTGTCTAGTGTGTGGTATGGGTAGAAGAAGTGAGGACTTACATGAAGACATGGTAAATGAAGGCCCATCCTCGGGGTCTCTCCAGCACGTTGTACAGATAGTTCTGTAGCCGGCGGTACCTCTTGTGCGATGCGGAGCTCCGCGGGGGCCCGGGTAGAGGGGTGCCGAGGAGCCCAAGGCGCCGGGGGCTGCCGCTGTCAGTCTGCACCGCTGTCAGTGCCACGAACTCCATGCCGCTGTCCTGGCCGGAGACGGGTGCCAAGGACAAGGATGGCACCCGGCCATTGTCTGTCTGGGGCTGTGCCCCCACTGCCATGATCCCTCTAGGAGCTCATCCCAGGGGCTCTCCGGAGAAGGTCTATGGGTGTCGGGCAGTCGTCGGATGGAGTGGTGTCGGGGAAAGTTTGGCTGCCATTCCAGTGAAAAGTTTGCGGAGAGCGGAGCAGTGAGCTGCCTGGCAGCCAGTGGCCGGACTAGCAGTGTTGTCTCCTATTAGATCCCCTCCTTACTCCAGAGTCCACCCCCTCCCCGATCCGTGCGGGTGAGCTCCTCCAGGCAGCACGGTCCCCGATCCAGCAGCCAGTGCCAGCCTGCCCACTCTGTTCCCTGCCACGTGCCTGCTCTGTCACTTTACTATGTTCATGTGCACAGTCCCTCCACCCCCATCTTCCTTCCTCTGCTGCTCTCTGCTCAGCTCACTGTGCCATGCCCCGGCTACAAGCAGCCCGACCCCCGGGGGCACAAGCAGTGGGCTATGGCTTGTACATGCCAATATTCCGCTGGGCGCCTCGGTGTGAAGAGCTGCCAGTGCCAACTGCCCACGCGGACTCCTGTCTGCTGCCAGCCCAATGGGTATCTAGTGATGGGCGGCCAGCTACAGGGCTGACACAACAAGGCTCCCCAGAGGGGGAAGGACTCTGCACACAACTTCATGTTCTTGCAGAATACTTCTCTCCTCCAGTCTTGTCACTGCAGTCTCCTTGTGAAAATGCTAGGTGCCAAAATGTGTCACTGAAAAGACACTAAGTAAAAGGCATTCTTATGGGGACCCTGATGTAAGGGGGACTCCGCAGAAGACCCTGACTCTTGATGGGGTTCCTGATGAAAGGGGGACTCTGAAGTAAGGGGGGACTCTCATGGGGACCCTGATGTAAGGAAGAGCTCAGATGTATGATGCGTCCTCATGGGAACCCTTATGTAAGGGGGATTCTTATGGGGATCCTGAAGTAATGGAGACCCTGTAGAAAGATGGGGCTCTGATGGAGACCCTGATGTAGGGGGCTTCAATGCAAGGGTGGACTCTCATGGGGACCTTGAAGTAAGGGATAGCTCCAATGTAAGTTCGACTGTCATTGGTATCCTGAAATAAGGGAGACTCTGATAGACACCCTGCAGTCATGGGGGAGCTCTGAGGGGGGCCCTGTTGTAAGGGAGAGCTCCAATGTAAGATGGACCCTCATGAGAACCTTGAAGTAAGGGGAACTCTGATAGAGACCCTGCAGTCAGGGGGGAGCTCTGAGGGGGGCCCTGTTGTAAGGGAGAGCTCCAATGTAAGATGGACCCTCATGGGAAACCTGAAGTAAGAGGGACTCTGATGGGGATCCTGAAATAACGGGGACCCTGAAGAAAGGTGGGACTATGATAGAGACCCTGATGTAAGGGAGGGCTCCAATGCAAGGTGGACTCTCATGTGAACCCTGAAGTAAGGGGAACTCTGATGGGTACTCTGAAGTAATGAGGGGAGTCTGATGGGGACCCTGATATAAGGGAGAGCTCCGATATAAGATGGACCCTCATGGGAACCCTGAAGTAAGGGGGACTCTGATGAGGACCCTGATAAGGGGGGCTCCAATGTAAGGGGAGACTCTGATGGGGACCCTGAAATAAGGGAGAATCTTATGTGGACCCTGAAGTAAGGGGGGACTCTAATGGGGACCCTGATGTAAGGGAGGGCACCAATGTAAAATAGACTCTCATGGGAACCCTGAAACAAGGGGAACTCTGATGGGTACCCTAAAGTAAGGGGGGACTCTGATTGGGACCACAATGTAAGGGAGAGCTCCGATGTCAGATGGACCCTCATGGGAACCATAATGTAAGAGGGACTCTGACAGAGATCCTGAAGTAATGAGGACTCTGATGGGGATCTTGAAAGGTGGGACGCTGATGGGGACCCTGATGTAGGGGTCTCCAATGTAAGGGGGACTCTGATGGGGACTCTGATCAGGATTGTGATGTAAAGGAGAGCTGTGATGTAAGATCTCATGGTAACCTCATGGGGACCCGGAAGAAAGGTGGGACTCTGATGGAGACCCTAACATAGGGGGCTCCAATGTAAGGGGGACTCTGATGGGGACAACATGCAGTAAAGCATGCTTGTTATACTCACCGTGGAGCCTAAGGAGTTCATTATCTGCATTGTGTAAAAAGGATGTTTGATCCTGACTTCTCTGATCCTCCCCTTCTACTGTCCCCAATCCATTTCCTGATAGAAAAGAGCCTTGGGGACAAGCTGCACATGCTCAGTTTGGTGTGTATTACTAGAGAGTTTTTTTTGTTCCTTGGGAGAGTGTATGTGATCAGCACAGAGCCAATCAGCACTGTCCAGACAGTGGTCAGGGGTTCTGCATCCTCCTAGAGCAGAAAGAAAACTCCTCCTACAAGCTTTAACTAGTGCTCTGCTGAACACTGATAGAAGTCACAAGACTACTCTAACTGCTGATGAGAAAAGGTATTTAGCAGTTTATATTTTCTAAAAAAAATTGCATTTCAATGTTCTGTGTACTGTGGAAGACCAGGTACAGTGAATGCAGGGTCCTGTATTTAGTACCACTTTAAACCATTTGCTAAAATTTTTACCCAGCAGTTCAGTTTACAACTTTCAGTTGCTTCAAACTTCTGCTCTCTCATTGATGCTTCCCTGAACGTCTGGCCTTCACAGGAGAGAGTTAACAGTAAACAGTAGAGTATCAAGCCAGGCTGTTAGCTGGGAGAAGGGAGAAGGGAAGAGCAGGGGAGTACCTTGCCATCCTAGGCTATGGGGTTGTGTGTTTCTATTGATCCACACAGTGTAGAGAGATCCAGCTTTAGTCTCTGCATACAAGGGTGACTCCACAGTTTGCTGCAAGAGAAAGGAGCCACTATGAAACAGGAAACCTGGGGCAGTGGTCATGTCACCAGTTTAAATGGAAACATAGCCAAGGATTAAAAGATATAGATGCTGCATACTCTGTCAGATTAAATTAGATGCTGAAAGTGCTTAAAAAACTGAAGGTTTAATATTACTTTAAGAAAAAGAAGAAAACAGTGTAATGCGCAGGTTTAGCATGCGGACTGGGATGAACAAGTCCTAAGGGACTGTTGAAGCTGGTCTCCATCTCAAAAGCTAGTTGCAGGTTCATGATGCTGACCCAATAGCTTTAAACCCAATTTCAGTTTGGGCACAAAAGGAAAACGTTTGTCCCCAGAGCTTTTTAAAACCATATTTGTTTTTTAATTTCAATCAGGAAAGCCAGACCTATACTGTATATAATGTATAGTCTGCTTTAATTGAAACATCACCTTTCCTGTATGCATTAGTGGTCCCTGAACCAGTGTCCTCCAATCCTGTTTGTGGGTGTGTCCTGTGTCTAGCAGCTGCAAAGAAGTCTCCATTGCGTGTCTGCTGAAAGTTTTGAAAGTAGTTCCTGCACTCCTTTTTGTGATTTCAGGTGCGACATACATAGACTTCTGTGCATGAAGTCACACAGATGTCTTCCAAGTTGTACCTATAGTCGTGCTGGCATACGACTTTGAAATGGTGCCACTTCAAGTGAAGTGGCACGATTTCAAAGTCAGATCCTCTATGAACACTGGCTCAATGTCACATTATCGTATTTCTTTATTTACTTTCAGTTAGATTAAAAAAACAAACAAATAAAAATATAGGGATGGGTTTAGTGTTTTAGGGCTGTGATTCAGTGTTTAGTGTTTTAGGGTAGGGGCTTTTTGTAGGGAATAATATTTTATTAGAAACTTTTCATCTGTCTCTCATCTACGCGAGATAATACACTCTAATTTGTATTTCATGATAAACTCTTCCCTGTCTCTCCCTCTCAAAATGTGGCCTACTGATGCTCCTTACATTGTGTGCATGGACTTTTTACTATGTTTCTGGCTTTTTTTCTGTGAAGTAGTACACTCTATTTCTGATTTCTTAATTACAACTCACCTAGTCTCTCCTTTTTAAACCTTGGTCTACTAAAGCTGTTACCAGAGTGTGCAAGAAGTCTGTATGTTATTTCTGGCTTTTGTTTCTCAAATAATATGCTCTAATTTTATTTAATGATAAAATCTATCTGGTCCCTACGCCATACATTGCTGACCAGTGTGATTTTGAAGTGCATTTCTTTACTCACTTTTGACATTTTATTACAATTTTAAGACAATACAGTGTGGTTCTGTGAAAAAAAGAAAATCACAAAGTATGCTACAAAACTGTTTTGCTACTGGCCAATTGGACCAAAGTTAAGCTTTACCTATGTCTTTTTTAAGGGTGAACTTTCCTATAGCTTTTAGCTTGTGGCTGCTACTTCCACTGGTCATATCAGCCCTTTTTCTTGCTTGATAAAAATTCAGGTGTCACAGTCAAACCTACCTAAAAAGTTTGAAAGTTGAAATTGTGGTGCCACTGCTGATGTAGTTGAGCCAATCAATAATGTGAAAGTAAAAATAAATCAAAGACATATCCAAAATATGTGATGCTAGAATATGGGTTTGCTGATGCTGTCCGTTAAAATTGTAATGTTCCATAACACCACATAATGCCTAAAGGCATCCAAGCATGTGTTTGAAAGGAATAGTATTTTTCCCATGTAACTCTTGAAGTTTCTCAAAAAAGAGGACTTCTTGTCCCCATATTTTGGTTGCATTGGTACATGTCCCCTATAGCAGTGCCAAACTCTATAGACTACAAGTGGGTTTAGATTAAAATTCACAATTTTCAAAATTTATGATGGGATTGACAGATGTATGCAAACCAAACCCAGGCTAGTTTGCTAAGCCCTAATGTGCTGGTATCATACTATTGTCTTTAGATGTCTACAGGATCAGTTTCCAGCATAAACATTAACACTTGTCTGAGCATACTGGTAAGGTAAACACATAAATTCCTCTGATTCTACCTTTTTTTTGGGGGAAACGATAATGACTAGATGAATGTTATTACCTATTTAATTATTATTTCGCTCCAAAAATATTGACTGGCATTGTCATGATGTTGTCACCTGATCCAGTCAAAAAATAGCTGTTGAACAGAGTTGAACTTATAACTACTATCTTACATCTTTGGGTACCTTTAATTGTTGGCCATCAGGAGGTGACAAGCCTCCATAAATAAAAATCTCTATTTGTTTTCTGAGTCTCTCCAGACCTTCCAAGACTATTACATCTGGGCCTGTACTCCCCCTCCCAGCTCCTGCTGTACCTCTGCTCTTTAAATGTGTTTAGTAATGCTAACGGGGCATTTACTAACGAGTGCTATTGCTATTCTCTAGAGACCTATGATATGCACTCCCTCTTCCACTCTCCCTCCCTCTTGGTTCCACTTTTCTTACCTAAACAGTCAGTATAAATGACTTGCTCTTCTGCCATTGTCTTTTTTTTTTTTCGTTTTGCATCTCCTATCCTTACACTTTAATTTGCGCATTTTCATTTTCATAGATTATATTAGTTTTAGGAATACTGTAAAAAAGTAAAAAAGGAAGACTAAAATATTTTTTGTCAAATGTACACTAATTGCTAAAAAATAAGGTAAAATTGATTTACATTTGTTCATATGCAAAGATCAGTTTTTATATATTTGTTTTAAACAGATCACTCTGAGGATTTATCATACAAACAATTAAATGTGAGCTTGTTGGCATTTATAAACATATACCTACAAGGGACGTTCAAGTCAAACCCGGACTTTTAATTACAGTGGGGCAAAAAAGTATTTAGTCAGCCACCAATTGTGCAAGTTCTCCCACTTAAAAAGATGAGAGAGGCTTGTAATTGGCATCATAGGTAGACCTCAACTATGAGAGACAAAATGAGAAAAAAAATCCAGACAATCACATTGGTTGATTTGGAAAGAATTTATTTGCAAATTATGGTGGAAAATAAGTATTTGGTCACCTACAAGCAAGCAAGATTTCTGGCTCTCACAGACCTGTACCTTCTTCTTTAAGAGGCTCCTCTGTCCTGCACTCATTACCTGTATCAATGGCACCTGTTTGAACTTGTTATGTCAACGGTCAGTTCAAAGACCATTAATCAAGATAGCAGACAACAGTGTTAGTGCGTGCATAGAACAGTGTGTAGTGATAAAGTTTCTTGTGAACGAAGGCGTGTATCTACAGGAGACTTAAGCATGGTACGGTGATGAGACACTCAGCCGCAGTAAGACATTTGAATGGTGTAAACATTTCAAAGATGGCCATAATCCATCAGTGATGATCCCAGCCATTGTAGTTCCCAGCCCACAGCAGTCATTCTTGTGAACATTCAGCACATGGAACGCCTGATCCTGGATATTCGACACATAACCTGTTGTGAAATTGCACAAATCTTCCTGTGGGAATGGTGAACACAATGATGACAAAGTGAAGCAGGCTGTCACAGGATAGTTCAGGGCTACTGACAAATCTTTCTATGCCAAAGCTTTCCAGGCATTAGTTATATGCTGGGATAAGTGTATAAATGTAGCAGGGGAGTATGTAGAAAAATAAATGCAGTTTCAGCATCTTGAAATGTGTTCTTTTATTATATAAACTCAAAAGTCCTGGTTTGACTTGAACACCCCTCTTATTATTTTCAAGGCAAAAAAAAAACCATTCTGGGGAAACTTTTCTTTTTACGCTCTATATAACTTGGCCTGACTTTTTTAAATCTATCGCTTACCATACATTAGACTAGGGAGATGGATCTTACAAAGTTTCCTGGGATCTTTTTTGAAAATATAAAAACGTGACAGGTTCCCATCAATTGCATTAGAGCAGTCCGGAAATGAGCACAAATGGTAGTATGATCATCTTTCTGTTTCACTCTCTGTAACGTACATGTGACATGATGTAACGTGCATGTGACGTAAATGTACAGATTTGAGTAGATAAGATGCGATCAGTAGCAATATGTAATCGTAACTGTAGGGACATTCCATTGTCATTAAGGATGTGTTCAGTCCCTGTCATTGGGGAAATGAGGTACTCAGACAGGGGTCATCAATTGGCATCAATTAGGCTGAAAAGCTCGGCTTCAGGGATGTGACACCTTTGTGTTAATAAGCTTGTCACCTTCTGGTGAAACCAGTTTAAAGGAAGTGGCTCCAGACATTTCGGCTTCATGACAGCAGGGGGCTCGATCTGTCTGGGGGAGCTAAAAAGTATATCCACACATCAAAAGGGGTATGTTTCATCTCTTATAAAAGCTACAATATTAGTTTCAGAGAGATGGAAATGCTCTCTTCTTGTAGGG
This sequence comes from Staurois parvus, assembly GCF_062004578.1. Lineage (NCBI taxonomy): Eukaryota > Metazoa > Chordata > Amphibia > Anura > Ranidae > Staurois > Staurois parvus. The sequence continues at coordinate 5,386,851 of NW_028317941.1, forward strand.
CATTCTGTGGGCTACATCTGCATATACAAATCATATTGGTGGCTTAGGTAGAAGGCCAGGAAAATGCAGGAAATGGTTAGGTGGTGCTGGAGTGCGACAGTCGAACAGTGTTTGGTACTGTCGCGATCAGACTGATGCGCTGGTGTCGGAAATCGAATCCCCGACTTGGTGTTTCAAGCCGGTCTTAGTCCGACTGAACTTGGGCAGGCCAGCATCCAGAACATCCTGTGGGCAGGTACAGGAGCAGCCCCCCATGGTCATATGGCCGAGGACTAATGTCCCGCCTACGTCCATATCCTCATAAAAGGTGTACCCGGGCATTGGGACATTTGTGATTCGCATGGAGCCAGTTCAATTTGACTGACGAATTGCTGACGCTCTGACTTGCTCCAGTCGCAGGATAGATCTTGGTAAAAGTTTTATCTCTGTTTTTTATTCCCTTTTATTTTATAGTGAATAGTCATTTGTGTGTCTTTGTATTTCTGTAACTTTTTATATTTTGTACATATTTTATGCACTGCCCACTTTCGGGAAATTAAATCTTAAAATTAATTAGTGACTTCTGTGTATTTAAGCACGTGCTCATATCTTCAGAGAGATTAGATTGGATTAGATTAAATTGTATTGTATTTTAGTGCCTTTAAACACTCAGTCAAGCTCATTGCCAATCTGTATGCAATTGCACTGTGTGTGGGCAGATTGCGTGCAGATTGTAAAAGGTAGCAGATCGGCCAGACGGAGATCTGTGTGTGTGTGGTGTCCCAGCACACCGTTCTGCGGATAAACTGTTGGGTGGTGGCAGGCTACCTTTTGTGGTGTGTCTGGTGTGGGGGTGTGTGGACAGTAGAAGAGTGATTAACATCGGGGTTCAAGTTGTAGGTAGCTGGAGGGACCTTAGAAGGGTGTGTAATTACTAAGCTGGTCCTCAACTCTAATCAATGCATCAGATTGTTTGTAAGATTTGTATCTGTCAGTGTGTGGTCGACCAGCTGGATTGGAGTGGAGTCTCCATCTGGTGGTGGCCAAAGGTAGTGCGGGCTATGAAAGAGTATCACGGCTGATCTTATATATGGTTTTATATATTCAAAGTTAAGTCCCCTTTATTCCCTCATACCCCCTGTCACGGCCGCACGTGCGCGCCTCGGTTAGCTAGTCGCTGTGGGCGTGGCGTGTGGAGGATCCGTGACATTCTCCATTAATGCTCCATAATGCTACTTTATTTTTTAATTTTTCCCATTTTTTTTAATATAGTGTAGAGCCAATATGCAGTGTTTTCAAGAGTACATATAGTAAAACAAATTTTCTGAGACAAACCATTCTCACCGCAGTCAAACAAATATGCAACTACAAAGTCTAGTGCCATTTTGATTACATGTCACGTAACTTACCAGGCCAACTCAACTGTGCGCCGTTTAGCCATTTGCTGCCTGAAATCCCGACTCAGCGGTAATGTCAACTCAGCACTGCGGATCCCTGGTGACATTATTGGCCAAACATGGTCATGGCCATAACCTGTAAGTTCAGTTGAACCAAGCTTACAAGTAGTTGCAGTGGAGTGAGAATGGGAGCAGAGCAAGGAAGTCTAACGTTGGCCCTAGTTCCATTCATAGACAAAGACTGATTTTCCCAAAGCTGGCTATACATGTGGGAAATTTGATAAGATATGGAACTTCCAGCTCCATGTTTTGTTGTAATCACAAAGCAATCAAAAACATAAAATGAGTGCAAGGAAATCAGATTCAAATTGCCTCAATTGAACATGGCAGACAAATCCCTTTGCTTTCTGCAAAATTACTGAAGTTTTTCTTTTTTGCCATTTTTTATTCCATCTTTCATTAAACTGTATTGAACCTGTCAATTCAATGTTCATTTTCAACTTTAAACTCTTGTGTGTTAAATTGCTTTGTGTCTGGCCATTACTTGCAATTGTATGTATAAATACCAGTGGAAGATTAGTGATTGAACTTGAGTGAAGGGTGCAAAGTGTATGGCCAGCTTTTCAGTCAGATGTGTACTTATAATACTGGGTTCAATTACAATGTTTAAAATGACTCTGTCACACAGCAAAGAACAAAAAAAGAACTCCTGGTAGAGGAATAGATATTTTATTGACACAGTAGTATAGGGGCTGGTGGATGGATCCACAGCCCAAAGCACTCACTAGAAGACCAGGCATTTGACACACCCAGAAATATGCTAGATGCACAAGATTCTTTGGGCACTGTAGCTGTTCTAAAAGGCATGGGCGGCTAGACAGATAAGTAAAATGCCTTTTCTACAAGGGATTTATTTTCTGTGATATATTCACGTTGATGCTGAAGTTTAGCTAAAAATAGACATAGCTTTAGTGTCCTAACTTATCTGTTTTAAAGTATAACCCACAATGGGCAAGCAGCTGGATCCTCTAAAAATCTTCTGTGCAGCAATGCCCAGTACTCTTCCTGCTGCTGAACTTCCAGCACAGTGAGGATTAAATACTCCAAGTCTTCTGGGGAACTGCAGTGAACAAGCATCAGATGGGTACCAGCCCAATCCACCCTTCTCCTCCATTGGGATAAGTTGTTTCATAGTGTACTCTATATGCAACATGATCTGTCAATGGGGGAGAGAATCCTGTGACTAATCAGACTATAAATATATCGTTGTGACTATCTATTCTGTATATTAAATATACTAAAGTATACCTGCTTGGGTATAGGTATCTTTATACTTATAAATACTGTATATCTAGTTTTTGCCATTTTCTTTTTAATTTTTAGATAGTCACAATGTATTTTTGAATAATAAAATGATTGTACTTTTACCAAACTCCATCATAGTGAAACCTTTGTAAACAAGGAGAATGTATGATGTACTGGTACAGGCTCATCTCTGCAATGAAAAGATGCCCCCTAATGACACTACGGCACATGCAGCGTAATAAATAGTTATACTAGATGAAGGATTGACGTCTAAGCAGATATCTCTAAATATTGCAAAATATTAAAGCAAATCTGTTGCATATTAGGCAGGATGACATCACTGTGACATTACTGAGAAGCATATTGAAAGCTCTTTTACATTTATGCTACAAAGTCAGCAGCAAGGCCAAATATAACACTGGGCACAGTAGGTTTGGCTAAGGAGGAAGCCTTTCCCTGTATAGCTATCAGCGCACATTTTGTCCACCTCATTGTCTCATATAAGTTTATTTACATAGTCACTATAATATTTTAAGCAAAGTTTAGTCTAGTAACATAATGTAGCGCCCTCCTAGTTAGGCTGCTAGGTAAATTTAGTTTTTGGCTTCTACTGTAAAGGAAAGAATTTCGTGATGTGGTCCTAACTACACTGAGTCCATCCTTAAGCGCAGGTGTATCTGGGTTTGCCATTTCTTTACTGATGAATCATGGGCTGTTCCAGTCTGCCTTTACCTGTGCTCATACTACTTCATGGTTCTCAACCATGAACCGTCGGCTGTTCCAGTCTGCTTTTACCTGTGCTCATATTACTTCATGGTTCCCAGCCATGAACTGTGGGCTGTTTCAGTCTGCTTTTACCTGTGCTCATACTACTTCATGGTTCTCAATCATGAACTGTCGGCTGTTCCATTCTGCTTTTGCCTGTGCTCATATTACTTCATGATTCCCAGTCATGAACCTTGGGTTGTTTCAGTCTGCCCCTAACTGTGCTCATACTACTTCATGGCCCCCAGCCATGAACCATGGGCTATTCCAGTCTGCCTTTACCTGTGCTCATACTACTTCATGGTTCCCAGCCATGAACTGTGGGCTGTTTCAGTCTGCTTTTACCTGTGCTCATACTACTTCATGGTTCCCAGCCGTGAACCTTGAGTTGTTTCAGTCTGCCTCTAACTGTGCTCATACTACTTCATGGCCCCCAGCCATGAACCATGGGCTGTTCCAGTCTGCCTTTACCTTGTGCTCATACTACTTCATGGTTCCCAGCCATGAACCATGGGCTGTTCCAGTCTGCCTTTACCTTGTGCTCATACTACTTCATGGTTCCCAGCCATGAACCATGGGCTGTTCCAGTCTGCTTTTACCTTGTGCTCATACTACTTCATGGCTCCCAGCCATGAACCATGGGCTGTTCCAGTCTGCCTTTACCTTGTGCTCATACTACTTCATGGTTCCCAGCCATGAAATATGGGCTGTTCCAGTCTGCTTTTACCTGGTCTCATACTACTTCATGGCTCCCAGCCATGAACCGTGGGCTGTTCCAGTCTGCTTTTACCTGTTCTCATACTACTTCATGGTTGCCAGCCATGAACTGTGGGCTGGTTAAGACTGCCTCTAACTGTGCTCATACTACTTTATGGTCTGTGAATTGTGGACTGTTCCAGTGTACCTACAATAAGTCTATTGCAGTCTATTGCTACTGCATAGGAAGTGTCCTCTGCCAACAATACTTGACGTTTTGGAGTATCTCACACAACCCCAAATCCCCTCCCAAGTTCTACTAGCAAATAAAGCTTAAAAAGACAACCCCTAGACTGATCAATGAGCTGGGGGGAATGGACTGTTGTTGCTGTGTGCCTGGCTACCTCTGCACTATTTGGGAAATAGCTTCTTTAATCTACAGTGGCCCCTCCAGGTGTAGCCCTACAATAAGAAAATGTTCTGTGTAAAATAAGTGATGCTAAAGCTGACCATACATGGATCAAAATTTGGCTGGGGCTGGCCATATTTCGATCCAAGTATGGGCTGGTTGTACACAAGTTGATATGTCAACCAGCCTGTCACTGACCAGCCCGAATGATTACTGTCACCAGCTATAGCTAGCAACACTAATCACTGTTTTCTGGTGGGAAGTAAGGCTCCTTGCCAGCAGAATGCAATAGTGCAGCAGGAGGGCTGCCCCCCATCAGCACTGAATGTATTGATGAGGGGAATCAGGGAATTTTCTTTCCTTCCACCTGTAATGGAAGGAAAGAAAATTGCATAACAAATGGCCTGCCTTAAAGCAATTGTTTTTGTAGAGGGCTGCTGTATATTGCTGGGTGCTAATGAGGATATGTCCACATGTACCGGTATAAATACAAGTTTTACCAATAAGTAAGCTTTGCTAGCATGTAGCAATAAACATCAACAGCTTTAATCAGAACAATTGCTTTCCTTCAGCTTATAAAAAAAAAGAACAAGATACAAAAAAGACACCTTGGCCTCATGATATACATATCAAAAAAAGTAAAATGGTATTCTCAAAGGCAAGTAAATACTTCACTTTAAAATATCCACAACCTGGCTTTCTATTTTAAAGCAAAAAATGTACACACCATGTGAGCACAACTTATACTTTTTAGAATTAAAGTATTACTAAACCCACAACAGTAAAATCAGTCTGTATATACAGTAAATCATGCTTGTTATACTCACTGTTAATCCTTCACATTGTGTAAAAAGGCTGTTTGATCCAATCTTCTCTGATCCTCCCCTTCCTCTACTGCCCCCAGTCCATATGCTGATAGTACAGAGCTTTAGGAGTCAGTAGAGTGCTTTTTTTAGATGTGGATGTGATAAACACAGGACCAATCAGCACTGTCCAGACAGAGGGTCAAGGGTTATGCAGCCGCATAGGACAGTCAGGGCAGAATGAAAACTCCTCTTACAAGCTTTAACCAGTGCTAAGCTAGACACTGATAGAAGTCACAAGACTGCTATATACTGCTGATGAGAAAAGATATTTAGCAGTTTATGTTTAATACAATAAATGCCTTTCTATGTAGTGTGTATTGTGAAAGACTTGATATAGTGAAATTATAAATTAACTTTAAATGAATACATATTTTACAAGGTCAAGATGGCATGTTTGGTTTTAGTGGTTTTTTATATGCATCAAACCTTACTGTCTACGTTATGAGCTGCCAGTTCTCTAAGAAATTTGGATTTTTAGCGCTTTGCCTAGTCTGAGATGATATCATCAGTCTGCTGCTGGCAGATGGAAAAAAGGAAAGATCTCCTCTCCTGTAATAAGACTGTACATTGTAACTTGGTGGCAAGTCACAAAATGAAAGGATGCAGCCAGGGCCAGTGCTAGACTATTTTTGCGCCCTAGCCAAGACCAGCTACTTGCACCCCCCCCTCCCAACAAAAAAAAAATGTCTAAATTCTGAGCCTGTGCAGGGATGCTTTCTCACCTCCTTGCCAACGTTAGCTCCATGTGTAGACTAACTAGGGAGTTGGAAGGAAGCGATGTTGCGTGCAGCACGGCTTGTGTGGCAGGCCATTGGCTGGATAACTGTTCTTCATGGATTGGCTGAAGTTTGCAGGAGACATCTTTGTCTCCAGCTAATATCATCCAATCCTGTCTGGGGACAGTGACATCAGAACTCAGAAGTGACGTTTTATGAACAGAAAGGGGAAATCAGTGAACAGGTGTTCGCTAATCTCCCTCCTTCCTACCAATGGCATCTACCATACAGGTCCCAGGTCCACTGACGGGGGGGTGGGGGGTGGAAGCGATCTGGAGGCTGCATAGCTATTGGATCATTTCAATCTGACAGTCAACCTGTCAGATTTACACATATTCAAATGAAATGCTACCTGATAGTTCTTATTTACACTTGTGTTTGAGGGACATTTTACCGCCACCCGACCACAACCACTCCCCGTTATGCTGCAAAGGCACTGCCAGCAGGGGGGTACGGCAGCAGAGGAGAGGGGGATGGGGTTATACAACACTCCGCCACTATTGCTATACTATGGTAGCAGTGCTTTTGCAATGTACTTCAAACACAAGTGTAAATAAGAACTAACAGGAAGCATCTCATCGTGCTTATGTGATCATCATCATTATCATGATGATGATCATACAGTACAGAAGGCACTGTATGTCTGTCTTTATACAGCGTATGGCTGTACTGCCCTATTGGCCTAGTTTGCCTAGTGGTAGCATGAGCCCTGGCTGCAGCAGGGGGCTGATCAGATATTTGTGAATATGGTCAAGAACTGCACAGGCACCATGTACATAATTGTGTTATCTCTGAGCCAACATCTTAGTCCAGGAAGCATTTTCTGGTCATGGATGATGCCTCCAGATTTGTTTTTCTGAGCAGATGAAACTGTTATCTTGGGGTACTGTGCCTGTGATCTCTGTGAGAGGTAACAAGTACCTGTAAGGGTTATACTTACACATGACTTAGCAATACGCAAATCTAATGATAAGACAATTTATTTATTTTATTTATTACAGGTACTTATATAGCACCATCAATTTACACAGCATTTTACATATAAATTGTACATTCACAGTCCCTAACCCCCAAGGGGTGTACAATCTAAAGTCCCTAACTCACATTCATACATACTAGGGCCAATGTAGACAGAAGCCAATTATCCTACCAGCATGTCTTTGGAGTGTAGAAGGAAACTGGTGTACCCAGAGGAAACCCACGCAGGCACTGGGAGAACATGCAAACTCCAGGCAGGTGATGCTGCGGCTGGGATTCAAACCAATGACCCTAGTACTTTAATATCTACTGATAAATAAGTCATATCAAAAGAAAAAAAAAATGAAAGGAGTATATTTTAGACTGTCTACCCCAGGAATCCCCAGTCACTGTCAAAGGAGCCACGAGTATCTTTCCCCCAACTTAGAAGTCTCTCATGGTGGCTTTTTAGCAACTAATTGCAATCAGTTTTTCATTTTGACCACTACACCATACACTTCTGGATTCACTACATTTTAACATGGATCAGAAAATGACTCAAGTTGGGGATTTCTTGTTAATACAAGTATTATTTATTTCTGTGTTAGGCACCTGCACTTGGCATTTCTTGCATGTTACCATCTGATGCATTTAAAAATACATTCCAATACTAATTGATCCCTAATGCACTCATTTTCAACTAGGTTTCACTGAAACCCTTGGGTTCATCTAGAGCAGCCTTTCTCAACCAGGGTGCCCAGGCAGCCTGGGGTGCCTTGAGGTTTCTTCAGGGGTGCCTTGGAAAAATGTCTAAAAATTGCCCAAAACTTGTATACAAGCCAGCGGGTGGAACAAGCCTGCCTTTTAGTTACACAAAGCCACAGGTTTTCATTGTGCACCATCATGACCTTCTAGCCGCAGGCATCCTGACAACCAATGACAGCATCAACTGATAAGGAGGATGTCGGCTGCCTGCATAGCATCCTAGTTATTATTATTATACAGTATTTATATAGCGCCAACAGTTCACTCAGCGCTGTACATTACAATGGGGGACAATACATGAGACAGTACAATAACAATACGGTGCAAAACACAAGGTTTTAGTTTGCCCCTCCCCTGCCCCTCTCCATCAGTGCTGGGGTCACATTAGCTCAGTGATGGATAAAAACTGAGGGAGAATAGAAACAATGGAATACTAGTCAGTACCAGTGTGTAAAAGTGTATTTGAAAGAATAAATCACCTCTAATGTTGGGTGTTCTACACGTGTGGATGTTGCTGCGTTATATAAAACTATTAGAATAGTTTTTCACATTTTAGAATGGCGTAACCTTTTAAAATTATGGACAGTCTTGAGGCACCCCATTTTAGAACAGGGTGCCTCAAGACTATCCATAATTTTAAAGGGTGCCTTGTCTGAAAAAAGGTTGAGAAACACTGCTCTAGAGGCTGCTAAGGATTACTTGAGCTGTGGCTGATTGACCTCCCATCTGATGGTGCCTGCACTTCGCAGAGCCAGCTGAATGACACAAAGGATATTGGGTCTGAAGGTCTTTTAAGATGTCTCTAAAGCAGGAATTTGTACCACTGGTCACCAATGTAAGGAGGAATTTTCCCACTAGCCCCCAATAAATTGGTTTTAGTAAGAGTTCACTGAGATTTGGAAATTATTTCAAGGGTTCCTCTGGGGTAAGAAGGTTGAGAAAAGCTGGCCTAGGAGATTCAAAGGATATTCACATAGCCACGGGGCAACATAGGATAAGGATCCCATTCCTGTGCCTACAACTCTGCAACTAGCACCACACAGTGTGAGACACCTGGCGGGGGGATTTTTAATGCAAATGTATATGCAGTAACCTAGTAGCAAAAGAGATATAAATCAACAATGAAATAGCAAACAGTTAAACTATAGCAATGCATATATTGCAAATAGATGAACAGTAAAAATGAAATATACTGTGGAGAAACACTTATTTGGTGTAGAGAGCAACTTCTGTTAAACCCCAACCTGGGGGCAATCCTATCTAGGGAGTACTACAAAACCACCATGACAGTCTAGCAGTCTATATTATAGTCCCCACCTTTTCCACTGTGCTTCTGGTGAGTGCATATAATTTTTCACAGATTCACTGATCACTGGAAGTCACGATCTGCATTTGGATTCATTTATTATTTGGACTCTATATTTGCCTGCATTGATTATTTGTATATTCATTCCACCACAATCACCATTTATTTTCACCATTGCACTGTTCCTCCAGTGCGTCACTTTATTCATCATATTTCGATTATACTACTAGTGCACTTCAGTGCGATAATTGCATTTATTATATGTCACCATAGCACCGATCAGAGCGCTTCACTGCGATTGTATTCATTTTGCATATTCACTTTTTAGTCACTTTGTTGTATGTTTATTATTTATATTTAATTTTTTGGGTACGTTTAACATACTGTTCCTTTTCATTTGCGCTGAACCTTTTTTACACTAATGTCCTTTTAACCCCTTGATGCCAACGTAACACAAATATGCACTGCACTTTTTTGCTGCAGGGTATCTTCCTTTGTGCTGGGAGCACGGTCCCAGCACCGAGACCGGGGTTTCACCCAACTGTCAGGACCCGGAACTCCTGATTCCGGATCACCTGATCACCGTGATAGCCTCTGATTGGCTATCACAGTGATCAGTCACTGTGAAGCCGGCTCCAGGGTTTTCTCCCTCCGAATAGAGAAGAGAGACACATTGTGTCTCTCTCTCTCCTTGCAGAGAGAAAAAAAAAATAACAAGAAGGTTTGATCTAGGTCAGTGCCAGGGTTAGTGTTTGGGTCAAGGTCAGGGCCAAAAGTCAGGGTCAGTATACTTTGGGCAGGATTTTCTTTTTTTTTACATATAATTTTAAATTAGTGTTAGTGTCAGTGTGTTTTAGGTAATATAAAAAAAAAAGAAGCAAAATGTGCACTATTGTTTCTGGGCTGCACTACGGGTACAAATAACAACGTACACTTATCTGGTATTGCTGCAATCGTCAGGATCAGGAGAATTTATTTCAGGTTTTTCTTTGGTGGTAGGTTATGGTAGATACAAGAAATATATAGCTAAATTGAAAAATCTTTTTTTTTACAATTTTTTTACTATTTTGGGTCAGTTTTCCTATGGTAATGAAAACAAAATTAGGAGATATCCATAGCGATTTACCACCAAATTAAAGTCCAATTTGTCCTGAAAAAAACAAGATGATATGTACAGTTTTACTAACACCTGTCAAAGTTGCAAAATTGTGCTTAGGCATTAGGATTTGCTTTACCCTTAGGCGTAAAGGGGTTAAGAATGGAAACAGGCACTGACTCTGTGTTACTTGATCAAAGTGTAATGTGGTTTTGGTCAGGCAGTGGGCTCCACCAACATCTGTGGCTCTCGCCAATGCCCCAGAATGGCTGTCGCTGTGCCTCTTTTCATCTCAGGTGCAGAAGTGAGCTATTTGATAGCAGCCAAATCCCCTCAGAAAAGCCTCCACACTTCTTCTCAGCACCAGCAAATCAGCAGGGAACCAGCTCTTCGCTTTTGCCCCAGTGCTTTGTGGGATCTGCAATCCCCTTCTTCCAGTTTACCAAGATAGCTCAGTCTGTCAGAACTACATCTCCTACAATCCATGCAGTCCACATCCTGTGTGTCTTAGTGGGTAGAGAGCAGGCTCAACACTGGCTTTACACAGCTTTACAATAAGGCCCCAGGCACACAGGAGCATAGGCTTCCAGGGGTGGAAAAAGCAGAGTTAAAAATACGTCTAAATCTGCATTTTGTCAATGCATTTAGGCGCATCAAACTCTTAGGCGTTCATTCATTCCATTGGCCAGAATATTAATTTATTCTGGCCATTGGAATAGACGAACACCCAAGCACTTGGCACACCTAAAAATGTTTATGTGTGTTTACACATGAATACAAGTGTACAATCCAAACGCACATGTTCCTGCATTAAAAATGGCTGTGTGTATAAGTGGGTGCTGCAGGAACTGAACAGAATCAGCAAGGGAGAATGTCACCAGCACACTGAGGATCACCAATATGGGTCCAAAAGTTTTAATGAACAATCGCATAGTTACAGCATGGCAACGTTTCGGAGTCTCGCAGGACCCCTTCATCAGGCATGTGACCAACAAGGGGCCCTGCGAGACTCCAAAATGTTGCCTTGCTGTAACTGTGATCGTTTATTAAAACTTGTGTGCCCATATTGGTGATACTCGGCGTGCTGGTGGCATTCTCCTTTACATGTGATTAGGCCAGGGGCGGACTGACAACTCATGGGGCCCCCGGGCAACAGGGGATCATGGGGCCCATGTGTCCTTGCCAAAACTCAAAAAAGTCTATGAAAAAGGTACCAGGGGCATCTCATGGGGCCCCCTACTGACCCCGGGCCCTCGGGCAGTGCCCGAGTTTCCAAATGGTCAGTCCGCCCCTGGATTAGGCACATCATTTTTGACATTGGAAGGAACTATCTAACCTGTTTGACTGAAGGGCACTAACTAGCCTCTCTAGAGCTTGCTGGCCCTGATTTTTTGTGCCAGTAAATGTGTGCATGGACACTTAGGCTAACAAAGAAGGGCATTTAGAGGCAGAAAAAAAAATGCAAAAGGCCTCTAAAAGCAGTGTTTTTATTGGCCAGTGTGCATGATGCCTAAGAATCTCCTACTGTAGCTGTGCCTGTCTAAAAGTGTACTCTGCTGCACAGAAACAGAGTCCTTTTCCTGTCAGTGCTGCAGACTGAGCTACATTTGCACATGCCCAGCAACCATCCAGAGTGTTTGTTAATATCCCTTTTATTTTATTGATATACATGTGATTTTATATATTTACAGTTGTGTCCAAAATTATTCAACCCCCAATGCTGTAAAGGGGTTTAGGGACTATAGTGTACATTTGGAATTGTATTCAGAATCAAATCCTACAAGGACGTTGTAACTACCCAAATGCAACTAAAATGACATCAATTGTTTATGTAATACAGTAGTAAATGGTTCTTATGTGGTTTCTTCATTGCCACAATTATTCAACCCCTTAAAGACTACCACTCTGAAGAACAGAGGTTCATACAGGTGCTTTCCATCAGGTATTGAAAACACCTGTGGATGTCACCGAGCAGCAATCAAGCATAATAAGCACCAATTAGGCAGCTTTAAAATGACTGTGATACTCAGCTCCTTCTAGACATTTACTGGTGTGGTTACAAACATGGTGAAGGCAAGAGAATGGTCCAGGAAGACAAGAGAAGAGGTGATTTCTCTTCACAGGAAGGGCAATGGCTATAAGAAGATTGCAAAGATGTTAAACATACCAAGAGACACCTTAGGAAGCATCATTCGCAAATTCAAGGCAAAGGGCACTGTTGAAACGCTACCTGGTCGTGGCAGAAAGAAGATGCTGACTTCGACTGCTGTGCGCTACCTGAAGCGTAGAGTGGAGAGAAGTCCCCGTGTGACTGCTGAGGAACTGAGAAAAGATTTGTCAGATGTGGGTACAGAAGTTTCAGCCCAGACAATAAGACGCACACTGCGTAATGAAGGCCTCCGTGCCAGAACTCCCAGGCGTACCCCCTTGCTGTCTCCAAAGAATAAGAAGAGTCGACTGCAGTATGCCAAAAGCCATGTGGACAAACCACAAAAGTTGTGGGATAGTGTTCTGTGGACTGATGAAACAAAATTAGAACTGTTTGGGCCCATGGATCAACGCTATGTTTGGAGGAGGAAGAACAAGGCCTATGATGAAAAGAACACCTTGCCTACTGTGAAGCATGGTGGAGGGTCAATCATGCTTTGGGGCTGTTTTGCTTCTGCAGGTACAGGGAAGCTTCAGCGTGTGCAAGGTACCATGAATTCTCTTCAGTACCAGGAGATATTGGATGGAAACGTGATGCAGTCCGTCACACACCTGAGGCTTGGGAGACGTTGGACCTTTCAACAGGACAATGATCCCAAGCATACCTCCAAGTCCACTAGAGCATGGTTGCAGAGGAAAGGCTGGAACATTTTGGAGTGGCCATCGCAGTCACCAGACTTAAATCCGATTGAGAACCTCTGGTGGGACTTAAAGAAAGCAGTTGCAGTGCGCAAGCCTAAGAATGTGACTGAACTGGAGGCCTTTGCCCATGAAGAATGGGCGAAGATACCCGTAGATCGCTGCAAGACACTTGTGTCAAGCTATGCTTCACGTTTAAAAGCTGTTATAACTGTAAAAGGATGCTGTACTAAGTACTAAGATTGAATGTCACTTGGGGGTTGAATAAAACTGATAATGCTGTGAGCACAGAAAAGACATTTGTGGTTATTTCATTATAACTGTTATGTTATATTTGTCTGACCTACAAGTGCCTCTTTAATGTAAATGTAAGCAAGATGACTGAATGATCAAAAGCAATGTCAAACTGGCCAAAACACTCAATTTCAGTGGGGGTTGAATAATTTTGGACACAACTGTATATATATATATATTGAGCCATCATGACCCTTTAACTTTATGAGCTTGACGTTCCAAGACTAGTCCTCCTTTGGTTCTAGCATGCCTATATTTCTCCAATCCCCCTCCCCCATTGTGTTTTAGCTGTTACCTTTTCGCTCAGCAGCTATACCAAAGCACAGTCTAGGTTCCGCCGTACTTCTTAGCTGTGTATGTAACAATAACCCTGTGTGCCTGATATTTTTACCTTTGCGCATAAACTGCTGACTCTGGCTTCTTTCGCTAAACCACTTTTTCACACAGATGGGGGCCACCAGGCATCTATTCTTTTGTTCCTTCGTCTTCCCGTTATTTCCTTTTTGCTGAAAAGCATTTTAATCACAGGCTACAACAGTTTAGTAAATCAAAAACCAACACAAGAAAGGGAAAAAAAAAGACATCGGTTGTTTACAGCCAGCTAGGGGAGAAGAATGGGAAATGGATATTCCTGAGGGGCTTCATTGTATAGATACCAATAGATGAGATGCGGTTTAAAGCAGAACCATCCAAAATAAATCTAGCACTTTCTATACAGCAGTTCACTAATTAGATAAAGGAACATGTTTTTTTGCTGAGTTTGCCATCATCTGGATTGGTAGAGCCATTTTGAATTTTTTTTTTTTGTATAGCCCAGGCACAAAGCACTATCAATACCCCTTGGTATTAAGAGCTGCCAACATCAGTACGCACTTTGGAACCAGAGATTTAGAGCTGAATTGTGGCTAATTTTTATTTAGAGTGTGGAGAAGGGTTAAACTCAGTGGAAGATTTTAATTGGAGGTTGTAACCCCTCTACTTTGTCTACAACTAAAGAAATTTTTGGATTGGGTCCTAATTAAAAGCACCACTACATGTTGAACACATCAGTAATATTAACCATATGAATATGTGCTACCATACAATTTGTATATAGATCAGGGGCGGACTGACAATTCATGGGGCCCCCGGCCAATTGGGGATCATGGGGCCCCTGTGTCCTTGCCCACACTCAAAACACACCCAAAAAAGCCTATAAAAGGTACCAGGGGCATTTTATAGGGCCCCCCACTGACCCCGGGCCCTCAGGCAGTGCCCCAGTGCTCGAATGGTCAGTCCGTCCTCGATATAGATGCACTGTTGGACAAAAGAGCTTAGGATCCACACTGGATTTCTAGCGCTTACAATTCATAGTTATATAAATGGTAAAGTTGAATAATGACACCAGTCTTTTCGAAAGCCTCCTTGTGACATCAGAGTTTTGTGTACATGTAGGTCCACATTGAACATTTGTGGGATGTGTCAACTGAGAAAAAGGAAGCCCCAGCACAATTAAAAGACATTAAAGTGATACTAAACCTAAAAACGTTTTTTTACCTTAAAATCCGGTCACATCGGGTGCAACTTGGCATGCGATTTGCATGCCATGTAACTTGCAAATTGCATGCCAAGTCACACCTTATTGTCCGCCATTAGAACAGTCATATCGGTGCTGTTCCAACTTGGTCAGAGCCGCACTTATTTCTAAAGTAGTGCATGCACTACGTTTGGTGTGATTTGTATAGACGACTGTGCTAGATGTCTTGCAAATCGCACCTCAAATCAGCAAGTCACTGTAAGTTGCACAATTTTAAAATCGGCTTTGATGTGACCAGGGCGTAATGCATTATTTGCATTAAACCGGAGTTCCACCCAAAAGGGGAGGTTCCACTTTAAAGATTGGTCCCCCTCTCCCCATTAAGGATTGGCATCTTTGAGGAGTGGGGGAATTTGACAGGTACCCGCTCCCACTTCCGCTGTGATCGCCTAGGCGATCGGAAATGGAATTTGTCCTCCTACCCTCCCTCCCCGAAGTCTTGTGGGACATGTGACAGGTCCCAGAAGACAACGGGGTCATTCAGGAAGTGCAGCGCTACTCACGCATGCGCAGTGGGCACCCGACTGTGAAGCCGCAAGCTGTCACAGCTGGGTGCCCACACCAAAGATGCCGGTGCCTGGAATACAGGACGGTTGGTGAAATGGGCTGCGGCGTGGACAACGCAGGATCATGGGACAGGTGAGTGGCTGTTTTTTAAAAGTCAGCAGCTACAGTTCTTGTAGCTGCTGACTTTTATTTTTTTACAGAGTGAGCGGAACTCCGCTTTAGGGTAAAAAACATTTTTAAGTTCTCTGTGCTTCCCCTTCCCTGTGTGAATGGGAAGAGAGGGGGAGAAGAGATAAGCGCTGTGTATGGTTGCATCTCTTCTCCCCTCGCTTCCTCTTCACACAGGGACTCGAAGAGCAGCAGGAGCCATTGGCTCTTGCTGCTGTCTTTCAAGTGTGGTGAAGAGAAAGTGGGGGCGGTGCTATGTTCAACTGTGTGTGTCTATGGAGCACTCAGATGCTGGCCCAGGCACCTTTTACTTCTTTTCTCACAACTCTCTGGGCTCCTGGATATGCCTTCCCCTGTGTACTAGTGAAAATGCTCCCGATACCTGAAACAGATACTTTTCGATTTGTGCCAATACAAAATGAATGGACACAAATTGCACTGCAAAGAATAGCATGTGATTTGAACATTCCTGTCCAAAGCACATGCGGTTTCCCCACCGCTCCTGTGTGAACCCAGGCTCGTCATAGCCTGAGTTCACACAGGAGCAGTGCATGAATTCCCCCCCCCTCACTGATCACCAGCTTTTCCTTCTGTGACAGCATGGGTTTGGTGCAGGGAGGTTTTCCGAACCGCTCCTGTGTGAACTCATGGTATGATAAGCCTGGGTTCAAACAAGAGCAGTGGGGAAACCGCATGCAATTTGGACAGGAATCGCATTCCTGTTCAAATCGCATGCTATTCTTTGCAGTGCAATGTACATCCAAAATTTTGTCCTCATCAGCATGGGGACAAGGTTCTTTGAGGGAGGAGGAGCCCCAAAGCACCCCCCCCCCCTCATGTTGAGGGCATGTGGTCTAGTATTTTTCGGGGGGAAGGGGTTCACCCCCCCTTCCTGACCTGCTAGGCTGCATGCTTGGATAAGGATCTGAAATGGATTTTGGTGGGATCCCATGCTGTTTTCTTTTTTAATTTTAGCATGGGGTTCCCCTTAAAATCCATACCAGACCAACAACAAAACAACCAGCTTGCAGCTTTCACAGCCAGGAGCCCACTGTGCATGCACGAGTAGCACTGTGCATGGTGAATGGTCCCGCAGTCTTCTCGGACCTGTCATGTGTCCCAGAAGACCTTGGGGGGGGGGGATGTAAAAGGAAATGTGTCAGTTAGTTTACACCTGCCTACATCCAACTAGATCCAATCCACTAAAAACAGACGGACAGGGATTTGTTCCCCTTCCATCCAGCAGATCTGATTGGATGGCAGTTGGATATAAACGGACAGGCAGTCCATTTACATCCAACCGCTCATAGAGGAGAGGAGGCTGTGTTCATGTCCACTCTGCATAAGCGGAGCAGACATGGACCTGTCATTCACCTGCTCAGCAGAGATCAGCAGACAGATCCCCTGCTGAGCAAGCGGATCGCAAGTGGAGTCCACCCAGTGTGAAAGGAGCCTTACAGTTACTCTCTGTCTGATAACTAAGCAAATTCTGTTTAATTGTAACCTGAGTGACAATGGGTAAACTAAATGTATACAAAATGTGACGGGAATATAATATGGCAACAGGCTCTCTATAAAAAATAAATAAATAAATAAATATCTGGTAGTATGTTATGCGACAGACATTTTTTTTTGTATTTGATGAAGTTCTTCAATTAGAAGTAACAAGACAAACAGTTTCCTGCTCATTTCCTGGAAACAAGATAACAAATGTAAAGAGAAACTTGCGGCACATAACACCTGCATCAATGTTAACGGAAAGATTTCATGATTTAGGGTCAAGTTTAATTTCATATATTGTATTACTATTGAATAATATTTTTATTTTACATAAAATATATTACATGGAGTGCACCCACACATTTTTATAACAAAGAATTTAGGGTTTTCTTAAGAAACAGCACAACGGAAGCTGTTTCCTCTCTTTCTCTCACTGGTTGAATGTCTGTGTGAAACTGTAAGAGCAGTAGATGAATAACTTTCTGACTTGTTCAGTTGTATAATTGAATCTGATCTTTTGCTATAGACCTCTTTAAGCAACAGGCTCTTTTCAACAGAGCAGCTAAAAGAGCCAAGTTGACATGTGAAAAGCAAACTTTAGCTATACCTGTTGGCTAAAAATGCTTAAAGGAGAAGTATACACTTTATAAAAAAAAAAACATTATACACACCTAGGTGGATGCAGCATCGATCGACACTGCATCTGTCTCCCACCCGGCTCTGCAGTGAGCGATCAAACAATGCACTGTTCTAGGTGGATTGCTGAGAGGCTGAGCCAGTTGCGGTCCAGGCTTCTGGGTGAATCCCAACCATATGATCAGGAACATTTCAGAGCCTGGACTGACTCTGTGATCTCAGCCGACAGCAGATTTTAGCCCACTCTCAGCAAACTGGTCACAGGAGTGCAAAACGAACCCTACTCCTGTGATCCATAGGAGAAGTATAGCCAAAAAAGTTTTGCCTATATTTCTACTTTAAAGGAAAAATTTACAAAAGTTTCTCTTAGGCTATAAAAAAAGAAAAAAGTTTGATTATATTTTTTCAATGAAGAATATAATGAGTAAAGAGAATTTATAGAAATAGAATTCCCTTATGCTATAAGCAACATATTTTGATGTAATTAACATAATTAACAGTAGGCAGTTCAATATTCTAAGGAATGTTTTACCGACATACACCAAGGTGAAGCTGAGTAAGCATGAAAATTTATAATTTCATTGGCTGTCCATTCCTAAAGATTTATTTGTCTGGACAAAATATTGTTCCATAAATGTTACTAAAAAAAAAATAATATGTTCACAATAGTCACATAAGACAGTGCCAGCAAATGATGAAAGTATGAAGCAAACCTTCCATGTACAGGAAATACGAGATAAATGATGCTAATAGGGCAAGCAGCACAAGTCCACAAACGTCCAGCTTGAGGAAATAGTCCTCTAATGTTATCCACAGTCTCACTTAGGGCAGCTACCACAGAGTAGAAAGCAACCTCTGTAATGGAACAAAAATGGAGAAAAGAGGGCGCCTATTAAGTGTTGCATTGAGATCAGCCACTTTATTAAAATACAATTGACAACTCACTGGGTTATCAGATAAAAGGCATATGTCCACAAGAACACAGCTTCCAGACCTAGTGATGTCTCTTAATGCTTGTGCAGCTACCTAGATCTGTGTGGAAGGCTCTGGGCTCCTGTAAACTGAAATAGGAAGTGCCAGTAACCAACTGAACTCCAGGATACACACGCGTAAGCTCCATGTACACTGCAGCTGATAAACTCACGTTTAGGAGCTGTTCAGCATTTTTTTCAGCAGCCCCTGAACTCTCCCTAATGTTTTCCTATGTGTCCATGTACACATCATCGTTTACAGTCATTTACAGGCAGTTGAGTTTACAGTCGTTTTTTTTAATGCACCAAACTTGCGTTCAAGAGTAGATTTTAGCAGCGTTTCAAATGCTTTTTTTTAACTCTTCCATTTCCAGATGCTGTCCAGAGCCTTTTTTCATCATGAAAAATGCATGCAAAGCATTTTCCCGGTACTCAAATGGACCTGGTGCACCATACTTTGAGGCTTTGCATGAAAGAAAATATGTTAGACGCTGCTGTAATAATTTCTGCACAGAAATGAGCTGGAACACATCTAAACACCACAAAAAAAGACAGCTAATCTCAACAAATACTGCTGTCTCTGCTTCTGCTCTCTCTATTTCTCTCAAAATGTCTGAAATAGTTAATTTTTTACTGTTTTTCAGTGCATTCTGGGCATTTTGGAAGGTCTCCTGAAGTTACCATTAAAAAACGCTTCTAAACGCAAATGCTCATAAATGCGCATAAACGTGCATAAATGCGGTATGCAAACACGGCTAAACAGACGTTTTTTAACTTACTTTTTATAGCAGTCAGTTTCCATCATTCAGAAGTGTTTTCCAAATGTCCCATGTACAGTACATGAAGCCTAAGGTCTAAAAACAAAACAATCTAATTTAAATGTACCACAAGATTGTAGTCTGGCCTTTTATATAGGATTGTGCTCTATATAGTTGCTGCCAAATGAAACGGGTTATGCAGAAATTGTAAAATTGTAATCTATGTGACCAGTTTTAAGACAGCCATAGACTTAACGTGGTGGTTGCATATACAGGCATGATCCAACCACCCTAGGCATCCAGAATTTTTTTTTTGCTTCCTTAACACAATCCTCTGTGTTGTGCAACTATTTAGTATTAGTACACCGCAGACACCTCCAAACTGGAAACTGGATAAGGTTTTTTAGTCTGTCCTCTTCCAATGAAAGACTTAGGTCAGCAGCTATTGTTAGTGCCTATAAACATAAGAATGTTTCTTGATCCAACCCTTGTCATATAACCTATTTAACCTGTTGGACTGATCATTCCCTCTAGGGACAGCCATATACTGCTAGTGGGTTGAACAAAAATAACCCAATATGTAGCACAAGACTGGCTCTCCCTCGTAGCTGGGATACACACCTCAATCTTTCCAGTCTCCAGGGTCTTGTAGTTGTGAATTGCCCAAGTTCTTATAGCACAACCACTTTTCTCACCTAATTCACTTTTTCACATGTATTCACATACAATATAATAGCTATATATTCAAGTAGACTTTCCAGGGGATAGCACTACCTACCCCCAGAACAACTTGCACAGTCCTTAAGATATTTCACGTGGTTCCCTCATATACTTACAGAGATTTAGTGGTGCCCATGCTGTCCAAAGTATAGTCTCTCACTCTTCCTATAGACCAGGAGTGGAATCCTCCACATTCTAACTTCACCCAGAGGGTAATAGGGAGGATATTAGCTATTCCAGCCCTCACTAGTAGCTTCACACACAGTTGGAATGTGCAGTCAGGTCAGCTTTTACATGGAAAAAAGGTTATTTACAATGTAAAAAATAGCTAGTAATATCAAAGGCATTCTGTTGAAGGCAGAACAAATAATTTCTCATGAATGGTTTCAAATGGACAGTTCCTTTACTTTAGGTAAAGTGCACACCACTGGTCATGTGCTTGCCAATGTTCTATAATAATGTACTTTCCTTCTCTGTCCAGTACAGATGGAATTACTGTGTCCATCCTGAGGGGTAATCACTAAGAGGAGAAAGTCTTTAAGAATTGACCCTACATGTTGAGGCTTGTCAGCCTTCCAAAACAGCCCCATATGTGATACAAAACATGATATAATTACTTTATCATAACTTTGACAAAATGTTAGCTCAAATTTTGTGGGTATTCAGTGCCATTATTAAGCTTATGGCTAATGTAGTCAGGTACCTCCAACTCCTGCAGCTGCTTGAATACCCAAATAGTGACAGCATCTGATTGAATGCAGTCACTGTTCAACTGACAAGTTTCCACCGACACTTTCTTGTGTGATAAAAAATAAAAATATACCTGCTAAACAACAAATTGTTACAATCCTCTCTTGTATTAAAAGACATATAGACTCCAGAAAGAGAGAGAGATAGTTTTACCCCTGTACAAATCATTATTAATACCTCATCTGGAACATGCAGTTCAGTTTTTGGCACCAATTCACAAAAAGAACATTGGGGAACTGGAGAAAGTACAGATAAGGCAAACAAACTGATAAGAGGCATGGAAGAGCTCAGCTATGAGGAAAGATTAGAGGAACTAAATGTATTATCTCTTGAGAAGAGGAGATTAAGGGGGGGATATGATCAACATGTATAAATACATCAGTGGTTCATATAGTGAACTTGGTGTAGAGCTATTCACCCTGAGGTCATCACAGAGGACAAGGGGGCACTCTTTACGTCTGGAGGAAAAGAAATTTAATCTCCAAACACGGAAAGGTTTCTTCACAGTAAGATCTGTGAAAATGTGGAACAGACTCCCTCAAGAGTTGGTTCTGGCCAGCTCAGTGGATTGGTTTAAAAAGGCCGGAATTCATTCTTAGATACACAGAATATAACTGAATACTAACATTTATAGGTAAAGTTGATCCAGGTAATATCCAAATGCCTCTCGGGTGATCAGAAAGAATTTTTTTCCCTGCAGGAGCAAATTGAATCATGCTTTGCTGTTTTTTTTTGCCTTCCTTTGGATCAACTGTGGGTGTAGGATTATAAAGTTTTCTTTTTTTAATGGTTGAACTGGATGGACTTTTGTTTTTTTTCAGCCAGACTATGTAACTATTATCCAGCTTAAAATGGCCAAATAAAGTGGCACTAACCTCACTGCTCTGGCTAAATTAACATAATCTCATGGGTTGGTCCCCAATTCCACAACCCAAAAAAGTATCATCCCTTCATCCCTCTCATCCCCAGCATGAGCCTGCAGCCAGAGGCAGTTCCTTCGGAAGTAAGCTGTACATACACAGAAGTTAGGGTATTCTCAAATTTCAATTCACTCCTTAGCATGATTCAGATGGGTGTTAAATTGGTGGTACTCTAGCCAGAACATGTGTTTGTGTAATTTATATTGTAAAGCGCTGAGCAAACTGTTGGCGCTATATAAATCCTGTATAATAATAATAATAATAATGTAATTTGCAACACATCATTTAAAGCAAAAGGCAAATAAAAGTAGACCATATTTATTATTTGATGTGGCAAAGCTATCCATACATGAAACTTTTTACATTTTGTTAATCAGCCAGCAGGCTGACCAAAAAAAAAATTAATGGATTCCCCCATCCTCACAAGCGGGGTGGATACAGGAATCCTCCCTGTTGCACTATTGTATTCTGATGATTGGATGCAGGCACTGAACAAACAAAAATTCGCCAACATTCCCATTCGATAGGAGTTGATCATTAGATTGAGTCCTCTTGAATAGGAACGGCCATAGATGGATCAAAATTCAGCCTGCTAAATTGTCCAAATATCAATCCATCTATGGCCAGCTTTAGTCAATGTAAAAAGCGCAACAAGCATAAAGAAAGCCTCAACATTGGACATAGAGAGCTACATTCAAGATATGATAATGACTGCAGTCAGAATAGAAAAGCAATAGAAGGTGAAAGTAAATGAAATGAGGTTTTACGATTTTTCAGAGGGAATGCAATAGCAGACTGGGTGGGACGGGCAATTCTGCTCTGTCATTACATACAATGCCTTTCTGGAGCCAGGATTTCCCATACCTATCAGTCCACAACATTATTTTTAGGTTGTCTGCTCCAGCAGAAACTTGCTGAAGCTATATTTCTATGCTTAGATCTAGTGTTTGATTTCCTATCAATCACCCAGAAAGGAAATGGAAAGTGAAGTGAGTTCTTAAAATGGTTTAGAAAAGTATTTTCTTAAGATGTTTTATCTGCTGCTATATCAGATTTTTTTGCGATTGACTTCATTATCAGCAATATTCTATTATATTGTCTTAAAGGATAAGCCCATCTAGAATGAATAACATTATTTTTGGGGCCATGGTAAAGGTACCTGTTGTGTATTTAGAGACATGTGCTGAGCAGCATGTCCTCCATGGGTACAGCCAACCATGTGGTGGGAGAGCATAGGCACTATTCTTTCTTGGATATAGAATGCTCCCCCAAATCTACCAGGAGGGCAGGGTCTAGCTGTAAAGTCAGAGAAGACACGTTCTTATCAGAAGGGAACACATAAGAGACTTTTTTGGTTTAAAGCTGAACCACTATAGGTATGATTTGTGGCATAGTGACATTGGTCTATGTGACGGGAGTCACTTTGGGTGGGGGGCCCATGGAACCCAGGTCACTTTGGAGAGGTGGGGATACCCCTGTCTCAGCTCCCCATATCTCTCTTATGTGTAAATCACCCTGTGCCTGTTAGGGGTACAGGGTGATCTGTCCCAATATTGTGTGGGCCTTGTCTCAGACTGTGTAGACATTTTTAGGAGATAGGTGGGGGTTGTTGATTGTTTAACCCCTTCACTGCCTGACCAAGGGGGAGGATGCTGTTGATGCTGACTGGATACATTTGACACAGTGAACAGAGAGAGGTCACCGACTGACACAAGAGTTGGTGAGAAGCTGCTGACCAAAGCCGCATTACACTTTGATCAAGTAACACAGAGTCAGTGCCTGTTTCCATTCTTAACCCCTTCACACCTAAGGGTAAAACAAATCTAAATGCCTAAGCACAATTTTGCAATGTCGACATGTGTTAGTAAAACTGTACATATCATCACAACTACTTTGTACATCCAGGTGGATTATACCTTGTTTTTTTCAGGACAAATTGGGCTTTCATTTGGTGGTAAATGGTAATGGATATCTCCTGATTTTTTTTTATTATCCAAGGAAAACTAGCCCAAAATAGTAAAAAAAATTTTTTATATTTAGCTGTGTTTCTTGTTAGTACCATAACCTACCACCAAAAAACAACCCAAAATACATTCTCCAGCTCTTGATGATCGCAGCAATACCATATATGTGTATGTTATTTGTTGTTTGTACCTGTAGTACAGCCCAGAAACAATAGTGCGTATTTTGTTTTTGTCTTTTTTTTTTTAAGTAAAACACACCGACACTGGCATTGACACTAACTGACACCAATATTTTTAAATCCTGACCCTTGACCCTGACATTTTGACCTTGACCTTTCACCCTGCCCTTGACCCAAACAATAACCATGGCACTGAACTAGATCAATCCTTGATCTAGGTATTTTGTCTTTATTTTTTTTTTTATTTATCTTTTTTCTATGCCAGGAGTTAGAGAGATACAATGTATCTCTCTTCTCCATTCATAGAGAGAGAAAAAAACAAGAGGGCCAGGCTGCACAGTGACTGACCACTGTGATAGCCAATCAGAGGCTATCACAGCGATCATGTGACCCGGAATTGGGAGTCCCGGGTCCCGATTGTCAGTGACACCGCAGTCTTCATGCTGGGAGTGTGCACTCCCAGCACAAAGACAGGTACGCAAATATGCGGCCCCACAAAAAAGCCCAGTTCTGTATGACGTCGGCGATAAGGGGTTAATGTTATGTGGCTGCATCCCATTGTTCTATTGTTCTATTGTTTGTCTGGCTTGGGAGCAAACTATTATGGGATGTATGTGTTTATGTTTATTAGCTTAGTGTGTGTGTGTGGGGGGTGTCTCCAGCAGCCCTCCCTCCTGATGGGACTGTCTACTGGTGTGAAGTTTGAATACCTGTGTGTCTCTTGTTACTAAACGTAGATTGCCCTGCCCTGTATCATTATGCAGGTAGGGGGGATTGTCCCTTGAGTGTATATATCTTGTATCTATGTTCAGACAGACTGGTGTCGTCTAGTCTTGTATGGTTGGCTGTGGTGTCTGTAGTTGGTGTTTGAATGGAAAAGCGGTATTCTAACGGAAGTACTCAAGCGCAGTTTGGTTCAGTTCCATTACAGTCTAGCATAGACCAATGTAGGTACACATATTTCATTTGTCACTGTGGAAGATGCAAATCACCATAGTAGCTGCTGCTGCTACTACTACAGTGATAGCAGAATTTTTCTGGGTACTGAATGCACGGTGCTTTCTGATAATGTGGGGAACTGCATCAGTGACATCACAATCTCCACCTTGTCCAATAAGAGAATGCCTCTGAAAAAATTACAAGCCATTCTGTGAATAGCAGTGGACACTGGGCCCAGAAGACCACTGCAGTAGCAGCAATTAATACAGTGATCTACAGCTACCACCACGACAGTTCAGGTATGACATATGCATACTTACATTGGTCCAAGCTGGTAGGTAATTGTAACATCAGTATAGCCAAAAGCACTGTTGTCAATATATTTTAAAATTCAAATGACTCTCCAGGACATTGGAGCCTTTTCCATCTATGCATCTCAAGGAACATAAAGTAATGGGTGCTGGAATACACACATTCAATATAGGCAATACATCAGACAGTGAAAGATTCAAACCTTTGTAAATGAAAATAAAAATTGAAATATGGTACAAAAATGATCCTATTCACTTAACAGAACATAGTGATATATAGATTAATTCACTAAACTATTCTCTACGTCAGTACAACATTTACATTTTGCACAAAATTTTCCATCTTATCTGCAAAAATTGCTAACAGGCATACATGCTGTATCAGGTGAAAGGCACTTTCAAAAGGTGCAGTGCCACCTCTGACCACCAGAGGGAAGAATATATTTAGAAAAATGTCATTAGTTCAGTGAATTAAAAAAAAAATGGGAATGTTAGTTTACCTCTGCCTGAATTTGGATACATTGTTGGGTCTCACACATCGTAACAGTCTTTGTTTGCTTCCTGAAACATGCAGTTTACAAAACCTGGATTTGTTGTTGCATACTGTAACATGCAATATGTCTGCATTAAAGCAGAACTAAACTCTCAATCAAAATTAACTATTTTAAACCACTTCAGCCCCGAAGGTTTTCTCCCCTTCCTGACCAGGGCATTTTTTTGCTGTTAGGCACGGCACTATTTTAGCTGGTAATTGCTTGGTCATATAAGACTGAAAAATGTGGAGAAAAAAAAAGCAATATTTTCTACTTTCTGTTATCAAATAATCTCAAATTTAATCATAAATTCAGGCCAAAATGTATTCTGCTACGTGTCCTCCATAAAAAAAAATTCCAATACATGTGTAATATTTGGTTTGTGTGAAAGTTAGCGTCTACAAACTATGGTATATTTTTTGGTAAATGGTAAATATGGTATATATTTTGGAATTTACCCAGCTTTTACTTTCTGACTGCCTATCACATTTCTTGAGGTGCTAATATGCAAGGACAGTACAAAAATTCCCCCAAATGACCTCTTTTTGGAAAGTAGACACCCCAAAGAACAAGCGTAGATGCATGTTGAGTCCATGGAAGATTTAATTTTTGCCACAATGTTTTGAAAACTTTTTTTCTACACAAAGTTGTCGCTTAAATGATATATTGCTCACACTTCCCTGATGGAAGAAAAATATATTTGAAATATATTTTAAAAATATTCTTCCCAAATATATTGACATATATTTTGAAATGCTACAATTTTGGCCATATTCAATATCTTTCAAAATATGTTTCAATAAATATATATATATACTGCATGTTGAAATGCATTTTTATTACAAAATATATGAAAAATATTTTTAAAAATACATTTCAAATATACTGTATGTCTTTAAAAATACAAATCTACATTTTTGGAATGCATTTACAAATATATGTAAAAATATATGTTAAAATGACTTTTTTATATGTTACAAAAAATCTAAAGAGTATATTTAAAAACTATCTATTTACAAAAAATGTTTCATATATTTTGTAATATATAAAAAACGCATTTCAACATGCAGTATATATATATATATATATATATATATATATATAAAACAAAATATATGAAACATATTTTTAAAAATATATATTTTTAAAAATATGCAAAACTCGCCTGACCTAAACCCCATAGAGAATCTATGGGGCATTGCCAAGAGAAACATGAGAGACATGAGACCGACCAATACAGAAGAGCTGAAGGCCGCTATTGAAGCATCCTGGTCTTCCATAACACCTCAGCAGTGCCACAGACTGATAGCTTCCATGCCACGCCGCATTGAGGCAGTAATTGCTGCAAAAGGGGCCCAAACCAAGTACTAAGTACATATGCATGCTTATACTTTTCAGAGGTCCGATATTGTTCTATGTGCAATACTTGTTTTATTGATTGCATGTAATATTCTAATTTTCTGAGATTGTGTATTTGGGGTTTTCATGAGCTGTAAGCCATAATCATCACAATTATGACAAATCACAACTTGAACTATCTTGCTTTGCATGTAATGAGTCTATCTCATATATTAGTTTCACCTTTTAAGTTGCATTACTGAAATAAATGAACTTTTGCACGATATTCTAATTTTTCGAGTTTCACCTGTATGTAACAGAGGGCATATGATGAATCGGGTCTGTGGACCAATATGACTACAATTCATTCTTTTTTTAATGCCCATGTTGAGGTTTAGGTCCAAAAAAGTTTTACGTTTGGAAACCGTGATAGTCTTCCATGCAAATTGTCTGGCAAGAGCTGAATTTTGGTGGGCAGCGATGTATAAATTCCTTTGGCCCACAATATATAAATATTGATCTGTACAAACACGATACTAGTAATGGTGTTGATCAGCGACCTATACTGTGAGTGCGATAGTGTGACCCTGGCTGGGAGGGGCGCTAACTGACCCTGACGTTATCTGATGTCGCTAGTACCAGAAATACAGTGATCAGTGAAAAATTCTATATACTAACACTGTACTAAGGGCACTGGTGTGGTGAAGGGTGATAAAAGAGTTAATAGGGGCGATCAAAGTGTTAAATGTGCTAATTTAATGTGTGTATGTAAAATGTAGTGCTTTTACTCACAGTGTGGTGTTCTCTCTCCTCTCCCTGGACCAACAGGAGGGTCAGCAGGGGCCCAAGCATGCATGTTCACACACAGAAATAGAAAGCGACATAAGGCATAAGGCTGCGTCACTTTGCCCTGACCCACCGCTTGCCCAAACATAGTGGGCTGGCGGGCAGCAAATAGTTAAAAAAATCTAAAAAATCTAAAAAAAATTAAAAAAAAACTAATTTCTCAATTTTTTAAATATTTTTTTAACATAATTTTTTATTTAAAATACTTTAAACAGAGTAGTGGAATGAGGGAGGTGATAATTCTATACTTCAATTAAAACAATAATGACTGTGAAGGTAAAATAGCATCTACCATGTTATTATACAAAAAAGCAGGACTAATTGTGCAAGATAAGCCTCATTGAGTTTTGTGCATTGATTACCTTTACATTGCTAATACATAACCTGTTATATCAACGAAATAACAGGAAAAATGAGGGAAAAAAAGCTTTGTGAATGGACTCTTTAACCTGTAATAACTCCCAGGAACCCTTTCTTATTTAAGATGTGGGAACAATAAATCAATTCTTGATGTTTATCAGAACACAATAACTCACATTACTTACAAAAACTACAATTTATTATAAATTATGAAATTAAAAAGTCCCAAATATATTAACACTTGTCTTCCACCAGCTGCTGGTACAACAACCATTTCAGGGCTGTTAAAATAACTCTGACACTAAACTAATAAAATAAAAAAGGCTCCCAAGGACAGGAACCTAAAGATACAATTTACCTGCAGCAGGCTTCCGGTTCCTGCGATTATATCCAAAAGTTGGGCCATTCAGACTGGCAGAGCTCCAACAACTACCCGTGATGAAGCATGACACCCTTTATACACATTCCTGTTGGCCTGTGAGTTATCTATCTCTATGTAGCACTACCCAATTGAGGGCTGTTGAGTATTTTTGGGTTCCCTGTCTATACTGAGCCTGTTTTGGAAGCACAGCCCCTAGTGACACGTTTGTGAAGCTTGGACCAGGAGGACTGCCTGGCTTTGAAACTTAAAATAAACACACAGTTTAACCCCCCCGGCGGTATTCCCAAGTGTAGCTCGGGGTTAACAAGAAGCGGTAACCCCGAGCTCCACTCGGGATTACCCTGCAGCATTGTTTAGGGATTCTCTCTTGCACTTACCTTGTCCTGCACTCCCGCAATGTGTCCCCTGCAGCATCCCCGGCCATCTCCTCTGGCCGATGCCGGCATCCATCATCCGGGTTCCGTTCCCTGTGAGCATCAGGACGTATGGGGGACGGAACCGGCGGGAAATTCAAAAATTTTAAAATGTGACATTCACTCAATACACTAAAATCTGATAGTATTACATTACTGTATCAAAGCATTTCACATACATTTTGTCCTGTGCCCTGCCTGAATTTTTACTGTTCTTTCTGCCTGGAAACTGAGAAACATCCATGGCATCCAAAAAGCATCCCTTTAGGTCAAAAGCTGTTTTAGACCAGCTAGAGAACAGCGATAGTAAATTAGAACCACTTGCAGAATTGAGTGATAATGATTTGTGGGGAAATTCATCATCAGACACTGAAAACGATTTTGCGACTTTGCTCAGTGATGTGTGAACTTGGCACTCTATTTCAAATTTCAGTGTTTTTGGTTTGATTACATTATTGTATTCAATGTATTATTCTATTATTTTTTATGATTATTTATTATATTATAATTATGATTTTGTGTTTCAAATTTTATCATATCTGGGATGTTCACTTGACTCTTGTTCAGACAGATTTCAGTGAGTTATTCCTAAGAATTACAGGCCTACAATAAAAAAACTACATATTTCCATGCAAAAAAATTTACCGCTTTGAGCACAGAAATACTGACATAATCAGACCGCTAGGGAGGTTAAGGTGAGCAAATATTCTAATTGTATTGAGGTCAGAGTATTAAGTGTGCAAGCACAACAAGAATGACATTAGATGTGCATAAAATTATCACTATCAGAAAACCCAAATGACATGCAGGATCAGAATTTAAACAACAGTTCCAGCTTCTGAGATATTTCTCCCCAAGTGAGGTGAAGTGAACTATCGAGATGTCAGGCTAACTCACTTTTGGGTTCTCAGTTGCTATTTTTTGCGTTTGACTCTTGAGATGAATGCTTTTGTTATAAGCAGTCCCCTTTTGTATCACTCCAAAGAATGGTGACAAATCTTCTGCGCGATTGATGGGGCCCTAGTTGGTGCACCTCAAGGTTCAGATCCCTCCTTGTGTAACATGCAAGATGTCCTTAAGATGGTGTAGCCAAAGAATGATTCCCCCTTTCAGTGATGTTGAAACTGGGCAAGGTCTCCCCAACACAAAAAGTGAAGCAAGAATTGGCTAAAATTGAAGAATGGGGCAGAAGCAGACTTCAGCAGAGGTTGAACTAGTCTGGTGAAGCAAGTTCCTTTGGAGCTGGAAGAGGCTTGAAATGAGATACTAGTGTAATCCTGTCTGCAGGGAACGTGCTGTAGCCCTGCAGTTTCAAGATTATAGTGAGACACTAAAGCAGTAGGCCTAATACAGAATGGACTGGGCAGTCTGCATCTCAGTGTGATTTCCCATTTATGTGATTGGCTGACTAATTTTCCCAGAAGTTTGCACTAAGATTTAAGCCACAGTTTAGGCATCCCCTGCAAGATAAATTCCATTTTTGGTGAGATACTCCCAAAAGGTTAAAGTGATACTAAACACAAAAGGGGGAGATAGAGAACAGCAGGATCAACCAGTTTTTTTGCAGAATACAGAAAATTAATCTCATAGTGACTGAGTGAGTATGAGCAGCATGTAATGCAGAATTTATTGATAGTTTGTTGTGACGTGGGCTTAGTGACACTCTAATCCAGGGCTTAAAATTTCAAGCATAGACCTACTAGCCAGGCATAAACCTTACTCTCCATCAGTTGCCCCACCAAACCTTGCCTGGCATTACTGTGCTCGCCAGAAAGGAATTTCCCCTCGCATTTGCGAATGGGCGAGCGGAATTTTCAAGCCATGCTTTAATCACTTCTAAAGGCATGCATACCCTACATTATTCCTTATTAGAACACTGCAAGGGCACAAGCTGATAATGAAAAAGTCACTCCCATTCAGATTTAGGCTCCATGTATACTGTAGCTGATAAACTTACGTTTAGGAGCTTTTCTGCGTTTTTTTCAGCAGCCCCTGAACTCTCCCTAATGTTTTACTATGTGCCCATGTACACATCTTTGTTTACAGTTGTTTACAGGCAGTTGAGTTGACAGTATTTTTCTTAATGCACCAAACTTGCTTTCAGGAGTACTGTAGATTTTATCAGCGTTTCAAACGCCAAACGCTTGTAAACGCGGCTAACCGCGTTTATAAGCATTTGCATTTGGAACATTTTTTTAACTCTTCCATTTCCAGATGCTGTCCAGAGCCTTTTTTTCATCATGAAAAATGCATGCAAAGCATTTTCCTCAAATGGACCTGGTACACCATACTTTGAGGTTTCCCATGAAAGAAAATATGTTAGACATTACCGCAATAATTTCTGCACAGAAATGAGCTGGAACACATGCAAACACCACAAAAAAAAAGACAGCTAATCTCAACAAATACTGCTGTCTCTGCTTCTGCTCTCTCTATTTCTCTCAAAATTCTAAAATAGTTATTTTTTTTACTATTTTTCAGTGCATTCTGGCATTTTGGAAGGTCTCCTGAGGTTATCTTTAAAAAACACTTCTAAATGCAAATACTCATGAACGCTCTTTAACGCGGTATGCGAACGTGGCTAAACAGACGTTTTTTAACCTACGTTTTCCAGCAGTCAGTTTCCATCATTCAGAAGTGTCCCGTGTACATGGAGCCTGACTCTGCAGACAACAAATAGCTTTCTCTTCAGTGCAGAAACAGGTAGTAATTTGCAACTATGTTTGTTTTTTTTTCCTCAACAAAAGTGAAGTTGAATGTTCAATAACATTAACCCTTTGGCGCCGGCGCCTCCTGGCCCTTTAAGGGTTTCAGAAGCCGGGAGGCGGGGTTTAGGGTCAAGTGACCGCCGTGACACGCCGACACAGCGGTCACATGATCGGGAAAGGTCCTGGTCGAAAGAGGCGATTGGGACCTTTCCGTGAGTACTGGAAATGCGTGCTGGGAGCGCGCAGGGCACGCGCTCTCAGCACATATGTTTTTTTAATAGACCGCAAATGTGCGGCCGCTCGGCAGCGTCTAGGCCCAGACGCCGGGAGGCTGCACATTTGCGTTCGGCCGGTGCAAAGAGGTAATGATGTGGGTGGACATACATACTTTTGTCTGATAGGAGTAACCATTTGGGTGCAGGAAACTTTTGTATATGCTCTTCTTGATTTTTAATACCAAGCTATGCCAATTCTGCCCAAGACAAGTGTATATAACCTAATAATATATAGAGCTACTTGGAATTCTTGCTTTGGATTGGAGCTCATTTTAGAACTAATTTTCCTTCATTTGATAGACATAGTTTTATTGGAAGCGGTACGTTTTATAGTAGCCTAAAGCAGAGCACAGTTCTGTCAACTGTAGTTTTATCATTTCTTGCTGAGCTTCTGAGAATCTTGTGGTGTCAGCATCCTGTGAGGCTAAGAGGGTCCTGATAAAGTCATTAACCTGTAAAACTTTTTTTGTTAACTTCAGATACTAACTTTGAAAACTGCCTAGTTTAAAGCTATCTACCTGTTTTCTTTTTCTAACCATTCACTAGTGTACTGGTGACAGCAGATGCATTGAGATACTATGCTGATGTTGTGACAGCACACAGGTATACACTGCAAAGGGAAGGGTCCATTCATGCCTCTAAATTGAAAGTAAGTGCATTTTACGCATATTTGCAGGCAGGGGCGGACTGACAACTCATGGGGCCCCCGGGCAATAGTGGATCATGGTGCCCCTGTGTCCTTGCCCAAACTCAAAAAAGCCTATGAAAAAGGTACCAGGGGCATCTCATGGGGCCCCCTACTGACCCCAGGCCCTCGGGCGGTGCCCGAGTTTCCAAATGGTCAGTCCGCCCCTGTTTGCAGGTGTACAGTTTGACGTGACCGTGCAATACTTTTCAGATTTCCTCAGCTGTCATTGAAAGGGCATTGCTTTTCTGAATAGGAATGTATGTTGTTTTAAACATTTATTTACACATACAATTGAATGAAGCAGAGAACTGGTGCATGCGCTTTCTCGCTTCCCTGTTTTACTAAGTTTTAATAAGAGAGAGAGAGAGAATATGAAGGCAAACAGCTTTTTCTGTGCTCTCCTTTTAGCAAATACATTGTTTTGTTATACTGGTTTCATGGCTGCACATTATATCAAGTGGAAAATAGTGTATTTTCAGTGCTATGTTAGATTATCATCTGAGATTATTTTGAAATGTTTAACCTAGTTTCTATTTTTTTTTTTAGTTATAACATGTAAAGATCTGTACATTTTCCATTACAAGCAGGTTGGATGAGCTATTAAAATTACTCTTCCTAACAACTTAATGCAGGGTGTCAAACTGGCGGCCCTCCAGCTGTTGCAAAACTACAAGTTCCATCATGCCACTGCCTTTGAGAGTCATGCTTGTAACTGTCAATCTTGCAATGCCTCATGGGACTTGTAGTTTGGCAACAGCTGGAGGGCCGTCAGTTTGACACCCATGGCTTAAAGAGTATGACCAGGCATTTCCCACCCTCTCCCCCTTTTGATCATGTCCCAGCATTATTTTTTCCTGCTATAATTATTCCATGCGTATGCATGTGGAGAGGAACAGAGAGTGGTGAGGGATAGGTGGAGTTCTGTAGTCCACCAATTTAAAAAAGCACAAACAGAAATGTAGGATATCTGTCAGATCAACTGGTATTTTTGTCTTCTTGTAGCATTTTTAAATACATAAAATATGGGGCAATACTATATGCATGTATTGGGGGGATATACTAAATGTATTGGGGCTCATTCACACCATTGGCTACATTATACCACAGTCACTGGTGTGTGCTGTGAAGGGAGCAGTGCCAAAGGGGTTGATTTACTAAAACTGGAGAGTGCAAAATCTGGTCCAGCTGTGCATGGTAGCCAATCAGCTTGTTCAATTAAGCGTTGACAAAAACACTGGAATCTGGTTTCTATAAAGAGTGTCACCAGATTTTTAGTAAATCAACCCCTATGTGTTATACATGAAACATCACACTGCATACTTTCTTTTTCAAATTCCATTAATCTTCATTTACCACAGCGGGTTGTGATGCAGTGTACTAAGTTGAAAGTAGCAAATTTCCTACTTTTGGTGGTAGTTTGTGGAGAGAGAGACCCTCACAGGCTCTCCTTGCTATGGGGGCACCCGCTGCTCCGTGTGTCCATTCATACATGGAGCCACAGCTTGGCTCCACCGCCTCTCTCCTCATTGGCTGACTGACTGTGATTGACAGCAGTGGGAGTCAATGGTTCACGCTTGCTGTCTCAGCTAATGAGGAGGCAGAGACCCGGGACAACCGAGGCTGTTATTCACATCACTGGATCGCGATGACGCTCAGGAAAGTATTGAGCGGCCTGGGGGCACTGCTGCACACACAAGGTTTTTTAAATTCATGTATAGAATGAAACCTTCAGCCTTTACAACCACTTTAAGCTCTGGGAAAAATGAGTGCAGCTGCACTTGCAAAGTGCATCTGCCTTTAGTAAATTCACCCCATTGCCCCGTCTGGTCCTTTTAAATTACTGCCTCACAGTTGCCTTGCTTCAAGCTCATCTCTTTTGCAAGTAAATGATAAATATTTGATAAGACTTTACATTACCTTTACAGTATATATTTATTTGTAAAATAAAATGAATGTACAAAAGTTAAAAAACAAAGGAAATAATTCAAAAACATTAAATGTAAAAAAGAAAACAATTAAAGTTTCTCTTTAACCACCCGGGGTAAATTTCCATGAACTAAAAGGATATTTTGCATCTTGTTAAATCACATCATTATATTATAGAGGCAAAGTAGCAAACATTAGCAAAAAAACTCTTTGCCATATTTTTTCTTTTGTTATTTTAATTAGCACAAATTACAATTATGTAACAAAAAAATTAGGACTCGTTTACACCACAGAGGCCACTATGATTAAGCCCTACATGGGTGAAACATGTTGGAGGGGATTTTCTGATGGGTTGAGAGCCAGCTCAAGCCATTTTGCAATCATTTCTTTTGTGATTCACTATATTGGTGTTTAGTCCTTGGAAACATTTGTCACAAATGACAATTCATTCATTCCTATTTACTGGGATATGGTGACTAGCAGTGACATGAGGTTGGGTGCAGTGCAAGTCTGCATTCTTACGCAATATACTGCGACCCAATCCAAGGAAGTGTTGTTAGAAAACAAATTTTGTGGGTAGAAAAATGTTCTGTATTTTGCATGTGCCTATACAATGTACTCTTGTTTCCTTCCATATACATGAATACAGTAGCACAAAGCCATTCGTGTCAATGACAATGACACTGCATGGGCTGCCTGGTAGGAGAAAATATGTCAGCAGTTACACTGAACGGGTTTAGCTGGCCCATGTGCAAGAGCCCTTATGGGTATTGTTAATGTTTATATACTGTTTATATCCTTTAGAAATAATTTCTTTTAGTTTCTGTCATAATTCAGGTTGTCCTTAAAAATGTGCTCTGTCAGTAAATGTTAAATGTTTTGTAAGTAAAAAAAAAAGATCATGGGAGGTTGGCAACCCTGGCAAGCACTGTGGACTAGACATTGCCTTTATTTCCTTCGCCATTGGTAATGGCTCCTTGAATGTGCTTTTGCTATCAGATGTCCATTGCCAGAGGAAGTACATCTTTATATGCAATTAATCTGTGCTCTGTATTCTATACCCAAACTGATCACCAGCTGTTGCTTCTATAGCACCAGATATATTTTTTATTTTGCAAGATATTTTTATATCTCATACAGTGCTAAGTGTGTATATACTGTATATATATATATATATATATATATATATATATATATGTATATATAAATTTTTTTTTCATTCAGCAATAAGGTTTTAACAAGTTTTACATAGGTGAAAAAATAAAAATGCATAATAAGATGGTCACCTTTAAGACGCAATACACTTTGCATATACAGTATACAGTATATCATAGTTTTTCTCATGCAATAGTGTGAATACAAAGCATTATTGACTTTAACTTTACCTTTCGTGTGTGTTTACACACCTGTAGGTCTGCGTTATGGGTATGAGAATACAGAAGTCATTGTTAGAATTGTGCTTTCTGTGCTGTTGAGATATTAAAGAAACAAGAAAAGACAAAAACACAACATAGTAACAAATATAAGAAGCGCCACAGAAAATAACAAAATAAATAAAATAATAAGCAGCACCTCTAACCAAAAAAGGTGAAAGTGTGTATAAATAAAGAGTGCGCTAATTATTCACAAAAAATGCAAGGATAAATAATAGAAATAATAAATAAAATCCATAAATATAAACATAAATCCAGCCACCATAAACAGTGATAATCCAATATCAACTTAATGTCAATCTTGAAACAAACACCCATGTGCAAATCCGACACCAGATGAAATGAATACACTCACCAGAGCTATATGCTGATTAAATTATAAACCAGCATGATAGCATTTTACTCTGGGAGCGATGATCTGCAGGATATCCCAGTAGAGGAACAGCAACCAATAGTGATCCAATCAGCACATATGGAACAGCTAAGCAGCACATATGGAACAGCTAAGCAGCAAATGGTTTTCCAATAACATGGGCAAAGCTCGAGGAATCAGAAGAGATATGATGGTGCAGTACATTTAAAACCAGTAAAATTTTATTAGTAAAGTATAACACTCACAAGGAAGGTGTCTAGCCTGTGTCTCA
This sequence comes from Staurois parvus, assembly GCF_062004578.1. Taxonomy (NCBI): domain Eukaryota; kingdom Metazoa; phylum Chordata; class Amphibia; order Anura; family Ranidae; genus Staurois; species Staurois parvus. The sequence goes on from NW_028317941.1 coordinate 5,423,754, forward strand.
CTTGACGTCTAGTGACGAAACGCGTTGGGTGTGGCCTAGTGGACGTGACGTTGGCTATGGGATCGCGGTGCAGGAGGTTCATCCCTTGGTTTTTCCCTCATGGATGTGTTATTATAGAGGCTGGCATTGCTGGTGTTGGCTAGACACCTTCCTTGTGAGTGTTATACTTTACTAATAAAATTTTACTTTAATCAGCATATAGCTCTGGTGAGTGTATTCATTTCATCTGGTGTCGGATTTGCACATGGGTGTTTGTTTCAAGATTGACATTAAGTTGATATTGGATTATCACTGTTTATGGTGGCTGGACATATGTTTATATTTATGGATTTTATTTGTTATTTCTATTATTTATCCTTGCATTTTTTTGTGAATAATTAGCGCACTCTTTATTTATACACAAAAACACAACATAGAAGTGCTTGTAAAGACTCAAGGTTTTTTACCTTCATGTATTCTATACATGAAGGTAAAAAACCTTCTTGGTGTGCAGCAGCCCCCCCTCCCCCAATACTTACCTAAGCCCCATCTCCATCCAGCAATATGCACGAGAGCCTCAGCTCTCCAGGGACTCTTCCTCCCCATTGGCTGAGACAAAAGTGGGAGCAGGAGGATCGGAGCTGCTCGGAACAAAACCATGGCACTAAGCAGGTAAGTATGACATGTATATTATTTTTTTTTAAATTGCCATATTACTTTAACCCAGACTTCTTTCCAGATGGATATTCAAAATCACTGTACTTTGCAGAAGGGATGTTCTAGCCAATTTGAGCAATTGGTCAGATAAGTTTCATAAGAATTGTTATTGCACACTAGCATTTGTTCCAATACACTGATCTTTTAGATCTTGTATTGTATCTAGGTAGGAGGGTGAGGTAGTAGAACATTCATAGTTTATCCATTATTTATTTTAGCTGCTAGGAGTAAGTGCAGGATACTTGTCCTGGATAAAGGTGGAAACTCATCTATGCCGATGTGTAGTATGGCTAATTCAACTGAGGTTCATTTTACATCCAGCCATTTTAGACAAGTATAGACATCTTGTTCCAAAAAGATATTAGTGATTTACAAGACAAAAACATATGAACCAGTAGGACCATAGCGGGGATTGAGTATGAGTAAATTTATGTGTTACAAATTGGAAAGTACTATCTGTGGTATAGGCACCTAAATAAACAATCTTGATCCTGCATGAGTAGTGAACAAAATTGTTGTCTGGCTAGACTGTGGAGTCTACCCTAGTATCTGGGATTGGTTATAGTCTCCTCTATCAATAGGGACACTTTTTGGACTTTACAGACAGTTGTAAGGAGTTTATGGAAATAACTGCTCTGTTTCTTATTGAGCACATTTATATGTTTATAAGGTACATTATGAATTTCACTGATTTCGCTTATTAAAACAAAATATCATCCCTCCGGATATGAGATGCAGTACACTCGTTTGAATGCATGAGAATCTTTCATAAAGGTACTCTACGCTTTTTTCCCCTGAGTTGGTGGTATATACGTGCAGGATGTTCTTGCGTTTCAGTCCCATGGGTTCCTGGCTGAAAACTTGAGTTTCTTGGTTCAATAATATGTTCCATTTTAGAGTGTGGAATTCTTTCAACAAGGATGATCTTTTAAAAAGGCTATTATAGCCTTGCATGTTTATCGTAATTAATTTAAAGCCTATGTAGTGCTACCCTCGTGAGGACCACTGTGCTTCTAGGTACCCCTAAGCTCTGCACAGCCAAGCAACACAAATTTTCCACACTGGCATCCACAGTCAGTGAACAGTCCATGAGCTTGATTGTTATTATTTTATTAAGGGAAAATAACTTGGATAGGGTAATAGGGATTATGGGATGCCCAACTTGACTGAACCAATGCACGGGGACAACCTTCCTATTTACAGAAATGTTCCTTTCCTTGAAAGTCATCAGTCTTTGCGGATCAGTAGCAGCAGCCCCTTATGGGTGAGGGATTCGCAGCTCCTCTGAAAACCAGCTTAACTTGCAAATTACATGCAGAGATGTCTCCTCTCCCCTGTAAAACTGCTTCCCGCTCCACAGCCTGGAGACACTACCAGCCCTCCTGGTTGCTCTGAAGATCTCTCAGAACAAGGATAAATGATTAAGCACAGCGCTGTCCTTTGAAAGCTTGCTACATGTAGCAGCCTCTTCTCTTGTGAATCCCTGGGTGTGCTGATGTACTCACTCTGTTCTCCTTGCTCCCACTCCTCCCAGGTCTTGATCCTGTTCAGCCTGGAGGCCAGCCCCCCTAGACCTAGGGGACCCCTCCTAGGCCCCCGACAGTCTCCACAGCACTCCATCTTCTACCAAACTCCCCTGCCAGCCCAACTATCCCATATTTATAGGTTGCTCCACCACTAAACCAGGGATTCCAAACCTGGGATTGGTTAGACTTCCATAAACATGCAGATTAGGTCTCCACCTCTTCCGCCCACTGGCTTCTGGAAGGTTCTATGGTCCTCTAGAGCCAGGTGGAGGTGATAGAGTCCCAACCTGTTAAGCCATCCAGCTTGACCTGCAGTAACCCAACCTTAATCACAGGCTCACACAGTTACCATGAGTCATACACAATAAATTTACCTATGCTATACTATACTAGAAGCACACAAGAGGATGCTACACCTATTTGGATGAGTGGTTAACATTTGAGTTAACATAAGGGGGAGGTTAGAGATATAGTACATCAAGCTAGTCAGGATATATAGGGATCCCTGGTAGAAGTTCAAGTGGCTTGGAAGTCTTCATCTTTGTGTCTGGTATATGTGATGTTACATTCCAATACTTCAATTTTTTGGTTTAAGCAATTCTGGACAAAGAGACTGGTTACAAAACATTAGAAAATAGTATGCATTAAGACGTTCCCTGAGATAAATTTCAGGTATAATATACAGCTGAAGACGATTAGAAAACTGGTAATAAAAAAACAGTGCTTTCAAGCATAGCTCTTAGAGCAAACTGCATATTATTGTGAGGTAAGCCTAATCATTGTATATTTGGCAGTTATCAGTTGTCAGTCAATGCCATTCAGGAGTCACTTTAGAAGGGATCAGATCGCTGGGTATTGCAGTGTTTTCAGGGCTCTGGCAATAATAAGTTCATAGTCCTTAGCTTCAGGAATTCAGTCTTTGAGAAGTTGGAGTAGGTATGGTTATAAATCTGCTTATGTCTCTGACTTCAGTATACACCCCTGAGTTTAAGGTTATTCCTTCTGAAGCAGTCCTCATTGTCAGCTACTTTCATTTTTAACTATTAAATTTCTGCCTGCTGGTCAGATTAGTAATGCAGCGATTTCAGGGCTCTGACAATAATAAGCTCATAGTCCTTAGCTTCAGGAATTTAGGCTTTGAGAAGTTGGAGAATGTATGGCTGTAAATAGTCAAATGTCACTGACTCCAGTATACCTCTGAGTTTAAGGTTATTCCTTCTGAAGCAAGTCCTTATTGTCAGCTACTTTCATTTTTAACCATTACATTTCTGCCTGCTGGTCAGATTAGTAATCAAACAGGTCATTGTGGACTGTGAATATGTAATTTATGTTGTTTTTCTACTTTATATACTCGGTTTCCTAGGTCTTGGACATATAAATCGATTTTAGTAAGGATAGAAGACATACAGTTTCTTGTAGGAATGTTTCAGGTACATTTAGCATGTCTTTCACAGCAATAGGGTAATTTTCTATGTGCACACAGGAGTGAGTCAGAAGGAGGCAGGAAGTGCTCTGTAGATGGATAGCTTCTCTCCTCTTTCCTGTTTTTGCTTAACAGGCCTGTGCATCATAGAAGAGTCATGGGAAGAGTGCTCACCGTGAAGGTACTGGCTTTGCTCCTGCCAGGGTTGTAAAGGCTGGTCAGCTTTCAGTTACTGTACCGATGATAGACACTGCAAAGCATCATCAGTTCAGGGAGTTGCATATTGGTCTGGGATAGTCCACTTATTCAGAGTCCTATAGTCTATACTCATCCGTAAGGTACCATTCTTTTTGCGGACAACTGCAATGGGAGAAGCATAGGGACTCCTTGACTCCCAGATGATCCCGGCCTTCTTCAGCTTGGCCATTTGTTCTCTTAAATTTTCTAAGTCCCCCAGAGGGACTCTTCGGGCCCTCTCTCGTTATGGAGTATCCTCCTTGAGTCTAATCCGATGTTGAGCATTTTTGGCGCACCCAGCATCCTACTCAATCCAGAGAACACCCTCTCCCAGCTGGTCAATCTATATCTGGCTCTCCTCTTCCACTCCTCGGAGAGAGGGAAATCTTGTAAGCCAAACTCCTTCCTACCAAGGTCATCTGGTTTGTTCGGTGTACTGACTGGGGTGTCCACATGCACATGCCCCAGTAGAGCCCAGGCCTTCAAAGTTATAGGATCTTCTGTGTTGTTACTGACTTGGACTAAGACATTTCCTCTGTTGCGTTGCAGGGCCTTTATCGTATTCACTTCAGGAATAATCTCCACCCCAGCTATTCCTTATGTACTCTGTGTTTCCAACACCACAAAGGGCCCCGGCTGGTCCCAGCTCAGCTTGACTCTGGCTCTCAGACAGGTGACCGCCCCCAGCTGGAGCACTTTCTTTCCAGGGCCATTCTTCCAAACTTTTCCCACTTCCTCTTCTGGAGCCAGTTCTCTGACAACACTCTGATACACTTGTCAGAGTTTTGGGTGGATGCTCTCTATAGGTACTGTGTTCTGTTCAGCTAGTGGAGTAAGAAGTCTGCGTACTAAGTTGGTGTTGGTCCCAGTTAGTTGTGAACACTGCTTTATCCCCGCAGGCCTGGGGCAAACGATTGCCAGGGTGTCAAAAGTCTCTACTTTTCCTGTCAGATTTGGCCCGAAGGTCAGATGGATAGGTATGTAACCATCATAAGGTCACTTCAGGGTCCCGATTCCCCAGATCTCCATTTCCTCTAACTTCTGGATGGGGATGGGCTTCAGGTGTTTCTCATAAAAATCCCTATAGAGTAGAGTCACCTAGTCCCCAGTATCCAGCAAAGCTTTGGCGTATATTCCCTCCACTTGAATGAATGACCACTGGAGATGGGCCTAATAGTTCATTTGGAAGTCTCTCGGGTTGAGGCTTGGCACTTCTGATGCAGGCTTTCCCAGGTTTACTTGCTCGCTTCCGAAAGATTGGCTTTTCCAATTTCTTAGAGTGGTGTGTATTAATTTCTTGTGCTAGAGTCCCAGTCAGCGGAGTTGGAGGCTGACTTGGCTCATGGACTACTAATAATGGGAGTCTGGGTGGTTTTGGTCTCAAAGCATTACGTTCCTTGAGAGCTGGAGCTCGGAAAATTGTTCAGGCCCTCAGCTGGCTCCTTCACTGAGTTCCTTGGAAGTTTTCTGCCATCTTTGGAAAGAATAGTTTCTTTAAGGCTTGTATCACTTCAGCTGTCCGGTCGGCCACGGATTCAGTCTGTGGGCATTGAGCCCGCAAGTGTCCTAGTTCCCCACATTTGAAACAATGTCTGGGGTACCCTGGTCTGGTATCCCCTCTCCCAGCTGACATAACCGACACTGACTGTCCCATTTCCGACATGGCCTTCTGCATGGCAATGCAGGCCTTCATAACCTGTCCCACAGTCTTTTGGACTTCGCAGAAAGATTGTAGAATCATTACTTGAGCTTGAGCAAATTGAGTCAGGGTCTGCACTATGCCATCAATGGTGGCCATAATTTGTGCCCCAGGCACCCCCTCTGGGTTTGAAATGGATTGGGTGACACAAGAGAAAGCACTGGGCCTGATTCTGCCTTGGAGTTCAGCCTTCCTGGCCTTGGCCACCATCAGAGATTCCTCCTCTGTTATGGTCTTTAGCAGCTTTGAGTATGTTACAGCACCATACGAATAACTGATCCTAAGTTTCTGTACAATTGGATCCATAGGTTGGGTTCCCTTCTGTACTTGAGTCCATAGAGCCCTGCTGGCACCTTCTGCTTTACCCCTCCTTGGACAGCCACCTGGTGAAAGATCTTGTCCAACTTCTGGACATAGTCGGACAGTTTCTCCCCCTCTTGTTAATAGGTGTGTTCAAAAAGATAGATCAACTCTGTGCAGTTCTCAACCCGCCCAAACACTTCACGTAAGACCTCAAGACACTCATGGGCAGTACAGATTGTCTTGTCCCATTTTAAGTTATGTACAATGTCTGAGGATTCAGCCTGCAAGCTTTCCACTACCCTCTGTTTCTTTATAGTGTTGGCTACTTTCCATTCTTCTATAGCCTGGAGGGCTTGGTCCACCCTTGTGTCGAAGTAATCTTCCCCTAAGGATGTAGGAGTCTTCCCAGAGAAGAATCTTAGTCTCTGATAGTTGTGATGGGTAATAGAGACAGAGTTTCTTAGTAAAGTCTTTATGAACTTCCCTAGTTCAGCCAGATAAGCAGCAGATATGCTTCCCCCAGCATCAGCGGAAGTAGACGGTTCTGGCTCAGGGGTACCTTTCCGTGAACTCTCTCTGCTTGCTTCAGTAACACCAGATCTGAACACCTGTGTGGTTACTGTGTCAGTCAGGTGTATACTTTGTTCCTCGAGCAAAGGGGGGATCCCTTTTGCCCACTCAATTAACACCAAGAAATTGGATGCATCTGGATTGCTTCTGATATCAATGATGTTTCATTTCTGGTCAGGTATGCAGGCTGATAACATCTGCTCAACCTGTTCTTCTGGCCAGTCATCTCCAGGAAGGCTCAGCATGACACATCACTCCAGTTTCCCATTCTCCTCCTGGTAACAGGCAATGATTTTAGAGGGTTCCATGCTTTCTTTCTGGGGATCACAGATTCTCTGAACAGGAATATCTCGGACGAGCCCCCACATGTAGCACTACCCCCTTAGGGATTTATGAATCATTTTTGGGTTCTCTGTCAATCTGGACCTCTTGTTGAAAGCCCAACCTCAGCTGACACCACCACCATTCTTTGGTGACCTAGATAAATTACATTTATAGAATGGACTCACACACAGAGTAGTATAAACGAAAATTAAGTTTATTTTGGATTTGGAGGTAACTGGGTCAAGAATAACAAAACAACTCTGGCATTGGCAGCAAATCTGATCACTCTTGGCAACTGTGAGCAAAAATAACAAAATTCACAAATAAACAACAGTGTCTGTTAGCAGGTCTGCTTTCAGAAATAATCTGCTGCCTCTAGTCTGAGGGGACTGTTGAATCCCAAGTGAGCAGGAATGACTATCAATAACAAATACTCTCACTGTGGGTCCTCAGAACTAGATAACAAGGATTAAATGTGAAATAAAGAGAATTCTCAGTTATAATTACCAGTGTCCCTTTTAAGACCTCTTTAATGTCTTCTGTGCACCTGTTGGGGCCCAATTGGTATGAAGTTGCATCAAGGAAGATATGATAGTTCCTCAGGATGGTCACATCAGAGATAGCAAGGGAAAAGGAGAAGATTCAACACTTCCCTGATTGATGGTAAATAATTAGTGCAAGGCTTCCTTTAAGAACTCTGACCATGAATTGAGCTGGATGTAGTAAATAGGAACAATTCAAATAAATGTTTATGGACAAAGACAACTCGCTCTGAATGTCAAAGATAAAGGTGAACAGTAGTAGGAATCCTGCTCTGCAGAGAGCGAAATTGACTTGCTGATTTAGTTGGCACTGCTGTATCTTGGACTGTAACGGTATGTCAGCTTAAATGATAACTGTACTGCAGATATAGTCCAACAATGGCGCTGGTATAACTAGGCCACAAATTGTGATGCTGTATGTAATAGTCACAACTACAGTCAGGTCCATAAATATTGGGACATCAACACAATTCTAACATTTTTGGCTCTATTCACCACCACAATGGATTTGAAATTAAACAAACAAGATGGGCTTTAACTGCAAACTGTCAGCTTTAATTTGAGGGTATTTACATCCAAATCAGGTGAACGGTGTAGGAATTACAACAGTTTGCATATGTGCCTCCCACTTGTTAAGGGACCAAAAGTAATGGGACAGAATAATAATCATAGATCAAACTTTCACTTTTTAATACTTGGTTGCAAATCCTTTGCAGTCAATTACAGCTTGAAGTCTGGAACGCATAGACATCACCAGAAGCTGGGTTTCATCCCTGGTGATGCTCTGCCAGGCCTCTACTGCGACTGTCTTCAGTTCCTGCTTGTTCTTAATGTTAATGTATTAATGTTCACTTTGTTAGTGGATCCATGGGACCCTCTCTCCCGATCAATATGGTTCGGCGGATTGCCATGATCCGTCTTTCCCGATGGATAGAGACAGTCTACGGGCCCTCTGGTTCAGACTTGGTGCTCTGCTTTGTCTCCTGCTGTCACAGTTGCCTGCCTGACAGTGTGGCAGGCCAGGCGGTCAGTGAGTTCTTTCTGCGCTCTCTCTCCAATTCTGGCACCGCCGCCTAGTTCAGCACTTCAGCCGACAGCACACCTCCTTCTCCTTTAATCTCCCTCAGCACTCTCCTGGCCAATCTCCCAGGATTTGATAGTTATATGCCCCCACCCACATGCTATCTCTCATGCTAGATGTAGTCCTAGGCACTCTGCTTATCAGCCATGTCCTGCTGTTCAGAAATACAAGTTCCATAGGGCTGTTTTGTCAATGTGATTAACCCTGAATAGCAGGCCACCGCCATCTAATGTCCACTTTAGTATATTGCAAGTAATAACATTCCAATGGGTTACACTTGAAAACTTGTTTATGATTCACAAATTTCCTGTGTTTTTTTCTTTGTTAGATTGCACATGTTTTTATTTGTATTCTAATACTATGTTCCTTTATTAATTTTTGGTTTCACTATTATAGTTTTTACTGAGCACAACACACTATTATGTTTTTATTAAAAAAGTGCTGCAATCTTCAAATGCTCTTACTTGACAGTGCGCCAATTTATATTTTCCAGTAATTATTCAGCAAAACTTTATAAGTAGGAAACACCAGATGCAGAGAGGTAGAAAGGTTCAAGAAACACTGTCACCTGGCATATACAGGTCAAAGTGACCACCTCTTTCCCCAGATAATCCAGATATGAAGATCCCACTATGTTAAGGTAATAAAATGATCTTCTCACCTCATTTTTAAGGTTACTGCTAATTGTTAGTAATGTCTTAGCACCTCTGAATTAATTGAGATGATCATTTAAGGAACTTTAGAGTACTCTACCTTCATCCTAGGTGTACAAAATTAAAGGGTCACTGTCATCTTGCCCATTCAGGCATTTTAGAGGTGAATGTTCCATAGGAAGGAGCAACTAGTGAATACTGAAATGGTGAATATAAAGTGTTGTCTTTAAATGTAATTTTGCACAATGGCTGCCCCAATCCCTTTCCATCTAAGACTGAATGAACAAATTGTTTCCCTATGAGGGGAGTCACAAAGGTCTTACACTAACAGTCCATAAAATGGTATCTTGTTTGTGGTTCCATGACCCTACAAATCAGACAGATAAAATAACCAAATTCTATAATCATTTCACATGCTACATGTGTGTATTATCAAGAAAGTATATTTGTTGTTTCATAGATCGTAGATTTACAAATAAAGTAGCATTTCATTGTATGGAATATTGCAGAAGTGGAGAGATGAGGAAATGGAAATGTGTGTGCAGCTTACGTTTTTGTTTTGATATTGAATGAACAGTTTTGGATTAAAAAAAATTTTAAATTTTTATGATTGATATGGTATAATTTGAACATTGGTTGCAAATACCTAATTTTTAATACTCATGATCACCATCTTCTAGCTTGGATGTTTAAGGTAGCTTTTATGCATACTTTATAGAATCTATACAGAAAGGAACTATTCCCTGCAACAGCTCCAATGAAGTATTAATGAACAAAAAAAAACCACGTCATAGCATAGCACTCTGATCTCATTTGTTATTCCTACAAAGATGTCAGATGAACATTTCCTAAAAGCCTTCGTAATGTTACACTCAGTGGGAGTTGTGAAGCTCACTTCACTCAGTAGGACTATCAGCTAAAATACTGTGCATTAAACTTTATTGGGTATTTCTCAGATGAGGTGACTTCTGAAGCTCAAACACTGCTCTACAATGAAATCAGATTAGGCTGCATAGACCTGGTGGATGATCACCCAGATTATGAGTCAAATATACCTCCAAAAGTTAGGGGAAGTCTTACCATCACACGTACAGTTGTGTTCAAAATAATAGCAGTCAGACATCACTAACCTGATCAATCACTGTTTTTGGTAGGAATGATATTTCTACATGGCAAATTATTTACTAGCAGGTGTAGTAGAGTAATAGAAATCCAACAGACCCAACAGTCATGACATGCATGCTCCTGATTCTGTGTAATTGAATCACTAATTGAAAGGGGCATGTTCAAAATAATAGCAGTGTGGAGTTCTATCAGTGAGGTCATTCATTCTTTGAAAAACAGGTGGCAATTATTGCCCTTATTTAAGGAAAGAAGGCAGCAAACGTTGTACATGCTGGTTATAGTGTATTTCTCTCTGAAATTTGGAGGAAAATGGGTTGTTCCAGACATTGTTCAGAAGAACAGCGTACCTTGATTAAAAAGTTGATTGGAGAGAGGAAAGCATATAAAGAAGTGCAGAAAATGATAGGCTGCTCACCTAAAATGATCACAAATGTTTTAGAATGGCAACCAAAACCTGAAAGACGTGGAAGAAAAAACTACCATTCGAATGGATAGAAGAATAGCCAAAATGGCAAGGACTCGGCCAACAATCAGCTCCAGGAAGATCAAAGAAGGTCTAAAATTACCTGTGAGTACTGTTACAATTAGAAGATGCCTATATGAAGCCAAGCTATCTGCAAGAAGCCCCCGCAAAGCCCCACTGTTGAAAAAAAGACGTGCTGAAGAGGTTAAAATTTGCCAAAGAGCACATTGACTGGCCTAAAGAGAAATGGCGCAACATTTTGTGGACTGATGAAAGTAAGATTGTTCTTTTTGGGTCTAGTGGCCGGAGACAGTTTGTCAGACGACCCCCAAACACTGAATTCAAGCCACAGTACACTGTGAAGACAGTGAAGCATGGTTGCGCAAGCATCATGTAATGGGGATGTTTCTCACACTACGGTGTTGGGCCTATTTATCGCATACCAGGGATCATGGATCAGTTTGAATACATCAGAATACTTGAAGAGGTCATGCTGCCTTATGCTGAAGAGGAAATGCCCTTGAAATGGGTGTTCCAACAAGACAACAACCCCAAACACACCAGTAAACGTGCAACATCTTGGTTCCAGACCAACAAGATTGACGTTATGGAGTGGCCAGCCCAATCCCCGGATCTTAATCCAATAGAAAACTTGTGGGGTGACATCAAAAATGCAGTTTCTGAGGCAAAACTAGGAAATAGAGAAGAACTGTGGAATGTAGTCCAATCATCCTGCGCTGGAATACCTGTTCACAGGTGCCAGAAGTTGGTTGACTCCATGCAACACAGATGTACAGCAGTTCTCAGAAACCGTGCTTATACAACTAAATATTAATTAAGTGATTCAAAGGAAAGCTAAATCTTCAAACATTTTTCAGTTTTTATAGTGAATGTTTGAGTTTGTAAAGAAGAATACAAACACTGCTATATTTTTGAACAGTCTAATCACTTTTCTTCAATTTTTTAGAGGAATACCACAAATTTGATATATTTTTCTTCATTTTTTGATTTGGAATAGAATGTGTAGTGTTCCCAATGCATTTGTGTGTATGGAAATAAAAGCTATTAGAAGGATTTTGAGCTTTATTCACTTTTTTCAACACATTGCTATTATTTTGAACACAACTGTATATGACTTTGTTGGAAATCCCATTCCAACATATCTGACATTAAGATGGATTTGGCTGCTATAACTCCATTTTGAGAATGCTTTCCACAAAGTTTTGAAGTGTGTCTGTGGAAATGCTGGATAAAAATATTTGGCTAGGTGTTCACTAGGACTGAAGTCAGGGCTTGGTGCCAGCCACATGAGTTCTCCTACACCAAACCATTGTCTTAATGGAGCTAGCTTTGTGCACAGGGACACAGTGCTACTTGAGCATAAATGGTATTTCTCAATAAGCTGTGGTACTAGCAAGACCCTTGACTGGAAACAACTCAACTCAATAATGTAGAAGGAAAGTCCACATACTTTTGGTCATCCAGTGTACTTATCCCTTGTCTAACATATTTCTGGGTAAATTTTAGCATACCTTGATGGCCAGAGGGCAATATGATGATTTCACCTCCAGTGTATGATGACAAATTTTATTGTTGTAGCAGAGTGCTCCTATGCCTGCCTTCCCCAGTGGTGATCATAGGTTGCTTTACCTCCATTACTTACAATCCCCTGTGCTCCCATCACACCTTAAACTTGGTATACAGGTACCAAAATTCGTCCATCTTCAGCAGGAACTGGACGAATTTCAGTACATGTGTATCCCTCTGATCCTAGATTGTAAGCTCTAATAAGCAGGGTCCTCTGTTTTCTCTTGTACCAAAGTGTATTGTAACTGTTATGTCTACCTTCATTTTGCAAAGCGCTGTGCAAACTGGTGGCGCTATATAAATCCTGTATAATAATGATAATGAACAGTCCTGCTGTAAAACCAGTATTTGATCAGCGCATACAGCCAATGGCTGCAGGACTGATTTGAGTATTCCGATGGGAGAGAATCTCGCTGTCAGAATATAATAGCATGGAGGGGGAGATCCCTGCATCCACACCGCTTGTGTGGATGTGGGGTCTGTCAGTTAGTTTTCTTTCAACCTACTGGTTGAATGAAAAAAAGAAAACCTGTCAGTATATACCCTTCTTTAGGCTATACCCACCTTCCTGTGCTCAGCGGGATCCTGCCTGATGGAGCAGTTGTAAGAGGGCAAGCTAGTTAGCTGTGACCAGGTACAGGACCCCATGTCAGAATTGATGTGCAGGCAATCCAAGGGCACAAAAGAATGCACTAATCTAAAGCTAGACATACATGAATCTAATTTGGCCAGATCAGCAGGCACCAGCTAAATTTTGATCTACGTATGGCCCCTCTGGTTGAACAGAAATCAATCTACCGATCCACTTCTGCTCAACTGCCTTGCTAGATTTTCACCACTTAATCAGCGCTGCAGTCTATAGTATGCAATGCTGCTCAATGTATTTTGCCAACAAGGAAGTCTTCCTGCTGTCAAAATACAATGACACATCAGGGAGGAATACCCTCAACCACCAGGAAAGGTGTGGAGGGGGAATTGGGTCAGTTTTATTTTGATCAGCTCGAGTCTTCTGTGGACTGCTTAAGCCCAAGTCCCTTTGGTGGATATTGTCCAGACAGATTCCTCAGTACAGCTATTCAAATGGGGTGGCATTGTTTACAGCTGCCAGGACTGCTTAACCAGAGACTTCTGTACCTCTGTTGAGCCTACTGTGGGTGCAGGCTTCTTATTAGCAGTAGTTTGGTTTTAACTTGTTAGTCAAGCCCATCTAAAGCTAATTGATCTAACACTACCCTCGCCCATTGACAATGCTGCTGTCCAAGGGTGGCCTCAATAGAGTGCATCCACCCTAAGACAGGAAGTGTGTTACTGGTTTTGGTTTAACACCATAATAGATCTTCCAAGTAACATGCAGGCAGCAAGGGAGAGCAGAGGAATTGACTCATCAGTCAGTTGTTGCTCCTTAACTGTCCAATCACAGGGTGAGTACAGGGAGGCCACTAGGCTGTATTGCTGTACTGTGATAGAAAAATATGAGGTCACCATCCTTTCTGTAATGTGTAAATCCCAGGGATGGCTGCACAGAAATTAAAATTCTTTAGCAGGTAGAACAGGCCATCTATATGTCTTTCATCTATATGTATTAGCTGTTTGCCTAAGGTGGTTAGGCTTCAAAAAAGATGCTAGGTGAAACAATTTACTACTGCTGAATGATGTTATAACCTATTACTGGGTGATATAAAATCTGCTGCTGGGTAATAGGCTATGCCCTACATATACATTGCCATGTTAAGGGTGCCCATCTATTAAAGTTACAGTGCCCCTTCTTTGCTTTCACTAATACACGTTGGCTTTAGGAGATTCTCTATTCTAAAAATTGTGATCACTGCCAATCTGCAGAAAAAACAACACAGGGATGTATAAAATCACCATTACAGGTCTGCTGCATAAGTCTTTTTCCTCCCTGCTGCATTGATTTTTGTTTGACAGCCTATTAAATGATTGCTGGTGAAATGCTTACTATGGTACAGTAGCTTTAACAGTCGGAACATAGGCAATTAACTTCTCAGTTATGTTGCTTCTATCATCACCATTTACTTACCTGAAGGGTAAAATCATTGTAATGGATATGTCTGTTTCTGAGGATGCTGGATAGCTGAATAACTTTGCAATACTGATGCTGAGACTTGAATTTCCAGATCTTCACACCTGCTATAGCCATTAAGATGTATTTCATTCATACAGCAAGAATGTTTCTATCAAGGAATATGCAAAAGGTAAAAGCTGATATGGGTGCTGTAGGAACCATGAGATCACAAAGCAGGGAAATCAGATCATCAAGAAAAAACAAAAATGGGAATATCATTTTGTATTTAAAATCTAAGTGCACTTTTTCTTGTTTAACATTTTATTGATTTTAAACAAAAAAATACAATTACAACAAGGAGCTTTAGGTAAGGAGATTGGAAACGTATAGGTTCACATCTCTGATCACTGAAGTGTGCAATAACAGATAATACAGTGTGAAAAAAGACTCATTAGCCTTGTAAATATCTGCATGAAGAGCAACAACACACTGCTAAGTGGAAAATTAATAGACCACATCGGTTCACAAGGGTCCTGGGTAGGGACCTGCCCCAGTGAGAATTATGCCAATGAATTGAAGAAATAGAAAAAATGAAGAGAACAGATAAGAAGAAAAGGGACAAAGCAGGGGCAGAGGGAGAGGAAAGAGATGGGGAGGAGGGAGAGATGGTCAGGGGGTAACCTAAGCCCAGCCAAATGACCCCGATCGAGGCCGCTCCAAAATTTAGAGTTCAAGAAAGCCTACGAGCACTTTTAAAATAAAATGATCTTCCTATCACTAGGACCGTTGTAGAGGCAGAAATTGGAGCCCACAAAAGACATGAATTAGTAGTGGCAGAGTGAAAATTTGAGGGCTTCACTGATAACTGAAATATCATTATTGAACCAACAAACACCATGTTTTATTTCTCTGCTCCTTCATCAAAATAAGCCATACATTTGTGATATATATTTTGTGCTCTTTTGATCAAATAACTGCTGCAGCTTGACTGGAAGTTGGCAAAATTTACAGCCTTTGGTAATCTGAAATAAAGGCGAATGTGAACCTCTATTTTTTTAAATTTAGTCCTGAGTAACAGGTTTTCTTAAAGTGGAACTTTACCCATGGCAACTTGCTAAATAACAATTTTCTTTAGCAAGGAATATACGGTACATTCCACATTAATAATTATACTACCAAAATTAGTTTGTGCTGTAAATAGCCTCCAGCATTGCTCCTGTTTCTTCTTGCTGGAGGCTGCCATTTTGTTGAAACACAGAGCCCCTGAACAGCAGTAAATAATAAAGAGGAACTAAACCCATCAATTTAATAGTTTAATGGTAAACAGTTACATTCCTGGAATACCAGGACTGCTAACTGTCACATTTGCTTGTGTCCTCAACCAAACTGTCAAGCCATCAAATGGCTGGTGTCCTAACTGGTCACATGTGCAGCTTCATGGCAGTTGCAGGTCAAACAGAAGCAACTTCCTTTGCTGTAAAGTATAGGGGGGGGGGGGTAATTTCACTTCAAGTCTGTCAGCAGATCGACCTCTACAAATTCAGCGGCGCCTAGCAGGACTTAATTTTTTTACTAATGTTTCACTTTAAGTGCCAGCCCACTCCGCTTTGGGTGGAAGGGTGAAAGGAATTGAAATATGTTTTTGTTCCAAGGATTTAAAAAGGTTGTGTTGATTTAGAAAATATGTGCTGCATATGTGGATGTTACCAGGGTTCCTTCATCCACTAACTTATGTATCTAGAAGATTCTACAAGAACTGTGTGCACCTGAAGTTCTGAAATCCACCCAAATACAGAACATAATTTTTTTCACTGTTGCTGCTAGATTCATCAATTCGTTCACCTTGAGAAATAAGACTTCCTTGTTTGGTTTTGATAGATTCCTAAAAAGATATACAGATATAGTTGGTAGCCTTTAGATTACATTTAGACCCGTGCATCTTCACGTGTTGTAATCAATGATTAAAGCACATGTGAGGTCTTGTACAATTTGCCAAATGGTGAATTTTGCATTCAAATGTGACACAGCTCAAATGCATGTATTTTAGCACAGATTGCAGAAAAGGCTGTGACTGACAAGCTTTACCTGCAGTACAAACAAATCATAATAGGATTAGTTGCATCCAAAGAAGTAATGCAAAGCAGATGAAATGTAATCTAAGAACTCTCATCCAACTTACATCATTAAGACAGCCCATACTTTATTCAACCAGAATACATTGTTCAACCAGCAGAATGAATATAAAATGAACCTATTCTCCATCCACACATTCGATGCTGATAGGGAAATCATGCCCACTGAATTATTGGTAGGCAGCAGGGAGACTTCCCCACAGTCAAAATACACTAATCAGCCCGGTGGCTGCACTGATCAATCAGGAAAACCTGATCAATCAGGAAAATGAACCTATTCTCCATTCACACATTCGATGCTGATAGGGAAATCACGCCCACTGAGTTATTGTAGGCAGCAGGGAAACTTCCCCACAGTCAGAATACACTAATCAGCATGGTGGCTGCACTGATCAATCAGGAAAACCCAACAGGGTGGTTATACAGAAGTCAATCAGTAGATCAACTTCTGTACAACAGAAGCTTGAAAGCTGTCACCTACTATATTCTTATATTACTTTTTCTCCCTACCTTGGAGTTTCCACTTTTTGCATTCTCCATGATATAAAAGCAATGTAAAAATGACTGGACTTTTTAATGCAAAACTCTTAACCGTATTGGGATGCCAACGCAGTTCCAATCATGGATCAGAGCCTTGTACTCTACCCTGTTGGATACCTTTTGCATCAATGGCTTTGTTTTTGAACCCATGCAAATAAGTAACAGAGCCAGACAAGGATGCCTCTTCTCCCTGCTAATTTTTGTGTTCACACTGGTACCATTTCTACAACATATCTGATATAACCCTGATATCAACGGTTGGGTAGGAGGAGGTCATCACCATAAGTTAAGGGCATATGCTGATGATTTTCTTTTCTATATCACTAATATCACCATTTCCCTCCCATCCCTCTTGACAGAACTCCATTCCTATGGTTCCCTATCAAATTTCAAAGTAAATGTTCAAAAATCAGAGATCCTCAAAGTTTCTCTTCTATTTAACACCCTTGCATCTATATGCCCAAACGTTTCACTTTGTTGGACCAGACAAGCCTATGAATACTCATGCACGGAAATCTCGTAAAACTTCAATCTCTTCTTTAAACTAAACTTTTTGTCGATCTTTACTTCTCTATGAGGAGCCCTTGAGCGCTGGACAGATTTAGCTATTTCCTGGTTTGGCAGATGTAACGCCTTAAAAATGAACACATTGGGGTTTATTTACAAAAGCTGGTTCACTCAGAATCTCATGCACCTGTGTATAGTAGCCAATCATCTTCTAACCTCAGCTTGTTCAATTAACCACTTCCTGTCCGGACACATTTACCCCCTTCCTGACCAGGGCAATTTTCAGCTTTCAGCGCTATCACACTTTGAATGACAATTGCACGGTCATGCAACACTGTACCCATATGAATTTTTTACCATTTTTTTGAGACAGATAAAGCTTTATTTTGGTAGTATTTATTCACCACTGGGATTTTTATTTTTTTTGCTATGTAAATTAAAAGTGTCCAAACATTTTGAAAAAAAGTGTTTTTCTTATAAAATTTTGCAAATAAATAATATTTCATCATAAATCTTGGCCAAAATTTATTCCGTTATCTTTTTAGTAAAAAAAAAAAAATGCCAAATTAGTTTATAACCAAAAATTATAATTTTTAAACATTTTTATTTACATTTTATTTTATTTTTTTATATTATTATTTATGTTTCTTTTTTTTTTTTTTTACATACCGTCACCCTAGCAGTACAGCGTCACCATGGTGACACTGTACTACTTGTGGGGGGGTGATGAAGATTTTCTTTTTTTTTTTTTTACAGTGATTGCTTTTACACCCATATAAGATGTAAAAGCAATCATTTCTCTCTCTCTGCATTCTTGCAACCATTGAGAAATACTGTGTGAGCTGTGATTGGTCAGAGCTTGTCATATGGTACAAGGCTGTTGTGAATAGCCTTGTACCATGTGACCTCTGTGATCATTCACAGATTTCACACGTAGTAAGCAATGATTTCACAAGTGACATCTTGCTTACTACTTTGCATGTGATCACTGATTGGCCACTCAGTGATCACATGATCGGGACCTCGTACAGACGTCCGTCCGATGATCAGTGTTTCACTGTGTCCGGAGGACACAGCGGGCACCGGATTGCGGTGCTACGCGCTCCCAGGGAGCGTGCACAACTAGAAATAGCGGGTGCCATTTATGAACTGCAACCCGCCCCTGGAATGCCACCGTCGTGCCGTTTAAAAACAGTAGGCAGACGGCAAGTGGTTAATCTTTAGCAATAAAACCTGTAAACTGATTGGTTTCTATAGTGAAGTGCACAAGATTCTTAGTGAACCAGCTTTAGTAAATAAACCCCAATGCCTCACCTATTATATCTGTTTTAAACCTTACCTATCTACCTATCGCATATCTTACCAAATAATGGTGAGTGTACATTCTCAGGAAGACCCCACATATCTGAATACCACATTTACTCACAGTCAAAAGGATATCATTCTGTTCTTCACTCAAAATGCCTTGATCAGTTGCAAGAAATTACCTGCAAGCTCATATCACTTTGGTATGCATTTTGCCCTTAGTGACACTTTAACCCAAACATAAAAACAAAAAATGTCTGTCATTGAACATGCTTCTTTTTCCATGAAGCTCTACCATATAATTGAGACTAAACTGTGGCACCTGATAATTACCATCACTTTCTATACCAAGTGATATTTTTAAAATAATGTATTTATATGCTGAATCTGGATGTGAACCTCTAAATAAATAATTGAAGAAAAAAAATAAATGTAAAATCCACAATTGGCAATCTCTCCTGTTTGCAGACCCAGTCACTCAAAGAATTTCACCACTGTGTTCCCTGATGGATATAAAAATCATTTGCACATTGACTGGCTATATCTATTTCAAACTGAATTATTTCTTTTGGGTATACTGACCTTTTAAGGCAATAGTCTAACCCGCATTTAACCACGACAAAGTGAAGTGCTAAAATAGTTCAAATCAGGCAATTTTTATATGAAATGCCTCAGGGCTTAAAACTCCCTTGTCTAACCAATGCTAACTAACTGCATTTCTAAACTGATGTTTGCAGCGAGTGAAAGGGTCGATCTGACCCAGCATGCCCTTTTCACTTACTGTGTTCTTTGCTTTTGTATTTTTGATGAATGTCAAAATGGAATACACTTTTCATTGTAGGATCACATAGCAACACATGCTCAGGGCTGTGTCACTAAAGCAGGAAGCATTTATGAAGGTTCATCAGGGCAGGTGTCAATTGGTAGACAAGATATCATTGAATCATTGTTGGGAAATGCAAATAAAAGGCCAGGATTTTATTACTTTATATCTGTTATTGAGATTTCCCCATGCTTTATGTCCTGATGACCACCCCCACTAGAATAGGTAGTGGTGGTCCTCCCTTCTCCATGGCTTAGTGTCTAAGCCATAGTTTAAACCTACCTTAGAATATGGGGTGTTATGCCTTAGGGTGTTTGCACTCCGCTCACTGTATTCTCCATATTATATAATATATGATAAATCCAACAACAAAAGATGGGAGTAGGTAGTGAGCAGATCTGGGCAAGGTTAGATTTACACTTCCTGAGCTCCTGGGCCTAGTGTCTTCTGCTGCGCCCCATCAATCTAACAAGCTCAGATAGAATAGTCACACAAGGCATAGTGAGTTTGGGGACAGACAGGCTGTAAGACAGTTCATCAACTCAGATCAGCTAGATTACCTAGGTATAACAACAGATGCAGCACAAACTGTCTTCAACTTTGACTCCAGTTCAGGTCAGGCCATACAAAGTGGAGCAGTGTGTGTTATATAAGTCCACTATTCCACCAATCAAAGAGCAAGTATGAGAGCCCAGCTGGATTGCAGTGGTAGGGAGATCTATATTATACATGCTATGTGTTACAGTCAGTAAAATAATGTTTATGGGTGGCTTTGTGTTCCCTCTGGTACACCTGCTCTTTTAGTCCAATGGTTGTTTTACAGAAATCTGCCCAGAAGCTGCATTCACATCTCTGTGTTGCGGTAATGTGTTGTTTGTCAAGAGTTTTGTTAAATTGTGTTTTGCAGGTAAGGCATTTTTGTATTAGCAAATTAAGAACAGTATAATCTGTGACATCAATTGTTGCTGTGTGCATCTTCTTCCTTTGTTTTTCTTTTTTGTTTTCTGGGTTTTGTATCTTTTGTGGTGTTTTGTGCTCTTCCACCATGTCTGGGGAAATGGTGTATTTCATTGCAGTAGCTTTAGTATCCTCATATTTTTGAATGGAAAAAGAGAGAAAGAGGAGTAGGTGAAGAAACGGGGTCCACCTGGTCATTGCAAATAGAGAAAAGAGAATTTTTCTGAGTACAGGAAGATGTCACTGAAAAGGTTAGTTCGAGTTCTAGTTATTGTTGTTGTCTTATCCTGTCTATTAATCCCCCAATTTCTTTTTGCACAGTTTTGAAGAGGTGCTGGGTTTACTTAGTAGCCATTTGGAGCACATGGGCACATTCTTTAGAAACAGTATATCACTTGCTGAAAGGTTAATTATCCCACTGAGGTAAGTGTTGATCTTTCTAAATAGTTTTTTCTTTAAGTTCTAATCTTCCCCTGCAGGCCTTAAAAACAAATGAACACACAGACAGGTATGTGAAAAGTAGAAAAAGTTTACATAATTTCTTATTTTAATAACTGGGGAAAAAAATGTCCAAAATGTCCATACACGTGAAACTTGCCCAGTAAATTAAATTTGTACCAGCTGACCAAAAATTACATCAATTATTCATAACTTTTTTAACACTAAAAAGTAACATAAACAACATTGATAACCTTATGAAAATGGCACCTGATAGATGTTGTTCCTAAGGTGGATGTGTTGGAAACAGAAAAAATGGCAAAGCATAAGGATTTCAGTGACAGTGGGAGAACAGCTCTTGTAGAATGTTCCTGGTCTGCAGTGGTCAGGACCTACCAAAGGTGGTCTACTGGCAAACAGGTGACAGGGTCATGGGCAGAAAAGGCTCATTGATGTATGTGGGGGGTGAAAGCTGACCGGTGTAGTCCGATCCAATAGAAAAGCTACTGTATCTCAAATTGATGAAAACATTAAAGCTATTTTGGTGGCAAAAGATAATAAAATCCCACAACAGGTAACTATAAGAGGAATACCAGTTTGATCAGAGCTGCTGATAAGTGGTCAGTGATTGGACAGGGTCATTTGACAACATTGCCATATTCATTGCTTTTGCATAATGTCTAAGTGACCAAGATGTATGAAAGGATTTGGCACCTAAGTCCTAGGAAGCATATTAGTTGGATAGGGTTAGAAAGGTTGGGGAAGGTAGTGATAGTATTATGGTGCTGGCTGCTAAGATGGTGCTGGCAAAGGAGGGGTGGTAATAGCACTCATACGGGCTGCATAGGACCCCTAGGGAGGTGGTGGTTCTGAGGATCGGTATTTAGGATCCTGATCAAAACAGAATGGTGGTGTCAGGAATGGACTTGCCAATAATGGTGGGACTCACCTGCCTTGTGGGCTGCAGTACCAGGGCTGGCAAGCGGGTGCTCTCAGCAATCAGAGACTCTACCCTGCAGTCAGCCAAACACCTGAGGCTGATTGCAGGTGTATTTAAGGGATGGCCAGACCTGCAGTCTGTGCCTTGGTGAGTGTTTTTCCATGGGCCCCTGTATCTTGTTACCTGCATTCCTGTTTCTGTTCCTGTTACTGTTCCTGCCTGACTGACTCGTTGCCGACCCTGCCTGATCCTGACCTCTGCTGACTTCTCCTGTTTGATCCCTGGCTTGTGACCCCGACCATTCTCTGCCTGACCCCCTGTACCTACCTGCCCGTTAGTTGCTGTACCCGGCTCGTGACCTGACTACTCTCTGCCTGCTCCTCCTGTTCCTACCTGCCCGATTGTTATTGACCCGGCCTGCCTGACAACGCTTGCGTTGTATATATTGTTATCTGTGGGTGGTTTGGTTTGGTTCGTTTGCACTGTGTTTATGTTTTAGTATTGCACTGCGTTTTGTATTGTTAGTATTAATAAATTATATTGTTTATAACATATCTGAAGCCTGCGTTTCCCTGCGTCAGTTCACATACCTCTGGTCATACCCAGAGCCCTGACAGGTGGAATGAACATGGCAATGTATCGTATGACACCTGACCACATACTAGCTGTAGTTCCACATGCACCATTTTGATTAGTCCTCCAGATTCCATGAAAACATCAACTGTTCAGAGAGGTTCTATTGGCCATGGTGGCCATAATGTCCAGCATACAATGGAAGTCTTGTCCTGCCGCCCTCCCTGCCTAATTTGTTAGGGATGATTAGCGGCCATGCTTTATGTGCAAGGGGGATCACAGAATATAATATGGTAGCTTGTGTTTGTGGCTCCTGAGGTTCTTGAACCCCTTCTTTACTGTCTTCCACTGCACTAGGAGCAACCCAGTTGCTTTCCATGCTGTAAATGGAAATTTGGTCTTAGAACATCCCAAATTCTTTAAGCTATATTTATAAAAACATACATAATCACAGATGCTAGCTTATTTCATCATATTCAAAACTGGCCAAAGAAAATCCATTTCACATGCATGGAGCTCCACTTCTGTACTCCTGTAGAAGTCTTTGATGGTGTGCATATGTATCCTTTAGGTTCTTTCACTTTGTCTTAATCAGTTTCACTGTTAAAAGAAAAAGAAAAATCATATATATATATTTTTTTAATTTCAGGTACTTAGCAATCGGGCAATCATTGGTTATTTTGCACTTTGCATGAATGGTTGGAAAATCAATGTTAAGCTTTATGTTATCCATAAAACCTGCTCAGTCATATGGGATGTGCTGAAGGATGTAGTCATGAAAAACCTACAAAGGAAGATGGGTCACAGATTTCTGATGTTTTCTGGGAATGCTGCAATTTCCCCTATCGATGGGAAACAAATCTGGATTGTGAAGTGAATAGGAAATGGAAGCAAGTACTTTAATTATAAAAAATATTTTCCTTTTGTTTCACTTGTCATGACTGATGCAAAGTATTGCTTTAGGTATATTCACATAGGGTCGTATGGGAGCAGCTCTGACTCCAATATTTTTGGCCACTCTTCATTTGAACAGATGCTGTGTGAAGATGGACTTGACCTTCCTGAGAACTGTCCACTGTCAGGAATAAAAGTCCCAGCTCTACCAAATGTATTTGTGAGGCATGTGGCCTTTGCCTTGTAGGAGCATCTGTTAAGACCCTATTCGGGTCACAATCTAAATTTACATAACAAGGTGTTCAATTATCGCCTCACTAGAGCATGCAAGTTTGTGGAGTGTGATTTGGAATCCTTTACAATAAGTGTAGATTTTTTGTACTATCAGTGCAGTTAAAGCTGCATGTGCACTGCACAACTTTGTTTCTCAGCATGATCATCTCCTTTTGGAAAACTCAATAATCCACAACATGGAAAGGGCCCACTGGAAAGGGGCTTGAGGAAGCATGCAAGGTACACATATCAGGGATGAATTAGAAACCTACTTTTTTGTCTCCAATGGGACAGGTCACATTACAGCTTGAGGCAGTGGAATAATTTTACATTATATGAAGCATTTTCATTTGTACTCCCTTTTTCTTTTTAGGAAATATATCTCCTGTGGTATAGTGTATTATTTAGTTGCTATTAAAATCATTAATTTTTTGTGAGTTCCTGTTGTGATGATAACTGAGATGCCACTTCACACAATTATTGTGTAGCACTCTCCTAGCGCAGGATGCTATGTAGGTAAATTTAGTTTTTGGCTCCTTCTGGGAGGAGCAAGGGAGCAGCGATTGGTATGGTGTGTTCAGGGTTTCACAGGCTGGGCATTTGATTGCTTCCCCCTGTCTCTAGAAGATGTTTCTGGAGCTTAGGGAAGTAGAATTCACATAACCAGCCTGAATATTGATCAGGGCCTACCCAATCCCTGGGGAAGTGTGCCCAGATGGTAGCTGGAATGCTGGTAAATAGTCTGAGGCCCTGAGGAGATGGTTGTTCCCCAGCAAGGAAAGTTCCAAGCCCCAGGGGGCTATTGCCCCTGAGGAAGCATGTGGACTGTTCTGTGAGGTCTCAGCAGTGGCAGAGCTGGGACCTAGAAGTGTTCTGGAACTGACTACAGGACAGATCACCAAAGGGATCTGGTCAAGAAAAGGACTGTCCCACACAATTGGTTGTGTCTGGAGGGGGTTGGAAGGTGGCAGCTGTCCTAGAGACTTGTTAGTAATGACCCTGAATTGATTCCTGATGACTGTGTGGGATATACATGCCAAAGGTTGCTTGGACTGAGAATGCTCTCACAGGATCTCAGATCCTTACTATTCCCCATCCTCAGCAGTGTTCTGGACTGCAAACGTAGAGGAGAGTGCTCCCCTGTATTTTGCAGTGTTCTTCAGATTGCACTGGGTACCAATAGCTGTGCAGTGGTGCAGGGTAACTAGATATTAAAGATACTTGCTTTATGGTCCCCAGCTGTGCTGTGTGTCCTTAGACTGTACGATATTTCCAGTTGCTTAAGGAGAAGATTGTTATCTAACAGCCAATTGCTAACCATTTTGGAGTATCCCTTTCCCTAACTGCCCCTCCTGTTCTACAAGGAATAAATCACAAAAAGACAACCCCATTGACAGTGTATTGGATCCAGAGGGAATGGATTGTAAATGGCCTCTAGATTGTGAGCTTGAGTGGATGGCGGCCTCTGTGCTGTTTGGAGGAGAAACAACTAAAGTCAGTGGCCCCTGCGGGGGTAGCACTTCAATGGTTTACATGTACTGTATGTCTACCCAGCTTTGCATTATCCTAACAACACTATATAAGCAAATGGCTCACATACATGGTAGTTTACTGCAAAACTACTAACCAGGTTGCATAAATAAAACCCATGAAGGATACCATACAGTGTCATAGATCAGTGTTTCTCAACCTTTTTTCAGTCAAGGCACCCTTTAAAATTATGGACATTCCCAAGGCACCCTTTAAAATTATGGACAGTCTTGAGGCACCCCATTCTAAAATATGGTGCCTCAAGACTGTCCATGATTTTAAAAGAGCACCCCATTCTAAAATGTGAAAAACTATTCTAATAGTTTTATATAATGCAGCAACATCCTCACATGTAGGACACCAAACATTAGAGGTCATTTACTGGTACTGAATAATATTCCAGTGTTTTTCTTCTCCCTCAGTTTTAATCCATCATTGAGCTAATGTGACCTCGGCACTGAAGGAGAAGGGCAGGGGAGGGTCAAACTAGGATGCTGTGCAGGCAGCTGACATCCTCCTTTATCAACTGATGACACTGGTTGTTGGGGTATCAGCGGCTAGAAGGTTGTAATTAGAGATGAGCGAATTATTCAAAAATTCGATTCGGCTGATTCGCCGAATTCGTGGAATAAATTTGATTCGAGGCGAATATATTCGCTGCGAATTTAACTTATAAAAAGGGTGTTTCTAGGCTTCAGAGAGCCTTTATATTAGTGCAGAACACTGTACCTTTAATTTAAATGCCCTTGGAGTCTGCTGGGGAAGAGAACTAATACTGTTAGTCAGTATGACATGCAGATGAGTGCCGTCGATCTTAGAATCACCGCACACTTCACTCATTTGGGCAGTCACGGGGCCAAAACCAGAGTGTGGAGCCACAGTGTGGCGGTGGAGGCAGCAGCAATGGGAGGCCATACAGCACCCTATGACAAAATGGAACCCACCAGCAGTGTGAGGAGACCTGAAAGTGGCACATGGCAGAGTGTGGCGATGAAGACAGCAGCAATGGGAGGCCGTACAGGGACCCATGACACACTCTGGACCTGGCAGCAGCATGAGGAGGCGGTACAGGGGCCCATGACAGATTACGGGCCTGGCAGCAGCAGTGGGCGGGCGGTGGATGCAGCAGTATTCGGAAGCCAAACACAGGCCTCGGTTAAAAAGCGGAAGCCGTCAGCAGCATGAGCAGACGACAGAGGCACATGGCGCAGGGTGGCGGTGGAGGCAGCAGTATTCGGAAGCCATACACAGGCCTAGGTTAAAAAGCGGAAGCCGTCAGCAGCGTGAGCAGACGACAGAGACACATGGCGCAGGGTGGCGGTGGATGCAGCAGTATTCGGAAGCCAAACACAGGCCTCGGTTAAAAAGCGGAAGCCGTCAGCAGCGTGAGCAGACGACAGAGGCACATGGCGCAGGGTGGCGGTGGAGGCAGCAGCAATGGAAGGCCATACAGCACCCTATCACAAAATGGAACCCACCAACAGTGTAAGGAGACCTGAAAGTGGCACATGGCGCAGGGTGGCGGTGGAGGCAGCAGTATTCGGAAGACATACACAGGACTAGTTTAAAAAGCGGAAGCCGTCAGCAGCGTGAGCAGACGACAGAGGCACATGGCGCAGGGTGGCGGTGGAGGCAGCAGTATTCGGAAGCCATACACAGGCCTAGGTTAAAAAGCGGAAGCCGTCAGCAGCGTGAGCAGACGACAGAGACACATGGCGCAGGGTGGCGGTAGATGCAGCAGTATTCGGAAGCCAAACACAGGCCTCGGTTAAAAAGCGGAAGCCGTCAGCATCGTGAGCAGACGACAGAGGCACATGGCGCAGGGTGGCGGTGGAGGCAGCAGCAATGGAAGGCCATACAGCACCCTATCACAAAATGGAACCCACCAACAGTGTAAGGAGACCTGAAAGTGGCACATGGCGCAGGGTGGCGGTGGAGGCAGCAGTATTCGGAAGACATACACAGGACTAGGTTAAAAAGCGGAAGCCGTCAGCAGCGTGAGCAGACGACAGAGGCACATGGCGCAGGGTGGCGGTGGATGCAGCAGTATTCGGAAGCCAAACACAGGCCTCGGTTAAAAAGCGGAAGCCGTCAGCAGCGTGAGCAGACGACAGGCACATGGCGCAGGGTGGCGGTGGAGGCAGCAGCAATGGGAGGCCATACAGCACCCTATGACAAAATGGAACCCACCAGCAGTGTGAGGAGACCTGAAAGTGGCACATGGCAGAGTGTGGCGATGAAGACAGCAGCAATGGGAGGCCGTACAGGGACCCATGACACACTCTGGACCTGGCAGCAGCATGAGGAGGCGGTACAGGGGCCCATGACAGATTACGGGCCTGGCAGCAGCAGTGGGCGGGCGGTGGATGCAGCAGTATTCGGAAGCCAAACACAGGCCTCGGTTAAAAAGCGGAAGCCGTCAGCAGCATGAGCAGACGACAGAGGCACATGGCGAAGGGTGGCGGTGGAGGCAGCAGTATTCGGAAGCCATACACAGGCCTAGGTTAAAAAGCGGAAGCCGTCAGCAGCGTGAGCAGACGACAGAGACACATGGCGCAGGGTGGCGGTGAATGCAGCAGTATTCGGAAGCCAAACACAGGCCTCGGTTAAAAAGCGGAAGCCGTCAGCAGCGTGAGCAGACAACAGAGGCACATGGCACAGGGTGGCGGTGGAGGCAGCAGCAATGGAAGGCCATACAGCACCCTATCACAAAATGGAACCCACCAACAGTGTAAGGAGACCTGAAAGTGGCACATGGCGCAGGGTGGCGGTGGAGGCAGCAGTATTCGGAAGACATACACAGGACTAGTTTAAAAAGCGGAAGCCGTCAGCAGCGTGAGCAGACGACAGAGGCACATGGCGCAGGGTGGCGGTGGAGGCAGCAGTATTCGGAAGCCATACACAGGCCTAGGTTAAAAAGCGGAAGCCGTCAGCAGCGTGAGCAGACGACAGAGACACATGGCGCAGGGTGGCGGTAGATGCAGCAGTATTCGGAAGCCAAACACAGGCCTCGGTTAAAAAGCGGAAGCCGTCAGCATCGTGAGCAGACGACAGAGGCACATGGCGCAGGGTGGCGGTGGAGGCAGCAGCAATGGAAGGCCATACAGCACCCTATCACAAAATGGAACCCACCAACAGTGTAAGGAGACCTGAAAGTGGCACATGGCGCAGGGTGGCGGTGGAGGCAGCAGTATTCGGAAGACATACACAGGACTAGGTTAAAAAGCGGAAGCCGTCAGCAGCGTGAGCAGACGACAGAGGCACATGGCGCAGGGTGGCGGTAGATGCAGCAGTATTCGGAAGCCAAACACAGGCCTCGGTTAAAAAGCGGAAGCCGTCAGCATCGTGAGCAGACGACAGAGGCACATGGCGCAGGGTGGCGGTGGAGGCAGCAGCAATGGAAGGCCATACAGCACCCTATCACAAAATGGAACCCACCAACAGTGTAAGGAGACCTGAAAGTGGCACATGGCGCAGGGTGGCGGTGGAGGCAGCAGTATTCGGAAGACATACACAGGACTAGGTTAAAAAGCGGAAGCCGTCAGCAGCGTGAGCAGACGACAGAGGCACATGGCGCAGGGTGGCGGTGGATGCAGCAGTATTCGGAAGCCAAACACAGGCCTCGGTTAAAAAGCGGAAGCCGTCAGCAGCGTGAGCAGACGACAGGCACATGGCGCAGGGTGGCGGTGGAGGCAGCAGCAATGGGAGGCCATACAGCACCCTATGACAAAATGGAACCCACCAGCAGTGTGAGGAGACCTGAAAGTGGCACATGGCAGAGTGTGGCGATGGAGACAGCAGCAATGGGAGGCCGTACAGGGACCCATGACACACTCTGGACCTGGCAGCAGCATGAGGAGGCGGTACAGGGGCCCATGACAGATTACGGGCCTGGCAGCAGCAGTGGGCGGGCGGGCGGTGGATGCAGCAGTATTCGGAAGTCAAACACAGGCCTCGGTTAAAAAGCCGAAGCCGTCAGCAGCGTGAGCAGACGACAGAGGCACATGGTGCAGGGTGGCGGTGGAGGCAGCAGTATTCGGAAGCCATACACAGGCCTAGGTTAAAAAGCGGAAGCCGTCAGCAGCGTGAGCAGACGACAGAGACACATGGCGCAGGGTGGCGGTGGATGCAGCAGTATTCGGAAGCCAAACTCAGGCCTCGGTTAAAAAGCGGAAGCCGTCAGCAGCGTGAGCAGACAACAGAGGCACATGGCGCAGGGTGGCGGTGGAGGCAGCAGCAATGGAAGGCCATACAGCACCCTATCACAAAATGGAACCCACCAACAGTGTAAGGAGACCTGAAAGTGGCACATGGCGCAGGGTGGCGGTGGAGGCAGCAGTATTCGGAAGACATACACAGGACTAGTTTAAAAAGCGGAAGCCGTCAGCAGCGTGAGCAGACGACAGAGGCACATGGCGCAGGGTGGCGGTGGAGGCAGCAGTATTCGGAAGCCATACACAGGCCTAGGTTAAAAAGCGGAAGCAGTCAGCAGCGTGAGCAGATGACAGAGGCACATGGCGCAGGGTGGCGGTGGAGGCAGCAGTATTCGGAAGCCATACACAGGCCTAGGTTAAAAAGCGGAAGCCGTCAGCAGCGTGAGCAGACGACAGAGACACATGGCGCAGGGTGGCGGTGGAGGCAGCAGCAATGGAAGGCCATACAGCACCCTATCACAAAATGGAACCCACCAACAGTGTAAGGCAGTGGTTCTCAACCTTTCTAATGCCGCGACCCCTTAATACAGTTCCTCATGTTGTGGTGACCCCCAACCATAAAATTATTTTCGTTACTACTTCATAACTGTAATTTTGCAGTGGGAGGACTAGCGCCCCATCACTGATGTCAGTGGGATGAATAGTGTCCCATCGTTGGTATCAGTGGGAGGAATAGTGCCCCATCATTGGTGTCAGTGGGAGGAATAGTGTCCCATCATTGGTGTCAGTGGGAGGAATAGTGCCCCATCATTGGTGTCAGTGGGAGGAATAGTGCCCCATCATTGGTGTCAGTGGGAGGAATAGTTCTCCATCATTGGTGTCAGTGGGAGGAATAGTGCCCAATCATTGGCGTCAGTGGGAGGAATAGTGCCCAATCATAGGCGTCAGTGGGAGGAATAGTGCCTCATCATTGGCGTCAGTGGGAGGAATAGTGCCCCATCATTGGCGTCAGTGGGAGGAATAGTGTCCCATCATTGGTGTCAGTGGGAGGAATAGTGTCCCATCATTGGTGTCAGTGGGAGGAATAGTGTCCCATCATTGGTGTCAGTGGGGGGAATAGTGCCCCATCATTGGTATCAGTGGGGGAAATAGTGCCCCATCATTGGTATCAGTGGGAGGAATAGTGCCCCATCATTGGTATGAGTGGGAGGAATAGTACCTCATCATTGGTATCAGTGGGAGGAATAGTGCCCCATCATTGGTGTCAGTGGGAGGAATAGTGCCCCATCATTAGTATCAGTGGGAGGAATAGTGCCCCATCATTGGTGTCAGTGGAAGGAATAGTGCCCCATCATTGGTATGAGTGGGAGGAATAGTGCCCCATCATTGGTATCAGTGGGAGGAATAGTGCCCCATCATTGGTATGAGTGGGAGGAATAGTGCCCCATCATTGGTGTCAGTGGGAGGAATAGTGCCCCATCATTGGTGTCAGTGGGAGGAATAGTGCCCCATCATTGGTGTCAGCGGGAGGAATAGTGCCCCATCATTAGTATCAGTGGGAGGAATAGTGCCCCATCATTGGTGTCAGTGGAAGGAATAGTGCCCCATCATTGGTATGAGTGGGAGGAATAGTGCCCCATCATTGGTGTCAGTGGAAGGAATAGTGCCCCATCATTGGTATGAGTGGGAGGAATAGTGCCCCATCATTGGTATGAGTGGGAGGAATTGTGCCCCATCATTGGTATGAGTGGGAGGAATAGTGCCCCATCATTGGTGTCAGTGGGAGGAATAGTGCCCCATCATTGGTATCAGTGGGAGGAATAGTGCCCCATCATTGGAATCAGTGGGAGGAATAGTGCCCCATCATTGGCGTTAGTGGGAGGAATAGTGCCCCATCGTTGGTGTCAGTGGGGGGAGGAATAGTGCCCCATCGTTGGTGTCAGTGGGGGGAGGAATAGTGCCCCATCGTTGGTGTCAGTGGGGGGAGGAATAGTGCCCCATCGTTGGTGTCAGTGGGGGGAGGAATAGTGCCCCATCGTTGGTGTCAGTGGGGGGAGGAATAGTGCCCCATCGTTGGTGTCAGTGGGGGGAGGAATAGTGCCCCATCGTTGGTGTCAGTGGGGGGAGGAATAGTGCCCCATCGTTGGTGTCAGTGGGGGGAGGAATAGTGCCCCATCGTTGGTGTCAGTGGGGGGAGGAATAGTGCCCCATCGTTGGTGTCAGTGAGGGGAGGAATACTGTCTCATCGTTGGTGTCAGTGGGGGGAGGAATAGTGCCCCATCGTTGGTGTCAGTGGGGGGAGGAATAGTGCCCCATCGTTGGTGTCAGTGAGGGGAGGAATAGTGCCCCATCGTTGGTGTCAGTGGGGGGAGGAATAGTGCCCCATCGTTGGTATTAGTGACACAAATGATGGGGCACTATCCCTTCCACTGACACCAATGATACTTACCTTGCTGACCCCTGCTCCAGCCTGGGTTCGCTCTCTCCCTCTCCCATCTACAGCCTGCATACCTGGCTGCAGCAGCAAAATTTGCACTTACCTGTCAGCTGTCTTCCTTCTCTGGCCTCTCTCTTCACTCGTTCCTGCAGCTCCCTCGATCTTCTTCGATCTCCGCGCGCTGCCGCTCGGCTCCTCCTCTCCAAGCTCCACCTTCTCGCCGGTGATTGGCCGCCTGTGTGCCTCTCCTGAGCTACAGTTCCGGTGGCCAATCAGCGGCGAGGAGGCGGTGACAGGGGCAGCATATCATCCCGCCCACACATCGCCGGAGACAGCAGCGGTGTCTCGGTTCCTAAGACCATCGGAAATATGTGTTTTCCGATGGTCTTAGGCGACCCCTGGGAAATGGTCGTTCGACCCCCAAAGGGGTCGCGACCCCCAGGTTGAGAACCGCTGGTGTAAGGAGACCTGAAAGTGGCACATGGCGCAGGGTGGCGGTGGAGGCAGCAGTATTCGGAAGACATACACAGGACTAGGTTAAAAAGCGGAAGCCATCAGCAGCGTGAGCAGACGACAGAGGCACATGGCGCAGGGTGGCGGTGGATGCAGCAGTATTCGGAAGCCAAACACAGGCCTCGGTTAAAAAGCGGAAGCCGTCAGCAGCGTGAGCAGACGACAGGCACATGGCGCAGGGTGGCGGTGGAGGCAGCAGCAATGGGAGGCCATACAGCACCCTATGACAAAATGGAACCCACCAGCAGTGTGAGGAGACCTGAAAGTGGCACATGGCAGAGTGTGGCGATGGAGACAGCAGCAATGGGAGGCCGTACAGGGACCCATGACACACTCTGGACCTGGCAGCAGCATGAGGAGGCGGTACAGGGGCCCATGACAGATTACGGGCCTGGCAGCAGCATGAGGAGTCGGTACGGGGGCCCATGGCAGATTACGGGCCTGGCAGCAGCATGAGGAGGCGGTACAGGGGCCCATGGCAGAGTGGCGGAGCGTAAGCAGCTAAAATTGAAGGCCATACAGAGGCCTATGTTAAAAAGTCCCCCCAGCAGCAGCGTGGGGAGACGACTAATAGTCGTCTCCCCACGCTGCTGCTGGGGGGACATTTTAACATAGGCCTCTGTATGGCCTTCAATTTAAGCTGCTTACGCTTCGCCACTCTGCCATGGGCCCCTGTACCGCCTCCTCTTGCTGCTGCCAGGTCCAGAGTGTGTCATGGGTCCCTGTACGGCCTCCCATTGCTGCTGACTTCATCGCCAGACTCTGCCATGTGCCACTTTCAGGTCTCCTTACACTGTTGGTGGGTTCCATTTTGTGATAGGGTGCTGTATGGCCTTCCATTGCTGCTGCCTCCACCGCCACCCTGCGCCATGTGCCTCTGTCGTCTGCTCACGCTGCTGACGGCTTCCGCTTTTTAACCGAGGCCTGTGTTTGGCTTCCGAATACTGCTGCATCCACCGCCACCCTGCGCCATGTGTCTCTGTTGTCTGCTCACGCTGCTGACGGCTTCCGCTTTTTAACCTAGGCCTGTGTTTGGCTTCAGAATAATGCTGCCTACACTGCCACCCTGCGCCATGTGCCTCTGTCGTCTGCTCACGCTGCTGCCAGGTCCATACTGATTCATGGCCCCCTGTACCGGCTCCTCATGAACGTGGTTCAGCGGGTCGTCGACTATCAAGAGTCCAATGGCAGAGTGGCGGAGCAGAAGCAGCTTCAATTGAAGGCCATACACAGGCCTAGGTTTAAAAGTCCCTCACAGTTAATTCCAATAACGAACTCTACTCCTCCGTGCAATCTACTTACGAGACCCTGGGCAGGTCTGGGTCCAATTTGTGGTAGAGACTGGTGTTGTTCAGCCATGCTTGAGCGAGTAATAACAGGTCTGTGCTGCCCTTTGGTGTCTGGCTTAATGCGCACAACACTGAACGTCCCAGCGTTTGTCAACGATTTGCCGTTAAGTGATGCAAACCCGCTGAACCACGTGATTTCAGTGGGCTTGCTCCCGGGCCATGCCAACTAACGGTTGTGTCTGACGTACCCACCGACCGTTGGCTGTAGGTGTCAGAGGTGACCTGGGAAGAGGAAGACGACCGAGTCAACCAATCGATGACGGCAGGGTTGTCGGTGGAGACACGACCGCTGGATGACACCGGGAGCACTGGCCTCTGGCTGCGACTAGTGCTGCCTCGACCCCTTCCTCTGCTGCCATGTCTGCTCGCTCCTGAAACATTGCCTCCTCTGCCACTCCTCTGCGTGTTGTCTGACATACTCTTTAATTCAATAGTGGTTGTGAAGCAGAAAGTAACGATTCTGTGTCCCTGAGTAACAATTCTGTGTCCCCGAGTAACGATTCTGTGTCCCTGAGTAACAATTATGTGTCCCCGAGTAACGATTCTGTGTCCCCGAGTAACGATTCTGTGTCCCCGAGTAACGATTCTGTGTCCCTCAGTAACGACTCTGTGTCCCTGAGTAACGATTCTGTGTCCCTGAGTAACGATTCTGTGTCCCTGAGTAACAATTCTGTGTCCCTGAGTAATGATTCTGTGTCCCTGAGTAACAATTCTGTGTCTGTCCCTGAGTAACGATTCTGTGTCCCTGAGTAACAATTCTGTGTCCCTGAGTAACGATTCTGTGTCCCTGAGTAACAATTCTGTGTCCCTGAGTAACGATTCTGTGTCCCTGAGTAACGATTCTGTGTCCCTGAGTAACAATTCTGTGTCTGTCCCTGAGTAACAATTCTGTGTCCCTGAGTAACAATTCTGTGTCCCTGAGTAACGATTCTGTGTCCCTCAGTAACGATTCTGTGTCCCTGAGTAACGATTCTGTGTCCCTCAGTAACGATTCTGTGTCCCTGAGTAACGATTCTGTGTCCCTGAGTAACGATTCTGTGTCCCTCAGTAACGATTCTGTGTCCCTGAGTAACGATTCTGTGTCCCTGAGTAACGATTCTGTGTCCCTGAGTAACGATTCTGTGTCCCTCAGTAACAATTCTGTGCCCCTGAGTAACGATTCTGTGTCCCTCAGTAACGATTCTGTGCCCCTGAGTAACGATTCTGTGCCCCTGAGTAACGATTCTGTGTCCCTGAGTAACGATTCTGTGTCCCTGAGTAACGATTCTGTGTCCCTGAGTAACAATTCTGTGTCCCTGAGTAACGATTCTGTGTCCCTGAGTAACGATTCTGTGTCCCTCAGTAACGATTCTGTGTCCCTGAGTAACAATTCTGTGTCCCTGAGTAACGATTCTGTGTCCCTGAGTAACAATTCTGTGTCCCTGAGTAACGATTCTGTGTCCCTGAGTAACGATTCTGTGTCCCTGAGTAACAATTCTGTGTCCCTGAGTAACGATTCTGTGTCCCTGAGTAACAATTCTGTGTCCCTGAGTAACAATTCTGTGTCTGTCCCTGAGTAACAATTCTGTGTCCCTGAGTAACAATTCTGTGTCCCTGAGTAACGATTCTGTGTCCCTGAGTAACGATTCTGTGTCCCTGAGTAACAATTCTGTGTCTGTCCCTGAGTAACAATTCTGTGTCCCTGAGTAACAATTCTGTGTCCCTGAGTAACGATTCTGTGTCCCTCAGTAACGATTCTGTGTCCCTGAGTAACGATTCTGTGTCCCTCAGTAACGATTCTGTGTCCCTGAGTAACAATTCTGTGTCCCTGAGTAACGATTCTGTGTCCCTCAGTAACGATTCTGTGTCCCTGAGTAACGATTCTGTGTCCCTGAGTAACGATTCTGTGTCCCTGAGTAACGATTCTGTGTCCCTCAGTAACAATTCTGTGCCCCTGAGTAACGATTCTGTGTCCCTCAGTAACGATTCTGTGCCCCTGAGTAACGATTCTGTGCCCCTGAGTAACGATTCTGTGTCCCTGAGTAACGATTCTGTGTCCCTGAGTAACAATTCTGTGTCCCTGAGTAACGATTCTGTGTCCCTGAGTAACAATTCTGTGTCCCTGAGTAACGATTCTGTGTCCCTGAGTAACGATTCTGTGTCCCTGAGTAACAATTCTGTGTCCCTGAGTAACGATTCTGTGTCCCTGAGTAACAATTCTGTGTCCCTGAGTAACAATTCTGTGTCCCTCAGTAACAATTCTGTGTCCCTGAGTAACAATTCTGTGTCCCTGAGTAATGATTCTGTGTCCCTGAGTAACGATTCTGTGTCCCTGAGTAACAATTCTGTGTCCCTGAGTAACGATTCTGTGTCCCTGAGTAACGATTCTGTGTCCCTCAGTAACAATTCTGTGTCCCTGAGTAACAATTCTGTGTCCCTGAGTAACAATTCTGTGTCCCTGAGTAACGATTCTGTGTCCCTCAGTAACGATTCTGTGTCCCTGAGTAACAATTCTGTGTCCCTGAGTAACAATTCTGTGTCCCTGAGTAACGATTCTGTGTCCCTGAGTAACAATTCTGTGTCCCTGAGTAACAATTCTGTGTCCCTGAGTAACAATTCTGTGTCCCTGAGTAACAATTCTGTGTCCCTGAGTAACAATTCTGTGGCCCTAAAGTCTCTGTGGCCCTAACTCTGTCCCTAATACAGACAGGTCTGTCTCTCTTGAATGACCGGAGGCTAATGGAGAATTCTAAGATGGCCGCGATTTATAGCTCCACCATTACACAGTGCTGGCTGGCTGGCTGCTGATTGGCTAATGCGATCACATGTCATGAATGAATGCATTATGGGTCAGCGCGCCTTGTCTGCGCGCCTTCCCAGAGATCCCCGCTCCGTCGCCACACATGTCGCCGCCATTTTTGGGAAAATTCGATTTGTGCATCCGAAGTTTGCTAATTTTCGGATTCGGCACGAATCAAATTTTTCCTAATCTTCGAAACGAATTCCACTTCGCCATGTTCGATTCGTTCATCTCTAGTTGTAAT
The DNA here is from genome assembly GCF_062004578.1 of Staurois parvus. NCBI lineage: Eukaryota > Metazoa > Chordata > Amphibia > Anura > Ranidae > Staurois > Staurois parvus. The sequence goes on from NW_028317941.1 coordinate 5,460,397, forward strand.
GGTGCACAATGAAAATCTATAGCTTTGTGTAACTAAAAGACAGACTTGTTCCACCCGCTGGCTTGTATGCAAGTTTTGGGCAATTTTTAGACATTTTGCCAAGGCACCCCTGAAGAAACCTAAAGGCACCCCAGGGTGCCTGGGCACCCTGGTTGAGAAAGCTGTCATAGGTAAACAGATGCAACAGATTTCCTGTATTACCTTTCGCTGTGTCAATGAATCCTTGCCAATCTGAAAACATTTGGCTGGCTATCTGGTCCCATGCCCTCCTCATACTTGCTCTGTTCTTATACTTATGGTTTTGAGGAACATAAAAACAGGGATGCTCCTTCACCATCCTAATAAATGCCTCAGGATGAAATGAGAGATGAGGACTAATCCATCTTGAAGGGGATTTGTGTGCAACATGGTTATTTGATCATTTCATGCTGGGGAAGTACCTGCTGAACATAACATATGCTCAAAAAACATGCATGTTGCATGTTTACAAGGCCACCAATTCTATGGGTCTCAAAATGCCCCAAAAACAGAAATATGCCTGAATATATTCTCAAAAGAAGTTCCAGAACTTTTTGCAGTGACAGGCATTTGGCTACAAGCCGAATCGGATATCGTATGTACTCTCCAGCGCCTCAGGAAATGCACAGCCAAAGGGAAGCCAAGGGGACCAGGACAGCGACAACCAAAGGAAATGCTTCAGGGGTGCAGCCCTCCTCAGATGGGGAGATCAGCCACTAGATAGAGAATAAACAGGTGGCGCACACATCTAGTGCATTATCCAAGGTTTATTGAAAGGTATGAAAAGTAAAAAACATACTCACAGACGAAGCATGTATCTAAAAAGAATTTGCATAATGACGATGGCCACAACGGCAAGCAAGGTGTTCCAACTGTCAGTGCGGTCAAATGGCTGACGCGTTTCAGTAGCTCTGAGAAAAGGGATTTGTCCCCGAAATGCGTCAGTAATCTGACTGCACTGACTGCTTTTTAGATACATGCTTCATCTGTGAGTATGTTTTTACTTTTCATTCCTTTCAATAAACCTTGGATAATGCACTAGGTGTGTGCGCCACCAGTTTATTCTCTATTTGGCTACAAGTATTTGAATGTTCAGGTGTGTACAGGCACCTGAACAAAGAATTGATCTTTTCAGTTTGAGCTTTTTGACGCTTCAAGCAAAAAAAACGCTCAAGGTATGAATGGGGCCTTAGATCTGGGAACTCAGTCACTGAGATTTTGCCACCAGAGTTTCTGTGAGATAAAATACAATCATTTCGCTGGAAAACTCTTCAGTATCTACCAGAGATATGATTTTGAGTGGACTAACCTTTTGACCAACTTTTAGATCAAAAGCTTTTTAGCCATAAGCCTTTAATTATATACATAGAAATGGGTTGCCCTCTTGTGGGCATTGCTAGGAAAAACAAGGAACCTAACACTATTGAAGTTTTCTTACTTTGAAAAAAAAAAAACTAGTCTCTGTAGTCATTGACATTGAAAGGTATTCTGCAACTCAAAAGTACTTGAAAACCATGTTTCTATGCATGCACATAATGCACAATACTTATTTGCAAAGATGCATAATAAAATAGGATTGCTCTGTTAGCGGTCTTGTTAGACAAAATTTTGCACAAACTGATGACAGTTTTCTCCCATAGCAGGGGTCTCCAAACTTTCCAAACAAAGGGATAGTTTACTGTCCTTCAGACTTTGTGGGGGCCTGACTGTGGCCAGTGGGAGTAGAAAATGCCCTGACGTAAATGGCAGCAAACAAAGCCCCATTATTGGTATCAGCGTGAAGAATCGTGCCTAACAGGGGCGGACTGACCATTTGGAAACTGGGGCCCGGGGTCAGTAGGGGGCCCCATGAGATGCCCCTGGTACCTTTTTGATAGGCTTTTTTGAGTTTGGGCAATGACACAGGGGCCCCATGATCCCCTATTGCCTGGGGGCCCCATGAGTTGTCAGTCCGCCCCTGGTGCCTAATCATTGGTGTCAGTGGGTGGAATAGAGCCCAATCATCGGTTTCAGAGGAAGGAATAGTGCCTCATCCCTGATATCAGTGTGAAGAATGATGCCTAATCATTGGTGTTAGTGGGAGGAATAGAGCCCAATCATTGGTGTCAGTGGGAGGAATAGAGCCCAATCATTGGTGTCAGTGGAAGGAATAGAGCCAAATCATCGGTGTCAGTGGGAGGAATAGTGCCCCATCCCTGATATCAGTGTGAAGAATCATGCCTAATCATTGGTGTCAGTGGGAGGAATAGAGCCCAATTATTGGTGTCAGTGGGAGGAATAGAGCCCAATCATTGGTGACAGTGGGAGAAATAGAGCCCAATCATTGGTGTCAGTGGAAGGAATAGAGCCAAATCATCGGTGTCAGTGGGAGGAATACTGCCCCATCCCTGATATCAGTGTGAAGAATCATGCCTAATCATTGGTGTCAGTGGAAGGAATAGAGCCCAATCATTGGTGTCAGAGGGAGGAATAGAGCCCAGTCATTGGTGTCAGTGGTGGGAAAATGCTCCATCATTGGTGTGAGTGAGAACTATAGTGTCCCATTGATGGGGTCAGTGGTAGGAATAGTACTCAACTGTTGATATCAGTGACAGGAATTATGCCCCAATGTTGGTGTCAGTGGGAGGAAGTGTGCCCCAAGGGCCGGATAACGGCAAACAAAGGGCCACATCTGGCCCCCGAGCCGCAGTTTGGAGACCACTGTCCTATATTATTAGACAGAAATCAGTTGTGTCTGAAAATATCAGTCCCTACTACCTTAGGTCACAATTTAAAAATGTAGACCTTCGTAGGTTGTTTTTTCTCTTGCAGTTTGATGCATTTCTGCACTATTTAACCTTTTGTTTGTATTGTATATGCAGGGCGGCATGGTTGCACAAAATCATGTATATATACGTGACCTTGCATTTGCAGGCAGGGGCCGCACTGCCATTTACGACTTCGGCTGTCAATCACGGTCCCAGCCCGTGATTTTGCCAGCGCCCTGTGATTACAGAGCATCTCCCACGAGGGGGGGGGGGGGAAGAACTGTTTATAAACAATACAGTTGTCTCCCATGTCAGCTCCTGCACACTGCTTTGCATGGCTGTGCTTACAGTGAAACACAGACACAGCCCACTATGTAAAACAGAACACAGCACACAGCACACAGTTAACCCTTTGATCACCCCACATGTTAACCCCTTCCTACCCAGTGCCATTAGTACAGTGTCAGTGCTTTTTATTAGCACTGATCACTGTATTGGTGTCACTGGGGATATCAGTGATACCAAGTCAGTTCCACCCAGTGTCAGAATGCCCACCGCAGTCCCGTAGTCTCCCTATAAGTCCCTGATTGCTGCCATTACTAGTAAAAAAAAAAAATCCCAGTATATATACCACAATTTGTAAAAGCTATAACTTTCACATAAACCAATTAATTTACACATATTGGGATTTTCTTTAGCAAAGAAATGTAGCAGAATACATTTTGGCCTAAATATATGACAAATTTGATTTTTAAATTTTTTTTACTGGACATGTTTAACCACTTCAATAGTGGGCACTGTTACCCCCTTCGTGCCCAGGCCAGTCTTCAGCTTTCAGCACTGTCGCACTTCAGCGCTGTCGCACTTTGAATGAACACTGCACACATATGAAATTTTTATAATTTTTTTCACACAAACAGAGCTTTCTTTTGGTGGTATTTAATCACAACTGACTTTTTTATTTTTTGCTAAATAAAATTAAAAAAAACCTAAAACTTTTGAAAAAAAATCATTTTTCTTTGTTTCCGTTATAAAATTTTGCAAATAAATAACATTTCTTCATAAATTTAGGTCAAATGTATTCTGCTACATTTATTTGGTGAAAATACCCCAAATTAGTGTATATTATTTAGTCTGTAGGAAAATTATAGAGTCCACAAACCATGGTATATATCTGACAATTGATCAATCTTGATGTACTGATGGCCCATCTAATTTTTTGAGGCCCCAAAACACCAGGATAGTACAAATACCCCCCAAATCACCCATTTTTGGAAAATAGACAGTTCAAGGTATTTAGTAAGAGGCATATTGAGTTTTTGGAGGTTGTAATTTTTGTTACAATATTTTGGAAAATGTAGAAATTAGAAAAAAAAATCACAACTTTTATTTTTCTTTTTACATTTTGTCACCAGTCCAGTACAGCGTTATTATATAACTGGTGTGGCGGTGATCAGAGACAATGACTTGTGACAGTATGTAAAAAAAATTTTAAAAAATCATTTAATTTATATTTTTTTTTCAAATTTTTCAATTTTTTTTTATTTTTATTTTTTTTTACTATTTTTTTTTTCATCACACTGTGACCAAAGCAATACAATGTTACCATAGTCACATTGAACTACTCTGCAAAGTGATCAGTATTTTTTTTTTAACACATTATGATTGCTAATACCAATGTATTTCATTGCTATTTGCAATCATTGTTACTGAATGAAACTGATTCATTCAGTCTTTTGTTGTGATTAGCTGTGATTGGGAAAAAATTCATCACATGATGCAGATGGGCTGTGATTGCCCTGTCTGTATCATGTGACTGCTTTGACCAGTCACAGCTAACAACATAATTGTATACAATGGATGGCATGACAGAAAGCCATCCATTGTATACAATTTACATGTGATCTGCTGTGATTGGTCACATCGGTCGCATGACACTGGCAACGGGCCGGTGTAGTGATGTCATCGGCTGTGTGGCCGGTGACAGATTGTGCTGCTGCTTGGCCCTGCGGCTGCGTGAGCGACTCGTTTTGACAGGACATCATATGAAGCCCAGTCACAACGAGGAGTGTCCAGCCTGGCTGTCAATCTGCTATAGGCCAGACGGGAAGGTGTTAATAGCAAAAATTCAAAAATATTGTTTTTTCCTCAAAATTGTTTACCTTTTTTTTTATAGCGCAAAAAAATAAAAACGCACAGGCGCTCAATTACCACCAAAAGAAAGCTCTATTTGTGGGAAATAAAGGAGATAAAATTAATTTGGGTGCACCGTTGCATGACTGCGCAATTGTCAGTTAAAGTAACGCAGCATCGTAATACAAAAAATGGCCTGGTCAGGAATGGGGGGTAAATCCTCAGGGGGGCAAGTGGTTAAAGAGACATAGTCATCTAGCCCATGCAAGGCAAAGTGAAAGTGTGTCTGCAAAGACCCCTCTGATTGTTCCTATACTCACTTTGCCAGCACTCCTTCTCTAATCCTTGCTCCTCTGCAGCTAAAAGACTGGTGTTGATGAAGTAGAGGAGTGGTGACGTCACTCCCCTGCTCATGTGCTCTGGCCTATAGAGATTGGAAGCCAAATGTGAGCAGGGTCATGGGAAAGGAGGTCCCATGCCATGACTGATGGGAATGTACAATATATATGTGTAAAGCGCTGCGTAAAGTGACGGCTCTATGTAAGTACCTGAAATAAATAAATAATTAACACAAAGTGCACAGTATTGTTGCCAGCTGCAGAGGAGCAAGGAACATTGAGGGTGTACTGGTAAGGTAAGTGTAGGGTATTCTGGGGTGGGGGAGATTTGCAATGACACTCTCAATTTGTCCTCCATGGGCAAGGTGACAATGTCTCTTTCAAGAAACCACATTTGAACTTAATGAACGTATGTGTCCATGGGATCTTAATGCTAAATATCTTCTGTTCTGATAATCTTTTACATTGACACTGATGAACGAAGGGGTTTGGGTGAAAATAATTTTGCCCCAGTGGAAACTCAACTTTTCTAATTGAGGCAAAATATTTAAACATGTAAAAAATTGTGAGACCGTTTTTGGCACAAGCATGGGTCTAGGTCAGTGTTTCTCAACCTTTTTTCAGTCAAAGCACCCTTTAACCACTTGCCTACAGGGCACTTATACCCCCTTCCTGCCCAGGCCAGTTTTCAGCTTTCAGCGCTGTCACATTTTGAATGACAATTGCGCGGTCATGCAACACTGTACTCATATGAAATTTGTGACATTTTTTTGAGACAGATAAAGCTTTCTTTTGGTAGTATTTAATCAACTCTGGTTTTTTTTTTCTAAACAAACCGAAAACAACTGAAAATGTGTTTTTGTTATAAAATTTTGTAAATAAGTGATTTTTCTCCTTCACTGATGTGCGCTAATGAGGCTGCAGTGATGGGCACTGATAGGCTGCACTGATGAGCACTGATGAGGAGGCACTGGTAGGTGGCGCTGATGTGCATTGACAGGCATCACTGATGGGCACTGAGAGGCAGCACTCATATATGGCACTGATAGACAGCACTGATAGGTGGCACTGACTAGCACTGATAGGCAGCACTGACGGGAACTGATAGGTGACACTGAAAGGCAGCTCAGATGTGCACTGATATGTGACATTGATGTGCACTGGTAGGCACTGATTTGTGGCATTGATGTGGAACTGATGGGCACTGGCAGGTGGCATTGATGAACACTGACAGCTGGCACTGATTGACATTGACAGGTGGCACTGCTGGGGCTACACTGATCATCAGGGCACACTGATCTTCAGTACCCTGATGATCAGTGCCCATGTCCCCTCTGAGGAATGCCGATTACCGGCTCTCCTCTCCTCTTGAGCTGTCAGCGTGACAGCTCGTGAGGAGAGAAATGCCGATAACTGGCATTTCCTTATTTACATGCAATCAGCTGTGATTGGACACAGCTGATCACATGACTTAGCCGACGTCTTCCGAAAGAAGCACCACAAATTGCCACACCGCACGCCCCCAGAGCCGTGCGCGCGCGGCTAGAGTGGTAAGACGTCATATGACGTCCTCCCAGAACGAGAGAACTGCCTTGCGCCCATCAATTCGTTATATGGTGGGCGGGAGGCGGTTAAAATTATGGACAGTGCTGAGGCACCCTTTAAAATTATGGACAGTGCTGAGGCACCCTATTCTAAAATGTGAAAAACTATTCTAATACTTTTATATAATGCAGCAACATCCACACAAGTAGGACACCCAAAATTAGAGGGGATTTATTCTTCCAAAGCAAATACACTTTTGCACACTGGTACTGAGTAGTATTCCAGTGTTTCTCCTCTCCCTCAGTTTTTCTCCATCACTGAGCTAATGTGACCCCAGCACTGATGGAGAGGGGCAGGGGAGGGTCAAACTAGGATGCTGTGCAGGCAGCTGACATCCTCCTTTATCAACTGATGATGTCATTGGTTGTCAGGACATCTGCGGCTAGAAGGTTGTAATGGTGCAGAATGAAAACCTGTGGCTTTGTTTAACTAAAAGGCAGTCTTGTCCCACCCGCTGGCTTGTATACAAGTTTTATTCAATTTTTAGATATTTTGCCAGGGCACCCGGGTTGAGAAAGGCTGGTCTAGGTCTAGGATATTTTAAAGGAGCTTCTGTAACCCTCAGAAACCTTTAAAAGCCCACTGCTAAAAACCACCCAAATATTTCAACAAAAATGTTTCCTGAAATTTTGGAGAAATGAAAACTCTCAGTTGCACTCATCACTACTAATGGTCATTATTACAAAACTCTCTTATATATACAGTAAACCAATCTATTCGTGTTATGTAATTTTCATTTAGTGACCCAGTACAGCTTGCTGAACAAATGGAACAAATTATCTCTCATGGAACTACGCCATGGTCAATGAATCAATATGCACTGGTACCTGTCTAAGGCTGGGACTATGTGTGTAAGGTTTCCTGATGGGAAACTGGAGGTAAATATGGAAGCTGTTTTTTTCTTGTTTTGGAAACTGTAAGCTGCAAAGCTATTACATTAAAGGATAAGTTCACCTTTTAGACTAAAATAATAAATGCACATTTTTTTGCAGGTAAAAAAATGTGCATTTATTATTTTTGTCTACAGGAGCCTGGAAAGCATTGCACCAGTGATCAGTAGATGCTGACGCCATGCAGGTCTCCTGCAGACCTGTCAGAATACCTGCTTGCCGTACGGGATGTATGACCAAGCAGATGTTCTGACCTACCTTCATGAACTACCACAGGGCTCCACAGCATCATGGTAGTTCATTGAAAACTATACGCTGACAGCCGCTAAGGCTGCCGGGACTTGCAGTTCATTCATTCATGGAAGTCCGTGAATGAATGACTCAGCCGTGTATGCGAAGCCCCGCATGGCAGCGCTGTTTTAAAATATAACAGATAGTACGGGGAGACTTCTACCTGTACTATCTGTCAAAGGGAGGTAGGGGTGGCAGTGCGGCTATGGTAACATGTTACATGTTCCACCATAAAAACAGGTGGAACATGCAACATGTACCCAAAAGGTGAACTTATCCTTTAATTTTCCCTTTGTATTTGAGAAGCCCCAACTTGAAATAGATTTTGCGGAATTAGGGAATTCTGACTACATTGGCTGTGTACTTGTTCTGGGCTAGTGATTGACAAGGTAAAAAAGAAAGGATGGCAACAATGCATTTTTAAAGCTGAACTATATACAGACATTTAAAAACGTACGTAATTGTGTTATGTATTTATTGAAAAAAAATCATGACATGTATCTTTACATAGAACTAGCAAATGTACCTGAACCTGTTTTGATAACGGACTCTTGTAATCATCTGCACAACCAGGGCCATCTTTAATATTGATTGGACCCTGGGCAAACTTTTTCTTGAGCACCCCAACCCCCATGCAAATTCACTCTCTACCTGCTTTGAGACATACAAAAAATAGCAGTTAGACTCAAAATGAGTTTACTGCAGCAGATCTGGCAGTGATTGCAATTGGTTGCCGGAAGTTACAGTATATTATTACCGCTCACCGACTGGTTGCTAGAGCTTCCTGATTGGCTGCTAGAGGTTACTGCACATCATTACCACTCACCCATTGGTTGCTAGAGGTTACAGCACATCTTTACCACACAGTTGATCAGTTGCTAGAGGTTACTGCACATCATTACCGCTTACTGATTGGCTGCTAGAAGTTACTGCACATCATTAATGCTCACTGATTGGTTGCTAGAGTTTACTACACATTATAACTGCTAACTAATTGGTTACTAAAGGTTAGTACACAACATTATTGTTCACTGATTGGTTGTTCGCGTCTACAGCAGATCACTACTTTTCATTGTTTGGTTGCTAGAGGTTACTGTAAATCATTACTGCTCACTGATTGGTTGCTAGATGGTACAGCACATTATTACTATGGTATCAGTGGCTGTGGTGGGGGGGATGGGATAAATGGTAGTGCTAGGGGGATGGGATGAGTTACAGTGCTGGTGGGGGATGGGATCAGTGACAGCACTTGGGGGAATGGGATGAGTAGAAGTGCTGGGGGTGGATGAGATCAGTGGCAGTGCTGGATGGGTGGTGTCATTTCTACACTGACCACCAATGTTAGGGGGGATTTATTGATGATCAATGTAAGGGGGGATTTAAACTAACAGTCTAAGGGCAATTCTGCTCTTACCACCAATGTAAAGGGAAATATACCCTGACCACCAATAAAATGGACCACCAATGTAGTGAAGATTTCACACTGACAACCAATGGAATGAGGAATTTTACACCAACAACCAATAAATTTCTACACTGTCAAGGTAAGGCAGAATTTACACTGACCACCAACTTAAGGGGGCTTCAGCATGGACCACAAAGGGAGGCTTCCACACTGAGCGCTATTTACATATGAATGCCACATTGCTGGCCTATTTACATATGAATTCTACCACTATTTATATATGAATGCCGGATATTTGCATGTGAATGCTGACATGGTCTGCACAAGAGTCATTTGTACATGGCAATAGGGCAGAGCTGGACAGTATAAGTGACGGCACTTCACATTGAGATATCGGGACACAGCCCTGGAACAAAGACTTCAAGGGACAAAGAAATGTAAACTGGGACAGTTGGCAAGTATGGGTCAGCTGCTTTGGGCCCCACAGCAATGAATTTGCCCCTCCTTAAAGACGGCCTTGTGTACAACAGCAGTGTCACTGGTAGATGAAGGTCCAGCACTCAGAGCTCTATGGATGTATACAGTGCTGTTAGTTTGACAACATACTTAAAAGAGGAGAGAGCACCATATGACCTCATCACAGTGCAGTAAAGTGGAAAGACAGTGCTGGACCTGTAGGGTTATCTCATAAGTGATCTGTTTTCCAGGCAGGCATGTTCTACACCCCAGAGGATCTCCAGAGTCTCCTTGGCTTTTAGTGTAATGTACCAAAATTGGAACTGAAGTGCCACACCACTGCTAAGAGGTCCAGCTACACCTTTTTACCATTAAAAGTTAGGGGTACAATCTAAAAACTATCCAATGTGTTTTGGGGGTCCAAGAGCGCCCCCTTTTGTCAGGGCTTGTATGACAAGAATGTGAACAAGCCAAAAGTGAGCTGGACCTACATTGAAAAATTTTCCAGTGTGAGTTACAAACATCGACCTTGTAAGGAGCTTGTTTTGTAGAGGAATATGCATGCAATGCAAACACATTCAAGTGTCTCAGAAATGTGCAGTATTTTTTTTTTAATTTAAAGCATTGTATATGCATACAGTAACTGCTTTATAAATTGCCTCCTGATGTATTAGCTTTGAAAATTGAGCCTTTTATGCATTATTGCACATTCTTGCACAATCACAAACTGCTTTCCCCTCAATGTGGCCTGGTTATAGGGACCTTAGCATCGCAGAATGTACCTGGCCCACAATCCACCCCTCCCCCATTATAGTACTTAAGAGTGTTTTAAGTATGTTGTATATTGAAAATAAAATATTCAGACATAGGGAAAATAAAATCAGAATGAAGCAGGACTGTACAGAGAGAGCTGCAGCTTCGCGGTATCAGGGAGAAGTTTTTTCTCCTAGAGCTGCATACATGTACTTCTATCAGGGACTTAGAAAAAGTGTCCTAATTTGCAGGGTCACTTTTTAAGCACTCAGTCCACTATGAAAAGTTCACTTGTGGTCGTGTACTATTCAGCAAATAGCTCTAACCATGCTCAAATACTGTTCACCCAAGGACAAAGCACTGCTCTGAACTGAATTTAGCATGCAGTCATTATAGCATTTCCAATTTCTCTCACGGGGAAAACGAAGGAGACAGCTACAATCCTAGTTTGCTCTGAACTCCAGTCTACTTGTCTTTGCTCCCCACAGCAAGTGACCATTTCTGAACTCTCTCTCTTCACTTAGCCTACTAGCCCCAATTTAGATCGGAGACAATTAACCTACCAGCATGTGTTTGGAGAGTGTTGGAGGAAACTAGAGCAGGCGTAGGAGACTTACACAAGGAAAGCAAGAACATAAAAACTCCATACCAGGGGCGGACTGACCATTTGGAAACTCGGCACTGTCCGAGGGCCCAGGGTCAGTAGGGGGCCCCATGAGATGTCCCTGGTACCTTTTTCATAAGCTTTTTTGAGTTTGGGCAAGGACATTGGGGCCCCATGATCCCCTATTGCCCGGGGGCCCCATGAGTTGTCAGTCCGCCTCTGGTGCCTAATCATTGGTGTTAGTGGGAGGAATAGAGACCAATCATTGGTGTCGGTGGGAGAAATAGAGCCCAATCATTGGTGTCAGTGGAAGGAACAGAGCCCAATCATCGGTGTCAGTGGGAGGAATAGTGCCCCATCCCTGATATCAGTGTGAAGAATCATGCCTAATCATTGGTGTCAATGGGAGGAATAGAACCCAACATAAAAACTCCATACCAGGGGTGGACTGACCATCTGGAAACTCGGGCACTGCCCAAGGGCCCGGGGTCAGTAGGGGGCCCATGAGATGCCCCTGGTACCTTTTTCATAGGCTTTTTTGAGTTTGGGCAAGGACACAGGGGCCCCATGATCCCCTATTGCCCAGGGGCCCCATGAGTTGTCAGTCCGCTGCTAGTTAAATACAAAAACCAAAACGTTAAAGTCAGCTTTTTTTTTTACTCTTTTCTCAATAGCACTGTTTAAATAGGGATAGGACACATTTCTGTATCTAAGGCTCATAGGGCTTAGGGCTTGTTCACACTTGTGTGATAGCTATGAAAAATGAAGCAGTGCTCATTTTAGATTGTAATGTCCAAGGAGCAGGGGCCTCCTATCCAGGGGCGGACTGACAACTCATGGGGCCCCCGGGCAATAGGGGATCATGGGGCCCCTGTGTCCTTGCCCACACTCAAAAAAGCCTATAAAAAAGGTACCAGGGGCATTTCATGGGGCCCCCTACTGACCCCGGGCCTTCGGGCAGTGCCCGAGTGCTCAAATGGTCAGTCCACCCCTGCTCCTGTCCCTCTTGTATTGAACTGTGTTGTTGCTGTATTGTCTCCCTTTATATTGTAAAGCGCTGAGCAAACTGTTGGCGCTATATAAATCCTGTATAATAATAATATTGCACCTATACTGTAGTGTTTATGATGTGGTTTTAACATGTTTTCATTGTGGTTTTGAAGGATTGAAAAAGCATTAAGAAAGCTTGTTAAACTCCTGTTAAAGTGTTATTTTTCTAAGGGAAGTGCCTAGTAGTATACTGCACCAAAGAAGAAAAAAAAATGGGCCCCCAGGTGATTTATGTCATAATGTGCTAGTATGCACCCCATACTAACACAATATGACAGACTTATCTGAAAACGAAGCCCACCAGTGGGGCGATGTCACAGGTCACAGCGCTAACATCTTCACCCCGTCTTCCTTCTGGATTTGTGGGCTTGAGCCATATGAATGTCTAAGCTGTGATGAGGTCACTCTCGCATTTGCGTGCGCAAAACATGGCCGTGGCACAGAGCTCTGAAGGAACGGCACGGGTATGCATATTGTCAACGGCTGCTGCAAAAGTAAATATCTTCTAAACAGTGTATGATTAGGAGATATTTACTGTACTTATAGGTAAGCCTTACTTATATAGGCTTACCTATAGGTAAAAATAAACATGGTGACGTTACCACCACTTTAAAGGGGAAGGGATGCAGAGGAAATGATTTATCTGCTTTGAGGCACGGGTAAGTTGTGGTGTAATAGCAGGCATTTTGGTGAATTCTCTGGAAGATGGATTTGTGTACTTTAATCTCTTTGACACTTGTCTTGGTCAAGCTCAAGATGATCATGTAAAGAACGGCCCAGGAGAAAAAAATTAGGGTGTTGTGCCGGTATTGGGTGCATCCCAAAATGTTACAGAAAATTTCCAGGAGGCATTTCTATACTCTTTGCCATAGAATTGCAGTTGTACTATCCCCCCCCCCCCTTGCACCGATTCCACTGTTGTCCAGGCCCCCCTGTGTGGCTGGGCCCTCCACAGGAGGACCAGTGGTACTCCCCTATCAGCGGCCTTGCACACAGTGCATTGCAGTTTGTTGTGTATAGGGTGTAGCTGCAGACCAGTCAAAATGCTCATACTGACCTTTGCCCACAGCCAAAGTGCCTACAATGGGCATGTGAGCATCACAACTGGACCACACAAGCAATGGAAGAAGGTCACCTGGTCTGATTAATTTAAAAAAGGTTTTAAGAACATGATTTCAAAGTTTTGTCTTGGCCTTCAGATTCTCCAGATGTTGATCCAATCAAGCATCTATGGAATGTGCTGGAAAAACAAGTCTGTACCATGGATGCCCCACCTTGCAACTTACAGAATAGGTGGATGCACCATCGATCCAATGCAGCATCTTTTCCCCCGCCAGTTCTAGGGGTGAGAATTTATTGATGATACAGCACTGATCACTCAGTTCTCCTCGCCGCTCTGAGAAGAGAGCGGTAACTGTCAGTCACTGCTGTCTGCTCTGCCCACCACCTCCCGACGCTCACTGGAGTGCTATGCTGTAGAGGGGGCAGGAGGGGATGGCTCAGACTCTCAGTGGCTTGCTGAGAGGCTGAGCCAGATGCTGATCCAGGCTTCTGACCATATGGTCACAATCCTTCCCCAGCCTAGACCGCCACTGTGACGTCAGAAACCTGGTCACAGGAATTCAAATCAGCTTTGGCTGTACTTCTCCTTTAAAGGATCTGCTTTAAAATTCTGAGTGAACCAACTTTAGTAAACAAACCCCAATGTCATTGCATGGTCTTGACAAATGGTGCAACGTAGTACATGGGCGGCGTGATAATGTCATTACATGGTGGTGCGCATACACAGTGTGCATGATGACAGCTAATTTCGGTGCCACTATAAATATAAGACCACAAATGGTGGCCACCATTTTATGATTCTTTTTTTTTTTTGTAGTACATCCTTATTTCCTTTTATTATATGACACTTCACCATACTTCATTCACCCCTGACAAGAGCATTTTTTTGGATGAAACAATGGGTTTTGGGTCTTTTGTTCAATTTAGTCCTTTACCTCTGCAATACTAGACACTCTCAACCTCTCTCCTGCCCAGGCCAATTTTCATATTTCAGTGCTCTCACAATTTGAATGACAATTACTCATGCAACAAAATAAACTTGTATCATATTTGATGAGTCAGGTAGAGCTTTTTTTTGGTGTTATTTAATCACCACTGGGTTTTTTTATTCTATATAACTATATAAACAAAAAAATCCCGAAAATGTATAAAAAAACCCCATATTTTTCTTAGTTTCTGTTATACTGTTTTTCAAATAAATATTCTTTCTTCATAAATTTAGGCCAAACTGTATTCTGCTACATAATCTAAAAACTATGGGATATACATTGCTCAAAAAAATTAAAGGAACACTTTGAAAACACATCAGATCTCAAAGGGGAAAAATATCATACTGGATATCTATACAGATATGGACTGGATAATGTGTCAGGAACGTAAGGATGCCCCATCGTTTGATGGAAATGAAAATTATCAACCTACGGAGGACTGAATTCAAAGACACCCCGAAAATCAAAGTGAAAAAAATGATGCAGCAGGCTTGTCCATTTTGCTGAAATTTCATTGCAGCAACTCAAAATGGTACTCAGTAGTTTGTATGGCCCCCAAATGCTTGAATGCATGCCTGAAAACGTCAGGGCATGCTCCTAATTATTTGACGGATGGTGTCCTGGGGTATTTCCAACCAGATCTGGACCAGGGCATCACTGAGCTCCTGGACAGTCTGAGGTGCAACCTGGCAGTGTCGGATGGACCGAAACATGATATCCAAGAGGTGTTCTATTGGATTTAGGTCAGGCGAGCATGGGGGCCAGTCAATGGTATCAATTCCTTCATCCTTTAGGAACTGCCTGCATACTCTCGCTACATGAGGCCGAGCATTGTCATGCATCAGGAGGAACTCAGGACCCACTGCACCAGCGTAGGGTCTGACAACGGGTCCAAGGATTTCATCCGATACCTAATGGCAGTCAGGGTGCCATTATCTAGCCTGTAGAGGTCTGTGGGTCCCTCCATGCATATGCCTCCCCAGAGCATCACTGACCCACCACCAAAAAAGTCATGCTGAATATTACAGGCAGCATAATGTTCTCCACGGCTTCTCCAGACCCTTTCACGTCTGTTACATGTGCTCAGGGTGAACCTGCTCTCATCTGTGAAAAGCACAGGGCGCCAGTTGTGGACTTGCCAATTCTGGTGTTCAACGGCAAATGCCAATCAAGCTCTATGGTGCCAGGCAGTGAGCACAGGGCCCACTAGAGGGTGTCAAGCCCTCAGGCCACCCTCATGAAGTCTGTTTCTGATTGTTTGGTCAGAGACATCCACACCAGTGGCCTCCTGGAGGTCATTTTGTAGGGCTCTGGCAGTACTCATCCTGTTCCTCATTGCACAAAGGAGCAGATACCGGTCCTGCTGATAGGTTAAGGACCTTCTACGGCCCTGTCCACCTCTGCTAGAGTAACTGCCTGTCTCCTGGAATCTCCTCCATGCTCTTGAGACTGTGCTGGGAGACAAAGCAAACCTTCTGGCAATGGCACATATTGATGTTCCATGCTGGAGAAGTTGGGCTACCTGTGCAACCTATGTACGGTCCAGGTATAGTCTCATGCTACCAATAGTGACACTGACCCTAGCCAAATGCTAAACTAGTAAAAAAAAAAAAAAAAAGGCAGAAAAGATGAGTAGGGAAAAAAATGTCAGTGGCCTGCACCTGTAAACCATTCCTGTTTTGGGGGTCGGCTCATTGTTGCCCATGTAGTGCACCTCTTGTTAATTTCATTAACACCAAAGCAGCTGAACTGATTAACAGGCCCCTCTGCTACTGACCAGATCACTATCCCAGGAGTTTAATTGACTTGATGCTTAATTTTTTTGAGCAGTGTACATTTGAAAATTGATCAGTCCTGATATACTGACTGGCTATCTCATTTCATGGGGCCGGAAAATGTCAGGATACTAAAAATACTCTCCAAATTACCCCTTTTTAGAAAGTAAACAGTCCAAGGTTATTTTGGAAAAGGCATGGTGAGTTTTTTGGAGTTGCAATGTTTGTCACATTTTTAATAAAATTAAACTAAATTAAATGTGTTTTCTTCACATAGTTTTCACCGAACACATTTTTGGAGGCCCTGGAGCACCAGGGCAGTAGAAACACCTAAAAAAAATTGCCACACTTTTGCCAAAAGTTTTCGGAAAATTCAGGAAAGAACATGACATTTTTTTTTACACAAAGTTGTCAATTTAATAAGTTATTTCTAACACACATTGTAGATATTCAATTATACCCCAAAACACATTCTACATGTATGAGACGTTTTTACAGCCTAACCACATAGAGGGGCCCAAAATCCAAGGAGAGCCTTCAGGTGTTCTAGGGGAATAAATTATACATCGAATTTCCTGACTAATATTTTTGGAGGCTCCAGAGCATCAGGATAGTGAAAACACACACAAAATGAGCACATTTTAGAAAGCAAATAACCCAAGGTATTCTTTTAAGAGGCGCAGTAAGTCTTTTGAAGACTTCATTATTTGCAACAAGATTTTGGAAAAAGTAGAAAGATAATGAAAATTATTTTTTACACAAAGTTGTCAATTTAATAAGATATTTCACACACAGCATGGGCTTACTTAGAATTACACCACAGAACGCATTCTACTACTCCTTTTAAGTACGGCAGTACCACATACTGTATGTAAGACTTTTATACTTTTTGGACTGATTATATACTGGGCAGTATATCTTGTGTATCACACAACTTAACCATTCGTATCAAAACCAATGGACTGTAATGGTCTCCTTTATAAGAGTGGTCAGGGACTATAAGAGTGGTCAGGGACTATAGCTTACTGTATTGTCACCTATAGCAGTCACAGTTTCTACAAGCCAAGCAAGCTTAGCCTACTGGTACATTGCTGCCCCCAGGAATGTCATGTTCACTTGACAATGAGGTACAGGAGGCTGAGGAAAGGAAGAACAAGAGTTCCTGTGGTTCCAGGAGTGCAGTTGTCTGCAGGGAATGGCTGGAACTGGTATCTCACTGGAACACAGTCAGTCAGAAATGCAGATGGGTCAGCAAACAGGTAAAGGATCGATCCAGGCAACAGGCAGAAATGTGGTCAACAGACCAGGGTCTGCTTTAATACTGCTTTAGGCATGAGGGTGGTCATTACAGCCAGCCAGCTAGAATTTGCAGAATGAAAGGTCAGCAACAATAGCAGTCCGTTTCTCTAAAATTCTATCTCAAAAAGATATGAGTGCTTCCTTAACCTCTTCTTGCCAACTGTACACATACAGTATTATGCAGGCTCAGGTAAGTGGATGTTTATCTGTGGGGCCACAGATATGTGTACCTGGGTTTGTGCTGGGAGTGCATTGCACAGCGTGTTCTCACCTAGAGCCCCAAGTCTTGGTGTAAGGGTTGGGAAACAGGAGGCCAAGTTCCAGATCACTTGATTGCTGTGATAACCTCTGATTGGCACACAAAGCGATCAGTCCCTGTGCAGTCCACTTTCATTTTGTTTTCTCCTCTTGCATGGAGAGAAAGATACATTGTATCTTTTTTTTATTCTAGGGGAGAAGTGTGTAAACAAGGAAGACCAGGAAGTGTGTGTAAAAAAAAAAAAAAAAGTGCACTATTGTTTCTGGGTCTTACAGTGGATACAAACAACAAAAAACATACAAATGTGGTATCACTGCAATCATCAGGAGCAGGAGAATTTATTTTGGATTGTTCTTTGGCGGTATGTCATGATCATAACAGCAATATATACAGCTTAATATTTAATTTTTTTTCTTTTATCCTGATCCAGCTGCTCAGTCTTAGGCCCCATTCACACTAGGGCATTTTGAATTGCAGGCAGAATGACCGCGTTTCTGCCTGCGATTTCAATACACTGTGCTAAAATGACAAATTGCAGAGCCGCGTGTTTAGGTGTCTCGCCCAAAAGAGGGTCAGTTTCTTCTTTTGGGCGTCCCATGATACGGCTTGCCGCGATTGCAGCATGACGATAATGCAATGCGTTTTCAAATGCCATTAAAATGAATGGCACCTGAACATGTGGTTCCATGATTTGTCATTTTAGCAGAGTGTTTTGAAATTGCAGGCAGAATCACAACAATTCAAAACACCCTAGTGTGAATGGGCCTAAGCCTGTCAGGAGGAGGATACAGCTTTCTTCTATAGCTGTGTCTCTGGTCCCAACACTGGCTGCATTCCATCATTTGGCTGTCAATAATGTACCCCTCTTCAATGAATTGTGAGTGCACTAGTTTTTAATTGTTAAAGTAAAAGTTTTATTCCATTAGATCATTGTGCTCTTTCCTTCTGTCTTTGACTTCTCATCATTCCTTGTGCTGTTGAAAAGAAAGCTGCAGGTTCCGGACCTTTGTGATCGAAAGACAAATTTGTTAACCCTATGGTGGATTGTGCTCAAGTTTGCTGGATATCGCAGAAGGGATAAGTGTCTAATTCTTCTCCAGTGTTTCTAGTAATATGAGATTGTAAAATTTAGTTCTTAGGCCATTTCTTTTGATTTGAGATTAAAGCAGCAAGAGGGTAGAGTTTTGAACTCTATTTTGTACCCCTTTGCAAACACTAATTGAAGCCACAGGTGTGGGAAGTCTGTAACGCAAGAGATTCAAATTAACAGATGTCCCCCTCACTTATTTATTTCAGGTACTTATATAGTGCCATCAATTTACACAGCACTTTACATATATATTATACATTCACATCAGTCCCTAACCCTCAAGGGGCGTGCAATCTAAGGTTAGGAGAGTGCTCCTTCAGTGCGAGGAGGGCTTTGGGGGAGACTATGTGGGCCAAAACTTAAGTCTGCAGACATTATTTTAAAGAAGCAATTGGACCACTGTGCAGGATTTGTGCACTGGAAGATGTATATTTCCTCTGACTTGTTTAATGTTTTAATAAACGCATAGTGTTTTAAATACTGTGCAAGGAGGATTCTTAATTCTTTTTGAGCACCATTTCACTGGAGGTATTATGCATTACGAGACTCTCATCGATCCGGGTGGGCATCGTATGACATCCTTCCAGATCGCGGGGCCACGCTGTGGTGAGATCTGTCACTAGCTGTGTACCTCATACACAGCCGGTGACAGATCTGTGTAGCTGACCGTTGCCAATACTATGTGACCAATCACAGCAGGTCACATAACAATTGTAAACAATGGATGACTTCCTTTCACACCATCCATTCTATACAGTTGTGATTGGTACAGTGATCACATGTACAGACTGGGCCAATCACAACCCATCTGTCGAAGAATTACCTGTGGCCAATTACAAACCACAATTCATTCATTCAGTTAAATGCCTGCTTATAGCAAAGAAATTCTTTGCTATAAACAATCATGTGTAAAAACAAAATACTGATCACTTCCCCAGGGTAGTAGTGTTACTATGGTAACATTATACTACTCTGGTCACAGCGTGTTATGAAAAAAAAAAGAAAAAAAAGACAGAAAAATGTAATAATAAAGGAAACGTTTTTTTTCTTTTGTACCGTCACCAGTCAGTGCCCCTGATCAGTTACGTGATGACGCTGTACTGGAAAACATTTTTTTTTTTTAATTTATTTTCCATAAAATGAAAAAAAATTACAACTTCAAAAAACTCACCATGCCTCTTACTAAATACCTCAGACTGTCTACTTTGCAAAAAAAGTGTCATTTAGGGGACACAGTGCCTTGAAAAATTATTCATACCCATTGAAATTTTCCACATTTTGTTATGTTACAACAAAAAAATGTAAATGTATTTTATTGAGATTTTATGTGATAGACCAACACAAAGTGGCACATAATTGTGAGTTGGAAGGAAAATTATGTTTTTCAAAATCATTTACAAATAAATATCTGAAAAGTGTTGCATGCATTGATTGATTGTCAGATATATATTCTATGGATTCTATAAATTTCCTACAGATTACATAAAATACTGATTCGGTTATTTTCACCAAATAAATGTAGCAGAATACATCTTAGCCTAAATTTAAGAACAATTATTTATTTGCAAAATTTTATAACAGAGACAAAGAAAAACACATTATTTTTTTCTCCCAAATTTTTGGTAATTTTTCGTTAATTTAGAAAAAAACCCAGTGATGATTAAATACCACCAAAAAAAGCTCTAGTTGTGTGAACAAAATGAAAAAAAATTTAGTTTGAGTACAGTGTTGCATGACTGCACAATTGTCATTTAAAGTGCGAAAGCGCTGAAAGATGAAAATTGGCCTGAGCAGGAAGGGGGTAACAGTGCCCGGTATTGAACTGGTTAAAGTGCAAGGTGCTTGTATATATAGTAAGTCCCAACTTACGAACAAGTTCCGTTCCATGGGAACATTCGTAAATCGAATTAGTTCGTAAGTCCGACAAAGTGAATATCAATCTCAATGAATACAAAGAACAATTTTAAAAAAATTTTGAAAAAACTGAGTTTTATAGAACATCATTTGTTTAACTCATTACATGAAAGTAAGGTTCATAATATAACTTAGTTTACAAAATCTTCTGTTTTACTTAAGATTAATGCAAAAATTAATTAATACACCAAAAATTACATCTAGTATTTTGTATGACCTCCATGATCTGTGAAGACAGCAACAAGTCTTCAAGGCATGGAATTGGAGAAATATTGCAACATCTATCTTTTTCCATTCTTCAAGAAGGACCTCTTTTAGAGCCTGGATGCTGGATGGAGAGTGATGCTCAACTTGTCAATTCCCCATAGGTGTTCAACTGGGGTTCAGATCAGGAGACATACTTGGCCACTGAATCACTTTCACCCAGTTCTTCAGAAATGTAACAGTGGCCTTAGATGTGTGTATTGGGTCATTGTCATGTTGGAAAAGTGCAGAACGACCAAGGGCACGGAGTGTTGGTGGCGTTTTCTTTTTCAATACAGAGCGTATTTATGAATTCATGATTGTCGCAAACGCGCGCATCCGAGATGGACACGGTTCAACCATTTTGGTTTCAGACTCCATCTTGCTAAGGGTATCCATTTTCTCCCCTCATTCCTTCCCCCTCCCTTCCTGAGAGGCACAGTGACAGATGTGGCTGGTTATGGGTCGCTGACAGGCCAAGGCACCTAATTTGGTGCCTAGCAGTCTGTGGAAGTGTAGCTTTTCTCACCTAGGCCAGGATAACTCAGCTGTCCTAAGAGAATTGGAGACTCACTGTCCCAGAAGCTGTAACATTTCACACCTTGTAAGGAGATAAGGCAACTCTCCCAGGAATTGAAAGAATTGTAACCTCATAAAACCTAGCTCAGCTTAGGTGGCAGGATCAGATAACGTCTGGTAAAATCAGTTTTTCCCCTATGTTTTATATCTTGAAATATGGAAGACTTACATAAAAACCAGGCACCTCGTCAGATGGCCAATGCGCAGACGAATATTTTGATGGGTCACTCGTCCACCTCAGATCATCAGGGGAGCCAAAAAATAGAACTCGTACACCGTGTAACGTACAATTTCATAATTCATATCTACATGATCCTTAGACTTATCTGCATAATAAAATACCAGCGGAGAGATTGTCACTTGTGCAGCTGGGAAGTTACAGGCCAGAATATGAATTACGGAAGATGCTGGTTCTAATTTTGGGTTCCGCCTGCCAATCCCTCCCTAAACAGAGTATTGGTCAGTTACTCAGAGCCACCCCCTTGCTGGGGAACTTTAAAAAACAGGCTAGCAGGCCTAAAGAAGTTGAAGACATCTCCTATCTTTCCATCGTAACATATGGAGATCAAATCCCACTTCTGCTCTGCAACTTGGATCTGCTGACCCAGGACTTTGGGCAAGTACTTTAACTCTTTCCTTTCTCTATATCTCTTTGCTGTGCTATGGTTCTTTGTGTGTGTGTGTATATATATATCTTAGTTACATCTTTTTTTCGGTAAATATTTTTATTGCACCGTTTGACCTTTTAGTAATAAATCTTCCTTTCTGAAAGTGTTGAACTGTTTCTATAGCTTTTAATTGCAATTTACGAATCCCTGCCTTTAAAGAGACGCTACTGTTTGTTTAACCCTCTGTATAAAACGGTCATAACACAGGTCTTTTATACAGACGATTATATTGACCATTATAGTATCATAGCTGAAGCTGAGTTTCCTCTTTCTCTGTACCAAAAAGGAGGTGGTGGCAGTGAATGGTTAATTGCGTGATTAACCTGACCCAGTAACAAGCGCATTCAGGCTGCAGGCACAGATTGTAGTCCATTAGCTGGAAAATCGCTGTGCAGAGTGCAGCTGGGTGTGGCATTGTTACGCACATCACATCGCGATTTCCGATTGGCCAGTCCTTCGGTCACGAGTTTGGTGAGAAGGTCTGGGGTCTGACACCGCGATCGTGACATATTGGTGGCAGCGGTCGTGGGATTGTCGCATGTTGGTGGCGGCAATCTTGCAATTCGTGACAATGATACCACTAATAAAATGCAGCCCCACAGAAGGACACTGCCACCACCATGTTTCACTGTAGGCACAAAGCATTTTTCTTTGTACTCCTCAGCTTTGTGATGTCTTAGTTTTGAAGCCATGAGTTCCAAAAACATTTATCTTGATCTCATCACTCCAGAGTTGTTCATGGGCTTTAGGAGAGGTTTCCTTTGTGGATGACAACCAAGCATACCATTCCTCTGCAGTGTACGCCATATTGTGTCACGGGAAACAGTTGCCACAGTTTGGCTTTTGTAAACTTGCATGGCAATTTTCTTCAACCCTCCTCATCAGAAGACATTCCTGTCAAGGCGTTAACTTCCGTTGATGGCCTAGACATCTTTATGAGATGGTTGCAGTTCCAGCTTTGTTAAATTTTTGTATCACTTTTGCTACAGTATTCTGAGAAGTAAAGCTTTGATGATCGTGTAGCCTTCACCTTTCTTGTGTAAAGAAATTATTTTCTTTCCTAGGCCTTGTGACACTTCTCTTCCAGGTGGTGTGAATTGCTGACAGTATGAAATGGGAAGGGGTTTTCTTTGTTATATAACCTTTTATAATCATCTGTCTGCTGGACACGTGTTTAATGAATAATTAGACTCACCTGTAGTTGAATTCTTGTTAATTAGGATTTTGTTGGCGAAAATTTAGTTTTGCTCCTAAGATTTTCACTGGGATGTATTCATTTTTGCAACATGGTCTTGAATGAATTTTCTAGGAAAAATACTGTGTGTGCAAATTAACAAATCTTATTTGCAAACAATGGCCCACATTTGTGGGAGTATTTTGAAGTATAGTGTCCCATAAAAAAAATGTTGATTCTAAAAGGAAAGGTTGTCTGACAAATCTGAAGGTGTAGGTAGGTAGGGGGGGGGGGGGGTGGGGTGTGTGTGTGTGTGTGTGTGTGTGTGTGTGTCCTTTTTCAGATCTTTATCTGATGCTGGCTACTCTGAGAGCCATACATATCTTTTCTTTTAAAAGGGAAAAAAAAAATAAATTATAGCTATTTAACTAGCATAATAGTAACATTTTATTGCATAGAAGGCAATAAGGGCTCGTTCACACTAGCTTCGCCCTCTGAAGAGTGATGTTTGGATCGATTTTCAGAGAGCATTTTACACTTTTAACTCCACACTAGTGCACTGCAATTTGAAGTATAGTGTCCCATAAAAAATGTTGATTCTAAAAGTAAAGGTTTTGACAAATCTGTTGGGGTATACTCATTTATTTGTGTGTGTACACACACACACACTATACTGCCAAAAGTATTGGGACGCCTGCCTTTACACACACATGAACTTTAATGGTGACTTAGTCCGTAGGGTTTAATAGGCTATACCAGCTTCAAACTCTTCGGGGATGGCTGTCCATAAGGTTTAGCAGTATGTCTATGGGAATGTTTTGACCACTCTTCCAGAAACGCATTTGTGAGGTCAGGCACTGCAGTCGCACAAGAAGGCCTGGCTCACAGTCTCTGCTCCAATTCAGCCCAAAGGTGTTCTTTGGGGTTGAGGTCAGTACTCTGAAGGCCAGTCCAATTCCTCCACCCCAAACTTGCTTTTCCATGTCTTCATGGACTTTGCTTTGTGCACTGGTATTCAGTCATGTTGGAACAGGAAGGGGCCATCTCCAAACTGTTCCCACAAAGTTGGGAGCATGAAATTGTTCAAAATGTCTTGGTATGCTGACACCTTAAGAGTTCCCTTCATTGGAACTAAGGGGCCAAGCTCAACCCCTGAAAAACAACCTCACACCATAATCCCCCCTCCCCCAAGCTTTACACTTGGCAAAATGCAGTCAGGCAAGTACAGTTCCCCTATCAACTACCAAACCCAGACACATCCATTGTATTGCCAGATAGAGAAACGTGATTCATCACTCCAGAGCAGTGTTTCCCAAGCTTTTTACAGTCAAGGCACCCTTTAAAATTGTGGACAGGCTTGCGACACCCCATTCTAAAATGTGAAAAACTATTCTAATAATTTTATATATTGCAGAAACATCCACACATGTAGGACACCCAACATTAGAGGTAATTTATTCTACCAAAGCAAATACACTTTTGCACACTGGTACTGAGTAGTATTCCAGTGTTTCACTTCTGTGTTTATCCATCTCTGAGCTAATGTGACCCCAGCACTGATGGAGAGGGGAAGGGGAGGGTCAAACTAGGATGCTGTGCAGGCAGCTGACATCCTCCTTATCAACTGATGATCTCATTTGTTGTCAGGACACCAGCGGTTACAAGGTCGTAATGGTGCACAAAGAAAACCTATGACTTTGTATACAAGCTAGCGGATGAAACAAGACTGCCTTTTAGTTACACAAGTTTTGGGCAATTTTTAAACATTTTGCCAAGGCACCCCTGAAGAAACCTCCATGCACCCTGGTTGGGAAAGGCTGCTCCAGAGAACACATCTCCACTGCTCTAGAGTCCAGTGGCAGCGTGCTTTACACCACTGCATCAGACGCTTTGCATTGCACTTGGTGATGCAGGGGATCAAATAATTATTTTCCTCCACAGTGTATACACACATACACACATATACACACACACACACACACACACACATATATATATATATATATATACACACATATATATTATATACACACACACCTCAAATAAAAAAATGAAAGAAACCCTTTGAAAACACATCAGATCTCAATGGGGAAAAATATCATGCTGGATATCTATACTGATATGGACTGGGTAATGTGTTTGGAACGCAAGGATGCCCTATCATTTTGATGAAAATTGTCAACCTACAGAGGACTGATTTCAAAGACACTCCAAAAATAAAAGTACTCATTGCAGCAACACAAAATGGTACTCAGTGGTTTGTATGGCCCCCACGTGCTTGTATGCATACCTGCCAATGTTGGGGCATGCTCTTAATGAGTAGAGGAAAGAGAGGTGCGCCAGACTAAGTGCAGTAAAATCATAACAGTTTATTGCACACAAGATATTAAAAACTCACAGGACGTGGGTAAATATCAGGCATCAGGTATAAGGAGGAGGACGTCATCTGAGCTGCACATCACGGGCGGATAGCTGCAGTGCCAGGGTATTCACAATGGCTGGCGCTCCCCACAGGAAGGAGCGAGGACGGCAGGCGCAGTTACCGGAAGTCGCGGTGCAGAGAAGAACCGTGCTCAGGGCGGGCGCTGCTGGTCTCTCACATCAGTGTGGGTGATGGGGCCAGCTTGAGGCGCATCAAAGATGGCCGCCGAGCGGAAGTGACGTCAAGATGTTGCTGGGAGTCGTCCCTTGAGCGCCAGCCATTGTGAATACCCTGGCACTGCAGCCATCCGCCCGTGATGTGCAGCTCAGATGACGTCCTCCTTCTTACACCTGATATTTACCCACGTCCTGTGAGTTTTTAATATCTTGTGTGCAATAAACTGTTATGATTTTACTGCACTTAGTCTGGCGCACGTCTCTCTTTCCTCTACTACAGAGTCCGGTTTACTCTAGAGAGTGCAAGCCTCATGACGGTGTCTACATTGCAATATATACATACACACACACACACACACACATATATATATATGTATACACACCATCTATTCCAACCTAGTACTGTCTGTACTACAAGTCTTCTTCCCCCCTCCTCTTACTACTCAAGCTGCACAATCCACCCTGTACTCCCATTACATTATATATAATCATATGCCCCACCTCCTGTTTTATTTCATTTTTTAAAACTGAACTATTTTTATATCGCCTAAGACTTTCTGTGTGAACTCTATACCCACCACCACCTCTCTTGCGCCAATTACATCTTCTGTTCATGCGCTTAATGAGAAGACGGATGGTGTCCTGGGGTATTTCTTCCCAGATCTGGACCATGGCGTCACTGAATTCATAGACAGTCTGAGGTGCAACCTGGCGTCATCGGATGGACCGAAACACGATAGCCCAGCAGTGTTTTATTGGATTTGGGGCAGGTGAGCGTGGGGGTCATTCAATGGTATCAATTCCTTCATCCTCCAGGAACTGCCTGCATACTCTCGCCACATGAGGCCGGGCATTGTCATGCACCAGGAGGAACCCAGGACCCACTGCACCATCCTAGGGTCTGACAATGGGTTCAAGGATTTCATCCTGATACCGGATGGCAGTCAGGGTGCCATTGTCTAGCCTGTAGAGGTCTGTGCATCCCTCCATAGATATGCCTCCCCAGACCATCACTGACCTACCATCAAAACAGTCATGCTGAACGATGTTAAACGCAGTATAACATTCTCCACGGCTTCTCCAGACCCTTTTACGTCTATCAGAGTGAACCTGCTCTCATCTGTGAAAAGCACAGGGCGCCAGTGGCAGACCTGCCAATTCTGTTGTTCAATGGAAAATGCCAATCAAGCTCTAAGGTACCGGGCAGTGAGCACAGGGCCCACAGGCCACCCTCATGAAGTCTGTTTGTTTGGTCAGAGACTAACACCAGTGGCCTGCTGGAGGTCATCTTGCAAGGCTCTAGCAGTGCTCTTCCAGTTCTTCTTTGCACAAAGGAACAGATACCAGTTCTACTGATGGGTTAAGGCCCTGTCCAGCTCTTCCTGTCTCCTGGAATATCCTCCATGCTCTTGAGACTGGGAGACACAGCAATCCTTCTGGCAATGGCACGTATTGATGTGCCATTCTGGGGAGTTGGACTGCATGTGCAACCTCTGTAGGGTTCAGGTATCATCTCATGCTACCAGTAGTGACACTGGTAACTAGTGCAAAACTAGTGAAAAAAACAGAGAAAACAGTAGGAAAAAAATGTCAGGGGCCTTCAGCTGTAAAACCATTCCTGTTTTGTGGGGTTGTCTCATTACTGCCCATCTAGTGCACCTGTTTATTTCATTAACACCAAAAGCAGCTGAAACTGATTAACAACCCCCTCTGCTACTTAACCACTTATACCCCCTTCCTGCCCAGGCCAATTTTCAGCTTTCAGCGCTGTCGCACTTTGAACGACAATTGGGCAGTCATGCAACATTGTACCCATATGAAATTTTTATCTTTTTTTCACACAAATAGAGCTTTCTTTTGGTGGTATTTTATCAGCACTGGGTGTTATTTTATATAAAGCAATTAAAATAAAAAAAATAGTTTCTTTGTTTCTATTATAAAATTTTGCTAACAGGTGAATTTTTCTCCACTGATGTGCATTGATGTGGCAGCACTGATGGGTGGCACTGCTGGTCAACTGCATTTACCCGGTGATCTGCGGTGTCATTGGATACAGCTGATCACATGGTAAAAGGCCGCTGTGATTGGCCTTTTACCACACCATGTGATTAGCTGTGTCTGTAGGACACAGTGATCACAGAGATCGCTATGTGCACGCCGCTGGGGGTGCGTGTTCTGCGAGGACATCATATGACGCCCTCCCAGAACTGGATAACCGCACTGTAGCAGTCATTCGGCTACAGAGTGGTTGGCAAGTGGTTAACTGACCAGATCCATATCTCAGGAGTTTAAATGACTTGATGCTATACTCTGATTAAAGTGTTATTTACATATATACATGCATACATACACACACACCAGGTAAAATAAGTATTGAATACATTTTTTTCAGTAAATATATTTCTAAAGGACATGAAATTTACACGTAACAGCCCATGCAATCCATACAAAGAACACAAAACAAATAAGTTCGGAAATTACATTTTGTGTAATAAAATGGAATGAACAGGGGAAAAGTATTGAACACGCTAACTGAAATTTATTTATTACTTCGTACAAAATCCTTCGTTGGTAATGACAGCTTTAAGACGTTTCTTGTATGGAGATACTAGTCGCATGCATTACTCAGGTGAGATTTTGGCCCATTATTCCAAACAGTCTTCACATCTTGAAGGTTCCGTGAGGTTCCATGAACTCTGGTCTTTAGTTCTTTCCATAAATTTTCTATTGGATTCAAGTCAGGCGATTGGCTGGGCCATTTTAGAAACTTTGTTTTCTTTCCTTGAAACAAAATTGAGTTTCCTCGGCTTTGTGTTTGGGATCATTATCTTGCTGAAATGTCCACCTTCGTTTCATCTTCATCATCCTGGTAGATGTCAGCAGATTTTTATCAAGAATGTCTTGGTACATTTTTCCATTCATCCTTCCTTCAACGATATGAAGTCTGCCAGTACCGTATGCTGAAAAACCGCCCCACACCATGATGTTCCCACCTCCAAACTTTACGGTTGGTATGGTGTTTTTGGGGTGATGTGCAGTGCCATTTGACCTCCAAACATGGTGTGTTTTATGGCATCCAGAGTTCAGTTTTGGTCTCATCTGACCAGAGTATATTCTCCCAGTATTTCACAGGCTTGTCTAAATGTTGTGTAGCAAACCTTAAAAGGAGCTTCAACATGCGGTTTGTTCAGCAATTAAGTCTTGCATGGTAAG
The DNA here is from genome assembly GCF_062004578.1 of Staurois parvus. NCBI lineage: Eukaryota > Metazoa > Chordata > Amphibia > Anura > Ranidae > Staurois > Staurois parvus. The sequence continues at coordinate 5,489,550 of NW_028317941.1, forward strand.
CTTGGCCATGGTGGTTGAGTGCATTACATATGATTTTCTTTGAAACAATTGTACTTGCTAATTCCTGGTCTTTCTGAAGATCTCCACAAGTGTTCCTTGGCACTTGGACAACGCTTCTGATTATTCTTTTCACTCGTCGGAAATCGTGCGAGGAGCACCTGTTCATGGCCGGTTTATGGTGAAATGATGATGTTCTTTCCACTTCTGGATTATGGCCTAAACAGTGCTCACTGGAAGATTCAGAATTTTAGAAATCCTTCTGTAATCAATGCCATCAGTATGTTTTGCAACAATACGGTTGCGAAGGTCTTGAGGGAGCTCTTTGCTCACGTGTGACACCTTGGTAATGAGACACCTTTTTATAGGCCATCAGTTGAGACTGAACCAAAGGATATTAATTTGCACTGACAAGGGGCAGAATTGCTTTCTAATTGCTGATAGATTTCAGCTGGCGTCTTGGCTTTCCATACCTTTTTTCACCTCCCTTTCTTAATGTGGTCAATACTTTTTCCCTGTGTCATTCCATTTTATTACACATAACTTAATTTCTGAACTTACTTATTTTGGTTTCTGTGTATGCATGGATTGTCAGAAATATATTTACCAAGAAAAATGGTGATGTGTTCAATGAATGAATGAATGTGTAATTTATATTTATTACACACACACTTACATCAGTCCCTAACCCTCAAGAACATACAATCTAAGATCCGTAACTCACATTCATACATACCCGTACTAGAGCCAATTAACCTAGCAGCATGACTTTTGAGTGTGGGAGGAAACCCACACAGGCACAGGGAGAACATGCAAACTCCAGGCAGGTGGTGCTATGGTTGTGATTGAAACCAATGACCCTAGTGATTCCAGGCAGAAGTGCTAACCATTTAGTCAATTAGGTGGTTTGCCTTGTTTTTTTGCTGTGGTTCCTCCTATTTCTATGAGTGAGGGTAACTCCCTAGGGGGTACTCAGAGTAGGGTGCAGAATCCAAGGTAAGCCTGTCTGGAAGGAAAAGTGCAACAACCTGGGTGCAGACTGTTCTATAGTGAAGACCTTGGGCAAAATGGTAGGAGGAAGTGGCTGAGTACCTCATAAAGGGCTCTAAGTAGAAATGACAGTAAAAAGTGTAACTTGTGGTATGATGCAACACTGGTCATCCAACAGACTAAACACTTAGTGGTTGAGGTTAAGCACCATGTTTGAAAAGTTTACACTGTAAATGGACGGTTCACCAATTTTTGAGACTATATTCTAATGACACTTCTAGTTGGTGTGTGTGGATCACGATTTATGGGATATATACCACACAAGTCCACGTGCTGATATTCAAGATTTAAAGGGGCAGTTCACTATTAAGGACAATTATTTGATATCTGTGTGCACAATTCATGTAGAACACTGGTTATGTGCAGTTCTATGGATTCGTATATGCATGTATTGATTAGACGTCTGGTATAGCACACATTGATTCTCGCAAGCATAGTAGTTTCTTTTTTGCACGTATTTATTGTTTAGCACTATATTTTGTATTTATATAGTTGCGCTGCATTTTCGATTTGTTGATTTATACTGTAAATACATTCAGATATCTATCCATGACACTGTGCAGTGATGGCACCCAACAGATTTCTCTCATCACAGGTTTTTAACATAACACAAATACGTTATTCTTAGTAGAATAAACATCCTTAGAAGTAGTGGTCTTCATTGGTTACGTAAATTATGCTTTAAAAAAAAAACACATCAACAAGAATTGTATCTAAAAAGAAATTTATTGCTGTCTGTGCAGAGATTTTTACATGCATTCAATGCAGACAAGCACAATAATTAAAAAACAAAAAAAAAAACCCCCCCAAAAAAAACAAAACCTTAGCCCTCTGTGCTTATTGATAATGGATCACAGAGGACTGGAACAGGGGTGCTTGAGTTTTTGGAAGTCAAAAGGGCTAATGGCCCTTTTTGCCAAAAGAAAAAAAGGAGGCAGGATTGAGTGTAAACAAAAATGAACAGAAATATAAAAACAGCTAGGTTTGGGTACAGATGAAATGAAGGACATGTCCTGCCACTCATCTACATGGTAAGGTGAACACTTTAGCCCTTGCAGAAAGGATGCCTTGTGGAACCCCACTGAATCATTGCACAAGTGTTTGACCAGTCATTTTATGGAAAACATTCCAGGGACAGAGAAATTCTGCATTTGATAGTCTGTTGCCCCTGGATAATCCTACAACCAATCACCAGCAGTAAAATGGAGATTTCAACGAAGAGCTTACATACAAACCACTTCTCTGCTGGGCACACTAGTGTATACGTTTCAAAAACAAAACATCTGGACAACGCACCAGATAAAAGTTTCCATAATCATACCATTTCAGCATGACTGGAGAACTCTAGTCCCATTAGTGCATTGTGTATCTCTGGAGAGAGAAACACATACGTGTACATGTTTATGTATAGGTGTTTGTGTGCTCCTGTGCTTCCCACTGCCCATTCCTTCTCTGGATATTTTATCAGTCTCCCGAGACCTGTGTGGCTGATCCATCAGATGTTTGCCCGCTTGACTGGATGAACAAGGGCTGTGTGATGTCCTGTCCGGCTGGCATGGTAACTTGCTGGATCTGGTATAGTTGCTGGAAAGAGTAAAGACATTTTATAATAAAATGTAAAAAGAAAAAAAAGATTACATCGTATTTTTCTATACCGAAATCATCTAACCTGTCCATCAGTGAACTGACTGAACTGCTGCTGGCCTTGCTGGACATCTGCTTGTGCAATCTGAGGGTGAGAAGAATAAAAACATAAACAATAAATTAGTCGGGAGTTTCCATTGAACAGGAAGTGGTAACAGTGAGGATGAAATGTAGAGGCTAAGGGACAGAGACAAACATTGGTTGGCTGTCCCCTGCCTAAGTAAACAATTTATGATTCTCACAATTTCTTGTCCCTTAGCAGTGGTGTTAGACACTACAGGGGAATTAGAGAACCAGTGGGACATGGGACAGTTCTCCCTGGGTCACAGGTAAGTATTTGGGTGCTATAGTCAGTAGGAAATGTGATAGGCAGGTAGGCTTAAAGCAAGAATTAAAATTCCCAGAGGCCACTTAATAAAATTTTCTTCCAGCAGAGGACCAAATGACACGATTGTGCCATTATGCAGCCCCCCCCTTTACATCACAATCCCCATATTTACATCACGGTGCAATCCTTTACATTACGCCCGTTACATTGCTTCCCTCTTTACCTCACAACACCTCCTTCATATCAAAGCCCCCTTTGCATCGTAGTCACCCATTTTTACATCTCAGCACTCTTCACATTGCATCCCCCCTTACAATGCAACCCTGTTATGTTATAGCATAGTAGTCCACGCTTTACATATAAGCCCGTCATAACAGCACAACCTGCCCTTCCAATACATCAGTGTGCAAATTCTCCCCCCCCCCCCCCCAGCTTCCAGTCCTACCTTACAGCTCAGCTTAACTGGGGTGTTGGTGTTGTACACCTGATGAACCTCCTAATTTCTGTTGTGCACGCAAATGGTAAACCAGTCAGAAATTCCAAGCTACAAAATGTCTGTGATAAGGAAATTTTCTGACTATGCTTGCTATTATCTCCTAGGAAGGATATGGACTGATTGTCAGACTATCATGATTGGTTATATTTCAAACATGAATATCATCTGCGTTATCAAACCAGGAATATTCACCCACTAATGGCATAATCACTACTTAATCTAGCCAATAACCGACAGCACCTATTATTATGTTGTCTATGGCCTCAGCATTGACACATCTAATGAATCAAATCACTTTAGTCCTGAATGAGACCAGCTGTTTGCTGCTTGAGAAAAACAGCCAATTTGAGGAGACATAATGATGAAAGTTTACTAAGACTGGAGCAGCTCTGTGCAGTAACCAGTTTCAAGCTTTCATTTTGAAAACTTAAAGTGGTTCTAAAGCCAAACTGTTAAGCCTTAAAGCATTCCCTGCATTAAAAAGGAAAAAGCATCCCACTAACCCCCCAACACACACTTACCTGGCAACTCTCATTGCTCCTGATGCAGGCTGTCCTGGCTGCAGCACCACTCATTTCTTCCTGGTTTCACAGGAGACACGGAGAGCAGTGAGAGCCATGGGCACCCGGGGCTGTCATTTAAATTCCTGAAAAAAGGGGGCATGGCCCACTGGAGCTGTGTGCGTTTATGAATGCACACAGCCTAGGTCGGGAGTGTGCTTGCACAGATGCCCCCATAGCAAGGTTTGCTAAGGAGGCAACAGCATGAGTGGGGGACTGACAAAGAGGAGGTAAGGGACCGTTCTGTGCACGGAACATAACCTTAAGTTAAAAAAAATTAGACTGTAATAACCTGCCTGTAAGTGAACAAGCTGAAAATACAAGTCAATTAATTGGCTGCTATGCACAGCTGCTCCAGATTTTCTCCTCCAATAGTAGAAAAACTCCCCCCACCATGAGCTTCATTTGAAAATAGGTCTAATGCTTTGGCTATTTAGGCCTAGGGCAGCCAAAATGAATTTGGATCACTCTCTCCTGACAGAATCCATGTTTGCCCCTGATGTTATACAGAAATTATTCATTTGGAGACATATTTATTAATAATGTAACTAAAGTTTGGCATGAAAAAAAAAAATGGGATTTTTTGTCAGCATAAAATCCCTTTCTCTGAATTAACTGACAGACACAGCATCATCTTTATCCATAACCAGTGTTTTATAGCTCCACCTACAGAAGTAGGACACTAGGCAGAGAAAAGAAAAAAAAAAAAAAAAAAAAAAAAAAACACACTTCGGCAGTCCTCTCTGGGCAAAAAAAAAAACCTTTTTTATAGGCCTCCAGTCAGTCTCAAGCAGTGTCAAAAGAGAAAACTCCATAGAGGGGTGGGTGCTATGTCCATCAATGAACTCAGAGAAAGATTTTATACGGTTTTCTCTTATGTTCACTGATGGACACAGCATCTTCTTTATCCATAACCAAACAAGGATGTCCCCAACCAGTGCCATAATGAGGTGAGGACAAAAGCAACCAATGGACCAATACCCAGGGCAACATGCAAACACTCCAAACCATCAAAAGGGGTGCCCTGGAAACAAACTTCAGCCTGGAAAACAGTGTGGCCAAAACTAGCATCGGAAGATGCCAACACATCAAGCTTATAGAACTTTGTAAATAAACTAGCTTATGTGCACAGATGACCAGGTTGCCACTTTGCAAACTAGAGAAGCAGACACCTGATGTTGGAACACCCAGGAGGAACTAACCGCCTTGCTGGAGTTTGCCGTGACAGATAAGGGGGCTCCCTCCCCTTAACAGCATACGCCTGTCGAATCAAACAGGCAATGGCAGAAGAGGCCATCAGGCCTCGAAAAGGCAGCCGTCACAGAAAGGTACGCGTGAATTGCGTGAACCACATCCAGGGAGTGCAGAGCCAAATCCTTAGGGTGCGTCGGCCAAGGACACAGACAATATTATTTAAATGGGAATCTGACATTTGGCCGAAAAGAAGGGGAGGGTCGAAGCACCACCTAATCCGTGTGCAAAACCAGATAAGGCAGCCTACAGGACAAGTCAGCCAAGTATACCCTTCAAGCCAAAGTGATAGCGACCAGGAAGGCAACTTTCTATGAAGGATTCAGTAAGTGAATATCCCGAATAATCTCAAAGGGAGGGTGCTAAAGAACGGACAGCACCGAATTTAAGCCCCATGGTGGCAACAGGGAGCGTACAGGAGGCACCACATGACGAACCCCCCTGAATGAAGGTGTGAACTATAGCATGCATGGCCAAGGGACACTGAAAGTAAACAGCCAAAGCAGAGACTTGACCCTTGATCATGCTCAAGGCCAACTTTTGATCCAGGCCACGCTGGAGGAACGCCACACCCAAACCATTGAGAATGAGCAAGGATGAAACCCCAGAGATTTGCACCAAACAGAAGCTTTCCAAGCGCAATGGTTATATATATATATATATATATATATATATAAAGCTGCCCCTAATATGGTGGATGACCACGCTTGTGCATATGTATATGTTAAAAAAGGTAGGCGCTACATATAAATATGTGAAATGTGCAAGTGCTTAAGAGGCTAGTGGTATAACTACATCAAAAAAGAGCACTTAAACCAGTTATCAAGTAGCGCATAAATTCTTGTCTGTGTAAAAAATGACAAATGTATATATAAATTAAAAAAATGTATAAAATCAGTAGAATACAAAATATGGACTAATCCTTGTGTAGATTTGGTGACAGACCACTCAGATAAACCAGACAGATAATCCTTCTGAGTGGTCTGGCACCAAATCTACACAAGGATTAGTCCATATCAAACACCATACAAGTATTGGAGGCATGTTGGGAGTTCCTATTCCTTAACTTATGGCCATAAACAGAGAGCTGATAGAGGGGAGATATTTCCTGAAAGGATGGTCTCCTCTATGACCAAAAAGTGCATCTGACCACCTTAAGTAGGTTCAAAAGGTCTGGTGAGTGAGCAATCTTTACTTTTTCCTGTTGGCACGTGGTGAAGATATGTCACTTTTTTGGTTTGGGTCACAGTTTAAAGAAATTGAAAGGACTCCCATCTTTATTTAAACACAAATTTACCTGCAGACTTTTAATAATTTTTTGGTTTATAGGTTTTCTGTAAAGGTTGTGGAAACATAGCACTTACCCTGAGGGTCAATTCAATTATAACGGTCCTATTTCGGGGTATGTAGTGATACTAGTCTCTTAAGCACTTGTACATTTCACATATTTATATATAGCGCATACCTATTTATAATATACATAATTTCAGGAGGACTATAGCAGAGAGGGTTTTATGCCCAAAAAAGACTTTCTATAGGAGGTTCTGAAGTTTTCTTTCGGCCTAGTGTCCTACTCCTGTAGGTGGGGCTATAAAACCCTGTTTGGTCATGGATAAAGAAGATGCTGTGTCTGTCAACGAACATAAGAGAAATGGCCTCTCTGTTACCAACACCAGGACTCACTAACTGAACATGAAAAAAAAACAATTACTATAGTGAACACATGAAACATTACCTGCTGAGCATTGGCTGCTAAGGTCTGGATCTGCCCCTGCACCACCTGTGTCCCAGATACAGGCTGCGCAAGACGTATGTACTGCAACTGCCCTGTGTTAAGCTGAACCTAGAAACAAAACACAGACTCAAATATAATCTTTTCTTTAAAGTAGGGGAACCAGGGAGAACATTGGCATTTCAGTTTTTAGAATACTGAGTAAATTGTATTCCCAAGTGGCCAGTACACCTAAACTGCCTATACTGAATACAATAGGATTTTCACTTTTTTGCTTATTTTAACCTGGTAATCCTGCCAATAACCCAATTTCTGTCCTGGAGTGACAACGCTGCTTGGTAGAGTGTGTTAGGGGTAAAGAAAACTGCCAAGACTACATAACATCTCTTCTTCTCCATAAGAGGGTAGGTGTAGGGCAGGTGTTTTGGGCTCAAAAGTGATACCAAGGAACAAGGCTAATTGATAACAGTTTAGGAGGCGGAGAGTACAGGAAGTTATCAGCTCACAAGACTTCTAACAGGATAAACAGCTTTTTTGGCACTTGTAAAAACAGATTAAATAATACCATTGCTAGTGTTTTTTTTATATTAAGAGAAGTATGGTCAAGGCTTTTTGGCCATATTTATCTTGTGGGTCAGACAACTGCACTTGCTTTTGCTCTACTGTGACCCAGAATCAGCCACTGTCAACTGACTTCACAGAGCTGCTCCAGGCTCTGGAAGGATCCCGACCATAATGTCTGGATCCACCCAGATGCTTGACTGACAGTCGGCTCCAGCTTTCAGCGCACAGTTAATAGTCTAATGAGATCTTTAAAGTGACTGTAAAAGGTTCTAATTAAAAAGAAAGGAAAAACAAAAACAAAAAACACCACAACATGTTATACTTATCTGCTTTGTGCAAAGGTTTTGCACAGAGCGGCCCCGATCCTCCGGTAGATATCCTGGCTCCTCTACCTGCCAAGTGCCAATAGCCTCTTGGGGGGCACTCGAGCAGACTCGCTTCCGAGCCTCGCTCCTGTGAATGGACATTGTCCATCCTAACAGAGCGCTGCTCTGCCCCCTGCGCTCTCCTCATTGGCTGTTGACAGCAGCAGGAGCCAAAAGCCGATGGAGACACAGAAGAGCTGTTTCTCTCATGGACATTGCTGGCTCAAAAAGGGGCTCAGGTAAGTATAAGGGGGTGGGGGGGGAATTAGGGGAGGGAGTCTGCACCAAGAAGGTTTTACCTTAATGCATGGAATGCATTAAGGGTTAAAAAAAAAGCTTCTGCTGTTAGAACCACTTTAAGATAATTGTATTTCCACAGGCTCCCACAGGCATGAACCTGGAATTTAAACTAAAGTCAAGACCATTTTGGATAGAGCACGGGAGGGTTTTATATCTTTTTATGCCATTTGTGACCTTTGGGGAGACTTCCCCTTCACTTCCTGTCCCACAGCCAAAACAAAGTCAGAACAAATCCATCCAAGAAGAGGGAATCATGAGGCGTTACCAGACCTTGTGTCCCCATTGAAAGGTTTCCCCTCCGTTATTGCTCTGGTGTCAACCCACAAATTTGGGATTTTCTTTTGATAATGGTAAACAGGACAATTAGAGAGAGTAAATTGCCCTAACTGGGGTGCTGACAGCAAACCCCCCCCCCCCCAAAAAAAAAGAAAAAAAACAACTGACAGGTGTTCTAAACCCTCTTCTCCGAAAAAAAAAAAAAAATTATCTGCAAGCATTAATCAAATGCTGTTTTTCAACACGCAAGTTAAAGCGGCTTTTTTATACACAGACCAAAAGTTGGGCCGTTCCTGCTGCACTGGCACATTTTTGACGTGTACCAGGCTTTATGCAGACGCAGCTCAACAAATCTCCAATTGATGGATTTTACTGGGCGACTACGGATGCTCAGGAATCAATGCCATCGTAAATAGTGGAGACACAAACATACATAATTGCACTGAAATGAACGTGACTGCTTATTCTTCAGAAAGACCGTGTTGATGTCAGTTATTCCTATCATCCTATGTCTATGGGTATATTTAACCTAAATCTAGGCAGCAACCAAATCTGGTACGTACTGGAATCTGCTGGATTTCTCCTGTGTTGGTGATTATTTGCTGCATAACCTGCATAGTTTGTCCTGTTGCGCTCTGTCCCTGCTGTGCCTGCCCTTGTGGTTGGGCCTGGACAATCTGGACCTGCTGCCCTTCTCCAACTTGCATTGTTACTGGCGTACTCTGCACAAGAAAAACAACATTTGAAAATCAGTGACTTCAACTTGACAATTCAAACAGTTAAAATAGATATACATTGCAGTTCAACACATCTTAAAGCGGAGTTCCACTCACCCTGTCAAAAAAATAAAAGTCAGCAGCTACAAAAAAACTGTAGCTGCTGACTTTTAAAAAAAACAGCCACTTACTTGTCCCTCGGTCCCGTGGTGTGTCCCCAGTAGCCAGTTTCACCGGCCGTCCTGTATTCCAGGGGACCGACATCTTCAGTGTGGGCACCCGGCTGTGCAGCTTATGGCTTCACAGCCGGGTAACCACTGCGCATGCGCGAGTAACGCTGAGCTTCATGAATGGTCCTGTAGTCTTCTGGGACTTGTCCCGAAAGACTACAGGGAGGGAGGACACCTTCCGCTTCCGATCGCACCCGGAAGTGGCAGCAGGTACCTGTCAAATTCGGGTACCCGAAGGTATTCTGGGATTTAAAGAGTTGAGATACTTTCTACTTCAAACGTTCTATAAACTGTATATGTACCTTGAAAATTGTTGGAGTTTATTTTATACAGCTTAACAGCAGATTCCCTTTGGAGGCGGTACCCACCATTCGATTAAAGGTTTCTCAAGTGAACAAGAAAGAGCAATTGGCATGAGCAAATAGCACAATTAGAAACTGAAGAACATAGTCTTGCAACCAAAGTTAAAATAGCTGCTTCAGTAGCCATTTGTGTTTATTGTTGGCTAACCTGTCCTTGTTGAGGCTGAGCAATTATAATCTGCCCAGGCTGCAGGGTAGTTGTAGAGGATGAATTCTGTTGACCAGTTGTTTGTCCTTGTACTTGCACAGCTGCTGGTTGTTGGGCCAAAGTAAAGTAGTACTGGACGGGTTCTGCTGGTGTGACTGTCTGCCGGACTTCTTCCTACATGACAATGCAATGGGAAACGTAGTAAAAACTAAATAAAAAAGGCATCAATTTAGCTTCAGCATTTAATGGAAAAAATTAAGACAGACTGAAAACCAGCAGTGGTATTTTAAACGTTTTTTGAATGTTAAAAAATATTTAAATATTATGTGTCCAGTAAATGGCAGTGTATTTACATGACAAAAGCAGGACACCGTGTACTGCAACATATACCACAATACACCCCATCTTATAATTTAGTATTGGGTGGAGACTGACCGATCTACCCAGGACATTGGAATTCCCACGTCCCTGGACAGACATCCTTCTGAATTCTTAATACACGTTTAATGGGCTGCTCATTTAATCTAACTCAAGGTCATTCCATCCTGTTTGCTCTGCCACCATACTGTAAATATTCACACTTACATGGGGTATACACACACACACTAATAGTTTTCATCCAAATGTACTGCTTTCCCAATCAGACACTAATATAAAGATACAGTGCTGGAGGATTAACTAATCAAGAGATACTTGTTAAATTACTTTAGACACAGCTTATGTTTTTCATGCAGGCTTAATGCTAATTTATGCTTCAGCAACAGCAGGCAATCTAAACACTGTACAAAGTACTGTTAATTTGAAATTAAAAGGAGAGTGAAGGAATTAACTCAGTTTTATTTGCTATAGATACTCTATTCCCAGCACAGGAAACAGCACTTCACTTTTGGGGGAGGGGAATAATCCAGAATGATAACAGTGATGTGGAGTCAAACATTTACAAATGTGCATGTTGAAGAATAGTTGAGAATGTGCACATATTTTGCCATGCATCTATTGTGAATAAAGCCTACATAAAACAAGTGTATTAAATAGCATCCCCAAACTGGTATTCTGCAATAAGAAAAACATGGTTTTCATTTTGTAGATTCCAAGATGCCAGTTTTCACTACAGCGTCTACAGGAATGAAATTCAAACAGCTTAAATAAAGGAGACCTGCGACACAGGCTCCTAAATATGGAGACTGCAACCTCAAGACTCTAGAGACAACAGAATTTTAAAAAAAGATAACAGACATTTGAAAAATGTAAATGCCCGGCTGTCACAAGTCAACAAAAATATGACATGAGGCAATTAGGAAAGGTGAGACTAATAGTGTCATAGATACATAAACTACTGGCAAACACTAAGGCCTCATTCACACCATGGTGCAGAGGTGCAAGTTATTCTGCAAGGGCACATAGAAAACAATTGTTCTCCATGTGCCCTGTTCACTCCACAACACTAAACTCATGCTCTGCAAAGGGAATCTGCGCAGTTATCCCATCAGTTTTTATGTACATATGGTGTGATAGAATCAAGTGGTCCATCAAGGATTCTCCATACACCTAAAAGAGTAAACCTTAAAAAATGTAACAAACAAGAGCAAGTTTGTAACTATATACTGTCAAAAGGAAACATTTGTACTTACATTGATAAATGGCTGTTCCTTGCGCACTGCTCCACCCTCAACCACCAACTTGTTTACAGTTTCTGATATACTATATGCTGAACAGAATACATCAGAGGTCTCTCTGTGACCCTATCAAAGTCCAGCCAACATTCTATGCAGTGTCATTTCTGCTGAATCAGCTGAAATTGGTGCTAAGGGTTGTCCTGTCAGCACCAGCCAACTGGACTAAAATTAAAAACAAAATTTTTTTTTTTTTAATTTTATCAGCTCAGCGGGGTAAAAAAAGGTTGGGCCTTACAGTGACCACATCTCATCAGATAACCTTTTTGTGTATTCAGACAGCTGTAGGTGTCAGCATTGTTTGACATAAGATGGCAAGGGATATAGAATAAATTCTCTCATGTTCAGCCCGCATTTCAGCCAACTGCTTTGGTCAATCCTCTACAGAATTTTTTAATTATTTCACATCTGTGCTACATGAGGTCAACTTCTAAAAAAGTTGGCTCTAAAAAGGTGACCACTGATCTATGGGATTTTCCATGACAGTGGGAGTAAACACCCTTCTCCCAGCCACCATATATTCACAGCTGAGAGTGTAGGATGTTTACAAACACTGCATCATGGACCTTTGAAGCAGGTTCCTCCTCTGCCCCATGAACAAAAAAAAATCCACTTTTTTTTTTTTACTTCCTGTAAACTAAATATCGTGGAGTACAATACAGGACACAGGCCCAAATAAACCCTGGGTTAAAGGCTGCTGCAAAGCTTTAGTGGACATGCCCAAACCCCCCAGAGGGTACCCCTTTAACCCTCTACCTCACTGTAAGACCTCAGGTTTTTTTTTTTTTTTTTAGCAGGCACTGCAGAGTAACACATGAAACGAAGAAGAGCGCAGCCTGGGCCTTGTACTTTAAGATAAGGCATTTAAAGGCCAAGTCAAAATTCGTCTTAACTGAATTGTACAGTACAGGACATAGGCTAAGTATTCACAGACCCTGGGATGTCCCTGAGCAATGAATAAGAAGGATGGGCAAAAACCAGGTAAACAGAACTGTGACAATGTGCTAAAAGGCCCAACAACAATAAAAGGTCAACAGACCCAATTTAGACTGCTACTGCAAGGCACTTAGATCATAAAGCTGCAGAAGCAAAAGCTTGTACATTAACACAGTAGAGGAAGAGAAAATATGAACTGAAGAACAGGTGGCAGTCTTGCAAAGCTGGGCAACAGGCTTCATGTTGGAATGCCAAGGAAACAACCAATGATCTGGTGGAGTGCATGCATAGGAGTGTTAACAGGAAGTGTTATCCTTTTGAGAGGAACTCTCTTATCCATCTGGCACTCTTACGGAGTTACCATATTCCTTGAACTGTGAGGGACATGAACACTCCTCCCCAGCCTATGAGGCTGACACCTGTTATCACCCTGCATGGGTGTGGTAGAAACAACTTCCCTGTTGTCAAGGCTGGATTGGAAATGTACCAAACTACGGAGTTCCTTGCTTGGCTGAAGAGTGTATAGCTTGGTGATAAAAAGGAGGGTGCTTGTTCCAGGAGAGATACTGCGTTGGAGAGGACCTGAATGAAACTAAGAAAAGGGGATGGCCTCGTAGGCTGCCATAACGCCTAGAATACTCAGATCTTAAGAACAAAGATATCCCTCAGTGAGATTCTAAGCGTGAGATCTTAGAAAGGATTTGATTTACTAAACAGAAGGCTTTTGCCTGAGTTGTGTCCAGAATGAGCCCCAAGGTGAATGGAAGGCTGGAAAACAGACCTTTGAAAGATGATTATCCAAATGAAAGCATAAAGCATCTGAGTTCTGAAAAGGGCAGGTAGGGGTACAAGTAACTGAGAAAATTTTAGGTGTAGAAGATGTATCAAATGGCAGTGGCAAATTGGAAGTGTTTTCCTCCTATTGCGAAGCACAGGATGTGCTGATGAGGCTGGTAAATGGGAATGAGCATCTTGGATGGCTACTGACGCCAAGTATTTCTCTGGTCTCAGAGGCAATAACTGATCTTGCGGATTCCCTGCAAAAACTTAGGAATGTCAGGGTACTTGTTTAGAGACTTTAGGTCCAGTTTAGGGTAAATACTTTGCGTTTTGGCACCATGAACATGTTTGTACTAAACCTGTCCTTCAAAAGGACCAGAACAACCACTCGCACAGATGCCCAGGTGGCAGCCTTGCTTATCTGAAATACAAATGCCTGATGCTGAAAAGCCCAAGAACATATCTGGTAGTGTGTGCCTTAACTGGGAAAGTTCCTTAAAACTAAAGACTTTGATAACTTATCTAATCCACTAAGAAAAGGTGGAGAAAGACAGGGAGCTCTTTAGGAGGAGCCCACAAGGAGCCCAGAGAACCCAATTTCTGAAAGGAAGCAGTAGCAGAGAGAAGTTCTCCCAGCACACACTACATCCAGGTAGTGAATAAATATTTCAGAGCAGGATGTAAGGAAGGACAATATCCTGATTTAGGTGGAAAGCAGAGACCATCTTGAGAAAAAAGGTGGTCTTCAACATAGACTCTCCTTTCAGAGGATATAGCCACAGGAAAGGCCACCGTACAAGTAGGGTTGGCATAGATAAGGGAATATCCTGTAGAGCAGGGGTATCCAAACTGTGGCCCGGGGGCTGGATGCGGCCTTTTGCCAGCCTTTAACCAGCCCTTGGGGCACTATTCCTCTGATTGATACAAGGCACTATTCCTTCCACGAATACCAATGATGGGGCAAGAATCTTCCTTTTTATGCACCATCAAACCCTGAGGTCATGTTTATTCTCACTGATGCTAGGCGCAGGACATTTTCTACCCTTACTGACCACAGTCTGGCCCCCCTAAAGTCTGAGGTACAGTAAACTGGCCCTTTGACTGCAAAGTTTGGAGACCCCTGCTGTAGGAGGCTCAAAGGGTGAATAATGAAGAGAATAGAGAACTAATTTGAGTTTCCCAAGGGAAAACAGGGACGCAATAGGGGAAAAGATGTGAGCTACTCAAAAGAATAAAAGGCCTTATCTAAAGAGTGAGAGGCCAAAGGTGTCCGAAACAGAATGGATAAAGCGAGATTTGTCCCAGATCCATCTGGAATATGGACAAAGTATGCCTTATGGAATACTATGATAAAAGTTCCTCCAATTACACCAAGCAAAGTAAACCTTTAGGCTGCAATGTTGGAATTTAAAAGAACTCCACTTTCTGGTCTTCATGGTAGGGAATACCGAATCCAAAAGACCTCTGTCCCTCAGGACTGATTACAACAGCCCTGCTGTTAAAACCAGTAACCAAGAATGAAGCACTGGCCCTTGGGAAAGAAAATCTAGTTGGGTCCATCGGGTGCCAGGAGTCTGAGTACCATGTCCTCCTGGGCCAATCTGGTGTGAGGATAAAACCCAATGCCCCCCTTGATCTTGCGGCATTGGCAAGAGAATCTGTAGGGCTAGAAAGGCATAAATCATGTTGACTGATACCACAGCGTCACGAGAGCACCCACTGCAAAGGCCTGAAGGTCCCTGGACTTGGTAACAAACCTGTCCAGAAGGTTGTTGAAACAAGACACTAGGAGGTTTCCCACCTGTGGCAAAGGTCTTGAAAGCACTCCACATGGGGAGCATATTAGACACTGACACAGATCAGAAAGTATGTCTGTTGTCCACATCCCATGGGTTGAAAATTGGCAGACAAGATCAGAATGCTCTTTGGACAAGGTCACGGCTGTAGTCTACATTAGTCCTTGGATCGCTGGAGAAGATATGTATTTTTGCAAAAGTAGGTTCCTGTCTTAGCATTGGAAGATGAGGAAAGAACAATAGAACCTTTTCTAAACTGTTAGTAGTCCCACTTCAGTACCATTTGGGGCTCAAAGGCAAAGTCAAAGACTTAGGTCAGAGGGGGGGGTAGAAGGTGCATGGCTGTGACCCCTGCAGTCTAAGACCTCAAGACTAGAAATACTACCCATGAATAACATGGTCACAAATCATGAACTACAGACAGGAAGGATGAGTAAGGTGTGGCCAAAGGCCTAGCTGAATGAACAAAGGAAGGCAGAAAGTCAGAATGACGCAACCACCAGAAAAAAGTGTTCCAGATCCCTTATTACAGATGCCTGTACTACAATCCCAAGAAAGTGCATACGTTTTTCAACATAAACTTCTGCATATGGTCCGCCAATGTGTGTGCCAATGTCACCAACGGAGTACTCACAACCTCCAAGCTATCTGGATGTAAATTACAATTTTCCTGCAGTGGCACACATCTATTTAGTATTACCTTGTTATACAGGGCATCACATTTTATTTAAGAAAAAAATGCCTAGAGGATTCCTGGGATGTTTGACATCATTTGCCTAGGCCTGGAAACCAGGAATTAATTAAAAAAATGTTAAAAAAAAAAAAAGTTAAACAAGTAGATATGATATACTTTCTTAGTTACTAATGGTAGAAACTGTTGATTGAGTGAAGTCCCACTTTAAGATGCTGTCACAAGCCACATACAGTTGTGTTCAAAATAATAGCAGTGTGTTGAAAAAAGTGAATAAAGCTCAAAATCCTTCTAATAGCTTTTATTTCCATACACACAAATGCATTGGGAACACTACACATTCTATTCCAAATCAAAACATGAAGAAAAATATATCAAATTTGTGGTATTCCTCTAAAAAATTGAAGAAAAGTGATTAGACTGTTCAAAAATATAGCAGTGTTTGTATTCTTCTTTACAAACTCAAACATTCACTATAAAAACTGAAAAATGTTTGAAGACTTTGCTTTCCTTTGAATCATTTAATTAATATTTAGTTGTATAAGCACGGTTTCTGAGAACTGCTGTACATCTGTGTTGCATGCAGTCACCCAACTTCTGGCACCTGTGAACAGGTATTCCAGTGCAGGATGATTGGACTACATTCCACAGTTCTTCTCCATTTCCTAGTTTTGTCTCAGAAATTGCATTTTTGATGTCACCCCACAAGTTTTCTATTGGATTAAGATCCGGGGATTGGGCTGGCCACTCCATAACGTCAATCTTGTTGGTCTGGAACCAAGATGTTGCACGTTTACTGGTGTGTTTGGGGTTGTTGTCTTGTTGGAACACCCATTCCAAGGGCATTTCCTCTTCAGCATAAGGCAGCATGACCTCTTCAAGTATTCTGATGTATTCAAACTGATCCATGATCCCTGGTATGCAATAAATAGGCCCAACACCGTAGTATGAGAAACATCCCCATTACATGATGCTTGCGCAACCATGCTTCACTGTCTTCACAGTGTACTGTGACTTGAATTCAGTGTTTGGGGGTCGTCTGACAAACTGTCTCCGGCCACTAGACCCAAAAAGAACAATGTTACTTTCATCAGTCCACAAAATGTTGCGCCATTACTCTTTAGGCCAGTCAATGTGCTCTTTGGCAAATTTTAACCTCTTCAGCACGTCTTTTTTTCAACAGTGGGACTTTGCGGGGGCTTCTTGCAGATAGCTTGGCTTCATATAGGCATCTAATTGTAACAGTACTCACAGGTAATTTTAGACCTTCTTTGATCTTCCTGGAGCTGATTGTTGGCCGAGTCCTTGCCATTTTGGCTATTCTTCTATCCATTTGAATGGTAGTTTTTTGCTTTCTTCCACGTCTTTCAGGTTTTGGTTGCCATTCTAAAACATTTGTGATCATTTTAGGTGAGCAGCCTATCATTTTCTGCACTTCTTTATATGCTTTCCTCTCTCCAATCAACTTTTTAATCAAGGTACGCTGTTCTTCTGAACAATGTCTAAAACAACCCATTTTCCTCAGGATTTCAGAGAGAAATGCACTGTAACCAGCATGTACAACATTTGCTGCCTTCCTTCCTTAAATAAAGGGCAATAATTGCCACCTGTTTTTCAAAGAATGAATGACCTCACTAATAGAACTCCACACTGCTATTATTTTGAACATGCCCCTTTCAATTAGTGATTCAATTACACAGAATCAGCAGCATGCATGTCATGACTGTTGGGTCTGTTGGATTTCTATTACTCTACTACACCTGCTAGTAAATTATTTGCCATGTAGAAATATTATTTCTACCAAAAACAGTGATTGCTCAGGTTAGTGATGTCTGACTGCTATTATTTTGTACACAACTGTATATGTAGATTAAATCAAGGTGTGGCTCCCATAAATTCCACTGTGTTAAATTGCAGGCAACCATACATTTACCTAATAAGTGAACACAATGCCTTCTCCAATGAGGATTGTCACAGAAGAGTGTAGCAGCCAACAGCTGTAAACATCCGACTGAAAGCTCCTTTCAGTCGCACAGCTTCCAGTCAAGGATGTTTACAGCAGCTGAAACTGCCTGCAGATTTGTTTTTTGAAAAATACCAACGTCCTAAAAAAGGCTATTCACTTGACCCAAATGGCTTACTAGGACCACTTTACATGCTCTACTTAGAATCAGTTAAGCAGCACTCTTAGAAACAAACATTCTCTCACTTCTTTGGCTGAGAATGTGGTTTTAGAAGATAGATTTACCAAGAGACACAAAGCTACACTTTCAGGAGTACACACTAAAATATACTGAATTTGATACTCCGACAGATATCAGTTTCATTAGTTATGCATTATAAAAGGTCCATAAAACAAACCACACATTGACCCAAGTAAAAGGAGAACTCTCACTGATAAATTAGCAAGTTTTAGTATCTTAAAAGAAGGTATAAGAAATAATAGAATGACATAGAAAATGGTATAAAATATGGTAAAGTGAGAGCTGTAGGATTCAACATACAGCTAACTATTTATTTAGTGATATTGTAGAAGATAATCATCCAGTGCCTTTAGGAAACCTCTCTTAAAAATGTGAGCGTGTGGCCAGGCTATGGCCCAATATTCTTAAAAAGCAGTAAATTAAAAAAAAAACCAAAAACCCCACACTGAAGTCTGTAGCTGCAGGCACTCCAATATCACAACATTAACGCTGTGGTTAGGTTACAACCATTTATGAGAAGTTTACTGTACCTGCTATTCGTCTACATTGGAAGGCAAGCACACTCTCAATGTTGCTAATGGGAGCCAGGGAAGACAAGCTGTGATATCAGTGCCTCTGCTATGACTTTGAGGATAAATTGCTCCACAGTGCTTGCAGCAACACAGGTCTAGTAAGAAATTGCTCCATATATCCTGCAGCTAGAGGTCAGTGAAGGCTTGAATTTTGCAAATTGTTCTAAAGTCAGGTCACTTAGATCATGCATCTTTCACATTAAATTATTGTTTTAATCAAACAAAAATGAAATCACCTAAATATACCTGCATACTGTGTTGAACTGTAGCCACTGTATTTGCATTAACAAAACAGGTGCACCTAATAAAGCTGCAACATTATAAATACTGTAAAGAAACAACTTCACTATTACTAACTTGTGAGATACTCACCTGACGTTTTGGAGGCTTTAACTCATCACGAGGAACAATGTCAATGAGGAAATCAAACTGGTCAAACTTGGTGATCGCCATGGCTATATCATTCCTCTGCAATGCAAAAGAAAAGAAAAAAAAAAAAAAAAACCAAAACAATAAAAAACAGCATACATTAGATCACAGATTTATAAATGTAAGATGAGGCCTAAAATAAGGTCAATGGCACCTAAACACAAATTCTTCAAAGCATGATTTTATACTTTGTATAGCTACTTGCTAACTGCGGTATAGCCGAATGACGGCTACAGCGCGGTTATCAACTTCTGGGAGGGCGTCATATGACGTCCTCCCAGAACGCGCCCTCCCACATGCCCCGCGATCTCCGTGATGAAGTAAAAGGCCAATCACAGCGGCCTTTTACCACGTGATCAGCTGTGTCCAATTACACAGCAGATCACGGAGTAAATACAGTAGCTGGTTATCGGCAGCACTTTCCTCACGCTGTGAAAGTACTGCCGATAACTGGCAGAGGTCACAGAGCAGATCGGCGCGGATTATCAGGGCACCGATGATCAGTGCCCTGCAGAAGTGCCACCCAGCAGTGTTATCAGTCAGTTCTGCCAGCGCAGCCCATCAGTACCACCTATCAGTGCCCATCATTGCTGCATATCAGTGCAGCATCATCATCATCATCAGTGCCGCCTATCCGTGCCATCTCATCTGTGCAGCCTCATCAACGCACAACAGTGAAGGAGAAAAAAATTCTGTTAGAAACAACTTTTTTTTAATTATAAAATTTTGCAAATTATTTTGCTTTTTTTTTGCTTATAGTGCGAAAAATAACCCAGTGGCGATACCATCAAAAGAAAGCTCTATGTGTGTGAAAAAGAATGATAAAAATGTCATATGGGTACAGTGTTGCATGACTGTGCAATTGTAAAAGTGCGACAGCGCTGAAAGATGAAAATTGGACTGGACACGAAGAGGGTATAAGTGCCCAGTAGGCAAGTGGATAGAGAGGCTGTGCAAAAGGTTGTTGTGGCAAAAAAGTAAGCCTCACTGATATTTTCATCAAAGTATGTCTTTAGACAAGTCTTTTTTTTTTATTGGAAGAATTAAATTTGTATTCTTGTCCTTTCCCTGCTACAGGGGGATTTCCCCTCACCTTGGGAAGATTACTTATTGTCTGTTGTGTCTCTGAAGGCTAGGCTAATCAATGGGACATTGACCATAAAAAGACAACTGACATACACACAAGTAATTTTTGGCTAGAGATATACCCTAACCACATCTTCAATTTCTGGACACATTTAAATGTGCATCTGCACATTTGAAAATTACTAAACCTTCCAAACATTTTCTGGGGAAAAACCCAACAGGACCCTGGGGAATAAAATGGTACTTGTTGCAACTGTTTATGTCACAGAAAATTAGAGCACGCAGATAACAAAATTTTCAGTAAAAAAATTTACAAAAGTTGATTTAATGCACACAAACATTTCACTTTAACCACTTTACAACCGTGCTGTAGCCAAATGACAGCTACAGCGCAGTTGTCCAGTTCTGGGAGGGCGTCATATGACGTCCTCCCAGAACGCGTGCGCCCGTCGCTGTCAGTGATCGCTGTGTCTTACGGATACAGCTGTTCACATTAATAGGTAAAAGGCCAATTACAGTAGCCTTTTACCATGTGATCAGCTGTGTCCAACGACTCAGCAAATCACATAGTAAATACAGTTGTCAGCAGCACTTTCCTCACGCTGTCACAGCATTAGGAGAGTACAGCTGATAACTGGCAAACATCACAGAGGACATCCGCACTGATGATCAGGGCATTGACCAGCAGTGCCACCCACCAGTGCCGCCTGTCAGTGCCCATTATTGCTGCATACCAGTGCAACATCATCAGTGCCTCCTCAATGCCCACCAATGCCAACACATCAGAGCTTCCTATCCATGTCACTTCATCACTGTCGCCTATTTTTTGTTGTTGACATTGTTGAGTTTAGTTTATTAACCACATCCCGACCGCCCTATTGCAGATATACTGCTACAGGGCGGCAGGGGTGCGCAAAATCACACACACACACATATACATATATATATACATATACATATATATACATATACATATATATATATATATATATATATATATATATATATTATACATACATACATACACATGGGATTCTGTGTTTCTGGTTAGGGGGCGCACACGAGCGCCGTACCTGCGCCGCCATTCGCACTCGCAGCTGTCAGTCACCGGGTCCTGGCCAGTGATTGCCCGCCGGTGTCTGGCGATTACCGAGAATCTGTGACGGGGAGAGGGGCTGCTTTGTTTACTAACAGTCCTCCTCTCTGTTAGCTCCGGCACACTGCTCTGGATGGCGGTGCACAACAGTGTGCTTACAGTGAAGCACGAAAACACCACCCCCCACTAAAACACTCCCAGCACACAGTTAACCCCCTTGATCGTCCCTCATGTTAACCCCTTCCTGCCCAGTGCCATTAGTACAGTGTCAGGGCTTTTTTTTTTTAGCACTGATCACTGTATTGGTGTCACTGGGGATATCAGTTCCCCCCAGAGTCAGAATACCCGCTGCAGTCCCGCTCTAAGTCACTGATCGCCACCATTACTAGTAATAAAAAAAAAAAAAAAAATTCCAGTATATATACCGCCATTTGTAAAATGCTACAACTTTCACGTAAACCGATTAATTTACACATATCAGGATTTTTTTTTTTTTTAGCAAAGATGTAGCAGAATACATTTTGGACTAAATTTATTTAGAAATTGTATTTTTAAAATTTTTTTACTGGACATGTTTAGTAGCAAATTCAAAAATATTGTTTTTTTTTTCCCCTCAAAATTGTCGGTCTTTTTTTTCTAGCGCAAAAAAAAATAAAAAAAAAAGCACAGGCAGTCAAATCAGATACCACTGAAAGAAAGCTCAATTCGTGGGGAAAAAAAAAAGGACGCAAATTTAATTTGGGTGCAGCACTGCATGACTGCGCAATTGTCAGTTCAACTAACGCAGCGCCGTAACGCAAAAAATGGCCTGCTCAGGAAGGGGGGAAAATCTTCAGGAGGGCAAGTGGTTAAATATACGAGAAAAGAGCTGTGCTTTTCACGAAATCTCCCAAGTTTGGCTTTACTGGTGCATTACCTGCAACGTTCTCCTTTTGTTATCCTCTGTGTGAATCCAGGCACGCAGCGTCAACTCTGTTATAAAAATCTGAGCAGCTTTGGCAAAAAGAACTGGAGCTTCTGCACTGATCATCTATTGGTAAACCAAGAACATTTCTCAGAATCTATTTCAATATTTGTAGACTATGCAGCATTAATAAACAGCCAAAATATTCTAAATATTTGTCGATACATTACACATTAGAAAACATTTTTTTTATTCCTGTCAGTACTGTAAAACCGAAAAATGGAAGGTATGCACATATTAATTTCACTGTGTTATGCTGCATTGTAAAACGGGATGATCCAGCAGGACTGCATACCAGCTGCTGCATTGTAACACAGTGGATGGTGTGAACATACCCCTACAACCCATACCATTGTCCAGATCTGGCCAAAATACTGTGGGGCTGATTTACTAAAATTGGAGTGCTAAATCTAGCGCAGATGTGCATGGTAGCCAATCAGCTTCTAACTTAAGCTTGTTCAATTGGGCTTTGACAAAAAAAAAACAAAAAAACAAAAATGGATTTGTTTCTATGCAGAGCTGTACCAGATTTTACACTCTCCAGTTTAGTAAATCAACCTCTGTGTATTGCAAATGTGTAATTTACAGCACAATGTATAGAATGGTATGCTGTGGAATTATACACCCACATTGTTCCACTGCTGTACAGTATACAGAATGCTGTCTAAAAATGCACAAATTTGACCAATATTACAACCCTGTCCTTTTGGCTGGGTTCTTCCATTCATCACACCTTCCAAACCTAAGCTACAGAATATATGTTCACCCCCATTTAGCGGTTTACGATCGTTTTTTCCCACCAAGGGCCAACAACCATTGTGTTCCCCTACCTTCACCAGCACAAACATGCATAATGCAAACGTGTATGTTTCTGCATCAATCACTTGTGAGCGATTGGTATGTGTGCCACTTGTTACTGGCCACTTTCTGAAGGCAACTTTACAGGTACTATCAAAGCCAGGAAGGTTAAAGTGGCACTAAAGGCAGGGTTTTTTTTTTTTTTTTAACCTTCATGCATTCTATGCATGCCAGTAAAAAAAAACCTTCTGGGTGCAGCTCCCTCCTACTTACCTGAGCCCCATCTCAATCCAGTGATGTGCATGAGATCCTCGGCTCTCCTTGGTCTCTCGATGCTGTGAACCAATGACGAGAGAGAGCCATTGGCTCTAGCTGCTGTCAATCACAGCCAGTGAGCCAATGAGGAGAGAGCGGGGGCAGAGCCGAGCCAAGCTGCGTGTGTGAATGGACATCAATTCACAGGAGTGCGGCTCGGGAGCAAACCTGATCAAGTGCCTCCATAGCAAGAGGCTTACTATTGTGGGCACTTGGCAGGGGGGAAGAGACAAGACTGCCAGCGGGGGGCCCAAAAAGAAGAGGATCAGGGCTGTTGTACTAAATTATTGCACAGAGCAGGTAAATATATAATTTTTTTTTTTAATTTAATCTTTAGAATCACTTTAAGAACCAATGTCCACATTTGATATAAAAAAAAGACGGAGTCTGGATAAAAAGACCAGTAGTGCAGTACATGTAACAAATTGAAAAAATTACCTTAACATCTTCATCAAGTTTCATGATCTTCTTTATGCGAGCCAGTGGGAGTTCCTGCACCCGGAAATCTTTCTGTGGATTAGGAAAATAAACCAAACTAAAGATCAGAAAATAAGGGGGAAAAAAAATAAATATTTTTTCTTAACCATACAACACATGTTACATGCTGGGATCCAAACCCCAAGGAGGTGGTTCAAATTTACAATTCACAGGAACTTGATCACCAAGATATCCAGTTGATCTCCATAAATTACTGTATTTTGTTCCGTTTTGCTGAATAAACCTTTTTTAATTGAACACACTTTTTGCAAATGCTGCTCCAGTTGCTTCCAGTGTTTAGGAGAAAGTAGTTTACCAATACAATGAGGGCTCGCATATCCCAACAGTCTGTTTTACCAGAATTTAGTTGGATATTATCACAATCTGTCTGAAACCAACAACGACTGCAAATAATTCCAACTGAAGGTAAACCTTTTGGGTTTCAGTATGAATTTATGGGTCGATGAATTACATTTCTGGCATTAGATAATGCTATAAGGCTACGTTCACACTAGCCTTGTGTGCAGGCGGCAGAGAGGCGTTTGGGAAGCGTTTTTACCGCTTCCCAAACGCCTCTGCCAATTCTGCACATTACAGCACATGGTGCTGTTCTAACGGGAGCGTTTGCGTCGCGGCAAAACGGACGCCTCTGGACGAGTCAGGAGGCGTTGAAGCCTCCTATTCTCGTCTATGGTGCCGCTCCGCAAACGCCCGGCGTTTGCGATGCGGTTGCGACGCGGTTGCGGGGCGTTTGCGGAGCGGTAACACCACTCAAACTGTATTATAGGCGTTTGTGGGGCGTTATTAACGCTCGGCAAATGCCTAGCAACTGCCGCTAAACCGCGCATGCGGAGCGTTAAAAAACGCTCAGCAAACGCCGGACCAACGCTTGCCAAACGCTATAGGGGCGTTTGGCAAGCGTTGGCAAAACAGCCAAGTGTGAACGAGCCCTAAGACTTACTGAGCTTGAACATAATGTGAACTGCAAGACATAATATTGATGTAAAAGCTGGCTGGGAGCAACAGCCTCTAAAGTTGGGAGTCACAGAGGGGAGTGTGTGTGTATTTATTTGTACACAATTTTGCATTTCCAGGTACAGGGTGCGTCCGCGAGCCGTGGATGTCAATCACTGGGTCCCGACCGGTGATTACCTGCCGGCACCCAGTGATTACCGACAATCACCGATGGGGAGGAAGACTGTTTTGTTTACAGTCTCCCTCCCTGTCGGCTCGGGCACACTGCCTGGGATGGCTGTGCACAGCCATCCAGATCAGTATGCTTACAGTGAAGCACACACCTCTCGCCCTAGTAAAACACTCCCTACACAGTTAACCCTTTGATCGCCCCTCATAAACCAGTGTCAGTGTGGTTTTTTTTAGCACTGATCACTGTATTGGTGTCACTGGGGATGTCAGTGGCACCAAGTTAGTCTCTCTCCTCCCCCCCCACAGTGTCAGAATGCCAGCTGCAGTCCTGATAAAATTTGTTGATTGCCGCAATTACTAGTAGGGGGAAAAAAAAAAAAAATTAAAAATTCCAGTATCTATACCACCATTTGTAAACGCTATAACTTTCACATAAACCAATTAATTTACAAGTATTGGGATATTTATTTATTTAGCAAAGACATGTAGCAGAATACATTTTAACCTAAATTTATGAAGAAATTAGATTTTTTACTGGACATGTTTAATAGCAAAAAGTGAAAAATATAGTTTTTTTCCCCCCAAATTTGTTTTTTATGCTTATTATTATTATACAGTATTTATAAAGCGCCAATAGTTCGCTCAGCGCTGTACATTACAGAGGGGAACAGAACATGTGACAGAACAATACCAATACAATGCAAAACATGAGGGGATCGAGGGCCCTGCTCTTTCGAGCTTACAATCTAGGAGGGAGGGGATGGTGGCACAGGAGGAGATAGCTGTGGGGGATGGAGTGGTAGGAAGAGTGGAGGAGGTCGGCAAGTTAGCAGGGGGCGGGGTAGACTTCCCTGAAGAGATGGGTTTTCAGGGTGCGCCTAAAGGAGAGGAGAGTAGGTGATAATCTGATGGGTTGGGGCAGGGAGTTCCAGAGGATGAGTGACACCCTGGAGAAGTCCTGGAGGCGGGCATGGGAGGAGGAGACCAGGGAACTAGAGAGAAGGAGGTCTTGTGAGGTGCGGAGTGTGCGTGCTGGGTGGTACTTGGATATTAGGTCAGTGATGTAGTTCGGGGCAGTATGGTGGACAGCTTTGTAAGTCAGCGTTAGGATTTTGAATTTGATCCGTTGCGCAATCGGAAGCCAGTGGAGGGATTGGCAGAGGGGGGTGGCGTAAACGGAGCGGTTGGAAAGGTGAATGAGTCTGGCAGCCGTATTCAGGATGGACTGAAGCGGGGATAGCCAGCGGCGAGGCAGGCCAGTGAGGAGGGAGTTGCAGTAGTCGAGTCGTGATATGATGAGGGAGTGGATGAGCTGTTTAGTGGTTTCTGGAGTTAGGAACGTGCGGATTTTGGCGATGTTGCGGAGGTGGAGTCTGCACGAATTTGTTAAAGAGTGGACTTGGGGCTGGAAGGATAGGTTGGAGTCCAAAATGACACCAAGTATTCTGGCCTGCGGGGCGGGTTTGATGGTGGCGTTGTTGGACATGATGGAGAAGTCAATGGGGGGTGGTGTCCGGGCTGGAGGGAAGACCAGAAACTCGGTTTTGGAGAGGTTCAGTTTAAGGAAGTGGAGCGACATCCAGTCTGATATGTTGCTCAACAGGTGTGTGATTCGGGCGGAGACCGAGGGGGTGAGGTGGGAGGTTGAGAGATAGATTTGTGTGTCGTCGGCATAGAGGTGGTAGTTGAAGCCGTGAGAGTGTATGAGTTGGCCAAGGGAGGAGGTGTAGATGGAGAAGAGAAGGGGCCCGAGGACAGAGCCTTGAGGGACCCCAACAGAGAGGGGGAGTGAGAGGGAGGTGGTGGCATTATAGGTAACGCTGAAAGAGCGTTGTGACAGGTAGGATGAGAGCCAGGAGAGAGCAGAATCTCTGAGGCCGAGGGAGTGTAGTTTTTTTGAGGAGGAGGGGGTGGTCGACTGTGTCAAAGGCCGCAGAGAGGTCAAGGAGTAGGAGCACTGAATAGTGGCCATTAGCTTTGGCGGTTAGCAGGTCGTTGGAGAGTTTGAGTAAGGCAGTTTCGGTGGAGTGTAGGGGACGGAAGCCGGACTGTAGGGGATCGAGGAGGTTGTTGTCGTTGAGGTGAGAGCATAGGCGGGCATAGACTAGGCGCTCGAGGAGTTTAGATGTAAATGGGAGCAGGGAGATGGGTCTGAGGTTGTTCGGATCATTGGGGTCCAGGGAGGGCTTTTTAAGTATGGGGGTGATGTGTGCATGTTTCAGAGGGGAAGGGAAAGTGCTGGAGGAGAGGGAGAGATTGAAGATGTGGGTGAGGGAGCGTAGGATGGAGGGGGAGGGAGGTTGTAGGAGTTGTGAGGGGATAGGGTCGAGGGGGCAGGTGGTGAGGCAGGCATCAGAGAGGATTTTGGAGACTTCTTCGATGGTAGTAAGGTCAAAGGTGCGGAGTGTTGGGGGAGCTTCAGTATGAGGAAAGTAGGGTGGGGTGGGAGAGGAGGTCAGAGCAGTGGTGGGGCCGTGGGAGAGGGGTGTAGAGAGGGTAGCTGAGTGAGGGGGAAGGGGGTTGGAGGGAGTTTGAGCAGCGACGAAGTCCCTGTGGGTTATGTCGAGGGGGAGGGGGGATGAGGGGGTAGCTGTGTGAGAGGGGACGGGTTGAGAAGGCGTGTGAGTTGCAGCAATGTCCTTGTGAATTGTGTCAATCTTGTTTTTGAAGTGATTGGCAATCTCAAGGGCAGTGAGTGAGGTGCTGG
Organism: Staurois parvus; assembly: GCF_062004578.1. Taxonomy (NCBI): domain Eukaryota; kingdom Metazoa; phylum Chordata; class Amphibia; order Anura; family Ranidae; genus Staurois; species Staurois parvus. The sequence continues at coordinate 5,517,239 of NW_028317941.1, forward strand.
GTGGAGGTGGGGGTGGCGAGAGTAGAGAGTTGAAGGTGGAGAAGAGTCGGCGAGGATTGGAGGAGAGGGCCTTGATGAGGGTCAGGAAGTAGGCTTGTTTGGCAGTATGGAGGGAGGAGGTGTAGGTGTGGAAGGCAGATTTGTATCGGGTGAAGGCTTGTTGGGATTTGGTTTTGCGCCATAGTCGCTCCAGGGCACGACTGTGTCGTTTGAGGGTTTTGGTGTGATCAGTCTGCCAGGGCTGGAGCGGTCGGGGTCTGATGTTGCGTGTGGTTAAAGGCGCTAGTGATCATAGCCAAGTCGGGGCAGGACAGGGGGAGGATGCGGTCATGGAGTTGATCAGCTGCGGAGTGGAGGGAGGCAGGGTTAAGGTTGCAGAGGTTACGGCTGGTAGAAGTGTGACATTTGGAGGGGTAGGCATTGGAGGATGAGGAGATAGAGAAGGTAATCAGGTTGTGGTCAGAGAGAGGGAAGGGGGTGTTAGTGAGGTTGTGGGGAGCGCAGCGGTTGGAGAAGACAAGATCAAGGATATTACCGTCGGAGTGGGTGGTGGATTGTATGCACTGTGCAAGTGCAAAGGAGGAGGTTAAATGGAGGAGACGGGCTGTGTCCGGGTTGTCGAGGTTGACAGGGATGTTGAAATCCCCAAGGATGATAGTGGGTAGCTCAGAGGAGAGGAAGAAGGGTAGCCAGGAGGAGAAGTCTTCCAGGAAGCGGGGTATGGATCCAGGAGGCCGGTATATCACAGCAATCTTCAGGGGGGTTGGGGAGAATAGTCAGACGCAGTGGGCCTCGAAGGAGGAGAAGGATAGGGAGGGGGGGTTTGGGAGGACTCGGAAGGTGCTCAGCGGTGACAGGAGGAGGCCAACCCCACCACCTTTACGACCGTTGGGCCTGGGTGAGTGGGTCCAGGTGAGACCTCCGTAGGAGAGTGCAGCAGGGGAGGTAGAGTCAGTCGCCTGGATCCAGGTTTCCGTAATCGCCAGGAGGTTGAGGGAGCGGGAAACAAAGAGGTCGTGGATGGCGGTAAGCTTGTTGCACACCGATCGGGCGTTCAGGAGTGCACATGAAAACGGGGGGGGGGGGGGGGGGGGGAGATTTTAGTGAGCAGGGGGACAGATACTAAGTTGCGGGGGTTGCGGCAGGACGTGGAGGCGGGAGGGGTTTGTGCGGGTGAGGGAGGTGGTGGAGGGCCAGGATTCGGGGAGATGTCCCCCGCGGTTATGAGAAGGGTGAGAAAGGTGGCATGGGAGCGGGATGTGCAGGAGCGTGAGAAACTACTAGTGGAGGTGTTTGGGTCAGTGGGAGAGTGGAGTAATAGGAGGAGGTGGTGGGTGCCATAGAGGGGTGAGGGAAGCAGTGAGGGCACAATATACAAATGTTTGGAGGAGCAGAGGGATATAGTGAATGGATTTTGGGAATAGAGGAGAGGAAAATGAGAAGGAGGAGTGGAAGAGGCATTTTGGGGAGGTGATGAAAGCAATAGTAGGGAGATGATAGCAATGAGGGGTAGATGTTTTGGGGTGGAGCAGAGGGGTAAAGAAATGAGATTTGGGAACAGAGGATAGTAATATGAAGAGGAGAAGAGGGGTGTATTATATAAAAGGTACATGGAGTGGGACTCAGGTATGTAAAAGATGTTTCCTTGCAGTCTGTCCAGCATGCAGTAGTTGCTGTTGTTGTGTCTTCCTGCTGCTTAAGTTCTCCTGCTTTAGTTCAACTGCTGTGTTTAACTGCTCTGCACTCATTCAAAGCCGCACTCCATCATAAGCAGCACCCCCATCAGAGACTGTGCCCCCCATCAGAGATCTCCCCCATGAGCTGAACTAAATTTATAGGGAGATGCTCAAATGAGCATTCAACTCCGCCACAATTAGAAGCTGATAAGGCTCACATGAATAGTGGGGGATGTTTCTTAGGAACCAGGCCACAGTCATAAACCTGAGTGCGCCTAGAGGTGAGGACAAGTCAACAGATACACAGATATAATTACAACATTTGTTCAGAATTTAACAGGAGTCAATGCGTTTGTCTGGTTAAGAGTGGAGGTAGCATTAACCGCACAGGTGAACAAATAGCACCAAAAGAAAGCTCAATTCGTGGGAAAAAAAGGATGCAAATTTCATCTGGGTGTGGCGTTGCATGACAGCGCAATTGTCAGTTAAAGTAATGCAGCGCAAAAAACGGCCTGGTCAGGAAGGGGGGGGGGGGGGGTCAACCCTCTGGAGGGCAAGTGGTTAACACACTTTAGGCTATTTTCAGACTGCTCCAGTGCAAAAACGTGCTAAGAAGGCATATGAATTTTTTTTTTGTAAAATAACGAACATGTCTATACTTACTTACTATGTGCAGTAGGTTTTCACAGAGCAGGCTGGATCCTACTCTTCTCAGGTCTCCTGCAGACCCTCTTCTCCTGGCTCCTCCTGTCTATCGGGTGCCACCACAGCAAGCAGCTTGCTATGGGGGCACCCACTGCTCCGTTTATCCATTCATACATACAGAGTCGCGGCTGGGCCATGCCCCCTCTCCTCAGCCGACTGGCTGTGATTGACAGCAGCGGGAGCCAATGGCTCCCGCTTGCTGTCTCAGCCAATGAGGAGGCAGACACCCGAAACAGTTGAGGCTGTCATTCACAAAGGGCACTATTCAGTGCTCCTACTCCTCGACCTCTCCGCGGCTTTCGACACGGTTGACCACCCCCTCCTCCTCAATAAACTGGCCTCAGAGACTCCGCTCTCTCATGGCTCTCCTCCTATCTATCACAGCGCTCCTTCAGTGTTACCTATAATGCTGCCACCTCCCCCTCACTCCCCCTCTCTGTTGGGTTCCCTCAAGGTTCTGTCCTCGGGCCCCTTCTCTTCTCCATCTACACCTCCTCCCTTGGCCAACTGATACACTCCCATGGCTTCAACTACCATCTCTATGCCGATGACACGCAAATCTATCTCTCTACCCCTCGCCTCACCCCTTCAGTCTCCACCCGAATCACTAGCCTACTGAACGACATATCGGATTGGATGTCACTCCACTTCATCAAATTAAACCTTTCCAAAACTGAGCTCCTAGTTTTCCCCCCAGCTCGCATTCCCCCCCCCCCCCCCCCCCCGACTTCTCCATCAAGACCAACATTGCCACCATCAGTCCCACCCCCATGCGAGAGTACTAGGTGTCATCCTAGACTCCATTCTGTCTTTCCAGCCCCAGGTCCAATCACTGACAAACTCATGTACACTCCACCTCCACAACATCTCCAAAATATGTCCGTTCCTAACCCTGGAAACTACTAAGCAACTCATTCACTCCCTTATCATATCACGACTTGACTACTGTAACTCCCTCCTCACCGGCTTACCTCACCACAGGCTATCCCCGCTTCAGTCTATCCTGAATACTGCGGCCAGACTCATCCACCTTACTAACTGCTCCGTATCCACCACCCCCCGCTGCCAATCCCTTCACTGGCTTCCGATTGCCCAACGCATAAAATTCAAATTACGAACATTGACGTACAAAGATGTTTATAACACTGCCCCAAACTACATCACCGACCTGATATCCTTATACCACCCAAAATGTACTCTCCGCTCCTCACAAGACCTAACTCTCTAGTTCCCAGGTCTCCTCCTCCAATGCCCGTCTCCAGGACTTCTCCAGGGCTTCCCCCATCCTCTGGAACTCCCTACCCCAATCCATCAGACTATCGCCTACTCTCCTCTCCTTTAGGCGCTCCCTGAAAACCCATCTCTTTAGGGAAGCCTAAGCCCGCCCTCAACTAATTGCCGATCTCCTCCACTCTTCCTACCACTCCATCCCCCACAGCTATTTCCTCCTGTACCACTATCCCCTCTCTCCTAGATTGTAAGCTCCAAAGAGCAGGGCCCTCTAACCCCTCGTGTATCGAATTGTATTGTTACTGTACTGTCTCCTATTGTAATGTACAGCGCTGAGCAAACTATTGGCGCTATATAAACACTGTATAATAATGAAAAAGAATAACATCGGTGGATTGCGATGGGGCTCAGGTAAGTATTGAAGGGGCTGGGGGTACTACTGCACACAGATTTGTCTTACCTTCATGCGTAAAGGTAAAAAACCTTCAGCCTTTACAACCACTTTAATGAATCACTAACTGCAACAAGCAAGCAGTCAGGGAAGTCACAAAAATCTGAACTGCCATCTTCAATACATATTTCAGTTCAGTGCCTCACTAGGCAAAGACACCTTTATAAACAAGTGAGCAGTAAAATGCTCACATTTCTGTCCTTGTGGGTTTAATGTAAAACAGGGATGTGCAGGCTAGGCTGGATGTCAAAATGACTGGGTGTTTTCTCACATACAAAAATTTACAATCAAGCTTATCAAATACCAAGATTACTGCCCTTATGCCGAATCACTTCCCCTGTAAGGTCATCAAAGTCAAAAATGCCTCATGTTAAGGACACCTTATTGTAGTGTCACCTATTCAGGCCTGCACTTCTTACCATCCAGTGGTTTCCAAAGGAGGAAATCTCTATACTGGATAACAGTTCTAATACATGGATGTGCAATTCCGATAGCCCGATGCCTGGGACATGCAGTTCCGGGCTAACACACACACGGCAAGCAGCAGGGTATACCAGCAAATCGCAAAACTGTATGTCTATTTTTGCCTGAAGATAGCACAAGGTGGCTGCTGAAGATCCAAGCTCTGAACCACTCAAGGCTCCTCTGCTTACCAAATGAGCTAGTTTGCCCTGTCTGAATGCCCAAGGGCAAAAAGTCCCCCACACACTTCCAGGCGAGCAGGGTTGGCTGGAATCCCATCCTTAACTCGGCCTGGCGGTCACCCAAGATGGCACCGACTCGCGCTGCCAGCTTCTTCAGACAGACACAGCATGTGCCTTGGCACCTCATTCTACTGATGCAGCAGAAGACTAGACGGCTGGCGGCTCCTCTGCCAGCCTTACTCCTGCAGTTTTGGGGTGATCCTCCACCACAACCTCAGAGTCCTCTATGGATTAAATCCCTGTCACCTGGGCTGATGGGGATCTCCATGACAACCTCTGCTCCTTTCTCTCTCGACTGGATGACATGGCACAGAGATGTCAGGGTGCCTTTTGGCCATGAGCTGGGACCCTTACTTGTTATACGGTGTCACTGTTATGCTGCCCTTTGCTTTGCCCTGGAGGTTATAGTGAAATCTGCCTGTCCTGGCTCCCCCAGTCCTGTCTTCCTAATCCCTCATGAACTCTAGCTCCCCTCCTAATAACCCATTCCCCCTACCTGCTCCTGCTGCCCCGTCCTGTCCCTTGCCTATAACCGGCAAGTGTGATTGGACGCAGTGATTGGACGCAGCTGATCACGTGTTAAAAGGCCGCTGTGATTGGCCCTTTATCATGCCATGTGACCAGCTGTGTTCAAAATGACACAGCGATCACAGGCCGCGCCTGGGGCGCATTCTGGGAGGGCATCATATGATGGCCTCCCAAAACTGGACAACAGCGTTGCAGCCGTAATTCGGCTATAGCGCAGTCAAGAATAGGTTAAAAAGCACCAGACATTCCTATATAAAAAAAAAAAAAAAAAAAAAAAAAAAACACAAATAAAAAAACCCAAAAAAACTAATAAACATATCAACCCGTCTTTTTATCAATAAAGACCCAATTTAAATTTTATTCCCTGGACAAGTAGTTTCCACAATCCTGCAATATAAAATTTGGGAATTGGAAAAGGTCTTCCCTGCTACATTTTATGGCTTCCTATGCCTTTATGGCCACACAGGGTGCAGAGAATAGAGGGACCTACTAACACATTGTAACAAAACATATAAAACCATTGTATCAAAAACAGTGATCTCAGAGAACAACAACAACGAGGAAAAAGAAGGAAAGTGAAGTGGAATAAAAAAAGAGAAACAAAAAGAGAGAAAATGAATAATGGATAAAAATTTAGAAAAAATTATAAATGAAAAGTAAAATGAAAAATGAAATACAGAAACACAGATAAAAGCAAGTAACTATCCCAAGAAGATATGGGCTAAGAAGCCACATTTGTAAATAATCAAAATTTAAATTATACAAAAAAAAAAACAAAAAAACAAAAAAACAAAAAAAAACACGTCTACTTGGGATAAAGTACAAAAAAAAAAAAATTCACCAAAAACCATACATACTCAGACCAAAATATATCAAAACAGCAGAGAAAATATGTATCAAAAGTGACGCATCAAAAAACAAAGAAAAAATCCCAAAAGGGAAAAGAAAGACGGTATTAAAGATGTGTGTGCACATGCTCCTTTCTTGTTCTCGGAGATCACCATTTTTGATACAATGGTTTTATATGTTTTGTTACAATGTGTTAGTAGGTGTATCCTCAGGATTCAGGAGTGCCGATTAGGACAGGTGTTCTTAAATAACTAATACCTATATAAAACAGCACTTTTGTTTTTTTTCTTTGTTATGATTAAGCATGCAATCGTGTGAAACACGTTAACAGGTCCTGTATTCATGTCATGGTGTTTTGTGTGTCCTACGGATCAATAAATACACACTATATTTATCAATCCTCCGGTGTGTGGCTGACCCTTCTTCCTGTTGCACTGTGTGGTGGCGAGCCAGAGCCTGCACCTGTCGTGGATTGATCTGGATTGTTTGCATGAGCGGTATACCTCTGTTCTTTGAATACTTGCATATGTCCAGTGCACAATAACTTTCTATTGGAACACTGGCATACTTTGTTTAGTTTCGCAGATACTCATGTCCAATTTTTGTAATTTAAAAGGGTCAAGCTTCTAGCTGGCTCCAGCTGCAGTAATCTTTTCTACTGTTGAATTTACAGAATCTCTGGCAATCATGGGAAGTTGTAACAGTCATTTAAAAATACCAAAACGAAAGAATTAGCTTGCGCTGTTTGGTATGCCCTTCAGAGCTACACTTTCACTATGCAACCTTAAGGACCAAGTCAATGAATTGTCACAAGTCTCTCCATACTGCAAATTTTTGTCAGTTGAGCAGATGAAAGTCTCCGTACTTATTCTAACAATGCAGTCAAAAGCTGAACTGAGCTCAGCTATAAGCCCTCGTGGTCATTTCAGGTTCTCTTTTTAAAATGACAGTCATATACTTAAATGTCATGAAACCAGGGGTGTTAAACTCCATTTCATCACGAGCCGTATCAACATTATGGCTGCCCTCAAAGAGTCGGTTGTATCTGTAAGACTAGATGTCCAGAGCACCCATCCCGCATTACATCAGATGACAAGAATCCCACACCCTCCCTAACATCACCGTGCACCCCCTTTGGTGGCACAGCTAGAAAGCAGAAAGTGCAGGGTCTGGAGGAGGACCAAAGGAAAGGAGTCAGTTACCAGAGTCTGTTGAATGCCAAGACCAGGGGAGGCAGAGATGAGGGGTGCTGCAGTTGCACTGAGAGGTGCAGGATTTGGCAGAGGAGTTCTATTCTCTGCTCTGCTGAGACAAGGGGGTACCTGCAGGAGTGGTGCAAGGGCCACATGAAATGGCTTGGAGGGCCGGATTCAGCCCATGGCCCTTGTGTTTGACACCTGTGCTCTAAACCCTCTTGCCTTGGGAATGAATTGTAACTATACGGTCTCCCTTTATTTTGTAAAGTGCTTTGCAAACTGCTGCCGCCATATAAATTCTGTATATTAATCTACACACTCCTTATGAAATATCAATAACTAGGCAATGCAAAGACCTGTCTAAAACAATCCATTTAACTTCAAATCCAAATCCAGTAGGCTCTTGAAGAATACAACTGTGTGTGACTGGCTTTACATTTCGCTTGCAAAAAAATAGTACTCATTACTCGTACAGTTCTGTGCAGTGGTTTTGCACAGAGCAGCCCGGATCCTCCTCTTCTCAGGTCCCTGGCTCCTTCTTGTCCGGTGCCCCCGTAGCAAGCAGCTTGAGCAGGAGTGTTCCCAAGCCGCAGTTCTGTGTGTGGGCACCACCCCCTCTCTCTGCGCATTGGCTGGCTGGCTGTGATTGACAGCAGCCAATGAGGAGGCAGAGACTGCCTCCTTCTCCTTGATGTGGCTTAGGCAAGGGGGCTGGGGGCACTGCTGCACACAGAAGGTTTTTTACATTCATACATAGAATGCATGAAGGTAAAAAACATTGAGCCTTTACAACCAGTTTAACTTTCCTACCTAAATTTCCTGTTTAAATGCTGCTTAGGAGAGATGAAAGATGCTATAGTTTAAAGGGTACATGCATACAAAAATTGATAAATAACCATTCCTATTGTCTACTCAATATGAGCGATTCGTAAATGCCTGAATTGCCATTACGTCAGATTTAGCTAAACCTATGGATGACCAAATTTCTTGTAGATACCTGTGTACTGCAAAGAATTCTTAGGCATCCTAGTGTGCAGACAGATTAAACCTGCTGTCTTTACATTTTCAAGTTGCAAACAGGCTTTTACATACAGAGGGGCAAACAATAAATTTAACTATTCCTTCTATTTAGTCATACAGGAAGAAGACTGGGCTTTACTGCATCTCTCACAGGATTGGGGGAAAAAAAAAATGGTCTCTACAAAAAGGACACTTTCTCCTTCTGCCATCCTAATTGCACTCTGCTTTACAGATCACTAGAGGGGCATTTACATATCTGTGCAACAGAATAATTCAAATGTGGAACAATAATAATAAAACAAACTTTCTAGTGTGACAATGTAAAATACACCATAGTCACCCTTAAGTGTGTGCGCACTTGCAAGTGTAGAATGGCACTGTAAACAGTATTTTTCTTCTACTTACCACTGTAAGGTTGCGAATATCTTCCATCACTCTTGGCCAAAACGACTGCAAATTTTGCTGTGCATCAGAGTTCCCTGCACCAAACCCCCCATCTGTAGACATGTTCAGACCTGAGAGAAAGAAAACGGATTAAAAATCAAAGATCTGAAAAAAACAAACATACAAGCAATAAACTTCCAAAAAGGAGCAGAATATCCACTGAAATTGCCTGGTGTTACCAGCATAAAAACTAAATGGCCTGCACTATGCAGTTCTGCAGCCTCATGCTTATCTGCAATGCACTATAGAAAACCGAACAAAGGATTAATTGAGAAAGGGGCTCTCTGTGTATGAGTGAGAGAAATGTAGCACAAGGATCTCAACTGAATATGTACACTAGTATATAGCAAGAACTATTTACAGACAGTTAACGACACTAAAGCAATGTGACAAGGCCCTGCACGTCCTCAAACATTTAAAGGCAAAACACAACCAAGAAAGAATTCTGTGGGAAACTCTACATTGCTGCAGATGTTGCAGGGCAGTGCTATACAAGAACTTCATTGTCTTAAGAGAGAGAAGAAAAAAAAAAAAAAAAGGCGTATATCTGTTATTTGAAAATACTACTACAATATATCCCAATGAATGAAAAGCAGAGCTCTGTAGCAGACTTGCTTGTTGTAGAGCAATGTAATATTAACACACAGCCACCCGGAATGTGGTTTCCTTTTTCTGCAGACACTAGGAGTATATGACAAAGTAGTCGTCATGATCAGAAATAAGGACGTATTGCTCAAAGAACCATTCTGCTGCCAAACATGTCTGGAGTTTTTCTTAAAATTGCAAACTATATATTTACAGAGAAACTTTTCAAAAGTGCAGCTTCAGGACTATTTGAAAGATCAGACAAGAAATTTGTGGCTTGTATACAGGGGCTTTTCTTTGATGTTGAACTGTTTCTTTTGTCATACAAAACAGGAACAAAAAAAAAAAAAAACACAATACAAAGAAACAAGCAGCTTGAAGCTGGGTGAAACTGCTAAGACGGTTCAAACGCAGATCAATGTTCTTGTGTATGAACTCTGAATGATATCAGAAGCATCTCAAAATTAGGCCAAAAGTACTTTGCCTTCTTGCTAAAGGCTTGTGCTGATGGGAAGTCATCTGAACAGATATGGAGAAGCCTGGTAACTAGTGATTGGTCTAGTGCTGTCACATGGGGATGAAGAGGGGAATTCTTCCTAAAAATGTAAGGAGCATTCTTCCCAATGGCCATCACACCAACGTACAGTGAGCTGTAGAAATAGTAATTAGCAGGGGTTAGAAGTACAGGCTGAGAAAGGCTGATCTAGAATGAAAATGACCAGTATCTGCAAAGAGACTGTAAGGTAATAGCTATAACTATATATAACTATGTCAAGCGTATTCTCTGAAAAGCATAAACTGGTCAAACAAACAAAATAAAAGAAGATCAGAAGATGCAACTCCTTGGACTTCACTCGTAGCGTGCCTTCGCTTTTGTGCAAAGTAGTTGAATTCCTGGAATTCAGCTTTTACTCTACAACTTTTACCTAACACTGAATATCATTTTTGGATAGACTGGCCATCTGGACTTCAAAATTATTGGCCCTGGGAAACTTTTGGAGACTATCTCTGCAAACAATAATATATATTGATCTTTTAGATTGTAAGCTCCAAGGAGCAGGGCCCTTCTAACCCTCCTTGTATTGAATTGTATTGTCTCCCGTTATATTGTAAAGCACTGAGCGAACTGTTGGCGCTATATAAATCCTGTATAATAATAATAATAACAACAACAACAGTATTCAGGAGCATGAACTTTTAAATGTATTTCAAAATCATTTATTTATAATTTGTCTTCACATTTACCCAATAGAACTTGTCTTATAACGGAGACCTCATATGAGGTTTTGCAGGGCAAATTATAAAATTAAAGCTTAAAATATGATTGGCCAATATGGTTCACACCTCCACTTTTACTTTCATAGATTGTTCATAAAATCGCTAACTACAGTGTTTCCCAGACTGAGTTTAACAGCCTGGAGTTACTAAACACCTTCCACCACCCTGTTTTATTTGTAGCCACAAAAAAGTGGTCAGAGTCTAAAAATATCAAGTGTGTTCTCTTTCAAGTATTAACAAAACCTTTAAACAGCTCCTGACATATGCCAAGTGTACTTGCTGCTATGAATCATAGAGCATGCAGCTAAATTTGGCTCCACGCTGCGAGTTTTGGATTCTGCAGTTGTAAAACTGCAAGAAGTAAATCAGATCCCTGAACATTCAACACAGTGACTCAATCACTGCTTCCACTGGTCACAAACAAAACAGTATGGTGTACACTGTACTGGCAATGAGAATTAATCAACAAGTAGGTTTGTAAAAGGAATTGAATATTGAATGAAAGAATGAATCCAGGTGTGGTTGTATTTATCTGCAGTGGTAAAATAAAGGTTAGTTACAATTATGTGTCCTTTATTTTATATGGAAAATAATTATGATCCGTTATCTATAAAAGACTAATGTGATAAACGGGCTTATTAAACCAAAGGCTACAATCTATTTCCGGGATTATCACCCTCATTCTGAGGGTACTGTTCATTAATCATTTGCACAAACATTTAAATATGTTGCACAAGGACTCTATGAGCACTATGGGTTAGCCACAGGGACATTTTATAGAAAAGCGAATTTAGACTTTCTCCCCATGTAAATTCAATGTACAGGATTTGTTGATTTTTGAAGCCACAATAAACCCACCAGCATCCAAGTTTAAATAGTTTGGGAATAAAACAAAAACACAGTATGTGGCTGTTCACTTTCAGTCTCCTCTATGGAGATTCAACAACTTCCAGAAATGAACTATATATGCCAGATGACCAAAACCCCTTGACGCCGTCGGCACACAAATATGCGGCCTCACAGAACTGGGCTTTTTTCCATGGGGCAGCATATTTGTGTACTTGTCTTTGTGCTGGGAGCGCGCCGCTCGGCGCGCTCCCAACACAGACACCGCGGTGTCACTAAGAGCCCCGGGTCCCGTTCTAACGATCGGGACTCCCAATTCCAGGTCACATGATCGCTGTGATAGCCTCTGATTGAAAAAATACCCAGATCAAGGTTTGATCTAGTTCAGTGCCAGGGTTAGTTTTAAGGTCAGGGTCAAGATTTAAAAAAAAAAAAAAATTGGTGTCAGTGTTAATGTCAGTGTGTTTTAGGTAAAAAAAAAAAAAAAAAACGACAAACAAAATGTGCACTATTGTTTCTGGGCTGTATTACAGGTACAAACAACAAATAACATACACATACATGGTATCGCTGCGATCATCAAGAGCTGGAAAATTTATTTTGGCTTCTTTGGTGGTAGGTTATGGTCGTAACAAGAAACTCACACAGCTAAATAAAAAATATTTTTTTTTTTTACTATTTTGGGACAGTTTTCCTTTGATGATAATAATAAAAAAAAAAGGGAGCTATCCATTACCATTGACCACCAAATGAAAGCCCAAATTGTCCTGAAAAAAAATCAAGGTATAATCCACCTGGATGTACAAAGCAGTTGTGATATGTACGGTTTTACAACGTTGCAGAATTGTGCTTAGGCGTTTAGATTTGTTTTACCCTTAGGTGTGAAGGGGTTAAGCTATCCACGGTCAACAATGAGCCTAGACTACAATGCCTTCACTGAATTTCACCACCACCAAACACAGCTTCTTACCAACTGAGTAGACCAAGTCATAGGTGGTCTAAAACAGCATGTTTCAATCAGGGATCATTAACCTACGGATCAAAAACCAACAATGAGGATCACAGCAGCAGGATACTCCAAAGGCATTCGAGAACTAGAAGGTACATCAGCAGAAATTATTTACTAGCAGCACTATGCCTCCATCATGCATCCAGTTTTTTTCTTTTATGGGATAACATGTATGAAGAAGACAGAGTGCAGATAGTGAATCCCTGCTGATGTGCCTTCACCTACAGCCATTAACCTAGAATCTCCCCCCCCAGACAGAATGGCTTTTGTTGGAAAATAAATAATAGTGGCTAATTAGCCGCTGGATTGCTTTCAAAGGCAGCAGGAAAAAGGGGTCTACGGTGGTGTACAATTTTAAAGCATGACATGTTTGGCGTCTACTTATTCATCGTAACATCATCTTTTAATTTTACCAAGCAATTGTGTATTATATTGTGTTTGCGTTTGAAAAACCGCTGCACAAATATTAAGTGGCAAAAAGCACCCATCATTTCATTAACTAGGGCCTCCGCTTCAAAAATATATAATGTTGGGGGTTTTTCTAGCAAAAAAATGCTGAATATTGCATATGTAAAAATTGTCAGGATAGGCCTGGTCTCAAAGTGGTTAATGTGATTTGGTTCACCTGGTGCAACACATAGAACTTGTCACTTTAACATTGGTAATTTTAATATTCATGCCACAAAACTGGCACATTTCCCGTTGTTAATTTCCCCCAAAGTCTTTTAGTATGCATGAGCCACAAGATTTTGTGGTCTTCGAGCTATGCCCTTGTTGGCACAACCCTGCTCAACAAAAGTTGACTTGCATGGTGTCGCTGGTAAACAGATGACAGTTTTCAATGCCAATGGCTGGACAACCGGAGTGCAAACACAAGCATGGTGCTTTGAATTTATCAAGGTACGCTTGTGATATGGCCGTTTAGTGTTCACTGAGTAAATCCAGGATGACCTTCCATTTAAGCTGAATAAGGACCCAGACTGGTTTCCAGCTGATAAATGCTGCATTTCATTAAAGAATTATGCAGCTAAATACTTCTGGAAACGTTTTTGGGCTTGTTCACATTGGCAGCTGGGGGGCAGTAAAACCTAGCAGTTAAGCCATGCTCTTACTGCACCCCTAAAACCGCTGCTGCCAGGTGTGTGCACTTGGCACAGCTACGATGCTTTGCGGTTGCAAGAATTATGCACGGTCGCTTTCAACCCATTCAAGTGAATGGGGCTGTTCTGCATGCATCCCGCAGTAGTGTGCAATGCATGTGGTTGCAGCACACTAGTGTGGAGTTAAAAGTGTAAAATGCTCTTTGAAAAGTGATCCAAAACAAATCACTGTTCAGAGGGCAAAGCTAGTGTGAATTCACCCTTATTGCCTTCTATGCAATAAAATGTTGCTATTATGCTAGTTAATAAGCTATAACTTTTTTTTTTTTTTTTTTTTTTAAAGGGAAAAAAAGTATGTATGGCTCTTGGAGTAGCCAGTATCAGATAAAGATCTGAAAAAGGTAAACACACACTTTTCTCACCTAGGAGATGGGGAAAAGCATGAAGTCACTTTGCTTTATCTCCTAGATGACACCCTTACAAAAGTAAATTACATAAATTGGTAAACACCTAGAAATGAAGCCTGCACAACTACAATAATTTAGGAATAAACACTCAGAATCTTGCATAAGTATAGTTGTGATTGGTTAACCCTAAAACTATCCCTATTTAGATAGGCACTTAAAGTCATTTATATTTAGGAAAATGTACTTATGGTGATACTGATGCGCAATTCAAGAGCAGATTACTGTGAAGATTAGGCCTAATCTGGTGGAAATTGGTAGTGAAAAGTGCTACCAAAGCTGATCACGGTCAGCTTGTCTACTTAACAGATGGAGCAAGTTCAGTCACAAACCACATGTGTCAGTGACTACAGGCCTCTAAAGACTTTAAAAATTTGCTGTGTGTTCTGAAAGTTAAGTCTAAAACGTATTTATATTGTAATTTACCAAATTCCTTTTCCAGGCCAAGTTGTAAACAAGAGCAAAAGACACCTGTTGATCTTTCCAGAAAGGCAGTGTTTTTGTCACTAAGACCGGCCACAGAAGAGTCAAAAACTGAATGTTCTGTCGAGTGAAATAAAAAGAAAAAAGAAATTAAAAAAAAGGATAAAAACAAAACAAAAAAATTGTGCCATCATTTGGTTAAATTTTCTACAAAAAACCCAGCATGTTGGATCGAGCACTTTAGATTACGGCATGAAAATTGCGTCTTGAAGCTGGCACACCAATGATGTGAACAACAAATATCTGACAATCGACAAAAATCTGAAATTGGTTCTTGACTTGTCAATGGCATGCTTTACTATGAGGTACACTAAAATCACGTTAACTTTCTTTCAAGCCATCTTGTGTAAAATTTGCAGAATTATCAGGTGAAAATGAACAAAGAAAAGTCTGAAAAAACGAATGAAAGCACAAACCATGTAATCTTCCTTCCAAACCATCCTGTGTACACTACAATGTAATGGAGATGGAAATGAAGACACTTTTGTAGACCTCTTCTAAAGTGACAACCATGGCTCCCCAACCATAGATACAGCAGAACATGAGCACTGTCGCTCAGGGAAAGAAAGTGTTCCGAGGATCAACAGGTGAAAATGAAGAAAAAAAAAGAAGAAATGCAGCCAACCACTTCAACGACTAGTAAGCAATATATATTCTCAAAATTCAATATGGGACAAAAAGTACCATATTGAAACTTGATCACTTGGTGTCCATTGGTATCTTGAAGTGGTTGTAAAGGCTGAAGGTTTTTTACCTTCATACATTCTATGCATAGCCAGTCAGCCAATGAGGATAGAAAAGGGGGGGGCAAGCTGCAGCTCCATGTGTGAATGGACACACTGAGCAGGAGGTGCCCCTATAGCAAACTGCTTGCCATGGGAGCACCCGACAGACAGGAGTCAGGAGAGTCTGCGGGGGACCCAAGAAGAGGAGGATCCAAGCTGCTCTGTGCAAAACCAATACACACAAAGTAAAAACGTGTTTTTTTTTTTAAAACAATAAGAACCTTTAGAATTGCTTTAAGGGGAATCCTTTCAGACTGATTTTGTAGTAGTAGAAGCTAAATGGCACTGCTGATCACATTACACCAGTGATCTGTAGCCACACAGACATTCTTTGCAGCAGCTACAGCAGACTATATGTAGGCAGTTATTATAAAACTACATTTGTGATAGTCCTTCTGGCAGCTGTAAGTGTAACATCCATAATCTGTGCTCCCTCATATTTACAGTGCATCCAGAAAGTATTCACAGCGCTTAACGTTTGCCACATTTTATGTTACAGCCTTATTCCAAAATGGATTAAATTCATCTTTTCCCTCAACATTCTACAAACAATACCCCATAATGACTATGTGAAAGAAGTTAGTTTTGAAATCTTTGCAATTTATTAAAAAACAAAAAAACCACACACACACGTACATAAGTATTCACAGCCTTAGCCATGACACTGAAAATTGAGCTCTGGTGCATCCTGTTCCCACTGATCATCCTTGAGATGTTTCCACAACTTGCAGTCCACTTGTGGGAAATTCATTTGATTGGACAGAATTAGGAAATGCATAAACCTGCCAAACAAGGTCCCACAATGAACAGTGCATGTCAGAGCACAAACCAAGCCATGAAGTCCAAGGGGCGGAGTCTTCTTGTGACATCACCACACATCAGCTGTTGGACTGATACCGCGCCTGATTTTAAATTTGTTTCATTGCTTCCTTTGCACCAAACCAAAACACAAGTGCAATATTTTAACTTCATAAAATAGTTATTTTTTACTGGGTTGCACTATGAAGTTTCTTCTGTTTTAACTCTTCATACATCATAGCAGAGAGTGCTTTGAAGTGGTATATCAGCTCCTGGGGAGCTTGCAGCCGTCCATCCGTCTCCTTTGGAATCGGTATTGAAAGTGTCAATGTGGAGTTGGGACACTATCGGCTGTTTGAGCTCTATAGCTTGAGATCAATCTGGTTTGGTAAGAGGCTTGTCAGCTTTCTGTTAAGAGCACCATTGAGCACTACAGAACTTTTTTGGAAGATTTATTCAGCACGCAGCACTTTTTCTTTACATTGGATTGGGGACTTTATATACCAATATTTGTTCATCTGCACAATGTTTATTGACTTATATGATATATTATGTTGATCTTTGTATTATCATATACACAGAAATTGATAAACAGTTATTTTAGTTCTTTTATATTATTTGGGTTTTAAGTGAACAGCACATCTTTTATACAATTCCAAGGAATTGTCTGTAGACCTCCAAGACAGGATTGTATCAAGGTACAGATCTGGGGAAGGGTACAGAAAAATTCCTGCAGCATTGAAGGTCCCAATAAGCACAGTGGCCTCCATCATCCATAAATGGAAGTTTGGAACCACCAAGAATGTTCCTAGAGTGGGCCACCGACCAAAATGAGCGATCGAGGAACAAGAGCCTTAGCGCCAGGGAGGTCACTCTGAAAGAGCTCCGTTTTTCTGTGGAGATTGGAGAACCTTCCAGAAGAACAACCATCTCTGAAGCACTCCACCAATCAGGCCTGTATGGTAGAGTGGCCAGACGGAAGCCACTCCTCAGTAACAGGCAAATGGCAGCCCGCCTGGAGTTTGCCAAAAGGCACCTGAGGGACTCTCAGACCATGAGAAACAAAACCCTCTGGTCTGATGAAACAAAGATTGAACTCTTTGGCCTGAATGCCAAGCGTCATGTCTGGAGGAAACCAGGCACTGCTCACCACCTAGCCAATACCATCCCTACAGTGAAGCATGGTGGTGGCAGCATCATACTGTGGGGATGTTTTTCAGCGTCAGGAGCTGGGAGACTAGTCAGGATCAAAGGAAAGATGAAAGCAGCAATGTACAGAGACATCCTTGATGAAAACCTGTTCCAGAGCACTCTGGACCTTAGACAGGGGTGATGGTTCATCTTTCAACAGGACAACGACCTAAGCACACAGCCCACAGGAGTGGCTACGGGCCAAGTCAATGTCCTGAAGTGGCCCAGCCAGAGCCCAGACTTGAACTCAATTGAACATCTCTGCAAAGATCTGAAAATGGCTGTACACCGACGTTCCCCATCGAACCTGATGTAGCTTGAGAGGTACTGCAAAGAAGAATGGGAGAAATTGCCCAAAAACAGGTGTGCCAAGCTTGTAGCATTATACTCAAAACGACTTGAAACTGTAATTGGTGCTTCAAACAAAGTATTGAGGAAAGGCTGTGAATACTTATATACATGTGGTATTTTCGCTTTTTATTTTTAATAAATTGCAAAAATTTCAAAACGAACTTCTTTCAGGTTGTCATTATCGGGTATTGTTTGTAGAATGTTAAGGAAAAAATTTTATTTATTCCGTTTTTTAAAAAGTCTGCAACAAAATGTGGCAAAATGTCAAGTGCTGTGAATACTTTCTGGATGCACTGTACATGCCTTCACACTGCACTTGCAGAACATCCTAGAACTTCAGTAAGTGTTGGTGCCCTCTCACAATTTTCTCTGAAAACTTTAAACTGCTAAAAGTAAAATTGGCATCCATCGTTATTTATTTTATTTATAATAAAAATCAAAGCTTTTGATCCAACTGAATATTTAAATTCATAAAACAAATGGAAATGGCAGATTTAAAATACCACTTCAAGGGTTAAATGCTCATTTAGTCTAGGGTGCACAAATACTTACCTTACGCCTGGCTCCTCTCCATCCATGCAACCAATCACCCAAAGCCTTCTGAGGCTGGATTCACATTGGAGCATAGTGTTTTTCGGGCGTTATGTCACATTTACATAAAGCATTTTTTGGCTTTTTTTTGTTTTTTGTTCTTTTTTTACCTTCCCCATCAGCTTTTATTATTTTTTTTTTGGTTAGTGTCATAGAATGTTTTTTCCTCCAAAATTATATAATTACCCAGGTGGATGCAGCATCAGTCCAATGCTGCATTTGCCCCCCCCCCCCTTATTGGCTCTAATTTTTAGAATTCAACAATCACATGACTGCTGATCGCTGAGTACTCACCGCCGCTGTAAGCAAAGTACGGCGATTGTCTGTCACAACTGTCTGCTTTACAGTATGCTTTGCTCTAAAATTCTGTGACAGTGTTGGTATTTCATTCTGCACTTACGCTGGGTCCACACTAGCCCACAAGCTGGCATTGCACCTGTTCGTGCAACCGCAACAACCCACAATGAAATAGCGCTGCCCTTGCAAGACATGTGGGGCTGCCATTCATTCTAAGGCTCCATGCACACTAGCGTTTTTTTTTGTAGCTCAAAAAAGACTGAAAAAAAAAAACCAATAGCATTTAGTAGCGTTCAGAAGCGTTTATGAGCATTGGTGTTTTAATTTGCATTTTTACAGTACATGTAAAAAAAAAAAAAAAAACTCCTAGTAGCATTTTAGTAGTGGTTAGCATTGTTTTCTGCTGAAAAACCGCTCCAAAAACTACATAGACTTTTTTCTTTTTTCTCTACTCCTAGATGCCGAAACTCAAAAAATGCTAAAAAGCCTAAAATTAGTGTGTATAGGCACAGGATAACACCATTTAACTTTTAGGAGCAGAAAAAAAATATATGCTGATAATAGCTTCTAGGAGCTTAAAAAAATGCTAGTGTACATTGAGCCTAAATGGCACCCAATGCATTTCAGCCTGCAGCATGATCAAGAGTGCGGGAACCGCAGGGTCAAAAACACCGCATGGTTTCCCTGCAGCCATGTTTTTAAAAAGGTGCATTCACCTTTTTTGTGCGGGACACGCGGCACAGCAGCCAAACAAATGGGCTGCCGTGCCCGAGCAAGCACGGGCCGCATGGCCTGCACTAATGTGAACCAGGCGCTATAGCATTCATCTTTGCCATGCGGGTCTACATAATTTTGTTTATCATTTCCTTGGACAAACATCTCCTATTTGTTTTCTGTGGTCCACGGTCAAGGCATTACACAAAATTATACCAATAGCACTACTTTTCTCTATTTAAAGCTGAGCTCCAGCAATTCAGCTACTTTCTAAAATGTGCCGGATTACCAATGAGTTGAATGTCACCTTGTGGGCCACTTATCACTTTAAATTTACATGTTTACTGAGCACCTGGAATGCAGCCATCTCTATACTTCCAGCACTCTGATGATGGGTCGCAGCTCCTAAAGCGACAGTCTTGTGCAGCTGCTCTGCCCTCTCCTCCAATCACAGAGCACTTTGTATTACGTCAACCCATTCTCTAAATACAAAGCAAAGCATTCTGTGAATGAACAGCAGAGGGGGAAGACTGGACAGAGTGTCTGCTTTTTGAGAAAGCAGCCTCTTTTCTGTTTGTGTGCAAGGAGTGTTAGCTGTACTACAAGCACCAAGTAAAACTGTCAATAGTAAATAACATATGTCCATAAGGTGCCATACATCTCACTGGACTTAACACATAGTGAGAAAGCACATTATTTATTTCAGGTACTTGTATAGCGCTGTCAATTTACGCAGCGCTTTACATATATATATTGTACATTCACATCAGTCCCTAACCCTCAAGGGGCGTACAATCTAAGGTCCCTAACTCACATCCGTACATACACATATTAGGGCCAATTTGGAAAGGAATCAATTCACCTACCAGCATGTCTTTGGAGTGTGGGAGGAAACCGGAGTACCCAGAGGAAACCCACGCAAGCACAGGGAGAACATGCAAACTCCATGGAGGAGGTGACATGGTTGGGAATTGAACCCATGCCCCATTTACTGCAAGGCAGACGTGCTAACCATTAAGCCACTGTGCTGCCCATTTAGAAAGTAGCTGAATTCCTGAAATTCAATGTTAAATAGGCTGACTGACATGCAGGAACACAGAAAACAGTTAAAGTACATCTACAGTCAAAATGGAAAATCATACAATTATTTTCCGCCTAGTCCCATCATTCTAAATGATCCAGAAGTTTATAAAAACTTAAATTTTGTGAGGAATCCTCACACATTTACCTTCTTGAATTTTGTGACACATGTTCACTGTGCCCTGTGAGCAAGCACTGCAGCGTCACATTTCACAGAGCCTGCCTTTTGAACTTGGCTCAAATTCAGTCCACAGCATCTACTATATTTCAAATGTAATGCCAGGCACCTTTCTTTAGCTCCCTTTCAGTGCTAGACCCTCTCTACCTCAAAATTCACTGCAGAACTGCAATGTACAACCACCAATGAGTAGTGTGGGGACAATTCTGTATTTGACTTGTGACTCGATATGAGGGCATGGGTCAGAGAATCTATGATAAAGGGTCGCTTCAGTGAACACAGCACCTTCTGTAACTCACATTTAGTACCCAACCATACCCTCTTTAGTTCAAAATTTACATCTGAGCTGCACCTTCTCAAGAGCACCAATGAGTGGTGGTGGGCACTTTTCTGTATTTGATACTTGTGACTAGATACAGAGCCACAGGTCATGTTATTTCAAAGGTGCATTTGTAGCTTAGAACTTAATGCATAGCACCTTCAAGTTCAAAATGTACCACTCAGTTTACCTACAAATTCATTGTCCAACTGCAACGTTTGCCACAGCGTCACTGGCAGATGCTCCATATCCACCCAACCAGATCATTTTCCAGCTTTACACTTCGCTAACACTCAGACACAGTAGCTCTGGCATGCACCATGACA
This sequence comes from Staurois parvus, assembly GCF_062004578.1. Classification (NCBI taxonomy): domain Eukaryota; kingdom Metazoa; phylum Chordata; class Amphibia; order Anura; family Ranidae; genus Staurois; species Staurois parvus. Next base: position 5,538,437 of record NW_028317941.1, read on the forward strand.
CAAGATTTATTCATACAGCATGCCAGAGCTGCAGTAACAATCCTGCCCACCCACTACTTGTCAATCATTCCCAGCAGACTGGATAGGAATAAGCGGTGGGTGGGTGGGTGGGCAGTAACAGACAGGTAGTAACCACCTGCAGCCAGATCCATCATTTGTGTACTGCTGGGTTCCCTGTTCTCAAAACCTGCCCTGTGAGACTCTCCAGAGGTGTTAAACATTCTGCCAGCAGGCACCTTTTCCTGCTAAAGGTGTGCATAGAGAGATTTTCTGATGTCCAAATATCTGACAACTCTGCCTTAGAAGGTAGATAGATGAACAAGCACAATCTAAGCTTGGTCAGGTAAAGGAACCTTTGACTACACAAGAGAGCTCAATAAACATGTAAGGTCAGGAAAGCGGACCGTGCAAGTTGAATTCAGAAGAGGTAAAGGAAGCCCAGGGAAGATGTTAGTGGGTCAGTTAGACAGGAGTATGTGATTGGGATATGTGAAGTATTCCATTCCTTTAAACCCACTCACAGATGCTCATTGTCTGGTGGTAATGACAAAACACCAGGTCAGTCAACCTTTTTTGATAGAAAATAAATGAAAAACTGTCATTTTTGTTATCCTATTGGGAATATTTCCTTAAAGTGGAGCTCCACCCAAAAGGGGAAGTTCCGCTTTAAGAACTGCTCCCCCACTCCCCATTAAGGATTGGCACCTGGGGGGCGGGGGGGAGCGGTTACCCGAATTCAACAGGTGCCAGCTGCCAATTGCGGTCGGACCGCCTAGGTGATCGGAAACGGAAGGTGTTCTCCCTCCCCATAGTCTTCAGGGACACGTGACAGGTCCCAGAAGACTACAGGACCATTCATGAAGCGCAGCGCTACTCGAGCATGCGCAGTGGGTACCCGGCTACAAGCAGTCACAGCCGGGTGCCCACACTGAAGATGCCGGTCTCCAGGAATACAGGACAGCAGCTGAAACGGGCTGTGGGGGACACACCACGGGACCGAGGGACAGGTAAATGGATGTTTTTTAAAAGTCAGCAGCTACAGTTTTTATAGATGCTGACTTTTATTTTTTGACAGTATGAGTGGAACTCTGCTTTAAAAACTACCTGTTCATAGACTAAAAAGGAGTAATAAGAGCTAAAAACAGAAAAAAAACAAAACACCATCTTTGTTTTCAATGGAATGGGTGCCCCCCTGAAAGAAGGGAAGAAAAGGAAAAAAAAACAAACAAAAACACCCCACAAAAAAAGCCCACAGTCGGGTTTTTTTTTTTGTAAACACTTTCACACACTATCCAAAACAAAAAAAAGTTGTCTTCAGATCTAATTTAACAAGCTCATAGACATGAGTGTATTCCTATCAGTATTTTTTGAGGTCTACAAGGTGGTGGAATGCAACCGCAATGAACAAGCATTCAGGGAAACAAACCTGTTTGGCATGTTAAACTTTGCCCAAACGCTAATGCTCCATGAGTGGAGAGCTCCAGGGGGCATTTTGGACTTCAGCAAAGAGACCATTGCTTCCCCACAGAGAGCAAGGATTGTTTTCTGCAGCATTCTGGCAGGAGCAGACCTTTATACTCCAGCAAAGGTGACTTTCTAGAGAACCTGTACCACTTTACAAGCATTTTGTTTTGAAGCACCTGAAATGGTTTTAGCAGCCTTAAACTGAAATGTCACTTAGCTCTTAAAAACGATCGTTGAAAACACTATACTAAATGCAGCAGACAAACATTTTTTCTTTTACACCAGCCACTACTGACAGCTTCTTTAGAAAACATTAGCGGCTTAGCTGTCATGCTGACCTTTTGACTTCCCTCCGATATATTTTTTTCATAGCAATGACAGCCTCTTGAAAGCACCCCTTAACACACCTTCTCTGCATTTCTGTCACTTTTCTTCCAAGCAGCCACGAGTCAATCCTGCATTAGCTTTATCACAGGGTTGATGGTGTTCTCATGTGACAGCGTTTCTGGCTAGTGAATGGCTGCTGAGTCTGGAGTACTGAACACAAGAAAGTCCCCATGTTTCCCAATGCCAGAATCGGCAGGTATTTTGTGAGGGCTACCACAGAACAAAGCAGCAGAGGAGCATGGTGAAACAGTGTAAGAGATCCAAGGGGTGAGCTATTAGGAGCCTGGCAATATGCCCTGAATGAGACAGAGTCTCTTTTAAATGGTAAATACATGTAAATGTTACATATCATTTAAAGTGTTACAATACTTTTCACAACACTTCCCCCCCCCCCTCCCCCAAATGGATGTCCCCAACTTTGCTCAGACACGATCCAGGATCAGAAGCTACTCTCTAGAGTAAGATCTCAAGTTTGTACAGCACCCTGGTTTTATGACGGACCAGAGCAAAAAAAAAAAAAAAAAAGGGAGAGAACACTACTGTGCAGGGGGCATGTCAGCACAAGTTTTGCTCATTTGAGGACAGGCAGCAGCCTGCAGCACAGCCTGGAAACTGACCACGCTGGGATGGGGTGTGCTCTCATGCCTAGTGTGGTCAGTTTGAAATAGGAAAACAGGTGGACAAGCTAGATCACCAGATTTCACAAAAAGGAAGCAAGACAAAAGGAACAGGATGCTTTTTACACAAAGTACAAAATCAACAGGCACATCAGGAATATAAAAGATTAGGGTATAATCACAAAATGGATGGGGATGATGCCAAAGGGCACCATCCCTCTTCTAAGGATGGGTATATACATCTAAACTAAGCACAGGTAGCAGAACACCTGTGGCATTTACTTTTTGTTTTTGTGGAGGAAGGCAGTTTTGCTTTACCCACCTACTCTAGGTTCACTGTTATCCCCATTGCTAGCAGAGTGGATACTTTAAAAGTAGAACTACACTGCACCTGAGCACCACAAACTAAAAATGCAACTTAAATTCATTGTTAATATTGAAAGCAAACTCAACCATCCACATCTCTATGCTTTTTTATTTTTATTTTGCTGTTAATTTTGAAAAAAAACACCCCCTGGTATTTCTCATAGTGGCCATCTTGATCAAGGGCAGATGATTCATGTAGCATTTACTTCCTGGAATCCATCTAACCTTAGCTCAAGTATTGGCTGAGCTGAGAACACCGCCCTTCCCTGCTGAAGGCTCCTGGGATCCACATCAAGTTGACCCTTTTATTTTTGGTCTGTGATAGCCAGCATCACTCATCTCTTTTCTGGCACAGTTCCACTGTAGTCTAGGATGCTTAGTGCTCTTTGCCAAACATGTCGCATGTGCCACAGGTCTTTACTACGGCCAGACATGAACCGAGAAAAGGAAAATGCAATGGGCACCTGACCACAATTTAATATTACAAAGATAAATGGGGGTTGCAGGTCAAAGAAATAGAGCAATCACGTGGAGGGTTTTGCCAAGGCTAATAGAACACCCATGCTGGAATTGGGCCCCTTTTGCATGCATTTGTATGCTTAAATGCTTTATTTTACATCACTTGTGCATTATAAATACAAAAAAGGAGGGTTAAAGGGCATGTTAAAACGTACTTAAAACACATGAAAATGTTACAACATAACAGTGAGAATGGGCAATAACCTTGATGACCTTAGACAAATATGCAGGAGTTCTGGCTCCACTGATTATACTTTGAGATCTGGAACAAGTATTAAAAAATCAGAAGATCAACACAACAACCTGAAACTAGCATTTTCAGTAAGAGGATGCACACTGTAGGCTACCCATTTTATTTAGTGCAGCTTTACTTCAGCAAACAAATTAGCACTTGCATGCACCTGCCTAGGTCAGCGAGATCTGTAACTACTAACCTGCTTACATCCAGTGCAATTACTGTGGAGCACTAAATCTTACAAAATGGGAGAGAGGCTATGGACAGGAAACAATTTAATGCCAAAGAAATATTTATACCAGCCAATAATCAATTTAAGACCACTGTACACAGAAGCTCCTTTTTCAATTCAAATATTTTCCATGACATAAATTGAAAAATCATGAAAATCTATGGCGTATGCTACATTATTATTATTATACAGGATCTATATAGCGGCAACAGTTTGCTCTGCGCTATACAATATAGCGGGAGACAAAACAGCAACAATACAGTTCAATACAAGAGGGATAGGAGGGCCCAGCATGAAATTGTTTCATAAAACAACTCCTTGCAATGTGAAATCAGTCAGTGAATACAGGAAGCATTAACAAAAAAAATCCACTTTGTTACAAGCCTAATGCAGCAGCTGAGTACACAGTGCTTGGTGCACTGAAGAAAAAAAAAAAAAGAAAAATCACACAGCTGCTGTCTAGTTCCCACTTTCATTTGCTTTATAAAAAAATAAAAAAAAAAAATCAAATTTGCCAGTAAGCTCAAAATATATGTCTGCTGGAACCTGCCATTGTCTGACGTACAAACTACATCACTGCTCAAGAATAATGCAACTAGCAAGCCAGACAATGTCTGCCATTAAGAAAGCTTGAGACCATTGAGGATTTAAACCCACTGAAGTGACTGTCCTCAGGAGATACAGATATAAGAACAAATTCTCCTATATAAGTTGTACCTGTGTATCTGTACCCCTCCTCCACAGCTGTTCAAAGTGCAGAATTTCTACAACTTTCTGACCTTTTATAATGCAGGGAACTGAAATGACAGTCTTCAGCTCTCCTCTCTGAAATCTGCAGATTGGAGGGAAGTTGCAACTCCCTACACAAAGGAAAAGAGCAGTGGCTATCAGACTGTGCTGGAGCTCCCTCCTTGTCACCTTTTCTCTCAGCGTCAGGAAAACTTATCAGAAGTGACTCATGCAGACAGAAGATCGAAGCAGCAGACAGAAATGACACAGTGCTCTGGATTGAGACACGCACACACTGTAGAGGGATATGCTTTGTTCTTATTTCATGTCAGCGCTTTACAACCACTTTAAATTTACATTATTAAAGTCTTACTCCAGCCATTTTTTGTTTCAGTTTTGAACAGAGCAAAAATGGGTTAAAGTGACACTAAACTATTTTATATTAAAATTATTCAAAAATATCAAGTAAATAGTTTTTTCACATTGTTAAGGTTTCCATTACCGTGTTTCAGGCTTTTTTTTGTTCCGTGCAAGCTCCTATCCTCCACTGACACGCTGCACTGCTACTACTGTAGAGCAAGCAAAGCTGATATTTCTGGTCACAAGATCAATTCTATGAGTACTACCATTCTCATACCGCTGAATTTGTCTGTGCAAAAATGTAGTCCATCTCTGGGACAAGCAGGAAAGGGTGACTACGTGCACATACACAAGGGGGGGCATACGTAGTCACCCTAGAACAGGATATTTGGGAATAGAAGAAAATAGCTTGCATATGGGTGATTAAACAAAAAAGAAGAGAGGGGAAAAAAAAAAAAAAAAAAGGTACAATCTAGTTATATTTAAACACACTGTGCTTCTCCATCCATACACATACATTAGTTTATTGTGTCACTTTAAGCTGCCCATACACAGCCTTCAGGCTCTGGGAGGTATCTAAACGACCTATACTTATAGCAGGGGGGAGAGAAAACTCTTCCCTTCCAGAAAACTCCCAGAAATAGCAGCTGCCTTGTAGCTGGGACGCTCCCCGCTGATTCAAAACTCCCTCACAAGCATGCTCTCTCCCAGGATGTCATCTCAGAGTTTTTTAGCTAGTCTTTGGAAGGTACGCAAATAGCCGATACCTATAGCAAGGGTATAAAAAAGTAAAAAAAAAAATAAAAAATTTAGCAGAAGCTGCAGTTTGTTTTGATTTACAGGCACATCTTACCTGCTTTTTGGCAAAGGTGAATTAACCCTTTAAAGTCAAGCTGGCCCAAAGTAAGCATGTAAAGTAATCCCATTCTTCGAGTCCTTCAATTAACCACTTCCCGACCGGCCGTTGTATATAAACGGCCGGACGGTGGCACTGCAGGGTCGGGTGGCCGTCTATAAACGGCCTCCCTGCACCCTGCTTGTGCACGCTCCCTGGGAGCGCGCAGCACCGCGATCCGGTGCCCGCTGTGTCCTCCGGACACAGTGAAACACCGATCGTCGGACGGGACCTCTGTACGAGGTCCCGATCATGTGATCACGGATTGGCCAATCAGTGATCACATGCAAAGTAGTAAGCAAGATGTCACTTGTGACATCATTGCTTACTATGTGTGAAATCTGTGAATGATCACAGAGGTCACATGGTACAAGGCTATTCACAAAAGCCTTGTACCATGTGACAAGCTGTGACCAATCACAGCTCACTCTGTGTGCATTCCTGCACTCATTGAAAAATACAGAGAGAAAGAGAAATGATTGCTTTTACATCCTATATGGGTGTAAAAGCAATCAGTGTAAAAAAAAAAAAAAAAAAAAAAATCTTTATCACCCCTCACAAGTAGTACAGTGTCACCATGGTGACACTGTACTGCTAGGGTGACAGTATGTAAAAAAAAAAAAATAAAAATAAAAAATATAAAAAAATAAAATAAAAATGTAAAAAAAAAATGTTTAAAAATTATAATTTTTGCTTATAAACTAATTTGGATTTTTTTTTTTTACTAAAAAGATAACGGAATAAATTTTGGCTAAGATTTATGATGAAATATTATTTAATTGCAAAATTTTATAAAAAAAACACTTTTTTAAAACATTTTTGGACATTTCATTTACATAGCAAAAAAAATACAAATCCCAGTGGTGAATAAAAAACACCAAAATAAAGCTTTATCCATCTAAAAAAAATTCATTTGGGTACAGTGTTGCATGACCGCGCAATTGTCATTCAAAGTGTGATAGCGCTAAAAGCTGAAAATTGCCCTGGTCAGGAAGGGGGTAAAAGTGTCCGGTCTGGAAGTGGTTAAAACGTTTTGCACCATAGTTTAAATTAGAAGACTGCTAAAGAGGTCTAGTCCTACCAGAGAGTACAATTCCCACAGTACTTCTGGCTCTTTAGGGATATCAATGCTGTCCATCTGTTAGATACTACCACTGGTGTCTTGTCTCCACCTCCCCCCTTCCCATCTCCTCCCCGTCCACCACTCAACCATCTACATAAAACGCATGGACAAAAACAGTTAAGCCAGGTACGCACTAGTAGTCTTTCCATTGGCGAGTAGGCATGTCATTCCTCAGGTCCCGACCAGAGATTCCCCGCCGGCACCTAGCGATCAACATGCAAAGCTGATGGGAAAGACCTATGTGTAAACACAGGTGTCTCTCCTGTCAGCAAGGACATGCGGTTTTGTATTTCTCTGCACAGCAGAGAAATACAAAACAGCATGTCTCCAAGGTAAAACAGCACATATAGTAAAGCACACACACAGCACACAGTTAACCCTCTGGTTGCCCAAAAGTTAATCCCTTCCTGCCCAGTGTCATTAGTACAGTGATGGTGCTTTTTATTAGCACTGATCACTGTATTAGTGTCATGGGGATGTCAGTGACAGTCAGTTCCTGCCAGCGTCAGAATGCCCGCCACAGTCCTGCTATAAGTCGCTGATCGTTTCCATTGCTAGAATAAAAAAAAAAAAAAATTATAAATTATATATACACTACCATTTGTAGATGCTAGAACGTTCATGTAAACCAACTGATTTACACGTACTGGGATTTAAATTTATTTTTTTTTTTTAGCAAAGACATCGCAGAATTTTGGCCTAAATTTATCATGAAATTAGATTTTTTGACATTTTAATGTTTTTGTAAACAGTTTAATTTTTAAAAGTCAAAAGCAAATTTTTTTTTTTCAAAACTGGTCGATCATTTTTTGTCTATAGTGAAAAAAATAAAAACCACGGAGGTGACCAAATGCCACCGAAAGAAAACTCTATTTGTAGGGGGAAAAAAAATGTAATTTATGTACAATGTTGCATGACCACGCAACTGTCAGTTAAAATAACAGCGCCGTATCGCAAAAAATGGCCTGGTCAGGAAGGAGGTAAAATTCTCTGGAGGGCAAGTGGTTAAAGGCTGGATTTTGTTTCATTTTAATGGCATGCACCTGTAGTATTTATGATCAAATATCTATAGCCACAATTAAGGGCTCTTTCACATGGAAATTCCGATCGGGTCCGCCTGCCTGTTTTTCAGGCGGTCCCAATCGGAACTTCCATTCTCCTCTATGGAGTGGTGGGTGTAAACGGACATGTGCGTTTACAGCCGACATCCAATAAAAAAGGGACGGATGGGGATCCAATTCCCCTTCCATCCATTGGATCGGGTCCCACATGGCCACAGCATTCAGTCAGAGAGTTCTGTGAATGAACTACAAATCCTGCTGTTGAGCCCATACAAGCACACAGATACACAGACAGGTTGGTAGGAGCTCTGCATGGCACCAGTGATCTGACTACAGGTGCAATGCTTTTCAGGCTCAAAAGAAACAAATGCACATTTTTTTACCTGCAAAAAACAAAAAAGAAATTGGCTTTTTTTTTTTTTTTTTTTTTTTTAAAGTGAACTTATTCTTCAAAAGAACTACTGCCAAGAAAGTGCCAGTAGAGCAACTTCTAATTCCACCAATTATGTTTAGGATGCATGTTTTCTAAACAAATATTGGACTTGTCAACCTCTGAATCAGAAAGTACATTGGTTAATCTGAGCCAACTCCATTTCCACCAAAAGGCATGTGATGTGAGTCAACCAATAAACAGAACAAATTTGGAAATGAAGCCGATAAAGAAACCCACACACTAGGGATTCTGATTCACCAGAAAATGACAAGATCCTTGGGGGGGAAATAAACACCACATCTTTCCCCCCATTCAATACACCTTAATTGAACTATAGGTCAGCCAAATTTTTTTACAAGCAAAATGTGTGGCACCAGCATAGGTCTTAGCAGCAAACAATACGAATTATAAACTATTTGGCATCCTGATACATGGACATCAACCTTATGCAGTCACATTTTGCTTTACCTTTCTAAAATTGCTCTGCAATTGCCCAACAATCCTTGACAGTTTAAAAGCGCCTTTAGCCCTGGTTCATACTACCATGATTTCATTGCGAGTTGCAAAACAGGTAAAAATACACTGATTTTAACAGGTGCCGTCTTAATTGCAGCGGCTTGAGTCGCTGTGATAAATAAAAAAATAAAATTGATTATTTATATATATATATATATATATATATATATATATAATATCATCATATTGATCTGGTCAGTTAAGTAGCAGAGGGGGTCGTTAATCGGTTTCATCTGCTTTAGTCAGGGGTGTGGAAAGTTTTGAAAAAAACTACTTGTCCAGGGACTAAATCGGTGTCGCAATCTACTTGTCCCTCAGGACAATCTACAAAAAAACAAATTTTAACCAAAACAGTTTTTAAATCTGGGTATACAAAAGGAGGGGGAGGTGCAGCGCTATACAAACTAACAGACAATAATGAAATCAAGAATCAAATTCAAATAATAGACAGTGACTGTGTGCTAATAAAATAAAGCCACTGGATGCTACAGTAGGTTGGACGCCACGTCGCCGGCGCCACGAGGGGCCCCGGTGGCCATCTTTGTTTTGCATCTGGGTCAGTATTTTTTTACTCATTGGATTGTCTCTGCCATCCTGTGCCTGTATATTAAATAAATACTTTAAGGATATCACACTATGTGGCCCTCTCTGTTTATTTGAGCTCTGGTGAAAACCAGCCAGATCTACAGAGCAGTGCCAGGCAGCGAAAGTCATGCTGACCAGATCTGACCAGACCAGTCTGATGACACCAGAGGTCCAGTGACAGTATATACAAATGCGCATAAAGATTGCGTACCTGGTGAGTGCGCAATCTTTACATTACTTATCACCCTGCGGTTCCAATCATTGGACGTCTGAGGATCATCTCGGATCTTAAGAGCAACCCTTCATTGGACTCTTATTTATTTTGCACTTCTTTCACTTTATAGCCACCATCCAGTGGCTTTATTTTATTAGCACACAGTCACTGTCTATTATATGAATTTGATTCTTGATTTCATTATTGTCTGTTTGTATAGCGCTGCACCTCCCCCATCTCTGAAGGTTGTATATGGTGCCTTTTTTGGTGTACAGCTGCTGTTTGTCTATTCAAGCGCTCACTAACTCTGTTTTTTTTGAGTTTTTAAATCTGCTTTATGTAATGTCTGGGGCTTTATGGCGACTTAAAAGTTTAATATTTTTAACATTGTGCTGTTTACCTCCTCCTCCCCTCCCTGTCTCCAGCACTGCACCCAGGGAATAGCGTGGAGAAGAGAGACCTTGCAGTGTAATGAACATCGATTGGGTGCTTGTCAAAAAAGGGGAGTGTCAGGCTCATCCTTTATCCATTTTGCTGCCACAGCCGTCTTTTGCACATGTTTAAAAAATAATTTAAGGCCTATGGATGAAACAAAACCCCCAACATTATATAATTTCTGAAATCAGAGATCCTAGAGAATAAAATAGAGGTAGTTTAAATTTTTTATGTCACACAATATTAATCACAAAGGTCTAGGAAATGCAAAAATTTCAGTTAATTTTAGGGCACAAAAAGCAATAAATTATCCTATTTTTTGTGAAATATAAGACAAGGTTGTAGCGAGTACATAGATATCCAACATGCCAAACCTTAAATTTGTGTGCACTCGTGAAACACCAGCAAACTTTAGTACCCTATATTTTCTATAGGTGGCATTTTTAAAGCCCCTTATATGTCATCAGTTTAGTGTTACAAAGGAGGACTGGTGCTGGAATTATTGTGCTCACTCTGGCGTGTGCGGCGATATGCAACATGTGCATCACAATCGATGTTTGCATGTGTAGGCGCCCCAGCGCATGCTTTTGCATCCATACATATGTGGGGGCCTTGAAAAATGGGGGGGGGGGTGTTTATATGGGCAGCACAGTGGATAAATGGTTAGCACTTCCGGCTGGCAGTACTAGGGTCGTTGGATCGAATCCCAACCACGGCACCACCTGACTGGAGTTTGCATGTTTTCCCTGTGCTTGCGTGGGTTTCTTCTGGGTACTCCGCTTTACTGCCACACTCCAAAGACATGCTGGTAGTTGAATTGGATCTGGTCTAAATTGGCCCTAGTGTATGAATGTAAGTTAGAGACCTTAGAGATTGTACGTCCCTTGAGGGTTAGGGACTGATGTGAAAACACAATATATATGTAAAGTGCTGCGTAAATTGACGGTGCTATATAAGTACCCGTAATAAATAAAATATGCTTGGGTGTAACTTCCATTTAAAAAAAAAAAAAAAAGTAATCACAAAAAGACCATGGATATCTCCCTTGTGCTCCCCTGAATGTAATGCAGTGCACATCGCATTACATTCTTTCTCAGCCTCAATGACCGAGAATCTGTCAAACAGGGACACATCTGCTCCCCTCCCCTTCTTGTCCTTATCCGGAAGTGATGTGACATCACTTCCGGGTCAGGGCAAGTAGGGGAGGGGAGCTGGTGTGTGCTCTCCTCCCTACCCTATACCACATCCCGCCAGCACCCACTGCACCAGTCCTGGGCCCGCAGATGGGCAAGCGGAGACGGGGACATATTGCAGGCAGGGGGGAGAGGCTGGCACTGTGGGCTGTGTGGAAGCAACGCTTCCACCTGACCGGTGAGCCCTGCTGCTTGCCCACAGCAGGGCTAAAGGAGAAAAAAAAAAACAAAACAAAAAAAAAAAAAAACACCTAACTGCATGTCCCAGACGTCGGGCGATATGATTTGCACATCCCCGTTTAGTGTTACTCAAATTAACAATAGGTGCAAGATGGGCAACAATGAGCCTACCCCCAAGTCAGGAATAGTTTTACAGGTGCAGGCCACTGACTTTTTTCCCTGCTCATCTTTTCTGACTGTTTTTCAATAGTTTTGCATTTGGCTAGGGTCAGTGTCACAACTGGAGGCATTAGGCAACACCTGAATCTTACAGGGGTTGCAGAGGCAGTCCTCCAAGATGGCACATCAATATGTGCCATTGCCAGAAGGTTTTCTGTGTCTCCCAGCACAGTATCAAGAAAATGGTGGGGATTCCAGGAGACAGGCAGTTACTCTAGGAGAGCTGGACAGGGTCATAGAAAGTTCTTAACCCATCAGTAGGACCGGTATCTGTTCCATTGTGCAAGGAGGAACAGGATGAGCACTGCCAGAGCCCCACAAAATGACCTCCAGCAGGCCACTGGTGTGAATGTCTCTGACAAAACAATCAGAAATAGACTTCATGAGGGTGGCCTAATGGGCCCTGTGCTCACTGCCCGGCACCACAGAGCTCGATTGGCATTTGCCTTTGAACACCAGAATTGGCAGATCCGCCACTGGCGCCCTGTGCTTTCACAGATGAGAGCAGGTTCACCCTGAGCACATGTGACAGACATGAAAGGGTCTGTAGAAGCTGTGGAAAACGTTATGCTGCCTGTAACATCATTCAGCATGACCGTTTTGGTGGTGGGTCAATGATGGTCTGGGCAGTTTGACACCCATGTGCTAGACAATGGCACCCTGACTGCTATTAGGTATCAGGATGAAATCTTTGGACCATTTGTCATACTCTACGCTGGTGCAGTGGGTCCTGGGTTCCTCCTGGTGCATGACAATGCCCAATCCCATGTGGCGAGAGTATGCAGGCAGTTCCTGGAGGATGAAGGAATTGATATCATTGAATGGCCCCCATGCTCGCCTGACTTAACTCCAATATCATGTTTCGGTCCATCTGACACTACCAGGTTGTACGTCAGACTGTCCAGGAGCTCAGTGATGCCCTGGTCTAGATCTGTGAGGAAATACCCCAGGGTACCATCCGTCGTCCCATTAGGAGCATGCCCAAACATTGTCAGGCATGCATACAAGCACGTGGGGGCCATACAAACTACTAAAGTACTATTTTGAGTTGCTGTAATGAAATTTTAACAAAATGGACTAGCCTGCTGTATCATTTTTTCACTTTGATTTTAGTCCACTGTAGGTTGATAATTTTCATTTCCAATAAATGATGGGGCATCCCTTATGCTCCTAACACATTACCCAGTCCACATCAGTATAGCTATCCAGCATGATACTTTTCCCCATTGAGATCTGATGTGCTTTCAAAATGTTCCTTTAATTTTTTTGAACACTGTAGTTCCTGCACTACTTTTGTGCAACACCAACGCAACTTGGCCCCATAGACTTCCATTTTAATTTCACAGAATTCACAGCAGCATTTTTGATTTCATGCACTGATTACGATGTAGCAAAAATATATATATGGAAAATGTTCTTAGTAGAAGTCATGATTTATAGTTATGAAGTCCCAATAGCTTACTCTGAAAAGTGTACTCATCCTTTCTGTACATTGCACTAGGTTATTAAAATTTCATTAAAACCTGCATAATTTTATTTCTAAAAACAACCAATTCAAACAATAAGGAAAACTGTGGTTTTAAGGTGTGTTCTCACCCAATTAATACCTATTTTGACATTCAAGAAACGTATACCTGTGTTTTAATGTTTATACAAAGTAAAAAAAATGTTTAAGATACCGCAGAAAAGAAAAACAAATGTACAATTTATTGACTGACACACACTATACAAGAAAGCTTATACGCAACTTTTTTAGTCTCTCTGTAGAGCTACACAAAGTTTGTCCTTCAATTTCCAAACTCCAAGGCAGCAGCATTTCAAGGTCATGCAAACTGAAGGAGGCCTATCTTCAATATCATGATGCTAAATAACAAAACTGCAGCAAGAAAAAAAAAAAAGAACCATAAATCAGAAAGGCCATCAGTAAAGAAAACTTGCCATAGTGACTGGAATACTGTGCTCTTGCCTGCAGAGTTCCTTGTGTCTGGGTTGGAATGTGTTGCTGCACATCAAACATTCCAATGACCTTCATACCTTATTCGAAAATCTAAACTAGCATCAAGTCAAGACTCTATAAACTAGCAAACATGCTAGTGCAGTTACTGGCTGACTATTAGAAGCACAATTGTAAACTACTGAAGGGCATTACTGAGCGCCTAGAAGCGACAGACAACAAGCTTACCTGCAAAGCGCAAGGGCAAGAAAAAAAAAAAAATCCCTCACCAAAATTAATCGGTAATGTCATGTTCCATTGACTTTACAGACCATTAACCCCTTAATTTATAAGCATTTTCCATAAAAAGTGTCTTTCACTGGAATTATATGGCACTGGCATTCGAAGCTAAAGTAACAGCTGTTCTGTACATCAGGAATTACTCAAAGGCACGTTGTGTATGAATTTTCCTGGAAAGGACACCCATGTCTTAAGCATAAGATTTCATGCAAAAGCAAATTTTGCAAAAGTAATTTTGCCCAATTAAATGGATGGTGCATTCTCAGAATATTGAAAAAAAATTCCCAAATCCACAGGATGCACCAATGTGTACTCAGATTGTGTGTGTACATATACGTATGTTAACACACAAACATTCACTCACACTTGCATTTCACATGACCTTACCCAAATAAAATTCTGAATAATATTTTAATGCACTGCCTCATCTTGAAAATTATAAAGTAAACTTTGTACAGGTTTCATACCTCTGCATATCAACCTAAGTGTAAAATGGAAAAAAAAAAAGAAAATCCACACACTAATGTACAAGAGGTGCAGCAGAAGGTATGCCAGGAATGCAAGGGGCCATTTTCTTAGACAGTACAAACTTGAATTTCTCAGAGTAAAGAGGAAAAACAGCATGCAGTATTTACTTTTATGCACAAAAATACAAAAACAGAACTTACCATCGACACTGCAAAATTTCAGGACATTCTCATTTCACAAGACCACGGCACAGCTCAAGCACTTATATTTTTCCCCTTCAGCTTCACTCTCACTAGCCCTCCCCCCTCTCGGGAAAGAGAAAAAAGGACAAAGGCATGAGGACATGCAAGGAAGATACTGTGCAATATCCTTTTCTCAAACCCAACAGACAGAACCTGCTCTCCTTGCAAACTCCTCGCCATTTTTCTTTGTCTTTCAGCTGACCCCTGTCTATGTAAAAAACTCCCAAGTCTCCAATGAAAAATCCTGCAGCCTCCTTCCACTTTAACAGTCAAAGGCATTCAATCTAGCTTGCTACATGACACCAACACCCGCCTTTCCTCCTGCCCTATTTGCTGCTGCTTGTTATTTGAGGACACTGCTCAGCTACCATTGGCAGATGAGATAATCAATCAGCTCCACTGTAACACTTCCTGTTTAAAGTTACCTTGAGACAAACAGGGGTCAGACCAAGTGACTTTAAAGAACGGAGTGCATTCATTAAAATGTATTCACAGTTTGAGACAGCAAAGATCTGTATTAATAAAATGCACATATATTCCTAGATTTTTAGATGACCTTTCATTTACAATTTGTGCAAATCAGCACAATTCATTTAAAGTACCAGCAGATTATCTGTGCAGTTTAAAAATTAAGCAAGAGTGTGTGTAAATATTAGCCTACATATGGAACACAGAAGGGGACATTTTTACAATACACTTATGCCAAAAAAAAAAAGGGACATAAGGCGCACTCTGGACACAGTATCCAAGCGCTTTTTTTTTTTCCAGCAGTGTAGTCAAACACAAAGCTAACAGCAGGTTTTACACTACATTAATGACAATTATTACCCAACGGTCTACACGAGTCAGCAAATTTTTCAGCTCTGTTTACCAATGTAAAACCCGCATGTTCTGCATTTTACAGCATTCCTACATGAGTTGTAGACATTAACTATGGTATTGTTTAAAAAAAAGTTACTGTAACTCTGAACTGGGAGAAGGGAAGAAGCCAACATGCTGCAGCGCCACAACAAGGTAGTACACTGGCATGAGTAGCTGCAATTTACATGGAGGAGAGTGACAGATGTGCAGGTAAATTAGGTTGTAGAAGTGAGATTTTTACATTTAGATACGCTGAAGAACTGCCAGGTGTTTGCACAGAGTATCATTTTAAAATCACTTTGTACTACTTTTTCTCATTTTGCAAAATACCTCTGAAGAACATTTAGGTGTTGGACAAAAAAATGGAAACACTACATGACTAGCTGGTGTGAAAGTGACGTTTTGCGTTGAAAGTGGAAGGGATGCAACACTCCTTTTCGATTCTGCTGTGTGATGAGACACCTAGCTAACAGTTGGGAAGCCTCACTTTCATCATGCACTGCTACTGTGTTTCCCCAAAAATAAGACAGTCTTATATTTTTTTTTTTGGCTCAAAAAAAAACAAAAAAAAAAAAAACACCACTAAGCCATATTTTTTTTTTTTAATGTCCAGGTGTGGACAGGGGGTGCAGAGATGAGCTGCAGGCAGTTGTGGATAACGGTTACTATAGAGAGGGCCAGCTGATCACAGCTGTGATCTACAGTCAGGTGTTGCAGAGGTGCATGGACAGGTGAGTTTCAGATAGGGTGCAGAGTCGAACTGTGGCCGGGGGGTGCAGAGCCCTTCCCCCTCCACTGCCCTCATATGGTTAGCTAGCTTTGCAAAACAGCCGCCAGCAGCTGGCCCCTCTCTATAGTAACTCCCATTTCGGATCCTATCATCCCAAACAGTGCACCAAGCGCACTTACTCACCGCTCCGCCTCTTCCCCACTGGCCGGTGATCACCCATGGGGCATCGGCTTCCATGCATTAGGCTGCAAGATGAGAAGCCCCGCCCCTAAACACACTGCGCCCACAGATATCTATTCCTTCCGTCCCGCAGGGAGTACAGAGGAAGGGAGGTTCTGTGGAAGCAGATGGTGCTGTCACTTACAAGAAAGACTGTCACTTGCAAACATGAAAGCCACGCTATTGGTGTGCACAGAGCCAGTGCCAGAGGTGGCGGAAGGGCGTTCCTCCACATTCCGACTCAAAAAAGAAGCTGATCACAACTAGGTCTTATTTTTGGGGTAACTCTTGTACTTTAGCAATTCCCAAAAATAGTACTAGGTCTTATTTTCGGGGAAACAGGGTATTACTATAGAGTCATATCAGAACTTACTGAGCTTCAAAGAGGGAAAACTGTGACTGAAGTTGCCAGTTATTTGCCGTGTCGTGAGGTACAGGATCAAAGGTTATGACGGCATATGCATTTTCTGGTAAAACGTCATGGGAAAAGCATAAACGCAATTAACACAGTCAAATGACCGGAAGAGATAAAAGGACAGTTTTCAGTCCTGTGAAGACAGAATGAGCTCTGCAGTCACTTCTGCAGCAGTTTTCTTTTATTCTGGGCCACAATCCTGTGCAATGTCATTTTATCTCTTTTGGTCAGCGGACCATGTCGATTGCACTTATGCGTATCCAACGTTTACCTGGAAACAGTATATGCCGTCATAACCTTTGATGCTGTACCTCGCAACACTGCAAATAAATTGGCAACCTCCGTCACAGAGGAACCAGCTAAGCGGGCACCAACAATTTCTCCTCTTTGAAGCTCAGTAAGCTCTAACAGGACTTCACATTACTAGCAGTGTATGCAGTGAATGATGAAAGCAAGGTTTCTACCCTGTTAGCTAGGTGTCTCATCACACAGCGTAAACTAAAAGAATGTTACATCTAATTTCAAACGTTAAACGTAGTCACTTTCACACCTGCAAATCGTAGTGTTTCCATTTTTTTTTAACTAACCCTTGTAACTTACATTAGGAAATGGTGCTTTTGTCAAGCCACCACCCTTTTGCCCAGTGAGGCCATGTACTCCCCATCCTTTCACTCTCTTTCCGCACATTTCTAGAGTGGAGAGAGAAGTCCGGTGCAAGCTTGGAGACTTGCAACTTGTGCAGGATTAAAGACTCAATCCCCTATGACAGGGCCAGCCAATACCTGAGCAGTCAATCACCATTGCTCTTGTGTAACTGGAAGGGAAGCGAGTCAGTCTCCCACATCCATACAAGAATTGAAATTCAGCCAGTTCAGCAGTTACTGGCTGACTTTCACATTCCAAGTATAGGCAAGGAGGTTGTACAGAAGTCCATCTACTAATCGACTTTTGTACAACGGCCCAGTCAGATTTTTGTTGCTCGATCAGTGTTGCAGGCTATTGCCTGCAGTCGTGATCTGTGTATTCTGACAACAGAGATGTCTCCTTTCTGTCAGTGTGTATGGATAGGGGGGAATGGAATAAGGTTTTTTTTTTCCCCACCAACCTGCTAATTGAACGGAAAAAAAAAAAATGGACTCATCAATAGGCTACCATAGACATAGCTTCTGGCAGCCAATGGGGGGGAGGGGGGTGGGGGGCATGACGCAAGTAAAGGGTAGCTGGAAAAAAAGCAGTGTGTCAGGTAAAGGAAAAAAAAACAGTCTTGATTAATCATTATGATTTGGATCATATTTTAGGCATCTTTTCTACTATGATTTTACAAACTACAGAGATTAGTGGTAAATGGGACCTCTTTGCAGGACAAGTTTGAAACAAAAATTCAGAAAATAGAGCAAGGATTAATAGCAAATAACTGCTGAGCTCATGCTCACTGACCTGCAACAATGAAGAGGGAATGGTCTATACCTGCCACGCAGGAGGTTTTCCACCTTTATTAAAAAAGACTTTGGAAACTCCTTTGTGGACAGACTTGTGCTAAGCAGCAGGGATCTGCCCATTTCAACAGATTCCTGCTGATTAGCCGTTTCAGCCTACAAGAGGAGCTTTAACGAAGCCCAAGAACTCTGACCTGCGCTGCTTTGATGGAAGAACATAGGTCTACACTAAGAAACCCATGGATTTCAGTGAAGATTTTCTCAGATCCGAGAGGGTCTGAAGATTGTAGGCAGATGTTCATATAGTAGCCCAAACAGTGTCTAATACGAAGGTTGGTTGTAGGCCTTTGTGATCTGTTCTAGTGCTCACTGGCTGTGCTCAATGGCTCCCGCTGCTGTCTCAGCCAATGAGGATAGGGAATCCCAGGATAGCCAAGACTCCAGTGTACATCGGTGGATCGAGAGGGGGCATGAGTAACTGGGGGGTGGAATGCTGCGCACAGAAGGTTTTTACCTTCATACATAAAAAAGGTAAAAAAAACCTTGAGCCTTTACAACCACTTTAAATCGTAATGGTAGTCATTACATATAAAATGTATACTTCGTAAAAGCCACAATGAATGTGAGATGACGGAACTAGAAAGCTGAAGGCTCAAACAACTTTATGAACCATAAGAGTTCATGACACTGAAAATCTTTTTCCGCAATATGCATTCACCAATTGCATTCAGAAAGAGTTCTTATGCTGTCACCAGGATCCAATGTTATAGCGCTCTCTTTCTGAACACTACTAATGAACCATTTTTTCAACAACTTTTGTGCTTGTATTAAGTTCTGCTTTCTGCTTAGCACTACTTCCAATTGTGCTCTCTCAGCTATGTCCATGGGTACCCATTCACAAAAGTAAAGGGGAGGTGAAGTGTAGAGGCGACATGTGTACACAAACAGACAGTTACGTGTTCAAAAATGGAATCCTGTAAAGGAGAAGCTCTGTTTTTTTAAGTTGGCAAAAACCTCACACAAGTAAACCTTTCATTTCAGAGAAATATATGAGCCGTCATTGCGAACATCCTTGAAAATGAGGATATTAGTTGCCTGTCTCTGGCTTTGAGGACTCATTCAGCTGGGCACGGTGACCCATTGTCTGTACGAAGCCACTTTTTGCTGTGTGTGCATCCACCTCGGAGCTGTGCTCAAGGCAGCCCATAGAAGTTGCGCAGACACAGCAGGTGCACGGACACAGTCGCAAGTCAAAATTTTACATACAACCAGGAGAAGGTGAACGAATCCAAATGCATTTTATATTTTAATACGTGACCATTTCCAAGCAGCCACTGCGTTTGTATCCTTTTCTATGGGCTGCCTGCGCTCAGCTCTGATGCGGATGCAAATGCAGCAAAAAGTGGCTCAGCAGAGGATGGGTCTCAGCACCCATCTGAATGAGCTTCAATCCGGATTTGGAAAACGTATGGAAAAAAAAAAAAAAATAATCTGCATAGTTCTTCCAGGTCCACTCAAATCATCAGATTTATAGCTAAGCAAGCACTTAACAGAGTGTTCAGTATTGTCTGCCTCTGACAGGTTTCTGTAAGTTTGACCTAACAAACAAGATTTTTCTGATAGGAAGATGATCAAAAAGAGGGGTAATTTACACATCTGCATATATACTAAATAGTTAAAGCAGCCCTAAAATAAAAAACTAAATCGTTCCTTGGGAACCTCACAAAAAAAGGCAACTTCAGATATTTTTACACCAAGAAAAATATGTATATTTAAGCCTTCTGCCGTGTGTGTGTGTGCGCATCTGATGCATAGGAAAAAAAAAATGGATTTTTTGTTAGGGACCTGTAAAGCATTGCACCCATGATCAGCAGATTGTGGGTGTAATGCCACAGTGCTGAAGACTGTCTGTGTATCTGTTTGCCTGTACCTCCAATGCGGGCAAGCAGTTACACTCTGATAAGGAGCTCAAATGAACTACCTAGAACACGCAACAGCGCTGTGGTAGTTCATTGAGAACTACAAGCCAACAGCTACAGAGGCTGTCAGGACTTGTAGTTTTCCCAATCACAAAACTGTGAATGGATGATGAGGCCCCTGGGTCCTGTCGCACGCCCTCTTTTTAATTTTTTTTCCCTAAATTGTGACAGCCAGCCGGAAGAGGGTGTATGTGTGTGTGGAAGAAGATGCCCCACTAGCTGTCACAACAGTGGAGGGGGGGGGAGGTGGTTGGAGTGTCTGTGGCGCCTGGTGCTACAGTAACAGGTTACATGCTACACCAGGGTTGTCAAACTGGCGGCCCTCCAGCTGTTGCAAAACTACAAGTCCCATCATGCCTCTGCCTTTGGGACTCATGTTTGTAACTGTCAATCTTGCAATGGCTCATGGGACTTGCAGTTTGGCAACAGCTGGGGGGGCCGCCAGTTTTACACCTGTGTGATACACCCTGGATACTTATCATGAGAATCATACTGCAATGGTGTGCACGTGTTTTCATGCTTTAGGCAGCCCACTGAAAAAAAAAAAAAAAAGAAAGCGTCCGAGAAATAAGAAAATGAGTCACCCAGTGCTGGGCATCATGCAACAAGCAGCACATGTTAGACCTAATATGACTGATCCCATCTTAGCAAAGGGGTAGGCATGAAGACAAGGATTGCAAACTATGAAGAGCATGTGAAATATGAATTCTTTAGGGCAGTTGCAAGTGTATTATGCTTCGAAAATTGGCCACACATGAAAGAGACTGCTGAAAATAAATCCTGTTTTAGTTGTAGGATTAAATAAGGCGTTCGGATCACACTGTTGCTATTCCTACAGAAACATTCAAATGTGGCCAGCCCTGTTTAGAATGCAGTTCAGTTCCACGTTGAAGAAATGTATGTGGACATGAGAATTCCATCTAACACCCAATGCAAGTATCCTATTTATTTTTCTGATATAAAATGGCATGGGGCTTGTCTCGGGAGTGGTAGGGGTAGTGACATCTTATTCTTTACTTTGCCCACTCGCGAGAACCAAAAACAGTCAGACCTAACAGACTTAAAGCAAACCTGTATTTTACGCATTCCGGGCAAAGTTGACAGGTTTACTTGAAAACCTACCCACTTCCCTGCAGATACTTCTCTTCACTACACTTCCCAGCATGGAGAAATAAACTGGTATTAAATGGGCAAACATTTTTTGTTTTAAAAACATGCAATTTTGAGTAAAACATTCAATATTTAGGTTTTTCTGGTGAGGTTCACCTATCTATAACACTGGAATTTTCTTCACATTCTATCAGACAAGAAATCTTTTGGGATATCTGTTCTCTCCTTTACTGGAAAAAAAAAAATCTTTAATATAAATGAAGGGACATCGGAGGAATCAGTTACAAATCTGGAAAGCACTTTCTGGGCTCTATGGGTAGCACAGACGTGTCAGTTTTCCGTTAGGGCACATTTAACACCACTCTCCCTAAATAGTATTGCAGCTTATAGGTCCCTTTGATGTGGTGGCTGCATTAGTTTTCCTTTTTCAGACTTTGTGTTTTAACCTCCTAATCCTGCTTATCTCATTTACTGTCCTAGACTGAGAATCATACTGAGCACCGATAACCCTAGGAAAGGACTATACAACACCTCCCCATCTTCCGCATAATGAGGAGGCTTTTTTTTAGTCCATAGTGACAGCTGAAAACCCTGATAAACGGTCAAGAGGTAGAGAGGGGGTTGCATATACAGTACTTAATAGTAGCGCCTCCAAATGGAAATTCTGGTGTCGAAACCGAAAATTCAGGATGCTTTTGGCCGAAAACTGAATTGGGCAGTTTTTAAAAACTTGTATATTTTTGGGGAAAAAAAAATTACACTTTAAATGATTAACCCCCCCCCCCCAAAAAAAAAAAACAATATATACCCCAATGTTTTGTAAAATATGAAAGAGGATGTTACGGCAAGTAAATAGATACCAAACATGTCATGCTTTAAAATTGCGCACACTCGTGGAATGGCGTCAAACTATGGTACTTAATCTCCATGGGTGATGCTTTAAAAATTTCTACAGGTTAGCAGTGTAAAGTTAAAGGAGTTTTAGTGAGAGAATTATTGCTCTCGCTCTGACGTTTGTGGCGATACTTCACGTGTGGTTTGGACACTGTATACATATGTGGGTGTGGCCTATGTAAATTTAATCACTTTTATTCCCATCACAAGGAATGCATGCATCCCTTGTGATAGAAATAATTAGTGACAGGTCCTCTTTATGGAGAGATATGGGGTCAATAAGACCCCACATCTCTCCTGCAACGTAAAGCATTAGATCAAAAAAAGAACTGATCTAGCGCTTAAAAAAAAATTTAAAAAAAGGCATTGTTTACAAAGTACCAGAAGTGACATGGCTCAGATGAGTGGAGGCCATCCTTCCTATCTCTATGCCCAGCACTGGGATCGTTCGATGGTTTCTCAGGTAAGGCTGAGAACTGAGCGGCAACCGGTGATGGCAGCGGTGGGCGGGGTTATTTTCGGCACCTGTATCGGCGCTTTTTTTTTTCCCCATATCGGCCAACAGCCGATAGGGGTGTTTTCGGACGAAACATTTCAGCTACCGAAATTTCGGTGCACCCCTAGTACTTGCCCATTTTCAGAGCGCACAGGTTCAGTCCTGTGATCCTGCACCCATGTCAGCCAGTGGCTGCTAGAGGAATGGGAATACAAACAATGGCTGGGATATGGAAGCGTATAGGTGACGTCACAGATCCAGGCTTTACCAGCTCCTCTCACCTGCAGCTGCCAATGGCTGACACAAAGGGGGAGATTTACTAAAACTGATGCATCCAGAATCTGGTGCAGCACTGCATGGTAGCCAATCCACTTCTAAGAGCCAATTCATACATGTACAAGTTATCATGCGACTTTGGGGTCCAAAGACACGTGACAAGTCACACCCCATGTTTCCCAAGGAGTACCATTCATATCTATGCAGCTTCAAGTTGCAGCGGCTTGAAAGTAGTTCCTGCACTACTTTGGTCCGACTTTCATGCAACTTGAGGGCCATAGACTTCAATATAAACCCTCTGAAATCGCACCAGAATGTTATACATGCGACTTGTGTGTAACTTTGTACCGCACAAACAGTTATCCTTGCTCAAAGTCGTATTCCTACAAAGTCGCATCAAGTCACACTATAAAGTCGCAATGAAAAATTTGCACGATTGTGAATGGATCCCAACTTCAGTTTATTCAGTTAAGCTTTGGCAAAAAAAAAAAAAAAACACCTGGCAGCTGACTGGTTTCTATGCAGAACTGCACCAGATTTTGCACTCACATGACCAAACAAAACTGAAAATAGGTAAATATTAGTGGTGCACCGAAATGAAAATTCTGGTGCCGAAACCGAAAACTCAAAATGCAGTTTTTAAAAATGATTTTTTTTTTTTAAAAAATACACTTTGATAAAAAAAATTATATATATATATATATATATATATATATATATATATATATATATATATATATATATATAATTTTTTTTGTAAAATATGAAAGAATGTTACGGCTAGTAAATAGATATCCAATATGTCACAATTTAAAACTGTGCATGCTCATGGAATGACGTGAAACTGCTGTACTTTAAAATCTCCACGGAGTGATGCTTTAAGAATTTCTACAAGTTAGCCGTGTAAAGTTACAGAGGAGGTCTAGTGCGAGAATTATTGCTCTTGCTCTGACGTTCGTGGCGATACCTCGTGTGTGGTTTGAACACCATTTACATATGTCGGCATGGCCTACGTATGCGTTCACCACTATTATTTAATGTTTTATTTTGGGTTTTTTTTGTTGTCTTGACCTGGAAGTGATGTGACGTCATTTCCAGGTCCCCGTTTGGAAGATTCCTGGTCATTGAGGCCAGGAAAAAAAAATGTAATGTGGTGTGATGTGCACTGCATTACATTCAGTGGAGTACAGGAGAAATATCCAGCATCTTTTAGACCCTGGATGTCTTTTTAAAGAAAAAGAAAAAAAAAAAAAAAAAAAAAAAAAAAAGGGAAAAACATTTTTTTTTTAAATGGAAATTATAACCACCCCAAATTTTTCAAGGCCCCCCACACACATGTATGCACACACAGACATAAAAGCACGCACTGGGGCGCCTACACATGAAAACGATTGCAATACACGTTACATATCGCCACGCATGCCAGAATGAGAGCAATAATTCTAGTGCCAGACCTCCACCGTAACACTAAACTGATGACCTATAAGGGGCTTTAAAAGCGCCACCTGTAGAAAATATAGGGTACTAAAGTTTTTTGCCATTTCCCGACTGCACACAAATTTAAGGTTTGACATGTTGGATATCTATTTACTCGATGCAACCTCGTCTTTTATATTTTACAAAAAAAAAAAGGGATAATTTATTGATTTTTGTGCCCTAAAATTAACTCAGGTGTATTTTTCACTGAAATTTTTGCATTTCCTAGACCTTTGTGATAATATTGTGTGACAAACAATTGGAACTACCGCTACTTTATTCTCTATGATTTCATAAAATTTATAATGTTGGGGGTTTGTGTCATCTTCAGGCCTTAAATGATTTTTTAAATGTGTGCAAAAAAAAAAAAAAAAACACAAAAACTGCTCTGGCAGTGAAAGGGATAAAGGATAAGCCCGACCCTCCCCTTTCCTGAGGAGCACCCAATCAGTGCTCATTACACTGCAAGGTCTCTCCCCTCCATGCTAGTACCCGGGTGCGGTGCTTGAGACAGGCAGGGAGGAGGAGACAAACAGCGCAATGTTAAAAATAATAAAAACGTTTAAGTCGCCATAAAGCCCCTTTTGTTTTTAAAAGCCCAGACATTACTTAAAGCAGATTTAAATACGGTTTGGTTAAAATTTATGTTTTTTTTATCAAGACAAGTAGATTGTCATGAGGGACAAGTAGATTGTGACACCGATTTAGTCCCTGGACAAGTAGTTTTTTCAAAAATTTCCACACCTGTGTGTATGTTTGAGATATATATATATATATATATTTTTTTTTTTTTTTTTCCCTCTTACTACTAACACCATAACCTAGAACCAAAGCAGGGATATCACATATGTGTATGTTAATTGTACCCATAGTAATGAGTAAAGCTCAGAAATAGTGCGCATTTGGCTTTTTATTTATCCTATCCAAGACATACTGCCACTAATAATTTAAAAAAATGCTTAAAAAACCAAAAAAAAAAACAAAGAAGAAACTAATGCAGCTATCATATCCAAGAATTGGTAAGTTGCAATATAATGTGTGCATGTGTACAAAATATCCACCGTAATGCACAGGCATCTGATTTAAAATAACTGTGTGCACCAAATTAACATTACATTTTATTTGACCAATGTAGCTTAGTACCAATAACTGAAACATTAAATCTGCCACTGCGCGTTATTGTTCAGCCATTTCAATTTTACAAAAGGTAAAAAGTTGCTGGGACCACAGTACAATGCTTTGGTGCAGTGGTTAATGCTTTAACATCAACATTACAGACAATGACTTGATATTTGCAAACAAATAGCAGCAGGAAAGCTTAAGGCTTAAAATAATGAAAAGACCCTAATTTATTATGACAGTACTAGAAGACTGCCCAGCAGCTTCCTGCATCTGCCAGAAGCCAACATATATTCCCTGTTGTGACCACTTGCTCCTGAAGTTATCTGTGTTTAGGGATATATTTATTTCATCAATTCCGCGCTGGAGGGGCAACCCATAATTTGCAAGTAACAGTAGGAAAAGATGCATTTTCAAGAAAAGAGAAACATTAGATACAACTTTCAATTAAAACAAAGCAAAATATTAGCAATCTTCCAGTGTTATGTCACAAAATTACAAAAATGAACAGTTTAATTACAAATTATTAAAAGATTTGGAAAACAAAAAATTACAAAGTTACTATAAAACGTTTATAGGGAAAAAAGGCCATTAGCTTTTGATGTGCCAAGCTGAGCATGGGTCTTTTTTGTAAACATCAGCTGGAGGGCTGAGCAGATTCCTGGATCCGCACAGGCCATGTGGCTGGAGGAACCCTCCCTGCTGTGCCATTGTTTTCCGACAGCTGTGACTCCTCTGCTGTCAGAATACACTGATAGGGAAAAAAAAAAACAAAACCCTGCTGAACCTGATTACTGATGAACCATCCATAGCCAACTTAACTAACTATGCTTAACCCCCCCCCCCCCCCCCCCACATTCTGCATATACTGTATTAAAAAGATCTGTGTACTTACCTACTTTTCTTCCAGTTCAGTCATATGGAGAGCATTCTTACACAGGGGAGTTGGAGGTGCTAAATTGCCTGACCAGGCTAAAGTCCACTGTTGGCTGATGTTACTCAGGTGGTCCAGGCTCTGAAAAGATCCGGACCGCTCCACCCAGAAGCCTGGAACAGCACCTGGCTCAGCCTCTCAGCAATCCACTTAGAGGCTGAGCCAGCTGCACCCGCGCCCTCTACAGCCCAATGTTACATTGAGCACCGGATGGGCAGAGCAAAGAGACGAAGTCTGTCAGTCACTGCTCTCTACTCAACGCAGAGGGGGAGAACTGAGCAATCAGCTGTGATTGATTACTCAGTTCTCAGTGCAGAGCTGGAAGGGGATAAATGCCGTATCCATCTAGGTGAGTATTTATTTATTTTAAGTCCATACTTCTCTTTAGCAAGATGAACACTTGATGGGAATGCCCTTTCCTTGATTTTGCAGAGACCCATGTTTTGGACCTAATTCCCTATCTTCCCCCCTATGGGCCCCTTGATCAAGCTGCCTATTTGTCCCATCTATTTTCTGGACTGTGTGAATCCTATTGGTGGGAGAGACATAAGTATTTGCCGATAGTGTTTTTTGTGTACCACACTGAAGGACTCTCAGAAGTTTCAGAACTTTCATTCCATGCTTGTGACATGACTCATTGGCAGGAGATAGGAGAGGGGGGTCAGTATGCCTTTTCCCATCTCTCTCCCTCCCTGGACACAGCAATGGTGAAATCCAGCTGGGGTAACATCACCCAAAAGGACAACCTCTTACTCTTCTGCTAAATGTGAGTTTTAAAGGAGCATACATTATATCGGCTTGTGAGGGTGACTAACTTTCCAGAGGAGTTAACGTACTCCATAGCTTTGAGAGCATACTTCCAACAGTCACCTTGTCTATTTCATGCAGCGACTTCCCACTTTTGGCACTATGCTTCTGGAACAGGGCACTAGAGTCAGGGTAGGTTTTTATGGGAATGACTGATGAATTATGCTGGCGGCTGGTATCAACATTTATGGACACACACATACATATATATTTGCACCGAATTGAAAATTCTGGTGCCGAAACTGAAAATTCAGGATGCATTTGGCGGAAAACCGAAATGGGCTGTTTTTAAAAATGAAAATATATTTTTGGAAAAAAATACACTAAGCAAAAAATTATTTTTTAAATTTGAAAGGATGTTGTGGCGAGTAAATAGATACCCAACATGTTATGCTTTAAAATTTCGCACACTCGTGGAATGGCGTCAAACTATGGTACTTAAAAATCTCCATGGGTGACGCTTTAAAAATGTATATAGGTTAGCAGTGTAAAGTTACAAAGGAGGTCTAGTGCTAGAATTATTGTACTTGCTCTGACATTCGTGGCGATACCTCACATGTGTGGTTTGAATATGGTTTACATATGTGGGCATGGCTTACGTATGTGTTCACCACTACGTGCGAGCTTGGGGGGATGGGGGCACTGTTAACTTTTTTTTTTTTAAATTTATTTAATTTTATTTTTTTTTAGATTGTCCCTTTAAAAAAATTTTAATCACTTTTATTCCTATCATAAGAAATGCATCCATCCCTTGTGATAGAAATAATTAGTGACAGGTCCTCTTTATGGAGAGATATGGGGTCAGTAAGACCCCATCTCTCTCACAATCTAAAGCATTAGATCAAAAGATATTGATCTAATGTTTAAAAAAAAAATAATAATATACACACACACATATACACACACCCCATATTCTCTATTTCCCATCCTTTTTTAAAGTGGTTCTAAAGTTTACTTTTTTTTACCTTAATGCATTCCCTGTATTATGGTATAAAATGTTTTTGACACTAGCGAGACATTACATATCCAACAATCATTCTAGGGTCAATATTCACTGTTAACTCTAAACTGATGACCTGTAGAGCTTTTGAAGCATTGCTTATGGAAAATAAAGAGAAAAATTTACTTTATTGTACTTTTTAATGAAATTGATAAATTGTTGCACAAATATTGTGTGACTTAAAAATTGCAATTACCACTGTTATAGTCTTCATGGTCTCTGCTTTCTGAAAACTTTTGACTGGGGTTTTAAACAAATCTTCAGGCCTTAAAAGATGTTTTTATGTGTGTGTAAGGCTACGTTTACACTAGCGTTGTGTGCAGGCGGCAGAGAGGTGTTTGGGAAGCGTTTTTACCGCTTCCCAAACGCCTCGGACAATTCTGCACATTGCAGCACATGGTGCTGTTCTAACAGGAGCGTTAGCGTCGTGGCAAAACGGACGCCTCTGGTTGAGTCAGGAGGCGTTGAAGCCTCCTATTCTAGTCTATTGAGCCGCACCGCAAACGACCGGCGTTTGCGACACGGTTGCGGAGCGGTAACACCATTTAAACTTCATTATAGGCGTTTGTGGGGCGTTTTTAACGCTCGGTAAACGCCTAGCAACCGGCGCTAAACCGTGCATGCAGGGTTTGCCGAGCGTTAAAAAAGCTCCGCAAATGCCGGACTAAGGCTACGTTCACACTAGCCTTGTGTGCAGGCGGCAGAGAGGCGTTTGGGAAGCGTTTTTACCGCTTCCCAAACGCCTCTGACAACTCTGCACATTACAGCACATGATGCTGTTCTAACGGGAGCGTTTGCGTCGTGGCAAAACGGACGCCTCTGGTTGAGTCAGGAGGCTTTGAAGCCTCCTATTCTCGTCTATGGTGCCGCTCCGCAAACGCCGGCCGGGCGACGCGGTTGCGGGGCGTTTGCGGAGCGGTAACACCACTCAAATGCATTATAGGCGTTTGTGGGGCGTTATTAACGCTCGGCAAACGCCTAGCAACCGCCGCTAGGCCGCGCATGCGGCGTTTGCGGAGCGTTTGCCGAGCGTTAAAAACGCTCCGCAAACACCGGACCAACGCTTGCCAAACGCTATAGGGGCGTTTGGCAAGCGTTGGCAAAACAGCCTAGTGTGAACGAGCCCTTACACTTGCCAAATGCTATAGGGGCGTTTGGCAAGCGTTGGTAAAACAGTCAAGTGTGAACGAGCCCTAAAATATGTAAAAATGACCGTCAGTGAAAAGTTGATGGAAACAATGAATATACCATAGGAAGAATTTTGTTTTATTTGTGAAACAAATGAAAATTAAAAATTGGCTGAGAAATCCAGCCAGAGTTGATAAAGCGGATCTTTGCCCTATAACTGGACTTGGCTCCTCTCCATTAGCTCTCCCACTGTACATATATAGGGTGGGTTTTTTTTTTTTGTTTCTTTAAATTTCTTTTTACCACTTAAAGACCAAGCTTTTTTGGCACTTTGTTTACATGTATCAATTAGTATTTTTGCTAGAAAAATTCTTAGAGCCTCCAAACATATTTTCTTAAATAGGAGGCCCTGGAGAATAAGCAGCGGCTATAAAAAAAAAAAAAATTAAAAAATTAAAAAAAAACCAAACTATTTTTTGGAAAAAAAATACATGAACACCTTGGGACACTCGCCATTATCACTGGGCGTCATATGACGTCCTGTCAAAACTAGCTGTTCACACAGCCGCGGGACACAGCTGTTACCACTGTCATGTGACCGCTGTGACCAATCACAGCAGATCACATGTCAACTGTATACAATGGATGGCTTCCTGTCATGCCATCCATTCTGTACAATTATGTTGTTAGCGGTGACTGGTCAAAGCAGTCACATGATACAGCCGGCCATTCACAGGCTATCTGTATCATGTGATCAGCTTTGCCCAATCACAGCTAATCACAACAAAAGACTGAATGAATAAGTTTCATTCAGTAACAATGATTGCAAATATCAATGTGTTAAAAAAAAAAAAAAATCCTGATCACTTGCTCAGAGTAGTTCAGTGTTACTATGGTAACATTGTATTGCTTTGGTCACAGTGTGCTGAAAAATAAAATAGTAAAAAAAAAACAAAAACCCAAACATTTGAAAAAAAAAAATACAAATTCAATTATTATTTTCACCAAAGAAATGTAGCAGAATACACTTTGACCTAAATTTATGAAGAAATGTTATTAATTTGCAAAATTTTATAACCTGAAACAAAGAAAAGTGCATTTTTTTTCCCAAAAGTTTCAGGTGTTCGTTTTATTTAGCAAAAAATGAAAAACTCAGTGGTAATTAAATACCACCAAAAGAAAGCTCTATTTGTGTGAAAAAAAATGATAAAAATTTCATATGGCTGCAGTGTTGTATGACCGCGCAATTGTCAGTGCGACAGCGCTGAAAGCTGAAAATTGGCCTGGGCAGGAAGGGGGTATAAGTACGCGGTATTGAAGTGGTTAAAATGTTAATGCAAAAAAAACAAAAAGGAGAAAAAAAAAAATACATAACACAATTTTTTGTAAATCTAAAATTTTACTATCCACAGGTGATGGTTTAAAAGCCTTTGCAGGTTTCCACTTTAGATTTATAGAGGAGGTCTGATAGTAGAAGTACTGCCCAAAGAACTGACGTTCATGGTGATACCTCACATGCGTGTGACAATAAACATGTGCGTTCACCATTGCGCAAAAGCACAGAGGAACTTTAAAATTTCTTCCTTATTTTTATAATTTCATGTTATTTTGTTTATCACTTTTATTGCTGTAACAAGGAATGTAAACATGCATGTGACAGCAATAGGCATGCGACAGGTATTCTTCAACAAGACCCAAAATCCCTCCTCTGCCCTTAAAAGCATCTGATCACACCAAGATTGGTATGATAACATTCTTTTCATTTTAAAAACCGGCGTCAATTATATCCAAGTAAACCGGAAGTGATGCAAGGTTATTGCTTCCAGTTCCCTACATCAGAGTCGAATGGAGCGGTTCTACTCTATAATCAGCCAGTGAAAGCGCCGCCTAAGCGATTGGGTGTCCCAGTGGGACGGGACATCCCGTTAAAGCCTTGTTAGCCACTTGGAGTGCAAGTACAAGAGCCGACCGCTGGCTCTAAGAAACTGTACTGGGATGATGCCTGCAGTTGTGGGGATCATACTAGCACAGTGGTCGGTAAGCCGCAGCTCGCGAGCCACATGCAGCTCTTTACAAACTTTAATGCGGCTCTTCTGTGTGCCGGGCGCCCGCTCCCCTCCCTCCTCTCGGGCGGCCGCCCCAAAAGTCAGGACTCCGCAGCTAGCCCAGCAACGGGCAAAGTATGGCCCGGCGGACCTTTTAATCCGGCAAGCGGAGCGTGGCAAATATTGGCTGTCAGGATGTAGGCGGGGCAGCGTGACGAACTCCTCTCCTCTCACAGTCCGCCCTGAAGACCGGAACGGCGCGGGAACACGGCGAGAGGAACGCGCGGAGCAAAGGTAAATGAATTGACACAATATGGGGAATGAATTACTATAGGGGGGATGAATTACTATAGGGGGGATGAATTTTCAGTTTTAAAAATGTGGCTCTCAAAATAAATTTCAATCGTGGTTTTGGCGAGATTTGGCTCAGTTGAAAAAAAAGGTTGCCCACCACTGTACTAGCATAACCACCTGAAGTCCAGGGGCATAAGGTTAAAGCAGAGTTCCACTCACTCTGTAAAAAAATAAAAGTCAGCAGCTACAAAAACTGTAGCTGCTGACTTTTAAAAAACAGCCACTTACCTGCCCCACGATCCCACGTTTCCGCCGCTGCATCCTGTTTCACCGGCTGTCCTGTATTCCAGACGCCAGCATCTTCAGTGTGGGCACTCGGCTGTGACAGCTTGCGGCTTCACAGCCAGGTGCCCACTGCGCATGCGTGAGTAGCACTGCGCTTCCTGAATGGCCCCGTCATCTTCTGGGACCTGTCACATGTCCCACAAGACTTCGGAAACGGAAGTTGTCCTCCTACCCTCCCCGTTTGCCTAGGCAGCAGAAGTGGGAGCAGGTACCTCTCAAATTCGGGTACCCGCCCCCCCCTCCTGAAAAGGTGCCAATCCTTAATAGGGAGCGTGGGATTAATATTTAAAGTGGAACTTCCCCTTTTGGGTGGAACTCCGCTTTAAGAATTAGTTTCAGGCTGCCCCCTCATCATTTGCCTAGGTGAATGACATCAGTGCTCTCTGCGATGTGACGTTGACATCCCAAGAAGAAAGGCGAGCCCTGCATATCAATCTATTCACTAACAGAGGAGGTCCTAGCAGCGTATCATGGAAAGGCCACAACAGAACCAGAAGCACTGGTGTAGCTTTCCAATGATGTCACAGAGAAACATGGTGACGTGAGCCCTTTAGGCAACTGCTTAGCGGAGGATCTCTGCAGGACAACATTGGATCCACTATGTGTGTATCTGAAGTGTGCACAGCCCAGCATCAGGTATGCGGGACAAGAGAAAAAAAAAAATGGGGGGGGTTGAAATTCCTCTCCACCTCTGTAGATCTTTGTTCCCCGCTATCTGTAATATACAGCCCCCTATGTTAGGGAGGAGAGAGGGAGGTGTTGTGTAGTCCTAACACTCCTCTCCTAGGGTGATAAAACTGCTCCCTCCTGCTAGGACAGGATGGTTGTCACCATAAGACAGGAAGTGTGTTCCTGGCAGGTTCACTAGGTAAAATAAAAGACGGGAAAAAAAAAACTAAACGCAAACGAATGCAGCCACCAAATCTAAGGAAGGGCAAGCTGCAATAAAGTCAGTCTTTGGTCTAGATATGCATAGAAAGAGGCAAAACCACCAGGATCTAGGGACTGTGAAAAGAAACTGTGTTGCCCATGGCAACGAATCACCATCAACCTGCCTTTCTACGTGTGCTGGGGAGACCTGTCCAACCTGGCCTGACCTCACACAAGAGAACATGGCAGGCTCGCTCTGTCCCTTTCCCTTGTACAGTCATCACTCCACAGATCATTCTGCAGAGGACTACAGCTCCTTCTAAACAATAGAGACCCGGATGAGCTGTGTGAGGCGCCATGCCCCATCCTCCGGTCCATCATCTCTCCCTCCTTTCCAGACAATCTCGTTTCCGGACTAACCGACCAATCACACCGGGCAGACCGTGGCCTCCACCAATGAGCGGACCCGAGGCGGGGAGAGAGCGGCCTGTGACCGGTACACACGGCAGTCCTCAGAGCCCCGCTCACTGAGCCTACAGGAAACACGGCGCCGCTCTACACACAGACCAAACCGCACTCACCGAGCAGCTCCCCTCACAGCTCACTCACCTGGCAGTCAGGGCGGGCACAACAGGCGTTGAAGGCCGCACTACGAAGCTAAATCAAAGTACGCGCGTCCAAGGGAGCCTTCCGTTACCGTGTTACCAGCGCCACGGGAGACGAGGGGGGAGGGGCCGGCGGGAACCGAAACAAGATGGCGGAAGCAGGAGGAGGGTATTACCGCTGCTAGAGGAAGTACGCATGCGCTTCATGTTCTGGGCCCACCCAACATGCAAGGAAAGCGTAACCAATAGGAAGGCGAGGGGCGGTGTTAGACAGCCAGAGGTCATATTTCCACAGCAGTGCGGCCTATAGGGTTTGATTTGATCCGGAGAGAGGGCGCCTGAATCGGAGGTGGCTTCATTCATACTGCTGGAACCTGGCGCAGGAAGTGATGGAGGAGTAGAAACCGACTAGACAGCAAAACCAATTAGGAAATGTGCACTTGGAATCTAATTGTGATCAAAGTGTATGTATAACCAACACATATTTAAAATGGATTTAGGGCTGGTTCACACCAAATGCAGTCTATGATTGCCACCTCATCCCTTTAAAACCAAACACATTAATGGCACAGGTTCTGAGGCTAAATTAATACAGACAAGGCACTAGGTCAGTTTAATTGCCACCTTAAACAGCCACAGAGCCTGTGTAATTAATACCGGGCTAGACAAATCCCAGGTCACAATGGTGACTAGAAATTGTGTCCTGGTGCCAGGGTTTACACATATTGCCTCCCATAGACTTCAATGGAAAGTCTTGCCCCATAGACTTCAATGGCAAGTCTTGCCCCATAGACTTCAACGGCAAGTCTTGCCCCATAGACTTCTACGGGAAGTTGCCTCCCATAGACTTCTACGGGAAGTTGCCTCCCATAGACTTCTACGGGAAGTTGCCTCCCATAGACTTCTACGGGAAGCTGCCTCCCATAGACTTCTACGGGAAGCTGCCTCCCATAGACTTCTACGGGAAGCTGCCTCCCATAGACTTCTACGGGAAGCTGCCTCCCATAGACTTCTACGGGAAGCTGCCTCCCATAGACTTCTACGGGAAGCTGCCTCCCATAGACTTCTACGGGAAGCTGCCTCCCATAGACTTCTACGGGAAGCTGCCTCCCATAGACTTCTACGGGAAGCTGCCTCCCATAGACTTCTACGGGAAGCTGCCTCCCATAGACTTCTACGGGAAGCTGCCTCCCATAGACTTCTACGGGAAGCTGCCTCCCATAGACTTCTACGGGAAGTTGCCTCCCATAGACTTCTACGGGAAGCTGCCTCCCTTAGACTTTTACGGGAAGTTGCCTCCCATAGACCTCTATGGGAAGTTGCCTCCCATAGACTTCAACGCGAAAATGCCTCCCATGGGCTTCAACGGGAAGTTGCCCCCCATGGGCTTCAACGGGCAGTTGCCCCCCATGGGCTTCAACGGGAAGATGCCCCCCATGGGCTTCATTGGGAAGTTGCCCCCCATGGGCTTCAACGGGAAGATGCCCCCCATGGGCTTCAACGGGAAGATGCCCCCCATGGGCTTCAACGGGAAGTTGCCCCCCATGGGCTTCAACGGGAAGATGCCCCTCATGGGCCTCAACGGGAAGTTGCCTCCCATGGGCTTCAACGGGAAGTTGCCCCCCATGGGCTTCAACGGGAAGTTGCCCCCCATGGGCTTCAACGGGAAGTTGCCCCCCATGGGCTTCAACGGGAAGTTGCCCCCCATGGGCTTCAACGGGAAGATGCCGTGTGGCAAATTGCATCGCGCGACGTCCCGGACACTGAAAACCCATGCTAAAAAACAAAAAAACCGATGCTGCTTCCTAACTTTTTTTTTAGCTGGCTCCTAGTTTGAAAGCAAATTTGTCAAGCCCTGAATTCATGTGTGCTCCGCTTTACAGGGATAAGGCAGGCCATAGACGGGCCGTTTATCGGTCGATAAACGAAAAATCGGTCGGCCCCGTTGCCGATGCTGCCACCCATGTGGATTTTCCAGCATGACCTATAAAAATAAATGAGATCCGCGAAAAACAGCCGACAGGCTGGCCCCACTAACGGCGTGATTATCGGCCAATTTTTCATGCGGACGAAAATACGGCTGATAAACGACCCGTCTACGGCCTGCATATGGTGGCAACGTTATGCAGTCCAATGAATTTTTTTTTATCTTCAAAAAGGCATGGGCAGTAGAATATATGGATTCTAATGGCACAGTTCACATCAGTGCAGTCAGTTCCAGTGCAGAACAAAAAATTTAAAACAAGCTGCATTTTTCCTGCACTGAACTGTACTGGATCGTGGCAGACTGCACTGGAACACACCTTAGCACATAAAAAACACACCTGAACGCACGTGTCATTAGCCCCTTCACATTAGTGCCACTTCTGATGGGAACAGGATCGCACAAGAAGGGAAATCACATTGTTTTGGTGCCCTGCAATTTCTGCGCCATAGACTTCTGTGTTAGACAGGGAACTTCAGTCCCCATTTATTTATTTTTGCTTGTTCTCTAAGCCAGTGTTTCTCAACCTTTTTTCAGTCAAGGCACCCTTTAAAATTATGGACAGTTGTGAGGCACCCCATTCTAAAATAGGGTGCCTCTAGACTGTCCATAATTTTAAAAGGGTGCCCCATTGTACAATGGATTTGATTTAAATCAAACTGATTTAAATCACTAGTCAGTAAGGCTTGATTTAAATCCTAGTTTTCTACATAAAGACTAATTCTTGCTGGTATAACTTTAATATGCAAATAGATGAAGATTTTTAGAATAACAACTTTTCATATTAGTTTTTTTATCCCCAGTTTAATAGGTTAATCATTCGTATTTGGACAACTTTTCTGTTGTACTTAGGAAGGAGAAAAATAATCATTACCTTAATAATAACAATTTAAATAGATTTATTCAACTGAAACAATAACATTCCAGCATATGTTATTTGCTTAAACAAACATCCATGTTTGTTAACTAATTTGGCTAAACAAAATATATATATTTTAAGAAACTTAGACTGTCAGCCCCTTCCTCCTCACACTTAGTTACACTTTCTTCTTGTGCAGATCTATTCCACTCCAAACAATCAGAAAAATATTGTTTCTATTCTATTCACTGAACTTCTTGAAGCTTAGCACTGAAGGGGTTGATTCTGTATTCATAGGTTTGTAGAAGTTAGGATTAAGGTCTTTTTCTTAACTCTGTTCATGTTATAACATTTTTGCTGTGAAGAAGAGGCATGTGATCTCCGCTGAGTCAAATTCAGTTTTGAGAACTGCAAAGTAAACCAAGCATCTGTGATAATATCTTGTAGGCAGAGAAACTGCCCAATAATCTTACAAAAACCTCTGGAAGAGCATGACATTGTGAATGGATTAATGGAATTTATTTACCAAAAAAATTAAACATATACAGCCTTATTCTACATAATTAAAAAACTAATCTTTATTTCATGATGGAATAACCTTTGGATGGTAATATATTTTCCTCAAAAAGCATTTTATTTAAAAAAATCCGATTTAAATTAAAAAAACCTGATTTAAATAAAAAAAATCAGATTTTTTTTTTTTTTAAATCATTTTTATCCACCCTGATTCTAATACTTTTATATAATGCAGCAACATCCACACATGTAGGACACCCAACATTAGAGGGGATTTATTCTTCCAGAGCAAATACTTTTGCACACTGGTACTGAGTAGTATGCCAGTGTTTCTCTTCTCCCTCAGTTATTATCCATCATTGAGCTAATGTGACCCCAGCACTGATGGAGAGGAGCAGGGGAGGGTCAAACTAGGATGCTGTGCAGGCAGCTGACATCCTCCTTATCAACTGATGATGTCATTGGTAGTCAGGACACCAGCAGCTAGTAGGTTGTAATGGTGCACAATGAAAACCTGTGGTTTTGTGTAACTAAAAGGCAGACTTGTCCCACCTGCTGGTTTGTATACAAGTTTTGGGCAATTTTTAGATATTTTTCCAAGGTACCCCTGAAGAAACCCCAAGGGCACTCTGGTTGAGAAAGGCTGCTCTAAGCTGTACTGCTGGCTGTCTTACAATTAAAAAAATTATACACAGCCTGTAAATTCAGTGTTTTCTGCTGCTGTGCTTCAGGTCCTGCACTGAAATCTTGTTTACTGATGTCATCAGAGGGCTGGCCTCTCATCTAGAGTTCATCTGGCCTGCAGATTACGTACCATTTCACTTGTGCAGCACACAAGATTGTCCAGTACATGTGCCGTGTGCCTAAGATTGCCCCAAAGCCAAAGAGGCTTAAGGGCTAGTTCACACTATAGAAACGCGGACAGATGCGTTCCAGATGTATTTTTGCATGACCGTTTTTGGCATGTTTTGGTGCGTTTTTGATGCATTCCAGTTAATTTTTTTCCCCTATCTTTTTCTTCAATTTAAATAGGGACATGTACATTCCAGTGCATTTGTGGGGTGTTCCGGTGTGTTTTTTTTATGCATTTTACTGCGTTCCAGTACAGTTCTGTGCAGAAAAAATGCCTGTTCTACTTTTTTTCCTGCAACTGGAACGCACTGGAACTGCAAGCACTGATGTGAAGTATGACATTGACAACCATATACCCTACTTTCTGTGCGTTTTGTATGCAGAAAAAAAGCAACTGAAACACATGTAATGTGAACTGGCCGTTAAAGAGAAGTAGTGCTTTTTTCCACCCATTTATACTTACCTAGGTGGATGCAGTCCCTTGCTGGATCTAAGTGTGAGAATTCAGCAATCACATGACCATTGATCGCTCAGTTCTCACAGCCGTTCTGAGCAGAGAGTGGTGGCTGTCGCCGCTTTCTGCTCTGTCGCCCCACCCCCCTGCACTCACTGGAGCGCTGGGCTGTGGAGGGGGAAGGGAGCGGCTGGCTGAGGCTCTCTGCGGCTTGCTGAGAGGCTGAGCCAGGTGCCACTTCAGACTCTGAGGTCGATCCCGACTGAATGAGTTGCACTCCTGTGATCCACAGGAGAAGTACAGCCAAAAGAGCTTTGGCTGTACTTCCCCTTTAAGTCTCCTTTAATGCGGTGGGTCGGATCAGATCCATCTGTCAGTTTTTCAGGTGGACCTGGTTGGATGGCCTATTCAGCCCTATGGACAGGCGGGTGTAAACTGCCTTGTGCCTGTTTACACCCACCCACCTCCAGGTCCAATTTGGTCCACTTAAAAAAAAAAAAAAAAAAAATGGAAGGGGATTTGTCCATATAGGTAGATTGGAGGGAAGTTGGGTGTAAATGGACAGCAAAGTCCATTTACTCCCAGCCGACCATAGAGCAAAGTGGGCTCTGTCCATGTCTGTTCTGCATAACTGAGCGGACAATGACCTGTCATTTGCCAGCTCTGCTTTGATCAGCAGGGAACCTAAGCGCCGATCTGCTGATCGGGGCTGAGTCCGCCCAGTCTGATAGGGGCCCTAAGGGCTCATTCACACCATGGTGCAGAGACATCAATTTTTCTACACGGGTTTTGCAAGGGCACAACAAAATCGTTCTCTATGTGCCCTGTTCACATCACAATATTAGTATCACGTGCAGATTTTTTCTGACAGGAATCTGCAGCGTGTATAAAACTAATTGAACCGTGCTTGAAAACCGATGGAAACTGATGTCTCTGCAAGTGAAATATGCTCGAGCTGTTTCTCCACGTATGGTGTGAACAAGGCCTAAGGGAGGGAGAATAAGGCAAAATAGCTGGCACAGGTACTCCAACAAAAGGGAATTGGGGAGAGGAGCAAATGTTAGTTTCTGTATTTGTAACAGGAGGTGGGGGGGGGGGGGGGGGGGGGGTGAAGAATATGTAGTGTGTACAGGGTGAAGGTTCACTTAAAGGGCCAGTTCATACTGGGAATCACACAGGAAAGCACTATGCGCTTTTGTTAATTTAACATGTGATGTGGAGCGATTTGAGCTCATTCATTTTGAATGGGCTGAATTATACTGCACCGCACCAAAAGTCTTTCAAAAATGCACTGCAATCGGGTCGCATGGTACTTCTGTACCATGCGATCCAGAACAGACAAACGGATTGAGTTTGAAGCCTGCATTTAAGTTGTCTTTAACATTGAAACTCTTTCCAGATCACTGCTGCAAAGCATTTTGAGCACAGTGCAGGAAATACGCACAGAATGCGGGTTTCCTGCACCACGTTCTAGTGTAAACTGGACCTTTAGAAAAAATAAACCTTTGCAGCGTGTGAGCTGAATCTCCCAAGCAGGTACACAGACAGAGTTCAATCCCAATCACCTTTCCAATAAAAAAAAAAATAATTTTCCTAAAGATACACTTTGATTTATTGTAAAACAAAAAAAAAATACTTTCAAATGTAAGTTCACCTTTCCAGAAAAAAATTGAAAAGGTAAACTACCACTC
This sequence comes from Staurois parvus, assembly GCF_062004578.1. Classification (NCBI taxonomy): domain Eukaryota; kingdom Metazoa; phylum Chordata; class Amphibia; order Anura; family Ranidae; genus Staurois; species Staurois parvus. The sequence continues at coordinate 5,578,538 of NW_028317941.1, forward strand.
TACATTGTCCCAATCCCTGGTCCTGGCTGTACTCACCTCTGTGAGTGATGAGCTCTCAGTGTCCATGTAGCTAATGCAACGCTTTGGGCACTTTAAATCCCTGCTCTTTTCCCTCTTCTTTCTGCCGCACTTTCAGAACGGATCAGAGCGATTCTGACTTGCTAGCGCTGTCACAGAGCATTGCTCTGATCTGTCCGATAAGCTTGGCCACAAACAACTCATCATCCACATAGGTAAGTACAGCAGGGACTGGGGGTGGGGAGGGTGTGCAGTGTTCACCTTTTCATTGTTTTATGAAAAGGTGAACTAACCCTTCAAAATAATAATCTGAACAATGCTGTTCTGGCAATAAAAACTTTGACTACTTATGTTTCGGAACTTCGTCATGTGTCCATTACTTTGCATCGGACCTTTGTGCTGACACCTAGTGGCATCCTGTGTAACTACAACTTATTACTATTCTGAAGTGGTACAACCCTCTTGAGATCCAGACTATTGCATATTTGAATTAGTTGGTTTAGTCCTTAGCTAGACCCTGTCCTTTCATTTGCTTTAGTTAGTTTTCAGTCTTTATAATGGGCACAAGGGGTAGGAGGTCAGTCATTGCCCATTTACACTTTGATTTGACTGTTGAACATCCATGTATTGGATTTTACAGGAAAAACTATGTTGGATTGGACTGCTGTGTCTTATTGAAGAGTTGAGCTGTCTGCAGAGTGTTTAATTAGCAAATGATCTTACTGACCAAATGGACCAAGGTCCAAGGAGGTATGTCAATGCATCAGTCGGTGCTTGAAGCAGAACAATTTACTTTTCGGCCATCTGAGTCTGGGCACAACTATCGTAGCAATGCAATCTCAGGCAATATCTTTAACAATAAATGCGGCAGGGAGTATTAAATTCTGCATCCTCTGCCACTCAGTGCATTCCCTTCCTCATACCCCTACTTCACCACATGACAGAGATGGTTGAAGGAAGGAATGCAGACATTTGACACTCCTAGAAGTGTCAAATGTTTAAGTCTTTGGTGGGGTCTGCAACGCTGGAACACAGAGGAGTTCCAACTCAGTGCTTTCTATTGCAGGGGAACATTGGTCAGATAAATCAGGGAAAGTGACACAGTTGCTTTAATTAGAATAAATGCAGCCTACTTAGCGACCAGTAAGTGTTGTGATAGTAGGTACTTGGTCAGTAGAATATAACAGAGCACAGAGTGCAGGTGTATGTACATGGTGCCCCTTACATTGCTGGTCAGTGAATGCAAAAAGAAAACCCCATCATTTGTTTTTGTGAGTGTAAAAACAAGCCCTATTTTTGGTGTCATTAAAAATGATTCCATCATTGGTTGGTTGTGGGAACAATTCAACCCTCATCATTAGTGTCAGTATGGGCAAAAGTAAACCCCATTATTAGGTTAGCCATATTGGGCTCAATTCACAAAACGGTTTCTACCACTTTAAGAACTGCGGTAAAATACCTCTTAGCTTTTTTTTTCATTTCCAATTCACTAAAACAATGCAACTAAAATACAGCATAAGCTATTTTATGAAGTAATGTGGTAATTTAGTAGTTATAATTATACAGGATTTATATAGCGCCAACAGTTTGCTCAGCGCTTTACAATATAACGGGAGACAATACAGCAACAATACAGTTCAATACAAGAGGGATTTGAGGGCCCTGCTCCTTGGAGCTTAGAATCTAGGTGTGAAATTATTTGTCATCCTTAACAACCAGTAAAGAACATAGTTGTTAAGGAACGGGCTGCCGGCAGCGTCCTTAACAAGCAGTAAATATCATGGTTGTAAGGAATGGATGGCTGTCATGTCTCTAACAACCATGACTTATCCAATATCAGTGGGCTTTCCCACTGAATGTAAACAAAAAAAAACCTGTATTTCAAAAAACAGCATGGGGTCCCCCCCAAATGCATACCAGGCCCTTTGGGTTTGAAAACCCCTCTCCAAAAAAAAAAAATGATGTGGGGTCCCCCCAAAATCCTTATCAGACCCGTATCCGAGCATACAGCCCGGCAGACCAGGAAAGGGGGGGGGGGGGAATGCTCGCTCAAATCATACCAGGTCCCATGTCCTCAACATGGGGGGGATGCTTTGGGGGAGGGGATGACAACTCTGTAGCCTCCCATCACTAAATAAACTAAGGGGTGGGGCCACCCCTTATGATGCCATTGTTCATGTTGGGTTGACGTCCACCGAAGCAGCGCTCCTTAAAAACCATGATATTTACTTGTTGTTAAGGATGCTGGCGGATTCCAGCTCCTTGACAACCAGCTGAAATAAAATACATTGTGTAAATATCGCATGCCTGAACCACTTTTTATTTACTGCATGCATTTATTTCTTTTAGTGAATTGATGTTAAAGCTGTTTTATGCAGTTTTTACCCCAAAGGGATAGTGAATTGACATTTTCAGCATCACATGCGGTATTTGGGAAAAATGTCAGATCACCTAAATACTTCCTGCGATTTTGCTTTGTGGTATTTAACATGGATGTTGAGCTGGAGCTGAATGGGATGTTCAACTTAGAAGCACTTTAGATCACTTCAGAATAATTTGTAAATGCTTAAAGACTTTTAGAAGCGCCTGTACCAGACCCATGTTGAATCTATGGGCTACAGGAAAAACAGTAAAGGATGCAGTCATAGACCTGCACAGGGCTTCCAGTCAAGTCTAAAAAACAACAGGCAGAGTCCATTTCAAAGTCCATGTGAACGGGGCCTAAAATAGAAGATTCAAGCAGATAAATTTGCTTTGACATCAAAGTTTGAGTGTCTGTAGGCTTCAGTAATAGAAATCCAGCTCTGGTCATAAGGTTTACATAAGTAAATGAAGGTGATGGAAGTTCATCTGCACCCACGTGGCATGGTTGCAGCTGTGATTCCAGAAAGGTATTTAATGCATTTATCTACTTGTAAAAGCTTTCTTTGTGTAGACATTCGAAAGCCCTAAGACTGCTGCTGGCTGCCACAGTCTTGGATGTGCCCTAGCAGACTCAAAGCTGCCATTTAACCCCTTGAAGTCCGGACACTTTCACCCCCTTCCTGTCCAGGCCAATTTTCAGCTTTCAGCTCTGTCACACTTTGAATGACAATTGCGCGGTCATGCAACACTGTACCCATATGAATTTTTTAGCATTTTTTTTGAGACAGATAAAACTTTATTTTGGTGGTATTTATTCACCACTGGGAATTTTATTTTTTTTTGCTATATTAATGAAAGTCAAAACATTTTGAAAAAAAGTGTTTTTTCTTATAAAAGTTTGCAAATAAATAATCTTTCTTCATAAATCTTGAACAAAATTTATTCAGTTATCTTTTTTAGTAAAATAAAAATAACTCAAATTAGTTTATAACCAAAAATTATAATTTTGAAAAAAACATTTTTTTTACATTTTTATTTTTTTTTTTTCTCCTTTTTTTTAAACATACTGTCACCCTAGCAGTACAGTGTACTAGTTGTGGGGGGTTATGAAGATTTTTTTTTTTTTTTTTACACTGATTGCTTTTACAGCCTTTATGAGTGTAAAAGCAATCATTTATCCTTTTCTCTGGCTGCATTCTTGCAGCCATTGAGAAATATGGTGAGAGCTGTGATTGGTCACAGCTTGTCACATTTTACAAGGCTGTTGTGAATAGCCTTGTACCATGTGACCTCTGAGATCATTCACAGATTTCACACATAGTAAGCAATGATGTCAGAAGTGACTTCTTGCTTACTACTCTTCATGTGATCACATGATTGGGACCTCACGCAGAGGTCCCATACAACGATCGGTGTTCCACTGTGTCCGGAGGACACAGCAGGCACCGGATCGCAGTGCTGTGCGCTCCCAGGGAGCTCGCACAAGCAGGGGGCGGGAAGGCTGTTTATAAACGGCCACCCGCCCCTTCACTGCTCCCATCAGGCCATTTATATATGTGGGCCGGACAGGAAGTGGTTAAGTAACACACTATAGCAGGGGTAGGCAACTTTTGAGAGGTGGAGATCTACCTGAAAGAGATCAAAATCACTGGGTTTTATATTATGGAAGCACTATAGTACACTTAAGTGTTTATTTGTAAAATAAATATTTTAAAGAAAAGAAAATAATATATAAAACAAACAGTGTTAACATATCACTTTCCATCACATATCCAAAAAATAACAGGATTATTCCACAGGACAGTGGGCAGAGCCATGCAAATAATTGCTTTACACCAGACTGGGCAGATGCACATTTTGAACTTCTAGTGTGTAGTGCAAATATAGTTTAATAGTTCCAAGAATACAGAGCATTCTGTGAATGGACAAGGGTAGAGGAAAGTGAGGGTGAATGTCAGGATCTCTTCACTATAAGAAAGCTGCAACTTTCAGCCACAGTGGCGGAGGTTTGACACTGTCCACAGCAGGGTGGATTTGATTTAAATCAAACATTTAAATCATGATTTAAATCACTAGTCAGTAAGGCTTGATTTAAATCCTAGTTTTCTACATAGACTAATTCTTGCTGGTATAACTTTAATATGCAAGTAGATGAAGATTTTTAGATTAACAACTTTTCATATTAGTTTTTTTATCCCCAGTTTAATAGGTTAATCATTCGTATCTGGACAACTTTTCTGTTGTACTTAGGAAGGAGAAAAATAATCATTACCTTAATAATAACAATTTAAATAGATTTATTCAACTGAAACAATAACATTCCAGCATATGTTATTTGCTTAAACAAACATCCATGTTTGTTAACTAATTTGGCTAAACAAAATATATATATTTTAAGAAACTTAGACTGTCAGCCCCTTCCTCCTCACACTTAGTTTCACTTTCTTCTTGTGCAGATCTATTCCACTCCAAACAATCAGAAAAATATTGTTTCTATTCTATTCACTGAACTTCTTGAAGCTTAGCACTGAAGGGGTTGATTCTGTATTCATAGGTTTGTAGAAGTTAGGATTAAGGTCTTTTTCTTAACTCTGTTCATGTTATAACATTTTTGCTGTGAAGAAGAGGCATGTGATCTCCGCTGAGTCAAATTCAGTTTTGAGAACTGCAAAAGTAAACCAAGAATCTGTGATAATATCTTGTAGGCAGAGAAACTGCCCAATAATCTTACAAAAACCTCTGGAAGAGCATGACATTGTGAATGGATTAATGGAATTTATTTACCAAAAAAATTAAACATATACAGCCTTATTCTACATAATTAAAAAACTAATCTTTATTTCATGATGGCATAACCTTTGGATGGTAATATATTTTCCTCAAAAAGCATTTTATTTAAAAAAATCTGATTTAAATAAAAAAAATCCGATTTAAATAAAAAAAATCCGATTTTTTTTTTTTTTTTTTTTTTTTTTTAAATCATTGATTTTTATCCACCCTGGTCCACAGTATCAAGCATTTTTAGCAAGGATTTTTACAGTTCACAGCAGCCATTCAGACCTATGATAACCTATCAATAGAAGTATCTTATTTGTACACAGCAAAAGTCAGGAAAAAAAGGGATCTGGAGCTCTGCTTTAAATTTCTTCTAAAAAAATAATAAAGCACTGATTGATGTATATTTGTAGTGTGAGATCATCTAAGGCACTGCTAGTGGTGATGTCATTACTCTGCTTATCACTGTTTTTTTTTCTGGAGAGAAAGTTGTACTTTAAAAAAACTCTTTGCTACTGCTTCATTCATTTTGTAGATTTGTGGTTTCTCCCCCTCTCCTGCTGCATGTTGATGATACCCTTCCACCAGTAATCAAATCACAAGTCATCAGGGTAGAGCTCTGACAGGAGGAATTAAAGCCCTGTCTCTAATAATACTGCTGCTCCTGCACAGAGATACAGTAGGGTGGATTTACTAAAGGCAAATGGACTGTGCACTTTGCAAATGCAGTTGTTCCAGAGCTGAAAGGAGGTGCAACTTCAGTTTGCAAAGAATACCCAATTACATGCAAAGAAAATAAAAAAAACACATTTTTGCTTTCACAAAATTGGATGATGGAAGCTCCAGAGCTTCCTCTCATTTGTTAAGCTCTGGAGCAACTACACTTACATAGTACTACTGTACTTGCAAAGTCTTTTTGCCTTTAAAATCTAATCCAATGCAGAACAAGGCATGGTCAGAAATGGAAGAAAAATTAGCTGCAGGGAGACCACAGACAATATTTATGACTAGTCTTTTGCCCCCTGATTGCCATTTTTTGGCACAGTCTTCTTAGGTCAGGTCCTTTTTAAGGCATTAAAACATTTTTCTCTCTCCTGATGCTCTGAATTTATCTCTTTTATTTACAATTTACTGAGTGCACAGAGTACAGCTATTGCTATATTTCCAGCGCTCTGATAGGACTGTGGCTGCTTTTTCACATGGCAGCCATTCTGCCTGCCCCTGCTCTGTTGTCCAATTACAGAAGGCTTTCACATAATACAAAAGTGTTCTGTGATTGGACAAGAGGAGGGGCCCAAGGGCCCAAAAAAGTGGCAGCACCTGACCCTGCAGCAGCTAAGATCCGAAGTAGAGCTAGAAGTATAGCTCATAACAGACAGTGCCTAAATACTCATGGTCGCGGCATCTACAGTAAGTATATCCTGCACTGAGACAGCAGTTGTATTGACATGTACACACCAAGAAGATGGCGCAGACTGGTAGGCATATAACTACTATAAGGTGAGGGGTTAAACAGAGTCCATGTATGGTGTAGGGCAACCAATTACAGGCCTCAAAGCAGTTGCACTAGGTGGTCAGGGCATACTGGGTAGCTTTTTTCTTATTTTTTTTTAGATAGAAGAGTCGACACAGTAGGTGTCTCAAGAGAAGAGAAAGTAGGGAGCTTCAGTGGGGACAACAGCTCAAGAAACCCATTTCCCATAGAGACTTGCACTCCATTTAAGAGTAGGTCAAATAATCATCTGAGAAATAAAACAAATCCCAATATAGCCACCATTTGTTGTGTTCATTTGCTTGTCCCTGACAGTAGCAGTCAGGTGTTCCATCTGTTGAATATCGCTCACTCTGTCAAATCAGTGCAACAACGTAGGTGGACATAGTAGTTTCCACATGCTAGGAATGCATGCCCTGGCAGCATTCAGAAGATGGTTCAACAAGGACTTATGAAAGCCATAGACAGGTCGAAAACTGGCCGTTTAAAAAAAAAAAAAAAATTGGTCGTTCAATAGGCCGACGTTACCACCAATGGTAAAAAAAAAAATCAGCCGATTTTCGTCCCATCTACGGCCGGCATTTAATTACTTCTGTCCCTGCAGAGAGCTCTGCTATTATATTTGACATGAAAAAGTATTGCGGTTGCAACAATGTATCCATTTCGGATACAGATGTTTTTATTCGGATACAAATAGATACATTGTTGCAACCGCAATACTTTTTCATGTCTATAATAGCGAACTGGAATTCTTTTTTTTCTTCCAGGTCAGGGCTCATGCTCAGATTTTTTATCGGTAAAATGATCGGCCGATTTGCCCATCATTTCCGGGAAAATCGTCCGGTTTTTTTCGACCCGTCTATAGCCTGCATTACGGTATCTCTTACTGCACATAGAAGTTAATAGCACTGTAGCTGGGTTGTCAAAAAGAGAAATGTCCATAATTTTAGGAACAATCTGCAGGACCTGTTGCCAAAAAAGGGTGGAGCTTGGGACAGCCCTAGAAGATATGGAGTAGTTGCCAGTCTGGGAACTGCATCGCCAGCATAAGGGGCTGTGTCCGCCTCAAGGTTTTTACCTTCATGTAAACCCCCCCCAAAACTTACCTGGGCCCCATCACAATCCAGCAATGTGCATGAGAGCCTCAGCTCTCTGGGTACTCTCCCTCCTCATTGGCTGAAACAGCAACAGGGAGCCATTGGCTCCCTCTGCTGTCAATCACAGCCAATGAGGAGAGACAGGGGGCGGGGCTGCTTGCTCTATGGCCACTTGGCAGGATGGAGGGGCCAGGAGCACCAACAAGAGACCTGAGAAGAGGAGAATCAGGGTTGATCTGTGCAAAACCACTGCACAGAGCAGTTAGTGTAACATGTTTTTTTGTTTTGTGTTTTTTTTGTTTTTTTTTTTAATAAATTGCCTTTAATATCACTTTAACCAATAGTAACCTGGTACATTTATAAAAAAATGTCAGAATTCCTGGAGTTCAGCTTTAATTACAATTAATGAAATGTAGCATATATAATGATTTGATAGCAGAACTTTTGTAAAAAGCCTTAAAGATTGCTTCTGCAGTTATGCAAGTAATGCCAAAGCATTTAAAACAATTCTTTTACTAGCTTTATCAGGTCTGCATCCCGACAGTTTAGCTTTTGTGCTAATTATCCCATTCTGTTGCAGATGCATCCCTTATGCCACCTAATTGCAGCTTAGGGAGAGTAGACCGTTTTTGTTTTTTTTATAGGCAGTGTTTGCTGCATTTTAGACCTGACGCTGGCAGAAAAAAAAAAGACTGTAATCAGAGTAGATTTTCAAAACTGTGACATCTGTCTGTATTCTCCAGCTTTTTTTTTATAAACAAAATCAAGAAAATGCAGCTGTTCTACTAACACAAGTTTACCAGAGCTGTAAAATAGTCACATAGCAGGCACTGTTATCATACAAATACCTTTACTGGGACATTTGGAGTCCTACACATACTTCAATGGGTGATATAGGGAGAACAGATATTCACCATATGGAGCCTCCTTTATTTTAATTTAAAAAAAATGATCATTTAACATGGAGTACATCCATTCCAGGTTGTTGAAAGGGTGTTCTAATTAGAAAGCCCAACACTGTCTGTTCAATTGTTAATTACTTTAGTCTTACTGAAAATCCATACAAGCCCTTATGTGTATTCAGCTGTGCATGTATTGAATTCACCAGACTAGCAGGAGATGCATATAAGCTATTCACAGCATAGTAGTAAATCAGCATAACATTTTAAGTTAAAGGGGAAGAAAAGAAAAGTCTAAATAATATATATATAATTTATTTGTTTTGGTTGAATGCTCCCTTGCACAGAATTGCAGGATTATGTGACTAAAAATAGGTAAAAGCCTAAGCCCTATAGGTAAGCACAGAGATTTGGAAAAAAAATGCAACAATGCATAGAAATGTTGGTTGTTGTTAATGAGCCCTTAATCAGGGATGATCAGATAAACCAGTGTTTAACATTTATATATACTATTGGAATAGGGGGTGCACTGAATATAGATGATAGCATGAGGTGACTTTAGCGCACATTGATATTGCTTAGTTTTGTGTTTTTACCTTTTCTCTCAAAAGATGCAGCAGTGTTTTACAAACAGACAGCTGTACTTTGAGCATCTCACTCATTTGCGGGGCCTACCCAAACAAACACTATCCCCACTCCAGTCGATCCTAAACTCAGCGGCTAGACTCATCCACCTTACCAAGCGCTCCACATCTGCCTCCCCCCTCTGCCAATCCCTTCATTGGCTCCCGATTGCCCAACGCATCAAGTTCAAGCTGCTAACCCTGACCTACAAGGCCATTCACAATGTCGCCCCCGAACTACATAACTGACCTGATACCCAGATACTACCCTACCCGTGCCCTCCGCTCCTCACAGGACCTCCTGCTCTCTAGCTCCCTGGTCTCCTCCTCCCACGCCCGATTGCAGGACATCTCTAGGACTTCCCCCATCCTCTGGAACTCCCTACCCCAATCCATCCAACCTCGCCTAACACCTGACCTCACCTAACAACTAACCTTCTCCACTCCACCCACCACTCCATCCCCCACAGCCATCTCCTCCTGTGCCACCTTCCCCTCCCTCCTAGATTGTAAGCTCGAAAGAGCAGGGCCCTCGAACCCCTCGTGTAGTGTATTGTTGCTGTCTTGTCTCATGTTATGTCCCTCTTGCTACTGTACAGCGCTGAGCATACCCTTTGGCGCTATATAAATACTGTATAATAATAATAATTTACAGTTAGGTCCATATATATTTGGACGCAGGCACAATTTTAGATTTTTTCAGGTATTTACCAAAACATATTCAAGCTATAGTTATAGTTATATAATGGTTATGGGCTGAAAGTGCGCACTCTTGGGTTTAATTTGAGTGTACATCCAAATTGGAGGAATTACAGCTCTTAAGAGTAGCCATCCCCACTTTTTTTCAAGGGACCAAAAGTAATTGGACAATTTGAAGCAAAAGCTGTTTCATGGCCAGTTGTGGGCTACTCCTTCCTTATTTCTTCATCAATTAAGCAGGTAAAAGATCTGGAGTTGATTCTAAGTGTGGTATTTGCGTTTGGAATCTATTGCTGTGAACCTACATCATGCGTACAAAGAAGCTGTCCATGCAAGTGAAACAGGCCATTGTAAGGCTTCAAAAACAAAACAAATCCATCAGAGATAGCAGCAACATTAGGAGTGGCCAAATCAACAGTTTGGTGTGTTCTGAGGAAAAAAGAATGCACTGGTGAGCTCAGCAACATAAAAAAAGCATGGACATCCACGGAAGACAACAGTGGTGGATGATCACAGGATCCTCTCTATGAAAGAGAAAGAAAAATACATTCACAACATCCAGAAAAGTGAAGGACACTCTCCAGAAGGTGGGTGTATCATTGTCAAAGTCTACAATCAAGAGAAGACTTCATGAGAGCAAATACAGAGGGTTCACCACAAGGTGCAACCCATTCATAAGCCTGAAAAATAGAAAAGCCAGACCAGTAATGGAAAAGCATTCTTTGGATGGATGAAACTAAGATTAATCTGTACCAGAATGACAGGAAGAAAAAAGCATGGAAAAGGCTAGGAACAGCTCATGATCCAAAGCACACAACGTCATCTGTAAAACATGGTGGAGGTAGGGTGATGGGGCGTGCATGGCTTTCAGTGGCACTGGGTCATTGGTGTTTATTGATAATGTGACAGAAGATAGAAGTAGCCGGATTAATTTTGCAGTGTTTACAGATATACTGTCAGCCCAGATTCAGCCAAATGCAGCAAAGTTGATTGGACAGCTCTTCACAGTACAGATGGACAGTGATTCAAAACACACTGCAAAAGCAACCCAGAAGCTTTTGAAGGAAAAGAAGTGGAATATTCTGCAATGGCCGAGTCATTCACCTGATTTCAACCCAACTGAGCATGTATTTCACTTGCTGAAGGCAAAACTAATGCCAGAAAGACCCACAAAGAACCAGACTTAGACTGGGAGGGAATATTGGCATCGATTAACACAAAAATCAAACCTATGTGGCTTACAGCCAAAGGTTAAAACTATAAATAATAAGAAAAGAGCTTTTATTAAATATAAAAATGAAAGAACACTATCATCGTTTAAATATTACAATATTAATAGTAAAAAGGTCCGGTCTGAGCATATAGGCCCTTTACAAAATAATCTAGAGTGGGTGATTGGGGACAAAGAGAAGGCAAATTTATTTAATACCTTCTTCAGCTCTTGTCCATAATGGGCATGGTATTGACACATTGGCTCACAATTGATCTGATCCAGAAATATTTAGACAGAATAATGCAGGCCATAGACGGGTCGAAAATCGGCCGATTTTTCTTTTAAAAAAACGAAAGATCGGTCGTTCAAGCGGCCGACGTTACCAGCAACGGTAAAAAATCAGCCGATTTTCATCCCGTCTACAGCCGGCAAAAAGTGTCCCTGCAGAGAGCTCCAATATTTGTTCTGACAGTTCCTTGACATTTATAGCGGTTGCAACAATGTATCTATTTGTATCCATTTAGGATACAGATGTTTTTATTCGGAAACAAATAAATACATTGTTGCAACCGCTATAAATGTCAAGGAACTGTCAGAAGAAATAGCGGAGCTCTCTGCAGGGACACTTTTTGCAAGACTGGAATTCCTCTTCTTCATCCTCTTCTTCATCCTCTTCTTCTTCTTCATCCTCTTCTTCACCTTCCTCTTCTTCTTCTTCATCCTCTTCTTCATCCTCTTCTTCTTCTTTTTCATCCTTCTTCTTCTTCTTCATCCTCTTCTTCTTCATCCTCTTCTTCTTCATCTTCTTCTTCTTCATCCTCTTCTGCTTCATCATCCTCTTCTTCTTCATCCTCTTCTTCATCTTCTTCATCTTCCTCTTCTTCACCTTCCTCTTCATCCTCTTCATCCTCTTCTACTTCTTTATCCTCTTCTACTTCTTCATCCTCTTCTTCTTCTTCTTCATCTTCTTCTACTTCTTCATCCTCTTCTTCTTCTTCATCCTCTTCTTCTTCATCCTCTTCTTCTTCTTCATCCTCTTCTTCATCTTCCTCTTCTTCACCTTACTCTTCATCCTCTTCTTCCTCTTCCTCTTCTTCATCCTCTTCTTCTTCTTCCTCTTCCTCTTCTTCATCCTCTTCTTCTTCTTCCTCTTCCTCTTCTTCTTCCTCTTCTTCTTCCTCTTCCTCTTCTTCTTCTTCATCCTCTTCTTATACTTCATCCTCTTCTTCTACTTCATCCTCTTCTTCTACTTCATCCTCTTCTTCTACTTCATCCTCTTCTTCTTCTTAATCCTCTTCTTCTTCTTCTTCCTCTTCTTCCTCTTCCTCTTCCTCTTCATCTTCCTCTTCATCTTCATCCTCTTCTTCTTCTTCATCCTCTTCTTCTTCATCATCCTCTTCTTCATCATCCTCTTCCTCTTCTTCTTCTTCCTCTTCCTCTTCCTCTTCCTCCTCCTCCTCCTCTTCCTCCTCCTCCTCTTCCTCCTCCTCCTCCTCCTCTTCCTCCTCCTCCTCTTCCTCCTTTTCCTCCTCCTCTTCATCCTCTTCCTCCTCCTCTTCATCCTCTTCCTCCTCCTCTTCATCCTCTTCCTCCTCCTCTTCATCCTCTTCCTCCTCCTCTTCCTCCCTCCTCCTCTTCCTCCCTCCTCCTCTTCATCCTCTTCCTCCTCCTCTTCATCCTCTTCATCCTCTTCCTCCTCCTCTTCATCCTCTTCCTCCTCCTCTTCTTCATCCTCTTCCTCCTCCTCTTCTTCATCCTCTTCTTCTTCTTCATCCTCTTCTTCTTCCTCTTCTTCTTCCTTCTTTTTGTCTTCCTTTTGCAGGTCACTGCTCATGCGCATATTTTTTTATCGGTAAAATATCGGCCGATTTGCCCATCATTGCTGCGAAAATCGGCCGATTTTTTCCAACTTTACCGATAAAAAAAATCTGCCAAAATACCGAAAAACGGCCACTAACGATCCGAAAATCGGCCGATTTTATTTTCGGCTGAAAAATCGGCCGATTTTTGACCCATCTATGGCCTGCATAAAGGTGCATAAAGCACCAGGACCGGATGGCATACACCCACGCGTCCTTGACCTCTCCCGCCTGCCATATAAGGTATTGACCGGCGCAAACAAAGGGGTTCTCTCATTCTGGAAGGATGTCATGTGACGTCCTCCCCCTCTAACCACGCATGCACGGCTCCAGGAGCGTGCAGCGTGGCGATCGGTGGTGCGCTGTGTCCCTTGGACACACCGGATCAACAGAAAGAGCCGAAGATGTTGGCTTGGTCATGTGATCAGCTGTGTCCAATCACAGCTGATTGCATGTAAATAGGGAAATGCCAGTTATCAGCATTTCTCTCCTCACGAGCTGTCACGCTGACAGCTCAAGAGGAGAGCCGGTAATCGGCATTCCTCAGAGGGGACATCTACACTGATCATCAGGACACTGATGATCAGTGTAGCCCCAGCAGTGTTACCTGTCAGTGCCCATCAATGCCAGCTGTTGGTGCCCATCAGTGCCTCATCAATGCCACATCAGTGCCCATCTGAGCTGCCTTTCAGTGTCGCCTATCAGTTCGCATCAGTGCTGCCTAGCAGTGCCATATGAGTACTGCCTGTCAATACCCATCAGTGCCACCTACTAGTGCCTCCTCATCAGTGCAGCCTATCTGCCCATCACTGCAGCCTCATTAGCGCACATCAGTGAAGTAGAAAAATCACTTATTTACAAAATTAACAAAAACTAAGAAACGTTTTGGTTTTTTTTCAACATTTTCAGGGTTTTTTTTTGTTTGTTTAGCAAAAAAGAAAAAACCCAGAGGTGGTTAAATCCCACCAAAAGAAAGCTCTATCTGTCTCAAAAAATGATAAAAATGTCATATGGGTACAGTGTTGCATGACCGTGCAATTGTCATTCAAAGTGCGACAGCGCTGAAAACTGGCCTGGGCAGGAAGGGGGTATAAGTGCCCTGTAGGCAAGTGGTTAAAGAATTGAGCTCTGTCATTTCAAAGCCAATGTTTCTAATTTTTAGGGACTCTTTAATAACTGGCATAGTACCATTGGATTGGCGTAAGGCCAATGTGGTGCCATATTTAAAAAGGGGTCCAAATCTTTACCAAGTAATTATAGACCTGTTAGTTTAACATCTATAGTTGGGAAGATACTGGAGAGTTTATTAAAAGACCACATAGATGAGTTCTTGCTGGAAAAAAAATATTTTAGACAGCATGGATTCATGAAAGACAGAAGTTGTCAAACAAATCTGATTTCTTTTTATGTGGAGGTGAGAAAAACCTTGGACAGTGGTGGTGGTGGACGTGGTATACTTGGATTTTGCAAAAGCTTTTGACACTGTTCCGTATGTAAATTGATAGAAAACTGGCTAAAAGATTGTATTCAGAGAGTAGTGGTTAATGATTCATACTCTGAATGGTCTGGGGTCATCAGTGGTGTACCCCAGAGTTTGGTGTTGGGACCCTTACTTTTTAATATATTTATTTATAAACGATATAGGGTCTGAGATTAAAAATCCTATTTCAGTCTTTGCAGATGACACCAAGCTGTGCAGTGGAATAACATCCTTACAGGATGTCTTCAACTTACAAGCCGACCTCAATGCACTGTTTAATTGGGCAACTATGTGACAAATGAGGTTTAATGTTGAAAAATGTAAGGTTATGCACTTGGGGCTAAGAATATGCATGCATCATACATACTAGGGGGAGTACAACTGGGGGAATCAATGGTGGAGAAGAATCTGGGGGTTATGGTAGATCATAAGCTTAACCACTTCAATACCGGGCACTTTTACCCCCTTCCTGCCCAGGCCAATTTTCAGGTTTCAGCGCTTTGAATTACAATTGAATGACTTTGAATGACAATTGCGCGGTCCTGCAACTCTGTATCCAAACTAAATGTTTATAATTTTTTTCACACAACTAGAGCTTTCTTTTGGTGGTATTTAATCACCACTGGGGTTTTTATTTTTTGCTAAATTAACAAAAAAAGACCAAAAAGTTTGAGAAATACATGTTTTTCTTTGTTTTCGTTATAAAAATTTGCAAATAATTGTTCTTCATAAATTTAGGCTGAGATGTATTCTGCTACATTTCTTTGGTGAAAATAACCCAAATCAGTATTTATTATTTAGTCTGTAGGAAAGTTATAGAGTTCACAAACTGGGATATATCTGAAATTGCTCAATCCTGAAGTACTGACAGCCAATCTAATTTCTTGAGGCCAAAAAATGTCAGAACAGTACAGATATCCCCCAAATTACCCGTTTTTGCAAAGTAGACAGTCCGGCGTATTTCATAAGCGGCATGGCGAGTTTTTTGAAGTTGTAATTTTTTTGTCATTTTTTGGAAACAGGCTGTTTAAACAGGCTGAACTGCTGTAATACTGACACTCAGTGGCTGAATATCTCCTTGCCATGGGAACTCTGCCATACTGAAGTTTCTATCTGCCAAACCCAGCTCTGATAAAGAAGGGAGCACCCTTCGAAACGCGTTAGCCTTCATACCCCCCCTTTTTGATTTACCTGTAACCCTGTTTGGATTATGCTTACTTTTGCCTGTTATACAATCATTTTGTGAGTATATTTCCTTATTAATAAAATTAGTCACTATTTATTGAGGTAATGCGCAAGGTTTGTGCGCTCTTTCTTTCATCTTCCTCTACAGTTTTATTAAGCTTCACCAGCTTCATGATAGAGCTGCACAACCTCTGATCACCAGTGGAGGAATACACAACACGCTGCTTGTCACTAACGCCTGTTTGATCTGAGTCCTTGAGCGCAGGAGATAATGGATCTTTGGTGACTTCTTTCTTGGATACACAGAATATAACTGGATACTAACATTTATAGGTAAAGTTGATCCAGGGAATATCCGGTTGCCTTTCGGGTGGTCAGGAAGGAATTTTTTTCCCTGCAGGAGCAAATTGGATCATGCTTTGCTGGGTTTTTTTTTGCCTTCCTCTGGATCAACTGTGGCTGTAGAATTATAACTTTTTTTTTTATGTTTGAACTGGATGAACTTTTGTCTTTTTTCAGCCAGACTAACTATGTAACAACTGAAGACAGCTGCAGTTAGAGCCTGGCAAAGAATCAGAAAGGCGGAAACCCAGTCTTTGGTAATGTCCATGGATTCCAGACTTCAGGCAGTCATTGCCAGTAAAGGATTCTCATCAAAATATTAAAAATAAACATTTTATTTATGATTATGTTAATTTGTCCAATTATATTTGAGCCCCTGAAAATGGAGGGACTGTGTATAAAAATGGTTGCCATTCCTAAAATGTGTACTTGATATATATATTCAGTCCCTTGAATTAAAGCTGAAAGTCTGCACTTCAAATTCATTTGGATTGTTTCGTTTTAATTTATTCCGGTGGCATACAGAGCCAAAAGTATGAAAATTGTGCCTGTGTCCAAATACGTATATATATATATGGACCTAACTATATATAGCACATACACCAGACTGGGCTGGCTGTATTGTCCCAGGTTGTATTTCCTGTAAGCCACATGGCAGCCAGTCACACAGCAGTTCAGTCTCTCAACTCAAGAATCAGGCAGTGCATGTCATTTTGCTATTTAATCCTGCTTCTATTTGGGTAGGGAACAAGATGAGCCCTGAGATACTCCACAGTTAGTACAGTTAGATGTTATCTTTTTTACTGTCTCTTCAGGGTGCAGCCACCCCCTTGAAGCTAGTGATAGTGAACTTCAGCTCAGAGGACCCCATTGCGAAAGTAAAACCTGAGCTAGTGCACTTGAAACGTCTTTCCTAAAGGTTAGCAATAACCGTTCCTGGGATCTTTTCAGGCTTGTACTCACTGTGCCCTGGCTACTTTAATGCTTTCCTGCAGTACTAGCCAGCTCCTGTACTGTGTGCCTCCAGCTCAAATCTTCTGTGGACTTTTCACAGCTGCTTTTAGGAACTTGCACGTGGTTCCCCGAGCTCCAACTGGAGCTTGGACCCAGATAGCTTCTAAACTTCAGCTGAGTGCCCAGAGGGCACAGATCTCAGCCTGGGTCTTTTCCCAGGCCCCAGCCTATTTATATATACTCCTTTGCCCCCTGCTGGCCCTTCTTCCTGCCAGGGAAGACACCTGCCATTAGCTGAGGCTGTATGCAGGTAGGTATCTGCCTCCTCCAACCACTAAATTCTGGAACCTACCAGAATCCAGGAAAAAGCAGCAAAGCCTGGAACCAGCAGAATCCAGAACAGCCCAAAAGAAATTGAACTCTGCTCCTCTGCTACAGGGTAGCTCAAAATTAAATTTGCCTAAACTGTTAGCAACCTAGCCAGGGGGTGCTTCACTTAAAAAAAAAAAAAAAAAGGCCCTACCAACATATAAGAATCAAGAAGTCTTAGAGGAGGACCAGGGGACCTGTGTTAAGGTTTGATGAAAACTAATTTTTCTAGACTGCACTAAAGATGACTACTGCCTTTAGTGCCGCTAGATATTAGTCGTTTTCAAGCATTAACACGGGTCCCCTAGTGCTTTTTGTTGTGATTCTATTAACATCAACTGCTCAAGCCCTAAAGAAGGGTTGACTTTTTTTGCCCAAAATGTGATGGATGTATTTGATGCTTTTAACTAATAAATGTTTCAAATAGTCCTTCAAGTGAGATGAATCTTTGTACCTGGCGCTCCTTAGTACACATCTAAGAATTTTACCATCTGACCGATGCTTTATTGCTATCACAGATGTAGCAGCCCAAGAACAGAACATGGTCCACCTAAACTATATTTCAACCATGCATCTGCTTATTTAAAGTAGTTGTAAACCTCAGACATGAAATATAAACAAAGCATATTCCTCAATAGAGTGTACTTGTGGCAATTAAGAGCACTAGGTGTCATTTCTGTTAATATTCATAATATAATCATCAACATCATAAATGTAATGTTCATGAACATCAGTGTGTGAACATAATTCCAAAAGACAGTCCTATATCCACTTAAAGGATTTATTCAGTTATGAGTTATCTTCATGAATATAAGAACTTCTTCCACCAAAATTGTGCCAAAATTATAATATTTCCAACACGGTGACACCCCACCCTTCACTAGATGTGCTCTTACCTTGAATATATGACCAAACCACCAAACCGTGTGACGTCATATAGCACTTATGTCCTTATTGTAGAACTGGTATGTGTTCCCAGTCGGGTCAAATGAAACTGCACTCCTTATGTTTCCACCTCTCCTCCTTTTCCTATTGATCCTCCTCAGCCATGCCTGAATTTCACTTGACTTCAGCTTCTTATAATCCCCTGTATAGCACTGGGAGCCATTCAGGTAAACTGCTGCATCTGTTCCCTGCCAGTTCTAAGGGTAAAAATTCAGCGATCACATGACTGCTGATTTCTCACCGCCACTGTGAGCAGAAAGCAGTGACTTTCAGCGGCTTCCTGAGAGGCGGAGTCAGGTGGCGCTCCAGACTTTGGGGTGGATCCTGACCATATGGTCACAATCCTTCTTACAACACTTTGCCACTCTTTTAAGTTCAGCAGGTTAATAAAAAATCATTTAAAGTGCGTGATGAGTTTGGATAGACTTCACTATTTTAAAAAATGAGTACAACCTGAGAATGCTTTCCTTAAAAGCATCATAAACTTTCCTACATGAACCTTGTGTTTTTCACCTGCATAGGATGTGTATTGATCATGTAGTGTCATGGTGTCATTTGTTGCTCTGTATGTATAACAGCCTATAGTAGCCTGAATCTTCACATTCCTGTGTCAGAAGTTTCTGTCTGTGTTTAAACATGAGGCATTTGGCCTCATGTTTGGCCTCACTGCACAGGTTAAATCATGACCTCTGTCTGTAGTCTAAGAACTGACACTTCCTGTGGAACAACTATATATCCCTGAGTCTCTTAGTCTAGTGCTCTGCATATGAGAGCCAAACAGTAACTATATCTGACAAAAACACAAACAGGCAGAGTAATGAAGAAAGAGCTCATCCTACAGTGCTTCATCACATTAGCACTCCCACATTTCTGATGCAACACAGAGGAAATGACGAAAAAGTTGATGCTCCAAAATGCATGGTTTGCAATTGTGTTTGTACGCACCTGAGCATAGTGTTGCTTATAGCTGGAAAACGTACTTGAACTGCTTTTGAGCTACAAACTTCGAGGATTTTTGGCCCTGATAAAATTCAATGGGAGTGCCTAAAAAATGCACAAAAAACAAGAGAAATCATACACATCACACTTTTTTTTTTTTTTTTTTACCAGTAACTAGCTTAAATAAAACAAAAAAAAAAAGCTCCCATACAAAAGTCTCTACAAATGTGATCAACATTACTCAGCCAGAGGGAAGGGTAGCAGGTGAATGTAGGAATCCTCTGGTTCAGTCATGGGACTAAATCAAATAGAGGGGGACCAAATGGGATGATACAAAGGGCCCCTTTAACCACTTCAAGTCCAGACACTTTTACCCCCTTCCTGTCCAGGCCAATTTTCAGCTTTCAGCGCTATCACACTTTGAATGACAACTGCGCGGTCATGCAACACTGTACCCATATGAATTTTTTAGCATTTTTATGAGACAGATAAAGCTCTATTTTGGTGGTATTTATTCACCACTGAGATTTTTATTTTTTTTTGCTATGTAAATGAAAATGTCCAAAAATTTTGAAAAAAAGTGTTTTTCTTATAAATTTTGTAAATAAATAATATTTCATCATAAATCTTGGCCAAAATGTATTCCGTTTTATCTTTTTAGTAAAAAAAAAATAACCCAAACTAGTTTATAAGCAAAAATTATAATTTTTAAACATTTTTTTTTTTAATTTTTATGTTTTTTTTATATTATTATTTGTTTTTTTACAGACTGTAACCCTAGCAGTATAGTGTCACCATGGTGACACTGTACTACTTGTGGGGGGTGATGAAGATTTTTTTTTTTTTACACTGATTGCTTTTACACCCATAAAGGCTGTAAAAGCAATCATTTCTCCTTTTCTCTGGCTGCATTCTTGCAGCCATTGAGAACTACTGTGTGAGCTGTGATTGGTCACAGCTTGTCACATGGTACAAGGCTGTTGTGAATAGCCTTGTACCATGTGACCTCTGTGATCATTCACAGATTTCACACGTAGTAAGCAATGATGTCAGAAGTGACATCTTGCTTATTACTCTGCATGTGATCACTGATTTGCCAATCAGTGATCACATGATCGGGGACCTCGCACAGAGGTCCTGTCCGACGATCGGTGTTCCACTGTGTCCGGAGGATACAGCGGGCACCGGACTGCAGTGCTGTGCGCTCCCAGAGAGCGCGCACAAGCAGGGGGCGATAAGGTCATTTATAAACGGCCACCCAACCCTGCACTGCCACCGTCCGGCCGTTTATATACAACGGTCAGACGGGAGGTGGTTAATTGTCTGTGCTTTTTTCAGAGCTGCCTAGCAACTTGTCTTTGGTTATGAATAGCTCAAACCAAGGAGCTTACATCCTTTAGTCTCTGCATGCTTACCTGTAATTCATATAGCTGAAACTGCTGACCGTTATTTCACAGTGAAGAACAAAAGGACTTCACTGCATCAGCAGCAATCTTTCCTCCTTCCCTTCCAGGTTATGTTGCTGGCTTTATAAGGGTGAATTCTCTTTAACCTTATGCTTGATGGATAAATAAAGGTTTTTCTATGGTTGTTTTTTGTTATTTGCCAATCACATGGCAGCAACTCAATGCATTTAGGCATCTGGATGTGGTGAACACAACTTGCTGAACTGCAAACCATGCATCAGAATGGGGAAGAAAGGGGATTTAATAGACTTTGACCATGGCATGGTTGTTGGTGCCAGACGGGCTGTTCTGAGTATTTAAAAAAAAATGCTGATTTACTGGGATTTTCATGCACAACCATCTCTAGGGTTTACAGAGAATGGTCCAAAGAAGAGAAAATATTCAGTGAGTGGACCGAAAATGCCTTGTTGATGTCAGAGGAGAATGGGTAGACTGGTTCGAGATGATAGAAAGGCACCAGTAACTCATGTCAATATGAACCAAAATCTCTGAGAAATGTTTCCAACACCTTGTTGAATCTATGCTATGAAGAATTAAGGCAGCTCTGAAGGCAAAAGGGGGTTCAACCCGGTACTAGCAAGGTGTACTTAATGAAGTGGCTGGTGAGTGTATATGGGCAGGGTAGTCCATCTACATGTCTATTCTTTATCCTCATATATAGAGGATACTCATGACTTGATTAAGAAAATAGCTGACCTTACTATCGTGTAGACATGTGGGATTTGTTTTAAGATTTGACTAAGTTTTTGGTATTTGGAGATTCAGATGTATCCGAATCTCCGAATCACATTAGTAATGAATTTCAATAAATCTGAAATAAATTCTAATAAAAAAAAACAAATTAATTTGTATTCATTAATTTCATTCCTTTGTGACTTCAGAGGGTTTTGTATGTTCAATAATATTATCACACTCTGTGTTGTTATGTTTGGATTTTCACGCATAACCATCTCTAGCGTTTACAGAGAATGGTCTGAAAAAGAGAAAATATCCAGTGAGCGGCACTAGTGTGGACAATTCCTTATTTATGTCAGAGGAAAATGGGCAAACTGGTTCGAGGTGATAGAAAGGCAACAGTAACTCTAATAACCACTCTTTACAACCAAGGTATGTAGAATACCATCTCTGAACACACAACACGTTGAACCAGATGGGCTACAGCAGCAATAGACCACACAGGGTGCCACTCCTGTCACCTGAGAACAGAAACAGGGCTACAATCCACACAGGCTCACCAAAGTTGGACAATAGAAGATTGGAAAAACGTTGCTTGTTCTGATGAGTCTCGATTTCAGTTGTGACGTTCAGATGGTAGGGTCAGACTTTGGCGTAAACAATATGAAAGCATGGGTCCATCCTGCCTTGTATCAATGGTTCAGACTGGTGGTGCTGGTGTAATGGGGTGGGGGATATTGGCACTTGCAAGGTGTACTTAATAAAGCAGCCAGTAAGTGTATTTTGGGCACCCCTTAATAAAGCATTATGATCTTTCTGCCACTTTGAACCAAATTTATGGTATTTATGTGTATTGTTTTTATTTATAATATTACTTGCTATTTGCACATACCACGTACCATCCAATTTCCTTTTGATTTGTAATGTTCTTTCCAGAATCACTAGGCGGATCATGGATGCCTGGAAGAAAGTAGCTTCCCTATGCAACGTTTGGAAAAAGTTCTGGGGCTTGCAGCAATATCATTCACTTCACTACTATTGAGAAAACAAGGCCTCTCCATCACACAGAGATAATTGATCTTGCATGGCAAACTTTCTCCCCTTGAAGTCTTACATAGCACTCCTTGAATGAGTTAAGTGGCAGGGTGGGAGGAGCCCTGACCACACCCATTTTTAAAAAAAATAGTGACAGCGGAGTGGGCAGCAGCTCCGTGAGTGGGAACATGATACATGTTCCACATTAAAAATGTAACGTTCCCAAAAGTGAACTTACCCTTTAATTTTAGTCAATATCAGAGGTATAGATAGGGTGTACATGTACATTTAGATTAAATTAGCTAACATTTGTGTTATAGTAAGATACTTTGTATGAACTGGTATGTAAGTGCAAAAAGAAATACAGTACAACTGTTACTGGTTGGCTGATCTTAGATATCAAGCGGTTCCAGAAAGGGGTAGGAAGAGGGGTGAGGTGATGACTGAATTCAGGTGTGGAAGGTAAGGAAGAAATCTCCTATGCTTCCAGTTTGTGATAAGTAACTAAAGAAGAACAATGTCAGTCATTACAATGATGGGTTTGTTGGCAATGGGGAGAGAGTAGGGAAAGTGGAGGGGACATTAAAGAGTGGGGAGAGTGGTGAGTGTACAGATTAAGATGTAGTGAGTAATGAGATTAGGATCACAGCCTCAGAGAGATATAGAGACAAAAAGAGGGAAAAAAAAGAGAGAAAGCGGAGAGTACAAAGAAGATGTTGAGAGACAAAGTTTTACTAAGGGAGGGTGGTGGCAGAGAGCCTGGTCAGGTACATCCATCCACTGCATGATCAAGAACAGAGTAAGGAGAGGTCAATGTTTCAATTATATTCCAAACAAAGAAAACCATGTTTTCAAAAAATTGGAAGAATATTTAAAATTAGAAGTGAGTTTTTCATGAATCATGATGCCCATAATCAACTTTTTCACATCCATAAAGTTCAAGGTTAGCTGCCTCCAGGCTTTGGAAATAGTTTGACATGTGGCTAAGAAAATAAAGGATGTTAATTTCCTCTCAGGCCTGGTTAAGTTGGAAATGGGCCCATAAAGTAGCACTTCCTATGGGTTGTGTGCTAAGTTCTTGTTGAGTATGGTATGTATCAGGTTGTATATCCTTATCCATAATTTCCATCAAATATGCTGCATCATCACAGAGGTCTCGCAGTCCTAGAAGCAGAGAGGAGAGGCTGAAGGCACAAATGTGGATATTCATCCTGTGGTCATGTACCACCAAAACAAAACTTTGAGAGCGTACAGTATTCCTGGGCTAGAATTTTGGTAGGACATGTGGCTGCTGCCTGCCAGATTATGTTGCAATCTGAAATGTCTAGTGATTCCCCTAGATCTTGCTGCCATTTCCCATTTAAGGAAATGTTGTGAATGAGAATCATGGGCAGATGAGGCTAGGATCATGTACAGTATAAGAGGGAAAATTGACCAGTTAAGTGCATGGAGTTTTTAGTCTTGTTTTCGGAGGGGGGCAAATGCAATGGACTGATTTTCATCTGTTTAAATACTAAGTTCACCTTTTCATAATAAATTGAAGCCTTTTCTAATGTCATTCCTGCCCAAGCCTCCAATGTGCTTATCTGTCACTTACCTAGCCCATGGAACCCTTCAGTCTGCACCCTCACTGTTCAAAGTTACAACAAATATATTCTGAGCCCTGGCTTCCTGTAGCATCACGTGACCACCCAATCCATGGTAGAGAGTGCACTGGTGCCATTCATGCCTCCCACATTGAAAAAATAAAAAGGAAAGAATTTTTCCTACAAACAATTACAACAAAAGCACTAAAACAAGTGGGGACATATAGTGGTGATAAGTGAGAACAACATGTCTTACACCCTGTTCTTGTTACAAGCATACAAGATACAATGTTAGTGTTCTGGTAGTAAAACATTGCAGAAAGAAAGAATTAATAGTCACTTCATTTCTAGGGCCCCCACCATACATCATTTAGACTCTTTAAAAGCAGAGCCTCCCTTAAAAGTAAAAGTTTCGCTTTCCCTCTATATCCCCCTCATACCATTATTGATTTGTTCTTTTCTGGGAGCAGGTACCTATTTCTGACAGGTAGCTGCTTCGACTTCTGGTATTCTTGCCTAGGTGAGAATAGAGGAAGTTGCCCCCCACCTCAACTGCTTGGGACATGTCACAAGTCTTGGGAAGCTGCGGGGCTAGTCTGAAAGCATGGTGCATCTTGCGAATGTGCAGTGAAGAGCCAGCTGTGAAACATCAGGAAGTCATAGCCAGCTTCCCACAGCCAAGATGACAGTGCTGGGGACTCAAAGACCAGTGAAGAACCAGTTCACCTATCAGTGCCGCCTAACAGTTCCAATCAGTGCCGCCTACCAGTGCCATATATGAGTGCTGCCTTTCAGTGCCCATCAGTGATGCTTGTCAATGCCCATCAGTGCTGCCTATCAGTGCCCATCTCTGCAGCCTCATTAGTGCATATCAGTGAAGGAGATAAATTACTTATTTACAAAATTTTGTAACAGAAACAAAGAAAAAACTTTCGAAAAAAATTTTTTGAGCCTTTTTTAGTTTGTTTAGCAAAAAATAAAAAACCCAGTGGTGATTACATACCACCAAAAGAAAGCTCTATCTGTCAAAAAAAAAGATAAAAATTTTGTTTGGGTACAGTGTTGCATGACCGCACACTTGTCATTCAAAGTGCGACTGCACTGAAAGCTGAAAATGGGCATGGGCAGGAAGGGGGTAAAAGTGCCCAGTAGGCAAGTGGTTAAAGTCAGCAGTTACAGTATCACTGTTCTGCTTCTCCTTTCACTGTCCAGGTTAGGGCTGGTCCTGAAGAATCTGGGTTCAGAGGATATGGGTTAAATATTGAGATGAGCAGTGCGGAGATACAGTATTGGGACACCCCTCCAAGTAATTGGATTCAGGTGTTCCAATCACCTCCATGGCCACAGGTGTATAAAATCAAGCACCCAGGCATGCAGACTGCTTCTACAAACATTTGTGAAAGAATGGGTCACTCTTAGGAGCTCAGTGAATTCAAGCGTGGTACTGTGATAGGTTGCCACTTGTGTAATAAGTCCATCCATGAACTTTCCTTGCTACTAAATATTCCATGGTCAACTGTTAGTGATATTTTAATAAAATGGAAGCAACTGGCAACAGCAGAAACTCAGCCACAAAGTGGTAGGCCACATAAAATGACAGAGCGGGGTCAGTGCATACTGACGTGCGCAGAAGTCGCCAACTGTCTGCAGAGTCAATAGCTAAAGACCTCTAAACTTAGTGTGGCCTTCAAATTAGCACAACAGCAGTGCGTAAAGAGCTGTATGGAATGGGTCACCAAGTGCAATGCAAAGCGTCAGATGCAGTGGTGTAAAGCACGCTGCCACAGGACTCTAAAGCAGTGGAGATATGTTCTCTGGAGTGACAAATCACGCTTTTCTGTCTGGCATTTTCCAATGGATGTGTCTGGGTTTGGCAGTTGCCAGGAGAATGGTACTTGCCTGACTGCGTTGTGGCATGTGTAAAGTTTGGTGGAGGGGGGGTTATGGTGTGGGGTTGTTTTTCAGGTGTTGGGCTTGGCCCCTTAGTTCCAGTAAGGGAACTATTAAGGTGTCAGCATACCAAGACATTTTAGACAATTTCATGCTCCCAGCTTTTTGGGAACAGTTTGGGGATGTCCCCTTCCTGTTCCAACATGACTGGGCACCAGTGCAAAAAGCAAGGCCCATAAAGACATGGATGAGCCAGTTTGGGGTGGAGGAACTTGACTGGCCTGTACTCATCCACTGATCTCAACCCGATAGAATAGCCTTGGGAGACTGCAAGCCAGGCCTTCTCATCCAACATCAGTGCCTGATCTCACAAATGCGCTTCAGGAAGAATGGTCAAACATTGTCATAGACACACTCCTAAACCTTGTGGACAGCCTTCCCAGAAGGGTTGAAGCTGTTATAGCTGAAAAGGGTGGGCCAACTCAATATTGAACCCTACGGACTAAGACTAGAATGCCATTAAAGTTCATGTGCGTATAAAGGCAGGCGTCCCAATACTTTAATACTTTTGGCAATATAGTATATTATGTGGTCAATCAGAAAAGAACTGGGCAGGGCTGCCAACACTGCCAGGGATTTTAGTGCAACAGAAGCAGTGTATCATCAGCCCACAACAGGATGTTAGAAGCTCACTGGATTTCTGGCAGTCATTGGGTATTTTTCTGTCTCCTGCAGGAAGAAGAGACAAAACATGGGGAAATATACATGTATTTCAGAGATGTGCTAACATTTTTAAATTTTTTTATCCAGGCATACACTTTCATCTGCATATGTATATTTTTGTACATGCATATGACAAGGAAATGTCATTTGTATCAGACATCCCTTCAGAAGTTCTGCAGCATTCTAATTTTACACCAAGTGGCAACCCCTAATGGTCCCTAATGTATCCACAGATTTGAGTGTGGCTATACTGTATACAGTATATGTCCTAATTTCTATCATCATTATAAAACTATTAATCTTTTGTTATGGATGAAAGCGTTGGTGCCAACATTTTTACTCCCTTTTAGTGTGATTTTATATTCCTTTAACAACCATTAACTGTATTGTTACATGCAGCTATCCCATGTCTTGTCATCATTGCCATACAGACCTATAGAGGTCATCTTATGTTGGCTTTTGTAGTCTGTCCAAAATAATTAACTTATTTTAGCTGCATTAAATTTATCCAGGGAATTCTTTTGGTAACCACAAAAGCTGTGATATTAGGTGACATAGCTCAGTAATCAAATATTTTGGACTGTAATGGTAAGTCATTAGGGCTGCGATGCTAGAATAAATACTACTATATTAAGTAGTTAGTTAATTTGTAGTTCAGGGGCTGTTGTCAGATACAATATTGACACACCTGGATTCATGGTAAAGACAAATAAGCTCAACTAGTCTAATGGCCATTAAGTTTTAGGGACAGGACCAGATTGAAGCTAATTTACTGTAATTACACTACATTCTCATTAAGTATAACAGCACTTGTACTACACATAATACATTGGTATAGGTCCCGGCAGGCCAACTACACCTTTAAGACCATGTTACATGTTGCACCCATATTTAGTGTGTAGCATGTAACATGGTGCCAAGAGGACACCACCAACCCCCCACCTCCCCCCCTGACAGCTTGTGGGGGTTCTTCTCCCCCACAGCAGATGCCAGATTTGAAATCAGCGTGTTAACAGAGATCTGTGAATAAATGAACTACGTCTTCCACAACAGTAGTTCTCAATGAAGCACAAGTGTGGTAATCACCACACTCGTCATCTGTTGTCATCTACTGACATTTCCCCCAGCTCTCAACTGAAAGTCCATACATTGTCACAGACATAGTGCTGGAGGGGGAGTCTGTAGGAGCTTGGCATCTGCTATCCACTGATCATAATGGCAATGCTTTGCGGGCTCATTTGAAAAAATAATAAATGCACAAAAGGTAGACTTTGCAAAAGGTAGACTTATCCTTTAATGAAGATACATCCTGTTTCTAACATCATGGCCAGGCTCTATTTGCATGAAACAGGCCATTCATGGCTACCACTAGTGTGTAGTTTGGAGGCAGGAGACTTGCTGTGCAATGAGCTGAATGAACAAGGCCCTCTGATTTATCCTGTATTGAATTGTATTGTAATTGTACTGTCTGCCTTCATGTTGTAAAGCGCTGTGTAAACTGTTGGTGCTATATAAATCCTGTATAACAAGGGTCTCCAAACTTTTTAAACAAAGGATCAGTTGACTGTCCTTCAGGTTTTAAGGGGGCCGAACTGTGGCCAGCGAGAATAGAAAATGTCCCAGCATCAGTGGGAGTAAACACTGCTCCACCATTGGTTTTAATAGGAGGAATAGTGCCCCATTGTTGGCTTTAGCAGGAAGAATAGTGAACCATGGTTGGTATCAATTGGAGACATAGTGCCCCATCGATGGTGTCAGTGGGAGAAATAGTGCCCTATCATTGGTCTTAGCAGGAAGAATAGTGCCCCATCGATGGTATAAGTGGGAAGAAGAATGTCCCATTAATGGTGAAAGTGGGAGGAATGGTGCCTCATCATTGGTGTCAGTTGAAACAATAGTGTTCCAAGGGCCAGATAGAGGCAAGCAAAGGGCCGCATCTGACCCCCGGCCCACAGTTTGGAGACCACTGCTGTATAATAATAATAACTTGTCTCCCAGGTGCTGAATTGTTAGAGCTGCTAGTACAAACACAAATGTTGTGCATTTGTATTATAAACAGAGCTGCGCTGCCTGTGAGATCGATTTAGACAGATGCCTTGTGCCACTCATGGGGGCACGGTGGGGGACGGCACTGAGGCCGAAATGTCATATCTCCCAACTTTCTGAGATAGAAAAGAGGGGCACTTACTAACAAACAGTATGTAGGCAAATGACATACCCCTCACCAGAAGCGCATATAAAATGCGCATGAACAGCTGGTTTCTTCCCCAGGTAAGTCAGGCAGCACACCCATCAGTCATAGGACCATGAAGGCCAAGATGATTTCAGATAGGGATGATGACACCAAGCAGCATGAAAACCACAATGAGAAATCCTGAGGAGTTAGCTCACAAAAGAGCCAGAGAAAATCGGCTAATAGTGTAGCACTTTATTAAAGGTACAGAGTATCCACGTGGAGAGTACAAACAAAGTGTATAAAACAACTCACTAAGATGGCTGCCGGACCTTCGTGCGGCCCCGGCGGCGTAACGTCAATGCGCAGGGAAGGAGCCTGCGCATTGACGTCATGCCGCCAGGCCACACAAAGGTCCGGCAGCCATCTGACTTACCTGGGGAAGAAACCAGCTGTTCATTTTATATGCCCTTCTGGTGAGTGCATATAAAGGAATACTTTTCACGGATTCACCAGCACTGGATGTCACCTGTTTACGGATTTATTTTCGGGACTTTTTTATAACTATTGTTTATTGCACTTGTGTCATTTGGTATATGTTCACTATTGGTCACTATTCTTTTTTTATCACCGAACGCTGACCACTCAGTGTCACGGATATCATCACCACAGTTATCAGTATACTAATTATTGCTATATTAATTACTCATGAACTCTCGCACTTTAGACTGGTAGCGCTGATCAGAGCGCCTCACTGTGTCTGCCTTTCAGTATTGCTGCTATTCGTTATATTGCTGCTTCTATTCACCTTATTATTTATTTATGTACAGTTGCAAGAAAAAATATGTGAACCCCTTGGGATTACGTGGAGTTTTGCATGAATTGGGCATAAAGTGTGCTCTGAACGTCATCAACAGTCACAACAATAGAAGAACACAGTCTGCTGAACATAATACTACACAAACATTAGATGTTGCCATGGTTTAATTGCACATAACATGTAAACATTCACAGTGCAGGGAGGAAAAAGTATGTGAACCTTTGGACTTAATAACTGGTTGACCCTCCTTTGGCAGCAATAACCTCAACCAAACGTTTCCTGTAGTTGCAGATCAGACCTGCACAACGATATGGAGTAATTTTGGACCACTCCTCTTCACAAAACTGTTTCAGTGTAGCAATATTCTTGGGATGTCTGGTGTGAATCGCTGTCTTAAGGTCATGCCACAGCATTTCAATCGGGTTGAGCTCAGGACTCTGACTGGGCCACTCCAGAAGGCGTATTCTGTGCTGTTGCAGCCATTGTTTTGTTGAATGACTTGTATGCTTTGGGTCATTGTCCTGTTGCATCACCCATCCTCTGCGGAGCTTCAGTTGGCGGACAGATGGTCGTACGTTTTCCTGCAAAATGTCTTGATAAACTCTGGAATTCATTTTCCCATCAATGACAACAATCCGTCCAGGCCCTGAGGCAGCAAAGCAGCTCCAAACCATGATGCTCCCTCTGCCATGTTTTACAGTGGGGATGAGGTTTTGATGTTGGTGTGCTGTGCCTTTTTTTCTCCACACATAGTGTTGTGTGTTCTTCCCAAACAACTCAATCTTGGTTTCATCTGTCCACAGTATATTTTGCCAGTAGTGCTGTGGAACATCCAGGTGCTCTTTTGTAAACTTCAAACGTGCTGCAATCTTCTTTTTGGACAGCAATGGCTTCCTCCGTGGTGTCCTCCCATGTACTCCATTCTTGTTTAATGTTTTCCTTATTGTAGATGTGTCAACAAAAATGTTAGCATGTGCCAGAGATTTCTGTAGGTCTTTAGCTGACACTCTGAGATTCTTCTTTACCTCATGCAGCATTCTGCGCAGTGCTTTTGCAGTCATTTTTACAGGAAGACCATGCCTAGGGAGAGTATCAGCAGTGCTAAACTTTCTCCATTTGTAGACAGTCTGTCTTACCGTAGACACATGAACATCAAGGCTTTTGGAGACACTTTTGTAACCCTTTCCAGCTTCATGCAAGTCAACAATTCTTGATCGTAGGTCTTCTGAGAGCTCTTTTCTGCGAGGCATGGTTCACATCAGACAGTGCTTCTTGAAACCAGTAAACCCAAAACAGGTGTGTGTTTTTTAAGGGCAGGACAGCTGTCAGCAACACATCCAATATCATCACACTGATTGGAGTCAAGGTTGGCTCACTCCTGGCTCCAATTAGCTCTGGGAGAAGTCATTAAGCTAGGGCCTCACATACTTTTTCCTCCCTGCACTGTGAATGTTTACATGTTATGTGCAATTAAACCATGGCAACATCTAATGTTTGTGTAGTATTATGTTCAGCAGACTGTGTTCTTCTATTGTTGTGACTTAGATGACGTTCAGAGCACATTTTATGCCCCATTCATGCAAAACTCCACGTAATCCCAAGGGGTTCACATACTTTTTCTTGCAACTGTATATGCACATGTTTTAGAAGTCTTTCATTTGATTAATTCATTACTTTAGCGGTGCACCTTTTATTTTTCATTCACTAGTGAGGATACCAAGGGCAGTCCTTTAGTGCCAGCAGCTTATACCTTTCTACACACCCATAGCGCTCACTGACATTCCATATACAAATTACATACCCCTACCACACCTCCATAAGATGGATATTTAATACACAAAAAAATGTATTATTCAAACCCACAAGTGCTTTTTTTACCACTACTATTCCTTTTTACTGGCATTCGAAATTTACAGATGCAAACATTTTCAAATTGGTTGAAAGTCTTAGCACTGCAAAACATTTTTGGATAGATAAATAGTGCATTTTTATACTGTTTATACATTAGACATTTTAATACTATTTATAGATTAGACTAAAATAAGGGAAAATGGGGAGCAAAGAGGGACCTTGTGCTAAGTGAGGGACAATCCCTTCAAATCAGGGACAGTTGGAAGTTATGCAGAATGTCCATGCCTGACCACAGAACCACAAGCACAACATTACTGAGCTCCTTGCCTTGCTGCCGATGCAGCAGCAGAGCCTGTGCAGGTTCCAGTTTAGTGAGTGTGGTGCTGTTATCCACTGCTCCCGCAGTCACCTGCCTGTGTGACAGGTGCAGTAGGTGGGGAGAAATGTTTGCTCATTGATGCCAAACATCAGTCTTACTGCACTGATTGATGTCCCCAAGCACACCCCAGATTATAAAGTCAACCTTTCCTTAACAAAAATTTTGCCTGTCAGTTCAAAACTCCTTTTGAAAATTCAAACTGCCTTGCTGCTATATCGTAATGATCTCTGGCTGCTGATTCAGTACAAGTATCTATACCAAAAAAGTCACAGTAAAGTCTAAATGACCCATAGTAATGGAGCAAAAGGGTCATCATGACAGCTAGACAGCTATCATTTTCAGAATGAGAAGTTAGCAATGTTAGACTCTATGTTTCTATCTTTATCCATAAACTCAGAACTCCTCTTTTTGTTAGTGCTCTGCATGCTTACTGTCAGGGATGCTGTTAGAAACCATGGGGCCCCATACAGCCAACCTGAAAAGGCCCCCCCCCAAAAAAAAAAATCACAGTTTAATATGCTTCAGTTATCAATGAACACAGTGAGTGATCGGTACCGAGCACTCATTGTGTATATTCAGGAAGGGAAGGGGCTGGTAAATATATTTATGCCCCTTCCCTCATTCTCCATCCTGAAGGATCCTATTGTGTGCTTGCAGCTCCTGGTGGGTAGAAAAGGAGTGAGCCTGGCAGCACTTGGGGGTGGGGGTGATGGGGGGGGGGTCAAATACTGGAATCGACCCTCTGTATGGCTCTCTCTGCAGCAGCTGAAAGCCAGAGGGAGGGCAGAAGAAGCCAGTTTTCAGCTACTGCTGCAGAGAGAGCCATGCAAGGGATCAGTTCCATTCCATAATCACCCCCACACTGTGTCGATCACCCTCCTTTCCCACATCCGATTCTCCCAGCTGCCTGGGCCCCGTACAGGAGGACCAGTGGTACCCCCATATATACGGCCCTGCTTACTGTACGTGAGCTGTTG
This sequence comes from Staurois parvus, assembly GCF_062004578.1. Classification (NCBI taxonomy): domain Eukaryota; kingdom Metazoa; phylum Chordata; class Amphibia; order Anura; family Ranidae; genus Staurois; species Staurois parvus. The sequence goes on from NW_028317941.1 coordinate 5,611,366, forward strand.
GGCAGGCAATGACCTGACCCACAGATCACTGAAGTACAAAAGAGCAGGAGTTCAGAGTTTGGGTTAGAGATGAGTTCAAAGAACACTCAATCTCATATACAGTATACTTGTCACTTTGATGAAATTCAAAATCCATCCCTTCATATGCTGCACTAGGCACCACCTTGTACTTATTGATAGCTTTATCTCTTCTCTTCTGTTCCAATGCCCACTATCACCCCCCACAAAGTAACCATCAAATCTCAAATCGTATGTGACAACAATGGTCCCTGACAATTTGCTGTTCAAGCATGGCAATGTGAGGAGGCAGGTCACCTAGGTCACATGTGTCCCCACATCCAGATGTACCAGGAATTTTACAGGCAGTACCTACAGAAAACGATCATCTTAGAGGAGGAACAGTGGTCAAGCTTGACATCAGAGAATTGCAAGCATGGGGTAGGTGGGTGATATGGATTTTTTTTTTTAAGTAGAACCAAAGCTTTTTTTTTTCAAAGAATTATTCTACTTAAAGTCCCTTCCCCTATTTTCTAGAGAATATGCATTCACAGCTATTCCAAGATGGTGAAAGATGTTACTATATAGTACTTGCACATCTAGACTGGCAAATAGTGTGTCTGATATGATAGCAAGTGACCTGTTCTATTGCTTTTTTTTTTATTCTCAATACATTTTTAACAAATTTTCAACAATACAAAAGGAAGAAGAAACAACGTCAAAGGGGACATTCTGGGTTAAAATTGTGCCTCGCAAGGCTTGATGTACAGTAAATTATCACAAGTCAAAAAGGATTGAGTATAAATATTCAATGGAATGGTACCGAAAGCAGCTATTGTCACATTATGGACACCAGTCAACCTGTGCTTTCCAGGCTTTGTCAAAGAGGCCGATCTATTGAATAGAAGTTTTTTTGTACTGGTAGCTGAGCTTGACTAGTGCAACAACTTCAGAGCGATTCAATGCCAGGTTATCCCTCCAGTGTCTAGCTATGATAAGTTTAACTGACATTAAACTGACATTAAACATGGATTACTACTACTGTATCTTATAGGACGGGAGGTAGTTTTCTAAAACAAGATGCAGTATTGCTAAATCTGGGTCAGGAGGTGTTAGAATACCTGTGATGTCATAAATAATGGAGAATATTTTCCTCCAGTAACTCCAGTAAGGCATTTGCAGGCCCAGAAGATGCGGAATAAGGCTGTTATATTGCTTTTGACGCCACTCAAAGTAGAGTTGAAAGCATATTCCTGTGTCCAACAGCATGTGGTGCAGACTTGTCCTAATACCAATCTAGAGGGCTAGTTAATGAGGAAAGGATCACTGCTACTCCTGACCAGACCGGGTGAATAAAAGATAAGGACCGGCCTCAGCCTACATGTCTTTGCCAAACCACACACCCTAAGGTGTTTCACGCTGCCCACCAGGGCTTAGTCATAGGTTCCCTATGTTGTGATAGTAGAGATGTGCACAATGAAAAAAATAGTTCCATTTTGGATTCATTTAAGTAAATCTTTTTGTTTTATTGTATTCATTATGTTAGAATGATCCGTTTTCTGAATTTGTTTCAAATATTGGGATTCGCTTCATATAGTCCTTGCACCAAATTCCAAGTTTCGGAAGTTATTTTGGAAGATTTGGATTCATTTGTTATGTTATTTTGGTGACTAGATGCAACTTGTTTGTGACTTCGATGCGACTTGCTTGCGACTTTGATGTTTTGCTTAAATTTGGGTTTGGCCAATCATACAATACAGAGTGTGACAATATTACTGACCTTACAAAACCCTCTGAAGTCACAAAGGAATTAAATTAATGAATACAAATTAATTTGTTGTTTTTTGTTAGAATTTATTTAAAATTTATTGAAATTTGTTACTAATGTGATTTGGAGATTCGGATACATCTGAATCTCCAAATACCAAAAACTTAGTCTGATTTCTGGGCAGCACAGTGGATAAATGGTTAGCACTTCTATCTGGCAGTACTAGGGTCATTGGTTAGAATCCCAACCACAGCACCACCTGCCTTGAGTTTGCATGTTCTCCCTGTGCCTGCTTGGGTTTCCTCCGGGTACTCCAGTTTCCTCCCACACTCCAAAGACATGCTGGTAGGTTAATTGGCTCCTGTCTAAATTGTCCCTAGTATGTGTATGTATGAATGTGAGTTAGGGACCTTAGATTGTACGCCCCTTGAGGGTTAAGGACTGATGTGAATGTACAATATATATATATGTAAGAGTGCTGCGTAAATTGACGGCGCTATATAAGTACCTGAAATAAATAAAATAAAAAATAAAAATAAATTTCAATTCTTAGCAAAACAAATTGCACATGTCTATGTGATAGTAAGGTCAGCTATTTTCGTAATCAAGTCATGAGTGTCCTCTATATATGAAGATAAAGAATAAACATGTAGGTGGAATATCCTGCCCGTATACACTCACAGGCCACTTTATTAGGTACACCTTGCTAGTACTCGGTTGGACCCCCTTTTGCCTTCAGAACTGCCTTAATTCTTTGTGTCATAGATTCAACAAGCTGTTGGAAAGATTCCTCAGAGATTTTGGTCCATATTGACATGAGTTACTGTTCCCTTTCTACCATCTCGAACCAGTCTGCCCATTCTCCTCAGACCTCTGACATCAGCAAGACATTTTTGGTCCACACAACTGCTGCTCACTGGATAGTTTCTCTTTTTCGGACCATTCTCTGTAAACCCTAGCGATGGTTGTGTGTGAAAATCCCAGTAGATCAACAGTTTTTTAAATATTCAGACCAGCCCGTCTGGCACCAACAACCATGCCACATTCAAAGACACTTAAACTCCCTTTCTTCCCCAGTCTGATGCTCGGTTTGAACGTCAGCAAGCCATCTTCACCACATCTAGATGCCTAAATGCACCAAGTTGCTGCCATGTGATTGGCCAATTAGCAATTTGTTACCAAGCAATTGAACAGGTGTATCTAATAAAGTGGACGATGAGTGTATTTACTCACTCTTTGGGTTAAATTCTGACTGCCTGATACTGTATAATAGGATGGCCTGGTGGATCTTGTTGATTTTATGTACCTTTGATAAGGCATAAAATGTTGCAACTGTCAGATTGAGATTATGAATGTAATTATATTTGTCTTTTGAGATCAGTTTCACCTACAGGTTAATGCTTTTTATATTTTTGGCAACATATGTTATTTTTAGTTGTGTATGAATAAAAGTTATGTTTTAGGTCTTAGCGGGTTCTGTGAATAGAGGGATTGATGCACAGCTCTCACACTGATTTATCAGCATTAAAAACCTGACAGGTGCTCTAATGCCTTTCCAAGCTCCAAAAAAAAGTATTGCTTTTAGTTATATTTTAAGAGTAAGATTTTAAAATAATCAGAAATTACTACTTTTATATGACATATACGTATGGCCATTAGGATCTGAAGTCATAAATGTCAGCCCATTAAAGGTGGCCTTGTGGGCAAAGAATAGAAACCCCTATTTAGATTTCAGGGTAATCTAACAAAATGATGCGGTGCAACACAGGAAAATGAATTGTGTAGAACTTAGAATGGCCCCAAGATGGTGCTGCACTGCAGAACTGTCAGTAATGCTTGTGCCTTTCTTACTCAGTCATGTCCTGAACTGTCATAATTAGCTGCATTCATCTTCCATGTTCTTGTCACTGTACACTATTATGGATAATATACTATTTTCATCTGGAATATGGAATGTTGTCATCTGTCAATGCCAAAAGTCTTTCTATTATTTTCCTAAAGCCTAATGTTTATTTTAAATAAAACCTTGCCAGCCAACGTACAGACTAACAGGTCAGTACCCATTTTTCTTTTCTAAAAAAAAAAAGCAAAAAAAAAAAAAAAAACACAATTTAATGGAAGTAGAATTATGAATGTGCTTGCATAATGAATGATCAGTAATGACAGCTTTATTAAAATGACTGAAAGTTACTGCCCCAGAACAATATTTAATGCAGAGCTAAAGTAAAAGAAAAAAAAAGAAATTGTGAGTAGACATGCTCTTTATTTCAGAAGGGACATGCTATATCTTTTCTGGACTAAGGGCTCGTTCACATCAGATGCAGTCCAGTGTATTTCTATTCTGCATCAGAAACGAATGGACAGTATTTAACATGGATTCCACTGGCCCTAATTCACACCAGTGCAGTGTGTTCCAGCACAGTGAACAAAAGTAGAACATGTTGCTTTTTTTCTGTATGGAACACAGCAAAACGCAACAAAAACATGCATGCAGAAATGCATCCACAGAAGGCCTGGTTCACACTACTGTGGCTTTGGGGGAGGCACAGCAGCCCATTCATTTGAATGGTCTGTAGTGCTCCTGAAAACATAGGGGAAAGGTCCCTTCAGCATTTTTTAAATCACAGCCCGCACATAAAGAACAAGTACAGTGTGATACCCAGTGTGGGAAGCAGCTGCTGTGATTTCCAGTGTGTCCGCACACATTTCCTGTGGTTTTCTGTGCAGGTGGCTATGGCTGTGGGAAGAGGTGCAATCCAGCAGCTGCAATTGTCTGAACAGGTGTAAACCTAGCCAAAAACAAACTTAAGCCAGCCATACATGGGTCGATTCCAAAAGAATTTTAAAAAAAATATTTTCAAAGAATTTTTGTTCGAATTTCGCACCATTAGTGGTGCACAAAAACGACCACTTGTCGCGTGACCATTGAATTTGAGTGATTGGGCATGTTGGAAATTTTTTGAAAGACTAACAAATTTCTAACCAATGATGGGAGAATCGTATGAGAAATATAATTGAAAAAGAAATGAGCATGAGCTGTGAGCTGGAAAGAAAAGAAAATTCTTGGCCATGAAAATTCTTTTCTGTAGCAACATAAGATGAAATTTGAAGGCTTGGTTGGTCAAATTTCAAAATCAATGGTGGCACCATCTGGTTAAAAAACACACAACATTTCCAATTTTCTAAAGAAAATTTTTTGGAATTCAACCAATGTATGGCCTGCATTACTTGCCTGTTCAGAACCTCCTTTAAACCAGCCATACATGGGTTGAATTCCAAAAGAATTTTCTTTTGAAAATCTTTTCTAAGAATTTTCATTCGAATTTGGCATTAGTGAACCACAGCAACATCTGATTTTTGGGCAGCCATCCAATTTGAGTGATTGGGCATGGTGGAATTTTTTTGAAAAACAAATAAATTTCTAATCAATGATGGAAGAATCGTGCAAGAAATGTAATTGAAAAAAATGAGCATGAGCTGTGACCTGGAAAGAAAAGAAAATTCTTGGACACGAAAATCCTTTTCTGTAGCAACATTAAAGGTTGGATGGTCAAATTTCCAAATCAATGGTGGCACCAATGGATTACAAAATGCACAAAATTTCCTATTTTCTAAAGAAAATTCATATGGAGTTTGACCCATGTATGGCCTGCATTAGAATGCGCATGGGCAGCTCAGTGTACATTCTCAGTACACCTTGGTGCCAGCATGAAAGCACTCCTAAGTCATCCCCCACCAGTAAAACAATACGGCCGAACACCCAGCACCTGGAATAAGCTGTTGAAGATGTTGGCATTGGCAAGGAGGGTAGGGGGGCTCACAGGCATTGCATTGCTGGAGCAGGTATATGCAGATTTCAGTATCACCTTGGAGTCCTTGCACATGGTCACAAAAAAGGTAAAGTTTTTATCAGTACAGATTTCTTTTTGTGGGTCTGAACCCAGTGCATTGTTTTCACGGAGTCAATATACAGACACCATACAGTGCATAAAGATCAATAAAACTGTGCTGTATTCAGATCCATAAACCAAAAATAGAAATATTTGCATCTGTATTCAGTACTTTATTCATGTGTGCATCTGCAGTGTATGCGTATAAATGCATCAACATGCATATGTAGATGTATTCCTTAGGCCAAAGAATTTTTGGATGTTTATGCATATGGACATTAATGCATCTATACATGTGTACCTACCACTCTAGATGAAAGAGCAGAGGGGGCAACTTTGGACAACAGCATTGTCATTCTGGGGGTGGAGTGTTAGATGTACTAGCAGATTTAAATACACTAAGCAAATTGAAGCCAAACTCCAGGTAACACTTTATAAGCAGTTACAGCAAACAGTTTTTTTTCCTTTTGGGATAAAGGTTTTATATAAATAAATAAATAAATAAATAAATAAATAAAAGATGATCATTTTAAACACCCCCTACTAGGGCTAAAAGGTTTGTCTCATAACTGATACATTCTTCTGGAGAGCTTTTTATTTTGAAAAACAACAGACTTACTAGATGGATCTACAAATGAAAATAGAAGAAAGAATGCCTAAAAAAGAAAACTAAAGCAGTCATCACATCTAAGAATTGGTAAGCTGCAATATAATAAATGCTTTTCTTTTGGGTTTAATACCACTCTCAGAATCTGTTCAGTTTTTGTTGAAATGAATGGTCTAGTGTCAGGGTTTCCTTAAAGCTGAAGTTTAGGTATAGACCAATGTAACTATGTAAAAACTCAGTAAAAATTGCTATACCTGAAATTCATCTTTAAATGGATTGTGAAAAGAGACCTACAGAGCAGAGGAGCAATGAATCACTCATTCAGCTATGTCTGCAATTTTAGCTTCAGCCATTGACCCCCGTAAACAACAGTCTTTTTCAGAAAAGTAATATTAGCCCGGCAGAAATTTGTCAGTAGACTAGAGATTCACCCGCCGGTGGGGAAAATGTAAATATGACATAGTCATATGAAATATTTCCTACTTCTTACCTGGCTATTTTGTAATAGTAGAAATATAAAAAACTATACAGATTGTATGGAATGAAGATTCAGTTTATTACTACTGTGGCAGGTTATGGAATCCCTTCCTTCCCTGTACTATTGGAAGCAGAAGTCTGGCAAGGGAAAAGGAAGAAAACAGACAACTGCAAGAGAGAAAGAAACAGATTGCATGTCTGTCTGGTGCCTTTATGTTTGTAAATAAATATTAAAGTAATACTAAAGGCTTACGTGGTTTTTTTTAAAATAAAAAAGGGGTTTATGCTTACCTGCTACAGTCAGGTCCATAAATATTGGGACATCGACACAATTCTAACATTTTTGGCTCTATACACCACCACAATGGATTTGAAATGAAACGAACAAGATGTGCTTTAATTGCAGACTGTCAGCTTTAATTTGAGGGTATTTACATCCAAATCAGGTGAACGGTGTAGGAATTACAACAGTTTGCATATGTGCCTCCCACTTGTTAAGGGACTAAAAGTAATGGGACAATTGGCTTCTCAGCTGTTCCATGGACAGGTGTGTGTTATTCCCTCATTATCCCAATTACAATGAGCAGATAAAAGGTCCAGAGTTAATTTCAAGTGTGCTATTTGCATTTGGAATCTGTTGCTGTCAACTCTCAAGATGAGATCCAAAGAGCTGTCACTATCAGTGAAGCAAGCCATTATTAGGCTGAAAAAACAAAACAAACCCATGAGAGAGATAGTAAAAACATTAGGCATGGCCAAAACAACTGTTTGGAACATTCTTAAAAAGAAGGAACGCACCGGTGAGCTCAGCAACACCAAAAGACCCGGAAGACCACGGAAAACAATTGTGGTGGATGACCGAAGAATTCTTCCCTGGTGAAGAAAACACCCTTCACAACAGTTGGCCAGATCAAGAACACTCTCCAGGAGGTAGGTGTATGTGTGTCAAAGTCAACAATTAAGAGAAGACTTCACCAGAGTGAATACAGAGGGTTCACCACAGGATGTAAACCATTGGTGAGCCTCAAAAACAGGAAGGCCAGATTAGAGTTTGCCAAACGACATCTAAAAAAGCCTTCACAGTTCTGGAACAACATCCTATGGAGAGATGAGACCAAGATCAACTTGTACCAGAGTGATGGGAAGAGAAGAGTATGGAGAAGGAAAGGAACTGCTCATGATCCTAAGCATACCACCTCATCAGTGAAGCATGGTGGTGGTAGTGTCATGGCGTGGGCATGTATGGCTGCCAATAGAACTGGTTCTCTTGTATTTATTGATGATGTGACTGCTGACAAAAGCAGCAGGATGAATTCTGAAGTGTTTCGGGCAATATTATCTGCTCATATTCAGCCAAATGCTTCAGAACTCATTGGACGCCGCTTCACAGTGCAGATGGACAATGACCCAAAGCATACTGCAAAAGCAACCAAAGAGTTTTTTAAGGGAAAGAAGTGGAATGTTATGCAATGGCCACCTGACCTGAATCCGATTGAGCATGCATTTCACTTGCTGAAGACAAAACTGAAGGGAAAATGCCCCAAGAACAAGCAGGAACTGAAGACAGTTGCAGTAGAGGCCTGGCAGAGCATCACCAGGGATGAAACCCAACGTCTGGTGATGTCTATGCGTTCCAGACTTCAGGCTGTAATTGACTGCAAAGGATTTGCAACCAAGTATTAAAAAGTGAAAGTTTGATTTATGATTATTATTCTGTCCCATTACTTTTGGTCCCTTAACAAGTGGGAGGCACATATGCAAACTGTTGTAATTCCTACACCGTTCACCTGATTTGGATGTAAATACCCTAAAATTAAAGCTGACAGTCTGCAGTTAAAGCACATCTTGTTTGTTTCAGTTAAAATCCATTGTGGTGGTGTATAGAGCCAAAAATGTTAGAATTGTGTAGATGTCCAAATATTTATGGACCTGACTGTATACCTTTGTATCTTTATATAAATAGACACGAAGCAGTGTTGTTTATAAACACTGATTCAGACTGCTTTTTTGACAGCTAGAGCTGCCAACTTATTTGAGTATACAGTAATGATGGCTATGATTAATCACAGCCATCAATTATGGTATGCTGGGAAGGGGGGAGGGGAGGGTCCTAGAATCAGGGCAGAGGGACTGGAGTTTTTTTGGGAGGGGGTGTGTATAACATGCCCAAAGTCTGTAACTAGTTAAAAATAAAGGAGGCCTGGCTGCAATCCAATCCCTGGCACTATACCCCACAGACTTACTGATCCAGCAATGCCGCACTGCCCATCTTCTAGGATGAATGATAGCCAATGTCATTCAACTCACTTTCTGTCATCGCAGAGCATCAAGGTCCTGACCCCTACCTGGACTCACAGGAAAATCTTGCAGAAAGCAGTGCCACATCATTACATGATGCTGCTGTCTGCAGCACTCAGGATTAACCCACTGTTGGAGTATGTAGAGGATAAGTGACACCATGTAACCTAAGACACCTGAAAAAAAGGTATGTACTGTATGCAGTTTAAGGGGTGTATGGGTGCAAATGGGAAAAGGAAGGATCCTAAGCCCTGGAGTTGGACTTTAAAAAGACACTGCCACCATAATCATGCAGGGCAAAGTGAGTATCTTTGTAAAGGCCCTCCTGACCCAGTTAGGCCTCATTCACAAGGCATTGTAACTCCAGCTGTGGTAAAAATCCAGCAGACTCCTGTGGCTGTATTTAAAGTGTTACTAAACTCAGGACCCTGCATTCACTGTATCTGGTCTCCCACAGTACACAGAACATAGAAATGCAATTATTTTAGTAAATATAAACTGCTAATTACCTTCATGAGCAGTTTGTGACTTCTATCAGTGTCCAGCTGAGCACTGGTTAAAGCTTGGAGGGGGAGTTTTCATTTTCCTCACACTGCCCTATGAGATTACATAATCCCTAACCTTCTGTCTGGACAGTGCCGATTGGCCCTGTGCTGATCACATGCACCCTCCTAAGAAAAAACTCTCTAGCTGTACACACCAAAGTGAGCATGTGCAGAGGCTTTGTTCTATCAGGAGATAAAAAGGGAAACTTGGAAGAAGGGGAGGATCAGAGAAGACAGGATCAAACATCCATTTTACACAATGCAGAGGATTAACCCCTTAAGTTCCACAGTGAGTATACTAAGCATGCTTTACTGCATATACAGACTGATTGTACTGTTGAGGATTTAGTAACACTTTAAAGTTGCTTGCAGATCCAGTAGGTGTGACTTCTCAGGCCATAGAAAACAATGACAGGCTGACAGCAGGCATAATCATCTGTGGCCATAGCTGTTCAAGGGTGTTCATATGTAATCACATGTGGAGTAAAAAAAAACTTTTTTTTGCTTTATTTGGTGTATCGATAAAGCTGTGCATTTTTAACTCCCCTGGACATGTGACAATGCTTGGGTCTGGCAGTTGGCTGCACATTCTCCATCATACCTGAAAGCACCAGATATTGTTGATGGGAGAGAAGAGGGTATGCTGGTAAGGTAAGTATAACTGGTGCGTAGGGGGGGAAAAAGAGCATTAAATGAGCATGGTGACAGTGTCCCTTTAAGTCCATGCCCTTTTCTTATTTTGCATGAAATATGTCAGAACTTCTGACTGATCTACAAAGAGCTATGGATGATCTTTTTTAATTGTAATTAACTTTTTGTGTTTGCAATAATTTTTACCATATGAAATGCCTAGTCTACTGTGTGAAAGCAAAACAAGACTTCAAGATTTGTTATTCTGAAAGCACATATACACAGAAACAGAGAGGATTGCTTGGCTACTAAATTGCATCAAAATAAAAATAAGAACTGCATATTTGGTGCAAAAACTGAGAAAATGGACATGTGTGTGAAAAAAAGGTCCAGCAGTTTAGCAAACTTTCTGATTTAGCTGCTGTCCACAGTCTTTGGGAGCACTTCCTATATATTCTTTAGAATTATTTGCCATGCCAGACAAAATAGTGGTCCAATGCTTCACAAACAAATAATTACATTCAACTCAGTCTATCCAGCTTAAAGCTGGCCATACATTAAACAGTTTTCTTGAACAATTTCCTTTAGATTTACCAAAATCCATATACAGGCTTACCTCGGTTTACGAACTCCATAGTTCACGTACTTTTCAGTTTACGAATGAAAATCCATTGAAAATAATGGCTCAGTGTACAATTTTTTTTTCCGCAATACGAACTGACTAATTGGTTTTCAATGCATTTACAATTTTTTTTTTAATCATGTCCGTGTACAGTACTATGCCTTTAAAGTGCACTTTATAAAGAGTTTTGAACAGATAAGACTTTTTTTTTACTTTTTTTCTGACCTCCGGAACGGATTAATTGGTTTTAAATGCATTCCTATGGGAAACAGTTTACAAATTTTTCGCAATACGAAAAGTCCTGCAGAATGAATTAAATTCGTAAACTGAGGTACACCTGTAATGAGGTCAAGCCTAAACACTTTAGGCTTGGTTCACATATATGCACTTTGCATTTGATGCTTTCTCCAGTGCTTTTTGCAGTTTGTTTTGCATTTTTCTACAGGCGTTTTTGATGTGTTTTCTATGCATTTTTACTGCATTTTGTTCAGTTTTTTTTTGTTAAAGTGGAAGCTTTTTTTTTTTGCTGGGTAGAATAAAAATGCAAACTGCAAAAAGTGGCAAAAACACTACCATGCATTTCAGCAGCTTCTCCATTGAACGCTATTGTAGCAAAAGTGCTGCTTTTTGCTTTTAAAAAAGTCCCTGACCCTTTCCAAAAACATAGCAGCTCAAAAAAAGCATTGATGTGAACACGTTCTATAGGAAACCATGTTAAATGGACTGTAGTGCTTTTCTGCAAAAAACACTAAAGAAAGAATTGGTGTGAACAGAGCCTTAAATTGTATCTAGTTAGGCAGGCCCTTGCACTGCACAGTTGAAGGTAAATCTAAAGGAAGTTGTACAGAAATTGTACTGAAAATTGTAAAATATATGGCCAGTCTAAGGCTGAGACTCTTAGATCTGTCTGTGTGAGCCCAGGAGGACACATACATGCTTTTGTGCTGCTCACTGCAATCCGCACTAAGGTTCTGAATGTAATTTACTAGGCCAGCTCAGTTAATGGTTATTATTTGACGGGTTTCAGACAGCTTAGTCAGTAAGGAGAGCAGCACTATCTCTGGAAATCCTCTTATCTCCGCTGAGGAGGACAATCTGATTAACAAAAGCAACTTCCTCTCCGGCAATGCAAGACAGGGACACCTGCAAGAGAAAAAAATGAGCAATACCATATGTCTCTTAACGCACAGACAATAACGATCAAGAAAAAGCTTTATTTTACTGCTCTTCTCCAAGCATTGACCTCATCTACAGATAGAAAGTACCAAAGAAAAATAGGAAAAAAAACAAAGTGTGAATCACCCATTCATCCAGCTATTTGGCTTCTTCATGATAAATGGACAGATAAACAGATACACAGAAAGACTTAAGATAGATAGATAGATAGATAGATAGACAGATATTCTAATAGGAGATAGATACTGTACATAGTTACATAGTTAGTCCAGCTGAAAAAAGACAAAAGTCCATCCAGTTAAAGCATAGAAAAAAAAAAAAGTTATAATCCTACACCCACAGGTGATCCAGCAGAAGGCAAAAAAAAAAAAAACCCCAGCAAAGCACGATCCAATTTGCTCCTGCAGGGGGAAAAAATTCCTTCCTGTTCCCCCTAGAGGCAAATGGATATTCCCTGGGCCAACTTCTTTACCTATAAATGTTAGTATCCAGGTATATTCTGTGTATCTAAGAAGAAATCCAGGCATTTTTTGAAGCAATCCACTAAGCTGGCCAGAACCAATTCTTGAGGGAGTCTATTCCACATTTTCACAGCTCTCACTGTGAAGAAACCTTTCCGGGTTTGGAGATTACATTTCTTTTCCTCCAGCTGTAAAAAGTGCCCCTTTATCCTCTGTGATGACCTCAGGGTGAATAGCTCTACACCGAGTTCACTATATGAACCACTGATGTATTTATACATGTTGATCATATCCACCCTTAATCTCATCTACTCAAGAGAGAATACATTCAGTTCCTTTAATCTTTCCTCATAGCTGATCTCCTCCATGTCTCTTATCAGTTTGGTTGCCCTTCTCTTTCTCAAGTTTCCCAATGTTCTTTTTGTGAATTGGTGCCCAAAACTGAACTGCATATTCCAGATGAGGTCTTACTAATGATTTGTACAGGGGTAATATGATATATCTCTCTCTGGAGTCTATACCTCTTAATACAAGAGAGGATTTTGCTCGCTTTAGAAACCACAGTTTGGCATTGCATGCCATTCTTAAGCTTGTGGTCTACCAGAACTCCCAGTTCCTTCTCCACCATTGATTCCCCCAGTTGTACTCCCCCTAGTATGTATGATGCATGCATATTCTTAGCCCCCAAGTGCATAACTTTACATTTATCAACATTAAATCTCATTTGCCACATAGTTGCCCAATTAAACAGTGCATTGAGGTTGGCTTGTAAATTGGAGACATCCTGTAAGGACATTATTCCACTGCACAGCTTGGTGTCATCTGCAAAGACTGAAATGGGATTTTTAATCTGAGACCCTATATCATTTATAAATATATTAAAAAGTAAGGGTCCCAACACTGAACCCTGGGGTACACCACTGACGACCCTAGACCATTCAGAGTATAAATCATTAACCACTATTCTCTGAATACGATCTTTTAGCCAGTTTTCTATCCAATTAAATACAGATTTTTTCCAAGCCCGTAGACTTTACCTTCCACATTAGCCGTGTGGGGGGAACTGTATCAAACGCTTTTGCAAAATCCAAGTATACCACGTCCACCGCCACCCCTCTGTCCAAGGTTTTGCTCACCCCCTCATAAAAGGAAATCAGATTTGTTTGACAACTTCTGTTTTTCATGAATCCATGCTGTCTTTTGCTTAAAATATTTTTTTCCAGCAAGAAGTCATCTATGTGGTCTTTTATTAAACTCTCCAATATTTTCCCAACTATAGAAGTTAAACTAACAGGTTTATAATTACTTGGTAAAGATTTTGACCCCTTTTTAAATATTGGCACCACATTGGCCTTACACCAATCCAGTGATACTATGCCAGTCATTAAAGAGTCCCTAAAAATTAGAAACAATGGCTTTGAAATGACAGAGCTCAATTCTTTAAGGACACGTGGGTGTATGCCATCCGGTCCAGGTGCTTTATTCACCTTTATACTGTCTAAATGTTTTTGGATCATATCAGTTGTGAGCCTGTGTGGATCATCTGGATCTGTGTCAATTCCATGCCATTATGAACAAGAGCCCCCCCATACTCTTTTGTATACACAGAGCTGAAGAAGGTATTAAATAAATTTGCCTTCTCTTTGTCCCCAGTCACCCACTCTAGATTTTTTTGTAAATGGCCTACATGCTTGGACCGAACCTTTTTACTATTAATATTTTTGAAGAATTTTTGGGGGTTGGTCCTGCTATCTTTTGCAATCTGTCATTCCTTTTCAATTTTTGCGGCCTTTATTTCCTTTTTACATATTCTGTTATATTCTTTGTAATGTTTAAATGATGATAGCGTTCCTTCATTTTTATATTGAATAAAAGCTCTTTTCTTATTATCTATAGCCTTTTTAATTCTGGGCAATAAGCCACATAGGTTTGATTTTTAACCTTTTAAACTTGTTGCCCATGGGAATATATTTTGCAGTGTGTTCACATACAGTCTTTTTGAAGAACTCCCATTTCTGTGTTGTGTCCATAAATGCCAATATTCCCTCCCAGTCTAAGTCTTGTAGAGCAGCTTTCAGCCTTGGAAAATTACCTCTCTTGAAATTGAGCGTTTTTATTTTTCCTGTATGTGATTGCTGTTTACAGCTAACAATAAATGAAATCATGTTATGGTCAGTGCTACCCAGATGTTCTTTTATATGGACATTCGTAACAAGCTCTGCATGGTTTGAGATTACCAGGTCCAGCAGAGCATCATTCCTAGTAGGGACCTCTATAAACTGTACCATAAAATTGCCCTGTAGTAGGTTTAAAAATTTTTGCCCTTTAACTGTTCCTGTAGTACCATTACTCCAGTCAATTTCTGGGTAGTTAAAGTCCCCCATTATTATCACTGTCCCAGCTCTTGCAGCCCTTTCGATCTGTGCAAGGAGCCGAGTCTCCACCTCCTCATTAACACTGGGAGGCTTATAACAAACTCCAATGATTACCTTTGTAGTAAGCACCCCCATGTGCAGTTCCACCCATAATACTTCAGCCTCATCACACTCTCCATCAACTAGGTCTTCTTTCACACGCGCTCTGAGATCACTTTTCACATAGACATAGACATATTTACTCTGTCTCTGCGAAAGAGAACATAGCCAGGAATATTAATAGCCCAGTCATGCGAAGAATGAAGCCAAGATTCAGCAATACCAATTAAATCATGGCTCTCTTCATGCAACAAAGCTTCCAACTCACCTATTTTGCTTGGCAGACTTCTGGCATTGGTGAACAAACACTTTAATTGATTGACACTTTGTTCACACGTATTTTGCATATTTTTTATTTGCATACAACTGGTACCAATTCCACTGGTTGTTTGTAACATGGGAACCTTCCTATCATCTGCCATAGCCTTACCCCCATCTTTCCCCATTCCACCCACCAATAAGTACTGAACCCTGTCTGATCTGTCTACCCCGTTATAATCTAATTCTCCCTCCCCCTCCATCCTAGTTTAAATACTCCTCCAGCCTTCCCATAAACCTCTCCCCTAGCACAGCAGACCCCCTTCCATTTAGGTGCAGACCGTCTCTAGCATATAGGTTGCACCCCAATGAAAGTTCAGCCCAGTGCTCTAGAAACCCAAATCCTTCCCTCTTACACCAGGTCTTCAGCCATGCATTGAGTTCTCTAATCTCCCCCTGTCTTTCCTGAGTTGCGCATGGCACAGGTAATATTTCAGAGAATATCACCTTGGAGGTCCTTCCCTTCAACTTGCAGCCTAGTTCTTTAAATTGATTCTTAAGGAGCCTCCACCTTCCATGTATTCTGTCATTGGTTCCAACATGAACCAAGATAGCTGGGTCATGCCCAGCTCCTTCCAGTAATTTATCAACCTGGTCCACCACATGCCGAACCCTGGCACCAGGGAGACAGCAAACCATTCAGTTGAGGCGATCCTGGTGACAAATTATTCGATTAGTCCTTCTGATCATAGAATCCCCTACTACCACCAGCTGTCTAGGCCTTCCTGCACTACCCTTACCACCCCTCCCAGATGGTCTGCCCTCCCGGCTGTTAGGGATAGCAGTGACATCCAGGGCTGCCACCCCTGAGCTTGCCACCCCCACATCTTCAGCCAACTTGGCAAATCTGTTTGGGTGCACAAACCCAGGGCCAGCCTTCCTTTTCTGTGAGCCCCTACCACTCCCTCTTGTTACAGTAATCAATCTTCCTACCTGATAATCCTGATTAGCCCGTCTGCCCTACACATCAATCCCATTAGCTACCTGCTCAGAGAGCAGAAGACCCCTTTCAAGGTTGATAGTTCTGCCCAGTGTTGCAACTTTCTCCTCCAGACCTCTAACGCGAGATTCCAGAAGGGCAACCCATTCACATCTGTCACAGCGGAATCCATCCTGGAGCTGTTGCTCCATTGCTGCATACATGCGGCACACTGTGCACTGCACAAAACCTTCAACCCTGCTAGCACTCATATCCAAGTTGCAATATTAACAGGAAAGATCAGTTGTCACTTACAGGTTAGTAAACTCCTGTTTTCAACTCCGGTTTTTTAACTCCACTTATCAAATGTCCACTTAGTCAAAAGATCCGGCAAGCAAAATACAGGCAAGCTCAGAGTGAGCTCTACAGCAAGTTATATAGGACCTGCATCACCTCTGACCAATTAACCCCTTCCCTTAATTAGCAGAGTGAAGGAAGACAAGGAAAGGAAGAAAAATAATGCTATTTAACAAGTGATAGAAAAAGAGATTTAAAAAAGTAA
Source organism: Staurois parvus (assembly GCF_062004578.1). Lineage (NCBI taxonomy): Eukaryota > Metazoa > Chordata > Amphibia > Anura > Ranidae > Staurois > Staurois parvus. Next base: position 5,628,110 of record NW_028317941.1, read on the forward strand.
AAGCTTTTAGCAAGACCCAAGTAAAACTTTTTAAAATTTCCCACTCTTTTAAGTGATCAGCCAGCAGAAAATTCCAGATACGTACATAGATATTCTAATAGGAGATAGATAGATAGATAGATAGATAGATAGATAGATAGATAGATAGCTAAATATTCTAATAGGGGATAGATAGATAGATAGATAGATAGATAGATAGATAGATAGATAGATAGATATTCTAGTAGGGGATAGATAGATATTCTAATAGGAGATAGATAGATAGATAGATAGATAGATAGATAGATAGATAAATAGATAGATAAATATTCTGATAGATAGATTGATAAGAGCAGCCCAGGGGCAGACTAACAACTCATGGGGCCCCCGGGCAATAGGGGATCATGGGGCCCCTGTGTCCTTGCCCAAACTCAAAAAAGCCTATGAAAAAGGTACCAGGGGCATCTCATGGGGCCCCCTACTGGCCCCGGGCCCTCGGGCAGTGTCCAAGTTTCCAAATGGTCAGTCCGCCCCTGGAGCAGCCTATCGCTTCATGGTGGGCTGTGATGGTCTCTCCCCGGCCGCATAGGCGTGCACCTTCACAACGCACAATGTCGGTGCGGTGATGCCACGTGTCACGCCGACACCAACACACAAGGTAGACCTGGAGAGATGCGTAGTCGGAAGGAGGACAACCAAGCCTGTCTTTGATGGAGATCACTGCCACGCTATCCCTCAGGTCATAAAGGCTGCCCAAAACCGGATGACCAGGGGATGGCAGCCCCTGTATGCCAGGGAGGCAGGGAGACAGCAATAAAAACAAAAAATAAGGAACCTAGGGGAACTGGAAGAGAAAATTAATGGGAAAAGAAAAAGGGGGGGGGGAGAGGAACTGAGAACAATGGCAATCACATCCACATAATGTAACATATAGAAATAAATAACACATTCAAAATAAACAAAAAAAAACAACATCAAAGTGAAAATGTAATAAAGAAGCAAACCCCATAGTTGTTATGTATTAAATGGCAAGAAAAGAAATAACTATATTATAATGGGAAATTTGAAATCACAAAAATGTACATAAAAGATGAATGAGAAATCAGAAATCCTTTTCGCACACCCCTGAAACAAAACCTTCCAAGATGGGCTTGAAGGACATGGATTCATTGAGGCCAGTGAAAGTTGTGGCATTTCATTTATGAATCCATCTAAGCTCACTCTGAAGTAAACTCTTATTCCAATCGCTTCCTCATGGGCTAGGATGAACTATATCCAAAATTAAAAATTTAATCTTGGGAAAAACACCCATGGAAAACCAGCTGCATGGTGTCCCAATGGTACCTCAACATTATTGGATTTCATGCTAGAAATGTGGCGATAATCTCGACGCTAGAATTCCAATTTTTTTTTACCTACATAGAAACAGTTACAATCACTGGTTAGCAGGTAAACTATACCTTCCCCAGGTGGCTCCCAACAAAGACTGTGCTTTGTATGTGCTGCTGTCCGATATACTTTCTGTCTTGCCCCCCCCCCCCAGTTGCCCGGAGCAACCAGGGCGCCTTATCAGTACACAGACATCCTTCGGCTGCTCCACAGGTGGCCACCAACAAAGCCAATGTGACTGCAAGGGACAGTAAAGTGCTCATCGTTAATGTGCTTGCCGTTGCTTGGAGAAACCGGAACGGCTCATTGTTGCAAATCAGTCTTTGCGCTGTTGCACAAATGGCAACAACAAGTGACTCTGCTTTAACAGTTATCTGCCTCTTTGCCATGACTAAAGGATTACAAATACTTTATTGTCTTATGAAGACTGAACGTGGTGATTCTGATGACGACCTTGCATTTAGTGAGGAGTGAGCTCCGTACCCCTCGGATGCCCTTGGCAACCACTGCGGGACAGCATCGTTCCCAGACATTGCTTTTCAAGTGCTAGATAGTGAAACGTTTGTGCCCTGCCAGCAGGATACAGTCATCACTGTGCTTGCCGTCCAGCTTAAGTCATCTGTCTCTTTGCCACTACTAAGGGATTACAAATACTTTATTGTCTTATGAAGATTGAACTTGGTGATTCTGAGGGCGACCTTGCATTTAGCGGGCAGTGAGCTCCATCACCATGTTTGACATCCAGCTTAAGTCAGCACACCGGGGGTTATTCCTTGGTGGGAAAGTCCTAGTACAGCAGTCTAGCCGGCGCTGAGAGATCATGAGAAGGGGTGTGGCCACACCTACCAGAATGTCCACGATTACGCCCAAATGCCTATCCTTAAAACCGACCACTACACCCACCACGTGGAGAGAAAGAGTGAGTGGAGAAAGATGGAGGGCATCTTGTCAGTTTACACAAAAGTCCATCACCCTGAGCTGATCCTGGTGGGCACAGGAGTCCGCCTCAAGCATCATGGCTGCTTTACCCTGGGAATGATCGAGGACACCAAAAGATTATGTCTGGTTTGTCCGGAGTACAGGAGGCCGACTGCACTGGTTGGAGCATTAGCCAGGTGTGGACATTGCAGAGAACCTCTGGACCATCATCTGCCCAGTGATCTGGCACCTCGTAGCTACGTCGTGGATTTACAGACAGGACTCTGCACAGAGAGACTGGAGAGCTAGAAAGAGAATATGATCAGAATAAGCTACACCAAGCGGGGTCACAGGACCGTGACTTCCCTGCCACTGTTGCGGACCATCACAGCAGAGAAGGGTCGCACACCGCCGTTCCTTGCTTGCCAAAAGACACCAGAGGGCCGGAGTCTACAGTTACTGTTCAGCTGGAATTGGTCAATGCATCAGATCAGCCGGCCTCGCTTACCTGCCCTGACCTCTCTATTTGGAAGGAGCCTAGCTGCGGGGATGACCAGTCCTCAGGTGAGCCAGTGGAGAACATTAGCAGACGGGAGGTGGAATCACCCAGTCTACTGGTGAGGTTTAGGCCGCTGGAGATAGAACAGGAGAGATGGACCTCTGAGGAAACAAAGGAGGAATGGGACAGGGGAGACTTTACAGTTAAGCTGGACTTACAGACGGGATCGTCAGAACCCCCATACACACAAGACTCTGCTGGATGATCCTGCTGGTCGGAGCCAGTCAGGATTTCTTCCTATGTCCCACCATCTAAGTCTTCTACTTCACCCTGGCCTAAGACCAGGGCCAGACACTGATGTGCAGGAGGTGGGTCATCTGCTCACCAAAGTTCTGAGTACAGCCTGGGTTGCGTGGCAAGAGAAACATGTCCCGTTTCTCCTAGCTGCAACAGGAGATACAAATGAGAGTAGTGGTAGAATGGGGCCTGGACTACCCCTACGTCCCTCAAGACATTGTGAACTTAGTTGAAGAGTCCTGGAAACAATTAGAGGAGAACTTGATCTGGGACCACATGCACGTCCCCAAATACCTGAGAGGGCCTCTTTTGGAAGAATCCTGGACCCACTTTCAGGACATCAAAAAAGAGTGGACCATTCACAAAGATCAGGTGGTGGTCGTGAAAGAAGGGCAGCCAAGCCAAAGCAATTCTGTGGCCACCCAGAGACCTGATGTCTCCATAGTCAGACAGCCCAGTCCGTGGAAGTATTATTGAGACTCTGGTTTAGTGGGCTGTTATTTCATACAGATAATGCCAGACTCTTTGTTTTTTTCCAGATAAGCTGTCTTTGTTTTGCTTTGGAGGGGATACTCCTTAAACAATGACTAGAAAAAAAAAAGAACCCAAACAATTATGGTTCTCATTTAGTTGCTATCATGGCTTATAACCCTTCATTTGAAGAACAAAGAATGTATTTACTGATGAAGGGCCTCCTTCTAGGGGGTGGTTCTTCATCCCTATGTTAATATTTGTTGGTTTACCCATACAATTATGGTAATACATTCATTCCTGCTGCTAGTGAGTTAGCATTAGTCAGGATATGTAAATACACTGCTCAAAAAAATTACACATTTTAATCAAAGTACAGAATCATCAAGTCAATGAAACTCCTGGGATATTGATCTGGTCAGTTAAGTAGCAGAGGGGGTTGGTAATCAGTTTCAGCTGCTTTGGTGTTAATGAAATTAACAACAGGTGCACTAGATGGGCAACAATGAGAAAACCCCCCAAAACAGGAATGATTTTACAGGTGAAGGCCACTGACATTTTTTCCCATGAGACGAGACCTGGACCCTACAAAGGTTGCACAGGCAGTACAATTCCTCCAGGATGGCACATCAATATGTGCCATTGCCATAAATATGTGCCAGTGCCATGTGCTATTGCCTTGAGACTGTGCTGTGTCTCCCAGCACAGTCTCAAGAGCATGGAGGAGATTCCAAGAAACAGGCAGTTACTCTAGGAGAGCTGGGCAGGGTCGTAGAAGGTCCTTAACCCATCAGCAGGACCGGTATCTGCTCCTTTGTGCAAGGAGGAACAGGATGAACACTGCCAGAGCCCTACAATATTGGCCTCCAGCTGGCCACTGGTGTGAATGTCTCTGACCAAACAATCAGAAACAGACTTCATGAGGGTGTCCTGAGGGCCCAATGTCCTCTATTGGGCCCTGTGCTCACTGCCTGGCAACATAGAGCTTGATTGGCATTTGTCATTGAACACCAGAATTGACAGGTCTGCCACTGGCGCCCTGTGCTTTTCACAGATGAGAGCAGGTTCACCCTGAGTACATGGGACAGACATGAAAGGGTCTGGAGAAGCCATGGAGAATGTTATGCTGCCTGTAACACAGTTCAGCGTGACCATTTTGGTGGTGGGTCAGTGATGGTGTGGGGAGGTATATCCATGGAGGTACACACAGACCTCTACAGGCTAGGTACTGGCAATGGCACCCTGACAGCCATCAGGTATCGGGATGAAATCTTTGGATCCATTGTCGGACCCTACGCTGATGCAGTGATTCCTGGGTTCCTCCTGGTGTACGATAATGCCTGGCCTCATGTGGCAAGAGTATGCAGGCAGTCCCTGGAGGATGAAGGAATTAATACCATTAAATGGCCCCCATGCTCGCCTGACCTAAATCCAAAAGAACACCTTTGGGATATCATCTAATGCCGCTAGGTTGCACCTCAGACTGTCCAGGTCCACATCTGGGAGGAAACACCATCTGCCGTCTCATTAGGAGCATGCCCCGACATTGTCAGGCATGCATACAAGCACGTGGGGGTCATACAAACTACTGAGTACGATTTTGAGTTGCTGCAATGAAATTTCAGCAAAATGAACTAGCCTGCTGCATCATTTTTTCACTTTGATTTTTGGGGTGTGTTTGAATTCAGTCCAATGTAGGTTGATAACTTTCATTTCCATCAAACGATGGGGCATCCTTACATTCCTAACACATTATTCAGTCCATATCAGTATAGATTTTCAGCATGTTATTTTTTCCCCATTGAGATCTGATGTGTTTTCAAAGTGTTCCTTTCATTTTTTTGAGCAGTGTGTGTAATTGTGTAAATGTGCACATATGCAAAATCTCTATTTTTTATACTGATTATTTACATTTTCTGTACATATTTCATTCCCCTTCCCAGTTATTGTACCCCCTTTACCCTCCCATTTTTTTGTATAGGGGGCCCTGGGATCAGGAGCTATTTTGTGTTCTTTTTAGCCATCAGCCAATGAGGACATGGCTGTTTTTAGCAGGGGGTAAATGTAGCATCCTCCTAGTGCAGCTAGGGGGAGCTAGACCCTAATGGTTAGTCAGAAGCTGGTTAGCAGCTCAGGTGTGATAGCCAGAGGGGTCAAATTGTGGTCAGGGCTGAGAAACTCTGCAGGCCAGCCCCTCTGAAACTTCCCCCTGCTCTGAGGCTTTCGGAGGAGGGCCTTGGAGGCAGTTCATGGATCTAAGGAGTGGGTGGTCGTACTCTTGAGGTACCTCAGCCAGTTCCCAACAGAAGACTTGGCAAGGGGCTGGGAATCTCTTAAAAGTGTAAGAGCCTGCTCAGTAGCAGGAGCATGAGGAGTCAGGTGGAAGAAGGAGTAGGAAGATGTGAGGTTGGAGAAGGAAGGTTGCCAGATTCCTAGTGGGATAGGGCCTGCCTGCGAGCCTGGAGCTGGAAAGGATGAAAAATTGGGAATCTCTGGCCCCCTGAGAGAGGACCACCTGTTTGGCAGGGAAGGAGCAGCCCAGTTGATAGGACTGGTAGCAGCAGTTATCCCACAAGTGGTACAGGAGAGGTTCCAAGTGAATACACATATACCCCCTGGGCGGATAGGGGAAGGAACACTCTGCTGGGAAATCAGATTAGCCCCCTGCTGGTGAATGTTCCCCTTATTTAAAGGAACAGGAACCATATCCTCTGCTCAAGAAGAAAGTCTAATTGCTGGGTGAAGAGGAGTTCACCTAGGGTCTGGGGTGGAACAACTAGTAGCTGCTGGCTAGCACTCCACTAGAGAATGTGTTGCTGAAGAAGAGAAGTGAATAGTTCAGGAAGTTGTCTTCAGATATTGGTTCCCTTGGACATCTTATACCCCTTTACCCTATGCAAGTTCTAGTCCCCTCAATAAAATAATAAAACCAACGCACAATGACTGATTTCTGTCTTTGGATGAGATCTTGTGTGAGAAATGCTAAATGACTGGCTATGCAGAACTATAAGGGGACCCAAATTCATCAGCAATCCCTAAGGGGTTAGTGCTACAAAAGTCTGCTTTATTTTTTATTTTCAGCACAAAAAAACACACATTTAGCAAAAAAATGAAAACAAAATGCATTTATATGGCAATGATAATTCCCACCTTAGCTGACTGTTAACATAGTCCTCCTACTTCCTAGCAGCTGCAGAGAGCCTGGCCGTACAGGGTAAGTGTTTTTGTTTCAACATTCATAGAGAAAAACATTTGTCAGAATGTCAGTTCTTGCCATCACTGAGTCAGCTACTTTCATTTGAAAGCCTTGGCCTGCTATATGACAGACGTACAGTATAAAACATGTTTTATTACCACATGTTCAATATTTCCTGAAGGAAAAAACACATTCACAATTCGAATTTTGTTTAGAATTATGCTTGTTTTTCATCCATTTCTATTTCCAACCTGCTCCTGCAAAGTTTCATATCACTACTGTTGAAAATGAACATCGATTTGTCCCCAATAACCAATAGAAAAACAAATAAATGTTTTGAAAATGAAAAATTTCTAATAAAATTGGTCAGCTTTATTAGGCAGGTTAGGAAATTGTTGCAATTACAAATGTCTAGGTATTCTCATGTTTATTTCTTCTGTTTATATTTGTATGACCAAAAAAGTGGAGAAAATTTTCTTTTGTTTATATTGGTATTACACAAAAAAGTGGAGAAACAAAAAGCCAAATCAGACACATTTCACGCAAAACTTAAAAAATGGACTGGACAAAATTATTCGCACCCTCAATTTAATATTGGGTAGCACACCACTTGGAAAAAATAACTGAAATCAATCACTTACTGTAACCATCAATGAGTTTCTTACACCTGTCTTTTGGACCACTTTTCTTTCGCCAACTGCTCCAGGTTTCTCAGACTGGAAGGGTTCCTTTTCCCAACTGCTGTTTTGAGATCTCTCCATGAGTGCTCTATAGGGTTGAGATCTGGACTCATTACTGGCCAGTTCAGTACTCGCTTTGTCTTAAACCATTTCTGGATACTTTTTGTGTGCTTTGGGTGATTGTCCTGCTGTAAGACCCATGACCTCTGAGGGAGACCCAGCTTTCTGACACTGGACCCTGCATTGCACCCCAGAAATCTTTGGCAGTCTTCAGATTTCATAATGCCATGCACACGGTCAAGACCTCCAGTGCCTGAAGCAACCCCAAAACATCAGCAAACTTCCACCATGTTTGACTGTAGAGACTGTATTCTTTTCATTAATCTGTTCCCGCCTGTTCAATAGGAAAATGTTACAGCCAAGCGGGACGTCGTATGACATCCTTCCTGGATCGCGCCCTGCGTGTGCCCACGGGGCCGTGCTGTGGTGAGATCTGTCATTGGCTGTGTACCTTGGACACAGCCAATGACAGATCTGTGTACCGGCCCACTGCTAGTACCATGTGACTTGCTGTGACCAATCACATGACAATTGTAAACAATGGATAGCTTCCTTTTATGCCATCCATTGTATACAATTGTGTCACTAGCTGTGATTGGTTACAGTGATCACATGCACAGACTGGGCCAATCACAACTCATCTGTATCATGTGATTAGCCATGGCCAATCACAGCTAATCATAAAAAAAAAATCCTGAATTAATTGATTAGATTCAGTTAAATGCTTGCCTATAGCAAAGAAATTCTTTGCTATAAGCAATCATATTGTGTAGAAAAAAAATATTGGTCACTTCCCCAAAGTATTACAATGTTACTATGGTCATAGTTATTAAATACCACCAAAAGAAAGCTCTAGTTGTGTGAACAAAAGTATAAAAATTTTGTTTGGGTACAGCGTTGCATGACCACGCAATTGTCATTCAAAGTGTGAGAGCGCTGAAGGCTGAAAATTGTCCTGGGCAGGAAGGGGGTAAAAGTGCCCTGTATTGCAGTGTGGTTAACAGGGGCGGACTGACAACTCTTGGGGTCCCCGGGCAATAGGGGATCATGGGGCCCCTGTGTCCATGCCCATACCCAAAAAAGCCTATTAAAAAGCCAATGAAAGGTACCAGGGGCATCTCATAGGGCCCCCTGCTGACCCCGGGCCCTCGGGCAGTGCCCTAGTGCTTGAATGGTCAGTCTGCCGCTGGTGGTTAAAGGCCTCATTGCTTTTTTTGAAAACAGTAGAATGATGGGCTTTACCAAATAGCTGTCATTTTGTTTCACGTGTCCACAGCATTTCCTCAGGTAAGTTTTGGCAAGCTCCAATTTGGCTTTTTTATGTCTCTGTGTCAGCAGTGGGGTCCTGCTGGGCCTCCTGCCATAGCATCCCTTTTCATTTAGATGGTGACGTGTAGTGTAAACAGTTGTACCCTGTGCCTGATGGTTAGCTTGGATTTGTCTGGAAGTTGATCGAGGTTCTTTATCTACCATTCGAACAATCCTTCTTTGATCAATTTTTTTTCTTTCATCCACATCCAAGGAGATTAGCTACAGTGCCATGGTCAGAGAGTGGACACTCTATGGAGATGGATTTGTAACCTTGAGATTGTCCATGCTTTTCCACAATTTTTGTTTTGAAATCCTCAGACAATTCTTTGCTGCTCTTTCTCTTCTCTCCATGTGTCACACAGAGACACACAACAGAAAGGTTGAGTCAGTTTTGCATCATTTTAACTGGTTCCAGGTATGACTTCTATATTGTCAGCACCTGTTAATTGATACAGGTGAGTTTAATTACAAATGACAGGAGAATCACAAACTTACAATGCAATTATTTCTTACAATTTTGAGAAGGTGCCAATAATTTTGTCCAGTCCATTTTTGGAGTTTTGTGTGGAATGTGTTAGCTTTGGCTTTTTGTTTCTCCACTCTTTTGTGTCATACCAATACAAACAAAAGAAATAAACATGAGAATGCCATGTTATGAGAGGCCATTACTGTGTGTGTGTGTGTGTGTGTATATATATATATATATATATATATATTACTCCAGTGCTTGGCCCTGCACCACCACCCTTCAAGCCCCAAGAGTGCCGCCTTATCTTTTATAATATGTATATATTTTATATATATACACAGCTTGACAAATCCGAGGCGCCATGTTGACTATAAATTGTATCCTGACACCTGGATTCACTCACTGCCTCCCAGAGACTTCAATGCAAAATTGCTTCCTATCGACTTCAATGCAAAATTGCCGCCCATAGACTTCAATGTAAAATCGCCTCTTGTAGACTCCAATGCAAAAACACCACCCATAGACTTCAATACAAAAACTCCTTTCAATAGCAATCCTATGTGAACCCTTATCTCCATATGCCACTCTACTCTATTACTTGTGAGTCTGGAATGCACCACTACAAATTCGCTCAGAACCCTTTTCATACTGGCACTGAAAACACAATACTTGTGGATCACATCTGTGTGAACCACCTCAGTAGGGACACATTATATCTAGCCTGTCATGCAAATATGTGATTTTGAAACCGCATCCAGAATCGCATATGTGTGAACCAGAGCGGCTCCATTCACACCTGGGAGTTTTGAGATCCTGGTAGAACTGCTGTGTTCTCAAAATGTAGATTCAGATGCCATTATTTTCAATGGCACCTAAAACATGGTGTGGTTTTGCTGTGATTGTCGTGCAGCAAATTGCATCGCGTGAAGCTTGTTGCCCAAAAGTTGTCTTTGCGCCAGTTGCTGACAACCCATGCTAAGATAAAAAAAATTGGCTCCTAAATTTTTTAGCTGGCTCCTAGATTCAAAGCAAACACCCCAATAAACGTCTTAGGAGCAAAGCTACATTTTAGACAACAAAATCCTAATTAACAAGAACTCAACTACAAGTGAGTCTAATTATTTATTAAACAGGTGTCCAGCAGACAGTTGATTACAAAAGATTGTAATTTAACAAAGATAACCCCTTCCCATTTCATGCTGTCAGCAATGGCACCACATGGAAGAGAAATGTCACAAGGCCTGAGAAAGAAAATAATTTGTTTACACAAGAAAGATGAATGCTACAAGAATATCAGCAAAGCTTTACTTATCAGTCAGAATACTGTAGCAATAGTAATACAAAAATTTAACAAAGATGGAACTGCAACCATATCACAAAGACGTCAAGGTCGTCCATGGAAGTTAACATTTCAACAGGAGTGTTTTCTGATAAGAAGGGTTGTCTCACGTACCTGGTTGGGGAGCCTGATGTGGAGAGAGGGCGTCCTCTTACAACCCCCGCTCGGAGCCCCTGGAAGTGGGAACAGGGGCACAGAGCCAGGAGTGGCAGGAGTGCTGTGTGGATCCTGAAGACCGTTGGCAGGTAGCTGGGGACCCAGGCGATCCAGACACAAGCCAGGTGTGAGTGCAGGAACGTAGGTGCAGCAGCAAGCAAGGGTGGCGGCAGTCAGAGTACGGATTTTGGGACCGCGCACCGGTGCGTGGATGCGGTGGCTGACAGGTATAGAGGTGATCCGGATGCAGGCTAGATGCAGAGCCGTGGGTACAGTGGCAGGTGGTTATGGTAGCCGACCAGATGCAGGTCAGGTGCAGGTGCAGGAAGGATAATACAGAGGAGTCAGGCAAGCAGGGTCAATATCAAGAAGGCAGAGAAGTACAAGAGGAGCAGACAAGAGAATGGTCAGGGATAGCAGGGGTCAGTGCAGGCGGAGTTCTTTCTTAGACGGGTATGCAGAATACAGGTATCAGGATCAGGAAAGTATTGCAGGAACGTTGTAGACCAGAAGGCAGTGATTTTACAGTGAAGCAGGTTTAAATAGCCCGCCTGACCTGACGTGAGCACTTACTGCGTATGCACAAGCTTTCCGCGCTACCGCACATGCGTGGCCGCACGCTCCCGCTCCTGCGCACTCGCACCGCCGCGACTCGAGGGGATCCATCGCACTGCTGCATGGCGACAGGATCCCTGACAGGTTGAAGAAAATTCCCATGCAAATATTCTGCAGTTAGCTAAAGCAGTAGAAAGCCAAACTGAGGTGATTGTTTCTCATGACATGGCATGCATGGGTGTCGCCCAAGAAAGAAGCCTCTCCTAAAGCCCATGCACAAAAAAGCCCACCTAGAATTTGCCAGGGCCCATGCTGAAAAAGAAGAAGACTTCTGGGGCTCTGTACTCTGGAGTGATGAGACCAAGATAAATGTTTTTGGAACTGATGGCTTCAAAACTGTATGGCGTCGCAAAGGTACAAAGAAAAATGAATATAGCCTACAGTGAAACATGGTGGTAGTAGTGTCCTTTTGTGGGGCTGCATGAGTGCTGCTGATGTTGGAGAGCTACATTTTATTGATGGTATTATGAATTCACAGATGTACTACTCTGTATTGAAAGAGAAGGTGCTACCATCACTCCATGCCCTTGGTCGTCATGCACTTTTCCAACACAACAATGAAACAAAACACACATCTAAGGCTACTGTTGCATTTCTGAAGATGAACTGGGTGAAAGTGATTCAGTGGCCAAGTATCAAATAACTAGAGGGTCTCCCCGCGCTGAGATGGAAACAATTGTGTGATAACACTACTAGCAGCTGAACACCTAATCCTAAACCTGTAGGTAAGTAGATATTAGTGAAAAAAGTGGTGTAGCACTCAGTACCAAATGCAATACATATAGTATATTTTAGGCTGCAACCTCAATTGTGGGGACTAAGGGTCAAGTTACTTTGATCCCTTTATGGGATTGGGTTCACTTTTAGTCACCTACTAGGTCTGCTGTGACCTGAATTGTGAGCACATAGTGTCGCCATTATTGATGTATCCAGTGGCCAAGTATGTTTCCTGATCTGAACTCAATTGAACACCTATGGGGAATTCTGAAGAGACAAGTTTAGCATCACTCTCCATCCAGCATCCAGGCTCTAAAAGAGGTCATTCTTGAAGAATGAAAAAAGATAGATGTTGCAATATTGCAACATGTCGCCAACTTGTTCATTCCATTCCTAGAAGACTTGGTGCTGTCCTTACAAAACATGGAGGTCATACAAAATACTGGATGGAGTTTTTGTTGTGGGGTGTATTCATTTTTGCATCAACTAATTTGAGTAAAACTGAAGATTTTGTCATCTAAGTTATACTATTAACCTTACTTGTAATGAGCTAAACACATGTTCTATAAAACTCAGTTTTGTCAAAGTTTTGGAAATTGTTCATGTGTTCATTGAGGTATTGAATAAAATATTAATTTTCAAAAGGGGTGTACTTATTTATGCTGAGTCTGCGTGTATTTATATACAGTATATATATATATATATATATACACACACACTATATTGCCAGAAGTATTGGAACACCTGCCTTTACACACACATGAACTTTAATGGCATCCTAGTCCATAGGGTTCGATATTGAGTTGGCCCACCCTTTGCTGCTATACCAGCTTCAACTCTTATGGGAAGGCTGTCCACAAGGTTTACGAGTGTGTCTATGGGAAAGTTTGGGGAAGAATTCTACCATTCTTCTTGAAGCACATTTGTGTCGACTGATGTGAGACGAGAAGGCCTGGCTCGCGGTCTCCACTCTAATTCATCCCAAAGGTGTTCTATCGGGTTGAGGTCAGGACTCTGTGCAGGCCAGTCAAGTCCCTCCACCCCAAAACTCACTCATCCATGTCTTTATGGACCTTGTTTTATGCACTGGTGCACAGTCACATTGGAACAGGGAGGGGCCATCCCAAAACTATTCTCACAAAGTTGGGAGCATCAAATTTTCCAAAATGTCTTGGTATGCTGACGCCTTAAGAGTTCCCTTCACTGGAACTAAGGGGCCAAACCCAATGCCTGAAAAACAAACCCACACCATAATCCCCTCTCCACCAAACTTTACATTTGGCACAATGCAGTCAGGCGAGTACCGTTCTCCTGGCAATCGCAAAACCCAGACATATCCATCGGATTGCCAGACAGAGAAGTGTGAGTCATTACTCCAGAGAACACGTCTCCACTGCTCTAGAGTCCAGTGGCTTTAGACCCCTGCATCTGATGCTTTGCATTGCACTTGGTGATGAAAGGCTTGGATGCATCTGTTTGGCCATTGAAACCCATCCCATGAAGAACTCTACACACTGTTGCTGTGCTAATCTGAGGGCAACACGAAGTTTGGAGGTCTTTAGCTTTTGACTCTGCAGACAGTTGGCGACTTCTGTGCACTGTGCGCTTCAGCATGCGCTGACCCTGCTCTGTCATTTTATGTGACCTACCACTTCGTGGCTGAGTTACTGTTGTTCCCAGTTGGTTACGCTGTGGTATAATACTACTAAAAGTTGACCGTGGAATATTTAGTAGCAAGGAAATTTCACGGTACCACACTTGAATTCACTGAGCTCCTGAGAGCAATCTATTCTTTCACAAATGTTTGTACAAGTAGTCTGCATGCCTAGGTGCTTGATTTTATACACCTGAAGCCATGGAGGTGATTAGAACACCTGAATCCAATGATTTGAAGGGATGTCCCAATACTTTTGGCAATATAGTGTGTGTGTGTGTGTGTATATATATACTAAATATATAATATATATACTATATATATATATATATATATATATATATATATATATATATATATTATATATTGTGAAAACATTGCACAAATCTTTGTTTCATAGAATAGTAATGTGCCAAGCTAAAAATACTAAGATCTATGCATGCAAACTGACAGACGTAACAGGCAGTTAATTATCTCATAACCAAATATTTAATTAACAATGGATAAAAGCTCCCACTCTGGCCTTTGTGTAGATATAATATGTGGTATACTAAGACTCTCTTAACAGAAATCCTTGAATGTGCTAGAATGCTAGGAAATGATGATATTATGAGCCGACTCTTGCTGTGTGCTTCTTATGTGTAAAATACAGAGATCAGATGTATATAAAAAAGCATATTTAATTTCTGGAGCAGTACTGCACAATGCCCTAGGGGCAAGGTAGCAGCTGACTGCCAAAACATTGAGCCTGGGTCACTGGGGAGAAAACCATGTTATTACAAGGATTTCACTGCTGGTGTCCTACAAGCTGCGATCAACACAGTGAAAAAAAAAAACCAACAACAGAGCTCATAAGAAGAATGAGGCAGTCATCGTAAATAGGTAAAATGATTGAATTTTAAGGGATTGGTTAGATGTTCTGTACTGGCTTCAGTAGAAGCTTTCTCCTTCCTTTGCTCTGCGGTTTCCAGCAGAGATTACTAAAAGACATTATACATAACCGGTGAGGACAAAATGCATGCAGCATCACATCAGCAGCAATTAGAATAAAGCGGACGAGCTACAAAAACAGAATGCACATTAGGAGCAATCTCTGCATTTTAAACCTCAAGCACTGTCAGAGGCTCAGCAACCTGGTGATACATGGACAATGACATCTGACCACACATCTAACTAGGATACACACACAGATAGCTCAATTATCTGATGCTAAATGTTTCCCTGATTATCATTCAGCCTTAAAATAGGAAAGGCTCTGGAATGACAGCATAATATACATATATTAGTAACCAGTATTTGTACAAAGGCTTTGCTCTGCAGGAGATATACGGTATTCTGTATGTGTTCGCTGTAAATGAAAGGATCACCAAACTAGAGGACAGTGACATTTGCTCTTCTGCGTCACACTAGAGATGTAAACAACTGGATAACCTCTTCTCATTGTGAGGACAATTGAGGTAAGAGCATGTTCAGCATCAATCAATAACATTACAGAGCTGTCATGGGAATGATAAAAGTCTGTAACTAGGGGAGCAAGCCTTGGGCCTCAGGCACATGGGCCTGTTTCATTTATTCCCGCATGGACAGAGCTGATGTGGGGCCAGCCATACCCAGACAGTGGTTTGACTATCGTTCTCTTAATTATCAGACCTTTCAGACATCTCTTGGTCAACTGAAATGCATATTGTCTACTCAAATACTCTTCCATGTCAGTTCCTATATTTCCTACAGACAGAACATCTTTCATCGACTTATCACTCTTCTCTATCACAAGAGAACAATGGAGAATCACTCCAAAATTTCCAGCTGGCCAGCTGCACTGTAATCATAATTTGATTTATGACATTGCATGAGACATGATTGTAGCATGACCTCCTTTATCCTGGGAGTGCAGCAGCCAGAGGAGGATGGAGCCAACAGTCTGCAGGAGGCAGTGAGGGGAGGAGGTGAGTATCGTTGCATTTTTATGTCTGGGGCAACTGAACTTTGGAACAGGGGTAATGCTAAGATTGTGAAAAGCACCTGAGGCACCCTTGGCCATCCTGAAGGAAGCTAAGATGTGGTGCAGCTAGCATTCCATGAAGAATACTGGATTTGGTCACGTACTAACAGCTGGAGGGGTTTAAATAGGTTAATTAGACCCTGAGCCTACCTGCACATATGCTGCAGTCCTTGTACCACCAAAATATGGTGTATGTAATGCATAATATACAGTTGTGACCAAAATTATTCAACCCCCACTGAAATTGAGTGTTTTGGCCAGTTTGACATTGCTTTTGATCATTCAGTCATCTTGCTTACATTTACATTAAAGAGGCACTTGTAGGTCAGACAAATATAACATAACAGTTATAATGAAATAACCACAAATGTCTTTTCTGTGCTCACAGCATTATCAGTTTTATTCAACCCCCAAGTGACATTCAATCTTAGTACTTAGTACAGCATCCTTTTACAGTTATAACAGCTTTTAAACGTGAAGCATAGCTTGACACAAGTGTCTTGCAGCGATCTACGGGTATCTTCGCCCATTCTTCATGGGCAAAGGCCTCCAGTTCAGTCACATTCTTAGGCTTGCGCACTGCAACTGCTTTCTTTAAGTCCCACCAGAGGTTCTCAATCGGATTTAAGTCTGGTGACTGCGATGGCCACTCCAAAATGTTCCAGCCTTTCCTCTGCAACCATGCTCTAGTGGACTTGGAGGTATGCTTGGGATCATTGTCCTGTTGAAAGGTCCAACGTCTCCCAAGCCTCAGGTGTGTGACGGACTGCATCACGTTTCCATCCAATATCTCCTGGTACTGAAGAGAATTCATGGTACCTTGCACACGCTGAAGCTTCCCTGTACCTGCAGAAGCAAAACAGCCCCAAAGCATGATTGACCCTCCACCATGCTTCACAGTAGGCAAGGTGTTCTTTTCATCATAGGCCTTGTTCTTCCTCCTCCAAACATAGCGTTGATCCATGGGCCCAAACAGTTCTAATTTTGTTTCATCAGTCCACAGAACACTATCCCACAACTTTTGTGGTTTGTCCACATGGCTTTTGGCATACTGCAGTCGACTCTTCTTATTCTTTGGAGACAGCAAGGGGGTACGCCTGGGAGTTCTGGCACGGAGGCCTTCATTACGCAGTGTGCGTCTTATTGTCTGGGCTGAAACTTCTGTACCCACATCTGACAAATCTTTTCTCAGTTCCTCAGCAGTCACACGGGGACTTCTCTCCACTCTACGCTTCAGGTAGCGCACAGCAGTCGAAGTCAGCATCTTCTTTCTGCCACGACCAGGTAGCGTTTCAACAGTGCCCTTTGCCTTGAATTTGCGAATGATGCTTCCTAAGGTGTCTCTTGGTATGTTTAACATCTTTGCAATCTTCTTATAGCCATTGCCCTTCCTGTGAAGAGAAATCACCTCTTCTCTTGTCTTCCTGGACCATTCTCTTGCCTTCACCATGTTTGTAACCACACCAGTAAATGTCTAGAAGGAGCTGAGTATCACAGTCATTTTAAAGCTGCCTAATTGGTGCTTATTATGCTTGATTGCTGCTCGGTGACATCCACAGGTGTTTTCAATACCTGATGGAAAGCACCTGTATGAACCTCTGTTCTTCAGAGTGGTAGTCTTTAAGGGGTTGAATAATTGTGGCAATGAAGAAACCACATAAGAACCATTTACTACTGTATTACATAAACAATTGATGTCATTTTAGTTGCATTTGGGTAGTTACAACGTCCTTGTAGGATTTGATTCTGAATACAATTCCAAATGTACACTATAGTCCCTAAACCCCTTTACAGCATTGGGGGTTGAATAATTTTGGTCACAACTGTAGCATATAGACTGCAGGGGTCAGGGGTATGTAATGTAAAGCGGGCAGAGATCAGTAATATGTAATGTACAAGGCATAAACATCTCTGCCCAGCAAACATTCTACTGTCCTAAACAAAACTCCCAAGAAATCCCCACTCCCCAGAACCAAAATCCCTCACATTAAGATCTTGGCTCACAATAGTGCAGAGGTGAGGAATATAATGTACAACATATTGAATACAGTGCAGGTATCAGGAGAACAATGTACAGCACAGTGCAGGAGTCAGGGGTTAAGTATACAACATAGCATATATAGTGCAGGGGTCAGAAGTACAATGTAAAATATATCATATACAGTTCCAAGGGTCATTACTATAAGGAACAACATTGCATATACAGTGCATTGTAACCTTTACCTAGCAGGGATCAGGAGTATAATGTACAACTATGCATGTACAATGCAGGGGCAGGGGTATAACGTACAACATAGCTTATACAGTGTGGGAACAGGAGTTTAGTGTACAACACAGCATATACAGTACATAGTTTCAGGAGTATAACATAAAATATATCATATACAGTTCCAAGGGTCATTACTATAAGGAACTACATTGCATATACAGTGCACTGTAACATTTACATAGCTATGATCAGGAGTATAATGTACAACCAGGGGCGTATTTACCACAAGGCAAACAAGGCATTTGCCTAGGGCGGCATTTTTTCAGGGGGGCAGCAGCATTTTTCAGGAGGGCAGCGGCATTTTTCAAGGGGGCAGCGCCGCCCCCTGAAAGAAGGGATGGAAGAAAGGACACACGCAGCATGGGGACCAGGTGGGATCTGAGAGAGGCTGCAGGCTGCTTGATGATGTATGCAGAGCCTGACTCTTGTTCCCGGAAATGTCCGGAGCTGTGAAGGTGAGTGTCAGGGTGGGCGGGCTTGCCAGTGTGTATGGGGCGGTGGTAGTGGAAGACTCTCTTGGGTGGGGGGGGTTTGCTGTTCGTCAATGTCAGGCTCTTATCGTGGGGGGAGGGGAGTGTTTGTCAGTGTCAGGGTCTCTCCATGAGGGGAGCCGATTTTTGTGTTGCCTAGGACAGCACGAAACCTAAATACACCACTGTGTACAACTATGCATGTACAGTGCAGGGACAAGACTATAACGTACAATCAGGGGCGGACTGACCATTTGGAAACTTGGGTACTGCCCGAGGGCCCGGGGTCACTAGGGGCCCCATGAGATGCCCCTGGTACCTTTTTCCTAAGCTTTTGTGAGTTTGGGCAAGGACACAGGGGCCCCATGATCCCCTATTGCCCGGGGGCCCCATGAGTTGTCAGTCCACCCCTGCGTACAACATAGCTTATACAGTGTGGGAACAGGAGTTTAGTGTACAACACAGCATATACAGTACATAGTTTCAGGAGTATAATGTAAAATATATCATATACAGTTCCAAGGGTCATTACTATAAGGAACAACATTGCATATACAGTGCATTGTAACGTTTACCTAGCAGGGATCAGGAGTATAATGTACAACTATGCATGTACAGTGCAGGGACAAGACTGTAATGTACAACATAGCTTATACAGTGTGGGAACAGGAATTTAGTGCACAACCCAGCGTATACAGTACATAGTTTCAAGAGTATAATGTATGACATAGCAAGTGCAATGCAGGGTTTAGGAACATAAAATACAACATTGCGTATACAGTACAGGGGCCAGGGATATAACATACAACATGGTGTACTCAGTGCAGGGGTCAGGGGTATAATGTACAAAATAACATGCCTGTGGAAGGAGTACAACATAGCATACAATGCAGGGATTTGGAGCATAATGCGTAATATAGCATATGCAGTGCTGAGGTCAGGAGGAGTATAATGTACAACAGCATACAGTTGCAAGAAAAAGTATGTGAACCCCTTGGGATTACGTGGAGTTTTGCATGAATTGGGCATAAAATGTGCTCTGAACGTCATCTAAGTCACAACAATAGAAGAACACAGTCTGCTGAACATAATACTACACAAACATTAGATGTTGCCATGGTTTAATTGCACATAACATGTAAACATTCACAGTGCGGGGAGGAAAAAGTATGTGAGGCCCTAGCTTAATAACTTCTCCCAGAGCTAATTGGAGCCAGGAGTGAGCCAACCTTGCCTCCAATCAGTGTGATGATATTGGATGTG
This sequence comes from Staurois parvus, assembly GCF_062004578.1. Classification (NCBI taxonomy): domain Eukaryota; kingdom Metazoa; phylum Chordata; class Amphibia; order Anura; family Ranidae; genus Staurois; species Staurois parvus. Next base: position 5,647,864 of record NW_028317941.1, read on the forward strand.
TTGCTGACAGCTCTCCTGCCCTTAAAAAACACACACCTGTTTTGGTTTACTGGTTTCCAGAAGCACTGTCTGGGTTCACATACTTTTTCTTGCAACTGTATACAGTGCAGTGATCAGGAGTATATATTAAAAATAACGTATACAGTGCAGGGGTAAGGATAACATAAAACATAGGGAGACAGTACTGTGTACATAGTGCAGTGGTCAGTAATATTGTGCCTCTTACTGCTGGGCAGTGGGAGAAAATATGCACCAAAGTTGGTGTAAAAGAGTTGAGTAATAGACTGTCCCATCCTAAAATGGCTAGCCCCTCTTTGCCCTGCTCCATAGAGGAATCTCAGCAGGGGCGGACTGACCATTCGAGCACTCGGGCACTGCCCGAGGGCCCGGGGTCAGTAGGGGGCCCCATGAAATGTCCCTTGTACCTTTTCATAGGCTTTTTTGGATGTGCTTTGAGTGTGGGCAAGGACACAGGGGCCCCATGATCCCCTATTGCCCGGGGGCCCCATGAGTTGTCAGTCTGCCCCTGAATCCCAGTGCACGGGCATCAGTGTAAGTGCACAGTGTGGATGAGCAGATATTCTATAGTTTTTTTTTTCTATTTCTTTGGAATACCAGTGGGACAATTACTCTGGCTCAGTTCCTATCTCCATTGAGCTGTAACATCCATTAAAAGAGGGTTTGTCTTTCATGTTAGATTCTTTTTTTTTTTTTTACATTATAGAGAGTGCAGCATTGATGAAGCTCGCCAAACTCGAGCAAGGCAAATAAATGCAGATCCAGGCAGATATCTCTGAAAGTAATTCACTTTGAGTGGACTAACACATTAAAGGAAATCTCTAGTGAGAAAAAATTCACAGCTTACAATTGCAAGTCTGAAAATGTTACTAGCCTGACTGTCCCTGGTCTCAGCACTTTCTGACTTACTGATTCAGAACAAGCATTCAGCTAGTGATTTGAGAGAAAATTTAGAACATCTGATCTGTGTATTTTGTTCAAACGTCTTTGGCTCGAAAGGTACCAAATGGCCAGGCGAGTTCAACTATGGTGGCCTACGTATTTTCAGAGTATAGGTTTCTTTTAGTTGGTCGCTGATGTTATTATTTTATTACAAGGCTAGGTTCTTGACAGATAATTTGCTTGATTTTTGTTTTTATTGCATTACGTTTATTTGTTTTACTTACTGGTACTATTGCCTACAGACAACAAAATGTTTTTATTATTCATTGCTTAGTCAAAGGATTTTTCCATCTTTCTGTATATACACAAAAAATCCAAGTTGCATTTGTTCTGTTGTGTAATCCAGAGGTTTTATCTTTGCACAAAACAATGCTCTCTGATGCAGGTAATTTATACAAGAGAATAATTTGTAAGGAAGCCAGACAAACACAAAAACATACTCACTTTGTCTTTGACTAGGTTTTGCAATAAGCTCCGTGTCTGCCTGTCTCTTTCTCAAGTTGATTACTCAAACAAAGAATAGCATTGCTTGTGTACTGAAAGAAAATAAATGTCATATTGAAGATGGATGACCATACCTAGCCATGATTCAGGGGCTCGCTGTAATAATTGTCGGACTATAGATAAACCATTGTAAAACACCACACTGTATAGTGCCAGATTTAGACCTTGGGGGGCCCGGGGCACTTCATGTTCAGGGGGCCCCTCGTAAACAGGGTTGGTTTACATTCTCAATGACTGTCACACATTTTTAAAATGCATGACATGTCATTCTGAGGGTCACGCTTGCACACACATGCGTAGTCATAGGCCACCTTCCTTAATAGAGCAAGCGCTCCATGTGTGGTTTGCTTGACCTGCCACAATGAATTTTTAAAAACCATACAATCAGGGGCGGACTGATAACTCATGGGGCCCCTGGGCAATAGGGGATCATGGGTCCCCTGTGTCCTTGCCCAAACTCAAAAAAGCCTATGAAAAAGATACCAGGGGCATCTCATGGGGCCCCCTACTGACCCCGGGCCCTCGGGCAGTGCCCGAGTTTCCAAATGGTCAGTCCACCCCTGCATACAATATACCATAATGTAGTGTAAAAACTTTTACAGGAGATGGTCGGCAAAATATTACTTTCCAAGATACATTTAGCCCTCATGCACATTGGACTTTTTTACAGCGGCTGTTTTTTGGCTTTTGACGTTTTTTTCTACAGCCAGTAAACCCCCCAGCATGTTATCCTATGTGTCCATGCACACATGGACTGAAAGCCATGTTTTTTGGCTGGGATGTTTTTTGGCAGGAAACAAAATCCAGGACTAGTGAGTTTATAAAGTTCTTTAGCTGTAAAACCACTGTAATGCTGAAAAACAAGGTAAAACGCCGCAAAACGGCATTTTTGGATGCATTTTTTTACCAAAAAAAATCCTTTTTTGGTACAAAAAAATGCTAAAAACCGCAAATGTGGAAAAACGCTGCTAAATGCGGAAAAACGCTGCTAAATGCAGCAAAACGCCGCTAAACGCTAATGTAAAAATGCTAAGAAAAAGCTGAAAAAACATGTTTTTAACACCGCTAACGTTACCAGCGTTATCAAAACGTCAAGTGTGCATGAGGGCTAAAAGTGTTACTAAACCCACAACAGTAAAATCAGTCTGTATATGCAGTATAGCGTGCTTGTTATACTCACTGTGGAACCTAAGGGGCTAATCTATCTGCTTTGTATAAAAATACTGTTTGATCCTGACTTCTCTGATCCTCCCCTTCTTCAAGGTGTCCCCCGCTTATCTCTTGATAAGACATATTGTGTGGAGACACTCTGCACATGCTCAGTTTGGTGTGTATTGCTAGAGAGGGTTTTTTTTTTTTCTTGGGAGAGTGCATGTGATCAGCACAGGGCCAATCAGCATTGTCCAGACAGAGGTCAGGGGTTCTGCATCCTCCTACAGCAGAAAGAAAACTCCTTCTACAAGCTTTAACTAGTGCTCTGTTGAACACTGATAGAAGTCACAAGACTGCTCTAACTGCTGATGAGAAAATTTATTTAGTAGTTTATAATTAGTAAAATAATTGCATTTCCATGTGCTGTGTACTGAGGGAGACCAGATAGAGTGATTGCAGGGTCCTGGGTTTAGTAACACTTTAGTAAAAAAAAGTATTTTTTTATTATATATTTTATATTATTTACTTATTATTTCATATAAAAAATTATTTTGCTTTATAGCATTTTTGTATAGAGGGGGCCCTTTCTGTCAGGGGGCCCAGGGTAATTGCCCCTTCTACCCCTTTTAAATCTGGCATGACTAATTTGAGTCCATTAAATCTGATATTTTTATTACACAGTACTATGTATTATAGACAGTTGCCTTTTTTCTTTTTAATAAAATTCATGTTTTTACCCTTTGTAGAACTGTTTGCTTGGCACGGGCATCATTCAGGGAACACTTTGCATTTTGTCAATGAATGCAAAGCGTTCTCTCATTCATTCATCGAGAAAATACAAATTAAACTCTGAATGGCACCTTTGCCAAGCAGGCGATTTCCTGTGTTCACTAAGTAGCAAGGCAGGCACTCGCACGGTATCTGGGACACAGCATGGGACCCAGAAGCATGCGGCAATCATTGTAGTAGTGATGTTTATTACAGTGATATCCCACTTGCGAGAATCCCACAGGTCTGACACATATATACCGGTACTTACTTTTGTCCACTCTGGACTGCAAAAATTGCCATACCTGGAATTTAGCTTTAAGCACTTGCACTCCTGAGGATTTGCCCCCCTGTGCACAGCCATCCAGAGCAGTGTACCCCAGCTGACAGGGAGGAGGACTGTTAGTAAACAAAACAGTCCTCCTCCCTGTCGGAGATCTTCAGAAATCACCGGCCGCTGGTGAGTAATTATCGTCCGGGACCCAGTGACTGACTGCCATGGCCGCAAATGGTGGCTCGTGCACGCCCCCTACCCCAAAATGCAGAATCACATATATATATACGTGATTTTGTGCACCTGTGCCACCCTGTAGCAATATTTCTGCTATAGGAGCAGTTAAAAGAGAACTATGACCTAAGCTGTTTTGGTCATACTTCTCTTCTAGGTCACAGGAGTGCACTTATTTTTGCTCTCCTGTGACCCGGAAACAGCCGAGAGCAGGCTAAAGCCCACTATTGGCTGATGTCAGAGCTGCTCCAGGCTCTGGAAGGATCCTGACCATATTGTCAGGATCTACCCAGTTGTTTGATTGACAGCTGGCTTGGGCTCTAAGGCACTCAGCTGACAGTCGAAACCAGCTTCACCTACCTCATCTTCAGCACAGAGGGGCAGAGGGGAGAGCGATGTCTGACTAGCACTACTCTTCTCTCTGAGAAGACCAAGAGCTGAATGGCCAGAGGTCATGTGATCGTTCAGTTCCCAAGGCCTAGAGTCAGCAAGGGGCAGCTGCATCATCATACCGATGTTGCAGTATTTAGGTGAGTATTTGTGTTTATTTTTCTATAATATTTGTCACACTTAAATGATTCAGATCATCAACCAAATTTTAGTATTACACAAAGATAACAAAATGCAGTTTTTAAATGATTTATTTCATTTAAGGGGAAAAACTTTCCAAACCTGCCTGGTCCTATGTGAAAAAGTAATTGCCGCCTAAACCTAATAACTGGTTATGCCAACCTTGTCGGCAAGAGCTGCAATCAAGCGTTTGTGGTAACTGGCAATGCGTCTTTCCCATTGCTGTGGAGGAATTTTGGCCCACTCTTCTTTGCAGAATTGTTTTAATGCAGGCACACTGGATGTTTTCAAGCATGAATGGTCTGATTAAGGTCATGCCAAGGCATCTTAATCAGATTTAAGTCTGGACTTTGTCTAGGCCACTCCAAAACCTTAATTTTGTTTTTCATGAGACATTCAGAGGTGGACTTTTTAGTGTGTTTTGGATCATTGTACTGCTGCATAACCCAAGTGAGCTTGAGGTCACGAACCGATGGCTGGATATTCTGCTTCAGGATTTTCTGGTTGAGTGCAAAATTCATGGTTCCATCAATTATGACAAGTTGGCCAGGTCCTGAAGCTGCAACATAGCCCCAGAGTATCACACTATCACCACCATGCTTGACTGTTGGTATGTTGTTCTTTTTATGAAATGTTAGTGTTAGTTTACGCTAGATGTAATGAGGTGCACACCTTCCAAAAAGTTTAATTTTTCTCCACAGTCCACAGAATATTTCCCTAAAAATCTTGGGGATAATTAAGATTTTTTTGGCAAATGTAAGATGAGCCTTTGTGTTCATTTTGGTCAGCAGTGGCTTTAGCCTTGGAACTCTCTCATGGATGCCAGTCTCTTTCTTATTGTTGAATCATGAACACTGACCTTAACTGAGGCAAATGAGGCCTGCAGTTCTTTTGATGTTGTTCTGGATTCTTTTATGACCTTCTGGATGAGTCGTCATTGGTCTCGTGGAATAATTTTGGTAGGCCGACCACTCCTGGGAAGGTTCAACACTGTTCCAAGTTTTCTTGTGGATAATGGCTCTTACCATGGTTCGCTGGAGTCCCAAAGCCTTAGAAATAGCTTTGTAACCCTTTTCAAACTGATACATGTAAATCACTTTGTTTCTCATCTGTTCTTGAATTTCTTTAGATTTTGGCATGATGTGTTGATTTTTGAAATTTTGTAGCGTGCTTCACTTTGTCACACAGCTTCTATTTAAGTGATTCTCTTGATTCAACAGGTCTGGCAGTAATCAGGCCTGGGCGTGGCAAGTGAAATTTTAACTCAGCTTTGCAAAAAAATGTGGTTAATCACAGTTCATTCATGATTTAGAAAGGGGGGGAGCAATTAAATTTCACATAGGACCAGGCATTTTTGTTCCTTTAATAAATGAAATCATGATTTAAAAATTGCATTTTGTATTTGCTTGGGTCATCGTTGTGTAATATTAAAATTTGTCTGATGATCTGAATCATTTGAGTGTGACAAATATGCAGACAAATAAAAAATCAGGAAGGGGACAAATACTTCACAACACTGTACATCTCCTTTAGGTGGACAAATTCAGGCCTCAGTCAAAGTTGGACCATCAATCAGTGACAGCTGTTGGATGCTAAAAAGTAACTGCTCCCCTGTTTAGACTTGCAACTACAACACCTAGCAGAGGAAACCATCAACTTCTTTTGTGGCTCTGAGATGGCATGTGATTGAAGACAGAGAATGACAAAGGAAGGCAATGCAGGAAAAAATCAAAACTGTGAAATGTGTTGTGCTTGTTTATTGAAGTAAGATGAGTGATAAGGATTATTTGTGATCATGGCATGGCATTTTTTTTTTCATTTTATTTAGGTGAGTTCTTATTTTCACAGAGCACCAGTCATCTTGTTCAAGTCATTTATCACTTCATCCATTTAAATCCTCATTTTTTAGTTTGTATATATAAAATGTTTGTATGACCTCTCTCAGCACTGTAAAGACTTTAGACAGTGTATCAAAAAAACGAAATGTGTGTTTCACTACTGCTACTTACATATACTGTATATACAGGTGAAACTCGAAAAATTAGAATATCGTGAAAAAGTTTATGAGCTGTAAGCCATAATTATCACAATTATGACAAATCACAGCTTGAACTATCTTGCTTTGCATGTAATCAGTCTATCTCATATATTAATTTCACCTTTTAAGTTGCATTACTGAAATAAATGAACTTTTGCACGATACTCTAATTTTTCGAGTTTCACCTGTATATACAGTCAGGTCCATAAATATTGGGACATCAACACAATTCTAACTTTTTTGGCTCTATACACCACCACAATGGATTTTAAATGAAATGAACAAGATGTGCTTTAACTGCAGACTGTCAGCTTTAATTTGAGGGTATTTACATCCAAATCAGGTGAACGGTGTAGGAATTACAACAGTTTGCATATGTGCCTCCCACTTGTTAAGGGACCAAAAGTAATGGGACAATTAACTTCTCAGCTGTTCCATAACCAGGTGTGTGTTATTCCCTCGTTATCCCAATTACAATGAGCAGATAAAAGGTCCACAGTTCATTTCAAGTGTGCTATTTACATTTGAAATCTGTTGCTGTCAACTCTCAAGATGAGATCCAAAGAGCTGTCACTATCAGTGATGCAAGCCATCATTAGGCGGAAAAAACAAAAAAAAACCATCAGAGAGATAGCAAAAACATTAGGCGTGGCCAAAACAACTGTTTGGAACATTCTTAAAAAGAAGGAACACACCGGTGAGCTCAGCAACACCAAAAGACCCGGAAGACCACGGAAAACAACTGTGGTGGATGACCGAAGAATTCTTTCCCTGGTGAAGAAAAAACCCTTCACAACAGTTGGCCAGATCAAGAACACTCTCCAGGAGGTAGGTGTATGTGTGTCAAAGTCAACAATCAAGAGAGGACTTCACCAGAGTGAATACAGAGGGTTCACCACAAGATGTAAACCATTGGTGAGCCTCAAAAACAGGAAGGCCAGATTAGAGTTTGCCAAACGACATCTAAAAAAGCCTTTACAGTTCTGGAACAACATCCTATGGACAGATGAGACCAAGATCAACTTGTACCAGAGTGATGGGAAGAGAAGAGTATGGAGAAGGAAAGGAACTGCTCATGATCCTAAGCATACCACCTCATCAGTGAAGCATGGTGGTGGTAGTGTCATGGCGTGGGCATGTATGGCTGCCAATGGAACTAGTTCTCTTGTATTTATTGATGATGTGACTGCTGACAAAAGCAGCAGGATGAATTCTGAAGTGTTTCGGGCAATATTATCTGCTCATATTCAGCCAAATGCTTCAGAACTCATTGGACGCCGCTTCACAGTGCAGATGGACAATGACCCAAAGCATACTGCAAAAGCAACCAAAGAGTTTTTTAAGGGAAAGAAGTGGAATGTTATGCAATGGCCAAGTCAATCACCTGACCTGAATCCGATTGAGCATGCATTTCACTTGCTGAAGACAAAACTGAAGGGAAAATGCCCCAAGAACAAGCAGGAACTGAAGACAGTTGCAGTAGAGGCCTGGCAGAGCATCACCAGGGATGAAACCCAGCGTCTGCTGATGTCTATGCGTTCCAGACTTCAGGCTCTAATTGACTGCAAAGGATTTGAAACCAAGTAATAAAAAGTGAAAGTTTGATTTATGAATATTATTCTGTCCCATTACTTTTGGTCCCTTAACAAGTGGGAGGCATATATGCAAACTGTTGTAATTCCTACACCATTCACCCAATTTGGATGTAAATACCCTCAAATTAAAGCTGACAGTCTGCAGTTAAAGCACATCTTGTTAGTTTCATTTCAAATCCATTGTGGTGGCGTATAGAGCCAAAAATGTTAGAATTGTGTCGATGTCTCAATATTTATGGACCTGACTGTACATATATATATATATATATATATATATATATATATATATATATATATACTGTAGCTGAATATGTGTTGCATTTATCCAGGTTCTTTAAAACAATAGCCACCATTCATCATGCCCACCGATCACTGTGGTACTGCGGTGCACTTTGTGTGGTACACTTTCTTTTGGTCCCTATTATAAAAAGGCTGGTTGGATGTTTATTGACCTTCCAGGCAATAAAATCCCAGTCCTCTTCTAAGATTGTAGTAAATTCTTTTAAGACAATCTGGTTTAGAAGCAAGTTTCAGAAATACATTTAAAGTGTTGCTAAACCGAGGAGCCTGCATTCATTATATCTGGTCTCCCTCAGTACACAGCACATGGAAATGCAATTATTTTAGTAAATATAAACTAATAAATACCTTTTCTCATCAGCAGTTAGAGCAGTCTTGTGACTTATGTCAGTGTTCAACAGAGTACTAATTAAGGCATGTAGAAGGAGTTTTCTTTCTGCTGTAGGAGGATGCAGAACCCCTGACCTCTGTCTGGACAGCGCTCATTGGCTCTGTGCTGATCACATGCACTCTCCCAAGAAAAAAAAAACTTAATAGCAATACACACCAAACTGAGCATGTGCAGAGTGTCTCCACACAAGATGTCTTACAAGGAGATAAGAGCGGGACACCTCGTAGAAGGGGAGGATCAGAGAAGTCAGGATCAAACAGTACTTTTAGACAATGCAGAGGATTAACCCCTTAGGTTCCACAGTGGGTATAACAAGCATGCTTTACTGCATATAAAAACTGATTTTACTGTTGTGGGTTTAGTAACACTTTAATTTGATGTACTCTATTTCCCAAATGCATATGCTACCTAAATGGATCCTGGCTTGCAGAGTCCCATTATATTTGTAACTCCTGCTATATATGTAATGATCAGGGGCGGACTGACCATTTGGAAACTCTGGCACTGCCCGAGGGCCCGGGGTCAGTAGGGGGCCCCATGAGATGCCCTTGGTACCTTTTTCATAGGCTTTTGTGAGTTTGGGCAAGGACACAGGGGCCCCATGATCCCCTATTGCCCGGGGGCCCGATGAGTTGTCAGTCCGCCCCTGGTAATGATGCCCTCTGTTCTATCAACTATGGTATAGGCATAGGTGAATATAGAAGACCTGGTTTAATTCAGTGATACATTTATTATAAAAAAGTACTTACAGTACATGTATTTTATTTAGCAATCTTAAATTCTTAAATATATCATTTCCACACCTTCAAAAAGATGTTATAATGGTAAGGACCTCTAAAAACCACTAGAAGCTGTTGTGAAATTTTTTAAAGCACTGTAATGATTCATAAAAACATCAGAGTGCTTTATGCTACCACTAGCAGGGGCAGCAGTCCCAATGTACTGTAGTCCTCTGTGTTACTTCCCAGTTCCCAGCACAGCTTGTAGCCCTGCTATTGGCATCACAGTACTCCAGAATCCACAAAGCTCATTCAGATGATCTCTCCTGTCTTTACCTGCACTCCATGCTCAAGCAACCACACCTCTCCATAGGGAAATGTGTGGCTATCCAAAATACACAGCACGGGTGAGAGAAAAAGAGCGCTGATATTGTGAATTCGCGTTCATTTCAAAGTTACAAAAACCACAACTGTATAGCTGAAAATTCTGATGACTTTTGTTTAATAAATGCTTTTTCAAAGAGATATTTTTCAGAGTATTTTTTAGATGAAACATGTCAGGTGCTGGAAACCATAAAGTGATGCCAAGAGCTATGGTACGTCCTAGCTGCTGCCTTGTCAGGTTACTGGTGTGCCGGGAGTCACTTTGGGTGGGGGGCCCATGGAACCCAGCTCACTTTGGAGAGGTGGGGAGACCCCTGTCTCAGCTCCCTATATCCCTCTTATGTGTAAATCACCCTGTGCCTGTTAGGGGTACAGGGTGATCTGTCCTAATAATGTGTGGGCTTTGTCTCAGACTGTGTAGACATGTTTAGGAGATAGGTGGGGTGGGGGGTTGTTGATTGTTTAATGTTATGTGGCTGCATCCCATTGTTCTATTGTTTAGCTTGGGAGCATGTGTTTATGGGATGTATGTGTTTATGTGTATTAACTTAGTGGGGGGGGAGTGTCTCCAGCTGCCCTCCCTCCTTATGGGACTGTCTGCTGGTGTGAAGTTTGAATACCTGTGTGTCTCTTGTTACTAAATGTAGATTGCCCCGCCCTGTGTCATTATGCAGGTAGGGGGGATTGTCCTTTGAGTGTATATATTTTGTATCTGTGTTCAAATAAAGAGTTCCATGTTCAGACAGACTGGTGTTGTCTAGTCTTGTATGGTCGGATGTGGTGTCTGTTGTTGGTGTTCGGACGGGGAAGTGGTATTCTAACAGAAGTACTCAAGCGCAGTCTGGGTCGGTTCCGTTACAACTGGATTACATACATGTGGCCATACACTGAGTGAATATCAGCCTGTTCCTGATAAACCAGCCAAAATTTTATTTCATGGGTGATTCTGTCACCACCCTCCCACTTGACATCCATCAATTAAAAAAAAATCAGATGAGCTGGGTGAGAAATTGTCAGTAGAACAGTGGCTGCGTCCAATCAGCCAAAGGATTTGCAATCCTGCAGGGTGCCCTGAGACTAGTGATAGCCAGCATTGAGGCACTGCTAAGCAGTGTGATCACACACATGACAGTGCCTGCATAGTTTCAGTGCCAACATCATGCAGCAGATCAGGGCCAATGTTATGAGTCATGGAGCATCTCCTTCCTCAGTAAGTAACCTCTGACACCATTTAACTATTAGCTTCCACTGACCACCAGCCTAAGGGAACATATCATAGCTGACCACACCAACTACTGCAAATGTAAGGGAGCATACACTGACCATAAATGAAAGGAGCATTTTATCACTGACTACCAATGTAATCACTAAACAGCTGTGTGTGGGCATTTCTTCAGTGACCACCAACATAAGAGGGCACAGCACTGACCAATAACATAAGGGGGCCCTAAACCTAAGTACCACTCGGTGCAGCAGCTGTTAGTCCCTCTTGAGTTTTAGGCCTCATTCACGCTGGATGTTTGGCCATGTCTCCTAGAAACCTTTCCTCTTGGCAGTAGTGTCCTGGCAGAAAAAAACACTTGACACTTGTAATCACGTGTATCGTGTTTAGGTGCATTTAGACATGTTTAGATACAATAAGCATCTGGGCATTAATTATTTTCACTGGTAAGAATAATAATTTATTCTGGCCATTTAAATGAATTACTGCTCAAGCGCTAAACATGCCTAGCGTTAATGCTTGTTTACATACGTTTAGGTGCGTCAAGCTTATTTCTGCCAAAATGTTGCCCTAGACGCACTGGCAGTAGTTTTTTTGCTGCCTCTAAACACCCCCGCCTCTAAATGCCTATGTGTGCATGGGCACATAGGCTAACATGTGTGGGTATATAGAGGCAGACGGAAAAAACGCCGGATACCCCTAACAGCAGCGTTCATAATGGCCAGTGTACTGCAGGTTTGCACCTGTTCCCGCAGTTGCAACCATTCACACAGAAAACCACACTGAATGTGCGCTGGTGCCATTAATCCTAATGGCATGCTGCATGCACTGGAAATCATTCCCAAACTGGAAACTGCACTGCACTTGCAGTTCTCATGCGGACTGCAATTTCTGAAATGCTGCAGAGACATTTCCCCTGCATTTCACAGCAACCCATTAAACCCATTAGTAACCCATTAAACCCACAGCAACCCATTAAAAAGAATGGGCTGCCATGCCCGGGCAAAGTGTGTCTCGTAGACAGGGGCGGACAGACAACTCATGGGGCCCCGGGCAATAGGGGATCATGGGGCCCCTGTGTCCTTGCCCAAACTCAAAAAAGCCTATGAAAAAGGTACCAGGGGCATCCCATGGGGCCCCCTACTGACCCTGTGCCCTTGGGCAGTGCCCGAGTTTCCAAATGGTCAGTCCACCCCTGCTCGTAGAGCTGCATATGTGTGAACCAAACCTTACAGGCTGCCGGCAGTAGGATTGGAAGTTGCAACTGTGCCTTCTCCTGCACCTAAATGCCGCAGCCTTGTGCTCAGGGGCTAAACGCCCAATGTGCATTAGGCCTATATATAAGACACGAGGCATTATATATTACAAATATATAGAAGCATAAAGGTGTTTGCCTAGCCTAGCTATTTGTGAGGTAGAAATTCCAATATAGAAATATAAAATCAACTTGGAAGAAAAGAAATACGAGTACTCAAATGTACCTTGTATCAGAAACAGAACTGCAGTTATCTTTTTTTAAATTTCTGTTATCGGGAAAAGCAGTTAATCCTGTACTGCTTATCCAAATAATTTAGAATATTCCACAGATACAGATCACAAGCTGTTCTGCTATAGCTATTACAGAACCATTTAGAAAATAGGAATCATTTTGGCATCTCTTACTCACTGGGCATACATGGCCAAGTCGGGCAATGAAACTGAAAATACGACACAATTCTCTTCCCCCTCAGACTTTATTATGTATTTATTAAAAGGTACAGCATGTGGTTTGATTAGAATACAATGTACATGTTGTGCTATATGCATTGCTGAGCGGCTGCACAAGTTTCCCTCCTTCTCTATTATAAAGTATAGGTCTGCCTGGTACAATGCAGCAATAAAATGCGCAATACCAGTGGGACCCTCCAGTTTGATGTAGAAGGCTTGGCCACAACACCAAATTGTACAGCTCTGAATCAATAACTAAGTGAATTATTTAGCAGCCTGGATCCTATTAAAGCTAGAAGGGAGGTGTGAGATAGACAGAAACACATTTACAATCGGCATTTTAATCTGGCGTGGTCTTTAAACACTGTCCTAAAAACAAGAAGCAATCAAGTGCCACCCACCCTACAGCTATGTTACCAAAGGCAGATCATGTTGGATTATTATTCTATGTAACTAGGCTATTTTCATTTTTCATGAATGTTTCATGTGGTTGCAGTGTCAAGATGTATTACATCACACCAGTGTGCTCCTTTTATGTGTCAGTGCTCTTTTATGTGCCACACCTTAGATTCCCAGGTCTCCTGTGGAATCACTGTGAGTCCATTGCATGGCTGATGTACTGATTTCTGGATCCCTGCCCGGACAGACTGATGTCTGGTGGATGCCAGATACAGGATCCCATCAGTCCATCTGCTTCTTCTTCCGAGCTGTTTGTTTAGACCTCAGCATATGCTGCTGGTTCCTCTTTATCACCATATCCTCCTCTCATCGGGAGCTCTGATAATTACAAATCCTATTATTCGAGGAAGCAGCCTTCCTGTGTTAGAGACACAGAAATTCATATTGCAGGGTGCACCTTCCCCATCTTATATTGTCTGTCTGTATGTTGTAAGTGCTTAATAATAATATAATGACTGTATCACCTATTGTTAATTATTCATGTTATTACCATTCTCTGAGGAGTTCAGTGATCCTGTAAATCATGGGTGCTCAACCTTTAGAAGAGTGAGGGCCACTTAAAGGGTTTGGTAACCAGTCGTGGGCCACAATGAAATGAAAACATTCAGAATTTCATTTTTTTTTATTTTCAGTAGCATAATAAACATTTTCTTCCTACAGCCACTAAATGCTGGTGGGAGGGAGAGAAGGACAAGCCAGCTTTCAGTGGTTACAGGAAGAAAATGGAGAGGGTCACTTCATGTATAAGATGCCCCCTCCATCCCTCCTGTTCAAGTGTAAAATAAAATGTGACAGGGAGGCCACACGGGACCCATAGAACATGGGGCGGTGTTGCCCTTGCGGCCCCTGATGCTACACCAGTGGTTGAGGTGTGTGGTAAAAATAAGTCATAACTATGGGGTTTTACTGCCCCCCCCCCCCAAACCTCAAATGTAAACAAGTCCTTACTGTCCTGAGCCCCCTATAAGGCTGATTTCACACGGATGCGTGGTGGTTTACCCTCACTGTGGATGCAGCGCAGTTCACCTGTGGCTTTCTTGTGTGTTATCTGCTCTTTGCCATAGACTACAGTATTATATCTTGCAGGTGTGATGCACTTTCTGAAAGCACATCAAAACTCATGCATTCAATTTGAGTTGGAGGGCCAAATCATAGGGCTTTGACGGCCACATGTGGCCTGTGGACCACAGGTTGAGCACCCCTGCTGTAAATGCACAAGGTCAATGTATTTCTAAATGTGACTAAGCCCCAAGGTGAATACCAATAGACTTAATCATTTATTGTGAGAAAATGATTTTTAGTGTGACATGTCAGACAAGTTGAAAGTAATTGATGGACAATCTCAACACCTCCCCAACTCAACATCTATGCGATTTGCTGACCTTTCGTATTCTCTAATGGAAGACCATTAAAGCATATGTCAAGACAAGATAAAAAAAAAACATATGTGGTACATTTCTGCAGTGCATGCACATATTCTCTGTGTTGTATCCTTTTAAAGACTCCACAAGTACAGAAAAACACTTGTGGTCTGCCAATAGTGTACTCTGCTCCTAAGTCATGTTAGAGTACCACACAGAACTTTTGTGGGCTGGATTTATGGGGCAGTAAAAGGGGCAACTGCCCTGGGCCCCTTGATAGAAGGGCCCCCCTCTATACAAAAATAATATAAAACAATATACAAAAAATACAATAATAAAAAATAAATAATAATAATAATATAATGTAAAATATCTAAAAATAAAAATGACAATATTTTATTAAATGTATCTTGGGAACTAATATTGGCCATCATCTGCATAGTTTTTTATTTTGGACTTGTATATTGTATCATTTTTAAAAATCAATTTGATCAGCTCAAGCGAACCACTCTCTTAAGGAAGGTCACCTTTAACTGCATGTGTGTGTGCAGTGTGACCTCAGAATGATGTTGTGTCATGCATTTTAAAAATGTATGACTGTCAGTGAGAATGTAGACAAGGAAACCCCAAACCCAAACCTAAAGTGCCATGGCCCCCCAAGGTCTAATTCTCACCATAGACTTTGTGGTGTCAGCGTTTCCAGTTGTCTTTTTTGAAAATACTTAAACCCTCCCACTCTTAAATGACAACATCATAAAGGCTAATTATTCTGTAGTCCAAGATAGGAACTGGGAAGATTGCTTGAAAGGAAGCGTACAGAGGACATAGGACAGCTGTGAATTTCTGACTAAATCAAGCATTTTGTTTTTTCACACTTATCATCCAGATACAACAAAACACTTCTGACTATATATTTAACCAACCAAAAGAGAGCAAATAAGAGAAATTCATTGTTAGGGTTTATATACACCTTAACCGTTTTCCCGCTGCCCTATAGCAGATATACTGCTACAGGGCAGCAGGGGTGCGCAAAATCATGTATATATACGTGATTTTGCATTTCCGGGTAGGGGGCGCGCACGAGCTGCATGCGCTCCCTACCCGCGCCGCTGTTCGTGGCCTCGGCTGTCAATCATCGGGTTCTGGCCGGTGATTACTCACCAGGACCCATTGATTGAGCAGCATTACCGACAGAGGGAGAAATCTGTATATAAATAATACAGTTCTCTCCCCTGTCAACTCCTGCAAAGTGCTTTGCATGGCTCTGCATAGCAGAGCCATGCAAAGCAGTGTGCTTACAGTTGAAAGCACACACTGCCCACAGTAAAACAGCACACAGTTAACCCTTTGATCTCTCTACATGTTAACCCCTTCCTGCCCAGTGTCATTAGTACAGTGTCAGTGCTTTTTATTAGCACTAATCACTGTATTGGTGTCACTGGGGATGTCAGTGACACCAAATCAGTTCCCCCCAGTGTCAGAATGCCCACCTCAGTCCCGCAGTCCCATTATAAGTTGCTGATCGCCATCATGACTAGTAAAAAAAGTTTTCAAAATCCCAGTATATATACCGCCATTTGTAGACGCTATAACGTTCACGTAACCAATTAATTTACACGTATTAGGAATATAAAATATAATCTAAAAAATTTACATGCACAGGCAATAAAATACTCCAAAAGAAAGCTCTATTTTTGGGAAAAAGGGATGTAAATTTAATTTGGGTGCAGCATTGCATTACCGCGCAATTGTCAGTTAAAAGTAACGCAGAGCCGCAACGCAATAAATGGCCTGGTCAAGAGGGGGGGTAAATCCTCTGGAGGGCAAGTGCTTAAATTGATTTTTCTCTTTGCCTTGGAAGAAAATAACTTTTGAACAAAAACAGCAATTGACAAAACCACCAGTGACATTATTTCTTACCCAACTGTTCCAGGCAAATAACTGTTTTGTACTTGTTTAATATTCTGATTTTTAATATTGGATCTGTTTAATAGTAGAGAAATTGTTGTAATTTTATCAGGAAACACAGCGGGAAAAATGTTTTTTCATTGTGTACTAAAATATTTAGTGGAGTTCAATTCTGTAATAAGTGCAAAAAGAAAACGTAAATCACAAAACCACTTTGCGCATAATTCCTCACCCAAATTAAGCTTGAAAGTTGTTTGGCATTTGCTACATTTTCTTTTTTATGTCAACTAGTAGTAGAAGTCCGTGTTGGGATTTGTGTTTCAATTTGACTACAAAAAATAACTTTTCTTTGTCAGCTAACAGAAATAAGGTAAAATAAAAAATCTGTAAAAGTCTTGTTCTAAAAAAAGATACTACTGACAGTTTAGAGGTTTTGAGGACACAGAGGACCTAGAGGTTTTGAGGACACAGAGGACCAGAAAAAACTCCACTGATCCCTAAACTTTGATTCTATGGTTTCCAGTTTTGTTCCATCTCTACTCTGACCATCTGTAAAACTGACCATATTGAATACCTGATCTCTCTGATTGACCTAAACATATACAGTAATAAGAAGTGATAGCCATCACTGCTAGCTAAATAGCAAATACTTATCACTGACTTTGTGGCAAAATAGAGTTACAAATGGCGTTATGGAACAAGCTTTACTAACCCGTTGACACATTTTCCTGGACCTAAGAGGCAAACATCATCATAACTATCTCACTCATAACAATCATTTGAACATTTCTGTTTTCTCTACTGTTCAGAAGCGGTAAGGAGTAATTACTCAACTGCTCAAGAGGGATAATGTTCCGAATTTTTACATTTTCTGAGATTTCCTTGTTATACCAGTCATACTACTGTAGACTTCATTATAAATCATAGTACCTCCGTGTTCGAACTGTATGACAATCTACTTTTGTAGCCTTGTCATTATTTGACTGCAAAAACATACACAAAGAATTATTTGATAAAATGATTTTACAAATGAGAAAACATATTGATGACTGTTGTAAGCTAATACCTAAATGCATTGCCGATTTTCTAAGGATGATAATGAGTCAAGAGTACTCAATTACTACTATTGGTGAAGATTTTGAGAAGCACTGCTTGAAAAAAAAAACCTCTGATGTTGAGAAAAATAAAAATTAAAACATATTGCGATGGAGGTTCTGAGCAGTACTGCTGATGTTTTGAGTTCTGAAGATAATGAAGAATAAAAGGCAGTGTGTGCTTTTATACTGTATGGTGTTGTGACTCATGGCATCAACTTAACAAACAAATGGCAACTGCCCCAACATATAACTGGCCTTTGCAGCAAGGAGCACATGGAAGTGCAATGCATGTCAATCAACAACATAAAAATATTCTAGGCTCTCTTACCAGCCAGCCTGCAACAAACCAGAACTGCCAGAGGCACTTGCATAAATGCATTCAGGCAGACCCATAATCTAAAAATTGCAGGTAAAATACGCAGAAATATCAAATATATAAAATTATTATTTGCAGTGTTTTTCCTTTCCGTAAATGATTGATTATTCCCGTGCAATATGCCTGTGAACTTAGTGGAAAAGTCAATTCCCTAGCACACGCCTTCCCTCCTTGCCAGAGCTAGATTTACATCTCAGGAGCCTATAGGCAGATACATTTTTTTTCGTAACAAAATTTTTTTATATAAATATTTTTATATATGTAAAGGGGAATACTGCAGACTTTGATTTAAAATGGAACACTGATGTAAGGGGGTCTCCGGTCACCCGAGCCCCCCCTTACACAAAAGTCCCTAGAGTTCCTTTTACATCAGAGTCCTAAAAGTTCTCCTTTACATCAGAATCTGCAGGGTTCCCTTTACAGTGCAAGGGGGACCTCTGCGGACCATGATGTAAAGGAGAACTCTGGTGTAAGGAGGACACTGCAGACTGTGATACAAAGGGGAACACTAATGTAATATGACCTCTGGTCACCAAAGCCCCTGCCCTTTACATGACAGTCAGCAGTGTTCCCCTTTACATCAGACTCCACAGAGGTCCTTGCACTGTGAGGCTTTAATGTGAAAGGGGCCTAATTCAGAGAGAAAGAGAGAGAGAAAGAAAGAGAGAGAAAAAGATAGAGAAAGAGAGAGAGACCTCCTCCTCCAGGGGTAACACTCAGGCTGTTCCGGCTCCTCATCTCTATACACTGACCGGGCACATCATCCTTCATAGCCACTCCCCTGAGGGGGCCCCAGAGAAAAAACACAGCCACTCCCCTGAGGGACCCCAGAACTGGAACACAACTCCCCTGAGGGGCTCCAGAGCTAGAACACAACCATGCCCCTCAGGGTCCTGAGGGTCCCTAGAACTAGAACATGACCTATCCCTTGGAGGGCTCCATAACTATAACATGCCCGTTCACCTGAGGGGCCCCAACTCTATAACCCAATGTGACAGGGTGTCACATCTAGAAGGTAAGCAGCACTGCCATGGACCAGGTGTTCCTTAGCTGTCAGGCGGTCAGGGGAAGGGCGCCTGTAGGCACTTGCCTACAATGCCTATTGAGAAATCCGGGCCTGCTCCTTGCATGTTATAGCCCTCTCCACTTGTGGGAGTGTCCTAACTACTCTCTGTGCTGGGCCAGCTCCCCCACCCCCTTCACCTCCCTGCATAGCCTCTTATGTAGTTTCCAAGGGAGGAGCGAATGAGAGTAGTATAGAGTGTCACTTGAGTGACAGCTCTAAATCTGATGGGGTTGCTGACATCACATCCAAAGTGGATGTATGCACCCAGCATCCATCTCAGGGCTTTTGGATGTCTATATAAAGAAGGTTTTTCCTGGAAAATAACATGCATACAGTAAAATGTGTAAAATACTCATAATCTTTTGGGAAGACTGTTGTTGAAATTAATGCTCTGTTGACAAGGCCTCTTCAGTGGATGTCTACAGTGTAATCTTTCATTTGTGTATATGAGATATATCTCAGCTACCATTTTTTTGGTAAGACAGTCTAATGTTCAGCTACATAATCATTGTTGTTTTACATGCATTCAAAGGTTTGCACATTCTAGATCACTGTATTTCATTAGCTTGGATGAACACTACTTGTTAATCAATAGCCTTGTGTGACATTTGGAATAACACTGACATAACTGCAATACAAATTCTGAATTTACTAGTAATGATAATCAGTTTATTTTCCTGGTGAGCTGCAGAATAAATACTCTAGCAGTTAACTATAAAAAAAATTATATTTCCTAAGACAAACTGACATTTGTGCATACAGACCAATGTTAATTTAGCACAATATTTTGTAAACTTACTAGCACATTTGTTTTTATGCTGCTTTTTAAGAACAAATCTTGTGTATGAAACCTCACATACATTAGATTCATTAATACATTCCATAGGATAGTGAATGAGGACACAACTAGTTTGGTTAAGTATGTTAGAAGACTCTCTTCTCTAACTAGGAAATATGCATATAGTAAAATATACAGTATATGTTCCCTGTCTATCTAAATCAAACCAGTAGAAAAAAAAAAAAGGAGGAATTCATGCTGTTCATGATGAAACGCGTCAGTGGTGTGATTTACTGACGTCAGCATGGAAGCACGAGATCGGCCATTTTATTTACTGGATGCTGGATGGATGTTTTTCCTTCAGAGGGCAATTTTTATTATAATGAAAGAAGCAATGATTCTTTGTGCACTGGATTAGTGCACTATATTTGTGAGTATATTTGAGCACTTTGATTAATATATTTTGTTTTTAGCGGGGTACTGCACTATTCTTTCCCTTAATACATTGGCTTATATGACCTATTGAGTTATCCACTTGGGATTGTGACGAGAGAAGTTTTTTACCCATGAGATTGGTGAAGGCTGTCTTTGACCTAACTCACATTGGGTCATTGAGTGGAGGTAAGTGGCAGCATTTAGCACAGAGTGCTGGTGCTGCACAAGGAGATTGGGAGCACAACTTCTATGTTTGTGATCGAAGATATTGCACTGCTGACACTTGATAAGAGCAAGGGAATATATAGTTTCTGTTCTTTTAATAGGAATATGAAGACGAGATCGGGCGCATTCAGAGTGATTAGAATAGATGAGTGGAAATATCATCAATTGAAATGTTTTATTGGAAATCTACCGAAACCCCTGAGAATAAAACAGGAGTGGAATATGTTTGAAAGGTTGTTAGAGACACGAAGGGATGGGAAGCACGGTATTTCAAAAGTGTATAGAATACTCACAGAATTAGACACAAACACAAAGTTAATTTTTATTACAAAATGGGAAAGGGATATGGGAGTTGGGTTTGATGAAGATAGACAGAGAAAGATGTTTAGATTGATACATGATAATGTTAGTATGAGAGAGGTTGAGGTTAATTATAAGTGTGTGACACGATGGCACATTACACCGAGTGTAGAGCACAAGATGAATGGGGAAAACTCAAATATGTGTTGGAGAGGATGTGGAGAGATAGGCACGGTGTTTCACATATGGTGGGAATGTCCGAAAATCCAGGCTTTTTGGAAGATAATAGTCAAATTGATTGAAGAAATAACTGAAATTGACATAGGGTTAGACCCAACGACGTGCCTCCTACACAATGTGGAGACATCTGTAAATCAATATAAAGATTCAGGTATTTGGTACTTCTTGAATGCGGCGAAAGGGTTGATACCCAAGTTTTGGTGGAAAGCTGAGGTACCGAAGGAGGAAGACTGGATTAATAGAGTAAACCAGATAGGTAGAATGGAAAGATCATACCATATGCAGGAAGATAGGATGAGAGTTTATTTTAGGAGATGGGAAAAGTGGGAAAGAGCAGGATTGAAAGGGAAATATAGGAAAATATGAACTAAGATGTTAGCTAAAAATTAATAAGCCTCAAGAGATTAGAATGGGCTAGAGTCTGCAGAGGGGGAGGAGGGGGGATGAGCGGCGGGAAGGGGGGGTAGTGGGATGGGAAAGAAAAGAGTTTTTAGTAAGGGAAAGGTAGAAATGTTATAAATGTCTATTTGTATGAGAATTATTTACCTTTTTGGGTTTTTGTATTAACATGAAAAATTTAATAAATATTTAAATTAAAAAAAAAAAAAAAAAAAATAGGAATATGAAGACTATACAATATGAACACTATATGTTTTTTTTATTTATTTAATATTTTACTGTCTACTAATTTTTTGCACTGGTGGTGGTATTTATTTATCATGAGTAGACATACTATTATTAACATAGTTTTATATTAATGGGAAAGCTAAGATTGCTGGAGTTGTGCAGCACTATTTTTGAGATTATACACTGTTTGATGTGGCAACACATGTCAGGCACTTGCAGCAACAAGGTAGATTTATTGGCTCACTTATATTTTGTATTTATTTACTTCTTTTTTATTGAAATATTATTTGAATGTTTTTATTTAGTTTGGAAACACAATTTTTTTCACCGATTTTTGGCAAGTGTGGGATTATTTTGGGATTATTAACAAATACATTTAGACAGGACTGACTGTAATACAGGCAGGGCTGGTGTTAGAAACCACAGGGCCCCATACAGCCAACCTAGCAGAGCCCCCCTTCAAGAAAAAAAAAACACAGTTTACTAGGCTTCAGTTATGAATGAACACAGTGAGTGATCAGTACTGATCACTCATTGTGTTCATTCAGGAAAGGAATGGGCTGGTTAATGTGACATATTTATGAAACCCTTCCCCCACTCTCCATTCTAAAGGATTCTATTGTGTGCTCGCAGCTGCCGGTGGAAAGCAGAGGAGGGAAGCGGCACTGTGGGGGCCCAGGCAACTGGGTGAATTAGATGTGCACAGAGAGGGTGATCGGCATTGTGGGCAGGGGGGTGCAATTACTGGGATCCGATCCCCTATATGGCTCCCTGCAGCAGCTGAAAACAAGCGGGAGGGAGAGGAGAAGAATCCAGCTTTCAGCTGCTGCAGAGAGAGACATATTATTATAATTATTATACAGTATTTATATAGCGCCAACAGTTTGCGCAGCACTTTACAATATAAGGGAGACAGTACAATTACAATACATTTCTGTACAGAAGGAATAGGAGGGCCCTGCTCATGGAGCTTACAATCTAAAGGAAGGGGGAGGTGATACAAAAGGTGATAACTGCGGGGGATGATCTAGGGCATCTGTTCCAGTAATTGATAAGTAATCAAAGATCCTCCTGCGCTATAAATGGTGAAAAGACCAACTAAAAGCTGCCAACACTCCCCTGCTGATACCTAGTACAGTGTAAACTCCATAAATAAATAGTGTGGCGCTCAAAATAAATAAATATAAATAAATAAATAAATAGAAACAAATATGTGACCAAATAAATATGTGACCAATTCATATAGTGAAATCAATGAGATACTCCCAACCAAAATGACATAAAATAAATAAATTGATACGTATCATATATACCTCAAGTGATCTCATATCCAATAAATCTAGTGTCTAAAAATCATGCTTGTACATAAAAAACATTAAGTAACGTGACCATGTATAAATGTACCCTATACAAAGTGAACAGAGTGCTAAAGTGCCAAAAAAAGTGCAAACAACATATATTTCAATTTATAAATAATCCATGAAAAACACAGTCCATCAGGTGATAAATATAACCATGCGATGTGTGGTGATAAAAAATTGGTGATTTGTGCCAAACTCCTCTGCTACAGGTGGCTAGATTGCCTCCTCACCTCCTCCCGGTGACCCCTAGGGGCCAGCAGGCTTGCAGGATCACCCTGGATCCGTAATCCACAAAAGACCAGCAGCTTTTCTCCTTCTTTAAATCCCTTTGTGAGACTCCTGTTTCTCTCACTCAGCCAAGATGTCTCTAAAGAACAATGGCTCACCAGTCCAGTGAGCCAAGAAAGAAAATGCCCTCTAAGTGCAGTAATTAATGACTCCTTTATTTAAAAGTATAGAGTGACAATACTCACATTTCCTGGCAGTCCACCCTCCTCACCGATGTGTGGGTGTACTGCATGTGAATGGGACTTCCTAGGTGCAGCAAGATGGCGTCGTACGCCGGAAGTGCGTCACCACGCACCAGAAACTGCGGACTCGCGAACCAACAGTTCCAGTAATTGCCCACCCACCATTCTGATCACCTTCCCTGCCCATATCCGATTCAACCAGCTGACTGGTGGTACCCCCTTATCCATGGCTCTGAATATAGGGTACAGCAATCATGCTGAGAATTATTCATTTTTAATGAAAGAGCACAGCAGAAGCTGTTTACCTGTATGCCACCCTGTGCCTCAGTGAAACTTAAGATGGAGCTGACTCATTTAGTTAACATTTCAGGATGAGCTACTGAGCCCTGTGAATCGGCTTCTTTCTAAAATTTCACTTGCTAGCTGCTTATGAAAATACAAAGTATTTATATGCAATATTTCATATTTACCTGAAATAAATAATTTTAAATAGTATTATTTCATCCTGTTTGTAAAAATTGACATGCATGATTTGGTTCTTTTATATCCAAACACATGAGTAGGATTATATAATGTGAAAACTAGACTAAGACAGTGGACGTAAGATGCCTGGCCGCTACACATGAAAATTTGAGTAATATGATCAGAATTACAGCCACACCATTAGCATTTTTAGAAGAAGTCTGCAAAGACTGTCTACATGCTTTGGTTAAGACCATCTTCCTTTAATAACTAAAAAAGAGTTTACCTATTAGAAGGGCAACTAAGAACAACATGGCCAAAAGTATTGAAATTCCTGTTGAATATTCCTTAATGAATTGCTTTTATACATGTAGAATATTTTCTAAAAATTGTGAAACAGCCACTAGTTATAAATTTACTCTTTTTTTATGTATTGTTTTAAAATCACATTGTGAGGTTTTCTGAGTTCAAAATAATTCTGACTCAATGCATATGTGCGATTTTTGCTTGAGGAACCTGCTCTCCAGAGCGGTGTTTTGTTACCCATACTCTGTAATGCTGTTTTAATGCATTATTTATTTTACCAACGCTATTAAAATATGAGCATGATAGACAGACCAATGAATTCAGGCTAGTGGGCATGTTTTTGCCCAGCATGTATGCATTATAAACCTTGTTCAGTTCATCATACTGTGATTTTTGATAATATTCACAGTATTAAAATAGTGTTACAGAGCATGGGACAGAACTGTCTACACTTTTCGTATGTGCCAAATAGTGACTTGATCCCTACATGAGAATAGGATATTGATCTGTAGAGACACTAATAAGGACATAAGTTCATGTTGTTGTTTAATTCTCTTTAAGCCGTGAGGCAACACAAGGGCATATGTTTGATCTGGAATGGCTAACTCTTGTTGCTAGGATGATCAGTTCATTCATGTGCATTATGTATGTTGTGGTGGAATAACTGCCAGTACTTTCCTCCAGACATCTAGAAAAAGAGGTGGGCTTCCTGCCACTTTCATAACATACTAGCCAGCTTTTCAAATTAGCCAAGGAATCTATCCCCACTACGCCAGATCTTTGCTGCAGTAAACTAGTAAAAGGCTCTAACAGGATGGATCAGCAGTAGCTAAGGTTCTATGACCTCAACATCTCTGCATCTTCTACATTACCAGAAAGTTTGGATAGAGTGGAGATGAATTAGAACTCCTATTAGGGTTTTATTGCTGTCTGTGCCCCCGTTAGGTAAATTCACCCACACTATGTGTCCTGTTTACTATTATCATTGAAAGTGAAAGTAAAAGAAGATCCCGCATTTTTGGGTTGCCCCCAGAAAAGTGATAGAGGGGAAATCCCGTTCTGGTGACCTGGGGTGCCCCAGGAGATTCCCTTGATTTACAGGGATGTTTTCTCACTACCTGTTTTGGTTATGGGACAGAAAGTGAAGGTAATCTCCCCTATGGGACACAGATGAAAAACGTTTCGGCCGAAAACACCCCTTTCGGCCGTCGGCCAATATGAAAAAAAAGGACTGATACAGGTGCCGAAAAAAACGCCCCTTGCCACAGCCCGCCCTCCGCCGCTGTCACTCTCCACCACCCGCACGCCGCTGCCACCACCGGTCACCGCTCGGTAGTTCTCAGCCTTACCTGAGAAACCATCGAATTATCATACATAGAGATGAGTGAAGGAAAGATGGCCTCCACTCCTCTCTGTGCCCTTTGAGAACCGGAGCGATGTCACTTCCGGTTCCGAACAATTTATTTTATTTTTAATATATTAATTTTTAAAAACTGCGTATTCCGGTTTCAGTTTTCAGTCAAGTGCATTTTGAATTTTCAGTTTCGGCACCAAAATTTTCATTTCGGTGCCCCACTAGTTTTAGCCATCCCTTACGCTATTTATCTTTTGTGACAAACAGCACCATCTTTTGTGAATGGAGTGTATTTGCCACAAAGGATTTTGTGGTTTATGAGATAAAAGAGTGGTAGTGAAAGGTCTGTAGCAGGATGCAGAGGGTTAAACTGGGACTTTAGTCAGTCCTGCTAGATCAGTCAGGCTGACTCCTTTTGCAGGTATAGCTATTTAAAACATTACATTAGCATGTGGAACGTATGTTCCTTGCTAAAGAACTGTATTTTTTTATCAAGTTGTTATGGGTAAAGTTCCAATTTAAACACTGGCCACACCTTGTGCCCCACCTGGGGTATAATCTGTCTTTTCTCTGAGTTATTCTGTTGGTTATTGGAAAAGGATGCAAAAAAGCTGTGATGAAATATGTCTGCAGGTCTAAAGCAGATCCAGTGTGGTCTCACTGCTGGTCAGGTGGCTTAATAACTTTTCTGTTGGATTTTGTTTTGGAATGCGACTCTTTCCCATGGAAGGGAACCTTTAGTTTTGGATCCTGTTTTGTTTCAATGCTGACCAATAAACACGGGCTGGAAGCTCTTAAAATTTCACTAAACCCACATCATTATAATCAGTAAATGCTGTAGTACATGCTGTTCGTACTCATGGTTGATCTTGCTGTTCTCTGTTTCCCCTTTTGTCTATGTCCCCAATACAGTTGGGAATTTTGCAGAGCATAGTTGATACCTACTGCACATGCTCAGTTTTTAATGAGTTTCTATGCTGAGCATTTCCTCTCTATCACATCTGAGCAGCTCATGTGACTTTAGAGTCACACATGTGGGCGTATACACAGTGGTAAATGACAGCCCACTCCCTCTCCCCTCCTCCACGCCCACTAACCAGCTAATCACAATCGGGACAGGATAATACATCTTGATTGATAGAGGCTTCACCTGCCTGTTATTCTAATACACAGGCTGGAGGGGTGTGATACAGTCTGTGACTGGTAGAATTCCACTCACACCATATTATTGCCAAAAAAATTAAGATTTGATTTCAAATATATATTTGTATGATGATTTAAAACAGTTTATTGATATTATTTACTTTTAATCTGGATCCCAAATGCTGTTTTTTTTTATTTTGAACATGTGATCAGTAGCAGAGGATTAGAAGTTCCTCTTGTCACTGTTTCCCTGCAGACAGGCTGGGAAAGAGCTGGGCCATGTGACAGCTGTATATCGATTAGGAAAAGAGGTACTTCGATTTTTTTTTTTTAATCAAAATAACTACAGTGCCATCATCCACATACAGAAAGAGAAAGGACACTGTAAATTAATCAGTGTGTGTTTAGTATCACTTTAAACCCACTTGACGCTTGGATTACCTCTCTGTGAGCTCTTCGATATGGAGCCCTTCTACACATGTTGCATCAGCACTCAGTTTAGTAATACCCACATTTATTTAGAATACTTCATTCATTGCTATACCTTGCACATCCACCGACTGAGAAAGTCATTCGAGAGAAGAAATGAGTTGCATTGTGTAACAGAAGATTGAAATGTTTCCATTTCCCAGCAAAGACCAAAGTTAAAGTTAAAGAGTGATACAATGATTTTTCAAATGACTGGCTGAAGATTCTGGTGTTTAATAGTGTAGGCTCCAGGCATCATAATCCAGTAGGCTGCGCTGTATTTCTAAATAAATAAATGGACTATTGTTGCGCTATTTTATTCATAAAAAATCAAATGATGTGTCAATAAAGTACAGTGCAACCATAAATCCATAAATAAGTTTCTACAAATAGATCACCTAAATATTGCGCTATATTATTCATAAAAATCAAATTATCAATAAAGTGCAGTGAAACCGTAAACCAATAAATATGTTTCTTTAAATAAATCACCAAACTAAAATGTGACCCTTTAAGTCCATGACAAGTGTCTCTTAGTGTTCTGAATATCCAAAACGTGCGTTTCTATAGTTAACAACCAGGTGACACGTGCACCCACCACTGCAAAACAAACTGCTTCTTACCAGATTGTTGAACCCCAAATTATAGCTGGTCTAACATAGCGTAGAGCTGCTTGGATCTTGCTTCATAGCTTTCTTAGCATACGGGATACATGCCACACATCTCCAATGTATTCCACTCCTTACTCTCCCTTTCTGCTCCACCGTAAATCTAGGTTCACACCTATGCATTTTCCGCTGCGTTTTGCTGAAACGCACAGTAGTCCATTTAACATGATTTCCTATGGGACAGGTTCGCGTCTCTGTGTTTTCACCAGGTGCTTTTTTTGGAAAGGGTAAGGGACTTTTTTAAATGCAAAAACGTTGCATTTTAGGTTCTATAGACTTCAATGGAGACGCTGCAGAAAAGCCTGTAGTGCGTTTTTGATGCATTCTTGATGCGTTTTTGATGAGTTTTATTCTGCCCAGCAACAAGTTGAAAGAAAAAATGCAAAAGACATCAAAAACACAGTAATAATGCATCAATAACACTTGTGCAAAAGCGCACCGCAAGAAGCACTGCAGAAACGGATCAGACGCAAACTGCATAGGTGTGAACCTAGCCTAAGGCTCGGTAAAAAAGATGAGACTCCAAATAGTGTATTACTGACAATTCATTCTAATATATATATAAATAAAAATTTAAAAAAATTATCCATCAGTATATGCATTTAAGAATAAAACTGATGCTGGCATTGGCTCCAGACAGGCGTGGGTGATGTCAGCACAAAACTCCACCCCGTCCCGACATACGTTTCATCTCAACATGTCTCACCTGTGTTAACTCTGGAGGATTTTGTGGACATGGTTATCCTTAGGAACACATTTTGGATATTCAGAACACTGAGAGACACTATTAATGGACTTTATGAGTTGCATTTTAGTTTGGTGGGTTTTTTTTTTCCTGACTGCCCTATAGCAGATATACTGTTACAGGGGGGGCATGGGTGCACAAAATCACATATATATACGTGATTTTGCATTTCTGGGTAGGGGGGTGTGCACGCCCTGCTCGCGCTGCCATTCGCGCTGCCAATCATCGGGTATGGCTGGTGATTACTCGCTGGCGCCTGGTGATTACTGAGCACCTCCAATGGGGAGGAGAAATGTTTGTAAACAAAACAGTTCTCCTCCCTGTCAGCTCATGCACACTGCTTTGGATGGCTATGCAGAGCACAGCCATGCAAAGCAGTGTGATTACAGTGAAGCACAAGGACACAGCACTATGTAAACCTTTGATCTCCCCTCATGTTAACCCCTTGATCTCCCCTCATGTTAACCCCTTCCTGCCCAGTGCCATTACTCCCTGGTCTCCTCCTCCCACGCCCGACTGCAGGACTTCTCCAGGACTTCCCCCATCCTCTGGAATGCACTACCGCAATCCATCAGACTGTCACCTACCCTACTCACCTTTAGGTACACCCTGAAAACCCATCTCTTCAGGGAAGCCTACCCCACCCTCAGCTAACAGCCGATCTCCTCCACTCCTCCTACCACTCCATCCCCCACAGCCACTTCCTCCTGTACCACTATCCCCTCCCTCCTAGATTGTAAACGCGAAAGAGCAGGGCCCTCGAACCTCTCGTATATTGTTTTGTTACTGTATTATCTCATGTACTATCCCCCACTATATTGTACAGCGCTGAGCAAACTTTTTGGCGCTATATAAACACTGTATTATAATTATAATATTATTAATTAGTACAGTGTCAGTGCTTTTTTTTTTAGCACTGATCACTGTATTGGTGTCACTGGGGATGTCAGTGACACCAAGTCAGTTCCCCCCAGAATGCCCACCACAGTCCCACAGTTCTGCTATAAGTCACTGATCACCACCATTACTAGTAAAAATAAAAAATGAAAAAAAAAAATCCCAGTATATACACCGCCATTTGTAAATGCTATAACTTTCACCTAAACCAATTAATTTACACGTATTGGGATTTTTTTTAGCAAAGACATGTAGCAGAATACATTTTGGTCTAAATTTATGATGAAGTTTGATTTTTTAAATTTTTTTACTGGAAATGTTTAATAGCAAAAAGTCAAAACAATTGTTTTTTTTCTCAAAATTGTCGGTCTATTTTTTTTATAGCACAAAAAATGCACAGGCGAATAAATACCACCAAAAGAAAGCTCAATTTGTGGGGAAAAAAGGACGAAAATTTCATTTGGGTGCAGCGTTGCATGACGGCGCAAATGTCAGTTAAAATAACACAGCGCCGTAATGCAAAAAATGGCCTGGTCAGGAAAGGGGATAAATCCTCTGGAGGGCAATACGCTTATTTACTGATTTATGGTTTCACTGTGCTTTATTGATACTATATTTGATTTAATGAATAATATAGCGCAATATTTAGGTGGTTTATTTATAGAAAATTATTAATTGATTTATGGTTTCACTGTATGTTATTGACACATCATTTGATTTTTAATGAATAACAGTGCAACAATATTAGATTTACTTGTTTATTGGGCATTTGTATTTTATGCTTTTGAGTGTGGCTGTGACATGATATTTTTTCTTTTTTCTTTTTGGCACTAAGCACACTCTTTATATATTCAAGCTATTGAGCAGTATTTCTGCTTGTAACTATCACTCAAATTTGCATGCTGATCAAGTCTTGATCAATTGAAAATCAACTGAAAAACTGTATTTGATAATGAGCAATAATTACAAGCAATACAAGATTAAGATTCATTGTAAGCAAGCAGTGGGTTTAAAAAGCAAATGATAAGCAGTGGTATTTGCTGACTCAATGCTGGTAGTGTTCTAACATGATCAGCATGATCTGGATGCTACAAATTAAAAAAGACATGGCTTTCTCAGACTTGCCTCCTGACATATCAGGCATAAAGAAAAAAGTCACTTACTTTTGCTATGTTACAGCTGAATTTCAGGCACATCTTCTATTTACCAGTTGACCCCCATAAGATTTACTCCCCTTCATGGCCAGGCCATTTTTTGCAGAAATGAAAATTATATTTTTTGTCACGCAAATAGCTTTCTTTTGGTGGTATTTGATGATAAATACACTGTGGGTAAAAAAAGAACACAAATTTAAAAAACAAAAATTTAGATTAAAAAAAAACAATATTTTTTACTTTTTGCTACAAAACATATCCAAAAAAAAATAATTAAAATGTCTCCATAAACTTAGGCCAAAATGTATTCTGCTACTTGTCTTTGGTAAAAAAAAATCTCAATAAGTGTATATTAATTGGTTTGCATGAAAGTTATAGCATCTACAAATGATGGTTTATATATACTGGAATTTCTTTTATACTAATAATGGTGGTGACTTATAGCGGGACTGTGATAGTACGGCGAAAAGCTGCAGAGGACTGTCATGTGCAGGAGTGGGAATAGCTGCAGGGGGCTGTGATGTGAAGGTCCAGGGAGCTGTGATGTAAAATGGTGACACAGGTGCAGGGGTGCCGGAGGTGCAGAGGGCTGTGATGTGAAGAGGTGCCAGAGATGCAGGGGGGCTGTGATGTTATGGGGTGCCAGAGATGCAGGGGGGCTGTGATGTTATGGGGTACCAGAGATGCAGGGGGGCTGTGATGTTATGGGGTGCCAGAGATGCAGGGAGGCTGTGATGTTATGGGGTACCAGAGGTGTAGAGGACTGTGATGTGACAAGGTGCCAAAGATGCAGGGGGGCTGTGATGTTATGAGGTGCCAGAGATGCAAGGGGGCTGTGATGGTATGGGGTGCCAGGGATGCAAGGGGGCTGTGATGGTATGGGGTGCCAGAGGTGCAGAGGGCTGTGTTGTGAAGGGGTGCCAGAGATGCAGGGGGGCTGTGATGTTATGGGGTACTAGAGGTGTAGAGGACTGTGATGTGACAGGGTGCCAAAGGTGCAGGGGGATGTGATGTTATGGGGTGCCAGAGGTGCAGATGGCTATGATTTGAATGTGAATTCATTAAGCTGAAATCTGATTATATCAACTGTCATACTTAAAGTGTTACTAAACCCACAACGGTAATATCAGTCTGTAGAAGCAGTAAAGCATGCTTGTTATGCTCACTGTGGAATCTAAGGGGTTAATCTTCCACTGTTTGATCCTGTCTTCTCTGATCCTCCCCTTATTCTACTGTCCCCAATCCTGCTGCTGAAAGCACAGAGCTCTACGAGTCACTTTGCACATGCTCGGTTTACTGTGTATTGCTAGAGAGTTTTTTTTTTCTTTGGGAGGGTGCATGTGATCAGCACAGGGCCAATCAGCACTGTCCAGACAGAGGGTTAGGAATTATGCAACCAGAAGTCACATGACTGCTATATACTGCTGATGAGAAAAGGTATTTAGCAATTTATATTTACTAAAATGATTGCATTTCCATGTTCTGTGTACTGTGGCAGACCAGATATAGCGAATGCAGGGCAATGGGTTTAGTAACACTTTAAAGCAGAACTAAACCCTCCTATTCTTTTCAGCGATGGAAGTTGCCATCTTAGCCTCTGTTTGATCTTCAGTTGCCATGGTGCTACACATGTGATTGAGATTACAACCAATTGTGACAATTATCATTCACAGCATGTCTTGAATGTAACTTGGGAAAATATTTAATTGATGGGTTTTGTTCTACTTTAATGTAATCTCTACATTTCTGACCTAGTCAAAGTAAGTAAAAAGTACATAAGGCACACAAATTATTCTTAAAAAGTAAGCTGATACAGTTACAATATATTTACTTATATAGCGCTGTCAATTCATGGAGCGCTTTACATATATATTGTACATTCACATCATTCCCTAACCCTCAAGGGGTGTACAGTCTAAGGTCCCTAACTTTCATACATACACATTCTAAGGCCAATTTTGACATCTAATTAACCTACCAGCATGTCTTTGGAGTGTGGGAGGAAACGGAGTACCCAGAGGGAACCCACGCAGGCACAGGGAGAACATGCAAACTCAAGGCAGGTGGTGCCATGGTTGGGATTTGAACCAATGACCCTAGTACTGCCAGGCAGAAGTGCTAACCATTTAGGCACTGTGGCCCATCTGGGGAATTCAGTCAGCACTTTTCTGATGGTAGATCCCTTTAAAACTACCAATGAAAGAACAGAAGGGGGCGCCCCTAAGTGCAGTATTAAAAAAACAAAACAAAAAACAAAACAAAAAAAAACACTTTAAAAATTCATCTGTATTGCATTCACATGATAACAATGAGTATGTCGCTTATAAACATCAAAAGCTTCAGAGTCAGGAACATCCCCACTCCAAGTGGACTCATCAGCAGCAGCTCACTGGACCTGGACCGGCCTGCAGGCAGAACTTCGTACTTACCGTTGGAGAACATTGGCTTCCAGGAGTGCCGTGGAGTGCAGAACCAAAAGTGGCATCAGAAACCACTGTGGACCGCAAAGTCGTCAGATAAGGGACAGTCTGTAGCCAAGTAATGCAGTTTGGAGCACCAATTAGCTGCCTTGTCAAACCAGATGACTGGGGTTAATTAATTTTCTCTGATGAATGCCCTTTCTGATTGTTTGGGGCATCCAGAAAAAACCTTGTCCAGAGAAGAAAAGGTGAGCGCTACCATCAGTCCTGTGTCATGTCAACCAGTAAATCATCCTGAGACCATTCATGTGTGGGGTTGCTTCTCAGCCAAGGGAGTGGGCTCACTCACAATTTTGCCTAAGAACACAGCCATGAATGAAGAAAGGTACAAAAATATCCTCAAAGAGTAACTTCTCCCAACCATCCAAGAACAGTTTGGTGACAAACAATGTCTTTTCCAGCATGATGGAGCACCCTGCCATAAGGCAAAAGTGATAACCAAGTGGCTTGGGGAACAAAATATTGAAGTTTTGTGTCCATGGCCAGGAAACTCCCCAGTCCTTAATCCCATTGAGAACTTGTGGTCGATCCTCAAGAGGCGGGTGACCAAAAAACAACCACAAATTCTGACAAACTCCAAGGATTGATTATGCAAGAATGGGCTGCCATCAGTCAGGGTGTGGACCAGATGTTGATTGACAGCATGCCAGGGCAAAAAGAAGGGTCAACGCTGCAAATATTGACTCTTTTCATAAACTTAAAGTGTTACTAAACCCAGGACTGTGCATTCACTATATATGGTCTCCCCCAGTACACAGGGCATGGAAATGCAATTATTTTAGTAAATATAAACTGCTGAATATCTTTTCTCATCAGCAGTTAGAGCAGTCTTGTGACTTCTATCAGTGTCCACCCGAGCACTGGTTAAAGCTTGTAGGAGAAGTTTTCTTTCTGCTGTAGGAGGATGCAGGACCCCTGACCTCTGTCTGGACAGTGCTGATCAGCACTCTCCCAAGAAAAAAAAACAAAAAAACCTCACTAGCAATACACACTAAACTAAGCATGTGCAGAGTGTCTCCACGCGCTATATCTTATCAGGAGATAAGGGGGACACTGGAAAAGGGGGAGGATCAGAGAAGTCAGGATCAAACAGTATTTTTACACAATGCAGAGGATTAACCCCTTAGGTTCCACAGTGAGCATAACAAGCATGCCTTACTGTGTATACAGACTAATTTTACTGTTGTGGGTTTAGGAACACTTTATTGTCATTATCAGTAAAAGCCTTTGACACTTATGCAATGCTTGTACTTATACTTCGGTATACCATAGTAATATCTGACAAAAAGATCTAAAAACACTGAAGCAGCAGACTTTGTAAAAATTAATATTTTGTAATTCTCAAAACTTTTGACCAGGCCTGTAAACACTGGCAGTGCCAATATTTGAGGAATGCCAAGTCACATGAGAGGTGGACCTGATGGAGAACTAATCTCAGAGTTCCCCATCAGGCTCCACATGCCCAGCACAATGCCTAGTTATTGTCAATCAAAAAAAATGTGGACCCGATGGGGAGCTAGTGTCTCAGGTAAAATCAGGCTCCATCCACCCCACTTCAAAACTCCTCAACCATGTGCCTGTATGTGTGCCAGTAATGCTGAGCTGCACTGAGAACAGAGTGTTTTGTCCGGAATGAACACAACAGCATCAGCTCTAGTGCCGCTGCCTCCATAGACAGATTAATGTACCTATTTCCAACAGGTACACGCATCTATCGCAAGCACCAACAATTTCGGTGAGGGGGTGCAAGGGAATTCTATGACACTCTTTATGCTTCACCCCCAATAAATTCAGATTCTAACATAAGCACAATTGTGTCTGGTGTTCTGCTGTACACTAACCATCTTCCTGCATATCCAGCAAGTGTGGAGCAAGAACTTGTTACAATGATCACTTACAACATTTGACCGCTATTCTTTAAGGCAGGATGGTATATTTTGAAAAAACCTGGGAACCTTGGATGCAATATCGTTCAGCATCATCCTAGGATGGAGGATACTTGACATGGGATGTCGGTAACCATAAACCGTCTTGCTCCCCACACCCGACTGTTGGTCGGACCCTTCTTCAACAAGTGTCCTTTGTTTCTTCCTTTTTTTCTTTCCCTTACTTCCCCTATCTCTATTCTCACTCTTCCCTTTCTATTTTAGCTTTCCTCCTCTTTCCCTTCCCTGGATTTGAACATCTTCCATCTATAGGCCCTAAGGGACCCCACTGGATACCATCAACAGAGATTTATTTTTCTTATGAAACATTGTATTTTGCACATTGGTTCCAGCCCGAAAGGGATGCAGTTTGTATGGGATGGAGGGGGAATGGATGTATATCTTCTCTGTGCTGACTTGTAATTGCTTCTGAAAAAATGAATAAACACTATTGGAAAACAATGATCACTTACAGAAACATTGTAATTTGTTTATTGCAGATCACAAGCTTGTTCTGTCATCTGTACCTTCAGCTGCAGGAAACTTGCAAACCAAATCCTTTTTTTGTTGTTTTCATAAATGTCTTATCTTTTAGCCTGGGTTCACACTGATGTGGTGCGGCATATCGCATGTGATTCGCACAGGAACCACACTGCATTCCTGTGCAAATCACATGCGAATTCTGTTTGGTGCGATTTAAGCCATACATTTGTGTGGCTCAAATTGTACCGCATCCACACCAAAAAGGTGCAGGACCCTTTTTTTGGTCCGCACTAGAATCGGATTGCATGGGTATTAACACCCATGCGATCCGATTCTGCACATTGCACAGTGTTTTGCGGACCGATTTCGGGGTGTTATTAACTTAACATACACACCCGCAGCGGTTCACATGAACGAAGTGCGATTGTGATGCAATGCGGAATTCGCACAGAAACCGATGTGAATTCCGCACCGCATCAGTATAAACCCAGTCTTAAGCCTCTATGTAAGCATAAGTAGCCCTAATTAAAGCGGAGTTCTCTGTAAAAAAAAATAAAAGTCAGCAGCTACAAAAACTGTAGCTGCTGACTTTTAAAAAACAGCCACTCACCTGTCCCACGATCCCGCGTTGCCCCCGCCGTTTCACCGTACCCCGTTTCACCGGCCGTCTTGTATTCCAGGTGCCCGCATCTTCAGTATGGGCACCCGGCTGTGACAGCTTGCGGCTTCACAGCCAGGTGCCCACTGCGCATGCGCGAGTAGTGCTACACTTCCTGAATGGCCCCGTCGTCTTCTGGGACCTGTCACGTGTCCCACAAGACTTCGGGGAGGGGGGGTAGGAGGACAACTTCCGTTTCCAATCGCGTAGGCGATCGCAGAAGAAGTGGGAGTGGGCACCTGCCAAATTCGGGTACCAGCTCCCCAAAGGTGCCAATCCTTAATGGGGAGCGGTGGACCAATCTTTAAAGCAGAACTTCCCCTTTTGGGTGGCACTCCGCTTTAACTTATTAACTAACTTTTTTGCCAGTTTTTGCATTTTCTTTTATTGTCCATATGCAAATATGTGATCTATATATTTATTTATTTGTTTGTTTGTTTATTTATTGTACTGTTCTGTTCTGTTTTTTTTTTTTTTTAAATGCCATTATTTCATTTGTATACAACCTCACTATGCTGCATAGTAGAAATATGATTTTAGTGAAATGGAGCAAATCTCTAAATAAAATATGTCAATATTTTTGTAACTTTAACTTTAGCTTTTTTTTGTTCAAATTATTACTGCTTGGGATGAAAATTTGCATATTTGTTGTCTTTTTACTACATTTGTTAACCTTTAGATTATATAATTTTTGGAGGATAATCCCTAAAAAATGTGTATTACATTAAAAACAATAAATGTATCACTTTGGTATCATGAGTAATGACAAATCTACTCCCAATTTTTTCCTGTCATTCTGACCCAATACAGTGCTGCAGTGTCCTGTGTCAGATGCCTGAACCCCCCCCCCCCCCTTTCTTCCGCCCTGGCATTGAGTTCCAGCTGCCAGCCCTTTGCAGTGGTGAAATAGGGATTGGCAGAAAGAACTATTCAGGGCAGCATGGAACAAGGCATTCAACAAATTTGGAAGAGTGTTGAATGTAAAGAAAGGTTTTATTAAACCTAGTATGCAGGATGTAATAAAAGTGCCACACTACTAGTTTCAGAGTCCATGAGGATGTTTTTTTTTATATTATACACAGCTAGATTATATTGAGTAAAACCGCCAACATGTTCCAGAGGTTCAGAGTAATCCCCCTTCATCAGGGCTTCAGAAATTGCATAAGTAGAAATGGACTCTGTGTTCAATGGACTTGGACTTGTAACTTCTTTTGTCTTCAAATCTATGCTAAGAACAATTCTATCTTGGTGAACACAGAGTCCAGTTCTACTTACACACACGAAGGGGGATTGCTCCCAACCCCCAAAATGCATTGGCTCTTTTACCCCATATGAATTTATACTAGTTGTATGAATTAAAATATCATTAAATTGTAGTGGATTTTAAAACTAGTCTTGTGACTCCTTAATTACATCCTTTGCATTAGAATTCCGTCCATGGGCTCTGAGAGGTTCCTGAGTGAGGACAGCCTCCTGACCAGACCCACTGTGTTCCATCAATCTGGTGTAATCAATGGATAATGGTAATAGTCAGAGTCCAGAGCCTCATATCCAGACCTTTTGCTTTAATAGACACGACTTTGATAGGCCTTGGGATAGCTTTACTGAGATGGGAAGAGTGATATTCCCAGGGGCACTCTGGGGCTAAGGTGGGTTTCGGAGGGAATATTATTTCGAGGAAGTCAAGGATGCAAAGCAGAGGGATGTTTCCTGGGACACACATTACTGAATGTCTGTGGGGAGTTCAATGTACAACTGAGCTAGGTATGGAAACACAAAAACAATTCCAAGAGCAGGTGTTGTGATTTGAAGGGGAGCAATGATTTTTGCAAGGGTACAACTAATTTAGGGAGGAGAGGGAATGATGTTTTATAGGGACACTATGCAGTTGGTAATGGGGGAGGTGATGCCTCTGAATGCAAACTGCTGCTAAGACAAGGATGGAGGCATAATAACACTTTATAGGACCATGTGGTACTGAGCAGAGGTCGGGTTTGGATGTGTTATTTTGTAGGGGCATTTTGCTGAGTTGTGTTGTTGTTATGGGGGGGTTTGATGATATACCTGGGCCAGGGATGGGAGCAGAGATATATCCAGGTATAATGTGCTGCTCAATCACGGATGGGGATAGAATGAAATATCTCCAGGTACAATGTGTTGCTTAGCCAGGGATTAGGAGGGTGATATCTCCAGGTTCAATGTGCTGCTTAGCTAGGGAGGGGGGGTACGGGGGGAGATATCTCCAGGTACAATGTGATGCTTAGTCAGGGATGGGGGGGGGGGGAGATATCTCCAGGCTCAATGTGCTGCATAGCCAGGGATGGGGGGAGGGATATCACTGGGTACAATGTGTTGATCAGCCAGGGATGGGATAGAGATATCTCCGGATAAGATGTGTTGATCAGCCGGGGATGGGACGGAGATATCTCCGGGTACGATGTGTTCATCAGCCGGGGATGGGACGGAGATATCTCCGGGTACGATGTGTTCATCAGCCGGGGATGGGACGGAGATATCTCCGGGTACGATGTGTTGATCAGTCGGGGATGGGATGGAGATATCTCCGGGTACGATGTGTTGATCAGTCGGGGATGGGACGGAGATATCTCCGGGTACGATGTGTTCATCAGCCGGGGATGGGACGGAGATATCTCCGGGTACGATGTGTTCATCAGCCGGGGATGGGACGGAGATATCTCCGGGTACGATGTGTTGATCAGCCGGGGATGGGACGGAGATATCTCCGGGTACGATGTGTTGATCAGTCGGGGATGGGACGGAGATATCTCCGGGTATGATGTGTTGATCAGCCGGGGATGGGACGGAGATATCTCCGGGTACGATGTGTTGATCAGTCGGGGATGGGACGGAGATATCTCCGGGTACGATGTGTTGATCAGTCGGGGATGGGACGGAGATATCTCCGGGTACGATGTGTTGATCAGTCGGGGATGGGACGGAGATATCTCCGGGTACGATGTGTTGATCAGCCGGGGATGGGACGGAGATATCTCCGGGTACGATGTGTTGATCAGCCGGGGATGGGACGGAGATATCTCCGGGTACGATGTGTTGATCAATCGGGGATGGGATGGAGTTATCTCCGGGTATAATGTGTTGATTAGTCGGAGATGGGACAAGGCTGTTTCCAGGGGCACAGCATTGCTGAGCAGAGATTGGGGATAACACTGATATTTTTCAGAGCACTACTGAGAATTCCTAGATATAGTGTGCTGTTGAGCCAAGGATGGGGACACAGGGACATGTCTAAGGATACTAGAGCACTGAACTGGGGAAAATGGAGAAACAAAGGTTGCAAAAAAATGTGTATGCTCGTTTGTTTGTCTTGTTTAAACATTTATACATTTCCCACCATTAGCGATTGTAGAATAAAATGTCACATAGTTACTTATTATTGTGCACATTAATGGTATCATTGAGAAGGCAGTCTGAGACTCTGAGCTGTGATCGCTGTACCATAAGGGTCACTGTAACCCACATGGCATAATATAGGGGTGCAGTTTAATCATCAGCACTCGTGTTGTGAATCGCTCCATCCTGCTCCTTCACCTAGCTGTGAAATCCGCTTACTGACCACCATCCAGTGTGAACTTGGCCACTTACAGCCCCTAGTAATATACCGTCTACCGCAACCTGCACCAAGGGAGCTGACTGCACATCGGGGCCGGTCACCCGATTAACCCGTGCATGCCCAGCCGCCGTGCCGCACCGCCTGCCCCGTGTTGCGGGCCGCTCTAGCAGTGAAGCTGTTAATGAGGCATCTCAAGCCAAGCTTTTGGCTACCGCAGAAGTGGGTCAGCGCGGTTGCCATGGAGACGCTTTAGCAACCAATCTTGCAACCGCTCCCTCAGTATCTCTCCAGAAACCCTTCAAGATTAAAGCGTCTTGTGCTGCCGTCTCTTCCTCTCCCCATCCCTTTGTCTCTCTCCCCTCACTTGCTGCATCTGCCCTGGTGGTGCCAGTGACCGGCCCTGCTCCATGCTGCACCCCTCCTTCCATGCCCACAGCAGCCTTACATCTGCTCGCTGGGGTAAGGGAGGGAAGCAGGCGAACTTGGGGGATCTCTTTGCCTTT
This sequence comes from Staurois parvus, assembly GCF_062004578.1. Taxonomy (NCBI): domain Eukaryota; kingdom Metazoa; phylum Chordata; class Amphibia; order Anura; family Ranidae; genus Staurois; species Staurois parvus. The sequence continues at coordinate 5,688,223 of NW_028317941.1, forward strand.
TTCTTCAGTCAGTTCTTCTCCACGCCTCCCTGGCACCAGGACTCCGCTTGCCAGCTGGTAAGAAGTGTGCCTGTCAAATGCCTTGGCTGTCTGCTTCACTCATCCCTGCCATATGAGGTGCCTCTTATCTCTCCTGTGCTATCCATCCATCCATCCATCCATCCATCCATCCATCCAACTATCTATCTATCTATCTATCTATCTATCTATCTATCTATCTATCTATCTATCTATCTATCCATCCATCCATCCATCTATCTATCTATCTATCTTACATTAGTCTGTCTGTCTGTCTATCTATCTATCTATCTATCTATCTATCTATCTATCTATCTATCTATCTATCTATCTATCCATCCATCCATCCATCCATCCATCCATCCATCCATCTATCTATCTATCTATCTATCTATCTCTCTTCCATTAGTCTATCTATCTATCTATCTATCTATCTATCTATCTATCTATCTATCTATCTATCCATCCATCCATCCATCCATCCATCCATCCATCTATCTATCTATCTATCTATCTATCTATCTATCTCTCTTCCATTAGTCTATCTATCTATCTATCTATCTATCCATCTATCCATCTATCCATCTATCCATCTATCCATCCATCCATCTATCCATCTATCTATCCATCTATCTATCTTACATTAGTCTGTATATCTATCTATCTATCTATCTATCTATCTATCTATCTATCTATCTCTTTTCCATTAGTCTGTATATCTATCTATCTATCTATCTATCTATCTATCTATCTATCTATCTATCTTCCATTAGTCTGTATTTCTATCTATCTATCTATCTATCTATCTATCTATCTATCTATCTATCTATCTACCTATCTTCCATTAGTCTGTATATCTATCTATCTATCTATCTATCTATCTATCTATCTATCTATCTATCTTCCATTAGCCTATCTATCTATCTATCTATCTATCTATCTATCTATCTATCTATCTCCATCCTCCAATCTCTCTATCCACCTGCCTGTCTATAACGTAAATAAAGTCGTTCATTTCACGGATAGCTCCATGTTTTGCTAGCAGAAGCTGTCTTTATGTATTTGCACTCAATGCTGAGCCCATCATTTGTTTACCAGGCTGAAGCTTATGTTACATATTAGATACACTATTGCAGCTATTCTCAACCAGGTTTCATGGAATTCTAGGGGTTAGAGAATGCTAGGGGTTCCTTAAACTGTGGCCGATTGACCTCCTGTCTGATAGTTCCTGCCTAGTTCCAGAGGCAGTGCCACTTGGTAGATCCAGTGGCATGACACTGGTAATCTTTTTTTAGCTGTCTGTAAGGGTAGCATTCTTACCACCACTGTAAAGGTTGGATTCTTTTTAGTGACCAGCGCTGTAAGGGCCAGAAGCTTCCTAATGACCACCACTGTAAGGGTTACATTCTTTCTAATGACCATCATTGTAAGAGTTAAATTTATCTTAATAAGAAGAAAACAAGAAGGCACTTCTAAGGGCAGTACATCCACATGTTTATTGGCAAAAATGTTTCTTAATGACTACCACTGTAAGGGTTAGATTCTTCCTAATGACCACCACTGTAAGGGTTGAATTCCTGTAATGACCACCATTGTAAGGGTTAGATTCTTCCTAATGACCATCACTGTTAGGGTTAGAATCTTTCTAATGACCACCACTATAAGGGTTGAATTCCTGTAATGACCATTGTAGGGTTAGATTCTTCCTAATGACCATCACTGTAAGGATTAGAATCTTTCTAATAACCACCACTGTAAAGGTTGAATTCCTGTAATGACCATTGTAGGGTTAGATTCTTCCTAATGACCATCACTGTAAGGGTTAGAATCTTTCTAATAACCACCACTGTAAGGGTTGAATTCCTGTAATGACCATTGTAGGGTTAGAATCTTTCTAATGCCCACCACTGTAAGGGTTGGATTCCTACAATGACCACCATTGTAAGGGTTAGATTCTTCCTAATGCCCATCACTGTAAGGGTTAAATTCTTTTTAATGACCACCACTGTAAGATTTAGATTCATCCTAATAACCACCGCTGCAAAGGTTAGATTCTTCCTACTGACCACCACTGTAAGCGTTGGGTTCCTTTATTGACCATCACTACAAGGGTTAGAGTTTTCCTAATGACCACCACTGTAAGGGTTAGATTATTTCTAATGACTTCTATTATAAGGGGTAGACTCTTCCTAATGACAACATATGTAAGGGTTAGATTCTTCCTAATGACCACCACTGTAAGGGTTAGATTATTTCTAATGACTACTATTATAAGGGGTAGACTCTTCCTAATGACAACCACTGTAAGGGTTAGATTCTTCCTAATGACCACCACTGTAAGGGTTAGATTCTTCCTAATGACCACCACTGTAGGGGTTAGATTCTTCTCAATGACCACCATGGTAAGGGTTGGGTTCCTTCTATTGACCACCAATTTAAGAGCTATTTTGCCATCAACCCCAAGGAATTGGTTTTAGTTAGGTTCCCCTAAAACCCTGAAAATTAATTTTGGGTTTCCCCAGAGATAGAAAGGTAAAAGAGAGACTGCACTGTTGTGAAAAGTTTTTAGAAGGAAGACATATTGTGAACTCTGCTCTCTGTATTCCTATGCTACTAAAAGATCATATCATTGATGTATTGCTATGTAATAGTTAAATTAAGTTGTCCTTTTGTGATTATCACCAGCCAGAGATAGATTGTGATTGTCATTTTGGCCTGATATAGATCTATATCGCTATGTGCTATGCAATATGTGCACATTTCCTGCATGCAATCTGTTTTTTTTCCCTGGTTTTATTAAACTGCAGATTTTTTTTTTTTTGCTGAAAAAAAAAGGTTCAAGTCAAATGAACGAAGGCTCCCTGTGTCAGTGCTAACTACCTGGGGTCACTCTGAAGCCAGATCAAATAGCTAATAATGAATGACCCCTAACCTTCATCCTCCTTCCAATCCCCCACATCTTGTAAGATGCCATTATAATTGGTCTCACAGTAGCTTCCTATCAATAGAGCATTGACTTGCTCAATTTTATTGATTTCTAGAACATTGCTGGATAAATTAATCATACCTCCTGCACTTGCATTGTTCTTAAGCTATTGTTTTTTTCTAAATCATCTTATTATATACAATGCAGTTTACATTAGTATATTGCTGATTGTGCTGTTGTTTTTTTACACCACATCATATCATACAACTGGTCATTTGTAGAGGTTTCATTTAGTATATCTTATTGTAAAAACACTGCTATTGAAAGGCTTAAAATCCCTAACCAACTAAGAGCAGTGCAGCTCGTAAGCTTCTAGGTGATCTATGTTACTGTTTAGAAGCTGCAGAACAACACGCATAATATTAGTAACAATCACAGTCCCTGGACACATATAAAACAACCTGTTCTGTATCATGATCACACCTTCATCCATAGACAGGTAGGCTCAGGAAGTACATAGGCTGTGCATACTGAATACTGATATGTAAACTGCAGCAGTGCCTGTATCACATGACATGGCACATAGAGAAGGACGAGGGTGCCAGACTGTCACATCCAGCATCAGCTTTACTAAAAAAAACAAAAGAAAAAAAAACAAAAAACAGAACACAAGATTTTATGTTATACCACGCTCCAGCTCTTTATGGAGAAATCTATCTTTATTGTAATGTCAAATATCAGTGTTTATTGATCAGATTGTATGTCTGTGGTAAGCCTCTTCTCTTTGTGTGACACCATGACTGATTGCGGAATACTTCTCTTACCATTACTCCTTGTGTAGATAATATTACTGCTAGAATGATAATTTCAATGTGCAAGCCCGGTAGACATTCATATAAATATTTAACTTGTACTGACAAAATGATAAACTGTCACAGCTTCTGCTTTTGACCTATGAAAATTTTTCATGTATAAATTGTGACACAACAATCCTAGCAGCAACATGGGGTAATAAGATGTATGTAAAATAATACCTTTGGTCATTAATAAAACTAGCTCTATAAGGAATGGTGTGCTTTTTATCACAATCAATTAAAATTAACCTTTCATTGTTTAAGTATAGGGAAAAAAATTAAAGTTAAAGGCACACTTTGTGCAAACGTACACCTTTTGATTCACTAAAGGCAAATTGGCTGTTGCAAGGGAATTTTCCCCCAGCTTAGTGGATGTGGTAAAATTTTATTTGGCAAAGAATTACATGGGAGGAAAATTTAATAAAAAGGGATCTTTGTTTTCAATTGATTGGATGATTCAGCAGAACTTCACCTCATTCACAAGGTAAAGTGGGTTTATAGGCAGAACATTTTCTACTATCATGCATTGCCTGCATTAAGGTAATAAAGTAATAAATGTTCCAGTGGAAGTATCACCCCCTAACCCCCCCCTTCACTTTAACCCACCTGCAGTGGTGTATTTAGGTTTTGTGCTGCCCTAGGCAACACAAAAATTGGTGCCCCCGCTGCGCAAACAGAGCCTGACATTGACCAAGAACACTCCTGCCCTCCACCCGAGCCTTCCACTACCACTGCCCCCCATACACCAGCCACCATCCCCCATGGCGAGAGAGAGAGACATTTAACTTCACAGCTCCGGATATCCCCAGGAATGAGAGTTGGGCTGTGCATACACTGTCATGAAACCCACAGTATCTCTCGGAACCCACCAGATCCCCATGCAGCGTGTGTCCCTTCTTCCCTCCCTTCCTCCAAGGGGCAGTACTGCCCCCCTGAAAAATGCCACCCTAGGCAAATGCCTTGTTTGCCTTGTGGTAAATACATCCCTGCCCACCTGAGTCCTATCTCGATCCAGCACTGTACCCATCTGCAGCAGCACTGCTTTCTCTCCTTACAGGAATCAGAGTCGGCAGCAGAAGCCAATCAAATCCTATGAGCAAGGCAGGGTCTTGCCTCGTTGTGTGTGTCTACAGGCCCAGCTTGGGAACGAGCCTGCAGGTGCACCCCCATAGGAAGCAGCTTCCTATGGTGGAGCACTGAGAAGAGGAAAAGTCTGGAGTACTGGCGGAGGACTCCAGAAATGGAGGTTTGGGACCGCTATGTGCAATATTATTATTACAACAAACTGTGCCTTTACCAGCACTTTAAGGGTAAAAATCCCCTGCAAAAAGAAAATTCTATTGCAAAGTGAACAGCCTAATTGCCTTTAGTAAATCAACTCCTTTGAGGCGTATGTATTTAAAATATTCCAATAGGAAAATGATTTTGGTCATAGCAACCAGTAAGAATACCACACTGCAGATATGATTGATGGAAGCTGTTTGGTTGCTAGGAGCAATATGAATATTATCTCTTATTGGCACAATTATCCTTAATAAGACCTTTTGTGTTATTCAATCCTGCTATTCTCCCTGTGCAGTTGGCTAATTAAATCCATATGAGAACCCTGAATATACACCTGAAAAATGCAGGGAAGCAGGTCCCTCGGTTCTGCATACAACCTTCTGTAATTTTCAGAGAGGGAGGTTTCACTGCCCAGAGCCATGTGACAAGAGGCTAAAGTTCTGTCAAGAAGGGCAATGCAAACCTCACGAATATGGATCCAATCAATTATATAAATTATATAAATCAACTTGGCCTTTCTGGTAGTTGCCGTGATTCTAGTACAGCAGTAGCAGTTAACAGACTAATTTGCCTCTTAATTGACTGCCTACTATTTGTAAATCATCATCATTTTTTTCTTGAACGTTGCCTGCATTGCTGAGTGGTAGATGATATGTCATCATTGTGCAGTGACAGGCTGCATCATTCACTAAGGTTGAAAATGGTGCACTTTCCAAATGTCCTTTGGATTTGAATGCAAAATGGTGTGATTAGGCCAGGGGGAGACTGGGAACTTTTGGCCCGGGGGGACAGTTACAGCCCTGTAGCTCCTTGTTAGATTTCTATGGGCTACAGAAAGTATACTATGCAAAATGTGCCATGAGGGCACATTGGTAGGCACAGTAAAAGGTGGGTTTTCCTAAACGGTATGGTTTATTGACTTTTTTTTACATCTTGCAGCATTAGCTTCAGTTTCAGTTCTTAACATTTGATCTAATGGCATCTCAGAGCCACAAAGGAAGTCGGTGCTAGAAGACTTCCCTTTGCCAGAGGCTGTAATAACAGGTATGACTAGGGTGCAATTAGCTATATCAGCATTTTTCAACCTTTTCAACACAGAGGAACCCTTGACATAGCTTTTCAATCCCAGGGAACCCCTGCTAAAAATTACTATATTTACAACTCATGATACATTAGTGTGATGGTCCGTTGGAAGAATGCTCCTTACTCTTGTGGTCATTGAGAAGATTTATCACCTTGCAGATAGCAAAAAGATCAATGGTGTCAGTGGGAACTTATCTGAAAAACAGAAATTTCTCATCACACAAGGAACCCCTAGCAACTTCTGGAGGAACCCTGGTTGAGGAACCCTGAGCTATATAATTAACTGACTGCATGTCCCACTTTGAGCTATGTCTAAATCAGCTTTTTTCAACCAGGGTGCCTTCAGGTTTTCTTCAGGGGTGCCTTGGCAAAATGCCTACAAAATTGCCCAAAAAACTGTATACAAGTCAGCAGGTGGATGTAGCCTGACTTTTAGTTAAAAGGTATGCATTGTGCACCATTAAAACCTTCCAGCCACCAACGTCATAAAAACCAATGATGTCATCGATTGATAAAGATGACTTGGGCACTTGCACAGCATCCTTATTTCCCCCTCCCTGTCGGCACTGAGGTCACATTAGCTGAGTGAAAGAGAGAAACTGAGGGAGAAAAGAAAAGCTGTCAGTACCAGTGTGCAAGGGTGTATTTTCTTTGGAAGAAAAAATCACCTCTAACATTGGATGTTCCACATGTGTGGATGTTGCTGCGTTAGATAAAACTGTTAGTTACATTTTTACATTTTAGAATGGGATGCCTCAGCATTGCACAACATTTTAAAGTGTGTCTTGACTGAAGAAAGGTTGAAAAACACTGGTCTAAATAGTGAAGTATCTCTGGGCCACCAGCCCAACATATCTTACTAGTACTAGTTGGGGGCAAATGCCTCCTGACCCCAAATGCTCAAATGTTAAGGCAGAGGCTCAGGGTTATGCTAAAGCTTTTTTGTTTTATATCTTGTTACATCAGGCTAGCTTGAACATTGCAAAACACATCTGGCCCAGAACAGATCTTGCAGGCCCACTGGCTTTTATTTTTCTCCATGGTGGACCATCAATGCAGGCACTTCTGTATCAGTGCCTGTGTCAATAGGCCTTACTGCAAATGTTACATGATAGATTTTCAGATGGTCTTCTCATTTAACAGATTGGAGACATGAGATCACTATGAGAAAAAAAAAAGCTCTTGATTGACAATGGACAATGTCACAAGCCATACAGGGTGATATGAACTTTATTACATCATCCAAAATCCAATTCAGTACATTAAACTGATGTTAGATGGCTTCTTACAGCACTAGGTCAGGCAGCTAGAACGACGTTTAAAATGTTTTAGCAGAAATTTGTGATGATGAACTCCATTGAGTTTGTTACATCTGATGAAATAGTTTATTTTCAGCATGTTCTACAGGACAACTGAGTTTATAACAGCATTTCTCACAAGTGTCTTTTTCAGCATATAATCCCCTAGCACAGTGGTTGGACAGTGGAGATCACTATAACTAAAGAGACCACATCTGTTACAGTGTAATCCCCACACTTCTAATTAAATTTGTTGCCATCTGACATCTGCTTAAAGGAAATGGATAGTGGTTATGTATATTTTCTTTCTTCATCTATTAAAGTCAGAAATAAAATATCATAAAAAAACTTTTCCTTTTTTAACAGCATTTAAAACCCACTCTTTTCTTATAGTTTTTCCCCAGATGGGAACTGTAATTTCCACACTGGGTTTAAAGCCGGCCATAGATGGTTCGAATCTGGTTGGTTCAGCAGGGACCGACTGAGATTCGATCCATTTATGGGAAGGCTGATTGTACACAAGTGGGACAGGAGGTAAGGAGAAATCCCTTCAATTGGAGACACAGATACACATATAGAAAGAAAACATGACAGGGGTTTTAATTGTTCCCTACTATGCCCAAACTGAAAAATGTTTTGGCTCTATATATACTTTAGACTATTTTACATGGGTGATTACAAATGAAATCAGATTCCTGTAGCAGGAATCACAGGTCTTTGGGAATAGTTGGGGCTTGGAAGCCAGTAGAAAGATGAAAGGCTGACTATGGCTATCTGTCTGTGGCTATCCGTATGTAAATGCACATAAGGCGATTTACCTACAGCTATGGACAAATGATCTGTCTGCATATTGCCAATCATCTTTCACTATCTGCAGGTAATCGCTCAGTGTGTGATTACATGCAGACAGCACTGGCTGCCTGTCAGCCTTTCACTTATTTGCCCAGGCTTCCCAGCCACAGCCGTTCACAAAGAACTGTGATTTCTGCCAGCAGAATCTTATGATTATTTCCACAGGCATCTTAGCCCTAAAGTAGCCCTAAAGTACCGTATTTTCCGGCGTATAAGACGACTGGGCGTATAAGACGACCCCCTACTTTTCCTGTTTAAAATGTAGTGTTTGGGCTATACTCGCCGTATAAGACTACCCTTCTTCCAGTGCACACCAGTGGGAAGAATCGTGCCCCATCATTGGTGTCAGTGGGAGGAATAGTGCCCCATCATTGGTGTCAGTGGGAGGAATAGTGCCCCATCATTGGTATTAGTGGGAGGAATAGTGCCCCATCATTGGTGTCAGTGGGAGGAATAGTACACCATCATTGGTGTCAGTGGGAGGAATAGTGCCCCATCATTGGTATTAGTGGGAGGAATAGTGCCCCATCATTGGTATCAGTGGGAGGAATAGTGCCCCATCATTGGTGTCAGTGGGAGGAATAGTGCCCCATCATTGGTGTCAGTGGGAGGAATAGTGCCCCATCATTGGTATCAGTGGGAGGAATAGTGCCCCATCATTGGTATCAGTGGGAGGAATAGTGCCCCATCATTAGTATCAGTGGCAGGAATAGCGCCCCATCATTGGTGTCAGTGGGAGGAATAGCACCCCATCATTAGTATCAGTGGCAGGAATAGTGCCCCATCATTGGTGTCAGTGGAAGGAATAGTGTCCCATCATTGGTATCAGTGAGAGGAATAGTGCCCCATCATTGGTATCAGTGGGAGGAATAGTGTCCCATCATTGGTGTCAGTGGGAGGAATAGTGCCCCATCATTGGTATCAGTGCCAGGAATAGTGCCCCATCATTAGTATCATTGGGGGGAATAGCACCCCATCATTGGTGTCAGTGGAATAGTGCCCCATCTTTGGTGTCAGTGGGAGGAATAGTATCCCATCATTGATGTCAGTGGGGGGGGGAGGAATAGTGCCCCATCGTTGGTGTCAGTGGGGGGGGGGAATAGTATCCCATCATTGGTGTCAGTGGGGGGTGGAATAGTGCCCCATCATTAGTGTCAGTGGGGGGTGGAATAGTGCCCCATCATTGGTGTCAGTGGGGGGGGAGGAATAGTGCCCAATCGTTGGTGTCAGTGGGGGGGGGGGAAATAGTGCCCCATCGTTGGTGTCAGTGGGGGGGAGGAATAGTGCCCCATCGTTGGTGTCAGTGGGGGGGAGGAAAAGTGACCCATCGTTGGTGTCAGTGGGAGGAATAATGCTCCATCATTGGTATCAGTGACACCAACGATGGGGCACTATTCCTCCCACTGAAACTTGCTGACCCCTGTTCCAGTACGGTGCTGCTGCAGCCAGCATATGTGGTTGCAGCAGCACCTAAGCACGGCACACTTACCTGCATCTCCACTCGATTTTCGCGGGGGCCGCTCAGCTCCGCCTCCTCGCCGGTGATTGGCCGCCTGTGTGCCTTTCCTGAGCTACAGTTCTGGCGGCCAATCACCGGTGAGGAGGCGGAGCCGAGCAGCCGCGCGAACATCCAGTGGACGAACCGAAGGAAGGAGCAGCCGCGCTTCCTTGACCGGATCGTCGTGGGACCGGAGCCAGGTAAGAGACAGCAGCCCCTGCCCACCCCTGTACTTAGTTTCCCTTCTGTTGGAAGGGAAGGGGGGGCGGTGGCGGCACCACGCCGCCCCCCTATAAAGTGTCAGCATGCCGTTACCGGCGTATAAGACGACCCCCGACTTTTGAGAAGATTTTCAAGGGGTAAAAAGTCGTCTTATACGCCGGAAAATACGGTACAACTTACCCTAGGTTCACACCTATGTGTTTTCCACTGCAGAAACGCAGCACAATCTATTTAATATGATTTCCTATGGGACACGTTCACATCTCAGTGTTTTCACCCTGTGCGTTTTTAGGAAAGGGTCAGGGACTTTTTTTAATGCAAAATGTTGCATTTTTGGTTCTATAGACGTCAATGGAAATGCTGCAGAAAAGCATGTAGTGCATTTTTGCTGTGTTTTTGGTGAATTTGTGCCACTTTTTTGATAAGTTTTGCATTTTAAATCTGCCTAGCAACAAGAAAAATTGCAGAAAAAACAAAAATGCAAAATGTGTCAAAACCGCAAGTGCAAAAACGCAACATAAAATGCAATGCAGAAACAGATCAAATGCAAACTGCGTAGGTGTGAACCTAGCCTAAAGGACAGCCTAAAGTTGGCCATAGGCAGATCAAAATTCCTTCTGAACCATCCTAGTTTTGATCCATCTATGGGCAGGCTGGTTGTACTGAAGTTGACCTATCAACCTGAAATCAGCATGCTTCCAATGAGTTGATTGTCAACAAGAGGCAAAATCTCTCAGTAGCAATATGATTTACTCACCAGTTTAGCCCTAGTCCTAGGGCCCATTCACAATGCACAGTGACAAGTGGTTATGTATGTATTGAACTTCATTGCCATTCATTTTACCGGCTCCCCAATGCACGTATACAGTAAGAAATAACTGACCTGCCCTATAGCACACCACAACACACAGATGCAAATGCTCTGTGCTTTGTCAAAAAATGTGGAGGTGTGTTTTTTTAGTATGTTGGGGAACGTTGAGAGCGCACATATAGGCAGTCTTAATGCAACGCAATTTAGTGCACGACAAATCATGCATTAATGCACCTCATATTTTTTAATTGGCCCTTACGTTGCCTTTAGACATAAAGTGGTTGTAAACCCCTACATATGCCCAATTTAGTAACTAGAGTCAGGTGATGCTCAGAGAAAAAACAAATCCTCTTATATTGTACATGTTTACCTACTGCCTCTCTTCTGTAGATCATTCTAAAAACACACAGATCAAAGGATTTTCTCAGCTGTAACAGCAGAGGACGGGGATCTGACATCACACACACTGCAGAACATAGCCCACATAGCTCCCTGATATCTGACAGCTGATAGGATACACAGACTAAAACAGCCCATATATTATTGCTTGATTCCCCCATCAACACAATACAGTGCTATTGTGTTCTGCTGATAGGGAGTCTTCCATTCTGGCAGAACACAATGATCAATGCTGGAGGCTATAGCTGCTGGCAGTGATCAAATGAAAAAAATCCGACAGGCTGGTTGCACTGAAGTTGATGAATAGATCAAACAAGCCTGCCCATAGATGAATCAAATCATGGCTGATCCCTGCTGAACCGGCCAAGATTCATCTATGGCTGACTTTACAGGCTCATAGAAAAATACACAGAGCTAGGGATATAGGTCATCTGCTGCGTGTTGGAGGGGGGTTGGTGGTCTCCCTCTAGGCTGTTGTATCAGGAAAAACGTTCAGAAGAGAGTCATGCAGATAGCAAAATGAAGAGCGATTGGAGAGGAGCCACACTTGTTGCTTTGAACTCAGGCTAGTACAGTTTTCTAATCTGTAAATTTGTGACTAGATTGAGCAATTAATGGAAAAAATGTCACCAGCACACCGAGGATCACCAATATGGGTCCAAAGGTTTTAATAAACCATCACATAGTTACAGCAAGGCAACATTTCGGAATCTCGCAGGACCCCTTCATCAGGCATGTGACCACATGGATAGGGCAATGGTCTGGGGCAGCAAAGACACCCATGAATGGTGCTTGAAAAATAAAATGATTAGGCTGGTTATAAAATATAGCCCAATCCATATTGTTGTATTCTCCAACATTAGGATTATCAGTGTGGGTCTCCCAACTTGCTTCCATCAGTGTAATTGCAGAATAGCTGATTATATGCATTACAATGCCTATTCAGGGATTAGTGCCATTCAGGGGCGGACTGACCATTTGGAAACTCGGGCACTGCCCGAGGGCCCAGGGTCAGTAGGGGGCCCCATGAGATGCCCCTGGTACCTTTTTCATAGGCTTTTTTTGAGTTTGGGCAAGGACACAGGGGCCCCATGATCCCCTATTGCCCGGGGGCCCCATGAGTTATCAGTCCGCCCTGGTGCCATTGATGACTTGTTTTTCTACCTGGTCCCTTTCTGTTATGTCAGTGCATAGTGAGACACAAGGGTTGATTTACTAAAACTCGAGTGTGCAAAATCTGGTGCAGCTCTGCATAGAAACCTTTAGGCTTCCAGGTTTTTTTTCTCAAAGCTTAATTTAACAAGTTGGAAGCTGATTGGCTACTATGCACAGCTGAACCAGATTTTGTACTCTCCAGCTATAGTAAATCAGCCCCACTGACTCAGAACAAGCATGTTTTTATTAGCTGCCCCAGCACCTGATATCCCAAGTTAGCCTTGCTTCACACTAGGTGGGGCTACTCCAACACAATTTCAATGCCATTGTGCGATTTCATGTGCTGCTTACCGACATCTGTGCAACAGATGTCAATGCAAGTTAACCAAACACAAAAGAAAGACTAGTTATGGGCTCAACCGAGATTTGTGGTTTTTTGTGTTGTGAGTATATGTTTAAATCATAAGGCTGGTGGTCAAAGCACATGAACGACTCCTTTAATCAATCAAAAATATGATTAAACACAACAGCAACAAACCACACTCCACAGGTCTCACATTATTCGCCCCTAAAGGGTGCCAATGAATGCCAGCTAAATAAATATATATAGTCATCAAAATTTCTTGTAATGACCATAAATGCTCAACATATAGGAAGCCAATATAGATAACTTACAGCCCCTTCAAAAGCATATTCCTTGTATCATAAACTTGCCCTACTCAGGAAAGGATGGAATAAGCTGAGAAATGGTTTACAGTGGCTAAATGGTTAGCACGTCTGCCTGGCAGTACTAGGGTTGTTGGTTCAAATCCCAGCCACGGCACCTCCTGCCTGGAGTTTTCATGTTCTCCCTGTGCCTGCGTGGGTTTCCTCCAGGTACTCTGGTTTCCTCCCACACTCCAAAGACATGCTGGTAGGTTAATTGGCTCCTGTCTAAATTGGCCCTAGTATGTATTAATGTAAGTTAGATTGTACACCCCTTGAGGGTTAGTGACTGATGTGAATGTACAATATATATATATATGTAAAGCGCTGTGTAAATTGAAGTACCTGAAATAAATAAACCCCATATAGATGATAGTGTGTAGTCCAGAGGAGGATATCCTGTGCACAATGTGATTTGCAATGACCTCCCTCTTACACTGAAATAATGTCCAAGTAGATCTTGTTGGGGGCAACCATTAAATAATCCCAAACGGAACGCCAGACTAGATGTAGTCCAGAGGAGGAAGCATATCATGTTGAACAATATATATGTATATAAATCTTCACCTCCCTCTGGTGCCAGACATCTCAAGGCGCCATCCAGGGGAGGATTTGCATGAAGAATAATAACCTCCCTCATATCCGGTGTGCATAAAGTCTGGCCCAGATGTCAACCAAGTGGCATTTCCATAGAAAGTGAAAGGAACAGTCCTTTAATGCATGATGGTAAAGAGGTTCCTCAAGAATAGAACAGTTTGATGCATCAAGATCAAGATAAGATTGGTGATACTTATCATGCTGTAGGCATCAAAGCAGATATCCCTAGGAGACCGGGGAGTGTGGAGATAGCCCTTCCTGACCAGTTTCGCCGGTACAACCGGCTGCCTCAGAGGTAGGCTTGGTTTGTTTGGCATGCATGTTGCACGTGAAATTGCACAAACATAGTGCACCTTTTTCAAAATCGCTCCAACTAAATTTGCGCTGATTTGAATGGTTCCATAGCTGCAAATAGGGTGCAACTTGTCATTTGACTTTGATCTGTCAAGTCGCACCTGGTGTGAACAGGGGCACAGTGACTTACCAAGCACTAAAGAAAAATAAGATGACAGCTGAGGAGCATCTACCTTAAAAAAAAGTCAGCATTAACTGCTTTCATGCTTGTAACTCAGTTATGAAGATTGTCCAGTATGTTGAGAAATCTTGACACTAGGCTGAACTATTTCTATTCACCACTTTCGCCTTGCATGATTTAAACTGATTCTTACCCAAATCAGAAGGAAAATCACTTCTGCATAAGACACTGAGTGGAATGGAAGATCTTGTAAACACCAGCAATATCTGCCTACTTTATAATGTAGAGCAGCCCAGTTCTCTCATACAGTTATATATTTGGATTCCTTTATTTCCCCACAGTTGTATGAAAAGCATATATTTAAATTTATACTGGATGCCCACAGTGTGTCTGTTAACATTGTGCATAATTAGTCTGTCATAAAAATCTGTGTTTTGATTGTTTTTGTCTCAATACATCAGTCCTATGATGAGCTGCCTTGCAGTGGCGAGGATAATCCATAAAACTGAGAGACACACATCTTGTTGCTGTAGATTGCTGTTCAGTCAGGTGGAGCCTGCCACAGGCTTTTAATATTTAAGGAATACAGGGAAAGGATCATCACACCTCCAGAGGTACCTTAGATGCAAAGTGTTAGGATAATGGTTCGAGCAAGAACGACTGTTTAAAGAGAGCGAGCATGTGGCATGGAAACATTTCACATTCACACCACTTAATGACGTATAAAACACACAAGGTGAAAAGAGGGATTAATTGAAATTTGAAAAAAAAAACCCAGTGGAAATAGCAAATACTGGAAATTCAAAGACTATGATTCACTTGTTGCCAGGTTCCTTCTCCAGGGGAGGAGATCTGCTGTTTGTACCTGTAACAAAAATGAAAGTACAAAGTACAGCTGAAGCGGTATTAAACCCAAAAACAAAAATGTAATATAATACAGTTAAAAAAAAATCATTAAAATGTGGTGGCTGCATTAGTTTTATTTTTTTAGACCTTTTCCCTTTGGTTTCACCTGGTAATCTGGCCAGTAACACATCTCCCGTATTAGAGTGTCCCCACTCTGGATGAAGGAGCACAGGAGGCACCTTTGGACAGCAACATTGTCAGTCTAGGGGGTGGGGAATATTAGATGTACTAGGAGATTTAAATACACTAAACAAATTGCTTCAGCTAATAATTTATTTAAGTAGTTACAGAAAACAATTTTTTTCCTTTTGGAATAATGAACAAAAGAGAAAAATGGAGTGTATTCGGGTGCCAGATCACTTCCAAAAGAATAGGTAATATTTTGGTGCCACGTCCTAATTATAATAGTCAAAAATTGAAGGAAAAGAAATGGGGGAAAGGTTGCAAATGGACGTTAAAGGCACAGAAATTTCAAACACGTAGTAAAATCATTTGTACTTTATTATGACAATAAGTCATGAAAAAACATCTTGCAGTTTAAAAGATCATAGTTATACTGTCCCCGCAGACAATGTCCACAGCCCACCATGTACAAGGAACACATTAATGATTAGAGATGTAAAGACCACCAGATGGATCCTATAGGGGTGGGGTGAGAGACATTAGGCCGCAGGAAAATGGCCCAACAAGTTCCGCGACAATGATCACTTCTTCAGGGACAAAACTCCAGCTAATACTTTATTTAAGTAGTTACAGCAAACAATTTTTTTCCTTTTGGAATAATGGTTTTACATAACTAAATAAAAGCTGATCATCTAAGGATCCTTGCTAGTGTTAAATGGTTTGCCTCATGCCTGTTACTGATACATTTGGATGGAGAGCTTGTTCTTTTGAAAAACAATAGACTTACTGACTGGATCACCAGATGAAAATAAAGGAAAGAAAGCCTAAAAATGAATGCAACCATCACTAAGAATTGGCAAGCTGCAAAAGTACCACTTTAAATGTGATTGACTGCTACTAGCTATACTGTGACCTGGATAAATGAGAACCTTTGGAGACATACAAAGAAACATATGCTTTTCAATCACATCCACAACACAAACACTAGCAATATGTGGTGTTTGGAATGATCCACTTAAACATTTTTTTCAATGTAAGATATGAAAAATGTATTTAAAGACTTTTTGTAATGTTCCTTCACTGACCCAACTTGCAAAATAGGCACAGCAAAATGTATATTTGTAGCAACTACACAAATATTTAAGGGCAAACTCATCTATGTGAAAAATGAGTGTAGAAGGAATATGTACATACATCTGTAGCTACAAGGTGGTATCAAAAAGTTTTGCATTCCCAGCCACAGATGGCACGGACCTTCATAAATCATCCCATGAGTCATAAGTCATGATTGAGCTTGTGCCGAAAGACATTGTCCTAGGTACATTGGGAACTGTGCAACTGGTTATATTCTGACCACGTGCGTTACAATGTCTGCTATTTCATCATGGACAGCAAGTTAGAACAAAGAGCAAATGTGAAATTCTGCATGAAATTGGGCAAATCTGCCACAGAGACGTTTGACATGATTCAGCAAATTTATAGTGATGCTGCAATGAGTTGAGGTGTGTTGAGTGACACACATTCTTCAAGAGTGGAAGAAGATCACTGGAAGATGACGAGAGATCACGAAGGTCTTCAGTGAGCTCAACCCCCAAAAATAATGAAATGTGGAAACCATTTGGCAACTTGTGCATGAGGATCGTCGGAGAACAATCCACAACATTGCTGCCATTATCGGTATGCCATACAGAACAGTCCAGGCAATCCTTACGTGTGATTTGAACATGTGCCGTGTTGCTGCCAAATTCGTCCCCAGGCTGCGATGATCTCACTTCTGCACCCACCCAACTCACCAGATTTGGCTCCTGCTGGCTGCACCCTCTTCCCGGAGATGAAGATTCAGTTTAAAGGTTGCCGTTTTGAGAACATTGTGGAGATCCAGCATGACTAGCAGAGGGTGCTTGATACGCTTCGAAAAGAAGACTTCCAGGACACATTCCAGAAATGGCAGGAATGCTGGGAGCGCTGTATTGCTGTGCAAGGGGACTATTTTGAAGGTGATAGTGTGTAAACGTAGATAAATAAAGTACTTTGTTGTAAACAGAGATAGTCTCAAAACGTTTTGACTCTTCTGTATCTGGTCCTATGTGTTAGATTTCCCATATATATATCCCCGAACGAAGCCTCTGCTGTTTAACACAACTCCCTGAGGGAGTGGGTAAGTTCTTGATGTGGGACATATTCAGATGCACCAATCACTGGTTTAGGTTCCTGGGTAAGCATTGCCTCCAACAACCATACCCGTTTCCATATATTTGGTGAGCTATTGTTTTAGATTATATAAAGATGACTCTGCAGTGGGAACAAAGCCAGTAATTAATTTTAGTTACATCTTAAAGCAAACTGATACTTTGCACATGCAGAATAAAGCATCCCTCCTCAACAGCAATAACAGAATGGTGGGGTATCAAAGTAAAGGTGGCTATTTCTTCAGGGACAACACTAGATGGGGGTTGCTAGTACTGGAACCATACAAGAATGGACCTATTACAGGCCTAGCACTCCTTACCCTTATATACCCCCATCCCTGCCTGAAGGCTTTGAAAGGCCACCTAAAGAAGTGCTTCCATTATGGAAGCAGTAGTAGAGAGAATCAGGGGCGGACTGACCATTCAAGCACTCGGGCACTGCCCGCGGGCCCGGTGTCAGTAGGGAGCCCCATGAGATGCCCCTGGTACCTTTCATTTGCTTTTTCATAGGCTTTTTTGGGTGTGGGTGAGGACACAGGGGCCCCATGGTCCCATATTGCCCGGGGGCTCCATGAGTTGTCAGTCTGCCCCTGGAGAGAACCCTAATATAATCCTTTCTCTTGATTTGGAGTTTTGTATGAGTGACAGCTTTGTTACAGTTTCTGCTTGCCTACTGATGTATTGAACAGTCACCCTCCATAAAGATAGGAATCCATGTGCTTAACTCTAAAGCTGGAAAGAAAATTGCTGGGGAGCCTCCTCAGCTGCTACTGCTACAACAGAAGCTTGTGCCAGCGGTAGATGGCCTTTGAAAACATTAAAGCAGAGTTCCAGTCAGTTTTGTATTTATTAAAAGTCAGCAGCTACAAAAACTAACTGCTGACTTTTAATAAATACATACTCACCTGTCCCGGGGTCCAGCGATGTGCTCACCTGCGCAGTCCCTTCTCTGCCTCTTCTCTCCCTGGCGCCGGCATCACAACTGTGGGCATCAGGCTGGTACAGCTTGTGGCTTCACAGTCGGGCGCCCACTGCCCATGCGCGAGTTACGCTGCACATTCTGATTGGTCCACCAGTCTTTTGGAACCTGGAGGTTCCCAGGAGACTGCGGGAGGAAGGAGGGGGGGCCGAACCTCCGGCTCACTTTGTCGCGGCGAAGTGAGCCGAAAGTGTGAGTGGGTACCTGTCAAAAAAAGGTATCCGCTTCCCCAGCAAAAGGTGCCAAATATGGCAGTGGAGGGGGGGAGGAGGCAAACAAGTGGAGCTTCTACTTTTGAGTGGAACGCCGCTTTAAACCCCAGCTCCAACCAAATCTTTTTATTTTATTTTGGATAGAGCAGGGAAAGGTTTTTAATGCTTTTATTGCTTAAATTTACTCTTGTTTGCTACCTGTTAGGACAGTAGGTGATACAAAATATTACTAACTGGATAGTTTTCATTAAAAAGCTTATACAGTATAACTGCTGAGTGTGCCTTCCTGTCTTGGTTACTAGCACAGTATCCATTTTTTAAACAGGCATCACTGGGACAGTAAGTCAAAGAAAATCTCTCCAATAGGATCATAGGTTGAAATAAACACATGACAGAATTACATACCTCCCAATCATCCCGGTTTCTGCAGGAGTGTCTTGGGATTTTAACTAAATCATGGGGTCCCATCAGGGGCGAACTGACAACTCATGGGGCCCCCAGGCAATAGGGGATCATGGGGCCCCTGTGTCCTTGCCCAAACTCAAAAAAGCCTATGAAAAAGGTACCAGGGGCATCTCATGGGGCCCCCTACTGACCCCGGGCCCTCAGGCAGTGCCCGAGTTTCCAAATGGTCAGTCCGCCCCTGGGTCCCATGGACCCACCCTATAACCTGGTTCCGGGGGCTGGAATGCTCTTTACAGCAAAATTAATGCCAAAGCAGCCACCGTGGCTGTAGTTAAATTGTATCCCACTTGGACCTCAATCCTTGGTGCTGACCACGAATGATTGCAGTAACAGCTTAGCCGATCAATGCTGTCGCTTGTTTACAAACAGCAGAGTATGTCTTCTACTACTCACGTGGCTCTGTGGCTCTGACTGACGACATCACGCAATGCAGAATACAACAGAGAATACCTCTGTCGGCTGTTTGCTATCAAGTGACAGCAGCGATTGGCTGAACTGTCACTGCAATCAGTCATGGTTACTGATGGAGGTCAGAACGGGTCTGGATCATTCATTAGTACTGCTGTAAGGTGGCTATTCTGCATTGTGTCAGTACAGTCTGCGAGGTACTGCTACATTGTACATATCATACATCGTGACAATGCAGAATACTAATAGGTTATTTCTCATGAAGCAGGTGGCAGACCACTCATTTGTTGTACTTACTGTATATTAGCAGTAGTAAAAATACTTCTTGATGTGGAACATACTGTATGTGTTACATCAGCCCAGGGGTGGGCAAACTGTGGCTCTCCAGCTGTTGTGGAACTACATTTCCCATGAGGCATTGCAACATTACAAAACTGAAAGTTACAGCTATGACTTGCAGAGGCATGATGGAACTTGTAGTCCTGCAACAGCTGGAGAGCTACAGTTTGCCCACCCCTGCCTCAGTCCAAGGCACACTCTGGACTACAACTCCATAGACCAGCCCCTCACTGAGAGTGTCAAACATGCTGCATGACCCTCATACAGCCAGTGCTTCAGCTGTTCTCCCTCTCCTTACTGTATGTGTGAGTTTGTGTATGTAAATATGCATGTGAGTGTGTATGAGTTTACGTATGTATGTATGTGAGTGGGTATGTATATGTTTGAATTTATGTATAAATGTAAAAGTTGGCTGAAGTTAAAGCGGTAGTAAACCAAAAAAAAAAAATCCCCTGCAAGGTAATGTCATAATGTGCTAATATGTATCGCACACTAGCACATTATGTAATACTTACCTTAAATCGAAGCCCTCCAGCAGCGCACTGTCACTGCACCCGTTCCTTCTTCCAGGTTCACGATCTCCGGCTGTCTGACAGGCTGAGCCGCGATGACGTCACTCCTGCACATGTGCACAGGAGTCCCGGGCCACGGCACACAACTCACAAGGAATGGCACGGGTATACTGTTCCTTAAGAGCACATACGCCAGCTTTAGGAATGAGAGACTATCTCCTAAATGGTGCACGTTTAGGAGATATTCATTTTACCTACAGGTAAGCTTTATTATACCCTAACCTGTAGGTAAAATAAAAAAAACTAGTTTACTACCACTTTAAGCTTTACATTTCTCAAATGCTTTTTGGATTAGCCTCCTCTGCTCCTATGAACACCAACATTCTAACTGGGAAAGAATGGGTAAGCTTTTTTAATCAATCAGGCTTTAGGCAAAGTGCTACTAACAATGATTCTAACAAATGGAAATCGCTGTTCGAAAAAACCCCCAAAACAAAACAATAAAAAAGTGATGACCATCAGTAAGGTGCTGTCCATTAACTATCCAATGATAGCCTTGGCCAAGATGTAATAATTATTATTACGTATTATTATGTAATAATCATTATATTAATTATTATATTGCCTGACATTAATATGTATGTATTATGTATTAATATTTAATAAATATTATATTCCTTATGATATTGCCTGACGGGTATATGCTCTTAAAAATTGGTTGAACTGTACAGTATTACAAATAAGTTCATATGTAAGGATTTGCTGCCTTTTACTGTCTGTAATTGTAAGTGGCTCTACTTCTTACTGCCAGAGAATTATTTATGTACACCACTTCCTGCCCCTGCTAGCTGGGTCAGAAACCCCAGACTCGAGGACTTTGATATCTTTATAATTGGGGGCTTCCAGGAAATAGCCACATGTCTTCACCATGGATGTGCTACTGTTGTATTTTCATCTAGACCTGAAGAGACTATTATAAACTACTACGAAGGGACTAAAGTGCAGAGTAGATAGACTGACTTTGAGTTCCAGTGCATCACCATAGTTTCTACTGGTGAGAAGTCCCATTCCAGGCTGACTGGACAACAGTTGGAGGATACCCCCATAACTGCTGATCTTGTTTTCAGGTCTTTGACACAAAGACAGATGCCGCATTGTCCTCAGGGGCCCCTGCAAATGGACTTTGCTGCAACATTCATCTGGAGGTATCTCTAGTAAGAACTATATATACCTGGATATATGTGCATAATTCCACCAGGACTCCTATTGGGCCGTTTGCTGATAATACCTTTTTGTACATTGAACTTGCAGTATGTATTGTTATTAGTGTCTTCTTATATTAAACTTCTATTATTTCTATACTGGTGTGCATCTATATATATGGTTATAGTTATATGCTGGTTGCAGTTGTTCTTCTTCTTCCAATTACTTTGATTATTTTCCCAGAAAGGGAAATCCCTCTGTTCACAGAGACTATGTTCTGGATGGAGGCTCTGCCCACTTTAATATTACATCCACTAATCCACTTAGTGAAGGTTTTGGTTCTCTTATTTACAGGACCTTCAGGTTTAGGTCAATATCCTGTTGGGATAGGACCATTTCTCATAACTCTACACATACATATTATAACAATGTACTTAAACCTTTTCCCACACCTATGCTTTAAAAAATCCCAAAGACATCGAGGAGGCACCTTTTAAAAGAGGAGATAGATAGTTTTGACACATATTTTGTGGACCTGTCCAGTAGTGAGCAAAGTTTGAATATGGGTTTACAGCCTCATTCATACATCTCTCCATATTAACCTCCAAAAAACACCTTATCAAGCATTGCTGTGCAAGTCAATCAAAATGTTTCAGTGTGCATTAATTGTCCATGTTTTTACAGCCACAAAACTGCTGATTGCCAGAGCCTGGAAAACCCCCGCTCTAAGCTTTGAAGCAGTTAAAAAGAGGTTAACAGATACCATGATCAACAAACACCTTACAGCTCTCTTGACCAACACTCATGCAATATTTCTACTCATATAGCAACCCTGGATATCATACTCCCAACCCTCAAGATTTGAAGATCTATTGCTCTCAATTTAACTACGTTGAACATCTAGCCCCCTGGGATCCCCTTCCCCTCTTTTTCCCTTCCCTATACTATGCTTTTACACTTTCTTTCCTAACATACTTTTCTACATTTCCTATTCCCCAATTTTATTCAATCTTGCCCATCCTTCAACCATCTATGGTTAAGGCTTTTACTTCTACTACTTAAATTTACATTTTTTTTAAACCACCAAATCACAACATTTAAGAATGCTTTGTTTTCCAAAATAATTATGTATTGCTATCTACTATAACTGGATCCTCTTAATACAACTTTTGACTTTTCTTAACATTGGAAGTTTTTTGCTACCTCTACTTGATGCTGTCTTGCTGTGTGTACACATTGGATTTCTCTATTTAGATGTCAATGCTGTTGATTTGGTAATACTATTAATAAAACCTTTGTGTTAGAAAAGAATATATAGGAGTATGAGATATTTGTAGTTCCCATTGCTTGGGATCTTGATAAAATCTGAACTGCTAACTTTTTATAACAGAAAACAGTCCATGGAAACAGGGACTGCTCTGTATGTGATTAAAATGCTTATAGATGTCCTATGTATGCAGCTTTCATAGTTACTGCTTGTGGAGTGCCCTTTGCTCATTGGAAAACTCATAAAAACTTTGTCCAGAAGAGTAGCACAGCATGGCGGTAGCAGTGGAATACCAGGGCCACCAGCAATAGGGCTTTTACATGATCATACTGGTAATGATGCATAAACATGTTTACAGAGGTCTAATATATGGGAATATTTTAGTTACTTGATGCTCCTATAAGAATTCTCACACAGTGCAAAATAATTAACACATACTGTACAAAAAATGAAATTGATAATAAATTTGAAGGACCTCTCACACAAATATTTTTCTACATTCATATTTATTGAGAAAAATTAGATACAAAGTTTACAGAATTAATATAAACTCAAAATGCAGGCCTTTTAAACAGCTAGCTGTATTAGGTATTTGACAATAAGAAAATAAAATATGCTAGTCATACAGTACGTCCTACTTGTGTAATAAGCAGTACAAATTGTTTGTTTATACAGTATAGGATGATATTGTTTATGCTAAACAATTTGCAAACAACTGTTTTTAGCAGACTGTAAAAAAATGTGAGATAACATAAGGTAGCTATATGACAAATCTAACAGACAAATTGTCCTTGCAGACTTTCTAAAACCCACTTGTGTTAATACTAATGACTAAAATCTCATATAAGCTTTAACATGTTATTGTACAGTAGTATCAAGAGTCATTTTAACATTTTTAGCGGTTGTTCCTCCCTATGTCACTGCAGGACACAATAGTGGCATAGGGTTAGGAAGATGGAACCACAGCATCCAGCAGGAGAAGCCGGCATCGGACACTGTCATAAGTGTTGAATGCCGAAGAATTTGATGGAAACACCAGTGCTGGAGGGATAGGTAGGAGACAGGGGACACAGAACAAATGAGATTAACAGCTCTTCTATTGTAGTGAACATAAATTTGGGTTTTGCCACACATGCTAGGGCCCCATTCATATGCTCATTCCCCCTGCCATACATGGTGGCTTATCCAGTGACACATCCTCTTGCCCCACATGTGAAGACCCTCCTGAATTCATTTGTCCTCCTGCTACATGCATGCTTGTCCATCCATCCATACACACTGCTTGAATATCTGTCCATTCTCTTGTTACACAAGCACAGTTTTTAGTCAGTCCTTCTGTCCTCCCACTACATATGGTCAGGGCCTCCTCTATTCATCCCCCTCCATGCATGGGCACTTGCCCATCCTCTTGCCACACACACATAGAATTCCTTCATTTAGCCTCTTTTCATATACTTGTGGAACTTCACCCATCTACATGAGCACAGGGCCTCTGTCCATCTGTCCTCCAGTCATACACATCCAGGACTTGCCCATTCATTCATCTTCTTGCAAAACACCAAGGGAGCTCCTCTATACTTTCTTCCTCCCGACAGATACACACACACGTCTCATCTGTCCTTTCTTCCTCATGTGACATGTACATGGGGCCCCATCCTTTTCTCTCTGTCCTCCTGTTGCAAACTTGTGGAGTTTCATGAATCCATTCATCTGCCTTTTAGACACTCTGTATATATATATATATATATATATATATATATATATATTCATCCATCTACACATGCATGGGGCCTCATCTATCTGCTGAACAAGCTTTGGTCCTTGTCCATCCATTGGCCTTCCTGTTAAACACTCACAGTGCTTCATTTGTGCTTCTGGTACATGGGGCATCATCCAGTCTTCTACCACACATGCACATGTGCCTCTTCCATCCATCTGCCCCCTTCTCTTGTCATGCGCACACAAGGCCTCACCCACCATTCGTCCTACACAGCTACCTCTATGCATTCAGGAGGTCAGCAATGACAGTCTGTTTTTTATCATGACAATTATTTTGTAACCATTGGTTAGTTTTATTTTAACATGGCTTTTATGGGAAAAAATGTCAGTTTTTCATACTTCTAAAACTTACCAGGTTTGGCCACTTAGTTCACTTTTACATTTATTTTATATTTATACACACATATATACATTCATATGCATTTGTGTGTTTTATATGTGTGTTTTTTTGTTCATTCAATGTTAAAGCAGAAAAAAACATGAAAGAATTTCCCATGGTACAGATTATTAAAAATGCACAAAACTGCTGGGTCCATGGTTGTATTAATCATGTCTTTTAAATGGCCTGCCTAATGCACATACACAAATAAAATGTAGCATGCCCCATATTTGAAAAGCACACTAACCTGAAATGTATAGATGTGAAATAGCCACATTGGAATAAATGGGACTGCTGTTTGAAATGCATTCTTATACCATAAAACATGTGCAGTGCAGAAAAAACTTGCATTTTACTGCAGGAAAAACAGACCATTATAGTTCCATTATATAGTTATTTTCATTATTTTTTTCCACTTCTATTCTGCTAAACATAAAGCTATATACTATCTAATAAGACAGCTCCAGCTGCTGGCAAATAGATAGTGCTGGCGGAGCAGAAGAGGTTCTATAATTTGAATGGTAATGTGTGTGTTTTGCTGTAGTCACAGTGCTAAGCTAGAAAAGTAAGTGTGCTGCTTATAGTAAGGGAACAGTTTTGTAGAAAAAAAGAATTAGAATCAGTACCTCATGTAGCAGTCCAAAACGTAAGGTTTTGTGGGGGTATCAAAAAGTCCTTTAGCAATCATATAAAAGGATTAAGTTCATACTAAATCTCATATATCCAGGAATGGTGGTATGAGCGTATATGGTAACGTTTACTATTCCATACAAAGAGCCTTGTTAAAACCAAAATAGATTAATGGTATTTAGTGTGGATACTTTAATATGATTTTATATATATTTAATATATATCCAATAAAATAAACATTTTGGATTGCTACATGAGGAGCGGATCTAAAGTTTCTTTTGTACAAGAGGTACAAGGAGGGGTACAGAGGCTCTGAGGAAGAGGTTGTGTCCTCGAAACGCGTTAGCCAGTTGGTCATCCAGGGTTCCATCGTATGGACTCAGATGTTGTTTGGATCATACACCTTGTTCAGTTTGACATGCCTGTGTTATTATGTCCATTGTGAGTATGATACCTATTTTTCTTTCTTTAATAAATTATTTTAAACAATAATGCACTAGGTCGGTGCGCCCTTTTTCTGTTTTCCATTTGTATCCAGTTTTTTTTCACTATAACTATGACATGCCATAATCTCCTGATTTTTAACATTTAATATATGGACGTTAATACATTCCAATTACAAATTTGTAAGCAGGGAGCTTGATATAATTGTGAAAGACCTGGAGCACCTTGAGAAGAGTAATGATGCAGAGTGCAAAGGATCAAATGGCAGGAATGGCCATGTTGTACTGACAGTGGGATGTGCTTAAGGGGCATAGTTAAATAGAATCTGTTCCTACTTGCTGCATCTTGTACTTACGATGTATGCTTTAATTGCTGTGCTGCAAGTGAGACATACTGATACAAACCTCAGTACAGATGATTGAAAAGATGAAACTTTCATTATATATACTTTTCTGTGAACATAAGAAAGACATAGAACTCACACATTGTCTGAGTCTACCTTAAAGAATAATTTTATTAAAATAGCTGAGGCTACTTAGCAACTATGAAACATGCAGGATGCAAGGGTCAGGTGTATGCAACATACAAGGTACAGGAGTCAAGAGTATATAACATACAAGGTGCAGGGGTTAGGAGTATTGTAACATGTAGCCCAGTGTAAAGGTTGCATTGATGAAAGTTAAGTAACTTACAGTCCAGCATACAATATGTGGCGCAGCATAGAGGGTGCATTGGTCAGAATCATGTAACATACATTCAGATGTAGGGGCGAGAATAGAAAAATATTTTAACATTATTTTTTCTTGATCATAATGAATAAAAAATAAACTAATAAAATTGTGCAAAACCATTATAAAGTACATTCTCTTTAAATTAAAAACAAAACCTGAGAAAAGTAAAACCTCTAAATTTACAATTATTTTGGGCAACTCCCTAGTTCACCTTAACTTTAATGCAAAGTCTACTTTAAGGCCTTTTCATCCATTCTTCTCTCTTGCACTACAATAATGCAATACAAAGTTATACCATTGAAAGAGAAGCATTATGTTTTCACACTGCCTGCTATGATAATGCAAAAGATGTGAATTTAACAACTGCACGAATCACACATTTCACGCCCTAAAAAAAGATTCTGTAGTTCCCTTTTGTGAATTGATTGACTTTCCCCATAAGTTACAGTGATATAACAATTTATCAATGTAAATGTTTTCACATAACATAATGGATTGTGAATTAGCCCATTTGAAAAAGATGAAAGTAAAATATGTTAAATGTCTTTCCCTAATTCCTTTAGCATCCCTGCATTCATTGAAAGCCAACTAAAGAAAACATTATTTCAGATGGAGAAAAGTAACCTTTAACTCAAGCTCTGATAATGTGAGAATATTGAACACTCATGCAAAGGCCCTAAATTAATGGCTTCTGTTCTTACTGTTCCTAAAATCAGAGACACTTCAACATTTTCAGGTTGAATGCTCTGATTTTTACATATTTTCCAACACGCTTTTCCAAAAAAAATCTGAGAAATCAGAATAGTGTCTAAACTGAGATTCCTGATCACATAGAGCAGCCTTTCTCAACCAGGGTGGTCAGGCACCTCGAGGTGCCTTGAGGTTTCCTCAGGGATGCCTTGGCAAAATGTCTAAAAATTGCCCAAAAGATGTATACAAGCCAGCAGATGGAACAAGCCTGCCTTTATGTTACACAAAGCCACAGGTTTTTATTGTGCAGCATTACAACCGTCTACCCGCCGGCTTCCTGACAACCAATGACATCATCAGTTGATGTCAGCTTCCTTGCACAGCATCCTAGTTTGACCCTCCCCTGCCCCTCTCCATCAGTGCTGTTGTCACATTAGCTCAGTTATAAAGAAAAAATGAGGAGAAGAGAAACATTGGAATACTAGTTGGTACCAGTGTACAAAAGTGTATTTTCTTTGGAAGAATAAATAACCTCCAATGTTGGGTGTCCTACATGTGTGGATGTTGCTGCATTATATAAAACTATTAGAATAGTTTTTCACATTTTAGAATGGTGTGGCCTTTTAAAATGAACAGTTTTGAGGCACCCCATTTTAGAATGGGGTGCTTCAAGACTGTCCATAATGTTAAAGAGTGCCTCGGGACTGTCCATGATTTTAAAGGGTGCCTTAACTGAAAAAAGGTTGAGAAACACTGAGGGCTACAGAAGCAACCACCCACATGGATGAATACAGTTATTGCATGACTGAATATCACATCCTATCTGTTTAAGAAAATACTTATAGGGCCTGATTTACTAAAACTGGAGAATGCAAAATCTATTGCAGCTCTGCCAATCAGCTTCTAAACTCAGTTAAGCTTTGCCAAAAAGAAAAAAACTGGAAGCTGATTGGTTTCTGTGCAGAGCTGCACCTGATTTTTCACTCTACAGTTTTAGTAAATCAACCCGATAGAGAGTATGTGTAGACTTTTCTTTGCCCACAGGCAAAAATTGTGCTTGTCAACTACCATACAGACACCTTTGCAGTTGGCTATTATATGGAGCACAGCACAGCATGATAGGGAAGAATAGACAGACCAATAGACTCTACGATTCAGCTGTGAAATTGCTCATTATTCAGAGTCTTTTACACCTTTTGTGACTCTTAGAGTTTCTTGCTTAATATTACTGGGATATCTTGCCCTCTACAGTGTGAATTTGGTAATATCTGTAAATGCCTGTAAATATATCATGTATGCATTTTCTGTCCCTGGGCTGTTGGCTTTGAAACCCCAGAAGGAGGAAGTGGAGAGAGGGGGAGAGAGAAAATCTCAGCCACATGCCTGCCCTATCCATATTGCTAAACCTTAAGCCACAATGGACTATTATGGAAATATTCTGTTGTTCTAATAGTTTAAGTGTAGCTGTTGAGTGCATTTAAATCCTTGCGACAGACAGAGTATCTCTGTGTCATTGTTATTATTTCAGTTGCACAGTGCTGGATAGCTTGGTCTGTGCTTCAGTCTGTATGTAGCGGTCACCTTGGGGTACAGTGTATTAGTAGGTGAACCTATTTATTGCACTAGAGTTGATATATATGCATAAGGAAAGCTGGTGCTCCAGTGCAACGGCTGTAATTAAATGCTCTTCATTAAAGTTTGTGTGATACAATTAGAGATGAGCGAAGAAATGAAAAATTTGATTCGACTGATTCGGCGAATTCGTGGACAATATTCGATTCGAGTCGAATAAATTCGCTGTGAATTTA
The DNA here is from genome assembly GCF_062004578.1 of Staurois parvus. Taxonomy (NCBI): domain Eukaryota; kingdom Metazoa; phylum Chordata; class Amphibia; order Anura; family Ranidae; genus Staurois; species Staurois parvus. The sequence continues at coordinate 5,717,464 of NW_028317941.1, forward strand.
ACTTAAAAAAGGGTGTTTCTAGGCTTCAGAGAGACTTAATATTAGTGCAGAACACTGTACCTTTAATTTAAATGCCCTTGGAGTCTGCTGGGGAAGAGAAATAATACTGTCACTCAGTATGACAGGCAGATGAGTGCCGTCGATCTTAGAATCACCGCACACTTCACTCATTTGGCCAGTCACGGGGCCAAAACCAGTGTTTGGAGACACAGTGTGGCGGTGGAGGCAGCAGCAATGGGAGGCCATACAGCACCCTATGACAAAAATGGAAACCAGCAGGAGTGTGAGGAGACCTGAAAGTGGCACATGCAGTGGGAGCAATGGGAGGCGGTACAAGGACCCATGTCACACTGTGGACCCAGCAGCAGCGTGACCAGGCGGTACGGGGGCCCATGGCAGATTACAGGCCTGGCAGCAGCAATGGGAGGCCCGTAATCTGCCAGCACCCTATGACAAAAAATGGAACACACCAGCAGTGTGTGAGGAGACCTGAAAGTGGCACATGGCAGAGTGTGGCGATGGAGACAGCAGCAATGGGAGGCCGTACAGGGACCCATGAGAGACTGTGGACCTGGCAGCAGCATGAGGAGGCGGTATAGGGGCCCATGGCAGATTAGGGGCCTGGCAGCAGCTATAGGAGGCCCGTAATCTGCCAGCACCCTATGACAAAAAATTGAACACACCAGCAGTGTGTGAGGAGACCTGAAAGTGGCACATGGCATGAGACACTCTGGACCTGGCAGCAGCATGAGGAGGCGGTATATAGGGGCCCATGGCAGATTAGGGGCCTGGCAGCAGCTATGGGAGGCCCGTAATCTGCCAGCACCCTATGTCAAAAAATTGAAAACACAAGCAGTGTGTGAGGAGACCTGAAAGTGGCACATGTTTGGGGCATGATTCATGGCGGATTTAGTCAGTTGTGTCAGGAACTAGTGGTTTGAAATCCAGACTAATCCACGCCTGATTCATTTTCACAAACGTGAGTCTCTCCACACTTTGGGTGGACAGTCGTGTCCTCCGCGGAGTTGCAATACCTCCTGCCGCACTAAACACGCGCTCCGATGCCACGCTACTGGCCGGGCATGACAGCCTTTCAAGGGCAAATTCAGCTAGTTGGGGTCAAAGGTCAAGTTTCGTTGCCCAGTAGTCAAGGGGATTGTCTACCTCGGTTGGCAGGGTGCTGTCCAAGTAGGCCTAAGCCTGTTGTTTGAGGTCCTGCTCCAGGTCCACCTGATGCTGCTGCTGCTGCGGCTGGTTAGTAGTTTCCTCACTGCGCTGGTGAAGAAAGCTACTCATCATCGACTGCAGACTGAGGCAGCCGCTGCTGGTGGAGCTGCCACTGCTCCTACCACCCCACCCCTCCCCTGCTGCCATGGCAGCGTAACGCGAGCGCACAGGGCCCACAGTGTCTGAGGATGGACGTTGGCGCAGAAAGGCAGAGACCAGCTGACTACATAGGTGGTTTTTATAGTACGTTATTTTGGCCTCCCTCTCAGCAGGTGTGAAAAAGGCCACCATTTTTGAACGGTAGCGAGGGTCCAACAAGGTGGACAGCCAAAAGTCATCCCTCTGTCTGATGGTTATTATTCGGCTGTCGCTACGCAAGCAAGCGAGCATGCTATGGGCCATTTGTGCCAAGGAATGCGAGGGACTCCCTACCTCCATCTCCACAGCATACTGCCACGGTGCGTCTGGGTCCTCTGTCTCCTCCTCCTCCTCCTCTACCAGATGCTCCTGCTCCTCCACTCCTGTCCGCTGAGTGGAAAAACCACCCATTTCACTCAATTATTCCTGAGCACCAATGTCCTCCTCTACCTCCTCCTCTTCTTCCTGTCCTGCCCCCACAGGGGTCATGTGGCGTTGAGATCTGTGCGCCACGTCTACCGCACCCTGACCAGCCATTGTTAACAGCATTTGTTCCAGGACGTGCAACAGAGGAATGACGTCGTTCATCCCATAGTCCTGCCGACTCACGAATAGCGTGGCCTCCTCAAAGGGCCTGAGCAAGCGGCAGGTGTCACGCATGAGCTGCCAATGGCTGACATCTAAGTTACACAGGGAGTACCTTTATCCGCTTTTAACATCAGGAAATCTGTGATGGCCTTTCGCTGTTCGTAAAGGCGGTCTAACATATGTAGGGTTGAATTCCACCTTGTTGCAACCTCACAGCATGAGGAGTCGGTACGGGGGCCCATGGCAGATTACGTGCCTGGCAGCAGCAATGGGAGGCCCGTAATCTGCCAGCACCCTATGTCAAAAAATTGAACACACCAGCAGTGTGAGGAGACCTGAAAGTGGCACATGGCAGAGTGTGGCGATGGAGACAGCAGCAATGGGAGGCCGTACAGGGACCCATGAGAGACTCTGGACCTGGCAGCAGCATGAGGAGGCAGTATATAGGGGCCTATGGCAGATTAGGGGCCTGGCAGCAGCTATGGGAGGCCCGTAATCTGCCAGCACCCTATGTCAAAAAATTCTACACACCAGCAGTGTGAGGAGACCTGAAAGTGGCACATGGCAGAGTGTGGCGATGGAGACAGCAGCAATGGGAGGCCGTACAGGGACCCATGAGAGACTGTGGACCTGGCAGCAGCATGAGGAGGCGGTATATAGGGGCCTATGGCAGATTAGGGGCCTGGCAGCAGCAATGGGAGGCCCGTAATCTGCCAGCACCCTATGTCAAAAAATTCTACACACCAGCAGTGTGTGAGGAGACCTGAAAGTGGCACATGGCAGAGTGTGGCGATGGAGACAGCAGCAATGGGAGGCCGTACAGGGACCCATGAGAGACTCTGGACTTGGCAGCAGCATGAGGAGGCGGTATAGGGGCCCATGGCAGATTAGGGGCCCGGCAGCAGCAATGGGAGGCCCGTAATCTGCCAGCACCCTATGTCAAAAAATTCTACACACCAGCAGTGTGTGAGGAGACCTGAAAGTGGCACATGGCAGAGTGTGGCGATGGAGACAGCAGCAATGGGAGGCCGTACAGGGACCCATGAGAGACTCTGGACCTGGCAGCAGCATGAGGAGGCGGTATAGGGGCCCATGGCAGATTAGGGGCCTGGCAGCAGCAATGGGAGGCCCGTAATCTGCCAGCACCCTATGTCAAAAAATTGAACACACCAGCAGTGTGAGGAGACCTGAAAGTGGCACATGGCAGAGTGTGGCGATGGAGACAGCAGCAATGGGAGGCCGTACAGGGACCCATGAGAGACTCTGGACCTGGCAGCAGCATGAGGAGGCGGTATATAGGGGCCTATGGCAGATTAGGGGCCTGGCAGCAGCTATAGGAGGCCCGTAATCTGCCAGCACCCTATGTCAAAAAATTCTACACACCAGCAGTGTGTGAGGAGACCTGAAAGTGGCACATGGCAGAGTGTGGCGATGGAGACAGCAGCAATGGGAGGCCGTACAGGGACCCATGAGAGACTCTGGACTTGGCAGCAGCATGAGGAGGCGGTATAGGGGCCCATGGCAGATTAGGGGCCTGGCAGCAGCAATGGGAGGCCCGTAATCTGCCAGCACCCTATGTCAAAAAATTCTACACACCAGCAGTGTGTGAGGAGACCTGAAAGTGGCACATGGCAGAGTGTGGCGATGGAGACAGCAGCAATGGGAGGCCGTACAGGGACCCATGAGAGACTCTGGACTTGGCAGCAGCATGAGGAGGCGGTATAGGGGCCCATGGCAGATTAGGGGCCTGGCAGCAGCAATGGGAGGCCCGTAATCTGCCAGCACCCTATGTCAAAAAATTCTACACACCAGCAGTGTGTGAGGAGACCTGAAAGTGGCACATGGCAGAGTGTGGCGATGGAGACAGCAGCAATGGGAGGCCGTACAGGGACCCATGAGAGACTCTGGACTTGGCAGCAGCATGAGGAGGCGGTATAGGGGCCCATGGCAGATTAGGGGCCCGGCAGCAGCAATGGGAGGCCCGTAATCTGCCAGCACCCTATGTCAAAAAATTCTACACACCAGCAGTGTGTGAGGAGACCTGAAAGTGGCACATGGCAGAGTGTGGCGATGGAGACAGCAGCAATGGGAGGCCGTACAGGGACCCATGAGAGACTCTGGACCTGGCAGCAGCATGAGGAGGCGGTATAGGGGCCCATGGCAGATTAGGGGCCTGGCAGCAGCAATGGGAGGCCCGTAATCTGCCAGCACCCTATGTCAAAAAATTGAACACACCAGCAGTGTGAGGAGACCTGAAAGTGGCACATGGCAGAGTGTGGCGATGGAGACAGCAGCAATGGGAGGCCGTACAGGGACCCATGAGAGACTCTGGACCTGGCAGCAGCATGAGGAGGCGGTATATAGGGGCCTATGGCAGATTAGGGGCCTGGCAGCAGCTATAGGAGGCCCGTAATCTGCCAGCACCCTATGTCAAAAAATTCTACACACCAGCAGTGTGTGAGGAGACCTGAAAGTGGCACATGGCAGAGTGTGGCGATGGAGACAGCAGCAATGGGAGGCCGTACAGGGACCCATGAGAGACTCTGGACTTGGCAGCAGCATGAGGAGGCGGTATAGGGGCCCATGGCAGATTAGGGGCCTGGCAGCAGCAATGGGAGGCCCGTAATCTGCCAGCACCCTATGTCAAAAAATTCTACACACCAGCAGTGTGTGAGGAGACCTGAAAGTGGAACATGGCAGAGTGTGGCGATGGAGACAGCAGCAATGGGAGGCCGTACAGGGACCCATGAGAGACTCTGGACTTGGCAGCAGCATGAGGAGGCGGTATAGGGGCCCATGGCAGATTAGGGGCCTGGCAGCAGCAATGGGAGGCCCGTAATCTGCCAGCACCCTATGTCAAAAAATTCTACACACCAGCAGTGTGTGAGGAGACCTGAAAGTGGCACATGGCAGAGTGTGGCGATGGAGACAGCAGCAATGGGAGGCCGTACAGGGACCCATGAGAGACTCTGGACTTGGCAGCAGCATGAGGAGGCGGTATAGGGGCCCATGGCAGATTAGGGGCCTGGCAGCAGCAATGGGAGGCCCGTAATCTGCCAGCACCCTATGTCAAAAAATTGAACACACCAGCAGTGTGAGGAGACCTGAAAGTGGCACATGGCAGAGTGTGGCGATGGAGACAGCAGCAATGGGAGGCCGTACAGGGACCCATGAGAGACTCTGGACCTGGCAGCAGCATGAGGAGGCAGTATATAGGGGCCCATGGCAGATTAGGGGCCTGGCAGCAGCTATAGGAGGCCCGTAATCTGCCAGCACCCTATGTCAAAAAATTCTACACACCAGCAGTGTGTGAGGAGACCTGAAAGTGGCACATGGCAGAGTGTGGCGATGGAGACAGCAGCAATGGGAGGCCGTACAGGGACCCATGAGAGACTCTGGACCTGGCAGCAGCATGAGGAGGCGGTATATAGGGGCCTATGGCAGATTAGGGGCCTGGCAGCAGCTATAGGAGGCCCGTAATCTGCCAGCACCCTATGTCAAAAAATTCTACACACCAGCAGTGTGTGAGGAGACCTGAAAGTGGCACATGGCAGAGTGTGGCGATGGAGACAGCAGCAATGGGAGGCCGTACAGGGACCCATGAGAGACTCTGGACTTGGCAGCAGCATGAGGAGGCGGTATAGGGGCCCATGGCAGATTAGGGGCCTGGCAGCAGCAATGGGAGGCCCGTAATCTGCCAGCACCCTATGTCAAAAAATTCTACACACCAGCAGTGTGTGAGGAGACCTGAAAGTGGCACATGGCAGAGTGTGGCGATGGAGACAGCAGCAATGGGAGGCCGTACAGGGACCCATGAGAGACTCTGGACCTGGCAGCAGCATGAGGAGGCGGTATAGGGGCCCATGGCAGATTAGGGGCCTGGCAGCAGCAATGGGAGGCCCGTAATCTGCCAGCACCCTATGTCAAAAAATTGAACACACCAGCAGTGTGAGGAGACCTGAAAGTGGCACATGGCAGAGTGTGGCGATGGAGACAGCAGCAATGGGAGGCCGTACAGGGACCCATGAGAGACTCTGGACCTGGCAGCAGCATGAGGAGGCGGTATATAGGGGCCTATGGCAGATTAGGGGCCTGGCAGCAGCTATAGGAGGCCCGTAATCTGCCAGCACCCTATGTCAAAAAATTCTACACACCAGCAGTGTGTGAGGAGACCTGAAAGTGGCACATGGCAGAGTGTGGCGATGGAGACAGCAGCAATGGGAGGCCGTACAGGGACCCATGAGAGACTCTGGACCTGGCAGCAGCATGAGGAGGCGGTATATAGGGGCCTATGGCAGATTAGGGGCCTGGCAGCAGCTATGGGAGGCCCGTAATCTGCCAGCACCCTATGTCAAAAAATTCTACACACCAGCAGTGTGTGAGGAGACCTGAAAGTGGCACATGGCAGAGTGTGGCGATGGAGACAGCAGCAATGGGAGGCCGTACAGGGACCCATGAGAGACTCTGGACCTGGCAGCAGCATGAGGAGGCGGTATAGGGGCCCATGGAAGATTAGGGGCCTGGCAGCAGCAATGGGAGGCCCGTAATCTGCCAGCACCCTATGTCAAAAAATTGAACACACCAGCAGTGTGAGGAGACCTGAAAGTGGCACATGGCAGAGTGTGGCGATGGAGACAGCAGCAATGGGAGGCCGTACAGGGACCCATGAGAGACTCTGGACCTGGCAGCAGCATGAGGAGGCGGTATATAGGGGCCTATGGCAGATTAGGGGCCTGGCAGCAGCTATAGGAGGCCCGTAATCTGCCAGCACCCTATGTCAAAAAATTCTACACACCAGCAGTGTGTGAGGAGACCTGAAAGTGGCACATGGCAGAGTGTGGCGATGGAGACAGCAGCAATGGGAGGCCGTACAGGGACCCATGAGAGACTCTGGACCTGGCAGCAGCATGAGGAGGCGGTATATAGGGGCCTATGGCAGATTAGGGGCCTGGCAGCAGCTATGGGAGGCCCGTAATCTGCCAGCACCCTATGTCAAAAAATTCTACACACCAGCAGTGTGTGAGGAGACCTGAAAGTGGCACATGGCAGAGTGTGGCGATGGAGACAGCAGCAATGGGAGGCCGTACAGGGACCCATGAGAGACTCTGGACTTGGCAGCAGCATGAGGAGGCGGTATAGGGGCCCATGGCAGATTAGGGGCCTGGCAGCAGCAATGGGAGGCCCGTAATCTGCCAGCACCCTATGTCAAAAAATTCTACACACCAGCAGTGTGTGAGGAGACCTGAAAGTGGCACATGGCAGAGTGTGGCGATGGAGACAGCAGCAATGGGAGGCCGTACAGGGACCCATGAGAGACTCTGGACTTGGCAGCAGCATGAGGAGGCGGTATAGGGGCCCATGGCAGATTAGGGGCCCGGCAGCAGCAATGGGAGGCCCGTAATCTGCCAGCACCCTATGTCAAAAAATTCTACACACCAGCAGTGTGTGAGGAGACCTGAAAGTGGCACATGGCAGAGTGTGGCGATGGAGACAGCAGCAATGGGAGGCCGTACAGGGACCCATGAGAGACTCTGGACTTGGCAGCAGCATGAGGAGGCGGTATAGGGGCCCATGGCAGATTAGGGGCCTGGCAGCAGCAATGGGAGGCCCGTAATCTGCCAGCACCCTATGTCAAAAAATTCTACACACCAGCAGTGTGTGAGGAGACCTGAAAGTGGCACATGGCAGAGTGTGGCGATGGAGACAGCAGCAATGGGAGGCCGTACAGGGACCCATGAGAGACTCTGGACCTGGCAGCAGCATGAGGAGGCGGTATAGGGGCCCATGGCAGATTAGGGGCCTGGCAGCAGCAATGGGAGGCCCGTAATCTGCCAGCACCCTATGTCAAAAAATTGAACACACCAGCAGTGTGAGGAGACCTGAAAGTGGCACATGGCAGAGTGTGGCGATGGAGACAGCAGCAATGGGAGGCCGTACAGGGACCCATGAGAGACTCTGGACCTGGCAGCAGCATGAGGAGGCGGTATATAGGGGCCTATGGCAGATTAGGGGCCTGGCAGCAGCTATAGGAGGCCCGTAATCTGCCAGCACCCTATGTCAAAAAATTCTACACACCAGCAGTGTGTGAGGAGACCTGAAAGTGGCACATGGCAGAGTGTGGCGATGGAGACAGCAGCAATGGGAGGCCGTACAGGGACCCATGAGAGACTCTGGACCTGGCAGCAGCATGAGGAGGCGGTATATAGGGTCCTATGGCAGATTAGGGGCCTGGCAGCAGCTATGGGAGGCCCGTAATCTGCCAGCACCCTATGTCAAAAAATTCTACACACCAGCAGTGTGAGGAGACCTGAAAGTGGCACATGGCAGAGTGTGGCGATGGAGACAGCAGCAATGGGAGGCCGTATAGGGACCCATGAGAGACTCTGGACTTGGCAGCAGCATGAGGAGGCGGTATATAGGGGCCCATGGCAGATTAGGGGCCTGGCAGCAGCTATGGGAGGCCCGTAATCTGCCAGCACCCTATGTCAAAAAATTGAAAACACGAGCAGTGTGAAGAGACCTGAATGTGGCACATGGCAGAGTGTGGCGATGGAGACAGCAGCAATGGGAGGCCGTACAGGGACCCATGAGAGACTCTGGACCTGGCAGCAGCATGAGGAGGCGGTATATAGGGGCCCATGGCAGATTAGGGGCCTGGCAGCAGCTATAGGAGGCCCGTAATCTGCCAGCACCCTATGTCAAAAAATTCAACACACCAGCAGTGTGTGAGGAGACCTGAAAGTGGCACATGGCAGAGTGTGGCGATGGAGACAGCAGCAATGGGAGGCCGTATAGGGACCCATGAGAGACTCTGGACTTGGCAGCAGCATGAGGAGGCGGTATATAGGGGCCCATGGCAGATTAGGGGCCTGGCAGCAGCTATAGGAGGCCCGTAATCTGCCAGCACCCTATGTCAAAAAATTCAACACACCAGCAGTGTGTGAGGAGACCTGAAAGTGGCACATGGCAGAGTGTGGCGATGGAGACAGCAGCAATGGGAGGCCGTACAGGGACCCATGAGAGACTCTGGACTTGGCAGCAGCATGAGGAGGCGGTATATTGGGGCCCATGGCAGATTAGGGGCCTGGCAGCAGCTATGGGAGGCCCGTAATCTGCCAGCACCCTATGTCAAAAAATTGAAAACACAAGCAGTGTGAAGAGACCTGAATGTGGCACATGGCAGAGTGTGGCGATGGAGACAGCAGCAATGGGAGGCCGTACAGGGACCCATGAGAGACTCTGGACCTGGCAGCAGCATGAGGAGGCGGTATATAGGGGCCTATGGCAGATTAGGGGCCTGGCAGCAGCTATGGGAGGCCCGTAATCTGCCAGCACCCTATGTCAAAAAATTCTACACACCAGCAGTGTGAGGAGACCTGAAAGTGGCACATGGCAGAGTGTGGCGATGGAGACAGCAGCAATGGGAGGCTGTATAGGGACCCATGAGAGACTCTGGACTTGGCAGCAGCATGAGGAGGCGGTATATAGGGGCCCATGGCAGATTAGGGGCCTGGCAGCAGCTATGGGAGGCCCGTAATCTGCCAGCACCCTATGTCAAAAAATTGAAAACACAAGCAGTGTGAAGAGACCTGAATGTGGCACATGGCAGAGTGTGGCGATAGAGACAGCAGCAATGGGAGGCCGTACAGGGACCCATGAGAGACTCTGGACCTGGCAGCAGCATGAGGAGGCGGTATATAGGGGCCCATGGCAGATTAGGGGCCTGGCAGCAGCTATAGGAGGCCCGTAATCTGCCAGCACCCTATGTCAAAAAATTCAACACACCAGCAGTGTGTGAGGAGACCTGAAAGTGGCACATGGCAGAGTGTGGCGATGGAGACAGCAGCAATGGGAGGCCGTATAGGGACCCATGAGAGACTCTGGACTTGGCAGCAGCATGAGGAGGCGGTATATAGGGGCCCATGGCAGATTAGGGGCCTGGCAGCAGCTATAGGAGGCCCGTAATCTGCCAGCACCCTATGTCAAAAAATTCAACACACCAGCAGTGTGTGAGGAGACCTGAAAGTGGCACATGGCAGAGTGTGGCGATGGAGACAGCAGCAATGGGAGGCCGTACAGGGACCCATGAGAGACTCTGGACTTGGCAGCAGCATGAGGAGGCGGTATATTGGGGCCCATGGCAGATTAGGGGCCTGGCAGCAGCTATGGGAGGCCCGTAATCTGCCAGCACCCTATGTCAAAAAATTGAAAACACAAGCAGTGTGAAGAGACCTGAATGTGGCACATGGCAGAGTGTGGCGATGGAGACAGCAGCAATGGGAGGCCGTACAGGGACCCATGAGAGACTCTGGACCTGGCAGCAGCATGAGGAGGCGGTATATAGGGGCCTATGGCAGATTAGGGGCCTGGCAGCAGCTATGGGAGGCCCGTAATCTGCCAGCACCCTATGTCAAAAAATTCTACACACCAGCAGTGTGAGGAGACCTGAAAGTGGCACATGGCAGAGTGTGGCGATGGAGACAGCAGCAATGGGAGGCCGTATAGGGACCCATGAGAGACTCTGGACTTGGCAGCAGCATGAGGAGGCGGTATATAGGGGCCCATGGCAGATTAGGGGCCTGGCAGCAGCTATGGGAGGCCCGTAATCTGCCAGCACCCTATGTCAAAAAATTGAAAACACAAGCAGTGTGAAGAGACCTGAATGTGGCACATGGCAGAGTGTGGCGATAGAGACAGCAGCAATGGGAGGCCGTACAGGGACCCATGAGAGACTCTGGACCTGGCAGCAGCATGAGGAGGCGGTATATAGGGGCCCATGGCAGATTAGGGGCCTGGCAGCAGCTATAGGAGGCCCGTAATCTGCCAGCACCCTATGTCAAAAAATTCAACACACCAGCAGTGTGTGAGGAGACCTGAAAGTGGCACATGGCAGCGTGTGGCGATGGAGACAGCAGCAATGGGAGGCCGTATAGGGACCCATGAGAGACTCTGGACTTGGCAGCAGCATGAGGAGGCGGTATATAGGGGCCCATGGCAGATTAGGGGCCTGGCAGCAGCTATAGGAGGCCCGTAATCTGCCAGCACCCTATGTCAAAAAATTCAACACACCAGCAGTGTGTGAGGAGACCTGAAAGTGGCACATGGCAGAGTGTGGCGATGGAGACAGCAGCAATGGGAGGCCGTACAGGGACCCATGAGAGACTCTGGACTTGGCAGCAGCATGAGGAGGCGGTATATAGGGGCCCATGGCAGATTAGGGGCCTGGCAGCAGCTATAGGAGGCCCATAATCTGCCAGCACCCTATGTCAAAAAATTCAACACACCAGCAGTGTGTGAGGAGACCTCAAAGTGGCACATGTTTGAGGCATGATTCATGGCGGATTTAGTCAGTTGTGTCAGGAACTGGTGGTTTGAAATCCAGACTAATCCACGCCTGATTCATTTTCACAAACGTGAGTCTCTCCACACTTTGGGTGGACAGTCGTGTCCTCCGCGGAGTTACAATACCTCCTGCCGCACTAAACACGCGCTCCGATGCCACGCTACTGGCCGGGCATGACAGCCTTTCAAGGGCAAATTCAGCTAGTTGGGGCCAAAGGTCAAGTTTCGTTGCCCAGTAGTCAAGGGGATTGTCTACCTCGGTTGGCAGGGTGCTGTCCAAGTAGGCCCAAGCCTGTTGTTTGAGGTCCTGCTCCAGGTCCACCTGATGCTGCTGCTGCTGCGGCTGGTTAGTAGTTTCCTCACTGCGCTGGTGAAGAAAGCTACTCATCATCGACTGCAGACTGAGTCAGCCGCTGCTGGTGGAGCTGCCACTGCTCCTACCACCCCACCCCTCCTTTGCTGCCATGGCAGCGGAACGCGAGCGCACAGGGCCCACAGTGTCTGAGGATGGACGTTGGCGCACAAAGGCAGAGACCAACTGACTACATAGGTGGTTTTTATAGTACGTTATTTTGGCCTCCCTCTCAGCAGGTGTGAAAAAGGCCACCATTTTTGAACGGTAGCGAGGGTCCAACAAGGTGGACAGCCAAAAGTCATCCCTCTGTCTGATGGTTCTTATTCGGCTGTCGCTACGCAAGCAACCGAGCATGCTATGGGCCATTTGTGCCAAGGAATGCGAGGGACTCCCTGACTCCATCTCCACAGCATACTGCCACGGTGCGTCTGGGTCCTCTGTCTCCTCCTCCTCTACCAGATGCTCCTGCTCCTCCACTCCTGTCTGCTGAGTGGAAAAACCACCCATTTCACTCAATAATTCCTGAGCACCAATGTCCTCCTCTACCTCCTCCTCTTCTTCCTGTCCTGCCCCCACAGGGTTCATGTGGCGTTGAGATCTGTGCGCCACGTCTACCGCACCCTGACCAGCCATTGTTAACAGCATTTGTTCCAGGACGTGCAACAGAGGAATGACGTCGTTCATCCCATAGTCCTGCCGACTCACGAATAGCGTGGCCTCCTCAAAGGGCCTGAGCAAGCGGCAGGTGTCACGCATGAGCTGCCAATGGCTGACATCGAAGTTACACAGGGGAGTACCTTTATCCGCTTGTAACATCAGGAAATCGGTGATGGCCTTTCGCTGTTCGTAAAGGCGGTCTACCATGTGTAGGGTTGAATTCCACCTTGTTGCAACGTCGCAGATCAGGCGATGCTGTGGAATTCCGTTCTGCCGCTGCAGCTCAAGGAGGGTGTGCTTTGCGGTGTAGGAATGGCTGAAATGCATGCAAGGTTTACGTGACATTTTAAGGATGTCTTGCAGTGGGATGGTGGATTTTAGGAACCGCTTGACAACCAGATTGAACATGTGAGCCATGCATGGCGCATGGCACAACCTTCCTTGACGCAGAGCAGACACCATGTTCTTTCCGTTGTCGGTCAACATGGTTCCGATTTTCAGTTTGCGCGGAGACAGCCATCTGTTGATTTCTCTGTTCATTACACTGAGAAGTTCCTCCCCTGTGTGACTACGTTCGCCTGGACCTGGCAGCAGCATGAGGAGGCGGTATAGGGGCCCATGGCAGATTAGGGGCCTGGCAGCAGCTATGGGAGGCCCGTAATCTGCCAGCACCCTATGTCAAAAAAATTGAACACACCAGCAGTGTGTGAGGAGACCTGAAAGTGGCACATGGCAGAGTGTGGCGATGGAGACAGCAGCAATGGGAGGCCGTACAGGGACCCATGAGAGACTCTGGACTTCGCAGCAGCATGAGGAGGCGGTATAGGGGCCCATGGAAGATTAGGGGCCTGGCAGCAGCTATGGGAGGCCCGTAATCTGCCAGCACCCTATGTCAAAAAAATTGAACACACCAGCAGTGTGTGAGGAGACCTGAAAGTGGCACATGGCAGAGTGTGGCGATGGAGACAGCAGCAATGGGAGGCCGTACAGGGACCCATGAGAGACTCTGGACTTCGCAGCAGCATGAGGAGGCGGTATAGGGGCCCATAACAGATTAGGGGCCTGGCAGCAGCTATGGGAGGCCCATAATCTGCCAGCACCCTATGTCAAAAAAATTGAACACACCAGCAGTGTGTGAGGAGACCTGAAAGTGGCACATGGCATGAGACACTGTGGACTTGGCAGCAGCATGAGGAGGCGGTACAGGGGCCCATGGCAGATTAGGGGCCTGGCAGCAGCTATGGGAGGCCCGTAATCTGCCAGCACCCTATGACAAAAAATGGAACACACCAGCAGTGTGTGAGGAGACCTGAAAGTGGCACATGGCAGAGTGTGGCGATGGAGACAACCCACCGACTGTTTTGCTCGCTGCCAAGCTGCCACCCTCTTCTCCTGATGATGCGGAAGCAATAGCCTGATGACGACGAGGCTGCCAAGTGCGATCAGCCTCATCATCATCAATTAGGGTCTCCGCCTCACTACTAGCCCCCTCGGCTGCGTGTGGGTCAGGAGACAGACCTGTCTCTAGACCGGCTACCGAGCCACTCTCCTCGCCACTACTTCTTCGCCTGGCTGCTGAAGAGGCGGATGTCTCCCCCCGTTCCTGACCGCCCTCTGTTAGCTCTTCCGCACTGTACTGGATGACACCGGGAGCACTGGCCTCTGGCTGCGAATAGTGCTGCCTCGACCCCTTCCTCTGCTGCCACGTCTGCTCGCTCCTAAAACATTGCCTCCTCTGCCACTCCTCTGCATGTTGTCTGACATACTCTTTAATTAAACGATTATGTGTCCCTGAGTAACAATTCTGTGTCCCTGAGTAACAATTCTGTGTCTGTGCGAGTAACAATTCTGTGGCCCTAAGTAACAGTTCTGTGGCCCTCAGTAACAATTCTGTGTCCCTGATTAACGTTTCTGTGGCCCCAAGTAACAGTTCTGTGGCCCTCAGTAACAATTCTGTGTCTGTGCGAGTAACAATTCTGTGTCTGTGCGAGTAACAATTCTGTGGCCCTAAGTAACAGTTCTGTGGCCCTCAGTAACAGTTCTGTGTCCCTGAGTAACAATTCTGTGTCTGTGCGAGTAACAATTCTGTGTCTGTGCGAGTAACAATTCTGTGGCCCTAAGTAACAGTTCTGTGGCCCTCAGTAACAGTTCTGTGTCCCTGAGTAACAATTCTGTGTCTGTGCGAGTAACAATTCTGTGTCTGTGCGAGTAACAATTCTGTGTCTGTGCGAGTAACAATTCTGTGGCCCTAAGTAACGGTTCTGTGGCCCTCAGTAACAGTTCTGTGTCCCTGTGTAACAATTCTGTGTCTGTGCGAGTAACAATTCTGTGGCCCTAAGTAACAGTTCTGTGGCCCTCAGTAACAATTCTGTGTCCCTGATTAACATTTCTGTGGCCCTAAGTAACAGTTCTGTGGCCCTCAGTAACAATTCTGTGTCTGTGCGAGTAACAATTCTGTGTCTGTGCGAGTAACAATTCTGTGGCCCTAACAGTTCTGTGGCCCTCAGTAACAATTCTGTGTCCCTGATTAACGTTTCTGTGGCCCCAAGTAACAGTTCTGTGGCCCTCAGTAACAATTCTGTGTCTGTGCGAGTAACAATTCTGTGTCTGTGCGAGTAACAATTCTGTGGTCCTAAGTAACAGTTCTGTGGCCCTCAGTAACAATTCTGTGTCCCTGATTAACGTTTCTGTGGCCCCAAGTAACAGTTCTGTGGCCCTCAGTAACAATTCTGTGTCTGTGCGAGTAAGAATTCTGTGTCTGTGCGAGTAACAATTCTGTGGCCCTAAGTAACAGTTCTGTGGCCCTCAGTAACAGTTCTGTGTCCCTGAGTAACAATTCTGTGTCTGTGCGAGTAACAATTCTGTGGCCCTAAGTAACAGTTCTGTGGCCCTCAGTAACAATTCTGTGTCCCTGATTAACGTTTCTGTGGCCCCAAGTAACAGTTCTGTGGCCCTCAGTAACAATTCTGTGTCTGTGCGAGTAACAATTCTGTGGCCCTAAGTAACAGTTCTGTGGCCCTCAGTAACAATTCTGTGTCCCTGATTAACGTTTCTGTGGCCCCAAGTAACAGTTCTGTGGCCCTCAGTAACAATTCTGTGTCTGTGCGAGTAACAATTCTGTGTCTGTGCGAGTAACAATTCTGTGGCCCTAACTAACAGTTCTGTGGCCCTAAGTAACAGTTCTGTGTCCCTGAGTAACAATTCTGTGTCTGTGCGAGTAAGAATTCTGTGTCTGTGCGAGCAACAATTCTGTGGCCCTAAGTAACAGTTCTGTGGCCCTCAGTAACAGTTCTGTGTCCCTGAGTAACAATTCTGTGTCTGTGCGAGTAACAATTCTGTGTCTGTGCGAGTAACAATTCTGTGTCTGTGCGAGTAACAATTCTGTGTCTGTGCGAGTAACAATTCTGTGGTCCTAAGTAACGGTTCTGTGGCCCTCAGTAACAGTTCTGTGTCCCTGTGTAACAATTCTGTGTCTGTGCGAGTAACAATTCTGTGGCCCTAAGTAACAGTTCTGTGGCCCTCAGTAACAATTCTGTGTCTGTGCGAGTAACAATTCTGTGTCTGTGCGAGTAACAATTCTGTGGCCCTAAGTAACAGTTCTGTGGCCCTCAGTAACAATTCTGTGTCCCTGATTAACGTTTCTGTGGCCCCAAGTAACAGTTCTGTGGCCCTCAGTAACAATTCTGTGTCTGTGCGAGTAACAATTCTGCGTCTGTGCGATTAACAATTCTGTGGCCCTAACAGTTCTGTGGCCCTCAGTAACAATTCTGTGTCCCTGATTAACGTTTCTGTGGCCCCAAGTAACAGTTCTGTGGCCCTCAGTAACAATTCTGTGTCTGTGCGAGTAACAATTCTGTGTCTGTGCGAGTAACAATTCTGTGGCCCTAACTAACAGTTCTGTGGCCCTAAGTAACAGTTCTGTGTCCCTGAGTAACAATTCTGTGTCTGTGCGAGTAAGAATTCTGTGTCTGTGCGAGCAACAATTCTGTGGCCCTAAGTAACAGTTCTGTGGCCCTCAGTAACAGTTCTGTGTCCCTGAGTAACAATTCTGTGTCTGTGCGAGTAACAATTCTGTGTCTGTGCGAGTAACAATTCTGTGTCTGTGCGAGTAACAATTCTGTGTCTGTGCGAGTAACAATTCTGTGGCCCTAAGTAACGGTTCTGTGGCCCTCAGTAACAGTTCTGTGTCCCTGTGTAACAATTCTGTGTCTGTGCGAGTAACAATTCTGTGGCCCTAAGTAACAGTTCTGTGGCCCTCAGTAACAATTCTGTGTCTGTGCGAGTAACAATTCTGTGTCTGTGCGAGTAACAATTCTGTGGCCCTAAGTAACAGTTCTGTGGCCCTCAGTAACAATTCTGTGTCCCTGATTAACGTTTCTGTGGCCCCAAGTAACAGTTCTGTGGCCCTCAGTAACATTTCTGTGTCTGTGCGAGTAACAATTCTGTGTCTGTGCGAGTAACAATTCTGTGGCCCTAACTAACAGTTCTGTGGCCCTCAGTAACAATTCTGTGTCTGTGCGAGTATCAATTCTGTGTCTGTGCGAGTAACAATTCTGTGTCTGTGCGAGTAACAATTCTGTGGCCCTAAGTAACGGTTCTGTGGCCCTCAGTAACAGTTCTGTGTCCCTGTGTAACAATTCTGTGTCTGTGCGAGTAACAATTCTGTGGCCCTAAGTAACAGTTCTGTGGCCCTCAGTAACAATTCTGTGTCTGTGCGAGTAACAATTCTGTGTCTGTGCGAGTAACAATTCTGTGGCCCTAAGTAACAGTTCTGTGGCCCTCAGTAACAATTCTGTGTCTGTCCCTGAGTAACAATTCTGTGGCCCTAACTAAAGTTTCTGTGGCCCTAAGTAACAATTCTCTGGCACTCAGTAACAATTCTGTCTGTCCCTGAGTAACAATTCTGTGGCCCTAATAACGTTTCTGTGGCCCTAAGTAACAATTATCTGGCACTCAGTAACAATTCTGTCTGTCCCTGAGTAACAATTCTGTGGCCCTAATAACGTTTCTGTGGCCCTAAGTAACAATTCTCTGGCACTCAGTAACAATTCTGTCTGTCCCTGAGTAACAATTCTGTGGCCCTAATAACGTTTCTGTGGCCCTAAGTAACAATTCTCTGGCACTCAGTAACAATTCTGTCTGTCCTTGAGTAACAATTCTGTGGCCCTAATAACGTTTCTGTGGCCCTAAGTAACAATTCTCTGGCACTCAGTAACAATTCTGTCTGTCCCTGAGTATGAATTCTGTGGCCCTAACTAGCGTTTCTTTGTCCCTAAGTAACGATTCTGTGGCCCTAATTAACAATTCTGTGTCCCTGAGTAATAGTTCTCTGTCCCTAAGTATCGTTTCTCTGTCCCCAAGTATCGTTTCTGTGGCCCTAACTCTGTCCCTGTCCCTAATACAGAGCGGTCTGCCTCTGTTCAATGACTGCAGGCAAATGAAGAATTCCAAAATGGCCGCTATTTATAGCTCGACCATTACACAGTGCTAGCTGGCTGGCTGCTGATTGGCTGATGCGATCACATGTCGTTGAGGAATGCATTATGGGTCAGCGCGCCTTGTCTGCGCTCCTTCCCAGACATCCCCGCTCCGTCGCCGCACATGTCAGCCGCCATTTTTGGAAAAATTTCGATTCGAGCGTCCAAATTAGGCTATTTTTCGGATTCCGCGCGAATCGAAATTTTTCCGATATTCGACTCGAATTCCACTTCGGCTACTTCGATTCGCTCATCTCTAGATACAATCATGTAAAAAGCCAACGCACTTCAGCCATCAGGCCTTAATCACGGCTAACAAGTGAATATGACTATTGTAAATAGTACAAACATAATTGTCAATCCCACCTCCCAGAATCACATGACTCCAGGAGGGAGGAATAAATTAAGCAGTATAAAACATGCATACATATACATTTTCTCTATGCAGTGGTCCATATAGGTTTTTCTTCATTCTGATGTCTGTTGCTCTTGCTTTTATAAATTTTATTTTTTATACGTATGCATGTTTTATACTGCATAATTTATTCCTCCATAATTTATTCCTGTATAATTTATTCCTTCACAGAGGCCCTGTTGTGGGTGGAGGCACTGCCAACTTTAATATCAAACCACTCTTCTAATTGGGAAAGGTTCCGGTTCTCTTATTTACCTACAGGTTTACCGCAATATCCTGTTTGGGGAGGGTCAGCTCTCATAATCCCCCCAAAAGAGGGCTACATTACAATTATTCCAGACCATGAAGGAGCTTTTATCTATGTAGAAACTATGACCACTATACAAGTTTCTAGTCCTATCTTGGGGTCGTTTGTTAATTACTGTGCATCCTGGAACCTCAGTAATCAGTATTTTTCCTGCCTACTTGCCTACTCTTCAAGGGAAGAAAAGTATTTCTTAGATTATACTAGTTAAATAGTTTGTTTTGTGTTCTGTGCTGTCCAGTTCCTTTTTTTTATGTATAATATGTCCCCAGGTTCTGGCTTTCTCTTGCAGCATGTTATCAGTCAACAATCATAAAGCACACCTGCAGTCTCTCAAATTCCTGTGAAGCATGTATCCGATCTTGAACCATCTACAGCTATGGTCGGCAACCCGTCGATCGCGATCGTTCTGCATCCCCCCCCTCCGTCACTCTCAGGCATAGCGCAGAGCAGGAGGCAGCATAGTGCTGTATGGAGGGCAAGGTCGGGGGTGGAAGCTGCTCAGTGATTGGTTGCTAGGCTGTTCTAGCAACCAATCAAAAGCTTGGCAGCTGTGTTCTCTTGATCTCCCCTCTGCTCTACACAAGCTGACAGGTAGGCAGTGCTACCTGTGTGTGCGTGATATGAAGGGGACACAGGAGACACTGTGGGGGCGGGGACAAAGGAGACTCTGTGGGAGGGGGGGCTTAAGAGATTCTGAGGGGGGACTTAGGAGACCCTGTGAAAGGGGGGGTTAGGAGACATTGTGGGAGGGGGAACAAAAGAGACTCTGTGGGAGGGAGAACTTAGGAGCCACTGTGGGAGGGGGTATACAGGAGACTCTGTGGGGAACACAGGAGACTCAGCACACTACACAGTGGGGGAGGGTGGTCATGTGCCTGGTTTGGGGGGTAAAGTACACTACGGGGGGGAAGGAAGCAGAGGATATGACAGTGGGGAAGGATGTGGTGTGAAGGGGGCAGAGGACACTGCTTTTGGGGGGTACAGGACACTACTGTGGGTGGAGGAGGGCAAAGGACACAGCATGGGGGGTACAGGACACTGCCGTGGGGGGGGGGCAGAGGACACTACAGTGGGGGGTGATAAAAAAGGGGGCAGAGGACACTGCATTTGGGGATACAGGGCACTACAGTGGGGGGCGATGAAAAGGGGGACTTTGCTTTATTCCATGTTGTTCAGGTAGACCTCAACCTCTGAAAGGTTGCCTACCCCTGATCTACAGCCTCTGACAGTTTTCAGTAGTAGGGGAAAGAAGGTTTTAATTTTTTCCTGGGGAGAGAAAGAGAGAATTTTGTTTGAGGTGAATTTTTTTCTTGTTGCGGTGCAGGGAGGGAGTTGAGAGAGGGAAGGGAGGAATTTTTGCTTGGGGGTTTGTTTGAATGGTTACTGGGGGATTACTCTTAAACTTTGCACCTGGTACACAAGACTGCACTCTGTCCGGTGTGCCAAGCACTCTTGATCACTGCATTCTGTCTACTGCAGTTGTCATGGGCATACAACAAACAGAAAGCCATACAGAGTGCAGTGGTCAGGAGTATGTACCATACATTGTACTTTACATGCACCTGACTGCTGTACTCTGTATATTGTTCTGTATGTTACATATTCCTGGTCACTGTACTCTTTATGTGGTGCTGTATGTTATATACTCCTAATCACTGAACTCTGTACACTCTCCTGTATGTTAAACACTTATGACCATTGCAATCTGTAGGCTATGCTGTAGATTGCATAATCCTGACCACTGCATTCTATATGCTACATATTTTTTTGTCACGGGACAATGAAATATAGCATTTCATATTAATATAATGCATTCCCATTTTCAGTTAGGATATGGAACTTTGGGTATATTGTTTTTATATTATATCTTTATCTCCTGTTGTTTATAAATCTCCATAGCTCAATCTAAAATTTAGGCCTCATGCACACTGGTGAGTTAAAATACTCCTATATACCCCGGAACTTTCTGCCAGAAAATGGCAGAAAACTCAAGTGTAAAATGCTTGCTTTGGTGCGTAATTATGCACGTTTACATACGTATGGCATTGAGAAAAAAAATATTTTACTGGTCAGATTATTAATTTATTCTGGCCACTGGAATAAATTTACACATATTCATGCATTTATGCGTGTTTAGGTGCGTGCGCTCATAAAGTATGTTGATAAGCTCCTCTCCAAACACTGCTTCAAGGCATTTTTTTTAATGTCTCTAAATGGTTGCTCTTAAAATACTGATCTAAACATTTAATGTGCATGGCCACATAGGCTGACATAGAATGTATTAAGAAACATAAAGAATATGCTGTACACCTGTAAAAGTGGGGTTTTTTTAAGCTAGCATGCATGAAGCCTTTTAATTAAGTGAATAAGTCAAAGTGAATAATGATGAATAATCATCTTGATTCACTGCCCCATCTTCTGGATGGCTCTGTTATAGGATTTTAATTAGAGAAAGAGTGCCTTAAAGAAGATACCTGCTGCTCTTCTCTCTCTTTAGAAAACTCATAGTGCACTGAAAATATTGTTTAATACATCATTTAAAAAAAAACAAAGATTGCATGCATTTAGTAAAAAAAAAATATAAAACATTTTAAAATCCTATCAACATTAACCAATAAAAATAAACACTATTGACCCCATACCATTACATATTTTTGCTAAAAATAATAACATTTATTCTGTAAATGCAAGACAAGACATTTTGTAGATTAAAATTACATCTGATGTTAACAATCACCTAGTATTTTCTAGACTACCAAAATCTTAGTGCCCCATTTAACACAGTGAGCAGATATTCCACTTGGCTACACACCCCAACACTCACTTTTCACTGACAGTTGACAACATACTTAGCACAACAGGGAGAGCTCTATGATTGGAGGAAAGCTGACCATATGACTATGACAGGTGACTGTCAGGGCTGTCCTTCATCTTTTTTTATTTTTAAACTGCCATTCTTTTTTATAAAACTCTGTCATCTTTAGACATCGGTGAAGCTGGCAGAGCATTAAGCACATCTATAAAGAACATTGCTGTGCGTTATAAATATGCAGCATGGCTTCATTTAAAATCAGGCCCTGGTTGTCACCTCCCTCTAACTATGGCAACTGGGGGGGCATTCTGCACACTGTTTATTTACAGAATGTACCAGGAATATAATGTCCTGATCGTGTGATTGGCTCACTGCTTTTCCCAGTGGTTTTTCTCTAAACACTGGGATTGATTGTGTGATTATAACAGACAGTGCCTCCCACATGGCATGCAAGAAATAGAAAGTAAATCATAGGCATATGTCAGTAGTCACGGTGCAGACAGTGGCAAAGGTCTGCAAGGAAGTGTGCTTAATTATTACATATTACTGCAATATATGTTGGAGAGCTTTGTTTTTCAGAACTAAAATGTAGTATCTGAAAAACAAGATCCCCGCCAAGCATGTAATAGATAAGTTACACCAAATTACAAGAATCAGTAGGGTTTAAATAAAAGCAAGGATATAATATAGATGGTGGCAGGCACAGTCCTTTTTGTGTTATTACCTTATTATTAGCTCCCTGTTTTGGAAATAAGAAGCTATAACTGTATTTCTGCAGATTTACGCAGGTAACAGAATTTAATGCAGTGCAGCTACAGCAAACAAAAAAATACTCCCTTTTAATATAATGGTTTTCAGACAAAGAAAATAGCATTATTCTTTTATGAGTTTATTCACAAAAGTCTAATTCTCTTTATTTTGTTTTCTCCCAGTCTTACCACAGTTCCAGATCAATTATTATTATTATTTATCATGAAAGTAATGCTTATTTGCTTACTCAGTACTTGAAATTATGGATGTGCACAGAGAATGTGTTATAGAGTATGTCTTTTCTATTTTCCTCTCGTGTCTAGATCTTACCTCCCCAAAATGTTCAACGGGGAGGCTAGTTCCTCAGCCAGGAATGTTATCCGCAGCTCCAGCATCAGTGGAGAAATGTACAACCTAGAAAAAGGCAACTCAGGAACTCCAGAAGTGGCTGGCGGTACCACGACCAAGAAGAGGCGATCCAGTCTTGGAGCCAAGATGGTGGCTATTGTGGGGCTGTCACAGTGGAGTAAGAGCACCCTACAACTAAACCAACCAGGTTAGTCATCTCTGTTTTCTATTATCATCAAATAAGGTAAAATATTTTAGAGGGAAACTGCTTTTAAATTGTATGTACATTTTTAAGCCGAGTTTTTGTGAATGCATATATGGTAGTGACCCTATTTTTGATTAATTAATTATGAAGGTCGTGCCTCCTTCTTAGTAATGCTGCATAGGAATCGGACCTTACCATTCCTGTCTTTTACTTCAATCCTATCAGTCTGCTTAGGTTAACTGAAAATTAGAGGTTTTTTTGTAGCATGCTGACTTTAGTTCAATAGTGTTTCAGCAGGGATGTTTGCTATATGTTCCTTAAGTACAGAAGGACCTATGTAACCAACCAAAATCTGCTGACAAGTATAAAGTGGAGGCACCTGTTTTTTCTCTCAGTTTAAAGGTGAACTTGAGTTGGAGCCCTGGCGGAGCTCTGTGGTGCATCTGTATACGTGCCAAGTTGTGCTCATGCATGTGCAAGAGAAGAGGCACTAGACCTCCTTTACTGCACCATCTTCACACGTATGTGCATGGAAACCCATGTGTGCACAGATGTGCTGAAGATCTCTAAATATTTAAACCACTCCTCCTTACAAAGCTGTTAAATTATTTGATACAGTATATCTAGGGTTTCTTGAGTGCACAGCTGTCTTCAGTCAAGCCACAGTTAGCTTGAGGTCTGAACTCTACCTTGGCCATTCCATTATATACATTTTTTTATTTAAGCCATTGTGTTGTTGTTGCTTTGCTTCTTTTTTTTGGTTCACTGCCTTGGTATAGCGCAAACGTCTGTTAAGCTTCAGTTCATAGGCTGATATCCAGACTTTTTTCTGCAAAAATTCTTTATGCACCTTTGAATTCATAGTTTGCTCTATACTAGCAAGCAGTCCAGGCCCTAAGGCACCAAGACATCTCCAATCCACAATGCTTCCTGAACTATTATTCATGGTCGCAGTCAGTGTTGATATGTTGAAGTGCACTGGTTTTTTTATCAAATATTGTTTTGTTGCAAGTTTCTGACAAATGTTTCAAGTTGTATCTTACTTTTCCATGTGGTATTGCATTAGAAGCTTTGTGGAACAATGAGGTGGTCTGTAGCAAACTTGATATGTGTGATATTGAATTTTGAGGATCTGTATGCCCTTTGATTTTTAGACAAATTGTCTTATCATGGACTAATGAACACCTGGTGGTCTACTTCTTCAGCTGAAAACGCTTAAAAAAGTGTGAAATGTGTAATTTCTGGATTGAAATTTGTGTGAATCTTGTGTCATTTTTTTAAATAAAAAGACCCACTAGACTTTTAGTTTGTAGACATCTTTATAATTATTAATGTCATGGGTCATTCTTGAGAAGAGTGGACTCTTTTTGGAAACTAAGCTTTATGGACAAAATATGTATATATATAATATATATATTCAGCCCACACCTTTAACCTTATCACTATTGATTGGATTGCAATACAATTTCTTTGTTCCTTTGTTCTCAGCAGTGAGAATGTCATGTTCTTAGAGGCTCTTAGAATCCCACATCCACCAAGAGTGTCTCTGAAGAGACCACCCACTCGTTACAATAGACTATTAAGAAACCCCTGACATTACACACTTTCAGAAATAAATTGCAAGTCTACATGTCTTGTACAGTCTTCTGTAACTCCCCTATATACACACATATATATACTGTACATGCCACTTTTCTTCTTAATATCTTCAGGATTCTTGATTCTTCTACCATACATACTTTACAAGATCTATTGGGTAATGACATTCCTTTACTCAGGGGCGCTTGATTCTTTTTGCTGCATGAGTCATAGTGTGAAATGGCGCTTCGTCCAGCAAGATTATAGCCGTGCAAATTGTTAATTCCAGACAAACAGCTTCTTCACATATATGTTTGTTTACTTTAATAATATGACCAAGGATCTCTCAAAATGACAGCCTGTGAGACCAATTTACACATACCATTAGTCAGTAATCCAGCAAAAAAACAAAAAACAAAATATAGGTAGATAGTTAGGACTGCACGTATTGAAACCATTACATTCCTGTGAAAAGCTTAGCTAACATAATGAGATGTATTGCCAGGATATATCCTTTGGTGAATCTAGCAAACAGCATAGGATTCATTTACTGAAAAATCGTATTAGCAAAAAACAAGCTACCAGGTTTTTCCACTGAATTCTGTTTCAAGACCTGCAGCTTGCATAGGTGTTATACTACTGTGTTAGGTACTACTGGAGTAGAAAATGAACGTTGAGGTTCCTCCAAAGTCTGATCACCAGCAGCACCTGGAATGACATTGTTAAGCGCAGGTCTGAAGAAGCACTTTCCCTTAAAGGGCAAATGAATCAGATGTTCCTTGGGGGTATCCTTAATGTTCCAGGCAAGCAGCCAAAGTGGCCAGACATAACCCCTATGCGGGGATACAAGATTAGTTGCTTGTAAGAGGCCATAACAGCTGAAATGCAGAGTTCCAGATATGTGTTGCAAAAGCTCCAGGACATGAGGGTTTGTCCTTGTCACAGAAGGGTCCACATTTTCTCAAAAGAGACATGGTTTTACAAATAAAGTCACCACCAACAGAGAAAAGATAGTCAATACAGTAAGTTTAAACTGAGACCTAATTAGGGAGTTCACTGTGAAATCCCTAAGAGTGAGAACATTATCAACCTATATTTGGTGTGTCGAAGTGTATTAATTAAATAATATCTATGGTTTACTTTATTTGTGATTGAGGAAAAAATAAAATTTAAAAAAAAAAAGAATAAAAGGGCTATCCCAAAATTAGATATTTTCTCAGCAGAGCTGAGGAAAAGGCATCAAACCTCCTAGATGTTAGGAGTATGAGAGACGCTGTAATAATATCTACCTCTCTTTCAGCTTCCATCCCATCCTTGGGCAGAGCATTGGCCAATTAAGCCCACTTGTACTCTGAGACAGTGCAGCCCTAGAATTCTAGAATATATCTTTCCAGGCTGCAAGTTTGGTTCTCAGAGACACTCAGTATGAAAAATGGACATTGAAGAGATTTATCCTGGAGATATTTAGTGGAAAGTCATGTATTTTCTTATATACCTGTCATACTTACTGCAATTTTTTGCTGTTTTTTGAGTTATACCATATAGGTTTTATTGTGATGAGATTATCCTATCTGGAGAGCCACCCTTCATGTTGAGCTAACTACTCCTGTTGTCAGTTATATGTGTGTAAAGCTGTCATTAGATTGAGATTCTGGAAGCCTCCTCGCAAGCCATCACTATTCCACAGTCACCTCCACCAGCACTGGTACAATGCATGCTCTGATAGTTTCAACAATGGGATTAGAGAGAACTATACCACATTCATTGTTCTTTACAGATCTGTCATTTGCATAAATGCTAGAAACTGCTGATTTTTAGCAACAAAGTGAATTCTATATGTTACAGTGGGTTTGTTATGCACACCATACATTTTACATGTGCTATACATATAAGTGGGATGCAATGAAAACATATACCAGAAACATAATTATAGTTCCCTGCCTGGAAGTTCAGATTTGTCAACTAAATAAAAAATATCCAGCAAAGATTGTGGCCTACAGCTTAAGAGAAGCAGTCTATTCAGGCAGACACATATCTTCTCTCCGCAGCAATATATCTTACAAAAATCAACAGCACAGTAGGATTTTTCTTAATGGGATTCATGCTACAAGCATTATGTAGTGTCACATATGGTATAATGGATTAACATACTGTACAGTGACCCAGGACCTATCAATAATAGTCAATACAAATGCTAAAATCTCTGCTTGGTGCAATCTAGAGCAGTGGTTGCAGGTAATAGCAATGTGCAGATCAATTACTGACAGTGGTTGGCTTCCTGGTGAGCCACATTTCAAACTAATTCAAACTTTAAATTAAACAATTTGTTAGCATTTGTTGTTCGAAATTGTCTTCTCCCCTGAATTAGTATATTATTCTATTTTGTTACCTCAAGCAGAGTTCCCAAAGTCAACTTATAAGTTTACTGATTACCTGTGTCTTTCACTGGTAGCATTTTACATTTTGTATTATAATAAAAAAGAATTGGATTTTCAGGGCTTAAAGGAGAAGTATGACCAAAGCCATTTCAACCCTACTTCTATGGATCATAGAAGTGCACTTAACTCTGCTCTCCTGTGATCCGTATTCAGCTGACAGTAGGCTAAAGTCACTGAGCTAGCCCAGACTCTGGAGAGATACCAACTTTAAAGTTGGGATTCATCCAGATTCCTGACTGGCAGCTGGCAACTGGCTCAGACTGAGATCCTGAACCAGCCACTCCCACCCCCTCCACAGGCTGGCACTCCAGTGAGTGCTGGAAGGGCAGAGCAGAGAGCCGGTGACTAACAGTCACTGCCTTTGTAAGGCTTTTTTTCTTGTTATTTTCACCTGCTAATCCTGCCTGTAATACACTCCCTGGAAAACTGATAACACTGTTAAAGATTTCTAAGGGCTTCAGATTACCTCACTTTCTGATCACTATACTTACTTTATGCCACATACATTTTGCCACTTGTTGACTCACTCCAGTCACACTTCATATTCATGCCAGCCATAGTTCTTAAACAATCTACTCAGTCATTTGCAGAGGGTCCTCTTCCAGGCTCAGTAAGAGCTGTCAAACACTTGAAAAATCTGTCAGGAAACCCTCTAAATCCATCCACTGAATCTATGTAGCTCCTAAGTCTCTATAAAATAACTTTTGAAAGCTAGACTGACCACACTGAAGAAAGACAAAACATGGCCATGCAACACAAAGTGGTGCACTTTTACAGTAATCCAGGATGTGACAGTACATTCCCAGTAAGCAAGCATTGGTTTGGTGAATTATACTATTTAGCTTGGCCAAATTGGCAAAACATATGAGAGGAAGAAGCTCAGTGCTTAAGCTGGTTACATTGACGCATCTGACAGCTGTAATTATGGGCAAACAGACAGCTATCCTTTCTCTACTAACGTTTTGATTCTGATGATCCTATCAATATCAATTTGCTTTTCTCTCTTTTCTGGAAAATTAGTAAATAATATTTTGCACTACTTTTGCAGGAGCTGCTGGATAGTATGGGTTCTCTCTTCTTTGCCTCAACCTCCTCAGTGATTTCAGCCCCTTTGACATACTAGGTTAGGTAAACAAAGCTTGCAATAACACAGAAAACACTGAATGCAATACCAGGTACACAATAATGAGGCCGGGTCAGGAAACAGTAACCAAACAAATTAGTAAAGGCAAGTCTCAATATATTGTCACACAATATGATTGGTAATGATAAAGGCAAGAAAGTGGAATAGTGATAGTAATAGTAACTCAACATACAGTATGATCAGTAATCAGCAGCAGATAGACAACACTATGCACTAGAATCAACATAAACAGCAGCAAGATCACAGTAAGTGCAGCAATGGACAGTAATACAGATAGTTTTAAATGGCTTTATATGGGGCAGTCCTTTACTGTGTTCTTCTGCTGGCTAGTGTTGGGACCCGTAAGCAGTGTTGGTGAACAAGCATACAACATAGGTGCTTGCAGTAAGTGTTCTGCTTCCAGTGACCCAATATCTGCTATCAGTGTGGAAGTATTGGGCATAGCACCCTCTCATCAGTCCTTGTGGTATGGCTGTAGACTCCTTCTGAAGGAAAGGGGCCCCTTTGCCTCTGTGTAGATGGCTCCGGTGATCATAAATGATGGAGGAGAGAGCGAGAGATCGCGCTAGACTTCCTACAGTGAGGGTGAGATTTATTTGATCACAGTGGTCCATGCAGCTTCACTCTGGTGTCAGCACTATCAGACTTCAAGCTCTGGTCCCCGCCAGTCTGCTCTCCTACAGAAATATGTGCACACAGGTCAACGTGCTCACAAGGATTCCTAAACTGCCAAGGGGAACTGTAGTGTAGTCCCATTCTATGGTTGATGTCTCAGACTTCAATTCCCATGATCCTCAACATTCTTTATAGAAGTTCATAGGCTTTCCGGGCTATAGCACTCTCCCTGCTGACTGGAGAGGATAGTGCAACACAACATCAGCATAGCAAGAAACATTGATAGTAAAACTGACTGTAAAGGTGACAATATCTCCTTCTCAATGTTTCTGTAGTCCAACACTTGGCTACAATTATACACTAAATATATTACTATTCCTTCACATACTTTCAGGCTATCCAGCAAAAACCTAACTGAAGTGTTTTAACTGCACAGGCTACAACAGGTTTTTGTTGCAAATACATGTGGAAATCACACCACCACATCAAAAAACCTCTGATAAATGTGGCCCCTAACACTAAACTATTGGTTTTCCCAACTATGGGACATATATTGCAGTGCACACAGAGGAAAGGCTCATTAGGAAGCAGTACTTTCATTTTTAAAGGTACAGGAACACACCAGACTCACAGTGTGTGTCTGCACCAAATCCAGCAAAAAGTACCAATGGCAGCTACTCTGATCATGTCTCATAGTTGGAGACATTTGTATTATTTTGCCCTGCCCATGTGCACCTTTCTCTTTTGTGCTAGTTTCAAACCGATCAGGGTGGCTGCCATTGTTGCTTTATACATAAATTTATGCACGGCATTCTATAATTTGTCAGTTTGTGAACTTGTATCTGTATAACTGAAAATGATATAACTACTGTATTTTTAACTATTTCTGTATATATTTTTGCATGTTGAAAAAAACTAATATTCAAAGGCAAAGCACACACACACTAGCACTAACACTACAGTTATAACATTAGGTTGCATAATTATCATCAAGCAAAATGAACAACAATAAACTACCTGGTTAAAGAAAACCCATCAGCCTCTAGAAAATTAAAAAAAAAACCTCCAAGTGGGTATTTTGTGGTGCTTGCTAATACCTACATTATTCAAGAAAGTTACTCTGTGCTCCTCTTTCTCTATCACTAAGTGCTTTGATTTATTTTAGCAAAAGCCAAACTCCATTTACTGTTCCATCCAGTAAGAGCACCTCAGTGATCAATAAGGGCGCTGTCATTGTATAGTGAGATGTCACTTACGCAGAGCTTATAGTGTAAGACCATCAGGTCAGAGAAGTCAAGATTTTTAGTTACAAAGTGAATACCTTAGATCAGAAGGCAAAACAACACAGGCTTTTCTGATTAATAAGGTAAGAACAGCACAAGGTGCCAGTCCATATGCACACCTAGTTTTTTAAAGTTAAGAAGGCTGACAAGTTCACTGGGGACACCTCCAAACGCATAGGTAAATTTGTAAAGAGCCATATAATCATTTTATAGATTGATCCAATGAAATAGGGAGGAAATTTGTGGTGAAATCCAATTAAACAAAGGTTTTCAAGAGAACAGGCACATTCTGTGAATGAAGCAAGGAGGACAAGACCCACTATCCCTAAGTAGTACAAGCATGCCGGTCTTGGAGTTGGTATGTCCAGTCTGATAGGAAAAATAGAGAACATTGTTGATTTGATACTTGCTGCTAATTGATAGTTGAGCTTTAGAATAAAATCGTTAAGCATGATAAAAAAAATCTTAGATAATCACTTTATTTCACATTATAAGACCAAAAATAAATGAAGCAATGTTATCCCAGACCTGGAGGATGGTAAGTGGGAGGAAGCCACAGATATTCCTCCATAGCTATTGCTAGAGACAGTCTGTTAAAAATTAAATGTAATATACCCCTGTCAAGACAGTAGTCATTTAGCTGTCTTTCACTGTCGTCATCATCAGCATACAAAACCTTTTTATTCTCAAACACTTCACCGCATGTAATATATTTCCCGATTAATGTCATCCTCAATTTAGCATTTTTTTCTTATCAGCCCACTGCTAGCAAGTGGCATCACAGAGAGTTGTAGGACTAATCTATAAAAATTAGAGCAATGAAAATGAACAAAAATTGATCCACTGTCCATAGCAAGCATATAGATTTACAGCCTTGCCCTAAAAAAGAGATCCTATTCTTAACTAAGTGCTTACTCAGTAGGGCAGCAACCCATAGCAACCAATCAGAAGCTGTGTTTTGTTTCTCTGACTTCAGAAGAGTGAATTCTGGCTGGTTGCTACAGATTATTGCTTGTTAATTTTTGGAGTAAAAAAAACCTAATTGGTTGTTGTGGGTACTTTTGCTTCATCTGATTTGCCAAAGGAAGTGTGATATTTTATATATACACTTTCTATTATTCTGGTGACAGATCATGGGCTCTCTAGGGTTATTAAAAGATTTTAATTATACAATGAAAAAATTCACAATGAACAGAGAGAAGCAGGCAATAATTACTGTCAAAGTCCATAGAGAAGCTCACACCTCTAGGTAACCAGTCTGATGGGAACTCCTAGCTTTTGCCCCTCCTTTGGCAAATTAATAGACTGCTATATTCTACTATTTACATATTCAATTAGGAAGTATTTGCCTGCTCTTCCACTTCGGAATTTGAGGGATGTGCAGAACAAATTACAATAGGCAGCCAAAATGAAAAGCAGCTTAGTTCTAAATATATTTTGGGGTTATGTTAATATGGGCTATAGCCTTCATGATATGTGTGTGTGAACAGAGAACAACATACATGTAATTGTGTCACTGGCATAGAACAGTTTTCAAAATCCCTATATTTAATTTTTTTTTTGGCTAATTACATCTTGCTGTTGATGTGGATTACTTAGATATTATTGAACAATTTGTTAAATGAGCACAGCTACCTGCTCTCTTTCTGCTTAGATAGTGGCCAAGCTCTGCTGCCAAGATAATGAAAGATCAGAAAGCAAGGCCAGATGTAATATTTACTTTAGGTGTTATTAAAGCTACACTCCACTCTTAGATGAAAGTTAGCATTAAAAGGCACACAGGGAGCATACTCTACCTGTTTAGGATTTTACTTTTTCATCCAGCCATAGCTAAAGTGACGAAAAACACCCATCTCCGCCATAAATTTTTGCTGTCTTCTACATATACAAAGCCAAATTTAGCAACGTGTCGGTAATACACGTTTCTAACACTCACTGTATTGTTCTAAGCTTCTTGTAAGTTTAATCTGAGAAAAAGCACATAAGAAGGAAACAAGGCAGTGCAGGCTTTATGAAAAAGACCCCGCACCCAACATGTAAGAAACTTTCTGAAATCGGCTTAAATTTGATTATATGACATTTAGATTAAGTTATATTGAATGGACTTTACAAAACATAAATATACAGTGCTTATTACCCAAATGTGATAAATACCAATATAAATGAATAAAAAAAGCAAACATAAAAGCATCATAAATGATTATTAATTAAGCACAATATAAATCTGTGATTCCACACTCCCAGTGTCTGCCTATACTGTCATGTACCAGTCCACAATTATTTTTAAATAAACCATAGAAATGTCAAAGGTTGTCACATATATTCCAAAGGTGTGTATACCTCATGTCCTCCACCAGCCACTCAATACGGCTTACCAAAAGAGATGTAGCTCTCACATAAGAAGTCAGAATGCGCTTGTTGAAGCCACAGGCATAATGGGGCTTAACTGTATTATTTTGCTTTAATTTCCAACGCCAACATAACATGAAGAGAATAAAAAAGAGCAGAACCGCTCCCAATAGTGCTAATCCAGATACAATGTTTATTAAAAACAGTTAAAAACACCCACATCAGTGATCAGTAACAGAGTTCCATACAAAACTACAAATCCCAGAATCCTTGGGAATGGATTGCGCATTTACATGGCTTCCGACTCATATTTGACGAAACATGTTGTGCAGAGTCAGAAGCTGTGATATTATTGTGCATGCACAACCCATTCCCGAGGATTCTGGTATTTGAAGTTTTGTGTGGAACGCTGTTACTGATCACTGATGTGAGTGTTTTAACTGTTTTTTAAAAAAAACATTGTATCTGGATTTACACAAATGGGAGCGGTCCTGCTTCTTTTTTATGCTCTGCATTTTATTTTGGCCTTGGAGATGAAAGCAGGACTGTAATACAGTCAAGCCTCGTTATGCCTGTGGTTCCAACAAGCACATACTGACTTCTCATGTAAGAGTCACATGTCTTTTGGTAAGCCTTATTGAGTGGCTGGTAGTGGACGCAAGGTGTACACACTTTTGGATCACTGAAAAAAATATATGTAAGAACTTCTGACATTCCTATGGCTCATTTAAAAAATATTGCGGACTGCTGCAGGACACTATAAGCAGATGCTAGAAGTTTGTAATCACAGATTTATATTGTATCTATTTAATAATCATTTACTACATTTTTTATTTGCTTATTTATTCACTTATATTGGTATTTGTCACATTTGAGTAATAAGCACTGCACTTTTATGATTTGTAATAGTTGTATATAGTTTATCCTATATATATAGTGCTGGTGGCTTTTTTTTTTACACTATTCTTTTTACTTTTAGCGCAGTGCTTAAATTAATGAGTTTTGTATGTGATATTGAATGGACTTACTCAGTGTTATTCGCTTTACTGTGTAAATTTTATGTAAGCATGGCCAAACAAACCTAAATAACTACATGCAACAAGGGAGAACAATCAGTAAATGGTGAATACTATCCAGGATGCACTGCAAATGTGCTTGGTACAGAAATATGATTTTCCCATTGATCTGTGTAGTCAAGCTGGAGTTGTGCTTTTAAAAACTCTCTCCTGGACACTGAGAGATAGAGAATAATTTTTTAGGCTAGAAGTACACAAGTGCCCATTGTAGTTCACTGGTTTGGCCATGAGCTATAACCATAGCTAGTTATGACCATAGGTTTATGGACCATTTGAATCGAATGGGCAGTGTAGTTACCTAGATAGCCACTAAAGGTTTTCACAGTAGTTTTGTAGTGTGACTCTAGGAAGTGCCAGCCCTGCCCCTGCAAGTGTGATCAGAGTCAGCCAGGGTCATCCAGGCCATAGCCAAGATGTAGTTCCTGAGGCTCTGTTTTACTCATATCCCTTTTGCGTTGGACATTTAAATCTGGCAACCCCCATTCAAGGTGTGGTTCCTCACCTCAGCTCCCCTCCCAGCCACATTTTCTTTGTAACCTTAAAGTATAACTGAAGACAAAACTTTTATTTTGTTTTGGATATAGTGAACATCAAGTAGAATACCTGTCATGTTTTTATTGCTGTCTGTGCCCCCATTATGGAGATTCACTGTCTCTGTTTGTCCTGATTATCATTATCATTGAATGTTAAAGTAAAAGAAATTCCCAAATTTTAGGTTTTCCCCAGAAAAATAATAGAGGGGAAATCTTCCAATGGGGACGCTAGTTCAGGTGACCTGGAGGGCCCCAAGGGATTCCCTTAATTTGTAGGGGTTTCCTCTCACATCCTGTTTTGACTAAAGGACAGGAATGAAGAGAAATCTCTCCAATGGGACACAGATGTAAAAAAAACCTGACAGAGTTTATAATTCTCCCTTTATCCAAAATTAAAAAAGAAAAATGTTTTGCCTATAGTTCTACTTTAAGGAATATGCCCTAACCACTGGAATGACTGAAAGATGTACTGTATACATGTAATTTTTGGCATTTAGTAAATAGTTAAAGGTTTTCACTGTGTGAACAGTTCTTTGTCCTAAACCTTAAGCTGGGTATGTAGTTTGAACATGGTGCTGGGTGAGGCTTGCTATTGTGGTCCATTGTCATAAGGCCTGAAACAGGTATGGGATGGATTACGTGGGGGTGCTGGTTAGGCCAGGTCAGGAGTCTCCAAGAGCTTGTAGAATGGCAGGATATAGTGTGTACCCTGGGGGGGGGGGGGTCCCATGCCCTTAACACCCTGGTGAGCCTAGGGAATCAAGCCTGTTTGGGTAGGAATGGGTTAAAGAGAGTGAGGGCCTCCCCACCACATGGATAGCTGTACACGTGGAGGGTATGCAGCCTAGCACACACCTATCATTATATTACAGTACTTTTACATTGCAGGTAATACAACACTCATATTATGCATTGCTTTACCATTTACTTGGCATGGAATTCAACTCAAAGCTTAACTGAACTATCATTTTAAATTAGTTAAATGCTTCCCAAATGCATCAAAACAAAAGGTATGCAGAGTCTTACAGTCTGTTTTCTTAAACAAAAACAGCCACAGCCTGAGTAGTAAAGTCTATCTCCTGCCAGCATGCTGCAAAGAAAGAACCCTGCTGTCTGTGGGAAAGCAGTGATCTCTCTGTGGAGGTCCAATGCCCCCTAGTGAGTCAGAACTATAACTCGACAATCTGCAGTGAACAAGAGCTTATGGATTGTAGAGCTAAATATTTGACTGGTTGGAGAGTGCATTGGACAAGAGTTACACTCTGCAGCTGCTGGCAGGAGGCAGGCTTATTTTTTTGAGTCTGTGGTTGTTTAAGAAGGACAATAAATTGTAAGGGCTGGTTTCCACGAGTGTTGTCCTCTGAAAACCGATCTTGGGTGGATTGCTCTTGAAAGGGTGTTTGACAGGGTGTTATGTCACCTGTTCACTGTCTGTTTTAACCCCAAAAAGCCTGCACTGTTACCGCATGTGGTTGCATAGTGGTTGCGGCATGGCCTCATTTACTCAAATTGGTCAAATTTGGTGGGTTGTACTGTCCGCTGAGCACGACGAAGGGGATATACATATATATTGTGACTGTACAATATATACTGTATGCAAAGAGCTGTGTAAAACTGACAGCACTATATAAGTACCTGTAATAAAATGAAAAAAAAAAATAACAATTTGCAAATCCACTGCATTTGTATGCAACATGTAACTATGCAAAGAACCCATAAATAAACTTAGGCTTTAAAATAATTACTTTGCTGCTATGGTTGTAAAAGTTATTGATTTCATCAGTGGCCTTGTTATAAAGGAGTCATTTTTATCATGCTAATGCTGATATATTATACTGTTTGGTCTCTTGTGCTCTGGTGCCTCAGTAAAGTGTAGCTGTAGCGTTCTCGTAATTAGGTTTACTTTAAGAAATGACACTGATTGTAAACATGCTTGTAAGCTTTGCTAGTATTTGAGGAAAGTACTCAGTTTTCTGCAAACAACGATGTGATGTAACAGCAGAAATTAGGCAAGCAATAACATGTTTATGGTGAGGCTTTCAGAAGATAAAATGGCTCATCAGAGATTCAGCACCATGGATAGAACTCACACCAAATAGACACAAGCTTCATTGTACAGTAGATGAGCACTCATTTTATTCTGTAGAATAGATGTTGTCCACAATGTAAATACACAGTAATGGAAAAACATTCTAGAATATGTAGGCATAGCTATAAAATTTTAAAAAGGTATTCAGAGATGCTGGGATTTAGTTATGTAAGGTACTTTTATTGTACTGAGCCCTATGACCACAAATATTTATAGCCACACAGTTTCATATACACAGAAAATGTAAATGGCATATTATACACATGGTTAAATTTTAATTTCCTAATATTTTTTTCTCTGGGAAAAAATAAAAAACAAACTGCCTGTAAAAGATCTTTGCTTCTTCCCACACGTTTGATTTTGAATATTTTGTTATATTGGTTAGAAGAAGTGCGTTTCGTTACGATACATTTTTTAGGATGAAAATTTAATTATCAGAGATTCCGATGTTTCTGAAACTCTGAATGGACATAGTAATGAATGTCGACGAATCCGCAAAAAAAGTTGTAACGAAATTAACAAATGCATTTGTTTCATACGGATGACATCACATGAGGTTCGGGCCCATGGAACAATGAATTCAGTTTTTGAATTTGTTCGATATTTCAGATTTGGATAATGAATGGGTCCGAATTTTGCTCAGTTTGTTCATTCAGATGCACATGGCGCCAGTTGATGATGATGACCAATCAGTTTATGCCATTTCTCTTGGTGGGCTGGACTAGTGTCTGAAAATGTTTGAAATCCATTTGATTTGATAATATATAGAATATACAGCAATCTTCCAGAAAATGTGCAACATTCTTTGAATCACCCCGAACAAAGAATATACAAAATGAATGCCGAAGATATGAAACAAATCCGGAAAACAAATCAGCTCAACATAACAAATATGACGAAACGTCTTTGAACCATAAGCCCAAGAGGCCTTATGGTATTAAACCCAAAAGCAAACATTTATGATATTGCAGCTTACCAATTCTTGTATGTGATGGCTGTATTAGTTTTCTTTTTTTTTAGGCTTTCTTTCTTCTATTTTTATTTGGTGATTCAGCCGGCAAGTCTGTTGTTTTTCAGGAGCACGAATCTATAGGTTTACATGGATGAGACAAATCACTTAACACTAGCAGAGGTGATTAAAATAATCAGCCTTTATTTATTCATGTAAAACTGTCATCCCAAAAGGAAAAAAGTTGTTTGCTGTTACTAATTATAAAGTGTGAACTGGAGTTTGGCTTCAATTTTATTAGTGCATTTAAATCTGCTAATACGTTTAACACCCCCACCTATCCAGACTGACTATGCTGCTGTCTGCTGTGCCTCATGTGCTCATTCATCCAGAGTGGTGTCTAACTAATACTGGAAGTGTGTAAGTGTGTTATTGGACAGATCACCAGGTGAAAAAAAGAGGGGAAAAAACAAAGAAAATAAATCTAATGCAGCCACTATGTCTAATGATTTGTAAGCTGGTAATAATACATTTTTGGTTTTGGGTTTAATACCACTTTAAAGGTGAAATTCAGGTAAGGATATTGTGGCATAGTCACATTAGTCCAGCTTGGCCCAAGGTACAGTATCTCCCAGAAGTGAGTACACCCCTCACATTTTTGTAAATATTTCATTATGTCTTTTCATGTGACAACACTGAAGAAGTGACACTTTGCTACAATGTAAAGTAGTGAGTGTACAGCTTGTGTAAATTTGCTGTCCCCTCAAAATAGCTCAACACACAGCCATTAATGTCTAAACCGCTGGCAACAAAAGTGAGTACACCCCTAAGTGAAAATGTCCAAATTGGGCCCAAAGTGTCAATATTTTGTGTGGCCACCATTATTTTCCAGCACTGCTTTAACCCTATTGAGCATGGCGTTCACCAGAGCTTCACTGGTTGCCACTGGGGTCCTCGTCCACTCCTCCATGATGACATCACGGAGCTGGTGAATGTTAGAGATCTTGCGCTCCTCCACCTTCCATTTGAGGATGCCCCACAGATGCTCAATAGGGTTTAGTCTGGAGACATGCTTGGCCAGTCCATCACCTTTACTCTCAGCTTCTTTAGCAAGGCAGCGGTCATCTTGGAGGTGTGTTTGGGGTCATTATCATGTTGGAATACTGCCCTGCAGCCCAGTCTTTGAAGGGAGGGGATCATGTTTGCTTCATTAAGTCACAGTACATGTTGGCATTCATGGTTCCCTCAATGAACTGTAGCTCCCCAGTGCCGGAAGCACTCATGCAGCCCCAGACCATGACACTCCCACCACAATGCTTGACTGTAGGCAAGACACACTTGTCTTTGTACTATTCACCTGGTTGCCACCACACACGCCTGACACCATCTGAACCAAATAAGTTTATCTTGGTATCATCAGACCACAGGACATGGTTCCAGTAATCCATGTCCTTAGTCTGCTTGTCTTTTTAGCAAACTGTTTGCGGGCTTTCTTGTGCATCATCTTTAGAAGAGGCTTCCTTCTGGGACAACAGCCATGCAGACCAATCTGATGCAGTGTGCGGCGTATGGTCTGAGCACTGACAGGCTGACCCCACCACCCCTTCAACTTCTGCAGAAGTGCTGGCAGCACTCATATGTCTATTTCCCAAAGACAACCTCTGGATATGACACTGAGTACGTGCACTCAACTTCTTTGGTTGACCATGGAGAGG
Organism: Staurois parvus; assembly: GCF_062004578.1. Taxonomy (NCBI): domain Eukaryota; kingdom Metazoa; phylum Chordata; class Amphibia; order Anura; family Ranidae; genus Staurois; species Staurois parvus. The sequence goes on from NW_028317941.1 coordinate 5,755,854, forward strand.
CTTGTTCTGAGTGGAACCTGTCCTGTTAAACCACTGTATGGTATTGGCCACCATGCTGCAGCTCAGTTTCAGGGTCTTGGCAATCTTCTTATAGCCTAGGCCATCTTTAAGTAGAGCAACAATTTTTTTTTCAGATCCTCAGAGAGTTCTTTGCCATGAAGTGCCATGTTGAACTTCCAGTGACCAGTATGAGAGAGTGAGAGCGATAACACCAAATTTAACACACCTGCTCCCCATTCACACCTGAGACCTTGTAACACTAATGAGTCACATGAAACCGGGGAGGGAAAGTAGCTAATTGGGCCAAAGTCTCTAACATCCACCAGCTCTGTTATGTCATCATGGAGGATTGGAAGAGGACTGCAGTGGCAACCTGTGAAGCTCTGGTGAACTCCATGCCCAAGAGGGTTAAGGCAGTGCTGGAAAATAATGGTGACCACACAAAATATTGACACTTTGGGCCGAATTTGGACATTTTCACTTAGGGGTGTACTCACTTTTGTTGCCAGCAGTTTAGACATTAATGGCTGTGTGTTGAGCTATTTTGAGGGGACAGCAAATTTACAAAAGCTGTACAATCACTACTTTACATTGTAGCAAAGTGTCATTTCTTGTGAGGGGTGTACTCACTTCTGGGAGATACTGTATGTAAGCATATACAGTCAGGTCCATAAATATTGGGACATCGACACAATTCTAATATTTTTGGCTCTATACACCACCACAGTGGATTTGAAATGAAACGAACAAGATGTGCTTTAACTGCAGACTGTCAGCTTTAATTTGAGGGTATTTACATCCAAATCAAGTGAACGGTGTAAGAATTACAACAGTTTGCATATGTGCTTCCCACTTGTTAAGGGACCAAAAGTAATGGGACAGAATAATAATCATAAATTAAACTTTCACTTTTTAATACTTGGTTGCAAATCCTTTGCAGTCAATTACAGCCTGAAGTCGGGAACGCATAGACATCACCTGACGCTGGGTTTCATCCCTGGTGATGCTCTGCCAGGCCTCTACTGCAACTGTCTTCAGTTCCTGCTTGTTCTTGGGGCATTTTACCTTCAGTTTTGTCTTCAGCAAGTGAAATGCATGCTCAATTGGATTCAGGTCAGGTGATTTACTTGGCCATTGCATAACATTCCACTTCTTTCCCTTAAAAAACTCTTTGGTTGCTTTTGCAGTATGCTTTGGGTCATTGTCCATCTGCACTGTAAAGCGTCGTCCACTGAGTTCTGAAGCATTTGGCTGAATATGAGCTGATAATATTGCCCAAAACACTTCAGAATTCATCCTGCTGCTTTTGTCAGCAGTCACATCATCAATAAATACAAGAGAACCAGTTCCATTGGCAGCCATACATGCCCACGCCATGACACTACCACCACCATGCTTCACAGATGAGGTGGTATGCTTAGGATCATGAGTAGTTCCTTTCCTTCTCCATACTCTTCTCTTCCCATCACTCTAGTACAAGTTGATCTTGGTCTCATCTGTCCATAGGATGTTGTTCCAGAACTGTGAAGGCTTTTTTAGATGTCGTTTGGCAAACTCTAATCTGGCCTTCCTGTTTTTGAGGTTAACCAATGGTTTACATCTTGTGGTGAACCCTCTGTATTCACTCTGGTGAAGTCTTCTCTTGATTGTTGACTTTGACACAAATACACCTACCTCCTGGAGAGTGTTCTTGATCTGGCCAACTGTTGTGAAGGGTGTTTTCTTCACCAGGGAAAGAATTCTTCGGTCATCCACCACAGTTGTTTTCCGTGGTCTTCCGGGTCTTTTGGTGTTGCTGAGCTCACCGGTGCGTTCCTTCTTTTTAAGAATGTTCCAAACAGTTGTTTTGGCCATGCCTAATGTTTTTGCTATCTCTCTGATGGGTTTGTTTTCTTTTTTCAGCCTAATGATGGCTTGCTTCACTGATAGTGACAGCTCTTTGGATCTCATCTTGAGAGTTGACAGCAACAGATTCCAAATGCAAATAGCACACTTGAAAAGAACTCTGGACCTTTTATCTGCTCATTGTAATTGGGATAATGAGGGAATAACACACACCTGGCCATGGAACAGCTGAGAAGCCAATTGTCCCATTACTTTTGGTCCCTTAACAAGTGGGAGGCACATATGTAAACTGTTGTAATTCCTACACCGTTCACCTGATTTGGATGTAAATATCCTCACATTAAAGCTGACAGTCTGCAGTTAAAGCACATCTTGTTCATTTCATTTCAAATCCATTGTGGTGGTGTATAGGGCCAAAAATGTTAGAATTGTGTCGATGTCCCAATATTTATGGACCTGACTGTATACCGTGGGATCCCTTTGGAAACTTAAAATTGCTGTAGCAGTTTTCTGGTCCCATCTGAGCATCTGTCCTGCTGCATTGGAAAAGCTGGAGACTAGAACATTACAATCTCTACCTTACTCAATCAAAGAATGACTTGCATTCATTGGGAAAAATGCATGACATACTGTGAATGGCACCCATGCTGAGCCATTGATCTCTTGTGGCTACTATGCAGCAAGGCAGTCTCTAACAATGGGACCTGGAGGACAGCGGTGATTGCTGTAGCAGCAGCAACTACTACAGTGATTTTCAGCTTTCACAGGGATCCCACAGGTATGGAATATGCATATTGCATTGGTCCAGCTTGGACTAAGCAATAAAATGTATACCTGGAATCTGGCTTTAAAAGTGGATTTCCAGTTGGATCTCACTAATAGACCTGATGTCATTCATGGGGCAGTAAGTGCTTCCTGCTTGGGTGCCTACTACCAATTTCTATGTTCAACTGATAAGTGGTCTTTTGGACCGTTTTTTAGAGTGATCACTGTTACACTAGGTAGAATGAATATTAGCTCAGTGAAACAAATAATAACATCTCCTAGAATGAATTGCCAGTAAAGACTGTTTTCCATTATTTGCTCATATGCAGTATTTTTTTATCTTGTGTTTTTTACACGCCTGATTTGTTTTTAAGAACCCCTATACCTCTGGGAGTCTGGGAGCGTGCAATACAACATTATAGCAGAACTTCAGGCAAACAACTAAATACAAAGATAAATATATATGTAAACATGCCACAAGATTGCAATTTATGGCCAGGTTGTAGAGGGCAGGTGGGCCTTTTGCCATGTCTCCCTCATTGTAGGGTGACATATTTTTTGGGGCCACACTAGGCACAGTGGATGGGGTCATTTGCCCCGCATATAGGGTACCTTTGCTGTGTCATGCTGATCAATGCCCTGGGACAAGGCAGAGACCGGTTTCAGGGAAAGTTAACCTTAAGGCGGTCCTCCAACTTAGAGATGGGCCGTAAACAGTGTACTTTGAATGAATAAACTGGATTTCAGTTAACCTGCTGGTCCTGTGTCAAATCCCACCTTAACTGTAACTGTTGGCAGTTAGGGGGGACTCGCTGAGCCCTAGACCACTCCGCCCATCCAGCGCACTTAGTATGGACCTCATGTGTGCACTTGGTTCTTCTTGTTTCCACATATCCAGTGGCTAGGTCGAGGGCCTCCGTGATGTTGATCTGCTCCCGTTGCTATGGGAGATGGACTGCTGGGGAGGGAGCCCAAAGCAGAGACCTCCTCGCTACTGGAGGTCTCCTCATCTAGCACAGGTTCCATGGTTCATGACAGACTGCTTGTACTAGTACTAGTCTCTCATTACTCTTGGCAACTACTTTCTTTTTCTGTGTACCATGTTAACTTGAAGAAACTAACTTCATACCCCAATGTGCGTTAACTGACTTGAGCTTCAGATATCTAAGTGTAGTGTGCTGGTTCCTTTCATATACCCCTTTAGAATAACTTCAGACCAGGCAGGACAACGTTTCAAAGGCTTTACTGAGAAAACGTCAGCATAACAGCTTAAGTATGCATTGCATATTTTCCAGTCTAACTCTAACTGTGGTTGCCTCTGCATACCTGCATAGTTAGAGCCCAATAGTGGCAAGTCCAAAATAGTAGTGGTCCATGGTGGTCCTGACATGTAGGCGTCTTCAGAACCGATTACAAGTCCCAGCAGACCTTCTACATAACAATATTCATGCAGGTTCCCCGAGCAGAATTCAGCTGAAGACTTCCCTTGGAATCCAATCCCCTCTCCTTATATAAACACACAGGACAGGTGGGCTGGACCCAGATAAACCCTACAAACTTAGCCCAGGGAAGGTGGTAAATAAAGATTAACCCCTTCTCCTGGCTGGACAGCCATAACTAAATACCTGCTGTAGGCAATCTGCCTACAAGTTACTCTTGTGATACCTCTGCCAGTTTAGAAGATGACTCTGCTACTTTTAGGTTTGATCCTGAGACTGATGCTGCTGATTTATTGTTCATTCAAAGGAAGATAAATTGCTTAATTCTGAACTAAATGTCACCTTCCTTGTTGTGCAGTATAGATATATGTGTAAATCACTAGAATGGCTGAACAGCAGGTAAAAAATTTTTTTTCAACTGTGTATTTATTTGTTTGCCTATAGTTTTGCTTTAAGAATATTACTAGTTGTAGCCTAGAAAAAGTTTTTTTGGGTTTTCTTTGTAAATTTTGTCAAGCTTTTATACTGCTTGAAGCTTACTAAGCCTTCTAGAAACTTTAGATGCTTGTTTGAAGCCACATTCAAAACTTCCATTGGGATCTGCATTCAAAATTCCTAGAATGGAGCTGGAGGGTACTTTAAAACTGAACTCCAGGAAAATCCTCCCTTACAGTGGGGCTGTGTCCACAGTGGGAAGGTTTAACCTGCTTGTTTATGTCTAGGGCACTAGGTAAAGCAGTTATACTTACTGTACCTGGTCCTCAATTACCCCAGGCCTCTCCCTGCTCTTCTCCCCTAAGCTCTGGTGGTTTAAGGTCCTCTGACATCAGCAAGATCAATGCAGAGACCATAGCCCTCCATTGGCGGTAAGGACACCAGTAGACACTCAACTGCCAAAAGCACCAAAAGTATAGGGAACCACTTAATGACCTCCCACCCACAATGTACTTCTGATGGGCGGCATCGCTCAGGCCGTTACATCGCTCAGGCTGTACTAGCACAGGGAGGGCGCTGCACGCCCCCCATGCAACTGCTATGTTCACCGGACACAGCGTAATGCAGATCCCAGTAATTGGGACCCGTTGATCATGTGATCAGTATGTATCACATGATCACAATGTTAGCAAAGCTGTTATGAATCAATCTGATTCATAACAGCTTTGCTTCCCTTCCTAGTGAACAGTGATTGGTCCACAGCTCTCACATGGTACGTGGGTCAATCACAGCTCCCTGTACCATGTGATTAGCTGTAGCCAATCACAGATCACTAGTATTTTGAACAATCATGAACCTAACCCATTCATGACAGTCCAAACCAAGCTTTGCCATTGCAGGAGCAATAAAATGTATTGCTTCTGCTAATCAAAGTGTAAAAAAAAAAATCCCTGATCATCCCCCGGAGTAGTACAGTATTACTATGGTAACATTGAACTATTCTGATGAAAGTATTGTTTTTTAAATAATAAACATAATGTAAAAAAATGAAAATATTGAGAACATTTAAAAAAAATTAAGGTTTTTTTTTTAAGTACTTGCCAACCTCCCACCCACTATGTGCTGATGAGCGGCAGCTCTGAGCAAAGCAATGTACCCTTACTTCACTTTCTATTTCCGGGTGTGAGCGTGCATGCGTGTGCCCCTTGGTCCAGGGAGAGAAGAGAGAACACCACACTGAGTAAAAGCACTACTTACACGTTAGATTAGCACATTTAATGCTTTGTTTGCCCCTATTAACCCTTTGGGCACCCCGTCACCTAGCCAGTGCCATTAGTACAGTGTCAATATATAGAATTTTTCACTGATCACTGTATTACTGCCACTAGCGACATCATATAGCATCAGAGTCAGTTAGCTCCCCTCCCAGCTAGCGTTAGATTGCCCGCACACTATCACACTCAAGCTATAGGTCACTGATCACCAGCATTACTAGCATTACTAGCATAGTGTTTGTATGGATCAATATATTGATCACAAACAAAACTCTACTAGTGCCTACTTTGTACAGTGTCCCCAAAAACGCAGTGTTAGCAGGATCAGCCCTGTTCGCTGTCAGCACTAGTGTTTAGCCCCTCCGCTGTTTTGCACTGAAGATTTGTAGCAATTGATTGTGGGCCAAGGCAATTTATATGCACAGCAATACATTGACACCCACCAAAATTCTGCTCTTGCCAGACAATTCACATGGAAACCTATGATGGTTTCCAAATTTAAAACTTTGTTGGGCCTAACCCTCAACATGGGCATTACAAAAAAGAATGAATTGTGTTCATATTCATCCATAAACCAGATTCATCATATGCACATGTTCGCAGCTGTTACAGATATGCCCAACAAAGACCGACAATGCACTGGTATGCCGCTGGACTTTGAGTGGTTGTACCAGGAAGATGCCTGCCGCTACATGCATAATCCTGGTATCGTTTTCTTCAGCTGGCAGTCGGCTTTCAGGTAAAAGCAATCCTAGTGGCACATTAGCCACTGGATCGCTTCTACAAGCAGCAGGAAGGGACATTTCCCCCCCCATAGTTTGTAGATGCTATAACTTTCACACAGACCAATTAATATACACATATTGTGATTTTTATTTACCAAAGACATGTGGCAGAATACATTTTGGTCTAAATGTTTGACTAAATTTGAGTCATTGGATATTTTTTATAACAGAAAGTAGAAAACAATTTATTTTTTCAAAATATTCTGTCTTTTTTTGTTTATATCACAAAAAATAAAAAACCCAGTGGTGATCAAATACCACCAAAAGAAAGCTTTATTTGTGTGGAAAAAAGTACTTAAGTTTCATTTGGGTACAGCATTTCATGACCATGCAATTACAAGTTGAAATAGCACAGTACCGAGTAGCAAAAAAATGGCCTTGTCAGGAAGGGGGGAAAACCTTCCGGGGCTGAAGTGGTTAAAGGACTGCAGGAAAGCTGCTTGGAGTTTGTTAAATGCCTTGCAAAAGTGCAAGCTTAAACTAATGTTCTGTAGACTGCATTTCAGTTAGGATTTAACAATATCTATGGGTTTTGGGTAGGTTTTGCAAATGTAAGCAAATTTTAAAAGCAGCTTATTGTATGGGCTATGGGTGGCATGCAAATCTACAAAACCATGATAATCTGCAAATCCCAGAGGCATTAAACTTTATGATTTGTTAACCTTTCACTTTATCACCTAATTTGAGCAAACATTATCTACTTTTTAACTGATCTGTTCATAACTGAAGCATGTACAACTTCTGCCAGTGCTTTCATCATAAATAGATTGAAGACAGGCAGCACAATTATTACACACAGTACTGCAGTGCATAAAGGAGAAGGCTTCTTACAGGACAGGGTGACTTCCTCAGCAGACCCCATAATGGTTACATGGTGACTGTCAGAGACCAGGTGCCCCTGATGATGTCAGAAATGACAAAACTAGTTGGGCGGAGCTTGGTGGACTGAGGAGGTGACTATTTGTGAGTGTGGAGCAATGTTCTGAGATGGCAGCCTTCTGTGTATTGTTTGTACTACAGTGCAGTACAGCCGCTTAGACTGCCGTTTGTAGTGATTTTCTCTTACAGATCTGTTATTTTATTACTTTCATTCTTAAAGTATTTGCAGAAAACACTATGAATATTTCTGTTTGCTTTTGAGCTTATGTGTGGATACATCCCTCTGGGCTGAATGAGCTAAGCTGCTCCATGTGGCTGAATTTTGGGAGGTGAATTTTCCTGAACGGTGTTTTATTAATCCTGGAGGAGTTCAGCATTCTAACTATTCCTGGTATGTACAACATGCTTATTTGACCTTTATTATTAAGGTTAAGTCAGGAGGTGGGCAGACACCTTTGATGGGCCAGTGAAGGCTTTCTGCTTGGGAGCATATTTTCATACATGTGTGTAGCACCCTCCTAGAGTAGAGTGGGCTACTAGGTAAATTTAGTTAGCTCCACTGTAATCAGAGGAGCAGCAGTTAATTAATTAGGGCTGCTAAGTGTCTCACATGATGCTGCTCTATTAATGCCCCCTGTCTTGTAGAGGATTCTAGAATTAGAGTGGGAGGAAGAACTGGGCATGTAGCCTGAATATTTATGAGACTCCAGCCAATCACTGGGTAGGTGTGCCCAGATGATGAGAGAGCCCTTAAATAGTCTGAGGCCTGAACAGCAGGGTGTAGAGTTCCTTGGTCCATTCCTGCTGAAGGAGACCCCTGTGCACGTCTGCCCCTGGCACAGATTCCTAGAAGAAGAAGAATACACTTAAGCTTAGCTGGAGCTATTCACAAGGTTGAGTCCAGGAATCAAGTTGGGTCTAGAGAAGCTCACTGAAGAGAGCCAGAAGGAAGTTTGCAGGAAAGAGTCCAGCTGTCCTATAGTGGTGTGAGTCTTCATCTCCCTCACTAAGGGAGAGCCTGGTGGATATCGACAGGAGGCAATCAATGATCCTGTGGCTATGTGAGTTAGTGATTCCAGTGGTGTAGCGTTAGTGACAGTGTGTAGCTTTTAAACTCTGGAAGGAGCGCTATTCACCATTAGCATAGAGATCCTGTGGGACATTCTTTTTTGTACTGTGCAGCCAGAAAGTGGAGGAGTCCTCAAGTTATTCAGTTCTACAGTTTATTGGGGTATCCCATGCTCCTCCCTATCACAGTTCATCATTCCCAATAAACCCCCCCAAAAAAGAAACACCTAGACTGTTCTTTGGAGTATTGAAAGAGTGAGGAAAATGCTGGGTGCCTGACTCTGTGTTCTCTAAGTGAGAAAATAGGACTGCATTCACCATCAGCTCCTAGGGGGGTGCTCTACAAGTGCGAATATTTTGTTGATCTGAGTGCACTGAACATAGAGAAATTGTTCACATGGAAGATTGACACTTTTCTCTTATCTTTACAATTTTTTTTGTTTGTGATTTTTGCACTCATTTTTGTTCACTTACTACTTTTGAGGTTTTGCCATTTGACATACACTATATTGCCAAAAGTATTCGGACGCCTGCGTTTAAACGCACATGAACTTTAATGGCATCCCAGCCTTAGTAAGTATGGTTCAATATTGGGTTGTCCCATCCTTTGCATCTATAATCTTCTGGCAAGGCTGTCCACAAGGTTTAGGAGTGTGTCTATGGGAATGTTTGACCATTCTTCCAGAAGCACATTTGTGAGGTCAGTCACTGATGTCGGATGAGAAGGCCTGCCTTGCATCTCCACTTTAATTCATCCCAAAGGTGTTCTGTCAGGTTGAGGCCAGGACAGTCAAGTTCCCCCACCCCAAACTTGCTCATCCATGTCTTTATGGACCTTGCTTTGTGCTCTAGTGCACAGTCATGTCAGAACAGGAAGGGCCATCCCCAAACTGTTACCACAAAGTTGGGAGCATGAAATTGTCCAAAGTGTCTTGGTATGCTGACACCTTCAGAGTTCCCTTCACTAGAACTAAGGTGCCAAGCCCAACCCCTGAAAAACATCCCCACACCATAATCCCCCCTCCAGCAAACTTTACACTTGGCGCAATGCAGTCAGGCAAGTACTGTTCTTCTGGCAACTGCCAAACCCAGACACGTCCATTGGATTGCCAGACAGAGAAGCGTGATTCATCACTCCAGAGAACATGTCTTTACTGCTGTATAATCCAGTGGAGGTGTGCTTTACACCACTGTATAGAACGCTTTGCATTGCTCTTGGTGATGTGAGGCTTGGATGCAGCTGCTTGGCCATGGAAACCCATTCCATAAACCACTCTGAAGGCTACATGAAGTTTGGAGATTTTTAGCTACGGATTCTGCAGCCAGCTGATGACTTCTGCACACTGTGCGATTCAGCATGCGTTGACCCCGCACTGTCATTTTTTGTGGTCTACCACTTTGTAGCTGAGTTGCTGTTGTTCCCAGTTGCTTCCACTTTGTTTTAATACCACTAACAGTTGACCCTGGAATATTTAGTAGCAAGGAAATTTCACGAATGAAGCAGTCTGCATGCCTAGGTGCTTGATTTTATATACCTGTGGCCATAGAGGTGATTGGAATACTTGAATCCAATGATTTGGAAGGGTGTCCCAATACTTTTGGCAATACAATGTATCATTAATTTGTGGATTTGATCAAGTGCAGCATATATATATATATATATATATATATATATAAAATAAAATAATCAAATATACAGTATGTAGTAGTTTAGTGTCTCATACTGTTTGTCCAGCTTTGAACAATGTTGGTTTAGTGCTGCTCCCTCTCATCCCCATTTACAGTTACGGTTTATCGCATGCATGTGTATATATCTACTCAGAAATGAAAAAGCCTGCAATTTGTTTTCAAAAAATGTCCAGATTCACCAAATTGCTTCTCCAGTTGCTTGTTTGTGGCTGAAATTATATATTATTATTTTATACATGTAACTATAACATGCAAATTTGTATAATTACTGCATGAGTTTTCATAATTATGCATAAATTATATGCATGTATGCATTAATCAAGCCAACACTCTGTCATTGTTTTCACAGTGAATTAAGCCCCGACTTGGCTAATATGCTGTTTTCTTAGCTTTGTATGCTAAAATATTTACATATTTAGAATAGCAAACCCACATGTACTGGGAGATTCTGCTGTCATATTAGAGACAATAAATGCATTTTATGTTTTAGGATGTGTTAGGAGGAGCTGTGTATAAAATGAGCAGATTAAATAGAGTGTTTGTCATCGATGGCTGCATTCTGCTTCCCCCTCTTTGTGAAACTGTGATACCTTCACTCCAGGAGCAGTTTCATGTTAGAGTGAGATAGAGAGAAGGTGCAGGACAGTTGTTGCTATGGTAACAGAAGGCATCAAACAGATGTGAATTTGATGAAAGGAACTAACGAGGACTATCTCCTGGTGACCTGGATCATCAAGGGGTTGCCAGGGAACCTGTAGAGAGCTAGGGGCTTCTATCGGGCAGAGCAGGATTAATGTCATGTTCATCATCTGAATACAGTTAGAGTTTATTCCGTAATTCATTTCAGTATACCTTTTACATTGCACATTGTTACTTTGTAGAAGTCTATTTGTTGATTCATATGACAGAGAACGAAAGAGAGGGAGTGCATACAGTAAACCACATATCCAAAGGCAATAACTACTCTCTTTTTTTTCTATAAGGCATGAGTGCAAGTCTGCAGACTGATGCCCTATGTGCAAAGCCAAAGCAATGGAGACAATTTAGATTTTGCCTCACTTTACTGTCATTTAGCATCTATCATTTATTATGGCAAATACAGGGGTTAGACAGAAAAAAAAACAGTACATGATTTGCAGGTGTGAAAGTGCCAGCATGTTTTGGCTTGAAAGGGGAAGTGACGTAACTTTCTTTTGCTTCTACTGTGTGAAGAGACACCTAGCTAACAAGTGGGAAGCCTCACTTTCATCATGTGCTGCTAGTAATATGGAGTCCTGTCAGAGCTTACTGAGCTTCAAAGAGGGCAAATTGTTGGTGCCCGCTTAGCTGGTTCCCTAGTGACTGAAGATATCAGTTTATTTGCTGTGTCGCAAGGTACAGTATCAAAGGCTATGACGGCATAGAAAGGTTACTGGAAAACGTCGTCTGATAAGCATAAGTGTGGTCAACATGGTCAACTGACCAAAAGAGACAAAAGGATATTGTGCAGGATTGTGATCTGAAATAAGAAAACAACTGATGCAAAAGTGACTATAGAACTCAATCTCAGCCCTGTGAAGGTGCCAGGATGCCACAGGTGTGAGTTGCAAAGAACTTTTGAGAGTCTGGACAGAGTAGGATAGAGGAAGTGGTGTAAAGCAAGGCCATGTCAGAGTAGCAAAGGCAAGGGCCTAAAGTACTGCACCATTGAAGAAGGCAGACCTTTCATCAAAGGCCAGCAGCAAATAAGGAACTGGAGCCACTGAATAATTAGATGGAGGTTTGCAAAGCCTTAGGCCAAGTAAGTTCTTGTACAAACAAAATGTTCTCTAGTGGGACTGAGCAATCCAGCTAAGCAATTGTACCAGAAAGTCATTGTTTAAAGCAGTGTTGTCCAAAGTGGGTTCTGCAAGAAGCTCCAAGGGTTCCGCAGAAAGAATTTGGAAATATTCAAAACTTTCTTTCCAGAAATATTTCCCAAACCTGGATGTCTCCTGAATCGAGTGGGTGCTCAATCCTTTTGTCAAACATGAAATAATTTTTTTCGAGTCAGAAGCTCATAGATTTGAGAAATGATCTGGTGTATAAAAATGTCTTTGCTTAGAAAGAGCTCTCAGAATTCTGGATATGTTTGGAAGCTCAATATCCGCTGCTTAGCATGGAAGCAATTAAATGGCTGTTGCCGTATGGTAGCTCATACCTTTGCGAGCAGGGGTTTTCAGTATTAACGGAAATGAAGTCGAAGAAACGAGAGAGACTTCAAATAATCAATGAAGAAATGCATGTGAGCTTGTCCTGCAGCAAGCCTTGAATAAGTTTGATCTGTGATTGCAAGCAAGCTCACGCTTTCCATTAAATTTTAATATTCATAAATGGTTTCTTATGTATGTATGTATGTATGGCTGTGGCGCTCATAGCATACTACAAGTCTTACACTACAATTCTCATATAATCAAGTTCATGACATGCTATGATAGAATTGATGTTTCTATATTTCTGGACGCCATTTTCAATTTAAATTTCCATTATACTAGTATTATAATAAAAGTTGTTAGTCTTAAGTCTTAAAAAATGTACCTGAATAAATATTACTGATTGCATTTAATAATGTCTCCTAGATTGAAAGCTCCCAGGAGCAGGGCGCTCCTATCCCTCTTGTATTGAACTGTAGTGTTGCTGTATTGTCTCCAGTTATATTATAAACACTGAGCAAACTGTTGGCGCTATATAAATCCTGTATAATAATAATAATAATGTTTTCACTCTGGGGGAGGGGTGGGGTTCCACGATGATTACATTTTTTTTCAGGGTTCTGTGGACTCACAAACTATGGACAACACTGGTTTAAAGGATAAGTTCACATTTTAGACAAGAATAATAAATGCACATTTTTTTGCAGGTAAAAAAAATGTGCATTTATTTTTTTTTGTCTCCTGCAGACCTGTCAAAATATCTGCTTGCGATCTACGGTCAAGCAAATATTCTGACAAGAATTTTCAATGAACTACCACAGCACTCCACAGCACCGTGGTAGTTCACTGAAAATTTCAAGCCGACAACCGCTAAGGCTGTAGGGACTTGCAGTTCATTCATTTACGGAAGTTTGTGAATGAATGATGCGGCCATGTGGGCGGAGCCCCGCACAGCCAGGCTGTTTTCAAATTTGACAGATAGTACAGGGCGACTTCTCCCCATAATATCTGTCAGAGGGAGGGGGGGCAGAGGGCAGCAGCTGCAGCTATGGGAACATGTTACATGTTCCACCCTAAAAATGGGTGGAACATGTAACATGTTCCCAAAGGTGAACTTATCCTTTAAACATGCAAACAAGTGGACTAAATTTAAGCAGTGCAAGCTGTTTGGTATACTTGTCCCCAGATACCGAATTTGGGAGTCCATCTATTTAAAGCTAAAAGGGGTCTTTAGGGTCTTTGAGTCTTTAGGTTGGGAATGATTTCTACCCATAGCCTCGATTTTGAAGTAATTAACTGTAAAATTCAACAGGGCTCTGTATTTATGTAGTTCAGCCAAAAGGGTGAGTAGGGAAATCAGAGGGGATTTCACAAAGAAAATTAAGGCATCGGCATAAGCCGCTAGCTTAGGTTCCCCTCCTTTAGTGGGGAGGCCAATTAAAGCTTATTTACAGCATGATTTTTGACATCTCCCTACAGCTATCTCTGTTATATTGTGTGGAACAAAAAGGCAACTACTTTACATTAGTCAACTTGAGCCTTATCAACTACTAGCAGATGCTAGTGATATTGATGAGCTGGGAGATTGTGTGTGGATGTGGAGCAACACTTCGGTGCCCATAATTCCCGATCCTATAGAGTCTTTACCAAATTCATTTGATTTGTAATTGGCATCAATTGAATGATGCACTAAAGCATCGTCATACACAAGAGTACAGCCGTGTACTGTCATTTACTTGTGCTGCAGGCTGTATACTGCACCTATGTCTGCATGGGAAAAGGCCCAGAATTGTTCTCCCAGAATATTTTTAGCTTGCCACCATCCATGTTTACGAGGCCTAAGTGAAATGATTTAGCATGTACAAGAACAATAGCCATTTCAAAAAAGGGAAGGACAGGCCATATATTCCCTCTTCAAGGGAAATTAGCAAACCTTATCAAGAATTTGCAAAGGAATTAAAGCCTGATTGCCATGGTTTGCTCTTTTCATGCTTCAATGATTCATAAGTAAACAATAAATTAGGTTTCAGCTCTAAAAACAGTGAATTGGTTGAGTTTCGCACAGAGAGTTTATTGCCAAAATAGTTAAATTAAAAACACACACCTGTTTGTCCTGATCCATTACTAGGGATAGCTGCTAGTTTTGGATGAATTTTGCTTGTTCTGAGGTTTGGCAGACTGCTAAACTAAATTTGTTTGCAAAACCTCAAACTGTTTTTTTTTTTTTTTTTGTGAGCTCCTCTATTAACATTTATACCAGACCCTAATTTAGGATTGGAATGGACGAATGAAATCCCTGGCCACTTTGTTTACAAACATGGAATTTCATTTACCGGAAAGCTAAAACTGAATATAGATGGATTGAATTTTGACCTGTTCAGCAGAGGCATACATGTCTAACTGTTCCTGCTTGACAAAAGTCAAATGTTAGTCTTCTATCAAACAGAAATGTTGGAAAATGTTTCTCAATCAGCTGGCTGCAGCTGCTGATCAGTGTATTCTGACAGAGGGGGAGTCCCACTGGCAGAATACAATGTCACAGCAGGGAGGATTCCTCCATCCTCCTCCCTGGTGTGGATGGGGGAATCCATTTGTTTTGGTTTTTTTTCCAGTTACCCCGCTGGCTAATGATCTGCCAATGGCCAGCCTAAATGGCATTTATAAATGTCAGTTTTGCTGCAGTAGGTTTTATACATTATACAGATACACCACTGCACAAGAAGAATATAGGTACCCCCCAAGCACGTTATTTAAAAGAGAAGTGCAGGAAACTAAATAAACCAAACATTTATACTCACCTGGATGGCTGCAGCATGGATCCAATGATACAGCTGTCCACCACCAGCTCTACCCTGAGAATTGAGCGATCAAAGATCACTGATTGCTCAGCTCTTGGAACCGCTCTGTGCTCTGCCCCTCCAACATTCACTGGATCGCCAGACTGGGAAAGTAGTGGGAGTGACTGGTTCAGGCTCTATGTGGTGCTCTGAGAGGCTGAGCCAGCTGCTGGTGAGGTATCTGGGCAGATCCTGAAATATTGTGGGGGTCTCTGCAGAGCCTGGACCAGCTTTGTGGTGTCAGCCAACAGCAGGCTTTAGCCTGCTGTCAGCTGAATTTGGATCACAGAGTAAAAAAGTAAGTGCACTCCTATGAACCACCGAAGAAGTATAGCCAAAAGAGCTTTTGTCATATTTTTCTGAATTTTACATTTTTAATGTTGTTCTGTAGTCTTTATTTAAATCATTGCTCCCCATTAAACAGTATTTTGTAGAAAATTTGATTTTTTTTTGTATTATGGACAAATGAAAAAGAGCTGAAAGATTGGAGGAGGAAAGCAGGACACCGAATACTAAAACAGATATTAAAACAGAGGAGAGGGGCTCCTGCTATATAGAGCACTTCTGCACTGTGGACAAGCATTAAGGAGGAGCATTAAGGAGATAACTGGCAACAGTGTGGTGTGTGGCACCAGATCAAGGATTTGAGGGGGAAGAGGAGGCAGCAGAAGTAGAATATGTGTGTGAGGGGAGGTAGAGGGGGCAAAAGAAGATTGGGTGAAAAAGCAGAGTGAGTACAATAACGTCATGTATGAATGTCTGTTCTTCCCTGCAGACAGTGTATACCCTTTCTCCAATTATGGGAAGCAGATGTGAAGCTTTCTGTGTAAGCCAAAGCAAGAATCCTCTACTAACACTGACACGAAGAATTGCTTTTGTACATTATACAGGATGAATAGCTATTCTGAGTATTATTACATTTGATTCGATTGTCAGATATATATACACCATAGTTTGTGGACTCTATAAAACTTTCCTATGGACTAAATAATATACCCTTATTTGGGTTATTTTCACCAAAGAAATGTAACAGAATACATTTTGACCTAAATTTATGAAAAAAAGTTATTTATTTTCAAAAGTTTATAACAGAAACAAAGAAAAATACGCTGTTTTTTTCAAAAGTTTCAGGGGTTTTTTTTTGTTTATTTAGCAAAAAATTAAAAACTCAGTGATGATTAAATAAAGCTCTATTTGTGTGAAAAAAAATGCAAATTATTTTTATGGGTACAGTGTTGCATGACCTCACAATTGTCATTCAAAGTGCAACAATGCTGAAAGCTGAAAATTGACCTGGGCAGGAAGGGGGTAAAGGTGCTCAGTATTGAAGAGGTTAAATTCCCTGTATATGTTTTGTTTTCTATTTTAATTTTTTTTCTCATAGGTTCAGTGTAACCAGTGCTTTTTGTTTGGTCATGGTTACATTGCCTTTTCACATAACTGATTTTGTATTTATTCTGGTGATGTGAGTGGTGAGATCTTCCCACTGAAATCCTAGCTATACTTATCTAGCCTTAAAGACATGTATTGGTATTTTTGCAGCAAAAGAAGTCTCCATTGTCTCCCTTCAATTTCTATAATACAGCATTAACAAAAAACAAAATGGAAGATTGCAAATTCTCCCCATAATGAATATATCACATGGGTGGAGTTGTGAACTTAGTGACTCCTCCACCAGAGTCCCCAAGAACTATATATCAATTGATAGGTGATTCATGTGACAGTAATGAGGTCTACCAAACCCATAACTGAGTGGGAAGAATGGGGAAGTTTTAGAACAATGCCACCTTAATTTCTCCAAATTCACTAGGCATCTGTGAAAACATTCAAGTTAGAACACAATTAAGAGGAAACAGTCCCAGGCTAACAGGAAGTTGTTAAGCTTCTAGCAGTTTTATTAACAGTACTTAGCAGTCTGGAAAGCCTCTTGATGCTGCCTTGTATTAAATGACTTGTTGTAAAACCTGTTTAGTTAAGAAATACACTTTTCTGAATCTGGTTTTGACCTGAGATCGAAGTCCCAGAGCCAAACAATATACAATTTACATAATTTCTGTTATGATAGAGTTATATTCATACAAAATGATTACACTAATGTATGAGACGATGCCCATCAGTTAGACATCAAATATGCCTGTACTGCAGTGTTCAGTAGGTGCATAAATCAAATTGCATCTTCTGCTAGGAATATGCATAAGATCAGTATCATATTTGGTTTCTATCAAATTGTAATTTCATTCTATTAATATTTTGGTTGTCGGACAGTAAAACATAGTCAGATGGAAATATAGATATATAGTAGTTAGAATAACTGGTGTTGAAGGAGTGTCTGCTAAAACATAATATAACACTTCAACATTCCTTCAGCATATTCTTCAGAACCCTTGATTGGGTATGGTAATTCTGCAAATGCCTTCTTCAGGGACTTGAAAAGAAGACTGTAATTGGAAGGCTGGAATTCTTGTCTCCATCAAAACTATGCAAGAATGCTAAGAGCCAGTGATGCTAATCCAGCAGATAGGATCCTCTGCAGTGGATTGGACTCTGCATGAAACCAAAGACAAGGCAAACATTGAGGGAGATTTGCTAAACTGGTTCACTCAGAATCTTGTGCATCTGCGCATGGTAGCCAATCAGCTTCTAAACTCAGCTTGTTCAGTTAGGCTTTAGCAATAAAACCTGGAAGCTGATTGGTTTTCATGGAGAAGTGCTTGAGATTCTGAGTGAACCAGCTTTAGTAAATAAATCCCATT
Organism: Staurois parvus; assembly: GCF_062004578.1. NCBI lineage: Eukaryota > Metazoa > Chordata > Amphibia > Anura > Ranidae > Staurois > Staurois parvus. Next base: position 5,773,794 of record NW_028317941.1, read on the forward strand.
GTGTTTGTAGTGTTAGTAAACCCAGAGTACCAATTTACAAAAAAAGCAAAAAAACTTTCTGATTAAAAAAAAAAATCGAAAAGACTTTGAGTATATAAAATACTCTTTTTACTAAAATTTATTTCTGGATAAGCTGCTTCCAGTCACACCATAGAATATGCCCCTCAAGTTTATATAATGTATGTCACACGAGGCAACTAGCAGGGAAAAAAAAAATCCTCTATCAATCATCCTTGCTAGATCCACCTCGCATGATCTTGTGCAGTGGAGTAGAGGAGACAGGGAGGACATCCTGCAGAGCATAATGCAGACAATCTAAATACTGAAGTTGCCCCTAAAGCTGACAAAAAGAGTCAGGGGTGGCTTGCAGAGGAAACAAAGAAATAAGAGCCTTTCTATGACCACAGATTCAGAGCATTTGCATTGCCCACTATTGCATGGCAAACAATAATAAAGAAGTAAAAGGAAGTGGCAAAATCAACCAGGTATTTACAACTGTAGAAAATGTAGATTTCAAAGCTTATGTTACAGAACCTAAAGGGAAATAAACATTTGGGGGTTTAATGACAATTTAAATGTTTTTTTTTTTATTTTGAAGTGCATTTATTTTACTTTTGCCAATTATCATTTATGCGGTAACTTTTTCTGCAGATATTTGCTTGCATTGTTTTACTTTTCTTTCATCTTTGTCTCCAAATGCTCTAGCCCAAAATTAAAGAAATTATTGCAAAAAGCTAAAAGCTACCATTTTTTAAACTCTGTTACATTCCTGCCTGGGCATTGCAGTGAGTGTCACAGACACTTATTAAAGGTTAGAATTATTACAACAGATGCTGAAAACAGTGTGTGTTTCTGATAAAACATGTGGCGTTTACCATTTATACTATATGTGCCAGGGATTAACCACAAAGTTAACCTGTCCCAGTGATGTCCACCCTCAGTCTGCTGGTACTTAGATTCTTGTCCCTGAGCTTGAAACTCTCTGTGCACAGTGAGGCTGGGAGTCCAGTTGTCCCAGTTGATACTGGAGGAATCAGCCTAATACTGACTAACCCTTTAAAATTAACCAATTTAAAGGAGATCCAGGAAGGTGTTCACGACCGGAACAATTAAAATGGATCCAAAGTGACAGAAACATTGAATATGGATTTGTACTGCAGCAGCACTTGGGTTAACAGAGGTTTCATAAACATGCTGTTTCTGTCTTTATTAGGACTTCTCTGTGTCAGACACTTGGAAACAATATTACTGAACATCTTGCTTCTGATGGGTTAGCTTAACATCACTTGTGCACCACTGTCCCCATCTGTAAGAAGATATAATTACCTTTACTGGATGTAATCTAGAGAGCTGTGTCTCCATGGAGACAGGATCTCCAAGCTCGTATTGGCTGTCAGGCCAAGTGAAGATGCACCGGAGGCTTCAGAAGCTTGCTATATAAATAGAATGTTTATTTTTAACACACAATTTGTCTGTTTTACATGAGTTCTGAGAAAGGATTGTTTTTTAGAGTACCAAGTAGTCACAATTTCACATTTTATTCTTCTATACCCCCAAGAAGGGTCTCCATACGATGTCTTTTATGATTGAAGGTGATATCAATAAATAGAAAACGGTAAATAATTTATCATATGCTCCAAGTTAGCAGTTTTCTCATTCTTTTTCTCATTCTGTAAGGATGTGGGTCTATGTTTTTAATCAGCATGACAAAGTGGTAAGATGATGCTGCTAATAATCGTAAAATGTATACAAGTGTACTAGATGTGTCTACATTCAATCCACAAGCTACAGTCAGATCAAGGACCCGATCTGATGACACATTTTTCACTCAGGCTGATCAAAGACATGGGGGTTAATTTACAAAAACTGGAGAGTGCAAAATCTGGTGCGACTCTGCATAGAAACCATTCAGGTTCCAGAATTTATTACCAAAGCTTAATTGAACAAACTGAAGTTAAAAGCTGATTGACTACCATGCACAGCTGCACCGGATTTTGAATGTACCAATTTTAGTAAATCTACCCCATAGACTCGCATATTACTCAAATTGAGATTGCATGTTTCTAGTATGCTCACTAATGTCTGTAGGTAGCTTAAAGTGAAACTGCTTTGCCCATGCAGACCAAAACTACAGATTTACTTTAAGGCCAATTGCACACAAATGTATTAATTTACTGATGACTATACTCTAGATCTTGTTGAAAGAAAGATCTTGAGTAAAATGTTCCATAAAGCTCTTGTGTAAATGCGTGTGAACGTGAGTATGCATATACATGCATTAAAGTCTTCTGCATCCTCTTGAAGTTTGCCAGTATTGCACATACATTATTATTATTATTATTATTATTATTATACAGGATTTATATAGCGCCAACAGTTTGCTCAGCGCTTTACAATATAACAGGAGACAATACAGCAACAATACAGTTCAATACAAGAGGGATAAGAGGGCCCTGCTCCTTGGAGCTTACAATCTAGGAGATTTATACATGCACATAAATTACTGCACTCAGATGTAACATTTTCTATTTTTATTTCACGGCTTTGTACTCAGTGCTGTATTACTGATCATTATGCACCTATGTTCAAGACAGCTAAAAACGTGGCATTTTTTTTATCCTCCTGTTCAAGAGGCCTAATAGCACCAGCTGCACATTCTTTCTATTTTTTCCCCTTCTCTGAAAGCTGCTGAGAGAGGGGAGAATAAACTCTGTAAGCTCTAAGTCACAACTTGGAGCTCACACAGAGTTGAGGAGTCTGTTCTGCCTCTGTGTGACTGTGGAGGGGGCCTGAGCAGCCAATCACCAAGCATCTCACATTGGAGAAAGGGGGGCGAGTTACATTCTCCCATACCCAGAAGTGCCACCTTCTGAAAGCCAAAAACAGAGGGACATGGAAGTGAGGGAAAGTTTTAAAGTGCAGACATGTAGAGATCACACACCTGCAGACTCAACGTGCCTGCCATTGTGCACAAATGTCAAGCCAATCTAATGGGAAAAGCTCTTTCCCACACATTTATTGTGGCCAGTGAGGCAGCCCATCATTGTCAAAGGCCAATGGAAATGTGTTAAAGGCAGAAGGGGCGGACAAGCATGGCAAGCTTCTCCCATCACTACAGCCTGGCGTAACATTGAGGATTTGAGGATTTGCAGGATTTGTGCATGTTATGTTATATTCTGTCAGAATAAGAACATTTCCTAACAACTGTAAAATTATGTGGCTCTGCCTGATTGTATGTGATTTTAAATGATTGTTACCAATACTAGTACTACTGTACTTTATGGTAAATTTTGTTGACCTGACGGATGAAATCTGAAACAAAATCTAAGACCAGAATTGGTGTTTTTGTGTTTGCTTTTGTTTCATTGGAATCTTCCATGGATTGTTCAGTTATTGTTATGCAATTCTAATCAGCTATGAATTCAAATCTATAGATAAGAAAAATAGAGATACAGCGAGCGGTACGATAGCAGCTAGTGCACCAAAAAGGAACCACAAACCTTCTCAAACAAGCAATGTAAAAAACAAGTGCAGCGCTATGACTAATAAATTGCAGATAGTACTCATAAACTGAATTGAGATATAATAAAACAAGTAAACAGTCGTCCTAAGTAAAAAGCAATAAGTAATCAATAAATTAGGGTGCCAAAGATGGTGATATATTGCTCAGGTGACGGTGACAGTCCCCACTGATTAATGATGGACAGAACTTCTATATCCCGATGTAAATCAAAAGAATCCGGTGACGTACGACCAATGGAAAGATTGCCCACTAACCAGAAGCGCAATCTTAATGCGCATAAATCAGATATGCCAGAAGCGGAGGTTCCCTTTAAGGTACAGCCTGGGACGAGATCCTCTCCTCTGCAGATGTGGTACTGGAGATGTCACTCAAAAGCGTCCTTAGGTGGATATACTGCAATAGGATCTGGTCATAGGCTTCCCCTATATGGTCCTGGTAAACCCCCTGGGATCCTGGATGGATTTAATTGCTCGGTGCAGAGCAAAAAGGATGGATGCCCATAGTGTAGTATATAACCATATTTATTAAACTTATAAATGATTAAAGTAAAAGGTATCACAAGTACTACACATACATGAGCAAAATGTTGCAAATAAATCCTAAAATCATGTAAGAAACCTGATTAAGCAGCATCCATACTTCTGTATAAACTGACCAGCTAGAGTGGGAAGATGGCCGCCAGACCCCCGTGATCCAGCGGCGTGACGTCACAGCGTACAAAGGCTCCTCCTTGACGTGTTTCATATGCAAATACGTCCTCATAAGGGGTGTTGCCAATTCAAATCTATTGATGCCATCAGTGCACCTTTCATTAGTAATGCAACTAAAGAAACTTTCTTTCATCTAACGTTACATTTTTATTACTTGAATCAAATGTCTCACAAAGAAACAGAACACTTCTATAGTTAAACATTTTTAAAGTGCAAGTTCACCACAATATATACTGCAATAGAGGTCCTGCAGATCTTAAGGGTCATGTTCTGTACATAGCCATTCACATGGTTCTTATCAAATATCTATTTGGCAGCCCCTGTTTGTGTGGGTCTAATGTCCATTTATCTGACCACTTGAGTTACAGTGTAACTGTCCCATCCATCTCCTTTAGGCCTACCAACAACAATGTAGTGCAATGGGGCCTGTCAGATTGGATATAAATTGAATGTTTAGGTAGGACCTCACCTTTCCCTGTTCTGGTAAATCTATATGAGATTGTACAGAGATTGTACTTTAAGATTTTTAACATGTATGGCAAACTTTATGTAAACCTGTGTTTGGCTATGCAGGTAAAGCACATGTTTATTTTAATCCCCTCTACCCTGCAGCATATACAGTATATAGCTTGCCTTTATCCCCTGAAACTTTGTTCAACTGCCAGTTGTAGTTGAATGAAGTGGGGGTAGAGTGGAGGAAAGATTTGTTTTTGGCCAGCAAGACATTCTTGAGACCTCTGAGAACTCATTCCAGGTGTGTTTGACTTGCCATTAAACTGACCAGTTTCAAGCTGCTCTTGTATTCCCATTGACTTGTATGAGCATAAAGCAGTTTTGATACAAACAAAGTGAGCGTTGATAATGGCCCTTACAGTGAATATGCCCTTGATCATACCCTGTTAGGCGCCACAAACCATCCAACATATGATTGCAGAGCACATGCACTGTCCCAGCAGAGAAGATTTTGACAAATGGCTGTTTGGCACCTATACACTAGAGTTCCCCAGAAAGACTGCAGGGGTATTCTCCAGGCCAAAAATGAAGTGGCACCATGACTTCAGAGCCCAGTACCTCATACTGGGTGAAATAAACCGTATTTGAACTTGGGTTGTGCTATTGTGTCTTTTTTAAATTGGAATGCTTTGGAAAGCTAAACCGTAGTGTTATGCATGGCCAATGTGGAATAGGTGAGTGGATGCTATGATGTAACACAATAATGTTCTGCAAAAAGCTGCTGCTTTGTACTACTCTGCATTTTTCTGATAACTTTGGCTAGCATGGTTTTTATAACCTTGCTGCTATACTGTTGGTTGGTAACATACAAACAGCAACTGCCCCAACCTATAACTAGCCTTCACAGCAAAGAGCGCATGGAAGGGCAATGCATGTCAAACAACAACAATGATAAATTCCCAGCTTAACTTACCAGCCAACCTGCAACAAACCAAATTGTCCTGTCTAACAGTTCGCGGTAAAAACGGATTTAGTTTGCATACATTTGCAAATACATGCATAAACTGCAGAGCCACTTCACGGCACCCTAGTATTATCTGCAGTCCTAACTCTATAAAGTTTGAGAGCCTCCATAGTAGGAGCACATATATAATAATGGATAGATTGAGGGCAGGTATGCCTAAAGGGAGCCCATCACTCCTTAAAGGCACAGGGGCACACTGCATATTGCACAATGGCAGCAAATGTGTCCAGTGCGCCCCTCACCAAATTACCAACGGTACAAACAAAATGGCAACTGCCCCAACCTATAACTGGTATAGCACCCCAGCAGGGGCGGACTGACCATTCGAGCACTCGGGCACTGCCCGAGGGCCTGGGGTCAGTAGGGGGCCCCATGAGATGCCCCTGGTATCTTTCATTTTTCATAGGCTTTTTTGGCTGTGGATGAGAACACAGGGGCGCCATGATACCCTATTGCCCAGGGGCCCCATGAGTTGCCAGTCCTCCCCTGTACCCCAGTATTATCTACAGTCCTATCTCTGTAACTTTTGAGAGCCTTCATAGTAGGAGCACATATATAATAATGGATAAATTGCGGGCAGGTTAATATTTTAATATACTTGCATATCAGCATTTGAGAAATACAAATCTTTACTTCATTACAAAGAAAAAGCCTTCGTTTGCTATGGCCCCTCCTAATTATATGTACAAATTGGCGAATTCCACAAAATAGAGCTATTTGTGAGATTCATTGTATGTACAGATTGTGTATATATTTATTCCAGACAGGTTACACACTCCGTATGCTCAATGTTGTCTAATAGTTTGGCAGTCCATACTTACTATCTACAGCACTGTCCCAAAAATTAACTATGTATAATTATTCACTTCTACAAGGGCAATATGGTATTACAGTATCCAAGCCAGGTGTATAGGTTTAGTACCCCACTTACCCCTAGACAATTGTGTAGAGGGCTAGCATTTCACCTAAAGGGGGAATTCTTGACTCTTTGGATGGATGAAACTGGGCACCAGTCACTACAGAAAACATTAAATTTAACAGCGTTTAGGTACAATATACTCAAAAGCAACAAGAAATGCTAACTTCTGTCTCTATATACAGTCAACACAGAAACAGGGCCTTTAAGCTGGAACAGGCACTCTGTGCTTATCATACTGTTGTGCAGCTTTAGGGCAACACACGTATCCGCTGGATGAGCCTCTAAAACTCCCTGCAATGAGTCCACTGGTAGGCCCTTCTACCCAACTGTTCCAGACACTATTCAGCAGTGAATTTCCCCCTGGTGCTTCACTCCTAGTACTCAGACCAAGACCTCTCCCCTTTGGCAAAGGCCCTCCCCAGGCAGCAGGGCTAGATGGCACTAACCTTGAACACACAGCCTCCTCTCATGACAGCAGCCCAGGAAGCAAGAGAGCTTCCAAAAGGTCACTCCTGTATTTATGTCCTTCCCCAGCATGCACCACCAGCAATAAACCTCCTACCATTTGGTCATGGACACATAAATAATCTTAACTGAGAATTATTGTGTCTTCTTACATAATTGCCAGGAACACTCCCCAACAACAGGCAAAAGCAAACAATAATCTTAGCATAGGTAAACTACAGTGAAGGTAATAAGTATTTGATCATCTGCTGATTTTGAATGTTTGCCCACTCACAAAGAAATGATCAGTCTAAAAATCAAATGGTAGGTGTATTGTAACACTGAGAGACAGAATAGCAACAAAAAATTCAAAAGAAATGCATGTCTAACAAATTATGCACTGATTTGCACGTCTATGAGGGAAATAAGTATTTGATTCCCTTCACAAAACATGACTTAGTACTTGGTGGCAATTCCCTTGTTGGCAATCACAGAGGTCAGACGTTTCCTGTAGCTGGCCACCAGGTTTGCACACATCTCAGGAGGGATTTTGGCCCACTCCTCTTGGCAGATCCTCTCCAAGTCATTAAGGTTTGGTGGCTGATGTTTGGCAACTCGAACTTTCAGCTCCCTCCAGAGATTTTCAATCGGATTAAGGTCTGGAGACTGGCTAAGCCACTCCAGGACCTTAATATGCTTCTTCTTGAGCCACTCCTTTGTTGCCTTGGCCATGTGTTTTGGGTCATTGTCATGCTGGAACACCCATCCACTGATCATTTCTTTGTGAGTGGGCAAACATTCAAAATCAGCAGGGGATCAAATACTTATTTCCTTCACTGTACAACGGAAACAGAACTACTACAGTTAGAGCTCAGGTTGACTGCAGCTCAGCAACACTAAAGTTTGGCTAAGGATGCTACTCTGTAGGACAAGGTCCCTACACAAGGTCCTTAGTAGTAGCATTTCAGTGTGCTTTTTTTCAACCGTTTAATTTACAGGGCTGTAAGAGGACTGTATGTTTACTAATGATAGAAAAAAGTATGGTTAATAACAGTACAAAGAAAACATACCCCTTTGCTCTGCTTCCTACAGGCACAAGTCTACCGTGACTAATAGTTAATTCAGCCCCGTTGATTGGGCCACATTTCTGTGCAGCTTAGTTTCTAAGCTATATTTCTTTTAATAATTACATGGTTGTTTGTTGATCTTGAAATGAGAATATGCAAGACTTAATGAAGGATATTTAGAGCAAAGGCATACTTGTACTTAGGATTATACTGCTGATATGACTAGTGGTAGCTGATCCACATGCAGCTGGATTTGTTCTGTATAGTTTCTTAATGCATTATAATAATAATGTACAACCTTATTTTTCAACTCGCTTAGCACCACTCTTCAGTTTTGCTGCTAAAATGCTACTTCATATTGGCACGAACCCTTGCAAGGATAATTCCTCAGACTGTGCCCTGAAAAGACCCAACACTGATTTGTCTTAAATAAGCACTTAAACACTAATGGATTCCAGTTACACTAATATCTTCCCAGTTTATGAAATGAGATAACTATCCAGCGAGACAGCTGCCTGAGACTCTCAGGCAGACCTCAGAGGGTGGAAGTATCATCCTCCTCTTCCTGGTGCTTCACAAATATCTCAAGTAATACTAAATGATTTGAATGTGCAAACTGTTTATGTATTCATGGATAATCACTAAGTGATTCAGAAGCCATTTACCTTTATATGTTATTGCTGTACACAACAACAAAAACAACATTTTGTCATGTGATACATCTTCTGATTTGTGTTAAGATAATGAAATTAAAATATAGTGCTGTTGCGCTTAAGAATAAATATTCATGCAACTTTGATAAGTATACGCTGCAGTCCTAATTTGTGAACCAATAACACAAAAACAAACAAAATACCATGTGGACCGCGCATTAATTAAGTGCATTAATTTTGACAATACATGAGTAATAACGCTTCACATATACAAAGTGAATAATTGGAACATTCAGTCCAAATTCGGAAAGATAAAGTGCCAAAGTGTTGTATACTAATTGGTGAACTTCGTGCAAAAAATGACAGGTGCTCCTCTTTGCTCAATCAGTGCCCCAAATGGATGTGCACTCACCATTAGCCGTGGACCACCTATCTCTAGCTTGGTCTTAAGTGCTTGGTTTGGGACTAGCCCAATGCGTGATGGCAAGAATGGCATCAATATTCATTCCTGAGAATCATGCGATCTGGCTGATAGTAACCAATAGGATGATGACCAGCGTGGATAAAAATGACAGTGTAGTTTCAAAAGAGCCTTTCTAAACTTTCTCCTCTCCTCTCAGGCAGTAAACCAAGTTTCAGCATGTAAACAGAAACAAAAGCAAACATCCCATAGTGTAAAACCATAAAAAACTTTAACGATGGGGAGAAATTATAAGGATAAAACTCACAAAGTGCCTATAACACTCAGTGTATTCAGCCTTGCTGCCTGTGAATAGGAACCAAGATGGCCGCAGTGTTCCAACATGCGTACCAAAGGGCGGAAATGACGTCAGCAGACGTTGCGTCTTCAAACTTTGACCAGTTTTGATCAATGGATCGTCATCAGAAAGTGCAAAGATAATGAAATTATATTATATAGTGACAATTGCTAGATATTTATGTTGAAGTAAGTGTAGCAACACAGTTGTAATTGTATATGGATTTATGTTGTCACGTGTTCTTGGCATTATTAAACAAAATGTATTAATTTTTATTTAAACAAAATGATTGAAATCAGCCACAGCCCAAGTAGAAATATCTTCCCCTTGCCACAATAAGAGACCATGCAGCAAGCAATGGTCCATCTCTGAAGCATACTGGCAATGGGCAGACTTTTCTTCTCAGGCTGTGACTGCTTTCTTAAAGTATAACTCCAGGAAGCACAAGAAATCTTAATGCATTAGTGTAAAAGTCCATTTATACCTTAAATACATTTTTCTTCTTTCCATTGATAGTTATCCAGGTAGTGATAAAGCCATTATTTCTTTAGTGCTGCAAAGGGCACCGACTGGTGGGTGTTACATCCTCTATCGCCGTGACCACCGTTTTTGTAACTTCCCTGAAGTATTTTTGACAGTGTGCAGTGACATAATTATGCCCAACTCAGTGTAGTGGGTGGACCCAGGAGTCTGAGACTCCTGGTCTTATCTGCTCACTGTACCAACATTCAGCCTCACCACCTCCTGCACACACACCCACAGCCATGAGTTCTGTGCTCACCTCCACCCACACATGAACCCATCATGTCCTACATTTCTGTTAGCATCATGGAAAATGTAGTTCTTTCTCCATGCAGAGGTGATGTGTGGCTAAATCTAAAATCTTCCACCTGGAGCCCAGAAGCAGAGCAATTATCAGTGGACCACTATGACATAACGGTGCTCTAAATTCAGCGATAACTCAAAAACTAAGCCCTTTTCTGCTACAATTTCATGGAATTTTTCGAAAGTGATCCAAAACAATATGAAAAAAGAGTAAAAAAAGTGCTGGAAAAATGAAGAGAAAAAGAAATATTGTGTACACATGTGCAAGAACAACAAAGATGTTTGTATTTTAGTAAATTACTCACATGTAACCACCCCTTACAGCATGTTCATCCAAGTCTCAGAACCGCAAGGACCCTTCAGAAAGTTTCAGTCATAGTTTTGTGTCAGAGACCCAAAACCCACATTTCATGGCTCACTTCCACAAACTTTAAAACATATACTGGCTCTGGGGGTGAACTTATTTTTCCCAGTATAGGCTCTACAGGTTTGCACAGTTCCTCTATACATATACAGACAATTGCTGCTCTTGCTTCGCCATGGGGCTTCCACAATGCAATCCCTCAAAAGAGCAAGTAGACTATGCCATAAGTGCTATGCTCAATTCTCAGATTACCTCATAAAGAACAACAGATACATGTAGATACGAGTACAACTAGACTCAGAAATGGTGCCCAAAATGTCCTCTATTTTGCATTCACACTCTCTCTTTATCCAAGCACATTACAGACACAAAATGCCCAGTCGGGTTTCAGATTGCAATTTAACAGTTTTACTTCAACTTGTCCACAAGCTTGTTTTAATAAGAAAGATTTCCAAAATGGGAGCTTAAGGCATGTCTCAATAGAATAAAAAACGTTCACAACTTCTAGGTGCTCACATTGACACAGGTGCTCAGTAGCTCTCTTAAAGAGTAACATTTCCATTCTGTCTGTCCTCCAAAAACTTTTTAGCAATAAGTAAAGGCCCTGTCAGCATGGGTAATCACAGACGTTATAGTCATCAGGGGACAGCCCCACTTCCCAGAAGGGTCAGTCATGTGTTTCTCTCTCAGTTGAGGAAAGTGGAAAGACAGCACTAGACACGCAGTTACACTCCCCTGGTATTGTTATCTTAAGGCATTAATGTAGGTGTAAATTATCTGGTTCCTAGGCAAGTGGCTTGTGCACCCCAGAACTTCTCCACAGTCTCCCTGGCTTGTAGTGTAATGTAAGAAGAGCTGAAATTTAAATGCCACACAACTGCTAAGAGGTCCAGATACAACTGTATTCCACATATGTGTTTCTCTCTGACTTACATGTCAGTTGCTGCCTTCTCGCTCTCTTCCCATGCAAAGCTCTATGAATTGCAGTACGTGATATTTATATATTACATCTGTGCCAAAATGGCCTCCCAAAATCTTGTGAACTCAGTGCCTACAATAGGCATTGGCTTCTCCAAAATGGCCACCTGGATCCCATTGCAGAGGAAAAGCCAATCCTCTGCAGGGTTCCCTCTAGTGCCCAAGAGCAGCAGTCCTATAACTGCTCTGTGTACAGAGTGATCACCAGCACCCAAATATCCTCAACCCCTTCCCATCCTTACTTGTAACACCCTGTTACAAACATGTATTAAAATCCTTACACCTCTACAGGGTCTTATTCCCAATAACATGAACTGTTACTGTCAATCTATAAGGATGCCTAAAAAATGTTCTCATCAATTCTTTGAATCTATATGGTGCTGTATGCTCCTCTATATGACCCATATGATAAATGCTATTACTACCATAACTGTTCTTGATATTTACAGATGGTACAACAAAGAAACTGCGCAGTAATATTCGTCGCAGCACAGAGACGGGTATTGCTGTCGAAATGAGAAACCGGGTGACAAGACAAGGGAGCCGGGAATCTACAGATGGTAGCACTAACAGCAACAGTTCTGATGGCACGTAAGTGGCATTTATCTTTCTTTACCTCCTCACCACCCACATGGAAGAAAAATATATTTAAAATATATTTTAAAAATATTCTTTCCAAATATATTGACATATATTTGAAATACTACAATTGTGGCCGTATTAAATATATGTAAAAAAAATTGTTATATATATACAGTATATATATACACTGCATGTTGGAATGCATTTTTTATATATTACAAAATATATGAAAAATATTTTTAAAAATATATATGTTTTTAAATATATTCTTCAGATTTTTTTAACATATAAAAAGTAATTTTACCATATATTTTTACATATATTTGTAAATGCATTACAAGAATGTATATTAAATGCATTTTTAAAGACATACAGTATATCTGAAAATGTATTTTTAAAAATATGTTTCATACATTTTGTAATAAAAACACATTTCAGCATACATATTTCAACATTGAATATGGCCAAAATTGTAGTATTTCAAATATATGTCAATATATTTGGGAAGAATATTTTTTATATATATTTAAAATATATTTTTCTTCCATGTGGGCACTGAGGCAGATTAGGGCAGAATGGAGTCTGAGGCAAAGTTGCAGCTTTGGCCCTCCATCACTTTGACTGACAATGAAGAGAATTGCAATGGGTACAGAGAAACATACTAACCTTAACTCCATTTGCATGGTCTCTACTTGCATGGCCCCTCCCCATCAGACAAACCCCATTTAAGTACATCTTTGATCAATTTGCTGTTTGGCTGGTTTACTGCAGGCACATGAGGGTTGTAGCTGGGCGCCTTGGACACCCACCAGGCCATAAGTTCCTGCTTAGGTTGCATTGTAGATGATCTAGCTCTGCTTCACCAGGTCCTTTAGTAGCATCCAGTAGGTTGTGAAAGCATGACGGAGGTCACCAAGGGCTGAAGGTGAAAATAGAGTTGCAGTGTTTTGGCTTAAGTGTATGTCAAGTCACAAACTTTTTTTTGCTAGTTTTGAATATAGTGGGGATTAGAGTTCCTGTTGGATTTTTAGCACTATCTGGGGCTCCACTAGTGAGATTTAAATTTACTTCCTGTACCACTGACAACAGTTTCACCGGACAGGAAGTGAGGGAAAAATCTGCAATGGCTATACAAGGACAGGGACAGAAGCAAAATGTTGACAGGCTCTAATTGGTTTCAAATGGAATATTTTAGAGGTATCTGGGTGACATACTGTTAGGTCCATATATATATATTTGGACACAGACACAATTTTAGATTTTTTCAGGTATTTACCAAAACATATTCAAGCTATAGTTATAAAAGGGAGGATGGCTACTCTTAAGAGCTGTAATTCCTAAACCCTTTCTCCAACTTGGATGTACATACCCTCAAATTAAACCTTTCAGCCCATATCCATTATGGAGCTTGAATATGTTTTGGTCAATACTTGAAAAAAAACTAAAATTGTGCCTGTGTCCAAATATATATGGACCTAACTGTATATGCTTACAAATGGTATTCCATGGGGAAGATTTATTAAAACTGGAGCGTATAAAATCTGGTGCAGCTCTGCGTAGCAACCAGTCAGCTTCCAGGTTTTATTGTCAAAGCTTAATTGAAAAACAAAAAAACCCTGAAGTTAGAAGCTGATTGGCTACCATGCACAGCTGCACCAGATTTTGCACTCTCCAGTTTTAGTAAATCAACCCCCTTGTGTTCAGTACTATACTTTGGTGCTTTCATGCTTCTTTTTTCTCAGTCTTCCTGTCTTGCACAGCGGTTTGTTTCTATGTTATAACGTAAATGGAAAAACTTTCTATATTTAAATAAAATCTGATTTAAAAAAATGTTGACAGGGATTCTAGCCTCTCTTTACTGTACTACAGAAACATATTTTTCTTACATCTGTGTTGCAATTGGAAAGTTGACTTTACTTCCTGACTGGCAAAACGTTGTCAGTTGGGCAGGAAGTGAAGGTAAATTTCTCTAAGGCCGGCCATACATGGGTCAAAATTCAACCGATTTCTTTGTACGAAAATCTGACCTAAGTATAGTCGGTCGATTTTTGTTCTGTTAGTAGATCAATGGCACCGGACGATTTTCATGGTTCCTCCCCTTTTCGGTGATCGGGTATGTTGGAAAATTTGTGAAAAACGACCGAATTTCGACTCAATGATGGTCAAATCGTACGATCGGTTTTCCAAAAAGAATATGTGCATGAGCCGTGACCTGGAAGGAACAGACGTTTCGCCTGTTATATGGGGTAAACTTCATGACTTGGTCGGCCGTTTTTTGAAACCATTGATGGAACCATCGGATTACCGAGCGAACGGCGTTTTCGATTTTCGAACGAAAAATCGTTCGGAATTCGAACCATGTATGGCCTGCATAAGGGAGCTTTGCATAGCACTAAGAGCTCAACAGAAGTTTTAATGTTTCCCTACTCTATCCTGAATTAACAAAAACAAACTTTTTGGCAGGACTTACAATTAAAAGTATAGCTGTCATCAAAGAGTTTGTAGGTTGCCAGTGAGAATGTTAGTTCTCTGTTTTGCTAATGTTTTAGCTTCAACACATCATGAGTCATGGATCTGTCACAAGTATAGAGATAAGGAAACATTTCTGACACTCATTTACTCCATTGTTCTGGGTCTGTGTTTTGAAGCTAGATACAGCCAGGTACTTATCATTTTCAGAAGGATGACAGGAATGGCAGCCCCTAAACTTCTTTCCTGAAAGGTGAACTTTCAGCATATGCTTTTTATACCTTGTTGTGGAATGAACGGTGGCGATCTGTTGCATACTTGTTTCAGATTAGAGACTCACTAGGTAATGAAGCTACAGATATAACAGAAGATAATAGTTACCACAAACAGCACTGGTAAATGATAGGCAAAATACATAAATTAGAAATTGACTGAAGTTTTTGTAAATAAGACAGTGTATTTACAGTACCGCAAATTGAGCTTCCTCTTCTATACACCTTACTATTTGTACTTTTACCCTTACCAGATTTATATTTCCCACAACCCGATTAGGAGCCGAGAGTCACTTTAGTCATTTTTTGGATGGACTTGGACCTGCACAGATTGTGGGGAGACAAACTCTTGCTACTCCACCCATGGGTGAGTAGAGATAAAAATGGCATGTTGAATATGCTTATATGTTATGCATTTCATGTGAATAAAACTACTTTACACATAAACTGGTAATATTTAACAGTCATGTCTCAGTCTGGCTGACTTGAAATGTAAAATGTATATTTTTATGAAAAAGATAAATACTGCAACAGCTACAGTACATTGCTAGTTATTTTCAGGGACCATGCTTACCAGCATCTGATATACAGCCTGAGAACCCATCACAATTTGTATGTGCTGAAGTTATCCATAGACAAGACATAATAATCTTATGCCTATATCATCACATCTATGGGTCTTCTCCAGTGTCATCAAGAAACATCTATTATGGAGAGGCATCGATGAGGCAGGAAGGAAAACCACCATTGTTTTGTGCTTTTGTGCCAGAGACATGTGGTGTAGGCAAATTCTGCCTGTGCCCCTCATTTCCACTTTCTTCCTTTCCATTGAGACAAAATTTCAAGAGACCCTGCTGAAATGTGACCTTCGGGCACTGGGCTCTGGCTGTGACGGATTCCACACCTCTGTGTACTCAGTTACTTTCCATGTCCAGAGCCATGACTTATCATTATGTGTGACCCAGTTTATGAAGACTCATTATGCATAAACCATGTAGGCCGAGCATCAGGAGCTACTGTGTTATTATTACCGTTGGGCACCTTCAGTACCTCCCTTTTTTTTATTGGTCTAAGGATTAAAACGCTTCATCACTAGGGGAAGTGCTGTGTGCACACAGTTTGTGCTCTGTTCCTGCCTTTGACATATTGTAGCATCTTCTCACCATTGCTCCTATTTGTGAGACACATTGTTGCACCTCAGCTAGTCCTTGCTGCCACCTAAAGTGACTTGGTCACCTATGGCCATTTGAACTTCTCCTGTTCTCAGCAGTCGGTTCATGAGTACCCCAGATCTTTACCTGTATACTCGGCTAAGTTGTTCCTGGTGCAACATATCAGACCACAAACATATGAAGAGCAGTCCCGCTGAATCAGATTTTTCTAGTTCTTGATCCAGTAACAGTTTCAGGGCAGCCTCAGTGCACTCTCAGACACCAATAACCTAAAATGTTGTCCCCTGTTTGAATCCCTACATTCCTCTGAGTCTTTGATATATTGGGTGTGCTCCTCCTCCGTTCCCCCTTGGGTTTAATCCATGGGAGTTTTTACCACAACTATTGAAGATATTATGACTGCAGAGGACATACTGTATATTGTCAAAAGTATTGGAACGCCTGCCTTTACATGCACATGAACTTTAATGGCATCCCAGTCTTTGTCCGTAGTGTTCAATATTGAGTTGGCCCACCCTTTGCAGTTAGAACAGCTTCAACTCTTCTAGGATGACTGTCCACAAGGTTTAGGAGTGTTTAAGTGTGTCTATGAGAATGGTTGACCTTTCTTCCAGAAGCGGATTTGTGAGGTCAGGCACTGATGTCGGAAAAGGCCTGGCTCGCGGTCTCCACTCTGTCGGGTGAAGGTCAGGACTCTGTGCATTCCAGTCAAGTTCCTCCACCCCAAACTCGTTCATCTATGTCTTTATGGACCTTGCTTTATGCACTGGTGTGCAGTCATGTTGGAACTGGAAGGGGCCATTCCCAAACTGTTCCTACAATGTTGGGAGCATGGAATTGTCCAAAATGTCTTAGCATGCTGATGCCTTAAGAGTTTCCTGCACTGAAACTAAGGGGCCAAGCTCAACTCCTGAAACACACCCTCACACCATAATGCATCCAACGCTTTGCATTGCACTTGGTGATGTAAGGATTGGATGCAGCTGCTTGGCCATGGAAACCCATTCCATGAAGCACTCTATGCACTGTTATGCTAATCTGAAGGCCACAGGATGTTTGGAGGTCTTTAGCTATTGACTCTCCAGACAATTGGTGACTTCTATTCACTGTGCGCTTCAGCATGCACTGACCCCGCTGTCATTTTTCGTGGCTGAGTCGCTGTTGTTCCCAGTTGCTTCCACTTTGTTATAATACCACTAACAGTTGACTGTGGAATATGTAGTAGCAAGGAAATTTCATAGATGGATTTGCACAGGTGTCAACCTATCATGGTACCATGCTTGAATTCACATTTTTTCACAAATGTTTGTAGCAGTCTGCATGCATAGGTGCTTGATTTTATACACCTATGGCCATGGAGGTAATTGGAACACCTGAATCCAATGATTTGGAGGGGGGTCCCAATACTTTGGACAATATAGTATATGTGTATCCCAGTGCCTTCCCCTGCAGAATCATTATATCATGATCTGAACAGCCTGTAGCCATAGGGGCATTTGAGCCTTCAGTTATGGATATCTGATAAGGAGTCTCAAAATTCCTTGCAGGATGAAGTTGTTTCTAAAGAGTAGTAGACAGCCACCAGAACTCACAGGCTTGGAGAGACCACTTTGGCTCTTTTTAACATGGTACATGCTAAGTTCAAGGTGAGACACTGCTCAAACTAACCTGGTGTTTTATAATGGGATGTAACTGTGTATGGCTTCAGCCAGCACTGCTCCAAGCAGGGAGAAACACATAAGGGGCATGGTTGGAACAGCGCTGGCTGAGACCATACACAGTTACATTTACTTCTAAAGCACTGGGTTGGTGTAAGCAGTGTTTCACTTTGAATGTGTCCACACTTCTGAATTAGAGTACAGATGCCTACTCCCACATTTCTGCACACCGGCAGGGAAATCTTTTATCCTCCAGCTGAGCAGCTCTTCCAGTTCATACCGGATCACAATGGTACATGCCACCTTAAAGATGGAGGTACAGCCTGTAGCTTCTACTAGAGCTGCTACTCATAATGGGTTCCTCAGACTCAACTAAAACCTTTCACTTGCACATGCTTTTTTCAGAATTTCTGTACCTTTAATGGAAAACTCCTCATATACTTTTTACACCCCTTAAAAATTTGGTTTCATTACTAGTTTGAGGAAGTTCTTTTTTTTTTTTTTTAAGAAGTGGGCTGTTGTGTAGTTGATCCAGCTGTACCCCACCTTAATAAAGCTCAATTGATCCTTGTAGAGGCTGCATCAGTATTTAAGGATCCTATAAATAAATGGCTTGTTTTCATTTGCAGGCCCTGCCTTGCAACCTGCCATGGCTGTGGAATTGCTGCAGATCCAGCTTTATTCCACGCTGATCCTTGATTTGTGCCGCATTTAGAGTTCATGCTGAGAGCCCTCTACTACTGGGTAGGACTAGTGAATGTCTCCTCTTTGATTTCCCATATGAGCCTCCATTCAGTGCATATATGGAGAAATCTTTAGTGGAAAGATCGAGCTGTGAAGCAGGCTTCTAAAATGCATTTTCTATAAATGCTCTTCATGGGTAAATGTCTCTTTGGAGTTGCTTTTGACAAATTTGTCCAAGATGTTACCAGGGATAGGAGTAATCATCTACCCCAGCAAAAGAAGCCTAGGTCACAACCTGAGGAGAGTCATCCCTTCTCTGGGGCAAAGAAGATTTCCTTTCATTACTACCAGGCCTGAGCCTGTAAGGTAAAACCTAACCAAGAAGGCCAGTTTCAATGCAAACTGGGCCCCTACGTACCCCAAACCTGGCAACAAGTCCACTCTGGCATCGGGGAGAGGCATCTGTTAAACTTTGCAGACATTAGGGCAGATGGCATCTCAGATAGCTGGGTGCAAGAGGTGGTTTCAATGGGCTATAAGTTCTCAACCCTCTTCTCCCTTCATGTCTTCAAAACACCACTCAGCATAGCAGACCCTCCCATGTAGCCTTTGAAAATCTTCTGGCACAGGATGTTATTGCCCCAGTTCTTGTTTTGGAGAGGTTTCAAGGATTTTATCCCAACCTTTTCACAGTTGTAAAACCAAAAGGGGGAATACATACCATTTTGGATCTCAATATGCCTAAATGCCTTTATTTGTGCCCAAAAATTGCCGTGTTACGCTCTCAGAGCATCCTTGTTGTGGGATTTCCAGAAGATCTCCTGTAAGGGAACAGTTGGCATAGGTCCTGATCAACGATGTATCATGATCATTTCAGACCTTGAAAAGGGTTGGTTTAATCCTGTTCCTTCCCAAGGTGGGTTCAGTCTTTCACCTTAACCAGAATATTGTGGTGCCTCCCCTCTCTCTGGCCAAAGTACATCAGAGATTTCCATTCTTTGTCTGGATGTAGTTCAAGCTGTACGTATCTACCTTGCAACAACTGTCTCCATTAGAGACAGTATCTACATTGCAACAACTGTCTCCAGAAAATCTTTGCTCTTTAAACAAGGCACAGAATACTTCTAGTCCCTTTAAATGACTTACATAGTTACATAGTTAGTCTGATTGAAAAAAGACATAAGTCCACCTAGTTCAACCATAAAACAAAAGTTATAATCCTATACCCACAGTTGATCAAGAGGGAAGGCAAAAAACCCAGCAAAGCATGATCCAATCTGCTCCTGCAGGGGAAAAAAATTCTTCCTAATCCCCAGAGAGGCAATCGGATATTCCCTGGATCAACTTTACCTATAAATGTTAGTAACCAGTTATAGTCTGTGTATCCAAGAAAGAATCCAGGCCTTTTTTAAAGCAATCTGAGCTGTCCAGAACCAACTCTTGAGGGAGTCTATTCCACATTTTCACAGCTCTTACTGTGAAGAAACCTTTCCGTATTCGTAGATTAAATCTCTTTTCCTCCAGACGTAAAGAGTGCCCCCTAGTCGTCTGTGACGACCTCAGGGTTAATAAATCTGAGTTCACTATATGAACCACTGATGTATTTATACATGTTGATCATATCCCCCTGTTAATCTCCTCTTCTCAAGAGAGAATACATTCAGTTCCTCTAATCTTTCCTCATAGCTGAGCTCCTCCATGCCTATTATCAGTTTGGTTTTCCCTTTCTCTAGTGGCCCAATGTTCTTTTTGTGAATTGGTGCCTAAAACTGAACTGCATATTCCAGATGAGGTCTTACTAATGATTTGTACAGGGGTAGAATGGTATCTCTCTCTCTGGAGTCTATACCTCTTTTAATACAAGAGAGTATTTTGCTCGCTTTAGAAACCGCAGCTTGGCATTGTATGCCATTATTAAGCTTGTGATCTACCAGAACTCCCAGATCCTTCTCCACCATTGATTCCCCCAGTTGTACCCCCCCTAGTATGTATGATGCATGCATATTCTTAGCCCCCAAGTGCATAACCTTACATTTTTCAACATTAAACCTCATTTGCAATATACAGTAGTAGCCCAATTAAACAGTGCATTGAGGTTGGCTTGTAAATTGAAGACATCCTGTAAGGACGTTATTCCACTGCACAGCTTGGTGTCATCTGCAAAGACTGAAATGGGATTTTTAATCTCAGACCCTATATCGTTTATAAATATATTAAAAAGTAAGGGTCCCAACACCTTGGGGTATATCACTAACAACCCTAGACCATTCAGAGTATGAATCATTAACCACTACTCTCTGAATATGATCTTTTAGCCAGTTTTCTGTCCATTTACTTCTTGGGGTTATCCATTTTGGCAGTCTCCCAATGTTGGCAAGCAGAGATATTGCTTGCTGCCAGAATATACAACCATTGCATGATATTTCTGAAGAAAGACTCTGGAATTAACATGCATGTATGTATTTTGATGCCTTGTACAGACATCCCTGACACCAATATCTTGGTTGGGCCTATCACCAAAAACTGGTTGGGCTAGGGATGTCTACTTACAGTATGTCTGGGGCAGCCCATGGAATTACATCTGTTCTTCAGTCTGTTTTTAGGTGAATTTGGTAACAGTTATGTTTTGTGGGTACTTTTCAAGTCTTGTCACCTTTTCCCCTATTCGGTCATTTGCATACAAAATTATTTGCTTATGAAAGCATTGATAAATGTGTCCCTGTTTACTGACTGCTTAATATGATTAATAATAATATGATATGCTGTTAAATTGAATAAAATTGAAATGCTACAACTAAACAAAGGCAGCACATTAGGAATATTATTTCCAGCGCTTATAGTCTGTAGCAAAGACTTCCAAATTTATAATTTACTATGCAGTACTGCCCTCTACTGACCATACCTCAGAATGCATAGGAAAAACTTTCTACTTCTTGCCCTCATACTTAAAAAAATGCAGTTTATCATTTACAGATTGGTTCCATTAACTATGCCATATACCTGCACTGTACTGCAGTCTGCCCTGAAAAAACAAAACAAAAAAAAAACGCTCTGGAACACATGCATAGTACATACACTGATATGTGCACATACGAATGGAACGAAAGAAAGTGGTGGTTTTACAATATATCTTTTTCTTAATTTTACTATATCTTTTATTGATTTTTTTCAATACAAAAAGAGCATCAAGTGCAGACATTAATAAAAAAAACAAAGAAAACTTCACCAGTACATACATTCCATTTGCATCATCTTATCCCCTACCCCACCCTTCCTCCCACCCATCCCCCCTCCATTTTCCCTAATCCATATCGCAATCCTAGTTTCTATCCCTTCTCATGATTGTCTATCTATATCTGTATCCCTTCCCTCCTATCTCCTTCTCTCTGATGGGTATTCCGTTAGAACTCCCTTTATTACTCTTCCACCTATATTCCAACCCAGGGGCGGACTGACCATTTGGAAACTCAAGCACTGCCCGAGGGCCCGGGGTCAGTAGGGGGCCCCATGAGATGCCCCTGGTACCTTTTCATAGGCTTTTTCGAGTTTGATCCTCTACTGCCCGGGGGCCCCATGAGTTGTCAGTCCGCCCCTGTTCCAACCAGTTCTAGATATCTTTTAGATGTTTTGAAAACCAACCAGCTACTCCACATTTTCCTAGATTTTTCTATTCTCTCCTCTTCAATATGACCCAACTCCTTCATCCTGTAGATATTTTCCACTCTGTTAACCCAGTCCTTTATTCTTGGTGGGTCTGGGGCAAGCCAAAAATTGGGAATCAAGCTCTTAGCTGCACTGACTAGATGATATAATACCCTATTCTTGTGTAGTTTTACTAATGGTTCAAATTTATAAAATAAACACGTCCACGGGTTTCTCTGTACAGTAATCCCACATATTTCCTGAATATATTGTAATATTCCCTTCCAGTAATCCTGTATTTTTCGGGCAATCCCACCATATGTGAACCATTGTACCCTTTTCCCCACATCCTCTCCAACATAAAGGTGAAACATCTACTTGTTGTTTATGTGCCTTACTCGGTGTAATTTACCATCTAACCATACATTTGTAATTCATTTCAACTGTGCTCATATTCATCACCTCATGTGCTAATTAAAATATATTATTCTTTGGTGCTCATTCAATTTTCATCCAAGCTCCTGTTCCCATTTTTCCAAGAACGGGGGAGGATCAGTACCCTCAATTATCCATAAGAATCTTATAAATCCTAGAAGTACCCCATTTGGAGACTATAGTTACATTCAGCAGTATCTCCAATGGATACTGATCCTCCGACGTCCTCAGTGGTTGTGGGAGCATTGAAACAAAATTACCTAATTGGCCGTACCGCAACTCATCTAATGTGAAAAATATATATTTTTTTCCCTTTAAATCAAAAAAAGTGTGCAATTTCCCCTTATTCAGTATATCTTTCAAACATACATTCTGAACTTTGATCCATTTCCCAGAGATATTATCATTCCCTGGAGGAAAATACTGTGTTCCCACCAAGGGAATCATAACTGAATTATATCTCCATCCCTTTTGCTTATACATTCTATCCCAAACACTGAAAACTTTCTTTGTCAGTGGACTAATATTCACGTCTAATATGAGGAATTTATGTGGTACATAACCATCTTCCCTAACTGTGCCCCTTACTCAGGATCTCTTCCATATTTACCCAACCTTTCCCTTGTGGATTGAATATCCAATCTATTTTTCGTGATAATATCACCCGCTTGATAATATTTCTTAACATCTGCCATGCCCAAACCCCCGTTCTTTTTTGCCCTACACAATACCTCGTACCTAATTCTCGGTTTCTTATTTGCCCAAATAAACTTAAGTATTATCTTGATTATCCCAAAAAAGATCCTGGTAGGTGTACTGGGAGCATGTGAAACTTATACAGGATTTTTGGTACTATCACCATCTTTACCAGATTTATACGACCTATCCAGGAAGCGCCACCTTTTGACAATCTCCCCAGTTCCTCTTTTATTTCATTTACTAATGGAATGAGATTTGCCTGGTACAGGGCTTTTGTTGAAGAAGTTATTTTATTCCCAAGTAGCCTATTTCCTTTTCCCTCTATGTAAATGGAAAGTCTTTTAGTAGGCTCAGCCTCTCAGCTTTTGGTATATTAATATTTAAGATCTCTGACTTTGCAGGATTTATTTTCAAATTCGATAGCTCACCGTACTGTTTTAATAATCTCATTAAGTTAGGCAACGTTATTCTAGGAGTTACAATATGTCGTCTGCATATGCTGCCACTTTACGCTCCACTTCCCCTATCTTTATTCCTGCTATATCTACGCACTTTCTTACCCCCCCCCGGCGGTATTCTCGAGTGTAGCTCGGGGTTAACTTTCAGTACCAGAAGCGGTAACCCCGAGCTACACTCAGGATTACCCTGCAGCATTGCTCAGGGATTCCCTCTAGCACTTACCTTGTTCTGCGCTCCTGCGATTTCCTCCCTGCAGTGTCCCCGGCCATGTCCTCCGACCGATGCCGACATCCGTCTTCCGGGTTCTGTTCCCTGCGAGCGTCGGGACGTATGGGACGTATGGGGGATGGAACCGATGGGAATTTAAAAAATTTTAAAATCTGACTTTCACTCAATACACTAAAATCTGATAGTATTACATTACTGTATCAAACCATTTCACATACATTTTGTCCCTAGTGCTTTGTCCTGTGCCCTGCCTGCATTTTTACCGTTCTTTCTGCCTGGAAACTGAGAAACGTTCATGACGTCCAAAAAGCGTTCCTTTAGGTCAAAAGCGGTTTTAGACCAGCTAGAGAACAGCGATAGTAAATTAGAATCACTTGCAGAACTGCGTGATAATGATTCGTGGGGAAATTTGTCATCAGACACTGAAAACGATTTTGCGACTAAGCTCAGTGATGTGCGAACTTGGCGCTCTATTTCAAATTTCAGTGTTTTTGGTTTGATTACATTATTGAATTAAATGTATTATTAATATATGAATACTTTTTTATGATTATTTATTATATTATAATTTATGATTTTGTGTTTCAAATTGTGTCATACCCGGGATGTTTATTAGACTCTTTTTCGGACAGATTTCAGTGAGTTATTCCTAACAATTACAGGCCTACAATAAAAAACAAAATTTTTCCATTGAAAACAATGTACCGCTTTGAGCACAGAACTACTGACATAATCAGACCGCTAGAGAGGTTAAACAAATAATAAAGGAGAAAGTGGGCATCCCTGTCTGGTTCCATTATACATTTTAAAGAACTAAGAGAGGGATCCGTTGATCTTAACTGCCGCTGATGGAGCTCCATAAAGTCCTTTTATCCACTTCAACATTTTAGGCCCTAATCCTATAACTTCTAGCATATCTATCATGAAACCTCAGTTAACCCTGTCAAAAGCCTTTTTGGCGTCAATTGACAGGAATAGTGTCGGCAGTTTCTCTCTTTTTACCCTTCAGCCACTGCCACACAGGCAGTCTCACGGGCACTCCCGGCATCCTTCCATCTTTTGGAGGCCCCTGCCTCCCATCTTTGCTCTATTCCACCGGGCCCACAGGACTCCTCCAGCCACCAACTCCCAACCCCTGCCAGTCACCCGCAGGCTCCACGAACAGCTGGCGGGCAGCCAGCACACACTACCTGGGATGCTCCACTGCACCATCTGCCAAGGGACCAGGCAGCCGCCTGACCAGCTGGCGCACAGACCACAGCATGAATAGGGCCCAGGTAGTCTCTAGGGCTTATTGCTCATGGTGCTCCTGATGGGTGTCTGGAGCTCCTGCACTGTGCTGCCTCACAGAACTATGTTTCTGCCTTTACAGTATATCTAATCATTAATGCCAGTGCTTAAATATTTTATACACATTATGCAACATTTTACCTTAGCACTTGATGGGTATGAGTTGCACACTTAAAAATGACTTTTTGCATCTTTAAAATCTATTTTAAAGAATCCCATGTACTATGCATGAATAACGAAAACACAAGCAATGTGCTTTCATAGTCCAGGAGAGTATGAATTACCCTAAATATCCACATGTATGTGGATATTATTCGATCTTATTGAGTGTGTATTTCCAGTCAAGGGTATGGTTTATGCTACAGCATACAAAGACATTTTAGATAATTTTTCACTCCCAACTTTGTAGCATCCGTTTGGGGATTTTTGATTGCATCATGACTGTGCCCCTCAGCACAATTCTAGGTTCACGAAGACATGGTGGGGTTGGTTTACTAAAACTGAAAAGTGCAAAGTCTGGTGCAGCTCTGCATAGAAACCAGTCAGCTTCCAGGTTTTATTGTCAATTCTTAATGGCTACAATGCACAGTGACACCAGATTTTTCACTCTCCAGTTTTAGTAAATAAACCACGGTGTGATGATCTGTATGTGGAGTAAATGTAGTAGCCTGTCCTAAGTCCTGATCTCAGCCCTACTAAACACCCTTGGGATGAACTTGAATGCTGATTGCAAGCTGGATCTTTCTGTCCTTACTTCACAAATGCTCATTTGTCTGAAAAGGCATACATTCCTATAGATATACTCTAAAATCTTGTGAAAAAATCTTAGTGAAGTAAAGGCTCCTGCTCAGTGTTCCAGATGTAGGGACAGCTCTGTATGCAAACAGAGCACAAATTCCATAGAGTGCATGGTTGGCCAGTTGTTTGTTACTCAAAGTACTCAAAGGTACACTGAGACCAAGGAAGGTGGCATAATTATTATTTGGATTTGTTTTTATAAA
The DNA here is from genome assembly GCF_062004578.1 of Staurois parvus. Lineage (NCBI taxonomy): Eukaryota > Metazoa > Chordata > Amphibia > Anura > Ranidae > Staurois > Staurois parvus. The sequence continues at coordinate 5,800,103 of NW_028317941.1, forward strand.
TATTTATTGGTTTTCAATCAAATATAATTAACAAACATTTTCTTCATGAAAAGATCATTATATTTCTCATAATCTATTTAATTCCCACAACCCTAATTCCCTCCTGAACCCCCCCCCCTCCCACGCCCATCCTCATATCCCCCCTCCCCCCTCCAGCCCACTCTGCCTTTTCTTTTCTAATCCGAGAGAGAAGGAAAAAAAAAAATATATAACACTATCCTTTTCTTTCTAAAACTCATTTCTAAAATACCTTATTCGTTTCAAGACGTATAAATCAAGTATATTTCACTTTCTGTCTAAATTCTTCCCATTTTCCCCACTTTTTATAGTACTTCTCCATCCCGTCTATGTGTGTGTAATAAAGTCTTTCCATCTCACATAACTGATTCATTCTGATAAACCAATCTTCTTCCGTCAGCACCTCACTTTTTTTCCAAAACCTAGGGATCAAGCTTTTGGCTGCACTCAGAAAATACCAAATCCCTGAATCCTTATATGATCTCACTGTAAGCTCAGAGATATGAAGAAGACATAGCTCTGGATCCAATCTAATATCGATCTTAGTAATTTTCCTCATTAAATGTACGATTTTCCCCCAGAACACCTGTATCTTTGGACATTCCCACCATATGTGATATAGTGTACCCACTTCTCCACAACCTCTCCAACATAGTGGAGAGTTCTCCACTATTATTATTTGGATAAGCAGAAATTACAAATACCATGTGGAAGACAGCGGCAATTTGCTCACTTCACAGTTCCAGACAATATGGCAATGGATCTATACACTGTACCTAGCCATTGGGGAGCCTGTTCCTACACTGTCCACTTTGCAAATGTGTGCCAAACACAGTGGGATAGTTCAATTTTTTTGCATTGCCCTCACTAAAGATGGCCACAGAGGTCCGCCAGGGCAGCAGTGTTCATTCAGACAGCTGCTCCCCGATGACAACTTTGGAGGCTTCCGAAGAAGCTCCTCTCAACTTCCATTCCCTTCAGCACAGCAGCCAGGTAAATAGCACCACCTACAACCAGGAGGACAAACTGCACCTTTGAGTCAGTTGAGTTGTTATATTATTGCAACCTTACCTCCCAGGGGTAACTTTTTATTTTTTACTTGTATTCTCACTGTTAGAGCAGAAGTGTCAGAATGAGTGTCTGACTGTAAGGTTGTCCCATATCCTGACTGAGCTCAGTGCTAATAACAAATATGCAAAAAAATAACACAAAAGTGGTGTGAGAATAACAAATGAAAACCTAAAGGTTTGTTTATTGCCATCTGTACCCCCTCAAGCAGTCTAGACAAAATGGTATTAGCTCATAGCTCTGGCAGGTTAAACTTTACAGAAAACTTCTAACCAGATACTAGGATGACATACACCGATCAGCTATAAGTTTATGACCACCCACCTAATTTTGAGTAGATCCTCTTGTGCCACCAAAACAGTATGGACACCACTAGACCTCTGAAGGTACTAATGTGGTATAAGGCACCAAGTCGCTAGTAGCAGATTCATTAAGTCTTGTAAAGTGCAAGGTGGGGCCTCCATGGATTGAACTTGTTTTAATGCACAGATGCTCAACTTGATTGAGATCTGGAGAATTTGGAAGCCAAGTCAATGCCCAAAACCCATTGTTGTGTACCTCAAACCATTCTTGAACCATTTGTGCAGTGTGTCAGGGAGCATGATTCTGCTGAAAGAGGCCATTGCCATAAGGCAGGGGTGCTCAATCTTTTGAAGACCAAGGGCCACTTACATTGAAGGAAATAAGTATTTGATCCCCTGCTGATTTTGAATGTTTGCCCGCTCACAAAGAAATGATCAGTCTAAAAATTGAATGGTAGGTGTATTGTAACACTGAGAAACATAATAGCAACAAAAAATTCAAAAGAAATGCATGTCTAACAAATTATGCACTGATTTGCATGTTCATGAGGGAAAGCTGGTAGCCTGAAATCCTACTGAATGATAGGGGATCAAATACTTTTGAACACGCAAATCAGTGCATAATTTGTTAGACATGCATTTCTTTTGAATTTTTTTTGCTTGTCTGTCTCTCAGTGTTACAAGACACCTACCATTTGATTTTTAGACTGAGCATTTCTTTGTGAGTGGGCAAACATTCAAAATCACCAGGGGATCAAATACTTATTTCCTTCACTGTAGGTGATTAAATAACCGGTCGCGGACCACAATAAATTGAATGGTTCAGAATTTCACATTTTTAAATGGCATAATGAACATATTTCTCCTGCCCAAAGCATCACACTGCCTATATGGGCTTGCCTTCTGCCCATACTGCATCTTGGTGTCATCTCATCCTTAGGTGATGGACGCACACCCAGCCATCCAGGGTATATGAAAGAAATCAGGATTCATCAGACCAGGCCACCTTCTTCCATTTTTCTGAGATCCAGTTCTGATGCTCACGTGCCCATTGTAGACATTTTTGGCTGTAGACATGGGTCAGGATGGGCACTGGGGTGACTGCTCTGCTGCTACGCGGTCCCATACACAAAAAACTGCTATGCACATTATTTTTCCTTTCAACACATCAACATCAGGGACAACATGTTTACTTGTTGCCCAATATATCCCACCAACTTTCAGATGACATTGCAATGAGATAATCAGTGTTATTCACTTAACCTTTCAGTGATAATAAAGTTATGGCTGATCAGTGTACAGTGCTTAGCATAAATGCTCCTTCGGGCCCCACATCCAAATCTCTGGCTAAATCTTGCCACCTGAACCGCCGCAACATTTTCAAAATCCACCCCTTTCTGACCAATCACACCACAAAACAACTTATTCACGCCTTGGTTATATCCAGCCTTGATCTCTGCAACTCCCTCCTCAAAGGTCTACTACTTCAGTCTATTATGATTGCTGCTGCTTGACTCCTGCTCATACACCTTATCAACTGATCCGCGACTGTTGCCCCTCTCTGCCAATCCCTTCACTGGCTTCCACTAACCCAACGTATAAAATTTAAGCCTCTCCCATCCTCTGGAACTCCCTACCCCAGTATATCTGTTCAGCCCCCACCCTATCTACCTTTAGGCGGTCTTTGAAAACTCACTTATTCAGGAAAGCCTACCCCACCTCCACCTAAGAACTGTACTTGAGTCAAATCCATAAAATCATCCCCCCCAGCTATCTCCTTTTGTACCACCTCCCCCTTCCTTTAGATTGTAAGCTCCATTAGGAGGGCCCTCCTATTACTTCTGTACTGAAATGTATTGTAATTGTACGGTCTCCCTTTATATTGTAAAGTGCTGCATAAATCCTGTAAAATAATAATAACAATATCTGAGTACACCCCAACAGATTTGTCAGAAAACCTTTACTTTCCTTTCATAATCAACATTTTCTATGGGACACTATACTACAAAATACTTCCACAAATGTGAGCCATTGATTGCAAACAAGATTTGTTAATTTGCACACACAAAAAAGTATTTTTCCTAACAAATTAATTTAAAATTGAATATATCCCCATTGAAAGTCTTAGGAGCAAAACTAAATTTTAGATCACAAAATCCTAATTAACAAGAATTCAATTACAGGTGAGTCTAATTATTTATTAAACAGGTGTCCAGCAGAGAGTTGATTATAAAAGGGCGTTACTTAAAGAAAACTCTTTCCCATTTCATGCTATTAGCAATGGCACTACATGGAAGTGAAGTGTCACAAAGCCTGAGAAAGAAAATAATTTCTTTACACAAGAAAGATGAATGCTACAATAATATCAGGAAAGCTTTGCTTATCAGACAAAATACTGTTGGAAAAGTGATACAAAAATTTAACAAAGATGGAAATGCACCCATCTCACAGAGACGTCTAGGCCATCCACGGAAGTTAACACCTTGACAGGAGCGTCTTCTGATGAAAAGGGTTGAAGAAAATCTCCATGCAAGTTCACTGCAGTTACTGTAGCTAAAGAAGTAGAAAGCCAAACTGGGGTGATTGTTTTTCGTGAAACAATACGGCGTACACTGCAGAAGAATGGCATGCACTGGTGTTGTCCACAAAGGAAGTCTCTCCTATAGCCCGTGCACAAAAAAGCCTGCCTAGAATTTGCCAGGGCCCATGCTGAAAAAGAAGACTACTGGGACTCTGTACTCTGGAGTGATAAGACCAAGATAAATGTTTTTGGAATTGATGGCTTCAAAACTATATGGCATTGCAAAGGTGAGGAGTACAAAGACAAAGTGCTCTTCTGTGGGGCTTTATGAGTGCTGCTGGTGTTGGGGAGCTGCATTTCATTGATGGTATCATGAATTCACAGATGTACTGCTCTATATTGAGAGAGAAGATGCTACCATCACTCCGTGCTTTTGGTCGTCATACACTTTTCCAACATGACAATGATCCAAAACACACATCTAAGGCCACTGTTGCATTTCTGAAAGAGAACAGGGTGAAAGTGATTCAGTGGCCAAATATGTCTCCTGACCAGAACCCAATCAAACACCTATGGGGAATTCTGAAGATACAAGTTGAGCATCACTCTCCATCCAGTATCCAGACTCTATAAGAGATCATTCTTGACGAATGATAAAAGATGTTGCAATATGTCGTCAACTTGTTCATTTTATGCCTAGAAGACTTGGTGCTGTCCTTACAAATCATGGAGGTCATACAAAATACTAGATATAGTCATTTTTGTTGTGAGGTGCATTCATTTTTGTATCAACAAATTTGAGTAAAACTGAAGATTTTGTAATCTAAGTTATATTATTAACCTTACTTTCATGTAATGAGCTAAACAAATGTTCTATAAAACTCAGTTTTGTCAAACTTTTCGGAATTGTTCTTGTGTTCATTGAGATATTGATTAAAAGCTTACTTTTCAAAAGGGGTGTACTCATTTATGCTAAACACTGTATATTATATAGCGTGAGATACAAAAGGGTACCACTGGCATAACTACTAACCTCCTGAAACACTGATTCAGTGATCTGGATATCTGATATAAATCCTGACTTTCGAAAAGCCTGTAATAGCATATGCTAAAGCCTGTACATTACTTGTGGTTGCTCCAGTCTTGGCAATAGAATTTAGGTTATAACACTCACTCATCCTGTCCATCTCTCCATCTTTATTGCTTAACATACCCTCTAGTCTTACAAGCCCACTCACCAACCAGATTCACTGTGCTCCCTTTCCACTCTGTTTTTGGAGGACCCAAATCTTGTGTAAGCTCCATGATAGAGCTTACCCAGGGCATTAGAAGTCCTCCTCAGAGTTAGAGTCTGGCGATTGCCCACTCAGAACTAAGCACTACATTCTGGGAGGAGATCTCATCCAACTCCAAGCTGGTTATTTGCAACAGCTCTAATGGTGCAGTAGGGGAGAGCAGTGAATGTAAGTATAAGCGTGTCAGGGTTTAGCTAGTAAGTGACTCAGTCAGTTTGCATTGAATGGTAAAGGTGATAGAGTCTCTTTAATCTGGTCTCCACCTCCCACGCCCGACTGCAGGACTTCTCCAGGTCTTCCCCATCCTCTGGAACTCTCTACCCCAATCCATTAGACTGTCACCTACCCTCCTCACCTTCAAGCGCACCCTGAAAACCCATCTCTTCAGGGAAGCCTACCCCACCCTCACCTAACAGCCGATCTCCTCCACTCCTCCTACCACTCCATCCCCCACAGCCACTTCCTCCTGTAGCACTATCCTCTCCCTCCTAGATTGTAAGCTCGAAAGAGCAGGGCCCTCGAGCCCCTCGTGTATTGTTTTGTTACTGTATTGTCTCATGTACTGTACCCCACTACAATGTACAGCGCTGAGCAAACCTTTTGGCGCTATATAAATACTGTATAATAATAATAATAATTATAATCTAACTATAACCGCCAAAACGAAAGTACTACATGGACTATCAGGCCGTTACCTACCATATGGGGCCAATACTTAACTTAGGGACTGCACCCATTCACAGCAAATACACAGATGTAACAGTGCTCAGGCCCGATAAAAGGTAATTCACACACTGAGCACTGCATAATGGATTGGAGAAGGGCGTGCTAACTTTCCCCATAGCCTGGAAGTCGTGGTGTTTCAGAGAGTTAGAGTGGTGCTCAAAAAAGATTTGCAATAACAAAGGAAGCATGCTTTTGTGTCAATCCTATGAGTAATCACTAAGTTTGCCCCGAGTAGTATCTAAGAACAGATTTAAACTAACTCACGGCTCACTAAAAACTTACACAGTGACAATGCAACTGCTACAAAGACTATAATAATAAAACAGATATGTGTCACAGAGTCTCAAAAGTGTGATTGTCCTGGTAATGCCTGCAGAAGAAACATAGAAAGCACTAGCACAAAGCTTTCCAATATGTCGCTAATTAAGTAAATATTACTGCATAAGCACATTTTATTCATGGTGATCCTACAAATTCCACATAAAATATTCTGTGAGTAGCAATATAGGGTCATAAAGCAGAGATTAAAACATTCCTGCAGTTTGGGAGTTAAACTGCTCACTGTCATTATTAAACTAGTACTAAATGTGTCTGATCCATTCGAAACATTTCATCTCTGATATTTCCCCAAGCCTAGATGCTGTATCTCTTGGGAGTAATTTCTGGTAAGACAATCTTCCTGCAGCAAATTGCCCCTCTCCTGTGGGATCTATTGCCATCTCTAATTACCTTGTTAGTGTTTTACAGTCAAAACTCTAGCCCAGAGGAATGAGATCATTCCTGTCCAGAAAGTTCTCTACTGTTCCTATTCACGCTAAGCATTATTATTTAATTCTCCCTGGCATTATATTCCAGCAGAGGCATAGCTAGGGACTCTTTAGCTATGGGCCCAGGAAATATAATAGCATAGGTTCTCTCAAAACATTACAAGCCACACCTGACACCTGATTTTCTTTTGAATTAGTCCTTAATGTTGGTATCTAAGCAAAAATCATAATATCAGGATCTTATTGACATGCTGTTTTAACTGCAAGCTCTGGGTTAGGGGTAGGCAACATAGGAGATGACCTAGCAAGGCCTCATTAAAGTAATGATGTCTGGGGAGTTCAGAAGTCAGTAGTAACAGAGTTCAGGGGTTAGTAGTGTGTTAGTAGTGTGTATAGGGGTTAGGAGAAAGTAACACATATTGCAGAGGTCAGGACTTTGTAACACAGAGTGCATAGGTCAGCAGTATGTCAACCCTTTCACCAATGCTTCCCAGCCCTTTAACAGCTTCTAGATGCTGGTAGGCAGAGGTGGGGATTTTGTTTCATGTGACTGCTGTGATTGGCTGTCACAGAAATCATATGGAATGCTTCCAATGGTTAGTATGCATTGGTAGCTTACTGATCACTGCTGGCTACCATGCTGGGAGTGTGCAAGGAGTGCGCTCTCAGCATTGTAAGTGGATTATACAGTGCCGCATATATGTTAATGCCACCCGCTGAAACACAATATGCGTACGGCCAGCACCAATTGGTAAAAATGGAGTTCCAGTCGTTTTTGTGTTTATTAAAAGTCAGCAGCTACAAAAACTGTAGCTGCTGACTTTTAATAAACACACACTTTCCTGTCCCGGGGCACAGCGATGTACTCACACACGCAGTCCCTTCTCTCCTTCTGTCCTCCACGGCACCGGCATCTCTACTGTGGGCACCAGGCTGTGACAGCTTGCGGCTTCACAGCCTGGTGCCCACTGTACATGCACGAGTTGCGCTGTGCTTCCTGATTGGTCCCAGGAGACTGCAGAAGCAAGGAGGGGGCCAAACCTCTGTGTCACTTCACCACGGCGAAATGAGCTGGAAGTGGAAGCGGGTACCTGTCAAAACCAGGTATCCACTTCCCCTTCCCCCGCAAAAGGTGCCAAATATGGCAGTGGAGGGGGGGGGAGGAGGCAAATAATTGGAGATTCTGATTTAAGTTCAGTGCAAGGTTTAGAAATAAGTAACACAGTGGTCAGTGACTTGTAACACACAGTGCAGAGATCAGGAGTAAGTATCGTAGACTAATAAATAAAAAGTGAGCGCTCCAAAACCAGCAGCTAATGCACTCAAGGTAATCTCAGCAAACCTTAAAACATGAAAACTTAAATAGAAGTGCAGCGCTAGATAAAATTGATGAATAAAAAATGATAGTGATAATATATGAAATAATAAAATGTCCCATACATGTTAAACATGCATAATTAAGCAGTTCATAAAATAAATAACAGGTGATCCACTAGATGCAGCCGTATAACAGGAGAAGCTGTGTCAGGGACAAGTGATAAAAATGCGCACTCACCGGACGCGCTATAATCAAGCGCATGTAATCAATATCCAATCGGATCCCTTAGGAAGGTGGAGAAGGTGAGCATCCATCTAGAGGTAAGTAATCCTGATATTCTGTCTCAATGGTATACGGTGAAGGCTTCCAGGTCCAGAGATCCCCTTAAGGCTGAATGGGTGCATGTACTGGATACAGAGCTCCCTCCCTCTGGTGGTGGTGGTTAATGGTGAGATGTCCTGGAAATCAATTAGCTCCAATGAGAGCCAAAAGTGTAGTAAGGTTAAAGACTTTATTTCAAAAAGATGCAGTGTAAAACAGGGTAGTAAACACTCCCAATGTATCAATGATAGATGCAGAGTAGTACTGACCTGGTTGGCCTCCCCTCTGATGATGTGCATTGCACGAAAGGCCTTAGTAGGAGCCAACAGAGCGTGACGTCACAGCCGCCCGGAGCCACGAGGAGGCCCATCGGCCATCTTTACTAAGGGGTCAGTACTACTCTGCATCTATCATTGATACATTGGGAGTATTTACTACCCTGTTTTATACTGCATCTTTTTGAAATAAAGTCTTTAACCTTACAACACTATGGGCACCGTTTGTGGCTCCCATTGGAGCTAATTGATTTCCAGGACATCTCACCATTAACCACCACCACCAGAGGGAGGGAGCTCTGTATCCAGTACATGCACCCATTCAGCCTTAAGGGGATCTCTGGACCTGGAAGCCTTCACCGTATACCACTGAGACAGAATACCAGGATTACTTACCTCTAGATGGATGCTCACCTTCTCCACCTTCCTAAGGGATCCGAGTGGATATTGATTACATACGCTTGATTATAGCGCGTCCGGTGAGTGCGCATTTTTATCACTTGTCCCTGACACAGCTTCTCCTGGTATACGGCTACATCTAATGGATCACCTGTTATTTATTTTATGAACTGCTTAATTATGCATGTTTAACATGTATGGGACATTTTATTATTTCATATATTAGCACTATCATTTTTTATTCATCAATTTTATCTAGCGCTGCACTTCTATTTAAGTTTTCAAGTATCGTAGACTGCATGGGTCAGGATTAAGTAACACAGCATAAATAGAGCAGTTGTGAAGGAGACAGAGCATATGAAAAGGGTATCTTTCACCCCACTAGCGATGCCTGTGCCTTTTGGAGGAGCTCATGAAAGTGAAATTGACACCAACTGCTCTTGTCAACAGCTTAGCAGTATTCATCTCTACCTTTCTTTTTGAAAGGGGAGTCTACAGTTTAGGCAGAGTGGAATGTGGGGAAGATCAAGTGCTAGTGACACAAGGGGATTGCAATCTCCTCATCACATGGCCAAGATATGTAAATCATGATCAATGTATTGCCAACCCCTGCTCTGATCCTATAATCTGATGGGGTCTAAGGGGAAAAAAACAGCTACTCAACTTCACTTACTTAGCCACCTCCTTGCTCAAAGTTAATTGGACAATGAAGAAGCTGCACCACTCTAATGAGGTCACCCCTGAGTTTTGCTCTCATGTGAGCAGGTTTAGTATTTTTGAGTCATCAACCTGGAACATGTAGGAAGACCTGGAGTTCTTGGGTCACTTTAACATGTTGTGTTTGATGACATTGGTCCCCCCCCATGAATGGATGTTAGAAAGGGCAGGAAGCTAGAAAAGGGTCCTTAGAAGACACCATGGATAATGCTCTCTGAATGACACGTAAATGTAAAAATGACTTACACGATTGTTATTAGTTATTATTGAACTGGCAGAATTTTGCACATTTTTGCCTTGCAAATATCAGAGTTGGAGGTGGGGAATTTACATATAATTTTTTTCTTTCATTTTTATATTAAAGCCTATATAAAATATGTAGCAACTGAGGCATTAGCGTTTACTGATTGGCCAACTCAGCAAAAAAAGAAATCAATTTGTGACCAGAAAGTTGAAAGACATACAGAATGCTTTTCTAAGCATTTTTAAAACACAAACTTTGAGAGAAATTTACTAAGACTAGAGCAACCCAAATCTAGAGCAGCTATGCATTGCAACTAATCAGCTTTTAGCTTTAATTTTTAAAGCGCAAAGTCTTACGAAACTCATGACCCTTCATTCTGGTCTCCCACAGTACACCAAACATGGAAATACAATTATTTTAGTAAATATAAACTGCTAAATACCTTTTCTCATCAGCAGTTACAGCCGTCTTGTGATTTCCATCAGTGTCCAGCAGAGCACTGGTTAAAGCTTGTATATGAGTTTTCATTCTCCCCTGATTGATGTCTGAGGCTGCAGGACCCCTTATCCTCTGTCTGGACAGTGCTGATTGGCTCTGTGCTGATCACATACACTTTCCCAAGGAAAAAAATTTTTTTTTGAAAAATAAACACAAAACTGAGCATGTGCAGCTTGCCCCCAAGGCTTTGTTCTATCAGCAGATGGATTGGGGACTGTGGAAGAAAGGGGGGATCAGAAAAGACAGGATCAAACATCCTTTTTACACAATGCAGAGGATTAGGTTCCACAGTGAGTATAACAAGCATGCTTTACAGCATATACAGGCTGATTTTACTGATGTGGGTTTAATAACACTTTAACAGTACAAACGATGATGCACACTACACACACTATGCACAGCTGCTCCAGATTCTGTCTGCTCCAGTTTTTATGAATTTCCCCTTCAAAATGTATGTTAAAGCCAGTCACTATTTGTGACAATGTTACCACACATTAGACAAAAGGATTGATGAAGTAGCACTGATACCAAATACACAAGCAGTTTCAGTGCTCACAGAACATTGTAATTGAAGTACAGTACTTAATATTCTTATTTGCAAATTTGAAAAGTAACAAAAAGTTGGATATGGTTGCAGTTTCAGTCAAACACTAGCTCACAAAAATGGACTTATCTCCATTGCTTATGTTCATGGTATTATGTTCTTTAATATTATCCAACCAGTAGATGCGTTTACGTTTGCGGAAAGATAAACTACAAACTCAGCAGTAACTGGAGTTTAACAAATGCTGACTAAAATGTGTGATATTTAAATTGTCTCAATTTTTGCTGAGCAAAAAGAGACTTCTATTTTCAATCCACTGCATAGCTAATGAGATGCATTACAATGACAATTACCATCACATATATATTCTTTTTTATATAGTTTTTACTCCCTAGTGGTTGTCTCATGAATGCAATGAGAATATCAGCTTTGTAAGGCAATATCCATTGCTCTTTCATTCAAAATGTCATTCACATGCTATTTAGGCTAGGGCAGTTGTTGGTCCAGTTAGTTGACCCAGACTGTTATTATGAGTTACATTATTTACTATAAATATGTATTTTTGTTCCATTATGTATTATTTTTCCAGTGGTTACATACATTGGCATACTTTACTCATATTATGAGTATATCTTGCTGTCATACTGTATATGTGCTGGATCCCATAGTGCAATTTGATCACTGTACTTACAAAATAGTACAGGGTATCCAAGGTTGTAAAAATGTAACTATTAGGTTAATCCATTGAACAAGGTATTGCAGAACAGAAGCTCATTTCTAATTATATTTTAAAGTGAAACAATACAAAATGTTTGTAATTCTGTCTATCCAGTCCTGTTATTTAGGCAACCTTGCTACAGTATACTGTATATCTAATTCGCTGAACTCACTATTCTGCATTGCAGTTGAAACCTAAACCCAAAGGCAAACATTTAATATATTGCAGCTTAACAATCCTTAAAAGAGATGTAGGAGATTTTTTCCTCCCCCAATTATACTTACCTAAGTGGATGCAGCATTGGTCCGATCAGGGGCAGACTGATCATTTGGAAACTCGGGCACTGCCTGAGGGCCCGGGGTCAGTAGGGGGCCCCATGAGATGCCCCTGGTACCTTTTTCATAGGCTTTTTTGAGTTTGGGCAAGGACACAGGGGCCCCATGATCCCCTATTGCCCAGGGGCCCCATGATTAGTCAGTCCGCCCCTGGGTCCGATGCGGCATCTGTCCCCGACTAGCTCTAAGTATGAGAACTCAGCGATCACATGACTGCTGATCTCCGAGTTCGCACAGCCGCTCTGGGCAGAGAATGCTGGCTGTCAGTCACCGCTGTCTGCTCTGCCCCACGCTCACTGGAGTGCTGGGCTGTGGAGGGGGAGGGAGAGGCTGGCTCAGACTCTCAGCGGCTCACTGAGAGTCTGAGCCAGGTGCCGCTCCAGCCTCTGGGGTGGATCCCCACTTTAAAGTTAGGATCTTTTCCCAGCCTGGACCAGCTGAATGACGTCAGCCAAGACCAGGCTTCAGCCCGCTGTCAGCTGAAAACTGGTCTTGGGAGTGCAGAATGAACTGCACTCCAGTGATCCACAGGAAAAGTACAACCAAAAGAGCTTTGGCTGTCCTTCTCCTTTAAATATAGTAGCTGCATTTTTTAGGATTTTTTTTCCTTTTTTTCCTTCAGCTAGTACAGCAGAAGTGGCAGTTAAAGGGTTGAGACAAACTACTTAACACTGGCAGGGGTGCTTACAAATGGTCAGCGTTAGGCAAAGCATATGCAAAACCTGTATACTAAAAGAAAAAAAGGCAGCTCTAACTGCAAAGTGTTGGCTGAAGTTTGGATTAAATTTGTTAGACAAGTTCATTTATATCTGCTGATGCATCGAATGCTACCGTTTCCACTGACTGACAATGCTGCTCTACAAGGGTGTCTCCATTGCTCCTCCATCCAGAGTGGAAGCACTCTAAGTGCACACAGGAAGTGTGTTACTGGCCAGATCACCAGGAGAAATAAAGAGGAAAAAATCCTTTAACCTGCATTAGCATATTGGTAAAGTCATTATTCCCTCATGGCTAGATGTGGATGTGATATTTGGCATTCACATCTCAATCTGACCATTGAACCAAGATTTTCAACAATTTGATTAGATCTAGAAAATAATGATCTTTTCACCAATACTGTGATATTTTAACTGATTTCACAGCACAAAATAAAAAATGAAAATGATTACATGGTCTTGCATAATCTCCTATTTCGTGCAAGAGATTGTCATTATATTGTTTCAATGTATTCTCAAGTCAGAAGACGTTCTGTTTTTGGAATATTTTTGAAAAATATTCCCTGGGGCACAAAATGATCCTTTTCACAGCGAAAGTCAGTGGCTTCTACCTGACTTTGGCCATTTAAAGTGATTGGGTGGAATCTGGAAAATTTGCAATTAGCTCTGTATGGAGTGGTCAGTTTTAATATCTAAAAATGCTAATCAGGGCTTTTTTTTCTCAGAGAATAGGTGCACGAACTCCCCACCTTTTGAGTCACCCCTGGTCTCCGCCCTTGGTTTTACCTCCTACCCACCTCCCAGTACAACCCCTTTTACAGAATACAGAATAAAGTATAATTTTCAAGTAATTGAAAATATCAAGTAATTAGTATGTAATGTGTTAACGATAACAAGAAAAGCAGTAAAATACAGTAGATCCCGTGCAGCCAGCAACAATTGATCCCCTACACAATAGACCCCCCCAGCAACAATAGATACCCTACAACAAAAAACACCCCAGTAATTATAAACCGCTAGCAGCAACAACAGATCTCCCAGCAGCCAGCTCAATATGCCCACCAGCAGCCAGCAACAACAGACCCCTTCATCAATCCCTCCAACAACAACTGACCCCCCAGCAACAATAGACCCCCACGCAAAACTAGATTCCTATCAGTGATAATAGATCCTCCAGCAGCCAGCATCAATAGACCCTCCAGCCCACCCCAGTACCCCTTGCCATTACATATGTTCACTGCTGGAGGTGCCAGAACTGCGTTCCCACTGAAAAAGAGCCCTGATGCTAATGAAGTAATTTGACTGAATGGCGTATCAGAGAAAAACAATGAGTGTACAGCTGAATTACATATTTACAAGTTCTCCACAGCTCAGACAGTCATAAACATGTGGAAGAATACATTGTGAAGTAGTGTTGCTAAGCAGAAATAATGGGGTTGATTTACTGAAACTGGAGAGTGCAAAATCTGGTGCAGCTCTGCATAGAAACCAATCAGCTTCCAGCTTTATTTTATTTTTATTTTTTTTGTCAAAGCTTAATTGAACAAGCTGAAGTTAGAAGCTGATTGGTTATCATGCAGAGCTGCACTAGATTTTACTCTCTCCAGTTTTAGTAAATCAACCCCAATGTGTCCACTCTTTCTTGTTAGCATATATAGCACTCTATTATCTAGGGAGCAAAAACAATAAATTATTCTGGTTTATGAAGTTAGCCATTTATACAGCCTTTTTAGATTAAAAAAGAGACACAATTGCTAAAATATTATTAGAAAAATAAACACCAATCATTTTTTACAGAATCCCAAGACTATCAAGGTTTGTAAGATGCTCTGGTAAGGGACGGGGTCAATGTAGAGATTGTACTGCCTACTGTATCTTTCTTGTTCTTCTCATAGGTCCTAAAAGGGATTTCATTCATTTTTATATTTTAATAGGAAATTTGATGTAAAGTAATACAGACCTATTTGTGTTCCAGGAGATGTAAACATCGGTATGGTGGACAGGAATGGTCAGCTTGAAGTGGAAGTGATCCAGGCTAGAGGCCTTACTCCAAAACCTGGCTCCAAAGCAATTCCAGGTAAATGACAGTATGCAGGTAGGAAGTGTGGTAGTTAAGCCTACCTTTGTAAAGGGATTTCAATGCAAGGTGTTGGGTTTTTCTAAAAAGCCATGTTTTTTACATTTCTAATTAAATCAGAATTTTAGAGGCATTTCAGATGCCTCCTCCACAGCATAGATATGGGATATGGAATACAAAAGTAGAAATGACATGTAAGAGAATGCACATATATTTAATTTTTTTTGGATATCTTATGAGTGAAGTGATGTTGATGGGGGGGATTGGGCTTTCATCTAAAAGCAGGTGGGGTTTGGAGTGGTGTGAGCAGTTGGTATAAAGTTTGTTAGATGTATGTCATCGAAAGTGTGCATGGAGCACAACATTTGTAATGTACCTAAAAGAGATCTAGACCCAGACAACTATATCCTCCAAAAATTGGCTATTCTCAATTTTTCCATTTAACAGTGTCTCTGTGGAACAGCTCTGCCTCTTCCTAGACTCACTCCCACCCACACCCCCTACTCCAAATATACAAAGTGCGTTCTACACTAATCAAACTTCTGATAGGTTCCAATAGGGCTTGAACACATAAGGGTCCTCAGGCACTGTCACATGTGTGGAAGTGCTCTTCAGCTTCTAATTGGGAATTATATGCTAAAGATTTATTTAGTATTTGCTTTCTCACTTTAAAACATACTAATGAATCCCTATTATACAACCAAATTTTACATTATAAGTAAAGGTCCACTCTAACGTAACTACTAAAAATGGCATATAGACGTAACATTTTTTTAATCATAAAACAAATAGTCGTCCTTTTACTTTAAAAACCTGTGTAGGTTTACAATATTCTCTTAAATAACACAATTAAAAATTACCAGCAAATTCCACAGAATGTAAAAAGTGTGGTGGACTGTTTAACCCCTTTACAACAACTATATGCATGTATATGAGGTGGCAGGTCACATATATGCATTGCTGTCTTCAGGGTTGGTGCTAGACTATTTTGCACCCTAGGCAAGACCAGCTACTTTCTCCCCCCCCAAAAAAAAAGTCTGTGTGTTATCTGATGTACCTCTACCACCTACAAGTCACTGAGCTCCCTACACGTGGAGACGCCTGCTCTGATGGCTGGAAAGAGAGGGAGAAAGGGGCGTGCAACAGACCAGGGGAGCACACAGGGGCCGGGGGCAGGAGAAGGAAGAGGAAGCTGGACAGGAAGGGTGGAACTTACTAGAACTATTCAGCTGTATTTTCCTCCTGCAGCGGCTGCATGCTGGTGGGAGGGAGAGAAAGAGAAGATGACATTCAGCTGCTGCAGGAGGAAAATACAGGGGAATACTTCTAATAAATGCCACCCCTCCTGTTCAGGTGTGACATTGAAGCCGCAGACCCCCCTCTGAAGCTACATCTCTGGTCTGGTCTGAATAATGTGTCCAGTTTCAGGTGGACTGATATCCGAACACGATTCAAAACCTGGATTGTCCAGGTGAATCCCAGACAGGTCTCTTCAGCTCCTGTGGATATAGAAGTCCAGCAGAAGCTGTCAGGGCACACTAGGAGTTCTGGTTCCACAACAGCTGGTGGGTGACAGGTTCACTTGCAACTCATAGCGAGTCCTCAGCTTCCACTCACCACATCCAGGGCTCTGGCACTGAAGATCCTCTGGGGCAAGGTCTTCATCAGCACATCTGTTTCCTGCACCTTCACACAGGCCCTGAACAGCAGAGCGATGTCTGTGTGCAGAACAGAAATGTCCCCTGGGAGCGAGGCATGGTCATCAGAGTTCCTAGCCAGCTACTGCCTGGGAAGAGGAGGGGGGAGTACAGGTCACCAGGGAGAGCAGCACTGGTCAGTGCAGGGTAGTGGGACACCTGGGGAACCTCCACCACAGAAACCCCTACAACTCCTCCGTCAAGGCTGAAAAATGTGGCAACCCTCGGAATGATGCCCTGTGTCTGTGTCATTCTCTGCACCATCTGAAAAGCCGGTGGGAGAGGAGACATAGACACAGGGCATCATCCTTGTGATTGCTCCCCCTGCTTGCTCACAACTGGATTTCCCTACTTTTCAGGTCCGTGTGTGCCCTGGACCCCTATAGGAGGATCAGTGATACTCCCCCTCTCGGCGGCCCTGAGCAGCAATCAGGACACCAGCAAGCCCTCTCATCTCTCCAGCCAGGGCGATGAGCTGGGATCTGAAGGAAACTTCATAGCTAACAGTCCTAGGCCAGGCCTGTTCCCTCTGTGTATTCCAAGATGAATGCCGGGAGCCTGGGGGGCGACAAGGAGGAGAAGGAAAAAGTGAGGCAAAGGTTGGCTGCACCCTAGGTGGCAGTGCACATTAGGCAGTTGCCTAGTGGTAGTTCCTGCCCTGGCTGTCTTGTTCTAGGGCACACAACATTGACACCCCCAGAACTGTGAATGAGCTGTCATGGACAGTCAAGTACCAATGATCTGGAGCTGGTAGGAAGGTCTTCTGATGATATCAGCATGGTGGAGTCAGTTACAGTGCTGCACAATCTGGAGCCCCTCCTACAGGCCTGGGCGTCACTCCACATTTAGAATGCTGGCTCCTACCAATGCAAAGGGTTTTTTTTTCAAATATCTGAAAATATTGCTGAGCTAAAGGGTTGGATCCAGGTTTTAAAGACCCAGGTTTTGATAATGACCCTCTTGTTCTTTTTTTTATAACCTAAAATTATTTTACTTTTAATGTACAGCCCCATATATCAAGGTCTACCTGATAGAGAATGGAGCTTGCCTGTCAAAGAAGAAGACAAGGACAACAAAGAAAACTTGGGATCCAGTATATCAACAGGTTCTTCTGTTTGATGAAGGACCTCAGGGGAAGGTATTACAGGTGAGCTCCAGAAAATCAGCATACCAACTACAAAATTATTTCTGTACACAAAAACAATACATTTAATGCCATTATTATTGTTTATTATTTATTCAAAATTCAGTTAGCATATGTTAGGAGGTATACACAAATGTGTGGGCTCCATAGCCAGCTTTATGGACCCTAAACTGTAGCGAGGAGCTGTAGAGACAAATACTGCATAGTTTACCATCTGCCTGCAAAAGAACAGAAGGGATATACCAATGTACGCTATGTACAGATACCTATTTCTGAATTGTTATAGGTCACAAGCAGACAACACTAAATATATATTCATTTTTACAAATTGACCAGTGTGCTTTTTAAGCCAAGGTAGGAAATTAGATGGCTCCTGTCTAAATTGTCCTAGTTTCATCCCTGGCCATGTGGGATCTCCTGCATGGTAGGAGTTGGGGAAAGACCTGGCAACCTACCCTGTAAAATAATTGGTAAGAGAATTCATAGAAAAAGTCGCTTACGAGTGACGGTCCATGCAATCGCCAAGGGTCGGATACGACTGAATGGACAGATAGATAGATAGATAGATAGATAGATAGATAGGAAATTAGAGTGGGTCTTGCATGTCTGTATACCCTATACTGTGGAGGAAATGATGCACACATGCACTAGGATACTAATCCATTAATTAATACCTTTCACAATTTGATGTATCAAAAAGTACCATTTGTATGCCTTCCACAGGTCATTGTTTGGGGAGACTATGGAAGAATGGACCACAAATGCTTCATGGGGATGGCACAGATCCTACTTGAAGAGCTTGATTTAAGTTCCTGTGTCACTGGGTGGTACAAACTTTTTCCTACTTCTTCACTAGCAGACTCCAGCATTGCTCCCCTGACTCGCCGACTGTCTCAGTCTTCACTGGAAAGCTCTACTAGTCCATCCTGCACCTAACCTAGGAGGAACACATCTTTTGTTCAATCCTTTCCTCCTTTTTTGCAGCCTAACTAGTCAACTTCCTCTTTTTTACCACCAGATACACATCATAGACTGCATTCCAAAATCAGCAGGTCAATCCAGGGCTCTAGAAAAGGAGGGAGTTAGCTACGGCTAAGGCCCCTTTGCAACACTAAGTCAAAAGCTGCCAATTAAATGATACTGCAAAAAAAAAGAAACACTTTAGAGACTGTTATAATATTTAATGCAGAACAAAATCCAGATAAACCAAACAAAGATACTCCAATCAGAATATGCTCAAGAAAGCAGTCCGTATTATCTGGGTAACACAGAGAGGGCTGTAAAGTCAAAGAATCAGCTGCCTTGGCAACCTTTACTCTTCTTGAGTAAGTGTATAGCTAATGCAATTCTCCAGCACTTCAAAATGCTATGTATCATTCTGTTAAAAGAGAACAAACACAAGAAGCACACTGAATGGCACATTGATGCCAAATTACAGTATCTGGAATTAGATCAATCCCTTTCACTGAGGATATCTCACTGGCTTCTTACCCTTTCCTTGTCAGTCATTTCATCTAAACCAATTTTCTGTCCCATTCCTACTACCTACCCTCCTCAGGCAAGACAAGAGCTGCATTTTACTAAGGTGGCGACTGTGATATCATGTATATTTCATAGAGAACTGCATACAATCACAAGTATGAATGCATTTACATATATCTATATAGCAGAATGATATTTTTTCAGGTATCAGAATATTTTTTTTTACATTTATTTTGCTTTATTTAAAACGGAATGTAGCATTTCAATGTGCAATTTTAGTTTGAACAAAAAGAAATGCAGACAAGACATTCAGTGCTTCTCTTCTACACTTTCTTTTTGTGGCACAGATAAGCAATCTTGTTTAGATATATACATATAACTGCATGTCGCTTTTTGTGTGATTAAAATAAAGCATCACACTCACATTAGTTTTTTTTTTATAAGTGAATTAAAGAATTTGCACTGCACCAAACCTTTTACCCCATTTCATGTCTAGAAGACATGCTACATGCTTCTTTTCATGAAGATAATGTTCCTTGTCAAGCCAAGTTTAATGTACTAGGCAGCCCATGGCTAGCAAAAACTGTTTGCCCAGGGAAGAATACAGCAGGCCTATGTGTTCTTTTTTTTTTTGCAAATGGCATGAAAATTGTTTGTGTTTATCCTTCCAGTGCACAGCTAAAGCATCTCCTACAACTCAGATACAAAGTTCTACCTTTGACCATGGACAATGCCTAGTAATGAAAAAATAAATGCAGGAGCCAAGTCAGGATACAGGTTGGAGCTAATACTCCAGGAGCACACATGTAGCATGTGACCTGATGTAGCAATTGATCCTATTTCTTTAAGGATGTCTACAATAACAACTCAGGGCTGCAAACTGTAGTGGATATAAAATATGGGAGAAGACTAAGATCTTCTCCAGCATTGGTGGCAGAGTGTACTTTTTCTGCTAGTCTTCATCATTTTCTAACAGCACCAATACAATGCCTGCAGAGAATGATCCTTACATTAACAAAATGTTAATGTATTCCTTCCAAAAACAAAAAAATTTAATGAAAATAAAATAAGCAGGAAGAGGAATAAAATAGAATATATATCATTGCTTAAGTTAACAGGCTTCATAGAGGGGTTCAGTATGGACACTATTGCACCATAAGAGTATCGACCTACAATGAACTGTGATATAAGCAAATTTAGTTTTATTATATTCTGCCAGTAGACAGTTATGGGTATCGAGGTGAATATTTTTTTACTGTCCATGATGCATCGGTGCCCAAAGGACTCAGTAAAAAGGTATATGATTATTTCCACATTTTTTTTAATTTTAGGAGTGTACCTTTGGTGGATCAACATATCAGCCACACGTAGCAGCTGGTGCCAAAGAATTCAGACTGCAAAGAAACCCTCAAAAAAGACTGATATACTGGTCCATTGAAGCAAAAAAAAAAAAAACCTATTGTAAAAGTATATTTATTTACAAACTCCAAAAAAGCTTTAGAGGTTATGTACATTTAAGACATTGAAATGATGTCAAAATATCAAGATTTGTCATAATGTTCATTTTGTTGATCATGTGACAGAAAACATATAATAAGATATTGGAAGAAATAAACATCTCAGTGTCTTTTCTTCCACTCAGATCCAGATATCTCATGGTTCAGCAAAGTAGTCTGATAAACTAGGTACAACCACTCCCTTGATAGGAAATTCAGTAGTACACTTGACAGAGTTCCCCTTCCTGCTAGCTGACTGGTTATCTAGGTTGCTTGACGTCTGAGTCAAGTTGGGGGAGCTTTGTCAGCTGCATGGTTGTCAGTTGATTACTTGCAACTGCCTCAAGCTAAAACTTGAGGAAGATGTCATTTGACAACTTGAGGAAGTAAAGGGGAAAAGCCCTTTAAGGAGGATGTGTGTAAAAGCTCACTATTCAACTGCCAAAGACTATGGTTTAGTCCTTTTGTGTAGTCTGTCAACCTTTGGTGTAACTTAATTACTTGCATGAAGAATGACCTTAAGATGAAGACCTGTCTTTATGCTTTGAGCAGCAGTTGTTTGTGTCTAGTTTATTTTGTCTGTGAGCAATACCAAGTAACAAAATGCAAATGTGTAGTAATGTATTAACCCATGAGGCAGTTGATTCTGGTGTGAAACTTTCACTAGGCTAACCAGAGCCAAATGCTGAGTGGTTGCTTACTATACTGCTGCATTTCTTTAGTGTCTCCATGTGTGCCATGACCATGTATGTTCTGCTACACTTGATTCAACCATAATTTGTAAGCCAGGGCATTTCTTATTCCTGTATCATGCCTAGATCAATATTCTGTCAACACCTTTGTAAGAATTCATACATATCTGCAGTCATTAAGTACCATTTTACAAAACTATTTGCATGGTTTGGGTTTATTTAATACGTAAGAGCAATGGGTGCTGTATCCACTGGAGACTGGTTATTGGCTAACAGCAGTTTAGAGTTCAGTTAGGTTATTGGAAACTGATAGGTTGTTATGAATGTCTGCAAACGATAAGTTTTGCATATAACATAAAGCCCTGGATGTACATATATACATTATGGGTTCTAGTACTTTTATAAAGTAAATGAGTCACAAATGTGGATAATTTAAACTAAACATGATATGAAAAAAATGTATAATCAGGTTATATTTAATGAAAACTGCATGCCAAAACAATCAGAATGCAATCAGAAAAGGTAACAATCAGAATATCTGACCCTAGGTTACCTTTGCTTCCCTTTTGGTCAGCAATACTAGCAATCACATTAAAAAGAAAAATAAGGAGACTCAAGAGAAATAAGGGATGGGAGCCCAAACTTGTAGTGTTCGTTTATCCCCGGTTCACACTAGAACACGTGCAGGAAACCCATGATCTGTGCGCGTTTCACACATCATGTTCATATCGCACTGCCTTTGCAATCTGCAGCGGGTGTAATTGCAATGTTGATGACACCCCAAACATAGGTCACAAATGCAATACGTTTGCCTGCATTGGATCGCATGGTACAAAAGTACTATGCAATCTGGTTGCAGTGTAGTACATGCACTAGTTTGGTGTGATTCAGTGCAATTTGAGCCCATTCTAAATGAATGGGCTCAAATCGCACTGCACTGATTCACATGGAAACAGCATAGGAATGCAGTGTGATTCATAGGTTATTTATAGTGTGAACCCAGGCTTAATGTGAATGGCTTTTCTTACCAGCAGGGAGGCAAAGGACTTACAAAGGGAAGGTGTCAGGCTGACTTCCACACAAAAAGTTCTGATTGCTTTGAGCAACAACTTTCCTCTGATAGTTCATTTTCATTGCAGTTTAAATTGCCCAGGTTTGTGACAGATGTTTCCTATATTCACTTTAAAAAACGAATTAGGTACCTCAACCTTGCAGTGGGTAGCACAACTTATTTGATCTTCACTTACAAGGACAAAAATAATCTTGCAACATTTTCTGATATCAGTCCCACCCAAGTAGTTTCAATGAGCAGAAGTGTGTGTTAAATAATATAATGTACATACAATATACAAAATTACAGTACTGAAGCATTAAAATGATTTACAATTTTAGGTACAGCTAAATTGAATACAAATGGTAAACCATACAGCACCATGTTTCACTCAGCAAGACATTTACAGGGTACTCTATATCTCAACTCTGAACCCCCAAGCTGGTGACCATAAGTGGGTAGAAACAGGGTTGATCTATCAATGCAGTTACAGTATAAGAATTTTCTATCCTTGAGGAACAGTCCTAATAATAAATGTATCCACTTGATCTAAGTAGTAGCCTTATGCAAGGAATTGGTGTCAGTTGGGATGGGAGTATGGCCATTCATACCTTTACTGCAACCATTTTATACAAATGATTTTCATGGCTTTTGTTTTTTATGTATGGGTTGTCTTTAGATTATGTTCTTTTGCATGGTCACTTCTGAACATCTTTGAGAAACTTTAATCAGAATCCTGACTGTACTTATTCAATTTGCAGACTCTCTCCCATATAGAGTTGCCACCTCATCCCTTTAAACCCGAACACATGAATTACAGAGCTTCTGAGGCTAATTTAATGCAGATAAGGCACTAAGGTGTCAGTTTATGACACAAAGAATAGCTGCGATTCAGAGGATCGCAGCTATTCTCTGGTCATTCACAGTTTATGACACTCGGGAGATCAGCGGAGAACATGTTCAGCCCTTCACTGGAGATCTGTGTTCTCCCTCCAGATTCTCCAGCCCAGAGCTGGAGAATCGGAGGAACCGCAAACTAAGCAGCGATAATTTACCTCTGCTTAGTAAACTGATTTTATACTGTAATCTCACGAGATTATAGTAAAATCAGCCGTTTCCCAGCATTTGGAGACTGTTCTCCAGCGTTTGGAGACCGTTCTCCCTTCGTTCGGAGAACTGCTTCATAAAAGGCATTCACAGGAGAACTGTGTTCTCCGAGAATGCCGGAGAACTGAGCAGCGATCATTTACCACTGGTTCATAAACAGACACCATAGTGAGTTTAATTACCACCTTAATCATCTGCAGAACCTGTGTACTTAATATGTGTTCTGGTTTAAAGGTATGAGGTGGCAACCTTACTCCCATAACTAGTTTTTTGATATATGTTTAGCATCCAGATTCCCTAGACATCTGTAATGAAATGCCAAAAATATACAAACTAAATTTGGGCTAATTGCATAATTGGAAACACCTATATCTCTTCCAGCGAGGTAAGTTGAGGATGAAATTTGATTGGTCATGTAGGTCCCATATGATTAAGCCCAAAGTGCATGAAACATGTCAAGAGGTGTGACCGATGGGTGGAGATGTGAGCTGAAGCCTGTCTTTCATACAGTGTACAGCGGTACTTGTATGCTATATTATGGTCCATGTGGATTACTGCATTTTGCACATTGCTCTTCGCGTTAATAAACCCAGTTGTGTCATTTGCTTTCTAGCTCAGTCAGCTAACTAGAATTTTTTTTTTTTATAAAAATACCTAATCTTACAACATTGACAGGTTATTTACATAATGCAGCAACCTGCAAAGCTGGGGGTAAATTTCACACCTTTAGCAAATCAAGCCCTAAGTACTTAGGCTGAATTAATGTTAAAAGAGATGCCTTATATGACCTTTTCCATACTGATCTAAACCCTGCTGTTAGTGTCATTTGCATTCTGTTTTGTCAGGGCCACTTTAAAGATGAAAGCAGTGCAGGTGCACACATGAAGGTCAGTCTCTCCCACCGCAGGAGCCCAGCTGAGGTTACAAGCACATATTGTTTAGAATTCTCATTAAGGCCTCCATACAGACTCGATAACGAATGCTGTGCAATTAAACTGCATCCAGGGAACAGAAAAGTAACAATGCCCATCGCTTTTCGGAGGTGCCGGGGAACATTTCTAATATTCAGCAGAAAATCGAAGTTATGCAGTTTTTTTTTACATTGTCAGCAAAAGTTATAAAAGAAAAAGGAAAAAGGAGGGGGTAGATACGAGTGAAATATATGACTGGACTAAGAGTTGGTAAGCTCTCACAAGCAGTGTCCCCTAACCCTCTTGTCCTGGATTTTATTGTAACTGTACTGTATCCCTTTATATTGTAAAGTGCTGCACAAGCTGTTGTGCTATTTAAATCCTGTATATTAATAAAGGAAGTGTAATTGTACTCTTATTGCTTCTTCCCGTGGCTAGAAGTCGCTATAAGAAGGCTAAATTTCTGTGGGTTTTTTAAGTACTTGGTAGTAAGTTCACTGCTTAACTTGGTCTTGTTATTGTTAAAGGGATTTTCTAGCCTAAGATAAAATTCTTATTAATACCTGAACCTAATTAGAACCATGATCTAAAGCTGGCCATATACTGGTTGACTTTCAGCCAGTTCCTGATGAACCAGATGAAATTTGCTTAGTGGGTGGCCCTATCAGTCACCTTCGACCCAACATCCATGTTTGTAATTCAAAGGTCAGGTAGAAAACTGTTGGCTGAACAGCGGATGCAGCCAATCAGATCCAAGCAGGGTCAGCCCCCTGTCATAATACAATGGCCTCAGCAGGAGATTTGTCCATCTGCACTGTATGGATGGAGGAATCAGTTTAAATTTTTTTGGTTCAGCCATAAAGCAGGGTAAATGCTAGAAGATTTTTTTTGTTCAGCCATAAAGCTGGGTACATGCTAGAAGATTTTTTTTGTTCAGCCATAAAGCTGGGTACATGCTAGAAGATTTTTTTTTGTTCAGCCATAAAGTTGGGTCACGCTAGATTTGTTTTTGTGCAACCCAGTAGACTGAACGAAAAAAAGCCTGAGGTCGCTGTACTAACACAAGAAATGTTATTGTGGTGATCTCCCCTGCTGTGCTTTTGTATTCTGATATTGGCACACACCCCCCCCCCCCCCGCCAAAACACATTGATCATAACTGGCTGTCAAGGGCTGCCAGTGCTGATCTGATGCTGGTTTTCCAGCATGTCTGTTGGTCTGGAGACAGCTGTACACATAGGCCCAAAAGTCGGCTGGTTCCTGCCAAACCGGTTGATTGTTGCCAATTTACGGCCCTGGTGTACAAGGCTTTAGTGTATGGCCAGTTTAAAAGCAAGGAATATGTAGGCTGTTTTTTGTAACCTCTGTTGAAAAAGCTAGTTGACAGATTGTCATACTGATCATTCTAGTCGTATGAATCACTGATTTAGATTGGCTGACCCTCTTTTCAGCAGAGATGATATGACCAAGCACTTCACACTTGTAACCAGGACTAAAGGAGCCTGGATCAGCATTTCTCCAGGAAAGAGAAGTATTTCAGTCCTTTTGTTGCTGTTCATTTATCCGTCCAAGCAAGACTGTTATCCGAGTTTTATGTAATCTTCGAATATTGGTCTGCTTTGATCTGCAGTAAAACACTGTTTACTGTGTGGACATTACTGGAGAGGGACAGTATGGAAAAGACCTTTAACAGTAAACAGATCCTTTAAGCAATCTTTACAATCCACACTAAACTAGACAAACATCACCAAGTTTTAAAACTCATAGAACAAGGCGGTGTAACCCACAGCATTCATATTCTAGCTGATATTTTCACCAAAGAGAAGTTAAAAACAAGCCCTAAAACTGTTAAAAGGCATTCGTAAGTGTTGATCTTGATGGGATATTCACAAGGAACAAACACAATGCATTTCCAAACACACACTGCTGCCTTTCTTAAAGCACCAGCAGTTTGACGAGAGCTGTGTTCAGAGCAAGCTAAATAGGAAATCGATTTACACACAGCACAAGCAGTTCTGGCTGCCCCGCAGGCCTACATTGGTCCAGCGCCTTAAAAGCAGGAATGAATTAGCATCAGTCTGCCAGGCAGAGTCAATCAGGCCACACACAGACAATCCCGGAAGATGACAGCAGAGGATATTGTTCAAATGGCTCTGTCACTTGTACTTACAGAAGTGCCCTCCTTTCTGGCTCATTGTTGAATGTTTGTAATGCTTTAATGCTCTGAATGTGGTGTCACAAGGTTTGATACCCGCTTCTATTTGTAAAGCTTTGTGTATGGGAAAAAAAATATATATAAATATATATAAAGATATATTCAAAAAAATAAAGGCCAAGTATGTGACAGATAATGTTTGTATTACAGCAAAAGATAAAGCAGATGTTTATGATAAAAAGGGAAACCTGCATTTTTTTACCTGTGCCCTGTAATGTTTTATAGACGTGGTCTTTCCTGTCAAATCCTTGTATTTTTGTGGTTTTCATGCAGCAGGACTGATGACTATGAGAAATAAAAAAAATGCACGATTTTTCTTTTTGTAAAATATTCTTGGCGATTTTTGAAAGGAGCACATTTAAATGGTGAGCTTGTAACGCATGTATTCTGGCAACCAGAGATTATTAAACCCAAATAAAATAACTGTAGCGCCTCCTGTCAGACTTTATTTGTGTGTATGCATATGTATGCCTAATAATATATCATTGTCTTGTACTACCTAAAGCAACACCAGGCAAACAACAAAATACACAACTAACAACTAAAGCCTTTACTCTTAACATTTTACGGTTATATCTGACAAAGGATTTCTAATTGTGCACAACAAATCCAGATGATTTACTTGTATTTTTCAAACTGCAGAACCAGACCTGTGGCAATTACTTCTTGATGGTGCGATTTCTATGTCTACTGTCTTTCTATGTCTACTGTGAGTGTATGCATGTACATCGGGATTGAAAGTTTGGGCACCCCAGCTAAAAATTTTTATTAATGTGCATAAAGAAGCCAAGGAAAGATGGAAAAATCTCCAAAAGGCATCAAATTACAGATTAGACATTCTTATAATATGTCAACAAAAGTTAGATTTTATTTCCATCATTTACACTTTCAAAATAACAGAAAACAAAAAAATGGCGTCTGCAAAAGGATATTGACATCTGAAAACGCTTTGCTATCTTCTTATAGCCTTCTCCAGCTTTGTGAGCGTCAACTATTTTCAGTTTCAGTTTTCTAGACAACTGCGCATGCAGGCCATAGATGGGTCGAAAATCGGCCGATTTTTCGGCCGAAAATAAAATCGGCCGATTTTCGGATCGTTAGTGGGCGATTTGGTCGGCCGATTTTCGGTATTTTGGCCGTTTTTTTTTCCGGTAAAGTTGGAAAAAAATCGGCCGATTTTGCCGATCGGCCGATTTTCGCGGCAATTAGTGGGCGAATCGGCCGATTTTTTACCGATAAAAAAACTGCGCATGAGCAGTGACCTGCAAGAGGAAGACAAAAAGAAGAAAAAGAAGAAGAGGAAGAGGATGAAGAAGAGGATGAAGAAGAGGATGAAGAAGAGGAAGAAGAAGATGATGAAGAAGAAGAGGATGAGGATGAAGAAGAAGAGGATGAGGATGAAGAAGAAGAAGAGGATGAGGATGAAGAAGAAGAAGAAGAAGAGGATGAAGAAGAAGAAGAGGATGAGGATGATGAAGAAGAGGATGAGGATGAAGAAGAGGATGAGGATGAAGAAGAAGAAGAAGAGGAGGAGGAGGAGGATGATGAAGAAGAAGAAGAGGATGAGGATGATGAAGAAGAAGAAGAAGAAGAAGAAGAGGATGAGGATGAGGAAGAAGAAGATGAGGATGAGGAAGAAGAAGAGGATGAGGATGAAGAAGAAGAGGATGAAGAAGAAGAGGACGAGGATGAAGAAGAAGAAGAAGAAGAGAATGAGGATGAAGAAGAGGATGAGGATGAAGAAGAGGATGATGATGATGAAGAAGAAGAGGATGAGGATGAAGAAGAGGATGAGGATGAAAAAGAAGAAGAAGAGGATGAGGATGAAGAAGAAGAGGATGAGGATGAAGAAGAAGATGAGGATGAGGATGAAGAAGAGGATGAGGATGAAGAAGAAGAAGAGGATGAGGATGAAGAAGAAGAAGAAGAAGAAGAGGATGAGGATGAAGAAGAAGAAGAAGAAGAAGTAGGATGAAAATAAGAATAATTCCAGTCCAGCAAAAAGTGTCTCTGCAGAGAGCTCTGCTATTTCTGACAGTTCTCTGACAGTTCCTTGACATTTACAGCGGTTGAAACATTGTATCTATTTGTTTCCGAATAAAAACATCTGTATCCTAAATGGAAATAAATAGATACAATGTTTCAACCGCTGTAAATGTCAAGGAACTGTCAGAAATAGCAGAGCTCTCTTCAGGGACACTTTTTGCTGGCTGTAGAAGGGATGAAAATCGGCCGATTTTTTTTACCATTGATGGCAACGTCGGCCGCTTGAACGACCGAATTTTCGTTTTTTAAAAGAAAAATCTGCCGTTTTTCTGCCCATCTATGGCCTGCATTAGAAGAACCCATGGTGCTGATTGTTGGGGCAAGGTCAGATGAGTCTGGGCATTTAAAACCTTTGAGATTGACATAACCTGGTCTTCCCAGACGATGATTGAGAACAATCCATGACACTGGCAGGTCTCAGCTTTGCAAAGGGGGCAGTGCATGCTATAAATTCTGCAGGGTGCCCAAACTTTTGCAGACGCAATTTTTTTGTTTTCTGTTATTTTGAAAGTGTAAATGATGGAAATAAAATCTAACTTTTGTTGACATATTATAAGAATGTCTAATCTGTAATTTGATGCCTTTTGGAGATTTTTTATGCACATTAATACAAATTTTTAGCTGGGGTGCCCAAACTTTCAATCCCCTCTGTATGTGAGTGTGTGTATTTATGTATGTAGCTACATATACACTCACCGGACACTTTATTAGGTACACCTGTTCAATTGGTTGGTAATGTAAATTACTAATCAGCCAATCACAAGGCAGCAACTCAGTGCATTTAGGCATCTAGACGTGGTGAAGACGACTTGCTGAAGTTTAAACTGAGCATCAGAATGGGGAAGAAAGGGGATTTAAATGACTTTGAAAGTGGCATGGTTGTTGGTGCCAGAGAGGCTGGTCTGAGTATTTTGAAAAACTGATGATCTGCTGGGATTGTTACACACAACCATCTTTAGGGTTTACAGAGAATGGTCCGAAAAAGAGAAAATATCCAGTGCGCGGCATCCGTGTGGACCAAAAGGCCTTGTTGATGTCAGAGGTCAGAGGAGAATAGGCAAACTGGTTGCTGCGACATTCAGATGGTAGGGTCAGAATTTGGCATAAATAACATGAAAGCATGAATCCATCATGCCTTGTATCAACAGTTCAGGCTTGTGATGGTGATATAATGGTGTGGGGAATATTTTCTTGGCACTAGCAAGGTGTACCTAATAAACTGACCATTGAGCGTATATATACGAGTGTGTGTGTGTGTAGCTCAAATGGATTTAGCAATGGATTTATTAAAACAACCAAATGGCAACTTACATTAAGGGCCAGTTTGTACCACAAAAACACACTCCAGATGTGCTTACAGTGCACATCACACTCAGTTCGGGTGCGTTTTTTAGTTGTTTTGCTATGTTCCAGTCAGGGGCGGACTGACAACTCATGGGGCCCCCGGGCAATAGGGGATCATGGGACCCCTGTGTCCTTGCCCAAACTCAAAAAAGCCTATGAAAAAGGTACCAGGGGCATCTCATGGGGCCCCCTACTGACCCCGGGCCCTCGGGCAGTGCCCGAGTTTCGAAATGTTCAGTCCGCTCCTGGTTCCAGTACAGTTCTGTGCAGAAAAAATGCAGCATGTTCTACTTTTTTCTGCACTGGAAACGGACTGGAACTGACTGAACTGGTGTGAACTAGGGCCATTGGAATACATGAAAAACACTGCACGCATTTTTGATGCAGAACAAAAATGCACTGGACTGCACCTGGTGTGAACCACCCCTAAAAGAAAGTAAAAAGACATATCTGTATAAAACTGGCCATAGCAGCTGATTCTCTCAATATCATTTGCTGGATCCAGGGATGTATGGAACTCCTAGGCTAGTATATTAAGTAATGGATAACCAGCGTGGAACATGGAAGCCACCAGACCAGAGGTGACATCAGCAGGAAGTCAGGGGAGCCACTGGCTAATGTGCTGACACTTTTCAAAGTATCTACTTGTTTGTCATACCTGGTAGGATATCATATACAGCAATCTGATATGGAACAACCAAGAGCAGGGGGGTGGCCCCTGGGGAGGGACTGTATGCTAACAGAGTTGCCTTTATTTAAAGAAACAACACTAGTAGTAGAACAGTTATCCAAAAACAATAAAAAAAGCAAGAATTGCAATGGTATAACAAGGAGTTTCACCAATAATGCGCATACTGAGAGTAATGGCAAAGATAAAAGTGTGTATATTTGTATAATGCACAAAAAGTAAATAACAATAGTAAGAATGTCTGCTAAAGATATAGAATAAAGATGTTATTCTGACAATGATGGTAAAAGATAGTAATGCAAGATAATAATAGAATATGTTAATACACACTAGTATGGCAGTTAGCAACTACCTGGTATAAGTAGTTGTCACATGCAGCATATATAGAGCATATGTAAAACAGGCTGCTAGCATCATAATAAATAGAGAATAAACAAATAAAAAAATAAATTAATTAATGACAGAACATCTGGTAAAAACCTATGCTATTCCATTATCTGTACTACAGGAAAATGGAGAATATATGATGGGACGTATAAGAGGATACAAATGTACATAAAATATATGCAAATGCATCCGTGGATATCGATTCCCCCATATAACTGCAGATGGACTAAAAAAGAAAGAAAGGCATACACAAGCTGTATTGGAAGGGTAAAGACAAAAATATGTGATATCTACACTACATACCACTACTTACCACGTGGAGTGAAATTGGGTAATGGAATGTGAGAAAACGACACGGTAAAGAACACAAAAAAATGGTAAATATATGATGGAAAGGAACACAATGTGTAATCTGCCAGAAATTATAGTGGTAGAGACAAGGACACCTTAATACGTTACCTTTGTCTGATACCATCCCTGAAACATGTCCGATACCTGAATATACAATTTTGTCCTTGTCCCTACTACTACAACCATGTCCCATACTTTAGAACAGGTCAATAGTGAATCCAGTTGTTTAGCCATAATCCCCTGATCCAGCCCAAACAAAAGAGAATACGAGAGGTAGAAAAGGGGGCAAATCAAAACACCCCCGTCCAGAAAAAATGTGGAGACTATAAAAGATCTTTAATTTATTATCCCCCTATTTACTTACTGAACACGAGACTTAGACGTGGTCTCAATTTTTCCCCCACCATTTTTCTGTTTACCATATTCAAGGATCTTAATACACTGCTCAAAAAAATTAAAGGAACACTTTAAAACACATCAGATCTCAATGGGGAAAAACATCATGCTGGATATCTATACTGATATGGACTGGGTAATGTGTTAAAATGTAAGGATGCCCCATCGTTTGATGGAAATGAAAATTATCAACCTACAGAGGACTGAATTCAAAGACACCCCGAAAATCAAAGTGAAGAAAATGATGCAGAAAGCTAGTCCATTTTGCTGAAATTTCATTGCAGTAACTCAAAATGGTACTCGGTGGTTTGTATGGCCCCCACGTGCTTGTATACATGCCTGACAAATGAAATGACGGATGGTGTCCTGGGGTATTTCCTCCCAGATGTGGACCAGGGCATCACTGAACTCCTGAACAGTCTGAGGTACAACCTGGCGGTGTCAGATGGACCGAAACATGATATCCGAGAGGTGTTGTGTTGGACTTAGGTCAGGCGAGCGTGGGGGCCATTTGTTTGTATCAATTCCTTCATCTTCCAGGAACTGCCTGCATACTCTCACCACATGAGGCCGGGCATTGTCGTGCACCAGGAGGAACCCAGGACCTACTGCACCAGAGTAGGGTCTAACAATGGGTCTAAGAATTTCATATTGATACCAAACGGCAGTCAGGCTGCCATTGTCTAGCCCACAGGTGTCAAACTAGTGGCCCTCCAGCTGTTGCCAAACTACAATTCCCATGAGGCATTGCAAGATTGACAGTTACAAGCATGACTCCCAAAGGCAGAGACATGATGGGACGTGTAGTTTTGCAACAGCTGAAGGGCCACCAGTTTGACACCCCTGGTCTAGCCTGTTGAGGTCTGCAAGTCCCTCCATGGATATGCCTCCCCAGACCATCACTGACCCACAACCAAAATGGTCATGCTGAGCGATCTTTCAGACAGCATAACATTCTCCACAGCTTCTCCAGACCCTGTCACATCTGTCACATGCGCTCAGGGTGAACCTGCTCTTATCTGTGAAAAGCACAGGGCGCCAGTGGTGGATCTGCCAATTCTGGTGTTCAATGGGAAATGCCAGTCAAGCTCTATGGTGCCAGGCAGGGAGCACAGGGCCCACTAGAGAACGTGGGGCCCTCAAGCCACCCTCATGAAGTCT
Source organism: Staurois parvus (assembly GCF_062004578.1). NCBI lineage: Eukaryota > Metazoa > Chordata > Amphibia > Anura > Ranidae > Staurois > Staurois parvus. The sequence goes on from NW_028317941.1 coordinate 5,833,129, forward strand.
GTTTCTGATTGTTTGGTCAGAGACATTCACACCAGTGGCCTGCTGGAGGTCATTTTCATAGATGGATGGATGGATGGATGAATGGAGTTTTTCCCTTTTCCCAGCAGGGGGTCTCACCACTTTCTAGGGACCCTTTTCCTGGAGGCGGATGTATGGATGGATGGAGTTATCCCTCTTTCCACTGGGGGGTCTCTTCACTCCCTTCCAATTTTTTTCTCCATGTGCATAAGTACCATGTAATTTAAAAATATAATATAGTGCCTTATCTTCTTGTTAAAATATTTATTAAACAAATATAGTGCACTCACATGAAATTCTGAATAAAATAGCTTTTTTGTACAAAATACAGGATCCTCAATGTGTTTGCCACAATCCAATATACTTGCTGTGTTGCTGCCTTTAAGCATCGTGATGTTAGAGCCTCTCCCCTACGCATTACGCATGATGAAGCCACGTGACCCCGTGGCATAACGTGTAGGGGAGGGGCTCTGACATCACAATGCTTCAAGGCAACAACACAGCAAGTATATTGGAGTGTGGCAAACACATTGAGGATCCTGCATTTTGAACAAAAAAGCGATTTTAATTTGAATTTCATGTGAGTGCACTATATTTGTTTAATAAATATTTTAACAAGAAGATAAGGCACTATATTCAATTTTTTAATTACATGGTACTTATGCACATGGAGAAAAAAATCTGAAGGGAATGAAGAGACCCCCCCCCCCCAGTGGGAAGAGGGATAACTCCATCCATCCATACATCTGCCTCCAGGAAAAAGGTCCCTAGGAAGCGGCGAGACCCCCTGCTGGGAAAAGGGAAAAACTCCATTCATCTAGGAAATAGGGATACATTCATCTGTTCATCTTTGAGTCCAAATAAAGGGACACAAGCTTTTATGACCTCACTTAATGGTTTGGTCGTATATGTCAGGTGAGAGCACAACTGGTGAAGGTGCACACAATTTTAAGATTGGTGGACTACACGTTATTTATTTCGTATTATACCACTAGATGATACACCAAAATTACGGATTATTCAAAGACATGCATGCAGCACCAGCATGATTGTACTATCATACTGCTGAATTGATGCTGGACTTATTCACTTATTTAATTCATTTATAATTTATTTATGTATGTTTATACATTTTACATCATCACCATTGGTAGTGGAGCGCGACACCTTGTTTTTGATTTATTTCCTGAGACTCTAGTATGAGTATGTGTATAGTGTAGGCGACCCACTTATTCATATAATATTCTGCACACCAGCCTATTTGATTTTATATATTTTACTTACTTTCATTGAATTTTATTGCCAATTCATTTCAAACACTTGGTGTAATTTTTTTTGTTCAAACTTTTTATTGGTATCAAAACATAAGGGTAAAGACAATAATTGTTGGCAATAGACAGCATATTGACAACAGAGTATCGGGGAAATGTATGTACAGTGTTACTGTCTTCAAATAAAGAGGGAGAGAGAGTCAAGGTAACAATGTAGTATAACTTATATTGTTAAATATATTAATAAGAAGAGAAAAAAAAAAGGGGGGGGGGGTAGAGGAAGAAATATAGTAGCAATAGGTAATAACATGTCAAAAAGAGTTTGTTCAGTGGGGATAAGGACTCCCCAGAGCTACGTGGGGAATTAGGGGGAGACAGGGAACGACCAAGGAAAAGGGAGGGAGGGAGGGAGAAGGGTGGTGAGGAAGGTGGCTCCATGATTTGTGGGGAAGAGTGAAGTTAGGTTGTTTGCCTGGCTAGGGATGGTATCAGGAAAAAGCGGAAGATTTGTTGCTTGTGTATCAGGGTAGAAGGAGGGATTCATCAAAAGTTTGCGGGAGGAAACACTCTACCCAGGGATTCCAGACATTCAGGAACTTAGGGATTGTATCGAGAATTGTGGCTTCAATCTTTGCATGCACCATGGCTTGCGTTACCCTGATTTTGACAGCAGCAATGCTTAAGGTGGGGGTTTTCCAGGATTTTGCAATGACCTGTTTGGCTGCTGTGGTTATTTGCAGGAAAAGTTTGAATTGTGGCGAAGTTATGCCAGGAGGGCGTAGATTAAGAAGGGCTGTTGTCGGATCAGGTTGAAGCAAGTGTGCACAAAGTTTGGATAACATAGCATAAACACCTGTCCAGAAACTATGGGCTATCGGGCAGTTCCACCAGATATGATAGTGTGTACCCGGAACTGCACAACATCTAAAACAGTCGGGGGAGTAGTTAGGGGTATATTTTGCGATTCTCGCAGGGACCAAGTACCAACGAGTCAGGACTCACTTGGTGTAATTTTTATTAATGAATTGGTTTTTACATATCCACATAATTTATATTTTATTCACATAGAGTTTATATCATCGTAGCTCACAAGAATCACATTTTATCATTTAATGAACTCAATAAAACCTCACTGTATCTCACTGTACTAAAATAAGTGTAAATATACCAAGAGATACATTTACTGAATAAATAATAAATCAAAGTGAGTGTCTCAAAAAAACTTTTAAAGCATTAATATACATCAATGCATGTAGTGAGGTCATGGAAATAAATCTATATATAAACGCCCAGTGAAAATGAACTAGGAGAAATGATGAAATATTGTACTGCATTCAGTGATCCATTAAAGTGTCATCATAGGAAAGGGCACCACCACCATTTACTCTCTGCTCTCACCTGGATCTGTGGACTTTGGTATATAATAGGTCCATCAATGTCTTTCCCTTTCACCAAAGGGTAAATAAATAGCAGTTTCCACCAGCAACTTGACAAGCAAGAGCCTCAAGATTAATCCTTCAGCTTCTCCCATATGGTAAAGGGCACAACCAGATTCAAAACAAAGAGAAAACTCCACATAATGTAATATAGTCACAAAAAGCTAACACTTTATTAAAACCATAAGATAAAATTATACACAGGTAAAGTGCACCAAAGAAGCAGTGCACAACTTCAAACACTTAATGGAAATCAATCACAGGTCACTTTAAAAAAAACCTCAGACTTCCACCTCCATACACCAACCGAGTGGCCAGGCTTCCTGACAGTCATGATAACGTCACTATGCTTCACCTTGATGCATGTCACCTAGCCGCTCAGCTGGTGTATGGGGGTGGGAGTCTGAGGTTTTTTTAAAGTGACCTGTGATTGATTTCCATTAAATCATTCATCATACCAAATTGGCTCAGAAGAAAATGGTACACAGACATACTTAAGCTCTTGGCAGACAAGCCTTGGCCTTTGCCAAACAAACGAGATCTACTGGCCCAAAACTCCTTATTCCATTCTGGTTCTCAGTTGCTGACTTTAATAGTATGGCTATTAAAACCCATGCCCTAAAGGATAAGGGGATTTCTGACTCTTATTCCCATGTTACTCACAGCAAGAAAATACAACTCTGTAATATTTACCATCGCACATGGAAGTCTTAAGCCAGCCATAGATGGATTGAATCTCTGCTGGTTCAGCAGCGAACAGCAAAGATTCGATCCATCTATGGGCAGGCTGGATTACTGAAGTCAATCCATCGATCAAGTTCAGTACAACCAGTCTGTTGAATTTTTGGCATGCGATTATGGTCGGTGGCTATAGCCACCAGCAGTAATCATCATGTTTGTCCAGCAGGAAGGGCTCCCCAATAGCAGAACACACTTCGGGAGTGAGTTCACCATTAACACTGACTGTGTTGATGGGGGAATCAAGCTATTTTCTTTCCTTCTACCCATGGTGGAAGGATAGAAAATTGTATGATCTATGGCTTGCTTTTCTACAGAGAGTTGCTTACATAAATTTCCCAGTTTGACTTCATGTGTCACCTTGGGGTCTCATCCTGGTGCTCTGCACTTCAGAGACCTTCCTTTGAACTAATTAGATATATTCCATTGGATGACCTCACTTGTAAGGTTGCCTTCTTGGTAGCCTTTACATCTGTTAGGCTTGTTTCTGAATTGGAACACCACATCAAAATTACAAAGAAAAATAGTGTGGGGTACCCTCTAAAATCCATACCAGACCCTGAGGTCTGGGGTAAACTTTAAGGGGAATCTCATGCCAAAATATAAAAAAAAAAGGTTTGGGGTCCCCTCAAAACCCATAGCAGATGCTTATCTGAGCATGCAGCCCAGCAGGCCAGAAAAGAGGGAGGTGGAAGAGCGAGCGCCCCCTCCCCCTTTCTAAACCATACCAAGCCACATACCTTCAACATGGGGGGGTGCTTTGGGGGAGGGGGGCTGGTGATCCCACCCCAATGCCTACCTGTCATAAGGCGAGTGATGTGTCCCATGGAGATACGCTCACCCATTGACAAGTAGACATGGGGGTGCGGTCACCTGGTGATGTGACCGGGTGACCCCACCCTCATGTTTACCTGTCATTCAGCATGTGTCCATGGATGGGACATACTTTGTTCAGCGGGCAGCATGTTTTTGTTTTTTTTGCAGTGGTTGGCATTCATCGTGATTGACGATCACTTACAAGGGAGAGGCCTGGAATCTGGGGGCCCCTTTGTTAAAGCGGGAATCCAGATTTTGAAAAAACCCCTTCCCACAAACCCAGGGTACTTTGAGCTCTGCAGTTACTTTTGCAGCAGTTGTTTTCTTATTCCGGATCACAATCCTGCGTAATGTCCTTTTGTCTTTTTCGGTCAGTTGACCATGTCGACCATGCTTATTCTTAATAGATGCCGTTTTCACGGAAACTGTATGCGACATCATAACCTTTGATACTGTAACTTGGGACATGGCAACTTCTGAGGCATCAGCTAAGTGGGCACCAAAAATTAGCCCTCTTTAACTACTTGCCTACCGGGCACTTATACCCTCTTCCTGCCAATTTTCAGCTTTCAGCGCTGTCGCACTTTGAATGACAATTATGCGGTCATGCAACACTGTACCCATATGAAATTTTTAACGTTTTTCACACAAATAGAGCTTTCATTTGGTGGCATGTACTCACCACTGGGTGTTTTATTTTCCGTGCTATAAATAAAAAAATAGCAAAAACTTTGAAAAAAAAGTTTTGTTTCTATTATAAAATTCTGCAAACAGGTAATTTTTCTCCTTCACTAATGTGCATTGATGAGGCTGCACTGATAGGCAGCACTGATGAGCACTGATAGGCAGCACTTATGAGGCAGCACTGATGATGCTGCACTGATATGCAACAATGATGGGAACTGATCGACGGCATTGATGTGCACTGATAGGCGGCACTGATGGGCAGCAGTGATGGGTGGCACTGACTGGCGGCACTGCTGGGTGGCACTGATGGGCACAGGTGGGTGGCACTACTAGGAACTGATGGGCACAAGTGGGTGGCACTGTTGGGCACTTGTGGGCAGCACTGGTGGGTGACACTGCTGAGCACTGATGATCAGTGCCCTGATGATCGGTGCCGATCTGTCCTCTGACAATTGCCGGTTATCGGTAGTATTTTCCTCACGCTGTGGCAGCATGAGGAAAGTGCAGCCGATAACTGGCAACTGAATTTACTGGTGATCTGCTGTGTCATTGGACACAGCTGATCACGTGGTAAAAGGCCGCTGTGATTTACCTTTTACCACATCATGTGATCAGCTGTGTCCGTAGGACACGCGGGCATGTGGGCGGCGTGTTCTGGGAGGATGTCATATGATGCCCTCCCAGAACTGGACAACCACGCTGTAGCTGTCATTCGGCTATAGCGCGGTTGGCAAGTGGTTAAAACTCAATTAGCTCTGACATGACTCCATCTTACCAGCAGCGCACGCAGTGAATGATGAAGTGATGCTTCCCACTTGTTAGCTAGGCGTCTCATCACTCAGCAGAAGCAAAAGAATGTTACATCACCTCCGCTTTCAACGTGAAACATGTCACTTTTACAGCTGCAAATTATGTAGTGTTTCCATTTTTTTTGCCTAACCCTGTATTGTACTCAGCCACTTTGTGTCATCTACGTCCCTTCAGTTGCAGAAATGTAGCCTTTGTCAGTCTTTTCAGCATGACCTTTTGGAGCTCTTTCTTGTAATTCCGCAGTAATAGTTCCCTTTTAATAGTGATACACTACCAATAAATAGACCACTGCAGAAAATTATGATGATTTCTTCAATTTTTTCATAGGAACCACATGCAGAATACTATTTCTAATCCCAAATTCCCTTTAACAGGGTCTAAAGGCAAGAAGCTAAATTGATAAGCTCCTAGATTTAGCACTGGACCCCAACTGTCAGCAACAGCTGGTGACTTCAAAGTTGGCATTCAACAGACTTGCTGCTGGCTGTGCAAACTGTGCAGGATTAACTGAAGGCCTGCCAGCAGTTTTTTATGCCTAGTCTGATCGGAAAGTAGAACAAAGGTTTTGAGCACACAAATTTGTTCACAGAAAACATTTAGTGCATCTTCTGCTACTTCATAATTACTTTGAAACATTGTAATTTTGTCCATTAAAGTGACACAGTATCTATGTAATGCTACCCCCAACTCATCTATACGCACCTCTCCAGCACTCCTTCCTACACTTTGCTCTGATGTCTGTCTATTTAAACTCATACTGCATGACTTTATTGAAAAGGCATAAAATACAGGGATTTTTAACAAAAAGGAGCATTTTTATTAAGAGATGATTATAAGTATCTATTTTTATCACATCCCCAAAATGCATAAAAATTCCTCTTGTCCTCTAGGGTGTCCTATTATTGCTAATATGGATGCCCTTACAAATAGAATATTCCAGGATACAGATTTTTTCTACAGCCAATGGTAACTTCATTACCCACATATACTAAGGACTCCTCCTACCTTTAATATATATTGCACCATTGCAGATGGCAGTGGAGCTACATTTGCCTATCCTTGGATAGCAGTTATAAATCCTTTCCATCAATGATAACCTCCACCCTTTACAGTCATCATTTATCTCTAGCTGTACCAATTTTTTTCTATAACTATTTCCAATTCATGGATACTTTTAATGAGTTAAAAGTAATATATCTGGTCCAAAAAATCTATTTGCCAAGCATTTAATATAATATACTGTAGATGGTATACTATATAGATGACATGATTATCGTTTAGATTGGTCCTATAGAATGCATTACTCCTTTCATCCAATATTATAACGATGATCCATACAACGTTCAATCTACATATGTAGCTGATCCCTATTCACTAGGCTTTTTAGATTTGGTACTATCTTGGGAAACTCAGAGGAATACAGTCTCTAAGACCCATTTTAAGGAGATGGCTGGGAATTCCTATCTACGCAAATGAAGCTGCCACATACAAACTGAAAAAGGATGATTCCCTATATCCAGTTCCATAGATTAAGAAAAAATTGTACAAGGGAACAGGAGTTTATTTACCAAAGTAGAATATCAATTACCAAACTCCTGGAGAAAGCCTAAAGTGAGGTACATGTGCATAAGACATTTACTCAGGATTTGAGTAATCCCAAAAAATCTACTACAGATATTGAGTCTGTGGGTAACAATAAGACAGCCAGCTTTATTACAACATTTAACAATCAGCAATAGGTCATTAACAGATTATTATCAAACATTGCCCAGATTTCATCAGGGCCCCAAGTTAGAAACAGTGCTCCCTGAAAAAACCTAAAATAGTTTGTAGTAGGACAAAAACATTATAAAACGAATTGCTCAAAGCAAAACAGGAGGCAGAAACACTACGATCAGAGACATGCCTACTTTTTTTTTTTTTTTTTTTTTTTAGGTATTCAAGGCAGCTATCACTGCAAGAAAAAAGGGGTGTTTGGCATGTCAGCATACACTCAAAGGCCACTTTATTAGGTACACCTGTTCAATTGCTTGGTAACACAAATTGCTAATCACATGACAGCACCTCAATGCATTTAGCCATGTAGACGTGGTGAAGACAACCTGCTGAAGTTCAAGCCAAGCATCAGAATGGGGAAGAAAGGGGATTTAAGTGTCTTTGAATGTGGCATGGTTGGGCTGATCTGTGTATTTAAAAAAAACTGCTGATCTACTGGGGTTTATTGAGAATGGTCCATAAAAGAGAAAACATTGTGTGAGCGGCAGTTGTGTGGACGAAAATGCCTTGTTGATGTCAAAGGAGAATGAGCAGCCTAGTTGCTGCAACATTCAAATGATAAGGTCAGAATATTAGATGTGATGTACCATTAGGACCTTGCATGCCAGATTCAGTGACCATAGAGGGTTCATTGGGCAAGGTTGAGTGGACCACAGTGCACCCTGTAATTTTCTCCTAATAATAAGGGAACAAAAGACGTCACCTTATCTGGGATTAAGGCAATTATATGAATTTAACAGAATCTGAATGTTTAGCAAAACTTTGCCAAAGGGAAACGTATTGGATTTTTGTTCTAAATGCCATAGCCCCAAGTTCTGGAAATATCTATTGCATAGTGTTACCAAGATCACAACTGTTCCAATTCCAGTGACTATGTCAGTATGGCTCCTTGGTCTGGTGGAAGGTCTTGGCCCTACTAGGGCCCAATGCATCTTGCTTAGCCTCCTGCTATTCTATGCTCACAAAGATTTAATTTTATATTGGAAAAAACCTGAGGTTTCTTCTTTATCTTACTGGAAGGGGTTGGTTAACAAAATTACCCCATTCTATAAGGCCACCTACAGGAAAAGGGGGTGTTCAAAAACATTTGATAAGGTGTGGCGAGTCTGGCCCTTCCTCCTCTGCCTAACTGTGTGTATCTAAGGCTTCTTACAGTGAAGGAAATAAGTATTTGAGCTCCTTCTGATTTTGAATGTTTGACATCCTTGGACAGCTCTTTGGTCTTTGCCATGGTGGAGAGTTTGGAATCTGATTGTTTGATTGCTCCTGTGGACAGGTGTCTTTTATACAGGTAACAAAATGAGACTAGCAGAACTCCCTTTAAGAGACTGCTTCTAATCTCGGTTTGTTACCTGTATGAAAGACATCTGGTAGCCAGAAATCCTGCTGAATGATAGGGGATCAAATACTTATTTCCCTCATGAACATGCAAATCAGTGCATAATTTGTTAGACATGCATTTCTTTTGAATTTTTTGTTGCTATTTTGTCTCTCAGTGTTACAATACACCGACCATTCGATTTTTAGACTGATCATTTCTTTGTGAGTGGGCAAACATTCAAAATGAGCAGGGGATCAACTACTTATTTCCTTCATTGTATGTTTCGCAGTCTGGTCTTGTCCCAGTACTTGGAAGCCCCCTTTTGACATTTCTCTGCCCTGGCTTCATCTATATTTCTCTTCCGCTGATTCAGGGATGATACTACATATTAGTAGCTTACCTCTTGGAACCTTTTTTATCCATACTATACAGGGCTGTGGCGTCCCTAGGGGGGTGCGGGCCGCACTGGGTGACATCACAGGGGGTGTAGGAGCAGGATGGCAGTAGAGCTTCTGGGCTCTGTGAAGGTCCTGGCCAGTTATTGGGGTGATCCCGGATTCCCAGCACAGTGACAGCTGCCCTCGGTGTAGAGGTAAAATGAGTATCCATGGAAGATACAGTCAGGTCCATAAATATTGGGACATCAACACAATTCTAACATTTTTGGCTCTATACACCACCACAATGGATTTGAAATGAAACAAACAAGATGTGCTTTAACTGCAGACTGTCAGCTTTAATTTGAGGGTATTTACATCCAAATCAGGTGAACGGTGTAGGAATTACAACAGTTTGCATATGTGCCTCCCACTTCTTAAGGGACCAAAAGTAATGGGACAATTGGCTTCTCAGCTGTTCCATGGCCAGGTGTGTGTTATTCCTTCATTATCCCAATTACAATGAGCAGATAAATGGTCCAGAGTTAATTTCAAGTGTGCTATTTGCATTTGGAATCTGTTGCTGTCAACTCTGAAGATGAGATCCAAAGAGCTGTCACTATCAGTGAAGCAAGCCATCATTAGGCTGAAAAAACAAATCAAACCCATCAGAGAGATAGCAAAAACATTAGGCGTGGCCAAAACAACTGTTTGGAACATTCGTAAAAAGAAGGAACGCACCAGTGAGCTCAGCAACACCAAAAGACCCGGAAGACCACGGAAAACAACTGTGGTGGATGACCGAAGAATTCTTTCCCTGGTAAAGAAAACACCCTTCACAACAGTTGGCCAGATCAAGAACACTCTCCAGGAGGTAGGTGTATGTGTGTCAAAGTCAACAATCAAGAGAAGACTTCACCAGAGTGAATACAGAGGGTTCACCACAAGATGGAAACCATTGGTGAGCCTCAAAAACAGGAAGGCCAGATTAGAGTTTGCCAAACGACATCTAAAACAGCCTTCACAGTTCTGGAACAACATCCTATGGACAGATGAGACCAAGATCAACTTGTATCAGAGTGATGGGAAGAGAAGAGTATGGAGAAGGAAAGGAACTGCTCATGATTAGAGATGAGCGAATCGAACATGACGAAGTGGAATTCGTTTCGAAGATTAGGAAAAATTCGATTCGCGCCGAATCCGAAAATTAGCAAACTTCGGATGCACGAATTGAATTTTCCCAAAAATGGCGGCGACATGTGTGGCGACGGAGCGGGGATCTCTGGGAAGGCGCGCAGACAAGGCGCGCTGACCCATAATGCATTCATTCATGACATGTGATCGCATTAGCCAATCAGCAGCCAGCCAGCCAGCACTGTGTAATGGTGGAGCTATAAATCGCGGCCATCTTAGAATTCTCCATTAGCCTCCGGTCATTCAAGAGAGACAGACCTGTCTGTATTAGGGACAGAGTTAGGGCCACAGAGACTTTAGGGCCACAGAATCGTTACTCAGGGACACAGAATCGTTACTCAGGGACACAGAATCGTTACTCAGGGACACAGAATTGTTACTCAGGGACACAGAATCGTTACTCAGGGACAGACACAGAATCGTTACTCAGGGACACAGAATTGTTACTCAGGGACACAGAATCGTTACTCAGGGACACAGAATCGTTACTCAGGGACAGACACAGAATCGTTACTCAGGGACACAGAATCGTTACTCAGGGACACAGAATCGTTACTCAGGGGCACAGAATCGTTACTTTCTGCTTCACAACCACTATTGTACGTTCAAAGAGTTAAATCCTGTTTTATGTTTGGGGTGCTTATTGAATTAAAGAGTATGTCAGACAACACGCAGAGGAGTGGCAGAGGAGGCAATGTTTCAGGAGCGAGCAGACGTGGCAGCAGAGGAAGGGGTCGAGGCAGCACTAGTCGCAGCCAGAGGCCAGTGCTCCCGGTGTCATCCAGCGGTCGTGTCTCCACCGACAACCCTGCCGTCTTCGATTGGTTGACTCGGTCGTCTTCCTCTTCCCAGGTCACCTCTGACACCTACAGCCAACGGTCGGTGGGTACGTCAGACACAACCGTTAGTTGGCATGGCCCGGGAGCAAGCCCACTGAAATCACGTGTCCTCTACCTGCCCCTGTCCTTTGGTGTTCCCTCACCAAGCGAAGTATCGCATGCTGTGGGCTCAGCCCCACTGTACAGTGAGGAAGAGCTAACAGAGGGCGGTCAGGAACGGGGGGAGACATCCGCCTCTTCAGCAGCCAGGCGAAGAAGTACTGGCGAGGAGAGTGGCTCGGTAGCCAGTCTAGAGACAGGTCTGTCTCCTGACCCACACGCAGCCGAGGGGGCTAGTAGTGACGCGGAGACCCTAATTGATGATGATGAGGCTGATCGCACTTGGCAGCCTTGTCGTCATCAGGCTATTGCTTCCGCATCATCAGGAGAAGAGGGTGCCAGCTTGCCAGCGAGCAAAACAGTCGGTGGGTTGCCCAGGAGGCAGCAGGGTCGCAGCAGTGTCAGTGGAGGCAAACGGCCACGGAGTACAGCACCAGCTCCACTGCAGCCTACCACCACGGCCAGTAGTGGTGCCGGTGTGCACGGAGGAAGTAGCAGTCAGCCAGTGAGGAGTAGCGGGGGCAAAGTTTCCTACTCGGCGGTGTGGCAATTTTTCGTCAAGCCGCCCGAGGAAGTAAACGTAGCCGTATGTCGACTATGTGGCCAGAAAGTCAAGCGTGGCCAGGGGGCGCATGTTGGGACTACAGCGTTGCGTCAGCATATGCAGCGTCGCCATTCGGTGGCCTGGGAAAACCGTGATAAAGATACGGCGGTTCTGCCTGCCCCAGCCCCCGCTCCATCACCCGCTCCGTTACTTGCTCCGTCACCCGACGTCAATCGCCCTCTATCAGCCAGTCAAGGCTCCAACACCTCTGCTGAGGGGAGTTGTCGCTCGTTGGCATCTTCCGCTCGTTCAGATGCTCCTTCTCCTGCTACTCCTCTTCACGGATTCCGTCAGCAGTCTTTCTTGGAATCCGTTTCCAAGAGACAACAGTTTGCGAGCACGCACCCGACGGTGCAGAAGCTGAACGTCCTCCTGTCCAAGTTGCTGGTGCTGCAGTCCCTCCCTTTCCAAGTGGTGGACTCAGCACCTTTCCGAGAAATGATGGCTTGTGCCGAGCCGCGGTGGAGAGTGCCAAGCCGGCATTTCTTCGCCAAAAAGGCAGTGCCAGCCCTGCATTCACATGTAGAAGAGATGGTGGGCCAGTCTTTGAGCATGTCGGTCTCTGCCAAAGTGCACGGCAGCGCCGACGTGTGGAGCTGTAACTACGGTCAGGGACAGTACATGTCATTTACGGCCCACTGGGTGAACGTGGTGCCGGCACAGCTGCACCAGCAACTTGGACAGGTCACGCCGCTTTTGCCTCCACGTTTGCACGTCCTTGGTCCAGCAAAGATGTCCGCCTCTACCACCTCTTCTTCCGCCGTGTCCTCAGCCGCCACCCCCGTGCCAAGTCCCATTACCCGACTGGCATATCACATGTGCAGGGCGCAATGGTGTCACGCTGTGCTGCACCTGGTATGCCTTGGCGAACGTAGTCACACAGGGGAGGAACTTATGAGTGTAATGAACAGAGAAATCGACAGATGGCTGTCTCCGCGCAAACTGAAAATCGGAACCATGTTGACCGACAACGGAAAGAACATGGTGTCTGCTCTGCGTCAAGGAAGGTTGTGCCATGCGCCATGCATGGCTCACGTGTTCAATCTGGTTGTCAAGCGGTTCCTAAAATCCACCATCCACTTCATCGCCAGACTCTGCCATGTGCCACTTTCAGGTCTCCTTACACTGTTGGTGGGTTCCATTTTGTGATAGGGTGCTGTATGGCCTTCCATTGCTGCTGCCTCCACCGCCACCCTGCGCCATGTGCCTCTGTCGTCTGCTCACGCTGCTGACGGCTTCCGCTTTTTAACCGAGGCCTGTGTATGGCTTCCGAATACTGCTGCATCCACCGCCACCCTGCGCCATGTGTCTCTGTCGTCTGCTCACGCTGCTGACGGCTTCCGCTTTTTAACCTAGGCCTGTGTATGGCTTCCGAATACTGCTGCCTCCACCGCCACCCTGTGCCATGTGCCTCTGTCGTCTGCTCACGCTGCTGACGGCTTCCGCTTTTTAACCGAGGCCTGTGTTTGGCTTCCGAATACTGCTGCATCCACCGCCCGCCCACTGCTGCTGCCAGTCCCGTAATCTGTCATGGGCCCCTGTACTGCCTCCTCATGCTGCTGCCAGATCCAGAGTGTGTCATGGGTCCCTGTACGGCCTCCCATTGCTGCTGTCTCCATCGCCACACTCTGCCATGTGCCACTTTCAGGTCTCCTCACACTGCTGGTGGGTTCCATTTTGTCATAGGGTGCTGTATGGCCTCCCATTGCTGCTGCCTCCACCGCCACACTGTGGCTCCACACTCTGGTTTTGACCCCGTGACTGCCCAAATGAGTGAAGTGTGCGGTGATTCTAAGATCGACGGCACTCATCTGCATGTCATACTGACTGACAGTATTAGTTCTCTTCCCCAGCAGACTCCAAGGGCATTTAAATTAAAGGTACAGTGTTCTGCACTAATATAAAGGCTCTCTGAAGCCTAGAAACACCCTTTTTATAAGTTAAATTCGCAGCGAATATATTCGCCTCGAATCAAATTTATTCCACGAATTCGGCGAATCAGCCGAATCGAATTTTTTAATAATTCGCTCATCTCTACTCATGATCCTAAGCATACCACCTCATCAGTGAAGCATGGTGGTGGTAGTGTCATGGCGTGGGCATGTATGGCTGCCAATGGAACTGCTTCTCTTGTATTTATTGATGATGTGACTGCTGACAAAAGCAGCAGGATGAATTCTGAAGTGTTTCAGGCAATATTATCTGCTCCTATTCAGCCAAATGCTTCAGAACTCATTGGACGCCGCTTCACAGTGCAGATGGACAATGACCCAAAGCAGACTGCAAAAGCAACCAAAGAGTTTTTTAAGGGAAAGAAGTGGAATGTTATGCAATGGCCAAGTCAATCACCTGACCTGAATCCGATTGAGCATGCATTTCACTTGCTGAAGACAAAACTGAAGGGAAAATGCCCCAAGAACAAGCAGGAACTGAAGACAGTTGCAGTAGAGGCCTGGCAGAGCATCCCCAGGGATGAAACCCAGCGTCTGGTGATGTCTATGCGTTCCAGACTTCAGGCTGTAATTGACTGCAAAGGATTTGCAACCAAGTATTAAAAAGTGAAAGTTTGATTTATGATTATTATTCTGTCCCATTACTTTTGGTCCCTTAAGAAGTGGGAGGCACATATGCATTGTGGTGGTGTATAGAGCCAAAAATGTTAGAATTGTGTTGATGTCCCAATATTTATGGACCTGACTGTATGTATCCCCTGAAGCAACTGCGTTTGTGCCGGTTTCAGGCCAAAGAAGCCGATTGCTGATCTCTGACTTTAGCACAGTGCTGCCACAGTTAACCCCTTACAGGCTGCAAACCGCTGAAGTCAGAGATCGCCTTCTTCGGCCTGAACCTGGCACATGCGCAGTTGCTTCAGGGGATACATATATCTTCACGGGATACTCATTTTACTGCTACATTGGCACCGCTCCTTCCTCTCTGGAGGGGTGACACCACGTGTTACCGCACTGGGTGACACCAACCCTAGGAACGCCTCTGATACAGGGAGAGCATTGATGACATTTTTTCTACAGTGGCCCACAGCGGCTTTGGAATTTGATATAGCTAACATATTGCTGGTTGGAGGGGGGGTACTTTTAGTACAGGTTATGTTAGAGTGCTATGTTAAACTTGGTCCTGCAAGGCAGGCATGGCCCCAAGAGCCCTAAATGAAGAGTTGGAGATCAGCACTATTATATAAACAGCCCCCCTCCTCTCCATTATGTATATGTGCTTGGGTGTTTAAAGAGATTTTATTTATATATATATATATATATATATATATATATATACATACATACAGTTGTGTTCAAAATAATAGTAGTGTGTTGAAAAAAGTGAATAAAGCTCAAGATCCTTCTAATAGCTTTTATTTCCATACACACAAATGCATTGGGAACACTACACATTCTATTCCAAATCAAAACATGAAGAAAATTATATCAAATTTGTGTTGTTCCTCTAAAAAAAATTGAAGAAAAGTGAATATTAGACTGTTCAAAAAAAATAGCAGTGTTTGTATTTTTCTTTACAAACTCAAACATTCACTATATAAACTGAAAAATGTTTGAAGATTTTGCTTTCCTTTGAATCACTTAATTAATATTTAGTTGTATAAGCACTGTTTCTGAGAACTGCTGTACATCTGTGTATATACATACTGTGTATATACATCTGTGTTGCATGAAGTCAACCAACTTCTGGCACCTGTGAACAGGATGATTGGACTACATTCCACAGTTCTTCTCTATTTCTTGGTTTTGCCTCAGTAACTGCATTTTTGATGTCACCCCACAAGTTTTCTATTGGATTAAGATCCGGGGATTGTGCTGGCCACTCCATAACGTCAATCTTGTTGGTCTGGAACCAAGATGTTGCACGTTTACTGGTGTGTTTGGGGTCGTTGTCTTGTTGGAACACCCATTTCAAGGGCATTTCCTCTTCAGCATAAGGCAGCATGACCACTTCAAGTATTCTGATGTATTCAAACTGATCAATGATCCCTGGTATGCGATAAATCGGCCCAACACCGTAGTATGAGAAACATCCCCATATCATGATGCTTGCGCAACCATGCTTCACTGTCTTCACAGTGTACTGTGGCTTGAATTCAGTGTTTGGGGGTCGTCTGACAAACTGTCTCCGGCCACTAGACCCAAAAAGAACAATCTTATTTTCATCAGTCCACAAAATGTTGCGCCATTTCTCTTTAGGCCAGTCAATGTGCTCTTTGGCAAATTGTAACCTCTTCAGCACGTCTTTTTTTCAACAGTGGGACTTTGCGGGGGCTTCTTGCAGATAGCTTGGCTTAACATAGGCAATTTCTAATTGTAACAGTACTCACAGGTAACTTTAGACCTTCTTTAATCATCCTGGAGCTGATTGTTGGCTTAGTCCTTGCCATTTTGGCTATTCTTCTATCCATTCGAATGGTAGTTTTTTGCTTTCTTCCATGTCTTTCAAGTTTTGGTTGCCATTTTAAAGCATTTGCGATCATTTTAGCTGAGCAGCCTATCATTTTCTGCACTTCTTTATATGTTTTCCCCTCTCCAATCATCTTTTTAATCAAGGTACGCTGTTCTTCTGAAAAATGTCTGGAACGACCCATTTTCCTCAGAATTTCAGAGAAAAATGCACTGTAACCAGCATGTACAACATTTGCTGCCTTCCTTCCTTAAATAAGGGCAATAATTGCCACCAGTTTTTCAAAGAATGAATGACCTCACTAATAGAACTCCACACTGCTATTATTTTGAACATGCCCCTTTCAATTAGTGATTCAATTACACAGAATCAGCAGCATGCAAGTCATGACTGTTGGGTCTGTTGGATTTCTATTACTCTACTACACCTGCTAGTAAATTATTTGCCATGTAGAAATATCATTTCTACCAAAAACAGTGATTGATCAGGTTAGTGATGTCTGACTGCTATTATTTTGAACACAACTGTCGATATATATATATATAAATATATATATATATATATATATATATATATATATATATATATATATCGCCTCACCACTGTTAAGAGGTCCAGATACAACTTTATTCCATTAAAGGCAGGGGTATAATTTGAGAAGTCCCCAATGCATTTTGGGGGTCCAAGAGCCCCGTTCATCAGGGCTAGAAAGGACATAAGAAGATTTTCATTTCTATCTGACATCAATACAATGTCATTTCAAAAGGGTCATACTTAAAAGCAAAGTATCAAAAAAAAAATTTACATAAAAATGAGAACATGAGTGCTGAACAAAAACGAGAATATGGGTGCTGAAAAAACAAACAAAAATAACAGTAATAATAATCATTATTATTAAAATGGCATATTGTGGTTGATATGTTTGCCTAATATAAAAATGGTTATTATTATCATCTTTATTTTTTATCATACTACCCTTTAAAAAAAAAAAAAAATCTCACGATTGTACGTGTTGCTCAATTTATACTAGTACTGTGGATATAAAAAGTCTACACACCCATGTAAAAATGTCAGGTTTCTGTGATGTAAAAAAATGAGACAAAGATAACTTTTTCCACTTTAATATAACCTATAAACTGTACAACTCAGTTGAATAACATACTAAAATCTTTTAGGTGGAGGGAAGTAAAAATAAAAAAACTAAAATAATATGGTTGCATCAGTGTGCACACCCTCAAACTAATACTTTGTTGAAGCAACTTTTGATTTTAATTACAGCACTTAGTTTTTTTGGGTATGAATCTTATCAGCATGGCACATCTTGACTTGGCAATATTTGCCCACTCTTCCTTGCAAAAACACACCAACTCTGTCAGATTGAGAGGGCGTCTCCTGTGCAAAGCCCTCTTCAGATCACCCCACAGATTTTCGATCAGATTCAGGTCTGGGCTCTGGCTGGGCCATTCCAAAACTTTCATCTTCTTCTGGTGAAGCCATTTCTTTGTTGTTTTGGATGTATGCTTTGGGTCGTTGTCATGCTGAAAGGTGAAGTTCCTCTTCATGTTCAGCTTTCTAGCAGAAGCCTGAAGGTTTAGTGCCAATATTGACTGGTATTTGGAACTGTTCATAATTCCCTCTACCTCGACTAAGGCCCCAGTTCCAGCTGAAGAAAAACAGCCCCAAAGCATGATGCTGCCACCACCATGCTTCACTGTGGGTATGGTGTTCTTTTGGTGACGTGCAGTGTAGTTTTTGAGCCAAACATATCTTTTGGAATTATGGCCAAAAAGTTCAACCTTGGTTTCATCAGACTATAACACATTTTCCCACATGCTTTTGGGAGACTTCAGATGTGTTTTTGCAAAATCTAGCCGAGCTTGGATGTTTTTCTTTGCTTCCGTCTTGCCACTCTACCCCATAGCCCAGACATATGAAGAACATGGGAGATTGTTGTCACATGTACCACACAGCCAGTACTTGCCATATATTCCTGCAGCTCCTTTAATGTTGCTGTAGACCTCTTGGCAGCCTTCCAGACCAGTTTTCTTCTCATCAATTTTGGAGGAACGTCCACTTCTTGGTAATGTCACTGTTGCGCCATATTTTCTTGATTCTCCACTTGGTGATGACTGTCTTCACTGAGTTCCATGGTATATCTAATGCCTTAGAAATTATTTTGTACCCATCTCCTGACTGATACCTTTTAACAATGAGATCCCTCTGATGCTTTGGAAACTCTCTGTGGACCATGGCTTTTGCTGCAGGATGCAACTAAGAAAATGTCAGGAAAGACCTACTAGAACAGCTGAACTTTATTTGGGATTAATCAGAGGTATTTTAAATGATGACAGGTGTGTACTGACTCCTATTTAACATGGTTGTGAATGTGATTGCTCAGTTCTGAACACAGCTACATCCCCAGTTATAAGAGGACGTCCACACTTACGCAACCATATTACTTTAGTTTTTTTTTATTTTTACTTGCCTCCAGCGAAAAGATTTCAGTTTGTTGTTCAACTGAGTTGTACAGTTTATAGGTCACATTAAAAGGTGGAAAAAGTTCTGAAATGGTTTATCTTTGTCTCATTTTTTTACATCACAGAAACCTGACATTGTAACAGGGTTGTGTAGTCTTTTTATATCCACTGTACATGTTTTGAGATTTTTTTACTCAAATTTTTTTTTTCACTCTTTTATATTAGACCAACATATCAACAATAACCCATAACCATAACCCATATTCTCATTTTTGTTCACGCATGTTCATTGTTTTTGCATGCATTTTCATGTAATTTTTTTTATGCTCTCCTTATGATTGACTGTTTGGTTTTAAGTATGACCCCTTTGAGAGGACATTGTATTGATGTCAGATGAAATTCTTCTTATGTCTTTTCTAGCCTTTATAAATGGGACACGTGGACCCCCAAAACACACTATACCCCTGACTTTTACTGGAATAAAGTTGTATCTGGACCTTTTAACAGTGTTGTGGTGCTTCTAGTCCAACTCTTCCATTCAGTAGGTGGCACCCTACCACTTTACCAATGGAGTGAGATCCTTAGAAGAAACATGCCCCTTGAGAGATGCTGTAGTTGTTATAGAGTCACAGGGTAAGTGCAGGGACACCTCTTCTTCTTCACGGCCATTCCAAGACCTGGAGCAGCAATTGAGGGATCTCTTCAGAAGCATAGAGGTTGCCACCTTATACGACAGTTCACCACCCCTCAGCAGAAGCCGTCCTCTGGTAAAACAGGCTAAGCCTGGAACACTACCATTCAGCAATATTGTGCCATTACCGAGTGATAAAACCACTGCAATACTGTGCCATTGCAAAGTAATATACTGCTGCAATGTTGTGCCTTTACTAAATGTTATATTGCAACTGTATGAACATCCTACAGCATGTTGCTTGAATGACACTGCCTATACCTACTATCTGCAAATACCTCTGTTAACCTCATTACAATATACCAGATAAAATATTGACCATCCAGGTATAACCCTTCCCACTATAAAAGAAAAATTCCCAGCTCAACTTACCGACCAGCTTGCGAACCGAATTGTCCTAACAGTATGTGCTAAAAACAGGGGTTTAGTTAGCACATATTTGCAAATACATGCATAAGCTGCAGAGCCTCTTCACGGCACTCCAATATTCTGCCGTTCCTAACTGTAAATTGTGAGAGCCTCCATAGTAGAAGCACATGTATAAATGGATAGACTAAGGGCAGGTGAGCCTGCGGGAGCCCACCCCTCCTTAAAGTACAGGGGCACACTGGACATCCAGCATATAGCACAATGGCAGCCAGATTGTCCAGTGCACCCTCTCACCAGCACATCAACAGTACAAAAAAATGGCCACTGCCCCAAACGCATACTGTTAACAGTATGCGTTAACAGAAATGCGCGGTCGGTGAGTGCGCATTTCTGTCATTTCCACTGGATCCTTCTAGCTGTGTACACCTTAGTATTGATCAAGATATCTTATGAACTTTTTGACAACGAACTTCTAAGAACGAACTTTTTTGATATGCTTTAGCGCTGCACTTTATTCATCTATGCATACTGTTAACAGGACATTTTTTTTCACAAGCTGGTCGGTAAGTTGAGCTGGGAATCTGTCTCTTTTATTGTTTGATGTGTCACCCTTCCATTTGCTCCTTGCTGTGAGGGCCAGTTATAGATTGGGGCAAGTGGCCATTTTTTTGTACTGTTGATAACCCTTCCCACTCCTTTCTGTGATTCAGTTTTGTAGGAAAGCAATACTAGGAGCAGCCATAACCCAGAAGGGTAGTATCAGTATCCCTTAACCACTTGATTGACATGTTAAACCCCCTTCCTGTCTAGGCCATTTTTCAGCACTGTCATAGTGCTACCCCCCAAAGGAGCCTCAAAAGTGCCTAAAACTCCGGAAGGCAGAAGAGGACTTGCTGTAAGCCTGTAGACTCAGGACACTACGTATTTTACCGAAATGCTTGCTATCCAAGCGACCACCAAGATGTCCCACCACTTTGCAAAGTGGTGGTCTACCTTCACGTGGAAAACTTGCTGAAAGCATGGACTAGGATTTTGGGGTCCAAGGTTTGCAGTTATACAGAGTCCCTGATTTGGAAGCATGAAAGAAAAGGAATTCCTCTTGACCTCAGAAACAGGATCTGCAGGCCATCCATGGTGAGACCTAGGCTGTTTTTTGCTGGGGTAGATATGTACACTTACCCTAAAAGTGCATCCTTGATGAAGTTATCCAGAGAAGCGGCAAAAAGATCTTCGAAATCACAGGGAATGCAAAGCAAATGGCTTTTAGATACCTATTACGCAGACCAACACATTAGCCAAAAGATTCTCTGCATATTCACAGAGATAATACACATTTGGAAAATTAGGTGAACAATGTCAACTAAGCCATACACAATCATCTAAGATGGAAGGTATAACTTCTAAGTGTTCTAACATTAAGGGAGCTGTGGAACTAGTATCTGCTTTCTGAGGCATAAGTTTTATCCATTACCCCAAAGTTTGACAGAGCGAAATCACAGCAGGTAGGCTGCATAGCAGGACCAGCTAGGGAAAAATAGTGTTTTTTTATTTCTCTATGAAACCATTTTCTTTGAGTATAGTACATATATTCAGTTTCTTACTGGTGACTGGACACTAGCAAACAAAGCTGCAAGGAAAAGCTCCCCCTTTTTCTTTGTTTTGCAGCAAACAATAAGGAAGAACTATAAAAGGAGAGGAAGTCACCTGTGACCTGTGTCCTTTGTAAGGATGAGCTCAGTGTCCATCAATGGCATCTGCTCCTATCACTTACCTTTTATTTTGCCATGCTATTTTTTTTTTTATTGACAACCCTTTTATTGACAGAGTGGTGGACAATACAGCAAACAAATGCTGACAAGCCTCTAACGAAGATCAAAATGGGTTGGAGAACCCAGAGAGCAGCTTGAAGTACCTTAAATCTGAGAGGGGCTTTGGAAGAGATCTGAACATGCACCTGGTAAAACTTAAATCTGAACTTCACTCTCTCCATCAGCATGGACTATGTCTAATCCTTATGCTGCTAGCATTAGTAAAAATCAATAGGAAAGGATATCATATTTACTTATTTTTACCTTTTTTTATGCATTCCTTCATTTACTTCCTGGTTTTCATGCCTATACAAATGATGTCACACATCCCAGTAGTCTTCAGGATTGGATGGAGAGTTCTCAGCTCAACCAATGCTAAGGACAGACAGATTCCAGGAAATAACTGCCATATGAATTATCTGCCCTTATTCAAGATGGCCACTGCCAGAAATGCCAGGAGGTGTTTTTCAAAATGATTTATCAGCAAAATAAAGCATGGAGACATGGATGGAGGAGTTTGTTTTGACTATTAAAAATGAATTCTATAGCATTTGTGGTACTAAGATGCAGTGCAGTTCCACTTTAACCAGAAGAGCAGTTAGCAGCTTTGAAAATCTGGGAAACAGATGCCTGGTGTTGAAAAGCTCACGAGGCCCTAACAAATGTGGATGAGTGTGCCTTAACAGGGCAGGGTGGAACCCTATGCTTTAGGGTACTGACTCAACTCCAACTAGCTATGGTGGAGCAAGATGCAGGGAGCCTTTGGGAAGGACAAGAGGAAATCTGATTGCAAAAAGAAGCTGTCGCTGAGAGGTAGCCTCACACAGTACATACCACATCCAAAATAGAGGTCGCTGTGGAGTGTTTTGGAGCAAGACATTGGGGGAGAGAAATCGGTGTGTGAATTTATAAAAATGGTGCAGGCATGGGCAGTGAGCTAGAAGAAAACAAAAGTTAACAAGTGCAATGACAGCCCATGAAACCAAGGGAGAGGCAAAGCGGGCGCCAAATTTAAAAACAGAGGTGACTGAACGATGGCTGTGACAGATAATTTAAATGCGTTTCAGCTTGCGTTTCACAACTAACCCTTGTTAGGACTAAAGCAACAGCACCAGTAAATGGTAAAACGCCCTAATGACAGTAGAGGTTCAGTCCTCCAAGCAAGTAATGAAAATATGATGTTAAGGACAAGCCTCTTCCAGGTCTTCACCATCCCATGGGCATACCCCCTAGGGTCTTTAGTGGCTGAGCTCCTCTGTCAGGTTGACCATGCCCCGAGCCCTGTATAGCACCCTACAGCTTACAATATGTTGCAGTAGGTGTCAAGCACTTATCTAGGATTATGTGCCCAAAGCAAAGTTACAGGCTGGCCCCAAATCTTCTTACTTGGCAGAGTCCAGGTATGGTCCCCAAAGGGTAAGCTGAAAATAAGGGATCCACAGTAGCTATGTAGCAGCTAGAAACATGCTAGAAGACATGAGAAAAAAAAAATAAAATAAAGTGGTATGCTTCTCTCAAGAAAGAAAATATGACCCATCCCATAAGGACATTAGCAAAAAACTTAGACTTGCTGAGAATGGAAGGGATTTTACTGGGGCGATCCTTGCAGATTAGTTTGCTGGCGTTTAGTCATCTGAAGGTAGCTATATATAACCCATAATCTAATCTGGAAGTTATAGGAGGTTTTCCGCATAATTGCCAACTTCCTGAATATCAGATTCGCTTATGACAAACACTGCTCTTGGGATTGGGAATTTTTTTGGGCAATATAAGGACAAAGTTTCTCTTAAAAAACAATTAAAATAACTTTTATTACATAATATTTAGAAGATAATAGATAATTGCCCCAGATCAGTCAATTGTTACAGGAAACGGATGTACAACATTGTATTATGCAAGCAGAGACTCTATCCCAAGTATCCGACGTGTTTCAAAGGCAACACTCCTTCTGCAGGAGTAACTCTGCATAGCAAAATTAAGAATATACATTTTTTACATTATAAAAAAAACAAAACACTTTTTTCCCATATCAATACAGCTGAACTATTATATTACTCACAGCACCATCGGAGAGAGGGTTATCAGAACCAATGTGGTCATGTATCACCATATCCCCATACCCCTCCTTGATTGGAAAGGGGGGGGGGGGATGAAGAGAAAGTCCCCAAAAGTCACCCGAAAGCAGCTGCTGGGATCGCCTGAGGGTCAGCATAGGGATAGAAAATTTTCTTTAAAAAAAGTAAATTGTAGGGTCGATAAAAGGAAACAAGAAATTATATATATATATATATACACACACACACACACACACACACGAAACTCGAAAAATTAGAATATCGTGCAAAACTTCATTTATTTCAGTAATGCAACTTAAAAGGTGAAACTAATATATGAGATAGACTCATTACATGCAAAGCAAGATAGTTCAAGCCGTGATTTGTCATAATTGTGATGATTATGGCTCACAGCTCATGAAAACCCCAAATCCACAATCTCAGAAAATTAGAATATTGTGAAAAGGTGCAATGTTCTAGGCTCAAAGTGTCCCACTCTAATCAGCTAATTAAGCCATGACACCTGTAAAGGGTTCCTGAAACTTTAAATGGTCTCTCAGTCTGGTTCAGTAGAAATCACAATCATGGGAAAGACTGCTGACCTGACAGTTGTGCAGAAAACAATCATTGACACCCTCCATAAGGAGGGAAAGCCTCAATAGGTAATTGCAAAAGAAGTTGGATGTTCCCAAAGTGCTGTATCAAAGCACATTATTAGAAAGTTATGTGGAAGGAAAAAGTGTGGAAGAAAAAGGTGCACAAGCAGCAGGGATGACTGCAGCCTGGAGAGGATTGTCAGGAAAAGGCCATTCAAAAGTGTTGGGGACTTTCTCAAGGAGTGGACTGAGGCTGGAGTCACTGCATCAAGAGCCACCACACACAGACGGATCCTGGACATGGGCTTCAAATGTCAAGCCACTCCTGAACAACAGACGTCAGAAGGGTCTTACCTGGGCTAAAGAAAAACAGACCTGGTCTGTCGCTCAGTGGTCCAAAGTCCTCTTTTCTGATGAGAGCAACTTTTGCATCTCATTTGGAAACCAAGGACCCAGAGTATGGAGGAAGAATGGAGAGGCACACACTGCAAGATGCTTGAAGTCCAGTTTGAAGTTTCCACAGTCTGTGTTGATTTGGGGAGCCATGTCATCTGCTGGTGTTGGTCCACTGTGCTTCATTAAGTCCAGGGTCAACGCAGCCATCTACCAGGAGATTTTGGAGCACTTCATGCTTCCTTCCGCAGACCAGCTTTATGGGGATGCTGACTTCATTTTCTAGCAGGACTTGGTACCTGCCCACACTGCCAAAAGCACCAAATCCTGGTTCAATGACTGTGGGATTACTGTGCTTTATTAGCCAGCAAACTCACCTGAGCTGAACCCCATAGAAAATCTATGGGGCATTGCCAAGAGAAAGATGAGAGACATGAGACCGAACAATATAAAAGAGCTGAAGGGTGCTTCAATAGCGGCCTTCAGCTCTTCTGAATTGTTCGGTCTCATGTCTCTCCATAACACCTCAGCAGTGCCACAGGCTGATAGATTCCATGCCACACCGCATTGAGGCAGCAATTGGTGCAAAAGGGGCCCAAACCAAGTACTGAGTATATATGCATGCTTATACTTTTCAGAGGTCCGATATTGTTGTATGTACAATCCTTGTTTTATTGATTGCATGTAATATTCTGATTTTCTGAGATTGTGGATTTGGGGTTTTCATGAGCTGTAAGCCATAATCATCACAATTATTACAAATCACAGCTTGAACTATCTTGCTTTGCATGTAATGAGTCTATCTCATGTATTAGTTTCACCTTTTAAGTTGCATTACTGAAATAAATGAACTTTTGCATGATATTCTAATTTTTTGAGTTTCACCTGTATATACACATATACAGTCAGGTCCATAAATATTGGGACATCAACACAATTCTAACATTTTTGGCTCTATATACCACCACAATGGATTTGAAATGAAACAAACAAAATGTGCTTTAACTGCAGACTGTCAGCTTTAATTTGAGGGTATTTACATCCAAATCAGGTGAACGGTGTAGGAATTACAACAGTTTGCATATGTGCGTCCCACTTATTAAGGAACCAAAAGTAATGGGACAGAATAATAATCATAAATCAAACTTTCACTTTTTAATACTTGGTTGCAAATCCTTTGCAGTCAATTACAGTCTGAAGTCTGGAACGCATAGACATCACCAGATGCTGGGTTTCATCCCTGGTGATGCTCTGCCAGGCCTCTACTGCAACTGTCTTCAGTTCCTGCTTGTTCTTGGGGCATTTTCCCTTCAGTTTTGTCTTCAGCAAGTGAAATGCATGCTCAATCAGATTCAGGTCAGGTGATTGACTTGGCCATTGCATAACATTCCACTTCTTTCCCTTAAAAAACTCTTTGGTTGCTTTTGCAGTATGCTTTGGGTCATTGTCCATCTGCACTGTGAAGCGGCGTCCAATGAGTTCTGAAGCATTTGGCTGAATATGAGCAGATAATATTGCCCGAAACACTTCAGAATTCATCCTGCTGCATTTGTCAGCAGTCACATCATCAATAAATACAAGAGAACCAGTTCCATTGGCAGCCATACATGCCCACGCCATGACACTACCACCACCATGCTTCACTGATGAGGTGGTATGCTTAGGATCATGAGCAGTTCCTTTCCTTCTCCATACTCTTCTCTTCCCATCACTCTGGTACAAGTTGATCTTGGTCTCATCTGTCCATAGGATGTTGTTCCAGAACTTTGAAGGCTTTTTCAGATGTCGTTTGGCAAACTCTAATCTGGCCTTCCTGTTTTTGAGGCTCACCAATGGTTTACATCTTGTGGTGAACCCTCTGTATTCACTCTGGTGAAGTCTTCTTTTGATTGTTGACTTTGACACACATACACCTACCTCCTGGAGAGTGTTCTTGATCTGGCCAACTGTTGTGAAGGGTGTTTTCTTCACCAGGGAAAGAATTCTTCGGTCATCCACCACAGTTGTTTTCCGTGGTCTTTCGGGTCTTTTGGTGTTGCTGAGCTCACCGATGCGTTCCTTCTTTTTAAGAATGTTCTAAACAGTTGTTTTGGCCACGCCTAATGTTTTTGCTTTCTCTCTGATGGGTTTGTTTTGTTTTTTCAGCCTAATGATGGCTTGCTTCACTGATAGTGACAGCTTTTTGGATCTCATCTTGAGACTTGACAGCAACAGATTCCAAATGCAAATAGCACACTTGAAATGAACTCTGGACCTTTTATCTGCTCATTGTAATTGGGATAATGAGGGAATAACACACACCTGGCCATGGAACAGCTGAGAAACCAATTGTCCCATTACTTTTGGTCCCTTAATAAGTGGGAGGCACATATGCAAACTGTTGTAATTCCTACACAGTTCACCTGATTTGGATGTAAATACCCTCAAATTAAAGCTGACAGTCTGCAGTTAAAGCACATCCTGTTCGTTTCATTTCAAATCCATTGTGGTGGTGTATAGAGTCAAAAATGTTAGAATTGTGTCGATGTCCCAATATTTATGGACCTGACTGTATATGCAAGAAAAGTGTTTTTCCTTTTTTGGTATACTGTAAAAAATGTATATTCTTTTTGCTACAGATTATATCATATTGTAAGCAGAGTTACCCCTGAAGGAGCGTTGCCTCCGAAACGCGTCACTCGGTTTAGAGTCTCTGCTTGCATAATACAGTGTTGTACATCAGTTTTCTGTAACAATTGACTGATATGTGGAAATTATGTGTTCTTTTTAAATACTATGTAATAAAAAGTTTTACTTTTTTTTTTTTTTTTTAAGAAAAACTTCGTCCTTATATTGCTTAAAAAAATCCCAATCCCCGGGGGATTGTTTGTCATAAGCGAATAGTCTAATCTGGTGTCTTGTATTGTAAGATTAACCACTTAAGAACCGCCCTATAGCAGATATACTGCTACAGGACGGCACCTGTGCACAGAATCACATATATACCTGATTTTGCATTTCTGGGTAGGAGGCGTGCGCCCTACCCGCGCCGCCATTCGTGGCTGCGGATGTCAATCACCGGGTCCCGGCCGGTAATTACCCTTCAGCGCCCGGTGATTACCGAACATCTCCGACGGGGAGGAAGATTGTTTTGTTTACACTCTTCCTCCCTATCAGTTCCAGCACACTGCTTGGGATGGCTGTGCACAGTACAACCATACCAATCAGTGTGCTTACAGCGAAGAACACACCCCCCCACCCCCAAGTAAAACACTCCCAGCACACAGTTAACCCTTTCATCGCCACTCACATTAACCCCTTCTTGCCCAGTGCAATTGGTGTGTCAGTGCTTTTTTTTTTTTTTTTTTTAGCACTGATCACTGTATTGGTGCCACTGGGGATGTCAATGACACCAAGTCAGTTCTCCCCAGTGTCAGAATGTCCGCCGCAGTCCTGCAAAAAGTTGCTGATCGCCACCATTAGTAGTAGGAAAAAAAAATCCCATTATCTATAGCACCATTTGTAAACACTATACCTTTCACGAAAACCATTTAATTTACAGGTATTGGGATTTTTTTTTTTTTTTTAGCAAAGATGTCGCAGAATACATTTTGGCCTAAATGTATGACGAAATTTGATTTTTTAAAATTTTTCTACTGGACATGTTTAATAGCAAAGTCAGCAATATTGTTTTTTTTTCTCAAAATTGTCGGTTTTTTTTTTTGGCTTATAGGCGATCAAATCCGACAGAGAGAAAGCTCAATTCGTGGGAAAAAATGGACGTAAATTCCATTTGGGTGCAGCGTTGCATGACTGCGCAATTGTCAGTTAAAATAACGTAACGCAAAAAATGGCCTGGTCAGGAAGGGGGATAAATTCTCTGGAGGGCAAGTGGTTAAGGAAAAGGGATTTGGAAAGGTCCTTTCGAATGTTTGTCAATATCAGAATCTTTTAACAATGAGGCATCCTCAATAGGTTCCGTTGAGACAACAAAAAATTACTAAATTACAGAAGACAACCCGCTTTCTAATCAAGAACTCCACAAATGAGTGTTCAAATTGCTTGGCGGGGGGGGGGGGAACAGTTTTCCTGGAGCAGATGCCAGGCTAGTGACAACAGATGTAGAAGCAACAGATTTTTCAATTTTTATGGTATGTCATACCACATCAATAAGAACGGATATGGTTCCTACGTCTGGGGGTAACTGCAGCAAACTGCTGCTCTTCAGGGGTAGGCTTATCTATTAAGGATTTATGAGACTCATCAGACAGGAGGTCCTCAGTAGAAGACTCAGAGGCCACAACAGCATCTGCATTCAGAACCAGCAGTCATAGTGTCAACTTTTTACATAAATTCCTGCAAGGTTGCATAAACCTCCTTTCTGGATATATATATATATATATAAAAAAAAAGGGAAGGAGAGAGCTGCACCTGCCAGAACAAAGATGGAGCATGTGATAAGTTCAAGAGGGAAGCACGGACTAGGGTGTGTGTGTGTACACTGCAGGCAGTCCACAAACTGTCAATGGAATGTGAGCCAGAGAAGCACATATCAGTGGGACTGCTCTCCAAGCACTTAGGAACCACCATACTGTGCTAATTTGTGGCGATTTGTGGCGCTAGTCATGGGGGAAGGGTAGTATATAAGGGGCTGATGCGCAGACGTCTGTATCCTTTGAAAAAGTCACAGGAAGTGACGAAACGCGTCAGCAACACGTGACGACAGACGCGTTAATATTGACAGGAAGTGCGATCGCAGCCATCTTGGAAGTGGGAACATGTGGCCAGTGTTCCCTAGTCTGTCTTCTTGTACATCCTGATGAGGAGGAGCTGTTTTACTCTTACTGCAATGTAAGTTGTTGAATAAAGTCTGTCATTTATTTGAATCTACCATCTGTAACTTGGATTTTCTTATGAGGAGAATGGAAGATATAATACTTTATTGGACCTAATATTGGATGGATTTCTACAGCTAAGGAGATTTATACCTAGCCCTGTCTGTGGTTATAGAGGGTAATTATCCATCTTACACAAGGAGTTGGAGATCACGGTTTTGGTTGGGGATGTGTGTTTGATCACTTATTTAAGTGCGGTGTCACTAAGTTGCAGTGTTATAAGTGTCACAGATTCACATAGTGGATGTGATATGTATATGTCTCACTGTTCATAGATTTGGTGACACAGAGACCTATAATAATATATATGCTGATATTCACTTAGAGAGTTAATATATATTATTTTTTTTTTTTTTGGGGTGTTTCACAAGTAGTGCATGGTGCACTGTTAAGGGCACGTGTGTTTTGAATTTTAAAAAGGTATGACACTATGTAAAGTTTTTTCTTTTTGAGGTATATGGGCATCAGAATGTACGGGTGTTGAGAAAGAATTTTATCGTGGAAAAGAAGAAAAAAAGAGACTTTATTGAACATTTGTTTATTGAATATTTGCTTATACAAGTGGGGTGTGTTTTGAGATTTAGGACTTTTTATTTTAAGAAAAGTTTTATATATTATTTTTAACCTTCAAGGGTGGAGGTAGACTACTTTTCTGGGTTTTTTGGTGTGCTTTGCTTTTGAGAAATATACACCATACTGTGCTGTTGACCGCTGTATTAAAACTAAAAATCACAGGTATTAGGAATCTAAATCACTAACAAAAAACACTGAGCAGAAAGCGTTGTCTAGTGCAGGGGTCCTCAAACTGCGGCCCGCCAAGGCAATTTATCCGGCCCACCAGCAGGGACGTATTTTCCACGAGGAAGGGACACTAAGTACAGGGGTGGGCAGGGGGCTGCTGTACCTTACCTGGCTCCGGTCCCAGTACCACGACAATCCAGTCCAGGAAGTGCTGCTCCTTCATTCACTTCGGCCACTCCCTCACTCCTGCCGCTCGGCTCTGCCTCCTCACCGGTGATTGGGCGCCAGAACTGTAGCTCAGGGAAGGCACACAGGTGGCCAATCACCTGCGAAGACGCGGAGGCGAGCGGCCCCGCAAACATCGAGTGAGGGAGAGGCCGGAGTGAAGAAGGACAGCTGACAGGTAAGTGTGCCGTGCTGATGCTGCTGCTGTAACCAGGTATGCTGGCTGCAGCAGCACCATGCTGGAGCAGGGGTCAGCAAGTTAAGTGTCATTGGTTTCAGTGGGAGGAACGGTGCCCCATCATTGGTGTCACTGATACTAATGATGGGGCATTATTCCTCCCACTGACACCAACGATGGGGCACTATTCCTCCCCCCCACTGACACCAACGATGGGGCACTAGTCCACCCCCCACTGACACCAACAAAGGAACACTATTCCTTTCCCCACTGACACCAATGATGGGGTACTATTCCTCCCTCTGACACCAATGTTGGGACACTATCCCCTCCACTGACACCAATGACGGAGCAATATTCCCCCTCACTGACACCAATGACGTACTATTCCTCCCACTGACACCAATGATGGGGCACTATTCCTCCCACTGACACCAATGATGGGACACTATTCCTCCCACTGACACCAATGATGGGACACTATTCCTCCCATTGACACCAATGTTGGGACACTATCCCCTTCCCCCACTGACACCAATGACGAGGCACTATTCCCCACCCCCACACTGACACCAACAATGGGGCACTATTCCTCCCCCCACTGACACCGATGGGGCACTATTCCTCCCCCCACTGACACCAACGATGGGGCACGATTCCTCCCACTGACACCAATGTTGGGACACTATCCCCTTCCCCCACTGACACCAATGACGAGGCACTATTCCCTCCC
Source organism: Staurois parvus (assembly GCF_062004578.1). Lineage (NCBI taxonomy): Eukaryota > Metazoa > Chordata > Amphibia > Anura > Ranidae > Staurois > Staurois parvus. The sequence goes on from NW_028317941.1 coordinate 5,864,673, forward strand.
CCCCACACTGACACCAACAATGGGGCACTATTCCTCCCCGCACTGACACCGATGGGGCACTATTCCTCCCTCCACTGACACCAACGATGGGGCACTATTCCTCCCCCCACTGACACCAACGATGGGGCACTATTCCTCCCCCCACTGACACCAACGATGGGGCACGTTTCTTCCCACTGACACCAATGATGGGGCACGTTTCTTCCTACTGACACCAATGATGGGGCACTATTCCTTCCACTGACACCAATGATGGGGCACTATTTCTCCCACTGCCACCAATGATGAGGCACTATTCCTCCCACTGCCACCAATGATGAGGCACTATTCCTCCCCCCCACTGACACCAACGATGGGGCACTATTCCTCCCCCCACTGACACCAACGATGGGGCACGATTCTTCCCACTGACACCAGCGATGGGGCACTATTCCTCCCACTGACACCAATGATGGGGCACTATTCCTCCCACTGACACCAATGATGGGGCACGTTTCTTCCCACTGACACCAATGATGGGGCACGTTTCTTCCCACTGACACCAATGATGGGGCACTATTCCTTCCACTGCCACTAATGAGGCACTATTCCTCCCACTGACGCCAATGATGGGGCACGTTTCTTCCTACTGACACCAATGATGGGGCACTATTCCTTCCACTGCCACTAATGAGGCACTATTCCTCCCACTGACGCCAATGATGGGACACTATTCCTCCCACTGATACCAATGATTGGGCACTATTCCTTCCACTGACACCAACGATGGGGCACTATTCCTTCCACTGCCACTAATGAGGCACTATTCCTCCCACTGATACCAATGATGGGGTGCTATTCCTCCCACTGACACCAATGATGGGGCACTATTCCTCCCACTGATACCAATGATGGGGCACTATTCCTCCCACTGATACCAATGATGGGGCACTATTCCTCCCACTGACACCAATGATGGGGCACTATTTCGCTCCATAAGACACACTTGGGGAGAAATGTCTGTGCGTCTTATGGAGCAGCCGGCCCAGTATTCCCGCCGCCGTTGTATGTCCGCAGTCTCTGGTCATCTCCTGTACTGTGTCCGCATTTGTTCATAGTTTTTTTTTTTTTTTTTTTAAACTATAGTCCGGCCCTCCAACGGTCTGAGGGACAGTGAACTGGCCCCGTTTAAAAAGTTTGAGGACCCCTGGTCTAGTGGATACAACAACACTGTATGTGGAAGAAAGGATGAGGAGAAAAGAAAATCTCATGTTTCTTGCAAAAGTGTACACATTCACACTGAACCAATGGGAAAACACAGAATGACGGGAGTATACATGCGCTGCAAGTGACATTGAACAAAACCGCCAGACACAACTAGCTCACCTGGTGGAATAGAGTGAAAACACATAGTAATAGTGAAAATACAACCAAGACTGGAGACACTAGAAAAGTCCTTGCTCTGCACCAGGAATGCATGCAGCTGAATCCCAGAAGGCACATAAAAGCAGATTTAAAAAAGCAAAGCAGACAAAATATGTGTATGACAAGGCAGAGAAAAGATAGGGAACAAAAATTGCAGTGTGAAAATGAAAAAGGTGTCAAGTGAGTGCGCACTAGTGACACCAATACAGTGATCAGTGCTATATATTTAAAAAAAAAAAGCACTGACATTGTGCTAAGGGCACTGGGCAGAAAGGGGTTAACATGATGACGATCAAAAGGTTAACTGTGTGCTGTTTCACTGTATGTACACTTTACATGTGTGTGTACACTTCACTGCAATCACACTGCTTTGGATGGCTGTGCACAGCCATCCAAAGCAGTGTGCATGAGCTGACAGGGAGAACTGTATTGTTTACATACAGTTCTCCCTGTTGGAGATGCTCGGCATTCACTGGGCGCCGGTGAGTAATCATTGGCCAGGACCCAGTGATTGACATTTGCGGCCGAGAATGGTGGCACGGGTAGGGCCAACACGCACGCCCCCTAAACAAAAATGCGAAATCACTTGCATATACGTGATTTTGCGCACCCGTACTGCCCTGTAGCAGTATATCTGCTATAGGATTGTCAGAAAGTGGTTAATGAAAAATTCTTTTGTTTGTACTGAAGACTGCGCTGGACTGACTGGATCAGTTACCGGTCATAGGGGGCTGATTGTGTGGGTGGGTAGGGAGATGTCCCTCCAGTCGGTTGCGCACAATGGTGGATACTGGCTGTGAACCCTCTTAGGGTTTGGGCTGCTGCTTTTCTGCTATGGGCTTAAAGTTAGTTTCCACATATAGGCTTGGAATAATAGGAAAGAAGGAGCGCGCAATATCCAGATGAATGCAAGTTTGCTGGTAGAATAAGAGGCATTTGTTAACCACTTCCTGTCCGGACACTTTTACCCCCTTCCTGTCCAGGCCAATTTTCAGCTTTCGGCGCTCTCACATTGTGAATGACAACTACTCAGGCATACAACACTGTATCTAAATGAAATTATTATCATTTTTTTCAAACAAATAGAGCTTTAATTTGGTGGTATTTAATCATCACTGGGGTTTTTATTTTTTGCTAGAAAAATGAAAAAAGACTGAAAATTTTGAAAAAAAACATGTTTTTTCTTAGTATTTGATACTAAATTTTGCAAATAAATATACTTTCTTCATAAATTTAGGCCAAAATCCATTGTGCTACATTTTGTTGGTAGACATAACCCAAATCAGTGTGTATTATTTAGTCCTTGTGAAAGTTATAGAGTCCACAGACCACGGTATATATATTTGATATATTTGAAAATGTATCAATCCTAATGCACGGACCTACCTATATAATTTCTTGGGGCCCTAAAATGCCAGGATAGTACAAACACCCCCCAAACGACCTCTTTTTGGAAAGTAGACAGTCTGAGGTATTTAATGAGAGGCATGGGGAGTTTTTTAAAGTTGTCATTTTTTGCCAATTTTTTAAGGAAATGATGAAAGTAAAAAAAATTCTTTTTTTTTTTTCCCACAAAGTTGTCATTTAACAAGTTCTTTCTCTCACACGGCATAGGCATACTTGCAATTACACCCCAAAACACATTCTGCTACTCATCCCGAGTATGGCGATACCACATGTGTAAAACTTTTTCACAGCCTAACCACATAGAAGGGCCCCACATCCAATAAGCACCCTTAGGCGTTCTAGGGGCAAAAATTACACATCTAATTTCTTGACTGTCTATCACAGTTTTGGAGGTCCTGGAGCACCAGGACAATTGAATTACCCACAAAATGACCCCATTTTCGAAAGAAAACACCTCAAGGTATGTTTTAAGAGGCATGGGGAGTCCTCTGAAGACTTCATTTTTTGCCACATGTTTTTGGAAAATGTGAAAAGAAAATGAAAATGTATTTTTTTTTACGCAAAGTTGTCAATCTATGAGATATTTCTATTACACAGCATAGGCATACTTAAAATGATACCTCAAAACGCATTCTTTAACTCCTGCTGAATATGGCGATACCAAATGTGTGAGACTTTTCACAGTCTGGCCACATAGAGGGGTTCCACATCCAATAAGCACCTGTTAGCGTTCTAAGGGCAAAAATTACACATCTAATTTCTTGACTACCTATTGCCGTTTTGGAGGTCCTGGAGCATCAGGGCAATGGAATTATCCACAAAATGACCCCATTTTGGAAAGCAAACACCCCAAGGTATGTTTTAAGAGGCATGCAGAGTCTTCTGAAGACTTCATTTTTTGCCACAAGTTTTTGGAAAATGCGAAAAGAAAATGAAAATGTATTTTTTTCTACACAAAGTTGTCAATCTATGAGATATTTCTAATACAATGCATAGGCATACTTAAAATTACACCCCAAAACACATTCTCTAACTCTTCCTGAATATGGTGATACCAAATGTGTGAGACTTTTTCACAGTCTGGCCACATAGAGGGGTTCCACATCCAATAAGCACCTGTTAGCGTTCTAAGGGCAAAGATCGCACATCTAATTTCTTAACTACCTATTGCTGTTTTGGAGGTCCTGGAGCATCAGGACAATGGAATTATCCATAAAAAGACCCCATTTTGGAAAGCAAACACCCCAAGGTATGTTTTAAGTTCTCCATCACTCTCATCTGTCATACTCAGAATTTGAAATGCCTCCTCGCTTGTATATGATCTTTTGGCCATATTTTTGACACTGATCAGGACCCACTGGTATGGCAGTGATCAGGCTGGTGTTGCAGTGAGGGACAGATATCTGGCTGCAGTTGGTTTACACTAGTCACTGTTGGGCAAAAATCGGAGATACAGTGAGGTGGCTGGCAATGTTTTGTGAGTGTGTGTAAACTCTGTGCAAAGGCTGAAAATTACTCACAGTTAGCTGTACTGGATCTCTCTCCTCACAGACGATGGCAGTGAACAGGATCCACTGGTGTGGCAGAGATCAGGGACACTTTATGAACAGGCACACTGTATGGTGATCAGGGACACTGCTGGGCCACTGCGGTGATCAGGGACACTGCTGGGCCACTTGTGTGGCGATCAGGGACACTGCTGGCCACTTATGTGGTGATCAGGGACACTGCTGGGCCACTTGTGTGGTGATCTGGGCCACTGCGGCAATCAGGGACACTGCGGTGATCAGGGACACTGCTGGACCACTTGTGCAGCAATCGGGGACACTGCGGTGATCAGGGACACTGCTGGGACACTGCGGCGATCAGGGACACTGCTGGACCACTTCTGCGGCAATCAGGGACACTGCTGGGCCACTGCGATGATCAGGACACTGCTGGGCCACTTGTGTGGCAATCAGAAACACTGCTGGACTACTGCGGTGATCAGGGGCACTGCTGGACCACTTGTGTGGTGATCAGGAACACTGCTGGGCCAATGTGGGGATCAGGGACACTGCTGGGCCAATTGTGTGGTGATCAGGAACACTGCTGGGCCAATGCGGTGATCAGGGACACTGCTGGGCCACTTGTGTGGTGATCAGGAACACTGCTGGGCCACTGCGGCAATCAGGGCCACTGCTGGACCACTTGTGCGGCAATCAGGGACACTGCGGTGATCAGGGACACTGCTGGGCCACTGTGGTGATCAGGGACACTGCTGGACCACTTGTGCGGCAATCGGGGACAATGCTGGGTTACTTGTGCGGCGATCAGGGACACTGCTGGGCCACTTGTGTGGCGATCAGGGACACTGCGGCAATCAGGGACACTGCTGGGCCACTTGTGTGGCGATCAGGGACACTGCGGCAATCAGGGACACTGCTGGACCACTTGTGCGGCAATCAGGGACACTGCGGCGATCAGGAACACTGCTGGACCACTTGTGCGGCAATCAGGGACACTGCGGTGATCAGGGACACTGCTGGGCCACTGCGGCGATCAGGGACACTGCTGGACCACTTGTGCGGCAATCAGGGACACTGCGGTGATCAGGGACACTGCTGGGCCACTGCGGCAATCAGGGACACTTCTGGGCCACTTGTGTGGCAATCAGGGACACTGCTTGGCCACTTGTGTGGCAATCAGGGATACTGTGACGATCAGGGACACTGTGGCGATCAGGAACACTGCTGGGCCACTATGTGGTGATCAGGGACACTGACAATCAGGAACACTGCTGGGCCACTATGTGGTGATCAGGGACACTGACAATCAGGGACACTGCTGGGCCACTATGTGGTGATCAGGGACACTGACAATCAGGGACACTGCTGGGCCACTATGTGGTGATCAGGGACACTGACAATCAGGGACACTGCTGGGCCACTATGTGGTGATCAGGGACACTGACAATCAGGGACACTGCTGGGCCACTATGTGGTGATCAGGGACACTGACAATCAGGGACACTGCTGGGCCACTATGTGGTGATCAGGGACACTGACAATCAGGGACACTGCTGGGCCACTATGTGGTGATCAGGGACACTGACAATCAGGGACACTGCTGGGCCACTTGTTGGGCGATCAGGGACACTATGTGGGGGCGATCAGGGACACTATGTGGGGGCGATCAGGGACACTATGTGGGGGCGATCAGGGACACTATGTGGGGGCGATCAGGGACACTATGTGGGGGCAATCAGGTGTCACTGAGGTGGAGGGCAGTTAGCTACAACCCTCTTCTTCGCTGTTTCTCCTCTCACAGACAACTCCGTGAGAGGAGAAGGAGGCGGAAGCCGCACCATGCGGCTTTTGTTTACACTTAAGCTGTGTCCTTATTGGACACAGCTGATCACATGGTATGGGACCGATTTCATTGGTCCCATACCATGTCACGTAATCCACCGTGTCCGTCGGACTCGGCGATCATCAGGCTCGCGGGTGCGCGCTCTAGGAGCCGCGCACGAGCCTCACATACAAGGTGCCGTTTAGAGACGGCAACCCGCTCCTGTAGGTGTCCCGTCCTGCCGTTTATAAACAGCGGCCGGACGGGAAGTGGTTAATAATGACAAGTACATTAAGCCAACGCATTTCAGGAGAAAGGATTCTCATTTCTTCAGGGTGGTTGCTGCACACTATTAAAAATGGGAAAGAATCCCATGTCCGTTATATATTTGCCAGGTTTTGGAGGAAAAACTGATAGAGTGACAGCTGAGGTTCCAGGGGCAGCAATAAGGCAATAAAAATGTAAATAACGTGAACCAGCACTTTGGATGTTACCCCGTAATTCCCCACAGCTGCTGTACCAAGTGCTATACTACTCGTATCAGCCCTTATATATACACACGCACTATCTTTTATAGAGCGCTATTGGTTTTTGTTTAAACAAGTGCAATAAACAAGCATATTCTCTGCAATTCTCATATACTCCAATAAAAATTAAGCATGATTCAATAAAGTGTCCTATGTGCTTCAATAAAGTCTTTCTGTGCATATAAAAAGTGTCCACATGCTCCCAATTATTCACAGTATAAAGCACAATGCCTGCAAACTAATTAAAGTGTCCGGGCTCAAAAAAAGTGTTCCATTTCCAACAATCAGTGCCATAGTGCTCCCAAACTCCTCCACCATAAACACAGAACACTCACCAGATTTATAGGACTACCTATCACGATATCACAATCCTAAATTTAGAGTTGTATTTAGAGCAAAAGTGAATCAGTGAATCTGCCGATGGAGATAAATGGTATAATGGCAACTTAGATGTGAATTACCCTTACTTTTAGTAGATTTTCCTTTATTCCCTTCTGCATCTCCAAAACAGGAAATGAAGGGAAATTTCCCCAGCAGGACGCAGACAGAAAAAAGAAAAAAAAAAAAAAAAAAGGATAACCTTATAGGAGATTTAATTTATCACACTTTGGGGTCTATTAATGTATTTTTTTAACCAAAAGATTTAGACAAATTTTGTCAATCAATTCAATTGGAAAAACGTGTGAAAGTTGTGTACATTTAGCTTGGGCATCTAGATATCAATGACCTCTGGTCATGAAAGGATTAAACAAACCATTTAAAGAGACCGGGTTGGGGCAGGGGTGTAAACACATACATGCACACAATTCTAGTAATGTTTAATGACCTCCTTTAATCTGGAATGTACATATACACCAAAGTGTAGCTGCCTCTGTATATGATTTCCACCTTAAAATAAACAAGAATCAAGTACACAATATACCATCTTTATACAATCGCTGTTAGAAAAAAAAAAAAGCAGACATTTGACTATAATAAATTCAAAGATGCTAACAGAACAGAAACATTTATACCTGTAAGAGTTTTTGCATTAGATGTGTTTATAAATTAAAGGTTCCTCATAAAATAGGTTAAATTAAACTTCATTTAATTCTTTCACCATGGAAAAACAGTACTAACTTAAAGGCCTCTCCAACAAGTAAAAAAAAACAAAAAACAAAAAAAAAACACAGGTTAGCAAACAATATAAAAGAAAATGTTAAAGCTACAGAAAGTGCAAATATTTCACATTCATATTTATTTCCCAGCACATATGGTAAATGGAGTCCTTTTGTTTGAGGGAATTTGGTTGAGCTGATTAGCAAACAATACAAAACACTACAAGAACATTTATTACCTAGAAGCCCTACATGCCAACACCCCTGCTTCTGCTGGGAAACTGTCATCAGCAAATCATCCTGCCTCAATTGGAAGCACAAATAAAAGCTTGACTCGCAACAATGCACGGCTTGATAAACTATACAAAGTAATATGCAGTAGCAAGTGGGTTTTTGGGATAGAAATAAGAACCATTCGATGGCGGTATCCATCTGAAAAGGTGTATACTAAAAAGACACGTGGGGTCACGGCAACCAATTAGATTATTCTGATTTTGAATGACAGCATTCACCCATTACCTCCTCTTCATTCTCCCTTCATTTCTTTCATCGAATATAGTCTTTTGCCTCAATAAAGTAATTGCAAGGCAAGAAAAAAAAAAAAAAATCACAGTGTTGTAAAGCAGACCAAGACATCTCTTTTCTAAATTAATGCCACCATTACCAAGCGTCAGCACTGCAAATTTACTCAACTGGCATTACTGCTAGAACTGTTGACAGGTTATTTACATTCAAGTATTTAATACATATTCTTAACAAGCAGCAAATATTCTTGAAAGCTTGACTGGATAATTTATTCACAGTTTACATTTTTACTGAGCACCAGGAGCATAGCTATCACTATACTTTCAGCGCTCTGGTGCTGCAACCTCTGGCCTCTGCTTTTGTAGCTGCAGAGTTGCAAGCAGCTGCTGTTCCTGCCCCCTCCCCTCCTCCTGCCAATCACAGAGCATTGTATTTTGTGACTGGGTTCACATAACACAAAGTCTTTTGTTAATGAACAGCAGAGGGGAGGGGCAAGCATAACTGCTGTGTGGGAGAAGCCAGCGTACTGGAGCTCAGCAAAACGGTCAGCTGTAAATAAGAGTTCAAGAGCTGGCATGCACGTTGCTGAACTTAAAGCAGAACTAAAGTCCTGAAAATAATTACCTCCCCCTTCCAGCTATGCAGTGGTTACATCTCTCACCGGCTGCTGTCATCTTCTCCCTGGACTACTCACAAGTGCTGGATTTTCAGCCTCTTTATTGGCTGTTGGGGAATGATGTAATCCTACACATGTACACAGGAGTCAGTCATTACGGCACAGCCAGAATGTACCAAGAATGTAGGCTGAGGTGCACAAGCACTGCTCAGTGTACATTCAATAGATTTTGTTTCACTTTAACTCATAGTAAGCCAACATATTTTACCAAGTGGCTGAATTGCTGAAGTTCAGCCCTCACTGACCTATGTACTTAAAGGCACTGTGGAGAAATTCAGCTTCAAAATTTAACAGAACAAGTGACGCCCCAGCACTCTCCACATACACACCTGATCTGTTTTTACATTAGAAACAGAAAGGCTGGTGGGGGATCTAAGCTAATAAGTGAAAGTTGAGGAAGCAAACAGGAAGTTGGATCAGCAGTAGCCCATCGTGGCTCCATGTGGTATAGTAACCATATTGAATGCTTGCATTTGTATTTTTAATGTGAGTGAGCACTTGAAAATGCTTTTCCTATTTACTGATAAAAATTACCGCACTATGGATTTTTATTTTGTTTATTCACGTTGGCCAAAATGCATTTGGAGGATTAAAAGGTGTAAAGATCAAAATATGAAAGGAGGTGACTTGGAAGGCTGCCTGGAAGGACAATGTAAGTCTAAGCTACTGTGAACCCACTTATTAAGTTAAGAGGGTCATGGAGGTCTGGTGAGTGCACAATTTGGAGTGTGAGCACCAAGAGAGCATGAGATTTGTGTTTTGCAAAGGTGGTGTTTTGTAGTCCACTATGCACGGTTTGCTGGACCATATATTGAGATCTGGATAAAGAAGCACTGGATTTTTAAAAGACATTTGTGGTTATATAAATTTATTTACGTATAAAGGACACGTTGGATGGACTTTGATCCACTCATGTAATGTGATAAGTATCCAGTGAAAAACCATAAAATGAATTCATCTATCACATAAGTTTTTTCACATTTTACTTTGACAATAAGAGCACAGTATGTATATAGCGGAAGCGCAGCCCTTTATTTATCAAAAAAATAAAATAACAGTTATCCACGTAGATAGTGGGGTATGTGGTTCACAGTTCTAGCAGCCTCAAAAGGACTAGGAACACCACAGTAGTAGCATAATCTTTGTAGTTTTTCACCTGTAACAAATCCATTATTAATCCACAGAGGCTACTAGAGGTCAGTGAATGATTTTAAAGTTTTAGTGCTTGTTAGGGATATGTAAAACGCTCAAATGTCCATAGTCTGCCCACAGTTCTTTACAGAGTTTGACTTCTATAAACCTGTAGAAAGCTGAATTGAAATAGCATAGGGCTGGAATTCTTAACCATGCTGTGTGCCAAATTGGTGTACATTATCACTCAGCACGATTGCTTACAAGCAGAATTTTCTGTTGAAGTGCATTAGTTTATATTACAGATTTTGTTGTTCAACAGTTCACTTGTCAAATTAGTGAATGGTACTATTTTGCTTATGGCAGAATGCCTTGAAGATGGTGCTTTACGAGAGTTGTGGGGATGTTCACAGTGCCACCAAATACAAAAAGTGATTAAAATTGTACTTGCTGAGAAAGAATAGAATCTATCACTAAATTCCCAAAAATATAAGGAGAAGGCATGGACATACAACTTTTCAGAAAGGTTGTCACTGATTAAGTTCAAGAAGTGTCGCAAGTGTAACCACTTACATTCTTCGTTCAGTGCAGTATGAGAGAATAATTCTGATTGTTTGCTGATGTGAGAAAAACATGCAGTTCTCCTCAAAGACAGAAAGGTAAATGAGTGCCAAAGAGCAGAGCAAAGAACATATGTACTAAGTACTACTTGATAATTGTCTGAAAATGAAACTGACTCCTAAATCTAACTATTAAGCAAGTATTACCTTCAGTTATTTTATTAGCAAAAAAGTTATTAAAAAAAACAAACAAAAAAACACATGTAACCTAACTGAAAACAAAGACTTCTATACATTACCAAAACCAAGCTTGGTTGTACAATCTTTAAAAAGGGACAACATCCCCTGGAACATGGAATTCACAACTGAAAATTAAACACATGTTGAAAGTTTTCTGCATTAAAAGTATGTTGACAATCAAACCTGTTTTTTCCTGAATACACCTTACGCTATCAAATAACATAAGCAAATATCCCTTATGAGCAGTTTTTCTCAAGTCAGACAGCTTCATGTGCTTATTGTCCTAAGGGTTGACAGAGGACAGAAGGAACATTCCTCAACTTACCAACACACTGCATTAAACATCCAATTACTTCTGCACAAAGATGGGAGACATGGTTCTACTGAATGCTAAACAGATTGTAGCTTTAAAAGTGAACATGATCTGGTCTAAAAAGTCTCTAAAAGGTAATAACTAAATAACCAAAGGGTAGGGATCCTGTAGTGCCCACAAGTACCTGTTAGTCTTCAAATCAATCTCTGCATCTCCGTGGAGCTCCTCAGATCCTAGGCACAGGCTGTACATGCTAGTTTAACTTTTGTCTAGTACATATTAAAATGGTTCTTAAGTCATTCTATGCATTGTTAGAAAAAAAAAAAAATTACCTTTTCACTGCCCGTTTCTCTCCCCTCCTCCCTAAATACTTAATCGAGTCCTGTATCAAATCCAGTAGTGTTGTGCTCCTTCTGCAGGTATCCTCTCCTGTGTGCCACCATAGGAAGCAGCTTCCTATGGAGGCAGGCACAGAAGAGGAGCAGCCTAGTGCACAGATGAGGGACCCAGAAGAGAAGGTTCAGGGCTGCTCTGTTCAATACCATTGCACATAGCTGGTAAGTATAACATTTTTTGGGGGGGGGAGGAACCCCCCCAAAAAGCTTACAACTGCTTTAAGCCTCTCATGTCCTGGTGTATTTAACTCAAATTTCCCTACATTTTGACATCTGAATGATATTTCCCTACATTTTGACATCTGAATGATGATGGCTAGAATTAAATCTCAACTTGGGCAGCAGTAAAGAGTCCTGTGTAAATCCTGCGCCTGGCATACAAGGGGGCCCACAAGAACAGAGATAGATTAAAAGATTAACACGGGTACCAACTGACAACACAGTTTGCTTTGCAGCTATAGAAATGTTTTAAGCCTCAACGGGTTCACTTTAAAAAGTGAAGCTGTGAGAATAGATAGGTGAGAGTGGACGTTGCTGACTTTGTTTTTGAAATTTTTATGCTCTAGGTGAACCTGGCTTCACTACCTAATGAGTCTTGGACAGGGATAGAGGTGACAGACAACACTTTTGAGAATGCACAGGTTGCATGCATATTCTAGGTCAGTGTTTCACTAGGAAACCTGGCTACAGAAAAATGTAAAATATAATAGATACTATCATCTTAGTGGTTCCAAATGAAAACCAGCCAGATGCAAAAAGTATCCAGAAGCATTAAAAATATCCTAAAATGACTTATCAAAGACAAAATTTTCTAATGGACAATTCCCAAGATTTTAGGGAGTGACGAGGACAAGCAAAACACAGATTTCCTTCATTAGCCTTCCCTGCCTGAACCAACTGAATAAATCAGCCATAATTATATCTGTCTTGTCTAATTGTCCTCCCCAAAAGCATTTGTTTGACCCTTTACTAAAGAGATGACATGAAAGATGTTTTACTAAGGCTATATGAGCAATCTTGTTTGGGGCCACACTCCAATGCTACTTAGAGAACAGCACCAAAATTCCATTAAATAAGTAACAGTTTATATACAACATATAAAATAACTAGTAACTTTAGATATTTTAAAAACACAGGGCACGTGATACTTGCCAAATTCTATTTGCATGGCAATTTCCTGTATAAACTGAAATATATGGGCAACGCACCAATGAAAGCATAGCAGTTTGTCTACAGATACAAGCTAAATATATATTTTTTTTCTGGTACGGAGCCTTAACTCTAAACCTTCTTTCCCTGCAATAAGTTAAATCTCTCTTTAAGGTACATTGCACTTACAAAAAACGGAGAGGGAAATAATTTCTTCTCACTAACACAGAAACACACAGGTCACCTTCAATTGCACTCAGCAGCAGAATATTTATTCTATTTTAGGGAGAGTAAGACACTTGGGGGGGGGGATATTCTATAGAAATAAAGAAAAGGGAAACATGAATGACCAATCAGCTTCCAGCTGCCAGTTTCATCCAGGCAGGTTTGCCGATGTCAATGCCATATTGCAGTTTCCGTTTGCTAACTTTTACAGAATACCACTGTTGGAGTATTCCATAAAAGCAAATAGAAAGTAGGCTGGTATAGGAGCCATGGTTTCAGATTATATTACTCATCCTTTTAAACATACTGAACTTAAGAACATGAAAAAAGTATTACTACAAAAGGGGCATTGAACTATAACATGCCACTTTCCGTTTACTCTACCTTTATGGATTAACTCTAAGTACAGTTGTGAAACAACTTAAAAATAAAGCAAGCATTCCTTTTGTTTGTCAATGTCTTGCCAGAATTCTGCACTTCCACACCACTGAGCCATGGTATTAATTATAGCCTTTACTCCAGGGGATTTAGGGAACAGTCATGTCAAAATTCCAGTTATGGTACACAGAAAGAAGAGATCCTGTAGAGCCACAGGGCTTGCTGGTGCAGAACTGTAGATATTTGGATTCAGCTGGCAGCAGCACACATGCCTGATGTATGCTGGAAAACACCTGCAAGCTTACTGACATTTGAACACATTCAGTCCTCAGTGTGAATGTTCTGGTGCCCTTGAAAATTATGTGGCTCAGCTTCTGGGAATGTAAGTGGCCCATATTTATTAACGCTCGACATTGCACTATACTGCAGTATACTGGCAAGGGTATCCCTGTTAGACTGTGTGAACAAGAAAATAAAAGGTGAAAGCTTTAGAAGGACTAAGGTGAATGAGTAGAGGAATCTTCAGGACTGCATGAAAAATGTAGAAGTCCATAGGGGTATGATTCTGCCTCAGTTTTATTTCCACATTGGTGAGCTGAGGGTCTGGTTGGGTCCCTGGTTAGCTGTAGGCTGTCCGTATCCTGCCATGCCTCCTACACCAAAAAATGTCATTCCTGCCATCTGTTGAGACACCTTAAAACAATGAAAAACAGATTTACATTAAGTGCAATCAAAAACACTTCAATTAAACATTTATTTACAAAAACAGTCCATGTACTCCAATTATTTACAAATTCAGCTAATAATAGAAAAAAAAAATAAAAATTTGTTGACCTGCAAATTGTTATGCGATGTTAACTTTGTAGTACCTATCACAAGATATAAATTATTTTTATTTTTTTTTAATTCTAAAACATAAAACACACTCAATACGTATTGGGAGACACCTTCAAAACATTGGATTTAGTTGTTCCAATCACCTGCACTCCATGGCCACAGGTTATAAAATGAAGCACCTAGGCATGCAGACTGCTTCTACAAACATTTGTGAAAGAATGGGTCACTCAGGAGCTCAGTGAATTCAAGCAAAGTACCGTGATAGGTTGCCACCTGTGCAATAAGTCCATCCATAAAATTTCCTTGCTACTAAAATACTCCAAAGTCAACTGTTAGTTGTATTATAACAAAGTGGAAGCAACTGGGAACAGCAGCAACTCAACCACGAAGAGGTAGGCCACATAAATTGACAGTGTGGTCAGCACATGCTGAAGTGCACAGTGCGTAGAAGTCGTCAACAGTCTGCAGAGTCAATAGCTAAAGACCTCCAAACTCCATGTGGCCTTTAGATTAGTACAACAACAGTGCGCAAAGAGCTTCATGAAATGGGTTTCCATGGCAAAGCAGCTGCATCCAACCCTTACATCACCAAGTGCAATGCAAACCGTTGGATGCAGGGGTGTACAGGACGCCGCCACTGGACTCTAAAGCAGTGGAGACGTGTTCTCTGGAGTGACAAATCATGCTTCTCTCTTTAGCAATCTGATGGACGTGTCTGTGTTTGGGGGTTGCCATGAGAGTGGTACTTGCCTGACTGCATTGTGCCGAGTGTAAAGTTTAGTGGAGGGGGAATTATGGTGTGGGGTTGCTTTTCAGGGGTTGGGCTTGACCTCTTAGTTCCAGTGAAGGGAACTCTTAAGGTGCCAGCATACCAAGACATTTTGGACAATTTCATGCTCGCAACTTTATGGGAACAGTTTGGGGATGGCCCCTTCCTGTTCCAACATGACTGCGCACCAGTGCAAAAAGCAAGGTCATAAAGACATGGATGAGTGAGTTTGGGGTGCAGGAACTTGACTGGCCTGCACAGAGTCTGGACCTCAACCTAATAGAACACCTTTGGGATAAATTAGAGAGGAGACTGCAAGCCAGGCCTTCTCGTCTGACATCAGTGTCTGACCTCACAAATGCGCTTCTAGAAGAATGGTCAAACATTCCCATAGACACACTCCTAAACCTTGTGAACAGCCTTCCCAGAAGAGTTGAAGCTGTTATAGCAGCAAAGGGTGGTCCAACTCAATATTGAAATCCTACGGACTAAGACTGGGATGCCATTAAAGTTCATGTGCGTGTAAAGGCAGGCGTCCCAATACTTTTGGCAATATAGTGTATGTGTATATATATATATATATATATATATATATATATATATATATATATATATATATATATATATATACACACATACATACATACATACATATATACACACACATACACACACATACACAATATATATAACAGTTCCAAAAGGTAGCCACGGCACTATGTTTGAGATAAATACCCAGGTGCTCACCCACATAGAAATTCATAAAAATCCAAAACTGGTTTAGAGGCACTCATGGGTCTTAAAGAGGAGGAAGATCAAAAACAGCAGTGTTTTTATTGTCAATATTTTGATGAATCAATCTCTCTCTCACCACATGTCAGTAACAACCCATGCAATTCATTTAAAGAAACCAAAACCAACAAGTTCAGAATTTAAGTTATGTGTAATAAAATGGAATGACACAGGGAAAAAAGTATTGAACACATGAAGAAAGGGGAGTGCAAAAAAGGTATGGAAAGTCAAGACCATTGAAATCTATCTGTAATTAGAAAGAAATCTTGCCCCTTGTCGGAGCAAATTAATATCAGCTGGTTCAAGTCTTAACTGATGGCCTATAAAAAGGTGTCTCATTACCAAGGTGTCAAACAAGAAACATCTAGTATGGGTACAAAGATCTCTCTCAAGACCTTCTCAACATCATTTCACCATACTCTAGCCACGACCAGGTGCTCCTTGAAAGAGTGGCGTGAAAAGAATTATCAGAACAGTTGTCCAAGAGCCAAGGACCACTTGTGGAGAGCTTCAGAAAGACCTGGAATACAATTGTTTCAAAGAAAACAATAAGTACTGCACTCAACCGCCATGGCCCGTATGCACGATCACCACGCAAGACTCCATTGCTGAAGAAAAAGCATGTTGACGCTTCAAAGTTTGCTGCACAACATTCAGACAAGCCTGTAAAATACTGGGAGAATATACTCTGGTCAGATGAGACCAAAATTGAACTCTTTGGATGCCATAATAAACACCATGTTTGGAGGTCAAATGGCACTGCACATCACCCCAAATACACCATACCAACAGTGAAGTTTGGAGGTGAGACCATCATGGTGAGGGGCTGTTTTTCAGCATTCAGTACTGGCAAACTTAATGTAATTGAAGGAAGGATGACTGAAACAAAATGTTCAAAGACATTCTTGATAAAAATTTGCTGCTATCTACCAGGATGATGAAGATGAAACAGGGGTGGACATTTCAGCAAGACAATGATCCTAAACACAAAGCCAAGGAAACTCTCAATTGGTTTCAATGAAAGAAAATAAAGCTGCTAGAATGGCCCAGCCAATCACCTGACTTGAATCCAATAGAAAATCTATGAAAAAAACCCCCTAAAAGATCAGAGTTCATAGAAGAGGCCCAGGGAAACTTCAAGATTTGAAGACTGTGTGTAAGAATGGGTCAAAATCACACCTGTGTAATGCATGTGACTAGTTTCTCCATACAGGCATCTTGAAGCTGTCATTAGCAACAAAGGATTTTGTACGGAGTATTAAATAAATTTCAGTTCACGCCTGACACTTCTTTTTTTCTCTGTCACACTCTTTATTTCTTCCTCCATATAATTACTATCCCTATTTCTACCTCTACACGTCCTGTTTTAATCCCCCCTCCCCCCTCCAAAAAAAAAAAACAAAAATCCCCCCCCCCCCCCCTTTTTTTTTTTTTTTTTTTTTTTTCTTCTCGTCCCGCCTCTCATTTGGTATACCTATAGACTTTGAACAGGTTTTTCTGGTATACAACATCATGGCTATTAACCACACATCTACATGTTCAGCCCGCACGCTCTCAGTGGCCTCTCTTAACGCCAAGGGCTTAAATATACCTGAGAAACGCTCACAACTTCTAACATACATGAAAAACCTTCGCGCAGATGTGCTCTTTATCCAAGAAACACACTTTCGAACGGATCACATACCTAGATTTTCAAATGCTAATTACCCAACGGCTTATCATGCAGTCAACGCGGAAGTGAAAGCAAAAGGTGTATCCATCTTACTTTCCAAACAGCTCTCATTTAAAGTTACTGAGTCTCTCGAAGACCCTGAGGGGAGGTTCCTCTTTCTCAAAGGTACCCTTTTTAATAAGCCACTTACTTTTGCCAACATCTACAGTCCCAATACCGCACAAGTATGCTTTTTTCGTAAAATCTCCAAATTACTTGCTGTGTTTCAATCAGGTATTTTGATCTTGGGAGGTGATTTTAATGTAGCTTTGAACCCGTTGGAAGACACTTCAACTGGTTTTTCCTCTAAACCTTTCAAAGCACTCAAACAGATTAAACTTGAACTTCATGACCTTCTCCTTCATGATACCTGGCGCACCCTTCACCCTACGGACAAAGACTACACCTTTTATTCCGCACCACACAAACGCCATTCCAGAATCGACTATTTTTTTCTCTCGCAAAAGGACTTACATATATTGAAATCGGCCTCGATCGAACCAATGATTTTATCTGACCATCACCCAATTATGATGACTTTACAATTCCCGGATACACCAGCAGCATCCAAAACATGGAGATTGGACCCCTTTCTTCTTACAGACTCATCCGTCACCCTCCAGATCCGTGATTCTTTGACCAACTACTTTAAAGAAAACACATCTCCAGACACGACCCCTCTCGTACAGTGGGAGGCGCACAAATGTGTACTGCGTGGCCTTCTAATGTCCATATCCGCTTTACGAAAACGCCTAGCTCAAACATCCTTTACTGCCTTAATGCAAAAAGTCCGTGCACTTGAATGCACGCATAAACGCTCTAGAGCCTTGGAATCTTCAGCAGCACTAGATCAGGCGCGAAAACAACTTCGAGATGTCGTTGACAAAAAAAACAAACGTAATTTTACGCTACAACAGAAACTTTTCTATGAACATGGAAATAAGAGTGGCAAATTTCTAGCCAGGGCCTTGCAATCTAGAAGGGCAGCTCAGCAAATCTCTCAGCTCACTTCCAAGCAGGGTCGCTTACTGAAAACATCAACGAATATTGCAGCTGAATTTGTGCAATACTATTCCTCTCTCTACAATTTACCCGTTCCATCTAAACCGACAGGAGACACCAGGCCTCGTGAGACTATTATTCAGACCTTCTTGACCCGATACCTTCCAAACTCTATTTCTAGAACACAAGCGCAAGACTTACAGTTGTGACCAAAATTATTCAACCCCCACTGAAATTGAGTGTTTTGGCCAGTTTGACATTGCTTTTGATCATTCAGTCATCTTGCTTACATTTACATTAAAGAGGCACTTGTAGGTCAGACAAATATAACATAACAGTTATAATGAAATAACCACAAATGTCTTTTCTGTGCTCACAGCATTATCAGTTTTATTCAACCCCCAAGTGACATTCAATCTTAGTACTTAGTACAGCATCCTTTTACAGTTATAACAGCTTTTAAACGTGAAGCATAGCTTGACACAAGTGTCTTGCAGCGATCTACGGGTATCTTCGCCCATTCTTCATGGGCAAAGGCCTCCAGTTCAGTCACATTCTTAGGCTTGCGCACTGCAACTGCTTTCTTTAAGTCCCACCAGAGGTTCTCAATCGGATTTAAGTCTGGTGACTGCGATGGCCACTCCAAAATGTTCCAGCCTTTCCTCTGCAACCATGCTCTAGTGGACTTGGAGGTATGCTTGGGATCATTGTCCTGTTGAAAGGTCCAACGTCTCCCAAGCCTCAGGTGTGTGACGGACTGCATCACGTTTCCATCCAATATCTCCTGGTACTGAAGAGAATTCATGGTACCTTGCACACGCTGAAGCTTCCCTGTACCTGCAGAAGCAAAACAGCCCCAAAGCATGATTGACCCTCCACCATGCTTCACAGTAGGCAAGGTGTTCTTTTCATCATAGGCCTTGTTCTTCCTCCTCCAAACATAGCGTTGATCCATGGGCCCAAACAGTTCTAATTTTGTTTCATCAGTCCACAGAACACTATCCCACAACTTTTGTGGTTTGTCCACATGGCTTTTGGCATACTGCAGTCGACTCTTCTTATTCTTTGGAGACAGCAAGGGGGTACGCCTGGGAGTTCTGGCACGGAGGCCTTCATTACGCAGTGTGCGTCTTATTGTCTGGGCTGAAACTTCTGTACCCACATCTGACAAATCTTTTCTCAGTTCCTCAGCAGTCACACGGGGACTTCTCTCCACTCTACGCTTCAGGTAGCGCACAGCAGTCGAAGTCAGCATCTTCTTTCTGCCACGACCAGGTAGCGTTTCAACAGTGCCCTTTGCCTTGAATTTGCGAATGATGCTTCCTAAGGTGTCTCTTGGTATGTTTAACATCTTTGCAATCTTCTTATAGCCATTGCCCTTCCTGTGAAGAGAAATCACCTCTTCTCTTGTCTTCCTGGACCATTCTCTTGCCTTCACCATGTTTGTAACCACACCAGTAAATGTCTAGAAGGAGCTGAGTATCACAGTCATTTTAAAGCTGCCTAATTGGTGCTTATTATGCTTGATTGCTGCTCGGTGACATCCACAGGTGTTTTCAATACCTGATGGAAAGCACCTGTATGAACCTCTGTTCTTCAGAGTGGTAGTCTTTAAGGGGTTGAATAATTGTGGCAATGAAGAAACCACATAAGAACCATTTACTACTGTATTACATAAACAATTGATGTCATTTTAGTTGCATTTGGGTAGTTACAACGTCCTTGTAGGATTTGATTCTGAATACAATTCCAAATGTACACTATAGTCCCTAAACCCCTTTACAGCATTGGGGGTTGAATAATTTTGGTCACAACTGTAGATGGCGCCTTGACCCTGACGGAACTACAACAAGCCATTGCACAACTGAAACCTGGTAAAAGTCCAGGTCCTGACGGGTTTATCACTTCGTACTATAAGTCTTTCAGTGACATCTTAGCACAGCCATTTCTACGGGCCTTCAACACTTTAGATACACCCGGGCAAGCCATGCGCCATCTCTCTGAGGCCCATATTACGGTCATACCAAAAGAGAATAAAGACCAAACCTCTCCTGCGAACTACCGTCCGATCTCTCTATTAAACGTTGATCTAAAGATCTTTGCCAAAATCTTGGCCAATCGTCTATTACGCATCATAGATCCCATCATATCAACAGACCAGGTGGGCTTTGTACCAGGGAGAGAAGCTAGAGACAATACAATAAGGGCCATAAATATTCATCATTGGTTAACTCAAAAGCAACAATCTGGCTTCTTTCTATCTCTAGATGCAGAAAAGGCTTTTGACAGACTGGCGTGGGATTACATGGAGGCAGTTCTGATTGGTCTGGGATTGCCTCCGCGTTTCCTGGCATTTATCATGTCTCTATATACCACTCCCACAGCTAAAGTGCGAGTTAATGGTCTCCTTTCGGATTCCTTTTCGATAGGCAATGGGACTAGACAGGGATGTCCTTTATCCCCTCTCCTATTTATTCTGACTCTGGAACCTTTGTTGAATTGTATCAAACAGAATGATAACATCAAGGGGATTCTGATAAATGGCAAAATTCATAAAATAGCAGCCTTTGCTGATGACATACTACTTTTCCTAACAGACCCACATATCACTTTACCTAATCTGCTGCAAGAATTCAAGCTGTTCCAGTATCTGGCTAACTTCAAAATCAACTTCTCTAAATCCCAAGCCCTTAATGTCTCCTTGACCCAAGATGTGTTTAGACAAGCGAAAATGAACTTTCCTTTTACTTGGCAGTCGGCGGCGATCACATATCTGGGTATCCACTTACCAACTCACCTAACGGAACTTTACGATAAAAACTTCTTACCCCTCTTGCGTAATATCTCCACAGACCTTCAGGCTTGGAATAAACCCTGGTTCTCTTGGTTTGGTAGAGCAGCCATTCTCAAGATGAACGTACTTCCTAGAATATTGTATCTACTGCAGACAATACCGATTAAACTACCAACTTCTTTCTTCGCATCCTATAAAACACTCTGTACCTCCTTTCTTTGGTATAATAAACGCCCAAGAATTAGCTTTGCCCATCTCACCATGCCCAAGAAGGGTGGAGGTATTGGATTACCTGATATTGCCCGATACTACAGGGCCTGTCACCTAGCAAGGGTAGTAGATTGGACCACGACCCACAATCGTAAGGTTTGGGTTGGTTTGGAGGCAGATTTCTCGACAATGCCACTTGCCCCTTCCCCTTGGCTGGAAAACTCTCACATTCCTTCGGAGTTTCGGGAACACCCTCTTATAGGTCCTACTTTAAGCTGTTGCCATCAGTTGTTCCAGAAAAAAGAACTCTCTTCCTTTCCGGGTCCTTTAACTCCGATCAAAATGAATCCAGAGTTTCTGCCGGGTATGTCTCGGGCCTTCCTAGCCGGAGATGCTCGTCCAGTTAATCTGACAGTACACCAATTCTTCAAAAATAAGAAGTTCTTATCTAGAGAGGACATTATGAAGACATGGCCATCCCTGAACTTTACGCCATGGATGTTTAGACAACTTCATCACTTTATACGAAGCTCCCCACATCTACAAGATTACTCAAGGCCACTTACTCCGTATGAGAAACTTTGCTTTACGGACTTCCCCCAGAGACATGTTATATCCAAGCTCTATTCCTATCTGGGTACCGCCAATACGTCTCAACCTCGAAAGGCCTGTGAGGCCTGGTCGCTTGATCTACAACTGTCATTGTCACCGGAAGATTGGGATCACATCTATGACCATATGCATACAGGTTCCATTTGTGTCTCGACACAAGAAAACAACTATAAAATATATTCCAGATGGTACAGAGTTCCATCCTTGCTTCATAAATTTGACCCGGACGTTTCGGATTTATGTTGGAGATGTCAACAGGCAAAGGGTACACTCCTACATATATGGTGGGACTGTCCGCTGCTACAGCCCTTTTGGAGTAAAGTGCGAGACTTAGTTTCACAAATAACCACATACAATCTAGACTTCACCCCGGCACAATTTTTACTCCACCACTCCTCACTTCCTTTTCGGACTTATCGTAAGTCTCTTGCCTTGCACATGATAAATGCGGCAAAACAATGTATCCCTGTTCACTGGCGGTCAACACAGGTTCCCACTGTGCGGGAGTGGTTTCTTAGGGTCATCAGGATTGCGGAGATGGAGGAGCTGATTTCAGTGGCAAAAGAACACCCCGAGAGATTCAGGAAGACTTGGGCATGTTGGAAACACTTTCAAACCACCAGTATTTATCGTTCTTCTATGAATGAATGAGATGTGATTCAAGAACTCAAACACCTTTAGAGCTCTCACCTCTAGAATTGCTCCATAGACTGAGTCTACCCGGACCATCTCTTACATAAAGGTATAATCTTCGTCACCATAAATAATGTTACGTGATATGATTAGTTAACAGCCACTATTTATTATTTGACCCCCTCCATTCCCCCCCCCCCCTTTTTTTTTTTTTTTTTTTTTTTTTTTTTTTTTTCTCCCCTTCCTTTTATGATGCTACTCTTCACACTTCCTTTCACCTGATGTGCCTTTCTCTCTTCTTTTCCTTTTCTTCTTTCCTTCACACCTTTGTCCTCTACAAATAACTATATCTTTTATGAGGGACAGGGTGCCCTTTCACATATAGGTATGATTGTCCTTCACGATAAGAACCCTACATTGCCCGGCTACGGACACAGAAGAATTGCACGCCTTCAAATGATATTTTGTACTGCGCCTCATGGTCCCATTATTTGAATAATCCCTGCGCATCAGAGCAGCATCCACTATAATCCTCTAGACTACCTATTATAATCAGTATTCTTTTTTTTTTTTTTTTTTTTTTTTGGTTTAGTTTACTCAACAGCTATAATGTGATCTTTTGTATAAGGGTAATTCACACTTCTAGTAAACAACTTATGACCCGTCTGCGCTACGGGAGATTATGACAGATGTTTATGCGCGGACTGTGTTCCGTATCCGTATATGACTTGTTGTGCCTTTCTTATTTCAAAATAAAATAAACCTTTTTTTTGGGAAAAAAATAAATTTCAGTTAGCATGTCCAGTACTTTTTTCCTGTGTCATTCCATTTTATTGCACATGGCCTAATTTCTGAACTTATTTGTATTGGTTTCTTTGTATGTATGGATTGCATGGGTTGTTACCAATGTGTGGTGAAATTTGCACGTCAATAGCACCTTTAGAAATACATTTATCTAGAAAAATTGTGACGTGTTCAATACTTATTTTTACCCGACACACACACACACTTTTTTTAAATAATAATGCTACCCTTTAATTAGCTATTTTGGGACTACCGGTGAGCAGATCAAAGATGACACAGGAACGTCAGGTTTCTACTGCTGTCTGTGTCCCACTGGAAATGTTTTGCCTCACTTAAATCAACTGTGATGACAGAAAGCAGCAAAAGTGTACCGAGATCGAATCTTTTGACATGTTGCCATAAAGAATAAAAAAAAAAAAAAAAAAAAAACACTTATGGTTTGTGTTCCAACAATAACAACACATTTTTCTACTCAGTAAAATGAATCTCATTTGCCAAGGTTTACCTGAGCGACATTCCACTGGAGTTGCTGTCCTGGTTGCATACCATACATTGGCTGCGCCACAGCACTGATGCCAGTCACACAACCTGCATGCTGTGCCATCATTCCATTCGGAACCCCCATGACTGCTGCCTGCATTCCACCGACATATCCAGCTGGAACAGCCATGGGAGCAACCATGCCTGGGAGAGCTGGCTGAGTCATGATACCCAGTGGTGAGGCCATCATACCACCCATAACACCCCCAGGAGAAGGAACAGCAGGAAATCCTGTGTAGGCATTCGGGTATGCCATTTGTGCTGGTGCCATGAAGAGGCCTCCTGATGAAACAAAAGTAGAGAAGGTAAGTAAAACTCATGACAGTAAATAACTAGCTATTTAGTCTGGCAATTTGAAAATACTAAAATGTGTAGATAAAACAAGTCACTTTATACAATATAGGGTTATTTGCCATACATTCTTTTTGTTGGTTCATACCTTGAGCTGGAATTTGAGAAGTCTGAGGGCCATACAAGGACAGGATAGAATCCTTGGAAAGCTGCTTTTTGGTACCTTCTGCTGGCTTCCCACTTGTCTCTGGGAAAAGGTTGAGATTCTCAGGAACAGATCCAGAACTTCCAGTTAAAGGCATGGACCCAACAACCTACATAGTGGAGGAGATGAAGCCAAGATCAGCACCCTGGTAAAAGTGATTCTATGCAAAACAATCATACTGAACATGCAAAACTATGGCTGCTAAACCAAACAAGATTTCTCTCATTTGCAAGCGGGGGAAGTTGATACATAGAAGAGTCGTAAATATGTGTTCACAGGTATACATCACATTTAAACATTTACATCCCACTGGCTGGGAACTAAACCTACCTCGGATCCAGCGATGCATTTCACACAAGCTCTATTGCTGCTGACAGCTACACCCGGTTGTTCTTGTGGGGTTGTGGTCCTGATTAGTTAGCCCAGCATGAAAAAATACCCACGTATGCACACAGGAGTTAATTGATCCTGGGACCAAGGTATGCCAAGATTGTACACAGAACTGCACATGGCCAGCTCAGTGTACAATTTAAAGAAGTTTCTGAGCAGGTATGTTTGCGCACAGGGAAACGGTTTTATACAGTTCTACTTTAAGAAATTACCACCCTACCTGTAATTTTAAACCTATACTGAAACTTATATCAAAAGAAATGGCCCTGTGGAATAAAATGGTGGCAGTCGCATACAGTATTTCTGTTACGTAATATTTGCATAGCAATTAAATTAATATCTTCAGGAAATTTTCATTTTTGTGCAAATTCGCAATACCCTTTTATTTGTAAAATACTAAAGATAGGGTTACATTGAGTAAATAGATAAACATGTCAAGCCTTAAAATTGTGCATGCTGTGAAATTGCAAAAAAGGATGGTACTCCAAATTTTCCATAGGCGACCCTTTCAAAAACCTTTACAGGTTTTCAGTTTAGAGGTAACCATGATTTATGGCCCTAGAATTACGATTCTCACTAAATAAATTGAAAAAAAGGACACAAATGTTAAAAAAAAAAAAAAAAAAAATTCTTAGTTTCTGTTATAAAATTTAGCAAATAAGTAGTCTTTCTTCTGCACTGGTGGGGCGGCATTGATTAGCTACACTGAGGAGGCTGCACTGGTAGGTAGAGCTCATGGGCATTGATTGCCACTAATGGAGATGCACTGATGATCAGTGCCCTGATTATCAGTGTAACTGTGCCCTGTCAGGATTGCCAGTTATCGGCATGCCTTTCCTCACACAGTGACAGTGCAAGAGGAAAGGAAATGCCGATAAATTTGTTTACATGTGAGTAGCTGAGATTGGACACTGTGATGGCCCTTTACCTAGATCTGTGATCAGCTGTGTCCAAAGGATAAAGTCGTCTTTTGGCTGTACCGCGGTACCGAGGTGGTTAATAAAAGAACATTCATTCCACATTAATAACTATGCAACCAAAATTAGTGCGCTGTAAACTACCTTCAGCTTTGGTCCTATTTCTTCTTGCTGGGGGCCACCATTGTGGATTTTTAAACAGTATAGGCACTTATTTTTAATGTTTTACATAGCTATCCTTGCTAAAGCTAGCATGAAGTGATCTATCAAGACTTACTTTTCTTACTAAAGTTCCACTTTATTAATTTTCTTTGGCAGTGTCTTTTTTAAGGCTAACATTACTGAACTTTTCCAGTGAGAATTCTAGGTCTCAGGATGTCATTCTGATATTTTGACTGTAGTGCTGTCCAAGTAGCTAACACGGAACAAGTAGAAGAGAGAAGTAGCACTGACACTCATTTACAGAATGTTTGTTTTATTGATCTGACTCCAGTGAATGGATTGTGGTTAATTTCTGTGGGTTACTCCTCCCTTTTCAAATCATTTCTATTTGTCCTTAGTACAATTTTTGGTGCCAGGAGGCCAACGCTGGACATTTGGTTGCAGGTCTTGCAGTGACAAAAGAAATGTGAATTTAACTCTCAGCAGCAATCTCCATACTTCTGTCATCACAATGACTACTTAAAGCCCCTGTTCACACTGATGTGATTCGTCATGCAATTTGACAGTGCAAATCGCATGAAAAGTCACACCCAACGATCGGCAATTAAACAGTTCTAATTAGTTCCTGCACAAATTTTCCAATTTTGGGTGCGACTTGCATAGACATCTGTGCATGAAATTGCACAGATGTCTTACAAATCACACCTGAAGTTGCACTGACATCCGACTTTGTTACTGTGCGACTTCAAGTGACGTTGCATAATTTCAAAGTCGTATTCAGTGTGAACCCAGGCTAAGGGGAATGTGACATGAGGCAGAATACTTTTTTATGAAAAACCTCAGCTGTTAGTATGGTTCCTGGCCTGCATACTAATTGTAGGGCACTTACATCAATCACAGTGAAATAGAAAAGGTTTACTTTCATTGCCACTAAACTATGATCTGGGAGTCTTAGAATGGCAACTTCCATCTAAGGCACCTCACCAAGGTTTGTTTCTTTGTAAAAGACCCCCTTTGAATGACAAAAACTATTTCATATTTACTTTATCACAGCTAGCAGAATATGGAGAATATCAGACAGCCTGCAAAAGAAAGACTCAGGTAAAACAGTAACATTTGGAAACAGAGGTAATGCTCTGTAGTAAGCACATGTGTCTCTTAAAGGCAAAATACTTTTCATGGCATTTTAACAGAGCCAATAATAGTATAAATATTTACTAAAAACAAATTAAAGCCCCTTCCCAGGATATAAAAATGGACCTCCATCTAACTGATCGCTATAGGAGAAAAAAAAAAAAAAGAATGAGAAGGGGGAAGGGAAATACCAGGGTACTGCTGGTCTTGGGGCAAAATTACACCACTGGATCAGCGGTCAACAACACCAGAACCAGCAGCAGTGAGTGATATGGACTGGAGTATATCTGCCGTCACAAAAAGGTAAGGACGGGAAAAAAAAAAAAAAAAAAAGACTGAGAATGGGTTGAAGAGGGGGAGGTTGGGAGGGCGGTATGGTTAAAAATGTGGGGCTAATAATTGCTGAATTACTGTAATTAATGAGAGGAAAAAAAAAAAATAGAGCTTGCTACACAAACTCAACTTGCATGCATACTGGCTACAAAATGAGTTAATGACTTGCTAGTTCACCACTTTGAAAGAGGAAAAACAAAGCTATTAAATGCTCTGGAATGTAACCTAAGATTATTAGATGAAAAACATAATGGGACAGTTTCAATTCTTACTGCTATCATATCATACGTTTTCCGGCTTCAACTCTGAGCAGAGTCAGGACACAATAATAAGTGAGGCTAGATATCTGCAATATAAAAAAAGATGAAAAGTAAATTGGCTTACCTGGCTGGGTTTAGAGCCTGATGTAGGCCCAAAAAGGTCCAATTCCTTCTCTAAACTGGTGCTTGACTTCCCATTGGTAACAGTTGTAGCCACTGGAGCATCTAAAAGCAAAATGCAATGAAAATTTGATATAGGGTTTCCAAGATCCTCACCTTAGAAATCTTTCTTTAGCAAAAAGCTCATCAAATTTTATTGTACAGTTTTGTTGAGTTTAAGATAATTTAAGCCTGCCCTGTGGAGTTTTTAATTTTTGTCTCCTCTCACATCAAGTGCACTGTAATGCAACCCTTACTAGTGCAGGATACCAAGATTTTAGGAATCTGGTTGATGACTTAATTTGACATCTCCCTTAACAGCGTCACATTACAAGAAATGCAGGCCTAAGGCCCAAACCTCTTAGGTGAACAGAGCGTTTCCTGCTCCATGTTCAAAATGTACTGGGTGTGAGATCTGCCATGGGTGTCAATATAAACCTAAAAACACCCCAAATGCAGTGTTTGTCTGCACTGGATTGAATGTTTCCACAGTACCATGCGATCCAACACAGTGAGTTTTTGAAAAGTAGCACATGGACTACTTTTGGTGCAATCCAGTGCAATTTCAACCCATTCAAATGAAATGGAAATTGCACAGCACTGAGTCGCACAGGAACGTGGACCATGTTCCTGTGCGATTCAGGTGTAAACTGGCAAGAAAATGGAAAGGTTTGGGTTGAACTGTACTTTTAAAAGTTTACAAACTAGATTATGATTGTATATTTCACAATCTGTAGAGGATGCGTTCATGGGATTTATAAATAGATTCAAAGCAGTAGCAATGCAGCACAGTCAATAGGTTAGGAAAACCAATGTAAACATAGACCGACACCGTGTACAGCCAATCTGGGTTGCATCTAAAGTCTGTATTTCCACATTTTATACCCAAACACAAAGTATTAAGAAAACAGCAAAGAACAATGCCAGTGTTTGCAAACTTTGTAGATGAATTTCTCCACATTTCCCAAAGCTACTGGATGTGAACTGCACTGCTTGTTCAGAATATATTAAGGCTTCTTGCATACAGGTGAAATAACTTCACATTTGTAACCATGTTATCGTTTTTGTTTTTTTTACAGCTTTAAACACAGGTGCATTGTTGTCTATTAGACAATGCACACAGCTGTGTAGAAAATTTTATATCTGAATGCAGTAATTAACAAATAAAAACAAATGCATATCAGTGTATACACATAATTGAAACACTGGCAGCTATAACAGTATGAAGAATTTTCTGTGTCTTTATGGAACACAACTCGTGTTTTTCTCTTAGAATCTTTCTGCCAGCATTACGACATCCATGTGGAAGAGACCTAACACTTTATTGAGCATAATCTGGGTAAACCCTAAGGGACAGTTCACATCTGTGAAGTGTGTTACAGTTTAGGCACATTACCACGGACTTTATATAAATGTGCAGTTTCATGAAAGCACATCAAAGATGCAGCAAGCAGGATTTTATTTCTTTAGTGCACCACATCTAGCACTCCACTGGCTGGCTAGAAAAAGTAAATACTGGATGATCATATAAAATATTATTTATATCTGACCTAAAGAATAAAAGTATTTAAAAAATCAAAATATAAAAAAAACTGTAGAGAATCAGTTTAGGAGCTGTGCAGGGCTGGATATTGAGAAAGGCTACTTTGCAACATAATTAGTGTGAAAGATCAGAGTTGATTAAAAAAAAAAAATATATACCTTCAATGGCAAAGAAAACTGGGTTTGTATGAATATTAAAACCTAAAAAACCCCACAACCTAAAACCTGTTTTTATCTATCCATCTCGTATTTTACGCTCCAAAATGGGGAAATGTCTGTGCGTCTTATGGAGCTGCCAGCCTGGTATTCCCGCTGCTATGTTAGAATATCAGGCCGGCCGCTCGGCTCTTCTGTGGCAGGGACCAAAGCAGCTACCCTTTAAAGTGGAGTTCCAGCTGGAAAAAAAAAAAAAAGTCAGCAGCTACAAAAACTGTAGTTGTTGACTTTTAAAATACAGCCATTTACCTGTTACTCAGTCCAGCGGTGTCCTCACCACCGCTGGTTTCACCAGCCGTCTTCTCTCCCTGGCGCCGGCATGTTTAGTGTGGGCACCAGGCTGTGACAGCTTACGGCTTCACAGCCGGGTGCCTACTGCGCATGCGTGAGAAGCGCTGCGCTTTGTGAATGGCCCGTGACAGGTCCCAGAAGACTACGGGGAGGGAGGACAACTTCCGCTTCCGATCGCCTAGGTGATCGAAGCGGAAGAGAAAGCGGGTACCTGTCAAATTTGGGTACCCACTCTCCTTCCCCCCGCTCCACAAAGGTCCGCAGTCTCTGGCCATCTCCTGTACTATGTCTGCAGTCTCTGGTCATTTCCTGTACTATGTCTGCAGTCCATTGGATCAGAATATTTTTTCTTGTTTTCCTCCTCTAAAACCTAGGTGCGTCTTATGGTGAGGCGAGTCTTATGGAGCGAAAAATACGGGGTGTGTGTGTGTGTATAAAAATTCATGTAGATTTTAAATTGGAAACACAGCAGACATCAGGTAGCATTATTGAATAGTTTCTCACCAAGGCCTAACAGATCCATAACAGGTTCCGCTGCCTTCTGGGGAGACACCTTAGGAGCCTTAGCGTCTTCCTTTTTCTGTGGCTAAAGAGACAGGGGAAAATCAAGTTTACACAGTGACATGCAATAGTAAATGCTAAACATATTAAACAGTTAGGGTCCTTTCGCACAGGCGTTCTGTTTTTTCTTTGAAAAAATGCGACTGAACTGATGGAAAAAACGGATCAGTTTTCATCAGTTTTTCATCCGTTTTTTTTTTTTTAAACGGAAGAAAAATAGGGTTTTCTTCCGTTCAAAAAAAACGGATGTTAACGGATACGGACATGGACGGATGTCAATGGATGTTCATCCGTTAGTCCATAGAAATACATGGGTGTCCGTTTTAAGCCGTAAACGGACAGATAAAAAAACAGACATACGGAACGCTCGTGTGAAAGAGGCCTAATATTGGCTGCAACAGTGATCTGTAGTAATGACTCAAAGTTCAAAATCCTTGATGTTGCATGCCCACCTGAAATGTGTATTTTACAATTTTACATCAAATTACTAAATCAAGACTTTTACAAATTAACACACTATAAATTTCTATACTCTAGTAACATAAGATGGCTGTCTTTTGACCCATCTGGATTCAATAATAAGGTATGTCTATGTACCTTACTCTTCCGGGATGTAGGATATCAAATTCTGTCAGGCAGGCTGAGTTTTCTGTGCCAATCACATAAGTTATGACAAACATCCATGTATGTGTACTTTGCTGCAAAGGCCAGTTATAGATTGGGGCAGTTGCCATTTGTTTGTACTGTTAGAGTACGTATGCCCTTTCTATAGGTCTCAGCCGTCATCAAATCCCCAAATTAATTTTTTAATTCTTTGCTGCTGGGAACTGACATCCTGTTAAGAGGATGGCTACATTCACTCTCCATAGGTCCACTGTATGTATGGACATAGTCACCACTCTCTTGCTCATTCCTGAGATGGACTAGGGACTATGGAATTTGTAATGTGCATAGAGCAGTGCACATGACCACAGCTAATGTGCATTACTCATTCAAACCAAAAGGACCTGAGTGAGAAAAAGGAGACTCTTGGGAGCTTGCAGAGAACATTACTAGGAGACAGAAAAATGCAGTTAAGCTGGCCAAACACTAGTGGATTTTCAAACAAATGTGCTCATCAGCACACTTGATTTGACCAACATTATTAAAAAGAATTTTGCTTTTACTATTTTGATCTTGGAGTGAACGGATGCGTTTGAACAAAAACTACTTGAACTGTTAGAAATTTGATTTATAAAAAATTATCAGCCCACTCTTTTAAAATTTTCTGATCACTGCGGCCAAAAACAGTTGTAGATTTGACCCCACTGGTGGTTAGAAGAAAAAAAAAAAAAAACCAGTAGTGGACGTGTATAGATTGTTTTGGAGAATAAGGATATTGTTTAGAGTCACTTTAATTTGCAGTGACACAAAATAATTCATGGCATCGGAGGGTGTGTAAATTGTGCTATAGTACTTAGCAATAAATAAACATCTAATTTACACTGAGATCCAAATGATCACGTTGAAAGCTCAACAAATTTACTCACTGGTGCACCTAAAGCAGCTGCTCTCAACCTTTTTGGCTCCATTCACACTTGTGCGACTTGTCATATGACTTTGGACACAAAGTTGCATGACAAGTCCTAGCCCATTGTTTTCAAAGGCATCAATGCGGATCTATGTGACGTAAAAGTGTTACTAAACCCAGGACCCTGCATTCAATATATCTGGTCTCCCACAGTACACAGAACATGGAAATGCAATTATTATAGAAATATAAACTGCTAAATACCTTTCCTCATCAGCAGTATATAGCCATCTTGTGACCTCTTATCATTGTCCAACAGAGCACTGGTTACAGCTTGTAGAAGGAGTTTTCATTCTCCTGTAGGAAAAGCAGGACCCCTGACCTCTATCTGGACAGTGCTGATTGGCCCTGTGCTGATCACATGCACTCGCAAAAGAAAAATAAAAAAATCCTCTCTAGCAATACACACCAAACTGAGCATGTGCAGCTTGCCCCCGAGCCTCTGTTCTATCAGGAGATACTTAGGAGACACTGGAAGAAGGGGAGGATCAGAGAAGGCAGGATCAAAAATCCTTTTTACACAATGTGGAGAAATAATCCCTTAAGTTCCACAGTGATTATAATAAGCATGCTTTAGTTCATATACAGACTGATTTTACTGTTGTGGGTTTCGTAACACTTTAAAGTCGCGGCGACTTTGAAAAGGCTCCTAGACTATTTTGATGTGACTTGAGTGCCAGGGAGTGTAAAGTCACATTAAGAGTCACAATCGATTTTGGAGTTGCACACGTGTAAGTGGAGCCTTTCATTGATGGTTAGTGAAAAATGTCCTCTTTACATTGGTGGCCATAGGAAGAATGCCCATTAAAACTGGTGGCCAGTGGGAACAATACCTTCCAAAGAGATAGCTTAAAAATAAATAAATACATAAATACTGGTGTCAGTAATTTCATACAGTATTTGAGAGTCAAAAATTGCTGACTGCTCAAGGAACCCCTTAGCAACCTCCAGAGGAACTCTGGTTCAAAATACAGTCCAAAACCATTGCCACAAACTACTAACACCGGCCAGTTTATTAGGTACACCTTGCTAGTGCAAAGGAAAAATCCCCTACACCATTACACCAACACCAGTCTGAACTGCTGATACAAGGCAGGATGGATCCATGCTTTCATGTTCTGTCCCTAACATCTGAATGTCGCAGCAATCAGTTTGCCCATTCTCTTCTGACTTCATCAAGGCGTTTTCGTCCACACAACTGCCGCTCACTGGATATTTTCTCTTTTTCGGACCATTCTCGGTAAACCCTATTGATGGTTGTGTGTGAAAATCCCAGTAGATCAGCAGTGTTTGAAATACTCAGACCAGCCTGTCTGGCACCAATAACCATGCCACGTTCAAAGTCACTTTCTTCCCCATTCTGATGCTCGGTTTGAAGTCAACTTCACCATGTCTACATGCCTAAATGCACTGAGCTGCTGCCCTGTGATTGGCTGATTAGCAATTTGTGTTACCAAGCAATTGAACTGGTGTACCTAATAAAGTGGCCGGTGAGAGTATTTTTGGCCAAAAGAGAAGCTGTGATTGCATAATGCATATTGGCAGAGCCATATGTAGGTTCCACCAGGATATACTGTGGCAGGGAATGCAAAAGTACAGTTGGGAGACAGTTACCCCAAAACAGGAAGTGCCTGAAGTAGGACCCCTTCATAGCAGTATTAAGTATTATTTTATGGAAAGCTGCAGGTTTAAAAAGATGAAAAAGCAGCTTTAAAAAAATACACTTATGTGTATGCTTATATAAGATTTTAGTAATTGGGTCAGGTCTACTTTAAAGCAGAACTAAACTATCAGAACCAACATTATCTATTTTTAATCTTTTTTGCAGCTAGTATTAGTAAATAGATAGGAAGGTATATTATATTTCCTTTTTTAAAAAACTTTTTTTCCCTTACATTACTTCAGATTTCTTCCTGGTTTAATGGTCTTGGGCAAAATGAGGTCATACATCCCAGGAGTCTTCATGGGCATTTTTTTCCCTTTCATCTAGAGGAGGGGAGAAGGGGCTTTCTCAGCTAAGCATACCCTCCTGCCTGCATGACTGAGATAAGGGCAGATGGATTCCAGAAAGTAAAAATATTACATAAATCATCTGCTCTTACTCAAGATAGCCATGGCTAGAAATGCTATGAGAGCGATTTTCAAAGTGATTCAACAAAATAAAACATGGAGACAGGGTTGAATTGAGGAGTTTGTCTTTTTTTGTTTTTTTTCCCCCCCAATAAATTTATTGATTTTACACAAGAAAAACATACATGTTATTCCGCCACATGCATGCTTGCAATAAAAGCAGTAATCATGTATAATAGGGGAAACAAAGAATCATAATGAAACACAAACATATATGAAGACAAAGGGATTGCAGTTGGAGTACCGGTTATTAAGTCACCAAGAAATCAGTAAAGATGGTCACAAAGGGAAGGGACTAAGGTGAATCACACTGAAATTCCATGGCTTGAAGTGACTAAGGGCACCTGTTCGACCAGGAAGTCCAGGGTTCCCAATCAGAGTCAAAGGCCGAGATTTGGCCTGACCAAGTTGCTAAGGAACGTTCATAAAAGTAATGGAGTTTAACAAGATCTGGAGCTTCAGAGGCATTGGGAGCATTTTGGGCTTTCCAGTTCCGGGTTATCATGAACCTGGCAGCGATAAGAACATGTGTGGTGAATATGCGAGCAGAACAAGGGACGTCCTCAATGCCTAGATTTAGTATCGCTAAGGCAGCATTGGGAGTGATTCTGTGACCTTCTACATCTGAGAGTACTGTAAAGATTTTGTTCCAGAAACTGATAACACTTTTACAGGTCCAGAATAAGTGGACAAAATTGCCAACTTGATTACACCCACGCCAACATAGTGGGGACTGGGACTGAGAGAATTGGGCCACAAGAAAAGGAGTGAGTTACCAGCAGAGATATATTTTTTGAGTTAATTCCCAACGCTGTACACAGTGTGAGGCTTTATAAATTAATTTGAGAGCATTCTTCCATTGGGAGGGAGCAAAGAAGGAATTCAAATCATCTTCCCAGCGTAAGGGTCCTAGTTTGAGAAAGGTCAATTTCTCTTTTAAGATGTTGTATATTAGATAAATACCCTTACTTTTGGGGGGGGGGGGGGGTTGGGAGATAGAAAAAAATTGTATTAGACGTTGGGGTAAATGGATTACCGGGGGAGGTGAAGCTAACAGAAGATGTTGAACTCAGAGATAATGGAAATAATCTGCATCTGTCAGCCCAATACGCATCCGTAGGGCGGCCACGGAAAGGGATAACCCGTGCGACATAATATCATTTATGACAATGATACCTTTCGATAACCAAGGCCTAAGAATTATATGTGGGATAAGAGAGTGTATTGTCAGAAGAGGTATGTGGAGTGGAGTGGCGTGTCAAAGAATCCCGAACCAGGGAATCTATACATTTCTCTCCAAGCAAGAAGAGAGGCTCTCATAGGGGGGAAAATTTATTTTAAAAAAAAAGGGTTTCCATATGTCAGCAATCAAGAGAGAACAGAGATCACGGGCCCGAAGGAGTGCTCTACAGCTAGCCAATACGAGGCAGATGAGGGTACGAACCAATGTTTCAGTTGGTCTAGGCAGGCAGCCAATAATCTTTGATGTCAATCATACCCATTCCGCCTGCATGTCTATGTTTCATTAGAAGGGCATGAGAGCATCTGGCTCTCTTGCCCTGCCAAACAAACTGTTTCAACGCATTTTGTAGAGAACTGGTGTATGTCGAAGGAACCGGAGAAGCCAAAGTTCTAAAGAGGTAGAGGATTTGGGGGAGAATAAGCATTTGTAAGAAGCAAGGCGGCCAGACCAGGATAGTTCAACCTTAGGCGGACTAGTTCTTGTGAGAGTTTTTTTTAGCTAAAATCTGGAAGTTAACGTGGGTAAGGTGTTTCGTGGAAGGGGTCAGGGTTATACCTAGATATGAGCCTCCATGAGAGGCCCATAAATACGGGAGGGATTTTTGCAGTAATTGCCTGTCTGAGTCCGGGGTGCCTAAGTCTAAAATCAATGATTTTGAATAACTGACCTTGTAGTATGAGATTTCACTAAACCTGGATAGGATGTGGTGGGCCTGGGGCAAAGAAGTCCAAGGGTTAGTAAGTAGGAGGATAATGTCATCAGAAGAGACTAATAGAATGGGCCTATTGGCCAATGTGGAAGCCTGCGATGTGGGAGTGTGAGTGAATGGCCTCTGCTAAGGGTTCTATCAAGAGTTTAAATATCGAGGGGGACAGAGGACACCCCTGGCGTGTGCCGTTCATGATATCAAATGGTCTAGAAAGGAGATTAGACGTGTATAACTGTGCGGTTGGGCACAAGTAGAGTGCTAGGATGGTTGACATTATGGTCCCTGGAAGCCAAACTTGGACAGCACTACCGTCATGTACCCCCAGTGGATCCGATCGAATGCCTTCTCCGTGTCAAGTGAGAGAAGCAGAGAAGGCATTCGATGGGTCTCCGCATAGTGTGGAAGATTATTTAAGCGTCTAGTCGCATCAGAAGCCTGCCTGCCTTTTGTAAAACCAGTTTGATCTGGCTTGAACAGATTCAGGAGGATATCGAACAAGCATCCTACCAACAGTTTAGCGTAAATGTTAACATCTGTATTGAGCAAAGAAATGGGTTGAAAGCTTGCGGGAGTGGTCGGGTCTTTACCCGCTTTAGGGATGGTTACTACATAGGCTCTCAGCATCTCTGGGGGAAAAGCCTGGGACATAGCATCATGGAAAACCAGGCTCAGATTTGGAGCCAATTGAGCTTTGAAACGTTTATAATATTCATTAGTGAACCCATCAGGTCCCGGAGACTTCCCGATAGGGAGGGAATCTATAACTGACAATTTCAACTTCAGTGAAGGGTGTCATTCAAAGTAGAGAGATGCCACTCAGATAAAGAGGGGATCTGAAGCGGAGCCAAGAATCACCAATAACCTGAGCATTAGGTTGGGGGGTGAGTGGATCATTTTTAAGATTATACAGAGTACTGTAATAATCTGCGAAGGAGTTGGCGATTTCCAGGGGAGTAGTGATTTACTGATTAGTGAGAGGGTGCAAGAGATGGGATATTTTAGAGGTAGCCCTGTATGACTTAAGTCTGTTAGCTAAGAGTCTCCCAGCTTGATTGCCATTGGAGTCGTGTCTAATTTTGCAGGTTCTTGATATCTTATCATACTGTTCAAACAGAAGCTCTCTCAATTCAAGTCTAAGGTTGTGAAGGATAGGAGGTACAGGTTGGGTCAAAGTGAGCCTTATTGTTCAGGATTGAGTTCAAATCGAAGGTTATAGTGCTTCTTGACTCTAGCGCAAAGCTGAATTATTACACCCCTCATATAAGCCTTAGGGGCATTCCAAATGAAGAAGTTGTCAGTAGAAGAGGCAGAGTTCGTTTTGAAATAGTCCCGGAGATGCTGAGAGAGCAGTGACACATTGGCAGGAACATTGATAATTTTAGAATTGCAAAGCCAAAAGGTGTATCGGATAACAGGGCTCCCTCTCCTCTATGTGCAGAGATATAACTGCATTGTCCGACCAGGTGATGTCAGAGATAGAGGAGAAGAAGGCCTGTTGAAGCAGCCATTTATCTGTCAAAACCATCAAAATGCAAGAATATGTGGCATTTGTAGAAGAGAAAAATGTGAAGTCCTTCTCAGCAGCATTCTAGCAGCGCCAAACATCAAACAGATCTTCAGAATGTAATAGTGAGTGGAGAGCAGGGGTCGATTTCTTCAAGTACTTGGATGAATCCATGGAAGGGTCCACTGTTAAATTAAAGTCTCCACAGAGGAGCAAACGGCCATACTTAATCTTGTCCACCTTCCGGAGGAGTTTTCAGAGGAATCTAAGTTGATGCTTGTTGGGGGCATAGAAATTCATCAGGGTGTAAGGCTGGTTGTTAATGTCACATAGTAGGACAATATACCTGCCCTGTGAATCCAGGATTGAGTCCTTGCAGACAAAGGAAAGAGCTCTTTATTGCCGTCAACACACCTTTTTTTGCAGGGGGCCAAAGCCCGAAAGATGTGAGAGAATGCTTTATGGGTACAACTAGGGGTATGAATAGCATGAAAATTAGTCTCTTGTATGCAGAGTATGTCAGCTTTGAGATTGGAGGCTTCCTTCCACATCGAGGATCTCTTCGCGGGGTGGTTTAGGCCTCTAACATATTTTAAGTCCCATTAAAAAAAAAAAAATCGAATGAGTGAAGATTTGTAGGTTCTGTTCAGAGCTGACTGGGAGGTGGACCACCTCAAGGTAAGGTAGTAATCAAAGATTTGAAAGTGGCAACGACAATTTTCAAATGAGTATCACCAACTGCAAGGCATGAGGAGTAGAGGAGTTGAAACTTGAGAAAAGGCATAATGGGGTAGGGAAGGTAAAAAAGGTTTGAAGAACTGAGTGCAACAAACTGCCGAACTAGACGGGTGAAGAAAGGTGTAGACATCTAAGGCTCAGCTGGGGAGTATTGGGGTAGGAGACCCCCGAGGAGTGCTTAGGACTCATGCTGACCTTGAGGAGGGTAAGACTTCCTGCGTGATACAACTTGCCAGTTGGAAGTAATCGGGCGGGGCCCAGGTAGCCCTGTAGAAGGAGGGTGTTCCTCAGGAATAATATCCCATCTTCTAAGCAGTTGGAGGCCACTTTCCAGAGATGAAATAGTAGAAGATTCCCCATTATGAGTAATGATTAAAGAGCACGGATAGCACCAATCATAAATGATTTTATGGTTCCGAAGAGCTTTAGTAACTGTCATTAAATTTATGCACCTCTGGAGGGTGTATTGTGAAACGTCAGGAAGAAACTGCAATGTGGGAAATTTCTCCAAAATATTTTTGGAAGAACGGAAAGCCTGCATAACCCTTTCCTTGACCTGGAAGAAGTGCACCCTTAGCTGCACATTCCTTGGGATGGATTGGGACAGATGGCTTGGCTTCGGTATCCTATGGGTCCTGTCAATAGTGAGGTCTGCCAGCGTCAGGTCAGGAGCAACAGAAAAAAATAAATCTTGTACATAATGAGCCAGTTGGGCCTGATGCACAGATTCAGGGATCCCGCGGATATTTATGTTATTTCTTCGGGATCTATCCTCAAAAAAAGCCATTTTCATTTTAAGCCACTGAACGTCTTCCGAGTAAGTGCTATTGGCATCTAGAAAGGAGTTGAAAGAGGTGGCATATTCTCCCAGTTTGTCTGCAATCTGCCCCACTCTGTCACCTAACGCACAGAGTTCCCCTTTAAAGTTGCGGATGTAGGAAAGCATGTCGGTTTGCAGGGATGCTCATAGGGATAATAGCATGTCCTTTAATGTGGAGTCGACACCGACTGTCTCGTAGTGGGGAAATTAGCTATGGGGTCAGGTCTGTCCGTAGTGGGGGAGGAATTAGAGTGAGATGTGCCTACCTCCATGCCCATATAAGTAAGATGGTCTTCATCCTCATCCATGTGGGGTCTGGACTTGACTGAGCTGTGAACAGAGGGTGAGGAGGTACCAGAGCTGGAGGATTCCCCTGGATTGCACTGGCCATTCCCCTCTGTGCTGTGCTGGCATGGCAGCGTGTCACGCTCCGTCGCAGCCTGTGATGAGGAACGGCGGCCGCCACCATCTCATCGGAGCCTCTGGGGAGGAGGAGGGAAAAACCCCTCCAATTTACTGGGTGCAGGGGCTTCTTTTTTCCCCCCATCGGGGCATTCCCAGGAGTCCCCGGTAAGTGAGGAGTGTAGGGACATCCGCAAGTCCTTGTGCGATGCGATCTCCCCAGCTGTGGAGCGGTCTCACTTAGTGGCCATCTTGCAGCGCAGTTGCCACACACTCATCGAGGAGTTTTTTGAATATAAAAAAAATAATCAAACAGCGTTTACAGTTTGTGGTTCTCAGATACAGCTTAGTTCCACTTTAAGAGTACATATGAGAACCTTGGTACAGCTATCAGCTTATAATAGATTACATCACTCCACCCCAGACCATCCTTTTATTATAAACACAATGGGTTTCATCTTTGAATTTTAAATACAGGGCATAGAAGACAAGATACTTACCAGTTTAACCTTCTCAAATATGACAGTCTCTGACTTTATTTCAGGAGCAGACTCCGATTTCTTCCACTTGCTTTCTCTCTCTTTCTGTTACAAAAAAAAAAAAAAATATATATTCTTGCTATACCAAATTCTTGCCCAAGTGTTTATCTCCGAGTATACTGGCTTTGAAGGTTTATAGTCACGTGATTGATAGCAATTAATAAGGAAAAACTAAAGAGACCCTGTCACCACAATGGACATGGTCGAATTGCATTTGTGCCATCTGGTAATGTGTCGTCTTATCTACTAATCTCATAGGATCAGAAGTGAAAGCAACCTAATAGTAATGCTGCTGTTGTATTTTAGGCCATTATTTTCCTATTCACTTTCATTGTTTTGGGATTTTTCTCACAGAAGGAGTACAAAATTAACAGTGAAGGGACAGGAGAGGAGTGACCGCAGGTGGCCTGGAAGTTATTTGTTTTGACACTCCAGGAAGTGTTTATTTTCAGAGATGAACAACACAGCTAAATCTGCTTAGCCTGAACAACTTGCTGGAGCAGCTGGGGTCCTGCAGATACTTTAAGAACTGCATATATATTGTCAATAAAATTCTTTGAAAACTTAAAAAAAAAAAAGACTGCATATATGTAATTGGTTGTAGCTAATCCAGTGATAGGGTTTCTTTAAAATCATCAGAAATTACAGTCAATACATTGACAACATAACGTTCTTTTATTTCCTTTAACTGTTCTTTTTATCAATGTTTATATTTATCAAATAATCCTCCATCTGCATTTATCTGAATGGAGGAGGTGCTAAGGAGAGCAACCTGTGAGTCTGTACTACAGCCAGAACTACAAGTTTCAGAGTTGGACATTCAGAGCAGACAGGAGACTGTGGGCTAAATATAATTAAAAACGTTGCAACAGCCAGAGATGTGGCATACTTCATTAGAAGTAATTTATTTTTACTGTGCAAAATGTACAAAATATTTTTGGGCATACTTCAGCTTTAAAGGAAAACTGTTAGAATAAAAATATACACTCAAATTTGTTTACTCTCTGAGGCGGTCACTTCTATCCCTGCTAACAAGTCATTGACCATGAATAACATGTAGCCAGGTGAAACATGTAGGACACCTTTAGTGCACAAATATGTCAGAAACAGCAGCTTCTCTGTTTCTACCCTGACAGGTTCCTCTTAAATAAAAAGTGATGTTAGAACACCAAAGATCCAGCTAATGAAGTGAACACATTTCTAGATACAGTCAAGTCCACTCAGAGTGTCATGTCATGGGCTGTTAATTAGCAATCAACTCTCATGTAATTAAACAATATTTATTATTAATACACTTTATAAAACATACATCTATTACATACTTGTAACATCCAAAATGATGTCCAGTCAAGGCTCCAGGATGCAACCCAGGCTGCCCATGTTAAACTGTAACTCTGGTATAAGCAAAGATTCTAAATACAAGAGTCATGTGCATTCTTCTTTGAATCTTGGTGTATTTTGTGCATTTCTTCCAAATCTGTGCAGTAATTAAAGTGGAGTTCCAGCTGTTTTTGTGTTTATTAAAAGTCAGCAGCTACAAAAACTGTAGCTGCTGACTTTTAAAAAAAAGAAACCACACTCACCTGTCCCAGGGTCCAGCGATGTGCTCACCTGCACCATCCTCTCTCCTCCTCCTCTCCCCAGCACCGGATCTCAACTGTGAGCACCAGACTAACAGCTTCACAACCAGGTACACACTGCACATGCATGAGTTGCGCTGTGCATCCCGATTGGTCCGGCAGTCTTCTGGAACCTGTGAAGTTTCCCAGGAGACTGCGGGAGGAAGGAGGGAGGCTGAACTTCCATCTCACTTTGCCGAGGCAAACTGAGCTGGAAGTGTCAAATCCAGGTACCTGCTCCCCCCTCCCCCCAAAAGGTGCCAAATATGACAGTGGAGGGGGGAGGAGGCAAACAAGCAGAGCTTCCACTTCTGGGTGGAACTCCACTTTAAGTGTGAAACTTTGCCTTTGTGTAGGAAATTCTTGTAATAAAGATCTGTCACTGCTGCTCTCTCTTTGTACATAGTCTCGTCTTCCCCCTCTTCTGTACCTGCTGGACCCCACTTCCACAGCTCTGCACAGGCTATGTACAATACAGTGATTAAGTTACATTTTCACAAGGTAAAATTAGGGTTTGCAAAGCCTTTTGGCGAATGTATATCCTTTGTAGTTAAGGAATATAGCATATAAATTTATTTTTTTTGTGGCCGGAGTTCAGCTTTAACTTAGGCAGCGTGTGGCACTGGTGGGTTCTACTGTAGTATATAATTCATATTGTATTGCGCTCCCAGTGAGAAAATCTGTGATATTAATAACTCTATTTACCCTTGGTAAACAAATATATAATCAGGGGATTTTACAAAAAATATATACAGAATAAAGAATATATATATTATTAAGAAATTATATATATATAATCCACTGATGAAAATATAAATGTGGAAATAATATCCCCAGAAACAATAAGTGATAAAATAATGTGTACTAAAATATAAATATAAATAAATCAATATGCATCATGATTGGTGAATAATCAAATACAAATAACTTAAAATATATATATGTACTGCAAATTAATTTGTGATATTAATGTCCTTTAAATACAGTGACTTTGTGCTTGATTAAATCTTGATTTGGTGACTTATTGTGAATCCGTGACTCTCTTTGAATCCTTAATTAGTGAAGATGTATGCTCACCTCCTTATTAGCCTGCAATTAGGCTATACACACTTGTGGTTCACCTCCTATGGAACCTGCTTAGATGGAATTCCTCCTTTACAGATTGTAAAAACGTGGATATCCGTTATCCTCAATTAGCCCATATGCGTTTTTCCTGATGAAGCCACGTGACCAGTGGCGTAACGCGTAGGGGTGTGGCTGCGGTGTCACTCGGAGAGAGCCGGAGTGTTTTACAGACGGCGAGTGCATGGCTAGACGGCTGGCGGATTACTTGAGCTGAGCAATTCATCCTATACCGCATAACATTTATGTGAGTGTACCTGTTGGAGAGCAATAAAGCAAAACCTTTTTATAAGGATAAAACACTATGTTTGGCAATTTGTCCCCACATATGGAAAAACGCATATGGGCTAATTGAGGATAACGGATATCCACGTTTTTACAATCTGTAAAGGAGGAATTCCATCTAAGCAGGTTCCATAGGAGGTGAACCACAAGTGTGTATAGCCTAATTGCAGGCTAATAAGGAGGTGAGCATACATCTTCACTAATTAAGGATTCAAAGAGAGTCACGGATTCACAATAAGTCACCAAATCAAGATTTAATCAAGCACAAAGTCACTGTATTTAAAGGACATTAATATCACAAATTAATTTGCAGTACATATATATATTTTAAGTTATTTGTATTGTTTGATTATTCACCAATCATGATGCATATTGATTTATTTATATTTATATTTTAGTACACATTATTTTATCACTTATTGTTTCTGGGGATATTATTTCCACATTTATATTTTCATCAGTGGATTATATATATATAATTTCTTAATAATATATATATTCTTTATTCTGTATATATTTTTTGTAAAATCCCCTGATTATATATTTGTTTACCAAGGGTAAATAGAGTTATTAATATCACAGATTTTCTCACTGGGAGCGCAATACAATATGAATTATTAACTTTATGGACACAGAGGTAGTAGTGTGTTGAGTGTTAGCGATCCTATTTATATTTGGGACAGTGTGTGTCCATTTTTTTTTTTTTTGATTTTTTTGATGATTTTGGGAGGTTAATATTGGGTGGATATAAATTGGCTCGTAAGTTACACAGATTTCTACTGTAGTATACTTGTTACCCTCAAGCATAAAAATGTAAGCAGACTTCATCAGCATACTGTGCATGTTCTGAATATGGCAAATGGAACATTTAAAACTATATTTAAGTATACCTATTCAGCTTGTTGCTAAAAACTTCCTGGTCCTCCATTTGAAAGCAGTCAACAGCATACAGCTTTTGCAGCTACTCTGTAGCCCCATTACCACTATAGGAGCTATACATACAATATTATGCTTACCAACATCACCGACTAAATAACTAGTAAGCTTCAGACTACACTGTGCAAGCTTTACATCAATACTCACTCTAAATGCATTTATGTCTATACTGCGATCCATGTATTTCTTCTTTTCATACTTCTCTCTAATAAAGGTCTCCACTGCTCTGTAGATTGCATGTTAAGGATAGATACAGAGGTGCAGAGCATACAGCAATAGCCAATAAAAGTGTGCCTATATGGAAATAAAATGGATTAGGTGTACAAGATCCCTGTAATGTATGTATAAAACTGAACACATCGAAAATCCTGCAGTGAAGAACCTTGCTAATGAAATTAAAACAAACCATTCTCCAAGAGGACATTCCTGAGTGCAGTATAGAGCTCGACGTGTGCTTTGGAGAAATGGTCTAACCCAGTGGTCGGCAAGCCGCGGCTCTTCTGTGTGCCGGGCGCCCGCTCCCCTCCCTCCTCTCAGGCGGCCGCCCCAAAAGTCAGGACTCTGCAGCTAGCCCAGCAATGGGCAAACTACGGCCCGCATACGGCCCGGCGGACCTTTTAATCCGGCCCGCGGAGCGTGGCAAACATTGGCTGTCAGGATGTAGGCGGGG
Organism: Staurois parvus; assembly: GCF_062004578.1. Lineage (NCBI taxonomy): Eukaryota > Metazoa > Chordata > Amphibia > Anura > Ranidae > Staurois > Staurois parvus. The sequence continues at coordinate 5,909,482 of NW_028317941.1, forward strand.
CAGCGTGACGAACTCCTCTCCTCTCACAGTCCGCCCTGAAGACCGGAACGGCGCGGGAACACGGCGAGAGGAACGCGCGGAGCAAAGGTAAGTGAATTGACACAATATGGGGGATGAATTACTATAGGGGGGATGAATTACTATGGGGGATGAATTACTATGGGGGATGAATTACTATATGGGGGATGAATTACTATGGGGGATGCATTTTCAGTTTTAAAAATGTGGCTCTCAAAATAAATTTCAATCATGGTTTTAGCGAGATTTGGCTCAGTTGAAAAAAAAAGGTTGCCCACCACTGGTCTAACCTGCTGGTTTATATACTGGCATTTCCTTCACAGTGGTCATTGCTATTATTTTCCATGTTGGCCTTATGCATATTTATTTATTTACTTATTTCAAGTACTTATATAGCGCTGTCAATTTACGCAGCGCTTTATATACATATATTGTACATTCACATCAGTCATTAACCCTCAAGGGGCGTACATTCTAAGGTCCCTAACTGACATTCATACATACACATACTAGGGCCAATTTAGACAGGATCCAATTCACCTACCAGCATGTCTTTGGAGTGTGGAAGAAAACCGGGTACCTAGAGGAAACCCATGCAAGCACAGGGAGAACATGCAAACTCCAGGCAGGTGGTGCTGTGGTTGGGAATCGAACCATTGACCCTAGTACTGTCAGGCAAAAGTGCTAACCATTAAGCCACTGTGCTGGGCAAAACATTTGTATGTTTAACTCCTCTGGGAGCTGCCTACTGGCAGCAGCTTTTTGGCCGTTTACTAGGGATACACCGAAAGTTCGGTGGCTGAAACGTTTCGGCTGAAAATACCATTTCTCCCATCGGCCGATGAAAAAACACTGATACAGGTGCTTAAAAACCCCACCCCTTGCCACCGCCCGCCCGCCGCTGCTGCCCCTCGCTATTTCTCAGCCTTACCTGAGAAACCATCAAACGATCCCAGCGCTGGGCATAGAGATAAGTGAAGGAAAGATGGCCTCCACTCATGTCTATGCCCTTGGAGGACCGGAGCGATGTCACTTTTTTTTTTTTTAAGCACTAGATCAATGCTTTTTTGATCCAATGTTTTACATTGCAGAGGAGAGATGTGGGGTCTTATTGACCCCATATCTCTCCATAAAGAGGACCTGTCACTAATTATTTCTATCACAAGGGATGCATGCATTCCTTGTCATAAGAATAAAAGTGATTAAAATTTTTTTTAAAGGGACAGTGCAAAACAAAAAAAACACATTAAATGTTTTAAAAAAAAGTTTAAAGTGCCCCCTCCCCCCACGTAGTGGTGAAAGCATACGTAGGCCATGCCCACATATGAAAACTGTTCAAACCATACGTGTGAGGTATCTCCACGAACGTCAGAGCAAGAGCAATAATTCTCGCACTAGACCTCCTCTGTAACTTAACTAACCTGTAGAAATTTTTAAAGCATCGCCCATGGAGAATTTTAAGTACCGAAGTTTCAGGCCATTCCACGAGCGTGCGCAATTTTAAAGCATGACATGTTGCGTATCTATTTACCCACCGTAAACATCCTATTTCATATGTTACAAAACAATTGGGGTATATATTGTGTTTTTTTAATAAAAAAAAAGTGTATTTTTTTCCAAAAAATATATATTCATTTTTAAAAACTGCGCATTTTGGTTTTCTGCCAAGTGCATTTTGAATTTTCGTTTTCGGCACCAGAATTTTCATTTCGGTGCACCACTACCGTTTACACGTCTTCACCCACATCGTTTGGGCATTAATTCATTTCATTAGTCAGAATTAAAAAATTAATTCTGGCCACTGAAATAAATTAAAGCTAAAACGTATCTAGCGTTTAGGCGTGTTTACACGCGTTTAAGCCTGTGAAGCATATTTTTTTGTTGCCAAAACGCCACTGCTCCAGTAATGGGTTTTAATTTTTTTTTTCCTGACACTAAACTCTCCTGGCACAAAACATAGTTGATAGTTTATGATATACACCAAGGGAAGAAGAAAAAAAAAAAAAAAAGGAGAAAAATAGGATTGCACCTAGGCCAGCTGAGAACAGTCAGCAGAACTGCTAATGGATCTCTTCTGTTCAGGCAGTCCGAGTGCAAAGTACAGCCTTTCATTGACATGTATGGATGTGCACTGTTGTACCCACTATACACTGGTGCTATCATAAACACAAGTACAGCATACAGGAATATGCAAAAAGTAGAAGATTTTCTATTGTCAGCAAGACAAAAACTAAAAGGAGAATCTAAAACTTTGGAATTGTCACAAGAGCGGCACATGAATGTAAAACCAACTAAAGCAAGTTTAATTATAAATACACTTTAATTGCTCACCTTTTGTAAAAACTTGACATACAGCTTGCACAACAATTTAGCAATCCTGTAAATGCTGCCTGCAAAGTGTACTAGTGGCTGCAAAACATGAGGGAGGAAGAGAGTCATCCCTACTATGGACTGGGTGGCCAGTTACCTTATCACCTAGGAGTTCTAATTAGACAGCACCAAGGCCATCACTACCTCAAGTGGTGGGAGTGCTGCAATCAGATACAAAGTTACCAGCTGACAGCTATACAGATTTAGCAAGCCACTTTTCTACACACTGGATTATCTACGGTATCTTTTCTCATCCACTGAGTATTATGAGTGCTAAGACTTGCTGCCACAATTGGCCTAATTGGTATACATTTTTAAATGTAAGCTGATGAATCTTAGTACTGATGTCACAGAAGTAGCATGCTCCATCACCTCATCTAATCATCAAGGTCTGTTTAGCTTCTAAAACAAAGGATACTGGTCTGTCTGCGGCCGGATAAAGTTTTCAGGTAAAAATGCTTCATACAGTCTTTTTGCTTTTCCATTTCCCATCTCTTCCATACACTGGGGAAAAAAAAAAAAAAAAAAAAAAAAAAAAAAGGGAAGAAGGATGATCAGAATAAATAAGTTATCATATGCACTCTATTTCCTCTCATAAATCATTTTACTGTTAGATATTCTCATACTTGTATTTGTTCTTGTGTCCACTGATCCAAGTTGACAGACTTCACCCGGGATATGTGGACACCCAGGTTCCTGTGGACACCAGCACAGCGAATACACATAAATACCCCAATATTCCAAGAGGCCCATCTTGGTCCTAAAAAGGCAACAAAAATTACAATTACAGAAACAGACAGAATGCTACATCAAGTAGCAGCGGAAAACCAACAATTTTTTTTTTTTGTGATCTGTGGCTGTTCTATGGAAAAAAAATCCCCTTTGCTGACCTATCCTACATTTGAAACATTGCTTAACATGGAGAGGAAGTGAGGCAACTTGTGACCACACTATTGACAGATGCAAACAAACGGAAACCAGAGAGGAAGAGTGCACCAAGATGATCATGCTGCATCAGTAAAAGGAACATTGCTTTTTATCACATTGCAAAGCAATCTAGGTATAGCTTGAACAACAGGAAAGGGACAATATTCCAAAAGGTTGTGCAGGATGTCCTCTATTTTTACCGTTAACTTATTATTGAGAAGGTTATTGTATATCAGTTATCACAAGCATGAAGGGCACTACAAAAGGAAAAGCACCATATAACTTTTTGCTACAGCCTCAAAATAAGAACTCAGCACTCAGCAAAAAAGCCCTCAACCTTGTAAAACAGTCCATTCAATTTAAAGTGGTTGTACAGGCTCAAGGTTTTGTACCTTCATGCATTCTATGCATGAAAGTAAAAAAAAAAACAAGAACAAAAAAAAAACCAACCTTCTTTGTGCAGCATCCCCCCCCAATACTCACCTAAGCCCCTTTCCATCCAGCCATGTACATTGGAGTCTTGGCTATCCCAAGACTCCCTCTTCAGACTGGCTGAGACAGAAGTGGAAGCTATTGGCTCCCAGTGCTGTCAATCACAGCCAGCGAGCCAATGAGAAAAGAAAGGGGGTGGGACCGAGCTGTGGCTCTGTGTGTGAATGGACACACGGAGCAGCGGGTGCACCCATAGCAAGCTGCTTGCTGTGGGGGCACTGGACAGGAGGGAAGGGCCAGGAGCGCTGGCGGGGGACCCGAGCAGAATCCGGGCTGCTCTGTGCAAAACCACTGCACACAGCAGGTAAGTATACTTATGTTTGTTATTTTTTCTTAAAAAAAAATAAGTCTTTAGAATCACTTTAAAATGGAAATGAAAGACAAAACATTTGTGTATACATATAAATAGGTGTACCCCCTTTTATGCAAGTGATCACCATTCCCTCTGTTTTTAGCTGCATAAGGAGCTAGGAGGAGGAGAAACAGCAGCACACTAGTGGTCTTAGTGAATAGTTGTGCAGAGGGGGGCATATCAGCACAAGTCTGATCATTGGAGCAGAGTAGGCAGAGTTCCAGACAGCCAGAAAATGGACCGTGTTGTGCTTTCGTGCCAAGTATGGTCAGTCTTTAAGGAAAGCAGAGGGATTGGCAGGGACACCAGGTATTTCACACAAAGGAAGAAATACAACAAGAGCTGGATACTTTTTCATACAAGTACATGGTACAGCAGACATATCAGGAAAATGAAATGTTGGGTTTACATATTCTTTAAATAAATAAGCATATCTGGTAAAGGTCAGCTACACTGGCACTTTTACACTCATACACAGAGACATTCGTTTTATTAATAATATGCAGATACAAACTGTGGTTAAGTGGAACTGAACTCACAAAGTGAAGATCTGCTGTTATAGGGAACATACAGAAGTGTTAATGGTGCCTGAGCAGTAATCAGTACATTTTATCCGGATTTAAATCTACAAAAATAGCACAGTACTTCTTGGTACTTGAGGGTGTCCAGAGACTCCTGTGCACACAGTCCCACAATATAACACAGTCCCATAACTGCATACATAAAAAGTGTCAATCTAATGCACTGCTGCCTCTGACTGTTAGTCTCAGGAGATCTGGAGTGAGATTTGGTAATATCATTACTTCGCTACTTACTGTTCTGGTCTGCTAGAGACTGACCTGAGGATGCAAAACTCATTAGCATGTAAAGTCAGTAATAGAGACTGCAGGGAAACCACCAACAATACTGGTGACTAGCCTTTTACCATCTTCCAGCCTTTTGGGCACAGCTTCCTCTTTAACCACTTCCCATCTGGCTGATTATGTACATGAGCAGTGCAGGAGCGGGTTGGCGTTCATAAATGGCGCCCGCGTTTTCAGGCTGTGCGTGCTCCCTGGGAGCGAGCGGCACCGCGATCCAGTGCCTGCTGTGTCTGGAGGACACAGAGGAACACCGATCGCTGTAAGGGACCTCTGTGTGAGGTCCCGATCATGTGATCACTGATTGGCCAATCAGTGATCACATGAAAAGGAGTAAGTAAGATGTCACTTCTGACATCATTGCTTACTATGTGTGAAATCTGTGAATGGTCACAGAGATCAAATGGTACAAGGCTATTCACAGCATCCTTGTACCATGTGACAAGCTGTGACCAATCACAGCTCTCACAGTATTTCTCAATGGTTGCAAGAATGCAGCCAGAGAGAAGGAGAAATTATTGCTTTTACAGCCTCTATGGGAGTAAAAGCAATCAGTGTAAAAAAAATAAATAAATCTTCATCATCCCCCACAAGTAGTGGAGTGACACTGTACTGCTAGGGTGACAGACTTTAAAAAAAAAAAAAAAACAAATATAAAAAAATTAAAATGTAAAACATTTTTTTAAAAAAATATAATTTTTGGTTATAAACTAACTTGGGTTATTTTTTTTTTTTTTACTAAAAAAATAACCAAATACATTTTGGCCAAGATTCACGAAGAAAGATTATTTGTAAAATTTTTTAAGAAAGGACCTTTTCAAAAAAAATCCCAGTGGTGAATAAATACCACCAAAATAAAGTTTTATTTGTCTCAAAAAAATGCTAAGACATTCATATGGGTACAATATTGCATGACCACGCAATTGTCATTCAAAGTGTGATAGCACTGAAAGCTGAAAATTGGCCTGGATAAGAAGGGGGTAAAAGTGTCCAGACTTGAAGTGGTTAAAACAGTCACCATCGACATAAATGTACAATCGTAATGTTTTTCACAAGCTCATGCATGAAAAAAATAAAAGCAGTGGGAGCTCTTCAATAGAAACAGAATGAAGACTTGTCTGTACAGAAACCTAAAGTAACTTATACAATGTGTTGCTCCGATACTACTAAATGAAAAACAATATCAGATGGCAGTTAGAAAAGTTCAATTCTACAGCCAAAGAAGGCTGCTTCCAATTTGGCAAAAATGGATCTCCGAAAATTCAATTTGGCCAAGTCATGATTCACTGTTCTGAGTCAATGAAAGAATAAATCTGTACCAATACAGCATAATGACGTCAAGATAATTAGCAAAACTTGTAAATGAACACTGTTAATCCAGTAGCTCTAAATAACTCACAGTATTGCTTAGAAATAACACGGCAAATTGGTTTCAAGATACTTTGCGAGAGTCAGCTACTGAGATAGGTTTCAGTCATTTTGCACCTACTGTACTAATCCGATAGTCAATTGTGAAATATACCAACTCAACTAGCAAATAGATCATCCTGTTGATCAATATGCCAGCTCAGACTTTACCTCTAGGGTGAGAGTTTCTTTAAAATATATGAACTCTGGGTTTTTACATCAAGTCAATTACTACAGTGGGCTCCCTCCAGGCATCCCTGCCCTTAATTTGTCCACTGCTCTAAATTCCCCAATTTGGACAGAGAAGACATCCCCGCAGAGAGAAAACTGTGGATTATTGCTAGTGGCTACACTAGCACATGTAAAATACGTCAGGCTGGTTGTAGCCAAATTGATCGATCAATCAGCCTGCCCATATGTGGCTTCAATCTCGTCCGGTTCCTGCTGAACCAACCGACACTTGACCTGTCCATGGCTATCCTTGTGGCAAGATTTCCCCCGTCTCCCCATTAACTTGTTTTCAGAAAGATTCTTAGCAATATTACTTCATCACACTGAAGCCCCCCACTCCATTTACTATAGAGAAATTTACCAGTGAAAAAGGACATCACCTCTCTGCTTTGTATTAGATGAAGAATAGGACAGTGAATCTCTCACAACTGGAATCTGGCTAGAATGTAATGCAACTTACTAAAAGCATATTTATAAAAATTTGTACATTTTACTGAAAAGTCATTTTTGATGCCACTTTTTCACCCAACTTCCAAAATTTTTGTACATATTTTGATATTCTCCTAGTAGCTATTCGTATGTGCCAATACACCTGTTCTTTTTACTAAAAAAAAAAAAAAAGAATAAAAACACAAAGGGTTTGAGCCTCAGCCAGATTATATGTCTATCCTACTGAAATCCCCACAATGGGCAACAGCCAGTAAACAAATTTCCATTATTCTCATGCTTGCTATTCCCAAATTTATCCAAAACAAAAAAACAAACAATGTTTTGGTTGGAATTGGGTATTAAACCACAGGGAAATATTTTATCAGACAACTTTAGTACCACATGGAACAAATAAAAATGGATTGATTAACTAAGGCCTTATCTGTACATAGATCCACAGAAGAAAAACTGCCCGATTGACGCTGTCTACAAGTTCCCCTACGTTGAGCTTGACTGCCCTTGAATAAATATGCAGTATACAATTCAAAGAAAGGCTGCCTAAGGCTGGCCATACAATATCCAATTTTCTGTCCATTTTCTGTCCAATTGCCTTTAGATTTACCTTCAACTATGTAGTGCAAGAGCCTGCCTAATTGGATACAATTGAAAGTGTTGTTAGGTTTGACCTCCTATTATATGGTTTTTGGTAAATCTAAAGCAAAAATCTGAAGAAAATTGTATAATGTATGGCCAGCATAAGTCAGAGTCTAATCACAAAACTATTTTTAAACTGGTTACCTTTCATCTTCAATAAACTGTAAATTAAGAAAAATTCTTATATCTCGAACCAGTGGAACACATGACCTTCAGCTTTTGTGATGGTGCTTAGTGTTACTAAACCCACAACAGTAAAAAATGATATTTACTAAAATATTTTCACTTGCACATGTTCTGTGTGCTGTGGGTGACGAGATATAGTGAATGCAGGGTCCTGGGTTTAGTAACACTTTAAGGCTCTTTCAACAGATGCTGACGACTGTCTTAACATGCCACATGGATGTTATCCTCAAAGTTTGATGTCACAGAGTTTACATAATTAATATGCCCTGGCTGAAATTGCTGAGATGTCTGGTTCCTATACTTAAAGCGGAGTTCCAGTCACACTGTAAAAAAAATAAAAGTCAGCAGCTATAAAAACTGTAGCTGCTGACTTTTAAAAAACAGCCACTCACCTGTCCCTTGATCCCACGAGGTCCTTGCCTGCAGCTCACTTCACCAGCCGTAGGGTGTTCCTGGCACCAGCATATTCAGTGTGGGCACCCGGCTGTGACAGCTTGCGGCTTCACAGCCGTGTGCCTACTGCGCATGTAGTGCTGTGCTTTCTAAATGATCCCGTGTCCCAGAAGACTACGAGGAGGGAGGACAACTCTCGTTTCCCATCACCTTCTGATCATTGGCTGAAATCAGCTGCTAAACATGTGCTGTGTCCAATCACAAGGGGTCGGCAGGGGGCACAAGTGCCTCAAACCGGAAGAAGAGTTGCAACGTACCAGTACGTCGCCCCTGCTGCAGCTGCCGCCTCCATGAAGTTCATAACTGTGAGCGGGCGGCAAGCGCTTGAAATCCAGTAATACGCCGCCATGCTCTGCTCTGCACATGCTCAGTTACTCTCTATCAGCACAGTGCCAAAACTGTAGAGGCAGATCTGCTAACAGTCTAAATATTTACTGCTGTTCATGGGCTCTGAGCTTCTGCAAAATGGAAGCCTCTGACAAGAAGCTGGAGGCAATTTACAGCACACACTAATTTTGGTAGTATAATTATTTATGCAGAATGTAGATTTCTTGCTAAAGAACATTTTTTATCAAGTTGTTATGGGTAAACTTCTGCTTTAAGCAAGCCTTTCAATGGCAGACCTCTAAACACATTTGAAAATGGTACAATATCCCTTACAATGGTGCTAGCCAACAAATCAATTTTTAGAAACCTTAATAAATGTGAAAATGAAGGAGCATAGGGGCACCTTTGGACTGCAGCATTGTTAATCTGGGGGGGAAGGGACTGTTAGATGTACTAGCAGCTTTAGATCCACCAACAAATTGAAGCCAAATTCCAGATCACACTTTATAAGTAGTTAGGTATTTTATTGTCCTTTTGGGAAAAAGGTTGTAAATAAAATGTGGATCATTGTAAGCACACATGCCAGTGGTAAATGGTTTGTCTCATCACTCCAACTGCTACATCTGCAGAAGAGCTTGTTCTTTTGAAAAACAGAGACTTACTAGCCAGATCACTATGTATAAAATATAGGAAAAAGCAAAAAAAAAAAAAAGAAAGCTAATCCAGCCATCACACCTAAGAACTGGTAATCTGCAAAATAATAAACGTTTGCTTTTGGGTTTAATACAGCTTTAAAGCTGAACTTAAGGCAATTAATTTTCTTCCCATGCAATGGGGCTGTGTCTGCATTGCACGGGTTAACTGTTGTGTTTTATAGGGGAGAGGAAAGAAGAGATACTTGCCTAATCCTCTGATCCTCTCAGCATAGGTCCTGCACCCCGAGCTCCAGCAGTCTTGAATAGTGGACTGTTCCTGACATCATCACATACAGCACAGACTCCATAGACCAAGAACAGTCCACTGTTGGACCTTGGCGGAGCGCGGTTTTCAGAAGGATCAAAGGATCAAGAGAGTATAAGCTGTCTGCTCTCCCCTAGACAAAAAGAGCAGTTGACCCGTGCAATACTGGCACAGCCCCGCTGCATGGAAAAAAAATTGCCCAGAGTTCAGTTTTACATATGTTCTAAAAAAAGAATAAATACAAGGTTGCAAATGCCACAATATTTCAGTGTAACTGTTTCACGGCACAAAAAAAATGTCCTTGCAAAGGGATCACCACCTTTAACCATGTAAATTATTCAGAGCATTGCATGTGTTCTGGACTCCAGATAAAATGTGCTTCAACTGTATCTTCCCCCACTGCTATCAGAAAGGCCCACTCCCAGATGGGATGGACCTCAAATTATAAGGGTCAGATGCACATTTTCACCAATATTTCCAAATTTCTCATAGGAAAAAAAACCCCATCCAGATAGGAATACAGATTTCTTAAAAGATCTAGTTACGATAATTCCAGCACCACCTCCATAGTTGTGTTGTAGTGCTGTGGATAATTTACCTAGTTATGGCCTTGTTTGCACTTTGCTGCTGGGGGGCAGTAAAGGTATACAGCTGAGCTGCATTTTTACTGCCACCCCCTCCCAAATGCTCCTCCTTAAGCTGCAAAGGCAGCAAATGGGGGTATAGATACATTATATTGCCAAAAGTATTGGGACACCCCTCCAAATCAATGGTTAAGTGTCTGCCTGTATTTCTCAACAATGACAACACCATTGATCCTGACCGAATCTCCAGCTCCATTTGCAGAAATGCAGTCTGAAACTTGCAAAGAACCTCCACCATGCTTTATTGTTGCCTGCAGACATTCATTATTGTACACCTCTCCAGCCCTTTTGTGAACAAACTGCCTCCTGCTAGAGCCAAATATTTCACAATTTGACATATCAGTCCAGAAAACCTGCTGCCATTTTTCTGCACCCCAGTTCCTATGTTTCTGTGTATAGTTGAGTCACTTAGCCTGGTTTCTACATCAGACGTATGGTAAGATGTTTGGAACAACCTACCTGCCGAATTCCTTCAAAAACTGTGAGCAAAAGCACTGTGTGTACCTAGAATAATTGATGTTGGTTTGAAGCCAAAAGGTAGTCATACCAAATTTTGATTTGATTTAGATTTTCTTCTGTTTGCTCCCTTTCCATTTTGTACATTGATAAAAAATAAACTATTAAAATACTTATATACACTATATTGCCAAAAGCATTGGGACACCCCTCCAAATCATTGGATTCAGGTGTTCCAATCACCTCTGTGGCCACAGGTGTATAAAATCAAGCACGTAGGCATGCAGACTGCTTCTACAAACATTTGTGAAAGAATGGGTTGCTCTCAGGAGCTCAATGAATTCAAGCATGATACTGTAATAGGTTGTCACCTGTGCAATAAGTCCATCCGTGACATTTCCTTGTTACTAAATATTACACAGCCAACTGTTAGTGGTTTTATAACAAAGTGGAAGCAACTGGGAACAGCAGAAATTCAGCCACAAAAAATGACAGAACGGGGTCAGCGCATGAAGTGCACAGTGCGCAGAAGTTGCCAACTGTCTAAAGAATAGCTAAAGACCTCCAAACTTCGTGTGGCCTTCAGATTAGCACAACAGTGCGTAGAGAGCTTCATAGAATGGGTTTCCATGGCCAAGCAGCTGCATCCAAGCCTTACAGCACCAAGTGCAATGCAAAGCATCATATGCAGTGGTGTAAAGCACGCCGCCACTGGGCTCTACAGCAGTGTTCTCTGGAGTGACCAATCACACCCCTCTGTCTGGCAATCCAATAAACATAGTGAACCAAATGCAATATCTCCTGTGCTCCGGGACCCAGGCCGGTGGTAAGTAGATGGAATCAAACTCCAAAAAGGAAGGGACCACCGGAATAGACAAGGTCGTGCAGCTCCACATCAAGGCTGGGGAAGCCCAATCAAAACTGTGAAGGAGAACAACAAAAGAGAAGCGCACCAACCTTGCGCATTACCTCAGTAACCAAAAATTTATTGAATAAAAGAATGGTACTCACAAACAGCGAATAAAAACAAGCATGTAAGTCCTCAAGGGGACTTTAAAGGCAAGATGCCAATGCGAATCCCGTCATGGAGGAAGCCACTCAGTACAGCTGACGCGTTTCGAAGGACGTGCCTTAGCTCTGAGGAAGAAGGCACGTCCTTCGAAACGCGTCAGCTGTACTGAGTGGCTTCCTCCATGACGGGATTCGCATTGGCATCTTGCCTTTAAAGTCCCCTTGAGGACTTACATGCTTGTTTTTATTCGCTGTTTGTGAGTACCATTCTTTTATTCAATAAATTTTTGGTTACTGAGGTAATGCGCAAGGTTGGTGCGCTTCTCTTTTGTTGTTCTCCTTCACAATCCAATAAACATGTCTGGGTTTGGCGGTTGCCAGGAGAACAGTACTTGCCTGACTGCATTGTGCAAAGTGTAAATTTTGGTGGAGGGGGGATTATGGTGTGGGTTTGTTTTTCAGGGGTTAGGCTTGGCACCTTAGTTCCAGTGAAGGGAACTACTAAGGCTTCAGCATACCAAGACATTTTGGACAATTTCATGCTCCCAGCTTTGTGGGAACAGTTTGGGGATGGTCCAACATGACTGCACACCAGTGTACAAAGCAAGGTCCATAAAGACATGGATGAACGAGTTTGGAGTGGATGAACGAGTTTGGAGTGGAAGAACTTGACTGGCCTGCACAGAGTCCTGACCTCAACCCGATAGAACACCTTTGGGATGAATTAGAGTGGAGACTGCGAGCCAGGACTTCTCCAGGGGTTATCCTATGGGTACAGTTCACACCATTACAGTGCAGTGGAAAAGAAAAAGGTAAGCAATCTGTATTTTTGCACCACAGCACACATAAAAGTCTTAAAAAAAAGAAAAAGCAGGGTGTGACCTCAGGGGAAGTGCAAGCAAACGCAAAAGAAAAATGCACCACAAGCAAATGTGCATTAAAATTTGCAAACGCATGTCAACGCACAATTTCTGGTGTGAAGGGGCCTAACGGCATTGGGACCGTTTCAGAGGATACTTTCTGTGTGGTGAATAAAACACATTTATATAGAAAGATTATGAAATTTGCAACATTGTATTGTTTTAGAAAATACTTGAACTTTAGCGCTGGCTGTGTATGTGGATAAAATATTTCCTTTCCTTTGTAAGCAGATCAAGCAATTACATATTTCAAGCATACAGATCTATATGTGTCTAAAGTGGTAGCATTATTTTACACACTTTAGGTTTACTGCCTATGCCATATACAAACTGACATGTAAACTCTTGACATTGCAAGAAAGGATCAGGTAGTGCTAAATGGCTCTTCACCTCTTGAAGTGAAAAACAATGTGGCACGATAGTCGACAAAGCAATTGTGTACAATTTTCTACATAATAGTACACACAGAGTCATCTTATTTACTAACATTCACTTTATGGGAAGTATGGGCAGACAACCGTACTGAGGGTCTGCAGAAGCCTGGTGTTGCACCCGTGATCTGCTGATCGTGGGTGGAATGCTCTGCAGGCTCCTAAGAAAAAAATATAACTGCACATTTTTTTAACCTGAAAAAACACAAAAGTGCATTTATTTATTTTTGTTAAAAGTGAACTTATCCTTTCAAAGTTCACCTTTAAAAAAAAAAAATTAAATGGATAGTTTTGCAGTTAAAAAAAATTTGAATTTTCTCAGGGGCCTACAAAGTACTGGACATGCAATCAGTGGATCGTAGGTGCAATGGCAGGCTCCTGCAGCCTCTTTCTACATACAGGTGAAACTCAAAAAATTATAATATTGTGCAGAAGTTCATTTATTTCAGTAATGCAACTTAAAAAGGTGAAAATAATATGAGATAGACTCATTACATGCAAAGCAAGATAGTTCAAGCCGTGATTTGTCATAATTGTGATGATTATGGCTTACAGCTCATGAAAACCCCAAATCCACAATCTCAGAAAATTAGAATATTGTGAAAAGGTGCAATATTCTAGGCTCAAAGTGTCCCACTCTAATCAGCTAATTAAGCCATAACACCTGCAAAGGGTTCCTGAGCCTTTAAATGGTCTCTCCCATGATTGTGATTCCTACTGAACCAGACTGAAAGACTGCTGACCTGACAGTTGTGCAGAAAACCATCATTGACACCCTCCATAAGGAGGGAAAGCCTCAAAAGGTAATTGCAAAAGAAGTTGGATGTTCCCATAGTGCTGTACCAAAGCACATTAATAGAAAGTTATGTGGAAGAAAAAGGTGCAGAAGCAGCAGGGATGACCGCAGCCTGGAGAGGATTGTCAGGAAAAAGGCCATTTAAAAGTGTTGGGGACTTTCACAAGGAGTGGACTGAGGCTGGAGTCAGCGCATCAAGAGCCACCACACACAGACGGATTCTGGACATGGGTTTGAAATGTCGTATTCCTCTTGTCAAGCTGCTCCTGAACAATAAAAAACGTCAGAAGCGTCTTACCTGGGCTAAAGAAAAACAGATAAAGAAAATATATAATAGCGCCTATGGCAAATGAAAAAATATATAACTCACTTATAGTGTACCAGCTGCAAAAAAATCACCATAAATAAAGTGTAACAATTAATGCAATAAATAATTTGCGCTAGTAAATATATATATATATATATATATATATATATATATATATATATATATATATATATATATATATATATATATATATATATATATATATATGAATAATAAAAAAAAGTTCAAATAATAAGTCCAAACTTAAAATGCCAATACCCCAAAAAAATGTTCAAAAAAATTGTGCAAAAAAAGTGTCTGAATGTGACAAAACACCACCAAAAAACCTTAGCAATATGATGGCAAGTCATCCATAGGATACGATTGAAGGTGGTTTTTTCTTTTGGAGAAGTGGATTTCCGGGATAAATTGAAAAGTTTCTTTCATTTTGATATTTGGTCTATGTGGATCGGTGTTCTGCAGAATTTAGTTTCCTGAAGATATACCTATGGATGACTTGCCATCATATTACTAAGGTTTTTTGGTGGTGTTTTGTCACATTCAGACACTTTTTTTGCACATTTTTTTGGGGTATTGGCATTTTAAGTTTGGACTTATTATTTGAACTTTTTTTATTATATATATATATATATATATATATATATATATATATATATATATATATATATATATATATTTACTAGCGCAAATTATTTATTGCAATAAAGAAAAACAGACCTGGTCTGTTGCACAGTGGTCCAAAGTCCTCTTTTCTGATGAGAGCAACTTTTGCATCTCATTTGGAAACCAAGGACCCAGAGTATGGAGGAAGAATGGAGAGGCACACACTGTAAGATGCTTGAAGTCCAGTGTGAAGTTTCCACAGTCTGTGTTGATTTAGTTAGCCATGTCATCTGCTGGTGTTGGCCCACTGTGCTTCATTAAATCCAAGGTCAACGCAGCCGTCTACCAGGAGATTGTAGAGCACTTCATGCTTCCTTCCGCAGACGAGCTTTATGGGGATGCGGACTTCATTTTCCAGCAGGACGTGGCACCTGCCCACACTGCCAAAAGCACCAAAACCTGGTTCAATGACCGTGGGATTACTGTGCTTGATTGGCCAGCAAACTCGCCTGACCTGAACCCCATAGAGAATCTATGGGGCATTGCCAATAAAAGATGAGAGACATGAGACCGAACAATGCAGAAGAGCTGAAGGCCGCTATTGAAGCATCCTGGTCTTCCATAACACCTGAGTTCAGGATTGACTGAAGCGGGGATAGTCTGTTATGAGGTAGGCCGGTGAGCAGGGAGTTGCAGTAGTCCAGGCGTGAGATAATGAGGGAGTGAACGAGTTGTTTAGTAGTGTCTGGGGTTAGGAATGTATGTATTTTGGAGATGTTATGAAGGTGGAGCCTGCATGAGCTTGCTAGCGAATGGACATGGGGTTGGAAGGACAGGTTTGAATCTAGAGTGACACCTAGGACTTTGGCTTGCGGGGTGGGACTGATGGTGGCGTTGTTGGTCGTGATGGAGAGGGTGGGGGGGCGCGGGCTGGGGGGAAAATTAGGAGCTCGGTTTTTGAAAGGTTCAGTTTGAGGAAGTGGAGAGACATCCAGTCTGATATGTCATTCAGTAGGTGGGTGATACGGGCAAAGGGGCGAGTTGAGGGGTGGAGAGGTAAATTTGCATGCCATCGGCGTAGAGGTGATAGTTGAAGCCGTGGGAGTGTATCAGTTTGCCAAGGGAGGAGGTGTAGATGGAGAAAAGAAAGGGCCCGAGGACAGAGCCTTGGGGGACCCCAACAGAGAGGGGGAGGTGCTAGCGTTATAGGTAACGCTGAAGGAGCGTTGGGAGAGATAGGAGGAGAGCCAGGAGAGAGCGGAGTCTCTGATGCTGAGGGAGTGTAGTTTATCGAGGAGGGGGTGGTCAACATGTGTCGAAGGCCGTAGAGAGGTCGAGGAGTAAGAGGACTGAGTAGTGGCCATTAGCTTTGGCGGTTAGAAGGTCATTAGTGATTTTGAGTAAGACGGTTTCGATGGAGTGTAGGGGACGGAAGCCAGACTGTAGTGGATCGAGGAGGTTGTTGTCAGTGAGGTGGGAGCTTAGGCGATTGTAGATTAAGCGCTCAAGGAGCTTGGAAGTGAATGGCAGCAGGCAGGGAGATGGGTCTAAGGTTGTTCAGGTCAGTGGGGTCCAAGGAGGGTGTTTTAAGTATGGGGGTGATGTGCGCGTGCTTTAGGGGGGAGGGGAATGCGCCAGTAGAGAGGGAGAGATTGAAGATGTGGGCGAGGGAGCGTAGGATGGAGGGGGAGGGTGCCCGGAGGAGTTGTGTGGTGACAGGGTCAAGGGGGCAAGTGGTGAGGCGGGCTTCTGAGAAGACCTTGGTGACCTCCTTAGTGGTGGCAAGGCTGAAGGAGCGGAGTGTTGGGGGGTTATGGTGTGCGGGATGTTAAGGGTGGTGGGGGGCAGGGCGGTTGCGAGGTCAGAGGAGAGGAAAGTTGGAGGGGTTGTAGTGGGAGGGAGGCTATGTGGGGAGGTAGGTGGAGCATTGGCAATGTTCTTACGGATTGCGTCAATCTTATTTTGAAAGTGAATGGCAATCTCATGGGCAGTGAGTGAGGTACTGGGTGGGGGAGAGAGTAGGGAGTTGAAGGTGGAGAAGAGCAGACAAGGATTAAAGGAGAGGGTGTTGATGAGGGTTACGAAGTAGGTTTGTTTCGCGGCGTGGACATGTACATATGACCTCACCTAGTCGTTAAACTCTCCTGGCAGCAGAAAAATGCTAACCACGGCACAAACGCGGTACTGTATTTAGCCACGTTTAGCATTTATCTGCTGTTTACACGTGTTTTTGCCATGTTTACGGTTTTTTGGCTAAATTGTTCTTCTCCTGAACACGATTATTCTGCTTTCAGAAGAAGAACATTTAATTGCCCCTAAACTCTGTTGCTCCTAAACTCTGGTAAAAGCCCATGGACACATAGGTTTTTATTGAGTTGAGTTCAAGGGCTTTGGCAAAAAAAACACCAAAAGCTCCTAAACTCATGTTTAGGAGCAGCAGTGTACAGTGGCTGTAGGAAAAAAGAACCTGCATCTGCTGCCAATGGGAAAGGGGGGGGGGTGTCAAGGGGAGAAGGGTGTGTTCTGCATAGTAACATGCTGCTACTCCTTTCAACAGCAAAGTCAACCACCACTAGCCATGACAAAAATTATATACAAATTTGATGGACAGTACTGAGGCCAAATGCCACCTATTTAGATGGTTGTGGTGCTGTAGTGTGGGCTTTCAAGGATTAAGGTGGTTCTAAAGGCTGAAGGTTTGTAAAAGACTTTTTATGCAGCTTCCCCTGAAGCCCCTCATACCTGCCTGACCCAGCAATGTGTACAAGAATGCTTGCTCTCCCAGGTCTCTCTCCCCTCATTAACTAAGAGACAGCAGCGGGAGCCATCGGTTCCCGCAGATGTCAATCACAGCCAGTGAGGAGGGAGCTGGGGGCCTATTCTGTTTGTCTTATGAACACTCAGAGCGGGGCTCATGACGGAGCTTGCACAAGTGCCCCCAGAGAAAGCGGCTTGCTATGGTGGCACTTGAAGAGGATGAGGAGCCAGGAGCGCTGGCCGGGAACCCAAGAAGGGGAGGATCGGGACTGCTCTGTGCAAAATCATTCCACAGAACAGGTAAGTATAACAGGTTTGATATATATTTTTTTTAACATCACTTTAAAATAGGCAGCCTATTGCCTCCTAGCCATTCTCTGAAAAGCTATTATTATTTCTGGTACTTATATAGCACCGTCAATTTACGCAGTGCTTTAAACACACATATATATATATAGTACATTCACATCAGTCCCTAACCCTCAAGGGGCATACAATCTAAGGTCTCTAACTCACATTCATACATACACATATTAGGGCCAATTTAGACAGGAGCCAATTAACCTACCAGCATGTCTTTGGAGTGTGGGAGGAAACCAGAGTACACGGAGGAAACCCACGCAGGCACAGGGAGAACATGCAAACTCCAAGCAGGTGGTGCTGTGGCTGGTATTCGAACCAACAACCCTAGTACTGCCAGGCGGAAGTGATAACCATTTAGCTGCTGTGCTGCCCATAAAGCTATCCCCTGTAGATAACTTTTCAGAGGGGTGACAAGGGCTGCCGTAGGTGCAGCCCTAGTTCTGAATTAACTCCAATCTGGTTGTTACTACTTTCCTCACGTTTATACATGAGACCAACTAGCAGCACATTCAGGAAGACAATCATAGGAGATGGAAATGTGTCATCACAGGGGGATCTGAACACCTCTCCCATGTTCTGGTGACAGAGGGTGAGGTGTACACGAAAGGAGGAAAGAGATCAGGTGTGAGGTCACAGCTGACATGTAAATGGTGTGATGACACAGTGAGGAGCAGATGACAGCAGTCATGTGACCAGTCTGGCAGTTCAGGTGTGCTCATCCCTCCCTATAGGGAGCCCAGGCACAGGATGTGCACACAGCCCTGCTGTAAGGACACAGGAAGGTCCCTGGGCTGCCCTCCATCCCCGCCCCCTGAACACAGAGCTGTGGGAGCACACTGGTATAACTTGTGAGGGAAGGTAGAGGCTGTGGAGCTCAGGGAAGGGAAGAAGGGAGCACCCTATATGCCGGAACCGGACTAACAGCTGCCTTACACTCCACCATTACCTTTCGCTTGGCAGTCCGCACAGAACTTGTTCTCTTCCCGCAGCAGCAGATCGGTCAGCACGGCTTGGTACCGCTCCACGTCCCGAACCGACTTCCCGGTCATCTTCCCGGGAGACAGTAAGATGGCTTCCCCGTGCTACGGCTCAGTTCCTGTTTCCGGTGTTGCAGAAGTCTCCTCCCACCCTTTCCCCTGCTGCGGGCACGTCACGTAACCACGCCCGTCGCCATGCCCATATGCAGCGCAGTCACTGGAAAGGAGAGGGTCACGCCCACAAAGAAAAAATTATGAATGGACATTGACGTCATATGGCAACCCGGGCGTCCGGCTAGAATGATGGCTGGAGTCAGACGTGTGTTCATTGGTAGTCAGCTGGCATCTCTCTTAAAGGACAAGTCTACCTTTGAACAAAAAATAACACATGCCCTTTTTTTTTTGCAGGTAGAACGATATGCATTGATTATTTTTTGTTTGTGAAGCCTCTAAAGCAGGGGTCTCCAAACTTTCTAAACAAAGGGCCAGTTTACTGTTCTTCAGATGTTAGGGGGGCGGGCCAGAGTGTGGCCAGTGGGAGTAGAAAACATCCTGGCATTAGTGGGGTTAAACAGTGCCCTATCATTGGCGTCAGTGGGGGGGGGGGAAGTGCCCCATTGTTAGTGCCAGTGAAAGGAATAGTGCCTCTAGGGTCTGATGACGGCAAGCAAAGGGCCACATGTGGCCCCTGGGCTGCAGTTTGGAGACCCCTGCTCTAAAGCATTGCTCCAGCAATCAGCAGATCATTGGTGCCATGCAGGTCTGCCCCCTGACTTGTCAGTATATCTGCTTGCATACAGGCAAGCAGTTACTGATAGGAAGGCTCATTGAACTACCACAGTGTTGTGGAGCACCATGGTAGTTCATTGAAAACTATAAGCTGAGAGCCACAAAGGCTGCTGGGACTTGTAGTTTTCCCAATCACAGAATACTGTGAATGAGTGATGCGGTTAGGTTGGCGGAGCCCCCCTCAGGCACTCTTTTATAAATGGTGACAGCTAGAGGGGAGAAGAAGATCCCTTGCTTGCTGTCACAACAGGGATCGTGGGGATATGAGGGCCGGTCTGATTGTAACATGTTACATGTTACACCCTGAATATGAGTATAACATGTATCATGTTATGAAAGGTGAACTAAGGCCTCTTTCAGATGGGGAGGATCAGCAGACTATTGTTCGCTGACACCCGTCGGTCCATAGAAGTCTATGGATGGACAGATCGAGTCCGTCTGAAAAATAGACAGGCAGACCCCATCAGTCCGCTCGTGTGAAAGGGGCTTTATCCTTTAAGCCGAGGTTGGAGCCATTTACTTTAGGCTCATGTACACTGCAGCTGACAAACTCACATTTAGGAGCTTTTCTGCGTTTTTTTTTCAGCAGCCCCTGAACTCTCCCTAATGTTTTCCTATGTGTCCATGTACACAGTCCTTTACAGGCAGTTGAGTTTACAGTCGTTTTTTTGAACGCACCAAACTTGCAATCAGGAGTAGATTTTATCAGCATTTCAAACGCCAAATGCTTGTAAATGCGGTTAACCGTGTTTGTAAGAGTTTTCATTTGGAAAATGTTTTGTAACTCTTCCATTTCCAGATGCTGTCCAGAACCTTTTTTCATCATGAAAAATACATGCAAAGCATTTTCCTGGTACTCAAATGGACCTGGAACACCATACTTTGAGGTTTCGCATGAAAGAAAATATGTTAGACACTGCTGTAATAATTTCTGCACAGAAATGAGCTGGAACACATCCAAACACCACAAAAAAAATAAGACAGCTAATCTCAACAAATACTGCTCTCTCTGCTTCTGCTCTCTCTATTTCTCTCAAAATGTCTGAAATAGCTAATTTTTTACTGTTTTTCAGTGCTTTCTGGGCATTTTGGAAGGTCTCCTGAGGTTATCTTTAAAAAAACGCTTCTAAACGCAAACGCTCATAAACGCGCATAAACGCGGTATGCAAATGCGGCTAAACAGACTTTTTTAACCTATATTTTCCAGCAGTCAGTTTCCATCGTTCGGAAGTGTCCTGTGTACGTGGAGCCTTAGATGTTAGTGTATCATGTCATCCCGCCTATTGTATTCTATATGTCCTTTTAAATGGTGCATAGTTGTACCAAAATCTAACTGAAGAAGAACACTTATTATCAATAGATATAAAAGGTGTCTGTTGGTGGGTGATGCACAGTTATTGAACATTTTAGTTACATTTTAGGTCACTGCAGTTACATTTCATAGGTCAAGATTGAGGGGTAACTGTCACTTTTTAACTTCGGAAAGGGTTAAAGTAGAAGCATTTCTAATTAAACCCATCTATGTAATGGTTTCAAAAAACAGTTCCATTCCCAACATGTGCCAGGAAAGCTGTCACATTCACTTGTGTTCTCAACTGAAATGTCAAACCATTAAATGGTTGGAGTCATAACTGATCGCATATGCAGCACCATGGCAGTTGTGGGTCAAACAGAGGCTAAGGCAGGCCATAGACGGTTTGTTTATCGGCTGAAAAATGAAAAATCGGTCGTTCTGTTGCCACCAATGATTACAAAAATTGTCAGTTTTTCGTAAATTTTTCCAGCAAGACCAATAAAAGAAATGAGGAGGAACTGCGAAAATCAGCCGATGACATTGCCCCACAAACGGTGCAAATATTGTCCGATTATTCTTTCGGACAATAAACGAACCGTCTGTGGCCTGCATAAGACAGCAGCTTTCCTGGCTGAAAAGAATAGGATGGTGTAATTCTGCTTTATAGAAAAACTAAATCCACCCATCATTTTCCAAGGAAGCTGCCATCTTAGCCTCTGTTTGATCTTCAACTGTCATGATGCTGCACATGTGATCAATGACACCAGCCATTTGATGCTTTGACAGTTTGGTTCAGGACACAAGCAAAATATGACCGTTAGCAATCATGCCATGCCAGGAAGGTAACTGATTTTTGAAATTGTAAAAAATGAACTATACGCCCCTCAGTTCCATCAATATGGAGTCCCTCTGCTCTCCGCCTGGCCACTGACGTCTTCGAGTGGGCAGCTTCCAGGTCTCGATCACCGGCCGCTGTAATTGGCCAGGTGGGGATGACATCACTACGGCACATGTGCGGGTGTGTAGTCAGATGCGGCATTTGCCAAATTTGTACAGTAAGCTGCGCCTGCGTGGCTCACTGTACAGGTGCAGACAGGCAGGTAAGTAGCTTTAATGCAGAAAACACAAAGCACATGTACATTTCCATGCTGGACACTTCACCCTGCAACCTTCCTGGCTGAGCAAGGGGCCAGTTCCAAAGATTGGCCATTGGTAGCAAGAAGGGGAGCAAGCCCAATAGGCTGTTTAAAGCTTTATTTCCTAATTTCAAGGTAGACAACCTTAGGGCACACAACTTCAGGGCATACAGCTTCTCACCAGTTATAGTAGCTGTCGTTTTTGCAGGTTGGGTAATCTATGTCCTGTCCCTAATTCCCTCCAATATAGGGCACTAGGACCTCTTCAGGTATTCCCCAACCAAGGAATACGAATCGCTGGAAACACTACATCTCTGTAGAATAGGCCCCACCAAGTCCCTTGGAGGCCAGCTTCAGCTCTTGTCCTCTTAGATTCTCTGCCTGAACTTCTCCGACTCTCTAACATAACCCACTATTTATCTATGAGGAGGGCACCACCTAGTAGCCACACAGGAAATAGTATCAACACCTTCTCACATGTGCCGGAGCTACATCATCCTGCAGCAGCCACTCAAGATGGCCAAAGATCACCACCCAGAAGACGCACCCAGAGATATAACATCCTCCCAGAATGCACCCCCCGCAGTGTGCCAGCGGTATCTGTGGCCTTTTACCACATGATCAGCTGTGTCCAATCACAGCTGACCACCCTGTAAATACACTTACTGGCTATCGGCAGTCCAATAAATATATATGCAGCACTAAAAATGGCAGTAATACAATGATAAGAATCAATAATAATAATAATACTGATATTAATAATGTGGGCACTGTAGAGCGCTAAAAAGTGTTAAAATGTAGATAGTGAGCCGTCATGAAATGACACATACAACTAGTAACTGGTATAAAGTGACTGAAGTGCGTTTTAAAATACACAAAATGCAAAAGTCCAAATATAAAGGTGATCCATGCTCCGTGCTGGTGATCTCTGTGACGTGGACCAGTAATGTGAATGCACTCACCAGAAGTGCAAAAGATATGCGCATGTATATATATTATCCAAGTATGGTCATTTAGGTGTAGGCGAGGATGGCGGAATCCATTGGCACACCATAGGCACACAGGGCAACTCCAATCACTCACAGGACACTCTCAGCTCCCAGGGACAGCTCCAAGTAAGCGTCAGACCACCGGATCAATTTAATAAAGAAATAGTGATATTGCCGCCTTTGGCTCGTATAAACCAAGCCAGAGACATATGAGGCACTAATAGTGTAGTATTTTAATAATCCGGAAGGTTCAGTAATAACAAATAATATATGAGCACTCACATGTATAAATGATATTTAAAATGGCCACCGGCCTTCCATGCGGCCGTTTGCAGTGTGACGTCACTATGGCAGGCTCCTGCTGACGCGTTTTATGCCCGAGCACGTTATCAAATGGATGAGCCCGCCATACCGACATCTGAACTTAAATAGTCTCACGCGCATGGATGGACGCCATATTAGCAAACCGCTCATGCGCCAAGGGGACGGACCGGCGGGAAGGACATTACGTCTGTATACGCCAGGTGAACAAGATAAAACCAAAAATAAATAAATGCATTAAAAAGGTAAATGAATAAATATCTCAATCACATAAAAATAAATCTCAATCACATAAAATTAACCTCCCTAGTGGTCTGATTATGTTCATATTTCTGTGCTCAAAGCGGTACATTTTTTTGCATGGAAATATGTATTTTTTTTATTGTAGGCCTTTAATTTTTAGGAATAACTCACTGAAATCTGTCCTAACAAGAGTCTAGTAAACATCCCGGGTATGTTAAAATTTGAAACACAAAATCATAAATTATAATTTAATAAATAATCATAAAAAATAATAATATAATAATAATAATACATTTAATTAAATAATATAATCAAATCAAAAACACTGAAATTTGAAATATAGCGCCAAGTTCGCACATCACTGAGCAAAGTCGCAAAATTGTTTTCAGAGTCTGATGACGAATTTCCCCATGAATCATCACTCAATTCTGCAAGTAGTTCTAATTTACTATCGCTGTTCTCTAGCTGGTCTAAAACCGATTTTGATGTAAAGGGACGCTTTTTGGACGCCATGGAAATTTCTCAGTTTCTAGGCAGAAAGAACAGTAAAAATTCAGGCAGGGCACAGGACAAAGCACTAGGGACAAAATGTATGTGAAATGCTTTGATACAGTAATGTTTTACTATGTTATGTTAGTGAATTTAGTGATTGTCACTTTTACAACTTTCAAATTTCCCGCCAGTTCCGTCCCCCGTACGTCCCGACGTCGAAGGGAACGGAACCCAGAAGACAGATGCCGGCATCTGCCGAAGGACATTGCAGGACACACTGCAAGAGGGACATCGTGGGAGCACAGGCCAAGGTAAGTGAAGAAGAGATCCCGGAGCAATGCTGCAGGGTATTCCCGAGTGTAGCTCGGAGTTACCGCTTGTGGTGCTGAAACTTTACCCCGAGCTACACTCGGGAATACCGCCAGGGAGGTTAAGAGATAAAAGCACAGATAGAAACGCTTAAAAAGTAAAAATTATGAATAACTTATAGAAAAGTAAAAATTGTGAATAAATTAGAAAAAGTTGTGCAGTCCAAAATAAATTCAGCTATTGTCAATGAAGCAATTTATATCTAAATCAATGTTTAAGCCGTTTGGAGATAGGGATCGCATTTCAATGATCCACTTGGTCTCTAATTGAGAGACTGCCCTCCGTTTGTGGCCTCCTCTCCACTGAGGTTTTATAAGGCCAATACCTGTAAACTTTAATTGAGTAGGATCTCTAAAATGGTGATCTCTAAAATGTTTGGAGAAGGAATGCTCCTTGAAGCCTCTCTTAATATTATAGATGTGCTACCTGAGCCTACCTCTAACTCTCCTGGTGGTTATGCCAATATACTGCTTTTTACATGGGCATTCCAATAAGTAGACCACATGTGTACTGTTGCGTGTGATAAGAGATTCAATGTTATAAAGCTTTTCCGATACATTCGATTTAAAATCCTTAATCATTATTTTATGGATGCCATTATACTGAGAGGCCATACATCTATTGCAGGGGAAAAAACCTTTTAACTCAAAGGAGAAAGTTGTATTCTTAGGTGGGTCCAACACATTAGGTGCTAACGTGTGTCTGAGAGAGGGAGCTTTTCGGAAGGTGATTTCTGGATATTCCGGCAAGACATCACCCAGAACCCAATCATTTTTCAAGATTGCCCAATTCTTTTTTATAATTTTTGCAATAATAAAAAAGTTATAAAAATGATATTATTATTATCAATGTATTACTGCCGCTTTTAGCGCTGCATATATATTTATTGGATTATTTTGAGGTTAAGAGGTTTTACCTTTAATGCCAGCTGCTGAATTAACCTTGCGCTCACATGCAATCCTATTACGGTATATACATTGGTTATTGGCAGTACTTTACTAATTTTTTGTTTTCGTTAGTTTTCTGAGTATGGATCTATGTTTGTCCCAAGCAAGTTTGTATCCACTTGCTGTTGACTGGCTCACTACCTCTCTTGGAAGTCTATTCCAAGCATTAACTACCCTTTTGGTAAAATAATACTCTCTAAGTGCCCAGTCATACCGGTGCGATTTGTGGATTGAAATCGCACCTGAAATTGCATGTAATGAATGTGAATGTCATTGTCTTAACATGTGCGATTTGCTGCAGCGTGATTTCTAAAGTAGTTTTTGCGTTACTTTTTCTGCAGTTTTGTTGTGATTTCACATACATGGAATATAATGGAAATCGTACTGCAAATTGAAAGAAATCATTGAAAGTAGCAATAAAGTCTTCAGAAATCACACCTAAAACCGCACTGAAATTGCACACAAATTGCACGATTTTAAATTGCAGCGGTGTGACCAGTGACTTAGATTACTTTTGAACTTTCTTCCTGCTAGTTTGAAGTCATGTTCTTGATACTCGCTTCATATGAATAACTGAGAAAACAATTAAAGAAAAACCTCAGCGCAATCACCATAAAACGTGCAAACTATGACCAAAAAATATTTATATGCAAAAAGTGTTTGTAATTATTGGTAACTAATGTTAATACTGCTAGCTCATACCTTTATGTGTTCCCACAATAAATCAATACATAATATAATTATGTATTGATTAATACATAATTATATTAATTATGTATTGATTAAGTTTTGACTTAGTGCTGCACAGTATAATTACTCCTACTGAAATATTATATTATCCCATACAACATTACATCACATAAATGTTTTTTGCTTTAAAACACAAAAAAAAATTGAATATATTAAATGGACATATGTATAACATATACGCTTATGTCAAACACTGTATCTGAAGTAATCCACACCATTAATTATGATAAACAAAGACAGATTCCAAATGTCCATATATTTTCAAAAACAGTCCTTTTGTTCAATAATCCAACCGTGTCAACTATTTTATTAGAATTACTGCATTTCTATTCTTCTTGTGTATAATCACTTTGTGCAAATGCCCATCCACTGACAAAATTATGCTCTCATCTTTTTAATAGACCTCACAACAAGGTATAATGCGCTTGCGCCTTGTAGTGGTAGTCACCAATACCACAGGAGTGATGGCCTCCTTCAAACCATGAATAGCTATGAATAGCTGCTGGCTAGATATGAAAATACTATTCATATGAAATATGTTTTATTTACCTGACTAAAAACATATTTTTAAAAGTCATCAGTCATTTTACACTTAAACTGCATATCCTTCTGACAATAGCTACATTTTGGATGGGGTGGAGATGCATTTGAACCCGTCAGTTTTTTTTTCCCAAACAAGTTTTATTAAAGTATGTTTGCCAATACAGAATCAAATATGATCAGACGTCAAGAAGGTACATTTCAAAGGTATTTACATTAAATCCAATGATTAGGGTCACAGGATAGGGTGCACATCTTTCTATTTGTTGATGAGCCAGATTTTTTTTTAATGAGCTGAGAAATGTAAATAATAGTAATTCTTGAAATCGCTACAGAAAATAAAACAAGTATATGATGGCTTGAGGGCCCCCCGATTCTGGAAACTGCAATTTCTTGATATAGTTGTCGGAGGTATCAACTTACATAGGGCATTATCAAGGTCAACTATTTGCACTGTGGCCAATGTAATCCTCCCAGCATATAGCTGGACCGATAATTGGGAGATGAAAGTCAGAAAAAAAGAAGAGCGGGAAATACGAGGGAGAGAAAGAGAGAGGAAGAGAGAAGAAATAAAAGGGGGGGAGGAGATTTGGCAAAGAGGTGGATCTGCCGCTGACAGTGGTGTATTTAGGATTTGTGCTGTCCTAGGCAACACAAAAATCAACCCCCCCCGGAGAGAGCCTCATTGACCAACAACACCCCTGCCCCCCCCCCCACCCGAGAGAGCCTTCCACTACCATTGCCCCCATACACCGGCCACTCCCCTCCCAGCGAGAGAGAGAAAGACACTCACCTTCACAGCTCTGAACATCCCCAGGAATGAGAGTCAAGCAGTACGCAGCCTCTCTCAGATCCCATCTGGTCCCCAAGCCTCATGTGTCCCTTCTTCTGACCCTTCTTTCAGGGGGGTGGTGCTGCCCCCCTGATAAATGCCACCCTAGGCAAATGCCTTGTTTGTCTTGTGGTACATACCCCCCTGGCCGCTGACATCGAAGCCATTCCATAGGGTATGGGAAAAAGGAAGGGGGGCATATGTCATCCCCACGCAGCTCAGTATTGCCTGAAAACTGTATCCCTGTCAGTTTTTATTGCAGTCTGTGCCACTGATAAGGAGATTCACCCTCTCTATTTGTCCTGTTTACCATTATCACTAAAACTGAAAGTAAAACAAAATCACCCATTTTAGGTTGCCACCAGAAAAAGTAATGAGGACACTATTTTTGGTGATCTGGAGGTTCCCAAGGAATTCCCTTAATTTGCAGTGATTTCCTCTCATTTCCTGTTTGGCTATGGGACAAGAAGTGAAGGGAAATCTACAAAATGGGGCACAGATGGTAAACAAAAATAATCTGACAGAGGTTATAACCCCCTAAAATGAAAAAAAAAAAAAAAATAGTTTTGCCTATAGTTCTACTACTTTAGGCTCTTGAAGATGATAGTGCTTAGTCTGGGTCAAGCACCTATTAAGAATATTGTAATTAGTCATCTGTAGGCAGTAGGTCATACTTCTATTCCGCTTTCCCTCATAGCCCCTGGTCACTTACTCACACTGAAGCTCTGAAAAGTCTCTAGATAAGGGGCAGCAAAGCGATAAGTATTAAGAGACGTGTACACAACCAAAAATATAAAGACTCAAGGGCAGAGATTCACATCAGTGTGCCATTTCTAAAGCCAGTACCTTAAAAAGTAGACTTTAGATTAGTGGTCTCCAAAGTGCTGCTTGTGGACCAGTTGCAGCCTTTTGCTTGCCTTTATCTGGCCATTGGGGTACTTTTTTTCCCACTGATATCAGGCATAGTTCCTCCCACTAACACCAATGATGGAGTACTAATCCGCCAATTGATACAAGGCGCTATTCCTCCCACTGATACTAATAATAGGGCACTATTCCTCCCACTGACACCAGTAATATGGCACTATTCCTCCCACTGACACTAATGATAGGGCTTTGTTTACTCCCATTAATGCCAGGGCATATTCTACTCACACTGGCCATAATCTGTCCCCCCTAAAGTCTGAATAACAGTAAACTGGCCCTTTGTTTCGAACTATTGGAGACCCCTGCTCTAGATGATGCCTGAAAAAAGATGGTGCCATTCTAGGGTGAAAAGCAGCTAAAAACAACTCAGGGCAAGTACTATGATCTCTGGTAAACATGATAAATATCTGTAAGAGTTACATATTATATGGCATACATGTATGCATTTACCATAAACAAATATATCTAAAGCTAGGTGTGATTTAAGCACTTGCCCTCCAGAGGATTTACCCTCTTTCCTGACCAGGCCATTTTTTGTGATACGGCGCTGCGTTACTTTGACAATTTATGTCCTTTTTCCCCACAAATAGAGCTTTGAATTGGTTTATGTGAAAGTTATAGCATCTACCAATGGCGGTATAGATACTGGAATTTTTTTTTTTTTTATACTAGTAATGGCAGCAATCAGTGACTTATAGCGGGACTGTGGAAGGCATTCTGACATGTGGGGGGGGGGGGCTACTGACATCCCCAGTGACACCAATACAGTGATCAGTGCTAATAAAAAGCACTGACACTGTACTAATGAAACTGGGCAGGAAGGGGTTAACAACTGGGGCAATCAAAGGGTTAACTGTGTGTTGTTTTACTGTGTCAGCAGCATATGCAGAGCAATACAAAGCAATGTGCAGGAGCTGACAGGGGAGAGATCAGTATTGTTTACATTCAGGTGTCTCCCCTGTCAGTGATACTCTGCGATCGCCAGGTGACGACGGGAAATCACAGAGCCCCCTACCCGGAAATGCAAAATCACGTATATAAACGTGATTTTGCGCAGCCCTGCCGCCCTGTAGCAGTATTTCTGCTATTGGGCGGTGGGAAAGCGGTTAAATTAACACTTTTTAAAATGCTTATAATATTGTAATATTGTAAACCCGATAGAACAGACAGTTGTAAATACTGGTGTAGTAAATATCAGTTTAAAAAAAAAACTGCAAATGTGTATTATTCTGAGCTGTGCCCATCCTTGAAGTGTTGAGAAACACTGTTGTAAAGTATGCACTTGAGAAAGGGAATGCTCAACAGAACAAAAAAAGCCTTGCATTGTGTCTTTCACTTAGCGTTCAGAAGTTAGTACTTTAAATTTCTAAGCTATATGAATACATCTTCAAACTTTTCTTAAGGAAAAATTGCAATAAAAAGTATGAACCTTTTTGCAAAATCTTCATTTGGCCTTATCAATCCTACAAGGTATATATCTGCTTTAACCTTGAAGCGCACTTGTGCCCAGACTGTGGACAATAAAGAATTTATATATTCTTAAAAAAAGCTATAAAAGAGCTTTAAAGAAACAATGTACTTTAAAACAAAGTTAATTTATTCTTTTTGCCCCCCCTACTCTTAAAATGGAATCTCACTCCAAAGACATGCTGGTAGGTTAATTGGATCCTTTCTAAATTGGCCCTAGTATGTGTATGTATGAATCTGAGTTAGGGTCCTTAGACTGTACGCAAATATGCAATATATACATCAGGGACTGATGTGAATACACTATATATATATATATATATATATATATATATATGTATGTAAAGCGCAGCACTAGTTCACTTTCGTCCCCAGCTTGTAACTAAGTTACAGAATTTGTATGGGGAAAGTACAAATTTTCATCAATTCCCACTTGCACAATTCTCACCTAGGGAAGGATCATACATAAATCATGGTGTAGCATGGCCCTCTAGTGTGACAGATAACAGAAGGTCAGCAGGTGCATATGGGGGAATGTTTATGATGCATTGGGATAAGAGATTAGATTGAGGTGACAGGAACAAACAGCCATATTAAAAGGGAAAGGTACAGAGTGATCTCACTTTCATAGGATCAGTTTATTGAGGTATGTGGTTTGGTTGAATTAATATTCTTTGCACCATTATGGATCCTTGATACTGAAAGCAATGGTGTACTGTTAAAATTAATGACATTCACAGAAGAATGGAATATGAACTATAAACTTTATTTACATATTTTTATAAGGTGGAGGACACTATGGAAATATTCATATTATTGACATTCACATAAATAATTTGATTAGAGTGGTTTATTGAGAAGTGTGAGTTATTGTCAGGGCTGGGCTCCTGCTACTTAACGAGCAGCTCTTTTCTTTCAGTGCTCAGAAGCTGCTCAGCTGTTGGTTAATAACCAGCCACTTGTCTCCACAGTGACTCACCTGGACACCGTTACCTGCCTCATTAGTCCAGCCTACAGCCAGCCCCTTTTGGCTATTTTATCAGTTTAGCTCATTTCCTCTTTTCTCTTGCGTGGGCTATGATCTCCAGTGTGTTCCTGTCTGTGTTCCTGTGTACAGCTTGGTCTGGCTGACTTCTATTCTGATTCCTCTTCCTGATTTTTGGCTTCTTACTATGCAGACGTCTGGCTTCCTGACTCTGGCTCATCTGTTTAACTGTTCTGGCATCCAAACCCTGCCTTCTGTTTTGACTGAGTTCCTGATCTATGTTATATTTGCTGTTTCATTAAAGGTGTAATTTTAACTGCACTCTCTGTCTCTGCCTGTTTTTTTTGGTACCTAACAGTTATATACAATATTTTTTTATATATGGTTAATGCATGTGGTAGTATTTGCATACGTATATACAGGTGAAACTTGAAAAATTTGAATATCGTGCAAAAGTTCATTTATTTCAGTAATGCAACTTAAAAGGTGAAACTAATATATGAGATAGACTCATTACATGCAAAGCAAGATAGTTCAAGCCGTGATTTGTCATAATTGTGATGATTATGGCTTACAGCTCATGAAAACCCCAAATCCACAATCTCAGAAAATTAGAATATTACATGCAATCAATAAAACAAGGATTGAACATAGAACAATATCGGACCTCTGAAAAGTATAAGCATGCATATGTACTCAGTACTTGGTTTCGGCCCCTTTTGCAGCAATTACTGCCTCAATGTGGCGTGGCATGGAAGCTATCAGCCTGTGGCACTGCTGAGGTGTTATGGAAGACCAAGATGCTTCAATAGCAGCCTTCAGCTCTTCTACATTGTTCGGTCTCATGTCTCTCATCTTTCTCTTGGCAATGCCCCATAGATTCTCTATGGGGTTCAGGTCAGGCGAGTTTGCAGGCCAATCAAGCACAGTAATCCCACGGTCATTGAACCAGGTTTTGGTGCTTTTGGCAGTGTGGGCAGGTGCCAACTGCTGGAAAATTAAGTCAGCATCCCCATAAAGCTTGTCTGCGAAAGGAAGCATGAAGTGCTCCAAAATCTCCTGGTAGACGGCTGCGTTGACCCTGGACTTATTGAAGCACAGTGGACCGATACCAGCAGATGACATGGCTAACTAAATCAACACAGACTGTGGAAACTTCACACTGGACTTCAAACATCTTGCAGTGTGTGCCTCTCCATTCTTCCTCCATACTCTGGGTCCTTGGTTTCCAAATGAGATGCAAAAGTTGTTCTCATCAGAAAAGAGGACTTTGGATCACTGAGCAACAGACCAGGTCTGTTTTTCTTTAGCCCAGGTAAGATGCTTCTGACATTGTTTGTTGTTCAGGAGCGGCTTGACAGGAAGAATACATTTGAAGCCCATGTCCAGGATCCATCTGTGTGGTGGCTCTTGATGCACTGACTCCAGCCTCAATCCACTCCTTGTGAAAGTCCCCAACACATTTGAATGGCCTTTTCCTGACTATCCTCTCCAGGCTGCGGTCATCCCTGCTGCTTGTGCACCTTTTTCTTCCACACATTTCCCTTCCTCATAACTTTCTATTAATGTGCTTTGATACAGCACTTTGGGAACATCCAACTTCTTTTGCAATTACCTTTTGAGGCTTTCCCTCCTTATGGAGGGTGTCAATGATGGTTTTCTGCACAACTGTCAGGTCAGCAGTCTTTCCCATGATTGTGATTCCTACTGAACTAGACTGAGAGACCATTTAAAGGCTCAGGAACCCTTTGCAGGTGTTATGGCTTAATTAGCTGAGTAGAGTGGGACACTTTGAGCCTAGAATATTGCACCTTTTCACAATATTCTAATTTTCTGAGATTGTGGATTTGGGGTTTTCATGAGCTGTAGTCCATAATCATCACAATTATGACAAATCACGTCTTGAACTATCTTGCTTTGCATGTAACGAGTCTATCTCATATATTAGTTTCACCTTTTTAAGTTGCATTACTGAAATAAATGAACTTTTGCACGATATTCTAATTTTACGAGTTTCACCTGTATGTGTATATATATATATATATATTACAACTATATTGCCAAAAGTATTGGGACGCCCTCCAAATCATTGGATTCAGGTGTTCATATCACCTCCATTGCCACAGGTGTATAAAATCAAGCACCTAGGCATGCAGACTGCTTCTACAAACATTTGTGAAAGAATGGGTTGCTGTGATAGGTTGCCACCTGTGCAATAAGGTCATCCATGCAATTTCTTTGCTACTAAATATTCCACAGTCAACTATTAGTGATGTTATAACAAAGTGGAAGCA
This sequence comes from Staurois parvus, assembly GCF_062004578.1. Taxonomy (NCBI): domain Eukaryota; kingdom Metazoa; phylum Chordata; class Amphibia; order Anura; family Ranidae; genus Staurois; species Staurois parvus. Next base: position 5,942,809 of record NW_028317941.1, read on the forward strand.
ACTGGGAACAACAGCAACTCAGCCACAAAGTGGTAGCCTGGTTCAGCGCAGCACAGCACAGTGTGCAGAAGTTGCTAAATGTCTGCAGAGTCAATCAGTGATCACATGCAGAGTAGTAAGCAAGATGTCACTTCTGACATCATTGCTTACTACGTGTGAAATCTGTGAATGATCACAGAGGTCACATGGTACAAGGCAATTCACAACAGCCTTCTACCATGTGACAAGCTGTGACCAATCACAGCTCACACAGTATTTCTCAATGGCTGCAAGAATGCAGCCAGAGAGAAGGAGAAAAGCAATCAGTGTATATAAAAAAAAAAAAATCTTCATCACCCCCCACAAGTAGTACAGTGTCACCATTGTGACACTGTACTGCTAGGGTGACAGTATGTAAAAATAAATAAATAAATAAATATATAATAATAATATAAAAAAATAAAATAAATTGTAAAAATTTTTTTTCAAAAATTATAATTTTTGGGTATAAACTCATTTGGGTTATTTTGTTTTTTACTAAAAAGATAGCTGAATAAATTTTGGCCAAGATTTATGATGAAATATTATTTATTTGCAAAATTTTATAAGAAAAACACTTTTTTCAACATTTTTGGACATTTTCATTTATATAGCAAAAAAAATAAAAATCCCAGTGGTGAATAAATACCACCAAAATAAAGCTTTATCTGTCTCAAAAAAATGTTAAAAAATTCATATGGGTACAGTGTTGCATGACCGCGCAGTTGTCATTCAAAGTGTGATACCGCTGAAAGCTGAAAATGTGAATGAGTATGGGGTAAATGGTACTGCTACCCATTCCCAAAAATAACCTGTAGTGTGAAAGAAGACAGGAAACAGGCTTTGACAAGTCCTTTATTAAAAAAAGGAAAATAAAACAATGTCCACTGAAGGAGATCCAACGTCAACCACGATGCCCACCGACGACCCTAAACAGAAAAAAAATCTGACTGCTCCACTGGCTTGACAGTTCTTAAATATGTAAGGGGCGGGGCCACCCAGTGACATCACCCATGTGACCCTGCCCCATGTGACATCATCGACCAGGGCATGCAGGGTCACATGCATGATGTCACTGGGTGGCCCCTCCCCTTACATATTTAAGAACTGTCAAGCCAGCGGAGCAGTCAGACGGCCAGGAGACAGTATCGGGAGCAGAGCCTTTTTATTTTCTTTACTTGGATAGTGGCCAAAATGGGCATCATGATTGACATTGGTTCTACTTCGGGGGACATTCTTTTATTTTCCTTCTTTTAATAAAGGACTTGTCAAAGCCTGTCTCCTGTCTTTTTTCGCACTACAGTTTTTTTTTTGTGAATGGGTAGCGGTACCGTGTACCCCATGCTCATTCACATGGGGGAGATCTAGGGGGCTTCCAGATTCCGATAAGACCCCCACCCACAGACCTCCACAACCACTGGCCAGGGTTGTGGGGAAGAGGCCCTTGTCCCCATCAACATGGGAGGGGGGCCCCTGCCCCAAAGCACCCCCCCATGTTGAGGGCATGTGGCCTGGTATGGTGTCAGACAGCCCAGGTCCTTCCATATAAGACATGGCATAGTTGCATCAGATCACTTGACCAAGTGCAGAGGAGGCATAGAGAAACATCTCACACTCTGTGTGCTCTGCTTAGTGTAAGAGCACATCGAGGCAGTAAAAGAGACATAGGAGCCAAGCTGGTGCTTCCTGGTCACAACTATAACACTAGTTCCTATGCCAATGATTATTAATTGGGTAATGAACGTCTTTACAGCTTCAGTTTAGTGATTTTTTTTTTTCAATTCAGTACCAAGGATGGTACTTACATGAATGAAGTTTCCCTTGTGCTGGTGGCTGCTATTTTCTTTGAAATCTTCCATCCTCTGCCCCACAGGAGCCCTGGCTGTGGTGATCTTGCTTTGCTAAATGAAGGAGGTGTAACTTTCATTCATCCCTCCATCCTCCCTTCAATTTTCATTGCAGGAAGTGTTAGTACAGCTTCTATGAATGAATCTTATCCTATTAACTCTTGCAGTGGTGATTTTCAGGCAGGGACGGTGCTTCCACTAGGCAAACTAGGTGGCCGCCTAGGGCGCACTGCCACCTAGGAGTGCCTTGGAGCAGCACAGGCTGGCACTCTCTCTGTGAGGGACGCCGCCACGTCACAAATGATCCTTCAGCTGAGAGGAGGGCGGAATAGGGGTGGAAGAAAGGACAGAGGAATATGCTGGGTGTCTGGGGCCAGTGTAGCAGCTGAGCTGCCACTCCTTCCAGTGTTCCTCTCAGACTCAGTCCTTTACTGCAAGCTGGCTGGCAGCTGCTGATCAATATGGAGTTCCAGCCCTTCTCTTCCCATTCATCAGAGGCGGAGCTGTGCCTGCAGAGGAAGGTAATGTCTAACTCTGATGTCTTGTGTCTGTGTGAGTGTGGCCTGACTGTCCGGACATCCATCACATGTTCATCTGCTCTTCTAGTGCCTGCTGGGCCTGCTGATCTGTGTCAGTGTTCGTGGTGTGTTGTGTCGGATCTGTCACTGTGTGGGATCGCTCAGTTCAGCTGCCTGTTGTCACAGCGTTTTATCTGCCCTCATTGCCTGGGGAATTCCAGCCTGGGATCTGTCAGAGTGTGAATCTATCATTCTTCACTCACTGCAACTGTCACCCTGCCACTGCCAGCCACAGATACAGTCCGTCTGTGACACTAATTTTGTCTTTAATATTAGTGCTGGTGGCAACCTATGGCACTTATTTTTGCAAATTAAAAAAAATTTAGCAGTTTCATGTTTTGTTGATTTAATATTTAATAGTTTTTTATTTATTTATTGGGGTGGGGGGCACAAGCTAGTCTTGCCTAGAGCGCAAAATAGTCTAGTACTGGCCCTGTTTTCAGGTGCTGTAGGGGTTAATATTTGGGAGCAGAGGAAAGAAGATCTCAAAGGACAAGCAGCTACCATTATACAGGACTCTCTTTATTCAAGTAGGTACTGTTCCTGTTGCTCATAAAACAAAAAAACAAAAAACAACAATAAACAACCCCCCCCCCCCCCCCCACACACACACACACACACGCTACATTTATGCTTTAAAATAGCTGCTTTTTTCTATTTCATCCTATTTTCGCCATTTATTTCACCAACTTTCCTAATTTTTTTAAATTCTGCATCAAGAGCACAACTTTCATAAACAGGAGAACACATTAGAGGCATAAAAGATAAAACAGGAAATAGTGATATTAAAATCAGTTATTTAGTTAATATCCCCAAAATAAATGACTGTATGTGCCCACCTTCCATATCCTTCATATATGATCCTTAATATATTATATTATTTCTTTCATAGTAAGGGTGCCTACCTATTGAAAAAATACAATGTCCTCTGCACTCCTGGGGCCAGCTGTAGTGTATGCTTGCATTATCAGAGCAAATTAACATGTAGTTTCAGAGTGTGTTACTGCCCTCTACTGCTCCTTTGCACAAACTACAAGACTCACCTAACAGGAGCTTTTTCTGTTTCTAAAAAGAGCTTGTTAAAGCTCACATTCTGTCACATTCTCTTCCAGCAAAGGCATGGTTACTAGTTCTTTTTTTCTTTTTTCTTCCTAGCTTCTCTCCTCTGTATGAAAGCTTACAATAGAGCTTATTATGAAAGCAGGCCGGTGTTATTATAACAGGAAATCTTTGAGTGGCAAGAGGGAAAGAGTATGTTATGGATAGAGGAATATCTGTCTGCTTCGAACAACAGCCCATTCACTGTTCTCTGACTCCTGCTGAGGATGGCCACTTGAAACTTGCGCAAAGTCATTTTACATGTTCTGCATTAAACTTTCATTTCTGTGTGTAATAAAAAAAATAATTAAAACAGAGAAAATGTCTCACTTGGATAATCTTATATAACTTTTATTATTTTGTTGGCTATGATGTACTGGTGTATTTATAAATAAAAAATAATAATACTATTTAATCAGCATATACTCTTTATACTTTTGTTGTAAGAAAGCTGGCCCCTATGTAAATGCCACTGTAAAGTACTTTTTATTTATTCTTGGCTCTTATACAATTGAAATTTAAATTATGATTCCATTTATATTAGGAAGTCAGGAGAGGGCTGTGAGAATTAAGTTGTCATACCTGGAATGTTCACTTAAATAGTCAGAAGGAGGCTGGCTCCTAGCTATCCCATCAGCCAACAACATAGACTCAGCGACTGGCAGCTAATTACATATTCATGGCCTCTCCTCCCTTCTCCAACCTTAGTTCAGTCTCAGTGTGTCAGAGAGCTGCATCCCACATCATCCTATATTTTGGGTCTGGTAACACAGGGCTAGCTGGAGCTCTTGCCTTGCTAGCAGGATTTTTGCACAAGCCCTGTGCAGCCTCCCCCTCCCCTCCCTGTAGGTCCTCTGGCAACCAGGACCTGGCACCATGGTCAGCCTGCAGCTCTCTGTGATCCTACAGCTCATCTGCTTGTCCCTGGCACAGCTCGTAAGTCTCTTTTACTTTCTCGCTTCATCGTTTTGTGGATTTATCCAAGGAGTCAAAAGTAAACTTTCGGCATCAGATATATTTTGATGTGTAAATCATTTTCCTGTTAACATGGTATTTTTGTGATGGCTTTGTTTAAAATGTTTTTTTTTTGTTGTTTAACAGGTTGATGTGCTTTTGGTTTGACTCAAAACGTGTTTTTTTTTTTTTTTTTTTACATTAGGTTTGGTAGAATTTTTTGTATCCGAGGACTAGAATGACCCAATGATAGACTGTTTGTTGTTCAGGAACCACAGCACAGAACTGTGGCCCAGGGTTGTGTACAACATCCTAGGTACAAGTGGTGTGAACCAGTCTGGTATCTGGGTTACATGGCATATTCCACACCATAATCTTTAGGGTATGGGTATATGTGTGTGTATATATATATATATATATATATATATATATACAAATCCAAAAAAGTAGAGGCATTTTATTGTCCAGCTGTCTGTCATATTTTTAGAACCCAATACAGTGCATTGGCTACCTTTGGGATATATATATACTGTTCATGTGTTCCTAAATGGCAGAATTTGGATGATAAATATGATGAGGATGGTGAGACATGCTTTATACATGATTCATTAAATACATTTTATGGGCTTATGTAAAAAAAAAACAAAAAAACTGCCCTAACAAAAATGCTGTGTTGCCCATTGCCACCAATCAAATCCTCTGCATTTTAGCAGTGACATCTGGAAGCTATTTGCTATGGGCAACTAGACTTTTTTGCTATTGCACTTGTCATGAATAAACCTCACAGTCTTTATGAAAAAAAATGATTTTGGTTTCGTTATATGGCTGAAAAAAATATGCTATTTCAACAAAATATGATCCATAAAGTAGCATTTTTTCCCCAAATTTCTATCACTCTTAAAAAGGCCTAGAATTTTTTTTCTTTACAAATTGGTATAAAAAATGATCTCCTTTTCATCTTCCATCAATACTGAATCTGTAGAATCAAAATAACTGTAAAGAAGTATTAAGAAGAGATAAATAAATATGTAAAGGCAGTTCTTGTCTGTAGCCACGATGCAGCAGACATTTTTGGAGTGGAGAGGGAAGGTGTCTGTAGGTCAGGAGGCTGGAGGAATGCAGCATTCTGAGACATTTGGCATTCATATGTGAGAACAAAGTTTGCCATTCAGGAGTCAGGAGTCTGATCCTGTTCCCCACACACTCACAGAGCCCCTGAACACAAACAAATGAAAGGATGCAGTGCCTGCGGCTTGTTTAGGCATTTTTTTACACTGTCCTGCAGAGAAGGCCCCATATCATTAATTGTTGGCTTTTCAGACAAATATTGCCTTGTTTATACATTTTTCCTGGCAATCAAACAACAAACGTAAAAAATTCCACTGAATATATTCACTTGGGTCATTTTCAAGGCTTCATTTAAAAGCCTTTAAAAACATATAGAAAGTTGTTTTTGTAATGATTGGACTGCTTACTTTCATTACCTAACTTTCTAATTTCACACAGTGGGACCCATCCACACTATAACAATATTAATTGTTGTATTATATTGCTCAAAAACATGGGATGTCAGCTAATTTTCCTTATATACAATGCGACATGCTTTTGAGCAGTAATAATGAATATTGTCAATGACCCAGTCATCAGAGGTTTAACTAAAACCAGACCCATCCAGTGCTCAAGGCCTGGGCTATGCATATTCTGTCATTACCATTACCATTTGCAACTTGGTAATTATATATTTGTACAATGTATCATTATTATTACTATACTATAAATATTTTAGGAATATCCTAGAGCTTTTAACACTCAATCATTAGCTGTAACCCTAGCTGTAACCCTAATGAAGATGGAAATCTACCATCCGTAGAATAATCACTGATTAACTTTCTCAGAAACCAATCAAACTGGCTTTTGCAAACATTATGGTGTGTGAGAGGAAACCAAAACTCCCTAGTTTGTAAATACTTTACAAACTTGGAGAGACTGTGCCAAGTCTGTAGTATTAACAGAGTACAGGACCAACCTTGCGGGCTTTTTGGTCTGTGGTAAGTCCTAGTTTTAAATTTTCTCAGTTGTACATACTGAATATTATTTAGTGATAATGTGAACTTTGGGTCCAGAGCACAGCACATTTTCCCCTGCTTCAGCTTAAAGGACTTGGGGCCTGTTAGGTTCTGTCTGGTGTAACCAAAAGATATCCATTTATCAAGACAAAATATACTAGATGGAAATGAAATATTTTCAAAAGCACATTGCGCTTAAAAGTGGCCTACTTTGACAAAGGAGGTCAAGGGGACCGTTTTTGCATGGCTTTGCCTGAATAAGGCCTTAGCCCACGGGTGTCAAACTGGCGGCCCTCCAGCTGTTGCCAGTTTATAAGTTACATGAGGCATTGCAAGATTGACAGTTACAAGCATAACTTCCAAAGGCAGAGGCATGATGGGACTTGTAGTTTCGCAACAGCTGGAGGACTGACGAGTTTGACACCCCTGCTTAGGTTCCTCTACTAAAACACATTGGTGCTTGATTAAAAGAGGTGGAAACCTGTACCTGTATCAATTCTGATAGGTTTGTTTGTTATTAAAGGTACAGTTTCTGCACTCATTTTACCATAAATTGACAAAAGTGAAGATAAGATGGCAATATCTAGTTTGCTGGTAGATTTCCGCAATCCATAAATACTATCAACCTTTGAATGAGCCGATATAGTCCTTATGTGTTATAGAAGGCTGTTTAGGGTGGTATTTCTATTTATTTATTACAAGTATTTATATAGTGCTGACAATTGATGCAGCACTTTATATACTGTATATTCACAGCAGTCCCTGTCCTCAAGGAGCTTACAATCTAAGGTCCCTAACTCACATTCATACATACAACACTAGGAACCGTAATGGTTTTGGCCTCATTTAGCCATATTCTCTGCATGTTTTTCGCACCTCATTTAGAAATCACTTTCCATACTCAGACTGTCACACACTGTATTTTAGCAGAGAAATAGGACTAAGTGCAGCAAATATAATAGCCATAATTTAGGTGTCCTTCATTAGTAGGCTCCATTCCTTCTGTAATAAGCCATTGCAAAGTATGGAGTATGCAGAGTGCATAGCAAAGCAGCCAATCGAATTTCATCTTTCATCTTTTCAGGATCAGTTTACCCAAAGTTGAATTATGAATGGAAGACATGGATTACTGCATCATGTATACTGTTTTTTGACATATTATAATCTGGTGTTTTTTGCTACATTATTGATTTTTCCAGCAGAGGGAAACCACTTCAGTTGAATGTAAAATGTGTTAACTGGCCAACAGCCAAATAGTGTTTCATGTACAAAAGGTTCAAAAACAAAAAAAGAGATTTTTACTTATAAATAATTTAGATGTCACGTATTGTATTATCCTAACACATTACTACATTTTCTATATGGATAAACATTTACTGCATACAAGGGAGATTTTATTGGCATCAACCACTTTAGCACTTGGCATTAGAAGTTTCAATGCACCAACAGCTGCTTCCATATAGGTTTCTATATGTTACTGTCACAGAGAGAGAGGATTATGAGTTTATGAAATTTTCACTCTGTTTCTCATTTATGGAAGATAACAGAAATCGAAATATCTATATTCATTCGCTAGTGTCCTTGTTTTTCCCACTGCTGCGATTAAGTAATGTTTATATTGTATCTTGTATATTTTTATTTATGAACAGTTATATCATGTTAACTTGTGTGTATTTTTATTAAAGAACAATTAAATATGCATTATTAAACACCCCAATAAGCGTATGCAGCTACGTATATCTAGCCAATGTTTAATATATTATTTATAAAGTATGTTTATTTAATCTGTTTTTCTTTATCTTTTAGAGAGGTCCTCCAGGTCCACCAGGGCCTCCCGGTCTACCAGGCTCGCCAGGGATCCCAGGATCAGATGGCATAGATGTGAGTACACAATCCAGAAACAAAGAGTCTCTGTGTGTACCAGACTGAGAGGTTGAGCATTTTTGCAAAAAAAACACTAGATGGCGACCTAAAGCCGTATCACAGCATAACCTCTCCCTGTTGTACTCTGCATAGACTACTTTTTGTAAAATGAGGTTCAGTCTTAAAACTTTTTTTTTTTTTTACAAAAAATCATATAGCATAAAAGGTCATTATAGCACTTACATTTACTCTTTCATTGCACAAGCCTAACCTCTACAGATTTCTTTTACCACAACTGTATTGGGAATAGTTTAGCTTCATGTGTAAATATATTATGATTATTAAGATCATACCATTTCACACTATATAAATATATATATATATATATATATATATATATACAAAATGTTCAATTTAGTCTAAATTAGGTAGTGTTTGGATTTATAAACAAAGCTGGATTTTTTTTAAGTGCAGGAGTGAACTTTACAAACAATAAATGTGGATTAGCACATTTTTTTTTCAAAGCTAACCCAATACCTAACAAAAATCTAAAACATCATTAAAGTGATTGTAAAGACATATATATTTTTTAAATAACAAACATGTTACCTGCTCTGTTCAGTGGTTTTGCACAGGCCATCCTCTATCCTATTCTTTTCAGGTCCTACGCCAACTCTCCTGGCCCCTCCCTCGTGCCAAGTGCCCCTATAGCAAGCAGCTTGCTATGTAGGTACCTGAGCAGACTCGCTCCCAAGCAGCTGCTCTGTGCGTCCATTCACACAGATGTGGTTCAGTCCCACCCTCGCTCTCTGTCCTCATTGGCTCACCAGCAGTGATTGACAGCGGTAGGAGCCAATGGCTCCTGCTGTGTCTCAGCCAATAAAAAGAGAGAGACCCAGGAGAGTTGAGGCTCTCGTGCACATTACTGGATCAAAATGAAGCTCAGGTAAGTATTAGGGGGAGCTTGGGGAGGGAGAGATGCACACATAATGTTTTTGCCTTCATGCATTATCGAAAAACATTTGGCAAAAAATAAAACCTTCCATGCACTTAACATGCCTCTCAGCAAATACCCTGGGGTGTCTACTTTCCAAAAAAGGGGTAATTTGGGGGATGTTAGAACTGTCCTGGCATTTTACGTCCAATGTTAGAAGCTCCTGCCACACATCACCCACTCTTCTAACCACTTGAAGACCAAGCCTATTCTGACCCTTATTTTTACATGAAAATGTTTTTTTCCTGGAAAATTACTTTGAACCCCCAAACATTATATACTTTTTTAATGTACAGAATAAAATGGTAGGAGTTGCAATTTTTTATGTCACAGTATTTGTGTAGCATTGTTTTAATTTTAATGCACAAAATACAATATATTGCCCAATTGTTTGTAAAATATAAAAGATGATGTTATGTTGAGCAAATCGATACCAAACATGACATGCTCTAAAATTGCCTACCCTGTGCAACGGCGACAAACTACATACATTTTTAATATCCATAGATCACGCTTTAAAAGCCTTTACAGGTTACCAGTTTAGAAGTCTAATGCTAAAATGACTGCCTTTGATTTGACGTTTGTAGTGATACCTCACATGCATGGTGCAATCTCTGTTTATAAACTGACAAGGAGCCGACGCTTGAGTTTACCCTTGCACGTGAGCACGGGAGAGGATGGGGGTGCTTTAAATTTTTATTATAATTATGTATTATTTTGCTTTTTTAAAATTATTTTACAGTGTCATTTTTTATTTTTTTTTATATCACTTTTATTGTTATCACAGGGAATGTAAATTTCCCCTGTGATAGCAATAGGCATTGACAGGTACTTTTTCCTGAGAAATTTGGGGTCTATTAAACTTTAGATCTCTCATATGCCCTTGAAGCGTCTGATCACATCAAGATTGGTGTGATCAGATGCTTTTCCAATTTAAAAATGGTGCTGTTTATTTCCTGTGAAACCGAAATGTTGAATTGCTTGTTGTTTGCGGTTGGGCTGTCGGCAAGTGGTTTGAATTCCAGGCATGGCTACATTATACATGTTTACATTGCTCCAGTTTAAATTAATGTAACTATGTAACTATGTATACACCATGGCTGGCTGATGACCCTGGAATCTGGAAATCACCAACAAAGACACAGAAACTCCAATGATCTCTACTAGCTTCTGGATCCTGTGCTGAGCACTGGCCTGATGCATTCTAAACACAGGAGGTCAGCTGCTTAATATAGGCACTGTTCAGAGAATGCTTTGTATTTTCTGAGTGAATGCTAAGCAATCTCTCATTGGATGACATGGAGAGTGTGACGTTGCCACCCTGCCTGTCCACCTTATCCAATCAGAGAATGCTTTGCTTTCATTCAGAAAATGGAAAGCATTCTCTGAATGGTGCCCATGCTGAGCAGCTGACCTCCTGTGTTGAAAATGCAGCAGGGCAGCTGCTTGGCTTGAAACTTGGTAGCAAGTGGAGATCACTGTCAGGGCCGTCTTTAAGGCTGGGCAAAAGAGGCAGCTGCCCTGGACCCAATCATTTTTGGGGGCCCAAAGCAGCTGGCCGTATTTGCCAATTGTCCCATTTTACATACCCTTGCCCCTTGAAGTCTTCCTCTTGCACTGTGTTTTGATATCTCAGTGTGAAGTGCTGTCATTTATATTGCCTCTGCCCTACTGCAGTGTACAGATGACCCATGACATCATGTCAGCATTCACATGTAAAGAACTGGCATGGATATGCAAATAGCAGCAGCATTCACGTGTAAATAGTGGCGGCATTCAAATGTATATTATGCCCCCCTGAGGTTCCATCCACCATCACCTCTGCTGAATGCTACCCACTCGGGAGGTAAATAGAGGCATGCTTGAAAGTCCTGCTTGCAACTGTGGTCATTGAGCCTTCTCTAAAGGTAAGAAAAATAGTGCAGGTGGAGTGTGCAGAGGTAGGCAGAGAAGGAATTACACTTTGGTGTGCACAGCTGAGCAAGGAGGGGATGTACAGAGGCAAGGAAGGTGGGTGCATAGATGAGCAGAGCAGGCATGTAGAGTTAAGAAGGAGGGGTTGCAGTCGAGAGGTTGGGGGAGCTACGGGGTGCAGAGGTTATCAATCAATGAGCTGTAATGATGTGCTGTAACCTGTAGCAACCAATGGGTGAGCTGTAATGATGTGCTGTCATTTAGCAGCCGATAAGTAACAGCTTATAAGTAAGTGTTAATGATGCACAGTAACCTAAAGCAACCAACCAGTAAGCAGTAATAATGTGCAGTAACCCTTAGCAACCAATAAGTAAGTTATAATGATGTGCAGTAACCTATAGCAACCAATCAGTGAGCGGTAAGGATGTGCAGTTCCCTCTAGCAACTAATCAGTGAGTGGTATGGATGTGCAGTAACCTCTAGCAACCTGTCAGGGCTCCAGGGTATGACCAGAGGTATGTGAACTGACGCAGGGAAACGCAGGCTTCAGATATGTTATAAACAATAATTTATTAACACTAACAATACATAAACGCAGTGCAATACTAAAACATAACACAGTGCAAACGAACCAAACCAAACCACCCACAGATAACAATAAATACAATGCAAGCATCGTCAGGCAGGCCGGGTCAATAACAATCGGGCAGGTAGGAACAGGAGGAGCAGGCAGAGAGTAGTCAGGTCACGAGCCGGGTACAGCAACTAATGGGCAGGTAGGTACAGGGGGTCAGGCAGAGAATGGTCGGGGTCACAAGCCAGGGATCAAACAGGAGAAGTCAGCAGAGGTCCGGATCAGGCAGGGTCGGCAACGAATCAGTCAGACAGGGACAGGGACAGGAACAGGAACAGGACTGCAGGTAACAAGATACAGGGGCCCATGGAAAAACACACACACCAAGACACAGACTGCAGGTCTGGCCATCCCTTAAATACACCTGTAATCAGCCTCAGGTGTTTTGGCTGACTGCAGGGTTGAGTCTCTGATTGCTGAGAGCACCCGCTGGCCAGCCCTGGTACTGCAGCCCACAAGGCAGGTGAGTCCCACCATTACTGGCAAGTCCATTCCTGACAGTACCCCCCCCTCAAGGAGCGGCCTCAGGACGCTCCAAACAGTCCTAGCTGGGCAAAATGTTCCACCGCCCGGGTCTGGTAACTGGCGGGATATCAAAGACTGGCACATCGGGCTGGACTCCGGGCACAGGCAAATCGGGCTGGACTCCGGGCACAGGCACATCGGGCTGGACTCCGGGCACAGGCACATCGGGCTGGACTCCGGGCACAGGCACATCGGGCTGGACTCCGGGCACAGGCACATCGGGCTGGACTCCGGGCACAGGCACAGGGCCCCCAGGCAGAGCGGCGGGCGCCGGGCCCCCAGGGGGAGTGGCGGGCGCGGGCCCCCAGGCGGAGCGGCGGGCGCCGGGCCCTCAGGCGGAGCAGCGGGCGCCGGGCCCACAGGAGGGGCAGCAGGCACCGGGCCCCCGGGCGGAGCGGCAGGCATCGGGCCCCCAGGCGGAGCGGCGGGCGCCGGGCCCCCAGGCGCAGCGGTGGGCATCGGGCTCCCAGGCGGAGTGGCGGGCGCCGGGCCCCCGGGCGGAGCGGTGGGCACCAGGCCCCCGGGCGGAGCGGCAGGCATCGGGCCCCCAGGCGGAGTGGTGGGCATCGGGCTCCCAGGCGGAGCGGCGGGCGCCGGGCCCCCGGGCGGAGCGGCGGGCGCCGGGCCCCCGGGCGGAGCGGCATTGGGTCACCAGGCATCAGGTCATTTGGCTCGTCAGTAGGCACTGCGTCATCTGGCAGGGCAGTGGGCACCGAGTCACCAGGCACGACAGTGTGTTCCAAGTCAACTGGCATGACCGCGGGCACTGGGTCAGACATTGGATCGTCTGGCTCGACAGCAGGCATCGGGTCACCAGGCATCAGGTCATTTGGCTCGACAGCGGGCACCGCGCCATCTGGCAAGGCAGTGGGCACCGAGTCACCAGGCACGACAGTGGGCTCTGAGTCAATTGGCACGACAGTGGGCACCGGGTCATCAGGTACCGGATCATCTGGCTCGACAGCAGGCACCGGGTCATCTGGCGCTGGATCGTCTGGCTCGACAGCGGGCATCGGGTCACCAGGCATGACAGCGGGCACTGGGTCATCAGGCATAGGATTGTCTGGCTCGACAGCGGGCATCGGGTCACCAGGTATGACAGCGGGCACTGGGTCACCAGGCATCAGGTCATTTGGCTCGCCAGCGGGCACCGCGTTATCTGGCAAGGCAGTGGGCACCGAGTCAACTGGCATGACCGCGGGCACTGGGTCAGACATTGGATCGTCTGGCTCGACAGCGGGCATTGGGTCACCAGGCATCAGGTCATTTGGCTCGACAGCGGGCACCGCGTCATCTGGCAAGGCAGTGGGCACCGAGTCACCAGGCACGACAGTGGGCTCTGAGTCAATTGGCACGACAGCGGGCACCGGTCATCAGGTACCGGATCGTCTGGCTCGACAGCAGGCACCGGGTCATCTGGCGCTGGATCGTCTGGCTCGACAGCGGGCATCGTGTCACCAGGCATGACAGCGGGCACTGGGTCATCAGGCATTGGATCGTCTGGCTCGACAGCGGGCACCGGGTCATCTGGCGTTGGGTCGTCTGGCTCGACGGCAGGCATCGGGTCACCAGGCATGACAGCAGGCACTGGGTCATCAGGTACCGGATCGTCTGGATCGACAGCGGGCACCGGGTCATCAGGCATTGGATCGTCTTGCTCGACAGTGGGCATCGGGTCAGGCAGAGAATGGTTGGGGTCACAAGCCAGGGATCAAACAGGAGAAGTCAGCAGAGGTATGGATCAGGCAGGGTCGGCAATGAATCAGTCAGACAGGGACAGGGACAGGAACAGGAACAGGAAAAGGAACAGGACTGCAGGTAACAAGATACAGGGGCCCATGGAAAAACACACACACCAAGGCACAGACTGCAGGTCTGGCCATCCCTTAAATACACCTGTAATCAGCCTCAGGTGTTTTGGCTGACTGCAGGGTTGAGTCTCTGATTGCTGAGAGCACCCGCTGGCCAGCCCTGGTACTGCAGCCCACAAGGCAGGTGAGTCCCACCATTACTGGCAAGTCCATTCCTGACACAACCAGTCACAATCACTGCCTGATCTGCTGCAGTAAACTGATTTTGAGTCTAGCTGCTATTTATTGTTTGTCTCAGAGCAGGTGGAGAGCTAAATTGCATGGGGGGGAGTCACAAGTGTTTGCCCAGGATCCAATCAATATTAAAGACGGCTCTGATCACTGTAGTAGTGGTGCCACTCCAGTGATATCCAGCTTCCAGGAACATAGACCAGTTATGGTATATCCACTTTATGAAAACTTCTTAGAACCCCCCAAACATTATATATTTTTTTAAAGCATAGGCCCTAGATAATAAATTGGTGGGTGTTGCAATTTTGTATTCACTTGGTATTTGTGCAGCAGTTTTTCAAACTCAATTTTTTTGGGAAAAAATACAGTTTTAGGATTTTTAATGCATAAAAGTACAATATAATGGCCAATGGCCAATTGTTTGATAAAATATGATGTTACGCTGAGTAGTTAGATACATAATATCATATGTTTTAAAATTGCGCACACCCATGCACTGGCAACAAATGGCATCAATTTTACTATCCATAGGCAACATTTTAAAAGCCTTTACATGTTACTACTTTAGATTTACACAGGAGGTCTGGTACTAGAATTACTGACCATGATCTGATGTGTGGGACGATCGCTGTTTGTGCGCATGCGGAACCAATACGTGCATTCGCCTTTGCATGTAAGCACGGGGGGATGGGGTGGGGCTTTATATTTTAAAAAATATTTAATTAATTTTTAAAATTCTTTTTACACTGTCACTTTACATGTTTTTAATCACTGTTATTGTTATTATAGGGAATATAAATTACCCCTGTGATTGCAATAGGCAGTGAAAGGTACTCTTTGTGGAGAAGTTTGAGGTCTATTAGACCCCAGATGTATCCTCTGCCCTTAGAAGCATTTAATCACACCAAGACTGATGTGATCAGATGCCTTTCCTTTTTAAAAATGGCACTGTTTACATCCGGAGAAACCATCAGTAATATTTGCTCATCGCTTCCAGTTTTCTATATCATAAAGGCAATCAGAACTGTTCTGGTCTCTGATTACCTCGATGGTCAGCTGGCTGGATGGTCGCTCAGGTTTCCCAGTGGGACAGACAATGTGGAAGGCGGAGGGAGGTGGGCGTCCCCTCCTGCTGCTTGTAAAAGTGATCCACGACAAGAAAACCGACCGTCGACTCTAAAAAAACAATACCAGGATGATGCCTGCAGCTGCAAATATCATCCTGGTATAACCACTGAAAGCCCATCGACGTACCAGTATGTTGCTGGAGCTGAAGTGGATATACGGTACATACCTAGTTGAATTGGTCCAAGCTGGTGCAAAACTAGAACATGCCTGGAATTCCTCCTTAATGTATATTTACCTTCTCCAAAAGAAGGTAAACCCCCTCTTAGATAGTTGTAACTGGAGCAGATGTCCCCATTAACAGATTTACCTTCTAGTGCTCTTCTGGTGACACCTCAAAATATTAAAGATTCCCTTATTTTCAGCCCGAGTGGCAGTGGTCAACAGGTCATTTAACAGGGGTGAATCTCCTCAGTAGACAGGCAGCAATAAAACCTGAAAACCTTCCCAACTCCATGCACAATTAAAAAAACGTTTTGACTTTACATACATTTTTACTGTCTTTACAATAAATAGAACTTTTTATTTTCACCTTTTATTACCACCTTATCACGTATGCATACCTTGTTTATGGTGCTACTCTTACCCTGACCAGAACAAGTGAATGACACTTCCAAAATAGTGTGAAAATAATTTAGATTTAGTTGCTGATGGGAAGATGAAAGTAATAAGCTTCATTAAGTACAATCACTAACATTAATTATTAATCTCTATTGTCTCAAAGCACATTTTCTGTGATTGACCACACGTATTTTAGTAGTATTTTAGTAGTTTTGTAATCTAAAATAGTATTCAACACCAGCAGATTCTTGTAAGGTCAGCCTTCTAGTTATTTGCTAATTTACCAATAATTTTTTTTTGCCAATCATTTAATGTTTTATTGCACAGTTGGATTAGCCATGTGCATGTTTATATTATTGTTTTCTTCTGATCTCCAGGGATGATATTGTTTGCATACTTACATTGGGCTAGCTTGGCACAATGTACTTATGCATATATGATACCCGATTGGCATCTGTAGAAGCTCTAAATCACTGTGGTAGCCCAAGATACTGTGATGGCTGTGATCTTCTGGGTGATGCCCTTCTGTATAGTAAGTAGGGAGTAGCTCGCTTGGCTTGGTCACCATTCAAAGAATGTCTTGCATTTTTCTCAGTGAATGGAAAATGAATGAACAAGGTTGAGACCTTGACACCACTATCGCTCCTATCTATCTTCACCTATCAGAGAACACTTTACATTCATTGGGAAAAAAGTAAGGTGTTCTCTGAATGGTAGCCACTCTGCACAGCACCTGAAAGACTGAGGACATCACTGTAGTAGCTTGGGCTACTACAGTTATTTACAGCTTTCACAAAGGCCAGTCAGGTATCAAATATGCTTACTTACATTGTTCCAAGCTGGCTTAATGTAAGAAGGCAAAATATACTATCCCTGGAGCAGATTCAGTGGAAGGATTTTTGTCTACACAGGCGAAAGTACATTTTGCTACCCCAACCTTCTCCACCATCCCCCGCCACTCCCCTCTTTTCCACAATGCAACCCCTTCTACCTATGTCCCCGCTCTGTCCCGCTCATCTCCCTTGCTGACCCTATCTCCCCATGTCCCTTGCTCTGCCCCATGTCCCTTGCTCTGCCCCAATGTCCCTTCCTCTGCCCCCATGTCTCTTGCTGTGTCTTCATCTGTCTTGCTGTCCCTAGGTCCCCATGTCCCTTGCTCTGCCCCCATGTCCCTTGCTGTCCCTCTCTCCTCATGTCTTTCTCTAGCCTTATGCTCCTTGCTATCCCTATCTCCCATGTCCTTTGCTCTCTCCCCATGTCCTTTGCTGTCCCTATCTCCCCATTTCCATTGCTCTGTGCCTATCTTACCTACTGTCCCTATATCCCTATGTTCCTTGCTGTCCCCATCTCCCTTACTGTCCCTATCTCTTCATGTCCATTGCTCTGCCCCCATGTCCTTTGCTGTCTCTATCTCCCCTTGTCCCTTGCTTTGTTCCCATCCCCCCTTGTCCCTTGCTCTGTCCCCATCTCCCTTGCTGTCCCCATTTCCCCATTCCTCTTGCTCTGTCCCTATGTCCTTTGCTGTCTCTATCTCCTCATATCCCTTCCTCTTCCCCATCTCCCTTGCTGTCCCTATTTCTCTATCTCCCTTGCTGTTCCTGTCTCCCATGTCCCTTGCTGTCCCCATCTCCCTTGCTTTCCCTATCTCCTCTTGTCCATTGCTCTGTCCCCATCTCCCTTGCTATCCCTATCTCCCCATGTCCCTTGCTCTGCCCCCATGTCCTTTGCTATCAATGTCACCCAATTTCCCTTGCTCTATCCCCACATCCCTTGCTGCCCCATTTCCCCTGCTGCCACTATCCCTCCATGTCCCTTGCTTTGCCCCTATGTCCCCTTCTTTGTCCCCATCTGCCCAGTTCTTCTACTCTGTCCCCATCATACTATGTCAGCAGGGTAATTCATTTTGTGCTTCCCCCACTGGCTATGGGCAGCTGGCAGGTTAGGCAAATGAAAACTTCCACACTGCACCTGGTAGGTGTATTATGATGTCTCTGTCATTTGCATGTGATAAGTGAAGTAGAAAGCAGAGTGAGCGGGATTACATAGCACCGGCTCTAGAACATACACTCCCAACTATTCCTCCTACCAACTCACTATGGAGATGAGGGCATATATTTTGCTAAAAATTACACGGAACTTAGGTTAAGGCAAAGTGAGTGAACTTTCTGATTAGAAGAAATATGGCCCCTTATTAAAAAAAATAAATGTACTGTAGCTCTTTAAAGCGGAGTTCCACCTGAAAAAAAAAGTCAGTAGCTACAAAAACTGTAGCTGCTGACTTTTAAAATACAGACACTTACCTGTCTCTTGGTCTCATCACCACTAGTTTTACCGGCTGTCTTCTCTCCCTGGCACTGGCATCTTCAGTGTGGGCACTTGGCAGTGACAGCTTGTGGCTTCACAGCCGGGTGCCCACTGTGCATGCGTGAGAAGCGCTGCACTTTGTGAATGGCCTTGTAGTTTTCTGTCACGTGTCCCAGAAGACTACAGGGAGGGAGGGGAGGAGGGCAACTTCTGCTTCCGATCGCCTCCCCAAAGGTCACAATCCTTGATGAGGAGCGGGGAACAAAGGCTTAAAGTGGAACTTCCCCTTTTGAGTGGAGCTCCGCTTTAAAGTGTTACTAAACCCAGGACCACAACATGGAAGTGCAATTATTTTAGTAAATATAAACTGCTAAGTACCTTTTCTCATCAGCAGTTAGAGCAGTCTTGTGACTTCTATCAGTGTCCAGCCGAGCACTGGTTAAAGCTTGTAGGAGGAGTTTTCTCTAGGAGGACATAGAACCCCTGACCTCTGTTTGGGCAGTGCTGATTGGCCATGAGCTGACTACATGCACTCTCCCAAGAAAAAATAAAACCTCTCTAGCAATACACACCAAACTGAGCATGTGCAGTGTCTCCACACGATATGTCTTATGAGGAGATAAGAGGGTGACACTGGAAGAAGGGGAGGATCAGAGAAGTCAGGATCAAACATTCTTTTTACACAGTGCAGATTATTAACATGTATGCTTTACTGCATATACAGACTGATTTTACTATTGTGGGTTTAGTAACACTTTAATTATAAATGCAGCTGCACTTAAATTTTTCTCTTAGTTGCCCTACAAAGTCCCACAACCTAACGGCTGATCCTGCCAGTGAAGTCCACCTAATGCAGCTTCCTGTCACGGTGTGGCAACAATGCTGCACTGCTCCTGAATTCAGAGCAGAACTGCCACTCTCATGTAGGCTGTACCTGCTCTGTGCAATGAAAAGTGTTCTAGGGGGCTTGTCTATTAGCTTTGTCAATGCTGATTCACTGTAGCTTTCCAATCAACACTTGGCCACATTTAGTCCTATCCACTACTTTCTGAATTGAAAGCACTGCCTCTGTTGCTGTTTCACTTTGAGCTGCAGTGCCTTTTACTGTGAGCTACAGTGTCTGAGAGGGAGAGTATGTGAGACACAAATGATAAAGAATATGGCTCAGTCAGGGAAGGTAGAAGATTTTTTTTTTAACTTTATGAAGTTTGTGCATCGCCTAGTAACTGGATTTTGTATTTTTTCGACTGTCATATAAAAGCCTTTAGTTGTATTTGAGCAAAAAAAGTGGGTTTTGTATCTCTATAGACTTGTATGGAAAAGGAAGGCCTGACTGTAGTGAACAAAAGCCTTTTGACACAGGCTAGTACTCTGTTTACTGAACAAAGTAGCTTACTAATACATTTACTTCTTGCATGGAATTAATAGAATGATGTATTGATTCATTCAGCCATATATAATTGAAGTGATTGAATGGTTTTGATAGATATGGTATTTTCATGGAAAACAAGGTAGTTATTGACTCATTTCTCTTTTGATTCAGATTCCTTTATCTTCTGTATATTTTTTTGTAGGATCTGTAGGTGTATACTTGTTTTTTTTCAACTGATGTTACTTGGCATTAGGCAGTAAATTAAGTGTTGTTATTGCTGTCACTTCAGTCTCTGCTCCAATATTTCGTTTGAATTTACGTATAGTCTCTTGACTATTAACTGTATACAGTACCATACACCACATAGATGATGATTTTTGTGGTCTTGTGCTTGCTTCAAAAGACCAATTGAATATTGCTTAAAAAGTGTATGCCTTGTTTAAAAAAAAATGAAGGCATCCTCTATGTTATAGGTTTCTTTTTTTGCTCCAACATATACATTTTATTTGGAACATTTGAAAAATAAAGTATTTTCTTATAATTCTACCCAAAGCAACATTGTGCAACAAAGTGAAATGTTATAGTCACCTGTCATTTGTAGACCTGTCCCTTTTGAGTGGCCTGTTTAGGGTGATGCCACGGCATCTCAGTCGATTAAAGTCTGAACCTTGACTAGGCCACTCCAATACCTTAATTTTGTTTTTTTTGTGCCATTCAGAGGTGGACTTGCTGATGTGTTTGGAATCATTGTCCTGCTGCATAACCCAAGTGCACTTGAGCTAGAGGTCATAAACAGGTGGCTGGACATTCTCCTTTAGGATTTTCTGGTAGAACACAGAATTCATGGTTCCATCAATTATGGCAAGTCACCCAGGTCCTGAAGCTGCAAAGCAACCCCAGACCACCATACTACTACCACCATATTTGACTGCTTTGATGTTCTTTTTATGAAATGTTGTATTAGTTTTACGCCAGATGTGACTGGTCGCACACCTTCCAAAAAGTTAAACTTTTGTCTCATCGGTCTATAGAATATTTGCCCAAAAGTATTGGGGATAATCAAGTTGTTTTTTGGAAAATGTGACACAAGCCTTTGTGTTCTTTTTGGTCAGCAGTGGATTTCTCCTTGGAACTCTCCAAATGGATGCCATTTTTTCCCAGTCTCTTTCTTATTATGGAATCATGAACACTGACCTTAACTGAGGCAAGTGATGCCTACAGTTCTTTAGATGTTGTTCTAGGTTCTTTTATGACCACCAGGATGAGTCATCATTGTATTCTTGGAGCAATTTTGGTATGCTGGCCACTCCTGGGAAGGTTCACCACTGTTCTAAGTTTTCTTCATTTGTGGATAATGGCTCTCACCATGGTTCACTGGAGTCCCAAAAATTTAGAAATGGCTTTGTAACCCTTTCCAGACTGATACATGTCAGTTACTTAGTTTCTCATCTGTTCTTGAATTTCTTTAGATGGTGGTATGATATTTTGCTTTTTGAGATCTTTTAGCATGCTTCACTTTGTCAGACAGCTTCTGTTTAAGTGATTTCTTGATTCAACAATTCTGGCAGTAATCAGGGATGGATTTGGCAAGTGAAATTTAATTCAGCCTTCCAAAAAATGTGGTTAATCACAGTTCATTCATGATTTAGCAAGGGGGATGGGGGGAAGTGGAAATTACTTTTTCACAGGCAGGTTTGGATAGCTATTTTCCCTTAATAAATTAAATCATCATTTAAAAACTGCATTATGTATTTACTCGGGTTACCTTTGTGTAATATTATTATTTTGTTAGATGATCTGAATCATTTAAGTGTGAAAAATCTGCAAATATAAAATCAGAAAGGGGAAAAAAACTTTCACTTTTGTGTACCTTTGTGCAGGATAAAGCACTTCATAATGTGAGTGGGCATTCTGTACAGTATGTGATTTTAAAGGGGAAGTTTTAAATAAAGAGATAAAGGGTTTTACACTATAGAGGCCTTTTTTAATATTTGCATGGAACTTTCTGTGGATTGAGGCATATTGATGGAGGAATGGATTAAGGAGCAGATTCAGTCCTGGTCAAAGAGTGGAGGTGACCCTGGAAGGTTCAATCCCATGGGCAGACTTGAGCACCCTTATGACCTACCGTGTAATAGGTGCTCATGATGATTCAGTGAGATTTCTGGTGTGGAGGTGGAAGATCACTGATGACAAGCACAGGAGGCAGATTATTGGATGAAGTTTGCACAGCACAGGGTACCTTTTTAAAAAATCTGTTTTTTTGCATGGACACTTTATTTAGGCATTGACACTTTAATTTATTGAATTTTGTACAATATTTAAGTGCAGACATTTCAATTTATTGGATTCTGTATGATACATGATAGGCACATTGTAGCACTGTATACAGTGGGGCAAAAAAGTATTTAGTCAGTCACCAATTGTGCAAGTTCTCCCACTTAAAAAGATGAGAGAGGCCTGTAATTGGCATCATAGGTAGACCTCAACTATGAAAGACAAAATGAGAAAACAAATCCAGACAATCACATTGGCTGATTTGGAAAGAATTTATTTGCAAATTATGGTGGAAAATAAGTATTTGGTCACCTACAAACAAGCAAGATTTCTGGCTCTCACAGACCTGTACCTTCTTCTTTAAGAGGATCCTCTGTCCTGCACTCTTTACCTGTATCAATGGCACCTGTTTGAACTTGTTATCAGTATAAAAGACACCTATCCACAACCTCAAACAGTCACACTCCAAACTCAACTATGGTGAAGATCAAAGTGCTGTCGAAGGACAGCAGAAACAAAATTGTAGACCTGCACCAGGCTGGGAAGACTGAATCTGCAATAGGCAAGCAGCTTGGTGTGAACAAATCAACTGGGAGCAATAATTAGAAAATGAAAGACATGCAAGACCACTGATAATCTCCCTCGATCTGGGGCTCCACTCTACTGTTTGGTAGAAACACAACTCGTCGTGTTTGGAGGAGAGAGAATGCTGAGTTGCATCCAAAGAACACCATACCTACTGTGAAGCATGGGGGTGGCAACATCATGCTTTGGGGCTGTTTCTCTGCAAAGGGACCAGGACGACTGATCCATGTACAGGACAGAATGAATGGGGCCATGTATCGTGAGATTTTGAGTGCAAACCTCCTTCCATCAGCAAGGGCATTGAAGATGAAATGTGGCTGGGTCTTCCAACATGACAATGATCCCAAACATACCACCCGGGCAATGAAGAAGTGGCTTCGTAAGAAGCATTTCAAGGTCCTGGAGTGGCCTAGCCAGTCTCCAGATCTCAACCCCATAGAAAACCTTTGGAGGGAGTTGAAAGTCCGTGTTGCCCAGTGACAGCCCAAAAACATCACTGCTCTAGAGGAGATCTGCATGGAGGAATGGGCCAACATACCAGCAACAGTGTGTGCCAATGTGATTGTCTGGAATTTTTTTCTCATTTTGTCTCTCATAGTTGAGGTCTACCTATGATGCCAATTACAGGCCTCTCTCATCTTTTTAAGTGGAAGAACTTGCACAATTGGTGGCTGACTAAATACTTTTTTGCCCCACTGTATGTGGTAATTTATATATATTTTTGACACTAACTGGTACATGTGCTATGTTTCTTAATGCTGGGGTATTATAAATAAATGGACTACAAGTACCATCTTCCGCTGCTGCAGATGGCTTGTAGTTCTCATGAACTGCAAGGGAGCTGGTAAGCACTCTCATAGTTCATTAATCTTCTTGGACTTTAGTAGCTGTCTGCCTGTATGGGAGGTACTGGCAGATAGTTGTGCTGACAGTCCTCAAAAGCCTGACATTGCACCCATGATCTGATGATCATAGGTGCAATGCTCTGCAGGCTCCTAAGAAATAAATGCACATTGTTTTTTTACTTGCAAAAATGTACATTTATTATTTTATTTAAAAAGTGAACTTATCCTTTAAATATCCTTTAAATTAGTTTGTATTTTAGTTTTCAGCTTAATATGTTCAGTTTTGTGCTTCCCCTGTGGTGAAAAGGAAGATTGGTTCTCGGGTGGAGACTGCCTCAACCTACGCAACATCTCTTCAAAATACGCCCCTTCTTAACCAACAACACCATAAAGCTTCTAAGTCATTCCCTGGTTATCTCTCACCTCAATTATTACAACTTCCTCCTCATTGGCTTACTTTTACATAGGCTACCCCTTCTTCTGTCCCCTGTGTTCAGAAATACACTGGAATTGCATGGGAATGCATGCATTCTGGTGTGATCCAGCCCTTAGGAACATACAGTTAGGGAGCTGACCCCAAGCATCACCATAGCTCTGCACATCACTGGTCAATTCTTACTTTAACCAATGTAAGTATTTATGTACCTGTGTGATCCCTGTGGAAGTGGAAAATTACTGTAGTAGGCACGACTATCACAGTGATCTCCACTACCTTCTAGGCCCCTTGCAAAGCAGCTGCCCTGCTTTGTTGTGAAAACAGAAGGTTGCTTGCTCAGCACAGGCGATCTTCAGGGAACTTGAATTTGCATTCCATTAGTGAATGCAAATCGTTCTTTGATTGAATGTTGAGGAGAGCCAGGGTGATAACATCATGCTCTCTACCTCATCCAGTAAGAGAACACATTGCATGTTCTCTGAATGGTGCCCGCACCAAGTGAGTGGCCTCCTGTATTCAAGCAGCAGAGCAGTCACCCAGCAAAGGACCTGGAAGCTAGCAGCAATCTGCTATGTAGCAATCATTGTAGTATTGGTGCCTACGACAATGATTTCCAGCTTCCACAAGATCCTACAGGTATGGCAAATAAATACAGCACTTCCACTGGTCCATGCTTGACCAATTTAACTACATAAAAAAAAATCATACCTAAAATCATACCTAAATTTCAGCTTTAATGGAAACCATTGCTGAGAAACATGCAATTTTTCTGAAAAATTCTAGATGCCTGGTTGTCATGCAAATCCATTAGCATCAATACTTTTTAAGAAACTGAGCAAAAACAAAAATGTTCTGACTTTATCATGACTTAACTTGCTGTGTTCATGTTCTGAGTCAATGAAGCAAAAAGTAATACACATAGGCAACCATTTCTCTCTGGGCAGGGTTCCTTTAAAACCACTTTGCCATCAGTAATGGCACTGTGCAGAACGTTCTGCACCCTTCATACCATTCTAGGGCCATGGAAGTGGTCATGCTGGATATCCAATGAATATACTGTACCTTATACTATTTTAGAAAATAGCAGGCTCACAATGCATCTAAACCAGAAAATACTGTTTAAAATACTGCAACAAATTCTGCTGATAAGTATATCTGATAACCCAGATCTTGATGTTCAAATGTAATATTGATTCACTGTTAACATGGCACTGTACAATAATATATATGAGAACTCAGCAAAGAGTTTGAGGCACTTCACTTGTGCGAGCACGGCTTTTGAAAACAAGTATCGTGCAATCCATTGTAAAACACAGTATGATAGTTTATAATTACACAGTGTGCCAGATTAGTTTAATAGAAAAATTGCACATGCTAATATGATTTGATGATATCCTTATAACTGTATACAAAATGTATTACTTACATACCAGTAGGTATGAAAATCTGATCATAACATAAAGGCCCAGTGCATTCAATTTTGAAAAGGAAGCAATTGCATACAATAATTGGACGGTGTTTAATGGTTTGCAAGTTCCTTCGTTTGCTTCCAAATGTTTCTTCTGAGAAAATCTGCAATACCTTATCCTAATTCTCCATTTTTAATGACTCATGCACACTTTTGGCCTATGTAAAGACACCTTCATGTTTTAAAAATCAATGTAAACACTTCAAAGTGCATATCATGTGTTGTGATGGAAAAGTATCAAAATGCACTTTACATACTACATGTCAGCATGCACTAACATGCATAATTTCTGCATTAAAAGAGAAGTATGTGGGGTTTTTTTTACCCCCTTTCTGACCAAGCCATTTTTTGTGATATGGAGCTGCTTTAATTTAACTGACAATTGCGCAGTCATGCAATACTGTACCCAAATGAAATTTATGTCCTTCTTTCCCCACAACTAGAGATTTCTTTTGACAGTATTTTATCACCTTTGTGTTTTTTACTTTTTGTGTTACAATCAAAAACAGGACAGCAAGTTTGAAAAAAAAATCAAATTGCTTCATAAATTTAGGCCAAAATGTATTCTGCTACATATTTTTTGGTAAAAAAAATCACAATAAGCGTATATTTGTTAGTAGTGTTTACAAACTATGTGACATATACTGGATTTTTTTTTATTATACTAGTTATGGCGGTGATCAGTGACTTATAGCGGGACTGTGATATTGCGTTGAACATTTTTACACTAACGTACACTTTGTGGGAACCAGTGACACTAATACAGTGATCAGTGCAAAAAATATACACTGATTACTGTACTAATGACACTGGTTGGGAAGGAGTTAACATCTAGGGTGATCAAAGGGTTAAGTGTGTGCCTAGCTGTGTGCTTGGTGTACACTAGATGGCGATGGTACAAGAGGAAGTGATGGATCATGTTCCCAGCTCTGCAGGGACAAGCGATCCATCACATTCTTCTGTCACAACACAACTGTGCCTATATAAACATAAGCACAGCTCTGTTCTTCCTCCCTGCCTGACGATCTGTGGGTGCCGTTGAAGAATACTTTTTCTGGGACTCGCAGATCGGCTTCTGCTGTGACGGTTCCGCCAGCAGTGCGCGCGCCTCCGTTAGGTGGAAGTGCAAAATCACGTATGTGTATGTGATTTTGCACAGGACAGCCATCCTGTAGCAGTAAAACTGCTATAGGGCGGATGTACAGTGGTTAAATCGTACTTACCTAGGTGGATGGATCTGATGCTGCATGTGTCCTCCACTGGCTCTAAGGGTGAGAGCTAAGCGCTAGGCTGTGGAGGGGTGGGAGCAGCTGGCTCAGACTCTCAGTGACAAACTGAGATGCTGAGCCAGGTGGCGGTGGCGGTGGCGGGGCAAATGAGCTGTGGCTATACTTTTCCTTTAATGTGTATGTTTCTATTGACTGATTCAGCAGCGAAATACATCTGCCAATATTAGACAAGTACGAATAGGCTCTAAGGCAAACCTGTGATTTGTCCATTTAGAGTAAAGCAATAGGTTTACTTGAATCCCCCCTCCCCAGCATATACCTGCTTTTATTTATCCCCTGCTACTCCAACCAGGGCCCTGAGCCAAAGATAACTTGGCTTGGGGCACATGTAGTTCACCCCCTATAACAGCAAGACATGTATATGCTGCGGGGAAGAGCTAAATTAGGTATACCCATTCCTTGGCCCTGCATGGAGAAAACACACGTTCAGTTCAAAATGAACTGCAAGAAATAGTACATTTCAGTGATATGTCCACAGTGCTGATAGCAGTATAGACAGGTATAAAAAAAGGCTTGTGTTCCATTACATTCACCATATTAGGTATTATACAAAATGTTATTGCACACAGTGATGTATGAAGGCAAAGCACTCTATTTTTAATATATTTTTATATTTGTAAAATAACAAGGCAAATTTTTCTTACTTTACAAACATTATGTGCCCACTGTACAGACGTTTGACAGACCTTTTTTATTCTAAATCCATCCCATTAGCACCTACTCAGACTTGTCCACTGAGTGTGATTGTGAACAGGAGAATGACATCATGGAGTCTGATGGTGCCCACTGGATGATGGCACACCAAGGACACTTGTGTTTCAACTTATTGTGCTAACAAGATGAAAAGTTGGGCAGAAATAAAAGTTGCAATCCCTTATTTGTCCATTTGTCCCTTATTTGTCCATTTGCTAAACAAAATAGTTTTAAAACAACTTGCTACCATACTGTAAATGCGTTGCTTGATTAGGGCATCCTTTGGTTCTTTTACAGTGTAATAATTGAAATACATAAGACAGAAATATGAGCATTAATTGCACAGATGGTTCCTCTTTATCAGCTAATGAGATTTAGATGACTTTAATGTATCTCCTTTAATCTTAGAGTCATAGGTTATAATGTTTACTTCATGGGTCTTGCTTATATATGCTACCAACCTAACACATGCTGTGTGGACACACAAACATGGAGTATAAACAGAAATCATTCATCCTAATGGCATTCATTCTTAACAAACTGGTAATCCCAAAGGTAAACCAATCTTTCTCTATAGCATCAAATTGACAGAACTTTCTAAAGCTGACATTAATTTATGACAGCTGTCGAAAAATGAAAATGTGTTTCCTTTGAAAATATTGCTTTGATAGACTAAAATAACCCTTTTGGGGAAACAACAATTGGTTTAAATATCAATCATCACAAAATGTAAATAAGACTTTTTTTTGTACAATTCCAAGTTTTGAAATTACTGTTACAATTTACTGTTTTCTTTCTAATTCATCATTTCACAGCAGAAAATGTTCACCCCCTTTTGGATAAATAATGATTTTTTTTCTAATGTGAGAACCATCAGGATGAATTAGTAGATCGTTTGTTAATTGAACTCTATTTCTGTTTCTACAGGGTGACAGAGGGCCTCCAGGAATTGGTCTGGCGGTGAGTACCAATTAAAGGTCTAATCCTTTAGCACACACAAAGGAAACCCATTCATTAAATCCTATCTGTTCATAAACATTTCTTTGTCATACCTGGGAGTTCTTTTATTCTTACCGTTTAATCATTTGCTTAATAGGTAGTCTAGCTAAAATACAAAATCATTTTCAGCCCCTATGGGCGATACCTTAATGGGAAATAGTTCTGAGTCAAATTAAAATAAATATGTTTGCATTCATAGGCTTTTCAGCTAATGTGTGTGTGTGTATATATATATATATATATATATATATGTTTTCTTTTCACAAAAAAATTATTTCCCATTCCCAGAGCATTTTAGGTTTCTTAAATAGGTAGCAAACACTTGCTCTGTCTGACTGAAACTTCAGACAGATCCATAAAGATAGAGGGGAAGAAGAGGTTAAGTAGAGTCATTGAACTGATTCATTTACTTGTGTGTGCAATTTGTAGTTTTAACTACTAAGCTGTGGAAACAAGCATTTTACAAAAGGAAATATGGAGAGTCTGGAAAACATGAAAAGGAGTCTAAAGTTCCACTTGCTAGCTGGATAAAAAATGCATAATATTTCATAATTACCTGACTACAATAAAAAAAAAAAGTCATTAATAAAAATATTTTGTAGTCCTGACCAACAAAAATAAAGAAAATGTGTAAAAACACTATAGGTGTTGATTTACTAAAATAGGAGAATGCTAAATTTAGTGCAGCTGTGCATGGTAGCCAATCAGCTTCAAACTTCAGCTTGTTCAATTAATCTTTGACAAAAACCCTGGAAGCTAATTGGTTTCAATGCACAGCTGCACCAGATTTTGCACTCTAGTTTTAGTAAAAATACCCCTATATATTTTCCTTAAGAATGTAGTCAGGACATTATTTAAACGTTTGTGGAATCACAATGTTTGTCTCTAAAAGATTAGAATAGTTATACAGTTATATTTTGAATTATTGGGTAATATAGTTACTAGTGAAATGTATCAACTGAACTTCTACAGTACCAGCCGCTATGGGATTATACTGATTATGCTGCCTGTTGCAAGTTGATTTACAGTATCTCACAGAAGTGAGTTCACCCCTCACATTTTTGTAAATATTTTATTATATCTTTTCATGTGACAACACTGAAGAAATGACACTTTGCTACAATGTGAAGTAGTGAGTGTACAACTTGTATAACAGTGTAAATTAGCTGTCCACTTAAAATAGCTCAATACACATCCATTAATGTCTAAACCGCTGGCAACAAAAGTGAGTACACCCCTAAGTGAAAATGTCCAAATTGGGCCCAAAGTGTCAATATTTTGTGTGGCCACCATTATTTTCCAGCACCGCCTTAACCCTCTTGGGTATGGAGTTCACTAGAGCTTCACAGGTTGCCACTCCTCCATGATGACATCACAGAGCCGGTGGATGTTAGATACCTTACACTCCTCCACCTTCCATTTGAGGATGCCCCACAGATGCTCAATAGGGATTAGGTCTGGAGACATGCTTGGCCAGTCCATCACCTTTACCGTCAGCTTCTTTATCTAGGCAGTGTTCATCTTGGAGGTGTGTTGGGGGTCGTTATCATGTTGGAATACTGCCCTGCAGCCCAGTCTCTGAAGGGAGGGGATCATGCTCTGCTTCAGTATGTCACAGTACATGTTGGCATTCATGGTTCCCTCAATGAATTGTAGCTCCCCAGTGCCGGCAGCACTCATGCAGCCCCAGATCATGACACTCCCACCACCATGCTTGATATAGGCAAGACACACTTGTCTTTGTACTCCTCACCTGGTAGAGCAACAATTCTTTTTTTCAGATCCTCAGAGTTCTTTGCCATGAGGTGCCATGTTGAACTTCCAGTGACCAGTATGAGAGAGCGATAACACCAAATTTAACACACTTGCTCCATATTCACACCTGAGACCTTGCAATACTAATGAGTCACACGACACTGGAAAGGGAACATGGCTAATTGGGCCCAATTTGGACATTTTCACTTAGGGGTGTACTCACTATTGTTGCCAGCAGTTTAGACATTAATGGATGTGTGTTATTTTGAGGGGACAGCTAATTTACACTGTTATACAAGCTGTACACTCACTGTTTTACATTGTAGCAAAGTGTCATTTCTTCAGTGTTGTCACATGAAAAGGTATAATAAAATATTTACAAAAATGTGAGGGGTGTACTCACTTCTGGGAGATACTGTATATGTGAAGCTTGTGTGTTGTTTTTTTTTTAATGTTGGTGTGTATTGCTAGTTCAGACCAAATTACGTCCACACCTTCATGACTTCTCCCACTTTACTGTTTGAGAAGAGAGATAAGGCTAAGGGGTCTGGAAGCTTCATTTTCTACAAATAGTATATCAACTAGTTTTACCTGATTAGTTAAAATGAATCTAATATTTGTATCACTGTACAAATCTAATAGAGTGTGACCTTTGTATGTGTTATATATATATTTTTTTTTCCTTGACAAGTCATGCTTTCTGTCCATCTTTTTGACGAAACACCTGGGATATCTTTAAAGTGGTATTAAACCCAAAAACAACAACAATTTTTAGATGGATTGGTAATTAGTTATCTTCATCTGCATTAGTTACTTCTTTTAGTCTTTTTTCCACTTTATTTTTATCTGACGATCTGGCCAGTAACACATTCACTGTTTTAGGGTGGCTTCACTCTATGGGGAATAACTAAACCACCCTTGGGCAGTGGCAATGTCAGTCTGGGGGGAGGATAGTGATAGATACACTGGCAGCAGACTTGACTAACAAATTAAAGCCCAACTCCAGGAGAAAAAAGTTAACTGTTGGTTAACTGCTCATTTTTGTCTAGGCAATTTTGTCTAGGGAGATATCTTACCTAATCTTCTGATCCCCCCCCCCCCCCCCCGCACAAGACTGGTCCTTGCGACGCCTGCTGCTCACGGTCTGACAGTCTTGTGCGGTGGACTGTTCCTGATGTCATCAAGCCCATACACCTGCTCTGGACGTGAAGGGGAGAATGTCACCAGCACACCGAGGATCACCAATATGGGTCCAAAAGTTTTAATAAACGATCATATAGTTACAGCACGGCAACGTTTCGGAGTCTTGCAGGACCCCTTCATCAGGGCCGGGGGGTGGTCACATGCGTGATGAAGGGGTCCTGCGAGACTCTGACATGTTGCCGTGCTGTAACTATGTGATCGTTTATTAAAACTTTTGGACCCATATTGGTGATTCCTAGTGTGCTGGTGACATTCTCCCTTGCTGATTCTTTAGGTTCCAGCTGACGGTCACTGAAGCACCCACTTATACACACAGCCATTTTTAACACAGCAACCTGTGCATTTGGATTGTATAATTGCTGCTCTGGACGTGAGGACATCAGGAACAGCCCACCACTGAATTGTGCAGCCACAGCGATGGGAAACTTTTTTTGCTTGGAGTTGCATTTTAAATCTGAACTCCAGCTAACACTTTTACATAATTGTAGCGAGAGTTTTTTCCCTTTTGGGATAAAGGTTTTACATAATTGGGGGCTTCCAATGATAAAATCTTATCATTGGAAGCCCCCCTGTCAGTGTTAAATGGTTTGTCTTAAAGGAGAAGTAGGGCCAAAGCTCTTTTGGCCCTACCTCTCCTATGGAGAAGTGCACTTCATTCTGCACTGCTGTGACCCATTTTCAGCCAACAGCAGGATGTCTGCTGATGTCACAGAGCCAGAGTCAGCTGCTCCTGCTCCCTCCACAGCCTGACGCTCCAGTGAGCACTGAAGACCTAGAACTGAGTGATCAGAGGTCTTTGAATGCTTAGTTCTCAATCTTAGAAGTGGCGGGGGACAGATGCAGCACCGGAATAATGCTGCATCCACCTAGGTGAGCATGAATAATTTTTTTTTCAAAACCCTGAACATTTTATTTAACACTCTAAACGAATTTCTGCTGTACAGCTTGGTCTGCTAAAAGGACGTTGAAAAATAACATACTCACTGGCCAGATCACCAGGTGGAAATAAAGGGAAAAAAATCCCCAAAAAAGCAAACTAATGCTGCCAACACAACTAAGGACTGGTAAGCTTCCGTATAACTCGTTTTGCTTTTGGGTTTAATGTGGCTTTAATATTACCTTGTACAGTACTGATACTGAGGTTTTTTTTATGTTCCTGGTCTTGGGTTAATAAATATTTCCATACTTTGCAAGACATGCCATCCTGTGTTTTTTCAACTTTTTTGTTTCCCATATAGGCCTGAAAATTATAATCACTTTTCTCAACCTTAAAGTGTTACTAAACCCACAACAGTAAAATCAGTCTGTGTATACAGAAAAGCATGTTTGATATACTCACTGTGGAACCTAATGGGTTAATCCTCTGCATTGTGTAAAACTCTTTTTGATCCTGTCTTCTCTGATCCTCCCCTTCTTCCAGTGTCCCCCTCTTAACTGCTGATAAGACATATGTGTGGAGTCACTCTGTACATGCTCAGTTTGTTGTATATTGCTAGAAAGGCTTTTTTTCTTGGGAGAGTGCAGGTGATCAGCACAGGGTCAATCAGCACTGTCCAGACAGAGGTCAGTGGTTCTGCATCCTCCTGGAGCAAAATGAAAACTCCTCCTACAAGCTTTAACCAGTGCACTGCTGGACACTCATACAAGTCACAAGATTGCTCTAACTCCTTATAGAAATATTTAGCAGTTTATATTTACTAAAATAACTGCATTTCCATGTTGTGTGTACTGTGTGAGACCAGATACAGTAATTGCAGGGTCCTGGGTTTAGTAACACTTTCATTTCTGCCCTGGTAGTAAATACTACAATAGCACATTTTTGTAAAGATATTAAACTTTCTGTTGAAACAGTACATTGTTTTCATTTCATGCTGCATATTTGATACTTGTCTTATTCTTTCAGGGTGCAAAAGGAGAACCAGGCCCCCCTGGACCTAATGGTCCTCCTGGTGAATCTGGAATTGATGTAAGTAGTTAAGTAAGGTGATGTCCAAAGCAATACTAATTATATAGTCAATTTTCTCAGTGCAGCATTTATGAATATCTGTCATACAATATTAGCACACTGTTATACAGAAAAAGTAGAATTAGAGGACAAAAAGAACATTCCTTTGTCACCTGTTGATTATATGCAGAGCTATAGACCCTAAAGGCCACTAGCAAAATATGTAGCAAGCATTGAAAATGAAGAACCACACAGCTGCTAAGAGGTCCAAATACAACTTTATTTCAATTTGTCAGGGGCAATCAGCCAACGCGCTTCTGTGGTCCAAGTACGCCCTCCCTTCATCAGGGTTTGATTGACAACAATCTGAATAGGCTAGAAGTGAACTGGATCTTTAAAGGATAAGTTCACCTTTTTTTTTTCTAAATTCCAGCTCCCCTATTTACCAATATAGCATTATTGCACTACAAGAAGTACATTAACCTCCCTGGCGGTATTCCCGAGTGTAGCTCGGGGTAAAGATTCAGTACCACAAGCGGTAACCCCAAGCTACACTCGGGCTTACCATGCGGCGTTGCTCCGGGATCTCTTCTTCACTTACCTTGTCCTGCACTCCTGCAATGTCCCTCCTGCAGTGTCCCCTCTAATGTCCTCCGGCGGATGCCGGTATCTGTCTTCTGGGTTCTGTTTCCTGTGAGCGTCGGGACGTACGGGGGACGGAGTGGCGAGAAGTTTGAAAATGACAAAAAGTGACATTCACTAAAATCACATAGTAAAACATTACTGTATCAAACCATTTCACATACATTTTGTCCCTAGTGCTTTGTCCTGTGCCCTGCCTGCATTTTTACTGTTCTTTCTGCCTGGAAACTGAGAAACGTCCATGGCGTCCAAAAAGCATCCCTTTAGGTCAAAATCGGTTTTAGACCAGCTAGAGAACAGCGATAGCAAATTAGAACTACTTTCAAAATTCAGTGATAATGATTCGTGGGGAAATTCGTCATCAGACACTGTAAATGATTTTGCGACTTTGCTCAGTGATGTGCAAACTTGGCGCTATATTTCAAATTTCAGTGTTTTTGGTTTGATTATATTATTAAATTTATTATTATTATATTATTATTTTTTATGATTATTTATTAAATTATAATTATATGATTTCGTGTTTCAAATTTTAACATACCCGGGATGTTTACTAGACTCTTGTTCGGACAGATTTCAGTGAGTTATTCCTAAACATTACAGGCCTACAATAAAAAAAATACATATTTCCATGCAAAAAAATGTACCGATTTGAGCACAGAAATATGGACGTAATCAGATTGCTAGGGAGGATAATGCTATATTGGTACCTAGGGGAGCTGGAATTTAGGAAAAAGGTGAACTTATCCTTTAATGTTATTTTTTCTGGTGTGACTGCAGCCTTAGGCCTTGTCAGCAGCTGGTTTGGCTGCCCACAACTCAAGGTATTCACAGCAAAGCAGTAAAGCTAAGCCAGTAAGAAAGGAGAAAGCAGCATGGAGTTCAACCTATTTGTTTCAGCTTGTAAATATGTGCTGGTAATTTTTATCTGGGTAAAATATTTGTTTTTTAATTTTTTTTTAAGCCTTGAAGACAATAAATAAATAAAATAAATACAAAACACTAAACATTAAATAGCTCATTTAATAGCAGATTTTTTAAAGTGTATAAAGGATCTTTTCTTTGCCTTCGCCCCTTTTCTGCCCCTAACATACAGAGTTAAACTAGTTGAACTCTCCATTTCTTCTAAGACCTACTATAATGTACGCCTTCCCAGCAAATTTTCAAACTTACGTGGTGGAATTACCTTACCATTCACAGAACACACTAACCTGGCTTCAGTTTGTGATTGAAGTGGAGGGAAGTGGAGATGTGACCATATTGCTGGGGTTTATAAGGGTCAAGCGGCACTGACAGGGGCGGACTGACCATTTGGAAACTCGGGCACTGCCCGAGGGCCCGGGGTCAGTAGGGGGCCCCATGAGATGCCCCTGGTACCTTTTTTATAGGCTTTTTTGAGTTTGGGCAAGGACACAGGGGCCCCATGATCTCCTATTGCCCGAGGGCTCCATGAGTTGTCAGTCCGCCCCTGGGCACTGAAGTACATTGGAAGCTGTACTTTCACCCTCATGTAAACATGAAAATTTACAGAGTGAAGGAAGTGGATTGGATGGTGGCTTTAGAGGAAACAGAAGATTCAACTAATTCAAAATCATTAGACTTTCTGTATTGTGCCTGGAGTTGAGCTTTAATTATACTCAAAATCTAGGCTAATTACCTAATTAAAATTTTAATTATGTACATATTAGAAAATGTGTAACTGTAATTGTAGATTTTAATTGCTATATAAAGAGCAAAGTGCAGGATAGTGAAAAGCACTGAGTGATGTTTATACATGTTTTACTGCATAACAATATGTGTGAAAAGTGAAATGCCTGCAGTAGTGGAGTGCCAATTACTAGGTGCATGTGATGATTGAAAAAAACCCAGCCTTTTCAACCCTTTTATGCTGGAAGTATCCTTTAAATAATTTTCACATCCCAGGGAACACTTGCTAAAATTAATGATCATTACAGTTCACTAAACTATTAGCATGATCAGTAAGTTTCAGAAAGTTTTAAATAAAAGAAAAATAATATGATGTGCCTAAAGTGTTTGACATCCAGAGCATATTAGTTTACAACACTCCCCTGCACGACAGTAACAATCATAAAATGAAACAAATAATAATAACCAGGAAAGTACACACTGTATAAATTGTAGAGTCCTCTTATACTGACCATCAATGTAAGGGGGTATTTATCAACTTGCAACTAATGTAGAGGAGCACTTTTCCGTTTATCACCAAGGTAAGGGGGTATTATACTGACCACCAATGCAGGAGAGCATTTTTCCACTGACCATCAATGTAAGGGGGTATGTTTCCACTTACAACTAATGTAGCAGAGGTCTTCTCAGCTAATTACGAAGGTACGGTGATATTACACCGACCACCAATGTAGAAGAACATTTCTTTACTGAACAGCAATAAAAGGGGCATTTTCCATTAGCTACTGGTGTAAAGTGAAGCAAATGTTTTCACTGTCTGTATTACTTTGGCGGCCCTTATTATCATGTGTTTCATGGTTAACACTGACAATAATTTTGTTGCTCATGGCAGGAGGGAGTTGAAAAATTATTCACTCTGGGTGTCAGTATCTTTTTTTATTGTACTTATTATCAGGGCTTTTTTTTAGCTGGAACATGTTCCACCACCTCTGGCTCATGCCCTCTGCTCCCTGCTCACCACTAGCACTTGTAAAAAAAGAAGTCTGGCTTCTGTGTTTACAAGTGACAACTTGTCTCCCAGTGGCTCCAACTCCAGTGCAGGATGGGGACCAAGGAGATGCCCAGGGTGCAGTGCAGATGCTGACACCCCCACTGGATGATCTTTCTGCAAGTGAGAGAGGTGGAGCCGCCTACAGTGTGTGTGGAGGTACTAGAGCTGGTTCAGTGTTTCAGCTTAAGACGGCAACAAAAGAAAAACATGTGGATGATGGTGGAACTTTTAAGGAGGGGGAGAAGATGGGGGCAGTGGAAGGAGGGTTGAATGAGAGGTCAGAGCTGAAGAGGGGAGAAGGTGAGATGTGGATGGGGGATGCAGAAGTAAGAAGCTGTGAATGGAGGCTGAACTCTGCAGTCTGAATGCAGCGCACCCCTGAACTCTGCACTCTGTATGCACTTAACCACTCAACTCTGTACTATCTACACAATGAACTCTGCACATAGCACACCCCTGAACTCTGCCCTCTGTATGTAACCCCGACCCTGAACTCTGTACATAATGCACTCCTGGTATTTAATACCCCTTTAAGACCCTCCCACTGTTAGTGAAATTTGACCACACCCACTATTTGATGCAGTTTGGAGGGGGTGTGTGGGGGAAGGGAGGTTTTGGGGGTTGTGATTGAGTTCCTGCAGCTATTTTCTGAGAAAAAAAGCCCTGCTTATTACTATATCTACAATTTACTTAGTATGCTAATGTGTCATAAGCTATGGATGTAATCATTTTTAGTTGGAGTTCCCTGAGACCTGAAAATTATTTCAAGGACTCCTTCATGATAAAATGCTTGAAAAAGGTTGCTTTGGAGAGTTGATGTCGTATTCAAGCCAGGCCCTCACAAATCCAGTAACAGTGATGTGAAGAACAAATGTCATCACGGTATGTAGAGATTAGAACCCAATTAGTTATGCTGATCAAAGGTCCTAGCATCAGGCTAAACATTTTGTATGGAGGTGGTGCTTGAGTCTACTCTACAAGAACACGAAGCTGGTCATGGCTGTAATCACTGTGACAACACCTCTGACTATGCCACTGCGCTCTGACTTATTTAAATTAAATTCACCTGTGTCTCTCAGGCATAAAAGAAAAGAAAAATTTAATGAAAACATGATGCAGAAATATACTGTATGTGGGAAAAACATTGATGCCTAAAATATTTTCTGTAATTACATTTTATGAACTTTAGTTACACAAGCTGGGTGAAAGTAATTGTATTTTGTTCTCTGCTTCCCAGTCTTGGATGACTGCTTGCTGTGTCCTTTAATAGCCTTGCATTGTTCTGTGTAACAGGAAATCAGGAGTGTGCTGGAATATTGCTTACCTCGCTGAACAAATTCGACTTCAATTATCTTTAGCTCTGGCAAAATCTGGAAACGTTACAAACCATTTTTAGACATAGTTCCGTTGTAAGTCTCAACTCAAAATTTCACATTAACAGAAAAAGTATACAGTTTATATTGTTACATATAGTATACATGTATTTAAAAAGGTTGAGGCATCCAGTCTGTTCTTCCAAATAAAAATAATGGTGGTCCAAAGCCATTTACCCATTCGATTTAGTTGGTATGCTTATTTGGAAATGAACTATTATACATTTAATGATTTGCTAATTACCTGGCATGCATATACACCATTCAGCGAATTTCAAACAGTTTATAAAGCGGTAACTTACAATATTGACTTACCTTTATCACTCTCCTTGAGACTGATATGAGATTGAATGACATTGTCTTCTGTATATGGCCTCCTCCACCATCTAGTGCTAAGCCCATTCCTGCAGGGTCTTTTAGTTTCAAAAGCAGGTAAGTGTTCTAAAAGGAAAAAAGAGTTGCTTGTACATACGCTCAGACAACTCTGTGTTCCCAATGTGTGCAGAATCCTGGGGGTGCTCTGAAGGACACATTTCAACACTCCTTTTTTTTCCTTTTCTGCTTCCCCAGCTCCCTTTAGGCCAATGAGAGCCTGCTCAAAATTAAATCAGAAAGGGTTAAAGGGTTTGGGAATTTGCGCCCTTTAATTCATATGTACTCCTAAAAAGACAGCAAACAAAAAAAAAGCATGTTTTGTGTACTGACCATAAATTATCATCTCTTCCCAGGGATTAATAGGAGGCAAGGGAGATCCAGGACCTCCGGGACGACCAGGTTCCAAAGTAAGTGTCACAAAATTCTTTAAATGCTACATGTTATCTTTCTTAATAGTACTACTGTACCTATTGCCATTATGCTATGCTAAATACTTTATTCATTGGCATTATAACACAGGGGTGAACTGGATCTCCTATTTTATGGTCATGCCAGTTTCTATACCTGTCCATGTATATACAGTGGATATAAAAAGTCTACACACCCCTGTTAAAATGAGAGGTTTCTGTGATATAGAAAAATAAGACAAAGATTAATAATTTCATAACTTTTTCCACCTTTAATGTAACCTATAAACTGTACAACTCAGTTGAACAACATACTGAAATCTTTAAGGTGGAGGGAAGTAAAAATAAAAAACTAAAATAATATGGTTGCATAAGTGTGCACACCCTTAAACTAATACTTTGTTGAAGCACCTTTTGATTTTATTACAGAACTCAGTCTTTTTGGGTATGAATCTATCAGCATGGCACATCTTGACTTGCCAATATTTGCCCACTATATCTACAAGTGGATGAAGCGCTCAGCAATGAGGGTGCTAAACATATTAATACTGAAAAAATATAATACTGGAATATATAACTATTGTGAAATTATTAAAAGTGACTAGTGCTCAAATATATGTGCAAACAAAACAAACTACCAGTCTGCCACCCTATGGCTAAAACTGGTATTAAGTGTACACAATAAGTGTATAAAAAGTGACAAGTGCTCAAGGACTAGATATATATATATACATATAAATACCATATATATAAAACAATAAACTTATATACGTGTATTAATACACAGTGAACAATCACTGAACAAAGTGACAAAAATGAATGATGAAATATAAGTCCAAAATAAAGTGCAAAAAAAAAAGTGCAAACACACTCTTGTTTGTGTAGAATAGATAAAGTGCTTTAATTTCCTCCACTTCAAAAATTGTGCTCAGAAAGGTGTCACTCTAGTGCATGTATCCTCCAATAGCTGGAGTGCCTCCTCACCTCCTTCTCTCGACCCCTAAGGGCCACAAATCATATAATGATATGATGTTCCACACCGATTAGAATCTTTAACATCTGGTAATAATGGTCCCAATGGCTCCACACCACCTCCTCTATCACACCGATATCCACTCAAAATGATCCAAGTACAAAACCCACAGTTTTCCATATGTTATGGGTGTACTAAGGGAATCAAGATGGCGAAAAACCGGAAGTCCATCACCGGAACTGCGTCAACGAGCTCCACCCGGAAATGACGTCACTGCGTTCTACGCGTTACACCATGGACACGTGGCTTCTTCAGGATCCTTCAGTATTAATATGTTTAGCACCCTCATTGCTGAACGCTTCATCCACTTGTAGATATTGTTTGTCCCGTGGTATAGGGTGTAGATTATAGCAGCTGGCTTTGTGTAGTTACTTTGTGGAGTGCAGGAGGACATCTTTAAATATTTGCCCACTCTTCCTTGCAAAAATACTCCATATCTGTCAGATTTTGAGGGCATCTCCTGTGCACAGCCCCCTTCAGATCACCCCACAGATTTTCAATCAGATTCAGGTCTGGGCTCTGTCTGGGCCATTCCAAAACTTTAATGTACTTTTGGTGAAGCCATTCCTTCATTGATTTGGATGTGTGCTTTGGGTTGTTGTCATGCTGAAAGATGAAGTTCCTCTTTCAGCTTTCTAGCAGAAGCCTGAAGGTTTTGTGCCAGTATTGACTGGTATTTGGAACTGTTCATAATTCCCTTTACCTTGACTAAGGTCTCAGTTCCACCTGAACAAAAACAGCCCCAAAGCATGATGCTGCCACCACCATGCTTCATTGTGGGTATGGTGTTCTTTTGGTGATGTGCAGTGTTGTTTTTGCTCTAAACATATCTTTTGGAATTATGGACAAAAAGTTCAACCTCGGTTTCATCAGACCAGAACACATTTTCCCACATGCTTTTCGGAGACTTCAGATGTGTTTTTGCAAAACGTGGACTTGGCAAGACTTGGATGCTTTTCTTCGGAAGAAATGGCTTCCATTTTGCCACTCTACCCCATAGTTCAGACAAATGAAGAATGTGGGAGATTTTTGTCACATGTACCACACAGCCAGTACTTGCCAGATATTCCTGCAGCTCCTTTAATGTTGCTGTAGGCCTCTTGGCAGCTTCCAAGACCAGTTTTCTTCTCGTATTTTCATCAATTTTGGAGGGACGTCCAGTTCTTGGTAATGTCACTGTTGTGCCATATTTTCTCCACTTGATGATGATTGTCTTCACTGTGTTCCATGGTATATCTAATGCTTTGGAAATTCTTTTGTACCCTTCTTCTGACTGATACCTTTTTAACAATGAGATCCCTCTGATGCTTTGGAAGCTCTCTGCGGTCCACGGCTTTTGCTGTAGGATGCGACTAAGAAAATGTCAGGAAACACCTACTAGAGCAGCTGAACTTTATTTGGGGTTAATCAGAAGCACTTTAAATGATGGCAGGTATATACTGACTCCTATTTAACATCATTTTGAATGTGATTGCACGCAATATACATTGTACACATTGAGTTGTACATTTTATAGGTCACATTACAGGTGGAAAAAGTTCTGAAAGTTATCTTTGTCTCATTTTTTAACATCACAGAAACCTGACATTTTAACAGGGGTGTGTAGAATTTTTATATCCATTGTATGTCATGACAGAACAGTTTCTGTAGTCACCATCTATAAAAAGCAAAGATTTTGTAGGAAGGACAGGTTTTTTTGCCACTGACAGATATTTCAAATATGCTAAGTAGCAAAGCTCTGTTAAGAGACTCTTACTACAGTACCCTGGGATGCATAAAGCATTGGCAGACATTTCATGACTGTATGTAGTAAGTCCCGAAAGGCTAGATCACAAGGCCCAGAACATTTTTACATCAGGGATTGTTTTAAGATTTTCTGGTTATGTTATATTTGGTGTTAGTCCTCCTTTTTTCACATGTCATGTTTCACTTCTCATTAACCACTTTGGCAGTTGAATTCAGTGAAAACAGGAAAACAAGCTCTGATGCAAGCAATGGTTTGGCTCTTGTTAGGAGTAATGCAAGTATAAAATGCTTTAATGGTGGCTCTTAGTCTGAAGTGACCATTCCAAGGCAGGCTACATTTGCAAGAAGACTGCCCTAGGTAACACCTACTAGTGATGTTTCATGATTGAATTAAGCAATTTAGTGTATCTATGGCAGTGAATAATTAATAATTGCATACTAACTATGCACTGTTAAAGACGCATTCCAGCTTTTGCAAATAATTAATAAATGCACTCACACGATATCTAAAATGTGGGTGTAACATGAAACATGGGGTAAGGAGCTGGATCACCAACTAGTGGCACTGTATTTTCCAGAATGGAAAGTTGTAGTTCTACTGTCCACCATATGGTGTTTCCCAACAGTTTCCAGTAATCAGTCTCCACCTCATGCTGGCTTCTGGGGGGGTAATTAGTCCCTCCTCTGCTAGTACACTTCGCATCAGTGTTTTGGTTTGCTTGCTGCCAGATGCTGAGTTCCAGTTATTCTACTCCTGATCTTGCTCTTGCCAGTGGCACAATGATGGGGCACTATTCCTCCCACACTGACACTAATGATGGGGCACTATTCCTCCTACACTGACACCAGTGATGGGGCACTATTACTCCCACTGACAATAATGATACTTACAGTGAGGAACAGAAGTATTTGAACACCCTGCGATTTTGCAAGTTCTCCCACTTAGAAATCATGGAGAGGTCTGAAATTCACATTGTAGGTGCATTCCCACTCTGAGAGAGAATTAAAAAAAAAATTCAGGAAATCACATTGTATGATTTTTAAAGAATTTATTTGTCTTGCACTGCTGAACATAAGTATTTGAACACCTAAGAAACAGCAAGAATTCTGGCTCTCAAAGACCTGTTACTGTGCTTTTAAAAAGTCCACCTCTACTCCACTCATTAATCTAACTTAGTAGCACCTGTCTGAGCTCTTTAAAGGCACCTGTCCACCCCACAGTCAGTCAGACACCAACTACTACCATCGGCAAGACCAAAGAGCTGTCAAAAGACACCAGAGACAAAATTGTGGACCTCCACAAGGCTGGAAAGGGCTACGGGGCAATTGCCAAGCAGCTTGGTGAAAATAGATCAAATGTTGGAGCAATTGTTAGAAAATGGAAAAGGCTAAAGACGACTGTCAGTCTCCCTCGGACTGGTGCTCCATGCAAGATCTCACCTCGTGGGGTATCACTGATGATAAGAAAGGTGAGGAATCAGCCCAGAACTGCAAGGGAGGAGCTGGTCAACGACATGAATAGAGCTGGGACCACAGTTTCAAAGGTCACTGTCGGTAGAA
The DNA here is from genome assembly GCF_062004578.1 of Staurois parvus. Taxonomy (NCBI): domain Eukaryota; kingdom Metazoa; phylum Chordata; class Amphibia; order Anura; family Ranidae; genus Staurois; species Staurois parvus. Next base: position 5,986,033 of record NW_028317941.1, read on the forward strand.
CACTACGCCATCATGGTTTCAAATCATGCATTGCACGGAAGGTTCCCCTGCTCAAGTCATCACATGTCCAGGCCCATTTGAAGTTTGCCAATGACCATCTGGATGATCCAGAGGAGGCATGGGAGAAAGTCATGTGGTCAGATGAGACAAAAGTAGAACTTTTTGGTCTAAACTTCACTCGTCATGTTTGGAGGAAAAAGAAGGATGAGTTGCATCCCAAGAACACCATCCCTACTGTGAAGCATGGGGGTGGTAACATCATGCTTTGGGGGTGCTTTTCTGCAAACGGGACAGGACGACTGCACTGTATTAAGCAGAGGATGAATGGGGCCATTTATTGTGAGATTTTGAGCAACAACCTCCTTCCCTCAGTCAGAGCATTGAAGATGGGTCGTGGCTGGGTCTTCCAACATGACAACGACCTGAAGCACACAGCCAGGATAACCAAGGGGTGGCTCCGTAAGAAGCATATCAAGATTCTGGAGTGGCCTAGCCAGTCTCCAGACCTAAATCCAATAGAACATCTTTGGAGGGATCTGAAACTCTGTGTTGCTCAGCGACAGCCCCGAAACCTGACAGATCTAGAGGAGATCTGTGTGGAGGAGTGGGCCAAAATCCCTGTTGCAGTGTGTGCAAACCTGGTCAAAAACTACAGGAAACGTTTGACCTCTGTAATTGCAAACAAAGGCTTCTGTACCAAATATTAACACTGATTTTCTCAGGTGTTCAAATACTTATGTTCAGCAGTGGAAGACAAATAAATTCTTTAAAAATCATACAATGTGATTTCCTGAATTTTTTTTTACATTTTGTCTCTCAGAGTGAGAATACACCTACAATGTGAATTTCAGACCCCTCCATAATTTCTAAGTGGGAGAACTTGCAAAATAGCAGGGTGTTCAAATACTTCTGTTCCTCACTGTACATTGCTGTGCTGACCCCTGCTCCTGCCCGGGCTCCCTCCCTCTACCATTCACAGCCATCCACAGATGTTCTTCGATCTTCGTGCTGTTGCTTGGCTCCTCCTCTCCAAGCTTTGCCTCCTTGCCGGTGGACTGGACCGACGTAGGACACGGAGTCGCGGAAACAGGTAAGACACAGCAGCCCCTGTCCCTTTCTCATGAAAGCGTCCCTTCCGTGGGAAAGAGGGGGCGACACTACCGCCGCCGCGCTGCCCCCCTGATAAGTGCCGCCCTAGGCAAACGCCTTGTTTGCCTTGTGGCAAATATGCCCCTGCATAAACCCAGTGAATTGACTGGCCTCAGGTGATACAGATGAAAGATGAAACTAGTCCTCCTATATAAGTTGTGCCTGTCTATTTGCAAAAATGTGAATAAATCAAAGAATGTGTTAAATATAAGTAAATACAAAAATTATTAGTTTAAAATAATGATGTCCGTGATAGAAAACATTTCATATAAAAGTCCATCCACCATAACAAAGTAATTAAACAGTTCTGAAATCTTGTATAAATCAAACACCGTGCAAAAAAAATCCACCACCGAATTAAATGGGTACACTCACCAGAGCTCCATGCTGACCAGATTATAAGTCAGCAAAGATAGTGTTTGCTCTGGGAGCGATGATCAGCAGAAGTAATCCAAACTGGGAGCAATATACTGCAAGCAGCCAGTCAGCACAATATGGAATAGCCTTTAACAGCAGGTAGTCATCACGTCTCCATACCATAGATAATGTTCGGGGAATCAAAAAAGGAAATCATGGTGCAGTACGTTTAAAACCAAAATGTTTTATTAAAACGTCAGAAATGCACTCACAAACAGGGTGTCTAGCCGACACCAGCAATGACAGCCTCAAGAAAACAGGGACGAGCCTCGCTCACCGCGATATCACAGCTGATAGTTAAGAGAGGAGGCGTCCTCTTACTACTCCCGCTCAGAGCCCCTGATAGTGGGGACAGAGGGCGCGGAGCCAGGAGTGGCACGAGTGCTGGGTGGGTCTGGAGATGATGGTAGGCAGGTGAGGACCCAGAAGATCTGGATGCAGGCCAGGGGCAGATGCAGGAACGTGGGTGCAGCAGCTGGCAGGTATGGCGGCAACCAGGATACAGACCAGGTGCGGATGCAGGATCGTAGGTGCGGCAGCAGGCAGGTATGGTGGCAACCAGGATGCAGACCAGGTGTGGATGCAGGAGCGCAGGTGCGGCAGCGGATAGGTATGGCGGTAACCAGGGTGCAGGCCAGGTTCGGGTGCAGGAACGCAGGTGCAGCAGCAGGTAGGTATGAAGACAACCAGGATACGGGCCTGGTGCAGGTACAGGTCCGTATGTGCAGCAGTGTCAGACAAGCCGTGTCAGGATCAATCGGGCAGATCAGGTACAAGGGAACAGGCAAGCGGATAGTCAGGGATAAGCTGGGTCGGTGCAGGCGGAGTTCTTTCTTAGTCAGGGTCAGATCAGATACAGGCAACAGAATCAGGTTATGGAGTACAGGATGTTATAGAACAGAAGGCATAGGCTAAACTGTGTTAGCGATTTAAATTGCCCGCCTTGCGTTGACGTGTACGCTAGTGTGCATGCGCGCATCCACACGCTCCCGCGCTGACAGGGATCCGGTGCCGGCGCACAGCTGCGTGATGGCAAGGGAGCAATCCCTGACAGTCCCCTTTCAAAGGGCAGCCTCTGGATGCCCAACTGGGCCATCTTCTCTGGATGTCTGCTTCTGAATGCCAAGATTAAGTCTTTAGCGTGGATGTTGGATTCCGGTTCCCATGAATTGTCTTCAGGTCCATAACCTTTCCATTTAATTAAATATTGTAGCTGGTTCTTCTTTTTCCTACAGTCAAAATTGTCTCTACCTCATATTCCTCTTTACCGTTGATGATCACTGGTTCAGGTGGCCCTAATTCCCGACCTGGAAAGGGGTTAGAGACTGAAGTTTTGAGCAATGAAACGTGAATTACGGGGTGGATCCTTAGTGATTCTGGTAATGTAAGCTCATATGCTACGTCATTAATCCTCCTTTTTACTGGAAAAGGTCCCACGAACTTGGAGCCTAGCTTCTTTGAAGGACAAGTCAACCTTAAATTGGCTGTTGACAACCATACTTCCTCGCCAGGTTCCAGGACCAGGTCCTTCTTCCTTATCCTGTAAAATAATCTCTTGTTGTCTAACTGAGCCTTTGTAATTGTCTCCTGTAACACCTTGTTGTTCTGCTGAAGGAATTAAAAAGTGTCTTGGACCGCAGGAATTGATGATTCAGGCACTAAATTGGATAGGAATGCAGGATGAAATCCATAGTTGGAGAAAAAGGGAGACTGTCTTGTGTCCGAGTGTTTTGAATTATTATACGCAAACTCGGCCAAATGTAAAAGTGATACTCAGTCATCTTGGGAGAATGACGTAAAACAGCGAATGTATTGCTCCAAGGTCTGGTTGTGTCACGTACCTGATGGGAGACTGAAATGACGAGGTCGGCCTCACTTGTGTCACTAGCCCTGACCCCGCTGGAGTTGGAACAGAGGGAGTCTAGGACCCAGGGGAACAAGAGTGCCAGTAGTTGTTGTTTGCAGCTCTTGCAGATGATGACCTTGGAAGGCTGATGATCCTCTGATTTTGGCACAGTAGTAGTAGGCAGTGCAAGTTTTGTAGATTGCCAGGCGTGCACCAGAGCAAGGCAGGTAGTGAGGACAAGACACAGGAGCAATGTCATGGAATAGCCAGGGTCATCAACAGTCGGGCAGCACGGTACAGAATCAGAAGGAAAAGCCAAGGTCAGGAGCAGAGCCAAAGTCAGGAACCAGTATCAGGAGAGCAATCAGAGTCAGGTGAGGAACAAGCTGGGTCAGCAACAAAGGAATCACACAAGAACAAGCAGGACACGGGGGAGCTGAAGACCAGTCAGCACTGAGCATGAGCAGAGGCACTCCTTAAATAGGCCGTCTGGCGCTAATCTTCGCCGTGCATGTGTGCGATCGCGCATTCCCGTGCGCATGCGCACAACCGGCAATTCTTCTGTGGGAATTCCTATGCGCATGCGCATTTCCAATCGCGATTCTTCTTGACGGAAATCCCTTACAGGTTGGTTCTTTCCGTTTGGCCATTGGTCTGAGGGTGATAAGCGGAAGAGGGTGAGAGTCCCACTTTCAACTTCTCACAGAGTGCTTTCCAGAAATTCAAAGTAAACGGTACCCCTCGATCCGAGACAATGTTACCTGGAACACCATGGATCCTCACCACCTCTCATATGAAGGTTTGGGCAGTCTCTGCTGCAGATGGTACTCCCTTCATGGCAATAAAACGATCCACTATGACGAAAATGGCCGAACATCCCTCTGATGGTTTCAGTTCTACAATGAAGTCCATTGATATCATCTTCCATGGTCGATTAGGGACTGGTAGGGGCCTCAATAATCCCCAGGTCTTGCTTCTGTTGCCGTTGTTCCGTATACATGTGGGGAAGGAATTTACATAAGCCTTGCATTCCTTTTCTTACTCAGGACACCAGAACAGGCGCTGCACTAGGTCTAAGGTCTTGTGGACCCCGAAATGTCCTGCCAGTGGATGGCCATGACATAACCCTAAAACTGCCAATCGGGTGCTTTCAGGTGCAAAGATCTTGTCTCCTGACCATAGTAAACCTTCTCTAGTGGATAGTTACTCCTGGTGGGGACAGAGCCCCTAAGGATGCCTGTTGGATCTGTGAAAAAAGGTCTGGTTGTAAAAGAGAGAAGTTGCCTGTTGAGAACACTGCATCAGGGGTAGGAGGATCCTTAGGATCATCGAACATCCTAGACAGGGCATCAAGTTTGATGTTCTTGGAGCCTGGTCTATAGGTAATGTGGAATATGAGCCTTGAGAAAAAAAGTGCCCACCTGGCTTGTCGGGGTTTTAGACGTCTCGCAGTCTTCAGGTACTCCAGATTCTTGTGATCAGTATAGATCAGAATGGGGTGTGCTGCTCCCTCCAAAAGTTACCTCCATTCCTCCAAGGCTGACTTGATGGTCATTAATTCTTGGTCCCCCCTCATCGTAGTTTCTCTCTGAAGGGGAAAGCTTACAGGAAAAGAAAGCAACTGGATGAAACAAGAGTTTCAGGCCTTGCCGCTGTGATAGGACGGCCCCAACAGCATTCACAGAGGCATCTACCTCTACCACAAAGGGTAGTGCTGGATCCGGATGGCTTAATATGGGTGCTGAGGTGAAAAGTCCCTTTAAAGAGTCAAAAGCGTTTTGGGCTTCTGGTTTCCAACAGAATCGGATTCCTTGTTTGGTCAGTTAGTTGATAGGAGTGATGATAGCTGAGAATCCTTTGATGAATCTCCTGTAAAAATTTGCGAAGCCTATGAAGAGTTGTATGCCTTTTTTATCAGATGGTGCAGGCCATTCCAGGATGGCGGAGACTTTCTGGGGATCCATTTTGAAGCCTTCAGTGGATATAATCAATCCTAAGAATTGAATGCTCTTGCGTTCGAATTCGCATTTTCCCGGTTTTGTGTATAGTCCGTGTAGTCTGAGGCGACCAAGGACCTTCTGCACATGTCCTTGGTGAAGTTCAATGGATGTGGAAAAGATCAGAATGTCATCAAGGTACACAATCACAAAAATATCAAAAAAGTCTCTGAAAATGTCATTTACCAGGTGCTGAAACGTTGCAGGGGCATCATATAGTCCGAAGGGCATGACTAGGTACTCGAAATGCCCAAATCTGGTACGGAAGGCCATTTTCCACTCATCTCCTTCCTGGATTCTTACGAGATTGTATGCCCCTCTTAAATCCAGCTTGGTAAATACGGTTGCAGACCTGAGCCTCTGGAATAGTTCTGGGACTAATGGTAGAGGATATCTGTTCTTAACCATAATGTTGTTTAACTCTCGATAGTCCACACATGGACAGAGGGAATGATCTTTCTTTTCTACAAAGATACCTGCACCTGCTGGTGTGGTGGAGGGGTGGATGAACCCCTTTTTAAGATTATCCTTGATGTAGTCTTTCAGTGCTTTCAACTCACGCTCTGATAGTGGGAAGACCTGACCGAAGGGAATCTCGGGCCCAGGTAGAAGTTTGATCAGGCAGTCGTAGGGCCTGTGAGATGGAAGGCTGTCTACACCACGTTTACTAAAGACGTCCAGGAAGTTATGGTATGCTGCACGAACAACTTGGCTTACCTCAGCATACATAGTAAGGGCACAGGTTGAGCAGGACTTTGGGGCAAGTAGTGCTCAAGGCAGTAGGCCGACTGAAAGTCCACTTCACCAGATACCCAGTTTACGCTGGGGTTGTGGGCCTGTAACCACTATGGGATCCCCAAGATGATTGGAAACAGTGGTGATGGAATAACAGGCAAAGTAGTTCCTTGTGGGCAGATGGAGATACTACCACGGGTAGTGGGATAGTCTCCTGTGTGACTGCCCCAGACTTAATGTTGGATCTGTCAGCCAAGTACACTGTCAGTCTTTGAGTTTTGGCCTTTAAGGGTATCTGATGTTGCAGGGCAAATGTTGAATCGATAAAACAACTGCAGGCCCCGGAATCAATGATAGCGGGCACTTGCAGGGTTCTTCCCGGAAGCTGGAATGAAATGGAAATGATAAGGTGAGCAGAGTTGATGGTTGCAGTTGATAGTTTAGCGGGCAGGGTGGTCAGAGACTTACGTAGCTTTGCAGGACAGTTTCGTATATAATGACCGGGCTCTCTGCAATAGAGGCACAGGTTACCCTGTCGACGGCGTTGTTGTTCCTCCGGGGTAAGTGAGGTTCGTAGCAACCCTATTTGCATGGTTCCGGATTCTTCAGCACTGGGTGTAGCAGGACTGGTTGGTACCATGTTCGCTGGAGGTGGTACCCTGGGTAGCATCCACATAGGGCGAACTTGTCCGGCGGACCTTTCCAGCCTTCGTTCCCTAAGCCGGCAGTCAATTTGGATAGCCAGGTTAATGAGCTCTTCCAGCGTGTTTGGTACCCTGACTCAAGCTAGCTCATCTTTAAGGGGTTCAGCAAGGCCTAAGCGGAACTGATAGCATAAGAGAGCGTCATTCCAATTGGTATCAATTGGTATCAGCGCTCCAGCGCCTAATCTCTGTTACATAGTCCTCAACTGCCCTGCGGCTCTGCTGAAGAGAATGGAGTGCTGCTTCTGCTGATGCAGATCGCTGGGGATCGTCATAGAGCTGAGCCATAGCCTCAAAGAAGCGATTTAAGGAAGTTAGCTTGACGTCTTCCTTTTCCAGCAGATGGTGGGCCTGTGGTTCGCCCTGGAGGAGTAATATCACAAACCCAACCTTGCTTGCCTCTAAAGAAAGAGTGTGAGGTTGTAATGCAAAATAAAGTTCAGAGGCATTGCAGAATGCCCTGAACTTGTTGCAATCACCAGAAAACCTTTCAGGTCTGGGAACCCTAGGTTTCGGGGAGAGCATCATCACTGCCGGATTCATCATAGCTCCTGAAGCGATGGTTGGGGCAGATGCAGATGTCGCTGCGGTGCTGGCAGAGGGTGTGGGTGCAGACAGGGTCTGAAAATGATTTTCACATTGGTTGTATCCCTCTTGCAAGCCCTTGACGGCTTGTGTCATTGCCGCAATGTGCTGACAGATCTCTTCTAGAGGAGAGGCCCCTCTTTCAGGCTCCGACATGGCCTTCTGGTACTGTCACATACCTTGTTGGGGAGTCTGACGTGGAGAGGAGGAGTCCCCTTACTACTCCCGCTTGGAGCCTCTGATAGTGGGGACAGAGGGTGCCGAGCCAGGAGTGGCACAAGTCACTGGAGATGAAGGTAGGCAGGTGAGGACCCAGAAGATCCGGATGTAGGCCAGGTGTGGATGCAGGAACATGGGTGCAGCAGCTGGCAGGTATGGCGGCAACCAGGATACAGACCAGGTGCGGATGCAGGAGCGTAGGTGCGGCAGCAGGCAGGTATGGTGGCAACCAGGATGCAGGCCAGGTGCGGATGCAGGAGCGCAGGTGCAGCAGCGGATAGGTATAGCGGTAACCAGGGTGCAGGCCAGGTTTGGGTGCTGGAACGCAGGTGCAGCAGCAGGTAGGTATAGAGGCAACCAGGATACGGGCAGGTGCAGGTACTGGTGCGTATGTGCAGCAGTGTCAGACAAGCCAGGTCAGGATCAATTGGACGGATCTGGTACAAGGGAGCAGGCAGGCGGATAGTCAGGCATAAGCCAGGTCAGTGCAGATGGAGTTCTTTCTTAGTCAGGGTCAGATCAGATACAGGCAACAGAATCAGGTTATGGAGTACAGGGCATTATAGACCGGAAGGCATAGGCTAAACTGTGTTAGCAAATTAAATTGCCCGCCTTGCATTGACATGTACTCTAGTGCGCATGCGTGCACCGCACGCTCCCGCACATGCTCATTCGCACTGCCGCGGCTGACAGGGATCCGGTACCAGCGCACAGCAGCTGGTTATGGAGGACAGGGCATTATAGACCAGAAGGAATAGGCTAAACTGTGTTAGCGAATTAAATAACCCGCCTTGCGGTGATGTGTACGCTAGTGCGCATGCGTGCACTGCACGCTCCCACACATGCGCACTCACACCACTGCGGCTGACAGGGATCCAGCACCGGCGCACAGCTGCGTGACGCCGAGCGAGCAATCCCTAACGGTGAAAAGAGCTGATTGGAGGAAAGAGTCACAACGCCTTTCACACAGCTCAAAGGAGCAGAGTTGAGGCTGTCAATCTGCTGGAGATCCCTCACCATTTTTCTCTTGGTGTCAGGAAAACTTGTCAAAAGTGACTGATGTGCATTGATGAGGCTGCACTGATAGGCAGCACTGATAGGCGGCACTGATGGGTACTGATGAGGTGGCACGGATAGGCAGCACTGATGGGCGCTGATGGGCAGCACTGATGGGCACTGATGGGTGGCACTGACTGACGACACTGACGGGTGGCACTGCTGGGCACTGACAGGTGGCACTACCAGGCAGTACTGATGGGCGGCACTGCTGGGCACTTGTGGGTGGCACTGCTGGGCACAGGTGAGTGGCACTACAAGGAAATGATGGGCATAGGTGGGTGGCACTGATGGGCACAGGTGGGTGGCACTGATGGGTGGCACTGCTGGGCACAGGTGAGCAGCACTGGTGGGTGGCACTGCTGGGCACTGATCATCAGGGCACTGATGATCAATGCCCTGTTGATCGGTGCCAATCTGTCCTCTGACAATTGCCGGTTATCAGCAGTATTTTCCTCACGCTAGTGCAGCCGAAAACCGGACCCTATGCTTTTTTTCTTGATTTTGGCAGGGAGTTTCCCCTCAAAATACACACCAGATCCAAAGGGAAAATGGCCAGAACTGTCACTACTCACTTTTTTTTTAGTGACAATGGTTACCAGGACAAATGAAAAGGGTGAATCTCCCTGTTAGGGACACGGACATAAATACAGTAAATATGACAGAGGGTCTAACTGTTTCCTACTCTATCGAAAACTGTAGTGTAGGATCAGCAATGCATATTAAAAAGAGATTATCCTGTGACTTTTAATTAATTTTTTTATTGAGTTTAACTTTTCAGCTCAACTGCTGTGATAAATATGTCTGTTTAGAAAAAAGGAATAACTACATGTTAGTTTTTTAAATTATTACTATATAACTGTTTTTATTGTTTAATAGGGCCAGCTAGGGCTGCCAGGGCTTCCAGGAAAACCAGTGAGTATTATTGCTTTACATCACTCACCTTTTGTCTGTTTGTTAGTATTATTATAAACTTTTGTTTTTTCTCCTAATAGGGTCCTGGTGTTGCTGGACTACCTGTAAGTGGTGTATTGCTTTAACTATTTGTGTTCTGCTGTAATTATTTATTATTTATATATTCAAAAAATACATAATAAATAAAAAAAGATTGAAAATGTCCAATTTTCATGCAGGGTAATGCAGGACCAGTTGGACTTCCTGGAGAAATTGGCGTCACAGGCGCAAAGGTATGAAATTTTATGTTGACATTGTTATTTGCACACGCACATGATAATTATAATTCCTCCATACCACAGGACCACAGCTGATTATAACCTGAATCTGAATCTCCACAGCTGATTGTAACCTGTCTGAGCATTCTTAGATTGCACTGTAATCTTACTAAGATTGCCATTCCAGTTGCTTGTACAGCCATTCTAGCTGTAAAGACTTGGGCTGGGGTAGAAAATGTAATTGGTACTAAAGGATCATTTTTTTTCATTAACCACTTGCCCTCCAGAGGATTTACTCCCCTTCCTGACCAGAGCATTCTTTCGATGGTATTTGATTGCCTGTGCATTTTAATTTTTTTGCGCTATATAAAAAAGTCAGACGATTTTGAGAAAAAAAAGAATATTTTTTACTTTTTGCTATTAAACATGTCCAGTAAAAAAATTTAAAAAAAAAATCAAATTTCATCATAAATTTAGGCCAAAATGTATTTTTCTACATGTCTTTGCTACAAAAAAAAATCCCAATACGTGTAAATTAATTGGTTTACGTGAAAGGTATAGCATTTACAAATGGCGGTATATACCCATATGGAAGAAAAATATGTTTGAAATATATTTTAAAAATATTCTTCCCAAATATATTGACATATATTTGAAATTCTACAGTTTTGGCCATATTCAATATATTTCAAAATATATTTCAATATTTTCTGAGCATTGATCAATTCAGTGATCAGTGCTAAAAAGCACTGACACTGTACGAATGGCAGTTGGCAGGAAGGGGTTAACATGTGGGGTGATTAAAGGGTTAACTGTGTGCTGTTTTACTGTGTACTGTGTGTGTGTGCGCTTCACTGCAAGCACACTGCTTTGTATTGCTCTGCTATGCAAAGCCTTGCATAGCAGTGTGCAGGAACTGACAGGGGAGAGAACTGTATTGTTTACTTACAGTTCCCTCCCTACGTCGGTAATAATCCTCGATCATCATGTGCCGGTGTGTAATCACTGGCTGGGTCCTGGTGATTGACAGTCAAGGACACAAATAGCAGCGTGGGTAGGGCACACATGCCCCCTACCCGAAAATGTGAAATAATGTATACTATATATACGTGATTTTTTTGTAACCGTGCCACCCTGTAGCAGTATTGCTGCTACAGGGCAGACGGGAAGCGGTTTAATAAAAAGATGTTCTGATTATTGGCTCTATGCAACAATATTGCACAGAAAGGTCCATTACTTCCTCTTCTGGAAGTCTGCCACCGGTATTGTCCACTTCACCCTCTTCCTTAGTAAGCTGGATACTAAGTAGGCAGTCATGTTCATACATTCATGAGCAGAGCTGTGCGCATCCTTAAACGCACACAGCAAGCCCGGCCCCCTGCTCTTTCCTCACAGGAGTTTGACTAAAAGCAGCAGGCGCGTTATGGTTCCCGCTGCCCTCAGTGTGTCCTGTGAGACCAGGTAGTGCAGGGAGTGGTGCTGCAGCCAAGACAGCGCTGGAGAGGTGACAGGAGTCAGGTAAGTGTTTAGAGATGGGTGTGGATAGGAGTGATAGTGGGGCGTTTTTTTTTTAAAAAATAATAATTTGACTTTAGAATCACTTTAGTGTTTAATTACAGTGAATTAATCTAGTTCAGGTCATTATGGTTGGGTTTTTACAAAGCAGAACATTTTTATCACACCATAGAAAAAGGACTGGCACACATGCATCCCAAGATAAGCTTGCTATGACCTAATTATGTTGTTGAACTGGTATGGTGGTTCCCATGCATTACGAACGCTTGGAAACCACATTACAATTGAACATACGTGGAAGCAAATTGTGCAACTCAACATTATTAGTGCCAAGGGGCTTGCAGCAACAAATAAAAACTTATTTGAAACCTTGTTTTATGTGTACAGTATATTAAAAATAGCATCCCTACTATATCTCTGTCTGTTTCTTAACTTCCTCCCCAATCTTCATGTCACACTGAAGAGCACCTCCAAGCAAAAAAGTCAAATACACTTGGAAACATATCCATTTTTATGCCATGATAGAAAATAAACTAAATTTATCTTATTCTGAGTTGCATATAATCTACAGTTGTGTCCAAAATTATTCAACCCCCACTGAAATTGAGTGTTTTGGCCAGTTTGACATTGCTTTTGATCATTCAGTCATCTTGCTTACATTTACATTAAAGAGGCACTTGTAGGTCAGACAAATATAACATAACAGTTATAATGAAATAACCACAAATGTCTTTTCTGTGCTCACAGCATTATCAGTTTTATTCAACCCCCAAGTGACATTCAATCTTAGTACTTAGTACAGCATCCTTTTACAGTTATAACAGCTTTTAAACGTGAAGCATAGCTTGACACAAGTGTCTTGCAGCGATCTACGGGTATCTTCGCCCATTCTTCATGGGCAAAGGCCTCCAGTTCAGTCACATTCTTAGGCTTGCGCACTGCAACTGCTTTCTTTAAGTCCCACCAGAGGTTCTCAATCGGATTTAAGTCTGGTGACTGCGATGGCCACTCCAAAATGTTCCAGCCTTTCCTCTGCAACCATGCTCTAGTGGACTTGGAGGTATGCTTGGGATCATTGTCCTGTTGAAAGGTCCAACGTCTCCCAAGCCTCAGGTGTGTGACGGACTGCATCACGTTTCCATCCAATATCTCCTGGTACTGAAGAGAATTCATGGTACCTTGCACACGCTGAAGCTTCCCTGTACCTGCAGAAGCAAAACAGCCCCAAAGCATGATTGACCCTCCACCATGCTTCACAGTAGGCAAGGTGTTCTTTTCATCATAGGCCTTGTTCTTCCTCCTCCAAACATAGCGTTGATCCATGGGCCCAAACAGTTCTAATTTTGTTTCATCAGTCCACAGAACACTATCCCACAACTTTTGTGGTTTGTCCACATGGCTTTTGGCATACTGCAGTCGACTCTTCTTATTCTTTGGAGACAGCAAGGGGGTACGCCTGGGAGTTCTGGCACGGAGGCCTTCATTACGCAGTGTGCGTCTTATTGTCTGGGCTGAAACTTCTGTACCCACATCTGACAAATCTTTTCTCAGTTCCTCAGCAGTCACACGGGGACTTCTCTCCACTCTACGCTTCAGGTAGCGCACAGCAGTCGAAGTCAGCATCTTCTTTCTGCCACGACCAGGTAGCGTTTCAACAGTGCCCTTTGCCTTGAATTTGCGAATGATGCTTCCTAAGGTGTCTCTTGGTATGTTTAACATCTTTGCAATCTTCTTATAGCCATTGCCCTTCCTGTGAAGAGAAATCACCTCTTCTCTTGTCTTCCTGGACCATTCTCTTGCCTTCACCATGTTTGTAACCACACCAGTAAATGTCTAGAAGGAGCTGAGTATCACAGTCATTTTAAAGCTGCCTAATTGGTGCTTATTATGCTTGATTGCTGCTCGGTGACATCCACAGGTGTTTTCAATACCTGATGGAAAGCACCTGTATGAACCTCTGTTCTTCAGAGTGGTAGTCTTTAAGGGGTTGAATAATTGTGGCAATGAAGAAACCACATAAGAACCATTTACTACTGTATTACATAAACAATTGATGTCATTTTAGTTGCATTTGGGTAGTTACAACGTCCTTGTAGGATTTGATTCTGAATACAATTCCAAATGTACACTATAGTCCCTAAACCCCTTTACAGCATTGGGGGTTGAATAATTTTGGACACAACTGTATGAAACTGCCACAATTAGCAGGCAATTTGGATAATCAAGGATTATGGGTGAGACTACAGCATCTTCCACATAGTTCTGTGCATGCAACCTCCTTCTCATGATCCAATGTAGGGGCACGGTCATAGAGATAGACTATTGTTTAAAACAATAAAACAGACTGTCATGTTTTAGATCCCACACAGATAGCTGTGCTTTCCGAAAACATGGCTAACTAAATAAATTTAGCTAACTAGGTAGCCTTTGCTAAAGGCAGATACCAGCATGTAAATGACAACTAGTTAGTTGAATGCTAAATTTTTTTGTTTGACCTAATTAGTATGTATAATTAAAAATATTGCATGATGTATAAGAGATAATCAATTTTAGGATTACACTTTTCAACACAATTTTTGTCACAGACCTGCTCTGACCTGTTCCATATTGTCATCTTGTTTACAAATATGGTATCAGGGTTTTTGTATCACCCATACTTCCAGAGTTATGCTCTAGTAAAGTTTATACGTTACTGCAAATTAGCCATTGCAGTTTTGTTTGGGTAGAACAGAGGTTTAATATGAAAAATTCCATTGTTGTATGTTGTTAGCCACAACCAAAAATGCTGAGTCATGTATTTATAATTACCTGGCCCCTTGCCCTAATGGCCTGGCTGATACAAGCAAAAATGCTGAGTCATGTATTTCTGTGTGAGTGGGACAGTAGGAACAGGAGAAATCATTACATTCAGAAACAGTGGCCAAAGAGAACATCACTAGTCCCAGGACAGAAAAATGTTGCACATGACCCACTTGTGGAGCAGAATCCACTCCATATAAAGTTGGGTCTTATGAAGAAATTTGTAAAAGCGGTGGATAGAAGTGGACATGGATTTCTGTATCTAAGAAAAATATTTCCAAGGATCAGTGAAGCGAAGATCAAAGAAGGGATCTTTGTAGGACCTGATATTAGGAAACTGATGAAAGATTAAAACTTTGACGGTCAGTTGAATGAAACTGAAAGAGCAGCATGGGAGTCCTTTAAGATTGTTTGCTGCGACTTCTTGGGAAATAACAAGGCACACAACTACGCAGAAATAGTGGATACTCTACTGAAATCTTACCAGAAACTGGGATGTAACATGTCTTTGAAAATGTACTTCTTGGATTCGCACCTGGATTTTTTCCCTGCAAATCTAGGAGCAGTCAGTGATGAACATGGGGAACGGTTTCATCAGGATATTTCAATAATGGAAAATAGGTACCAGGGCAAGTATAGCTCCAGTATGCTTGCAGAGTACTGTTAGACCCTTAAGAGGGATGTTCCTGATGCGCAACACAGCAGAAAATCATATACAAATACCTTTTAGAAGACTACATTCCAATATACACCTATATACGCATATTGTATATATAAGCAACATAGTGTAAATTTCAACTGGATGTCACTCCAAAACGTTACATGATGGAGAATTTCTAAGCAGAAATCTGAGTTTGCAACCAAAAACAGAACTAGAATAACCCGTTAATTTCTGTGAAAAATTTTTTTTGATTTTGTTTACCAGTGTAATAATAGTGGACCTTCTGTTTTGCTTTCATGATAGATCTATGTGTGCTGTACTCAGATCTTCTACAGCATTTTGTATTTATTGGCAATGTGCCAATAGAAAATTCTACTGGTTATTGCATTGCAACTCTCCCCACAATTACAAAGCACACAGCGCAATCTAAAGTTAATTAAACTAATGCCATACACTATATAACTTACTTTTTGTATATGTGAGCAGTGCCAATGTATCCTGATGAGATAATTAGTAGGTACTATAATACAGAGTAAATATCATAACAGTATTGTTTGAAAAAACGTAATTGTACTTTGATCTTGGTACCTAATGTTTACTCTGTTTCTTTTTCTTTAAGGGTGAAAGAGGATCTGTTGGGTCTCCTGGACCACCAGGACTACCTGGAAAACCTGTATGTATCTTTACCATTTTAAAAATATTTGTGGTTAAAAAGAATTGTGTGTCTGTATTCCATAAGAAAAACATGGACAATTAGAAAGAAGTCCTGTAGTTACATAAAATGATCTTCCCTCTTATGAGTATTGCTAATTTAATTACTGAGGAGCCCAGAATAAATTTGGGCACATTGCTAAAATTGTATTGCTTATGTTTTTTTTTAAAAGGCTACACAGCAGAGCAACTTGCCTTTGAATGATAGAAATCTCAGAAGGAGCAGCCTGATCAGTGGTCCATTTTAATATGCTTCTTTCAGCACAGCTGAAAACTACCGTATTTTCCGGCGTATAAGACGACTTTTCAACCCCTGAAAATCTTCTGAAAAGTCGGGGGTCGTCTTATACGCCGGTGCGAGCCGGTGTCAGGGCGGCACTATTTCAAGGGGCGGCGCGGCGCGCCCCCCCCTCCTCCAACGGACACCAAGTACAGGGGTGGGCAGAGGGGCTGCTGTACTTTACCTGGCTCCGGTCCCACGACGATCCGGTCCAAGAAGCGCGCCTGCTCCTTCTTTCAGTTCGGCCGCTCGATGGTCACGCGGCTGCTCGGCTCCGCCTCCTCACCGGTGATTGGGCGCCAGCACTGGAAAGGCACACAGGCGACCAATCACCGGCGAGGAGGCGGAGCCGAGCGGCCCCGCGAAAATCGAGCGGCCGAACTGGAAGAAGGAGCAGCCGCTCCTCTCCCCCACTGACACTAACGATGGGGCACTATTCCTCCTCCACACTGACACCAACGATGAGACACTGTTCCTCCCTCACTGACACCAACGATGAGGCACTGTTCCTCCCCCACTGACACCAACGATGAGGCACTGTTCTCCTCACTGATACCAATGATCAGGCACTATTCCTCCTCCCCACTGACACCAATGATGGGGCACTATTCTCCCCACTGACACCAATGATGGGGCGCTATTCCTCCCCCACTGACACCAATGATGGGGCACTATTCCTCCCACTGCTACCAATGATGGGGCACTATTCCTCCCACTGACACCAACGATGGGGCACTATTCCTCCCATTGATACCAACGATGGGGCACTATTCTCCCCACTGATACCAATGATGGGGCACTATTCCTCCCACTGACACCTACGATGGGACACTATTCCCCCCACTTATACCAACGATGGGGCACTATTCCCCCCACTGATACCAGTGATGGGGCACTACTTCTCCTCCCCACTGACACCAACGATGGGGCACTACTTCTCCTCCCCACTGACACCAACGATGGGGCACTATTCCTCCCCACTGACACCAACGATGGGACGCTATTCTCCCCACTGATACCAATGATGGGGCGCAATTCCTCCCACTGACACCAATGATGGGGCGCTATTCCTCCCACTGACACCAATGATGGGGCGCAATTCCTGCCACTGATACCAATGATGGGGCGCTATTCCTCCCACTGACACCAACGATGGGGCACTATTCCTCCCACTGATACCAACGATGGGGCACTATTCTCCCCACTGATACCAATGATGGGGCACTATTCCTCCCACTGACACCTACGATGGGACACTATTCCCCCCACTTATACCAACGATGGGGCACTATTCCCCCCACTGATACCAGTGATGGGGCACTACTTCTCCTCCCCACTGACACCAACGATGGGGCACTACTTCTCCTCCCCACTGACACCAACGATGGGGCACTATTCCTCCCCACTGACACTAACGATGGGGCGCTATTCTCCCCACTGATACCAATGATGGGGCGCAATTCCTCCCACTGACACCAACGATGGGGCGCTATTCCTCCCACTGACACCAATGATGGGGCGCAATTCCTGCCACTGATACCAATGATGGGGCGCTATTCCTCCCACTGACACCAATGATGGGGCACTATTCCTCCCACTGATACCAATGATGGGGCGCTATTCCTCCCACTGATACCAATGATGGGCCGCTATTCCTCCCACTGACACCAATGATGGAGCACTATTCCTCCCACTGACACCAATGATGGGACACTATTCCTCCCACTGACACTAATGATGGGACACTATTCCTCCCACTGACACTAATGATGGGACACTATTCCTCCCACTGACACCAATGATGGGGCACAATTCTTCCCACTGACACCAATGATGGGGCACTATTCCTCCCACTGACTAATGATGGGGCACTATTCCTCACACACTGACACTAATGATGGGGCACCATCATTGGTGTCAGTGGGAGGAATAGTGTCCCATCATTGGTATCAGTGGGAGGAATAGTGCCACATCATTGGTGTCAGTGGATGAAATAGTGCCTTATCATTGGTGTCAGTGGGAGGAATAGCACCCCATCATTGGAATACCATACTGAAATAGCATACCATATTGAAATCAAATCTGATGTTTTTTTATTTGGTGTGCGTTGGAAGAGGGGTAGTCTTATACGGCGAGTATAGCCCAAACCCTATATTTTAACAGGAAAAGTAGGGGGTCGTCTTATACACCGGAAAATACGGTAATTATGCCAATGATGTTAAAGGAAAGACTATGGCTCCACCTGATGGCTAGATAAAAAACTGCATAATGTCAATATGCAACATTTTAGATTTATCTGATTAAAAAAAAAGAAAAACATTTGTTAAACTTAGCCATGAACATAATTGACAAAGTAAATAGATAAATAAATTGAACCTCATTTTGCTGAAGGATTGCTTTTACTTTAATAGCCAATTTACTTTTCAAAGTGAATTTTCACTTATCTTGCTGAATGGGGTAAAGCAAAGTAAAAATCTGCTTTGCAAAAAACACCCTATATAAAGAAAATAAACAGGATTTTTGGCTTGTAATTTTTTGGATTTTTTAAGTCAGCAGAACTTCACCTCATTCACTAAGCTAAGTGAATTTTAACTCTGTATAGTAAATGAGATGAAGTTGTGCTGACTTCAATCATCCCATCATGTCTGAGCAAAAACCCTGCTTTTTTAACGTTTTCTTGCAAATGACCATGTATTCTTGACAAAGTGAATTTTCACTTTTTTTTGCTTTAGTCACTAAATTAGGTGAATATTTCCCTTAAAACTAAATTAATCCCATTACACATAAAAGCAGTATACATAACCTATAGGTTTCACTTCAGGCTCGGTTCAAAATGCTACGACTTGGGATAAGACTTGTGAGACCCCAAGCGTATGACATGTGAAACCCCATGTTAATCAATGAGAGCTGTCTTAACTAGCCTACTGACGTCGCTCCAACTTTAGAAAAGACTCCTGTACTACTTCAAGGTGATTTCTATCCGACTCGTGCCCACAGACTTTAATGGAGGTAGCCTCCAAGTCAGATTCTCATCTATATTGATGTGATTTGGATCTGACATTACAGGAATATTACCCAGGCAGTTGCATGGCATGAAAGTCACGCATTAAGTTGCATCAAAGTCAAACTCCAGTTGATAGCAAATCACCAGGGAGTCACCGGGCAAAGTCGCACCGTACATCACGTGTCTTTCAGGTCGCAGTAGTGTAAACCGAGCCAAAGTGTTAAGACCCTGGATCCTGCACAAATAAAAGAGTGTTTCAAGTTTATTATTTGCTTTTGGTGACTTTGTTATAATGTTATCTTTAAGCAGCTGAATCAGGTGGAATTGTTTCCTACTGACACTGGTGTATTATGTTTGAATACTGTAGACTTGCAGAGATCAGGTCCCTTGCTAAGGATTGAAAGGCTACAATATACAGAAGCTTTTGAACATACATCTATACATATGCCCATTTCAGTAATGAAATGCATTTTTTCTTAAACGTGTATAATGTAAGAATTGTTCCATTTATTTTGGAACACAGTATCAATTGTAAAGACTCATGTAAAACACATGCACTTTTTTGCCAACCATTAGTGCAGTTATGTGCATAGACAGGCATGGAAGGACTGCCATTTACCTTTATGTTGAATTGATTTTGTCAAGTACAAACAGCATGCCTCTGCAATTCTACACACTTTGATGATCACAAAGGCATAGCTTTGTCAAGCTTAGAGGGTATTTAATAATCGCCAGGACATATCACATTGGAAATGTTGTACAATGGCATCAAGCTGAATGTATTTGATGATCCTGTACTTGATGCCATTAAGATATTTACAAATATGATAGAAGAACTCTCCAACTAAAGCTGCAGTCACATATGGAATAATAGACTTTTTACACTCTACTAAATAGTAGAAATATAATGGTGCTGCCTTTGCAAAATTGAAAATATGGAATTTTTTTGTATATTTTCCACTATCATATGCAAATAGGTATTAGCTAACAGTGCAATATTTGGAATGCAAATTATGTCAACTTAACAAAAATACCTTTTGTTGCATTTGAATGCTTGTGCTTTGTATATATAAATATATTATGTCCTTTACTATACTTCCAACTTTTTCACAATATAAACTTCTCTTCGTTAACTATTCATCAGTGTGTTTTGGTTTTGCCTGATTGCCATTGTAATTCACTGCTTGTGTGAGGATAATTAGTTGCTGAATTCGCCATTAATGAATGACCTCCATAGAGACTTATTTTAGCTTACTTCTCTGATGCTGTCACTTTTCCCATTTACCTCCAGGGTATGATCAGTTTGTTCCAGAGAATCTTGTTTCCTGTCTGAAGTCTTCCCTACTGTATTTTGCTATTTGCATTGACATACATTATGTGAAATGCATTATCATGTACTTTCTCTTTTCTCTCCTCTGAGCTGTAACACTGTATTGTCTGTGTAACACGTTGTCCCTGTACAGTACTTAAATCTTACAATGAACAATAAATGCTGGGTCTATCTAATTATGGGAATTTATAAGCAAGCTGCAGAAATAGCTGCTAAGATAGTACTGTGGAGTTAGTCAGCAGACAGAGTAAATTAAATTTAGTTCTTTTGTATTGCAGGGTCCCTCTGGGAACATTCAAGGCTTAGAAGGCAGTGCTGACTTTCTGGTAAGTGCACATATGGGGCAATTCAGTCAACTGTATCTGAACCAGGATCAACATCTATATTTACAGTCCAAGTCTGTCACTAGCTGTCTCCATGCATGACAACAATCTATTAATTTCAGGTATATTGATGTGCAATGCATCATATCTCCCAAATAAATACTTGAAAACTAGCTGAGTTAGAGCAGTACTTTCTAATGGTGGTAATAGTTATATGAACTGTTTTATTGCCTTCTAAAAATGTATTAAAGAATTTGATTGTCTTATCTGGAAAGAAAACGTTTAAACCCCCACATGAGGTTTGCATTTACTTGCGTCCGGTATATGCTTGCACAAAGAATTATGGGAGGGATTTTGGCAGAAGACTGTTGGACCTCAATGTCATTGCTGCCTCTATATGAGGGAGGTGTTACCTGAGTCTGAAATAGACTGGGTAGTGGAGAACTGCTACTGTACTGAGAGACTCTTAAGATACCCATAGATGTAAGGTGGTACTCTGAAGGTAGACCACTAGATGATCATGGCATAAAGAAGCAAACATATGTTCTCCATGCTTTAATGTTTATACAGACAAACAAAAAAACTAGCACCAGCCTTATTTGCAAGGAACAGAAGCAGTCCACTGGGAAAATCAATCCTTGGCTTCCAATGTTTCTCACTGAGATTGTGCAACCTCAAGGTTTCTGTAGATGTTGTACTGTGCTCATAGACTATGTATAGCAGCTTATATTTTTAATTGCTAAAAAAAGAAGTTACATATTACATAGGTTTTCAAGTTGATCACATACAGTTTAAGAACTGATCGTATCCAATTAGCCAAATCATTTAAATTGTATTTAACAATGAGCGGGTAACCATGCCTTAGACATACAGTATAATAATTTCCCAATTTAGCTGTCTTTAACATATAGTGATTTCCCAGTCTAGCTGGTAACCATGCCTTGGACATATAGTGATTTCCAGATACAGCTTTAATCACCTGGATCAGTCAATGATAATCTAATGTCTATCTATATCTTAAGAGAGCTGGTTGCAAGAACAAAGAAAATAATATACCTTGTAGAACTGTCTAATTACTTTGTAAAGAGTTTGGGAAGCTCTAAGGTGAACAAAAAATGTTGCCTTAACTAATCAGCTGTTGTGGCAGATTGCTAAGGTTTTATTAGTAAAACATTCCATCTTGCATTTCAAGAGTTGCTTACATTATGTGCAGAGCCCAGTCAAACATATCTTCCACTACTTTTATTCTCCATGATGGTACATGGATAATTCTAAATGAGTTGTAAGTAGAGTTAGATGCCAAAGACATTTTGGAAATATTGCTGAACATCAAAGAGTAATACTTGTGTGCAAGTCTAGATTTATTAAAGAATACCCAACTTACAAGTTGCTTTAAAGAGTAACTCTACTTTTGTTGAAAAAACATTGCAAGGATTTCAACAAACTTTGTTGTAGGTTCCTACCTTTTGTTATCCTGAAGAAATAGTTGTTTTTGTCTGTGTCCATGTGCAACGTGAATGAGAATGGGAGTGGCAGGGACTGAATCCCTATAGACTTGATTTCCTTTTTGGAGTAACTCACCAAAAATGACATTTTGTTGCAGGGGATGCCCAAAATATGACTTGTAGCTTAGTGCAGACTTCTGGGAAAATCAGTAAGCCGATCACACAAACCAGAAATGCATTTGGGGGGGGGGGGGGAGCATTCTGTACACTATTGCATTTTACAGAAAATTACAGTGCTACAGATTTAAGAGGAAAAGTAATTTTCAATAATATTCAATTTGACTTGTGTAGCAATTGTATATGATATATTAATTTCTTTTTGCTAATTATTCCCACAAAAGTAGAGCTAACCTTTAAAGCTGAATTTCATAAATTTTATGTTGTGCATACTTACATTAGGCCAGCTTGGCTTGATATCAGTTTATACATATATATTTGAAAAGCCCCTTGGGATGCTGTAATTCACTGTAGTAGCCTGGAGCACATAAGTGAGAGCTGTGGTCTTCTAGGTTCTGTGTTTGCAGCTTTTTCTCTGTACACTTAAAACAGGGGGGTTGTTCACTTGCACCTATACTGTTTATACACTGTTAAAAACAAATAAAAGGAGCATTTTGAAAACACATCAGATCTTAATGGGGAAAAATATCATGCTGGATATCTATACTGATATGGACTGGGTAACGTGTTAGGAATGTAGGGATACCCCATCGTTTGATGGAAATGAAAATTATCAACCTACAGAGGACTGAATTTAAAGACACCCCGAAAATCAAAGTGAAAAAATGATGCAGCAGGCTAGTCTATTTTGCTGAAATTTCATTGCAGCAACTCAAAATGGTACTCAGTAGTTTGTATGGCCCCCACATGCTTGTATGCAAACCTAACAATGTTGGGGCATGCTCCTAATGAGACAACGATGTGCTGGGGTATTTCCTCCCAGATCTGGACCAGGACATCACTGAGGTGCAACCTCAACGATGGACTGAAACATGATATCCCAGATGTGTTCTATTGGATTTAGGTCAGGTGAGCGCGGGGCCATCAATTCCTTCTTCCTCCAGGAACTGCCTGCATTCTCTCTCTACATAAGGCTGGGCATTGTCATGCACCAGGAGGAACTGCACCAGCGTAGGGTCTGACAATGGGTCCAAGGATTTTATCATGATACCTAATGGCAGTCAGGGTGACATTGCCTAGCCTGTAGAGGTCTGTGCGTCCCTCCCTGGATATGCCTCTCCAGACCATCACTGATCCACCATCAAAACTGTCATGCTGAACAATGTTACAGGCAGCATAATGTTCTCCATGGCTTCTCCAGGCCCTGTCAGATGTGCTTATGGTGAACCTGCTTTCATCTGTGAAAAGCACAGGGAACCAGTGGCTGGCCTGTCAATTCTGGTGTTCAATGGCAAATGCCAATCGAGCTCTATGAGGCCGGGCAGTGAGCACAGGGCCCACTAGAGGATGACGGGTCCTCAGGCTACCCTCATGAAGTCTGTTTCTGATTGTTTGGTCAGAGACATTCACACCACTGGCCTGCTGGAGGTCATTTTGTAGGGCTCTGGCAGTACTCATCCTGTTCCTCCTTGCACAAAGGAGCAGATACCGGTCCTGCTGATGGGTTAAGAACCTCCTATGGTCCTGTCCAGCTCTCCTAGAGTAACTGCCTGTCTCCTGGAATCTTCTCCATGCTCTTGAGACTGTGCTGGGAGACACAGCAAACCTTCTGGTAATGGCATGTATTGATGTGCCATCCTGGAGGAGTTGGACTGCCTGTGCCACCTCTGTAGGGTCCAGGTATGCCTTATGCTACTTGTAGTGACACTGACCCTTGTTAAATGCAAAACTAGTGAAAACAGTCAGAAAAGATGAGTAGGGAAAAAATATCAGTGGCCTCCACCTGAAAAACCATTCCTGTTTTTGGGGGTCATCCCATTGTTACCCATCTAGTGCACATGTTATTAATTTCATTAATAGCAAAGCATCTGAAACTGATTAACAACCCCCTCTGCTACTTAACTGACCAGATCAATATCCCAGGAGTTTAACTGACTTGATGCTATACTCTGATTAAAAAGTGTTCCTTTAATTTTTTTGAGCAGTGTAGCAAGCCTTGTTTTCTTAATAAATACAAAGCATTCTGTGATTGTATATGGTGGAGATTGTGATGTCACCACTCTTCTTCTCCACCTCGTCCAATCAGAGAATGCCTTGTAATCATTAAAAAAAAACCCACAGAAAGAACAGTATAAATTTACTGTTTGCAATTACTTTTTGAAATACCCAACTCTTGCCATGTGCATGAGCATCTAATCCTTGGCCTAAGGTTACCAAAACTTTTTTTTTTGTTAGGAATCCAAGGATCAATGCTACCTTCTTCTAGAACCTCAATGGCCCTCTTACCTTTGTTCTGTGGTACCAGAAGAGGTCCATAACAAAATGATATAATGTTTTATAAAATCTCAGCACAACTAAATATACTAAGATCCTATTTGAGGTGTCATCTGACAAGCCTCATATATGACATACACAAAGTTTAAATAAAGTTGCTATTATGAAGGGGAGCAAGATAGTGGTTCTTTAGATAATGATGATACAAATTTAAATGGTGAATATGGGCCAACTACGAGTAAAGAAATGCTTAGTGGTCTGCGCTATAAGCAATAGCAGGGTGTGTTTTCTTTCATTTGTTTCAAAAAGAAATCTTTGATTGGAACAAGGTTGTATAGTGAATGTAAATGTAATTTTATTTAACTGACAAAACTACAAATGTTTCAGAAGATAACAACCTCACCAAGGCAAAGTTCTGACACCATTACTTATTTTAAGGTTTCAATTTAATTGCTATTTTTGACACTATAAAACAATGCAATTTAATTATATTTTTAGTGTCCAACAAACTGTCCAGCTGGCCCTAAAGGACCCCAAGGACTGCAGGGAGTAAAGGTGAGTCTTTCTGTGAACTATCATTTTTAACTATGTTTCCGGATTGCATTGTCAAAAGTTGCATGCACTCCTCTACATGTGCAATTATGTGAACTCTTTAGCCTTTTATTAATAAAAAGCTGCAAAGTTTCAAAGTGGTCCCAACAGACAGTTAATTTTGTGCACAATGTTAAAATATCGGTGCACAGCCAATTTGTCTTCTATGCATGCCAGCTGTGGCAAGTGAACTCGCAGGTGTGCCTGGTTACCAACAATAAATAAATAAAATGGCAGTTAACAAGAGTTGGTCACAGAAGGTGAATTTACCAAGTGACCGTATTCTCTGCAAATATTTTTGAATCAGTGTTAAGTTAATATGTTCATCATCGTTTTTGTCAGCTGTATGTTTTCAGTGCCAAAAAATAAAAGAAAATAATATTAGAGTTAAGTCAATTGATGGAAACGATGAAGAAAATAAATTCCAGTTTTCACCAACGAAGAAGAACAGAAAAAAGGGGCATTTACCCACCTGAATTGCCGCTTTCCTCAGAGCTCCGCCTGTCTGTTAAAGCTCCATCCCCCTGATTCTATCAGTGAGTCGTATTGGCTGAGAGACACAAGTTCCCTCTGTCTTCCTACTGCCTGGAGATTACTGTAATGTACTGGAGATTGTAACTGACTAAAATGTACTGGAGTTTTTATGTGACTGAAATATACTGGAGATTTTAGTTGACCAAAATACTGTATGACTAAAACTAAAATGGCAATTTAGTCAAAAGATCATGACTAAAACTGAATCGAAATTTGACTTCAAAATTAATTTGAATAATGCTTGGGATAGATGCACACTAATTTACAAAAACGTTTTGAATATTGCTGTTTTGCTGTCACATATCTCAATTGGGTTTTTATATTTTCATGGCTAGACCGGTGGTGTCTTCTTATTTCTTTGTTTCCTCAGTTAAATGTGTGCTATCATACATGCTAAACCATAGGTGCTGGGAAGAAATTGCATTATAACACAATATTATTTTCTTTTAAGGGACACAAAGGGCGTCCAGGTCCTCTTGGTGAGCCAGGACCACAAGGAAAAACTGTATGTATATCCTAAAACTGACTAAGATTTTTTTTTTAAAATGGTATAGGGGAAACAACCCACCACTAACATATATCATACAAATGAAGCAAATCCACAACTGCCATGCAGTCTGTCATTTGCATATACACAAAACAATCAATTCCTAAATGAAAGTTCAAATGAAGGGCCAGTGTCACCTTCTCTACAAATACAATTGTTGATAAAAGGACGCAATTGCACTAAGTTCCTAAATGACACCATAAGATTGTGCTTAATCTAAGCCGCTTCATGGCTTCACTCCCTTCAGCTGAGCATTTAGATTTTTATGCCAAGAAGCCAGCCTATTGCACTAGGATATGCTGTAGATATGCTGTTGTTACTGTCTATCCAGTCATTCTGTGCGTACCTGTACATTTACATACATGACAAGAGTACTCGCATGCAAACTTGCCCTGAAGGGTACACATGAATGTGCACATAGACATGCATTTTAATGCACTCTCTTTACGTGCCAGACTATTACTAACTAGCAGCTCAAAGTGAAGGGTCTGAGAGCTGAACATATTGATGCCCGCCTAGCGATTATGAGCATTTGACTGTAATTAAGTGAATAAGCAGTATTTCCTAAACACTGCTGTCATGGAAATCAGCCTCCCTCTGTTCCTTTCTGTCAAGGGGCACAGTCTGCTAAATTATGCCAAAACACTTTCAAGCCAACCAAGGAAAAAATGAATAATAAAACAATAGAAAGCCTTGCAATAGGGATCTCTCACTCACAAAGGTACAGATCACCCCTGGACATGTGCAGAACGTTACTGTTTCTGTGTGCCGTAATATTAATGTTTTCTTTTCTTTTCATGACGTAACTTCTGAAATTTCTTTCGGAAGTTTAAAAACAATTATATTTTTTTGGTAAAATTAAAGCATTATTGTATATATCTTGGTTCAGTAGACATTTTTCCAATTACAGGGCTCAAAGGGAGATGTAGGAATTTCAGGGGAACAAGGAATTCCAGGACCTACGGTAATGTACAACTTCCTATTCCTACAAATAAATGTCAGCATAGCCGATTCTTTATAAATGGAGGGGTAGAGCTTGATTTAAGTGTAACACCTGAATTGCAAGTAGCACCTGTGGTCAAATATTCATTCTTGCACCTGAGAACCACAGCAATAGTTAGTAGTTAAGTAGTCTGTTCCCCCATAGACACTTAGCTAAACTGTTTTGCTATCAAAAATTACCTGCAGCCATTACAGTTAGTGCAGAATGCTACCACTAGGCCAGGGGTGGACAATTCATTTTCCCAAGCGGTCACATGAAAAACTGGAAACCAGTAGGCTGAATTTAATTCTGCTTAACTAATATCCCAGATATATGGGTGCACATAACTAGACATGATTTCCCCCTTAAAACAAATATAAAATACAAATTCATATAGGGAACCAACCTTATGTAATGTGGTAAGCTAGCACCTCCTTGGGACAAACATACATAGATTTAGCAGAGCGGCCTGTTTATGGGAACCCCATGAGGGTATTTATATATTTCCTCCACTGGTCAGTAGTTCAAAAAAGCAGTAGTGTGAAAAGGCAGTAGTGCAACCGCCACCATCTTGGCTGACCTTGATCCGGAGAATACACACTCCTCCCCTATAGCCATGAATCAGTGTCACATGCTGCGGAAGGGGTTCAGCTGCTGCCATCTCTTGTAGACACCTGTTTTTGAACGCATTACTGTGAAGTATCTGCACACGTACATACATAAATTGGAACAAAAAAATAGCAATTGCCTTAAAAGTAAAGCAATGCAGTTGTACTGCATGCATGACTGACGTACACTTATTTACATTTTATTTCCAATTTCTGATGGACCATATGCAAATGTAGGATTAAATGTTGTATTAGTCTGTTGACCCCTAAGTACTGAATAGCCTAGGCCCATAATATCTGAAGAAGCAATGGGGTAGAATTACTAAAAGCACTCAGAATCCAGAGCAGCTGTGCATGGTAGCCATTCAGCGTCTAACTTCAGCTTGTTCAGTTAAGCTTTCACCAGACAACCTGGAAGCTGGTTGGTTTCTATGCAGAGCTGCACCAGATTTTGCACTCTCCAGATTTAGTAAATATTCCCCAATATATCACAACTCAGTTTGTTTGTTCTTTAAACTAGAAAAATCTCTCTGTACCTAGAATACACAACTTAGGTTCTTGGGTCTTCTTCACAAATCAGTCCACAATATACTATCTCTGAGCATTTTGAAAAACAGACCACTCGTTTATTGTATAGTATATATTAGTCACTGACTGCTTATTACAACATTGTTTTTACTTGTACAATTTTAAAGTGCTTTGATAACTTTTATGAAATTTCTATTCTAATTTGTGACACAGGGCCCTCAGGGAGTCCGTGGTTACCCAGGGCTCGCTGGACCAAAAGGAGAAACTGTAAGTATCTATAACAGTGGACATTTGAGATGGTTCTTCAACATTTTTTACTTAGCTTGAAAAAAAAGGATTTGTTATTTAGTACATTAGATATCATAATTTAATAAAGAGTGTGTGTGCACCATAAGGACAATGCAATTCAATTTGCAATTCACATGCTCATTCTAATCCATCATGATTATTGGCATCTACTGTGCTTAAAGACAGATCTAAAAGGCAGGAAGATCCCAAGTAGTATACAAAGGGGGATATGCTCCACCAAGGCTTAGATTTACAAACTGTGATGGCTTTTTTCTTTCTCTATTTTTCTCTTCTTGCTACCGCTGGATATTTATGGCTAAATTCAGCAAGAGAACTATAAAGAGAGTGGGTAAATGTATTGTTGAGAGGATTCAAAAATCCCTTTATATTTTAGGAAACATCAAACCACCTTTTCTTGTTTGGTGGTCTAAGCAGTAGAAAAGTAGTCCCGATCATAAGGGAGACCACATGCTGCCTCCAATAGCACATTCTAGCAGAAGTTCTCACTAAGATAAGCACAACAGGAGATGCTTGCACAAAAGAAAACACAATGAAACGTTGACCTTGGGTCACAGAAAGGCTTCTTGTATGCCTTAGGATTTTCCCATTTAGTCATGTATCAGCTATGTGTTTGATATCCCATCTTTTTGTTTAATATCAGTCGAGAGAGAGAGAAAAGTGTGTGTGTGAGTGTAAAGACAGTGCATGCTTAATTATTACAATAAGATAAAACCTTTTGCAATGCACTTGCTTGTTCTAATCCAGCCATTCTCAACCAGGGTTTTGTAAAATCCTAGGGTTCTTCCATGGATGGCTAGGGGTTCTTTGAGCTGTGGCTAACTGACCCCCATCTGATGGCCTTGCATAGTTTTAAGTCCAATGCCATTTGACAAAGCCAACAGCATGACTGCAAGAGTATCATTCTGGCCACCCTTGTAAGGGTGGCATTTTTCCCACTTGCCACCCCCCCGAATGTAAGGGGTATTTTCCAAGAGATCCCCAATAGACTAATCTTACCAGGGGTTCACTGAGACTTGAACATTATTTCAAGGGTTCCTCTGGGGTGAAAATGTTTAGAAAGACTGTTTTAATCTATCTTGATGAACAGTGTCTACTGTGCTTGAAGGGATATGTAAACAGAAGGAGGATCCCAGGTAAACCAAGTAAGCAGTGTAACAATATGCACTTTTTGTTATGCCTTTTTAACTGTTATTCTAAAAGATGTCATCTGAATTCCACAGGGACCAACGGGATATAAAGGGATGATTGGATCAGTTGGTGCAGCTGGTAAACCTGTAAGTTGATATAAAACTAAACATTTCTTAGTCATGTTAAAAAGGTGTGTTAATAGCATAATCTAAAAGAATACATACAGTAAGTTTATAAATTATTATTGTTCAATCTGTCTTAAGACCTTAAAAGAGAAGTTGGGTTTTTAGAAAAAAATAACAAACCTACATACTCACGTCACCTAGGTGGCTCAGCATTAATTTGATGTTGCATCTGTCCCCCACTGCCTCTACACTGGGAGCTGAACAATCAAAGACCACTGATCTTTCAGTTCACAGTCTTCAATAAGAAGGGAGTTGTGACTGTCAGTCACTGGTTCTCTGCTCTGCCCCTCCAGCGCTCGCTAGAATGCCAGGCTGTGCACGGGGTAGGAGCAGCTGGTATAGACTCTCAGAGGCATGCTGGGAGCAGGGGCGGACTGACCATTTGGAAACTCGGGCACTGCCCTAGGGCCCGGGGTCAGTAGGGGGCCCCATGAGATGCCCCTGGTACCTTTTTCATAGGTTTTTTTTTATCTGGGTAGATCCCTACATTGAAGTCAAGATCTCTCCAGAATCTGGACTGGCTGAGTGACGGTAGCTGAAAGTGGACTTTAGCCCACTGTCGGCTGAATACGGGTCACAAGAGTGCAGAACGAAGTGCACTCCTGCGATCTACAGGAGAAGTAGGGCTAAAATAGATTTGTCCCTACTTCTCCTTTAAACCTGTCTAGTTAGTCAGTGTCCCACTGTTCATTCTCTCTGTCACTGAGTAGCACAGTAGTTCTGTAGTGGTGGATTTGGTGAATCAGACTTATTATCCTCTGTAAACAAATTACTTTTCTTAGAGTGAACTCACTGCTGTGCTTACCAAAAATTAAATCTCTAAAAACTATAAAAACACTTATAAATAGCAACTATGTCTTAAACAATTGTAACAATATGGAAAATATGCACATTACAAAAACAAATTAGTAGAGTCCAAGACAGCGCTATTTACAATTAAACCAAAATGAATAAAAGTAATAAATAAAGTATAGGTTTTTGCGCATAACAACAAACAAATTGTTGTTGGGCACAAACGCTTACACGTTATTTACTTTTGTTTTTTGTTTCCTTTAAATAGCACTGTAAATAGAAATGCTCATTTTATTATATTCTGTGATCCTATTCAGAGGTGAGTTCATCTGCACAATGTTACATTTGGTGCAGTCA
Source organism: Staurois parvus (assembly GCF_062004578.1). NCBI lineage: Eukaryota > Metazoa > Chordata > Amphibia > Anura > Ranidae > Staurois > Staurois parvus. The sequence goes on from NW_028317941.1 coordinate 6,016,993, forward strand.
GAAGTGAAAGAGGTGAAATTCCCCATTGTCTTGCAGATTCCTCAGTCCTCATTACAGAATCTCCTAGAGAGCAGGAACATTTAATTAAACTGCACTTAGGGTGGTTATTAACACTAATGAGCACAGCCTTGCAGAGTTTTCACTTCTCTATGTCTTTTTCAGGGTGAGGAGGGGCCAAAGGGGCCCCCAGGAGAGCCAGGAGAGAAAGGAGATAAGGTGAGTCATATGTTTTTCCTATTTATTATTCAAATAAAATGATTACATATGATATACATTAAAAGTATTCTTGTTCTGCACTGCATTCTATAAAGTAAAGTTTGTCTATAGTGAGACCAATTGGAAAAATTCTATTTACATATATTTCTACATACCCTCATACATGACAATGTTTTTGTATATTATATACTGTATACTGTGTTCACATACATACATCCTAATATATATGCTGATAGCAATACTATTCAGTCCGTGCCTGGACCTCTTTGTAGGCTAAACAAGCTAAGGCTTTTTAAAGCAAGGCATCTAGCTTAAATTTTCTTAAAAGATGAATGTGTTTAAGGGTAGTCCTTTTGGGAACCTAATTGCCAAAGTCAGAAGATCTCTCTCCCAGGCTCATTTTAGTGACACAAAAAGTCAATTCATATGAGGGAAGGCAAAGTACCATGCTTATCCTAAGTTTAGCCCATAGCGTTAACCAGTAGAGCTTCTTATTCCTCAGATTCAGTAGAGGGATGGAAACTTGCCTGTTCATTTAAAGCAATCGATCTCAAATCCTGTCAAAGAAATGGTATGAAAGTGCTGTTATTAGCGTTATAATTTCAGTTAGAGCCAAGGTTGTGGGTCTGATACATGTGTGGGCTAGATATTAATATTTTTTTTACCTTTTGCTCTATATTATTATCAATAATAATAATGGCAATACAAATGCCTTCTGCCCTATAATAATTACCAATAATAATATTGGTAACATAAATGCTTCTTACCAAAGAAAAGGATAAAGCTATAAAGCCATAAACAGTAGACACTTTCATAATTACCGTAAGTAACCGAAACACTGGGTGCATTCTGGCAACCAGCAGGAAACAAAAGGTAAGAAAATAGCATCAAAGGGGTTCATAGTGGGTCCCAGGAATTCATTAGTGTCCCGTCATTACTGAGGTCTCTTACATTTCATTGTATTTCCATGCCACTGTTAAACAGAACTGTGGTTATCGGGGTCTACTGAAACCTGCAAGCAGTATATCTATGTTTAAGGTACCAGGGAAAATCCTATTGCCTTTTCTGGTTACAAGCATCAATGTATATTCATAGACTCAGTCTCTATAGGTCTCAATGGGTCTCTCTGCACATAAGCCGTCCTTGTGTAAATGCTCCCAACATTCTGATAGAAAGGACCATCGTTTTATACAGAAATTAGGGGAAAAATAACATTAGTTTCTTTAAGATGTGATGTGTAAAATGTGTATCTTCAATTGAGTCAACATTGTATAGAACTGTGTCATTCATTTTTGCCTAGTCTTATACTTTTCTAACCAACAAATTATTGTTTTAGGGGTCACGAGGTGTCATTGGACAAATGGGAGCAATGGGTCCTAAGGGAAACAATGTAAGTTTTAATTTTAATTTTAAAATAGATGTATTGATTTGTACAAAGCAACAGCTATTAGGAAAAAGGTAAGAGGCAAAAAATAGAAATGAAAGCCAAAGTAGGAAAGGGTTAGTGGGGGATGGGACATGGGTAGACTATTATAGCTGCAATGAAAATAAACTAACGTTACCCAAAGATGTCATTCAACAACAAGCATCATTGAACTATTCTTTTTATAGCCTAATTCTTACTGTGGATTGTACGAAGCCTTCCATAAACTTTGGGGCAGTTCCCAATAAAGAATTGTTTTCAGCTGGCCCTGGGAGGATTGACATATAATCGCAGGAAGATATGTGTATATATTTTTTTCCTGTCTACCCAATCAGTAAAGTACTTTGTTAAGAAAGGTAGCCTCAAATTCCCACAGGATTGTGAATAGGCTGAAGCTAGATGTTTCCACTTCTGCTTTAGATGCCATCACCTGATGTGTAAAAGACTTTCTTCTTACATTATTTGTGTCTGTACACAGAATTATAGTAATTGCTGGCCTGGTTTTAGCGTTCATTTGAACCTTGACAATAAATAATCATCACTCTTTTTCATCTAAATGAGTGTTCGTTTGTATGTTATTATTCAGTGTAAGTAAAGTGTTTATCTTGTTAAGAGCCAATAATTATTCACCATTACATTAAGTTTCTATGTATAAATAGGCTTGGCCCACATTCTTAATCATATTTCCAGCTCAACAAATGTATAGACTAATTATGTTGTAATATCTATCCATAAACATCTTTATCATCATTTTTAGAATTTTGAAAAAGTGTAATTTCCCTCCTACAGTCTGACATTTTTTGTAATTTAGGGTCTCCCTGGCATTGATGGCAAAGATGGAAATCCTGGTGTTAATGGAGTGAAGGTAAGTACCTCATTAGTTCTCTTATTCTACGCCATATAGCCTATTTATTTCCATGCCCACTTCTTAATTCATGTTTCTGTCTTGTCTAGGGCAGCCCTGGGCAAAATGGCATCCCTGGTTCACCTGGTCATCAAGGTTTAGCTGTAAGTATTTAACATGCTTCTACTGCTAAGAAAATAAATGTAGAAAGTAGAAAACTTCTTTCAGAAGGGGCTTTCAAGTCAAGTGCTTTCAAATGTTAACCTCATACTGATTTTAGGTTATGGATGGGTACTAGCGATTTGATCAGCTACCTGTTAACCTTGCATCAACTGTTGAGGTGATAGTGATGAGGTCTACCCAGTGGAGAACTCAACTTTTCCCTCAGCCTTGGAACCTCACCCTACTTCTTACTGCAGGATGAATCTAAAGTTCTCCTGCGACATTTTCTTTTGTTCAATATGAATGCAAAATCTGGGGTAGAATTGCAGTGAGATAATGGACATGACAGATGGATAGATTTGGGTCAAGTTAAATATGTATACATACACTCACTGATCACTTTATTAGGTACACCTATTCAATTGCTTGGTAACACAAAATGCTTATCAGCCAATCACCTGGCAACAACTTTTAGGCATGTAGATGTGGTGAAGACGACTTGCTTAAGTTCAAACCGAGCATCAGAATGGGGAAGAAAGGGGATTTAAGTATCTTTGAATGTGGCATGGTTGTTGGTGCCAAATGGGTTGCTCTGAGTAATTCAAAAACTGCTGATCTACTAGGATTTTCATGCACAACCATCTCTAGGGTTTACAAAGAATGGTCCAAAAAAGAGAAACTATGCAGTGAGTGACAGTTGTGTGGACAAAAATGCCTTGTTTATATCAGAGGTCAGAGTAGAATGGGCAGACTGGTTGCTATGAAATTCAGATGGCAGGGTCAGAATTTGGCGTAAACAACATAAAAGCATGGATCCATCCTGCCTTGTATCAACCTAATAAATTAGTGTATGTGTACTATATATATATATTTATATATATATATATATATATATATATATACACTATATTGCCAAAAGTATCAGGACACCTGCCTTTACATGTACATAAACTTTAGTCTTAGTCCATAGGGTTCAATATTGAAGGCTGTCCAAAGGGTTTAGGAGTGTGTCTATGGGAATGTTTGACCATTTTTCCAGAAGTGTATTTGTGAGGTCAAGCACTGATGTCAGACGAGAAGGCCTAGCTCAGTCTCTGCTCTAATTCATCCCAAAGGTGTTCTGTCGGGTGAAGGTCAGGACTCTTTGCAGGCCAGCCAAGTTCCTCCACCCCAAACTTGCTCATCCATGTCTTTATGGACCTTGCTTTGTGTGCTGGTGCACAGTCATGTTGGAACAGGAAGGAACCATCCCCAAACTGTTCCCACAAAGTTGAGAGCATGAAATTGTCCAGAATGTTTTGGTATGCTGACCCCTTAAGAGTTCCCTTCACTGGAACTAAGGGGCCAAGCCCAACTCCTGAGAAACAACCCCACATCATAATCCCCCCTCCACCAAATTGTACACTTGGCACAATGCAGTCAGGCAAGTGCTGTTATCCTGGCAACCGTCAGACCTAAACATGCCCATCAGATTTCCAGACAGAGAAGCGTCATTCATCACTCCAGAGAACACATCTCCACTGCTCTAGAATCCAGTAGCAGCGTTCTTTACATCACTGCATCTGAAGCTTTGCATTGCATTTGGTGATGTAAGGCTTGGATGCAGCTGCTCAGCCATGAAAACCCATTCCATGAAGCTCTCTATGCACTGTTGTTGTGCTAATATGAAGGCCACATAAAGTTTGAAGGTCTTTAGCTACTGATTCTGCAAACAGTTAGTGACTTCTGCGCACTGTGTGCTTCAGCATGCACTGACCAAGCTCTGTCATGTTACGTGGCCTACCACTTTGTGAGTTGCTGTTGTTCCCAGTTGCTTCCACTTTGTTATAATACCACTAACAGTTGACCCTGGAATATTTAGTAGCAAGGAAATTTAATGGATGGACTTATTGCACAAGTGGCAACCTATCACATAGGTTCACATACCGGTTCCCAGTCGAACATGCAAACAAAAATTTGACTGCGAAGTTCAAACCCAGGGGACAATTCACTAAGCAGTATCCTACCACATCCAAGTATAGATATGGCACAGCATTTTTCCCAAAACAATTTGCCATTCACTAAAATATCGCATGAGTTATTTTATTAAAGGCATGCTGTATTTTATTGGTGAAAACATGCGGTAATGTTTCAGCCAACAGCTGTATGTAGAAAGAATTACCGGCAATTAAAAATTTTGCAAAAAAAAAAGGTTGTGCCCCCATCCATACCAAGTCCTTCGGGTCTTGTTATTATTCCATAGCATAATGTACAATAGTTGTTAAATTTCTAGGGGTATTTGATTTTGTTTACTGGTTTTCTAAATGTAGACACAATATAGTGCTTACCTTCTATAAAGAATGTGCATGCTATTGAACAACTTCTAGATTAAAAACGTATGATTAGAGTAAAATAGTTGTTAAGATCCCAAAGTCTAACTTATATATTCAGTTTAGGTACACAAAAGCTCAGTGAGTATTTCTTTAATCACTTACTTCTGTTGAAAATAGTGTTTGGCCACTAATGGAATCTTTTCCCAGTACTCACTGATGCATTAATGAGACGGAATGCATTTATTAAGAATCTATTTTTAATGTCATCTCCAAATCCTGACTTTCTTGTTCTTTTTCAGGGGTTACCTGGACAACCAGGCACAAAAGGAGGTATTGGTCAAAAGGTATATATTTAATGGAATTATTTAACTTAACCATATAGATATTCCAATGCTAGTAATAATGGATTCTTAATGTAACCAGATGTATTCTCAGATGTGTTTATAGCTTTTATGCTGCTTGAAAGTGTGAAATTGCTTCCAACACAGTAAGCCTCAGATGTTGTACATATTAATTAAACAGTGTAAGGAACACAAAATTAATCAGTTGATGGTTGTAAGAAAGGAATTCTAGGGTTACTTTCCACACATACAAATATTCTGATTGAGCAGTCCAACTTACTTCTCTAGAAACATTGTGTATTATCTTCTCACACAGATTACAATCTAATGAGTTAATGAATAAAATCCAAGTCATCTAGACAGTTTTATTCACCCTCGTTCAATTATTTAATTAAATCAGATCTCCTATGACTTCACACATATTAAACTCCATTTTAACTTATGTGGCCATCTAAAAGGAAACATTCTGAAAAGCAGATAAATTGCTATTACTGAACATTTGGAAATGCTGGTTGTTTGGCTTATTCTGATCCAGAGGGTTTAGGACATTCTGAGGCCAGTATTCTGGCAAGATAATGTAATAAGCAAACATGGCTAACCACATTTACATATGAATTATTAAAAATTTTCCACACAGAAATGTGTTTTTTTTTAACCAATTGTAATTACTGGGCAAGCTACACACAACCCAAAAACTTTGTATGTAGAATGCCTTATCCTGCAGCCTCACTGCCGCTCCCCCTTCACACTTGCTGACAATTCCCAACTGTCAAAATGGTACCCTGGAATTGTTGAGTAAATACAGCAGTTGTAGAAGCTTTTGCTGTCAAATCTGTTTGTAAACACTGTTCGGATGCTAGATATAGGGATACAAAGTAACATTGTTACTTTGGTATCTACTCTGTTTCATTCATATATGCAGATCAAAGGAAAGAGCTTCCATTTACCTATGATGTTCCTTAAGGCAACCTGACAAGTAAAAAAAGATTTTTAATAAAATTTGTTTTATCTAAACCTTTATTTCTTTTCCCTTCCCTTACTTTTTCTCCCTTTTCTCCAATTAAAGTGGTTGTAAAGGCTATTTGTTTTTTAATAAAATAGTAAACATGTTATACTTACCTGCTCTGTGCAATGGTATTGCACAGAGTGGCTTCAAACCTCCTTTTCTGGGGTCCTCCACCAGCGCTGTCTGCTCCTTTCCTGTGTGTGCTTCCACAGCAAGCTGCTTGCAATGGGGGCACACTTGCAGACGGCCTCCCAAGCTGGGCTGTGTGCAGCTCTGTCCCCTGCTCCCTCTGAATTTGACTGACAGCAGCAGGAGCTCCCACTGCTGCCTGAGTCTCCTGTGAATACAGGGAGAGAGAGGAGAGAGCAGATGGATCGAGAGAGGACTCAGGTAAATGTTTGGAGGGGCGCAACAAGTGGTAAAACAGTTTTTACCTTAATGTGGGGAATACATTAAGATAAAAAAACTTTAAACTTTAGAACCACTTTAAACTATTATTTTCCTGATGATTTTAAATTTTTATATTTCTAACTTTAATATTAAAGTATAACTAAATGTAAAACATTTTTTTTTAGTTTTGGATAGAGTGGAGATTGATTAGAACACCTATTAGATTTTTATTGCTGTCTGTACCCGTTTCATTCTGTTTAGCATTGTCATTGAAAGTAAAAGAAAATCCCAGATTTTGAGTTGTCCCTAGAAAACTATTAGAGGAGAAATCTTCCAATGGGGGTACTAAGACAAGATCACCTAAGGAAAGCCTTGGTTGTATAACTTTGTTATCCTAAAGTGGACCTTTCTTCCCTTTCTCACTTTCAGAAAAGTGAGGGGCGTTACCCTCCTGAACAGCTATCACTAAAATAGGTGTCCCTATTGGAAGGTTTTTGTCACCTTTTGTTCTTTTGACAATTCTACAATTATTGAATTTCCCATCACTCTCTGGATTGGTGACAATGGTCACCAGGACAAACAGAGAAGGTGAATCTTTCTAGCAGAGAGACACAGCAATTAAACCCTGCCGGGGTTTTAATTCTGCACTATATCCAAAGTGAAGAAATTACTTTGCCTACATAAAACAGATTAACAACAAATCATATTCTATTAATGTTGAATACGTTAACACATGTCAAAAAATTAAAAATAAAAGGTTACTTTTTCCTTTAAAGAGTTTACATGTTTATGAAAAAAGATTTGTTTTACTTAAACATTTCTAGCCAATGTTCCAATAACATATTCATTTTAATTTGATCCTGTAACTCTTCTGGAAATTACAGTTAATATTAAAGTGGTTAAAGACCTCTGAAAAGGAAAATGAACAAATCAAATCCTCATAAATTGTAGTGTGTATTTGCCTCAGTCTATAGAACTTAGTGTGAATTCTATCTGTGAATTCATATGCATGGTTCACTTCTAATAGTCTATCCAAGCAATTTCAGCTGATGGCCCTGTCTCCCCTCCAGCACACAGCAGGTGATCGAAAGACTTGGCTCTGCATGTTTCCCTGTAAGACTGTGTAGATAGGGGTGTGTCCTTTATGTCCACTCAGGTCTCAGATTACACTCAGCTATGGGCTGTGCAGTGTATGAAATCAGATCACCACCCCTTGCTCCTAGAGCTAAGAAATGCTGTCTAAGTTCTGTACTTTGAAAGGCTGTACAGAGAGGGCTGCAGATAAACAGGTACAGCTTATGTATGGAGATTTAAGTCATCTCTGTGGATCACCTGAGGCTAGTCACTTCAGTGGGTATACTGTATGTAAGGATTTATTATCACTTTAACCTTAGAACTGTGACTGCTTTGTCAAACTGAGTAGTCAGCTTACACTTGACGTATTCCTGCAATAAAGGACATATATGTTACTGTGTGTACATGCAATTCAAGTAGCAATCCTGTTCTTTCATATATAGCTGGTTAACATCCATATACTGCACTTAATTCTGTATGAACACATTAAAACCTGTTCATGTGTAAAGGCATCTCCACCTTCTACAAATATTTAACAGACCTACAATTTACCTTAAAATCTACCTCTTTATCCAAATGGGAAAAAACCCTAGCGGAAACCATCCCAACCCACTCATGCACTACTGCATTTAATTACACTTACAAATCCTCTCACTTCAGCTCACACTGGGAATCTTATTTGAAAATACTTCATCAATGGTACCTAACCCCTGCCAGACTTGCCATTTTCTATCCAAAACACTCCCCTTCCTGTTGGAGACAATGTGGGGACGTAGGCTCTACTCTTCACATACTTTGGTCTTGCAAATCTATTAAATCCTTTTGGAATAGCGTATTCCAACTAATAGCTCAAATCTCCAAAATAATGATAAACCCCAATCCGGCACTTGCACTCCTACATATCGAGATTAACAAATTCCCATATACCACACGTACCATCATGGTCCATATTCTTTTTGCAGCAAAACTAAACATAACCCGACTCTGGAATACCACCACAGCCCCTTCCTTTCAATCGCTAATCTCAGATCTTAACTTCCAATGTGAAATGTAAAAAAGACTGGCCACTAATAACTCCACGCAACATAAGTTTCATTCTCTATGGTCTAACTGGTTACAAAATCCTAACTGCTCCGTAAAACCCTGATACTGTACAAACAATCGCACAAACTATCCACGTCAGACTGGTACTTCTCCCCCATCCTCACACAACCTATCCTCCCCCCTCTACTACCCCCCCATTACTCTCCTCCCTGTTTAATCCCCCTCAATACCTACTATACCTCCCCATGGTTCAGTCCACCCCAAGCAAACCTCTGATGCTAATGCCGCAACTATAGCTCCGAACCCAGCCAAAAGGTGGGGTAACTGTCTAATAAAGCTGTATTGTATGCATAAATTCTAAACTGAACCAAATGTTTATCTCTGTTAAAAAAGTTTCTTGAAAACCTTCATTAAAAATTATTGAAATTAAAACCTGTTCATGTACAGTACCCACATATACTGCAGCACACACACTTAGGTTTGAATGAGCCCTAAGACACATATTTAAAATGCAGGTGATATATAACAACATACTTGCATATATGAGGAATCAACATTTCAATAATTATCCAATCATCTTCTTTTAGGGTGAACCAGGTTCACGTGGAGAGCCAGGATTCTCTGGAGCTCCAGGAAAGCTGGTAAGTGTTCTTATTATAAAAATGTTTGCACCAGTACAGATTAAAGGCCATCCACATCTAAAATCAATATTTCACTTTTGAAACATGACTTTACGGAGCCAGAAATTTGTTTCTTGCTCCTCCAGTGGATTTTTCATAACTCAAAATAAAATTGTTGGCAATCTAGTTTCAATGACACCTTCATTATGCAGGGTATTCAGCCTATTAAAGTTTGATGTTAAAGATGGAGCTGATATTTAAGTAACATTTGTATTTTTATACTTAATATGATAATTCTGACCTAAGAGCTTTGTTGTTTTATTTGCACTGATTGTTGAGATGAGACTAAACTAATATGTATGGGTGTACTAAAATTATTGTCTATAAAACCAGAACATACTTTGTGCTTGAAAAGTGGATCACACTGTATACAACATTTTACGCACTAAAAAATATCTTGAAAGATTAATAGAAAAGAACTTAAATTTAGTGTGACTACATTCACTGCTTTTAGTGTAATAGATTATCTACAGAATTCAGAATGATCTGTAATACATTATCTGCATTAGGCTCAGTTCACACTAGCTTTGTCATCAGGCGTCAGACAGGTGTTTGGGAAGCCTTTTTAATGCTTCTCAAACACCTATGAAAATTCTGCACATGGCAGCACACAGTGCTGTTCACACTGAAGCGTAACTGACGCCTCTTGTCCAGTCAGGAGGAGTTGAAGCCTCCCATTCAAGTCTATGGTGCCACTCCTCAAACGCCTGGCAGGCATTTGCGACGCGGTTGCGGAGCATTAATACCATTTAACTTCATTATAGGCATTTGTGGTGCGGTTTTAACGCTTGGCAAACTCCTATCAACCACCTCAAAACCGCGCATAGGGTGTTTGGGGAGCATTTAAAATGCTTCACAAACGCCTGTCAAACGCTATAGGGAGTTTGGCAAGAGTTAGAAATAAAGTCAAGTGTGAACGAGCTCTTAATAATATAATTCCTGAAATAAGAAGGGGCAAAACACACAAGCGTGTTCCAATGCTGTTGTCTTTTAGTATTTTTCTCTTCCAGTATGTAATATTGTTGTTTTTCAGGGAGAGAGGGGTCCACCTGGAGAAGCTGGCCCCATGGGTATTGCAGGTATAAAAGTAAGTATGTTTTACATTTAGCTCTATATAATATTTCTAATCACAATGTCAAGAAATTGCATGTTGATCTATGCTTCCTAGCATTTACTATAAGTGTATGAAACACTAGTTAATAATGCTGAAGTTTTATCCTTTACATTTCTCGGTAGTCATTATAATTACTATTACAAAAGGTAATAATGTATTTTTTTTATTATAGGGGGATCGTGGTGAAAGAGGACAAGTTGGACCAGGTGGCGTTGAAGGAAAAGCAGTGAGTAGAAATAGACAGTGATAAAATTAATAGATCTTGACAAAATGTAAAGATAATCCTGTTTTCCTGTAATACTTTAAAATGCTCAAAAAAAAAAAAATATATATATATAATGGATAGTTCAGACTGAAATGTTGGAGTTCTTGATGCTGTTGTATTTTCTAGCATTAGAGGACACATGGCCTTAAAAAGAAACCCTTATACCGTCATAAGATGGTACAACATAGAAGACCTGTACATGATACCTTCCTATTGACGTGTAAACTGGCATTGGTTCAGTTTGCTGGATGTTCACTTAACCACAATCTGTGACATGGGAGCAAGGTGCTTTGCCGGGGCAACCCCTTGCAAGGTACTCTCTCCATTTTGGGAATATATGGCCTGGTATGGTCCAGGAGCAAATCTGCTTTGTGAGTCTTGCCTGACCAAATGCTTCCTAATTCAGCTAAACCCAACCAAAATCTCATATTTTATATTCACAGTAAAACTCCAGTGTTTTTATTAAAGGGAAAATCAGGATAACAAGTGTGCTTTCTGTTTCTGAAAGCTACCTTTCAAATATTGCTGTATTTTAATACATGTTTTTGATGATATATAATCCTATAGACTAATACATTTAAGCTGAAATCTAGGTCCTGTACTCCCTAAGTACCCTTCAAACCGCATTGCAGTTAGGAGATATGTCTTGGTCTAGGATCCCTCCAGGCTGTGTTTGGATGCTCTCTCCTGCTGTCAGCATGTTCCTTTCCAGTGCATGGTTGTTGCAGCAGGCCCTGAATGACGCCTAATGCTGATTCACTGTCTCTCCAGGTCTACTGTATATGTGCTGCACAGAAGATTGTTAAAAACTGATATCAAGAGAAATGTAGCTATTTTACCAATACATAAGCAAAAGGATAGTTTTATTGCTGTTCTAAAAACATGGTAAGAAGGGAACAAAATAAGGTATTCATGAAAGACAAACCAATAAAGAAAATAAATAAACAAAGAAATAAATATGTAAACACAGGTATAAAGAAAAAAAGTGTGGGATTAAAATAATAATAGTAATATTAAGCTAACTCCGTTATACTATTATATAAAAAATTTAGTTTTAAAGTGCCGGTCAAGCCAAAACCAACCATGTTTTCTAGTTCTATGTTTTTACTACTAGTTGGTGATCCAGTAAAGAGATTTACCTTCACTTGCTGTTCTGCTGATACCAGCTTCACCAGTCAGGAGGGGAAAACAGCAACAGGAACACAAAGAAAAATACTAATCTTACATGCTAGTATCCATAGGTAGTGGGCCTCCTCCCTCTTGAGGAAATTTTTCTTTGTATGTGGGTGCTTGGTGTGAATGGGAAGATTTTATAATGAATTTTCGTAAATGCAACAGGTTGCTTACAATTCGTGAAACTGCTCTGAAGGTATTTACTAGATGGTATTTGACCCCGGGTAGGTTACACTCTTCTACTGTTCCCAACTGTTTCACTTAATTGTTTTCGAGGATGTCCCCAAATAGGGACTATGGTTCACATGTTTTGGTCCTGTGAAAGGCTGTTACCTGTTTAGTGGAAATTGAAGGAGCACTCAGCTAAGATAATAGGTAAACCTTTTTACGTTAACAATGGCCAATTGCATGCCTTTTGGTTCTATTAATTATTTAAACTGGACTGATGCCTGGACTACTACTTAATTACTGCATGCATTTAATTACATATTTTTCTTTGTGAATTGACTTTAAGGTCTTTTTATGCGGTATTTCCAGAGTGTTTTTGCTATTTTTGGTGAATACTGCATACTAACAATAGTGAATTGACATTTTCAGTATCGCATGCGATATGCGGTCATGTGACTGACTTAACTCATGCAATAAGCTTTAGTGAATTGTGCCCATTGGGTAATTGCACTTCACTGGAAAACTGCAGATGTCCCCATTTTGCAAATTAAAGACAGACTAGATTCCATTATGCTTATGGAAAGGATATTTCATATTTTACAAAACTTTGTGCCTCACTTTGAAGAAAAATGGGGTCTTTGGTATACTCATAGGCAGACATTATACTGATTTTTTCTTTGTATATAATTTCACGTACTATGCTTGCTGATATTTATTGAGATCTTAGTTGAGATTGACAATAACCTACATATTTTTATAACATGTACTGACACATGCGTATATATTCTTTGTGCAGACTATAGGTTGCTCTGAGAATCTCAGCCTTTAATACTTTACATATTTATGGCTTCAGCGATTATACTTTCTAATTTTTCATTGATTTGTTTGCTGATGTAATACTTGTACTTTTTTTTGTTAGTAATAATAATAATAATAATAAAAGTTTGCAAACAAAAAAAAACCATATATATATTAGACAGAAAAAGTCTCTTTTTGTTTCAAGCCACTCACTCATCAAGAAATGTCCATGTACATATAGATCTAGGTAGATAGTATCCAGCTATGCAGATATGTTAATTCCAGACTGTACATCTAATGTACAAATCCAAGGTGGAATAGTGAGCTGGTTGGAATTAATGTTGTTATCCAATAATAGTAATAATCCTCACAATCTGTAGCAAGGAAAAAAACATACAGCACACCTTCCTCTTTTCCCAGAGAGGAACCTACCAAAGGTATGTGTGTTACAAACCCAGACATATATGAATCCACTTTATCCCCCGTGTATAAATGGTCTTATTGCTTCTCTTAGAGCAACATCATATTACATGCATTAAACATTGGATGCATTGTATAAAATATCTTGTTGCCAGAACAAACATCAATCTTATTTATGTAGTAACCAATTCTTTATTAGACCGTAAAGGTGGAATCATCGTACCTAATAGTTATTATCCCAATGAAATGATCCCTAGAAGCCCAGCACTTTCTTTTCTTGATTGCCCCAGGCAAGTCAGGACGAAAAGGTTTTAAGCTGGCCATACTTTGTCAGATTCTTGCTCGAATGTTCATATAAAAATTGCTTAAGAGGATAATCTTTCTTGCCTTCATTGCATCAACTATATTTTTTCAAAAGCCCTTAAAAATTTGTCCAGACCTGCTGTTTGAGCAGAATCCTAGGCATACTACACAGGTTTCATTACAATATGTATGATTTCTCCTGAATGAAAACTGCTTTCACAGTTAGAAATTTGTTCTTTCAAGAAAAAATGTATATTATGCCCCGTCACATTCTCTTGTCAATATAGCTGAAAACGAGCATCGGTTTGACCCCACTAACCATTAAAAAATCAAATGAACATTACAAAAACAAACATTTTCAAAAAAATTATCTTGGTGTATGGCCTGCTTAATTGTTACCTAATTATTTCAACTGGACTGATCCCTGTCCAGCACCCTAGTCCCTCAGATGATCAGACCTCCAGATTGAGGCACACTCACAACTATTTCCTGGCTAATGACCACTCTCAAAAACTTTCCCTGGACTGCTGAGTTTCTGTGTCTTTTCCAGACTGATAAATATCCAGAACCCCACCTAAATATTGTGAACTTAAACAATTTTTGCCCCAAACCTTTAATTCAGTTTATTCATTTGATTACTTTATTTCTTTTTGTCACGTTTCTTCATATAAATCACATACCAATTATCAGTATATTCAGTACACTAATAAACACAGTGAGCACATCCCTTTTAAAACCACACTCATATTTTTTATATTTTACTCTCTATATATTTTTCTTCTCTTTTTCTTTTTTATATTTTTAGCATTGGGCAAATGGACACACTTTTGTTAGTATTTTGTTATTTTTGCCATAGTCTTTGTAGAAGCTCAAAATGATTGATTATCTGAGGATGTATAGTTGTTGGCAAACAGGCTAGAGAACATCTAAAAGACAGGCAGATATAGTTTTTTTTAAATAGACATTTTAGATGACTAATTTTTCAGTTTTTATACAAAATTAACATCGGATATGGGATCGGAAATCGGATTGGAAATATTGTGCTTTATAGGATATTTAAAATCAGTATAATACCCTATTTGATTTCAAATGAAAACTATATTTCTTTCATACAGGGAGTAAAGGGGGAGCAAGGACCTCCTGGAGTACCAGGACCACAGGGTATTCCCGGAGTAAAAGGAGACAAGGTAAAGCCATGTTAATTTGATTTTATTCATTATCATATTTATACATTTATTGTATTGCTATGTAATATATATTTTAGTTTGTTTTAGTCCCTTTTGGTCTGTTAAATAAGCTTTTGAAAGTATTTTTTATCTGTTAGATTAGTGCAAGAAAAAATTGCTGTTGATCCTTCCAAAATCATGTGAGCTAATAATTTCCTGTGTTCTTTGCTGGTGCTGAAATGAACAGTTAGCACTGTTTTCAGATCCCTCTGTGGACTTCAAAACACATATCTCTTGTGTCATGTAGAAGGTGGCAATGCAGTTTTCCACAGATAACATATGATAAGTGAGTGTTGTCACCAAGAGACAGGAAGTGTGATCGGGAGGATCTCTATGAAAATAAAGGAAAAAAAAAACTGAAAAAGAGCCCATTACAGCCACCCTCATCTTAGGACTGGAAAGCTGCAATATATTTTTTATTTTTATACTTAGATTTAGACACCCTTTAAATTAATATACTTGGGTTTACATACCCTTTAAATGAATATTATAATGTTTACCTAAGTTTATTTTTAATATGATTTTTAGTTTTTTTTTAATGTATGCTCTTCTATATTTTGGTTCTTGTAGTAGATATAAAGCCTAGATTAAAAATTAGAGGGAGCACTAGGGTGACCATACATTATGCAATTTTCTTTCCTTTTTTCCTTTAATTCCTCACGCTGTGCTATTATCTTCTGACAGAGGGAGGTTTCTTTGCCCTGAGAATACAATGACCACTGCTGCTGGCTATAGCTGGTGGCAGTGATCATACATAAAAAGCCTTACAGGCTGGCTGTACTGAAGTCAATAGATACATCGACTTCAGTACCACCAACATGCCCATAGATGGATCGAAATTTGGCCAGCTCCTGCTGAACCCATTGAATTTCAGTCCATCTATGGCCAGCTTAAGTGACTGAATGCAATTACTTTACTTCTGTTTTCACAGCTACATAAGTAATGCATTGAGTCATATGACTCAGACTTTTATAGTGAATAGAAGCTGTATAAACACACTGAAAAGACTTTACATTCCCTTTAATGCATCTGCTTTATTTATCATCTATTATAAACAATAGTACTGGGACCCCAGTACAAATATTGTTTTATTTCTCAGTACACTAAAGTGTGCCCAAACAAATATAATGGTACAAATAAAAGTATCATTGCATCTGAAAAGATTGTTCATTCACAGATTTCTCAGCAGGTTGAAGAGAAAATGGTTTCTTTGGACTGAGTTTCTGATAACATGGGAGTTGTCACCTTTAATTTTATGTGCAATTTATAGGAAACCAGGAATAAAAACATTTGTTGGACCCGATCCTTGGGGTTGAACAGCTTTGTTCTAGCACACGTGTTACCTGCTGTAGCCTCTGTCATCACCTATAAACTGCATTTGTGAGACAGTACATGAGTTTAAACTTTGAGGAATGTTGCTTATAAAAATCTCATAATGTATAGTAATAATGGACACTTTTATCATATACAGCCTATGGATGCTATAATCCCCTGCACTAGATTTGCTCATGTATCTATCTTGTCTTTACAGGGTTTCCCAGGAAAAGTTGGAGGAAAAGGTGACGTGGTAAGGGATTTATACCTTTATTAAATCTCTGTATCCTTTTTTATCTTTACCCAACCACATTTGCTGACTATTCGTTGTTTCTTCTTCAGGGTGACCCAGGAGTTGAAGGTTTGGCTGGAGAGCAGGGAGAAAAGGTGAATAGATCTGATCTATCATCATACGCCTTATATAGTCCCTCTCTGATCTGTCATCATAGTCCTTATACAACATATGCCATTTTCTCAGGGAATCTGTCATATATTTTTGTGGGATATTGGTGTTATGCTCTCATGTGTCACATTTACAGTGGCATTTTCAGGAATGTTCATAAATGAGTTTTGCCCTTGATCACTGTCATGCACCCAAGTTAGTCCAGTTCTAGTCTTGGAATCTAACCTATTTATGAAACATTACTAATCCCTTACCCTTGCTGCTCAGAAACGAATACTAGCACAGCTGCAAAACATATCTTTCAGCAGGTTCAAGCTCCTTCCTAGCAGCAGAGGACTGATGCTTTGTTTCATCAGGGCTGAGTCTGTTTGAGGGAGAGACACTCTAGTTTCTCAGACAGTAGCTGCAGGACTAATTTTTGTTCTCAGTTAGGAAGCAGAAAAAGGGAAATACAGCTAAAAACATGGTTTGGGACCACTTTACTACAAAGGTGAATAAACCTTTAGTCATCCTTTGTTTTTAGAGTGGGGAGGGGTTAAAACCTTTGTCAGTAATTGTTGTCACCTGTGACCAACCAACAATGTTTCTATGGTGTTCTACTTTAAAGTGAACCTATAGTCAAGCTTTAGATATTCAAGTATTTACATATCATTACCAAGCAGTGAATGAGATTTCAAACAAGCCCTCAATGACCTCTGTAGCTGCAGATACTGTGAAGCAATTCAACCTTAGGATTAGGTTTTGCTGCTTTTATGGATTCATGAGGTCAGGGAATTGCAATGTTTGCCCCCAAAAGTTTGCAGGTTCCCCACCAAAATAGGAAACAACCTGTGAAGCTCTGTTTACACTTGTCCGCAGTCTGCACCTGTTCCTGCATCCGCAACCACCCACAGGAAAATTGCACTGCTCTTATGAGAGGCGTGGGGCTGCCATTCATTCTGAATGGCACCCCTATGCATCTAAGCCCGCAACACATTTGCAGGAACTGCAGGAAAACCATATGGTCAAAAAAGCCCATGCCATGCAGAGGATCTCGCTCCTGTCCCTTTTGAATAGGTGAACAGTCACTAGCAGGGGGCTAATCTGCTTTTCCACCAGAGTGCTCCTTCCCCTATCTGCCTAGGAGGTGCAGGTGTACTCACTCAGATACTCTCCTGTACCGCTTTTGGGTTGGCTGCTACCAGGCCTATCAGCTGGGCTGCTCCATCCCTGCACATACAGGTGGTCCTCGCTCAGAGGGCCAGTGAGCTCTGAGTTTTCTGACTCTCCAGCTTCAGGCTCACCAGCAGGCCCCATCCCACTAGGCCTCCTGGCAGCCTCCTTCCTCACAGCCTCACATCTTCCTCTCTCACTTCACCAGACTCTCCACTCTCCCCTGCCGTGCAGGCTCTTACACTTCTAATTGAGTACCAGCCCCTTGCCAAGCCTTCTGTTGGGGATTGGCTGAGGTCTGTCAAGAGTGCAGCCAGCTACTCCTCCAATCCACCCACTGCTTCCAAGGCCCTCCTCTGAAAGCCTCAGAGCAGAGGGAAATTCCAGAGGGGCTGGCCTGCAGAGTCTCTCAGCCCTGACCACGATTTGACCCCTCTGGCTATTACACCTGATCTGCTAACCATCTCCTGTCCAACCATTAGGATCTAGTTCCCCCTAGCTAAACTAAGAGGGTGCTTCATTTGAATGAATGGATAACACAACCTCCTTTCTATAAAAAAATCTAAAAAGGTGGACTCCCAGCAGCCATATTGCCAGTCTGTATTTGAACTTCTAGGGAGAGATACCCTTTTTTATTTTTATTTTGTACTTAATTTTTTTTTTATTTTGTCATTGGTACATATCCTCAAATAGCAGTGCCCAACTCCGCATGCATTTTTTGACAATAGCTTGCTTATTAGCCTTACAAATGGGGAGAATTGAATAACAAAAATTACTCCCTTTACCCCATAAACTTCAGTGGGGTTTGCTGCAAACTTTGGGAACTTCGAGCAAACGTCACAAATGTTTGTAAACCAAACCCAGGCAGACTCACTAACCTATTCATCCTTACAGCAACTCTGGAGTCATTTAAGCTGGCTACCTCTGGAAGTGAAAAACAAAGTTAGAGGAGCTGCTGAGAGAATGACTTGAATAATATCAGTGCTTATGCTGTGAAATTTGAGTATGAATTGCTCCAATGTGACTGTAGCTACAGAGGTCAATGAGGTCTTGTTTCAAAACTCACTTTCTCCTTGTTAAGAATATGTGAATATGTTTATAACCTGACTACAGGTTCGCTTTAAGAAAATGCTTCAAGTAATTTCTAAGAAACATAAAAAATATAAAATGACTTCCTCACAATTACACAGTAACTATGTCATCACATACATGTATTTGGCACATTTTTATAATTATGTATTAAAGCTCAAATCATAAAAATGTTTTTGTTTAGATATGGCTATGGTAAGGAAGGGTAGAAATCCTCATTGGCATGGGTGTCTTAGGCTGCGGCATGGCTCTCTCAATGGATGGCACTCCATCCATTGAGAGTGCAGTGTGCATGTGCCAGTGACATCACTGGTGTTGCTAAGTAAATATCTCCTAAACAGTGCACGTTTAGGAGATATTTACAGCACCTACAGGTAAGCCTTTTTAAAACATGAAAAAATTATTTACTTCCACTTTAACAGTCTGAATTTATTTAAATTTCTTTTGAAATTGCCCAATTTCTTCTGTATTTGTTATAGATTTAGTAATAATATTAATAAAACATACAGTCTTTATTTAAATAATTAAAAGAAACTACTGGGATCTCAAATAAAGAACCAATATTCATTCACACTAAAACTATTCAGACAATCTGACCATCACACCTATGTGAGTTTTTTAGCTATTCCATTCTAAAACCATGGACATTGATGTGATTCATATTTGACTTTGGAACCACTTCTGTACTAGTTACTATATCTGCTAAATTGTATGGATGGGCAAAATAATCTCTAGTCTAGGTTTTTGCTGTCTCTGTATTCAGGGCTACTTTTAGAAACTACGGGGCCCCATACAGCAAACCTGACAGGGCCCTTCCACCAAAAACCCTCCAAAAACTCAGTTTACTATGCTTTAGATATAAATGAATACAGTGAGTGACTGTTACCAATCACTCATTGTGTTCATTGAAGAAAGGACTGGTCTGATAAATGTGACATATTTACCGGACCCTTCCCCCACTCTTTATCCTGAAGTATCCTATTGTGTGCTTGCAGATGCTGGTTAAAAGGAGAGGCGGAAAGCCTGAAAATGTATGGTGCATAGGGAGGGTGCAGGTGAAAATGTATGGTGCATAGGGAGGGTGATGAGTGCAGCGAAGGGGGGAGGGGGGGGGGGCGGCAATTACTGGAACTCTTTGTAGCAGCTGAAAGCCATCAGGGCACATCTGATTGAACCCCCCCCCCCCCTACTGACTGGGCCACCCACTGGCCTGAATCCTTATCCACGGCCCTGTCTGTGTTCATTAGAGAAATTTCTCTGTGACAATGTGAAAATGAGAGGGGACACAAATAGCAATGAAAAACAGATAGTAGTAACAATAAGGTTTAACTGTTCCTCATTTGATAAAAACATTAAATGTTTGCTTTAGCTTGGACTTTAAAACAAGTTATACAGAAAAATGCATAAGGAAATGCTAAAAAAGTATTATATTTTCTATTCTATAGGGGGATTCTGGTGAGCCAGGTCCTAAAGGCCAGGTGAGATTATCAAGATACACATACACCTTTTTTCTGTATATTAACAAAATGTAATTTCAGTTTTTCTTGCATCTTTCCATAGCAAGGAGTACATGGAGAACTGGGCTACACAGGTCCAACCGGAGATCCTGGCCAGCCTGGAGTACAAGGACTAGCAGGACTGCCTGGACCAAGAGGTCTTAATGGAGAGAGGGGAGTCCCTGGAATGCCAGGTCGACCAGGAGTTTCAGTATGTAACATTTGTGTTTATTGACTAGTTTACAGAATCAGTTTGAATAATAAAGGAGTACAATTTTACTAGAACAATGCATTATGTGTTCCAAAAGGTAGATTCAGAATTAACCTCAAAGCATTTTTGACTCACGCACATCATCCTACCTGACAATTTTTTTTTTGCAGGGCAGAGATGCTGGAGATCAGCACATTATTGATGTGGTTCTGAAAATGCTGCAAGGTGATGAATCTTAAATTACAATCTATGAATTTTACAGGAACGATTACTCTATTATCCTGAGCAGTTTTCTTATTGTAGAAAAGTGAGGAGCTTTTGGATTGGAATAAATTGCTTGTCTACTTTGGCACCTTAAAAAGGAAAAGTGGGTCATTGTGTACAATGTCCACTTCATTAGTGGCATAGATAAGTGAACAATTTTTGTTGCAGGCTCTTAGAAAGAAATACCAAAGGTATGGCAATAAACTCTGTTAGGCTACATTTGTACTACAACACACCCTGAAGTATTGTATCAGATATAACTGTAACCATTTTTTCAGTTTTGGCGTTTGGTCTCTCCTTAATTTATTGTATTTTCATTACTGCCAGAAACTCTAATCAGTTAAATGCATGCATGCATCATACATACTAGGGGGGGTACAACTGGGGGAATCAATGGTGGAGAAGGATCTGGGAGTTCTGATAGATCACAAGCTTAATAATGGCATGCAATGCCAAGCTGCGGTTTCTAAAGCGAGCAAAATCCTCTCTTGTATTAAAAGAGGTATAGACTCCAGAGAGAGAGATATCATATTACCCCAGTACAAATCATTAGTAAAACCTCATCTGGAATATGCAGTTCAGTTTTGGGCACCAATTTACAAAAAGAACATTGGGGAACTGGAGGAAGCACAGAGAAGGGCAACCAAACTGATAAGAGGCATGGAGGAGCTCAGCTATGAGGAAAGATTAGAGGAACTGAATTTTTTTCTCTCTTGAGAAGAGGAGATTAAGGGGGATATGATCAACATGTATAAATACATCAGTGGTTCATATAGTGAACTCGGTGTAGAGATATTCACCCTGAGGTCATCACAGAGGACAAGGGGGCACTCTTTACGTATGGAGGAAAAGAAATTTAATCTCCAAACACGGAAAGGTTTCTTCACAGTGAGAGCTGTGAAAATGTGGACTAGATTCCCTCAATAGTTGGTTCTGGCCAGCTCAGTGGATTGCTTCAAAAAAGGCCTGGATTGTTTCGTAGATACACAGAATATAACTGGATACTAACATTTATAGGTAAAGTTGATCCAGGGAATATCCGATTGCCTCTCGGAGAATCAGGAAGGAATTTTTTTCCCAGGAGGAGCATGCTTTATTGTTTTTTTTTTTACCTTCCTCTGGATCAACTGTGGGTATAAGATTATAACTTTTTTTTTATGGTTGAACTGGATGGACTTTTGTCTTTTTTTTCAGCCAGACTAACTATATAACTATGTCAAAGGATAAGTTTACCTTCTGACAAAAAATAATAAATGCACATTTTTTGTAGGTAACAAAATTTGCATGAATTATTTATTGGTTGTAGGAGCCTGTAAAGCATTGCACTTGTAAACATCAGATCACTGGTGCCATGCAGATCTCCTGCAGATCTGTCAGTATATCTGCTTGCGTGTATGGGATGTATGAGAAAATTCAATGAACTGCCACAGCGCTCCACAGCAAAGGCTGGCAGGACTTGTAGTTCATTCATACACAGTACACTGTGAATAAATGATGATGCAGCTGTGTTGGTGGAGCCCTGCACTGCCTTGCTGTTTTTAAAAAGTGACAGCTGGTAAGCGGAACTTCTCCTCGTACTGCTGTTACAGGGAGGGGAGGGTGGAGGGC
The DNA here is from genome assembly GCF_062004578.1 of Staurois parvus. Classification (NCBI taxonomy): domain Eukaryota; kingdom Metazoa; phylum Chordata; class Amphibia; order Anura; family Ranidae; genus Staurois; species Staurois parvus. The sequence goes on from NW_028317941.1 coordinate 6,039,489, forward strand.
AGTGGCTGCAGCACTGGGAACATGTTAAATGTTCCACCCCAAAAACACGTGGAACATGTAACATGTTCCCAAAGGTGAACTTATCCTTTAATCATTTATTTTCAGAAGCAGTATCACAGTTTTTACCCCTGTCAGTACATATAGCTCTGGATGTTAGATTTGGTGTTGGATATGACTTTTAGGAGTCACTGAACACAGCACTGCAGCATGTTAGAGTGAAGACTATAAAATAACCTGGAAATATAACTGGTCACCTGAATATTAGACTTGGAAACAATTATAGTACTTGACGATGGTGACTGTTGACAGGTTATTAATCTGCATACTAAAATGCACTAGAAAGAGGTGGTTCTGTAACTTAAAAAAAAAACTGAACGTTACAGACACTAAGGGGTTGATTTTCTAAAGGCGAATAGACTGTATACTTTGCAAGTGCAGTTGCACCAGAGCTTAGTAAATGAGGTGATGGTTCACTTTACAAAATATACCCAATCACATGGAAGGAAAAAAAATGCATTTCGGCTTGCGCGTTATTGGATAATGGAAGTCAGCAGAGCTTCCCCTCATTTTCTATGCTCATGAACAAATGTGTTTGCAAAATGCTTAGTCTGTTTGCTTTTAGTAAATGCACCCAGGTTTGTTGTTTGTACATAACAGCTGTTTCAGCAACATTTAGATGCATACATAAGTATACATATTGCTCCTAGCATATGGTCCAGAAATCTGTTGTTCTGTCATATACAGGAGGTTCTGTATAGCTTTAAGAAATATTAAAGCAAGTGCGGCTGATCTCTTTTGGAATGAAGTAATGTATATTTTGCTGGACTGCAACAAAAGTAATTACAAAAACAGTAGTCTCTACTAAAGCTATTTCATTTCACAATGTCAGAATTTAGCATTACATATACTGTAGCAGCAAGTGTCAACTGTGTGTCCAAATCACTACTGTAAAGTAGGAGAATGATGAGTACTTTGCTTTATAAGAAAGTATCAGAAGTAAATAGCTTACATTTATGTATCCTGGCGTATTTCACATCTTCACAATTTTTACTCACTTCGTATTATAAGTAGAGTGCATTATTGATTTAGTTTGGTTTATCAGCATATTTCTTTTTCATGTATATCTTCTACATTTTGCTGTTAATTTGCACAAAAGAGCAACTAGCAGAGGTGGCTGTCAGTGCTAAGAGAGCTGCCCTAGGAGGAGCTGGCATCACGGGACCACCTGGACCTCCAGGACCACCAGGACCTCCAGGAGAGCAAGGACCACATGGACACCATGGACCACGTGGTATCCCTGGAATTATTGGAGTGATGGGTCAAATAGGAAACACAGGACACAAAGGTTGGTGAAATCGGGTATATAAAATTTACAAAGACCTATCTGTTGGCCTTGTATACAGCTACATGTTTAGGTCTTTTTTTTAATAATTTTGTTTGAGGTAAACAACTTCAGCTCATCACCCACAGTCCAGTCTGTGAGGTCAGAAGATATTATCAGGTCCTGCCAAAAATGTGGGAGCTGATAATGCTGACTTTCTCAAATGCTGGTTGCCTGGCTATCTTTGATCTCCATATTTTCTGAATCCCTGATTGGAAACAAGCATGCAGAAGCAGGGGCGGACTGACAACTCATGGGGCCCCAGGGCAATAGGGGATCATAGGACCCCTGTGTCCTTGCCCAAACTCAAAAAAGCCTATGAAAAAGGTACCAGGGGCATCTCATGGGGCCCCCTACTGACCCCGGGCCCTCGGGCAGTGCCTGAGTTTCCAAATGGTCAGTCCGCCCCTGTGCAGAAGGCAAACTATATACTGTATATTGAGGATCTGGCTGGTAGGGTTGAGTACTGTGTCACCTAGGGTTTAAATCTGTTATGGAGAAATCAAACTTTTTGTTTTCTCAGATCTTACTAAGTCTAATTCTGGGGCCTGGGCACTGGAGTTACCAGTTCAAATCCTGGTTAGAATTCTAACCTCATGAAGTTTGTATATTGAGGGCTGCCAATTAATCTATATATCGGGTGTGCAGGTATGTAGGCATTTGAGATAGGAATCTTAGATAGTAACAGGGACTGATGTACTGTAAAAGTGCTGTATAAATCTGCACTATAAAAATAACCGTAAGAACACAGGGATAATCTTTAGAGATGGCCAACAAAATATGCATTATTAGATAGTAGAGATCCAATATAAGGCAAACAAAGCCAAATGTTTCTAGTAGCACAGTGTTTCAAATCATTGAGCAACCACGGGATTAGTAATAAGATATAATATAGGTAGTAAATCTATAAGATACATTAAAGTAAGGCAAAAAGAGCCTAAGCCATGTTAATATTTCTATATGAATCCAGTACTATTTATTATTAAATAATGGAAGTGTATAATCTATGATATGAGCTACCAATTCCATAAGTGTTATTGAATCGATTCTAGCTTTACTCAGAATTCTATTTAAAGACAGAAAAAGTTAGCTGGATGCCATCATCCAATGAGCAGCATCAATGTTGCAATAATCTTTTTGATTTCAAATCAAACCAGGAATTGTATAATTTAATGCCATGTTATTTGTACAAGCATTTTCACCAACCTCTATAAGGATTCATTCACAGTTCAGAGGGTATTAACATCGCATAACCAAAATATTAGCACCAGAGTGTCCCTCTAAAGGCATACAGTGGAATGGGGAAATTTCATGGAAAAAAAAAATCAAAGTTGTATATTTATAAAAGCGTTGCCAGAAATATTTTTGGTAATTACTCCTCTGATACTCAACTGAAACTCTACAACCACATTCACCCTATTTATGCATATGTGAGAGTTGGTAAAGCGCTGGAATATCACATTTAAGTTTGAGTAATAAATATAGCTTTTACATGTCCAGTACCTGCCCTGCACACCAGACTTGGGGGCAAATATTTCCAGGGCAAGATGCAGTAGTGGACTGGGAACCTTTGGCCTGGGGCCCTTTCATGGGAGAGACAGAGTTTTTTGGGATAAGAAGAGTGTACAATTGCGCCTTATTGATTAGTGGGTATGGTTAAAGGTGGGTTTTCCAAAAGGATGTGGTTTATTTTGACACACATTTTCACATTCCAGCAGCAGCTTCCTTAGAAGGTCTCTGCATTCAAACTTATGATATCTCAGAGCCACGAAGGAAGTTGGTACTGGAAAACTATCTTCTGTCAGCACTGTGTGTTGGCAAGTCAGAACATGGACATTAAGCGCCCAGCATATGTTACCAACTGTAGGTCCCTCTCTGATCAATGTCTGAATTGTGAAGTATCTCTGCTCAGGGCTACCAGCCCAAAAGATATTTTTTAGTACTGGCCTGGGCTTTGAAATGAAAAAAGATGCTTTACTATGCAGATTGAAAAGACAAAAATAAGTTATGGTTGGGTTCCTAAACCTCCTAGGCTGGCAGGGGTTGCACCCTCTGCATCCCATGTGGATACCACCTTTAGAACATGGTACATTTAAGACATTTTTTTTTACATGTACACATAAGTAGTATCTTTCTATATACTTAAACCTGAACTTCAGACAAGAGCTAAATACACAGATGAAATAATTATACGGGAGCTCTTTTATCTGCAAAAGGATTTGCATTTATTTTTTCATCCTAGTAAAGCTCTACTGTACAGGGACTGCAAAAGGCTGATTCCAAATCAAATTGAGGTACTTCCACTACTAGCATTTAAAAAATTAAATATAACAATATTTTACTAAATGCCGTGGTGCGTACATCTGTGTCATTTACAGCATATCTGGCTGGGATTCAGCTGTATGGTTTGGAGGAATGGCATTAAACAAAAAGCATACTGAGCATCGCTAGTGTACGCTTTTATAACTACTATAATTTAGTCACTTACTAAATGTAATTATTACACATAGCCTAATCATTTTTCAATAACAGGAAAACGAGGAGAAAAGGGAGACCGTGGTGAGACTGGACGTGGTCACCAGGGTATGCCTGGACCCCCTGGTATTCCAGGTGAGTTTAATAAAAACAATAGATTATAGTTAAGATATTCTTTTTTGTTATTGAAAGTTTCAGCTGTTCCTATAAAATTATAAAAAAATACCTTTGGATGGCTTGTAGTGTTTGCATTTTTTCCAGATTATAGCACAGTTTGCATGACTCAACTTTTAGAGGAATCAAACATCCTGTTGTAATTTTCATTGTTACCCATTCATTAAACCATACATTTCTCAGCCTGACCCCATGGGGTTTATTTACTAAAGCTGGAGAGTCCAAAATCAGACTCCCTTCTGCATAGAAACCAATCAGCTTCCAGGTTTCATTGCCAAAGCTTCATTGAACAAGCTGAGGTTAGAAGCTGATTGGTTTCTATGCAGAAGGGAGTCTGATTTTGGACTCTCCAGCTTTAGTAAATAAACCCCCATGAGTCAGCTGTAATAATAATTTACAAATATACAAATTGTAAAACTAGGAGCAATTAAGAAACCCAAATCATTATCTGTAATGTCCACTAATATGTGTATTCTCATCAGGTCTCCCTGGTATTCCTGGTCACGCCATTGATGGAAAAGATGGAGAAAGAGGTCCAGAGGGATCAGCAGGAGAGGCTGGCAGACCTGGGCTACCTGGTCCAACAGGTCTCTCAGGATTTTGTGAGGCAGCAGCATGTTTGGCAGCGTCTGCATATGCTCCAGCTTCTCTGACTGAACCCGGTGTCGTCAAAGGTTAAAAATCCCACTGACCCTATCAAATACTTCTAGGACAAAAAGACAGACTGAATAATGCAAAATAACATCACAAGGAACCTATTCCTTGCCTTAAGGACCCACACCCCAAGTACACCATTCCAAGGGTCCTCCTAAAAGAAAGGAAATTATTGGGAATTATATAACCATCAACTTTGGCATGGCCAATGGAGGAACACAATAGAAATGTTCTTACACTCGGAAAAGCCATCATAAATTGTCGGCAATGTGCAATCAACCACTTTCCTCCTAAACACTGACCTCAACACCATCCTTTCTTGTAGTCTTAATTTTGGCAAAACCACCTTGTTTTTTTTGTTGCCCTGGAAGAATATATTGTCCAAGAGTCAAAACCCATGTCTGCCATGTGAAGCATTACTCTACACAGTCATATTATAGATTTTCTAAATATCTACATAAAGTCCAGGAACTGTCACGGAAAACCTGAAATGTAGTTGTCAGCAAAAATATAATTTCTGTGTTATTTGATTCTGAGCAACTAAGCTACAGGTTTAAAATTTTGACAGTTGGGTCAAGTTTCCTTTTTGCAAATGCAGGTTTGGACTCCCATAGAGTAATAATGTTCTGTCCTATGATGAATTATGATTCCAGATACCTTGTAGCAGATCTTGGCATCTGGAAAACCATAATTACCAGGAAATATTTGTTGTTGGTGATGACCTCTGTAACAGTAATTGACAGTACTAACACACACAGGACATATTATGCCTTTAATTATTGTAAAAGCCATCAACCAAAGCTTAAGGTTAATTTAAGGGACCCACAATCTTTAAAGAAAATTACATTAGATATACTTGTTTGCATTTTTCACAGGTCCTGAACAAACTAATATGTTTTATTTAATCAATATAAAGAGCAGAACCCACAGCAATGAGATAGAATACAACTTTCATTTGTTTGACTTAAAAAAAAAATGCTGAAAGACAATTTCTGATTATTTGCTAAATATTATGCATCACTGCTATTTGTACTACATTATCGAATAAGATATTTGTTGATCGGCATAATGTGTCATCAGTATCATTAGAATTGAGAACAACATGGCAGAGAGCTTTTGGAAACAAGCTCATTTTACTAGCTTTACAAAGAGTTATAATCCTGAAAGTAATCAGAAATTAATATTTTCCTAGTGCAGGTTTGAAAATTAAACCAATACTTGTCTGATTGGTGGATATGAATTGAATTATTTTTCTTTTTTATGCACTATGTCTTTAGCAGAGGATGCTTTGTATATATGCCGAACTGTGAATCAAAAAATATTTACTTAGAGGAGATTGACATACTGTATGTTGCTAGTGCCTTCTATCCTGCTACTGTTACGTGCAAGTTCTATCTGTTCTTGATGTTATGTTGTCTTGTCCCTCCTCTATGTGTTTCTATACTTTATTGGATGTGTAAACCTATGACAGACAGGTGATCATATTGCGTTGATTGGCGTTGTCTTTGCTTCTTGTTTGCATGTGCACATTTTATCCTTATCTACACAGGAACATTTTAATAGCTCAGTACCTTGTCAAATGTCTCATTTGCTGCACATTGAAATTAATAGACCTAATTTGTAAAGTGAGTTGAAGTACACTGTAGCGAAGTACATCTGGGTTCACTTCAAGCATCCACTTGGAGATGCTCAATTTTTTTTTTAAATCTCATGCACATGATTGTATGGTCGGAGACTCGGAGAGAAAACTTTACTTCACCACACATCACCTCCCTTTGCACTTTAGTATATCTGAACTGGCTCAATCTGTTTCAAGAGAGGAAGAGGTTATTCTCAAACTATAAGGTTTTTTGGCTTTCCAAGGACATGCTTTATCAATGTTGCTTTACCCATATCTCTGTAATAACATACATGTTTTACTTGTATGCTTTTCTGTTACATGTCCTAACTATATGGTACCAACTTCATGTTTTATGTTATGTTTGGACCTTTTACTTTTTAGCCAGAGGTTTGTGCTTATCCTGTTACCATGTAATGCATTTATGTCAATGTTAGTTATGTGTTACCTTTTCCTGCCTAATGTGTGCTTTTGGCATCTCTAGGTTGAAATATATGTTCCGTTTGTAAAGTATGTACTACATGTTTTTGTTACTACATTTTCTATTCTTGAGCAATACAGGTCTATATTTGATAACATAAAGCTATAGTGGGCAGCAGCTCAGCAACCAGTCAGATATCTGTATTTATCAGTATGGTACAGTTCAGCCATTGAATTTCTAACATCTGGTTGTTTGCTCTAGCTTACAGCGCATTACTTCCCTTTGCTCTGTATTATTAAATAAGACTCAGTGGTGCTATGCATGTCCTCTATGTTTCTGTGTTGTGTTTCATATATCCTGTTGGTAGTAAAGACATCAACATACTGTCTGCTTATGCTTAAAATAGCTGTCTTGTGTGTAGGAAGTAGTATGTGTTCTGTTTAATGTGTTCTACTGTGTGTAATGTCCATGTTAAATGTGTCTTGTGTGTCCCTGTTAAACATATCTGGTGTGTAGATGATGCAATCAATTTGGTGCAAATACCATATAATTTATAGTTATCCACACACTTTTTATGGTTTGTACTCTTCCTTTTGTATGTTGTGCTTATAGTTTGTTATTATTCCTGCTTGTATGTTGCCTGTTTCTTGTTTGCTTCTTTGTATCTTTGTATTTTCACGTTGTCCTTTGTGTTGCTATGCATGATCCAATTTTCTATTTCTGCTTTCCTGCAGACTTTCAACTGTGTGTGTTTAGTTTGTATCTTGCAGTGGTCATGTGGCGCCAGAGACAAATCTTGCCCTCATATCTCAAAAGTTGATTTTGTAAAAAAAAACACCACCCAAGAGGCTCAATTCACAAAGCTTTAACACCAGCCTAAGACCTCTTTCACATGGGTAACAGCATTAATCGCTCCCCTGATAAGAGATAGATTTCAGAGGGGAGCTGTGAAGACATATACAGGCATTTAGGAGATGATACTGCCGCCTCCTGGATGCTTGTCAATTTATTTACAGTCAAACGGTAATTTTGCATGGCATTTCAGGATCATAATTGTGAGCCAAATGTTCACTGTTGTGGTGTGGTCCTTCTGACGTCAACATGTGAGTTTGACAGGCGGTGTCACCTGTCAAAATGGACATGCAGAGTTAAATTTGCAGTAGCTGTGAAGCATAGCCATGGCAGGTGTATGAACCCATTTGGCTGCCATGTTAGGTTTTATGTGGGCAGTCAGGGAGCTGTAAAAATGCAGATCAACTCCCCCTTTTTTAGCACCCATTTGCTACCCATTTGAAAGGGCCTGAAGGAATGATATTTTCAGCCATTTGACTGTAATTTAAACATTTTATTGAACTAAAAAATTGTCACTTTTGTGGCAATAAGGATACATATTCTGGTGTGTTAGCTCAGTGAATTGAGTCTGTAATATGGTATGATTCAAGACTTTCATAAAGAGAGGCATAACTATTTGAAAAAGGCAAACCATCCCTTTTGTAAGTAAAGCATGCCCCGCAAATATATTCTTTGGGCCTGTGTTGAAAGGCTTTTGAAGCTTTGCATAGCCATACAAGTCTATAGGACAGAAAAATACGCTACAAGCAGGTCAAATGCAAGAAAAAAAGAGACCACCTGCAGGTCAAATGCACCTGCCGATGAATTCTGAAAGATCTTAGAAACGTCTCAACCTAATGTAAATGTAATGCCATTGACACAAGCCTAAAGCCTGCCAACACAGACCCTTAGCCATGTAACAAAGACATGAGCCATACAAAAAAAAAATAACAGCCCATTAGTAACCAGTCAAATGTTACTTTCAGTTTCTGACCTGCACAAGAAAAATGTTTGGTTGTTGTGTTAACTAATTCAATTGTCTTGCTCACATTTTTGTAGAGAAGCTGAACTGTGGACAATTATTGTATTTTTAAGCTCTTAACTTTGTATTTGCATCTGTTCCTGGAAATGTGTATGCCCTATGGGGTGTTGTTATATTTCACATGTGGAGATGGGATACTGTATATTCTACATAGAGATCTCTGGCTCCTAATGTTAGAATTAAAATACCAAGTGTTCTGTGAGCTGATGTCTGTGTTTTAGCAAAATGTAAGAAGTTTCAGTGAGAGATAAATCACCAGATGTCTGTGTTTATGGAGGTTAGAGGTATAGGTTCTTTCTTTATTAGTATTCAAAAGTTTCAAACATTGTGATTTATTGTTCAATTATAATGCAATTTTTTCCTTAACGTTGCCCATTATTCAAATTTACCTCACATTATTTTTTCTTTTTCTACTTAGTCTAATTAAATTTAAGGTACAATACTTCTGACACATGAGCTTGTAAAACTGTAATTTATGTGTGTGTTTGTATTTTATTATTTTTTATTCAATGGAAGATATGCAACTTGTCCTTAGCTGGATGGCTTTTGTCAATTAATTGCCTTCATTCAGTCCTGAGATGTCAAATCTCATGTGCCAAGCCTATCACTTCAATGTTCCTCCAAATGTAAATCTGTGTAAATGATTATTTTATAAATAACTGAAAAATAAGAATTTCTGACATAAGAGAAGAATAAAGCAAAGTCGGGGTGTAGTTTTTCCTGCGGTTGCTGTGAGTTTTACTTTTACAGAATGAGTAATGCTAGATTAAGCATTCTTATGGGCACTTGGATGTATGTCACTGAATCATGCCAAAATTGTTTGGATCTTGTCATGGTAGGATATTTGTGAAGTATCGCAAACCTCAACAGACACCTTTGTCAGTCTTATGTTTTTTGGCTCCTATAAACTGGGTTGGATTAATGTTACTCCAAATTATATTATTTCATCTATGTGTCTGTGTGTCCCTGTGGATGTTTCAAAATTTAGTTTATTCTCTTTTCAAGTATTAGTTTCATGAAAAATATCTTGTGCACCTGCCAGTTTTCCTTCATCCCTGTTGTAATTTGGACACACGAGCATGGAAGCAGATCCATGCTGGCGTGGTCACTTTGTGCATCAATCTTTTCTTCTAGGATTTACAGGATGCCATGCCAACTCGCAGTGCGCCTGCCTCTCCCATAGTCAGCTTCAACCCTTTCCCCAGCTCTGCTACCTGACATAGCCTACATAGACAGGGAATGTATTGCTAAAGATGGTAGCAGGCAATGGAAACAGTGCCCTTCCCTTGTGTATTTTGTGATAATTTTTTTTTTCAACAAAGTGATTATATTATACTATCAAGATTAATAGTGCACTGAATGATTGGGTATCATTAGCATTCACATACACTTTGAGAATTGTTCTGGGGGTTCAATGAGCCTGAGTTTTTCTCCCCTGTGGTTTTTCCAACTCTTGCACTATCAACTAAAAACCTTGCCTCAGGCTCCCCTTTATTGAATGCACAAAGACACAGTTTGAACACAAGTGTCTGACTACTTGCCCAGTTAAGAATGTGTTCTCTTGTATATCTTTTACTGGAAAACTCTTTAGAAATCTTAGATGTCAGGGAAAGAGACCTAAACACATTTTTATACCCAAAGGCAGGGACTAAACCTTGACACTCCTACAACTCCTCAATCAGCAATAACCTAAGAATCCAGCTACAAAATGGTCACACACTGGTAAAGGACCCCCAGTGTCTTGCATACAATTTACCCCTCAGTACCAGAAACATGGTGGAGAGGTGGGTCCTCCCATCAATATATGCTGCACAATTTCTGGACCTGCCCTGCCCTACAATGATTTTGGACTTCAGGTTTGCACTAAAAACATACAAGTGATTTATTATAAAAAAAACCATGATTATTGCTGCGTGTTCCTGCATCCCAACGCTATGGAAAAATCCATTCCCATCTACAGTCCAACAATGACTTCACCGCATCAAAGAAATCCTGTGAATGAAAGACCTCTCTAGCTCCATCAAAGGTACTAGTGTCACAGATGACTAAAAAACCTTCTATCATCTCAGATTCGCCATAACAGGTCACTTTTTCCCCCAACTCCTCTCTCTTTCACCTTCCCCCCACCCTTTCCTGCCTTTCCCCTCCTCTCCCCCACCAACCAGACCCCTCTTTTTCCCCTTCCTCTTCCTCCTTTACACCCTTCCAACAACAGGTCAATTTACACCACACTCCAGAAGCAGAGTTTCTAGCCTTCTTGTCTAATCTACATGCATGAATCTAATTTTATACAGAGTGCTTGTTGTAACTCCACTCCTAGCACCCATTAAGCCCAAAGTGGTACTCACCTGTTGTCGCTCAATGCTCCTCAATCACATAATATGTCACAAAATTAAGTCGCAATTTTTCAACCACAAAGAACGAACCATGTTTAGGGACATCAACCTTGCACTCTTTACAGACATACTGTATCTCACACCCCTGGTTTAGATTTTTGGCACAGTCTGATCCTTCAGTTTCTAATATAAAGTAGAAAACCTATGCTCATGTCTGCCTGGTTAAGGGAACTTACTACTCAAACTCAACCAATGACCCACTAAACCAGTGTTTCTCAATTCCAGTCCTCATGGACCCCCAACAGGTCATGTTTTCAGGATTTCCATTATTTTGCACAGGTGATTTGATCAGTTTCACTGCCTTAGTAATTACCACAGCTGTTTCATCTGAGGGAAATCCTGAAAACATGACCTGTTGGGGGCCCATGAGGACTGGAGTTGAGAGACACTGCACTAAACAAAGGTAATTATTACACTTAGTGCTGCTTTGCTTTCTTTGAAATAATGCAGTCCAACTTCAGAAATTAATTTCTTGAGTTTTAAGAGTTTTTTAATTTTTAAGAGTTTTAAAAACTATAACAGATTAGGAGAATGCAAAGTATGCAAGTGGTTAGCTCTAAAGATCATAGAACCTAAAGTGCAACAAGTAAAGGAGCAAAACAAAAAGTAAATGTATAGCTCTATATGGTGTTAAGGTTGTGACATTATGACATAATCCATACCTGCTCAGGACACATAGTCATTGTATACTAGCACAGATATAAGATATAGCAATATTGCAGACTTGGGTGTTATACATACAGTATATGATTTATAGATGTCAGATTCTGGTAAAATTATTCTTCTTATCAAAGCAGATAACATTGTTTTTTTAATAAAACACAAAAGAATTAACACTTTCAGCTATAACGGAGTAGGAGACTTTTATTTATGAACCAGCCATGGCCACATACTGAATTAACCTGTGTGCAAAACTTCAGACATCGAGAAATGTGCTTCAAGAAAACAGATGGCTGTCTGGTTCAAGTTTATTCGGGTAAATCTATTTAAATAAATTAAGAATCAAAGACCAAAAGCTAGATATAAGGGCATCTACACCAGATGTGATGTGTGGAGCCCCTTTGAAAACATAAGGGGTAGCAGAACTATTAATAAATGCAAATTGATTTAGCACTCTTCTAGGTAGGCTGCTAAGATAGTAGGGGAATTTAGTTCTTTTTGGTTCCTCTGTAATTATTGGAGCAACTGTTGATTTCATTTGGCTGTTCTGAGTTTCACAGGCTGTAGGTTCGATTGCTCTCCTCTGCCTTCTGGAGACTTCTGGAAAATAGGAAATTAAGCAAGGCAAATAGGCAGCATTGCCAAAGCTGTCCTTTGGCATTGTGATTATTAACCTCTCTCCCACTGAATACTGACCTGAGCTCAGTGTCCTAGTGACTGTGTGCTGTTTCTTTTGGAGAGAATACTTAGGGGTCGATTTACTAAAGGCAAATAGACTGTGCACTTTGCAAAGTGCAGTTGCACTCTGTAAGAGTAGTTGCTTCAGAGCTAAATAAATGAGCAGAGGCTCTGCTGACTTCCATCATGCAATCATGTGCAAGCAAAAGTGCTTTTTTTAAATTTTCCCTGCACGTGATTGGGTATTCCTTGCAAAGTGAATCTTTATCTCATGTACAAAACTCTGGAACAATTGCACTTGCAGAGTGCAACTGCAATTTGTATGGTGCAAAGTCTATTTGCTTTTAGTAAATCAACCCCTTAGTGTTCTCCCTGACTGTGAGAGCTTTTAAAATTGACTCAGCTCGGTCATCTGGACTTTTTCCTTCATAGAGGCAGTTCAGGGAGGTTTAGTAAAGTGAAGTGTCCTACTGGGAATATTCTGTGAATCTGAAGTATCCCATAATGCCACTCAACATCCCAAACAAGTTTTTCAGCAATAAAAATCCTAAAAAGACATCACCTCGACTGATTACTGAGCCAAGAGTGAATAAACTGTTGCTGTTGGCTTCCTCTGCACTAGTTTTGGGAAAGAGATAGTTACATTACAGTGGCTGCTTTGGGGGGTAGCGCTACATTAGTATATGTTCTGGAGCTAACTATACCTTATGCAAGTTCTTCCTAGTAGATCACCTTAAAAAAATGTATTAAGTAGTAGACTTAGCAGCAGGGAAGATGCAATAATGAAAAAAGCACATATGCAATAGTCACGTAAAGTCAATTATACAGCATGCATCAAAAGACAGCAGACATTCTGACCAAATACTCTGTAGTTTGAATACGGAGTGCAAACTTTTGTTGTTGTTTTTTCAAACACTTTGGGTGAAAGGTGTTGAGTTCCTAAATCCAGCTGTGCTCACCTTGCAACAATCTATGAGAAAGACTTCTGCTCTTTTCTGGGCATACTCTTTCAATGAAAATAAACCGAAGCTATGATGCATTACGATTTGCTTCTGTGAAAAACTGGGTGAACACTAATTCTAGAAATCCCTTGGGTAATTTGGTCAACATACCCTAGTACACAAAAGTATTTAAGAAGGTTGATGTTTAATGTGCCACAATTATAATATTGTCTAATATCAAATTTCTGACCACTAAGAGAAAGGGGGGTTAAATGTATCAAAATGAGCTCTGTGCCCCCATGGGTAGATGTCCTTGAGTGATTAAAAGGAAGTGAGCCTATTGCCTGATCTAGGTTGACATTTGGAAAAATCTACATGAGCCAGTTAATTGTGCAAGACAGGGTCACAGAAGAGGCTGGGCAGTGCTTGTGCATAACAGAATAAGCAAATCAAGATCATTTGGAGAAATACTATTATATTTGAGCTTAAACCTGAGAAAAGAATCCCTATCATGTGCTATTGCCATATTCAGTGACTTCTAAGTTCTTTCTGGTGTAACCTTTATCTACAAATGCATTTTTCATTTCCTTTGCTCTCTTCTAAAATTATTCATTGGTGCAGACAATCTGCCTTACATGCTTGAACTGGCTGTAAGGTAACTCTCTTTTCAATGGGATTAAAGCTATTGGATGGGAGATAGTTATTTTTATCTGTAAGTTTGTGGAATAGATCACTTGATATCTTTCCATTCTGCAAATGAACTTCTACATCCAAAAAGTATATTTGTGTCATGTCCTCCGCACCCTGCCAAACTAAGAAAATGTCATCATTATATCTAAACCATAAAAGTACATGGCCTACGTATAAACGGTGATTGTACACATGACCCCTCTATACCATAAATAGATTGGCAAAACTTGGTGTCACTTTTGAACCAATTGCGGTGTCCTATAGCTGTAGATGGAGATTTCCATCAAAAGTTATTAGCCACGAGGTTTGGTGCCTGTATCTTGCTATTGTTCCTGATGGATCTGCTGATTGGTGTGTTGTGTACACAGACCACTCCTTCTTTTCCTTTCCTTCCTTTTGTTTTCTATTAAAGACTAACCTCTATAGAAGTGGGCACTAAATGGTCTTATTTTTCAGATTGTCAGTTTGATTAGCTTTGTGCCCTTAGCAGTCACTGTCTTTATCTATACTCTCCAAGTGTAAACCCTATTTTCTTGGTAGTCTACTGCATCTCTTCTATATTTGTCCAATTTGCCTGCTAGGATATACTTTCTATAATTTTTCAAAGTTTTTTCCAATGTCGGAATATAGGAACTGTAGTCTGAGGATATAGAGAGTAATTCAATGCTTTGCTTACATGTGCATGCCAAGCTCTCAAAGTTAATGGCTTCTTGTATATCTTAGACTGTTAGATTCATTAAGTCAAGGTTTCGATTATAATCATTATTATTATAGTATTTTGAACCAGCCCATATGAAAGAGTTTGCTACATTGGTGAAGGCCTAATATTCAGTTGTAGATTAGGATACCTTTAGCACTAAGGTACTCAACAAGTGTATCGAGGTGTAACTGATATTGTATTATCTTCTTACTGATATCCTCAATTGCAATTTCAAAGAACTGATGTAAGTAGTAGAAATAGGATTGTCAGGTATACTGTATTTTGAAATAATGGACTCGGCCAGACTAAAGGCCAAAGTGTCAACTGGTCTGTTTATAGAGTTTAATTTTAGCAGGTTTAGTATGGAAATCTTTGGGTTAGTAAATGAAAGAAACATGTCACCTATTATCAAGCTTGTTGTAATCATTAGTGTCAGAGTTGGAGTCAAAATGTATAGCCAGCAACTTCCAACATCCAAAAGCAAATGAGTTTAGTAATGTAAATGGAGTTCAGATACAAAGCGGCTTACGCGTTTCATCTGCAAAGCCTTAGTCATAGACATATGTGAAGGTTGAATCAAACATAAACACTAGGGTTTCTGAAGGCATTGGGGTTGCAAGGGAAACAAGAAACCACCCAACCAACTATTTGGATTGATTCCATTACTTAAATAGTAATGTTTAAGTGGCCACTTCACTAAATAAATACATTTCCCATGGTGATCACAACATATAATGCAATGAAGTAGAATAATATATCATAGCCAATCATATTATAAAGTGCATTCAAATTAAGTGCTGAGGCAAAAATATAGAGCATTCATGTGTACAAAGTTAAATAATCATAAATGATCACGGTTTCTTAAATCTCTTGGGAAATCTGTACTTTAATGCCCAAGTCAGAAAGTCTAACACATCAGTTGGGGATCTCATTCTACCTGTTGGATTTTGAATGGCCTTCAATGTAGTAGGAACAGAGCCAGAAACTATGGTGCAGAATACTCACATGCTAAGTCTCCAAGAGATGTAGATGAAAGAAGTTAGCAATTCACCGGTCCCTAGACTCCACATGTATCTAGAAATGTGGATATGGGTTAGACAGAACCTCTTCAGACATAAGGTAAAGCAGTAGTATAAAAACAAATGCAACACTGTCCCTCATCAATAAAATTTCTTGAAGGAAAAATGTTTTCTTGCCAATAGCAGTCAGTCAGAAGGTCCAATTCACAAGCTTTACACAACGAGAAAGGTTCTTTCACATGGGCGCACATATATCCAAGCAGAGGGCTCTGTTTATCATTCCAGGAGGCACACGTGGTGCATGCAGTCAACCTGGTAAAATCAATGACAGGTGAATGGCCTCTGATCACTGCTTATACATCTGTGACTGATTCGCAGCTCAAAACGCAGTCTGTACAAGCAGGGGAATGCATGTGGAGATCTGTGCAGCCATCTGCTTGCCATTGATTTTTACCAGGCTAGCTGCCAGCACCACCTGTGCCTCCTAGGCAGATAAACCTGGCCTTGCTCAGGTGTTCTGATCGGTACACCCTTGTGGATGAGCTCTTAGGATTTATTTTTAGCCATGTGACTGTAATTTTCAAATCATATTGGACTCATATGAAAATAACTTTCATTGTTTTGGTAATTTATCTTTATGAATTGAAGCTATGTTCCTTATTTAAAGTGTATGTTGGGAAAAAAAACTCAAAACATATTCAATACATCTCTCTATAACATCTGTCCACAACATGCACATTCCCCATGTTTTATCCCATTAAAATATCGCAAGCACATAAAGAATAATAACTAATCTGCCAGAAATCCAGTAGGCTCTTACATCCTTCTTTGCATAGCCAGCACTGTACCTCTGCTGCAATGAAATCTAAACCAGCATTGTAAGTCCGGGCTGCTGTACTACAGAACTCCACCTACCCCCACCCCTCCATATTCATAAATGGATTTCTTCTCCAGCAAGCAATGCTGCTGACTTGACTAACTAAAGCCTGCCTACACATTAAGTGTAGGGAATGGGCTCTTGGAAGATGTAGTTCTGGGGTGTTCCTATGTTAGTAGCAATTGGGCTCTCAGCAGCTGCCTCTGCAAGAATTTTACAATCCAGGTAATGAAGTTATTGGGATTAATGGAAGCTTGTTGCTCTAATAGGAGGAATAGTTTTCTGGTTGGTAATCATGGCAACAGAAATATTTTTTTCCTCAGAACAGTTTAGTCATAAAACCCGTTAGGTAAATTATATATATAGTACTAATCAACAGGAAAATTAAAAAAAAAAAACTGTGATTTCAGTTGTTAAAAGGAGTTTAAGACCTCATGCATACTAGGGGTTTGAATTTCTTTTCTTGAACGCCTTTTAGTACTTTGAAAGACCTTAAAGTGTTACTAAACCCAGGACCCTGCATTCACCATATCTGGTCTCCCACAGTACACAGAACATGGAAGTGCAATTATTTTAGTAAATATAAACTGCTAAATACCTTTTCCCATCAGAAGTTAGAGCAGTCTTGTTACTTCTATCAGTGTCCAGCCCTGCACTAGCTAAAGCTTGTAGGAGGAGTTTTCTTTTTGATCTAGGAGGATGAAAAACCCTTGACCTCTGTGTGACCAGTGCTGATTGGCCCTGTGCTGATCACATGCATCTTCCCAAGAAAAAAAAAAAAACCTCTCTAGCAATACACACCAAACTGAGCATGTGCAAATGTCTATGGTTCAGTCTGTCTTATCAGGCAATAACAGGTGGTCGCTTGAAAAAGGGGAGGAACAGAGAAGAAAGGATCAAACTGTCTTTTTACATGATACAGAGGATTAACACCTTAGGTTCCACAGTGAGTATAACAAGCATGATTTACTGCATATACAGACTGATTTGCATATACAGACTGATTTTACTGTTGTGGGTTTAGTAAAACTTTAGCAAATGTGCCTAAAGCAGTGTCTTGCATATGTATTTAGGTGTGTCAACCGTTTGATCATTTATGTATTCCATTGGCTTTGCTATTAATTTATTCTGGACATCGGAATGTCTGAATGCTCACAAGTTAAATGAGTATAATGTTTAAGCGCATTTAGATTTGTTTTGCATAAAAGCGGAACTTCATTCTCTCAATCAACATTGAATATTTTTAATCTTTATGCTACTAGAATTAGTAAATAGATAGGAAAATATATCATATTTATTTGTTTTAAACATTTTTAAAAACATTTTTTCAGTTATTTCCTGCTTTCCATTGCCTATGCAAATGATGCCACACATCCCAGGAGTCTTCAGGAGAGGAGGGAGGGTTCTCAGCTCAGCCGATGCCTGATCTAAGGGGAGATAGATTTCAGGAAGTAAATGCTACATAAATCATCTACCCTTACTCAAGATGGCCACGGCCAGAAATATGTTGACTTCAGGAAATGTCGGTTCCCTAGTACAGCTTCTGGGAGTGGCTAATAACTCTCTGTGCTGACCCTATATCTCTAATCCTGTCTTCATCTCCCTACATAACCTTTTATGTAGCTGCCAGGGAAGGAATGGAGAGAAATACTATAGAGTTTCACTTAAATGAGAGCTTTGAATTAGTGGGGCTGCTGACAACCCATCCAAAATGGCAAATGAGCAGTTAATTGTGCTCAGTACAAAACTAGTAACTTTTTATGTAATATTGTTAGGGGCATACAAATGAAATGTATGAAAAGGTCCAGGTGTATGTACATGGTTGCACTTAAGTGTTACTAAACCCAGGACCCTGCATTCACAAGATCTGGTCTCCCACAGTACACACTACATGGAAATGCAATTATTTTAATAAATATAAACTGCTAAATACCTTTTCTCATCAGCAGTTAGAGCAGTCTTGTGACTTCTATCAGTGTTCAGCAGAGCACTGGTTAAAGCTTATAGGAGGAGTTTTTTTTGCTCTAGGAGGATGCAGGACCCCTGACCTATGTCTAGACAGTACTGAGCATGTGCAGAGTGTCTCCACATGATATGTCTTATCAGGAGATAAGTGGGAGACACTGGAAGAAGGGGAGGATCAGAGAAGTCGGGATCAAACAGCGTTTTTACACAATGCAGAGGATTAACCCCTTATGTTCCACTCACTTAGTGAGTATAACAAGCATGCTTTACTGCATATACAGACTGATTTCACTGTTGTGGGTTTAGTAACACTTTAACCATATTTTCCCGTATTATCATATGTTTCTCACAAGAATTTACTATTTGGAAGCTCTGGCTGTTGAAGTCAAAAGCTGGAATAGGCAAATAAAGATAATAAAGTCCTCATTTACAGGATGTTTCTTGCAGTGTCAAAAGATTGGAATTGAGCATGGCAATCGGATCCTCTAGGGATCCATTGAAATTTCTGGATTTACTGTATTATAAATGTGATGAGTATTACCAAGGCCTGGATTTTCTTTTAAGGAATAGGAAACAAAGATCTTGGGCTAACAGTGGCAACATAATCTCAATTTGGAAGACATGCAGGGATATATAACTGGATTATTTGCTTTATAAATACGGCAAATACAGTGGCTGAAGTGGAAAAACGGTGAATCATTGTCAAACTGATCATTTTTCATTATCCTACCACTCTATCCTTGTAGTGATCTTGAAAGTGTTATTACAATCCTAATAACACATATGGGACAGACTATATTAAAATGTTTTCTACTGTAGCAATTGCAAACTAGTTGTTGTTATTAAATCTGACGTGCTTTAATAATGAAAGCTGAATTAGGTTCTGCTATTCTTATCTCTTAACTTTTCTGATTACAATTTTTGTTTATGTGAACCATTAAATGTATTGGGAGCATGACCTCATAAATGCAATGAGGATGAAATACACAATAAGCAGCACAGTGGCTTAATGGTTAGCACTTCTGCCTGGCAGTACTAGGGTCATTGGTTCAAATCCCAGCCATGGCACCACCTGCCTGGAGTTTGCATGTTGTGCCTTGGTGGGTTTCCTCTGGCTACTCCAGTTTTCTCCCAAACTCCAAAGACATGCTGTTAAGTTAATTGGATCCTGTCTAAGTTGGCCCTAGTATGTGTATGTATGAAGGTAAGTTAGGGACCTTAGATTGTATGCCCCTTGAGGGTTAGGTACTAATGTGAATGTTCAAAATTTATATAAAGCGCTGCATAAAATGACAGCACTATATAAGTACCTTAAATAAATAAAAAAGATTTTTACTGTACATGGCTTAATAGCTGAAAATATTTTGTGGACAGTTCTTGGCTTTTCCACCGGATGGCAGTGTGGACATACTTTTTACAATGCCCAAGTCATATCTTTTGTAGGGAGATTGGGTAATCCAATCATTTAAATGGCTACTTTACATACAGTCAGGTAACAAAGAGACATAAAAAAATAATGGTCAGTAAGTAACATGCAGCAAGTTATCATAGCAAGCTATTTTGCTGCTACACTACAACCTAGAATATTTAAGTTATAAAAAAAGCTATGAGATGTTATAACCTGCAACATACTGGTCACTGGCTGAATATCAAATGGGCTGCATGCAGCAACCAGTCAATGCCTGCTCTAGGCTATGCATGTCATACTATCATTAAATATCCATTTTTATCACATAGCACATTCAGACTGTTAGCCACAGAAGTCAGCTTTGCCACCCACACATGCTGCAGATTAATCTGGTTCAGACCTTCTTTTGCCAAGAGCCCAATCTTCCGTGTGCATCTTTGTGTTGTTATACTTATCATGTTTCTATCCATTACCATAGGATCAATCAGGATTGTGAATGAATCACTGCATTTTCACCAATCATATTAACTTAGTCAAAGAGCCATATGCAAAATGTTTAATTAAAAGAAAGTACTGACAATGTGCAAAGTCCAGTAACCCGTAACTTCACATATACAGTAGGTGATAAGGAGTCAGCCCATTTCTGACTTCAGTGCAGTAAATGCAGAAACTTAACTCCCTCTATCAAGGCTGCTGCTCTGAGACCTTTATTGATGAAATTACAATATAAGTGGAAATTACTTTATACTCTGGCACATAGTCATATTTTATAATCACAGTGCAACTTACTGATATTGAAGTAATTAAAGCTGAACTTCATCCAAAAATAACAAGATAAAAATGATCAGCCCATTAAAAGACAAAACAAAGAATACAGCTTTTGGTGCAGTCACATTCAACCTAGAGATTTCCCCTGCAGTATATTTTTCTTCCACTAGATGTCATCATTCTGGTGGCCAGCATCATCCAACCCACTTCCAGGATGCCTAGGTTATCCTGGATCCGCCCCAACATGTGACTGGACAGTGAAAAGAGAAGCAACACAGTGATTAGCTTATCTCTATATCAAGCTGCTCTCTTTCTCATCCTATCAGCATGTTTCTTTTCAGCACATGAACTGATTCGCTCTTTGTACTCTCACACTTCAACCTTGCTGTATATAGCCCACAAGATGCTGATAGCA
Organism: Staurois parvus; assembly: GCF_062004578.1. Classification (NCBI taxonomy): domain Eukaryota; kingdom Metazoa; phylum Chordata; class Amphibia; order Anura; family Ranidae; genus Staurois; species Staurois parvus. The sequence goes on from NW_028317941.1 coordinate 6,060,602, forward strand.
GGTCACATTCAGATACTTATACTACATACATTTAAAAATTCATGTAATGATTACTGCAGTTTGCACATTATTATAGTTATCATTTTTTGAGTCAACGGATCAAAAGAAAAACATACCTGTAATTGGTGACAATGTAAATGATATGTCAAAAAATACATCAACCATATCGTGTTGATAAATCAATGTAAGGAACGGATGAGGGTCCAGCAATAGTGAGAAGAGTAGTAGCATTTGGAATGCACAAAGTATTTAGTCAAACCAAGAAATACATAGCATACATCGTAAATAATCCCTGCGGGAGAGCCAGTAGGGTGAGAGAAAAAGAAAGAAGAGGAAAAAAAAAGAAAAAGGGGGGGGGGGGATGGAGACAAGAAAGGATCAAAGGAAGAATGTCAAAAGTGCTCATACATGGGCTATGTATAGTTCTAATTTTTTAATCCTCAGAAGTGTTGATATTCAGCCAAATATACAGTAGAGTGCCTTATAGGCTTCTAGAGCCAGTTAAGAATAGCTCATTAAGACTGAATAATGTAATCTACACCAGTGTTTCTCAACCTTTTTTCAGTCAAGGCACCCTTTAAAATTATGGACAGTCTTGAGGCACCTTTTAAAATTATGGACAGTCTGGAGGCACCTCATTCTAAAATTCCATAATTTTAAAAGGGCACTGAATTGTAAAATGTGAAAAACTATGCTAAAGGTTTTATATAATGCAGCAATATCCACACACGTAGGACACCCAACATTAGAGGGGATTTATTCTTCCAAAGCAAATACACTTTTGCACGCTGGTACTGAGTAGTATTCCATTGATTCTCTTCTCCCTCAGTTTTTCTCCATCTCTTAGCTAATGTGACCCCAGCACTGATGGAGGGGGCAGGGGAGGGTCAAACTAGGATGCTATGCACACGACCAACATCCTCCTTATAAACTGATGATGTCATTGGTTGCCAGGATGCCGGTGGCTAGAAGTTCATAATGGCACACAATGAAAACCTGTGGATTTGTGTAACTAAAAGACAGACTTGTTCCAGCCGCTGGCTTGTATACAAATTTTTGGCAATTTTTTTTACATTTTGCCAAGGCACCCCTGAAGAAGCCTCAAGGCACCCCAGGATGCCTGGGCACCCTGGTTGAGAAAGGCTGATCTGCACAACACCACTGCTGAAAATGGTGTCAGAGTAACATTCACAAACAACCATGGTAGAGATCCTCTATAACTATGCATAGAATGCATGAAAGTAAAAAACCTTGAGCCTTTAGAACCCCTTTAAGTGGCATTTATAACTACAAAATATAGATAGATCGCTGTGCTTGACCTGATTAGCCAAATACATGAATGCTCACAAGAATAAGAACATGGTCTGCATGTTACATAGTTACATATAGTTACATGGTTATTAAGATTGAAAAAAAGACACTAGTACATCTAATTCAACCAACAAGCAAAGCTGAAAACCCCATATACACAATCCTATACCCACAGTTGAACCAGAGGAAGGTGAAAAAAACCCCAATAAAGCATGATCCAATTTGCTCCAGTGGGGGAAAAAATCCTTTCTGATTCCCCATGAGGCAATCGAATATTCCTTGGATCACCTACCCCTGGTGTTATTACTTCTAAATATTAATATCCAGTTATATTATGTACATTTAGGAATCCATACAGGCCTTTTTTAAATCAATCTACTGAGAAATGTCTGTCATTGAAGTCACTGCACCAGGTTTTGTTCAATGCAATCTCTAATCAGGCCACTAACTGGAGGGGTAAATAAATAGGCATAGTTATTCCAGTAATGCAAAGAAAAATGTCTATTTGAAGATGCAGAAATACATACAATACCTATATAAAGGGATCACATTTAAATTGTATGTGAAGGAATGTTTAAAACATTTTTGCACAGAGTGTGGAATGGTTAGACCAAGTTTTCATTGCTGCCTGAGGAGATTAAAGTGACTCTAAAGTCACTTTTAAACAACAAACATTTCTATACTTACCAGCTCTGTGCAGTGGTTTTGCACAGAGCAGCCCAGATCCTGTTCTGTTCGGGTCCCAGCCAGTGCTCCTGGCTCCTCCCCCTCTATCACTGCCACCAGGGAAAACCGCTCGCCCTGGGGGCATCGCTGCATGTTTGTCCCCAAGCTACTTCTCTATGCATCCATAAGGCTGGCCTGGCCCCTTACTCTCTCCTCATTAGCTGTGAGCCAATTCAGGAGCCCCAATGGGTTCACGCTGCTGTCTCAGCCAATAAGGGAGCAGAATCCCCAGACAGCAGAGGCTGTCGAGAACGTTGTTGGATCAGAGGGGGCTCAAGTAAAGATTGGGAGGGAGGCTGGTGGGGCCGCTGCACATAGAAGGTTTTTTACTGTCATGCATAGAATATATGCAGGTAAAAAACCTTGAGCCTTTAGAACCACTTTAATCACTTTTCATATGGCTTGTCATGTTTCACATGACTGTCATATTGACTGTCATATGCCTTTAAGTGTTTTCTATATTTTGTTTCTGCTCCTCCCTTTCCTCTGGTTTAGTTAGTGATGTATAGATAGTCCCCCCTTTTCCCCAGAAATGCGTTGCAGCTCTAGCCTCATTTCATGAAGCAGGTCACATTATGATCTTTTGACCTATCAGATGTACACTGTTGTAAGATTCTCTCCGTTTATGGAATAAACTTCACAAGATCTACAAGATATCATCTTGATCGAGTCACTGACTGTGGTATCCAACTGAGATTGGAATTATCGTTATCTCATCACAAGTGTAAGTTACAGAGATCACACTATCAATGCTTAGATTGGAAAGACAGAACATGGCTCTTTGTTAAACACTTTTCATATAGCTCTTTGTTCTGATGACTACTGTAAGTGGGAATGAAAGTGTTTGGAAAGCAAAGTTTTAGAGTTGTCACCAGAACAAAAGTAAAGGTTGAATCACAATAGCAACACATGTTCCAGTGACAACTGTCTAAGATGGGAAATCTTTTTACTTCTGGGAGATTTCCTATTGTACCTCCAGAGCAGGAAGTGAAAGGAAATCCCAAGAGGGATAGAGACTTTTAGAAAATAACATGATAGAGGTTTTAACCCTTATTTATAAAAAACAAAACAAAACAAAACCCAAAAAACAAACATTTTCAGTAACACAAACACTTAAAGTGGAAGTAAACCCTCACTGGACACAGTGGCCTGTAGCGTAGCCTGCTGTTTCTGCTGCTGTTCTCTGTGTATCTGGACATCTGACCCTTGGAGACTTCCGGTGACATCACTTCCACCGTTGTGTTCCAAGCTGATTGTGCAGCCATTTCCTGCTTCCCCCAGGGACGGACGCTGTCCATCGGCTCCACCATCCTCCCACACATTCCAGGAAGACTGCACACTGCACCCAAGGCTTTTACCATCCGGCTGTTAACCCCCAACACACTGGCGATATCCTACAGGACATATTCAGAGTGGTTTTACATCCTTAACACAGATGAGATTTATTTATTTCTTACTCTTGTAAGTTTTTTATTACCACTATTAAACATTTACTGTTACATACTGCACTTAGCTTGGTGCCTCCTGTTCCTCTCTTCTCTCACTGTATACTTGTACCCAGGGGTGGACTGACAACTCATGGGGCCCCCAGGCAATAGGGGATCATGGGGCCCCTGTGTCCTTGCCCACACTCAAAAAAGCCTATAAAAAAGGTACCAGGGGCATTTCATGGGGCCCCCTACTGACCCCGAGCCCTCGGGCAGTGCTCGAGTGCTCGAATTGGTCAGTCCGCCCCTGCTTGTACCTACAGGTAAGCTTATAATAGGGCTTACCTGTAGGGACAAGGAATATCTTCGAAACATGCAATGTTTAGGAGATATTCAACTGATGACGTCGCTGGCATATGCGCTCTGAAGGTATGGCATACCCTTGCCGTTTTTTCAGAGTTCTGTGCCTCAGTCCAGACTCCCGTGCACTTGTGTGAGAGTGACGTTATTGCAGCTTGGCCAATCAAGTGACCAGAGCCTGCAAACCCAGAAGGAAGACTGGGTGAAGATGGATGTCAGTGGTGACAGCGCGCTGCTGGAGGGCTTCGTTCTAGGGCAAGTCTTTCATAATGTGCTAATATGTGATGCACATTATGACTTTATTTTGTAGGGAATTTTTTTGTTGTTGGCGGTCTACTACCGTTTTAAATTTTCTAATTTGTTTCTTTTAGTAACTGCCCTTTTCCTATAGTCATATATTCCTATAGTCATATAAATCCATAAGGATGGCATGATAAAAGTGGCATGAGACTTAAATAGATTTAATCAAGCCCAGTAGGACCTTAACTGCCATGCTGTTGGAAATTGTTATCAGGTAGGACTCTCTAGTTTCTCCTCTGTGTCTCTGTACAGTATATATACACCCTTGTCTCTGAGCTTGCTTCATGCTTACGGGAAAATTATGCACTCTGCTTGTATACATGGCTTGTTTTCTTATAAATATATTATTTACTTTTCGACTCAAACCAAAAGGTTTGGATATCTTTTTCAACAAGATAAAGAGAAGTGGACACAGAGGAATAGCCTGCGGTACAGTATTTCACAGCTGTATAACATTTGTTGAACTCTGGTTACATTACAGTTATTACAAAGTACTGTTTTACACAGCATGCAGAAAGGCACAATTGAAACTATACATCTGAATAGCCTTTAGGGAGAAATTGTTATAAACCTTTTTTGAACACAATACCAAAGTGCATAAAAGAGCACAGTCCAAAACAAGGCTTAAGTTGCATTTGGTTTTTTAAAAAAACATGAAATTGGTGACCCAAGTTAGACTACTAGACTGCCTACTTTACAGAAGAATAATTGTTAACAATGAGGAACATGGCTTGTTTTCTTATAAATATATTATGCTAGGTTAGGGAGACTCACATCTTCTAAATGAAGAAGGTAGTTTGCAACCCTCTGAAACGTCTGTTCAATTAGTTTTTATACATGTTTCAAGTAAAATAAGTAATACATAGTCAGCGTACATTAAATGAGGAAACAAAACCTCCATCCTTAGCAAAGAATAATAAAATCAGAATTGTAAGAGCACAATTTGGCCTGGATGTACTGATGTTAACCAAGAACTGAGCAGATACTGAATTATGCATACGCTCCATAACAAATGCAAAACATAGGCTAGAAAAGAGAGGAAGCAAACATCTGCATGATAGAAGCATGGATCGAAGGTCCATTGCCAACAACTGCTGGCTTAAAAAAAAAAGGGGGGAGAGGAAAATGACCAGCCAGGACCAGGATACAGGGGGAAGCATCTGGAATGTTCAATCAAAATGAATAAGAGAAAGAGAAGAAGAAGAAATGAAAAGGAGAAGATCCAAGAATAGGGAAAGAGGGAGGCAGGGAAGGGGGGAGAGAACAAGAGATACCCCAGGGACTCTGGTTGATCTAATATCACAAATGTGGCTATAGTTCCAAAAGGCAGGAGGTCATGTGAGATACAGGAAACATCTGAAATGTTCTTCTCTCTCTGGGAGTGATACATTATAACCGGAAACAAGAAAGTGAACACTAAATTGCAGGTGATACCCATGGAGATCAACTAGAACTATTGCTTAGCATGTATCTATAGAAAAAAATGTTTACTTTAAGTAGAGTATGGAAGAATTACAGTTGTGGCCAAAATTATTCAACCCCCAATGCTGTAAAGGGGTTTAGGGACTATAGTGTACATTTGGAATTGTATTCAGAATCAAATCCTACAAGGACGTTGTAACTACCCAAATGCAACTAAAATGACATCAATTGTTTATGTAATACAGTAGTAAATGGTTCTTATGTGGTTTCTTCATTGCCACAATTATTCAACCCCTTAAAGACTACCACTCTGAAGAACAGAGGTTCATACAGGTGCTTTCCATCAGGTATTGAAAACACCTGTGGATGTCACCGAGCAGCAATCAAGCATAATAAGCACCAATTAGGCAGCTTTAAAATGACTGTGATACTCAGCTCCTTCTAGACATTTACTGGTGTGGTTACAAACATGGTGAAGGCAAGAGAATGGTCCAGGAAGACAAGAGAAGAGGTGATTTCTCTTCACAGGAAGGGCAATGGCTATAAGAAGATTGCAAAGATGTTAAACATACCAAGAGACACCTTAGGAAGCATCATTCGCAAATTCAAGGCAAAGGGCACTGTTGAAACGCTACCTGGTCGTGGCAGGAAGAAGATGCTGACTTCGACTGCTGTGCGCTACCTGAAGCGTAGAGTGGAGAGAAGTCCCCGTGTGACTGCTGAGGAACTGAGAAAAGATTTGTCAGATGTGGGTACAGAAGTTTCAGCCCAGACAATAAGACGCACACTGCGTAATGAAGGCCTCCGTGCCAGAACTCCCAGGCGTACCCCCTTGCTGTCTCCAAAGAATAAGAAGAGTCGACTGCAGTATGCCAAAAGCCATGTGGACAAACCACAAAAGTTGTGGGATAGTGTTCTGTGGACTGATGAAACAAAATTAGAACTGTTTGGGCCCATGGATCAACGCTATGTTTGGAGGAGGAAGAACAAGGCCTATGATGAAAAGAACACCTTGCCTACTGTGAAGCATGGTGGAGGGTCAATCATGCTTTGGGGCTGTTTTGCTTCTGCAGGTACAGGGAAGCTTCAGCGTGTGCAAGGTACCATGAATTCTCTTCAGTACCAGGAGATATTGGATGGAAACGTGATGCAGTCCGTCACACACCTGAGGCTTGGGAGACGTTGGACCTTTCAACAGGACAATGATCCCAAGCATACCTCCAAGTCCACTAGAGCATGGTTGCAGAGGAAAGGCTGGAACATTTTGGAGTGGCCATCGCAGTCACCAGACTTAAATCCGATTGAGAACCTCTGGTGGGACTTAAAGAAAGCAGTTGCAGTGCGCAAGCCTAAGAATGTGACTGAACTGGAGGCCTTTGCCCATGAAGAATGGGCGAAGATACCCGTAGATCGCTGCAAGACACTTGTGTCAAGCTATGCTTCACGTTTAAAAGCTGTTATAACTGTAAAAGGATGCTGTACTAAGTACTAAGATTGAATGTCACTTGGGGGTTGAATAAAACTGATAATGCTGTGAGCACAGAAAAGACATTTGTGGTTATTTCATTATAACTGTTATGTTATATTTGTCTGACCTACAAGTGCCTCTTTAATGTAAATGTAAGCAAGATGACTGAATGATCAAAAGCAATGTCAAACTGGCCAAAACACTCAATTTCAGTGGGGGTTGAATAATTTTGGCCACAACTGTAGGCCTCATGTAAACAGGGCATTTTCTTTTCTCCTCTGAACTCCAGAACTCCTGGCAGGAGAAAAGCTGCTCAATAAAATATGCTTAAAGTTGCATATTACACCTGCATTTAGGCACTTTTAGGTTCATCTTTTTGAGCATTAATGGATTCCATTGGTCAGAATATTAATTAATTCTGGCCATTGGAATGCATTAATGCTCAAACGTGACTAAATACGCCCAGCGTTTAGACACATTTAGATGGGTTTATACTCGTTTAGGCAAGTCACATGTATTTTCTCAAAAGTTCCTCTCCTGATTGTGTTTTTGATTTTTTTTCTCAGCTTGTAAATGCTCCTCTTCTAATACGCTTGTAAAAGCCTATGTTTGCATGGGCACATAGACTAACATAGAGGTGCTTTTGCAGGCTTAAAAAACAACCAAAAAAAAACCCAGCCAAATTTTTCTAAAAATGGTGTTTTTTTTTTAATCAAGAGACAAATTTTATTAATGTAGGTAAAGCATAGAAAATGTGACATACACGGTCCAGAAATAGAACAACAACTGAACAAACAACAAATGGGCCATTGGTACTGTTAGGTACATAGCAAATAGGCTACATTGTCACAAAAATATCAGCATACACACAGTTTAATCGGTGAGAACTTATGCCTGTATCTTTAAAAGCCCTGCATCTACAGTATATCAGCATGTGGTACATACATATGATTGCTTAGACAATTCCCCTGCAATGAGAACCGCATAATGCATAAAAAGGAACGCGACTACACCTGGTAACCAAAAAAACACCCCCTGATAGAAACACTCACGTTTATACATTTACACTTAAAGGATAAGTTCAACTTTCAGCAAAAACTATTAAATGCACATTTTTTGCAGATAAAAAAAAGTGCATTTATTATTTTTTGTTTTGACAGCCTGTAAAGCATTGTACCAGCGATCAACAGATTGCTGATGCCTTGCAGGTCTCCTGTAGACCTATCACTGTATCTGCTTCCTCATACCTTGTATGGAGAAGCTGATACTTTCTGACAGGAAGACTCAATGAACTACCACAGCGCTCACAGTACCATGGCAGTTCATTGAGAACTACAAGCTGCAAAAGCTGGGACTTGTAGCTTTCTCATTCACAGAACACTGTGAATACGTGATGAGGTCAGGTGGGCAGAGGCCCACACAGCCGCTTTTAAAAAAAATGTGACCGTTAGCTAGGAGAAGATCTCCCACTAGCTGTCACAATGGGTGATTTGGGGGGGGGGGGGTGTGCGGGGGTCGGTCCATTTGTAACATGTTACATGTTACACCCTGAATATGGGCGTAATATGTAACATGTTACGAAAGGTGAACTTTTCCTGTAAGAACACGTGGCTGGGGCTTGCAACCACCTATCCCATATTTTATTTATGGGACATCCCCTATGCACATATACCAATTTCTTATGGGGTAAGGTAACATTAACTTTTGCAATTCATTCTGAAAATGAAGACGGTAAGGCCTGTAGTCATTGCCTGCCGACAAGTTTGTGTGCAGCAAACAAGGTTTCCCATAGAACAAAATCATATTTTTGTCACTATCAGGGTCTGGGAATACTCCCAACAAACAGTGACTTGTGCATAGTGTTAGAGGTGAACCCATATGAACATGAAGGAATTGTATAATCTGTTCCCAAAAGCCCTGTATCTGAGGACATTTCCAGATAAGATGAAAGGCCCAGGAGCTAGATGACATTTAGAACAAAGAGGACTACAGGTGGATTGGAACTTAACCAACCTAGTAAGTGGTGTTTTTTAAGCTCGATGTGCATGAGGCCTTAGTTTTTCTCTGTCAGGTATACATTGTTTAGAGAAACATCAGCTACTTTCAACTTTTGAAGTGTGCAGAGTTCTTATTTGATGTTTGACGTTTATAGTTTAATTCCAAACCCAGAAGCCATGCTCACAAATTCCTGTTGACAAGCAAACATATTCACAATAAATGCATATTTACGTTGCGATGAGTTGCTCTATTTGAGACATCTACTGATTAGATCTGACTTATCCAGCAAGATGTTGGAGCCAATTAATATAACAAGTTTTTACTCTACTGGAGATCAGATTGTCTATGTGAAAGATACAGTATATACTATATTGCCAAAAGTATTGGGACACCCCTCCAAATCATTGATTGTTCCAATCACCTCCATGGCCACAGGTGTATAAAATCAAGCACCTAGGCATGCAGACTGCTTCTACAAATATTTACCCCCCCCCCAAGTCACATCAAAGCCAATTTTGAAATCATGACCTGCCCATTCAATTTGCAATATATCTGACACAGATGTCTATGCAAATTGCAACAAAAGTAGTGCATGCACTACTTTAGAAATCGGTGTGGCTCCGACCAAGTCGGAATCATATCGATGTGACCGCTCTAATAGCGAACTATAGCGTTCGACTTGGCATACGATTTTCAGGTCACCTGGCATGCAAATCGCATGCCAAATCACACCCGATGTGACTGGGGTCTTATGAAAGAATAGGTCACTCTCAGGAGCTCAGTCAATTCAAACGTGGTACCGTGATAGGTTGCCACCTGTGCAATAAGTCTATCTGTGAAATTTCCTTGCTACTAAATATACCATGGGCAACTATTACTGGTATTATAACAAAGTGGAAGCAACTGGGAACAACAGCAGCTCAGCCATGTGGTAGGCCATGTAAAATGACAGAGCGGGGTCAGTGCATGCTGAAGTGCAGTGTGCAGGGCCTTCAGATTAGTACAACAACAGTGCATAGAGATCTTCATGGAATGGGTTTCCATGGCCTAGCAGCTGCATCCAAACCTCACATCACCAAGTGCAATGCAAAGCGCCGGATGCAGTGGTGTAAAGCATGCCACCACTGGACTCTAGAGCAGTGGAGACGTGTTCTGTGGAGTGATGAATCATGCTTCTCTATCTGGCAATCTTATGAATGTATCTGGGTTTGGCAGTTGCCAGGAGAACAGTACTTGCCTGACTGCATTGTGCCACGTGTAAAGTTTTGTGGAGGGGGGATTATGGTGTGGGGTTGTTTTTCAGGGGTTGGGCTTGGCCCCTTAGTTCTAGTGAAGGGAACTCTTAAGGTGTCAGCGTAGCAAGACATTTTGGACAATTTAATTCTTACAACTTTGTGGGAACAGTTTGGAGATGGCCCCTTCCTGTTCCAACATGATTGCGTATCAGTGCACAAAGCAAGGTCCATAAAGACATGGATGAGCGAGTTTGGGGTGGAGGAACTTGACTGTCTTGCACAGAGTCCTGACCTCAACCAGACAGAACACCTTTGGGATGAATTAGAGTGGAGACTGCGAGCGAGGCCTTCTCGTCTGACATCAGTGCCTGACCTCATAAATGCACTTCTGGAAGAATGGTCAAACATTCCCATAGATACACTTCTAAACCTTGTGGACAACCTTCCCAGAAGACTTGAAGCTGTTATAGCTACAAAGGGTGGGCCAACTCAATATTGATCCCTACGGACTAAGACTGGGTTGCCATTAAATTTTATGTGCATGTAAAGTAGGCGTCCCAATACTTTTGGAAATATAGTGTATCTCCTACACTTTACAACAAATTTTAAAATATCTTTATTAAATTCATAAGAGTATTTGTTCTTGGGCTGGAATTTTGGGAAAAGATAAAACACTATATAAAATTACCAATATACATGGTGAAGTTGGACCCTTAGGCTCTTTTGTCTCAATGGCAAAGATTCATGGATACACTGAAAGGTGGTTATTATATGAATAGGCCTATGCACTACTAACATTAATAAAAGCACATCAGAAAAATCATGCTGTTACAAAACAGAAGTATAGGAATTGGGACTCATCCTCTATTAGTAGAATGAAAGTCTTGCATCAGAAATCCATTTTTTATATTGAGTGGAAATCTCCTTTAAGAAAACTCGACAAACTGGGATCAATGCAATCAAATTCTACAAATATACATTAACTGGCATGTTCTGGTGTACATCTGTAAAAATAATGTTCATTAAGTTGGATGACCAGTCTATCTACCTAGAAAACCAACTTGATTGATCTTATGCCACTTTTGTCAACACTAGAAGTATAATTACTGCAAAAACAATTAAGTGAAAGCTCATTTTTAGTGGGTGTTTACCAGTTTTTATGTGGTTTGATAGCTGAAACTTGTGGTCATTTTAAGTCTGCAAATCTATATGGATTTGTAAAATATATGGTATGCCTGATTTAATTAGCCAAATTGTTCTGATTACAGAATGCAAACACTGTTACCTTGTAATTATCGCCAGGAGCATGCCATTAGCACATGATTAAGAGCACTGTCTGCCTGCCTAGACCTCTGCTTGCAAAATGCTTTATGATCTTAATTAGCAGGGAATGATGGTGGAAGAATAAAGATGTTTCCAAATAAGTGGATGTCACATGTTGAACAATAGGAAATGTTTAATGAAGGCCACATGAATCATGGCTTCTGGAAACACATGAATCTAAAACTTCGAAATGCCAACTAACAGCTTTGCAAACAAGCCAGATCTACGGGGGCTGCAAAATTGCTGCTAATAGAATCTGATAGGAAGTTTGTAAACCAGATAAGTGGAGTCTTCAAGTCAGGGTATCCTTGCAGGGAAATTATAATTAAATGCTGTCATTTGTATTGAGAAATGCATATATCAGGATTGTTGGTGTTTCCCAGAAAATTGATCTACTGAGAACTACTGATACTGATCAAAAGAACAAATCCCATTCAACATCTCATAACTCGCTGTCCTAGGACAATTGTAGAATTGGTTAATGTGAGCCTTTTATTTCATAGAAGACAAATTGGTGCAAAGAAAGGGGTACTGTAGATGGACACAACACACTCAATGGCTATTTCATTAGGCACATATAATATAGTATACTGAACATAGTATCATATCTGACTTACTGTTTTTTCGGAGCAGATGCTAGAAATATTTTCTGTGACTTTTGCTGACTCTATAGCATTACTAATCTGCTGGCTACACCTTCATGCTGAGCACCTCCCATCCCATATTTTTCTATAAGAGTTTGCAGGTGACTGCAGTGCAGAAAAAGTGACTGTGATGTTTGCAAAATCGGGTTTAGATGATGTTAGCTGTGTGACAAAGTCCATTGCGCTGTATACAACCATTGGGGGAACACAACTCCAGGTGAGTAAGAAAAGCCATTCCCAATCCTTTTCACAGGTGCTGGCCTGGCTCACTGCCACAATGAATCAGGAAATTAAAAGGAGAAATTTAAATTTTTTATTTCAACATTAACAAAGACAGATAAACAGCACAGGATGGAATCCTGTGCTGTTTATTTGTCTTTGTCAATTTTTAAATATAGAAGCATTGCACAGTGTCCTGTTACGCAGTGTGGCCATCTCCCTTTAATTTTCTTTATGCTGTATAATGGTAGAATGTGGACATAATAAGGTGCAAAGGTAAACATTGTAGGTACACCATAGCAATGAAATAATGCTGAAGTGGAATAAAAGAAGAACCAAACCTTTAAATCGTATATAAACTCAAAAGCAGAGCCCACTAAATGAAAAAAAAAAAAAAAATTCACCCATAATTATTTTTTGCATTGGAGCCAGTGACCAGTGGATCCTGGTTGCAATGCCCTGGCTCCTACAGACTATTCCTGCAGCCATAAGTCCATACCATGGTAAAGAAATTCAGCTATGGGGCTGGAGGAAGTATCAATGGACTACAAGTGTGGTGATGCTCTACTGAGAACTATAAAGCCCTCTGCAGCGGCAGATGGGAACTGTAAATTTTTCATTCACAGATTCTGTCACATACCTGGTGGGGATTGAGCTGAAGAGGGAGCTTCTCTTGCACCTCTTTTTCCAACACCCTCGGTAGTGGTGACAGGAGATGTGAGAACACAGAGTAGCACAAGGGCAGATATTACAATCAGCACAAGCTGTTAGATGACCGTGGACCACTGGATGAGGACCAGAGGTTAAGAACACATTAGCACCCGATTAGTGGAATAAAGCCAGGACATGACCTGGTGGTTGTCAACTGCCAGGTGATAAAGTAAGGTAGGGACAGCATCAGGATAAAAGCCAAGCTCATCAACAGTCACACTGCAAGGTACAGAAGCATAAGGCAGAGTCAGGATACAACTAGAGTTCAATTCACAGGCAGACTAAAAGGTACATAATCAGAAAGCATAATGTAACACAGTCCAAAACACAGGCCAAGGTCACAACACTAAGACAGGAATCCAAAGGCAGGTCAAAGGCAATTCAAGTTGGCAATTCAAGAAGGCAAACATAGCAGGTCAGGTCACAGATAAATCAGGGACTAGTTGAAGATCACTCACCAATCTGTCCATGTCACATTTCAACTTAAATAGGTCGTTTGGTGCCAATACCAATGCCGAGAGTGCACACACATCGAAGTGAGTTTGGGTCGGTTAAAATTGGATAGCACAGGAATGTGGCATGCATTCCCATGCAATTCCTGTGCATTCTTGTGCGGTGTGCTTTGACAGCCTGTTTATTTGAATGGGCTGCAACATGCACCTGACTGCGGGAAAAGTTGTGCTTGCACATTTTTTAAAAATGCATTACACTAAACCACATGGTAATGCAGTACCATGTGATTTGGTGCCCGTAATAGTACCACGTTTCTAGTCTGAATTTTGGGTGCCATTAATAATGCATTTGCACCTGCATGCAGATTGATAGGGCAGTACGATCACCTGCGGTGCAGGAAATGAGCATGAAAGTCACCCTGGCCGCACCACGTTGTGGTGTGAACCAGTTCTACGAATTCAGAAACATGCGCTTGCGCAAGCACACACTGGACCTTTCTTACTGATTCCTACAAGGAACCATGAAGAAACACATTGCATGGGCATGGTCAACTTTTGTCACTATCAGGAAGTTGGTCTGGAGCAATGATGTGCAGCTAATACTTGAGTGATTTACTGTAGACAGGAAGTGGCTGAAAAAGGTCGTCTCAGATCTGTTATACTGAAATGCAAAAACTCGCTAAAAATAGTATGAAAGCAGTACTTTAAAAAAAAACAAAACATGTAAATTGTTTGATACACCAAGGTCTAAATTTACTTCACAGGTCCTATTGTTTGCCAAGAAAACATTCCCCTCACCTTTTATTTTTTCCTTCCCTGCACCCTACCTGAAACATTGAGACTGTCCACTGCATATTCATGCTAAAGACCATAAGGTTTCAAAAATCCCAGGAAATCAACAGTTTTCTAAGATGTTGTAGCCACCATACCTGGTATTAAACTGTCAGAGTGGCCTATCACAAGTAAAAATGAAAGCAATCTTGACTCCAAATATTAGCTTTTTCAAACCCGGTGAAAATTTGATTTTTTTTTTGTTTGGCTTTGCTGGTTTATGGCAAAAAAAATCAGTTCAATACAGGGGCAGACTGACAACTCATGGGGCCCCAGGGCAATAGGGGATCATGGGGCCCCTGTGTCCTTTCCCAAACTCAAAAAAGCCTATGAAAAAGGTACCAGGGGCATCTCATGGGGCCCCCTACTGACCCCGGGCCCTCGGGCAGTGCCCGAGTTTCCAAATGGTCAGTCCGCCCCTGGTTCAATAACTTTGACTTTATAAAACCCTTTGCAGTTACATTTAACATGTATCCACTGTGATAATGTGTGAAGCTGCAGCCTCTAGACAATGAGGCACTACGCCACCTCCAGTTTATGTGTGAAAAAGCTGGTGATCTAGATGCGGCATTGATTAAGAGGGATTTTATAGTTTTAGGGATTTGGGCCATAATGATTGTACTTAGAATGATTGGACTTTTTAACTTCTACAAGAATGTTTCTCTATCCATAATGGTGCAGTGGAGACCTGTGCTACTAGTTTTACCTATCTATATATGGAGTTTCAATACTATCTAGAGGACCTGTCACCTTTCATATCACTAACACCGCTGGGAGTGGCAATACTTCCTATTTCTACCACAAAAGGAGGTTACATTTTTTACGACCCAGGGCTGTGACATAATTCCCATGGTCACACACTGCTTATATTAAAAAGGAGTGTATCTGGAGTCTGTAGTAAGCTTATGAACAACAAATACATTTGAGAATAAAATGATTCTACTGATGCTTGTTATTTTGCAAGGTATATTTTGCTAAAAATTGCCTCATAATTTTATAAAGTACATTTTGATAGCACTACCCAATATATTGCAATCAAGACCATTAGGTAACATTATAAACCACTGTAATATTTTAATGTGATCAATAAAATAGCCTTTTATTGCATATTCAGTTTTTATACGGCTAGTGTTGGCATTTTATAGGTCATCATTTACAGTATCTGAATAGATTAGTTCTGTTTTACTTTCTATTTGTTCATATTATATTTTAGGTACTAATAAACCAGCTATAGACATACAATATTAGACTTATTTTTTTATTAACACTTATTTCAAACAACATTTTTCATATGATTTGCAGCACAAAATAAAATTTCCCCTTAAAATGTTCATCAGCATAAGCCACTCTAAATGATCACATGACTTTTTCCACAGCAGGAGAAAGACAGACTGAAGTCATCTTGTAGTTGTGTATGAACAGTCACACACAGCAGCCACAATCACAGATCAATGGTCCATGTGACAGCCAACTTTCTCTGTTGGTATAGCAGATGATCACTGTCAACAAATGCGCCATTGGGGAATGTGTCCTGACTAATGCCCACAATTCTGAATTGCTTGGGACATGTGTTAATTTGATCAAATGCATGCTGTCCCATACAGAGTTAGTACCACCAGGCCAAGGTTTCTTGGGAAAACAGCTGTAGCTCAGATTTTGAAATGTTTTTCTCCATACCTCTTTCTGCATCACTGGAAGCATCATTGCAGATTGCATATTAGAAAATACATCATTCTCACAGACTTGTTAGATTTTAAGAAGCATTTATATGCCTGATGTTATTAAAGTGAACCTGTCATCCATTTTATCCATTCAAGATATAAGTCCTGCCTAACTTTGAACACCAAAGGATGCCTGCTATGCATCTTTCATGACAAGAAAACCATCCTCTATGTGCCCTTTGGAAATCGTTTTCTCCTAGAAACATTGTTTCTATGGTCTTGACTTTTCTGACGTCTCAGTTAAACCTTGCACAGTGGTAAATGTCATAGACTTTGATGATCTCGAAGGAGTCAAGACGAGTAATATTTTTATAATATGTTTGAGTTGAGCCATGACTATGATCCTTGCAGCAGATCTAAATTCCTTTCTGCGCACAATTTACCTAGGCCTTCCAGATACATCTTGTTTGACTGATATCTTCAAGCTTCTCTAACCACCTGTAACTAATCTAGATCCCATGTTGTCCCATCCACCTCTCAGTACCTCCTGCTTTGTGACGTCTGCTCCCACTCCACCATTTGGGGGCTCCTCCATATCAATATGCATTTCCACCACGAATATCCATATGCATTTCAACCGCTCCCACTTTCAGCTTTTGTCTTTCTCCCTCCACAAGCCTTTATAATTATCACCTCTGCCCCCACTTTACAATATATACACTGTTCTGGGTGTTCTTTATTCCTTATTGTGTCAATCTGCATTCTGTACTGAACATTTTAGACTTTCCACTGCTCAAACCTGCACACTGTTCTGAATGGTCTATATTCTCCGACTCCGACTGTCTAATATGCATAATATTCTTACTGTCTGTACTTGCATTGGTTAGAAGTGCACACTGTGCTGTATGTACTTATTTACATAGTCACTTAGTTGGTCAGGCTCAAAAAAGACACAGGACCATTGAGTTCAATCAATAGAAATACATGAATAAATAAATATAGTGGAAACCCCCATATACAGAACCTTTATATCCACAGTTGATCCAGAGGAACCCCCCCCCCATAAATCATAGTCCAATTTTTTCCAAAAGACCAAATAAATTCCTTCCTGATTGCCTAATTGGATATTCCCTGGTTCAGCAAATAACTTAGCTGAATAATTTTCCATATTTTCACAGCTCTTACTGTAAAAAAGCCTTTCAGTATGTGGAGGTTAAACCTCTTTTCCTATAGATGCAAAGGGTTCCCTCTAGTCCTTTGTGATTGCCTTAAAGTGAATACATTTACACCCAATTCTCTATATGAACTGTTTATGTATTTATACATGGTGATCATATCCCCACTTAGGCTGGCCATAGATGGTTTAAATTTTGGCTGGTTCAGCAGGGACCGGCCGAGATTCGATCAATCTATGGGCAGGCTGATTATGCCCAAATGTATCCATTGATTGGCTTGGGTACAACCAGACTGTCAAATTTTTTACATGCAGTTAATTATGGGTGCTACAGCTGCTAGCAGGATGGCTCCCAGCTGGCAGAACACAATAGCTCCATGGGAGGGATTCCCCCATCAACACTGAATGTGTTGATGATGAATCAAGTGATTTACTTTCCTATCACCCTTGGTGGAAGGAAAGAAAACTGAATCATCAATGGCTCGCATTAGACACTTCTTTAGATGTGATGGCTTCATTCATTTTATTTAGGCTTTCTGTCTTCTCTTTTTATTGGTGATCCAGCCAGTAAATCTGTTGTTTTTGAACAATCTCTTCAGCAGAATTTATAAGCTACAGAGATGAGACAAACCATTTAACTCTGACAGGGGTGCTTACAAGGATTAGCCTTTATTTATTTATTCATGTAAAGTCTTTATCCCAAAGGGAAAAAAAACTGCTATGTCTTCCTATAATGTACTAGCCACAGTTTGCCTTCAATATGTTAGTGTATTTAAATCTGCTAGTACATGTAAAACTCTCCTCCCCCAGACTAACAATGCTGCTGTCCAAAGGTGCTGCCACTGCTCATTCATCCACAGTGGGGTCACTATAATACAGGAGGTGTGTTAATGGCCAGATCACAAGGAACCAGAGGGAAAAAAACCTAATAAAAGAAAACGAATGCAGCCACCACATCTAATGATTGGTGAGCTGCGATATATTACATTTTTAGTTTTAGGTTTAATACCGATTCGATTTTACTTACAGATAAGTAATCTGTGGGGAAAGCCCAAGTATACTATTTTCTCACTTTCTCATACTTTCCAGTGCTCCAATTAGCACATTGGGCTGTTTGATTTGTCTGGCACTTTGTATCACACAGTATATTGTGCTGTACATTTGATAAATCTAACATTTCAGCGTAAGCACTGTACTGTATAATGTAGTCTCCCAATTGCACCAAACTGCTTATTGCTGCACTGCGATCCAGACTTTTCACTGTTAAACATGCAGATTATTCTCTCCTAGAGGTAGGGGTCTTATCTCAGATTTGTACCGCCTTTTTTGACAACTATCTTTCCTTCACCCCCTTTATATAGACAGAAATGGGAAGCTGATATTGGTGTCACCTTCTCTGTAGAGGACTGGGACTCCATGGTAGATAACATACGTAAAAGCTCTAGATCTCTTTCTGTCCGTGAGACGGCCTGTAAAGTATTAACCCATTGGTATTATACCCCCTCTAGACTACACATCATGTTTTCAGAGACATCCCACCTTTTCTTCCAGGTTTGTGGCCTAGCTGGCACCCTTGTACATACATTGTGGACCTTTCCAGGCCTTTCATAGATATGGTGTAAGATCTCTGTAGTGTCCTCTGCGGTGGCTGATGCCCCGGTGCATTTGTCTATGCAGACTTGCCTACTGGGAGTCCAGATATCGGGAATACGGAGTGAGGCTATAAGGCTGATTCACATCATCTGTGTCTCGGCCCTATGGACCATTGCCCTTCATTGGAAGTCGCCCACGGTACTGTTGACCTCAGTTTTATGAAGAGTCGATGCGGTGATGTTCATTTAACTTATACATTATTGGATAGAATGCACTTATTTTACAAAAATATGATATATTAGGAAAACTCATAGACATTTACTGTCTGATCAATGAATATTCATGATTAAACTGATGGTGTCTTTCTGTTGGTGGCCTTATTGCTCTGCCTACCATCCTGCCTACCTTGCTCATGTACCTTAACTTTTATGTTCTACATAACTGTACCTTATTGGAATGAATATTACAGATGTGCCTTTTTTTCTATTGTATGTTATACCTTATGCTTTTAACCTGTTTTTGCAGCATATTTCTTAATAAATAAAAATGTTTGTTAACAAAAAAAAAAGATGCATATTATTCTGAACATCCTAAACGTCCTATTGCTACCATATTCAGTCTGTGCTATATGTAGGGTTACCACCTCATCCATTTAAACCTGAACACATATTAATTACACAGGTTCTGAGGCTAATTTAATGCAGATAAGGCACTAAGTGAGTTTAATTACCACCTTAATCAGCCGCAGAACCTGGGGAATTAATATGTGTTTGGGGTTGAAGGGATGAGGTGGCAACCCTAGCTATATGTTCTATTCCCCAAACTGCTCCTATGTGTGTGCTATGCTTGTACATTCTTTAGAGATCACTTTTCCTGTCTTCACGTTGTGCTTGTACAGTATGTCTTGTACTCTGACCTTCTTGAATCTGCACACTGTAATGTACCTTTAATATGTCTCACCACTCTGCATTCTGTGCTGTTCACTGTGTATTCCCCACTGCTTCAATCTACACATTGTGGTGTACGTTTTGTTTTTCAAACCAGCTCACTTTACTTATTGCTTCCTGTAGAGTATCCTCTGCTTTCTCCACTGTTACATGCATTCACAACCAATTGGTAATACTGCAATACTAAAATCTTCATTTGCTTTTACCTCCTGCTCAAACCAATGGGGAAGGCATTAATTTTCCTCAATATGCGGGGGTGAATGGATGGGAAAAGCTGGCAACTACAGGTAAATCTGGAAGGCAAATATGCCTAGATTGTCATGCTCGTAATTAATAAACACACTCCAAATTCTTCACTTGGAGGAACTTGGAATAGATGGGACTGGAATTCAGTACCTACTACGATGCAAAACTGAAATCTTGTTTATCAAATGTAATAAATGGATAACAAATAAATCTTCCTTCACACAACCTGCTGTCAGCATGATTATTTCTCTGACAGTAACTTGGTCTGACAGTTGCATCCTAAAACAGCAATATTCTTATGCATTTATAATCTTATTTTTAGGTTACAGGTTTGGCTTTTGCTTAAGGCAAATTATCTGCAGGTGCACCTTGAAGCAAGATGAGGATGTGAAACAATGCTGCTGAGAAAACATTTTAACCTAGCAGCTAATGGGGTTGAATCAAAAGAATCATATGCAGCAAAAGTGGAAAAAAACACAGCAAAAAGTGCGTTATTTAAATATATTATATAGTTACTGGTTGTTCAGGTTTCTTATCTCTGCTTATTGTTTAGCTGTATCTTTGAAACCCTTCCACCCTAGGTCTCACTGAAAATATCAGTGACAAAATTGGGGCAAATGTACAATCTCCCGGAGCTAATCCCCTTTTTAACATTGGCATCATGGTGAGGACAAATCCAAGATCTTATTGATGATTTCCTCATTGCTTACTATGCCAGTGTGCTGTTTATTAAAAGTGAGGGTACAGCTCTCATTTGCATTCATTCTCTACTACTGCCTAGGGAAAGGTTATAACTTCCCCAAATGTTCGGAGTAAATGGCTGGAAAATTACTTTAGCTTCTGGCACATCTAGGCTGGCAATGATCTTCTATATCTGGCAAGTGCAGCGAACAACTATGGTGGCAGTAGGCCTTGATTAAGGGCAAATGATGCTCTGACCAAAAAAGGTGACATTCTCACCCCCCTATTGCTTAAAGCGGAGTTCCAGCTGAGAAAATTAAAAAAAAGTCAGCAGCTTCAAAAACTGTAGCTGCTGACTTTTAAAATACAGCCACTTACCAGACCCTCGGTCCAACGGTGTCCTCACCACCAGGGGCGGACTGACTATTTGGAAACTCGGGCACTGCCCGAGGGCCCGGGGTCAGTAGGGGGCCCCATGAGATGCCCCTGGTACCTTTTTTCATAGGCTTTTATGAGTTTGGCCATGGGCACAGGGGCCCCATGATCCTCTATTGCCTGGGGGCCCCATGAGTTGTCAGTCTGCCCCTGCTTACCACCGTTGGTTTCACTGGCCGGCTTCTCTTCCTGACGCTGGCATCTTTAGTGTGGGCATCCGGCTATGACAGCTTCGGCTTCACAGCTGGGTGCCCACTGCACATGCATGAGAAGCGATGCGCTTTGTGCATTGCCCTGGAATCTTCTGGGACCTGTCACATGTCCCAGAAGACTACGGGGAGGGAGGACAACTTCCGATTGCATAGGCTTTTTTGGGTTTGGGCAAGGACACAGGGGCCCCATGATCCCCTATTGCCCAGGGGCCCCATGAGTTGTCAGTCCGCCCCTGTCCATGTCTGGATTGTTCAGCCTCCTCTAAATCCAACCTGGCTGTCAGGTCTCCCCTCTTTAAATATGCAGCACTGTCATCTCTGGCATTAGCGTGAGATTGCACAGTAGGTTTGAATTATGAATATTCATATCTTTTCCTAGCCACAAACAAAGAGTTTCCTGTGCCATTGGTGCATTATGGGAAATGGTATAAATATATGGGGCTGGCTGATGCAAGCTCTCCCCCCCCCCAGACTTTGGCTTGGGGAGCATGCATTGGCTGGAGCTGCTTCTTTAGGCTTGTCTATCTGAAGGGCCCTGGATGTGATTAGGCCTGTATCTGAGGCCTGTGACTGTTCCTTTCTGGATACAGAATAGAGTCCCAGAGGAGGATCTTACTGGAGGGGTCTGCAAGGTTTCTACACTAGAACCTTGTGAGTAAAAGCTGGTTGACTCTCCTAGAGAAAAAGGATGGTGTTGCTACTGGTGATGTCTGGTAAAGAGTTTTAACACAGAAGTGTTCAACTTAAAAGCTCTTTTCCTGTGCAGTGACAAGGGAAGTGATGGAGTTCTGCTAATCATGAGCATCTGCACCCTAATCCTCTTTCCCATGGACTATGAGAAATATAATGTCCCATTGTGCCTAAGTGACCTACTCCTGGGGTGAAATGTCAGCCCACCCTGTCTCTGAGGGTTACCACCATGCCTCTGGGGGTCAGGTGGGGTGCTACATAAAAAACATAACAGAGGCTGTGGCAGTTAGATCTCGGGCGGAAGGGAGGGGTGGGATTGGTTAGCGCAGGTCAAAGAGCAAACAAGATAAGCATACATTGTTTTAAAGTACACTTACCCTTTAAGGGCATGATATCTAGGGAACAAAAACTTTGTGGTGCCCCTTCCCTTAGTGCCCTAAACATGTAATTTTATTTTTCTTAAAGGTCAATCCAGCCTTGGGTGGCAGGGCACTTTAAATTTAGTGACAGCTGTCCTATTATTTGCATTCTGTTTGCCTGTATATTAAAGAATTAAGCTAGCAACAGAACTACAAAATTCATACATTCCAGTTTGTTATGAGTGCTTTAGTTGACTCAGTTATGCAAAAATTTTCAGCTAGGTCCCTCATGCCTTCTGTGCCTTAAGCTTGCTATATTTTGTAACATAATGCAGGTGGTTATGTTGCCCCCTTCCTGCCAAACATCCTTCAATTGGAAGATTGAAGGGCCTGGATGAAAACTGTTGGCCAAGCATTGGCTGCATCCAATAAAATTGAGCTGCTGTTCCACCGGTATTTTAACAGCAGCCAACAGCAGTGGTCAGAATACAGTAGCTCAGAGGAATTCATCCATCTGTGCAATTAGCGTGGATTTAGGAATCTGTTAGATGTTTTTGAATCTGTAGGCTGAACAAGAAATATTTGATGGTGTATGGCTAGCTTTACTATTGGTCAGAGATGCAGCCCCTCACATGGTGCATGTCAGAGATCTGACTTTAGAAAGTAAAGCCTTTATTTGTGCAATTCAGCGCCTTGGGTTCTGGGGCAGGCAAATATGCACTCCAGCTGCCCATAACCATTGACCTTTCAGTAACTTTATATGCCTGCATGAATAAATTCCTGACATGTCACAATATAAAGCAACAGTAAAATTGTTTTCGATAAGTCCATTTTATCTTCAAAAGCAGTCTTTCAGCTCCAGACATGTAATTTTGCCTAGGATGAGAAAAAGCCATCAGCCTGCTTCGGGCAAGATTAAATATTTCCCATGTCTCTCCCCTGGTGATTGGACTGAAACATTGCAAACTTGTAGCAAGTCATAAGGTGAAAGTCAGCATCAGAGGGCTGATCTATATCAGACATTTGTGAACAAAGCCAAGAACTACACAGATACTGGGATTTACATGATTGTGTCATGTCTGTGTTAACACTTGAGTCAAGGAAGCAGAAGATGACTTTGGATGATACATAAAAAAGATGGCTCCTTCCTTTTGGAGACAAAATCAGAAAAATCATTGTTGGAGCAGTACTGTGATCCATGTGAGAGGTAATAAATACATAGAAGTATTACCTGCATGCACTTATACAATAAAATACACTATATTATCAAATGTATTGGGACACCTGCCTTTACACACACATGAACTTTAATGGCATCTCATTCTTAGTCCGTTGGGTTCAATATTAAATTGGCCAACCCTTTTCAGCTCTAACAGCTTCAGCTCTTCTGGGAAAGCTGTCCACAAGGTTTAGGAGTGTGTCTATGGGAATGTTTGACCATTCTTCCAGAAGTGCATTTATGAGGTCAGGCACTGATGTCAGACGAGAAGGCCTGGCTCGCAGTCTCCACTCTAATTCATTCCAAGGGTGTTCTGTCTGGTTGAGGTCAGGACTCTGTACGAGACAGTCAAGTTCCTCCACCCCAAACTCGCTCATCCATGTCTTTATGGACCTTGCTTTGTGCACTGATATGCAATCATGTTGGAACAGGAAGGGGCCATCCCCTAACTGTTCCCACAAAGTTAGGAGCATAAAATTGTCCAAAATGTCTTGGTATTCTGACGCCTTAAGAGTTACCTTCACTGGAACTAAGGTCCAAGACCAACCCCTGAAAACCAACCTCACACCATAATCTCCCCTCCACCAAACTTTACACTTGGCACAATGCAGTCAGGCAAGTACCATTCTCCTGGAAACTGCCAAACCCAGACACCTCCATCAGATTTCCAGACAGAGAAGCGTGATTCATCACTTTAGAAAACACATCTTCACTGATCTAGAGTCCAGTGGTGGTGTGCTTTACATTGCCATGGAAACCCATTCCATGAAGCTCTTGGCGCACTGTTGTTGTGCTAATCTGAAGGCCACATGAAGTTTGGAGGTCTTTAGCTATTTACTCTGCAGACAGTTGGCGACCTCTGTGCACCATGTTCTTCAAGGGAAAAACAGGCTGAAGAGAGCCCAAAAGGATGCTACTATGCAGATCAAGTGGCTTAAAAAAAAGGCTTTATTAAATATCAAAAACATATAAAAACCTTAAAGAGCATAAATGTAACCAATCACCATACAGAATAAAATAAAAAGTCAATGTTGTCTTGTTATCACAGGCAGCTACAGTATACAGCCAACATGCATCCATACCACCACACACAGTCATACCCTATGTAAATATATATTTACCTACTGTAAATAAAAACCAGCGAGGGAGAATTTTGACTTTGGCCTTAATTAAAGAAATGTTCAGAATTCCTTTGAAGGAGCAGAAGAAACATTTGTGCCATACGTCTAAGTCCAATTCATCTGCAAGGTCCTGTTCCCATCTCAACATATACAGTTGTGTTCAAAATAATAGCAGTGTGTTGAAAAAAGTGAATAAAGCTCAAAATCCTTCTAATAGCCTTTATTTCCATACACACAAATGCATTGGGAACTCTACACATTCTATTCCAAATCAAAACATGAAGAAAAATATATCAAATTTGTGGTGTTCCTCTAAAAAAATTGAAGAAAAGTGAATATTAGACTGTTCAAAAAAAATAGCAGTGTTTGTATTCTTCTTTACAAACTCAAACATTCACTATATAAACTGAAAAATGTTTGAAGATTTTGCTTTCCTTTGAATCACTTAATTAATATTTAGTTGTATAAGCACTGTTTCTGAGAACTGCTGTACATCTGTGTAGCATGGAGTCAACCAACTTCTGCCACCTGTGAACAGGTATTCCAGCCCAGGATGATTGGACTACATTCCACAGTTCTTCTCTATTTCTTGGTTTTGCCTCAGAAACTGCATTTTTGATGTCACCCCACAAGTTTTCTATTGGATTAAGATCGGGGGATTGGGCTGGCCACTCCATAACGTCAATCTTGTTGGTCTGGAACCAAGATGTTGCACGTTTACTGGTGTGTTTGGGGTCGTTGTCTTGTTGGAACACCCATTTCAAGGGCATTTCCTCTTCAGCATAAGGCAGCATGACCTCTTCAAGTATTCTGATGCATTCAAACTGATTGATGATCCCTGGTATGCGATAAATAGGCCCAACACCGTAGTATGAGAAACATCCCCATAGCATGATGCTTGCGCAACCATGCTTCACTGTTTTCACAGTGTACTGTGGCTTGAATTCAGTGTTTGGGGGTCGTCTGACAAACTGTCTCCGGCCACTAGACCCAAAAAGAACAATCTTACTTTCATCAGTCCACAAAATTTTGCGCCATTTCTCTTTAGGCCAGTCAATGTGCTCTTTTGCAAATTGTACCTCTTCAGCACATGTCTTTTTTTCAACAGTGGGACTTTGCGGGGGCTTCTTGCAGATAGCTTGGCTTCACATAGGTGTCTTCTAATTGTAACAGTACTCACAGGTAACTTTAGACCTTCTTTGGTCTTCCTGGAGCTGATTGTTGGCTGAGTCCTTGCCATTTTGGCTATTCTTCTATCCATTCGAATGGTAGTTTTTCGCTTTCTTCCACGTCTTTCAGGTTTTAGTTGCCATTTTAAAGCATTTGCGATCATTTTAGTTGAGCAGCCTATCATTTTCTGCACTTCTTTATATGTTTTCCCCTCTCCAATCAACTTTTTAATCAAGGTACGCTGTTCTTCTGAACAATGTCTGGAACGACCCATTTTTCTCAGAATTTCAGAGAGAAATGCACTGTAACCAGCAGGTACAACATTTGCTGCCTTCCTTCCTTAAATAAGGGCAATAATTGCCACCTATTTTTCAAAGAATGAATGACCTCACTAATAGAACTCCACACTGCTATTATTTTGAACATGCCCCTTTCAATTAGTGATTCAATTACACAGAATCAGCAGCATGCATGTCATGACTGTTGGGTCTGTTGGCTTTCTATTACTCTACAACACCTGCTAGTAAATTATTTGGCATGCAGAAATATAATTTCTACCAAAAACAGTGATTGATCAGGTTAGTGATGTCTGACTGCTATTATTTTGAACACAACTGTATTTAGGTTTCTTTGCATCGGCTAAAGATGTGTAAATCATGGAAATACCTCCTCTCTGATCCATGATCTGTCTACATCACTGCTCATAGTCCATGGACCTTGGGGGTTCTGATTTGTTGTCCATATGGAATGCAAAAAATTTTAAATTTGGGAAAATCTATACCTCTTTGATTAAAGCACCTCCAGTTTACTCACACAAAAGGCCAATGTAAGAGGCCCAGCAGAGGTAAAGAAATTACCAATCCTAAATAGTCCTTTGTTTAACCACCATTGGAAAGCTTTAATATCTAGACTTTGGGGAAATCAGGGGTTATAAAATAGATAAATAAGGGTTGACGAGCTGAGGTCAGCGATATCCGTCTATATACTATGACTATGTCACATAAAGCTATCGAGTGAGAAAGCATAGGGGCTAAGACCAGTGGTCTACTTTTAGGTACACTCCAAAGCAAAAAATGTATAGTGTGTCAGGGGACAGAGTGGAGTTCCATATGAACCCAGTCCAGTTTGGAGCCCTGCGCATAGAAGATCGAAATTTGTGCTAGTTGCCCTCATTGGTAATACCAAAGAAGGTTTGAGAGACCGAGCCCCCTTGACAATGGAGCCAAAATAATATGTGCTTGGAAAAAACAATGTCTCTTATTACCCCAAATGAATCAGATAATGTTAAACTGGAAATATTGTAGGTGGGATTTCACAATTGGGATTGGCAACGACTGAAACAGATATAGAATTTGCAGCAAAAGAGTCATTTTTATGGCATTAAAGCGGCCTAACCAGGACAGATCACATTACTTTCTCCTAATTTTTTGTAAATTGGGTATAGTTATTCTAATATAATTGGTCAATGCTGGAAGTCAAATGGATACCCATTTACAGAATGTAGGAAGAGCTCCAAGCAAAAGGAAAGTGTTCCTGTTGACGTTTGACTAACGCCATTGGTGTGGTGACATTTAGGACAACGGATTTGGACATGTTAACCTGTAGATCTTACCAAAATATTGCAGTAATTTAGGAATGTTGTGCTTTGAGATGAGAGGTGAAATCACAAAACGAAGAAGATCATCCGCAAACAAAGCACATTTATGAGTTTGAGGACCACAATGGACTCCATGAATATCTGGATGATTTCTGATTGCTATAGCCAGGGTTTCTATCACTATCACAAAGATTAAAGGTGAGAGGGGACAACCTTGTCAAGTCCCCTTGTGTATTTGGATAGAATCTGAATAGTGACCCTGTTACCGCACTTGGGCGGATGGGTTGGAATAAAGGGCGTGTAAAATTCCCTGGAAATGGGGACCAAAGCCCCATTTGTTGAGGACCAAGAATAAATATGGCCATGCCAATGTATCAACAGCTTTCTGGAGACCAATCGATAAAAAGAAGCCTTCCTGAGGAGCTTCATCATCTCATCGTGGAAGGACTACTGTTTTATACATATAATCTTTTTTATACATAGTTCCGCAAGTCATATGGTCATATAGTAAAACATGTCACTGTTTAAAGAGCAACAGTTTAGGGGGTTTAGTTTAGTTTAGGGGGGATAAGTGTTAGAAATTCTGTATATAGCCCTACACAACAGACAGCGCACAGCCCACATGTGTTTATCTGCTTCTCTGCAAACAGGAAACCTTTTATTCAGAGAAAAGACATAGAGTTTACCATATACCATAGAAGCAGCTACAAACCTATAAACACTGCCATCTACTGGTTGAAGAGTATATCTCTACTGAATACTGATGTAGTCATTGCACAAAATATATGCACACTGTATTACAACAGTAGGAATAAAGGAGAAGTTAGGAAAGGAAGGTCAAGAAACCCTTGCGAGAAGTCTTCAATAAATGGTACTAATATTTGACTTTTGAGCCACATAATTTCCCGAGGAGGTAAGCTGAACCTATATAGCTATCAGGACGCGAGTGTTCTGCGGCATCGCGCCGGGCGGCGCTTGCGCAGAACACCAGTCCTCGCTGGCGGACGAGCATCGGGACCTGGGCGTGCACGGCGGCGGCGTTCGCGCATGCGCACTCGCAATCACGGACACGCGCCTGGCACCAATGACAGCGCAGGGCAGGCTATTTAAACGAGGAACCAGGTATGTCAAATTGCCGTTTGGTCTTACCTGCTCTGTTCCTGATTGTGTTCCTGTGTTATTTCCGTTGCCGATCTCTGCTTGTACCTGACCTGATTCTCCTGATTGACCCCTGGCTTGCCTGACGATTCTTCTGCCTGATCCCTGGTACCGCGCTGCCCGCAAACTGCTGAACCTGGCTTGTGACCTTGATCATTCTCTGCCTGCTCCTCTTGTACCGCGCTGCCCGCACATTACCGACCCGGCCTGCCTGACTGCGCTTACTCACCCTCCGATCCATCCCGCACGGATCACTAGTAGTAAGTCTGCCTGCCTCTTCCCATCAGACTCCATTCCGGAAGACCCCTGCCGGTGCTCTCTACCACAGCCGGACGCTCTCAGGGGTCGCAACCTGGTTCCAGTCTGCACCAAGTCCATCCCCACCATCAGGGGCCCTGGTGAATAGCAGGCTGGGACTTAGACCCCGTGCCCTGGGGAAATCCGTGCTGTGGGCTGCTAGAGACACTGCCAGGCGGTTCGTAACAATAGCTTTATTATAGCACTACTGCCCGGAAGTAAGGATGCATTGGGAGAATAAAGGAATGTCATCTGCCATCTCAAGCTCCTCACACACAGGTAGTTTGCTTCCTGATACATCTTTTCTAATTTGCTCCAACATTTTCTAGCAGCACCATCTTTTGTGGAATAACAGAAGGCAGGCATTAAAATGCAAATTCTGAAACCTATTTATTTATTTAGATAGAAAACCTCCAAAAGTAATTGCATCTACATAAAGTAAATTAGGGGTACCATCATCCAAAATTAGTATTTAAAAAATATTGAAGGGGAATGACCCCAAATTGGAATAAATTGACTATCTCGGTACCCATGAACAACACAATAACATGAAATAACATATTTATTGTTACACATAATATTAAAAATGACATAAATTCATTTTTAAAACCACATCAATTGACAACATGGTACAATGAAATGCAGAAGTCACAAATAATATACATTACCACACTAAAATGATAGAACCTTAGGGGTGATTGTTGCTCCTCTACATATTCTGCAGATATAATCCCCTTCTTCAGGAGGAAAATTCACAGTATGCTCTAAAACAAAACCATAATAGTTAATATAAAACATAGCATAAGTAGAATTTCTAATAGTACACTAAAGTTGGTGAACTAATCGCTTACTAATGCTCACAAAAGACCATACGAGGGAGCCAACATACTTCTCCTACGACGGCCACGGAGGGCAAAATAGCAGGTAACCAAACCGGGCACACTACCCATGCGGATGAAAAATATACCAAAAACATCATAGTATAGGAAAAAAAACAAAAAACATATACTAACCTTACAAAAATACTGTGGTGAGAGGGCCAAGAGGGAATTAGAGGAGATGTATATAGAGACACCTACTTGAGAGTAGAAAATTATTGGCCAATCACAGCCCTGAACCACATTAAGGCCAAGGTTAGAGTATTATTTATTTAGTTATTTATTTATTTCAGGAACTTATATAGCACCATCAAAATACCAAACGCTTTACATATGTATTATACATTCGCATCTGTCCCTGCCCTAAAGGAGCTTAGAATCTATGGTCCCTAACTCATATTCATACATACACATACTAGAACAAATTTAGACAGGAGCCAATTAACCTACCTGCTTGTCTTTGAAGTCTTTTGAAATGAGAAGAATATTTTATTCACACTAAAAATGCAGGGGTGTTTAGAGGTAAAAAAAAACATCACTTGTACATTTAAGAGAGGAGAGTTTTGGCAGAAAAAAAAGCCTAATGTGCCTAAATGTGGGTAAATGCATGTAAATGCATCTAAGCCCTGGTTCATACTGAGTCCGCCATTGAAATTGTACTACTGCACGTGAAGTAGTATGATTTTAAAACCGCAGGTCAGTGCGAATTCAGGTGTGACGGGCCTGACATCTGTGTGACTTCCTGCACAGATGTCTATGCATTCGCACCTGAAATCGCAGATAATAGTGTAGGAGCTTTTTTTTCAATGGTTCAATTGTCAACAATAAGGTGGTAAATGCATGTAAATACATCTAAGCCCTGGTTCATACTGAGTCTGACTTTGAAATTGTGCTACTTCACGTGAAGTAGTATGATTTCAAAGCCACAGGTCAGTGTGAATTCAGGTGCGATGTGCCTGACATCTGTGCGACTTCTTGCACAGATGTCTATGCAAGTCGCACCTGAAATTGCAGAAAATAGTGTAGGAACTTTTTTTTCAACGGTTCAATTGCTAACAATAGGGTGCAACTTGTGATTTGGAACTGTCAAATCATATGATAAGTCACACCAGTGTGAACCAGGGCTAAACGTGAATTAATGCTAGGTGCATTTAACGTTTGAGCGTTTTTTTTTTTTCATTTCAAGGGCCCGAATAAATCAATTAATTCTGGCCAACAAAATGAATACACGCTCAAGCACTAGACGCGCCTAAACACGTTTGAAAAAAATGTGGATTAGGCACATTTTTGTACCTGCTGTTTTCCTGCCAGGAGAAAAGCGTTTAGAAGGGCCTTAGTGTGCCGGAAGCCTTATACACCAATCTGAATTGCGTGCCTGCCAAGATAGAAGCACCGGTACCCAGCTCAGGAATGCACTGAAAAATTTCCACAGTGTTAATATTTTGTAAGCAATAGTGCTCCATTTTAATATGGGATGATGACAGCTCACAATGTACGTATGGTCTGTACACTCCTATATGTTAATGATTAAGGCAGCCTAATTTACTGACTCTAGCAAAAACAGCTATGCTTCAATTCGCAAGGAGAATTCATACAGAAAAAAGACTAAGTTTCTATAAAGATATATCCTCTTAGATTGTAAGCTCTATCGAGCAGGGCCCTCTGTTTCCTCTTGTACCAAATTGTATTGTAACTGTAATGTCTACCTTCATTTTGTAAAGCGCTGCGCAAACTGTTGGCGCTATTAAAATCCTGAGTAATAAAAATAATAGTAATAATAATAATACAGTGCAGTGTTCCATAACATGAATGGGTTAAACCTGCACCAAGTCTCCCGATACATATTTTTGGCTACAGGACATCTCACGTCTGTTCCCAGCTGGCACCTCGCCTCAGTGCTTCTTTAATTAAGAGTAATGTCTGGTCAGCTCCCAGTAATGAGATGTCCTCTCTGTGACTGTGACAGACACTAGGGTTTATAGAGCCTGACACAAGGAAAGTCTATGGCCCCTTCTCCTGGGACCTTCATTTTAGAAGTTCTGAGCGCCAACTGTACTTACCCGTCCTATGGGCAATGAACTCACGTGACAACCCCTGTGCACAATCAGGTTGCATCTAGAATATGTATTATATTTGTCTTCTTGTTCTGGCCAATGTAAAGGATTAGCATATATTTTTAACTGAGCATATACTGCTACAGGCATTCCGTTCTCTTAGAAACTGATTTGTTTTGACATCCACAGGTGTCTGAGGAACCCAGAGACATACACCATAGTAGACATTATTGTA
This sequence comes from Staurois parvus, assembly GCF_062004578.1. Classification (NCBI taxonomy): domain Eukaryota; kingdom Metazoa; phylum Chordata; class Amphibia; order Anura; family Ranidae; genus Staurois; species Staurois parvus. Next base: position 6,092,756 of record NW_028317941.1, read on the forward strand.
TGTGAATAGGTGAATATACATGAATATTTATGAGACAACTCATATACATAGCAAACTCAAGCAAAATGTTATATATATATATATATATATATATAATATATATATATGCACGAGACAGTGTTAGGAAAAGCTTTAATCCGGAATCACTTTTATTTTACATCAGTGTAGTTATTTCTGAGATTACTGAGAAGCCATCGGTGCTGTGTAAGTGTGCACAGAGCCCTGCTTTGGATATGACTGCACTCTGCTTTAAGGGCATATACATAAAAAAATGTTGGGGGGTGTTTAAAACCACTTGGGTGTAGCTGTAGCTTTAAAGAGAATCAGTCATGTTAGGGTTTATACCAGAATTTTGCTTGTTTCATAAGTCTCTTTATTAACAAAAACAATGCAAGCAACAGATAGAGAGCATTGTCAATGTAGTGCTGAAGGCCATCAAATAAATGAAAATAAAAGAATATCATACAGACAATGCAACAGAAGCTTGTGGTCTCCATCATTTACAAACAAGAGATAGACATGGCATCTACAAAAACAAAGAAGCCAAAACATTTTCCAAATAAGTAAGTAAAGAGGGGATCCGGCCAGTATTATACTAATACTTTAATACACAGTCTCTAAATAATAATATTATCAATATACAGGATTTGTATAGAGCCAACAGTTTGCGCAGCACTTACAATAAAGGGAGACATTACAATTACAATACAGTTCAGTACAGAAGGAATAGGAGGGCCCTGCTCATGGAGCTTACTTTCTAAAGAGAAGGGGAGGTGGTACAAAAGGTGATAGCTGAGGGGGATGATCTGCTGGAAGTGACTCAAGTACAGTTCTTAGGCAGAGGTGGGGTAGGCTTCCCTGAATAAATGAGCTTTCAAAGATTGCCTAAGGGCAGAGGGGGTGGGGGCTGTCCAGACATACAGCGGTAGGGAGTTCCAGAGGATGGGAGAAGCTGTGGAGAAGTCCTGGAGGCGAGTGTGGGAGGAGGTGGCGAGGGAGCTAGAGAGCAAGATGTCTTGGGAGGAGCAGAGCGGGCGATTTGGACGATAACTACGGATGAGGTTGGTTAGCTAGGGGCAGTGTTGTGGATGGCTTTGTATGCTGTGGTTAGTATTTTGAATTTTATACATTGAGTTAGTGAAAGCCAATGCAGGGATTGGCAGAGAGGGGCAGCAGTCACTGATCGGATGGTAAAGTGTATGAGTCTAGCAGCAGCAATCATAATAGACTGAAGGGGGGATAGCCTGTGTAACGGTAGTCCAGTGAGGAGGGAGTTGCAGTAATCAAGTTGGGATATAACAAGGCATGGATAATTTGTTTTGTGGTGTCATTGGTCAGAAAAGGGCGGATTTTGGAAATGTTGCGGAGGTTGAGGTGGCAGGATTTAGCCAGTGACTAGATGTGGGACCCGAAGGAGAGGTCAGAGTCTAGGATTACACCTAGCATCCTGACATGAGGGGAAGGACCAATGGTTGTGCTGTTGATCTTAATGGTAAAGTCATGAGTGGGGAATGGGCGAGGAGGAAATATTACAATAATATAATTATGCAAGCTTTTGCTTCTCTGTATATACCCCATACAGTGGCATAGTACACAAATATACCTTCATTACTGTTCCACAAGCTATAGTCTCACAGACGCACATAAACCTCAGGACAAATTTTACAAAATTAAAATTATTAAACTTATTACATGTGTTTTCTGCCCAGAATGTAGATATCAAGCCAAGAAGAACTTCCTTTGGGCTAATTAGAGACAAGCAACTGTTAAGAGAATGAACACTTTGCTCAGCAGTTGTCAGAAATTTAAAATGTATAACATATAGAAGGCAGGAGTTAGGAGCGTGTAAAGTACAGCACATCTTGCAAAGTGCACTGCCTATCCCGCCAGCTAACAACTGCTTGCAATGCATAGAGAAGCAAGGAGACCAAATGACAACATCACTGGGTCTAAAATAAGGTATGCAATGAAAATGGAAAACATTTATTTTAAAACTGCATTAACATCTTGAAGACAGGGGGAACAGAGGGATCAGGGAAGGAAAAATATAAGCAGATTAAGGCGGAAATTTACCTATCACAGTTTAATAACAATTATTGTTCTATTGAAACCAGATTATTCTCTGCACAAACCAATTTAGGAAATAGAAAAAATAGATGACACCAGTGTGTTGCAGCTTGCAATATTACATGTATTACCACATACAAAGAGATAAATTCAAAGAAAGAAAGAGTGCAGCAAAATCCACGTGATGACACTGTGCATATCACTACCATTATAATAATATATATTTGTATAGCACACTCCTTTGTGTCACCTAACAGGCATCTAAAGCAATAACCAAATATATATAGTGACAAAGAAATAAACCATATCCTTTGATGTAATTATTTTATGAATTTTTTTATATACAGTGACATAATTTGAAAGAAAAATCAAAGAATATTGTTTATTTATATTTATGTATTTGTGTGTACCTCTCATTAGTCTCAAAAACTATTATCACTTTCTGTAATTAAAATGTGTGCATTTCCAGCCTTGATTTTATGTCTGGCTCAGTTAGAGAGGAAGGCTGACAGAAGCTTTACAGTGCTGAAGCTCATAGAGCTGCTGGTAGAAAGGAGAGAATATTGGGGAGTTAAGATAAGACACTATCCTTGTAAGTTTAATCCTTTTTTGTATGCCTGGCAGAAGAGTTTGTTTATCACCTCTCCTACTTTTTTATTCTTCCTCTGTACACAGTCTGAGTTCCCTCAGCACAGTCTGTGTTATTCCTATTTTCTCCCTCCTCCTCTGCAGCAGTAAATCTTTAGGCTATCAGCAGATTGGCCTCTAGTGACTCACTGATCAGCACAGTGCTGAGAATACAGGATACCTGAGACTTTGCAGAGCAGGGTGAGTCAGTGCCTTACTGGATTTTCAACAGTATTAGGACTTATTTTTAATGTATTGCAAACCTGCAAAAAGGGCCAAAATGAAGCGATCTATCAGGAAATAATTTTCTGACAAAAGTTCCACTTTAACCACCTCCCGCCCACCATATAGTAATATGACGGACACAAGGTGGTTCTCTCATCTCGTGATGTCTTCCCATTCTCACCGCTCATGCGCAGCTCAGGGAGCACGCAGCGCGGTGATCGGCAGTGTGCTGTGTCCCTCGGACACAGCGGATCACCGATCACGGAAATAGCCGAAAACGTCGGCTCGGTCATGTGATCAGCTGTGTCCAATCACAGCTGATCACATGTAAACAGGGAATGCCGGTTATCGGCATTTCTCTCCTGTTGAGCTGTCACGCTGACAGCTTGTGAGGAAAGGAGAGCCGGTAATCGGCTTTCCACGGAGGGGACATGTACACTGATCATTAGGGCACTGATGATCAGTGTGCCCTGATGATCAGTGTAGCCCCAGCAGTGCCACCTGTCAGTGTCAAACAGTGCCTTGTGCCATTGCTAATCAGTGCCCATCACTGCAGCCTCATTAGGGCATATCAGTGAAGGAGAAAAATTACTTATTTACAAAATTTTATAACAAAAACTAAGAAAAAACTTTTTTTTTCAAACTTTTCTGTGTTTTTTGGTTTGTTTAAGAAAAAATAAAAAACTCAGAGGTGATTAAATACCACCAAAATAAAGCTCTATCTGTCACAAAAAAATGATAAAACTTTCATATGGGTACAATGTTGCATGACCGCACAATTGTCATTTAAAGTGCGACAGCGCTGAAAGCTGGAAATTGGCCTGGGCAGGAAGGGGGTATAAGTGCCCTGTAGGCTAGCGGTTAAACACAAGCTTCAAAGAACTGAAGTTGTCTATATAGCATATGTTGTAGGAAATATGGGTTAGAGCAAGTGCTTAACTTTTCTTCACTTTTTATATTTATGTTCTTGGATTTAGAAACAACTTAAAAACTGACCAAAGGTTGCATTAGGAAAGTATGAGGGCCCATTGACAAAACCAGAAAGGTATTAACTTGTAGCTCACTAATTCTTAGATATGGTGGCTACATTAGTTTTTCAATGCACTGCAATGGATGAAAAAACACGCATTACCCTGTTTTTAAGCGGAACTAAACTGTATCTGAGCACCAAAAACTGAAAAGGGTATTTCATTAATTTTTTTAATATTCAAAACAAACTCACCGATCCATCCATGTTTCCATGCTTTATTTTGTTGAGAAATCACAATGCAAAACACCCCTCTTGCTGCAGCCATCTTGAGTAAGGGCAGATGATTTATGTAGCATATACTTGCAATCCATCTGCCCTTAGCTTAGTCATGGAGGCAGGAGGCTATGCTTAGCTGATGAAAGTCGTTCCTCCCCTCCTCCAGAGAAGAGAAATAAAAATGCCCAAGAAGACTCTTGGGATGTATGACATCATTTTGGACTAGGCCAGAAATCAGGAAGCAACTGAAGAAATGTAAAACGAAAAGGTTAAAACAGGAAAATATAATATACCTTCCAAGCTATTTTCTAATGCTAACAGCATAAGGATTACAAATAGTTAAGGCTGATTAAGAGAGTTTAGTTCAATGCAATGCACAATACAATGCACGGTATATGCATTGCGCTGCACTGCAGTGCATTGTATATTCGGAATCTACTGTACAATGCATTGGGGTGTCATACACAATAAATGTTACTGCAACACACCACACACATAGCAGAAGCATTGAGATCAGGCCCAGACTGGCCATAGGCCCCACCGGGCATTTGCCCGGAGGGCCGCGGGCCACCTGGATAGGAGGGGAGGCCAAGCACCACTTGGAGGAACCAGATCATGCATGTCTCTCCTGCCACAACTGAATACCTGCAGAAGGGAGAGGAGAAGAGGGAATTCAGTGTCGGCAGGAGAGAAATGTGCGGTTTGGTTCCTCCATGTGCCATTCGGGGTGCCCCTCCTATCCATCTTCAATTGCCCTGGACTCCTGTATGCTCCCCCCGTGGCTGGACCCCCTCATCTCCTGCTGCACTGCAGTCGGGTTCCCCCCTCCCTGCAGCTGCTGTGGAGCATCTGTCAGGGTAGACTGTCCCCAGTTCTGACAGTTCCCACCCCCCCCCACAGACAGGAGAGGAGAGAGAAAGCTTGTTCCGCCGCTTCTCCTCCTGCCCTCTCCTCCTGTGTCTGCCCTGCCCGCATTTGAGACTGAGATAACACACATTAACCTGTTAGCTTGCATTGCCACAACACACAAATGTGAACGGGCTATCATATTTTTAAATTAAAAAACAGAAAAATGAAATCAGGTTAATCTTGAAACTATAAAAAATCTTACAGAATTTTCAAATACATACATAAAAAGATAATATTAAGATACTATTAGACAGATTTTAGCGATACCCTGGGAAGATAAAGAGAAATTCTCCTTTTGAAGGATCTACATACCATTCTATATTACTAATTAAGAATATAGGCATAATTAAACAGGTTTTCACTTTCAAGTTATAAAAAAGATGAATCATTTGTGCCTTTTAGTAGAGACTGTTGTTAGCTTTTTTTTTATTCCAGCCATAATTCACAGTAAACTATACGAAAAGAACATCATTATGAAAGTTAAAGCAGAACTCCAGTCAATAAATGTTTTATTTTACGCAGTAGGGCTGCACTGCATGGATCAGTTGCACGTTTTTCTAGGGGTGAGGACTAAGCTCATACTCACCTGACCCACTGATCCTATGGAGAACCGTGCCCCCCCACAGTCTGTTCCTGTCTATGGAGCACACATTGAGTGTGCTGATGTCAGGAACATTCCATTTACATGACTGTTGGACCACAGGGGGCGAAAGGAGCCAAAAAGGTTGGTCTTGTTCTGGGAGGATTGGTGGCATAGGAAAGAGAGCGCCAAAATAGTCTGCCTGACAGGCGTGGCTGCCACCACCATGCCAGCCTATCCAGAAGGGCAGGAGGGCCTACAGCTCAATCTTGAGCAATCCAGAAGAGTGGAAAGGGCCAGGCTGCTATATCCAGGTGCACAGGAAATATAACTATGAGGAGTGGGTACCAAGATGGCAGTGGCCATCACGGATATTCAGACAGGCTGACAGAACTGCATGAAAGAATTGTGACCAAGACCGCAGTGCGGTTGGCACCTCAAGGGAGCCCTGGGGTTCTAGATGTGGGATCACCACACTTTGAAAATGTATACAGGTCTATCAAAGAGGATATTGTGGCCGAGTGGGCTTGGGGGGACACAGCAGATCAAAGCCCACATGGTTCTGATACAGATTATGCCAAAAGAGAACATGTTGTCCAGCTGATAAAATGTGCAGAGGGTTGTATAAGGAGTACAGCGACAGGAGAATTGACTTAGCACCACCTTGGGGATACTGTCACCTCATCAAGAAGGTCAGCAGCCCATTTGTCTTGCCCAGGAAGGGAGAACTTGATGAACTTCCCAGATTCTTCCTTCTCCAATGAATAGTAAAGATGAAGGTACTGCTGGAGTATGGATATGATTTTTCTTAAGTACACACAGAGGTTATCGAGGAGATTGAAGTCAAACATCATGAATAGTGTGATGGAGAGGTCTGGGACTTCATACATGTCCCTATAGGAGCTGTGGCAAAAGTTCCAGAGCATAAAGAAGAGCTGGAGCTGGGGATGGTCCATACACCCGGACCGTGTTGTAGTAAATAAGCTGGGATGCCGGGAACAAGAGTGGTCTGTAAACATCTGTTGGCCTTATGGAAAGATGGTCCAAGTTCCTCACCCAGAATTTTATTGTTGAAAGAAAGAAAAAAAATCAACCTGGCTGTTGTATTAAGTATGAAACGCCTCTTGATCATCTATAAGGGGCCAATGCCTCTTTTCTCATTCCCTTTTATTCCTCACATCAGTGCAGTTAAAACAAAAGGCACTACTCAGAGAATGCCCAGATCTCTGCTGAAGTTTCTCAAATCAGGTTCCAGAGGGCTGTTACTGACAAGTGGGTGTCTGTCTAACAACTAAACCTGTGTGTAGAAGTTATTCTCTGCAAAAGTTTCATCAGAGTTATGTTACAAGTTTCGAGTTGTTACTGTGAACTGAACTGTTGCCTCCGCCAAAGAAGGCAAACATTAGGATCAGGAGTAGGATGGGGGGGCTTCAGCCTATGTTCAAGTGTTAAGCTGAAGCTAAGTTTGGATAGGTCATCGTTTCAGCAATGGGTGATGGCCTGCCACTCAAGAAATGTGCCCAAAGAAGGAAGAAGCCTTAGTGAAGTTCATTCTACAGTTGCAGTGAGAATTGAACTATTGCTTGACATTGCTTAATTTATTCTATTACCAGGAAGTTTGTTGCTGAGTTGTCACCCTTCAAAAGGGGTGGGTGGGGGGAGGTGATGGCTCATCTTGAGAATTCCTAGCAAGTTCAAGTCCTACTCTGCATGGGGGAAAGAGTCCCTTTGCAACTAAGCTTTATGGATATTATGCAAGTCCTTGTACATCTAGATCTGTAAAGCTGAACTGAACTGTTTCCTAACACAGGTGACAACCTTCTCAAGTCGATTACATAAGGGGCACTAAATGTCCTGCTTCAAGGAAGTGTAACCTGAAGATGCCATCTATTGGCAAAGGAACAGGGAACTTGTGCTCCTGATGCAGCAGGTTTGGGGGTTCCTGCTATGTCAGTTGAGCTTCTTTCAGCATTTCTATACTTCAGTTATAAACTTTGGCTGGCAGAGCCGGAACCCAAATCCTTGAAGGACTCTTGTAAATATCTTGCTATGTTTAAATGTCTGTGGCTATGGAGTTAAACTGTGTCACAGGTCATGTAGGGCAGCACAGTGGCCAAGTGGTTAGCACTCCTGCATGGCAGCACTAGGGTCATCGGTTTGAATCCCAGCTACAACATTACCTGTGTAGAGTTTGCATGGTCTCCCCATATCTGTGTGGGTTTCCTCCTACACTCCAAAGACATGCTGGTAGGTTAATTGGCTTCTGTCTAAATTGGCCACAGTATATGTATGAACGTAAGCTAGAGATCTTAGATTGTTTGCTCCTTGAGGGTTAGGGACTAATGTGAATGTGCAATATACACTGCTCAAAACAAATTAAAGGAACACTTTTTAATCAGAGTATAGCATCATGTCAGCTAAACTCCTGGAATATTGCTCTGGTCAGTTAAGTAGCAGAGGGGGTTGTTAGTAAGTTTCAGCTGGTTTGGTGTTAATGAAATTAACAACATGTGCACTAGATGGGCAACAATGGGATGACCCCCAAAACAGGAATGGTTTTTCAGGTGGAGGCCACTGACATTTTTTTCCCTACTCATCTTTTCTGACTGGTTTTCACTAGTTTTGCATTTGGCTAGGGTCAGCATCACTACTGGTAGCATGAGACGATACCTGGACCCTACAGAGGTTTCACAGACAGTCCAACTCCTCCAGGATGGCACATCAATACATGCCATTGCCAGAAGGTTTGCTGTGTCTCCCAGCACAGTCTCAAGAGCATGGAGAAGATTCCAGTAGACAGGATGTTACTCTAGGAGAGCTGGACAGGGCCATAGAAGGTTCTTAACCCATCCGGTATCTACTCCTTTGTGCTTGGAGGAACAGAATTCAGTATCGGGATGAAACCCTTGGACCCATTGTCAGACCCTACACTGGTGCAGTGGGTCCTGAGTTCCTCCTGGTGCACGACAATGCCCGGCCTCATGTAGCGAGAGTATGCAGGCAGTTCCTGGAGGATGAAGGAAATGATACCATTGAATGGCCCCCATGCTCGCCTGACCTAAATCTAATAGATATCATTAGGATATCATGTTTTGGTCCATTCGACGCCACCAGGTTGCACCTAAGATTGTCCAGGAGCTCAGTGATCTGGGAGGAAATACCCTAGGACACCATCTGTTGTCTCATTAGAAGCATGCCCCAATGTTGTCAGCCATGCAAACAAGCAAGTGGGGGCTATACAAACTACTGAGTACCATTTTGAGTTGCTGCAATGAAATTTCAGCACAATGGAGTAGCCTGCTGCATCAATTGATTTTTGGGTTGTCTTTGAATTCAGTCCTCTGTAGGTTGATAATTTTCATTTCCATCAAACGATGGGGCTTCCTTACGTTCCCACGTTCCTAACACATTACCCCCAGTCCATATCAGTATAGATATCCAGCATGGTATTTTTCCCCATTGAGGTCTGATGTGTTTTTAAAGTGTAAATATATGGTCATATAGATAGGATAAGTTAGATAGGATGCCTGTTTTTGTTCTGGAAGACTCTTCGAGGCAAGATCTGGATTTAGTGTATATATATATATATACAGTATATGTGTGTGTTGCACCCTCTAGTGTGCTATTAGAATAGTGTAATGTGTCTGACTCAACTGTGACTGTGTGAGTCTGTATTTGAAGTCGGGTTATTGCAGGTCAGCAGGATGACTTAACAGGCTGTGGCTCTATTGCTTCCTCCTGACTCTGGAAGACCATAGAACCTTCCAGAAGTTGGTAAGTAGGAAAGGGTGGAGACCTAATCTGCATGTTTATGGGAGTCAGGCCGATCCCAGTTTTGGAGGCCCTGGTAGAATGGTGGGCTGGCCCATAAATATGGGAGAGTCAGGCTGACAGAGGTGTCGGGTGGAAGATGGAGTGCTGAGGAGACTGTTGGTGCCTGGGAGGGGTCCCCTGGGTCTACGAGAGACCGACTAAGCTTGGGCCAGGCTGGCTTGGGAGGATACATTCAGCAGTGTAGCATGAATGGGATTGGGGCCTGGAGCGGCAGGGAGCAAAGAGGACAGAGTGAGTTCAGCAACACTCTCTGTGATCTACTAGGGGAAAGACTGCCAAACGTAGCAAGCTTTCTAAGGAAAGTGCTGGGATCAATCCTCTATCCTTGTCCCCTGAGATCTTTGGAGAAGCCAGAAGGGCTGGTAGTGTTTGCAGGCCATGGAGCTGGTAGCAGCTCTACAGGGGGAGAGAAGATATCCCAGCATGCAGTCACGAAACGTTAAGCTAATTTTTGAGGGGCTGCTAGTTCCTCGCCCATAAAGGGGTGCTGCTAGTGATCCACAATGACTGATGGCTTATAAGAAAAGAACAGTCCAGGATCTGCCATTGTACATAGGAAGGAAGCTGTCCCCCTTTCATTGATCAAGCCAGCTGGGCATCCCATAATCCCTATTTCTCTATCCAAGTTTATTTCCCCTAATAAAACAACAAAACCAAGTCCACGGACTGGTTACTGTCTCTTAGATGCAACTCAGAGATACCCACAACACAGCAGCCCTCACAAGGGTATAGCTACATATGTACAGTATATATATACATATATATATATATATATATATATATATATATATTCTGCTGTTAGGAATGCTTTATGCTTTCCCACCCACTAGGGGCTTATTGTTGTATGTAATTGTGGCATTAGGCTTATTGATTGACATGCATGATAGGAAACTATAAATAAAGGTGATATCTGGAATAGTGTTTAGGATAGTGTGATAGTATATTGTCTTACTGCTGCTGGAGGACTATCCCCCTGGGAATAGTGCTTCAATCCTCTATTGTTTGATAGACTATATAATAAGATTGATAGCTTGTACTGTACATACTGTGTTCTTTTTCAGGTGAAGGCTTAGGTGAAGGCTTAATGTAAATATGCTAAGAAACCAAGGATTATTCTAATTATGAGACACATGGGCCAGTTCTACTTAGACTGGTGCCGGTTTGTCCACCAGACATGACTAAAGACTATGCATTTCAACTGTATATTTACAGTAATGGTTTGCCTGGAGCTCAAATTTCATCCAAATTTTTATTTTTTTTGGATACAGTAGAGAAGGGTAAATTATTGTTGGGTTTTTATTGCTTAATAATATTAGTACATGCTGCACTAATACTAAATCTCCATGTGCTATGAGATGCTCAGCTAATGGTGGTACTGTGTTTTGTTTTGTTGCTGACTGTGTCCCCACTGAAAATATTTTTCCTTACTTTCTGTGTGATCAACCAGAAAGAAAGTTTTCAGAATCTCCCCAAAGAGAAAGCATTTTTTATGCTGTCTGTGTTCTTTATTGAGAGATTCTCTGTTCTTTTAAATTGTGCCATGATCTGATTGATTTCCTAATACAGTATTGATTAGGAAATGACAATGTCCTGGCTTATCTCACTTAAAAATATATGTCATCTTTTTTGTACCTTTTAATTTGGATGATGGTTCATTTTCTGTAGATATTTATGTCCTCTTTGCCAGCTCTGACATAATTTCTCTTAAGAGCAAAACCAATAAAGGACATTAGAATTACAGCCTCCCATAATAAGCAGAGTGTGACATTGGCTGGAGAAGGGGATCATAACAAGTTCTTCCCTCCTCTAACCTTGAGATAGAAGTGACGTTTAACAATCACTAACTGCACTAATTGTATACTTGGTTCTTATTTGTTTAGAAAGAAAACAGGGTACCCTGTGACAGACTACAATCGGATGGATCATCTTCAGCAAGATATATATATATATATTATACTGTGTACTTACTACTTACATAAATGCACTTGGTAGGGCTAACAGCACTGTTATAACTGATAAGAGTCAGCAAAAGCAGACTGTACCTGACCAACATCATGAGCTCACTGGATTTATGGCAGGATCACCAAGTATTTTTTCCCATTATCATATAGAACAAAACATTTTAATAGTATATTTAACAGACCAAAAAAATCAAACGAGAAGTTAATTGTTTGGGTTTACATGCACTTTAAAAGCCATACAATAATGAAAATATTTTCTGTAGTGAATACATTCTCACATCCAGAATCCCTAGAAATGTTACATCACTGTACTTTTGCATTATTGCATTACTTTCACCAGTAGTATTATTTATTCACCTGCAGTTACTTATACCTAAAGTATAAATGGAAGAGGTTGGCTTATTTCCAAAAGAGTAGATCCAAACCCAAAATGTTACAAAATGTTTTAAATGTTTCAAAATCTGCAGTTTTTATTCAAATAATACCTGCTAATTTTGCCATTAAGGTCTTGCTCACCCAGACCCTCTCCCCCCTCCCCATTGCTGATTTTACAGGTGTCTGGTTGGTGATCGGGACTACCCTGTTGGAGTGTCTTGCATAGTGTTCTGTTTGCTAGCCCCCCACCCATGTTGATATTTAGAAAAAAGGTTTAGGGGAGTTACAGCCTATTAATTGCAAGATCCTACTCCAAGAATCCTACCCCTTAGGGATTGCTGATAAATTTAGGGTCCCCCTATAGTCCTGCACAGCCAGTCATTTAGCATTTTCCATACAGCTTTCATCCACAGACAGAAGCCAGGCCTTGAGCATTGGTTTTGCTGTTTTATTGAGGGGATTAAACTTGAATAGGTTAAAGGGGTGTATAAGATGCCCAAAGGAACTGAAGTCTGAGGACAACTTTCTGAACTATTTACAGCTTCTTCTCTTTCACACACAGTCTCTGTTGGAGTGCTAGCCAGCAGCTCCAGTTGAACTACCCCAGACTCTAGATGACTCCTCTTCACCCAGCAATCTGAAGGTGTTCTTCCTGAGCAGGGGATCTGGCTCCTGTTCCCTTAAGTAAGTTACACAGTCACAAGCAGTGGGCTAATCTGGTTTCCCAACAGAGTGCTCCTTCCCCTATGTAGGTGTACTAAATCAGATCCTCTCCTGTACAGCTTGTGGAATGGCTGCTGCTACCAGGCCTTTCAGCTGGGCTGTTTCTTCCTTGCCACACAGATGGTCCTCTCTCAGGGGACTAGTGAGTCCTGAGGTTTCCTCCTTTCCAGCTCCAGGGTCGCAGACAGGCCCTACTCCACCAGGCCTCCTGGCAGCCTTCTTCCTCCAGCCTCACATTTTCCTGACTCACACTCCTCTCTCACCACCACACTCCAACTCCTGCTACTGAGTAGACTCTAACACCTCCTAAGTGAGTTCAGCCCCTTGCAAAGCCTCCTGTTGGGGATTGGCTGAGGTCCCTCAAAGGTGCTTCCAACCACTCCTCAGATCCTCCCACTGCTCTCAAGGCTCTCCTCTAAAGTCCTCAGAGCAGGGGGAAGTTCCAGAGGGGCTGGATTGCAGAGTCTCTCAGCTCTGACACGAATTTGACACCTCTGGCTATTGAACCTGAGCTGCTATTTAGCTCCTGTCTAACCATTAGGGATCTGACTCCACCTTGTGTAACTAAGAGGGTGTTACACTCTGCCAATACTATGCCACCTATAGATCTTTATCTATTTGTGCAATTTTACTGCAATATACTTGAGATATACTATATATGTTTCAATGTCTGTTTCACATATCATGATGTGTGTACAACACAAGTTGGTGTTTGCATGGATTGGATTGAATTGATTATTTTGGCTTGTACTCCCCTTATTTCTAAATAAAGAATATATAAAAAAAAGTTCTTGTTCAGGCACTTCCTGTTATGTGTGACAACCATCTCCCAGTTGTGCTGTTTCTAGTCACCCTAATCTCACTCTCCGATGGTGGAGCCTAAAATTGTTCTTGCCGAAACCCAATGCAGTCATGGTTCAATATTCTCACTATTAGGAAGCCTTAGAGGAGAAGCCACATCCAGTGCCACCATCTATGGCTTTGCAGTCTGGAGTGTGTTTGCAGAGGAGCAGACAGCATTTCCCCACGGACGACAGTTTTATTTGACACTGGAATGCTGTTACTACTTTATTTCTAGTAGTAGTGCCAGTCTGCCCAGCTCTCCTGTATCTATCAGTGTGCAGGTGTATAGCAGTATGCACCTCATGTGTTTTATATATATATATACATATACAGTATATATATATAAGCGGTTTGTATTTGAGCACAGATAAATCTTACTAGTGCAGACCAGTGACCAGAGATGAGGCTATAGCTCTCCTCCAACTGTCTTAAGGGTGTTCATACTGTTTTGGCATTTTTATTTGATATGACTTTTTTCTCAAAATTTGTGTTAATGTTTTCTATAGTGAAAAAGAAATCCAGCAGTTATTAAATACCACAAGAACAATCTCTATCTGTCTCAAAAAATAAAATTAATATGAGTATAGTGTTGCATGACCAAGTAAGTATTTTCCAAACCATTCAGCAACTGAAAAATGGTCTAAACTGGAGTGGGGTGTAACATTTAACAATCCTGAGGTGGTTTTGTAGGCTCAAACAAACTGTTTTATGCCTAGCTTATTTGTGCAGAAATGTAATGTAGAAATCAAAATTTTTGCAAATGATTAAGCTCTGGTTTCTATGTGTCTGTGAAACTATATTTTATGGCACAGTAATTAAAAATAGTCACCAGATCAAGTTTTTTTATTTGGATGTTTTTATTAAAACACATTTAACAGATCATTGTAGCCACAAAATATGCTTTACCTACTATGTCCCAAGTTAAAGTCACACAGACACATATAAACCGCAGCACATTCTTTTAAAAATAAACTTGCAGGGGTCAAGAGTATGTAATGCACAAAGGATTGGGTAAGGACCTGTGTAATACACAAAGTGCAGGTGTCAGGTGTGTCCGACACACTGAGTGTAGGGGTCACAAGTGAGTATAATTCATAGAGGTCAGGGGTGTTAAATACACAGAGTGCATGGGTCAGAAGTATGAAATGAACAAAGTGCAGGGGTCAGGAGTGTGTAACAAAGAGGGTGCAGGTGACAAAGGTGTGTATAATTCACAGAGTGCAAGGGTAAGGAGTGTGTAATGCACAGAATCCAAGGAACAGCAGTGTGTAAGATACAGAATGCAGGAGTCAGGAGTACATAACAAGGTGCAGGGTACAGGGGTATGTGTAATGCACAGAACACAAGCAAAAATCACATTTGTAGAACCCCACAACTGCCAGCATAAATGTATTCTTCAAGACTGAATTCTCCCCATGTACAAATCTCCCCTTCCCTTAAAACCCAAAGTACTTAAAGTGGAACTTCCCCTTTTGGGTGGAGCCCTGCTTTAAGCTGGTTCTAGTTTATGGACCTGCATGGGAGGAATGTGTTTGAGAAAAGGGTCTCTGTCTTGAAGGTTTTGTGCTCTGATTAAACTACATTCTGCAACTTCTAGGTGAGTGCCTCATCTTCCCACAATTCCAACATTGAGAGGATGGGGGCTCTCTGAAACCCCTTCCTGTGTGGGTGCTGCTGCCCCACACCACTGTCTGTGTCGATATGTGAGTTTGCAGAGAACAGTTTTATTTTTTTAAGGCTTATGGTTTTTTATGGAATTTATATTGTATGATTAATGATTCACGTGTGCTATATATGTATGTTTTCTTAGCTAAGGCATTTGATCTCTTCACCTCCAACTTTTGGGTTGTAAAGAAGCTAACAAGCGTAATACGTCGACTTTTGGAGGATAAAATGTTATAGAATACAATACTGTTACGATTTGGGCTGGTTAGCCATGTATTGGTTTTAAATGATATCATTGTAAGATGTATTTCAAATACATATGTACCTATATTTATAAATACGAGTCTGTCCGATACTGTACCAGTAAAGTCCCATTATGTTCCTTTTTTTCTTTTTCTATATTGTTTATTAGGGATGAGGTACACATGCAGTCTATAATATAATATGCAGAATCTTAAATTATTATAATTTTTGGCCCTCAAATATAAATCCACTAGGTGCATATAATTAAAGTTCAATGCTCCATATCACAAATGAAACTGTGGAGGCATATCTTACAGCAATATCTTAAAGGTTGCATTCTGAATGGAAAAATTCACAGTACTGCATAACATACCCCAAACCAGTGAAAAGCAATTTTCCAAAACACATGAAATAGTACTTAACCTTCCATCTGCCATCGTCCTTGCTTGTGTGCAGATCATCTGCATGTGGTGTCAGAGGAATTAGATGTGACAGCCACTTACTGTTAAAGTGCCTGTGTGCATAGGGGGTCGATTTTTGTAAAACATCTACTTTCCCCTATTTTTCTGTTTATCCTGTTCTAATTCTTCACTGTAGTATAATATGGATTTCAGGTCATGGTTTATTTTTTCTTTTTGCCACAACCCAGTCTAACGACTCTTGTAATTCGGGTGGGAAGTTTTTCTTAATGTCTGACACAACAAGACAAGACCCCCAGCCATCTCAACTCATTCTTTCCATTTCCATTTCCTTGCATCTCCTCTATATATTGCGCAACACTTTCCCCTTTGGACAGGCGCAGGTCTTTAATGTAGAAAATCTTTTCTATCAGGGTATGTTTCTCTTAATGCAGAGCTCCTGTTTCCCCCCAATAAATTAAAAGTTAGCAGCAACAAATACTATAGTTGCTGACATTTAATATAAGGATACTTACCCATCCAGGGATCCAGCGATGTCCTCACTTTAACCAATTCTTCAATCAGCTTTGGGTTCAGGTGCTGGCATCTGTAATAAGAGAAACTGGAAGTGAAGCCTTGAGGCTTCATAGCCGGTTTCCTATTATGCATGCACGAAGCATGCTGCGCTTTGTGAATGGTCTCGCAGTCTTCTGGGACCTGTGAAGTATCACAGAAGTCTGCAGGGGACCTGCGAAGTGTTATGGAAGGCTGCGGAGGAAGGAGGGGACCTGAACTTCTGGCTCAGATAGCCATGGCACATCTGACCGGAAGTTGGAGTGGGTACCTGTTAAAACTAGGTACCTGCTCCCCCTCAAAAAGTGCCAAAGTGGCAGTGGAGAGGAAGAGGCAAACAAGCGGAATTTCTCCTTTTGGGTGAAGTTTCACTTTAAGGCTGAACTCTGGAATTGTAAAAAACATCTAACTTTTCAGTGACCCTCCCTTCACTGCAAGGGCTAAATACTCATGAAAATTGGAATAGACTTAACAGGTTGTGGGCAGACACTTGCCACTCTCATGTACAATGCAAGAAAAGAGGCTTCAGGTGGCCAGTTGCCCAGATGGAGAGAACCTTCTGGAATGAGTAATATTGAAAGATTTTTTTCCTCTGTCTCTAGATTAAATGAGCATTTAGCCCTTACAGTGTGTGTGGTGAGGGAAAAGTGGTGGAGGAGCCCACTGCAAGGGTATTTCATTTTTTTTCCTGATTGGAGTGGAGCTTTAATGCCTGCCATACATGATAACATAGGGGTTAAACATACAGTAGCTCCATCATGTATGTCATTAGTAAGTCTAACACATCTACAGTATTTCTCAATGCATTTAAAAAAAATGGTCTGTTTTGTCCCCTCTATTTATTTATTTATTTATTTTTAATTTAAATATTTATTAATTTTTTATGTTATTACAAAAATTCCATAAGAAGAGACACAATACATATAAATAATCCATACATTTCTACTTTGTCCCTTCTATTGACCTCTTTTCTTTCCCTTCCCTCCCACCCCACCTTTCCCCCCCTTCCCCCCTCCCTCCCCTCTGCAAGATCTCCAATCTCTCAAGGTCCAATAACTTTAAATAACTTCCTAGTTTAGAGTTTTCTATATTTCTCTTTCAATCCTGATTTTTCCCATTTTTCCCATCGCGAATAGTATAATTTCAACATGTCTTCCTGAATATAATAAGATTTTTCCATTCTACTAATCTGGATTACCCTATTGATCCAATCCTCCTCCATCGGCACCTCTGTCTTCCACCAAAACTTGGGAATCAACCCTTTTGCAGCACTTAAGTAGTACCATACTCCTGATTCTTTGTATTTATTTACTGTTGTCTCAACATTATGTAGGAGACACATGGTTGGGTCTAATCCTATGTCATTTCCAGTTATTATTTCTATTAATTTGACTATTGTCTTCCAGAAAACCTGAATTTTTGGACATTGCCACCAAATATGAAACACCATGCCCTCCTCCCCACATCCTCTCCAACACATTTTTGAATTCTCCCCCCTCATCCTGTTCTCAGTGCTCGGTGTAATATGCCATCGTGTCAAACATTTATAATTAATCTCAACGTCTCTCATACTAACACTCTCGTGAACTAATCTAAATATCTTATTCTGTTGATCCTCATCTATCACCACCTCCATGTCTCTTTCCCAATTTGTTATAAAAATTAACTTTGTATCTGTGTCTAATTCTGTGAGTATTCTATACATTTTTGTGACACCGTGTTTCCCATCTCGACGTGTTTCTAATAGCCTTTCAAACATATTCCACTCCTTTTTTAATCTCAAGGGTTTTGGGAGAGTTCCAATAAAACATTTTAATTGATGATATTTCCACTCATCTATTTTAATAAACATATCTCCTCCCCTCTCTTTTAATTCTTTAAATGTTCTCAATTCCCTCTCTACCAATACATCTCTCAATTGGATATCTTCCTTTTTAAACCATCTCCCTGATATCTCATCTTTTCCTGGAGGGAAGAACTCCGTGTTTGCAAGAGGCATTAATATAGAGTTGAATTCCCATTTCATGTGTTTATGTAAATTATCCCATATCCTTAAAACATTTAAAGTGTAAGTGCTTGTGCTTTCTTTAATTCTTCTATAATGTGCTGGAACCCATATCATTTTACTTAAATTAATTCCACTCAATTCATTTTCTATTTTTACCCAACTTTTCCCCTTATAGTTAAAAGTCCAATTATAAATTCTTGCTAAAATTACTGCTTTGTAATATCTCTTGACATCAGGTAGTCTCATCCCCCCTTTCTCTTTAGTCCTACTTAGTGTTTCATATGATATTCTTGGTTTTTTATTCCTCCATATATATCTTGTTAACATTCTTCTCATTATCTTAAAAAAAACCTCTGGGAGTTTGATTGGGATCAGAGACCTACCCCCCTCTCTCTGCACGAGGGAGGTTGCATCCTTTTGTGGGTCCATACAAAGATTTAAATCTCCTGCTATTATTAAACGCCCTTTTTTAAAGTCTATCAATTTTTTTAGCAAGCCCTTCAAAAAGATCTCAGGTTTCTTGTTGGGGCAATATATATTGGCTAGTGTACATTCAATTCCCTGTAGTTTACCCTTCAAAAACAGGAATCTCCCTTCCGGGTCAGTCTTTCTATCTTCCAACTCAAATCTCATATTCTTTGCCAATCCTATTGCCACCCCCTTTGCTCTTTTGATTGGAGAGTCAGCGTAACACCATGTTGGATAATATTTGGATTTTAATTTCACATTTGATTCTATCTCAAAATGGGTCTCCTGTAAAAATACCATTGACATTGCCCTGTGATGTAACTCTTTAAACAACTTAAATCTTTTCCCAGGACAATTCAACCCATTCACATTATATGTTATAAACTGTATTTCTTCCATCCTTCTTGATTCTGTCTATCTCTCTTCTAATTCGTCTCCTCCTATTAGGCCCGGATATCTTGCAGTATATTAACCCCACCACCCCTCCCCCCCACCCAAATATTAACCCAACCTCCCCTCCTCCCGCTCCCCCCCCAACCCCCCTCTCCCACCCCCACCCCCCTCTCCTCTCACCCCCTCCTCTTTTTCCCCTACCCATTTTTAGGCCTATAACCTGCCTACAAATCATCTGTGGATCTATTTCCACCATTGATTTAAAACTTAGGGCGTAAGCTCCGCCCATGTACGGCTCACCTCTCCTCCGACCCCCCCAGATCCCCTCTCTCTATCATCTAGACTCAGCAAGAATCTATACTTCCCTCCCTTAACCGTAGCTTCCAAGAGGGTCTCTACTTCCGGAGGGGAGAGACCAGGGGCTAGAGAGGGAGAGGAAAAAAAAAAAAAAAACAACAACATATTTTCTACTTAATTCTCCCTCCTTTCCCTCCTCAACCCTGAGGCCTCCCCCCCCCCTCCCCCGACCCGCTGCCAGTCCTCTTTTCTTGTATCATCTGTATCTCCTTTATCTTCTTCTTCCCACCCAGCTATCTCCATTCTTTGCAAATCCAGTCTTTCGCAAAAATCACTTAAATCCTCCGGTAATCTCAAATAAGCTGTGACCCCATTTTTCCAGCCAACTAGAGATGCTGAGGTACCCCATCTATACTGCACATTCTGTTTTCTCATTTGATCCAACAGGGGTCTCAGGGATCTCCTTCTCCATAGGGTCACTGCTGTTAAGTCCGCAAATATTTGGATAGTCAAATCTCCATACTTAATTAATGATCTTCCCTTGGTCTTCTTCCAAATCTCATCTTTGACCCCAAATTTTTGGAACTGGACAATTATGCCTCTCGGTTTATCCTTCTCAGTAGCCTGTTTGAACTTTCCTATTCTGAACACTCCGTCTAGCTTGATCCCGTCTGTTTCAGGTATAAAGTTTAGAATTTTTTTAACTAGATCATATAGTGTTTCCCCTTTTACAGTCTCTGGGATTCCTCGTACTCTAAGGTTACACCTTCTTTCTTTATTTTCTTGAGCTTCCATCCTAAAGGTCAATTTTTTCTGAGTGTTTTCCAATTGTTTTATTTTTTTCCTTAGATTATCTGTTTTGGGCCTGAGTTTTAACTTTCTCCTCTGTTTCTTCCATTCTTGATAGCAGATGCCCTAAATCATTTCGAATAGCTGTCATTTCATGTTTTATCGTTTTTTCCAAATTTTGAAACATTTCTATCATCTCCTTCTTGTTTGGTACTTGTAGTTCACCATCAGTTTCTTTTTTTCCCAAGCCATCCACTATTTGTTGGCTACAACTGCTATTCATGCCCAATGATAATCTAGGACTATTTCCTGAACTAATGTCCATTTCCCCTTTTGCGCTTGCACCTTGGGCCCTTTCTGGCGTAATATTTCCATGTGATGTAAATTTCTTTATTGTTCCTGTTTGAGACCCTTTGAGCCCTGTTCCCTTGGGACCTTTATTCTTCATATCTTCTGTAAATTTTCTTCTATGTTCTCAAGATAGGGTTATACCACTCCTTTAAGATTTATGGACAGACAGGCTTGCTACTTTTCCTATATATTTTCCTCTCCTAGGACACCTGGGCCTCCTCTCTTCTTCTCTTCTAACCCCTGGGAATCCTCCCCTCCCCTCTTTCTCTCCTTGGTCTCCTGTATCACTCAGGCGACCACAACACAGTAAGTCCCCAGCAGATCTCACTCACCCATCCCTTCTCAGGAACGTGGCTCCATGATCGTGTGGAGGGTCTTCACTGCTGCTCAGTCCTGGGGGGGGGGGGGATTCCTATGGGCTTCCGATACTTTGTTTCCTTCTTTTTCTTTTCTCCTTAGGATTCGTCCTAGGGAAGCAGGATGGATCTTAGTATTCCTGGGTCTCCCTGACCCAGGATCGGACAGCTGGCCGGGGGGTACAGGCAACAGTGAGCTGACGGCTCCCTGTCACATCAGAAAGCCGGCCGGTTTCCTCTTTCCCCCAGAGATCCTCCGCGGCTGGTCATGTGCTCCCGCAGCGTCACCTCTCCTCTCAGCCGCACGGATCTCCCGCTCATGTAATGCCGGGGGAAGCGGCGTGTCACCACAGCCTCAGACCCGCTTCCATCTCCAGCTCTCTGGGACCAACTCCCAGCCCTCCAGACTCCGGTGAGTCAGCTCCTAGTGCGGGTCACTGGGTGGGTCGGGGAGCGGGACCTAGCGAGAAGCTAGTGCCGCGCGCTCCCCATAGCCGCCATGTTCGGGCTCCTCCCCCACTCCGTGCGTTGTGTCCCCTCTATTTAGAGACAACAAATAATTCCCATCTCCCAAGACTAATGTCAAGTTCCTTAATCAACCACCCAGCACCTGACTGTATTGATGGCGGGGTGGGTTTTAAATTTTGTTTATCAGAACTTTTCACCTCATACTTCTTCCATACTCGTAAGCAGGGGCGGACTGACAACTCATGGGGCCCCCCGAGCAATAGGGGATCATGGGGCCCCTGTGTCCTTGCCCACACTGAAAAACGCCTATGAAAAAGGTACCAGGGGCATCTCATGGGGCCCTCAGGCAGTGCCCGAGTTTCCAAATGGTCAATCCTGCTCGTAAGCATTCCCTCATGTACTCCTAATCCTAGTCATGGTCCCTAAAATTAATCTATGCACCTACATGCAGCTTCCTGGTACCGGGACATGAAAAATCTTTCTCTTGGTCAAGGGTTTTAAATAATAATATCCTTCCTTCTCTCCTACAGAATTTTTTGGAGCACAATTTGGGCTGACTAAGGCTATTGATTCTACGTTGCTATCTTCTGCTTGCTGTATGTTTTATATTTATGTAAAACCCTGCTACAAATGTGTGATTGAGTATGTTAAATCGAACACAAGATGGCAGTGTCCTGCAGAACAGTGGCATTCACACATTGTAGACCAGCCCCATGGAAATTGTATGCTGAACTGTGGGACTTTACTAATGAGCAGTGTATCTAGGAGCTACCTTTCCCAGAGGAGCTGGTGTGTGAGCAGAGGGATATATATACAAACAGCCCAGGAGACTGGATGGGGAGTGAGAGGGGAGGTGTGCTGACCTCCGGACTGGACCCAGCAGCAGAAAGAGAGAGAAGAGAGGCAAGGAGAATCTGCTGATTGCTGACCTTGCTGCATTGTCTAGAAAGCTAAGCTGCCAGCAAGTGACCGGCCGAGACACTGCAGGCAGGATCTGAGAGTGCGTGGAGGCTCCACCGAAGGAGAGAGAAAAACTGCCAGAATTTGCCAGATGCCATCCCTCGGGTGAGAGAGTCCCAAGCATTATCAAGAAAAGGGAACACTGACACTTGCTCCATATTTGTTATTTTCCTGCACATAGTTGTGGATATTGCATATACAGTTGCAAGAAAAAGTATGTGAACCCCTTGGGATTACGTGGATTTTTGCATGAATTGGGTATAAAATGTGCTCTGAGCGTCATCTAAGTCACAACAATAGAAGAAGACAGTCTGCTGAACATAATACTACACAAACATTAGATGTTGCCATGGTTTAATTGCACATAACATGTAAACATTCACAGTGCAGGGAGGAAAAAGTATGTGAACCTTTGGACTTAATAACTAGTTGACCCTCCTTTGGCAGCAATAACCTCAACCAAACGTTTCCTGTAGTTGCAGATCAGACCTGCACAACGATCTGGAGTAATTTTGGACCACTCCTCTTCACAAAACTGTTTCAGTGTAGCAATATTCTTAGGATGTCTGGTGTGAATCGCTCTCTTAAGGTCATGCCACAGCATTTCAATCGGGTTGAGGTCAGGACTCTGACTGGGCCACTCCAGAAGGCGTATTCTGTGCTGTTGCAGCCATTGTTTTGTTGAATTACTTGTATGCTTTGGGTCATTGTCCTGTTGCATCACCCATCCTCTGCGGAGCTTCAGTTGGTGGACAGATGGTCGTACATTTTCCTGCAAAATGTCTTGATAAACTCTGGAATTCATTTTCCCATCAATGACAACAATCCGTCCAGGCCCTGAGGCAGCAAAGCAGCCCCAATCCATGATGCTCCCTCCGCCATGTTTTACAGTGGGGATAAGGTTTTGATGTTGATGTGCTGTGCCTTTTTTTCTCCACACATAGTGTTGTGTGTTCTTCCCAAACAACTCAATTTTGGTTTCATCTGTCCACAGTATATTTTGCCAGTAGTGCTGTGGAACATCCAGGTTCTCTTTTGCAAACTTTAAACGTGCTGCAATATTCTTTTTGGACAGCAATGGCTTCCTCCGTGGTGTCCTCCCATGTACTCCATTCTTGTTTAATGTTTTCCTTATTGTAGATGTGTCAACAAAAATGTTAGCATGTGCCAGAGATTTCTGTAGGTCTTTAGCTGACACTCTGGGATTCCTCTTTACCTCATGCAGCATTCTGCGCTGTGCTCTTGCAGTCATTTTTACAGGACAACCATGCCTAGGGAGAGTAGCAACAGTGCTAAACTATCTCCATTTATAGACAGTCTGTCTTACCGTGGACACATGAACATCAAGGATTTTGGAGATACTTTTGTAACCCTTTCCAACTTCCTGCAAGTCAACAATTCTTGATCGTAGGTCTTCTGAGAGCTCTTTTCTGCGAGGCATGGTTCACATCAGACAGTGCTTCTTGAAACCGGTAAACCCAAAACAGGTGTGTGTTTTTTAAGGGCAGGACAGCTGTCAGCAACACATCCAATATCATCACACTGATTGGAGTCAAGGTTGGCTCACTCCTGGCTCCAATTAGCTCTGGGAAAAGTCATTAAGCTAGGGCCTCACATACTTTTTCCTCCCTGCACTGTGAATGTTTACATGTTATGTGCAATAAAACCATGGCAACATCTAATGTTTGTGTAGTATTATGTTCAGCAGACTGTGTTCTTCTATTGTTGTGACTTAGATGATGTTCAGAGCACATTTTATGCCCAATTCATGCAAAACTCCACGTAATCCCAAGGGGTTCACATACTTTTTCTTGCAACCGTAGTTATTATAAGTTGCAGCCTAGTTCCTCCAGCTGCTATTGCTTGACTGCACTCAACACAGCCTTATCATCAGAGCTGATAGCAGGACAGCCATCCCAAAGGCCAAACCACAGCTGTGCTTCCTTTTTTTTAGGGCATTGTTCTTCAGAGAACCATTATTCACACTTCCTCTCATTGTGCACCAACTGGGCCCCAATCATGCGTGCAGAAGACTCTTCACTGCATTTAAAAGAACATTGCTTGTTTGGGGTTAAGAGCTCTTTTCTTATTTCAGGCTACCTTCCTGCCATCAGGTACTGAGGGCCCGAAGTGAGCTAGTCTAACTGTTTGATCATTCTCACTGCTCACTACGGACTGTAAAGCCACCTCAGGTTGAAGGCATCAGGTTAGTTTCTGAAAAGCAGGCTTGCTAACAGTAACTGAGACTCTGTGATTAGTGTTGTCACTTTCTTATTTAAAGCTGACACATGTAACAACTGACTCTGCACATGCCAATTCTGTTTATGCTGTGTAACCAGCTACATGGGAGTTTTCTATAAACCTCTTACCAGTTTACTCCAATCAGTTTAATCCAATCCAAGAAAATTACTTTCTGGTGGTGATTTATTCTGGTTAAGAGTGTATTGTGGTGTCAGCAGGGGTTGTGCTTTCAGAGAGGGGTCAAGAGCAATAGGGAACCTGAAAATAATTCAGCAACTCATAAGGTGGTACTGATACATTTACATGGAAGCTCCATATTCCAACTGTATTTCTGTTTCCTCATCTATTGTGCCTAGATATTGTTTTAGATCTAGCTCTATGCCTGATCATGGCTGCAGCACACAAATCTGTGTATAACCTCTCCTGATTTAGGTGTAAACGTTTGTACCTCATTTGCTTTCTCCTCAGTCTGTTACTAAGTCTCCTTGTGCTCCCTTTTATTGTCCCTTGACTCTCCTCCATTCTCAACTGCTACTTACTTCTCCTCCTCGTTCACATTCTCTTCCTAATTTTTTTAAGAATTTTCCTGTTGTCAAAAGTTCTATCAACCCTGTTACAGTAGTAGGGGAATTTGCAATATTGATCAAACCAGAGAAATTCCCCTACAGTGCACCTATCCTTTATCTACCACTGTTTTACCTGTTTGTACTCCATTTTTCCTTCTCTGTATTTTTTTCTTTACTTATTTTCCCACTATGCTAGTATTTTTCCTTGCTTTGCTCAGATTACCAACAGGGGTTTTCATAGCCTCCAGCAGGATAATCCTGCACCAACTCCCTTCTGCTCCTGTGAACAATTCTTCCATTGTGTGTAAATAGTTCAAGTGTGTTTGATTTAAGGTGTCCGCTTGGGGGCACAGTATACCCATACAATGAATTTTCTTATTTGCCAAACATTTTAAGAATTTGGTGGAGGCTACAATGGAGTAAGGAACAGTGGAGCAGCACTGCAGAAGTGAGCATAAAGTGGATGTGGGCTTGGTTTAAATCAATTTTGTCATTGTGTCCTGAATGGGGCACTGCAGGAGCACAATTGGGAGACAGAGGTAGAGCATTGTCAACCTATCATAGTAAATACTTTGAACAAGGACCTTTCATGGCAGAATCACCAGGCATAATTTTAATTAAAGTTGCAGATTTAAAAAGGGTGAAAGCAACTTTTGAAATAACATTGTAATTCTGTGTGCATAGTCTGAAGCCCTGCATACGACCTTAGTAAATTATGTCTGAAACACTACTGTATGTGAATATAGCCATTATACTATAGCATTTACTATAGTATTGCAAATGCTCCCGTGCACCACTAATATCACTGTCCTTTTCTAGTAAGAGTCATATTGATTAGCTGTTGAGAGCAACAAACTAAGGTGCAATGTCATTGCTCTGAATGTATTGCTAATAGATTCCTTCCCCTGAGAATCTCACTCTGATTATGACCTGATACAGGAGATAATCAGCGACAGCATGCAATCAGAGGCACTCAGGCATCTTCAGAACATGGAAAACATGATTTATAAAGTGACATGGCCTAGATCCATATGTAAGGATTGAGATAAATGCATAATTATAAGACACTAATAAGCATTCAAGAAAAACTCATGGAGACTACTATTGCTGAACACCACCTCCTGAAAATATTTGTTTCATGCCTGGCTTTAGTACTCTTTGAATTACTTAGGAATCTTTGAATTACTCTAGTTGCACTGATCTGCATGTAAGAGGGCTTGCTAATGGTTGTGTATTGACAACAAGAATAAAAATCCCTGCCCCTTTCTTCCTACAAGAACAACAACCCTTCTGCTTGAGGCTTTAACCCTCCACCACCTTGTGCCTATCTCCATGCTTGAGGCCTTCTCATGACATTTCTGGCCATTAACCTTTATATCCCAAGGAAGAAATGCCCACACAAAAAGATGGGATTGCTGCACTTTACTTTGTCATATAGTGGACTATCTGCAGCAGTCACATGTAAAAGCAGCACATAGTACATTTTTAGTAAGCCACATTCCCTGACTTAATCTCTCTCCTTTCTGGGATCATTAGTACTCACTCAGAGGGCTCTGAGTTTCCTTATATTGTCTTTATCCAGCTCTCTGCTCCTTACAGATAGTCTCCTGAGACAGAATCACTGTAGTTACCTCTGGCTTGGGTAAACATCTTGTAAATCCTCCAAGGGCATAGCCTCACTCCAGGGAACACTTGACCTGGTCTAAAATACCTTTTGCAACCTGCTCTAGCCTCCACAACCATAAGAGACAGGCTGACCACAGCTAGCTCTTCTGAGTTCAGGTCTACTTCTCTCTGTCTTCCAGCCCTGTCCAAGGCCTCCACTTAGCTGACTACATCCACAATTTGGTGGTGTCTCTGGCTCCCATGCCCCAACTGCACTAAGGTCCTCCCAACCTGGCTTATATACTGTATGGGCACTGACTCACCCATGACATCACTACAGGAGGGCTCTAACTAAAGGGACCTAACACCTGATTACACTTTTTCTGTTACCAGCACTATTTTGGGACAGAGCCATCTATTGGCAAACTAGGTAACTGCACCTGCTTACATGCATGCATATTCTAGGTCAGCGATTCAGAAAGAAATCAGCAGTGGATGTATTCCTTTCAAGACAGATTTCCTTTAAATAAACTCCAGCTATTTTAAAGCTGACCATGCACTGATTGAAATTTGGCCAGTCCAGCAGGGACCTGAAGAATTTCGATCAGTGTGTGATCATTCCTGTTCGACAGAAGTTGATCATTTGATTGACTTCTGTTGAAATTGTGTGCTGGAAATCTTTTCTCGATCAGGGGCTGCAGCTGAAGATTAGTGTATTCTGGCAGTGGCGGGTCATGCAGTTAATTTAATTTTGTTCAGTCTGCTGAAAAAAACAAAACTGTCTATGGCCAGGGCCAGCTCCCGAATTTTATTTCCCCAAAACTATTTATTTTACCAAAATCCCCCTATCCATAATTTTACATTGTAGTCTTTTAGCTTGTCTGGTGACATCATGGGTCCTCCCTTATCTTTCTTGGAATCAGCAGGGGGCAGGCCTTCCTTCCGGACTGAGCTGTGATCATGTAGTAACGTTTAATAAATATAGTTGTAACCATGGTTATAGTATAATGAAAGTCCTATCCTGATGATTCACCCAGTGCCTGAGGACTTTCTAAAGCAGGGTGACAATGTAAATTCCCCTGTAGTGAAATAACTGCAAAACTCTCAACCTTCTCAGCATTGTCATCACTAAAACCCTTCATGCTCAAAGCCTGTTAGTGCTGGCCACCCCATCTTCCTTCCCCTGGTGTTGTGACCAGCAGCTTACCACTGTCCACATCTCCTGGGAGGAAGAGTGGTGGCGGTGTTGAAGGGCAATCTCTTCCATTTCACCTCAAGCTAAAAGAGCTCTGTAGCCCTGGTCATCACATCCCTCAACCGGGTATGTACAAAAAAAAACCCCTGAAAACATAAGCATCAAAAGGGGCAGTGGAAGCAGAACTTTTAATATTGGAAAAATGTTACTACACATGGGCTTTAACAAAAGACTGTGCCTTATTTGGTTTATTGGGTTCCACGGGAATTATGTACATACCAGCAGATGAGTGTGTTGGCAGACCACGCATAGAGTATTCTTGCTGTTAATACTGTGCAGTACTAGTCAACATACCTAGAAACTTACCCGTTTTCCCCAGGAGATGCCTTCTTTTTGATCATGTTACCAGCTCAGTTCTTTGGCTTTTTTTTGAATGACAGGAGTGACTGCGGTGTTGTACTGTATACGAGAGTGGCACTGATTCCATGTAAACATTAACTCCTGAATGGCCTGAGGCCAATTAACTCTTTATGCCACACGCGCTGGCACCTACAGTTCATGAGCACTTCTCGTTTTGACATGTGCATCAAGCTTGTAATTTATTGAGGCCAATTGACATTACTACTCAATGACAGAAGGTGCGAGTTCACCGCAACCAACGTGCTAATCTGCTCCTCTTTACCCAGCCAACGGACTCTAGGAATTCTGAGAAATGAATATGGAATATATACTTTTCTCCACCAGGCACATCTTCACTATAAGTATTATTTACTAAAACTGGAGAGCAGAAAATCTGGTGCAACTCTGCATAGAAACCAATCAGCTTCTAGGTTTTATTACCAAATCCTAAGTGAACAAGCTAAAGTTAGAAGCTCATTGGCTACTAGAGATGGGCTTCCTGTTCGAGTTGAATGTAAGTTCAACTTGAACATGGGTCGTCCGTGTGTTCACCAAACACACTAGCGGTATGGGCGGCGGGCTGTTCGCCCTTCGTGCCTTACAATGCACTGCGCCCTAACAGGGCGCCCTGCCCCAAAGCACCCCCCCTTGTTGAGGGCATGTGGTCTGGTATGGTTCAGGAGGGAGGGTGCTCGCTTGTCCCTCCTCTTCCCGACCTGCCGGGCTGCATGCTTGTATCAGGATCTGGTAAGGATTTTGGCGGGACCTCCACGCCATTTTTTAAAACATTTTGGTGTGAGGGATCCCCTCAAAAATTATACCAGACCCGAAGGGCTTGGTATGGATGGGAGGGGGACCTCATGCCATTTTAAAAACATTTTTGTAATTGTCGGGTAATGCCGACAATTCTTTTGACATTCAGCTGTCCTCAGGAAACCCCACTGACAGCTGAAACATTAAAGAATGTTTCACTACTAAAATACCGCATGACTTAATAATATAACTCATGCAGTATTTTAGTAGCTGAGTGGTATCTTACCGCATGCTCAGATGTGGTAAGATAGCGCTCAGTAAATTGTCCCTGTTCAAAGTTCGCAGTCAAACTTTTGGTGTGTTCGAATGTTCAACCACGAACTGAACAGGGGGTGTTTGGCCCATTACTATTGGCTACCATGTACAGCTGCTCCAGATTCTGAGTGCTCCAATTTTAGCAAATCTATCCCTATGTGTCACACGCTCCCACAGAAAGGCACCCCTCAGCCATAAAGGTTGCAGAGAAAGTCACACTCACATAACCTCAAAGGTTAACTTGAGCACATCTCTCCCAGCATGATATTTCTCTCTTCTCAATCCAGAGGGTTAAATATAACTTCACTCCCAGTTCTGTGTAATACACTGTGAATACAGTGCTCGGTTAGGCAGACCATGGTGTTATCCTAAGTTCAGATGTAACCCCTTTGAAATAAATAGAAGCTGAATCTGTCAAATTAAAAATGCCAATTTTCTGGACTAATAGGCAAGGGGTGTAAAAAAAAAAGCACAGGATGGGCATTGACCTAGGGAATATGTACCAATGCAAAAAAAACCCCCCAAAACTTCCATTTGACTGTGATATTGATATTTTTAAAGGCTTAAAGTGAAGCATTAAAAATGTCATATATAATATAAATAACATGCCAGGGGGTCGTCCTTCATAATTCATGTGTTCATGTGAAGGGGAGCATCTCTGTAATGTAGAAAGTGCTGCAGCTGCACTGGTTATCAGTCCTTGGGTATTATAGTATATGAGATGTCTGTCAGTGGACATCCATTCTGTAATAACCAGAAGACACCATTTGAGCTAGAGATATCAGTAACTAGCATTGACGCTATTTATCTTCCAGAGATGGACCCTGAACTTTTTTGACATCTTAGACAATGTAAGTCAAATGTCATCAGTACTTGTCAATATAGATTCATGCTCTATTCCAGCAGCTAAGCATCTGGTCTTTTAGAAAATATCTGATCACATATGCCTTTTCCCGATCACATATGCTGAAACTGGTGCCAGCTTTGACAATACTTGCCATGTTCTGCCATTTAAAAGCTTGCTGTTGCAAAACTGGTGATCATATTCTTTAGCTTTTCTTCCCTTCTCTACACTACTTACCTTTGTCTGCATAAGCCATGATTTGTATTTGCAAAATCACAGGTCTTTCTTCTAAATAGAGTGGAAATCATGACTTGATAACAGGGGAGGACTGACAACTCATAGGGCCCCTGGGCAATAGTGGATCATGGGGCCCCTGTGTCCTTGACCACACTCAAAGCACACCCAAAAAAGCCTATAAAAAGGTACCAGGGGCATTTCATGGGGCCCCGTACTGACCCTGGGCCCTCGGGCAGTGCCAGAGTACTCTAATGGTCAGTCCGCCCCTGCTTGATAACATAGAAAGTTTCATAAACACTACCATAACCTAATGCTGATCTAAATAGAAGCAGTTCTTTAGCCGAAAGTATAGCTTGTATATACAGTATACTGAAGTCATTTTGACTTTAAGTAGGAGATATCATCTTGAGACATGCATATCAATTTAATCCTGCATTTGAAAATGACTTTTGAAGAGCCAAAGTTTTAATTTGTTTTGTTGCTTTACAGCCTAACTGGAGATTAATTTCTTTTAAAGAGAGTGGGGAAAAGTTACACTTTTTAAAGAGTTTTTATTTCTGTGGGATTTTTCCTCACATACTATCTTTGTCAGACCCATACAAGAACTGGGGGAAGCTCCAGAGACAAGAAGGCACAGACAGCACTATAAGAGAAATTTCTTTTTATTTTATGTTCTGACATGAAGGGAGGAGAAATCCTCCCAATAAGGACAAGGACAGAAATAAATGAATAAATACCCAGCAGAGGCTATAACCTATCCCACTCTATCAAATAAAAATTTTGGCTGGAAAGTAATAAGGCACGGTTGTATAGCATTTGGCAAAGTGATAAATCATCATTTTGTTCACTCTGATCTCTTGATCAGACCTTATGAGGTCTCTGAGGAAGTCTTGTAGACATAATGTGTAAGGTGGTGTGTGGCGGCAGAAAGGAAAAAAAACTGTTTATTTGGCCTCTGGTGATACACATATTCAGCTTACTGAAAAATGTTAGTGCATTTTCAATTATTTCTAAATAAAGTTTTAAGGCAGTTTTAAACTATTTGTGGTTTATTAATTTTTTTTAGTAAATTGTTATTGCATAGTGGAAATGCCCAGCTGGATTACACAAGAAATGCTCTGTGTATGGAGTTTCTAAGCTAACCTTACCTAACTCTCCTATGTTAGTTTAGGTCCGGAGAAAAGTTCAGAGAGTTTCTGAAGTAGTCATCAGTAGGTATAGTATAACATTATGCACCAGGGTCAGCATAAACAGTAGTAAGATCACCATAAGTGCAGAAATGGACAGTAATATGGATATACTGCGTTCAGAAGATTATACTGCCAATGGGCATTAGGGGTGACTATGCTAGGCTAACTGGATGGAGGCACCCTTTATGTGAGTTGTAGATGGGGGGGGACTTGTTGAACAGCTTTATAGGGGGCAGTTCTTTGCTGTGTTCTTCAGCTGGCTTATGTTGGGGCCCGTAAGCAGCATTGGTGCACTTAATGATAGTCTTGGTGAACCAACAAACAGTGTAGGTGCTACTGTATATACTAAGTGTCCTGCTTCCATTGACTCAGTCTCTGCTATCAATGTGCAAGTATTGGGCAGAGTGCCCTCTCACCAGTCCCCGTGGTGCAGCTGTAAATTCCCACTGTAGGAAAGGGCCCCCTTTTCCTTTACACAGATGGCTCTGATGCTTAGAAGTGAAGGAGGGGAGAGTGAGAGATTACTCCAGTCTCCCTGCAGCAAGTGCGAGATTGGTTTGACAGCTGCTGTCCATGCAGCACTGCTGCAGTGCCACAACTTTCAGGCCTCAAGATTCGGTCCATGTCAGTCTGGTCTGCCAAAGAGATGTGTGCACACAGGCTGATGTGTGCACATAGACCCCTGTGCTGCCAAGAGTTTTTAGTGCAGGTTGGTAAAAGCTATTCCACTATTCCCCCCTCTCCTTCTCCTTCTATGGGAACTGTGGAGATCCAACATTTGTATGTAACTAGCTATCTGCTTCATTTAGCTGGCAGTAAATTAAACCTAGGAAAGACAGACTAGAAATGACTGGATACATATAATCTTTTGCTTAAAGAACATTGCATATTCAAATGCAAGTTATCTAGTTTTGACACCATCCAGTCTCCTGCAGGTTCATTTGCACTGACTAGGCAAAAAATTCACTGATCTCTATACAGAAATACATTGTGTATGCTAATTGTGCATCATCTATTGTGCAAAAAGGCCACTCAGTGTGCTTATTGAGTAAAGATTAACCCCCGGACGCGAGTAGTAAATGTAGCACCCTCTAGTGTACAGTTAGGTTAGGTAAATGTATGGGAACTCACAGTAGTGATGTGAATCTGGGTGATTATTATGGGTTCAGCTTAAGGTCAGGCTGGAAGGCTTTGCAGATCAGGCCTCTATTGCCTCCCCCTTGTTCTGGAGGTCCATGGAAACGTCTAGAAACTAGTGGATGGAGGTACAGAGGTAGGGATCTGAATATTCATGGGTGTTTGACCAATACTTAGGCAGGAGGCCTGGCATGGTGGTAAGACATGACCATAAATATTGAAGAGCCTGGTCAGTGAGAGGTCTGGTCTGTGGATTGGTGGAAGATGGAAAGATGGAGTGCTGAGGATCATGAAACCTGGAAGGGGACCCTTGGGAAGGGGGGCTCTGACTCCAGGCTGGAGCTGAGGAGGAAAAGAGAGGAAGTTGGAGATAAGGATCTTCACTACCCTACAGTCTGATTCAAGAGACACCCTATCTAGCATGGAGAGATTACCACAGCAGAAGTCTTAAACATCAGTCTTATTCAAAGCAGCAGGATACAAGAGAACCCCAGGGCCTACAAGGGAGAAGCTTGCCAGATGCAATATCCAGTATCCAGTATGCTTTCATAGGGGCAGTGTTACAGCTAACCCAAATTGTTTGCTCTGGGACACCTCACAAGGCAGCCAGGTGAGCTGGTATTTTTCCACAAAGTATTGGGAATTTTTGTGAGTTTCACACAGGGAACATAGAGCTCCTAAAAGAGGAACCTTTGCTATTGATTTCTTAGAGACTGATGTTATTCTGGTGGGAATACAGTCCAGGATCTGCATCTTTTGTGTACATAGAGAAGGAAGTTTGTCCTCAGATTGTTCTACTAAGTCAAGTTAAGCATCCCATATTCCCTTATCTCCATTCAAGTTGTTTTCCCCTCCATAAAAATAAATCAAGCCAATGGTCTGGTCTTTGATAGAAGATGCAAGTTGGAAATGCATGTTGCCTGGCTGTACAGGAATAGGGGAACCCAAAAATCCAGCGGCCCTCTAGGAGGTAGCACTACATAAACATACAGAGGTTAGAGAAAAAAAATGGAAACACTACATGATTTGAAGGTGTGAGAATGACAACATGTTTCGCATTGAAAGTGGACATTCTTTTGTTTCCACTATGTGATGGGACACCTAGCTAACAGGTGGGAAACCTCACTTTTGTCATTCAATGCATGCGCTGCTAGTAATACAGTCATGTCAGAGCTTACAGAGCTTCAAAGAGGGCAAATTGTGGGCACCCCCCGCTTAGCTGGTGCCTCTGTGACTGCAGTTGCCACATTATTTGCTGTGTCACGAGGGACAGTATCAAAGGGTATGACGGCATATACAGGATCCGGGGAAATGTTATCTGATAAGCATAAGAGTGATCGACATGGTCAACTGACCGAAAGAGACAAAATACTTTTGTGCAGGATTGTTACGTGGAATATAAAAACAAGTGCTGCAAAAGTGACTGCAGAGGACTGCAGAAGGTATGAGTGGTGCATATTGTCCAATGGTGCTAAAGCTACAAGCAGATGATCCATGTGATAAAACATGGCATAACAATCTGATGTTTTGTTGAGATCTGTTAGGAATAGTTGTCAACTCTTGATAGTTTAGCTGGCATCTCAGTTCACTAAAGTCAGGGAGGCCCGGAGTAAAAGAAAAGAAGAAGATCTGAACGAAGGGCCGTCATGACAGGGGTTAAATAGGGTTGGGAGAGGAGAGTACCATTAATTAAAGGGGGAGTCTAAGTGGTTTTAGGAAGGGAACAGGTGGAGCCACAGGGGGTAGTCTGACAGGGTGTGGCAGGGTGTCTTCAGTCAGAAAGGAGTTTTGACAAGGCAATCTTCCCTCCCGCCCACCCGTTTGTTTTATGATTTGTTTTTGGGTGGTGGTTGTGCCAGTTGGTGCTGGTGGACAGCCTGCGGGGTGCAAGGTCCTTGTAGGTTACTGTGGGCACAAGAAAGGTACTTTGTAGGAACCTGTCTGAGGTACGGCTTCCAGTTGTTCTGATGGGGGTATCTGTGGTGGTTGTCTCTGAGTTTATGGTGAGGTCTAGTTAAGCAGGAAGCAGGTATTTGCTTTCTTGATGCCTATTGGGACCTTGAAAAACGTATGTTATACTGTGTTTTCGTTATTTAAATGTTATTTACTGATGGTTGTAATAAAAGGCCGTTTGGGCCATTAACTCCAGTTTTGTTGTCTGTGTGGTTACTTAAGGTAAAAGAGGGTAGGTATTGGTCAGGGGGGACTGGATCAAGCCATCTCTAGTGCCCTGGTCATGGCATTAGAATTAACACAACAAACTGCACTCCCTTGGTATCCATATATTTACAGTGTCTTGTGGCAAAATGATTGTGGCA
This sequence comes from Staurois parvus, assembly GCF_062004578.1. Taxonomy (NCBI): domain Eukaryota; kingdom Metazoa; phylum Chordata; class Amphibia; order Anura; family Ranidae; genus Staurois; species Staurois parvus. Next base: position 6,127,915 of record NW_028317941.1, read on the forward strand.
TTTTCAGTTCTTATTGACAGCATGTTCTCAAAGGTGTTCTTGCATATTTTGCCATCCTCCTCTGTTCTAACTTGTTCTTCTAACAGCCAATTTCATCATTGAACACAACTTCCATAATCAACACAGCGCACAGCAGTCACTACTTTCCCACCACATGTACTGCTAGATGCATCTCATAAAGGTGCTCAATGCCACCAGGCATTACAGGCAGTTATTTACAGGCACAGTGTGTATAGGCGACTACTCTCACTCATCACATCCTAAGACTGCAGTGTCTACTACAGCTGTCAGTCTTCACTCTAACTCCTCACTTAATGCCATAAACTGAGTCATCATCCCTCAGAGTCACAGTGTATGTTCTAATTGCCCCATATTCAATAAAGGTGTCACTTTTTCTACTCACTTATCACAATAGGCTCAGTTTACTAAGCTATAATGATTATTTGCCATCATGTTCATTCACTTCTGCTGTGAGAGCTGCAAATAATCACATGACCAAAATGATAGTTTTATAATAAATAACACACACTTTATGAACTGAGCCATCAATGCCATAAACAATCATTGTCAAAGTACATTAGAGAGTCAGTTGACTGCAAGCTGTCAGTAATGTTCTGTATTTTTCTCTCATTGCATTGTCACAGGGAAGTTGACATCAGCATATGCATATGCCTGTGATGTATAGGCATAGCTAGTATTAAAGGATCTGCTTCTGAAAGACATTTAGGTTTGATGTACATGAGCCTACCCTGACCACCGTCCGCGGGAAAACATAAATCACGGCAAAAGCACGATACTGTGTTTTCCCGCGGTCGGAGTCAAAACGTTCCTAATCTGAATGCAATTCTTTCACGTTCAGAAGAGGGAGGTTTAACCTCACCTAAACGTGACAGATCCTAAACTGTGTTAAAAGCCTACAGTATGTGTACATGGACACATAGACTTTTATGGAGTTGAGTTTAGGAGCTTTGGCAAAAAAATGCCAAAAGCTCCTAAACTCGAGTTTAGCAGCTGCTCATGTACATGAAGCCTTAGGGTTAGGAAGGGATATGGTGGGTTATTGGAACAAAGTAGGGACCTGGGCTAATTTCCATTTTCTTCTTTGTGTAATGTAACAACCTTGGTCACTAAAGTCTATTGATGATCTCAGTGCTCAAAGTCATACAGTTGTGCTCAAAAGTTTACATACCCTGGCAGAAATTGTGAATTGTTGGCATTGATATTGAAAATATGACTGATCATGCCAAAAAATACTCTTTTATTGAAGGATAATGATCATATGAATCCATTTATTATCAAATAGTTGTTTGTCTCCTTTTTAAATCATAATGATAACAGAAATCACCCAAATGACCATCATCAAAAGTTTACATACCCTGGAATGTTTGGCTTTGGTACAGACATACAAGGTGACACACATGGGCTAAAATGCCAATTAGAGGTTAATGTTCCACATCTGTGGCTTTTTAAATTGCAATTAGTGTCAGTGTATAAATAGTCAATTAGTTTGTTAGCTCTTACATGGAAGCACTGACTAGGCTAGATACTGAGCAATGGGGATCAGAAAAGAGCTGTCAAAAGTCCTGCGTAACAAGGTAATGGAACTTTATAAATATGGAAAAGGATATAAAAAGATGTCCAAAGCCTTGAATAAGCCAATCAGTACTGTTAAATCACCTATTAATTGCTTGCCGTCCAGCCACTGTAGAAAAACGGCCACAAGGTGGCACCGCTGGGCAAAATCACATTTTAAAACGTGATATTGCAAAACAGGTACGGGGCGCGCCCGAGGCACGCGACCCCCCTGCCTGTACCACCGATCGTGGCCGTGGGTGCCAATCACCAGGTCACGGCCGGTCATTACCTGCCAGGTCCCGGCGATTGCCGGCAAACAGTGACACAGAGCACAGCTGCATTGTTTACAATGCAGCTCTGTTCCCTGTCAGTTCCTAACACACTGAGCCTGAGAGAGGAGTTTATCTCTCGGGATCAGTGTGTTTCTGTGAAACACCCCCCCGCCCCCTAGTAAAACACTCCCCTCACACAGTTAACCCTTTCATTGCCTAAAAAAAGTTAACCCCTTCCTCCCCAGTGCCATTAGTACAGTGTCAGTGTTTTTTTTTTGCACTGATCACTGTATTGGTGTTACTGGGGATGTCAGTGACCCCAAGTCAGTTCCCCCCCAGTGTCAAAATGTCTGCCACAAACCCGTCATAAGTCGCTGATCACTGTCATAAATCGCTGATCATCGCCATAAGTTGCTGATCGCCGCCATTATTAGTATAAAAAAACAAAATCCCAGTATCTTTCCTGCCAATTGTAGACGCTATAACTTTCACGTAAACCAATTAATTTACACGTATTGGGATTTTTTTTTGCAAAGAAATGTCGCAGAATACATTTTGGCCAAAATTTATGACAAAATTTGATTTTAACATTTTTTTACTGGACATGTTTTATAGCAAAAAGTCCAAAATATTGTTTTTTTTCTCATTTGTCAGCCTTTTTTTTTATAGCGCAAAAAATAAAAACCGCACAGGCAATCAAATACCACCTAAAGAAATCTCAATTTGTGGGAAAAAAGGACGTAAATTTAATTTGGGTGCAGTGTTGCATAACCGCACATTTGTCATTTAAAGTAACGCAGAGCCGTAACACAAACCGCTTCTGTAACCGCTTCCTGACCTCCCTATAGCAAAAATACTGCTACAGGGTGGCATGGGTGCGCAAAATCACATATATATATATATATATATATATATATATATATATATACATGATTTGCGCTCCCATGGTTTTCACGCCCCTCCCAGATAGCGTCAGATTGCCCGTCAGTACACTAGTCATCACATTTAACCCCTTGATTGCCAGGAGCACGCTCATGCACAATAAACCTCCATTGCTAGTATAGTGTCTGAACCAATCAATACCTTTGATCAGATCAGCACTATACCAGCGTTCACATTAGTATAGCCCCCAAAAAGTCCCCATAGCCCCCCAAAACGAAGCATTAGCGGGATCAGTCCCAGCACCTGCCAGCACCTGCGTTTAGCCCCTACGCTTACCCCCCCTTCTCCCCCAGCAAGTGCAGTGTCAGTAGGTCACTGTCACTTGATACATTGCACACAAAACCGCAGTGTTCGCAGAATCAGGCCTGATCTCTGTTAGCACTTGCCAGTAAATTTTGATGACTCTCATATGCAGCAGAGTGCCAGTACTAGTGCCACTCTACCTTTTGGTGAACTGTCGAGTACCAGCATCATCCTGGTATCATTTTTTTCAGCCAGCGATCGGCTTTCATGTAAAATTAATCCTAGTGGCTAATTAGCTGCAGGATTGCTTTTACAAGCAGCGGGATAAGATGCCCCCGCTGCCTTCCATGGCCTTCTTGGGCAGTCCCGTGCCATCGGGGCAACCTGAGAATGCAGCCGGTGTTTCTGCCAGCTGACCATAGAGCTGATTGGAGACCAGAGTGGTGCCAATCATCTCTATAGTCTAAGAATTCAGAAGCTACAAGCATTTCGTCACTTCAGTTTCGCAGGATATAAACAGCGCCATTTGTAAATTGGGAAAGCATCTGATCACACCGATTTTGGTTTGATTAGACAATGTAAGGGCAGAGGAGATATCTAGAGCCTGATAGACCCCAGATTTCTCAAAAAAGAATATATGACAATGCCCATTGAAGTTATAGGGGATATTAGCATTCCCTGTGATAGCATTACAAGTGATAAAAAAAAAAATGAAAGGTACAGTGTAAAAATAATAAAAAAATCAAAATAACTTAAAAAAAAAACTTGCCCCTCCCATGCATTCACACCTGTGTGCACAAGCCTTGACCCTGTGTCGGTATGTAAACAGCGGTTGCACCATACATGTGAGGTATCGCGGTGAACGTCAGATCAAGGGCAGTAATTCTAACACTAGACCTCCTTTGTAAATCTAAAATGGTAGCTTTTAAAGGCTTTTAAAGTGTTGCCTATGGATATTAAAAATGTATGCAGTTTGTCGCCATTACACAGGGCATGCACAGTTTTAAAGCATGTCATGTTTGGTATCTATTTACTTGGAATACCATCATCTTTTATATCTTACCAAATAATTGGCCAATATATTGTGTTTTTGTGCATTAAAAGTAAAAAAACTGTATTTTGTTTAAAAAATGAAAAAAAACGAAAACATATTTTTTCTATTTTTTTTTTATATTTCAAAACCTTGTGAGAAAAATTAGATCTGCAAAATACTCACCATGCCTCTTTTAAATTCCTTGGGGTGTTTACTTTCCAGAAAGGGGTCATTTGGGGGGGTTTGGTGCTATCCTGGCATGCCAGGGCCTTTGAAACTGTGATAGGTATTGAGGAAGTGAAATGAGGAAGTTACGCACCTTCAGGTTTTCAAAGTGGTCATTGGATTTCAGGCTCCTGTATGTGGCTAGGTTCCAAAAAGTCTCACACCTGTGGTATCTCCATACTCAGTAGAAGTAGCAGAATGTATTTTGGGGTGTAATTCCACATATACCCATGGCTTGTGTGAAAAATAAATCATTTAAATGACAACTTTGTGTAAACAAAAATAAAGTTTTTGTAATTTTCAATATGCCTCTCAGCAGATAGCTTAGGGTGTCTACTTTCCAATAAGGTGTCATTTGAGGGTGTTTGTTCTATCCTGGTATTTTAGCACCTCAAGAAATGTGATGAGCGGTCAGAAAGTAAAAGCTGTGTAAATTCCATTATCTAAACCATAGTTTGTAGACACTATAACTTTTACACAAAGCAATAAATATACACTTACTGGGATTTTTTTTAACCAAAAACATGTAGCAGAATACATTTTGGCCTACATTTATGACGAAATTTTAGTTTTTTTGGATTTTTTTTATGACCGAAATGAGAAAATATTGTTTTTTTTTTTTTAATTTTTTCTTCAAAAATTTTTTTGTTTATAGTGCCAAAAATAAAAAGTGCACAGGTGACCAAATGCCACCAAAAGAAAGCTCTATTTTTGTGCTAAAAGGACATAAATTTCATTTATGTACCGTATTGCATGACCGCGCAATTGTCCGTTAAACTAGCGCAGCGCTGTATAGCAAAAAAATGCCGTAAATTGCAGTATTTATACCATAGTTTGTAGACGCTATAACTTTTACACAAAGCAATCAATATACACTTATTGGGATTTATTTTACCAAAAGCATGTAGCAGAATACATTTTGGCCTAAATTTATAACTAACTTTGAGTTTACTATATATTTTTTATAGCTGAAAGTAAAAAATATCGTTTTTCTTCAAAATTTTTGGCCTTTTTTTGTTTTTAGCATGAAAAATAAAAAGTGCACAGATGATCAAATACCACTGAAAGAAAGCTTTATTTGTGTAAAAAAAAGGACGTAAATTTCGTTTGGGTGCAGCATTGCATGACCGCGCAATTATCAGTTGAATTAGTGCAGCGCCAAGTAGAAAAAAGAGGCCTGGTCAGAAAGGGGGGTCAATCGTCAGGAGTGCAAGTGGTTAAGAAGTGGAAAGTTCAGGGATCTCTTGATACCAAAGCCAAGGTTAGGTAGACCAAGAAAGATTGCAGCCATAACTGACAGAAGAATTGTCTGGAATTCAAAGAAAAACCCACAGGCAACCTCAAAAGAAACACAGTCTGCTCTGGAAAAAAAATGGTGTGGTTGTTTTTAAGGAGTTCAATACGGTGATACTTGAACAAAAATGAGCTGTTTGGTGGAGGTGCCAGAAAGAATCTTTTACTGCACCAATGCCACAAAAAATCCTGGTTACAATATGCCTGACAACACCTTGACATGCCTAACCAGGCCTTTTTGTGTCATTGATGCAGTAAAGGCTTCTTTCTAGAACCTCGACCATGCAGCTCATTTTTGTTGAAGTGTTATCATATTGTGCTCCTTCAAAACAACCACACCATCTTTTTCCAGAGCAGCCTGTATTTTTCTTGTGGTTACTAATGGGTTTCCCTTTGAATCCTGGACAATTCTTCTAGCAGTTGTGACTGCAATCTTTCTTGGTCTACCTGACCTTGGCTTGGTATCAAGAGATCCCCGAACTTTCCACTTCTTAATAGGTGATTTAAAAGTACTGATTGGCATATTCAAGGCTTTGGACATCTTTTTATGTCCTTTTCCATCTTTATAAAGCTCCATTACCTTGTTACACAGGACTTTTGAAAGTTTTTTTCTGATCCCCATGGCTCAGTATCTAGCCTAATCAGTGCTTCCACATAAGAGCTAACAAACTCATTGACTATTTATACACTGACACTAATTGCAATTTAAATAGCAATGTGGGACATTGATGTGGGACATTAGCCTCTAATTGGCATTTTAACCCGTGTGTCACCTTGTGTGTCTGTACCAAGGCCAAACATTCCAAGGTATGTAAACTTTTGATGATGGCCATTTGGGTGATTTCTGTTATCATTATGATTTAAAAAGGAGCCAAACAACTATTTGATAATAAATGGCTTCATATGATCATCATCCTTCAATAAAAGAGCATTTTTTGGCATGATCAGTCATATTTTCAATATCAATGCCAAAATTTCACAATTTCTGCCCATGTATGTAAACTTTTGAGCACAATTGTATCTCTTATTCAAAGAGTGCTGTTCCACACAAAGTTATGCTGCCCACTTAGAGAGTGAAAGACCTTCAAAGTCAGGCTCAAGGGCCATATGTGAAGTGAAGGAGGGGAAATTTCATACACTTACATTTGTCTTATGATCCTTGACAATACTCACTGGGAGCCTCAGGGCCACAATCCTAGCTTTGGTTCAGGCTAGTTTAGGTGAATGACAGGCTGAAAAGATCCAAGGCTGTCCACATGTATCAACATGTAGTGACACATTGGTTATCTACTGTCAGGGATAGATGTCTGCCCTGGATGCCATCCACATGTATCCAGGGTAGACATGTGTCCCTGCTGTAGGTTATCATTGGATATACAGGTACATGCTGATACATGCCTACAGCAGAGGACAGACCTGGCCCTTTTCAGCCTGTCATTCAGTCATACAGTCTGAGTGGCTACCAGTGATCGGAACACCTGGATTACCGGCCACATGTATTTATAGAATGCTTTCCACACCATAGCCATTTAGGATGCATGAATGAGGCCTAATACTGGATAATAGCCAGCCTTATTGTGCAACCTGAGCAGGTGCAAAGGACACCATATTGTGGCAAGCAGTGCACTGTTTTTTTTTTAACCTGTGAAAAACTGTGTATCATAAGGAATTCTATTAAATGCTTTTAAGATTTAAAAAAAGCAGTAAATACACTGCTTGCAACAAAATGGTGCCCTTTGCAACTACTTAGTTGCACATTAAGACTGGATAATAGCTAAACTAAAGCCTCAATAACATTTGTGTTGGGGGACAGTAAAAACATGCAGCTGAGACGTGTTTTTACTACCCCCAACTGCTCCCTCTTAATCTAAAAATGTAGAGGAATGAGGTTTATATAAGCAAAATTTATCATCACTTACGCTCAGAAGGTAATGCATTTGGAACATGACCCATTCCACTGAAAAGCGCTGTGAAGCAACTGCTTTATATCATGGCGAGACAAAATTTATGCCCACTGTTGCATGCAAAAGGTACCGCATGTCAAACATGGCTTGGTAGTGGTAGAATTTTAGCATATACTTTAATGTCTGTATTCAAGAGTGAAATTGACCCGAAGTTGGCTGGTGTAGAGGGGTTTTGGAAGAGTCACTATATATGCCTTCAACATCTTCTGGAGAAATGAAGAGGGGGTAGCTGCTTTGGTGGAGACGTCTCTCAAGTAAGGAGATAAAATTGTACTAAATATTTTAATGTATTTGTTGGAAAAACTGTGGACCTGGTGATTTTCCATTGGGAAAAGATGCTATAACCACTTTGGAGGTAGTAAAGGGGGCATTTAATTGTTAGAGTTGTATTTCAGAGAGAGTTGGAAGGTATAGATGTTTTAGGAAATTTTGTATAGTTTTAGGTGTGGGTTGGCGTGTATCAGGATTATCTTTTAAGTTGTACAATGCGCTATAGTAATTGGCAAATTGCTTGGCAATTTCTTGATGATTCGTAATTTTGTATTGAAGGGTATAATGTATTAAGAGGGCAATTCTGGATTTGGCCTGTATTGCTTTTAGTTTGTTAGCTAAGTATTTACTTGCTTTATTTGCATGTGCATATGATTGCAACTTCAACAGATGAAGGTGCTTGTCGTATTGGTGTGTCAGCAATTCTCGCAATTCCTCTCTAAGTTTGGATAGGGAGTTTGAGATGGTGTATGTGATTCAGTTTTGTTTTGGATTCTAATTTGTGAATCTTTGAAAAATGGGAGTTGAGTTCAAGGTTATAGCATTTTTTAGTCCTTGCTCCTTGGATGAGTATGCCTCTTATGTAAGCCTTATAGGCATTCCATAGAGTGTATGAGTCATCCATAGAAGCAGCGTTGTTGTTAAAAAAAATCTTGGAGATGCTGGGAGATAGTAGAAGATATTTGTTCTTGTAATAACCTGATATTGGGAGGATATGGCAGCATTGTGTTCTTCTATAGTCATAGAAATTGCAGCATGGTCAGACCATGTAATTTCATAGATATTAGAAGAAGGCACTTTCTGTAATAACCACTTATCTGTAACAAATAAGTCAATGCTTGAGTATGTATGATGTCTGGAGAAGAAGCAGGTATAATCTATTTTGTTTGTATATTGGCACTACTAGACATCATATACCTCCTCTGAGTGGAGTAGTTGACAGAGAAAATAGTTGTGTCCTTTTTTTCTTGGTGGTGGAATCCAAATGAGGGTCCACTGTTAAATTAAAGTCTCCGCAAATGAGTAGGTGGCCATATTTGATAGAGGCATTTAAAAAGCTTGCGTAAGAAGTGGAGTTGATGTGCGTTGGGAGCATAAATGGACACCAGAGTGTAGGGCTGTGCGTTGCTGTCAAATGTAATGATAGCGTAGTGTCCCTCGTTATCCAATAGGGAGTCTTTCAGTTGGAAAGTTAGGGTGTTGTGGATAGCCAGGAAAACTCCTCTTTTTTTTTCCTGAACGCATGCCATAATTACATGTGGATAGTCTCTATGAAAACAGTTGGGACTTTGGGGGATTGGAAGTATGTTTCCTGCACACTTAATATATCAACTTCAAGCTTGTTGGCTGCTTTCCACATGGAAAAAAGCTTAGCGGGCTGGTTTAGGCCCCTAGTGTTACCTGTGAAGTAATAGAGTGTAAGTATGGTTGGGTTGCTCACTGCGTCTGGGTTTGGCCTGTGGAAAGGTGGTGTGTCGACTCCAGGTGGGGGTCTCATTGGAAGAGAACTTCTGGTGTTTAGAATAGTGAGGATTGTGAGCCATGTTGAGCATTCGAAGGGTCTTCTGTAGAGCTGGCCCTCAAAGTTGCTTTGTGCACTAAACAAGAATAAGGATATAAGGCAAAACAATGGTTAGGAAAGATAACAAGGGTAGAATGTTTAAAAAAAGGATCTCTTGGTGGATCCTGTCCATCCGATCCATGATATGCCGAACCCGAGCACCTAATAAACAACATACCGTTCAGCCATCACAGTCTTTGTGACAGATTGCCCTATCTGTCCTCCAAATAATTGAGTCCTCTACCACCAGTATCTGCCTACCCTGCCTGTATCCTTGCCCCTTTCCTTACCAGAGCAGTCATTCCTCTGGCAATTAGGGGAGAGAACACTCCAGCCATGCCACTCCTGAGCTGATATCCTCAATATCGTGCAACTTGACATATTTATTGGGATGTACAAACTCAGGACTAGCTGCCCTAAGGCTCTTCCCTCTGTCTCACCTTCTGTCACCGAGCTACTTACATCTAGCTCCTGTACCTCCATATCCCCACCCCCCTTCTCTGCTGGTCCTCGGTCAGTACCTGTACCTGCTGAGTAATGTCCAAGCTCCTTTCCAGGTTGTTGATGCTCTGCAGTGTTGCCACCTGTTTCTCTAGATCCAGAATTCGGACTTCCAGAGAAACAACTAGCTCACAGCTCACACAGCAGTATTCGCCCTCAAAGGGTTCTTTAAGGAACGTATACATGGAGCAGGTTGTGCATTGGGTCGTGTCACCAATACTGTTGGACATTTTACCTGTTAATTCGCATAGGGATAATTTTGCAAAAAAAATTTAGAATTGAGTTTTGTTGTTTTTTTTTCTCTTGCTATACCCTCACTGGCCACTTTAGTAGGTAAACCTGTTCAATTGCTCAGTAACACAAATTGCTAATCAACCAGTCACATGGCAGCAACTCAGTGCATTTAGGCATGTAGATGTGGTGAAGACGACTTGCTGAAGTTCAAACTGAGCATCAGAATGGGGAGATTTAAGTGACTTTGAACGTGGCATGGTTGCTGGTGCTAGATGGGCTGATCTGAGTATTTCAAAAACTGCAGATCTACTGGGATTTTCACGCACAACCATCTCTAGGGTTTACAGAGAATGGTCCAAAAAGAGAAAATATCCAGTGAGCTGCAGTTGTGTGGACGAAAATACCTTGTTGATGTCAGAGGTCAGAAGAGAATGAACAAACTGGATGCTGCGACATTCAGATGGTAGGGTCAGAATTTGGCATAAGCAACATGAAAGCATGGATCCATCCTGCCTTGTATCAATGGTTCAGACTGGTGGTGAAGTAATGGTGTGTGGGGATATTTTCTTGTCACTAGTAAAGTGTTTTTTTACGCGACTCCAAATCCCTCTGAGTTACTCCTTACTCCCGTATTCCAAGCTTCTCCAAGCTTTCCCCAGTATTCCAAGGTACTTGCAGTTACTCCCAGTACTCCAAGTCACCAACATTTACTCCCAGTACTCCAATTTATTTAAAGTTACTCCCCTTACTCCAAGGTACTTGCAGTTACACCCAGTACTCCAAGGTACTTTCAGTTACTCCCAGTATTCCAAGGTACTTTCCGTTACTCCCAGTACTCCAATTTATTTACACTAACTCCTGGTACTCCAGGGTACGTGCAGTTACTCCCAGTACTCCAAGTTACTTCCAGCTACTCCCAATACTTCAAGTTACTCGCAGTTAATCCTAGTACTCCAAGGTACATGCAGTCACTCCTAGTACTCCAAGGTACTTGCAGTTACTCCCAGTACTCCAAGTTACTTGCAGTTGCTCCCAGTACTGCAAGCTACTCCCAGCTACTTCCAAAACTCCAAGTTACTGGCAGTTACTCCCAGTACTCCAAGGTACTTGCAGTTGCTCCCAGTACTCCAAGGTACTTGCAGTTGCTCCCAGCACTCCAAGGTACATGCAGTCACTCTCAGTACTCCAATTTGCATAAAGTTACTCCCAGTACTCCAAGGTACTTACAATTACTCCTAGTACTCCAAGGTACATGCAGTCACTCCTAGTACTCCAAGGTACTTGCAGTTACTCTCAGTACTCCAAGTTACTCCCATATAATCCCAATATTCCAAGTTACTTGCAGTTACTCCCAGGACTGCAAGGTACATGCAGTCACTCCTAGTACTCCAAGTCACTAACAGTTACTTCCAGTACTCCAAAGTACGTGCAGTCACTCCTAGTACTCCAAGGTATTTACAGGTACTCCCAGTAATCCAATATATTTACAGTTACTCCCGGTACTCCAAGGTACCTGCAGTTACTCCCAGTACTCCAATTTATTTACAGGTCCTGTCAGTACTGCAAGGAACTTGCAGTTACTCCCAGTACTCCAAATAACTATCCGATTTGTTGGTACTCTAAGGTATTTCTGTTACTCAAGGTTACTCCCAGTATGACTGCAGCCCCCTTGCATCGTTCTCCCCTTGCATTGGTCTGCAGTCCTGACTCCTGCACCCTCTCTCAACTGTCACTGGCTGCTCCTCCCTCTCCAGCTGTTAGTGCTCTCCCCTCAGTCTCCCTCTGTGCTTATCCACGGTCTTCTCTTCACAATCCCTGTTTGGCAATGTGCTTCCCGATCCCGAGAATCAAAGCATTTGGATTTGGGGTTCAAGATGAGCAGCCTTCCCCTGTTCCTAGGCCTTGGATCCTCCTGTTGTGGATACTCAACCTTTGGATGGTGAGGTGGACAGTGGGGCCCAGCTTCTCTACAAGGGCCACCAGAGGACTTATGCTTACCAAATATTCTGACTGTGTTTTGTGAAACATTGTCGTTATCATGTAAGCTAGTTTTTTTGCTAGTTTTTGTTATGCTGAAGACTGCATCCCTTAAGAGGGGGTAAGTGTAGGCAGGTGTTAGGTTGCAGTATGTCCACAGACCTGAAGAGGGGACTGGGCCATTTCTTAAGGCTGGCAGGGGACTATAATTTGTCATCTGTTATGAGCTTGAGGCAGTCATCTTGGGGAGGGCGGCATTTTTTATGGAATACCGAATCCTGTGAGATTTGGGCAGCCATCTTGACACACAAGTGCTTAAGAGGCAGATTCTGCATCATTTAGTGCCCCCTCCCAGCATGGGAGTAGGACAGAGGCAGAGTTCCATTGGGTGGAGAGAGAGCAGAAACAGTGATAGGGAACTATAGCTAATAAGGAGAGAAAGAGTAGATTTCCCCTTACAGGGCTTCTCTTCTGCTAGCTCCTTGGAACTGTCTTCCACCTACAGCTGGATATCTGGAAGATCTTTGGGGATTCAGTAATCTTATACCTCTTCCAAGGGAAATGCTACTCAAGCATTCTGAGCCTACATTCTGATATAAACAAAGGAGTGCCCCCTCCCCTCGCAGGGTGACATGATTGATATGGGTTCAGCACCATTTAAAAAATATTTACACCCAAAACAAAAATCTTTCCAAAACAGCAGTACACAAATGGTCCTCCAGAATGTTAGATGATATCTGTTTCATTTATTCCATTTCAAGTATAAAGACTCAGAAGGAGCTTTTACCAACATGTGTTTATCTGTATGGTTGTATTTTCTCAGTGCAATAAGTAAATGGATTTAACATCCAGAGGGACGTTCTATGTGCTTCTTCTTTGGAGAGATTCTTAGTGTCTCTGGGTTCAGAAGCGTTCTTTTTTTTCCAGTCTTTCATTGTTGAACTCTCGACTGACAAGGTTGGCAGCTTTCCAAATTGAGAAGTCCATGATGCATTGCTGTGGGTTATTTTAGGAGGCTTCATCTCTAGTTAATAGACAAATACTGATGTTAAAAATCTCTAAGGAATTTTTCTCAGTAAACGTGTTTAAACCATGTACTACACAGTATACCTATATTACTGAATTTCAATGAACAGGGTTTGAAAAGTTTAAAGTGGGTTTTTTTTACCTTCATGCATTCTATACATAAAGGTAAAAAACCTTCTGTCTGCAGCATCCCCACCAGCACCCTCTAATACTCACCCAAGCTCCCTGAGCTACCTAAACCTTTAAAATCACTTTAAGTTATTTGCGTTAAAAGTAAAATATATAGATCTATGTTACTTTGTTTTTCATAATCATAGCCTCTCCTCTGTAGACTTAGTCCTCTTCCCAGTAATGATACCCTCTATATATAGTGGCTCCTTTAGGGCATAGAGCAGGGGTGTCAAACTTCAAGTCACATCATCCCTCTACCTTTGGGAGTCATGCTTGTAACTGTCAATCTTGCAATGCCTCATGGGACTCGTAGTTTGGCAACAGCAGGAGGGCTGTTAGTTAGACACCTGTGGCATTGACCATTAGGAACATCTGTTTTATTCCAGAAACACTAACAGGGAAAGAGGGATTTCTTGACATGGCTTAGGAATTAATCAAGTACCCTTGCACATGTATTTGAAGTTGGGCGCGGCCCATTTATAAAAGCAAAATTAAACTTACTGTTTACCTGCTTCACAAAAGATAGCTCAAGGTAGAATTGTTTAACAATTGGTAGTATACAAGAACTATCACTGGAAGAACATACAGTAAATCTTGTTAAACTTCCCAGAGGATCTTGCGCACATTGTCCCCATCTAAATCCATGCAGAAGTTTCTGAGCTGTGGCGTTGGATAGCTGGCCCTACCAACTTAGCTATCCAACATAGATCAACCTAGAATGGTATTCTGAGTGACAGCTTAGGAAAAGAAGATGCATAAAAACCAGTGCACACAGATCCTGCATAGCACCTGTACCTCCTCCGCCTGAGCTGCCAGACAGAACTCTGTTGTGCTGTGCAGCTGCCTTCTCCTAATCTCTACTGTCCAATTTACTGAATCTGACTCTACAGCCTTCTATTCAAGCATGGGGTGAGTGGAAACTGTCAGCTTGTGTTGCGAATGATTGCAGCTGGAGAAACACATTCTCCTCTCACAAAAACACAGTTGATGAGCTGAAAATAACACATAGTGGTTACTACATTTGCCCAAACCTAGTGTAGTACGTGACTTGTGCTGTTGTCAGCTTGTGTTTTTGTGGATAGAAGTCCTTTTCTCCAACCTGCAATAATTCATAACACAAGCTGACAGTTCCCACTCTCTCCCATGGATAGCAAGCTGCATTGACAACTGAAGAGGAGAGTTAAGGAGACACTGCACTGAGAAGGGAGAGGGGTGGGGCTTAGTTCTGCCTGTAACCCCCCCAATGGATACGCCCATGTTTTTAGACTTTAGGAGGGGTGAAGCTACAGACAGCAATGATAGAAAAGAAATATTTATTTTATTTAAAGTATAACTAAAGGCAAAACTTTGTATTTTTTTTTTTTTTTGGATAGAGCAGAGATGGATTATAACCACTAGTCAGGTTTTATTGCTGCCTGTGCCTCTGTTAGAGAGATTCACCCTCTCTATTTGTCCTGTTTACCATAATTATCAAAAGTGAAAGTAGAAGAAACACCAATTTTTTGATGTCCCCAGAAAAGTAATAGAGGGAAAATTTTCCAATGAGAACACTAGTTTTGGTGACCTGGGGGATTTGGAGGGATTTCCTCTCACTTATTGTTTTGGCTATGGGACAGGAAGTGAAGGTAAATCTCCCCAATGGGACACAGATGTCAAAAATTACCTGACGGGTTATAACCCTCCCTTACTCTATCCAAAAAACAAAAAGGTTTTCCTATAGTTCTACTTTAACTTCTATTGATCAGATTTTAATGGGGAGAAGTGCTATGAGCACAAGGACCCCTGTGGGACTTAAAAAGCTTTTTTTTTCTTCTGGTAAAAGATCTTCTTTAACCACTTCCCATCTGACCCATGTACATAAAAGGCAGGACAGAAGCAGTGCCGAAGCGGGTGGCCATTTATAAATGGCCCCCGCATTCACTGCCTGTGCTCGCTCCCTGGGAGCGTGCAGCACCACGATATGGTGCCAAGGTCCCGATCATGTGATCACTAATTGGCCAATCAGTGATCACATGAATAGTAGTAAGCAAGGTGTCACTTGCTGACATCATTGCTTACTACTAGTGAAATCTGTGAATGATCACAGAGGTCACATGGTACAAGGCTATTCACAACAGCCTTATATCATGTGGCAAGCTGTGACCAATCACAGCTCTCACATTATTTCTCAATGGCTGCAAAAATGCAGCCAAAGAGAAGGAGAAATGATTGCTTTTACAGTCCTTATGTGTGTAAAAGCAATCAGTGTAAACAAAAATCTTCATCACCCCCCACAAGTAGTCCAGTGTCACCATAGTGACACTGGACTACTTGTGAGGGGTGATGTGACACTGTACTGCTAGGGTGACAGTATGTTAAAAAAAAAAAAAAAACATAAATAATAATATAAAAATGTAAACTTTTTTTGAAAAATTATCATATTTGGTTATAAACTAATTTGCATTATTTTTTTTTAAATGAAAAGATAGCTGAATACATTTTGCGCAATATTTATGAAGAAAGATTATTTATTTGTAAAATAAAAACAATTTTTTTCAAAATGTTTGGAATTTTTCATTTATATAGCAAAAAAATAAAAATACCACCAAAATAAAGTTTTATCTGTCTCAAAAAATGCTAAAAACTTCATATGCAGTGTTGCATGACCGCCCAATTGTCATTCAAAGTGTGATAGCACTCAAAGCTGAAAATTGGCCTGGACAGGAAGGGGGTAAAAGTGTCCAGACTTGAAGTGGTTAAATCCTTACCACTACAGCCCTGAAAGGTTTTACCCCCTTCCTGACCAGGCCATTTTTTGCTATTCAGCACTGCACTATTTCAACTGGTAATGGCATGGTCATGCAACACAGTACCCAAATTAAATTTTTGTCCTTTTTTTCCACACAAATATATATTTTTCTTGATGGCATTTGATTTTTTTACTGGGTTTTTTATTTTTAATGATATAAACGATAAAATACTGAACATTTTGATAAAAAAACATATTTTCCTATTTCTGTTATACAAAATATCTAATAAGCTCAAATTTAGTCAAAAATTTAGACCAAAATGTATTCTGCTACGTCTTTGGTAAAAAAAAAAAAAAAACAATATGTGTATATTAATTGGATTGCGTGAAAGTTATAGCATCTACAAAGTATGGTATACAGTATACATTGGAATTTACGCAGCTTTTACTTTCTGACTGCCTATCACATTTCTTGAGGTGCTAAAATGTCAATGCAGTACAGAAAAGTCCCAAATGAACCCTTTTTGGAAAGTATACAGCCCAAGGAATTTGCTGAAAGGCATTTTGAGTCCATGGACAATTTTATTTTTTGCCACAAATTTTTGGAATTTGAATTTTTTTTTTTTACACAAAGTTGCTCCCACATGGGAATATGTGGAATAACACTTCAAAACACATTCTGCTACTTCTCCTACATGTGAGAGACTTTTTGGCAGCCTAGCCACAAAAGGCCCCCACAATCCAATGACCACATTCAGGCTTTCAAAGGGCATATTTCCTTATGTCACTTCCTCACTACCTATCACAGTTTTGGAGGCCCTGAAATGCCAGAATAGCATACCCCCCTTTTTGAAAAGTAGACTCCCCAAGAAATTTGATAAGAGGCATGGTGTGCATTTTGCAGATCTCATTTTTGTAACAGGGTTTTGAAAAATAAAAAATACATTTTTGTTTTCTTTCTTCATTTTCCAAAAACTTGTGGCAACAAATGAGATCTGCAAAATTCTCACCATGCCCCTGAGCAAATACCTTGGAGTTTCTTTTTTCCAAATAGGGGTGATTTGGGGGGGGGGTGCTTCTACTATCCTGGCATTTCAGGAGCAACATTAGAAGCTTGTGCCACACATCCCCCACTCTTATAATCAAACATACCAGTTTTATTTTCTGAAGTGTTTTCATTTATAATCTGCCTACAAGTGCAAATGTAGTGTATGCAACAATTACGGCATATCTCTGGTGATAACTATCACAGCTGCCTGTGTGCTTATGTCAGATATTAAACACTTTTGAGCTCTCAGGGGACCGTGCCATTTCCATTCTTGCCAACAGTCATGAATTGCCCGGGACAGTCCCTAATATTGGACCAATGTCCCGCTGGAAGCTTGTCCCGGGCAGAATCACGAATTTTTGGATCTGTCACGGACAGCTGACATGGACCGCATAGACACACCCAGACCATTCCCCTACTTCACCTCTAGGAAGTCAGGTGGTGCTTTCCTCTTTACATGATTGACCAGTATTAGTGAGGGGGCGTGGCCAGTCGAGGATGACCATGCAGCCCACCTCTAGCCAATCACTTCCGGGAGCATGTAAGGAGGCAGAGGAAACGGTGGAGGCTGTGGACAGCATGGACACACTGTCAGAGCAGCTGCGGACCGGCCAGATGCTGCTCAATAGTGTAGCAGAGGTGAGCTGTAAGAGAGAGAGAAAGTTGTGGGGGGGAAGGGTGCAGAGTTGTGTGTGTGTGTTTGTGTTGGGTGCAGAGTTTTGTGTGTGTGTGTGTGTGGGGGGGGAGGAGTGGTGCAGAGATGTGTGTGTGTGTGTGTGTGTGTGTGGGGGGGGTGCAGAGTTGTGTGTGTGTGTGTGGGGGGGGGTGCAGAGTTTTGTGTGCGTGTGTGTGTGGGGGGGGGGGGGGGGTGCAGAGTTGTGTGTGTGTGTGTGGGGGGTGGTGGTGCAATATGGTAGCACACACTGTAATATTTATGGTGGAGCATGTATAATTTTTATGGTGGAGCATACTGTCATATTTATAGTGGACCATACTGTGATATTTATGGTGGAGCATCTGTGATATTTATGGTGGAGAATCTGTAATATTTATGGTGGAGCATCTGTGATATTTATGGTGGAGCATCTGTGATATTTATGGTGGAGCATACTGTAATATTTATGGTGGAGCATACTGTGATATTAATGGTGGAGCATGTGTAATATTTATGATGGAGCATCTGTAATATTTACGGTGGAGCATCTGTAATATTTTTGGCGTATACTGTCCTCTGACCATCCCTTGTGCCATGCCTGCAGTCTCTGACCATCTCCTGTACTATGTCTGCAGTCTCTGGTCATCTCCTGTACTATGTCTGCAGTCTCTGGTCATCTCCTGTACTATGTCTGCAGTCTCTGGTCATCCCCTGTACTGTGTCCGCAGTCTCTGGTCATCTCCTGTACTGTGTCCGCAGTCTCTGGTCATCTCCTGTACTATGTCCGCAGTCTCTGGTCATCCCCTGTAATGTGTCCGCAGTCTCTGGTCATCTCCTGTACTGTGTCCGCAGTCTCTGGTCATCTCCTGTACTGTGTCCGCAGTCTCTGGTCATCTCCTGTACTGTGTCCGCAGTCTCTGGTCATCTCCTGTACTATGTCCGCAGTCTCTGGTCATCTCCTGTACTATGTCCGCAGTCTCTGGTCATCATCTCCTGTACTATGTCTGCAGTCTCTGGTCATCATCTCCTGTACTATGTCCGCAGTCTCTGGTCAACATCTCCTGTACTATGTCTGCAGTCTTTGGTCGTCTCCTGTACTATATCTGCAGTCTCTGGTCATCTCCTGTACTAGTAACCTCTAGCAACATATCAGTGAGAGGTAATGTGCTGTAACCTCTAGCAACCAATCACTGAGTGTGGACCAGTTCTTTATGTTTATATTATTAAAGTTTTTTCTTTTATATAAGTCTATGTGTGTGTTTGTTTTTTGGGCTGTTGGGGTGAAGAGAAAAATTGTATGGGGGAGCCCAAGAAAATCTCAGACTATCTAATCACACCCCCCCCCCCCATTAAACCACAGCCAACATTTTGAGTAATTTAAGACACACCCACTTTTTGGAGTGGCGCACCATATGTTAATCTCCAAGCCACACCCACAATTAATGCCCCACCCATAATCTACATATCGCTCCGCCTACACTGGCTTTCTGGACATACAATAAAAAAGTGTATTAAAATTTTTTTTTAAATGTTGGCAACTATGCATTTTTGCTACATGTGCAGTACAAAAGTAACTAGAGAACTACATAAAACGTAAGCTGATGCCATCTTCAGTGGGTATGGAGCATGAAAAAGTTTTCCAAGGTCCTTTGTTCCCTGCAGGTTTTCTGCCCTGCATTCAGAATGCACTGCCTGGATCTGCAGCAGGTGTCAGTGCAATATTAAAGACACCCGAAATGCAGGTCAGCAACGCAATGCAATTGCCCGGACCAGATTTCATGGTACAAAAGTACCATGCTATCTGGTTGCAGTGTGTTTCCATATGTAGTGCATGCACTACTTTTATTGTGGTGTTATGCAATTTTAAAATGCATGGGCTGAAGTCACACCACACAGAGCTGCATGTGAATCGGGAAAGTGCAGCATGTACCTGTGCAATTCCTGCTGTGAATGGGCCCTTAAAGACTGTGTAAACATGAAAAATCAAAACGCATTATAGTTCCCACAACATATAAATCCTTCTTCAAATCTCATATCTTCGCTTTGTTTCTGTGCCCCCAGTGTGAAGATGTGAAATTTGAAATTGATGATTTGACATTTGAAGGATTCATATGCTGTGGGGACTATAAGGTGTTTTTATTTTTCATTTTTACACAGACTATAAAAGTCAGGACCATTTTAGTATTGATTGGACCCTGGGCAAACATTTTCTTAAGCTCCCCCCATGCAAATTCACCCCCCCATCATTACATAGGACCCACATCTCCATACTACACCCATCATTACAAAGGACTCCCTCCCCCATACTGCCCCCAATATTTACAGGTCCCCCCTCCCCTATACTGCCCGATCATTACACAGGACTCCCTGCCCCATACTACCCCCATTATTACACAGAACCTCTCCCACATACTACTATCATCATTACTCAGGACCACACGGGGTGGAGGGGCAGGGAAGGATATTGTTGTTGAGGGTGGAGAGGAGGGCTATTGTTGAGTGTGGAGAGGTGGGGAGGGAGGTTATTGTTGAGGGTGGAGAGGTGGGGATGAGGGTTATTGTTGAAGGTAGAGAGGTGGGGAGGAAGGTTATTGTTGAGGGTGGGTTATTGTTGAGGGTGGACAGGTGAGTTATTGTTAAGGGTGGAGAGTTAGAGAGGTGGGTTATTGTTGAGGGTGGAGAGGTGAGTTATTGTTAAGGGTGGAGAGTTAGAGAGGTGGGTTATTGTTGAGGGTGGAGAGGTGAGTTATTGTTGAGGGTGGAGAGTTGGAGAGGTGGGTTATTTTTGAGGGTGGAGAGGTGAGTTATTGTTGAGGGTGGAGAGTTGGAGAGGTGGGTTATTTTTGAGGGTGGAGAGGTGAGTTATTGTTGAGGGTGGAGAGTTGGAGAGGTGGGTTATTTTTGAGGGTGGAGAGGTGAATTATTGTTGAGGGTGGAGAGTTGGAGAGGTGGGTTATTTTTGAGGGTGGAGAGGTGAATTATTGTTGAGGGTGGAGAGTTGGAGAGGTGCGTTATTGTTGAGGGTGGAGAGGTGGGTTATTGTTGAGGATGGAGAGGTGGGGAAGGGGTTATTGTTGAGGGTGGGTTATTGTTGAGGGTGGAGAGATGAGTTATCGTTGAGGGTTGAAAGCTGGAGAGGTGGGTTATGGTGGAGAGTTGGAGAGGTGGGTTATTGTTTAGGGTGGAGAGGTGAGTTATTGTTGAGGGCAGAAAGCTGGAGAGGTGGGTTATTGTTGAGGGTGGAGAGTTGGAGAGGTGCGTTATTGTTGAGGGTGGAGAGTTGGAGAGGTGCGTTATTGTTGAGGGTGGAGAGTTGGAGAGGTGCGTTATTGTTGAGGGTGGAGAGGTGCGTTATTGTTGAGGGTGGAGAGGTGCGTTATTGTTGAGGGTGGAGAGGTAGGTTATTGTTGAGGGTGGAGAGTTGGAGAGGTGCATTATTGTTGAGGGTGGAGAGGTGGGTTATTGTTGAGGGTGGAGAGGTGGGTTATTGTTGAGGATGGAGAGCTGGGGAGGGGTTTATTGTTGAGGGTGGAGATGTAAGGAGGGGGGTTATTTTTGAGGGTGAAGAGGTCACAGTCACTGCCTTGTACTACAACACCTAACAATCCCGCCTGCCCCCCCCTCCAAGAAGTTCTGCAGACCTCCCTCCAAGAAGTTCTGCAGCAGGTGAGACACCCAGGGAAAGTTCTCAGAAGTGGGTGGAGGCTGGCTCAGGGAAGAACACATTGTCGCCGAGGGACACTCACACTACTCACTTAGCAGAGTGGCGTCACCCGGCAGCCACCTACAAAGGAGCCTGAGGAAGGGGAGAGGCATAGCACGTCTCAGAGGAAAAAACTCAGTGTGCTCAGACTGAGCTAAGGGGGGGGGGGGCAGTCCAGGAGGGGATGGGGCCAGTAGAAGGGACACTGTGAGGACACCTAACCGATGCCAGATACAAAGTTACTGGAATGGGAAAACTGATAGCAAAATGCACTTGACTTTTCAGTTTGGATTAAAGGGGCAACTGCTTTGGGCCCCACAACAATGACATGGCCCGGGGCAACTGTCCCTTTTGCCCCATGTTAAAGACAGCCCTGATAAGAGTGTTTGATTATACCGGGGAAAGCGCTTATAGTTCTGGCTTTAGGAATAGAGCACTGATTTCTGGTTCATTCCATCTAGTAGAAATAGAAGAACAAATTTTATATACACTATATTGCCAAAAGTATTGGGACGCCTGCCTTTACACACACATGAAGTTTAATGGTATCCCAGTCTTAGTCCGTAGGGTTCAATATTGAGTTGGCCCACCCTTTGCAGCTATAACAGCTTCAACTCTTCTGGAAAGTCTGTCCACAAGGTTTAGGAGTGTGTCTATGGGAATGCTTGACCATTCTTCCAGAAATGCATTTGTGAGGTCAGTCACTCAAGTCAGACGAGAAGGCCTGGCTCGCAGTCTCCGCTCTAATTCATTCCAAAGGTGTTTTATTAGGTGGAGGTCAGGACTCTGTGCAGGCCAGTCAAGTTCCTCTACCCCAAACTCACTCATCCATGTCTTTATGGACCTTGCTTTGTGCACTGGTGCACAGTCATTTTGGAACAGGAAGGGGCCATCCCCAAGGTGTTCCCACAAAGTTGGGAGCATGAAATTGTCCAAAATGTCTTGGTATGCTGATACCTTAAGAGTTCCCTTCACTTGAACTAAGGGGCCAAGCCCAAAACCTGAAAAACAACCCCATACAATAATCCCCCCTCCCCCAAACTTTACACTTGGCACAATGCAGTCAGGCAAGTACTGTTCTCCTGGCAACCACCAAACCCAGACATGTCCATCAGTTTTCCAGACAGAGGAGCGTGATTTGTCACTTCAGAGAACACATCTCCACTGCTCTAGAGTCCAGTGGCGGCGTGCTTTACACCACTGCATCCGATGCTTTGCATTGCACTTGGTGATGTAAGGATTTGATGCAACTGTTTGGCCTTCAGGGCACCTTTTTTCAGCATAGCAATTCAACACCGCCCATTGCACCACCAAAACACAACACACCACAGGTAATCCCTGTAACACCAATGGGACCCCCAACTTTCAATGTCATTTTTACTGGTTGGATCACTTCTAAGACCTTATTTTAAATTATTCTCTCCCCACAGTACAAAAAGACAGGTAGATTGTCTGATTGTCCTGCTCAAATACAACCTCATTGCTCCTTCTATACACCAGATTTGACCGTCCATTAAGCAGGCTCCCTTTCTTCAAAAATGCTGTAGCTTGTAATATTCAATTCCATGCGACTTTGATGTAAAACTGACAGATGTCTTTGAAGCAAAAATACTACATGTAGATGCAATAAACCAGCTATCAAATTCTTGCCTAGAAAAGTCACTGACTGATCTTTTGCTCAAAGCCACTTCAAATTATCCACTATCTCCCTATCTCAGTCTGTTTCTGCACCTTTAGAAATCACAGGTCACATGAAAGGAATGGAGAACAAAGATGAACTTTTATGACCTGTTGGACAAGTCTTCTTTAATCCTGCAAACCTGGATGCAATTCATGATTCTCTAGGACCCACTTGATTGAAGTGTTTCAAGAATAAACAGAAACCTTGTGAGGATGATGGTGAAGTGAGTATGAGGCTAGCTAGCTGAGGGAGTAGAATTCCCCTCTACCAGCCTTTTACCTTTGTTTTTCTTGTGTCCCTTTCCTCTCCGCTTTAATTAGATGTTATGTAAATAAACCAACCCTTTATTTTAAGTTTCAGTTATCCTTTTTTTTTTAAATCAAAACACCTTAAACAAAGTGTAGCACTACCCCTTTAGGAGTTGCTGAATTTTTTTCGGGCTCCCTGTTGCTCTGGATCCCTCTCTGAAAGCCCAACCCCAGCTGACACCACAGTACACTCTTAACCGAGATAGATTACAGAAGTAAATCCACACACTGAGGAGTAAACTGGTAAGAGTTTTATAGCAGATTTAAATGTAGCTTGGTTACACAGCTAGACAAATCAGTATATGCAGAGTCAGTTGTTACTTGTGTCAACTTTAAATAAAGAAAAGACAACACTTATCACAGAACCAACAAACAGTGTTAGCAGGCCTGCTTTTCAGAAACTAACCCAATACCTTCAACCTGAGATGGCTTTATAGTTTCCTGTGAGCAACGAGAGCTATCAAAACAGGCAAGGCTAGCTCACTCTGGGCCCTCAGGACCTGATGGCAGGGATGTCTAGAGATATCTAGAGATCTAGAGAGAGAAGTATGTTGACCACTGGACAGCCGGACCAGGCCGCAGGGGGAGAAAGAAGGGAGGCAAAGAGAATCTGCTGATTGCTGACCCTGCCGCTTGATCCAGAGAGTTGATCTGCCAGCATGTGATCAGACGCACTGCTGCAGGTGAGACCAGAGACTTCAAGTGGGTCCCATCTGGAAAGAGAGAAAAATCGCAAGGATCCGCCAGGTGCAATTCCTGAAATAAAAGAGCTCTTTACCTCCAAAGTAACCAATGTCCCCTTTAAGTGCAATGAAGAGAGACTTCTGCCCGTCTGATGGTGCCCAGTTGGTGCACAATGAGAAGAGCTGCGGATAATGACTCTCTGAAGAACAATGCAATAAGGCAAAGGAGGCACTCCCCTTGAAAGTGACAGTGAACTGGTGCAATGTCCCTTTAAGTGTACTGGTCACTAGTAAGTAGATGTGAAGAAGGATGTTGGGCTGGTCTAAATGATTGTTGATACAGGGTAACTCCTCTCAAGACTGCAAGACTAGTCGCACAATAGAAAGAAGTCTCTTGAAAAGGGTGAATTGATGACGATAGTGACATGGCCGGTGTTCAGCCCGCGGGAAGGCTGTCTTGCTATCAGTGCTGGTGTCAAGGCTGTGTCAAGTGTGGTTAAGCAACAGCAGCTAAGGGAACTAGGCCACAACTTGTAGTGACTGTATATGGTGCCCACAACTGTGTGGAAGAAATAGCAAATATGGAGCAAGTGTCAGTGTCCCTTTTTTTAGGCAAGGCTAAGTACTCTCTCTCCCAAGGAAGTGCATCTATCGGATCCTTGCAATCTTTCTCTTTCCAGATGGGACCCACTTGAAGTCTCTGGTCCCATCTGCAGCAGTGCATCCAGTCACCTGATGGCAGATCAGCTCTCAGGATCAAGCGGCAGGGTCAGTGATCAGCAGATTCTCTTTGCCTCCCTTCTTTTTCCTAGTGTGGTCTGGTCTGGCTTTCCTGTGATCAACATACTTCTCTCTCTAGATCTCTCCCCCTCTCACTTCCTGTCTAGTCTCCCGGTCTTTTACATATATATGCCCCCGCCCACCCGCCAGCTCCTCAGAGAAATGTAATTTCTAATTGCACTGCTCCTCAGTAAAGTCCAGTGATGCAGCATACAAGTTCCATAGAACTGTTCTTCAGCGTGAGAAGGCCACTGTTCTGTAAGCCACTGCAATCTTGTGTTGGCTTCCTGCATCAAACATTTATAGCAGGATGTTAAATACTCACCCCACTCAAAGTCTTTGGTCCCCCAAAGAACAAGGGAAACAAACTGTCAACGTTTGGCACAGCTTATTTACATTTGATAAAGAAATCAACCAAATTAATCAGGCGGAATGACAATTGGTAAATATTGATTGCTAATCAATTTTTGCAATGACTCTCACCCAAAGTTAGGAGACACTGATTGAGTTTCAAAAACCTCTCCAGGGATTGTGTCAGCAGAGGGTCTTACAGATTATTGGATATGCTCCAATAAACCACAGATGGGAGCTTCTAGAATTCTTTGACTGGAAAGGAAGACATCTTCAGAGCTCTCTCCGAACACATCATAAGTCAGTCTCTTGGACGCTTTTATCTCCCTTCTTTCTCTGGACTCCTCCTGAAGGGAGGCATTTTCTCTGTTTTCTATTACAAACTGTACTTGAGAACCCTTTGGGGAATCAAACTCAGATTTAGGAAGAAGAGGTCTTCAAAAGTGGGGTTTGGCGAAGGGGTAGGCTTGACCAAACATGAAGGGCCTGTATCTGCAGTAGCAGGATTCTCTTACATTGCAGCCTTATGCAGTGTGTTGCTGGACACTGCCAAAGACAGGGGGGAGAATACTCTCCCTGAAAAAAAATAAAAAACAAATAAAAATAAAGCACTGATTCATCTCCCTCAGGGCATTATCTGAGTCCCCATGCCCCCTTTATGGTCAATAACTTGCAGATAAGCCTTCAAAATGGGCACTTTTGAATTTACAAATTTGAGTCCCATAAACTTGCATTGAGTTTGAGGTTTGTGGTCAAACGTTCATTAGGTTCGAACGTTCGACTGTGAACTGAACACAGGGGTGTTCAGCCCATCACTACTGGCCACTGATGGATTCCCAAGGTCTCCGGGGTTATTTCTTCAGAGGGCCCTTGTTTGATTCACTAGTGCTCCCTTCCATATTCTTCAGAAGGACAGTGAGGGGTGCAGCAGTCTTAGCGAATCCCTCCATGCACTGACGGTAGTATCAACAGAATCCCAAGAACGACCTCAATTCAGTGATGTTGTTGGGTCGGGGCCAGGTAGTCACAGCTTCAATATTGCTGAGATATAGTGGCCACCCCATCCGGTGTAGCTCTGCATTAAAACTAAACATTCTAACTTCAGCTTGTGTAGTTAAAGGATAAGTTCACCTTTTTGACAAAAATGGTAAACGCACATTTTTTTGCAGGTATAAAAACGTGCATTTATTATTTTTGTCTGAAGGAGCCTGGAAAGCATTGCACCAGTGATCAGTAGATCACTGATGCCATGCAGGTCTCCTGCAGACCTGTCAGAATACCTGCTTGCCATATGGGATATATGAGTAAACAGGTATTCTGACAGGAAGCTTCAATTAACTACCACGTTGCTCCACAGCGCCATGGTAGTTTATTGAAAACTACAAACCGACAGCCGCTAAGGCTGTCAGGACTTGTAGGCACTCATTCACAGAACTCTGTGAATGAGTGACGCGGCCGTGTGGCTGGAGCTCATCATGGCCACGCTGTTTTCAAATCTGACATATAGTACAGGGAGACTGCTCCCTGTACTATTTGTCAGACGGGGGGTGGAAGGTGCTACTGCAACTATGGGAACATGTTACATGTTCCACCCTAAAAACATGTTCCTAAAGGTGAACTTATCCTTTAGGCTCTGAAAAAAAAAAATGAAGTTGTTTGGTTTCTATGCAGAGCTGCAGCAGAGTTTGCACTCTCCTGGTTTAGGAAATCAACCCCATTACATCTTGGAAAATATAGATGTCCATGAGAAAATAATCACTATAAATGGATCTTGGAAAAGAACATGCAGTTCTTTAATAATTTGTGATATAAAACATTGCTTTTAAGAGGGTACAGAAGTAACCTAATTATATGAGGTTAATACTCAAGGAATCTGTACAACTAGTCCTCTGAACATTAGCAGAATGACAGAAATTGTTGTCAGACAGGACTTGTTCAGTATGTTATGCCTGTTTGCTATCAGAAGTAAGACATCAGAGCCTGTTTGATTTGTGTCCTCCTTTAATATTTAAAATAGCATGATGGCTATCTCATCTCTGCTGCTTTTTTCTTGGCATTCCTAGGAGTAATTAATACCACAGGAAAGAAAAAAAAGAGGTCTGTTGCTTAAAATAACCACTGGGTGTCACCAGAATCACATGATCTCAAACTTACATTGTTCCTAAGCGTTCAGCTTATGGGTTTATAGGTAGATATACCTTTGGTCTTTAATCAAAACTAGTGCAGAACTTTCACAATAGCAAACAACAGAGTTCATAAGGTGTGAAAGTCTAGGCAAAAGTTTGTATGCAGCCTTACAGTGCTGGAATCTTGATATATATCCCATTAAAACCTTTGCTTCGATGTATAAAGTTAGGTACTGTATGTGTGTATATATATATATATATGTATATATATATATATATATATATATACATATATATGTGTGTGTGTGTTTTTTAAAGTTATGCTATGCTATAGTATATACTCCTACTACATATTATAAGACACTTTAGCTTCCACTTAAAAGTGACCTGAAAATGTGTGTGACAATTCTATAGGCATTAGATAGCCTGTTACACTGTGGTAATGAACAGATAATTGCGAACTTTTCCAATGTTTCCCTGCCCACACACCAGTGTGATCGCCCTGTCATAGTTTTCAATTCAGTTACTCTACACCTGGGAATTATGGGTCGTCCCACCCAGCTTTGTAAGTTCCAGCTAGGGCCGTGGATCATTTTTTTTTGCCTGGGGGGATTCAGGTCTCTCAAATTATAAAGAAACTGATCTAGCTATTTTCTTCCTGAACTAATTCTTTACTTGGAGCCATACTAAGTTTTTTTTTACACTCTCAAGTTGAACACAGTTTTACTCACTTTTACTTTTAGAAGTTAAGCAGAAATGGTCCTGGGTAGCTCAGGGGTATTTATAGTGTGGACACCACATCCCACAGCAGGGGCAGACTGAACATTCAGGCATTGCTCGAGGGCCCGGGGTCAGTAGGGGGCCACATGAGAGGCTCCACAGATGTCATACAGGGGCAGCATATATAGGCCTGTCTGAATAATGTGTCTGTCTGAAAAATGCGGACACATTATTAAGACAGGAATGCGGCTCTGAGGGGGACCCGGCAGGATGGAACGGATGGGGAGGCGGGAGAAACGTGGACCCAAAGAGCAGAAGACTGTCGGTAACAGTGTGGGGAGAGGAGGAGGAGGCAGTCTCAGATCCCAGAAGTAGCTCTCCTTTCACTTCATGTAGTGGCAGAGTGAGTGGGTCCCAGGCAGTGCTAGTGCCTTGTACACGCTTCTAGTGATGGAGCCAGTGGGCAGTGGGAAGGTGAGAGGCAGTGCCATGCCATCCATGGGTGCAGGGTGTTCAGTGCACACACCCTGCACCCATGGATGACATGTATCAGGAGCAAAGTCGAGGGTGATCAGTGCAGTGGAGGGACAGGTACAAGAAGCGATCTCCCCATATGCTTTTCAATGAAGCAGCTGAAAGCCGTGGGAGAGAAGAGAGAAGCGTCTTCCATCTGCTTCACTGAAAGGCATACAGGGAGATTGCTGCTTGTAACTGTCCCTCCGCTGCACTGATCATCCTTGACTGTGCATTGGATTTGCCTTTTGCCCCCCCCACAGGTCTCGCCTTCTCTGACAGTGCCCAGCCCCTCCCCCCTGTTCCTGCCCACACTCCAGTCCATGCAGCTTCTGAGAAGAGGACGTGTGGGTGGGAAATTGTGTCCAGATCAGCCGGCAGCTCAGTGATGCTTCTGAATGTGCCAGTAAGCCAGGAACCATCCACATAAGTTCTTTCTTTCTTTCTTTCTTTTTTTCTTTCTTTCTTCCTTTCTTTCTTTCTCTCTCTCTCTTTCTTTCTTTCTCCCTCCCCTTCCTTCTTTCTCCCTCCCCTTCCTTCCTTCCTCCATCCATTCCCATCAGGTCTCATGGATTAGTTGGATGCACTCTCAAGAGATCTGGGGGCGCACAACTAAAATCTTGGGGTGCATAGCCCACCCCAGCACCCCCCTAGATCTGGGCCTGTCAAATAAGGTATTGTTCATAAATAAATTATGTACTTGTTTAGTTAGCTGCAACTTTTAGTACCATTTATAGTGTGGCAACCCAGCAGCACATGCAGAGAATACAGCGCTAAACACCAATTACATTACAAACACATATGAATGTGTAAATTATTTAGAAAACATAAATTGTCACTGACCTTTCTGTTGACTTCTGTGACACCTATTGAGCTTACTCCCTGTATACCCGACACACATATGCCACAGTCTTCTTTGTACTGAAAAAAAAATGCCTTAATGAATGTGCCACAAGCGAGAGTCCAACAGACACATACAAACCTCAGCACATTAATTAAAAAAAATTAAACTCTTCCATTACATACCTTTTGCACACAGCCTACCTTACAGAACTACAGGAGTATTTCATGTTCTTAGAGTGCAATGGTCAGTGTATATCGTGCAGTGCTCAGGAGTACGTATTGCTCATGATGCAGGGGTCACCAGTGCATAACACACATAGTAAAGAGCTCAGGAGTGCATCATTCACAGAATACAGTGCAGGGATCAGAAGTAGGTAACTCACAGTGTGCAGAGGTCAGGAGTACATAAATCACAGAGGGCAGGGGTCAGTAGTGGCTATAGTACCGATTACGGGGGTTAAGAGTTGTTATCACACAGGGCACAGGGGCAAGGAGTGGCTATAGTACAGATTACGGGGGTTAAGAGTGGTTATCACACAGGGCTAACATACAGACTACAGAAGTAGGCAACTCACAGTGTGTAGAGGTCAGGAGTACATAAATCTCAGAGTGCAGGGGTCAGGAGTGGATATAGTACAGATTACAGAATTCAGCAGTATGGAATGCAGAGGGGTCAGAAGTATGTAACATACAGGCCAGTGGACAAAGTACAACCAAAAATGACCCCTTACTCCCAGTACAAATCTCCCTTCACTCCCCAAGCCCATATCCCCCCAGTACAGATCTTCCCCAGCAGTCCCCAATCCCCACCCAGTACAGATTTCCCCCCTACAGCCGCTTCTCAGTACAGACCCCCCACAGTAAAGATCCCTCCCTATCAATACATACCTCTGTCTTCCCCATCAGTACAGACCCCCTTCCCTCCCCAATAGTACAGACCCACTCATTCCCCAACAGTACAGACCCCCCCCCCCCCTCTAGTAGAAAACGTCTTACCCTTTAGCAGTATAGACCCCTTCCTTCCTCATCAGTACAGACCTGCTCCAGTATAGACCCCCTCTTCAGTACAGACTCCCCTTGCCCTGTTTCAATTTGAACACAGGAGGTTGCACACTCAGCACAGGTTCAATTCAAGGAATATTTTGCAAGGCATTCTCTGATTGGCTGAGGTGCAGAGGCAAGGCAGTGATGTCACAATCACCATGTTGTCCAATCAGAGAACATTTTGCATTGATTGAGAAAATGCATAGGGTTCTCTGAATAGCACCCATGCTGAGAGGTTGACCTCCTGTGTTCAGTAAGCAGAAGAGCAGCTGCTCCAGACAGGACCTGGAAGCCAGTGCAAATCACTGAAGTAGCGGTCCATGCTACAGTGATTTCCAAATTCAAGGGAGATTGAACAGGTATGGTATATGCATAGTTACATTTGTCCAAGTGTAACTATGTATAAAATAAGCAAACCTGGAATTCAGCTTTAATGTATACTATGAATAAATACTCAGTAAAAGCAATTCTTTATTCTGATTTCTATGTAAACACAATTTTGCTTGAGGTGATTGTAGCTGTATTAGAGCACTTGCGACAGAAACAATTGAGTACTGTCCATGATACTTTTTTTATTTGCACTAACATACAATTTTCAGGACAAGCTTTCGGGGTATGTCCCCTTCTTCAAGGTCCAAGCAGTTCTGCTTCACAAAGTTTTAGCAGAATGTTAAAGAAAATCTACAAATGTTTGTACAAGTAGTCTGCATGCTTGATTTTATACATCAGTAGGAAACTTCCTTCTGATTATGATGTCACAAATAACGGAAGCAAACCCTGCAATAAAAACCGTTGCAAACTGTTCAACCAAATGAATCCATCAAAAAGTATCACACACTCAAAAGGGCTCTTCAATATCACCAGATAATACAGCTGCACCTCCATGACTAGTGTAGAAGAGATCTGTTGTCAAATGCTAACACCCCCAAAACATACTTACCCAACGTCCGAAAAACCCCCCATTTCCCAACACTCCCTCCACCAATAAAAGGAGACCACACTTTGTTGGAGTAAAATGGCCTTCACGGCCTTTTATTAACAATTTAACTTAAATATACAGAAAACATTCCTTAAAACAGAAACCTCCATACACTTACAGAATGAGTTGTTGGTCTAGGCAGGCACCCAAAACAATATTGATCTCCCCCTGCGGAACCTTAACCTTAATGTTCCTACTAGGCCAGTGTTTCTCAACTCCAGTCCTCATGGACCCCCAACAGGTCATGTTTTCAGGATTTCCCTCAGATGAAACAGCTGTGGTAATTACTAAGGCAGTGAAACTGATAAAATCACCTGTGCAAAATAATGGAAATCCTGAAAACATGACCTGTTGGGGGTCCATGAGGACTGGAGTTGAGAAACACTGTACTAGGCCTTCAGCCACAACACACCGACTCAAAGACAAGGACACACCTTCCGCAGTGTAGACCTCCACCTTCCAGTTAAAGCTCTGTTCACTGAAATTTACCCAGGCACACTATACCACAGATAGGTCCCAACCATACACTTATCATCACAAACCATTAACAACCTACCAAGACCAACAACTGCCACCAAACTAAACAAGCCAAACAGAACAAACACCCCAGGGGAGGGCAAGCGGGAACTTCTCTGCTCAGCAGC
Organism: Staurois parvus; assembly: GCF_062004578.1. NCBI lineage: Eukaryota > Metazoa > Chordata > Amphibia > Anura > Ranidae > Staurois > Staurois parvus. Next base: position 6,160,008 of record NW_028317941.1, read on the forward strand.
TAACCAGCACTGGCTCGTCCGACCCCCAGCACTCCCCCAAGACTCAGGATGATCCCTCCCAAACCTACTAACACCAATCAGGTAACCTTACTATCTTTTTTAACCCTTCCCCTTTAACTTAACCCTTTCCTGTCTTTTCTCCCTCTTCACCTAGTCATGTCTGCCCTGTGCTATTCTTCTCTTTCTTTCTTTTGCTACGGGCACCCCTGTAAAGTGGTGCCTGTAGCTAAAAGAAAAGAGAATAGCAGAGGGCAGACATGACTAGGTGAAGAGGGGAAAGAAAGGGGTTAAGTTAAAGGGGATGGTCTAAAACAGGAAGGTTACCCGATTGGTGATGGTAGTACGGGGTGGGATCTTCGATGATTTTGGGGAGTGGTGGGGGTCAGACGAACCAGTGCTGGAATAGCAGCTGAAGAGGAAACTTCTCTCCAGCCCTCCCCTGGGGTGGTTTGGGTCTTTCAGTGCTTGCTTTGTTTCGTTTTGGGGGCGTTTGTTGATCTTTGGGGGTGGAAAATTATTTTAAGTGAAAGCGTATGGTTGGGACCCATCTGTGTTATGGTGTGCCCGGGTGCATTCCAATTAACCGAGGTTTAACAGAAAGGTGGAGGTTCTACACTGTGGAAGGTGTGTTTTTGTCTTGGTGCGTTGTGGCTGGAGGCCTAGCATGAATATTATGGTTAAGGTTCTGCAGGGGGATATCAATATTGTTTTGTGCCTTCGTAGACCAACAACTTATCTTGTATGTTTCAGTATGTTTCTGTTTTAAGGAATGTTTTTGTGAATTAAGTTGAATTGTTAATAAAAGGCCGTGAAGGCCATTTTACTCGAACAATGTTTGGTCTCCTTTATTGGTATGGTATATGGAGAGTTGGGGGGAAGGGGTATTTCGAGAGAGTCGAATTGGTATGGTTTTATTTGCTTTGGTCTTAGCTAGCACATCTCTTCTACACTAGTCATGTTGTGTACCTTATTCAGTGCAGAAAGTGCAGCAAGGGATCTTACATTGGTGAAACAGGACAGAAGTTGCAAGGATGAATTTGCACAGACATACCATCAAGGAACATAAAGAAGATGAGTTCTGCACACCTGGGACACCCATTTCACACAAATGGACCACACTATGGAAGACCTCAATATCTCAGTTCTTAAACAGTTTTACGACCCCCTCTGTGAGTGTTGTCCCAACCCCCCCCCCCAGTCTTTGCTTTTGCTCTGTCTTATCTCTAGTCTAATCCTAGTTTTATAACCATTGCTGTGTACATTTGCTTGTGTGTGGTTTTTTTCAGGTTTTTTTCCCCCCTCAGAGATTTTCTTTTAACATTCTGCTAAAACTTTGTGAAGTAGTACTGCTTGGACCTTGAAGAAGGGGACATACCCCGAAAGCTGGACAGTACTCAATTGTTTATGTAAACACAATAAATAATAACTGCCTTTACACGCACATGAATTTTAATGGCATCCGTCTTAGTCCGTGGGATTCAATATTGAATTGGCCCACCCTTTGCAGTTATAACAGCTTCAACTCTTCTGGGAAGGCTGTCCACAAGGTTTAGGAGTGTGTCTATGGAAATGTTTGACCATTCTTCCAGAAGTGCATTTGTGAGGTCAGGCACTGATGTTGGATGAGAAGGCCTGGCTCGCAGTCTCCACTCTAATTCATCCCAAAGGTATTCTATTGGATTGAGGTCAGGACTCTGTGCAGGCCAGTCAAGTTCCTCCACCCTAAACTCGCTCATCCATGCCTTTTTGGACCTTGCTTTATGCACTGGTGTGCAGTCATTTTGGAACAGGAGGGGGCCATCCCAAACTGTTCCCACAAATGTGGGAGCATGAAAATCTCCAAAATGTCTTGGTATGCTGACGCTTTAACAGTTCCCTTCACTGGAACTAAGGGGCTAAGCCAAACTCCTGAAAAACAACACCATACCATAATCCCCCCTCCACCAAACTTTACACTTGGCTCAGTGCAGTCAGGCAAGTATCGTTCTCCTGGCAACCTCCAAACCCAGACATGTTCATCAGATTGCCAGACAGAGAAGTGTGATTCATCACTCCAGAGAACACATCTCCACTGCTCTAGAGTCCAGTGCATGCTTTACACCACTGCATCTGACTCTTTGCATTTGCTTGGATGCAGCTGCTTGGCCATGAAAACTCATTCCATGAAGTTCTCTACGCACTGTTGTTGTGCTAATCTGAAGGCCACACGAAGTTTGAAAGTCTTTAGCTATTCACTCTGCAGGCAGTTGGTGACTTCTGCACACTGTGTCATTTTATGTGGCCTACCACTTCTTAGTTGAGTTGCTGTTGTTCCCAGTTGCTTCCTCTTTGTTATAACACCACTAACAGTTGGAATATTTTGTAGCAAGGAAATTTCACGGATGGACTTATTGAACAGTTGGCAAACTATCACGATACCACAGTTGAATTCACTGAGCTCCTAAGAGCTATCCATTCTTTCACAAATGTTTGTACAAGTAGTCTGCATGCCTAGGTGCTTGATTTTATACACCTGGGCCCATGAAGGTAATTGGAACACCTGAATCCAATGATTTTGAGGGGTATATCAATACTTTTGGTAATATCGTGTATATGCGCATCTTGGGAGAATTGTTAAAGTGAATATTTGTAAATGTTCAAAAAAGTTACTGTAAGGAAGATTGTAAATACTTAAAGTGGTTGTAAAGGCTGAAGGTTTGTTACCTATGCAGGAAGGTAAAAAACCTTCTGTGTGCAGCAGCTCCCCCAGCCCCCCCCCCCCCAATACTTACCTGATCCTCATCGCGATCCAGCGATGTGAATGACAGCCTCTGCTCTCCCGGGTCTCTGCCTCCTCATTGGCTGAGACAGCAAGCGGGAGTTATTGGCTCCGGCTGCTGTCAATCACAGTCAGCCAATGAGGAGAGAGAGGGCTCCGTATGTGAATGGACACATGGAGCAGCGGGTTCCCCTGTAGCAAGCTGCTTGCTGTGGGGGCACTTGACAGGCAGGAGGAGCCAGGAGAGCCTGTGGGGGACCAGAGAAGAGAAGGATCTAGGCTGCTCTGTGCAAAACCACTGCACATGGCAGGTAAGTATAGACATATTTGTTTTTTTTTTTTTAAATTAGCCTTTAAAGTTGCTTTAGGTTTAAAACTTATGTTTCTTCTGAAACTAACACTTCTAGAGCTGCCAGTTTCTTGAATCCCCTCCCATGCACTGTGGTTCCTCTGGTCATCCTTCATGTCACTAGAAGACATAATAGTGATGTGGAGGTAGGTGGGAGGAACCACTGAGAGGAGTTACCATCCTGAAGGCCTGCTGCCCTTCTAAGCAGCCCAGCTGAAGTTCTACATATGCTCATTGAGGTCCCAGCTATGCTGGAGCTGGGGGACCTGTCTTGCTGGAAATCTCTGGAGCTAATAAAGGGATTTCACTGAGGATCTGGTCTGGAGAGTTCACAGGAGAAAATTCTGGCTGATATTGGAAGGAGGCATCCAAATATCCAGGGACATTGTGAGTACAGACTTGAGTGTAAGATCCTAGTGACTGTTTGCTGCTACTAACCCTTGTGCATCAATGCCAGTGCTTGTTTGGACTGTGACATTTCTTATGGTGTTCCGGTGCTGTCCAATCCAAGTAGTGACAAAGTGAACTGTCCTCTTTTTTTTTTTTAATTTAAATATTTATTTATTTTCAATATAATATACACATTTCTTCAACAATTTCACATACAAAAAAAACATTTTCCAAACCCTTAAATACTTTTCAACCCCTAATTTATTCCCTCTACCACCCCCGAACCCCCACCAGAAACCCACCCCGCCCCCTACAATGCCTCCATTTTCCCAATTAATAAACCCTCCCTCTCTGCATACCTCTAATGACTTTTCCCTATATAAAATATACAAGAACTTCCTCCTTATCCTAAGATATTACTTCGTAGATCTTACTACAAAATCTTCCCATTTTCTCCACTTCTTAAAAAATAACCCCATCTTGTCTACTTGCATGTAATATAATTTCTCCATCTTACATATCTGATTTGTTCTTTCTACCCAATCCTCCTCTCTCGGTATCTCTGGTCTATGCCAAAACCTAGGAATCAGGCCTTTAGCCGCGTTCAAGTAATGCCATACACCAGAGTCTTTATATCTATTTACTGGTAGATCTGTACTATGCAATAGACACACCTCAGGGTTCAATCCTATTTTTATCCCAGTGATTATCGAAATTAATTGGACTATTTTCTCCCAGAAGGTTTGTATCATTCGGCACTCCCACCATAGATGATATAAGGTACCTATTCTTCCACATCCCCTCCAACACTCTAAAACCTTTTCCTCATTCATCTTGTGTTCCACGTTTGGTGCAATGTGCCATCTCGATAAACATTTATAATTTACCTCCACCTCTCTCATACTTATATTCTCGTGTATCAACCTATATATTTTCCCTTGTTTTTCCTCGTCTATCTCTAGTTCCAAGTCTCTTTCCCATTTTGCTATATACAGTGGCTTTGTGTGTGTGACTAACTCGGTGAGAATCTTATATACCTTAGCTGTGCCCCGTTTCCCATCTCCGCGTGCGTCTAGCAACCTCTCGAACGCGTTCCAATCCCTTCTCATTCTCAAAGGTTTCGGAAGATTTCTAACAAAAAGTTTTAATTGGTGATATCTCCATTCATCTATTTTAATAAAAAGTTCTCTTTTATCTGTTTTCAAGTCCTTAAGTGTTCTCAACTGCTGTCCATCCATTATATCTCTCAGTTGAATATCCTCTTTTTTAAACCATTTTCCTATACTCTCTTCCCTACCTGGGGGAAAAAAATCTGTGTTCCTAAGTGATATTAATTGTGAATTGAAATCCCATTTCATATGTTTGTGCAAATTATCCCACACCTTAAAAACATTTACTGTGAAAACACTCGTGGAATCTTTTAAACCTCTATACTTTGCTGGGACCCATATATTTTTACTCAGGGTAGATCCGCTTAATTCATTTTCAATCTTAACCCACCTTTTCCCCTCTGGGTTGTGTGTCCAATCGTACATTCTCGCTAAGATTACAGCTCTATAGTACCTCTTTATGTCTGGCATTCCCAATCCTCCCTTCTTATTTCTACTCAGTAGGTCGTATGATATTCTAGGTTTTTTATTTTTCCATATATATCTTGTTAGCATCTTTTTTATTACTTTAAAAAAAAGTGAACTGTCCTCTTAGTACAGTTTAATGTTAATGGAGTATTCAACAGCTTCCCATGCCCCATCCAAGTTTATTCAGTAATAAATCTCAAAAAGTCAACTCCTAGACTGTTCAGTGAGCCAAAGAGTAACTGTTGCTGTGTGCCTGGTTGCCGCTGCACTAATCTGAGAGAAGAACCTGTGGGAAATCATCAAGCTCTTACAGGGGTGAGCACTACATTATTATTATACAGTATTTATAAAGCGCCAACAGTTCACTCAGCACTGTACATTACAATGGGAGACAGAACATGCGACAGTACAATAACAATACAATGCGATACACGAGGAGTTCGAGGGCCCTGCTCCTTGGAGCTTACAATCTAGGAGGGAGGGAATAGTGGTACAGGAGGAAATAACTGTGGGGGATGGAGTGGTAGGAAGAGTGGAGGAGGTCGGGAATTAGCAGGGAGTGGGGTAGGCTTCCCTGAAGAGGTGGGTTTTCAGGATGCGTCTAAAGGAGAGGAGAGTAGGTGATAGTCTGATGGATTGGGGAAGGGAGTTCCAGAGTATGGGTGACACCTTGGAGAAGTCCTGGAAGCGGGCATGGGAGGAGGAGACTAGGGAACTAGAAAGAAGGAGGTCTTGTGAGGAGCGGAGAGTGCGTGTAGGGTGGTACTTGGATATTAGGTCGGTGATGTAGTTTGGGGCAGTATGATGGACAGCTTTGTACGTCAGTGTTAGGATTTTGAATTTGATCCGTTGGGCAATCGGAAGCCAGTGGAGGGATTCGCAGAGGGGGGTGGCGGAAACAGAGTGGTTGGTAAGGTGGATGAGTCTGGCTGTCGTATTCAGGATCGACTGAAGCGGGGATAGCCTGTGGCGGGGCAGGCCAGTGAGGAGGGAGTTGCAGTAATCGAGTCGTGATATGATGAGGGAGTGGATGAGCTGCTTAGTGGTTTCTGGGGTTAGGAACATGCGTATTTTGGCGATGTTGCGGAGGTGGAGTCTGCATGAGTTTGTTAGTGATTGGACTTGGGGCTGGAAGGATAGATTGGAGTCAAGAATGACACCAAGTACTGATGGTGGCATTGTTGAACGTGATGGAGAAGTCAGTGGGGGGTGGTGTGCGGGCTGGGGGGAAGACTAGGAGCTCGGTTTTGGAGAGGTTCAGTTTAAGGAAGTGGAGCAACATCCAATTTGATATGTCGTTCAGTAGGCTTGTGATTCGGGCGGAGACTGAGGGGTGAGGCGAGGGGTCAAGAGATAGATTTGCGTGTCGTCGGCATAGAGTATGCATACAGTATGCATGCTCTTTGCCATCTTGAATATGTTTTGCATTATTGCTTCTAAGTTTGTACATGTTTAATAAACTGCAAGTCACAGTTTCTCTATCTCTGATCATGTGGCCTATTACCTATTTTGGTAAAATAGTACTTTAGTAAAGCACTTTTAAAGCTCTATAGCCTGGTTGTAGTCCTGGGTCCCAAGGACAGGTAACTGTATTTTTTTTTTACCAATAAAGATTTATTGAGCATCAAAAAACATAAACAGACAAAAGCATGGGTTGTATCGATACAAAAGTTTGCTAGAAGCATCTAGCCTTATAACGAGAATAAGTCAGACAAAAAGAAAGAAAAAAAAAAACTTGGCATGGAAGTTGAACAGAGAAGAATGAGGGGGTAGACCCCAAACAACAACTTAGAGAACTAAGAGGAGGATGTGAATCTAGAAGGACAAAAAATAAAGAGGTTTTGAGTATCTATGGTCATAAGAACCTATTGTCAATATTGTGCGTAGATTCATAACAGACCAGAACATGGAATCATTGACATTAGAGAAAACTTTTGAGAATGGTGGATGTGGAGAAATTACACTGAGGTACGTTAATTGATAATGTGATTCTAGGTCAGGTATGAAAACGTTAAAGTTTAGCATGCCGGATGCACCGTCCCAGCAAAAGAAAGGGAAAAGAGAGAGAAAGAAAAAAAAATGGGGGTGGGGGGGAGAGAGATAGGGAAGGAGGGAAGAGGAGGGAAGGCAGGGGGGGCGGAGATGAGTGCTAAGAAACGTAACTTAAGTTATCAAGGAAGGATGACAGCGGGGGGGTAGCATGTGTCTCTTGCCCTCTCCACCGGACGCCGAAGCATCACACCCCCCCCCACACCACAGAAGGCCGTGAGGCGAAGGGGAGACAGGTAACTGTATAGCTCCGAGAAGGAGCAAGTGCCCTGCACCAATGCTTTCATGGAGTACATTAGGATATTTCTGGTATTGTTGCTTGAACTTAACCAGATTTAATTACCTTTAAAAATTAGGTGTACCTAAATGGGGGCTAAAAATTTAAAATTAAATAGTTTGTTGCTTTTCATGCCTAGATGATTCAATGCATTCATTGCCAGGAGCCATAAAACAACGATTTCTTAACAGCCAGTACTTTTAGTGTAGTGTAAGAAACATATGAACAAACACAACTCACAGGAGAACGCAAGAATATGTGTAGGTGTAAAATGAGAGATGTGCCATACAAAGGGTTTGCTATATTTCCAACCAACAGACTGCTATTTTTTCTTTTTATTTAAGAAGAGCTCTGAAAATGTGAAAATTGCAGTCTGAAGTTGAACTAGATGTACACTGTAAGGTCTCATATGCATACAGATTAACATTTGTTGGTTATCATACCAATGAGATCTGTAGACATAATTAAGGAAATACTGTATCTGCATCTGATGAAGAGAACTAGAGAAAAAAAAAACTTTATGCTTCTTGTGCAACGTTTTAGATTGTGTGCAATTTTAGATAACTCCTATCTTCTAACAAGAATAGTTTCCTGGATTTCATGCTGATCCTGTGGTTTCAATACTTTATGAGCTGCTGACCTACAACATGTATGCAGATCAGAGGTTCTGCTCTTATCAGCTGTTCAAAGTACGGGGTCAAAAATAGCCAGTAAGCTAGCATTTTGTGACAGAGGTCTTTAATGGCAGCCTACATATTTCTCTTAGTATGGGTTTCCTTTATTTCTGCCTTATTAGAATTTTAATGAACCTTGCTCTGTATTTATAAACCTCTACCCCATATCCCAATGTACTCGCTTTCCCAATTTCTTCACTTAATTTGATCTCAATAATGAATGAAACTTAAGAAAGTAAAGGCCTATTCTGTGCAAGATATAATCAATTCAATGATTACTGCTCCTGTAATTAACTTTTTAATTGAACAGTCAAGAAAAGTTATGCTATTTTTGGGCTCCAATCTCTCTCTCTAGTAGCAATACTGGCTAGTAACCTTAGCTATATGCCTGGTTTTATTTGTAGCCCTAACACTAGCCAGCCATAATTCTAGTCCTAACCTTAAAGCTTAATACGTTTTTCATACTGTTTATACTTTTACTGTACTTTTTTCATACCTTTTTTTTGCAAAGAAATTTTATACATAACTACAAAGAATGTCATGACAATATTCGTTCAGAGCCTTTACAATACAATGATATAGATACAATGGATAGGTAATCTATGTCTGCCATTTGTTGACTTTCTCAATAAACAACAGTTAACTGGCTATTAAAAAAAACAAACCAACCGAAAGAAAAAGTAAAACAATAAAGTAGAAAAATAGGAAGGCATTCACCGTGTAATACAATATGATTTGTATAATAAAGTTTTGTTAAAGAAGCTATTGTGGTGTGTATTTTCTTATCACCCTAAGTTTGTAGTGGATAGAGCTGTAGTTTGTTTCTATAATCCGACATCTCTAATTTACATAGCAGCTACAGTTGTGCTCAAAAGTTTGCATACCCTTGGAGAATTGGTAATAGTATGTACCATTTGTAAAGAAAACATGAGTGAGCTGGCAAAACACATTTTTTTTTTCTTATGGGATTCATATTCAACTGTAGGGGATCTGTGTGTATCCATTGAAGAGCCTCTGTTTCCTTTCATAATACAGAAAGATCCTCAGAATAATTTTTTTGTGGCACTAATATCTACATCTTCAAATATACCCAATATACACCATTTTGGCTTGCAAATACTGGAGATAACAAAATGAGTAGAGATGAAGTCAGTGATTTGGGACCCAAAGGGTTTGACTTTAACAAAACTCCAAATCATATGTAGTAAATCGCTAGAATATTTGACATCTTTGGCATTTATGACAGATGGTGTGTCTTTTTATGCATCTGAAATAATCTTAATGGCGTATAGTAAGTCTATAGAAATAGCTCAATTAGATAATTTTATTTCTGCCCGCTATTGTAGTATCGTAGTATGAGTTAAAGAATTCTTGTCAATTTTGATCTCAGATATCCTGGATGTCTTTTCTCCATTGTCCTTGTAGCTTAGAAATTATGGGGGATTTTTTATGTAGAAGAGTTATAAAAGGTGGAGATTAAATAGGTATGAACTGATTGAAATAGAATACTCTGTAGTTTGAAGCTGTGAATTGCACACCTTGAATCCCTAGTTGGGCTTCAGATGCATGTCTAAGCTGAAGGTATCTAAAGTGCCGTGATACCTAATTCCTGTTGTAATACAGGAAAGGTTTTAAAGAAGCCTCACAATATAGTCATTAAATATACACTCTAATGCCAAAAGTATTGAGGCACCCCTCCAAATCAGTGGATTCAGGTGATCCAGTCACCCTCATGGCCACAGGTGTATAAAATCAAGCACCAAGGCATGCAGACTGCTTCTACAAACATTTGTGAAAGAATGGCTCGCTCTCAGGAGCTCAGTGAATTCAAGCGTGGTACCGTGATAGGTTGCCACCTGTGCAAAAAGTAATCATAACAAAGTGGAAGCAACTGGGAACAACAGCAACTGAACCATGAAGTGGTAGGCACAGTGTGCAGAAGTCACCTAGGGGTTTATTTACTAAAGCTGGAGAGTTCAAAATCAGACTCCCTTCTGCATAGAAACCAATCAGCTTCTAACCTCAGCTTGTTCAATGAAGCTTTGGCAATGAAACCTGGAAGCTGATTGGTTTCTATGCAGAAGGGAGTCTGATTTTGGACTCTCCAGCTTTAGTAAATAAACCCCCAACTGTCTGCAGAGACAATAGCAAAAGACCTCTAATCTTCCTGTGGCCTTCAGATTAGCATAACAATGCATAGAGATCTTCATGGAATGGGTTTCTATGGTCGAGCAGCTGCATCCAAGCTTTACATCACCAAATGCAATGCAAAGTGTTGGATGCAGTGGTGTAGTGGTGTAAAGCACACTGTCACTGGACTCTGGAGCAGTGGAGTTGTGTTCTTTGGAGTGACGAATCATGTTTCTCTGTCAATCTGATGGATGTGCCTGGCTTTGGAGGTTGCCAGGAGAACGGTACTTTCCTGACAGCATTGTGCCAAGTGTAAAGTTTGGTGGAGGGGGGATTATGATGTGGGGTTGTTTTTCAGGGGTTGGACTTGGCCCCTTAGTTCCAGTGAAGGGAACTCTTAAGGCGTCAGCATACCAAGACATTTTGGACAATTTCATGCTTCCAACTTTGTAGGAAGGGTTTGTGGATGGTCCCTTCCTGTTCCAACATGACTGTGCACTAGTGCACAAAGCAAGGTCCATAAAGGCATGGATGAGTGAGTTGGGGTAGAGGAACTTGTTTGACCTGCAAAGAGTCCTGACCTCAACCCGATATAACACCTTTATGATGATTTAGAGCGGAGACTGCGAGCCAGGCCTTCTCATCCAACATCAGTTTTGGTCTCAGACATGCTCCAAAACCTTGCAGACAGCCTTCCCAGATGAGTTGAAGCTGTTTTAGCTGAAAAGGGTGGGCCAACTCAATATTGAACCCTACGGATTAAGACTAGGATGCCATTAAAGTTCATGTGCATGTAAAGGCAGGTGTCTCAATACTTTTAACCAGACTGACAACTCATGGGGCCCCCGGGCAATAGGGGATCATGGGGCACCTGTGTCCTTGCCCAAACTCAAAGAAGCCTATGAAAAAGGTACCAGGGGCATCTCATGGGGCCCCCTACTGACTCCGGGCCCTTGTGCAATGCCTGTCCGCCCCTGCTTTTAACAATATAGTGTATTTAAAACCCTTTTGTGCCCATTGCAGACCATGAGGAAATGAGTAAAATGTGGAAGCATAGGATTATAATAGATGGGCTAGTTTGGGATAATATTTGTACTAAGTCAGGAAGTAAAGACACACAGTGCTTATAGATTTTTAATGATATATTTAAAATGCTAACTCCTTCAACAGGGGGCTGTATTTGTCTATGGATGAGGATCGACAGCGTCTCACAAGAGGAGACAATAGTAACTTTTGCCACAGTGGTTGCATTATTTAATTGAGGAAAGAGCCACAAGTGGATATAAACGAATTTGATAGATGCAATAGTATAATCAAAGGTTTCTTAAGGCTAAGCCGCCTTGGGAGGATAGGAACTGTAATGCTACCAGAGAGAATCTGGGAATTTTAGGGTGCCAGAGACATTTGGAAAATTGTGAAATCAATATCCTTAAACAATTTTATTATTATTACAATATTTTGGGGAAAAATTAATAACTGACTTTTCCCATTAGTGTAAGAGGAGCTATTAAAGGTTGTAATCCATGGTATTAAGTTACTGTCAGGAAAGGACTCACCGCTGTTGGTGCTGGGGCTCACCTGCTGTGTGGGCTGCAGTACCGGTGCTTGACTGTGGGTGCTTTCAGCAGCCAGGTCCTCACTCCTGCAATCAAGCCATCACCTGAGGCTGATTGCAGGAGGTGTATTTAAGCAGTACCAGGCCTGCAATCAGTGCCTTGGTGTTTTCCCATGAGCCCCTGTATCTGCATCCTGTTGTCTACCTGCCTGATCCCCCTGCTTGACTCTGACTCTGATAGAACTCCGCCTGCACCGACCCTATTCCTGACCATTCTCCTGCCTGTTCCTTTTATACCTTATCCGCCCAATTGATCCTGACCCAGCCTGCTTGACCATTCTACTTCTCCAGCTCTGTCTACGCCTGTGTTCCTGAGCATCTAGTTATTAGTTGAAGGTTTGGTTTTGGTTGCACGGTGCGTTTCTGTATATTGGTGTAAGCTCTTAATAAATTATATTATTACATCATTCCTGCAGTCTGCTATTCCCTGTGTCAGTCCACACATCTCTGGTCATATCTGGATCCTTGACAGTTACTTTTAGTATACTTAGATAAAGGCAGTTGAATTTTAATACCCTGGTATATAAAATTATCCTTGATCTACAAGGGACAGTCAGGTGACAGAGTAAAAGCGATATCCAATCCGTACATACGATTTAGACCAGTTGACTTTGAACCCAGAATAAATACCAAAATCTTGTACAATATGTAATACCTTGTACAAAGCATATTGTGTTTCCATCAAGTGTAGCAACATATTACCTGCGCAGAGAGAGACAAGCTCCTACAAAGCTCCAATCTGAATGCTTGGTGAGATTCTAATGAATTTTGCCATTGGTTCTACTGCAATAGTGAAAAGGAGAGGGGAAAGGAAGCCTCCCTGGCTGGTCCCTCTTTGAATAGAAAAGGAATTGGAAATGCATCTATGAACTCGGGCTCAATCTAAGCACTGGATATATAGAATTTGGATCCAAATTTATTGCCAAATTCAAATTTACACAGAAATTTAGGGCCAAAAAATAGGGCCATCAAATGCCTTATGGGTGCCTAAGGCAACTATAGCTAAAGTATTGAAAATATTAGTAATAAGTAAATTAGTAAAAAGTCAGTGGATATTAATGTTTGTAGATCTACCAGGATGAATCCAGTTTGCTCTGAGTTTTCAAGTAAGGTAATTACAGAATTTAGTGGAAAGGCCAGTATTTTAGGTTGAATATATATTTATTAATATGTTTGCAAGAATAAGACCAACAACATGAACAATATGTCATATCATCCAGGGGTGTAGAGGAGTCCTTGGAGCTGCCCCTGAGGGGATTCATGTATAATGTAAGCAACTGAAACAGAACCAAAGTCTTGCATGGGATAAGAATATATTTAGAGAAGGAGTATGTAATTTAAGGGGGAAAAAAATAGGTAGGGGGAAGGAATAGAATAGAAAGGAAAAGGAGGTGTGGAGATAAAGGCAGAGTAGCTGCGATGCGGCCGTATAGGGGAATAGTAGTGAGACCCCAATATACAAGTAAGAGAAGAAGATATGAAAAAATGCTTGTACTAAAAAAAGGGGTTATAGTAAGCAAAAATAAAAGATGGCCGTAGTGTCTTAAACTGGTGGGAACAATCTAAGGAACGTCTAAAGAGCATGTAGCAGCTATCTAATCAAGGGCACTACTGAAGGGGGAGCTACAGGCGAGGGATACTGAGGAGTTGCTGGGTGGCAGGACCCCAAAACAGTACTGTTTGGTGCTGGCGAAAGACTTGATCAGCCTGATGATGGAGGACATGGAGACGTGGGGAGGATCCACCGATCTACATTGTACTGTGTGTGGGGGCTGTACTAAGGGCTGGAGATCACTTCCCAGCAGATGTACAGGACATTCCAGTCAGGGGAACCCCACAGCCATAACATGGGTAAAAAGCGTGGAGTCCCCTCTAAATTCCTACCAGACCCTTGATCCAAGCACAGTCCTGGTAGGGCAGGAAAGGGAGGTGACAATGGTCAGGTAGGTCAGTGAAGGAATCAGGTAAGTCAGTGTAGCAGTCAGGTAGGTCAGTGTAGTAGTCAGGTAGGTAAGTGTAGGAATCAGGTTGGTCAGTGTAGTGGTCATGTAGGTTAGTGTAGTGTTCAAGTAGGTCAGTGTAGTGGTCAGGTAGGTCAGTGTAGGAATCATATAGGTAGTCAGGGAGGTCAGTGTAGTGATCAGGTAGGTCAGTGTAGGAATCAGATAGGTAGTCAGGTAGGTCAGTGTAGAAATCAGGTAGGTCAGTGTAGGAATCAGGTAGGTCAGTGTAGTATACAGGTAGATCAGTGTAGGAATCAGGTAGATCAGTGCAGTGGTCAGGTAGGTTAGTGAAGGAATCAGATAGTTTAGTGTAGTGGACAGGCAGGTCAGTGTAGAAATCAGGTAGGTCAGTGTAGTAGTCAGATAGTTCAATATAGTGGTCAGGTAGGTCAGTATAGGATTCAGGTCGGTACAACAAATTAAAGTTACACCCAAGCACATAACACCCCCCCCAAAAAAAGTTTTGAGACCCCCCCACCCCCAAATGTACACAACATGCGTCGGAGCACTTACTCGTGAAAATGTCGATACACGTTACATATCGCCGCACACGCTGGAGTGACAGCAATATGTCTAGCACAAGACCTTCTCTGTAACTCTAAACTGATGACCCGCAGGGGCTTCTTGCCTATAGAAAATATAGATTACTGAAGTTTGTCACCATTTCACAGGCGCACGCAAATTTAAGGTTTGACATGTTGCATATCTATTTACTCTGCACAACCTCAGCTTTTATATTTTACCAAAAGTTTGGTAATGTATTACGCTTGTAAATCCACTTTAGTGCACTATTTACTGAAATTACCTTTGTAATATCGTGTGACATAAAAAATTGGAACTACTGCTTTTATATTCTCTAGGATGTCTGCTTTCAGAAAATATATAATGTTTGGGGTTGTGTGTAATCTTCAAGCCTAAAATGATTTTTTAAACGTGTGCAAAAAATGCAAAAACGGCTCTGGGAGGGTTAACCAGTATGGGCCCTTTCTCTAGGTGGGAATACTCCATGGATGTGCTGTGTTGATTATCAACAACAACATCAGAGAAAGCTTTTGGTACTGTATATCAGATATTGTATGCAATGTATTGGTAAATGTAAAGATCATATCCAATCTAGATAGGGTCTTGTGTGAATCAGATTGACAGGAGTTAGTACTCTCTGCAACCAGGATTCTTCCATATCTGTAACTCAGTAACTTTATATCCCCCTGTCCAGTCTTTCACGACTGTGAGTACATTCTGTTGCTACGAAATCTATTAGGAAGAATTCTCAATAGACTGTGTTAAAGATGAGGAGGTCCTTAGTAACAGTAAGTACCTTACGCAAACATTGTTTTACGCTGTTTATATCAGATGGTGGGGGTAGGTATAGATTTACAATAGCGTAATACTAAGATAAATCCCTGCGGATCAATTATAACCTCTATCATCTGTAAGTTGAATGATTTAGTAATGAAAACAGACACAGCTGTAGAATAGGAGGAACAGGTGGCATGAAAAGCATATAGTATATTGGGTCCAGGGGCGGACTAACAAATCATGGGGCCCCCGGGCAATAGGGGATCATGGGGCCCCTGCGTCTTTGCCCAAACTCAAAAAAGCCTATGAAAAAGGTACCAGGGGCATCTCATGGGGCCCCCTACTGACCCTGGGCCCTCGGGCAGTGCCCGAGTTTCCAAATGGTCAGTCCGCCCCTGATTGGGTCTTTTTAACCACTTGAGCTCCTGAGGATTTACCCCTCTTAATGACCAGGCCTCTTTTTGCTACTCGGCGCCGCACTAATTCAACTGATAATTGCGCGGTCATGCAATGCTGCACCCAAACTAAATTTACGTCCTTTTTTTCACACAAATAGAGCTTTCTTTTGGTGTAATTTGATCACCTGTGCGCTTTTTATTTTTCACGCTATAAACAAAAAAAGGCCAAAAAGTTTGAAGAAAACAATATTTTTTACTTTCAGCTATAAAAAATATATAGTAAACTCAAAGTTGGTTATAAATTTAGGCCAAAATGTATTCTGCTACATGTTTTTGGTAAAAAAAATCCCAATAAGTGTATATTGATTGCTTTGTGTGGAAGTTATAGCGTCTACAATCTATGGTATAGATACTGCAATTTATGCCATTTTTCTGCTATACAGCGCTGTGCTAGTTTAACGGACAATTGCACAGTCATGAAATTTACATCCTTTGTTTCCCCACAAATTGAGCTTTCTTTCGGTGGTATTTGATCGCCTGTGCGGTTTTTATTTTTTGCGCTATAAAAAAAAAGGCTGACAATTTTGAGGAAAAAAAAACAATATTTTAGACTTTTTGCTATAAAACATGTCCTGTAAAAAAAAATGCAAAAATCAAATTTAGTCATAAATTTCTGCCAAAATGCATTCTGCGACATGTCTTTGCTAAAAAAAAACCCCCAATACGTGTAAATTAATTGGTTTACGTGAAAGTTATAGTGTTTACAAATGGCGGGAAAGATACTGGGATTTTTAATTTTTATTTATGCTAATAATGGTGCCGATCAGCGACTTATGGCGTCAATCAGCGACATATGACGGTGACCAGCGACTTATGGCGGGACTTCGGCAGACATTTTGACACTGGGGGGGAACTGACTTGGGGTCACTGACATCCCCAGTGACACCAATACAGTGATCAGTGAAAAAAAACCAGTGTTTTACTTGGGGGCGGGGGTGTGTACTGGATGGGGGGAGGGAGGGGGGAGCTGATCAAGGGAGAGAAACTCTTCTTTCCCTCTTCAGCTTGTCGGCGAACTGTCACAGAGCAGGGCTGTGTGTAAACAATGCAGCCCTGCTCTGTGTTAGTGATCACCGCTCATCGCGGGAAAACGGCCGCGTGCGCGCCCCCTACCTGTTGAAGGCAGCCGTTTTAAAATGTGCTTTTGCCTACGAGCGCCGCCCTGCCACCGTTTATATGCGGTGGCTGGGCGGCAAGTGGTTAACACCATTACTTTGGAACCAGTCAAATGAGTCTCATGGAGAAGTAGAGTTTGTAGCTTAGTTTGATTTGTTCAAATATCAGGGGCCTCCTGAATTTAGTACTGAGGACCCTTAACATTACAAGACATTAATTTTGTACTCATGGCTAGCTTTGCATAAGCAATGCCCCAAAAGGAATATAGCCATATTTGTGGGAATCCCAGTGCTTCATGAGCACACAGTGAGAAATGCAGCAAATGAATAATAAATCAATTATATAAACTATAATACAAAAAAAGTGCTCTGTGTTCCCTCCTAGCTTATTGCCCCAACCTGCAATGGGCTTTTTCCTAGAACCCTTAGAAACTTGTGAGGATATGGCCATACTAATTCCTTAAAAACCTTCAAGGAAAAAAAGGAAAAACCACCATCTTGGGCACAGGTGTGGGCAAATTCAGTCATATGCTCATCTGGGCACGTTCTACCCAGTTTTGACCATGTTTGGAGGTGCAGTGAGGGATTGGAGTTCGTTCCTCAGTATGTAGGAATGAAAGCACTGTGCAATGCTGCCAGGGTCAGTCACAGTATTGTAGTGGAGGATGGCAATATGCAGGGAAGCCAACATTTCATTATCATTTTTCCTAACCACATTATTCATTTTGTTTGTTGCAGGGTTTTCCTGATTATTGATTTTAAACTGTTTGTTAGAATTGTCCCTGAATATATGAAATTTCATAGAATAATACCTCCAAACAGTCTTGGATTGTGGGAGACGGTCCTGCGTTTTCAGCTTAGTCCTACTGTCCCATGCAAAGACTCCGCCCCTGTATGTTGTTCCCTCAGCCCATTCATATGCAAGTTGCAGAGGCATTTCAAGATAAAAATGATTGTTCTGTGATTTACATATAAATGACCTGATGGCTGGATTTGCATATGAAAGAGCTTGAGCACCTCTTTTAAATGCAAATCCCACCTCTAGTTCATTCATATGCAGAACTTAAGGAGGATACTCTTTGGCTCCTATCACATCCAGAGCTGAGGAGAAGACTGCCCTCTGCCATTGAATATCAGGTCTCCATCATTTGGTGAGTGACTTTAGGGGGAGCAGGGGTCTGTATTGGTGGGGATGTAGGGGATCTGTACTAAAGGGTGATCTGTACGGGGGGCTGGATTGGCGGTCTGTACTGAGGAGTGGGCTGGACTGGGAGTCTGTATTGAAGGGGTGGTCTGTTCTGGGGCTCTGTACTGAGAAGAAGCTTGGCTGGAGGTCTGTACTGAGGGGCTCATCTGTTTTGGGGGCCTGTACTGAGAAGTAGCTGGGAAGGGAAGTCTCTGCTATGTAGAGTACTGGGTGGGATATTGGGGCTGTTGGGCAATTGGGGGAGATCTCTACTGTGGGGAATATAAGCTTGAGGGGGAGGGGTACTTGGAGAAAGGGGTAATTTTTGGTTATACTATGTACACTAGCTTGTGTGGGACATACTACTTCTAACCCCCTGCACTCTCTGTGTTACACATTTCTGGCCCCTGCACTCTCTGTGCCATGCGTCCTAATCCCTTCACTCTGTGTGTTACACATCCCTAACTACTGCACTCTGTGCAATACGCACTCCTGAGCCCTGCACAACGTGCAATATAAATTTATGACTGCTGCACTCTGTGAATCACACACTTCTGACTCTTGCATTCTGTATTACACACTCCTGAGCCCTGTACTCTGTACAGTACATAGTCTTGAGCACAGTACTGTACATTATGCATTTCTGTGCCCTTCAGTCTGTGAATCATTCACTCCTGACCCCTGCACTCTGTGTGAGATGTGCTCCTGAGCTCTTCACTATGTGTATTATGTATTCCTGAGCCCTGCAATTTGTGCACTATGCACTCTAGACTTCTGCATTCTGTGAGATACACACTCCTGACCACTGCACTCTGTGTGCTATGCACCCTGCACTCTGTGTTAAATATTTTCGAGCCCTGCACTCTGTGTGTCATGCACACCTGTCCCACACACTCTTTAGCCCTGCACGATAGACACTGTGTTGTACATTTTATACTCCTGACCGCTGCACTTTAAGTACATTATATACTCCTAAAGTTCTGCTTTAATATGTGCAGAGTCGAATATGTAATGGAAGAGTTTCTTTTTTTAAAAAATGAGTGTGCTGAAGTTTGTACATGTCTAGTCAACTGTGGCAAAGTCATTAAATCATATTTTGTGAGTAAATGGCTTATGCGTGCTGTGTATAGTGAGTAGGCTCAACAGGTGTCACATTACTGAGCAGAAAGGTTAGCATCAAATTATGTTTTCTAAATACACTGCTCAAAAAAATTAAAGGAACACTTTGTAATCAGAGTATAGCATCAAGTCAATTAAACTCCTGGGATATTGATCTGGTTAGTTAAGTAGTAGGGGGGGGAGTTGTTAATCAGTTTCAGCTGCTTTGCTGTTAATGAAATTAACAACAGGTGCACTAGATGGGTAACAATGAGATGACCCCCCCAAAACAGGAATGGTTTTACAAGTGGAGGCCACTGAAATTTTTTTTCCCTACTCATCTTTTGCATTTGGCTAGGGTCAGTGTCATTACTGGTAGCACGAGGCGATACCTGGACCCTACAGAAGTTGCACAGACAGTCCAACTCCTCCAGGATGGCACATCAATACATGCCATTGCCAGAAGGTTTGCTGTGTCTCCCAGCACAGTCTCAAGAGCATGGAGAAGATTCCAGTAGACAGGCAGTTACTCTAGGAGAGCTGGACAGGGCCATAAGGTTCTTAGCCCAACAGCAGGACCGGTATCTGTTCCTTTGTGCAAGGAGGAACAGGATGAACACTGCCAGAGCTCTACAAAATGATCTCTAGCAGGCCACTGGCGTGAATGTCTCTGACTAAACAATCAGAAACAGACTTCATGAGGGTGGCCTGAGGGCCTGACACCCTCTAGTAGGCCCTGTGCTCATTGCGTGGCACCATAGAGCCTGACTGGCATTTGCCATTGAATACCAGAATAGGCAGATCTGTCACTGGCACCCTGTGCTTTTCACAGATGAGAGCAGGTTCACACTGAGCACATGACAGATGTCAAAGGGTCTGGAGAAGCTATGGAGAATGTTATGCTGCCTGTAACATTGTTCAGTATGACCGTTTTGGTGGTGGATCAGTGATGGTCTCGGGAGGCTTGTCCATGGAGGGATGCACGGACCTCTACAGGCTAGACAATGGCATTTTGACTGCCATTAGGTAGTGGGATTAAATCCTTGGACCCATTGTCAGACTCTACGCTGGTGCAGGGGGTCCAGGGTTCCTCCTGGTGCATGACAATGCCCGGACCAATGTGATGAGAGTATGCAGGCAGTTCCCGGAGGATGAAGGAATTTAACCACTGAATAGCCCCCATGCTCGCCTGACCTAAATCCAATAGAATACCTTTGGGATATCATGTTTTGCTCCATCTCACCCTGTCAGGTTGCACCTCAGACTATCTAGGAGCTCAGTGATGACCTGGTCGAGATCTGGGAGGAAAAACCCCAGGACACCATCCGTCGTCTCATTAGTCAACCTTGCCAGGCCATACAAACTACTGAGTACCATCTTGAGTTGCTGCAAGGAAATTTCAGCAAATGACCAGCCTGCACTATAGTTTTTTCACCTTGATTTTCGGGGTGTCTTTGAATTAAGTCCTCTGTAGGTTGGTAATTTTCATTTCCATCAAATGATGGATCATCCTTACGTTCCTAACACATTTCCCAGTCCATATCAGTATAGATATCCAGCATGATATTTTTCCCCATTGAGATCTGATGTGTTTTCAAAGTGTTCCTTTAATTTTTTTGAGCAGTGTTGTTTATGCCAAGTAGGTTTGCATTATGTTGTTTTTCACTGTGTTCTCTGCAAGAACTTTTGTGTTTGCAGTATATCTTTTAACCACACCGACATGGTTATACCAATGTTCTACTGGCCACATCAGCTTTTTGCACATAACGTCACACGCTGTCTCTCTTTGTTAGGTTCAAAGTTGGGACGTATGAAAAATTACTTTTCTAGGTTGCAGTGTTACTAGTATTTCTTTGTCAACCACAACCTACATAACATATTAAAAAGGAAATATGGAAGCTGGCAGCTATGGGCTACAGGCTCCATTTTTGCTTGCCTCAGTTGTTCTAAATGATGCCCAGTGAAATTAAAAAAGCACCATGGACAACGGTACTGTGGCCAAACCTTCTGCAGGCCTGCTCTTACACCTTACTCAGTAATTACAGCAGTTGCCACTGCTACTATAAACAGCCACAGCCATGCACAGCATGGGGTAGAAGAAATTAAAAGAAGCTCTCACTTTGTCAGCTCAGCTGCAAAACTATCAGCCTCTATGCATCAGTATCCCACAGGCAAGGTGTGCAACCTCAGATCATAAATGCCAAAGATTTCACAATAAGATGCCAAAAGTCCAGCCTTGGGATAGAAAGAGGCAGTCCACACTCCTTCATTCATGATTCAGGGGAGGTGGATGATACTGGTAGGCCGAAACAACCATTTCCATCCACTCACAGCTTTTCCAACTTTTTCAAGGGAGTGGGGAAATACTGACTTTAAATCTGGAGCATCTTCACTGAAGTGAATTGAAGATGTTGAAATCATTCAGTGCTCACAGGCTCAGCCAATTTGGCACATACAATAAAACTTCAATAAACACAGCTCCCTTCTAAGATCCCTCATACCCTAAGTGAAAGACCAAGAAAACAGGTCCAGCTTTAACGATTTACATATAAGATATCTACCTGGAGCTACTAGAGACCCCAACCTGGCTAACACTATTAGAAGAATGTTAAAAACGCTCCTGGAAAAACCTGCCACCACAGAACTTTGCTTTGATGGGGTGTAGAGAACAGGCCTACTGTTTGAGAAACCATGTGATGTGTTATGCTGCCTCCATGAAGGGAAAAGGGGGGAAAACAGTTTCTAGACCCCATCCCTCGTGGGACTGTGGCTGAACAGTTTCAAGTCCCCTTCACAGATGAAGTGAGTAGGAAGGTCCTTGATTGGTTGCTGACCTCTTCCCCAGAGGTCAGGAGACCTTTCTAACTAAGGAGAACTTCTAGAATCCCTGGGAGAAGGGCTATAAAAAGAGGGTTCAGTTCTCTCTCAGATCAGTCGCCTCAGTAGGCATAGGCTGTGGTGACCCCTTGCATCCTCCCTGCCTGTTGTGGCCATTTATTATGTGGTAGTGTCACTTTTAGTATTAAAGGGGACAGTTTTGTTAAAGCGCGAGCCACAGTGGCTAAGGATGTTTTTTAAAGTGTAGCGCTCACCCCCGAAGGAGCCACTGGAATTAACAGGCACTTCTGTCCTTACTTCAGTGATGAACCATATACAGTTGTGTTCAAAATAATAGCAGTGTGTTGAAAAAAGTGAATAAAGCTCAAAAGCCTTCTAATAGCTTTTATTTCCATACACACAAATGTATTGGGAACACTACACATTCTATTCCAAATCAAAACATGAAGAAAAATATATCACATTTGTGTTGTTCCTCTAAACAAATTGAAGAAAAGTGAATATTAAACTGTTCAAAAAAAAAATAGCAGTGTTTGTATTCTCCTTTACAAACTCAAACATTCACTATATAAACTGAAAAATATCACAAGTGTAATAAAAGCGCCACTGAGACTGCCCCTTGAAGACGTCATTCATGATGAAACTAGTAGGGCTTACTGGATGCTGACGTTTGTGGAGAAAATTAAGTCACGAGCGCTGTAGTGAGTGTACAGGGAACAGGAGACTGTTATACCATTTGCTGTTTTTTGCTGTTATACTGGTGTCGGTGAAGACACCCTTTTTGTGAGTGTAAATCTTTATTAAATTGTTGGATACTTTTATAAAAAAACTGGCTGCACCATGATTTTTCTCTTTCATTCCCAAACATGACCTCGATGGAGAGATATAAAAAGAGAGAGTGATATAATGCTCCTGGAACCATTATATTGAGTGGTGGATACCTACCTTATGGATGAATGTGTAGCTATTGATCATCACACCTGAGAAGTTGATTCATTGCATCTGCTCCCAGAGCAAAAAGCGTTTTTTGCTGATCTAGAGATTGATCAGCATGGAGCTCTGGTGAGTTACCCAACTTTACTTTTGGTGGTGGATTTTGGCACAATTTCTTTGAGAGCACCTGAATTTGAAAAGGATTTGTTTGGACATTTGAAGAAATTCAGAATTGGACATTTTTGTTTTTTTTATATTCACAAATTTAATTATTTAAATTACTTATGTTTTGCACATAATTTTGATATTTTTTGATATTAATTGATAATAGATATATATATCTTTTGCACTAATGTTTCTACACTAAATTAGGAATAGTTTGTGGTTTTAGCGCATTCCTTGATTTAAGTTATAAACTGAAAAATGTTTGAAGATTTTGCTTTCCTTTGAATCACTTAATTAATATTTAGTTGTATAAGCACTGTTTCTGAGAACTGCTGTACATCTGTGTTGCATGGAGTCAACCAACTTCTGGCACCTGTGAACAGGTATTCCAGCCCAGAATGATTGGATTACATTCCACAGTTCTTCTCTATTTCTTGGTTTTGCCTCAGAAACTGCATTTTTGATGTCACCCCACAAGTTTTCTATTGGATAAAGATCTGGGCATTGGGCTGGCCACTCCATAACATCAATCTTGTTGGTCTGGAACCAAGATGTTGCACGTTTACTAGTGTGTTTGGGGTCGTTGTCTTGTTGGAACATCCATTTCAAGGGCATTTCCTCTTCAGCATAAGGCAGCATGACCTGTACAAGTATTCTGATGTATTCAAACTGATCCATGATCCCTGGTATGCGATAAATAGGCCCAACACCGTAGTATGAGAAACATCCCCATATCATGATGCTTGCGCAACCATGCTTCACTGTCTTCACAGTGTTCTGTGGCTTGAATTCAGTGTTTGGGGGTCGTCTGACAAACTGTCTCCGGCCACTAGACCCAAAAAGAACAATCTTACTTTCATCAGTCCACAAAATGTTACGCCATTTCTCTTTAGGCCAGTCAGTGTGCTCTTTGGCAAATTGTAACCTCTTCAGCACGTCTTTTTTTCAACAGTGGGACTTTGTGGGGGCTTCTTGCAGATAGCTTGGCTTCACATAGGCGTCTTCTAATTGTAACAGTACTCACAGGTAACTTTAGACCTTCTTTGATCTTCCTGGAGCTGATTGTTGGCTGAGTCCTTGCCATTTTGGCTTTTCCTCTATCCATTCAAATGGTAGTTTTTTGCTTTCTTCCACATCTTTCAGGTTTTGGTTGCCATTTTAAAGCATTTGCGATCATTTTAGCTGAGCATCCTATCATTTTCTGCACTTCTTTATATGTTTTCCCCTCTCCAATCAACTTTTTAATCAAGGTACGCTGTTCTTCTGAACAATGTCTGGAACGGCCCATTTTCCTCAGAATTTCAGAGAGAAATGCACTGTAACCAGCATGTACAACATTTACTGCCTTCCTGAAGAGGAGGAAATGATCCTTTAAAAAGTCAGGGTCACATAAAGCCTCAATCACTGTCTACCTGGATTTGTCAAGAGAAAGGCATATGTGTAGGAAGGCTTTAAAAATGCTACTAAACCTGCTTCTTAACTAGGTAGACACCTACTTCTGTGGATACTCCTCCTTCTCACGCACAGGACCAAAGGTCAGTGGTACAGCACTATCCAAAGGAACTCACAGATTAATAGCATGTATGGTTATTTTTGCATAGTTACATTGGTCAAGTTTGGACCATAGTTAAATATACTGTATTCTGCCAAAACAGCTCCTTTTCCTGCCAAAACAAACCTGACCTGTTGAGGCATGAACACCACTAGACCTCTGAAGGTATGCTGCTGTATCTGGCACCAAATCATCAGTAGCAGATCCTGTAAGTTCTGTAAATTGTGAGATGCGTTAATAACTCTATGGATCAGACTTGATTTTCCAGCACATCCCATAGATGCTTGGTTAGATTGAGATCTAGAAAATTTGGTGGCCAAGTTGACACCTCAAACTCATTGTTGTGTTTCTTAATCCATTCTTGAACTATTTTTGCAGTGGGGCAGAGCACCTTATCCCATTAAAAGAGGCCACCACCATCAGGGAATATTGTTTCGATGAAGGGGTGTACTTGGTCTGCAACAATGTTCAGGTAGGTAGTACGTGTCAAAGTAGCATCCACACGAATGGCAGGACCCAAGGTTTCTCAGCAGAACATTGCCCAAAGCATCACACTACCTCCGCTGGCTTCCCTTCTTCCCATGGGGCATCCTGGTGCCATCTCTTTCCCAGGTAAGTGACACACATGCACCCGGGCATCCACATGATATAAACGTAAATGTGATTCATCAGACAAGGCCACCTTCTTCCATTGCTCGGTGGTCCAGTTCTGATGCTCACATGCCAATTGTAGGCACTTTTGCCTGTCGACATGGGTCAGGATGAGCACCCTGACCGGTCTGCAGATAAGCAGCCCCATACACAACAAACTGCGATACCCATTTTTTCTGCTTTTGACACATAAACTTCAGGGACAACATGTTTGCTTGCTGCTGTGTCCCAGTATTCATAATGTTATGGCTGATAAATGTATTTTCCTAGTCCTTTTAGTCTATAGAAATTAAGCATTGCTTCTTTTACCTTAATCCTTCAATGTCAAAAGATGCATTGCATATGCCATGGCTGTGCCATGTCCTAGGTGGCCAATGATGTAAGTTATATGTCCTGGCAGTCAAAGGGTTAAATAAGTTAATGGCTGCAATAGCACACAACCAAAGAAGGCAAATAAGTCAGCTAGTAAACTTATGTACATTTTATCATATTCTCTACACAGCCATACTGTAGTTGCCAACTACCACAATACAAGTAGGTTTAGCAACTTTGCATAGAGAAAGAAGAGAGAAAAAAAGGGAAAAAAAAGGTATAAAGACACTAAGCAGGTAAAATGCAATAATTCATTTTATCATTGCCATGTAATTAAT
Organism: Staurois parvus; assembly: GCF_062004578.1. Classification (NCBI taxonomy): domain Eukaryota; kingdom Metazoa; phylum Chordata; class Amphibia; order Anura; family Ranidae; genus Staurois; species Staurois parvus. The sequence goes on from NW_028317941.1 coordinate 6,185,775, forward strand.
GTATGAGAAGAAAGGGCTTTAGAAAAACTATCACAAGCAAAATACAAACCATTACCAAGAAACGTAGCTTCAGAACTTCCAGTCATCTGCACTCAAAGAAAAACATGATTGGTATTACAAGCACAAAATATTCACGATTCTATATAAGAAGTCAGATGTAAGAACAAGAATATCAAAAAAGTTATTATTCCCTATAATCATGTACTTACATCTTCATTTATATGAATCATGTATTTATTGCAGTTTTAATACCAATTACTGTAACTTTTTAAAAACGTTTATTTGTAAATGTTTCTCTAGAACACAATTTTGTCATATATTAATTGGAGATAAGCAATAAAAATATGTTTTGTGCTTTTCCATTTTGTTGTTTATACATCATTCTTTTCTTTTTTCTGTTTTAGCCTAGCTCCAGGCAGCATGACCGCATGTTTCCCTAAGGAAACAGAGTGTAAGCAGAGCCAGCCAGCTGGCCACGAGGTGTCCTCCACTAGCAGAGTCTGCCTTCGCTTACTGTCCCATAGCCACAGCAGAGTGAAGGAATCTCTTGTCACAGGGTCATCAGAGCTAGTGTCCCCCTTGGAAGATTTCCCCTCTATTTCTGTTTCGGTGACAACCCAAAATTTGGGATTTTCTTTACTTGCAGACTCATAATAGAGAGGGTGAATCTTCCTACAGGGGTGACAGACAGCAAAAAGACCTTACACGTGTTCAAATCCTTCTTCACCTTGTCTAAAACTAAAAAAAAGGGTTTTCCCTTATGTAATACTTTGAATACCTAAACACACTCACCGGTCACTTTATTAGGTACACCTATTCAATTGCTTGGTAATACAAATTGTTAATCAGCCAATCACATGGCAGCAACTCAATGCATTTAGGAATGTAGACCTGATGAAGACAACTTGCTGAAGTTCAAACCAAGCATCAGAATGGGGAAGAAAGGGGATTTAAGTGACTTTGAACGTGGCATGGATGTTGGTGCCAGACAGGCTGGTCTGAATTTTTCAAAAACTGCTGATCCACTAGGATTTTCAATCATCTCTAGGGTTTACAGAGAGTGGTCTGAAAATGAGAAAATATCCAGTGAGCAGCAGTTGTGTGGACAAAAATGCCTTGTTGATGTCAATGGTCAGAGGAGAATGGGCAGACTGGTTCAAGATGATAGAAAGGCATTTTCATGTGAAGACCGAGACAAAGGAGGATTGGCGATTCCAAGTCTCATTTATATACCAGTCCTCATATACTGTAGTGATCAACCTAAAAGAAATATGGACCACAATTCCTTAAAGAGTCCTGGTGACCACATTAGATGGAGAATTTCTGACATTTTATCTTGGTGTCACCAGCCAGTTGATCTAAACTCTTGCACAGGGAACAAGATGCAGTAATTAGTATCCTTTTCCCTCTGTGACTAGAGTTTTACTTTAAGGCAGGGGCGGACTCACCATTTGGAAACTCGGCCACTGCCCGAGGGCTCGCGGTCAGTAGGGGGCCCCATGAGATGCCCCTGGTACCTTTTTCATAGGCTTTTTTGAGTTTGGGCAAGGGCACAGGGGCCCCATGATCCCCTATTGCCTGGGGGGGGGGGGGGCCCATGAGTTGTCAGTCTGCCCCTGCTTTAAGGTTTAAGATATGACATGACTGCAAAACAGCTTTTTCTTTCTAGGTCAGCTATCTTTACGTTTCCCTGGGAGGCAAAAGGATTCTGGTCTAAGAATATGCAGGCACAGCCTGCCAGCCCCAACTGGCAAAATGTCCTGAACAGAGAGCCAACCTAGGAACAGTATAGCTGCAGGGAGCCGTCTTCTTGGAGACCGGGTTACAGTGTTATGTGCACATAGACTTTTTATGTCACCACAAAGGGAAAATAGAAAACAAGTTATTGTGCAATAAATATATACATTTTTACATTTTGTTTTTCTTGCAATTTGCGTTTTCATTTCATTGCAGGCAATTTTCTAGATGTTTTCCCAGGTAGGCAAATACAATCTTAAAGTAGAATGAAAATACTAAAATAAACTATTTTTTTTCAGTTAAATATTCCTTTTAAAATGTTACATGGATTCTATTTTATATTTAATTTAAGATGCTATGATAGTATTTAGGCAACAAAAAGTGTTACAGACTCCAGCCTGTTTTAATGGATCTTAATGTGTTATTTCAGAGAGCTTGTATTTTCAGTTGTTATCGTAATGTTTACCAGAAATAGTTTTCATCACCTTATTTTGTATATTAATTCATTCTATATGTAACCAGTGTAATCTGTATTTTTGTAGAGCTGCTGAGGTAAACTCAATTGCAGGATAAACCACTTTACGTTTTATGCTATTCTAGGATTATTTTGGGCTTGAACATTTTTCATAGGAGAACTAATAAAGCATTATTTGCTGAACAACAATTCAATCGTTTGGAGAAATTCAAGCAGATTTAAAAATCACAACCACCAATAAAAGTAGCAAGGCTTTATTGCAGTGCATTGTCCTGGGAGTTCAAAGCTATCCGGAGGCGGTTCAAAATTTCGCTGATTCCTGCTTTGAGCCATGAGTGGCCCTGTTGGCACCACCTGGCTCAACAAAAGTCAGTGTAAAAATGACTGAGCTGGGTTAAAGATGATTGGCTGGTTTACATTAACTCCCCAATAGACATAGTTTTTTGGATGAAAATTGTATTTTCAGAGCTTCAGATGAATACGAATCTCCAAATATACATAGTAACAAATGTCAATGAATCTGAAAAAGTTACAATTAAATTAAAGTGTTACTAAACCTACACCAGTAAAACTAGTCTTTATATGCAGTAAAGCATGCTTGTTATACTCATTGTGGAACCTAAGGAATTAATCCTCTGCATTGTGTAAAAATGCAGTTTTATCCTGACTTCTCTGATCCTCCCCTTCTTCTAGTGTCCCCTCTCTTATCTCCTGATAAGACATATTGTGTGGAGACACTCTGCACATGCTCAGTTTGGTGTGTATGGTTGAAGAGGTTTTTTTTTCTTGGGAGAGTGCATGTGATCAGCACAGGGCCAATCAGCACTGTCCAGACAGAGGTCAGGGGTTCTGCATCCTCCTAGAGCAGAAAGAAAACTCCTCCTACAAGCTTTAACCAGTGCTCATCTGGACACTGATAGAAGTCACAAGACTGCTCTAACTGCTGATGAGAAAAGGTATGTAGCAGTTTATATTTACTAAAATAATTGCATTTCCATGTTCTGTGTACTGTGGGAGAGCAGATATAGTGAATGCAGGGCCCTGGGTTTAGTAACACTTTAATAAATGCATTTATTAATTTGGATGATGTCACATGATGCAATAGCAGTTCGAGCACATGGGGAAATTAAGTTAGTTTTCAAATTTGTTTGATCATTTGGATTCGGATAATGAATGGATCTGAATTTCGCTCCATTAATTTGAAAATTAAGATACACGTGACACCATATTGTCCAATCAGTTTATGCCTCTTGGTGGGTTGAACTAGTGTCCGAAAATATTGAATCCTTCTGATACGAAACCATCCAATTCGATAATATTTAGAATATATGGATATCTTCCAGAAAAACTGCAAAATTTTACAAATCCACCCGGACCAATGAATATATGAAACAAATGCTGAAGATGCAAAACGAATTTCGAAAATGGATCGAGTCAACATAACAAATATGATGAAACAAAATTCTTTAATGAACAAATGCATCCAAACGAAATAAAATGAACATTTCTGGCCGAATTTCTGCTCTCCAAATGTGCTTGCTCTAAGGTCCCATCTCGAATGTCCCCCCCTTGTGAGCGCTTAATACATACATTTTTTAGTGAGTGCTGCACAATAAATTATTGCTTTAAATTGGCACTCCTCAAATACCCCATGGGCCCAGGTATTGGGTAGGATAGAGGTTATTAAACGTATGGAATGCATTGACCATACCGTTCTATATTCCATGCATGTCTTCCCTAATAAATTGCACTACTAGAATGTTTATTAACATTCATTTCCCAACAACCTTCCTCTCTCTTGCCTTTATTTATGACCCCTTCCAATTCAGGCCTTCTCTTGCCTTATCTTAGTTTTCAGTTTTGCACCTTTTTGTTGCTTGTTTGTGCCAGCATGTTTATTATATTTTACCATGTACTATCTGTACCTGATTTACTTCTTTGTAACTATTACCTGTTATTACGATGCTTATCTTTGACTATGAGAATTTATATTTGATACTACTTGATTCAATCTTATCAAATGCAGTCACTTTGTAGCAGTACCAATATATTCAGGCAGCCACATGTGCCATGGCCGGCAGTAGACATTGCTCCATCGATGCTGATTTACATGGGTGCAGGAATCAACTAATTTTCTCTTGATCAAACCGTGAGCTGAACGAAAGAAAGTCTGACTGTGTATGGCTAGGTTAGCATAATTAACAGTATAATGCTGCTAATTCACTGTCCATACAGATAGTGGAGCTTTGGGATAACTAGGTGTAGATATAATAATGAAGACAGTTGATATAGTATATTAGCTGTGCTAGTACTGCTAGTGACTTATTATTTGGTAGTATTATGTGATTCTGTAAGATAAAGTAATATGCTTCTGAACATGAACCAATCTTGTGTCTGCACATCATTCATTAATGAACAGGGAGGTAGTTCCACTTATATCAAAAGTATCTCCCTGCAGCACTATTATTATGCACTGTTTGGCCAGTGAGGTGTAATGTCAACTATGTTATGTCATACCTTGAGTTACAGGAAAGAATAATTATCTCCATTCTTTCCAGACCTATCTGAATTGAATTATTAAGCACAAATCTTGATTGGTTAGGACATGGATATGTGATGACTTAATTACCCTTTATCATTACAGCCATTGGTTTGTTTAGGAGCCTTCACATATGTTGTTGAGAATGGGGACGAATAATGAGATCACATCACAGGTATAGGTTGTCACTGGAACCCTGTCAAAACAGACACAATCCCATCTCACTTTAATGGCTTTATGCCTGCAGACATGGTTCCAACTCTGGATGTCACCTTTAGAATGACAGCCCAACAAGAAAACAGGAGATTGTCTAAAAATGTAATCACCTTAGATCTAGAGGAGCTGTGCATCCCAATCATCTGATGTATGTGACAAATACTACCACACTGGGCACCATTCTGTGACGAGAACCAGGAGGAAACGTTCAACTGCTTACTGGTCCTCTGTCCCATTTCTGTTTAATTATCACTTTTCTCTGCTTGGTAGCAGTTTTCCCACAGGATATAATGTAGCAAGCAAATTATTCAATTGATCATGCAACCCTATTAGTCACAAACCATGCAACCTCTGAATTAGCAACGTCTATGTAACAGTTTTTCTGTGTATTCATGACCCATGCACCTAAATTTACAAAGATTTCCAACGTTCTGAGACAGATTTATCGCTGTAGACTGGTCAGATTTTTATTGGAAACAGATACATAAATTTTACTAAACACTAGTAATGTTAATTTTGCTTGAGCAGCACCTGAAAAATGTACCTTTTTGTCTTTAATTCCTAAAACAAGCAGAGGGTTTTCTGGGTCTAAGACCCACTAAGTGCTGGGTCTGGGCAGCACAGTGGCTTAGTGGTTAGCACATCTGCCTTGCAGTAAATGGGTCATGGGTTTGATTCCCGACCATGGCGCCTCCTGCATGGAGTTTGCATGTTCTCCCTGTGCTTGCGTGGGTTTCCTCTGGGTGCTCCAGTTTCCTCCCACAATCCAAAGACATGCTGGTAGGTTAATTGGATCCTGTCTAAATTGACCCTAATATGTGTATGTATGATTGTAAGTTAGGGACCTTAGATTGTACACCCCTTGAGGGTTAGGGACTGATGTGAATGTTCAATATATATGTGTAAAGCGCTGCATAAATTGACAGCACTATATAAGTACCTGAAATAAATAAATAAGTATGCCTCAGAAAATGATGCCCTGACTGCTAGCCTTGTGAGATTTGGAATGGGATTTGGTAAGATCTACTATACTGTTCACTGTTCTCCTTGCTGGAGAGGAAGCTGTACCTGGGGACCTGTAGTAAACACAGGTAGTATTTTTTTTCTTCAACCCAGCAGGCTGAATGAAGAAAAAAAAAAAAGAGGATGTTAGTACAGTGATCTCCCTGCTGAGCTATATTGTTCTGAGAGGGGCACTGCACCCCACCAGAACACACCAGTCAGCGCTTGCAGCTATTGGCTGTAAATGCCAATTGACTACTTTTTTTGCAGCATGCCCATTCGACAGAAGCCAGATGTTAGGCTGCTGTCCACATGGGCCAAATGTCAGCTGGTTTCTGTTGAACCAGCCGATACCGGACAATATTCTGCCCATGTTTACCAGCCCTAACTCTATGCTTCCTCCATCTTCCCTGTTGCTTCTTGATCATTTTCATTCCATACAGCTTGCTATTCCTATTATATCCTTTATAAGATTTCCATGGCAGTGCTACAGCTCCAGATGCAGCAAGTGTGGTCAAGGCAACATACCCATGTTTTGATGTCTCTGCTATGTTTGATGAAAATAATTTTTACAAAATATTCTGGTGTTATTATCTGAGATAACCCCCTTTTTGGATAAATCACAAACTATCACACACAATAAAAATCCATCTAACAATGAAACATCCCTTATCAACAATCACAGTATTGTCCTCAGCTGAAGAGAGCTGATTAGTAAAATAAAGCTTTTAGTATGACCACTACTGTAGCCTAATATTTTAAAAAGTAACATATACAGTACATAACCTGACAATATACATTTTTATTGAATTTTTATCCTGACTGGAGTGCTCCATTAACCATGCATGGCTATAGCTTTCTGCTGCTACATGGTCTCACCAGTATGAATTATTTCATATATAACAATTCTGTGACCAGCAGTACTAGCAAACCTGAAAATCATACCATCCTCTGTTACCTATTTCAAGCAGCTGTCATTTCTGCTTTCAGACACTAAGATGACTATATTTAACCCACTTCTGCCTAAGAAGAGAAGTCACAGTAGACAAGACAATGCAAAAATTTAGATTTAATTTGAATCCCAAAAATTTAAAATAGCTTTTCAAAATCATGAAAATTAAAAGGCAAATTGAACAAAAAAGAAGCCTCATATACAGAGACACATAAATTAAACAGTTTATATTGCAGACAAGCCAGAGTGTGTATAGATTACATATATACAGTCATCTTCTGTAAACAAGGCATTTGTACATTTTTACATTTACAAAAAAGCTCATCACTACCATAGGATACAATAATCCAAATAGGACATAAAGGATTCAATTTGATTTAGGTTTCGTTTATTTCTGTTTTTTTTAACTGTACAAATTCTCTTCATAAAAATATATCTCTGTACAAAATAGTCTATTTATTCTGTTTTGTCCTTTCCACGGGTAGTTTGTGGGGTTGCAAAGGGGGAGGCCAGTGGCAGAGCGATGAACTATAACTAGTTCTGATAATGATTGCATTTCAGACTGTAGGAGTTGGGAGCGGCCAGGGCGAAACCAGAGATGGGTCAGTTTACCGTCCACATATCCAATCTGCTTAACTGTGTTGTGCAAAAGAGTTAAAGCACCAATATAACATGTTGATAAACATATTTATTGTTATTTAATGATGCATTTTTGCCTGTTTATGGTAATGTATTAAAACGGTTAATTTTTTTGCTAATTGTTTGTGAAGCACAACAAACATGGCAGCATATTAACTCCCATTCCGCTGAATGGCCATGTCATTTCTTATTTTTAGCGGTGTTACTTTTTGCACTCTAAATGACAACTAAACCTCTGCTTCAGATCCCTTCTTAGAGCAACACCAGGGCCCTTCCTTCCATATATCAAATGTAATTAAAAATCAAACATCAGCCTTGATTTTAATACGGCTAAATACACAAGAACACAGAAGTTATAGTCTGCCTTTTACAAGCAAGGGCCCATCGACTGGAGTAATGTTTGCACTATTGTCGTTGGCAATTGCCAGTTGCCATTAGCTCATGTAGGATTGCTCACTGCAGCAGTAACATACGTCAAGCTCCAATTTTGGTGCTTGCTTATATGAATCGTTAGCTTAACCATGTAAAAATAGACCCCAAAGTTGAACATTTTATCTGCAAGGTTGGGCAATAAAATAGTGTTTTACTTGTAGTAGAGCAGCAGAGGAGGGGTGGAGGAAAAAGGACCCTAAATTGTTACTCCATTAAGGGAGCAGAAGCTGGATTTTGCTCTAGCTTTTGTGTAGAAAATAATTATATTGAGGCTTCCAAGATTAGTCTTTTTTTTCCGTAAAACAGGCAGAAACACCACCTCTAAATGACGAATGTGACAAATGGTAATATTACTGTTTATGGTTGAAAATCTAATGATAATGTCATAAATAACAAAATAAAAATACAGATATGGGCTACATTCAAACTTGGTTAATATGTTCTTTTTCCTAACAAGTGCAATAAAAGATGCTACATATCCCCTGTACAGCGAGTCCCTGTGACACTATAGTACGTACAGTTAACCAAATGGCTAACAGATGCCTGTGACCAGAACAGTGGTACTGTATAGTATATATAGCAATGCATTGCAGGGAACATAGGGGCTGTGGATCATGTATGTCTATACTTGTGGTAACAAGACATCTCGATGCAAATGCATTGACATAAAATTAAATTCAGGACATCATATATGCCCCAAAAAAGACATTTTGTTTCTCTTTTTGTGAAGTCTTATTTATGAAGGATTTATAAAGAAAGAATTTTACATGTTCTCAATAGCAACCCTTTTGCACTGTCCGAGCATTAAAATGTCAGTCGCTGGTTGCTAAGGGCAATACAGAAATCCTCTCTTTTACACACTTTCATTCATAATTGAATTGTCAAACTGATAACTATATGCTAAATTTGCCAATATGCAGGCCAGTATGACAGTAGCTTACACTTGTTAGGTTAAAACACTCAAAATGGAAATTTGGTTGTATGACTCAGTATATCTGGTTATTATGAAAGTTCCACTGCTGCCCAAACTATCTTTATAATGTGGATACCAAATACCAGGAGCTTTTAAATGTAACCAGGTTTTGAAGTAAAGATCTAATCCCCACACAGTGAAATTGAATGGCCACATCAGCTTTAGTATGGATCCCTAAAGTTTGTTAGGCAAGGCTCAGTTTTGCCAAACCAAGGATCTTGTAAATGGCAGTGGAAGAATAGTGTTGCATTTACCAACTAATCAGCTTCTTCCTGTTATATTTCTAGGGCAGATTCGAAAATAAAAAGTAGGATCTGAGAGCGTATGTTGGCAACATGCGGTACGTTTTTCAGACACTTTCAGTTACCAGACCCCATTGTCATACTGCTGCACAGGAAACAATGCATATCAAAATTAACCAAAACAGATGCCATGGAGTATAAATACTGAGACAATTGAAAGTCTATGAACAATCCAGTACATAGTAACAGAAGAGGTAGTTGATGCTTTCATCATGAATAATAATATAGTAACACCAATCAGGTAAAACAGCAAAAGTGGAAATGTATATCTTAAACTCTATATATTCTATTTATTTATTTATTTATTTAGAATCAATTTTTATAAAATGTATTAATAGACATATTTTTTGTAAGGAAGTTGCTACACCAACTTGGTTTAATTTGCATCTATAGGGTGAGATCTGGGTCATTTTTGGTAGTATATAAAAATAAATCTAAGAGTAATACATTGTGATCTTACTGCCTGTTAAAACATTCATAGGAATGAGTAATTTCATTCATTGTCATAGGAAGAGGTAAAGTACCACAGGCTGTCACAATACCCTACTACTTTATAAGCCTATGTTCTCAGTGGCTGCTAAAAGAACATTCAAGATGCCAAACCACTCAACCTATTGAGCTGACCAAAAACATTTATGTCCCCCACCACCACCCCTAAGTCTGGGGCTTGTGCCATAGAGTCTTTATATTGTGATAACATTCTGCTATTATTGAGGGGTCCTATAATTATCCTAGAAGTTTGCACTCTAAAATGTCTCCTAACATATATATAAAATGTAAAATAAAAAGAACCTGCAATGCATTGCTTATGACAATCTCAAGCCTGCGATTCAACTCTGAATTTTCGAGGTAATGTGGCCAAACTTTTCCTGAATGATGCAACACAGAATATTATATTGGTCAAATGTATTCATCTGTAGCTGGAGAAAGGAGTGTCAGTACACGTTTTGTATGTGCTCACAGACCAATGAGATGGGGGTTAGCTTCAGAGCAATATTTCCGGACAGCTCTCCTTCAAGTGTTGGCTGGTTGAAGACTCCCACGCCAACCTGGGGCTTGGGTTGTAAGGCTGCGCTCCCCCTTCCCGCCAACGCCACACAGTCTGTTATGTGCTGCAGGGATCAGGCGGAGAAGAATGGAGGAAAAGCACTTTTTGGAACTTGTTCTTTGCTGAATAAAAATATGTATATTTATATATAGGATTGTTTATATCCACTTCTGACCAACGTTGCATGTATACAAGTTCATTATAAAAGCACTTGCACGGTGTCCCTGGAGGATAAGGACCTCTTGAGGTGGCAGACCTGCCACTTGCGTTGAGACACCCAGTTGTCAAGGCTGCATGAGGCCCTGGCAGATTGGTGCATGGGAGGTTGCCAGTCCACTGCCGACATTGCTTCATCTTTGAACACGGGGTCTTCTCCTAGTTTTTCCTAAACTCACCAGCCTAGCACAGTTTGGATGTCATCAAAAATGGAGTGGCTACAAGTGGCACTGGTGATCACAGCTGCCCACTGATGATTTTGCAGGGCGAGGAAAGACAGGATGAAGACTCCAAGAAAACCCAGTTCACTATACAGGAAAAAAGAAACAAATAAGCAAGAGGAAATGTGGCAGAATATAATATTTATTTTAAAGCTTGAATTCTCTGGAAACATTTTAGATAGCTAATGAATAAAGAGAACACACTGGTGTGTCTGTTCTGTTCTCATCTTGCATCCTGTTCTAGATGTGACATCACAGAGCATGTGAAGAGGGGGCTGGGCTGTGGCAGAAAATGGACTGCATTGGACAAGGCATCCTGATGCAGAGGACTAAAGCCAGCCATAGAGAGAAATTTGACCAGTTAAGAAGGAACCACCAAATTTTGATCCATCTGTGGCAGGCTGGTTGTACTGCAGATGATCTATTGTTGTTTTTTTTTTTGTAAGATCACTGGTGCTGGCTATAGCCAGGATCAGTGATCATTGTATTCTGATGGCAGTGAAACCTCCTGCTGTCAGAATAAAATAGCACAATGGGAGGGACTCCCCCATCAACACTGACTGTGGTAATGGGGGAATCAAGTGATTTTCTTTCCCTCAACCTATGGTTGAGGGAAAGAAAAGCACTTTTTGGAACTTGTTCTTTGCTGAATAAAAATATGTATATTTATATATAGGATTGTTTATATCCACTTCTGACCAACGTTGCATGTATACAAGTTCATTATAAAAGCACTTGCACGGTGTCCCTGGAGGATAAGGACCTATGGGCCTAAAGGCTGAAAGTTAATTCTTTCACCAGGGCAGAAGGAAAACAGAACCCATGATGGCAACCCAGTTGAATAAGACAGGTTAAGAGCACAGAACTGCTTTCTTTACAATTTTAGAATGGACAGTAGACAGCTAAGCAGAGTAAAAAGGAGATTCTCTCCTCACCTGCAACTTACATGCCTCAAATGTTTCCAATTTATAAGCAGTGAATGTTTTCTACATTTTGTGAAATAAGTTTATAGTTGATGGAGTTGGGCACACAATATTAGACTATAATAATTACTTTATAGAAACCTTTTTAAATATAATTGATTTGTTTATAGCATACAAGCCTCTGTAATGTGATAAAAAAGACTCTGGAAGCTAGCATGTATACATCTCATTACAATATAAGAGAGGTGTTTAAACTAAAGCAAGCATTGATGGAGCAAATTTCTGTCCTGCAACCATGGGTTTCAGGGAAGAAATGTGCTTGATTCCCCACAGACAGTGTTGACAGGGGAATCTCCCCTCCCTTTCCTGCGGAGCCAGTGTGTTCTCCTGGTGGGAGGAGCCTTCCCCGCCAGGAGAACACAGTGATTCTTGCTAGCAGCTATAAAAGCTCCTAGCAATAATCGCATGTAATATCCAGCAGGCTGGTTGTACCCAAATTGATTGGGTACATTCAGCCTGCCCATACATGGTTTGAATCTCAGACATTTCCTGCTGAACCAGCCGAGACTCGAATCATCTTAAGTCAGGATTCACACTGGAGGCAGAGTCTCAGATTTGTTGCTGAACAGATTCAACAGTTGGACACCTGACATCCATTAGATTGGGCAGGTATCTGGATGGTTTTTATGTTACTTTGTCAAGCACTTTTGTAAGTATAATACGTACATTTAATAAAGTTTTATGTGAGTGTGATTTTTTCCTTTTCTTCCAAGTTGTGCGGAAGTACACTTAAGGTAGGATTGTATACTTTTATCACTTGAGCAAAAACAGTTTGTATCCATTTGTCACCTGTATGGTTGTGCAGTGTGTAAATTATGTGTAAATGACAAGTAGGCTGTATGGATTTACAAATCCTTAGGTGGGCAAAACAGTAAGCTTATTCATTTCAACAGAACTGTTTGCCTGGATTTATTCTTGACTGGTTGTTTACTTTAAAATAAATTAAGCCACCAAAACACAACCTTGCCCTTTCATCTAATAGAAAATTGAAACCAGTCATGCTCATTTAGCATTTTGTTGCAAAAGAATTTAGCCATTTTTATGCAATACTCTAAATTGCTGGTGTAACACTAACCTAAGCTTCAGTCGAAGGAAAGATTAAACAAGCCTGTAGAGAATTACACCGAAGTAGAGCAGCTAAAGGTTGTCAATCATAATCTTGATACTCTTTAAGGGCTCATGCACATGTTCACAATGGGGCTGCACAGTGTGCAAGAGCCTTTGTAAAATCTTCCCCAGGTACCACAGCTGCTGTATACACCCACCCATAGAAAGCAAATAGATGTACAGAAATAGAAAGTGCTGTATGGTCCCCTTGCAGCATGAGCCCTAAAGGAAAATGGCACCTGTTTATAAAACTTATATAAAATACTGTATACGGTAATTGCTGCGAGAGCCTGTAAAATGCAGACCAGGGTTGATTCTGTATAGTTTTCTAAACAGGTAGAATAGCACATAACACATACAGGCTGACTAATAAAAACTGGATAGACAGAAATTGCACCAACAGGATCAATAATATCATCCAAATAAGTTATTAACTTTTTATTTTTATGAAAAATTAATTCTCACAATGGTTTAAATTTTTTCAAACTGTCTTTTATTTGGTTTTCATGAATCACCCACAAATAGCCAACACAAACAGCTTGAGAAAACTGTCAGCCAGAAACTATATAAATCTCAAACTGAAGGTATATTGAGTGGGCAGGCTGTGTATGGCACAGTGTTTAACAAATAGCAATGGCTGTATACCGACTGATTTTACATGTTGCCTACAGACTGAAAAAAAACAGTCTGATCATTGAAGATCTGCCACAGGATAGTTTGTATTAGCAGTAGGATGTTTTAGACAAAATATTAATTTTCAACTGATGCTGCAATCCACATTAAGTTCTGAATGGCACAGTACACAGAGAAGCTAATGCTTCATTGGGCACTTGTGTGTTCTGAGTGCAAGGTCAAATGTAAGCTTCCAGATGTCCCATGTTGATACTAATGTATGTACATATTGCTACCAATCAAAATGTCGCTAGATTTTCATAACCATTATACACCTTTATATTTACTTACCTGATGAAGGGCAGGTGCTATACAGCAGTGCACACTGTGCTAACAGTGAACTCAGTCTCATTTGCCACTATTTCTGTGGGTTGTACATTCCGTTCATACATTGGGTTCTCAAATGTGGCCCGGCCATTTGTATTCTCATGTCCGGCAAAGCCATTAAATGGAACCTTCGGTCTTCTGCTGAGACAAACATCAAATTAGTCACTGAAACCAACATAAACAGCTTCACTAAGGGCTTTAACTGAGTATATTGTACTGATAACAGATAAATACGTTCACATGCTTTTAAATCTTTTTACTCCACATTGGTTAACCTATACTGAGAAAAAGCTGATATGGGGCCCTTGGGTGTAAAAAACAAACTCATGCTGATTTTGTGTCTGGTAACCCTGTCCATTGGGACAAGTAGAAAACTGGGAGGTGTAGTATGGCAGGCCCTTTAAACACTACAGATTCTTTTCCAGATAGTTAGAGACTGGAGATAGTCAAGTTCAACAGTGTTGTAGATAAAACTGTAATCTTGTTTTCTGACACAACACCTCTTTGCTTTTACTTTTATACTAATGCAACGGTTTCATGTACAATAGGTGAACTATTTAACTGAAACTTTGGGTTCTTTTCTGTCATTTGCACATAATGCATTGAAATACCCATGAGCAGACTCATAGTATGTTGTTTATTTTCTATTTAAACTTGGTTCCCAAAAGAACAAGGCATTCATGAATATAGAATCCTAATTCTTAAATTTAGAAATCTTAAAGTAGAACTATGGACTTCCTTTATAGAAATATTTGTGACTGCATTTAATTTTTTTCTTAGCCCACCTGCAAAGTTCCACAAGTACCTGTTGAGTCTGTCAGTGAAGTTCACCTAATGCAGCTTCCTATGGTGGTGTGGCAACAATGCTGTAGTGCTCCTGAATCCTGAATTGTTGCCACTCTCATTTAGGCTGTGCCTGCTTGCAATACAGTGGAATGAAAGAATGTTTCAGTGGTCATGGCTATCAGCATTGTCATTGCTGATTCATAAGCCTGCAGCTTGTCAATCAGCACCTGGCCACACCTCATCTTGCTCACAGCTTTCTGGACTGACAGCACTGACTCTATTGCTGAAACCCTCCCACTGTGAGCTGCAGTGTCCAGCAGGGTGAGTGTGTGAGAGACAGTTTGGAAAGGTAAAGGAAGTTTTGTTTACATTATGAGGCTTGATAATGACACAGTAACTGGATTTGTTGTTTGTTTAGATTATCATACATGAACCTTTAGTTGTACTTTAAATTGATGTAGGTATTTGCAGGCCAGAGTTAGCTGTTATTTTACACATATTTCCCTATTAAATCTAAAGTCAGATGAGAGTGGTCAGTTTCTTTTTAATTTGAATACTGTATTAGGAAACATAGAAACATAGAACAGTGACTGCAGAAAACTATCATGTGTATGATCGCGTCTGCCCCACTTTTACCTATAAGTATATTTTTTTATGTTTTTTTGTCTGAGTAAAGATCTATGTTTTATCCAAACATGTTTGAATCCAAGGAAATTCCTAACTCATCAAAATTTCAAAGTACTAATTCACTCTAGGATTCAATGGTCAATGTTTGTGTCATGTTTAAATTATCTCATATTGACCTAGTAACCTATAATGCATTTTCCTGGTGCACAATTATAATACCTGTGTTTGTAGAGATATAGGACAAAACCAGCAATGATGAGAGCTATAAAAGGCACAAGAATAGCAGCGGCCACTGAGCTGCTGTTGGATGGAAAGTGTCCAATGGTGTCAGGATTGGTCTCTAGTAATCTCCTATCTGTAACAGCAAAAGACATAGAGACATGTCAACAAAGACTGCATGGAAAAGAGTTTCAGGTTATGCAAGTATACATTAAGTAAACCTGTACATATTATCGAAACACTCATCATAAATGAAATGCAGGTACTTGTACATACTGTGCCTTAATATAACCCATGGTACTATTGCATGCAGAGATGTAAAAGTGTTGGTGCAGCACCTTCTACCTAATGCAATTGCCAAATGATCCTTCAACAAAGATTTCCCTGGAAATGTGCTTTAAATAAGGGCATTCTATTGTTCATGAGTTGCTACTAAATGATAAACTAGATAGAAGAGTTATCTAGAAATGTTATAGTTACTTATTACAGTGATAGGGCTTACAAGCTACCCCAAAGCAAATGCTGCTGTATCTGTGAACTGTTCCATCATGAAAAGAAATGGCTCCCATAACACTTTATTCTTATGCAGACTAATATAGGCTGACAGCACCCAAAAAAACTAGGTAAAATACTGACACTGCACATACATTGTTTGCTATTGTTAAAGGTGATCTTCATTGCAGTCTTGATGACTTCATCATTAGATTCACTTTATAAACCTAAAAAGTTATTTATGTATTTATTACATGATTACTTTACAGAAGAATAGGCTGAGGTGAGCAAATCAGTACGTGGTTTACCACAAGATGGCACAAATAAATAAGCCAAGGTTGGATATATAACATGGGGCCTAATACAGAAGCATAGGAGGGGGGCGGGGGGCTAATATGAGTTTGTAAAATATGTATATATGTATATACTGTAAATGTGTGCATGTAGGTGCTGGAAAGTAGTGCAATGCAGACCACTTCACCAGCATATAACTCCTTGCAATTACCTGTACAAGAAGACAATCTTAGAGTGCAAAATAAAGAGGGATACAGAAGCAGAGTGTAACATGTCTTGGCAAACATGGGCATGGCTGGGTGCTATCAAATTGGTATTAACAGTATACCTTCGCCTCAGTCAATAACAGGTTTTTAGGCTAGGCATCAAGTAGGGTTACATGAGCATGTAGGAAAAAAAGGAAGGAGGAAAGTGGACTCTTCTTTTGTATGTGAGTGTTCAACTTTTTTACCAATATGCACAGGTAAACTTTTCCTCCTTTTCTGTTAATGTATAGTGGCTACTTGGGATGGCTGTAGGATAGCTTCTTTAAACTGAATTTTAGAACTGCTTCCAGACACTAAACATAGAGGGCATTGCAGCATTGAGAACCCTCATTTGGAAGAAATCATAAGAAAACCTATATAAAGTATAGAAGAGGGGATACATTTATTTCGGGAAGGCTATGCCTCCTATGGCCTCTCCATGACAGAAGCTCTCTCTTCACCGAAGCTAACTCTGTGACTGACCTTCTGTTGGGTTCTGGAATTCAGTATGATCCAACTGCCACTCTGCAACCACAGAATAGGGGAAAATAGAGAAAACTTCTCAATAAAATGGTTGTCCCATTCCCCCTAGCTAGCTTGTTATGATGTATCAGGTAAATCTAACACAGATGGATTGCAACCCTTTTTTTAAAATTAAAATGGCCATGTGGATTCACACAATTCATGCTTGGAAAGAAACAGATTTACCTGATATGCAGCAAACAACACATGGATTAACTTATCTTAAAGCGATTGTAAACCTTCTTTTTCCATTAAAATCACAAACATGTTATACTTATCTGCAATGTGCAATGGTTTTGCACAGAGCAGCCACAATCTTCCTCTTCTAGGGTCCCCTGCCAGCACTCCTGGCTCCTCCCCTCTGCCACGTGTCCACCATAGAAAACCACTACTTATGGTGGGTACTCGTGTGGGCTTGCTCCCGAGCCAGGATGACACACAGCCCAGCTTTACCCCGCACCCCACTCTCTGCTCACAGGTTTGGACTGACAGCAGCAGAAGCCAATGACTCTCACTGTCAGCCAAGCATGTGAGAGCTGGGAGAGGAGGGAGCTGCAGATGTGTGTAGTGCTGGACTAAGATCAGGCTCAGGTGAGTATTTGGGATAGGGGGGCTGCAGGGGGAGCTGCATATAAAATATTTTTTTACTCTAATGCAGAGAATGCATAAAGATACAAAACCTTTCACCTTTACAACCACTTTAACTGCAGGTGTATTTCTTACTAAAGGCTTACTTAATTTGTGTAGTATTTATCCTTTTATCCTCACATGCAATTGTGAAAGTCAGTTAAGTCAACAAGGTTTACCTATCCTCTGGAATCCAAACTGGCCAAATCCTTTTCCACGCACAAATCCTTGGTAGATATACGTTCCTCCGGCAGTTTCAGATGAGATCTATAGTAATGAAAACCATGAGATCTTAAGAGTAATGAAAACCATGTTTGTACATTAAGATTTTCTTGAAACACATTGTTAAAAAAAGCCAAGCACAGAAATGCCTTTTAAAAACATTTTCCTTTGCATCAAGGAAACTAAGCAATATATATACCACCTCTGTGCAGTGTTTCAAAAAATACTGTAATAGAGGACTAAACTTTAGCTTGTAGGGCATGTTTTGAGAGACAACTATGTGGGTAGATCAGGCAATCTGGGGAATTTTTTCTATCCCATGAAAGTTCTAGCCCACCCACACACTTGTTGAGAGGGGAGTCACTCTCTGATATGTGAGCATTTAAGATACAGTGTTTTATTGTGTTGGATTACTCTGAGGAAGGGGGAATGGCCCCCTGAAATGCACTAGCCTTCCAACTGTGTTATACATGGTCAAACACAATCACCTCTAGGCTGGAGTTTATATCTGATACACTTGATTTCTACTATGTTTGTAAGTATATAACCTTTGAATCCAATAACCGTTTTGGTGGTAGTGCACTAGGAGTTTGCGCCTTCCTGTGTCTGTTTTTTGCATTGTTGAAGATTACCTGCTTTGAGGAGGGATGCATTAGGCAAAGCATTACAGTGATACCATTGGATGTATTATTGTCTGAAGTGTTTGAATTCTTTTACAACAGATATTAAATATTGTTTGGAAAACTCTAATCTACATAAAAAGATTGTTCAGTTTAACATAACACAACACAACATATTCACTCAATTTTTCACCTTAATAATACACTGTTTATGAATTGAGCCATGTCAATGTTGTTAAAAAGAAACTCTGTTGGAAAATGAGCCACTTTTAAGTGCTGGTAGGCAGGTTCAGAATCTCAGAGGCCCAGAAATCTGTGGTGATCTCAACATCAATTTACAACATCATCCGGTATGCTAACATGGCCTCATCCCTTTCCACATTGTGTGCATCTTGATACTGCCATGTGGGGCAACCTCAGTGACCAATAGGGAGGCACAAGAGACAGATCATGGATCTTTGTGGGGACAAAGTTAAACCTTCTTGGTGGTGTCAGCTTTTAAATGAAAGAGATAGGCACATTTTGTAATTCTATACACTACCAATCAAAAGTTTTAGAACACCCTGATTTTTATTGAAATTTACTCAGTTTAAGGTCTCAATGAACTCTGAAAATAAAGCACAGAACAGATAAACAATTGGACATAAAAAAAGAAATCATGAAATCATGTATTTTAATAAAATGTAATCTAATTTTTTTTACTCATTCTGACACAGCCTGGAGGTGTGTTTTGGATCATTATCTTGCTGTTAGATGAACCCCTGACCAACTAGGCATATTCCAGAGGGTATTGCATGGCGCTGCAAAATCCTGTGGTAGTAGTTTTGGTTCAGGGTGCCATTCACTCTGTGTTAGTTGCCTACTCTGGATCCAGCAAAGACTCCCAGACCATCACACTTCCTCCTCCATGTTTGACAACGAGGAACCATCCTTTCACCTACTCGACTGTGCACATAAACCCTGTATGATGAACCAAAGATTTTGATTCATCGGTCCATAAGATCTTCTTCCTGCCTTCTGTAGTCCACTGATAGCTCTTCACGGCAATCCGCTTTTTCTTATTTTGCCATCTTAGCAATGGCTTTCTTACAGCCACTTGACCTGTCAAACCTGCAACCTGAAGTCTCCTCTTCACAGTTAAAACTGACACTTACTTTGATCAGTGTTAAGCTGTACTTGAAGCTGTTTTGCTGTGAGCTGCCTGACATGCAAGTTGTTGACTCTCAGGAACTTGACTTCTAATTCTGTTATGGCCTTTTGGTCTGTCAGAACTCCTCCTGTCAATTTCCTCCAGTTTTCAAGTGCCTTTTGTTTACTTCTTCCCAGAAAAGGCCTTTTTGTATAACTCTGAAATGTACATTATTTTCAGTTCTTGTTA
Organism: Staurois parvus; assembly: GCF_062004578.1. Classification (NCBI taxonomy): domain Eukaryota; kingdom Metazoa; phylum Chordata; class Amphibia; order Anura; family Ranidae; genus Staurois; species Staurois parvus. The sequence continues at coordinate 6,205,648 of NW_028317941.1, forward strand.
ACCTAAACTTTTTCTTTCACCTCTGGCAGTTTACCGCTTACCTTTGTACCATTTCAGGTTATTCACTGAACTTTAACTGTTTAAATTTAAAAACTGGAAAAATTGTGGTGTTCTAAAATGTTTGACAGGTAGTATATTATTTGTCCTAGACTATCTAAGGTGAACACAGGTGCCCCCAGCTGTTGCAATGAAAACACATTCACTAACAAACTGCAGTTGGGGTTGCTGCAGCAAAATATCTGCTGCATTTTCTGCACTTATTTTTGCAAAAAAAAAAAAGTAAAATTTTGATCCTCTGCATAGCTGTCACTGTCCTGTCACATTGCGGTTTTATCACAAAATGGAAATGCATTAAATGGAAATGTGAAAAGAGATTTAGTTTGAATGGTTAAAGCTAGGTGGTTATCTGGTTTTAAAATGCAGTTATCATAGGATTGCACATGTCGTGTTTTAGACATGAAATCTGTAGAATTAACAGAACTGAAATATAGCATGTGACAGCTGATAAGAGGCGCTTGTCCTTTTCCTATCTTCTGTACAGCTAAGAGACAATTAGATCCATAGCCTTCATTTATATTCAGGATAGCTCAGTGTCTACCCCAAGCATTCATATCTTTAGTGCGTTACAATGACAATGAGTACTGTCCTTAGCATTCCATCATCTGTCTCCACTTTTTTTGTGCTTTCAACAGTCAATGGCCATATGAGGCAATCACCTGCATGTCTAAATACACTGACAGTTTTAAATACTGGGAGTGAATTACAATATTTTAATGTAAATTTTACTTTTTTTCCAAGCTAAGAGAACTTAAAGGATATTTAAACCCAAGAACTAAAATATACAGCACCTTAGCAGTCTCTAGATATTGTATCTGCATTACTTTTCTAAGTGTATTTTCTGCAAGTACAAAAATTACCTGTTGATCCTGATAGAAATTCACAATTTTGTAAATTCCTGTTCTTTAAACCCATAACAGTGCTATCAGCTTAATCAAAGAAGCATGAAAAAAAAACCAAATGGATCCACCACATACAGTATAAGGACCAATAAGATGATTTATGTTAAATTGTTGTTTTGGGGTTTCCCACTGGATCAGACCATTATTCTTGGAGAAAAGTTGGTCAGCCTTCATATTGCAAAGATAAGCATCACATGGCAAAGACTGACTGTTATGCACTCCTTATCTCTCATCCCTAGGAAGGTTAGATCAAGCATGCGTTAAGTCTATTGGCACTGTTAGCCTGACCATGAATGTTTAGATCAGACTACCAGATTTAAACTTTATATATATATTCATGTAAACACATATGCTACATATTTGCCCATATAGTTTTCTTGTGTATTCTGTATTATAGATCATGCAAAGTATAGCTTAAACAGTTGCATAATGACTTAATACAAGCACAGAAGTTCTCATCTTCCCTATAGTTTGCCACTCAGTTTTTCAGTATCCTGTATTAATAGGATAGGTGAATAATGTATGGTGAGGCATAAATGTTTACGGTTGGGATAGTGTCACACCTACAGTACCAATCTCTAAGATCAACATAAACAAGTGACTCACATGGCCATCCAAAGCCCAGCTGTCCATCTTAAACTTCTCCATGACGATTTCTTTGGGCCCACGGATCTGGTACGCTTGGAGAAGCAGGTGAAATTCTTCCTTTTTGAAAATACCTGCAATGAACATTTATACAATTATGAAAAATAGCCATTCCTAGACAGTGTATAAATATCCTCTCTGTGCATGCAAGAGTTGTTAATATACTGTAAATATTTAATATCATAAGCCAAAAATAAATTTAGTTTAGAAAAGGTTTTGGCCAGATCAAGCTGACAGCTTAGGTCAGTGGTGGGCAACCTTTTTTTTCAACTGAGCCAAATGTCGCCAAAACCACGATTGAAATTTATTTTGAGAGCCACATTTTTAAAACTGAAAATACATCCCCCATATAGTAATTCATCCCCCATAGTAATTCATCCCCCATATAGTAATTCATCCCCCATATAGTAATTCATCCCCCATAGTAATTCATCCCCCATAGTAATTCATCCCCCATATAGTAATTCATCCCCCATATAGTAATTCATCCCCCATAGTAATTCATCCCCCATAGTAATTCATCCCCCATATAGTAATTCATCCCCCATATAGTAATTAATCCCCCATAGTAATTCATCCCCCATATAGTAATTCATCCCCCATAGTAATTCACCCCCCATATAGTAATTCATCCCCCCTATAGTAATTCATCCCCCATATTAATTCATCCCCCATATTAAGTCCCCAAGTCCCCCCTGTGTCAATTCACTTACCTTTGCTCCGCGCGTTCCTCTCACCGTGCTCCCGCGCCGTTCTGGTGTAGCATGAAAATCTGTCTCCTATGAGGATCTGTCCCCCTCAACGTATCTGCGCATGTGCCAGTTTCAGGCATTAGCAGCCGATCGGCGATCTCCGGCACATGCGCAGATACGTCGAGGGGGACAGATCCTCATAGGAGACAGATTTTCATGCTACACCGGTCTTCAGGGCGGACTGTGAGAGGAGCCTAGCTCCCCTCACGTTCTCCGCGGGCCGGATTAAAAGGTCCGCCGGGCCGTAGTTTGCCCATTGCTGCCCTATTGCCTGTCACCTGGTGGGCAGTGTGCTCCGGAGCCGCAGCCAAGGTGAAAAAGAGCCGCATGCGGCTCTGGAGCCGCGGGTTGCCGACACCCGGCTTAGGTATACGATATATAATTTGAAAGAAGACCGATCATGAACATTACAAAAAAACAACAACTTGGCTATCTGTGAGCCACTAAGTGAGAAATTTTGATTATTTCATAAGAATGTATGAGCTATCAGTGTCTGGCTGGATTATTTATGTTAAATGTTTAGGATGGTCCATAAATGGTATATCTACAGTAGTTTCCATGCATACATACAGAATTAGTCACTGGCTACTCTGAGCAGCATTGTGTTATTTGTACTTGTTATATTTGTGTTATAGCTAGATAGTTTATTTTGCTATAAGAATTACAGACTCACCTGACACTTGTAGCTCCACCCCACTGTGATCAATCATGGTGGCATTAACTTTACTGCTCACAGCATCAAAACTGGTGACAGTGAGCATTGCAGGTTGTTTCCTTCCTTGGTATTCATAAGATCCTTTCCATAGAGAATCTTTAGCAAAGACATCTGCCGGAACTGCAAAGGTAATACGCTATTAAAACACATCAGCAGCAGCTGCAGCTATTATAAATGAAAAGTGATGATGATAGCCTATTTCCATAATCTATTTTTGTTTCCTAAAACATCAGAAAAGAACAGCGTAACAGCTTTAAAAACACCCTCATCACAATTATTTCTGAAAAGCTATTTACCAAAAGGGATGAGCCAAATTGAATTTTCATTTGCCCACATTTGGAGTCAAAGGGGGAGGCAAATGGAAGGTGTTTTGGCAGTCTGAACTTTAAATTCCTAGTGAGGGTTGTGGAAGCTCCTGTCAACATACATGAACCTATTCTTATGCCAAACAAACTATCCCCCTTAAGCCTCAATTATTTTCATAGAAAAAAAAAACAATGAAATAATAAATAAAAACATGAAAGGGGTGAGAGGGGCTATGCAATTATACATTGGAGAGTTCCATGTGAATATTCTTGTTTTCCTATTGACCAAAATGGTGGCTAGTTGGTTGGCAAGAAATATCATTGCACAGAGTATACAAAGCTGCTAAAGACTAATGTTCTGGATAGTGGCAGGAAATTAATATGAGACAATAATATTTTGTATCCAATAGGATAATAATGTGCTTACCAGATATTTTTTGAATGGGAGGTTCTTTAGCTGGGGAAATGGGTTTTCCACTGGGCCTAACATCAGCTATATAAAAAATAGAGATAAGAAGATGCAGTTAAACTGCCCATTTACATTACAAACAATATTGAGTACATATTTTCAAATAGATCAAATTTTCCCAACAGATCTATTACCTTTTTATGGGCATAGGCCTTAAAGTGTAACTAAAGGCAAAAATGTTTTGTTTTTTTTTAGATTTAGATAGAGTAAAGAAGGTTTATAACACTTCACAGTTTTTATTGCTGCCTGTGCCACCATTAGGGAGATTCACCCTCTCTATTTGTCCTGTTTAGTTTTGTCATAGAAAGTGAAAGTTAAAGAGAATCCCAAATTTTGGATTGACACAAAAACAGTAATAAAGGGAAAATCTTGCAGTTGGGACACTAGCTGTGGTAACCCCCCCCCCCGTTTTACCTCACTTTGGAGGGGTTCCTCTCACTGCCTGATTTGGCCATGGGACAGGAAGTGAAGGGAAATCTCTCCAGTGGGACACAGATGGCAAAAACCAAAAATGCTTGCCAATAAAAAGAATACAGTGTAATATAATTATTTAATAGAAATTATTTTGAAAAAATCTTGCAAATATATTCCATTGTACTTTGATGAGTTTGTTTACAAAAAAAGCGAACAAACCAAAGAGCTTTCATACATAATGATCCAGATGGGGAAGTTTATCTTTTTTTTTACCACCATCAGATGATGATATGATAAAAACAAACATTTTTTTTTTGTATTCTTAAAGGATGAGTTCACCTTTTAACAAAAAATAATACATGCGCATTTTTTGCAGATAACAAAATGTGCATTTACTATTTTTTGTTTTAGTAGCCTGGAAAGAATTGTACCATCAATCATAAGACTGGCTGGTGCCATTCAGGTCTCCTGCAGACTGTCAGTGTAAACTGTCTGCCTGTATATCATATGTTCATGCAGTTTTACACTGATAGGAAGAGTCAATGAACTGCCACAGTGCCTAACAGTGCCGTGGTAGTTCATTGAGAATTACAAGCCGATAGCTGCAAAGGATGTCGGTACTTGTAGTTCATTGAATCATGGCATTCTCTTTGAATTGAGGCAGCAAGTACGGGAGAAGATCCCTGGCTCACTGCCACAAAGATGGGGGGGATCAGGGGGAGAGGGGTCTGATGCTGACCATGTTATACCCTAAATATGGGTGTAACATGTCCTATAAGGTGAACTTGTCCTTGAAATCATGTGTTCAGAAAAACACAGGCATCATTGTTCAGTTTAATTTTGCAGTGTCCTGGTATTTTCCCGATCAAGATTTGGTGGCATAATAAAGCACTTGCTTCCCATACCTGAGCATACTGGTGGCTTCCCCGTCCAGCTTCCATCCACTCTACAGGTTCTATGTTCAGAGCCTCCAGTCAGGTAATAACCAGACTGACAAGTATAGATCAAAGTATAACCTAAAGATGGCAGATCCAGTGCTCCAACATTAGCATGAGGGGGAGTTTCAGGCTGCCGGCAGTTATGAGCTATACAGAGAAGGAAAATATGTATTTGTAAAAACCTATAAAATTAACACTAAAATTCACATTATTGTTGATAATACATTATCGCTGTAAAAACTTGGTTAGGCATATGTATTTTGAAGCTGAACAGCTTACTACATAGTTGAAATTAGTGTTGGGTTGAATGTTCGAGTTGAACCAGGTTCAACTCAAACATTGACCGTTTGTGTGCTCGCTGAACACACAAACGATACAGGCGTTCAGCGGGCTATTCGCTCGCTGTGCCCCACAATGCACTGAGCCCTGACAAGGCATTGTGATTGGTCAAAGCAGTGCACCTGACCACAGGTCAGGTGCAATGCTTTGGCCAATCACAGCACAGGATGACATCACAAGGGGGTTGGGGTGAAGTCATCACAGTATTTCAGAACTGTCATCACAGTGCAGCTGTCAGACGGCGGGAGCCAGCACCATCAGCGGAGCTGGATTTTTTAAATTTTTTTCAGGTAGCGGCAGCGGGCATCGTGATTAACATTGGATCTACTTCAAGGGACATTTTTTTATTTTTAATAAAGGACCTGTCAAAGGCTGTCTCCTGTCTTTTTTTACACTACGCTTTTTTTTGTGAATGGGTAGTGGTACCATGTACCCCATATTGATTCACATGGGAGGGGGGGCGAGATCTGGGCAGATCCCTGTGGTTGTTGCAGACTCCCACAACCACAGCCCAGGGTTGTGGGGAAGAGGCCCTCGTCCCCATCAACATGGGGAAAAGGTGCTTTGGGGGGGAGCCTCCCTGCCCTAAAGCTCCCCCTATGTTGAGGGCATGTGGCCTGGTATGGTTCAGGAGGGGGGGGAGGGCTCGCTCATCCCCCCTTTCCTGACCTGCGTGGGTTACATGCTTGTCGGGCAATGCTGACAATTCTTCTAACATTCAGCTGTCAGCGGGGAACCCCACTGACAACTGAAACATGAATTAAATTTTCACTACTAAGATACTGCATGACTTAATAATATAACTCATGCAGTATTTTAGTAACTGAGCGGTATCTTACTGCTTACTCAGATGTGGTAAGATAGCGTTCAGTAAATTGTTCATGTTCGAAGTTCGCGGTCAAACATTCTGTAGGTTGAATGTTCGACCTCGAACTGAACAGGGGTTGTTCGGCCTATCAATAGTTGAAACTCACATATGGGAACTGTTTATAGGTATTTGTGGTTATATTCATCCAGTCATGAGATTTAGACAGATCTGCCACATAGCACATCCAGCCTGGTGAGAAACAATAAAATTTACTTTGCTGCAGCAACAGGAACAAGGAAGGAGCAGTGACAGACTAATGATATCAACTCACTGCTTTCTCCTCCGGTCAGCATTTGTGAATCTAGGACACTTGATTGGCCCCATAGGCAGCCCGTTTCTCTCCCAGTCTGAGTGCAGCTGCACAAGGAATTACAAGAAGCTGAAATCAAACTAAATTCAGGTATCATTTCTAGAAGTATGTAAATTACATTTATTGATTTTCTTTTAATAAACCCATAACTGTATATGTCAGTGTTTCATAATAATTGCCTGAAGTTCAGCTTCAAAATAGACCAATCCTTAAAATCCACACTTCCCCTGAAATGATAGGGCATGTCTGCATTTCCAATCATATCAAACGCAAAAGAAAAAAAAGAGCTACACATGTATTACTGTTTTTTGATAGTAAGGTACTAAAATGTATTTATGTTTATGTTCTTTTTATATTCTCTGTGATCATGTCAAGAGCCAAACCATTATACATCAAAAGCAACTAAAACACAAAGATTACTCTCAATATGCCTATATGAAAAATCAAGCAATTAACCATTTATTATATAGACCAAGCATCTAAAGACATAGACCATGGCAAATGCAAAACAGCCCAAATGTGTTCATATAAGAGATAAAGTTCTTTATCCAAGGCTATTTTCACAAATATGCAATGTATGCTGTGAAGTTATTTTGATCTATTCAAGCAAAGAGTCCTTTTTCCTATATTTTTATATATTAAGTTGGGGCCAGTGCCAGCATAGTAATTGAGTTTGTTTGCCTTTCTACACCTGGCTGCTGACTATGTAGTAGAAGTGATATGGGTGGTTGTAAAGTCACACAATCACATCTATATGCTGAGGAAGATAGCATTTGCTTAAATGTGTTTTGGAGAATAACTTTTTTCCACTTGATGGATACTTCTACAGGCAATACTATGCATGCTTCCATCTTGGCTTTTGGGAGCTAAATAGTGGGGGCTATACTTAAGTTTGGAGCTTGTATGGGTCTATCAAAAAAGTACATTGATGATGAGCTGGTTGCATGGACAGAAAGTTAATTGGTATTTCAAAGATTTGAAAAATTAAATTAATTATAATATATTATTGACATACAACTTATGTTGGAAGAAATACAATTTTGGATTTTATTATAATGAAAGAAAAAAAGAAATCTCAACCTCAACATTCTGCAAACCAACAGTGGCTAAGATGCTTCTCCATGCAACCAGCCATCATCTAACAGCCACTATATAGGAAATTCCAGTTGGGCAGTTTCTGCAAATACACAGAAACTGCTTAGATGTACAGACTTTTAAGAAGGAAGCACAAGACCCTAAGGAAAGGTTCAAAGAGAGGGGGCATGGTCACAAGGTGATCAAAGCAGGATTTAATGGGGTCCATTATATGACAAGGAAAGTATTACTAGGATCACCAAAAAAGATGGAAAAACACACTTATATTAAATTAGTGACTCATTTTAAGTGCACTGGGAAAATAGAGGTCCTATTAAGGAAACACTGGCACCTTCTAACATTAGATAAAACCTTAAAGTGGTTGTAAAGGCTGAAGGTTTTTTACTTTCATGCATTCTATGCATGAAGGCAAAAATCCTTCTGTGTGCAGCAGTGCCCCCAGACCCCTCAATACTTACCTAAACCCCATCGAGATCCAGCGATGTGCATGACAGCTTCGGCTGTCCCGGGTCTCTGCCTCCTAAGACAGCAAACGGGAGCCATTGGCTGCTCTGTGCAAAACCACTGCACACAGCAGGTAAGTATAGACATGATTTTTATTTTACAAATAAAATAAAAAATTCACCTTTAGAATCACTTTAAGAAATACTTTTGATGCAGTCCCTGCCTTGAGGGCCAGAGCAGCATCTAGTTTAAAGGCCCAAATGGTCTATAGCAGATACACCTCTTCATAGAGGACTAATGGACTAATATTTTTCTCTCCTACATGCCTATAGACAGGCAGCTGTAGATATGTATTCATGTTACCATTGCTCAAAATGCCGGTATGAGCAAAAAAATGTTTCAATATGAAGAGAAAAGGAAAACTTTTAGCCTTGTTTCACACAGGTGCAACTTCAAGTGCGACATGCGATTTACAAATCGCACCTGAAATCACAACTTATGTATTTCTATGGCACTGTCTTAATCATTGCTATTTTAAGTAGCCAATTTAAAAAATAATTCCTGCACTACTTCTATTCCAATTTCATTGTGACTTGTGTTGACTTCTGTTAAATGAAGTTTCAAGTCACAGTGAAATCAGAGGTACAAATCGTACTAATCTGCAGCTTTTGCATTCAGCTGTTGCATTCAGTGTGAACCAGGGCTTACAGTGAGATTGTTCAGTAATTGTAATACAGTACAGGTTCATATAATGGAACGTCCCTATAATTTGATGCATGCGGGGTAAATGAAGAGGATGTACATAGCCTGTGCAGAGAGAAGAGCTGTGGGAGGGACCTAGGTGATCCACCTATTACAGAAAGGGGTGGAGACAAGACCAGTCCCCTGCACAAGATGACAGAGCAGCAGTGCCTGGTCTTTATTAGACAAAGCTCCTGCACAGAGACAAAGCTTTACACTGGATTACTGTACAGGTGCGGAAGAAATACACAAAGCTCACCAAGATTTAGGTAAGAATACAAATGTCACTTTAGACAATATTTGCTAATTCTGGAGGTCACCATTAGGACTGCAGTCATACTGTTGCTGTACATTTTTTTCCTTTTTGTTTACATCTACTGCATGTGCTGTGATAAGCTGAAATACACATGCATTGAGGTGCACTTGGAAAGTGGGTCAGAGTGACATTTAAAATGTGCCCCAAAACGCCGTAGTCCATTTCATGCATCACTATGACGCACACGTGTAAAATACTATAGTTACCCAATAAAAGTGTGCCTTTTTATTGCTGAGATTTAGCATTCTTTTCTGATCCCATGCTAGTTTAATGTTGCAGAGCTCAAACATGCCAGAAGAAAAAGAAAGCACTGCTCTGCTTGTTTTTGAGCTGTACTTTATGTACTTAAATGACCCATCTGGTTCTTTTCTTAAGGACATGAATTATTGTTTTTTTCCCAATAGAATAAAAGTATACCACCACAGCTCACTTGGACATGATTATCCTTCACTAAATATCAATGTTTCATTCATTGCAATATTAAACTTAACAGAGATTCAAGCTGAACTCAAGTATCATTATATGATTGGAAAATAACCTGCATATAAATTGAAATCATAATGTAGCATATGTGCAAATTGGCATTGCCCTCACTTGCTATAAATGTTTCCACCTTTGCCTCACATTTATGTTGTGATAGGATAGATTTCAACAGCAAACATGTTAATATAGGTGGGTTTTTTTTGTGTCACAAGTTTAGCAAATATATGAAATTCTAGCTAGCATATGGTTCCAACTGTTAAATAATTCAGTGCTCCTGAATATCAAATGAAAAAAAATAGCCAAAAAAGCCAATGAGTAATCCAGATTAGGTCTTTGGTGTTCATTTTCTGCAAACATTAAGCAATAATGCAGGAACAACTTTCATGTCCAACCTCCTGTACTCACACCCCAAGGTTTGTTGTGTCTTGTCAATTCAAAGCATGATGACTTAAATAAATCCATCATTACATTTGATATAGTACAAGATGTACTTACAGATGCACTCTGGTTGTATACCACTCCAAGTCAAGTTTGGTAAGCAAGTCCGTGTGGTAGAACCCTGCAACAGGTAGCCTTTCTGACATTTGAAGAGTACTGTGCTTCCAACCTGTTTTCCAGATAACATAGACAGGTTTACAAACTATAGTCCAGACTGTATTTGACAGTACATACAGTGTATACATATATACATGTACATTTCAACCCATGGTGCAACTTGTAGTACTGTGCACTAAACCATGGAAGCCACTCAACTCAGTGAAATGTTCTAGTAGGTTCCTGTCATCATAACCAATGTTACTTATGTTCATCTATGATCAAGAAATCTATAATTGTACACAACACATTTAGAGCATTAATAGTACAGATATATGTGCCTCACTTACAGTTTACAGTATAACACCAAAGAAAAGCCACAAGACACATTTATCTGTAACATCGATGATCTTAATGTGTTGCATACCATTGTAATTCTATGTACTTGCTCATAGATACATACCTTTTCAATCTTCCAAGAAGGTGTCTGACAAAAAACACCAAACATATCAAGAATAATCTTTGTACATTCTTGTACAAATTTGAAGTGAATAATATTATGCAGGAGGGATAAAGATAGAAGAGATGCAATCATTTTTTTGTTATGTGTGTTGTGCCAGCCTGAATGTTTTAAAATGTGTTTTTATTACACATATAACACATTTATGAGTTTTTATAAATCAAGTATTGTATGCTGGCAAATTAAATTCCAAATACCTTCCTGAGGTCTCTTTTTTAAAAATTTTTATTTTAAAAAGGAATGCCTCTGATTGGTTTAGACAACAGTTTGTGAAGGTCATAGAGAACCAAGTTCAGATCCCACAGTCACAGGGGAACAAAAAAGGGGAGATACATGGAATAGTCCATGTACAACTGTCTTAATCAAGAGAGAGGACAATGTTCTCCAAAACAAGATATAACGGGCAGAATCCTGAACTTTAACAGTGGTGAGAGTCAAACGCTGGTGCAGAACAGCTTAGAAAGGACAGAATCTGTCCCATGGAAACTCCTAGGATGGATATTCATAGTAAGTGAAATGTGCATTTTTATGTCCGATTATAGACCTTGTAGGAATTAAGTTTCCTTGCTTTTAACATGGAATCATAATTTCAGAGACACCTCTGTCTCTCAGATCTTGGGCTTCAACAGCCATGCCATTAAAGCCAGCGAGTAAATCAGTCCTTGAGACAAAAGATTTGGACTAGCTGATAGTGCCTATGGAGCATCCACCACACTCCTTACCCAATTTGGTTTACCTCATTTGCCTATACCAGTGGCAATGAGGATCCTCCTGTAAAACAGACAAGGAATAGCTTTCAGCAAAGGCATAGATCAAGGTGTATGGTCCCCAAGGAGTCACGCGGTCATGCAATGCTGTAAACAAATTAAATATATACAAGTTTTTCACACAGATAGAGCTTTCTTTTGCTGGTATTTTATCACCACTGTTTTTTTTACATTTGTATTATATAAATGAAAAAAGACCAAAAATTAAAAAAAAAAACGAAATGTTTTTTACTTTCTACTATAAAACATAATGAATAAAAAAATAATGAATGTATTCACCTTCCCCTCCCTCCTAGATTGTAAGCTCGAAAGAGCAGGGCCCTTGAACCCCTCGTGTATTGTATTGTTACTGTCTTGTCTCATGTTCTGTCCCCCCTGCTACTGTACAGCGCTGAGCATACCCTTTGGCGCTATATAAATACTGTATAATAATAATAATATTCATAAATTTGGGACAAAACATATTCTGCTGCATGTCTTGGTAAAAATATACAAGTAAGATTGCTTTGCGTGAAAGTTATAGCGTCTACAAACTATGGTATATATACTGGATATATTTTTTTTATATACTAGTAATGGCAGTGATCAGTGACTTCTAGTGGGGCTGCGATAGTGCGGCAGGCGATCTGATATTAACTGATAATGTCTGGGGGGTATACTAACTGACTGACATCACCAGTGAGACTAATACAGTGATCATTGATAATACTGTACACTGTCACAGTAGCAGAGGCGGTCTGACAACTCATGGGGCCCCCGGGCAATAGGAAATCATGGGACCCCTGTGTCTTCGCCTACACTCAAACCACACCAAAAAAAGCATATGAAAGGTACCAGGGGCATCTTATGGGGCCCCCTACTGACCCCGGGCCCTTGAGCAGTGCCCCAGTGCCTAAATGGTCAGTCCGCCCCTGCACAGTAGTAATGACACTGGCTGGGAAGGAATTAACATCTCGGGGTAATCAAGGAGTTAATTGTGTGCCTAACCAGTGTTAATGTGTGTAATATGTGCTGCATTTTTCCTTCTGTTTGTTCCTTCTTCCTGGAGCTGTGAACCTGGAAGACACTGCCGACACACAGGTAAGTGACTGAGCTTGTACAAGCCACCCACCCACAGTAAAATGAGGGCGGGTATTCAGCAGGTGGTTAATGACTGTGCCACAAGCAAGAGTGTAACAGAGGTACAAACCTCACCACACTCCAGAGGATTTACCCCCCTTCCTGACCAGGCAATTTTTTGCGATATGGCGTTGCATTATTTTGACTGACAATTGTGCGGTCATGCAATGCTTTACATAAATTAAATTTATGTCCTTTTTTCCCCACAAATACAGCTTTCTTTTGCTGGTATTTGATCACTTGTGTATTTTTTATTTTTTTGAGCTATAAACTAAAATGACTGACAATTTTGAAAAAAAAATAATTTTTTTTTACATTTTGATATAAAACATCCAGTAAAAAAATAAAAAAAATCTAATTTCTTCATACATTTAGGTCAAAATATGTTCTGCTACATGTCTTTGCTAAACAAAACTCCCAATACATGTAAATTAATTAGTTTACGTGAAAGTTATAGCGTCAACAAATGGAAAAAAAAATTAATTTAAATTTTTTTATACTATCAATGTCGGCGATCAGCGACTTAGCGGGACTGCTGTGGACACTCTGACACTGGGTGGGAACTAACTGCCACTGACATCCCAATGACACTCAGTGATCAGTGCTAATAAAAAAACACTGCCTCTGTGCTAATGACACTGGGCAGGAATGGGTTAACATTTGGGGTGATCAAAGGGTTAACAGTGTGCTGTTTTACATGATGTGCTGTGTGTGTTTTATCAGGGAGACATGCTGCTGTGTATTTCTCTGCTGTGCAGAAAAATACACAGCAGCATGTCCTTGCTGCCAGGAGAAAGACCTGTGCTGTTTACACATAATCCTCTCCCCTGTCAGTTTTGCCTGACGATCGCCGGGTGCCGATGGGGAATCTCCAGCCGGGCCCCGGTGACTGACATTCCTAGGCACCAATGACGGTGCGGATAGGGCGTCTCACGTGCGCCCCTACCTGGAAATGCACAATGCAATTCATGCATATACACATAATTTTGTGCAGCCCTGCCTGTAGCAGTAGTTCTACTATAGGGCAGTGGGAAAATGGTTAATTAAATTAAACTCTTCCATTGCATATCCTTTTCTACACACAGTCTACCTTACAAAGGAACTTCAGGAGTAATGTACTTAGAGTGTGGTATTCAGAATCTTTAGTGTAGTATTCAGAATTCTTTAGATCTACCGTGAATTATGTAGTACAAGAGTGTGCTTAATGTGGTATATATTGAATGTACTGTTTAGGTTTGATTATATATATATATATATATATATATATATATATATTATATAGTTTTGGTAAATCTAAAGGAGATTGTGCAGAGATTGTACAATAAGATTGTACTGTGTATGGACAGCCTAAAAGAGTGAGGGCAGTTTATCAAAGGTGGAGCAGACAGAAACTGAAGAAGCTGTGCATGGCAACCAATCAGCTTCTATCTTCAGCTTCTATCTTCAGACAGGAGACTCATGTGGGGAATGAGACAGGAAACCTTCACCTGCCCTTCATATATGTAACTTATAACAATTTACTTCAAACGTTCTATGACCAAAGGATCAACTGTAGCAGTGGCAATATCTTTTAAGGAACTTTGACCAATCTGCTACAGTTTGGCAAAATAAGGTCACAGCCAGGATCGGGCAAAATACTTAGGCACACTCGCAGTATAAAGGGTTATCCTGGGCTAGCCAACAGTTTTTTTGTCACTGTCTAATCCTCCTGTAGGCAGCCGAATGTCCAATTGTGTCCCTCAATTAACAAGAAACAAATACAATTACAGTTTGTTTGTGTTTTGCTTTTCCAAAATGCTTGACACTTTGGCCAGCTGACATGTTGTATGCAGGTTAAACGCTAAATGGTAAACTTGCATGCACAGCTCAGTGTACATTATCGATATACCTCGGTGCTGGAATGAATGAGCTCCTGTGCAAGCAGGAGTTACTTCATTCCAATTTAGCCAATCAAAATGGCAGAGGATCGCAAACCCAGAAAAAGACAAGGTGAGGTTGTCGCTACTGTTGAGCATGAGAAAAGAGGTGTGTTTAGTTCCACAAAGTTTTCAGTCCACTCAACATCGATCTAACATGTCACTTTTAGGTGTATACTGGGGGGTATAACCACACAGAGGCTACTTGTTTCTCTTCAGGCCAAAGGTAAAATCTCCACAGCGACATCTTGACCCTCTTTCCTACCACAGGGTCTCCTTACTTCTGATTCTTTATAATTCAATTGAACCTCTTGGTATCTTGACAAATAGAAACATTGGTTTCCTGAGTGTTCATTTATTACTAAATAGTATAATAAGTATTAAAACTAAACACATAGAAGAATGGGATTTTTTTACTTATCCTAAATTCCATTTCTTGAAGTCTACTAAATGCATACAACCAGATTACTGCAGCCAATAGGAGGATTGGATAGGAGTATTGGCAAACAGAAACATTGAAAGCCAGCCCCCAGCAAAATTTCTCCTCTACCCAGTATGACTTAATTTTGTGGCAAAGCAGTACTAAAGAAATGATCAAAAACACAGAGGAGTAGGTCATGTGTCCTTAATGAACTCCAAAAAATTGATACTACAGCAAGAACAAAAATCCCATTTTCTTTCTCATCCATTGAGGGGCACAGGAATTCAGAAACAGTCAAGATGTCCAAAAGCAGTCCAAATAAGAGGTGAGCAACACTGCAACAACTACTATCAGGCCTCACTAAGAAGACTGGGAACTGCCTGCAGCCCAAGAGCTGCCTGAAGGACCAATGCCTGAATATGAGGGTAGACCCCTACTAGATAGTGGAATCTGCCAACACGACCAAAGAGAGAGCATGGAAAATCACTGTGATGCTGCAAGCCAGGATGGAGAAGGCTTACAGTTTGTCTACCTGCCAGTGTTCCACCCTCCTGTAGGCAGCAGTATAACTCAACTATGTCTGAATTCTTGTGACCCTCTATGGACTTAAACATCCAGTTAATCCTTAAAGAGGAAAAAGGAGCTAATGTTTTGTAAATCCATTACTGTATTAAGTTGATTGCTAGTGCAAATTTAAAATAATATTTGTAGAGTCCCAAAAACATCTCGTTTATTTTATTTTTTTTTGCAACATATATTTACATTAGTTCAATGTTTTAAACATTTACAGAACACTTGCATTTGTATGCTTTTTTGGTAACGGCAGAAACTGTAATAACTAAAGTGATTGTATTCTACCTGAAAACCCAGGGAGCTGTTCTGCATTCCAAATGTTGGGATTCCTGGGTCAGAACATGTTGTGTGTGAAGGATCTGTGAAATGAATAAACATGTTACTTTGGTGATACATATCCCATGTGCTAGACATGCTGTTAGCCATAGAGTCTAGAGTCAAAGTATCAGGTACGACTAGTCAACTGACTGTTTCGCTAATTGGCAGAGGGTTCATAGTCAAAACTACTATGGTTTACATCTCAAATTGGATAAGAGAACTTCAGGGGGAGGGGGAGAGTGGGAAAGAGGGGGAGGAGATGAGGAAGGATAAGGAGGGAAGCGGGGAGGTAGTAGGCACTCTGCCATGGCTCAAGAGATGCTGTGGAATTGTCCTCCCTGATGCAATTCTGGAATTCTACAGAGAAATGAAAAAAGACCACAAGGTCCTACTTTGCGTTTTATTTTTCATCTTGGGAGTCATGAGTGAGAGGCAATTTAAATGGCAACAATTGTTGTTTTATCATCTGCCCAACCTCCCACACAGAGCCCTACACTTAACTTTGTGACATTTGTTTTTCAGGTGCTGTGAGAAATTGTGTTAGATAAGACAGTTGGCAAACTTAGAGTAATTAAATAAAGCTACACAAAAATATAAATGTCAGAGTCTTCCATAAATCTAGTTGTGACTGGTTCTCTTTAATCCTATTCAGTATATCACATGATGCTCACCAATGCAACTGGGTTGTGTTCCACTCCAAGTTCCATCTGACTGGCAAAATCTTCGTGATGACCCCACCAAGACCAAAGGAGGAGGACAGGAGAAAGATATGGAGGAACGGTAGCTGAAGCCTCTATCAACCCTGCGTACATGAGGAGGAATTCCTGGATCACCACAGAACACAGCTGCAAAACAGAAAAAAAAACTTAATTAGGTAACAATTGCTTACTCTCTACAATGTACAATGTAAGCCAATAAACATCAAATTTGCACACTTACGGAAGCATTGTGGAACCTCTCCTACCCATGTTCTGTTACTCTCACAGGTAAGAACAGCTGGTAAAGAGAGCTGGTAACCTTCTAAGCAGGCATAGGATAGGCTGGAGCCCCAAAGAAAGTCTGATCCGACAGCTTTTCCATTGGTGATTGAGGGAGGAGAGGGGCAGGTGATAGCTGTCAAGAGGAAAACACATACATTTGCATCTTAGTGGTGAATATCAATATTCTTTATCCAAAGGACTAAGCTGTCAAAAATACCCATGCATGCTTTATTTTGTGACTTACATTGGCTGTCAAAGTGGTCACATGATTGGGAGCTTGCCCTGCCGGCTCTCAATCATAACAAGAGATTGAGAGCAGTCTGGGACATCTCTGTCACTGGGAGCACACAGTCAACCATGGATGCATATGTGCAGCGGGTGGGTGTTAAACCCACCCTCTTTGCTGCCGCACATAATTGTTTCGCAGGCGGTAAAAAGGTAATACTTTTTTATCAACATGTAAAAGAGTTCAGTTTGATTTAAATCCAAATTCATATAAATTTGATAATACTTCCCTACAGCTGCTGGAACTAAATAGAGTTGGCCAGAATGTTTTCCACCATTCAGGTGAAGCCTTGTAATCTTTATTAATGGTTAGTCGAGGTCTAGCAGTGGGTGGATGAAGTCCCAATTTCCACCTCAGCTAATCAAAGAAAACCTTTCATTTATTGATAAAAATTCAAGGCTTCTCCTAAATGGCTGAGAAGCATTCAGACCAACTCTATTTATGTTGTAGTTTCAGAAGCAAATAGGATGTCACCTTAATCGGCTGTGGAACAAACAGCTATGACAGTAAATTACAGTTCACCCAGCAGCCACATCACTTAGTTATGAAAATTATTTTTTGGCCAGCTTGACCTAAAGTAAAAATACATTTGGAACTCTACTTTACGTAGTCAATTTTACTTTTTGAGAATAAGGACATTGTTTAGTGTCACTTAGAGGTAACCACTTCCTTTTTCAACCAGACTAACTATGTAACTATGCAATAATAACATAAAATATGTGCTCACGGAAAATACACATATTTTCCTTTAAGTGGATAAAAGGTTTAAAGCAAAATCTTGAGCTTGGCTGAGTTTTTTTTTTTACAATAGAGCAACATTGAGATAAGTTTCAGATTATCAGATTCAGATTGTCTCATCCATAGCACAATTATCTTCTGATTCTGTTAAAACTGTAAGCATTGAACATTTGCAATCTGGTGTCTTTAAGCATTTTAACTACCATGTAAACTATTGTGATCTTATTGTAGGCAAACCGATGGCCCAACATGAGGCAATAGCACTTCCCTAACCTTTGCAGAGAGGTTTTGTGCCATTCCAGGTGCGGTCTTTAGTACAGTACAGAGTTGGCGCTCGATCTGACTCCATCATGAATCCAGGCAAACACTGGAAGGACACTGTGCGATTGTAATGGAAATCATTGTCCAATCGTATACCATTTGCTGGAGTGCCAGGATCCCCACAGTTGATTACTGTGTAAAAGAGAATTGAAAAAGACTATTAAAGTACATGATCTGTTAAACACATTATGTTGAATTTTGAGATCTCAATTAAAAGATCAATGATAACACTTTATCTTTATCCAGAAAAGTTTACCCATATCAAATCATCAACTCCTTATTTACCTGCACACTCTGGAGGGCTGCCAGACCATGTACCATTGACGGTGCAGTCCCGACGCAGGGGTCCGCTGAAGTAGTAGCCTTCACGGCATTCATAAACTATGGAGCTAGAAAATACCAGGCCGTCATTGAAGATCACTCGTGAGTTGCTAGGGGTGCCAGGATTTCCACAAGAGATCACTGCCAAAATAATTGCAAGTGAATACTTAGTAATCAAGCAACAAATATTGAATGCATTGCCCTTTTTCCCTAACTGCACAAACTAATCGTTTACTTTCTAGAAGACTAATTGAACAATAATTTGCATTTTGTTCCAGAAACAAAAGACATTTTACTTTCTTGATGGATTTAAATCTTGCTTTTCTAATGTGAGAACACCAAGATAAAATATCTCTAATGCGCCAATGATGAAAATGATTGGAAACTGAGGAGGGAGGGAATGTCAAAGAAGAGAACAGTTTTGTTTTTAATTATAAAGCACCCGCAGGCACAGAACTAAAGCAAATGGGGTGTGGAAGCCACTCCCACTGCTGCAAAGTGACATTGACAGAGAAAAAGGCAGAGAGACTATCCCATTTACGGTGCAGTGATAAGCACAAGCTGTGTTGACAACCCCCCCCCCCAATCCTCGCTTACTGACTTCTTACAGCGAAATTAATCAAGAGGAGGACACTTTTTATTACACGCTAAGCTATTCTTAGTAATTGCAATTTGTATGAGCTGCTTAGATCTGTTATTTTTACCATCTGCTAATGTATGCACCTTGGATAAGATAGACACTACCAAGTTCCTTGATTGATGATGTAATCCTGTAAAATTTTCCCCTAGAGGAAAATGGCAAGGAAGTCACCTGATGTGCAAGCCATACCTCTTAAAAACCCTAAAATTATACTAAATTCTGGTTTAAAACAAAGAATTTTATATGCATTCTTACTGCAAAAAGGTACGTTCTATCGGTTTTCTTCCAAATTTCCAAATTCCTGCTGTGATCTCATTCTCTTTTAGAGGGTAGATATGTTCATTCTCCATGTTACCACTGCATGTAGGAACATAGCCACCCTTTTTTGCCTAATCTTAGATGGACTAGAGAGTACAGACTATGAACTATGGAATTTGTAGTGTGCATTGAGTAGTGTACATGACCACAATTAACGTGCACTGCTCGCTCCAGAAGGGAGGGTTGAAAAATAAAAAAAATGGGAGTTCACATGTTACAAGGAGGCAAAAAAACACAGTGAGAAACAAGTTAAAGTGGAATTGCAGTCAAATATTAACTATGGCCAAATCTACTACCATCCCTATTATTAGCCTATTCTGTCTACTCTGTGAAAGGAAAGATCTGTATACTTATCTATTTTGAGGCCACTCTGGTCTGCTCACATGATCAACTTTCTGTGATGGCTTCAGTGTAGAGGAGGGACAGCCAACAAAGGATAATGTTTAGCGCCACTTTAAAAAACTGTGCATAGATGTCTATCTATCTATCTATCTATCTATCTATCTATCTATCTATCTATCTTAATGAATGCAATTATGTGTGATGTTGGAATACTTTGTATAGTAATAGATGAAGTGAAATTTTAAATTACTTTAGTGAGTGATCAAGCAAGAAATGTGTCAGGAGTGGGACCATGATTTTAGTACTTTAATTTGCCATTAAGTGTAGAGGAGGGACAGCCAACAATGGATGCCCCATAGTAAGTCAATGAGTGATATCATGGCCTAGGCTCTGCAGCTGTTGTTGCTGCTCTCCCCTCTACACTGAAGCCAGATGCTGAAGAGATCATGTGATCAGACCAGATTGCCCTCAGCATAGGAAAGTATAGAGTTCTTTTCGTTACAGGGTAGTTAGAACAGGCTTAAAATGAGGGTGGGAGTAGGTTTAGACTTAGTATCTGACCATACTTCCACTTAAAATAGATTACAGGGCATCAAGTGTTGATATGTATAGATTCTAAGAGAATAAGGATAATGTTTAGCGCCACTTTAAAAAACTGTGCATAGATGTCTATCTATCTATCTATCTATCTATCTATCTATCTATCTATCTATCTTAATGAATGCAATTATGTGTGATGTTGGAATACTTTGTATAGTAATAGATGAAGTGAAATTTTAAATTACTTTAGTGAGTGATCAAGCAAGAAATGTGTCAGGAGTGGGACCATGATTTTAGTACTTTAATTTGCCATTAAGTTTTAATTTGCCATTTTGCATACAAGCAAGGATTTTATAGCAAATGCGTTCAATTTACTTTATGAATTAAACTCTGTGTAATTCCTTGCTGCATGTGTATCACATTTGCTTCAATTTCTTGTTGGTTTGGTCCCTTGAATACTGACTTGGAATGTATGTTCTTTACTATGGTGAAAATATGTTATACTATACAATATAAAGAAAGGCAAATCATGTTTACTGTCAGTATTATTGGAGTTGTGTAAAAACACAGGTTCAGCACTGTGGACAGCACAACGTCCACAAAAGTGGCATCCATTTATGGTATAGTCACTGCTCATTCACTGAAACAGGTTCTTTGTGATCGTTACAGATTTGGGAGAACTCACTAGGTAAAACATTTATCGACAATGAATTCTCCACATTATAAATATGGCAAAAGCACAAGGACCAGCAGCTGATAAAGGCCAGCCAAGGTGCCTAGATTCACCATCAGCTTCATACATAAGTACTGTATACGCTGTTGTGCAGATTTGAAAAAGGAGGTGAATGAACACTGTGAAACATACAATCTATCACTTAAGCTCACTTAACAAGAATAAAGAAACTTTATCTTCCTAGATTAACAGTAAAATTAATGTTAATTCTACATACATTGGTTCAGGAATCATACCTTCACACTCTGGCTGAAATCCACTCCAGGATCCATTCATTAGACACTTCCTCTCTGCAGACCCTCGCAGAACATACCCAGCCTCACAACTGAACCTCACAACACCATCGATAGTAAAGTCATCTCCTTGCCGAATCCCATGCGATGGTACTCCGGGGTCTCCACACTCACCAGCATTTCCTCCTGCAACAGAAGATAACATAATATAACTGGTACACATGTAATTGATGTACATGCTTCATACTAGGAAAATGTTAAATATGTTTACTGTATACCACTACTAAAGAGCAATTTGAAATGGCAAGTGAAACCAAGTCGCTAATTAGAGATGAGCGAATCGAACATGACGAAGTGGAATTCATTCCGAAGATTTGGAAAAATTCTATTCGCGACGAATCCGAAGATTAGCAAACTTCGGATGCACGAATCGAATTTTCCCAAAAATGGTGGCGACATGTGTGGCCACGGAGAAAATGGACAGAGAAGATGGGGCGGGGATCTCTGGGAAGGCGCGCAGACAAGGCGCGCTGACCCATAATGCATTCATGACATGTGATCGCATTAGCCAATCAGCAGCCAGCCAGCACTATAAATCGCGGCCATCTTAGAATTCTCCATTAGCCTCCGGTCATTCAAGAGAGACAGACCTGTCTGTATTAAGGGACAGAGTTAGGGCCACAGAGACTTGAGGGCCACAGAATCGTTACTCAGGGCCACAGAATCGTTACTCAGGGACACAGAATCGTTACTTAGGGCCACAGCTATCAAAGAATCGAAAATTTAAAGTGACATACACCCTTTTTTTTTTTGGTGGCTGTCGTGCACAGTTGGTGCTGCAGTTTGCCGATTGTGCAAAATAAACTGACTTTCTGCTTCACAACCACTATTGTACGTTCAAAGAGTTAAATCCATTTACACGCCGGCTGGCGGTAATATTTTTTGGGTGATTAGTGCATTCCAGTGACACAAACGTACAGTTTCCAGCCAACGGCAAGCTGCAATTGACCGATTGTGTACAATAAACTGACTTTCTGCTTCACAACCACTATTGTACGTTCAAAGAGTTAAATCCATTTACACGCCGGCTGGCGGTAATATTTTTTGGGTGATTAGTGCATTCCAGTGACAGAATCGTACAGTTTCCAGCCAACGGCAAGCTGCAATTGACCGATTGTGTACAATAAACTGACTTTCTGCTTCACAACCACTATTGTACGTTCAAAGAGTTAAATCCATTTACACACCGGCTGGCGGTAATATTTTTTGGGTGATTAGTGCATTCCAGTGACATAAACGTACAGTTTCCAGCCAACGGCAAGCTGCAATTGACCGATTGTGCTAAATAAACTGACTTTCTGCTTCACAACCACTATTGTACGTTCAAAGAGTTAAATCCATTTACACGCCGGCTGGCGGTAATATTTTTTGGGTGATTAGTGCATTCCAGTGACCTAAACGTACAGTTTCCAGCCAACGGCAAGCTGCAATTGACCGATTGTGCTAAATAAACCGACTTTCTGCTTCACAACCACTATTGTACGTTCAAAGAGTTAAATCCATATACACGCCGGGTGGCGGTAATATTTTTTGGGTGATTAGTGCATTCCAGTGACATAAACGTACAGTTTCCAGCCAACGGCAAGCTGCAATTGACCGATTGTGCTAAATAAACCGACTTTCTGCTTCACAACCACTATTGTACGTTCAAAGAGTTAAATCCATATACACGCCGGGTGGCGGTAATATTTTTTGGGTGATTAGTGCATTCCAGTGACATAAACGTACAGTTTCCAGCCAACGGCAAGCTGCAATTGACCGATTGTGCTAAATAAACTGACTTTCTGCTTCACAACCACTATTGTACGTTCAAAGAGTTAGATCCATTTACACGCCGGGTGGCGGTAATATTTTTTGGGTGATTAGTGCATTCCAGTGACATAAATGTACAGTTTCCAGCCAACGGCAAGCTGCAATTGACCGATTGTGCTAAATAAACTGACTTTCTGCTTCACAACCACTATTGTACGTTCAAAGAGTTAGATCCATTTACACGCCAGGTGGCGGTAATATTTTTTGGGTGATTAGTGCATTCCAGTGACATAAACGTACAGTTTCCAGCCAACGGCAAGCTGCAATTGACCGATTGTGCTAAATAAACTGACTTTCTGCTTCACAACCACTATTGTACGTTCAAAGAGTTAAATCCATTTACACGCCGGGTGGCGGTAATATTTTTTGGGTGATTAGTGCATTCCAGTGACATAAACGTACAGTTTCCAGCCAACGGCAAGCTGCAATTGACCGATTGTGCTAAATAAACTGACTTTCTGCTTCACAACCACTATTGTACGTTCAAAGAGTTAAATCCATATACACGCCGGGTGGCGGTGATATTTTTTGGGTGATTAGTGCATTCCAGTGACATAAACGTACAGTTTCCAGCCAACGGCAAGCTGCAATTGACCGATTGTGCTAAATAAACTGACTTTCTGCTTCACAACCACTATTGTACGTTCAAAGAGTTAGATCCATTTACACGCCGGGTGGCGGTAATATTTTTTGGGTGATTAGTGCATTCCAGTGACATAAACGTACAGTTTCCAGCCAACGGCAAGCTGCAATTGACCGATTGTGCTAAATAAACTGACTTTCTGCTTCACAACCACTATTGTACGTTCAAAGAGTTAGATCCATTTACACGCCGGGTGGCGGTAATATTTTTTGGGTGATTAGTGCATTCCAGTGACCTAAACGTACAGTTTCCAGCCAACGGCAAGCTGCAATTGACCGATTGTGCTAAATAAACCGACTTTCTGCTTCACAACCACTATTGTACGTTCAAAGAGTTAAATCCATTTACACGCCGGCTGGTGGTAATATTTTTTGGGTGATTAGTGCATTCCAGTGACATAAACGTACAGTTTACAGCCAACGGCAAGCTGCAATTGACCGATTGTGTACAATAAACTGACTTTCTGCTTCACAACCACTATTGTACGTTCAAAGAGTTAAATCCATTTAAACGCCGGCTGGCGGTAATATTTTTTGGGTGATTAGTGCATTCCAGTGACCTAAACGTACAGTTTCCAGCCAACGGCAAGCTGCAATTGACCGATTGTGTACAATAAACTGACTTTCTGCTTCACAACCACTATTGTACGTTCAAAGAGTTAAATCCATATACACGCCGGGTGGCGGTAATATTTTTTGGGTGATTAGTGCATTCCAGTGACATAAACGTACAGTTTCCAGCCAACGGCAAGCTGCAATTGACCGATTGTGCTAAATAAACTGACTTTCTGCTTCACAACCACTATTGTACGTTCAAAGAGTTAAATCCATTTACACGCCGGCTGGCGGTAATATTTTTTGGGTGATTAGTGCATTCCAGTGACATAAACGTACAGTTTCCAGCCAACGGCAAGCTGCAATTGACCGATTGTGCTAAATAAACTGACTTTCTGCTTCACAACCACTATTGTACGTTCAAAGAGTTAGATCCATTTACACACCGGGTGGCGGTAATATTTTTTGGGTGATTAGTGCATTCCAGTGACATAAACGTACAGTTTCCAGCCAACGGCAAGCTGCAATTGACCGATTGTGCTAAATAAACTGACTTTCTGCTTCACAACCACTATTGTACGTTCAAAGAGTTAAATCCATTTACACGCCGGCTGGCGGTATTATTTTTTGGGTGATTAGTGCATTCCAGTGACATAAACGTACAGTTTCCAGCCAACGGCAAGCTGCAATTGACCGATTGTGTACAGTAAACTGACTTTCTGCTTCACAACCACTATTGTACGTTCAAAGAGTTAAATCCATTTACACGCCGGCTGGCGGTAATATTTTTTGGGTGATTAGTGCATTCCAGTGACCTAAACGTACAGTTTCCAGCCAACGGCAAGCTGCAATTGACCGATTGTGTACAATAAACTGACTTTCTGCTTCACAACCACTATTGTACGTTCAAAGAGTTAAATCCATATACACGCCGGGTGGCGGTAATATTTTTTGGGTGATTAGTGCATTCCAGTGACATAAACGTACAGTTTCCAGCCAACGGCAAGCTGCAATTGACCGATTGTGCTAAATAAACTGACTTTCTGCTTCACAACCACTATTGTACGTTCAAAGAGTTAAATCCGTTTTTATTTTTGGGGTGCTTATTGAATTAAAGAGTATGTCAGACAACACGCAGAGGAGTGGCAGAGGAGGCAATGTTTCAGGAGCGAGCAGACGTAGCAGCAGAGGAAGGGGTCGAGGCAGCACTAGTCGCAGCCAGAGGCCAGTGCTCCCGGTGTCATCCAGCGGTCGTGTCTCCACCGACAACCCTGCCGTCATCGATTGGTTGACTCGGTCGTCTTCCTCTTCCCAGGTCACCTCTGACACCTACAGCCAACGGTCGGTGGGTACGTCAGACACAACCGTTAGTTGGCATGGCCCGGGAGCAAGCCCACTGAAATCACGTGTCCTCGACCTGCCCCTGTCCTTTGGTGTTCCCTCACCAAGCGAAGTATCGCATGCTGTGGGCTCAGCCCCACTGTACAGTGAGGAAGAGCTAACAGAGGGCGGTCAGGAACGGGGGGAGACATCCGCCTCTTCAGCAGCCAGGCGAAGAAGTAGTGGCGAGGAGAGTGGCTCGGTAGCCGGTCTAGAGACAGGTCTGTCTCCTGACCCACACGCAGCCGAGGGGGCTAGTAGTGACGCAGAGACCCTAATTGATGATGATGAGGCTGATCGCACTTGGCAGCCTTGTCGTCATCAGGCTATTGCTTCCGCATCATCAGGAGAAGAGGGTGCCAGCTTGCCAGCGAGCAAAACAGTCGGTGGGTTGCCCAGGAGGCAGCAGGGTCGCAGCAGGGTCAGTGGAGCCAAACGGCCACGGAGTAGAGCACCAGCTCCACTGCAGCCTACCACCACGGCCAGTAGTGGTGCCGGTGTGCACGGAGGAAGTAGCAGTCAGCCAGTGAGGAGTAGCGGGGGCAAAGTTTCCTACTCGGCGGTGTGGCAATTTTTCGTCAAGATGCCCGAGGAAGTAAACGTAGCCGTATGTCGACTATGTGGCCAGAAAGTCAAGCGTGGCCAGGGGGCCAATGTTGGGACTACAGCGTTGCGTCAGCATATGCAGCGTCGCCATTCGGTGGCCTGGGAAAACCGTGATAAAGATACGGCGGTTCTGCCTGCCCCAGCCCCCGCTCCATCACCCGCTCTGTTACTTGCTCCGTCACCCGACGTCAATCGCCCTCTATCAGCCAGTCAAGGCTCCAACACCTCTGCTGAGGGGAGTTGTCGCTCGTTGGCATCTTCCGCTCGTTCAGATGCTCCTTCTCCTGCTACTCCTCTTCACGGATTCCGTCAGCAGTGTTTCTTGGAATCCGTTTCCAAGAGACAACAGTTTGCGAGCACGCACCCGACGGTGCAGAAGCTGAACGTCCTCCTGTCCAAGTTGCTGGTGCTGCAGTCCCTCCCTTTCCAAGTGGTGGACTCAGCACCTTTCCGAGAAATGATGGCTTGTGCCGAGCCGCGGTGGAGAGTGCCAAGCCGTCATTTCTTCGCCAAAAAGGCAGTGCCAGCCCTGCATTCACATGTAGAAGAGATGATGGGCCAGTCTTTGAGCATGTCGGTCTCTGCCAAAGTGCACGGCAGCGCCGACGTGTGGAGCTGTAACTACGGTCAGGGACAGTACATGTCATTTACGGCCCACTGGGTGAACGTGGTGCCGGCACAGCCGCACCAGCAACTTGGACAGGTCACGCCGCTTTTGCCTCCACATTTGCACGTCCTTGGTCCAGCAAAGATGTCCGCCTCTACCACTTCTTCTTCCGCCGTGTCCTCAGCAGCCACCCCCGTGCCAAGTCCCATTACCCGACCGGCATATCACATGTGCAGGGCGCAACGGTGTCACGCTGTGCTGCACCTGGTATGCCTTGGAGAACGTAGTCACACAGGGGAGGAACTTCTGAGTGTAATGAACAGAGAAATCGACAGATGGCTGTCTCCGCGCAAACTGAAAATCAGAACCATGTTGACCGACAACGGAAAGAACATGGTGTCTGCTCTGCGTCAAGGAAGGTTGTGCCATGCGCCATGCATGGCTCACGTGTTCAATCTGGTTGTCAAGCGGTTCCTAAAATCCACCATCCCACTGCAAGACATCCTTAAAATGTCACGTAAACTTTGCATGCATTTCAGCCATTCCTACACCGCAAAGCACACCCTCCTTGAGCTGCAGCGGCAGAACGGAATTCCACAGCATCGCCTGATCTGCGACGTTGCAACAAGGTGGAATTCAACCCTACATATGTTAGACCGCCTTTACGAACAGCGAAAGGCCATCACCGATTTCCTGATGTTACAAGCGGATAAAGGTACTCCCCTGTGTAACTTAGATGTCAGCCATTGGCAGCTCATGCGTGACACCTGCCGCTTGCTCAGGCCCTTTGAGGAGGCCGCGCTATTCGTGAGTCGGCAGGACTATGGGATGAACGACGACATTCCTCTGTTGCACGTCCTGGAACAAATGCTGTTAACAATGGCTGGTCAGGGTGCGGTAGACGTGGCGCACAGATCTCAACGCCACATGACCCCTGTGGGGGCAGGACAGGAAGAAGAGGAGGAGGTAGAGGAGGACATTGGTGCTCAGGAATTATTGAGTGAAATGGGTGGTTTTTCCACTCAGCGGACAGGAGTGGAGGAGCAGGAGCATCTGGTAGAGGAGGAGGAGGAGACAGAGGACCCAGACGCACCGTGGCAGTATGCTGTGGAGATGGAGGCAGGGAGTCCCTCGCATTCCTTGGCACAAATGGCCCATAGCATGCTCGGTTGCTTGCGTAGTGACAGCCGAATAATAACCATCAGACAGAGGGATGACTTTTGGCTGTCCACCTTGTTGGACCCTCGCTACCGTTCAAAAATGGTGGCCTTTTTCACACCTGCTGAGAGGGAGGCCAAAATAAAGTACTATAAAAACCACCTATGTAGTCAGTTGGTCTCTGCCTTTCTGCGCCAACGTCCATCCTCAGACACTGTGGGCCCTGTGCGCTCGCGTTCCGCTGCCATGGCAGCAGGGGAGGGGTGGGGTGGTAGGAGCAGTGGCAGCTCCACCAGCAGCGGCTGCCTCAGTCTGCAGTCGATGATGAGTAGCTTTCTTCACAAGCGCAGTGAGGAAACTACTAACCAGCCGCAGCAGCAGCAGCATCAGGTGGACCTGGAGCAGGACCTCAAACAACAGGCTTGGGCCTACTTGGACAGCACCCTGCCAACCGAGGTAGACAATCCCCTTGACTACTGGGCAACGAAACTTGACCTTTGGCCCCAACTAGCTGAATTTGCCCTTGAAAGGCTGTCATGCCCGGCCAGTAGCGTGGCATCGGAGCGCGTGTTTAGTGCGGCAGGAGGTATTGTAACTCCGCGGAGGACACGACTGTCCACCCAAAGTGTGGAGAGACTCACGTTTGTGAAAATGAATCAGGCGTGGATTAGTCTGGATTTCCTTCCACCAGTTCCTGACACAACTGACTAAATCCGCCATGAATCATGCCCCAAACATGTTATTAGGGACAAATGGAAGACCTCCACCTGATCCGTACATTTGTATATATATTTTATTGAGAGGCTGCTGGTCGGTCGACTCATGTTTTGCACATTTTTAATGACTTATACTCTGCAGGTCGGGCCCCTCATGAATTGGGGTTTTTAAATTATTTATACTTCGCTGGACGACCGTCACATGAATTGAACCTTTTTAATGACTTATACTCTGCTGGTCGGGCCCCTCATGAATTGGTGTTTTTAAATTATTTATACGTCGCTGGACGACTGTCACATGAATTTAAACTTTTTAATTATTTATAGTCGACCAGTTCCAGACCGATGGAATAGCAATTTTTTAAAATATTTATTTGACACGTGTTGTCCATCTCATCAATGAGGTGGACTGTTTATTTATTGGCCACGGTTTGGCCCCCTCCTGTTTCTTACATTGTTAACTTGTTGTATCGGTCACGGTTTGGCCACATGTTTGGTTGTCTTGTTAAGATTTTCTGTAATGTACACAGTTACGCTTGACTTGTCGACTTTCCACAATCTACTAAGGTATAGCATCGCATCAAAGTTTTTTTTTTGGTCTAAACCATTTCTTATAATGTCAATTTGTAGGATACGCCGCTGTAAGGCGACCTACTTTTTTGTCACTGTGTAGACATCTATTTATAGGCCGAAGTTTGGCCAGAAGGATATATTTAGTAATAACCTAGCCGTTCAAGCCGCTCACTGAACACCTCGGGAATTGCTTTGTATATCTGTCGCCTTAGGGGCCGCTGTCTGGCGACATAATTTTTTGTCACTGTGTAGACATCTATTTATAGGCCGATGTTTGGCCACAAAAATATATTTAGTAATAACCTAGCCGTTCAGGCCGCTCCCTGAACACTTCGGGAATTGCTTTGTATATCTGTCGCCTTAGAGGCCGCTGTCTGAACAGCTCATGAATTGCTTTCTATATGTGTCGCCTTTGAGGCTGCTGGCTGGACAGCTGATGAATTGATTTGTATATAGGTACTTATTGTCCGCTGTCCGGACAGCTCATGAATTACTTTTTGTATATAGCCTTCCAAACCACTCTCAGAATAAGTCATGATATTCATGCTGTGTATAGCCTTATAGGCCAATGGTCAATCAAGTCATGATTGTTATAGTGTGTATAGCCTTATAGGCCGCTGTCTTTACAACTTTATAATTCCATGCAGTATATAGCCCTATCGGCCACTTTCTGGCATCCAGTTGCTGTAGCCCCCATCACCACACTGTGCCACGGGCCCCTGTACCGCCTTCTCATACTGCTGCCAGATCCATCCTCTGCCATGTGCGTCTTTGTCGTCTGCTCACGCTGCTGGGTTCCAGTTTTAAACCTAGGCCTGTGTATGGCTTCCGAATACTGCTGCCTCCACCGCCACCCTGCGCCATGTGCCTCTGTCGTCTGCTCACGCTGCTGACGGCTTCCGCTTTTTAACCTAGGCCTGTGTATGGCTTCCGAATACTGCTGCCTCCACCGCCACCCTGCGCCATGTGCCTCTGTCGTCTGCTCACGCTGCTGACGGCTTCCGCTTTTTAAACTAGTCCTGTGTATGTCTTCCGAATACTGCTGCCTCCACCGCCACCCTGCGCCATGTGCCACTTTTGGGTCTCCTCACACTGCTGCCAGGTCCATACTGATTTATGGCCCCCTGTACCGGCTCCTCATGAACGTGGTTCAGCGGGTTTGCATCACATAACGGCAAATCGTTGACAAATGCTGGGACGTTCAGTGTTGTGCGCATTAAGCCAGACACCAAAGGGCAGCACAGACCTGTTATTACTCGCTCAAGCATGGCTGAACAAAACCAGTCTCTACCACAAATTGGACCCAGACCTGCCCAGGGTCTCGTAACTAGATTGCACGGAGGAGTAGAGTCCGTTATCGGAATTAAATAGACAAAACGCCACACCAAAAAGAGTGGCCATTTCCAACACTTATTCCAGAAAGAGGAACAACCCGTTTCATATACGGCCCATAGACGTTTCACGTCTGCCACATTCAGTCGATTTAAGACGCAAGCTCCACTTCCTGTGGTCTCTGACCGTCGATATACCTTTAAGTGTCAGCTTTGAAGCTATATTCCCTCCGGAGCACTGACACTGGTGCCCTTCCGTCAACATGCCTTTAAGTTTCAGTTTTCAACCATATTCCCCACAGAAGCCAAACTCTTGGGTATCCCAGAAGCTGCTCAGCGGGTCAGGGCAATAAAGCTCCCGGTTCGCAGGTTGTTCCGTCTTATGGATGGAAGTACGACGGTATATGATCTTCTTCGCACCCACGGCATTACCTCATAAAATTTCTGCATTGCATCTGCAATCACAACGCTGACTTCCCGGATCGCCACTCAGCCATTGGACTCTTGATAGTCGTCTCCCCACACTGCTGCTGGGGGGGCTTTTTAACCTAGGCCTGTGTATGGCCTTCAATTGAAGCTGCTTCCGCTCCGCCACTCTGCCATTGGACTCTTGATAGTCGTCTCCCCACGCTGCTGCTGGGGGGACTTTTTAACATAGGCCTCTGTATGGCCTTTAATTGAAGCTGCTTACGCTCCGCCACTCTGCCATGGGCCTCTTGGGTATCCCAGAAGCTGCTCAGCGGGTCAGGGCAATAAAGCTCCCGGTTCGCAGGTTGTTCCGTCTTATGGATGGAAGTACGACGGTATATGATCTTCTTCGCACCCACGGCATTACTTCGTAGAATTTCTGCATTGCATCTGCAATCACAACGCTGACTTCCCGGATCGCCACTCAGCCATTGGACTCTTGATAGTCGTCTCCCCACACTGCTGCTGGGGGGACTTTTTAACCTAGGCCTGTGTATGGCCTTCAATTGAAGCTGCTTCCGCTCCGCCACTCTGCCATTGGACTCTTGATAGTCGTCTCCCCACACTGCTGCTGGGGGGACTTTTTAACCTAGGCCTGTGTATGGCCTTCAATTGAAGCTGCTTCTGCTCCGCCACTCTGCCATTGGACTCTTGATAGTCGTCTCCCCACACTGCTGCTGGGGGGACTTTTTAACATAGGCCTCTGTATGGCCTTCAATTTAAGCTGCTTACGCTTCGCCACTCTGCCATGGGCCCCTGTACCGCCTCCTCTTGCTGCTGCCAGGTCCAGAGTGTGTCATGGGTCCCTGTACGGCCTCCCATTGCTGCTGACTTCATCGCCAGACTCTGCCATGTGCCACTTTCAGGTCTCCTTACACTGTTGGTGGGTTCCATTTTGTGATAGGGTGCTGTATGGCCTTCCATTGCTGCTGCCTCCACCGCCACCCTGCGCCATGTGCCTCTGTCGTCTGCTCACGCTGCTGACGGCTTCTGCTTTTTAACCGAGGCCTGTGTTTGGCTTCCGAATACTGCTGCATCCACCGCCACCCTGCGCCATGTGCCTCTGTCGTCTGCTCACGCTTCTGCCAGGTCCATACTGATTCATGGCCCCCTGTACCGGCTCCTCATGAACGTGGTTCAGCGGGTTTGCATCACTTAACGGCAAATCGTTGACAAACGCTGGGACGTTCAGTGTTGTGCGCATTAAGCCAGACACCAAAGGGCAGCACAGACCTGTTATTACTCGCTCAAGCATGGCTGAACAAAACCAGTCTCTACCACAAATTGGACCCAGACCTGCCCAGGGTCTCGTAAGTAGATTGCACGGAGGAGTAGAGTTCGTTATTGGAATTAACTGTGAGGGACTTTTAAACCTAGGCCTGTGTATGGCCTTCAATTGAAGCTGCTTCTGCTCCGCCACTCTGCCATTGGACTCTTGATAGTCGTCTCCCCACGCTGCTGCTGGGGGGACTTTTTAACATAGGCCTCTGTATGGCCTTCAATTTTAGCTGCTTACGCTCTGCCACTCTGCCATGGGCCCCTGTACCGCCTCCTCATGCTGCTGCCAGGCCCGTAATCTGCCATGGGCCCCCGTACCGACTCCTCATACTGCTGCCAGGCCCGTAATCTGTCATGGGCCCCTGTACCGCCTCCTCATGCTGCTGCCAGGTCCAGAGTGTGTCATGGGTCCCTGTACGGCCTCCCATTGCTGCTGTCTCCATCGCCACACTCTGCCATGTGCCACTTTCAGGTCTCTTCACACTGCTGGTGGGTTCCATTTTGTCATAGGGTGCTGTATGGCCTCCCATTGCTGCTGCCTCCACCGCCTCACTGTGGTTCCACACTCTGGTTTTGGCCCCGTGACTGCCCAAATGAATGAAGTGTGCGGCGATTCTAAGATCGACGGCACTCATCTGCATGTCATACTGACTGACAGTATTATTTCTCTTCCCCAGCAGACTCCAAGGGCATTTAAATTAAAGGTACAGTGTTCTGCACTAATATAAAGGCTCTCTGAAGCCTAGAAACACCCTTTTTATAAGTTAAATTCGCAGCGAATATATTCGGCTCGAAGCGAATTTATTCGGCGAATTCGGCGAATCAGCCGAACCGAATTTTTGAATAATTCGCTCATCTCTATCGCTAATATCAGTTAGCAAACATTCCAAATGCTCTAAAGTGAGAAAATAAACCACTTCATCTGAGTTCTGTATAAAGGCCTGCAGCAAGGATTCACAAAGTTCCTGAGATGTGTGGTGAGTGTATGTGCTTCCTGAAGCCTGTGTATTATATTTCTTCTCTGGATATGTGCTGTGTTAATAACCACTTGACCTCTGGAAGATTTTACCCCTTTTATGACCAGGCCATTCTTTGCTATCCTACTTTAACTGGCAATTACGCAGACATGCGAAACTGTACCCAAATTAAATTTATATCATTTTGTTCATACAAATAGAGCTTTTGGTGGTATTTTATCACCGCTGGTTTTTTAAAAATTTTTATTATATAAATGAAAAAAAGACAGAAAACTTGTTTTTAACTTTCTATTATAAAACATATGCGATATAAATATGTAAACAAAAATCAAATTTCTTTAATTTCTTATTTGGTTTGGGTGAATGTTATAGCATCTACAAACTATGGGATATATACTGGAATATTTATCTATTTTTTATACTAGTAATGGTGGCAATCAGTGATTTATAGTGGTACTGTGATAGTGCGACAGCCAACCTGACACTAAGGGGTTTATTTACTAAATCTGATTGACTCAAAATCTTGTCCACTTCTGCATAAAAACCAATCAGCTTCCAGGTTTTATTGCTGAAGCTTAACTGAACATGCTTAGGTTAGAAGCTGATTGGCTACCATGCACAGGTGCCCAAGATTCTGAGTCAACCAGGTTTAGTAAATAAACCCCTAACTGACACTTTGTGGGAACGGACTAAATGACACTGACCTCTCCAGTGACACTAATGCAGTGATCAGTGCTAATAATATGCACTGTCACTGTACTAATGACAGTAGCTGGCAAGGAGTTAATATCTAGGGGAAATCAAGGGGTTAACGGTGTGCCTAACAAGTGTTAATGTGTGTACTATGTGCTGTTTTTCATCACAGATCAATTTGTTTTATTTCCCTGCCTTGCAGGGAAAAGAAACAAAGTGATAATTTCCTCTGTTCAATGCCCTGTGTTGTTTGTCAACACAGGGCTCTTGGCTGTGGTTCAACACAGCCAATCAGCAGATCCTGGCCATGAATCATTGGCCGGGATCTGCTGACAAACTCCTGCTGTGTCAAACCACAGGGGAGTAGGAGGGCGGGAGCTCACACACATGCCTGACACCGGGAAGCAGGCAGTGATGTACAGGTATGTCATTGTGCCTGTAGTCTCTACCTCGCACAGTATATGTGCTGTGGAGGGTTGGCAAGCATTTAATTAGATGCTCAGTTTGATGGGTAGCTGTGAGAAAATTCTTAGTTCTGACACTTTGATACTTTAGGTTCTCTGTACATTAGATACTATAAGGAGCCATTGATCACAACTCTGAAACATTACTTTTTATATTACCAAGGTTCCTATACAACTAGTAAAGGGATTGGAATTGCCTGGTATACTATATCAATGCCTGGGTGAAAAGTATAAACACTAAGCAAGTGAGCAGGCCTGCATTTTCTTGTCACAACATTGTGCTCTGCAACCTCCCTCTCAATGCCTCAATGAGTGTGAACAAGGCTGCCATAGTCATAGAAACAATGCAGTAACTGTGCCATGGCTGGAATTTTCACATATTCATCTAGAGTTATTCTGAAGCTTAGCATTCCAACTATGGGGACTCAACCAGTAGAAAGCTAGCTACACAAGATACATTCTAAAAAGAAAATGAACAAGTAGGCTGTGTCCTTGAATCAGTTTTTTTAATTGAATCAGAATTTTAATTTGCGTGCAGATTGACACCCTAAGGAAGCAGAGCCTCAACTGCAGTCTAACATGACCATTAACCCATCACAATCCAATGAGTCTTCCTATTGTCCACTAATATGTCCCACTGGATAATAATAAACTGGAGGCATGCCAAGGCTTTGATGCCAAGACTGGTTTTAGGCCCAGGATGCAGAGCTTGAACACTTCTAAGTTTTTGTGGGCTGTACAAAGATATGATTAGTGGCCAGTTACAGCATCAGTAAAGCACAGTGTTGTTCTTTGTGTAAAGCACTGCTTTTTGTAAAGTAAGACTTAATAATAAGTTCCAGTTTAAGTAAGCCTCACTGTTCTTCTTCCTTTATTGATGCACTAGATAAGAAGACAATAATCAGTAGAAAGAGGATCAATGTTCTTTTTCAGTAAAGACTAATAATTGGTATAGAACATTTGAAGATGTGTCATGTGCTGGGTAAAAAATAACAACGTAGTGCAGGAGCTGAGGTCAAACCTTGAACAGTTTTTATACAAGGGACCCAAAAACTAAAAGGACTCATCCTTTGCAATCACTAAATTTCAAGATGGCCTTTTTTAATTCACTTTAACTTTTTTATATTATACTCTCAAAAAATGGAAATTTACCGAACCAATGATACATTGTCTAAAGAAAATACATTGACGCATGCGACTGGCAGATTCCACAGCAGAAGGAGTTAATCACTGATATTTATGCCAGCACTCACATTAATCTTTCTAAAACACTTAACTGATTTCTTTTCCTTTTACTGCTGCCTAAAACACAGACCGTAAAGATCTAGGGTTTATGAGTTGTGACATAAAACTTCAGGGCAGATTCATAAAAGCGAGGGACAGAGAAAAACATACCATAGAGAGAGGGGAACATAGACGTAAAAATTCAAATAATGTTTCAAGGTTATCAAACACTGCAGGAGACATAAGAATTGACATAGTCTGGGGATTATATTCTAGCATATTGCTGTCTTTAAGGCCATGGGTAATACCAAGGCCAGAATTTGAAGAAAGGCCACACAACGTTGGATTCTGGGCAACTAACTTTCTGGTAGGGCAGAAAACTACCTCTTATTTTGTCATCCTGCCAGTTTTTTAAGCACTGTAATTCTAAAAGGCTTATATTATTTAAAATAAGTCAATTTATTTTTTATTTGGGTGGCAACAACATAGCTATGCCACATTTACACAAACATTTCAACATACAAGTGTTAGTGTTTTCTTATTTTTGTATAGAATGGGGAAGGTTCTAAAAATCTGTCATTGTTTTCTGCTATCCAGTGCTCTGTTAGAGAAATTTACCCTCATTTTTGTCCTGCTAACAATGATTTACTAGACAGGAACTTTTCAAAAGTAAAGCAGGCAGAAATAAAAAAGGATTTCCCCTGTAGAGAAAGGCTAGAATCCCTGTCAAGTATTTTTTTTTGTCTGTCTGTGTCCCTGTTGCAGATATTTCCTTCATTCCTGTCTTGTAAAACTGTTGTCAGCAGGACAGGAAGGGGCAGGACAGGAAGTGAGGGAAAATCTCATTAAAGGAGCCTGAAACGTAGAGCCTGAATAACATTAAAAACCCAACAGTTATTTTAGTTCCTCCACACTCTATTGAAAACTAGAAATAACATTTATAGTTTGATATACACTTTTAATGACAATTGCATAAGTACAAAGCCAGTTGCCACAATGGTGTCCATTTGACAATGCTATTCTATATAACCATTTGATATTATTTATAAAGTATGGCATCACCATCTCACAACCCTTTAGCACTCCAGGTAGTGTTTCACAATGTATTTTCTCTTTTAAATGCTCAGTCATGTATTAAATTATACATTATTCATGAGTGTATGTACCTTGTGTGTATAATATATATATATATATATATATATCATGCTCTAGCCAATCCCCTGAGCAGATTGTTCTTTCCCTGTTAGGGAGGGTTCCGGTCTCCCCCGGTAGAGGATGGGCTATTGCCCTAGGAGAGAGATAGCCAGAGAGACCAGAGATATTTGCTTGGGTTGAGGATCTGAAAAGATTTGCCAAAGAAGTACCTTTGCACTGTCTCTGAGTTCTGGACTGAAAGAGGGATCCTTATTTCCTTCACAGAGGATTTGCCTGAGGATGCTGGGTGACACAGCTCCTGGGAAACTGTGAATAAAGACTCCACGAGGACTAATAGTTGGGAAAGCTCCAGAAGGGAATGAGTTGCTCCAGAGTTGCTCCAGAGGGAAGTGTGTCCTCCTACTGTGATTACTGATACTTTGGGAGTGTCCAATAACCATAACCCCTGTCTTGTTAAAGGTCTTTGGCAATAAACCCTAAAAAGACATCCCCTAGACTGAGTCTAAATTGTCGGTGCGCATGGGACTATGCTTGGGTGACCAGAAGCTTCTGTATTATTCAGGAGAACCTGTCTATCTTCAGCAGCCCCTTCAGGGGTGAGCGCTATATATACAGTATATAACAAATATCAGTTTTGTGTAGTAACATCTCTCAAACAAATGTCATTGATAAATCAAACAATGTCAAACAATAGTCTTGTGCAAACAGTCTTGTTTGCACAAGACTAGTTTCACTGTCTTCTACCATGGGAAAATAGATACTATTGTGGAATACATGAGCAAAGTAAATTATTGGCTAAGAAAGTACACATTTTTTAATTATCCCCATTGTTTTAATGGAGGTCTTGTAAAACAATGTACCCAAGTTTGTTTACTTATGGTAAATTTTTTACCTTTGGCACTAATGGAACTACACTGCCATTGAGAGTTTGTGAACAAAAATATGTCCCTTCTAGAAGATGTAAGAACCTAAAATTTAAAAGGCTAAATAAAAAAGGCCAGCTGCGCAAACTGAAAGGGGGACTTATTGGGACTCTACCAAGGGGATATCACTAGAAGCCACAAGAATGAAACAATTTCCATGATCAAAGACCTATTTCCCTGAAATCTCTTGAATTGTTTGAAGTCCTGTTTGTTACAAAACTCATGGACCAGCTATACTGAAAGCTGACTTTCTAGTGTATACCCGTAGCATAAAATTCAAGTATGTATGCATATTTGTAGCACTCTGTATTGTATTGTTTTTCTGTAACTGTAAATAGCATCATACACAGCATTTTTGTTTAGTAGAAGCACGTTGATAGTACTGCTGGGAGAGTTTCCTTGGCTTTACCGCAATAATTGGACATTAAAACAATAATTAGCAAAACAATTGGGATTTTCATTTATTCCAAATTGAAAACACTGGACACTCCTGAAAGTATTATGGCTATCATAATGGCCTATGACTTTAGAATTTATAAGTGCCTGATACATAGCAAGCATCCAAGTCAGAAGTGGCTTACTTATTTTTCTTTATGATTTTTCTATGTCAGTGGCTTGGAAAATCAAAGACAGGCAAGTATTTTATCATAAATGGGCGTAATTTAAGTTCCAAATCCATTTGACTAGGGAAAACTAAATTACTATTCTTACAAAACCAAAGAAGGAAAACAGGACAAATATAAAGAGAAGTGGTATATGTTTTTGTCAGGGGAGATATGGTGTTTAAGGTCTCATAACCAAATAAAGTAAATAGCCAATATTCTACCACTTTACACAACTCTTACCTGAACAGTGTGGCAGAAAGCCACTCCATCGGCCATCAAGCTGACAAGTACGGGTAGCATTTCCAATAAGGGTTCGCTTGCCAAGGCAACTGTACTGTATTGCAGACCCCACTGTATATCGTCTTCCTAAAACCTGTGCATTGGGTGGGACTCCAGGGGATCCACAAGATATCACTAAACAGATAAGAGAGAGAACGACGTAGAGAAAAACGTGTGTTTTTTTAGTACATGTTAATATTCTGCTGAAAGGTCTATAATAGTTCCACGTCTGCCATTAACAAATATTTTACTTACATAAGCAATTAGGGAGGGCACGATCCCAAGTGCCATCTCCCTGGCAAGTAAGAACATGTGTCCCCATTAGATAGTAACCATGGCTACATTCATAGGACACAGATGTTCCAAAGCTGAATCGGTCTGGACCTCTTTGTAGCACCCGCCTAAGTCCATTCTCAACATGTCCAGGATCTGTACAGTTCAATACTAGTGGAAAGATGAGACATCACAGAGTATTGTAAATGTGCAGTTACGGAACAAAACAGATTAAAGCAAATCATAGTGGTTGTAGGTTTTGTAAACAGAACTTGAAGGGGCAGAAAGAATGGGACAGACAGGAGTAAAATATATAATAAAATATTATCCAAACATCTAAAAAAACATTTCATGTCAAAATTTCATCAGAAAGCCTGTCAGTTAAAGTTTAACTAAACATCCAAAATTCTGAGCTGCTATCAGAACAGGAATAAAGATGAAAACTTGGGTATACCTTTTCTCATGACAACTGTCTAAGAGGGTATTTCCTTCTCACTGCAAAAATATCTCATGAGTCTGTGAGTCTACAGGAGAAACTATGAAAGGAAATATTCTGTGACATAGCAAAAAAAAAAAAACCCCAAACAAAAAAAACTCCAACCCTTTTAACCTTCCTTTGCTCTATCCAAGGTAAAAAGTTATATTACTTTAGATACGTCTAAAGCCCATTATCACAAAGAAACAAAATGAAGCAAGACAAATGGTAAATATAGATAAAATCCACAGCTAGTCATTGACA
This sequence comes from Staurois parvus, assembly GCF_062004578.1. NCBI lineage: Eukaryota > Metazoa > Chordata > Amphibia > Anura > Ranidae > Staurois > Staurois parvus. The sequence goes on from NW_028317941.1 coordinate 6,245,579, forward strand.
GACAGTGAAAAATCATTGATTAATATTTACAGGTTTTACACCATACTTACTTCTGCATGTTGGCAGGGGATGATTCCATTGCCCATTTGCCTGGCACTGAGCTTGAGCTACACCCTCCAGTACATAGCCCGGGTTACATGCAAACTTTACAATGTCATTCAAGTTAAACTGAGAGCCCTGTGTAACTCCATTCCCAGGATTACCAGGATGTCCACAGGTGATGGCTGCAGAAGACAAAAAAAGTACTTAAACTAAAGCATGAAATAAACATAAAACTGGCTTTCCCTCTACATACCACTCTTTTGCTACCACTAACAGCAGTTGACATTCCATAGTCTACATCATCATCAAGGTACAACTATGTGTTATAATGCTTAGAACTTGCATTTTGGACATGATTTTTGCAGCCTTGCCAACTCTACACCACAGGAAAGCCTAATACTGCTGCTAATGCACGTTACTAAATATAAGGTTCTAATACAGTAATATCTTGGACAACTTCCACAAATCAGATGTAAAATTACTCTCACATGTACACTGCTCTTTTATAATTAAAAATGTGTTCTTTCCACTAATCAGATAGACTACTATCATTTATTTCACAATGACATTTACAGCATTTAGTATTTGCAGCTGGGAGTCTATTATGTGCTGTAGTACACTTCACCAGATGTAGAAATGTAGTTTTTAGCCCCTAATGAGTAAGTCCCTTTCCCCTGCTTTTACCCATGTTACACTTACGAACACAGATGGGGGACCTCTCTGACCAGCGATGGTCCTGCTGACATATTCTTACAGACTTTCCAATTAGTCTGAAGCCTGCATTACATTGGTATACCACGCTGTCTCGATAATTATAGTTCTGTCCGTTAATCAAGCCATTAACAATAGGTTCTGGGTTCCCGCAATGACCAGCTATGGGATTAGAAATACTTGTTAGATGTAAACAGTAATATCACCCACCTATGCAAATACATTAAAAATGCACTAACAATCTTGCACATTTTACTTTATATCAGCTTATTAAATATGCAGTATTTCCCAACTCAAATAAAATTGCTTAACCTTGTGATCCTGTGCCACACAAAGAAACCAATGTAATAAGGTTGGGCTTATTCAAAGTGGAAAAATCACACCAGGAGGTGAAAGGGAATCTGCCAATATAGACACCTTTCAAGATGACAAGTGTTTGAGTGTATTTCCTAAATGAAAAGATTTCAGCTCAATCCTGTTGTGTTTTTAGGACAGGAAGTGAAGGCAAATCTCCCCAATGGGACATAGACATAATTAAAAAACCTGGAAGAGGTTCTAATTATTTTGCACTCTAGACAAAAATAAGTTTAAAAAACATGTTTTAGTAGAGATTCATCTTAATAATTGAATCCATCATGCAGTGATGCATTGTAGATGCTCGTGCCCATGTATTGCATTAGCAGTTCTGTATAGTGAGAATATTTAGATAATACCTGATTGGTTCCTATTGCTTTGGTTACAGAATACTATTACTAGCAGAAAAAAAAATTTACTATTCATTCTTGATTGTTACAAGGTTGGGTGCGCTAATGGGAACATGGTCTGCCCCCCAAAAAATTATCTGGGCAGGTTATATAGTGCTGTGGATGATCATGCAGGGGGAGATTTACTAAAACTGGAGAGTGCAAAATCTGGTGCAATTCTGGTTTATAGTAAGCACATGAATCAACTGTGTATGTAGCTGTTTGTTTGAAATTTAGTCTCAAAAATAATAAGCAAGCCCATGTCGGTTAAAGAAAGGATCTTTTCGAACGCTGAAAATTTCAGAATATACCCTATATTGCCAAAAGTATTGGGATGCCTGCCTTTACACGCACATGAACTTTAGTGGCATCCCAGTCTTAGTTCATAAGGGTCAATACTGAGTTGGTCCGCCCTTTGCAGTTATAACAGCTTCAACTCCTCAGGGAAGGCTGTCCACAAGGTTTAGGAGTGTGTCTATGGGGAAGTTTGACCATTCTTCAAGAAGCACATTTGTGAGGTCAGGCACTGATGTCGGACGAGAAGGCCTGGCTAGCAGTCTCCGCTCTAAATTATCCCAAAGGTGTTCTATCAGGTTGAGGTCAGAGCTCAGTCAATTTCCTCCACCCTAAACTTGCTCCTCCATATCTTTATGGACCTTGCTTTGTGCACTGGTGCGCAGTCATGTTGGAACAGGAAGGGGCCATCCCCAAACCCTTCCTACAAAGTTGGGAGCATGAAATTGTCCAAAATGTCTTAGTATGCTGACGGCTTAAGAGTTCCCTTCACTGGAACTAGGGGCCAAGCCTGACCCCTGAAAAATAACCCCACACCATAATCCCCCCTCTACCAAACTTTACACTTGGCACAGTGCAGTCAAGCAAGTACCGTTCTCCTGGCAACCGCCAAACCCAGACACGTCCATCTGATTGCCAGACAGAGAAGCGTGATTCGTCACTCCAGAGAACACGTCTCCACTGCTCTAGAGTCCAGTGGTAGCGTCCATTACACCACTGCATCTGACGCTTTGTATTGCACTTGGTGATGTAAGGCTTGGATGCAGCTGCTCAGCCATGGAAACCCATTCCATGAAGCTCACTATGCACTGCTGTTATGCTAATCTGAAGGCCACACGAAGTTTGGAGGTCTTTAGCTATTGATTCTGCAGACAGTTGGCGACTTCTGTGCATTGTGCGCTTCAGCATGTGCTGACCCTGCTCTGTGGTTTTCTGTGGCCTACCACTTTGTGGCTGAGTTGATGTTGTTCCCAGTTGCTTCCACTTTATAATACCACTAACAGTTGACCGTTGCTATTTAGTAGCAAGTAAATTTCTTTATTGCACAGCTGGCAGCCTATTACAGTACCACGCTTGAATTCACTGAGCTCCTGAGAGCGACCAATTCTTTCACAAACATTTGTAGAAGCAGTCTGCATGCCTAGGTGCTTGATTGTATACACCTGTAGCAATAGAGGTGATTGGAACACCTGAATCCAATGATTTGGAGGGGTGTTCCAATGCTTTTGGCAATATAGTGTATATAAGTATTTTAATAGTTTATTTTTTATCAATGTACAAAATGGAAAGGGAGCAAACAGAAGAAAAATCTAAATCAAATCAAAATTTGGTATGACTACCTTTTGGCTTCAAACCAACATCAATTATTCTAGGTACACACATTGCTTTTGCACACAGTTTTTGAAGGAATTCGGCAGGTAGGTTGTTCCAAACATCTTACCATACTTCAGAAACAAGGCTAAGTGACTCAACTATGCACAGAAACATAGGAACTGGGGCGCAGAAAAATGGCAGCAGGTTCTCTGGACTGATGTGTCAAAATGTGAAATATTTGGCTCTAACAGGAGGCAGTTTGTTCACAAAAGGGCTGGAGAGGTGTACAATAATGAATGTCTGCAGGCAAAAATAAAGCATGGTGGAGGTTCTTTGCAAGTTTGAGACTGCATTTCTGCAAATGGAGCTGGAGATTCGGTCAGGATAAATGGTGTTGTCATTGTTGAGAAATACAGGCAGACACTTAACCATCATGCCATACCATTAGGGAGGCATGTGGCTGGCCCCAAATATATTCTGCAGCAGGACAACATTTCCAAACAAGCAGCCAGTATCATTAAGAACTATCTTCAGCATAAAGAAAAACAAGGAATCCTAGAAGTGATGGATTGGCTCCCAAAGAGCCCTAAGGGTACAGACAGCAAACATAGCTAGTGTTTTTCTGCATGTCAGTTAGCAAAATTGTCATCTTTAGATCATAAAAGTCATCAGAATTATCTTAATCATCAGATCCATACAGTGAATGAATGTAATTGGTTATCCATATCTATGATTCTGTTCATCACCCTGATTATGCATATGGCCTGAATGGGTACACATTTGCTAGTAGATAGACAGTATATATGCAGGAAACGCTTCCAGTAAATTATGTGTGTTTGAGATAACAACAGTTTGAATATCACTGAATCGCAATCACATAAATGATAAAATAAAAGCCAATGCTATGCTCAGAATAGACTTACCCAGACATTTGACTTCCTGCCCACTCCACAATCCATTTGCCATACATTCTCGCACGCGGGACCCAACAAGAGTATAGCCACTGTTGCAGGCAAAGATGGCAGTTGCTCCATATTGGGTCAACATGCCAATTTTATTTCCATTAGCTGGAGTCGGCAAATCCCCACAGGATATAACTGAAATACAATGAAGAATAATTGCTAGAGTTAGTTATGTTTCAATTTACACACCTAAAATAAGAAAACACCCCACACTGGTAGTTGTCAAGCTCTAATTGGGCTATTTAAAAATATATCAGGAAGAATGTGTTGATATTGGCAATGGCAACGAAACAGATTTTACTGGAAAAGTTACTGACTAAATGTAATGGATTTTTAAGGGCAGCAAATACACATTTTCCACATCACGCTTCATCATTTCTTTAATTTTTGTGTAATGATGTGTACTAAAGCCTTACGCTCACCACACACTTTCAGACCTTGCCTTGATGTGACCTGTTAGATCCACATGATAATTTAGCAGCAACTGTAGTGAAAAGGCCTACCTGACTGAATTAAAAATAAATGGATTGTCTGGGTAGACTCCTATGCTGCATAGTTGTTGAAAATCTATATAAGATTCTACACAAGATAGTATTGTGTGGCCAGCTTCAGAAAATGTCTTTATGCTTTCATGTCTTGTGTTGTATGTAAACCACAGGATATACTGCAGTAAAATACATACAAATAATGCTAGAATATATTTCTTTTTCAATTCAGAAATTTCCCATTGATTCATATGTCTCGTGTCATATAATAATAGAGCAATAAAATACAGATCTTATGTCTATAATCGTAATAAAGAAACTAATACATTCTATAAAATGTATTCAAATCCCATATAAACTATTACGATAACAATATATAACAGTGAGAATTGCTCACTAGTTTATTAATTTCAAAAAAGAAAAAAGAAAAAATGGATTTAGCTCAATACCTCTACCCATATCACTTTTTCAACCATTGTATAAAAGTAGGAAAAATATCGACATATATCATTAACATACAAAATAATTATTTTATTAATTAAAATTACAAAGAAACACATTCAAAACAAAACAAACCCCACTAAAAACCCTTAAACATAGTCCGGGGCCTATAGGATTCATATATCATATTTTAAATTCAAAAAAAGTTTATCATAACTTTCTACTGAGAGCTCTCAGGAAAACAGGGAAAGTAATAGATAGATATAGGTAGACATTAGAAAGGTGGCCACAACGAATATAAATTTTCCAGCATGCTGGATAGTTATTTCAAAGTTCACCATAAACAGTATCTGGTTATCAAAGATATGTACACAGACTTTTGTGTACATATTTTCCTCAACAAATACACTCCAGTTGACCAACAGGTCTGATTAAATCTGCCCTTTTAAGGGGCTGTTCAATTGTATTTGCATCCTAGATTCCATACATAGACAAAGTTGAATATGGTGGCTTTAATCAGGCACATAGATCTGAAAACAACACAATGTGGTCCAGAGGAGGCGACAATGTTGGAAGTAAAAACAGACTCATAGGGGCATATGCTGGCCAAGGTTTACTCCATGTGATTGTTGGCCTCCCTCTCTCTAGCAATTTGTGTTGTTCAAAGGGTATCCATATTGACTTTCTAGCTTGATACCTCAGCATTCGGAATATATATATGTACTATTTAGCCCAATTGTTGAACAGGGGCATATAAAAAGTCAGCCATATCCAGCTAAAGCGAACATAATGTTCCAAAATGTTGCTAGTTTATTAGTTTATTTTTATCAAGCTCAACATAACTCAGTTACTTTTTTCATGACCATTACTAATAATATTTCATCAGTAAACCGTAACATTATTATTTGATAGTGTATACTGTAAGGTGACATACAGTTATGTTCAAAATAATAGCAGTGTGTTGAAAAAAGTGAATAAAGCTCAAAATCCTTCTAATATCTTTTATTTCCATACACACAAATGCATTGGGAACACTACACATTCTATTCCAAATCAAAACATGAAGAAAAATATATCAAATTTGTGTTGTTCCTCTAAAAAAATTGAAGAAAAGTGAATATTAGACTGTTCAAAAAAATAGCAGTGTTTGTATTCTTCTTTACAAACTCAAACATTCACTATATAAACTGAAAAATGTTTGAAGATTTTGCTTTCCTTTGAATCATTTAATTAATATTTAGTTGTATAAGCGCTGTTTCTGAGAACTGCTGTACATCTGTGTTGCATGGAGTCAACCAACTTCTGGCACCTGTGAACAGGTATTCCAGCCCAGGATGATTGGACTACATTCCACAGTTCTTCTCTATTTCTTGGATTTGCCTCAGAAACTGCATTTTTGATGTCACTCCACAAGTTTTGTATTGGATTAAGATCCAGGGATTGGGCTGGCCACTCCATAACGTCAATCTTGTTGGTCGGGAACCAAGATGTTGCACGTTTAAAGGTGTGTTTGGGGGTCGTTGTTTTGTTTGAACACCCATTTCAAGGGCATTTCCTCTTCAGCATAAGGCAGCATGACCTCTTCAAGTATTCTGATGTATTCAAACTGATCCATGGTCCCTGGTATGCGATAAATAGGCCCAACACTGTAGTATGAGAAACATCCCCATCTCATGATGCTTGCGCAACCATGCTTCACTGTCTTCACAGTGTACTGTGACTTGAATTCAGTGTTTGGGGGTCATCTGACAAACTGTCTCCGGCCACTAGACCCAAAAAGAACAATCTTACTTTCATCAGTCCACAAAATGTTGCGCCATTTCTCTTTAGGCCAGTCAATGTGCTCTTTGGCAAATTGTAACCTCTTCAGCACATGTCTTTTATTCAGCAGTGGGACTTTGCGGGGGCTTCTTGCAGATAGCTTGGCTTCACATAGGCGTCTTCTAATTGTAACAGTATTCACAGGTAACTTTAGACCTTCTTTGATCTTTCTGGAGCTGATTGTTGGCTGAGTCCTTGCCATTTTGGCTATTCTTCTATCCATTCGAATGGTAGTTTTTCACTTTCTTCCATGTCTTTCAGGTTTTGGTTGCCATTTTAAAGCATTTGCGATCATTTTAGCTGAGCAGCCTATCATTTTCTTCTTTATATGGTTTCCCCTCTCCAATCAACTTTTTAATCAAGGTATGCTGTTCTTCTGAACAATGTCTGGAACGACCAATTTTCCTCAGCATTTCAGACAGAAATGCACTGTAACCAGCATGTACAACATTTTCTGACTTCCTTCCTTAAATAAAGGCAATAATTGCCACCTGTTTTTCAAAGAATGAATGACCTCACTAATAGAACTCCACACTGCTATTATTTTGAACATGCCCCTTTCAGTTAGTGATTCAATTGCACAGAATCAGCAGCATGCATGTCATGACTGTTGGGTCTGTTGGATTTCTATTACTCTACTACACCTGCTAGTAAATTATTTGCCATGTAGAAATATCATTTCTACCAAAAACAGTAATTGATAAGGTTAGTGATGTCTGACTGCTATTATTTTGAACACAACTGTACTAGTAATGGCCATTATTTAGTACAGAAAACAGCAATGTGCAAAGATCAGGTAGCCCATTGCAGCCAATCCCAGTTCCATTTTTATTGCTCTAATCCGCTGAAATCTAGTAGCTATTGTTCCTCTATGTCAGAGATTGTACGTGGATTACATAAATCCCAACTATTGTTAAAACGGGTATACATACTTTTTTGTCCACACACCAATATAAATTATTTATCACTGGTCTTGCAGTATTATAAGCACCCTGTATTAATGTACAGTATGTGGAACCTACAAAAAATTTGCCTAAAGGCACACAGGCAGTACATTTTCCCCAATGCATATTGACATCCAAGAACATTGGTGGCAACTAGTGGCAATGCGAAATCCAAACCCTTGTATGTGGCAAAAAACTACCTAACAATCAAAGTCCAATGGGCATCATACAAGGGATATCACAGAAACTCACTGTTGCAGGTTGGTAAGTTCTCCCCCACACTCCATGTTCCATTGGTTTGGCAGCGAATAATACGTGTTCCCATGTAGTAATATCCAGGGTCACAGATTAGCATAAGTTCAGCTCCATAGTGGTATTGTGTTTTATGAATGAGACGCCACCGACCATGTTCTGTGCTGAAACTGTTGATTTCTGGACACGTGACAGCTGGAAAATTGCAATAAAAAAGTCTAAAAACAACAGAAATCAGTCTCCTATAGTCACACTGAATACAAGGTATTTTATCTCTTACCTGCACACTGTGGAGGATTGTTGCCATTGCTCCAGTGTCCAGATGGCAGACACTCTGCAGTGGTATCTTCGGGATTTAGGAGGTGGTGCCCCTCACTGCACTCATACACTGCTTTGGTCCCCACTGTGTACTCCTTTCCAAACACTGCACCATTCTTGGGAGTAGCAGGAACACCGCAGAACATTGCTGAAGAGAAAAGAGTAGAGAACTTTGCTAATAGTGCTGACTTGATTACTTATCACATTACTATTATGGATAAAGATAAAATATAACAGAGCTGCACACAGTTATTGACAAGTGAGAAATTTAAGACAAGTATAAACAGATTTATAGCTTAATATCTCTTAGAAATGCACAGTAAACACTAAAACTGCTGAAACTTGAAAGGTATGAAGGCAACAGTTTATAGAAAGGGAGGGGCAGGAAGTGGAGAAGAGGAGGCAAGCACTAGCGAGGGGAAAAGGGAGGTTAGACTAGATTGGCCAACTGTGATCTCTATTGGTAATTTTTAAAATCCATGATATCTGATCGCTTTTTAAAATGTATTATATGCATGTGAAAGTGCTACTAATAATATAAACAACAATATATGTTTAATGTCAACATACTAGCACACGTATTACGACATATGCCATTTATAAACTTTGCTGTGCAGTATATTACTGTATGCAAGTTTTCACTAGAGGAAAACAATTTAAAAAAAAACAGTCTGTAATTGTCTTATATAGAACTACCAAACATGGAGTTTTATGTTACAATGTCACCTCCACAAGCCTGTCATCATTTTAAATGTGTTCTGCTAATATACAATAACATGTACTTACCTATCCATGAGTGGGAAGTATTGATAAATTCTCAAAAAAATTTATTTTGGATAAATTCAAACCAGGCCTATACATAGGGCTCCTAACTGTTCCACTGAGAACAAAGAGATCCTAGTTTTTCATTAATATACAGTACATGGTGTACTCCCCAAAAGACATACATACAGAGTCCAATTCGCCGTTGGCCTTCAGAAATTACCCATAGCATTCTGATATTTTCTATGGAAGATTGAGAGCTTTCAACTGCCAATTGGAGAAGCTTTTTGCCTCTAGAGCAGTGTGGTCAACTTGCTAACTATTAATTGCCTCAAGTGCATCCCTGACCTGTTAAAAGGGATGCACAATAAAATTTGTACTTTAGGCATGCTGCAGTAACATATGTAAAAATGTGCACCTATTACACTGTGTGTTTCTTGGTACGTTTCAGTGCCATTTAGTTTTCCATTGTGGTGAAGTGCCTGTTACCACAATGCATGACATGCATTAGCACATTACAATGTCATTAATTGTGAATGCCAATGCAACACAGCTTCAACACACATGCATTGCAGTGCACCACAATGAACGGTAATGCATTAACATGTGTTGGGGTGCGCTGCAATGCTAAAAATGTGGAATATACTTTTTTTAGGATGTTCTGTTGTGTAGCCAGTCCATTTGTTTGAATGCACAATAACATGCAAGAAAACATTCATTAATGCAACAGACTGCAACCCACTAGCCCGGAAAAGTCTCAGCCTGAGACCCATAGGGGTTTATTTACTAAAGCTGGAGAGTCCAAAATCAGACTCCCTTCTGCATAGAAACCAATCAGCTTCTAACCTCAGCTTGTTCAATGAAGCTTTGGCAATGAAACCTGGAAGCTGATTGGTTTCTATGCAGAAGGGAGTCTGATTTTGGACTCTCCAGCTTTAGTAAATAAACCCCATAGAGTCAAATGATTGCCTGATAGTCCATGTGATTAGGGTTATACATAGAGCAGCTGTTGATGTTCGGATGCAGCCTTTGCATCTGTAAGCTGCTGCTTTATGACCCCAGGTGCCTGATGCTACTGGCTGTGCTAGCACTCCAGGTAGCTGGCCCAGCCTAAAACACAGCAGGCCACACATAGAATGCTGGCGGACTGCATGTGCCCTGCAGGCTTCGGGTTGGGCACCAGGGTTCTAGAAGATGTCAATGAGCCAACTCTACCAAATCAAAATGGCTGAGAGGTGTGCAGTAGGAGGGCTGAAGTGTGATTATACTTCAATGCAAGTTTTTTTACTATGTCAATATATCTAGATGACCATGCTTTACAATCCAAAAACAATTCATTATTAACTAGAACAAAATCACAATCTGAGACATATTAAACATGATATTGATCTTAAGCTCATTCTCCTTAGGAGATGTATTATGTCCCATTCACCTGCTGTACATTTGGATAGACACTGGTTATGACTGTAATTTTATCAGGATTATTAGGATTCATGGAATATGAATAGATTTTGAGAGCTGGATTGTGAGCAAAGGGTATTTTCAGGTCAAGCAGAGCCTGACTATTTTATGACTTATTTATGATGGTTATTAGCAGGTGCTGGATTAAGAAGCAGTCTGGTTTTACAACATCCATATAACAGAACATGCAAAAAGGAAATAAAGGCTGCAAAAATTGAAAACGAACAACATATTGCAAAAGATAGCAGGACCAACCCCCCAAAAATTCTTCAAATATATTAATAGTAAAAAGGTCTGGTCCGAGCATGTAGGCCCTTTACAAAATAATCTAGAGTGGGTGACTGGGGACAAAGAGAAGACAAATTTATTAAATACCTTCTTCAGCTCTGTGTATACAAAGGAGCATGGGGGAGCTCTTGTCCATAATGGGCATGGTATTGATACAGCTCCAGATGATCCACATTGGCTCACAATTGATATGATCCAAAAATATTTACACAGAATAAAGGTGAATAAAGTTCCTGGACCAGATGGCATACACCCATGGGTCCGTAAAGAATTGAGCTCTGTCATTTCAAAGCCATTGTTTCTAATTTTTAGGGACTCTTTAATGACTGGCAGAGCACCACTGGATTGGCGTAAGGCCAATGTGGTGGCAATATTAAAAAAGGGGTCAAAATCTTTACCAAGTAATTATAGACCTGTTAGTTTAACTTCTATAGTTGGAGTGTTTAATAAAAGACCACATAGATGAGTTCTTGCTGGAAATAAATATTTTAATCAACAGACAGCATATTTTCATGAAAGACAGAAGTTGTCGAACAAATCTAATTTCTTTTTATGAGGAGGTAAGCAAAACCTTGGACAGAGGGGTGGCGGTGGACGTGGTATGCTTGGATTTTGCAAAATCGTTTGACACAGTTCCCCATACATGGCTTATGTGTAAGGTAAAGTCTACAGGCTTCGAAAAATCTGTATGTAAATGGATAGAAAACTGTCTAAAAGATCGTATTCAGAGAGTAGTGGTTAATGATTCATACTCTGAATGGTCTAGGGTTGTCAGTGGTGTACCCCAAGGTTCAGTGTTGGGACCCTTACTTTTTAATATATTTATAAATGATATAGGATCTGGGATTAAAGATCCCATTTCAGTCTTTGCAGATGACACTAAACTGTGCAGTGGAATAACGTCCTTACAGGATGTATTCAATTTACAAGCCAACCTCAATCCACTGTTTAATTGGGCAACTATGTGCCAAATGAGGTTTAATAATGATAAATATATGGTTATGCACTTGGGGGCTAAGAATATGCATGCATCTGGGGGAATCAATGGTGGAGAAGAATCTGGAGTTCTGGTAGATTACAAGCTTAATAATGGCATGCAATGCCAAGCTGTGGTTTCTAAACCAAACAAAATCCTCTCTTGTATTAAAAGACTCCAGAGAGAGAGAGATATCATTCTACCCCTGTACAAATCATTAGTAAGTCCCCTGTACAAATCTGGAATATGCAGTTCAATTTTGGGCACCAGTTCACAAAAAGAACATTGGGAAACTAGAGAAAGTACAGAGACGGGAACCAAACTGAATAGAAGCATGGAGGAGCTCAGCTATGAGGAAAGATTAGAGGAACTGAATTTGTTCTCTCTTGAGAAGAGGAGATTAAGGGGGGATATGATCAACATGTACAAATATATCAGTGGTTCATATAGTGAACTCGGTGTAGAATTATTCACCCTGAGGTCATCACAGTGTACAAGGGGGCACTCTTTGCGTCTGGAGGAAAATAAATTTAACCTTCAAACACTGAAAGGTTTCTTTACAGTAAGAGCTGTGAAAATGTGGAATAGACTCCCTCAAGAGTTGGTTCTGGCCAGCTCAGTGGAGTGCTTTAAAAAAGGCCTGGATTCTTTCTTGGATACGCAGAATATAACTGGATACTAACATTTATAGACAAGGTTGAACCAGGAAATATCCAACTGCCTCTCAGAGGATCAGGAAGGAATGTTTTCCCCTGCAGGAGCAAATTGGATCATGATTTGCTGTTTTTTTTGTCTTCCTCTGGATCAACTGTGGGTGTAGGATTATAACTTTTTTTTTTAATGGTTGAACTGGATGGACTTTTGTCTTTTTTCAGCCAGACTAACTATGTAAACTATGTAAATTATCCAGTTACAAAACCCCCAAACCAGAGAATGTTTTAATGACTATATTATGATAGGGCCTTATTAAAAATCCCTGTTCTGGCGGTTTACAACCACTGATTATAGTCAAAATACATAAGAGCCTAAGGAGTGCTCTGCTAGAGATCTTGAAATGACAATTTTACGTTGGACTTAACGAGAAGTTGTTTTAGGATTATAGACTCTGTGGTTACTCAAGATGGTTGTTTTAGTACTGAGGTTATATGGGATGTGTTGGCTCTCTGCATGGCCCTACAGATAAATGATTTATATATGGGGGCTTTTTTTTTTTTATTAAACCACCAATTTTATCAGTTCAGCACAGGATTTTTTTTCAACACTACCAAGTCCTGATGGATCCCTTTGACATGTTGGTTTTTTATGATATACAGTGGGGCAAAAAAGTATTTAGTCAGCCACCAATTGTGCAAGTTCTCCCACTTAAAAAGATGAGAGAGACCTGTAAATGGCATCATAGATAGACCTCAACTATGAGAGACAAAATGAGAAACAAAATCCAGACAATCACATTGGCTGATTTGGAAAGAATTTATTTGCAAATTATGGTGGAAAATAAGTATTTGGTCAATATCAAAAGATCATCTCAATACTTTGTTATATATCCTTTGTTGGCAATGACAGAGGTCAAACGTTTCCTGTAAGACTTCACAAGGTTGGCACACACTGTTGCTGGTATGTTGGCCCATTCCTCCATGCAGATCTCCTCTAGAGCAGTGATGTTTTGGGGCTGTCGCTGGGCAACACGGACTTTAAACTCCCTCCAAAGGTTTTCTATGGGGTTGAGATCTGGAGACTGGCTAGGCCACTCCAGGACCTTGGAGTGCTTCTTATGAAGCCACTCCTTTGTTGCCCGGGCGCTATGTTTGGGATCATTGTCATGTTGGAAGACCCAGCCACGTTTCATCTTCAATGCCCTTGCTGATGGAAGGAGGTTTGCACTCAAAATCTCATGATACATGGCCCCATTCATTCTGTCCTGTACATGGATCAATCGTCCTGGTCCCTTTGTGGAGAAACAGCCCCAAAGCATGATGTTGCCACCCCCATGCTTCACAGTAGGTATGGTGTTCTTTGGATGCAACTCAGCATTCTCTCTCCTCCAAATATGACGAGTTGTGTTTCTACCAAACAGTTCTATTTTGGTTTCATCTGACCATATGACATTCTCCCAATCCTCTTCTGGATCATCCAAATGCTCTCTAGCAAACTTCAGACGAGCCCGGACATGTACTGGCTTAAGCAGGGGGACACGTCTGGCACTGCAGGATCTGAGTCCCTGGCGGCGTAGTGTGTTACTGATGGTAGCCTTTGTTCAGACGGGCCCGGACATGTACTGGCTTAAGCAGGGGGACACGTCTGGCACTGCAGGATCTGAGTCCCTGGTGGCGTAGTGTGTTACTGATGGTAGCCTTTGTTACGTTGGTCCCAGCTCTCTGCAGGTCATTCACTAGGTCCCCCCGTGTGGTCCTGGGATTTTTGCTCACCGTTCTTGTGATCATTTTGACCCCACGGGGTGAGATCTTGCATGGAGCCCCAGATCGAGGGGGATTATCAGTGGTCTTGTATGTCTTCCATTTCCTAATTATTGCTCCCACAGTTGATTTGTTCACACCAAGCTGCTTGCCTATTGCAGATTCAGTCTTCCCAACCTGGTGCAGGTCTACAATTTTGTTTCTGGAGTTATTCAACAGCTTTTTGATCTTCACCATGGTGGAGTTTGGAGTGTGACTGTTTGAGGTTGTGGACAGGTGTCTTTTATACTGATAACAAGTTCAAGCAGGTGCCATTGATACAGGTAATGAGTGCAGGACAGAGGAGCCTCTTAAAGAAGAAGGTACAGGTCTGTGAGAGCCAGAAATCTTGCTTGTTTGTAGGTGACCAAATACTTATTTTCCACCATAATTTGCAAATAAATTCTTTCCAAATCAGCCAATGCGATTGTCTGGATTTTTTTTCTCATTTTTTCTCTCATAGTTGAGGTCTACCTATGATGCCAATTACAGGCCTCTCTCATCTTTTTAAGTGGGAGAACTTGCACAATTGGTGGCTGACTAAATACTTTTTTGCCCCATTATAAGAGTATGAATAAATTAAATCTGGACTCCATACTTTCTGCTTTTGGCCAAAATACATGAAACTAAATACTGCATTTCATAAATAAACATGAGCAATATGTCTCAGTATTCAGATTTCTGCATACAAGTGTAACTTGTTCTTTTTTATGTGCAGTGCCAGCTTATCAATGGATAAATAGAATTTCATCCAAAATTTTCATCTGTAAAGATTGAGATTGGCTTGTGAAGTGATTCCATAAAAGTGGCATATGGACACTTATAATTAAATGCCTTGGGAGGCAGTTTCTGCTCATCAATATCTATAATCTATCATGTTGAATTACGGTCAAAAAGAGTGCACTGATTTATATTACAGATGTTAGGAGTAGTGCCAATAATGAACATTTAAACAAGATCTTTGTAGAATATTCGGCCAGATGATGACTAATGTGGAATAATCTACTACAGTAGAAAAGGACTATTGTGGAATATCAGGTCAGATGAGGACTACTGTGGAATAGCAGGCTAGAAAAGGATTATAGTGGGAAAAACAGGCCTAAAGTGGACGTATGTGAATTATCAGGCCAGAAAAGGATTTATGTGAAATAAGAGGCCAAAAGAGGACTACTGTGGAATATCAGATCAGACAAGGCCTAATGTGGAATATCAGGCCAGAAGAGGACAAATGTGGAATATCAGATTGGAAGAGAAATCATGTGGAATATCAGGAAAAAGAAGACAAATGTGAAATATCAAACCAGAAGAGAAACTAGGTGAAATATCAGGTAAAAAAAAAGGACCTATGTGAAATATCAGTCCAGAAAATAATTCACATGGAATATCAGACTCAAGAAGTCCAAGAAGGGAACCTATGTGGATAATAAGGCCAGAATAAGATTAATAAGGAACAACAGTCTAAAAAAGTATCTATGTAGAATGTTAGCATACTAAAATAAGAGGAACAATCTAGAATATTAAGCCAGTCAAGGACATAGCTAGAATATTAGGCAATAAGAGGACCTTTTGGAATACCAGGGCAGGAGAAGACATACAAAAAAATATCAGACCAGAAGGTAGACAATGTGGAATATCAGGCCATATTGGGACCTAGGTCTAAAATCAGACCAGAAGAAGACCTATGTGTAATATCTGACCAGAAGAAGCATTATGTGGAGGATCAGACCAGAAGAGGACCAATGTCAAATAATAAGCGTAAAGAAGACCTATGTGGAATATTAGACAGTAAAGGACCTAGCTGGAATATCAGAGCAGAATAGGACTAATGTGATATAAAGTGCCAGAAGTGGACGTATAAAGAAATATCAGGCCAGAAGATGACCTTTTTCAAATATCAGTATGGAAAAGGACTATGTGGAATGTCAGGTCAGAAGAGGATTTATGTGAAATAAGAGGCCAAAGTAGAAGACCTACTGGGAATATCAGACCAGAGGAGGACTAATGTGGAATGTAAGGCTACTAAAGGGCCTATTTGGAATATCAGACCAGAAGAAGAGATACGTGAAATATCAGGCTAGAAAAGGATTATTAGGCAATAAAAGACCAGAAGGGAACTGAAGCTAAAAGAGGGCTGATGTGGACATCCACCTAAAAAGAAAAAATTCATAACATCGGGCAAAAAGAGGATCAATGTGGAATATCTGGCCAGACGACGACTAATGTGGAAGGGTGAACTGTGTGGCACATCAAACCAGAAGAAAGCTTATGTGTAGTTTTGAGCTAGAAATGGACCCAATTGGAAAAGCAGGGCCAAAAAGGACCTATGTTGAATATTAGGCTGAAAGAGGACATTTGTGAAATATCAGCCCACATAAAGATGTACCGGTACATGAAATATTAGGCCACAAGAGGACTAATGTAAAATATCCACCTAAATGAGGAACAGTGTGGAATATCAGGCTACTAGAAGATCAATATGGAACACCAGGATTTAAAAGGCCTCATGTAGAACATCTGGCTAAAACAGGATCTATGTGCTATATCAGGCTACAAAAGTAACACTGTAAAATATCATAATAAACAGAACCAGTGTAGAACTATAGGCAGAAAAACATCAAGCTAAAAGATGATTGATGTGGGATACCAGTGTAAAACATGACCAATTTGGATTAGCAGGCTAAGAGAGGATGTAGAACATCTGGGTAAAACAGGGTCAATGTGGAATATCTGGCTACAAGAGGACCAGTGTGGATTACCAGGGTCAAACAGGACCAGTGTGAAACAGATCAATGTGAAAAGCTAGGATAAATGAGGACTTATGTGGAACAGGTAAAGAGTAGGCAAAAATATTGCTAGGATGATATTGCTTCTAATTACTTATAGCTGACCATGTGGCATGGCGCAATGTAAATGTGTACAAGAAATATAGCATATATTGAAATTTCTATCAAAACAACTGGCAATCTTTCTTTCACTTAGGTATAAACACAATGTAGCCACTTACATTTAGGTTTAAATTGAAATGCCTGTTTGATTTCTCAGTAAATTAACTACGTAACAAAAGGTGAATTAAGTGCACATATAACACAGAGAGGCCAATGCTCAATTATTCTTTCAAAGTTTGGCAGCTCCTCCAGGCCAGGTCCGGTAACGAGAAGTCAGGCAGCTCTCAGTGGCAGTTAATTTAGTGGTTGGACAGGATAAGGGGACACCTCATGCCTCCAGTTGAAATGATAATTATGACAGTGTCAGGCTGGCTGGAAAGAAAGCTGAGGGAGATCTCAAAGTCTAGACTGCAGAGTGTGCAGAATTCCAATGCAAAAAGGTAGAAAAGTGATAGCAAGAGCAAGAAGTGTAGAGCAGACACCTTGAAAAAAAAAAAATCAAGAGGGAGAGACGAGCTCCTGCTATGGCATTGACAATATTTTGCTAACAAAGAATATTTTTCATATATGATATTCTGATAAATTACTAACATATATCAGATTTGAAAAAAAGCATGACTTCCACGAACTGACATATGTACAGGGAAATGGCTTAGGTATGTATAGGTATATACTATCTAAATATCTATCTATCTATCTATCTATCTATTTATCTATATCTATCTGTATATATATATATATATATATATATATATATATATATATATATATATATACACACACACATACTGTTTGTGCACCAACACACAAATGCCCACAGTAATCTTCCCCAGTCACTCCACACTTTACTGCAAATCTCTTTGAAACACCAAGCTTTTGTAAGAACCTCAATTCTGAGCCTCCATTCCATAAATATTGCGGAAGATACTGGTGGTCATAATAATCCGGGAATTTCTAAGCATCGTGTTGTAAATCCCCCATAGCATGGAAGTGTTAGCCCAAACACATGGAGAACTAGGATAGGTTTATATGGCAGTTTGAAAACAATCTAGCTACAATGGTCTGTTGCTCTTGGCAGGGCTTTATTTTCTCTTTAGGGCACCAAAGACGTGATTTCTTTCTTAAAGAAGAACAGTTTTTGTTTGTTATCATACATTTAAAAGTATAGGGCATGTCATCTTTTCTTTCATGTTATCGTTGCCTTAAAAGCTTAATCTATTCATCTAAGAGGCATTCTGAGCTATTCACAGGCTAAATAGGTTGCCACACACTTCCTGGTGTGTGCCCAAAGCTTGCTATACACACTTAGATTTTCATTTGAGATTAGTCTACATTTGTCCAATTTTCGAATAGTTAATGGAAACAATCCAAAGATCAGTTTAGTCTGTAGTGACCAGAAAAGTTGACGAAAGATGGAAGATGGAAAATTTTCCTTCTTTTTTATCTGAATGAACATACTGCTAACTGTGAATGTGGTTTCTGTTTGGGGAAAAAATTGTACTTATTGTAATGCCCACATGCCTGGTAAAGTATGATCCATAAGTAGAAATTTTACCGTCTGTCATGAACATTCAATTGTTCTATATTTGATATATAGAAGGCATGTGGTAGGGTCACAGGCATAAGTATTACAACACTTCCTGCATCCAGACATTGAACAATAAAATATGAACTTTTAAGAGCTTTCTAACAAGATTCATCAAGTCACTAATGGTACTATTGCATGCTCAGAATAATACGTTTTTCAGAATTTCCATAGGAATGTTCAAACAAAATTTTACTCACATATGGCTAGTCTGAGCACATTCTTCTACAGTCTGGCTTTCAGAGGTGATGCCATGACACCTGTTTCCACTGGGTGGAATGGTTTGCAGCGCTGTGATCTCAGCAACCCTCCTATTTATGCCCTATTTTATTTCCTTCTCAATCATGTACCTTCCAGCAGCATACAGACATAGCTTTCATAAAAAACTGCATGCGGCTAGGAGAGGTTCAGAATGCACAGATAAGTTCACTAGCCACAACAATGCTCAAGCTTTGACAGATGGGGTCTCAGATCTACCATCACTGCTCAAAGTGCAGCCCACCCAGCTGCCAGTCACTTTAATTTCCTTGACCATCTCACATAGGCAGCCTTGGAGCTCAAGAGAGTTTCACTGAGCTACACAGGATGCCCAACCAACTTCTACAACTACTTTTTTTTTTTGTAAAAAAGATTTTTAGCCCAGTGATAATGTCCAGGGCTGTAAAAGTCAAAGACAAAAGTCAAAGGACCAAAATAAGTGGCAAAAATCAATGCTATCAGTGTTACTGAATGATGATAGATACATAAGAATTAGTTTTTTTTACCTGGACTGCAGCTTCAGTGATACCACTGCACACAAACATGGTCCATGTAAACAGCAACAATAACTTGCAGTACAGCAATCACATATGTGAATATATGGGCTACACAACTTTAAGCATTAATTGTACATAAAATAAGAGTTAAGCAGGCATCCAGGCAAATATTTAATAGAAATCTTTTAATCCAGTTGTGTATTTATAAACCGTTTGAGCTCTGGAAGGTTTTACCCCCTTCATGACCAGGCCATTTTTTGCCATTTGGCACTGCACTACTTAAACTGGTAATTGCACGGCCATGCAATGCTGTACTGAAATTAAATTTATATACCTTTTTACACACAAATAGAGCTTTCTTTTTGTGGTATTTGATCACCAGTGCATTTTTTATCATATAAGTTTGTTCACTGAACAGGTATAGAGAGACATGTCAGCTATGCTACCTGGAGAAAGTTCACATCCCGTACATCAGGTCCAATATGGCAGGATTCTATATCAATTTTCTATATTGCAAACTGCCACAATCCCCTTGTTAGTTATGCATACAATGGCTGGTTTACATCTCACTTTACAATACAAACTGGCGCGGGTGGTGCAGATAGACATCAGTCAGAGCTGTATTTATTCAGAAGGAATGCAGCAGGCCCATGCAGCTGTCCTGACTTTCCCGGTCCTGTGGGAAAGAAGTCCCCTCCACATAGGATCTTGTCTTCTGTGTAGGACACACCTTCCGCCTGGAGCACACCACTAACTTCACTCAATGACTCAAAGCTTTTACCTGGACACACACCCTGCTGGTTTTCAACAAAACATGGACACTGGGTTGGAGATTTCTTCCCTCCCAAGTCAGGTCAAAATCTCCAAACTGTGGAGCCCAATCTGGGGATACCAAAATCCACTGAAAGCTGAAAAAACAGTTTTATCCACTCATAATTGATATGCTGGAGTTCGACACGCTGCACATGTGTGAACTCTGTGTCATTTTCCCAATCATTTTCACAGTGGTAGGGCCTTGCACTGACAAAATACCACTATAATGACATATGAAGCTCTAATTCTACCGTTATGTGTTTATTTGAGCTTTCTGCAATCCTTTGCCCAGTAGTACTTAAAGAAAAGGCCACTTCTTCTCTGAATTAGGTCTAATCAGGACTCTGCTGCTTTGCACAGTGCTGTCAGTCTAACAGTAAACACTTACAGGAGGGTAGAGCACCAGGATCATGTTTTCAATGCGGCTGCTCCACTACTGTCTAGGTTAGTGGAGAAGAGGTAGCTAAAGTTACCAAGCGGTTACATGTGTATAAAGACAGATGAGCAACCCTGGATGCAGACAGTTCATGTCCATGGCTGCTGATTCATCCCTGTACACATGGAACTTGAACGTGTGGTGACATCTGTCAACCTGTCATTGATTTGAACATACAGCTGGCTGCAGCTCTATGCAAACACCTGTGACTCCCGGGCACAGAAATATGCTGAATTCTGATGCTGTATGGTCCCCTGCACCCATGTGCATGAGCCCTAAATAAGCAACAATTCATCAATTTATTTTATAGTTATTCATCTAAAGGGCAAAAAGCCTTGCTATGATTTTAGGATTTTAGGGGTTTAAGGGTGCATATGGGGACTTTTTACAGCTGCAACAGTTACATGAGCAAACACATTTGCTAAGATCCTAATATTTTGACATTTGCCTAGAATTTTGCTTCAATAACCTTTTGGCAAGCACAAAGAAAATATGATCTTTTGAAGTTGATGCTGGGGCTGGGCTGCCTTTCTCAGAATGTCTTTCACTGTGCCAAAAAAAAGCTTATGAGAAAGCAGCAAATATTTTATTCTAATGCACCGCTATGCTATGATTAGGCCAGGTGCAGCTTACTACAGCGCACATTTAACTGGTAAGTGGGTGTTATTCATTTGTAAGAAATGGGAAGCACTTTCCAGTGCACTGCTCCAACTGAGCCCCAACAATGACTGCAGCATATAAAAAGAAAAACTGATGGAAATGACCAAAAGTGCTGTACATATGCAATGGCAAATACTACACACTGTGTTTAAACTGTGCTACCAGAACAAACACAAGATAGCTGTTAAATCTGTAAAATGAACATGCTAGAGCTGGCACAGTGCTTTAAGCCTATACTGATGTTAACAAGAAATGTTTATGCCACATTTGATTGTGTATTGATTTGAGGAGCATTTTAGTAGTTGTTTCTGCCAACTCACCCTGACATAATGGCACCTCTGAGTTCCAGTCATAATAGCCCTGAGGACGGCGTAAGCACATTGCAGAGTTAATTCCAATGAGTCGATAGCCAGGATTGCAAGTGAAGCGTATAACTCCTCCAGGTGGACTGATGACGGGACCCAGTACAGAGCCGTGGAGAGGAGGACGTGGGAGACTGCAGTATGCAGCTAATAACATACAAAGTAAAAGTGGTCAAATCAAGATATTCATTCATTTTTTTAGAAATCAGAAAATTTAAACACATCCTAGTCAGCAATACTTTAAAAAATCGAATGTAAAAACCAACACCCTATTTATCACATTTCAAATTAATTTTCATATACAGCTTATTTTTTATGTTCAGAAACACTTATATGGTTTTTTATTTATTATTAAATGTTCATAAATCTGTATGTGATGGGAAATGTTGATATGTACAATTAACTACATTCTGTCATGCTGTCAACAAATCACTGTTTAATTTGGGCAGTTTGCTCATTTGCATTAAGCTTGAGCCAAGCTCAATAAACTGAGTTCATTTTAGAACTTTTATATAACACATATAGCCATGTTTGTATCAAAAGAAGAGTGTTTCCAGTATGACTTAGTATACAGACATTTTAGTATACCTGTAAAATCAGTGCAACTGGGGCTTTTCCTACTTGTGATTAATTTAACTGGTACCATTTTAAGCAATATATAAGCCTTTTTATTTGACATGTTTCAATGTATGTTGGTTTCACATCCTCATGATATTGTATTTTATAATATAAATGTTTTTTGTTCCCTTTAACTTTGCTGTAAACTAGCTTTTGACCCTGTAGTGTGCAGCATTAATGAAGGGGAATGCTTGTAGCTGTGTATTGGCTCATTTATTACAAGAAACAGTGTTTTTATTTAAATGACAAAGGAATGGAAAAATGCACCATAGACCAGGAAGAAGGTGCTACAGTGAATTATGCCTACAAAGGCATCAGTGAAAGCACTATAATAACATGAAAACATATTTATAGGGCAAGTCCCTCTTTAGTGAATATAAATATGTGTGTAATACATTAAAACAACAACAAATATGTAAAACAAAAATAATGTTTTTCTGCCTTTTACCTATTCAAATAAAATGTAATAGTTATATTGTAAAAACAAACAAATTTATTTCACAAAAACAAAAAACGCACGACAAATAAGAAATAGCCTCCCTAGTAACACTAATGTTATGTGGCACTTATGGTAACGCTATGCAACTAAATATTACACAAGGGCAAAAACCCACAATATATGTAAATCATCTAACCTGCATTTTTTAAAATATTTCATTACAGTGTCAAGTATTTTATGCGAGGTTTGTGCCAAACATATTCCCATACTTAATCGTTTTCACATAACTTGAGTTATAACTGATATATTTTTTAAATACAGCTCAGTTTGCAGAGCTTGCTCCTGTGGTTCTCTGGGATTTGCTCCATATTTTCTTCCAGAACAGGAAGCCTATATTTGCATATATTTTTCAGTCCTTTTCCTTCGAAGCAGTCAACAGCTAATGTCATGGTGGGCAATGTGATATTATTAAGGGGCCATCTTTCTGGAGATCCGACAATCTATGAATCTTGTAAGAAAGCAATTGCTCCACTGAAATATATTTCTCTCTCCTAATAATTACATATAAATGAGTGCTGCTATCCAAAAAGCATACATGGGTATATGAAATGTAGGAAACCACCACTCTGAAAAAACAAGAAGAGACACAATCTCCAGTCCTTGCAAATGATCAACCAATATATTATTAGCAGCTTGCAATTGTAGCACTACCCCCTTAGAAGTTGCTGAACTGTTTTTGGGTTTCCTGTGGATCTGGACCCCACCCTGAAAGCCTACCCCTGCTGACACCACAGTATACTCTTAACTGAAATAAATCATCACCAGAAAGTGAATTCACACACAGATTGAAGTAAACCAGTAAGAGTTTTTTTTTTTTTAGAAAACTTCAATATGGCTTGGTTACACAGCATAAACAGAATTGAAATGTGCAAAATCAATTGTTACTTGTGTCAATTTGAACTTAAGGAAAAGACAACTCTTATCACAGAATCTCAATTAGTGATTAGAGTTAGCAGGCCTGCTTTTCAGAAACTAATCCAATACCTTCAACCTGAGGTGGTCTTACAGTCCCCAGTGAGCAGCTAGTATTATCAAACAGATAGACAAGCTCACCTTGGGACCTGATGGCAAGGAGCCTGAAATAAGGAAAAGAGCTCTTTACCGCAGCAACCAATATTAAAGACAATGAAGAGTCTTCTGCACACGTGAGGTGTTCCAGTTGATGCACAGTGAAGAGAAGTGTGGTCTGTAACTCTCTGAGGAATAGTGTAATAAAGAGAGGGAAGAGTAACACTCCCCCTGCAAGCAGCAATTTTACAGATGTAATGTTCCTTTAAGGCACTAGTCACAAGCAAATCTAAAGTGGCCAATCTGGTAAAAGTGATTGTTTGCACAGGGTAACTCTTCTTTGGGCTACAAGACTTTTGGCACAATAGGGAAAAGGCCGCCTTAGCAGAGTAAATTGATTATGATGGTGAAACAGCCTGTGGACCCACTGTCCTGCTATCAGTTCTGATGATAAGGCTGTGCTAAGTGTAGTTAGACAATAGCGGCTAAGGGAACTAGGCCGCCACTTCTAATAACAATGTGCAATATCCACAACTGTAGTATGCAAAAAAAATAGCAAAGATGGAGTCCATGTCATTGTTCCCTGTCCTTGATAATGCTTGAGACTCTCTCGCCCGAGGGATGGCATCTGGCGAATTCTGGTGGTCTTTTTCTCCCCTCTGAAAAGGCCTCTGCACACTCTCTCGTCCCACTTTTAGCTTTCCATCCAGTCACCTGCTAGCACATTAGCTCTCTGCACAATGCGGCAAGGTCAGCAATCAGCAGACTCTCCTTGCCTTCACTCTCTCTCTCTTTCCATGATCTGATCTGGTCTTCTTCTCTCCAGATCTCTGCCCTCTCACTTTCTGTCTCATCTCCCTGGCATATATATATATATATATATATATATACACATATGCCTCCGCCCATATGCTAGCTCATCTGGGAAATGTAGTTCTTTACTACACTGTTCCTTAGCAAAGTCCCACAGTTCAGCATACAAGTTTCATGGGGGTGCTCTACAGAGTGTGAATGCCACTGTTCTGCAGGACACTGCCATCTTGTGTTTGTTTTAACATCCTGCATCCACTTGTAATAGGGTGTTACACAAATATAGTATAATAAATATATGAAACATCTAAGTGTAGCGCTACCCTTGTGAGGGCCGCTGGTATGTTGCCCCAGTTTCCCCTTGGTTCACCCCACAGCAAGGCATACACACATACACACTTTGGCTTGTTGTCTTTAATGACCAGTCTATGGGATATTTTGTTGTTGGAGTTTTATTGTAGAACTGGGATAGGGATGGGGAATTGTAGTAGGATACTCCAAAATTAGAACTATTCACACTGAAGACATGTGAACTTATCTCTCAGTTGAGCAATGTAGAAGTCCCAGGTAAAAGCATATAGCAGACTTTCTTGTAACACATAGCAGCAAGTAGTTTTAGGAGTAAGCCAAGTCCCTTTAGCTGTAGTAGTAGTAACAGGGTTGAGCTCCTCAGGTACAGGCCCGTTACGGCAGACTGTGACAGTCTAGAAGTAATAGCAACTGAAAAGTCTTTTGCAGTTGCATCAATTGGACAAGCTCTTCAGAACACTAGCCAGTGTTCCCTTTCTTAGACACAGGCTGGCTATTAAGCACCAGAGGGGTAGCAAAGCACACAGTCTCCAAAATCTCTCACTGTCTGTCATTACAAGTCCCAGGACAGAATGGTTGTCTCCACCCAGTCTTCCAAGTGGCTCTCTCTCTAGTGATACCAAACAGATCTTTGGCAGACAGCGCCCCTAAGTCAGCTTACTGTAGGACCAGGGTCACTTTCATAAGCTTCAGGCCCTCAGGTTGACCCAATATGGCAACAAGTGCCAGGCGAGGCAGCCTCCCTCAAGCCTGGCTAGGTGCAATCCACTCCCTGAAAGTCACCGAACCCATGTGCTCTCAGAATATAAATACCACTCCCAGCATGCAATGGGGTCACCCTCCAATTGGCCAAGGCTGTATCCATATTCATGTTGTTCATTTGCTTAAACCCTACCCTTGTTCTGGAAGGCTCTCTAGCTTCCTAAAGGCAGGCAAAACTCAGACAAAAAACAACACTAGAGATCATGAGCAGATCTAACTAATCAATCACAGCACTCTGTTAAGCAGAATCCCCACAAAATTTACCTGATGGCCTCTCTGGTAAACAGAGAAACATAGCTATGCTTAACCTACAGTAACTATACACATCCTAGCACCTGACTAGGAGGATGCTACATAAGGGGCTGTATTTATAAAGCAGTAAATATGATGTTTACTGCAGGTGACCCAATCACTGCCATTTAAAATGCATGGAGCAGGAAGTTACACCAGTACTGAATGATTAGTGAATTTCCCATTCACTGCTTAAAAATTGTTCACAAGTATTTTTTAGTTGTTTAAAAATAATGAAGTGTTTGGAAAATATTTACTCTTTATACATGGTTACAAGCACAATGGGTACTTGACATAAAAAGAAGCACACATGGTTTAATGAATTTAAACTACTAAGTAGTTTGTATTAGGCAGCAAATTTAATTTATTATAGTGAACTGATCTATGGTCTGTCTGCGTAGCTGACATAAGAAATCAGCTTTTGCTTTTATTTTGCATACAAACAATGATATTCCCATGTCACTACACATCTGCTTGCTTCATAATTCTTACCTGAGTAGCGTATTTTGAAACCCTTTCGACTGTAGGCATGGTCAGACATCCAGCGGAGAAGAACCTTATTTCCAGTGCTAGTGAAAGTCATGGGAGCTGAGTAGTTGCCACTTAATGATGTAAGTAAATGGCTCTGACCAGATGGACCTAGGAAAAGCAAACATTAAAGTGCTATTTAACATATGAGAGCTAATCACACAAATAGAGTGCACTAAATGGTGATATAGGTATGCAAATATCAATCTGACCATATAAAAATCAAACCAAGGTCTTGTGTTGATGAGCTTGGGGTTGTATTGGTGGCATGAGTTTGACATCTTTTTTTTTTTTTTTATAAATTAACTTTTTATTAACTTTTAAAGAGCTTACAACAGAGTTGCATAGAATTGCGAGATAACAATCACAGAGCAATCAAAGAACAGAGAAATAGGTTCATCGATGAGAGGCATATAGGTGCATACAATGTCAGTGCATAACAGTGAATTAGCCATCATTTTCAGACAATTGAGTAGGCAAATCGGAAACGGAAAGATCTCATGGTTCACAAACTGCTTCAAAGATGGGGACAGAGATAGCATGCAAGGCAGTGAGGTACTCCATTCTTCTAATCTCTGCTATAACCTTCATGAATTCTGATCATGTAGGAGGTGTACTAGAAAGCCAAGGCATGGGAATGGTTCTTCTGGCCTCTGTTAAAACATGGGAGGATAGTTCCCTGGCAAATTTGGAGAGGCTTGGAAAAGGTAGGCCCAGCAAAAAGTGAATGGGCTCCAATGAAATAGGATAGAGAGAAAACAGGTGGCGCACACACCTAGTGCATTATCCAAGGTTTATTGTAGGAGTGAAATAATAAAAACATACTCACAGATGAAGCATGTATCTAAAAAGCATAGAAAAATGACAATGGCCACAACGGCAGGCAAGGTGTTCTCACTGTCAGTGCGGTCAAATGGCTGACGCGTTTCGGGGACGAATCCCTTTCCTCAGAGCTGATGACCAACCTCTGATGCTGATGTATGATGAATGGAAAGTAAGAGCCTCGCTGTTGATGCCTCAACAGCGAGGCTCTTACTTTCCATTCATCATACATCAGCATCAGAGGTTGGTCATCAGCTTTGAGGAAAGGGATTCGTCCCCGAAACACGTCAGCCATTTGACCGCACTGACAGTGAGAACACCTTGCCTGCCGTTGTGGCCATTGTCATTTTTCTATGCTTTTTAGATACATGCTTTGTCTGTGAGTATGTTTTTATTATTTCACTCCTACAATAAACCTTGGATAATGCACTAGGTGTGTGCGCCACCTGTTTTCTCTCTATCCAGTGGCTGATTTCCCCATATGAGGAGGGCTGCACCCCTGGAGCATTTCCTTTGGTTGTCGCTGTCCTGGTACCCTTGGCTTCCCTTTTGGCTGTGCATATCCTGAGGCGCTGGAGAGTACATACGATATCAAATGAAATAGGAGCCTGTAAAAGTAGCTGCAAAAGGTTAAGGACCTCTCTCCAGAAGGGTCCAATGTGTTGGCAAGTCCAGAAAATATGGAAGAGAGTGCCAGTTTCCTTGCCACATAGCCAGCAGACAGGAGAAACACTCAGATTGCGAGCATGGAGAACCTCAGGGGTCTTATACCAAAACATCAGTATTTTATAAGTGTTTTCTTTAAATACTACACAATTAGAAGATCTGGAGGCAGCCTCCCAAATCCTACTCCATTGATCCAAGGCGATATAACGTTGGAGGATTCAGGGCCATTTGCGCATATTATTATTATTATTATTATTATTAAACAGTATTTATATAGCGCCAAAAGGTTTGCTCAGCGCTGTACATTGTAGTGGGGGACAGTACATGAGACAGTACGGTAACAAAACAATACACGAGGGGTTCGAGGGCCCTGCTCTTTCGAGCTTACAATCTAGGAGGGAGGGGATAGTGACACAGGAGGAAGTGGCTGTGGGGGATGGAGTGGTAGGAGGAATGAAGGCGATCGGCAGTTAGGTGAGGGTGGGGTAGGCTTCCCTGAAGAGATGGGTTTTCAGGGTGCGCCTAAAGGTGAGGGGAGTAGGTGACAGTCTGATGGATTGGGGTAGTGAGTTCCAGAGGATGGGGGAAGTCCTGGAGAAGTCCTGCAGTCGGGCGTGGGAGGTGGAGACCAGGGAGCTAGAAAGTAGGAGGTCTTGTGAGGAGCGAAGATTACGGGTTGGGTGGTATTTGGGTATCAGGTTGGTGAGGTAGTTTGGGGCAGCGTTATGAATGGCTTTGTATGTATGCATATAAAGGTGTGTATCAAGAGAAAGGGGACAGACATCTAGAAGCAGCTTATAAGTAATGGAAATTATGCCCTGTTGGTATGGACCCTGAATGCAGACGCGTTCGAAGAGAGCAGGCTTCTCAAGGGTTAGAGATGGGCCTTTGGAGGAGAAAAAGTGACGTATCTGTAGATAAACTTAATACTGCTGAGGTGACATATGAGTAGCTTTTTGAATCTCAGAAAAGTGTTTAAGCTTACGGGTCACTGGGTGGACCAAGTGTCACAATTGAAATAGACTGGCCTCGGCCCAGGGACTCACACAAACCAAAGGCAAACTATCAAGGAGACTGGTATTACTGTAAGTATGACATTGATCAGGGGGGGACACAAAGAAGACAGAGTGAATCTAACCCTACACTGTCTCCATATAGATAACATAAAATGTCCGAGGCCACCAGATCTCCCCTAGATTGAGGAGAGAGAAGGACAGTACGGGCAATTCGGTGAGATTTATTATGCCAGATGAAGTGAAGGAAGGATTTCTGAAAGGAGCGCAACTTGGATATGGGAGTAGGAACAGGAAGCGTTTCAAACAGATACAGAGGTTTGGGCATTATGGTCATTTTTAACACATTAATCCTTCCAAGGAAGGAGATGGCAAGATTGTCCCAAGACTTTAAGGATTGAGAAATAGTATGAAACGGAGGGGGGAATTAGCGTCATAAAGGTAGTGGTAAGAGGAAGTAAGGTTGGTGCCTAAATATCTCAAGGCGTGTGGGCACCATCAACAGGGATAATTTGACTGAAGAGAAGATAAAATGGTAGATGGTCAGGGGCGTATCCACCGCGAGGCAAACAAGTCATATGCCTAGGGTGGCATTTTTCAGGGGGGGGGGGGCGGTGCAGCCCCCCCCCCCAAGAAGGGATACACGAGGCAGCTGGCAGGTGACCGACGACGGGGACCAGGTGAGGGCAGGCACTGCATGAGCTCACTCACTGGCTGCTACACTCCAGATCAGCGCAGCGCTTGGTGTCAAAGAAGGTTTGCTCCTAGGCTGAGTCGGGCGACAGGTGAGAGATCCGCAGCAGCACAGAGAGAGGACGAATGGCTACAGCTATGACAGTTGCTGGGTGTCAGTGTTGTTTGTACGGAGGGGAGGAGGGGATGGGAGGAGTATGAGCAGAGAGAGGCAGACACATCATCAGGAGACAGCACAGCAAGGAGGAGGATGGAAGGATGGGATCTGCTGCTCCATGGAGTCAGCGGAGATCACCGCCAGGGAGGACTACAAGTACCAGCTGTACTCAGGATCCTGTCTGCTCTGGCTATGGAGTCATAGATCTGTAATTGTACTATATGCATATTGCATCTACTGCTGTTATATACTGTTATAGTGTTATAGTGAGCAGATCTATACAACCTGGAGAACTACAAGTACCAGCTGCACTGGGAATCCTATCTGATCAGCCTAGTCTCTCTCTCTCTTTTCCTCTCTCCCTTCCTATTTATCTTTCTCTCTCTATTTATCTCTCTCTTTCTCTCCCTCTTTCTTTATCTCTTATCTTTCTCTCCCTCTTTATCTCTTTCGATCTCTTTCTCTTGATCTCCTTCTCTCCCTTTTTATCTATCTCTATATATCTTTTTCTCTCTATCCCTCTTTCACTATTTTTCTCTCTTTATATCTCTTGCCCTCTATTCTCTCTCTCTCTCTCTCTCTGTAACTCTTTCTCTCCCCCCTCTATGTCTCTCTCTCTTTCTCTCCCCCTCTCTCTATCTTTCCCTCTTTTCTTTCTTTGTCTCCTATCTCTCTTTTTCTCCCTCCCTCTTTATCTTTCTCTCTCTCTATTTCTATCTCTCCCTGTTTCCCTCCCTCTTTCTCTCTCTCTCTCTCTTTATCTTTCTCCCCTCCCCCCCTCTTTCTCTCTCTCTTTATATTTCTCTCCCTCTTTATCTCTCTCCCTCTTTCTCTCCCTTTATCTCTCTCTCTCTCATTATATCTCTCTTTATATCTCTTTCTCTCCCTCCCTCTTTATCTCTTGTACTCTCTTTATATATCTCTCCCTCTATCTGTATCTCTCTCTCTCTCGAAGTCTTTCTCTCCCTCTTTCTCTCTCTTTCTATCCCTCCCTCCCTCTCTCCCTCCCTCTTTATCTCTTTTAGTCTCTTCATATATCTCTCCCTCTATCTTTTTATCTCTCTCTTGATCTCTTTCTCTCCCTCCCTCTTTATTTCTCGCTCTTTATCTCACTCTTTATCTTTCTCTCACTCTCTCTCTCTTTATCTTTCTTTCTCTCCCTCTCTCTTTTTATACCTCTTTTTCTTCCTCTCTCTTTATCTTTCTCTCTTTATCTCTCTCCCTCCCTCTTAATCTCTCTCTCTCTCTCTTTCTCTCTCTCTCTCCCTCTCCCTCTCCCCCCCCCTCTCCCTTTATCTCTTACCTTATTTCTCTTTCTTTATACCTCTCTCCACCTATCTCTTTATCTCTCCCTTGATCTCTTTCTCTCCCTCTTTCTCTCTCTTTATCTCTCTCTGTATATCTCTTCTTCACCCTCCCTCTTTCTTTCTCTCTTTATCTTTCTCTCTCTTCATATCTCTCTCCCTCTATCTTTCTCTCTCCCTTTATCTTTCTCTCTCTTCATATCTCTCTCCCTCTATCTTTCTCTCTCCCTCTATCTCTTTCTTCCACTCTTTATTTCTCTCTCTATATCTCTTTATCTCCCTCCCTCTTTCTCTCTCTTTCTCTCCATCTCTCTCTCTCTCTTTTTCTCCCTCTTCATCTCTCTCTTACTTTATATGTCTTTCTCTCCCTCTCTATTTATCTCTTTCACTCTCTTTATATCTCTCCCTCTATCTTTCTGTCTCTCTCTCTTGATCTCTTTCTGTCCCTCTTTATCGCTCTATCTTTCTCTCCCTCCCTCCCTCTTTCTCTCTCTCTCTCTTTCTCTCCCTCTTCATCTCTCTCTCGCTCTCTCTTTATATCTCTTTCTCTCCCTCCCTCCCTATCTCTTCACTCTCTTTATATCTCTCTCCCTCTATCTTTCTATCTCTCTCATGACCTCTTTCTCTCCCTCCCTCCCTCTTTATCACTCCCTCTTTATCTTTCTCTATCTTTCTCTCCCTCTTTATCTTTCTTTCTCTCCCTCTCTCTTTTTAAATCTCTCTTTTTCTCCCTCGCTCTTTCTCTCTTTCTCTCTCTGCCTCCCTCTTTATCTTTCGCTCTCTATTTCTATCTCTCTCTCTTTCTCTCTCTCCTTCTTTCTCTCTCTTTATACCTCTCTCCATCTATCTTTCTATCTCTCTCTTGATCTCTTTATCTCTCTTTCTTTATCTCTCTCTATATCTCTCTTTCTCACCCTCCCTCTTTCTCTCTCTTCATATCTCTCTCCCTCTATCTTTCTATCTCTCTCCCTCTCTTTATTTATCTCTCTATATCTCTTTCTCTCCCTCTCTCTCTCTCTCTCTCTCTCTCTCTCTCTCTCTCTCTCTTTATATCTCTTTCTCTCCCATCCTCTTTATCTCTTTCACTCTCTTTATATCTCTCTCCCTATCTTTCTATCTCTGTCTCTTGATCTGTTTCTCTCCCTCTCCCTTTATCACTTGCTCTTTATCTCTCTCTTTATCTTTCTCACTCCTTATTTTACTTTCTGCCCTCTCTCTCTTTATCTCTCTTTTTCTCCTCTCCTTTTTCTTTCTCTCCCTCTTTATCTATATTTTGCTCTCAATTTAGATGTGTGTGTGGGGGGGGCAGATGTTAGTGTTGCCTAGGGCAGCACAAAACCAAAATACACCACTGCTTGCACCTATACACTATGCCCCGTCACACAGCACTCGCACCTATACACTATGCCCCGTCACACAGCACTCGCACCTATACACTATGCCACGTCACACAGCACTCACACCTATACATTATGCCCCGTCACACAGCACTCGCACCTATACACTATGCCACATCACACAGCACTCACATCTATATATTAGGCCATGTCACACAGCACTCACATCTATATATTAGGCCATGTCACACAGCACTCACATCTATATATTAGGCCATGTCACACAGCACTCGCACCTATACACTATGCCACGTCCCACAGCACTCGCACCTATACACTATGCCACGTCCCACAGCACTCGTCCCACAGGTCGCACAGCACTCACACCTATACACTATGCCACATTGCACAGCACTCACACCTATACACTATGCCGCATCTCCCTCTTTATCTATATTTTGCTATCAATTTAGATGGGGGGGGCAGATGTTAGTGTTGCCTAGGGCAGCACAAAACCAAAATACACCACTGTAGATAGTATATGGAGCGGTAATGCTTTGGTTTTAGACGCATAAACCTTATAACCCGACAGGGCCCTGAAAAGCTGTAGAGTACGATGTAAGACCGGCAGAGTAATGTGGGGCTCCGACAGTGTCAGCAAGATATCATCAGCGAACAAAGACAGTTTAAAGTCACTATTGTGGGTGCATATCCCATGGATATCTTGATTGGATCTGATAGCTATAGCCATGGGTTCCAAACAGGGGATAAACAACAAAGGGGAAAGAGGGCATCCCTGGTGTGTACCATTGTACACCCGAAAAGAAGGGGATGAGTAGTGACCAGATTGGGTAATCTCCCCCCTAAGCTCCTGAGCCAGTTTCCCAATTTCAGCAGAGATAGTGCGGGTGATAGTGTGTAAAAATACTTGCAGTTTGTCCTCCAGGATATCTACCGTCAGAGAGGGGACCACTGGGACAGGAAGCAGAGCAGCAGGAGCGTCTGTGTCTGACCCCTCCATTTCAGTGGACCCTCCAGAGCACTCACTCGGACCGCCGCAACTACTCGAGGCCATGGATGCAGCCCTAGTAAAGAAGCAATTCAGCATGGAAGGACGGGGGCCTGGGGAAGGTGGCATGGGTTTTTACCCATGAATGTGCCTGTGGGTATCCTGACTTTTGGGAGGGCTCTACCAGATCTGTGGCTGCTGCAGGAGGGTAGTGGGAGGTCTATGAAGGCTGAGGATCGGCAGAGCTCACCCTTCACGCGTCAGTCACCTAGGATTGCAGCGCATGCGCCCAGTTTGACATCTTTTTAAGGGCTCTTTCACATGGACTTTCTGATCGGGTCCGCCTGCCCAACCGGACCCAACCGGAACCTCCATTCTCCTCTATGGAGTGCGCCGGGTGTAAACGGACATCTGATCAGATCTGCCAAAAAGGAACAGATGGGGATCCAATTCCCCTTTCGTCTGTCGGATCTGGTTGGATGAAAAGGGACTACCCATTGACGAGAGTGAGCAGCTCTGTGTCTGCTCTGCAGCAGCGGAGCAGGCACAGACCTGTCATCTGCTTGCTCAGTGGGGATCAGCGGAGAGATCCCCGCTGAGCAAGAGGATCCGCTAAATGGGTCTGTCCCGTGTGAAAGGACCCTAAGACTTTTTTGAGGTCATTCACAATTCACTGACAGGTACATGTGACCTGTAGTAGCCCTCCTTCTGACCAGAATTTGACCTGCTTCAAGCAGGTTTTGCATTCAGAGGATTGCAAACCTGCTTTAAGAGAACAACAACCCAACACATACTGCTGTATATTTGGGGTCCTTTCATACTTGCTTTGTTCAATAGTGACATTCAGTCTTTGCCTGCATATTAACAGCAGACCCATGTTGGATCTTTGTTAGATCTATGGGTAGCCAGATGAAAGCAGACATGGGCCATTTACATCAGGCTTCCTCTGATCCCCTTGTTTTGGTCTGGAAAAATAGAAAAGTATGCAGTGCTTTTCCATTTTTTTCCAGACCTGGACAGACTTGGAGATGCATTTGCATCCACCTGCCCATAGACATGCAAATTCTGATCAGGTCCCCCTGAAAAAACTGACAGGTGAACTTGATCTGAAAGCCCATGTAAAAGGGACCTAACAATTATATACGGAAATGCAGGATAGTTTGACTTAAAATATAAAATATTAATTCAGTTAACCATTAAAAATCACTTTCTCATATAGAACCTAGAACTGTGCAAGCAGTGACTTTAAAAAATATAATGCTTGTTCCACTGGACAGATGGCAATGTGCAAACTGCAGAATCCTGCAAAAGATTTCAGTTTATTATTATCAGATCACAAAAGGTATTTGACTATTTTAAAATGCTTTACATATCATAATATTCTTGCACTGTCTTGCTAAAATACAGTTTCAAATGACTAAAAATGTAGTTAAAAACACATTACTAAGCTAAGTATTTTCAGTAATAGCTTTATGTTTATTTTGAGGTTTAGTTTAAAGCTGAACTTCAGCAGATATAATAGCACAGTTTAAATATGATATTCATTACAATGTCTGTAAATACATTTTTTAAATACAACTACTGTAAGTAACTGAATCAGTCTGGATATCAGCCTCCTGCGATCTCTTGCAGAGCAGCTGCCAAAGTAAGAGAGGGAGGCAGCACTAAGAGGCTTTTTTACTCTATGCTGCACTGCCATTCTACCTTTCTGAACCTTTTTATAGGATGGAAACACAGTTGTAAAACCGCATCAGTGGGTTGTTGTGTGTTCAGGTTACTAACCTAGATATCGCTCTATATATATTATTCAATATGCGGAAATTGTCTTCCCCTTCATGCCCCAAATATATAGCCAACACTGGAAATTTGTTTTCATATGATTTGGCACTGTCTGATTATATGGGCCATTTGTTCTAAAATCGCTGACTTTGACTGGGATACAGTAAATCTTTTGCACTAACTTGTCTTATATCCTTGGCTAGTAGAACACGAGACTAATTTTAAACTCCCAACTAGGTGGTATAGGAACCTGATTCTCCTACATTGACTCTATCCTTCAGTGCCCGACCTCTGTTGGTGTTGCCAGCTAAGTCAGGGCACATTCACTCATATCTGATGAGCCTGTCACCCCATTCACAGGTTCTTGGCCTAGATTTTGGAACTGTATTTTTAGATCACAGTCGTGACTGTGCCAAATTCCCCTCAAGTTTTCTTGCTCTCAGTTATTTCTGGATCCATCAAAAAACCTAAAAAGGCCATTCTGAAACATGTTTTAACAGCGGCACAAGCAGTCATCTCGCACCACTGGAAGTCAACGCAGGCTCCAACCCTCCTAAAATGGGTATCTGCGATGGACTCTAATGATTTTATGGAGATTCTCTTTGCCCATGAATTGGAAACATTCGACCAATGTCACCAAACGTGGCTTTCTTGGAAGGCTTTTAGAGAACCTCAAGAATGAAAAGATCCTCTTGTTGTGTGATGGTATGGTCTATGTGTGATACTTTTTAGATCTAGTGATGCTCCCTAAGGGGCCCTGTCTCTCCTTCCCTTGCCCCTTCTTTCCCCTCCCCCCTTTTTTTTCCTCTTGTCATCTCTCTCTCTAATTCCCATCCCCTTCTGCATTTCAACCTTTTTTCCTCCTATACTTTAATGCACCCAATGTTTAGGAGTGTGTTTCCTCTGTAGGGTCAGTGCTTCTACCAGTTCTTTCTCAGTTATCATTTTTGTCTGTTTGGAAGGGATGCCTGCTAATGTCCATTTTGCTTGCCTGTGCATTGGGAAGGGGTTTTCTAAATATTTGTTATTGATATATATGCCTCACTCATATGCAATCTCATTTTTATTCTATACTTAGCCTTGGAAGTTATATCACCTGAGCTTTCCATGTATCAGCCTACATTATACTATTCCTCTCCTTAATGTAACAGAATAGCCTTTGTATCTACTTGGTTCTTTGATTACTATGTTACTGAAAAAAAATCAATAAACTCAGATTTAACATAAAGCCACTGACTTTTTCACCTCTCTTTTGAATTTATCCAAAATACTGCATGTAACCCAGCTATACGCCTTTTGGGTTATATGGAAAACTCCAATCTACTTGACTGGCAAGACTTCCATTAATTTTCTATGGAAAAAGGGTAATAGCTATACACTGGAAATCCCATGATCCTCTAAAACAGCGG
The DNA here is from genome assembly GCF_062004578.1 of Staurois parvus. Classification (NCBI taxonomy): domain Eukaryota; kingdom Metazoa; phylum Chordata; class Amphibia; order Anura; family Ranidae; genus Staurois; species Staurois parvus. Next base: position 6,282,356 of record NW_028317941.1, read on the forward strand.
TTCTCAACCTGGGGGTCGCGACCCCTTTGGGGGTCGAACGACCATTTCCCAGGGGTCGCCTAAGACCATCGGAAAACACATATTTCCGATGGTCTTAGGAACCGAGACACCGCTCCTGTCTCCGGCGATGTGTGGGCGGGATATGCTGCCCCTGTCACCGCCTCCTCGCCGCTGATTGGCCACCGGAACTGTAGCTCAGGAGAGGCACACAGGCGGCCAATCACCGGCGAGGAGGTGGAGCTTGGAGAGGAGGAGCCGAGCGGCAGCGCGTGGAGATCAAAGAAGATCGAGGGAGCTGCAGGAGCGAGTGAAGAGAGAGGCCAGAGAAGGAAGACAGCTGACAGGTAAGTGCAAATTTTGCTGCTGCAGCCAGGTATGCAGGCTGTAGATGGGAGAGAGAGAGAGCGAGCCCAGGCTGGAGCAGGAGTCAGCAAGGTAAGTATCATTGGTGTCAGTGGGAGGGATAGTGCCCCATCATTTGTGTCACTAATACCAACGATGGGGCACTATTCCTCCCCTCACTGACACCAACGATGGGGCACTATTCCTCCCCCCACTGACACCAACGATGGGGCACTATTCCTCCCCCCACTGACACCAACGATGGGGCACTATTCCTCCCCCCACTGACACCCACGATGGGGCACTATTCCTCCCAATGACACCCACGATGGGGCACTATTCCTCCCCCTGGCACCCACAATGGGGCACTATTCCTCCCACTGACACCCACAATGGGGCACTATTCCTCCCACTGACACCAATGATGGGGCACTATTCCTCCCACTGACGCCAATGATTGGGCACTATTCCTCCCCCCACTGACACCAACGATGGGGCACTATTCCTCCCCCCACTGACACCAACGATGGGGCACTATTCCTCCCCCCACTGACACCAACGATGGGGCACTATTCCTCCCACTGACACCAATGATGGGGCACTATTCCTCCCAATGACACCCACGATGGGGCACTATTCCTCCCCCTGGCACCCACAATGGGGCACTATTCCTCCCACTGACACCCACAATGGGGCACTATTCCTCCCACTGACACCAATGATGGGGCACTATTCCTCCCACTGACGCCAATGATTGGGCACTATTCCTCCCACTGACGCCAATGATTGTACACTATTCCTCCCACTGACGCCAATGATGGGGCACTATTCCTCCCACTGACGCCAATGATTGTACACTATTCCTCCCACTGACACCAATGATGGGGCACTATTCCTCCCACTGACGCCAATGATTGTACACTATTCCTCCCACTGACACCAATGATGGAGCACTATTCCTCCCACTGATACCAATGATGGGGCATTATTCCTCCCACTGATACCAATGATGGGGCATTATTCCCCCCACTGATACCAATGATGGGGCGCTATTCCCCCCACTGATACCAATGATGGGACACTATTCCTCCCACTGACACCAATGATGGGACGCTATTCCTCCCACTGACACCAATGATGGGACACTATTCCTCCCACTGAGACCAATGATGGGGCGCTATTCCTCCCACTGATACCAACGATGGGACACTATTCATCCCACTGACATCAGTGATGGGACACTATTCCTCCCACTAACGCCAATGATGGGGCGCTATTCCTCCCACTGATACCAACGATGGGACACTATTCATCCCACTGACATCAGTGATGGGGCGCTAGTCCTCCCACTGCAAAATTACAGTTATGAAGTAGCAACGAAAATAATTTTATGGTTGGGGGTCACCACAACATGAGGAACTGTATTAAGGGGTCGCGGCATTAGAAAGGTTGAGAACCACTGCTCTAAAACATTCTCATTGGCAAGGGCTTTTGACCAAGTAAACCCTATGTACAAACTGACCTATGTGGCCTATGGCTCTCCTCAAAATTTGAAAACTTTGGTCCCCCATGGCTAAAAACGCAACCCACAAATTACATAGCAAGTGATTTCCTTTGTGTTGTAAAATATTCATTGCATGAAAAATAACTTGACAGTACATGATGCAGCAATAACACATTACAAGAACATCTTTATTGGTCACAAAAAGGACAGTATAGCAAATTCTGCATATTTTCTTACCTGTTATTTACAATAATTATCAAAACACACATGATACTAATTTATATGTTGCATCTTATACTATTCAATGCCATCATGGGTTGTTGATAAGATGTAATAATGTTTGGTCATAAGTGAATACCAGTTGGCAACTGTATGTCTTCTATTGTTTTATACTTTCAAAACAATAAAAATGCTGGCTGGAAAGAGTACCTAGATATTGGGATAGCAGAGACTAGTTAAAATTTCTCTCACAGGGAAAACAGTTCCTATATGAGTACTGCAACGATAGCAGCCCTGCGTTTACCGTTTCTTGAGTGAACAACCTCATTCATTTTGCCACTGGTGCATTCTGTCTTCAGCAGAAATGTTTCCTCCAACATGCATTGTCTCAACAAAAAAAGACCTCTTCCTGTGTGTCTAACTCTGAGTTACGCTAACACTCCCCGCCACTTCTGTTACAATGCCCAGAAACATTGCAGTACTCCTGGACTCACCACCTCAATGCTTTTTAATAACACATTCCCCTTCAGCACTGTGCTAAAAGTGTCTGCTCTGCTGCCAATAAATCAACCCGACATCTTGCTGGACTCATGACAGCTCCCAATGCCTGTAAGAGAAGCACACTCTCCACACTCTATGCCTATATATACTGCCTTATATCAGACCATCCACAACTTTTCTCCTTTACATATTGCTCCTCTCATAACTAGTTTACTCCTTTACCTACATCCAGCTGTTATATCCTCTCTGATCCTCTAGTGCACATACCTGTCACTCCTGCAAATATTCCCCATCATCATACTGTTGTTTACTCCTGTCCAATACATACTGGCTGCTGCCATACCCTCTGCACACCTCTCCTGCATGTGCTACCCCATGTTAGACACTCCACGCTTCTCTACTGTACATATTTCCATCTAAACTCTACCATTCCTCTTCTGCATATACTACACACTGTCATACCATCCATGTCCTTTCCTGAGCATACTGTCTGCTAAAATGCTCATTTATGATTCTTCATAATATCCCCAAACCTGCCCATTATTGAAAGGGCACACTTTTGCAAGTAAAAAAAAAAACTTTTTTTTTGGTAGCACTTAAAAGGAGAGTTTCCCAAAGTGGCACACTCATGTAAGATATTAACAGATTTAAATCTGGTTTAGCTCCTGTTTACAACAAAGATTCATTGTTGTGAATTTATACATATTGAATGCAAATAGTGAATGTTGGTAATATGTGTTTACAAACAGTATTCAACCCTATTTGTTATTATTGCTTTTATATGCTTTTCATTTCCTTATGTTAACAAAAATTATGATTTTTTTATTATACATGGTGGCAGTAGCTAATTTGAGAACAGCATATCTATTCACGTTGCTATGGTCTCTTGAGTAGTCAGTAATTGTCCTGATTATATGTTTGGTTTACTTTTAATGTAAAAATTTACCACAGGGATTTGCTCTAGAATTCATAATATAAATTTTGATTAGACCACAATATACTTTTTTGTTCCATATACACAGGATAACTTTCTATAAAATTCTCTCAAAATGAAAAGGAAGACTTAATTAACCCATTTTGCAAAAGAATATGAAAGAGAAGAAAAAATAATACCTTATTGACAGTTCTGAGCTTCCTAAATGTGAAGCCTCAGACATTTTCAAATTTTAAGTCAACCTGACCTCACCTCAACTGTTTCTAAGGTAACGATAGTGCTGACGCACCAGTGTTAGAGCATTTGTCAACAGACTTCGGGCTTGTGATGATGGCATCAGTTTGAGACACTTCTGAGATCATTCAAAACTCATTGAAAGGTGAATTTGGTCTGCAATTAGCCTCCTTCTGACCTACATTTCACCTGCCTCAAACAGGTTTTGCCTTTTCATAGGGAGTGCAAAACCTGGTTTTGCTTGTATGGGAATGCAAACCCCAACTGACATGGTCAAAAGCCTGGCACAGTGCATTAATCTTATAAAATGATCTCTGTTTTATTATGCAGGCTGTACATGGGGTTTCGCGTTCTACCTATGTTAAAGTGGAACTTCACTTTTTCAATCAACATGGACAATTTTTTTTTTAAACTTAGTTTATTGAAAAAAGAAATTGCACATACAAATTATACTTGTCAAGCCAATACAGTGGCAAAATGCTATGCAGCAAATAGTGTACCACTGCGCATGCACGAGTCCCGTAGTCTTCTGGGACCTGTCACGTGTCCTAGAAGACTACAGGTAAGGAGGGTAGGAGGACAACTTCCGCTTCTGATCACCTAGGTGATTGCAGCGAAAGTGGGACCGAGTACCTGTCAATTTCAGGTACCTGCTACCCCTCCCCCCGCTCCCCAAAGGTGCCAATCCTTAATAGGGAGTGGGAGACCAGTCTTTAAAGCGGAATTTTCCCTTTTGGGAGGAGCTCCACTTTAAACACGTAACCAAACAAAGGAAACAAAGAAACAAACAAACAAAAATAATCCCAGGGTAAGCAATCAGACATAAGAATACTGCACAGTTGTACGTTATTGGACTGAGTTACGAAGGGAAAAATAAGAAGGGCACAATGTAGTGGTCCCAAAAATCATAATAACACTGTGACAGCAGGTTGGGTTTGACTTAAAACAGAGGGTAACTAAGGTAAAGGGTCAGAGACGAAATTTAGAAGAGAGTCACTGGTGTCTTGTGTGTCCAGGAAGGGTCCCAGAGTCTAGTAACCTTCCCTGGACACCTTCTCGTCTCATAAGTTAGCTTATAAGGTGGGAGGTTCTGATTAATTAAACGTTTCCACAATCCAATGTGCAGGGTGTCAGAACGTATCCAGTATAATGCAATATTCGTAAAAATCGTTTAGCTTTAGCAGTCAGTTCAAAATCATCAAATACCCCGAGAAGACACCACTTAGGACTACAGACATTGGGGAGATCAAAATGAACTGAAACAAATGCAGTAATCTCAGACCAAAACGGTCTGACCTTAACGCATGACCAAACCATATGCATAAAGTCCCCTTGTTCTGACTCACATTTATGGCATGTGGGGGTGGCGCATTTGCGCATAAGAAATAAATGCTTAGGTGTATAACACATTCCGTGTAAGTATCTCAATAGTATGAGCTTGTTTCTAGCAGAGATTACAGTATCGGGATATGAGGAACATGGACTATATTTAATCCTTATGTTGCTAGCATTAGTAAATAGACAGGAAAGTATATCATATTTATTTGTTTTATTTTTTTTTTACATTTCCTCAGCTACTTCCTGGTTTTTCATTTGCCTAGGCAAATGATGTCATGCTTCCCAGCAGTCTTCAGAAGGAAAGGGAGGGTTCTTAGTTCAGCCTATACCTGAGCTAAGGGCAAATGGACTCCAGAAAGTAAATGCTACATGAATCATTTGCCCTTACTTATTTCTCAGCAAAATAAAGCATGGAGACATGGATGGATGGGTGAGTTTGCTTTGAGTATTATAAATTAATTAAATAGCATTTTTGGTTTGTGGTGATCAGATGCAGTGCAGTTCCACTTTAACAAAAGCCTTGCCTCCCTCTGATGCCTAGTCCTGCCACCCTGCCATTCCACAGTAAAATGCCAGAATTTTAGTCTCCAGTACAGCTTCTGCCATTTAATAGCTGAATGACAGGGATGGGGCTTAGTACCAGTAGTGGATGGATCTCGTCCTTGTAAATACACAGAGCATGGCTTGGCCCACCTCTCGTTCCCTCCTCACTGGCTGTGATTGACAGCAGCGAGAGCTAATGGGGATCCAATGAGAAGGGAGAGACCAAGGGGAGCTGATGCTCTTGTGCACCTCACTGGATTGAGATTGGCTCAGGTAAGTATTAGGGGAGGCTGGGGGCTACACACCAAAAGGCTTTTTACCTTCATGTATAGAATGCATGAAGGTAAAAGAACCTTCAGCCTTTACAACAACTTTAAAGTATTTTTAATAATCCAAAAAAGCATTGTGTGGGTTATTATTTATACACTAATTAGGTCTAATTGGAATAGATATTCACAGGCTAAGGGATAATAATTCACATATGTTAAACAACAGCAAGGGTAGTTGATAAGCATTAAATTTTATAAAAGGGTACATACTTTATTAATGTTGAGGAACATTGGGGTTAATTTACTAAAGGCAAATAGGCTGTTCAGTTTGCAAGGGTAGTTGCACTTTGAAAAGGGAATTTTGCTCAAAGCTTAGTGAATGTGGTAAAGTTTCAATTTACAAAGAATATCCATTCCAGTCACATGCAAGGAAAATAGAAAAACAGCACTTTTGCTTACACATGATTGAATAATGGAAGTCTGCAGAGCTTCACCTCATCCAGTAAGATCTAGGGCAATTTCCCTTGCAAAATGAACAGTTTATTTCCCTTTAGTAAATCAACTCCATTGTGTTACATTTCTGTGTTACAGGTCTGTTTGACCTGTGGATGTCTGATGTCATTTGGAAATGGTGGCTTAACACAGAAAGATTACCTAACTTTTACAGTGCATAGTATAGTTAGCTTAGCAAAACATGTTCAATTTCTCGTATGATCTGTATATCTTTTCACACAAAAAATGACTTATTTATGCCCTAAGTGCACAACATTTTAGCAGCCACTGCAAAAGCAAGTGATATTTTCTTAAAACCACTCCTAAATCTCTCACTTTACTCCATTCTGTTCCATTCTCCCCTATTTTGTTTAACAAGCTGAATCTGCAGAACTAATTTTCAGTTGTCATATAATTAACTGTTCTTTCGACCCTGTTCTCTCAGAACTTCAGAACTTTTGCTTCTCCTAACTAATAAATTCTTTAAAGCATCCAATTAATCCCACTTTCCGAAGGCATATTGCACTCCTCCCCTCAGCATAGTCTAATTACCCCTAGACTTAAGAAATTCTCACTTGACCCTACTAGTCTGTGTGATCTACTGTGTGACTCATCTCAGCACTACCCTTATCACTAAACTCCTTAGGAGACTAGTGTAAAACCATATGACCTATTTTCTCTTTAAAAAAGTCTGTGCAATGCATTTTCCTCTAACACTATGTCACTATATCGCTCTATATATATATATCTATACTTTAACAAAACCAAACAATGGTTTGCTCTTTGCAAAGGCATGTATTTTATGATATATTTGAAAGGTACAATGTATAAACACAATGTCACAAACATTTAATTATGTTTTTACTAATAAAAGTCTGCAAACTTTCTTTCTCTTTATTTTCTAACCCAATTGCTTTTACAAATGTTGTTTTCTTCTTCATCAATTCATAAAAACTGCTCAGATCAGTGTAAGTACTATGTAAGGACAATGTCGCAGACATTTTTCTTCTTTAAAGGTTAAAAAATTAGGACTGCAGCCCATGCTGCACTGGGAGCAGGGGCGGACTGACCATTTGGGAACTCTGGCACTGCCCGAGGGCCCGGGGTCAGTAGGGAGACCCATGAGATGCCCCTTGTACCTTTCATAGGCGTTTTTGGGTGTGGTTTAAGTGTGGGTGAGGACACAGGGGTCCCATGATCCTCTATTGCCCGGGGGCCCCATGAGGTGTCATTCCGCCCCTGACTGGGAGTTTAGGCAACGGGGGTAAGGGGCATAAACAGAAGAGGATTAAAAAAAGAGAAAGAAGAGCCACCAGCACAAGGGACAAATCCTACTCATTGTACACTATGTTCCTTGTGATGATTTTTCTGTTTTTTTAGTTTGGTTGCACATAGGCTTTAAAGTATACCTCCACTTTCGGGGGAAAAAATATAGCAAATGTGAAAATATAATACAGCATATATAATTGCATCACAAGCCATAATGTAATTGAACATTATCAAAAATTACCTTTCCTTTTCAATCTGCAGTGCTGTAATTTTATGTAAAATTCAATGCAATATGGCAACATGGAGGAATTCTGTACACAGTTGGTGTACAGAAGCCCCCTAGAATTTCCTGCTTGTTTAATTAGTTTATGGATCTTCCCAGAAGTCTGCACTAAGATATAATTCAGATTTTAGCCATCCTCTGCAGCAAAAAAAAAAACAATTTGGGGGGGGAGATGCTCTCAAAGGGTTAATCGCTTCTAAAGGGATGCAGACACTGCCACTCTCCTCATTGGATCCCTGCAAGTACATCAGCTGATTAATAATAAAAAAGTAACTCCTATTCAGAATCAGTATCCAAAAGACACAGAATAGTATAGCATAATAAGCATTGAAAAACATGTTCATTTTCTCATATGATCTGTATATCTTTTCACACAAAAGACCCAAAATGACTTATTTATGCCTGAAATGCACAACATTTTAGCAGCAACTGCAAAAGCATATATTTTCTTAAAACCACTCCTAAATCTCTCACTTTACTCCATTCTATTCCGTTCTCCCGTATTTCATTTAACAAGCTGAATTTGCAGATCTAATTTTCAGTTGTCATATAATTAACTGTTCTTTCAACCCTGCTCTCTCAGAACTTCAGCACTTTTGCTTCTCCTAACTAATAAATGCTTTAAAGCATTCAAGTAATCCCACATTCCACATCCTACTCACTGTATGGTATGTCCCTTGTGTTGATTATTCTTTTCCTTATTTTGGTTGCTATTAGACTTTAAAGTATACCTCCACTTTCAGGGGAAAAATATAGCAAATTTAAAACTATAATACAGCATATATAATTGCATCACAAGCCATTCTGTAATTGAACATTATCAAAAATTACCTTTCCTTTTCAATCTGCAGAGCTGTAATTTTCTGTAAATTTCAATGCAATATGGCAACATGGAGGCATTTTGTACGCAGCTCTTGCATAGACCCCCCCCCCCCGAATTTCCTACTTATGTAATTAGTTCGCTGATTTTCCAAGAAGTCTGCACTAAGATACAAGTCAGATTTTAATCATCCTCTGCAGCAAAAAAACAAACAAAAAAGAAATCATTTTTTGGTGAGATGGTCTTAAGGGTTAATCCCTTTTAAAGTGATGCAGACACCGCCACTCTCTTCATTAGAGCCCTACAAGTCCATCATCTAATTAATAATAAAAAAGTCACTCCTATTTAGAATCAGTATCCAAAAGACATAGAAGAATAAACAGCTTTTCCTTCATAGCAGAAACAGTTAATAAAGTTTGCTAAAATCTTTGTAATGTACATAGATCACCCAGAGGGGAATGTGTTTTTTTCACAACAGAAATGGTGTTACTTTTTAAGGACTCTATATTATATTGTCAAATAGCATGGGGGAAAACAAATTCAAAGCAGAGTCCTACAGCAAACGGAAGACAGAATATATGGGGAGATTTTTTGTCAACTGTGATAAGGCATTTTTAATGCTCAACTAAAGCAGTTTAGGCTGAAATTTAAAAAGAAAAAAAAAAGCTTGTTTTGAGGTACAGAGACAACTACCATTTTATTTATATAGGTATTTTAGCTTTAGAATGTTGTATTATATAATACATTTCTTCTTTCTTATACCAATGGTTTATAATTCAATAGTAAGATAAAACATGACTTACCATCAAAGATGTCAAACTCATCATACTGTTTTTCACTCAGGAAGTATTCCACAGTCAGTGTCACATTATACCCAGCCTCAACTTTTATGAGCCAAGAACAGGTCTGGAACTGAGGGTATGTACCAGGATAACTTTGACTTAGAATCACTCCAGTTGAGTCAGTAAGGATCTCATTGGTTGGACACAGTACTGCAAAAAACAAAAAAGTCTGCAGTTTAAACAGCATTGCCACCATAGCTTGGTAAATTATGGTGACTTGTAAGAGAAGAGAAAATATCTGTAAATGAGTGTGATGTATCCCTATGTAAATCTTGAAATACACACCTGAAAATAGAAGTACGAGTATTGAAAAAAAAATAACCATACGGAATTGTGGTCAGCGTGGGGACGTTCTGCATATTTGTTGGTCATGCCCATGTTTGATAGGCTTCTGCTCTAGGGTTTTTGGTCTGTTGCAAATGCTGTTTCATGTGACTGTGTGCAAGGATGCCAAGTTGGCCCTCCTGCATTGCCCTATTCTGGGCCTTTTCACACCCCAGCATAAATTGGGTTCCTATATTATTATTTCTGCCAAACGTACTATAGCTCATGCCTGAAAGACTGGATTGGTTTCCTTCCAGGTTGTGAAAACCTGGATGACTTTGAGGGTAAATTCTCAAAGACTCACATCCAAAATTCCTTAAAGTTTGGGAACCCTGGATAAACTATTCCTTCCCATGCTTACCTCCCACCAGTTATGGCCTATTATAGTTGCTGCCCTCGCCAGTACTGGGAATCCCTCCCTTTCTGACTTTTCTTTTCTCTCTTGTTCCTCTCTCTTACCCAACATTTCCTTTTCCTCTTTTTTCAGTCTTCATTCTTCCTTCCTTCCCTTTTTTCTGGTTGTTCCTTGTCAGCATGGATTGTTACTTCCTGGAGGACAGCTTGGTGATGATAGCAACATTGGTTTTGATTTTCCTACTAGTCCTCCTTGGTTATGGTTAGAACTAGGTGGATGCAGCATCGATCCGATGCTGCATCTGTACCCTGCCTCCTCTATATCAAGAACTGAGTGATCAAAGACTGCTGATTGCTTGGTTCTTGGTCTTCAGTGAGCAGAGATCCGGTAACTGTTAGCCCCCAGCTCTCTGCTCTGCCCCTCCATCACTCAATGGAGTGCGGGGCTGTGCAGGGGATGGGAGAGGCTAGCTCAGGTTCTCAGCAGCTTGCTGAGAGACTGAGCCAGCTACCAATCAGGCATCTGGGTGGATCCCGACATTAAAGTCGAGATTTCTTCAGAGCCTGGACTGGTTGAGTGATGTCAGCCAACTTTAGCGCACTGTTGGCTGAATACCTACAGGAGAAGTAGGACCAAAAACTTGTTTAGAATTAAAGATATTACTAATAATGATTAGAAACACAATCTCACCTTCACAAGTGGGAGGAGGATCCTCAAACTGCAGGCGTGTCCCCAGTCGGCAAATTAATATTTCAGGCCCTATTAACGTAAACCCTGGGAGGCATTTGTAGCGCACAATGTCACCTAGGGAGCAAACAAAAAATGAATGATATATAATGAGATATAACTGTACTTCAAAGACACAACAATTTAATGATGTATGCTTACTTGCTATATTGTAATACGCCAGTACAACATAACATTATTTGTTAGAGAGTTGGTGAGATTAAATAAAAAAAAAAACCACTCAAAATGTACTCAGTGTGCGATATGTTTATGTGTGATAATAATATAATATCTGTGTGAGATCTGTGTGGTAAGATGTACAGTAAACGAAAGGGAATTGTTAGCAACTAGCACCATATACTTAGCAGTACTTTATAAAAAAAAAATTCACCCTAATATTTTATAACAATTCCAAATTCAGGCACCATGGCTTATCTTAGATAACATAAAATGTTATATTTGCATCTGGCATTGAGTTACTACATTTCTTGCAGCATTATTTCATGAGTAAGTGTGTTTACAATACAAGATTTTTATCTTGTGCATTTTATTTTGTTATTTTATTAAGTAATGTGAAATGATGTGACTATCACATTTTTACATGCTTGCTGTTCTATATTTTTGCTAATAATTTATAAGACACTGCCACCTTTCCATTTACATTTAGGACAGAATGACAGAGCCTCCTAATAGACTAACCCCCTACCCTCACAAGGTATAGTTGCTGATCCACGTTCACTTGCAACTTCCCCACTGCAAAAGTTCACTTCAGGTAACCTCTGGCATTGGATGGTGAGAGAACTTACCCAGATATTTGACAGGCTTTGGGCCTAGTGACTGATCACATGCTCCCCGTTACCCAGAAGCATTGTTCTATCAGAGCAGGGGTCTCCAAACATTTCAAACAAAGGTCCAGTTTCCTGTCCTTCAGACTTTAGGGGGCCAGATTGTAGCCAGCGGGGATAGAAAAAGTCTCAGGGCCAACTTCAGTGAGAGTAAACAAAGTTTCAGGTGTGGTGTTCAGTTGCATAGTGCCTGTGGTTAGTAGGAGGAGTAGTGCCCCATCATTGCTATCACTGGAAGGAATATTGGCCCATCATTGATGTTAGTGGATGGAACAGGGCCCCATCATTCATATTAGTGGGAAGAATAGTGTCCCATTGCTGGTGTCATTTGGGGGAATTATGGTCCACTTTTGTTGTCAGTGTTAGGAATAGTGCCCCAAGGGCCGGATAAAGGCAAGGAAAGAACCGCATCTGGCCCTTGGGCCGCAATTTGGAGACCACTGTATTAGAGCAATGGGGCAAGGGCTTCAACAAAGGGGAGGTGGCAAATTAGACCAGATGGGGGCCTATCAGTAAACAATGTTACTTTGCCCTGAATGGAAAAGTGAGAGTGAGGTTTGTAGATTAGCCGAGAAGGAGCTCCCAGTGGCTTACTACAATAGAGCAGCCATTGCGTTTGTCAACTCTCAGATTACATTGTAAAAATATGCAGTAAAGCACAATTACTGCATAGCCCTGATAAAAAACAGATAGCAGAGCCTGCATTTGTAAGGAGCTGCCTTGTATGTAATTATGAATTGTACAAAGAAACAAGGTTTCTAAAACATTAATGCATTTTCATAAGATTATTTGCTCCATGAGCAGGGCCCTCCTATTCCTTCTATATTGAACTGTATTGTAATTGTACTGTCATTCTTTATATTTAAAGGATTTTGAAAACTGTTGGCGCTATATAAATCATGTTTAATAATTATTATTATTTACATAAAATTATTTTTTTATACATCTATGCTTTTATGACAAAGAATTAACTCAAGATATGATCCAAATTGCATACTTACTGGATCTAGCATCGACTAATGTAAGTATGCATATCTCATACCTGAGGCACGGAGCTACTACAGTGATCGCCGCAATTTTCAGGGCCCATTTGCCTTTGGTAAACCAACTACCTTATATTCATTGCAAAAAAATACAAGGCATTCTGTGAATGGTGGTAGAGCCAAGTGAGCAATATGCAGCTGGGAAGCCATTTGGCACTGGACCCTAAGATCATGAGATCACTATAGTAGCACTGAATACTACAGCGATTTTCAGCTTCCACATAGGTCCCACTTGTATTCAGTAATGCCCTGAAACCAAACAAATGCTCTACATGCACTATTTTGTATTAAGAAATACTCACCCATTAGAAACTCTTCACTGCCAGAAAGAACCTCTCCGTTTGGTACTGTAGTTGGGGGTTTACATTTCCTAAGTCGATAGCCTGTCACAGGGAACATTGGTTCCAAAGCAAAGTCAAAGAAACAATTAAGTGCTGATTAAGGTAACACTCAACTACATTTTATAGAACACAGTTTATAAATTGCCAATCAGAAAAAAGTAAATATAATTTAAAGCACAAAAAAATACTCCTGTATGACAGTCCAAACAAGGCCAAAAACGTTTTAACTGACCATAGAAGTAGAGAGCGAAGATCCCTCCACTGGCTGCATTGCTATGAAAGGTGATAAGGACCTGGTTGGATGAGCTCATAGTTGATCTCTTGGAGGAACTGCTAGTGAAAACACCTAGCTGAGGATCTGCCTGTTGAGGACCATCCCTGAAACACAGACAACAAAATAATGCACTCAAAAAACAGCAAAATTATTTCACATTTTATGGTTGTTAAGCAGGGCAAGCATGGACAGTCTATGCACTTTCTCTAGTATTCAAACCCTAGCTACATATTGTTTTCTATTGGTCCTATAAGGAAAAGGTGCAATCCCAGATTTGGACAGACAACAGGGCAGCTCTTCTTCAGCAGCACTGTGCCTATAACAAAGGCAAGGGTTGATGTTTCCAGAAGTAGTATTTAGGGACAATAACTTTAAACTATATACTGTATAAAGTCTAAACCAGGGGCGGACTGACCATTTGGAAACTCAGGAACTGCCCGAGGGCCCGAGGTCAGTAGGGGGCACCATGAGATGCCCCTGGTACCTTTTTCATAGGCTTTTTTGAGTTTGTGCAAGGATACAGGGGCTCCATGATCCCCTATTTCCCGGGGGCCCCATGAGTTGTCAGTCCGCCCCTGGTCTAAATTTATTTTGTTTTCGATAAAGTAGGGGAACATCAGATCCTATATCTAATTTTTATTACTTTCTTTGCCCTGCCTGGGAGGATTCATCTATTTGTTAAGCAGAGGGTGGAAACGGATAAAGAAGTTAGACCATGCAGCTCCAACTCACCTGTTCTCTGTGCTGTGCCATGGCAAAAGAAAGAACTGATCACTCCTAATCAACAAAAGGTCTTGTATCCCTTTGTTAATTAGAAGCAGCCTCTGCTCCATTTTTATATTTAGAAGAGTGGTGCAAGCATTATGCTTGTATCACCATTTGTGTATTCCCTCTGTTATGTGCATTTACCTAATAGCAACAAATTCATAGTTCATAATGACAGATAATAGGGTTTCATGTACAGAAGAAAGAAGGTACTTATTGGTTTTCACATGCCACAATTACGACTGTTCATTTTTATTTACTAAACATCTTTTTTTATAAGTTGTTTGGCAGCCTGACAAATCTTTCCTCCTGTTACAAAACTAATTTGGCTGATTTATCACAGATGGGACTATTCCCAAAAGCAGCCCATAAAATCTTTTTGCAACCTGAAAAATCTAAACAGGAATTATGCATGGTTGCTAGGGACAACTCCAATTAAGTGCCATTTTCCTTTCTCCAGTTTTAATGAATCAGCGGGCTAAAATATAATTTTTTTAAGCAACATTTGCAGTTTGATAGGTTATCCTTGATGTACTAGTTTATACATTCAGAGTGGACTGTGCTATTACAATTCCAATCTATCACCCAACACATACACATACTGGCTATTGGGTTTTCTTTTAATTGGATACTAGGTAATATGGTTGATGCCACAGTTCATCATGTGTAGGTATATACTTTTACCTTTTTCAGAAAATGCTTTAGCAAAAGAGAAAATATGGACAAAGTGATATTAAGAGGGAAACAAAGAGAGACGTAGTAGCACACACTGTACGCTGTGTACAATGTGAGATAATAGAAGTGTGCATTAGAGAGAGAAGTTGCATGGCAGAAATGAGAATCTGAGCAGTACAATATTCCTTAGGTCAGAGGCACTGACAGTTTCTGAAAACTGAGCAATTTGTCAGTGTCAGGCGAGTCCCCCCTCCCGGCCTCCTCCTGTCCTATCCTCACTATGCAGGCCTCCAGTGCTAGCATTGGGGACACTTTGACAGTGTCCCCATCCTTTCCAATTAACTTCACTTGCTTTTTAAATTAGTGTTAACGAGCTGTCCTGCCACTATCCATCAGAAACCTTAAGGCCCGACCTTCACTAGGAAAAAAGCCATAAGTATTTATCAGGCTCAATCAGGTACCACTTAAAAGATAAAAAGGAAAGATATTGGTTAGATTGGGTGCAACATAAACATTTAAATAATAATAACAAAAACAAATTTATAAACATTTTCCTCAATTGCAAAAAGATGTATAATATACAGTGGATATAAAAAGTCTGTACATCTCTGTTAAAATGTCAGGTTTCTGTGATGTAAAAAAATGAGACAAAGATAAATAATTTCATACGTTTTTCCACCTTTAATGTAACCTATAAACTGTACAACTCAATTGCAAAAAAAAAACGGAAATCTTTTTTTTTTGGGGGGGGGGGGGGGGGGGGAGAGTAAACATAGAAAAACATATATTGTGGTTGCATAAGTGTGCACACCCTCTTATTACTGGGGCTGTAGCTGTGTTCAGAATTAAGTATTTACATTCACAATCAAGTTAAATAGGAGTCAGTATATACCTGCCATCATTTAAAGTGCCTTTGATTAACCCCAAATAAAGTTAAGCTGTTCTAGTAGGTCTTTCCTGACACTTACTTAGTTGCATCCTACAGCAAAAGCCATGTTCCGCAGAGAGCTTCCAAAGCATCAGAGGGATCTCATTGTTAAAAGGTATCAGTCAGGAGAAGGGTACAAAAGAATTTCCAAGGCATTAGATACACCATGGAACACAGTGAAGACAATCATCATCCAGTGGAGAAAATATGGCGCAACAGTGACATTAACAAGAACTGGATGTCCCTCCAAAATGCATGAAAAGACGAGAAGAAAACTGGTCTGGGAGGCTGCCAAGAGGCCTACAGCAACATTAAAGGAGCTGCAGGAATATCTGGCAAGTACTCACTGTGTGGTACATGTGACAACAATCTCCCCGTATTCTTAATATGCTTGGGCTATGGGGTAGAGTGGCAAGATGGAAGCCTTTTTCTTATGAAGAAAAACATCCAAGCCCAGATAATTTTGCAAAAAACACATCTGAAGTCTCCCAAAAGGACGTGGACAAATGTGTTATGGTCTGATGGAACCAAGGTTGAACATTTTGGCCATAATTCCAAAAGATATGTTTGGCGCAAAAGCAACACTGCACATCACCAAAAGAACACCATACCCACAATGAAGCATGGTGGTTGCAGCATCATGCTTTAGGGCTGTTTTTCTTCAGCTGGAACTGGAGCCTTAGTCAAGGTAGAGGGGATTATGAACAGTTCCAAATACTAGTCAATATTGGCACAAAACCTTCAGGCTTCTACTAGAAAGATGAACATGAAGAGGAACTTCATCTTTCAGCATGACAACGACCCAAAGTATACATCCAAATCAACAAAGGAAAGGCATCACCAGAAGAAGATGAAAGTTTTGGAATGGCCCAGCCAGAGCCCAGACCTGAATCCGATGGAAAATCTGTGGAGTAATTTGAAGAGGGCTGTGCACAGGAGATGCCCTCTCAATCTGACAAATTTGGATTGTTTTTGCAAAGAAGAATGGGTAAATATTGCCAAGTCAAGATGTGCCATGCTGATAGACTTATACCCAAAAAGACTGAGTGCTGGAATCAAATCAAAAGGGTGTGCACACTTATGCAACCATAATATTTTAGTTTTTTATTTTTACTTTTCTCCACCTAAAAGATTTCAGTTTGTTGTTCAACTGAGTTGTACAGTTTATAGGTCACATTAAAGGTGGAAAAAGTTCTGAAATAATTTCTTTGTCTCATTTTTTTACATCACAGAAACCTGACATTTTAACAGGTATGTGTAGATTTTTTTTATATCCACTGTACTAAGATCATAGAGCCACAGTAGTAGCAAATTATATAATAATATTAATAATAATAGCAATCGATTCAATAAATGTACATGCTAAATTCTGTTTGATGATTTAAGCCAAGTACAGACCCCGCGGTAGGTTAAATGGTTTAGAGCTCTGTCCATTCCCTCTAATGTACAGACAATCCTCCTGCAGATAAGCAGTTACTTTGAGATTTCAGGTGTAGGGACTATGCAGGAATTATGTGTGTATGTGTGTTAGAAATGAAAGATTCCAGCCAAGAACTTAGAAGAAAACAAGGAGGGGGATCCCACAGATTTCAGTAGGCTCTCACAGGCCTCCAGCTGCTCAGCATAAAATTTTAAGACACATGAAATGTTCTGCTTTATAAACTTATACGTGATCCCTTAACAGCCTTTACATTCTGAGAGCTCAGATTCAGAATAAATCAACATTCTATAATTCTACTACATGAAATACTAAGAAAGTAGTTTATGCCCTGGTATGCTACTGAAAGAGGAAGCCTACCTAAAAGTAATATTTTAGTTTTAGATAACAAGTAAGCTGATTGAGCCCCTGGCTCCTGTACCTCATATACAACAAAAGCCATCTGGGAGATTTGGGTGTTCCTAGCTCCCACCTGTTTTTCGGTTTCTCCTGTTTTATTCTCCATAATATAAAATATATATGAATCCAGCAGAGTGGCAACCCATTATATGAAGCCACAAACTCATGTGAGTATTCCTCTTTTAACCTTTTTAACAATGATACAATTGGGCATTGATGTTTACCTGGCTAGGTCTATAAAGCTGTCATTAAAAATGTATTGAAAGTTGGCATAGATGTAAAAGTGCTATTGACACCCATTACTAAGGATAATACACATGTGGCTTACATTTCACCAGGAAAGTGTTTCCTTCTTCACTAACAACCTGCACATGTGCCCTAACTCAACATCAAAGAACTCTGTATGTTGCTGGACAATGCACATATACTAATAACTTCCCATAGTCTTCCCACTGAGTGTGGAGCCAGAGGCTGAAAAGCTCACTTAACTGCAAAAGTTTCAAAGAAATACCGATAATGCATTTATCCCTTACATACACCCAGGATAGCGTAATAAAAAAAAATAGTACATTTAATTGAAATTGGTGTCATTTTCATTTTAGACTTTGTACAGTAAGTAAAATAACTGCTTTCTTTTATGATATTTTTATTTGATTTGACTACACAAGAATATGCACTCAGAGTCAACATAGTCGCTAATCAATAGGCATGCTTGCCTTGCCACACTGGGGTTCTGAGTTTAGCTACCATTGTTCCTGTGTTTCTGTGGATTTTCTCTGGGTGTTGTGGTTTTCCTTCCAGCACCAATAACATTCTGGTAGGTTAATTGATGGTTTAACGATTACTATACATATATTTTGTCTATAAAAGTTTAGTAAACTGAGAGTTCCTTAGGGGTATAGCCTGATGTGATTCAATCTATGTGATGTTGAAAGCTTTGCCTAATGCTTCATTCTATTATAAAAATATAGCAAAAGAAAATAAACAGTATTTTGCTATTTTACAGCTACCCAAACTTAGGCAGACAGGCCACCTTGTAAAGTCCATCAGGTACAGCTCAACAAAGAAAGCCAACCCCAGTGATAACCGCTTAATCGCAAACATCTTGTCTAAAAATACCTAATCTACAATTCTTAGACAGTAACTGAATGCACACTTAAGTTAGAATAAAACTTGGAAGGAAGAGAGAACCTTCAAAGGTTATAACATACTATAATACCCACATCTTTAATCTCTCCCTCTCTACTGGCGTCTTCCCCTCCCCCCTAAAACATGCGCACATCACCCCCATACTCAAAAAGCCCTCCCTGGAACCCACTGACCTCAACAACCTCAGACCAATTTCCCTGCTGCCACTCACTTCCAAGCTCCTTGAGCGCTTGGTCTTCGATCGCCTAAGCGCCCACCTGACTGACAGCAACCTCCTTGACCGACTACAGTCCGGCTTCCGTCCCCTACACTCCACCGAAACTGCCCTCCTCAAAATCACCAACGATCTACTAACCGCCAAAGCCAAAGGCGACTACTCTGTCCTCCTCCTCCTAGACCTCTCCGCGGCCTTTGACACAGTCGACCACCCCCTCCTCCTTAATAAACTACTCTCCCTTGGCATCAGAGACACCGCTCTATCCTGGTTCTCGTCCTATCTATCCCAACGCTCCTTCAGCGTTTCCTACAACGGTGCCACCTCCTCCTCACTCCCCCTCTCTGTTGGGGTCCCCCAGGGCTCTGTCCTTGGACCCCTTCTCTTCTCCATCTACACCTCCTCCCTTGGCAAACTCATACACTCCCACGGCTTCAATTACCACCTCTATGCCGATGATACTCAAATCTACCTATCCACCCCTCACCTCACCCCCACATTCTCCGCCCGCATCACTCACCTCCTAAACGACATCTCTGACTGGATGTCACTCCATTTCCTCAAACTCAACCTCTCCAAAACCGAGCTTCTCATCTTCCCCCCAGCCCGCGCCCCCCCCCCCCATCCTTTCCATCACTACCAACAACACCACCATCAATCCCGCCCAGCAAGCCAAAGTCCTTGGCGTCATTCTGGACTCAAACCTTTCCTTTCAACCTCATATCAAATCTCTCACAAACACATGCAGACTCCACCTCCGCAATATCGCCAAGATACGCTCCTTCCTTACCCCAGACACCACTAAACTACTAGTACACTCCCTGATTATCTCACGCCTGGACTACTGCAACTCCCTCCTCACCGGCCTACCCCAGTGCAGGCTCTCCCCGCTTCAGACCATCCTGAACTCAGCGGCCAGACTCATCCACCTCACCAGCCGCTCCACCTCTGCCACCCCCCTCTGCCTCTCCCTCCACTGGCTCCCCATTGCCCAACGCATTAAATTTAAATTGCTCACCCTGACCTATAAGGCCATTCACAACACTGCCCCTAACTACCTCACCAACCTGATTCCCAGGTACCACCCTACCCGTACCCTTTGCTCTTCACAGGACCTCCTTCTATCTTGCTCCCTGGTCTCCTCCTCCCACGCACGACTGCAAGACTTCTCCAGGTCCTCCCCCATCCTCTGGAACTCACTACCCCAATCCATCAGACTGTCACCTTCCCTCCTCACCTTCAGGCGCTCCCTGAAAACCCACCTCTTCAGGGAAGCCTACCCCACCCTCACCTAACAGCCGCTGCCCTTCCCTCCTCCTACCACTCCATCCCCCACAGCCGTTTCCTCCTGTGCCTCTACCCCCTCCCTCCTAGATTGTACGCTCAAAAGAGTAGGGCCCTCTAACCCCTCGTGTGCTGTTTGATGTTACTGTTCTGTTTCATGTATTGTCCCCCCTCTATTGTACAGCGCTGAGCAAACCCTTTGGCGCTATATAAACTCGATAAATAAATAAATAATAATAATAGCTATATCTTAGCATTACCATTACCATTAAATACAAAGAGATGCTTACCAGATAGTTATGTGATCATTCTGTGGTTCAGTTTCTAAAATTGTAAAGTTTATGTGTATCCCAAATCCTACTGGAACAGTAACGATCCAGGAACAGTCCTGAGAGTTTGGGTACTGATTAGGAAAGCCAGGGGAATAGATGGAGCCATTGAATGCTGTGACATTTCCTCCACAAGGCACTAATCATAACAAAAAGAATCCAACATTAAGCAGTGATAGACATTTATTTAACATAGTTGAAAGAAAAAAAATTATATATATATATATATATATATATATATATATATATCTACATATACATTTCACTGAAAGCATGCATGTATTACACTATTACAATATTAACAATTTAAATGAAATTTCTTGCAGTGTAACGCCAACTGAACTTTTTGATTTCCCTCTTTGGAGAGCATTTTTCATATATTCATATAATATCACTTGCTCCCTACAAGATTTTGTATAAAAAGTATTAATTTGATGTCTGTATGCCTTCAAGACAGGAAATGTGAAGAAATTACAGTGATGGGAATGCAGAAAATAATTAAGACGCTATGAATCATCTAACCCTTTTACCAATTCTATCCAAAATTGAAAAATTTGTTAATAAACTTTGTAAAAAATCTAATTTGATTGGGAACTGCTTAGTGAACACACAGACTGAAATGCTGTGTACATTTTCATTATTTCTCTTATTAAACCTATAATTTCCATTTATTTGCTTGCTTTTAATAACTCTCTCTAATAATACCTAGTTACAGCTAAATATTACATTTCCCAGATGTCTCTACTTTTGGCAAAACATCATTAGGCTGGATCAGTTCCATAGCTTGCAAATAATTACATATACATTATATTAAGGGAAACTGCTAAATTAGAATATTACTCAATGTGTTATTTTAACACATGCATGCAGAAAAACAAACATGTAGTCATTACTTTTAGCTTTTACAAAGGATCAGAAGACTGCATTTTCTTATGTTTTAATAAGCAATTAAAATTATACTTCTGGTTTATTTAAGAAAACTACTAAACTGCAGTAATTCAAAGCAACCTATCAACAATCATCTTTTCTTATTCCTAAAGTTTAATATAGTTTATATTTATCTGTGCACTTTTAGATGCTTTATAAAATAAGCCTGATTTTGTCTTGTATAGCTAAATTAAATGCTCTACTTGCACAGTCACACAATTTTATACAAGGCATTTATACAGTACAGAAAGCAGCACATTTGGTAGATTCTGCTCTAACACACTTACCCTCACACCTGGGAAATGGATGATCCCAGTTTCTATTGGTGCCATGCTGGCAGGTCAACACAGGATGACCTATCAGTTGATATCCAGGGGAACACTCGAAAGAGATTGATTGTCCCACATTATAACCAGCTCCTCGGACTACACCATGTGAGAAAGGTTCCGGGTCTGGACACTCTTGGAGCTCATATGCTGCAGAAAGAAAGTAAATTTATAGCACTACTATACATATTAAAATACAGGCAAAGTGTACAGTTACGTTTATAGTAAAATGCAGGCAAATGATAATAATAAAGGTTTTAGTGAAAAGGGGGATATACAGAGGAGTTGATTTACTAATACTGGAGAGTGCAAAATATGTTGCAGCTGTGTATGGTAGCCAATCAACTTCTAACTTCGGCTTTTTTAGTTAGGCTTTGACAAAAAAACCCCCCAAAAACTAGAAGCTGATTGGTTTCTATGCAGAGCTGCATCAGATTTTATTCTCTCTAGGTTTAATAAATCAACCCCAAATTTAAGTAGACTTGACCATTCCATTACAGGTTAGTTGGACATCCCATTCCAAAACTCTGGGCTTTAACATGGAGTCCCCCCCTCCCCCTTTTCCTTGTGGATATACCAGCCTCCACATTTCTGGAAAGGTGCACAAAATGAGTGTATCTGTGGGAAATTGTACCCATTCAGACACATTTGTGTGTCAGGTAGTTATGTTGAACAAGAAGACCAGTGTTCATACCAAAAGTGCTTAATAAGGTTGAGGTCAGAGCAATCAACAACACCCAGCTTTCTAAACTAGTCAGTTTTTGATGTTGTGTCTTCACTAAAGTGCTGAAAGCTGATTTCTGTTTTTATGGAGTACTACATCGCATTGCTCTTAGCAGCACGTTAAAAATAAATCCCACCTTGCAGTCAGCACAATTGCATATAGAGGTTAACCAGTCTTTGTCTGTTCTTGAAGAGGTTTCTGATGACCCCAGTGTTGCAATTCAAGTGTTTGAAGTGTTGGAGACCCAATATAAGGCATTATCACTCTTGCAATAATGTCATCTTGTATTTATGCTTCACAGAGTAAAGGTAAATTTTTGTTAAATGGTTCTTGCTGTGGAGTCACTGCTAAAAGAGACCACTTAGAATTCCCTGTTTACCAGTAAAATCCTCAAATAACTTTAGGAGCATATCATAGTTGTGTAGTATAATACATTTCTCCTTTCTTAAAAACACAAACTATTTCCTTAAAGCAAACTAGTCATGTTTAAAATTCTGAAACAGACCAACAGTGTTAAACAAAGCCCCTACAAGTGCCTGTATGGACCTCTTTACTATAAAGCAGCGGTAAGCTCTGCATGGTATTCACATTGCTCAGTACGTATACAACAAATCTACTTCCCTCCAACACAGTTCTGCATTGCAATTCACCATAGCTTGCTGACCAATAAAGAGACCTGTGTTACATCGGAAGACTACCAGAGACTTGACTACAGGAACTGACACTTGAATATTGAATGCCTTAGGTTTAGATCATTTTGGAGGTGCTCAATATACATGATTACTTTTAAAGGAGAAAAGCTTTGAAACAACATCCATACTCACCTCCATGCTGCAGCATCATACACTGAGAACTGAGTGATCACATGACCAAAGAAATAGGTAACTGTGCTGTGCTTATAACCTCTGCATTAAATTAAAAGTAGAATTAAAATGAACTCCCTTCAAAAGTGAATATACTGTATAATTTCACTAATAACAGATAAAATCGTGAAGTGATGTGTAAAAAAAACCCTAAATGTATATACAGTATTTATATATATCTCCAAATAAACAGTTCAAACTGAGGTGTCCGTTTATGACACAGAGAGTAGCTGAGATTCAGAGGGTTGCAGCTACTCTCTGGTCATTCACAGTTTATGACACCCAGGAGATCAGCGAGGAGCGATGTCAGCCTTTCACTGTGTTCTCCCTCCAGATTCTCCAGCCCAGAGCTGGAGAATCGGAGGAACCGCAAACTAAGCAGTGATAATTTACCTCTGCTTAGTATACTGATCTCCTACTGTAATCTCGCGAGATTATAATAAAAGCAGCTGTTTTCCAGCATTTGTAGATCTTTCCCCCTTCGTTTGGAGAACTGATCTACACAGCTTCATAAAAGGCATTCACAGGATAACTGTGTTCTCCAAGAATGCCGGAGAACAGAGCAGCGATCATTTACCGCTGGTTCATAAATGGACGCCTAAGTGTTAGAAAGTCAATCATTATCCAAGACGTGACTTCCCCATGAGTAAGCTCTCACCTTAAACAATAGACCTTTAAATTATAAATGGTCTGAAACAGCATTTCCCCTTTAAGATAGGAACAACTATTAGAAAAACACCTACTCCTGGTTCCTTTTATGGGATTTAACCGCTTCCCGACTGCCCTATAGCAGATATACTGCTACAGGGCGGCACGGGTGTGCAAAATCACGTATATACGTGATTTGGCTGTCAATCACAGGGTCCCGGCTGGTGATTACTCGCTGGCGTGGCTTTGGCTGTCAATCACAGGGTCCCGGCTGGTGATTACTCGCCGGCGCTCGGTGATTCATGAGCACCTCTGACGAGGAGGAGAACTGTATGTAAACAATACAGTTCTCCTCCCTGTCAGCTCGTCACACTGCTTTGGATGGTTATGCACAGCACAGCCATCCAAAGCAGTGTGCTTACAGTGAAGCACACGGACACAGCACAGAGTAAAACAGCACACAGTTAACCCTTTGATCGCCCACGTTAACCCCTTCCTGCCCAGTGTCATTAGTACAGTGTCAGTGCTTTTTTTTTAGCACTGATCACTGTATTGGTGTCACTGGGGATATCAGTGACACTAAGTCAGTTCCCCCCCAGTGTCAGAATGCCCGCCGCAGTCCCGTTATAATTCGCTGATCACCGCCATTACTAGTAAAAATTAAAAATAAAAATAATCCCAGTATATATTCCGCCATTTGTAAATGCTATAACGTTCACGTAAACCAATTAATTTACATGTATTGGGATTTTTTTTAGCAAAGACGTAGCAGAATACATTTTGGCCTAAATTTATGACGAAATTTGATTTTTTTATTTTTTTACTGGACATGTTTAATAGCAAAAAGGCAAAAATATTGTTTTTTTTCTGAAAATTGTCACTTTTTTTCATAGCGCAAAAAATAAACGCACAATTACCACTGAAAGAAAGCTCAATTTGTGGGGAAAAAAGAGGTAAATTTAATTTGGGTGCAGCGTTGCAAGACAGTGCAATTGTCAGTTAAAGCAACCAAAAAAATGGCCTGGTCAGGAAGGGGGGTAAATATTCAAGATGGCAAGTGGTAAAAGCTTAGAACAAGCAAAGAAACTCCACAATGCTTTCACTATATGTCCAGAAGTCACTCTAAAAAGGATATCAGTGTCTTTCTAACACTCAATTTACAAGATTTAAAGATGTTATTATTTTGAACTGGTCATTCAGCTACTGTATATGCATTGTAACCTTGCGAGACCCTGCCATGGTGAAAATGATTGTAGAAAGGACACAGGGTTTGCAGGTATGCAGAGTGTGGGACTTCAGAAAACATTATTTACAGCTTTCTCTGGATTGTGGTATTCTCAGATTGGGCTCCAAAGTTTGGAAATTTCAAAGCGTTTTGGGAGGGAAGAAATCTACAACCCAATGTCCAGGTCTTGCAGGTGACTGGAAGACTATGAGTGCAGGTGCAGACAGCCCTTATTATGGTAGGCTTGGGCATTGCCTAGTGCTCCCGTGTGGAGACAGGTTTGTGTTCCTGTCAGGAGACAGAGGTGCTCTACTCAAGTGACAGCATGTTGGAGGAGAGATTCTATGTCCACTGACAGAGTTGAGGCAGCTGAGTGAGTCTGGGAGACTGAGAAAGAGTCTTGGAAACAGATCTGGTACAACTAGGTGAGTCCAGTGGACTGGGGGAATCTGTAAGTCTCAGAGGAGTGAGATAGCCCAGGATGTCAGGAGAACCCCTATCGAGAGGTCAGGAATGGGCCCTTACAGCAGGGATCTGTAACGACAGGCTGAATGAGCCAGAAAAAGTCCAGAGAGCCAGGATGAAGCGGTCCGAGGGACCCATCACACGAGCAAAAAAAACTTATGGTTAAAGTATTTAAATGCATGTGTGCAGTGTTTTTCCTTTCCACAGATTATAATGTATATACTTGTAATGTATAACTTTGCAATTGAACTTGCTAGAAAAATTGACTAGTCATTTCCCTTGCTCACTCTCCTTCCTCCTTGCATATCATAGCCATCCCTGCATCTGGGAGTGTCCAATTACTATCAGTGCTGGCCCTCTTTTCCCCTTCCCTTACCTCTTCCTACATAACTTTTTATGAAGCTGTTGGGGGGAGGGGTGAATGTGAATACTACAAAGCGGGGGTAGGCAACCTTTTGAGGACAGTGTGCTGAAAAAAGCTTTCAAAGAGTGCCGGTTTTATATAAAAAAATGTCAACTTCACACTCTCAATCACAAAAAGGAATTTTTAGCATGTAAATGCTGTAAACTACTTGAGTATTAGTGAGATATGAACACGCTGCACTTTCACACCTTAGGTCAGTCCCAGTTCCTGCAACTTCACACCAGATCAGCCTCAAATCCTGCACCTCCAGTCCACAGATCAGCACCAATTCATGCACCTTCACACCTCAGATCACTGTACCCCCCTGCACCTCTGCCCCACCTCTGTGCTCCCCTGCACTTCTGTCCCTCCACTGAACCCCCTTCTCATCTCTCTCACTGCTGTACCTCCAGCACATCAGCCCCACCACTGTTCCTCCCTGCACATCTGCCCCACTTATGTACCCCCCACTCTTCTGTTCCACCGCTGAACACCCTTTTCATCTGTCCCTCCACTGAACCCTCTTCTCATCTCTCTCACCACTGTACCTTCTGCACATCTGCCCCACCACTGTACCTCCCTGCACATCTGCCCCACTTATGTACCCTCCACTCTTCTGTTCTACCGCTGAACACCCTTTTCATCTGTCCCTCCACTGAACCCTCTTCTCATCTCTCTCACCACTGTACCTTCTGCACATCTGCCCCACCACTGTACCTCCCTGCACATCTGCCCCACTTATGTACCCTCCACTCTTCTGTTCTACCGCTGAACACCCTTTTCATCTGTCCCTCCACTGAACCCTCCTGCTCATCTCTCTCACCACTGTACCTCCTGCACATCTGCCCCACCACTGTACCTCCCTGCACGTCTGCCCCACTCCTGTACTCCCCACTCTTCTGTTCCTCCACTGAACCCCCTTCTCATCTCTCTCACCACTGTACCTCCTGCACATCTGCCGCACCACTGTACCTCCCTGCACATCTGCCCCACTTCTGTACCCCCCACTCTACTGTTCCGCCGCTGAACACCCTTTTCATCTGTCCCTCCACTGAACCCCCTTCTCATCTCTGCCAGCTGAGAAAAAGTGCGGTGAGCTGCGTGCCACAGCAAAGGTTGGGTGGGATTTTCATTGCGCTTAATACTGTGGTTGTAAACCCAATGTCTACCGATATCAAACACTCACATTTCCTTACAGTTTGTAGAATGAACATGACAAACACATTATTTATTCTTCAGTTTCTTCACGTCTTTGCCTGTTTTAGCCCACTGAATATCTCCCGGTCTGTGAGCATGTACACTGCCCGGAGCTCGGGAGGCAAAGTCATGATGTCACTAGACTCCCCTCCCATCTGTACACCCCCCCCCCCCGGCATTCTCCCTAGCGCAGTTTAGCAGCGCACATATCGACTGGTCACTTTCAATGCCCGGTAAGTCTGTTGGATGGTAGTGCTGCAGGTCCAGAGGAGACAGCAGCAGAGAGCAAGTGCCAGTGCGGGCTCCATGCTCAGGCTGCGGCTGTGTGGGACACCTGATTAAGTCTGTCATTCAAAGGAGGGGGGGGGGCGTGGCGACACCTTTTTTACTCAGGTGTCAGAACATTTTACTTTGGAAGAGCGCAGAGGATTGCAGATGACTGGATGCACTTTTCCTGGCCAATCTCAGTAGAGTTAGATACAATATTCAGTTTAACTATGATTTTTTGGGATTTACAACCATTTTAAAGGGATGCAGAGTGCAGGGGTTTAATAGTAAGTAATGAAAAAGTTCAGGAGTAAGTGACGCAGAATTCAGGGGTTGGGAGTAGGTGTTGCAGAGGTCGGTAGTAGTAGATGAAGCAGAGCTGAGGGGTCCTTGTTTTTCCTGTTTGTTCTAATATATTAGCAAGATGTGGTGCCATATGGCATTTATTGTGTCTGTTATGCTTGTTACATATTTATCAATGGAATTATTAACTAATAGAGTAATGTATGACATATGTGCAAACCTATTATAGTAATTTCATGTCATTTTGTTTGTATATGTGTACACTGTAAATACTTTGGTGCATATACACACATATATTAGTCCCTTTGACTTGATGATTGTAATTTATGAGTCATGAGCAGCAATGAAAGAGCTTATCTTTTGCTGGTCTCTATATAGACCGCAGAGGTAGTGCCCTTAGGGTATGGCTTAGCTGAGGAAGGAGAGGGGCTTCCCCGAAACATGTTCTGATTGCCAGGTGGAGGAGGAGAACATGTGGCTGCTCCTGGGATCACAGAGAACTAGCAGGCTGCAATGTCAGAGCCAGCCTCACATGCAGACAAGCAGCTTCACACTCATTTGTGCTGACAGTTTCCCTGGAGTTTCTGTATCAGCCATATAATCACACTGCTTAATCTCATCCCTACTTTGTGAGTACAGTTTTAACTGTGTGTTTAATTTGGTGTTCAATAAATCTTGTTCATGCTGCATTATCAGGTTCTGCTTTGCACCCCTTGACCTTTTTAACAGGTATGCTTCAACTTCTGCTCTGACCTCCTAGGTGACCAAAGCAGAAGTTCTGTCCTCACCCCCCTAGCCCGCAACCTTCTGGGACATGTCACAGGTCCCAGGAGGCTGCAGGGCCATTCATACAGCACAGCGCGACTCGCGTATGTGCAGTGGGAAGCCAGCTGTGAAGCTACATCAAGGCTTCCCTTAGTAAACATGCAGATGCCAGGGACCCAAAGACCAACAAAGAATTGGCCCGGGAGAAGACAGTGCTGAATCCTTAGACAGGTAAGTGTCATTTTTTAAAAAGCCAGCAGCTATAGTATTTGAGGCCTTAATTTGCTGTGGGCATTATCTCTGACATTCATGTTTGTTTTTGTTACAATTTGTAACAATGTGTCTATCTTAAGCACTTTCTTTCTGCTATTTTATTTTACTTCTCTTTTAGGGCTCTTTCACACCGACGTTCCAATCAGGACCACCTGCCCGTTTTTCTGGTGAACCCGATCCGAACCTCCATTCTCCTCTATGGAGCAGTGGCGTAAATGGACACACCCGCTGACATCCAATCTGCCAAAAAGGGACAGATGGGGATCCAATTCCCCTTCTCTTCATCGGACAGGTGATCTGTTTTCATCCAACTGCCCACTGAGGAGAGCAAGCAGCTCTGTATCCACTCTGCAGCAGCAGAGCGGACACAGATCTGTCATCCACTTGCTCAGCAGGGATCAGCAGAGAGATCCCCCGCTGAGCAAGCGGATCCACTAAATGGGTCCGCTCCGTGTTAAAGGACCCTTAACAGAATACAAAGTCATAGCTCCAGAGTCCGAGGGAACGAGTGCAGGCTAGACTTTAATCCTTTTTGACCTAGCACCGGTTGGGCCTTTATCTTGTTTTTTTAATACATGCCTTCATATTTTACACCATAAAACTGTACTTGTAAGGAACAAAATACAATTTACTAATTCTTACCTTGATATTCAAGCTTAAATCCAGGTTTGTTCTGGGAATGGTCACTATGAAAATAAATAGAGGTTTCATGGGATGTAGAAAGAAGGTTGCCAGGTGTTTCTGATCCACTAAACCGACCAATCACACTGCTGGTTTCATGAGGGCCATTGCGAATCTCCACAAAGTCATGATTGGCTTCACTTGAAAAGCTCAGAAACTGAATATGAGCTCCTGTGACAAGAAAAATTATTTGAGTCAAAAGAAGATGCACCAAATAAATGTGAAATTAAAGTATATGATGTCATGTTTTTTGTTTTGGTACAATAACATTCAGGCAAACAGTTAAATGCACCGATATAAAACAAAACGTGTTTTATCTGAAAAGAAAACTGTTTTATCTGTCCATTCACTCCTGAGGTTTACACAGCTCTGCTGCACAGCCAGCCCAGAGATGTGACTTTTCTCTACTGCATTTAGGGAAAGCAACCAAATCCTGTCTCTGTCTCATCCTGTGTTTGGACAGTGTTGTTAAAGTAGAACTGAAGGAAACCTTTTTTTTTTTAAGTTTTGAATAGAGTGAAGAGGGATTAGAACACTTGTCAGGTTCTCTCTGTCTGTGACCTGTAGGGAGCTTCACCCTCTCTATTTGTCCTGTTTACCATTATCAACAAAAGTTAAAGTGGACGGAAATCTCAATTTTGGGTTGTCACCAGAACAGGAATAGAGGGGAAATCATCCAATGGGAACACTAGTACCGGTGGCCGTGATGACAACTAGAGATTCCCTTACTCTGAATGGATTTTTTTCATTTCCTGTTTTAGCTATGGGAAATCTTCACAATGGGACACAGATGGCAAAAAATGACTTTAGATGGCAAAAAAATTACTTTGGTACCACTTTCAACATTATCTACATATTGATTTTTTTATACCTATAACTTTTACTTTTTTTCCAATTTCTATTTTTTTCCTGGTCAAGCAAACACAGACAGGGATGGCAGGGCAAGCTGTGTACTACCTTAGCCAAGAAGAAATTATAGGCCTCAACACCACCTTGTCTCTATGCAAAACCAAAAAAAGGTTCTATGTAAGATAAAGCCACTAGCTTAGACACTTTCCTCTCAGAGGTGACGGCTACACGGAATACCACTTTGTAGGTGAGAGTAGGGACCAAATATTTCTGCAACAGGTTCAAAAGGCCATTTCTGAAGCACAGAAAATACAAGATTAGGTCTTGTCTTATATTGTAATCTCTGAAACAACAAAGAAAATGCAGAAACCTAAACTTTGATAGTTTCAAGCATTTTGCTACTCACCATCACATTTTTAACATAATTTACATATTTATATTTTGTTATAATTTAAATTTTTTTTTTTGCCCCTTGTAATGCCATCCCAGCTCTAGTTAAGCAAACACAGGCAGGGGCAGCAATGCAAACTGAGGACTTGCCTTAGACAAGAAGAAAGTCCTAGGCCTCAACAACACTCAACAACACAAAAATAAAAAAAAATGGTTCCTTCCAAGAAAGGGCCACTATCAATGCTCATCTCACAGAAGAGATCTGACCTTTGATGGTGATGGGAGCCAAATGGGCCTAAAATTATTATTTTCACTTTACTGTTTGCAGTGATATGTAATATGTGTATATACGTATGAGAGCCAAACATTGGTCCAGGCCCAGCCATTTTTCAATACTTCATTACAATTTTTTTTTGCAATGTTTTCCCTGTCTTTATAAAGCAAGCAGCAGGAGAGATGGCAAGGCAACTAAAAGTGAACATGTCCATGGACTACTGGATGCCAAGAATGTACCATTGGCTGATGGTGGCCCAATATGCACTTGAGGTTCTAAGCTACCCTGCTGCATGTGTCATGTCAGAGAGGGCCTTCACCAAAGTGAGGGATTTGAAAATGAGAAGCAGAGTTTAACCCTTTTACTGCCACGGACATATATCATACATCAAGGGGCAGAGAGGTGTTTACACACACACCCGGCTGCTCCTGAATGCATGTAAATCTAGTAAGCCAACTGTTGGCTTTCAGGTGAAAACAATCCAGCGGCTGTATAGCTGCCTAATCATTCCACTGACCCCGGTACATTCGCCCATCATTATGCTTCTTATGTTTCTTAGGCTCTTCAATCCCCCCTGTGGGATAATCATCCAAATGGCAGGTGTCTCTGGGTAAAGGGGGGGGGGGGGAGACCAGCAAACATTATTTTGCTGATCTTCCCTAGCTGGAACCTGGATGCAACACAGATTTAGTCACTCCTGGTTTCTGATGTCTTTATAGGCTGCTATAGCCAGGAAAAAGTTACTTTAGGTACACCTTGCTAGTACTGTGTTAGACCCCCTTTTACCTTCAGAATTGCCTTAATCCTTTGTGGCATAGATACAACAAGGTGAATCTAAGGTGAACATTCTTCAGAGAGTTTAGTGCATATTGTCATGATAGCATCAGGCAGTGCTGCAGATTTGTTGGCTGCACATCCATGATGCTAATCTCCTGTTCCACCACATCCCAAGGTGCTCTGCTGTATTGAGATCTGGTGACTGCTGGAGGCCATTGGAATACAGTGAACTCATTGTCATGGTGAAGAAACAAGTTTGAGATGGTTTGAGCTTTGTAACATGATGCATTATCCTGCTGGAAGTATACATCAGAAGATGGGTACACTGTAATCATAAAGGGATGGACATGGTCAGCAGCAATACTCAGGTAGGCCTAGACATTTAAACGATATTCCACCACCAGCCTGGACTGTTGTTACAAGGCAGGATAGACCCATGCTTTCATATTGTTTATGCCAAATTCTGATCCTACCATCTTAATGTCACAGCTGAAATCGAGACTCATCATAGCAGGCAACATTTTTCAAAATCTTTTATTATCTAATTTTGGTGAGCCTCTGGGGCCCCATGAGTTGTCAGTCCGCCCCTGGTTACCAAGCAATTAAACAGGTGTACCTAATAAAGTGGCTGCTGCAGGGGCATACTGACAACTCATGGGGCCCCCGGACAATAGGGGATCATGGGGTCCCTGTGTCCTTGCCCAAACTCAAAAATGCCTATGAAAAAGGTACCAAGGGCATCTCATGGGGCCCCCTACCGACCCTGGGCCCTCGGGCAGTGCCCGAGTTTCCAAATGGTCAGTCCGCCCCTGGGCCGGTGACTGTATATTTGACGTTTGGATAGAAATTTTCATAGATTTTTTGCACATTAATTTTTAGTGTATGAAATGTTATATAGGTATATACATAATTTTTTGCACAGCACAAAGCACTTCAGTGCGGTATATATTTACCCATAGAATGGTTAGTTTGCACTTTATTGATTACACTTTTATAAGGGTTTTGAATAGGGCATTTCTATTAGTGCTGTCTATTACATACTGTATACATACTTGCATTGATATATCAATATAATTTTTAGATAGTGGCTGTCTCCAGGTTTAAAAATATTTTTTAATGTGAGTGCAAAAAAAAAAAGACTGATAGTGAAAGATTTTTTAAACCAAAACAGACTTAGAACACATAGGACTACCAAACACACTGCGCACATAATTAGGATACACCCCAATATTTAGCAGGTAACATGTAACATGCTCCTAGTGACCCACCTCCAGCCACTGGCGCTCCCCGTTTTGTAATAGTGGGCGGGGGATCCTCCCCCTGCAACCTATGTTACAATTTAAAAGGCTTCAATGCAAAAACAAATAATAAATACCCATTTTTTTACCTGCAAAAAAAAAATGTGTATTTTTTTTTTAACAGAATTTGAACCTATCCTTTAATCCTGTAAATGTATATCTCAAAATCTAGTTTCTCACTTTAAACTGCATCACAACATTAAAAATGGATATAAAACAAAGGAATGTGCAAAACAAATGAATACAAATGGTGATTTGCATTCTTAAACAAGCTTTTACAAATAGATCCTTCCTCAGAAATGGGAAAACTGAGAAAAAGAGAGGCAAGTTCCAAAATGGGTAACTTATCTAAAGCACTGGTACCCAATAAAGACAGGTAGGAAACTGCAGGATCAAGTACAGTCCCTGGAATTCATAAAGACTGGCACAGACAGATTCTGCTTAGGTATCTTCCTTGCGTTCTAAAAGTGGCACAATTTGCTCCAAACTTGTGTACCTGTCTAAAACATGTACTTGACTTTTGGTGCATTATGTACAGACACTTAAAAAAAAAAAAAAAAGATAAAATGAATGTTTTTCTGGTGCTTGTTTTTGTTTTAAACCATTTGCCTACCCCTATAAATCGGTGAATGGGTAAAGGATCTAAAAGGTCTCTTTACTGGTTCACCAGAAAACAGCTGGTAACCATCTGAAAATACCTGCTTCTGGGCATTGAGGTTTGCCATTTTTGGTGACTTCTGTTAAAGTACCTCCACAATGCTGAAGGGCAAGCAGGTGTCACCATAAATTGGTGAACTGGGGTGGTAGTATTGGAGGAACATTTTATATCATATTTTCTAGGGCCCATTCGCTTTTATTTGAACTGCTGTGATTTGTTATTTCATGTGGGTTAACACATGTTGCAATAATGTACCTCATTCATTATGAACTGGCTGCCAATAAATGGCAAAAGCCCAGAAATCAGGTAAGGCCCCTTCTTTTAAAGCAGCTTGCAACCATATATGCCATATGCCTTGTGGTGCACTGCAGTACAGGTGCTTTACCTGCTACTGTAACTGTTCATTGGGGTGCCCTTCTAAACACTAAATTTAAAGATTTTACATGTAGCTAGAAAAATTTGTTGGTGTTCTTTAAACATCTGATGTGTACAGCATTAAACATTGACAAAATCTTGCTGACGAAAGTTAGACAAAAGCCAATTAATGCAGGCCAGCAATTGTGCCTTGTTTCACTGGGACATATAGTTTAAGGCTGGCTTGGCTGACACCCATCTCTACACATACATGACCATTGGTCAAATATGTACCAAAAATTCTTCCTACATTGCTGTCTATAGTATGGGTCATAGAAAATTGTTTTGTATTGGTAAATTAAATTTCTGAACACCAGCACCACAGCGTTATGTGGGTAAACCTATGCCAAGTTATATTTCTCTTTATAACTTTGTATCTTTAAGATCATTAAAAATCAAGTATCACACCAAACAGAAGGCAAAGAGTTAAGGAACGCCACATCTTTAATTAGCTGGTAAAACTATTTTGTGCTTGATGGCATGCACACAATTAATTCCACACATTGACCACATTAATATTTAATTAGCTCATTGCCCCGCTTACTTTCCCTTCCTCAATCTTTCTCTTTGTTAGAATGAAATGGAATAAATACATATGGTTTAATAACCAGATGTGTTCATTTTCCAGAACTTCTGTGTGTGGTGGTAATTTTCAATTAACAAAAGATATTATTTCATAAAACAAGGTGCCAAGCTAACTGAAACCTAAATCCTCTTAATGATTTGGATGAAAAAACTGGACAGCAGGCAACTGGAATGATTAGCACATCTGCCTTTAGTTTTTTTTTTAAAGCGGACTTATACTTCAAATCTTAAGTATCTTAATTGTGGCTTTCTAACATGGATTTATTGGCATGGTTTAATGTGACAAATCAAACGTTAAAAAAAAAAAAATCTTTAGCATATGAGTCATGATTAGAAGAATCAAAGTAGTTCTACACATATGATAGTGCCTATGGACATCACCAAAGTAATATTAAGGTGTTTAGTCTTGGAACAGGAGGAGCTGCTTTGCATTGGGTTGCTTCTCTATTAATGATGGCTACCTTGCAGTCACATAGTCCTGCAGCACAGACAAAGAGGTGGGCCTAGGAAAGAGAGTAGCTGCAGAGTGCCCACTGTATGTTCTATACTACTCACCATTGAAATCAAATAAAAAGAGAGAGTGCACAGGCTCTGGTGCAATACCCTTTAATATAAAAAATAAAAAGTTAAAAAACTCAAACTAAATGCACTCACAATAAATGACTTGTACATGGCATGTCATCCTGAAACATCGCCGGAATACAAAGCAACCAACTCCTCACATTATCTCCAGGGTAAGACTCTCATGACAGTGAAGGTAGTGTGTGTGTATATACTCCGTACGAGCAGCCGCTTCTCTCTCTCCCACACATGCTGACAGTTCTCCATAACAGGTACTCTTTCGGCATCCGGATAAATCGGTGCCGCCCTCTTTAGCATGTGAGATACAGAGCAGGGCGCTGATTGGGTGGCAATGCCGTTGCTATGATCATGCGTTTCAAAGGGCGTGGCCTCCTTTATCAACGTTTTAGAACTTGGAAGCAGCAAGGCTTGGGCAAGCCTGGAAAATTAACCTTTTGAGAATGTCTCTTTTGCTTTGAAACTGAACTCCACAACATAGGTCACCTCTAGGCTATAGCACTTGTCTGGAATTTTGTTTGTTTTTTACTATTCACCATTGACTCGTCTTGTACAGTTTGAAAAATAAGGTTGCCTGAGTCTAAACCCACCTAAATCTCTAATGCTGTGTATAGAAAATAGACTTAAATTTTAATTTACAATCACAAACCATCTAGCTGCAAGCGAGATAAAAGTCAAAATGAATATGTATGTTTAAACAGTACATTCGTACAACAGTACAGTACGTTTAAACATTCAGGTATGCAAATTGTTTAGTACAATGAAGCAAGATAATAATCAGGTGAGCATTTTGGCCCATGTTTCAGATTTTTCTCTAAACTGTTAATTGAAACCAGTTGCATGTATAGGAAAATATAAGCAGTGCGTAAACTGCAACTTAAAAACATTTATCATCTTCCATACAGCATAAACCTTCCCATGATAAGCACTATCTATCTCCATCAAATAAAATCTGATAACCTCTGCTGTCACAGTTGATTAGGCAGGTGTTGCCATACTGAAGTTGCTGTATATGAAATGTGACTGTGCTGTCACTCACCAAATCCCACTGGTAAAGAGATCTTCCAGGTGCAGTCCAAATTACTGGGATAGTTTCCTGGGAATCCAGGACTCAGAATGACACCTTCCATGTCTTCTGTAACTCCTCCACACTGAGCTGGGGGAGGGAGTGGAGAGAAGAAGAAATTGTGCTGTGTTAAATTTCTAAAAGTAAGACAGAGTGGAATATCTGTAACAAAGATGGATGGTAAACAACAAGGGAGATTAAACTGGAGAACATAAACCACATACAGCCTAGACCAAATTCAAATTAAAACACTGTGTCAAGGGCAAAAAAGCATAAAGGAACTACAGAATACAGTTGCCAACCAATGCAAATAACTTCAATGAAACATTGTAGCTATATTGCTACTCCAAAAAATTCCACAATGCATCCCTCAGTAATGAAAAGGCAATTTATTTTTATAACTTTTACCAAGGATTTTTTTAACCAGCCTAATACTAATTTACCCAGTTTGATTTGGAATGGTGTGACTAAGTAGCTCAGTCACACAATTGAAAATTGCATATGTAGCAACTTATAATAAAAGGTATGTGCTGCAAACAACTATATCAATATCATGATATTTTAGTAGCATGAATGTAAGCAGGTGCAGTCTAAATTGTCCACTGCAGGTGCAAATAGTCCAGAACAGCACTACAGCTAGAGGAGGAAGTAAAGAGAAACTGAGTTTCTCTATGATTCCCTTGGTCCCCTGGGGCAGTATTCCTGTTGGCTACGCTGAATCTAGGTCACCCTGGTATCAATCTTGGTTCATGCAGAGTCTTTTAAAGTCCCTGCCCCAGGATTGTGGTGTGCAGTTGTTAGTATAGGGACCAGGGGCGGACTGACAACTCATGGGGCCCCCGGGCAATAGGGGATCATGGAGCCCTGTGTCCTTGCCCAAACTCAAAAAAGCCTATGAAAAAGGTACCAGGGGCATCTCATGGGGCCCCTTACTGACCCCGGGCCCTCGGGCAGTGCCCGAGTTTCCAAATGGTCAGTCCGCCCCTGATAGGGACAGCATACCCATCTGTCAGGGACAGCACTCTAGTGGCAGGGAGAGGTCCCAGAGGAGAAAGGAAAGCTTAGAGCCTGCTTCTTTATATTCAGAATGCTCCCCTTTGGATTGGACCAGCCAGGCCAAAATTTGCTTTCCTTGACAGGTGCTGTCTTAATTTTGGGCTTACTCAACGCTGACTCTCGGCTCAAATTGTTGTAAGTTCACGGCCAGGTGACCTTCCCCTGTCGTCCTGTTGTACTGTTTACTAGTTATGCAATACATCGGTTTCTGCATCTCAGGCCTCTGTGTGTTTACTGCTGTCACCGCACATGCTGCACCATCCCACATGACCAAAACTACTAAAAATCATCCGTGTGGACCTAACCTAGGCTGGGTCTGAATCCTCTGTATACTCCTACAGAGAATCAGCAGGGGTAAATTACATAGCATTTTTGTTCTCTGCAACCTTCTAAATTTATTCATAGTAATACACAGATAATTAAGTTAAAACAAAATTTCAGGCAACCTGCTTCAAACTGTTAATTATATTCAGGAAACAATATAGGTTTATTAGTAAGAACTTCCACTCCCATCCCTTTCCTGACGAGAGGAGGTCAACTGAGGCCTTAAACTGGCACTCTCCCCTGACTAACTCCTAAATGAGACTACAAAGCTGTCAGTCAGGAGCAGTACCGAAGCTCCTGATTGCCAGCACAGAAGGTGAATCATACCAAAAAAGTGGTATGGAGGGTGAAAATAAGCAGACAGAAACATCGCCAGATGGGACCCATGATGTGCAGATGGAAGCTAATAGAAAACAAGGGATGCTAGTATATTACATCATAGCCTGTCTAGGAAGCAGAGAAACATAAGTGGGGAGAATGGGAACACTTTTCTTAGATCACCAGATTAATAGTAACAAGATAGTTTTCATGAATGAGGTGGCGTGGTGAGCCAGCCAAACAATGTTTCCTGGTTGTGGATTCAAATATGTTGTTAAATTTGTTATTAATTTCAACTGGCATGCACCTTTAAATCAGAAACAATGGTAGTTCTTCCATACATTAAGTCAGTATAAATGGTAGTTTGTCCATACATTAAGTCAGCAACAATGATAGCTCTAAATTAAGTCAACAGTAATGGTAGCTCTTCCATAAATTAGAATGTGGTGAAGTACAATTAAGCATTACTATGAGACTATTCACACTTTATTTTTATTTGTCTTATTGACATAGGACAATCTGATAGGATGTAGGTATTCTTCAGCTGTTAATAATGACTTGTTGAACTGGATGGTGCTGACCCACAGCTCAAATTTTAGCTGAATTTCTTTCAGCAAGAATCAGCCGAAATTCAGGCCACGTATGGCACCTTTTAAGGCTGCTGACCATCATGGCTGTATTCTTTTCCATTATCTCCTTTTAATCTATGGGTAACGAGGCACTGTACTCTACTAATTTGGCCACTCAAAACCAATAGTCCCCTGGCATTCTGTAACTGCTATTTAAACAATTAGAAGATGGAAGAAAACATGATTATAAAATTCTGCATCTGGAAATGTACCTAATGCAGTGCAGGCAATGTCCGAGGATTGCTTCCTTAATTAAAAAATATGTTGTAGTGTAAAAATTATCTATATTTTATAACAGATACCAAGGGCAAACTAAAAAAAATGCTTTCTTTAATACAGCACATTATTTCAAAACTCATGAGTAAAACAGGAGTGTACACAAATAAACATATAAAAACACATAAAATATAACAAGGTATACTAAGTGTTATACTAAGAATTAAAGATAAATGCCAAAAGTGTACTATAAAGGGAAGAGGGAGTCCCAAATGAAAGGAATTTACATACAACTTGGTACAAGCTCATACATAAAAAATACCATAGCCTGGTGGAAAATATATAATCTTAGAACAGTTTAGAATAAAAAAAAAAAGCACTATGAAAGCACTTTGCCATGAAAAGTCAGTGTTGTTTTGACTATAATTTCTACATACCGATACATAGAGGTGGGGGATAATTCCAGCGCCTGACTGTTCCCGGCATACATGAGATATGTGAGTGGCCCTGGAAAGTTAATGCAACAAATTAAATCCTGTTTGCACACCATATTGTATATTGCTAGTAATAAACATTACTGATTAAAGATGATCTAAACCAGCAATGGGCAAACTATGGCCCGCAGGCCGTATACGACCCGGCGGACCTTTTAATCCGGCCAGCAGAGCGTGGCAAACATCGGCTGTCAGAATGTGTGTAGGCGGGGCAGCGTGAGGAACGTGAGGGGAGCTAGGCTCCTCTCACAGTCCGCCCTGAAGACCGGAACGGCGCGGGAACACGGCGAGAGGAACGCGCGGAGCAAAGGTAAGTGAATTGACACAGGGGGGACTTGGCTTACTACTTGGGGGGGAATAGTACTGTGGGGGATGAAATACTATATGAGGGATGAATTAATATGGGGGATGAATTAATATGGGGAATGAATTACTATAGGGGGGATGAATTACTATAGGGGGGATGAATTACTATAGGGAGGATGAATTACTATATGGGGGATGAATTACTATGGGGGATGAATTACTATATGGGGGATGAACTACTATGGGGGATGAATTACTATGGGGGATGAATTACTATATGGGGGATGAATTACTATGGGGGATGAATTACTATATGAGGGATGAATTACTATATGGGGGATGAATTACTATGGGGGATGAATTACTATATGGGGGATGAATTACTATATGGGGGATGAATTACTATGGGGGATAAATTACTATATGGGGGATGAATTACTATGGGGGATGAATTACTATATGGGGGATGAATTACTATGGGGGATGAATTACTATATGGGGGATGAATTACTATGGGGGATGAATTACTATATGGGGAATGAATTACTATATGGGGGATGAATTACTATGGGGGATGAATTACTATGGGGGATGAATTACTATATGGGGGAGGAATTACTATGGGGGATGAATTACTATATGGGGGATGAATTACTATGGGGGATGAATTACTATATGGGGGATGAATTACTATATGGGGGATGAATTACTATGCTTACTATGGGGGAATATTACTATACTTACTATGGATGACACATACACATCATTCATCTACTCTTGGTCCGGCCCCCGGGTCCAATATATGAACCCATTGCGGCCCTCAAGTCAAAAAGTTTGCCCACCCCTGATCTAAACTCAAGAGGAAAAAATGATATAGAGCAGCTTACTAGTCCTTAGATGTGGTTGCTGCATTAGTTTTCTTTTTACAGTAGATTTTGTGCAAGTACAGAAAAATACCTGTTGATCGAGTCAGAAATCATTGAGGAAATTCAATAAAACACTACTGACAATTTTCTCGCATATTTGCCCTTTAATATGGCCTGTGCCAAATTTAGAAATCCTTTTACTGACAGGTGTGTCTGATTCAGGAAGTTCTTAATAGGGCAACTTATTTGCAGCTGCTATCCTCTCCCTGTCACTGGTTTTTAAGGGTGCGGTCAGCTTCATTGGTGACAGCCTCCTAGCAAACAGTGAAGCTGCAGTGTCACTGTGCTGTCTGACAGGTGCAACGGCAGGGAGAGAGCTCAGTTGCATTGAGGGTGCTTCCATGCTCTGTGCATGCCCCAGATTCATGGACCTGTCTACAACAGGTCCATGAATCTGTCACCTGCACCAACATTTGTCTTGTGGAGTCACATCGTAATTCTAAAGAATGTCTTAGACATGCTTTATGAATTCCCATGCAGATGTCCCTGTAACTTCCCATGCACTGAATTGAAACTCTAAACATCAGCTTCCCCAGCCATCTTCTTTGATGGGGATGTGTTTGTAGTCCAAATCAGAAGAGAACAATAGGGTGACAATACCGCTTCTCCAGAGTAACAGTGCAGCTTGTGAGCATTGTACCCCAAGGACAGAAAATGTGACGGTTTTACAGGAACATTTTGATGCTAAGAAACCATGCTCGAGCACTTTTTGCTTAGTTAATTGGTCATCTAAAATATATTTAAGGGGAAAACAAAAATACATGATAGTACTTGAGGACTTTCTTACTGGATCCACAATGCCTTAGTACCTGCAGTGTATATCCTGGTTCACACTGAAAGGAGACTACATCGTTCACAAGGTATCTTTCCCCATTCTTTACTCCATTACTGGGAACAGCTGGTTCTGGACAGCTGGCAAGGCCCACAGCTAAATAACACCAGAAAAAAGAAAATTAGTTATATATACATAAAAAAACTAAAAAAGCAAGAAATAATGTAAAGTTGGAGGAACGTGGAGGGATACTGTATGTAGACTTTAAGGTATATAGAAAATTATGAATAATCATACGTTGCTGCATCATATCAGGCCACCACTTTAAAGGAAACCTGTACTAAGAGATGTATGAGGTCTGCCATTGCTGGTCTCCTTCTAAATATATTATTCCATTGACTTTCTCTGGCTTCCTTGCTTACTGTGTCACTGACCTGGAACATGCATGAATATTAAGATATTAGAGTGAAATCAAAACTCCTAATCTATGTATATGTTCTTGGTCTGTGATTTAGAAAACGTCAAAGCCAATGAATCAGCAACTGGCAGGAGAGGTCAACCATGGCAACCTAATTCTCCAGCAATAGGTTTCCTTAATGTTGTGCTCATTTTCCTCAATTACCCCCCTTGTGTTAACCTAATATCCAGCAATGTGTTTTTCATAGCTGAAAAGAAGGTAATGAATTTAGATTTCCAGAAAAAGAAAAATGCAACTCTAAGAGATGTGTAGGAAAGTGAGTGTTAATCCCAGTGAAACAGGTCCAGCTGTGCAGGAAAAATGTACTTCAATTTCGTTTTTGCTGTGTTGTATCTTACTTTTATACTCTAGATGAAAGCCAGCTGCAGATACACTTATATCTGAGAAGAAGTGTAGGTAGAGTTGGTTTGATGTGCTGTTCAACAATGCAGGTACGGTGGTTCCTGAAATAAAAGAAAATAGCTGCTTACTACATCACAATTTATATTATTAATAATGTACTATAAAAAAAATCACAGCAAATGAAAATCGGAAATATATTGTAGAATTAATTAAAAAAAGGAGATTATATCTGCATACTATTCCAAGTGATCTCTGGATTTAATGTAAATATGTATTACAAGGCAAGCTTGGCACTAAGCATCAATACTAACAATTATTGGGAATACTTTTGGCAATATAGTGTATACACTGTATATATATATATATATATATATATATATTTGATTTATACAATTTATCATGTTTTTGATCTCTTTAGTATTTTTAACTTCAGTCAAAGGGTCAGGTATTTATTGCCGTTTGTGCCCTTATTGGGGAAATTTCCTCTATCAGGTCAGGAAGTGCTGGAAAATCTCTTCAATGGAGACAAAAAACATATTAAGGGAGTGAACAAGAGTCAAAACTTCTTACAATGTTTTTAATTCTGTTTGTGCCTTCCTGCCTCAGTAACAACATTTCTCCCCTAGTTCTTCTAAAGGCATCACAGGGATAAGTCATGGAAAATCTCCCCAATGGGGTCACAGATAAAAATTAAATCCTGGCAAAAAACATAATTCTTTTATCGCTATTCAAAATTAAAATGCAAAAATAAAAATGACTAGATTTAGGCTTTAAACAGGTAATCTAGCAGGATGCATATTTACATTGATAAAATACTAATTCACGACCTATGATAAACAGCAACATATAATATACTATAATTGTGTGAAAAGTACCTGAAAAACTGCCTAGCATAGTGGCAGTGTTGTCTCCTCCATCAAAAACTTCCAGTGAGTCCCAGTTTTGCTCTGTAACAAAGTTGATCACCTGGATCTAGAAGTAGCACAGTGAAGACTTTCAGTATCTCAACATAAGAAAAACATATTCCTATTATTGTCCAAAGGCTAAAATACTCTACTACTAAATACTCTACTACTTTTACACAAGTCCTATCGAGA
Source organism: Staurois parvus (assembly GCF_062004578.1). Taxonomy (NCBI): domain Eukaryota; kingdom Metazoa; phylum Chordata; class Amphibia; order Anura; family Ranidae; genus Staurois; species Staurois parvus. Next base: position 6,325,950 of record NW_028317941.1, read on the forward strand.
TAAGTAGGACCCTACTGTACTACTTTTATACATGTCCTACCCAGACAAGTAGGACACTACTACTTTTACATGTGTCCTACCTAGACAAGTAAAACACTACTACGTTTACACATGTCCGACCTAGACAAATAGGACCCTACTACTTTTACATGTGTCTGACCCAGACAAGTAGGACCCTACTACATTTACGTGTCCTACCCAGACAAGGATCCTAATACTCCTACCTAGACAAGTAGAACCCTAATACTTTTACATGTGTCCTATCTAGACAAGTAAGACCCTACTATTTTTACATGTGTCTGACACAGACAAGTAGGGCCCTACTGCTTTTACATGTGTCCGACCCAGACAAGTAGGACCCTACTATTTTTACATGAGGTAATGCATATGGATTAACACAAGCAATTTAGTACACCAAGGCACAGTTTCATTAGTACAAAATATAAATTTTGCCTTAGCATGCATATATCACAATGCAAAGGTGAAAATACACTTAACAGATTCCAAATCATGCAACCTTGACAGGTGTGCACACTATCTGCAGTAAACCTATACCCACTACACTGATGTCTAGTATGTCAGTAATTTACACAAGAAAGTCTACAATACTATTAGTTAGTAGAAACATTATATAAATTATTATCTTTTTCTTCTGCAACTTTGCACTCTGCATTCCATAATACTAGCTCCATTAGTAGAAAGGAGCTCTAATTCCAGGGAGTTGCAACCACAGTAACAAGCGTATAGGTAAACCAATCCCAAGTCATTCAACTAGAAATGCCTGCCATCTGCTGATCATATAGCTTCTTGAAAGAGGCAGGGTTCTGTATTTTATGTGGCCATTCTATCACCAGTAGTCCACCTCCACCAACAGTCTTTGATTGTCAATTCTGTCTGACAACCTGCTGTGTCCTGTTTATGTCCGTTCACATGTCACTGTAATTAGGAAGTGGGACTTTGACTCTGAAATTCTGCACATGTAATATATATTCAGGTCAGCCAATATGGTGGACAGCAGGGACGCAATGACCCAGCAGGAGCTGACTGTACCTCATAACATATAGGCTAGTCACACGCTTGCCAGTCTAGGAGAAATTCATCTTCAAAAGTTGTAACAGACCTTGTTTCCCCTTTACTTTCTGTAGAGAGCAGAATTATGGCAGTCTGCCAGCTCTCTAATATAAACACACATCAGGTGTTTCCAAGCTATCAGAAACAGAAAGAATCCAATTTATGAGTCTTTGTTCTAATTTTTTGAGAATGAGTTACTTCACAGTAAACACAATACAGCTAGATAGGTCAAAAATGGCTTGTTAAGCTCTTGTACTGCATGTTAATAATATGTGTAACATGGTGACTGTAAAATTGGCTACAGTGTCAAGAAAGGGTTTGATTGGAGGAATGTAGCCGCACTTTTAAAAAAATAATAATTTTAAAGTGAAGCCAGCAGGTCCTGGGGTGAGGAAGTATAGTTCTTTATCCCATGATATTTACAAAATATGCATCTGGGTTGGTTTCAATAGGAGCCCTGTGGATATTTGAGCAGGATAGTGTTCTGAGTCTCAAGGACCACATTTTGGTTTCTTCCTAACAAGTTCACTAATTTAATTCAGCTGAACAAGGATAGGGAAGGTCTGCGTGTCTGCTTAGAGAAAGACATGCCGAACTGTAAAGCTGGAGGCTGCTGCATGACTACCAGTGTATCCAAAGCCTGTTGATGAACTCCTGCTTTTCTGAGAAAAAGGACATAACTGAAATAAGAGACTTTGTTCAGCACATGGACTTAGTAAGGCTCAGTTGAGCAGAAACTTTGCTTTGCTGTTTCACATGTCTACTTTGATGCCTGTCTGCTGTTACTGTTTTGGAATAAACATCCTGTTTTTGTAAAGAAAGGGAGCTTTGTGCCTTTCCATTAAGTCTAATCCCCACATACACTCACCAGTCACTTTATTAGGTACACCTTGCTAGTATCGGGCTGGATCACCTTTTGCCTTTGGAACTGACTTAACTCTTCCTGGCATTGATTTAACAAGGTGTTGGAAACATTCCTCAGAGATTTTGGTCCATATTGACGTGAGTTACTGTTGCCTTTCTATCATCTTGAACCAGTCTGCCCATTCTTCTCTGACCTCTGACATCAACAAGGCATTTTCGTCCACACAACTGACGCTCATGGGATATTTTCTCTTTTTTGGACCATTCTCTGCAAACCCTAGAGATGGTTGTGCATGAAAATCCCAGTAGATCAGTAGTTTTTGAAATACTCAGACAAGCCCGCCTGGCACCAACAGCCATGCCATGTTTGAAGTCACTTAAATCCCCTTTCTTCCCCATTCTGATACTCGGTTTAAACTGCAGCAAGTCGTCTTCATCATGTCTAGATGACTAAATAAATTGAGTTGCTGCCACATGATTGGCTGATTAGCAATTTGTGTTACCAAGAAATTGAACAGGTGTACTTAATAAAGTGGCGGGTGAGTGTAAGTTCATACTTTAATGTTCATAGTTTGGGTACCAGTGCACTTTAAAGTGGACCTTCTCTTAGATAAGTGCTAAGTACATGCATGCTAAATAATGTGTTATCTCAAACAGATCAGCGCTTCTACTGCAAGCTCTCTCCGACAATGTACAATATGAATGGGGAGGCTAAGTTGCTGATTACATCAATCTCCTAAGATGCTCCCAGACCTAGGCCCAGTCTATACTATACTTACTAGAGCTTACTGACTTAGGCACCTTTCACATGGACATAGCTGCTGACTCACAACTGCTTTGTGAGGCGATCATGAGGTGATATGCAGCCTCTGGCACGCTTCATACTAAAATCACTCTTCATCACAGTGCAACTATGTCCCCACTTCTATGGGGAGTGCTGGCAGGCAGCATTGTCTGCCTAATACAACACGCGCTCTACTTTTTGTGCTTCAGCACAAAACAAAGCATTGTAGATGTGGAAATGTGGATGGGGCCATCAAGGCACCGTTGCCAAATTTTACCAGGCAGTTGATTTGTGCTAAAAACACGCCTCAACCTCCTGGATTTACCTCACCATCATGCCCATGTGAAAGGGGCCTTAATAAAAAAAGACTATTTTTCTTGCAAAACTGTACTGCTGCTGTATATAATGGCATGTGAGGAATGTATTCAAGCAAACCTGTTAAGTTACTGAAAGGTCCACTTTAACAGATGGAAAATTATCCTTAATTAGCATAACAATGGCAGCATAACAGCTGTATATATGGAAATTAGGCAACTTGCTGTCTGGGTCAGAATGTCTAGCTTCCAGTTAAAAAAAAGGCACATTATAGCATCCTTGTTGGATCTAACAAGATATACAATATTTATTTCTAAAAGGAAATTTGCACAAAAATAGGTACAGTCTATTTTGTGCCATTCAAGCAACAAAATTATTTGAAAACTGTCTAACGTGTTATTTCTTTGAATAATTCTGGACAGTTGCAGAGTGATTTCATTGTAATCAGCTAAATATTATTTATTTGGCTATAGTGTTAAATATGTTGATATTTTGTGTGCACAAGGATATACCGCATTTGTAGATTGAGATATATGTGTGTGTGTGTGTGTGTTTCCAAAATTATAGTGCTAGAGCTGCTCCCCACAGTAATTTATATTATTTATTTATACAGTAATAATCAACTGTATACTACATTGCACCATACACATCATTTCCTGCTCCAGGGAAGCTTACACTCCATCCATCACCTTACACTACAATGGTTAGAGAGGGGCTGAGCAGCAGCCCAGGTGTAATAGTCAGAGGGGTCAAATGTTGGTAGGAGCTGGAAGGCTCTGCAGGCTCAGCCCTCTGAGACTTTCCCCTGCCTAGAACTTTGAAGAAAGTTCTATAAGCAGTGGGCGAATGTAAGGAGTGGCTAATCTGCATATTCAAGGGACCAATCCCCAACAGGAAGCTTGGCAAAGGGTCAGAATAGCCCTTAAATATGAGTGAGCCTGTCCAGAAGGAGAGGAAGTCTGGAGGAAGAGTGAGAGAGGAAGATGTGAGACTGAAGAAGGCGGCTGCCAGGAGGCCTAATGGGATGGGGCCTGCCTGCAAGCCTGGAGCTGGAAAAGGGGAAAACTTGGAACTTACTGGCCCCCATGGGAGAGGACCATCTCTAGGGCAGGGAAGGAGCAGACCAGCTGATAGGCCTGGTAGCAGCAGGCAAGCCACCAACGGTACAGGAGAGGATCTGAATGAGTACACCTGCACCCCCTGGGGAGATAGGGGAAGGAGCACTCTGGTGGGCAACCAGATTAGCCCCCTACTAGTGATTGTTCACCTTTTTAAAGTTACAGGAGCCAGATCCCCTGCTCAGAAAAAACTCCAGATTTCTAGGTAAAGAGGAGAATTTTATCTAGGGTTTGGGGTGGAACATGGAGATGCTGGCTAGCTCTCCAACAGAGACTGTGTTGCAAAAGAGAAGCTTGTAAATAGTTCCAGGAAGTTTTCCCTCAGTTATCGATTCCCTTGGACATCCTGTACACCCCTAACTCTATCCCAGTTCAAAATCCCCTCAATAAACAACAAAATAAAAGCTCACTGGCTCTGGATTCAGGCTTGTGTGGAGAATGCAGATTGCCTGGCTGTGCAGGACTATAGGGGGACCTAGTTGAACAGCAACTCCTAAGGGTTCAAGCTTTGTGCAGACTTAAGCTGGCCATACATTATACTAATTTCTTATTCAATTTCCTTTAGATTTACCTTCAACTATGTAGTGCATGGGCCTGCCTGTTTGCATACAAATTGAAAGTGTTTAGGTTTGACCTCATATTTTATTATTTTAGAAAGTCTAAAGGAAATTTACATGTCAAGTGTATAATGTATGGCCAGCCTTAGGTAGTGAGTCAGTTACAGTAGTAGGGGGTTTAAGGATTCTAGGAATATCAGCTACACAGATGTTCTCTTGTTTTCTGAAATTACACTGAAAATCTAGGAGGCTTCCAAACATTATTTTTGTGCTACGAAAGACTTCTGAAGATCCTCACTGTGGGATACACTACACATAGGAAAACCAGTCCTGGACACATATTTATGTAGCACTTTTCTATACACTAAAGCTGAACTATGGTCAAAAACAATTTGCACTATAAACTAAATTGCCACCACTAAAGTGTGTACCAGGGCTGGCTGTTGCTGCGTTTAGGAAAATTCTTACTATTATTCAGCCCATACAGTACAGCACCAATCATCCAGTGTAGAGATTTACACTTCTGGCTGGAATACACCTGTGATTGTTTTTTGAATGGAGGAGGTGCAAAGCGAGTGACCTGCTATTGTCAGTGTACTGGCTTTAAAATATACCGTATATATGAAGCAGCCACTGGCACTGCTCACCACTATGAGCTTTACTGTATTTCCTGATACTTTGCCAAAAGTTTTAAGAGAATAAATGTGCTTTGTACAATATCAATTTAGTTGTATTAGAGGTTGTGGACTGGAAGGCCTAATCAGCAAAGGCCACTCATTAACTGCACTGTGGGACTACACTTGTGTATTAAACATAAATGCTTTTTTATACCATACTATGTGCATACATATAGTAAATTAAAGTTATACTTCAGGCAAGTATAAAATACAAACGTAAAGGAGAAATAGGCCCAAAGCTCTTTTTGGTCCTACTTCTCCTGTTGGTCAAATGAGTGCACTTAGTTCTGCACTGCTGTGACCCAGATTCAGCCGACAGCGGGCTAAAGTTGGCTGACTTCGCTTAGCTGGTCCAGACTCTGGAGGGATCCTGACTTTAATGGTGGGGTCACCCAGACACCTGAGCAGCAGCTGGCTCAGCCTCTCAGCAAGCCACTTAGAGCCTGAGCTAGCTGCTCCCACCCCCTGCACAGCCCGGTGCTGGAGGAACAGAGCAGAGAGCAATGATCGACAGTCACCAGCTCTCTGCTCACTGAAGACTGAGAACTGCGCGATTAGTGGTCTTTTATGCATCCACCTAGGTGAGTATGTAGGTTTGTTTTTTTAATCCCATACTTCTCTTTTAATCCAGTGGAACAAATTACTGATTTACAAAATGCAGTTATTAATTTTTCCAACAGGTACCCTCTCTAACATAGCCCCCCTAAACCTAAAGCAGCCCCCAGCAAAATGCAGTGGCCAGTGAAAAGGAGGATTTGGACCCTGTGATGTCAACATAGTGGCTGTCCTTAGCTGTTAGATTCAGGTGAGTGTACATCTGAGACAGGGTGGAGTTGAATGCTTAAACTTGGCAGTGGGTGGGGGTGTTAGGCAGGTAGAATAAGTGTATTTTATGTATAAGCACACTTATCCTTTATGGCGGGAGTAAGCAGACTAATACTCTAATCAGTGTGCTATTATATTTGGCCGGTGGGCAGGCTGGAGACAGGCTGTATTGCTTAATAGAACTCTATCTTTTTTACAAGCTTAGAAGCTTGGCTCATTATAATTATTCATTAGGATATATCTGATGTATCTGATGCTAAAAATATCCATAATAGTCCACAAAGTGATAGTTTCATTGAACACATAAGGTTGCTTTTTTGTCACGCCACCATTTAGAGATTGTGTTTTTAGACATTCTCTTATTGGACAAGGTGAAGATTGTGATGTCACCCCCCCACACTCATCCAATCAGAGAATGCCTTGTTGTAACTTCGAAAAATCCTTTGGTAGGTAAAACAGTTCCCACACATGTATCTCAACTGTGCAGTTAGCAAGGTTCCTGGTGTTCAGCTGCAGATTCACAACCAACACTTTATCAAGAAAAATTAAATGCATTGAACCTCAGGTTTCCAAGACATCAAAAGCAGCATTACCTATGTTGTCCACATTTTTCACAAAATGGGGAGGTATTTTCTAAAAGTGGAGCACTCAGAATCTGGTGCCGATGTGCATGATAACCAATCAGCTTGTAACTTAAGCTTGTTCAGTTGGGTTTGGACGATAAATCCTGGAAGCTGACTGGTTTCTATGCAGAGCTGCACCAGATTTTGCACACAGTTTTAGTAAATCAACCTCAATGTCTCCCTTACACATTCTAATGCGACACACATTTTCCAACACTCTCATCCAAAGTCAGTAAAACAGTTTTTGAGCTTGGGTTTGTTGTTTTTATTAGGAGTTAACAACTTGGATGGGGTATAGGGATATATGGGATGCCCAAGGAACTGTATAACTTTGAGGATGAACTTCTCTGCAAAATTGGACAAAAAAAATCAGCAACTAGTCTAGTAAGGAGCACTGAGTTCCCTTTGGTGAACTTCTTCAGACTCCAGATCTCCTCATCCACCTGGCTGTCTTGAGAGTGTCTACAATGAAGTAGTCTCAATGAGAACTAGTTAGGTATGGCACCTGACCATCATTTGGCCCAGGGGATGTAGAAGTAGTCACACTGTCCTTTACCTGTAGCTTAGTGGGTTGCAGCTGCTTTCAGGCCTTACCCTAGGCTGTTTCCTTCCTTGCTGACAAGCTGTCTTTCCCAGTAGACTGGGGCAGTGGAGATTCTTTTGTCCAGCTTTAGCCTGTAGGTAGGCCCTCTTCACTGGGGCCCTCTCCCAGGCTCCAAACACCAGCACCTTCCTTCACTCCATCTTCCACCCGACTCTCCTGCTAGTCAGGCTCTCCCACATTTAAGGGCTGTCCTTGCCATCATACCAGACCTTCTGCCTGGGGATTGGCCAGGTTCCCTAAAACATGCAAATCTAGGCATCTGCCCCTCTTCTAGAAAGTTCCAGCAGTTTCTAGAAGGGTGGGAGGGCTCCAGAAGCCCTGGCCTTTAGAGCCTCCCAGCCTGACTTGAGATAACCTCACTGCCTCACTCCCAGGCTGACTCATTGCAGGCTAATAGCAAGCCTCTAACTCAGATAAAAATCCTATCTAGCTAGAGGGAGCTACATAAGCAGCTCAGAAAGTATTCTTTGCAGACACTTCTTATCAAAGGGCTGTGAGAAATTTTATTCTAGTAGACTGTGGGGATGATTTACTAAAAATGAAGAGTGCAAAATCTAGTGCAGCTCTGCACAGAAACCAATCAGACTCCAGGATTTTTTGCCAAAGCATATTTTAACAAGCTGAAGCTAGGACCATATTGGCTACTATGCACATATTTTGCCCTGTTCAGTTTTAGTAAACCAACCCCTGTGTGTTCATTTATATGCCAACAGGAATTGCTTGTCCTCTTTAAATCTTTTAGATTGATTTGTCCATTAAATAGAATGAAATTTGGCAATGCGAATGGGACATTTGCACCATGAGATGTAATTAAGACTTGTTGAGCAATGTATGGTAACAGAATATACACTGGCAGCTCTTCACGATAATACTGACAAACATCAGCAGGAGATCTGGCTAACAGGGTCTGATAGGAAATGCAAAGATAAAACAAGGTGTCAGAACATGTTTTCTTCGCTTGGATACAAAGCTCGCATAATGTATCTAATTCCCAAACAAAATATCATGCAGTGAGTTCTGTTCCATTATTATAAAACTGAACAACCATATTCCCCCCAGAGTTCATCCACATGCATATACTGCCTATTAACAATCTACAATATAAACCATTCTTTTTGGCTCCATGCTAGCAATATGTAAAGTCCCTGCTTACTAACAAGCACATTGCTATCTTCAGAAGACCTCATTTCTGCCCTATGTGTCAAAGAAGTTTAGATTACACAGAGAGGATATTTTACCATTAACAAGAATGAACATGGCAGCTGCACCACAAAACATTAAATTTGGTGACATTGTGAGTCTGTGAGGTTCGGAATGTCCCCTGGAGCAAGTTGGAAAAGCTATTAAACTGAACTTCAATTAAGAAACAAGCCATAAATATTGCCCAGTGGAATCTCTTAGCTGAATGCATTCTGTTTAATGTCCAGGCCACCATACTGACAAAAGGGACACAACGTTAAATCAGGGACTGTGTAAACGATGCATTGAGTTTAATGACGTATTCAAAGCACATAAACACTCAACACAAGGATATATAAACTGAAAACTATAGTAGCATTTACAGCCGTGAAATACCATACACTGCCAAATAATTCTATTCACTAAAGAGCTTTGAAAGTATCATAAAGAGACCATTTATTGTCAGATGTAAAAACTCTATATCCTCCAAAAACAATGTAAATTTACAAGCTGGCCCTGAGACAAGCAAAGTAATATCTTTCATATATAAAGTATGCAAACAATATATCAGTATAGTGCAAGACGAAAATTGTGTATTAAAAACGTCAAATAGAGCACCAAGATAAAAAACAGCAGATACAAGCAACTATAACACAGTAAATCACGCTTTGCAACTGGCTGTGAGGGTGTTTAATGAAAAGCTGTGAATAATATAAAAGTTGATGCCATCTTAAGACTACAATGTCATCGTTGTGCTGGCTTTCCATGAATGTTGCCTGCGGTCTTTAGGTTACATCCGGATGCAAAAGGTTAAATGGTTTCTGCATGCAACTAGCTCCTTATGTCATGATGGTGGAGCGCCAATGGTTGACTTCTCTAAAAAGTAATATATAACATGTTGCCGCTAAATAATGGCCCATAATAGTGACAGGAAATTTCCTAACAGATTTAGGGCAGCTACATCTGGATATTTTGTATTAAATACTATTGATCACTGGTATTCCATACAGAGTATACAGATTCAGTTGCCAACTTTTGCCATGCATTTTGTAGTTCCCTTAAAGAGGCACCCATAATTGAGGACCTGAGATTATCTTTGTTCTATGTCCCACATGTACGGTATATTCTATCTTGCTCCTATAGTTGAAAACATACTCCATCTGTACAACTTAGTAGCCCTCCCTGCTGCTTGCCTATTGCATATTCAGTCTTCCCAGCCTGGTGCAGGTCTGCAATTTTGTTTCTGGTGTCCTTCGACAGCTCTTTGGTCTTCACCATAGTGGAGTTTGGAGTGTGACTGTTTGAGGTTGTGGACAGGTGTCTTTTATACTGATAACAAGTTCAAACAGGTGCCATTGATACAGGTAATGAGTGCAGGACAGAGGATCCTCTTAAAGAAGAAGGTACAGGTCTGTGAGAGCCAGAAATCTTGCTTGTTTGTAGGTGACCAAATACTTATTTTCCACCATAATTTGCAAATAAATTCTTTCCAAATCAGCCAATGTGATTGTCTGGATTTTTTTTCTCATTTTGTCTCTCATAGTTGAGGTCTACCTATGATGCCAATTACAGGCCTCTCTCATCTTTTTAAGTGGGAGAACTTGCACAATTGGTGGCTGACTAAAAACTGTTTTGCCCCACTGTATAGCCAGCTGCTGGGTTTCTATGATAAAAACCTGACAGACTGGTGGTACTGAAGTTGATTAATAGATTTACTTCAGTACAAGCAGCCTGCCCATAGGTGCATCAAAATTCAGCCGGTTCTTGACAAATTTCAATCCATCAATGGCTGGCTTTAAGCCGGAAATACATTCTTCACCATTAGTGGGCCAATTTACGTGCTACCATCAAATTTCAGTGATCGAGCATGTTGGAAATTGTTTTAAAAATTAACAAATTTCTAATCAATAATTGGAGAGTTGTGCAAGATATATAATCAAAAAAGAAATTATCATGAGCTGTGACCTGGAAAGAAAAGAAAATTCTTGGCCACGAAAATTCTTTTCTGCAGTAACATGAAATTGAAAGCTTGGTTGGTTGAATTTCAAAATCAATGGTGGCACCATCGGATTATAAAACAAACATTTTCAATTTTCTAAAGAAAATTTATTTTGTCGGAATTTGACCCATTTATGGCCTGCATAATTCACCTACCCCCTCATCCATTCATTAAGCAAGAAGGAGCAGATTTGTAAGGTCATCCTATAGTCCCAACTGTAAGCACATTCACAGACAGAACTGTAAAAAGAAACAGAGCCCACTGACTCAGACAGCTATCCCTCCGTCTCCCAGTCTGAGTATAGCTGTACAGGTTGATATTAAGATATATTGAGAAACTTCTGCTAGTTCTATAAGAAATAAACACTAATTATTTCTTAATGACTACACAACTGGATTAAATCGTGTTTTTATAGTTGCCTGCAGTTCAGCTTTAAGTATAGAAGACACTGAATGATAGCTTTGACTTTATTAAACAAGCTCCAAGGGCTTACTCATTAATAGAGGCCACATTTCCTGTGATTATAGGCCTATGTCATTATAGGTGTATCTATCAGTCTTTCCATGGTATTTTGCTCACGTGCTAAACATTGGTGGTTGTAAGGCTGTGAGCAAAATATATGTACTGCAATTTGCTTCCTGTCATGTAAAAGCTTGCAGCACTGGCTCAGAAAAATAGTCATTTACACCTTCCTATACCTGATGCTAATTAATGCAAGCGGCTACAAATTATACTCATGTATAATGGCATAGCAAACTTGCTAAAGTTTTACAAATACATTTACTTTCTTTGGTTGTATTATATCACATTTAAAAATATGTTTGTGCAGAATTTAGAGTAAAACTCCAGAACAATGATGCCTAGGTGACATGGACACTACCCTATGACACCAAGGGTGTACTTTATCAAGCTGGGCATGCCATCCCTGAAATCAAGGCATGTTCTTGTTTGGGTTTTACTTTTTTTTTTATAGGTATTTATATAGTGCTGTCAATTTACACAGCACTTTACATATATTATACATTCCCACAACTCCCAGGGAACTTAGAGTCTTGAGTCCCTATTTCACACACACACACAGATATATATATATATATATATATATATATATATACATATATATTTATATACTAAGGCCAGTTTTAAAATAAAAAAAGGTAGCGCTATGAAATTAAATATACAAATTAAATGGTGATAAAATTAAACAGTGAAAAAATTGTTTTATGTGACCAAAAAATGTCTTTAAGGATTTTCTCTTTCCATCAACAGTGAACAATGTCCATCACCCCAAAAACAGATTTGTGCAAATCCACCACCAACAGAAATGAATAAACTCATCAGAGCAAATTGCCAGTAAAATTATAAACCAGCAATTGCACTTTTTTGCTCTGGGAGCAATATTCTGATAAAATTAAACAGTGAAAAAATTGTTTTATGTGACCAAAAAATGTCTTTAAGGATTTTCTCTTTCCATCAACAGTGAACAATGTCCATCACCCCAAAAACAGATTTGTGCAAATCCACCACCAACAGAAATGAATAAACTCATCAGAGCAAATTGCCAGTAAAATTATAAACCAGCAATTGCACTTTTTTGCTCTGGGAGCAATATTCTGATAAAATTAAACAGTGAAAAAATTGTTTTATGTGACCAAAAAATGTCTTTAAGGATTTTCTCTTTCCATCAACAGTGAACAATGTCCATCACCCCAAAAACAGATTTGTGCAAATCCACCACCAACAGAAATGAATAAACTCATCAGAGCAAATTGCCAGTAAAATTATAAACCATGAATTGCACTTTTTTGCTCTGGGAGCAATATTCTGCAGGCAGACTCAGCGGTGACCAGCTTTTCAAATAATTCCTCTCTCAGCTTGTTGATGTAGCATTCTACAGGTCGGGGAGACCCAGATATCCAGACACTTATTTATCCTCTTTGGGAGCAATGCTCTGCAGATCTATAACCGCAGCAGCAAAAACTTCCAAACCGAATTCCAAGACTTCGTGCACAGGCTCAGAAAACGATCGTGTGATACCGTACGACGCGTTTATTCATAAAAACTCATCATAATCCACTCACATGGAACAGTGTCATGGTCGACACTGGCAACAACACTAGTGACGTTCATCCTTCCACCCTGTGAAGACGTCGGATGACGAAACGCGTGGGGTGGAGCTTCAGACTATCGTCACTACGTTCTGTAAGAGGCTGGCATGTTCAGCTTTCTGTGATTTTAACGAAATGTATTTGTTGCTAGTGTCGGCCATGACACTGTTCCATGTGAATGGATTATGATGAGTTTTTACAAAAGAAATCCCAATAAGTGTATATTAACTGGTTTGCGTAAAAATTATAGCATCTACAAACAATGATATACTTACTGGGAATTCTTTTCATATTAGTAATGGTTGCAATCAAAGACTTACAGTGGAACTGTAATGGTACGGCGGGAATTTTGACACTAACTGACACTGGGTGGGAACTGACTAACTGCCACTGACCTCTCTAGTGACACTAATACAGTGATCAGTGCTTATAAAAAGCATTGTCAATGTATTAATGTCACTGGGCAGGAAGGGGTTAACATTTGGGCGATCAAAGGGTTAACTACATGCCAGGAAGTGTTTTTACTGTGTACTGGATGGTGTTTTATTAGGAGATGTGGCAGTTTTTATCTTCCTGAGATAAAAACCAGCACATCCCCACTGACAGGAGAGAGATGGGTGTTGTTTACATTCACAGATCTCTCTCCTGTCAGTTGCTCCACTGATCGCTGGGTACTGGCCATGAATCGCTGGCTGGGACCTGGTGATAGACATGTAAGGAAGCCAATGGCAGCGCAGTTAGGCGGGCGTGCATGCAGGCCCCCTACACGGGAGAGCAAAATCTCATATATATATATATATATATATATATATATATATATATATATATATATATACACACACGCAATTCTTCACAGAGCGGCCACCCTGTAGCAGTAAAGCTACATGGACCGGTCCGCAACCCGCAACTGGATACAATTACACAGCTGGCTGATAAAAGAAAACGAAAACAGATTCCCCCATCTATACGATCGAGGTGGATGAAGGAATCCTCCCCACAGCACTATTGTATTCTGACAGAGGGGACTTATCGCTGTCAGAATATACTGATCAGTACTACAGCGCTGATTGAATGGAAATTTTACAACATTCCTGTTGAGAGAAGCCAATCATTAGATCGACTTGTCTCTAGTGAAAATGGCCATAGATTGAAATTTGGCAGGTCCCTGCTAAACTGAATTTCGATCCATCTATGACCAGTGTTTGTAAGGAAAGTTGCACTTTGTCCTGGAATGTAGTGAAAGATCAATGGTAAAGAATACCCTATCCCATAAAGGAAAATAAAAAAAACACCATTTTGGCTTGCACATGATTGAATGACTGAAATCAGCAGAGTTTCACCTTTTTTTACTAAGCTCTGGGAAAACTATCCCTGCAAAATGAATCAAATATATGGTAGTTCTGCAAAGAATCAAGTACAGAACACTCAGTTTAAGTAGAGTTACCAAGCACATGCCTTGCCCATCTGCCACTGCTACCTCCGTAAATGCAAGCCAAAGATATCAGTAGATTCAAACTAAACAATCTGAAACTTCACAGTTACTGTGCTACAACACACAGAAACTAGGGGGTCTATGTATAAATGTTTTAATTTGTGATTTAAACAGCTTACACCCACACATTTTCACATACAATTCAATTAAAGATACAATGATAGAAATGTGTTTTTAGAAACCTGCATAAAATTTAGTTCTACCCACACACTAGGCATAGAGAAAACAATACACTTATCACGGTAAAAGCTGAAATCTGGGTTACACAAATATTGTCTTACAACAACTATGTGTATTGCTGCTTGAATCTTTGTGTCATTTGTGCATTTCTACCAGATCTGTGCAGTAATCCAAGCATGAAAAACTCCAGCTCCTTGTCTGTGTGCAGGAGTTTCTTGTAATAAAGACCAGTAACTGCTGCCCTGTCTTGTACATGGCGAGTGGTCTTGTATCTTCCCAGGCACCCGGTAGTGGGTGGGTACATAATGGGTCCTTTCCACAGTTCTGCTCTCTGCATAGGCTGTGTGCAACCCATTGATTATATCACTGATACTTTTATAAAGTAATACCTAGGTTTGCAAAGAGATTTGGGGTACAGAAATTGGATTTATCTTTAGTGGCTAATGAGAAGTACATCTAAATAAAACGTTTTGCTCCTGGAGTTCATCTTTAAAGATTATGTCCAGTCACAGCCAGCAAATGGGGAATTATGGCCTGCAGTGGTGTGTGTGTGTGGGGGGGGGTAGTAGAATATTGAGAGATTAAATCCCCCTCTGCCCTTCTCTCCACCGTTTTCTTCCCTCAACCCCCTTCCCTATCTTCTTCCCCCTTCCTGCCTTCTCCCATCTTCTCCTTTAGCACCTTGCATTTTCCTTTTCTTTCTATTCTTTTATCTATTGTGGCTATGTCTGGCTGGCAACTTTTGTGTTCTGTAGTTAAGAATTTTTATGTATGAACATATCTTTTCTTGTAAATTGGCTGCAGAACAGGAACAGCCATAGTGTTTGTGTTTTGTTTTTTTTCTTCTGTAGTTTATGCTCTGTAATGATATTTGGATGCATTGATATTTTTATCCTTTTGACTCAACAATATCTTGTTTATTTTCTGTAATACCTGCCTTGTTCATATTGATATTTTGACATGTTGTACTCATTGCAACTTTTTCAATAAAAACTTTATGGAATTAAAAAAAAAAATATTATGTCCAGGTCTTTTGCAGGTTTACCTGGATTCCTGCCCCCTCAGGTACTGTGATCTTCCACACACAGTTCAAGCTATTCAGGTATGGCTCAGGGAATCCTGGAGACAGGATCGTTCCTTTACGTTCAGTCAGATTCCCACCGCATGGCACTAATTAACACAAATATTACAAAAATAATGTCAAGAAAATACGAAGAGTAAACATCATGTGCCTGCTTCTTCATATGTGAACAGTGCTATGGATTACACAGCCCCCCCCCCTCCTTTTTTTTTCTTGGTGTCATGCTTTCTAGACCTGTTCTTAGGGTTATTTGGGGTGCTGATTTTGAAAATTGTATTGGCTAGACTGCATCAGTTCTAGTGTCTTAGATATGGTTGAATTTATATAGTTAGTAGTCAGTTTTTCAAAAGATCCGGTCAGATCAACTTGTTCTTCTGTTACCTAGTTTGTGTTTTTGCATACGTACTTCCAACTGAAAGTTTACATAGGAAACATTAGATTCTAAAATGTAAGGTATTAACTGTAGTTATAGTTTTGATCATATAGGAGGTGTGTGTGTGTATATTCCCACTCATATTGTTTCATTTTTGCAGATTGAGCACCATAGAGGTTATAGATACTTTTTGTGTGTTTCTTTAATGCTATAAGGAATTTATGACAGGCATTCAAGTCAAACCGGGACTTGTAATTTTACAGATGTAAAAAGGGATGATAGCATGGCAGTACTACAGGCAGTAGTAAGTGGCAAGTGTGTCCTATTACTGACAGGTGGCGCACATGTCGTGGGCCAGTCCAGAGACCATTAATCAAGATGGCAGACAACAGTGTTAGTGCGTGCATAGAACAGCATGTGCAGATGAAGTTTCTTATGAATGAAAGCTTAAAACCCACAGATATCTACAGAAAACTTCAAGCACAGTACGGTTATTCTCAGCCACAGTTACACATTTGAATGGTGTAAACATTTCAAAGATGGCCGTACATCTGTCAGTGACATTCCTGGCCATGGTGGTTCCCAGCCCACAGCAGTCATTCTTGTGAACATGCAGTGTGTGGAACGCCTGATCCTGGACAAACAACAAACAACCTGTTGTGAATTTGCACAACAGACAAATCTTTCTGTGGGAACTGTTAACACAATCATGACAAAGTGAAGCAGGCTGGTTGAGGCGTACTGACAAAGCTTTCTATGCTGAAGCTTTCCGGGCATTAGTTAAACGTGGGGATAAGTGTTTACATGTAAAAAAATGAATGCAGTTTCCACTCCTTGAAATGTGTTCTTTTATTATATAAACTCAAAAGTCCTGGGTTGACTTCAATGCCCCTTGTAAATAAACCACTACATTAAAATATCCTGTTTTTTGGCAACCAAAGTGAGAAGTGTGTATGGCATTTATGCTGTGTCTCAAAAACTAGAGCTGATAGGAGAAAATTAGCGCCGTTTTTGGAATCAGTGGGTCAAATATAGCGAGGAATAGGTCTAGCATTCGATGCACCAAAATGTGTGTTGGCCTGTTGCTCATCAAAGCACTTTACACTGATGCTAAATAAAGATGCTTATGTTTTCTTCTTTGGTTTTCTCCAAATAGCATGGTCCAATAATAATTAATAAGGATATAAAAAAGCAGTCTGAAAGCAGCACATCATGTTTACCCCATTTTGAAAATAACAGTTATGATCAAAGCTGTAACTGAAACCCAGGGATCTTGTGACATTTTTAACAAGAGTCCCTTGTATCTCCTACAGCATTTGCCAATTTTAGTCAGATGTTTAATAAAATGAGGAATAGACTGCTATTTTAAATAAGCCTACTGGGGACTCGAATGGCAGATAACAAATTGTTAGCAAAGGTATGAAAGAAAATGAAAAATCTATCCTGTAAAAAAGGTAACACAGTAATCAATATGTGACTGACTAAAGCATGGGTACTTTATAACAACAGTTTAAATAGAGCATCCAAAAAAATCAACTGCAAATATAAGGTATTGTGCAATTTGTCATCAAAATTACAAGTCATATACGCACAAAAGAAATGAGATCTTGGCTACCTACCAACACACGAGGGCACCGAGGTGTTCCATTGTGCCAGAGCTCCAATCACAGCCTGACATTCAATGTTTTTGGAGCCTTGCAATGCGTAGCCAGGAATGCACTCAAACCTCACAACAGCTCCAACCGAGAAATCATTTCCAATGCGACGGCCATACTTGGGCTCTGGTACTGAACTGCATTGTGTGGCACTGGTACGAGGGACAGCTTGAGGGCAGAGCAATTAGAGCATAAGACAGGTAAAAAAATATAGAATAGTAAAAAGTTAAAGTACTGGATTAATCAGTCTGAATTGATGAAACTAGTGACAGTATGGCAAAAAACCCCATTTAGATTTAGATGTAATTAGGAAAAATTTAGAAAAATTTTTTTTTACTGATTTAATTTATTTATTTTACAGTACATAACAGTGGTTGACATATACAAAGCAGACCCATTTGAAGACATAAATGAAAATCCAAGACGCTCTTAAACAGCATCCCTCTTGGTTAATGGGGTCCCCTTGCCTTTACTCCAAGCCACCTGCTGACACTCACCTCACCAACCTGCCACTTGTTTTATGATAAATATTTTTTGCAACATCATTAGTTCCAAGAGACATGCTGTTCTGCCTCCCAAATATAATTATGTTTGTTAGGGTAGACTTACTAATGCAGTAGAGACTGTTCACTTGGGGCAATACGGTGTAGTTCTCCTTTGCAGGTTACCTGCATTTTGATATAGACTTCTATTGCATCAGGCAGTTTTTGTGCATTTTCTGAAAGCACACCATAAGTCCTGCATTCTGGAATTTTGGTGAGTTTAAAATGCACCAGAAACCGCCCGATGCAATAGTAATCAATAGCAAAACACGTAACCCACAAAAAAAAAAACCCTCGGTGCAGGAAAACCGCATCTGTGTGTAAATTGTGTGCAATTCATACAATTATGTGCCAGCAAAAGCCCTGTGTTTTTCATTTCCTTTGGACATAATTGGCTATTTAAAGTGTAAACCTTGGCCTGCCCCCAGCCTTCACTGAAAGTCTTAAATTCACCTGATCCAGTAAAATGTTAATTCCATAGGATTGAATTTGGGGTGTACTATGCACGCACAGGCCCTGCTCAGAAGATTTTGACAAGCAGCTCTGTGGCTTTGTGTTTGGCATCTTGCTGGATTGGGGACAGATGATTGAAACGTTCAGGATATAGCTACTGGGGGCTAACTATGTTACAATATTAAATGAACACAGCTTCACCTTTTTTCTCAGTTAAGTAAACACACACATTGCTATGTGAACAGTCTCTACTGCTTTAGTAAAGCCACCTACTAGGTTTCCCTACCCAGTAATTAATAAACCTGCCTCTATAGTTACAGGTGTTTTGTTATATAAAGTTTTTATATTTATACTCTTCTTTGGCTATTACAACTATTCAGATTTTTGGACAACTTGAAGATCACCCCCCACACATACCCTTTCCCCCCACCTTCCTGACATTCAGGCCTTTCATGCATCCCAGAGTCCTAAAGCACCCTCTAGCTCTTTGGTTTCCCTGCTCAAGACAAAAAGCTATCATTCCTATAAAAACACTGTTCAAAAACTACAGTTTATGTAGCTTCTGCGTCATGGATTAAATATGAAAGCTATACTATCAATCATGTTATTTCCAGCAGCGCAATAATAAATACAACCAGCTACATTGTACAAACAAATTAGACAAAGTAGAATATGACCCACTGGAAAATTATAATTTATGGCTACAGAATAAACTTCAAGTTGTAACCGTACCAAGACGCTTGACAACTATAGACAAGTTTGTATTAAAAAAAATTGATTGTGCATCTCATCAAGCCTTGGTATAGAGCCCAAAAGCAGATCACAGAGACAAACATGACATAGATTGCTGCAAGGTATATTTGCAGAGTCACAGCTGCCTGTTCTCTGTAGCTGTGCATTTGCCAAATCCTTCTCTCACTACATCCCTTTCCACTGTCCCAATCTAACCATGTGACAGTTTTTAATATCTGTATGAGAGTCCCTGATGGTTTCATGTACTGCTTGGATAGCCACAGGACATGACACACCATTTAGTTACCTACCTTGGTACACAAAATGAAATCCTTTGGCTGTGGCCTGTCCCTTGGTGCTGAACTTAATTAAAATCTGATTGGAAGTTGCAAGAGGTAGAGATTCACCTGTAACGGCAGAGCGCACGTGTTACAGAGCGGGGAGACCTGCCTCCTGTAGATAAACCTGCTGCTGGCATTTGTGATGTGAGGATGCTGATCTGATCACAGTGCGTGTGATAGACTGCAGGCAGCACAGAGCACTTGACACTCTGGCCATGGGAAGGCAATATTCTGGCTGGAGAAGGAGATGTGCTCAGAACACTAAACAGATAACTAAACTTACTTCTCTGTAGCTGCTGATGTGAAATATAATGATAATGCAGGTGCATTTTAGATATTGAAATGGAGAATGCAGTAGAAAAATAAATCTACTGTATATATAAAGTTCAATTATACTTTCTTCTAAGCCATATGGCCTGGTATCACATAAGGATAACTAACACATTTATGGGGCATGTTTATAAAACAGTGAATGTGAAATTCACCAAACATTCACAGGTGGTAAATCATTGACTGTATATTAAAGCATATGTACCAGGAAGATTCACCTGTCATGAATAATTAGTGAATGTCACATTGACACCTATATACAGTAAATGTGTCCCTACAGATGTTTTATTATATAAAGTATTTTATATCTTGTTCTTCCTTGACTATTACAACTCTTCTGAATTTTAGACCAGAAAAAGGCTGTTTGCTTAGGTGAATATGTAATAGAAAGCAACCCCATTATGGTCTGTCTAGTGACCATAATGGGTCAATAATAGTGGCATGTGTCATTGATCAACTAAAATGATTTCTGTGGAAGAAGGATATGCAATTTTATATGTAATGGACAGGCAAGAATGTTCATGGTAATGATCACTTTAAAAGTCAGCAGCTTTGCCCCTTGCACATTCATTCTATCTTTCCTCAGGCAATGCAGGCATTTAGTCTGATTGTCAGATGCCTAGATCTGTCAGACTTGACCACACATGCATAAGGCTAAAACCGTCGTAAATCAGGTCAACATTCTGGTTCTGCTGACTTACAAACATGTTTATGCTGCCCATATATACCAATGTTTTGTGTCATGTGAACTATGTGATCATTTTATCTCAATGAAAAGATCAGAGATGTGATGTGTTTATGGAACTGCATTATTATACTTAAAAAAAGTAAATATGATAAAACAGTGCAAAAGCAAATGGCATTTCAATGAGTTCTAGAATGCTAAATTTTAAAAATAAGCTAAAATGGAGCATCACCTGTGAAAAGATCCCATTACCCTATCCAGACAAAAAGCCCCCCCCCAATAAAAGTGGCATGATAGACATGGTCTTATAATGTGTCTGTCAATGTTTGTGGGAATATAATAACTTCTTCCTTTGTCTCTCAAGCTTCTCTAGAGCACTAAATCGATTAAAGATTTGCTGAACCATGTTACTGTATTGTTTGACAATTTCTGTGTGAGTTATTACATTGAAAACCAACTTCTGTACAAAGGGTGACTGCCTGTTACTTATGTCTTAAAATATACTGTATATTGCTCCTCTCCAGACTGACATTTTCCTTAGTACCTTGCTTGTTATCTGTGATCTAGGTCAACAGGTTTCAGCCAGTGGCATTTGTACCTTAGATGGGTTAATTGGGTGCCTTTTATAGTAAATAAATTTTGCAATTTAGAGATTTAGCAAAACAATATAATATTGGTTGTACATATGGTTGTTTAAAACATAGTGGAAAGTCTAAAAAACTCTTATACACAATTAGGGGTACTGATAATAAATGTGACCATGTCAATAGGTTTTTGAAAACAGGTGGCCCACACAAGGGGTATTTTGTAAACATTGGGTTTTTGAAAAAAAGGTACTAACTTTAACAGAGTTGAAAAACCACAATTTGTAATCAATACAACAATTTTTGCCATATACCTGTATGAGATCCAGATAGGGAGCTGAGAAGACGAGACTGTTCATTTGCTCCATCATGGACTTCAACTACATCATTGAGTGCTGTCTGGAAAAAAGTGAATTGCCCGAACACAACTAGAAAAAAGACAAAAACACATTTATGTTTACCACCTTAAAAATAAATTTTACAAACAGTAAATATACACTGCTGAAAAAATTAAAGGAACACTTTTTAATCAGAGTATCAAGTCAATTAAACTCCTGGGATATTGATCTGGTCAGTTAAGTAGCAGAGGGGGTGTTAAACAGTTTCAGCTGCTTTGGCATTAATGAAATTAACAACAGGTGCACAAGATGGGCAACAATGAGATGATCCCCAAAAAAAGGAACGGTTTTATAGGTAGAGGCTAATTACATTTTTTTCTTACTCATCTTTTCTGACTGTTTTTCACTAGTTTTGCATTTGGCTAGGGTCAGTGTCACTACTGGTAGCATGAGGCGATACCTGAACCCTACAGAAGTTGCACAGGCAGTCCAACTCCTCCAGGATGGCACATAAATATGTGCCATTGCCATAAGGTTTCTGTGTCTCCCAGCACAGTCTCAAGAGCATGGAGGAGATTCAAGGAGACAGGCAGTTAATCTAGAAGGTCATTAGCCCAACAGCAGGAACAGTATCTGCTCCTTTGTGCAAGGAGGAACAGGATGAGCACTGCCAGAGCCCTACAAAATTTCCTCCAGCAGGCCACTGCTGTGAATGTCTCTGACCAAACCATCAGAAACATACTTCATGAGGGTGGCCTGAGGGCCCGACGTCCATTAGAAGGCCTGTGCTCACTGTCTGGCACTATAGAACTTAATTGGCATTTGCCATTGAACACCACAGATGGCAGGTCCATCACTGGCACCATGCACTTTTCACAGATGAGAGCTGGTTCACCTTTACAGGCTAGACAATGGCACCCTGACTGCCATTAGATATTGGGATAAAATTCTTGGACCCATTGTCATACTCTACGCTGGTGCAGTGAGTCCTAGGTTCCTCCTGGTGCACGACAATTCCCGGCCTCGTCTGGCGAGAGTATGCAGGTAGTTCCTGGAGGATGGAGGAATTGCTACTATTGAATGGCCCCCATGCTCGCCTGACCTAAATCCAATAGAACACCTCTGGAATATCATGTTTTGGTCCATCCAACACCACTAGGTTGCATCTGTCAGATTGCCCTGGTCCAGATCTGGGAGGAAATACCCCAGGACACCACCCGTTGTCTCATTAGGAGGATTCCCCGACATTGTCAGGCATGCATACAAGCACGTGGGGGGCCATACAAACTACAGAGTACCATTTTGAAGATTGAAATTTCAGCGAAATGGACTAACCTTCTGCATCATTTTTTCACTTTGATGGAGATGAAAATTATCAACCTACAGAGGACTGAATTCAAAGACACCCCGAAAATCAAACGATGGAGCATTCTTACATTCCTAACACATTACCCAGTCCATATCAGTATTGATATCCAGCATGATATTTTTCCCCATTGAGATTTGATGTGTTTTCAAAGTGTTACACACACATACAAGCGCGCAAAATAATTATTTGATCCCCTGCAGATTTTCAAAGTTTGCCCACTTACAGGTGAAAAAACATGATTCAGATGTTATAAATTGAGTTGCAGTTCAGTAAGTAAAATAAGTATTTGATCTCCAAACAAAACATGACTTAGTACTTGGTGGAGAAAGCACAGACGTAAGATGTTTCTTGTAGTTGGTTACCAGGTTTGCACACTTCTCAGGAGGGATTTTGGTCTACTCTTCTTTACATATCTTCTCTAAATCCTTAAGGTTTCTTGCCTGTCACTTGGCAACTTGAAGTTTCAGCTCCCTCCATACATTTTCTATAGTTTTAAGGTGTGGAGACTGGCTAGGCCACTCCATGGCCTTAATGTGCTTCTTCTTGAGCCACTCCTTTGTTGTTTGATGGTAAGTTTTGGGTCATTGTCATGCTGGAAGACCCATCCATGACCCATCTTCAGTGTTCTGGCTGAGGAAAGAAGGTTCTCATCCAAGATTTTACAATACATGGCCCCGTCCATTGACCCTTCAATGCGGCAAGTTGGCCTGTACCTTTAGCAGAGAAACAGCCCCAAAGCATATTGTTTCCGCCTTAGTGCTTGATTGTAGGAATGGTGTTCTTTGGGTCATAGTCAGCATTTTTGTTCCTACAAGTTGAGTTAATGCCAAAGAGCTAAATTTTGGTCTCATCTGACCACAGCACTTTCTCCCAATCCTTCTCTGTATCATTTAGATGTTCATTGGCAAATTTCTGACGGGCCTGTACATTTGCCTTCTTGAGGAGGAACTTTCAGGCTTTCGAATCCATGGTGGCATATTGTGTTACCAATGGTTTGTTTGGTGACTGTGGTCCCTACTGCCTTGAGATTATTCACAAGCTAGTTCTGGGTTGATCCCTCACTTATCTCATGATCATCCTTACCACACGAGGCAAAATCTTGCATGTAGCTCCAGACCAAGGGCAATTGATGGTTATTCTGTATTTCTTCCATTTGCAAATAATCACTCCAACAGTTTTCTCCTTCTCACCAAGCTTCTTGCTCATGGTCTTGTAGCCTATTACAGCCTTGTGCTGGTCTACAATCTTGTCCCTGACATCCTTTGACAGCTCTTTGGTCTTGCCCATGATGGAATGGGCATTTGAATGGAAGAGATTCTGTGGACAGGTGACTTTTAAACACATAACAAGTTGTTGTTAGGAGCACCTTCTTAAAATGACAAGACAAACCTGTGTAACACATGAGCACATAGCCAGTTTGTGGGAGCCAGAATTATTGTTGGTCAGCAGGGGATCAAATACTTATTTTACTCACTGAACTTATAACATTTGTATCATGTGGTTTTTCAGGATTTTTGGTTGATATTCTGTCTCTATCATTTAAATACGCCTATATAAAAAATTATAGACCCTTCATTTCTTGGTAAGTGGGCAAACTTCAAAATCTGCAGGGGATCAAATACTTATTTTCTCCACTGTATATATTATACAGAATATCACAAAATAATTGCTAATTGTCTTAGTTTCCCAATTTATTAGGAATACTTGCCTTTCTTTTCTTGTGAAACTATACAGGCTGTCACTGCCTATTCAAACAGTACAACCTCCGCCTCTAGACTACCACTGCTAACCAAGTCCAGAAAATGTTAGTTGTGTTCATGTCATGCTGATCTTGGCTGTGAGTGTGTATTTTCCATTTTTTTTTATCACAGTGTTTACCATAAATTTCTTTTATATGGTTTTCACATGCTTGCTCATAAATATTTTTGTTGTTGTATGAAATGAAGATTGGTAGATCAGCCAATAGTGGGAGACCACAGTTGCTTAGTGTAATCTCTCTGTTTCTAACTGTTGAGATAAGATATCAGCTACCCACTAAATGCATTGTTTTCAATGAGTCTTCTGAATCATGAACTTACTATATATATTGTAAGAAGAAACAGTAAAGCCCCATACATACAATGAGAATATTGCACAACCGTGTTTTTTTTAATGCTAGTCTCAGATCAAAAGTGAAGAGGTTACGAAAATTCTTGCACGACAGAAAGAAAATTTGGAAGTGATGTAATGTATTTGTATTGTATTTTTTTATGAAAACAGTACTAGTTAAATTAAAATCATGCGATCTGGTATTGTATGAGAAAAATGTTCATGCTTGTCCCTTCAAATAATTTTGGATGAAAGCTGTGTACTAACGAACAGATAATCGTACGATCACTTCAAAAGCAGCATTTTTCATACGATTTGCTGAGAGAGTGTACTGGGCTTAAGGCTAGTTTTACATCTATGCAGATTTTGGTTGATGCATTTTCTGGGTGCATTTTGTGGGGTTTTTTTCACACCCATTTTTGATGCATTATTTTTTGAATTTTTTATGCATTTTTGCGTTGTGTTTTGTGTGACTTTAGCTGGTTGTCAAGGAGCGGGCAGCTACTGGCAACCTTAACAACCAGTAAGCAACATAACAAAAAATAAGGAAAAAAACAGTGTGGGCTCCCCCTAATCATTACCGGGCCCTTCGGGTCTGATATAGACTTTGGAGGGGACCCGATGCTGTATTTTTTTAAAAATCCATACCAGACCCTTATCCAAGTATGCAGCCTGGCAGTGAGGAAAGGGGGGAACAAGAGAGCGCATCCCCCCCTCTTGAACTATACCAGGCCATATGTTCTCAACATGGGGGGGGGTTTGAGGCAGGGGGCTCCCCCCAAAGGACCTTGTCCCTATGTTGAGGAGGACAAGGGCCTCTTCCCACAACCCTGGGCTGTGGTTGTGGGGGGTCTGCGGGAGTGAATTATCAGAATCTGGAAGCCCTTTTAACAAGCCCCTCAGATCCTGCCCCCCCATGCAAATGAGTATGACTACTCATTAACAAAAAAATGTTAAAAGTTTAAAAAAATGCAACAGCTTTTGACCTTTATTAAAAAAAATTTTAAATTGTCCCCAGAAGTAGATTAAAGGTCAATCATGATGAACACTGCCACTGCTGATCCAAAGAAAAAAAAAGTGCTCTGTTCCCAACAAAGGCTCCTACCGTCAGATTGCTCTTAAATAAGCCGAGGGGGGACAATTTTTTTTTTTTGTTTGTTAGTAAAGGACTTGTCAAAAACTTTTCTTGAGTTACTATGTACCCCATACTCATTTACATGGAGGGAGGGATCTGGGCATGTGGCCTGGTATGGTTCGGGCGGGGGGGGGGGGGCGCTCACTCATCTCCCCTTTCCTGACCTGCCGGGCTGCATGTTCAGATAAGGGTCTGGTATGGATTTTGGGGGGGAACTCACACCGTTTTTTTAAACATTTTGGCATGGGGTTCCCCTTAAAATCCATACCAGACATGAAGGGCATGGTATGAATTGGGAGGGACCTCACACTGTTTTTCCCCGATTTTTTAATTTCTTTAATTGCCGGTGATAGGTTTGTTTATATTCAGCTGTCAGCGGAAACCACACTGACAGCTGATGACTCACCGGTTGCTAAGGACACAGTGGCCACAACCAAGTTGTTTACTGGTTGTTAAGGATGACGGTGCCAGCCTGCTCCTTAACAACAAGCTTAAAGTCATACAAAACACAACATGCAAAATGCATAGAAATGCATCAAAAATGCAATACTTTTTTTTGGTGCAGTTCCATTGATGTCTATTACACTCAAAACGTAATTTTCTGTGGGAAAAAAAGTCCCCGACCCTTTCAAAAATCCACAAAGACTCAAAATGTGCAGATGTGAACTAGATCCATAGGAAATCGTGTAAAACATGGACTGTTGTGCGTTTCTGAAAACTGGAAAACGCACTGAAATCAGCATAAGTGTGAACTTGGGGTAAGTGCCATTGTGAACACAGAACCTAAATTACTGATAAGCAAATACAGCTACCCTTTTGTACATATTTACAGATAACTAAAGGAAAACATTTTTTTAAAGCTTTTGATAGAGTAGCGAGAGATTAGCTCACCTTTCAGGTTTTTAATTCTGTGTGCCCCCAAAAGAGAAATCCACTTTCTCTTTGAAACCTGTTTACCATTATCACCATTATCACCAAGAGTGAAATTAACCACTTCCCCTCTGCCCTATAGCAAAAATACTGCTACAGGGTGGCAGGGGTGTGCAAAATCACGTATAAATACGTGATTTTGGAGTTCCGGGTAGTTCTGCCATTTGCGACCTCGGCTGTCATTCACTGGTTCCCGGCCGGTGATTATTCGCCGGCACCCGGTTATTGCTGAGTATTGCCGATGGGGGAGAGAACTGTATGTATACAATACAGTTCTCTCCCCTAGCAGCACCTGCACACTGCTTTATGTGGCTCCACATAGCAGAGCCATACAAAGCAGTGTGCTTACAGTGGAAAGCCTACACACAGCCTCAGTAAAACACGCAAAGCACACAGCTAACCCTTTGATCACACCAGATCAACCCCTTCCTGCCCATTGCCATTAGTACAGTTTCAATGCTTTTCATTAGCACTGATCACTGTATTGGTGTCACTGGGGATGTAAGTGACACCAAGTCAGTTCCCCCCAGTGTCAGAATGCCTGCCGCAGTCCCCCTATAAGTCGCTGATCGCCGCCATTACTAGTAAAAAAAAAATTCCAGTACATATACCGCCATTTGTAAATGGTAAACTTTCATGTAAATCAATTAATTTACACATATTGGGATTTTTTTTAGCAGAGACATGTAGCAGAATACATTTTGCTCTAAATTTATGACAACATTTTATTTTTAAAAATTTTTTTATTGGACATGTTTAAAGTGTTACTAAACCCACAACAGTAAAATCAATCTGTATATGCAGTAAATCATGCCTGTTATACTCACTCTGGAACCTAAGGGGTTAATCCTCTGCATTGTGTAAAAAGGATGTTTAATCCTTTCTTCTCTGGCCCTCCTCTTGTTGAAATGACCACTTGATACAGACTGAACTCGTGGTCATATACACATGCTCAGTTTGGTGTGTTTTGCTAGAGAGGTTTTTATTTTTTTCTTGGGAGGGTGCATATGATCAGCACACGGTCAATCAGCACCATTCAGACAGAGGGTCAAAGGTTTCACATCCTCCTAGAGCAGAAAGAAAACTCATCCTACAAGCTTTAATCAGTGCTCTGCTGAAGTCACAAGACTACTCTAACTGCTGATGAGAAAAGGTATTTAGCAGTTTATATTTACTAACATAATTGCATTTCCATGTTCTGTGTACTATGGGAGACCAAATATAATGAATGCAGGCTCCTGGGTTTAGTATCACTTTAATAGTAAAAAGTCAAAAATATTGTTTTTTTTCTCAAAATTGTCAGTCTTGTTTTGTTTTTAGCGCAAAAAATAAAAAATGCAGAGGCGGTAAAATAACACCAAAAGAAAGCTCTATTTGTGGGAAAAAAGGATGCAAATTGCATTGCGCATGACCATGGAATTCTCAGTTAAAGTAACGCAGCGCCTTAATGCAAAAAATGGCCTGGTCAGGAAGGGGGGTAAATGCTCTGGAGGGCAAGTGGTTAAAAGAACATCCTGTTCTGGAACAGGAATAGAGGAGAATCAAGGATTCCCTTACATTGGAGGAATTTCCTCTCACTTCTTGTTTTGGCTGTGGGGCAGAATGTGAAGGGAATTTCCCAATGGCATGCAGATGGCAAAAAAATAAAAAAACTAACAGAGGTTATAGCCCTCCCTTACTCTATTCAAAATGAAAATAAAGTTTTGCATTTAGTTCTATGTTAACATTTTACATACAAAATTGCACAGTGCACTGGCAGCAATAAAAACAAACCACTGCTCTCCAAAAGGAGCCCAGGTGTCAGACAAGTAAAAGAGTCTTCATTCCGGCTCCATCCATGTCATGTCACGAACCCGTTTTTAAAGCATACTGTTAGGTTAATTTGGTTTGTTTGCAGGCTGGCTGGCAAGTTAGAGAAGGGAATTTTTCTTTTTTGTTGTTTGACATGCATCGCCCTTCCATGTGCTCCTTGATGTAATGGCCAGTTATAGACCGGGGCAGTGGCCATTTTTTTTACTGTTGAATTGTTGGTCAAAGGGGCACACTGGACACCTTAGCTGCCATTGTGCCACATGATGGGTGTCCAGTGCACTCCTGTACCTTTAAGGAAGGGTGGGCTCCCTCAGGTCCATCTGCCCTTGGTCTATCCATAAAATACATGTGCCTCTACTATGGGGGCTCTTGAAATTGGAGTTACGAACTACAGAATACTGGCGTGCCATGGCGAGGCTCTGTAGCTTACACATGTATTTGCAAATGTGTGCTAACTAAACCCCTCTTTTTAATGCATACTGTTAGACAGGTTAATTCGGTTTGTTTGCAGGCTGGCTGGCAAATTAGAGCTGGGATTTTTTTTTTTTTGTTGTTTGCCATGTGTCACCCTTCCATGTGCTCCTTGCTGTGATTGCCAGTGGCCATTTTTTTATTCTGTTGTATTACTGGTTGAGGGGGCACACTAGACACCTTAGCTGCCATTGTGCTATATGTTGGGTGTCCAGTGTGCTCCTGTACCTTTAAGGAGGGTGGGCTCCCTCAGGTTCACCTGCCCTTGGTCTATCCATTAACTACATGTGCCTCTAATATGGGAGCTCTAAAAATTGGAACATTAGGAACTACAGAATACTGGTACTGGGGTGCCAAGAAGAGGCTCTGTAGCTTACGCATGTATTTGCAAATGTGTGCTACCTAAATATCTGTTTTTAACGCATACTGTTAGACAGGTTAATTCGGTTTGTTTGCAGGCTGGCTGGCAAGTTGGAGCTGGGAATTTTTCTATTTTGTTCTTTGACATGCGTCACCCTTCCATATACTCCTTGATGTGATGGCCAGTTATAGACTGGGGCAGTGGCCACAGGGCTTCCTGATGGACTTTCCCTGTGCCAGCACCCTACTAGTATGAGTTACTGGAGCTAATTAGTCTGGGGACTTGGTGTGGGACCCAAGCTTTCTTTGGTCACCATCATTGTACATGATGTACATAGTGAGATTATTTACATCAAACAGATATCTTTTATATTTTTATCTAACATAAAAAGTATGCAGAAAGTGAGGTCTGAATTCTTAATTCGCTTCCTTGTTCTGAGTCAATGACTCAGAAAGCACTAGAAGCAGGCACATAGCATTAGCAATAAAAGAAGAGCAGTGACGCCCTATCTACTTTTTTCATTACAGAATTCCTTTAACTGAGTTCAAATAGTAAAAAATAAATAAATCAATCAAACCTCATAAAGAAAGGTTTCATCTAGTACTACCAGAAAGGGCAGGCAATGATGTAACATTTGACATGCCTCTAGGCCATTTTGCTTTGATAAATGAAGGCAAGCATTGAAACAAAAGAGGTTCCCTTACAGTGCTGCACACACTCAATCAATACAGCAGTGAACAGTTCCATAGCACCCATATAGCTATTTGATAGATGCTTATGGTCCATATAAATAATCATTTCTCAGATTTCACTCCAGTTTACAAGGAGATGAAATAGTCAAGGTCTGGGCAAACCTGCAGGAGAATAAAGTTCCTCAATCAAGTTAATGTAAACATGGAGATGGTGTTGCGCTCCCCTGGGCCACTGATTGCTATGCTACTTTATATCCACATCATACATATTATGCAATTCTGACGTGCTTATTTTACACCACATCAGGCCAGAAGGAAAAATAGCCTATGCTACCTATTGCACAATTCTGCTTGCTTTCAAATATTCTCACTATGCCAAAATGATCATTTAGTTGCACAAACACTGAAGAAAAATCATACAGCACTTATGATTATAAAGAGATTCGTTGTGCTAAAAATACAAAGAAATAGAAACAAATGTACGGTCATAAAAATAATCAAGGTTTGACACAGTAATTTGCCTTATAAAATTAGCTAGAGAAAATTATACCCTTTTTTTTAGATTGATCTTAAAATGATGAGAGCTGTTCTTTGAAATGTATTTGCTTTCCCCTCTCTTGCGATGAATGTGATAGCAAGCGGTTAGAGCAGTGAGGGGCTGCAGTACATGGCATGTATTGAACGGGCACTGGGAGATGTGTCTATTGATCAATAGTGACTTTGAAGATTTTTTTTTATTTTTCTCACCACTTCAGAAATCAAACAGAGAACAGTTACATAACCTGAACATGAGGATGTACAAAACAGTTCTAGAAAAAAAAACTCTGCACATAATGTGGTAAAGCATCACAAACAGAGCCAAGATCAGCACATTTGAACAAGCTATTTCTGGGAGAGAGAGCACCAGGATCAAGTCAACAGGGTCATTTCAGCATGTCTGTAATGTCCTGTAGGAAACCTACTATTTTATTTTGGAATTATTACTTTAGAATGTGAAAGGTCCATCTTACATGTGTGGATCATTTTTGTATTTGGAATAACTTCAAACTGAACACCTGGCAAATATAATAACACCGATAAATTCTGTTATATTTTTTCTTTTTTAAATAAGCATTTAATGTATTTTTAAAAGTAACTTTTGAATGTGAATTTAATTGGGTCTTCTGTAATATATGGCACTGAAGCACTTAGACTAGAAGAGGAAAGCCAGAACTTGGTGCCACTCAGATGTGCTGTATGGTATGAGAGAGCAGAGAGACAACCTCATCAGCAAGTTGCTGCTCCTTCACTGTTCAGTCACAGACAGGCAAAAGGAAAAGTAACTCGCTTTGATGCTTAAAATGGAACTTCACCTGAAAAGGGAAGTTCTGATCATCCTCTTCTTTCCCCCCCCTCACTCTTTATTGTAAACATTATTTTTTCTAGGAGTGGATACCTAGTTTTGACAGGTATCCACGTCCACTTTTTGTCTAGGCAAGCTGATTGGAAGTTCAGCCCCCCTCCGTACCCACAACCTCCTTTGACACTTCACAAGTCCCAGCAGTCTGTGGCATCATTCTGAAAGTGCAATTCCACTCGCAGATGTGCAGTGAGGAGGTGGCTGTGAAGCCTCAGGGAATCACAGTAAGCTTCTCACAGTCAACCTGGCGGCATTGGGAACTCAAAGATTGGCAAAGAACTGGCCTGGGTGAAGACAGTGCTAGATCCTTAGGATGGCAAGTATCTTTTTTTATTAAAAGTCAGCAGCTGCAGTATTTGTAACTGCTGACTTTTAATTTTTTTAAACCTGATCGGAGCTCCTCTTTGGCTACAGTTGACTAAGTCTGGTCACCAGGCTATTAGGACTGAGTACATATCAATATAAACTCTATAAACAGAAACTCAAATTCTTTGGCAGGTAAACCCACTACCATATATATATTTAATGGTACATTTAGATTTGTCTGGAGTTTAGATTTAATTAATCATATCAAACTGAATCATTTCCAATTGAAAACATATTCTGTTTTAGTTTCTTACCATAATCCTTAGGAACAACTATGAAGTAGGAGCAGCTCTGTCCAGATGTGTAGTTGCTGGGGTAATTAGGGGAAAGAATCACTCCTTCTTGGCTGACGTACTGTCCACCGCAGGGAGCTAGGAAGTAAGAACATGATGTAAGGTCCCTTACTAAAAAAAATGATTCCCAACATGATGAATGTTCGAGTTTACCTTCTGACACCATGCCAGTCATGCCTGAATGGTAAAAGCCCACCATGGGGTATTTTACCTACACCTGATCTTAGTAAGTATAAAATTCAGTTTACCAGCTACCTGAATTAGTAGTACTATAAGAATACTGAGTGATTGAGGTATGACCAGAACTTGATATTAACACAATATTTTAAGCAGAACTGAACCCACCAATTTAACAATTTCAAAAAACAGTTAAATTACTGGCATGCCAGGATTGCTACCACTCATATTTGCTTGTGCATTCAACCAAACTGTCAAGCCATCAATTGGCTGGAGTCATAAATGATCACATGTGCAGCATCATAGCAGTTGCATATCAAACAGAGGCTTAGGCCCCTTTCACATGTGCAGACCGTTTGTCCGTTTTTCATCCATCCTTTGATGGCTGAAAAATGGAGATCAATGCATTTCTATGGAAAATAGAGGTAAACGGATGATCATCTGTTTACATCCTTTTACATCTGCATACGTCAACATCCTTTTTTGATATGGATCAAAGCCATATTTTTGTTCCGTTAAAAAATGGAACGGGTGCAAAAACAAAAGTAAACACACAAACAGTCTGTTTTTGCATCCATTGGTAGTGGATGTGAATACTGATTTAAAAACTGATGAAAAACAGATGGTAAACTGATGAAAAACTGATGCAAACTCCATCTTTTTTTTCTTTGAAAAAACATGACTTAACTGATGAAATGAACGGCTCGCACGTGTGAAAGGAGCCTAAGCTTCCTTGGCTGAATAGGATAGAAGGGGTTAGTTCCGCTTTAATTTTATATCTGTACTGGCAAACTTGTATAACCACTGATGGACATATCTCAAATAATGTGTAAGTGGCCTCATCAATGCATATTACATACTGTATTTAAAGGGTACATTTTCAGACCTGCAACCGATAGTGATTTCTAGTTGTATTAACTTTTTGCTTTAAGTACTACTTTTATTGAGCTGCTTCTGCTCAATGCTAACAAGGACCCTAACAATTTTTGTAAATGTCTGATATGAAAAGTTAGTTAAAGATCAGTCATTTCAATTCTTCAATGAAACTTGCCATATTCTGTGTAATGTAATTATCTCATATGATCATGAGCTGCATCTAGTGTCCATAATGTGTTATTTTCCCTGATTAAGGTATTAAAAAAAACTACCACATTGCAGCTTCTAGATAGTGTTTACAATAATAGGAGATACACAGAATCCTGCAAGTTTTATTGGAGCTGTGTGAATGTTTGTCACATTTACTCGGTGAACTTTTTATATGTATACACCAAATGTAGCTTTGATTGATGTATAGACCCTCTATTACAAATAACCTTTAAATTACAATTTCAAGTAAGTCCCCTTTCACATGGATGTTCTGATCAGGTCCGCCTGTCCATTTTTCAGGCGGATCCGATCGGAACCTCTATTCTCCTCTATGGAACGGCAGGTGTAAACGGACATGTGTCCATTTACACCGCCAACATCCAATCCGATCCACCTAAAAGAGACAGACGGGGATCCATTC
Organism: Staurois parvus; assembly: GCF_062004578.1. NCBI lineage: Eukaryota > Metazoa > Chordata > Amphibia > Anura > Ranidae > Staurois > Staurois parvus. The sequence goes on from NW_028317941.1 coordinate 6,360,060, forward strand.
CCCTTCCTTCCGTCGGATCAGAAGGGATGGCAGTAGGATGGAAATTGACTGTCAGTCTGTTTCCATCCAACCGGCCATAGAGGACAGCAGGCTGTGTCTGTGTCAGCTCTGCAGCAGTGGAGCGGACACGGATCTGTTATCCGCTTGCTCAGCGGGGATCAGTGGAGGGATTCCACGCTGAGCAAGTGGGTCTGCTGACAGGTCTGCCCTGTGTGAAAGGGGCCTAACTGTATACTATGAAAATCAGGAACAGGAAAAATCATACATTCCCCTTAACAAAGACAGGTGTCAAGGAAGTAAATATAAATGAAGTGGAGAAGAGATGTGCATATTGCCTTCCTATGGTTCAACTGTGGGTATAAGCAGGGCGGGTGCTAGACTATTTTGTGCCCTAGTCAAGACCAGCTACTTGCACCCCCCCCCCCCCAAAAAAAAACAAAAAAAAAAAAAAAAAACAGAAAATATTAAATCAACAAAACATGAAACTGCTAAATTTCTTTTAATTTGCAAAAATAAGTTCCAGCACCAATATTAAAGACAAACTCAGTGTCAAAGACAGACTGTATCTGTGGCTGGCAGTGACAGTTACAGTGAATGGAGGATAATGGATCCACACTCTGACAGGCTGGAATTCCCCAGGCAATGGGGGAAGATAAAATGCTGTGACAGCAGGCATCTGAACTGAGCGATCCCACACAGTGACAGATCCGACACAACACACCACCACCAACATTGATACAGATCAGCAGGCACAGCAGGTGCTAGAAGAGTGATATCATCACTCACTGACACACTGCACATGTGATGGATGTCCGGCCGGCTGGGTCATACTCACATAGACATGAGACATCAGAGACATTACCTTCCTCTGCAGACGCAGCTCCACCTCCGCTGATGAATGGGAAGAGAAAGGCTGAAATGCCACAGTGATCAGAAGCCCCTAGCCAGCTTGCAGTAAGGGACTGAGTCTGAGAGGAACACTGGAAGGCGTGGTAGCTCAGCTGCTTCACTGGCCCCAGACACCCAGCATCTTCCTCTGTCCTTTCTTCCTCCCTTCTGCCACCCTTCCTCTCAGCTGAAGACTCATGACATGATGACGTCTCACACAGAGAGTGCCGGCCTGTGCTGCGTCCAGGCAACCCTAGGTGGCAGTGCACCCTAGGCAGCCGCTAGTTTGCCTAGTGGAAGCACCGACCCTGGGTATAGGATTGTGTATATGGGATTGTATAATTTTTTTTTCCTTATTATTGGCTGAACTAGATGAACTTGTGTCTTTTTTCAACCAGACAAACTGACTAACTATGTAACTGCATACTCTAGAAATGACAACCTTCGTTGCCTAAATGGATAAAAGTAAATAGCAATTCTACAGGAATATTTACTGTTATACATTTATAAAACATCCATCAAAGTAAAATTCACTTTCGTTAAAAAATTGATATGACATATACAACTGCTACAAAAGCTATTATTTTCTAAGAATGTCAAAGAATTTGCAACCATGGCAACAATATTCTAATGCCCCATAAATCTCATTCTGTGCTCATTTGACTGATTCATTGCTGCTCCCAGAACTCTTCACAGAGTTCAAGCCATCGCATAACTATAATTATAGCTGACCATTCGGATGCTGAGACCTAGGGGAAAGAATTGTCCCTCAGTCTGGAGGCTGCTGATCATGGAAAACCTCTGTGCATATGAAGATAACATATGTCTGCTGAATTAAGGAGGAAGTATTTCTTCAGCGTCCCCTCACACTGACTGTACATCGTAATTATATGACAAGTCAAGTTGTGTGAGCAAGCAGCAGGAGTCTAACCTATGCTAACAAACTCATGCAGACTCTGCAACATCGCCAAAATACGCCCATTCCTAACCCCTGAAACCACTAAACAGCTCATCCACTCCCTCATCATATCACGACTCGATTACTGCAACTCCCTCCTCACTGGCCTGCCTCACCACAGGCTATCCCCGCTTCAGTCAATCTTGAATACGGCGGCCAGACTCATCCACCTCACCAACCGCTCCATTTCCGCCACCCCCCTCTGCCAATCCCTCCACTGGCTTCCGATTGCCCAACAGATCAAATTCAAACTGCTAACACTGACGTACAAAGCTGTCCATAATTCTGCCCCAAACTACATCACAGATCTAATATCTAAATACCACCCAAAACGCACTCTCCGCTCCACACAAGATCTCCTTCTCTCTAGTTCCCTGATCTCCTCCCATGCCCACCTCCAGGACTTCTCCAGGGCATCACCCATCCACTGGAACTCCCTATCCCAATCCATCAGACTATCACCCACTCTCCTCTCCTTTAGGCGCACCCTAAAAACCCACCTCTTCAGGGAAGCCTACAGCACCCTCTGCTAACTGCCGATCTCCTCCACTCTTTCTACCACTCCATCCCGTACCACTATTCCCTCCCTCCTAGATTGTAAGCTCCAAGGAGCAGGGCCCTCGAACCCCTCGTGTTTCGCACTGTATTGTAATTGTACTGTCTCATGTATTGTCCCCCATTGTAATGTACAGCGCTGAGTGAACTGTTGGCGCTATATAAATACTGTATAATAATAATAATAATGTGAAGCAACTGGTGCGCACACATACAAGAACATGAAGTATACTACACAGGCAACAGGATTTACATGGCTTACTCAGGAGAATGCCTGAACGAAGATGGCATCCTTATGGGGACAAAAAAAAGATGGAGGCATTGTTGGGTAGTACTGTGATCTCAGAGGTTATAGATACCTTTAATAATATTACTTAGCATGGATGTTATTGACATGAAAAAAAAACTCGGAAGCTCTATGCAATACAGCTTGCTAAAAAAAAAAATGTAATCATAATCGACTTTTTTTTTAACAAATCATTTGCAGAGAAACTCTACTAACCACTTGTTGCTTGTAAACTGATCAAATAATATAACCCAAAAGCAAAGTCAGATAAGAAACAAGAAAAAAGTTTTTCCTTATAGCGCTCCTACAGCTTCAACAGTCTTACATGTGAGGAAGAACATAATGGTGTGAATGGGCCCCGACTGTGCTGTGTGTCAATCATGCAATGGTGGAGTATACACAGACACAGCGTGCTATCCAATGATACCCAATAATCATAAAGCACAAACAGCACAGACAACACAGTATTTTGGGTGTTTGCTTTAACAGCTGAGCTAATTTGCATATCAGCAGTGTGACAGCTCCAAAATCTGGGACAAAATAGTTATTATTTGAAAATAACATATCTGAACAGCTCTGACTTTGGATGATATAGAATATTTTGTTTAGACAAATGTTTTTTTTTTTTTTAGCAAACACAAATTCTAAGCCTGTTCAAAAATTTACATTTTCATTTTGAAACATTACACCGTATTCAGACATGTTCCCTGGGGTCAGTGCTATATGGCCACTAGCTGCTATTAATAAAGATATAGCTTTACCTATACATGATGGGCGAGGGTAGTTCCAGGCTGGCTTTCCATCTCCTCCCATTACACAGGTTAGTGTGGAAGCTCCATCAACTTCATATCCGCTGTCACAATAATATGTCACAGTGGAGCCTAACTTCAGGTCACTTCCAACGCGGGATCCATTTTTTATTGCACCTGGGTCAAAGCAGGATTCCCTTGGGTTTTCTGGAAGGCAAAATAGAAAAATGTTCACTCAAAAGTCCCTAATGTCTACAGAGTATGATATGTGGTGGCTGTTTTAATTTTATCTGTATGCCTTCAAGTGGTTGTAAAGGCTGAAGGTTTTTTATCTTCATGCATTCTATGCATGAAGGTAAAAAACTTCTGTGTGCAGCAGTGCCCCCAGCCCCTTTAACACTTATCTGAGCCTTATCACGATCCAGTGATGTGAATGACAGCCTTGGCTGTCCCGGGTCTCTGCCTCTTCATTGGCTGAAACAGTAAGCGGGAGCCATTGGCTCCCACTGCTGTCAATCACAGCCAGTCAGCCAATAAGGAGAGAGAGGAGTGGGGCCAAGCCACCGCTCCTTGTGTGAATGGACACACAGAGCTGCAGGTGCCCCATAGCAAGCTGCTTGCTGTGGGGGAACCCGACAGACAGGAGGAGCCAGGAGAGCCTGCGGGGGACCCAAGAAGAGGAGGATCCAGGCTGCTCTGTGCAAAACCATTGCACACAGTAGGTAAATATAGGCATGGTTGTTATTTTACAAAAAAAAAATGTACATTTAGAACCGCTTTAAGTATCGGCCTGACATTTTAGATCAGGCGTCTCCAAACTTTCAGTATGAGGACTTCATTGTATATTTTACAAACAATTGCCAGCTAAAAAACAAATAAAATCAGTTTTAAAATACGTGAAAAATCTATTTGAATGATTACGTTTTATTTGGAGTTTTGTAGTCAGTGTGATATGATTTGGTACAACAGAGAAAGAACTTCAATAAAGCTAAGCAAAGAAATTCCAAATAAACTTGAGCCAACCATAAAGGCAAAACAAAATAAATTCAGTCTGCACCTTTGTCATCAGAGTTCCCCTTTATATCAGGGTCCCCTTCAGAGTCCCCCCCTTACATCAGTGTCCCCATTACGGTATCTTGTTACATCAGTGTCCCCATTCTGAATCCTCCATTACATCAGTGTCCCCATCAGAGTGCCCCCTTACATTAGTGCCTCCATCAGGTTTTTCAAGTGAGTTTATATTGGATTGTCAATAATAACTATTGTTTGTATAGTTAGTACAATGCTGATGGTATAAAATGAAAGTGTGTATGTTGTGACCATAGATTTCCTTTAAGTCTTAGATTGTAAGCTCCAAGGAGCAGGGCCCTCCTTACCCTCTTGTATTGAACTGTATTGTTGCTGTATTGTTTCCCATTATATTGTAAAGTGCTGAGCAATCTGTTGGTGCTATATAAATCCTGTATAATAATAATAAGTAAATTAGTTAAAGAAGAGTTCCGGTCTTGTTAAAAAAATTAAATAAAGTCAGCAGCTACAAATACTGTAGTTGCTGACTTTTAATAAAAAGACACTAACCAACAAGCACTATCTGGGCTGGTTCTTTGCCTGTCTTCAGGTCCCTAGCACTGCCATGTTGACTGTGGGAAGCTGGCTATGACTTCGTGCTGGACCACAGACAGCTCCACACTGCACATGCATGAGACAAGCTGCGCGTTTTGGAAGTTCTTGCAGTCTCCTGGGACATGTGAGGTGTCCCAGGAGGTTGCGAGTGGGGAGGGTCAAACTTCCACTCTGCTTGCCCAGACGAGCGCAGTGGAAATGGGTACCTGCCAAATCTAGATACCCACTTCCTAAAATAAAGTTTACAATGAGGTTGGAGTGAGGAGGAAGATTAGCAGAATTTCCTTTTTCAGGTGACGTTAAGTGTTAGGTTGATGACCAGTGATAATGAATATGTGGTATTTGGTGGGGTATCTTTGTGCCAGCACCAAAATATCTGGTGCCAGGCACCAGAAGTAACGTACCAACATGCAGAGTGTATTGCTACATACAGTAGAAATTCAATAACTAACAACATTTCTTGTAACTCACCTGTAACTCTAAAACAACAGAAACAAGCTTCCCTTAATCACTATGAAATCATTCTTGAACTATTCATATGTATGTATTTGCAATTCTAAGATCATATGAGAAGCTTTTGTTATATGCATTACTATCCACTGAATACAAGTGAATGTATACAAGGAGAGTGGAGAGCTGAGGTTATAGGGTATAGTTATTTAGAGATTCCTCACAATTTCAGGTAAATGTAGAATTCTTCCACTGTACAGAAAGGCTGTGGGAAATAAAAATGTGAGATATGCAGAAAATATTCTGGAATTCAACTAAAAATGTGTGTGTATGTCCAAAGAATATAATGGAATACAATTATCTTCCTCCCTGCCATCTCACCTACTAATCTGCTCAGTATTTAAACATTCAACACATCTCAAGGAGTTATCATTTGGGATTTTGTAATGGTATGCATTTTAAACTGACAGAAGTCACTGTTCTGACCCCAGAATGTGACTTTTTGGTCACATTAGGAAAACGATAAGAGAGACTGCAATGCAGAGAGATTCAAAATTCATGGCTCCTCATTTGCTGTAGATTGTTATCACTAAACTGCTGAAATCATTAAGCATCATTAGCATCTTATAATAACGATTGTATACCAAAAAAAAAAAAACCTTACTCTGGAGCTCTGTACTTACAAAGCAGTTCATGTGCAGCTCATGTGGAGACAGCCATAAAGCATGGAATCCGCTCAGAGATAAAAGTGTTTCACTGAAGTGTGACAGAGCTTTCAACAGCGCGCATACAATAGAATACCCCCTACTGAGCAAAATCCTAAACCTCCACTTATATCAGGCCCATTTTTCCTATTACTAGCTTTGAAAGTAGATATTTTTTAATATTTTAAAATGAATCCTTAATATGACATAATACATCTCTTGAAGGAGTTTTCACTAAGAACTCACTATTGTGTGAATGAAAAGTATGTCCTCACAGCTTGCATCAGGGTTAAAATGACATCCTTTCAAGGTAGACTCATACATTCCTATAACAAGATGATTCCTAAATTGGTAATATTCAGTGTTGCTTTGAACAACATTAGCCTTGGGTCTTTGCTTTGTATTACTGAAATATGGTATTTCATTGAAATGGTATATGAAACTCAAACACATGGATTCTAAAGAAAAAAGTCAATCCCCTTACCTGTATGGTACCAATGTTCAATTACAGATCTGCATTGTAAGAACTGATAAAGAGCAGAATGTCTCTCCAAAAAGACAGGTGACCTTCCTCAACTGTAGTGGAACCCACTGCTGTGCTTGCATGCCCAATGAATTGCAGTACAGCAACACTTATTTACTGCTTTCTTGCATGTTCTTACAATGCCGGTAAGAATTATCAAGGGTACCAATAAACAGCCTGGTCTACACTCAAGTGTAGTATGAAGCAGGGCTATTTTAAAACACTAATGGACCTAGGGTAAACATCTCAAAAGCAGGCTCCCATCTTTCATTCCCACAAGGCAAAAAACTTAAAGTTCCAAATATAGAGAGGAGGAGAGAGTATCCAGTTTTGTAGTGCTTTCAGTTCCACAAGCATTTAGATCTTTCTCTACCATGGAGGAAACTTATAAGAAAGATAGCGGAAAACAGACCAAGTGGTCCATGGAGTCTACCCCATTATATATATATATATATATATATATGTGTGTGTGTATTTGTTTTATTTTGTTTTTTTCTTAAGCACTTGCCTACCGTGCACTTTTAATCCCTTCCTGCCCAGGCCAATTTTCAGCTTGCACGGTCATGTGACACTGTACCCATATGACATTTTTATCATTTTTTTTCACATAGATAGAACTCTCTTTTGGTGGTATTTAACCGCCACTGGGTTTTTTTTTTTTTTGCACTATAAACAAAAAAAGAGCAAAAAAAAAAGTTTTTCTTTGTCTCTGTTATAACATTTTTCAAACAGGTACATTTGTCTCCTTCACTGATGTACATTGATGAGGCTGCACTGATGGGCAGCACTGATGGGCACTGATAGGCAGCACTGATGGGCACTGATGAGGCGGCACTGGTGGGAATTGAGGAGGCACTAATGCTGCTGCACTGATGTGCACTGATAGGTGGCACTGATGGGCACTGATAGGCAGCACTGATGGGCACTGACTGGCAGCACTGATGGGTGCCACTGATGAGTGACACGGATTGGTGGCACTGATGGGTGGCACTGCTGGGCACTTTTGGGGATGCAATGATAATCAGGGCACTGATAATCAGTGCAGATGTCCTCTGTGACACTTGCCGTTATCGGCAGTACTTTCCTCACGCTGTGACAGCATGAGGAAAGTGCTTCTGATAACCGGCAACTGTATTTACTTTGTAACCCGCTGTGTCATAGGACAAAGTGATCACAGACAGCGTTCTGGGAGGACGTCATATGACACCCTCCCGGATCCAACCACTCAGTAGCTGTCATTTGGCTATAGCCTGGTTGTCAAGTGCTTAATCTGTGCATAGATCTTTGTTTGAATCCACATATTGTTGACTGACTCATTACATTTGCTGGAAGTTTTTCCCAAGGATCAGCTACTCTATTGGTAAAATAATAGTTTCTTAGAAGAGTAGTTTTTATCTTTCCTCCTGCTAGTTTGAGGTCATGTCCTCATATCCCCATGTACCTTGATTGTGGGCTATAAAGCCATTAGGAAGACTGATTTACGGTATTTCATATGGTGCTTCAGTAATTTGTTCGTTTAAATTTAAATTTTAATTGAAAAGTAAACAAAGCATGCCCTTATATGGAGTGCTGTCCTCAACTGCCTAAGTAGTCAGTGTGTTCGTACAATGCATTCATAATATTGAGTATGCAGATTTGCTTGGATTATAGGTTCTTGATTAAACTGTCCCTCTGGCACTTAATTTTTCCACTTCCACTGGTTTGCAGCCTATGTCTTGGATGTCCTGCTGGAGCTTGGATGCTTTTTATTTCCAAGGCAATAGAAGTCAATTTGTTCCTCATGGGCAGTTGGTGGATATATTGCACCATGTGGTCTTCACAGTGACTGAGCATGGAGTGCTGGAATTCTAGCTGCATGGCTGTAGGTATTGGGTAAGCTGTTACAGTATTACACTGCTACGTCTCTGAGTTGACCATTCTTTGTGTCTAGAATATTTCTGGTACTTGTTTGCTCAGTTGTGTCCTCGCTAGTGCAGGGTCCTTTGTGGGAGAGGGGCACATGGTTCACAGTTAGTAGTGTGTATTGCACAGGGTTCAGCAGGGTGTATTGTGCAGGGCAAATGGCTCAAGAATCCATATCATGCAGGGGGTAGGGCTCAGGAATGTGTATTGCACAAGTTAAATAGTCCGAAAATAATTAAACAGAAAGATAATAGATAATGCACATTCCTGGCAGCCATCTCAATATCTATCAGTCTAATCGATCTACCCAAATAAAAAAACATTACCCATCTGTATGTCCTCATTATATCCAGACTGCTACAAGAATAATGATTTGTAAATCATTACAGCACAGGGACAGAAAGGACAGCTAATCCCAGAAACTCTGCATGTTAATGGAGAAGTGTGAGATCAAGAGTACTGGACACCTGCCCATGGAGTACGACAGCCCCTATCCAACACATAGATGATAACACAGCAAACTCTGTGATCACTGCTAAACGTTTGCACCAACTGATCCTGCCAGCCAGCAAAATACATTTTTTACTACTTGCTTCCTCTGTGGCTCTGAGCTGGTTGATCCCCCAACCTTTAGAATCTCCCATTCTTTTATTGCAGATAACACTTTGATTAGCACAATGTAAGTGCCTAATCAGCTGTCTTAACTCACCCTATATATAGGTACTGGTGGCGTGGTTTTTGATAAAAAGATGATATTAAGGTTTCAAAGACAAATTTTATGCTATGCGGACTTTGGATTATTAGTCATTAGGTGCGTCCTTTTCTGGGTCGAATTTCTCTCCTTTCAATTAAACTAATATCTGGAGCTGGAGAACAGAAGTCACATTTTATAACCAAAATGAAACATTCATCATACCTATTTAAAGATGATAAAAGCTATTAGGTGAAATATTGAAGATACCATTAACCTTTCTGTTCTGTTCTCTACAAATGAAGTTATAACTTCTCTAATGTTATGAAACAATAAACTAACCTAATCTCAGGGGTAATTAATGATATTCCTATGTAGTGGATAGGAGCTGTTCTGTCTGTACATTTATTAAAATCACAACTTAACCTGTTACACACCTTTATCTGCTTCTGGGTATCTTTTGCTGTAATATTTCCCTATACCAGTCACCCAACTTTTTATTACTGCTGTAAATTCTTAAAAGGAAATGTGTGATGCAATATGCCACCTATACTTTTCAAAAGGGAATGTCATCTGAAAACTGCCAGCTGCATGTGTCATAAAGGCTATCAATATTTTGTAAATTAGATACTGGTTCTGAAGAAAGGACTGATGACATTGTGATACTTCAGAAACAGCTGTCTATATCAGAAAGTTTCTGAGATACATGATGAGCATACTAAATACCAATAAATGAACATTTCACACTTATGTTTATGCGCCCTGAATATGAATGACTACTGACATATACAAAAAAAACAAAGGATAAAAGACTGTTGCCACAGCTCACTGGATGAGGAACAGTTATTATTTATCATGTTATGAGTGAGAATCTAGCTGTGAAAAAACACCTCACAAACACCCCTTTCCCTCTCTCTGACCACAATCTCATTACGTTCTCTGTCTCCCCGTCCTATAACGCCTCCTCCCCCAAACGTCAAACCATCACCAGCCGTAACCTCTGCATCCTGAACCCGGCCCCTCTCCATTCTGCAGCTGACCGTCTGTACAACAGTATCCTTCCACTGTCATGCCCTGACCTGGCCACTACTGCGTACAACGACTCGCTGTCAGCTGCCTTAAACTCCTTAGCACCCCTAACCACATGTAGCATTAGACCCCAACCACTTCAACCCTGGCAGAACTACCACACTAAAAATCTTAAACGACGCAGTCGTGTGCTGGAGCAATTATGGCGCAAAACCAGATCGTCTCGAGTGTTCTCCCTCTACAAATCCGCCTTCCTCACCTACACCTCCTCCCTCCATGCCACCAAACAAACCTACTTCGTAACCCTCATCAACACCCTCTCCACTTGTCCTCGCCGGCTCTTCTCCACTTTCAACCCCCTACTCTCTCCCCACCCCCACCCAGTACCTCACTCACTGCCCACGAGATTGCCAACCACTTCCAAAATAAGATCGACGCAATCCGTAAGGACATCGCCAATGCTCAACCTACCTTCCCACCTAGCCTCCCTCCCACCATAACCCCACCAACTCTCCCCTCCTCTGACCTCGAAACCGCCCTACCTCCCACCACACCTAACGTCCCACACACTATAACCTCCCCAACACTCCGCTCCTTCAGCCTTGCTACGACTGAGGAGGTCACTAAGGTCTTCTCAGAAGCCCACCTCACCACTTGCCCCCTTGACCCTGTTCCCACACAACTCCTCCGGTCCTCCCTCCTCCTCCATCCTACGCTCCCTCACCCACATCTTCAATCTCTCTCTCTCTACTGGCTCATTCCCCTCCCCCCTAAAGCACGCGCACATCACCCCCATACTCAAAAAACCCTCCATGGACCCCACCGACCTGAACAACCTTAGACCCATCTCCTTGCTGCCATTTACTTCCAAGCTCCTTGAGCGCTTAGTCTACAATCGCCTAAGAGCCCATACAGTATAAATACTGTATAATAATAATAATTTATAAGGCTTAAGGTTTTTTACATATATACATTTGCATAGGGAGACTATAGTGCAGACTGAGCAGTGTGTGAGCAACAGAAAAAAATGTTTCAGCACTCAGTAACATACGATGGTATTAAAAGTGGTTGTAAAGACAACATATGTTGAAGGGCCCAAATCATCTATCAACCCCAGCTTTACATCATCATATATTCAATTAATGGAAATTGCTAACACAATATCTTTTTTCTTCCTCTTTTTACCTGGGATCATATGACTGCTAACTCTTTTCTAGGGACTGACATCAGTGTAGGAAGTGCCATCGCTAACTTAGGACTCCACTGCCCGTTTTTTTACCAGAATTTCTAGCAGCTTTCCATATTTTGCACTGGAGGAAGCATCTGGCACTTTTACATACCAATGAAGAGGAGCTACTTGTGAGTTTTAACAACACTGTATCAGTCTGTAGCAGAACAGTTGAATAATGTTTTCAGATCTAGAAAGTAAATCCAGTTGGATTTGGTCCCAGTGACCCCCCTGCCCTCCCTAAGTCTCAAACTGCCCATGCACGCTGCTAATTTCATCCAGATCGTGATCAACCGGTTCATATTCGCTAAGTGGGTGTCTCAGTTGGCCCCCTCCCACGCAATGTCCTTTATTTGAAAGAATACAATAGCCTAGCACAGGGGAATCATCTATCCACACTGTTAGTGTGGATTGAGGGATGTTAGATATTTACATTCAGCTTGCAGGCTGAATGAAAAAAAAAATCTAACAGTATATAGCCAGATTTATACTTACCTCTCCATGATCATCATGGATCTTTCCTCTGTGACCTACAATTGCTGTCTCTCCAGTGGTCCCTTGCTGACTATGGCTGGTTGTGGAGAGGACATCCACCAATGGGACATATTATAAACAGCCACTATGTAGAAATGAATTAAGAAAAGGTGCATGGCCAGGAAACCTCAGGAGTGGCATCTTTGAAGGTAAGTAAAAGACTGGGGTACTAGATGAGAAGGGGAGGGCATGGTCATCTAAAGGATAACAGTACTAAAAGTACTTTTATTCTTTTACATACCTACATTTTGGACCATGCTTACAACTTGCCACAACATACTTAATGCTCTAATATTGTTTATTAATACTTGTGTCCCTGATTGTAGAATCAGTTCAATTCACCTCAAGAATGTTCATTTGTTATGTGAGTGATTAAAATATTTGTCATCAAGTAAAGGGTAGGAAAATCTGGAAAGCAATCATTATAGTACTTCTGTATGGTAACCGCACTGTATTCTCTTAAGCTGCTACTTACAGCTTTACAAATGCAGTAATCATCTATCAAAACTAATTAAGATATGGGCCTATGCAGTAGCAGAAATGAGGCTACTGAAAAGAAGCAGTAACTAAGTTAGTTAGTGAACAACTAAAATGTTATTCCATTAATATCTAGTTATCAGTGAATGTTATGTTTATGGTTATTCCAAACACAAGAAGACGTCAGGAGAAGTTAATGATAACTCAAATGACAAGAAGATGGTGTGCAAACTATGCAACAAAATGAGAGATAATACCTGTGTAGTCAATGACAAAGCCTCCGCTGCTAACAGAGGCATCACTGCGAAAAGCAATAAACAGGCTGTTGCTGCTGCTTTCTATCCGATCAGGAAGTTGGGAGCCAAAGAAACTTCCTATTAGTGCGCTCAGTGAGTCTGGTCCATCATAGATATGCAGAAAATCATAACCAGGCTCTAGATTAAAACTGTAATAAAAGACAAGGAGAGATGCTGTAAAATAATGTCAACTATATTATTGCTTATATTTTCCGCTAACTCAAACCTGCATGTTTTCTCAGTCTGTATAAATGCTTAAAAGAGACCCTGTCACCAGCTTAAAACAAGATAAAACACAAAAGGATCAAGCATTTGAAAAGATGTCTTGCAGTGGTATCACTATTCACTTGCAAATTTCCTTTGAACTTGCTAGGAAATTTAACTGCCTCACATGAGTCAATTTCCGAGCAGAGTCCCCACCCTCATACAATCTCTCCTTTTCTGTAAGTGCCTAAATACTCTTTGTGTTGGCCTAGTTCCTCTGCCCCTTCCTTCAACTCCCTCTTTTTTATATAGAAGTTTGGGGAGGAGCAAAGGAGAATGCTACAGAGCAATCTTTCTCAACCAGTGATCCTCTCAAGGTTGTTAAGGGTTCCTTGACCTGCGGCTTATTGGCCTCCCACTTGGCTAGGGATGGATAAATTTGCCTGGTGAGCCACTAACCTTAGCGGTATGTGTATATATATATATATATATATATATATATATATATATATATATACTGTATATATATATAATCTCATGGAATCTGTTTCAGGCTTGTTTGTCATCACTGCAGTCAATTTGGAGCTTAACAGAGCTTATCCTGGTTCTGGTGGCTGAACAGAGTGACATAGGAGCAAAGAAAGAGGGTTATATGCTTTCGATGAGAAGGTGGGGTAGAGTGGTTCTATTGTTGACTTCCTACCTGAAGCTGATTCAATGGCTTTAATACTTTATGAGTCACTTTCCTGAAACAATCATGCAATTTAGAGCAACCCTTTCACTTTGACTTTCTTAAACTGCATGCTTGTGTCAGGTCAGAGGTTCACAGTATTGTAGTCAAAGTCAGGCATTTAGCATTTTCAGAAGGGGACCACACAGCATTGCCAGTCTCTGTGTTCCTTACATTACATGCTTCCTTTATTAAACTGTAGGAATGTTTAACAAAATCTATAGCTGACTTAATTTTTTTTGTAAAGAGTGTCATACATTTGCAAGAGAACCACCTGTATTAACTTTGTAAAACCATGAATTACTTGTGAACTGTATAATTTAGTTAACAATACATCCCACCATGTTATTATTGTGACTGTTTAGGTAGATTTTTCTTGTTTTCTTGATTTGTTTCTGTCATAAGCCTTTGAAAAATTGCACATGTATGAAGTGTACAGCTTGATCTAGAAGGAAACTCTATAGAGGATTGCCAAACACGTGGGTAATGCAAGAAGGCCCTGTAAATGTAATTAGAAAGATCCTCTTAAAGCCAATGAAAAAGTAGATGACCTCCCTATAGCTAGAGTGACCCAGCATTTCTTAATTTGTCGTGCTACACATCACACAGCTCCCTAGCCACTACAAGTTAAAAATCTAATAGAAGCTCAGAAATATGTGTCTGTCCCCTGGGGACCTTATTATCACTGGCGATCCTTTCTCCACCTTATAAAAGCAAATGACTTCATTAACAAGTCCTGTCCAACACTTAATGGCAAGAAAGACATTAGCAAGATACATTAAAGCCAATCTCATAGCTAGTCTGCAAGGCTGATATACAGCATTGCAAAGGATACACTAATTAGAGACCATTTTTGCTGAAAGAGGAAGGCAGATTATTATTGGAGAAAGACTTTCTGGAGTTTCTAAAATTCCAGATAACAGAAAGTAAATATACTTTTTTTCTTTTCAAACATTTTATTTTAAAGTTTTTTTTTATAAGGCAACAATACAATACAAAGAAAGGGAAAAAGGTGGTACATGAGTTGAAGGCCACGTAGCATAGCCAGTAATGTAGAAAAAAGAAGAAATAAATATTTACAATTTCAGTCTGAACACATAACAGTGATCAGTGTAATCAGACATTTGAAAGAGAATGGGTAGATCCTTTTTTCCTTTGGAATCCTGTAAGGTTACCATAAAAGCAAAGGTCTATTTAAGGAAGTGTGGTTGTAAACTTAGATTTATAGATAGGTGGGGGGGGGGTGAAGGAAAAGAAAAGGGGGGGGGATAAAGGAGATGTGGTTGGATGAAGGATAGGGGAAAGGGAGAAGAGGTGGTCCTGTTCTCATGTTTCCCCCCCCCCGGATCTTCAAAATGTAAGTGTTCCACGTCTCTAGCGACACATCTAAGTTGATTTTACATGTTAGAATGCTAACAGTTAGGTGTATTGTGTACATTCAGCAAAGTAGTGCCAGCATGCCATGTGTTTGTATATAGTATTTGGAGGGCATCTCATGTGGAAGGCTAATGAGCTCTTCCATTTCAGCTGTTTTGTTTACTCAACAGATCCATTCCGATAATTTGGGGGGTTCGGTAGAGTACCAGGCCACAGGGATGCATAGCCTGGCAGCGTTCGCTAGGTGCATGGCCAGAGATTTAAAATGTGTTTTTGGGTAGGGAGTGGTGCAGGAGAAATTGTGTAGGAGTGAAGTCTAAGGTGTATGTAGTGATTTGGGATATTAGTTTATGAATGTCTATCCAGAAGGGCTATATGTTAGGGAAGGACCACCATATGTATAGTAATGAGCTAGGAGCTGTAGAACAATGCCAGCAAGAAGAGGGGTTTGTTGGACAGATTTTATGGAGTAGGAGGGGGTTCTACACCATCTTGAAACACTTTATACCTGTTTTCTGGATGGTTACATTTATTGATCGGGGATGTTTAGAGCCCCAGAGAAATGTAGTGCATGCCAATCTATACAATGTGAAGAAGTCTGTAGGTAACTGTGTTGGAATCGATTGTAAAAGATATAAGAGTCTGGGTAGTACATTCAATTTAATAATTGCTGCCCTGCCAAACCAGGAAAATAGCGTGGGCGACCATGTAATTAGGTCTCGCTGTATGTTTTGAAGGTGGGGTAAGTAGTTTCTAGCATATAAATTGGCTACATGTGTTGGTAGTTGCATACCCAGATATGGAATTGCATCTGGTTTCCAGATAAAATGAATGTTGGACTGACAGTGTTTGAGTGTGTTTTGTGGCAGAGTAATATTTAGAGTAGATTTTGAAAAGCTGATCTGTAGGTTTGACATACATTTGAAAAAAGAAAAATCTAAGAGCAGGTTGGGGATGGTGATATGAGTTTCAGAGAGGAAGAGGAGAATGTCATCTGAAAATGCTGCCAATTTGTAAGTGGAGCCTGAGACCTGAATGCCCCTTATGTCCAAATTTGTCCTTAGGTGTTTCAGTATGGGTTCCTAGAGTTAGCACAAAGATGAGAGGGGACATCGGATAGCCCTGTCAGGTCCCGTTTGAAATGGAGAAGGCTTCTGAAAGATAAAATTAATTGTAGCATGCGCTTAGGAATACCAACTGCTTGTACTGAGGCTGTCATATAGTCCCAGGCCATTCTATCAAATGCCTTCTCCAATATACTTTATTTTGTACTACTTTTCTAAGTAGGCTTTTAACTTTAGGCCAGTCCAAAAAAGAGCTTGCTAACCAAATTATTTTTTTTTTAACAAGTGCTTTTCCTTTCTGGAATTTAGATAGTAGAAGCAATTGTGGCCAGGATCGGGAAAAACTTTAGCTCTAGACATATGGTAATTTGTCTTCCTTGACACTGTGTTTAGTAATAGATAATTCAGTTGACATAAAAAACAACGCTGACTTTTAGAATGTGCTTATATATAAGACAGTAGTTCTTAAATACCTTTTCCTGTTTGACTCCCTTTAAATGAACTAGCTAGTTCTCATATCCCTCCACCAATTTAATGAAAGAACAATACCATTCATACAGGTATCTCTGAGGACAAGATGTGATGGAGAGACAGAGATATCATTGAGAGTATTTAGAAATACTGGGATGAGTAAAACAGTCTAACCAATTTTACATAAGTAAAAACACTCATGGGATATCACATTTCTAGCCACAGGCCTGCCTAACACTGGAAGAACAAGGATACTTCTGACAGACCTCCTGTAGCAACCCCCTTCCCCATGGTATCCCTACTCCCATTAAGCACATATTATACTTGTATACCTCTACTGGCTTCTGCTTTTCATCAATTTTCCACCTCCAAAAGATGAATCATGTCAGGGATGCCTTATTGCCACCCCTAAAAGACATATCTCACACCCATATTTAAGGATCCCTTTTAGGACAATGTCCATAAAAACAGTATAGCAAAAATATGCCAAGACCAAACAGTTCTAAAATTAAATATTCTGCTTTAATGAGAGCCAATTACCTTTTTTTAATAGATATAAAACCCACATTCAGTTTATTTTACTATCTGTATGCTATTAAGGGAATTTCTATTAACTTCCTTTCCCGGAGACACAGCAGGAAGAGATACACTTCCCTCTGCCTCAGGAACAATGGGCACCAAGAAAAATTGAAATTATTAATTAACCAAGAAGAACACAGACAGCAATCAAAACCTGGCCAGAGTTCTAATTCTTCCACCCTCTATCCAAAACTAAAGAAAAACATTTTGATGACAAATGCACATTAAGAGTGACCAGCTCTGTCTGTGATCGCTGAGTCCTTTGGACACAACTGTTCACATGACATGGTAAAAGGCCAATCACAGCAGCCTTTTACCACATGATAAGCTGTGTCCCATGACACAGCTGATCACAAAGTAAATAGAGTTGCCGGTTATCGGCAGTACTTTCCTCACGGTGTGTAGGCAAGTTAAGTTCCTAAACCCCTAACTCGCTCATCCATGTCTTTATGGATGTTGCTTTGTGCACTGGTGCTCAGTCATGTTGGAACAGGAAGGAGCCATCCCCAAACTGTTCCCACAAAATACGAACATGAAATTGTCCAAAATGTCTTGGTATGCTGATGCCTGAAGAGTTCCCTTCACTGGAACTAAGGGGCCAAGCCCAACCCCTGAGAAACAAGACCACACCATAATCCCCCTCCACTAAATTTTACACTTGGCACAATGCAATCAAGCAAGTACCGTTCTCCTGGCAACCACCAAACCCAGACATGTCCATTGGATTGCCAGACAGAGAAGCATGATTCATTACTCCAGAGAACACGTCTCCACTGCTCTAGAGTCCACTGGTTGCATGCTTTACGCCACTGCATCCGTCACTTTGCATTGCACTTGGTGATGTAAGGTTTGGATTCAACTGCTTGGCCATGGAAACCCATTTCATGAAGCTCTCTATTCACTGTTGTTGTGCTAATCTGAAGGCCACACAAAGTTTGGAGGTCTTTAGCTATCGACTCTGCAGACAGTTGGTGACTTCTGCGCACTGTGCACTTCAGCATGCACTGACCCTGCTCTGTCATTTTAAATGGCCTACCACTTCATGGCTGAGTTTCTGTTGTTTCCAGTTGCTTCCACTTTGTCTACCACTTTGTTTTACCGCTAACAGTTGACCGAGGAATATTTAGTAGCAAGAAAATTCAACAGCTGGACTTATTGCAAGGTACCGCGCTTGAATTCAATGAGCTCCTGAGATCAACCCATTCTTTCACAAATGTTTGCAGAAGGAGTCTGCATGCCTAGGTGTTTGATTTTATGCATCTTTGGCCATGGAGGTGATTGGAACACCTGAATCCAATGATTTAGAGGGATGTACCAATACTTTTGGCAATATAGTATGTGTGCGTGTGTGTGTGTGTATATATATATACACACACATATACAGTATATGTATACATCAAGTAAATTAAATGGCAGATCATTTGAGTGATGCAACCATAAAAATTCTATTCAACATTTCTATAATGCTAATCAACTTGTAAACTGATTTAAATAGTTTTTCATTCCCAAATACTTCAAATAAGTGTATAGATGGATACTTTCAATTGTAGTCAGAAAGCATAATTGCATCATAATTCATATATTAGCATGATAGGTGTACATACGTGTTAAAGGAAAGTGCAATCACATAGTCCGGAGAGACAGTCAGTTTCCAATCACACTCTTTTAGTGGAGGATATGGTTCTGGGTATTGAGGAGAAAGGATGACTCCTGTTGGTCCGGTTAACTTTCCACCACATGGAGCTGTAAAATACAAGGTAACTTGCTTGATTTGCGTTATCTCTTTTTAATTTAAGGATTCTTTAAGCTTTTTAATTAGAAGAAAGTGTTAAACACTGCATTCAAAAATATTGCCAAACGAATTTAAAGGACAACTGTGTGGAAACAAGAAACTTTTGTAAAGTGAGCAAATAGTTAACATACAGTCACCTAGAGGTGCATGCATAAACCCCTTAACTATTACAATAAGTTTGAGAAAGACACATGTTCATCATGTTTAACCAGAAATGAAAAAAAAATATGCTAAAATCAAATCAAGTTTTGAGACTTCCTGTAGCGCTGAACACTGGCAGGCACATTACTCTTACTCTTCATACCTTCCTAATGGCTAGCAAGGGCTGTCCATCATAGTGATTTGTCAATAGTTAGGTATGGGACAGGTGCACTTGATCTTAATAGATGGCATGGTCGCTCAAAATCCATTAATATTTTGATGATGTTTCAAAGAGAATTTGCCAAGAATAACAAAGCAAAGAAGTAAATGTGTATGAAGAAATGAGAATTATCAAAATATCCAATTGAATTCCTGGCTAATTTTCTTAAAAAGCAAACTGAAAAGGATTATCTGCTTAACTAACAAAATATGCTAATAACCGAACAGTAGTTAATGTAAAATAAGTGTGTTATCTTTAAAGGATCTTTAGTCCCAGTTTCAAGCAGCCTCTATGTAACAACATAATATCACACTAGGTTTTCCAGTCTCCTCACACATTGCAATTTTTCTTGCTTGGTTTGGGAAAATTAACTTTCACAGGTAAAAAATTGTATTGCCTTCTTTGAACTAATATAAAGAAGTTGCAAAGATAGCTAGCATGGCTTTATGCCAGTCAAGTTGGCATGGAGGAAGTGTTTACACCCCTGGTGCCTAACCTGTGGCCCTTTTTTGCACTCTATGCAGCCCTCTGGCCCTATTAGTCAGTGTTTTCCTTGCCTAGGTGCTTACTCATGGACAGTAAAGGAAAATATTCACTAAACTGGTTTCTTCTTTGGAAGATATATTGATGATATTATTTTAATCTGGGATGGTGCTCTTGACACGTTTTTACCTTTCGTACTGCATTGTAATTCCAACAAGTTTGGTTTATCATTCACTCACGTGTTTGATCCTATTAGTATAATTTTTTTAGACTTAGTTTTATCATTTGAGGGTGACACTATTCATACCACAAATCACACCAAACCCACCAGTGGTAACTCATATCTTCACTATTCAAGCTGTCACCACCCGGCATGGAAAAACAACATTCCGAGTGGCCAATTCCAGCGACTTAAAAGAAATTGTTCTAAACTCAATGATTATAAGGAATTGGGCACCGAATTGTCTGCCAAATTCTGTGAAAAAGGTTACCCCCCTACACTCATTAATGAGGCTTTCACCAAACATGGCAAAAACTCAGCCACTA
Source organism: Staurois parvus (assembly GCF_062004578.1). Lineage (NCBI taxonomy): Eukaryota > Metazoa > Chordata > Amphibia > Anura > Ranidae > Staurois > Staurois parvus. Next base: position 6,380,560 of record NW_028317941.1, read on the forward strand.
CAAAAACACGTGCCCATGACCAGTCAAACTCCGTTAGGTTTGTAACTGGTTATAATACGGCATATCGTAAGATTACCAAGATTATACGAAAACATTGGCACATTTTGCGACTTGATCCCCGTCTGGCACCCAGTCTTCCATCTGCTCCCCAGGTCACATTCAGAAAAGCCCGTACGCTCAAAAATATTCTAGCTCCCAGTAAACTGTCCATGTCCTCTCAAAACAAACAGGACATTTGTTCCTTTTTCGATAACAGAGTTGGTATTTACAAATGTAAAAAGAAAGGTTGCTTGACATGCCAATTTATCACCCATGGTAAATCAGAAATTACTGATCCGAAAGGGATCTCTTATGACATTCGACATTTTATTACTTGTGCCACAGATCATGTGGTTTATGTGCTCACATGTCCCTGTAAATTGATATATGTGGGCCGTACAATACGTCCTCTACGTAAACGCATTGGAGAACATAGAAGGCTCATAAAAGATGGATGTGACAAATACAGTGTCCCTAGGCATTTTCTTTGCCATCACAACAAGAATTTTAGTGTCCTAGAAGTGATGGCCATAGAACACATTCCCAAAGGAACCCTTACTGACAATGAGAGGTTAGCCCTCCTATGTAAAAGGGAAACCTTTTGGATCTATAAATTTGGATCTATGGTACCGAATGGCCTTAATGAGGACCTTGAAGTACATAGTATCATCTAAGTGGTAACTTAGGGTTCTCAATATATTCTATAATAAAACAAACATCACTATTATTACATGATTATTATCTTTGATATTTTATACATTATTTTTCATATTTTATATATCTAATACCACTCTGTTTATTCGGTCCATAAGAGTAATTACTGAAATGTATTTATAATTTTTTTTTTTTTTTTTTTTCCTGTTTATTACCACATATATATATATATTTTTTAATGTATATATATATATATATATATATATGTATATTTTATTTTTTCATTATATTGTTTTATTATATATACCTATGCAAGTTTGTTTTATTAAATATGTATGTAGTTTTATTATATTTATGAATATTATTAGCACCAATATAATGATAATTTTCCTATTCACTATTATAGATATGAATAGGATTATTGACAATCTTTCCCACCATTCCTGTGTTTTATTGCTGTCAGCAATGTTTTTGAGATGTGAACTCATCCAGCTGGCTAATGAAGCTTCATTAAGCAGCCTTCCCCCCCCCCCATTTTTTTTTTTTTTTTTTTTTTTTTCCCCTTGATAATCTTGCACATGCCATTTTGACACAATTAAGCCCAAAAGGTTTTTAATATGGTCATATTTATGTTTTAATCACACTTTGTTCCTGTCCTTATAATGTGTTTTCATATTTCAATTGCAATCTGATCCTGTTGTGAGACGAGCCGTCTGCTCTTGATTATTCCTTTGATTATCCCCTTGGTTGTTAAGCCGGCCTCTTCTGCCGTGCAGGTCTCCTATAAAATGGCCGATTGCTGGACTTTTCACAGACTTGACAAAGCGCATGCGCGCGAAACATGTTGTCCCAGCAACCGGCCTCTTCCTTCTAAAGCTGCGGCTCCAGCAAGAGTTCCCCCCCTCCGTCTCTCCACATCGTGGTGACGTCATCCAGGACGCTGGGACGTCGGGTAAACGTGGTTCCTGCACTGACAGGCATTCTACTCCACTGCTTCCCTCTGAGCGGACGGGCCGTCCATCTTGGAACCTGGCTTCCTAAAGCCACAGGCTGGTTATTTATTATTGTTTTACCATATGACTTATTAAAGGCACACCTCCATACAAGGTGTATTATTTCTATCACAAAACTACACAGCGCCTGGCTCCTGTTCATACTAAACTGGTTTCTGCTACCAAAATTATGTTTTATTTTGTTTACACTTCGCTGAGCTTTTATAATGGATCTTTCTGAGAGGAACAAGAAATAATTTTAAATGGTCTATAGAGAACTGTGAATTATGAAGACATTATAAGACCAGTGAGCTGTAGCTATCTCTTTAGAGTGTCCCCATTCACTAAAAGTCTCCAGAGACATGTCACCAGTGTCCAACTACACCTGTAACATTGTATCATTATATACAGTGGCCCTTTTGGAGATGTCAGGGGCTGTACTTAAGGCCCCCGATATCAAATGAGTTGGCCACCACTAATTTACATCTTTAATTTCATAGGTAGTATTGTGCTTAGTGTAGCAAATATATTATAACATTATTAAAGTATATTATATTATCGGTTTTCTGGGTGCCTAGCTATAATTCTTGTCTGACATAAGCAACAATTGCAGCAAAACTAATTTAAAAAAGGAATATATATATATATATATATATATATATATATATATATATATATTAAAAAAAAAATATATATATATATATATATATATATCAGCAAGTCCAGGTTGAAAAATAACCTTTGGTACAATTAGTTTATCAGCTTAAGTAGCAAGTGAACTTGCCTGTGTTTATTGCAGCAAGAAAAGCATTTCATGTCAAGCAGACAGGAAAATCAATGTGGTGGGCCTGATCTACCAGAGTCAATCAGCGTGTTGAACATTCGTGCTATTGATTTCAGAATATTTGCTTACAATCTTATAACAGAAGCAACATTGAGCCAATAATGGGCAAGATTCACTGCTCCAATCTTGGACCTCTTTAGCTTTAAGAAGACATAAGGTTATGCATTTTCTCTCACATCAAATCTACTTATTGAAACATTTTAATGGCTTGGATACACAAAGTCACTTATCCTGGTTCCCAGAAAATCACACATTATCAGCGGCTGCTAAAGACAATCACTGAGCTTCTCTGTCACTCTGATCTACGACATGCATTCAGGCTGGTCACAGAAAATAAACACGTCAAGTTGTATAACAGTCATGCTAAACCAACATATGTGTTACTCTAGGGACTTGACAATGGATTTTAATAATCACGGAAAACATAACACTAAAGTGGCATGGATATTCACTTCAAATATATAGTACTCTGTGTTTAACATAATTGTAATTGAAGAGGCACTTCTTCAGAAATAAAGATGTACACAGCACATATGTCTATTTTCATCATCCCTTAATGCACCATGCATGTTAGAATCCAACAGTTTAATTAACCATTGACTGGTCTCCATGTGTTATAAATGATAAAAGAAAGAGACATTAGACACGCCATATGTCCAAACACCAGAGCCATCTAAAGCTTAGAGGCTCATTTATAGATGTGGGTTGAGAAGAATTGGGTCCTCTACTGTCACACAGCCTGAACATTGCTTGCTAGCTGCAAAGCCCTAACCATTTTAAACTACAACAACTACTATTGTGCTCTGCTGATGGTGGCGGTGGGATTTGCGGAGAGCCTTCCTGGCCAGGAGAATACAATAATTACTGCTAGCGGCTATAATCTCATGCTAAAAATCTTATTGGCTGGTTGTACCCAAGCCAATTGATGGATCGGCTTGGGTACAATCATCCTACCCATAGATAGATCGAATCTTGGCTGGCTCATGCTGAACTGGCTGAAATTCGATCTATCTATGGCCGGCTTAAACTGTTATGAGATGTCTGTGTTTCTACTGATGATAAAAACAATAATTATACAAAAAAGTCACCTCTTTGTCTCTGCTGCCCATCAGTGCATAATGATAGATTTGACACTGCTGAGCATTGCAAACAATCAAGATAAAAATATTGGAGTTGCCACTGCTGACTTTTTACTGAAAGATGTGGGGAAGTCATCATGATTCTGGGTTTATTGTCTTTTTAGTTACTGTCTTACAAGCATACAGCCAGTTAAATTTTATGTAAATTCTAACAATACATTTCTCTTATTATCTTGCTTTTGGTCTGTCAAATATACCATTGAAAGTGTTTTATTATATTTGTTCAACAAATGCAAAAAAATAGCTGTTTATCCAGCCAAAAATCTTGTGAGCCAATAACTTCCTGTACTTTCTGCCTCTGGACTGTTATGAGTTAGCACTGTTCCCTGCTATCTCTGTGGCCTACAAAACACCTCTTGTTATGTAGAAGGTATTATGTAGTCTTAGCATAGTGTAATGTTGTCCTGACACGCTTCCTGTCTTGGGTGACAATGTTGCTTATTACGGTTGTCACCTTAGGACAGGAAGTGAGTTATTGGTAGGTTGTTTTTTACTTCTTTTCACAATATGCTGCAGTTGGTTTCCTTGTGAGGCTGCATCCTATAGGTTAGTGCATCTTTAATGCTATCTATATAGATTTGGGGTTGTTATTGGTAGGATTACCAGATTAAAATAAAAAAAAAACTAACTCTATAAGAAAAGAAAAATAATGCAGTCACCACATCAAAGGACTGGTAATCCTATAAATTGTTGTTCTTAAGTTTAGATATGTTTTAAAACTCAGTTTCAAGCAAATAGATAAATACACAATAAATCTATATATGAGAGCTATTTTTATGTTCTTCCAGTACTGAGATATTTATAGATCCCTACCAGGTAGAACACTCAGCCTGGTGACCTGACTTCACTGTATTGCAATTACAGCACTACAGCCTGATCACCCTAACCAGTGATTAGGTAGTGAAAAAACAGCAGTAGGTAGATTATCATTGTCTCCTCTTACATTCTATCAAAATGCTCTTGGTCAGCACATGTACATGCAGGGCTACAAATAGCTGATATCAAGACAGATTCAGGTAATATAAAAATACATTTAGTAATTTTTAGCTATTATATAATTGTACTAATTGATGTTTTTTATTTTTGCCTGGAGTTCAGCTTCGAGTCTGATCCTACGTACTTGCTCCAGGTCTGTAATTAATTGCAGCTTCCACATTTCTATACCCACAGGCTTCCTTTAAGTTAAATAAGTTTAAATACTTATCAAGAATATTTATCAAGAAATTGCCAGTTTCTGTAACCATGCACTGAATGTGCCTGCTTGACATCTATCATAGCAGCATGAACAGATTTCCAGTTTAAGAAATAATGTCCAGGTCAAAATTAATCTTCTGCTTTACACAAAAACAATCTGCATGGAAATAAATTTTTCATGCGGTACATCTTTGGCAAGCACCAGCTTATTCAATGAAGAATACTAGTTAAGTTCCAAGTGTATGTAAAGGAAACTATTTTTTTAAATTTTAGATATAGCATTAAAATGTTAAAACCCTCTGGGTTTTTGTTATTGTCTGTGTCTAAATTGGCAAGATTCATGCTCTTTGTGTGTCCTGGTGACTACTGTCATGGGACTGAAAATGTGGGTAAATCTAACATTTTTGAACTGGGGTCAGGCATAGAGGGGTAATATTTCATAAGAGGTACATGTTCAAGTGACTAGTGTCTAATCGAGGACTTGAGATATGCACTCACTTCCTGTTGGGTCTATAGACAAGACTGAAGAAAAATCTCCCCAATGGAACACAAACAACAAAGAAAAAATAAAAACTTGTCAAGAGTTTTAATAACTCCCTATGCAATCCAAAAAGAGACGTTTGGGCAAATATTATTAAGTAATATGCAGGTATAATTTGGTAAAGAATAAGAGCATATATAAGTTTTTTGTTTGTATTGTTCTTTCTTACCAATGCAGATAGGAGGGTTAGGGTTCCAGTAGAACCTGTCAGCAATCTGCACGCAATTAATCTTGGGTTCCCCTTCTAAAAGGTAGCCTGGATCACACTGGAATACAATGGAGTCACCAGCATCACGACTGTCTCCGCTTCGACTGCCATTTTGAGGTATTCCTGGGTCATTGCAGGAAGTAGCTGTAGTTACTGTAGAAAAAAAGAAAAAAGACAATGGCATAGATTTACTAAAACTGGTGCACTCAGAATCTGGTGCAGCTATGCATGGTAGTCAATCAGCTTCTAACTTCAGCTTGTTCAATTAAGCTTTGACAATAAAACTTGGACGCTGATTGGTTTCTAAGCATGCAAAGTTGAACCAGATTCTGCACTCTCCAGTTTTAGTAAATAACCCCCAGTGCATCACATGACCTTTGCCAATCTAATGCATAACATGTGCATGTATGTTTGTTTCTGCTTTTATAAAGAGCAAGGATGTATTCAAATTACATTTAACTGTTTGGAAAACCACCACACCTAATTTCTTCTAATACATGCCCATATCAATATATTCTGTAATGGAGATATACAGTATAGTCTGTTACTGCTGACCTCTCCTATGAAAAATGTAGTCTGGTGCTCAAAAGGACTCTCTCGTTTTTGAGTGACTGACCAAGGGCAAATCAGAAGTTCTGACTTCATGAGCTACACAAGCTACATTCTTGATCTGGGTCAGCGACTTAGAAATGATTGAAGTCAGGGACAGCCGCTAGCCTGATTTCCAGAAGAATGTCAGCAATGACAACCTACATATTTTTTCCAGGTTTCTTATAAGAATAAACATGATAATGGCTTAGAGAGGACTACCAAGTGCTTTTATTAAGTAAAATTGCATGTGTTTTGCATTCCTTTTTAGGCATAAGCTACACAGAAGATTTTTAAAAGCTCAGTTGCAGTACTATGATTTTTTAATTAAGTAACATTTAATCGCTAAACAGATTAAACAAATTAATCTTTATGGAATAAGCTACACAAGTAGCATACAGTAGTATGTAGAAGCAATTAACCACTTTCTGTCTGTCCGCCCACCCACAATGTACCCATACGTCGCTGGTGTTGTATCAACACGGGGGGGCACTGGGTGCCTGAGTGGGTGCGCAACCCTCCCCCCATGTCTGCTGTGTCCACCAGACACATCTGAATGAGGATCCTGATGAACACAATGATCACAATGACAACAAAGCTGTTATGAGTTCTAAAAAGTGTATTCTTTCCAACACAATTGTGTTTTGAAAAATCGCTGCACAAATACTAAGTGACATAAAAAATTGCAACACCCATTATTATATTCTCTAGGGCCTCTGCTTTAAAAAAAATTAACAATGTTTGGGGTAGTAATTATCTAGCAAAAAAAAAACTGTATTTTTATGTAAACAATAAGTGTCAGAAAAGGCTTGGCCTTCAAGTGGTTTGAAGAGTGATGTGTGGCATAAGCTTCTAATGCTGGCCCTGGATGGTAGAAGCACCCAACCCCAAACGACCCCTTTTTGTAAAGTAGACGCTCCAAGGTATTTGCTAAGGGGCAGATCTCATTTTATGCTTTATACATTTAAGTTTTTGGAAAACAAAGAAAGAAAATGAAAATTTCTTTTTTCTTTTTGTTTTTTTCACTTTCAAAACCCTGTGACAAAAATGATATCTGCAAAATACTCAACATGCCTCTTATCAAATTCTTTGGGTTGTCTACTTTCCAAAAAGGGGTCATTTGGGAGGGGGGTGTTTGTACAATCCTGGCATTTTAGGGCCTCCAAAATGGTGATAGGTAGTGAGGAAGTGACATGAGGAAATATGCCCTTTGAAAACCTGGAGGTGGTCATTGAATTTTTGGGGTCTGTATGTAGCTAGGCTGCCAAAAAGTCTCTCACATGTGGTATCCCCATACTTAGGGAAAGTAACAGTCCTTATCATTTCACCTATATTTATGCCTTCACTTATTTATCAGTATACAATTCTTATCTTTTTCACTTTATTGATATTTTCACTTATTCATTTAGTAGACTTTTGATACCACCCAGCACATGTTTGTATTTATCACGTTTAGTTTCATAGGTATTTTGTGCCATTTTTTGTTGTTTACACTTGATACCCCTTGTGGGTCATCCACTTTTTGTCACCTTTTTCTGCTATTTGATTAGTGCAGCACCCCCCCCCTCTTTAAAGGGATGTGTGCTGGACCAAGTAAACTGGCTAAAATATTTTTTTCAGTATATACTGTAGTGTCTTAAAATGAAATGTATTTATTTATTTTGTTATACAACACCAAACACATTAGTTACACATAGTTATATGTAACAGTTTTTATCTCATGACCTGCAGGCTACTACTTCTTGCAAAAATCTTTCTTTCCTGTCGCCTTCATAGCCACTGGATATTGCCGTGAGTGGCTATATTCTGATGCTGTATGCGTTAACATCAGCCACTGCTAATGTAAAGAGTGCACCACTCCACCATTTAGAGACTTCATACTACAATGTCCTATAATTAATAAATCAGCTCCTTCACCATGAGGTTGGTAACTTTATCTGCATTCTGGGTTGATGTCAGCATGCCATTTGATTGACGGGGAGTAATGATGATTTCTCTCAGTTATTTCAGTATCAGACTACAGTATTTATTTTGCAAAAAGAGTTAAAGACCAAAGCAATGTCTGACACAATCTCCTTATTGTATTGTGCACTGCAATCTACATTTCTCAACAGAAGCTGTAATTTGCCTATAAGGATGCATCTAGGGCTACAGTCTGCCCCCATTCCATGTTGTAAAAGAAAATATAAGGGACACAAAAAATAATGTTTTTGTTTCATCACCTATTCTGTGCAATATGTTATTTCTGGTTGTGTGTTTCTCCATCTCTTGATTATTTTATGATTATCTGCAGCCCTAGATGTGTCCACTAGAGTTTCGGACTATTTGTACTGCCCCTTGTGTTTGAAAACACTAAAATGTGAGTGCTAGAATTTTTTAAGGTATGTACATGTAAATTTAATGCTATAATATGAAAACCTATTAGTTTTTTACTGTATGCAATTCAGGGAAAAACTGCACAGCATAGCCTATTGGTACAGTAAGCATTTTAAATCAGCATGTGCAAGAGGCTGAAAAACTGAAACACATTTATGTCAATGGAAACTAAAAATAAAACAGGCTTATTGAATTAAAGAAAGCAGTGCTAACACCTAAACATTTTCCAAAAGTGTAAAGGGCAGTGTTGCTGCTCAAAGCACCTAACTGCCTTTGATTTATAATTCTTAAAGTAGAAAACCTATATATTAATTGCTATGAACAAAAAAAATATTTTTCTTTTTGCTACTTCCTCAAAGCCCCGTTAAATCAAAAATTAAAGTCACTTGCAGTTTGGACGTAACTTTATGAGAAAGGCAATTTATGTCTGCATTCATTACCTTCTTTGGTGAATGCATATACAAATTCTCCTGGGTCCCTAAGCCATTTCTGTTTACTTGGGAGAATACGCTGCAGTGTTTCTATGAAATGTAATGTTCATGTAGTTGATTTTATGTATGAATTGTAGGAGCAAAGTACATGACCTGTGTGGCCCAGAGCAGACTTGTAATTCACCTTGCTACTATCATGAATTTTCCCCTGAGAACTGCTTCAAATACATATACTGTATATTCAATCGAAGCATTTCTCATTATTTTCTACTCACAGTTGAAGCCAAACCTACACCAAAGCTTTTTTTTATATTAAATGTTGGATAGTTAGATTTTTTTCCTCATCTGGTGCAGAGGGTTTCTTTCAGGGATCTCTCTGCAAACAGGGGCCTAAGTTTGGCTCTTATTTCAGTAAGACTGGAGGTGTATTAGGAAAGCGCCAAAAATTGATAGGTTAGGTGTATAAACAGAAGTCCAACATATTTTAGGGGTTCCAAGTGGCCCCCTTCATTAGCTCTAAAAAGCAACTCATATAAAATAATTCATCATTGGCTTATACATGGGGATATTTAAAAAAATTTGCACATTATGACAAATATATAGGGTAAACTACAGTATATAATAGTAAATGTTAAAAATCCATTATATAACTTATCCATTATATTGTGATGTTGCCTCCCCCCTTCCAATAATAATCAATACATTGAATCTGGAGCTACAAATCACATGAACAATGATAAATGTTTCTTCATTCACCCTGATCAAAGCAGGACAGAGAAAGTGACAACAGCTAATAGACAGTATATGGTCTCACAGGGAACAGGGAAAGGTTACCTACATGCCCTCTATCTAATAGTCAAAAAGATACCCATCAAACATGTTCCTACTCTTGAAGTGAACACACTCACCAGGCAAGAAAAGGAATATTAGTCAGCTACAGAGTGTGAACAGTTTTCTAGAAATTTGCATTCAAACACCAATATGTTAACAGTCAGCAGAAGTTTTAATATTAACCCTTTCATGCATGAATAATGAAAGCCACAGTCAGGATCTTTTCCCAAGTGTTTTTATTGCTCTTTGTGCATGAAAAGAAAAAATTTAACTTCATTTTTTTGAACATTAATTTTCCAAGGAGTTCTGCACATGTCCACTTGAGTGGACTGCATGCATTTGAGTGTTTAATTGTTACTAAAGGCTGATCTTTTTTTAAATTAAAATAACAAAACTGTTATACTCAACTGTTCTGTGCAGTGGTATCCCCCCACCAAAGATCCTAGCTCCTCCTGTTCTTTGTGTGTCCCCATAGCAAGCCGTTTGCTATGGGGACAAATGCTGCATGCTCACTCCCGACCTGGTGCCTACGGAGCCACGCTCTATAGACACATACAGCAGAACTTTGCCCCCCCCCCCTCCACTTCCTCTTCACCACACTTGATTGACAGCAACAAGAGCCAATGGCTCCTGCTGCTGTTCGAGTCCCTGTGTGAAGAAGAAGCAAGGGGTGAAGAGATGCAGCCATGCACAGCGATGATCTCTTCTCCCCTCTCTGCCCCTTTACACCAGGAAGGGGGAGCACAGGGACCTAAAAACGTTTTTTACCTTAATACAAACAATGCATTAAGGTAAAAAACCATTTTAGGTTTAGTATCACTTTAACTGAAGACTTGAGATGGTATTAGCGCCACTATCCTAAAGGGCTTTCTGTCATGCTGTGAATTTGAGCTCTATAAAATATAATTAAAGCGGTAGTGAAGTCTCCTAGAAAAAAACCTGCAGGTTTAACCGCTTACCTACTGGGCTAATTCTGATATTTCTGCATTTTTTTGCTAGAAAATTACTTAGAACCTCCAAAAATGTATATATATTTTTAAGCAGAATCCCTAGAGAATAAAATGGGGGGTGTTATAATTTTTTATGCCACACAATATTTCCGCAGCGGCTTTTCAAACACAAAAGAAAATAAATTTTAATGAATTTTAATAGACACAGTATAGTACAAAATTGTTTATAAAATACAATGTTGTTACCAAACATGTCACACTTTTAAATTGTGCACACCTGTGAAATGGTGACAAACTATGTTGCATTGAATTATACATAGGCAACACTTTAAAAGCCTTTACAGGGGTAGTAGTTTAGAGTTAAACAGGAGCTCTGGGGCTAGAATTATTGCTCTCACTCTAACATTCGCGGTGAAATCTCACATGTGTGGGGCGAATGCCGTTTACCTATTCTTGCAGGACCGACACTGGAGTTTGTCTTTGCATGTCAAGCATGGGGAGGACAGGGGTGCTTTTAAAAAAGTAATCCAGTGGCTGTATAGCTGCTAGGATTACTTTTACAATGAAGGGAATCATCAGATGTAAAAAATTATACTGAGTTCATGATTGTAGCCTCAACCATGATCCCAGTACTACCATCTCAATACCATGATGTGTATGTACAAACAGACATATTGAGGTGATTAAGTCATAATGTGCTAGTATGCACTGCATGCTAGTATATTATGACAAATTTGCCTACACTGGGAGCCCTCCAGCTCTGTGCTTTCACAACTTCCCCAGGTTCCTAGTGCCTCCATCTTCACTCAGTCTTCTTTCTACGTTCCATATCTTTGGCCACTTGAATGGCCAGGCACAGGAGTCACATCACTGCAGCACACAGATGGGATCATAAATGTGGTCTAAGTTGTCTCAGATCATATAACATTGACAGGCAGGGGGGCAATTATGACAGAAGAGACCACTAGGGTCTCTTTTGTTATAAAAACCCTGCCTGTCAGCAGTTTTTGAAATTTAGTCTTTACTACCACTGACAAAATGGAACTCCTAGATTGTAAGCTCAAAAGAGCAGGGCCCTCGATCCCCTCATGTTTTGCATTGTATTGGTATTGTTCCATCACATGTTCTGTCCCCCTTTGTAATGTACAGCGCTGAGTGAACCATTGGCGCTTTATAAATACTGTATAATAATAATTTGCAAAAAATTATGTTTTTTTACAAATACTGCAAATTGCATTCTAATAGCATGAATACATTGATTTACAGCCAAATAATTACTGCGGCTATATTATTTTCAATAAAAACAAAGTTGCTGTAATAGTATGAATTGTAGATAAAATATAACCACTGATGCATTATGTCCAAATTAAGAGAACAGATGAATAACTGTAATTTCCAGCCAAAATAAAATCAATGCTACTAAAATCTAATTACAGTATGTTTTTTTAGGTGTTACTTGATGTTACCATATTTTCTTTAGCTCCGAGGGTATCTCCTATAGTATCTGGTTCCTGACCTGTAGCCTTCAGCCGGCAAATGATGGAGACCATTCTTTAAGGTGGTGCACCTTGGTACAATCCCTGCAGTGATTTTTTGAGCTACCAACAAGCAGTATCTGCTTAACAGTGGTAAAGTCATCACAGTTGCAGCAGCTCACCGATCCTGACGCCCAGCAAACGTTATTCAGCACACTTGTCTGTCTCCGGTCCTCAGGAACCAGGTGGTTCAGTCCCCAGCACTCTAGTTCTCAAATGCTCAGTCCTCAGCACTCTGGTTTTCAGAGGCTCAGTCCTTGGCACTTTCTCAGGGGCTGGTCTCTGCATACATTTGCACACAAGAGTGTACAGCTCTGGTCCCCACACAGCAAGGCCCACTTCCTCTCTTCAAAGCCCAGGAAACACCTCTCCTCTCCTCATTTTTCTGGCTTGTGTGGTTCACAGAAGCTTTCACTTCTACAGTGCAGCACTCCTTGTGAACTACATTTCCCAGGATCCCACGTGGCTGCATCATTCATTCCTGTTAACAACTAGCAGGTATTACTGCCAGCTCCTTTAATTATTCAGTTGTAAGCTGCTGGATAGGAGGGCCACCCACGAAATGAAGTTTGTGGAACCAGCTGAAATTTGCATAGTGGCCAACTTTAGTAAAGTCAAACAGAGTAACTGACAAGAATGAAGCATTGTAGTGCACTGTATTTAGGTACCTATTCTGGATTGAGATCTTGGTATGGAAGGCCACATAGTAAAAAAAAATTAATGTATAAATGCGTCTGTTATTTGTTAGTGCATTGCTTTTAAAAGGAAATTAAAGGAGAATTCTGTTAAGCAGACCACATACTATAGTGTTTTTTTTTATAAACTTAAAGTAGTTTTTATGAAAGAAAAAAATGTCTTATGATGTAGAGATCAGAAGTTGGAATGTTTGGTTCTAAGCATCATTAGAAAACGAATAAGCTAGGCGCCAGCCCAAAATTTGTGTGTGCCTGATTTTGGATTGAAAATTAGTTGTCTCATGTTGCAAAGATGTGATGGTGTTCCTCTTTTTCATGTAGTGATTTCAGCTCCTCATTGTAAACCAACAGGCTGCTTTTTAATGAGGTCAGACTCCTTTCAATGTCCAACCTATCTAAATTTGAACAATTTATATATATTTTTTACAGTGTACATCGGAACAAAAATGTACATTTAGGATATGTGTGTGTATTGCTTATGTCATATACCTGCTTTAATTTCTATGCATTCCAGGACAATGTAATTTCACTGGTGACTATGGACAGCTCTGATTTTTCTATTCTCCCTATACCATAAATCAGCTTCTTTGTGATGCAGAATACCGTATAAACCTGACACACTAGGAAATAAGGAGTTATCATGATCAGCAGAGCAGCATCAATGACCCTGTACAGCAGCTTGGAGCTATTTTAGCAGGCGGATAATGCATTTCACCTCCATCTGCAGTGTCTTTTCATGTGGGCATAGATTCAATTTATGAGAGACAATTCTGCACCGTAATGTTGGCATTGAGAAAAAACGAGCGATAGGGAACAATCATCTCCAACTTTCTGCTTGCTATCATTTCTACATTACAAGGTGCAGGCTTAGCGGGGAGGGGAGCCTGTCAGAGGCTAAACGCCTGATTAGCTTTCTAATCTAATCTGATATTAGAGAAACATTATTTTCTCGCTGTTTCAAGAGGCCTCTGCGTTTTTTATGGTCTTCTGGGAGAAGGAGACACTTGATGGCAATAAGTTCATGAATATAATTTGAGCGAAGAGCATTTCTTATGCATTATAACAGCAAGGGGGATGTGTTATTACAAACATTATACACAAGGGAATAAATGTGTACAGTACATATGTATGTACACAATCGCACCATTAAACACTTAAAATTTGTTGTCTGTTTTTGGGACACACAAATGTGTGGTGTTACCCCCTTAAGAGCCTCTGAGTATTTTTAAGTTCCCTGTCTGTTCTGAGCCTGCTTTGAAAGTACAGCCCCTGCTGACACCACCGTGAAACTTTGACAAGGAGAACTCCCTGGCTTTGAGCCATAAAATAAACACACAGTTTAAGGTGAGCAAATATTCTAATTGTATTGAGGGCAGAGTATAAAGAGTGCAAGCACAATAAGAATGACAGTAGATGTGAATAAATAAAAAAACAGGCAATCTAAAAGGTTCAACAAAGTAATAAGGCACAGAAGCACTTTAAGCAAACCAAGGTGGCCTGCAGGAGCAGAATTTACACATCAATTCCAGCTTCTGAGATATCTCTCCCCAAGTGTGCTGAAGTGAACTATCAAGATGTCAGGCTAACTCCCTTTTGGGTTCACAGTTGCTGGTAACTGGGTTTAACTCTTGAGATGAATACTTTTGTTATAAGCAGTCCACTTTGATATCTCATTAAAGAATGGTGACAAATCTTCTGCGAGCTTGATGGGGCCCTAGTTCGTGCACATTACAGTTCAGATCCCTTCTTGTGTAAGAGCAAGAAATCTTTAGGATGATATAACCATAGAAAGATTCCCCTTTGAGTGATGTTGAAACTGGGTAAGATCTCCCCAACACAAAGGATGAAGGCAAGAATTGGATAAAATTGAACAAAGGGGAGAAAGCAGACTTCAGCAGAGGTTGAACCCCTAACGATGGTAAACTAGTCTGGTGAAACAAGTTCCTTTGGAGCTGTAAAAGGTTTGAAATGAGATACTAGTGTAATCCTGTCTGCAGTTAGTACATGCTGTGGCCAGAGTCCTGCAGTTTCAGGATTTTAGTGAGACACTAAAGCAATAGGCTGTAATATTGGATGGGCTAGGCAGTCTGGGTGCCTATAGTGTGATAATCTGTGGTGTAATGTGTACTGAACTGAACAACTGAAATTAACACAGTCACTTGCAATGTGTGATAATATGGGTTATGAAACCCTTTCACCCAGTTTGTAGCCTTTGCAGCGTAAAAGGTAGTCTCTGTGGGTGTGTGGGGGGAGAAGGGAGTGGTCTCTTGGTCCCTCTATTAAGAAGCAATATTGATGACAGCACTACGATCCACCTGCCTGTGGGATTGATTGTCCTGCTCGTCAGCCATACCAGTGGTCTGCAGTTCTTCTTTCCTTCTCCACGAAGTGGCCCCATCCAGCCTGAATCCCTGATGTCCTGCACAGCCTCCCCCCACACACACACACCGATTCTCCACCTCCACTTGCATTTTTGAGTCACGTCCTTTTTTCATAGGAGCAAAACACACCAGAAATGCTTCAAAAACGCAGCAAAAACGTATATGCAGTTTTACTGTGTTTTTGCAACATAGCAGAGTCAAAGCAGCCTTATTTTAATTTAGGCCCATACCATTCCACCCTCAATTCACTACTTTGGTCCTTTAATCTAGACCCTCATCTAAAGTTGAACTCCAAGCAAACAGGTAAATACAGGGAGGTGTTTTACCTGTCAAAGGATCTGTATTGCTGTTCATCCAGCCTAAAGATTTATACAGCTTTGCCACACCACATCACCCCTTATGGTAGGGGAGGAGACCTGACATTTCTCTGCTGTAGCACATTAGCACTAACAGATCTGATCCCCAACCCAGCCTGTGACATGGCAGTATAAAGAGAAGCAACACACTGATGAATTAATCTCTCTATAATTCTGCTCTCTCCTCCTCTTAGCATGCTCCTTGCACTGCAGCACTTATTGAGCGAGCCAACTCATTTTTTTTTCAATTTTACTAGTAATGGCGGCAATCAGCGATTTATAGCAGGACTGCGGTGGACATTTTAACACTGGGGGGAACTGACTTGGAGTCACTGACATCCCCAGTGACACCAGTACAGTGATCAGTGCTAAAAAAAAGCACTGACACTGTACTAATGGCACTGGGCAAGAAAGGGTTAACATGAGGGGTGATAAAAGGGTTAACTGTGTGCTGGGAGTGTTTTACAAGGTGGTGGTGTGTGTGATTCACTGTAATCACACTGCTCTGGATGGCTGTGCTGTGCACAGCCATCCACAGCAGTATGCCCGAGCTGACAGAGAGGAGAGCTGTTAGTAAATAAAACAGTCCTATTCCCCGTCGGACATCCTCTGAAATCACCGGGTGCCGGTGAGTAATTACTGGCCGGGGCCCAGTGATTGACAGCCATGGCCTCAAATGGCTGCGTGGGTAGGGCGCGTGCCCCCTTCCCGTAAATGCAAAATGACATATATATATATATACACCGTATTTTCCGGCGTATAAGACGACTTTTTTTACTTAAAAACATACCCCAACAATTGGGGGTCATCTTATACGCCGGGTATAGAACCGCTGGATGTGCGGTAATACTGTACGGTAGCTTCAGCTACATACAGTGTACCGCGCTGAGCCAATCACGGCGAGCGATGTATTCCATTAATGAATACAGAGCCTGCTCGGATTGGCTGAAGTTGTGACATCATCAGCCCGCCCCTCTGACGCAGCCAATCCAAGAAGGCTCTGTATTCATTAATAGAATACATCACTTGCCATGATTGGCTCATATGACGTCCTCCCATTCTCCGCGCATGCGCGGTGATGCGCTGTGTCCCTCGGACACAGCGGATCACCGTTCACGGAAAGAGCCGAAGATGTCGGCTCGGTCATGTGATCAGCTGTGTCCAATCACAGCTGATCACATGTAAACAGGGAAATGACGGTTATCAGCATTTCTCTCCTCTAGAGCTGCCATGCTGACAGAGGAGAGGAGAGCCGGTAATCGGCTTTCCGCAGAGGGGACATGTACACTGATCATCAGCCCCAGCAGTGCCAGCTGTCAGTGTCCATCAGTGCCACATCAATGCCACATATCAGTGCCTACCAGTGCACATCAATGCCACATATCAGTGCCCATCTGAGCTGCCTTTCAGTGTCACCCATCAGTGTCAGTCAGTGCCACCTATCAATGCCACCTATCAGTGCCACTTATCAGTGCTGCCAATCAGTGCCACCCATCAGTGCTGCCTATCAGTGCCACCTATCAGTGCCAGCCAGTGCCACCTATCAGTGCCATCCAGTGCCACCTAACAGTGCCAGTCAGTGCTGCCTATCAGTGCTGCCTATCAGTGCCATATATCAGTGCCATGTATCAGTGCTGCCTTTCAGTGCCCATCGGTGATGCCTGTCAATGCCCATCAGTGCCACCTACCAGTGCCTCCTCATCAGTGCCCATCAGTGCCACCTATTTCATATGGGTACAGTGTTGCATGACCACGCAATTGTCATTCAAAGTGTGACAGCGCTGAAAGCTGAAAATTGGCCTGGGCAGGAAGGGGGTATAAGTGCCCTGTAGGCAAGGGGTTAAATGGTGTTGCCTCAGAAGGGGGTAGTCTTATACGACAAGTATAGCCCAAAACCTATGTTTTAACTGGAAAATTAGGGGGTCGTCTTATACACCCAGTCGCCTTATATGCCGGTAAATACGGTATATATTTGTGATTTTGCACACCACTGCCACCCTGTGGCAGAATTTCTGCTATAGGGCGGTCGGCAAGTGATTAAAGACAAAATCAGTGTCACAGATGGACTTTATCTGTAGCTGGCAGTGGCAGGTTCACAGTTGCAGTGAGTGGAGGATGATAGATCCACACTCTGACAAATCCCATGGTGGAATTCCCCAGGCAATGGGGGGAGATAAAACACTGTGACAGTAGGCAGCCCAGCCCACACACACAGAGAACACCTGAACTGAACGATCCCACACAGTGACAGATCTGATACAATACATCACCAACACTGAGACAGATCAGCAGGTACAGAAGGCACTAGAAGAGCAGGCTGTGGGATCATGATGATGTCATCATTCACTGGCACATTGGATATGTGATGGATGGCCAGCCGGCCGGGTGGGTCACTGTCACACAGATACCGGATATCAGAGTCAGATATTACCTTCCTCTTCAGGCACAGCTCCACCTCCTCTGATGAATGGGAAGAGAAGGGCTGGAACTCTACAGTGATCAGCAGCTGCCAGCTGGCTTGCAGTAAGGGACTGAGTCTGAGAGGAAAACTGGAAGGAGTGGCAGCTCAGCTTCTACATTGGCCCCAGAACCCGGGCATCTTTCTATGTCCTTCTCTGTACTCTCCTCCTCACTGCCGCCCCTCCCCTCAGCTGGAGAACCATTTATGATGTGGTGCCATCCCACACAGAGAAAGTGCCGGCTTGTGCTGTGCCCAGGCACCCATAGGTGGCAGTGCACCCTAGGCGGCCGCCTAGTTTGCCTAGTTGAAGCACCAGCCCTGAAAATAACATTGCTTCTGATGGTGCCTGTTCACATATGTCTACTGCACTTGCAGTGCGGATTCAGTACAGATTGAAAAAGAGTCCTGTACGATTTCTGAGCAGTGTGGTCTGGTTCAGGTGTGGAATATAGGCTATTGACTTCTATGGGAACCGTTTCTAAACCACACATGTGTGGACAGGATAATCCTGACCTGAACCTGTGATGAGCCTGATGTTAATGTGACCTGAACTGTTGAACAACTAACTGTTAAACTTGAGTTTTAATCTGCACCATATGTGTGTGAATCAGCTCTAAATAAATATAGAGGTGCATAACTGTGTCTGTTATATTTGCTTGTAGTATCGCTTTAAGATCTGCTGTCTAGCTGGGTTTCATTAGCACAGTTTAATGTGACTAGGCAATCAGTAAAAAAATATATATCTTTAGCATATAATTCTTGATTAGATGCAGAAGATCATTTCCACATGTGTGACAATGCTGTGATGCCTGCTGTTCTTCGACCTCACAAGAGACTGCTGGGGCTTTGGCTGAATCAGGTCCAATAAGTAGTAGAATCTGAATGTTATGATTGGATACCAGGATATAAAACCAAGATATATCTTACCTGAGTAGTGAATAGAGAACCCTTGTTTGCTGGTAAAGAAATCTGTGTTGAACTGGAGAGTGACAGAATTGAAGGTGCTGTGTATGTCAGGGGGTAAAATGGAACCACTGAGCTCCTTCATGAGAATTCCACTCTCTATTGAGCCATCCCATATCTTCAACACATCATGAACTTCTTCTGTGTGGAAAACTGTGAAGTGTAATCTAGGACAAAAAAGTTAAAGTATTAGTGAACGATAAAGTACACAGTGTGCCTGAAAGCATATTTATTAAACAAAATTCAGCATTAAATCCTTATATAATAAATGTATTCTATTCTAATTGTCTGTATATTAAACAATAATTCATCAACATCAGAGAATAAATGATTTTGCACTATTTAACCAATGAGCTTCTACGCATTTACCCCTTTGTGAACAAAGAAAGGTTTACATTTAAGATATACTGTATCTAAAGCCACAGCTTTTATTTATTTTTTTATTTCAATATGTTTTTATTGATTAAAGAAAAGTACATTCTAAATGGGTGTCTGCCCCAGACAATACTTGAGGGTCAGAGTAGACAGAAAGTAATTACAGCCCTTCAGCCTGAAGGTAAAAAACAGAAGACATGGGATCTGCAGAACATAAAAAAAAACAAAATTATGCAGTACAAAGTAAGGCAGAAACACAAGGTAAAGTCAATGTCTTGTAAACCAATTGGTCCACGGCTTCCATGAATTCTCGAATTTTGAGAAATTGTCACTCCTCAAGGCCAAAATTCGTTCATATAGGTAGTGAGACTTAAATATAGTAATAGTTTTTGATAGATTAGGTGCTAAACTTTGCTTCCAGTATCTGGTAAAAGTGATCCTGGCAGCTTAAGCCAGCCATAGACGGTTTAAATCTCAGCTGGTTCAGCAAGAACTGGCCAAGATTCAAACCATGTATGGGCAGGCTGAATTGATAAACTTGATAAAATTGATAAGTCGATAAACTTAGGTACAACCAGCCTTTTGGATTTGCGATTATTGCTAGCAGCTATTATAGCTGCTAGCAGTAGTCACTGTGTTCTCCTGACGGGGATGGCACACAATAACTCCATGGGAGGGATTCCCCCATCAGCACTGACTGTGTTGATTGTAAGAAAGAAAATCACTCTGTATATGGTTGGCTTAAAAGTATGTGTGTCACTACTGTGTAGAGTATGGCTGTAAACTTATCAATTGACAAATTCAAGATAGCAAGGGTGTAGGGGACACCAGGACTCCAGTCACTTCTGATGTAATTTGGAAGATTTTCCTCCAGAAGCTGGTTATGCGTTTGCAAATTCAAAGAATATGGAACAGATTGCCAAGCTTTTTAGTTTTTAATACATTAGGATAGAGTGAAAACCCTTGTCAGGTTGTTTGTCCCATTTGGAAGATTTGTCTTTTGTCCCGTAGACACAGCAGGAAGTGTAAGGAAATATCTCCTAAACGTGAGGGAAGGCTTGTCTTAAACAGCTGTCACCAAGTGTCTATATTAAAAGATTTCCCCTCTATTCCTGTGCCAGCGACAGCACAACATTGTCAATTTTCCCTAGCTTTCCGTGCCAGTAGCTGTGGTTACAAGGACAAATAGTCTCCTCAACATCTAGCAATAAAAACCTGGCTGACAGGATTGCTAACCTTTTCTCACTCTATCCAAAATAACAAAAAAAAATACATATACTTCAACGTAGAATGGTGGCCAGGCTATGGATATTCCAATGATTACATTCTTAACAAGAGGTGGATAACTTTAAAACAAGTTATCTACCTCTTATCTACCCCACAATAACAACTTTACTGCTTTTAGTGTGAATTTAGAGGATGTATTGCTGTATTCTGACTCAAGCTATAGAGGACAGTGAGGATTTATTTTAAAGCTATTTACTATTTGTTAAGAATCACTTCTAGGAACCCTGCCTTACATTGGAGTGTCTCTATTCTAAATTTAGTGTTGCAGTTGGACTGTAGCCAGTCTAATCTTTATTTGCTTACCTCTTCTGTGTTTATTTGGTTTCCCTTAGGCCCTGGACATTGACTGCTTCTACCTGCTGCTGTTGAGTCTTCTCCAGTAGTGAGCATTAAGAAGATATAATGTAAGGGGTCATGAATACTAATTGGGTAGAGCTGGGCAGAAGCTGTTGCCAGTGAACATTGCAAGAAGTTCTAATTGCTCATCAACTAAGGTACCAGTGGCTGCTTGCATAGGGTCAAGGATCCTAGAATTTACTGTGAGAAAGAGGTAGATCCAGGGGCGGACTGACCATTTGGAAACTCGGGCACTGCCTGAGGGCCCGGGGTCAGTAGGGGGCCCCATGAGATGCCCCTGGTACCTTTTTCATTTTTCATTTTTGAGTTTGGGCAAGGACACAGGGGCCCCATGATCCCCTATTGCCCGGGGGCCCCATGAGTTGTCAGTCCGCCCCTGGGTAGATCCAAATTGACCTACAGACATTGATTGCTCTCATAGAATCCCTGATCTGCTTGGGCATGTTTAAAGCACGAACTTCATTATTGTTACTAGAAGACAAGCTGGTTTTATTATATTTGGGCATTCTGTGCCCTAACCCTCTATCTAGAATTAATTGAGGCTAAATAAACCTTACAAAGATGAAAGTGACTACAGCTCAACTTTCTTTTGTAACCCACAAAAAGTTCTGCACTGAGAAGTGAAATGCTGGACTGTCTCACCATCTAGGGGGGTCATCCTCAACCACTCAGATGGGAGGATCGCTGCATCCATAAATATTCAAATGTCAATATCCTGGTCAGAGGTATGTTTTAATACACCTCTATTGATTTGTCAGTATCTGTGCTGAATTCACAGTTATAGTTTTTTGGGGGAAGACAATCATGGTTTGTTTTGACAGCTATTTAAATTTTTATGAAGTGTAAGGGCAAGAATAGGTGGAAAAAAGTTTGACTAATTTCACTAATGATAGCTTTCACGCCATAGAAAAAACACAGTAATAAATTTGCAGTCAAACTGACATTGCGTGAGCAATCTCTCTTTTTATAGTCTTACCTCAATTTTCCTGTTAAAGATATTTTGCATATTATTTTTTTTAAATCTGATGCTACATAAAAACCAAAAACCAAAAGCATGCATAAAAATTATAAAACAATGGCAAAATAATACCTAAGGCTAGGTTCACACCTATACAGTTTGCATTTGATCCATTTCTGCAGTGCTTTTTGCGGTGCGTTTTGCGTTTTTGCTGTGCTTTTGATGTGTTTTACATTTTTTTTCTTGCTGCTAGGCAGATTAAAACACAAAGCACATAAAAAATGCAGCAAAAATGCACTACATGCATTGAAGTCTATAGAACAAAAACCGCAAATTTTTGCGATCACAAACGTTCCTGACCCTTTCCAAAAAAATGCACCGGATGAAAACGATGATGTGAACGTGTCCCATAGGAAATCATGTTAAATGGGCTGTAGTGCGTTTCTCCAAAACGCTGTGAAAAATGCTTAGGTGTGAGCCTAGGGTACAAAGAAAAGGGGGTAGTGTTGTTAATTAAGGCTAATTAGGGATACTTAAACTGAGGTTAAATAGGAAAAACTTTAACAAAGCAAAATTGAATGCTGCTTCACAGACTTACTTACTAAACTAAGTGAACAATGATGTTGCAAAGGACAAATTTTTTTACTCCTTTAGTTAATTAACCCCTATGAGTAAATCAAATGTTAACTCATAAGCTGATGATTGGTGCAATGTATTTATGAATGAAAAATATAACAGCTATTATGTTCTTCAATTGCAAAGAAGCAACTGTCAGTGCTCCTGCAGCCCACAACTGGGGTTATCTCAAAGTATCAGTCCACCTAATTTTCATCATTCTATTATAGGTATAACCTGGCAAATGTACTGTATTCAACCACTGGTACTTTTATCTCTTGTATGGAGAGATTTTCCCATCTAAGTTCTTGGTCCTGTTCTCACCCACCTTGAAGCCTTATTTCTTGTGCTAACATGTGGTTTCTTCTATTCTTTGTTGAATTCTCCATAATACAAATTTAGTGAAAATGCAGTAGTAGAGATTGGATCCCCATGGTGTGCAGACTAAGTACAGAAATTTCTCCACACAGTGTAACAGAAAATGTATAAGAAACCATTGAGTGAATTAATGCTCCAGGATCTACCAAAACTGAAATGGTCTGGATTGACCTTATTCCCTGAAATGCACTTCCTATTGCTCTGATATAATCAGATAAACCTATTCTATTATCTTGGCGACAGTTTGGCCATAAAAAACATAGACTAAACAAATTGCACATTGTCCCTGCATATGAGATGTCAGGTAACTAAAATAAAAAAACAAAACAAATCTAAGCAGTTATAAATAACTGCAAAGCAATAACCAGAAAACTGGTTTTCTGGATAAAGGATACTTATTTAGAAGAAAATAACTTTAATTTAATAGGAGATTTTATTGGTATAAAGTCTTATATATTTGACAGGTATCTCAGTATTTACTAATTATTTGGTAACTAAAATAGAACACGTGTTTAAAAAATAAATATATATATATATATATATATATATATATATATATATATTGTACAGCTATAAATATACACTTTACTACTACTAAAGATGTAGAAATAATACCTACTGTATATATCTAAGTTTCTGCTAGCCTTGCCTCTTAGTTTTGTCAGACTTTACAACATAACGTCTTTCAAAGATTCCCTGGTTTTTCGCTAACACTGGTGGTACCCTTCATTTCTTCATTTCTTTGTCCAAATCATAAAGCAACAACTTGCTTGGTTTGAGCACTTTTGTTCATAGAAAACAGGCTTTGGCAAAGCTGACAATGAATTTGAAATCTGTTTGTGTTAATGTCTAAAATCGTGAAGAAAAGCCTACCGAAATTCTGGAGACTTTTTTGTAGTAATCTTTTAGTCTAGGTTCATACTAGTAGTGGCTGCATAATCATATGGTTTTCAGTGCATTTTTGTAGCTTGCAATTACACACATTTTGGATGTGTTGTCATGCTATATGAAGAAGCCTGGTTGTTGAAGTGACTGTAAAGGAAAAAAAAATAACAATCATCTCTATACTTACCTGCTCTGTGTAATGGAATTGCACAGAGTGCACCTGAACTTCCTCTTCTCTGGTCCCCCGCTGGTGTTCCTGCTCCTTCTGTCTGTCCAATGCCCCCATGGGAAGCCGCTTCCCATAGGGGCACTTATGCATGCACGCTTCTGAGCCCCGCTGCTGCATTCATTGGTGTAGATAGAATTGGCCCCGCCCCCCGCTCCCTTCTCACTGGCTTTACTTGACAGCAGCGGTAGCCAATGGCTTCTGGAGCCCCAACAAAGCCAGTGAGACACGGAAGTAAGGGGAGAGAAGAACTGCAGATGTGCACAACGCTGGATCAAATGAGGGCTTAGGTAAGTAAAAGGGGGGGCAAGGAGCCAAAACAGATGCGTAAACTCAGCAAGGAATGCATTAAGGTAAAAATGTTTAGCCTCTAGAACCACTTTAAACAAATACCCTGCCAAAAATGCACTATAAACACATGTACATGCACTCTATTGACGTCTTTAGGGCCAAAAACACACCTGCATATTCTAACAACCATGTTGCATTGATGTGAATGGGCACCATAGAGAATTATGTGATTTTCATCTTTGTGCATTGCAGCACGTCAGCAGATGCAGGAGGAATTGCATTAGTGTGAACAGGGCCCCACAGAGACTGCATCACAAAAGTCTCTTGGCATTTGCATCAGAATGTTGGCTTTATTACCTAACTCAAAATGATATAGATCAAAACTTTCAAATGATGTCAAATTTCTATGTTGTATACATTTATATAAACACCAGAATTTAAAATCTAATCTACATCAAATTTAACACATGCTCATGTCAACCACATATTTCATCATAAAGGTTTCATCATAGAGCTCCAGGTTTCGGTTTGTTGTTACGACTTGAGCTTTAATCCTCTGCTATGATCAGAACTAATTTGTAATAAAGTCTTAGGTATGGCTGGCTGATTTATTCCATTATGGCTAAAAATACAGGTTTTGTAAACCTCAGCTCATAATTATTATTATTGTGAAGTGTGACAGAAATCCTTTGGTAAAGGACAGTGGATTTAAGATGCTGGTTCTCATTTAGGTTGAACACAAGGTAGCTCTTTTGATGAAAGGCTTCCTAACATCACAAGAGAAATTAAAAAGCCATTGTGGTTGTGTGTTATTACACTCTGTCAAATCTTTGCCAGCTTTGCCATTGATTAGCATACATTGTACCCAGACATCCATTTGCATTTATATAGGACTTTTATCCAAAATTGCATCCAACTGCGCCGAACAATCTCAGACAGAGCAAAGGGGATTTCAGAGATCAGCTTTAGCATAGGCGGTGAAATGAAACCCGCAGATTCAAACAGACAGTCTGCCAACTACCTGCCCCCAGCCTGTCCCTTTCACCCTGGGTGATAGCGACACTTGGTCGTAAGGGAGCATCTGACCGACTCTGTCTTCAGTGGTGATGCATGACAGTGACAGAGTGAGAAGGGGCCCTGCACTGAACATGTGTCTCGTGTACTGTATATAATGACATTGATAGGCTAGGATGCTTCCACGCTGCAGACTGCACATTATCTATCTGTCTCTATTACTGCTGTGCACTGCTATGTCATGCCTATCCACAGTGCAAAGGAATTCAAAGTTTTTTTTACTAGTGTTCAATGACAATTTGGAGACAAATCTACATCTGCATACTTTGCATTGGATTCCTATCTATATATGTCCACCTTGATGCATAATAAAAGCTGTCTATCAGGTAAATTAACAATCACAAGGCAGAGACAACAAGTGTGATGGAAATTCAGACATGCATCTACCAAATCAGCCTTTTTGTTTTCACTTTACAACCATAACCATTGTACCCTGCATGGCACAGAAACCAGTTTTGGGCCACAGACATAAATATTATATATTTGTAAAGGAAGTCACAGATTGAAGAAGGTATTTAGAAGAACCGCCAAAAGATCCCTATGCACAATGACTGAGGTGAATTTACTAAAGGCAAACAGTCTGTGAATTTTGCAAGTACACTTAGGTGTTAGATGGGAATTCAATGCCAATATAATACCCCTTGCAGAACCTCATGCATAACAGGGGGTTTCTCCTAGTGACACATACAGTCCCAAATGAGTGAGTCCCAAGTAGGTAAGTGTCCTATAGGTGAAACAGCATAACACACTCAGAAAACTCTTCATGCAAGTGCTCCAAACTCTGTGTGAATCCACAGTGACAGGAGTGCCCCCTCACCTTCCTGCCCAGGCCCCTCAGGACCATTGAGCTAGATATGCCTCTTTAAGATCCTCCAAGAGGATGGAATCCTTCTTAGCTGGGGTAATGCAACTCTCTCCTCCTCTGATAGGTAAGTATCCAGACGCTGTCTCCTAATACTGGGACGAGTATCACTCCATATGCATCCCCAGTGAAGCAAAGAGATCCAACATAGTGTAAAATCATTTATTGCAAACCATCAAAATAAAAAGTGCTTACTCACATTGCATCAGATAACAATCGGCGTTTTCACCACACTAAGGGTGTACTGCATGTGTAGGCAATGCTGGGGTGCACCAAGATGGCGCCCACACCGGATATGATGTCACTACGTAAACTCCTTCGGCCCCTCCTACTGGTGCAATATCCCAGCTAAGAAGGATTCCATCCTCTTGGAGGATCTTAAAGAGGCATATCTAGCTCAATGGTCCTGAGGGGCCTGGGCAGGAAGGTGAGGGGGCACCCCTGTCACTGTGGATTCACACAGAGTTTGGAGCACTTGCATGAAGAGTTTTCTGAGTGTGTTATGCTGTTTCACCTATAGGACACTTACATACTTGGGTCTCACTCATTTGGGACTGTATGTGTCACTAGGAGAGACCCCCTGTTATGCATGAGGTTCTGCAAGGTGTATTATATTGGCATTAAATTTCCCATCTAACACCCATGTTTTTATTATTATGCTGTATGCACTACTATTAGACTCTGTTTTTTATTGTGTTTGGTGCCTAGGTTGTGGCGCCTGAGTGCTGGCTGCTTAACATGTAACTGGCTAATAGCACAGGAGTTATTATACTTATTATCTATTTGCAAGTGCACTTGCATTCATTTTGCTTAGAAAATGCAAATGTGGTGAAGCTTTACTTTGTAAAGAATAAAAAATGAGAATGAAAAATGAGAATGAGAAATAAAGAATGAAAATAAAAAAGCAGCATTTTGCCTGCACATGATTGGATGATGGAAATCAGTGGAGCTTTACCGCATTTACTAAGCTCCGGGGAAAATGAGTGCAACTGCGCTTGCAAAGTGCAGTCTATTTGCTCTTAGTAAATCCAACCAAATTGGGGTTGATATACTAAAACTGGAGAGTGTGAAATCTGGTGCAGCTCTGCATAGAAAATAATCAACTTCCTGTTTTTATTGTCAAAACTTAATTGAACAAGCTGAAATTAGAAGCTGATTGGCTGCCATGCACAGCTGCACCAAATTATGCATTGCCATCTTTAGTAAATCACCCCCATTGTGTCATAATATGATCACAGTGGCTTAATGTTCAGGTTTTTGCCCCATGTAGACACCCATACAGCTTCATCTGGGTGTAACAGTAGAGCTCAGACAGGCACCCCTTCTATCTCCAAACATTGTTGATTGCATCTGTACCTGAACAGTGGTATATAGCCACCTTAAAGTTTTACAGACTTAAACTATCTCTGGAAGCTGAATCCCTATAATAGAGTTATCTATAATTAGACTAATAATATATATATGCTTCCCGTGGTCCTCCACAGTCACTCTGAGAATAATAGGGGAGCCATGGGACTGAAGATGCAGTGATGGTACATGAGAGACTAGTGCAAATGAACTACTACTTCTGGCAGACATCAGAATACATATAAAATGAGTATGGGTGAGTGCCTAGATGAATCATAATTCTCTTAGAATTATGTCATTACACTTAGCCTGATTGTACAGGGTCTTAGGCCAGTTTCCCAATGCATAGCAGAACTAAGCATAGCCCAGTCTAATAGCTCACAGGAGTGTGGAGCTTGCTCTGTTACACTGCCAAAAGGCAAATTGATTTATTTGTACCAAGGATACTAATCTGTAAATTAAATTGGTTCATAAAAAAGCGTGCTTGTGACTGTTCTGAACAAAGGTTTTACATTAAGTCTAGGGGTTAGGCTTTAAAGAAAGTATTTTGTGAGATAAACATTGGGCTACCACAGTCGACCAGTTCCTAGTTGCTTGGCTGTCATACTGACCCTCTTATTTCAGTAACTTCCGAGCCAAGTCAAGAATTCTGAGTTGTTGCATTCATATCCCAGTGATGCAATGTAGTGAAAATGGAGACTGCCAGGTAGCTAGCATTTTCAGAAAGGGCTCAGTATTGTCAGCCCTGTATGTCTTTCATGAAAAAAATCCTTCAAATAGACTGCTCTTCACAGTATTTGGACCTGGCCATTGGCTGCTAGAACCAAGCACTACATTTTTGGAGGCCCACATACACCCTTGTACTTGGAAGCCTCTCGAGTGGCAGGACAATACAGAGAAAGTAAGTAAGGTGTGTTCGGGTTGGGATTAAAGAGACTGGACAAAGTATGCATGTTAGCTCACAACCAGATCAACTATCATTTTTCACATGTCTTCTAAATATACTGCAGACTCTAATATACATTATTCTGTTTTGCGCCACCTTCATTGTGAACCTTCATTGTGTGTAGTTAGCTTGGAGAAAGAGAGAGTAGCACCAATGAAAATGGTGGCCAGTGTTACACAGGATTAGATGTAAAGTCACTCAGAAGATGACAATTCCTCAAAACTATAGCTAGCAAAGAAGCCAGACAATTAAGGTAAAAAGTGTAGCTATTCAGTAGACAAAATGGTTCCTTAGATGTAACCTGGTATCAACATTTCTTACCAAAGTGACAATTAGGCACAATATCTGCATCCAAGGCTGCCTTTAAACATTACGAAGCTATCTTACAGGCTGTGCACAAATAAGAAGCTTCATTTCTGCCATGGTTAACCAGCAATGGCAGGAAATAAAGTGTGAAGAAGAGGAATTCGGATTGCGTCTCCACTAGACCATGACACTGTGTGAAATGAAGCAGCGTAAGTGAACAGAAGGTGATAGATTATACACAGGTACCCAGCAGAGATACTTTCTGAACTCCAAGTGGAACAATTCATTTACACTTTCCCAAAGAAAAAATCTTAGTGGAGACTAAACGACTGTAAGGATATTTCCAAAGATGGGCTGATTTGACTGATTATATTTTTTCATCAGAAAAACACTGCAAATCACCCAATATTCAAATACAAAACAGCAGGTGACAGCAGAAATTAAACTGATCACTATGTCTGCCTGCAGTGTTACTGTATGAGCAGAACCTGCCTGCAGGACTTTCAGGGTATAATTAAATAACTCAGAGGCAAGGTAGAGGGACTCTCTTTGTCTGTTCATACTTCAGACTTACAATTTACAATTTAAATTTACAACACAAAGTACATCACATTTCTGCTTCTGTAATGAACAAGAAACTAAACTTGTTTACATGCTTCAACATTTAGACTAATATTACAAACAGGACGGCAGCACTATCACAAAGCTTTAAAATATATCTAGACGTTCAGCTTAAAGGATAAATTCAAAGGATAAATTCATCTTTTGTAACATGTTACATGTTACACCCATATTCAGGGTGTAACGTGTAACACCCATGTTCAGGGTGTAATATGTAACCTATTATGAAAGAACTGGCCCCTGCTCCCCCATTTTGACAGATAGCGCAGGATTTTCTCCACTCGCACGGCCACATCACTCATTCACAGCATTCTGTGAATGGGAAAACTACAAGTTCTGACAGCCTTTGCAGCTGTTGGCTTGTAGTTCTTAGGGCTAGTTCACACTAGATGCAGTTCAGTGCACTTTTTTTCTGCATTAAAAATGCATGCCCATGCACAATGTTCTCCATGTATTCCAATGGCCCTGATTCACACTAGTGCAGTCAGTTCCAGTCAGTTTCTGGTGCATGAAAAAAAGTAGAATATGCTGCATTTGTTCTGCACATAACCATACTGGAACATGGCAAAATGCATCAAACTGCACTGGAACTGCTCGTGATGTGAACTGTATGCAAAAACTTATCTGGAATGCATTTTTGTAGTGTGAACTGGCCCTCAATGAATTACCACGGGGCTGTGAAGCTCTGTGGCAATTCATTGATTCTTCCTGTCTGCTTGTTTGTATGAGGCACAAGCACATAGATATACTGACAGGCCTGCCGGAGTCTTGCATGGCACCAGAAATCTGCTTATCACTGGTGCAGTGCTTTCCAGGTATCCAAAACAAAAAATGGTAAATGTAAATTTTTCTACCTGCAAAAAAAAATGTGCATTTATTATTTTTTGTTAAAAGACAAACTTATCCTTTAAATCTTTCAACTTTAAATATTATTATAAATTTGCTAATGTGTCATGGCTTCGCTTTACACCAGATCCTCAAAATGTACACTTTGCAAGGACATTTGTCCCAGAGCTTAGTAAATGCGGTGAAAATTCTCTTTGCAAAGGATACCCAATCATGTGCAATGAAAAAAAAAAAAGAAAAAACAGCATTTTGCTTGCACATGACTTAAGAGAAGTAGGATTTTTTTTCCCTATTTATACTTACCTAGGTGGATGCATCATTGGTCCAGTGCTGCATCTGTCCCCCCGCTGGCTCTAAGTGTGAGAACTCAGCAATCACATGACCGCTGATAGCTGAGTTCCCTTCTCTGCTCTCAGCAGAGAGTGGGACTGTCAGTCACCGCTGTCTGTTCAGCCCCCCCAGTACTCACTGGAGCGCTGGGCTGTGTAGGGGATGTGAGCGGCTGGATCAGGCTCTCAGTGCTTCGCTGAGAGGCTGAGCCAGGTGCCGCTCCAGACCCTGGGGTGGATTCCGACTTTGAAGTTGGGATCTTTCCCCAGCCTGGACTGGCTGAGTGATGTTAGCTGACAGCGGACTTCAGTCCACTGTCAGCTGAAAAGGAGTTACAGGAGTGCTTTGGCTGTACTGTGGTAGCACCCAGATGTTATAGAGTTCCCCTTAAAAGTCTAACACTTCTAGCAGCCTGTGCTTGTAAAAGCAGGGTTTTTGACTCATCTTTCCCCCTCCTTTATCTCCTGTGAATAATGTGTACTGGTTAGTAGCTGGTATTCTTATCTGTAGCTGATGTCCAAGGTTATTCTGTAGAGTTTAGGAACACTTGAGTGTATAGAAAGTGAAAGAAGAAATGTATGCTTTGTGATGTAATCGTTGGTATATACGTTTGTAAGACGTTTTCTATAACTCACTTAGCAGATGAGAGCATGAGCCATCTGTTGAGTCAAAACAGCACTGTTTTTAATAAATAATTTGTATTCCTCAAGTCCGTGCCTGGAGTTCTCTGGTTTGCCAAAATTGCTACTACAGTACTTTCCCTTTAATAATGGAAGCCATCAATGCTTCACCTCATTCATTAAGCTTTAGGGAAAATTTCTTTACAAAGACCAACTTGTAAAGTGAACAACCTATTTGCCTTTAATAAATCAACCCCATTACACAGTGACTGGAGTATACTGACATATATGTATACAGGTGATTGCAAACTCAGTTTGTAAGAAGTGTGGTGACATTTAAATAGATTGCATAAATGTCCTTTTCAAACTTAGATTACATCACAGCTATTGAGGTCCAGTGTGTATGGGTACCATCAGATTAGCTTCTATTAGTAATGCAAGGCAGGCCTTATCTTTGACATGAGATAGCACTCAGTAGGGAAACAATGCATAACTGCCAGAAATAGCCAACCAGCCATGTCCTGTTCCAAGAAGCTGAAATTACAATTACTATCATGATTAAGAAACTAAATGTTAGTATGTGCCTTTATAATGCCTACATGCTGCCTTGCTATCCCAAAATCCAAATTTCTTCATATTTTTGTGTTTGTCCATCATGGATCTTCTACTTATCTTCCACAGTACATTGTAGCATAAAAAATAAGCTTTATAATTATCCTGCTTTGGAAAATAGTTGTTATTCATTAAAGACTCATAATGAATTCAAGGCTGTGTGTGAATAAATTGCGTTTGATCATCTACAGTGACTTTTGTGACTGTAAGGGGATTTATCATCATAAATCCATGCCACGCTTGGAAACCAAAGATTGTTAATGTTAAATACAAACAGATTAGATTACAGAAAAGTATACCTCCCAACTTTCTGAAATGAGAAAGAGGACCACCTTCTAGCAAAGCACTGCCATGCCCCCAATTACGCAGACCACAAATAAGTAATTAATTAACACGTTTTTTACATTCTGTTTTTATTGGTTTTTCAAATTAAAAAAAACAACCATTTAAAAGCTGGATACATGGTTTAGTGTGGTAAAACACAGTTTGGTAGTTAACCAGTATCAGGGGAATTCAACACTAAGAATCCTAATGTGCTTCCACATGACAAATGTTGGTGCAGAAAACTGATTCATGTACCTGTTGTAAACAGATACATGAATCTCGAGAATGCACCATGTGCGAAGGCACACATAGACTGGAGTGTCTAAAGAGACACTACATCTGACTGAGCTTCCTCCTGCCACTGCAGCTGTCATACAGCCGAGGATTTTAAAAGCTGAGTGATCAGAGCCTGACAAGGGTTAACAGACACTTGTTCCACATCAGGTCTGCTCTCCCCTTGTGATTGACAGCAGGCAGCAGGCAGATCCATAACCAATAGATAGCTTGCTATTGGCTGTGGAATCTACCCATTGCCTGCTGTCAATTTTAAAAAAAAGCAGACCTGATGGAAAGTAGTGTTTCAGCTTCCCCATTAGGCACCACCCACTGTCAACATATAGGGAATGGCACTCTGCCTGTCTCTGTACATTAACTTAGGGTTTTAGTATCTAAGAAATTAATTAAATTATTTTTACATTTGGTGCAATAATAGTGCCACTTTTACAAAGTGGTACAATTAAGAACTGCCTGAACCTGCTGCATGTGTTGGTAAAATTACCGAATAGGACGGCAGGTATATTTTATTCTTGTGCAGGTCATTTTAAAGGGCCATACCACCAGAAACGTTTTGCTAGGAATTTATTGACTTTTCCCATATATATTTTTTAAAGACCTCCATACATCAGACCATAAAGTGGGACAACCAAGTAGGAAAATCTGACAGAGAAATTTGGTTCCAAAAGACGAACAGTCAAAGGAATGTTGAATTTACAAACTGAATTATGAGGAAGATTCAGCAAAGCAGAACTTTTTCTATAAAATGATACAAGGCCCAACTGAATGGAAGTTGAATAGGAGGTATTGGGCATACTTGCATCCAATCATATGCCTACTTCAGCTGTCTACCATCACAGAGAAAAGACTCTCAAGTGCTACTTGTGTAACACCTCTATCTATATTACTCTCTTCTAGAGCAGGGGACATTGAGGGATTGATTTACTAAAGGAACAGGGCATGTTCACTGTGCAAAATGAATGTTCACTTCAATTATCCACATGCAAGCAAATGTCCCATTTTTTTATTCCACTTGTACCTGCCTGGGTACTGAAATTGTACACAGCTGCACCTTATTTATTAAGCTCAGTGAACATCCACTTTGATTATTGAACTTCTGTTCCTTTTTTAAACCAACCCTTGTCTATGAGGTTCATGGATAATATGCATGCTAGTATGTATTTACACAGAAATTGCAAATTAAAATGTACACAGATTGACCTTACTTAACAACGTACAGTTTGCAAGGTGAACATTGTTTTTGCACATAAACAGCTTCTAGTTCTTGAGTAAATTGACCTCAATGTGCACTTTTAACTTCAGGGGATAATATTTGCTTGAAACTAATCATCACAAGCTTGTTTTAAGCTAGCCATGGTTTAAAATAGTTAAATTAATCCTCCTGTTCCCAAGAAAAGGGTGTCAGAGTCTTTGCTTGGCATGGAATAAATTTCCTAACAAATTATTCCATTTCCTTCTCCGTCCGTCACACACAGTTTATGCCTCGTGAAAAGTAATAAGTGAGCCTGATCTGAAATTCAATTGTTCAATTTCTTTGTGTGTGCGATCAGCAGTGGGATTCCTACGCCATTGCTGAATTCCTGAGAGCTATATCTTCCATCAGCAGATTGAGGACAATATTAGGAAATGATAATATAATCAGTCAATCAGCTGTATCTTCATAGAACATTTATAGATTTTAACATCAGAAAAGCCTTCAGATATTGTCCGGTTTCAAAGAGAATCGCTGCAAACTCCTTTTATATTGTTGGGTAACATAACAGCCAGGATAAGCAAAAGCATAGTGTTGCAATGCCCTCTGGCAGTGTACAATTATAAGATGACCATTTAATTTTTTATTATTATCCTTCTGCTCTTGAAGACCTTTTTCTTCTACCAGATACGGAATTGTTGCCTGCAGAAAATGGAGGTAGATATTTTTTGACCTGAACCAAAATTTACCCTATGAATTCAGCAGGAGCTGGGAATGTCCTCAAAGTAAAAAGTAACAGATATTAATGCCTTGGTGATGTAATTGAATTCTGGTGAATTGATAGGCTGACAAAGGAGGGGGGGGCAACATTATGAGCCAATCTAATGCTTAATAATCTGATGTTTCTCCTTCATTATCCAATTTGGCCATTGTCCTTGGCCAAGCTGTACCTCTTAGCTGCAGTTGATGCCTAACAAGAGTGCCCAAATCAAAACACTGAAAAAACACAATTGAGTAAAATAATTTTAAGTATGTATTTCATATGTGTATTTGGCTGTTTGCCGTGAGTTGAGCTTTAAAACTTGCAGAGTTCTCAATTGTGCCCTGTAACAAATTCCATGTGAGTACAATCATTTACAATTATGTCCAATATATCCCTAATATTCTTCTGACTAATGATGCTTGAAGAAGCAATATACTAGGAGATTACAGAAAAACTTAAAATGAATGAAACTTTGGACTTTAAAGGACAGAGATTGGAGTACAAGATTAACATTGGGCAAGCATTAAAATGTAAAAGGGAGTTTTTCATTTTATACGCTATTAGTGAATACAGCAGGACACAATTACTTGATCTGCAGATGTGTCTAGAATTACAGACCTATAGGTTTAGTCCATGGAAGGCACTGGCTGACTGAATCATTTGTTCAATATAACTCTCATAGACTATAACAAGTACACCAGAACTCTCAAGGTAAATACTCTGTTGGAATCTATGCCTGATCTCATTTTACATGTGTAACTCTATTCTAAGGTTCCTTAGGATGTTTCTCTTTTCAGGTTACTAAGATAACATGCATCTGTATGGTAACTGAAGGCTGACTCTCCGCAAGAATAGAGCATGGGACTATTTACAGTCTCTTTGGTAGTACCTTCACTTATTTGGGCTTTGTGTGATGCAAGTGGTACCCTAAATTGAGGTTTATCTAGGCTCCAGGCGTAATACTCACATTTGCTGTATCTCCTGCAATAACAATAGTCCAGTCCTTAAATGTCTTTCAAAGGCTTTCCATTAAAAAGCATCCATGCAACAGAGGTTCTTTTATTTTCTCTGTACCAGGTAGTGACTACAGTGGTAGATCAGTGGAAGTTCAAGTGTTACTCCAGGAATATATTTGTAGCTACTGGCTCTACTTGGGTAAGGCAATAGACCAGTGGAAGCTCATGCATTGTTTCAGTATCCCATGTGAAATCTTTGATAGCAGCCAAATAAGTGTGGATAAGTTCTATCTTCAAGTGATTAGTAGCATGTGGTAGCCCAGAAGGCCAAGGCTCAGTCCAGCACCTAAGACCCATGTCAAAACATGTAGGAGCAAGGACTCTTCCAGACAGAAGCTCAAGGTGCTTTTGTTAAAACTAGGCCCAACCCACTGACAACAAGCTCATCCATGATTGGCTAGTTAACAAACATGCAAGGCCAACCCATGCTGCATCTTTTACGCAACCCTCTGGATCTCTCAACAGAGTCTAGAAGATGACATATCATAGGAACCTGCCGAGCACACAGTACTGGAAAAAGCAATGCACTACAACAAAACGAAAAACTAAGTGCAGGTTTAAGCAGACTTTAGGGAACACATCTCTATGCATGTGTTTAACTCAGGCTGCCTATTAAGGTTAAGGTGTTTCAGCTATTTATGCTTTATTAATAACAATACCTAACACAGTATTGTCTAATACAATATATTGGCTATGCGATTCCTTGGAATACTCTACTTGCCTTATGTGCAGCCTGACATCAGTACAATTTTTATCTGATTTTGCTGCAATCCTGAAGAAAGAATAATGCTGTAATGCCAAATACACTGCTCAGAAAAATTAAAGGAACACTTTTTAATCAGAGTATAGCATCAAGTCAATTAAAACCCTGAAATATTGATCATGTCAGTTAACAGCTTCCCGTCCGCCCTATAGCAGATATACTGCTACAGGGCAGCACGGGTGTGCAAAATCACGTATATATACGTGATTTTGCATTTCTGGGTAGGGGTTGCTGCTGTCAATCATCGGGACCCAGCCGATGATTACTTGCCGGCGCCCGGTGATTGCCGAGCATCTCTGAAGGGGGGAGAACTGTAAACAAAGCAGTTCTCAGCCCTGTTAGCTAGTGCACACTGCTTTGCATGGCTGTGCCCAGAACAGCCATGCAAATCAGTGTGCTTACAGTGAAGCACAAACACAGCACACAGTTATAAACAGCACACAGCACACAGTTAACCCTTTCATCACTTCACATGTTAACCTCTTCCTGTTCAGTGTCATTAGTACAGTGTCAGTGCTTTCTATTAGCACTGATCACTGTAATGGTGTCACTGGGGATGTCAGTGACACCAAGACAGTTCCCCCCGTGTCAGAATGCCCACCGCAGTCCCGCTATAGATCACTGATCGCGGCCATTACTAGTAAAAAAAAATAAAAATCCAAGTATATATACCGCCATTTGTAAACACTATAACGTTCACGTAAACCAATTAATTTACACGTATTGGGATTTTTGTAGCAAAGACATAGCAGAATATATTTTGGCCTAAATTTATGACGAAATTGGATTTTTAATTTTTTTTTACTGGACATGTTTAATAGCAAACAGTCAAAATATTGTTGTTTTTTCTCAAAATTGTTGGGTTTTTTTATAGCGCAAAAAAATGCACAGATGATCAAATACCATGGAAAGAAAGCTCGATTTGTGGGAAAAAAAGGACGTAAATTGCATTTTGGTGCAGCTTTGCATGACCGCGCAATTGTCAGTCAAAGTAACTCAAAAAATGGCCTGGTCAAGAAGGGGCGTAAATCCTCTGGAAGGCAAATGGTTAACCGGTTCCTGCCTGGCCTATGGCCAGATGGTGCCCGGGCAAACACCTCGTACCTCCGGGTGGACACCATATGGCGTCCTTTCAGGCATGTGCAGTTTGCCTGCCTGCAGAGCCGCACAGCGGCGCGATCTGTCACCAGCCGTGTACCTTGGACACGGCCGATGACAGATCTGTGTACCAGCCCAATTGCCAGTACCATGTTACCTGCTGTGACCAATCACAGCAGGTCACATGACAGTTGTATACAATGGATGGCTTCCTTTAATGCCATCCATTGTATACAAGTGTGGCTAGCTGTGAATGGTCACAGTGATCACATGCACAAGCTGGGCCAATCACAGCCCAGCTGTGTCATGTGATTAGCTGTGGCCAAATCACAGCTAAGCACAAAAAAAAAAACCCTGAATGAATCGATTTCATTTAGGTAAATGCTTGCTTATGGTAAAGTAATTCTATGCTATAAGCAACTTATGTAAAAAAAAAAAATACTGATCACTTCCCCAAAGTAGTACAATGTTACTATGGAAACATTATACTACTTTGGTCATAGTGAAATATGAAAAACAAATCTTAAAAA
Source organism: Staurois parvus (assembly GCF_062004578.1). NCBI lineage: Eukaryota > Metazoa > Chordata > Amphibia > Anura > Ranidae > Staurois > Staurois parvus. The sequence goes on from NW_028317941.1 coordinate 6,418,654, forward strand.
AAGAGAAAAAAATTTAATAAAAAATAAAAAAAATTATCATTTTTTTTTTGTACTGTCACCAGTCAGTGTCCCTGATCATCGCCATGCCAGTTATATGATGGTGCTGTACTGCACTGGTGACAGTATGTAAAAAAAAATATAGTGAAAATCATTTTTTTATTTCTTCATTTCCGAAAAATGATGACAAACAAATTACAACTTAAAAAAAACCGCCATACCTGTTATGAAATATGTCGGACTATCTACTTTGCAAAAAGGGGTCATTTGGGGGATATCTGTACTGTTCTGACATTCTTGGACCTCAAGAAATTAGATTGGCCGTCAGTACTTCAGGATTGATCAATATTCAGATCTATACCATAGTTTGTGAACTCTATAACTTTCCTACAGACTAAATAATAAATACTAATTTGGGTTATTTTCACCAAAGACATGTAGCAGAATACATTTTGGCCTAAATTTATGAAGAACAATTATTTATTTGCAAACTTTTATAACAGAAACAAAGAAAAACGTGTTTTTTTCAAAATTTTTGGTCTTTTTTTGTTAATTTAGCAAAAAATAAAAACCCCAGCAGTGATTAAATACCACCAAAAGAAAGCTCTAGTTGTGTGAAGAAAATGATAAATATTTAGTTTGGGTGCAATGTTGTAGGACCACGTAATTGTCATTCAAAGTGTGAGAGCGCTGAAACCTGAAAATGGGCCTGGGCAGGAAGGAGGTAAAAGTGCCCGGTATGGGAGTGGTTAAGTAGTAGAGGGGGTTGTTAATCAGTTTCATTTGCTTTGGTGTTAATGAAATTAACAACAGATGCACTAGATGGGCAACAATGAGGCATCCCCCAAAACAGGAATGGTTCTACAGGTGGAGGCCACTGACATTTTTTTCCCTACTCATCTTTTCTCACTCTTTTTCACTAGTTTTGCATTTGGCTAGGGTCAGTGTCACTACTGGTAGCATGAGGCGATACCTGGATCCTTCAGAGGATGCACAGATAGTCCAACTCCTCCAGAATGGCACATCAATACGTGCCATTGCCAGAAGGATTGCTGTGTCTCCCAGCAGTCTCAAGAGCATAGAAGAGATTCCAGGAGACAGGCAGTTACTCTATGAGAGCTGGACAGGGCCGTAGAAGGTCCTTAACCCATCAGCAGGACCAGTTTCTACTCCTTTGTGCAAGGAGGAACAGAATGAGCACTTCCAGAGCCCTACAAAATGACTTCCAGCAGGCCACTGGTGTGAATGTCTCTGACCAAACAATCAGAAACAAACTTCATGAGGGTGGCCCAAGGTCACGACATCCTCTAGAAGGCCCTGTGCTCACTTCTCAGCACCATAGAACTCGATTTACATTTACTATTGAACACCAGAATTTTCAGATCACATGTGACAGACTTGAAAGGGTCTGGAGAAGCCATGGAGAATGTTATGCTGTCTGTAACATCGTTCAGCATGACCATTTTGGGTGGTGGGTCAGTGATGGTCTGGGAAGGCATATCCATGGAGGGATGCACAGACCTCTACAGACTAGACAATGGCATCCTGACTGCCATTAGGTATCGGGATGAAATCCTTGGACCCGTTGTCAGACCCTACGCTGGTGCAGTGGGTCCTAGGCTCCTCCTGGTACACGGCAATGCCCGGCCTCATGTGGTGAGAGTTTGCAGGCAGTTCCTGGAGGATAAATGAATTGATACCACTGAATAGCCCCCATGCTCACCTCACCTAAATCCAATAGAACACCTCTGGGATATCATGTTTTAGCCCATCCGATGCCGCCAGGTTGCACCTCAGACTGTCCAGGAGCTCAGTGATTCCCTGGTCCAGATCTGGGAGGAAATACCCCAGGACACCATTCGTCTTCTTATTAGGAGCATGCCCCGACATTATAAGGCATGCATACAAGCACTTGGGGGCCATACAAACTACTAAGTATCATTTTGAGTTGCTGCAATGAAATTTCAGTAAAATGGACTAGCCTGCTGCATCATTTTTTCACTGTTCGGGGTGTCTTCGAATTCAGTCCTCTGTAGGTTGATCATTTTCATTTCCATCAAACAATGGGGCATCCTTACATTCCTAACTCATTAGCCAGTCCATACCAGTAGAGATATCCAGCATGATATTTTTCCCCATTGAGATCTGATGTGTTTTCAAAGTGTTCCTTTAATTTTTTTGAGCAATGTATATAGACAACCATGCGACGGACCATCTACTGACTGGTATATAAAAATACACAAATGATAAAATGCAATGGCAACTAGGCATAATATGAAAGCCACATTAAAATGTCTTTGCATGTAATTGTTATAGCATAAGGCCTGCTTATTAATTAACTAAATTTAACGGTAACTGCAGTGCATGTTGTTGAAATAAGATCATCAACACATTAATAATTCCTCATCAGCTTCTACAGTGGTGTGAAAGTGTTATTACTAACCTATCATAAGCACTTTAATTTGGTTGTTTATAGCAGGACTCCAGGCAAAATGCAGTTACTGAAATAAAGATCATGTTTTTATTATATAACATATAAACCTGCTATTATTATTAGTTCTGTCATTCCCATTTACTTACTTACTGATCCTGCCAGTGCTGCTGACATCCCCTTATTTCCTGTTGAAAGCCTGACAACGCTACGCTACCACTGCTGAACTTGCAGCTTTTTTGGCCCTCTGATCTATGTCTCATTATTCATCTATGCTCATCACCATTGTATTGTTGGCCATATGTGAGCTAGTGTAGGAACAAGGGCCACCATCGGGGGGAACAGCTGATACAAATGTAGGGGGCCCAAGGGGCTCGGCCTCCCGAAAGGCCAGGAGAAGGCAAGCATGAGTGCAGGCAAGCCATGTGGTGCACTATAAAGGAGAAGTCAGCGGAGGAGAAGGCAGGCGTAAGTGCAGGCAAGCCATGTGGTGCACTACAGAGGAGAAGTCGGCAGCTGCTGTGGCTCTATGTCACTGAGCTCACACATTGAGCTCATTACTGCCACCTCTGGCTACTTCCTGCACTCCTCGTGTGTCTGCTGCTTGTACTGTGTTATGTGTTATGATCAGCTGCAGCTCCTCTGTCTCAGCAATGTTTCAGCCTTCTGCAACAAGAGCTGGGTCTAGAAAGTCCTCATTTACAAGTAGGGGCTGTGTGTGCAAGTGATGAGAGGGGGATGTTCGTGCACGGGGGGGGGGGCTGGAGCACTGTGTTTAGAGATGTGTGTATGCAGTGTGTATGTGTGGGGGGAAGTGTGTACAGGGGGAGAGTGATTGTGTACAAGTGTGTGTGGGGGGGGTGTGTACAGGTGCGTATGTGGGGGGTTTGCTGAGTGTATACAGGTGTGTGTGTATGTGTGGGGCTGAGTGTGTAGAGGTGTGTGTGTGTGTGGGGGGGTCTGAGTGTGTAGAGGTGTCGGGGGGATGAGTGTGTAGAGGTGTGTTTGGGGGGCTGAGTGTGTAGAGGTGTGAAGGAGGCTGAGTGTGTAGAGGTGTGTTTGGGGGGCTGAGTGTGTAGAGGTGTGTTTGGGGGGATGAGTGTGTAGAGGTGTGTTTGGGGGGCTGAGTGTGTAAAGGTGTGTTTGGGGGGCTGAGTGTGTAGAGGTGTGTTTGGGGGGATGAGTGTGTAGAGGTGTGTTTGGGGGGATGAGTGTGTAGAGGTGTGAAGGAGGCTGAGTGTGTAGAGGTGTGTTTGGGGGGCTGAGTGTGTAGAGGTGTGTTTGGGGGGCTGAGTGTGTAGAGGTGTGAAGGATGCTGAGTGTGTAGAGGTGTGTTTGGGGGGCTGAGTGTGCAGAGGTGTGAAGGAGGCTGAGTGTGTAGAGGTGTGTTTGGGGGACTGAGTGTGTAGAGGTGTCGGGGGCTGAGTGTGTAGAGGTGTGTTTGGGGGGCTGAGTGTGTAGAGGTGTCAGGGGGCTGAGTGTGTAGAGGTGTGTTTGGGGGGCTGAGTGTGTAAAGGTGTGAAGGAGGCTGTGTGTAGAGGTGTGTTTGGGGGGCTGAGTGTGTAGAGGTGTGAAGGAGGCTGAGTGCGTAGAGGTGTGAAGGAGGATAAGTGTGTAGAGGTGTGTTGGGGGGCTGAGTGTGTAGAGGTGTGAAGGAGGCTGAGTGTGTAGAGGTGTGTTTGGGGGACTGAGTGTGTAGAGGTGTCAGGGGGCTGAGTGTGTAGAGGTGTGTTTGGGGGGCTGAGTGTGTAAAGGTGTGAAGGAGGCTGTGTGTAGAGGTGTGTTTGGGGGACTGAGTGTGTAGAGGTGTCAGGGGGCTGAGTGTGTAGAGGTGTGTGTGGGGGGGGGCTGAGTGTGTAGAGGTGTGAAGGAGGCTGAGTGTGTAGAGGTGTGTTTGAGGGGCTGAGTGTGTAGAGGTGTTGGGGGGCTTAGTGTGTAGAGGTGTGTTTGGGGGGCTGAGTGTATAGAGGTGTGTTTGGGGGGCTGAGTGTGTAGAGGTGTGTTTGGGGGGATGAATGTGTAGAGGTGTGAAGGAGGCTGAGTGTGTAGAGGTGTGTTTGGGGGGCTGAGTGTGTAGAGGTGTGTTTGGGGGGATGAGTGTGTAGAGGTGTGTTTGGGGGGATGAATGTGTAGAGGTGTGAAGGAGGCTGAGTGTGTAGAGGTGTGTTTGGGGGGCTGAGTGTGTAGAGGTGTGTTTGGGGGGCTGAGTGTGTAGAGGTGTGAAGGAGGCTGAGTGTGTAGAGGTGTGTTTGGGGGGCTGAGTGTGCAGAGGTGTGAAGGAGGCTGAGTGTGTAGAGGTGTGTTTGGGGGACTGAGTGTGTAGAGGTGTCGGGGGGCTGAGTGTGTAGAGGTGTGTTTGGGGGGCTGAGTGTGTAGAGGTGTCAGGGGGCTGAGTGTGTAGAGGTGTGTTTGGGGGGCTGAGTGTGTAAAGGTGTGAAGGAGGCTGTGTGTAGAGGTGTGTTTGGGGGGCTGAGTGTGTAGAGGTGTGAAGGAGGCTGAGTGTGTAGAGGTGTGTTTGGGAGGCTGAGTGTGTAGAGGTGTGAAGGAGGATGAGTGTGTAGAGGTGTGAAGGAGGCTGAGTGTGTAGAGGTGTGAAGGAGGATGAGTGTGTAGAGGTGTGTTTGGGGGGCTGAGTGTGTAGAGGTGTGAAGGAGGCTGAGTGTGTAGAGGTGTGTTTGGGAGGCTGAGTGCGTAGAGGTGTGAAGGAGGATGAGTGTGTAGAGGTGTGTTTGGGGGACTGAGTGTGTAGAGGTGTCAGGGGGCTGAGTGTGTAGAGGTGTGTTTGGGGGGCTGAGTGTGTAAAGGTTTGAAGGAGGCTGTGTGTAGAGGTGTGTTTGGGGGACTGAGTGTGTAGAGGTGTCAGGGGGCTGAGTGTGTAGAGGTGTGTGTGTGGGGGGGGGGGGCTGAGTGTGTAGAGGTGTGAAGGAGGCTGAGTGTGTAGAGGTGTGTTTGAGGGGCTGAGTGTGTAGAGGTGTTGGGGGGCTTAGTGTGTAGAGGTGTGTTTGGGGGGCTGAGTGTATAGAGGTGTGTTTGGGGGGCTGAGTGTGTGGAGGTGTGAAGGAGGCTGAGTGTGTAGAGGTGTTTGGGGGGCTGAGTGTGTAGAGGTGTGAAGGAGGCTGAGTGTGTAGAGGTGTGTTTGGGGGCTGAGTGTGTAGAAATGTTGGGGGACTGAGTGTGTAGAGGTGTGTTTGGGGGGCTGAGTGTGTGGAGGTGTGAAGGAGGCTGATTGTGTAGAGGTGTGTGTTGGGGGGGGGGGGGGCTGAGTGTGTAGAGGTGTGAAGGAGGCTGAGTGTATACAGGTGTGCAAGGAGAGGGTGAGTGAATAATACAGTTGTGGGGGGGGGGGGGGCTGAGTGCGTACATGTGTGTGTGGGGGGGCAGAGTGAGTACAGGTGTGAGGGGGAAGCTGAGTGACTACCGGTTTCAGGGGGAGGCTGAGTGAGTACAGGTTTGAGGGGGAGGCTGAGTGAGTACAGGTGTGAGGAGGGGGACTGACTGTGTACAGATGTGAGAGGTGTGAGAGGGAGGCTGACTGTGTAGAGATGTGAGGGGGAGGCTGAGTGAGTAAAGGTGTGAGGGGGAGGCTGAGTGAGTACAGGTGTGAGGGGGAGGTTGAGTGAGTACAGTTGTGAGGGGGAAGCTGAGTAAGTACAGGTGTGAGGGGGAGGCTGACTGTGTACAGGTGGGGGGGCTGAGTGAGTACAGGTGTGACGGGGAAGCTGAGTGAGTACAGGTGTGAAGGGGGTTGGGTGCGTATAGGTGTGTGGGGGGGGGGGGGCTGGGTGCGTATAGGTGTGGGGGGGCTGAGTGCGTACAAGTGTGAGGGGGGCTTGGTATGTATAGGCGTGGAAGAGCTGAGTGCATACAGGTGTAAGTTGGAGGCTGAGTGAGTACAGGTGTGAGGGGGAAGCTGAAGGAGTTCAGGTGTGAGGGGGGCTGAGTGAGTGCAGGTGTGATGAGGAGGGCTGAGTGGGTACAGGTGTAAGGGGGGGGCTGAGTGAATACAGGTGTGAGGGGAAGGCTGACTTTGTACAGGTGTGAGGGGGAAGCTGAGTGAGTACAGGTGTGAGGGGGAGGCTGAGTGAGTACAGGTGTGAGGGGGAAGCTGAGTGAGTACAGGTGTGAGGGGGGGCTGAGTTTGTACAGGTGTGAGGGGGAAGCAGAGTGAGTACAGGTGTGAGGGGGGGCTGAGTGTGTACAGGTGTGAGGGGGAAGCAGAGTGAGTACAGGTGTGAGGGGGAGGCTGAGTGAGTACAGGTGTGAGGGGGAAGCAGAGTGAGTACAGGTGTGAGGGGGAGGCTGAGTGTGTACAGGTGTGAGGGGGAAGCAGAGTGAGTACAGGTGTGAGGGGGAGGCTGAGTGTGTACAGGTGTGAGGGGGAAGCAGAGTGAGTACAGGTGTGAGGGGGGGCTGAGTGTGTACAGGTGTGAGGGGGAAGCAGAGTGAGTACAGGTGTGAGGGGGGGCTGAGTGTGTACAGGTGTGAGGGGGAAGCAGAGTGAGTACAGGTGTGAGGGGGGGCTGAGTGTGTACAGGTGTGAGGGGGAAGCAGAGTGAGTACAGGTGTGAGGGGGGGCTCAGTGTGTACAGGTGTGAGGGGGAAGCAGAGTGAGTACAGGTGTAAGGGGCGCTGGGTGTGTACAGGTGTGAGAGGGAAGCAGAGTGAGTACAGGTGTAAGAGGGGCTCCTGAGTGCATACAGGTGTGGGGGGCTGAGTGTGTACAGGTGTGAGGGGGGCTGAGTGTGTACAGGTGTGAAGGGGCTGGGTGTGTACAGGTGTGGGGGGCTGGGTGTGTACAGGTGTGTAGGGGGCTGGGTGTGTACAGGTGTGTGGGGGGCTGGTGCGTACAGGTGTGAGGGGGGCTGAGTGCGTACAGGTGTGAGGGGGCTGAGTGTGTACAGGTTTGTAGGGGGCTGGGTGTGTACAGGTGTGTAGGGGGCTGGGTGTGTACAGGTGTGTGGGGGGGCTGGGTGTGTACAGGTGTGTAGGGGGCTGGGTGTGTACAGGTGTGTGGGGGGGCTGGGTGCGTACAGGTGTGAGGGGGCTGAGTGTGTACAGGTGTGTAGGGGGCTGGGTGTGTACAGGTGTTAAGGGGGCTGAGTGCATACAGGTGTGGGGGGGCTGGGTGTGTACAGGTGTGAGGGGGGCTGAGTGTGTACAGGTGTGGGGGGGCTGGGTGTGTACAGGGGTGAGGGGGGCTGGGTGTGTACAGGTGTGAAGGGGGCTGGGTGTGTACAGGTGTGAGGAGGGCTGAGTACTTACAGGTGTGTGGGGGCTGGGTGTGTACAGGTGTGGGGGGGCTGGGTGCATACAGTTGTGAAGGGGGCTAGGTGCGTACAGTTGTGGGGTGATACATGTATACAGATGTGGGAGAGCCATGGGTATACAGCAGTGGGCGGGCCCTGGGGAATGTTGGTGGTCAGGTCGGGGGGGGGGGGGTTTGGCAGGCCTAAAGCTGTGTAAAGGGCCCAAAACTTTCTGGTGGCTTCCCTGGTAGGAACAACAGTGAGTGAGTACATAGTGGTAGAGACCTCCCATCTACCTGTAAGGCAGAAGTCCTAGCAAGGTATTGATGGTCATGTGACTACCAACAATAAACAAAGTTATCTAAAATCAATGTTTGAAAAGAATCAAGGATCATAAATAGGGCTTTATATGTGTTAGGATAGGCTTGCCTTATACTCTAAGTCTTCCTGATGACCGATTTTCATTTCTAACATTAGTTTGTTTATTTTTTAGTGGCAAACAAACTATAACAGCTAACAAAAAAACAAAACACAATTTAAGCAGCAGCTCCACAGGCATAATACTGCGCACGCTGCATACATAGTAAAGTTTTGACATTTTGACAAGCAGTTTAAATACAGCATATGACAAGTACATATTGCCACAATAGTTTTCAGTAATATAGCTGAGTTTATCTAAGACAAGAGTCTGGTAGTCAGGTCAGTTTAATAAGGGACCATGTTATGCTGTACCCAGGGCCTCTGCTAATATGATCCATCAGGCCATTCAGCCTGTAGGGATTATTGAAAAAAGAAAGTTTAGGAAGCAATACCTTAGTTTCCAGACAAATGATTTGGATTTATGAAACAAATTCACACACAAAGACCACAATGCAGAGGTGGGCAACTGTGGCCCTCCAGCTGTTGTAGAACTACAAGTCCCATGAGGCATTGCAAAACTGACAGTTACAAGCATGACTCCCAAAGGCAGAGGCATGATGGGACTTGTAGTTTAAAAACAGCTGGAGGGCCACAGTTGCCCACCCCTGCCATAATGTATTAGCTACGTTTGATGTTTAACCACTTGGCCTCCAGAGGATTTACCCCCCTTAATGACCAGGCCTCTTTTTGCTACTCGACGCTGCACTAATTCAACTGATAATTGCGCGGTCATGCAATGCTGCACCCAAATGAAATTTACGTCCTTTTTTTCACACAAATAGAGCTTTCTTTCGGTGGTATTTGATCACCTGTGCGCTTTTTATTTTTCACACTATAAACAAAAAAAGGCCAAAAATTTCAAGATCAGTGACTTATGGTGGTGATCAGCGACTTATGGCTGGACTGCGGCGGACATTCTGACATTGGGGGGTACTGACTTGGGGTCATTGACACCCCCAGTGACACCAATACAGTGATCAGTGCAAAAAAAAAAAAACACTGACACTGTACTAATGGCACTGGGGAGGAAGGGGTTAAGTTTATTATTCAGGGAAAGGGTTAACTGTGTGAGGGGAGTGTTTTACTAGGGGGCGGGGGTGTGTACTGCAGGGAACACTGCTTATTGGGAGAGATAAACTCTTCTGTCCCGATCAGCGTGTCCTGGAGCTGTCATGGAACTGACAGAAAGCACAGCTACTGCAGCTGTGCTCTCTGTCAGTGATTGCCGCCGATCTCCGGGACATAGCCGGTAATGACCGGCTGTGACCCGGCGACTGACAAGTGTTGTTTAGGTTTGACCACATATTAAATGGTTTTGGTAAATCTGGAAAACTGTACAAGAAAATTGTATAATGCGTGGTTAGCCATAGTCTAGTTCAGGGATTAAAATTTAGAGTCTAGACCTACTAGCCAGGCACAAACCTTACTCTCCATCTGTTGCCCCACCCAAACTTGCCCAGGTCTGCCTCCAACCCCACCCCGGCCCGTCCCCTAGCCCCGCCCCCAGCCCTGCCCCCAACCATTCCCCCTTAAAGCTTATGAAATTTAATTTTTCTTTAGAATAAAGAGTCCAAAATATAAAAAACTGCAATTATACCATAGCTATAGCTTAATAGCAATAGGGTGCAATCAAAATATCAAATTGTACAGTTTTAAACCTGTAGTGAACCTTTTGTATTTTTTTTGTTTATCTCTTGCATCTTTAAAAAAAGACTTTTTAATATGACGATATGATTTTTGTTAGTGAGCCCATATTTTCAGTTATTCTTGCAGTTTTTCCTTAAACTGATTTTTGTATAATACTTTTAGATTTTTATTATTCATTTATTAAAGTCCAGTCGTATTTAGCAGAAAATTATACAAAGAAAATCAATGTGTTTTGGAACAGTAAATAACAAGTGTCTTACAGTTTATTTTGTAGCCCTGAGCTCAGAGGTATACTAAGGCCACTGAGCTCTGTATGAGGGCAGTGTCGTGGTTTTTCTACAGTGATTCCCCAAGGCGGTGGAGAGCGGGCCTCTCCTCGTGTCCCCTGCGGCGGGGGAGAGCGGAACTCTCCTCGAGTCCCCCGCAATGGTGGAGAGGGTGTCTCCTCTCAGCGGGGGAGAGCGGAACTCTCCTCGAGTCCCCCGCAACGGTGGAGAGGGTGTCTCCTCTCAGCAGAGGAGAGCGGACCTCTCCTGCACCCTGTCCCCTCAGCGGCGCTGCCAGTGTAATGGCGGTGCCTAAGAAGCCGGAAACCGAAAGTTGGAAACCAGAACTCGGCTTCACAATGAGGCTTGGAGCGCAAGTGCAGCCGCTCAATCCATCATCTGTGCTCGCCGCTCGCCACACAAGAATTTCTCCTCGCATTTGGCGAGCTGGTGGGCAGCTTTTTCTAGCCCTGGTCTAGCTGCTTAGTGGCCTATTTTCATGCTTCCATTAATCTTGTACACCCGACTGCTAAATCCTCTAAATTCCTGTAGCTGGTTGTAACTTTGTCATGGAAAAATCCAAGCTAGGTTTTCCCTGTTCCTTAGCAAAACATTTTATTTTACTTTTTAGAGATAGAGATGTGCAGTGCCATGAGACAAGAGGCCGCATTTCACCTCAAAGCACTGTTAGAGGCTTGCTAAATGTAATTGCTGAGGATTATATCAACTTTAGCACAATTATAGAATTTCCTGGATAGAAACTTCAACACCCTGATTGCTTTTGTTTCTGTAAACGAATACATCACAGGTTTCCATTTTCTTGTGTTAAGCAGTAGCGCAGTAATCACAAGCTACAAAAAGCTGCCTTCACATCATCAGTACAAATTTCAAACATTAGTTGAGAAGGTGCAGTTGTTGGCCATGTTCCATTTAGAAGACGTGTGAGCAACAGACATACTAGAAAGAGGAAGACACAAATCTTGTTTGATCCATCGTGCGGACCTTCTAACACGCTATAGAAGAAAATGTCAGACTAAAAGGCTTAGAGACTAGGCATATTTTGCATCATCAGCAAAATGAAAAAAAATTATTTAAAGTCTATTCTATATCTAAGGCATAGTGGCTAAATGGTTAGCACTTCTGTCTGGCAGTACTTGGGTTGTTGGTTAGAATCCCAGCCATGGCACCACTTGCCTGGAGTTTGCATGTTTTCCCTGTGCCTGCATGGGTTTCCTTCGGGTAATCTGGTTTCCTCCCACTCTCCAAAGACCTGCTGGTAGGTTAATTGACTCATGTCTACATTGGCACTAGTATGTGTATGTATGAATGTGAGCTAGGGACCTTAGATTGTACACCCCTTGAGGGTCAGGGACTGATATGAATGTACAATATATATGTAAAGCGCTGCATAAATTGATGGCATTATATAAATACCTGAAATAATAAATAAACTCAATATTTTCATATACAGAAAGTTGAATTCATTCTTTTTCTTATGCTTTGTACCAGTCATACTTGCTTGCTTTCTGTTTTATTGCACAGCAGCCTTTTTTTCAGGTAACTCTACAAGGAATGCATAGCAAGCAATTGATACCAAAATCACTTTATTCTTTTTACATAAGAGGACTGTTGTATCAATGCATACCTTCTATGAGTGGCAGTTAATTTTCCTTGAATACCAATCAGATACACATGTTTATTTCTGATTGGCAGCTGAGAGGAATACCTCCAGCCTTAAGTAAGCAAATAATATTACAACAGAGCTTATGTGGACTACAAGACTGTACAAAAAGTAATGAGTGATGTGCAAAGTCTAGTTGCTGCTTAGCAACCAGTGAGAAATAATCTTTTAACTGAACTGCTTACTGTAGAATAAATCTGTTTGGTTGCCATGACATAATGTATTTTGCATATCATCACTGTTCTGTGTTCCACTGTATTGAATAGCCTGTTTGTTTTTATTGAGGGCAATAAAAATGATTGCTTACCCAATAGTGCAGCCAGCATCTGCCTCAATAATCCAAACGCAATTTAGGTTGTGGTCATAGGGTACGGGATAACCAGGCGACAAAACTCGGCCAACTTTCTCTCCATGGATTATTCCACCGCATTCGGCTACAGTAATATACAATAACAGTTGTCACAAACAATACCTTCAAAATGTATCATTTTATTTTTTGTTATTATCATTTAACCCACCTATACACAAAGGGAGAGGCTGGTCCCACACTCTGCGCTCACCGGTCAAACAGACTAAAACACGGCTTCCACGTAAACTATAACCAGGATCACAGTTGAAAGTCACAGAACTTCCTGCAAAATGCCCCTCATCTTTATCCTTGTAGCCATACAGAGGTGTCCCTGGGTCCTCACACTTAATCAGCTCAAAACCTGCAGTATTAAGACAAGGACATTAAAAGAAGACATAATAATGCTTTAGGACTGCTCTGCCTGCCTCTGGCACCATCACTTTGCCAGCAGGAGGATAATTACAATCAATGCCAGGTTTCATGGCACTAAGAAGTGTTGAAGCAGCGTGACAGGCTTGTCACCGTGCTGTTGGATATGGCTATAGGGGACAACATCATAAAATGTATTTCTAAACAACGTGATTTAAAAATACAGATAGATTACATGATGATAAGTCAGATATGTATAAAAAGGCAAATGAAATATAAAATTACTGCATTAAGACTGCCATATAATAAGTATCACAGTATGGTCATTTGTTCCCCTAGCAATAGAGACAGAAGCCTTCAGAATTTCATTTGACAGCCAATTAGCCATTGAATTGTGGCAGTTGTAATGCCACAGTCAGAGTCATAACTAATAAATTCTTAAAAAGCAAGATTAAAAATTCCTTTATGTGTTATTTAGAACTACTGGCACATCATTACAGAGCACTGCAACTCATACCCTACATTGATAGAAATAAATAACCATTTAAAGATTTCAGTTGTTTTCCATAAAGTGCAGTAGAAAGATTTACAGGCCTTATGATTTGTAGAACTTGTTGGGGACTCCAACACACTTTCTCTTCTTTCTTTTCTATCTCTTTACAAACAGTATTGATAGAATAGGGCAACTGGACTTATGTTACAATGTTTTCTAAGATGTACTGTATAAGGCATATAAGGTAACTGTATTTAGTCACAAATATACTCACAAATCACAAATATACTTTACAACAGATTGGACAACGCAGAAGGCCTAATAACAGTTTCTGATGCATGAGAATGTTCACAGTCATTCAATGCAATCTCCTACATAGTTTATGCACTGAATCTTAAATGGTTCACATTGCTTGTGAATAAACTGACATGTTCTGCTATCCTAATTAAATAAGGCAGTTATATATATCTAGAGTGTTGGGAACCACAGCAATGGATTGGGTATCAGCTTTCGTTCTACTGAATATGCTATAATGTGTCAAACTGGTATGTGATTGGTTTTTATGGATAAATCATATCACGGCACACCAGTGTAATACTTTGTGTTTAAATGTATACATAGTATATATTAAAACTTCTGCCAGAGTGAAATTCAATGGCTGTTCATCTCTGGAGCAACTGAACAAACATGTTCTGGTAATTCACTATATTTAAACATCCTTCCTGCATGAGTTGTAGATAATAATGATGGGACAATGGCACAGGAAATGAAAAAGCATGGTGATATCATCATGGATCAAATGTGATTACAAATTGTTTGAAAACCTGACCTGAATGTGTTTCCTCAGTGGAATGACCTTCATTACTCAGTTTGGTACAATTACCAAATTTTCACTAGATGAAATCTAATGCACTTAAACCACTCCATCTAGCTCATTTATTATGACCACTGTGTGCCAATGAAAGCTGGTGTCTAAAGGGCCAAAAAAGTACTAGCATAATAGTTTTTCAAAAAATGCCACCCTGTACAGTAAATGACAACAGACGTAGCAGTTGATTTACTAAAGCTGGAAATTGCAAAATTCGGTGCAGCTCCACAGAGAAACCAATCAGCTTCCAAGGTGTTTTTTTGTTAAAAATTAACTGAACAAGCTGAAGTTAGACGTTGATTGGCTACCATGCACAGTTGCACCAGATTTTGCACTCTCTGGTTTTAGCAAATCAACCCCATACTGTATGCCTATTGCAACTATGTTATACACTAACAGTGACATAATACATTTTCATTGTTTATACTTTGTATACATAATGTTGTATTAAAGTAATTTTTTATTTAAAGTGAGCTGCTAAAAGCAGCCCTTACATACTCTTTCTGTTGATTTTATAATTTTCTCCTCTGAGTTTCCATCTTATACTGCCCTCTGGTCACATTGCTAGACTACCAGGTATGTGGGTGTCTCCTGTGCTTATCTATGGAGTCCTACCAGAGTCTCCACTGCATGTGAACTATTTAGAACTATGGCTTTCCATGCAGCTGTTCCCAAGAGGAAACACGGCCAAAGCCACACTGACTCAGGAGTTGGCGTCAATCACTGCCTTGAAAAGGAGAAGTGTGGCTTTAGCTCTGTGCCCATCTTGCTCTGTCTGTGTGTATGGCACTGGGAACAGCTGCATGCAATATTGTAGTTCCAAATGGGAGTGTGCGAATAGTGGAGACTCCATTGCAACTCCATATGTACCAGCAGGCAAAGGGGGCACCTAGATATCTTTTATTACTTGACAATGACTTTTATATTAATTGAAGAGGTATCTAAAGTTCTTTTTAGAGTAGAGAAGGTTTAGAACCTTTATTGCTGCCTCTGCCCTTTCTCAGGGTTATGTACCCTCTCTGTCCTGGTGACCACTGTTGCAAGTATTGAAAGTGAGGAGAACTTGAAAAGTTTGAATTGTCACTGGAAAAGGACTAAAGAGAAAAAGCTTCCAAAGAGGACACTCTTTCTGGTGACAACTGTCTAGGAGGAGATTTCCTTCACTTTGCAGAGATTACTTCTCATTTCCTGTTGTATTCTGAATCAGGAAGTGCAGATAGCAAAAAATAAAAACTTTCATAGGGGTTTTGACCATCCCCATTCTATCTAGGACTATGAAAGAATGTACAGTTGCTTAATATAGGGTTTACTTTTTATATCTAACTTACTAAAGGAAAAAAATTATGTATTTTCTTTTCTAAGCTTAAGGCAATAGTCCAAAGTAATATTTATAATATATCATTATCTTATAGATGACATCTAACTGGCATTTTTTGTAGACTACAGGTTCTCTATATTTCTATTAGTCATAGAAGTTACCATATTTAAATCTCATCAAAACCAAGCAGTATATTCTCCTGACAATACCTCAAGATTCATTTAATATATTAAACTGGATGAAATTATAATTTGTACTGTGCATTGAAATCTCTGTCAAAATTATAATGAGGAATATTTGACAGGATCTACAAGCTTTGACATAAGATGATCCCATAATAAGGCTGCTTATTAGCTTCAGGTACAAAGGACAAATCCTCTGCTCTCCTGTAAGATCATAAAGGGATGGCTGGTAATGAGACAATCCTCAAATGCCTTTTGTTGCATTGCTCCTTATGTGGATATCAGCAATTAGCTGAAGCATCTGGGAGAAAGTCTCAAAACCAAAAGTCTGCCAGCCTCCTTCTGTGATTAGATGGCAAAACACTATGTGGACTTGATGCAAAAGTAGGGTTAGTGACTATCCAAGGTGAGATGGTTGTATGTTATAGATATAATGAGAATATAAAGAAAAGCAGCGGTAGTAACAAGGTACAGGACTGGCTAGTATGTTTTTAGGTAAGGAAAAATACCTTCTTCAAAACTGCTAACAAAATGATGGATACATCTACAAAAGTTTTAAAAAAAGTCTATAAATTGAATTTACAAGTACCAATTTTAGGGATGTATACCTTAAAGAATACCTATACTGAGAAATACATAATCTGTCATTACTGACTTGATTAGGACCTGACCTGAGTTGCCAGGTTATCTCTAGCTTTATAACACTAATCCGGGATAAGCAAGATCAACAAGAAAGTCAGAATGAAGTCAGATCTCTCGGGGCTTGTGTCCATGGGCAAATACAATGTGCTTTCACTTGAGAAAAATTTGACATCAGTGTGAGATGCTTCTGGGGTGATGCCGAGTTACAGGTATATTTCACCTGTAGTTGACTGCAGAAAAAGTGGTCCTTAATCCGTTCCAGTCTACACTGACCCTGGTATGTGTTTACAAATTGCCAATCCCAGTTCCAGGCCCAACCAATTGGGAGACCTGGTAACCCACCCAAAAAAAGTAGCCAGGAAAATTCTATGGAAATGGCTCTAGGCATATCAGATATGAATGGATACATACACAGTTAATGAAAAATGACTAAAAAATATTCCTTTAGAATTATGTGTTCCTTCTAAATTTGACAGAAAAAAAACAAACAGAAACAAAGCCAGTAAAATATAAAAATCTGCAAAGTGCCAAGTTTTAAAGAAAGAAGGTTATAATAATAATGTTGATCCAGTTTGGGGAATAGAGCTGTGAAGACAACAAAGAATGAGGCATGTTTAAATTTAATGAGCAGATTTCTTACATAAGATGTATTGAAAGTTTTGACTTACTGGAATAATACAGCTCAAATCCTTTACTGGTATTTTCTGCATCTGTTATGAATTCAAGCCACAGTGCACTGGATGTGCTGTTCAGACTACGCCCCAACATCTCTGACTGGCTAAATATTCCAAGAAGTCGGGCAGAATTATTGTGCCCATCATACACCTGGAGAAGAAAGAAAGAAGATCATACTGACTAGGCATGTTAGGAGTTTCTTTTTTAGACATTCTAATTTCTTATTTCTGTAATGCACTCTAATGCAATCATACCCACTGACTGACTTTTATATATATTTTGCAATGCTTTTTAAAGATTTCTGTAAACAGTGTTGCCTAATTATTAAACCATATTTTAATTATCTTTAAGATTTATCTATACGTACATTTTTCATTTAAGTTTCCATTTGCCTTTTATCAAACTCCTGATGTGCTTATGTAGCACTACCCCTTTAGGTGTCGCTAGGTTTTTGGGTCCCCCTATAGTTCTGCACAGACAGGCAGCACACGTTTTCTTCCACACTTGCACACTGGAGACAGTAAACAGTCCTTGAGCTTGTTTTTGTAGTTTTATTAAAGGGTATTGAACTTGGATGGGATTGAGGGGTGTATAGGATGCCCAAGGAACTGTAGAAATGTGAGGACAAACTTTGTAGCAACTACGTACAGATATGGACAAAAAGAATGAAAATATCTCCTTTGAAGAACTCTCCAGCCTTTCTGGTGTACCACCTCAGAGCCCAGATGAATTATCCCCTTAACCCAGCTGCCTGAGAGAATCCCTGGGCAAGCAGACCTAGAAACTGCCAAGGTCAAACAGTCCTGACTGAGGAGATAGTTGGGTTATCCACCTGACTGCTCTCTCCTCTTATGTGGCCCATGGGGTGTAATGTTACTTGCATTGTCCTTCCTGATAGCTTTATGGGCTGGTGGCTGCCTTCAGGCCTTCTGCTGGGCTGGCTCCTTCCCTGCTGCTCAGGCTGTCCTTCTTGGTGGACGGTGGTACAGTGGAGGCCCCCTTTTCAAGCACCTGCCTGTAGGTAGGCCCTCTGTCTGGGCCCTCTCCCAGGCTCTAGACTCCAGCCTCTTACTCCATCATCCACCTGACACTGACTGACCACTTCCTGCAGATCAGTATCAATCATATGTGAGGGCTGTCCTGACCCCATTCCATGCCTCCTGCCTGGGGATTGATCAAGATCCCTCACACATGCAGATCAGCCCCCCCTCACCCAAACCCACTACCTTTTAGAAACTTCTCAAGCTTCTAGAGTAGGGGAGGTGTCAGGGAACCGACCTGCAGTGCCTTCAGCCCTGACCTATAGTTACCTGGCTGACCAGTCCCAGGCTAACTCATCCCAGGCTGCTATCCGGCCTCTGACTAAAAACCTATTTAGCTTCCCCTGGCTAACTAGAGGGGCGCTACACTTACTTTTCCAAAAATACCAAATGAGCATGATAGACAGCTAGATCTTTTAGAAAGGGGGCTCTGCAATGCCAGCCTGCAAATTAATATCTTTACAGGTTTGATTAAAGTGGAACTGTAGACAGAAAATGAAGTCCCGATAGATCACTACATGCTGGCCCCTTTAGCAAGCATAGCTATGTAAAACATTGAAAATAAGTGCCTATATTGTTTAAAATCCAGTAAGCCACTGTCTCACCCTGCTCTGCACAGCCTCAGTTGTCCTGTTTTCTTGTCACTGTGCCAGTAATCAGTGAATCACTAGAGGCCGATCTAATGACAGCCTCAAGATTTATTGCTGCTGAGCAGGGAGGAAACAACAGTCATGAAAAAGACTGTGCCAAGGGAACACAGATTACGGAGTGAGAAAAGAGAAGCAGAAGAGGTAACAGGACAAACTCAGCTGCCAGGGAGACAAAAAACAAAATAAAATTACAAAGATAGTGTCTTATCTTTTGTCCCTGATATTTTCTCCTCTTGCCCAGGGCAGCAACAGCATTGTAAAGCTTCTGTCAGCCTTCCTCTCTAGCTGAGCCAAGACATACATTCAAGTCTGTAAATGCACACTATATTTTAACAGAAAATTACATATAGGTTTTGAGACTTAGGAGAGGGGGAGAGTTTTCAATAAGGAAGTGACTGCTTTGGGTATTAACAAAATGGTGGCCTTCAGAAAAAACAAAAAGGCAATGCTGGAGGCAATTTATAGCACACATTAATTTTGGTAGCATGATTATTTATGTGGAATGTATGTTCTTTTGTCAAAGACCCGTAATTGTTATCAAACTGGTTTGGATAAAGTTCCACTTTAATTCGGAAGGCATTGATGGAAAATGGGCTGAACATGCCTGTCCAGACACAAACACCAGCTCCTAATGGGGTCTCTATGGAATTCTTAATGTGTTCTGGGCCAGCACAGGGTTTCTTCACTTATATACTGTTTGTGTCTAGTACAGATCCCTAGAAATAAGTCCAGGAAGTTTACAAAAAAATAGACCAAAATTAAACATTGCCTGTAGATTGAAGGAGCAGTCCTCTTCAAGATTTACTGCAACGGAGAATAAGTATATTATACCTGTGGAGAAACTACTTTATCTTATGGACTCATACCTTTGCTCTTTTGTTAATTAACCCAAGATAATGACAAGGGAGCCTCTAAGGACATAGACTAACCAGTAAACCTCGAGGTTACACAGTGAAATCTAGCTATCTAGGATGGGTAGCATTGGCTGGAATTCCATATGACCCTCTTGCTTTACCGATTAATCTCTATCACTAGCCCTACCTATATACATTTATTATATTATTATTTTATATTATTTGTGCTAAATATAATTCAGTAGAATTTTATGCAATTTACAGTTTGTAACACTTTTATATGCATATTGCAGAAATCACAGTGCATAAATAAGAAAATTACAGAAGCATTTCAAACTTAATTAAAATGAATTTGGTTTGAACAAGCCAAAAAAGCACAGATCAATACATAGCCCAACCAAAAAAGAGGAAAGGTTTGGTGATGGATTACTTTGACCTTCCCATTACCCTGAAACCAATGTTGTGCAATGTAATTTCCATTTACATTGCACTATAAATGTCTTTGACATTAGGTAATAAAGTGAAAGGTTCAAAGTTTTCTATTAAAAGATCTAAAATGTATATCTGCATAAATTCTGGTGGTTCTAAGCATCTCTCTTGAATGCCTGTTTTTTTTTTCGATCTAAAAGAGAATATTGCATTGAAATACTGCACTTTATGTATCAAACTATGTCTGTCTTGAATAAAATAAAAGTTACCTTTAGTTGATCTCCAGGTGCAAGGTCAAAGGTCCGGGCCTTCAGTTGAACACCTTTGCCAGGCTGGCTTTGTATGGAGTAGATGCATTCATGGTGGTTGCTGTAGTTAGCTGGGTAATTTGGTGACAACAAAACACCTTGTGTCCCAGTGACAGAGGCTCCGCACTCAGCTGAAAGATAAGATGGGGGAAAGGAGTTAAGATCTACAAAAAGACTCTTGACTCTGTTAATAAAGGGAGGGGAACCTTGATCTATAGCTAGCACCTATCCAAATTATACAATAGTACAATAGTAAAAACTCTAAACTTTTTTATTCCCTGTCCATGAGTTCACACTCCTACTATTAGTTCCACTGTCCTACACTAAATCCCTGTTGTTATAACCATCACACAATCGTGTCCTGGCCCAAAGAATGTCATAAATCCTTAACACTTTCTTTAGCAATGTTATACAACCCAACACGTAAGGATTCAAACCAAGATGAATGAGACTTTAAATATACTTCACATTGTTCTAAAAAAAGCAGGGGGTGTAAAAATCAATGACACTGCACTGTGAACTTGATACAATCTAACACCTTTCTCTACTTTGCCACACTAGATTGACTTGAGTCTTTCTATGTGAACTGAAAATGTTAAGCTGTGCTGTGAAAACCTTTGCACATTTTAGAAAGTGTGAATTTCCTATTATCTTCTATGAAACATTCAGCTCTATGTCTTCTGATGTAAGAAAAATCCAGCATGATTGTAAAACATTATGGAGCAGGGTGCTGAGAAAATATTGTTTCAACAAAAATTAGCAGTTTAGCTGAACAATAAAATTGCATTTAATTATCTTTCGAAGAAAGATAATTAGCCAAGACTGACAAAGGAAATAAAAATAGGTTAACATTAGCTCTGGATGTTCAAGAGGCAGTATAACAATGTAGATGTAGTAAGCTCCCAGTAGATACAAAAAAAGCTAATTTAGGAATTATCTCTTAGACTAATGTTTTAAACACAAAAAACTGTATTCTAAAACACAAATATCACTAGTAATTTTCAAACCATTTCTTCTTTTGTTGCATATTTTCCTTTAGGTATATGTAAGCCCCAATAATTAACTTTTTTTTTTTGCACCCTTAGGGCCTGTTAAATATATAATTGGTAGAGTTGGTCATAACTGTTCTATAAGTACAAAAGATAGCTGTTGAATCTTTTAGAAGTTCATTACTGTCCTGTTTTCTGACTACTCTGAAGCATTGTCTCAAACGCCTTTATCAGCCCTTCCTATTTCATCTCTGTACACTACAAAACACCTGCATGTTCAGAGATGCAGCCACCACATGTAAGGACTGATAAGCTGCAGTAAATTACATTTTTGTTCTTGGGTTTAGATATACTTTAAAATTCTCCATCTTTCTAAAACCTGATTTTGTCCTACTCTTCTCCACCTATTTTACATTTACAATCTTTACAAATTATACATCACTTTTTAGGGACCACTTGGTGGGAGACTGTTTTGGACCATACCACATTGTCAAACTACAAATTTTAACCACCACTGAACCATTTTTGCATTTACCTCCTAGAGTAGAGTAAACTTGTTATTCTATGCAGACTATGTCTTTGATGAATATGTATTGGACCTAAATTTTGAAGTGAGGTGATATAAAACCAAATTTTATATTGTGAAAAAATGTTAGACTGTCAGAATTCCCAGCATCTTTTTATGATGTCTTTATTTTGTGAAACTATGGTACTCCTGAGTAACTCAAAAAGTGTTCTACTAACTGTATATGTAGATTATTACTGCCGTACTTTAAGAGCTCATGTGTTAACAGTCATATTAAATTAATCTACATATGGGACAACAGTTCCAAATTAGTGGTAACAAAGCCAACTTCACAGGCATGAAATATTCACCCCCAAAACAACAAAAGCACCATACTTTTGCCAAAACCTTGTTTAATATGTATTAGTTGAATAATTGTATTTCTTAAAGTGGGAGTAAACTCCCTTTGCTGCTTTGAACCTACAGATAAGCCTATAAAAAGGCTTACCTGTAGGTACAATACGTATCTCCTAAATGTGCACCATTTAGGAGATACTTCCATGCGTAGCAGACTGTGAAATCACCAGTACATGTGCACTGAACTCTTAATGGATGGCATGCTGTCCATTGAGAGAGCTGTGCTGCAGCCATGGCTCCCGCACGCATGCATGTGTGATGTCATAGTGGCTCGGCCATTCAAGCAGCCCAGAAGGAAGACTGGGTGAAGATGGATTCCCTGTCAGCAGAGACAGATTGCCGCTGGAGGGACCTGTCTTTTTGGTAAGTCTGTCATAATGTGCAGGTATGCAGTGCAAAGATGTAAAGATGTGGGTAACAATAAGGTTAATAAGTATGAATGTCAAACTGTATGTATATTAAATTATAATTTAAACATTAATACATTATTTTCTAATGCTGATGCTGTTTCCACTGCTGAAACATTAACATATTTTGCAATGAAGAGGACAGTTTATTTTCAAAGTTTTGTTTTTTTTTTCTTTTACAAAACAGCAGAGACAGATTTTGACACAAAAAAAGTCATATTTCCAGCTTATACAATAAAATAATGTATAATTCAAAAGGTACAAAGATATTAGCATTTCAAGAAAATCCCATACCTGCACACAATCTAGGGACCGGGTAGATTCTCTAACTAATCTGATAGGGATTTCAAAAGCAGCTGCATATCATTCAGGCAAACCACAAAACTTTCCTATTTACAAAATTCATGCCAGCATAGCTATACCATCACATAGGGTTTCATTGACTCCCTTAAGATTTTCTTGTGAATATGGAGTGCGCTTGATGGAGTCTCAGGGCATGAACATGATTAAGTCATGAGATGTGGTGTCTTTTGGCAAATGAAAATCTTTCACCAGGCTGGATTTGTACACTGGTGTGACTTCTACAAGTGTGTGGCAAAAAGGGTTTTGTGGAAAAGCTGGCTGGCAATAGTAACATCACCCTGGTTTGGTTGATTCCAAATTTTTACAGTACTGCATTAAAGGTCCTCCTCAAGAGTTTCTGATGAGAGCTGAGCAATGGTATCTTTCAGAAGTTAGCTTTGTAGGCTCACACATTCCTAAAACTTAGTTTCTGGAAGAAAAAAGAAGACATTAGAACTACTAAATTTTACACACAGATACAGCATATGTAATCATCAGAGCTATATCGGTTACTCTTAGAATCACTCCCAATTAACTCCCTGTTAACTTGCCAGAGTGTTAAATTGTATGAATAGCTGAACCAGGGGCAGACTGACAACTCATGGGGCCCCCAGGCAATAGGGGATCATGGGACCCCTGTGTCCTTGCCCAAACTCAAAAAAGCCTACGAAAAAGTTACCAGGGGCATCTCATGGGGCCCCCTACTGACCGCGGGCCCTCGGGCGGTGCCTGAGTTTCCAAATGGTCAGTCCGCCCCTGAGCTGAACCCTTTTGGGGTTTTGGGATAACCTGAGCTTATTTTTTGTTGTTTGTGTCAGTTGGGAGGAATTCCCTTCACTTTCAGTGCCTGGGATACTACAGTAAGTGAGAGGAAATCCTCCAGTTGTTATAAGAACAGGTGTTCCCAACTGAAGATCAACATTCACCTCTTGTTATGGTGAAAAAAATCTGAAATTTTGTATTTACAATTTCTTCCTGTCTTGATGACTATGCTCACTGGGCCATAAAGAGACAATAAATTTACTAAGCTAGGACATAAACAACAACAAAACTTGATGGGGTATATAACCCCCATCACCTTTCTTCAACCTACTCTATCCAAACTAAAACCTTTGGTCAACAACACTACAACACTATGCCAGAGGAACACAATCGACAGATATATATATATAAAATTTATTTTTATCTTTTTTTATTTTTAAGGCTCCATAAACACTGCCTTTAAAAACATCAGTGCTCTTGGCAGAAAAAGTGCTAGTGTTGAGTATTTTTTTGTACTAGCATTTAAGAGCATTTATCAAGGTTAAGCGTTAATTTCTGCCGTAAGAATCCTTTCAAAAAAGCAAAAAACAGAAGTTTTGTTTCTTCTGCTTCTAAACACTGAGCTTAAAAATGACTCTACACTACTTAATGTGTATGGACACATTGGACAGCATTAGTTGCTTCTACAGGCAAACGATAACTCCTCTAGGATCAGCATTTTTTTTTTTGCCAGTGTGAATGGAGCCTAAATGTAGATATATAAAGCAAAATATATACACTATAACAAAAAATACCTCTATTTGAACAGTGGAAGCTTAAAGTGGGATACACCAGCCAAACCACAATTTAATAAAAAAAAACCAAATTATTAGTTCCACAAGCTTCTTCAACGTTTTAAATATCATCCTCTTTAGAGGGTTGGGTTTGGTGTTTACTGGCAATTGCTACTGAAAAAAAAATGATTCTTAAAAACTTAAATGCAAGCTAAACAAAATAGAAAATAAGGAAACACAAACATATAGAAAGGAGATTTATAATATTGGAAACTTACCTGTACTACTTTATCTCTGCTAGCAATTTTTTTACTCTCTCCTTAATTTTCTTCATATATTTTCTTGCAATGTTTCATTGCTTGCCTGTAGTTGGTATTTTTGTATAAAGATATTCCCACTTGGAACACTGGGCATGAACAATTCACCATCAAATGTTGATGTATGTGTCACAAGATCCAGATGTTGCAACACTAGCACTGGCAAGCTTGAAAAAGATGCTTGTTTATTTCACGATGTGGTAGTTGGTGGATTTGCTTGTGGCTCGGAAGACAAATCTGGTGTCTGTTTTGCAATCTGTGGTTGAAATACTGTAGCTCCAAATGTCATTCTTGTAGGAGTCAAATGAACAGCTCTGTTGCTCGTACTGGTTGGAGAGTGGCCTCTGGTTTTGCTGCTCATGCTAGCATGTCTGCTATTAGTGCACTATAGTCATGTCTGTAGATTGAAGCATACTTGGTACAGAGTTTCATCTGTAGCGTATAATGCTGATTCTGCCCATAGGTCACAGTTCATCTTTCCCTACGGCCTTCCAGACTGCTACTGTAAATGCTGTTTCTGGCTTGACCTTTTGTCTGCTGTCCTTTTCATGGACAGTGTGCTTGAACCTGAATCCACTTGCTGCCAATAAATTTGCATCTACCTGTAGGATGTTTATGTGGGTGGCATGCTCCTTCTGCATCTCATGGAGCACTGATTTAAAACAATGTATTTCCTTGAAAAAGTTGTCTGTATGCAATATTTCAGCCCAGTGCATGCAATATGATTAGGTGTCTTTACTTTCAAAACACTGTACTGTAATGCATGAAATCATAAATACAATATATTTTCATATCTTGTAACTGGGCATTAGCAGAGGTAAAAATGTATTGGGGTGATCCTGATGTGCATAATAGCAAGGTAAACTTGTTGTATGTTTTTATTTCTATTTGATACCTTTAGAGATGTCTTCAGGCCTGTCACATGATTGTTGGCAAGTGTAGTTTTCACTGCATTCAGTAGGTGGCATTGTGTCGTTGTATGTATGGAGTGGAGTCTCAGAGGAATAATGTTACCTCAGAGCCTCCATAGGTGTAATAGCGAGAGCAGCTGTTCGATTTGATACTGAAATCACTAGTGACCTTCTGGGGCCATCTTGGATGGTGCAGCCCTTATAAATAAGAGACCCTGTGGGGATTTGGTACGTATTTTCCAAGTGAATAGAGTAGGGACAGGAACACACTTATTAGGGACAGAGTTTTAGCAACAGGAAAAGGATCCAGTATAAGGAGGGCAAGCATACGTAAACTGCTGTACACTCCTCAAGCACTGGTTGCCTGAGCTGCTGCCACCACTTTCACTAAAGTCTCCTTGAAACTCTAGTTGAGTCTTCCGCCCAGTCAAACAGCCACCCTACCTGCAGATGCCAATTCCGGTTGAGTAGGCCTTGCTGATAGTGTGCCGTACAGTGTGTGTACCTCTGCACTCTGCATATACAGTATATACGGTATATATATATATATATATATATATATATATATATACACACTGCTGAAAAAAAATTAAAGGAACACTTTTTAATCAGAGTATAGCATCAATTAAACTCCTGGGTTAATGATCTGGTCAGTAAAGTAGCAGAGGGGGTTGTTAATCAGTTTCAGCTGCTTTGGTGTTAATTAAATTAACAACAGGTGCACTAGATGGGCAACAATGAGATTACCCCCTAAAACAGAAATGGTTTTACAGGTGGAGGCCACTGACATTTTTTTCCTACTCATTTTTTCTGACTGTTTTTCAATAGTTTTGCATTTGACTAGGGTCAGTGTTGCTACTGGTAGTATGAGGCGATACCTGGACCCTACAGAGGTTGCACAGGCAGTCCAACTCTTCCAGGATGGCACATCAATACCTGCCATTGCCAGAAGGTTTTCTGTGTCTCCCAGCACAGTCTCAAGAGCATGGAGGAGATTCCAAGAAACAGGTAGTTACTCTAGGAGAGCTGGACAGGGCCGAAGAAGGTCCTTAACCCATCAGCAGGACCGGTATCTGCTTTTTTGTGCAAGGAGGTACAGGATGAGCATTGCCAGAACCCTACAAAATGACCTCCAGCAGGCCACTGGTGTGAATGGCTCTGAAAAAACAATCAGAAACAGTCTTCATGAGGTTGGCCTGAGGGCCTGACATCCTCTAGTGGGCCCTGTGTTCATTGCCCAGCACCATAGAGATCAACTGGCATTTGCCATTGAACACCAGAATTGGAAGGTCCGCCACTGGTGCTCTGTGCTTTTCACAGATGAGAGCAGGTTCAGAGTCTGGAGAGGCCATGGAGAACTTTATGCTACCTGTAACATCGTTCAGCATGACCGTTTTGGTGGTGGGTCGGTGATGGTCTGGGGAGTAATATCCATGGAGGGACACACAGACCTCTACAGGCTAGACAATAGCACCCTGACTGCCATTTGGTATAGGGATGAAATTCTTGGACCCATTGTCAGACCTTACGCTGGTGCAGTGAGTCCTGGGTTCCTCCTGGTGCACGACAGTGCCCGGCCTCATGTGGCAAGAGTATGCAGGCAGTTCCTGCAGGATGAAGGAATTGATACCACTGACTGGCCCCCACACTCGCCTGACCTAAATACAATAAAACACCTCTGGGATATCATGTTTCGGTCCATCTGAAGCCACCAGGTTGCACCTCAGACTGTCTCAGTGATGCCCTGGTCCAGATCTGGGAGGAAATACCCCAGGACATCATCCAACGTCTCATTAGGAACATGCCCCGACATTATCAGGCATGCATACAAGCACATGGGGGCCATACAAACTACTGAGTACCATTTTGACTTGCTGCAATGAAATTTTAGCAAAATGGATTAGCCTGCTGCATTTTTTTTTCACTTTGATTTTTGAGGTGTCTTTGAATTCAGTTCTCTGAAGGTTAATAATTTTCATTTTCATCATACGATGGGGCATCCTTACATTCCTAACACATTACCAAGTCCATATCAGTATAGATATCCAGCACAATATTTTTCCCCATTGAGATCTGCTGTGTTTTGAAAGTGTTGCTTGAATTTTTTTGAACAGTGCATATATATATATATATATATATATATATATATATATTATATATATACTGTATGTATATATATATATATATACACACAGTATATATATATATATATATATATATATATATATATTGATGCTGTGTGACCTGCTGGGATTGCCAGTAAGACCCCTACTAGCACACTACTTGGCAATATTAATGCCTGTAGGTACATATTGTTGGGGACTGTTCTATGGCAGAACAATGCATTAACTCCACCTGTGACTACAAGTGTTACTGCCTCTGTTACTACAATTGTTTCTGCATCTGTTACTGCAAGTGTTTCTGCATCTGTTACTGCAAATGTTAATTCATCTGTTACTGCAAGTACTACTGTGCCTGTTACCACTAGTGCTAATGCTAACTGTGTTGCTGCAAGTACTTTTCTAACTCTTCTGCCCTAACATTTTCTCAAATACAAGACCTTTTATCCCTCCTTGACCCCATGTGTGCCGTTAGCTCAGCATTGTGTACCTTAGCTCTTGGCCCGCCCATATGATGCAAACATTCCTCTACCTCTTTGGTTCTTTCCTAAGGGAGGGCTGTTCTCAATGATGCAGAAAGTGGCACTGACATGATGATGTTTTGGGTTTTTAACACCATATATACATGTCCTCAGTCTTAAGGGTTTTGCTCTGGACATCTTGCGATTGAATTTAAATACTGAGGAGAGCAGAACTGTATTATTGTGTTATTAAGGGAAGGTGAGTATTGCAGCCAGAGCTGGGGCTTTCTAATAAGAGGGTACTGTATGACTGTTTAAAGCATCACTCTTAATTTGCCTGCTTTTAGCTTAAAGATCAGGTTTAAAAATGCTTTATTATTTCACATTTTTGTGCTAAGACTAATTTTGCTAAAGTACACTTACATCAAGAGTGAAGCCTTAAGGTGAATACAATGTACATGGCCCACTTGCAAAATGCTTATGTCTCTCATCCAGGTGATGTTATGCAGTAATTATGCAGTTTATTTTGCAATGGGTATTCCCTGTCTCTTATTCTCTATACTTTGTATCTTTGGATGCTCTTTAGGGGCTCCCTATTTTTGCTCTTGGCTCCATGCTCTTGGCTCACTTGTTCCCACATTTATGCTCCTAGTTGCCATGGAATTTTATCTGCTGTTCTCCAGCCATCCAAATCTCCAGACCATCAACACCCTACCTTGTACCTGCATAGGCTCCCCAACCTTCAGAAAGCCAGATGCCAGATGCCTAATTTCTTTCTATAATACCTTTATATAGTTTTAAATCACAAAAGCAATGGGCTTACAAGGGAAACCAAGAATAGGGAATTAAAATGACATTCTGTCACTAAAACAATTGCAGTAGATAACAATGGGAATATGTTAGATCAGTTTACTTGTTGTCTGATGTGAAGATCACACTGAAAAACTTCCTACAATCACAGCTAAGATATTTTAGATAAGATATACTAGTATTACCTAAACAGACCAGTGTTGAAGTTTATTGATGTTGTTTATTGATCTTAGATACAGCCTAAAACAGTCACCTATAGGTCCTGCACATCTAATATTGTTTACTGTACTCACTGTACATATATTTTCCATAAGATTATTATCTGCAAAATTCTGCACCTCCACCCTCTATTTCCCTGCATTCTATTTTCCTACAAAGCTAAATAAATATTTAAAGCAAAAAAATAAATATACCTAAAAATGTACAGCTATAGTATAAGCAGTAAATATAAACTGTCTACTACATATTCCTAAGGTAATACAAAAGGGAAACAAACAAAATTAAAGCACAGGACCACCTACCAACACACCTTGGGAGAGGCGAACTCCACACACGCCGTCTACCTCCCAGACAGGTGATGCGAGATGCTCCTTCCAAACGGTATCCAGGGAAACAGGAAAACAGCAGAGAATCACCAACCCCAAACTGAAGACCCTTTCTGATGCTGTAAGCTGGGACCTCAGGTTCATCACAAGGCTCCAGATCATATTCTACAACAGCAGCAAAATAAAAAATTCATAATTACACAAATGTCTCTTTTTATTATGTTAGACACTATTTTAGGTACAACTGTAGACTAGACAACTGTATTTGATGCTATTTTACATACTGTGCACATTTCCTTTGGTCCTTTCATTGTTTTATTTACTTCAAACAGGCTATCTCTGGAAAGAGATGCAAGTCCCACCTCTTTTCTGTTGTTTGATTGGCTATCTACAGTGACCGTGAAGGAGATCAGAAATATTATGTTTGATTTCTTTTGTTTTGTTGAAATCAACAAGTGTGTCAAGGGGTGGGAGATGAGGCTGATCTCAGCAGGAGGCACAGACAGCATGGTGTCCTGCGGCAGGGAAAAGCCAAACGTGTCAGCACCGGGGGCTTGAGGCTTGGTCAAATTGAAAGGACAATATAATGTCCCTATGCTGGGAGAAAATTCTCAGAATGTGCAGAGCTTGAGTCAGGATGGCCAAAGCAGCTCATGGTTGCAGGCCTCGCTAGGAGATGAATTGAACTGTGCTTTGCTTTTTGCACAGCTGGGACTTGTAGTTCTACATTGTCTGTTTGTCTTTCCGAACACTGGGACTTTGTTCTACCTTCTGCTCTTCTGTTAACTGTTGCCTGTGTGGTCTTGAAGCTACGGCCAGGACACACAGCCTTCCGGAGACCCATGAGGAGTTGGTGAAGGACCCCTGCCCAATGGACTTCCTTCTCCATGCCTATTTGCCTAGACTTCCTCTGCTGAGGCCACTGCTGGCTGGTGAGTCCCTGAATTGCTACCCTGTGCCAAGGATTTTGTGCTGTGTGCTGGACTAAACCCTATTCTACCCGGAACCTTTGCCCTGTACGGTGGACTTAACCTTATTCTGCCCCGAACCCTTTGCCCTGTGTGCTGGACTTAACCCTATTCTACCATTAATGTTTGCCCTGTGTGCTGGACTTAACACTATTCTGCCCGAAACCCTTTGCCCTGCATGCTGGACTTAACCCTATTCTGCCAGGAACTTTTTTCCCTGTGTGCTGGACTTCACCTTATTCTTCCCAGAACCCTTTTCCCTGTGTGCTGGACTTAACCTTATTCTACCCATAATGTTTGCTCTGTGTGCTGGACCCAACCCTATTCTGTCCGGAACCCTTTGCCCTGTGTGCTGGACTTAACCCTATTCTGCCCGGAACCTTTTGCCCTGAGTGCTGGAATTCACCCTGCACTGCCCAGACCCTTTTGCCCTGTGTGCTGGACTTCACCCTGCTCTGCCCAGAACCCTTTGCCCTGTATGCTGGACTTAACCCTGCTCTGCCTGAAACCTTTGCCCAAGGGCTTAAACCCCTGCGCCCTGCCTGTGCTAAGAACTTACTGCCCTGCTGTGCCCTTGCTGATCTGCCCTGTTTGCCCTGTTGACTACCTGCCCTCTGCTACCTCATATTACCACCCTAAGGGTCATCCTTCATTGCTGTGTCTTGTGTTGTCTGTGGGCTAGTGTTTCTATTGTCTGGACCCCGAGTTTCCCCATGAAACACCCACATGTTAAGTTTCATGTAATCTGCCACCCTATGCTCTCTCACTGCACTCCTAGGTTATCACAGTGACCAAGAAACTATAGGTGCAGAGTTGTGTTAATTAGTAACACCTCAAATAAAGAACACACATTATTTCACTTAAGAATTTCTGAAAAGAACTGGAATTCATGAACCTTTAAAGTATATATAAACTCAAGAGAAAGTTTGCTTTTTATTTTAAAGTACATCTTCTGCAAGCACAGAAAAATACTTGCTGATCCTGCCACACATATTGCATCCTTGTAACTTCCTGTGTACTGAACAGAAAACTCAGACAATGTTAGACCATGCTTTTTCAGTTCCGTCTGTAAACTACAGAACAAGTACTCCCTCATCCCATATGTTATGAAGATGAGGAGAGGAAACTAAAAATGAGAAAATGCAGCCAACACATTTAAAGTTGTTCTAAAGTTAAAGTGTTTTTTTTTTACCTTTATGCACTCCCTGCATTAAGGTATAAAGTGTTTTACCATTTGTTCTTGATCCAGCGCTGTGCCCATCTGTAGCAGCTCTCTCCTCTTTCCTTGCTCTCACAGGGGATTCAGGCAGCGGGATTCAATCCTACGATCCCGCATGGAAGGAACAGGAGAAGTGACTAAGCCTTTCTATGTGTGTCTATGGATGCACAGAGCCCGACTTGGGAGCACGCACGCACGCAAGTGTTCCCCCATAGTACTCAGCTTACTATGGGGGCATGCTCAGGAGAGTAGGAGCGGACAGTGCCAGTGGGAGACCCCAAAAGAACAGTAAGAGACTACTCTGTGCAATACCATTACACAGAGCAAGTAATATATAACATGTTTATTATTTTAATTTAAAAAAAGGCTTTTAAGCCACTTTAAGGACTGGTAGGCTGCAGTATATTATATTGTTTTTCTTGGGTTTAGATCACTTTAATGGACCCCTGTTACAGGTTTAAAACAGATGTGACTGTGCATTGCCAAATGAAAGAGGTCTTCAAGGGACTTCTTGCAACTGTCTCAAGGGGCAATTCATCTAGAAAAACAAAAACTGTGCAATAGGGTAGAGAAACATTAAGCAAGGGTCAGTATTAGCAATCAGCATAACTAATGCACATCACAGTTATTTCAGGAAAGTTTGTTCTAATTTCAATGGTCTATTTAACTACATGTAGAAGGTAATGTATATTGTTTGCGTGTTAGGTTTTTACATGCATTTTCCAGCTGAGTAGATTGTAATCTATTTAGCATACAGAATGTACAATTGTCCATTGCTATGAAGCAGTGATCACTGTCAGCTCTATACAATAAATTATACATAGCAACTGACAGGGCCACATGATTTGAGAAGTGGATACATCGTCTACAGAGCAGCAGTGTTACACATACAGCCTCTGGCAGAACATTTGTACCCGTCACTAAGAAATTAAGTATGAACATCAAGGAAGGATGAGACCGGAAGAGCCGACTGGAGGTCTTGCCTTCTAACTCACTGAGCTCATTAAATCAGGATGGCATGGTCTGCCGTGGATAACCCCTTCAGTGCCAGACAAATCTAATTGTGGTGGCTATTATGTCACTCATCATAGCCTTAAAGAAGATGGCAGGTGGGATCTCAACAATACACTGTTCTATTTCCAGCTTTGCTCTGAAATAATCCCCAAGTACTGCACAACAATGAAAGCTCTGACATGCAAAGCACTTTGACAGACAGTTTTCCCAAGAAATATATTGCCAGCCTTAATGTCATTCATCTACCACTCACCCTTGTACTTTACCTCCATTACTGATTCCATAAACTTTTGAGTCCACAGAGTATCATTGGTTATTAAAGTTGAATTTCAGGCACAAACTTTCATTAATATATATTCTTCAATAGCCAAAGAGATATAAATCCACTTTGTGTGCACCAAACTCAGTTATTACCACATCAAAATAACAGTGACAACATCACGGTGCTGTACAAGGCTTGCACAGAGAGTAGAGCTGAGGGAAGGACTTAGCGGGCTCCACCCACTTCAGGCTGCCTGCAGAAAACTACAGGAAGGGGCGTGTACAAGACCAGTCACCTTGCACAGAGAGACAGCAACCTTGACTGGTCTTTATTACAAGAAGTTCAAGCACACCCTGGATTACTAAACATGTCTTGAAGAAAAACACAAAGCACAGGATTCAAATAAAAATACACATGGCTCTTACATTTTGACAATATTTACTTTTCCTGGAGTAAAGCCCTGTTCACAGCACATGTTCCAAAATATCCCCAACTAATGTACAAAAATGAAAATTCTGACATGCAAAGTACTTTGACAAACAATTTTCCAAAGAAATACAATATCAACCTTAATGTCATATACAAGTTTCCACTCATGATTTTCTGAACACAATTTACATGCGTTTCTGTGTGTCTCACTTGAATGGGATGCCCTATGTGCTTTTGTCATGCAAAAGAAGCTCATGCACCTTTTTGGGTGGCTCACTTTGTGCAATTTTGTCACATGCATTTTACCATGATTCTCACACATTTTTGATAATCATAGCAAAACCGCATTGCATTTGGGGTACCATTAAGAATAAACGGCACCCAAATGAGCTTCATTTTTTGGCGATTTCCATGCGATTTGGAATCCCAGGCAGAATTACACTAATTTTTCCCGCAGTTCCAAATTGCTAGGTGTGAATGAGGCCTAAATACAAAAAAAGTCAAACAAAAAGTCTTCCATGATGCATCATATATTTTTTTATCAACTCTTTTTCACAAAAAAAACTACTGAGCAGTGGTTATAAATTCTGAATTCTAGGCAGGTATGAAAAACAACATTTCTGAGAGTTTAGTATTTATAAAAAATAAACGTAGCACCCTCCTAGATGGGTGCTAGGATTAGTTAGATTTAATGCTGGCTCACTGTGTTCGGTGGAGCTGTAATTTTGTTTTCTAGGTAAATTTTGCTAGTCTCACTGTAACCAGTGTGGCTGTAATTGAGGTGTTAGGTAAATTTATTTCTGCTCACTGTAATCAATACAACTGCATGTGATTAGTTAGGTTTGCTCAGTGGTTCAGCTGCTGTTAGTATGCCTCTTTCTAGAGGGCAGCAGAATCCTCTGGAACAATGTAAATAGCAGTATGAATATTTAAACAGCCCTGGCCAATCCCAGGGAGGGTGGCCTTGAAGGATGCTGAGATTCTGTGTAAGTACTCTGAGGCACAGAGCTTCTGGGTCTTTGCCTGCAGAGGGGAAGTCTAGCCTGGAGGGCTTGCTGACCCCTGGGCAGCACTGCCATGCTCTTGCTGTTTGTTAGAACTCAGGTGAGCGTCTGAGGGCCTGAATGCTGAATTTGGGTAATGACAGTTACCAAATAAAGCCAGGGTCATATTTGGTCAATAATGTCACCACCATTTCCGCCTCTTCCCGTATATGGCTGACGACAGCTCAGGGAGTTGTCATCAGAGCTGTGTGGATTAGGCAACCCCCCATGTTGATGTGGCCTGATATAGTTTAGAAGGAGGGGGCACACGCTTACACTGTATATCCCCTACCTGGCAAGCCAGGCTGCATGCTTCGGTTAAGGGTCTGGTATGGGTTTAGGGGGACTTTGTGCATTTTTTTTTATTATTTGTATGAGGTAACCCCCTAAAATCCATACCATACTCAAAGGGCATTTTTTTAATTCATGCTGTAGGATGTACTACAGCAATAGTGATACAGTTCAGATTGACATTCATTGCTACTTTCTTAACCCCTTGATGCCGACGTCACACAAATATGTAGCCTCACAGAACTGGGCTTTTTTCCGTGGGGCTGCATATTTGCATACCTGTCTTTGTGCTGGGAGAGCGCCGCTCAGCGCTCAGCGCGCTCCCAGCACAAAGACCGCGGTGTCACTGAGACTCCCAATTTTGGGTCACATGATCGCTGTGATAGCCTCTCATTGGCTATCACAGTGATCAGTCACTGTACTGCCCAACCCCCTTGTTTTTTTCTCTCTCTATGAATTGAGAAGAGAGATACATTGTATCTCTCTAACTCCTGGCATAGAGAGAAAAAAAAATGTTTGTAAAAAAAAAAAGATAAATAAATAAATATAAAAAAAAACCCGAAAAAATACCTAGATCAAGGTTTGATCTAGTTCAGTATAAGGGTTAGTGTTTAAGTCAAGGTCAGGGTCAAAGGTCAGGATTTAAAAAATGGTGTTAGTGTCAATGTCAGTGTCATTGTGTTTTAGGTAAAAAAAAAAGACAAAAACAAAATGCACACTATTGCTTCTGGGCTGTACTACGGGTACAAACAACAAATAACATACACATATATAGTATTGCTGCAATCGTCAAGAGCTGTAGAATTTATTATGGGTTGTTGTTTGGTGGTAGGCTATGGTAATACAAACAGCTAAATTAAAAAAAAATGTTTTTTTTACTATTTTGGGCCAGTTTTCCTTTGATAATAAACAAATATCAGGAGATATCCACTACTATTTACCACCTAATGAAAGCCCAATTTGTCCTGAAAAAACAAGTTATAATCCACCTAGCTGTACAAAGTAGTTGTGATGATATGAACGGTTTTACTAACACGTGTCAACTTTGCAAAATTGTGCTTAGGCATTTAGATTTGTTTTACCCATAGGTGTGAAGGGGTTAAACAAAAAAAAAAGAAAACCAAAAAAAAGAAAAAAAATACCACACACAGATCCAACCAAAGGTTACCCCCCCCCCCATTTTTTTTCCTTTGTAAATGTCAGTGCTGGTGCACTCCAGTCATGTTGTTTAAAGGAAGTGGGCATTTTATTGTTTTACTTTACGTGTTTCAAAAATCACTACTCCTATTTTTCTTTTTGCATTAATACATGTTCCCCGGGGCAATGTTCCACCTATGCTATTATTTTGATACCCTCTTGCTCATTAGCCAAAAAAATGGGCATTTTTAATTCAGCAGTTTTGGTTCTGGTTGATTTTAGTGGGGTTTGGGTTCAGCATCCGAACCTCTTTAATATCACAAAACCTTGCCCAAACTAAACCCAGGGTAGTTGGGCTCATCTCTAGCTGGAACGAGTAACAAGTCTTCTGGAAGGTAAGAAAGTTGTCATACGTGAATTTGAACTGTTTCGTTTTTTTTATTTTAACTGCATTTCATTTGCAAGCATGTACCAATAATGTGATTAAAGAGGTATCAATACCACAGGAGATAAATATAAGCATAGCTTGTCTCCTGCAAAACCCTCAAACCTTGATGAAACACTGGTGTATCCCTGTTCATTTGGTTCTGCTGATGTTTTTTCATGTTTTATTTCATTCATGTTCTATTTAACGAAAGAGTAAGGTTGAAAAAAAAATTAAACATATTGAAACAAAGCTACTGCCACTATTCATGTTTTTGAACAGCCACATTTTTATTTCATTATTGTTAACCTACACTATATAGCTGTTTTCACAGAAGAAACCAAATGTATGCCTCATGACACACTTCAATACTCATCTTGACCTCTGTATGCTGTCTAAACACACAATACCAGTGATGTGCTTTATAACATAGATTATAGACATTATGATCAGACAGGAGAAATTGTAGATTGATGTTGCGCCAATCATTCCTTCTCTGTCCCGTTTTTATCATTTACTGATGTGAACTTTGATAAAAAAAAATATTTTATGCAGTATATGTTGCAATACTGAAAAGTGAGAAACACATATTTAAAAATGAACTTCAATCTTAGTTTCAGACAAACAGCTTAATGCACAATTTAAATACAGTACATACAGCATATGCAAAATGCTTTACATGCCAAATGATCTGCAATTTGCTTTAAAGGGTCTAATGATCCAGATATCCTAGCCAGGCACCATAGGTCTAGACTTTCCTGAAATCTACATCAACTCTAAAAACAATACACTCTGGTTCAAGACCTACCCCAATTTGAAAGTGGCCAGTGAAGGAGCAGCAGCACACTGGAAAGGCCATCCCTGCAAATTATTAGGGGCCATATTTGTTCATCATGCAGCCCTTGTTTTCCACTGTGAGTGCTTCTATACAAATGATTACATCAGCAGAAATCAAGACTAATATAGTAATGTATACAAGCAGTATGTAAAAGACCTTAATGGCTTTTCTATGAGTACCTACTGGATTAAATTGCTGTACATTTTCAAATCTCTTGTAGTTAAGTTTAATTAAAGTATATGTCCAATGAATAAACATATGAATGCAATGGATGTTTTTTTACTTTTTTGAGAATTTCTTCAAGGCCAAATTGCTCACATTAGGAAAATGAGTAGAGTTGTAATGCCCTAAAGGGTATACAACTTCTATTTTCAATAATGTAATATTTTCAATAATTTGAAATACCAACCCCCCCCCCAAAAAAAAACAGAAATATTTCAATGTTTAGGCGTAATTTAAAAGTACAACTGGACCTTCCTTGTAAACCATATACCTCCCAATAACCATACAGCTGTGAAGGTATGTACCCATATATATATTTCTTTTTTATGGGTCATGTCTCTGGCAGACTCTCTGAATTAACCCATGGACCATTAAACTATTGAATACAATTTACCTTATGTACTAATAAACTACAAAAAAAACAAATTAATCGATCACATTAAACAGATGTGGATATATTGAATCAATACTTCCTGCTTATGGTAAGCATTTTTTACTTTGTCTGACATGATTTAAATGAATTACTAACATCAATGCTGCATGTAATAAATTAAAAATAGTACGCTTATCAATACAGGATATAGATAAGTGAATTATTTTCATTTAATTTCTTATAGTTTAAATTACTAAGATTATAGCTTAAATTAGGCAAATGATTTACCACATCATATTTTACCTAATATTCTGCACAATCATTCATTACTTATCTGGTTCAGTCTCAGAGTAAGAATAAACAGGTAAGGAGACAATTATTTCCTTACAAGTATGTGTTGTGTGCTAAATATTTATCATGTAAACTGAAAAAGTAATTGCAAACTCCCCATGCAATGCTCAGGTATTGCCACAATTTTAGATGTACACATAAGTAGTGACAAATGCAGTTACACAGAGATAAATGAACCTTGATTAGACTACTCTTCACCTTGTGATCCCTGCTTTTCAAAAGTGTGCAGCACAATTCAATTCAAAGATCCCTTAAAGTGAACCTGTCACGTCCACAAAACATAGTGCCAGGTGGAGGCAGGGCTTAATTTTGACTTTGAGAGATGTCAAAGTGTTGTAGTCAGCCTGCATTTTGGATTTCGGTTCTTCCCATAGAGCAATGAAATTGATCTGAAGACAAACATATGTACATGCAGGTACTTTACTAATAACCTAGGTTAAACACCTTGGTGGTAGATCTGTGCATTTTGTTTCGATTCATTTTTCAGACAAAAATTTTATTTTCGGAGATTCGGATGTACACAAATCTCCGAATAGACATAATAACGAATGTCAACAAATAAAAAAAATAGTTATACCAAAATTAACGAATGCATTCGTTTCATACACTTTTTATTCAGATGAAGTCACATGATGCCATAGTAGTTCGGGCCTATGGGGAATTGAATTCAAAGTTTGAACTCCTTCCATAATTTGGATTCAGATAATGAATGGATCAGAATTTCATTTAATTTGTTCCATGCACATGATGCCAGTTGATATTGTCAAATAAGCTCATGCGATTTCTCTTGGTAGGTTGGACTAGTGTCTGAAAATATCGAATCCATCCCATTTGATTATATATCGAATATAGAGCCATCTTCTGGAAAAACTGCAACATTTTTCAGATTCACCCAGACCAATGTATATATGAAACAAATGCCAAAGACACTAAACAAATCTCAAAAATGGATCGGTTTAACATAATGAATATAGCGAAATGAAATTTTTCAATTGACAAATGTATCTGAAACTAAACTAAAAAAACCTGTTATGCACATGTGTACTTAGTGGACATAACCAGTTCACTTTAATTTAGTGTATACTCTGGAAAAGAAAGAAAACTGTATAGTTACTCCAATGGGATATCACACATAATTTACCTTTATTATAAATTAATGTTTAAATACACTACTTGAAAGGTTTATTAAACATCACCATCAAAGGTTTATAAAACATTGCTACTTTTTAAAAATTTACTGCGTTGTTGTAAACTTTGTAAGTAGTGTATTTAAAAACAGATTTCTAGCAAAGGTTATCTGATTAATACCCCATTGGGAGCAAATTGTCCTCTGTTGGTTTCCTACCCACACCTGTTAGTAATGAGCTAGTGAATACAAGCAATATATTACATTTAAGTGTATCAACTGCAGTACTATAGTCTGCTTTACTTTATCAACACACTTTTTATAAATATAATTTCTTAAAATCTAATGATAAAGATAAATTGTGATGATTTATACAGATGTAGCATTGCTTTTAACCTAATCTCTCACTAACAAAATATCTAACATCTTATCACTGGTATTACTATTTTAAATGGCAAGCCAGAGGGAGAAGAGATTTCATAAAAGATATGTAATACAGTTTACGATTTCTCAGACTATAACACTGATTTGACAATTTATGTTAACACTTCAACAAGACTGATTGCTGGTACAATTTTTTACAAGCCAAAGCAACTTTGTGATAAATCCAAAAGGCAGCATGACAAAACACCCAATTGATTAAACTACCTTCATAAACAAGCTTTCCAATCCCAGCTACATGGAACTGCAACCCAATTGGTTTCCCCTAGGCATTACCTCTATTTTACCTTACCAAAAATAATGATCATTTAGTGTTCAATTGTGTTTATCAATACTTGCGAAAAAACATAATATCTTACCAGAGAAAGTAACATTAAATCCTTCATAAGACATAGAGAAGTCTGAAATGAAGCGGAGTTGTGCTGTAAAGTTCCCAAATAGCCCAGCACTGATAGGAGCTGGTAATCTAGACCCTGTAAGGCGCTTTAGTGGTTGAGTAAAGCTACCATTTTCTGTGATGAGAAGAAAATCATGACCACTTTCCAAGTGAAAGGTGTGGAATGTAAAAAACACACCTGAAAAAAAGACAATTGTTTAATACAATGACCAAGAAATAATATGTATAATAGGTATCACTGGCATACTGACATGAATGATAGTTATCATAATTTTTTTGTGGGATCAATGCTCTTCAATAAATAAGCATTCAACTCAAGCTTAGATTCACTAAGTAAGGTGAGTTTGAAAGTGGGAGTTGAGGTACTTAAAGTTATACACCTTAACTGTCAACTAAAACAAACAAGCAGCACCCCAACTTCCTATTCAATGACCTGAACCCAGCATGTTAGGTTTCTGGAAAAATAACCACAACACCTAAAAAACTATATTTTCTACTTTCAGCTATAAAAAATATATCGTAAACTCAAAGTTAGTCATAAATTTAAGCCAAAATGTATTTTGCTACATGTTTTTGGTAAAAAAAAATCCCAATAAGTGTATATTGATTGCTTTGTGTGAAAGTTATAGCGTCTACACGCTATGGTATAGATACTGCAATTTATGCCATTTTTTGCTATACAGCTCTGCATTAGTTTAACTGACAATTGTGCGGTCATGCAATGCTGTACATAAATTAAATTTATGTCCTTTTTTTACCACAAATAGAGCTTTCTTTTGGTGGTATTTGATCACCTCTGCGCTTTTTATTTTTTGCGCTATAAACAAAAAAACCACGAAAATTCAGAAAAAAAAACTTTATTTTCTACTTTCGGCTATAAAAAATATATTGTAAACTCAAAGTTAGTCATAAATTTAAGCCAAAATGTATTCTGCTACATGTTTTTGGTAAAAAAATTCAAATAAGTGTATATTGATTGCTTTGTGCGAAAGTTAGTGTCTACAAACTATGGTATAGATACTGTAATTCATGACATTTTTTGCTATACAGCCATTCTGGCCACTAAATTTATAGGTACCTAGTGCGACTCATGGGAAAAAGAGCACCTGGCTGTCAGGGACTGCTTGAACCGCTACAAAAAAATTTTCCGACAAGTGCTAACAGAGATCAGGCCTGATTCTGTGAACACTGCGGTTTTGTGTGCAATGTATCAAGTGACAGTTATCTACTGACACTTCACTTGCTGGGGGAGAAGGGGGGGCGTAGGGGCTAAACGCAGGTGCTGGCAGGTGTTGGGGCTGATCCCGCTAACGCTGCATTTTTGGGGATACTATAGTAATGTGAATGCTGGTATAGCGCTGATCTGATCAAAGATATTGATCCAATCAGACATTATACTAGCAATGGAGGTTTAGCGTGCAAGTGAGCGTGTTCCTGGCAATCAAGGGGTCAAATGTGATTACTTGTGTACTAGCGGCAATCTGACGCTATCTGGGAGGGGTGCTAACTGACACTAACACTACCGGAAGTCGCCAGTGACACTAATACAGTGATCAGTAAAAATCTGTTCACTGTAATCAATGACACTGGTGACAGGGCAGTGAAGGGGTTAATTGGAAGGGGGGGCGATCAAGGGGTTAAATGGGATTACTGGTGTACTAGCGGGCAAACTGGCACTATCTGGGAGGGGCGCTAACACTATTGGAAGTCAACCGGCGACACTGATACAGTGATCAGTAAAAATCTGTTCACTGTGATCAATGACACTGGTGACAGGGCAGTGAAGGGGTTAACTGGGGGGCGACCAGGGGGTTAAATGTGACCTAGGTGTGTTCTAACTGTAAATGTGTAGTGTTTTACTCACTTTTACTGTGTCTTCTTCTCTCTCTGGGACAGAATGTGCCCAGGCAGAGAAGAATGACATCATATCCTGTCCTGTGTGACTGTCAACACAGGACAGGATAGGACAGGGACCGATCATCTAATTTCAGCCGGACATCACTGGCTGAAACCGAATGATTGATCCCTCGGGGATCAAATGGTGACAGCCGCGGGTCGGCAGGAGCGTGCGCGCGCCCCCCCTGCCCGCGAAAACCTCAGGAGCACGTAGCACGTTTAAAATTGTGCTTTTGTGCAGCTGTGCCGCCCTGCCACCGTTTTAATGCAGTGGCTGGGTGGCAAGAGGTTAAACATTTTCTGAGAAGTCACGAAAGAAGAGAACCTTGCATCAGAATTGAAGGTCATAATTATGCAAATTACACAAATATCAACGCTCCTGATTCAGGGATCTTTAAGGTACCCATTCCATGGCTTGGTGTTTGAAAGAAATCTTCACAGACATCAAGAAAGGTAACAACTAATTCTGGCTCTGCACAAACAACAGGCAGGATGCACTGAGGTACTGGCACATGGAAAGGAAAGATATCTGGATTGGAAATACTGAGGTAAGTGTAATTTACTGAATTCATTCTATCACCAGACCTAGAAAATTTTTCACTCAGGACAACTTCTAGCTTCCTTAGTAAAGGAATAATGCTCATATATTCATATAATAAATGTTTTTTTTTCTGCGTTGCATTTCAATAAGTCCATATATATATATATATATATATATATATATATATATTTGTGTGTTTGAGAGGTGTTCTCATTTCTGCAGTTATATCACCCACATATTACATGAAGACAAAAAAGCGTTTTGTTCTTACTCTCTCTCTCTCAAAGTTAACCAGCAGCCATAGTCATAGCATAGTAATGAATAGTTACGCTAGCTGGAACTGTGAACATCTATGATTAAAGTGTTACTAAAGTCTAAATCCTTTTATTAAAATAACATTTTATACTCACATGCTCTGTGTAGTGGTATTGCGCAGAGTGCCCCCAATCCCCCTCTTCTGAGGTCCTCCGCTGGTGATCTTGGGTCCTCCTCTTCTTTGTGTGTCCCTATACCAAGCCGTTTGCTATGGGGGCAAACAGTGTCTGCTAGCTCCCGAGCTGTGTGTCTATGAAGCTGAGCTCCATACACATAGCCAGACTTACAGTAGCTCTGCCCTCCACTTCCTCTTTACATCATTTGATTGACAGCAGCAGGAGCCAATGGCTCTTGCCACTGCTCGAGTTCCTGTGTGAAAAGGAAGAGACCAAAAGATGCAGCTGTGCACAGCGCTGGATCTATTCTCCCCTCTCTTCCCCTTCACACAGGGAAGGGTAAACACAAAGAAACAGAAAATGTTTTTTACCTTATTGCATGGAATGCATTAAGGTAAAAAACATGTTTAGGTTTAGTATCACTTTAAGCAGTAAAATACAGTACAAGGCTACAACCTTAATCATAGAGAGGCCTCCCCAACCATTTCAAAAGCTCAGTTAAGACCAAAGTTTCATACTAGTTTCTATTACCTTTCCCGTGTGATGTTTCTATAGTCCATGTGCAATTCAGGTTATTGGGGTAGAAATCAGGAAACCCTGGTGATAAGATAGTTCCACTTGAGCCATGGATGTATCCTCCACAAAGAGCTGTAGAAAGAATGACATAAGAAGATAACTAATAATGCAAAAAGAACCCTTGGCGGCACAGTTCAGCAACAAAAGCTTATCTTTTAAATATCACTAAAACAATAATTAAAAATGAAAGTATACTTTGACTTTAACTTTGGCAGGAGGTTTATGTTAAATGTTTTGAAAACTAATCTAATATCTGATAAATGTTTTAAGTGAAAATAGTAAATGTATTAGTACTCTTCTCACTGCAACATACTATATGTGAAATAATAAAATTTCGAAATCATAAACTAGAATTTTCTTTGAGATTTCAAACCAATTTAGCATTTATTGTTTAGTGAAAGCTTACTCATTTCATAATGCAGAGGATTATCATACCTGATATGACCTTGCTGTTGAACATATGTATGTCTTGTTTGCTAACTTACAAGTACATGAGTGCATCCATGCTACACTCAGCACAGTGTTGCATGTACTAAATTACCAAAACTATTGGGATGCCTGCCTTTACATGCACATGAACATTACAGCTTCCCGGTCCAATATGGAGT
Organism: Staurois parvus; assembly: GCF_062004578.1. NCBI lineage: Eukaryota > Metazoa > Chordata > Amphibia > Anura > Ranidae > Staurois > Staurois parvus. The sequence goes on from NW_028317941.1 coordinate 6,462,465, forward strand.
TGGCCCACCCTTTGCAGCTATAACAACAAGGTTTAGGAGTTATGGGAATGTTCGACCATTCTTCCAGAAAGCGCATTTGTGAGGTCAGGCACTGATGTCGGACGAGAAGTCCTGGCACACAGTCTCCATTCTAATTCATCCCAAAGGAGTTCTGTTGGGTTGAGGTCAGGACTCTGTGCAGGCCAGTCAAGTTCTTCCACCCCAAACTCGCTCATCCATGTCTTTATGGACCTTGCTTTGTGCACTGGTGCACAGTCATTTTGGAACAGGAAGGGGCCATTCCCAAACTGTTCCCACAAAGTTGGGAGCATGAAATTGTTCAAAATGTCTTGGTATGCTGACATCTTAAGAGTTCCCTTCATTGGAACAAAGCAGCCAAGCTCAACCTCTGAAAAACAACCTCACACCATAATCCCCATTCCAACAAACTTTACACTTAGCTCAATGTAGTCAGGCAAGTACCGTTCTCCTGAAGGCCATACGAAGTTTGGAGTTCTTTAGTTATTGACTCTGGAGACAGTTGGCGACTTGTGCGCACTGTGCGCTTCAGCAGGCGCTGACCCCGCTCTGTAATTTTACGTGGCCTACCATGACTAATCTGCATTCTGTGCTATTATTACTTCCAGTTTGACTGTGCTCTCCAAGGTATTATAATCAGATTTATAGGTCCAGGTGGCATCTGAGTACTGGTGAGCACCATTAGCATAATGTCAGCTTTTATAGTTGAAGAATGCCACTAGAGTAGGCAATGATTTCTGAACCATAGTAGCAATTATCACAAGTGTATTATATACAGGAACAGGATATAGATATATAGATATGAGAAAGTATACCAAACTAGCTTATAAGTCTAATTTAAGGAACATTTTAAAGCATAAACCTACTTGGTAAAAATATTACAGATATTGACAAAAGCTGGAAAATTTTGCAGGTGAATTAAAGCGGAACTAAACTAAAATCAACATGAACTATTTCTAATCCCTATGCTGCTAGCATCTGTAAATAGAAAGGTATTTCATAATCACTTGTTTCAAATTATTTCATTACATTTCTTCAGTTACTTCTTGGTTTCCAAGCGTAGGCCAAGGAAATGATGTCATGCATCCCAGTAGTCTTCATGGCATTTGGTTTTCTTTTATCTAGAGGAGGGTCTTTTTCAGCTAAGCACATCCTCCTGCCTGTATTCCTGAGCTAAGGATAGATTCCAGGAAGAAATTGCTACATGAATTATCTGCCCTTACTTAAGACAGCCACTGCCAGAACTGCTAAGGGGGTGTTTTTCAAAGTGATTTCTCAACAAAAGAAAGCATGGAGACATGAATAGATGGGGGAGTTTGCTTTGAATATTAAAAATTAATTAAACAGCGACTTCCGTTTGTGGTGCTCAAAGGCAGTCTAGTTCCTCTTTAAATGAGTAATTAGAACACACTATTTTTGTTGCAATTGTTAGCAGTGAAAGACACTGTGCTTTTACTACAGGTGTCTATATGATATGGATATTAAAATGTTACACATAGGGTCTGTTTTGATGGGTTCAAATGGGCAAATGCAGTATGTATATATATATATATATATATATATATATATATATATATATATATATATAGATAGATACACACACACATACAGTGGCTATAAAAAGTCTGCATACCCCTGTTAATACATACATAATTTCAGAACCTTTTCCACCTTTAATGTGACCTATAAGCTGTACAACTCAACTGAAAAACAAACTGAAATCTTTTAGTGGGGGGGGGGGGGGAGAAGTAAACATAAAAAAACTAAAATAATGTGGTTTCAAAAGTGTGCATACCCTATTATAACTGGGGATTTATCAGAATTAGGCAATCACATTCAAAATCATGTTAAATAGGAGTCAGTACAGACCTGCTATCATTTACAGAGCCTCTGATTAACCCTAAATAAAGTTCAGCTGTTCTAGTAGGTCTTTCCTGACATTTTCTTAGCCGCATCCTAGAGCAAAAGCCATGGTCCACAGAGGGCTTCCAAAGCATCAAAGGAATCTCACTGTTAAAAGGTATCAGTCAGGAGAAGAGTACAAAAGAATTTCCAAGGCATTAGATATACCATGGAACACAGTGAAGACAGTCATCATCAATTGGAGAAAATATGGCACAACAGTGTCATTACCAAGAACTGAACGTCCCTCCAAAACTGATGAAAAGACAAGAAGAAAACTGGTCTGAGAGGCTGTCAAAAGGCCTACAGCAACATTAAAGGAGCTGCAGGAATATCTGGCAAGTACTAGCTGTGTGGTAAATGTGACAACAATCTCCTGTATTCTTCATAAGTCTGGGCTATGGGGTAGAGTGGCAAGACGGAAGCCTTTTCTTACAAAGAAAAACATCCAAGCCCGGCTAAATTTTTCAAAAACACATCTGAAGTCTTACAAAAGCATGTGGGAAAATGTGTTATGGTCTGATGAAACCAAGATTGAACTTTGTGGTCATAATTCCAAAAGATATGTTTGGCGCAAAAACAACAGTGCACATCACTAAAAGAACACCATACCCACAGTGAAGCATGGTGGTGGCAGCATGAATGCTTTGGGGCTGTTTTTCTTCGGCTGGAACTGGGGCCTTAGTCAAGGTAGAGGGAATTATGAACAGTTCCAAATACCAGTCAGTCAATATTGGCACAAAGCCTTCAGGCTTCTGCTAGAAAGCTGAACATGAAGAGGAACTTCATCTTTTAGCATGACAATGACCCAAAGCATACATCCAAATTAACAAAGGAATGGTTTCACCAGAAGAAGATTAAAGTTTTGGAATGGCCCAGCCAGAGCCCAGACTTGAATCCGATTGAAAATCTGTGGGGTGATCTGAAGAGGGCTCTCCACAGGAGATGCCCTCGCAATCTGACAAATTTGCAGTGTTTTTGCAAGGAAGAGTGGGCAAATATTGCCAAGTCAAGATGTGCCATGCTGATAGACTCATACCCAAAAAGACTGAGTGCTGTAATAAAATCAAAAGGTGCTTCAACAAAGTATTAGTTTAAGAGTGTACTCACTTATGCAACCATATTATTTTAGTTTTTTTATTTTTACTTTCCTCTACCTAAAAGATTTCAGTTTGTTGTTCAACTGAGTTGTACAGTATATAAGTTACATTAAAGGTGGAAAAAGTTCTGAAATTATTTATCTTTGTCTCATTTTTTTACATCACAGAAATCTGACATTTTAAAATGTCAACTAAATTGTTTCTACCTGTAAGAAATGTTTGGGGTAACTGAGATAAATAAAACTGGCTACATTATCCTACACCTCCATATTATTCTCATCATCTTTAAAAGTCAAAATTCAACACCAAAATTCAGACTTTGGTGGGACTTAATATGTAAAATCAAACAATTATTTGTTTTTCTTGACATGACAAAGACATGGAGACTGCCATTGCTGATACTTTTCTTGCCAATCTGGTTCAATGCTTTAATCACAAACTTGGAATACATATGCCAATAAGGAGTCCTGACTTTCTTTCAACTTTCCTAATCTGTGTACCTGTTCCAGGTTAGTGACAAAGGCTAGGTTCACACTGCTGCAATTCCATTTTGATCTGACTGTCAGTGTGAATATGTAGTGAAACATGGATGCAACTTTGATGCAACCTTGGTTAAGGTTTGTATATTCTATGGGGCCAAAATCATGCTGGAATGGCATCAAAGTAGTACAGGAACCTTTTTTTAAAATTGCACCATGCTGACTTGCATTGATGTGAATGAGCACTGTTGAAAACAATGTGATTTCCATTGTCATGTGATTCTGTGCAATTCAAGTTACACCTGAAATCACACAAGTGCAAACAGAGCCTTGGAAAGCATTGCAACAGGTCAGCAAAATGACCAATAAATGAGCATTTTCAGAATTAGTTCAGCAGTAGCATTCACCATATTTCATCTAATGCAGATTGAATTTAAGTCATGTAAATAAAGTAGAGAGGAGGAGGGGGTTGTTAACACCATTTACTTCTGGAAAGTTAATATGAGAGAAGCAGAAGTCCGGACAATGCCTGCATTAATCAGGCTAATTAAAACATTTTATAGTGCAATTTTACTTATAATATCATCCACAGGATGGAATTATTCACCAAAAAAGAAATCACTTTTATCTGAAAAAATATTATATCAGGTCATACCTTCACAGCTGGGCAGAGCTCTGCTCCACTGAAAATTTGGCTCACACTCCAATGCCTGGTCATCGCTGAGCGTATAACCTGGATCACAGCTGAAAGTCACAAGGGCACCCACATAGAAATCATTGCCATGTCGTTGACCGTTAACAGGGATTCCTGGATCGAGGCAGTGGTCTGATTGCAGTTTTACCGCTGTGAGAATGAGACAAGAATGTGTGCACATTTATTAATGTAAGAGTGATATGTATCACTGAACCGCAAATAGTTTAGACCCAGATTAATTCCACAGCCTGTTGTGTATGCATATATTCCCTGTCCAATAAAACTGATTGCACCAGGCTCACCTTAGCCTAGAGGAAAATTCTCCCCAAAGACAGGATATGCATCAATTTGACAGATGCCTATGAAGGCCACTCAATTCTTACACACACCAAAATCAGAATCAGTCAGTTGTTTTCAGCTTAAAATAAAAAAAAAAGCTGAAGTATGATAAATCCTTATACAACAAATGAGTGACCAGGATAAATGCATAAAGAACCGTATATATATGCATAGCTTTCACGCTTACTAGAAGAAGTGATTTATTTCTTGTGATATTAGAAATATAAAAATATATCCCAATGTTGTTCATGTACTGTGTTGCTGCTTATTTTTTCTGGTCCTCCTCCTTGTGCCTAGAGCCTACCCCAACCAGAGTTTAAGTGCCAACGAACCTGAAAATTGTTATCAAAGTAGTGGTAGCCTGGAAGGGTACTGTGATTTATTTGATTTTGATGGGCAGTTGAGCATTTTAGCAATTACAATAACCCTCAGTATCAATCCATGCCTTTGGGTTGTGTATGTGGCCAGGATGCTGACCCTGCCCTATACACATCTCCACTTAAACAGATAAATTGACCAAGAGCAGCTGACGACTGTCTGGTTGTTATCTCCCTATAATGATTGCAGCTGTATATCTGTTCCATCATTTGTATTTTTTCACTAACTCCACATTGCCTTATTAGGTTATACACCTGGCATCCTTATGACTTTCTTTCATTTTCTACATTATGCGTTTTAGAGTTATAAAAAAAAGTGAAATTTTAGGTCATTGTGGGTTTGGTGAATGGGTATAGCGCACCCCTGAGGTTACTCTATCACTATAGTCAGTAGGCATAAGCATGGGCGGACTGACCATTTGGAAACTCAGCCACTGCCCGAGGGCTTGGGGTCAGTAGGGGGCCCCATGAGATGACCCTGGTACCTTTTTCATAGGCTATTTTGAGTTTGGGCAAGGACACAGGAGCCCCATGATCCCCTATTGCCCGGGTGCCCCATGAGTTGTCAGTCCGCCCCTGGGCATAAGTGGGTCTCCCTACACAATCATTATATTTTTGATGCAAAACACAAGGGTTGATTTACAAAAACTGGAGAGTACAAAAGTTGGTGCAGCTCTGCATAGAAACCAATCAGCTTCTAATTTCAGCTTGTTCAATTAAGCTTTGACAGAAAATGGTTTTGTCAAAGCTTAATTGAATGAATGGTTTCTATACAGATCTGCACCAGGTTTTGCACGCTCAAATTTTAAAAAATCAACCCCAATGACTCACTGCTTCAGACTGAGCTATGTAAACTGTCAACACTTTGGGTGAATATGTGGCAAAATGCTTTGCTATGGCATAAATTGTTTGAATGGTAACCATAGCACCGTAAACAATGCGCATTTCAAAATTTTTACATATACCAGCATAGACCTGAGCTTTATGAAAATGAATGAAATCTGATTTGGAAATATATAGCCACGCAAAACATCCATCACTGCTTTATTGGAAAAATAAGAGAGAGAAATGCTCCTGCAGAGCGAAAGAAAAAAGTACTATGGGAAAAGGTTTCTTGGCAGCTCTCATTCAAGAGAGGGGAGAAAGAATCCAAATTAAGAAGATATAAAAGCAGCTTTTTATTCAATAATCCTGTCCAGAAGTCATTACTTCAGTTGTTATGGTAAAAGAAAATCAATAAAGATGATCAGACTGCAGAGTGCGGAACGGCTTCTAATAGATTTAAGTTCTCCAAACACTTTGCAGCAGCACAGCTAACACAATGCTGCCAATTTCTCAATATTTGAGGGGTGCCCTGCCCTGCCTGCTGAGCTTTCACATACACAAATGAACAATTCCTGTAAGACCTGCCTGCATATTCATTCTGTGCACAGGGTGGGGGTAATTATGTTTAATCAAATACAAGTCGCTCAGCTCTTTTCAACATCAATCAATAGTACTGCCCTGAATTCAGCAGAAATCATAGAAATTCTCTGCCTTGCTAAGATGCAAGCTTTTTCACATACAAACACATATAAGGCATACAAAGTAGTGGCTTACTTTCATAGCGGATTTGAAATCCAACATCAGAGTGGCTCTTGTCAGTGGTGAAGAGAAGATAAAGGAAGTTGCTGGTACTGATCAGGAACTGTGGGACCTGTGTGCCATCATACACCCCAATCAATGGCGATGAATACGATTTTCCATCTCTTACTTCCAGGGTGTCATAGTTAACCTCTGTCTTAAATCTGCATAAACATAACAAAAAGAAAATAGGTAATGTTTTTAACTAAACTTTTATTTATATATAATTATTTATTTATATATAATTTATTTATTTATATATAATAAGGCAAAGAGTCACTTTGCTGCAATTCTGATATTTTGAAATCAAATTAGCTCCAAATCACTACAGCTATTGCACTGTTGTTGTTTTTTCAATTTTTTGGAAATGTTCATTGCTGAAGTCAATCATAGTCAATGCCAATGATCCTTAACCAATTGCTTAAAGTGGTTGTAAACCCTTACATATTACAAGTGAAGTGACTGGCTTCAGATGATACACAGAGATTAAATAAATTGTCCTACACAAGTTGTACCTGGTTATCTGTAGCTATCTCTTTTCTACATACAAAGTCCACAATTTAAAAAGCTTGTCTGAGAGTTCAGAAAAAAAGGGGGCAGAGAGCTGAAATTACACTCTGCAGTTCTCAGTGAGGAGAGCTCTGAGAGCTGATTTCAAGAAAGAGACACATCCCCTCCACGCAGTTCACAGGAACAGAGCTGAGGCTTTCAATCTGCTGGAAGTCCCTCCCCTGTTACAATTTTTCTCTTGGTGTCAGGAAAACTTGTCAGAAGTGACTCATGCTGATAGCAGAGGAAGGAAGCAGCAGACAGAAATTACACTTAGTGCTCTTAATTGAGACAAGTACACTCTATAGAGGTATATCCTTTGTTCATATTTTATGTCTGTGGTTTACAACCACTTTAACAGACAATTGTAGGTGTTTATACCTCTAGATTGTATTGTAGCATCCTGCCAGCAAGTGTCCAGATTTACAGCAGTACTTTTCTGCCATATGCCATTTCTCATAACCATGATGTCTACCAGAATGTGTTTGATTTTTAATTAAATTGGTTAAAATTACCTTTAAAGGCTGACTGCATGCTTATCTTTCATACTGTTGATTTTTCACAGTTTTCTGCATATTAGTATTGATCAAGATACAGTTGACTGCATATAGGCTTGCCCCACTCATTTCCAGTAGATGAGCCATTGTTGTATTTAACATAATGGCACTTGTGTGCCAAAAGTCAAGGAAGGGGCAGCACCAAGTCACAACATTTACACATTTAAATTTAGTTTTTTCTCTACTGGGTTACATCTGCTTATGTCTTGTTTTTTTTTTACTAAATTCATTAATTAAACAGTGTATGTAGGTAGGTATGCTAAGGGGACCCATATATTTGAAAACGTTGAAGCCATTTCCAATTTCTCTTGCTCATTGATCTGTACAGTTATGCCTAGTACACATGGCGAAAAAATCAGGCAGAAAAAAAAAACACACATGGAGTGTTCAATCGATAATCTATTTGTTAGTACATAGAAAGCCGATCACGACAGTTCATGTGAAATCATCTGAAGGGACAAGCACGAAATGTTTCTTGTAAAATAATAGAATAAATGATTTTCATTTAATCAGTAGCATATTGGTCAGTAAAACAAATCAAGTGACCAATACCGTGCATGATTGGCAACATGAAAATAACCAAGAAGGAAAAAGGGCAATGAAAACAATCTTTGTTTACAATGAAAATGTTCATGAACAAAAACATTGTTTTCAGGACATAAATATGTTTAATTGCAATTATGGAATGGCAATTTATTGCTACACAATTTTGGTCATAATCTGCACATATTCCTATAAAGATATATACCCTGTATATATTATTTTTTTATTATAATGTTTTTGACATCACTTTCGGTTACACGCTGGTATGTCACTACGCACACTGGAAGTTGTACTGGATCGTATGAGAATTTTCATACGCATAGTAGCACTCATATTCAATATGAGAGTAGCATGCAAAAAAACACAAATGACCACTCATCCTATTTTCTCATCGTGTGTAGTAGGCATTAAACAGTAGCTGTGATTATAAAGCAGATAGCACTGGCCATCTTGTATTTATTGTTACTAATGTAGCACCCTCCTAGTTTAGCTAGGGGGAGCTGTATTCCATTGGTTAGATAGGGGCTGAGCAGCAGCCCAAGTATAATAGCCACAAAGTGATCAAATTGTGGTCACGCCTGAGAGTCTCTGTATGCCAGCCCCTCTGGAATTTATCCCTGCACTAGGGCTTTTGGAGGAAGGCCTTAGAGGCAGTGGCTGGATCTGAGGAGTGGCTGGATACATGCTTGAGGGGTCCTATTTAATCCCCAACAAGAGGTTGGCAAGGCTGGATACCCTTAAAAGTGCTGGAGCCTACTCAGTGGCAGGAGTGTGGAGTGTGGGAGAGGAGTCAGTGGAAGAAGGAGAGAGGAAGATGAGAGGCTGAGGAAGGAGGCTGCCAAGAGGCCTAGGCTTGGAACTCACTGGCCCCCTAAGAAAGGACCACTTGCATGGCAGGGAAGGAGCAGCCCAGCTGATAGGCTTGGTAGCAGCAGCCAACCCACAAGCTGCACAGGAGAGGATCTGAGTGAGTACACCTACATCCCATGGGTAGATAGCACCAGATTAGCACCCTGGAACTGATCACCTATTTAAAGGGACATGAATCAGACCCCCCTGCTCAGCAATACCTCCAGATTGCTGGCTGAAGAGGAGAAGTTCATCTAGGGTCTAGTACACTAAGGAGATGCTGGCAAGCTCTCCAACAGAGACTGTGCTGCAGAGAAAGCTGGTGAATAGTTCCAGGAAGTTTTTCCTCAGTTGTCGATTTCCTTGGGCGCCCTATACCCACTTGCCCTATCCCAGTTCTAAATCCCCTTGATAAACCTTAAAACTAAGCGAAGGATGGATTTCTGACTCTGGATGCAAGCTTGTGTGGAAAATGCATATTGCCTGGCTATGCAGGACTATAGGGGGACCCAAATCCTTAGCGCCCCCAAGGGGATGGTGCTACAATAATAAAGTGGTGGAGTTTGCAAAAAGCACTTTCAAATGTGTACATAGGGCAGCATGCTGTGTACTTAGAGCTCAATTTGCAGTTTTTTAGGGTGGGCACAGATTTTGCTTTAAGGCATAGTCCCTTTTTATCTAATGATGCTGTCACAGAAAGCATTTAATAACAATATCCATTCTAAGCATTGCAAAAAAACTGTGTATAATATACAATATACTGTATATATTTCTCTATGCCAGGCAGTTTTAAGCAATGAAACATTTTGAAACTGCAGCCCAGTTAGAAAATAGAGAGGAGTGAATTAATCCTATGGCTGTTATGCAGCCAGGGACACAAATATACAGGATTCCAGAAATCAGATGCATTAAACAGAAACGTAGATGTCCAGTGTTATGAGCACAAGGATTCCTGGTACATCAAACATGAAGATGTATACACAAAGTTAATTACTGTTCAAACACGACTCCAGTGCAAGCTCACTGAACCCAGGAAAGTGGCAAACAGCATAAACAAGTGAGGATCTGGGTAGATTCTTAGCTCCTTGCCTTTCTGTGAAAGTAGTGTATTTTCTGTGTTGTCCAGACTGTAAGTATTTCACTTAACTTTTCATTGATGCCTGCTTATCTTTTAGTCTTCTACCCTGTCTTCATTTCTGTGTCATCTAAGAATTGTATACAGGCATTTTAAGATACTGTTTTCCCACCACTGCTGATTTATCCCTTAGTCTACTATCCCCTAGTAAAATCTTAGTTCCTTTCCTGAATATCTTTATCCTCTAACTTGTTTTTGCTTGGACAACCTCATGCTCCATCTCCTGCTGAGAGGCTGTTTTCCTCTTGAATGGGCAAATTGGATCTTGTTTTTATTAAAAGAGATTAGGATGTTTTTAACCATTTCAAGTCTGGTCACTTCCACCCCCTGCCAGTCCCGGACATTTTTCATTTTTCAGCACTATCACACTTTGTCAGGACACTGGCATGGGGTATGCTGGTGATCTGGATGTTCGCATGAGGTATGGCGGTAATCAGGATGCTGGTATGGGGGTGATCACGACACTGGTATGCTGGTGATCAGAAAGCTGGTATGGAGTATGGCAGTAATCAGAACATTGGTATGGGGTATAGCAGTGATCAGAATTTTAGCATAAGGTATGGTGGTGATCAGTACACTGGTGTGGAGGTGATCAGGATGCTGATATGGGGTATGGCAGTAATCAGGATGCTGGTATGGGGTATGATGGCAATCAGAAAGCTGGAATGGGGTATGGGGGTGATCAGAATGCTGGTATGGCATGTGGGTTGATCAGGATGTTGGTATGCTGAATGGTGGTGATCAGGATGCTGGTGTAGTGTATCTGGTGATCAGGATGCTGGTAAGGCTTATGGGGTGATCAGGATGCTTATATGGGAAATGTAGGTGATCAGGATTCTGGTATGGGGTATGGCGGTGATCAGGGTGCTAGTATGGCAAATGGTGGTGATCAGGATGTTTGTATGGGGTATGGCAGTGGTCAGTGCACTGGTATGGAGTATGGCAGTGATCAGGACACTGGTATGGTGGTGATCAGTACATTGGTATGGTGTATGGTGGTGTTTTTGTGTGCACTGGAACAGGTGACAGAGATGGCTGCATTGTTTATTGTCTCTACCCTGGGGAAGTGATCAAGGGCACTGGGAGCAGTGATCAGGAACACTGGTGTGGCTGGAACTGCAGTCTGTGAGTGTACAAGCAGCCTGACAGGCTTCTGTACACTCATAGACTGCAGGATTGCTTCTCTCTGCTCTTACATTGAGAGCAGCGAGAAGCAATCTTTGATTTCTCTTGGCTATGATTTCTATACGATTGCTGTGACTGGACACAGCAATCACATGGTAAAACACCATGTGATCCCCCAACGCAACAGAAATGTGATCCGCTACATCTGGGCGATATACCAGTGCAAAATTTCCCATAATATACCAATTACCAGGCTCCCGGATGCGTGCTCTGTGAGCCTCGCAGGAGCCACCGATGTGGGCTACGTTAGCCTGCATCGGCAAAACTTCCCATCCACTGTCTATATTCTATGGGCGGATGGGAAGAGCTTAAATTATACTTACCTAGGTGGATGCAGCATTGATCCGATGCTGCATTTGTCTCCTGCCAGTTCAAAGGGTGAGAACTGAGTGGTCAAACACAGCTGATCGCTCAGTTCTCTCCCTCTGCTCCGAGCAGAGAGGGGACTGTCAGTCTTTGGCTCTCTGCCCCTCCCCAGCTTTCACTGAAGCACTGAGATGTACTGTGATCCACAGGAAAAGTACAGCCAAAGCCGAGCGTTGGCTGTAATTCTCCTTTAAACTGCCCTAAAAAGTTCTGCCTCTCTCTCCCTCCTCCTGTTTGTGTATTTACCTGCCAGTGGGAAACCATACCAGCAGAGATCCGAGCCTGAGACGAGCAGTGTGGACAGTTGACAGCAGAATGTAAACAATAAATGATGGCTTTAAATGTTTTTTTTTCTAACAGCTTGTGGGGGGTGGGGGTGTCACCCCCCAATCCTTACCAGGCCGTTCAGGTCTTGTAATGAGTTTGAGGAGAACCCCATGCCAAAATTAAAAAAACAAATGCCAGTTTAATAAAAATCATCTCTCCACTCCTCCTACTGCACAGTGCCTATTGGGATCTGCAGTGTAAGGAGTCTATTTGTCCCATCATATGACTGCCGTCTCAATCTACTGAATGCTTTGCATAGAAGTCAATGGGCTTGCTTTCCTATAGCTCTTCCCCTGCTGGCTGAAGAAGAAAGTTGCAGTATAACATCAGTATCTTATTAGAGGGTGAGAAGAATAGAGCAATCATATTTGTGTTGGCCTGGGCAGTAAGTGCCTCTCTGTCCAGTCCTCCCCCCCCCCGTACATCAACAATACAGAGTTGTATTGGTTTCACTTCTCCAGCCTTCCGCAAAGCCATTAGTCAGTTTGACTAATGTTGGGCTTCCAATATCAACCTTCAATCCTGTGAAGTTTTCTGTGGGTTTGATTCTGAAATATTTTATTTACCTGACCTACACATTATTTACATTTGCTAGAATTTTGCATTGTGAAATATGGAGACAACAGCTGCGGATAGTTTAAGATCAGAAGAATCTGTTTGACCGTTTTATTTGCACTTACCTGGAATCATTGAGCTGGCATGTTGATGCCTCATTATTTGTAGTGGTATTTAAAACCTAAATGAGTCTGTGTTTACATTTGTGTTTGAATTTGTACATATTTTGAACCACTTGTTCCAATGGGAAGCACCAGACTTCCCATTAGAAAACAGCTATAATTAAAATAAATCAATACAACTTTAAACAGCAAAATGTTAACATATGAAAAGGAATGTACAATAAAGACAGTAAAAAAATAAATAAATAATAGCGAAATATGTTTTCCTCAAGGACCATGAAAGATCATTCCCTCTTTTTCTTTCTCTGCTTGATCTTTTATTAATTCTCATACAAAGCCAAAAAGCCATTATTGTGGACAATAAGTAATTAAAGGAGTTTAAATTATGACATTTGCGTCTTAAAAAAAGAAAGGAAGATGCTTTTGTCTAAATTTGAGCAAAGATCATTGAAATTAATTAGTTCCTAAAGTAGAATCAGTGTCCTGTTTTTATCACCTAAAGAAAGCTGTTAAACACAACACGCTTGTTTAACAGAACAAGTCTTAATCAATGGAAAAATAGGGTTCCAAGAGGGGCTATTCACACTCCTTGACCTAACAAAGAATTGTCTAGTTTTTCAATAACGTTCAGCACTCTTTCTAAACCAGGGTTCCTCCAGAAGATGCTAGGGGTTCCTTGAGCGATGAGAGCCTTTTGCCTTTCAGATAAGTTCCTATTCACACCATTGATCTTTTTAGCTATCTATAAGCGGGTAATTTTTCCTATTGACCACAAGTGTAAGGAACATTCTTACCACTGACCATCACACTAATGTATCATGCATTGTAGGTATAGTAATTTTAGTGGGATTCCCTGAGACTGAAAATGATTATATCAAGGGTTCCTCTGTGTTGAAAAGGTTGAGAAAGACTGCTTTAAGAGTATTAAACTTGTAGGCTGGATCTATATTTTTTGGAGAGTTTTACAGGATTACTATAAGTTCTGAATGGGGTGCTAAATCACCACAATGAAGGACTTAACAATCCTTCAGCATTTTCTTCAACACAGCGCACCACAAGATATAGATGGTTCACACATTGTGTAGTCTGTGAAGCAACGTAATAACCTTCTAGAACTTAAGGGTCAATTTTTACTGGCTGTGGATCAGACGGGTGCTTAGATCCCTCCCAGACTGACACAAAGACCGGGAGATTGCTCACTTTTCTAGCTTATACATGGTAAATATGGTGTTTTAATTTCACCAGTACAAAAGGGCTTGCACAGGGGCCTCTTGGTGACTTTGTCTGCCACTAACAACATGTGCTATATTTCAAGCAGAATGGCCACATAGCACATCTACACTATATGATCAAAATTTTGTGGACACCTGATAAGCTCATATACTATATGGCAGTGGTCTCCAAACTGTGGCCAGGTGGCCAGATGCGGTCCTTTGCTTGCTTTCATCTAGCCCTTGGAGAACTATTTCTTCCACTGACACCAAGAACGGGGCATAATTCTCCCCCATGACACCTATGAAGGGACGCAACTCCTCCCAATGACACCAATGATGGGCCACAATTTCTCCCAATCACACAGCACAATTACCCAATGACACCAACGATGGGGCGCAATTCCTCCCACTGGCACCAAAGATGGGGTATTGTTTGCTCCCACTGATGCTAAGACATTTTCTGCTCCCAATGCCCACAGTCCGATCCCCCTTAACTCTGAAGGACAGTAAACTGGCCCTTTGTATAGAAAGCTTGGAGACCCCTGCCATATGGCAAAAATTTCTGTATGTGACACCCCTCCTAATTATTGAGTGCAGGTGTTTTCCAATGAAGGTTCTTGTTAATGTTACAGCATACAAAGCAAATATTAAACAACCGTGTGCTTCCAGTCTTGTGATGACAGTTTTTGGACGTGACTGTGCCCAAAAGTCAGGTCCAAAATTATATGGTTTGATGAGCTTAGTGTGGAGGAACCTGTGTTGCCTTCAGAGAGCCTTGACCTCAACCCTATTAAAAATCTTTGGGACATACTCAAACGCCTATAGATTGCCAGACCTTCTTGTTCAATCTCAGTACTAGACCTCACAAATGCTCTTTTTACTAAATGGGCCAAATTCCCATAGGCATGGTTTCCAGTGAAACCTGTTATAGCCCCAAAGTGTTGTCCAATGCTCATGGTTTTGGAATGGCATATTCCAAAAAACGTTTGATTATATAGTGTATGTCCTAGACTTCCTTGTCATCTACACTGCAATTAAGCAAACATACTGGTCCAGAAGCCACCCCAACCTGAGACTGCATAATGAAGGGGAAGCAGCACATTGATGAAGTTATTCTTGAGGTCTCCTCTCCTATAACCATGTTTGGTGGAATACTGTAGACTGGAAGAATTGAGCAAAACAATAGAGGCCTATCTACTTTCACCCTTTCAAGCTGAACATTGGTATGCATGAGATTACAGGAGCTTGGTATCAGGACAGAGATAATTTTGTATGCAATTTTGTTTTAAATGCATTCAATTATTTTTTAATAGATAAATACTTATCTTCTCTATGTATGATTAGAATTGTCAAAACATGATCCGTTGGATGTGCTGGAGGGATAAATATGAGATTTCCTGATGTAGACACCATAGATTTATCTTAATAATTATTATAATATTTTAGGTGGAGTTTTGCTTGCCCTTTAAGGATAGTGTACCTCTCCTTGTCTGTCCGACTTCCTAGTACCCTCATAGCCATACACCCCATTCCCCCTACATTGCCTATCTTAATCCTGTCCTAACACTGTGCTTCAATTTCCACATAATCTGCTTTACCTCCACTCACTGCACCATTGTGGTTGCAGAAGAGCTATTGACAGGTCTCACTGCCCACCCGAACCCTCTCCCATGCCTTATTCATCTCTAGAAGTGTTAGCAAACAGCCCAGATAACCCCCCTCTTGCCTGACCTGCTCTGCAAGGTTTCCAGTAACTGCACCCACATGTACTCCATATGTGGATCATGTACCAGGCAAAAAAGTGCGTGCTGAACATCCCGGCAGGCAAAGTACACAGGGAGCGGAAGCTACTGAACCCAGGAAGGAGGGATGCATGAGTAGCTTTCTCTGCTCTCAGGACATACTATGCTAACATATCTTTTTCAGGAGAGCAGCCATGGATCTGTCAGACAAATCACAGATTAGGGCTGACTCTGGGATACGTGGATTGGGTTGTGGATGTGGAGCTAACAGACCCTCATTGGTATCCCACCTCACAGATATCCCTGCTTGGCAACCTTTACCTTCCCTGCTAACAGACTCTCCCTCTCCTTAATGACTGCTCACCCTGCCTCCTCCCCTTACATTAACAGCCATCCCTTTCTGGCCACCTCACCTTCCCCCACAGACCTCCCTCCTTGGCCACCTCTCCTCCCCTTGCTGACTGTCCATCCCAACCAAACCATCTATCACCCCTCCCTGGCCTACCTCTCCTCCCCTTGCTGACTGTCCACCCCAACCAAGCCATTAGTCACCCCTCCCTGGTCTTATCTAATTGCCACAGACAACCCCCAGTGTTAAAAGACATTCCAAGTTTGCTTCTCCTGCAGATACTGCCCACTGTCATACCTGCCCACTTTAGTACACTCTGAATTTTGTTTCCGCACATGCTGCCTGCTGTCATTACCTCCACATTTTTTCCTGTACATATGGCCTGCTGTCATAACCGCTGCACTTTTCTCCTGCACATACTGCCCACTTCCATACCCTGTGCATTTTTCTGCCGGACATACTGCCCACTTCGACATGCTCTGCATATTTCTCCTGGACATACTGCCCACTTCCATACCCTCTGCATTTTTCTCCTCTGCATACTGCTTTCTGTCATACCTTTCACACTTTCCTCCTGCATGTACAGCCTGTTTTCATACCCTCTGCATTCCTGCACTCCCCTGCCAACTGACATACCCTCTGCACATTTCTAATGTACATGCTGCCCACTGTCATACCCACCAAACTTTTCTCCTGCAGATACTGTCATACCTTCTACACTTTTCTCTTGCACATACTGCTCTCTGTCATACCCTCTGATTGTTTTTTTCTCCTGTACATGCAGTCCACTTTCATACCTTCTGCACTTTACTCTTTTATATACTGCCCACTGTCATAACCTCTGCATACCTCTCCTGCACATACTGCCTGCTGTCATACCCTCTGCATTTTTCTCCTTCACATACTGCCCACTGTCATACCCCCTGCATGTTTCGCCTACATATAATGCCTGCTGTCACACCCTTTGCACTCCCTTGCCCACTGTCATTATCTCAGCACTTTTGTTCTGCACATACTACCTGTCATATCCTCTGTACTCTTTTTCTGCACATACTGATGCTATCATATCCTCTATACTCTTCTACTGCACATACTGCCACTATCATATCTTCTGCACTTTTTCAACCCAAAAACATATTTTCAGCTTCATAGTTGTAACATCCACTCCTTGCTGTTCTAAATTGAGCACACTTTTGCTTGTATAATACTAAATGAAGAAAGGTTCAAATACAAAACTCCTACCTTTAACATTATTTATATATTTTGGCTGTAACTGTCTTAATATTACATAAACATGGATGGATAATATACTGTTTTGCCACATATATTGCTGTTCATTGTATTGTGGTACAATATCCAGCAACTGATTTTCACATACTTTGCTTGCTTCGCTATTTTCAATAAGTTCCTCCAGTCTTCTGACCTTAATTTCTTCTCCCTCACTAACATTTTCTGATTGCAGTCTTACAATGTCTTTGCACTTTTGGTCTTTACTAGTTATACCCAATGTGCAGTACATTTATACATTTTTATTTTGTTAAACGCGCTTAAACTGAAATAGTGAAAACATGTTGAGAAACAATGAAAAAGTTGCACCCATCAAATCAACCAGATTTAACCCGACAGTTTGCTTTTGTAAATTTTAAGGTGAAAGCAAATATGCCGAGGGCAAGACTACTTACAGTCATATCCATTTTTATATAAGACAGTGCTAAAGTATTAAAAGAACATGCAAAGCTCATAGTGGCATACCTGTCAAATGTGATTTTTATGGGATATCCAGGTTGTGCTTCCAGAACCCATACGCAATTTAAGGAATCCTTGTAGAAACCAGGCCACCCAGGAGAAAGGATCATACCACTTGGAGCAGTTAAGTGACCACCACAGGGTGCTGTTAATAAAGCACAAACTGTCAGAAGGCCAGGCACATATAGACCAATAATCTACTGTAACATGCATATTTAATTCTTTTATGAATGAAACTATAATAGAGAAAGAAACTCCACTCTTTATTGCTTAGTTAGTATATTCCATTTTTGCAATACAAACTCATCTAATAAGCATCTCATGTATATACAAAGCATCCGCTGACCAACAAAAAGTGATATGAAAGATGAAAGTTTCCTGACTCGACAATTATAGATGACAATTCTTCATGTCTCTTTATTAACAGGATTATGCTGGGATGCATATAAAGCTCACCATCAAATGATGATAAAGAATATGAATACAGAGGAGGATATAAACAGTATATTTTGACACCTGCTTTTAAAGCATATCTAATTCTAAAAACATAAATCATATAAATAAATTATAAATATAAAACAGCTTCCCATAATTTGGGAGAGGTGTTTTAAGTGTAGCACCCTATAGTGTTCTACTAGTATAGTGTAGTATATTGCAGGTAAAATCATTGTGTATGACTCATGGTAACTGAATGAGTTTATGATTGAGGTCGGGTTATTGCAGGTCAACTGGACAGCTTAACAGGTTGTGGCTCTATCGCCTCCTCCTGACTCTGGAGGACCATAGAACCTTCCAGAAGTCATTAAGCAGGAAGGGGTGGAGACCAAATCTGCATGTTTATGGAAGTCTGGCCAACCCCAGGTTTGGAGTCCCTAGTGGAGATGTGGACTGGCCCCTAAAAATAGGAGGGTTAGGCTGACAGAGGAGTCGGGTGGAATATGGAGCGCTGAGGAGACTATCAGTGCCTGGCAGGGGTCCCCTAGGTCTGGAGGGGGAGCAGCCTCCAGGCAGGGCTTGGCCTGGCTCAGGAGGATACATTCAGCAGTGTGACGAGCATTCAAAGGACAGCACTGGGCTGACTCAATCCTTTATCCTTGTCCCGGGAGATCTTCAGACCAGCCAGGAGGGCTGGTAGTATCTGCAGGCTAGTCAGCTGGGAGCAGTTCTACAGGGGGAGAGAAGATATCTCTGCATGTAATCACAAGAAGCTAAGCTGATTTTTAAGGGGCTTCTAGTTCCTCGACCATAAAGGGCTGTTGCTACTGATCTGTAATACTGACTTTCAGGGAAAAGAACAGTCCTGGATTTGTCTTTGTTTATAGGAAGGAAGTTGTCCCCCCTTCATTGATTCAAGCCAAACTGGACATACCATAATCCCTATTTCCCTATCCAAGTTAATTTTCCCTTATAAAATAAAAAAACTAAGCCCACAGACTGGTTGCTGTCTCTTGGATGCAAGTCTGTGTGAAAAATACCTGTTTCCTGGCTGTGCGGAGCTTGGGTGTACCCATGACACAGCGGCCCTCACGAGGGGAGTGCTACATATGGAACACAGAGAGAACTGGGAACTATGCTAACTGGAAATACTCAGGTAGATGACACAGGATATTATCAGTTACCAAGATTTCTGGCAGAATAAACAGGTACGTTTGCATCGATTGGATAGTTTAAAAAAAATGCTTTTAATTGTATATTAACAGACAAAAGTGGAGCAGATAAGAGCAATTTATTGTTATAGTTTATGTACACTTTAAGTCCTATCTAAGAACAAAAAACTACTATCTCCTTTACTGTCCAGATATTGTACTGCTCCTTAAAATATATTAAACCCTCAGATTTGTAAGCACTTTCAGCAGCTGATTCAACCACTAAAGCTGGCCATAGTTGGTTTGAATCTCGGCAGGTTCAGCAGGGACTGGCTGAGAATTGAACCCTCTATGGGCAGGCTGACTACTCAATTTGATTGTTGTACAACTTGCGTAGAACCAGCATGTCGGATATTTACGTGCAATTATTGCCACCGGTTATAGCCATTAGCAATAAGCACTGTTTCCTCTCAGCAGGGATGGTTCTCTGTGCTCCCCTCCAGAAAAACACAATATCTTGGCAGGAAGGATTCCCTCATCAACACTGTCTGTGTTGATGGGGGATTAGAGCGATTTTCTTTTCTGCAACCTGCGCTTGCAGAAAAGAAAATCACATCATTTACGACTTGCATTACAGAGTTTTCAGCTTTTTTATCTTTTAATCCTTATCTATGTTCCAGTTTAAACTGTTACCATTGTTACCATGACCACTGCCCCATGTTTCCTATTTCAGGGTGGTTTCTTTGTCTTTCAGCATTCTATGGAGCCACCCTTCCATACATAGGCTAAAGCTGTGTCTCCCTACACTGTGTGCAGCAATACAGCCTTATAGCCTAGGAAGTAAAGGCACTCCCTTTCCCCTTCTTCTCCCCTTCTCCAAGCTAACAAACTAACTGGAGATTGCACTATCCACTGCTAGCTCTTTCCTGTGAAGTTCAGAGAAGCAGCACTAAAACCTACAGCATTGAAAGTTGTAAACTGCAGATATTGGGGTAAGAATTATAATAGATAGTTTACTGGAGAATAGTTATTTTGTTGTGCTCAGTGTGTTAACGAGGAACTTCAGTATGTCCCCCAAAATTAAAAGTCACTCGCCTGTCCATGGATCCAGTGCTGTCTTCACCCAAGCCGATTCTACAATGGGCTTCAGGTCCAGGTACGGCTTTACAGGCAGCCTCCCACTGCGCATGCGTGAGGCGCACTGTGCTTTGTAAATGATCCTGCAGTACTCTGGGGCTTGTGATGTGTCCTGAAAGGCTGCAGGCTAAGAGGGGGTGAACTTCTGCTCGGATCACCTAGGCAATCCGGGCGGAAGTGGGAGCAGGTACCTGTCAAAAAAAAGTACACGCAGCCCCCACTACAAAGTGCCAAATGTTAAAGAGGAGGTGGGAAGGAGACAAGCAAGCACATCTTCCCCTTTTGGGCGAAGTTCTACTTTACTTTCAATCTTTTTTATTGGTTTAACAATTACAAAAGTAGAAAAAAGATCATTTAGTGAGACCGGAAAATAGTACAGTGATAATGGTTACAGTAGTATGGGAAGCAAAAGCAACAACAAACAGTCTTAGACAAAAGATCTAACAGATGGTACATTACCATAGCAGGCACCCCCTATGTGAGAAGTAGTACCTGACAGGGTCTAGCTATGGTCCTGACAATGGAGCCCAGGCCGAAGCCCCTATACAAACCTGGGCTCGGTCCATAATAACCAACTAGAATAAACCAAGAACAATAGAGGAAAAGAGAGAAAATGAAAGAAGGGGATAAAAAAGAGAAGAAAAGAAAGGAAGGGAGTGGAAACCTGGAGAAGGAAGAGGAGTTTGGCTTCTGTCTGAAAGCAAGAGAGGAAGCATTACAGATCCACATGAACATATTTTGCCCAAGGTTCCGAGATGGCTTCAAATCGTTTGACAGTATCAGTGATCACACTAGTAAGTTGTTCATTCAACATTATCCAGGAGACCTTACACCTATACATTGACATAAAGACCACAGTTTTTTTCCATGAGCAAACTATCGTGAGCTTGGCCACTAGCAACAGAAAAAAAATTTGCTTTCTTGTTGGGCGAGGTAGGTTCTCCACTCATTCACAAAGTTCCACTTTAACCTAAAAAACTCTGAGGGTTTCATACTACTTTATTTTAGTTTCATGGCTAAGCTCTTTTAAGTGCCACCCTTTGTCCACAGAAAGTGTCCTTACTGCTTACTTAGGATTAAAATGGAGTACAGGTTCCCTTTAATTTCACTGAAAATATCTTTCTGGAGAATGGCTGCTAATGCTACTCAAAACCGCACAAATACTTTGCACAATATCAATCTAATCAGACAAATATAACATTTCTATATGCAATATCTTAATTTGTTGACCATCTTCAGCATGACTCAGTAAGTCCTCTTTTGCCTGTAACCTCCAAGCCAGGGGCGGACCGACCATTTGGAAACTCAGACACTGCCCGAGGGCCCAGGGTCAGTAGGGGGCCCCATGAGATGCCCCTGGTACCTTTTTCATAGGCTTTTTTGAGTTTGGGCAAGGACACAGGGGCCCCATAATCCCCCATTGCCCGGGGGGGCCCCATAAGTTGTCAGTCTGTCCCTGCTCCAAGCTATAAATAATCATACTACTGCTTAGGTATAAAAGTCAATACATGGCAGCACAATATTCAGGATGACTAAGCTTAGACCTAGTGCAGTACTAGTGCTTCTGTGGACTGAGACTCCCATTCTTTACAATGGGGAACTCCAGTACCCCACTGGTTCTGCATTGAGGACTATGGGCCTCATTAATTATATGGCTTGTAAAAAGAATTATTGGTTCTCCATACCATTTCCTTCAAATGCAGGGTTGAATCTTATACAAAAGGATACTGTTTGTTCAGTGGTTACATAATTTGGGCCAATATTTCACTGTTTAACAGTTTTTTTATATGAAATTCACATTTCTATGTGCTTGCACTTTTTTTGTTATTGTATTAAATAGACCTTTGTGGCTACGCCACGGGTGATAGCTTACAATGGCTGAGTGCTATCATTTTTCTTCCTGTTTAAAACTGTTGAGATTTTTTATCAGTCATACAGAGACTGGATTGTCTTTAATGACTCAGCCAGTTCATACATTTGCATTGTACAAAAAAAAACAGTAAAGATTTACTATCATGTAGAATGGCAAAACAGAAAGCAGAACAAACCTGTGGAATGAACATACATGACAGCTACTTCTGCTTCATTAATTATAATGTATACATGGGATTGCATGCATCAAGATTATCTTTTACATGTTTATTGTAAATGATTGACTATACATTCAATTAATTGTGGTTACTTGGTGCAAGACTGTAATTGAAACTGGCATATCTGTTTTCTGATTGAACTCTGTTTCAAAATCTACCTATTTCCAAGTTTATACCAATGAACTATTCTTAAATGTACCTAATACATCAACATGCAAAGTTATTCACATTAAGGTAATTGCAAAGGACAAGGGGCACTCTCCTTTTTTTTTTTTAGGCTTCTTCGCAGTAAGAGCTGTGAAAAGTTAGAAAGCCTCCCTCATAACTAGTTCTAGCCAGATCAGTATATTGTTTTAAGAAAAGCTGGATGCATTTCTAAATTCATAGAATATAAATATATATTAACATTTATAAGTAATAACAACAGAGATCGTTGATATAGGGAATATCCAGTTGCCATGGATCATTGAGGTTTTCTATTACTAGCTGAACTCAGTGGACTTAAAGCAGAACTTTACCCATAATAACTTGATAAAAATAACTTTTTTAGCAAGAAACATACATTCCACATTAATAATTATGCTACCAAAATTAGTGTGTGGTGTAAATTTCCTCCAGCATTGTTCCAGCTGGAGGCTGCCATTTTGCCAAAGGTGCATTTTTGGATAAGCACTTATTTTTAATGTTTTACATAGCTATACCTGCAAAAGGGGCCAGCCTGAAGTGATCTAGAAGGACTTAACTTTCTGACTAAAGTTTCACTCTAAGTCTTTTTCCAACCTGTATATAAAATACCAGGACAGACCTCAATAACTCAATAAAATTGAATAAAATCATTAAGCAAATCCAAATGAAGTTCACGGTCGCCAAGGTATTACTTCCCCCCTAAGAAGCTAAGATATAAATAAATGCTCAGCGTCCAAATTGATATTCAAGCAAAAAGTCCTTAAACACATTCCACAGAAATTCATCCTATAAGTCCTTTATTCTTCCAAGGTTCTCCGAGTGAATATTTGAGTGCCCAGTTCATATACTGTATATCACCAAGATGATGTGATCCTCTTCCTCCTTTCCAAAAAATATTAATTCTTCATGCAAAAAAAATATTTAATATCCAACCTATCTATGTTACTATGTAACATAAGTCACTTGATGGTAATAACAAGAAGTGTAAATGTAAAATTATTATAACACTTTTTTCTACTATGATTATTCTATAACCAAACATGAAGCAGCACAGTGGCTAAATGGTACTTCCGCCTGGCAGTACTAGGGTCATTGGTTTGAATCCCAACCATGGCACCACCTGCCTGGAGTTTGCATGTTCTCCCTGTGCCTGCGTGGGTTTCGTCCCACTCTCCAAAGACATGCTGGTAGGTGAATTGGATCCTGTCTAAATGGCCCCTAGTATGTGTATGTATGAATGTGAGTTAGGGAGCTCAAATTGTACGCCCCTTGAGGGTTAGGGACTGATGTGAATGTACAATATATATGTAAAGTGCTGTGTAAATTGACGGCGCTATATAAGTACCTGAAATAAAATAAAATGAAGCATCTGTACAGGTTACAAAATATTTGTCTTCAAAAGATTTCACTCATATTTGTGTTCACCCTCTGTACCTTTCCATTTGACATATAAAAAGTTCTATTCTGGTAGATGTTATTTGCAGTAATGGCTGTTATTTGTCTACAAGGCGCATGCACATATTACTTTAATGATCTTGTCCTGTGGGTTCATACCTCCCAGCAGGATACAAACTGACTTGCTACCTTGCTTACACAATTTGATGGACTGAACATGATGGTTCTATTGTGTAAAGTTATTCTTAGACTACGTTTATTTTTTTTATGTCATTCTTTATGATTGCTTTGTGTATTTACAAAGCTCCCTTGTGTTCTAGTGCTTAGTATTAATGTTTATAGCAATCACAGGGTTCTATCAGAATCATGTGTCAGCATTAACAATGAAATGGCTTAGTGGAAGGTGAAAAGCTGTTTCACATACTATGAGCAGAGTTAAATGAAATGAGGTAGATATACTAAAGGAGTGAAAGCTGTTCACTTAGAAAAGTGAATTTAAATAAAAAGGTGACCCTGAGTTTACTTTAAATACTGAATCATGTGAAAGGACAATAAAAATAAAATAAAAAAATACACATTTTTATTAGCACATGACTGATTAAAGTAAGTACAGCTTTACCTGTTAACAAAACGCCACAAACAGTGACTCTACTCAACCGCCCTAAATAACTGCTCTGCCCTGCCCTGTCTGTGACGAACGCGTTGCCCGACCCCTGCCCTTCTCACCAACTCGTGACAAAAAACTGGCAGAAACTCTTAATCTTAGCAAGAACAAAAATGAAAAATAAACGTCTGTACCCACACTGTCACCACAGACAGGTATAGTCAGAGATTTGTCATATATAGTAGCACTCTTCAAGAGACAGGAATTCTTTTGCTTGCATTAAAAGCCTTGGAGACAGTTTTCAAAATAGGGTTTAATAACAAAAAGGTCAAACTGGTGCAAATAAAATATTTACAGAAAAAAGGGTGTTACAAAGAGGCAATAAAACAACAGAGAATTAAAAAGGAGTTGGACATGAAGAATACTTGCAAAGTCATTGGTTTTAGCAGAGTCCATTTGATCAAGAAAAAATGGTACAGTGGCTTTCTTAAGTCCGGTTCAGTGTTCATTGGTTGATGTTAAAACAAGACCTGTGAAACTGCTTGCACTCAATTTTTTTTATCTGACATCAAGGGGAGTGTTGACAAAGGCCATCTGATCAATTACCCGGTTTAAGGGGTGGTGGATGGGAGGTCACCACATTTATGACTGTATCATGGCCCTCCCTTTCGCACAGTTTTATACTAATATTATTATTCCACTATGTACAGGTTGCATTCTGGTAACTGGTAGATAATTGTTCAGCATTATAATTTGAGTCCAGGGATACCAAACACATTATTTCGGATGGGTTTGTCACCCAGGAGGTAGGAGATTGCTATATCACCCTCTTTTGTGCTAACTTAGTCATGTATGACCTTGATTTATTTTTTCGGTATGATATTCCCCATTCAAATACTGTATATACTTAATATTAATGTGTCTTGGTCCGGTAGGATTTTATGAATTGTGTGTGGATTTTGCTAAGTTGTGAATTAGGAAGAGGTCTCAGAGAGGTCGCCTCACACCTGGCTGCTTTCTGTGCAGACATTTTATGGCACGCTGTGTGTTGGTAGTGCTTTATTGTCTGAAGGATTTTTCATAGTTTTACATTAGGTCACTTCCAAGCCCCTCCATAAAATGATAAGCTGCAGGACTTTTTTGTGGTCAGTAGAAAAACTAACAGGCATCCTGCCAGGACTTAGTTAGCTGTTTACTGCTCTGACCAAGGCATGTATGCTTGTGTCTGCTGTCCGTAAGTTGAGATAACATACTCTTTTGCATTTTAAAAGTTATTGCTATGAATTACATATATTGCAGGAGGAGGGAGGGGGTAAGATTACTGGGCTCATGAAAAAAAAATGGCTGAAACCTGAACAAGATGGCTGTTGCCTACTGCTTCCATGTGTCTAATACGCACAACCATTACACTGCCCTGCACCTTTGATTCAGTAAAATGCAAGTTTAACCATGCATTACCACAAAGCACCCACTGTGATTCAAAGGGGTTGATTTACTAAAACTGGAGAGTGCAAAATCTGGTGCAGCTGTGCATGGTAGCCAATCAGCTTCTAATGTCAGCTTTTTCAATTAAGTTTTGACAAAAAAAGACTGTTAGCTGTTTAACGTCTATGCAGAATGGCACCAGATTTTGCACTTTCCACTTTTAGTAAATCAACCCCAATGTATTTTCATTTTGAAAGGCATTCTAATGCACAAGAGCAGTCAGCAGACAACATGCTGTAGAACACCATAACATGCATGGTGTGCATTGCAGGGCACTGCTTTGAAAAATGGTGCATGTCATACATAGCACTCTTATGCACAGTAGAGGATTGTATTAATGTAACCCTTAATCTTGTTGGGTCCTAAGCAGTAAAAAACATTAATGCTGTCAGTCACACCCTACGGCTAGGGCTATAAACCAATGATGCTTGTTGGCAGTGACCTCATTTGTAGCACACTGAACTCAATGTGATGCTAATAAGATAACTGCCAACAAGCAATTAAACCTCTCGGTAACAAAAAGATTTAATCATCGGTGTATCACTGGCAGAATTTGCAGCACATTAACTGGAATCTATTACAGGCGCACTAAATACTCACCTATCTAGTGATTCCATGCGGCACGCTGGACACCAATGTCTTCCTTCTTCACTTGATTGCAATAGTGGATGGTGACAATATTTTCAGAGCAACAGCTTAGCATAACAGAGTGACTTTCTGTTATGAAGGAAGGATTAGTCTTCAAAAGTCCTTCTGGCACAGTTTTGCAGCATGCACAGATATTCTAGGAAGATACTTCTGCAAATGTAGGTACAAGGGCCACAAAACCCACAAATACAGTGTGCAGTGTACCCTGTAAAGCTGAGATCAAGCAAGTAGTAAAGTTCTCTGCAGCTGCAACTTAATGGAGTGACACTCAAAGGAGGATCTCCTACAAGGAAACCTAAGCAGGAGTTGAAGGCATGGTGAATTTCCAGCAGGCCCAGCTACAACCTTCAGGCTTCTGCAGTAAACCAGGGGGGTAGCAAAAATAGTCAAAGCTGTGCACTAGCCTGTGAAATCACAAAGCACAATGGACTTTTAGACAACTGGTGTCTGGTAAGGCCAGTATAGACAATACAAGCAAGGCCCACTTTCATGGGCCTATTGTGATCATTAGCAATGTCAAGTGAAAGTACTGGGTATTGGGGGTGAGGCATCAAAATTGCCTTTGCCTTGCCTAATGCAGGCCATACATGGGTCGAATTCCGAACGTTTTTTTTTTGTCCGAAAATCGAAAACATTGTTCACTCGGTAATCCGATGGTGCCATCAATGCAAATCGGCCGACCAAGTCATAAGGTTCACCCCATATAACAGGCGAAACTTCTGTTCCCTCCAGGTCATGGCTCATGCGCATATTCTTTTCGGAAAAATGATCGTACAATTTGACCATCATTGAGTCAACAATCGGTTGTTTTTCACAAATTTTCCAACATGCCAATCACTGAAAAGGGGAGGAACCACAAAAATCGGCCGGTGCCATTGACCCACTAACAGAGCGAAAATCGGCAGATTATTCTTATGTCCTTATTTTCGGACAAAAAAATCTGTCGAATTTCGATCCATGTATTGCCGGCATAAGGCTCCACTCTGCCTTAATTAATTTCAGGTGTCATGCCTACCCATTAAGTAATTATCATGCTGTATGGCAATGTCCGGTAGACACTGTTATTAGGTCATGCTGGAAATTTCTTGTTATCACTTACAATGCTTCCATGAGTTGTACTATACAAGCTAAGCTTTGTATTTTGACTTTATCCTGTGCAAGATACTTTAACTTCTTGGCGCCGGCCGAACGCAAATGTGTGGCCTCCTGGAGTCTGGGCCTAGACGCCGAGCGGCCGCACATTTGCATTCTATTAAAAAAAAACATATGTGTTGAGAGTGCGCACCCTGCGCGCTCCCAGCACACACATTTGGTACTCACGGAAAGGTCTTGATTTCCTCTTGCGATCCGGACCTTTCCCGATCATGTGACCGCCGTGATAGCGAATCATGGTGGTCACATGACCCTAAAACCCCGCCCGCCTTCTGGGTTCTAGAACCCTTAAAGGGCCGGGAGGCGCCGGCGCCAAGGGGTTAAAGTATGATTTTTTTTTTATGGCATTCATTAAACGACTGAATACCTAATTACACAAACTGTATTACCAGTCTAAACAGTGAGGCTAGGTTCACTCTAATGCGGTGCGATACATCACATGTGATTCGCACAGGAACCGCACCGCATTCCTGTGCAAATCACATGCGATTTGTTTGCAGTGCGATCGGAGCCATACATTTTGTATGGCTCAAATCGCACCTGCACCAAAAAGCTGCAGGCACTTTTTTGGGTCCGCACTAGAATCAGATCTCATGGATATTCACACCTATGTGATCCAATTCTGCACATCGCTACGCATTTTGCAGACAGATTTCAGGGTGTTGTTAACTCAACATACACACCCGCAGCGGTTCGCATGAAGGAGGCGTGATTCTGATGTGGTGCGGAATTCGCACAGAAAATGCTGTGAATTCCGCACCGCATCAGTGTGACCCCAGGCTAAAGCTAGGTTCACACTGTTGCAATCAGAATTTAATCCAACTTTCTGTGGGAACATGAGATGTAACTTGGATGCTACTTGAATGTGTTTTGCATAATCTGTGAGGCCAGAATTGTGCTGGAATTGCACCAAAGTAGTCCAGGAACCTCTTCCAAAATCATTGATGTGAACAGGCACCATTGAAAACAATGTGATTTCCATTGTCATGTGATTCTGTCACTCGATCTCAAGTCACATTTATAATCACACTAGTGTGAACCAGGCCTAATGTACATGATGCAGCTGACAGATCGCTATGCATTGTTTTGAGGTCCTTTTGAATTATATGGGCTGTGTTTGTCATTTGCAGACCAATATAATGCGGTATGAAAGGAGATTCTGTTTCCAAAATATGTCTTCAATTCTGGTTGTACCCATACAATTAGGAGTTTACTAAAGTTTAAGTTTGTAATTCCTCTGTACATGATTACATCCAAGTACATGCAGAGGAATAAAATTTAACTTCTGCACATCACTAGATGTTTGAGGGAAATCCAGTTTTATTTCACCAAAACAGACCATTACTTGAAAGGACCATATTGGAGGAAAAAATGCATTGTTGGTCCCATGGTAATATTTTAAACACAGGATGGCTTTTAAAGTTCTCATTATATATATATATATATATATATATATATATATATATATATATATATATATATATATATACATATATATATATATATATAAATATATATACACACACAAAACCTACAGTTGTAGATTTTGATTTTGTGATGGTATAGACCAAATCTGAACACCAAGAAATTGTGTGAGTCAACCCACCAATCTATTCCCCTGATTTATATGATGAATCAACTCAGAAGTACGAGTTATTTAGGTAGAACATCTCTCTACTTTCATCTCATACCATTATATAATGTCCAATAAATTACTTGGCTGGACAGGACTGCTGATCTATTACTTTGCCTACAAGGAGTAGAAGCACTCCTTGTCTGATGCTTCAGTGCAGCTAGGGCACATTATTCTTCAGTGTGCTTTAGTGGATTACCTTCCACCCTCCTCAGTGCTCATCATCCTTTGGCTCTTGCTACTCCTTCTCTGACACTTTCTTCATTGAATCCTGAGACTTTCCACCCTCTCCCCCTTCCCCCAGAAGGGTACATTCTTACCAGGAGTGGGGGACCAGTAATCCAGTGCTGCAGATGTGCCTGCCTGGGCCAGTTCCCTTATGCTGACATAACCCTTGAGATGTGCAGCCAGTGAAACAGCTTCCTGGGCCTCCAATATACAGAAGTAGAGAGAAGACTCGGGCCCGAAATGGTCACATGACCATGAATTTGGGTACAAAGGGGCATTTAAGTAGTTCTTTTTCTATGTCAGAAATTAGTTACAAGGGGGTGGTGAGAAGGGGAGCTCAAAGGTCAGATTTAAAGGAAAAATAACACTGTTATAATTACACAAGGGAATGGTTTTTCCTATACAGAAGTGTGTTGTATCTAGCTAGAACCTTTCAATCTGAAAGGCAGCAGTTATTAAAAATATACAGTATATATATTTTTTGCATTTTCTTGAATCAGATTGTTGGGTATGGGAAAGTTGCTTGCAGGTGATTGCTAGGCACAAAAAGCATTACATGACATACTATATTTGTCTTGGTGAAAATATTTTCAATTACGTCGGTCAGCTGGCTATAATAATGAAAAATGTATCAGTAGAATAGTAATTTATAGTAGATGAACTCCATGTAAGCTGCTAAATACACAGCTGAAAATCAATGTATAAGAACTGTTTCACCTGCCAAATATTTAGAATCATTTAGTTACAGTCAGGCCCTGCATTCCTTAACCACTTCCATACCAGGCACTTTTACCCCCTTCCTGTCCAGGCCAATTTTCAGGTTTCAGCGCTGTCACACTTTGAATGACAATTGCACGGTCATACAACACTGTACCCAAACTAAAATTTTATCATTTTGTTCACACTAGAGCTTTCTTTTGGTGGTATTTAATCACCACTGGGGTTTTTATAGTCTGCTAAATTAACAAAAAAAGACAGAAAATTAATTAACAAAAACATGTTTCTTTGTTTCTGTTATAAAAGTTTGCAAATAAATAATTGTTCTTCATAAATTTAGGCCAAGATGTATTCTGCTACATGTCTTTGGTGAAAATAAACCAAATCAGTATTTATTATTTAGTCTGTAGGAAAGTTATAGAGTTCACAAATTATGGGATACATCTGAAAATTGATCGATCCTGAAGTACTGACAGCCAATCTAATTTCTTGAGGCCCAAAAATGTCAGAACAGTACAGATATCCCCCAAATGACCCCTTTTTGCAAAGTAGCCAGTCCACCGTATTTCATAAGAGGCATGGCAAGATCTTTGAAGTTGTAGTTTCTTTGTCATAAATTTTTGGAAAATGAAGAAATTAAAAAAATTATTTTCACTATTTATTTTTACATACTGTCACCAGTGCAGTACAGCATCATAATATAACTGGTGTGGCTGTGATCAGGGACAGGGATATGCTAAAGATAATTTTTTTCCAATTTTTTTATTTTAAAATTCTCTTTTTTTAAGATTTTTTTTTCATATTTCACTATGTCCAAAGTAGCATAATGTTACCATAGTAACATTGTACTACTTTGGGGAAGTGTCAGTATTTTTTTTTTTTTTTACACAATTTGATTGCTTATAGCAAAGAATTTCTTTGCTATAAGCAAGCATTTAACTGAATGAAATCGATTCATTCAGGTTTTTTTGTTGTGATTAGCTGTGATTGGCCATGGCTAATCACATGGCACAGATGGGCTGTAATTGGTCCAGCCTGTGCATGTGATCACTGTGACCATTCACAGCTAGGCACACTTGTATACAATGGATGGCATGAAAGGAAGACATCCATTGTATACAACTGTCATGTGACCTGCTGTGATTGGTCATGGTACTGGCAACGGGGCCGATACACATATCTGTCATCGGCCGTGTCCGAGGTACACAGCTGGTGACAGATCTCGCCACAGTGCGGCCCTGTGGGCACACGCAAAGCGCAATCCGGAAAGGACATCATATGATGAGATGTTCGCCCGGCGATCATTTGACCATAGGCCGGGTGGCAAGTGGTTAAAGGATAAGTTTGCCTTTGGGAACATGTTACATGTTCCACCTGTTTTTAGGGTGGAACACGTAACATATTCCCATTCCTGCAGCTCTTCCCCCAATTGCCCCCCCCCTTCCTGTGACAGCAGGTCAGGTATCCTCTCCCCACACCTGCTGTCACAATTTGAAAAGAGCTTGGTGGTGCGGGGCTCCGCCCACATTGCCATGTTATTCATTCACTGAGTTCTGTGAATTAATAGACAACAACTACCGACAGCCTTTGTGGCTAATGGCTTGTAGTTCTCAATAAACTCCCAGGGCACTGGTGAGCTTCCTTGTAGTTCACTGAGTTTTCCTGGACTGAAGTAACTGCCTGCCCATATGGGGAGGTATGGGGAGACAGCTACACTGACAGTCTACAGGAGCTGGGCATTGCACCTGCGATCTGCTGATCACGGTTGCAAAGCTTTACAGGCTCCTAAGGAAATAAAAAAGTTAATGCACAATTTTTTACCTGTAAAACATTGTGCATTTATTATTTTTTTAAAGGTGAACTTATCATTTAAGACATTTTGTAGGCTACACTGCAAATACCATTTGGTCTAGGTCCCACCTCTGCCGGAGACTGAATAATAAAGGTAAGATAATCACTCTCCTCTCTTCTCTGGTAGCCCCAAGGTTGGTCATGCGTGGAGTAAATTTCACCCATTTTCTGCTGAACTGGATGATATTCACTCCATGGGGGTCCTTGTCGGCCTCCTCTTGCCCGACAGCAGGGCAGATAATTGTCAGCTGAACAGTACCTCCATCCAATCAGATCAAATCAGCGAGGCCACTTCTCATAATGCAGTAGCTGCAGAGGGAAATTTGTTCATCCTCTGCATGGATGGATAAACCACTAAGATTTCTTTGGTACAGCTTATGTGTGTATGGCCAGTGTTAAACAATTTAAAATTCTGCCCCATACCCCTCTCAGTCTAAATGTTTCACTGTGGGTGATTACTTAAAGGCTTAAATCAAGTCAGAGCTTTAACCAGCTCTGATTTTAAACATGTTTAACAATTCCTAATTAATCTATACTTGGACAATTATTTTTTAATAACTACTTTAATTCTGCAGAATATTCAAAAAATGCCCATGCTTATTGCTAATTAGCTCTTAAAATATGTCCATTTTTCTGTGCCCACACAAAAGACTGATGGCAGAAAAACACCAACTGGTCCATCTAGCCTGCATTTTAAATGTTTACCCTGCTTATACTTACTTACTGTTGATTTCCTATTTATATCATAAATCTTAAACTTTTCCTCCTGGTAGTTTGTGTACCACTTATACCTTGCACCATTTTTGTTGGAACTTGCTCTTTTTATATTTCAAGGATTTTATTCAGTAAAACAAGCCAAGAGTACAGACATGTACAATGAGATCGCATATCAACTCTTAATGGCAATATAAAAGGAAGCACACAAAAAAAGGCATCGTGGTCTCTCACAGTGACAATGAGTAAAACAGAGCGGGGAAATCACATAAAACCAATGTTCAGTGGAACAAACCATCAAAATGCATTACAGAACATTCAATAGAGAATAAAGAACAGATCCTACAACAGGTAATGATATGACAAGACAAGCAGTGCATTCATGAATACTGCTCTATCCTTTTAACCACTTCAATATCGAGCACTTTTACCCCCTTCCTGCCCAGGCCAATTTTCAGCTTTCAGTGTTGTCGCACTTTGAATGACAATTGTGCGCTCATGCAACACTGTGCCCATAAAAATTTTTTATAATTTTTTTCACACAAATAGATCTTTCTTTTGGTGGTATTTAATCACCACTGAGTTTTTATAATTTGCTAAATATACAAAATAAAATGTGTTTTTCTTTGTTTCTGTTATAACATTTTGCAAATAAATAAAATTTCTTCATAAATTTAGGTTAAATTGTATTCTACTACATTTCTTTGGTGAAAATACCCCAAATTAGTGTATGTTAATTAGTTTGCAGGAAGGTTAGAGTCCACAAACCATGGTATATATATCTGAAAATCAATCAATCCTAATGTACTGAAGGCCTATCTCATTTCTTGAGGCCCAAAAACACCAGGAATACCCCCCAAAATTACCCATTTTTGGAAAATAGATAGTCCAAAGTATTTAGTAACAGGCTTGGTGAGTTTTTTTGAAGTTGTAATTTTTTGTTACAATTTTTTGGAAAATGTAGAGATAAAAGAAAAAAAATCACAATTTTTTTTTTTACATATTGTCACCAGTCCAGTACAGCGTTATTATATAACTGGTGTGGTGGTAATCAGGGAAACTGACTGGTGACAGTATGTAAAATAATAATAATAATAATAATTACATTTTAATTTTTCTATTTATTTTTATTTTTTTATTACTGTTTTTCTTTTCTTTTTTTTTCAACACACTGTGACCAAAGAAATACAATGTTACCATAGAACTACTCTGGGCAAGTGATCAGGATTTTTTTTTTTTACACATTATGATTGCTAATACCAATGTATTTCATTGACATTTGCAATCATTGTTACTGAATGAAACGGATTCATTCAGTCTTTTGTTGTGATTAGCTGTGACTGGGCACAGCTCATCCAATGATACAGATGGGCTGTGATTGGCCCTGTCTGTACCATGTGACTGCTTTGACCAATCAAAGCTAACAACACAATTGTATACAATGGATGGCATGAAAGGATGTCATCCATTGTATACAATTGTCATGTGATCTGCTGTGATTGGTCACAGTGGTCACATGACACTGGCAACGGGCTGGTGTAGTGATATGTCATTGGCTGTGTCCCGTGGACCCAGCCGGTGACAGATCGCTCCACTGCGCTGCCTCACGGCCGCGTGAGCTGCTCCTTCTGGCAGGACATCATATGATGCCCACTCAGAAGGAGGAGTGTCCCGCCCAGCCGTCAATCTGCTATAGGCTGGGGGGAGGTGTTAAAAAAGAAGTATGGTCAAAGCTTTTTTGTGAGCGCACTAACTTTCTTGCTTTTTACTCCTGTGACCCACAATCAGCTGACAATGGGCCAAATCCTTCTGTTAGCTGATTTAGCAGAGCTACTGAAAGCTCTGGAAAGATCCACCCAGCTGTCTGATTGCCTGATTGACAGCTGGCTCCAGCTCTCAGCACATGGCTGAAAGCCTAAACCAGCTGCGCCTGCCTCTTCTCCAGCCAAGCACTCTAGTGAGCACTGGAGTGGCAGAGAGGAGATCGATGACTGATGGACACTGCTCTCTGGTCCGAGAAAACTCATAACTGAGCGATCAGCAGTCATGTGATCACTCAGTTCTTCATCTTAGATCCAGTGAGAGACAGCTGCATCATCACAGCAGTGCTGCAGCATAGAGGTGATTATGTATGTTTGTTTTTTTAACTAACCCCATACATCTCCTTTAATATAAAAGTATAAAGTTAGGCCATTAAAACTGCACACCATATTATAAATTGGGTTTACTGGAGAGAAATTTAATTACATGAAATTTACAGTTTCAGATGTTTAAGTGATTATAAAGGGTAAAGTTTTATTTAAAAAAAAATAAGAAACATGTTATACTTACCTGCTCTGTGAAATGGTTTTGCACAGAACATCCCCAATCTTCCTCTTCTCAGGTTCCCTGCTGGCAGTCCTGGCCCCTCTTATCCACCTAGTGCCCCCATAGCAAGTGGCTTGCTTCTGAGCCGGCTCTATTTGTCCCTAAGATACAAAGAGCATGGATTGGCCCCGCCCTCTGCTCCCTGTTGACAGCACGCTCCTGCTGCTATGCCTGAGCCAATGAGGAGTGGGACAGCCGAGAGAGCCTCTGCTCTCATGCACATTGCTTGATCGAGATTAGACTCAGGTTAGTATTAGTGGGGCTGGGGGGAGCTGCAAAGAGAAGGCTTTTTTACCTGAATGCAGAGAATGTATGAAGCAAGGGCGGACTGATAACTCATGGGGCCCCTGGTCAATATGGGATCATGGGGCTCCTGTGTCCTTGCCCAAACTCAAAAAAGCCTATGAAAAAGGTACTAGGGGCATCTCATGGAGCCCCCTACTGACCCCGGGCCCTCGGGCAGTGCCCAAGTTTCCAAATGGTCAGTCCGCCCCTGGTATGAAGGTATAAAACATTCTGCCTTTAGAACCACTTTATGCTTCTCAGGCTTGTTCCCCAGCTCATTCTTTGTACCCTTTTTGTGGATTGGTACAATATTAGCTGTATGTTAGGGAAACTTCTACTGTTAGACAAGATTGGAGCATACAAATTGCTCTGCATCCATATCACCCTATCTTTCTTAGAGGCTGACATCTCAGTTAATTAGCTTGGTCTCCTACAGTGCAGCAGTGTGAGCGGGTCTGCACTGTTACACTTTTTATACATGCAGTCTCTTGCTGATGTTTCTATCTGTACAGTCTGTCTCAATCTTCTATCTAGTGCAATCTGATGATGCTCTCTTGGACATGCTTTATCTGTCCTCCATCACTACACCATTCACTTTAAGCCAAAAATAACTGCTGTGCAACTTGGTGCTCTGTGTTACTTAAATCCACTGTCTGCTTTTGTAATTTCTGCATGACAGAGAACTCATAGGCTGTCCAGTGCAACACTATGAAAGTTGCACAAACTGCATAAATTGCTGTCAAAACAGTAACACAGCAAATACACATGTACATTATTTTATATCTAATCATTATCTAAATGTATATTAACCACTTGCCCTCCAGATGATTTACCTCCTTCCTGTCCAGGCCATTTTTAGCGGTACGGCGCTGCGTTACTTTAACTGACAATTGGGCGGTCATGCAACGCTGCTCCCAAATGAAATTTATGTCCTTTTTTCCCATAAATAGAGCTTTCTTTCAGTGGGATCTGATCGCCTGTGCATTTTTAATTTTTTGCGCTATAAACAAAAAAAGGCCGACAATTTTAAGAAAAAAACTATATTTTTGACTTTTTGCTATTAAACATGTCCAGTAAAAAAATGTAAAAAATCTAATTTCATCATAAATTTAGGGCAAAATGTATTATGCTATGCTACATGTCTTTTCTAAAAGAAATCCCAATATGTGTAAATAAATTGGTTTACGTGAAAGTTGAGCGTTTACAAATGGCAGTATATATACTGAAATTTTTGTAAAAATTTTTTTTACTAGTAATGGTGGCAATCAGTGACTTGTAGCAGGACTGCGGGACTGCGGCGGGTATTCTAACACTGGGGGAACTAATTTGGTGTCACTGGCATCCCCAGTGACACCAGTAAAGTGATATGTGCTAATAAAAAGCACTGGCACTCTACGAATGGCACTGGGCAGGAAGGGGTTAACATGTGGGGAGATCAAAGGGTTAATTGTGTGCTGTGCGCTGTTTCACAGTGTGCTCTGTGTGTGCTTTCAACTGTAAGCACACTGCTGTGTATGGCTCTGGTATGCACTGGGGGAACTGACTTGGTGTCACTGACATCCCCAGTGACACCAATACAGTGATCAGTGCTAATAAAAAGCACTGACACTGTACTAATGGCACTGGGCAGGAAGGGGTTAACATGTGGGGCGATCAAAGGGTTAATTTTGTGCTGTGCGCTGTTTCACAATGTGCTGTATGTGTGCTTTCAATTGTAAGCACACTGCTATGTATGGCTCTGCTATGCACTGGGGGGAACTGACTTGGTGTCATTGACATCCCCAGTGACACCAATACAGTGATCAGTGCTAATAAAAAGCACTGACACTGTACTAATGGCACTGGGCAGGAAGGGGTTAACATGTGGGGCGATCAAAGGGTTAATTGTATGCTGTGTGTGTGCTTTCAACTGTAACACACTGCTGTGTATGGCTCTGCTATGCAGAGCCATACAAATCAGTGTG
Source organism: Staurois parvus (assembly GCF_062004578.1). Taxonomy (NCBI): domain Eukaryota; kingdom Metazoa; phylum Chordata; class Amphibia; order Anura; family Ranidae; genus Staurois; species Staurois parvus. The sequence goes on from NW_028317941.1 coordinate 6,500,278, forward strand.
CAGGAGCTGACAGGAGAGAGAACTGTATTGTTTACATACAGTTCTCTCCCCCGTTGGTAATACTCAGTGATCACCGGGTGCCGGCAAATAACCACCAGCCTTGACCCGGTGATTGACAGCCGAGGCTGCAATTGGCTCGGAGGGTAGAGCATGCGCGCCCCCTCCCAGGAACTGCACAATCATGTATATATATACAGTCATGGCCGAAATTGTTGGCACCCTTGATATTTTTCCTGAAAATCAAGTATTTCACACAAAAAAGGTATTGCATTAACACATGTTTTGCTATACACATGTTTATTCCCTTTGTATGTATTGGAACAAATATAAAACAGAGGCAGAAAAGCAAATATGACATAATGTCACACAAAACCCCAAAAATGGGCTGGACAAAAGTATTGGCACCCTTAACTTAATATTTGGTTGCACACCCTTTGGAAAACATAACTGAAATCAGTCGCTTCCTATAACCATCAATAAGCTTCTGACACCTCTCACCCGGAATTTTGGACCACTCTTCCTTTGCAAACAGCTCCAGGTCTCTCTTATTGGAAGGACACCTTTTCCCAACAGCAATTTTAAGATCTCTCCACAGGTGTTCAATGGGATTTAGATCTGGGCTCATTGCTGGCCACTTCAGAACTCTCCAGCGCTTCTTTGCCATCCATTTCTGAGTGCTTTTTGACGTATGTTTGGGGTCATTGTCCTGCTGGAAGACCCAGGATCTTGGACGCAAACCCAGCTTTCTGACACTGGGCCCTACAGTGCGACCCAAAATCCTTTGGTAATCCTCAGATTTCATGATGCCTTGCACACAGTCAAGGCACCCAGTGCCAGAGGCAGCAAAACAACCCCAAAACATCATTGAACCTCCACCATATTTTACCGTAGGTACTGTGTTTTGTTCTTTGTAGGCCTCATTCCGTTTTCGGTAAACAGTAGAATGATGTGCTTTACCGAAAAGCTCTATCTTGGTCTCATCTGTCCACAAGACGTTTTCCCAGAAGGCTTTTGGCTTACTCAAGTACATTTTGGCAAACTGTAGTCTTGCTTTTTTATGTCTCTGTGTCAGCAGTGGGGTCCTCCTGGGTCTCCTGCCATAGCGTTTCATTTCATTTAAATGTCGACGGATAGTTCGCGCTGACACTGATGCTCCCTGAGCCTGCAGGACAGCTTGAATGTCTTTGGAACATGTTTGGGGCTGCTTATCCACCATCCGGACTATTCTGCGTTGCAATCTTTCATCAATTTTCCTCATCCGTCCACGACCAGGGAGATTAGCTACAGTGCCATGGGTTGCAAACTTCTTGATAATGTTGCGCACTGTGGACAAAGGCAAATCTAGTTCTCTGGAGATGGACTTGTAACCTTGAGATTGTTGATATTTTGCCACAATTTTGGTTCTCAGGTCCTCAGACAGTTCTCGTCTCCTCTTTCTGTTGTCCATGCTTAGTGTGGCACAGACAGACACACAATGCAAAGGTTAAGTGAACGTCTCTCCTTTTTATCTGCTTTCAGGTGTGATTTCTATATTGCCCACACCTGTTACTTGCCCCAGGTGAGTTTACAGGAGCATCACATGCTTGTAACATTCTTATTTATCCGCAGTTGTGAAAGGGTGCCAATACTTTTGTCCAGCCCATTTTTGGAGGTTTGTGTGACATTATGTCGAATTTGCTTTCTTTCCTCCCTTTTTTTGTTTTGTCCCAATACACACAAAGGGAATAAACATGTGTATAGCAAAACATGTGTTAATGCAATACGTTTCGTGAGAAATACATGATTTCCTGGAGAAATATCAAGGGTGCCAACAATTTCGGCCATGACTGTACACATGATTTTGTGCACCCTTGCCCACCCTGTAGCAGTATTTCTGCTATAGGGCGGATGGAAAATGGTTAATATCTATATTAAAAAAAGAAAACTTTATAGTTTGTACGTAAAGCAAATTGCCAGTCATAAGCATAGGAAGGGTTAAGAGTTGCTGCAGTTTAGAAGACAGAGATAACTGAGCAGGTCATCCAGATAAGGTTCAGTAGTGTCAGTCTTCATTGGAGTGTGTGATAAGTACCAATTAATGCAGGGTCATAATTACAGCACAGTATAATGTGTCGGTGTAATAGGTTATCAGAATCCTGATCAAGCAGTTAAGTTTTTATCCGTCTGGAATACAGATTTCCGCTGTGGCTCCCTACCAAGGTATACTACAGTATGCATACAAAAACCAGTATAGGTCATACAAAACTGCTATTACAACAATTAGATAATTACTGTATATGTTCAGGAATGAAGACATTTGACAATTTAAAGAAAACAAGAAAAAAGCTGAAGCACTGCAAGTTTATTATAGGGCAACATAACACACTACTGTGTGATGTGGTGACCTGCCTTGCTAACCATGTTTTGCATTATACAGTCCATTTAAATAAATGGTCTCTTCTTTTGCAACGTATAATAACGTACAACATAACTAGGCTTAACTTGCATGCATACCTCACAGATGTAAATGGGACCTAACATAGTGCTGCCCATAGCTTACTACCAAAATATAGTTACATTATTTCATCTGAGGTTAGTAATTGTAGGGATCTGCTGCCCTTAGCTGCTGATATCACAGTGGTATGTATAATGATGTATTAACACTTCCTATAAGAAGTGGCTTTAAAAACCCAGGAGAACAGAGAACTGAGCCACATAACCTTATATACACAGGGGCTACTACTGCTGCTGTATTTCCGCCCAGATCAGAAGCAAAGACTATTATGCAAGTATTCCTATGTTTCAATAGTTTAGCTGAAGCTGCCTATAGCTTCTTCAGTGTATTTGTGAATCCTCGTGACGAACGAGTCTCTGTTCTATTGTTATTATCTCACATGCACAGTGCCACATAGCTTGTTCGGTGCTATTGTATGTTTAGTGGTCAACTTTCAGTATACTAGTAGGTGAACCTGTTTATTGCAATATAGTTTATATGCAGTGCCTAGTATTCTAGTTAACCCCGTCCCTTCTGATCTGGGATTCTATAGCTAGTTTTAACTTAGGGCTCAATACCCAGTATAGGCTAGAGCCAGGTTAGACATCTGATGGCAACTTTTGGTAGTTAGATTTGCATGTCAAATTAGAAACTACTAGGGAGGGACTAAGAGGCAGAGTAGACAGGGTGACTCTGAATTCTAATGCCACACCACAGTTCATACTGGTGAGAGGCTCTGTTCCAGACTGGTTGGACAACAGTTGGTGACCTCCCCATGACTTCAGACCTTGTCTTCAGGTCTCCAACACAAAGACAGACACTGTATCATCCTCAGGCACCTCTGCAAGTGAACTTTGCTGCAGCATTCGTCTGATTGAATCTCTAATAATGCCTATATATACCTGGATATATGTTCACAATTCCACCAGGTCTCCTATTGGGCTCGTTGTTGATAATACCTGCTTGCACATCATATGTATGCACAGCTATTAATGTAAAGCTTGTATTATCTGTATACTTGTGTGCATCTATAGTATGTACTTATGGTTAATGTTATATCCTGGTTGCAATAGCTCTACTCCCAATTTCTTTAAACAGTAATTTACCAGAAAGGGAATCCCCTCTGTTCACAGTGGCCTTGTCCTGGTTGGGGGCAATACCAACTGTATTATCAATCCCAGTCTTCCATTTAGTGAAGGTTCTGGTTCTCTCATTTACCTACAGGTTTAGTGCAATAACCGGTTTGGGGAGGGTCATTTTTCAAAACACCCCTAAAAAGAGGGCTACACTAGCTATACTGTTTCTATTTACCAGTAAAAACAAAGCAAATGTGCTATCAAATGCTCTAATTCAACATTTAGGCTAAACCCATTGACCCAATTTCTACCTGCTGTTGATTACTGTTCTTGAGTGTGTCATATCCTGCAGAGTCAAATACCTTCCCTACTGTCATAATGCTTCCCTGACAGTTGTGTCATTGTTTTTATACAAGGAAGTAAATAAATGTGTTTCATTTTTTTGTACCTTTGTACCTTCATAGTCAATGCAGCATAGTGCAAACGTGCTGGGAACAATGATAATTTGTTTAATCAAAGATTTTTTTTTAATTTTTCAACCATATTTCACACTGCAGCATGCAGAAACCTGGATATTTTGGATATTGTTGTGTGCTATGTTGCTACCCATTTAATTTTCTTTGGTTCATGTCCTTCTCACTATTTTTCGCAATAGACATTAATATTTGCAGTCTGTGGCTTGAACAAAAGCATACATGTTAAAATTAAGGTCCTCAGACCCACTTGTGAGGGTGCTCATATTTTATGTGATTGTGCTTAGCTCTGTATCCATTAGCGGTGCAGTAAGCCAACCACAAACATATTGACAGAGACTTCTTCGATGTGATCAGTAACAAGCTATTTTATTTGTGCATCAGTATTCAGGACCTCAAAATATTTCATATATCTTCTAGTTTAAATAGAAAAGGTGTATCACTCAGTATGGTTATTATTTATTCACCGTGCAGCAAAGAAGCCACATAGTATGCAAATAGTTATATAAATCTGTATATATCTTTAAACAGTTGACGTGATTTCAGGCATTCTTGTGAAAGAACTATAGCATAGCACAAAAACAATGCAAACTGAATCCCTATACAAATCTTAACTTCATTCTGCTTGGCAAAAAGAATAATTTGGGAATCTGCTTCAGGACACTTTGTTCAATTTAAAATGAATAATGTATTTCTTTTATAATTACTTAACTGTTGGCTATAATTTAGGTACATTATAAGCATAATCATTTTTATTAAGTTCTGTATTTTCATTCAATGCTAGTAAAATAAAAATATTGCTTTTGTACAGTTTTAGCAGGAATGCAGAGTATGTTAAGAGATATTGAGAAAAGCCTACATCTTTCAATGATTCTTTTGAGTAGCATTCACAAGGGTCCATTTACATGTGGTGTGTTAATGCAATAACGTTGAGTGTTAACACGCATTAAGGTAGCCCATTCAAAATGAATAGTCTGATAACATACCTTGACATGTCTAAAACATGACTCATTTTTTTGTACTAATGCGTAGCATATTTGCAACAATTACTCTGCAATGCAGCAAAGTTTGAAGTGTGAATCTGGCCTAAGAGCTCTGTTTTTTTTAAAGAAACTATACAAGTAGACAGTAATTTTTATCTGTATCTGTAATAATGATGTTCAACAAATAGCAGCTCTCTAACTCAGCCTATAAACTAGAACTGTCAACAGGTGTGTCAGGAATAATCAAACTTTAATTATTGTATCTTTGCAGACCTATTACTAAACTGACTTTCATCCCCCTCACTTGCTAGTTGAACGGTCAGGGAATCAGCAGTCACCTGAGGTCTGACAGTTGCATCCCTGTTGACTTTGTACAGTGCACATTTAAAAGATGGAAAAAAAATGGTGAGATTTACTACCAGGTGTAGCGAACGTTCACTCAGGAAAATTCATGTGTATATGGTGAAGTTGTGCTCATTGTGAATGCCCATGTTCAAGGGAGATTCTCAGACAGGATTTTTGCTACTACATGATTTCATAATTGCCAACTGTCATGGATTGCCGAAGATGGTTCTGGATTTTAAAGCCCGGTCACGGCTGGGCTCCATTCTGAAAATTGGAAATATTCTCGGATAGTGTGTCCCCTGTGCGGGGTGGCTGGCGCCACAGTTCTGCTCTGTGTACTTTTTACATTGCCACTCAGGTGGGTGTCGGCACACAGGGGAATACATTGCCAACATCCACATTGCCTCCCCCCTTCTCCCTTCCCCAGCAGCTCTGTCCAGGCTCTGTGATTGAAGCTGTGCAGAGTGAGTGGGTGGGAGAGGGTGCTGCCAGCCTCACAGATAATCACGCCCAGACCCTCCTTCTTTTACCTAGGGAAATGAAGGTAAGTGCTGTGGTGGTGGGACATATGTAGTGTATGTATATGTAGCATGTGTGTATGTAGCATGTGTGAATGTAGCATGTGTGAATGTAGTATGTGCATATGTGAATTTAGTATGTATGTATGTAGTATATGTGAATGTAGCATGTGTGAATGTAGTATGTGCATATGTGAATTTAGTATGTATGTATGTAGTATATGTGAATGTAGTATGTGTGTATGTAGAATGGGAGGGGGTGCAGTGGTGTAATAGGTGCTCAGAAGGGGGTGCAGAGGTGGACCATGTGCTCAGAAGGGGGTGCAGAGATGGACCAGGTGCTCAGAAGGCGGTGCAGAGGTGGAACATGAAGGGGTGGATCTTAAAAAGAAGGGGTGGGACAAATTTAGATAAGGGGGACCCAATTTTAGCCTTGCCTAGGTCAGCACAAAACCAAAATACACCACTAGTACACTGCCCTACATACTACTGACTTCTGTACACTGCCCTACATACTACTGACCCCTGTACACTGCCTTACCTACAGTATACTCCCTATTTAACATTACCACATTCTCCACTATGTAAGTCAGCTCAGACTCTATTTAACCACACCCCTTTAAGCCATGCCAACTAATCAGCGTATCTGAAACCATGGTCATTTTGGTTGCAGTTATTGTTGAGCCACACCCACAATTGAATGATCCGCCCATAATTAAAATGTAACTCCATACCACCTTTCTGGACATACAGAAAGTAAAAAAAGTGTCCCTAAAAAAGTTTGGGAAATGTTGGCAACTATGTGTTTGGACAGTCATAGTGAATCATTCCGCAATTTACTTAGCTAAATGAACATTAAATAACTTTTTTTACATAGTTAACATTCATTAGGGCTCATTAAAACATGTGGCTGCCTTTGCTAGTCATGGTGGATTGCTTTTGAGAGGGCAGTTGCATCCTCACCGCCTATTTTAACTGAACCCATTGCATGCGGTTGCAGGGAGGTTGTGCTGTGGCCCCAATAATTTTAATATATGGGCAGTACAGCTGCTGAGCACAACAGGGGATTTAATTTTTCCTGTTAGGAAAGGCATCTCAACCAAAGCATGTGTACAGCCCTGAGTAGCTGCATGTCTTTCTTTAGATGGATGGTCAGGTGGCAGTAAAACTGTGGCTTAACCACCAACCTTTACTGCTAGATATGTGTGGTTCATTTACTTCCGAATTGAAATTCGAACAAATTTTCTGACAAATTTTCTGTTATTCAGAGATTTGGATGTATCTGAATTCCGAATTACAATAGTAACGAATTTAAACAAATCCAAAATAAAGAAATGAAATTCGGCCAAAATTTGAATCGATTCAAATTTGAAAACAAATTTGAACTTGACAACAAGAATAGAATAAAATAGAATAGAAAATAAATGCATAGGAAAGAATAGAATAGAAAATAAAATAAAATAGAATAGAAAAGAAACAAATAGAATAGAATATCAAAGGATAGAATAGAAAAGATTAGAATAAAATTGAAAAATCGAAGAATAAACTAGAAAAGAATAGAAAAGATTAGTATAGAATAGAAAAACAATAGAAGAGACTAGAATGAAATACACTGCTCAAAGAAATTAAAGGAACCCTTTTTAATCAGAGTATAGCATCAAGTCAATTAAACTCTTGGTATATTGATCTGGTCAGTTAAGTAGCAGAGGGGGTTGTTAATCAGTTTCAGCTGCTTTGGGGTTAATGAAATTAACAACAGGTGCACTAGATGGGCAACAATGAGACAACCCCCAAAACAGGAATGGTTTTACAGGTAGAGGCCACTGACCTACTCATCTTTTTTTTTAGCATGAGTGGATACCTGAACCCTGCAGAGGTTGCACATGCAATCCAACTCCTCCAGGATGGCACATCAATGCCATTGCCAGAGGGTTTGCTGTGTCTCCCAGCACAGTCTCAAGAGCTTGGAGGAGATTCCAGGAGACAGGCAGTTACTCTAGGAGAGCTGTAAAGGGCTTTAAAAGGTTCTTAACCCATCAGCAGGACTGGTCTCTGCTCTTTTGTGCAAGGAGGAACAGGATGAGCACTGCCAGAGCCCTACAAAATGATCTCCAGCAGGCCACTGGTGTGAGTGTCTCTGACCAAGCAATCAAAAACAGACTTCATGAGGGTGGCCTGAGGGCCCGACGACCTCTAGTGGATTCTGTGCTCACTGCCTGGCTCCATAGAGCTCGACTGGAATTTGCCATTGAACACCAGAATTGGCAGGTTCGCCACTAGCACCCTGTGCTTTTCACAGCTGGGAGCAGGTTCACCTTGAGCACATGTGACAGACGTGAAAGGGTCTGGAGAAGCCATGGAGAAGGTTATGCTACCTGTAACATTGTTCAGCATGACTGTTTTGGTGGCCTGGGGAGGCATATCCATAAAGGGACACACTGACCTCTACAGGCTAGACAATGGCACCCAATTAGGTATTGGAATGAAATCCTTGGACCCATTGTCAAACCCTACACTGGTGCAGTGGGTCCTGGGTTCCTCCTGGTGCATGACAATTCCAACTAAATGGCCCCCACGTTCGCCTGACCTAAATCCAATAGAACACCTGGGGGTATCATGTTTTAGTCCATCCGACGCTGCCAGGTTGCACCTTAGACTGTCCAGGAGCTCAGTGATGCCCTGATCCAGATCTGGGAGGAAATATCCCAGGACACCATCCTTTGTCTCATTAAGAGCATGCCCTGATGTTGTCAGCTGTGAATACAAGCACGTGGGGGCCATACAAACTATTGAGTACAATTTTGCATTGCTGCAATGAAATTTCAGCAAAATGGACTAGCCTGCTGCATCATTTTTTCACTTTGATTTTCAGGGTGTCTTTTAATTCAGTCCTCTGTAGATTGATAATTTACATTTCCATCAAACAATGGGGCATCCTTACATTCCTAACACAATACCCAGTCCATATCAGTATAGATATCCAGCACGATATTTTCCCCCATTGAGATCTGATGTGTTTTTCAAAGTGTTTCTTTAATTTTTTTTGAGCAGTGTATAAACAATATAACTGTCTCCTGAAATTCAAATTTTAAGTAGAATTAATTTGAATTTGAATAGAATACATTAGAAAAGAATAGAAAATAATAGATGAGAAAAGAACAGAATAGAAAAGAATACAATAGTAAAACAAAATAGAATAGAAAATAAAGTAATAGAATAGAAAGGAATAGAATCAATTAGAATAGAATAGATTAGAATAAAATAGAAAATACTAGAATTGAAAATCAAAGAATAGTTTCAAATAGAAAAGATTAGAATAGAATTTAAAAAAGGAATAGAAAAGAATAGAATAGAATACAAAATATTAGAATAAAGAATCAAAAAATACATTCAAAAAGAAAAGAATACAATAGAAAAACTATAGAATAGAATTGAATAAAATAGAAAGAATATAACTGTCTACTGAAATTCGAATTTCGAATAGAAAGAATTAGACTTCAAATAGAATACATTAGAATAGAATATAAATGAATATAATAGAAAAGAAGAGAAAAAGAAAAGAAAAGAATAGACTACTCAGAATACTTTACAAAACAATAAAAATTTTGAGCTGTGATATGGTGATGTGAGTATTGATCAACAAATGCACTGTGAAAATTTTGCTGAAATGGATATGGATTTTGGATTAGGAATTGTAACGTTATATATATTATCAAATCTGTTAGAGTTATTTTCAAATCCATTAGAATTATTTTCGAATCCGTTCGAAATTTAGAATTCGGTCAAACTAGAATTAGAATAAATGAAACGAAACGAATTCAGAAAACAAATTAAACAAATTTAAATCATTGAACGACACAAAATTAGCCAAATAACAAATCAAAACGAAACAAATTTTTTTGTTTTGCACATGTATAATTACTGCCCCCTAGCTGCCCGTGTGAAGTTATAATTTAACCAACTCCAATGAATGAAGTCAGGCAATTGACAAGGCAGCAAGGGTCAGTTAACCACTCACCAGGGGCGGACTGACCATTTGAGCACTCGGGCACTGCCTGAGGGCCCGGGGTCAGTAGGGGGCCCCATGAGATATCCCTGGTACCTTTTTTATAGGCTTTTTTGAGTGTGGGAAAGGACACAGGGGTCCCATGATCCCCTATTGCCATGGGGCCCCATATGTTGTCAGTCCGCCCCTGCCACTCACCATTTTGATTGTCTTGGAACAGACAGTTCTAGTATTTTTACCTGACAGGCATGGACTATTCCCTGATTAGTCTTGGATGACATTAAATAACAGAAGTGTAGTGAAGAATAAATGTTATCTTTCCCATTAGAAGGAACAGCATTAAAGAATAAGTCCCTCAAACCTGATTCAGTTTTTGGGAGTTTTTGATTTCTGTAATGAAGAATGGATTGCAACTCTACAGTAGGAGACTCCTTCTACGGCAGAAATGTGACTCCATGAAAAGGTCTGTGGGTGGAACTGGAAAGTTTAGTGGAAAGACCATAGGATACAGTAGGGTTGATTTATTAAAAGCAAATAAGCTGTTCACTTGGAAGGGAAGTTGCACTATTCATGTGAATGTTCCCCAGAGCTTAGTGAATAAGATGGAACTTCAGCTTTCAAATAATACCCTAGATTGTAAACTCCAAGGAGCAGGGCCCTCCTATCCCTCTTGTATTTAACTGTATTGTTGCTGTATTGTCTCCTGTTATATTGTAAAGCACTGAGCAAACTGTTGGTGCTATATAAATCCTGTATAATAATACCCTATCACATCCATTGGAAAAAAAAGTCAGTATTTTTTTTGGCACATAATTGGATGATGATAGTCAACACAGCTTCAACTCATTCACTAAGTGCTGGGGAAAATTCCCTAGCAACTTCCCTTGCAAAGTGCAACAGCCTATTTGCCTTTCGAAAATCAACCCCAGTGTTAACTTTCCCCCCTCCCCAGTGTTAACATGACTGAGAAATGATTTTGTGTACACTAACCCTTCAACTGCCTACATCATACTGTACCTGTGAAAATGAAGCATAGGTACAGGATCTATTATACAGGCTTCTGTTGTTCAGAAAGACAACTTACAAAGAAATTGTAGACTCCATACGTTCCAGATAACAAATCTCTTCCCTGCACTTACATTTTTCTGTCTCATGCTAAACTAACCTTTAACCCAAAATAACCATATTAGTAAATGGCAATTGTGTGTGTGTGTGTGTGTGCTTCAACACACTCCAGGAAAATCATTAAAAAAACACAGAACACTAATTACTTATTTTCGTTCCACTGCATGAAACCATGACTAATTCAAAAACATACAAATGTGTTTTCATATAGAGAAGATAGAAAAACGAACAGCTTTTAACTACAAAGCAAAGATCTCCTTTCTCCAGAACTAAGTTATAATGGCTGAGACATCGCTTTGAAGTTTAATTCTTTATGTTTTACAAGCCTCATTGATACAGATTAGCATAAGGGAAGATATGAGAGATTTGTGAATCAAAGCATAAAGCCACCTGAAGATTGAGATGACTGTTGTCCGATCGGCTTGATTAAAGTGAACAAGGTTCACTGCCCGCATTCCCCCCCACTCGGCATATACTTATGATGCATTTGCTCCTCCACTGCTCTAGGAGGGAAGATAAATATTCATTACTCGCAGTTATGGGGAGACTGGAACTCTCTCCTCTTACTGTCATTCTCTGGCCAATAGCTAGGCCCCAGTGCTGTCAGTTAGGAGACTAAGTTAGAGTCCTTAGCCTTGTGTAAGCTCTGATCAGAATGTCAGGGCCTTCTATCCATACTCCTGCAGGTGACCTAAACAAAAGGAAGGAGCACAAGGTAGACTGCATTTAAGTAATCCTCGGCAAAGCACAGGTTTACTTTAAGGTTGGACAGGAAAACAAGTCTATATGCTTTCTGTGACCCCTTCAAACATTGAGTAGATGTCCAATTCATGGGAAGAATTGATTGATGGGGTTCGGATGTTCCTTGACATTTCTCATTACTCTTATGAGACTGGGTCAGTGGCAGAGTGGCAGCCTTGTGCAAAGCATTTAGGAAAGCGCCCATGTTTATGCACCAATTTAAAAAAAAAAAGTCTTTGGAAGTTGGAAATCTCATGTCCTTGTAGACTATATTATACAATAAGGGCTAAAACATGTTCAGCAAAATATTGTAGATATAGGTGTGTATTCTTGTAATTATAACACAAGTGGGAAAGTACAAGAATGGTTGCAATTATTAATACATACATTAAATACAGTATAATGCATACAGAACAATAGGTAAAGCATGGAGACAAAACAAGCCTTACTTGAGATGAGCTGCACGAAAGGAGCAATCTCTTCTAATTATTATATTGCAAAAGCATTTTAAAGTGATTAACTAAATGGTTGCATTACCAGCTACATCAAACCATCAGGAGATTAAAAGAAACTCTGTAAATATATATATAGTAATTTCTCAATAACTGAAAAAGCCAAAGCATTACCTTCACATCTCAGCACTGCACTATTCCATACAACATTTCCTTCCTTCAAGATGCAGGTTATGGTTTCTGAACCATGGGTACGGATAAAGCCATCATCACATAGAAAGGATACCGAACTGCCAAGCTGTAAGCTCTCTCCAAATCTCTTCCCGTTTACTGGAACCCCAGGGTCTGGACATTCGTTGTGTCTAAAGGCTGAATGCAAGGGAAAGCAAAGGGTGAGCTGTTATAAAGATTCCTGTTTGAAGGTTATAGACAATTTAGGAACCTATGTACCAAAACCAATTACTAATAGACGTGCTAATTATAGCATGATCAGGAGTAGATTTGATGGGAGGCAATGGTGCCCCATAGTCATATCTATTTATTAAAACACGGGCTCATAAAACTATTGATATAAATGAGCTCATATTTCCATATGGTACAACAAGTCACACTACACTACATGGGTTGAGATTAGAATACCTAGGGAGATCATAAATAAAGTATACTATTTACAATCCATCAGGCAGGTCATTTGGATTAGCGTCAACTTGGGGCTGGAAATGGTTTTATGAATCACCCTCTATAATGGAATGTCTAGCTAAATGCATCTCTTAATTAATGCTGATTTTTATTTGCTGTAGCCTACCTCCATCTTTATTTAATGCTGGGTTAACGCAATTTTCTTTCATGCATATGATGAATATTGCTATACATTTATGAATAAATAATTTGCAGCAGCGCCAAATATTAACTCAGCTTTAGTCACCTTCATTGAGTCTAATTAACTGCACTTTCAGCAAATCAAACATAATCATTTCTTTAGGAAAAAAACACACCAAGACTAAGCCTCCATGCTACATTGGGCTGCTGTATCTGAGAATTCTTGGCAGAGTACAGCAAGGTCAGATATTTTTGTGCCAGTTTCTCACGGAGACATTGTCACAACAACATTATCACTGTAGGAAGTCACATAAATAGGAAACTCTATTTGATACTCACTTGGTCACAGGAACAGCTGCAGTTACAGTAGTTATTTGAAAATGTATTTCCTCATGCCACAGATATCTCATGGGGCTGCTTTGCAGAGATCAACACAGAGACACACTGGGCATCTTAATGCCACATCGGGTCTCTTAATGTCAGAGTGATCTGCATTTAATAATGAATGTCCCTTCTACTCATAATGTGACTTAGACAACCAGATCTGAGCAGCTGGTATTATGACCTATAAATATTTAACAAGAACAAGTGTGCATTGATACATATATGTTGTGGATGGTGTATATGTGTCACCTAGGTTTCTAACCTACACATGGTGAGGAGCTCCAGGATTTGTGTCTATTGTGGAGAAATTAAACTTTTTGTTTTCTCAGATCTTAATAAGTTGTGATCTGGGTCATAGAACCCAGGGGCTTTGGATGGGATAAAGCATCTATGCCTAGGCCCACATCTTACCTGTTGGCTGACTGAGGCTCAAAAGCTCTCTCATTCTGTCCTCTGTGAGAGCCTGCTGGTGAGTAAAAAGGCAGACGTCTGACAGAACACTAAAAAGGTACATGTGTACTATTAATGTAACACCTACCAAAGAGGCATAGTTACCTCCAGGGGCGGACTGACAACTTATGGGGCCCCCGGGCAATAGGGGATCATGGGGCCCCTGTGTCCTTGCCCAAACTCAAAAAAGCCTATGAAAAAGGTACCAGGGGCATCTTATGGGACCCCTACTGACCCCAGGCCCTCGGGCAGTGCCCGAGTTTCCAAATGGTCAGTCCACCCCTGGTTACCTCCATCCCACAATACACTTGCAAAAAAGTACCAAAAGGGAAATTACCCCTGGGACTTTGAGGAGGTCAAAACACATTAAACATGTAATATAAAAAATACCCTATTCTTTATTACAAAAATCTGAACGCACTAAAAAGGTACATGTAATGCCTGTTTGTTTGGGGAACCCATTAGGGGGCACCCTGTTATTCAGAAACTGACATGGGTTTAGAGGTTAGTACAGATGTTTTGTTTTTGTTTTAAGTTATGGACATGTTGTACAAAGCCCTTATGCACTGAACTATCTTTATTTACTGCCTTGCTTAATATAAAAAAGCAGAAAAACCTGCTTGGTTTGTTCTTGGGTGTACCTGTCTCATGCATAGTTTGCAGCTGCTGATAGCTGAGCCTATCCTCTTTACAACTCTTATTGATAGTTCTTGTATAAACAGTAATCCCAATGATTTCATATTGAAGACATGGGAAAGGAATGCATAATTAGTATGACAACAATCAATCAAATTCCATATTTCAGGTTTTTTTTGCACATTAGGAAATCTAGACCTCAGTTTTTTTTGTTACCATGTTAATTACATGTATAGATGCTATCTGGGAGCACTGTAGCTACTCACAAAGTATTCCATTTATGCTTGCCATTATTCAAAAATATGTCACTCCTTGATTCAGAACAAGGCATAAATAAGGGAATTTAAATAGGAGAAAATTAATTAGCCAATTTCTGTGACCTCTGTGGAAAAGAACTTAGTTAGGACATGAAAGAAGAAGGGAATGTTTCACAAGTCAATCGCCATCACTTACTGGAATTGATCTAGAATTGTGTTACAATTATAGTTTCAACATAGTTACACATTGTTGAATTTGAATACTTACTGGTAAATGTGATATTGAATCCTCGCTTCTCAGTGGAGTGATCTGTCTGGAATTCGAGCCTTAATACATGCCCACTGCTTGTTAGTGAAGGGGGAACCTGGTTCCCAGAGAATGTGCCCAGGACAGGTGACTCGGGTGATCCACCATCTTTAACTGCCAAGAAGTCAAATTGAGGCTCTACGTCAAAGTCATTGAAGGCTAGGTGGATGCGGCTCTCAGGTTTGGCAATGATTAGCCAGACACAGTGAAGGTGGTTGCTGTATTCTTCAGGATAGTTTGGAGAAAGCACATTTCCCGATGGGGTAGTGAAATTAAAGAAGCAGGAAACTGTAAAAAAATCAAGAGTAGCAAACAAATGACAGACCAGTTGTTAGCTGCATTGTTGCATGCATCTATCAGAAACCTAAATCTAAGGTATGTAACTGAAAATTGTACCTGAAACATATGATGCCATTTTCTTTGATTTTTTTTTTTTTATGTTCATATGGTTCTACATTTATATACTTGCCAGTTTTTTATTCAGCCACTGTTTCCTGAGCATGTAGGCCCAGATCAATTGGCAATTCTGAATGATGCCAGATGGGCATAAGAATCTAAAATCATCAGTGAACTCCTATGAATTTAATAAGCTCAATTTCATCAAATTAGCAAAGGCACTTCTGCATATAAGTATCTTGAACATCAAATGGTGCTAACTCACATTACTATCCCACTGGGTTTACTAAAGTTTGACTATATACACTAGTGGGAACCAGGGCTTTATTAATCTTTCCTCTGTAAAGATGTTTGCGCTCTATATTAATAATATCTGTGTCTGAAAATATAGAACATTAAGACTGGATATTTAAAGCTCAAACCTGTTGAGGTTTGTCTAATCAAAGTGTAGAAGCAGGTACAATTTTCAATATATATAAAATGTTTAAAGATATTATACTCCTCAAATACAAGAAACTACACACAACTTAAGATTTATCTAAAAGTGATTACCAAACTACAGTTGCTATCAATTGTCATGTAAGTGATTTAGTCAAATTATATGTCATATTGGGATTTCAGTAATGGTCTCTATAGCCAGTCTTATGAAAACTTTTTATTGATTTTAAAAAAGGAAAATTGAATTAGATAAGCATCATTCTACTTTCATTTAACGATTATAAAGATTATCTTTATAAAATGCATTCATATTACTAACAAGACAGCATATACATATTGTATATAGTACATACATTGATTTAAGCTGCCCATACACTACTCAGTTTTTTTCATTCAGCTAGCCAGATGAATGAAAAAAAACAGAGCCAATTTCCTCATCCACACATACGAGGTGAATGGGGAAATCATCCTCACTTTGTCGTTTTACTCTGACAATGGGACTGCCCCACCATCAGAATATATTGAACAGCACTGCAGACCATTGGCTGCATGAGCTGACCGAGTGGAAATTTTCCAACAAGCCCATACATGAAAATTTGATTGATAGATTGACTTCCCATGAGCGGGAACAGGTATACATGGATTGAAATTCATCTAGTTCCTGCTGAGCTGGCTGAATTTAAATCTTTGTATGGCCAGCTGTAGTGTTTAGCCAGTTTTAGCTTGCAGCCCTGGAGTACCCTGGATACTTTTGCATTCAGTTTTGTAAGTGTTACTCATATTTACAACGCTTTCTTGCAGATACTTTGGTTTCCACCTACAATCCAAAAACATGCAGCCTTCCATAAAAATTTAAGCCTTTTGTGTGGCACATTGAAAAAAAATCCTTCTGGGCAAAGCAGCACATTTGTTTTAATTACACCCCCCTACCCAGTAGCATATACTTCTTATACCTCTTTTTCTGTCCCTCGCACTGGTTGACGAAGAAAATACTCCATACTTCCGAATCTGTAGGCGCAAATTACCCACTTAATGTGGCAGCACTGCACCCATGTAAACCTTTTATTGCTGGCTGTGCCCAAGCTAGGTATGTTCATCCTTTTAATTTGACTGGGTTACCATTGTCATTGGAACAAGGGTAGACATAAAAATGTCACAATAACAAGGGGTCACCTGTTTCAGTGCAAATATATGCGTTCTCTTAACTTTGGGATTTCCTCTAATTCTTGTTATGTTTCTTACTTATCGGCTTCAACCCTTACAGACTTACTCATCTCTTGTGATAATGCATCATCATGTAACAGTCCTATCTGTTAGATGTGTCTGTTCCTTATTTGAGCTTTTTGTTTCTTGCTTGCCTTTAAGAAGCCCATTTTTTAATGATTTGTCTTGGTGTTTATTTTAAAATTAAGAAACACTGTCCTCAAACAATACCTATTTTTACTATCTAAATAGTTGACATGGGGCAATCTGGGCAATTCTTCTGTGAGACACAATGATTATCAAATCCTATCATTGCCTAAAAATGTAACAAAAAATCAGTGTAACAATTTTAAATAATTTCCAGAAATATCATATTGATTTATATCTATTAACCTTTTTTACCTTTTTTTTCTACAAAAAACAGGAACAAGACATGCACTATTTCTATATGTTATCTGATTTAAGAAGGATACTGGAGCTGGTCCAAGGAAGAGCTTTTACCTTTTGCCCTTGGTAACACATTAGCTTGTGTATGGCTTGCCTTTATGTTACAAAAGACATGGACATCTATTTAAAAACTAATTCTTTTAATAATCCCATTTTGCAACTTTATTCATGAGCTTGTGTTTTCTTTTTTACTAGTTTACTGTTAGTTTACATGACATTTATGAAGTATTTGAGGAGTATAATTTTCTTTGCATTCATTTTAAATGAATACACATTATATGCCGCATAAATATACATTTATACAAACAACTATTCTGTTGACATTGGTTTTGTGCCATTTCAAATTCCAGTAAAGTATTCAATGACAATCAATAGTATTATTAAGTGTATTATATATATATATACTGTAAAATCCAAGTCCAAGCCAGTTATAAATGAAGTCATGTATACAATGTTTTGGATAAAGTTTTGGTTTCATTGTGTTTACTTTCATTAACAATGATCTTTGAACAGGATGGAATAAGAATGGTACATTTACAGTTGTTACATAACAAGTTCATTGTTATTCATAAGAGATAAGCATGCAGTATGCTACAGAAGAGAATGACATGCAAGGTGGTGCAATGACATGCATAGCAATAAGGAAGCATGCTGAGCAAAATAGAGTACTGACCAGCATAGCAGTGTGTAGTGATAAGACCCAATGTGTGATCATGGAACTGTGACTACAACCACAGAGCCTCTGCAGCTCTTCAGTCTTGGTATGACCTCCAGGTTTCACTGCCTAACTACTGAAAGGCAACATCTTGATTCCTTTCTGTACCATTATACTTTATTTGCTTATCCTTTCAAATAAAAATCCTGTAGGTTTTGGAACCCCTGTTAGTATATTAGTTCCTCCTGACACCAGTGATCTCTAATTGGTGCTCTGCATGGAAATATCAGCACGATTCTGCCACGCTGACCTTCCTGCACCCTTTTCACTACTCATTTGTTAAATAAACCCATCTTGCGCCAATGTTTCCACAACGGGGGATGCTTTAATGCATTGTTTTCCTTTTTTAGCCACAATTTTCATATCTCCATCTGAGCTCAATTATCCTCTGTTTTGCATTGCTCATTTAAACTTAAATACTGCTAATATTGTGAGATTTAGATGAAAGATCATATTTCTATTCATAATACGGTACAGATACAGAAAATAACCTCCAGTAACAAAAACATATAAAACATGCGGAGAGGACCTTATATATATGATATACTAAAATAATTATGCACATACCTAAATATAAGTATATGTAGATTTATGTATGTATGTGTTTTGAAAGCTTGCAATGTGAATGACAATTACTTCTGAAAAATGACTAACAGGGTTTAAGCTGCAGATGTGGCAGTTTGCGTTGAAGGTCAATCAATCAACACAGGACCCTCTTACATAAGGTGCAAAGGAATGGGCAAACAGGGTTATGATGGACATTTGCAGTTCCGAGCTACATTTCTAAATAGAATCATATTGGATTCATTTGGAAAATGTTCATTTGGGATGTGTACTCATGTTCTCAGCTCTAAAAAGGCTCCCATCAGCATCCATGTTACAAAGAAAAGGTGCTCATTCTTGTGCAGTTAGTCAGCGCACAGCCTCAAAAGAAGATATTTGAGGCTGAGCAATTTTGGAGTGCTTTATTTCTGCACATAGCATACCATCCCTAGTGCTTTTGGTCTTCCTGTTATTATAATGTATTTTTATAGCACTTATATATTACAAGGAACTGTATAATGTACTCATTCTGCACTGAATTCTCATCACATATACCTGTACCTGCCTCAATTGAGAGTACAATCTTATGATCCTACACCAATCATGCATACGTCTCTACGTAAAGAAACACAGTAGGACCAATTTAAACAATGTGTAATCAAACATTAGCTTTGTGGAATGCATGGAGACACTGAATGTAATAGTGGCAACCCACTGAAACAGAGTCATACAAAGTCCAGGTAAATAACTTTTAAGCTAGGATCCTAGTGCTACGGGGCAGCAATTTAATCCATTTCCTTTTTGCTGCCTCCTGGCCTTTTAAAAGGTTCTAAATGCTGGGAGGCAGAGGTGGGTATTCCCATAATGTGACTGACAGTGACTGGCAGTCATATGATCTGAAAGTTCCCAATCACAAGAATGCCTGGGGAGGTTTCTATTCCCCACTGTTAACTGTGCAATTCGCACACTCTCAGCACAGAAAACTGTTTACATAGGGTCACATGTATTAAAGCCCACCCATTGAGAGGCCACATATATGTGTACTTCCAGCGAGAAGTGGATAAAGTATATCAAAAGCCAAACATCTTTCTTTTCATTGTGGATGGAGTAGGGAATTATTAACTTCCTTATCAGGTTTTTTGCAATCTGTGTCCCATTCAGGACATTTCTTTTTATTTCCTGTCCTGCAAAGTTAGAGTAAATTCCTTCTTAAATAGTTGGCGCCAGAACAGATGTCCCTTTAGAAGATGCCCCCTCTATTCCTGTTCTCTTTTAAATTTTGGTGGGTGAGTGATAGCCCTGAAGCAATAAAAACAAAGCTTCTTATTGATGGATGTATTGTAGAGTGAGTCTTCCTTCCAGGGGGCTGATACCCAATGAAGGGCCACTGTGGGTGGACCCTTTACATGGGCTACTACCGCTCTGATAGCACCAGTGAGGATGTTCAATCACCTGGATGGGTATAGAGGGGCGCCCTATTCTAAAATTTGGATTTCCCATCACTTTTAATCCTGGGTAATTTCCTGATGACAGTGTTAAACAGTTATCGGGGCTGAGCTCCTGCTACTTAACGAGCAGCTCTTTTCTTTCAGTGCTCAGAAGCTGTGGGCTAATTACCAGCCACTTGTTGTCTCCACAGTGACTCACCTGGATACCATTACCTGCCTCATTAACCCAGCCTACAGTCAGCCCTTTTTGCTCTTTTAGCAGCTTAGCTCATTTCGTCTTTGTCCTTGCGTGGTCTATGATCTCCAGTGTGTTCCTGACTATGTTCCTGTGTACAACTTGGTATGGCTGACTGTTCTTCTGATTCCTGTTCCTGATTTTTGCTCCTAGCTAGGCTGACATCTAGTTTCCTGACCCGGCTCATCTGATTACCCACTCTGGTATCCAAACCCTGGCTTCCGTTCTTGACTACATTCCTGAACTGTGTTTTTTTTGCTATTTAATTAAAGGTGTGATTTTAACTGCACTTTCTGTCTCCACCTGGCTTATAGTTCCTGACCACAGTATGAATAGAGAGTGAATCTCTCTAGCGAGAGTTTCTTCCTCCTCACCACTTAATCCAAAATTTAAAAAGCCTATGGAAGAAATAAAAATGGGAGGCTATTTCAGTGTTCCTGTTCTTGTGGAGGTCTCACCAAGTCATTGGAAATGTTCATCTGTATAGAAACATGTGTGGCAGCTGCAGACATAAATAAGTGAAAACTGTATCACTGCCTCAACAATATCTGATTGATTACCCTTAATGCATTTGACATCTTAACAGCAAAACACATTAAACAATATATTAATCCACCATAACATGAGCAAGAAAAGCTTTCTCTCCTCCAAACTGATAGGAAAGCCACATAGCACACATATCCACATAGCGCATTGCTAAGGTTGACACACAAAGTACCCCTCACCTCTCCCACTGACCCCTAAGATACCTCTCCTAATTTTACTTAAAATGTTGATGAGATACTAAATGATAGCAATAAAAACAAGAGTTGCATGAATTTTGATCTCTTCTCTTATTTGATGATGCGAGCTGACAACGCAAAAATTACAGAGAGAAAGAAAGAACTGAATTTTCTCTGCCAAAACTTCACTTATGTTGTCATTCACTTCACACAGAATAACTGTTGACTAGTATATAGGAGGGTACAAAGTAGCAAATGTGAAAAAGTAGGTTGAACATTCATACCCTTGACACAAAAGTAGCATCCAGACTGCAAATAAAGGAACTGATACTGCAGACTTGATCATGACAGATGAAATCTGGGTCTCTCCTTGGAAACAATGGCAAAGAAGAGGTAACAGCTACATATGTTGCAATGGAAATAGCTAGTATGCACAGATGAGTGTTGCTGTATTATGTTTTAGAGAAACAAAAACAAGGCTATATGCATTTGTCTACATTTAAGGTACAGACAACTCCACAGGGGTGAGCCTACAGTTTCACCTCAAGCCATTTCAGGGTTTTAGTGCATTCTAAAAGGAAAGGTGTCAAGACTTTACAGAATGCCACTAATTACTGGGAGCATGCATTTTAAATTACTGAGCTATTACTTGATCAATAAATCAAAGTGATAAAAGGTCCATGAGGGAAATGTCACCGCAGTCATAGCCAAAGGTATAAAACAATGTTTTTTTTACAGAAAATATGGTTAATTAAATGCTTATATTTGCATTTTAAAGCAACAGTCCTTTAAGTTAAGTAAACAAACATATTAATACACAGGATAATGTGCCAATCATGACAACATAACCAACAAATCACTGTTATGTATTTATTGTAAATCTGTAAAATTTACTGGTAACATATGTGGCAAGATATGTTGAAATTATAAAAGAGAAATCTGTACGAGTGGAGAATGCTGAGTTGAGCCTTGGTGTTCTGCTATTGGAGTAAATTAACTTTTAAAATAATGAATGTACTGTGATGTCACTACAGCCACTACTAGCCTTGGCAAGTTTGTGATAATCACTGTTATATATATATATATATATATATATATTTAGTGAGGTAGTTCAAAGAAAAGTGACCATTTACAGAAAATGGAGGTGTACGGCGCAATGAGTGTCTTGTCTATACTGATGATAACATGAATTCAGCAAAATGTCCATAAGTTCAATTGGAAAATCCAAGATGACTTCTTGCTGGCCTCAGACACTTGATGCAGCACCTCCTTAGAGACTGAAGTGGCTCTGGGTGAACATAAGAGAGGAGGGGGCGTGAAGTAACTGTAATATAAAACATATTTATTGGAGTGAAAGACAATTGGCAACT
The DNA here is from genome assembly GCF_062004578.1 of Staurois parvus. Classification (NCBI taxonomy): domain Eukaryota; kingdom Metazoa; phylum Chordata; class Amphibia; order Anura; family Ranidae; genus Staurois; species Staurois parvus. Next base: position 6,522,840 of record NW_028317941.1, read on the forward strand.
TACATAAACAGTTAATAGAACCTGCTCATTAATAAGTTAGGGCCTCTGATGGTAATCTTCAGCATAGCAGGACATCTTGGTACAAGTAAACATACTAGATGGGCTAGTGCAGGAGTGAGCAACTGTGGCCCTCCAGCTGTTGTAGAACTACAAGTCCCATGAGGCATTGCAAAACTGACAGTTACAAGCATGACTCCCAAAGGCATAGGCATGATGGGACTTGTAGTTCACCAACAGCTGAAGGGCCACAGTTGCCCACCTCTGGGCTAGTGGGTAACCTGTTGAGCCAGAAAGACACACCAGGGGGCACCAGACTAAGTGCAGTAAATTACAGGCAGTATTAGATGCATACATCTAAATTAGCAACTCACATGGTACATAAGAAATGGGCACTTTTTATATCACCATGATCACATGCCAGAGCCAGCTGCTGATGGTGGTGATATATAAAAAGTGCCATTTCCTATGTACCATGTGAGTTGCTAATTTACATGTACCTGTTGCTGCTTGTAATTTACTGAATTTAGTCTAGCGCCCACTGGTGTGTCTTCTTGGCTCTACAGATTACCCACCAGCCTGCCTAGTGTGTTCACTTGTACCAAGATATCCTGCTATGGTAAAGATTACCTCCAGAAGCCCTACCTTATTGTTGAGTGAGTTCTTTTAATTGTTTATGTATTACACTTAGATCGTGCCCCCTCCGCTCTCTATCTATAACCCTATAGAAGTAGCAGTAGCATCATTATGATGCTGTGCATAGCCCTTGCAGAGAGCAGAGCTGAGGGAGGGGCCAAGCAGGCCCCAGCCACTACAGACCGTTTGCAGAAAACTACAGAAGGGGGCAGAGACAAGACCAGTCACCCTGAACAAGAAGAAAGAGCAGCAATAACCATTCATTATTAAGTTTCTGCACAGAGGCAACATTTTAAACTGCATTGCTGCACAGATCTGGAAGAAATACACAAAACATACTAATTATTAAGAAAGAATACGCATGACTCTTGTATTTAGACACATTTTTTCTTATCCCAGAATTCAAAACCTAAACTGAAGTCACATTAATTACAGATTCTTTTTAAATAGTTCAGCTCTTTGGGGTGGGATACATCCATGGAGTGAATAGATTAGAAAACGCTCATGGCTGCAGTAGCAGGTGTGTGCTCATTTTAATTTTTATTAGCGGGCTGTGCGCTTTTATGTAAAAGTGATCTGGGTGGTTGTAGAGCCACCTGATCACTCTTACATGGCCAGTGAATGCTACTGAATGCTACTCCAGTTCTCATTCAACTTGAACAGAGGGCAGGAGAGACATTGGGGATATAACACTGCCCAGTGCTATCACATAATCAGAGGGCTGTGCACTTTTATGTAAAAGTGATCTGGGTTGTTGTGGAGCCATCTGATCACTCTTACATAACCAATAAATGCTACTCTAGTTCTCTCTCAGCTTGGACAACAGGCAGGGGAGACATTGGGGATATAACAGACCTTTGATGTATACAATAGGAGAACCTCTCACTACCCAGTACCATCACATAGGTGCTAGTTATTTTTTTGTTATTATTTATTTATTTCAGGTACTTATATAGCGCCGTCCATTTATGCAGCGTTTTACATATACGTATATTGTACATTCACATCAGTCCCTAACCCTCAAGGGGTGTACAATCTAAGTTCCCTAACTCACATTCATACATACACATACTAGAGTCAATTTAGACAGGAGCCAATTAACCTACCAGCATGTCTTTGGAGTGTGGGAGGAAACCGAAGTACCTGGAGGAAACCCACACAGGCACAGGGAGAACATGCAAACTCCAGGCAGGTGGTGCTGTGGTTGGGAATTGAACCTATGACCCTAGTACTGCCAGGTGGAAGTGCTAACCATTTAGCCACTGTGCTGCCCATTTAGCCACTGTGCTGCCCACTAGTTAGCAATTAAGATAAATAAAGGAAAGTAAAAGGTAAAAAAGTTAAAATTATAATAAAATAAATACTAATAATGAAAAAAAGCAGCTCTGTAATCCTGCACATATCCGCAAATTCAAGTGCACGCATGTGTATGTAAACAGAGATTGCGCCACACATGCTATATCACCACAAACGTCAAAGTAAGAACAGTAATGCTAGGGCCATAATTGACAGTTTATTGTAAGCTGAGAACCTGTAAAGGTATTTAAAGCATTGTCTATTGATATTTTTGGGTCCTGTAATTCTTTGCCATTTAACAGGCACACACAGTTTTGAGGCCTGATATATTTGGTATCTATTTACCCTATAGTACCTCATCTTTATTTTGTGCAAAAAAAAGAAAATGGGATTAAATTTTGTCATTGTGCAGTAAAATTCATTTCAGTGTATTTTGTCCTGAATATTATGCAACATAGAAAGTTGCAACTAACATCTTTTTTTCTACATGGACTCTACTTTCAGAAAATGTATAACATTCTGGAGGGTTTAAGTAATTTTATAACCAAAAATATAAATTTTAACACACGTCCAAAAAATTAACACAAACTGAGAGGAAATGGTTAAGTAGTTCTTTGGACCATTTCACTTTGAACATCATCATCTTTACATTGTCTTTTTGTAGCTATTGTCTTTTTTTTTTTACATGCTCCTATAGCATCACTTTTATCAGAAGTGTCAAAACACAGTTTGGTCCAGAGGTGTCAAATCGCACGAAATTGGTCCCAACTAAATCTATTGGCTTTACAGCAGTAAAAAAAGAAATTTCACAACAAGCAATATATAGTTGCAGATCCTGAGCTGATATAGAGGTATAGGGTATAGGGGCCAGGGCTGCTGCGAGATCTTGGTACTAGGGGCGCATATCTCAAGATTTCTAATGAGGTCTTCTTTAATATTTGGAGATGATACATTGATACAAGGTAATGATACAAGGTTTTGAAACCTTGTATATTTTGTCTAGTTTTTAATTCATCATCATAATGTAACATTACTGTTTTTAGACCAATATTTTTTTCTTCATTTAAAAATGTATATTAGTCTTAGATTTGATCAAAAGTGGTTATCACGGTATACTTCCAGTTCCTTAACAAGCCTTGGTGCAGTCAAAAGAAACAATAAATCGCCATAAGTGACATAACTTATAGTCAGTAGGTTATACCCCTTGTGCTGATGCCTCTTCTGTTAATTGAAATCCTCCTCTGTCCATGCCACCCTTCCCCCTCACTCCCATCATCATAATCTTCTGGTGTGGTGAGGATTAATAGAACTAAGGGGCTGTCATCAAAAGACCAGAGACCCCAACTATGCCTGTCCTTTCCACCACCTCCTCTCCATTCACAGAAGCCATAACACAGTTTCTATGAATGAAACACAATCTATGAATGAAGGGGGCGGACCATTCAATCATCTGCTCATCCTCTGTTCATAGAACATGTTAGTTTTATAGAAGCTGTAGTACAGATTTTAAGAATGGAGAACCTAGGTGGAAGGAAAAGTCAGGCTTACTTGATGAGAGCTTGTGACAGTCTCCAGGTTCTATTAAACCCTGCTGCACTGGAAGATAATGGTAGCAGGGTTGGGGGTGTGGGCATGGATGGAGGAGGATTTCACCCAACAGAAGAGGCATCAGCGTAGGGGCCCTGGTCTATTATAAGCCTAGAAATGGCCATGTACACTATACAATTATTATAAATAGCTATGAATATTTCAAAAACCATATTAGGTACATTAGTCAATACCTTCTCCAACATCCACACATTTGGATAACATTATGCCCACTTTAGCTCAAAACCATCCTTTTTAGTTTTAAAGGTACGTGTAAGGAATGTATAAAGCCATTTTTATATTTTTAGATAGAGTGGTGAGATGTTAGAACCTTTGCAGATGCCTATTGCGGTCTGCATCACTATTTCTAATTATTTTGGTGACTCTTGTTTCTGGTAGAGAAGGTGATAGAAAACCAAATTTTTTGGGTTGTCACTGGAGTGGAAATTTTCCAATGGGGGAATCTATCCCAGTGACAACTGTCTAAGAGAAGATTTCCTTGTGCTTTGGAGAGACCTTCTCTTAATTCCTGCTGTCTCTGGGACAGGAAGTTAATGGAAATCTCTCTAATGAGACACAATTGAAGGAATCTTAGAAATTTCATCTATCAGATACTAAAGAAAAAAGCAAACATGTTACATGAGAAGTAAACAGGTTGCCACTGCTGTCATTTTACTGAAAATACTAGTTGCTTGGCTGTCCTCCTGATATTTTGGCTCCTAACATTTTCATAAGGAGATCTGGTATGGCAGCCTTTGTAGTTCTCTGACAGATTTCCTTCACTATGATGCCAACAAAAAAGCTGTTACAATGTGTGACATTCACATAATACTAATTTACTTGATTAAAGCTTAATATTCCATAGCTTTAACGGCAGATGGCAGAGCATGAGTTGCCTGGCAATGACAAAACCAATACAGCAGTGACGAACAGATTTAAAGGGTTAGCGTAAAAGTATTTATAAATTGGGAATGACGAGGTAAGTGCATGCATTCATTATTCATTCAGGAGCTGACTGGAAGCATCGAGACACAGACCAGATTTAAAAGCTATTAGCGGGATGCAATGGCAGGACAATTAAGCTGATCTTCTGTTGTTTTAACAGAAAGAAGAAGACTGCCATTTTAATGCGTTCACACTGTCCGGCTTTTACACATGGCAGGCCTATCGTGCACTCAAGCATTGTTTTAGCTTGGTGAACGGAGAAGGCGATGTATGCAGCTCTACTGTGCTCGTTATCCAAATCAATTCCAGCAGTGTAAAGCAGAAACCTTATTAGACTTGCTGCAGAGAAAGAGATTTTAGAAAAGAATTTTCAATGTACAAGCTGAAAATAAATTGCTAATCCTATCCGCTGGTAAAATTTCAGCAGTGTAAAAGAGTAAATGAGAAATAGCCAAGGAGTACTTTAAGCAGACACCAGGGGCAGAGGAGGAAGATAATCATACTTCGTAACCAGAGGTACTGCATTCAGAGTAACTGCATGTTTTCTAGTATACAGATAAATGTGGATTCTTCCAGCAGTGCCTTTCTGATAACTTCATTTTTTCCCTCACCTAAGAATAGATTGTGATAGAGATGGCAGGTGCAGCATTAGTTGTTATTCATTTTTAAGCAACAGTAGTTTGTTTAGGTGGTGCCAGTAATGGCACTCTCATTGCAGTTTCCATGGACTTGCATTTTTATCTCATTCAATAAATACTATGAATGTCTAGCACTGACTAAGTATGTTAACTCAAAGGAGCAAAAAGCACTGTTTATTTTAGCTTAAAACAATGTGTTCAAAAATTAAAGTACACGATAGGCACTATCAAAGTTAACACTGACTTAATAGTAAATGTGCTACTTAAAGTAGTATTAAATCTTCAGTGTACTCTAACGTAACACATTCAGAGGAATTCAATAAGTCCTTAAGACACTTTCCTATCCTGTGCCAGATTCAAAAATCCCTCACGTCCGTTTTTGTAGCTTTACCAACATCTGTGGCAGAATCAGGTAGTTCCTAATAGAGCCACTTTTACAAAGTGGTGCTATTAATACATTACCTCCAGTTTGTACATAAAGAAACTGGAGGTAATTAGAACAAACTCTAAGTTGGCATACAGAGACAGACAAAGTGCCCGTCTCTGTATGCTGCGGAGCAGAGTGGCATATTTGCCGTCACTACCTCTTCCCCTCCTTAACTGTCACTGATTGTTAAGGAGGCTGTCGGCTTTAAAGTCGACTCTGACAGTGAGTGAAGCTTGGTGGAGAATCCTAGACAGTAGGTCCCCATCAGGTCCGCTCTCTCCTTGATTGACAGTAAGCACTTGATGGATTCTGTCACCAACAGCAATCTGTCTATTGGCTAAGGATTCATTGCCTGCTGTCAGGCACAGGGGGAGTTGACCTGATGAGGCGCTAGTGTCTGTTAATCCCCAACAGGCTCCATCCTTCATGCTTTAAAATGTCCAACAGCTGCTTTGTCTGTGTGACAATTGCAGGAGCAGGAGCTGTACAGAGGGCAGAATATCAATATGGATGCTCTTGTTATTCTCAGTGCACTTCCACACATGGTACATGTACCTGTTCACAACAGGTACATGAATCTGTCACCCACACTAGCGTTTTCCATGTGGGAGCACATCAGGATTCCAAATAGTGTTTTAGACACTCTTTATGGATTCCCCTTATTATGTCAAGCAAAATAAACAATCTCCAGGAAACTATTTGATATCATTCTTACTACAGCACCTGTGGTTTACTACTGTTGGTGCTGCTGGCTCCTGCTTTCTCAGTGCTGCTTCCCTGAACTTCCTGTCTTCACAGGAAAGACTTAACAGTGGACAATGCAGTCTCCAGTCAATTTGTTAGCTTGGAGAAGGAAGGGGGTAGAATGAGGAAGGAGCAGGGGAATGCCTTCCTATCTTAGGCTATGGGGCTGTGAGTTTCTATTGATACACACAGTGTAGGCAGGCACAACTCTCTTCCCTGCATGCAATGGTGACTCCATAGAATGCTGAAAAAGTAAGCAGCCATCCTGAAAAAGGAATACTTGGGGAATGGTCAAAGTACTAGCCTAAACTGATATATAGGCAAGAATTAAAAGATAAAAAGCTGTAAACTTAGTATGTGATTAAATCAGCTGCTGAAAGTGCTTCTAAATTGTCCCAAATGTAAAATGCTTTCTATTTATCCTCATTGGTGTAGCACTACCTGTTTAATCAACCTATGCAAAAGTAGCTAATCAACCTGTTTCCTAATAAAAAAGGAAAGGCATATTAAATGCATCCCAGGGTGTAGAAAAGTACTCTCCATAAAGCAGATTTGTAGAGTAAAGTTTCATAACCTTCATGTTAGGATACCTCATATTACGTTTGATACTGTATAGGAAATGCTGTGAGAAAACAAACCCAGTTGATGACTGACAAACTCTGGTGTAGCAATTACTGAACTGGCCAGTACACTGACTTGCAAAATATGATAGCCCTGGCAGCAAATCAGTTTTTGTTTTTTTTACTATCTCCAGAATAAGTGGAAATTATAATTCTGATGGAACTGTTTAGGGTTAATACACTGCATATCCTCATTTTTTCTGTGCTTTGTAATTTCACACACCCACAACTGTTACTAACATCTGCTTCCTAAAAAAAAAAGAAAAGAAAAAAAAGCTTTAGAGAACAGATAACTATCAGCAAAATGAATAGGAGGCGGCAAAAAAAAAAAAAAAAGTTGCTGTACTTCAAATAAAGAATCATTTCTGTATTGAAACAAACTGGAGAACAGATTATTTTTATAATGTTATAGTAGAGCAATATCATTGAATGGAATACTATTCATTTTAGAAAGACAAGCCAGTTTTCCATTCAGATGCACAACTTTAAAATAGCAAAATGCCAGATGGTTTTTCAGCAACCATGAGATCATTAGTAGCGTAGCGTGATGAGCAAATAGCGTTGCAAATTAGGCAAAGTGGTGAATTGCACATTTTTTTTTTACCTGAATGTATGCATGCAGATTTGCCTAATCTTCAAAATCATACAATTCATGAACAACATCAACTGCCTCGCTTTCTGAATTGCATGATTCTCAGCAGATCAGAAAGATAATCATGTAAATAATCAGGTGAGTAAAAAATAAGCAAATTGGTGATTCTTCTGACAATCATCTCAGGTCATAGCACTACAAACAATAGTAAAAGTAAGTGTGGATGTAGAGGAACACCCTTTATTTGCTCCATTTTCATATAAAGCGGAACTCTGGGCAAAATGTTTAGTTCACTATGCAGTGGGGCTGTGTTTGTTTTTTCTAGGGGTGGGCAGAAAGCTCAAATTCACCCAACCCGCTAATCCTCTGGAAAACCGCACTCTTTCGCAGTCCAGCGGTGGACTGTTCTTGTCTACAAAGCATGCATTAAGCATGCTGATATCAGGAACAGTCTATTTATGATACTGCTGGACTGTGGGGGTGATGGGGGGGCAAGAGCCAAGAGGACCAGCCTCGTACGGGGAGGATCAGCAGATCAGGTAAGTATATGTTCATTGTCCTCTCCCCCAGAACAAAAAGAGCAGTTAACACATGCAGTGTGTACACAGCCCCACTGCACTGGCAAAAAATATTTTGCCCGGAGTTACAATGTCTGGAGCATGTAATACTCCTGTTTCATGACAGCTGCTGGTCTCATTCCAGCATTCTCATTTTGGCTGAGGTGACATTGCCAAACTAATTTTATCTGGTTTGACCATTGTCACAATTAGCAACACTGTCTGTGGGTACAATCAGCCTTCCTATAGATGATTCGAATATTGTCTGGAATCAGCTGAGATTCAAACCATCTATGGCCGGCTTAAGAAGAAACCTCCCCAATGAGGACACAGACAGCAACAACAAAAAAAAATTTAATTTTAGTCTAAGGCTGGCCATAGATGATGCAGTTTTCCATTCTGTAACCAAGGGTTGCAGGAAAGAAAATCACTTGATTCCCACCTGTGGACCTATTTTGTTCTCCCGACAGGGGGGCGTGGGTAGTCACCCCTTCTGGGAGAACACAGTGATTATTGCCAGAGGCTATGAAAAACCCAACAGGCTGGTTGTATCCAAGTGGTACAACAATCGATTTGGGTACAGTCAGCCTGCCCATAGATGGTTCGAATCTTGGCCGGTCCCTGCTGAACTGGCCAAGATTCAAACCATTCATGGATGTCTTTAAGGTAAAACAACTTAATAATGGTTATCTTTACAAACCTAATTAAACAAGATACCAACTATCCTGAGATTTTCAAAACTATAGATTCAAATACAAAGTACCCTCTAGCAACAAAGCCTCAACAACTGTCTGCCAGCTGCAGGTTTAAACACTCAAACCAGGTGGAGTGATAAATAGCTAAAGGTCACATAACTAAACACACACAGACATTTCTGAAAATGATTTGACAATCTGAAGAACCTGCTGCAAGTCACACATCCCTGTGGTGGAGACCCAGGAGGTTCAAACAGACTGCTTAAAGATGTTCACTGTAATAGAGTTTCCATGTTGGGAGCAACATATCCACCAGCTGCATCTCAGCTGGCTGCTTTTGATTGTATGTTGTTTATTATTTATTGCTGGGTTTATTTAGCACTGGCTCTACTGTACATAATACCTAATACAAGCTAAAAGAGTTTGATTTTCATGGTTACACATTTGGAGAACTGGATTATGCACAAAGCCACAATTTCACAAAAAACTGATGCCTAGGGCTAGCCATACACAAAAACACTCTCTTATACTGTATTACGCCATGCACACTAAACAGAGTCTGTCGGCTATTATATTCACGCTGCTGTAAAACCTACTGCTGTCTAATGCAGTCACTGTTGGTTCTACCCAGTTCATTACATTTTTAAGTCAGAGTTTGTTGAGCCAGGGGGTGCTAAGAGAGGCACCCATGGCTTGAAATACACTCAATTCAGTAGGAATCGGTCAAAATTTATGTTCAGCTATACTGTAAAAAACTGTTTTGAAACAAGGAGCTGATCTAATCTCTGTTGCCAATTAACAACTTTAATATTTATCCTCTATTTTGAAATGATCAGAGATAAAATGTCAAGTATCTTATACCCATGACAACTTTGTCACTGTACCTTTCTCCTAAACAACACGTTGATCCAGGGAATATCCAATTGCCGCCTCTCGGGGGACCAGGAAGGAATTTGTTTCCCGAGCAGGAGCAAATTGGATCATGTTTTGCTGGGGTTTTTTTGCCTTCCTCGGGATCAACTGTGGGTATAGGTTTATAACTTTTTTTTTTTTTTTATGGTTGAACTGGATGGACTTTTGTCTTTTTTTTCAGCCAGAATAACTATGTAACTATGTAACACAATCTTGATTGAAAAATAAAAGCTTCTATTGCTCTATGGATATTACTCAAGCATAGGTTGGTTCAGCTAGCGAGGGATAACTGTACTTTGTCTACAGAAAATGAATGAATGGTCACAATTTGTAATACTATTAAAAAGAAGCTTCTGTGACAAACCTGCAATTTCCGGTGCACTGTAATATTTTTTGAAGGAGGCATAAGTAAATGAAAATTCATTGTTAGCTGGTTAAATACTGATCATGAAAATCAAGACTGTATTTGTATCAAAAAATATTTTATTAGATAACACTCTGTCAGCTATCCTACACAGCAAAAGTGACCCTATTAGGAGGTTTCTGTAAAAGTCTTATAACATGGGAAACAAACAGCTGGAAGCATATGAATTTTCCATTCCTGAATAAACCTGTCCTGAATAAATAGCAATTTGTATATAGCCATTTGTTCAGCTTGTTTGACAAGGTTGTTATGGTGCAAAATGTTAAAGCTTAATCCCAGCTATGCTTTTTGCATAATTACATTGGTCCAGCTTGTCTCCCAGGGCCTGTGCCAAATGGCTGTCCAGCTGAATAGTAACCACAGAGGGTTGCTCGCTAAGCAAGGGTGCCATTCAGAGAACGAATTGCATTTTTATCAATGAATGCACAGTGTTCTCTGATTGGATGTGGTGCAAAGGCTGGAAAGTGGCATCATGGACTCCACTTTGTCCAATCAGAGAAAACCTAGTAATTATTGAGAAAAATACAAAGCATTCTCTGAATGGCACCTGTGCTGAGCAGGGCGACGTCCTGTGGTCACTATGCAGCAGGGCTGCCACTCAGCACAGGACCCAGAAGACAGCGCAGATAACTGTAGAAGCAAATGCTACTACAGTGAATTTATGCGTTCAGTTATGGAATATATATATTATACGTACACTGACCCAAGCTGGACCAATGTAACTATGCAAAAAAATATACCTGGAGCCAACCACATTTCACCACATTCCCTAAGCTCTGGTGAAAAATCCATTGCAAAGCGCAACTTGTTTTGCAAAGTAAACAGTCTATTTTCATTTAGTAAATAAACCCCATTGTGTTCATCCTGGTAACTCCACAGAAAGTTATAGGAAATCCAAAATTTTAGAGTAATCATCAGAACAGTAGTAGAGGGGAAATTTTACAGCAGCGATATGTGTTAAGGTGACAAATATCTAAGAGGGTGTTCCCCTTCAATTTGGAGAGATGTCTGTTCAATTACTGTTGAAGTGAAGGCAAATGTCTTCTGAAGGGACACTACGATTCTCTTTGCTGTGATTCATACAACACTTGAATCATGTTCTTGTTACAAACCAAGTTAAGGATATTTAGGAAATATATACCGGTATATATTATGTGCGTATATATATATATATATATATATATATAGTAATTTGTATTTAATTTGCACTTAACAATACAAAACGTGAGTACTTAATAAAGTAATAAAATTGTAAAAACATGCATGCACAAATATTAAGAAAGGAATGTAGCTAATCCAGTCCCTTTAGCAGTGTTGTGTTCTTTGTTTTCATCAATTTGAAAGAGATGTCTGAAAATGACAGTGAACTAGGATCACCACTGCAATTATCAACTGCCTATACAAAAATTAATAATTGAAAAAAGTTAAATAGTTCTTTGAGAACTGTTGTTACACATAACAGCACAGGGTCTAGGGATTCAATCTGGAAGCTCAAGTAATGCATTTTATAGCATGTTGAAATAGTGTTCAATATATCATAGCAAATAAGAAGCAACCGGTCTGCCAGTAAATATCTGAAAGTACACATTAGGTTGAAGAGAGATGCGGCATATTACAGATCTTTATGCTATATTAAAAACACACACGTATTAGCCATGATTAACTCTAACACCCCCCCCCCACACACACACACACACACACGCACACACACACTTTTTTTCTCTTTTGCTATCTGCATTTGCTCTTTGCTCTCTTTCTGTCTTTTTCTTCTTTTTTATACATTCAATCCTTGCTATTGTGTGTATGCATGTTTTTACAACTGTATTATTTTATTAAGTGCACACTTTTCTATTGTGAAATGAAAAATAGATACAAATGTATATATATATATATATATATATATACTTTTGACAATATAGTGTATATATATATATATAGATATGTATGTATATATATCTATATATATATACACTATATTGCCAAAAGTATTGGGACACCTGCCTTTACACACACATGAACTTTATCAGCATCCCAGTCTTAGTCCATAGGGTTCAATATTGATTTGGCCCACCATTTGCAGCTATATCAACTTCAATTCTTCTGGGAAGGCTGTCCACAAGGTTTAGGAGTGTGTTTATAGGAATGTTTGATCATTCTTCCAGAAATGCATTTGTGAGGTCAGGCACTGATGTCGGACGAGAAGGCCTGGCTTGCAGTTTCTGCGCTAATTCATCCCAAAGGTGTTCTATAGGGTTGAGGTACAGGCCATTCAAGTGCACAGTCATGTTGAAACAGGAAGGGGCCATCCCCAAACTGTTCCCACAAAGTTGGGAGCATGAAATTTTCTAAAATGTACACTGACGTCTTAAGAGTTCCTTTCAATGGAACTAAGGGGTCAAGCCCAATCCCTGAAAAAAACTCACACTATAATCCTCCACCAAACTTTACACTTGACACAATACAGTCAGGCAAGTTCCATTCTCTTGGCAACTGCCAAACTCAAACACATCCATTGAATTGCCAGACAGACTAGCGTAATTTGTCAATCCCTTCAGAGAACACCACTGCATCCAACGCTTTGCATTGCACTTGGTGATGTATGGCTTGGATGCATCTGCTCGGCCATGGAAACCCATTCTATGAAGCTCTCTATGCACTGTTGTGCTAATCTGAAGGCCACATGAAGTTTGGAGGTCTTTAGCTATTGACTTTGCAGACAGTTGGTGACTTCTGCGCAGTGTGTGCTTCAGCATGTGCTGGCCATGTGCTGGCCATGCTCTGCCATTTTATGTGGCCTACCACTTCGTTACCGAGTTGCTGTTGTTCCAAGTTGCTTCCATTTTGTTATAATACCCGTAACAGTTGACCGTGGAATATTTAGTAGCAAGAAAATATCACAGGTGGACTTATTGCACAGGTGGCAACTTATCAGGTACCTATCAGGTATCAGTGAGCTCCTGAGAGTGACCCATTCTTTCACAGATGTTTGGAGAAGCAGTCTGCATGCCTAGGTGCTTGATTTTATGCACCTGTGTCCATGGAGGTGATTGGAACATCTGAATCCAATGATTTGGAGGGGTGTCCCAATACTTTCGGCAATATGGTATGTAAATATATATAAATATATATATATATATTTTTTTTAGATATATATATATTTGTTTACATCCTTAACTTGGTTTGTACCACGGACATCATTTAAGTGTTACATGAAGCACAGGCCATGACTCATTCTCTAGCACTCTGCCCCCAAGCAATGGCATCACAGTGATGCAGGAATAGGAGAGCACTTCCTGTTCCTCAACCTGAATCTGAGGATGACAAAAGGGAAGTCCTCCTCAAAACTCATTCTTGCATCACTGTATTGCCATTGATTGGGGGGCATTTTTTGGAGTTTATTACTGGCTTTATGAAATGTGTTTGGTGGATTTGATCTTTGTAATATCTGACAACAGGTCACTGAGCTCCTTTGCTGATGGGTGTTCTATAAGCTATAAACTATTATAAGCTGTCTGAGATGGATATAAACATAAAAGCTGCATGAAAAACTGCAAGACATTGCAACTTACTAACATTTAATAGTTAATCCTGAATGTATAATACCTATGCAAAAAGATGTGTACACATGGAATACTATGCCAACTGCACAAATCCTGAACCTAGCAGAGGTATTAGTGGTTCTTATGGTGATGCTTAAAAATTCCAAAAAGGCAGGAACAAATTGTATTTACAACCAGGCTTTCTGTTGAAAATCCAAGCACTTTCATGTATATTTCAAAACTCGTAGATGGTTCATTGCTCTCTAGAGGATGATAAAATATAATATTTGGCAAATACGTTGTAGAACATCTTATGGAAATACTGACATTCTAAGATAAAGTAGAGGAAAAGCAACATTCTCCATGTTTACATTGCCCCAAAGATCTATATTTATTTGCCCTTAAGGGACATTCCTTTGTCCTACAAGTAAGGTTGGAGAACAGGATGACAAATTGCAGGCTTGGTGTGTACAGAAATCAAACTGGCTTCAAAACAGTACATGGATGTCTGAGCCTACACTCTGCAAGGAAAGCAGCATGCAATTTGTATGCCACTTCTCATAAGCTTGGATCTGCTATTAAAAGTCCATCATGTATATTCGTTGTGTCAGAACCATTTGAAGGGGCAGTGGGAGCAACTGCCAGAGGCCCAAAGAGCGCGGGGAGCTTGGGTTGATTTCTCTGAGAGGCTAATATGTTCTCGTTGCACACATAAGCACAAATGCAGTTTATGAACTGGTTCTGCAAAGTATCCCAGAAGTACATTTAGCTCATCCTGGAAAAGACTTCTAATTTTGTTAAAGAGACCCTTTTTAAATAATGTATAAAATAATACACTCTATTACATTAAACATTGTGGGGAAACATACTTATATTTATCATTTCTGTATATTCTAAACTTAATTCTGCATGTGCCTTCTAGAAAAAAAAAGTGCCACTGATTTTATAGAACTACGTGGTCAATGTGGAAATGCTTTGTCAAATGAATTTAATTCTTGAAGTGAACTTATCATGTTCATGGTAAAACTATCCCAAGACTATTATGTAAGTCACTTTTAGTGGGAAGCAGGAACAGATGTTAATTAGAATTTGTATTAGGACACATGCCCTGCCAAACACCATCAAATATTTTCAATGACAGGTTCCTAGGTGCATGATATAGCAGAATAATTTAAAGTGCTTAAAAGGGATGTCTAAGATAAATGGAATTGTAACCCTATCTTTTCTCTCCCTAGAACTAGAACAGGAATTTCATCTACAACTGCAATCACTCAATGGAATAAAGTTCAGAGCAGTTATATTTGGACCTAAATGTTTGTGGTCAAAACATTAAAGTACAACTAAAGGCAAAAAAGTATATTTTTTTTATTTTGGATAGAGTGGTAATACATTAGAGCCTCTGCTAGGATTTTATTGCTCTCTTTTGCCATTTAGAAGATTAATTCTCCTTAAAGTGATTGTAAATGCAGATTTTTTAACAATAACAAACATGTCATACTTACCTGCTCTGTGCAGTGGTTTTGCACAAAGCAGCCCCATCTTCCACTTCTTGGGTCCCCCTCTGGTGCTCCTGGCCCCTCCCTCCTACCAAGTGCCCCACAACAAGTGACTTGCTAGGAAGGCACCCAAGCAGGCTCACTCTTAGCCATTGCTCTATGTGTCCATTCACACGCAGATGCGGCTTGGCCTGCCCTGGCCCAGGCCCTCACTCTCTCCTCATTGTCTCACTGGCTGTGATCGACAGTAGCAAATGGCTCCCACTGATGTCTCAGGCAATGATGTGGGAGACCCCGGGACAGATGAGGCTCTCATGCACATCGCTGGATTGAGATGGGGCTCAGGTAAGTATTGGGGGGGGGGTGCTGCACACAGAAGGTTTTTTACCTTCATGCATAGAATGCATGAGGATAAGAAACCTTGAGCCATTACAACCACTTTAATTGTTCTGGTCACCATTGTCACCAAGAAGGAAAGTGGTGTTAAAACCAAAATTTTGAGTTGGCACCAGAAAATGAAGAGAAATAGGGTATGGGACAGCTCTCCACACTGTCAAGTGCTGAAACTGGCCTGAAGCTTGAGGGGTTATTTAAAGATATTTGATAGCAGGTTTAATTTAAAGTTGACCAAATAAAGATGGCAGAAGGCTATCTAAGTTAGCATTTTGACTTCCTGGATTCTAGTTTCAATGATGAATACCTCTTTGATCACTTATAGTGAGAGAAGTAGGTATATTCTAATGTACATTGTGTATATTTAAGCATACAGGGATCTATTGAGTACAAAATGCATAATGTTCTCTCTAGGCAGGTGCTACAATTTCACCCAACAAATAAACCACTGCTTTACAAGGATATCCCCAGATAATTACAGATAATTTGTATGTCTGCTTTGCAATTCTTCTCATTAGCTCAGCTAATGCTTTAAAATTATCACTACACAGACTATACATCTATATTTATATATTTATCTGTGTTGATCCATCTTATTTATTATCACAGGCATGAGTGCTTAACTGGCTCGCAGTGGGAGATTTCTGCAAGACTGCAGCAGGGACTGAAAGTCTATCTGTATGCCAAGCACCTAGTCCTTACTTTGTAGCTTGGTATACTGCAAAGCTTGGTTAATATGAGTAAATAATAATACAGATCAATTTAATAAAGCATCATGAAGCACTAATAATACATTACTAAAATACTAATATGAAAACTACTTTAAAAGTAGTTTTGTCAGTTGGAGATAGAAAATATTTTAAAGTCCTTCTCCATTAAGAACTGTGATAAAATCATGGCTTGAAATGAAACTTTAGAGTAGACTTTTTTTGTTTCTGCATGAAGATTTGTTAACTTTACTAACCACACACATATCCTCCAGGTCGACTACACAAAAATATTGAATATACAAAAATATAGGAGTCACTATTGTATAATAAACTGTCACGCTAAACTCAATAACAATAAACCCTCGTTAACACTCTACTCCACTTTATCTCCTCAAAGATTAAAACAAAATTTGGCAACAATTGACTTTGATGGTGCCATTACTCCCTAGGATGGAACTTCCAGCCTGTACATTTGATGAAAGGCTCATGTAATACAAAACATGTTGTATGCATCTGTTTCATAAGAGTTTCATAAGCATCACTTCTGCTCTATGGTTCCATTGTTCATGGACCTTTGCAAAGATCATTTGGTTTGAGATCACCAGTCATAGCATGCAACACTGGTACAACAAACATTGAGAATACAACCTAGGATGGAGAACAAAGTTTATGCCATTTGATTTTTTATATATTGAGGCCCACCGCATGTTATACATAGGAACATTTTCATGGGGCCTGATATATAGGTCCTCATGTCTATTTACATTTACAACAATTCACAGTATGAGAGAAGAGGTTTGGTCAGTTGTTTATTAACATTATGTTTGGCCAAATAATTGTAACTAGTAGGGTTTGTTCCTCTGTGGACTTTCTGTTTCTAAATAAAACAAAATGTATATATTTTTGTAATTTCTGTATGGTGTTGCTGGATTGTTCTCAGTTGCATAATTTTGTTTCATTTAATGTTTGAAGACATGCAGTTGAGTAGAGTCTTAACCAGGTTTAATGATTGGGTTTAGTAGGCTAGTTAACTATTGGCAGTTTTTTTAATGCAGCCTGTGAATATCGATGATGTCTTTTGTCATCCATACTTTAGTAAATAAAGGCTAGTGTTCAAGAAGCACAAATGCTTAACATATATAAATACACAACCTGGTTTTGGATAGAGTAGTTTAAAATCATTTTATTTTGCTGTCTGTGTCCAATTTGGTGGATTTTGCTTCACGTTCTGTCTCTAAACCAGTTAAGGGAAATCAACACGATGTTTGCTGAGCTGAGTTTTCTGCTCACCACTGCACATGTTTGGTGTGAACAGGGCAATAATAACACATACGCTTTTTATGTGCCTTAGTCACACCATACATGTGTGCTGAGCTGTAGAAAAATGCAAAATTGTCACTGTTGGAAGATTTCCCCTCTGTTCCTACACAATTTAGAACTTTTGACCAGGACAAACATAGATAAATCTCTCCATCAGAGATGCAGTCAGCAATACAGACCTGGTAAAGGTTCTAACCCTGGCACACTTGAAAATGAAAAAAAAAATGGATTTAGATACATTTCATTGTAGGTCTTTCAGGGAGACTGTTTTCATCAAAGCAAAGAATTGCACATTATTTTCACCCCCTATATCTAGACCCCTACCAGCAAAAAGGTTTTAGGGATTTTCCTTTAATGTGGTTAATCCTCCTTAGGGTAAAGGTATAATACACAGAACCATTATGAATAAAAAGTTAATATTTAAATATGGAATGAATAATTGGCACTACGTAGTCAGAAAGTACATAAATAAGATTTTGCAAAGAACACTGATGTTGTGAAAAGTATCAATATGGGTTACATCTCTAAAGGATAAATCATGATTGGCTCTAGTGAGTTGATGTACTTTTCAGAATTCTTCTGCCTTATTAAATAAGTCTGCAGGTGAAGTGAAACAAAAATGTTAAAGTCATCTAGTGAGGAGAGCATTATGGAAGCTGGCAGTGCTGAACAAGATACGAGTGGCAGCCTTAGAGCCAACACTAAAAATAAGTTAATAAAAATGGCTGCTCTATATTTCTATCCCCTAAGCTTCTCTTTAACAAGACATTCAAAATGCCTGACTTGAGCATGTGTAGGTGAAAAAGACATGCTTTGATTTAAATCCCTACTGCAAAAGTGTTTTGTTTCCAAAGTGTTTGAATTTTTACTAACAACTTTTACAAAAATAAACTTTGTCAAACCACTTTAGATTTATCAGTGACTGTCAAAGTTGCTGCTTTTAAAATCTTGTCACTAAATGCCTCTTAAAAGTTTTAAACTTGAAATGATTATTTCCTCGTATTTGCTACAAAGACTCAACATTTTAGTTCCTCAATTTGTTCAAGCAGTCATAGTTTTCCCATAAAAATATGTCCCTCTGATATTTAGCAGCTTTTCATGATCAAAGCTTGCATTACCTTTCACAGAAGCTATGGTAGATTGTGTAAGCACACATCACTTTCTTCCCTGGTCTGTCAGCAAAACCACACATCCTGCTATTCACCCTTCTCTGAAGCACATGTATGAACTTATAAATAAACTCAGCACTATCATATGATAAATTCCTCAATTCCAATACGGCAGTAAACACAAACTCTTCTGCCAGAAACCCAGTAAATATTTGCTTTGTGATATGTCAAGGTAATTGTTGGCTTAAAATGTTTCCAAATTTGCAATGCCCATAAATCACTGAGGTCATTTTGTAGAGGCATAAATAAAAATAAATAAATAAGTATTACACACAACTACAGAATTATGCCAAATAAAAAAAAAGTTGTGTCCTCTTAGTTTGGCTTAGGTATGTAAAACTTGTTGTCTGAATGCAGATTAAATTTTCCTTTGGATAACCTTCGTTAAATACTTACTTTTTTAGGGCCCATCGACATGCAAGTGCTCCATTGAGGTGCGTTGATGCATACGCCTTAATGCTTTTTATGGCACATGTTAATATTCATTATGAATGGATTGTCAATGCACCACAATGGATGAAAAAAATATAACAATAACAGTAACAACAGAGTATATGCATTGTGATGTGCTGTGGTGTGTTGTGAATGGGTTCTTCTGTGCAATGCATTGAGGTGTCATACACAAGGACTAGAACCCCTGTATGGAAAGTCATCATTTTAAGTTGTCACCAGATTAAGATTAAGGGGGAACACATCCAACAAGGACACATATGGGACACATAAAAAAACTGAATGGCATTGCAAAGCATCACACATGGCATGCATTGTGGTAATGTGTGTTAATGCATGCTTACCACAACCTACAAGTATGAATGGTCATATAATGTTGCACTACTGCAAAAAATATAATTTGGGGTATATTTATATATGTTCTTACCCAAGATTCACACAATTTTCACCCAAAATCCACACATTTTTCTAAATGGATTCATTAAAAAATGTGTGAATGCTGGACAAAAGTTGTGTGTTTACTTCTTTTAATAGTACCACTTAATGTACTTGGCTTTTCCTTATTAATTTAGTTGACATTATTTTAAAGCAGCCCTAATCACTGCAGTAGGTCAACCAGGATAAAGGGGAAAAGCTATATATTTTTTTTATTTCTAGTACAACTAGCTCTATGTTTTAAAAAAGACAATATTTGTGACGTACTTCACATTTCAAAAAAAGGTAGTGGTAGGTTATTAGCTGAATTAAGGAACTCAACCTCAATAAATTTCCTTTTATGAAAATGATGCCTAGTATAGAAAGTTTACAGGTAAGACGTTTACAGGAAGTTTATTTCTTGGGACCCAAGTGCATCTAATGTCCTATTTTTCTTTTAATTTTGGACTGAGTTGGGAAGGACTAGAACCCCTATGTGGAAAGTCATCATTTTAAATTGTTACCAGATTAAGATTAAGGGGGAAAGCATCCAACGGGGACACATATGGAAAAAAAAAAAAAAACTTACGGAAGTTTTAACTCTTCCATTAGAGATGAGCGAATCGAACTAGGCGAACCGGAATTCGAGTCGAATTTCAGGAAATATTCGATTCGTGTCGAAACCGAAATTTTGCCTACTTCGGGTGCGCGAATCGAACATTTCCCGATCAGCCGGCAAAAGTGTCCCTGCAGTGAGCTCCGCTATTTCTGACAGTTCTCTGACAGAAGGAACACATGTTTAGCGGTTGAAACATTGTATCTATTAGTTTACATTTAGGATACAGATGTTTCAACCACTGTACATGTGAAGAAGTTGTGAGAGAACTGTCAGAAATAGAGGAACTCTGCACATACACTTTTTGCCGGCTTGGAATTATTCTTCTTTTCATCCTACTTCTTCTTCTTCTTCATCCTCAGAAGAAGAGGATGAGGATGAGGATGAAGAAGAAGAAGAAGAAGAAGAAGAAGAAGAAGAAGTAGGATGAAAAGAAGAATAATTCCAAGCCGGCAAAAAGTGTATGTGCAGAGTTCCTCTATTTCTGACAGTTCTCTCACAGCTTCTTCACATGTACAGCGGTTGAAACATCTGTATCCTAAATGGAAACTAATAGATACAATTTGTATCTATTAGTTTCCATTTAGGATACAGATATTTCAACCGCTGTACATGTGAAGAAGCTGTGAGAGAACTGTCAGAAATAGAGGAACTCTGCACATACACTTTTTGCCGGCTTGGAATTATTCTTCTTTTCATTCTTCTTCTTCTTCCTCATCCTCATCCTCATCCTCATCCTCTTCTTCTGAGGATGAGGATGAAGAAGAAGAAGAAGAAGAAGTAGGATGAAAAGAAGAATAATTCCAAGCCGGCAAAAAGTGTATGTGCAGAGTTCCTCTATTCTGCAGATACACTTAGAGGAGCTCTGCAGATACACTTAGAGGAGCTCTGCACATACACTTTTTGCCGGCTTGGAATTAATCTTATTTTCATCCTACTTCTTCTTCTTCTTCTTCTTCTTCTTCATCCTCATCCTCAGAAGAAGAAGAGGATGAGGATGAGGATGAAGAAGAAGAAGAAGAAGTAGGATGAAAATAAGAATAATTCCAAACCGGAAAAAAGTGTATGTGCAGAGCTCCTCTAAGTGTATCTGCAGAGCTCCTCTAAGTGTATCTGCAGAATAGAGGAACTCTGCACATACACTTTTTGCCGGAAACCGCTGTATGGAGTGAATGTCCCAGAACTGTCAGAAATAGACTATTTATGACAGTTCTGGGACATTCACTGCATACAGCTGTTTTAACCGCTGTATGGAGGGAATGTCATGGAACTGTCAGAAATAGACTATTAATGACAGTTCTGGGACTGTCCTTCAATGCAGCGGTTGAAACATTGTATGTATTTGTTTCCATAAATGGATCCATTTATGGAAACAAATACATACAATGTTTCAACCGCTGTATGGAAGGACAGTCCCACAACTGTCATTAATAGTCTATTTCTGACAGTTCCATGACATTCCCTCCATACAGCGGTTAAAACAGCTGTATGGAGTGAATGTCCCAGATCTATCAGAAATAGACTATTTATGACAGTTCTGGGACATTCACTGCATACAGCTGTTTTAACCGCTGTATGGAGGGAATGTCATGGAACTGTCAGAAATAGACTATTAATGACAGTTCTGGGACTGTCCTTCCATGCAGCGGTTGAAACATTGTATGTATTTGTTTCCATAAATGGATCCATTTATGGAAACAAATACATACAATGTTTCAACCGCTGTATGGAAGGACAGTCCCACAACTGTCATTAATAGTCTATTTCTGACAGTTCCATGACATTCCCTCCATACAGCGGTTAAAACAGCTGTATGGAGTGAATGTCCCAGATCTATCAGAAATAGACTATTTATGACAGTTCTGGGACATTCACTCCATACAGCTGTTTTAACCGCTGTATGGAGGGAATGTCATGGAACTGTCAGAAATAGACTATTAATGACAGTTCTGGGACTGTCCTTCAATGCAGCGGTTGAAACATTGTATGTATTTGTTTCCATAAATGGATCCATTTATGGAAACAAATACATACAATGTTTCAACCGCTGCATGGAAGGACAGTCCCAGAACTGTCATTAATAGTCTATTTCTGACAGTTCCATGACATTCCCTCCATACAGCGGTTAAAACAGCTGTATGGAGTGAATGTCCCAGATCTATCAGAAATAGACTATTTATGACAGTTCTGGGACATTCACTGCATACAGCTGTTTTAACCGCTGTATGGAGGGAATGTCATGGAACTGTCAGAAATAGACTATTAATGACAGTTCTGGGACTGTCCTTCAATGCAGCGGTTGAAACATTGTATGTATTTGTTTCCATAAATGGATCCATTTATGGAAACAAATACATACAATGTTTCAACCGCTGCATGGAAGGACAGTCCCAGAACTGTCATTAATAGTCTATTTCTGACAGTTCCATGACATTCCCTCCATACAGCGGTTAAAACAGCTGTATGGAGTGAATGTCCCAGATCTATCAGAAATAGACTATTTATGACAGTTCTGGGACATTCACTGCATACAGCTGTTTTAACCGCTGTATGGAGGGAATGTCATGGAACTGTCAGAAATAGACTATTAATGACAGTTCTGGGACTGTCCTTCAATGCAGCGGTTGAAACATTGTATGTATTTGTTTCCATAAATGGATCCATTTATGGAAACAAATACATACAATGTTTCAACCGCTGTATGGAAGGACAGTCCCACAACTGTCATTAATAGTCTATTTCTGACAGTTCCATGACATTCCCTCCATACAGCGGTTAAAACAGCTGTATGGAGTGAATGTCCCAGATCTATCAGAAATAGACTATTTATGACAGTTCTGGGACATTCACTGCATACAGCTGTTTTAACCGCTGTATGGAGGGAATGTCATGGAACTGTCAGAAATAGACTATTAATGACAGTTCTGGGACTGTCCTTCAATGCAGCGGTTGAAACATTGTATGTATTTGTTTCCATAAATGGATCCATTTATGGAAACAAATACATACAATGTTTCAACCGCTGCATGGAAGGACAGTCCCAGAACTGTCATTAATAGTCTATTTCTGACAGTTCCATGACATTCCCTCCATACAGCGGTTAAAACAGCTGTATGGAGTGAATGTCCCAGATCTATCAGAAATAGACTATTTATGACAGTTCTGGGACATTCACTGCATACAGCTGTTTTAACCGCTGTATGGAGGGAATGTCATGGAACTGTCAGAAATAGACTATTAATGACAGTTCTGGGACTGTCCTTCAATGCAGCGGTTGAAACATTGTATGTATTTGTTTCCATAAATGGATCCATTTATGGAAACAAATACATACAATGTTTCAACCGCTGCATGGAAGGACAGTCCCAGAACTGTCATTAATAGTCTATTTCTGACAGTTCCATGACATTCCCTCCATACAGCGGTTAAAACAGCTGTATGGAGTGAATGTCCCAGATCTATCAGAAATAGACTATTTATGACAGTTCTGGGACATTCACTGCATACAGCTGTTTTAACCGCTGTATGGAGGGAATGTCATGGAACTGTCAGAAATAGACTATTAATGACAGTTCTGGGACTGTCCTTCCATGCAGCGGTTGAAACATTGTATGTATTTGTTTCCATAAATGGATCCATTTATGGAAACAAATACATACAATGTTTCAACCGCTGCATGGAAGGACAGTCCCAGAACTGTCATTAATAGTCTATTTCTGACAGTTCTATGACATTCCCTCCATACAGCGGTTGAAACCGCTGTATGGAGTGAATGTCCCAGAACTGTCAGAAATAGACAGAAACTGTCACAGAACTGTCCTTCTTCTCATCCTTCTCCTTCTTCTCATCCTTCTTCTCATCCTTCTTCTCATCCTTCTCCTTCTTCTCATCCTTCTCCTTCTTCTCATCCTTCTCCTTCTGCTCATCCTTCTTCTCATCCTTCTCCTTCTTCTCATCCTTCTCCTTCTCCTTCTTCTCATCCTTCTCCTTCTCCTTCTTCTCATCCTTCTCCTTCTCATCCTTCTCCTTCTCCTTCTCATCCTTCTCCTTCTTCTCATCCTTCTCCTTCTTCTCATCCTTCTCCTTCTCCTTCTTCTCATCCTTCTCCTTCTCCTTCTCATCCTTCTCCTTCTTCTCATCCTTCTCCTCATCCTTTTTCTTCTCATCCTTCTCCTTCTCCTTCTTCTCATCCTTCTCCTTCTTCTCATCCTTCTCCTTCTTCTCATCCTTCTCCTTCTTCTCATCCTTCTCCTTCTTCTCCTTCTTCTCATCATTCTCCTTCTTCTCATCCTTCTCCTTCTTCTCATCCTTCTCATCCTTCTTCTCATCCTTCTTCTTCTCATCCTTCTCCTTCTTCTCATCCTTCTCCTTCTCCTTCTTCTCATCCTTCTCCTTCTTCTCATCCTTCTCCTTCTTCTCATCCTTCTCCTTCTCATCCTTCTCCTTCTCCTTCTTCTCTTCCTTCTCCTTCTTCTCATCCTTCTCCTTCTTCTCATCCTTCTTCTTCTCATCCTTCTCCTCCTTCTTCTCATCCTTCTTCTCATCCTTCTTCTTCTCATCCTTCTCCTTCTTCTCATCCTTCTACTTCTCCTTCTTCTCATCCTTCTCCTTCTTCTCATCCTTCTCCTTCTTCTCATCCTTCTCCTTCTTCTCATCCTTCTCCTTCTTCTCATCCTTCTCCTTCTCCTTCTTCTCTTCCTTCTCCTTCTTATCATCCTTCTCCTTCTTCTCATCATTCTCCTTCTTCTCATCCTTCTCCTTCTTCTCATCCTTCTTCTTCTCATCCTTTTCCTTCTTCTCATCCTTCTTCTTCTCATCCTTCTTCTTCTCATCCTTCTCCTTCTCATCCTTCTCTTTCTTCTCATCCTTCTCCTTCTCCTTCTTCTCATCCTTCTCCTTCTTCTCATCCTTCTCCTTCTCCTTCTTCTCATCCTTCTCCTTATTCTCAGCCTTCTTCTTCTCATCCTTCTCCTTCTCATCCTTCTCCTTCTCATCCTTCTCCTTCTTCTCATCCTTCTCCTTCTTCTCATCCTTCTCCTTCTTCTCATCCTTCTCCTTCTTCTCCTTCTTCTCATCATTCTCCTTCTTCTCATCCTTCTCCTTCTTCTCATCCTTCTCATCCTTCTTCTCATCCTTCTTCTTCTCATCCTTCTCCTTCTCCTTCTTCTCATCCTTCTCCTTCTTCTCATCCTTCTCCTTCTTCTCATCCTTCTCCTTCTCATCCTTCTCCTTCTCCTTCTTCTCTTCCTTCTCCTTCTTCTCATCCTTCTCCTTCTTCTCATCCTTCTTCTTCTCATCCTTCTCCTCCTTCTTCTCATCCTTCTTCTCATCCTTCTTCTTCTCATCCTTCTCCTTCTTCTCATCCTTCTCCTTCTCCTTCTTCTCATCCTTCTCCTTCTTCTCATCCTTCTCCTTCTTCTCATCCTTCTCCTTCTTCTCATCCTTCTCCTTCTTCTCATCCTTCTCCTTCTCCTTCTTCTCTTCCTTCTCCTTCTTATCATCCTTCTCCTTCTTCTCATCATTCTCCTTCTTCTCATCCTTCTCCTTCTTCTCATCCTTCTTCTTCTCATCCTTTTCCTTCTTCTCATCCTTCTTCTTCTCATCCTTCTTCTTCTCATCCTTCTCCTTCTCATCCTTCTCTTTCTTCTCATCCTTCTCCTTCTCCTTCTTCTCATCCTTCTCCTTCTTCTCATCCTTCTCCTTCTCCTTCTTCTCATCCTTCTCCTTATTCTCAGCCTTCTTCTTCTCATCCTTCTCCTTCTCATCCTTCTCCTTCTCATCCTTCTCCTTCTTCTCATCCTTCTCCTTCTTCTCATCCTTCTCCTTCTCCTTCTTCTCATCCTTCTCCTTCTCCTTCTTCTCATCCTTCTCCTTCTCCTTCTTCTCATCCTTCTCCTTCTTCTCATCCTTCTCCTTCTTCTCACCCTTCTCCTTCTCCTTCTTCTCATCCTTCTCCTTCTCCTTCTTCTCATCCTTCTCCTTCTCCTTCTCCTTCCTCATCTCCAAGGGCATTTAAATTAAAGGTACAGTGTTCTGCACTAATTTAAAGGCTCTCTGAAGCCTAGAAACCCTTTAAATAAGTCATCTTCGTAGCGGAGAAATTCGCATCGAATCGAATTTCACACTGGAATTCGCCGAATCAGCCGAATCGAATTTTTCATTTCTTCGCTCATCTCTATCTTCCATACTTACAAAAAAACATGTTTGGCTTTAGATATCTTTGAGCTTTTATTGCTTTTTATGCTCAAAATATCCCGGTAGCTCTTTTGAAAGTTTCAGGTTTTTCAAAGCTTTTACAGTAATCTTTTTTCTACCAGCTATGGTTAAGTTTACCCAGTAACCCATGCCAAGGATATTACTGAAAGGATATATTAGGAAAGTAAATACCTGATAGTTTTGAGTCAGTGAGTTGTGTTGCACAGTCATTTGGAGTTCCAGGGAAGTGGAAGAACAGGCTGCAGTTTGTGACATAGTCTATCCAGCTGCCCACAAGGAATTCTGGGCTCCATTCACAGAAGCAGATTGCATGTGATATATAGGTGTCTGGACACATTTTGCCTAAATATTGCATGCAATCTTGAAACTGTCAATTCACTATACCATTTTGCGGTATTTACCTCAAAACGCTCAAAGCGCTCGGTAAATACCACAAACCAAAAAGGAATTTAACTTAATTCACAGGAAGAAAGAAATATCTAAATGCAGTATTTAAGAAATGTAAAAATATAATAGGCAATTTTGAGTAGCTTCTGCCTTTTTGGATCAGTTCTCTCAACAGTAATGCATAGAAACAAGGAAATCATTGGAGTTGATTTACTTAAAGGATAACTAAAGAAAATGTTTTTGTTACTTTTGGATAGAGTGGAGGTAGATTGGAATACCTCTCAGGTTTATTTATTGTCTGTGCTCCCATTAGATTCACCCTATTTGTCCTGTTTACCATTATCATTGAAAGTGAAAGTAAAAGAAAATCCCAAATTTTGGGTTGTCCCCAGAAAAGTAATAGAGGGGACATCTTCCAATTGGGACACAGATAGCAAAAAATTGAAAACAAAACCTGACAGGGGTTAAAAGTCTCCATTACTGTATCCAAAATGAAAAAAGGTTTGCCTATAGTTCTACTATAAGACAAATAGACTGTGCAATTTGCAAGTTGCTCCAGAGCTTAGTACATGAGGTGAAGCTTCACTTTACAAAGAATACCCAATCACATGCATGGAAAAAAAAAGCATAAAAGCATTTTTGCTTGCACATGATTAGATGATTGGATGATGGAAGTCAGCAGAGCTCCCCTTATTTACTAAGCTCTGGAGCACCTTCACTTGAAAAGTGCTCAGTCTATTTGCCTTTAGTAAATCCACCCAATTTATTTAGTAAATGCCCCCCATTACTTGCAGTAAAATATACTTATTTTTGCTTGTCGTTTTGCCAGATTTTTAGAGACTTTTTTTGTGAATATACAAGCATCTACATTATTTGTTGCAAAAAACTCCCAATCACTCCAAATATAATACAATGTACATGCATATCACAATGGTCTAATCCCTTGTTAGAACATATGTCATATGTAGTGGAGATACTTTACGTTTTCACAATTATTTTTAGAGATATCTTCCCACTTACAAGTTCCCACTGACATCATTGATCTTTTTAGCTACAATGTATCTATAAGGGGGAAATTCTTCCCATTGACCGCAAGTGTAAGGGGCAATTCTTCCCACTGACCACCACACTACTGTATCAAGAATTGTAGATATAGTAATTTTTAGCAGGGGTTTCCAAAGACAGGAAACATTTTTCAAGGGTTCCTCTTTGTTGAAAAGGTTGAGAAAGGCTGCTTGAAAGTTTAACTATAGGCAAAACTTTCATTTTGGATAGAGTAATGGATGGTTAGAACCCATGTCAGTTTTTTTTTGTCCTGGGAGATTTACCTTAATGATAATGGTAAGCAGGAGAATTAGAGAGGGTGAATCTCCCTAACAGGGACACAGTCTGCAATAAAAGCCTAATAGGTGTTCTAAAACTTCTCCACCTTATCCAAATTAAAAAAAAAAAGTTTACACTGATCAGTGTATTCTGACAGCGTCAATTCCTGCTGTCAGAATACAGTGTTCTGGTGGAGGGGATTCCTCCATCCATCTAATTTGTATCAATGGATGAATCATCTATGACCAGCTTTAGAATGTCAAAGTGTACACTGTTAGGGGTCTAGGAAACAATATCATTACAGATGTGTGTATTTTATGCACTTAATGATTGTGAGTACTCCTGTTTATTTCCCACATTCTACAGTCTCTTACATTCTACCACATTCGCCACCTCAAGTTGTTAAATATACCTTCACTATTGGTATTCTCCACCTCTGTGATGCCCAAAATATTTTAATACTGGGTTATACCATTATTTTGATATATTGTGTGATCATACCACATACTAGCAAGCAGAGCTATAGGAGCAGATTAAATGGTTATATAAAAATTCCAAAGGATAATGAAGTTTTACTTATTTGCCTAAAATATTTCTTATTTAAAGTACTTTGCTTATTCTCTCTAGAATTTAGTAGTAGCAATAGGGGCATATAAAAACAGAAATGTTATTTACTTTAGATTGATGTTCAAATAGGTAAATATCCAGAGAGGTGACTTCAAACCTAGGATTCTACTGAGCAATTGAGGCAGTAATTATAATGTATCTGGAGACACACAAATTATCTCATACTCCCCTTGTGTCAACTACTTTCAAATTATTTAATTTAAAAAGATGTATTTTTTTTAACAGAAAGGTAAGATTTCTGCACAATTTTAATAAGCAAGTCAGAAACAAAATCTGAAGTGGTTCAGTCAACAAAGGGCAAACAATATTATATTAGACAGGCTAATTCTATTAACCAAACACAATAGTTTTCAATGGCAATGGAGTGTGTGTCACCTATTGGAACTGCATAGCACCAGCACTAAATGCAGAATTGTTATCATGGCCCCAGATGCCGAGTCAGAGGCTTATGAGTTTTAGTCTTCAGCTGTAATGCCATTTTAGGACAATATGGATAAATGTGAATAGAACAAAGACAGTGTATCTTTCTTGCTTTTCCAAAATGCTGCCTTTAGAACAGCATGCAGGTCACAATAGCCACTACCAAAATAGAGTCTCATAAGGACCAAAATGTTCCAGTAAATTGAGTGTGCACAGTATACAAATACACCCTCATTATACAATGACTTAAAGTTCATGAAGGTTTTTAAACTAGACATAAAGGGGGGGATTTACTTACACTGGTGCACTCAGAATCTGGTGCAGTTGTGCATGTTAGCCAATCAGCTTCTAACTTAAGCTTGTTCAATTAAGCTTTGGCAATAAAATCTGGAAGCTGATTGGTTTCTATGCAGAGCTGCCCCAGATTTTGCACTCTCCAGTTTTAGTAAATATCCCCCAAAGGTTTGTAACAGACACATGTTAAATAGTTGCTTGGCAGTAAATAATTAAAATATTGGATCAATTGATCTAATATGTAGATTATAGCATATGTCAATAGCGCCAACTGCAGATTACATACACACACAGTGACCTGAAAAATAAAAACCTTGCCCCAGCAGCAGCATTGAATCCACTCTCTCTGTCAGTAGCTCTATACCAGGAATGAAGTTATAGCATGACCTATCAGACCCTTAACAGGCATGATTATCAGTGCCAAAAACATAGATTTAAGCATTGCCTTGACCCTAGAACTGTTGGAGTGGACCATTAAAACAATAAGTGAGTATATTGGAAATCAATGTGTTGCAATCCATGGCTTTATGAGCACAACAGCAGGCAACAACAGAGAGTGTTTCTACGAAGTGACAATTATTTGTGTGTTGTCTGGTCTGATGAATTTGGGTTCACCTGGGTCGCTTAGCATCTTTGGGATGAACTAAATGCAGCATTAAAGTATTATTAAACCCAGGATCCTTCATTCACTATATCTGGTCACCCACAGTACACAGAACATGGAAATGCAATTATTTTAGTAAATATAAACTGCTAAATACCTTTTCTCATCAGCAGTTAGAGCAGTCTTGTGATCTGTATTAGTGTCCAGCAGAGCACTGGTTAAAGCTTGTAGGAGGAAATGTCATTCTCCCCTGATTGTCCTATGAGGCTGCACAATCCCTGACCCTCTATCTGGACAGTACTGATTGACCCTGCACTGATCACATGCACTCTCCCAAGATAAAAAAAAAACCTCTCTAGCAATACACACCAAACTGAGCACATGCAGCTTGCCCCCAAGGCTCTGTTCTATCATCAGATGGATTGGGGACAGTAGAAGAAGGGGAGGATCAGAGAAGACAGGATAAAACATCCTTTTTACAAAATGCAGGGGATTAAGCCCTTATGTTCCACAGTGAGTATAAAAAGTATGCTTTACTGCATATACAGACTGATTTTACTGTTGTGGATTTCATAACACTTTAACACATTGGAGCATCCAACTATCCACATTGGCAGTTGCAGAATGTACTGTTGTCTGCATTGACAGCTTTGAGACCAGGAGAAGATGAGATCCTTGTGGAGTATACAATATACTAGCTGTTAACAAGGCAAAATGGGTCCAACTAATTTCTGTTTTTCCAGCCAGTGAGTGTATATATTTTGAATATGATCTTTATAATCTTCTAAAAACAACATTTGTACTCTGCCGTATTTGTACTCTATTAGTACTCTATGCCATATTGTGCCATATAGACAAAGATTCAATTCACTGATGACACATTTCTTATCAGTAACATCATGGATGGAAAGATACATGTTATTTACTTTATATATTAAAGTCTTGAACTATGCCCATAATAGATAAAAGCAGAAATATAATGCCATCAATTATATTTTTTTTATAGACGATTGCTGTTAATGAAATCATTAAGCCACACTTGTTTAAAGATCTACCACTGTAACAGAACTATGTCTTCTGTCACAACTACACAACCTTCATATACAGTATAATCTGATCGTCACATATTTAGAAAACTACCAAACCTCACTTAAACCCTTTTTACAGACCTATGCTGCTCAGCACCAATGTCCTTTGCTGGTGATGGAGAACGAAATTGATTAGGAAGAGCTGGCACGTTTAGTAAAACAACCAGGCCAAAACTCTTCGGGGGTTCTCAACAACTTAAAAATAAATCCATCTTCACATATTTTGCTGAATAATCTCACAATCCAAACCAGAACAGCAAGATACGTAACTTTGTAGGATGCAGTCCATAACTGTTTTGTTCCATTTTGAAAGGTGTTGAAGTTATAAATTCTATTTGGTCAAAATGCTCACAATTTGCAAGTTGTGAAAATTGGGCTTATATGAACAAACTATAGTAAAGTAGTAGTCAGCTGTAAAATATAAATCATGGGATCAAAATTGTAACATTTCCTGTAGAGCTCTCTGAATATTTTAAAAAGACTCCACAAAATAAACTAGGTACTACATACTATCTACAAAGTGTATTATATCATGTCCTGTTTTACAATATCAGATTTGTCACAAAAAAGGAGTTACACTTTAAATTCTTCTTCTTCTGAAGAGAGCCAACTGATTGTTTGAAGCACAATGACGTTGCTGTGCCATGGACAATTAGGTTATTCCACTGTACAAAGCCCACATCGCCCCTCACATTAGGGCACTGGACATGACAGTTATGCCCAAGTGTATAAAAAAGATATACATATTAATAATGATGTAGCTCATTTCCATTAGAAAGATCCTTTGCACTAAGATTATGCATCACAAAGCTTTGTGAGGATTAATACACACTTAACAGTTACCTGGCGAAGCTTTGCCTCAAGGAACTGTATTGCACTACGTCGCTGAAAAATCCTCTTGTGTGTAGTTACTGGAAAACCCATAACCAACATCCATAGAGTTAACTCAGCTAAAAACACAGCGCAAGGTACATTAAAAACTGCCTGATTGCTGAAATTCTCTTCCTCTAAATTAAAACATGAATATTTCATGATAAAAAATAAGGTTCTCCTAGAGAGGCAGTAACTCCAGCTGCACCTCTCCCTTGTTGAGCGGCTTAAATTACTGCTGAAAATGGAATATGAATGTTATTAGCATGCGATTAGTATTTTCATTTGCATGGCACTCTGAGTCCTTATTGCCTTGGGGGAAAGGAAGGGTGGAAGATGAGTGGGTGCATAGCACCCATTACTGGCTGGCTGGCCTGATTTTACACACACACACAGACTCCTCTCATCACTTACACACACAACTAGGTTTTCTGGCAGACCATTGGCTGTTCTTTTGGCATGTGATTGTCGACTGTCCAACCAGCTCAAAGGCTGGCTGGCACCGAAATACCAGAGTGTCTCCATGTCGGAATCTGGAGCCCTCTCTCATTCCGAATGCTGGAATGCCTGGATCACCACAGCTCCCCTGGTCTATTTCTGAAAGACAAAATCATAACAGTCTTGTGAGAAAATGTATGTATCAATATTGCAGAGGTTTGCGCTTTATGTGGCTCCTACCTTTGATTTTCATTCTATTAGGGAACAATCATTATATTTCTGATTGTATATATTTCCAGGAAATGACATGTAGAGGTCCAATTAAACATGAAATAGTAATTCATTTATATAAAAGCTCCATTGTAGAATTTGGAACATGAGAACATTGTACAGAAAGACAGCCATATATATAGGATTTTTTTTTTTTCGATTTACCAATTGGACAGGAAAGTTAGACATACCATCGCACAAAGGACTGTGGATTTGCTGATCTAAATGGATTGTCAATTCACCTAACTCATGAAGGAGTGGGTAAATTACAAACTGCAATTACTGTGATTTACAACCTGCAAGATTTGCCACATAACAGGCAGATCAGCAAGGGTATATTAAAACGGATCAGAAAAAACTTGTTTCTTCTGTGTAATTTAGGATTTGCCAATTCATCGGCACACAGATCACAAATTGCATAGCTCGTCTCTGCTCTCTACCTTAGCACCTTTATCTCTCCAATATCTTCTGTTCTGATAAGATTCTGAAAATTAGAAATGTATTCTTGAATGTTATTAAAAAGCTCTTTTATATAAATCAATTTGGAATGCAAGTATATAACCTCACTTGCAGACACGAATGAAAGGTGAACACAGGGATTCATTACATATTCCGATATTACAATCATATCATGAGATCAACGTTTCTGGATGAGCAATTTGTATATAGACCATACTCATTCACATGGGTATCATTGAGTTTTATAATACACTAACTGAACAAGACAGTTTATTCATCTACTGCTTATCTGAGTTTGCTTGTTTTTTAACTTTTACATCAACAAGGCTTACAGTACACAGTCATGCCTCACAACACCTCTTCTGTATTAAAGGAAAGCATACATTATGATGCCATGCATATATTAGTACTTGTTCTTCAGTTTCAATAAACTCCTTTAACACAGTGTTCACAGTTTGGTTCTTGCATCAGTGTGCCATGAAATTGTCTGCCTACTCAGAACATTTTTCAAACATGTTGCTCATGATTACTTACTCTAAATGCAGACTACAACATAAATATATAGCTAAAACAGATGTAAGCATAATAACATTTTAAGTGAGATGCTTTACTTACAAAATTGTTGACCAAGAGTGGGGAAGAAGTAGATCATCTGTCAGATATATGTATGTGTCCCCATTTGGGAGATTTTAACTCACTTCCTATCCCAGATGGCACAATTAACTGTGACAGGAGGTGAGGAGAGGTCTCAACATGGGGTCTCAGACAGCTAAAAACCCTGAGATCCTAACCCTTCCTCACTCTCCTCAAAAGCATTTTGATCCTGTGTTTGGATAAAAGTGCATTATAAACTTTCCTGGCCTTGTCCTGGGTGTCCCTGTCTTGTACATGGCTTACTGCTACCAATACCAGTTGAGCCTGTCCCCCTTGCAATACACACTGGAGTCGATTAACTAAAACTGGAGAGTGCAAAATCTGGTGAAGCCATACATGGTAGTCAATCAGCTTCAAACTTCAGCTTGCTCACTTAAGCGTCGACAAAAAAACTGGAAGCTGATTTTTTTTGCGGAGCTGCACCAGATTTTGCACTCTTCAGTTTCAGCAAATCAACCACAGCAGTGGTGGAACTACCAGAGTCACAATGGTTGCACTCGTGACCAGACTCTGGTGGTCCACCACTGTGGGGGGCCTCAAGACAGCAGGAAGGCCTCGCACAGGCAGCCTGGCACTCTACAAAGCTACAGGAACTTAATGCAGGGGAGTGTTTTTAGTGTTCTGACAGCTTGCACTCTGCTGCTTCACACAGGTGACCCAGCATCTGAGAGATTCTCAAGATTGACTTTGGATCCCCCAATGGTAATATCCCTGGTGAGATGAAAGCATGGAGCGTCCACAAGGACACTCAACCACACAGGTTGGCATCTGCAGAGCTCACTTTGCTTGCGTTGGCTCCCTGTCTAGCAGCACACACAAATTTACCGTAAGCTCATCCCGTCCTGGACATGTGTGTGTGGGCTTCCCTGTTCTATCAGTGGCATCAGCTGTATCAAGTTACAGCTCATTGCAAGGCAACAAGCCCTTGAGAGGTGTGAAGATCGGGTGATTGAGCCTGCAGCCCAGCCATCCATCCAGCTTAGAACATTTACAGTGAGCCTTTCAGCTATACACCTACAGGAGGGCAGTTGAGACATTTTCATAGCATTGTCTACACTCTGTGAGCTTATTTGCTGCATATCACTCAGAGAGTACAACAGAGCCATCCATCCAGCACGATCCCCCTCATATCCTACATTGGCTCCTGGGCTAATTCAAGAGGTTCATAGCCACAATTATAGTTCTTGGTAGACTGGACCAGCTACATGTAGCCTAACACACCTTTTTAAGTGGTTTGTCACAACTGCATTTGCAATATATTCCAGATTGGCCATAGTGATGTGAATAGCAGTCCATCAGAGGATAACTCTTTGGCATCCTATTTTACTCACGGACCTTTCGTTTACTTATACTTTTAATTGTGATTTATATACATTTTCCCAGTTGCTATTCTGACTATTCTGAGGTATTAGTGCATTGCCTTTATGTGTTGTTTTACTGCTGTACTGTTTATTTTCCATGCAGGCTGTTTAGGCAGGAACTGTGGTGGTGGGTCACTGGGTGTCCCATAGGGCATTGGGAGGGATCTGGGAGGGTTACCTTGGGTCTGAGCAGTATAGTATTTTATTTATTTTCCGTTTTTTCCTTGTGATTCTCTATTTTGATCACATCTATTATTGTTGGGTATATTTATGGTTATTTGATAATAAACTTTTTAAATTTCTAAAACTGGGTAGCCTGAATTGGTGTCTCCTTGGCCACATTTTCTTCTCTTCTGTTGTTTATCCTAATAAAGGGCCCCGTGAAGGCAGTAAAGGGACTGATGCAAAGGGCCCTGGGACGAGGTCACGGGCCCATCATGATTTCTTGCACCGGGGCCCCGAAGGTTCTAGTTGTGCCTCTGAACCACAGTATATGTACATATATATATATATATATATATATATATATATATATAATGTCATTGGGTCAATGTATCATTATAGGGTTTATGCCTGCACAGTGTTATATTAAATACATTTCTATTGCCCAACCGATCACTCCTAATTGTGATTCTTGCAGTGCAGTTATAAATGCAACAATGACTCTTACTGGTTGCTGTGAGCAACAAGAAATGTCCCAGCTTGAACACATTGCATACAAAAGTCAATGCGCAGAGTAGTGAATAATATGATGAAGGACAAGGTCCTCCATAGGGAACCAAAATCATGCCTTTGCCTGTAAACAATTTTGAAGCTGGTTACATCCCTGTTTATAATTTAATACAAAAAAACCCAAGTTTATCAATTTTTTTCACATCCAGTTCTAAAAATACATTTATAGAATTCAGGCAGATTTGCTTCCTATAACCCAGTTCTGTCCCCATGGTATCATGGGATGAGACCTAAACAACCGAGGGAGATCCCATTAATGGATTAAAGCATCAAGAAAAGGACAGAAGAAAAAGAACAACAAAAGAACAAAAATGCTAAGAACTGATGAATATAGGCAGAAGGCAATTTTCTGTGTAGTATGAGAAATCCCATTGCAGCAGGTAGCGGAAAAATGTCAGACAGAGTTGAGCAAGTACTTTTGACACATTTCTAAACAGAGATCAAGCGGACTGTTTTCAAAGCTAGTTACGTTTTGTTCTTTTTACTGCCATTTTTGTTATTTTCCATAGAATGATCAAACAGGGGCTACAGAAAATAGGATGATGGGGTAACAACTGTGGCAAAAAACAGCTTGAACTTTAAAGCCTCAGGAGTAATGTATTCTACTGATAATAGCAAACACACAAAGCATATGGTAAATGAAAACAAGAAAAATACAATATTAAAATATAGAAAAGACCCTAACTGAAGGTCTTATAATGAGTGCTCTGATTTTAATATCATTTTCCAACAAGCAGAATTGGTAATAAAGGGCAGATTTGTGTTTCCTTCATCAATGGACACACACTGGTCCCTTTTTTATTTTAAAGCTAACCTCTTGCTGCCCCAATAAAGTTATGGTTATATTTCTGATGCTCAGTTATATTACATGCAGTAAACAAAATAATTCAGTGTAGCTTAGGGTGTGGTTCCCATCATCCCTATTTCTTTAGTATTATATTACATGTGGTTTTCATTTTGACAGCCCATGCAGGGCAGCAGGGGAATGTCTGGGTTCACTGTAAGCAGAAGCACCTGTCAGTTAGAAGGCTGAAGGGCTCCATCACCCCCCCCCCATCTCTCAATCAGAGCCACATTACCTATAATGGGTGTTACTATATTGGCAGTGCATGGCCATTTTGTTTTCTTGAATCCCCCCACCAGATCAATACCTGTGTCACCATCACTTGCCAGGAGACTGAACAAAAACTGAACCCAGTAAGGTACAGAAATAATAGGATTGACATTTTCAGAATGCAGTTCAGCTTTAATCTCAATTATTTACTAAATATCCTGCTAATAAAAAAACAAAATCCTTTTCCCTAGTTTTTTTTGGCAATCATTTTGTTACACAAGGGATAAGCATGTTGTGTAAACTCAATAGAGGGATTAATTTCTTTTGTCTTACAGCAGCCTTGAAGTGAGATTTTTGTCAAGGGTTCAGAAGCCTGAGAGTGGACATAAGAACACAAGGGAGTTGAAGTTGACAAGAGTTAGCTGTATATAATAATTATATACCATTACATTTTTATTCAAAATAAAAATCACTTCATATGTGCCATTTTATGGGAAAGAGAATAAAAACCCTATTCCATTGTCTAAAAAATATATTTTATAGTCCTTAAATAATTTGTAAACTGAAAATTTCATATTCCTGCCAGTCCCACTGCTTTTCTATAAAAAAAACTGACTACACTAGCATGGAGAGCACAGCGTGGTCAGTTTTCTAGCTGGGCTGGGAACTCAGTCTACTCTCCTCCAATGATCAGACTTCTGCTGGCATGCCACCCTGCATCACCTTTCACTGGAAACACCAGTGTCCTGCTGTTTCTTCTCCCCTAGTTCTTACACAGCTGAGAACAGAGGGTATGTAAACACCTATAAAAAAGGGAAAAAGGTATACAGTATATAACGTTTTTTTATCTATTATATATATCAATGTTTTGCCTTTCATTTCTATTTTAAGCTGAATAGGTTGTTTTACAAGGTGATGGTTTACAATCACTTGAATGCCAATGGAATACCTAGTCACAGCCGTGCTGGAATGTCCTAGATGCCCCTCCACTCTCCTACCTTTTCTTTCCCCCTTTTCTTCCCTATATACTCCTCCTTCATCGTGCAGCAGAAAAAATACCAAGTGGTCCATCGGGTTAGCCCCATTTTTTTTATTTA
This sequence comes from Staurois parvus, assembly GCF_062004578.1. Classification (NCBI taxonomy): domain Eukaryota; kingdom Metazoa; phylum Chordata; class Amphibia; order Anura; family Ranidae; genus Staurois; species Staurois parvus. Next base: position 6,560,911 of record NW_028317941.1, read on the forward strand.
TAAATGGTTTTATAATTTTTTTTTTCCACAAAGGTATTTATTGAGAAAAGATAAAACATATATAAAACAAAAGCAGTGTTCAAACATTGAAGTACATTGTATCTTTTTAGGCAGAATCGAACATGACATATATCAACAAAAACATTGGTGGTCTCGTCTCAATAGAAGAGCTATTAAGGTCTTTCACAAAGACGTATACAACATAACATTTTTTCTAGTATATTAACACCATATAAAGGGACCCCCCGAGTCAGTGACAAGGGAGTATTGGTTTGCTTAGACCTCGAGGCTAGTAAGCCAAGAGGCTTAGCTTAGCATGATGTAGGGAAAGCTGGTTCTACATGTAGGTCTATCAATTCTAATGTCAAAAGTGTTACCCAGGCTATGATTACCACGAAGTGGAGATGGTGTGGTTTAGCACTGAGTAAGGAGTAGGATATGCTGATGTTTATAATGGGCCATGTTAGAGCATGGAGAAGGGCATGATATAGTCGGGCCTGGAGCTGCGGACATCACATTGGTAGGGGTCTCCGTACGCCAAAAGATAAGGAAAGAAAAAAGGAAGGGGTTAAGATAAAAAGTAAGATACTAGGGGAGGTATTAGGTGGTAGGGAGAAGGATGCAGCCAGGGGAGGAAGGGGAAGGTGGGCAGAAGGGAAAAAAAAGGGGGGGTGGAGTGAGGGGGAAAGGGGAAGGGACCATCTTTTACTCCCCCCTCCTTGTCTTGTGGGGAGTCTGTTTGGCCAGTCTCGGGCAGATATAGACATTAGGGAGAATACAAGAAAGAGTTAAGGTCTGTAAGTCAGAGCCTCTCCTATAACAAACAGCGATTCAGGGTAGGGTAGGTTTGAATTAATGAGTGGGACCGTCAGATGGCTGGGCAGGGGGATTTACCAGGTGGGAAAATTCTGTGGTCATCTGAAAGTGGGTACAGCAGGCCCATTTAGTTGAAATTTTGTAGGGGAGTCATGGGCTATATATATATAAATATATATAAATTGTATACCTAATTTCTTTTTTTAAACTTGTTTGTCTGAGTACAGATCTATGTTTGTCTCAACCATGTTTGAAACCACTTACTGTTGACTGACTCACTACCTCTTCTGGTAGCCTATTCAAAGCATCAACTACTCTTTCAGTAAAATAATACTTTCTAAGATTAGTTTTGAACTTTCCTTCTGCTAACTTAAGGTCATGTCTTGTGTTCTTGATAATGACTTCATATTGAAAATACTGCCCTTCTAAACATTATTCACATCCTTGATGATTTAAAGGTTTCAATCATATCTCCCCTATTCTTTCTTTCCTCCAGACTGTACATATTAAATTCCTGAAATCTCTCCTGATATGTTTCTTCTGATATGTTTTATCCCTCAGATATTTCACCACTTTTGTTGCCTATCACTGGACCCAATATCTTATCAATATATTTTTGTAAATGAGGTCTCCAAAACTGGACACATAATCCTAAGTGAAGTGTAACCAAAGATCTATATACAGGTGAAACTCGAAAAATTAGAATGTCATGCAAAAGTTCATTTATTTCAGTAATGCAACTTAAAAGGTGAAACTAATATATGAGATAGACTCACTACATGCAAAGCAAGATAGTTCAAGCCGTGATTTGTCATAACTGTGATGATTATGGCTTACAGCTCATGAAAACCCCAAATCCACAATCTCAGAAAATCAGATCATTACATGCAATCAATAAAACAAGGACAATATCGGACCTCTGAAAAGTGTAAGCATGCATATGTACTCAGTACTTGGTTTGGGCCCCTTTTGCAGCAATTACTGCCTCAATGCGGCGTGGCATGGAAGCTATCAGCCTGTGGCACTGCTGAGGTGTTATGGAAGACCAGGATGCCTTCAGCTCTTCTGCATTGTTCGGTCTCATGTCTCTCATCTTTCTCTTGGCAATGCCCCATAGATTCTCTATGGGTTCAGGTCAGGCGAGTTTGCTGGCCAATCAAGCACAGTAATCCCACGGTCATGGTGCTTTTTGCAGTGTGGGCAGGTGCCAAGTCCTGCTGGAAAATGAAGACAGCATCCCCATAAAGCTCTTCTGAGGAAGGAAGCATGAAGTGCTCCAAAATCTCCTGGTAGACGGCTGCGTTGACCCTGGACTTAAGGAAGCACAGTAGACCAACACCAGCAGATGACATAGCTCCCCAAATCAACACAGACTGTGGAAACTTCACACTGGACTTCAAGCATCTTGCAGTGTGTGCCTCTCCATTCTTCCTCCATACTCCGGGTCCTTGGTTTCTAAATGAGATGCAAAAGTTGCTCTCATTAGAAAAGAGGACTTTGGACCACCGAGCAACAGACCAGGTCTGTTTTTCTTTAGCCCAGGTAAGACGCTTCTGACGTTGTTTGTTGTTCAGGAGCGCCTTGGCAAGAGGAATAGGACATTTGAAGCCCATGTCCAGGGTCCATCTGTGTGTGGTGGCTCTTGATGCACTGACTCCAGCCTCAGTCCACTCCTTGTGAAAGTCCCCAACACTTTTGAATGGCCTTTTCCTGACAATCCTCTCCAGGCTGCAGTCATCCCTGCTGCTTGTGCACCTTTTTCTTCCACCCTTTTCCCTTCCACATAACTTTCTATTAATGTGCTTTGATACAGCACTTTGGGAACATCCAACTTCTTTTTCAATTACCTTTTGAGGCTTTCTCTCCTTATGGAGGGTGTCAATGATGGTTTTCTGCACAACTGTCAGGTCAGCAGTCTTTCCCATGATTGTGATTCCTACTAAACCAGACTGAGAGACCATTTAAAGGCTCAAGAACCCTTTGCAGGTGTTATGGCTTAATTAGCTGATTAGTGGGACACTTTGAGCCTAGAATATTGCACCTTTTCACAATATTCTAATTTTCTGAGATTGTGGTTTTGGGTTTTCATGAGCTGTAAGCCATAATCATCACAATTATGACAAATCACAGCTTGAACTATCTTGCTTTGCATGTAATGAGTCTATCCCATATATTAGTTTTACCTTTTAAGTTGCATTACTGAAATAAATGAACTTTTGCACGATATTCAAATTTTTCGAGTTTCGCCTGTAGGGGAATCAGGACCTTCTTCCTCCTGCTGGTGATCTCTAAGTGATGCAGCCTACAATTTAATTCACTTTTCCCACTGCCTGGTAACACTTGTTGCTCCTTTTGCAATCATCTGAAATAAGTACTCCCAATTTTATTCCTCTGTAATGCTGTCCAACACTGTACCTCCAATAGTGTAGTCTATAAATGGATTCTTTTTCCCTAGGAGCATTATTTTCCATGTAGGAACATTGACCTGAAGTTTCCACTGTTTTGACCAATCTTTTAAGCAATGCCAAATCATATTCTATATAACAGACACCTATAGGTATGTCAACCCAATTGCACACCCTTGTGTCATCAGCAAAAAGACATAACTTACCCACTAACCCTTTAGTTATATCACTAGAACAGGACCTAGAACTGGCCTCTGTTCTGAATGAACCCCATTTACCCCCAGCCATCTGTATATCCACTGAACCACCCAATGTTTAAGTCCTAACTTATACAACTTTTTTATTAGATTAATATGTGTAACTGTATCAAATGCTTTGCTGAAATCAAGGTAAGCTATGCCCACAGCACCACCCTGGCCCAAAACCCTGGTCTCTAGTCTTTACCTTATTTCCCCTGTTCCCTCACTAACTCTTTTTCCTTTTCATATATGTCGGCTTTTTTTCAAAAGTTAATTAAGTGAAAGATTAATCAGTAAAGATTTAAAGATTAGTCGGTGACCTAGCTGCATATCCAAATTACTTTCATACCTGTAAGCTTTGGGCCAATTTTAATATAGTTCTTAACTGGCTGTATTGACCGCCTAAACATCCCAGAGAATGTTGTATCATTGTACTACTGTGTTGTACTTTTGTACCACTTTGCACTCCTCATTACATGTTGGGTCATACCTCAAAATCTCTGTTGTATGTGTCTACACCAAAGGATTTAATGTAAAAACTTTCTTAAAAAAACGGTTTCACGCTGACAGAGAGCTCTACCATAACCATTATCCATAATCAGAGTGCTACTAAGACTCTGACCACTGAAGATAATTCCAAGGGTTGAGGAGTCTTGTATATCTCCCCTGTCCCCAGGTCTGATAACCACCTCTTGTGCCATTACACTAGTAAATCTGCAACAATTCTACTTAAATTACCTCATAAACCAGATGCAATTTTGTCCTTTCCAATCTTTTTTATTATTAAAAAGCAGTTGATTGAACTTAGAAACTGCGTAACTGCACATCTGAAATTCTGAAAAATGATGACTTGCACCTAGTGTCAACTAGATGGAAGATATCTGATATTGGCTGGGAATAGTACACAAAATGCTTGGTTCTGACACATTTGTTTGCAGCTGCTGTGCAATAACATACAGCATAGTGTTTTGAATTGTGACATGAGGTGAAGTAAGGAATGGCTATTTAAAGCAAATCTGTCATATGTGAAGCATGGACCATGGGACCGTAAAGCAGAAAGAGACATAGCAACCATTTATTTTCATGCTGCCACTTTTTTTTTTTTTTTACGGAAAACTACACTAAAGATACATAGGGGTTGATTTACTGACGGTAAATATACACTTTTTGAAAGCACAGTTGCACCCTGCTAGAGCAGTTGCTCCAGAGCTTAGTAAATGAGCAGAAACTCTGCTAACATCCATCATTCAATCATGTGCAAGCAAAAATGATGTTTTTTTTAATTTTCCTTGCATGTGATTGGGCATTCTTTGCAAAGTGAAGCTTTACCTCATTAACTATGCTCACAATATTCTGCACCCAAATGCTACAGATATTTAATGTTGTTTCATAAAGTTGTTGCCCTGTCTAATTGGTAAACTGCAGTATGTCCAAGTACTCTTTTATTGGTGAAAAATATCTTTAATAGTATATATAGGATATAGAAAACAAGATATGAACATATTAACCCCTTGGCACCAGCACCTCCTGGCCCTTTAAGGGTTTCAGAAGCTGGAAGGCGGGGTGGGGTTTAGGGTCATGTGACCGCCGTGACATCGGTCACATGATCGGGAAAGGTCCTGATCAAAAGAGGAGATCAGGACCTTTCTGTGAGCACCAGACGTGTGCTGGGAACGTGCAAGGCGCATGCTCTCAGAACATATTTTTTTTTTAATAGAACGCAAATGCGCAGCTGCTTGGCATCTAGGCCCAGACGCCGGGAGGCCTCACATTTGCATTCGGCCGGCGCGAAGAGGTTAAAGGATAAGTTCACCTTTCATAACGTGTTATATGTTACACCCATATATATTATGAGTGCAGTGGCCCCTGCTCCCCAGCTTTGATAGCTATCAGGGGAGCTTCTCTCCCCCTGCTGGCCATTGATTCCAAAAAAGACATCTAATCTTTAAAAATGTTGTATGGACTCCTTAAGCACATTATGAACAAAATACATCTGAGAAAGTATAACATTTTTTTTTTAACAGAGCACTTTTTGCAGTTTTTTTTTTCTAAATTGTACTGTTATAAACACGTTGGGGTTGTATTGTAAGTGACATGGAAAATAGATATAGGTGTATTTTCCTATGTATACAGTAGGTGGCACTAGAAAAGTTTTGAACAGTTTCAGTATGCATAAGCATAGCATTAGCAAACCCCTGGTGTTTAAGACAGCTGTGTTAAATTTCAAGAACACTTGCGTCAATCTCTTTCAGAAAAAAGTGGCATGTGCACAGCATAGTTCCATCGTGTTAAGATTTCGTGGTTGAGGCTGCTGCACTAAAGAATTGTAAAACAGTAATTGTAATGTTCCGAAACAGAAGAAAAATGCTTATGAAGTCCCATTTAAATACTGTCGTGCTGAGAGCTATGTCTGCATGTAAACACTTTATATACTGTACGCCAATAATTATTGCTGCAACAATAGCTTTCCTTTTTCTAGCATCAAATAGGTTAACAGGAGCTCCCCCCCCTCCCTGGCACTAATTCACAGCGACTGCTGTACACACATTATTTCCATCCTGTCCTTTAGCTTGCACTCCATTAAACCGTTCTGTTAGTAGAGTTCAACACCAGCCATCAGCAGGGAGAGATCGGAAAAGTGGGGAGGGGATGAGATGGGAGAAAGCATTAGCCAGAAATGCCCTTTAAATATTCAGCAAACATCCATTAGACAGGTCAGGCACTCAGGAAACAACTCTGGAGGTGGTGTGCCCACAGCTAGTGGACTGGGGTGTTATTTGGATAATCAGCTGGAATTATACATGTAGGAAAAACGGTGCTGCTGTACTGGGGAAGACATACGACAATGAAAGAGATCTCTGTCTAGGAACAAACAACATACTTGAAATGGCACATTGCATCCCCGGGAACGTGCTCATCAATACTTACATCTGTGCATTGATTTTACAATTTATCAAATTGTTTACCCATCAATCCATCACTTTAACTATAGATCTTCTCAGTTCTATATAGTCAATCTTTCAGTTACATTTATTTAAAGAAGTGAACCATTCATTTGGAGTGCATACAATTCTTTCTGCAACATGATAAGCAATAGCATCTCTAAAAATTATACTGAATCTGTCAAAAGTTAAATTTGGGAAGTATGAGCCTGATCACTTCCTCTATATCATGTCACAAACCAAAATATTCTGTGGAAAATACAGTAGTTGAAGACCATGAGGTTTAAACCTGAAGTTTGACTCCTTGCTGCCAGCATATATGTTGCCTCTCGGTGGGTGGGTCTTCATGCCAAGAGGCTGCATAAATGCGTACTCAAAAAATAAAACAGAACTGTGCTGAGAGCGTGTACCGTTCACGTTGCTGACACAGTTATCAGCAGCTAACAGAGAGCTTCCAATCTCTACTTGCGATCAGAAGCTTTCCGATCAGGTGACCATTTTGACAGCCAATCACAACGATCACATGGTCACAAACCCCGCCCCACCTCCTGACATCCAAAACCCCTTAAAGGGCCAGGAAGCGCCAATGCATATGGTTAATATGCTTACATTTATTTTACCTACTCTGGTTACTCCCTCCTCCCCCTCGACATACCTTTATTAGATATGGTGAAATCATCACTTGGTCTCTGTGCTTTTCTACACTGCTCAAAAAAAATAAAGGAACACTTTGAAAACACATAAGATCTCAATGATGAAAAATATGCTGGGTATCAATACTTATATGGACTTGGTAATGTGTTTGAAACATAAGGACACCCCATCGTTTGATGGAAATGAAAATGATCAACCTACAGAGGACCCCAAAAAATAAAGTGAAAAAATGAAAAAGGCTAGTCCATTTTGCTGAAATTTTATTGCAGCAATTCAAAATGGTACTCAGTAGTTTGTATGGCACCCATGTGCTTGTATGCATGCCTGACAACATTGGGGCATGCTCCTAATGAGACGATGGATGGTGTCCTGGGGTATTTCCTCCCTGATCTGGACAAGGGCATCTGGACAGTCTGAGGTGCAACCTGGAGGCATCTGATGGACCAAAAAATGATATCCCAGAGGTGTTCTATTGTATTTTGGTCAGGCAAGCATGGGGGCTATTCAATGGTATCAATTCCTTCATCCTCCAGGAACTGCCTGCATACTCTCGCCACATGAGGCTGGGCATTGTCATGCATCAGGAGGAACCCAGGACCCACTGCACCAGCGTAGGGTCTGACAATGGGTCCAAGGATTTCATCCTGATACCTAATGGCAGTCAAGGTGCTATTGTCTAGCCTTTAGAGGTCTGTGCATCCCTCCATAGATATGTTTATCCAGACCACCACTGACCCACCACCAAAACGGTGATGCTAATGATGTTGCAGGCAGCATAATGTTCTCCAGTGAATCTGCCCTCATCTGCAAAAAGCACAGGGCGCCACTGGTGGACGTGCCAATTCTGGTGTTCAATGGCAAATGCCAATCAAGCTCTATGGTGCCTGGCAGTGAGCACAGGGCCCACTAGAGGACATTGGGCCCTCAGGCCACCCTCATGAAGTCTGTTTCTGATTGTTTGGTCAGAGACATTCACACCAGTGGCCTGCTGGATGTCATTTTGTAGGGCTTTGGCAGTGCTCCTCCTCTACCTCCTTGCACAAAGGAGCAGGTACCGGTCCTGATGATGGGTTAAGGACCTTCTACAGCCCTGTCCAGCATTCCTAGAGTAACTGCCTGTCTCCTGGAATCTCCCCTATGCTCTTGATAATGTGCTGGGAAGTACAGCAAACCTTCTGGCAATGGAACGTATTGATGTGCCATCCTGCCTGTGGACTGCCTGTGCAACCTCTGTAGGGTCCAGGTCTCGTCTCATGCTTCCAGTAGTGACACTGACCTTATCCAAATGCAAAACTAGTGAAAAACAGTCAGAAAAGATGAGTAGGGAAAAAGAATGTCAGTGGCCTCCACCTGTAAACCCATTCCTGTTTTGGGGGTTGTCTCATTGTTGCCCATCTAGTGCACCTGGTGTTAATTTCATTAACACCAAAGCAGCTGAAACTGATTAACAACCCCCTCTGCTACTTGACTGACCAGATCAATATCTTAGCAATTGAATTGACTTGATGCTATACTCTGATTAAACAGTGTTCCTTAAATTTTTTGAGCTGTGTACATAATGCAGGCAGGTCATGGCTGGTGAGAGAGGTTGATGAGGTGTCATGAATAGCTTACTGTATTCCTCTCAGGAACCCTCAGTCCTGATGTAAGCAGTGGGCTGGCTCTTGGGGAGGAGGTATACAAATATCATAATGCCTTCATGGCTGGCTGTCAGTCTAGATGAGTGGGCAGTTCTAGGGCAGACTATATTTGCCTGCAAACTGCCCCAGATAATGCATAGGTTGGAAATTAGTTTGTATGTAAAGTGTGCTATTTACTTTTATTATGGATAGCTATCAAACGAAAGTGGGGGGTAAATGTTCCTGTGGCACTGCTTTTACAAATAAAAGTCAACATCAAAGTGGGAAAACTGAGTTTGTGTAGTGAGTGGTGCTTCTTAATGGTTACTTTATAAAGCACTTACTCTAGATAAAAATTGAGGTTACTTGTCCACAACAGAAGCTTTTTTATCTTTTTTTTTAAAGAACAATTACAATCATGTCATCATCAAAACAGCACTGATCTGCTAAACATTATAGAATTATAGACCTGTGCTGCCTCTAGTCTTGTTATCCAGGTACCCCTATCAAACAGCTTAACCAGGTTCTGTACTCCCTGTGACCTCTGTCCAGAAATGGGGCAATGCAGCCCGGTTTAGGAACTGCCACAGCTTGTGACTAGACAATGAAATAGCAGAAGTATAGGGCAAGCTGCTCCCAAGCCCTGAATCAGGTCACCCTCATGGAAGATCAAGGGCTGACACCAGCAGGGGTTCATCCTATGGTCTACAAACTGCACAAATCCAAGAGAAAAAACTGGCTGGATTCCAGAGAAATTTCACATGCTGGTAAGTTTATTGAACAGAAGGTCCCCATCTGGGACCTCTTCCACTGACGCATTTCACCCACAAGGCTGTGTTTAATTGTAGAGGATATCAACAATTAAAAGGTTCTCTAGGTAGTCAATCTTCCCTTCCCCCCAGCCTGTGTGCTGTGGTAAAGAAGATTACAGTTGGCTGACATCAAGAATGATTTAGGTATTTTTTTCTAGTCATGTGTTAAATTATGTTTACTGATTTCTTAATGAAAGTATTACTGGACTAATTGGTGCCATTAATGTTTTTTATTCATTATTTTTTTTAATTAAAGCAAATGAAAAACCCATATAGAAAATATAAAACAGAAACATTTCCTGCTCAAATTCAGGCTTATTATGAACATTTCAGTAATACTTCTTAATCCTACGCTTACAGACCTTGCTGCATCCCACAAAAGCATATTAGGAGAAAAATAAAATACCGAAAAAAAAGTGTTGACTTTAAAATCTGCCTGGAGTTCAGGTTTATTTGAAAAATGAGGCGTATATAGTTTAGATCACCTTCTCTGTCTGTTTTATAGCTTGACACATTAAGCTAGGAAGGAAGAGACAGACCTTAATTATCAACACCTTTTATATTTGTTTTATATCCAAGATTAAAGGAACATCTGAGGAATTAAGTTCTAAGCCTAGGAAATGCCTTTGGCTTGTCTCCTCCCAATAATCTGGTTACAGGAGATTAGTAACTCAAACTACAAAAAAAAAAAAAAAATATATACACAAGGAGCTCAGATAGTCACCGAGCCTGGATTAATTAAGGCTGTCTTTCAGATTTAAGAGGAATGAAAAAATGAGCAGAGGCTAGAACAACTAATCCTGATCAGAATGAGGAATCCCAAGTAAATTGAGAAACAATCCACATTTTTAACATGATATCAAATATATCAGTTTTCTACCTGCTTACATTTCTAACCTCATTTGATCACATTTCTTTTTTCACACTAATAATCAGATCAAAGTCAGATTGCAGCAGTGATATGTCAGAGATATGTCAGCAGCACTCCGGGGAACTCCATAGAAGAGTATAACACAGTGGCTAACCTACCAAGGTTGCAAAAGGCCACACTTGCAACCGAGCCCTGGTGTTCAACTACTGTGGGGGTTTCCAATTTATCTTGCTCTCTTGCCCCTGCTATTGACAGCACTGTTCCAGCGTCTCTGTATCCAAGGCAGCGGCATAAGGACTCAGTTCTGGTTACTTTATGGAGCTGATAAGTGCATACATGGGAGGACCGGCACTATTGATTGTAGACAGCTGAGCCCCCCACCGACTGCCTAACAATGGTAATGCTGCAAAGCCTTCTCTGTTGACATGCCAATTAGGATGTGATCTGGGTGATGCTCCCAACTGGATCAAATATGTGGACATAAACACACTATTAGAATCAAAAGTACAATTATATATATATATATATATATATATATATATATATCAAAAATATGTTCAGCAGCCGTGCGTGGGCTCCATGCCAGTAAGGTGAGGGCTCAATAAAAAAAAACTATCATATTTAATATTTGATCTGATAGGGTGCTCCATTGTCAACAGAGAAGGCTATGCAGTGACAACGCTGCTAGGCAACCGGCGGGGAGCTCGGCTGTCTACAAACAATAGTACCAGCCCACTCGCACGTGTGCCCATCAGCCCCATAATGTAACCAGAACTGATTCCTAATGTGCTGCTGGCATGGAGGCGGAGAAGCTGGACCGGTTTTGTCAATAGCAAGAGGAGGCTGGGAGCCCCACAGTGGTGGAATGCCAAGGCCTCAGTGGGAGGATTCCCCCATCCTTCTGGAATGTGTAGCTGGGGGAATTGGATCATATATTTTTTTTTTTTTTGGTCAACCTGTACAAAAAAAAATAAGCAGTCAATGTAAGTGCTACCCGGAACTGGGCAAGTTTGTGAAGCTCTTGGAAGAACAGGAAAGGGGGAATGGAGACAGATGGGGGGAGAGAAAGGAGGTAGATAGGGACAGTTCAGAGATCACAGTGTACTGCAGTGCTCAGTGTTCACTCTCCCTATTGCTGAGGCTGATATCTGGGGGCTTTGGCAGCGGCATCATTTACATTTCCCCACACATCACCTTTCTCTCAGGCACAGCTGCACCCCAAGGATAGAAGTGTAGGCAAGCCGGGCAGATACAGGGGGAACAGGGGCGGGAGAAGGGGAATGCTGTATTTCTCTCTGCTGTCCTGTTTGTGAGGGTAGAGGGGAGTATGCTCACTGGGCTGTGTGAGAGTGTCAAAGACACTCGGCTTAGCTGCAGACACCAGTTCTTAAATGTACGAACTGATTCAGGCTGTTTTTTCAAACTGTTCCTAAAGTAATGGATGGTTTGCAACACTGCTTGGGGCCCCCGTGGTGGTGGAACACCAGGGCCCGATTGCAAGCACAACCTTTTTGACCCTGGTAGTTCCACCACTGGTTTTACTGAGCATTGTTGTATGGTATATGTAAATCCTAACAATGAAATCTATTTAGATGAGAACTTTCTGGGCTCTCTGCTAAGTCTTATCAGTTACATTGTTTTCTGCTATCTCTGTGAACTAAAAACATCTCCACCCATATTATGAAAAAGAGTAAAGGGTGGGGTGTTCTGTAGACCTAGGGTGACCACATGAGTCTCTAGAACACTGAGTGAGCATTGTAATCCTAGGACAGGTTACTGGCTGGATCACATTGTAGGATTACATGAAAAGATAAATCTTATGCAGCCAACACAATGAAGAACTAATTTGTGAAAAAAACAACAATTGTGGCACCTAAATGAGTGAATAGATCAAAAAACGGTGAATGCCAGATCTTAGTCGGTATTAATATCAGCTGCCCATAAATAGTGAAATTGACTTAAATTAGATAAATTCATGAATAGGTAGGCACTAACTGGTTATATCAAATATAGCATGTGACAAAAATATACATGTGAAACTCAAAAAATTAGAATATTGCGCAAAAGTTCATTTATTTCAGTAATGCAACTTAAAAGGTGAAACTAATATATGAGATAGACTCATTACATGCAAAGCAAGATAGTTAAAGCTGTGATTTGTCATAATTGTGATAATTATGGCTTACAGCTCATGAAAACCCCAAATCCACAATCTCAGAAAATTAGAATATTGTGAAAAGGTGCAATATTCTAGGCTCAAAGTGTCCCACTCTAATCAGCTAATTAAGCCATAAGACCTGCAAAAGGTTCCTGAGCCTTTAAATGGTCTCTCAGTCTGGTTCAGTAGGAATCACAATCATGGAAAAGACTGCTGACCTGACAGTTGTGCAGAAAACCATCACTGACACCCTCCATAAGGAGGGAAAGCCTTAAAAGGTAATTGCAAAAGAAGCTGGATGTTCCCAAAGTGCTGTATCAAAGCACGTTAATACAAAGTTATGTGAAAGGGAAAAGGGTGGAAGAAAAAGGTGCACAAGCAGCAGGGATGACCGCAGCCTGGAGAGGATTGTCAGGAAAAGGCCATTCAAAAGTGTTGGGGACTTTCACAAGGAGTGGACTGAGGCTGGAGTCAGTGCATCAAGAGCCACCACACACAGGCGGATCCTGGACATGGGCTTCAAATGTTGTATTCCTCTTGTCAAGCCGCTCCTGAACAACAAACAACGTCAGAAGCGTCTTACCTGGGCTAAAGAAAAACAGACCTGGTCTGTTGCTCAGTGGTCCAAAGTCCTCTTTTCTGATGAGAGTAACTTTTGAATCTCATTTGGAAACCAAGGACCCAGAGTATAGAGGAAGAATGGAGAGGCACACACTGCAAGATGCTTGAAGTCCAGTGTGAAGTTTCCACAGTCTGTGTTGATTTGGGGAGACGTGACATCTGCTGATGTTGGTCCACTGTGCTTCATTAAGTCCAGGGTCAACGCAGCCATCTACCAGGAGATTTTGGAGCACTTCATGCTTCCTTCCGCAGATGAGATTTATGGGGATGCTGACTTCCTTTTCCAGCAGGACTTGGCACCTGCCCACACTGCCAAAAGCACCAAAACCTGGTTCAATGACTGTGAAATTACTGTACTTGATTGGCCAGCAAACTTGTCTGACCTGAACCCCATAGAGAATCTATGGGGCATTGCCAAGAGAAAGATGAGAGACATGAGACCGAACAATGCAGAAGAGCTGAAGGCCGCTATTGAAGCATCCTGGTCTTCCATAACACCTCAGCAGTGCCACAGGCTGATAGCTTCCATGCTGCACCGCATTAAGGCAGTAATTGCTGCAAAAGGGGCCCAAACCAAGTACTCAGTACATATGCATGCTTATACTTTTCAGAGGTCTGATATTGTTCTATGTACAATCCTTGTTTTATTGATTGCATGTAATATTCTAATTTTCGGAGATTGTGGATTTGGGGTTTTCATGAGCTGTAAGCCATAATCATCACAATTATGACAAATCACGGCTTGAACAATCTTGCTTTGCATGTAATGAGTCTATCTCATATATTAGTTTCACCTTTTAAGTTGCATTACTGAAATAAATGAAGTTTTGCACGATATTCTAATTTTTCGAGTTTCACCTGTAGTTTTTTATCGGCAACATATAACAAATAATAGTCCCAAACAGAATGTAATAAATAATGAACATACACTCCATGGTGACAGTCCCATGGAGATGTAGTCCCATAGGTAAAGAATTTTCTTTTTCACCACGTGTAAACAATAAGTGAATTTCTCACTCACCAGAAATTATTCAAAGAAGCGTGATCCCGTCACTTCCGAGTTCCCATGATGTCATATCTAGCTCACTGGTAGCGAGGTTTGGAATGCATGCCGGCCATCACCAGTGGGATTTAATACATACACAGGCTGTACAGACTGGTGCTGGTACCTGGGCACCACTACATCTGCATTTTATCTATTTGTACTATAATTTTCAATAAATACTACACTTAAAGCATTTTAATAAATTTGGCTTATTTGAGCTACTTGGAGCAATATATTTATCTTGAGGAGAGCCTGGGATTTGGAATCCATCCAATATCTGTGTACCCAGAGTCTCGCAATCATTTATCTGGTGGCTGTCATCTTTGGTCCTCTGGAACCATATTCCATATTAAGAGACCAGGAACCAGCTTGCTGCTGGTTGTCAACATTTATGATTAAAAAAGCGCTTTTTGACCACCTTAACGGGGTCAATAATTTCTGGTGAGTGAGAAATTCACTTATTGTTTACACGTGGTGAAAAATAAAATTCTTTACCTACGGGACTACATCTCCATGGGACTGTCACTCAATATATTTTCATTATTTATTACATCCTGTTTGGGACTATTATTTATTTCATGTTGCTGATAGAAAATTATATTTTTTATCACATATTTTTTGTCACATGCTATATTCGAAATAACCAATTAGCACAATTAAGAACTAGTAAAGTGTTCTTGCATTTAGATTTGCTTTACAATGGTTGTAAACCTCTAACATAAAAAATTAACAAAGCATGTTCCTCTATAGTGTATACTTGACTCAAAAGAAATCACTAAGTTTAATTTCTCTCTGCTGCCTCTTCCCTCTGCTATCTGCATGTTTCCCTATGGCAATGTGTAGGTGGGGGGGGTCCATTCCCCCACTCTGGTTTTAGGTCTCACAGTGCTCTGTGCTCTATGCTGTGCAGTGTGGGACATTAGGCCCCCACCCCCTGCCTGCTGGAGCTGAGAAATAACTTTTGATCTGTGTGTTTTAGAAAGCTGTAGAGGAGAAAGGATTACAGATAAGCAGGTACAACTTCAATGGGCATACATTTAAAAAAAAAAAAAAAATATATATATATATATATATATACAAAACCAAACACAGATACTCGCCGATAAGGCTGCACTATCGATCCAATGTTGCAGCTGTCCCCTTATGCCTCTAAGCCAGGGGTAAGCAACCTGCGGCTCTCTACCTGTTGTGGAACTACATTTCCCATGAGGCATTGCAACCTTACAAAACTGACAGTTACAGCTATGACTTGCAGAGGCACGGTGGAACTTGTAGTCCTGCAACAGCTGGAGAGCCGTAGGTTGCCTACCCCTGCTCTAAGGCAAAGGAACTGAGTGATCACATGAACTGTGATTGCTCAGTTCTTGGTTCTCAATGAGAAGAGCGCAGTGAATATCAGTCACCAGCTTTCTGATCTGCCCCTTCAGTGCTCACTGGAGCACCATGCTGTGAAAGGGGTGGAAACAGCTGTCTCAGGCTCCCAGCAGCACACTGACAATCAGGCATCTGTGTGGATCCTAATAATATTGTCAGGATAAATCCAGAGACTGAACCTGCTGTGATGTGAACTAACAGCAGGATTAAGCTTGCTGTTGGCTGATTCTGAGCTTTGGCCATACATTTCTTTTAATCTTCTGCTTAAACTGTTAGCATTTGGTAATAAGAAAATGGTTTACCTTAAAGTATCAACGCAAATACCACATGTGATACTTTATGCATTATTTTAATACTTATTGTGCTAAAATATGATGTAAAAGAAGACTATCACATAACATAGTATTGCTCCTTAAAATATAACTAGCTCCTGTCTAGAAAAAAATTGTGAGGTTCTATGAAGTGATTAGTAAGAAGTGAAAAGGGTCTGGAGAAGCATGACTGCTTAGATGGTGGGTCAGTAATGGTCTGGGGAGGCATATCCATGGAGGTGCGCACAGACCTCTACTGGCTGGACAATGGCACCCTGACTTAGTTATCAGGATGAAATCCTTAGACCCATTGTCAGACCCTACGCTGGTGCAGTGGGTCCTGGGTTCCTCCTGGTGCACGACAATGCCTGGCCTCATGTGGCGAGAGTATGCAGGCAGTTTCTAGAGGATGAAGGAATTGATACCATTGAATGGTCCCCACGCTCACCTGACCAAAATCCAATAGAACACCTCTGGGATATCATGTTTTGGTCCCTCCAACACCGCCAGGTTGCACCTCAGACTGTCCAGGAGCTCAGTGATGCCCTGGTCTAGATCTGGGAGGGAATACCCCAGGACACCATCCATCGTCTAATTAGGATCATGCCCCAATGTTTTAAGGCATGCATATAAGCACCTGGTGGGCATACAAACTACTGAGTACCATTTTGAGTTGATGCAACAAAATTTCAGCAAAATGGACTAGCCTTCTGCATAATTTTTACACTTTGATTTTCGGGGTGTCTTTGAAGTCAGTCCACTGTAGGTTGATAATTTTCATTTCCATCAAACGATGGGGCATCCTTATGTTCCTAACACATTACCCAGTCCATATCAGTATAGATATTCAGCGTGATATTTTTCCCCATTGAGATCTGATGTGTTTTCAAAGTGTTCCTTAAATTTTTTTGAGCAGTGTATAAGCAACCCATCAAAGAATGCTGTTTTGTGTACAATTACTTCTCAAATGATAAACAATGTAAGGTGCAACAATCCGTAACAAGAAGTCAGTGATTAACTTTCATTGATCTACTGCTATTTTCACTATGGACATTAATATGTGATTATTATGGTTGAAACACATCTGCAATTTTTCAACATACAGCCCTATGAGAAATCATGAAGTCAAGGATGTATTGCGGTACATAACACACAACATTAAAAACACACCTATACTTCTCAAACAGTTGTGTTGTAAGGATTTGGCTTGTCCTTTAGATCTTCGATGTTCATCATCTCAATATCTGACTATTCTTACAACATATCATGATTCTTGACAGTTATGGCATGCCAAATATAAATTGCACTGAGCTGCTGGGAAAATAGAATCCATGCTATTACAATCATAAGGATATTTGTTCCCTGTCTTGTTAACTGAGAAGCATTAATACCCACTTGTCAACCAACCGCGGTACATTTACTGTGGCTGATTGGCTCATACAGGCACAATCATGTACCTGTATGTCACTGTGCTTTCTTCTGTGTCCTCATGCTCATGCTGTCATTCAAAGCAGCAATGGCTGTGCTGTCATTTGCTGCAGCACAAGCTGATCAGCAGTTCCCGGCCAATGATTTAAGGCTGGAACACACTGATCAGCTCAGGGAAAGACTGTAGAGAACTCTGTGTTGGTAAACAACACAGAGCTCTCTTAAGACAGCAATGATGTGCTATTTTTTTATCCCTGCAAAGCAGGCAGTAAAACCCAGCACATTGCTTAGTAAAATAACACAATAAACATTCTTAGGCACACATTTAACCCCTTCCCAGGCAGTGTCATGAGTACAGTGATAGTGTATATTATTAGCACTGATCACTGTATTAGTGTCATTGGAGATGTCAGTGGCAATTATTCAGTTCCCCCCTAGTGTCAGTTAGTGTCTGATAGCCCTGTGCACTATCGAAGTCCCACTATAAGTTGTTGATCGGCACCATTACTAATATTAAAAAAAAATAAAAAATTCCAGCATCTATACCATAGTTTGTAGAAGCTATAACTTTCAGGCAAACCAATCAATATGCACTTACTGGGATTTTTTTTAACCAAATACATGTAGCAGAATACATTTTGGCCTAAATTAATGAAGAAATTAAATTTTTGTATTATATATGTTTTATAAGTAAAAAATATTGGTTTTTTTTTTCAAAATGTTGAGTCTTTTTTCATTTATATCACAAAAAATAAAAAAACCTAGTGATGATCAAATACCACCAAAAGAAAGATCTATCTGTATGAAAATTATCTACATTTCCTTTGCATACAGCACTGCATGACTGCATAATTACCAGTTAAAGTAGCACAATGTCAAACAGCAAAAAATAGCCCGTTCATGAAAGGGGTAAAATATTCTGGAGCTTAAGTGGATACACTTAGTTGAAACATCTATCAGTAAATAAAATTGGTTAGCATTAAAACCTAATTCAACATTGAGCTTAAATTAGCTAAATACATTCTAGATGGATCAAAATGGCATGCAAAGTCTTTATGGGTGTATTCTTTTAAAAGCCACAGCTAGAGTATAAAAATCTGTTCTCTGCCAGCAACCGCAAAAGAAGAAGTGGTTTCCTTTCAGAGGTCCTATCTATCCCTACTGAATCATAGCTAAAGCTCTCCAATCAGTGAGGAACATGAGCTATGATCTTCGCCGAGATATAGGGAGGCATTTTTAGATTTCAGCAATGAGACCAATACTTCCACAAAGAGAGCTGCTGGCATGGGACATCTTTTTATATGTAGACTGTGGCTGCATTAGAAAGAGATCAAGCATCGAATACCTTTTGCTTTAATGCACATAGACTGTATTTAGCTGATTTAAATTGAAGGTTCCATTGGGTTTTATGTCTTATGTCTAAAAAAATCTCTAAAGCATAAAACAAGCAGTTGAATGAATCCTTTCATACCCTAGACACACAATAGTAAGTTTGTTATTGGTTGCTGGGCTGTGCAATGTAACTGGAGCTCTGAGAATGTGAACTGTTGACTGTTGGGACTAAATCTTTTTTTTCCCCCTATTTGTCTAACAGACTAGTGCAAAAACAGAAATATAGATGCTATTTCATTGGGTATCTCACATACTGTATTATTTCTCATCTGCCTAGATAATATTGCATTCCAATTCACGCTTAGCTTTTCCAGTCTCATGATTTGAAATATAGATTTATTTTTCATTTACGTATTTCAGGCATTTATATAGTACTTGCGATTTAAACAGTACTATAGATACTGCAACTTCACATCAGTCTCTGCCCTCAACAAGCCCTCATCAAGGGTCCATATCTCACATGCCTACATACCAAGGGCAAGCCTTAACCATTTAAACTATATAAATATATTGATGTACATATAGAGCTGAGCAGCAGGTCACCCATGTGAATAAGTATATGGATATCTATTTTTCAATTGCTCTATTGTTTTATATTTAGGGAAGATACAGTAAGTACACCTAAAACCATTTCTGAATAACTAACTGAACTACTGTATATTTATTCTTTTTTGCATAGTGGTAGACATTTGCTATGTTATTGGAAGTGCCCAATATATGTTGTTTTTTTACCTTCAGGGAAATCACCAGGCTTTCAAAGCAACATTGGAAGATTTGTCTGTTTTACTGATGTACCTAAATCTGCTTGGTTGATATTGGCACCATGGTCTATTTACTGAATACAAAGGCAATTAATAAAAGTTATATGCAATACAATCTGTTTTAATGAAATCCACACAATTGTTCTGAAAGTAGATAATTTCTGTTCTTTTCACTGATTATTAAAGTGAACTAATGAAGCATATGGTGAAACATCTGCGTACACACAGCAATCCTATTCAGACAGGCTCACCTTCATAAGATGCTTTGAATCCCAAGTTACTTCCAGAGGAGTCTGTCCTGAAGAGAAGCCACATCTGGTGATTGGAACTCACTATGAGATCTGGAACACTGGCTCCTGTGAGACTGTTATAGAACAGGTAAAAGGCAATTAAGATTTGGAGCAATGACTAAAGAAAACCCCTACCTGTTCATTACCAGTACATGAGTGATAGGTCAGCTGTGTGCACACAAAAAGCTCTGCTTAGAACATTTTGGATTGTTCGTTTTCTGTTTTTTATTGATGTGCCATATGTTTTATATGCAATTTTGACTCTTGTTTCATTATGTTCTTAGTGCAGAATAATGAATATGACACCTAACTCTGCCATTTGTGGTAGCAACTGATGAATTATCTAGTAGTATTTTGTAGATTTTTGTGTTTTGGGGTGAAATATAAACAATTGAGTACTGTCCGTGATACTTTTTTTATTTGCACTAACATACAATTTTGAGGACAAGCTTTCGGGGTATGTCACCTTCTTCAAAGTCCAAACAGTACTATTACAAATCACAAAGTTTAAGCGTCACGGACAGTACTCAATTGTTTCTGTCGCAAATGCACTAATACGGCTACAATCACCTCAAGCAAAAGAGGTGAAATATGAAAGCAAACCTGTATATTAACCTGACCCTACCCAAGTATGGCATACATATTTAAGTTATTTTTAACACACCCAAGCAGTTTAAAGACACGAGGTTGCATGGTTGTACTCTAGCTCTCCTCCCCTTCCCTCTCATGCTTCCCTTAATGCCAATGAGGCCACCCAGCACTTTTATCGTCAATAGGGAGGTGAAGGGGGCAGATCATCACTCTGGTCACAACTGCTGCCACAATGCAGCATTACTACAGGGCTTTGGAACAAGGATTTTTTTGTCATTAAACCCTTAATCAGGATTGTTTTATCATGCTGGTAGAAGAGGAAGAGAGAAGGGAAACATCAAGCATTTACTATAACAGTCCACCTATGTGACTATGTTCATTTGTAAGTCACAAACTGCATTAACAAGTCACATAATACTACGTTATATCTGGTCTCTTATCTTTGATTATGAACAGGTTTGTTTACGTCAACAACTCTTGCATCGTGTTTACCATTTGATAGTTTTTATTAAAAGATCTGTGACACTTAAAATCAACTTGCTACAAGAATTACTAGTATGTTTTTCAAGTATGTATGTAAATGTCACCAGATCTACAGAAAGTTTAAAATGAGATTTCAGCCAAAACGTTTTTTGGAGTGGGAAAGGGTCAACATCCCTTTTAGATTTAATTGCATTCTGTGTTACCTTTGGAGAGATCAAAGTAGCATTGGGAAGTATTAGAAACAGTATGTTTTAATTGCTGTCTTTGCCTTTTTTGGGAAATTACCCCTCACTTACTTTGAACCAGAGAGAAGTCCCTTGTTCAGAAGGGAAATCCTACAGTGTTCTGGTCAAGTACAACTCTATTAGGGAAAATGGTTCCTCACTAGAGATGAGCGAATTATTCAAAAATTCAATTCGCCTGATTCGGCGAATTCGCGGAATAAATTCAATTCGAGTCGAATATATTCGCTGCGAATTTAACTTATAAAAAGGGTGTTTCTAGGCTTCAGAGAGCCTTTATATTAGTGCAGAACACTGTACCTTTAATTTAAATGCCCTTGGAGTCTGCTGGGGAAGAGAAATAATACTGTCAGTCAGTATGACATGCAGATGAGTGCCGTCGATCTTAGAATCACCGCACACTTCACTCATTTGGGCAGTCACGGGGCCAAAACCAGAGTGTGGAGCAACAGTGTGGCGGTGGAGGCAGCAGCAATGGGAGGCCATACAGCACCCTATGACAAAATGGAACCCACCAGCAGTGTGAGGAGACCTGAAAGTGGCACATGGCAGAGTGTGGCGATGGAGACAGCAGCAATGGGAGGCCGTACAGGGACCCATGACACACTCTGGACCTGGCAGCAGCATGAGGAGTCGGTACGGGGGCCCATGGCAGATTACGGGCCTGGCAGCAGCAATGGGAGGCCTGTAATCTGCCAGCACCCTATGACAAAATGGAACCCACCAGCAGTGTGAGGAGACCTGAAAGTGGCACATGGCAGAGTGTGGCGATGGAGACAGCAGCAATGGGAGGCCGTACAGGGACCCATGACACACTCTGGACCTGGCAGCAGCATGAGGAGTCGGTACGGGGGCCCATGGCAGATTACGGGCCTGGCAGCAGCAATGGGAGGCCTGTAATCTGCCAGCACCCTATGACAAAATGGAACCCACCAGCAGTGTGAGGAGACCTGAAAGTGGCACATGGCAGAGTGTGGCTATGGAGACAGCAGCAATGGGAGGCCGTACAGGGACCCATGACACACTCTGGACCTGGCAGCAGCATGAGGAGGCGGTACAGGGGCCCATGACAGATTACGGGCCTGGCAGCAGCATGAGGAGTCGGTACGGGGGCCCATGGCAGATTACGGGCCTGGCAGCAGCAATGGGAGTCCCGTAATCTGCCAGCACCCTATGACAAAATGGAACCCACCAGCAGTGTGAGGAGACCTGAAAGTGGCACATGGCAGAGTGTGGCGATGGAGACAGCAGCAATGGGAGGCCGTACAGGGACCCATGACACACTCTGGACCTGGCAGCAGCATGAGGAGGCGGTACGGGGGCCCATGGCAGATTACGGGCCTGGCAGCAGCAATGGGAGGCCTGTAATCTGCCAGCACCCTATGACAAAATGGAACCCACCAGCAGTGTGAGGAGACCTGAAAGTGGCACATGGCATAGTGTGGCGATGGAGACAGCAGCAATGGGAGGCCGTACAGGGACCCATGACACACTCTGGACCTGGCAGCAGCATGAGGAGGCGGTACAGGGGCCCATGACAGATTACGGGCCTGGCAGCAGCATGAGGAGTCGGTACGGGGGCCCATGGCAGATTACAGGCCTGGCAGCAGCAATGGGAGTCCCGTAATCTGCCAGCACCCTATGACAAAATGGAACCCACCAGCAGTGTGAGGAGACCTGAAAGTGGCACATGGCAGAGTGTGGCGATGGAGACAGCAGCAATGGGAGGCCGTACAGGGACCCATGACACACTCTGGACCTGGCAGCAGCATGAGGAGGCGGTACAGGGGCCCATGACAGATTATGGGACTGGCAGCAGCATGAGGAGTCGGTACGGGGGCCCATGGCAGATTACGGGCCTGGCAGATGATGACGAGGCTGCCAAGTGCGATCAGCCTCATCATCATCAATTAGGGTCTCCGCCTCACTACTAGCCCCCTCGGCTGCGTGTGGGTCAGGAGACAGACCTGTCTCTAGACCGGCTACCGAGCCACTCTCCTCGCCAGTACTTCTTCGCCTGGCTGCTGAAGAGGCGGATGTCTCCCCCCGTTCCTGACCGCCCTCTGTTAGCTCTTCCTCACTGTACAGTGGGGCTGAGCCCACAGCATGCGATACTTCGCTTGGTGAGGGAACACCAAAGGACAGGGGCAGGTAGAGGACACGTGATTTCAGTGGGCTTGCTCCCGGGCCATGCCAACTAACGGTTGTGTCTGACGTACCCACCGACCGTTGGCTGTAGGTGTCAGAGGTGACCTGGGAAGAGGAAGACGACCGAGCCAACCAATCGATGACGGCAGGGTTGTCGGTGGAGACACGACCGCTGGATGACACCGGGAGCACTGGCCTCTGGCTGCGACTAGTGCTGCCTCGACCCCTTCCTCTGCTGCCACGTCTGCTCGCTCCTGAAACATTGCCTCCTCTGCCACTCCTCTGCGTGTTGTCTGACATACTCTTTAATTCAACGATTCTGTGTCCCTGAGTAACAATTCTGTGTCCCTGAGTAACAATTCTGTGTCCCTGAGTAACGATTCTGTGTCCCTGAGTAACAATTCTGTGTCCCTCAGTAACGATTCTGTGTCCCTCAGTAACGATTCTGTGTCCCTCAGTAACGATTCTGTGTCCCTCAGTAACAATTCTGTGTCCCTCAGTAACAATTCTGTGTCCCTGAGTAACAATTCTGTGTCCCTTAGTAACAATTCTGTGTCCCTGAGTAACAATTCTGTGTCCCTGAGTAACGATTCTGTGTCCCTGAGTAACAATTCTGTGTCCCTGAGTAACAATTCTGTGTCTGTCCCTGAGTAACAATTCTGTGTCCCTGAGTAACAATTCTGTGTCCCTCAGTAACAATTCTGTGTCCCTCAGTAACGATTCTGTGTCCCTCAGTAACAATTCTGTGTCCCTCAGTAACAATTCTGTGTCCCTGAGTAACAATTCTGTGTCCCTGAGTAACAATTCTGTGTCCCTGAGTAACGATTCTGTGTCCCTGAGTAACAATTCTGTGTCCCTGAGTAACGATTCTGTGTCCCTGAGTAACAATTCTGTGCCCCTCAGTAACAATTCTGTGTCCCTGAGTAACAATTCTGTGTCTGTCCCTGAGTAACAATTCTGTGTCCCTGAGTAACAATTCTGTGTCCCTGAGTAACGATTCTGTGTCCCTCAGTAACAATTCTGTGTCCCAGAGTAACAATTCTGTGTCCCTGAGTAACAATTTTGTGTCCCTGAGTAATAATTCTGTGTCCCTGAGTAACAATTCTGTGTCCCTGAGTAACAATTCTGTGTCCCTGAGTAACAATTCTGTGTCCCTCAGTAACAATTCTGTGTCCCTCAGTAACAATTCTGTGTCCCTGAGTAACAATTCTGTGTCTGTCCCTGAGTAACAATTCTGTGTCCCTGAGTAACAATTCTGTGTCCCTGAGTAACGATTCTGTGTCCCTCAGTAACAATTCTGTGTCCCTGAGTAACAATTCTGTGTCCCTGAGTAACAATTCTGTGTCCCTGAGTAACAATTCTGTGTCTGTCCCTGAGTAACAATTCTGTGTCCCTGAGTAACAATTCTGTGTCCCTGAGTAACGATTCTGTGTCCCTAAGTAACGATTCTGTGGCCCTAAAGTCTCTTTGGCCCTAACTCTGTCCCTAATACACAGAGGTCTGTCTCTCTTGAACGATTCTGTGTCCCTCAGTAACAATTCTGTGTCCCTGAGTAACAATTCTGTGTCTGTCCCTGAGTAACGATTGTGTCCCTGAGTAACAATTCTGTGTCCCTGAGTAACAATTCTGTGTCCCTGAGTAACGATTCTGTGTCCCTAAGTAACGATTCTGTGTCCCTAAGTAACGATTCTGTGGCCCTAAAGTCTCTCTGGCCCTAACTCTGTTCCTAATACAGACAGGTCTGTCTCTCTTGAATGACCGGAGGCTAATGGAGAATTGTAAGATGGCCGCAATTTATAGCTCCACCATTACACAGTGCTGGCTGGCTGGCTGCTGATTGGCTAATGCGATCACATGTCATGAATGAATGCATTATGGGTCAGCGCGCCTTGTCTGCGCGCCTTCCCAGAGATCCCCGCTCCGTCGCCACACATGTCGCCGCCATTTTTGGGAAAATTCGATTCGTGCATCCGAAGTTTGCTAATTTTCGGATTCGGCGCGAATCGAATTTTTCCTGAACTTCGAAACGAATTCCACTTCGCCATGTTCGATTCGCTCATCTCTATTCCTCACCTTTCTTGATTGTGCTGCTAATGATGTGTCACTATCAGAAGAATTGCCTGTCTACATGCTCCACATTAACAAAATGAAACAAGGATTAGAATTTGTGTATAAGTTGATTTTCTGACTTTCTTTCATGGTACCTACTCTTGGACAAGCTTTGGCATTTAAACTTGTAAATGTCTTTAAGGTTGGCTTTAAAACAGTATTGGTAATCGGATTAAAAATTTTGTTCTCCATCTCTGATTTTCCTGTGTAGATTTAAAACTGAGTGATAGATGCATGGGAACTTAGAACCTTTTTAACTTAACATAAACAAGGATGATTATACTTCAACACCAAAAAGCAAAAGGTTCAACTTTCTATTAGGGTCAGTTTTGAAAAACGAGAATTTGCCTTCCCAAGACTTTGAGGGAGTTAGAGAACAATTTTTTTTTCTCGTATATAAGTCCAGTGTTTGTTTACAAATGTTTGCAACAACCTGCCTATGTGACTGAAAACCTTAAACAAAATATAATCAAAAATATGTTGCTTAATGAGGATATATTGAAAACTATTTTATGCACAGCGTAACTCCTGTCAAGCAACTAAATTTGACATTTCAATACATATACAGGACATGTTTTACATATTAAATGTGTAATTCTGTTCAGATAGCTTTATGATTCAAGTACATCTATCAAGCTTTCAACCAACACAGCTTGGATAGGAACACAATCCCTAAATGCTGACAACATAGGAAGGAGCAGTGGTTTACTAATGAGGCCACCACTCTGCTCAGTTAGCTTCTTGTAAGTGTACATAAGGTGTACCAGAGTTTGAGTCTCTTAGTGCCTGCCCACCTTCTTCTGGTGAGAGTGCCTCTGAGCAATACAGGACTACAGAAGGTTTTATGTTTATATCTTCCCAGAGCTCAACTTTAAAGTGGTTTTATAGGCTGAAGGTTTTTTACCATTGTGTATTCTATGCACGAAGGTAAAGAACCTTCTGTGTGCTTCTCCATCCACAGCCCCCCTAATACTTACCTGAGCCCATTCTCGATCCAGCACTGTACATGGGAGCCTGGACTCTCCCCAGTCTCTCTCTCCCCATTGGCTGAGACACAGCAGCGGGAGCCATTGGCTGTCACTGCTGTCAATCACAACCAGTAAGGAGCGAATAGGGGGTGGGAGCTATGCTGCACTCAGGAGTGAGCAAGGATGCGTGCAAGCTGCTTTCTCTGGGGGGAATGCAGCAGGGAGGGGGGCCAGGAGCAGCAGAGAGGGAGCTGAGAAGAGGACGGTGAGGGCTGCTCTGTGCAAAACCATAGAACAGAGCAAATAAGTATGGCATGTTTGTTATTTAAAAATTAAAATAAAAACAGCCTTTAATATCACTTTAAGCAATACTCAAATTCCATTCAAGCCCTACCACAAATTAAATCTAATTTTATTTGGTCAAAACCATACTTATTTTCTTGTTCTGAAATTCAGCATAGTGACAGGTGGAACGCCTTAAGCACAAGAAAAACAGTGTATTCAAAGCTTTGAAAAGAAAGTCATTTACGTTTCTAAATATGCCCAATAATGTTTGAAATTTTTTTCCATAGCTTAATCAATTATTGAATAGCAGTTTCACAAGTGGGAACCCAAGCTTATTTTAACAACCCATACAATAAGCCTCTTTAAAAAATATATCATTATAATGAAAATAAATGCACTTACACATAAAGTACAGACTTCTGGTCCTCAACATTTCCACCATCTCCTACAGTTAGAGTGTCATAGCCTCTTTCCAGTTCAAACTCTTCAAACGTTAGCTTGATCACCTATCAGAAGATGAAAAAAGATTAGTACACTGGTTGGTTGTTGCTTTGTCTCTGTGATGGAGGAAACCAGAAGAAAAACAAACTTTACAAATAGACTTGGTAAAACAACTATTTAGTTGAAGATTTATAGTACATATTCTAATATGAAGTCCAGGTAATACCATAACTTTAACTGAGCAAATATGAATACTTGCAGTGCTTGGTAGAGTCTAAAATCTATGGACTAATACAATTTGAAAGTAATTTATTTAAATACTTAGGAAGTGTCAGCATGCTGTATGCTGGCTTTTCTATTGGCCAGTGCAATAGAAAGGTGCTTAGATGCAGTGGATTTTGATTAGAAAAAGGACTATAAATCTATCTATTGATAAGATTCATTTACTTCTACCTTGCACTTCTATTTACCCAGAAAAAGTATACAAATTTGAATATTTAAGAATGACCATCAAGGTTTAGAGTAAAGCGTCTAAATTTTAAAGAAAAAATAAAATAAACGCCAAAGAGAAGACACCTAACAATTTTCAGCCAATGTTGCCAAGCTCAACCACTGCCTTAACCTTTGCAGATTCCTAAATATTAAAATGCAAACCTAGATTTAGTTGCAGATATTTAGAACAGAACTTACACATGATACGCACAGGAAAATATGAAATAAATAAGATCATAGACTTATTATAAATGTATACAATCTCAACACCTACAGAAAACCGTAGGGCTGAATCTCTGGTTGTGTTTTTGGTGGAAGTGCCTCCTTGTTTCTTATTCACCCCAAACACAGTCAAGTATTGCTATCGATGAAACAGTTCACAGGTTGCTCTGAAATTTTCTACATCCCTACAGAACATGTTGGTGCAATAGACTTAAGTAGACCATTTATGACACCAAATCCTATGCTTTCTAATTGTCACAGTACTGCAGTAAAAGAGACTTCCATGATAGTTATGCCTGTACTAAATGCTGTCAGTGGAACTGTCACAAATAAATGAGGTTTCATAGGCATATTAGGTATATTTCAATTAACCTAAGTGTGATGATCTCAGAGCCAGATATTCGTTAGTCACATTTTCTGTTTAATTAAATGAAAGTTTGAATAGTAAAGGCAACTATGCTATTAGAGGCTAAACAGATCCACAGAGTTTTCTCAACTGCTTATTACTGGTCCCTTGTCTGGAATGAATTAACACCTACTTAGGACACATTAAATAATTGCTGTTTATGTAGGGACATGAAATAGATCATCTTTCACTACTCAGCATAATTCATCTCTCAACACCAGTTCTTCTGCAAAATGAGAAAAGATGGTACATATTTTACCCTTTCTGAAAAAAAATTTACAAAAATTTGGGTGCCAATCCAAAACAGAAAGTTATTTTTTTCTGTTAACACGGAGACAGTAAACAAATTGTTCAGGAATCTCTAGACCAGTTTTCAGTAAGAATAACAATTTTTCAATAATAAAATTATCAAAATGATTTAATTTTAGGTGACATTTAAAATGAAGAGTATTTGCCCTTTGGCATCCTTCTTATTTCCATTATTTATTTTTACAAAATAAGTACAAAAGATTATTCAACTTGCATAACTAACATATTCCAAAGTACTTGGATTATGAACAATTTGCATCAAAATTTGTCCCAGTGAAGCTTACAAATTCCAATGTACAAGACAACCAGTCTAATATTGTTTTTTTTTTTTATTTAAAGCTGAAATGCAAGTATAGATTGACAAAATACAAGAATCATGTAAATTCTTGCAGTGCAGTAATCCAGCATGAAGCTTTGCCTCTGTGCAGGAGCTTTCTGTAATAAAGACCAGTCATTGCTGCTCTCTCTTCTAGTGCTGAATGACTGGTCAAGTATCTGCTCCCTCCTGTAGTGTTCTGCAGGCATCCTGTAGTGGACAGGGCCTGCTGGGTCCCTCCCACAGATCTGTTCTCACCACAGACTACGTGCAGCATAGCGATGATGTTATCATTATGTTTACAAGTGAAAAACTGAATTTGCAACTGCAAAGACATTTGGTGCATTCACTATGGATTAATATATTTTTGTAGTTATTTGTGGATTTTATTTAAATGAATTTTTGTGCCCAGAGTCCAACTTTACCGTCACAGTCAGAGGACTTCTGCAGAGCCTCTCCCACCCTCTAGAATTTCTTGCCCCAGTATGTCCGGTCAGATCCTCTCTGTCTGCCTATAGCAATCCTTGAAAACTCATTTATTCAGGGAAGGCTACCCCATATCCACCTAAGAACTGTACTTGAGTCACCTCCATCAAGTCAGCCCCTACAGCTATTACCTTTGGTACAACCTACCCCTTCCTTTAGATTGTACGTTAGATGAGCAGGGCCCTCCTATTCCTTCTGTATTAAATTGTATTGTAATTGTACTGTCCCCCTTTATATTGTAAAGTGCTGCGTAAACTGTTGGCACTATATCAATCCTGTATAATAATAATAATAGTAAAATAATCTATTTAAAAGGCCATACAAAATTATTATTTAAATTCACCATGTAGCATGATCCTTTCTTGTGCAAATAAAATAGAACTCCAGATTTCAATGCATTCAGAAGCTATGCAAAACATTGAGCTTGTAGAAAAGTACCACAGTGTATCTTGTGCTCTCAAGCTGGCCACATATTGTAATTCTTGCCATCAGCTGTCAGCAGAGTTTCTCTCTCACTGTGCTGTTTTAATCTAAAGGACTCCATGTAGTATAAACTTTTCTCATTCCATCCTTCAAGTAGTGACCCCTCACCTCATACCTCCCTAGTGTGAAAACCTCCACTAGTTTGTTTGCTGCTGAGTCATCTTTCACAATGCCCTTTTCTTCATTTCTCACATCCAAGCTCTGTTTAAATTCTGCTTCTTCACCTAAGAAGCAATTCTTGAATGTGCTTTTCGTCTCGCTAAAAACATAACTCCTTCTAAACAGTTTTCTCCTAGCTGTCAAACCCCAATGTGCTTTAGATGCTTCACCTGTATTCCTTTTCATATATACCAGCCTTCAGATAACAGCCTCCTCACCCTTCCTCTGCCTATTTCTACAGCACTTTATCTGCTCCCTTAGAATTCAATTTAAAATCCTTGTTCCAATGTGTAAAGTCTGGTGCTGTAATGTAATTGGCTCTCCACAGAAATAAAAACATGATGGAAAGTTCTCTTCTAGTCTAACTTTACTGTTCCTTGAATGGCTTATTTTCAAACAAAGCGGTAACATTCCAAAGCATGTAAGTGACCCTGCCCTCATAAAGTGAAATATAAACTCTGTTGCTGAATACATAATCAGACATTATTATGTTAAATACTGTATATACTGTATCTTTCTAGATATCACACATATTTGAGAAAAATCCATTTCACAACCCTAAGCATAGTTAAGCCATTCTGCTAGATTCACAGGTAATAGAATTTAATTAAAGAAAAACTCCAGCCAATAATTTTATTCTGAATAATGAGTAAGCATTAGAGCATTTGTTGGATTGTTACTGACATCTGTTCCTTTATTGGGAAGATTTCTCTCCACATTTTGCCACCTAAAATGAGGACAGGTGGTAGGTGACATTTTCCAAAAGCACCAAAGATAACTTGTTTTAATAAAGTGAAGAAGTATAAGAATCTCAGTTTTTTTTTTGCTTTCTTTCTTCCCACAGTAAGATTTCCCCCGCTTCTTATTTCAATGGGCATCATAGAAACACTATGCTAAAGCAAAGCCCATGTACAAGTTTCATTGTCCCTATTATATTCCATCCTAATCCTTGGGGAACACACCCTTAATCCAAATTTTTTATTCAAATGGGAGGCAGATCTACATAGCACATTCACCCAGGTCCAAAAGATTGGATACTTTTCTTTGCACATAAACTCTCATTGGCAAATACATACCAGGAGAAAGGATATAAGATCCTAACACGATCGTAGAAAACCTCACAACTACTAGATAAAATATATCCTCAGGAATCTTCTCTATGTAGGCAGTGTCATAAGACTGAGGGCATGTTTCTACACATTTTCTGGGATTGCCCTAAACTACGGGATGTCTGGCCTGCAATTAAAACCTCCATTAAAACCTTGACAGATGTGTCTCTCATGGATAAACCTGCAGATTACTTACTTCATTATACCCCATTAATAATTCCCTTCTAAAACATCTTTTGAGCATGGCAAAGACCTGCCACACTGTGGAAAAATACAGAACCACCTAGTATGGAACAATGGTGTTCTAGAATAACTGATATACAACAAATTATGCAAATAATTGTGCGGTTAAAAGAACAATCTGAAAAGTACTTTCAAACTTGGATGCCTAGGTTCTTCTATAAGGACTTTCTACTCCAAGGTCACAAATTCTGCTAGGAATTTCATGTTCTGGCTTGAGGCATGATACTCGGGCAGTGCACACAACCAGTGAGTGTACCTACTAGTGAAGTGAAGTTGTTATTACTTTAAATAACCAATACTGTGCAACAAAAATAAAAACAAATACTGTATGTTTGCTAGCACATGGTTGGTTGGCTGAAGTAAACAGATTCAACTTATTTACTAAGCTCAAGCAACGTTCACTTTGCTAAAGGAACTGCCTCTACTTCTTTAAAAAAACACCCCCATTAACTGCTAAAGGTATTTCACTGTTTTTTTTCCCTTGGAGGTTATTTATTCTGACAGTTTTTATTTATGCAGCTGCTGTTGTGCAATATTGTACTTATTTGTACCTTGTTTAAACAGAGGTGACAATAATATACCAAACATATTTTGCAGATAGAGTGTCAGTTTATGCACATTTTCACTTGAACATTTCATGGCTGATTCTCACCTTCCCCAGCCTTGCACAAGCCATTTGGAAGAAGCCCAGGGGAGGAATTCTCTTTAAGGTGGCATATTTATCCTTTTAAGCTTAATTTCGCATACTTTTTGCCATTTTAATATTGTATTCTTTTCATTATTTTTACTCTTCATATCAGCATACTTTTTTGTATGAAACTTTTATAAATAAATAAAATGCCAGGCAAAATGTTGCAGATAAATATATACTATGCTTTCCATACCTCGCAATGAAATCATGTGAGAGCTGCATTTATGTTGGAATGAAAGGATCTGTAAATTAAAACATTGTATCTAGGCCAGCCACCACGGCCTAGCAGCTCTAACTACTGTCCTAAAAATAAACCCTTGTTTTTGGATCTGTGTTGAAGATAACAATACATACATAACTTGTTTTAAGAAGCCAGTGCTGTAGCCATATTAAAAGGATACCATAAAGTGGTTTGTGGATTAAATATATTTATTTTTACCTTACGTTTATACATTGTAAACTGATGTTAACCATTTAATCATAGCGATCTCCTCCTGTACTTTTACTGCTTCAGGGTGGCTGCTGTGTATATATACCTGATTTTGGGCTTCCAGGTAGGGGGCACATGCCCACCTACCTGACTGCGCTGTCACTGGCTCAGGCAGGAGCCGATCTGTGGGTGCCGGCAAATGAATCATAGCCGGCACCCATGGAGCAGAGTGGATGATAGGAGAGAGATATGTGTTGGTAAACAACACAGATCTCTCTATTGTCAGTGGGGATGTGGCGGTTTTTGTCTCCGTGCGAAGCAGGGAATAAAAAATGTCACATCCCTTATTAAAAACAGCACACAGTATACACATGAACATTTGATAGGCACACAGTTAACCCTTTGATTGCTCCAGATGTTAACCCTTTCCGAGTCAGGGGTATTAGTACAGTGTCAGTGTATATTATTAGCAGGGCTCAAAGTTTCAAGTCCTGAGCTGCTAGCCAGGACTTAAGAGTTACTCGCCACCAGTTGTCCCATCCAACCACTAACCTGCACATCCCCTAATTCCACCCCTAAACACACCCTCGGAATTTATTTCATAAAATTGCATTGTTAAATGTTTTATGCAGAATGAAGCAAGGGAAGTGAAGGAAGGAAGAAAGGAAATGGAAGGAAGGGAGGGGTGGAAGGAAGGAAGAAAGAAAGGGAGGGAGGGGTGGAAGGAAGGGAGAAAGGGAGGGAGGGGTGGAAGGAAGGGAGAAAGGGAGGGAGGGATGGAAGAAAGGAAGAAAAGGGTGGAAGGAATGGAGGAAGGGAAGGAGGGGAGGAAGGAAGGAAGGAAGGCAGAGAGGGAGAGGTGAAAGGAAGGAAAGGGTGGAAGGAAGGAAGGGAGGGGTGGAAGGGAGGGAGGAAAGGAAGAAAGGGAGGAAAGGAAGAGAGGGGTGGGTGGAAGGAAGGAACAA
Source organism: Staurois parvus (assembly GCF_062004578.1). Taxonomy (NCBI): domain Eukaryota; kingdom Metazoa; phylum Chordata; class Amphibia; order Anura; family Ranidae; genus Staurois; species Staurois parvus. The sequence continues at coordinate 6,594,227 of NW_028317941.1, forward strand.
AGGAAGGGAAGGGTAGCTGGAAGGAATGAAGGGAGAGGTGGAAGGGAGGGGTAGAAGGAAGGAAGGCAGGGGTAGAACTAAGGAAGGAAGGCAGGGGTGGAAGGGTGGGTGGAAGGAAGGGAGGGGTGGAGGGAAGGAAGGAAGGAAGGAAGGATGGAAGGAAGGAAGGAAGGAAGGAAGGAAGGAAGGAAGGAAGGAAGGAAGGAAAGGTGGGAGGAAGTAAGTAAGGAAGGAAGGAAAGGGTGAGTGTAAGGAAGGAAGGGGTGGAAGGAAGGAAGGAAGGAAGGAAGGAAGGAAGGAAGGAAGGAAGGAAGGGAGGATAGGTGGAAGGAAGGAAAGGAGGGGTGGAAGGAAGGATCGGAGGGAAGGGAGGGGTGGGTGGAAGGAAGGAAGGAAGGAAGGAAGGAGTTGGTGGAAAAAAGGAAGGAAGGAAGAGTGGGTGGAAGGAAGGGAGAGATGGAAGGAAGGGAGGGGTGGATGGAAGGAACAGTGGGTGGAAGAAATGAAGGGGTGGTTGGAAAGAAGGGTGGGTGGAAGGAATAAAAGGATGGGTGGAAGGAAGGATCGGAGGGAAGGAAGGAAGGAATAAGTTGGTGGAAGGAAGGAAGAAAGGAAGGGTGGGTGGGTGGAAGGAAGGGAGGGGTGGAAGGAAGGAAGGAAGGAAGGAAGGGAGGGATGGGTAGAAAGAAGGAAGGGGTGGGTGGAAGGAAGGAAGGGAGGGGTGGAAGTAAGGAAGGAAGGGGTGGGTGGAAGGAAGGAAGGGGTGTGTGGAAGGAAGGAAGGAAGGTAGGTCGGACTCACACGAATCAGTCAGATGCATCACAGCTGTCGGCTGCTCTGTGTTCAATTTCCCACCCACACATCCTCTGAAGCTGCATGGACTGGAGTGTGGGAGGGCACAGGGGGAGGCAGAGCAGATCCAGCCTCTCTCTCCTTCTCCTCTCTCCTTCTTCAATGAAGCAGCTGAAAGACACGGGAGGGAGAGGAGGAGAAGCAGCTTCCAGCTGCTTTATTGAAAATCATACAGGAGATTGCTGCTTGTCTCTGCTGCACAGATCCTACCTAATTGTTCCGTTTCTTTTCTGGTCCCCCCACTGTGTGTTCCCCAGTGCCCAGCCTCTCCCCCTATCCACCGCTCCAATAGAAGACTAGGAGGCTGGGCACTGAGGAGCACACAGTGAGGGGAGGGTCGGGGGGCAAGAAAGAAATGGAATGATCAGGCATGATCTGTACAGCGGTGACAAGCAGCAATCTCCTGTATGGCTTTCAATGAAGCAGCTGCAAGCCGCTCTCCTCCTCTCACCTCAGCTGCTTCATTAAAAGGTATACAGGTGATTGCTGCTTGTCACCGATACCCCTCCCACACATACCCCTAGTCTTGGCGCTGCTCGCCCCCACCTTATTTCCACTCGCCCAATGCAAGCGGGCGAGTGGAGATTTCGAGGGCTGTTATTAGCACTAATCCTTATATTAGTGTCACCAGTGATATAAATATCAGTTAGTCAGTTTCCACAAAGTGTCAGAATGCCTGCCATACTATCACAGTCCCGTTATAAGTCACTGATCGCAGCCATTACTAGTATAAAAAAAAAAAACAAATTGCAGTATATATCCCATAGTTTGTAGACGCTATAACATTCACATAAACCATCATCCACTCGCACCACCATTGTGTGTGACCTGTTACATTGTGTGTGACTGACGGTCTTATGTGGATGATGGTCCCATGATGTTTCTCCTGCAGCAGCAGGACACAATTTGAAATGGATTTTTTTTTTCTGTGAGCCCTATGTTATGGGTTCCCATGCTCACTTTGGGACAGATACCTGTCCTTGGCTTGCAGTGTGAGCGTATGGGTGTTTAAAGTTGATGCCACCTTTTACCCACTGGCTTATTTTTGGCCGACGATATTTTTAAGGTCGCTCACATTGTAGATATTTCTTCTCTTTCCTTTTATGGTTGGTGCTAGTGTTTTTATAGCACTTCCTCAAGCTTCCAATTGGGCTACAATATTACTATAATTCATTAAACGAAGTGGATCCTGAAGAAGCTCTCATTTGGGTGAAATGTGTTAATTCTTCTTTCCTTTATCTGCTCAGAATTTATGGATTTATGATATACACTTGTAGCTGAAAGGGATTGTTTGTAGACAATTTAGAAATCTTATTTTAACTTGTAATAATAAATATTGCTTTTAAACCAAATTTTTGTAGTGGTGAATAGAGCACCTTTAAAAGTCCCCTCTGTTCCGTGACTGCCTTCCCCCTTATTTCTCCTTAGGGGTGGCTCAAAAAATTCCCTATTGCTGTATACAATGTTGCATGACCACGCAATTGTCTATGAAAGTAACATAGTGCGGAAAAGCAAAAAATGGCCTGTCAGGAAGGTGGTCAAATCTTTTGGAGGGCAAAAACCTTTAGTTTACAAATAAACATTTAACACAGCGCGCACCCATGCCACTACTGCCACAGAGGTGGATTTTCTGAAGAGAGATCAAAGCAGAAGATGTTTAATTTCCAGAGGTCTCTCTTAAATAGAAGTTAGTATTGGAACCGTGCTGTATATTACAGCACTTCAGTGGAGGGGCTGTTGTTTTTATCCCTTTTATCACCATAAGCTATTTCCATATAAAACACTATGTCCTTAATCATTTATTGTTATATACCACCAACCCTCTATTTTACCTACTTCTAAACCTTTGCTAACATACACTCCTACCCTTCTTAAGTGAAACTAACATGGCCCCCTCCATGCTTTACAGCCTGGCTGGCAAAATTTTCTTCAATTTAAGGTCAAACACCCAGGATATCCATAAAGAATATATGGCTCTGTTTAAGTCAATAGGGAGTCATTTGCAGAGGCATGGCCAGCACTAAAAAGTATTTAATTGGATGGGCTGCAAATAGTGGAGTAACACTACAGAGACAAGTAAGCAGCTTCAGAGTTATAACTGTGTTGCTTAGGGTGTGTGTATTTAAGGGGGGGGTTGCTAGCAAACGTTTAATAAAAATTTGACCTGTCCTATCCTGTTCTGACAAGTAGGGGACAAAGAAATCACTAAGACAGGTACAATTTCAGAGAGTTTTAGGCTTTCTGTTCTTCCAGCTCATTGTATCAGGTGACTGTAGATTAATCTGTATATGCATGAATTTGGTAAACACAAGGTAAGTGATTCTAATTATTTTTATAAAAAAAAAGACAGGAAAAAGACACATGCTTCAGTTCCAATCTGGCTTATGGATACCAGAGGCAGATTGCAAACACCATCTTAATAACCCGCTTTTTGGGACATTGCCTAGTGATTCAGAAGCTTACAGGATGTAGGCTTACTTGGTACATGCTGTTGTCATCACATTGGTTTTTGAGATGCAATTTGCCAAAGTTAGACACTAACAATGAAGCCTTTTTTCTGATACAAATTATTCTCTGCTAGGTAACAACATTTCACTATAATTTGATGCTTCAAAACATTCCAGCCACCATATCCTTTTACCAGTTACGCCTATTATTTTCATTGGTACCAAAATACAATGTCAATGAGAAGAGCAATTAAGCAACTGTACACAACTTTGGATGGGGGAGACTAGTAGAAACATAAGCCCCAGAGCCTAAGAACATTTTTACAGTTATTTTACTTAATAACCAAACTACTTAGACCTATGAACAAGTTTAAACCTTTGAAAACACTCCCTGGAGATACACATTAGTTCTCATTGAAGGCTTTAGGAACAGACTGAAACCAACAGACCTTCAAAAATGACAGTAAATGCAAATGTGATGTGTGACTAAAGTTAAATTAATGTGCACTTTGCATGTGTATGTTCATCTGCTCATGAGTATGTACTGCTTTGGAGAAAGGGGGAGGGGGTATATTGAACCTGTGGCTTTGCCTGCATTGGCAAAGAATAAGTTCACTTTAAGCAGCATTCATCTGACTGTCTTTATCAGTATATCTATAATAACTAGTAAGCAGCTCATGGGGCCCCCAGCAATAGGGGATCATGGGGCCCCTGTGTCCTTGCCCAAACTCAAAAAAGCCTATTAAAAAGGTACCAGGGGCATCTCATGGGGCCCCCTACTGACCCCGGCCATCTGGCAGTGCCCGAGTTTCCAAATGCTCAATCCGCCCCTGCTAGTAAGATTCCATTTTCCCTAATATAGTTATTTAATATTACTCCTATTTTTAGTGCTGGTAAATATGTTTTTTTTTTCCAAAAGAGAAAACATGTTATTATCTTAATGCAGCCCAACCATTTCATTAAACAGCATAGCAAGACATATTTCTCAAGTCATCTTCCAGGAAAAGAGCTTTTCAAATATGATCACTTTATTCACAACATATATCTTGTTTTACATTTAATTGGACACTGACTTAAATCAAATTGCAATTAGAATTTAGTTTAATTGCATAATGTTGGCAAATGGAAGCTAAGAGATTGTTATTTCTTGGTGGTGATTGAATCTGCTTCTATCAAGTTCTGAAGACGAATGCTAATACAGTAGATGAAATAGGAATAATTTAGTGTTATGGGTGTGCACTAAAACTTTCTGGCAAACACCCATCCATAAAGAAAGTTCTGTGATTTCCCAATTAGATATTCTACGCTGTAATGCAAAACAAATTTTAAAGGGAAAGAAGAGAATATTTTCAGTAATTGCAGTGCTCACATTTTAATATGGCTTTCATGTTTTAATATTGCTTTTAAATGCGAAAAAAGTAACACAGCCGACACTCAATATATACAATTTTGTTTTTGAGTTTAGATATACGTTAAAAACTGCTGTGTGACTTTTAACCATACAGTAAGAAGTCACACTGTCCGAACATACAGTAATGCACAACCTCTGTGTGGCACTGCAATGTAGAGCAAAACCCTGCATGTGGAATGAACAGTGCTAATTTACAATTACTTTTACTAAATTCCTATTTGTATTTTTGTGAGTTCTGTAGTCAGTAGTGGGCTGTCCTCATCTTAATTGTACCTCAGCAGAAGTGTCCTTCTAAGCTCAAAGAGTATTAGTTTGTTCTGCCATATGCTGTTTGAGTTTGCCCCAAGCAGGGTGTGCTAGAGAGATATATTCTGTGAAGGGTTTTGATCAGGGGCAGACTGACAACTCATGGGGCCCCCAGGCAATAGGGGATCATGGGGCCCCTGTGTCCTTGCCCACACTCAAAAAAGCCTATAAAAAAGGTACCAGGGGCATCTCATGGGGCCCCCTACTGACCCCGGGCCCTCGGGCAGTGCCCGAGTGCTCGAATGGTCAGTCCGCCCCTGGTTTTGATAGCTTTGGCAGTTTGTAGACTTGGGGAATTGCTATATATTCTGGGAGAACTTTAAAAAACTGAGGAAATTCCTTGTCTCTGCTTTCACTCATGGGCTTTTACCCTCTGAGGTCATAATCCTAATTGGTGCCTCCTAGGCATCAGGCCTAGACACATGGCAAGATGCAGAGATGTTCCCTCCTGGGAGGAACTCCTGAAGGTATTTGACTGCAGGAAGAAAGGACTAAAGGCCTTGGGTAAGCAAGCTATGACTGTCCCTCCATATATAAAGATGTGGAGAGGTATGGTTGAGTGAGAAGTTATACACAGGGACATTTCCTTGCTGTGCTTCCCTGGAAAAGAAGACTGAGATATCACTTGAACCTTAGTCACTAGGGATGCGAGGTTCTGAAGTAATCCAGTCGGCACAGTCCATGATCTGAAGGTAGCATCCAGAGACTCTGAGAGATCTAGAAGATCTTGAGGCCTTCCAAATGTGTCTGGGACTTTATTGTAAGTAAATAGACTGACAGCATTTGGAAATGTAGCTGTTTGATAGTTGAAAATCAATACCTGTGCATAATTATTGAAGCTCAGTACAATTAGCTGCGCATACAGTATTATTACAAACTAAACATAGAAACAATATGGTGAAATGTATTTAACCGCCTCCCACCAGCCATATAAGGTAATGACGGGCGCAAGGAGGTTCTCTCGTTCTGGGAGGACGTCATATGACGTCCTCCCACTCTAACTGCACGCGCGCGGCCCCGGGAGCACGCAGCATGGCGATCGGTGGTACGCTGTGTCCCTCGGACACAGCGGATCACCGATCAATGGAAAGAGCCAAAGATGTCAGCTCGGTCATGTGATCAGCTGTGTCCAATCACAGCTGATTGCATGTAAATAGGGAAATGCCGGTTATCGGCATTTCTCTCCTCACGAGCTGTCACGCTGACAGCTCGAGAGGAGAGCCGGTAATCGGCATTCCTCAGAGGGGACATGTACACTGATCATCAGGACATTGATGATCAGTGTCCCCTGATGATCAATGTAGCCCCAGCAGTGCCACCTGACACTGCCCATCAATGCCAGCTGTCAGAGCCCATCAATGCCACCTGCCAGTGCCCATCAGTGCCACATCAATGCCACATATCAGTGCCTACCAGTTCACATCAATGTCACATATCAGTGCCCATCTGAGCTGCCTTTCAGTGTCACATATCAGTGCCAGTCAGTGCCACCTATCAATGCCAGTCAGTGCCACCTATCAGTGCTGCCAATCAGTGCCACCTAGCAGTGCCAGTCAGTGCCACCTATCAGTGCCAGTCAGTGCTGCCTATCAGTGCCAGTCAGTGCTGCCTATTAGTGCCAGTCAGTGCTGCTTATCAGTGCCACCTATCAGTGCCATATATGAGTGCTGCCTTTCAGTGCCCATCAGTGATGCCTGTCAATGCCCATCAGTGTCACATACTAGTGCCTCTTCATCAGTGCCCATCAGTGCCACCTATCAGTGCCCATCAGTGCAGCCTATCAGTGCCCATCACTGCAGCTAATTAGTGCACATCAGTGAAGGAGAAACCACTTACAAATTTTTATAACAAAACTAAGAAAAAATGTTTTTTTTCCCAAAATTTTCAGTTGTTTTTGGTTTGTTTAGCAAGATAATAAAAAACCCAGAGGTGATTAAATACCACCAAAATAAAGCTCTATCTGTCTCAAACAAATGATAAAAATTTCATATGGGTATAGTGTTGCATGACCGCGCAATTGTCATTCAATGTGCAACAGCACTGAAAGCTGAAAACTGGCCTGGGCAGGAAGGGGGTATAAGTGCCCTGTAGGCAAGTGGTTAAAGCCAAAACTCTGTTTAATTTCAGACAGAGTAAGGAAGGGTTAGATTCCATCAGGTTTTTAATGCTGTCTGTGCCTCCTTGGGAGATCCAAACATGAAAAGTTGTTATCAGAACAGCAATATAAAAGAAACCTTCACCTGTTGTGGAGAAAACTTTCTAAGGGCATTTACCTCACTTCGGAGAGATATTTCCTTACTTACTGTTATGTCTATAGGACAAGAAATGAGAAGAAAACTTCCCAAAAGGGAACAGAGTGAAAAAAGGAAAGTTTCACTATATCCTACTCTTTCCCCTCCCCCCCAAAAATGCTAAGATATGTTTTAAAACTATCAATAAAATTATCCATATCACGCAGATTTTTGTTTTATATGTTTAAAAAAATGAAAAATCTATACTATCCTTTTAAAGTATAACTCATACATCATATCAGAAAGCATGGGATTTTAGGTCAAGCAGTACAGAATCACTATGTGAAGAGTGGTAATCCAAATCTCCAAATAATTAACATCAAATTATATTTAAATTTTTGGTAGTTGTAGTTCATTTTTTCTTTCAACTCAGTGGGCTGAAGGAACAAAACTGAAGAGCCTGGGAGGAGCTTGCTGTACTAACTATGCAATGTTAGTACAGCGATTTCCCTACTGAGCTATTGTGTTCTGAAATGGGGACTGCCACCCTGCAAGAACATACTGGTCAGCGCTTGCAGCCATTGCTGCCAGCACTGATTGGATGCCGATTGGATGCTGGTTTTCCAATATGCCAGTATGACAGAAGCCAGTCATTCGGCAGGCTTCTGTCAGACAGGCTGGTGTACACATGGGCCAAATGTTGTCTGATTTCTGTTGAACCGGACGATACCTGCCAATATGGATGCTGGTTTTCCAACATGCCTGTTCAACAGAAGCCAGTAATTTGGCAGGCTTCTGTCAGACAGGTTGGTGTGCACACAGGCCAGATATTGTCTGGTTTATATTGAACCAGCCTATACCAGCCAATATTTGACCCATGTTTACAGGGCTGCACCACTTTTCGTCCAGCCCATGTACATAAACGGTCGGACAGGAGCAGTGCAGGAGCGGGTTGCCGTTCATAAATGGCGCCTGCATTTTCAAGCTGTGCGTGCTCCCTGGGAGTGCGCAGCGCCGCGATTCGGTGCCTGCTGTGTCCGTTCGCTGTATGGGATCTCTGTTTGAGGTCCCGATCATGTGATCACTGATTGGTCAATCAGTGATCACATGAATAGTAGTAAGCAAGATGTCACTTCTGACATCATTGCTTACTACTAGTGAAATCTGTGAATGATCACAGAGATCACATGGTACAAGGCTATTCACAACAGCCTTGTACCATGTGACAAGCTGTGACCAATCACAGCTCACACAGTATTTCTCAATGGCTGTAAGAGTGCAGCCAGAGAGAAGGAGAAATGATTGCATTTACAGCCTTTATGGGTGTAAAAGCAATCAGTGTAAAAAAAAATCTTCATCACCCCCCACAAGCACTATGGTGACACTGTACTGCTAGGGTGACAGTATGTTAAACAAACCCCCAAAAACATAAATAATAATCTAAAAAAAAAGTAAAAAATGTTTTTGAAAAATTATAATTTTTGGTTATAAGTTATGAGTTATTTTTTTTTACTAAAAAGATAACCACATACATTTTGGCCAAGATTTATGAAGAAAGATTATTTATTTGTAAAATGTTATATCATTTATATAGCAAAAAATATAAAAATCCCAGTGGTGAATAAATACCACCAAAATAAAGTTTTATCTGTCTCAAAATAATGTTAAAAAATTCATATGGGTACAGTGTTGCATGACCGCACAATTGTCATTCAAAGTGTGATAGCACTGACAGATGAAAATTGGCTTGGACAGGAAGGGGGTAAAAGTGTCGAGACTTGAAGTGGTTAAGAGAATAAATGCCAAGTACATGTTTTCACTGCAAATAACCTTCTTGATCCCCTTCAATCTGGATTTCGCCTTCAACACTCCACAGAAACTGCTCTCCTAAAACTTACAAATGATCTGTTAACTGCTAAATCCAATGGACACTATTCTGTACTCCTACTCCTGGACCTCTCTTCTGCCTTTGACACAGTTGACCACCCCCTCCTCCTCAAAAAACTCCACACCTTTGGTCTCCGTGACTGTACTCTTCAATGGTTTTCATCTTACTTATCAATAAATTACTAACAGACTTATCAGCCTGGATGTCACAACACTTCCTCAAACTCAATTTATCCAAAACTGAGGTCATAATAATCGCCTACTCTGTTTGGTTTTAGACATTCCCTAAGAGAAGCCTATTCTGCCCCCACCTAACAACTGGAATTTTATTTTCTCCATCAGCTCATGCCCTACAGCTATTACCTTTTGTATCACTTGACCCTCCCTCCTAGATTTTAAGCTCTAACGAGCAGGGCCCTCTGATTCCTCCTGTATTGAATTGTATTGTAACTGTATTGTCTGCTCTCATGTTGTAAAGATCTGCGCAAACTGTTGTCGCTATATACAGTCATGGCCGAAATTGTTGGCACCCTTGATATTTTTCCTGAAAATCAAGTATTTCACACAAAAAAGGTATTGCATTAACACATGTTTTGCTATACACATGTTTATTCCCTTTGTATGTATTGGAACAAATATAAAACAGAGGCAGAAAAGCAAATATGACATAATGTCACACAAAACCCCAAAAATGGGCTGGACAAAAGTATTGGCACCCTTAACTTAATATTTGGTTGCACACCCTTTGGAAAACATAACTGAAATCAGTCGCTTCCTATAACCATCAATAAGCTTCTGACACCTCTCACCCGGAATTTTGGACCACTCTTCCTTTGCAAACAGCTCCAGGTCTCTCTTATTGGAAGGACACCTTTTCCCAACAGCAATTTTAAGATCTCTCCACAGGTGTTCAATGGGATTTAGATCTGGGCTCATTGCTGGCCACTTCAGAACTCTCCAGCGCTTCTTTGCCATCCATTTCTGAGTGCTTTTTGACGTATGTTTGGGGTCATTGTCCTGCTGGAAGACCCAGGATCTTGGACGCAAACCCAGCTTTCTGACACTGGGCCCTACAGTGCGACCCAAAATCCTTTGGTAATCCTCAGATTTCATGATGCCTTGCACACAGTCAAGGCACCCAGTGCCAGAGGCAGCAAAACAACCCCAAAACATCATTGAACCTCCACCATATTTTACCGTAGGTACTGTGTTTTGTTCTTTGTAGGCCTCATTCCGTTTTCGGTAAACAGTAGAATGATGTGCTTTACCGAAAAGCTCTATCTTGGTCTCATCTGTCCACAAGACGTTTTCCCAGAAGGCTTTTGGCTTACTCAAGTACATTTTGGCAAACTGTAGTCTTGCTTTTTTATGTCTCTGTGTCAGCAGTGGGGTCCTCCTGGGTCTCCTGCCATAGCGTTTCATTTCATTTAAATGTCGACGGATAGTTCGCGCTGACACTGATGCTCCCTGAGCCTGCAGGACAGCTTGAATGTCTTTGGAACATGTTTGGGGCTGCTTATCCACCATCCGGACTATTCTGCGTTGCAATCTTTCATCAATTTTCCTCATCCGTCCACGACCAGGGAGATTAGCTACAGTGCCATGGGTTGCAAACTTCTTGATAATGTTGCGCACTGTGGACAAAGGCAAATCTAGTTCTCTGGAGATGGACTTGTAACCTTGAGATTGTTGATATTTTGCCACAATTTTGGTTCTCAGGTCCTCAGACAGTTCTCGTCTCCTCTTTCTGTTGTCCATGCTTAGTGTGGCACAGACAGACACACAATGCAAAGGTTAAGTGAACGTCTCTCCTTTTTATCTGCTTTCAGGTGTGATTTCTATATTGCCCACACCTGTTACTTGCCCCAGGTGAGTTTACAGGAGCATCACATGCTTGTAACATTCTTATTTATCCGCAGTTGTGAAAGGGTGCCAATACTTTTGTCCAGCCCATTTTTGGAGGTTTGTGTGACATTATGTCGAATTTGCTTTCTTTCCTCCCTTTTTTTGTTTTGTCCCAATACACACAAAGGGAATAAACATGTGTATAGCAAAACATGTGTTAATGCAATACGTTTCGTGAGAAATACATGATTTTCAGGAAAAATATCAAGGGTGCCAACAATTTCGGCCATGACTGTAAATCCTGTATAATAACGTTTTAGAGTATACCCATATGTAACATGAAGCATGGTTGCATCCTCAAAACCAAACTGCCACAGCCCCTCATCCTTATCTGACTTCCATGTGCTTCTTCTGTCAGAAAATTGTAATAATGTGGATTTAGCATGGTTGTGTGTGGCTATGTCTGCACAGCTGTTTCATCCTGGTGTGAGATCACTTCATGTGAAAGACTACATGTTCCATCTGTCATTGCAGCAAAGGGACTATGCAGGTCATGCCAGTGATAACTCTTCCCTCTCTTTGCTCTGTAGTCTGTACCTTTATATGAACCCGAGGACAAGGGAAGAACAATGCAAGAGCCTGTGCATTGCATCTGGGATGCACTGATTATGGGTGATATGCTCTTCAGGCTTCATTGCAAAAATTTGTAAATGCATATTAATAATTTGATCAATGTTGCTGCATTTACTTATTTTTGCAAAAGGTGGACCAAGCCTACAATTGTAATTGGCCATTGTGACATTTTGCCCTATTAAATTATTGTTTGACAAACTTGAGCAATACAATGAAGTTGATTTACTAAAATCAAATAGGTTGTTCACTTTGCAAGGAATTCTGTTCACAGTTTCACTTTGCAAAGAATACCCAATTATGATTAGATGGTGGAAGTCAGCAGAGCGTCACCTCATTCACTAAGTTTTGAGGCAAATTCCCTTGCAAAGGGCAACTTTCCTTGCAAAGTGTAACTTTGCCTTAAGTAAATCAACATGTACTGTATGCCTTCCCCTGAACGCACATGGTTTCAGCCCTGCCTACTTTATTTCTGATGGATTACAAAGCTCAAAACCTCTTCTTATCCCTCACCCATTTCCCTTCTCCTGTAATAAACAAATAAAATATTTTCAATGGTATAATTAGCAGACCAAAAGGGAGCAAATAGGAGAAGTTCATTGTTAGAGTTTACATACACTTTAGGCATACAAGTTACATTGGCCATATAATGTATTAGGCTGTTTAATACAAAGGTAATATCCAACAATCCTAAAATGTTAAAAATGTTTTCATAGATTATGCGCATTGATACCAAGCTGATCAGTGGATCACAGTGGAAATAAAAATTGCCTTCAAATATCAAACTCACTAGGCTTTCTTTGCTAAACATATTTCTGCCCTTTCATGATGTCCCACAACTATTCTTGACCCAAACAAGGCATGGTCATAAAACCGTAACTTTTGCAACCTTAAATTCTCTGCGCAGAAGGTTTGTGTCACAAGCTGAGATGGAAACCCTGTTCCTCTGTGAGCTGGCTTTCTATACAAGTGGAATCTAAGTGACAGTTGGTGTTTCTCCAGGGACCCCTTGTGGCAATGTGGACTTTGCTGCAGGCTACCCCTAGGTAATACTTACTCACAGAAGTTGAGAAGGGTTGGTGCCAGGTAATGGGGGATTAAAGCAAGAGAGAGGCACAAGGCATTGGGAAGTTGGAGGTAGGTATGAGGCTGTGAATGAAAAAAAAAGGCACAGCAGAGATTCAGACTTTGGATGCAGAAACATCTGATGAAGGTCCAGGATTGTTCTCTAGGCTGTAGCTTTCCTATTTCAAAAGATAATAAAACTTGCCTACAGAAAACTTGAGATTTGCTGTACTTTGTATTTCTGGCAGGAAGCTGCTGGAGGAGAAACAACTTGAGTAGGGAAAGATAATGTGATGAGAACCAATGGTTTCAGAAGAGGGGCATGAAAGGAAATGGGTACTCAGAGATGAGGACAGGATGGATCTTAGCTGAGATTTCATAGGCACCGATACAATGTAGAGCAAACTTACAGAGGACATGGTTTTTGTGGAGAGCCAACCTTTAGCTTTTGTACCTAAGACCAAAGTGCATTGAAGGAGGTCTGCAGCAGAAAACCTTGGTCCTGAAGTTTTGTGGCAACATAATTTTGCCTGGAGAAATTGTAATTTTTGTGACAGAGGTCACTGTCAGAAATTATGCAGAAGGAATAATGGGCTCCAGTTCAGAGGAGGGCTCTCTGTTGGGGGGTTCAAAGGAATGGGAAAGAGCCACTAGAAAGGAGCAATCCTTTAAAAACTGACGCTAATAGTTTGTGACCCAGACAATCCAGGTAAAATTTCCCTTGACCACAGGAGGTCAAGTGGGCTCCAGTGCTGGAGAGTGGAAGGTAATTAACCATAACAGCATGGGTTCTAAATTCATGGTTGCTTCTTCATCAGATAGGAAAATGCATTGGACAAAATTGCTATAGCAAGAGATTATTTTATATTCTTGTCACGCTTTCGCAAACTGACAGCCAGTCCTAATGAACAACTCAAGAAGCATTTTTATAGTTTAGCAAAGTTCATATTCTGATACCAGAGGTTTTGATTAAATATAATCACTCTGCTTTTTAATTATGGTCTTCCTTATTATTCAACAGAGTAAACCACCTTTTTATTTATAAACATGAAGCAGCTTACACAGATGCAAAGGAAACCCGAAAGGTTTTATGAAAGATGGAAGAGTGAGAGTGCATGAAAGAGAGAAAGATACAGAGAGGGAATGAGAGAGAGATAAAAGCAGATGGTCGAGAGAGAGAAATAAAAGTAGAAAGCCAAGAGAAATTATCATTTATTCTGTGTAATTGTATTGCAATAGTGATGATGGTAAAATCCTGTTTTACAATTTGATTAAAGTGCTCTGGTTTTAAAAATTTAGTTTGACTTACGTGAAAATCATTTCAGTGTAAACAAATATATATATATATATATATATATATATATTTTTTTTTTTTTTTTTTTTTTTTTCTGTTTAAATAATTTTTATTATGGCATGAATGAGGAACTTTTCTAGTTTAAATAATAATGGGGTAGCTGTTGTCTGGGCTGGTACACCTGCAAGGACCAGTAGAACCAAAGGGGTTTATTTACTAAACCTGGTTGACTCAGAATCTTGTCCACTTCTGTATAAAAACCAATCAGCTTCCAGGTTTTCTTGCTGAAGCTTAACTGAACATGCTGAGGTTAGAAGCTGATTGGCTACCATGCACAGGTGCCCAAGATTCTGAGTCAACCAGGTTTAGTAAATAAACCCCAAAGGGTTCCCAGCCAACACCTCCCAATAAAAGCCCCAAATGAGAAAGATTTTAGTTCTGTAAAAGACTAAAAAAATATGATAAAATAAAGAATATGGAGCCATAGAAGCTAAAAAAAGGATTGGGTTGTGTTTTTTTATTTGATTTTGATTTGAGATAAGATTAACCAAAAGCTCTGCATGTGCTGGAATATGGGCTTTGCTTGGAGGAGCATGCTTTGATTTTTGATGCAATAAATATAATGGGAATAGTATCAAAATTTAGTAAGGGTATGTGAGGTTAGAAAAAAAAGTTTCATGTGCAGTACTTCTTTTTGAAATGGATTGTGAGAAAGGCAAAGTAAAGCAGTGATGCATGCTGGGTAATTTAAAAAAAACTCTACTCAAAAGCAGAAGTGCTTTAGCTTTCCGAGATTTACTCACATTTAACCATTTATGATTTTATGAGCAAGCTGTGAAATGAAAGATACCGCAACTTGCATTTGAGGGACTGGTTGGAAAATAAGCTAGTTTGCCTATAAAAGCTTCATCCAATTTTACCACACTTAGCATGAATGATTTATTACAGATCACACATGAAATTATACATTTTCAATACCTTCTTTCAAGAAAAATCATTCAATTAATTTGCAAAAGTAATAATGCATGCTTAAATATCTCTAAATGGAAATAATTATTAGATAACACCTTACAGCTACACATCGGTTGTTTGAATGAAGCCTTTTTCTATCACATCCAGCTCTTTTTTTTGAATGACCCATGGCTTCATTTGATAGTATTGTTCACAGAATGTGGCCAGACATTCTAGAATAAATATGACACATGCCTAGCATAAATATAGTGTACATACTTTTGTAATGAGCTTGGCTGAGCTTAAATACAGTCTAGGGCTTGTGTTTTTTTCTGGGAGGGTAGAAAGAGAAGCAATTACAACAGATGTAGCCAGGTGCTGACTATGTCATTATGCCATTCACGGACATTTACAAGTGAGACTATGATTAATTCCCCCTAGTACCCAGTACTGGGACTGCAACATCACTTCCTGTTGGCAGAGTGGATTGTTTTTCTGACAGCAGAGGATCTTGGGACCTGTAGTCCTATAGCAAATACATCCTGTATTGCTGAGTGCTGATTGAACTACAACCACCAGAGAGCTGGGGAAGGAGAAGGTTGCTGGAAGAAGAGATATATTCTTCAGCATTTAACTGGCTGAGTCATTTGTCATGGGATTTACAGCTGAACACAGGGGGACTACCAATCTCCTCTGGTGAAAATTGTTTGCCTACTGCTGCAGGACTCTGCACATCAGTTCAGAACAGTAATGACACTGATTGCCACTCTGGGATCTCATCAGCTTCTCTGCATTAGGACTGTCACTATTCAGTACTCACACAGACATATCTGCATGCTGCACTGACTGACCATCAGCACATCCCTGCCAAATGCCAAAAGCCTGGGCTAGAACTCTGTTCCTAGGAGACTGTGCCATCCATAAGATTGGTGAGCGGGCAGATGCCCAACCTCTTTCTGAGAAGACTCTAGAGACACTCATGCAGAAACCTTTACACCTCAGTACCAAGAGATCTTTGCTTTGAGCATTTACCACAGCCTGTTATCTTCATTGAATTACCATTACTTATATATGTGCCCCACCATTGCTAGCAGAAGACAACGGCTACTATCACATCAGGAACTTTAAATGTCTCAGGACTCAAGTTGCTAGTTCTTGTTAAAGGGACCTCTTCACATCTAAACCATTGTTATTGAAATTAGGGTGTATATATCCATTTTTTGCCAGAGTGGACCAGTGGGATCTGATAAGTCAACAAGCCTTTTCTTCCCCTCCTGCTGCAGGTGTTACAGTTACATAGTTACAATGTACAATTTGTGATTGTATAATCTGGTAACTATTGCTACTTGGTTATTTCCATTTTATCAGTTATTTGCTTTCATGCATTAACTTTGGTTGTACCTCCTAAACCTTCCTTCTGTGATCTGCTCTTTTGAATGAGCCTAATATAGAGGTGTTACTAAAGAACTGTTTCTCTAGCATTATTATTCATGCTGCTGAAATATGTCTGAACCCAGAGTGTCAGATGTGTCAGGAGGCTTGCAAGGTCAGGGTAACCACTGGGGACAAGCATTATCAAGCAGTCCCATGCGGGGTAGTGCTACACACACAAACTTCAAGAATAATAACTTTGATTGCCAACACTTTTTCTCATCGCCAACACTATAAATATAGTTTCTAAAACTATATCTACTAGGTACATATTAGGCAAGGGTAAACAGCATATTAGTGGACCTAGGATCCATCAAGCCAAGAACAGCTTAAAAGACACTTGTCATGAGAAAAACATGGAGGCCACCATTTGCCTTTTAAAAATGTTAGCTACATAGCGGGTTTACAGAAAGATAGAAAAGTGTAAAAGACTGAGTGGTCCACCGAGTCTGTCCTTTTTTTTTTGTGTGTGTGTGTGTGGGGGGGGGGGGTTGTTTTTTTGTGTTTTTTTTTTTACTTTTTTGTCTGAGTATAGATCAATGCTTGTCCCAAGCATGTTTGAAGCTATTTATTGTTGACTGGCTCACTACTTCTGCTTGAAGTTTATTCTAAGCGTCAACTACTCTTTCAGTAAAATGGTAATTTATGAGATTTGTTTTGAACTTTCCTCCTTCTTTAGCTTCACTTGAACTGAACCACAACAGGCATACAGTAAAGGGCTTTTGAGTTTCCTTATTTGCACACATATTCTGTGTTAAAGACTCAATGTAATATAGGTGGTGGGGTCAGTATATAGTCTTTTCAACCAGCATTTCAGAGGAAGGTCTGTACTTCACTCATACCTTACATTCAAAGCACAGTATATGCTTGGTCTACTGTTTGTTCTTAATGTAAATGTTTCTGTACAGCAAATCCTTTGGAAAAAATTTTAGGTAAAAGGAATATGTTTATGTTCCACCAAGTCTACTCTGTTATGTCTCAAAACACACACACAAAAAAAGAATACTGGTTAGAAAAAAAGGCCAAAAACCATGTTTTTCTGACCATCTTAGAGATTTGGTCACCACAAATTTCCTGACTCTTCATTAACATCCATATTCAAAAAAACAGCTGCAATTCTGCAGGTAGAAGGTCTTCAGAAAGAATGGTCGAGGTGGTTGTACCCGTATTAATGCATTTGCAAACAAAAATAATTGATGCTGGTGCAAATAAAAAAAGTATCAGAGTTAGTAAAAATAAAAAGATCACATGAGCTCCTATGAACTGTCAAAGTACAACAAGCATGTGTACAGTATGCTACTTACAGTGACAACCGAAAGCAATAGGGACTTCACAACCTAAGGACACTACATGATATGAGGAAATTACTCAGGGGGCACAAAACACATTGTTTTCATCAGTAAAAGCCATTTTTTGAGGTCACATTCTCACCTGTTGTATGCTATGTAACACTTTCTTGGGTGTTTTCATATTTATTCTGCATACACTATTTTGTAATGTTTTTAGCAATATGGGACATGAGACACTTTGAAAAAGGAGCAGCCGCACAGAAGTTTCAAAATGATAACTGAAAGTGATCTATAAATGTGCACAGATACCTCACTTTTAGGCAGCCCAGCCAAGCCAGGTACACTCCATTGCTACTGATTCTCTCTTTCCCCTTCAATAGTTTTGGAAACCCATTCCCTTTTTTTTTGCAGTACTAACCTTATTGTTCCATCACCATCTCCTACATACATACATTTAAGGCTAAGGAGATAAAGAGGAGCAGTATTGCTACCAGAGAATTCACTTTTTTAGACCAAAGACCAAGAACAGAAAAGAATGTCAAAATGTATTTTGCTTTTGAAGTACAAAACAATAAACAGATTTCAACAAATAAATATGAACATATAGTATGTGTGTGTGTAACACAAAAAAGAAGAAAATGTTATTTCATGACTTTATTGGATTACCACTACTACTTTATGTATTACTATTTCAACTTATTTTGTGCTATTTGTGGCTGTTAAATGATCAGATCTCAATGCTTCCATCTTACCTTGGATGGATTAAGAGCAGTGATGATCCACACACAATGTGCATTGCTATCATACTGAACTGGATAGTTGGGGGAAGTGATGATCCCAGAGGGCCCACGAAGGTGAGCATCACACATTCTCGCTGCAGGTAAAACCAGAAAAATAATCACATTACGTAAACAGTAATACAAATACATCAGACGAACCCCTTCCAAAGCCATCCCTCTAAATTTACAATGATGTTTATATGGAAATTCACCTAGCCAGAACTGCAACTGAATTATAGGTAATTTCAACTTACTGTATAGAAAAGCTCAGTTTTTGCAGCCACACTTATCAGCCAGTACTTCTAAAGATAATGCAGGTTTTAATTTATTTGGATTTTCAGCCTTCCACAAAGAGGTGTGTGGACATATGCAGCACCAGACTCAAACAGCTGAACAGAAGTCATGGACACATGCTGGACAGCATCCAAGTCAGCGTGACAAAACTACATTCTTTTTGTTTCACTTGTTCTAATATCCTTAGATTACCTTCCAAATTAGTCTGCAAAAAGACTTCTGAAGAAAAGTCTAATCAGATCACTATCGTTTTCCTTCTTTCCAAGGTATTTGCGTGTATGTATACATGGATATAGGCATATAAACCTATAGCAGAGCACAGATGGTGAATGTCTTTGCCAGAGTATCTGTCACAGTTTTGTAGATGACTCATCAGATGTTATCTCGACATTTATCAGAAGATGAGTGTATCAGGCACTCTTAACAGCAAACTGAGACCCAAAGCTTGGTGTTATATTGTCTCGCTATACAGAGGACTAACGCTAATCACAGGCAGGCATACTGGTAAAACGCTTATGGTTAATGTGGCAGTGGATCACATACATCTGGCACTAGAAAGGTTAAGTCAGGCTGTTCTGTTCAGCTACTCTTAGAGGCTTCGATTGGGAGGGGAATATTTTATAAAAGCAGTTGATCTGGACAGACTCTGCTTCTCTCCCTCCACTGAAGACTGCTCAGTTTGTCTCCACCTCCCTTGTGCGTAGAGTGTGTTTGGGGTGGGTGTGTGGCTCTGAATATCAAGTGATGCTAGGACAGTGCTGCAGTGAAATGCGATGGCTCACTGAGGATTCTCACTGACAAGAATGAATGCTAATTAACGAGACCCCATGCCACCATTCTACAGGACATTGCTAGCCTGGCTTGTCAACGTCCATTCAAGGACATCAAAGGGTTAATGTGTTTCTAGGTGACCTTGTGACAAACCATTATTGAGGGGAGGAGGAGGGCACCCATTCATTACTGTACAAAAGGAAGTGACAATTTGCCATTGGATTTATAAAACCTCTGCAATCCATCATGCCCTAGCCAGACATGTCTTGCTTTAATGTTTAATGCAATGTTAATGCTCCCTTATCGCCACTCCCTCGCAAACGTTTGGCGGATTGACAGACGCATTGCTACACTTCTGTGACACGTACAGCAGGTTCCACAAGGGTATTCTTTGGCTTCACAGAGGGGGGAGTGTATGGTGCTGGTGCAATATGTCAAAAATTAATTATGTTCCAAAGTCAATATATTTCTCTACTGCCTTATCAACAGAATTTTTCATCTCCGTACAGCTCAAAATGATGTGACTGCAATTTAAAAGACTAAAGATTGGATCAGCGTCAGCTTCTCCTCAAATCTGAGGGGTATTACAATGGTATCTTACAGTAAAGGGTTACTGTATAATGATCTGATCTGACAGAACTTAGCTCAGCTAGCATATGTTGAAATAGGGAAAAATTACGCAATTTCAAATGACTTTGTTTAGCAATGGAAGTAACAGCAATAAGTAATGATAAATGCTATTTCACATAAGCAAACAGTTTGCATAGTATACTTGCATTCTAAGACCAATATCAGTTTATGTAGGCCCTTCAAGAACCAGAATTAAAGTATTAATGAGCAGTGATTAGTAATAACTCACGTTTGGTCTCAGCTAAAAATAGAACAGCAAAGAGCAATTTGTAATAATCCATGACAACAAATTACCTTTTAACAGCCTTTCGTGGGCAGACTAATATAACTTCTGACTGGCTGCCATTGGAAACTATTAACCTTTTGAGTGCCTATATCTGCATTACTTTTCGGTTTATTGAAATTGCTATTGAAGCCCAGAAAATACCAAAATGATGGGAATCGATAGAGGCTTTGCTGCTTATATAACCACCAACAGCTCCTCTGTGACATTGCTCTTTGTCAATGTGTCAGACCTTGTCATATGCTATATGCTCTACTGGCCACAGTTGGTGAACTGAGAAAAGTCAACAGGAATGTATACAATGTACATAATTCATTCACATACTGAGAAAAGGCTAACAGAAAGGCTAGCTTTAATGTATGCAACTGACATTTCACAATGTATTTAGGCTTAGTAAATGGGTGAAATCACTGTGTCAAATGAAACATAGCTAATAAGAATGGCCTTGCATGTGAACCTGCAGCTTCTTCTTGAACAGTGCTTGCAAGCACAGTGCTCTCTTATTTTTAGAAGAGTACAAAGGCTTCAAAGCTCAATTGGTAGAACAATACACAACTTTTCTTGGCTTATTCAAAGTCAACTATTCCATTCTTTATTATTATAAAGACACTGATCCCTCCCATGTCCAAAATAAATCTTTATGAACGCTTCTCTTCCAGCCCTGCCCAAAACATCTCAAGAGGGAGCACAGCCTTAACTGATACAGTAACTATATCAGGGAGACTTGCCTACCCTCTCAATGCTGCAGCTGCTTTTTCTTTTTCACATAGATCTGGTGTGGTTGACAAGTTCCACATGACTGCTTTCAGGTCTTTGGTTGCATGCAGTGAATAACAACCATCTCGCTACCCTATGCCAAAAGAAGGGTAAAGATGGCTATACCCAAAGCAGAGAGACAGCCCTATGGTTTGAATAATTAGGCAATGACAATATGCAATGTGCAGTAGACTATAGCTACCGGTTACTATAAAAAAAATCAGATGTGAATCAGATTTCAATTTACTGCAGTTAGATCAGATAAGAGATTATTTGCTATTGCGCTCTATGAGTTGGTGCGCTTTGAACATCATTATCATCATCTATGCACTGGCTTCAAAAATAAGCCCATGAATGTTCATTGAAATACTCTATTGTGTACAGCATCCAACTAACTTTCATGGTGACAAAGTATTTTGTTACATACTTTAATGCTTCTATAAAAGCACAAGGATGTAGGACCTTTATTTCATTGTATGCCCTTAGTGAAATGTGTATACTCAAATGTATAAACTCAATGTAATCAAAAAGATCAGTTTAATGTAGTTTACAATTAGAAGCACTGCATGAAAAAAGACAACCATGGTGTAACATCAAGAAGCATGTGCACTCTCAACCTAATGAAGATAACGTTATTAGGGTAAGTAGCAACATGTATCATACAAAATTTTACTACATCTACTTTATAAAAGAGAGTAAAAAACAATTCACACAAATTAGCAATGCACTGTTACAAGTACAGAGCTAAGCAATGCTGGAAACCTAATAAGAACAATCCATCTTGCTGTTCTGTACAAAGAGAGTTCATGAAAATGCTGTTCATCAAGGTATAACAATCAAAATAAGAGTCATAGGATGGGGAATTGTTGAGTATGACAAGTACTGTAGCTGGCATAGGATCTGATTTAATATAGTATGGTGGGAGACAAAGCTGGGCCTATGTTCACTTCAAGGGTTCCTTTTTTTTTTTATTCCCTTGGAGATGATTGGAAGTTCTTGATGCTGCATCACATTTCATGTGCCTTTATACTTGAAAAAAACAAGCCTATTTTCTCCTAGTTCTGCTGCAACAGTATTGTGTACTCTCTTATTACCAACAGAATTGGAAACTTATACAACATTTCAAACCCATGTTCAATTCTCACTATCAAAGCCTTTGATATACGAAATAATACAGAACAAAGATGATTTTAATGGCCACACCAATAACATATTCATATTGCTACAAACCCTTACTCTAATTGCTTGATATTACCTCTGCAGATAGGTCGGTGGTCGCTCCACGCTGCAAACATGTCGCTTACTTTCATGCAGGTGATGCTTTTGGAACCTTGTAGGTCATAGCCATCATCACATAAAAACTGAATACTGGAGCCTAGCCTATGAAGGAATAATACAAAATGTAAAGAAATGGTAGAAGAAAGGTTTGAACACACACATACAATGGCTACACACATAACAGATACACACTCTAAGTTACCGGAAATAGTTTGCCATTACTTGCATGACCTGCACGATCTTTGCAGATCTGCATCTGGAGCAAAGAGGGTGTGTTTCTTTTTTCCTTAATACACTCTCCATTTTGTTGAAAGCATCACCCATTTTCAAGATTGTACAGGTCTTGTCATCTCATACACATGGACCAGTAGGCTCTCACATGATGATGGATGAAATATAATGATTTAAACAAGTAATGCCTTTCCAACCAAATTTTTATTTATATTCTTACTAAGGAGCAGTGAGAATTTTTCATGATATATTCCCTTTCCAATTTCCTGAGAGTATTAGCTTCTACCACCTCTGATGGGAGGCTATTCTGTGGATTAAGCCCTGCATTTGCAAAATATAGATTTTCTGTTCAGCCTGATAACATTTCAGAAACCAATCTTCTATGCTGAAGAGATGTTTGATAAATATCGACTGCTCCTGCTCGCTTTCTATAAAAACAGCATAATGTACAATATTGATATCCCGTATTTCCCAGAAGCTCCATGATTTATCGTATTATCACTGTCATTACAAATCTTCTAGATGTTTCTGTAGCCAGAGAACTGACTATAGCATTGTAATGTATTTCAAGCCCCATCTGTCGGTGGAATGTGTTCATTTACATTGTAGTTTCCATTACAGGTTAAAGGTTACAGGGTTAATTCTTGTGTGTAGGAAACAGAATCAGCACTGTATGATACATTTCCATATATGAGCTCTTTATGTAATTGTTTACTTATTATGAAATCATAAAAAGACCGAAAACTAAAAACAGTAAAATGGGGAATGGGTTAGCTAAAATAGATTTGTGATCTGGCCAATAGAAGTTTCTAGCAGCGTTTTACACAAGTATATGCTGGGCACAATAAATTCAATATTTATGCTGACAGACTGGCACAGTATTTCAGCAGAATGCAATGATTTATGAATACATAAGAAATGGGAAAATGCATTGCAGAAAAAAAAACACAGTTTCAATAAAATTAAATAACTGTGAAAATCCTTTATTATACTTCTGGTAATGTTAGTATAACAATAGTTATAATATTGTGCATGCCTTCTTTTAGCCTTTAAAATACAGCAGCACAATGTCCACAATTTGTCACTGGTTGGGAAAAAAGTGAAAAAACACAAAGGAAAAAGAAAATCCCCATTTTACACGTTACCACCATACAATTATATTGCAGATTTAACTGTATTCTTTACCCATCTTATTATATAACTGTCAAATGTGTCATTACAGTAGATCTCCAAATATTAAAACTAGTTCAGCTGAGGATAAAAGCTGTAGTATACATGGAATCGTAATAGGGACAGGCAAAATAGGTTTATAACAGTACAAATAGACTAAGCATCCTGGAAGCTGCAGTAATAATGAGCTAAGCATCATGGATGTTGCAGTGAACTCTTAGTTGCAATGCCATATGAATTACTGGGCCAACCATAACATTCATATCTTTGGCAATAGATTTTTAGTAGAACAAATTGAAAGAAATGTGTTTCAACAAGCTATGTCCCTTGTTGAGGCAAAAAAAAAATATCACATACTAAGTGCTTTTTATTAGACATTAAAGAGTGCAACATTTGCTAGTAGCGATTATTGTGCTTACCATTTTCTTCAACACAAATCCTCAGAGCTTTATAAAAGTACATGTTCGCCTGTTCTCTTTACAGAATAACAAACAAAATAATTAATGTGCTTCCTTTACAAATGAACTTGACTGTGCTCCTACCTGGATGTCTGGAGAACCTGATCTGTTACAGAAGCCATATGATACAATACAATTGCAAAAATAATAGTTATAGTTATAACCAACCACGTTGAAAGGAAACCTATAAGTAATGGCCATTTTTCATACTAAAAGCTGGTTACACCCAAGTTGACATTATGCATACATTTTGAGCTGTGCAAAGGAAACACAGGCAATAAGGTAGCATGAAAAGGGGCCTCTCACCTGAAATCAGAACCTATTCTTTTTCCATGTTCCGGTGTTCCTGGGTCGGGACACAAGTGGTGTCCTTGGTAAACACCCACCTGAGTTACTAAAATGCAAAAAAGAGAGCATACACAGAGAGGAATCACTCCACACACAGCCAATTGGAAAAGTGACACTGCTGGATAATGTGCAAACAGAGAAGTATACAAGAATTGCCAATTTAATACAGTTAGGACTTTACATGTGTTGCTTACAAATAAGGCAACTGAATGAACATGATTTGCTCTCCAAACCAAAAACCTTCACATACCTCCCCCTTGACACAAGCACACATTATAAAACACAGATCACTGATTAGTATAATTAAGAAACATCTTGGTGATTGACACATATTGCAAATCACCCTTTCAGCTCATGAGATACCAAAGTAGAGTAAAGGAGAGGTCTTGGTTTTTCACAGCTGGATGGGTGTATGTGATCCTCACAGAGATGG
This sequence comes from Staurois parvus, assembly GCF_062004578.1. Lineage (NCBI taxonomy): Eukaryota > Metazoa > Chordata > Amphibia > Anura > Ranidae > Staurois > Staurois parvus. The sequence continues at coordinate 6,619,297 of NW_028317941.1, forward strand.
GACATGGGTAGGTATCAAAGATCTCCTAAGAAAATGGGTGATTTCTTCAGAGTTTTTGAGTTAATTTTGATAAAGGAATCATTTGATATGGGATTGTGATGTAATTCCTTAAAGCGGTTAAGGATGATCTTGTACAGATGGCTTATCATAGTCACTGAAGAGTAAAAAAATGATCAGATACCAATTACTCTGCAGACCCTTGGGCATCACCAGTCACACCCACGCACACACATACAAACACCACCAGCGCAGTGGGAGGTTACAGCATGTGGATATGTGTTCTGTATGTTTCCATTGTTTGGAAACATTGCTGGGAATATTTCCTAACAGCTGCATGAACATGTGGTATGACCCACACTGCAAAATGGGGTATAAGCAACAGGACACTAAAAGGTATCACTTTCCTGAGCTCTTCTGCCTCTCTCTATCACAGGCCTGTTATCCAGAGCTAAGTAAAAATACTGTGAACCATTTAGTACTTGATCATGGTGTATTTCGTGGAACACCCAATGGAAAGAAAGTATTCTCAGGACACATAAAACCTGTGTTCAGGAACACCAGCCAGGATGTTGTTACATGCATCACAAACACCAGATCATGTGTAGAAGATGACATTACATCTACTGCCCTCCCCAAGAAATCTTCAGTATGTCATGACACTAATGAATTTGAACATTTTTGGTTTTATAGCAGCATCAATAAAACATAAAAACAATCATCCAAGAAAATCTTATGACAATTTCTCTTTCTTGCGTGGTTAATACCAAACTCTGAATGCAGGCAGGAGACTGGATTGTCATTCACAAATGCACATACATATGTATGTGCTCTGTGCATATGCATGGTTATTACAGCATATAAATAGGTGCAGAGAATATATTAAGGTAGACAATGTGCTTTTTAAAAGAGGAGTTTTTTTTTATAAAATGAGAAAGATGTTATTTATAAAATATGACGAAAGACTACATAATCTTATTCTGTACATGAAAATGAAAAGAAAAAGACAGCCGTGAAAAATTAGCAAATGATGAAAGGATAGAGGCCAGTGAATAGAATGGAGTGAGAGGGCACCTAGCAGTGAGACATGAGAGGAATATGGGGAAATAAATACCATGGTAGGATCACAGAAAGATCAGAAAAATGGGATTGAATCTATAGTAAGAGGTAGGTAGACAAAAATATAGAAAGGTCTGGCCATGGAGACAGCTGAACAATAATAAAGGAATAAAGAAAGAGTGGTTAAAGATTTACAGAGGGCTAAACAGATCACATTATAGGACCAAAATAATCATGTATGGAAATTAATTGTTCCTTATAAAATAGAGCAGGAAGATGATTATGCATGCATGCATCAGTGGTACAGCACTAGGGTTTCTACAGAAGGGTAATCTAAGGTAGAGTTTAGTGACTTTAGGTTCCAGTCTGTGATCTTAATGCACATAATGGTAACTCAGGGTACATGCATCTAAGTTTCTGACTGCAGTAACAGGACATATATACAATACCTTGGATATACTACACACAAATATCTAAAAGGGGCCTACTTTTTTTTCAGTTGTTGCTCAAAATACCTACGCTGTATATGAAAACCTACTTCCTCATTAGTCCATGAAAGAAAGAGTGCATAAAAATTATTTTTTATATTTACATTAATTATCTACAAAGAAGCCTCAAACCATACTTGAAATTGTATTCATTTTTCTTTTTGCATGCATAATAGATGCAAAGAATGTTACTACAGTTTTTTTTTTTTGATCTAATACAAATTTGAACATGTTTAGTATGGCTGTATTCCTTTCTATTTTACTTAGAAGAAAAAATAATCAAACATTTCAGAACTATGTCACTAAGAGTTTAGAGTTTGTTTAAATAAAAATACCATCTAAAATCTATTGGCATTTCAATAGTGTTTTTGTTAAAGTGCATTATAGGGAACCCCATCCAGATTACAGAGATGAAATGCCAACTATAAATATAAACCCTAACATACATACAAATAAAAACCAGCAAAAACCATCTCTGGTAAAAAAAATATTTTAAGATATTTTCACACATATTGGTTAAACTTGAAGAAAAAAGTTATATTATCACTAGATAGGTTCATTGTTCTCACATTATTTGGTATCATTAGGGCAGTATTGACCATAAGTATTACTCTGTGGTTTTAGTTTTAGCTCAAATATATTTACGAAAAAATAGGAAAAAATACCTGACGTAACTAAACATGCAAGAGGTCAGCTGCATGGTCAACCAAACACAGAAGGGACTAGATGTTGCAGCTACTGGAGGATAACAGTGGATTGAGAGTGTCACTGAGGTAATGTACGTGTATAAGGAAGCAACGCTTATTACCTCAGGGAGCCAAAGCAAACAGAACTTAAGATCCAATTTACTGTTATCCTTTGACCTTGGTGGTTTCCAATCCTAGAATATAAATGACTAAGTGCCCTTTGACCTTTTGAAGAGTTGTTTATCAAATTCCAGGAAAAAATCTACAGCAAAACATGAATGCTTCACTAAGAGGTCTAATCCTAGCTCTCAGAGACCTTTTGCTACTGGTAATAGTACAATTAGCCTTTGGGATATCTGATATATTACAAAGTCCAAAGCTAAACACAAGGTAGATACTGAGTAAAGGAACGTGTATGTATGCCGAGCTGTGTTCTGCTAACTTTTATCACAGCTCTTTGAACATCTTTTTACTATGTTGCCAGTCAATGGTGATGTACAACAAATTAGATGTGCCTTTTTAAATACTCACCATATCCCATTCACGTTGCTTGCTGAGTGTTGAATTTTTGTAATCTTCCGGCTCTTCTTTTTAATATATTCTGATATAGCTAATCCAGTTTTCCAATCTCACTACTCATCTTGCTGATAGTGCAGCACTCTAGAAGGAATGCATGTGCTACCAATGCATCAGAACTGGTCTAAGTGTGTCACACACTAGTATTTTTGGATGATGTACCAAAGATAAGCTTTGAATATTTTAAAGATTTTGGGTTGAATAAAGATCAGGTCTACAAAGGCCTTGAAACAGAGTTAGATTTCACCCATTCGCTAATATATGCATTCATGAATAAATGTATCCTCTGGTTTAAAAGGGAACTTGTCACAAAAAACACTTGCATGAACTATCATGTGGCACAGGAGTATGCACATGTACTACATAATAGTGATGAAATGGTGAGGGTGAACCTGTTCAGTAAGTCACTGAACTAGAGCTAATATGTGGAAGGTGAAGCTGCATTTTGCTGCATCTGTCAGAGCCTTATCACAAAGTGTTTGCTTCACAACAGAGTCGCTTTAGGGAATATTACTTAACATCTATATACTATAGTAGCCCCCACTCCTCATTCCATGTAAAATGCTAACCTATGACTAAGAAGAATAAAAAACACAAGGAGAAAAAAATGAATGGTATTTGCAGGTTGTACCTTGAGCCATAGTTTCTGCTCTGGAAGCTTAGGCCACAGTAACATTGCTCTGCCTTCCTGTGGGATCATAGGAAAGCTAAGGATTTTATATCCTGTGAGAATGCACATTCTAATGAAATTTGGAATTCTCAGCATTCTTAGGATCCCGCAAGTACACTAAAGCCTAGTAAACACATGAGTAAACTGGACGAAAAATACCTCTTTCAGAGTGATCGCCTCATAATCTGATCATTAGTACACAGCTTGCCCGACAGTTTATGCAAAATTATCCAAAGGGACAAGCACAAAAATTTTTCTCATAGTTTATTCTCGCTCGGCTGAAAAAAAATTGAGTGACCATGACCGTGCATGCTCAGAAACAAAAGAATATAGAACATTACAATACAATACATTAGATCATGTTTGAAGTTGTATTCTGTAATATGATAATTTTCGTAACTTTAGTAACCTCTTCATTTTCAAAATGAGACTAGCATGAAAAAAAAAAAGGACGATCATTCGTCCGATATTCTCATTGTGTGAACGAGGCTTAAGTGACATCAACCTTACCTTGTTGAACAGGCTGGAAATCAACATCCAAGGTAAGTATTGTTTTGTTTTTCAATTTTAGGTTAACAAACTTATGAGGAGGGCTACAAGATAGGGATTAGATTATTATTAATGAAAACTATGCTTAATGGCTAGTAAATCATAAAATATTACAATATTTACAACGTGTTGTTTAATACATGAAAAAAAAAGTCCCTTGAAATGTGTTTTTTCTCTAGTTTACTCCTAATTTAAGTAGAAGTTTGAAAAAAAACTAGGTTCCATCAACTGGAGTTAAATTGATAACCTTTGGCAAAAAATTCTTAAGGTTTACAGATTTAAATTTGCTCACCAAAATAGTGCTAATAAAATTCAATGCAATTCTGGTATTTTTGAAAACTGTGTCAGAAATATGATTGAAAATTGAATATAAGCATCTTATAAGTAACCAAAGGCCATGAAGCATAGCTATAAGTTTGACTGACTTAATCATTGCCTATAAATGTAAGTCTAAACAGCATCATCTTCAGTGAGAATTGAGAAAGCATTTCACAAGCTTTGAGCAGATTTTTTTAACCCCTTAAACTGTCATTCAGCCTTGTAAGTATTGAATATAGATACTAAACAAGCTTTCTGTGGACTTCATTAGTATTTGGCAAACTTCAAAACCAGTGAAAATTTGCTAAAGGCCAATGAAACCAGTTTTTTTTTATTTATTAAGAGACTCTGTCAATCATTGTTAACACTTAAAAGGTTCCTACTTAAAAGCAGCTAGCACAAATGTTTTTGCATTTGGTGTCCAGACAATGTTCCTCTGAGTCTACAGAAAATACCTAGGTCTCATTGAATTCAGGAAATGCAGGGCAAAAAAAGGTAAAAATAGATTTAGAGAAGTGTACAGAAGAGGTTCTCAGGCTAGCGTAGGCAACAGCAAGCATCTTATGATGTTTTGTCTTGGGTAGAAATTTAGATTTACATGTTTACAATGGTTGACAGGTTCACATTTACATTAACCCTGCACTTTCATGAACATCTAGAATAAAAAAATTCTAGATTGGAGCTGAAGGGTTCTTTATAAAAAAACGGAGATAAATATGAAGCTGACCTTATTTTGAAATTGTTAGTTGCTTTGCTGTTGTGCTGGTTTAATAGCTTCAATACATTCTAAGTCACTGATCTGGAACAAGTATGCAGTATATTATGTCATTGCAAAGTCAGACCTCCTGATCCATGCATATGTTCTAGGTCAGTGTCTCAAAGTACTGATCAGAAAGACACTCAGGTAAATAGCACTTTCAGAAGAAGAGGTTAACGATGGCAGTCCTTATATTTCACTCAGCACAGGTTTCCTTAAAAAGTTAGCTGAATCTTTTGAAATGCTGTTTCTATGACTTTCAGATTAATGTTCACTAGCTAAGATTATGCAGTGCCTGTATGTAAGGGCCACATAAAATGGGCCAAGAAAAACATAAGGACACATTATAAAAAAGAAAATTGAATTTTTTTTAAATACCCTGCCCAATATTTTGACCAAGTGCACAAAGATTTGTAATTAATAACAAAAACACTAATGTATAAGGTGTAAAAAAACATGAAAGAAATAAAAAAAACTTTTTTTCACTAAATTGTTTCTAATCTGTCAAAAGCAGAAACTGGTTCCTATGAGCTAGTGCACCCTGTTCCTCTTTGCCCAATATTGGTAAATGTTGTACACAATGGAGATTGCTTGTTCTCATGTGATTGCTATATAATAAATTTTGGCAATTGGTTTCTCATTAGTAACCATAGTGATTAGCACTTCAGCCTTGCAGCACTAGGGTCCTTGGTTCAGCTATCGACCAGGACACTACCTGCATGGAGTTTGCATGTTCCCTCTGTGCTTGTGTGGGTTTCTTTCAGGTACTTCCTCCCACGCACCAAATACATGCTGGTGGGTTAATTTGCTCAACTGAGTGATTCCAAGATGGCTGCCTCACTTCCTAAGCACTTTTAGTCCCCAGGTAGAAAAAACTAGAAAATAAATCAAGAAAATAAAACCAAGAGTTTTAATATTTCAGTCTGTGCATTATAATGTGTTAAAAAAGGTGTTGAGGATTCAGTTTCTTACAGATTGTGGCATTCTACTGTGCTGAAACATTAAAACGAAAAAAACGTTTAAAACAGAAAAGTAACACAAACCAAAAATTCTAGGAGAACCTACATCTGAATAATACAGGGCAGCCAAACAGCCTAGGCTTAATTACTACATTAATTTATTTGTTATCAATCACTAAAGCTACATAGATGAAGGAAAAGGGGCAGCTTTGAGCATCTGAAAGATTGAACGAAGAGGGAAGAGAGAAGCTGAAAACATCCGTCAGGTGCTGCTGTGTTGCCAAGGCAACTAGTCCAGGATACAGTGGCGCGTATTCACGGGGGTGAGCCTCTCTGGCATCTCTCTTCCATCCATCATTCAAAGGGTTAACCCTTAACTAGTCGGCTCCCAAACCATTCATTAGGAACAAGTGGTGCCTGTGAGGATAGCAATGCACTGGGCAATTATTTGTATCTGGTAGGAGAAATCATGCAACGGATGTGGCCTCTTTTATGCAAGAAAAAAGCCTTAAATCTTTTCCCTACAGTGAAAGCATTGTTAAACCTGTGGCTTCCAGACATTATCCAGGCTTATGCACTCCCATATACGTTTCACCAAGGCTGCACTATAATTATTGGAGAGAGCTTTCTAGGAAACAGGAGACACAATATACTTATCTGTATACACATGTGGCCTAGTCTTTCATTTAAAAAGTACAATGCAGTAACCCATAGCGATTAATCAAAACTATTTTTACTCAACAGTTAGAAACGTTGCTATGGGTTACTGCGGTTTAAGCATTATCACTGTTATTTGAAATTATTTTTTGAATAATTTGGGCCAGGGATAGACACATTAAAGAGCCATTTACATTTGTGTGGTGCTTTAATGCATGTACATTGTAATAAGGCAGGGCCCTCTGTTTCCACTTTCTTGTACCAAATTGTATGGTAACTGTAATGTCTACCTTCATTTTGTAAAGTGCTGCGCAAACTGTTGGCGCTATATAAACCCTGTATAAAAATAATGGTCTGCCCACATCCAAATAGTCGCAAAACTTGGACGTGCCACAAAACTTGATATAGTGTAGCATGGTGCATTGTAGCATGCTATACCACCTGTATTGTCTTAGTGCATTGTGGTGTCATTCAGAATGATGTGCACCGCAATGCATTGCAAGTCTTCCCTTAGAAAAAAATGAAAAAAGTTTACAATGCCTGTAGTAAATATAGCACTTCTGTCACTCCTTTCATGTGAGTTATACATCTAAATGGCCATTGCTCTAGATAACGCCCTCATTTTTCTATACTTACATTGCCTTGCATTCCATCTATTAAAGAGGAGGCTAATTAGTTCTCACATTGAAATATTTTCTAATGTGACAAGATTCACTCCATTTGTGCCGTGCCTCTTTAACCTCGTGTGTCTTCTTGCTCTTCAGTTTCCAAACTGCAAACTTTTAAGCTGTCCTCACTCAGCATCTCAGCAACGACTGGAGCAAATGGAAAATCTGAGGGATTTGCTGTTGACCTTTCCCAGATAAGACATGTGAATAATGTGCAGTGTCCTTTACACAGGGATATTGCTGATTTTATTCCAGCCAACAATATCCTTTCTGCTGCCCAGGACAGAAATGATTAGCTCCAAGTGAGCAGGTGCGCCAGAACAACCAAAAAGCTTGTGTAAACAAGATATAACGGGAAATAAAAAAAAACCATGCATCTGCAGCTACAATATAAGTATGTTGCTTAAAACTAATTTTCACAAGCTGGTTATGGAGCTAAAAACATAACAAGTGTTTACTTATCTACATATCCATCAGACGTATTCAATAAACAATGAGAAGAGCAGTTATGATATGCAAAGTACAGAAACCTAGAGCAACCAACTGGATTTCATTGATCAAATTATAGTAATCTAAAAGCTTATTGACAGCTTTAGGCAGCTGCACATCATTTGTTGCTCTTTTTATTGCCTTTCTGAATACAACTGTATATAAACTTTTTTTGCAGCGTTGTATGCAAAAAAAAAAAAAGAAGCAGAATCTTTAAAATCATTAACATTTACAAAGAACCGAATAAACCGTAAACCAGTGTTTACAGCTGCAGTAGAAATAAATGAATTCAGGAGAGTACTCCTCTACTTCTAGTGAATGACATGATGCTCCATGCTGGGAGTTCTTGAAAATGTCTGGTATCATTTGGACCTCACATACTGAGCTCCAGTTCCATAATGAATATATCCACAAATACGGGACAACATGTGGATATTACTCTTTGTGGCTTTTGGTAATGCTGGTACTGTAACCTTTACTTAAAATATTTCTATTTAACATCTGTGTTCTTCTCTGTTCTTGCATGCTGTGTTACGTGATATGCATAGTCCTATTTGTTTTAGTTCTGGGAAAACAAGAAGTGTTAAAGCATCCCCCACCCACCCTCAGTTAGGTGCTTATGAGCAGTGAAAGGAGAGCCATCAAACCACTGTTGAGTATGTAGGATGTATGGTTGGATAATGGCAATGCATGAAGGTGTAGTAATTGGTTTTAAACACTTACACACTGAAGTCTTCTGGTTGCTGTCTTTGTTGGGGAGAAGTTTGACTCCTCTAGATTTCATCTCCATTTGCTTTTTCACTGGAAGGATTTTGAAAATGTAACTGTTAGGTGTATATCTAACTCAAATGCACAATTACTTGTTCTGTAGACTCAACAAACCCAAAACTCAGTGTACAGCTATCTAAAAGTAAATATCTAAAAGTAAATAAGCTGTCTAACTTTTCTTAAAGTGGTTGTAAACTTTTGACATGAAATATGAACAAAGCATGTGTACTTGGGCCAATCCAGAGCACCAAGTGTCAATTCTGTCTGCTGCCTCTTTCCTCTGCTATTTGCATGTCAGGAAAGGTTAAAACCTGCAACCTTTGCTGGGTCCAGCACTGTCTGTTCTTACTGAGCCACCTGGGATGCTGGACAGCTCCCTGGACAAGTCCTTGAAGGATACTACAGTGAACCTTGCTTCTCTTGAACCTTTAACCCTTTGATCCTCCCATGAATTTCCTATTTAAGCCATGCCTCTGCACTTCCTGTTTGCCAGATTATTGCGCTCTCTCCAGCCAATATCTTGCTCTTGTCACACCTGCTGCAGTCCGTATCTTCATTACCACTTGTTACTTACCTTTGGCTTGTTCCTTGACTATGCTTTTGCTTGATCCCAACCTGCAACCACTTGTTACCAACCTTTGGCTTGCTTACTGACTATACTCCTGCTATCCCTACCTGCTATATTTGCTATTGGACCCCAGCTTGCTCTCCTCCTGGTGGAGCTATCCTGAGGACTGCAACCTGGTAATAACATGCAGAAAAACCCATCTCCACCATCAGGGGCTCTGGTGAACACCTGTTAGCAGTTAGACTCTTCACCTCGGGTGAGCCTGTGTCATCTTTCAGGTTGACCGACTTCTATACTTACCCAGCTGGTCGATGGGAGCCTCTCTACTGCTGACGCTACTGGCCTCCAAGCCTGACTTCAGACCGTGGCACTGCATAAGTAACATCTGACAAGTTTTCCTGATACCAAGATGTAAAAAGATGACAGGAAAGGGAGCTCGAGCGCACAACCTGCGATTGACAGCCTCAGCTCTGCTGCCCTGTGCTGTGCGAAGAGGGGTGTGTCCCTTTCCTCCCATCAACTCTCCTCACTGAGTTCTGAAAAGCATAATTTCAGCTCCCTGCTACCTGCTTTCTGAATTCTCAGACAAGCTGTAAACATTCTGGACTTTGAACAGCTGTAGAGATGAAAAGACTGCAGATAAACTGGTACAACATATGTTGGAGAGGTTTTTTTTATCTCTGTGTACCACTTGTGCCATTTCACTGAAAGTATATGAAAGGGTTTACAACCACTTTAACTTTCTTTAAACCTATTATATTGTAAACATAAATGCAAACATAAATTAAAAACATACTTTTTAAAAACATAAATGCATAGAATATCCAGTTGGTAAAAATCACATGCTATATTAACATGGTTGGATGAAAAGACAAATATTTGTTTTGTGTCCAGAAGCAAATAGATTGATTGGGCATGTCTTTTTATACAGATCTAGATCCCCACATCTAATAGGATCCCACGCGCCATATATTAGGTTTCATGCATAAAAACACAGGACAGAACACATTTATATGTGCAGATTTGGCATTTAAAAATTATTTTCATTCCACATTTCTGACAGTCATAGTCCATAATTCTGAAACCTCAAATGTGAAATAAATTGTCCCTGTGAAGCTCATTATGAAGTGAGAGAAGAGCACAAAAGAGATCTACAACCTCTAATGTACAACTACAATAAATAATAATACATACAAAGCAACCTGTATGCATTTGTTGTATTAACCTTTCTCAATATATTTTAGATGCTAATTGAAAATAATGATCAATTAAAAAATGACAGCAAAACACATCAATATATAGACTACATTTATAGGCCGTTGATTTAAATATAGGTATGGGGTCACATGTCCAGAAACTTGTAAATGACTATATTGCTATTGTTCTGTAAAAATGGTATAAGAGCAGCAGTTTTTTTTTTAATAATAATTATGATGAATACTAGCTGTGATGGGACTTAATGTAATCTACTGTATGCATGTAGATTCAGATTTCAAAATATAAGCCTTTTATGGAAAGAAAACAGATACTACAACTGAATTTAATTGACATCCATGAAGGGATCATATTCTGTAAATGAAAATAGTCGACATCCGCCATTGTAGTATGCTATTATTGTTTACACTCTGCAGTGTATTAAAGGGTCAGGTCACCCATTTAAAGCTGATCTGTAGACAACTTAATTAAGTGGGCAGTAGTTATAGACGTTCATTAGTTGCAGTTCAACCTTCAAACTAACAGTAATACTGTATATCTTCCACGTGTAGCACACAGACCCCTCATGGGTCTTGCCATTTGTCCCAGGTTCTTTTTATATGTTGAGTGTACAGCAGCCAGGCACACAACAGCTTCTCACCTTCTCTATGCAATAACCAGGCAGAAAGTCTATTTTTAGGATTTATTGCTTCAAGAACCTGGATAGTGTGTAGGGTTAGCCTTGGGATATTTCAAATGCAGTGCAATCAGTGGACATTATATGGTAGTAACTAAACTCTTCAGGATGAATCTCTTGTAATAGAAGTTAGTGAACATTCAGCTTAGGGGACTCCCTCTTTGGAAGCAGCCCTAAGCCAGCAACTCTGGATCAGTCTTTCTAAAGTCAGACAGCGGAGATCTCTCTAGGATCTCTCTCTCAAGCATCTACTCACTATGTCTCTGTATACATGGATGCCTCCTTCCAGTACCAGCCAGACATGGCACTGTGAGCTTTCAGGCCAAATCACAAGCAAACTTTCTCCTGACGTTTTCCACTACTTCAGCAATAGGCCCCTCCAGCTCTCCCTGAACTGGGACCTCAATGATCCTTCTCCAGTCCTCAGCTAAGTAGCCTAGAAGGGCAGACAGCCCCTCCAGGCTGGGTCTCTCTCTACTAGGACAAAGACCCTGCTGTTCCAGGCCACTGACTATTTATACACACATCAGCCCCTGCTGGTCATCCCCCTGACCAGGGATTGACTGAGGTTGTATGAATATTCATTCCAGGGTATACCTCTCCCAACCCACTATATTCTAGAACCTACTAGAAACAAGGGGGGACAATTGAGCCTGCAGCCAGCTGGACTCAGAACAGCCAAAAACAATCAAATCCTGCTCTACTAGCTACAGAGGAACCAAAATAATTAATTTACCTAATCGTACTAGCATGCTAACTAGGAGGGTGCCACAAATGAAACCTACCATTTTTTATTTTTTATTAATTTGCAGTTATTTTTAATCCTCTTTGATGGAACAAGGGAATTTAGGACTTGTGTGCTAGGTGAAAGTAGGAATTTTGGAAAGGGATAAGTACAAATAGTTACCTTATTTCTCGCCCCTGAACAGCTGTCACTTTCCTCCTCTGTCTGATGCACCTGGGATTACTGGTCCTGCATTGTACACGATGATGCTGGAGAGGTGACTAGGCATACAGAGTGGAGGAGTGGAGAGTGGAGGGGATTACCATCACTGGTTTGTTTATAGGTCACAATGTGAAGAGGAATTTCCCTTTAGATATATTAGTTGTATTTTAGCCTTGATTTCCATTATGTCTGTATGGCATGACTATTCATGTTTTTTATCATATTTCACTTTTGGACTTTATTTTTCACTGTGTTGACACAGGAAGGTTATGGTTCATATTTGATGGACTGATTAGGGATTGGACTTCACTGTTGTTGTAGTATGTGATTTTTCTTAATAGCACTTTCATATTATATTATTTTATACATCTTCAGGGGAGGGTGTTGATTGTGTTGTGGGGAGTTAAATTTTATATTAGAAAATTTGGAGGTGGTTTTTGATTTGAACATGTTTGTATCCTGCCTATATAGTGTCCTCCTTTAGTTAGATTTGCAGGATAAATTTAGTTTTTGGACTCACTGTAGTCAGTGGAGTGGCAATTTATTGTTTTTGTTTGGTGAGGGCATCCTAAACTAGGTATTTTATTTCTCCTACCTGCTTCTGGGAAAGGTTTCCAGAATATAGAGCAGGAGGAGTCAAATATTACGTTATGAATATTTATCATGCCTCAGCCAATCCCTGGAAAAGGGAGTCCAGAAGGTAGCTGGGGGTGTGATAAATGCATGGGAGGCCTGGTTCCTATTTTCCTGGGTCTGCTACCCCCTGGAAGCAGCTGGAGTGTGCTGAGAAACTGTAGTTTGAAGGCCAGGAGAAGATTGCTCAAGGGTACTGTTCTGAAGTCCTGGCCTGGAGAAGGATCTTTTATATCCCTTACTGAGGAATATCCTGTAGAAGCTGGGTGGCAGTCAGTTCCTGCAACATTGTAAGACCTACTGTGGGACTGCAGTTTGCAGCTATAAGGATTTGTGCTAGGAGTTTACACTCCTATTGATCCTTTTGGAGTATCCTGAACCCCTCTCCTGCTTCAAGTTATTCAACAATAAATCCAAAAGCAAAGGCATCACCTAGATTCAAACTGTATTGTCAGTGTGCAATGAACTGTGCTTGTAATTGGCAACCACTGTACTAGCTAGGGAGAACTGGGGTAATCTACAGCACCCCCTGTGGGGGTGAACACCATACCTCCTAACTATTATGTAGAGCAGCATTCACTATTCTAATTCTAATTGTCTGTGTAACCAACCATAGTTTCAATCATACTGTGTATCATTGAACAGTGTACTCTGGAGGCTTCAGTTTTTTCAATTTTAATGACCTACTGAGGTAACCCATGGCATATATACATGCTTTCGCTATGACAGTACAAAGGTATACAGTTACCCATAGCAATTAAACCAGCTGTTCTCTGCAGTAAAAAGTTTCCAATAAATGGGATATTGCATTTGTACCTTTATTTTCACTTAAATGAGGACTATAATGATCCCATTTAATTAAGTTCCATCTCCCAGTATGTATTCATAATAATTTACTATTATCATGACAGGAATAGTGGAACTAATTCATTTAACACTGCTTTATAAGAAAATCAACCGGTCGTAGGTTTTGTGCTGACCCTTGCACATAGTGAGTCTCAGTGACTATACTAGCATATTTTCTTATTAAAAGCATTGCCTTCTAATCCATTTTTTCAGCAGCTGCCAACAAAACGCTGCAATCACTTTGGCAGCAAATTCTCTGCTATTACACATTCACAAAGCAGTGAATAGCTGAAGTGGCTAGAATTGTATCCTTTGTAGCACTCTGTCCCTCTGTTAGTCTTCCATACACACTAGAGGAACCTACAAGGACTCTCATTGTGTTTAGCCAACCGGTTTCCCAAAAGTGGCCAAATGAAAAAAAAAGAGCACAAACCAATAAAGCATCCACCCTGTTGATCAACCAATAAGATTTTGTAATGAGATTGCTGCGGGTTGCACAAATGCACAGTGCTGGGAGACTCCCTGCAGGAGGATTTAATACCTTGAAAGCATAACAAGGGCTGAAAAATATATTAAAATCTGAATCATTACTGATGTAAAGGACACACTGGGGATATTCTAAGTGTTTCTGTGCAGATTGTTCTACCAGCGGCAATAAGGAAGAAAAAAAATATCATGTAGCTAAAATACCCTACTAATTCACATAAATGAAATCCTTCATCTATAATTTATAGGGCCAGCTTTTTATCTAATTAAACAAAAGTAAGACCAAAACAAATAAGTAATATCACATTATGTTCACCTATTCCCTAAATACACACGCATAATAGGTGAGAATTTTCTGAACCTTGGGTGTTTTAGAGGTCTTTAAACAGGAAGAATTTGCTTGTATAGACGTACAGCAATCCCAGTCAGCATCCTTTATCTAAACCTCACTCCAAACATGCCATGACATTAGGCTCTGCTTCCAGAAGATACCTTTGTTAATCTCATGCAAGTCATATCATCAACCATTCCAAAATCTGATGGCCCATGGGCATTATTAATTAGGATGCATTTCAAGCAGGTGGCAACAAATAGGATTTGGGTTTTATTATGGGATTACATGCATTGGATCTAGTTGAACATTAATCTGTTGAGTCTGCCTAAGCAGAAGAGGTATTTACATATATTTTAGTTGTGCTGGTTTCACCCTGTCTTTATGCTTCGTGGGGAACTATAACCTGTATTATGAAGCTTAATGAACCACTTTGCTCCGAGACCTAATACATAGTATTTGTTTCTGTCGCTCCCACTCTAAAGATAAGAAACGTGTGTACATGTCCATTTTCCCACTATTCACAGTGGCTTGGCAATGGATCTGTTTAAGCGACATATCTTGTTTCGCTGCTCTAAGTGTGCCATAAGCTTAACAGAGTTGATTTGCACCACTTTTGCTTTGCTTTAGCAAATGGAAAAAAGTACTTTCCCCTAGTGTTTCAATGCTTATACTTACATGTCAATATAGATGACCTGAGGATGTTGCACATGTGCAGGCGAGCCCATAGGGGCTTTGAAGGACATTGATAAAAGGAGGTAGAAGGAAACTAGTCACAATTTGTTAGAACTGCTGGCTTTCATTGATGAGATCTTAGCACTATTGATTTCAGCACAGGAAAGGCAGTTATAGTTCTGTTGCGGTTCAGTTAGCTAATTTAGAGGGTTACCATACTGTATGCATACTGCATATGCATACAGTATGTGGAATTTGTATCTGCCATAGGATTTATAATTTTGTTTAGCCAATTTTCACTCATGCACCTTGGCTAGACAGCACAGCCAGAAAGGTGTCACCACTGTTAAGAGTTTATACATTGCTGTCACCTCCAATCCTGCAGGCTTCAGATTGAACAACAAGGAGCAGCAACATGTTGATCAATCCTCAGCTCTGCTCATTTTTTTTCTCTGTAAGCATGTTCCCTGTCATCATATCTGCTGCTTTGCAAAGGATAACAGGTGGCTGATATCAAAAGAGATTCTTTAGATTGTAAGTCCCACGTGCAGGGCCCTCCTATTCCTTCTGTATTGAACTGTATTGTAATTGTACTGTGCCCTTTATATTGTAAAGCACTGCGTAAACTGTTGGCGCTATAGAAATCCTGCATTATAATAATAATAATAATAATAATGCTTTTGCTAATCATAAGTAAAACACCTCTTAACCGCTTTACCTTTGCCCTATAGCAGGAATACTGCTAGATGGCAGCATGCAGGGGCGGACTGACCATTTGGAAATTCGGGCACTGCCCGAGGGCCCGGGGTCAGTAGGGGGCCTCATGAGATGCCCCGGTACCTTTTTCATAGGCTTTCTGAGTTTGGGCAAGGACACAGGGGCCCCATGATCCTCTATGGCCCGGGGGCCCCATGAGTTGTCAGTCCACCCCTGGCGGCATGGGTTCACAAAATCATGTGTACATATATACGTGATTTCACATTTATGAGTAGGGCGTGCCCAACCCGTGCCACTATTCGCGGCCTCAGCTGTCAATCACTGGGCCCTGGCCAGTGATTACTCGCTGGCACCTGGTGATCACTGAGTAATACCAACAGGGGGAGATAACTGTATGTAAACAATACAGTTCTCTCCCCTGTCAGTTCCTGCACACTGCTTTGCAGGACTCTGCATAGCAGCCATGCAAAGCAGTGTGCTTACAGTGAAACACACACACAGACAACACAGTAAAACACACACAGCACACAGTTAACCCTTTGATCACCCCAGTTGCTAGATGTTAACCCCTTCCTGACCAGTGCCATTTGTACAGTGTCAGTGCTTTTTATTAGCACTGATCACTGTATTGGTGTCATTGAGGATGTCAGCGACACCAAGGCAGTTCCCCCCAGTGTCAGAATGCCTGCCGCAGTCCTGCTAAAAGTCACTGATTTCTGCCATTACTAGTAAAAACAAATTCCAGTATCTATACTGCCATTTATAAATGCTATAACTTTCACGTAAACCAAGTAACCAAGTCAAAAAATATTGTTTTTTTTCTCAAAATTGTCAGGTTTTTTTTTTATAGCACAAAAAAAACGCACAGGTGATCGAATACCACCAAAAGAAAGCTCTCTTCGTAGAGAAAAAAAGGACATACACTTAATTTGGGTGCAGCGTTGCATGACCACGCAATTGTCAGTTAAAGTAATACAGTGCCGTAATGCAAAAAATGGCCTGGTCAGGAAAGGGGGAGGGGGGTAAATCCTCTGGAGGACAAGTGGTTAAATTGCTTTTATAGGAGTACACAACATCAATAAAATGGTGTGTATCTGCTGAAAGTTCTGCTTTAAGTAATACAATGAGGTTAAAAGTTAAAGTGATACTAAAGTCTTGTTTTTTGTTTTGTTTTTTTGTTTTTTTTAAATACCAAACATGTCATACTTACGTGCAAAGTGATTTTGCACAGGGCTGTGCTGATCCTCCTCTGCTTGGGTCCCCTGCCAGCACTCCTGGCCCCTTTCTATCCTGTCAAGGGCCCCCATAGCAAGCGGCTTACTATGGGGGCACCCAAGCAGGCACGCTCCTGAGTGTGACTCTGCGTGTCCATTCACAGAAAGAGCCGCGGCTTGGCCCCACCCCCTCCCTCTCCTGATTGGCTCACTGTCTGTGATTTCCGCAGGCAATCTGGAATGAGAATCCCTGGAAAGCTGAAGCTTTCGTGGATATCCCTGGATCAGGATGGGCTCAGGTAAGTGTTGGGAGGGGGGGGGGGCTGCTGCGCACAGAAAGTTTTTTTTACCTTCATGCATACAATGCATGAAGGTAAAAAAAACCTTGAGCCTTTAAAACCACTTTCAGTGTTAGGGTTAGATAAAGTGATGATTTTTAGGGTTAGATTAAAATATTTTCACCTTTGTAGCCAAATTAGGGTATAACCTACTTTTTTATTTTAACCACTAGCCTACAGGGCACTTATACCCCCTTCCTGCCCAGGCCAATTTCCAGCTCTCAGCGCTGTCACACTTTTTGTGACAGATAGAGCTTCATTTTGGTGGTATTTAATCACCTCTGGGTTTTTTATTTTTTCTTAAACAAACCAAAAACCACTGAAAATTTTGAAAAAAAAAATATTTCTTAGTTTTTGTTATAAAATATTAATTAACCATGTCTGTACTGTGCTGACAGATCTCATTATTGACTGTAAATTAGACCTGAAAATAGTCTGTCCTAACAAAGGATAAAAGTACTGGGCTTCTCCACTGTATGTTATTGAAGGGAAATAGAGATGAGCGAATCGAAGTATCCGAAGTGGAATTCGAGTCGAATATCGGAAAAATTTCGATTCGTGCCGAATCCGAAAAACAGCCTAATTCGGACGCGCGAATCGAAATTTTTCCGAAAATGGCGGCTGACATGTGCGGCGACGGAGCGGGGATGTCGGGGAAGGCGCGCAGACAAGGCGCGCTGCCCCATAATGCATTCCTCAACGACATGTGATCGCATCAGCCAATCAGCAGCCAGCCAGCCAGCACTGTGTAATGGTCGAGGTATATATAGCGGCCATTTTGGAAATCTTCATTTGCCTGCAGTCATTGAACAGAGGCAGACCGCTCTGTACTAGGGACAGGGACAGAGTTAGGGCCACAGAAACGAGAATTGGGGACAGAGAGAAGTTACTTAGGGACAGAGAACCATTACTCAGGGACACAGACTTGTTAATGAGGGCCACAGAATCGTTATTTAGGGACAAAGAAACGCTAGTTAGGGCCACAGAATTCATACTCAGGGACAGACAGAATTGTTACTCAGTGCCAGAGAATTGTTACTTAGGGCCACAGAAACGTTATTAGGGCCACAGAATTTTTACTCAGGGACAGACAGAATTGTTACTGAGTGCCAGAGAATTGTTACTCAGGGACAGACAGAATTGTTACTGAGTGCCAGAGAATTCTTACTCAGGGCCACAGAATTCATTCTCAGGGACAGACAGAATTGTTACTCAGGGACAGACAGAATTGTTACTGAGTGCCAGAGAATTGTTACTCAGGGACAGACAGAATTGTTACTGAGTGCCAGAGAATTGTTACTCAGGGACAGACAGAATTGTTACTGAGTGCCAGAGAATTGTTACTCAGGGACAGACAGAATTGTTACTGAGTGCCAGAGAATTGTTACTCAGGGACAGACAGAATTGTTACTGAGTGCCAGAGAATTGTTACTCAGGGACAGACAGAATTGTTACTGAGTGCCAGAGAATTGTTACTCAGGGACAGACAGAATTGTTACTGAGTGCCAGAGAATTGTTACTCAGGGACAGACAGAATTGTTACTGAGTGCCAGAGAATTGTTACTCGCACAGACACAAAATTGTTACTTGCACAGACACAGAATTGTTACTCGCGCAGACACAGAATTGTTACTCAGGGCCACAGAATTCATACTCAGGGACAGACAGAATTGTTACTGAGTGCCAGAGAATTGTTACTCAGGGACAGACAGAATTGTTACTGAGTGCCAGAGAATTGTTACTCAGGGACAGACAGAATTGTTACTGAGTGCCAGAGAATTGTTACTCGCACAGACACAAAATTGTTACTTGCACAGACACAGAATTGTTACTCGCACAGACACAGAATTGTTACTCAGGGCCACAGAATTCATACTCAGGGACAGACAGAATTGTTACTGAGCGCCAGAGAATTGTTACTCAGGGACAGACAGAATTGTTACTGAGTGCCAGAGAATTGTTACTCAGGGACAGACAGAATTGTTACTGAGTGCCAGAGAATTGTTACTCAGGGACAGACAGAATTGTTACTGAGTGCCAGAGAATTGTTACTCAGGGACAGACAGAATTGTTACTGAGTGCCAGAGAATTGTTACTCGCACAGACACAAAATTGTTACTTGCACAGACACAGAATTGTTACTCGCACAGACACAGAATTGTTACTCAGGGCCACAGAATTCATACTCAGGGACAGACAGAATTGTTACTGAGTGCCAGAGAATTGTTACTCAGGGACAGACAGAATTGTTACTGAGTGCCAGAGAATTGTTACTCAGGGACAGACAGAATTGTTACTGAGTGCCAGAGAATTGTTACTCGCACAGACACAAAATTGTTACTTGCACAGACACAGAATTGTTACTCGCACAGACACAGAATTGTTACTCAGGGCCACAGAATTCATACTCAGGGACAGACAGAATTGTTACTGAGTGCCAGAGAATTGTTACTCAGGGACAGACAGAATTGTTACTGAGTGCCAGAGAATTGTTACTCAGGGACAGACAGAATTGTTACTGAGTGCCAGAGAATTGTTACTCGCACAGACACAAAATTGTTACTTGCACAGACACAGAATTGTTACTCGCACAGACACAGAATTGTTACTCAGGGCCACAGAATTCATACTCAGGGACAGACAGAATTGTTACTGAGTGCCAGAGAATTGTTACTCAGGGACAGACAGAATTGTTACTGAGTGCCAGAGAATTGTTACTCAGGGACAGACAGAATTGTTACTGAGTGCCAGAGAATTGTTACTCGCACAGACACAAAATTGTTACTTGCACAGACACAGAATTGTTACTCGCACAGACACAGAATTGTTACTCAGGGCCACAGAATTCATACTCAGGGATAGACAGAATTGTTACTGAGTGCCAGAGAATTGTTACTCAGGGACAGACAGAATTGTTACTGAGTGCCAGAGAATTGTTACTCAGGGACAGACAGAATTGTTACTGAGTGCCAGAGAATTGTTACTCAGGGACAGACAGAATTGTTACTGAGTGCCAGAGAATTGTTACTCAGGGACAGACAGAATTGTTACTGAGTGCCAGAGAATTGTTACTCAGGGACAGACAGAATTGTTACTGAGTGCCAGAGAATTGTTACTCAGGGACAGACAGAATTGTTACTGAGTGCCAGAGAATTGTTACTCGCACAGACACAAAATTGTTACTTGCACAGACACAGAATTGTTACTCGCGCAGACACAGAATTGTTACTCAGGGCCACAGAATTCATACTCAGGGACAGACAGAATTGTTACTGAGTGCCAGAGAATTGTTACTCAGGGACAGACAGAATTGTTACTGAGTGCCAGAGAATTGTTACTCAGGGACAGACAGAATTGTTACTGAGTGCCAGAGAATTGTTACTCGCACAGACACAAAATTGTTACTTGCACAGACACAGAATTGTTACTCGCGCAGACACAGAATTGTTACTCAGGGCCACAGAATTCATACTCAGGGACAGACAGAATTGTTACTGAGTGCCAGAGAATTGTTACTCAGGGACAGACAGAATTGTTACTGAGTGCCAGAGAATTGTTACTCAGGGACAGACAGAATTGTTACTGAGTGCCAGAGAATTGTTACTCAGGGACAGACAGAATTGTTACTGAGTGCCAGAGAATTGTTACTCGCACAGACACAAAATTGTTACTTGCACAGACACAGAATTGTTACTCGCACAGACACAGAATTGTTACTCAGGGCCACAGAATTCATACTCAGGGACAGACAGAATTGTTACTGAGCGCCAGAGAATTGTTACTCAGGGACAGACAGAATTGTTACTGAGTGCCAGAGAATTGTTACTCAGGGACAGACAGAATTGTTACTGAGTGCCAGAGAATTGTTACTCAGGGACAGACAGAATTGTTACTGAGTGCCAGAGAATTGTTACTCAGGGACAGACAGAATTGTTACTGAGTGCCAGAGAATTGTTACTCGCACAGACACAAAATTGTTACTTGCACAGACACAGAATTGTTACTCGCGCAGACACAGAATTGTTACTCAGGGCCACAGAATTCATACTCAGGGACAGACAGAATTGTTACTGAGTGCCAGAGAATTGTTACTCAGGGACAGACAGAATTGTTACTGAGTGCCAGAGAATTGTTACTCAGGGACAGACAGAATTGTTACTGAGTGCCAGAGAATTGTTACTCAGGGACAGACAGAATTGTTACTGAGTGCCAGAGAATTGTTACTCGCACAGACACAAAATTGTTACTTGCACAGAAACAGAATTGTTACTCGCACAGACACAGAATTGTTACTCAGGGCCACAGAATTCATACTCAGGGACAGACAGAATTGTTACTGAGCGCCAGAGAATTGTTACTCAGGGACAGACAGAATTGTTACTGAGTGCCAGAGAATTGTTACTCAGGGACAGACAGAATTGTTACTGAGTGCCAGAGAATTGTTACTCAGGGACAGACAGAATTGTTACTGAGTGCCAGAGAATTGTTACTCAGGGACAGACAGAATTGTTACTGAGTGCCAGAGAATTGTTACTCGCACAGACACAAAATTGTTACTTGCACAGACACAGAATTGTTACTCGCGCAGACACAGAATTGTTACTCAGGGCCACAGAATTCATACTCAGGGACAGACAGAATTGTTACTGAGTGCCAGAGAATTGTTACTCAGGGACAGACAGAATTGTTACTGAGTGCCAGAGAATTGTTACTCAGGGACAGACAGAATTGTTACTGAGTGCCAGATAATTGTTACTTAGGGCCACAGAAACGTTATTAGGGCCACAGAATTGTTACTCAGGGACAGACAGAATTGTTACTGAGTGCCAGAGAATTGTTACTTAGGGCCACAGAAACTTTAGTTAGGGCCACAGAATTGTTACTCAGGGACAGACACAGAATTGTTACTGAGGGCCACAGAACTGTTACTTAGGGCCACAGAATTGTTACTCGCACAGACACAGAATTGTTACTCAGGGACACAGAATTGTTACTCAGGGACACATAATCGTTGAATTAAATAGTATGTCAGACAACATGCAGAGGAGTGGCAGAGGAGGCAATGTTTTAGGAGCGAGCAGACGTGGCAGCAGAGGAAGGGGTCGAGGCAGCACTATTCGCAGCCAGAGGCCAGTGCTCCCGGTGTCATCCAGCGGTCGTGTCTCCACCGACAACCCTGCCGTTATCGATTGGTTGGCTCGGTCGTCTTCCTCTTTCCAGGTCACCTCTGACACCTACAGCCAACGGTCGGTGGGTACGTCAGACACAAACGTTAGTTGGCATGGCCCGGGACCTAGCCCACTGAAATCACGTGTCCTCTACCTGCCCCTGTCCTTTGGTGTTCCCTCACCAAGCGAAGTATCGCATGCTGTGGGCTCAGCCCCACTGTACAGTGAGGAAGAGCTAACAGAGGGCGGTCAGGAACGGGGGGAGACATCCGCCTTTTCAGCAGCTAGGCGAAGAAGTAGTGGCGAGGAGAGTGGCCCGGTAGCCGGTCTGGAGACAGGTCTGTCTCCTGACCCAGACGCAGCCGAGGGGGCTAGTAGTGAGGCGGAGACCCTACTTGATGATGAGGAGGTTGATCGCACTTGGCAGCCTCGTCGTCATCAGGCAATTTCTTCCGCATCATCAGGAGAAGAGGGTGGCAGCTTGGCAGTGAGCGAAACAGTCGGTGGGTTGCCCAGGAGACAGCAGCAGGGTCGCAGCAGTGTCAGTGGAAGCAGTGTCAGTGGAGCCAAACGGCCACGGAGTAGAGCACCAGCTCCACTGCAGCCTACCACCACGGCCAGTAGTGGTGCCGGTGTGCACGGAGGAAGCAGCAGTCAGCCAGTGAGGAGTATCGGGGGCAAAGTTTCCTACTCGGCGGTGTGGCAATATTTCGTCAAGCCGCCCGAGGAAGTAAACGTAGCCGTATGTCGACTATGTGGCCAGAAAGTCAAGCGTGGCCAGGGGGCCCATGTTGGGACTATTTGGGCCATGTTGGGACAATGGGAGACCTCCCATTGCTGCTGTCTCCATCGCCACACTCTGCCATGTGCCACTTTCAGGTCTCCTCACACACTGCTGGTGTGTTCAGTTTTTTGACATAGGGTGCTGGCAGATTACGGGCCTCCCATAGCTGCTGCCAGGCCCCTAATCTGCCATGGGCCCCTATATACCGCCTCCTCATGCTGCTGCCAGGTCCACAGTGTCTCATGCCATGTGCCACTTTCAGGTCTCCTCACACTGCTGGTGTGTTGAATTTTTTGACATAGGGTGCTGGCAGATTATGGGCCTCCTATAGCTGCTGCCAGGCCCCTAATCTGCCATAGGCCCCTATATACCGCCTCCTCATGCTGCTGCCAGGTCCAGAGTCTCTCATGGGTCCCTGTACGGCCTCCCATTGCTGCTGTCTCCATCGCCACACTCTGCCATGTGCCACTTTCAGGTCTCCTCACACACTGCTGGTGTGTTCAGTTTTTTGACATAGGGTGCTGGCAGATTACGGGCCTCCCATAGCTGCTGCCAGGCCCCTAATCTGCCATAGGCCCCTATATACCGCCTCCTCATGCTGCTGCCAGGTCCAGAGTCTCTCATGGGTCCCTGTACGGCCTCCCATTGCTGCTGTCTCCATCGCCACACTCTGCCATGTGCCACTTTCAGGTCTCCTCACACACTACTGGTGTGTTCAGTTTTTTGACATAGGGTGCTGGCAGATTACGGGCCCCTAATCTGCCATAGGCCCCTATATACCGCCTCCTCATGCTGCTGCCAGGTCCAGAGTCTGTCATGGGTCCCTGTACGGCCTCCCATTGCTGCTGTCTCCATCGCCACACTCTGCCATGTGCCACTTTCAGGTCTCCTCACACTGCTGGTGTGTTGAATTTTTTGACATAGGGTGCTGGCAGATTACGGGCCTCCCATAGCTGCTGCCAGGCCCCTAATCTGCCATAGGCCCCTATATACCGCCTCCTCATGCTGCTGCCAGTGCCAGAGTCTCTCATGGGTCCCTGTACGGCCTCCCATTGCTGCTGTCTCCATCGCCACACTCTGCCATGTGCCACTTTCAGGTCTCCTCACACACTGCTGGTGTGTTCAGTTTTTTGACATAGGGTGCTGGCAGATTACGGGCCTCCCATAGCTGCTGCCAGGCCCCTAATCTGCCATAGGCCCCTATATACCGCCTCCTCATGCTGCTGCCAGGTCCAGAGTCTCTCATGGGTCCCTGTACGGCCTCCCATTGCTGCTGTCTCCATCGCCACACTCTGCCATGTGCCACTTTCAGGTCTCCTCACACACTACTGGTGTGTTCAGTTTTTTGACATAGGGTGCTGGCAGATTACGGGCCCCTAATCTGCCATAGGCCCCTATATACCGCCTCCTCATGCTGCTGCCAGGTCCAGAGTCTGTCATGGGTCCCTGTACGGCCTCCCATTGCTGCTGTCTCCATCGCCACACTCTGCCATGTGCCACTTTCAGGTCTCCTCACACTGCTGGTGTGTTCAGTTTTTTGACATAGGGTGCTGGCAGATTACGGGCCTCCCATAGCTGCTGCCAGGCCCCTAATCTGCCATAGGCCCCTATATACCGCCTCCTCATGCTGCTGCCAGTGCCAGAGTCTCTCATGGGTCCCTGTACGGCCTCCCATTGCTGCTGTCTCCATCGCCACACTCTGCCATGTGCCACTTTCAGGTCTCCTCACACACTGCTGGTGTGTTAAATTTTTTGACATAGGGTGCAGGCAGATTACGGGCCTCACATAGCTGCTGCCAGGCCCCTAATCTGCCATGGGCCCCTATATACCGCCTCCTCATGCTGCTGCCAAGTCTAGAGTCTCTCATGGGTCCCTGTAAGGCCTCCCATTGCTGCTGTCTCCATCGCCACACTCTGCTGCCATGTGCCACTTTCAGGTCTCTTCACACTGCTGGTGTGTTAAATTTTTTGACATAGGGTGCAGGCAGATTACGGGCCTCACATAGCTGCTGCCAGGCCCCTAATCTGCCATGGGCCCCTATATACCGCCTCCTCATGCTGCTGCCAAGTCTAGAGTCTCTCATGGGTCCCTGTACGGCCTCCCATTGCTGCTGTCTCCATCGCCACACTCTGCTGCCATGTGCCACTTTCAGGTCTCTTCACACTGCTGGTGTGTTAAATTTTTTGACATAGGGTGCAGGCAGATTACGGGCCTCACATAGCTGCTGCCAGGCCCCTAATCTGCCATGGGCCCCTATATACCGCCTCCTCATGCTGCTGCCAAGTCCAGAGTCTGTCATGGTCCCTGTACGGCCTCCCATTGCTGCTGTCTCCATCGCCACACTCTGCTGCCATGTGCCACTTTCAGGTCTCTTCACACTGCTGGTGTGTTTAATTTTTTGACATAGGGTGCAGGCAGATTACGGGCCTCACATAGCTGCTGCCAGGCCCCTAATCTGCCATGGGCCCCTATATACCACCTCCTCATGCTGCTGCCAAGTCCAGAGTCTGTCATGGTCCCTGTACGGCCTCCCATTGCTGCTGTCTCCATCGCCACACTCTGCTGCCATGTGCCACTTTCAGGTCTCTTCACACTGCTGGTGTGTTAAATTTTTTGACATAGGGTGCAGGCAGATTACGGGCCTCACATAGCTGCTGCCAGGCCCCTAATCTGCCATGGGCCCCTATATACCGCCTCCTCATGCTGCTGCCAAGTCCAGAGTCTGTCATGGTCCCTGTACGGCCTCCCATTGCTGCTGTCTCCATCGCCACAGTCTGCTGCCATGTGCCACTTTCAGGTCTCTTCACACTGCTGGTGTGTTAAATTTTTTGACATAGGGTGCAGGCAGATTACGGGCCTCACATAGCTGCTGCCAGGCCCCTAATCTGCCATGGGCCCCTATATACCGCCTCCTCATGCTGCTGCCAAGTCCAGAGTCTCTCATGGGTCCCTGTACGGCCTCCCATTGCTGCTGTCTCCATCGCCACACTCTGCTGCCATGTGCCACTTTCAGGTCTCTTCACACTGCTGGTGTGTTAAATTTTTTGACATAGGGTGCAGGCAGATTACGGGCCTCACATAGCTGCTGCCAGGCCCCTAATCTGCCATGGGCCCCTATATACCGCCTCCTCATGCTGCTGCCAAGTCCAGAGTCTGTCATGGTCCCTGTACGGCCTCCCATTGCTGCTGTCTCCATCGCCACACTCTGCCATGTGCCACTTTCAGGTCTCTTCACACTGCTGGTGTGTTCAGTTTTTTGACATAGGGTGCTGGCAGATTACGGGCCTCCCATAGCTGCTGCCAGGCCCCTAATCTGCCATGGGCCCCTATATACCGCCTCCTCATGCTGCTGCCAGGTCCAGAGTCTCTCATGGGTCCCTGTACGGCCTCCCATTGCTGCTGTCTCCATCGCCACACTCTGCCATGTGCCACTTTCAGGTCTCCTCACACACTGCTGGTGTGTTCAGTTTTTTGACATAGGGTGCTGGCAGATTACGGGCCTCCCATAGCTGCTGCCAGGCCCCTAATCTGCCATAGGCCCCTATATACCGCCTCCTCATGCTGCTGCCAGGTCCAGAGTCTCTCATGGGTCCCTGTACGGCCTCCCATTGCTGCTGTCTCCATCGCCACACTCTGCCATGTGCCACTTTCAGGTCTCCTCACACACTGCTGGTGTGTTCAGTTTTTTGACATAGGGTGCTGGCAGATTACGGGCCTCCCATAGCTGCTGCCAGGCCCCTAATCTGCCATGGGCCCCTATATACCGCCTCCTCATGCTGCTGCCAGGTCCACAGTGTCTCATGCCATGTGCCACTTTCAGGTCTCCTCACACTGCTGGTGTGTTGAATTTTTTGACATAGGGTGCTGGCAGATTATGGGCCTCCTATAGCTGCTGCCAGGCCCCTAATCTGCCATAGGCCCCTATATACCGCCTCCTCATGCTGCTGCCAGGTCCAGAGTCTCTCATGGGTCCCTGTACGGCCTCCCATTGCTGCTGTCTCCATCGCCACACTCTGCCATGTGCCACTTTCAGGTCTCCTCACACACTGCTGGTGTGTTCAGTTTTTTGACATAGGGTGCTGGCAGATTACGGGCCTCCCATAGCTGCTGCCAGGCCCCTAATCTGCCATAGGCCCCTATATACCGCCTCCTCATGCTGCTGCCAGGTCCAGAGTCTCTCATGGGTCCCTGTACGGCCTCCCATTGCTGCTGTCTCCATCGCCACACTCTGCCATGTGCCACTTTCAGGTCTCCTCACACACTACTGGTGTGTTCAGTTTTTTGACATAGGGTGCTGGCAGATTACGGGCCCCTAATCTGCCATAGGCCCCTATATACCGCCTCCTCATGCTGCTGCCAGGTCCAGAGTCTGTCATGGGTCCCTGTACGGCCTCCCATTGCTGCTGTCTCCATCGCCACACTCTGCCATGTGCCACTTTCAGGTCTCCTCACACTGCTGGTGTGTTGAATTTTTTGACATAGGGTGCTGGCAGATTACGGGCCTCCCATAGCTGCTGCCAGGCCCCTAATCTGCCATAGGCCCCTATATACCGCCTCCTCATGCTGCTGCCAGTGCCAGAGTCTCTCATGGGTCCCTGTACGGCCTCCCATTGCTGCTGTCTCCATCGCCACACTCTGCCATGTGCCACTTTCAGGTCTCCTCACACACTGCTGGTGTGTTCAGTTTTTTGACATAGGGTGCTGGCAGATTACGGGCCTCCCATAGCTGCTGCCAGGCCCCTAATCTGCCATAGGCCCCTATATACCGCCTCCTCATGCTGCTGCCAGGTCCAGAGTCTCTCATGGGTCCCTGTACGGCCTCCCATTGCTGCTGTCTCCATCGCCACACTCTGCCATGTGCCACTTTCAGGTCTCCTCACACACTACTGGTGTGTTCAGTTTTTTGACATAGGGTGCTGGCAGATTACGGGCCCCTAATCTGCCATAGGCCCCTATATACCGCCTCCTCATGCTGCTGCCAGGTCCAGAGTCTGTCATGGGTCCCTGTACGGCCTCCCATTGCTGCTGTCTCCATCGCCACACTCTGCCATGTGCCACTTTCAGGTCTCCTCACACTGCTGGTGTGTTCAGTTTTTTGACATAGGGTGCTGGCAGATTACGGGCCTCCCATAGCTGCTGCCAGGCCCCTAATCTGCCATAGGCCCCTATATACCGCCTCCTCATGCTGCTGCCAGTGCCAGAGTCTCTCATGGGTCCCTGTACGGCCTCCCATTGCTGCTGTCTCCATCGCCACACTCTGCCATGTGCCACTTTCAGGTCTCCTCACACACTGCTGGTGTGTTAAATTTTTTGACATAGGGTGCAGGCAGATTACGGGCCTCACATAGCTGCTGCCAGGCCCCTAATCTGCCATGGGCCCCTATATACCGCCTCCTCATGCTGCTGCCAAGTCTAGAGTCTCTCATGGGTCCCTGTAAGGCCTCCCATTGCTGCTGTCTCCATCGCCACACTCTGCTGCCATGTGCCACTTTCAGGTCTCTTCACACTGCTGGTGTGTTAAATTTTTTGACATAGGGTGCAGGCAGATTACGGGCCTCACATAGCTGCTGCCAGGCCCCTAATCTGCCATGGGCCCCTATATACCGCCTCCTCATGCTGCTGCCAAGTCTAGAGTCTCTCATGGGTCCCTGTACGGCCTCCCATTGCTGCTGTCTCCATCGCCACACTCTGCTGCCATGTGCCACTTTCAGGTCTCTTCACACTGCTGGTGTGTTAAATTTTTTGACATAGGGTGCAGGCAGATTACGGGCCTCACATAGCTGCTGCCAGGCCCCTAATCTGCCATGGGCCCCTATATACCGCCTCCTCATGCTGCTGCCAAGTCCAGAGTCTGTCATGGTCCCTGTACGGCCTCCCATTGCTGCTGTCTCCATCGCCACACTCTGCTGCCATGTGCCACTTTCAGGTCTCTTCACACTGCTGGTGTGTTTAATTTTTTGACATAGGGTGCAGGCAGATTACGGGCCTCACATAGCTGCTGCCAGGCCCCTAATCTGCCATGGGCCCCTATATACCGCCTCCTCATGCTGCTGCCAAGTCCAGAGTCTGTCATGGTCCCTGTACGGCCTCCCATTGCTGCTGTCTCCATCGCCACACTCTGCTGCCATGTGCCACTTTCAGGTCTCTTCACACTGCTGGTGTGTTAAATTTTTTGACATAGGGTGCAGGCAGATTACGGGCCTCACATAGCTGCTGCCAGGCCCCTAATCTGCCATGGGCCCCTATATACCGCCTCCTCATGCTGCTGCCAAGTCCAGAGTCTGTCATGGTCCCTGTACGGCCTCCCATTGCTGCTGTCTCCATCGCCACAGTCTGCTGCCATGTGCCACTTTCAGGTCTCTTCACACTGCTGGTGTGTTAAATTTTTTGACATAGGGTGCAGGCAGATTACGGGCCTCACATAGCTGCTGCCAGGCCCCTAATCTGCCATGGGCCCCTATATACCGCCTCCTCATGCTGCTGCCAAGTCCAGAGTCTCTCATGGGTCCCTGTACGGCCTCCCATTGCTGCTGTCTCCATCGCCACACTCTGCTGCCATGTGCCACTTTCAGGTCTCTTCACACTGCTGGTGTGTTAAATTTTTTGACATAGGGTGCAGGCAGATTACGGGCCTCACATAGCTGCTGCCAGGCCCCTAATCTGCCATGGGCCCCTATATACCGCCTCCTCATGCTGCTGCCAAGTCCAGAGTCTGTCATGGTCCCTGTACGGCCTCCCATTGCTGCTGTCTCCATCGCCACACTCTGCCATGTGCCACTTTCAGGTCTCTTCACACTGCTGGTGTGTTAAATTTTTTGACATAGGGTGCAGGCAGATTACGGGCCTCCCATAGCTGCTGCCAGGCCCCTAATCTGCCATGGGCCCCTATATACCGCCTCCTCATGCTGCTGCCAAGTCCAGAGTCTGTCATGGGTCCCTGTACGGCCTCCCATTGCTGCTGTCTCCATCGCCACACTCTGCCATGTGCCACTTTCAGGTCTCCTCACACACTGCTGGTGTGTAGAATTTTTTGACATAGGGTGCTGGCAGATTACGGGCCTCCCATAGCTGCTGCCAGGCCCCTAATCTGCCATGGGCCCCTATATACCGCCTCCTCATGCTGCTGCCAAGTTCAGAGTCTGTCATGGGTCCCTGTACGGCCTCCCATTGCTGCTGTCTCCATCGCCACACTCTGCCATGTGCCACTTTCAGGTCTCCTCACACTGCTGGTGTGTTGAATTTTTTGACATAGGGTGCTGGCAGATTACGGGCCTCCTATAGCTGCTGCCAGGCCCCTAATCTGCCATGGGCCCCTATATACCGCCTCCTCATGCTGCTGCCAAGTCCAGAGTCTGTCATGGGTCCCTGTACGGCCTCCCATTGCTGCTGTCTCCATCGCCACACTCTGCCATGTGCCACTTTCATTTCTCCTCACACACTGCTGGTGTGTTGAATTTTTTGACATAGGGTGCTGGCAGATTACGGGCCTCCTATAGCTGCTGCCAGGCCCCTAATCTGCCATGGGCCCCTATATACCGCCTCCTCATGCTGCTGCCAAGTCCAGAGTCTGTCATGGGTCCCTGTACGGCCTCCCATTGCTGCTGTCTCCATCGCCACACTCTGCTGCCATGTGCCACTTTCAGGTCTCTTCACACTGCTGGTGTGTTAAATTTTTTGACATAGGGTGCAGGCAGATTACGGGCCTCACATAGCTGCTGGCAGGCCCCTAATCTGCCATGGGCCCCTATATACCGCCTCCTCATGCTGCTGCCAAGTCCAGAGTCTGTCATGGTCCCTGTACGGCCTCCCATTGCTGCTGTCTCCATCGCCACAGTCTGCTGCCATGTGCCACTTTCAGGTCTCTTCACACTGCTGGTGTGTTAAATTTTTTGACATAGGGTGCAGGCAGATTACGGGCCTCACATAGCTGCTGCCAGGCCCCTAATCTGCCATGGGCCCCTATATACCGCCTCCTCATGCTGCTGCCAAGTCCAGAGTCTGTCATGGTCCCTGTACGGCCTCCCATTGCTGCTGTCTCCATCGCCACACTCTGCTGCCATGTGCCACTTTCAGGTCTCTTCACACTGCTGGTGTGTTAAATTTTTTGACATAGGGTGCAGGCAGATTACGGGCCTCACATAGCTGCTGCCAGGCCCCTAATCTGCCATGGGCCCCTATATACCGCCTCCTCATGCTGCTGCCAAGTCCAGAGTCTGTCATGGTCCCTGTACGGCCTCCCATTGCTGCTGTCTCCATCGCCACAGTCTGCTGCCATGTGCCACTTTCAGGTCTCTTCACACTGCTGGTGTGTTAAATTTTTTGACATAGGGTGCAGGCAGATTACGGGCCTCACATAGCTGCTGGCAGGCCCCTAATCTGCCATGGGCCCCTATATACCGCCTCCTCATGCTGCTGCCAAGTCCAGAGTCTGTCATGGTCCCTGTACGGCCTCCCATTGCTGCTGTCTCCATCGCCACACTCTGCTGCCATGTGCCACTTTCAGGTCTCTTCACACTGCTGGTGTGTTAAATTTTTTGACATAGGGTGCAGGCAGATTACGGGCCTCACATAGCTGCTGCCAGGCCCCTAATCTGCCATGGGCCCCTATATACCGCCTCCTCATGCTGCTGCCAAGTCCAGAGTCTGTCATGGTCCCTGTACGGCCTCCCATTGCTGCTGTCTCCATCGCCACAGTCTGCTGCCATGTGCCACTTTCAGGTCTCTTCACACTGCTGGTGTGTTAAATTTTTTGACATAGGGTGCAGGCAGATTACGGGCCTCACATAGCTGCTGGCAGGCCCCTAATCTGCCATGGGCCCCTATATACCGCCTCCTCATGCTGCTGCCAAGTCCAGAGTCTGTCATGGTCCCTGTACGGCCTCCCATTGCTGCTGTCTCCATCGCCACAGTCTGCTGCCATGTGCCACTTTCAGGTCTCTTCACACTGCTGGTGTGTTAAATTTTTTGACATAGGGTGCAGGCAGATTACGGGCCTCACATAGCTGCTGCCAGGCCCCTAATCTGCCATGGGCCCCTATATACCGCCTCCTCATGCTGCTGCCAAGTCCAGAGTCTGTCATGGTCCCTGTACGGCCTCCCATTGCTGCTGTCTCCATCGCCACACTCTGCTGCCATGTGCCACTTTCAGGTCTCTTCACACTGCTGGTGTGTTAAATTTTTTGACATAGGGTGCTGGCAGATTACGGGCCTCCTATCGCTGCTGCCAGGCCCCTAATCTGCCATGGGCCCCTATATACCGCCTCCTCATGCTGCTGCCAAGTTCAGAGTCTGTCATGGGTCCCTGTACGGCCTCCCATTGCTGCTGTCTCCATCGCCACACTCTGCTGCCATGTGCCACTTTCATTTCTCCTCACACACTGCTGGTGTGTTGAATTTTTTGACATAGGGTGCTGGCAGATTACGGGCCTCCTATAGCTGCTGCCAGGCCCCTAATCTGCCATGGGCCCCTATATACCGCCTCCTCATGCTGCTGCCAAGTTCAGAGTCTGTCATGGGTCCCTGTACGGCCTCCCATTGCTGCTGTCTCCATCGCCACACTCTGCTGCCATGTGCCACTTTCAGGTCTCCTCACACTGCTGGTGTGTTGAATTTTTTGACATAGGGTGCTGGCAGATTACGGGCCTCCTATAGCTGCTGCCAGGCCCCTAATCTGCCATAAGCCCCTATATACCGCCTCCTCATGCTGCTGCCAAGTCCAGAGTCTGTCATGGGTCCCTGTACGGCCTCCCATTGCTGCTGTCTCCATCGCCACACTCTGCCATGTGCCACTTTCAGGTCTCCTCACACACTGCTGGTGTGTTGAATTTTTTGACATAGGGTGCTGGCAGATTACGGGCCTCCTATAGCTGCTGCCAGGCCCCTAATCTGCCGTAGGCCCCTATATACCGCCTCCTCATGCTGCTGCCAGGTCCAGAGTCTCTCATGGGTCCCTGTACGGCCTCCCATTGCTGCTGTCTCCATCGCCACACTCTGCCATGTGCCACTTTCAGGTCTCCTCACACTGCTGGTGTGTTCCATTTTTTGTCATAGGGTGCTGGCAGATTATGGGCCTCCCATAACTGCTGCCAGGCCCCTAATCTGCCATGGGCCCCTATACCGACTCCTCATGCTGTGACGTTGCAACAACGTGGAATTCAACCCTACATATGTTAGACCGCCTTTACGAACAGCAAAAGGCCATCACAGATTTCCTGATGTTAAAAGCAGATAAAGGTACTCCCTGTGTAACTTAGATGTCAGCCATTGGCAGCTCATGCGTGACACCTGCGCTTGCTCAGGCCCTTTGAGGAGGCCACGCTATTCGTGAGTCGGCAGGACTATGGGATGAACGACGTCATTCCTCTGTTGCACGTCCTGGAACAAATGCTGTTAACAATGGCTGGTCAGGGTGCGGTAGACGTGGCGCACAGATCTCAACGCCACATGGCCCCTGTGGGGGCAGGACTGGAAGAAGAGGAGGAGGTAGAGGAGGACATTGGTGCTCAGGAATTATTGAGTGAAATGGGTGGTTTTTCCACTCAGCGGACAGGAGTGGAGGAGCAGGAGCATCTGGTAGAGGAGGAGGAAGAGGAGACAGAGGACCTAGACGCACCGTGGCAGTATGCTGTGGAGATGGAGGCAGGGAGTCCCTCGCATTCCTTGGCACAAATGGCCCATAGCATGCTCGGTTGCTTGCGTAGCGACAGCCGAATAATAACCATCAGACAGAGGGATGACTTTTGGCTGTCCACCTTGTTGGACCCTCGCTACCGTTCAAAAATGGTGGCCTTTTTCACACCTGCTGAGAGGGAGGCCAAAATAACGTACTATAAAAAACACCTATGTAGTCAGCTGGTCTCTGCCTGTCTGCGCCAACGTCCATCCTCAGACACTGTGGGCCCTGTGCGCTCGTGTTCCGCTGCCATGGCAGCAGGGGAGGGGTGGGGTGGTAGGAGCAGTGGCAGCTCCACCAGCAGCGGCTGCCTCAGTCTGCAGTCGATGATGAGTAGCTTTCTTCACCAGCGCAGTGAGGAAACTACTAACCAGCCGCAGCAGCAGCAGCAGCATCAGGTGGACCTGGAGCAGGACCTCAAACAACAGGCTTAGGCCTACTTGGACAGCACCCTGCCAACCGAGGTAGACAATCCCCTTGACTACTGGGCAACGAAACTTGACCTTTGGCCCCAACTAGCTGAATTTGCCCTTGAAAGGCTGTCATGCCCGGCCAGTAGCGTGGCATCGGAGCGCGTGTTTAGTGCGGCAGGAGGTATTGCAACTCCGCGGAGGACACGACTGTCCACCCAAAGTGTGGAGAGACTCACGTTTGTGAAAATGAATCAGGCGTGGATTAGTCTGGATTTCAAACCACCAGTTCCTGACACAACTGACTAAATCCGCCATGAATCATGCCCCAAACATGTGCCACTTTCAGGTCTCCTCACACTGCTGGTGTGTTCCATTTTTTGTCATAGGGTGCTGGCAGATTACGGGCCTCCCATAGCTGCTGCCAGGCCCCTAATCTGCCATGGGCCCCTATACCGCCTCCTCATGCTGCTGCCAAGTCCAGAGTCTCTCATGGGTCCCTGTACGGCCTCCCATTGCTGCTGCCTCCATCGCCACACTCTGCCATGTGCCACTTTCAGGTCTCCTCACACTGCTGGTGTGTTCCATTTTTTGTCATAGGGTGCTGGCAGATTACGGGCCTCCCATAGCTGCTGCCAGGCCCCTAATCTGCCATGGGCCCCTATACCGCCTCCTCATGCTGCTGCCAGGTCCAGAGTCTCTCATGGGTCCCTGTACGGCCTCCCATTGCTGCTGTCTCCATCGCCACACTCTGCCATGTGCCACTTTCAGGTCTCCTCACACTGCTGGTGGGTTCCATTTTTTGTCATAGGGTGCTGGCAGATTACGGGCCTCCCATAGCTGCTGCCAGGCCCGTAATCTGCCATGGGCCCCCGTACCGACTCCTCATGCTGCTGCCAGGCCCGTAATCTGTCATGGGCCCCTGTTGTCGCTTGTTGGCATATTCCGCTCGTTCAGATGCTCCTTCTCCTGCTACTCATCTTCACGGATTCCGTCAGCAGTCTTTCTTGGAATCCGTTTCCAAGAGACAACAGTTTGCGAGCACGCACCCGACGGTGCAGAAGCTGAACGTCCTCCTGTCCAAGTTGCTGCTGCCAGGCTCGTAATCTGTCATGCGCCCCTGTACCGCCTCCTCATGCTGCTGCCAGGTCCAGAGTGTGTCATGGGCCCCCGTACCGACTCCTCATGCTGCTGCCAGGCCCGTAATCTGTCATGGGCCCCTGTACCGCCTCCCCATGCTGCTGCCAGGTCCAGAGTGTGTCATGGGTCCCTGTACGGCCTCCCATTGCTGCTGCCAGGCCCGTAATCTGCCATGGGCCCCTGTACCGACTCCTCATGCTGCTGCCAGGCCCGTAATCTGTCATGGGCCCCTGTACCGCCTCCTCATGCTGCTGCCAGGTCCAGAGTGTGTCATGGGTCCCTGTACGGCCTCCCATTGCTGCTGTCTCTATCGCCACACTCTGCCATGTGCCACTTTCAGGTCTCCTCACACTGCTGGTGGTTTCCATTTTTGTCATAGGGTGCTGTATGGCCTCCCATTGCTGCTGCCTCCACCGCCACACTGTGGCTCCACACTCTGGTTTTGGCCCCGTGACTGCCCAAATGAGTGAAGTGTGCGGTGATTCTAAGATCGACGGCACTCATCTGCATGTCATACTGACTGACAGTATTATTTCTCTTCCCCAGCAGACTCCAAGGGCATTTAAATTAAAGGTACAGTGTTCTGCACTAATATTAAGTCTCTCTGAAGCCTAGAAACACCCTTTTTTAAGTTAAATTCACAGCGAATTTATTCGACTCGAATCGAATATTGTCCACGAATTCGCCGAATCAGTCGAATCGAATTTTTCATTTCTTCGCTCATCTCTAAAGGGAAACTTATAGGCAGTTCAAAGTCTTTCTATGGAGACAGACTCAGAACTTGTTGATAAATGCTATGACACCTTCTTCTAAGAAACAAGGAAAATGTAAGAATTTTTTTTTTATTATTATTTTATTTTTAGGCATGCTGTGTGATTGCGAAAGCATCACAAACGTGTAGTGGAGTTTTTTTCAAATTAGACAGCAAAAGTGGAAATACACTTTAAGGGGTAGGTTTTTAAGGTGGTGGAGGTTATGGGGGGAATTTTAGATGTTAGATTAAGTCTCAGGGCCTGAGTGAAGGTAGAGTTCAGTGTCAGGTTCAGGTTTAATGTTTGGGTGAGTTCAGACGTCAGGGATATGAGGGCAAGCACTTTGGGTACTTTCACACCTAATACTGTGAATTTGACATATAACTGCATACATTGCTGTACATTTCAGACAAATGTTTATGTGCGTTTTAGACATGCATTTTGTGCTTATGTTGATGTATTGTGCAAAGTGAGGGAGAAATATTCAAAACAGAGATTTACAGTACTACAGAAGCATTACATATTCACAAAAATGCATTAAACATGTTGTTGTGTATCTGCCATTCATTTCAATGGGACTGTTTAAAGTCCATATTAATAGTAATGAATGGGGTTTCTGCTTGAAATGCATTTTCGTGTAGTAAAAAAAATATGCTTTTTATTCCTTGAAAGCAAACAACTTTACCTCATTCACTAAGCTACTGTAAGTGAACATTCATTTTGCTAAGTAAACAGCCCCCACTCCTCCACTAAATCAAATCCTTTGTGTCTGCCTAGATCTATAATGGTCTATCAAGCTCAATATCATATATCCTTATCCTGTATTTTTTCTATATGCAGTCATTCAAAGGTGCACGGCTTTGCCATCTATTATATCAATCATTACTAGAGTAAGAACATAAAATCAAAAAATATGTCCATCAAGTATGTACAAATGTAATAATTCTCCCTCGCTTTGCACAATACATCAATATAAGCACAAAATGCATGTCTAAAACACACAAATATTTGTTTGCTGGCGGTTGATGAAGCTCTTTGAGAGGACTCAGATGTTGGCCAGAATGAGGGATAGTGGATCCACAGGGATGAGAGCAGTGGCATTCACTCCAGCACCTTCCTTCTTGGGGACTTCAGTGGAGGGGCAGGCCCACAGTCCACATCCCAGCCATAGGGAACAGCAAGTTGGACTTGGTGCTGAAGAGAGCTGGAGGTGGCAGATAGATTGCACTGAAGAGTGGTCTTGGAGCAACCTGCATTGTGTGAAGTAGCCAGTGATAGACTGTAGTCGCCAGCTCAGCGGCTTCTCTATTTAAATCTATACCAGCCAGGCTGAGTGTTCCTGTCCAGTGCCCATACACAAGGTGCTATTCTAACAACCCTGATCTCTAGACACAGAATATCTGCAGTCTCTGATGGTTTCTTGTGCTATATCTGCAGTCTCTGACCATCTCTTGTATCATGTCTGCAGTCTCTGACTGTCTCCTGTAGTATGTCCGCAGTCTCTGACCATCTCCTGTAGTATATCCGCATTCTCTGATCATCTCTTGTACTATATCTGCACTTTTTGACCATCTCTTGTAGTATGTCTGCATTCTCTGACCGTCTCCTGTAGCATTTCTGCATTCTCTGACCATCTCCTGTACTAAATCTGCAGTCTCTGACTGTCTCCTGTAGTATGTCTGCAATCTCTGACTGTCTCCTGTAGTATGTCCGCAATCTCTGACTGTCTCCTGTAGTATGTCCGTAGTCTCTGACCATCTTCTGTAGTATGTCCGTAGTGTCTGACTGTCTGCTGTAGTATGTCTGCAGTCTCCTACCATATCCAGTAGTATTTCCACATTCTCTGACCATCTCCTGTACTATATCTGCAGTCTCTGACCATCTCCTGTAGTATGTCTGCAGTCTCTGACCATCTCTTGTATTATGTCCACAGTCTCTGACCATTTTCTGTAGTAGTTTCTGGGTGAGCCCAGGCCTAAAGGTGTGTAAGGGGCCCAAAAATTTCTGATGGCTGCCCTGACAACATCAAGTAGGGAGTGATATCCGACCATGATGGTGTCACCCCCATCCATGACAGCACATGGATTGGCATGCCAGCACCAACCACATCATTTAAAGGGGTCAGTTTGGGGTGTACATCATGACCATTTGCTGCTGGCCCAAAACTAGCCTGTCCAGCACCTTGCAGGGCACTATGACAGACTAGGTGGGGAGAGCCTGGGGAGGGGGAGTGGAGGGGGTGACACCAACATTAGTAATGCCACTGGACAAACAGACTGTGCACTTTGTAAGTGCAGTTGCACTCATTTTCCCTACAACTTAATGAGAGTAGTGAAGCTCTGCTGATTTCCATCATCAAATCATGTGCAAGCAAAAATGTATTTATTTTTTTTTCTTGCACCTGATTGGGTATTCTTTACAAAGTGAAGCTTCACCACCACAGGCTCTGGAGGAAAGGAGTACAACTGCATTTGCAAAGTTCACAGTGTATTTGCCATTAGTAAATCACCTCCAAATCTCTGTTATCTGTTTACATTTGAGCACTGGTCCACCTTAAAACCAATATCTCTTTTGACAGAACTGCTACATTTGTTTTCTAGCAAGGACAAACAGTAAGAAAGAATTTATGTACTTACATCATTTTAAATATCAAAATATAAGCTTCTGAAGCAGAGATTTTGTCATTCATCAGTTCAGCAAAGCACGATGGTTCTGTGCAGTTTTAAAGAGTCATAATAAGTCTGGACCTTGTGTTGGAAATAGCATGCTGCCTATGAGTCAAGGAATAGAAGCTTCTCTTAGTCTTTTGAGGTGCTTTGATTTGTGACCCATTTTCTTTGAAATGGGGTCATATTCTATCTTAGTGACAATGGGTGAAATCTCTCCAGCAGGGCTAATCAACAATAAAAACTTGACAGAACTTCAGCTGTGCCTACTTTATACAAAATTAAAAAAGAAGAAAGTTTTGGCTTTAGATATATCTTAAAGTAATCGTAAATTTACTTTTTTCTTTTAATAGTAAATACTTACCTGCTCCGTGCAATTGTTTTGCACAGAGCAGTCCAGATCCTCTTCTTCTGGGGTCCCCCACCAGTGCTCCTTGCTCCTCCCCCCTACTGAGTGCCCCATAGAAAGCCTCTTGCTGTGGGGGAACTTGAGGCTTGTGTGGGCTTGCTCCTGAGCCCATAGACACAAACAGCACATTTTGGCCCCCGCTCTCACCTCACAGGCTGTAATTGACAGTTCCCCCAGCCCCCTAAATGCTTACCTGAGCCCGATCTTGATCCTGCACAGTGCACAAGAGCAGTAGCTTTCTCCGTGCTCTCCTCATTGGACATGGAAGTAACAGCAGTAGCTATTGGTTCCTTCTGCTGCTGTCAAATACAGCCTGTGAGGAGAGAGCGGGGGCCAAAATGCGCTGTGTGTGTCTATGGGCTCAGGAGCAAGCCGAAGGAACCAGTAGCTACTGCTGTTGCCTCCATGTCCAATGAGGAGAGCACGGACAAAGCTACTGCTCTTGTGCAGGATCGAGATCGAGCTCAGGTAAGCATTTCGGGGGCTGGGGGAATTCTGTTCAGAGAAGATTTTTTCATCTTAATGCAGAGAATGCAATAAGGTAAAAAAATTCTACATTTACAATCATTTTAAAGTACCACTAAAAGCAAAACATTTTTCCATTTTGGATAAGGTAAGGAATGGTAAAAATTGTAAATTTGTTTTCTTATCTGTGTATGAATGGGTAGATTTTATTTTAGCATTTGTCCTGTAGAGACAACAGGAAGTAGGAGGAAATCACTCTAATTCAAGGGAAATTCTAAGACAGTTGCCACTGAACAAATGTTCAACTCAAACTCAACTGAACAAGCAACTCAAAGTTTTGGTTTCTTTCCCAATTTCAGTCTCAGTGATGGTGGCCTCCAAGACAAAAAGAGAGAAAGTGTATATCCCTAACATGGACACAAACAGCAATAAAAAAGGTGAATATACAACAAAATCCTCCTGCGCTTAGAAAGAAAGTGTACCCTCAAGTAAAGCTGCCAATACTCTTAACTGATACCCAAACAGTGTATAAAAATAATGAAAAATAGTGCAGGGCTTCTCTGAATAGTACAAATAAATAAATAAACAAATATGTGTACATATATGAATAAACACACAATACAGTGCAAAAAACAAAGTGCCACAGGCACCTGAGTGACTATATAAACGTGATATCCACAACAAACAAACCCTAACAAAGACCCCTATGAATAAGGGATACTGAACAAATAAGTGATAGGTGCCAAAATGTGTCCACACTTCAAATCAATATAAACACACTATTTTTAATAGACCATGATATGGTTAACGGGTGCTTAATATGCTCATGCAAAGTGCAAAAGGTGTTTTTCAAATCTGTGACAGTGTCAGAACACTTCTTCTACTGTGGCTACAATGCCTCCTCACCTCCTTCCGGTGACCCCAAGGGGCCAAAAAGCCTTCAGGATCACCCTGGATCCTTTACAATTCTGGCTGGTACCAATCGACCTGTAGTTGGTCTCCTACAAGCCTCCAGATCCCTCAAATAGGATATTTCTGCAGAATAGTAACTCACCAGCACAGTGAGCAACAAAAGAGATCCTCCATAGTGCAGTATTTTAGTAAGCCAAGAACTCATTTATTATAAATAAATGCCACTCACATGTTATGCAGTCCCCCTTCCTCTCCGATATATGGGTGTACTGCATGTGTGTGAGACTTCCTGAGTGTACCAAGATGGCGTCCAACTCTGGAAGTGGTGAGGGGTTAGTACCACGGGAATATCACCGCGCACTGGAAGCTGCGTATCTGCATACCAAGGTGACAGGGGTACTAACCCCTCACCACTTTATCCAAAAATTAAATTTAGGTTTTAGATATACTTTGGCGAGAGTTACTAAAAATGGAGCACTCAGAATCTGGTGCAGCTATGCATGGTATCAGCTTCTAACTTCAGCTTGTTTAATACAGTTTTGGTAATAAGTTAAGGAAACTGATTGGTTTCTAAGCAGAGCTGTACCAGATTTTGCACTCTCCAGTTTTAGTTAATCAACCCCTTTGTCTACGAGCAATT
The DNA here is from genome assembly GCF_062004578.1 of Staurois parvus. Taxonomy (NCBI): domain Eukaryota; kingdom Metazoa; phylum Chordata; class Amphibia; order Anura; family Ranidae; genus Staurois; species Staurois parvus. The sequence continues at coordinate 6,660,602 of NW_028317941.1, forward strand.
CCTTAAATTATCACACGTTTAATCTGCATTTTTGCTAGAAATTACTTTGAACCCCAAACAATTATATATTTTCTAAAATGGTGGCTTTTCACATTTTTTTTTGTGGCACAATTATTGCACAGCCATTTACATATTTTCAGCAAAAAATATACAAACACGAATTTTAGTGCAAACAAATACAATATTATACCAACTATTATACCCAACTTATCAAGTTTTAAAGTTGTACTTGTGAAATTACAAAAAAAAGATGGACATCTCAGTAGGTGATGTTTCAAAAGAGTAAAGGTGGTCATAGATGGATTATCTTTATTTTTATTGTTCAGCCGCATAGTCAGGCTGGATAGAGGAATCCTCCCTGCTGAGACATTGTATTCTAACTCGGGGAGTCTCCGCTGTCAGAATACACTGATCAGTGGCTGCAGCCACTGCTCAAGAAACCTCTTCCAACAAGTCAATTTTCCAACAGGAACATTTGACAGAAGTCGATCATTAAATAAACTTCTGTCAAGTAAGAGCGGACGCACGTGAATTGAAATTCAGTCCGTCTCTGCTGAGCCTGCCAAATTTTGACCCATTTATGGACAGTTTTAACAAATAGTTATTGCCCCAGAATTATTGCTCTCACTCTGAAGTTTGCGGTGATGCCTCACTTGTGTAGTGCAATGTACGTTTATATACATATGTTGCACGCTTTACGATGCATTGCTGTGTGTACAGGAAGTGACAGAGTGCTTTTAATTTTTCTCTATTATTTTTTTCTAGACAGTGTTATACTGTTTTTTTAACTGTATTACTATCATAAGGGGGCTGACAAACACCCCTGTGATAGCTTTGGGCAGGGGACAGGTTATTTTTATGGAGACGTCAGGGGTCTGTTAGACCCCCAAAGTCTCCCCTGCCCACTACTGCAGCTAATTAAAGTGGTTGTAAACCTCAGCCATGAAATATGAAGAAAACATATCCCTCTATAGTGTAAATTCTGTCTGCTGCTTCATTCCTCTGCTATCAGTCATTTTTGACAAGTTTTTTCAGACATCAAGAGAAAAATGGTAACAGGGGAGGGAGCTCCAGCAAATTGACAATCTCAGTCCTATTCCCGTGGACTGTGTGGAGGGGGGTGTGTCTCTTCCCTCCAATCAGCTATCAGAGCTCTCCTCACTGAGCTCTGCAGAGTGTAATTTCAGCTCTCCAACCCCTTTTTTCTGAACTCTCAGACAAGCTTTCTAACTTCAGCACTAGAGAAGAGAAGACTGCAAATAGGCAGGTATAACTTGTGTAGAAGAATTTGTTTCATCTCTGTGAATCACCTGAGGCTCGTCACTTCACTGGGTATACAGTATGTAAGGGTTTACAACCACTTTAAGCACATATTGGACTTGATTATTTGCTGACTTAACAGTAGCTGGGGAATGACAGCTGTGAAAATGAAAGTGATGTAATACATACCGCTTTTGAGTTCATTAGTTGCAGTGGGATCAAGGAATAGAAGTTTCCCAATCACCTTCTGCTCCCAAAAGTAAAGCCTGTCCTGAGCTCTCCGGAGGAACAGGGAACCACTGTGAATGCTGTCAATGGGTAAAAGGGCAGGGGGTGCACTTTCATAGCCACATAAAAGTGATTGGGTGGCTCTAGAGCTTCCCGCATCACTTTTACTTGAAAGCCCTTTGACAGATCTCACATCCAAGCAGCACCAGTGAGCTTGCTTCAATCTCTTGAATACTAGGATGTTTTTAAACATACCTTGGTAGACGAGGGCTTAATATCTGTGTAGATGGGCTTATGTTCATGTACATGGGAATCCAAAATTTTCTTGAAGCAAGTAAAAGGCAGGTCAGGAAGGACATCAACTGTAGGTCCAATGCATCTGTCAATAATCTCAAACTGATGCCATCCACACAAGCCTGAAGCCTGTTGACACAGACTCTTAAAGAAGAACTATACTGTGTCTGAGCACCACAAATCAAAAGCACTATTTAATAAATTTTTTATATTCAAAGCAAACTCGCCAATCCATCTATGTCTCCATGCTTGATTTTGCTGAAAAATCACTTAGAAAAATACCCCCTAGCATTTCTGGCTATGGCCTTCTTGAGAAAGGGCAGACGATTCATGTAGCAAGTACTTCTTGGAATCCATCTGCCCTTAGGCAGGAGGGCGTACTTAGCTGAGAAAACCCGTCCTCCTCTCCTGAAGATTCCTGGGATGTATAACATAATTTGCCTAGGCATGAAAACTAGGAAGTAACTAAAGAAATGTAAAAAAAAACAGTTTAAAACAAGGACTTATTATATATTTTCCTATCTATTTACTAATGCTAGTAGCATAAGGATTAAAATAGTCAAGGAGGATTTAAGTTCTTTAAAGCTCCACTTTAAGGTGCCTAGAGATATAAGATGGTCATCAACCAATCTAGTTTTTATGGTTCAAAAAGAAAATGGTCATATGCCTCTGAACATTCTCTAGTTTCTGTAGACAGAAAAAAAAATGACAACACTTTCATAGCTTTTCTAGTGGAAGAGTGTTTAAAGCTGAACTCCAGACAGATATATGTGTATTCATTAAACAAACATTCAACCTCAGATCATCAGAACTCAAACTTTGGCCAAAAATGGAGCCAATCAAGCTCTGCTAAAATGAGCATTTATTGACTGTGAGCAAGCAGACATGAAAGAGCATACAGTAGATATAACCTCATTGTTCACTAAGCAGTTGGGGTATGGGTTCTTGCTACTATAGGGTCTAGAATCTGGCAGTGCTACCTGGCAGGAGTTTCTGTATTATAATACTGGCTGTGGAGAGTAACAAACCTTTGGCTGGTATAAGATATCAAATTTATGGATTTTACAGGTTTATTTAGATGGTTGCCTGGAGCTCAGTTTTAAAAACATGGAACTGTGTTTTTCCACGTGAAATATCATTTCTGACTATTCTATTCCTATACAGAATATCTTTACTCATTTTTACTATGGTTTGATTAAGGTTAAAATAACCCAGCAAAAGCCATTGTGAAGATACCTTTGCTAATTGATAAAGACAGTTCACCCTTTTTGTTTTTCACGGAGAATGCTGCCATTATTTAATGTCACCCCACAGTAGGCATAACGTATCATTTTCAACAGAGGGAAGGTACTTCCCTCAAGGTAACATCATTTTTCATTTTCCATGTGTTTATTTTTACCTTTTTTCATTTTGACGTTTTTTGTATCTAATTTACAAAATTTTTTGTCTCCTCAACTCTACATCGCAGCTATCTATTTTGAACTTAGATCACATTCACAGTAAAAGGAGATGAAACAGCAAGAAGTTATTTTGCCCATCTGTATAACCTAGACAAACTAAACCTTGTCTACACTATACTACAATATGGTAATGCATGCTGTAAAAAAAGGCTTTATTGAGCACTGTGCTGTGTTACTGCAGACCATTCATTTTGATTGGCCCCAAGCACGGAAAAAATACTCCATTGTAGTGCAGGTGTGTTTGTGTGTGTGTGTTGGCATGCCAATAAAAATAAATAGCAATGTACATACATAACACACTGCAGTGTGCTTTGGTCTCTTAGATTGTAAGCTCCAAGGTGCAGGGCCCTCCTAACCCTCTTGTATTGAACTGTATTGTTGCTGTATTGTCTCCCTTTATATTGTAAAGCGCTGAGCAAACTGTTGGTGCTATATAAATCCTGTATTATAATAATAGTAAAGTGCACATTAATGTTGTGTATGTCATACTCAGACTAGGAAAAGACTCCTCGTTCAAAAATCAGACGAGATCTGAATACAAACAGCTATATATCCAGCAGGGAGGCAGCCTCTTTTCCAAATGCCACAACTGTCAGCTCTTTGGGATGGCAATAAAGAGCAATTCCAGGCAACAATTTACTAATGTTATCCAGCAAACACTGAAACTGTGCTAAAATCAGCAATTGTATTCAGTTTAATTTATAGTGTATCTAAACCTATTTTTAAAAAAATGAATATTACAGCTTACCAAATATTTGGATGTGGTGGCTGCATTAGTTTTCATTTTTCAGGCTTTTTTCTCCTTTATTTTTAATAGGTTAACCTGCCAGTAACACACTTTCTGTAACAGGGTAACAATGTTCACACACTGTATCTATGGGGAAGAAACATTTTCAACCTCGGACAAGAAGTATTTAATACTACAGAACACCTCCAATCTTCTCATCTCCATAACATAGGGGGAGGTGTTTCATAGTCTACAGGTGGGAGCAATAAATGGTAAGAGATAGCAGAGGCAGAGGGCACAGGAGGTTATCAGCTCACTAGAATTATATCAGGGTAAACAGATACTTTTTTTTTGCATTTGTGAAACAAATAAAGATTTCAACGGTATTTGACAGACCAAAAGGGTTCTAATGAGTGAAGTTCTTTATTAGGTTTTACATATACTTCAACCACTTCAACCCTTTAGGATGTAACCGTATGTCCTTGGCTTGAAGTGGTTGTACTGTGATGATACCTACAGCCATCATCCTGGTACCAAAATTTTTAGCCGGCAAAGGGTTTTTCTGAAAAAGTGATCCAAGCAGCTCTACAGTAACATCTATATCTGTAAGGGCTTTTAAAGCATCACCTATGGAGATTTTTAGGTTCTGTAGTTTGTCTTTATTTCATAGGCATGAACAATTTTAAAGCATGACATGTTAGGTATCTATTTACTCAGCGTAAAATCATCTTTTACATTTTGCCAAAATTGGGTATTATATTGTGTTTGTTGTCACTAAAATTCATTAAAGTGTATTTTTTTCAAGCATTTTCTTTTTAAAAATGGCTGTTTATATATTGTGCAACATAAAAAAACATTGCAACAACCACCATTTTAATCTATTTGTATTTGTTTTAAAAAATCCAGTGTATTTGTTTTAAAAAATATGTAATGTTTGGGGGGTTCTAAGTAATTTTGTAGCAAAAAACAAAATGCAGATTTGTAAATATATGTGATAAGTGCCAGAATTGGCCTGGTGGGTACATGGTTAATCTGTTATTCACTACAGTTCTTTCATTACCAATCAGATTAAGGCTCATGACACACTAGCAATTCTGTCCATGTTAGCAGCTTGTCGTCAACAAGATGTCTGGGAGAAGAAAAAAGCCACTTACCTGGTTCTACTTCATTGTCCCTCACTGGCCTGATCAGGAGGGTGTCATCACTGTTCCCTAGCTGGCAAGCAAGAATCTGAAGCATTTCAGCCAGCTAGGTAGTGATGGTGAAGAGCAAGAAAAAGAGAGGAAGCGCCTCTAAGTGCAGTATTGACAATTTATTCAGTAAACAATGGAAAATTTGCGCTTACAAGATAAACTGTTAAAAAGGCTCATCGTGTGGTAATTAGATCCAGGTGGGACATCCAGCCGTCCAGCAGTAGACTATGCCTATAGGATCAGGAAGTAGAGACCAGGATGTGCCTGTGCATCAAAAATGAAGCTTGGAGAGCAGAGTCAGATGTAGCAGGTGAAGGGGGCGGTAATGCATTTCGGAGCATGCTCAATAGGCTCCTTCTTCAGACCTCAGAGGTCTGAAGAAGGAGCCTATTGAGCATGCTCCAATGAATTTTTGATGCACAGGCACATCCTGGTCTCTACTTCCTGATCCTATAGGCATAGTTTGCTGCTGGACGGCTGGATGTCCCACCTGGATCTAATTACCACACGATGAGCCTTTTTACCTGTTTATCTTGTAAGTGCAAATTTTCCATTGTTTACTGAATAAATTGTCAAAACTGCACTTAGAGGCGCCTTCCTCTCTTTTTCTTGTTACTGCATTAGAGCCTTGCTTCCACTCTAAGAAGAGCTGCCTCAGTGTTACTGCTCCCATCCATCCCTGATATCAATCTGGTACCTTTATCTTACAGCTACAGAGGTTGGGCTCCGACAAGCGCGCCCTATACAATACACTTTTTATGAAGAGCAAGGTGCGTGTTCTATTTAGCACCCTTTTTGCAATTTGTCTCTAACAGCAAGAATGCTAATATAACATGGGCCTTAAAGTGTCACTAAACTCACATCATAAAAAAACTATCAATAAATGCTGTAATACATGCTGTTCATACTCACTCAGTCACTATGAGATTCATTTTCTGTATTCTGCAAAAAACCTAGTTGATCCTGCTGTTTTCTGTCTCCACCTTCTGTTCATGTTCCCAATTCAGCTAGGGGTTTTGCAGCTGTAGTAGCAACTCTGCACATGCTCAGTTTTCAGTGAGTTTCTATGCCGAGCATTTCCTCCCTATCACATCTGAGCAGCCCATGTGACTATAGAGTCATACATGTGTGCGTATACAAAGTGGTAAATGACAGCCCGCTCTCTCTCTTCTCCTCCATGCGCACTAACCAGCTAAACACAATGGGGGCAGGATATTACATGTAGATTACCTCCCTCTGATTCTAAGACATAGGCTGGAGGGGTGTGATACACAAATCCACCCACTCCATGTTATTTCCACAAAATAATAAAGATTTGATTTCAAATATATATTCATATGCCAGTTTAAAACAGATTCTTGTTATTATTTACCTATTTTTACTCAGTATTCCAAAGGCTGTTTTTTTTTAAAATTTTGAACATGTGACCAGCAGTAGAACAAGAAGCTCCTCCTGCTTATGTTTCCCTGCAGACAGGCTGAGAAAGAGCTGGGTCATATGAAAGTTGTGTATCGATTAGGAAAAAAGTACTTAAGTAAATAGAAGGGACAATGTAAATTAAACAGTGTATGTTTAGTATCACTTTAGGGCTGAATTCCAGGTATGATTATTTGTGCAGTTACATGGCCCAGCTTGGATGTGTCATACCTATGGAAGTTGGAAATCATTGTAGTAGAAACCACTTGGCATGGAACTGGGAAGCTATGAAAGATCACTATAGTAACTATAGTGATATCTACTAGCTTCCCAGTTCCATGCCAAGTGGCTGCCCTGCTGCATAGTGAACATAGAAGGTCACTTGTGATGTCACCTCCTTGTCTCTCCACCTCATCCAATCAGAGAATGCGTAGTCTACTGCAGTGACTCTCAGCTTCCATTGGAATTGGCAAGGCATAGCACATGCATACTTACATTGGTCCAAGCTGGACTAACATACCTATTCAAAATAGCCATATCTGGAATTCAGCTTTAAACTTCCATGGAAAGTGTTAATCCATTTTTTTACATTAGTTTTGCTTTATGTGAGCAATAGCCTGTAGATCAGTGAATGTACTTGATGTTATGAGCTTCAAATGCAGCCCATGGCATCACCAAAGGGTCACACATAATATCCAGTGAAAGTAATGTCATGGAAAACTGCCAGGGACTGCAAACATGGACCAGGAGACTACAGGTATGCTACAGGAGATGACTACACGCTGTGCACATGGTATAGCAGTTGTTGGAGACAGGGTACATGCTTTAGGAAACAGCCGTAGACTGGAAACACATTACATGAATCTTCAGACATCACTGCAATTACAGCCCTATTACAAGCAATACTTCAAAGTTTATGCTCTTTACAGCCCCCTTACAAAAGTGCCACATGTGATATATCCATCAGCATTATAAAGGATAAGAGGTAACAAAAAAAAGAAAAAAAAAGAGAAAAGGGATAGGCATCAAAGAAAAAGCTGCTGTGAAAGAAATACACTAAACCATTTATCTACTAAAAACCTAAATAATTGTTTTCTGCATTGGCTACAGTAAGCACCAAAAAACGCTTACAGCTATCTTTAAGGGCCCCTAGGGCCAGACAATAAATGTAGAGGGACACATGCAGCCTCCAAGCTGCAGGTTGGGCACCAGGACTGTAGAGGGTATATTTAGGAATTCACAAGCGTTCATTCTCAGATCAGCAGATAACTGATAAAAGACAGTATAGCGGATACATGAAATGTTGAAAGATAGAACTAAAGAGCAAATAAGTTGTATTCCATGTATGCATTTCAAGGATAATGTTCCATTTAAACTGGAGAAGACCTTTAAAGAGCCAGTAGGATCACTGATAAATACTTAGTTGCACACAAGCTACTTGCTACGAACAGAAAATACCACAAATACAAACAGAAAATAACATTTAATAGATCATGAAAATAATGTATGGTGATTCCTACAAAATTTATTTTTATTTAAAGATATGCATTCTCTCTTACAACGATTCTTGGATTATGCTAAAATAGAAACTTGTGTAGAAGAAAATGAGCTAGTGTCTCACCCCTTCCGTAATATGGTAACTGCCGAGGCTGATTGCACTAACCTTGATACTGTGCGCTGAAGCCTTTCTGCTTGTGATTGCCATCTGATGTAAAGTGAATTCGCAACCAGTTTTTACTGCTGATGACTGGTGGTGGTAAATTCAATCCAGTAAACCTGCAAGAGAAAAAGATGATGGAATATGAGTACTGCTATTACACCTTTATACAGAACGGGAGACTTATTCACAAGATACAGAATATTGCAAGGTAGCATATGTAATCTATCTATCTACAATATATATATATATATATATATATATATATATATATATATATATATAGAGCACAGGACGTCTGAGTAGTCATTTTTCTACAGAACCCTGGATGTCCCCTACATAATGATTGAATCGCCATCATTTTGGCTGATTTTTGCAACAGATTGGTCAAGATGGAGAGACGTGGCAGTGACATCAAAATGTCCACCTCAGTCATAGCACACTATGCATTCACTGAGAAAAACAAAGAATTCTCTGAATGGCACCAATAGCAAGTGAGAGTCCCTCTGTGGTTACTTTGCAGTAAGGCACTGGACCTGAAAGACAATGGAGAACACTGTAGCAATAGTGACTACTACAATGATTTTCTGCTTCCACAGAGGTTGGGTATGGTATAGGTTTTTTTTTACATTGGTCCAAGCTGGACTATGCAACAAAATGCAGCAATGCAATACAATCTATGCCCAAGGAAAAGGTTAAGTATAGATGATCATTTAGGGGATTATCATTCCTCCCAGCTTTCTGAAATGATAAAGAAGCACACCTTTTGGCACACAGTGGGGGTTATATACTAAAACTGTATGGTGCAAAATCTGGTGCAGCTCTCCATAGACACCAATCAGCTCACAGGTTTTATTGTCAAAGCTTAATTGAACAAGCTGAAATTAGATTGGTAGGCTACCTTTACAGCTGCACCAGATTCTGAGTGCACCAGATTCTGAGTTTTAGCAAATCTCCCCCAGTATGTAGGCAAACAACATGTCCCTGACATGGCCCCGGTTACAGAGACCACAAAGATCTAACATGCAGAAAATCATTAAAATAATTTTCTAAACCACATGAGTGCTTTTATTACCTCTATTTTTCCTTTATACTGGCTTTTTAAATAACAAATGTGATAACATATAGTAGAGGTTGGATAAAAAGTTTAGAGCAGTATAACATTTTTGGTAGTAAAATAATACATTTTGGACAGAAATGTATGCATCACACCAAAAACAAGGGCAACTGAGGCTGCACATGGGGTCTCAAAAGAGGGACAGTCTTTCCAAATGCTGGACAGTTGGGAGCTATGGATTAGGGGTGCTTACTGTGAAAATCATATTTGCTTTCATCACCAACAATCTAATGCCTAAGTGTACTGTGTTCCATTTCAAGACAGGACTAATATGGGTGTTTTTGCAGCTTTATTAAATGAAAACAGTGAATTTCTTTTACATTGCTGGGCTTCCAAACATTAAACTGCTCGGTGTGGTTTTGAATAGGGAATAATTCTCCTACTTAAAGCAAACAGAGCTCCATTCCAAAACAAACTGCATTTGTACTTTGTAAGAAAGGAAACACAGGTTTGACCAGGTCAGAAAACTCAAAAGGTCACGATTTACTAAAATGTGAGGCGTGAACACAAAAATCCAGTCAAATGAAGGGAAAGAAAAGTCGTTGCTATGACACTTTTTGTGTTGTTCCTCCTGGTAAAATTCTTAGAATCAAAAACAAATCTTTTAACAGAATGCAGAGGGGGCCATTGAAGGACCCCATGACTCCTACCCATTAGATTTAGGAACCCCCTTTTCCTTGGGACACAATTTCCATCTTAATGTGGGCGTAAAGCTAAGAGTTTTTTTTGCCTTAATGCATTCTTTGCATTAAGGTAATAAACCATTTTGTGTCAGTTTTTCCAGCCCCCCAAAATACCTACCTGAGCCTGATCTTGATCCAGTGCCGTGCCAATCTGAAGCAGAGCTGCTCTTGTCTCCCATCTCTCACCGGAGGCTCGGCAACACCTTTGGCTCCTGCCGCTGTCAATCGAACAGCATTGTGTGTGTCAATAGATGTACACAATGCAGCTTAGGCTGAAGCCCAAAGGAATGCCCCCATAGCAAGCGGCTTGCTACAGGGGTACACAGGGAAGAGGAGGAGGAAGGAGCTTTGATGAGTTTACCACAGAAGAGGAGGATCAGGGCTGATCAGGGGTTCAGAAGTTGATTTACTAAATCTGATTTGCAAAATCTGGTGCAGCTCTGCATAGAAACAGATCAGCTTCCAGCTTTTTTGTTAAAATTTAATTGAACAAGCTGAAGTTAGAAGCTGATTGGCTACTATGCACAGCTGCACCATATTTTGCACTCTCCAGGTTTAGTAAATCAACCCCATAGTCTACGAACTAAAGCTTGCTGTGCAGCTTTCATCCCCTTTTTTAACCTAGTGCTGAATAGTGATGGGCTTTATGTTCGAGTCGAACATTAGCTGTTCGGCAGGCTGTTTCGCCCACCACGCCCCACAATGCACTGTGCCCCGACAGTGCATTGTGACTGGCCAAAGTAGTGCACCAGAGCACAAGTCAGGTGCAATGCTTTGGCCAATCACAGTGCATGATGAGGTCACAAGGGGACAGGGTTATCCCACCCCCTTGTGACATATTCACTGTGTTTAGGAAATGTCATCACAGTGCAGCTGTCAGACGGCGGGACCCAGGTTAGGAGTGGAGTGTTTTTTTTTCTTTTTTTGGGTTGGCGGTGGTTGCGGGCATTATGATTGAAGTCGGATCTACTTCGGGGGGACATTTTTTTGGTTTTTGTTTTTATTAAAGGACTTGTCAAAGACTGTCTCCTGTCAGTTTTACACTACACTTTTTTTTTGTGAATGGGTAGCGGTACCATGTACTTCATACTCATTTACATAAGAGGGGGCCGGGATTTGGGGGAGTCTTCCAGATTCCGATAAGCCCCCCACCTGCAGACCCCCACAACCACTGGCCAGGGTTGTGGGAAAGGGGCCCTTGTCCCCATCAACATGTGCCAAAGCATCCCCCCAGTTTGTGCGCATGTTGCTTGGTATGGTTCAGAGGGGGTCCCTTGCTTTTACCCCCCCCCTTTCCTGACCTGCCGGGCTGCATGCCCAGATAAGGGTCTAGTATGGATTTTGGGGGGGACCCCGACACTAATTTAAAAAAAAATGTTGGTGTGGAGGTTCCCCTCAAAATCCATACCAGACCCGAAAGGCTTGGTGTGGATGGGAGGGGGGACCCCATGCCATTTAAAAAAAATGTTTTAATTGTCGGGCAATGTCAACAATTCTTTTTAAATTCAGCTGTCAGTGGAGAGCCTCGCTGACAGCTGAAACATTAAATGTTTCACTACTAAAATACAGCGTGACTTAATAATAATAACTCATGTGGTATTTTAGTAGCTGAGCAGCATACTCAGATGCGGTAAGATACCACTCAGTAAATCATCCCTGTTTGAAGTTCGCAGTTGAACTTTAGGTAGGTTCGAATGTTCGTCCATGTACCGAACAGTGGGGTGTTTTTGCCCATCACTAGTGCTGAACATCTGACAGAGTTACTCCTTCATGATACTTTATATATACAGTGGACACATTGGAGTTATCACATGACACATTAGAGTTCTGTATACACGAGACTTCTTTGAGCATGGCTGAAAGCTGAAATAGCTTTAATATAAAATCTTGTATATTTACTTGACTAAAAAAAGTTGAAATATTTGTATAGGGTATTTATTATGGTTAAGCCAAAAAAAGAATATATGATGATAAGTGTGAGGGTTGCCCTTGATTACCTTTTTTTAAAATTCTAGTTGCATGGTTATGTCTGATTAAGTACTTTAAATAATGGGCCTGGAATAAGCATGCTGTCAGTGTGAGAGTTTCTAATATTTCTAGTTGTTCTCAACAGATAAAACCTCATTGAAGCTTTGAAGCTAAAGCATCAGCATGACAGCAAGGGTGCTCACCTACTCAAAAAGCAAGCTCAGCAATGGCAGCCTCCATAATCTTGATGACAAAGTACCTTTAAGTATTCTTCCAGGAAATAAAGTTATTGAGAACACAGTCAGTCATTAAAAGGTGGTAGACTGCCACTTAGAAAAGTCAATGTAGTAGTTTATTAGATAGTAATATACACTACTGAGCATCCTTTAAGGCTATTATGTCACTAATCATTCAAATTAGTATGCAGTAATAGAGGTTAAACAATGCTCTCTGTAGTCAGAAATTTCATTACCACGCCACTTTGTATTCAGAAAATACTAATCCTCCTCGTTGGTATGTAGAAAGTCTGGATCTATGCTGATAAAGTATGTTTAAAGTGTAATTGTTGTGGAAAGCTGGAAGAATAATCAGTTTTAAACACTGGAAATGGAATGAAGCACTTGTCTGGGTACTCCAAGAGAGAACAGACATGTACTAAATGCATATGTACACAAGTCATTTTCTTTTCATCTGCATAAAAACACAACAAAAATAGATGGAAGGAATCACTTGTGAAGTGTGTACCAGTCATAAAATTATGGTTCTTTTTAAAGTAAAATGATTCCGTAAATAACAGGGACGTATACCTAAGCTGGCAATTTACAATTCTGGTGGATGAATGGATCTCTTCAGGTGAAAACTACTTAAGTGGCATGTTCTTCTGTATCTGCAGAAAATTACTTCTATACATGGTTCTCACCCACCCACCTGGACTCTGCTTATTTCAAAGCAACAGTTAGAGCCGGAGGAACACAAAAGCCTGTGTTTTGAGGAATAATTCAGACACTACACCTGGCATCTGTGAAGAATAGGTACAAATCTTGTAAATAAGGTTGAGATGTTGAGATGTTCTGAACTAGAATCTGTCACAATACTACACATTCAGACACTGCATATGTTAAAGAAAACCTGTGTTGAGAGAAATAATAAGCTTTCCACCTGCTGACCTATACTTCTACAAATTATAGGTTTCTGGCTCTCATGCCAAACCAAAATTTTCACTTACCCAAAACAAGTATGCAAATCAGGAGCTCCTATCTGATACATTTCACCAGGATATAGTGCTTAATCTTTGGCACACCCATGGCTGGTTCAGTGGTTCAGCCACAATTATACCCTGGGAGAAGTAGCATGGGATTTTTTTTTTAACAGTAACAGTTACTAGCATTTTTTTTTCAGAAGGAGGTTGGTCACCTCACCATTAAAAGTAACAAACAACACATACCTGGGAAATATATATATATATATATATATATATATATATATATAGCCTTAATTACAAATGTCTTTCATAAAAGGTTGAAAAATGTGACCCACAACCATCCATGTCAAATGACATGGCACGGCACTAAACAGTCCATGATTTGTAAGGGCAAATCAAGAATATCAGTAATAGTCCTTTACCTGAAATCCATGCTTTCTGTGATAATTGGCTGTTTTTGCAGCAGAACAATTTTTCTGAATTTGGTATATTTCTGATCCTACTTTACAGAGAACACAAAGGGGGAGATTTACTAAAACTGGTGCACTCAGAATCTGGTCCAGCTGGGTATGGTAACCAGACAGCTTCTAACTTCAGTTTGTTCAATTAAGCAACAATAAAACCTGGAAGCTGGTTGGTTTCAATGCAGATCTGCTCCGGATTTAGCAGTTTTAGCAAATCTCCCCTAAAGTAATAGTAAAGCTATCACATGGTGAGGACAGTACTATTACAAATGGTGTGTTTCAGAGTGGCCATTAAGATACTTTTAGGACTAACACTAATCCCAACAAGCTCACAATAAAGTGTTTTTTTTTCTCAGGAGATTCACTGTCATCACAAAGACAGAAAGTGAAGGCAAACACGTAGCTTTAAAACTGTTTCCAGAACCAGAATTGAGAGTAAATCTTGCATTGAGGACACTTGAACTGGAGACAACTGTCTAAGAGGGGATTTCCCCTCACTTTGGAAATACAGCATGTTTTACATTTCCTATTGGAACTTCAGGACAGTAAGTGAAAGGAAATCTCCCCAACAGGACGTGGTCTTGCCATCTACCAATTGACTGACTTCAGTTCAACCACCCTGTTGGTATTTGTTCACTCAATCAGCACTGCAGGCTATAGACTGCAGGGCTGATCTGTGTATTCTGAGGGTGGGGAAGTCTCCCCACTCAAAATATAATGATTTAGTAGGGGGGAGTCCCAGATCCACATCAAGTTTGTGGATGAGGGAAGCAGGGTTGTTTTTTCATTTAACTTGTTGGCTTGAACGAAAAAAAAACGAACCCATATACTGTATATGGCCATCTTTAGTGACTAAGCATGTTAGTTTGTTAACGGTTAACAGTAGTTCTTTTTGATACTAATGGTTAATGTTTATGTGTTAGATGTGTTTACTTTATTACTTAGGTGTGTTGTTATTATATGATGGGTATTAATGGGAGTGTACAATCCCATGCTCCATTGACAGAAATATCTTATAAGAACAAAAGATTGAAACTATCTGATCAATAGACTCTCTTCCCCCTTACACTACCCAGGTATCTGCAGCCATGAGTCATTTGCAGTTTTCATTTAGTAGCCAAACAAATAAAGGCAACTGCAGAGCAGCTAATACAAATGAAGACTAGCACCACTTTGACAAGACAATAGAAAAAGCTCTGGGCTCTTTGATAAGTTCACCATAACTGTCTGAGTGGTCAATTTCTATTGTATTTACATAGTCTGTAAGTTCAACATAAGGTACTTTAAATTCACTATTGAGAAACTCAATTAAAGCTCTGATAACAATTAGTACAAACAGAGCATCTAAGCAATGAATGTGATTATTTTTATATCAATTCCAGTTAAATAGAGCTTCATTAACAGAATCTAGCACCAAAAGAAAAGTCTTTACTATTAATTAGTCACATTAAAGATAGAAGATATTTAAACCTTTTGTGTAGCTATTGAGCTCATACAGTGATATTTTTTTATGTACACCCACTGAACAGAAATCCTCAAAAAAGGAATTGCAGCTGAAATTCATGCGGTTTCCAATCTATTTTCTAAAGACGCAAAGGGGTATTAGTACAGAGGAGACAGAGTGAGTATCTATGGCAGCTGTAAGCAAAAGAGAGCTGCTTAACTTATTTCAAATCTATTCTAAAAAATATAAAATTGGACAATTAGTTAAAGCGGAACTTTACCCATAACAACTTTATAAAAAATAATGTTCTTTAGTAAGGAACATATATTCCACATTAATAATTATGCTACCAAAATTAGTGTGTGCTGTAAATTGCTTCCAGCATAGCTCCTGTTTTTTCTTGCTGGAGGCTGCCATTTTGCTGAAGCCCAGAGCACCTGAGCAGCAGTAAATCATAATGCGGAACTAAACCCATTGATTTAATGGTTTAAAAAAACAGTTACATTGCCAACTATCACAGTTGCTTGTGTCCTCAACCAAACTATCAAACCAGCAAATGGCTGGTGTCATAACTGATCACATGTGCAGCACCATGGCTGTTGCATATCAAACAGAAGCAGCTTTCTTGGCTGTAAAGGGTTTAATTCCACTTTAAGGCTGTCAGCAGATTGGCCTCTACACATTTGGCAGTGCCAAAAAATGTCTAAAAATGGAGAGCAACCAAGCATGTGCAAATCAGGGTGAGACAAAGGATTACTGGATTTTAAACATTCTATGCACCTATTTTTATTATTTTACGTAGCTATATCTGCGAAAGGGACCAGCCTGAAGTGATCTAGCAGGACTTAATTTTCTGATTAAAGTTCTGTAAACATTCCAGTTACTGATGAATGTGGATGAGTCTCCAGTGCATATGATACAATGTCCCAAAGTGTGGATTTTAAGCAATCTGTAGCCTGACCTCCCTGATGCAGTTAGGCAGCAAAGCCTGGTCCAAGATCAACCCTAGACAATGACTACATAATAAAGAACCAAGTTCACACTAATAAGATCTTCCTTCTGTAAGAAAGTTTACAGTCGACACTGCACAAAGAGCCAGGGGGCAGAGAGTCTATTGATCAGATAGTTTCAATATCTTTTGTTCTCATAGAATATTTCTGTCTATGTAACATGGGATTGTCACCCCAGTACCACATATCATGGAGCCCTGGTTGGCTCATTCACTTCCTCTCACAAAGACCAACAAAGAGAAGTAATCTCTCCAAAGTGTGAAGAAGTCCGCTCCTAAAGGACTGTTACTTGGGTTTCCCCATTGGAAGATTTACCTCCTGTTCTCCAAGACTAGGAAAAAAGAGTTTTGGCTATGTCTACACTAAGCTTTCAAATATCAAAAATTGTAATGTGTTCTAAACTATGCCTTATTGAAGCTGAACTCCAGGCAAGCAACTAAATACACAGTTACCCCTGCAGACAGCACTACAGGATCCTTCACTTCAACTGTGAGAGAATCAATGAGAGAGTATTAGCACACTGATAAGTCACGAATCAGCTCAGTTTATGTCTGACAGCTGTTACTTGTCCCACATAAACCCTAATTGGCTCCTAGTGCTCACTAGAGATGAGCTCAAAGTTTGTTCCAAAAACAGGTTTGGCTGAAATTTTCTTATTATTATTATTATTACTATACAGGATTTATATAGCGCCAACAGTTTGCGCAGTGCTTTACAATATAAGGGAGACAGTACAATTGCAATACATTTCAGTACAGAAGGAATATGAGGGCCCTGCTCATGGAGCTTACAATCTAAAGGAAGGGGGAGGTGATACAAAAGGTGATAGCTATGGGGGATGATCTGATGGAGGTGACTCCGTACAGTTCTTAGGTGGAGTAGGCTTCCCTGAATAAGTGAGTTTTTAAAGATCGCCTAAAGGTAGACAAGGTGGGGGCTGACCGGACATACTGTGGTAGGGAGTTCCAGAGGATGGGAGAGGCTCTGGAGAAGTACTGGAGGTGAGCTTGGGAAGAGATGATGATGGAGCTAGAAAATTTCTTTTTCGGGCACTCTTCTGAATGTCCCCCCCTTCCCCATGCCATAGGCCATTTGTTTTATAACCACCAAATCCTGGTATGTTCTGCTCATCTAATGCTCCCTCTCCCAATCTGAATGCTACTGTGCCAAATATTACAGGAAGCTAATATCAAGTTAGATTCCTGCACTTCAATTGATTTCATTTAAAAATACATTAAAAGTATTTTTAATGGAAATATAACTGCACGATTTGGTGTTTTTATACCTGCTGGAGTTTGGATTTGTGTGCATTCAGCACTATGTAACCCCATCCAGCATTGCAAACCAGGAAAAAAGTGTAACATTGGTTTCAGGAACTGAAAAGACCAGATTTAGCTGCTCAAACACAGCAGGAGATTCATACACATCAGTGATTCCTAAAAGTGTATTTTATATTTCACTTTGAAGACAGCAATTTAATACAGGGAAGTAGGCTCATAAAATCAGAAGGAAATCATTGTTTATATGATGCAGTTTCAAGGAAAATCTTTTAGACCTAGAAAAGTGTTGAGGCCATATCAGACGGGCTATTCTGTAGCAGCGTTAAAATTGCTGCTACAAATCGCTAATGGCAGCGATTAAAAGCGATTTGTAGGGATTTAATTGCTAGAGTTGATGGCGATTTGTCACTAGGAAGCAATTTGTCACTGCTACAAGTTTAAGTATTACTATAGCTTTGTGTTAGTGGGATCTGCTACAAATCGGTCTTCTTCAATGATTTGTAGCTAAGCCATGGAAGTGAATGCAGAGTTATTGTCACTGGTTTGTTGGTCACTGACATGAAACGCTGCACAAACTCAATAGTTGAGCCGCTAAGCTACAAATCACTGTAAAATTAGTGAGCTTACAATTCCACAGAAAATAACCATGATTTCTATAGCGAGAAATTGCTTTAAGAAAAATAAGAGGATGGCTGTAAATGAATCCATCTAACGTATCTCTTTTTTTACAACACAGACGCACAGATCAAGAGAATGAGGTTTAAAAGAGCTACTGCACTTTAAAAGTGCTCTGGAAGGTTTTACCCCCTTTATGAACAGGCCATGCTTGCTAGTTGACACGGGGTTATTTAACTGGTAATTGAGGGATCATGCAATGCTGTATGCAAAATACATGTATATTATTGTTTTCACATAAATTGAGCTTTCTTTTGGTAGTATTTGATCACCAATGTGTTTTTTTATTTTATATTATACAAAAATATTTCTGTTATGAAACATATCCAATAAAAAATGTAAAACGAATTCCCTCATAAATTTAGGCCAAAATGTATTCTGCTACATGTCCCAATAAGTGTATATTCAGTGGCTTGCGTGAAAGTTATAACATCTACAAGTGATGGTATATATATATATATATATATATATATATATACTGGAATTTTAATTTATTTTTTTGTACCAGTAATGGCGGCGATCAGCGACTTATAGTAGGGCTGTTATAGTGCAGTGGGCAACCTGACACTAACTGAAGCTGGATGGGAACTGAATAATTGACACTGACATCCCCAGTAACACTAATACAGTGATCAGTGCTACTAATATACTGTACACTGTCACTGTACTAATGACATTGGCTGGAAAGGGGTTAGCATTTAGGGGAAATCAAACAGTTAACTGTGTGCCTACTAATGTTTACTATGTGCTGTGTTCACTAAGCAATGTGCCAATTTTTACTCCCTGCTTTGCAGGGAGAAAAAAATTGGCACATTGCTGCTGTGTGTAGAGAGCGCTGTGTTGTTTGCCAACACAGGGCTCTCTTCTGTCATTCACTTGGTCAATCAACAAGTCCCAGCCATAAATCATTGGCTGGGACCCACTGATCCGCATGGGCTGTAGCAAATTACAGCACAATCAGGGCGGGCCCCCTACCCAGAAGAGCTGGATCAGATACATGTACACGATCCTGTGCTGCAGTGCTATTCTGCTGCAGTAAATCGGGAAATGGTTAAAAAAAGACATGTTTAAAAAGGAACACACACCTAAAAACAGTTTCTTGCTCAGTTTAGATAGAAATAATACCTGAGGGTGGCCAAACACAGTACTTTAATACTGGAAACCTAGCATAGGACATTTAAGCACAAACATGAATTTAAAGCAGAACCAAAGGCAAAATGTTTCTTTCATTTTGGATAGAGTAAGTGAGGGATATAATCCCTGTTAGCTTCTGTTTTTGCCATCTGTGTCCCAATGGAGAGATTTCCCTTCACTTCTGTCTCATTGGAGAGATTTCCCTTCACTTCTGTCTCATTGGAGAGATTTCCCTTCACTTCTGTCCCATTGGAGAGATTTCCCTTCACTTCTGTCTCATTGGAGAGATTTCTATTCACTTCTGTCACATTGGAAAGATTTCCCTTCACTTCTGTC
The DNA here is from genome assembly GCF_062004578.1 of Staurois parvus. Lineage (NCBI taxonomy): Eukaryota > Metazoa > Chordata > Amphibia > Anura > Ranidae > Staurois > Staurois parvus. Next base: position 6,680,149 of record NW_028317941.1, read on the forward strand.
TCATTGGAAAGATGTCTCTTCACTTCTGTCCCATTGGAGAGATTTCCCTTCACTTCTGTCTCATTGGAGAGATTTCCCTTCACTTCTGTCCCATTGGAGAGATTTTCCTTCACTTCTGTCTCATTGGAAAGATTTCCCTTCACTTCTGTCCCATTGGAGAGATTTCCATTCACTTCTGTCTCATTGGAGAGATTTCCCTTCACTTCTGTCCCATTGGAGAGATTTCTATTCACTTTTGTCTCATTGGAAAGATTTCCATTCACTTCTGTCTCATTGGAGAGATTTCCCTTCACTTCTGTCCCAGTGGAGAGATTTCCCTTCACTTCTGTCCCAGTGGAGAGATTTCCCTTAACTTCTGTCCCATCGGAGAGATTTCCCTTCTCTTCTGTGCCATTGGAGAGATTTCCCTTCACTTCTGTCTCATATCCAAAACAGGAAGTGAGAGGAAAATATTACAAAGTGAAGGAACCCTTGGATGTCATCAGGGTCACAAAAACTATGGTCCCCATTGAACAATTCCCCCTCTATTACATTCTGGGGACAACCGAAAATACAGATTTTTCTTTTGCATTCACTTTCAGTGATAATCGTCAACATAACAAATAGGGTAAAAGGGAGCACAGACAGGAAAAAAAAAACTGACAGGTTTTCTAATCCCTCTCCACTATGTCCAAAAGTAAAAATAAAATGCCATTACTTATACTTTAGCTATGAACAATTGTCCAACACTCAGGGCTCATTCACACCAGTGCAATGTGGTACCATGCATGTTACCGGCATCAGTGCACTGACATGCCATCACTGTGAATGGCATATCAATCCACCTTCTCAACACGCTTGCATTAAACTCAGTGCAGAGGACTGTCCTGGTATGAATGGGCCTTCAATCTGTCTCATTCTTAACATCATTAAAACATAACATAACATTGTGTTTAGTTTTGGATAATATAGGAAATGGTTAGAACTCCTGCCAGGTTTTTATTTACTGTCTATGTCCTAACAGAAGACCTCTCCCACGTGACAGGGCCTGTGCTTCCTGAGTGGCCAAGTAATGGAGCTTCCCAGGAAGAACTCCTGCAGGACAGAGGCATAAAGGAATTGTGTGAATTGGTAAGTATACCTTACTGGGGGTGGCCTATCAGGTGACACTGTTATTTCTCCTTGAATGGCAGGTGAAAATCTCTCTTTAACATACATTTTTAAAGTGTTACTAAACCGACAACAATAAAATCAGTCTGTATATGCAGTAAAGCATGCTTGTTATACTCACTGTGAAACCTAAGGGGTTAATCCTTTGAATTGTGTAAAAAGGATATTTGATCCTATATTCTCTGATCCTCCCCTTCTTCTACTGTTCTCAATCCATCTGCTGGTAGCAGAGGCTTGGGGACAAGCTGCACATGCTCAGTTTGGTGTGTATTGCTAGAGAGTTTTTTTTTCTTGGGAGAGTGCTGGTGATCAGCACAGGGCCAATTATAGCTGTCCAGACAGAGTGTTAAGGGTCCTTCAGCCTCATAGGACAATCAGGGAAGAATGGAAACTCCTCCTACAATCTGAACCAGTGCTCTGCTGGACACTTAAAGTGGTTGTAAAGGCTCAAGGTTTTTTACCTTCATACATTCTATGCATGAAGGTAAAAAAACCTTCTGTATGCAACAGTGCCCCCAGCCCCCTCAATACTTACCTGAGCCCCATCGAGATCCAGTGATGTGCACGACAGCCTCGGCTGTCCCAGTTCTCTGATTCCTCATTGGCTGAGACAGCAAGACAACTATTGGCTCCCGCTGCTGTCAATCACAACCAGTTAGCTAATAAGGAGAGAGAGGGGGTGGGGGCCCACTTTTTTAATGACAAACAGGTTTATACTTACCTGCTTTGTGTAATGGTTTTGCACAGAACAGACCGGATCTTTCTCTTCTCAGGTCTCCCACTGACACTCCTGGCTTCTACCCCCCAGCAAGTGGCTTGCTATTGGGGTTCTCATGTGGGCTGACTCTGAAGCTGGATCTGTGTTTCCATAAGGCACAGAGCATGACTTGGCCCTACCCCCACTGCCTCTTCACTGGCTGTGGCTGATAGCGGCAGAAGCCAATGGCTTTCGCTTCTGTGTCTGAGCAAATGAGGAAGAGGGGAGTGGAGAGAGCCTCTGCTTTTGTGCACATTGCTGGATTGAGATCAGGCTCAGGTAAGTATAAGGGGGCCTTGTGGGGAAGGAGCTGCATGCAGAAGATTTTTTTACACTAATGCAGGGAATGCATTTAGGTAAAAAAAAAAACATTCTGCCTTTAAAACCACTTCAACCTAACCTGAACTATTGAACCAATACTTTCCTTGCATAAAAAAAAAATCTATGCAAAACCTCAACAGTCAAGGAGCACCTGCAAGGAAATAGCAGCACCAATTGGATGGATCTCAAAGTCACATATAATGGCAACCCATCTCAGTATTACTGATATATATAACAATATAACAAAATATACCACAGTGTCTCTCTTTCATTCAGATGCAGCAGTCCGCTTCCAGTCTCTCTGCAAGCTGTTCCCTCTTCCTTTCCTCAGGCTGGGAAAGTTACAACACCCCCCCCCCCCCTCTCCACCATGGTGCCACTGGGAACGACGTGTTTTCCCCTTAGAATCTAAAGCCAGTTCAGTCTGTAGAAACTACACCTTCCACAATCCTCCACACCTCTCTCTAGAGTCTCTAGCAGTCCACATCCTCAGTGCCTCTCCTAGTGGATGGAGGGTGGCTTAACACTGGCTGCTCTATGTTATGAAACTGGAGTCTCGCCTGCAGCCCTGTCTATGTAAAAGTAGACATTTGCAAGATTGTTTTGTTTCATTTAATTTTCCTTCGTTATTTGACTAATTTAATTTTGCCCGATTAGTTAAATTTGTTTAATTTATTTTGATATTTCAAATGAATTCAAAAATAATTTTAACAGATTCAAAAACAATCCTAACGGATTCGAAAATAACTCTAATGTTACAATCCATGATCCACAATCCATATGTGTTATTCATGGTATATAGCCTAAATGAAGAGTTGCATGACCATATTGGAAATTTCTATTTCAGCTAAATTTTCACAATGCCTTTGTTTATCACTACTCACATCACCATAGCACAGCTCACAATTTTTTGAAAAGTATTTTAGTCTTTTCTAATCTATTTTATTATTTTATATTCTATTCTAATATATTCTGTTCAAATTCAAATTCATTCTATTCAAAATTTGAATTTCAGAAAGTAAGGCAGTTATATTTTTTCTATTTTATTCTATTCTATTGTTTTTCTATACTATTCTATTCTTTGATTCTCTATTCTAATCATTTATATTCTTTTCTATTCTATTCTTTGATTTTGTATTCTATTCTAAGCTTTTCTATTCTATTCTGTTATAATTGATTCTATTCTGTTCTTAGATTTTCTATTCTAATCTTTTCTATTCAATTCTAATTGATTCTGTTATTTTCTTAGTTACATAGTTAATCTGGCTGAAAAAAGACACAAGTCCATCCAGTTCAACCATTAAAAAAAAGTTATAATCCTATACCAACAGTTGATCCAGATGAAGGCAAAAAAAACCAACAAAACATGATCCAATTTGCTTCTGCAGGGAAAAAAATTCCTTCCTGATCCCCTGAGTGGCAATCGGATATTCCCTGGATCAACTTTACCTATATATGTTAGTATCAAGTTATATTCTGTGTATCTAAGAAAGAATCCAGGCCTTTTTTGAAGCAATTCACTGAGCTGGCCAGAACCAACTCTTGAGGGAGTCTTTTCCACATTTTCACAGCTCTCACTGTGAAGAAACCTTTCCATTTTTGGAGATTAAATTTCTTTTCCTCCAGACGTAAAAAGTGCCCCCTTGTCCTCTGTGATGACCTCAGGGTGAATAGCTCTACACCGAGTTCACTATATGAACCACTGATGTATTTATACATGTTGATCATATCCCCCCTAATCTCCTCTTCTCAAGAGAGAATACATTCAATTCCTCTAATCTTTCCTCATAGTTGAGCTCCTCCATACCCCTTTTCAATTCAAATTTTGGCCAAATTTTGTTTTATTGTTTCAGATTCGTTTCAATTTGCTACTATTGTGATTCGGATACATCCGAATCTCTGAATAACGGATAATGTGTCCAAATTTCAATTCGGAATGAAATGAACTACACATGTCTATGTAAAAGTGTCCTCTGTCCTATTCCTGCTAGGGCTGCATACTGAGCTACATATACACACACACTTTTTGTGCAGGGGATCTCCAATTAAGCCCCACCATGTGTATAAGGTGGGAACGCCCAAACAGCAACCAAAGGTACTTCTTGTATTACCAGTATCTTTTAGAAGCTGTTATTTTCTTGGCTGCATTACTTATTTTCTGACATTGCTAATCATAGAATCACTGACCCGGTACAAGTATCAGAAAGTCTAAAATCACTAGCTGAATAGTTGTTGTGCCTCAGTGATTCACATAGTATTAAAACTGGAGGGTGGGGAAAATTTGCTGCTTGTATGGCCAGCAAAACTCTCAGTAGAGTTGTTCCCTATTTACAGCCATTCACTGTTATTTTTGTAAGATACCACAGCAATTTGTGTGTTTCCAGATTCTATGTTCATACATCGGTGTTTACAAGCAAAACACACATAAGTCTTTATTTGACAAGGGAAAGTGCAGTGGCGCATAGAAAGTAATGTGAAGACATTTTGTACTATCTTAACTACACCAAGCTGCAAACAAAATTGCTTGGTATGAGTAATATTATATACTGTCAGTGCTATGTTATTATTATAATGTTGCTAATTACTACCTTTTCTAATGACCTTATTTTTCAGTATTAACTTTATCGGTCTCCTCAAACATATTACAGAAATAAAGTATAGTCACGATTATGATCCATATTTTACAGTGCAGCACATTTATAGTGTGGAATTATCCTCTAAAAATAACATTTAATTTTCTGGAAAATGTGAACACTAAGGCATGAAAATTATTCTCATCTAAGGCGTATACAGTTGCTGGTTTTAAATAGTATAACCTTGACTGAAAATTGAACTATCAGTAAACCTACATAGATTTAAACTATACCTGCAAAAGCCCAGGTGCTGCCATTACTGGTCTCTTGCTAAAAATGCTAGTTACCTGGCTCTGTGTGGCTTTAGTATTTTTTGAGTCACTGATCTGAAACATGCATGTTGGACATGTATGTCAGAAAAGTGGCAAAATTCCTAATCTCCATAGTTGTTCCAGGTCGGTGACTCAAAGCATTGAAGCAAATGCATTGGAATGACAGTCAAGCAGCTAACATTCTCGAAGGTCAGAGGTGTCAGCCTCCTTATTTTTCTTATGACAAGTGTCCTTAAGATAAAGACTTGCTTTGCAAATAGCTTCTCCTAATTAGATGTACTGGACTGGGATGGAAAAGCCACTTGGATGTGGTTATGTTGTCAGCTGAGTGGTCTATAACACATTTGTAGGCAAACTCCCACCAGCACTAATGAGGATAACATGAACACTTAGAGCCAATCAAACATTAAGCTGGTTGTTACCAGCTTGTGATTGTTGCTTAGGATACGATGCCACAGAAAGCATTTATAAACCACAACTATTTCTATTGTACAATTGCATAATGAGAAAGTATAAAATAATGTATCCTTATATTTTTAATAGACTAATGTGAAGAGCATTAGTGTAGTAATCCATAGCAATGTATAGAATTTCAGAAAATCGGTGTAGTCAAAAATAAGATTCCAATACTGGGAGTTCTTGCAGTTTGTCAAATAAATAATTTAAAGTGTATCTAAAGCCAAAACCTTTGAATAAAGGGGGTTCGTACCTTTTTCAGTTTTGTGTTGCTGTCTGTGTCCCCATTAGGGATATACTATTCTGTCTATTTGTCTTGGTGGTCTAGTCACCACCACCACCACCAGTAATAAAAGTGAGGGATATTGATTTGCCACCAAAAGAGGAATAGAAGGGAAATAGAAGAGGGGCATTTGTTCCAGTGACAACTGTCTATTAGAGGCTTTTGTTGGAGAATGTTCTTCTTACATTACATTGGTTACAGGACAGGAACTAAAGGACAATCTTCCCAATGGGGCACATATGGACAAAACAAAAATCTGACAGGGGTTTTTACCATTCTTTACTTTATCTAAAATGAAAAAAAGGGATTTAGTTAAATTTTATACCTAAAATATATGCACAACTCTTAAAAGGGAATCTGGAGCACCCGAATAAAGTAGAGAAATCTCCATTAAGTGCATTATAAACTATTTTCTTAGAAAACAGTCTAAACATACAGTAGTATAAAATTATTATCTAAAATCAGATCAAGTGATCCTCATGGTCTGTTGCCTATGTCAAATGTTGCAGCTTAGGAAGAGTGAATACTGCAGAAGCTCTAGGTCAGGAGTGTCAAACTGGCAGCTCTACAGCTGTTGCGAAACTACAAGTCCCATCATGCGTCTGCCTTTGGGAGTCATGCTTGTAACTGTCAGTCTTGCAATGCCTTATGGAACTTGTAGTTTGGCAACAACTGGAGGGCTGCCAGTTTTACATTCATGCTCTAGGCAATCAAGTCACATAACACTGGGAGGAGATGTGCTCTGTAAAACACTCTTGGATATAGGGAGTAGTGGTAAGGCACAGATGTCATTGAAGAGTTCAATTTGCATTGGCAGATATTCTTCCATTTTATTGTGGTGCCACTGAAGCCCATAGGCATATGTTACCCATAACAGAATCAAGAATAAGTGTCTGGTATATCAAGAATGCTAGCAGCAAAGCAAACATGTACAGTAAATTAGGTACACTCATTAAGGGTGGGTATTGCTCCAGATGTGAAAAAGTACTACATGCAGTAGTAAGTGGCAAGTGTGTCCTATTACTAACAGGCGGCGCACATGTCACAAGCCAGTCCAGAGACCGTTAATCAAGATGGCAGACAACAGTGTTAGTGAGTGCATGGAACAGCGATTAAATTTCTTTTGAATGAAGACATAAAACCTGCGGATATCTACAGAAGACTTCAAGCATAGCCGCAGTAAGACATTTGAATGGTATAAATGTTTCAAAGATGGCAGTACTCCCCCCAGTGACAATCCTGGCCATGGTGGTTCTCGACCCACAGCAGTCATTCTTGTGAACATTTAGTGCATAGAACACCTGATCCTGGATAATTGATTCATAACCTGTTGTGAAATTGCTCAAGAGACTAATCATTCTGTGGGAACGGTGAACCCAATGATGACGAAGTGAAGCAGGCTGTCCTAGGATGGTTCAGGTGTACTGACAAATCTTTCAATGCTGAAGCTTTCCAGGCATTAGTTAAATGCTGGTATAAGTTTATAAATGTAGCAGGGAAGTATGTAAAAAAATAAATGCAGTTTCCACTCCTTGAAATTTGTTCTTTTATTATATAAACTCAAAAATCCAGGTTTGACTTGAATGCCCCTTGTAGCTTTAGCAGTTAAAAGCAACTTGATTTGACCTCCCAGTATGAACAACACCTGACATATTGTACAAGGAGATATAGACAATTCCATGCTGAATGGGATATCTGGTTAAAACGTCAAGACCCTCCTTATATCCATTAGTAACATATGTAAGACAATTCATTTCACAAGATTGCAATCACCCTATTGCTACTATTCTACCTGAACAGATCTGTTGGTTTCTGTTTCTTTCTAGACATATATGAATTTTTGTCTGATGAACATGATTTGTTGTTTTCTTGCAATGATTTGGATGTTCTACTGAATGCCTGCTCTTTAGCTCAGTTGGATATTAATGACCTTATAATGACATTTACTGGCATTTACTGCATCAGAGCTGAAATTTGATACTCTGATTGTTATAAATTGATAGTTTTTGGTTATGAGACAGTTTATGCTACTTTTTTTTGCATATAAAAGGTACATCCTAGTTTGTAATGCTTTTTCGTAAAACTCAATAAAAAAGTTAAATTTTAAAAATAAAAAGATTTACTCCCCACTTTAACACTATTGACAAATATGTAAAAAAAAACAAACACAAAACTCAAAAGCTTTTCTTAAAACAATTAACCACCCCTAAAATGGCCTCTAGTGAGAGCTGTTATTCAGACTGGATGTTTTAAAACTTTTTTTGTTTACTTTTGTGTGTACGTCATTAGACAGTGGAGAACATAGGTTAAAGGCACAGAACCAATCAAAGTGGTTCTGTGTCTTGTGATGGTTGCAGTGATGGCCAATGACGGTGACCACAAATGTAAGCAGGAGCTCTCCCTTTCCTTTACAATGGAGGATGGAGAATTGATTCAGGATCAATGAACAGGAGAGAGAAGATGTAGTGGAGGAATGCTTCATTCAAAGTAGTGGTGGTGGGTGTTAAAGTGTCCCTGACCATAAATGATTGTGGTATAGTTTGGGGAAGGGGGATGAAAGTGCAGTGAAAAGGAGAGAGAAGCTGTAGTGGAGGAATGCTTCATTCAAAGTAGTGAAGCGCCTCTAAGTGCAATAAGTCTTTTAATTCAAGTCTAAATGTAGAAACACTCACATGTGTGAAGTAATCATAAGCATAAAAACCGTGGTTAACAATAGTTAACGGTGGGGTGGTAACCCGGGTGAAGAGCCGTCATCTCTCTGCGATGTGGGGAGGTCAGCTCTCGGCTGGAACAGCGTGGTGGCTGGAGGGGGAACAGCGGTGAGGCCAGCCTTCATGCACGTCCTCCCTCAGAGCCGGATGGAACGCACGCTGGAACGTAGCGGCGGCGTGGCCGTGATGATGTCAGATCCCAGGGTGCACTGCGACGCGTTTCGGAGCATGCACTGGCCGTGGAAGGCGAAAGTGCACTCCTTTTTCAAGCAGTGCTTGAAAAAGGAGTGCACTTTCACCTTCCACGGCCAGTGCATGCTCCGAAACGCGTCGCAGTGCACCCTGGGATCTGACGGATCTGACGCGATCGACGCGTTTCGGAGCATGCACTGGCCGTGGAAGGCGAAAGTGCACTCCTTTTTCAAGCAGTGCTTGAAAAAGGAGTGCACTTTCGCCTTCCACGGCCAGTGCATGCTCCGAAACGCGTCGCAGTGCACCCTGGGATCTGACGTCATCACGGCCACGCCGCCGCTACGTTCCAGCGTGCGTTCCATCCGGCTCTGAGGGAGGACGTGCATGAAGGCTGGCCTCACCGCTGTTCCCCCTCCAGCCACCACGCTGTTCCAGCCGAGAGCTGACCTCCCCACATCGCAGAGAGATGACGGCTCTTCACCCGGGTTACCACCCCACCGTTAACTATTGTTAACCACGGTTTTTATGCTTATGATTACTTCACACATGTGAGTGTTTCTACATTTAGACTTGAATTAAAAGACTTATTGCACTTAGAGGCGCTTCTCTCCTTTTTCTCATCTACAGAAGTTGCTACAGCTTATTTGGAAGCCTTGCCCTCAGTGCCACACGGAATCCTACGCTCTTCATACAGTAGCCACTAATACCACCATCACCCATACTACCATTTCCCAGGACTTTGCAGTGTTTGCACTGTTACAACCCTTCCTCATTTTTTCTGATTCATTCAAAGTAGTGGTGGTGGTGGGGGTTAAAGTGTCCCTGACCATAAATGATTGTGGTATAGTTTGGGGAAGGGGGATGAAAGTGCAGTGAAAAGGAGAGAGAAGCTGTAGTGGAGGAATGCTTCATTCAAAGTAGTGGTGGTGGGGGTTAAAGTGTCCCTGACCATAAATGATTGTGGTATAGTTTGGGGAAGGGGGATGAAAGTGCAATGAAAAGGAGAGAGAAGCTGTAGTGGAGGAATGCTTCATTCAAAGTAGTAGTGGTGGTGGGGGTTAAAGTGTCCCTGACCATAAATGATTGTGGTATAGTTTGGGAAAGGGGGATGAAAGTGCAATGAAAAGGAGAGAGAAGCTGTAGTGGAGGAATGCTTCATTCAAAGTAGTGGTGGTGGGTGTTAAAGTGTCCCTGACCATAAATGATTGTGGTATAGTTTAGGGAAGGGGGATGAAAGTGCAATGAAAAGGAGAGAGAAGCTGTAGTGGAGGAATGCTTCATTCAAAGTAGTAGTGGTGGGGGTTAAAGTGTCCCTGACCATAAATGATTGTGGTATAGTTTAGGGAAGGGGGATGAAAGTGCAATGAAAAGGAGAGAGAAGCTGTAGTGGAAGAATGCTTCATTCAAAGTAGTGGTGGGGGGGGGGGGATAACCCTTTGAGGACCGTCCTCAAAGGGTTAAAGTGTCCCTGACCATAAATGATTGTGGTATAGTTTGGGGAAGGGGGATGAAAGTGCAATGATAGTGATCATGGGAGATGGAGTGGTGTTACAATACCACTGACCAACAATCATGTGTGATTTGTTTTGGAAGGCTTTAAAGTGCCACTTAAAATCCTTTAATGCTTTCATTGTTTTGGGGTAATAAAGTGTTTTCTGTTTACCAATGATATTTGGCCATTGCACACAATGCTATTTCAGTGCCCTGCGACTTCATATTCCAGGGAACTTTCTTCCACTAATAATGCAAGACTCACACTTAGCTTCAGTTGGCAATTTTTAAAGGCTAAGAACATCTTAATCATCACCATACCATCATGTTTCTTCAAAAAGAAAGTTAAAAATAAATCTGTACTGTAGTTTATTTACCAACAGATTGTATGCTACAAACCATTAGTGTTCTTTTATAAAATAGCAAAGCTAACAATCTGCATTAATGAGGGGACAAAACAACATGTCATGTCGCAAACGTCACAGGCATGTTCTACACTAAACTGCAGACATTAGCTAAACTGTGGTCTTCAAAGACTTATGTTCAAATGGATTAACCTTTTACTGCTGTTCTGTGATTTATGCATTGCTGTATTTCACAGCACATCAGGGTGAGGAAAGTATGTAACAAACGACAATTGACAGCTGTGCCAAGTACACAATATTACATGGATGACACTGAGTCGCTATACTACTTCATATACTAATCAGACTGTGTGCGAGAAGGAAAAGCTGCTAGTGAATAGGAAGTAGTAGGTGGGGAGCTTCTCACTCAATTACAGAAAATACCCTTATCCTGAGCGTCTCTAAAATATCATTAGTGGTGCAGACCTGTAATTACATGTACATACAATGAGCTGCTCTTATCAGCGCTCTCAGGGGAACACACTTAAACGACCTCCATTCGGGAGAATTTATGACAGAAGCCCATGCATATCCAAGAAAGACTGCAACTAATTTAACTTTGGAACTATAGCAAAAGAGATTAGAGAAGTTTAATGCATTGGTGCCAAGAACAAAGGATTTGACAAAGAAGAAAAGCTGAAGCAGATATTGGCTGCAATACAAATGTGTTATAAGTATATGGAAGTTACAGGATTATTTTGAGTATATAGTCTATTAAAGTAGGCATGTCAGATTGGTGTTTTATGGGCCATGCTCCTGCTCCTTCTCTGCTACCCTCATTGGTTTTAAAATGTTTGACATGCCTGAGTATATCACATATAAAGTTAAAACTTCATTCTTAGTTTGGATAAAGTTAGAAATAATTAAAACCCCTGTAGTGTTCTTGCTTGCCATATGTGCTCAGAAAGATTTCTCTTCACTTTCTGACCAAAAGGTACACCAGGAAGCAAAAGAAAATCTCTTGAAAGTGAGGGAAAGTTCCCCTTAAGACCATTGTCACTGGAACACATGTTCTCATTGGAAGATTCCCCCCCCCATTCCATTTTAGGTAACATCTGTAAACTATTGGACTTCCCATTCTATGAGGTTTATTTACTAAAGATGGAGAGCGCAACATCAGGCTCACATCTGCATAGAAACCAATCAGCTTCCAGTTTTTCCAAAGCCTAAAGTGTTACTAAACCCAGGACCCTGCATTCACTATATCTGGTCTCCCACAGTACACAGAAAGCGGAAATTAAATTATTTTAGTAAATATAAACTGCTAAATACCTTTACACATCATCTGAATATAGCTGTCTTGTCACTTCTATCAGTGTCCAGTGGTTAAAGCTTGCAGGAGGAGTTTTTATTCTGCTCTGACTGCCCTATGAAGCTGCATAACCACTGATCCTCTGTCTGGACAGCACTGATTGACCCTGTGCTGATCACATGCACCCTCTCAAAGAAAAAAAAAACTAGCAATACACACTAAACTGAGCATGTGTGGAATGGCTCCTAGAACTCTGTACTATCAGCAGATGGATTGTGGACAGTAGAAGAAGGGAAGAATCAGAGAAAATAGGATCAAACAGACATTTTACACAATGCAGATGATTAAACTCTTAGGTTCCACAGTGAGTATAACATGCATGCCTTACTGCATATACAGACTGATTTACTGTTGTGGGTTTAGTAACACTTTAATTGAACAAACTGATGTTAGAAGCTGATTGGCTTCTATGCAGAAGTGAGCCTGATTTTGCACTCTCCAGCTTTGGTAAATAAATCCATATCTATCTTGGTTATCCACAGGACAATCAGAGAATTTGAATCTCCCCAAAAAGAATAGGAACATGAAAGGGGATTTATCACTTTCACACCGACCTATAAAAAAATTGTTTAAATACACTTTAAAGTGACCCTATCCCCAAAGGGTCACTACTAAACAGAGAGCAGTCTATAAAAAAAGAGTGAATATACTTACTTTCTGGAGGCCCCTTTGTTGAACATCTGTCACTTTATTGTTCCCTAGCCACTGCATATGTATATTTCACACTTCCAGTTGTAGGAAATACAAGCTCCCTCGCAGCATACTGTGGTTCCTACTGCCAGCGTGTGTCACTACTGGATGTACAAACTCTCGAGAAGTACCATAGTTTCGGGGGGGAGTCATGTATTTGACCCACCAGAAAAGTGAAATACTTGCAGCAGCAGGAGAGCAGTGGAGTTTTGCAACACAAGAACCACCAGCAAAGTTCACTCTTTTTTTTACAGGCTGATTTCTAATTAGAAGTGACCCTGCGGTGATGGGTCACTTTAGGAATTGATGTATACTGTTTCTCCTATTCAGGGCAAAGATAACATTCTTTTAATAGCCTACTTCCTCTACTGCTGAGGCTTACCATCATAATCCCCCACCAATTACTTTACCTATGTAGAATTTCTCTTGGTCTAGCCTGGAGGCCATGCAGAACACGTCCTCTGCTACTGAGGCTTACCATCACAATGTTCCTCCACCAACTGATTTACCATTAAAAAATACTGTGTAGGCTTCCATTTGGTCTAGAATAGAAGATGTACAGAACGAAGGACACTTCTCACACACTCACAGCTTTGACCTGCTGATCAGCTGCTTGGATGTCAAGATTTCTGAAATGAGATGACAGGGGAGAAGTCACATACTCTGAGCCAGGGGCGGACTGACCATTTGGAAATTCGGGCACTGCCCGAGTGCCCGGGGTCAGTAGGGGGCCCCATGAGATGCCCCTGGTATGTTTTTCATAGGCTTTTTTGAGTTTGGGCAAGGACACAGGGGCCCCATGATCCCCTATTGCCCGGGGGCTCCATGAGTTGTCAGTCCGCCCTTGCCTGGTACCTTTTTCATAGGCTTTTTTGAGTTTGGGCAGGTACACAAGGGCCCCATGACCCCCTATTGCCCGGGGGGTCCCATAAGTTGTCAGTCCGCCCCTGCTCTGAGCATCGGGTATGTAACTTGGCTATGTTGGATAAGCAAGGTGGTAGGCATACAAATGGAAGGTGAGCAACTGTGGAAAATGGGAGGGCTTTAACTCAAACCTAGTTTTGTCCTAAATGGATAAAGTACAGTCTCTCTTTAGGGCTCATTCCTCCCCTAAACATGAAGTAAACTGGTCAGAAACCCAGGCCATCCAAACTGAGCATATGATGAAAAAATACATGAGTAGGGGTTACCTTTAAAGAAATATAGTCAATGACCCTGAGGATGTGAGAGATATTGAAGAGCAGCTGCTATAAAGCCTTCATTTGCCAAACTTTACAAGCAGCTCTTTTTAATAATTGTTTCAGTGCACGGAACTGGATGTGCTGGAAAGACAGAGGATAATGGCACAAAGCTGTAAATCATGAATCTATTCAATTAGCACTGAAAGGAAAGCTACACAAAGTGCGTAATTTTCTTCACACAAGTGCCCTTTTACTATAGAAGATCTGATTGGAGGTCTTGGGGTGTTAGGGACTGTCTACATCTGCATCTGAGAGGTGCACATCCTTCTCACCCGCAAAGCTCCAGATGTTTTGCCTTTGTTCTGTCACTTGCTTTGGAGTTCTTTATCATTATAATGCTATGAGAAATCCCGAGCCTTCGTTATGGTAAAATATAGATTACACATAAGAACAGATAAAGTAAAGATAAGTGTATTGTAAGATATAAGTCCACTGCTAGTTTATACCATATATATATATATATATATATATATATATATATATATATATCTATATATATATATATTAACAACTCTGAAAAAGTTTTATTTTTATCAATTAACAAAATGGAATGCAAATGAACAGTAATCCAAATCAAATCAATATTTGGTGTGACCACCCTGTGCCTTCAAAACAGCATCAATCCTTCTAGGTTTTTCCACACATCTTGTAGAACTAACCACAGATCTTCTGTGGATGTAGGCTGGCTCAAATTCATGTAATCCCAGACAGACTCGATGTTGAGATCAGGGCTCTGTGGGGACCAAACCATCAATTCCAGGATTCCTGGTTCCTCTTTACACTTAAGATAGTTCTTAATGACATTGGCTGTATGTTTGTGGCCATTGTCCTGCTGCAGAATAAATTTGGAGCTAATAACACATCTTACTGATGATATGGCTTGATGGATATGTATTTGGCTGCATTTGTTAGCATTGAGAACATCATTGATCCTTACCAAATCTCCAACTCTATTTGCAGAATTGCATCCCCAAACTAGAAAGGAACCTCCAGACGTTCATTACTGCACCGCTCTCCAGCCCTTTGGCAAACTGCCTCTTGCTACAGCAAAATGTTCAAAAAAATTAAAATTTTGACTCATCAACCCAGAGCACCTGCTGCCAGTTTTGTGCATCCCAGTTCCTATGTTTTCATGTATAGTTGAGTCGCTTAGCCTTGTTTCAACGTATGGTATGGCTTTATGGCCGCAATTCTTCTGGCCAGACTTCTCCAGACAGTAGATGTGTGTACCTGGGTCCCACTGTTTTCCACCAGTTCTGTGCTGATGGTACTGCTGACATCTTCAGATGTCAAAAGGAAGTAAGCATGATATGTCTTTCATCTGCATTAACCTCCCTGGCGGTATTCCCGAGTGTAGCTCGGGGTAAAGTTTCAGTACCAAAAGCGGTAACCCCGAGCTACACTCGGGAATACCATGCAGCGTTGCTCAGGGATGCCCTGCAGCACTTACCTTGTCCTTCGCTCCCACAATGTGTCTCCTGCAGCGTCCCCGGCCATCTCCTCCGGCCGATGCCGGCATCCGGCTTCCATGTTCCGGTCGCTGCGAGCGTCGGGACGTATGGGACATTCAGGGGCCGGAACCGGTGGGAAATTTTAAAAACTGACATTCATTAATACACTAAAATCATTACTGTTTCAAAGCATTTCATATACATTTTGTCCCTACTGCTTAGTCCTGTGCCCTGCCTGCATTTTTACTGTTCTTTCTGCCTGGAAACTGAGAAAAGTCCATGGTGTCCAAAAAGCGTCCCTTTAGGTCAAAAGAGGTTTTAGACCAGCTAGAGAACAGCGATGCTACATCAGAACCACTTGCAGAATTGAGTGATAATGATTCGTGGGGAAATTCATCATCAGACACTGAAAACGATTCTGCGACTTTGCTCATTGCTGTGCGAACTTGGCGCTCTATTTCAAATTTCAGTGTTTTTGGTTTGATTATATTATTGAATTAAATTTATTATTATTATATTATTATTTATTATATTATAATTTATGATTTCGTGTTTCAAGTTTTATCCTACTCGGGATGTTTACTAGACTCTTGTTCGGACAGATTTCAGTGAGTTATTCCTAAAAATTACAGGCCTACAATAAAAAAACGACATATTTCCATGCAAAAAAAGTACCTCTTTCAGCACAGAAATATGGACATAATCCTACCACTAGGGAGGTTATGTTTCCTTGGTTGACCACTGCATATATGGTCCTCAATGTTGCCCATTTATTTTTGCTTTTTCAAAAGAGCTTCAGCAGCACATCTTGAAACCCCAGTCTGCTTTAAGATCTTTGCCTGGTAGAGACCTTGCTGGTGCAGTATAACTACCTTGTGTCTTGTTGCTGTGCCCAGTCTTTCGATGGCATATGACCTGTGAAAAGAAACTGTCTTCCACAACCTCACATTAGTAGCAGAGTTTGGGTATTCCTCACCCAGTTTTAAGCCTCCAACACAGCTGTTTCTGTTTCAGTTAATGACTGTGTTTCAACCTGCATATGAATCCAATGATCATTAGCACCTGCTTAGTATATATGGTTAATCATGTACTTGAATCTAATCCTACAAAATCCTTGACTTTGTGCAAGTGTGCAACGTTTTCAAGTGTAAGAATTGAAGCTGGTTAAAGACAAAGGGTAGTAACACCAATTATTCATTTGATTTAGATTTTTCTTCTGTTCGCTCGCTTAGCATTTTTTAAATTGTTAAAAATAAACAATATATGTATTTTTTTAAAGCATATATATTCAATCTGGCTGAACTTGAAACAATATAGATTAATTTAAAAAAAAAAAGATTACTCTACAATTTATGGCAACAGTAGTTTAGAAAAATCTGCTGTGCCAGTTGTGGAAAATGGACCAAAAAAAATGAGCAGTGGGCTTCAGGGCACAAACAATCTGCAGTCAACTAGCAACAACACTGTTCCATCTGCTGTAAAGTGAGCTGTGTTTGCTTCACGGTTGGCCTTTACCCCAAGACAAACCTAAATTGACCATTTAGTCTAACTAAATTTGAAGCTGAACATTGTAATTACCAATACCACCAATGCTATGTGTTACTCTCATGTTAGACTATAATGATCTCATCATTGACATTGACTTGGATACCGCCTGTGTAATCCTTCATGGCCACCTGATTTCATATCATTTATATATAGAACAAGCCTAAAAAGAGATGTGTGACATAAAAGCCTCCCAAATTATTTCATGCTGTCAGTGTGCTGGCGTACATTCCCTTCATCTCTCTCTTATCTGGCTCTGTCTAATACAAAATGGAAGTAATTCTGGCACTTCTGTGCAGCACAAATGTGTCATTCATATCTTCAGCCAATTTCCAATAAGTCAGAGATTGCTTGGCAGTAGATACTGACATACCAACTCCATACTATTGGGCAAAGAGAGAAGTCTTTCATAACAATGCTGTGTCTTGATCTTTTGCTCTGAGGGGGCGATTGCAGTACATGCTGAGTCAATTCTTTTAGCAGGCAGAATGACGTTTATGTGAAGCAGGTCACTCGCAGATGTTATACACACACAATGATAACATCTTGCTTTTAGAACTGTAATCTGATGGAGAGATTTAGTATCATGGCAATAATCCTGAGACAAATCATTCTTCATAAATGCAGCTTATTACTACACTGAGACTGGGCCTTTTCTGGGATGCCGCAGCAGCTCTTGAGAATGTGCGGTGACAGCCGTTGGCAGGGCTCAGATCATCTTGTCAATACACTGGACCATCCAAGCAAAAGCAGAGAAGAGCATAAAGACGGAGGGACAGTAAATATAAAGGGTTTTCCTGGGGGCACACCAGCTGAAATGACTCTTCAGCTGCCTAACTGATGACAGTAGCTGGCTGAGCTTCATGGACAAAGAAGGATAGAGATCAGATGTAAGATGAACTACAAAGGGTTGCATGCCAGAGGGCACTGCAGTGAAGTGCTTTGTCTGGTGTTATACTGAATTGTGAAACACTGCAGGATGCACACAGCAAACCTGTAAGATTTGCAACTGAATACACAACACAATGGAGCAAACAGCAATAGGAAAGTGTTTAGTTTTTGCTACTAGCAGCTTGGTTTCTCAAGCTACAAAAGTTTATTTATTCATCCAAGCATGTGTGCTAACACTGCATGCAGCACTTGTGCACTGAACAACAGTACAAGCTGAGCAACTAGCTGCCCACAGACGTTTAAACAATGAAATCAACTGTCTAGGAGCATTTGATAAGTGTGACTCAACATTTAAAATGAACCATTCAGGCATTAAACTAGTCTGTATAAATGCATTCCTGACATTTTACAATTTAAAACAACAGTATAATTTTTCAAAATAGATCTACCATTTATCATTGAACACAGTTCTTGATCTCAAGGTAAGTGGCTATTCCTAGGTTGAGATGCTGCAGACAGAAGGTAGTATTTCTTTGGTGACTTTTCACCTATTAGTATGAGGCTGCAGCAAAGGGCCATGAATTGCAAAGGCACCAGAATTTACATTATTTCAGCCTTTCTCAACCAGGGTTTCATGGAACACTAGGGTTCCTCCAGAGGTTGTTAAGAGTTCCTTCAGCAATGATCAATTTCTGCCTGTCAACCAAGTAACCACTGAGGAGTCTTCCAACGGACAACAAATATATTGCATTCTTCCCACTGACCAACATGCTAATGTATCCTAAGCTGCAGAAAAGCATATCTATTAGCAGGGGTTCCAAGGGACTGGAAAGTGATTTCAAGGGTTCCTCAGTGTTTAAAAGGTTGAAAAAGACTGCATTAATGTGTCACCTCTGATTCAGGCCAGGAAGTAAATGCTCAAACCTGGATGATGCCTGAACAAACATGGCCCCATTCTTCTGAAGTGAACACCAAATGAAGGCATTGCTAGTGAGAGTACTGGGACCTCTTGGAAAGGTAATAATACCTGTAAGTGTAATGCTTACAATTGAATTAGTATATACTGTATGTTCTTAGCATTAAAATATCTGATGCTAGTCCACTTTAAGAGCAATGTTCGTAATCCTATTGGTCACTGTTTTTAGGATCCAACACAAGTACCAATGGGGTTGCTTTACTAAAACTGGAGAGTGAAAAATCTGGTGCAGCTCTGCATAGAAGCCAATCAGTTTCCAGGTGTTTTTTGCCAAGCCTATTGGCTATTATGCACAGCTGTACCAGGTTTTGCACTCTCCAGTTTTAGCAGAGTAATCAAAAAAAGGGCTGAATAGTGTCAGTTTTTTTCCTTGGAAGGGCCATAATAGCAGGCCGAAGAGGAAGTCTTATGACAAAGAAACATGGTAACTGAAAAAGAGTCCTATTTAATACATAATGTTTAAAGCCAGTAGATAAGTATGTTTCAAATCCAATCCACTAATAGTTTAGAGTCAGTTCCCACCTGAAAGTGTAAATACAGCCAAAATGCATGTCTTTTATTATAGATTATGTATGTAAGGTTTACTAATGAATACTGCTACCTGTGTACCCATATGGTAGGATGATGACAGTGACAATCAGTACAAGAAGAGAGAGAAAATTTGCTTAATGGGGATGCACACAGCAATAAAAACACATTTTGGGTTGGACTATGTGCCGGTTTTTCATTACTGTCCATTTGCTGGGGGCAGGATACTCCTCTATTTCTGCCCTTAGATACTGGTCAAAAATCAAAGAGAAATTTCACCAACAAAGACACAGAAGACAATAAAAACATGAAAGAGATTTAGTGCTTCCCTGTCCTTTCAAAACAGAAAAGAAAACAAAAACATTACATAGGAGTTAGACTTTAATGTGCATCTAAATTCAAAACATGATTTTATATTTCTTGCTTCCTCTTGCTGTTTTCTTACAAAATAACATTTGGCCATCTCCCTGACTCACTCATATGTTTTTTTTACACAGCCAAGGGTGTGTTCTTTATGGGCAAAACTAATGACTGACCATACCCTGCATGCATCTCAAGTTTTCATTTTTATCTTTAATTGCAATGTACCTTTAATCTAACCACTTAACCACTTGCCCTCCAGAAGATTTACCCCCCTTCCTGACAGGCCATTTTTTGCGATACGGCACTGTGTTACTTTAACTAACAATTGTGTGGTCATGCAATGCTGTACATAAATTAAATTTGTAATTTTTTTCCACGCAAATAGAACTTTCTTTCAGTGGTATTGGATTACCTCACCTTTTTTATTTTTTGTGCTATAAACAAAAAAAATTACAATTTAAAAAAAAAAAAACAATGTTTTTGACTTTTTGCTATAAAACAAATCCCATAAAAAATAAAATAAATAAGATTTCTTCACACATTTATATAATATATTCTGCTACATGTCTTTGCTAAAAAAAATCCCAATAAGTGTGTAATAATTGGTTTACATGAACGTTATAGCCTCTACAAATGGTGGTATATATACTGGAATTTGTATTTATCTTTTTCACTAGTAATGGTGGCAATCAGCAACTTATAGTAGGACTGTGGGACTGCAGGACTGCCACTGGGCATTCTGACACTGGGTGGGAACTGACTAACTGCCACTGACATCTCCAGTGGCACAAACACAGTGATCAGTGCTAAAAAAAGGGGTTAAAATCTGGAAAGATCAAAGGGTTAACTGTGTGTTAAGGAGTGTTTTTATTGTGTACTATGTGCTATTTTACTAAGGAGATATGCTGCTTTCTATCTCCCTGCTGTACAGAGAGATAGAAAGCAGCATGTCCATGCTAACAGGAGAAAGACCTGTGTTGTTTACACCCAGATCTCTCCTCCCTCAGCTTCGCTGATGATCACTGAGTCCAGGCTGAGAATTGCCGGATGGGACCCAGTGACTGATGTCCTCAGGAGCCAAAAGCACACACCCCCCCTGCCCGGAAATACAAAATCACATATATTTACTTGAGTTTGCATAGTGAAGCAGCCCTTTAGTAGTACATCTGCTGTGGGGCAGCAGCAAGCAGATAAATAACCACTTATTGTGCCTTTTTCAGGCTGCCTTTGTGTAGGATTTGCAGCCAGTGTCCCTGCTCTAGTCTCATCATAGAATGTTATACCGTGCATGACCAAGATAGAGCTCATTCAAGACATTAAATCCACATGTTTGTTTTTTTGTTGTTTTTTTTAAATCAGCCTCAGAGATCTCATGTGATCTGGGGAAGAAAGTTTTTTTTTAAACAACAAATGAGTTTCATACGTTAAAGCGCATGCACAGGATGAAGTGCATGATGTCCTGAGCCTCATCTTGTATGTTCTCAGTAGGAGAATACTGCAAGATCTTGTGCAATCTTGAAGCTTAGCTATGAGATCTCCGTGAAGGCTCTAGTGATGTTGCCTTCCCAGGGGGCATCTATACAGCCAGAGCTATATCTCTAATGCTTTCAGGAGAACAAGGAGGTGGACACAAGAAAGGCAAATTAAGTAAACAAAGGTGATTTCTCATCACCATGTAGATATGCATGCTGAAATTAACTTTAACCACTTCCAGACTGGACCCTTTTACCCCCTTCCTGACCAGGGCAATTTTCAGCTTTCAGCGCTATCACACTTTGAACGACAATTGCGCGGTCATGCAACACTGTACCCAAATTAATTTTTTACCATTTTTTTGAGACAGATAAAGCTTTATTTTGGTGGTATTTTATTCACCGCTGGTATTTTTATTTTTTTTGCTATGTAAATATAAATGTCCAAAAATTTTGAAAAAAAGTGTTTTTTTTATAAAATTTTGCAAATAAATAATATTTCATCATAAATCTTTGCCAAAATGTATTCCGTTATCTTTTTAGTAAAAAAAAATCCAAATTAGTTTATAACCAAAAATTATAATTTTTAAACATTTTTTTTATATTTTTATTTTATTTTTTTATATTCTTATTTTTTATTTTTATTTTTTTTTTTACATACTGTCACCCTAGCAGTACAGTGTCACCATGGTGACACTGTACTACTTGTAGGGGGTGAGGAAGATTTTTTTTTTACACTGATTGCTTTTACACCCATATAGGATGTAAAAGCAATCATTTCTCTTTCTCTCTGTGTGCATTCTTGCACTCATTGAGAAGTACTGAGTGAGCTGTGATTGGTCACAGCTTGTCACATGGTACAAGGCTGTTGTGAATAGCCTTGTACCATGTGACCTCTGTGATCATTCACAGATTCCACACGTAGTAAGCAATGATGTCACAAGTGACATCTTGCTTACTACTTTGCATGTGATCACTGATTGGCCAATCAGTGATCACATGATCAGGACCTCGTACAGAGGTCCCGTTCGATGATCGGTGTTTCAGTGTGTTCGGAAGACACAGCGGGCACCAGATTGCGGTGCTGCGCGCTCCCAGGGAGCGCGCACAAGCAGGGTGCGGTGTGGCCATTTATAAACGGCCACCCGACCCTGCACTGCCACCGTCCGGCTGTTTATATGCAACAGCCGGTCGGGAAGTGGTTAATAAGAGGGGTAAAGGTCTGCTTTAACACATAACCTAACCATAATCTTCAAATTAACCCCTGACATCAACCCCTAACCCTAAAACGTAACATTAATTCAACAAAATCTTACCTTAAACAGTGCTATTAAACCCTTCATTCTAAACCACAACCTAACCTCAGTCTTGAACATTAACTTGAAACTAACCCCAGAAAATCTGTACTTACTGCATAAAGCTATAAGTATCATCTCTGTCTCCTGTCGAGATCTGCCCCCAAAGCCCCTGGTTCTGAGCCAAGATTTATCTTCATTGACATCATGGCCCTGTGAGCTACTGATTAACAATCATTTGAGTTTTATTTTTAATACAATGATTAAATAATGTATTACAAAAATCTGCTTTGCATGTAACATCAAATCAAGACATCACCTTGTTCTCAGTTCACAAACTTCCACTCTTCCAATGGATGGTGTGAAAATGTGCATTATGATTAAATGTATCACACTACAATGTGAAATGGGCAAGCTGGTTTGTAAATGGTTGAGGAGCTTCTGTTGTCCTCTCAGATTGAAATCATACTCTCCCATTTTTGTATGTGTTTCCTCCAGGTGCTCTGATATTTGCCTACAACCCATTGCCATACTGGAAGGTCAACCAATGTATAAACTCCTAAATAAAGGCACTGATATTATCCAATACAGGGAAAAACTGTCTACTCCTCTTATGGTTTTTACTCCATCAGGAGCTTAGTCATACAATGAGGATTGCAGGATAGAAAAACATTTTTATTGCATCCAAATTACAAACATGTGAGATTTGCACCAGGGGAATCAGGCTTGGGCTAAGTATTCTCATACAAAAAGAACACCTATTAAGGCCTGGTTCATACTAGTGCAATTTCTGATGCCCCTTGGGTCGCGCAGAATTGCATGGCCATGGAAATCGCATTGTTTTTAATGGTACCCATTCACATCAATGCAGAACAGCTTGACATAATTTTGGAAAATTATCCTGGTGTGATTCCAGCGTAATTTTGGCCCCATAGAACATGCAAACCACATCCAGATGGCATCCAAGCAGCACTACGTAATCCCTCTAAAAGTCGGATTGCAAAAGTGTGAACCTAGCCTAAACCCTCTTCACAAAACAAAACTTTTAGAAATTGTACAAAACAATGTTACTTAATACATTGTACAATGTGTGAATATCACACTGCACAACCCGCCATTCCATCTTATTATTAACCCCTTCACGCCTAAGGGTAAAACAAATCTAAATGCCTAAGCAAAATTTTGCAAAGTTGACATGTGTTAGTAAAACCGTACATATCATCACAACTACTTTGTACATCCAGGTAAAATATACCTTGTTATTTTCAGGACAAATTGGGCTTTCATTTGGTGGTAAATGGTAATGGATATCTCCTGATTTTTTTTTTTTATTATCAAAGAAAAACTGGCCTATAATAATAAAAAAAAATGTTTTATTTAGCTGTGTGTTTCTTGTTACTACCATAACCTACCACCAAAAAACAACCAAAAATAAATTCTCCAGCTCTTGATGATCGCAGCGATATCATATATGTGTATGTTATTTGTTGTTTGTACCCATAGTACAGCCCAGAAACAATAATGCACATTTTGTTTTTGTCTTTTTTTACCTAAAACACACTGACACTGACATTGACACTAACTGACACCATCTTTTTTTAAATCCTGGCCTTTTGACCTTGACCTTTGACCATGACCCCAACACTAACACTGGCACTGAACTAGATCAAACCTTGATCTAGGTATTTCTTCTTTTTTTTTTAATATTTATTTAGCTTTTTTTTTCCTCTCTATGCCAGGAGTTAGAGAGATACAATGTAAAAAAGAGAAAAAAAACAAGGGGGCCGGGCTGTACAGTGACTGATCAGTGTGATAGCCAATCAGAGGCTATTACAGTGATCATATGACCCAGAATTGGGAGTCCCGGGTCCCGATCAATAGAATGGGACCTGCTGCTCTCAGTGACACCATGGTCTTTGTGCTGGGAGCGCAGGTACGCAAATATGCGGCCCCACGAAAAAAAGCCCAGTTCTGTGAGGCCGCATATTTATGCTAAGAGTCAAGGGGTTAATAAACTTACATTCTCTCAATTATAAATTAAGTAATTAATAGTCATGGCATATTCATGTAAATAATAATAAATGTCTACAATTGTGTGGTTCCCATGGTCTAAAAACATCATCTAACATCAATATTATTCATGATTAAATATAGAGTATATTCATATTCCTCGTCTCTAAATAACCCACCCCCAACCCTCCCTACTAAAATGGGATAGACTTTTGGAATGATTTGCATACTAGGCATAGGGTTTACATGTGGGTGCTTGTATAAGGATATCACATTGTAGGGTACTTCAGAATAGGGATTGTTCTATGCACTGTGTGTAATTTGCCATTATTATATATTTATAACTGAGAAATAAATAGTACATTTTACTGTAAGTTTAAAATGTGTGTGAATAAAATGCAATTATTTTCAGAAATAATTGCTATAGTAAGTGATTTTTCTCATATAATGTTAATGATGACTATTATCTTCAAAACAAGAAACACATCTATTTCAGTAAGGCAGTGCAAGTAACAAAGACAACATCTATAGCATGCAATCAGACTCAGCCTTCCAATGGTTTAAGTTTGGTAAATTGTAATTAGTTGCTAAGTGTCCATGCACTTTGCATTCATCTAAATAGTATAAGCTGGCAAAAGCAGCTCAAGTACGTTTTGTACGAGGCAAGCCACTATGAGCCGATGAGTGAGGGTTCAGCACCATGGACAGCGGTAGTTTATTTCTAAATCCAATTTAAAGGAAAACCCTCAGGATAGACAAGTGAGAGCTATAACTGACATGTTTTTGGAGCTGTAAATGCTGGACCTGCTGTCCTCAAACCCGATGTGCTTGTTCCAAGCCAGTTACTCAATAAGTAGTGAAGCAAATATAAAAGACAACAGCCCACAGCTTAAACTTTTGAAAACAAGTCAGTAATGGAAGCTCCCATATTTCTATCTTCTTTTAAAAAATATGTTCTGCCATTGTCATCATAATCCAATGCTCTAATGCATAGAGTGAGCATGCATTCAGTGAAGTTAAAACTTCTTTTACATCAGTGACTAAGAATTAGGGTGACAACCTGACTGTGAGAATTGTGAGAAAGAGATGACAGCAGCCTCTCTGTTTCTCTCAGTACATAGTTCCTTCAGCCAAAATTCAGCTACTATAATGTAATAGGATTTTTCTCTACTTTGATATATTTAAGCTGGACTAGCATTCAGAATGATTTTTTGACATAAATGTTTTAAATGTTTTAGTTACTGGACTGTTTTCTGCTCTCACACAGCTCAGTAGCTCTTAATTTACCTGTATTATCCTTTTTTTTTTATTATACTATACTGCAGATCTATGCATTTGAAAATCAAAATCATAAAAGATACTGTAGATAACAAAACAGCACTTTAAATTAGGATGCTTCATTACCATGCATCATTTACTATTAAAGATGAACTGTAGGCACACAGCTAAATATGCCTAAAAATACATGTATGATGCAGTTTTACTTGCCAAAGTATTTGTATTTCTGTTTATTGAATTTTTAGATTTACACAGCTCTACCACGGCACACAGCTCTATACAGCAGTAGAGGAAATTGGATCTTTCTCTATTGAAGTTTCACTTTCATTTACAGGTCCCCTTCCCACCCAGACAGTGCAATAAGAAGCACCACACTGATTAGATCATTTCTCTGATACACTACTCTCTTGCTCCATGTGCTGCTTCTGCCTTTCCCCCTCTCTGGGCTCTGCTGCCCAGTAGACTGCAAGAGGTTAATAACAAGTCAAACTTGGTTACTGGCACTGCTTGCTATAAAAAAAAAAAAGATGTGTATTAATGACTAGAAGGCTGCACTAATGTGTGCCATTTATATTTGTCTGGAGTCCAGATTTAAAGCTGGACTTGTTAATGGCTGAGTTTGTATTTCTGTCCATGACGTTTTGAGGTTTAAAAAGCCATACTAGACTTTGCAGCTAGGCTAGTGACCTGACATTTCTTTTTCAGTCTCCCAAAAAATTAAAAGTCAGCAGCTTCAAATACTGGAGCTGCTGTGTTTTAATATAAGGACACTTACCTCTCCAGGGATCCAGCAATGTCCCTACCTGAGCCGATTCTTCAATCGACTTTGAGTGCAGGCACCAGCATCTTAAGTAAGGGAAATGGCAATGAAGCCTTCTGGATTCACAACTGGTTTCCAACTGCGCATGTGCAAGCTATGCTGCACTGTGAATAGACTTCTGGGACCTGCGATTTGTCCCAGAAGACTGTGGGGGAAGGAGGAAGGGCCAAATGTCACTGTGGCAATCTGATAAGAAGTGGGAGTGGGTACCTGTCAGAACCAGGTACCCATTCCCCCTAAAAAAGTGCCAAATGTGGCGGGGGGGGGGGGATGCAAACAAGGAGAACTTCCCCTTTTGGGTAAAGTTCCGCTTCAAGCAATAAGGTCACCTGTCTGCGCCATGCGTGTGATTGGATAGTGAATGAATAGGAGCAGCAGGCCACTCAAGCACTCACTCTGCTTGTCCTATCAGCATTTTCCTAATTAGCACCTGATTGGCTCCTAGTGCTTCTGCTCCTTATCACATTCTTAGTGTAGCTATACAGGGAAATGCAAAAGGTTGATAAAAAGTCAAATCCAAGTAGGTACTCTAGATGTATTTAAAAATGCAATCAATTATTTTTTACTGCATAGATAACTGCATCAATTGTTATTTTTTTCTGCCTTGAGTTCAGCTTCAAATCTTTGAAACCAACAAAAATATGGAGGAAGAGAATAAACAGAAAGTAGGGCAAGGGGATTTTGGACAACGAAGTAGACAGTGTCCCTATAAAAGGAAGGTATGGTGTAGTACAAAGAAAGGATTCCATTAGTCTACTATAATCTGTTCTGTCTCAGTACTTTCACATAATACAGCTGAAGCTATACAGCAGCCTGCAAGATACAGCATTAAATCAAATGAAATGGATAAAGTCCTTAGCTTTTCAAGCATGACAAAACATAGAAACCTAGCACAGTATTCAGAGCTATGACAAATACCCAGCTTGGTCTAAAACTAAATAGATCCTTGCAGCTACACCTATGGGTGTTGTCTCTACAATGCAGACACTTCTATAATATAATGACATGATTCTAAGCCACTGAAGAACAGAAAGAAGTAGGAGATTGTCTACAGCTCTGACAGTACACACATAAAAAAGAGGAAAATAAAAAATATATATTTTAGCGAAGCACAACAACAAACTGGAGGCAACATATGAGAAAACGTATGCAAAAAATGAACATTTAAGTTAGTTACATAGTTAGTAATGTTGAATAAAGGTTGTTTTTTAAATTATTGACACTCCCTGCTGACACCACCAACTGTGGAAGTTCCACATCCAAACCACTCCAACAGTAAATAATCCCTTACGCAATTTGAGGTGACACTGTTTCTCATCCAACTTCATTGAAATGGCACATGTTTTATTAAGAGACCTAAAATTGAATAGTGTGCCCCTTATACCAGAATCAACATTTAGATATGTGTATATTGCAATCATATCTCTTCTAAAGCGTCTCTTCTCCAGAGAGAAAATGTTTAGCATTTGTAGTCGTTCCTCATAAATGAGGTCCTCCTGTCCCCTCATTAGTTTTGTTTCCCTTCTATGAACTCTCTCCAGATCCAGTATATCCTTTCTGAGGACTGGTGACCAGATCTGGATGGTATACTCAAGATGTGGCCAGACCAGAGTTAAGTATGCTTATAGTCTGCTACCTTTGCTTGCTGCTGCTTGGCATTGCATGATATCACTGAGCCTGTGATTTTATTTATTATTTATTTAGTTCAGGTACTTATATAGTGCCATCAATTTACGCAGCGCTTTACACATATATATTGTACATTCACATCAGTCCCTAACCCTTAAGGGGCGTACAATCTAAGGTCCTTAACTTACATTCATACATACACATATTAGGGCCAATTTAGACAGCATGCAAGTAACCTACCAGCATGTCTTTTGGAGTGTGGGAGGAAACCGGAGTACCCGGAGGAAACCCATGCAGGCACAGGGAGAACATGCAAACTCCAGGCAGGTGGTGCCGTGGCTGGGATTCGAACCAACAACCCTAGTACTGCCAGGAGGAAGTGCTAACCACTTCTAACTAGATCTACTAGGGCTTCCAAATCCTTTTACAGCTTCGATTCCCACAGAAGTTCTCTCCCTAGAGAATAACTTTTTTCAATAATAAACATCATTTGCCATGTAATTTCCCATGCCTCTATTTTATTGGGGTCTTCTTGTAAAGTTTCTATATCCTGTTGTGAAGTTATTGCTCTGCTTATTTTTTTAACACTGAGATTAAATATTTAAAAAAACCTCAAAATTATTTATGAACAAAGTAAAAAGACTTGGTCTCAGGACAGGGTCTTGGGGTACCCCACTTACAACACCAGACCATTCAGGAGAAGTATTTTTTCAGCATATGGTTGTTAGTGATGACAGATAAAGCACAGATAGGGAGCTTAGCTGGTGACATAAACTACATGTCGATCTCCTGAATGCAGCTTGTTTGTTTTATGCTCTAAGATTTCTTCATTCCTGTGAGTACCTCTCTATTTTTAATAACACGATTGGTTTTAAGATATAACACTATAACGGATCCTTTTTGGTTCTTTTTGGAGGAACTGCTTTGCAGCTGTGGAGATGATTTAGATCGTTTCTGTGCATGGGCACACAAAAGCAATAATTGATCTTTATTCATTTGAGATCAAATCATATGGTAGGAGGCCAACTGTATGTGGTGGAGGACACAGTGGGGTTTATTTACTAAAGCTGGAGAGTCCAAAATCAGACTCCCTTCTGCATAGAAACCAATCAGCTTCTAACCTCAGCTTGTTCAATGAAGCTTTGGCAATGAAACCTGGAAGCTGATTGGTTTCTATGCAGAAGGGAGTCTGATTTTGGACTCTCCAGCTTTAGTAAATAAACCCCAGTGTGTTCACTCCTTGGTTGGATGGATGCATTTTAAGTTTTACAGTTTATTCACTATTCGGTTAATGAACTGATTTTCTGTCAAAAATGTTTTTGAATCATCTGTCAAGAACTTGATCACGTGAACTGTTTGTTATTTCATTCATATAATTTATGATAGTAATTGTATACTGAAGGATAATATATGATTAGCACACCTTTTTTGTGATATAAACTGAATCTTTAATGACATAAGACAAAAAGAATCATAAGACTTATGCCTTGTTTAGCAAGTGTAACTGTACAATAGGCTGTATGCAGCATGTTCATTTGCATGAGCTTTCTCTGCATAGCATTTGGCCTTTTTTGGCTATATTTTAAACAGTTTCAAGTCTTGTTCCCAGTCAAAATAACTAGCTTAAGATATAATTTCAACCAGTTACTGTCCAGGTTATAAACACAGACACATGTGTAGCCTTCTGGTCCTAAACTGATACTATTATGTAAATTTAGTTTTTGGCTGGGCTGTAGGCATCTTAGACTGATTGTACAATTGATAAATGGCCTTTCCCTAAGCTCAGCTGGGTTGTGAATTTCTCATTGTCGCCAGTAGGTTTCACTGATACCACAGGTCATAGTATGAGGTTGCACAAATAGACTTATGTTAGAGTTATGAATATTTATATTTCTTCCAGACAGCTCAGTAGGAGGTTCATGGCCACGGATGCATGCTGGGAGAGGATATATATATATATATAGATATATATAGAGATATATATACAGTCAGGTCCATAAATATTGGGACATCGACACAATTCTAACATTTTTGGCTCTATACACCACCACAATGGATTTGAAATGAAACAAACAAGATGTGCTTTAACTGCAGACTGTCAGCTTTAATTTGAGGGTATTTACATCGAAATCAGGTGAAGGGTGTAGGAATTACAACAGTTTGCATATGTGCCTCCCACTTGTTAAGGGACCAAAAGTAATGGGACAATTGGCTTCTGAGCTGTTCCATGGCCAGGTGTGTGTTATTCCCTCATTATCCCAATTACAATGAGCAGATAAAAGGTTCAGAGTTCATTTCAAGTGTGTTATTTGCATTTGGAATCTGTTGCTGTCAACTCTCAAGATGAGATCCAAAGAGCTGTCACTATCAGTGAAGCAAGCCATCATTAGGCTGAAAAAACAAAACAAACCCATCAGAGAGATAGCAAAAACATTAGGCGTGGCCAAAACAACTGTTTGGAACATTCTTAAAAAGAAGGAATGCACCGGTGAGCTCAGCAACCCCAAAAGACCCAGAAGACCACGGAAAACAACTGTGGTGGATGACCGAAGAATTCTTTCCCTGGTGAAGAAAACACCCTTCACAACAGTTGGCCAGATCAAGAACACTCTCCAGGAGGTAGGTGTATGTGTGTCAAAATCAACAATCAAGAGAAGACTTCACCAGAGTGAATACAGAGGGTTCCCCACAAGATGTAAACCATTGGTGAGCCTCAAAAACAGGAAGGCCAGATTAGAGTTTGCCAAACGACATCTAAAAAAGCCTTCACAGTTCTGGAACAACATCCTATGGACCGATGAGACCAAGATCAACTTGTACCAGAGTGATGGGAAGAGAAGAGTATGGAGAAGGAAAGGAACTGCTCATGATCCTAAGCATACCACCTCATCAGTGAAGCATGGTGGTGGTAGTGTCATGGCGTGGGCATGTATGGCTGCCAATGGAACTGCTTCTCTTGTATTTATTGATGATGTGACTGCTGACAAAAGCAGCAGGATGAATTCTGAAGTGTTTCGGGCAATATTATCTGCTCATATTCAGCCAAATGCTTCAGAACTCATTGGACGCCGCTTCACAGTGCAGATGGACAATGACCCAAAGCATACTGCAAAAGCAACCAAAAAGTTTTTTAAGGGAAAGAAGTGGAATGTTATGCAATGGCCAAGTCAATCACCTGACCTGAATCCGATTGAGCATGCATTTCACTTGCTGAAGACAAAACTGAAGGGAAAATGCCCCAAGAACAAGCAGGAACTGAAGACAGTTGCAGTAGAGGCCTGGCAGAGCATCACCAGGGATGAAACCCAGCGTCTGGTGATGTCTATGCGTTCCAGACTTCAGGCTGTAATTGACTGCAAAGGATTTGCAACCAAGTATTAAAAAGTGAAAGTTTGATTTATGATTATTATTCTGTCCCATTACTTTTGGTCCCTTAACAAGTGGGAGGCACATATGCAAACTGTTGTAATTCCTACACCGTTCACCTGATTTGGATGTAAATACCCTCAAATTAAAGCTGACAGTCTGCAGTTAAAGCACATCTTGTTCATTTCATTTCAAATCCATTGTGGTGGTGTATAGAGCCAAAAATGTTAGAATTGTGTTGATGTCCCAATATTTATGGACCTGACTGTATATATACACAGTATATTTGGGGCAGGCCAATGTGCTGTCTTTCTTGCCTCAGGCTAAGGCCTGAGGAGGTGCTGCTAAAGGGAGCCTATCTGGGGCCTATCAACTGAGGTAAGCTGACCTGAGGTGGTCCTTAGGCTGCCCAGGGTGGAGGAAGTCAAGCGAAGGTGAGAAGATCCAGGGGAGGCCTTTGCTGGAGAGAGCCAAGATGACGCTGGACTCTCAGGAGGGGCTAGTGACTCGCTTGGAGAATGCACCTGAATCTGAAAGCATGCTTGCAGTGTTTCAGGGTTGGCTTAAAGGTTCTGACACTGTGAAGCTGTACTTTGTTCTGAATCCAAAGAATCTGGAAGTAATCTGCTGCTGGTATCTGGAACCCCTAACCCTCTCTCCCTCTACCTCCTCCTCAGTTTGACATTAAAATTCTGAGAAATACAAAAAGTGACTGACGCCCAATGTGCTGTTCTAATCTCCCCATTATAGCCATGGACTCAGCCCTAAGGTAAGTGATAGCTGGCTCCCTGTCTCTGGAGGTGTTGCCTTCAGGGGATGAGAGGGGAGCTACACATGCAACAGAACACACAAGCCTGTCAATTGCAGCAACTGATTTGATTATTCACAGTACAACAGACATGCAACAAATGTGACACAGAAATTGCACATAAAAAATAAGGTAGAGTGTCTCAACACTTTAAAGAAGATCTAAGCCTTCACAGTCCTGACATGGACTGAGCTCCCCCTGTACCTAAGACATCTAGTAAAACCCCCTAAATACTTACCTGCTTGCAAGACAAGACCAACTGTCCCTGCTTTTGTTCTGTTCAAACAGGTTTTGCATTACTAAACATATCTATAAGATTGCAAAATCTACTTGAGGCAGGTGAAATGCAGTTCAGAAGGAGGGTCAACTGCAAGTCAAGTGCACCTGTCAATGAATTCTGAATGATCTCAGAAGTGTGTTGAACTGATGTCAAGGACAAAAGCCTAAGCCAATTGACACAAATAACTCAAATTGTACTTGAAAAAACAATAAATTACTCTTTAAGTGATTAAACTCCCCCACCATTGCCCAGGGTATCTATTGTAATGTGCAAGTACACGCAGCATATTTGCACATTATGGCAGGCTATGGCAGCAGTGCAGTGTGCGAGCAGTTTTTCCTTTTGGCTACAGTCATCCGGTGGTACAGGAGGGTGTCTGCATTTTATTGCACCTCACTGCACCGCACCTTCAGGCTGCGTTGCAGCGTGAAGTGGTCAGATAGAAAATAATTGTTTTCTATGTGTTCTAGCAGGGACCTGTGTCCATCCAGTGAGGTATGTGTGAACAGGGTCTTAGCTGCCAAAGCACCCCACTTCAGAACTGCTATTGTTCACATTGTTCCTTGTCGCTCTGTCACTGCTATTGAGAGCTGCCATCACCCGGTCTTCTCCTAATCTGGCATCCTTAGCTATCTTAATTTGCTAGGCTGGGATGACTTAATTCCCATACATTTACATGGTAGTAATTTTATCCTGACACAAAGATTGTACACTAGACTGTACATTCACAAAAAACATTGCTGGCAGACAGGTAAAACTTTTTTGTAAACTTGAGTTTAGTTCCACTTTTAAGCAAAGATCCAGTGTGCTCAAGAAATAAATTCTTCATTCATCTTGAAAACCTGTCAGTTAGCATCTGTTTTATAAGAAATTTCTACACTGCAGGGATAGTGTTTTTATAAATATCCAATATTTGAACACAAGTAGGGAAACATGCAAAACATAAGAAATGTAGCAAATGTCAATTATTTGCTGCATCTTTTTGAATGCTTCGGTGTATATTATTCTGCCCTAGCCTCATTCCAAACCAAAACACTATGAATAAAATAGCTTCTTTATTTTAATTACCTATTATTTTAGCGCTTCTACTGAGTTATTACATCCCCAATGACCACTTGCTTCAGCATTTTTATTGCAAAATAACTATTCCTGTTATGAAATGATTGCTCTTAGTGAATTTCGCATTGCCCAAGCTTGTCATGTTATGCTGCTGAATGGGTTGTAAATATTATACAAATTGATAACCTGGATTCAGAACAATGAATATAATTATAATGAGAATGAAGTCTTGCAAGAAAATTGTGCCACATTCTCTGTGTTAGAACCAAGACAAAACTATGGCAAGAAGGCTGTACACTTGCTTTTCAAAGGTAGAACAATAGATAGATCATTTTAATTGCAGAATAGTAATATTGTTTACATAACCCTAGCATGCAAGTACCCATGAGTACCCACAATCTAGTTTACATACTGACTTTTTAATTTACATTTTGATTCATTTAATTACTCTAATGCACTGCTGCCCAAAGTACTCCATACACAGGTACAACCAAAATCATAAATAAATGATAAAATAAGATAATGATGATAGAATATCTATAACCATAAGCATATAACCTGTCATATTTGACTGGAACATACATCTAAAAAAATGTTATTATGTAAATAATGTTTAGTCTAGATACATCACAGAAGGTACACTGAAAAGCCCTTGAATAGCAGGCTTCTAATCAGCTATTTCAACAATGGTGGAGATGTGCTTAACTTTGTATGTTCATCTAGTTTATGTTAAACTGTCCTACATAACCCACTATGACCAATTCTAAAGAACTAATTACATGGGGGCTAGCACAACAGCTATACCTGCATGAAAACTCCAAGCTTACAGATGTTAGCTCCAACACAAGAAATGGGTGTTAGCGGCAACACTAGAAACTGGAGTTAAACTTAAAAAAGATAAAAAATATAGACATACATATATACAAGGAATGAAGAGTAACTGATATTACCTAAAGTGTATTTCCAATTTTGCAGCTGAATTGGGAAACATCTACTTTATATTTGTTACCTGTTCCCAATCACATAGCATAATGTTTTTTAAAAATTGCAGGTTGCCTCTCTAAGTGCTTTTTACTTGCGGACAAATTCTTAGATGTTCTCCATGCTTTGTGATGTTTGTAAGGGGATTTTAACACTTTTGAACACTGTCTGTCCTAACAAAGGATTACAAAGTTTGAAACCGCCTCCTTGTATTGTATGTTAATGGAGGTTTGCTCAGTCTATGAAGGCACTTGGACTCCATGAGACTGTCCAGAAATGTTTAAAATCAGCCATGACAACATCTAAAAGGTAAGAAATATATATATGTATATATATATTTTGTAGATTTGCTGAATGAATGGGAACACATTACAAACATATAGTGATGTTTTCTTAAAGATGATTGCAAAAACAGAAATATGCTTTAAAAAACTGATGTATATAACTGAAAAAAAAATATAGTTCCAGGAAGCATTGAAATCACAACACATTATCATGATGTTTCAACCCTGGATATCAGGTAGGAAGGCTGGCCATGACGTAAGTGATGTGTTGTTGATGGGATGTGGAAACAGGACAGGAATATACCATCCTATGTTTTGACAGGGTGCAGCAGAAAATAGAATAAGTTGACAGGATTTTTCAAAATCTTGTCAAAAACTACCATCCAACCTTTAACAGGGTGCAGCAGATAGAGAGGATAGGTTTATGGGATGTAACAAGAGAACAGGAAACCATGATCCCACCTTTGACAGGGTGCAGCAAAAGGACAGAATAGGTTGATGAGGACAGAACAGGATGGGCTGTAGCTAGAGGACAGGAAACTACCGTCCCAACCTTCTATAGGGTGCAGCAAGAAGATAGAATATATTTTTGGGATGTAGCAAGAGGATAGGGAGCTAACATCCCAACCTTTGACAGGGTGCAACAAGAGGACAGGAGACAGAATATCTTTCATGAAGTTTAGAAAAATGTACAGGAAACATCCATCCAACCTTTGACAGGGTGCACCAAGAGCACAGGATAGGTTGATGTGATGTAGCAATTGGATAGGAAACCAACATCCTAACCTTTGACAGGGTGCAGCAAGGGGATAGAATAGTTTGATGGAATATAGCAAGACAGGAAACTACCATCCCTTTGACAGGATGCTGCAAGAGGACAAAATAGGTTGGTGAGATTTAGCAAAACGGGCAATTCAACCTTTGTCAGGGTGCACCAAGAGGACAGGATAGGTTGATGATATGTGTCAAGAGGTCAGGAAACTACCATCCCAACCTTTGACAGGGGGCAGCAAAAGCACAGAATAAGTTCATGGGATGTGGCAAGAGAACAGAAAACTGCCATCCAAGTTTTGAAATACACTAGAAAACAATCTATTTAGATAAACTTATGCTTATAAACTTATAGCTGCCACAGACTCATCTCCAAGAAGCACACTGTCACAGCTTTGTTGCTGTGGTTGCACTAGAGTTGAACATCTGCAGGGTAAATGAGACTGCAGTAAAAGTGACAGAACAGGGATTGCTATTCTGCATAGGGGGAAGTATCTATCTTTGGTGTGCTTCATCATAAATTCTGAAGTGCTTTGGCAGTAGGTAGATGAATTCTTTCCAGGTCATGTTTTTTCTGTGTTGACCTGTAATATAGAAATATACGGTAGATCTGTATTTTGCAGATAGGCGTACATTTGATTGCTACCAAATAAAAATGAAAATATGACAGCATTCCACTGTTCTTGCATATTTTCAACTACATTTGTAAGTATGCAGTCTCTTTTTGGCTATTTAATACATGTTTGAGTATTTTACCTGTGAGACAGTTATTTCTTAGCTAAAGAGCCTATTGTATTAAAATGGAACAGCCAAAATGCAATGTTATCTGGTTTAGGATAAAGTGGAGTAGAATTAGAACCTCTGTAAGGTTGTATTGCTACTCATGATCCCACTGGAGAGATTATTGTTAGTTCCTGCACTAGGATCACACAGAAAGTAACAGGTAATCTTCACATAGGGAAGGGAAATTCTAACCTTTACAGGCATCATCAGTGTTGGTGTCCCCACTGGGATGTATCTACTCTACTACTGTTATGGTGACAACTCTAAAATGTTATATTTTCTTGCACTTTCTGCCATGATTACAAAATGAGGGTGAATGTATATAAGAGATTCAAAGATAGTAATTTCTGCTGCTGGAGCTCCACTTTAATATGATTCGCCCTAAGAAACATCTACAATCACTACTATAATGCAATCACTACTACAGAGTTAATTGCATATCATATCCGTTCTCCTATCCAGAAATAAGATTCACTATATTACGACATATCTGCAGTACAGCAAAAATAAACGGACCTTTACACTTTAGTGGGTACTAAAAGAAAAACAGCTTTCTCCATCTTGATTCTCCTGTTTCTGATTATTCTTCTTGATGATAATATGTGCCCAGAGGCAGCACTAAGCTATCCAAGGCTGTTTGGAGCCATTTCTTGCCTACAAATACATTTTTTTAATGCAATCAATATCATTTTCTTTCTCTCAGGAAACATATACTTCCTAAAAATTCTGTAAGATAATCCGTTTCTCACTACCAAAGATACAGTATTTTGTAAGCCTCACAAAAGAGAAATTTTGCTTTTCTATGCTATTAAATCATTTTACCTTCATAAGTGCCTTAAGTTACATTACCCAATGGGGAAATCTTCTAAGTCTGCTGCACATCCAGAACAGAAAGTTGGTGGAATTGATTGATATGGGAACTGTTGATTGGTAAAAGAGCTTGTGTAGGCACTAGGTATTATTTTCCAAATCCAACAAAGTTTTACTAACTAGTGTCTATTGTTTGACTCCGGATGCTAGTTTCTTTTTACTGTTTGGAGCAGCTCACTATACACTTTATTGAGCTCTAGGTTCAGGCTGGGAAACAGCATACACTAGCAGTGTGATAGGAATATAACTTGTAAGAGAATGCTTTTGACATGAGGAATCCAAAGCATACATAGACCATTGTTTTCTACAGTGGCTTCTGCTAGTTTCAACAACTTTACAACACAATTGTAATTACAGATTATGACATCTATTTAAACAATTCTATTAGCTTAATAAAAAAGATGAAGCTCTGTTGACTTCCCTCATCCAATCACGTGCAAGCAAAATTATGGTTGATTTTTTTCCCCTTTCATTTGATAGGGTATTTTTCATAAAGTGAATTTTCACCATGTTTAGTAAGCTACGGAAAAATTTTCATTGAAAACTGCTTATTTTCCTTCAGCAAATAAGACCTCATAATCTGGTTTGATTGGTCTATTCAAAACTCCATTACAAAGAACCAGTGTCCTCAAACTATTCTCTAGGACAGCTGTTCTCAAAATTCTTCCCTTTTAACTTCAGATGCTAAGTTTGGCCAACACCAAAACCTTTAAAGATAATGTCAAATGTGATGAGAAATTACATAATAGCAAAAATGTACAAATTATGTTTGTAAAAACAATCCTTGCACCAAGAGGGAGAAGGGCAGTCCATTTATCTCCATGTAATGGACCAACGCATATGCCACAGTGAGCAGGCTTCTGACAATATGGATGCTGCAAACACTTCCCAGCAGAGGTTAGACCAAGACAATCCAGATCAGAAGGTCTGCATCTGACATCTGTGATTTTCTTTAGGAATTGTGTGCAAGGAGCAAAAAGGCCTTATAGAGACATAATAATTCAAATTAGTTATTCTTTAGTGACTATGGTGTATAATATATGTTCAATTTATCATACATAAATATCAAATTCAAGTTTGATTCCAAAAGTTTTCAGCAAGCACCATAGCCACCTATTTAGTTCAAAATGGTCAAGAGATAAAGTTAAAGGTAGGGTAAATGTAAATTCCAACAGGTTCAATCTGTTTCAATATTAGTTTAATACTGTTGCTCAAGTAGGGGGCAAAAAAAAAATTGCAATGAAACAGTTACACTGTACTGTGAAAAAAACCTTTTTTTGCTAATGGTAATATTCCTTCTTTTCAAATTAGGTATCACCTTGAACACTTTCTAACGAGATAACAATGAAGACATTGCAGAAAAGGTAAAAGATGCACAGATCTACTGAAATGACAGAATCAGGGAGATCCTTGCACTGCAGTACTTAGATACAGCTTCCGCTCTATCAAGGACAACAATGAACAGTACAGCCCAGTAGTGGCACTAGTGAAACTAACAGTCAGAAGTAGCAGTATCTTAGATGATCTCACACTGCAATTATACAATTATGAGGCTTTAGGCACTGTAGTGTCTAATTATAGAAGTGCACTTTTATTTTTAGGAGAAAATCAAGAAAAAAAAGTACATTTTCAGGGCAATCAGCATTTCTTGGTTCACAGTTTACTTTAAACAGTTATTATTGGCTCTTAACACATATATTACTGAGATCTCATTCAAGGTGACTTTCTTACTTTGCATAGTAAAAAACAGTGAATGTATTCAAACCAAGATGTTTAAAAAAAACGTTTAAAAGACCTACAGTAAATGTTTGGTTTTGTAAGATGGTTGGATGGATGAAGAAAGTTTTCCTTTAACTTGCATATGAAATTCCCTTATGTTGACTGTGGCTAGCTATACTTTACAGGTTCTGAATTTGATAGGTGTAGTAGAATATGATGTTCTGCTGCTTTCCTTCTTCCACAAATGCACTCAGCCTGACAAGAAATTTTGTCTTTGCTATTTCTGTTCGGGAAGTAGATCTGATAGCATAAAGTTTGCGATGGCTACTGCTAACAACCTTCTCCTTCACACATAAACATATACAAATCTAACATGTAAGAAAAGGAACTGCTGGGAAAACATATTCAGTTTTAAATTTTTTATTTAAAATTTATGGAAACTGACACTTAAAGTGGATCATTGGAGACCAATGAACAAAGAAGAAATCAGATTAATTAACAGAATTTCATTTTCCACAAAGTGAAGCAAATGGAGTTAGGTACTAGAGGAATAGCACACACAATCATCAACCTGTTAGAAATGCTGCTGAGTCCAGGAAGGAAAATAGAATTAGTTTCCAGTGAATTTGGAAGTGCCTCTGTTCCTGCCATTACATATTTTATATTCTATTAGGTGAAAAGAAACAGTAATATAATCTGTTCACGCTAAAGCAATAAAGTTGCAAATGTCAAATGTAGAATCCCCCGAAGGAATGTGATGTAGATTTATCTGAATGTGCCAGAGTGAAAGCAAGTTTAGCTTTGCCTGTCAGGGAGAAAGAAATCTGTTTTTTCCGTCATGGAACAGGCCCTGCAGGGGGATAAAATGTGTCTCTTAATCAATGAGACATATACTGTTATGTTTGGGGGGATTCTTCATATTACCACACCTTCGGGACATGCTGTCCATACTTTTTCTGATTTCAGATGGTATAAAACCCTCTGGTTTTAAAGCTCCTTTTTGCCTTAGACATGAAACGTGTCATTTGTCGCCTGTCACTAAGTACCTTCTTGTATTTCCTGTTATAGATAAAGATTTTCTTCAAAAAGCCTTCCAAGAATAAGATCATTTCAAGGAAAGATGTTGAGTAATATTTGGGTTAATCCCGACTGATCAGTTCCAGTCCCTGCCTTGCAATATGAAACAGTTGTATTCTTTACCTCTGTTGAAGATAAATGCATTTACATCTGACCTCTTGGAATGTCCAAATGTTAATTCCGTTACATTAAATTTATCAGTTTTTTGACCATCAGGCTATATCTCATCTACCCTCTGGCCTATCTAAAAGATACTACCAACATTTTACTAATATTTTAGTCGCAACCTGGCAACCAGAGCATCACTGATTAACCTTAGATGGTACTTCATTACATTCCAGTAAGCTATGGTTTTAAATAAATAGAAAGCATAACAAAATGACCTTTGTCAAACTTACAGTTGCCAAATGCACAAATACATTTGCATTAAGGTTATGCTCACACAAAACTACTTCACTTTCCTGGACAAATACCATTTACAGACACAGAGAGCGGACAAGTAATGCTAAATTATACCTTTGCTCTACATCAAGGTGTAACCCATGTATGGCAGAACTAATCCTCTGCCATTAGCAAGCTATACTGATTCACCTATCTTGAACAATTTGGTGTTCTAACCATTATTAAAAATGCATATGTATATAAATAAATATAAATAAATATATATATAAGCTCCAAGGAGCAGGGCCCTCCTATTCCTCTTGTATCGAACTGTATTGTTGCTGTATTGTCTCTCGTTATATTGTAAAGCGCTGAGCAAACTGTTGGGGCTATATTAATCCTGTATAATAATAATATATATATAAATATATATATGTATAAAGATTACTTAGGCACCTTGCAGAGAGTGGACATAGGGAGAGATTTACAAAAACTGGTGCACACAGAATCTGGTGCAGCTGTGAATAGTAACCTATCAGCTTCCAGGTTTTACTGTCAAAGCTTAATTGAACAAGCTGAAGTTAGAAGCTGATTGGTTACTATGCACAGCTGCACCAAATTCTGTGTGCTCCAGTTTTAGTAAATCTCCGCCACAGTGGTAAGCTTTGGTGACAATGCTGTGATACCCTGACCTGGCTGTCATCATGATGACTACTGTTCACTGCCAGGAAGTAGGATATATCTTCCCTTGTGATCTGCATCATGTGATCACATTTTGTAATATATTGCCAGGTACAGAAAAAGCTAGGTTCCATGGTTGCAGCTCATGTGTGTCTCCAGGCTGAGTAGGAGAACTTTGTTCTCCAATATAATCATTGTGTTTCTTTGATGCCCATGTATGTTATGCTAGCAGTGATAGGCAATATAGGTGTCACATGCATGAGATCCATGGTGCTATCCCAGAGACTGAAGCTAGGGGCCTATTGAAAGCCACTGTGATGGACCCATGTGATATAAAAAGTCTAAAGCTACAGTACATTTTTAAAATACATTTACCAAAGAGTGGCAATACAAGAACATGAGAGAAAAGAAATAATGAATCCAATAAATGAAAGTCCAACAGACTAAATAATATAAAATGACTATTTCTCAACCTAGCTCTTGTATGACTTTATAAAGTTTACATCAGCACATTGTGTAAAATAGAATTTATTTTAGAATGAATAGGCTTTCTAACATTTCACTTTCCTTTTTCACCTTGTCTGAACTTTCTAAGAATGTGTTTGAATAGAAAACAGTCAAGCTCTATTGTCTCATCTTTTTCTTCTGTCTCCATTTGTACTATCAGTAAAATAAATCATTTATAAATAGACCCAAGTGTTTACAGCATTATTTGTCAGTGTTTTCACATAGGATTTTGCACTGCTTTTACCCAAGACTCACACATTTTTTAACTAGGCTCAATTGGAAAGATCTGTGAATCCTGGGTGAAATTGTATGAATCTTGGGTGAAAAATTTATAAATAGACCTTGTAAAGTGGATCTCTAGCCACATCTCATTTAGTTTTGGATGAGGCGCTGGAGTTTCAGAACCTCTGTCGGCTTTTTACAGCTGCAATTGGTTTTGTTGGGGCGATTTACGCTCACATCCTGTCATTGTGAAAACATTGTTTCTTCACATTGTTCCTTCACATGTATACATGAATACAAAAATTAGATTTTTGTCACAAACAAAGATGAGAATCCCAGAATGTGCTAAATACATCCAATACACAAACTGTTTTGCTAATCTGTAATATTATGTTATTGCATATGTTCTTGGCTTCTTGACCCTTAAATGCTACTGATCTATCACCACAGTAGCACCAAAGGCCTGTAAGGAAGCTGACTCTCACTACTTATCTATTACCTGTACTAAGCCCTAGATTCCAAGGTATTTTGAGGCGGTGAGGGAGCATGGTGAAGGTAGGTAAATAAAATTATCTTTTTTTAAAAGCAACCTGGTCTAGTACCAAAACATCTTGACTTTGTACAACTGCATTTTATGTGACGCACATAGAATGGATTTGTTACTGCATTCACTGTTAACTCATGGTCGGTTAATTTGTTTTTACATTCTGCAGTAGGGGAACTAAGGAATTTAAAAAAAAATACTCACATGTGCACATGTGTGTCTTTTTTGTAAATGCTGATAGCATTAAGAAGAGTTATATAGAATCTTGCAGTAAAAAACAGTACAAGGTCTACATATATTCTATGGGCCCTCCCCCCTTTAACACAGTGCCTAAAAGAGAGTAATGCCATACTCCTTCTGGAAAGACCTTGGGGAATACAAAGCCACTCAAGGACAATGACAATGAACTTAAGTGTCTTCTAACAAGAACTCACCTTCTCTGAATTCCCTCAGGAATCTTCTCAGAAGGGTAGTGATTTCACATACAGTAATGCAGAAGACAGGGGTACGGTAAGTATGCCTCTAACTTTTAGCAACATTGGGTTATTTATAAAGGGAGATCTTGCATTGTGCTGTAAGGCCTGTTTTAAAGTCTATCTACAGCCAAAATATTTGTTGTTGTTGTCAATTTGAACAGAGTGGCGAGTTGTGAAAACCTCTCTTATCAAGTTTTTGCTGTTTCCATGCTGTTTCCATTACCTAAGGGAAATTTTTCCTTCACCCAGACAGGAAGTGAGCAAAATCTCACCATGGAGGGCAATAATGATGCATTTCTACAAAGTAGAATACATAGGGTTTATTGAGGTTTTATTGTTGTCAGTGACCCTTCTGAGGAGATGTCACAATCTGTATGCACACCAAGACAGAAAATTATATAAAATCTCCCCACACAGGTGACAATAAAAACCTAGCATCATTTTAAGCCTTTCCACTCTGACCTAATCCAGAAATATATGGTTTATCTAGAGATAGGCTTGAATTTAACATTTATATGTTCTGAAGGTGTTTGAGGGGAGCAAATTGTAATTTTATTCCAAGAATTATTCTGACAACTACCTTGGCAGGCTAACATTTAAAAATTAAACAAAAATTGCAGTTATATTTTCCAAGGTCGTTTTAGTAAATATGGCACAGATTAACACTTGCTGACCACATTCACCCAGTGTTAATCTGGGCACAAACATAATATAAGAATCTGGGTTGTCTCTAAGGTCCTCCTGGCGTCTGTTAGGCAATTAAAATGGAACATCTGTGTTTCTGGCATATACTGTCCACACACCACAACATCCTTTTAGATGAATAATCTGTCATTGCAGCAACTGCAAGCTAAAATACATGAAGAATGGCAGGGTTGCTGACACATTGATAATATGCACCAGCAGTATTTAAAACGGGGCACAGCAGAACCCATGAATGATAAACATATTCCAATATTACATTGCAATAAACACAGTAGATTTAAAATAACAGCATTTCAATGAGAGTCATGTATCTTAATGGTATCACACTGAGTTGCTCTCTGTGCGCTAGTGGTACATTTTTGTTCTCTGTTCATAGAAAAATGCTTAACTAGCAGTGAAAATTTCTTTGCCCTAATTTGGTGTAGAACACACAACAAAAATGCATTAGAAACCTGGAGCTTTCCAGATACAAATCAAAAAGGCTATGCTCAATTCAGCTTCACTTGAGCACCTTGTAACTGTTGCCAAGTATGTTTTACTTTGCTCGGTGCAGCTCTTTTCCTAGGCATGAGCTCAATTTCCAAAATAAAATCATGCGCAAACAAAAAACCAATTCAGAAAAATTATTTGTGTATGAACAGTATTATTACTT
The DNA here is from genome assembly GCF_062004578.1 of Staurois parvus. Classification (NCBI taxonomy): domain Eukaryota; kingdom Metazoa; phylum Chordata; class Amphibia; order Anura; family Ranidae; genus Staurois; species Staurois parvus. The sequence goes on from NW_028317941.1 coordinate 6,724,485, forward strand.
ATTACATTTCTTCAACCCTGATGATGGATGATAAGCATGCCTCAGAGAGAGCATCTTGTTCTGGATTTCCCTTTCTTGCATACCCATAGCATCCTTATGCATCTTTATGGATGGTAATTGTAATTACACAAGTTATTTATAGGAAACCTCCTCTATGTGGACTCTTTAAGTGTTTCTATGGGTAAACCCAGGGCAGTCCTGCATTCGTAGAATTACAACAAACTCAACATTCCTGTAACTCTATCCACCATACACATCTTCAAATTCTTTCATGTATACTGCATAAGGATTAGAAATATGTCAGAGGTACCATAACAGTTAGATAGATGTAAGTGTACTGTCCCCGCAGCTTATAATTGTAATAGGTCTATCTAATCTCTGCAGTCCAAGAGTAAATCATACAGAGAGAGGTCATGCTCTTAAACAAGAAGGTGGATTAGAATAAAAAAAGGATAAATGGTATAGTCTCGTAGCAGAACTGGCACGGATCACTTAGATAGACCATTAAAAAAAGCACAATGTAGAATAGCCAAAATATATAAGTTGAAATATTATATACAGTAAATGGGGATTTATAGTAGGCAGCAGAAGAACAGAGGTGTTGCCACAAACTGCTCTTGTTTACTGTGACATTGTGTGTTTGTGTTAAAGCAAAATAAATAGCTGAGCAATTCACAGACTGACAATTCTGCTTTAAGCAGTAAATGACCTTGACACTGCACTTTCTCAAAATGTTTTGCTGAAATAAATACTTACGCCAGAGTATTAATCTACAGAGTTTCATGAGAGCCGTTCCCTTAAGACACCAGCATAAACTTTTTGCAATTCCATCTGCACAAGTAAGTGTTTGCTAGCAGGTAATGTCTGAGGACAAGTTTAAATGCCGCCATTAAAAAGATCAATCAGAGTCTTGTTTGCATGCATCCCAGGATTCCAAGAGACAGGGAAGGTTAAGCCAATTTTTCAAGATTGCATTTTAAGAATTTTAAAAGCTTTGTTATTCATTCAGAAACCAAGAAGACACTGTGTTTCTTCCTCAAACAAACTAATTTTAGTTGCTTAACTCAACACTTACCTGCAGAGCGTATCCTGTCATTCATCGCTTTAGGAATGAGGCAAGAAGAAGTCTGAGGAATTAATACAAATTCTTTATTCGATTTCCACTACCAATCTGCTTTTTTCCCTCTTGACTGCCATCACTACTATGTAATTGCAGCTGGGCTAGCCAACAATGAGACAGCAAAGTAATGCAGTTGTCACTGTGCAATTATGTTCCAAACATTTGCACCCATCCAGATGCTTCTTTGATATAATGCACATTGCAGAAAATCAAAGACTATAAAAATATATTAGCACTTTCTCATATTTAAAACATCTTCTATAGGAACAGGACTGGACACAGAGTAAAATGCAGTGCTGACATGTACCAGCCCATATTTAAATACATACCCATATGACCCAGTCCACTTAAGCAACTCTACTTATGTAGAACCACCTCTGTAATTTCAGTGTGAGCTTTAGGGCTTAAAGATCAACACATTAAAGAAATTTCTTAATCAAGTCCACCACTAGCATTGTTAACACCTCACGTGCTGCCTTTACAGTGTTACCATCTAGTTCACAAAACTGTTTCGCTGATTCAAAAAGCAAAACTGAAATGCAATTCATTTAAAATGTATGGTCCCATTTCCATGCACAAGAACACATGAAAACTGTTTAAAGAATCATTTATCCAGATCTCATGTGGGTGTCCTCTTTATTAACCCAAAGCTTTTAAACCAAGAGCTTAAAACATCTAATTGGTATACTGTATAATCGTAGTGTGGGGTCTTGAGGGACTCCCAAACTACAATTTACAAACTATCAGTGGTTAGCCTGTTAAAGCCCAACTGTGAGCTGGGCACTCCCAACTTTGATATTGTTCCCCTGCCTCATTAAAAAAAAACTGCATACATACCTTTTTCCTGTCACCCTGGTCCAAGCAGTTGACATCATGGCTCCTCTTCATCTTCCTCTGAGGAGAGCAGTCCAGAATACTGCAGCAAGACAGGACTCTGATGGACCTCTTTAAGGGCAGTATTTACACTTGTCCTCTGACATTACCTTCTAGTAGTCCACAGCAACCAAGTTTAATTTCTCTAGTGCTTTTAGGAGAATTATCACATTTACAAGGTCAGTTGCCGCTAGCAATAGTAGCATATATCCAGTGTTCTATATTCTTCTAGTTGGTTGCCATTATAGCAAATAATTCTCTGTTGGGGTTGATTCTTTAGCAATTGTTGATTGGCTGCAATAAACCATAAAGTGTTCAAACTGCTACAACTGCAAAATGCAAATACTCAGAAAATTGGTTTTGTTTGATATATATTAAATAAAAGTGAAGCCTTAATGTTACTGATATTTACAGACATTGCCTAAATAATTAGCTATTGCTTTCATATTTTACAAATCTCTGTTTTCTGCCAGAACATGAAATGCTAACTTGTAAGAGATGATTCAAAACATTAACCACTGATCAGACCAGGCATCAGTTAGTGTTACTGAAAATGAGCTTTGGAAATTGTTAGAAAGAAGCAGTCAGTCAGGCCGCTAGAATGGAAATTAGAACTTTCTAAGCCACCATTACTGGAGTCTGGTAGGTCTCCTCCACCCCACTATTTCTGACTCACCAGGGTGCTTCTAATTGCATTCAGAAAACATGATACACTGAGAAACAGTGTGCGTTATCTACTCCCAAACATTGTCATAAAGAAATCCATCACTAGAGAAAATGGAAAGAATTAATTTTTATTTTCCATTGTCTTTCTCAACAATGGTACTACCTCTTTATATGTTTTCCTTAAAGTGATACTAAACACACACTGTTTAATTTACAGTATTTCTTCTCTTGTATGTGGATGATGGCACTGTAAATGTTTACCTTTTGTCCTAAGTGATAGGTGACAGTTGTCACATGACCCAGTTCTTTCCTATGCTGTCTGCAGAGGAACTTTGGCAGGAAGAGCTTCTAGTCCTCTGCTTCACATGTTCAACATTTAAAAAAAAAAAACAGCGTTTGGGATACAGAGTAAAAATAAATAAATAATATCAATCAACTTGTCATATAAATATATAATTGAAATTAAATCTTTTATTTTTTGGCAATCACATGGTGTGGGTGGATTTCTGCCAGTTACAGGTCATGCCCCTTCAGCTTGTGTCTTAGAATAAGAGGGAGGTGAAGCCTCGATCAATCAAGATGTAATATCCAAACCCCCCCATTGTGTTTAGCTGGTTAGTGGGCATGGAGGAGGAGGGTGGGAGTAGGCTGTCATGTACCAGAGTGTATACACCCAGTTGTGTGACTCTATAGTCACATGGGCTGCTCTGATGTAATAGGGAGGAAATGTTCAGAGTAGAAATACTAAGCATGTGCACTAGCTGCTAACTCTGCTCTGCAAAATCCCCAACAGCAGTGGGGAAATGGACAGTAGGAGATGACAGAACAGTTGGATCAACCAGAATACAGAAAATGAATCCCATAGTGAGTAAGAACATCATATATTAAGGCATTTACTGATCGCTTTAAATGATGTGGGTTTAATGACACTTTAAGCTTCAAAGTTAGTTGGATAAACTCTCATTAACTACAGTGTGCCATTTTGATTATGCTGTTATTTTCCATGACTCACTACTCCATGTATACAAGTTCCATGCTCACCAATATCATTACAATTATTTATAGCTTTTTCACCATTAACTGCTGCTGTGTATCCTCACATTCCCCCCCATACAATTATTCAACAAAACTTTACAGGTGATCAGTAGTAGGGGGAGAAAAGCTATCTTTCTCTCATGTATGCCACACCAGCCTTCATTTACTGTACATACCCTTGGTTGGCATGTTACTATTTTCTGTCTCTCTGGCTCCAAGTCCCCCAAGGCAAGGCAACCTCTAAACCAGGGGTTGTCAACCCCCGCCACGTATACCAGCCATGGTAAGTAGCTGCATTAATGATGGCATGCGAAGGCAGCCTGTACATCTGGAAAACTGGCCAGCTAGTGCTTGCTGCGGGCTCTGCAGGAGAGACAGGAGGAAGCCCCACTAGCGCTTTCCCACCTCCATTACCACCCTCCCCCCACCTCCATTCCTGCCCACCTCTGCCTCCGTTCATGTCCACCTCATTTGGCTTGCCCTCATTTAGCCAACATTAGTTGCTGCTCAGCTGGACCTAAGGTATGGTGTGACCCCCCCCTTCCCGCATTGGATGCTGTGCCTGGCCCGCTCTTCTGCTCCTCTATCTCTGCACAGGACACACAGCACAGCTCCTCCTCCCCAAACAGCACCTAGCTGAAATCATATTCTTTTACAGACAAAACCTCCATCTGGACAGTAAGGTGCCTGCTGCAGTATGTTGCTGTTCTGACCTATGAAATCTCCAGATCGGAACAGCAGCCAAGCTGCAGTAATCAGCTATACACTGTGCAGATAAAGGCTATGTCTGTAAAATAATCTGATCTCAGCTATGTGCTGTGTGGGGAGGAGGAGCTGTGCTGTGTGTCCTGTCAGCACTGACCCCTGTACACTGCCCCTCTGGCCAGTGTCCCACTGACCTCTGTACAGTGCTTTGCTGACCCTAGTCCTCTGCAGGCTGACCTTTGTGCAGTGCCCATTTGACCCCAGTCTCCTGACCCCAGTCTACTTCCCCGCTGACTACAGTCCACTGCCCCGCTGATCCCAGTCCTCTGATCCCAGTCCTTTACCCCACTGACCACTGTACACTGCCCCACTGGCCAGTGCCCCCATGACCCCTGTACAGTGCCCCACTGACCTGAGTCCTCTGCTCCTAGTCCTCTGCCCTGCTGACCCCAGTCCACTGCCCCACTGGCCAGTGCCCCTCCGACCCCAGTCCACTGCTTTGTTGACCCCTATACTCTGCCTCGCTGACCCCTGTATACTGCCCCACTGGTCAATGCCCCCCTGACCCCTATACAGTACCCTGATGATCCAGTCCTCTACCCTAGTTCTCTGCCCCGCTGACCCCAGTCCACTGACCCCTGTACAGTGCCCTGCTGATCCCAGTCCACTGCCCCGCTGACCCCTGTACTCTGTCACGCTGACCCCCTGTATTCTGCCCCACTGACCCTTGTACTCTGTCCCGCTGACTCCTGTATTCTGCTCTACTGACCCCAGTACTCTGACCTTAGTCCTTTGACCCTAGTTCTCTGCCCCACTGACCCCTGTACACTGCCCCACTGGCCAATCCCCCCCGACCCCTGTACAATGCCCTACTGATCCCAGTCCTCTGCCCCTATTCCTCAGCCCCACTGACCCCTGTACACTGCCCCACTGGCCAGTGCCCCGCTTATCCCTGTACAGTGCCCCACTGACCATAGTGCACTGCTCTGCTAACCTCAGTCCACTGCTCCACTGATCCCTGTACTCTGCCCTGCTGACCCCAGTCCTCTGCCTCGCTAAATCCAGTCCACTGCCCCACTGAACTTATCCTCTGCCCTGCTGACCTCTGCCTCCACCCTGCTGAATACTGCCATATGACCTGCTTATCCCAGTCCACTGCACTGCTAAACCATATTAGCTATTGAGAACTGCTAATTTACAGTAATTTGAGTGATCTGAAGTGTGATGATGCAGGGATTGGGGTGATCTGAGGTGTGAAGGAGTAGGAATTAGGGTGAACTGAGGTGTGAATGTTCAGTAATTGGAGTGATCTGTGGTGTGATGGTGCAAGGATTGCAGTGATATGAGGCGTGAAGGAATAAGAAATTAGGGTGATCTGAGGCGTGAAGGTTCAGTAATTGGAGTGATCTGAGGTATGAAGGTGCAAGCATTAGGACTTATTTAAGAAATGAAGGTATAGAAATTGGGGTGATCTGCAGTGTGAAGATCCATGAGGTGTGAAAGTACAGGAATTGGGGAGATCTGAGGTGTGAAAGTGCAGGAATTGCGGTGATCCGAGGTGTGAAGGTGCAGGAATTGGGGTAATCCAAGGAGCGAAGGTGCAGGAATTTGGGTGATCTGAGGCGTGAAGCTGCAGAAATTGGGGTGATCTTAAGTGTGAAGGTGCAGAAATTGGGGCTGATCTAAAGTGTTAAGGTGCAGGAATTGGGGTAATCTGAGGTATAAAGGTGCAGGAATTGGGCTGATTTGAGGTGTAAAGGTGCAGGAATTGGGGTTATCTGAGGGGTGATTGTGCAGAAATTAGGGCGATCTGAGAAGTGAAGGTGCAAGATTGCTGCTGATCTAAGGTATGAAGGTACAGGAATTGGGGTGTTATGATGGGTGAAGGTGCTGGAATTGGGGTGATCTGAGATGTGAAGGTGCAGGAATTGGGGCTGATCTGAGGGGTGAAGATGCAGGAACTGGACTGACCTGAGGTATGAAGGTGCAGGAATTGGACTGATCTGAGGTGTAAAGGTGCAGGAATTGGGGCTGATCTGAGGTATAAAGCTGCAGGAATTAGGGTGATCTGAGGGGTTAAGGTGCAGGAATTGGGGCTGATGTGAAGTATGAAGGTGCAGGAATTGGGGGGATCTGAGATGTGAAGGTGCAGGAACTGGAGCTTATCTAAGGTATGAAGGTTCAGGAATTGTGGTGATCTGATGGGTGAAGGTTCAGGAATTGGGGTGATCTGAGGGGTGAAAGTACAGGAATTGTGGTGATCTGAGATGTGAAGGTGCAGGAATTGGGGCTGATCTGAGATGTGAAGGTGCAGGAATTGGAGCTTATCTAAGGTATGAAGGTGCAGGAATTGTGGTGAGCTGATGGGTGAAGGTTCAGGAATTGGGGTGATCTGAGGTGTGAAGGTGCAGGAATTGAAGTGAGCTGAGGAGTGAAGGTGTGGGAATTTGGGAGAACTGAGGGGTGAAGGTACACAATTTGGGGCTGATCTGAGGGGTAAAGGTGCAGGGTTTGGGGATGATCTGAGGTGTTTAGGTGCAAATCTCAATATTTCTCTCTTTTTTTTCTATTATTCAAGTTTACAGCATTTTTTATGCAAAGATTCTTTTTCGTGATTGAAAGTGTGAAGTAGACATTTTTTTGTGTAGTTGGCATACTCAATTTCTTGGAAAAAATATTTTGGCACACTGCTCAAAAGGTTGCCTACCCCTGCCCTAAACCCTAGTGATCCAGAGAAACATAATACAGTCCAGTATGTTCAATGGGAAAAAAAATCTTATCTCCTGAATACAACTTGATAAATCTTTTTTAGAGACACATTTTATTTTATTTTTTTAAAAATGATATTCATCACCTTATTTCAACAATATACAGTACCAAATCCACTACCAGTTCCACATGTTTAATAGCACCTACATTAAAGAACCGTCTGCATTGGTGAAAGCCTATCTCTGCTTCCAGACACAATGGGACTGATTTACTAATGGGCAAATATATGCAAGTTCTGTGGATTACTATCATCCAGTCATGTGCAAGCAAAAATGCTGCTTTTTTATTTCCTTGCATGTGATTGGGTATTCTTTTCAAAGTGAAACTTTACCCCATTTACTAAGCTCTGGAGCAACTGCACTTGAAGTGTAGTTGAAGTGCAGTTTTTTTGCCTTTAGTAAATCAATCTCAATGTGTACCCTCAAATCTTTTGCGGTGATCTTAAAGTGAATAGTTGAATTTTATATATAGGCAATTTAAAGAGGAACTTATCTGAAAAATTACAAAACAGGCACATTAGAAATGTTTAGTAATGACAGTCCACAAACAGATACTTATAGATAATTATGAGCTTTTTATTATTTGTATGCCTTGTTTTTCTGGTAAATAAGAAGACAAGAGTGTGTACAAAAAAACATAGTTTCAAGTTACAAAGCACCTCAATGCACACTCAAAAACACATAGAGTTAGGAAGGGAGGTGCACAATTTCTCTTTATAACCGTACAATTTGCTTCCCCACTGCAGAACACAATACACTTTTTCCAATTATCTAAGATTTCCCACTCAGTACCAGAGGCTTATATCAAGGTACCAGAGTAGGAAGAGAGGAAAGAAATTGGAAGTGGGAAAATGACAGAAAGACACGTCCGAAGAGAGATTCATAGGAGGTGCTGACTCCCATCTCCCGAGAGGAGCAATCACAGGACACATTCATGTATTTGACCTAGGGCTCCCATGGTTTTTTATCTTGCCACTGTATCATAAAGGACACCAACAGTGTTCTCTTGCATCATAATCCAGGTGATTTTATTCTTTGCCTGAGCCAAAGACACTGAGGGTTGCTTCTACGCCTTAGCAATAGTCATCTTTGCTCCTAATAGAATACAGAATTTCAAGCATTGCAAATACTGAGGAACACCCTTCCCTAATGCGGTAAGTCTGAGGGTCGGAAACCCCCGTGACTCTACGCAACAGAGCAAAGACACCATTCCAAAAGGCACAAAGCCGCAGACATTCCCACCATCTTTTTCTATTTCTTAACCAGTTTTAATAAAGGATAGCAGCTTTCTAGTTTTATAAGCTGCAAATTTGCTTTCCATATGGGTATAACAGCTAACTTTCCATGTTGAATGGGAGGGCCTTTTTTAGCAAGCCCCCTGCCCCCAACACAATTATAATCATGGCTTTTTGCAAAGCTGGGAGCTCAAAAACCCACAAGAAGCCCATTGCAAATGAGCATTCACATGGGATTACAAGCATCCAACTATCCCAGGAAGCAGCGGTTAGGTACAGTGACATCACCTGTGTCTCTCAGAAGTGTTGATGGCTAGGGTAAGAAATGTGTTTTTCAAGGTGACCTGTTTGTTGAAAATGTGGCTTTTTTAAAGACATCTGTATTAGGAAGCAGGGGGTTTGCAAAAAAAAGCAGACATTCTATTTAGCAAGGCAGGGCTGCTTTAACGTGGAAGAAAAGCCTAACACTCTCAGTTCTTAAAAATGTTCCCTTCCCCCTCCTTCTATCTCTTTTTTCCTGAATTGTTTTAAAAAGATCTGTATACTTACCTATTTTTGATCTGATCCAGTCTGGTCACATTATCTCACAGCTATGGCTGCTTGTGTCAGTGAGCAGTTGCTGCAGGGGAGAGGAGGGAGCACTGATAACAGCTGGTCAATGGATCCTATGGGTGATGACATGGCCCTCGGAATTCACAGCTATTGTGGAGCACTCCCTCAGCTAAAGCTGCAGAATGGGTAGGAGGCTGAAGAGGAAGAGAACCTTTTTAAGAACAGTTATACTTTTAGGCTTTTCTTCAACTTTAAGTCTATTATTTAAAAAGGCAATCCATATTGTTCTGTAACACAGATTCGCCAATCCCCTCTTCCCAGTTGTATGTTGTGTGCATATTTTTAACACCCAAATGATTAGACATATAAATTTACATTTATCTTCTTGATACTTATTTTCCATGCAGTTGCCCAATTAACCACTGTGTTCAGGACATATTGTAAGCTGAAGACATATTCCATATGTTTAATAATACGTAGCTTTATGTCAAATGTTCCTCACCACAGTTGTGCCTTAACATAATTTAAGCATACACATAAATTGGGTCAAAACATTGTTACCTTTGTAAACAAAAAGCATGTCATGTTTGCTTTATAACAGACCATGTCAGTAATTACAGAATCTCTATAAATTTGAAATAGCATTTTCCAAATCAGTGTGCTAAGCATTCGAGGCTTCAATTTTGTTTTAGCTGGAATGTAGATTTAGGAAAGAAAGCATACAGTAGTAATGTGTATACCATGTATACAGTGTAAACTAAATAATACAGAAAAAATGGTCTGTACATTTAAAACAGGACTTTTAAATAATTACATGGGTAAATAACTTAAGGCCTTACTTTTATAAGCCATCTGATTTTGCAACTTTATTTACATTTTAATTATTTGTTTCTAGACCATATCAACCATGGTGCCTTTTTTATTCTATCAAAACCATTTTGATATTGTAAATCAGTGCCACCATGTTCTCTTGCATACAGTTATCCAATATGGCAATAAGCTTGCCCTCTCCAAGTCCCCATTAACTAACCCTATGTTTTAACTTTTTAGGGGGCCTATCTAATCAGACTTTTTACATTACAGCTCTAAAGGAAGCTAAATAAAACTATAGTTACACTTATTGAGACCCACACGAATAATGACTATATCAAATCTAGGTTTGCTGGGCCTTTAACCAAGCAATGCAACCCAAGAGGTTTTACATCAGCTTAAGTTTATTGCATCCAATAACTAACTTGTTCAAGAAAGCTATCATGCTTTCCTAATCTGACTGTATAATGGAATGTGACTAGCTTAGTTGATCATTTAAGCTGCACAGTTGGGCTTCATAATCAACGAGAAGAATGTTAGCGGAGTCATTATGAAAGGCCATTCAAATCTGCTGATCGAACCCCAAGCATTTATTGTACTCTAAAAAAAGATAAGTTCTCCTAATTACAAATCTTGAATTACATACTGCACATAAAGCATAATTGAGAGACATTGTGCAAGATGCTTTGACTAGATGGTCCGTGAATGTTCTATCAGGCAGACTGCTCTGTACAAAGCTTCTTCTACAAAGCATCCACTCTGCTAACTTTCATTATTAATGTCATACATGGCCATCCAAGAAACCATTCTCTTCTAGTGCCTAGATGGTAAATCCCAAAGGCGCTGACATTTTGTGAGTTATTAGGAGAAATGCGAACTCACTGACCCTGCTAATTCTTCTGATTCCTGGTCCTGTTTATCTTGAATTATGGACAAATATATTTACTTTAATTTTTTTCACAGCCTTTGGATGGGCGTATGTATCGATTTTTCTATTGACAATAAAAGGGTTAACAGTGACACACGTGAGATATTGTTCTATATACACAGAAGAACTTGAAAATGACAAGAACAATATATGTTATTTTCCTCTAAAATGTAGAAATATCCATGGTAATAGTGTCAGTAAGTAGATGTAATGATTACTAAAAAAGGAAAGAAGCTAGGCAATTAGAGTAGTATATCAGCAACTTTACATAATGAGGCTCATCCATGAATGAAAAAGGTAAAAAGACAGAACCACAGATACACATGCTTTTGAGTTCTAACTGCATTTAGAAAACATCAGTTTGAATCTGACTTAGTGCAAAATGAAACACCTGCCCCTGGCAATCATCCAATCATGTAAATCTGAATTGATCCATCACATTGTAAATGAACAGACAGCAGTTAGAGTGCACATGTGATGTGGACAAATGAGTGTACATTTTGATATGGTCAGCCAACCAAGAATCAAAAAAATATAGAACTCAAAGAACATTTGCATTGATAACAACATAAAATGCTCAACAAAAGTTAGGTGACAGATGTCATTATTAGCTTGAGAGCTAAGCGGTGCCTTCCAAGCAGCTGATCGGTGGGAGTAGCAGCAGCGCAATCCCTGACAGTCTTCTGTAGAGGGATGTACATAGCTTTTCCACTTTCTAGGGTAGAGTGGAAAACCTTTTTAACCACTTCAGCTCTCAAAACTGCACATGCCCTATGGACCAGAGCAATTTTTTGTATTTCTGCTATGGGCTTGTTAATTCGGAAGTAACTTTGACATTACTTAAGGTAACTTAGTAGTACATATATATTTTTTAGAACATACAAGGCTTTCTTTTGGTGATTGGTATATCTTGGAGGTGTTGCTATAGAAAAAAGTGTAAATATTATTCTATATTATAAAAATTATTATTCTATATTTTTGTTTAAAATAACACTAAGTTCTGATTGGGGTAAAAATATTACAAACGTATTTACAAAAAAATTATTTTTTTTTCTATTTTGTGTTTTTCTTTGACACTATAAAAAATAAATACAATGAACAAAAATAAAACAAGTTTTAAAAAAGTATTGGTTAGAAAAATACAAATAAACAAAACAAAACAAAAAAATGAATAACAAGGAAAATATTAGGAGAGAAGCAGAATAGGGAGTTAATTAGGGCTCATTTGGGTACTAAGGGTTAAAAAGGGGTTAAATAGGATTAAGATTTCTTTCTTCTTTAATTGTTAGGTTGTTTCAAAGTGGTTTTTATTACATTCTATGAAGTAAGAAAAAAAACTTCTGCATACAGCTTCCCCCACAGCCCCCCCCCCCCTTAATTACATAGCAGCAGGAGCCATTGGCTGCTGCTGTCAATCAGAGGCAGTGATGAAGGAGCAGGGGGTGGGGCCGAGCCCCGCTTTGTGTATCCTAGGGACACATAGAGCAGGGCTCAGGAGCAAACATGCACAAGTGGCCCCAAGCAGTATGTAGCTTCCCCCGCAGCCCCCCCTAAATACATACCTAACCCCAATATCAAGCCAGCGATGTGCTTGAGAGTTTAGGCTCTCTCACTCCTCATTAACTCAGAAACGGCATCAGAAGTCATTGTCTCCCGCTGCTGTCAATCAGAGGCAGTGATGAGAAAGAAGTGGGCAGGGCTGAGCCCCGCTCTGTGTGTCTTATGGACACACAGAGTAGAGTTCGGAAGTGAGCATGCACAAGTGCTCCCTAAGCAAGCGGCTTGCTCTGGGGGTACTCCGTAGGGAGAGAAGCCTAGAGCACTGGTAAGGGACCCAAGAAGAGAAGGATCAGGGTAGATCTGTGCAAAACCATTGCATGGAGCAGGTAACCATTACATATTTGTTATTTTAAACAAAAAAACCTGAATCTTTACTATTACTTTAACCACTTGCCCTCTTGAGGATTTACCCCCCTTCCTGACCAGGCCATTTTTTGCGCTACAGAGTTATGTTACTTTAAGTGACAATTGCGCGGTCATGCAACGCTCCACCCAAATGAAATTTACGTCCTTTTTTCCACAAATAGAGCTTTCTTTTGGTGGTATTTGATCACCTTTTTTATTTTTTGCACTTGGCCAACTCATACACTCTCACGGCTTCAACTACCACCTATATGCCGACGACACACAAATCTATCTCTCAACCCCCCACCTCACCCCCTCAGTCTCTGCCTGAATCACACACCTACTGAGCGACATATCAGACTGGATGTCGCTCCACTTCCTTAAACTGAACCTCTCCAAAACCGAGTTTCTTGTCTTCCCCCAGCCCGGACCCCACCCCCCATTGACTTCTCCATCGTGTCCAACAACGCCACCATCAAACCCGCCCCGCAGGCCAGAGTACTTGGTGTCATTCTGGACTCCAACCTATCCTTCCAGCCCCAAGTCCACTCTTTAACAAACTCATGCAGACTCCACCTCCGCAACATCGCCAAAATACGCACGTTCCTAACCCCAGAAGCCACTAAACAGCTCATCCACTCCCTCATCATATCACAACTCGATTACTGCAACTCCCTCCCCGCCTCAGTCGTTCCTGAATACGGCTTCCAGACTCAATCACCTTTCCAACCGCTCCGTTTCCGCCACCCCCCTCTGCCAATCCCTCCACTGGCTTTCGATTGCGCAATGGATCAAATTCAAAATCCTAACACTGGCGTACAAAGCTGTCCACCATACTGCCCCGAACTACATCACCGACCTAATATCCAAGTGCCACCCAGCACGCACACTCCACTCCTCACAAGACCTCCTTCTCTCTAGTTCCCTGGTCTCCTCCACCCATGCCCGCCTCCAGGACTTCTCCAGGGTGTCACCCATCCTTTGGAACTCCCTGTCCCAACCCATCAGCTTATCACCTACTCTCCTCTCCTTTAGGCACACCCTGAAAACCCACCTCGTCAGGAAAGCCTACCCCACCCTCTGCTAACTTGCCGACCTCCTCCACTCTTCCTACCACTCCATCCCCCACAGCTTTCTCCTCCTGTGCCACCATCACCTCCCTCCTAGATTGTAAGCTCGAAAGAGCAGGGCCCTCGATCCCCTCATGTTTTGCATTGTATTGTTATTGTTCTGTCACATGTTCTGTCCCCCTTTGTAATGTACAGCGCTGAGCGAACTATTGGCGCTTTATAAGTACTGTATAATAATAATAAAGGAAAAACAAGGCAGACAATTTTTAGAAAAAAATATTTTTTACTTTTTGCTATTAAAAATGTCTAGTAAAAAAATTTAAAAAATCAAATTTCATCATAAATGTATGCCAAAATGTAATCTGCTACATGTCTTTGCTAAAACAAATCCTAATACGTGTAAATTTATTGGTTTACATGAAAGTTATAGCATTTCCAAATGGCAGTATAGATAATGGAATTTTTTTTTTTACCAGTAACGGCGGTGATCAGTGACTTATAGCGAGACTGCGGCAGGCATTCTGACACTGGGGGGGAACTGACTTGGTGTCACTGACATCCCCAGTGACACCAATACAGTGATCAGTGCTAATAAAAAGTACTGACACTGTACTAATGGCACTGGGCAAGGAGGGGTTAACATGTGGGGCGATCAAAGGGTTAATTGTGTGCTGTGTGCTGTTTCACAGTATGCTGTGTGTGCTTTCAACTGTAAGCACACTGCTTTGTATGGCTCTGCTATTCAGAGCCATACAAAGAAGTGTGCTGGAGCTGACAAGGGAGAGAACTGTATTGAATAATCAGCGATCACCAGGTTCCAACGTGTAATCACCATCCGGGACCCGGTGATTGACAGCCAAGACCACGAACAGCAGTGCAGGTAATGCAAAATCACATATATATACATGATTTTGCGCAGCCCTGCAGCAGAATTATTGCTATAGGGCAGCGGGAAAGCAGTTGACTGACATTATATACAGATCAAAGCTCATGCCTTTGGTCTGCAGATGAATGAAACAGAGTAAATATAAAAAGGCCATTTGTATCTCTCTTTCTCGGCTCTAAACAGTGTTTTTAAAGTGGTTGTAAAGGCTGAAGGCTTTTTACCTTAATGCAGAGAAAGCCTTCGGATTGCAGCTCCCCTCCAGCTCCCCTGTATACTTTCTTGAGCTTGATCTCGATCCTCCTCATAGGCTCAGAGACAGCAACAGGTGCTATTGGCTTCAGCTGTTGTCAGTCACAGCTAACGAAGAGGGAGTAAGGGGCGGAGCCAAGCCATGCTTTGTGTCTTTCAGGAGTGAGCCTGCATGAGTGGCCCCAAAGCAAGCTTCTTGCTATGGTGGGCACTCATGGGGAGGAGGAGCCAGGAGCGCCGGTAGTGGACCCAAGTAGAGGAGGATTGAGGCTGGTTTGTGAAAAACCTTTGTACAG
Source organism: Staurois parvus (assembly GCF_062004578.1). NCBI lineage: Eukaryota > Metazoa > Chordata > Amphibia > Anura > Ranidae > Staurois > Staurois parvus. Next base: position 6,739,583 of record NW_028317941.1, read on the forward strand.
TGCAGGTAAGCATGACATGTTTATGTAAAAAGAAAAAAATATGTATATGTTTACAATCACTTAAACAAAGGGGGGTTGATTTACTAAAGGCAACTAGGCTGTGCACTGCAAGTATATTTACCTTTAGTAAATCAACCCCTATGTCAGGTCAGTTCTGCACAACAGCAGCAGCTATGTTGGCAATTGGTGGGGAAGGATATATGTGAGCAACAGTATAGCAGAACACACCTTGTATACTTTATTAAAGTTACAGTATTTTTGGCATGTGTAGCAAGCCCAATGTCTACAACTAGTTAATATCTGCAATACAGGCAGAGCACAGTGTACATAATAGCAAACTACACTTCACTGGCTTAGCTAAGAAGTCAACATTCACAATAAGGTGGCCTATGGAAATTAATTGGAAGTGATCATTTACTGATCTGACTGCAGTAATCTTAAATATAATTTTACATCTCCAACAGAGGAGCTAGACTGCCTGGTCATCAATTAGGCAGACATCCACAATTTAACCATTTAAAGCTGTCTGTTCTTTCAGATTTACACGAAGCACGAAGCATTAGGCCCCGACTGCTACAACCCTGGCAAACTGACCACACCAAAATCTCAAACGACGTAGTCGTGCGCTGGAGCGACTATGGCGTAAAACCAAATCCCAACTAGCGTTCACCCGGTATAAATCTGCCTTCCTAACATGCACTTCCTCCCTTCACGCTGCCAAACAAGCCTACTTTGTTACCCTCATTAATACCTTCTCCCCCAGTCCTCGTCGTCTCTTCTCTACTTTTAACGCTCTACTTTCTCCGCCCCCACCTCCAACCAGTACCTCGCTAACCGCCCACGAGATTGCTAACCACTTCAAAAACAAGATTGACATCATTTGTAGGCACATCGCTACTGCTCATACTTCCTCCCCACCTAGCATTCTTCACACCAAAACCCCCTCAACACTTCGCTCCTTCGACCTCGCTACTACTGAAGAGGTCACTAAGGTCTTCTCAGAAGCCCGCCTCACCACCTGCCCCCTGGACCCTGTCCCCTTATAACTCCTACGGTCACCCTCTTCTTCCATCCTACGCTCTCTCACTCACATCTTCAATCTTTCCCTTTCCACTACCTGGAACACATACTACCTGGAGGTTGCTGACCTGATGACCATCCATGCTGCAGTTTCTCGTATCCAGTGACCAGGAGTAGGTCTTATTTACTCCAACACGCAATTCTTTGAGCTATCCGGTTTACCACAGATGTCACGGATTTCTTAGCATTTTACAACACCTACGGATTTATTGACTTTGGCACCATCGTCACTTTATACACTTGGCTCTGTCTTCAAGATATCCAGCACATTTTCGCAATACTGGTCTTTGCAACAAGCCTTCTATTGTATATCTGCATATGTTTATCATGGATACTGTATTTTAGAATTTATCATCTAGTTTTTAGCGCTGCATATTCATGTTTTAGCATTTTACAAGGAGGTTTTTGAGGTTTTGCCTTTTTATGCCAGTGGCTTTTTATCATTATCACTTTTATTCAGCGCTCGTTTATTCCATTCTATTTAACACTATCATCAGTCCCACCCCTCAAGCCAGGATAGTAGGTGTCATCCTAGACTCCAATCTGTCCTTTCAGCCCCAGGTCCAATCGCTGACAAACTCATGTAGACTTCACCTCCGCAACATCTTCAAGATACGACTGTTGCTAACCTCGGAAACCACTAAGCAACTCATTCACTCCCTTATTATATCACGCCTCGACTACTGTAACTTCCTCCTCACTGGCCTACCTCATCGCAGGCTATCCCCACTTCAGTCTATCATGAATGCTGCTGCCAGATTCATCCACCTTACTAACCATTCTGTATCTGCCACCCCTCTCTGCCAATCCCTCCACTGGCTTCCAATTGCCCAACGGATAAAATTCAAAATGCTAACACTGACGTATAAAGCCGTTCATAACACTGCCCCAAACTACATCTCCAATCTTGTCTCCAAATATCACCCAAACCGTACTCTCTGCTCCTCACAAGACCTCCTACTCTCTAGCTCCCTTGTCTCCTCCTCCCATGCTTGTTTCCAGGACTTCTCCAGGGTGCCTCCCATCCTTTGGAACTCCCTACCCCAATCCATCAGACTATCGCCTACTCTGCTAACTTTTAGGCACGCTCTGAAAACATATCTCTTCAGGGAAGCCTACCCCGCCCTCAGCTAATACTGGAATCCTCTACTCTACCAACCACTCCATCCCCCACAGTTACTACCTCTTGTAGCTCTATCCCCTTCCTCCTAGATTGTAAGCTCCAAGGAGCAGGGCCCTCAAATCCCTCTTGTATTGAATTTGTATTGTTACTGTACTGTCTCGTGTACTGTCTCCCACCATAATGTAAAGCGCTGAGCAAACTTTCGGTGCTATATAAATCCTGTATAATAATAATAATAATACTAATTTAGGCATACACAGAATGTTACGTTTGCTTGAGCATTCATACGTATGTATTATTGCGAGTGGACTGTAGGGATACACATAGAGACCTCTGTATTTCCGCTATCTCTGAAAAATAACACTGATGAAGCAAAGTTTTCTAACTTGGTATAGTTATTTCTCTTCTCTGCAGATCTCCATATGCCCACAAACATGAGATTGTTACCAGATCCAGCCAACTACTCAACCATTAAGTAAAAGGTATAAGGAAGAGCAGAAATGAGGTACACTATATTGCCAAAAGTACTGGGACACCCCTCCAAATCATTGTATTCCAGTGTTCTGTTACAATCACCTCCATGGTCACAGGTGTATAAAATCAAGCACCTAGGCATGCAGACTGCTTCTACAAACATTTGTGAAAGAATATGTTGCTCTCAGGACGTCAGTGAAATCAACCGTGTTACCGTGATAGGTTGCTACCTGTGCAATAAATCCATCCGTGAAATTTCCTTGCTACTAAATATTCCACGCTCAACTGTCAGTGGTATTATAAAAAAGTGGAAGCCACTGGGAACAACAGCAACATAGCTATGAAGTGGTAGGCCACATAAAATAACAGAGCGGGGTCAGCGCATTCTGAAGCGCACAGTGCGCAGAATTCCCCAATTGTCTGCAGATGCAATAGATAAAGATCTTCACACTTCATGTGGCCTTCAGATTAGCACAACAACAGTGTGTAAAGAGCTTCATGGGATGGGTTTCCATGGCCAAGCGGCTGCATCCAAGCCTTATATCACTAAGTGCAATGTAAAGCGTTGTATGCAGTGGTGTAAAGCACACCGCCACTGGACTCCAGAGCGGTGTAGGCATGTTCTCTGGAGTGGCGAATTGTGCTTATCTGTCTGGCAATCCGATGGATGTGTTTGGGTTTGGCAGTTGCCAGGAGAACAGTACTTGTCTGACTGCATTGTGTCAAATGAAAAGTTTGGTGGAGGGGAGATTATGGGGTGGGGTTGTTTTTCAGGGGCTGGCCTTAGCCTCTTAGTTTCAGTGAAGGGAACTGTTAAGGTGTCAGCATACAATTTCATGCTCCCAACTTTGTGGGAACCGTTTGGGGATGGCCCCTTCCTGTTCCAACAAGACTGCGCACCAGCGCACAAAGCAAGGTCCATAAAGAAATGTATGAGTGATTTTGGGGTGGAGGAACTTGACTGGCCTGACTGACCTCAACCCAATAGAACACCTTTGGGATGAATTAGAGTGGAGACTGCAAGCCAGGCCTATTTGTCTGACATCAGTGCCTGACCTCACAAATGTGCTTCTGGAAAAATGGTCAAACATTCCCATAGACACACTCCTAAACCTTGTGCAAATCCTCCCCAGAAGAGTTGAAGCTGTTATAGCTGCAAAGGGTGGGCCAACTCAATATTGATCTCTACGGACTAAGACTGGGATGCCATTAAATGTCATGTGCGTGTAACGGCAGGCGTCCCAATACTTTTGGCAATATAGTGTACATATATATCCTGTAGAATGCCTAATTTCACACATTGCCTGTAATATATATATATATATATATATATATATATATATATATATATAGGCTATATCTGAAATATCTAAAAAATAAGGAAGCAGACAGAATGAAAAATTCAAACATTTTCACATATACCCAGCAATAAGCAGCATGGAAACACTCTAAATGCATACACAAATACTTCTGCATTAATTTGCCTCTGTATACTCAATTCGTATCTCCTTGTTCAAATTCAAACAAGTAAACAGGCAGAGGTCATCACATTGCATTAGCAAAAAAAATGTTAATGCATCTTTCTGCTAACCCTATTCCTATGCATGAATATTGAACACTATTAGAAAATTCTGTAAATGTGAAAGCATGTCAGCAATGTTAAATGGTTAAGTACATTCAACTTATTTTGTTGCCATTGAACCTTTTAAGTGCTACTGGTACTTAGCGCATAACTTGGACGGGAGATGTCTAGTGCTCATGTCAAATTAAACTAATCAGTAAAATATATGTATTTGCATTTCTCACACTTTGGCAATTATGGCTTTCTGGAGAACTGGCAGAAGCAAGAAAAGATAGGAATAGGACCATGTTGATATTCTTCCTGATAGAACTGTAGATCCTAATGCTATGATGAAACACATAAAAATCTGAGTATCAAGGACAGACAACTTTCAAAATGCCCTAAATGTATCCGTGTATTGTGTCATACAAAACTGAGGAATGTGTAGCACAAAACCACAACAGTCTAACTGAAAAAAAAAACAACACAGAGAGGAAAATGTAAAGTAACCTAAAACAACAAAACAGAACTCCTTCTGATTGGCACTCTTTAAACTGGTTACTATACAGTATTTTGTGATTATCTATTATATTACATTATTAAATGAATTAATAACATTTTTAAAATAGTGTTACAGTTTATTGCTCCAATACTCACACCACACGTGCACACATAGGAGTTGATTTATTAAAATTGGAGAAAAAATTTGGTGAAATCTGGTGCAGTTCTACATAGTAACCAATCAGCTTCCAGGTTTTTTTTGTCAATGCTTAATTGAACAAGCTGAAGTTAGAAGCTGGTTGGCTACAATGCAAAACGACACCAGATTTTGCACTCTCCAGTTTTAGCAAATCAACCCCATATTGTGCATAACAGTTTTCATTGGTAATACAAAATGTAGTCTACCATTATAATCTAGGGGTTCCTTGGAAAATAAGAGCCTGATGATGGTTATGGGCAGGTCCTACCCCTCCCTGTAGATGGGGGACTCTTCCGTGAATGAGCTCATTAATGCCCAGGGCAAAGTGGAGCCATGGTCATGTAAGATTCAGCATGAAGGCTGCACTCTGACTTAAAAGTGAGCCATTCACCTTGCACAGATACACATTAAATTTGAAGCTCCTTGCTGTAAAACGCTCTTCTTCTGTGACACTGTACACCTTATCTGTGTCCCGCTCCACCAACCCAGCTACTCTTCCACTTTACTCCCACTGGCAGAACAGAGATTCCTTTGTGCACTGCGCACAGACCTCTACATGTGTACTAATTAACTCCTTAACTCTCACCAGCAGCTAGATCCATGAGGTCTTGTGCTGCAGGTTTAGTCCAGATTGCTTCAGGGGCACCAACGGCTACGGAGAGAGTCAGAGCACCGACCTCCTTGCTACCGGAGGACCCTTCACCCATACTTGGTACATGATTACTCATAGCAACCGCATGTTAGATATGACTTCCTGCCAAATCTTCTGCATGATTAAACTTTTCTTGGTGGCTCTCCCACTTCTGCTCTTCATCCCCAGGTATATATTACAGGCCCTGTTCTTTGGGATATGCCATGTACCTTACTGCACCCCTGTAGAAGAATTTCAGACCAGGCATTTTATAGTTAACTGTAAAGTCTCTATGCAGCTAATTCTTTCTCTCTATCTCTATTCCCAATTCCAGCTGTTTCCTAATTATGCTGCCATATCATACCTTAAATAGAGCAAATACCAGAGTCCTTTAGTTCTTTTTAGTACCCCTGATCTGGGTACCCTTTCAAGGGGGAGATGGACACCCCTCAGTAGAGCTCACATATTGCACCACCTCTCCTGCTAAATCCCATGTGGAAGACCATCTATGACAAGGTCTGCAATAACAATAAACAAACAGAGGGTGCACTGGCCTAGTGCATTATCCTTTAAAATATTTATTTTTGTAAAAAGGTAAGTATTATACTGACAAAGTCATTAAAAGTACAAATTCATCTCATGAGTACAGCACAAACATTAGGATGTAAGAGAACGATGTAACATCCACAGACTGACGTGTTTCAAGGACTTATCCTCTTCCTCAGCGGCTCTGAGGAAGAGGATAAGTCCTCAAAATGCGTCAGCCTGTGGATGTTCCATCGTTCTCTTACATCTTGATGTTTGCGGACTGTTTCTGCTGTACTCATGAGATGAATTTGTACTTTTAATGACTTTGTCAGTATAATACTTACCTTTTTACATATTAAATATTTTAAAGGATAATGCACTAGGCCAGTGCGCCCTCTGTTTGTTTATTGTTATTGCACTGCTCCTAGACCCCCCTAGTCTTGTGAGGACGGCAAGGCAAGTGCACCCCATGAAGGCCAAGTTTTAACTGCAGCCCATTAACTCTTTTTGGGCAAGTTCCCCAAACACAGGAAGATTTCAGTTTTCCATTTCTTTGTTTATGAGAAGGTCCCCTTGTATTTATAGGCCTAGGCAAAGAGGCAGTACCATGAACACCTAGGAGTGGGCAACCTTAACTCCTTCCCATCCCTTAAGCAGGCTGCTAACTGACTACACAGTAATAAACAGTTCACATTACAATATTAAACAGAAACTTCATATTATACACAGAAATACAAAAATAAAATAAAAAGTTTATTTTTACCTCTGTAAGTGCCAGCTTACATGCCTGTATAGTTTGGGGGCCAACATCAATGGGTAGAGACAGAGGAGTTCCTGGGACCAGTGGAGTTTCTAATTGTTCCTCTCAAGTAAGAACTGACAAGTAATCTTTTAGCTGTCTCTAAAAGAGTGGCATTCTTCCCAGTGACCCCCAATGTACGGGGGTACTCTTCCTCCCACTGACCACCAATGAAAGGGGACCCAAAAAAATGATCAAACATAGATATCAAATGCTCTAGGGATGACATTTTCCTTATTTTCTATTATACCAACAATTACTGATGACTTGAAAGTATTGTGAGCTGTAGATGTATTTATTTTTAGAAGAAAATGTTACCTGAGATCATAAAATTGTTTCAAGGGTTCCTCTGGGGTAAAAGGTTTGGAAAGGCTAATGTATCTTTATTCTTTATCTTTATCGACTTTGTGGAATAAATACAATCAGTTAACTTATAAGTTTGCTGGTTTACACCAACTAATTCCACTATAAAGCTGACCATAGATAGATCGAATCTATGGGAAGGCTGGTTGTACCCAAGTTGATCCATTGATCAACCAGCCTGTCTGATTTTTTAAATGCAATTACTGTTGGTGGTTATAGTAGCCACTAGCAGTAATCATTATATTCTTCAGGCCAGAAAAGCTCCCTGTCAACAGAACACAAAAGTGCTGCAGGAGGCATTCCCCCATCAAGACTGACCTTGTTCATGGGAGAATCAAGCAATTTTCTTTCCTTCCACCCATGATGGAAGGAAAGAAAATTTTATCATCTATGGCTTGCCTAAGTAAATCAAAATGCTAATGACTTCCTTACTTAAATAATGGTTATATTTTCTAATACAATATAATTCAGCATTACAACAACAAAAATATGTTTCATTGATAGACCAGGACTTCGATGTCAATACAGATAAAAATTCTTCATTTATAAAATATATTCCCAAGATAAAGCTATATTACCTATGTTTCAAATATAAAAATATTAATAGTAAACATGCTACAAAAGCAAAAAATCAATCTAAGCCTTATAAGGAATTCTAGCCTATACACAGCCTCTGAATTCATTATCCCAACTTTTATGACATGTGAGCAACTTATATCCAATATACAGGACAGTACAAATTGGCTTACACACATACATATTTATGCTTTGATAAAATATTGAAAATTACTTTTCTCAGGGACTAAAGCAATTTGATTTCTCATTTCATACCTACAGAGTCTTCCTACGTATTTATTGTTTTTTTCTAAATGATCTGAAATTGTAATATAGGTGGAGGGTAGTACACAGGTAGTACACACACCATTCAAGCCGCACATAGTAGAGTATATTGTAGCACCGCCAAAATGGCAGTGCACTGAAGCATGCTACCTCTCTATTTAACAGGCTTTCCATAATTTAAGATGCTACAGACTTTACATCTGATATTGTGCATTGGGAGCTTGTTGTTGACATGACAAACAAGTTAGTACATGTTTGGAGTAGCCACACAAATTCAGTTTAATAGATATATTGTTCTGAGACAGTTACTACGACGCTAACTGTGTAAAAATGGTTTTATTGCAAAATAAAAGTAAAAAATCAGCATCTCTCTAAAGGGAGCAACATGATCTGATTCTAATTCACTGCTACCATGGGTTTGATGTGAATCCTGTGGGTTTTAAGATTTGTGGTTCTTGCAAATTTTTGTCCATGTGCATATTCACCTGGAAGAGCTATGAACAGCAAGCTTACAAGGGACCAATAAGGGGGCTGTTGGATAAACCAGCTCAATATAAAAGGGCGGTGCAGGGCACCCATAGTGTCACTGTATTGGAAGCTGCTGCAGGAAAAGGATAAAGAAAGCTGGCAAAATGCAAAGGATGAGACAAGGGTCAGTTAAGAAACTGTTTTTAATTTTAATTATGATTGCCAGCAAGTGGGACAATTAACTTTTTTTTTATTCTCAATATTGGAGGCTTTTTGTCTTTCATTTTATGATCGATTTGGGGTTAGAGGTTATTTTTGTTTCTGTTCCATCCATTTCAAACATTTTTTTGCTGTGAGGGCTTCTCTAAGAAAAAAAAATGGAAAAAATGGGCATTTTTGCATTTTTATTTATTTTGGTGATATAATATTTATTATTTTATGCTGATACTGACCCAATGTGTGATTTTGGTAAATTGTTTGAGTCACATGGTCAAGTTTCACAGGTGCGTGATTGAAGTCAGGAGTCCAGAAAATGCAGCAAAAACACAATCACATTTTAACATAGTTTTTTTAATGGATCGGTGTAAAAGCATCCTTAGATGTTCCATGGCCATTTTGCAGTAGTCCACTTTGAGACCCTGAGGCAAAAATTGAGGAACTATGTTAAATATTATATCGCTTTTATGGCACAAACTAAGTATTTGGCAATAGACTTAGGCCATTTACTACAGGAGAATTTTATAATAATGAATTAGTGGAATTATATTGAAGTCGCAATTGATGGTAAACATATGAGGTGTTAAAATGCTATTGAAAAAACATAGACCAAATGTCATAAAATGTGCAAGCCTTGGCTTGTAAAGTTAACCTTAGCGTGATTACAAGCCATGCTAATGACCATTTCTGTGTGCAACTTGCTCATGTTAATGGCAGGCGACGGAGCCATAAGATATCAATAAACCACCCTCCTTTGGAAGTCTACATTAATTGCTGTTAGAAGAGAGATGTGTGTTTAATTGAGCACTGACTGCTGCAGACCAGTGGCCCATGCCTTGTTGTTAGGCTGTAAATGTTAATAACCTTCAGATAAAGACAAATATGTTGCCTTGAGATGACAAACTTTCAAAGTCACACTGAACAGTCTCTGTGAACTGAATTCTTTCATAGAATACGATTTCTCCTATGATGACATTTGCTGAAAAGAAGAAACCTTTCATAATCTAAGGATTTGCAAATCAATTTGTGGCCTTCTATTTAAAAAAAAAAGAAAAAAAAAACATTTTAATTGCCTTGCCACTTCATAAAACGTGTAAAAAAAAATTAGTTTGTATCAAAAGGTCTGAGAAGATAGAAACCAATTCATAGAACTGTGAGGGATGAAATAATTCCAGTTCCATAGCAACCAGTAAGATTTCAACTGTTTTTTTGCTAGTTTGATACTGTAGGAAGTACCTAGCTGTTTCCACAGTGGATTTGGCATAGGTTCTCCTATCTCTTCATATTGTTTTCTGATATATTGTTTAAGCTGACTAGCAGGTGACAGGCAACTGACACATCCAAGCACAAAACAATAAGGAGGCATTCTGCCACATTGTACAAAGGGACAATTTGCACCAGTTTTATCAGGCAACATAGCTGGAAACAACATCAATCTCCAAATGAGCATTCTGTTAAAACAAGGGTAATAATATACATTTTGGGGTAAAGTTAAAATAGCTGCCCTTCCTCTCCTATCTTAAATGCTAATGTACAGATTGCAGGAGGTTTTTATTAAAACAAATTCACGAACTTGTACTAACTGCATTTCAAATCAATGTAATGTTCTTTAATAAATAATAACTGCCTTAACTGATGTTTTGTTATGTCTTCCAGGAGTTCAACTTTAAATAACCTAAACTGTTATGATATCAGCTTCCTATAATAACAGATACATCGGTTCTCAGGTTGGAGATGGTGAACATGAAAACAAGAAAAGGGAATTGAACTAACCAATGTTAATCTGAAGATCATAAAAGGTGGAAAATTTACTGCTCGTGCCAGGTCACCAAAAATTTGTTTCTATGTATTTTTCATCATTGTTACAGACTAAAACCATAAGACTAACACAAACCAAGTCTTGTTGGTACCAAGATAGCCCTGATTTGCTGTAAGATGACTAGCAGGACATCATACTCTTAGACATCTTTGGTCATCTCATTCAGGGATAAGGTAATGCAAATGAAAATCTTGCATCACTCATACTATACTCCACACATTCTCTTTAAAATGGGTAAACTGCCTTTTCCCTCTTGCAACAAAAGCTCATCTGAAAATGGTACTTTTTATTATATGATCTGGGAATGCCCACTTTTTCACAAATTTTGTTCAGGAATTACAGACTTCACAAGCTCACTCCTGAATTGCCTAATATCAGTAACCCATCTAGACGTTTATTGGAAAAACTAGAAGATTTCAACATTCCAAAATATACTAAAATCATGTTACCTTTCTAGTTTGTCTATGCTAAAAAAACATTTTGGTAAATCAATGGAAATTGGCAGACCCCTAATCTGAATCACTGGATTAGACATGTTAACCAAGGGATTCCTCTGTATAAATTAACATACAGTATGTGGCTCTAGGTTGTCCTAAGAAATTTAAAAAAAATATGATCCCCTGGCTGAAAACACACTCTATAATACCAAAAGAGGGATATGTTATGTTATATAGGATCAGCTGGTGTTCTGCTGCATGGAAACACTGTTTTATATGGATACATTTTGTATGTTGCATTTTCTATTTTCGTGTTAGTTGTTGTATAACTTGCATTCATTTTATTTACACTAATGTAATTACAATAAAAAAATTCTCTAAAAAAAATAAGATAAGAAAATTAAACATTGTGAGCAGAGGGATGGTGTCATCAATTGCTGGTGCTGCTTTACTGTCCAGGTCAAGTGGTAATCTGCTGTCTGGCAAAAGGCACATCCTTGGTCTTGGTCATTAGACTGGTTTCACATAACTACAAGTTATTTGTAAGGTAAAAAAACAAATCAATATATGTATTTCAACTATAAATTTTGCAGCTTGCCCGTTGTTCAACTTTATATATGTACTAATAACTCTACAGAGTTTCTCAAGCAGTCTTACAAGTAATCCCAAGGATATTTCTAACAGTGACATGGGTATTTACAACTGTCAAAACAGACATCACTAAAAACATTCTGCAAGTTGATTCCATTATGAAAGTTCCTCATGCCAAAAAGCACTTACAAACCTATAAAACCACGTTTCCCTATCTCTGATCATGTGTTCTTTTTAATAAACCTGCAATCGCTTCACTCGCCATCAGATTTAGGAGTTCTGCTATGTCTCAGACTAATTGTTATCTTCGTCTATAAGCTTCCCTGCAGTAATAAAAAATAGTGTTGTCAGTTTTGATTGGTATGATTGGTATTTACTGATGAACTGCAGTACAGGACACATGCCAAGCCTTTAAAATCTAATATTAAGTTACAAAGTGGTCTGTTGCTGCACTGGGGCTAAACTTTTGGTTGATAAAATTAAAGTGTTTGCTCAAATTAAAACAAACAGTTTACCAAAACAAATCCAAGAAAAACAGTTAATATATTATTAATATTACATGAAAGCGGGGGGGGGGGGGAGTGGTACATCCAGCACTGTGTTTTATATTTTCTGGTGGTCGAGGGAGTCACTAATCACTAATCAGTGCCAGTTTTTCCCCACGGTTACACAGCATGTATCAAAGGGAGACTGAAGCAACTCAGATGACTGAGCTACAAAGAGTCCAATAGGACATCTTGCAGCACAAAGCTGCCTGCACCCACTTCACTCTGCCATCATCCAACTGGACACTGAACAGAGAGAGTAACATCAGGTTTCATTCAGTAAAAAGTGATAAATTACCTGCGCAACCTGTATTTAAACACTGAGTTAAGCTGTGTGTATATTAATGTTGCTGCAATGCACCATATGTGATCCCACAAATCAACCTACAAAATCAATATTAACCTGAAGTGCTGCGCTACATTAATACATAATTGTACATCAAACCTCCTGATAATGTGAATATTATACAACTTAATCTTATAGCACCTAGTAATATGTATCCAAAAATTAACACCACCACTGTGATTATACAACTTAATCAAGTATACAATTCCTGCATTGCTTCTACTAGTGTAAAATGGTATATTCCATATCACATCAATGTACATAATAAAATTTCATCCAAACAATAAAGTGTCCTTTGAGAAATACTCTGTGTTCAGTGGCGTCCCCACAGTCCAACTGAAAATCCTCCAAACCACTCTTCCAAACCTTGTGAAAAATTAAAAAGTGACAAAAGGCGGGGGTGAAACATGTCAGAGGAGCATAGCCAGGAGGAGTTCAGGCTGAGGCCATATTATTACTTCTCTATACAGTGGCTGGGTTCTGGTATGTGACGTTTCCACATTTTGGCTTCCAGCCTGTAAAGATTACCTTAGATTTCTGTTATTTTGAAGATGATGGTAAAAAAATATGTGTAGTTAACTTTACAAAGCTGCCTCTTTGTCTCTGTCCCTGCCATTCCCAAAGAGTAATGGGAGCACTCAGTTATAGAACTAAGCCATTCAATGGCCAATTATGGGCTCGATAGTCCCATACCCATTCCCCCAGTTTGCCTCAACCCCTTTTGGAGCATTCCCACAACATTAAAAAAAAACTACTGTATATACTTACCTTTTTTTAGGTGTCTTCAGTTTTGTTCAGTGATATCACAAATCTACAGCTTGGTTCGGTGTCATCACAGGTCCTCTTCACTCATTTGTTTCAGAGGGGTGTGCAGATTCCAATGCTGCAGAGAACAGCATTAGATAATGACATGACACCACACTCTGCATCATACTCCTGTGAGTCCATGGTGGGGGCAGAACCTTGACATACTGGGCTCACAGCAAGTGGATTGAAAAGTGCTGGGTGTCATTCAATAAGGAAGACAAGCATATCCTGATTGGTCACCAGGAAAGTCCATGGCGCAGCAGACAGAGCTGATTTTCCATTTCTAGGCTGTGCCAATGCTGCAGAGAACAGCACTAGATAATGACATGACACCACACTCTGCATCATACTCCTGTGAGTCAATGGTGGGGGCAGAACCTTGACATACTGGGCTCACAGCAAGTGGATTGAAAAGTGCTGGGTGTCATTCAATAAGGAAGACAAGCATATCCTGATTGCTCACCAGGAAAGTCCATGGCGCAGTAGACAGAGCTGATTTTTCATTTCTAGGCTGTGACGGGAACTGCACTCTTTTAAAAATTGCCCAAGCTGGGCTTGGGCTTTAAATCTGTAGGTATATCCTGAAGACTTCCACAAAATGTAACATACAAACCTGTTACATAAATAGGACAGTTATAATTACCAAACATGATTACTTTATGCATTCTACACAAGCACATTTATTTGAACTTAATTAAAATCCTTCATGTGCCTGAACATTGCAAAATGATTGCAGAAAAGTGCAGCACCTCTCGATTTATTAGAGATTTCTCATGCTGAATCCGCACTCTTCAGCAATACATGTAAATTTTTCTATGATAATGATGCAGGGTCTTTGAAAATGACTAATTGTCACCTAACCAAGATACCATCTGTTTACTTCATTTGTGTAACAAAAAAGGCAGGTGCTATGTTTATTAAAAATGCAATTAGAAAAGCGTTTTTTCATGATTTGTGATGACTTCCAAAGTATTGTGGAGGTTTTTTTTTTGTTTTATTTTTTTTTCTACATCCATTATCATTTAGAGTGAAAAAAATAAATATTTAGATTGAGGGGTCCATGCGCCTTTTTTCACACTGTACTAAATGAGCAAGTGCAGTTTGTAAATGTAAACCTTGCAGCCAAAGTGTAATTAAACGCTGTGGCTGATTAAAATCATATTTTCTCCCAGGCTGCACTTCCCCAGCCTTTAGCTGGAGCATCCTTTCTGTTTATAAGCAGTTATCTATGCTAAACATTTAGAATGAGAATCAGAGTTTAAAGAAGAACTATTATTACAATTTTTTACTTTCTTCTGCCCCCCTATGGGACATAGTATATGTAATACTTTGTCTCACGTATCTAGGTGTTTCCTAAGTTTAGTTATTAAGTCTGATCTGCCAGTCATCCCCCTACAATCCGTGTATCTGCGTGCAGTAAATCTGACAACAGCTTGAGAGGAGATGGATCCATCATAACTACAGCTTGTCTGGGATAAAAGCACTTTCCTGAAACAAGAGAAATGCAGTGGAAATGAGTGGGGAGCAGCTTTATGTCTCTCCTCTGCATTCCTCTTGCACAGCATGTCTTGGGAAGATGCTTTGATTGCAGAAAAACTGCCAATAGGATGAGTCTATTTCCTTTTGAGTTGTTGTCGGATTTGCTGTGTGGGTAGGGAAGAGGGCACGCTGGATATCAAAACTTGTCTGATGAAGCACCTAGCTACCTGACAAACTTGTAATGATGGTTCTTCTTTAAAATCAACTTGTTACAAACCTGGGCAATTTAAAGTAAGTATATGATATAAAATAACAAAATAGAGGCTGCCAAAATGCAGTAGATCCCAAAGTATGCACAGGTGAAGTTACATGCTATCTCTGCTATTTATGAATTGTCCAGGATTGTGCTAGGTTTAATTTAAAAGGAATAAAATGCTATAAATGTTTATACTTATAAAATTAAATCTAAACCTTATCTTCAGTCTTGAACATTTGTGGTGACCAATCTTTTACTGAAATAGCTTACTCTGATTTCACTGCACACTGTGAGCTTGTCACAGTATGCATGAGAAGCTTCAGCAAGTCACATAGAGCCTTCCTCATCTTCTGGCATCATCTAGATCTTTCCTCCCCAACCTGGCTGTCCCTGGCCCATCCCTTTTGTTGGATTCAGTTCTTTCAATCATGCAGGTATGTGGGTTTTACCTAGGTTAATTTGCATGCAAGTTGAGGCAGCCTAGGAACACCAACTCCTCCAGATTGACATCCATCCAGATTGACATCCATCCATACAGCCATCAAAACATCTTAATATTTGCAAAACTCCTCCCAAAACCCAGGCCACTCATTATTAATGAGGCAGGGTTATGTGATGTTTTCGGGAAGCTACAGTATGTACAGCTCCCTTCCCACATTATCTTTCTGAATTACATAGAGAAGCACAGATACATAGTGATGATGTCAGTGGGTCTAAAAGGTTTGTAATGAAAATGTAATTAGCATGTTGATTAGGAAGGAAAGGAGAAACCAGGGAAGTCAAAATATAGGTAGATTTAGTGTTGGCTGTCCAAAAAGTGGATCAAGAGATTTTCATTGCATGGATATGCTTGTTTATTGCTCATATACTGTTAAGTATTTTTGACAAATCAAAAACATAAATATTAGTAAACTGAAAAGTAGTGCTGGTAGACAATGATTAACCTCCCTGTCAGTAATCCCGAGCGTGGCTCGAGGTTAATTTTCAGGACCAAAAGTGGTAACCCTGAGCCACACTCGGGATTACACTGTAGTGTAACTTACCTTGTCCTGCGATCTCTCAATGTCCTCCCACTTTGTCCTCTGGCCGATGCCGGCATCTGACTTCCTTGTTCCCTTCCCTACGAGCGCCGGCGGGAGATTCAAAAAAGTAAATAAAACATGACATACAAACAATACATTGTAATCTGTTAGGATTACATTACTGTATCAAACCATTTCACCTAAATTTTGTCCCTAGTGCTTTGTCCAGTGCCCTGCCTGCACTTATCCCGTTCTTTCTGCCTGGAAACTTGAGAACATCCATGGCATCCAAAAGCGTCCCTTTAGGTCAAAAGCGGTTTTAGACCAGCTAGAAAACAGCGATAGTGAATTAGAATCACTTGCAGAATTGAGTGATAATGATTCGTGGGGAAATTCGTCATCAGACACTGAAAGTGACTACAGCGACGATTCTGCGACTGAGCTCAGTGATGTGTGAACTTGGTGCTCTATTGACTGTCGTACAGATCAGTCAGCGCCCCCAGGATTCCCATTTACTGGAGCATCTGGTATGAAAGTAGACATTGAACAAGAAAACCCCTTGGAAAGCTTACAATTATTTCTGTCTTCTGGGTTCCGTTCCCTGCGACGTCGGGACATACGGGGAACGGAACTGGCGGGAAATGTGAAAGTTGTAAAAGTGACATTTACTAAATTCACTAAAATCACATAGTAAAACATTACCGTATCAAACCATTTCACATACAGTGTATCCCTAGTGCTTTGTCCTGTGCCCTGTCTGCATTTTTACTGTTATTTCTGCCTGGAAACTGAGAAAATTCCATGGCGTCCAAAAAGCGTCCCTTTACGTCAAAAGCGGTTTTAGACCAGCTAGAGAACAGCGATAGTAAATTAGAATCACTTGTAGAATTAAGTGATAATGATTCGTGGGGAAATTCATCATCAGACACTGAAAACGATTTTGCGACTTTGCTCAGTGATGTGCGAACTTGGCGCTATATTTCAAATGTTAGTGTTTTTGGTTTGATTATATTATTTAATTAAATTTCTTATTATATTATTATTTTTTATGATTATTTATTAAATTATAATTATGATTTCGTGTTTCAAATTTTAACATACCTGGGATGTTTACTAGACTCTTATTCGGACAGATTTCAGTGAGTTATTCCTAAAAATTACAGGCCTACAATAAAAAAAATACATATTTCCATGCAAAAAAATGTACCACTTTGAGCACAGAAATATGGACATAATCAGACCGCTAGGGAGGTTAACATGATTTGGAATCACAAGCTGAATCGTTGCAATTTTGCCCATGATCCCAAATTGTGGCAAAACACACGATATGTGTTTCGGTGCTGTTATTCTAAATAGCACCTCATATGCAGTGCTGTTCTGCAGAAATTTTCACATTACAGAATGTAAGCTTGTCACCCAAATATCAGCAGGAGCCTCTTTTGGGCAAAAACCATGTATAGGGCAGCCCATTGAAGTAAATGGGCTGCCTTACATGTGATACTTGGAATCATGTGAAAATCAAATGATAAAAAATGTGAGCAAGAATGCTGATTCCCATACCAATATGTAAACGAAGACTAATGCAAACATTACAGGTAATGCTGAGTAATAATTACACGCAGTAGTAGTCCTGCAGTCCTAATTTCACGTAGCATCTCATTCTTGAATCATGCATGAAAAATATGGGCCTATTAACACTGTTGTGTTGTATAACACTTTCTGTGTGTTATTGAAATGCAGTGCAGTGCAGTGATTGGTGTTTTCCCACACTAATAAAGCACCTGTCACATCTAGGGCACATAGAAACCAACGTTTTCTATGTGCCCCACTCACACTACAATGCAAGCGGGAGGAGAGCTCTGGGGAGCTGCAGTAAAATACAGGCAGGTAGCATTGTACTGCACATGCCACCACAAAGCAGCACAGCACACCATGCTGTTGTGCAGTGACATGAATGAAGTGTTACTTTGTGATACTTAAAATAAAGTTTAAAAAAAAGAAAAGAAGCATGCTGGCAGTGTGAGCAAGCACCCAAGTATCAATGAGTTCTAGCACAACAGCAAAGCACAGGTGTGTGTTGGGGTGAGCTGCATTAAAAAAAATTTGCAAGTCCGTTGTGGTGCATTACAACACATTCGAAGTAAATGGTTTTCACCTTACCACAATGTATATGTGCAGTGCAATTCAATGCAGTGGACCTGTGTGAATGGGCCCTATGTGTTCAGGAGAAATTCCACATTTGTACACAGTGCAGAAAAAGATCTAGAGACCCTTAGTGGTTTGCAGTAATTAATAAAGCACTGTGTTAACGGTGTAACAAATATGTTTAAGCAACCTGTTTATCTGCAAGTCCCCAACGATTGAGTATGTGCAGCTGCTTTACAGGGGTGTAGCAGAACTAATCAGTGCGAACATCCAAGGGACCACAAAAAAAAATTCTTTTTTCTGAATTCTTGCACATTGTAGACTGTATATGGACACAGATGGTCCTGATTTAACTAGTTCCAGGTATATGAACTAAAAGCGGTTTGAACACATCCTTACATTGAACTATTGTTAAAAAGACAATTTTCTTACCGAACCCAACTCTAAGAATTAATAAAATGAGGTGATAATTGAAAAGTGCATACGATTATCCAATTTTCTGGGACACAAAGAAAACTTTCAAATCACAGCTGTGAGATTTGACTGTGAATTAAAAGCATGAAATTAATATCAGTCTATAATCCACAGAGCATGCTCTGAGTTTGATTAATGCAGCATCAGCCATTAATGGCCTGAAATAAGAATTATTTGACATGGTTATTAAAATGTGTCAGTACCCTTCAAAATGCCACAAGTGAACCTCTTAATTTCACATTATTTTTGGTATTTGTTTTTCCTCAAAAATATAAAAATTGTATGCTTTAAGGCTGATAGAAAAAGTACGTAGTTTAAGATAAAGGATATCTTACATCGACACTTTAATCTAATTACTTATAGTGGAAAAGGTTTATACAGTATTTCATATTTTAAGAATATGCTCTGGATAATGCATTACTAAATAACAGTATAAGAGAGGAGTGATTAATATCCAATGTGCAGTATGCCATACACCAATCAGAATCTAGCTTTAAATAGATGTAAACCCAATCACAAAAACCCATATAATATTTAACATGTTAATGTCATTTGAAATGTCTTTGCTGGAGTATCGTTAGGTGGCTGCAGGAGATTATCTGCACTGAAAATCAGCAAAGGATGAAATAAATTTCAAAAAAGTATTTTTGTTTCAAAAGTCAAATGTTAATTAGACATAGCACTTTTACAAACTAAATGTCATTGATTTAGAGCCCATTCACATAATTACGCTGCACTGTGAATGGCAACCCACAGCACCTTCCAACACACTGAAAATTACAATGCACTACATGCATTGTATTGCAGCATGCTGTGCTAGCAACAGATATGTTGCAGGTTCAATTTTTATTCCTTCATTTGGAGCTGAAACTGGTAAAAAGGTTCTTTGCATTCCTTGATTTAAAAAGATAAATAATGTTCTGATTTTAACGACTTGCCGACTAGCCACTGTAGAAATACGATGGCAGGTCGGCACGGCTGGGCAAAAGCACGTTTTAAAATGTACTTTTGCAAAACAGGTAGGGGGTGCGTGAGTCGCACCGCCGCCCTACCTGCACCGCCAATCCCGGCAGCGGGTGTCAGTCGTCGGGTCACGGCCAGTCATTAGCGGCGTGTCCTGCCGATTAGCGGCAATCACTGACAGAGAGCAGGGCTGCAGTAGCTCTGCTTTCTGTCAGTTCCCTGACAGCTCCTGACACGCTGATCAGGAGAGAAGAGTTTATCTCTCCCAATCAGTGCGTCCCCATGCAGTGCACACCCCTAGTAAAATACTCCCCTCACACAGTTAACCCTTTCAAGGAATAAAAAAGTTAACCCCTTCCTCCCCAGTGCCATTAGTACAGTGTCAGTGTTTTTTTTTTTTGCACTGATCACTGTATTGGTGTCACTGGGGATGTCAGTGATCCCAAGTCAGTTTCCTCCAGTGTCAGAATGTCCGCCGCAGTCCTGCCATAAGTCGCTGATCGCCGCCATAAGTCGCTGATCGCCGTCATTATTAGTATAAAAAAAATTAAAAGTCCAAGTATCTTTCCCGCCATTTGTAAACGCTATAACTTTCATGTAAACCAATTAATTTACATGTATTGTTTTTTTTAGCAAAGACATGTCGCAGAATGCATTTTGGCCGAAATTTATGACGAAATTTGATTTTTAAATTTTTTTTACTGGACATATTTTAGAGCAAAAAGTCCAAAATATAGTTTTTTTTCTCAGCCTTTTTTTTTTATAGCACAAAAAATAAAAAATGCACAGGCAATCAAATACCACCAAAATAAAGCTCTATTTATGTGAAAAAAAGGACATAAATTTAATTTATGTACCGCATTGCATGACCGCGCAATTGTCTGTTAAACTAGCGCAGCGCTGTATAGCAAAAAAATGGCGTAAATTGCAGTAACTATACCATAGTTTGTAGATGCTATAAATTCCACACAAAGCAATCAATATACACGTATTGTAATTTTTTTTACCAAAAACATGTAGCAGAATACATTTTGGCTTAAATTTATAACTAATTTTGAGTTTACTATATATTTTTTATAGCTGAAAGTAAAAAATATCATTTTTCTTCAAAATGTTTGGTCTTTTTTTGTTTATAGCGTGAAAAATAAAAAGCGCACAGGTGATCAAATACCACCAAAAGAAAGCTCTATTTGTGTGAAAAAAAGGAGGTAAATTTCATTTGGGTGCAGCATTGTATGACCGTGCAATTATCAGTTGAATTAGTGCAGCGCCGAGTAGCAAAAAAGAGGCCTGGTCATTAAGGGGGGTAAATCCTCAGGAGGGCAAGTGGTTAATGTAACATGGTAGCTTAACGTAAGTATAGTGTATGTAAATGCAATCTTGTATTTTTAATTTTGGATAGTTAGTGCAGTGCTATCAACTCGAGTCCGAGTCCTAGCAACTTGATGAATTAGAGATCTAAAGAGAACGTGATTTTGTGCTAGTCTGGTGAGATCTTCTAGTGTCATACCCAGGGGCGGACTGATAACTCATGGGGCCCCCGGGCAATAGGGGATCATGGGGCCCCTGTGTCCTTGCCCAAACTCAAAAAAGCCTATGAAAAAGTTACCAGGCAGGGGCGGACAGATAACTCATGGGGCCCCTGGGCAATAGGGGATCATGGGGTCCCTGTGTCCTTGCTCAAACTCAAAAAATCCTATGAAAAAGGTACCAGGGGCATCTCATGGGGCCCCCTACTGACCCCGGGCCCTCAGGCAGTGCCCGAGTTTCCAAATGGTCAGTCCGCCCCTGGTCATACCCACAGTTGTAGTCAAAGTGTCAAAGCATCTAATAGCTGATCTCCCTCTTCGCCTAGTTTCTTCGATCTACCCAAACATTATTTCCTTCTACAGTGATCTGTCTCTTTTAACAGAGTGACCAAAATAGGATAGTCGTAACTTCATCATTTGTGCTTCTAGTGACATAGCCAGTTTGAGCTCTGTCAAAATCGATTTGTTAGTTCTATGTGTTTTCCATAGCAAGCATAACATCCTTCTCCAGCACCAAAGCTCAAATGAGTTGATCTTCTTCCTGTCCTGTTTCTGTTGTGTCCAGCTTTCACAGTCATAATTAACAACTGAGAAAAATGAGTGCATGGACGAGTCTGACTTGACTTTGTCGAGAGTCTTCATTGTGTAGCTACCAAGTACTATTCTGAGGAGTATTTAATCACTGCTGGTTGCTTCCATGTTTATGAAAGAGCCTAGGAGATTGAAATGCTTTACAGTTTTTATTCTATTGCTGTCAAGCTCAAAATCATTGTCATTTTCTGTGTTCATGATCTTCATCTTGTTTATATTCAGTTCTAATCCCACGTTACAAATTTCGGCTTTGACTGCTACTGGTGATATAGTGCATAGTGCAGGTTGCTTATGTTTTGGCCACCAGCTTTGATACTAACAGAAACTTCTTTTAAATTTGTATTTCTGAAGATGGCTTAACAATATAGGATGAATAGGTAGGGTGACAAGATGCATCCCTGCCTGACGCCACATGTTATTGGAAATCAGACAGTGTTGCCGCATTTAGCTCTCACTGCAGCTTCTTGATTCTTGTAGAGGCTCTTTATCAAAAGAGTTATGTGTTTAGGTATTCCCATTTGCAACAGAGTCCTTCATAATTTATCAAGATCCACACAATCAAACACTTTGCTGTAGTATATGAAGCAGAAGTATACAGTCTTTAGGTATTCTTTCATTTCTCTAACATCCATCTAACCTTGACAATAATTCTTCCTCAGCCATCTCTGAAACCAGCCTGAGCATCAGGTAGTTCTCGCTCAATGTATGATTGTATCCTTTGTTGTATTATTTTCAGCAATACTTTGCTGGCATGTGGAATAATGCAATTGCTCTGTAGTTGTTACAATCCCTGGAATCACCTTTCTTCAATATAGGAAAGAATAGTAATCTTCTCCAGTCAGTTAGCCATGTTTTGTTCCTACCAGATCCATTGACACAGATGAGTAATGGCCATGATAGCACCTTCAGGGGTTCTGATTAACTCAGTTGGAATACCATTGATATCTGGTGACTTATTGTTCGATGTAGCTTTAAATGCTGCTATGACTTTTTTCTTTCAAAAATCTGGACAGAGTAGGGAATGAGTTGGATAGCGTAGGATACAGATTCACCACTCTATTAAAGTTAGGGGAAATCTTTAATTTTAGAGCTGTCATGAGAGCAAAAGGTGAGGCAAAAATCTTTCAATGGGACAAATGTTCTGGTGACAACTGTCTAATAAGGGACAGTTTACTTCAGGGAGACTTTCTCTTAATTCCTTAAGAATCATCAAAATAGGAAGTGAAGTGAAATATCCCCAGCAGGACACAGACAGCGAAAAAAAAATTGATCCAAAACTAAAAATAAGACTTGCTTTAATATATACTTTAACGTACCAGTCAATAGAAGCCATTAGGTATTTAGAATACATGGTATGTAAGGATTCTGATGATACAGGGATCAGCCATATTCTCTGTCAAAAATATGTTTTTTAGATCCCCAAATCTTCCTTGAGAAACGTTGCCAAATGATATTAATGCCAATGGCCTCTGCTGCTGTTAGTAAAATTCTGTGACAAACGAGCTGGAGGCAGAGTAGAGCCACACTGTCTATGGACAAGCCCGTGTGTCCATGTGAACAAGCCTGCAAGTGTGCCACCATAGGAAGTGGCTTCCTATGGTGGCACAGTGGGAGGAGGAAGAGCTACGAGTGCCAGCACTCCCCAGAAGAAGATAACTATAACATGTGTATTATTATTAAATAAATAAATAAACTTTAAAATCACTTTAAGTGGGTAATTAAGGAACAAAGTTTACTGGCTCCCAGTCCTGCACCTTCTACCAGTCTGACTGCTGCTGTATAGGGGTTTACAAAAACTTATACCAAGTCAAATACAAAAAAGTACATTTATTGATTTATTAATAAATACCTAGCTGCATTAGGTTGTGTCTTTCATACCTGCTTTTTTAAAGTTCTGTTTTAAAAACATCCATGCCTAAATCCACAAAAATTTTGACAATGAAAACAATCCACATAAAAATATGACTCATAAAGCAATGGCTTTAAATGGACTCTGATTTCCCAAAAAACTCTAATACATATCTTATGGAAGACAGGGAGAAATACCAGTATATTTTGTAATCCTGCTTGTTTTACCATGATGCCACCATTGCCTTACAGAGTAAAGCTTCCAAAAGCATGTAATGACTATTATCTCACACTTTCAACAAGTGTCAACATGAATTTGGTCAGCCAACAAATACAAGAGATAACCTCAGGGCATCACTGCTAAAAGAAATCCTATTACCCAACTGGGAAACATTCAACAAATATCGAATAGTTCTCAGTGTCAGCAAACAGATGTATGACATTACAGTTAAAGCAGTATTAAACCCAAAATGTAATACAGTATATTGCAGCTTACCAATCATTAGATGCGGTGGCTGCATTTGTTTTTGCTTTCTTCTCCTTGTTGAAAAACACTAGACATACTTTCCAGATCACCAGATGAAAAAAAGGTTGAAAGGGCAAAATCCTCAATCAGGGATTTGTTGCTTTGCACAGTGCTTGCCTGTCTAAAAAAACTAAAGAACACAGAGATCACTTGATCGATGTGCTGTTGCTACTCCTGCAGTGTCCAATCAGCACTGAGAGAGGAGAAGTAACTGGACGGGGATGGTTACATGCCACGGCTGTCATGTTTTGTGTCCATGACAAATATAACATTGCTTGCATTCGGCAGTCAATACCACCATTGAATCTAACCTATTCGAATAAATGGGGCAGTGCTGCAACCACAAGCAATCCACTTAGTTGTGGGCTTTACAGGGTTAAAACATGCATTGACAAGATGACATATCGCCTCCTCACTGCCTGTCAATTGCAAAAAGGTCTGTCAAACATGTTAACTTTGCCTTAAGCTGTTGAACTATATGTACAGTATGTAGGATGATGGGAACATTAAGATTAAGATATTAAATATATGTTTTTGTCTTAAATACTTGTTTTGTCCTGTATATTTTCAGTATGAGATTTAAATATAGACACTCCCCACTGTTACAGCTATAACTGACTGTATTTTGATTAATATAATACACAATGATAGACCTGTTTTCGGAAAGAAAAACAAGAGTTCAAATGAAAACGTACAGGTAATGTTGTCAATCGCATTGCATGTTCCTTGACTACGAAGTAGCAACAGAAGTTTGAAAAAGCATACTAATTATTTCGCCCACTAAGAGACTTGTCGACAGCTAACTTAGGAAATTCTGTAGTTGTATGAAAAAACATCATTTAGGATGCAGAGATGTTTACCTTACTGCCAGAACCCCTGATTGCTTTAGTTGTTGATTTCCTGTAAGTATTATATAAGCAGCAAGCTATTGGTGCAACTGCCAGTAACCAAAGTTGTACAGCAATATTACTAAAAGGGGAATTTCTCTCTAGTTGGAAGTCTATTGGTGTGCAGAACCTAAATACTAAAAATAAACAGACTGCAGTCCAACAGATTCCTACACTAAATAGCCAAAATGCAACCAATTATGTTAAAAAAAACCACTTAATTTGTGTAAATGAATTTTACAAATTTGGGTCCACAGCATTTCACAATCATGGGTTGCATCTTCCAGATGCATTTTGGGAGACTGATGTCATGGGGCTTATTCCTTATATCTGTCTAGCCAGTCCAGATATTGTTTACTTTTAAACTTCGAACACATGTTATAGCCTACGTTTATTAAAGTTCTTAGTTAGTGAAGTTAAGAGGCTTTTGAGCTTGAGGAGCAGAAAGAAGTGACAATGGGGTAGAAGGCAGTTATTCATACAAAGGGCTTGCAGCCAAGCCAACTAGAGCAACACTGGGGATAGGCTGCACACTTGGGCATACACTGTGCACCAGCAGCTTTCCCTTGATAGGGTGCCCTGTGTCATAGCCAGTACATCCATTGTGCACCTGAAAGTTCTCCAATGTTGGAACAGCATCTCATGTTTACATCACAACCTTAAATGTCTCTATTGTTATTTTCTTCTGTAGTCTGGCTAAAACCATTCTATAGATCAGGGATCACCAAACTTTATAAGCAAAGGGCCATTTTATTGTCATTAAGATTAAAATTAGTTAGAAGAATAATCTCTATTGTTAATGTCAATGGGAGGAATAGTGCCCCATCATTGGTATTAGTGGGAGGATTAGTGTCCCATCATTGGTATTAGTGGAAGGAATAGTACCCCATCATTGGTTTTAATGAAAAGATTAGT
This sequence comes from Staurois parvus, assembly GCF_062004578.1. NCBI lineage: Eukaryota > Metazoa > Chordata > Amphibia > Anura > Ranidae > Staurois > Staurois parvus. The sequence continues at coordinate 6,765,546 of NW_028317941.1, forward strand.
GCCCCATGATTTGTATTAGCAGGAGGAATTGTGCCCCATGATTGGTATTAATGGGAGGAATAGTGCCACATCATTGGTATCAGTGGGAGGAATGTCTCCCCATCATTGGTATTAATGGGGGATTAGTTCCCCATCATTAGTATTAGTGGGAGGAATAGTGCCCCATCATTGGTTTCAGTGGGAGGAATAGTGCTCCATCATTGGTATCAGTGAAATGTATAGTGCCCTATCATTGGTATCAGTGAAAAGATTAGTGCCCCATCATTGGTATTAGTTGGAAGAATAGTGACTCATCATTGGTATTATTAGAAAGAATAGTGTCCTGTCATTGGTATTAGTGGGAGAATTAGTGCCCAATCATTGGTATCAGTGAAAAGAATAGTGTCCCATCATTGGTATTGTTGGGAAGAATAGTGCTCCATTATTGGTATTAATGGGAATAATAGTGCCCCATTATTGGTGTCAGAGGGAGGAATAGTGTCCATTCATTGGTGACAGTGGGAGAAATAGTGCCCCATCATTGGTATTAGTGGGAAAAATAGTGCTACATCATTGATGTCAGTGGGAGAAATAGTGCCCCATCTATGGTGTCAGTGGAAGGATGTGTGCCCCATTGTTGGTGTCAGTGGGAGGAATAGTGCCTCATATCAGTGGGAAAAATGGTGCCCTAAAGGCAAGCAAAGGACCAAATCTGGCCTGCGGGCTGCTGTTTGGAGACCACTGCTATGGATGAAGCTGGTGTAATCTATCAACATAGGCAAACATTTACTGGATCAAAGGCAAGGTGCTATTATAAATGACAAAACCAGAAACGACAATGTTAGCGTTTGAGCAGCACTATAATGGCATTAATAACTAGTCTATAAAGTAACACTCAGTCAAGGAATAAAACGTTTAGGACTCAAGTAAAATATATACAGTCATGGCCGAAATTGTTGGCACCCTTGATATTTTTCCTGAAAATCAAGTATTTCACACAAAAAAGGTATTGCATTAACACATGTTTTGCTATACACATGTTTATTCCCTTTGTATGTATTGGAACAAATATAAAACAGAGGCAGAAAAGCAAATATGACATAATGTCACACAAAACCCCAAAAATGGGCTGGACAAAAGTATTGGCACCCTTAACTTAATATTTGGTTGCACACCCTTTGGAAAACATAACTGAAATCAGTCGCTTCCTATAACCATCAATAAGCTTCTGACACCTCTCACCCGGAATTTTGGACCACTCTTCCTTTGCAAACAGCTCCAGGTCTCTCTTATTGGAAGGACACCTTTTCCCAACAGCAATTTTAAGATCTCTCCACAGGTGTTCAATGGGATTTAGATCTGGGCTCATTGCTGGCCACTTCAGAACTCTCCAGCGCTTCTTTGCCATCCATTTCTGAGTGCTTTTTGACGTATGTTTGGGGTCATTGTCCTGCTGGAAGACCCAGGATCTTGGACGCAAACCCAGCTTTCTGACACTGGGCCCTACAGTGCGACCCAAAATCCTTTGGTAATCCTCAGATTTCATGATGCCTTGCACACAGTCAAGGCACCCAGTGCCAGAGGCAGCAAAACAACCCCAAAACATCATTGAACCTCCACCATATTTTACCGTAGGTACTGTGTTTTGTTCTTTGTAGGCCTCATTCCGTTTTCGGTAAACAGTAGAATGATGTGCTTTACCGAAAAGCTCTATCTTGGTCTCATCTGTCCACAAGACGTTTTCCCAGAAGGCTTTTGGCTTACTCAAGTACATTTTGGCAAACTGTAGTCTTGCTTTTTTATGTCTCTGTGTCAGCAGTGGGGTCCTCCTGGGTCTCCTGCCATAGCGTTTCATTTCATTTAAATGTCGACGGATAGTTCGCGCTGACACTGATGCTCCCTGAGCCTGCAGGACAGCTTGAATGTCTTTGGAACATGTTTGGGGCTGCTTATCCACCATCCGGACTATTCTGCGTTGCAATCTTTCATCAATTTTCCTCATCCGTCCACGACCAGGGAGATTAGCTACAGTGCCATGGGTTGCAAACTTCTTGATAATGTTGCGCACTGTGGACAAAGGCAAATCTAGTTCTCTGGAGATGGACTTGTAACCTTGAGATTGTTGATATTTTGCCACAATTTTGGTTCTCAGGTCCTCAGACAGTTCTCGTCTCCTCTTTCTGTTGTCCATGCTTAGTGTGGCACAGACAGACACACAATGCAAAGGTTAAGTGAACGTCTCTCCTTTTTATCTGCTTTCAGGTGTGATTTCTATATTGCCCACACCTGTTACTTGCCCCAGGTGAGTTTACAGGAGCATCACATGCTTGTAACATTCTTATTTATCCGCAGTTGTGAAAGGGTGCCAATACTTTTGTCCAGCCCATTTTTGGAGGTTTGTGTGACATTATGTCGAATTTGCTTTCTTTCCTCCCTTTTTTTGTTTTGTCCCAATACACACAAAGGGAATAAACATGTGTATAGCAAAACATGTGTTAATGCAATACGTTTCGTGAGAAATACATGATTTCCTGGAGAAATATCAAGGGTGCCAACAATTTCGGCCATGACTGTATCACAGGAGGGACAATGAAAGTGAACGGGGAAGGAAAAAGAGCTTCCACCCATTTCATTTTATTTTATTTTATGCCAAAGTTTTCCCTATCTTCTGCTTTCTGTAGGTAGCAGATAAAACTTCAGATAATTAGGAAGCTGTCTAGGCTCTGCTATCCACAGGGACTATTTAGGAAAATGTTTTGAACTGCTTTTTCAGCCACAACATAAGGCTGGAACACATACGATGCTCATTATTCCCTCACCACTTTGTCTCAAACTAAAATTTCCTCTCCCAAATGGTTGGAAATCACTAAGAAGTGGCTGCAAGACAGTTAAAGAATGCAATTTATACTTATGTACCCATTATTATGCTGCTAGTGGGGTTTTCGTTATCACAGAAAATGTATCTGTGTACTACTTTAATATAAACAAATTCAGAACTAGTATTCAAAACTAACCATGAATTTAAAGAAACAAATAGTCAGGAGGTATTAAAGGGGTTTTAGTTTACCAGTCACTTCAGATAAATTGAATGAAAACAATATAAATATTAACTATGTATATTTAGGATACTCTAGGGGTTCATACATGCTAGAGGTTCAGGGGCATTAAAAACCCAAGATTGAGTTGCCATTTTACCACCCCCCCACAACTGCTGCAGTTTAGCTTCATATATAATGGCTGGGGGTTTACACACACAGTATCTGTGAAGCAAAGCACAGAATTATACTCCTTTTCAAGTAAATGTGGCCATTCTGCAAGTTTGCTAGTATAAACATTTTGTAATGTGCAGGAGTAATGGAATAGATGCTATGAGCTGAAATATTTATCTATAACACATACTGTCACTGTATGGCATATATCCGCTTGTGAGTCAGCGTGGGTCTGCTTTGTTTTGACAGTTTTTAAAATGAAATTTACAGATAATCTACATAAATTAATGCATGTGCATATGTATTTAAATAAATCATTTATAAATGATCATTAATGTTTCAAGTGTAACATTTATTTAGCTTTTTAATGCGTCTGTTTACACCCTAGTTCAATGTTCTGGCATAAATAGGCAATATATAAATGTTTTAATATATCCACAATTACCACAAATACTGCAAATATCTATGCAAAAAGTGGATGTTGTAATAACTTTTCATATGACAGGAAAGCAAAAAGTGCAGCGTCTGGGTGCTGTGCATTGCACCTGTGGCAGATGTATGCATGGCACTATTTTGCATGGTGCCTAATGAACAATACATTATTAGCACAAAAGTACCAAATGCATTGAGAATGCCAGTCCCCTGTGATATAGCTTTCACATCTGTTCTGATTTCTAATTAAACATGCAGAACAATAATGGGAACTCACATGCAAGCCATTCTTCCATTTTTCCTGCTTAAGTTAGCACTGACATAAATGCATTTCCTTGCTTCCCTTAATTCAATTTAATGCACATTTAGTTATTTCCCAAGACTGCCTGAAACTAGAGGGAAGGAGTTCCCTGCTGATGCTGTAAATTTGCAGATACATTCCTGTCATCAGTAATCACAGTTTACAATGAAATACCTCCCCTCCTGCTAGAGCCCTGTACACAACTCAGTGCTGAGAAAGAGCCCGGGTCATACAGCTAAACCAGATATTTGTGGGACCCAGCCTAGCAAATAAAGAAACTAATAATTGTTTACAAAAAGAGAATTTAAATCTAATATGGGCAAGCAAATTCATGTTTTGAACCATCTTATGATTGTTTCTACATTCTGAATGAATGAATATATTATTAATACTGAAAAATACTTTTTCAGAAACTATAGTTGTCAATAGATCTTACATGACTGTTAGCTGATAGTAAGATTGTCTGATTGCTAGGCAGCGGGGAGTTTTAAAAAAAACAATAATATATTATGTCAACATACTAATTTTACAAAAATTGCCCATTCAAACACAAAAATGTGGCAACATGCCAGGAAAGAGTGCTGTTAACCTGTAGCTATTTTTAACTAGAGTAAATGTTTAATCTATTGCCGTGTATAACACCTTACAAAAAATATATTATGCAGTATATGGGATCAGTGGTATAATGGCCAAGCATAAAAACACACCTGATTAGAAATGTACTTTCTAGTATCAATATATTATATTTCTTCTGATCAGTATTGTAAAATTAAAAACAATAATTAAAATACCACAGACTTACATAGAATTTAAACATAATAAATCAAATAATAATGATAAAGAAGAAAAACTTTCACCAAAAAAACTGACAAAAACTTAGAAAAGCGGACGTGCTCCCAGAGATGATAAATCTAAGTTGACTGCAAAAAAACATGTAGGCCTCCTTTAGGGGGGTTATGAAAAATGCCACCCCCACCAAACAGGATATTTCACTAAATGTGTAAGTAAATAGGAGAACCAGAACCTTTGCTAAGTGGAGTGGAAGAGTCAGTTTGATAATAAAGTTGGCAGACCTCCATCCAGGATATGGCCTCCATTAACAGAGGAGATTCTCTTCTTGGGAAGTTACCCAGTAACCTAATCAAAGTAATTGTGAGCAGAGGAACTTCTGCAACTTGCTCATACCAGTAACCATAAGCATATAGATCCAAACCAGTATGGAAATAATACATGCTTTATATAAGAAAAGATTAATAGTAAATACATCTCATTTTCAAACAGATACTATCAGCCTGAAGAGCCTGAAGCCAGTCCTGGTAGAATTGTGCACATATACCCTGGTATATATAATTATTGATAACGGTACCTCCAGATAATTGTTGCAGCAAAGTCCACTTGCAGTAGCCCCATGAGGATGCAACATTCGTCTTGGTTTCGGAGACCTGAAGACAAGATCATCGCTGATGGGGAGATCTTCCAGCCATTTCCAACTAGCCTGAAACTCAGCTTCTCACACCATGTTGTGGCACTGGAACTTAGAGTCTACTCTGCATCTTATTTCCTGGTAGCTTCTAATCTGATCTACAAGCAGAACTCTAACTACCAGAAGTAGCCTGTTGGATGCCTAAACTGGCTGTTAGCCTCAGCTGGCTTTTGAGCCCTAAGCTAAAACTAGCTATAGAATCACATGGTGTTACCTTAAATAACAGGAGCTGCATAAAAACTCTATTGCAATAAACAGGTTCACCTACCAATATATTGGAAGCTGACCACTACACACATACACTAGCACTGACCTAGCAATCGAGCACTGTGCATGTGAGATAATAACAATAGGACAGAAGTAAGTCTGTCACAAGGATTAAGAAACACACTAATGCAGTTAAACTATTAAACATAAGAGAACCTGCCTATTAATCCCTTCTGGTCTGGATTTGGTAGTAGCTTTTCTATGGACAGAACACATGGGTTCAGTCTCTCTCTCTCTCTCTCTCTCTCTCTCTCTCTTTCTCTCTCCGTCCTCCTTTAGGGTTTTTTTACACAACAACCCAGAGACAAGAAGTGCATACATAATTATTTACAGGCATTTACAAATACAGATAGTATTCGAACAGCAGATCCCTGCAAAAACAGTAAACCAAATGCTTCATATAGGTCTAGATGCAGTAGGCTACAAATATATCATAGAGGAAATATCTGATATTATAGTCAAAACCTTCTGGGCCTGGATGGAGATGGTCAAGAGGCAATATAGACTTGAAAGTGTTAAACAGCAAAGCAAATATATATATGTTTTTTAAATCATTACTACATATTCCTATATGGGCTACTTTAAAGACCAATCCCAGCAAAATGACTTGCATAAACTGCATTCAAAAATATCTTGCAAGTAAGAGATTAGTACTCTATGCGGTGTCTACACCTGTGATATTTAATTACTGTTTTAAATTTTGCAGTACCTATCAGAAGGAATATAATACATTGCTATGAGCAACAAAAGTCCTTTGTACATTTCTAATCAGAAGTGCTTTTTGCTTGGCACATCATCTTTGCTTATAATCTTTGATAGTTTTTAGTTAATTTATATTGCTCTGCATAGGTAAACTATTATATCACTGGTCCCAACACAAAAGTGTGATTCATACCTAAAAGTCAACCAGCCATATCTGTGTGATTCACCTCTGTGCTACATTAAAATTGCAGAAAAAGTCATATAATATTTGTGATTTGAAAGCTTTAACATGATAGGGTAGCAATTGCTTTGCCTATGATAGCAGAAGATTTCTTCAGTCAGTCCAGCCAGTTGCCTACTGTTCACAGAGTTAAAGGAGCCTGTAATGCACACAGACCTGCCCAATCACAGGATAGAAAAAGAAAACTAAAAAAAGTAAATATAACATATTAGTTTGATATAGTTTGAAAAACGTATTAATAATACTGGGAGGCCAGATACAGAAAGACATAATGAAGTTATCTAAGGATGGATAGTTCCAATAACCAACTGAAATCAGGTGTTTGAAAAAAAGGCTACCTGGGACCATAAACTGACAGTAGATGTGGTCACTTGGTAACCACTCTACTTTTGCCAAGCAATATATATTGCCTTTCAAAATATTCTGTCAAACTTGACTGTGCGTGAGCCTTGAAAAAAATCTAGTTTATAATGTTACAGTGTCTGATATTGTAGTTTAAAAGGAAAAAGAAGGTGGTAGGCTCAGAACTCACAGTTCAAAGAGGATGTAATTAGGGTCACCTCATATGGCTTCTTATGGAAGACGATGAAAATTTTCCCAAGGGCCTCATATGGAACAATGGATAAAATGTTACAGCTAGTGTTGGTCCCTATTAAGAGAATGAGTCACCTAAGGTCAACACATTGGCTCCTTTCTGTATGAATCAATAAATATCTTTCAGCATTCACTGAGACCCAAGTTTGTCAATTCTCTTGATATGACCCCTGAGACCTTAGGCATAGCTCTCCCTTGCTAGAGTAGGATCCTTGCCGTTCTATTTTATCCACAATATGCCTGATGAATATTAGCAATATTTACTAGTTGTTAATAGCGTTGTATATTCTTGTACTATCTAACATTGATTAGAATTCCACTAACAGTTATAATAACAACAACAAAAAAATACCAATTAAAGTGAGCATACACCCAAGCAACCTTATCCTTCACACAGTGAGCGAAAAGTCACCTGTGAATGATATAACACTTACCGTACAATAAGCATTCTGCAGCTGCTTGTGCCTAGGCTTGCTTTGCAATTCATTATACGGTGTTGCATAGCTGCAAGTCAGCTGAAAAATTATTGAAGGTCTAAGCTATTAAGAGGCAGATCTTCCTGCTCCTAGAGCTGCTGTCTGATGACACAATCAGTGAAACAGGGGAGGGTGGAATATGCCTCTTATGATGTCAAATACCCTATGCAATATGATCTGCTAAAAAAATAAGGGGGCCTAGATACTGTCACGTACAGAAATGCTCTTCTGTTTTACAACATTAAATTGCAGACAGCCAAACTTTAAAATATATATTCATTATTGCTTGTATGTATTCTTTAAAGAAAATAGTTACCTGATTTTTTTAAAATACAGGTAGCTTGAATAACAAACAGTCTTGGTATCAGCCTCATGTAATGCCCTATAAATGAACACTCATTTATATGGAGAGAGGTACAGTAGTGCTCATATTCTGACTCTGGAAATAACGACAAGAAGACAGAATATAATGAGCAAAGGAATGATCTCATTAGTGTGCTTCTTGTCTTTAATGATCCAACCACCAACCTGGGTCTTGCTTTAGTTCTAAAGCTGCAGTGGAGGATCACAAAACTGATTGCCTTTGGTTGTTAAAACAGTACCCATGTATGTATTGCAACTATGTATTTAGTTGTTTGCCTAGAGTTCTGCTTTAAGCTATTTTCTAATAATTAAAAACCATATGATAGCGCTGACTCCGGAGGGATAATATTTCAGCAGTTTATGGGGTGTCGTATTAATATTTGATTTAAACATCCTTTAGTAGCTGAAGCGTGTTTAAAATAGTAGGACAATAAATGTTTCATTTATCTCTACAGGACACTCATTTCATGCTGTAGGGCTATCATTTACATCTAGTAAATTTTAAGTTTCACTAAACTCATTCCTAACTGGATCTGTGGTGTAAAACAGCTCAAATGTACATGATGCAATAGAAAAAAATATTAATAATAATAATTGCCTCTAACTGATTAACCTTTCAAAATATTGGGATGTCCTGACAGTTTTCAAATGGTGCTAATTAGCAAGACCTGCTGTCAATAATACACCTGATACCAGGTCACTCTAAAAGTGTTGTACCTATCAACAGTATTTGTGCTCTCACCGCTCACAACTTTCTATGCAAAATATTTAGGGTATAATATGTATAATTATGTCATTAAAATATATATTAGCAGGATTACAAAAGAGATAGAATTTGTTATGATAGGAAATCAAGAATATGCCTGATGCCATCTGTAACTGTGTTGCCCTAGTATGGAGCTGGTATTATGACTCCAGACCTGCTCATTGTCATTTATCAATGGTCTTGTGCCACTGAGAGTCAGAGTGTTAATCTTTTTTGTAAAATGTATAAAGAGCATAACCATGAAATTCTCATATTTGGCCCCTTTTAGTTTGTTTTTGCTGCATCAGAACAGAAAACTGTGAATAGTGAATGTGTAATTCGTTTAGTTACAAATCGAAATTTGGACAAAATTTTCCTTATTCCAAGATTCAGATGAATCTGAAATAAATTATAACAAAACAAATTATCCGAATTCGAATTTGAAAATGAAATTGAACTTGAATTTGATAATGAATTTTAAATGGAAACATACTGCAATAAATACAGTAAGATCTAATAGTAAGATAAGATGATGATTCCTACTTGATTTATAGAATATAAAATAATAGAAAAGAATAAAAAAGATTAGAATATGAAAGAATAAAATAGATTGGAAAAGAATAGAATAAAACAGAATATAATATAAAAAACTAGAAAAAAAAAAAAAGAAAAGAATAGAATAGCATAGAGCAAATATAGCTGTCAGATTTGAAAATAACAAATATATGAAACGAAATATAGAAAACAAATTCCAAAAAGGGATTGTTCTAACATAATGAAGATGAGGAAACAAAATTATTAACTTAACAAAGTAATCTGAAATGAAACTAAACCATTTTTTCCTTTGTGCACAACCTTAGTGAATAGGTCCTAAGGTTTTCAGAAATCCTCAACTTAAGTTATGGAGAAGAGGAGGATGTTCCATAGTCCTGTCCTAGGGTGACAATGCTGCTTCTTCACAGGTACAGTGCAGTAAAGAAGCATCCTAAGGCTCCATGTACACTGCAGCTGATAAACTCACGTTTAGGAGCTTTTATGCGTTTTTTTCAGCAGCCCCTGAACTCTCCCTAATGTTTTCCTATGTGTCCATGTCCACTATGTCATTTACAGTCATTTACAGGCAGTTGAGTTTACAGTAGTTTTTTTAAAAGCACCAAACTTTCTTTCAGGAGTAGATTTTATCTGTGTTTCAAAAATGTTTTTAACTCTTCCATTTCCAGATGCTGTCCAGAGCCTTTTTTCATCATGAAAAATGCATGCAAAGCATTTTCCCAGTGCTCAAATGGACCTGGTACACCATACTTTGAGGTTTTGCATGAAAGAAAATATGTTAGACACTGCTGTAACAATTTCTGCACAGAAATGAGTTGGAACACATCGAAACACCACAAAAAAAAAGACAGTTAACCTCCCTAGCGGTCTGATTATGTCCATATTTCTGTGCTCAAAGCGGTACATTTTTTTGCATGGAAATATGTATTTTTTTTTTATTGTAGGCCTGTAATTTTTAGGAATAACTCACTGAAATCTGTCCGAACAAGAGTCTAGTAAACATCCAGGGTATGTTAAAATTTCAAACACAAAATCATAAATTATAATTTATTAAATAATCATAAAAAATAATAATATGATAATAATAATAAATTTATTTTAATAAAATAATCAAACTAAAAACACTGAAATTTGAAATATAGCGCCAAGTTCGCACATCACTGAGCAAAGTCGCAAAATCGTTTTCAGTGTCTGATGACGAATTTCCCCACGAATCAGTATCACTGAATTCTGCAAGTAGTTCTAATTTACTATCGCTGTTCTCTAGCTGGTCTAAAACCTCCTTTTGACGTAAAGGGACGCTTTTTGGACACCATGGACATTTCTCAGTTTCCAGGCAGAAAGAACAGTAAAAAGGCAGGCAAGGCACAGGACAAAGCACTAGGGACAAAATGTATGTGAAATGGTTTGATACAGTAATGTTTTACTATGAGATTATTGAGTGAATGTCACAATATGTCATTTTCAAATTTCCCGCCGTTCTGTCCCCCCGTACATCCCGACGCTCGCAGGGGACGGAACCCAGATGACAGATGCCCAGCATCTGCCGGAGGACATTGCAGGGGACACTGCAGGAGGGACATTGTGGGAGCACAGGACAAGGTCAGTGACCGAGGGATCCCAGAGCAGCGCCGCATGGTAAGTCCGAGTGTAGCTCGGGGTTACCGCTTTTGGTACTGAAACTTTACCCAGAGCTACACTCTGGAATACTGCCAGGGAGGTTAATCTCAACAAATACTGCTCTCTCTGCTTCTGCTCTCTCTCTTTCTCTCAAAATGTCTGAAATAATACATTTTTTACTGTTTTTCAGTGCATTCTGGGCATTTTGGAAGGTCTCCCGAGGTTATCTTGTAAACGCAAACGCTCATAAACATGCATAAACGAGGTATGCAAATGCAGCTAAACAGAAGTTTTTTAACCTACGTTTTCCAGCAGTCAGTTTCCATCGTTCAGAAGTGTCCCGTGAACATGGAGCCTAAGACAGGAAGTGTGCTACTGATAGGGTCACAGGTGAAAATATGAAAAAATGCATGAAAATGCATAAATAGAAACAAAAACAGCCACACCCAAGGACTGGTAAGTTGCAATAGATTACATTTCTGTTCCCAGGTTTAGATACATCTTTTTAATGTAAAGGTGATAACCCACACATGGAAACACTACTGTGGGAGTTCACATAGGTAGCTTGTAGGTCTGCTGTACTGAAATATAAGCGCATACCTCCATGTGCACTGTTATCGGTCTGTTACAGAGGCGGACTGACAACTCATGGGGCCCCTGGGCAATAGGGGATCATGAGGCCCCTGTGTCCTTGCTCAATCTCAAAAAAGCCTATGAAAAAGGTACCAGGGGCATCTCATGGGGCCCCCTACTGACCCCGGGCCCTCGGGCAGTGCCCGAATTTCCAAATGGTCCAAATGGTCAGTTCACCCTTGGTCTGTTACTAAGGGCCATGTCAGATAAGACATTTTTTAGCAGTGATTCCCTGCAACTACAAATTAATAATGCTATCTATTAACAGCAAGTTGTGGTCACTGGCAATATGTTGCAAAGGAGCAATTTTTTCACAGCTACAAAGGAGATATATATATACAAATCACTGTCTTTTAGCAATTTGTAGGTAAGCAATAGAGATTATTGAAAAGCAAATGCACTGGCGAATTTGCTGTCAACATGAAACTTTGCACAAATTCAATCCCTAAGCAAATGAACTACAAATCAATGTAAAAGCAAGTTAAGCTGACTATAGATGGAATGAATCTCGGCCAGTTCAGTAGAGACTGGCTGACGTATGATTCAAGATGGATCTTTTTGCAAGTGATTACTGTTGGAGGCTAAAGCCACCAGCAGCAATCATTGTGTTCTGCTGGCAGAGAAGGTTCCTTGCTGGAAGAATACAACAGGAATTCACCTATCAAAACTGACTGTGTTGATGAGGAAATTAAGTGATTTTCTTTCCTGCAACCCCTGGTTGCATTTACACTGTGCTCAAGTGCAGAGTGTAGCTAAGCATCCCATATGTTAACTTTTTTAATTTTACCAGTTAACTGTTGTTCGAAAGAGGCAACAAATGAAATGTATAAAATGTATAAATATGTTTTTTAACTTTATATGACAGTTTGCAAGTGAGATTGAGTGTTGTGATGACAGAAATCCAGTTAAAGTATATTGATACAGCATATGACTGAAAGCTACCAGGGAAAGTTGTTTCGTAATTTTCCTTGCATTTTCTTTTTCTAATAGTGGAACTATATTTCTACAAGAATTTTGGTTATTTATTTTTTTAATTATTCTCTGCAAACTGTGCAAGAAAGGCCTTGGGTCTAATAAAACGAAGGCTGATTTATTCAAATACATTTTTACTTTTTACAAAGAATATTTTTTTGGATTGAAAGAAAAAAAAATTTACTTTTCTGTTAGAGGATCTTTCATAATCAAATTACACACATGTGAAATATTTGTAGCCCAATAACAATATAAAACAACAAACTAAATATTGGTATATACTATACATGCAGTATTCTCCCTCTCTTTATATGTATATATATATATATATATATATATATATATATATATATAAAAACAAAATGATTCCTGATTAATATAAATCAGATGAGATGTGGCAAGAAAATAATGTTTCTCACTGGGGTCTAATCAATGTGGAGTAGAAAGTTTTTTTGCAAAAGCTAACATTATAATGGTGGAATTTATAACCCAACAGCTACAGTAACTGCTGTTTAAAAGAAACATTTCCTAGATGAAGTGTGCATTGCAACATTGAGTATAATTGACTGAAATACTGCAGCAAATTTGTTCTTTTCAAAAAAGAAAATTGAATTCTTAAGTCTGATAGAATACATTTTGGAACAAATAACATGCAACATGGGAGTATTTGTTGTACAACAATAGTAAATTAATCTTTTTTGGTTTTAATTAGCTTTTTCATTTAAAGCAATGAAGAGAAAGTCACAAGAATCATACAAATCCCCATGGAAGGGCTAGAGAAAAACAACTGTAAGTTACTGCAGATATCATTAAGAATTATCATGGACTAATAAAAGGTTTTAATCAATAACTTAGTTCTTTGTAAAATTTCTTTCATATTTAAATTCTTTATCTGTCAGTGTTTAAAAGATTAATTAAAATGAAGATCCCTTTACAGTACAAATAACAGCATACTGGTTAATGACTGGATAGGTAATGTTGTCTTCTATTGAATTATTTGATGTAGTATACTGAAGTGTCTAAAAATATAAATAAAAATTTAAATAAGAACATCAATAAAATAATTTATTGTGGATGTTCAAGATTTCCTCATTAATCATTTAACCAATATATCTAATGTTAAGTCTGCAAAGGGGCTGGTCTTTTCTAAGCATGTGCAATAGTTTTCTTTACTCCTATACTAACTAACTAACTAACTAATTTTATGGTATAGTATGCCACGATAACATGATTCATGGGTCTCAAATTCAATCTACCCAAAACCAAGCTCATACTATTTCCTCCCAAATGTGCCCCTGCTTCCCCTGACTTTTCTGTTAAGATCGACAGCTCAGCTATCTACCCGTCCCTGCATGGTAGAATAGTAGGTGTAATCCTGGACTCTGAACTATTCTTTCAGCCCCACATCCAATCACTATCCAAAGCTTGCCACCTCAACCCTCACAACATATTGAAAATATGCCCCTTCTTAACCAATGACACCACAAAGCTCCTAGTCCACTCCCTGGTCATCTCTTGCCTTGACTACTGCAACTCCCTCTTCATTGGATTACCTTTACATAAGCTATCCCCCCTTGACTCGATCATGAATGCTGCTGCCAAACTCATCCACCTTACCAACCGTTCAGTGTCTGCTACCCCTGTCTGTCAATCCCTCCACTGCCTTCTGCTCACTCAACAAATTAAATTCAGCAAAAACAATTTACAAAGCTATCCACAACTGTGCCCCAGGCTACATCACTAACCTAGTCTCAAAATACCAACCTAATCATTCTCTTTGTTCCTCCCAAGACCTCCTGCTCTCTAGCTCTCTTGCCACCTTTCCCCATGATCATCTCCAGTACTATCCTCTCCTCTGGAACTCCCTACCCCAATATGTCTATCTCCTACTCTGTCCGCTTTTTGACAATCCCTGAAAACCATTCTCTTCAGATAGGCCTACCCTGCCCCACCTAACAACTGTACTTTTATTTTCTTCACCAGCTCCCTCCCCACAGTATTACCTTTTGTAATAACTGTGCTGGGCCGTCTTTTTCCTACTGTATTAAATTGCATGGTAATTGTACTGTTTGCCCTTATGTTGTAAAGTGCCGCGTAAACTGTTGGCACTATATAAATTCTGTATAATTGTAATAATAATAAATAATAGGTCCTTATATAATCACAGTAAACAAAATTCTGCTAACTGTGGTTCAAAAACTTTGAACATGACTGACTCACTGTATGGATTATTATCCATCCAACATCACTTGTCTCTGTGTGGCAAAAGTTAGGAAATGAGAATTCTTAGTGAAAGCTTGAACTGCCCATTGGCAAATGCCTTGTGAAGGCATTGGAAAAATACTGTATTTAACAGTGACTGCTCCCATTAGTGTGTTGCATTTTGGAAGCACGGATTTGCCATTCCTGTCCACTCGATTAGAGTCCTTCAAATACCTAGAGCATGTCAATGCAATGAACATGCATGTATGAAAAGCCCAGTGCCTTTCAGGACAAGAAGGCAGCTGCATGCTCATGATTTTGGTGTAAATGTATTTGCAATGACAATAAATCATATCTATCTATCTATCTATCTATCTATCTATCTATCTATCTATCTAATTTTGAGCAAAGGCATACTGCAGGACATATACTAGCATGTGTGCATGCGCTCATGCATGCTCAGCATTGACATTGATGCCAAATGGCCTATTTAGGCTGGATTGTGATAGATTGCAGAGTGGTCATCAGCTACCGTAGTTTCTGCTTTACCTGAGCCCTGTCCTGCTTCCCTAGCATGACCCAGCTTGCCCTTGACCTGGCTCTGGATTCCGGCTGTGTACCAATCCCAGCTTGTATCCTTATTCTACCTCTGTCACATGCCTGATGAAGGGGTCCTGGGAGACTCCGAAATGTTGCCTTGCTGTAACTATGTGATCGTTCCTTAAAACTTTTGGACCCATATTGGTGATCCTTGATGTGCTGGTGACATTCTCCCTTGCTGATTCTACCTTTACCTTATGTACCTGCACCCCATTGCCCAGCTGTTGATGACCCTTTGGCTTGTGTCCTGGCTACACTGCTGTCTGCTGATTAAGTGTCACCACATTCCTGTCTCTGGTCATTATGTATACATTCAGTGTTATCTGCATCCTGCAACTAACAACTGGTACTGCCTGCTACATCAGCCCTTGTACCACTCTCCTCACACCACCTGTCACCAATACAAAGCATGTTGAACAAGAGAGGCCTCCTCTCCTGCTCGATCTTCACCAGGTAAGTGGCAGTGCAAAAAAACTTTTCTGGGTTAACAGTTCTCAATTGTGAGTGTGCAACACAAGTGAAAAGTCAGTAATATTTGTGTCAGCTGCTGGTGAGACTGAATGCTGCAAGGCAATATGTGCAGACCGATGAGAATGCTGATTGTAAAAAGCACAGAGTTTGAATGATACTGAAATCTCCCAACTGCAGACAAATGTTCAGCTACTAAGTGCAGTGAGAAAATGGTCAACATGTCCTCTCGCAATATATTTATATGAGGTTGTCAGATGACACAACCTTTCTAGACTCATGTGTCCGGCTTCCAAATGCAGTGAGAATGTGGTCAACATATGCTCTTGCAATAAATGTATATACTGTTGTCCAATGGCACAAATGTGTCAATAATGTGTCTGGCTCCCAATACAGTGAAAACCATGTGCTCACTATGTATATTTATACAGGTGAAACTCGAAAAATTAGAATATCGTGCAAAAGTTCATTTATTTCAGTAATGCAACTTAAAAGGTGAAATTAATATATAAGATAGACTCATTACATGCAAAGCAAGATAGTTCAAGCCGTGATTTGTCATAATTGTGATGATTATGGCTTACAGCTCATGAAAACCCCAAATCCACAATCTCAGAAAATTAGAATATGACATGCAATCAATAAAACAAGGATTGTACATAGAACAATATCGGACCTCTGAAAAGTATAAGCATGCATATATACTCAGTACTTGGTTTGGGCCCCTTTTGCACCAATTACTGCCTAAATGTGGCGTGGCATGGAAGCTATCAGCCTGTGGCACTGCTGAGGTGTTATGGAAGACCAGGATGCTTCAATAGCGGCCTTCAGCTCTTCTGCATTGTTCGGTCTCATGTCTCTCATCTTTCTCTTGGCAATGCCCAAGAGATTCTCTATGGGGTTCAGGTCAGGCGAGTTTTCTGGCCAATCACGCACAGTAATCCCACGGTCATTGAACCAGGTTTTGGTGCTTTTGGCAGTGTGGGCAGGTGCCAAGTCCTACTGGAAAATTAAGTCAGCATCCCCATAAAGCTTGTCTGTGGAATTAAGCATGAAGTGCTCCAAAATCTCCTGGTAGATGGCTGCGTTGACCCTGGACTTAATGAAGCACAGTGTACAAACACCAGCAGATGACATGGCTCCCCAAATCAACACAGACTGTGGAAACTTCACACTGGACTTCAAGCATCTTGCAGTGTGTGCCTCTCCATTCTTCCTCCATACTCTGGGTCCTTGATTTCCAAATGAGATGCAAGAGTTGCTCTCATCAGAAAAGAGGACTTTGGACAACTGAGCAATAGACCAGGTCTGTTTTCCTTTAGCCCAGGTAAGATGCTTCTGACGTTGTTTGTTGTTCAGGAGCGGCTTGACAAGAGGAATACGACATTTGAAGCCCATGTCCAGGATCCGTCTGTGTGCTCTTGATGCACTGACTCCAGCCTCAGTCCACTCCTTGTGAAAGTCCCCAACACTTTTGAATGGCCTTTACCTGACAATCCTCTCCAGGCTGCGGTCATCCCTGCTGCTTTTGCACCTTTTTCTTCCACACTTTTCCCTTCCACATAGCTTTCTATTAATGTACTTTGATACAACACTTTGGGAACATCCAACTTCTTTTGCAATTACCTTTTGAGGCTTTCCCTCCGTATGGAGGGTGTCAATGTTGGTTTTCTGCACAACTGTCAGGTCAGCAGTCTTTCCCATGATTGTGATTCCTACTGAACCAGACTGAGAGACCATTTAAAGGCTCAGGAACCCTTTGCAGGTGTTATGGTGTAATTAGCTGATTAGAGTGGGACACTTTGGGGTTTATTTAATAAAGCTTGAGAGTCCAAAATCAGACTCCCTTCTGCATAGAAACCAATCAGCTTCCAGGTTTCATTGCCAAAGCTTCATTGAACAAGCTGAGGTTAGAAGCTGATTGGTTTCTATGCAGAATGGAGTCTGATTTTGCACTCTTCAGCTTTAGTAAATAAACCCCTTTGAGTCGAGAATATTGCACCTTTTCACAATATTATTCTTTTATATTCTTTAATATTTTCTGAGATTGTGGATTTGGGGTTTTCATGAGCTGAAAGCCATAATCATCACAATGATGACAAATCACGGCTTGAACTATCTTGCTTTCCATGTAATGAGTCTATCTCATATATTAGTTTCACCTTTGAAGTTGCATTACTGAAATAAATGAACTTTTGCACGATATTCTAATTTTTCGAGTTTCACCTATATGGGGGTTGTGATAACACAACCTCTCCTAACTGACTGTAGAAAGAGCTGGAAAGTTTCAGAGGGAAATGAAAGGACATCCATGGGGAATCCAGCTAAACATCAACACAATTTAACCACTTGCCTAATGGGCACTTTCACCCCCTTCCTGCCCAGGCCAATTTTCAGGACAAAAAAGGGAATACATATATTAGGCATTGTCAGATGGATTTGGTGGTGCAAAATAAAATGGGCAAAAAAATCATGTATACTAAATAAAGGAACACTGATGTATTATATATTAGAACATGTATGAGGGTCTGCAAGAGTACAATTAGGGTAAACGATGAGTATTGTGGTCTTGGAAAAAAGGAGGGGGAGGGGGTAAATATAGGTATAAGTATAATGTTGGAGTAGGACAAAAGATGGACAATTTGAGATGTTATAGAACTGTGATTAATTCTTCATTGAGGTCTCCTGGAGCCATGGTATCAAGAGTGTAGTGTTATGGTCTTTATAAGAAAGTATCCTTTTTTATGAAAGCACCTCTTTTATGAAAACATCTATTTGTAAGTACTGCATTGTATGTAAATACTAGTGTATTTCTTAGCATGTCCAGAGTTACTATGATTTGCTTTATAGGCCTTTTGAGTATATGCAAATATTGCCCAGTGGTTTATTGTAGCACTCTGTGTTGTATAGTCCACCCGCCTCTGCTTCCCATATAAACTTTACTTAAGATGGCCAATTCATGGCCTGAGGAAGGAGTGTGCATGCTCCAAACATGCGCCGAACGCTATCTTCTGTTCCTTGGTGATGTCACACTTTGCCAGCCTCCCTGCACTTCTCTGCATTCTGCATCCTCTGGAGCCCTGGACACCACCAGGGTGGCCAGAACGAAGAGGATTGCACAGGATCCAGCTACCACACCACTGGGGCCCACTATCTAGCGACACGCTATCTTACATTTCATGTTTTCGAGTGTTCTAACTAATACATTGCTCATTTTAATGAAACTTCTACACTTAGAGTGGCACCACTGTGTTTCCTAGTTGCTAGATGATGAAGGAATTGATACCAGTGAATGGCCCCCATGCTTGTCTGACCTAAATCCAATAGAACACCTCTGGGATATCATGTTTTGGTCCATTCGATGCCATCAGGTTGCACTTCAGACTGTCCAGGAGCTCAGTGACGCCATGGTCCAGATCTGGGAGGAAATACCACAGGACACAATCCGTCCTCTGATTAGGGGTCATACAAACTATGAGTACCATTTTGAGTTGCTGCAATGAAATGTCAGCAAAATGGATTAGCCTGCTACATAATTTTTTCACTTTGATTTTCAAGGTGCCTTTGAATTCAGTCCTCTGTAGGTTGATAATTTTCATTTCCATCAAATTATGGGGCATCCCTTATGTTCTTAACACATTCCCCTGTCCATATCAGTATAGATATCCAGCATGATATTTTTCCCCATTGAGATCTGATGTGTTTTCAAAGAGTCCCTTTAATTTTTTTGAGCAATGTATGTCTCTACATCATAAATGTAAATGGATAATGGCACACATTGTATCTGAGTATGAAAATATATTATGAACATGTGTCATGTCATGATTCTATTGTAGATTGTGCACACTCAAACTCCCGAGGAAGATGTTATTTAACAAATGTTGGGCTACCCTGGTTTCTGGGACAGCACTTGAATATCATTAGAGAAATATAACTATAACTATAATATTTTGAATACAACTATAGTCCCTTCTGGGTTAGTTTGGTTTTTTGTGATGATGTATGATTTGAAGTTATTTTGATGTAAAATCATGCCAGCCAGAATGTGTTTTTAACTGCATTTTTATTTTTTTTGCTGTATAAATTATGAAATCATGTTTTACAATAAAGTGCTAAGATTGGTTGCCTAAAAAGTCCCATTGGAGTTACAAATACATAATTGGAGCATTTAGGGATGTTGGCAACAACCTATTTGGTCCTACAATCAGGGGCGTATTTACCGCGAGGCAAACAAGGCATTTGCCTAGGGTGGCATTTTCAGGGGGGCGGCGCCTCCCCCCCCACAGTGACACAGGATGTGGCAGTGCACACAGGAGCCGTTATCTGCAGGGTACACACAGCCAGGTCAGAGGCGATAGAGAGGAGGAGCTGAGTGGCCGGACAAGGATGGAGCTCCACTGATCAGAGTGATCTGAGTGCTGGGACTGGGAGTGTCCGGTGCTCAGCTCTGCTCATTGCCTGTGTGTGCAGTGACATTGCTATAGGGTGGGCGGACCAAAGCAGGGTCCATCAGCAGGGGCCTATGTGCCGACACCACACCAGCAACACTGATCCGCAGCTCTGTCCCCGGCTGGCTCCCAGCAGAGCGCACCGAAGCCGCCTCCTTCTCCTCCGCTGTCTATATGTACACGGGAGCAGGAGGGGGGAGGAGGAGAGACACCACTGTGCATGTCTGTGCTGATCTGAGGTCTGTACCAAGTTTCTTATATTGGTCCTGGGTCGAGGAGGGGGACAGAGTGACTAGGAAGGGGTTAATAAAATGAGT
The DNA here is from genome assembly GCF_062004578.1 of Staurois parvus. NCBI lineage: Eukaryota > Metazoa > Chordata > Amphibia > Anura > Ranidae > Staurois > Staurois parvus. The sequence goes on from NW_028317941.1 coordinate 6,786,150, forward strand.
GTTGGGGGGGGTTAAGAGGATATGTGCTGGGGGGGCACCTTGGTAGGAGAGAGGATCTATGCTAGAAGATGGTTTTGGATTTGAAATCCAACCTGACACAAGAGCACAAGCCTTCTCCCCTCCCAAAGAGCCCCCCCTGCACGTATCCGACCACCCCACCTCCCTACTAGCACAAGTGGAAGGGGGGGTCTGTACTGAGAGAGGGGGGTCTATAATGATTGAGAAGGGTCTGTACTTAGTGGGAGGGGGGTCTATACTGAGGGAGGGGATCTATATTTAGTAGGGAATGAGGTCTGTATTCAGGGAGGGGGGTGTCTGCACTGAGGGGGCACTATATTTGGTAGAGAGCAGGGGCGTATTTACCGCAAGGCGGCATTTTTCAGGGGGCGGTACCACTGGGGCAGGGAATTGGGGGGGGTGTCGGCAGCGGTCGATTTTTGTGTTGCCTAGGGCAGCACAAAACCTAAATACACCACTGCCTACAGTACATCTCCTATTTTAACAAGATACCTTTTTGCTAGTAATATAGCTATTAAAATCAGTAAATGAATTTTAAAATACTGCTGATGAAACTAAAAACATTACAATAGCCTGCAAAGCAGATTGTGTGGGAGAATATGGACTGTGGACTAGTTGGGTTGGTCAATCTAACATGTCTTCAGACACTGAGAGGTGTTTAGATAAAATGCAAAGGGAGAAGAGACCAAAGAGGATTTAACAGGGAAATGATACTCATTTAGAGCCCAGTAAGCAGGAAGGTGACAAGATAAGCTGCAGCAAAACACTATTGTCACTTTGCTAAACACTGTCCTTGAAGTGTGTGAATATCAAGAGTGAATTGAAAGAAATACAAATGATTTAGCAGATAAACAACATATATGTATTTCAGTTGTGTACTTAGTTGTTTGTTTGTAAATCCATGTAAGGCTGGCATGTATTTTTTAAAAAAACACCAGACATCCGACTGTTCTCTTAAGGATCACCAAATGCTTCTGGATGTAACCAGTGAATTGAAAAATCCCTATCAATAAGGCATGTCAGCTTCATGTTTTATTTTTAGGCTTTCAATAACCCTCTATCTTCCTGACCTCCCTAAAGGTCACTAAACATTTGGAAGTTGATTTACTAAAACTGAAGAGCTGAAAATCAGGTGCAGCTGTGCATGGTAGTCAATCAGCTTCTAACTTTAGCTTGTTCAATTAAACTTTGATTAAAAAAAGAAAAAACTGGAAGCTGATTGGTTACTATGCAGATCTGCACCAGATTTTGCACTCTCCAGTTTTAGTAAATCAACCCCACAGCCTTAAAATTGGCCTTGGCAGCCTTGAGTGTCATGCTCTGAATCTGCCTAGTTTATACCAAGGCTTACAGTGTATAGGTACTTGCCAGGGTGTTGACTTTCCAGGCTGAAAATCAGTATTTTGGGATATGCGCAATAAAGTAAATGTAGATATTAAATCACTAAAACCCCATTGGGGCCTGCAGACCTTTTTACACCCTTAATGGTGTTGATTAGATTTGATTACTCTACAATGCACCTCTATACCACGTAACACAGTGGGCAATTGAACCTTAACAAGCTGTACCAAGGGTATCTGAAATGATCACTGCAGGTGCAGGAAGAACTGTTTGGAGACTACGCTAAGCTTTCTCCCAGTATGAATCACTGCACTCCATACTGTAATGAACCTGTGGTTTGTATCAAAGAAGAGGAATATTTCCTTCATTGTTTGCTGGAACTAAGTGTATTTAAGTAGATGTTTCAGTATGCAATCAATACACAAAAATAGCTTGCGCTTGTTAACCCCGAGTAAGCAATCAAAGCAATCTATCACTTTGAGGGGCACTGATTATACTAAGTTAAGTTTTCTTTTTTTATCTGAGATAGACACCCCACCTCTAGTGCTTTATATCAGGCATTTGACTTTCAAAGACTGTAGTTACTGTCCTGTGTGTAGGAATGTAATAGTGCCTGCTTAGCAGTGGCAAGCCAAGCTTAGAAGCTTTAACACAAGGCCAGGTTTTTTTTTTAATTACCATTACCTTTTAATCCCCGCATTCCATTCTGGTAATGACCATGAACAGTCAAGGAATTGTCATTAAAACATAGTACAAGCATCTAGTCTAAGGCTTGAATAAATGTTTAATTAAATATGAGCTACCAATTTAGCAAAGACAAAGATGCCACAAGATGGCTGCTGAGAGCTCAGGCTGGGAGAAAAAGCATTTTTATCTAACTTTAAATAAAGAAAATGCATGGTGCCAGGATCTTTATCCTCTTTAAAGTCCAGAAATATACAGGGTTTCACATAGCAACTGGTACATTCTACAATAAAATCCCATATATGTATAAATGTCCTACATAGTAGGAGAATATGTTAATGCAGTAATCCTTTAGTAAATCAGCCCTATTATGTTCCCATATGTTACACTGGGGCTTGTTTTTAACTTAATTCCTGAAAAATAGCAACAATGTCAAAGTCCAAAAGGAAGCAATCAGTTACACACAAATATAAAAAAATACTCATGCTGTATGGACTAAAATTACAGTATACTACATTACATTGTCAGCTAACTTTGTTACAAACATGAATTCATCTCTAAGGTGACAAAAAACTGTCACTTGTCAAAAAGCCATGACTTCTACAGTAAATGTAGACCAGAAAAAACAAATGCAAATGAAACATAAAAATATCTGGCATATGGCAAGTGGACAATCTGACATCCCTCAATACTTTGTGTAAGAAAGAAAGAGAAAGACATGTTACAGAATGGTCAGGAAAATCACATAAACATATATATATATATATATATATATATATATATATATATATATATATACAAGGTTCTCTGTCGTATAGACTGTCGTATAGACATGTAAATTACAGTACACCTGTCACACAAATATGGGCTTTTCAAACCGAGCATATGATTACAAAATACATAAACAGAGTTTTTTTTTCACTAAAATCTGCATGCCATACTAACTGTAGATCCAGAGACACAGGCTAAATAATTTCTAAGAAAACATGCTTAAATGAAAAGCATAGCAGACCATGCAAGTGCTATAGGGCTGAGAGCTTTCTGGCTGCACAGTTATTTATTCAGGTACAGGAGCTGTATTATAAAAACAGGGGGCTCTTAATGGTTTTATGGGGCCCCATCACACCTTGTTATTACCCTGTAAGCAGATCTTGTTAATTAGCAGTCAATTTTCTCACCTCCCTTTGGTCTTTTAAATGAAGAGGTGGCCTCACAATAGAGAGGTGAAAAAAAGATGGAGTCATGCTAGGTTTTTAGAGAAAAAGTCAAGATTTGCATTTACCTTCAGCTTCCTATTTCTCAAAATACATAAGCAGAGGTTTTTTTCACTAAAACCTTCATGTCATACTAACTATAGATCCAGAGAAACAGGCTAAAGAATTTCTAAGAAAAAATGCTTAAATGAAAAGCATAGCAGACCATGCAACTGCTATAGGGTTCAACGCTTTCTGGCTACACAGTTATTTATGCAGGTAGCTGTATTATAAAGACAGGGGGCTCTTAATGTTTTTATGGGGCCCCATCACATATTGTTAGCACCCTGTGTCAGGAAAGGCCTGCCCATAGTGCAGCTGAAGTTCCGCGGCGCACAAATATGCGCACTTGCGCATACAGGCCTGTCACTAATGCTGGCGCCAAAAGGGCTATTTAAACTGGCTGCAGTAGTTGTCCCATTGCCGTATGGTCTTATCCCTGCTTGTGTTCCCTGATTCCTGTGATTGTCTCCTGATACCGAACCAGCTTGTTCCTGACCTCCGCTTGACTGCTACATGCCCTGACCTCTGGCTTGCCTTGGATTATCCTTCTGTCTCTGCTCCTGTCTGATTGATCCTCTGTTGCTGACCTGGCCTGTGACCCGACTACTCTTCCTCCTGCTGCTTTAAGCCTGATCTGCCTGACCGCTACTGAACCCGGATCGTCTGACCCTGCATCCTCAGCACGCTACTCTCGGGTATCCATCCAGCATGGCTGCATCAGAACCCTGCTCCCTGCCTACAACTCATCAGCTTACCAGCTATTACTGGAGTGATCACAGGCACTCATATCCCACCGTGCCCCTGCGACCGCTGTCTCACCATTAGCGGTCTTTGAGCCAGAGTTGTACGGGAGGCCTGCCTCTTCACGTCAGGCTCAAAATCCAGGTACGTGACATCCTATATGCAGATTTTGATAATTAGCAGTACATTGTCTCACCTCCCTTTGGTCTTTTAAATGGAGAGGTGGCCTCACAATAGGGAGGTGATGGAGTTATGCTAGGTTTTTATAGTCAAAAAAGTCAAGCTTTGCATTTACCTTAAGCTCCTATGTCTCTGGATCTTATGATCATTTTGAAATGGGGTTTTTCTATTTAAGGTTTTTTCTTTGTGTATGCCTTTCTGAGCCATATACTCAGCTTAAATTGTCTAGGTTTATGACAAGTTTGCCGTAAGGTAGGTTTATTATATTTCTATGTTCCTCATTTTATTGAACAATATCCTCTTTATTCTCTTTTTTATTTTTTCAAAGATTTTAAGGTCTAGCACATTTTCTAATGTCTTGAGCAAGGAGACTCTTTTATTGAGAGCATTTTCCTGCCTAGGAGATGTATTTCATTACAATCTTTAGCATCCCTTGACTTCATTTTACTTTAAAACATACAATACCCTGGTAAGTTAAAGAGAAGGGACATAAATGAGATAGCTGAACCAGCATCTAACTGTATACTGTTTACTGTTCCCTGCTCTGTAACTATTTGGCACGTTTCAACTCATTTCCAAGCAGTCTTTAGTCTGTGCCATAATGAAGTTTTAATGGAAACAAATATGACCTATTGTGAAAGTGGAAGAAATTCACTGTGTGTTTGTTTAAAACATATTTATCCAGTTTGTTTTTCAAACTTTATGAAGCGTTTTAATAAATTACCAATAGTTGGCTTGGATTTATAAATAATCACACAGTATATTGTATGTCATCATTAAAATGATATATCCCCTCCATTTATGATATTTTATAGCACAGTATGTTTGATGCACAGAAACTGCAACTATTTGATTCTGAATGCAAGCATAATTATTTTTGAAAGGGGAATACAAGATGTTCTATATGATGTTACAGATGCCCCTGGTACCACAAATACTCCTGAAACTATCTTTACTGCAGTCAACAACCAGTACCACAAGAATATGTGTTCATTATTCTTCCTCATTCATAATATTTAAATTAGGCTCAGAAATTATGCTTCATGTATGCACATTTATCAAAAAAATTTAACTGAAGCTGAAAAGTAAGCAAGCAGATACATTTGTCAGAGTGCCGCAACTCAAAATCTAATGTGCAAAATTATCTTTTCTATTTAAAAGTGTTCATATATTTAAAGAGAATTTGGGACATAGTCCCCTTGGAATCTACTCTCCTAGAATCGTTTCTCTCATGCTCCATTACCCCTTAGGGCAAAGTGTCCTTGAAATGTACTGCCCTAGAAAAGATTATTTCATTCACCATTGCCCCTGACCATACCATATCTCAGTTATACTGCATATTGAGAGAGGAGATGACTTAAGCAGGCCATAGACAATGCAAAAAAAAAAACGAACAAAAATTTTAAATAATTTGTTTTTTGCATCATTAGTGTGCCAGCTGCGCCACACAATTTTCATGCTGCAATCAAAAGTGCTTGATCCAACATGATGGATTTTTCTTAAAAAAACAAAGCAGTTGATGGCACAATTGTATGAGCTAATTTCATTTTGGATTTTGACTCGTCTATGGCCTGTCTAAGGACAGACCTCTCTTCGTTTCCAAATTGGAAAAATGCTGAAATAAATTATTTCTAATTGATGAGATGAAGAAATGCTCTATTTTCACAATAAATTGTCTATGTCTTCATATTTTTAGGAAAAAAGTTAAAATATTATATTCAGGTGGTATAGCACTCCTGTTGTCTTGAACCACATGTTCCTCTCCTCACCAAAGATTTGCTGGAGGTGCAGGGAGGTAAATAGCTCTATGTCTTGTTGTCTTTTGAATTTTTAGATTCTGTGTACTGTATAAAAATGACTTGAATATAAAAGATAATTGAACTAAAGAAAATTAGGGCAAAGCGGTAAAGTCCCTTATCAGCCCAAACCACTTAAGCTGGGTACGCACGTAAAGGTTTTTTTCATTCAACCCAGCGGGCTGAACAAAAAAAAAAAATCTTAGAGGTCACCATACTAACTAAGCAATGTTATTGGCTGCCAGCACTAATCTTATGCTGGTTTTCCAGGATTCTCGTTCAACAGAAGCCAGTCATGAGACCAGCTTCTGTTGGACAGGGAGCTATACACACAGGCCAAAAGTTGGCTGGGTTCCTGTAAAACCAACTGCTTTATCTGTCTATGCCCAGCCTTATACTTTCCTTTATTTTATTCCCCTGCTACTCTGTTTCTTTGCAGCACCAAGTACATGGCGCTTCTGGATATGGGTGAGCATTTCTTCCCTAAGGTCTTCCTTGTCTTGTGTTGTATACTGGTGCATTAATGCGCAATTCAAGCAGACTGGCCAATAATCCTCTTCCATCTGTAGATTCCCGAAGTCTGTTGAATTTGTTCTAATGCAAAAGAAAATATTCAAATAATATTCAAATATTCAAATAATAAAAACTACAGTGAAATATTGATATTTGATTAACACACAGTCTTCCCCAAACCACAAACTGATCTCACTCAATGCCCAATGCAAGCATTACAGCTTGGCTCACTGGCAAAAAAGAATTTAAAAAGGCAAACAGTGAAAACTGATATAAATCTATCTAAGAGTAAAGGAAATATCAGGAATCTGTGATGAACATATGAAATTTCTGTGCATGAAGAATTCACAGGAGGAACTAGTCCTTAGCTGCATAACAGCCACTAGAAGAGGTCAGTATTATCATCAAATACAGAGTGCAGCTAAACAAAGTATCATAGGTATTAATATTTTATGCCACATATTTATTCAATTTTCATCTACAATAGTAATATGGTTTACAGAGACACATTGGATCTGACAAAGATTAAGATCTGCAGGTATCATCTTGATATCCACTTTTTCTTTGAATGTACAATATCACAACATATTACATTTTTCTTTTATTTACAATATAGTATTGTCCTAAGCAATAAATCTGGTAACATGCATTGATTCACTTGTGTTCTTACAAGCGAGGGAACAGTCTGATATGGTTTACCTTTTCTTGAACAGAGAATAATGGGCAAAGGTTTAATTGTCATTAGTGACATCATTTTTCTGAACTAACCAGGATATATTTTTGATTACTGCATCAGTTACCCCCCCTTCCAGATTTCTGCACAGACTACTACATTTGCATGTCTTCCAACAATATACACCAGAATTTATAGCTAATAGTGATTGGCTTAAAGTAGCATCCTAACCCAATAACCATGAAATGTGTAGGTCAGAGCACTAAGGCAGTTGATTGTCCAATAACAAGATGTGAAAATCAGTGAAAACACCCTGTTCTATTTATATTATCCAGCCACTGTGGTACCATAAAATGTGTGGCACAGGTGTTAATTGTTCCCATTACATGGTTGAAGGTGCTAATTGTTGTTTAATTACCAGGGAAGAGATATTAAATTATATGTGATTGAAAGACAGTGTCGAAGGAATGACTTTTCCTTCTCTTTCAAAAATGTGCACCTCAAAGAGTTGCTTCACATTCTTTTAAATAACCAACATTTGCCTTTATAGATTCCATGGTGATTGGATTAAGGTGACTGAACTATCAACAAAAAAGCTCACTGTGCTACCTAGATATTGCCTTCAAAAACTTACTTCAACTGACACACTTGAAGAAAGCATTAATGCTTCAGCACCTTCACTGTCATATGACAGTATACCTTGTTACTACATTGGCTGCATTTTTTCTTGGCAGGTCTTTCCACTTAGCAAGAATGCAAGTACTGATCTGCTTTAGCCTTTCTAAACTGCTACATCCCATCCCTATACTGATACCACAGTATAGGACAAAGCAATTGAATACAGGACAGCGGGATTATAGGTAATTGGAGAGCATTTAGGAGGATTCGGTGTAGCTGAAGAAATGCATTTGTCAATCAGCATTTGTTTTTCCACAGGATTTACAACTGTTTAAAATAATCTATGAGGCCACGTTAAATTGTTGTATCTAATTGGACCACCCACAGTACCACTTCAGAAGAACACACGTTCCATGCTACACATGTTCATGTGGCACACATATGCTTAATTCTGACATTTTTATCGAATTAGAACACAGACTCTTTCATTTAATTTAAAGGTTATTTTACTTTTTAGTACATATATTTTATCTGCTCTTGTTCCTGTTGGCTATACAAACAACATGGATTTGGATGTAGCATCCATCTTGCTGAGATTGGTTGGCTTGCCACACCATGGCATCTGCATCCTAGTTTGTGTATAGACTGATAGTGTAAAAAGGAAGCCTTCCTCTACACAGTTAGAGAACTCTCTTGATAGACTGTTTGGGCTGAATGACCAAATTTTTTCCTATATTCCAAGACATCACACTAGTGGCTGGGAGTAGCCATCTCAGTAGTACAGTAGGTTGTATGAAAATGCTGGTAAGTAGAGATGAGCGAAATTATTCAAAAATTCGATTCGGCTGATTCGCCGAATTTGCGGAATAAATTTGATTTGATGCGAATTTATTCGCTGTGAATTTAACTTATTAAAAGGGTTTCTAGGCTTCAGAGAGCCTTTATATTAGTGCAGAACACTGTACCTTTAATTTAAATGCCCTTGGAGTCTGCTGGGGAAGAGAAATAATACTGACAGTCAGTATGACATGCAGATGAGTGCCGTCGATCTTAGAATCACCGCACACTTCACTCATTTGGGCAGTCACGGGGCCAAAACCAGAGTGTGGAGCCACAGTGTGGCGGTGGAGGCAGCAGCAATGGGAGGCCATACAGCACCCTATGACAAAATGGAACCCACCAGCAGTGTGAGGAGACCTGAAAGTGGCACATGGCAGAGTGTGGCGATGGAGACAGCAGCAATGGGAGGCCGTACAGGGACCCATGACACACTCTGGACCTGGCAGCAGCATGAGGAGGCGGTACAGGGGCCCATGGCAGAGTGGCGAAACGTAAGCAGCTTAAATTGAAGGCCATACAGAGGCCTATGTTAAAAAGTCCCCCCAGCAGCAGTGTGGGGAGACGACTATCAAGAGTCCAATGGCAGAGTGGCGGAGCAGAAGCAGCTTCAATTGAAGAAGAAGAGGATGAGGATGAAGAAGAGGATGAGGATGAAGAAGAAGAAGAAGATGAGGATGAAGAAGAAGAAGAAGAAGAGGATGAGGATGAAGAAGAAGAAGAAGAAGAAGAAGAAGAAGAAGAGGATGAGGATGAGGAAGAAGAAGAAGAGGATGAGGATGAAGAAGACGAAGAAGAAGAAGAGGATGAAGAAGAAGAAGAAGAAGATGAGGATGAAGAAGAAGAAGAAGAAGAGGATGAGGATGAGGATGAAGAAGAAGAAGAAGAAGAGGATGAGGATGAGGAAGAAGAAGAAGAAGAAGAAGAGGATGAGGATGAAGAAGAAGAAGAAGAGGATGAGGAAGCAGAAGAAGAAGAAGAGGATGAGGATGAAGAAGAAGAAGAAGAAGAGGATGAGGAAGAAGAAGAAAAAGAAGAAGAGGATGAGGATGAAGAAGCAGAAGAAGAGGATGAGGATGAAAAAGAAGAAGAAGAAGAGGATGAGGATGATGAAGAAGAAGAGGATGAGGATGAGGAAGAAGAATAAGAATAAGAAGAAGAAGATGAGGATGAGGATGAAGAAGAAGAGGATGAGGATGAAGAAGAAGAAGATGAGGATGAAGAAGAAGAAGAAGAAGAAGAGGATGAGGATGAAGATGAAGAAGATGAGGATGAAGAAGAAGAAGAAGAAGAAAAGGATGAGGATGAAGAAGAAGAAGAAGAAGAAGAAGAGGATGAGGATGAAGAAGAAGAAGAAGAAGAGGATGAGGATGAAGAAGAAGAAGAAGGAGAAGAAGAAGAGGATGAGGAAGAAGAAGAAGAAGAGGATGAGGATGATGAAGAAGAAGAAGAAGAAGAAGAAGAAGAGGATGAGGATGATGATGAAGAAGAAGAAGAAGAAGAAGAAGAAGATGAGGATGAAGAAGAAGAAGATGAGGATGAGGATGAAGAAGAAGAAGAAGAGGATGAGGATGAGGAAGAAGAAGAAGAAGAGGATGAGGATGAGGATGAAGAAGAAGAATAAGAGGATGAGGAAGAAGAAGAAGAAGAAGAAGAAGAAGAAGAAGAAGAAGAAGAGGATGAGGATGATGAAGAAGAAGAGGATGATGAAGAAGAAGAGGATGAGGATGAAGAAGAAGAAGAAGAGGATGAGGATGAAGAAGAAGAAGAAGAAGAAGAAGAAGAGGATGAGGATGAAGAAGAAGAAGAGGGTGAGGGTGAGGAAGAAGAAGAAGAAGAAGAAGAAGAAGAAGAGGAGGATGAGGATGAAAAAGAAGAGGATGAGGATGAAGAAGAAGAAGATGAGGATGAAGAAGAAGAAGAAGAAGAGGATGAGGATGAAGAAGAAGAAGATGAGGAAGAAGAAGAAGAAGAAGAAGAGGATGAAGAAGAAGAAGAAGAGGATGAGGATGAGGATGAAGAAGAAGAAGAAGAAGAAGAAGAAGAAGAAGAAGAAGAGGATGAGGAAGAAGAAGAAGAGGATGAGGATGAAGAAGAAGAAGAAGAAGAAGAAGAAGAGGATGAGGAAGAAGAAGAAGAAGAAGAAGATGAGGATGAAGAAGAAGAAGAAGAGGATGAGGATGAAGAAGAAGAAGAGGATGATGAAGAAGAAGAAGATGAGGATGAAGAAGAAGAAGAAGAAGAAGAAGAAGAAGAAGAAGAGGATGAGGATGAAGAAGAAGAAGAAGAAGAAGAGGATGAGGATGAAGAAGAAGAATAAGAAGAAGAGGATGAGGATGAGGAAGAAGAAGAAGAGGATGATGAAGAAGAAGAAGAAGAAGAAGAAGAAGAGGATGAGGATGAAGAAGAAGAAGATGAGGATGAAGAAGAAGAAGAAGAAGAAGAAGAAGAAGAGGATGAGGATGAAGAAGAAGAAGAAGAAGAAGAAGAAGAAGAAGAAGAAGAGGATGAGGATGAGGAAGAAGAAGAAGAAGAAGAAGAGGATGAGGATGAAGAAGAAGAAAAAGAAGAAGAAGAGGAGGATGAGGATGAAGAAGAAGAAGAAGAAGAAGAAGAGGATGAGGATGATGAAGAAGAAGAGGATGAGAATGAAGAAGAAGAGGATGAGGATGAAGAAGAAGAGAATGAGGATGAAGAAGAGGATGAGGATGAAGAAGAAGAAGAAGAAGATGAGGATGAAGAAGAAGAAGAAGAGGATGAGGATGAAGAAGAAGAAGCAGAGGATGAGGATGAGGATGAAGAAGAAGAAGAAGAAGAAGTAGGATGAAAATAAGAAGAATTCCAGTACAGCAAAAAGTGTATCTGCATAGAGCTCTGCTATTTCTGACAGTTCTCTGACAGTTCCTTTACATTTACAGCGGTTGAAACATTGTAGCTATTTGTTTCCGAATAAAAACATCTGTATCCTAAATGGAAACAAATTGATACAATGTTTCAACCGCTGTAAATGTGAAGGAACTGTCAGAGAACTGTCAGAAATAGCGGAGCTCTCTGCAGGGACACTTTTTGCCGGCTGTAGAAGGGATGAAAATCGGCCGATCGGGAAAAATTCGATTCGTGCATCCGAACTATGCTAATTTTCGGATTCGGCGCGAATCTAATTTTTCCTAATATTCGAAACGAATTCCACTTCGCCAAGTTCGATTCGCTCATCTCTACTGGTAAGCTGCAGGCTGTACTGTGTCATACTACCCATTAACTGCAAGGTGAGTACTACATCCAGTTTGCCTTTTGTAAAGGTTGCAAGCCAAAGTGAAATAAGGTTTAGACTTAAAGTGCACTTATCTTTTAATCTGTGACCATTAAAACGTTACCAATGAGATCACATATAAGCTTTTACTCCTATACTGTATGAAGTAAAAAATAAATGATACAGTATCATTGCACAGGTTTCAATAGTCAGGGACAATTCTCAAAATATAGGCATGTTCTTGCAAATTGGTTTTCAGCAAGTTGCCCTCCCCTGTCCAATGCTTGAAAATGTTTAGCATCTATACACACAGCAATCTGCACAGATCCTTTGGATGATCCATTTTAATCACTTTAACCACACTGTTCTATTATTCAGGAATTTCTTATTACATTGATTGCTCATTATACAAAATGTCATCAGTTGCTGGTAATAAGTTTTAAAATGTTGACTTGGCCTTTTTAAAAGTTGTGAATAGAATATTGTGCAAAAAAAAACAAACAGTTTTTTAATGTAGTCTTTTTACACATAGAATAATGTGGACACATGTTCTCTTTTTAGCTATGTAGCATTTTTCTGACAGTATGCCATTAAATAGTGAACTTGGTAGCCTGTGTATAAATAATATCTGCAGAGGTCACACAGTCTGTGATATACTTGCTGTGTTCTCTAGCTCAATGGCTTGAGAGATTTGCATCATCAGCATTCTAGCATTCTCCACAGCAGGAAAAAGCCTAAGGCCCATCCCTGCCACACCTCTTTTGCTGCAGCCTCTAAAGGATGGCATAGCCTCTGGCCAGGGTTCCTTGTGATCATTTAGTGGCAAATTGGTTAGAACAGACAGCCATTCCACTGATGTTGAGTTTAATAACGGTGCCCAGTTTAACTCTTCAATAGTTAAAACCTCTATTCAAACTGAATATGGCTATAAGTGCAAATCATCTGCGATTAATGATTACATGTCTATGTCTACATTGCTTCTTTAAAATAATCAATTATAATAAATGATAGTATGCTTTAGATAGGAAGATAAAACATATTTCTTTATGACTGAGGTATCCTTACTGTAACATGAAATTAAAAGTATATCTTAGCTAATATAATTATTTATATAATACATTATAATATACTGTATATATATATTACATACTAATAATATATGAGTTTTTTATGTGCAATGTGCTGAAATCTTCATTCTGCTTACATAGGTTCTTACATTACTTTCACCATAACTTTAGCAATGCACAGAGGAAAGAGCATTCAGACCTCATTGCCAAGCTTTAGGCTTGCCATGTCTATCACATTTTGATCCATTGGGTTTTTTTTTTTTTTTTTTTCGAAAAAACCTACATTCACACACAGAGGTTAGATTTGATAGACCATATTTTTTTTCAACATTATCAACTATGTAAGAAAATTTAAACGACTCAAAGTATACCCAACTAGGCAGACCTGATATCTATCTATCTATCTATCTATCTATCTATCTATCTATCTATCTATCTATCTATCTATCAATCAATCACATTTTTGTAAATTTTGTTGACCTGATAACAAAAATAACTTTGTGGCCAGTTCGCAGTTGATCCTAGTCACCCAAAGGCACTCTGGGGTACATTACTGTTTGACTGCCCTGAAACATCACTATCATTTTATCATTACTGCCTTCTCACCGGCCTACCCCAACACAGACTATCCCCACTTCAGTCTATCCTGAACTCAGTCGCCAGACTCATCCACCTTACCAACCGCTCCACTTCTGCCACCCCCCTCTGTCATTCCCTCCACTGGCTTCCGATTGCCCATTAAATTCAAACTACTAACATTGACATACAAAGCCATTCATAACGCTGCCCCAAACTACCTCACCGACCTGATACCCAAATACCACCCAACCCGTACTCTTCACTCCTCACAAGACCTCCTACTTTCTAGCTCCCTGGTCTCCTCCTCCCACGCCTGACTTCTCCAGGACTTCCCCCATCCTCTGGAACTCTCTACTCCAATCCATCAGACTGTCATCTACCCTCCTCACCTTCAGGCGCACCCTGAAAACCCATCTCTTCAGGGAAGCCTACCCCACCCTCACCTAACAGCCGATCTCCTCCACTCCTCCTACCACTCCATCCCCCATAGCCACTTCCTCCTGTACCACTATCCCCTCCCTCCTAGATTTTAAGCTCGAAAGAGCATGGCCCTCGAACCCCTCGTGTATTGTTTTGTTAATGTATTGTCTCATGTACTGTCCCCCACTATAATGTACAGCGCTGAACAAACCTTTTGGTGCTATATAAATACTGTATAATAATAAATAATAATCATTTGATAGGTACTGTGTTAAAATTTGTGTCCTGACTTTCTTTATACAGATGTAGGAAAAGACAGGATATGGATGGTGCTGCTTGCCAATAGGGGCAATAACAGAGACCTTCCTTATTTGTCTGTTCCTTCAATATCAGAATTGGGATGGTCAGACATGGAAACCACAGACAGGCGATAGCTATCCAATCCAGATAAACAGGTAGATCTGAGGACTGTCATCTCATGTTTATGAACAGTTTTAAAGTGTATTTCTACTTTTGCAGCCACATTTGGATAATAATGATCTTATATTTGTTACATTTTGCCATTTGCATTGCATAACTTAAAAAAGAATTAAAATTGCTGATAACTTACTTGCTTTTTTTCCTGAAAATTCAAACAGTTTTCCCCTTCTAAAGAGGTGGCTGAGGTTACTGCTTACCTTAGACCCAAAGGCCTGCTCTCAAAAAACAAATTGAAACATGACAAACATATAGCAGAGTTTTCTCAAATTTGACTGAAAAAGTAGAAATACACATTAAAGAAGAGTTATGCCAGCCAAATAGCCACAACACAATTTCTAATACAATTTATTTCTGTAAAAACAATACAAAATAAAAAACATTGGTTATTGTATGCTTATGCAATGGACATATATGGAAGATTGTAAAATCAGATTTGTTTTGGTCTGAATGGACAAAGCACAATTTTTTTAAGTGATTATGTGCCAAGACTATACATACTAAAGAATTTATATATTCTTAACAAGCAATAAAAGCACCACTTGCATTGTGGAAAACTGCATCTCCAAACCGCACCAGAGGCACTGACATCTCAGCTATTTTCTATGAAGAGCAGAATCTTGGTAGACTGCTAGCCTTCTAATTTAAAAGCACAACAGATGTTTCTAAGCTGCTACAAAGTGAATGAAATTCGACTTTAGAGTCTTTGTTGTGATCATTGAGAATCTTTGAAAATGAAATACTTTGCAATACAAGCAGCTAGAAAGCTTAGTGAGGAGTTGTGATTCTGCTCACAATCTCAAATCAAACAGCAAGGGCAGCACAACACGCTGCAGGTGTTTGGGTGCCATTATCCTTCAATGGCACCCCAAATCCAATGCAACTCTGCCACGATTGTCACACAACAACTGTTCACGTGGCAATTGCAGTAAACAGCACCTTTCAAAATCATGTGAAGCTTTTCATCTATCAGCCTAATTGCTCTTGGTTTATAATCACACTTCTTATAAAAGCGATGTGCTGAACAAACGTCTTCTATACCATAGAATTTTGTTGCTTTAAATTTTAAACTTATTTTAAATGAAAGTATAGCAGGTCTATAGTGACTGACTTGCTATACAAGAACAATATGTCATAAGTATTATGAAAAAACGGATATGAAGAGATCTATAGATAGATAGATAGATAGATAGATAGATAGATAGATAGATAGATAGATGGATAGATGGATGGATGAATGGATGGATGGATGGATGGATGGATGGATGGATAGATAGATAGATAGATAGATAGATAGATAGATAGATAGATAGATAGATAGATATAGCACTGCTGAACAAATACCATATGTTTATACATCCTTGGGGATTTGTGACTTGACTATTAAAATGAAAGTCTAAAAACAATACAAAATCAGTTTCTAGGAAATCTACGCTTTCTGACCCATTGTCTCTCTGAATTACTTTTAAAGAATAAGCTGTGCTGGAGAGAGTAGCATTTGTGAAGTCTGTGACAAGCTGGGGAGAAATGCAGTTTATCACTTACTGTTCTGACTGAAAATGCTAAAACAAAGCCTAAAATATTGTCACCAGAGGAAAAATGCCAGAAGCAAAGTGACTGTTGGCAGATTCCTGCTCCTCTTCAACAAACAGCAAATCAATCATTACATCCCCTTGGACTTAATTAGTTGAAATTTTCAATGAATGACACCAATGAAGATGTAAAACATTAACAAATCTTCTGTTAAGGTGCTTTAAAAGCCAGCTTAATTACAATCCGTCAAGGTCTATATATACGCACTGGCTGGCATTAAAGCTGCATTGTAATCCTGGATGAAATCGAAGTGTAAAATCTTCCAGGTGCTTGTTAGAAATGTATATTGTAAAGTGATTTGGCAAAAGAAACCTCATTTTAAGGTACTGAAAAAAAAATGATACAAGAAAACTCATCTATTTAGGGAAACAGTTTTGTACAGTTCCGCAGAATAATAATCCATATGTTACCCAGCTCTGAATGTCAGTGAGGCTGATTGGAGACTATGTGCAAGGCGGAACCCCACAAGAAAGGCAATCAGAATTAATCTTTTTACTGATCAGAAAACAGTTATCTGGTATCTGATCAGCTGGTTGGGGTTAGTGTTCTTCACACATTGTCACTGCTCTCATTACACAGGCTGATTGACTTAACTCAAAGAAAAAAATTAGATATTGACAATACTTGGTGGTTTCAATAGACTGCTAAAAGGTGGTATGACTGGTTATAAGACACTAAGAAAAGAACAACTCAACTGTTAGGGGGCACACCAATCTGTTTCTACAATACCAATATCAGCCTGGCTGTTTTTCGGCTATAATCACACGTCTTATAAAAGCAAGATGTGCTGAACAAACAGTCTTGTATAACATAAAATGTAAACAATTGCTTTATTTATTAATCTCAGCATCACAGCATTAAAATCCTCCCAATATCAGATAGCCTCACCGGCCCTTTGTTAATTCTTTATATTTAAAGAACCACTATAACAAGAAATGTTGTATTTTGCTATTTATAGGAGGTTAATGTTAATGATACTGGGGAATTAATTAAGAGTTTGTAGACACCCTTCAGAATTCTGTCTGGGAACATCACTTAAAGGGTTAGTGCTTGTGCCCAACTCATGTACCTGTTAGAGATAAGTACATGGATCTGTCAGTCCCTGCAGTCCCCGGCCACTGCACCCCTCACACTGACAGGAGCATAGCTGAGGAGTTTTGTACTTTGGGTGGCTGGAGCCTTATGGGAAACTGAGAGACTAGTACCCCATCATATCCACTTTACTTATGATTGGGAATGTGTAGCAGTAGGTGGATCTGTAGCTGCTATTCAGTCCAAGAGCAACTTTGGAGTTGGTCTTAATTACCACCAGTTTGCTTACATACATTTTTAGTTTTGGGTTTAATACATTTTAACATTTGACATTGACTTTGCTGCCCAGCCTTCAGCTCTGTTACTTGCCTTGTTTAGCCAGAAGAAACAACAAAACAGTTAATAGTCACTTCTGTGGGATTATAGGACAGGAGGTCTGCTAACTGTTTGAAAATGTTGCTCCTCCCTACTGTTCCTTCATTTTAAATATATTCTGTCCTAATAATTGCTATTCATCCATGAATGTTAAAAAAGTCACATATGCTATATTTTGAAAATGACATATATGTTTAAAGGCTATTTAATGCTTCTGCAGACTTTATTGCCAAATATCTATAAGAACAGCTCTTTGTACTGCCAGATTCACCAGTTGCATTGGAACTATTACAGGGAACTTAGCAGCCTATACTGTTTTTACACTTAATAGATTAAGTCCACTTTTGATCACAAATGACAATCTATGGCAATCCCTATTGGAAATCCTTGCTTATTTAATCCCTATCTCGATCTTTCATATTTTTTTAGTTCAGCAGTTATACAGTTTTAATTACACCTCAGTAACAGATGCATTAGTACATTCCCTTTTTTCCAGAAAGTCTTAGCGCTGAGATTAAGTGGTTAATTCTGTAGAGCACAGCTACATGGATAACAGGGATATATTATGGTCATTTTGGGGTAGCAGGGTGCTGGTGCAAAACCCACATTTATTAAAGTTTGAGTAAGCACTCATGTCTAGTGAAAGGCCTGTCTACCATGTCCATCTTTGGAGAAGATATATCCCAAGCCTGCATTAACTGATATTCAATCTGATACAATCCCTTGAATCTTTCATCCACAAGCCCCTGCTTCTGTGCTACGGATGTTATCTTAGAGCTTTAGGTTTACATGGACAACTAAGTTTTATGTGCTGGTTTGACCTGAGAAGAATAGATGTTCAAGGCATTCACATGCCATTCTCAAATACGGAGTGACAGGAGTATTTCAACCGCATCGTATCTTTGTGAGCTAGGTTTCTATATCTTCACAGAGAAATGTGATTGCCAGTCACTTCTGTCATGTAACAATGAACCACTTACAATTACTCATTCAGCTACTCACAACGTACTCAGACAGTTTCCTACATCAGTGCATTTTAAGTTCACCAAGTCAACTGAAGGAAAGTAAAAATAAAAGACATGACATATCATTAAAAAAATATAAGACTCAATATCGATGTTGACATATAGTTTTGTCTTAATGATGCAAACATATCCAAGTACTAAACCATTCTTGTGTTCTATGCTTACCTGGAGGACAACAAAAAGTGGGGGGGGCTTTTCACACACCCAATAAACACCTCCATATAGGCCAGCCTGAAGAGACATTTTGAGAGTTATACACATGAATATGACCTGCAGCATCTGACTGCTTTGGATGTTGCAGGCCAATGTCTTTTTTTTGCTCTCCTTGCTTAACAACCAAGTCAAACATTGTTTAAAAACCATATGTACTTAAGCCAAGCTTTAACACTGGATTAAGTACCTGCAGATTACCTAACACATGGTGCTGGTTGATGTGACTAAAATAATAATGTTTGAGGATCAGAAATAGGGCACCAGCCACTGCAGCCAGGTGTGCTTTCCTGGTTCACATTCTTTTAACCTGTCCTAATCAAGCCCTAGGTGCTCTATATATAACATCTGCTGTCCAAAGAGAGAAGCAAAATCAGGGAGGAGCTCTATTATTGACATCCTGGCGTAAGTACAAATTAATAGAATACCAGTGCAATATTTCAGGCAAGAATCTCAACTGATTTGATTTGATCGGCCAGCTTTGGGTATGTCTTATTGTTATTTGGGGTATAGGGTATAAATCAGATCAGAAGAAAAGGGAAGAAAATGTTGAGGAAGGGCTGCAACTTATATATTCAGTGAGGGACATTTATCAATCAAATTAGCAACAAATGTAGAAACAAAGAAGTAAGGAAGCAGGGTCTATATGACTTTTTTTATGTATTAGTGATTCCTTTGTCTGTAATCCTGAGAAGCCAACTGGGACCGATTTGCTCAGGTCTACAACAGATTTACCACTAGAAACAAGACAATGATTTTACTATTAACAGACTCAGAATTAAGAAATGGTCAAAGGCAGGTGTTATTTTGTTCCAGTGCTAATTTGCTAACCTACGGATAGGAGGAAATGACAAATGAAGCTGCCTAGTTATGATAAATCTGTTTCAACTGTCTTTCAGATCTGTCCCTCTGATCCTGTTTAGCAATACCTAGCTGTGTGACATAATCAATAAATGTCTCCCATTTTGGTAAGCTGCATTATGCTTACTACTCTGTTTCATTTATTTATTATTTTTTTATTACAGGTACTTATATAGTTCCGTCAATTTACGCAGAACTTTACATATATATTGTACATTCACAGCAGTCCCTGTCCTCGAGGAACTTAAAATCTAAGGTTCCTAACCCACATTCACATATATAGAGACCAATTTTAGACAGAATTAACCTACCAGCATGTCTTTGGAGAGTGAAAGGAAACCAACACAGGCACAGAGAGAACATGCAAACTCCAGGCAGATAGTGCTATGGTTGGGATTAAGGCCCTGGTGCTGCTAGTCAGAAGCGCTAATCACTTGCTTAGTTTAGTCCCATACATGTTACTTTACCTAATGTATAAGCATCTTTAAAGTCTACTCATAGAATCAACAGGAATTGTAGGATTATAAAGAAATATCCAGGTTAAACTTGATTTTATTTGTAACTAAATGGAAACTGAAGTGTAATCAAAGAAATATGGAAGACTGCAGGAATCCTTCATGATAAATACTTATTTCAATATATCTTTAATCATCCTCACACAATTATTCATAACATCTTGTTAAATACGCTAAGATATTTCAAACACCAAACAGGAAAGTAAATATAGTAAAGTATCAGGAAACATCTGTTCCATCTTCAAATGACATTGGTAATAAAGCTAAAATTTGCCTTCCTTATTACTGCAGCTCCTACAGTAAATTTTAAATGTGTTTCAGTGAATAGCAGTCTATACTGCGTAGGGATAAAGTTCAAATGAGAACAGAGAACTAATGAAAGTTGATTTCTGTCTAGTTGTGCTGCACAGTGTTTTTTTTTAGAACTGTCTCTGTATATATGATAATGAATTGTAGTATGTGATATTTCTTAGATCTGCTTTATAGTTGGACGTATGAAATCATCCTCATTATAGTTCAACTAAGTGAGTCTGAAAATAAAGTTTCTTGATGAGAAAAGATGGATAAAGCAGGTTAAAAGCAACATAGAACATATCTCCATACAATTCAAAATTTCACTGAGAATTTCCTAAATTTTGTAAAATGTCCCAGTTGTTAGATCACTAAATGAGTTGAGTTGTGGGAATGACATACCAAATACAGTTAATTAGAATATGGGCTTGGAAAGCTCAGGACAAGGGATACTGTGTCTCATTTTTATTCTGAAAGGCTGACATGTATGAAAAATGTACAGTATCTATCACACCACTCAATATGGACATGACTACGAGAAACAGGATCATTTATAAAAACCATTGAAAAAACCATTAGGTCAAAGTGGAAGTGTCTGACAAGAGCAACCAATCTGACTGTGCTGGAAAAGTGAAGCAAACAACATGATTGTGCAATAGCTCAACTTCTTCATCTAGCATTTTTTGTTTCTGTTTTTCTTTTGTCCTGTTGGGGAAATTTCCTTTCAGTTTCTAGCCTAGAGAAACAACAGAAAGTGAGAAGAAATCTTTCCAACATGAGGGGAAATTACTGCTTAGACAATTGTCACTGGGATAGGTGTTCCCATCTGAAGATCTCACCTCCTATTCTGGTGACATCTCTAAAATGTAGGATTTCCCATTGCTTTGAGGCAATGATCAACAGGACAAACAGTGAGGGTGAATCTTCCCAGAAGGAACACAGGCAACAGTAAACGTCTGACAGTGGCACACATTTTCACTCTATCCACCTAACAAGTACTTGCCTACCTTATAATTACCTAGAAATCCAAAACAAGGACTAAGAACTAGATATGTATTCTTGGAGGCAGAAGAATGAGCAGGTTGTCATATTTACCTTTGCCTCACTATGTGGTGTAAAGGATTGCAAATGTAAATTCATTAACAATGTCATTTTCAAAGAGTACCAGGACTGTAATATTAGTAGGGAATGAAGACTCTAACAGGCAGCATTAATATGAGTGTGCGTAGCACTCCACAAAAATATTTTGTCGAGGAGTGCATCTATATTTAATCAAGGCCAATAATAAAAGTTATCTTCACTACATTTTGAAAACAAAATGATGAGAGCAGTTGCCAAAGAACATATTGCCTTGGCAAAAAATACAAAAAAAAGTACTGTAACTTACACTTCTTGTCCCTGGGTGACTACGTTCACTCCTACACTGTATCTACAGAGGGAACCCTTTCTAAATTCATCTCCGTTACACGGGTAGTAGTTCCAAAGAATACAGATAACATTGTTTTTGCTTTAGGTTTAGGTCACATTAAGTGACAAGAACGCTGCATATCTAACAAGAGCTACAAGTATTTTCTGTAATTCTTAAAAAAAGTTCTTAGTCTGAAAAAATTAAAACTAATGTAGTCACCACATCTAAGGCTGTTAAGCTGAAAAATATTAGTTTTTTGTTTTTGGGTTTATATACAATTTAAGTCAAACTAATCAGTAGGCATCCAAGGACCTAATGAAGATAAGTGTTCCAGGTTTTCTTTCCTAGCAATAATGCTAATCCTGTGTATCCCTTACAAATGAATGCATTCAGTTTTGCTGCCTGGCTGCCCCCGACCACATTTTAGGACATTGTGCTGGCTGCATGAAATGCTTGGTTCTTAAAAAAACTGGATGAGATAGCACTTCAAACATAATCAAGGTTTATAACTATAGCTTTGCTTGTTAAATTCACAATTTGATAGAAGTACTATAAGTGTTGGCACTTTAAAAATAAACATTTACAGTGTTTTGTGTGCTGAGAATAGTGTATGAATCGCCATTGTCAGCAAAAGAGTATCTTCAGACTAGATGAGTAAATAAGGGAGCCTAATCCTGGTGAATGTATTCTTCTGTATACTTGGCAAAAAGATGGCTTTGCACCTTTTCTCTATAATGACTTTCTGCTAAATAAATACATTTTCAACTATCAGTTTTTAAGGCAGTGTTGAATGAGTCAGCAAGAACAGCTGTGGGAAGCACATTTTACAGATTGAATATCATTATCCAAAATATCATGCTACTCCTCTCAAGAAAACCATACGTCTATGACCTGTGGCAAGTGTTTTCTATATTACAGCATATTTAGGCAAATACATTTCAAGCTGTTTTGCATATTAAGGACATAAATATGATTGAGAAAGGCAGCGAAACATCAAGAAAAAAATCACTGCATCAGATTAAATAGCAGAGTCATTCTTATATTCTCAGTTAGAAGAAATTTGTTGTAACTGTTAGACTTGTCAGTTGTTTAAAAACACCGATAAAAGATCTTTTTTGGTAAGGGCACCTCTGGATGCCCCTTTTTTTAAAATAGCCATTTTTTTTAATCAATGTAGTAGGGATCAGCATTAAACTGCAAGCTCCTTTGAGGACGAATGAGCAAACTAATGTGAATAGACGATGAATACCGTACAGTGCTACAAAATAAGTTACTTGTCTAAAATTAATCCAATACAATTGTCATTTGTATAGTTATAGTTCTGATCAAGTAATTAAGTTAAAAAGGACCTGAACTGCGGAAGCCGTGCCCAAGAAAGACAAGCAGAGGGCAAAAGATTATTCACTTGTATTGTTTGAAGTATCCATGCAACTGATCTTTTACCCATTACTGACTTATCATGTCTTGTACTGCACTGCAAATCTGTTCAGAGGTGACCATCTTGCAGGAGAACTTTGTTTTCTCATTTCGGAGCTTCCCCCTTGATGACTGGTGATCTGATCACTGATGTTAGAATAATTAACCTCCCTAGCGGTCTGATTATGTCCATATTTCTGTGTTCAAAGCAGTAAATTTTTTTGCATGGAAATATGTATTTTTTTTATTGTAGGCCTGTAATTTTTAGGAATAACTTTACTGAAATCTGTCCGAACAAGAGTCTAGTAAACATTCCGGGTATGTTAAAATTTGAAACACGAAATCATAAATTATAATTTAATAAATAATCATAAAAAATAATAATATAATAATACATTTAATTCAATAATGTAATCAAACCAAAAACACTGAAATTTGAAATACAGTGGCAAGTTCGCACATCACTGAGCAAAGTCGCAAAATCGTTTCCGTGTCTGATGACGAATTTCCCCACGAATCATTATCACTCAATTCTGCAAGTGGTTCTGATTTACTATAGCTGTTCTCTAGCTGGTCTAAAACCGCTTTTGACCTAAAGGGATGCTTTTTGGACGCCATGGACATTTCTCAGTTTCCAGGCAGAAAGAACAGTAAAAATGCAGGCAGGGCGCCGGACAAAGCACTAGGGAGAAAATGTATGTGAAATGGTTTGATACAGTAATGTTTTACTATGTTATTTTAGTGAATTTAGTGAATGTCACTTTTTGTCATTTTCAAATTTTCTGCCGTTCCGTCCCCCGTACATCCCGATGCTCCCAGGGAAAGAAACCCAGATGACAGATACCCGGCATCCGCCAGAGGAAATCGCCGGGGACACTGCAGGAGGGACATCACAGGAGTGCAGGACAAGGTAAGAGAAGAACAGATCCCGGAGCAGAGCCGCATGGTAAGCCCGAGTGTAGCTCAGGGTTACCGCTTATGGTACAGAAACTTTACCCCGAGCTACACTCGGGAATACCACCAGTGACGCTACGAAGCGACAGCTAGATAGCTGCAGACAGCCCAGATCCACTAAGTGATTAAAGCGATAATAAAGGCACTTTTTTAATTAAAATAAAAAACATGTTATACTCACCTGCCCTGTGCAAAGGTATTACATCTAGGGGTCCCCAGCCAGTACTCTTGGCATCTCCTCTTCTATGTCTTCCCCCATAGCAGGCACATGCTATGGGGGCAGACGTATGGGCTTGTTTCCAGGCTGTCCATAGACACACAAAGATCGGCTCAGATGCAGCAGGATCCAATGGCTGTCTCTGTACCTGTGAGTAGAGTTAGAAAGAGCAGAGATGCTGCTCTCTGGTACAGAGCTGGCTTTAAAGAGGAATCAGGTAAGTATTTGGGGGGGGGGCTGAAACTGGATGGCTTTTTACCTTAATGTATAGAATGTATTAAAGTAAAAACCTTTAAGCCTTTAGAATCACTTTGAGGAAGACACAAGGAGATCCCTGAACTGCACCTTTTTTCCCAGGATGGAGAAAAGCACAAATCTCATTCGAAATCTCCAAATAGCAATCAAAGGCACAGTGCCTTAGGTCTCACACTGCAGATATACAGCATAAGACTGAAGGCACAGAGAGTGTACTGCTTATTTATAGGAGAAAGTCAAGAAAAAAGGTACATTTCAGAGTACTGCTTAGTTGCAATTACCATTTGTTGACGTTTCCCTCACGTTTGAGCTAAGGTCTATAGTAAATTTTTGTTAAAGAGACATTGTCATGTGATGTACATCTAATGAATAGACTTGAATACTTACCTCCCACTACTGAATATGCCACGCAGTTCAGCTCCATTGCTGTCCATGAAGTGCCTAGGAAACCAACACTTCTAGGAGCATTAATGTCCATGGTCTCCCACATTTCTAATTGGTTCCTCCCTTTGACCTCAAGTGATTGTAGAATGCATTGAGAGTGCTAAGATACCAGAAAAGAATCAGATTAATTGGTAGTTGCGGCACAAAACATGCTAAATACAATGGTATATTTACGTAGCCTCCCTTGCGGTATTCCCGAATGCAGCTTTGGGTAAAGTTTCAGTACCACAAGCGGTAACCCCGAGCTACACTAGGGCTTACCATGCGGCCCTGCTCCAGGATCTGTTCTTTTCTTACCTTGTCCTGTGCTCCCACGATGTCCCTCCTGCAGTGTCCCCTGTAATGTCCTCCGGCGGATGCCAGCATCTGTCTTCTGGGTTCCGTCCTCTGCGACATCGGGACGTACGGGGACGGAGCGGCGGGAAATGTGAAAATGCCAAAAAGTGACATTTACTAAATTCGCTAAAATAACATAGTAAAACATTACTGTATCAAACTATTTCACATACATTTTCTCCCTAGTGCTTTGTCCTGTGCCATGCCTACATTTTTACTGTTCTTTCTGCCTGTAAACTGAGAAACGTCCATGGCGTCCAAAAAGCGTCCCTTTAGGTCAAAAGCGGTTTTAGACCAGCTAGAGAACAGCGATAGTAAATTAGAACTACTTGCAGAATTGAGTGATAATGATTCATGGGGAAATTCATCATCAGACACTGAAAACGATTTTGCGACTTTGCTCAGTGCAAACTTGGAGCTATATTTAAAATTTCAGTGTTTTTGGTTTGATTATATTATTGAATTAAATTTATTGTTAATATTATATTATTGTTTTTTATGATTATTTATTAAATTATAATTTATGATTTCGTGTTTGACTCTTGTTCAGACAGATTTCAGTAAAGTTATTCCTAAAAATTACAGGCCTACAATAAAAAAAATACATATTTCCATGCAAAAAAAGTACCGCTTTGAGCACATAAATATGGACATAATCAGACCGCTAGGGAGGTTAAACAATATATTTCCACTAATACCTACACACGCATATTTATCAGTTGGCCCTTTTCTGAAATCCAAGGTTTGGCTAGTTAGTTTGTCATTTTAGATTTACAATGTAAAGAGTAACTTTGTCCATTGTACTACTTTTTTTTAGAAGAATGATGCTTTAACATGAAGTGTTTGGTACGTGAGGGGCTCCATACAGTTACTGACGGTATGAAAAATGAAAATATACATTGCAGTAATCAACCCATAAAGTAATTTTCTTTGCTCCAATTTGTCTTATTCACTAAACCCATCACTATAATAAGATCTGCTGCTCTGTTGCACACTCTACTCATGAGAAAAATATTAGATCACAAGGAAATTAATAATAATAATTTACCATTGTTAGAAAAATGCCAGTTGTCTGACCATTTCTGGTTTTAACCAAATGACATTAGGGATGAAATTTGGTTTCAGTGCTACCATGTGTTTACAGTAGTTGGCCAAGAACAAAGACATGGAACAAGTATACAGTAAGTTAAATAAGAACTCCCAACCAGACTAGGCAGATAAATTGTGCAGGAAATCATTGTATCATCATTGCTAGAAAAGAAGCATTAATAATGGAATCAAACAGGTAATAAATGAATTCAAATGAATTCAAAAGCAGATAAACTGCATGATGTTCCAGAAGTGTTTTGTGCATAGAATCTATAATCTTATTGTTAATCAATGGTCAAATCAATCTATTAAGCAAAAAAGAAGCACACTGTGAAGTGCATGCAGGTAAACACATAAATCCAGCAATTAAAATGTCAAATTTAATTGACTAAATGATTTACCACAAATTCTAGAAAAATGCGCTAATAGTGGGAACGTAAGAACGGATATACAAGATAAGAAAACTTTCACAACCAAAGCTGAGCAAAGATTGAGGTATGTTTGCCATACTTGGAATGATGGTCACAATTACTGTAATGGGATCCTGAGGCACTTAATAAAACATAAAGCACTTGCCCTTTGTGCTTGGCTGTAGTAATGCTCCTATCAGGGAATTCCTATTAGCTAACTGGCTCGTAAATCTGCCCATGTGTATACTTCTGCATGAACACTATGCACATGTATCATGGTGTGTACGCGGATGTGTGTGCATGCCTAGAGTCAGTATTGGCACCTGATGGCGTATTTAAGGGTGCTGGCTGGTCTTCATCTTGTTTCTTGCTCCCTAACTTGTGTTCTGCATGTGTTTCCTATGTTTCCTATTATCGACTTGGCTTCCTCCTAATCTGTCTCAGTCAGGAGCACTAAGTGTCATTTCTATCTGCTGCTTCATTCTTCTGCTATCAGCATAAATCGCTTCTGACAAGTTTTCCCGACACCAAGGGAAAAAGGTGACAGGGAGGGACATCCAGCACACAGCCTGTGATTGACAGCCTCAGCTTTGTTCCTGTGTGCTGTGTGAAGGGAGGTGTGTCTCTTTCCTCCAATCAGCTCTCGGAACTCTCCTAGCTGAGCTCTGCAGAGTATAATTTCAGCTCTCCACCCCCACCTCTGCTTTCTGAGTTGGATTTTGAATGACTATAGAGGAGAGAGAGCTATGGATAAGCAGGTACAATTTATGTAAGGGTGTCTGTTTAATTTCTGTGTATCACCTGAAGCAGTCACTTCCCTGGGTATATTGAAGGGTTTACAAACACTTTAACCTTGATCCAGCTTCTGTTGTGATACTGCACTGCCAACTTGTCACTGACCTTAGATTGATCCATGACTTCACTTCTGCCTCCAATTCTGCTTCACACCATTGTTTGGCTTACTGGCTGATGCAGTTGTCTACTTTCATGCCAAGTTCTGGCTCGCCTGCTGACTCCTCTTCTGACACTCCTGCTCTCATGTTCTGCTGGATCTTCCTTGCCAGGAGATACAGTATGATGTTCTGCAAACAGCATTCTCTGGCACCTGTGTTCCTCCTGTCCCTTTGCACCCTAGGAGGTGCCTAGGGACAGGAGATATAAGAGAGGCTGTCTTCTTCATCTCAGTCTCCTATCAGGTATGTGACAGCCCCAGTATATTGTTTACATGTTTTATGTGCATTTTTACACACAGTAGAATGTTTATGTAATGAAGTTGCATAGCTGCCAGTACCTATTCGGGTTTTTTTCTAACAGGTGTACACAGGTAGGATTCTTCTAATTCCTCTCTGGGCTCACTGTAGATTTCATAAGGACAGCCAACACACAAATACATCTAAAACACATTGGAAAATTCTGTATTATTTTTAATAGTGCAGTTTTCATTTATACCTTTTTAGTGTGAATACTTGCTGAATCTTTGGTGCAGTTCACAGCAATCTCATTACAAGGGAAAGGCTGCCCACTCACTTGGTTATTAATATGGTTGTAAAAATTAGACTTCCTTCTGCACTAAATGATGTGGTAGGAATAAGAAATGCAGCACTGGCAACCAGTATGGCGCAGTACAACAGTATCCTATTATAGCTGAGGTATTATTCAAATATGAAGTTTTTCATAGAAAACAAAAAGGTGAAATTTTACAGCACCACAGTTTCAGTGGTACTGTGTATTCCTAGACTTGTCAGTATTATTATGTAGATACTGGAAAAGGCAAAAGACAAAACAAATATAAAATGTCTTATAATTTCTAAATATATCAAATTACAAATAGACACTGTAAAGAAATGTGTCTTTTACGCCAGTCATCCATGGTCCCTGATGAACCAGTTGATTTTCGATCCATGTATAGGCAGGCTGACTGCACCCAAATCAAATGACTTGGGTACAACCAGCCTGATTTTTTTTACATGTGATTACTGCCAGCAGCTATAGCCGCTAGGAGTAATCATTGTGTTATGCCAGCTGGAAAGGCCCCCCGCCAATCTCTGCCGGCAGAACACAACAGAGCCATGGGAGACATTCTCTCATCAACACTGAAGCTATATTCAGACATAAGTTGCATGTTATCAAGCATTTTAAAAGAGTTTCTTTCAAGCATTTTTGAGCATTTTTTGGAGTAGAACTGCACATTTTCACAGCTTTTGTCAGATGGTTTTTCAGGCGTTTTTAACTAGGCGTTTGGAGTGCTGCTGGGAAAGGGATGGAGAGCTGATGATTGAGCAGAAAACATGCATCAAATGCTTGAAAAAATGCTTGAAAGCACTCACGTTGCTCTTTTTGGGCATTTCCATTGAAGTCTAGGGGATAAAAATGGTCAACTCTTTTTTCAGTGACACAAGCTACAGTTGCTACAAGCTACAGAACACTCAGTTGTGAACAAGAGATACTGAAAAAAATTGTTTTGTTTTGAACTACAAGCTACAAAATGATCAAATATAAATGGGGGAATCAAGTGATTTTCCTTCTTTATACATGGTGGAAGGAAAGAGAATCGAATCATCTATGGGCTGCCTTAAGTTAATTAAGATACAAAATTTGGTACTGGGTGGGTGACAAACAATGTGCTCCCCCAAATGATTTCCAAGACCTCCACCCATTGACCAGTCAATGTAAGCCTATTAAATTCTTGATGTAAGTGGGCAGAGAATTACATCAGCAGTCATGGCGGTGCTTGTAATTTGGTACTTGATGGTGTATATAACAGATAAACAATTGCTTACAAAACTGATAGTATTTCTACAGGCATACTTTCCCACTGCTTATGTAGTATGCCTGTCTAGAAATGAGAGTAAAATAAACATCTTCTGCTATCATTACATTGTATGCATAATATATAGCTTTGTAGTATTCAAATGCCACAGGTAAAAAAAGATTTTCTAAGAATTGCTTGCATTAATTCAGAAAGTGCATCTAAAAAGGTCAATTGCAGATATAATATTTGCATTCATAAAGATTTAAGTAATTTTATAAGTTTAGCTTTTAACAAAGATCAATGAACATAGCTACTTTATCCCCCACCTTTAGAGTTGAGAAAGCATGACACCTTTTAGCAACAACATGTTTGCATTATCCATGCCATCATAAGTCAAGCCATTAACAAAAAAATAAAAGTAAGTAATATTCACAATTTAATGATTGCTATAGGTATCATCACCACTTTTATTATATCTTTGGGAGCCCATTCACACCTCTTGTGCATTGTATTAATACAGGTTATGATGCATATTAATGTGCTTTGAGTTAATGCATCCCATTCATTTTCATTTGGATGAGAACGCATCAGAGTGGATAGGAAAGTGTATTTTTTTCACCACAAAAGTATTAAGTTACCATGATTTGTGATGTGCTTCAATGAAGGTGCACTGCAACACAAAGGTAAAGTGCGTTAATGTGCATTATCACAATACAATGGTGTGTACAGGTCCTCTTTAGCTTTAGAAGCCATCTAAGTGCTACTTTCATCTGGATGTACTTGTTGACTTACCAAGCACAGTACCTTCCTCTGAGCCAGCTGGTCAACTGATCCCATTAGGCAAAGAACTGCACAGGCATAAAACAGCTCTATAAACAACTATGGGCTGCCTGTTGTTCCATCTATGAGCTGATGTATGGGCAGCCCCCGGAAGTCTATGCACAAGCCCAGTACTCATATAGCACTGCTCCAAACCAGCCTGGAGACAGACTTAAAGCTATAGAAGCCACAATGCTGCATGCCTGCTTTTTTAATGACTCTAAATGCTGAGGAAGGCAAGGGTTGCCCTTGGTGAAAACATTTTTATATCTTCACACCACTTGAAATGTAAAACTTAGCTACTCTTTATTTTTTCCTTCAATGATATGGTTACCTCCTAGCCCAGGTACCTGAGTGGTCTGCTAAATACTTAAAAATATTTGCAAGAGTTTTCACAGCATACACAGCAGAATTGGAATATATAAATATTAATGTTAGGTTATTAAAGGGCTGCATTTAATGATCACATAGGGATTTGCAAATTATGCCAGCTTTATTGGTGAAAATGTAACAGTTGTCATAGAAACAGTGATTTTCGTTGAAGATTAGAACTGCATGTCCCATACAATCTGCCCTCATTCTTCTTGCTGTGAAACTTCATACCCTATATGATACTTTTAGAGGAATGTATCAACATTAGATTGACTGAAAAAGAACACTCTATATGATTTAAGATTTGTATTTATGATAGAGATGGCACTGAAATCAAAGGGCAAGATGCAATGACTGAAACTGATGCACTGTAATAGATAACAAAGTGTTTCAAAATTTTTGACAATTAGTGAACTGAACATAGATAGGAATCAGAAGTGAGGGGAAATCTCTCTAGTAGAGCCCCGTGTAGATGAAAAAACCTTATAGGGGTTACAATCCTTCCCCACCCTATCAAAACTAAGATTATAGGATTTGACTGGACACTTCAAAGAATCCTGTGATTAGAAAATTATGAAGGCTGCCATTGCTGGTCTTTCTGAAATAAAAACTAGATACCTGGCTGCCATGTTGATGTTTTGGCTTCAGAACTTTGTGATCCACAACCATAACTGGGAACAATCATAGAGAAAAGGAACTATGTTTCTGTGATGTCTATTTGATGTACTCTTGTTTCAGGTCTAAGGCTCTGATGTATGAAAGCCAAGCAGAGTCAACCAACTAGCATTTCCAAAGAAGGCTAACAATAGCAGCCTACATTTTTTGTTTTATGACATATGTATTGTAAATAACCCAGTGGTGTCCAAGTTCTCTTTATCTCCTGGCCACTCCAAAATATTTAAGTTCAAAATATACAAAAAGAAGAAAAAAAACTTGATGAAGCATTAGGCTAGAAAATAACCTAGATGAAAAGGACATTTTAAAGATTAAACAAAAACACAGACTGATTAATCCCAGTAGTAAAGGAGGAGATTCTTTAAAGCTTCAAAAGCCTGAATATTCATGAAAATGTTTTGCATCATTAAGCGAATAGAATTAATTAGAATTATGCTTGGAAAAATAAGATTATGGAGAATACAGCAGGTGGAATGCTTGCGTTTATGTTGGGTGAGGGAAAAAACTCAATGAAGCATAAGAAATTCTTTAGAAGTGAGCATAATTTAACAATGTTTTCATGTGCTAAAATGTACAATATTAGGCGTAGGACAAGAAATTAGATGTACAGCAAGTCAAATGATGAAAAAGCCCAAATTTATAGTATTTCAGAACAAGATTTAATTGATGTGGCTCCACAGTCCACCCCACTGCACTGAACAAATATTTTGATCAGCTTCTTGAAACTGAGCAGTGAACTCTATTTAAGGCTTTTCATTGGATGAATTCTGTTTTTACATTTTGGGCACTGCCATGGGGGACATTTAGCAAAGCAAAAAAAAAAAAAAAACACCATACTGATGACCATATAGAATAGGGTACTTTTAATACAACTTTGAGGGAGATGTGGAAAATATACCAATCATTTAAATTACAAACTTTGGAAATGCCTTTAAGTTGTATGTACAGTATGATTTTCATAGACAATATAAGTGACACTTTATTCTGGCATCACATATTACATTTAGCTTGGCTTAAATAAAACAGCACCCCAATCTGATTCACTTAAACTTGAAAAGTGCTTTTTTTTGTTTGACATCTGATTTTTATATTTAGCTGTAATAGGCCTGAATTGACCAATGGAAGTAGCAGCCACAGCAGATCCAAAAGCTATAGAGAAGTTTACTGTTAAAAAATAAAGCTAAAGCCTTCAACTTCATAGAAACTGGCTAATTGTAAAACAGGTTAACAGTATATACACTGCTCAAAAAAATTAAAGGAACACTTTGAAAACACATCAGATCTCAATGGGGAAAAATATCATGCTGGATATCTATACTTATATGGACTGGGCAATGTGTTAGGAACATAAGGATGCCCCATCGTTTGAAGGAAATGAAAATGATCAACCTACAGAGGACTGAATTCAAAGACACCCCGATAATCAAAGCACTCATTGCAGTAACTCAAAATGGTACTCAGTGGTTTGTATGGCCCCCACGTGCTTGTATGCATGCCTGACAACGCTGGGGCAAGATCCTAATGAGAAGAAGGATGGTTTCTTCCCAGATCTGGACCAGGGCATCATTGAGCTCCTGGACAGTCTGAGGTGCAACCTGGCGGCGTCGAATGGATTGAAACACGATAGCCCAGAGGTGTTCTATTGGATTTAGGAGCGTGGGGGGCATTCAATGGTATCAATTCCTTCATCCTCCAGGAACTGCCTGCATACTCTCGCCACATGATGCCAGGCATTGTCATGCACCAGGGGGAACCTAGGACCCACTGCACCAGCATAGGGTCTAACAATGCATTTTATCCTGATACCCAGTTAGGGTGCCATTGCCTAGCCTGTAAAGGTCTGTGCATTCCTCCATGGATATGTCTCCCCAGATCATCACTGACCCACTACCAAAAAAGTCATGCTGAACAATGTTACAGGAAGCATAATTTTATCCACGGCTTATCCAGACCCTTTCACGTCAGGGTGAACCTGCTCTCATCTGTGAAAATCACATCTGCCAATTCTAGTGTTCAAATGTCAACCGAGCTCTATGGTGTCGGGCAGTGAGCACAGGGCCCACTAGAGACTGGCTGTCTCCTGGAATCTCCTCCATGCTCTTGAGACTGTGCTGGGAGACACTGCAAACCTCCTGGCAATGGCACAGATTGATGTACCATCCTGGAGAAGTTGGTTTGCCTGTGCAACCACTGTAGGGTTAAGGTATCGCTTCATGCTACCAGTAGTGACAATTACCTAGCCAAATGCAAAACTAGTGAAAAGCAGTCAGAAAAGATGAGAAGGGAAAAATGTCAGTGGCCTCCACCTGTAAAGCCATTCCTGTTTGGGGGTCGTCTCATTGTTGCCCATCTAGTGCACCTATTGTTAATTTTATTAACACCAAAGCAGCTGAAACTGATTAACAAACTCCTTTGCTACTTAACTGACCAGATCAATATTCCATGAGTTTAATTGACTTAATGCTATACTCTGATTAAAAAGTGTTCCTTTAATTTTTTTGAAGCAGTGTAGTTTGCAAACTTCTTTTTTTGCAGTACCACACTACATTATCGTAAAAGTTTAATAAAATTTTAAAGCACTAAACCACTTCAAAATGACAACCTCAAATTCCTCCCATCCGTTTATCCCCAATTGTCTCCAAAATATTCAAATATAGAATTTGGTTATGTGTTTGTTAGAAATGAGCTAGCACCAGGATAATATGCAAGTACTTAAAAAGACAGCAAATGGAAAGAGACAAGGCAGGTTTTATCTTGAAAAAATTTAGAGTGTATCATCACAGAGACAATAGCCACAAATATTGGACTCCGATCCACTATGCTCAATCCGCAGATCTGAACCATCCTGCGGGGATCGTCAACATACAATCTATACGGGGTGACACCGGACCCGCTCCATGAAAAGGTAAGTTGTAAAGAAAGCGAACGATGGGATCCATCCTGCGGGGATCGTCGGCTGCTTTACAACTTACCTTTTCGTGGAGCGGGTGCAGTGTCACCCCATGCGGTCGATGTCACCAGGTGCGGCGACTCCCCAGCACCTGTCTCGGGATGACACTGACTGAGATGATGTGTTTTCTGCAATGTGGGCATTCCCAATTAGACCTGCACAGAGCTCTCAACATTGCAGAAACCACACCCATGTCATCATTACTAAAAGATAAGAAGGGAAGTACAGAGAACAAGATATACCAATTTTTTATACCCCCTACAGTCTAGAATTTTCTAAAGTGAGGAATATCATGGAAGTGTATATCCCAATATTGTATAAGGATGAAACATATGCAAAGTTCTTGGCAAAGGGATTAAGGCGGTCTCTAGAATGGCTCCTGCTAGTTGCTTCTCCAGCACAAGATTAGTTCCTACTCATTTTTGCCCTTGAAGGGTAACTTTAGGTGTTAGGCTAATGAGTGTCCATGCTGTTCCAGTTTTATACAGCACAATATATTTAAATCCAACAGCAGTGGTAAAAAATATACTATTAAGTCATTCTTCAATTGCAACACTTGTAATGTGGTGTATTTAATTGCAAGTGCTGAATTGTAGTGTGCAATATGTGGGACTCACCACTAGACAGTTACGAGACCAACTTAGGGACCACATATACGATACGATTAAGGAACATGATACCAGTGTAGCTAAACATTTTAATGAGAAACATAAGGGGATTACTATAGTGATCCGTATACAAGCAATTGAGAAGGTCACAACTCCTAAGAGGAGTGGGGGACCACTTTAGGTTACTGTGCAAACAGGAGGTACACTGGACTTTCCACTTGAAAACAAGGATTCCAGGGGGCCTTAACTTTGAGTGACACCCACTTCTACGAATAAATAGTGCTATAGAAACCCATGGGATAATAATATTTATGTAGAAAGCACAGACTTTGCTAACATTGTTGCTATATTGAGTTTCAAAATATGACAGTTAGTTGATGGATAAATGGTGGTATACTCTATATAGAAGCACTATGGTGGAAGGATCATACTTTCTAGTGTAAGAGTGGGTGGTGTAAAAACTGGGATGAGATTTTAGTTCCAGGTGAGGGTGTTTCCATAATCACACCTAGGATATATATGTTGTTTAAGTTGTTTAATCTCTTCTGTTGTTAAGTGGTTATGAATAATAACCCTTGCTGTACCTGACACTGTCTATGATGTTGATTTTATTGACATTCAATAAAGATTGAAGAGTGCAGCGGATTCTGGGTGTCCTTTTACTTGTAATCCCATGAAAATATTAAAGACATTGGACCTGTATGGCTGCAAAGAAAGTATTTTTTAAAAGAAGAGATTTGTACTTCCAACATCTGCATTTGCACAGTACAGTTTGAGTTTCCTTTAATATAAATTTGTATACATTAACATAAGGTCAGGGCTGGACAAATCCCAGAAGCCAGGTGACTAATGTTTCTTAAACGTTACAGATGAAACCTAATATTTGAGGATTCTCAAGTTTTTCCAAGTTAGGTGGCTTCTTAAAACAAATTCTACTGGCTCCTGAATTGGACAGACACCCTCTCGAATTCTATATTAATTGGCCCCCCACCCCATAATAAATTCCATTACATACATACATTAGAAGGTTGTTTATTTTATTTTATCATATAGAACCAATAAATTATGCAGCAGTCTACGAAGCTTGGCGAGCCATTCATACAATTCCTTCTACCAGTGAATGTTACAGTCATATCTACTCCAACTCAGACATGCAGACTCCACCCAGATCTTGCTCCTTCCAGATGCTATAAACATCTGGAATCATATGAGAATATTATAGTATGTTAACATTTACAAAACATATTTTGAACAGAACACTTGCATGTAGCACCGTTACAATGAGGGAGAAATAAACAAGCCATTTTTAAACCAGGGTCAGAGTTAGGTCACCAAAAAGCATCAAGCTAATTTAATGGCCTGCAACTTCTGTTGCTTCCTTCCTTAGGTTCCTCCTAACAAAGGAAATTCTCTTTTATATGGTTAGCAATAGCAATATTGGATAGCATCAACACAAAATGTACTTAGAGATCAAAAGGAATGTTTAACTGCCCCCTTTTGTGTTGTCAAAACCCATGAAGCAAACCTGCAAAACAGAAGTTATCTTATCAAGAGAACAAAGTTTTAATACAAGCTCATAATTAGTCTGCTTAATTAAGAAGATGAAACATTGGCAGCAGCTTTTGTATTAAAGCTTTGGTGAAGCGATAAGATGTGGACAGGATTGCTGAAGTGTTTACCCATCTATAAAGGCAAAAAAAAAAGAATCAGAGCTTTTGATTTCACTACCAAAATCGCCCCCTCCCACCCACGGCCCCCTCCCACTATTTGGGGAGAGAAGACAGCAGATTCAGTCTCTTGGAAGAATTCATTTGAACATTGCTACAGCATGTCTGGATCTTGCCATCAGAAAATTAACACAGCAGTTTTCCTTCCTATTTAAATTCAGCTTTGTATTTCCAATTACAAATCTATTATTTATTTATTTGTGGTTTTTTTTTCTGGAGAGCTCAGAGAGAAATATGGAGAAGCAGACACTCTGGAATGTGAAAATGCATTGGCTGTTATATTTTAAAAAAAGAAGAAAAAAAGACTGGGCTCAGATCATTTTCTGTAAAGCACAAACTAAGCACAATTTAAACATTTTCTTTAACATAATTCTCCTTAATGTTTCTTGGTATTATAGAAACACATGTCCATCTTGCCTTACGGAATCCATGCAACAAGCATTTTACCCCTGAAGATGGGTGTTGAGTGCTGTTTGAGCAACAGATTCAGTAATAATATATACAAGGTTTAACTGATGAGAAGCACAGGCACTGTACTCTGTATGTAAATGAACGGAGACTACAGAAATGAGAACAATGTTCAACCATGTATGTTGCTTACTATATTAAAAGAGTAACTCCACAAATGTGAAATCGCCACAAAGCACAACCTCATTTAAATTTTAATAAAACTACTATCCTTCTGTTCTAGGAGAAATGAACTTGTAAAGTATCCCCATGTGCCTATCAAAATGCAAGTGCAGAATTCTGAATTCATGTTATATGTCACCACTCGTCTCCAGCGTGTCATAGCTGAATGTGATCATCTTAATATACTAATTTTTGTGCTGCCACAGCAGCCTTT
This sequence comes from Staurois parvus, assembly GCF_062004578.1. Taxonomy (NCBI): domain Eukaryota; kingdom Metazoa; phylum Chordata; class Amphibia; order Anura; family Ranidae; genus Staurois; species Staurois parvus. The sequence continues at coordinate 6,823,778 of NW_028317941.1, forward strand.
TTATTTAATGTTTGTGCATTCTATGTTTCCCCTCCTGTTTTCTATCAGTTAGCACTGTCCTTAGTCACTGGCAGCCTTTGTATATTTTATAGTTAATTTTGTTTCCACCATTGTTTTGTTAAGAGATCCTTAGAGAGTCAGCAAGTTTTTATTAAAAAAATAAAAGAAAAAGAATAATTGTAATGAACAAGCCTGAAATAAACAACACTGGTTTTCACTTCATAGTCATCTTGGTGAGTTAAGGCTGCATGTGGATCTTGTTGAGTAAGCAAGTTGCCATACTGTCCAAAACTGAATCTCAGGAGTAGGGTCTATTGTATAATGTGTCAATTGAAACAAATTCATTTTATTAGTGTGTTAACACATTGAAGACCTAACAATTGCATAAATATTGCAAGTGTGTTTGCCTCCATGTGCATACATTATTATAAATTACAGGATATGCTTCTATCTTAGAAATGCAGTTCCTTTCAATGCAAGGCATTAGGTTAAGAATGACTCTTGAAAACAGTCTCCCTTTGAGGCTAAATTTGCTTATCTTACCTTGTAGTGTCTGCAAAGGTTTGTGCCTGCCTTCAGATCATTTCCTTTCTACCTGGGAAGGATCTTCAATTGCAAACTCAACTGCTGATCTCTCTCCAAGTTGAAATTAGGCTCCGTGCCTCCCCCAGTAGAAGCTCTAAAATACGACAGCTGAATTTATGTGCTGAGGCTAAGTGCCACAAAAAGGTTTCAACTTAATTAACAGTTATATCCAAAATTAGTTTGAGGTTATTGTTACAACAGCAATTCAAAATGTGTACTTGCTGTAAATAGTTTCCCTTTAACTACTCATAAACAGGTGACTCTTGTTTGAACTAGTGAAAGTTCAAACTTGTATTTTATTAAAACAAAACTACAAAGAATCTTAAAGAGGTCATTATATATTCTTAATTCCAATAATTTTTTATTTCATATGGATTTCCAGACAAAGTTCAGTCAGTTGTACCAAGCTCCATTTTATTTTGTTTACACTCAATTGCCTAAAAGATTACAACTGTATTTTTTCATAGAAAATACAAAATTAAAACCCTCATAATGATTCCTTTCCATTTATAGGCAACTAGAACACTGCATTCTTCTATCAATAATATTAAGGAATATTAACATTTCTTTATTTTTGTCTTTTGAAAGAACTTGATAAGCATGTCTTTTTTTCAACTTACTATATTGTCTTGTTGTCAGATGGTATGCCTACACTAATGCATGCAAACTGGTGATTAAAAAGCACACCAAAGAAAATTACCACTGCTCTCTCAACAAAATATAATGTCACAAAATGGTTGCCAGTTTAAAAGAATTTAAGAAGATATTTTGCTGCTGAGCTGTTAAAACATAATTTTCCATCAAATCACTTTTAATAGAACTTCTTTTAAAATATTAATGAAAAAGCCTAGCTTTACTATCTGTCTTTGAATATGTAATGCACATTATAGATAATAAGAAAGTTATGGCTGTTTGTCAGTACTGAAATACTTGTTTTCCTTTTAAGGGATTTGCGACTGGCCCAACAGCTGGAAATTCTCTGATTCTCCAATTCTCTTTTGTGAAGTGTAAAAACTTCATCCCCTTGGTCCTGTAATTAGGAGCTTTGGTCAAATATAGCAGCTCACTACGCTGAAATATTTTTACAAATAAAATCGAGAATTCTGCAGCAGGGGCATAATTAGGGTCAGGGTGAGAAAAAATGTCTGCCCTCAGTGATAAGGGGGAAGAAAAATGCCCAGTGTTGGTGGTCAGGGGGAGGAAATATACTTGGTATCAGTGGTCACTGAGTGGGAATAAAGATGATGTTTGTTGATGGTCAGTGGGAGGAAAGAATGCTAGATATTAGCTTGAAAACTCACCAACTATTTTATGCAACGGACAAGATTGGATAACTGCACTCACTAGCACTACACCAGAAGTTTTTACATTTTGGGGGCAAATGTCTACACAAGCAAATGAGGATTTTAGGCAGTCAAATATGCTGCAAATGTATTGGCAGGTGGAGTCTCCATGACACTAGGGACAATTCACTAAAGGTTATCACATGCATTATGTCAGACCACATATCACATGCAACACTGAAAATGTCAATTCACTATTGCTAGTATGTGGTATTTACTGCAAATAGCAAAAACGCTCGGTAAATACTGCATGAAAAGATGTTAAAGTCACTTCACAGAAGGAAATACATAATTAAATGCAATTATGTAGTGGTGGAGTCATGCGGTATTTATCATGGTTGTTAAGAAGTGGGTGGCCTCCGCATCCTTAACAACCGACAAGTCATCAGCTGTTGGTGGGGTTCTCCACTGATAGCTGAATGTAAAAAAAAGAATTGCCTGCATGAAAAACATGTTGATGGGGACAAGGGCCTCTTCCCCACAACCCTGGCTGGTGGCTGGGGGGTCTGTGGGCAGGAGGTTTATCAGAATCTGGAAGCCCCCTTTGACAAGGGGGACCCAAGATCCTGGCCCCCCCATGTGAATAAGTATAGGGGTACATGATGCCCCTACTTATTCACCCCAAAAAAGCGTAGTGTTAAAGAACACAGGAGGCACTCCTTTATTAAAAAAACAAAAATAAAAAAGTCCCCCAGTGTAGATCCATTGTTAATCACGATGCTCGCCGCCACCACCAATCCAAACATAAGGCTCAATCCTGATGAAGGTTCCTGCCGTCTGAGGGACGAGGGCCACTTGGTGATGCCATCGGGTGATCTCACCCCCTTGTGACATCATCAACTCAGCATGCCCCCAGTCGATGATATCAAAAGGGGGTCACCCGGTGATGTCACCAGGTGGCCTTGCCTCTTTTTAAACAACTGTCAGATGGTAGGAGCCTTCGTCGAGAGTAGAGCTATTTTGTTTTGGGTCCGCAGTGTCTGCGGGCATTGTGATTGATAATAAGTCTATACCAGAGGACTTTTTAAAATTTTTGTTTTTCAATACATTAATTGTCAAAAACTACCTCCTATGTTTTTTAACACTACACTTTTTTTGGTGAATGAGTAGGGGTAACATGTACCGCATACTCGTTTACATGGGAGGGCAGGATCTGGGGACCCCCTTGTTAAAGGGAGCTACCATATTCCGATAAGCCCCCCAAACCCACAGACCCCTACAACCACCAGCAAGGGTTGTACTGAAGAAGCCCTTGCCCCCATCAATATGGAGACAAGGTGCCTTGGGGGGAGCAGAACCCCCCTGCTCCAAAGCACCCCCCCATGTTGAAGGTATGTGGGCTGGTATGGTTCAGGAAGAGAGGGGAGCTATCAACCCCCTTCCCTGACCTGTTGTGTTGCATGCACGAAAAAGGGTCTGGTATGGATTTTGGGGGGACCCCATACCATTTATTATTTTTTATTTTGGAGTGGGGTTCCCTTCAAAATATGGTCTGGTAAGGATTGTGGGGGACGCCACACTGTTTTTTTTCTTAAGCTCTCATTTCTGGAAATGCTTTTTTAACATTCAGCTGTCATCGGGCAATCCCACTGACAGCTGATGGCTCATTGATTGTTAAGCATGCAGAGGCCGCCCACTCTTTAACAACCGTGACAATTATTGGTTTTTAAGGACGCTGGGGACTGACCGCTCCTTGACAACCAATATTTACTACTATTACCAAATACACCAGCTACCACCAGGAGGTATATTATAACATGTTTTACTACTAAAATACCGCATGATGTTATAAAATAACTAATGTGGTGTTTTAGTAGCCTTTTTTAGTGAATACCAACAAACTTTGAAAAATGTTGTGCGGTATCTTACTGCATTCTTGAATGCGGTAAGATATGGCTTTGTGAATTGTCCTCAATATGTATTGAGGCACTTATAGAATCAATGATGACTCACTATTTAAAAACCACAAAGAGATTAGTGTCAGTGAATGTAATATTGACCATTATTATAAATATGTCCAATGTTGCTCAGACCTGAAATCCCCCGTGAAGTATTGTAAACCTGATTGTGAATGTATGTAATTCAATTAGGGTAATTCACAAGTTAAGGCAAGCAGCAAATGTGATATAAAATCCAAAGCTTTTTTATTGGTTGGAAAAGATATGAACAATCACTGTTCCAATGCAATACTTTGCTGCTTAAACATGCCTCCAATTTGCTTAACTGAAAAAAAAACACAGAAGGCACTGGAGAATCTAAAGTACATCTATAATGCCTCCTGTAGACATAACAGGTATGTATCTCCTGTAAGTTCCTTGGGGGCAGGGACTGTTGTGAATGTATAAAAGCTGCAAAGTGCAGTGTAAATTGTAAGCTCTATATACAGTAAATACTTGTAATAAATAAATGTGTATGTTGTGGGAATAAGAATATTAAGTTTCTTGAAGAACAACCAATATTTCATGTAGGATCAAATTAAAAGTGGAATGTAAATAATGTATTTTGTTTACTCATAACAGCCAAGTCTCAGGGTGATATACACTATCCCACTGAATTTGTATTCACTTGAAAGACCTAGGCAGGGTTAAGAAGACGTTTACCTAAATTTCCTGCCATAACAAGAATAATTTGACTGAGCACTAACCATTTAATGGTTTCCTCAATGATTTATTGGTCCACTATGCATAAGCCTCCACTTTGCTAAATATGGAATACATGGTTAAGGCTACCTTTCTGAAATGATAAATTATGCATAAAAAGAGATAAAAAGATAGCATTCAGGAAGATGCAGCACATTTTTAGGAAATATAATTGTTCGGTGTATACAGTATTCCCAGAAGAGTTAATGCAATGATGCTGTTAAGGAAATTAGACAATCTTATACGATTGGGAATTCCTGGAACAGATATTCACCTCTAGATGATGTAGCATGTCATTTGACAAATGAAAAGGAAGTGTGTAAGTTCATCTACAATAGGCATTCTAAATGTCGGCCCACCAAAAGATATAATACTGTGCAAACGTGATACTTGTGAAGATATATTTGCTACACGGGAGGCTGTTATGAACAATTTAAGGATAATAAGACTCAAATCTATAAATATCTCTCACTCTAACAATCTGTTCAGATGTATTGTCTAGGGAAGGTTAACATTTGACATGCAGCTCAATACAGTTACACGAATGCTCTTAGTAACAGCAGTTCCCACATTCTTTAAACATGTCATCATTTCATAAGGCTTGTGACATCACTAACGTGAGAAGACTGAGAAGAGACTGCAAGCAGGAGCTTACAATGGTCTTCCTGCACCACTATAAAAACATCCTTCCTGTTTGAAATATTATCATTCGATTTACTATTATCAATACTGTTGGGTGAGTTTTCTTCTGTGAACCATTGTTTCTGATTCCTATTTAACCACTTGCCTACCGGGCACTTATACCCCCTTCTTTACCAGGCCAATTTTCAGCTTTCAGCGCTGTCACACTTTGATTGACAATTGCGCGGTCATGCAAGATTGTACCCATATGAAATTTTTATCATTTTTTTCTCACAAATAGAGATTTCTTTTGGTGGTATTTGACCACTGCTGGGCATTTTGCTTTTTGTGCTATAAACAAAAAGATTGCAAAAAATTTGAAAAAAAAAATGTCTTTGTTTCTATTATAACATTTTTCAAACAGGTAATTTTTCTCCTTCACTGATGGGTGTTGATGAGGCAGCACTGATGGGCACTTATAGGTGGCACTGATGGGCACTGATAGGCAGCATTGATAGGCAGCACTGAAGGGCACTGATAGGCGGCACTGATAGGCAGCACTAATGAGGTGTCATGGATAGGCGGCACTGATAGGCAGCACTGATAGGTGGCACTGATAGGCGGCACTGATGATGGGTACTGATAGACAGCACTGATAGGTGGCACCACTGGCATCACTGCTGGGCACTGACTGGCGACACTGCTAGGCATTGACTGGCGCAACTGCTGGGCACTGACTGGTGGCACTGACTGGCAGCACTGCATTGATGGGGACTGGTGGGAGACACTGGTGGGCACAGGTGGGTGGCACTGCTGGGCACAGGTGGGTGACACTGCTGGGCACAGGTAGGTGGCACTGCTGGGCACAGGTGGGTGCACTTCTGGGCACAGGTCGGTGCACTGCTGGGCACAGATGGGCGGAACTGGTGGGTGGCACTGCTGGGCACCGATCATCAGGGCACTGATCATCAGTGCCCTGATGATTGGTGCCGATCCCTGCTCTGACAACTGCCGGTTCTGAGCAGTACTTTCCTCGCGCTCTGACAGCATGAGGAAAGTGCAGCCGAGAACTGGCAATTGCATTTCCCGGTGATCAGCGTGTCATTGGACACGGCTCATCACGTGGTAAAAGGCCGCTGTGATTGGCCTTTTACCACATCTTGTGACCAGCTGTGTCTGTAGGACCGTAGGTCATATGACGCCCTCCCAGAACTGGCCGGCCGCAGTGTAGCCGTCATTCGGCTATCTGCGGTTGGCAAGTAGTTAAAGAACCTTTGCCCAGAGAAGAACATCAAAAGAACTTCTGCAACTTCTGTTGCTTCAGTTTAGCCAATCCACTTGGATATAAAGGTGCTTACTGCAACAAAAAAGGTGAAATTGGAGACCTTATTTCCAGGGCCTAGCAAAATAAGGCAAGGAAGGAAAGGTTTCTTTACAGAGAGGTCAAAATTAAGTGTAATTCCCTCAACCATATTAAGAAAAAGGTTATTAGAGTACACAAATTGTCAAACTTCTTCCTGGCAAGAGAAAGGTTTTAAACACTTTTCGAAAAATTACCTCAACCTATTACTGTTACATGTATATTTACCACTGAAATGTTTAATCCTACACAACCCCTAATTTTCATTGTAAATGCGAGCTACAGAATGAAATTCCTGAAAGCGTATAAATGTAATGTTGCATGCATCTCTCTGATTACGTTTGGAATAAACACACGTTTCTCATTAGAGGGTCTGCGTTTTTCATTAACAAACATGTCAAATTTCACCGACTTCCTGTCAAGGTAACTAATTTAGAATCAGCTCCATGATTTTGACCATCAGTATATAATATATGTGTTCAGTTGTGTGTCTCTGATTAAAATAATCACCTTTCTTTGTTTATTTGTTTCCTATCCAATCTGTGCGAATAACATTAATCCCACCGTGCAAAGAATAAATATTTGTTATAAACTGTATTTGTCCCTGCCAAAGCTCCTTTACATGCTATCTGCCAAATATCCAGCTAAGGCCAGCTAATCCCATTTTATTGTACTAGACAAGCCGCACGGTTGTCCTGAACCCTATAGCTAACTCAAATGATTATGCACATAATGTTCTGAACATAGTGAAAGCCAAACTGTATAAAAATGGTTGGAATTGCTATACTACTAGCATGCTGTTCTATAGCAAAACACACTTTTAAAAGAGAGACTGTTCTGTGAAAATTTATGTAAACCCTATCAATGAATTTCATTTATTTTCCCCTTTTTGATTTGTTAAGTATGCCATTAAAATTCAACTAAAGGTTCCTGTATGGCAATCTAAACAAGTACTTAATCCTGTTACTATGTGATGCACTAAACTTTTTTCCCTTGAATAAGACAAATCATCCTTCATTTGTGTCTCACATGTTTCAACAACAGAGACAGTGCTGTCAATCAAGAAGACAGGTTTAGGTATGGCTAGGTTCTAATTGACAGGCTAGGGGCACAGCCTACATGTGGCAAGGTTGCATTGAATTCAGCATTAGTGTCACACCATCGCTGGAAGCAGCATTAGGTGGACTTCACAGGCAGCATCTACAGGAATATGTGGGACTGTATTGGGAGGTTGTAGTTCTACTTCAAAAGTGTTTTAGTTATATCTGTAGCAGGGTCGGTGCTGGACTACTTTGCGCCCTAGTTAAGACTTGCTACTCGCACTCCCCCTCAAGAAATAAATAAATAAAACTTTTTAAAAACAGTAGAAAATATTGAAGCAGAGTTCCATTAAAAAGCAGAAGCTCCGCTTATTTGCCTCCTCCCCCCTCCACTGCCATATTTGGCACCTTTTGGGGGGGGAGAGGGGAGTGGATACATGTTTTTGACAGGTACCCGCTCCCACGTTCATTTTGCTGTGGCGAATTTAGCTGGAAGTTTGGCCCCCTCCTTCCTTCCGCAGCCTCATGAGAACATTCACAGGTCCCAGAAGACTACCGGACTAATCAGACTGCGCAGCGCAACTTGTGCATTTGCAGTGGGCACCCGGCTGTGAAGCCGCAAGCTGTCACAGTCGTGTGCCCACAGTTGTGATGTCAGCACTGGGGAAAGAAGATGCAGAATAGGGATGGCATGGATGAGGAAATCGCTGGACCCTGGGACAGGTGAGTGTGTGTTTATTAAAAGTCAGCAGCTACAGTTTTTGTAGCTGCTGACTTTTAATAAACGCAAAACTGTATAGAACTCCACTTTAAGTCAACAAAACACGAAACTGCTAAATTTCTTTTAATTTGCAAAAATAAATGCCATATGATGCCACCAGCACCAATATTAAAGACAAAATCAGTGTCATGGATGGACTGTGTCTGTGGCTGGTAGTGTGACAGTTGCAGTGAGTGGAGGATGATGGATCCACATTCTGACAGATCCCAGGCTGGAATTCCCCAGGCAATGCGGGAAGATAAAACGCTGTGACACGAGGCAGTCCAGCCCACACACACACAGAAGGAACACCTGAACTAAGCGATCCCACACAGTGACAGATCCAACACAGCACACCTCCACCAACACTGACACAGATCAGCAGGCCTAGCAGGCACTAGAAGAGCAGGCTGTGAGATCGTGATGAAGTAATCACTCACTGAAACATTCCACAGTAATGGATGGCTGGCCGGGTCATACTCAAACAGACTCGAGATATCAGAGCCAGACATTACTTTCCTCTAATGAATGGGAAGAGAAGGGCTGTGACTCCACAGTGATCAGCAGCCACCAGCTGGCTTGCAGTAAGGCACTGAGTCTGAGAGGAACACTGGAAGGAGCTGCAGTTCAGCTGCTATACTGGCCCCAGACACCCAGAATCTTCCTCTGTCCTTTCTTTCTCCCTTCTGCTGCCCCTCCCCACAGATCAAGAATTATTCATGATGTTGTGGCATCCCACACAGAGAGAGCGCCGGCCTGTGCTGTGCACAGGTGCCCCTAGGTGGCAGTGTGACCTAGGTGGCTGCCTAGTTTGCATAGTGAAAACACCTGCCCTGATCTGTAGGCTAATTTCAAAAATACGTGCTTATCCTGTCAGAAAGCCTGTAAACTGATAGTTTTTTGTGCTTTCTGCCTCCATTGCACTCTTTTCAGTTATATTGTTTTCAGCTGTCTCTGTGGACTAGAGAAAACCAACTCCTATGTTTTGGATAAAATCAAAGGGAAAAGCTATTCTGCAGTCTTGTCCTAGGGTGACAAATCCTTCTTCTCCACACAGTACAGAGAGTGTGTGTTGTCCTCTGCTAGTGTGCTATTGGTAGAATTGCAATATATTACATTTTTGCTCTTTGGCTGAGTATACTTTAAAATATTATATATGGCTGAGTATACGTTAAAACGTGACATATATATATATATATATATATATATATATATTTACTTATTTTTTTTAGCAGAAAGTTTGAGTAGTTATGACAGCATGTCCCATAATTCTTTTTTTTGTTTTTTAAATGCTTTCCACATTATTTTTTCAGTAAATATAGAAAGGTGTTAGAGAGATTGTTGATTAACCGCTTCCCGACCGCACTATAGCTGAAATACTGCTACAGGGCATCACGGGTACGCAAAATCACGTATATATACACGTGATTTTGCAACTCCGGGTAGGGGGCACACGTGCGCCCTATCCGCACCACCATTTGCGGCCGTGTCTGTCAATGACTGCGTCCCAACCGGTGATTACTTGCTGGCGCCAGGTAATTTCTGAGGTTTTGTTTACTAACAGTTCTCCTTCCTGTCAGCTCGGGCACAGCACAGCCATCCAAAGCAGTGTGATTACAGTGAAGCACACTAACATCGCCCCCTAGTAAAACACTCCCAGCACACAGTTAAGCCTTTGATCACCCCTCATGTTAACCACTTCGTGCCCAGTGCCTTTAGCACAGTGTCTGTTGTTTTTATAGCACTGAACAATGTATTGGTGTCACTGGGGATGTCAGGGACACCAGGTCAGTTGCCCCCAGTGTCAGAATGTCCGCCACAGTCCTGCATTCCCGCTATAGGTTACTGATCGCCACCATTACTAGTGAAAATAAAATTCCAGTATATATACCGCCATTTGTAAACGCTATAACTTTCACATAAACCAATTAATTTACACGTATTTGGATTTTTTTTTAGCAAAGACATGTAGCAGAATACATTCTGGCATACATTTATTACGAAATTTGATTTTTAAATTTTTTTTGCTAGACATGTTTAATAGCAAAAAGTCAAAAATATTGTTTTTTCTCAAAATTATCGGCCTTTTTTATAGCGCAAAAAATAAAAACGCACAGGGGATCAAATACCACCGAAAGAAAGCTGATTTTGTGGGAAAAAAAAGAAGTAAATTTAATTTGGGTGCAGTGTTGCATGACCGTGTAATTGCCAGTTAAAGTAAAGCAGCGCAGTAATGCAAAAAATGGCCTGGTCAGGGAGAGGGGGGTAAATCCTCAAGAAGGCAAGTGGTTAGGTACTAGAAGGAAATCTGCATTAATTTCAGTCTCATTCAGTTTCCCTGATTATAAAATTCTAAAACAAAGCATCTACAAGACAGGGAAAGCATTGTTTTGAATGGGCTGGCAAACACCTACACTTGCACTATAAGAAGAAGCAGTAAAGCACAGGTACTGTGTTGCACTGCAGAGCAGGGAGCAGAAACTGCATCTGTAATGAGAATACATAACTCTCCTTGTGAACATATATAAAAGCAGGCTATAAACAGATATTATATTTAAATTGTTCACATACAATATTACCATTTCTATAAAATATTTATTTCACAGGTCTTCTTCACACTTTTGTTCCTCTGGTGATGGGCAAATCCTTAACTCTGCAGAGAGCAGTGTGAAAAAATGGCATAGCACTGCTCCCTGCAACATTCTCCTTTGACCCTATGAGCTCTTCCTGTTTTTTTAGGATGTTGGTTGAATGATGTTGGGGTGTTATTCAACCTGGAAGAGAAGTGATGTTGGATCAGAGACTGGATGAGTCTACCGGGGACAGCACTGGAAAAGTAGTAAGTAAAGAAGCCAATGATGTTCTTTTATGTATTCGTTTATTTTTTTGTATAATCTTTATTTCTAGAACGATTTCAAGAGAGCACAAACAGTACACAGAATACAACGTTACACACAGTCATTGTTTCCATAGGCATAAGTGCATTGGAGAAAGGCAAGAAAGGCTCTATGAACAATATAGTTATACACTTCTACTATTCTCTAGTGTGGCAAAATAATAGGCATAAGAATCCCAGCAACCAGTGTAGTGTTATGTGTAACATATAGATAAGAAACAGTTATCTAGTGATCAACCATAGCATTAACTTTTAGTGCGTCAAAGGCTAGAGAATCTCTCTAGGGAGCACATAAGAGATAAACAAGCAGGATATCCTCCAAAACAGTACATAAAGGCCACTTAAGTAGCACTGAGTGTGTGTGGAGATAAGAAAAAAAAAGAAAAAAATGAAAGTAGAAGGAAACATATCAAGGTCAGTGACAAAAAGCAAATGGAGGTTTCCATCCCAGGACTCAGACAAAGTGTTGGAGAATAGAAATAATATTACCGGTCATTCCACCTGTTAAATGATAGGCTATTCTCTATATATATCCATGATCCAACATCTAAGCAGGAAGTCTGTCCTCACCTTTCTGAGGTGGTGTGGGCAAAATGCCAATGGGGTCTAACTGGGCAGATGACCCTGAAGTATAGTGCAACCAAACAGCCAAAATCTTACCACTTTTGTGGGGGAAGAGCCATGTGCTTCATTGGTGCATGAGAATCACAGAGTTTCTCAAGCTGTGTCATTGAGAACTCAGGGTGCATGGTACGTGAATCAGTCAAGAAGAAATGTGTGAGCTGCCTGTATTGCCACTCATCCATGGGAAATCTCCCATAACTTTCTCGTAAAGTCTCCAATGACAGAAATTTAGTAACCAAGGGAAGCCTCCCACTGATCATAGAGGGGTCATGGGGTGTGGACTGTGAGGGCTGAAGTGTCCACTGCAATTCCACAAAGTGGTTGGGGGAGCCAAGGAAAATGCAAAAGTTTCTTCCTTTCACAAAGTTTTCCATAGAAGCCCACAATTTAGCAGTGGAATGGAAATGCCAAATAAGAATTAATTGAAGGGCAGTGGCCCTATAGGAAATTAATATATCTGGCATATCCAGACCACCAGACCTCTTCGACTTGCAAAGAATTTCCATAACACTTCATGGTCTCTTATTATTCCATATAAAAGCAGTGCATAGGAGTAAAAAAGGTGTGTGGGTAAAACTTTTGGTAGCATGTGTAGAAAAAAAAACAAAACCCTAGGCAGGATATTCATCTTTATGATATGTTTGTACCTTATCCACATTGAGAGGAGGTGCTAGTTCAGTTCTTGAAGTCCACAAGTATGTTGTGGAGCAAGGGTTTGTAATTCCTAGAGTATAACATATCTATGCTGTCAGTAATGCGGATTCCAACATAGTACAACGACTGCTCAGCCCAAGTGAAGGGATATGCCCATTTCAAATTAGACAAGAAAAACAAAGGCATGGTGATAGGGAGTATTTCAGATTTATCATAGTTCATTTTAAAATTGGATAACTGCTAAGTCTTGTAGTATATTAGGTAAGGACATAAGAGAGATCTACGAAATGGAAAAGAATGTCGTCGACATAACCTGACAGCTTTTACTCCATTGTGCCAATGCTAACCCCTTAAATGTTTGGATTTGTGTGGAATCTGCAAAGCAAGGGTTCCAATGTAAGCATGAACTGTAGTGGGGACAATGGACACTCCTGTCTTGTACCATTGAAAATCGGAATTATTAGATAGAGTGTGCCGCTAATTTTCACTTGGGCCTCCTGTTCTTTCATTTTTAACTCATGCTAGAGACTGATTTTTTTCTATTATTGCTCAAAGTGGAGTTGGGCTTCAGACATATTGTTCATTTACTCTAGGGATAGCATTCATAATGTGCTTATTCCCCAGCATTTCTTTTAGTTTTATTATGTAAAGTTTCCTTTTCAAAAAACAAGAAAACGAGTCTTATAAGGTAACTATCTGAAACTTTTATGACTAAAAAGTAAACACTTCTGTAATTTAGCACAATCGAATAAATTTAAATTGAATTTCATGTGCAGTGATAATTTCCAGTCTAAAGCAAAGTCCACATAATCCTAAAGAATCCTGCCAAATCGCACTTTTAAACAACCTTTAGCCTAACATTGCAGCTAAGGTAGATCGATAGGCTGCAAAGCAGAGTTAAGTAAATGTCAACTAACTCATTTTCTTTGCAGATATCAATACTTTGTGATACTTATTTGTCAATAAAGTCGCTTTTTTGTTTTAGATTTACTTGTCTTTTAATTAACTTCCCTTCATCCAAACCTTGGGTGAAAGGAGATCATATGGGTAATAACTAACTTCTACTACCTTGGTGATATTCTTTCACAGCTTAGTATTTTTCTTACTGTTTACAAACTAATACTTGCCATACAAAGCTTGATTGCTCTTGTTCAGCCTCACAGACTGAAGGAGATAAATCAATAGAATCTCTTACCCACACTGAAAGCACTGGTGGAAGAAGATTTTGCAAGCTCTAGTTTTAGTCAATTTCCCCCCAATGTTTGGCTGATCATTTTCAACCCAGTTCAGATCTGTAATTTAGCTTTTGTAGAGCCTGGTGGTGCATGCAGGGCTATATATGGCTTGAATTATGTCAGTCTCCACAAAAATTAGATGGAATTGAGCCCTGTATGGCCGGCTTAATGCACTTCTTTGCAGGTCCTGATGTCATAAAAAAACTCAAGTTTAAGAACAGCAAAAAGTGTGCAAAGTAGACAACAAAAATTATTTCCAGCGAGTCAACAGCATCAGGGCTTGCCAGGCAACTATACAATGTTCGTATGTATTAAGAGCAAAAAATAATCAGACATATGCATATTCTAACTTATGATTAGAACTCAGCTATTACCTTCATCTTCCAATTTCAACAATGGCATAATAAGTAATAAGCATTAAATCTAGTCTTCAATAAGTAAAATATTTAAACTATATGAAAATTTATGATACCAAAGTAACAGTTTATCATATAATACATGGCATTCCATAAAAATAACATTTTTAATTCAAAGCAAGCTTACAGTATATTAATAATGTACTATAGAGTAGTTGAATGTTCTGCTTGCAAAATAAGACTATTGGCACATACAGATTTGTCTCATTGTACCACAACCACATTACGCTTACCTCATTAATTTATTGCTTACACGACAATGACAGAATACAGAAGCAGTGAATGACCCAGGCATAAACTTTAAAAACACCCAAATTTAAAACTGCAGAATATCCAGGCATGAAAACAATATCTATGCTATTAGGAAAAAAAAACCCAGCAAAATTGTTTACCTGCCAGGACTGCAAGCTGGACAATACAGGCACTGTCTCAGGGGAAATAGAGGCTTCTGATATTCACAGTCACTTCCCACAGCATACAGCTCTATACTACATCAGACTCAGTGCATGCATAATCCAGCTGCCAAATATTCATTCTTAGGAAAGACTGTGGTGCAAACATGCACATTTATTTTGGGTGAAAATACACGTTATGCCTGTGGAGACAGGAGAAGTAAAGCTTGCACCCATCCCAGGAACTGGCCTATCTCAGAGGAAGACAATAGATATCAATAGAACAAATATAACAACTAATGACCTGTGCCAGGATTATAACCTTGTGCGCAAAAAACGAATACTTGTTCCTATGTTTATTTTAACCAATGTGCTCTACTATATACCTGGCTATTGCTTTTACAAAAAAGTTCTGACTCTCAAGTATGATATTATTATGAGGAGGTGTTGCCTGTTGAATCATAAATAAACTATAATATAATAATACGCATATGAATCAAATGCCATTGTGCTATGCAATATAAATAAATTAAAGTGCTTCTTGAAACATGTGGCTATTGTTACTGTGTTCCCCGTCCAAGAAAACCCTATATAATGTGCCCAATATCACAACATAAATTCCAGGTGCACATTAATCTGTTATTAACAAAACAGTCTCTTAGTGTGCAAATGTGCCATTCTTCTTAATAAGGTGCAGACTTCTTGGTGCTCCCCACCGGTGGTCCCACTTACTCATTGACTTGCATGGATTCTTTGTGTTATATGAGTCGATCACGTTTATGGAAGTTCAGCTGGGACTTGTACTCCTTCTTGGTGTCTGTTTCCTTTCCCGATTTACAGGTAACAGCTCAGGGGTCACAGTAATATACTCCTCATACAACTGTGCAGTACAGAGAAAAGAGGGGCCCACATAGTGAAATTCCATTTATTTTAATACTAAAAACTATTTTTATTCCACTCATATAAATGACAGATGTCCAAGCATAAAATCGCTGAACTGGAAGTAGCGCACCAGTGTGCTTTCCACTTGCTGGATGTGATGTCACCAAAGTCTCTCATGTGATGCATTTTATCCCTCCATTTGGCATCCTTTTCATATACCCAGTGAAGTGACTAGCCTCAGGTGATACACAGAGATGAAGCAAATCTTCCTACATAAATTGTACCTGTTTATCTGCAGTCTTCTCTTCTTTACATCCATTCAAAGTGCTGGATTTATAAAGCTTCAAAAAAGGGGGTGGCGCGAAGCAATTATATTTTACAGAGCTCCATAAGGAGAGTTCTGAGAGCTGATTGAATGGAAGAGAAACATTCCTCTTCACACAGCATGAAAGGATGGATCTGGGACTGTCAATCTGCTGGAGGTCTCTCCCCTGTCACCATTTTTCTCTTAGTGTCAGGGAAACTTGTCAGAAGTGATTCATGATGATTGAAGAGGAACGAAGCAACAGACAGAAATTACACTTAGAGCTCTTAATTGAGACAAGTACACACTATAGAAGAATATGCTTTGTTCATATTTCGTGTCTGAGGTTTTCCATCACTTTAAAGAGTAACTCCATTTTTGTTGAGAAAAAGACAACCCCTGCTTCCAGGGTGAACAACATATATTGCAGATATTTTAACAAACTTTGAAGCAGATACTTTCCTTTTGTTGCTTTGAAAAAATAGCTCTTTGTTTCACCAGACTGATTGATACTCACTCTGTATGGGAGGGCCAGGTTCATTATTAATAAGCTGATGCACTTTCTGTGTTCCAATAAGGAAATCTGCAGTGTTCATGTACCTTTAGAAGAGATTACCCTTTGGGGCGTATTTTACCAAACAAACATTTCTATTGCAGGGGATGCCTAAAATATTACTTTTATATTAGTGTAGACTTCTGAGGAAAATCATTGAGCCTATCACACAAACCAGAAAGTACATTTTTGGAGGTGTTCTGTATACCATCTGTGTACAGAAAGCCTCCAGGTTGTCATATTGCATTGCGATTAACAGAAAATTACAGTGCTGTAGATTGAAAAAAACTTGGCTTGTGTAGTGCATGTTATATTCTTTTTTTTTTGTGCTATATTTGTTTTCACCAAAGTGGATTTACCATTTAAGAATATTTCTTCAGAACATGATTTGAGCCCATGTTATCTCCTTTCCCAGTGAGTAATGAAAAATTAATTATAGAGATGATAGTTGGAAGATCCAGCCACCAAACAGCTTTTCTTGTTTTTTTTACTAAGATTTCAACAAATACAAAGCTAGCTTCACGCATATACACTCAGTTCAATGGTGCAATATCAACTCAAGGTCAACATGACAATTACAATAGGGTACAAATAATAATCAATGGCCCTTGACCATTTGCCATATAACTGACTAGATTATAGCAGATCTAGCATCTTCCCACTCATGAGAGCTATAGCATAGGCTTATTCAAAGCAAAAGTTCATTTGTGTCTATTAATATATAGTGAAGAATTAACTGCAAAGGGCCAGAGCTAATTACAAAGTGCAAATTTACTATATCTACACAACTCAAAAGGAAGGAAGAGTAAGAAAAGGAACAGGAAAATAAAAGAGCAGGAAGACTGAGAAAAGTACCTATTGTGAGTATAAGGGGAGGGGTGGTGGCAAGGAGCCTTTAAGTAGTTTCTCGCTTGTATCCAGTGAGATAACCGTTTATTTTTTATTAACTATTGTCCTGTTTAATTGTGATAAACTTCCTAAAAGTTCACCTTCACCACTGGGGACTTCCATTAATGGGCTATGGTTTGCTTGGTGGCCCTGAACATGAAACCAACTAGTGGAATCACCGCCATGATTTTTATCCTTCACTTGCTTAAACTGGAGCCATAACAGTGTGTATGCCACACTGTTACAATGATGCTTTCCTAAATGGATAGGTACTCCCCTGGTAACTCTGCCACTCTCTAGAAAAGGTCTATTTATAAATGTTTTCACACAAGATTCACACAACATTCACCCAAAATTCAATAATTTTCCTAATTGATTCCAAATAGAAAAATGTGTGAATCTTGGGTGAAAGTTCTGTAAATCTTGTTTAAAAATGTTTTAAATAAGTGCAGTAGAGTTTTACCATTTGGACAAATGCAATAGAATCCAAAGACTTGCAAACTTGAAAACTGCATCCTCTTTATTGATAATCTTTAAAAAGCCACATAAAGCAACAGTAGACACCGTGGGAGCAAGGAAACACAGTCAACATTTTTCACATTCGAGTCATGAATAAGCGCTAACATTGTGAAACGCATTGACTGTGTTTCCTTGCTCCCATGGTGTCTACTGTTGCTGTATATGGCGTTTTAAAGATTATCAATAAAGTGGATACAGTTTTCAAGTGTGCAGACTTTTGATTCTAATTAATTTTTTCCACATGGCTGGATGAGCAGTGCTTGTACCTGAATACACTGGAGGTGAAAGGGCGTGTGTGGTTGACCCACCTCTAAAAGTAGCATACACATTGAGTGTTTTACCACTGTTTTCTATTGAGTGACATTATATCAGAGAAGTACTTATCCATTTGAGGTAGCATCATTTCACCAGTGTTGCATACATGACTTCAGCTTAGGCAAGTAAACTTATGTTCTCATGCCATCTACTATTCAACATAACCGAGCTAAAGAATTCATATTCATTTCATTACCAAAGACATGGTCAGCTATTTCCAAAATTAGTTGCTGCTAAAATTAGAAGTTCCTAAAGTGTATTTCCAAGTTTTCCAGCACATTGGGATAAAACTTACTTTATATTTGCTGCATGCTCCCATTCACACAGCATAACTTAAAAAAAAGTTTGTGCTGTGCAGGCAAATCTTCATTATCAATTGTAACTAGATTTGAACACTGCCCGTCCTAACAAAGGGTTTAATGATGTTGAGGCTGGGCTTCTTGCATTGTAAACCAATGAAGACAGAGTTGGGACAGGTTCACTCTAACATACTGTAGTTAAAAAAAACTAGGGATAGAGGGAGATACAGACACACTGTGCAGAGAACCAGATGACTGACCACGCTATCATGGATCGGCAGCCATGATTGCTGAGTTCAGTTCACAGACAGGAACACAAAAACAAGCAGGATCAGCCAGGTATCATACAACATGGAAAGGACTAAATAACATTACAAGATCACTATGCAGTTTATTGTGCCTTAAAGAGGCAGGAATATGATTTGTTTTAGGTTTACAAATAGATATCCCAAGGAAGGTAGTGCTGAGAAAAGAATGTAGGCTGCCAATACTGACTTCTCCTACTGAAAATGCTAGTTGCCTGAAATTGTTATAAAATATAAAATAAAAATACTCATTTTATGTAAACAATTTACTGGTGAATGTGACCAATATGTGACTCATTGTAACTTACAAAAATCTTTATAGTAAAAACGTATTGAAAGTGGTACTCTAAAAATGACAGTCTCCACATTTCTCCTAGTACAAGTTTTGTTCAATAAAATCCATATTTTTCATCGTACAAAATAAAATGGTTGCAGATTACCTACACAGAAAGAAGCAAAAAACCTAAACCCATATATCACTACAGCCATAATAATAATAACATGAATAAAGGTTACACACAATAATTAGGGGGTTTCATGAATGCTTTCAGCTAATATATACAATCTTTCAAAAGGTAATCAAGTATTATGATCTTACGCTTATGTTTCTCATTTTGTGTGAATAGCTCACGAACAGGGGTAAGTTTTGAGTTTGCTGCTTGCATTGGTTCGCAAAGAATTCCAGGGATTTGATTTATTTATTAATTTCAGGTACTTATATAGCGCCGTCCATTTACGCAGCGCTTTACATATACATATATATATATATATATAGTACATTCACATCAGTCCCTAACCCTCAAGGGGTGTACAATCTAAGGTCCCTAACAACTCACATTCATGCATACACATAATATGGACAATTTAGACAGGATCCAATTAACCTACCTGCATGTCTTTGGAGTGTGGGAGGAAACCAGAGTAAACCCACGGAGGCACAGGGAGAACATGCAAACTCCAGGCAGGTGGTGCTGTGGTTGGGATTTGAACCAATGACCCTAGTACTGCCGGGCGGAAGTGCTAACCACTAAGCCACTGTGCCGCCCTAAATAGGCAACACCTTATAACTCAGCTCATAGCTTTTGTTCTAGGACAGAGGACCTTTCAAACAAAGGGCCAGCTTACTGTCCTTCAGACTTTCAGGGGTCTGGATTGTGGCCAGCAAAGGTAGAAAATGTCCCTGACCCAACATCAATGAGAATAAACATTACCTTAGGGTTGGTGGTCAGTAGGAGGAGGAGCAATGCCCCATCATTGGTGTTAGTGGCATAAATAGTGCCCCATCATTGGTATCAATTGAAGACCTAATGCTCCATTGTTGGAGCCAGTGGGAGGAATACTGGCCTATCGTTGGTTTCAGTGGGAGGAATACTGTTGTATCATTAATATTAGTGGGATGAATAGTGCCCCATCATTAATATTAGTTGGAGGAATAGTGCCCCATTATTCGTGTAGGTGGCAGGAATTATGCCCCACTGTTGATGGAGGAATAGTCCCCAATGGCTGGATAAAGGCAAGCAAATGGCTGCATCTGGCCCTCGGGCCACAGTTTGGAGACTACTGCTCTAGGACATCTGAGTCACAAGAGCCAATAATTTGAAAGAATCTATAAAGTGTTGAGATTACAGTAGCCATAATGTCGGTGTCTATTGTTAGAAAGAGCTGAAAATTCTTGGTAGGGAGAGACATTTTCTTAAAAATTTTTATTTACTTTTTTAATTTGGGCTTTGGTACGTAATCCATACCAATAGCTGAATTTCTATGCCATATGCTTAACAATAACTTGTGTATTAGCCCTACAAATAGCCAGTATTAATAATATGATTCACCCCTATGGACTTCAGTTGGGTTTGCCTCAAAGTTCGCGAACTTCAAACTTCAAGCAACATTTGCAAAACTGTTCACAAACTGAACACCTTGCAGACTCACATGTCCCTATTAATGAGCAGTTATAGTTGTTCCAATATTATTGCTAGTTAGGTCCACTTAAAGATAATCGTATTGAAGCAGGACCTTGGAGGCAGGTGGAACTTTCTTGAATATCTCCCAACATATACAGCATATGAATGTTTTTTCCAGCCTGGCAAAAGTTGATACATCTCCAGTGTTTCACCAAAGTTGGGGCTGTATTTCTCCAAACCCACAGAACCATGACAAACAACCACATACAGTAAAAACCTTCACAACTATATGATAGTATTTTTTTTTAATTCTCACTCACTTTGAATGTACACTATGAGCTTTGTTAATTATGTATTTTACCTTACAGAATTAAGAGAGGAGTTAAGGAAACTAAGCGCACACAAACTATTCAGTTACTACTAACTGAATGTTACCCTTGAGCAACAATTTGAAACACAGTCCTGTGTATGCTTGCATTCATCACTAGGAAGCCTTTGGTGTAATTACATGCACATTCAATATCTCTTGGCTCCTGCAACAGATTCAAGTTATCAATAAGGTTAAGGGAGCCAAATCTTCCTACAGCAAATGTATATTGCAACTCAAAGACATGGGGCTGGATGCAAATGAGATCAAATGGTTGAATAACAGATTACGAGAGTTAAACAACACTTAAAGGTCAGATAGCTGCCTTTTCTTTTCAAAGTTAGTTTATAAAATCCATTCTCTGTGTACTCTGGGGCGAGGCAGTGTTACACAGTTGTCTGTGGTAGCGTTCAGTCAAGAACACAATGTCTATTAACTATACTATTGCATTATTAAAATGTATGTATGCAGCTTTTCCTGAATACAAAATATTATCAAATTAGAATAGATTTTGAAAAAATGATCAAGGACAAAGTTGTTTTCACATATTTCAGGTTTCATCTCTTTAGAATATATGGTGTATGGGCATGAAAATTATTGAAAGTAAAAACAAATGAGATACAAATAGCTTAAAGAAACTGTATTGAAAATAGATATTTTCATGTTTTAGTATCTAGCTCTAAATTCCATATATCTATTGGTTATGACAAGGGAAGGTAAGGATTGATTAGAATTAAATTTTTACTAAACCCACAACAGTAAAATCAGTCTGTATATGCAGTAAAGCATGCTTGATATACTCACTTTGGAACCTAAGAGGTTAATCCTCTGCAATCAATGCTGTTTTATCCTGACTTCCCTGATCCTCCCTTTCTTCCAGTGTTCACCTCTTATCTCCTGATAAGCTATAAAGTGTGGAGACACTGTGCACATGCTCAGTTTGGTGTGTATTGCTAGAGAGTGTTTTTTTTCTTTAGAGAGTGCATGTGATCAGCACAGGGCCAATCAGCACTGTCCAGACAGAGGTCAGGGGTTCTGCATCCTTCTAGAGCATAAAGAAAACTCCTCCTACACGTTTTAACCAGTGTTCTGCTGAACACTGATAGAAGTCACAAGACTGCTCTAACTGCTGATGAGAAAAGGTATTTAACAGTTTATATTTACTAAAATAATTGTATTTCCATGTTCTGTGTACTGTGGGATACCAGATAGAATGCAGGGTCCTGGGTTTAGTAACACTTTAAGTTGTAGTGATCATTTTGAGTGATCATGTTTTGAATGGAATATAATACACTGTATAATGTAAAAAGCCGATGATGTACAAAAATACATCTGCCTAACAGCAAAGTCTCCCTGGGAACTGTATTCAATTACTGGCAACTATGTTTTTCACTTTCTCCACTTGTCTCCCTTGTGGCACATGACAGGGCTGAAGCTCTGAAGCATGGAGAGCAAAACCATTTTAAAACAGTGCAGTGGAAGTATTGTAATTTCTGTCATATCAGCACAAAGGTTATTGTTATGTTTTAGCTGTTAAAAAATGAATGTACCATCAATATCTTGTACTGTAGTCCTGGGTGGATTTGTTTTATAATAGTTACTGTAATTGATCAAGTGTTCTTGATTAGCAAAGGATGTATATTTCTAGGAATTTTGAGAAATTTTTCATGGTCTATCTGCAAGTTCTGGACCATGAAGCATGCTGTTAGTTAGGATGTATTGTGATAAAATGTACTAGGAGTTACACAGGAGTTTAAAGTAGTTCTCTTGGCACCACTTCTATCCGTCATCCTTTCCTCATCTAACTGCCATGTTAGTTAAAAATAAATAAATGCATGTAATATTTACCCTAATCGTTGGTCATGTTATTCACCAGGGCCAGGGTCTTCTCTTTCTACAGTAGAAAAAGGGCTTTTTTTTTGTATCCATGTTGATACCTAGGTGACATGGACACATTCTACTTACTGTCCTGAAGAATAGGGGAACACTGGAAGAAAGGGAGGATCAGGGAAGTCAGGATAAAACAGCATTGTTTGCAGAGGATTAACCTCTTAGGTTCCAAAGTGTGTATATCAAGCATGCTTTACTGCATATACAGACTGATTTTACTGTTGTGGGTTTAGTAAAAATGTAATTCTAATCAATCCTTACCTTCCCTTGTCATAACCAATAGATATATGGAATTTAGAGCTAGATACTAAAACATGAAAATATCTATGTTATCTCGGTTTCAGAGCTGTAGATCACACATGCTCCAGTAAGGCATTCCTATCCATGCTTCAGTATTCAATCAGTGGTATGCAAAAAGCATGTGTACAATAAGTCTCTTCATGCATAACATCCACATGCTTGTTCTAGATCAGGGGTGGGCAACTGTGGCCCTCCGGCTGTTGTAGAACTACAAGTCCCATGAGGCATTGCAAAACTGACAGTTGCAAGCATGACTCCCAAAGGCAGAGGCATGATGGGACTTGTAGTTCACCAACAGCTATAGGGCCACAGTTGCCCACCCCTGTTCTAGATCATTGAGTCATTAAGTAGAAAAAAGAAGGTAAGGATTCCATAACTGGAGGTTGTACTTTCCAAAAAAATCAACAGTGGCAACATTTTGTTTTTCTCCTTTTAAAAGCTATACAAAAAACTAAAGCTGTAAGATATGGATTTGCAAAGGGGAAGCAAATTTGTGTTGATCCTTAATATTCTCTTAAACTGAATGCCTGAATAATAAACTCTACACTAGAGCAGCAGTGGGGCGCATAAGCAGAAGATCTGGTGTGCGTATAGGATGTAATAAGAAATCTGAACACAATGGTATGAGACTTAAAAAAAAATAATTGAAAAACAGACCAACGATTTACTTGTTATGTTGGAAAGACTGATGTAAAAAAATATAGTATCATGTTATTTTAAGTATCTGGATTAATCACTCTACTGATAAATTAGACTTTGGCATGTCACTACTAGTAAGAGAAGTACAACTTCATTTTACAATTATTGTACATTATCATTTATAATGCACAAGTTTCATTAAAAAAAATGTAGTTTCCATGGTAATGTGGTACTTATATCCAACCATGTTTTCCGCTCGCAGACAATTATAAATTTCATGACAATAGAATTTCAGAACACAGTAAGTAATGCAACCGCAGGTGTAACAATGCTTGTAGGGGTCCTGCAGAAACACAGTGGCAAAACAGTATGCCACTGTATGTCATGTAACAATGCAACTGCAGGTTTAATTTGCTATGCCTATTGTCAAGTTGTAGATTACTTTTTAAAGATAACGTACTGTACGGCTGTTACATTATGTACAAGATGGTGTGTTTTTCATTGTTGAATGAGTTTAAAAAACCACAGTCTATGCTTTTCTTTTCTACAAAAATATATTTTTTTTTTACCTGTAACAGTAAAATTTCACCACAATTATTCCTTGCACAAAACTGTACGAAGTCTAATTAAAGCAATAATGACTTTTGTATCTCATTAAACAAACCTCATGAAAATATCTAAGGCTTCCTTATTATGATTCAATTTCCTCCAATTGACATTAGATCTGGTCTCCTGTTTTAGCTTTATTTACAAAGGCTTGTTTTGTTTATGCAAACAAAAAACAAGATGTACCTGAAAAAAAAAAGACAAAAAAATGTAATAAAAAGAAGAAAATTCATACTGTCACCAGTCAGTGTCCCTGATCACTGCCACGCGAGTTATATGATAACACTGTACTGCACTTGTGACAGTATGTTAAAAAAAGTGATTTTTTTTTCATTTCCATAATTTTCCAGAAAATTATAACAAAAAATTACAACCTCAAAAATACTCGCCATGCCTCTTACTAAATACCTCGAACTGTCTACTTTGCAAAAAGAGGGATATCTGTACTCTCCTGGCATTTTTGGCCTCAAGGAATGAGATATTCTGTAATTACATTAGGAATGATTGATTTTCAGATATATATACTATAATTTGTGGACTCTATAACTTTCCTACAAACTAAATAATATGCATTGATTTGGGTTATTTTCACCAAAAAAAAATGACAGAATATATTTTGGCCGAAATTTATGAAGCACAATTATTTATTTCCCAAATTTTATAACAGAAACAAATAAAATGTTTTTTGTTTCAAAATTTTGGGCTTTTTTTTGTTTATTTAGCAAAAAATAAAAACCCCAGTGGTGATTAAAAACCACCAAAAGAAAACTCTAGTTGTGTGAACAAAATGATAAAAATTTAGTTTGGGGTACACTGTTGCATGACCGTGCAATTATCATTCAAAAGCTGAAAATTGGCCTTGGCAGGAAGGGGTTAAAAGTGACCAGTTCTGAAGTGGTTAAACAGTGTTTTCAATTGACATGTTTATCTTAATTCTTTTTTTTTCGTAGAAGCTGAGCCCCTCTTAAGGTCACAGTCATGTAATAAACACCCTCATGCTCCAGCTAGTCTGCTTGTAATAATTTTCTTGCTAAAGTAAACGGAAAAAAGGAGCTCATTCAGTAGACTGACAAAAAGCTGCTGAAGGATTAACTGGATATTTATGAAAATCTAACTCAAATCCTATTACAAAATGAGCTTGCAACCCATTGAAACTGTAGGATGACAAACCTAATCAGCTTTGGCTGGTGGCATTGGAGGAAAGACGAAAAAGAAGAAAATGAGATCAGATACACAGATGTTCTGTATCTGGGTATCTGAAAGCAAAGCAAGTGTATGAATTGTACAGATTAAAGAGGCTGCTTTTACCAAATGATATGTCCCTTGCAAATGCATTCACTTTGCAAAAATGCATTCACTTTTAAATGATTTTTCTAACAGGTGCTCGGGCTTAGGTTGTTATACGCATAGCTTTGACTGCAATGAGGAGAACCTAAAATAAGCAGCTGTATATATCATATGATCTGAAACGGACTTTTTATGTCTATCAATTTCCTGTATTCCTGCATTTAATTATATCTAATTAATCTAAGTCCATATTATACTATTAAATATAGACTTAATATAGGACTTTAAAAATTTCACATATAGTGTCACTAGTAGTAGAAAAGTTCACAATTAAAGAATTACTGAACCAGAACCACATGTTCTGTTTGAACCAACATGGTGACTTGACTAAACATGTGCACGCATGTAATTTTCATTTAGTTTAATTTTGGATGCATTCGTTCATTATAGAATTTTGTTTCGATTATGTTAAACTGATTGGTTTTCGGGATTCGTTTCATTATATTCGGCATTTATTTCATATATACATTGGTCTGGATGTATACCAACATTTTTCAGTGTTTTCAGAAGATTTGGTAGTGAAAGGAAGTCCTAAAACTAGAAATTCTGAAGGACCCTCTGCACACTGGTATATACCCTTTCAAGCAGACTATGCAATAAATAGGGATATTTAGTTCACAAGCTTTCAGAATTTCTAGTGTTAATATGTGGTTACACCCCTTTAGCACCTGATGGATAAATGCATGCACTAGCTGTTGGGATTTGAGCACAGGGATCTCTTGTAGGAAGTCCTAAAAGTCACACACCACAGTAAAACCCTGTGAGGAGGTGTATGACAGCCTCAGCCCAGGCTCCAACAGGCCATGACTTCCAATTCGTTTCACTCCACCCCAGAGCTTAATCATAGGGATATTCAGAAGATTGCTATCTGTATATATTAGTTTTCAAATTTGATATTTCAGGTGGATTTGTTATTTATATATCAAAACTATTTAGAAGGATTTAACATTCAGAGATTCCTATACATTCAAATCTTTGAAAATATAATTTTCAGAAGACAATTGTTTCATTACAAAAACACACATGCCCTATGTCTGACTACTGAGCTTTGCTAGAGATTGATGCTCCTCATAACTGTTTACCTTATCACTGTATAAACTTTTGTAAAAAGGAGTCACTTTTTGAGGAGGTCCAGGTCTCAATGATAACAACTAAATTGGGGAAATAGTATCTCTCCTCAACTATGGACCAGTGTCTCTGGAAAATGTGTCAGTCTGGGATTCAACTGACCATAAAGACTTTCTAGCATAAAACTAAACCATGGGATTGATTTACTAAATGAAAATAGGGTGCTTGCTGTTCAGGAATTTGTACATTGCAATTTTTCCTTAGCTTAGCAAATGCAGTGAAAGTTCACTTTGTAAAGAATACCCAATCTCATCCAAGCAAAATAAAAAGAACAGTATTTTTGCTTGCACATTATGGATTATGAAAGTCAATAAAGCTTTACCTCATTCACTAAGCTCTGGGGAAAATTCACATGCAAAGTGAAAACTTGCAAAGCCTTTAATAAATCATCCCCATTTCACTAAACAAGTCACAGAATGTAGACTTGATGGCTTCCAGTGTTAACAAGTGCCTATCATCATAATAGCAACATTCTCAGCAATCTCTCCAAGCAGATATAACAAGTCTCTTCTTTCCTCTTGAAAACGGGGAACACAGACAGAATCTCTCAATTCATATGACTTTTTAACATGGTAAATGACTTGATGTCCATTCTCTATAGCGGTTTGAGTCTCTATGAAGCAAAAGGAAATAATTTTGCCCACATACATCTTCAACCGACTTTATTTATATATGCTTGACGTGTAGGTGAATTCCTTTTGGGTTTTACTTCTATACAGTACTCCATTAGAGATGTATAGAGATATATACCCAAACTTTCTGTCCTACTGACAAAAGCTTTACCAGATAGGAAGTAAAAGAAACATTAGGAGAAGATTTTCCAAGCCACTTCACAGATTGTACATGTTCCCTTACAGAAGCCTCTCCAACCACCTCAAGACCATGGCTGTGAATGCATACTCTTTAGGATAACCTGCTGAATTCTGCAGCATAACTGCAATCCCCTTTCTCACTTGCCCGTCAGTTTTCACCTGCTGGTCCCCTTAATCACTAAACTGTTGCATAGCATTCATTGAGATGACCAAGGAGGACCATCAGGCTTTTTTGACATTTAACAAAGCTTCTTGCTAAGAAACTTGGGGAAAAAATTGGGCTGCACTCATTTTCATCAACTATTTTTACTCCAGCTTAACAGCAAATGTCATGTTCTTTTGTTTTACTTATTTCTCTTTGCTCTCTCTTGAAATTTTGTACTGTAATTAGAAAAGTTTCAGACTGATAAAAAATATTTACCTAGACAATGTTTAATTAAATAGCAATTTCAAATATTTAAAAACCTGCTTAGCTTAAAGCTATTTTATATCCATTGTGTACCTACTGTATCAACTTCACTAAAGATTTCATTTTACTTTTTCATTTTTTAATACCAGACTAGTGGTTTCATTTGGTAAAATTCTATTTTGATAGCTAAATATTCGCTATTTCTGAATGTTCACAGGTATTGTCTCTTAAAGAATTATCATTAATGAGAAAGCATTTCATTTAGACAGAAAAAATGCAAATTTCTACTCAGTGTTTGAGAAATTCGGAGCGCTTCTCTAAAAAATTTTTATTAACTGAGGTGACTTATATTTAATAGCATCCCCTTCTTGAGATGCTAGATAAATTAATTTCCACAGTCCATTATCACAAATGAAAAAAAAAAATTCAGGGACCTGCTTTAGAAGCTTTCATTACCTTACAGGCTTTATTTTTTACCTCACCCCTGGAAACAAAGCATAGAAAAATCATCATTTGACATTAGAAACCCACAAGGTTTGAAATGGGAAGTCATTTTATATCCTCCTACAGAAAGCAACATTATCCCTTATCGTCCCTAGGGATGTTCAACAAAAAGCCATAATGAATTCAAAGTCATATTCATATTCATATATATATATATATATATATATATGTATATATATATATATATATATATATATATATAAAACCCTTCTGAGAAAGGCAATAGAGCCCATTCAATCCTAACAATGACCCTAAGAAATACCAAACACTATATTCTTTAAAGTATGTTAGCCCTGCATTGTCACCCTGTCACATCAGCTTCTGATTGGGGCTACAAGCACCTATATCAACAACAGAAAAAACATCTCAAGAAGTGCACCATTGCAGGTGCACATGTATGTAGATAGGAAGTGTCTTCTGGAGATCAACACCAATAAGATGCAACAAAGGATGAAAAAAAAGGCAATTGTTCATGATACTTAGTGCTAAAGCTTCATTAACACTTCATTCACACTTGCACAAAAAGGTATTCTGTGCAGACCCATGTACCCAACCTTTCAAAATCATAGGCTAACAGATACAGCAGTTGTATAGATATGAACACACGTGCTAGTGTTTACATCTGTGCAGGGATGGATGCACAACTCTGGGTGCAGATTATTTGCGTCCATAGCTGTGCATCCATTCCTTTATGGATGTAACACCTGTCATTCCTCAGGCACAAAAATACAAACCTCCACATGGAAGTATGGATCTATGTGCCCATGTGAATGAAGCCTAAATGTCACTCAGGTAGGCTTTAGATCTACTTTAAAGGAGAAGTGGGGCCCTACTTTTCCAGTGTGTGACAGAAGTGCACTCCATTCTGCACTCCTGTGACCTGTGTTCAGCCAATATTGGACTAAAGCTCGCGCTAGGCTGACATCACTGAACCGATCCAGGTTCTGGAGAGATCCCGACTTTACAGCTGTGATCTGCTCAGATTCCTGACTGGCAGCTGACTAAGCCTCTGAGTGAGACACTGGAAGGCTGAGCCAGACGCTCCCGCCTCCTCAACAGCCCAATGATCCAGTGAGCACTGGAGGGGCAGAGCAGAGAGCCGGTGACTGACAGTTATGAGCACTCTGCTCACTGAAGGCTGAGAACTGAATATTCAGCAGTCTTTAATCACTCAGTTCTTGGTCTTAGAGCCAGTGGGGGACAAATGCAGCATGTATATGTTTATTTGAAACCCCAAACTTCTCTTTTAAACAAACACCTGCGTAAGTACCATCCCTCATCACCTTCCCCAAATTTCCAAATATTTTGCTACATATTTCACCAAACCTTATATGCCATATCCAGATTTCTTTCAACCAGCGGCTAATTTTATATTAGTGTAATTGACCAAGCCAGTTTCATACAATTCATCACTTGAGGACTCCAGAGGAAAGATTTTCAACCTGAAGGAGCTGACACTGTCAACATATGCTGTATAGTTAAACTCCTGTGCTTCCCCAAAATGTAACATGAATGAAAAATCCAGCAGGGATAGTTTGACTTTATTGTAATGACTGGGACAGATGGTGAGACTTGGGAGCTCTGGCTCTCGTCACCATAATCTCCAAGAGATAAAAAGCAGCCAGTTAGTGATTTAAACTGCTAGCATCCCCTGAAAACTATAAAATATATTTAACGCTGACAAACCTTTTGCAGGATATATTCTAGATGAGTACGTACAATAGAAAATTTAACATATGTTATGATAGAATAGCAAACGTGTGCCCATTTGATGAATGGAATGAATATTTAAATCCTTTAGGGCGCATTGGCATTACCCATGTTGCACTAATGCAGAAAAACATACATATTACAGCAATGCACAGTAGCTCACTGCTCTAGTGTGTTACAATACCATTCAGTGTATGCACTTCATAGCAGTGGCGGCAATACAGGAGCGGGCATTGGTAATGTGGCGGTGAGTGCAGAAGTGTGTCTTGATGCAGTGTTGGTGAGTATTAAAGTGTCCTAATATATATCTATATATCTATATATATATATATATATATATATTGATTTACTAACGCCAAATAAACTATTCCTTTCACAAGGGAATTTTCCACAGACCTTACTGAATGAGGTGACTTCCATCATCCAATCATGTGTAAGCAAAATGCTCTTTTTTTTGTTTTCCTTGCACTTGATTGGGTATTATTTGCAAAGTAACATTTCACCTCGTTCACTAAGCTCTGGTGAAAAATTTGCTTGCAAAGTGCAACTTCTCTTGCAAAGTGAACAGTCTATTTGCCTCTAGTAAATCAACCCCGCTAAGTGATCCTTTCCCAAGTCATAATACCTACACATTACTCCTGTAGCATGTGTATGTGTGTTCACTGTGAGGGCAGAGATTAACAAAGAGAATTTACCGCTACAATTGACAAGGGAAACCAAACAATGATCCGCTCTAGTGACATACTCTTCATAACAATACAACACGAGTGAACTGATCAGCAAAGCAATAATGCTGGAACAAACAGAAATGGATGATCATGTCCTGGGCTACGTGGAAGCTGGTGGTCAGCCATGCTCCTTCAGGCTGCCGATCTTTCATTCCAAAGCCAAGTTACAATCTACCCCTGCCTCCTCCTGGGAGTGACATTTCCTATAAGTGATGTAACCCTAGTGCGGGAACTTTACAGGCAGTGTCATGGATCACTTCCCACAGACACTTTCTGAGCACACGTGTTCTTGACAGAGTTGAT
Organism: Staurois parvus; assembly: GCF_062004578.1. Classification (NCBI taxonomy): domain Eukaryota; kingdom Metazoa; phylum Chordata; class Amphibia; order Anura; family Ranidae; genus Staurois; species Staurois parvus. The sequence continues at coordinate 6,855,052 of NW_028317941.1, forward strand.
TACCACCAATACAATAGAAAATTGTCAAGAGTACATGTCTTGCTGCACAGTACTGGCTCACAAGACTCACTGCCACTTTCCCAAGTGAGAGGGCTAGCTCTCCCTCTTACAGTCTAGGTTTTATTTTACCATATCTATAGGATCATCACTCCTAGACAGTTTTACTGTACTAAATCATATTTCCAAAATATTAGGGTCACAACAGTGAACACATTACTTTGCTATACATAAAAAATCTGTTTATAGAGTATAAGGAAAGGTATACTGGAACAGGAACAGGGACATCTTTAACCACCCAAGGAGTGCACAAAACATTTTGATTGTTTGAGGTTTCTAAAAGCACTGGTGTAAATATAGCAAATAAAAGACAAGCTCATCCATTTGAGTAGACCTGTAAGGAGTAACATGAAGGCTGTCAGTGCTGACATCTCTTTCTGAAAATGCAAGGTTATTATACTGACTATTTTGCTTCAGTATTATAAGCCATTGACCCAATACAAATATTCAGATAATCAACTTTTCTCCAAATTCCCTGATTTATACCATAGATTATTGAGAGAGAACAAATAAAAAAAGTTTTCTCAGGCATGCTACCTTCTACTAAAATCTTTGACAGAGTTGTTTAAAGCTAGGGTGAGAAAGGAGGACTAATTCACTTGTAAATGTCAGCTTAAGTTACCGAGCCCTATAAACAGGTTTTTGCAACAGGTGGTAATGAAAAACTGACTAACATGCTTAATGCAGTGTAAATTTCACCCCCAACAGCTAAATATGAAAGCCTCAAAATACTCATATGCAATATTTCATATTTAATTGACTAAGAAAAATAAACGTTTTTTTCATCGTATTCATTTGTTTGCCTATAAGGAACCGAACCACTATATATATATATATATATATATATATATATATATATATATATATATATACCACAAATAAGAAAACAGATAAATAGACATATTACTTATTTTTCCTGGCCATGATTAGCATTTTTAAAATGTGTACAAGACTATTTATTTCTGCTTTATGCTTGTAGAGGGTATGACCTCTCTCTCTAAGGACTACTGAGAGAAGTATCACACATCAATAGTAGGGCTACTCAAAGCATTTCTGATTTAACTGTGTTTACCTGGTAAGAACAAGAACATCTGTCACTAAAATGCATTTGTGTCGTATGTGTCATATATTCTCTCCTTGTGCCCAGTTCTTCTAAAAGGTTGTGGTGCAGGACTTGTTCTCTCAGCAACTTTCCAAGCCGACAAGTGTTACAGAGGGAGAGAGGCAGGGCTGCGTGACTAACGGAACAATTATCGTTGCTCTGCCAACATCACATAGCCATATGTTATATTTGCTAGCTGAGTGCTTGTCCCATATTAACGTGTAAAAGATTAATGCTTGGTCTAAACTTTGTCTAGAATATTGGCAAGTAGTGTTCTTTATCACAGCTCCCACAGGTCACGTCTGATACCCTGAGTCTGTGTCGCCTTATGCAAAAGCTCATTAAGAAAATGCTGAGGGACCCAACTCTGAAAAGCATCCAAAGTGATCAAGACTGGCTCTATGCACATAAAACCATTGTATCATTCTATTTTTTCAGTGTATCTTTTGCTATGCCTATGCAATGAGTAGCAAAACCAGAGCAACCATTGGGCTTTCTCTTTTCTAACATGTAGTAAAAAATTAATGGCACCTATCGCAAAATGCCATAGTTACTAAACCTGGCTTCTTTGTCCCAAAATACAATAAACACATGCTGTGATTTAATTGAAATTAAGTCCATTACAAACCTGGACAATTCAAACTAAGGATAGAAAGAACAAAATTTTGAAGCAGTAGTAAACTCTTTTGTATCTACAAGTAGGACTATAAAAAGGCTTACCTGTAGATACAGAGACTACCTCCTAAACCTGTGCTGTTCAGGAGATATTCCAGTATGTAGCTGCCAGTGAGGTTACTGGCACCTGCGCACCGCACTCTCAATGGATGGCATGCCACTGAGTCGCGGGAGTAACATCATTGCAGCTGGGCCATTCAAAAGGGCTGAGCCTGTGAACGAGGAAGGAAGACCGGGTAAAGATGACAGTGACAGTGTGCCGATGGAGGGATCTGCTTTTAGGTAAGTCTGTCATAATGGGTAAGTCTGTCATAATGTCCTAGTACTGTATGTGGTGCATTCTAGCACTTTATGACGTGATCATGCAAAGAGACCACTTTGGGGTTTTTTTAACAATGTTTACTATGGCCTTAAGCAGAGGTTACCTTCAGTAACAAAAAAAAACATTTTGAAATGATTACTAAACCCAGGGAAATAGGCAGGTTAAGTTATGTGTCAATCTGACTTCTCCTTTAAAGTAAAGTACTTGGAAGGACCAATAATACTGTTTACATTGTTATGTCGTTCTCTCAAATCAATTACTTTAATCGCTAAATAAATACCTTTTTTTAGTTGTTATTTGTCGTCATGTGACTTCAGGAACGAGGACATAATGGCAGGCAGTGACCAACTGCCTGCTAGAACTACACTGCAAACTCAGCACTGTTGGAGCTCCTTTCTGAATGAGATTGCTTTTGTGTCAGATGAAGACATGCTGCGCCATTATAAACGCATAATTAGACAGAGACGATGTGGAGGGCTGACAACACAAAGGCAAGATAGAATTTAAAAAATTCTTATGCCAAATAGCAGGGTCAACAAATAACTTCAAATTACTTTAGTTTAGTATAATTAGTTATAGCTGCTAATTTGAAACATGAGCATAATATGGATGCTTATTGATTATTAAGCCTCATGCACATGGATCTGACGCCACTTGTACAGGAATTCAGCTTTTTTTTCAGCCTGTAAAAGTACCTCTATGTTAGCTTATGTGGCCCTGCATATATAGGCATTTACAAGAATGCCTCTTATTTAAAGAGGAGAGTTTACAGGCAGATAAAAACAGGCAGAAAAAAAAACCTCCACAGGCGAATTCTGAGTGGCACTTTTGAGCAGAAAAAATATGCATACATGTGAAAATACATCTAAACATGCATGCACATAAATGTATTCCATTGGCCAGAATAAATTAATATCCAGTCCAGTAGAATGCATTTATGCTCAAATGCCATACACACATAAGTGCATGTAGATATTATAACATTACCGACGTTTCTACCAAATTCAAGCAGAAAAAATGCTGCTAGTTTTCATAAGTCTGTGTGCATGAGACCTATAAACTAAGCAATGATTTCCAATGTTGGTTTTTCGAGATGCTTTGATGTATATGTAAGCCCAAAATCAGTTTTTTCAGTATGTTTGTTATTACATCTCATTTACAGTTTTGTTCATCTGTTAGAAAGTTTCTTGCCTGGAGAGCCAGTAACAGCACTTCCTGTGTAGGGGTGACAGCGCTAAACCACTGACTCACAATTAGTAGCAATTTTGTCTGTGTACTATGTGCATTCCTTCAGGTTTATTAGATAGCAGCCCAATGAGCAGCACAGTGGCTAAATGGTTAGCACTTTCACCTGGCAGTACTAGGGTCCTTGGTTCGAATACCAGCCACAGCACCACCTGCCTGGGGTTTGCATGTTCTCCCTGTGCCTGTGTGGGTTTCCTCCGGGTACTCCGGTTTCCTCCCACACTCCAAAGACATGCTGGTAGGTTAATTGGATCCTGTCTAAATTGGCCCTAGTAAGTGTATGTATGAATGTAAGTTAGGGACCTTAGATTGTATGCCCCTTGAGGGTTAGGGACTGTACAATATATGTATGTAAAGCACTGCGCAAATTGACAGCGCTATATAAGTACCTGAAATAAAAATAATACAAAAAAAATAACAGAAGGAGCTTATAGGGCAGACTGACAATGCCTCTGCTAATTGGAAGGCATCTCCTAGATTGCAAGCTCGAAAGCGCAGGGCCCTCGATCCCCTCATGTTTTGCATTGTATTGGTATTGTTCTGTCACATGTTCTGTCTCCCTTTGTAATGTACAGCGCTGAGCGAACCATTGGCGCTTTATAAATACTGTATAATAATAATAATTAGCTTGGTGTTGGTGTGCCTGAAAGTGCTTTTACCGATAGGATCTTGGGGCAGATTCACAAAAAATAGTTTTTTTTAAAGAAAACCGCTAAGAGTTCAGCATAATGCTAAACATATCAAAAAGATTTAGTGTTTATATACACTGTAAAGCTGGCCGTAGATGAGGAAAGTGGTTGCAGGAAATGGAGATCACTTGATTCCCCCATCACCACAGTCAGTGTTGATGGAGAAATCCCTCCTGGGGAGCTATTATGTTCTCCTGATGGGAGAACTCAGTGATTATTGCTTGCGGCTATAGCCACTGGCAATAATCACATGAAAGGCTGGTTGTACCCAAGTAGTACAACAATTGAATTGGGTACAATCTGCCTGCCCATAGATGATTAGAACCATCTATGGCTAGCTTAAATCATGTTTTTTCCCACCCAGCTTATCTCTTGAGCCCTATACAGGGTTTTTTTTTCATCAGGAACACGGAGGAATGCAGTTCAGGCATCTCCAGCAAGGAATATATTTAATGACAAGGGGTGATGTGGTGTACTGGAGGGTCTATTGAGGCTGGATGCTGGGGGATCTATTGTTGCTTGTTGGCAGGGGTATAATGTTGTTGGGGTGGATCTAATGTTGCTAGGGAGGGTCTATTGTTGCTGGCTGCAGGGGATCTATTTTACTGCTTTTCTTGTTATTATTAACAAAATCCTTACAAACTACTTAGCACCACATAATGAATGCTTCCGTATTCCCTAAAAGGGGCAATACTGGGTGGTGGGTAGGGGGCAGAACCAAAGGAAGGAGCATGGAGGTGGGTAGGGGGTAGAGACAAGGGGTGACTTAGGAGGTGGGAGTACCTGCACCTATTCTCTAAGAAAAAAAGCCTTGGACCTATAATGTAATAAGATGTATGAGATTTGCATACAAAGTTATCTGCTCCCTAAATCTGGTAACCTCTCTAGTATCATTATTCCATCACAGGCTGATGGGTTTGAAAACCAATAGAAAGGTTGTAGTAAGGTAATTTACAGTAGTCCATATATAAAATAACCAGTATTTCTCCAAACCTCACAAGCTGGCATTGCATTCATATCCTGAAAAATAGTAAGGGAAAATGAGTGTAGGAGGATTAATGCCTTGGTTTTAAATTATCATCTAATATAAAAATTAAAGGGATAATATTGCATCTTGCTTCTTGAATTTATGTCGAGCAGTTAGTGACGCTACATTTAGGAATGTGTCTCATTCTGTCTGGAAGGAGACCAGAGCTTAATTGTGTAGAAAATGTTGGGTATAATTTGGCTGTTTATGAACTCCACTGGTTTACGATGATTAATTTATCAACAATTAGGATGTATTAATAATTAAGGTTTTAAGATAAACAGAGTGTATTTTTTTTTACCATGCCAGTGCAAGCAAATATTTTTTTTAAATAGCTTTCATTTTCTCCAAATAATTAGTCAGTGACCTTGGCATGCTCTGTTTTGTAGGAAGGCATAAGTGCAGAACATGCATAATTTATCATTTTACTGCTTCATATTATTCCTGACACACAAACAAAAACTTTGCACAATACAGATTACATGAATCTATAAAAACGGCAGTGAAACATATGTACTGTACTCCCAGACAATATTTATGAAGTGATATACAGCTATCGCTTCACATTTAAATTTATATAGCTATTAGGGATAATGTAATGTAATTTCTAGTTCTAATGAATGCAGCACAACAGGTGACAGCTTGATCAAAATAACATTGGAGGGAGGACAGGCAGCACATAGGAGACAGTACAATGGAAGAAAACGCCAGGCGCTACAAATATAGCTATTATTACCACAGATGAATTTTAGTTCTGATCTGGGAGGAGGCGATTTCTCAAAAAGGGTCATTTATCCAGTCGTGTTGAGGTTATATTAACTGAGAAATGTAACTGGTGCTTGCTAGGCTTTCACATAGGAATGGAGGATGCGCACAAAAGACGAAACCCTTTCAAAAGTTAATTAGACGGTCCTATTGCCTGCCGATTCCCATTCTGATGATGTATCCTTGATTACAGGTTTGACTTGATAAAGTTTCAGAACGGGATCCAAAAACATAGTGCTTTTATGCTAAGCAATGTCAAATCTGGTGGTTGGTAGAGAAACAAAATTTTATTCTGTGCTTTATTTAGTAAAACGATCTTTAGAATTCCAGACCACTATGCAGACCTTGATTCAATTTGCTGGAAATGTCCTTGATTTAAGGGAAAGAAGATAAGCTGACCAGAGGGGTGCATTCCACTAGAAGACTGCATAAATAAAGTGTATTTAAGGTGTATCTACTCTGAATGGCAGAGCAATGGAGACACTTTTGGACAGCATTACCAATCTGGGGAAAGTAGTGTTGGATGTTTAGATGGACTAATGAATGAATTAAAACTAACACTTTTTAAGCAGTTACAGAAGCAGTTTTGTTTTCCTTTTGGGATAAAGGTTATACATAAATGAATAAAAGCTGATCATTGTAAACACTCCTGTCAGATGGTTTGTTTTATCCCTGTAACTGCTACTTTTGCTGGACAGTGTGGTTAAATGAAGTTGATAAAAAAATACTTACTGGCAGGATCACCAGGTGAAAATAGAGGAAAAAAATAAAATAGAAAATGTCTGCAGCCACCACATCTAATGATTGTTAAGCTGCGATATAGTGCATCATTTTTGTTTTGTTTTTTGGGGGGGGGGTTTAGACCACTTTAAAATATTGTAAAATTGAATGTTAAAATACTGCATATACAGAAATATGTATCAAAATAAGGACAGAAACAAACCTAATAAGGTATTGATCATTAGTAAAATTATTTATGTATTTGGTTAGCTAGCTACAGCTTATAGTTCATACAGTTTATCTAAAGAGGGGTTGGCAATCCGTCGATCGTGGCCAGGTGATGGTAGATCACATCCCTGCCTTGTCAACCACCGATCTAAACTGCTCTTGCCACATATGCAAAGCATTGCAGGGAAGGAACATACGTAGTGTGCTGCGCTGATCCCGTTGGCCCTTTTCTCATGTTTATCCCAGGTTCTTGTATGTGACATTACATGCGATGGCTGAGAGTGGAGGACCGGTGGGCATCAGTGCAGCACAAGAAAGAGCAGTAATATGTAGCCAGCGCTTCTCTGCTTTGCATGTGAGACAAGTGTCTGCCATGCTGTGACACATGTGTACATGCAAATCTCTGCCCAGTGCCCTGCTGATGCCATACACCAACCTATTAACTCCCATCCACTGCCCTAATGACACCATCCACAGCCCTACTAACACCATCCACTGCCCTACTGACACCATCCACGGACCTCTGTACTCTGCCCTATCTACTGCTCACCCCTCTACACTGCCCTATGTAGTACTGATCTCTGTACTCTGTCCTACCTACTACTGTTGCCTGTACTCTGCCCTACATCCTACTGATCTCTGTACAGTTCCCTAAATCCTAAAGCTAAGCCAGCATTGCGACCAAACAACCAGCCTAACATTGAGGCCAGCCAGGCCAGAAACTAGTTAAACAAGTAAGCCTGCAATACTACTTGCTTTGCCTTCATGATGGACTCCTGTATCAGACTAGTAGGGGTGACCAATTAAATTTCAAGCATCAAAAAATTGTAAATGCCAAGTTTCTCAGTGAAGCTAAATTTGAAAGTAGACTGAGTATATATTTTTACAGTGACATTTGTTTTATTATATTTTTCAAATTTTTTTCCATGTTGTCCTTACTTTTTATTGGGGGTTTGCTAGTTAAAGAGCAATTAAAGTCTATTTTTTTTTCAAATTAAATAGCAAACACATTATACTCACATACTCTGTGCAATGGCATTGCACAGAGCCACCCCAATCCTCTTTTTCTTGAGTTCCCTGCCGGAATCTTGGTTCCTCTTAGTTTGCTATGGGGGTACACAGTGTCTGCTCGCTACCGAGCTGTGTGTCTATGGAGCCTCACTCCATAGACACACACAGAGGGACTTAGCCCTGCCCCCCCACTTCCTCCTCTGCATCTGATTGACAGCAGCAGGAGCCATTGGTTCCTGCTGCTGTTCAAGTCCCTGTGTGAAGAGGAAGCGAGGGAACAAGAGCTGCAGCTGTGCACAGAAGTGGATTTCTTCTCCCCTCTCTTCCCTTCACAAAGGGAAGGGGGAGGACAGATGAATAGAAACTTTATTGCAAGGAATGAATTAAGGTAAAAACGTTTTTAGCTTTAATATAATTTTTATTTATTTTAAAAGAACATAAATAAACAAATAACTAAATAAATAAAAAGGCACTGAACCCCAGTGATGTTTGATTTCTTCCATGTTGGTCAGGTAGCTCCTCTCCTCTCAGAGGTTGACTATCACTGATCTAACATGTGGCAGCTCTTTCAGAATACAGTGGTAAACAGCAATTACACAACTAACACATTAAGCATCAAATATTTAGAAGACCTTATTTACTGTAACACTGACCTTTCTGCAGAAGGTTTTTTTCTGGGTGGCAAAATCCTATGTAATAAAACCAGTTAGGAGGCATTACACTGTGGTGAATTATTAATCAAATTGGGCAAGTCTGGTAATCTCTTGCATGTATGTACCTAAATAAGAGAAGTAATGTTGTGCAGCATGATTTTTTGTGGCTTTTCAGCCACCCAGACTTGCTTCGCTACCCTTCTGCTTCTTCTTTGATGATTTTGTACAAAAGGGGGCAGGCGGATGCACACAGCATAGCAGAAGTAAAATCAAAAAATGTATTTCAGAAGATTTGCTATGCATGATCAATAAAGTGAGCCAGTTCAATGTTACCATGCACATACAGGTTATCTCTCTGAGACATACCTACCGATGTTGGAACTTCAGAAACAAAAGACCTCGGCATTGGAAAGTTCTGTGCCTAAATGTTAGAGTGGCTACATTCTACAGAATATTGGGTGTGATTAAAAGACTCTGAGCTTACACTACACACTACACTCATATCCCATAGTCCTTTTACTCTTACAGTGTCAAAAGTGTCACAGATAAAGCTCAGGACAAATATTTTTTATTTATTGAAACTTTCCTTTACATATGCTTATCTCCACACAGAATATAGAAATAAAGAGCTAACACTTTCTGCTAGAACTATATTAAAATAGAACTCTATTTAAATAGTCGGAGACCAATGGAACCCTGTATAAATGTCACATGCACAATACACAATGTTAAAATTAGTTGGAGACTACGTAGAAATCAGCAACAGATAAAACACACAGTGGTCAGGTATAAGTAGTGTATAGCACAGCCTACAGACTGCAGTGGTCAGCCTAAAACACAGTGAGGGAATTTATCAAAACTGGAGCAGACAGAATAAAATCAAGAATTCTGGTTGCTCCTCTGAGATTCACATCTACAAAGTCTCCTTACTGGAAGCTAACTATTATGCGTCTGAAGGGTGAAGGGCCTTTTCAGAGCATTGAAAAGAAAATTCTATAAATGTGCAAAAGAAAGTGCATGATCAGTAGACTTTTCTGTGGTAGATATTAGAGGAACATGGCAGATTAGCATAAGGGCCCGTTCACACCATTGTCCTTTGTGTCTGTGTCACTTTGCATTGGTGAACTGTAGTGACCACCTTTATAACTCCCAATTGCCACGCAGGTTTGCGCAATAGTGTGTGGTGAGCTGTGATCCAAAAATGCAGCAGGTACAATTTTAGGCCAAACATGGTTTGTTGGGCAGCCCATTCAAATAAATGGGCTGTCGTAGCCTCCCTAGCGGTCTGATTATGTCCATGTTTCTGTGCTCAAAGAGGTACATTTTTTGCATGGAAATATGTATTTTTTTTATTGTAGGCCTGTAATTTTTAGGAATTACTCACTGAAATCGGTCCGAACAAGAGTCTAATAAATATATCGGGTATGTTCAAATTTTAAACACAAAATCATAAATTAGAATTTAATAAATAATCATAAAAAATAATAATATAATAATACATTTAATTAAATAATATAATCAAACCAAAAACACTGAAATTTTAAATATAGCTCCAAGTTTGCACATCACTGAGCAAAGTCGCAAAATCGTTTTCAGTGTCTGATGATGAATTTCCCCACAAATCATTATCACTCTATTCTGCAAGTAGTTCTAATTTACTATCGCTGTTCTCTAGCTGGTCTAAAACCGCTTTTGACCTAAAGGGATGCTTTTTGGACGCCATGGACGTTTCTCAGTTTACAGGCAGAAAGAACAGTAAAAATGCAGGCAGGGCACAGGACAAAGCACTAGGGATAAAATGTATGTGAAATGGTTTGAAACAGTAATGTTTTACTATGTGATTTTAGTGAATTTAGTGAATGTCACTTTTACAACTTTCAAATTTCCCACCAGTTCCGTCCCCCGACGTCGCAGGGAACGGAACTCAGATGACAGATGCCGGCATCCGCTGGAGGACATTGCCGGGGACACTGCAAGAGGGACATCGCGGGAGCGCAGGACAACGTAAGTGAAGAAGAGATCCCGGAGCAGCGCTGCAGGGTATTCCCGAGTGTAGTTCAGGGTTACCACTTGTGGTGCTGAAACTTTACCCCGAGCTACACTCGGGAATACCTCCAGGGAGGTAAATGCACCACATGTTAAGGTGCAACCTTACATATATTAACCTACCTGACAGAACCTACAAAGCCAGTTATAAAGCACCATATGCCGTCTCAGAGCTGTAGTGGTAGGGCACTGTCAGATCCATTCCAAAACTCTGACACAGCTCCACAAACACAATTTAACCACTTGATGACCGGGCTAAACCTGAATTATGGTTCTAGCATGGTCATCTAGGTATGGGAGGGCGTCATATGATGTCCTACAGAACCGTGCCTCCTGCGACCCCCTGGGGCAGGCACCCAATGAACTCTATGTTTACTGATCACTGATGTTCAGCTGATCACATGACATGGTAAATGACCAATCATAGCACCCTTTTACCATGTGATCAGCTGTGTCCAATGATACAGCTGATCACAATGTAAATACATTTGCCGTTTATCGACTGCCCTTTCCTCATGCTGTCATAGCATGAGGAGAGAGGAAAGCCGGTAATCGGCAAGTGTATTCAAACATCAGTGGATATCAGTGCAGCCCCAAGGAGACATCAGTGCAGTCCCAGAAGTGTCCATCAGTGCAGCTCCAGCAGTGTCCATCAGTGCTGCAAGTCAATGACCTTCAGTACCGCCTATCAGTTCCCATCAGTGCTGCATATCAGTGCAGCCTCATCAGTGCCTCCTCATCAGTGCCCATCAGTGCAGTCTATCAGTGCTCATCAGTGCAGCCTATCAGTTCCACCTCATCATTACCCATCAGTGCTGCATATCAGCACAGCCTCATCAGTGAAGGAGAAAAATTATCTGTTTGCAAAACAGAAACTAAGAAAATACATTTTTTTCAAAATGTGTGGTCTTTTTTCATTTTCTTTAGTAAAAAATAAAAAAACCCAGTGGTGAGTAAATACCACCAAAAGAAAGCTCTATAGAGTATGTCTAAAAAAATTTCATTTGGGTACAGTGTTGCATGACCGAATAGTCATTCAAAGTGAATCAGCACCGAAAGCTGGAAACTGGCCTGGGCAGGAAAGTGCCCAGTAGGCAAGTGGTTAAAGATTCAATGACCCTATATATATATATATATATATATATTACAGAACCTTGGAATCAGCTCAGTAAAGTCCCAGTCCACCCTAAAGTCATATTTCAGCTGTAGGTGAATATTCTGTTGGAAGATAATACAGTTATTCTTTAAACTTACCCATTGCCACCTATCTTGAAATAGTTAGCTGTAAAACCCAACTTCAGTTCTGGCCCTCTATGCACACAGTTAACATGCTCCTTTGTACTTGTTTTAATTTTCATTGAATACTTCAACAGCAATGTGCTCTTTTTTACTCTGCTGGAATGACACTGCACTGAGGATGTATGGATGCCAATACTCGGATATACTGGGAGATCTGTGAAGTTGCTGTATCTGTCAGCCTGTTATTGATTTTCTCCAACTGCTGGTGGTGCCTGTAGAGACCTGTTACTCCCAGGAGCATAAACACACCCTGCATGGGTCTCTGCATTTGTGTGAATAAGTCCTAAATCTAAAAGAAGAATACAAAGTACTTTTTTTTAAAGTGTGTTGGTTTCTAAATAGTAATGTTTGGCTTTAACAAAGCTTATCTTGTATCAAATCTGTATTGTGGCAAAGCTTCTGGGAATAGTTAATATACATACTGTATATATATATATATATATATATATATATATATATATGGTCTTATTTACCAAAAGATTTGTAAATCTGATTAGTAAAGATGGCTATACTGTAGTAGATTTTCAAATGATTGTTTGTACAAATATTCATATTAGCATTTGTAGGAAAATTCCTTGCACGTTTGATGAATGGACAAACGTTGATCAAAAGTACTTCAAAAAGTTAGTTTGCTTTTAACATTCAGTTTTTTTCCTGATCGAAAGCCATATACACTGTTAGAAATGCATTTGTTTCAGAAAAAAATGTCTATTCTGTTCCTGTAAATTCTCTTGCTACTGTGGTCAGAAACGAATGTCAGTTTGACCCCTCTAACAATTAGAAAATCAAATGTTCTTTGAATGAAACTCTACTAGTTTATAGTAAGCATAGTAGTATAGTAGCCTTGTGATCAGGCACCACTGCCAAACAATGTAGTCAGGTCACTGATCTAATTTTTCTCCACGAAGTAAAACAGTGGTTTTTATTTGCTAAAGTTAACCACTTCCCGTCCGGCCGCTGTTTATAAACGGCAGGACGGGACACCTACAGGAGCGGGTTGCCGTCTCTAAACGGCACCTTGTATCTGAGGCTCGTGCGCGGCTCCTAGAGCGCGCACCCGCGAGCCCGATGATCGCCGAGTCCGACGGACACGGTGGATTACGTGACATGGTATGGGACCAATGAAATCGGTCCCATACCATGTGATCAGCTGTGTCCAATAAGGACACAGCTTAAGTGTAAACAAAAGCCGCATGGTGCGGCTTCCGCCTCCTTCTCCTCTCACGGAGTTGTCTGTGAGAGGAGAAACAGCGGAGAAGAGGGTTGTAGCTAACTGCCCTCCACCTCAGTGACACCTGATCGCCCCTAAAGTGTCCCTGATCACCCCTAAAGTGTCCCTGATCGCCCCTAAAGTGGCCCTGATTACCCCAATAAGTGTCCCTGATTGCCCCAACAAGTGGCCCTGATCGCCCCCACAAGTGTCCCTGATTGCCCCCACAAGTGTCCCTGATTGCCCCAATAAGTGTCCCTGATTGCCCCAACAAGTGGCCCTGATCGCCCCCACAAGTGTCCCTGATTGCCCCCACAAGTGTCCCTGATTGCCCCAAGTGGCCCTGATTGCGCCAAGTGGCCCTGATTGCCCCAAGTGGCCCTGATCGCCCACAAGTGGTACTGATCGCCAACAAGTGGCCCTGATCGCCCCCACATAGTGTCCCTGATTGCCCCCACAAGTGTCCCTGATTGCCCCAAGTGGCCCTGATCGCCCACAAGTGGTCCTGATCGCCCACAAGTGGCCCTGATTGCCCACAAGTGGCCCTGATCGCCCAACAAGTGGCCCAGCAGTGTCCCTGATTGTCAGTGTCCCTGATCACCACATAGTGGCCCAGCAGTGTTCCTGATCGCCACAGTGTCCCTGATCGTCACAGTATCCCTGATCGCCGCAGTGGCCAAGCAGTGTCCCTGATCGTCACACAAGTGGCCCAGCAGTATCGCCGCAGTGGCCAAGCAGTGTCCCTGATTGCCACACAAGTGGCCCAGAAGTGTCCCTGATTGCCGCAGTGGCCCAGCAGTGACCCTGATCACCGCAGTGTCCCTGATTGCCGCACAAGTGGTCCAGCAGTGTCCCTGATCGCCGCAGTGGCCCAGCAGTGTCCCTGATCACCGCAGTGTCCCTGATTGCCGCACAAGTGGTCCAGCAGTGTTCCTGATCGCCACAGTGTCCCTGATTGCCGCACAAGTGGTCCAGCAGTGTCCCTGATTGCCGCAGTGTCCCTGATTGCCGCAGTGGCCCAGCAGTGTCCCTGATCGCCACACAAGTGGCCCAGCAGTGTCCCTGATCGCCGCACAAGTAACCCAGCATTGTCCCCGATTGCCGCACAAGTGGTCCAGCAGTGTCCCTGATCACCACAGTGGTCCAGCAGTGTCCCTGATCACCACAGTGGCCCAGCAGTGTCCCTGATCACCGCAGTGTCCCTGATTGCCACACAAGTGGTCCAGCAGTGTCCCTGATCGCCGCAGTGGCCCTGATTGCCACAGTGGCCCAGCAGTGGCCCTGACCACCACACAAGTGGCCCAGCAGTGTCCCTGATCACCGCATTGGCCCAGCAGTGTTCCTGATCACCACACAAGTGGCCCAGCAGTGGCCCTGATCACCGCATTGGCCCAGCAGTGTTCCTGATCACCACACAATTGGCCCAGCAGTGTCCCTGATCCCCACATTGGCCCAGCAGTGTTCCTGATCACCACACAAGTGGCCCAGCAGTGTCCCTGATCGCCGGATAAGTGGTCCAGCAGTGCCCCTGATCACCGAAGTGTCCCTGATCACCGCAGTAGTCCAGCAGTGTTTCTGATTGCCACACAAGTGGCCCAGCAGTGTCCTGATCATCGCAGTGGCCCAGCAGTGTCCCTGATCGCCGCAGAAGTGGTCCAGCAGTGTCCCTGATCGCTGCAGTGTCCCAGCAGTGTCCCTGATCACCGCAGTGTCCCCGATTGCTGCACAAGTGGTCCAGCAGTGTCCCTGATCACCGCAGTGTCCCTGATTGCCGCAGTGGCCCAGATCACCACACAAGTGGCCCAGCAGTGTCCCTGATCACCACACAAGTGGCCAGCAGTGTCCCTGATTGCCGGACAAGTGGTCCAGCAGTGCCCCTGATCACCGCAGTGTCCCTGATCACCGCAGTTGCCCAGCAGTGTTTCTGATCACCACACAAGTGGCCCAGCAGTGTCCTGATCATCGCAGTGGCCCAGCAGTGTCCATGGTCGCCGCACAAGTGGTCCAGAAGTGTCCCTGATCGCCACAGTGTCCCTGATTGCCACAGTGTCCCTGATCACCACACAAGTGGCCCAGCAGTGTCCCTGATCACCGCAGTGGCCCAGCAGTGTCCCTGATCACCATACAGTGGCCCAATCAGTGTCCCTGATCACCTTACAGTGTGCCTGTTCATAAAGTGTCCCTGATCTCTGCCACACCAGTGGATCCTGTTCACTGCCATCGTCTGTGAGGAGAGAGATCCAGTACAGCTAACTGTGAGTAATTTTCAGCCTTTGCACAGAGTTTACACACACTCACAAAACATTGCCAGCCACCTCACTGTATCTCTGATTTTTGCCCAACAGTGACTAGTGTGAACCAACTGCAGCCAGATATCTGTCCCTCACTGCAACACCATCCTGATCACTGCCATACCAGTGGGTCCTGATCAGTGTCAAAAATATGGCCAAAAGATCATATACAAGCGAGGAGGCATTTCAAATTCTGAGTATGACAGATGAGAGTGACGGAGAACTTAAAACATACCTTGTGGTGTTTGCTTTCCAAAATGGGGTCTTTTTATGGATAATTCCATTGTCCTGATGCTCCAGGACCTCCAAAACAGCAATAGGTAGTTAAGAAATTAGATGTGCGATCTTTGCCCTTAGAACGCTAACAGGTGCTTATTGGATGTGGAACCCCTCTATGTGGCCAGACTGTGAAAAAGTCTCACACATTTGGTATCACCATATTCAGGAAGAGTTAGAGAATGTGTTTTGGGGTGTAATTTTAAGTATGCCTATGCAGTGTATTAGAAATATCTCATAGATTGACAACTTTGTGTAGAAAAAAATACATTTTCATTTTCTTTTCGCATTTTCCAAAAACTTGTGGCAAAAAATGAAGTCTTCAGAAGACTCTGCATGCCTCTTAAAACATACCTTGGGGTGTTTGCTTTCCAAAATGGGGTCATTTTGTGGATAAATCCATTGCCCTGATGCTCCAGGACCTCCAAAACGGCAATAGGTAGTCAAGAAATTAGATGTGTAATTTTTGCCCTTAGAACGCTAACAGGTGCTTATTGGATGTGGAACCCCTCTATGTGGCCAGACTGTGAAAAAGTCTCACACATTTGGTATCGCCATATTCAGCAGGAGTTAAAGAATGCGTTTTGAGGTATCATTTTAAGTATGCCTATGCTGTGTAATAGAAATATCTCATAGATTGACAACTTTGCGTAAAAAAAAATACATTTTCATTTTCTTTTCACATTTTCCAAAACATGTGGCAAAAAATGAAGTCTTCAGAGGACTCCCCATGCCTCTTAAAACATACCTTGAGGTGTTTTCTTTCGAAAATGGGGTCATTTTGTGGGTAATTCAATTGTCCTGGTGCTCCAGGACCTCCAAAACTGTGATAGACAGTCAAGAAATTAGATGTGTAATTTTTGCCCCTAGAACGCCTAAGGGTGCTTATTGGATGTGGGGCCCTTCTATGTGGTTAGGCTGTGAAAAAGTTTTACACATGTGGTATCGCCATACTCAGGATGAGTAGCAGAATGTGTTTTGGGGTGTAATTGCAAGTATGCCTATGCCGTGTGAGAGAAAGAACTTGTTAAATGACAACTTTGTGGGAAAAAAAAAAGAATTTTTTTTACTTTCATCATTTCCTTAAAAAATTGGCAAAAAATGACAACTTCAAAAAACTCCCCATGCCTCTCATTAAATACCTCAGACTGTCTACTTTCCAAAAAGGGGTCGTTTGGGGGGTATTTGTACTGTCCTGGCATTTTAGGGCCCCAAAAAATTATATAGGTAGTCCGTGCATCAGGATTGATACATTTTCAAATATATCAAATATATATACCGTGGTCTGTGGACTCTATAACTTTCACAAAGACTAAATAATACACACTGATTTGGGTTATGTCTACCAACAAAATGTAGCACAATGGATTTTGGCCTAAATTTATGAAGAAAGTATATTTATTTGCAAAATTTAGTATCAAATACTAAGAAAAACATGTTTTTTTTCAAAATTTTCAGTCTTTTTTCATTTTTCTAGCAAAAAATAAAAACCCCAGTGATGATTAAATACCACCAAATTAAAGCTCTATTTGTTTGAAAAAAATGATAATAATTTCATTTAGATACAGTGTTGTATGCCTGAGTAATTGTCATTCACAATGTGAGAGCGCCGAAAGCTGAAAATTGGCCTGGACAGGAAGGGGGTAAAAGTGTCCGGACAGGAAGTGGTTAATTAAAGTGTTACTAAACCCACAACAGTAAAATCAGTCTGTATATACAGTAAAGCATGCTTGTTATACTCATTGTGGAACCTAAGGGATTAATCCTCTGCATTGTGTAAAAATGCTGTTTGATTCTGACTTCTCTGCCCCTCCACTTGTTGAAATGACCACCTGATACAGACTGAACCTATGGTCACATGCATATGCTCAGTTTGGTGTGTATTGCTAGAGAGGTTTCTTTTTCTTGGGAGAGTGCATGTGATCAGCACAGAGCCAATCAGTACTGTCCAGACAGAGGTCAGAGGTTTCACATCCTCCTAGAGCAGAAAGAAAACTCCTCCTACAAGCTTTAACAGTGCTCTGTTGAAGTCACAAGACTGCTCTAACTGCTGATGAGAAAAGGTATTTAGCAGTTTATATTTAATAAAATAATTTCATTTCCAAGTTCTGTGTACTGTGGGGTACCAGATATAGTAAATGCAGGGTCCTGGGTTTAGTATCACTTTAAGCTTTGGTAATAAAACCTTGAAGCTGATTGGTTTCTATGCAGACGGTGAGTCTGATGTTGCACTCTCCAGCTTTAGCAAATAAACCCTAGTGTATCAAGGACCTTTTATCTAGCTTGTTGACCGGACAATGCAGGAACATTACCACACTTTCTTCCCTCATGTCAGCATTAATCTCACAACATTGCACTTCCTTTGCCTAGGCAGAATCCTGCCATTCAGTGGATTACAGGAAACTATCATTTATATTATAAACGATCAGCATTTACATTTACAAATACGTAAATTAATAACCGCTAAACTGCACATGTAGAACAGATATATAATTAAAATTAATTGTGCTCGTTCTTCCTATTGCAGATTGAAAATCTGCGTTGAGGTAATAAGACCATTAATACTGTACATTAATTACAGAACACCTCTTGTGATGATATTTATCCCTCTTTCAAGTTTACAACTTTGTTTTTATAAAGAACACTGCCTCCATCTCTAGCTGGCTTGGTGTCAGCAGAGGGTTAGCGTACTCTGCAAATTGCTGTTACTAAATAATCCATTATATACTATCTAATACAAGCCTCCACTTTCCTCTCTTATAATTACTAAGACCTGCTAATTCATAAGTCATTTCCCAGTTTAATTACTGCTTTTCTTTAGCTGGCTCTATACTAGAAGCAGGAAATGGTACAGCTACCCACGAAAAATCTGAACTGTGGGTCATTTTTTAGCACATGCTGGTCTGTTTCTGATGCATGTAGGAAGGATTTGTTTAAAAGCTCCAATCTGTAAACAAGGCTGGGTGTTTTCATTTAATTGGGCATGGAGTGTTTATATGAATGTAGGATATTCAAGAATCAGGACATGTTAATGAGAACCATGGTCATCTTCTAGCAGTTGGAGTAAATCACCTTAAAGTGATGAAAAGTCCCACCTTTTGCCTGGACAGATGCAGATCTGCCAACCATTCAGAACTGTATGGAATGTTCATAAAAAATGCAGACATATTCAGTTTATCCATAAAACATAAATAAATATACAAAAAAAATACTGATTGTTTTTTCTTCACATAATTATGATGCAAACCTGCTTAAACAGCACATATAGGTTAAAATGACTCAGTTGCTAAAAATTCTATTATAACAAAAAGCCAAACTGTAGCTATCAGTACTTTTCTGTCCAGCCTGGGTCCTGGGGACTCTGATCCTCACTCTGTTGCACACCCACTAGGTCTCTAAGCTTTGCAGGGACTCAAATAGAAAAAAAACGATCTGTGTATGGCCAACCTAAGAGAAAACAGCTATGCTTTTGTATAATTAGCTTTACTGAGGTGATTGTAGCTGTATTAGTGCACTTGCAACAGAAACAATTGAGTACTGTCCATGATACTTTTTTTTATTTGCACTAACATAAAATTCTCAGGACAAGCTTTCAGGGTATGTCCCCTTCTTCAAGGTCCAAGCTACTCAATTGTTTCTGTCACAAGTGCACTAATATGGCTACAATCACCTCAAGCAAAATGGAAAATACTGCATATAGCCGCATGAAGAAGCAGTTAACCAACTGAATCACAAAGGAAACACAGATCAACAGTGATATCTTCTTTCTCTCAAGATGCAAAAAGAGGAATCTCATACTACAAGGCCTCCGGATTAAAAATCCTTGCGCAAATACTCTCAACTCTCCTTAAGCAGAAGGACTTTGCAGACACACCAATGAGAGATTAAGGAAAAAGCTCATTCACAAACTGTATGAAAAAAGGGTAACAATCAGGAAACAAAAACAGTTATAGTTTGAAACCCTAACAGCATTGGACCCTACCAGCATTAACCAAATTAAGAATTAATTGGAAACTATACAAAGACAACTGCAAAAACTTGCCATGAATGGGAATCAAAAAACACTTCAGAAGCTACAGCAAGAGCAGACCTTTTGGATACAACGTAAACATAAAAGCAACCCAACATCTATACCTTCTACTATCAGTGACCTGGAATCCAATCCAGAATCCCAAGGCACCCTTTGTGTAAGTGCTTACTGACTGAAAATGTGGATATAAAGAGGAACTTGGAATCATCAATTTGTCAAATCATTCACTTTCTGAACCAGAATTAACCATCCTCTCCAAAGGCCATTCTGCCCAACCACAAAATTGGATAATTTTCAATTATTGTCAGACATGGAGGAAATCTTCAGGAGGCTAAGCCTCAAAGAATATTTCCACAGTATTCAAAGGAATCTGTAGGGGATTTCCGGCAAGAAGAATCGCGATCGGGAACGCACATGCGCGAAAGAGATCCCACAGAAGAATTGCCGGTTGTGCGCAGGCGCGCAGGGATGCGCGATCATGCACATGCACGCACACGTGTACACGCACGGCAAAGATTGGCGCCAGACGGGCTATTTAAGGAGGGCCCCTGCTCAGGTTCAGTGTTGACTGGTCTTCAGCTCCCCCCTGTGTCCTGCTTGTTCCTGTGTAATTCCTTTGTTGCTGACCCGGCTTGTTCCTCACCTGACTCTAATTACTCTCCTGCTCCTGGTTCCTGACTTTGGCTCTGCTCCTGACTTTGGCTTCTCCTTCTGATTCTGTACCGCGCTGCCCGACTGTTGATGACCCTGGCTTTTCCATGACATTGCTCCTGTCTCTTGTCTTCACTACCTGCCTTGCTCTGGTGCACGCCTGGCAATCTACCAAACCTGCTCTGCCTGCTACTCCTGTGCCAAAATCAAAGGATCTTCAGCCTTCCAAGGTATTCATCTGCAAGAGCTGCAAACAACAACTACTGGCACTCTTGTTCCCCTGGGTCCCAGACTTCCTCTGTTTCAACCTCAGTGGGGTCAGGGCTAGTGACACAAGTGAGGCCAACCTCATCAATTCAATCTCCCATCAGGTACGTGACAGAATCTTAGGATAATGGAGTGTGACACAAATAAAATTCCGGATAATCCAGAAATCTGGGACTTGTACATTCTGCCCAAAACCCACAAGACAGGAAATGCAGGCAGACCCACCATAACAGGTATGAATTCACTCACTGAACAAATCTCAGGCCTTGTAGAAAAACGTTTAAAACCGTTAGTCATGAATACTGCTAGTTTCCGGCAAGACATATCTGATTTTCTGAACAAGATCAACAACATACAGCAATTACCACCAAATACATTTCTTGCCACTATGGATGTAGAATCCCTGTATAGTAGCAAGGATGGATTAGCTGCATGTCACAGATCTTTATCATCCTCACCAAACCATAAATACACTGCTGAGGATGTTACACAGCTCATTGAATTCATACTTGCACACAACTACTTCGCTTTCAATAATTACATCTATCTTCAATGTATGGGTACTGGTATGGGAAGTACAATGGCACCCCAATATGCCAATTTGTTTATGGCTGACCTGGAGGAAAAATTCCTAAACAGCATGCAATAAAACCCATACAGATATTATTGATATATTGATAATATTTTCATAAGGTCAAGAATATCTAAAACAATTTTACTCATTGTTGAACACTTTTCATCCATCAATCAAACTAAAAATGAAATGCTCAAAAACACATGTCAACTTCCTAGACACCACAGTATACATCAGGGATAACAAGCTTCACACCTCAATATACAGGAAACCCACTGACAACTACAACTACCTCCACAGTTCCAGCTTTCACCCCCAACACATGAAATGGGCCATCATACACAGTCAGGCCATCAGATACCAACGAATATGTTCTGACCCAAGAGACAGAGATAAACATCACGGGACACTAGCAGACTCCTTCCATAAGAAAGGTTACAAAGACAAAACTATCAACACCAGCATAAACACAGCCTTGAAAACCCGAAGAGAAAATCTACTCCAATACAAAGAGAAAAAAACAAACAACCGTGTACCTCTAGTAACCACATACAACCCAGCACTAGAAGGAATAAGAAAAATAATCAAATATTTACAACCCATCATAACAGAAGATGGAACTTTGAAAGAAATATTTCAGCAACCCCCAATACTAGCTTTCAGACAACCCCCCATCCTCAGAAATAAACTAATCAGTAGAAAACTTCCTTCTGATTATGATTTCACAAATAATTGAAGCAAACCCTGCAATAAAAAATGCTGCAAACTGTCCAACCAAATGAATCCATCAAAAAGTGTTACACACTCAAAAGGGATCTTCAATATCACCTGATCATACGGCTGTACCTCCAGTAATGTTGTGTACCTTATCCAGTGCAGAAAATGTAGCAAAGGATCTTACGTTGGCAAAACAGGACAGAAGTTGCGAATAAGGATGAATTTGCCCAGACATACCATCAAGGAACATAAAAAAGATGACTTCTGCACACCTGTGGGACACCATTTCGCACAACCAGACCACACTTTGGAAGACCTCAATATGATAGTTCTTAAAAGGAAATGTTAAAACTATAGAGGAAAGTAAAACTTTTGAACTAAGAATGATATTTCTATTTGATACAAAAGATAACGGCCTTAATCTGGACATGGGATTCCTCACTCATTATCCAATAGTTTTACGACCCCCTCTGTGACTGTGGTGCCCCCCCAGTCTTTGCTTTGGCTCTGTCTTATCTTTAGTCTAATCCTAGTTTTATAACCATTGCTGTGTACATTTGTTTGTGTGGGTTTTTTTTTTCCCATGGGTTTTTTTCCCCCTCAGAGATTGTTTCTTTTAACATTCTGCTAAAACTTTGTGAAGTAGTACTGCTTGGACCTTGAAGAAGGGGACATACCCCGAAAGCTTGTCCTGAAAATTGTATGTTAGTGCAAATAAAAAAGTATCACGTCAGTACTCAATTGTTTCTGTAGCTTTACTGACAAACCTGGATGCTGTACTCAGTGTAAACAAGCCAAAGAATAACATTCATACTTTTTATTATACTTTTTTTAAACTGCCACCTATCAAAGTTGAAAAAAAGTGCATTCTTTTTTAGTTTTGATCCAATATTTATCTATGGATCACATTAAAAATAAAATCATTTTTGCAGGACAATATCACCAATAGAAAGGCTTGTTTCTTGTGTAGAAAAAACAATACAAAAACTATGGGGTTGATTTACTAAAACTAGAGAGTGCAAAATCTGGTGCAGCTCTGCATAGAAATCAATAAGCTTTCAGGTTTTATTGTCAAAGCTTAACTGAACAAGCTGAAGTTAGAAGCTGATTGGCTACCATGAACAGCTGTCCCAGATTTTCACTCTCCAGTTTCGGAAATCAACCCCTATGTGTATAAGGCCAGATTCAGGCATTATAATTCTTGTGCAGTGTGTTAAAAGCATACAGTATTTTGTACATCAACACAGGCATGCAATGCATTAGGCAGCCCATTTAAAATGAATTGGGCATCATGCAGCTCAGTGGTGCACAAATCAGACCTGCACCTTTTTAAACAGCACACCAACAGTATGTTGCCTTGCAGTGCGCACTCCTCCAAGATAAATTGGGGTAGCATTCAAAAGAAATAGCACTGCATCGCACCATTGCAACTAGAAATTGCTGAATAAATAGGCCAAGGCAGAATTGTACAAATTGCTTTGGTCCAGAGGAGGTATACAGGTATGAGAGTTGAAGTGGTTACTAGAAATTTAAAAAATCTATGTCAATCATCTGTAGCTTGAAAATCCTGTTCTGAGCCATTTGCCAATCTCACAGACACATTTCCGAATGGTAAAGTTACTTTTTAACACCACCAAATATAAAACCACAGAACTAAGAACATAAATTTGCTTGTAAGTGCCTAAAAAGGCAGTGGGCTACTTTCTGTTTCCCAATTGCTTTCTTTTTTTCAGGTATTCAAGAGATTTAGAAAGTGCTGCATATTCTATTTGTTCATATGATCATTGGGTACTTTAGTTTAATCTACTGTCATGGATATCCAAACATGATTCTTTTTGTATTCACATTGATTACAAAAGGAGGCATCAAACCTGCAAGGGAACATCGCCTGACACCTCTTCTGTCAGTAGGCCAATAAATTGAATACATGCAAGCTGTTTGGAGACATGAACCCTGCAGGCTGCAGCATAATGTGCAAGGAATGGTCTGCACTAGGAGGGAGGCGACACAGTGTTATGATACATAAAATTGTAAAGATTGATCTCAGACTGTGGTTTAGCATTCACTGCTAAGCGGATTAAAATGAGATTTATTTCCTTGCTGTACTCGGATGATGGTACATTCTGTGCAAAACCTCCCACTTGAAATCAATACATGAAATAGGAGTAGGCTAGACTTTGTTATAATAAATGCCTCCTAAATTTATAAGAATATTCCATAAATGTGTATAATTTCTCCTGCATTGCTTTTTAAATGTTCCACAAGAATGTTTGCAACAAAAGAACATTAAGTATTGTACTTCAAAGCTAGCCTGCAGTTAGTGTTTTGTATAAGCAAGAGAAAAATTTCCATATAAATAATGTTGTTTAGTTATGAAATATTAAATCTTGTCTTCACTACCCTCAACCACAAGCTCTCTGGTCAATCAATACAAAAAAGAAAGTAGTGCAAACAGCAACGATCATGTGCAAAGTACAACAACCCATATCAACCTATCAGATTTTAGTTTACTGTAGATATGATATGCTGTAGTTTGCTATCAATACACACATTTTCTTTATTTATTTTTCCTTACAAAACGTTAGTCAAAAATAATCACATGAGAAAGACATACATTAAGGTGTAATATTACAAATAAAGAGGGTGCATTTTAAAAAATGTCAAGAGGTATATAGCTAGGGAGGAAAGGAAGGAAGGGAACTATAAGGATTAATGGGAGTGTAGGGATAGGATTCCATCTGTAAGTTCATTCAAGTAGTTTCCAACTCAGAAAAAAGCAGAGGGAGTTCGTCTGTTGTCTGGATGGGTTAAAGGATCCCTCTCAAGTATTTGAAAAAATCTGAGCTGTTACCAGTTAACTACTGCAATACTAGGCACTTTCACCCCTTTCCTATCCAGGCCAATTTTCAGCTTTCAGTACTTTTACGCTTTAAATTACAATTGCACGGTCATGCAACACTGCACCCAAATTAAATTGTTATCACTTTTCAGTCAGATAGAGCTTTATTTTGGTGGTATTTAATCACCACTGTTTTTGTAATCTGTTGCTAAATAAAATGATAAAAGACTGAAAACTTTGAAGAAAAAATGTTTTTCTAAGTTTCTGTTATAACATTTTGTAAATAAGTATTTTTCTTCTTCACTGATGTGCTGTGATAAGGCTGCACCGATAGGCACTGATAGCGTGCACTAATGGGCCCTTATAGGCTGCACTAATGGACACTGATGAGGCTGCACTGATGGGTACTAATGAGGCTGTCCTGATGTTCACTGATGAGGCTGCACTGATGGGGTGGCACTGATGGGCACTGATAAGCTGCACTGATGGGCACTGATGAGGATGCACTGATAAGGCAGCATTGATGGGCATTGATATGCTGCACTGGTGGTCACTGATTGGCACTGATGGGGCTGCACTGATAATTAGGGCACTGATGAACAGTGTCCTGATGATCACTATAAACTGTGTGCTGACAGTTTTGCAGGTAATCGGTTTTCATTTCCTCACACAGACACAGTGCATGAAGAAAGGACTGCCAATAACTGGCAAGTATGTTTACATGTGATGAGCTGTGATTAGACACACCTATTCACATGGTAAAGGGCTGCTGTGATTGGCCCTTTACCTCGATCTGTGATCAGTTGTGTCCAAAGGATACAGCAATCACAGAGTGCAGCCCAATGCCATCCTGGGGGCACGTAGAGGGTGGGGTTCTTTGAGGATGTCTATAGACACCCTCCCAGAACTAGATGACCATGCTGTAGCCATCTTTCAGCTATAGCTTGGTTGGCAAGTGGTTTAAAGTGATTGTAGAGCTTTGATTTACTTTTTATTAAAATAATAAACATGTCATACTTACCTGCTCTGTGCAATGGTTTTGCACAGAGCAGCCCCAATCCTCCTCTTCTGGAGTCCCCCACTGATACTCCTGGCTCCTCCTCTTTGGGGAGTGTTAAGGTGAGATGGTTATTTTGGAGATAATTCCTGAGACTCAACTATTTAAAGAGAAACTTTAATATTACAGTGTCTCTTATTTGCTCCATTTTGTTCTGTTAAATATTTTATTGAAAGTGCTTTATTTCTGCTCAGCAAATGCAAAAAAATCTGTTGATCCTGCCAGAAACCCAATGAGATTATAATTCCTGTGCTGTCCTCTTATCTTTAAGGATTGTTCCCAGCTCTCGCTCCAAACTAGAGAACACTTCCATCATAGGACATACAGATTAGGGGGAAGGTAAGTGTTCTGGAGTCCTAACACACTTCCTGTGTGAAGAGCATTGTCACTCTAGGATAGAAAAGGTGTTATTGGCTGGAACACCAGGTGAAAATAAATTGAAAAATAGAAAAAAACTACTGCAGTTACCTTATCTAACAACTGGTAATATATTATACGTTTTTATACTTGGGCTTAAATGTGCTTTAAGGCACACACAAGCATATAAATAATGTAGTGAATTTGATGTTTAGCCAAATATTCACTGGTGGTGAATCAAATACTGTCATTTAAAAGAGATGCACCAGGAAGATTCACCTGTAATGATTGTTTAGTGAATGTCAGATGCACAGCTTTATAAATATACCCCCTTGATGATCTATGCCTTTTATACTGTCTTCTTTTTCTTTGAGTGGAAATATGCTGTTTGAATTTTTAATGTACCCTTTGATGGAAAAAATACTTCCCAAACTAGTTTTTGCCAGTAGCAGTTCAGTGCATATAAATATTAGGTTATGTTGAAAAATCAGTTTCCTGTAATGTGATGATCACAGTAAAAGTCAACAAGATATGAAAAATGTGTACATACAATCTAAAGCCCTGTCTGAACCCCAAAACTCAAAGTAATATATTACAGCTCACAAGTCCTTTGATGTGATGGCTACATTAGTTGTCATTTTTCAATAATAATTTCAAAATTACCTGTTGAGCTTGACAGATATGTAGTGTCTTGTCACTTTCTATGGGTTCAAAAGAAAGCATAAACATTCTTATATTTCATGTGTCAACGACTGGTCCCATCAATCCACCATGTAATGGAAATGAAGAAAGGCAGAAATGCTAAATTAAAGCCTGTGTAACAACCATGGCTTCCTCCATAGATACAGTGGAGAATTTATGTAGGCATTAAGGGACAGGAAGTGTGTTATTAGCAGGATTACCATGTGAAAATAAAGGGAAAATGGCCTGATTAAAGGAAAATAAATATAGCCACTACATCTAAGCACTGATAAGATGAGATATTAAATAATATATTAAACACATCTTTAAAAATGATTATGTAAAAAAAATAAATAAATATATATATATATGTTTAATAGCTCTGTGGTAGCACCAAACAGTGAAGTTACTACGCTCCAGAGATATGTTTTAGGGCTTTCCCTGCTCACTTTTATTTAAACCAAAGCAAAAGTTCACAAAAAGGCTTCTCAAGCAGGGGTTCTTACCACCAAATGAAACAACACAACATTCCACCTCGTGGCTCTTTATGCAGCTTTGCAGCATAGCTTAGCAGTGCTGGTCCTCCTGACCATCAAACACATCCAGTGCTCGTGTACTAACGATTGTACCTCAGATCTGTGTCCTCTTTGCAACTTCCTAGCTGCTCTGTCCCTCATGGACTGTCTCCCATACTCACAGGCTCATGCCTCAAACTTTCCTGACCTGGACAGGTCGGCATGCACCTCTCTCGCTGCCCCTTGCAGTCACTGATCCCCTTGGGAGGAAATGGGACCCTGAGCTCTGATCCCAGCTTCAATATGAAGGAAGCACACACCTGGCTCATTAATGTGCTTTTTTCCTTCAAAATCTAAGCTTTAGAGCAAGTCTGTCACAAACGTGGGTGACTCAGACTGGTATATGATAAAATAAATAGTTAGGTTATTGTTCATGTCGCTTGCATTTACCTTTTCTTGTGAAATGTGATACTTGGACAATTTTGATTTTTCCATGTGTTAGATATAAGGTCCTAGCAATGATAACATACAATACTGTTAAGCTACAGTTACCCATGACTGAAAAAAAATACCACATAAAACACCTCCTTTGTTTATGATATAAGGCTTAATAAATGAAAAAGGCACTGTATGGTTTTCAGTAAGTTGAAACAACCAATTAGCTTACAGGCTGCGTTTGTCTATGAAAATAGATTTGTGATTGGCTGTTATAGTATAGTTCACACAGTGGTAGAGAAATAGAAGGATGAAGAAAAAATGGATTGGCCATACATCAGTTGCTTCCTAGTAAATGTGAAACAATCCCTTCTCGAGAAACCACGCAGCATAACTTTCAAAAGGAATCTTCATATTAAATAGAATAAGACAGTATGTTCTAGGTATTGTTCTAGTTCATAACAAGCAGAAAGCATTTTGAGTGTCCCTTTAATTAAGAGCTTTACAAATGCTTCATTGGAGGATTACTGACCAGACAGCATTGGAGGATTTCTCCAATTAACATGTTACTGACAATCATGTTTCGGTACGTTACCATGACAACTGGCTGGTGCGTAGTGCATGAGGTCTGAAGCCTTCACTGCCTCCATGCATCACGTCTTTTAACATTAGGTGCAATGTCTACAAATTAAGATGCAGACTATGTATTAATATCCACATAGGTGCAGACAGGCTGGGGCTCAGAAAGCTCAAGTGTCTCCTCAAGGTGACCTGTTACTCTTTCTTCTAGAAAGACTTGCAGAACACCGTGTGAAATGTCGTGAATCAATAAAGTAAACAGATAGAATCTTGAAACAGATAAAGGGCAGCGGTTTCTCTTCTGTAATAGTGAAGCATTCTGCTACTTTTTTATTTATTATGCACTAGCCTTTCGATTTATGTGGATTCCTCCAAGAGTTCCTGACACCCGGGACAGTAATGTAAAACTTTTATTTGTAATGTAATTTCGAGAAGGCTTGTGCGCGCTCCATATCGTCCAGGGATAATGGCTCTTCTCTTGTTATCGCTCACAAAGCATATTTCAATTTGTTTTTTTGGCAGGCCTTGCACTTGAGGAATGGAGCTATTAGTTTGGAAAATCCAATCTAAAAGTTAAAAGGAACTGTGACGGCAGTTTGACAAGAATGTATGTATCACATACCCCCAAAATGTAGCTGCTTATAATAATTCCTTATAATCATAGTTGTGTAATGCAAGGATTGATGCACAGAAGAGATCCAGAGGGCATTCAATAGGTACTTGAATGCAGAGAAAACTTACCAAAATAGACAACAATACAAATTTCAACAGAGTATAGAAAGTGACAGAGGAAGTGAAAGCAAGCCAACATAAAAGACGACAAGTGCAGGCCCATATTGAAGCTGAACTGATAGTAGAATAACATTAGGAAATACAAGTCCTGATTCATTAAGCTGCAGTAATACTTATTGCATGTGAAAACGTGGCATGTCCAACATTAATATCACATGAGATAATACTGCTTGAATAAGTAAAAGGGGAAAGGCTTCAGGTAATGATGGTAAATTGTTTACAAAGGTTTTTCAATAAGTGAATAATTAGAAATGTAAGTATATAACCTCTCACCTACTATAAGCACTACTCTGAAAGTGCCAGTATCTGCTGCTGATGATTACTATATTTGTGTACATCCAATAGTTTTTTTCTTATAAAATGCATTGAAATAAAAGAATTACTATTCATTTAACATGGCTTCCATGTCAGGTTTTTTATTGAAATGAAAGCTTTAGGTACAAATGTTGCACAGTAACAAATAAGTCAAACAGTACAGCCATTACAGCGATTCAAATGTAATGAGATATTCAACACATAATTGTGAGGGGAGAGAGAACACAAAGAAAAACAAATTCTCAATATGCTGTGAAATGTATAGGTGAATAGCACCTCCGTACAATATTTGGCTTTGACATCTGGAGTAATATGATTTCATATCCAGCTTCTAGTAACCATAATGGGTCGAAAGAAAAATCTCCCCGTTCCTTTCCTTTGTGAGATTTCATAGTCTAGTGGGGTGGATGTACCATCTGACCTGGGCAGTAAGCACGTGAATACATAAGCAACTCGAGGAGGTCATATGATTCTGGGCTTAAAGTATACCTATAGTACTGTGGCCAATGCTACCCCCTGATTAGTTTAATTGGTTTGATCCGATGACAATTTAAATTCATAGTGCTGGGGAGGGGGGGTTGGGATAAAGGGAGAAGGGGAAACATGAAAACAGAGAAAGAAGTAAGAAAGAAACAGTATGGGAGAAAAGAAGGAGGTCCTGTATTGGCCCTCTGAGAATTGGTCATTCCCAGTTCCTATTACCAACCCTACCCCCATATCAGTCTCAATAGGGATCAGGTATCAGAGAAAATGGCATATTGTGAGAGTGAGGTTAGTCAAAACTGGTCTCCTGTTTAGGAGAAGAGCAGTGGAAGAAAGCGGGCAATGTGGTCCGAGAGTCAAAAATAGCAATCAGAAGAGTTGTTACTCGAGCTGTTGTTCTAAAAGCTATTAGAAAGTGTTGTTATTAGTCTACAGTATCATGATAGAGCTCAGTGGATTTGAAATTAATCCAACACATCCAGGTTTTAAGAAATGTAGATGGTGAATCTTTGGCCATCCATGTCAGGTTGTGCAAATTCTGCCAAATGGTAAAATGTTTGTTACTCCAACATTTTACATTCCTGATATGTGTCTGTTATACCATGGACGTGTGTTAAAAAGTATCCTGTTTTCTTTACATTGCTTCCTTTGTGTGAAAAACCTGGTGATTCTGTCTCCTATTTCAAACTGACCATGCTAGGCATAGAAGCACATCCATCTCTCTCAGCATGGTCAATTTTCTGGTTGTGCTGGTAGCTCAGCCTGCCTGTCCTCCAATGGCTAAGACTTGTGATATGCCCCCCTGCATTGGAAATATCAGTGTACTGCAGTTTCTTTCTCTGCTTCCTCCTGACATGCCTCCCTGCAGTCCCCATAACCACCTCTCCAAGCCCGTTATACAGCTGAGAACAGTGATAATTTATAGAACAAAATAGTATATATATATATATATATATATATATATATATATATATATACACACAGTATATATATATATATATATATATATAAAAGTATATATATCCAAGTCATCATCTGCATAGATTTAGAATGACCTGGGAGTATACAGTGTGTTCCCTAAAGTCAACCCTTGACAATGAGAGCTCTACACATTTCCAGATCATCATTTGTATTGATTTAGTCCAATGGATTATTTCCTGTTTTACTGTTACCTAACTAAAATCATTAGAGAATGGCAGCTTGGGAATGTGCCATTACTGTCAGCAACATTCATAAGGAATTAGTATGTATGGACCGGCCAGAATGAGAGTCCCAACATGGAAAAAAAAGTGGGTTCAATTTTGTTAAACCTAGATTTAAAAACTGAAGAGGTAGGTATTGTTTTCATTTCAATAGCTCATTTTTGCTAACCTAGACCTAAACTGCCTGGGGGCTCAAAGTATCCTAGATTGCAGAGTAATAGGTAGCTAAGTATTGATCTTCATTGAGGGTAAGCTGCACATTACCCTTTACTCCACACTGGTTCTCACATTTGTTCACTGAAGATGAGGAAGAGTTATGGGGATACATGTTTGTGGGTGTATTGTGCTGGGCTGAACTGACTGCGGAGGGTATATGTGTTGAATAAAAAATCAGAAAAAGCTCTAATCCTGAAACAACACGAGATCTATGCTGCAGACATTTAATCAAATTAAGCTTCCTTCTTATTCATTTTGAAAGCAGAAATAACTTCAAATGAATAACAAATTCCCATGTGCTGGAGCGAATTTTGACTTGCATTCACATGAGAAAACCAATACATAAAAGTTTAATGAGCCATAAAGAAAATAAAAAACAATCTAGTGAAACACCTGACTAAACAAACATTATTGCTTTGTATTAATGGACTTTCTCTGAAAGATGCTTGCAGTACAGCAAAAGGGGTAGTAAAGCAAACAGACAACACAAAGGTCCAATTAAATAAACAGACATACACAATATTGCCAAAAGTATTGGGACACCCCTCCAAATCATTGGATTCAGGCTTTCCAATCACCTCCATGGCCACAGGTGTATAAAATCAAGCACCTAGGCCTGCAGACTGCTTCTACAAACATTTGTGAAAGAATGGGTCGCTCTCAGGAGCTCAGTGAATTCAAGCATTACACCATGATAGGTTGCCACCTGTGCAATAAGTCCATCCGTGAAATTTCCTTGCTACTAAATATTACACAGTCAACTGTTAGTGGTATTATAACAAAGTGGAAGCAACTGGGAACAACAATAACTTAGCCACGAAGTTGTAGGCCACGGAAAATGACAAGTCACCAACTGTCTGCAGAGTCAATAGCCAAAGACCTCCAAACTTTGTGTGGCTTTCAGATTAGCACAACAACAGTGTGTAGAGAGCTTCACTGCATGGGTTTCCATGGCCAAGTAGCTGCATCCAAGCCTTATATCACCAAGTACAATGCAAAAATTGCAAAGTGAATTTTTACCACATTTTCTAAGCTAAGTGTGAATTCCCTTGCAAAGTGAACAACCTATTTGTCTTTAATAAATCAACTCTAATGAACTTGTGTTTTTTCAACCTAACTAAAAGAGGAAAGGAATATAGTACACAGGGTGCCAACATTCCTGAAGAATACAAAGGGTGGAGTCCTCTTTTTTGATGGGACTTTACCGGCACAATTCTCTTATATGATAAACTTAAACAGTTCAAAAATATATTTTTTAATTAATGTGTCTGGATTAATGTGTCTGGATTTATTCACTGTGGAAATAGAAAAACATCCCACTGAATAAAATGACAGCCTGCCTTTTACTTGTTGCAGTCTGTACTTTGTTTTCATTCAGTGAGCTTTGCGTTTATTTAATTTTATATAGTAGTCCTGCCAGTTTTAGCCTGCATATGCACTATGGGTGCCTAGGGGGTCCTATGGTGACATCATTATCTGAGAGGCTTCCTAAGCAGAAGCAGCATTGTCACCCTAGAAATGTAAGCTAGGAACTACATGTTGACATGCTGCAACACACTGTCAGCACATTCAGCTTGCATTCTCTTTCTTCACCATCAATGCTTGAGACCTTGCATGAGCAGCTGTGTTGCTTATTAAAAAAAAAATAGGAAATGCAGTTGAACCACAAAAGGGTAGGCCTACCATTATTTAGAAAAAAAACAGCTACTAATATTTTTTTAATATATTGGCCTGCAAAGATATTATAAGGAGGTTTGCTTATCCTTTAAAGTGACACTAAATGATATCGTTCTTCTCCAAAATAATCCATACACATCCACTACTTAACCTCCCTGGCGGTCTGATTATGTCAATATTTTTGAGTGTCAAAGAGGTGCATTGTTTTGCATGGAAATTTGTTGTTTTATATTGTAGGCCTGTAATTCTTGGGAATAACTCACTAAAATCTGTCCAAACAAGAGTCTAGTACACATCCCAAGTATGATAAAGTTTGAAACACGAAATCATAAATTATAATATAATAAATAATTCTACATAATGATAAAAAAATTATAATATAATAATAATAAATGTGATTTAATAATGTAATCAAACCAAAAACAGTGAAATTTTAAATAGAGGGCCAAGTTTGCACATCACTGAGCTCAGTCCCAGAAACGTCGCTGTCGTCACTTTCAGTGTCTGATGACGAATTTCCCCACTAATTACTATCACTCAATTCTGCAAGTGATTCTAATTCACTATCACTGTTTTCTAGGTGGTCTAAAAGCGCTTTTGATCTAAAGGGACGCTTTTGGATGTCGTGGATGTTCTCAAGTTTCCAGGTAGAAAAAACAGTAAAACTGCAGGCAGGGCACTGGACAAAGCACTAGGTGAAATGGTTTGATATAGTAATGTAATCCTAACAGATTACAATGTGTTGTGTGTATGTCATGTTTTTACTTTTTTGAATCTCCTGCAGGTTCTGTCCCCCTGTGTCATGACGCTTGCAGGGAAGGAAACCAGGAAGACGGATTCCGACATCGGCCGGAGGACACGGCCAGAGGACACATCGGGAGGACATTGGGGGGATTGCAGGACAAGGTAAATTACACTACAGTGTAAGCCCGAGTGTGGCTCGGGGTTACCGCTTTTGGTACTGAAAATTAACCCCGAGCCACACTTGGGTTTACTGCTAGGAAGGTTAATGGCCATGTAATCTATTTTTCATTAAATCATTTCTTACTGTGTTTTTCTGCCTCCTTGTAATGTCTTGCATGAGCTCTCCATTGAACCCTCTCCATTACCCTTCTGTTTGTCTGGAACCAGCAGTGCACATTAGTTGTGGCCAAGTACACTACTCTATGCACACTACACATCCCATAGTTCTTAGTCTTATCTTTGGAGCCAACAAGAGAGGGTAGCTAAGGTCCAACATAACAGGAAGTTGGATTACAGCAGCAAAATTAAAAAAAAGACATTTGAAGGGGCTGTGTGCAAAAGAAGGTAAAAAAGAATACATACTTACATAGAATATATATTTTTATTCAAACCAGTTTAGTGCCACTTTAACGTCAATGTTTGTGCACAAAGCTTTATTGAAAGCTTAATTCTAAAAAATTTTAAAAATTTGACTACTGATGACTTAAGACCCGTACACATGGGCCCAATATCAGCCAATATTGGTCGGTTCAACAGAAACAGCCCAACGTTCGGCCCATGTGTACACCAGCTTTTCCGGAAAACCAGCATCTGAGTGGCATCCAATCAGTGCTGGCAGCCAATGTCTGACTAGTATGTTCTGATGGGGGGGTCCCCCTGTCAGGACACAATAGCTCAGCAGGGAGATCGCTGTACTAACATTGGATAGTTAGTATAGCGAGATCCTCCTGAGCTCTTCAGATTTTTTTTAGTTCAGCCTACTGGGTTGAATGAGGAAAAAATTGATAGTGTGTGCCAGTCATAAGAAAAAATACTATTGACCACTGCATTTTCTTTCAATAATGTGATATTGTCTACTATGTGACAGGTTTGTTTTAATGGAAAGGGTTCAACAACAAAAAGATTTTACTCCCAAAGTTGTGCTTGTTCATAGCCTGCATGGCTTCCATACTGCCAAACTACTGCCAGTGATACCTAAATTAGCTGTCTTGCATGCAAAACTCAGGTGTTGTATAAACAGCATTACTCAATTATGTAGAGTTGTTTGTAGAAGTAGTATTATATTTTGATGTGGCTGAAATACTGAAACATGATGAGTATACAAAGAATTCTGCTGTGTAAATCCAGCCTTACTCCAATATACATGTTATAAAATACTGGTTTAATAGCTGTAGTAGTTATAGTCGTTACTAAATTATAACTTTTAACTTCTAAATCATCTTTGTAGAAGCAAGGCTGTTATTAGTTTGTGTTAGGCTGAAGGATATAATAAGAAAAGGCCTTGTTTTTGCAGCTTATAATAACTGTTAATTATCCTTTCAAATTTCCATTAGCCTTGAGCATGAAACTGCCGTCATTAGTAAACATAAATCCTACAATAAAAATCACAAGGTATACTTTGCAGAAGCTCTAGTTAGAAATCTGCAACAATCAGAATGATCTAAAACCACAATAATGATATAGTGAAAAGAAATATATGCCACTTAAAACTTTTGATATTTAAGCTGGTTTTCTTAAATCCCTCCAACGGCAAGAGCTTGCTCAAAGAAAGCACATAATTAGACAAAAGAAATTAATTATAAATGAGAACAGCAGTAAGTGTGGGAGCACCTGATACAGTTGCCTTTTTGGATCATTGCCTCTTCAAACATGTTCACTATAAGCTTTATATAAGAATCTATCTATTCCCACAGAAAAATATCAGGAAATGAAAACACTTAAAGTGTTACTAAACCCATGACATTGCATTACGTATAGCTGGCCTCCTACAGTACACAGAACATGGATATGCAATTATTGTAGTAAATATAAACTGCTACATACTTTTTCTTATCAGCAGTATAGAGTAGTCTTGCGACTTTTATCAGTGTCCAGCTGAGCACTGGTTAAAGCTTGTAAGAGGAGTTTTCATTCTCCTCTGACTGTCCTATGAGGCTGCATAACCCCTGACCCTCTGTCTGGACAATGCTGATTGGCTCTGTGCCGATCACATGCACCCTCCCAAAGAAGTAAAACTCTCTAGCAATACACACTAAACTAAGCATGTGCAAAGTGTCTCCTAGGGCTCTGTACTATCAGCATATGGATCGGGGACAGTAAAAGAAGTGGGTATAACAAGCATGCTTTACTGCATATACAGACTGATTTTACTGTTGTGGATTTAGTAACACATTAAATATAGATTCTCTGTTTATCAGGTATGAATGCCTCATAAGATTCAAATTATCATCTCATTTATGGAAACATTCACAAAGATAAACAATGAGAAAACAAGTATTGCAAGAGGAAAGATGCCATCTGTTTTGTTAAATCACAAATGTGTTGTTAAATTTGAAATGTCATCCCATTTTTCTGGATTAACAATAAATGCATTATTTTGGGTTCAGGGATTTTGACAATGTTGTAAATCTGTACTTGTTTGTTTTAACAAAAGATAAAGGAAACAAACAGCAGCACATATAATGTAGAAAAGAAATTTAGAGGGAATCACAACAGAGGAAGAATGAGATGACTGGGGCCAGAGTTTGATGGGTTGTGAAGTAATGATAGGAAATACCCCAATGGGCATTATCAGTAGGAAGTGAAAGTAACAATCACCAAATACTCACTGCAGTTGACCCTTACATTTTAAATTACAGGCAATCACTACCCAGCTGTGACAGTTTGTTGACTTTCACATTGTCTTCTTAATATGACCCAAAGTGTATGTAAACCCAGATTTGAAAATTAAGCTTTAGCTCAGATTTAGCACAATAAATGTAGTGAAAATTTAGTCTACAAAGAATACCCAGTCACATGAAAGGAAAATTAACCAACAGTATTTTGCGTGCATATGACTGAAAGATGGAAGTCAACAGAGCTTACTTTCTCATTAAGATAAGAATACATTCCCTTGCAAAGAGAACTGCCAATTCACCTTTAGTAAACCAAACCCACTGAGGCTCAATGCAGGAGCAGCATTGTCACCCTGTGTGGGTCTTTTGGTCATTTGTATCAAAACTACTGGTCTCACTGCTCAGTTAGTGCAACAGATTTCTGAAAGATGTCCTTTATCAAAATGAACATATTAGGTGTATGACCAGCATAAGATTCCTCTTACCACCTCATCTGAATCCAATGACATGCCAAAAATGCATTGGAAACAGAGTTTTGTGTTTTTGTATTACCCCAATTCACACTGACAGTTTTAGTCATTTGCATTTTCCTGGGAAAAAATTCACTATCCCACACCAACTTATAACAAAGTTCTCAAAACGGACAATCATCCATTTCTGTGTTCCTGCAGCCTGCACTGGGCTGGGATACATTCCCCTTTCCTGGAAGCTGTGTATCTGTGAACTGATGCACTTATACAGTTCTCTGCCATAGGGCACAATGACAATGCCTTCTTGACACAACTTTTTATGCCCATCAGTTTTGTTTCACACTAAAAATAACTGGCAAGACATAAAACCACTTGATTGAAGAAAAGCTAGAAATAAAATTATTCTCAGAGGAAACCTACCATTCGAACTGCCAGTGCTGCAACTAAAATTCTTAGTGCCAGCTTCCCAAAGCTGTCATTAACCTTTATAGTTATCTATTTTTTAATACACATTTGAAAGTGACCAGCTTGTAATGTAAAAAAACAAATGTTATTAATGCGTTGTTCTGTGTTTAGTTTGTAATTATATACTGTATATACAGTATGTCAGACTGTTTATTAGGGGTGAGTTTCAGGTTCAGGTTAAACATTTTAGAGAATAATTTTACCATATGTAAACAAATATCAGCTGGAGGTCTGTCATTTTGCGGTGATAGCATACTGTAAATATTAACAATGTCCCGCAATGTAAATCCAGCATTACTCATGTCATCCAGTGATGTATGTCCACTTCAATCAAGATGACCCTCCACCTGATGACATTGACCTGTTGACACAATGATCCACCGACCAACAATGTTTACCCACTGCTACTCCAGCTGCTAATGACAGATCCCTGGCTGGCTTCTGTATGTAGACAAATGGACTGGGAATATAGAATTAAGTCATTGACCAAATAAAATCATGACCATATTTGTCCAGTGACATAACCTAGGATCCCTTGCTGCTCAGGTGATCTGCTGGTTTGTTAACAAACAGAAGCCAACTAGGGATTTGTCATTTAGTGGCAGTGGTGCTAAATGACAGATCCCTGGCCACTTGTTTGTAAACTTTTAAAGGAGCACATCCCACTGCTTCAGGGGAAGTTTTAAGGCATCACCAAAGTGTGTTAATTAAAGGATGTGTGTATTTAAATAAAGGATTGTGTATTTTAATTTTATCCTTTAACCACTTCAAGACCAGGACTGTTTCACACCTTGGACATTTTTTAGATTTCAGTGCTGTCACACTTTGAATGACAATTACTCAGTCATGAAACACTGTACCCAAATTAATTTAATAAATTTTTTTGAGACAGATATAACTTTATTTCAGATATATTTAATCACTACTGGGTATTTTCATTTTTTGCTATATAAAGAAAAAAAGACCAACATTTAAAAAATAACAAAAAAAACCCCTTTTCTTGTTTCTGTTATATAATAAAATAAATAATCATTGTATACTATTTAATATATGTGAAAGTTATGGAGTCTTCAGACTATGGTATATATATTTCAAAATTGATCAGTTCTGATGTACTGAAAGCCTATCTAACTTTTTGAGGCCCTATTTGGTAAGAGTCATGTAGTTTTTTGAAGCAGTAATTTTTTTGTCATGATTTTTTTGAAAACTAAAGAAATTAAACAAAAAATGTTTTTCGAAAAAGTTGTAACTTTAACAAGCAATTTCTCACATACATTACTTACAATTACACACCAAAACACATTCTACTACTTTTCCAGAGTATGGGTAAACCACATGTTTGAGACTTTTTCACAGCCTAGATGCATATAGGGGCACAAAATCCAAGGAGCACATTTGGGCTTTCACGAAGCATACATTATGTGTCGAATCTCCTGACTACTGAGTACTTTTTGCGATTACTCTCCTTACATTGGCCCTGTACCCTGATCTGTAATCTGCTGTGTCTGCGGAATACAGCAATCACCGATCACACCACTGCATGCCCTCGAGGGTGCATAAAAGAGGCTAGAGTAGGAGGATGTATGGATACATCCTCCCCCAATTGGACGCTTGTACATCTCTGCCATTTCTACATAGTGACCACATACAGAATTAAAAATGTATTTGCATTGGTACATGTTCCCCATGTAAGTATTTAAGTAACTATGCCATTATCTGAACAAAAACTTGAAAATTAGAATTGATAAAGGCCAGCACAAATAAAAAGATTAATCTCCTATAGAGTTCAGTTGGGTTCAGCACTTTGTTCTGTGCTTGTGAACATCATGCCAGGTTTGCTGAATGTCCATTGAACTGAACTTTGCCTGGTTCACTTGTCACTAGTGTTTATCAAAATTGCAGCCTATTCTTGCTCTTTAAATGCGTGATATTGCCTTATTGTCATGTAGTAGAGACACCTCTCATGACTGGGTGTTCAAAGAAAACACTTCATTAGACTGGGTAAATATTCAATGCAGTTCACTAAGCTAATACAATATTCACTTTGATAAATGAAAATTCTCTACTTTTTTAGTAGATCAACACCTGTATCCTAGCAGTTGCTGATCAGTGAAGATACTGAAGATCACTTAAATACAGATAGACAGGAAAGGGATATTTACATATGTGTAAACAAAATAATTTAACAGTGCAAATAAAATAAAACAAGAATCTAAATGCAAAAGTTACTTAAAAAAATAATGTATTAAAATTGTAAGTCAAAATATGTTCTCACTGAAAGTATATTGTAGCTTACTCATACCAACCTATGTAATTTACCTGAATATTCAAGCACGTATTAAGGGGATAGTTTAGCAAATTAAAGGAAAAGACTCAAAAAGCATAAATCAAAATATACTGCCTAAAAT
Source organism: Staurois parvus (assembly GCF_062004578.1). Taxonomy (NCBI): domain Eukaryota; kingdom Metazoa; phylum Chordata; class Amphibia; order Anura; family Ranidae; genus Staurois; species Staurois parvus. The sequence goes on from NW_028317941.1 coordinate 6,894,976, forward strand.
AAAATCTAAAAGAAAAGAAACAATTACGTTCTCATAAATAAAATAGTTGGTACTGTGTATGTCTCAGGAGAAGAAGGACCATTAATAAAGGTTGACGCATCTTTTTGCAATAAGTGATTTGTTATTTGAATGAAGCATACATTTTAAATAAATGTTCTACTATCTGTGCAATTTTCTCTTAAAAGGTTATATGTAGAAGTATGAAAATAGTAAAGTAACTGCTCTGGCAAATAGCAGACAGCAATTTTCATCAACTTCCGAGAGTGACCTATTAGAATGCCGTGACATAGTCATGTGGGAGACGGGGGCCTATGTCTATAACTGTGCAAAAAGCAAGATTAGGAAAAACACAGCTTCACCAGTCTTGTGTACGTGAAACAGCCTATTTATTCCTTAGGGACTCTGAATAGTTGGGACATAAAGTAGAACATTTGTCTTACCTCGGTAATATTATTGACTAAATATGCTATACAATATGTAGTTAAACTGGTGTTGACAGAGTACTTTGTTAAGCGCCCAGATGCTGATTTTCAAGCTTCTGGTCTTGCAAACTGATCATCTTCATAAAAAAAAACCTTCTTTGGTAAGGCAATTACGGTTATTGCTTCTTGTCATTTTGGCCTTTTAAGTTCATATTTTAAAAAGTGGGGCAGAACTATGAGGGTCAACAAGGACCTACTAATTATAGAGATCTATAACATGCATACAAACCGGCAGTTTGTATAGTATATAAGGCCATTCATTCTGCCTCTGCTTTTCTTTTGTACCCCAATCCTCCCTTCATCTTTTTATTAAACCCCAAACCTCCCTTTGTCACTCTATTGTACCCCAAACTCTCCTCTGTCCCTCTATTGCACCCTAATTCCCTTCTGTTATACCCCAATCCCCCCCTTTGGCCTTCTCTTGTGACGTCTCTTTCTCTGCCCCTTTCTTATGACTTATGCACCCACCTACCCCCTGCCTTATACCTGGCTTGTCCACCTACCTCCTCATGCCTAGCCTATTCATCTTTTTCCTTCATAAATGATCTGTCCATGTACCTCCTTATACCTGCCTAATCCACCTACCTCCTTATATTTGACCCATCCACCTACTTATTCATACTTGGCCTTTGAACTCTGCACTCTGTGCATTACTTACTCCTGACCTCTGCACTCTTGACCCAGAACAGAATAGGCTTAGATTTTATTTACCATACCACTTTAAGCTCTATTCTACATTTAGCATGAATTGGTCACACAAACTATATATCCTGGAGTAATATGTGTGCTGCTACCCGTGCTGCCCTCTATTCTGCCCCTATCCCACCCCTTTAAAGTGGCCTTGGTCAGTACAATGTCCCCAGATTTAATTTTGAAAATCTGGTCACCTTTCTGCACTGACCATGTCTCGTGAAACTCCTCCTCTCAGCATCTCTGTAGTTCAGATAGCAGGCTCTGTGAAATGTGTGAAACAGCAGTGCATATTCACAGAACATAGCAAATACGTGTCAGTGAATTCAAGGAAATGAATATATGGTATTCTTCAAAAAAAAAAAAGTACACAAACTTCAAGATCATTCAGATTAATATGAGTGGGCTAGAAATAATTGAAATTTAATGTGGAAAGTTTTGAACATAGATACACTTTACAGTAATGATTTGAAAAGCACCCAGTAAATGGCCTTTATTTTTAAGACTAGCACATTTTAACTTTTTCATACCTATGCTCTTACACTGTACTTGCTCTCTAACTAAGAATAGAAACAGCCTTGGGGAAAAATTCTATATATAGCTGGTTTATATCAGTCTGTGTTCACACGGCGTGCTATCCAACCATTACCTAATGAAAGATGCACATTTCCCAGTGCAATAATTGTGGAATTTGACAAACTAGGCAAGTATGTATCATTATGATTCACAGGATGGTACAATGACAAGGTCTGCCTAAGGCCGTATAATTATCACCTGCTCTGCCTCCTAAATATTGGCTTTATTTATGTGTTCCAGTCCACCGGGAGAAACAAAACACAAATCTTAAAAGGAAGCACAGTCTTTGTTAAGAATGAGTCAAAGACATACAACCTTTCATGGTAAAGCTTTCTCTAGTTAGTAGACATGAAATTCTTACCAGAGGAGATAAAATATAGTGTATGTCTATAAGGCAGTTAGAATCAACAATGATCCTCTACAGTTGGATTGTTTGCAAACACTCAACACTATACACATTGTGTGATGAGTTATTGCAGGCTAAAGATGCTTGTTAAGTTCACATACCTTAAAGAACTCCCTATGAACACCAAAAATTAGAGCGCTTTAACCACTTGCACTCCAGAGGATTTACCCCCCTTCCTGACCAGGCCATTTTTTGCGTTACGGCGCTGCGTTATTTTAACTGACAATTGTGCAATCATGCAACGCTGCTCCCAAATGAAGTTTATGTCCTTTTTTCCCTGTGTGTTTTTTATTTTTTGTGCTATAAACAAAAAACGACTGACAACTTTGAAAAAAATCCCTAATATTTTTGACTTTTTGCTATATAACATATCCAGTACAATTTTCAAATTTCATAAATTTAGGCCAAAATGTATTCTGCTACATGTCTTTGCTAAAAAAAAATACCAATACGTGTTAATTAATTAGATCTTTTTTTTTTTTTTACACTAGTAATGGCAGCGATCAGCGACTGCAGGACTGCAGCGGGCATTCTGACACTGGGGGGGGAACTGACTAACTCCCATTGACATTCCCACTGACACTAATATAGCACTGACACTGTACTAATCACACTGGGCAGGAGGAGTTAACATCTGGGGTGATCAAAGGGTTAACTGTGTGCTGTTTTACTGTGTTGTTTGTGTGTCCTTTACTGTGTACTGTGCTTTGTATTGCTCTACTATGCAGAGCAATACAAAGTAGCGTGCTGGTGCTAACATCGAAGAGATCTGTATTGTTTACATACAGACCTCTTCTCTGTTACTGTTCCTTGATGATCGCCGGATGCCAGCGGGGAATCTCCGGCCGGAACCCGTTGATCGCCAGCTGAAGCCGCCAATGGTGGCGCGGGTAGGGCGGCGCATGCCCCCTACCCGGAAATACAAAATCACACACACATATATATATATACATACATATATATATATATGATTTTGCGCAGCCCTGCCGCCCTGTAGCAGTACTTCTGCTATAGGGCAGTCAGGAGGCCGTTAACATACAAATAGCAATTTCAGTTCTTGAAGTTGTTTGGCCTCTAAAAAGTCCTTACTATTAGCCCATTGCTACAGCAGACAGAATCACTAACCAACACTGAGGCATGGGAGACAAAGGTGCTGCTGGGGAACACTAAACTTCATGAACTGAAGTTATTGTTTGAATACGGAGCATCCTTGGATTTGGAGCTCCTATAGAGTTTTACAGTTTAAGTGAACTTACAATTATTTTCAGATTTCTTCAATTTGTATGTCTGCTTAATGTTTATTACATTTAAAGTAACACAGGTTCAACTTATATGCATCTATTAAAAGCCTGACAATTACCAACTGTAAGAAAAATCTTTCTTACCTCCAGCTGTTTCATTGACATACAAAGTATAATGTAAGAACACAGCTCAATCTCCTGTCTAGTATGTTAAATTCAAACACCATGGGGGAGATTTACTGAAACTGGAGCTCTCATAATCTGGTGCAGCTGTGCATGATAGCCAATCAACTTCTAATCTCAGTTTGTCCAATTATGCTTTGCCAATAAAACCTGAAAGCTGATTGGTTTCTGTGCACAGCTGCACCAGATTTTGCATTTTCCATTTAAGTAAATCTCCCCCTATGTGTAGATAATGTAGGGATACCAGCGCAAAGCAGTAAATAGTTTATATTCATATTAAGTAACAATGCAAAAAGCATCTGGTATAAGTGATACACTTTATTGGCTAACTTAAGCTACTAAAAAAAGCTTTCAGGATAATATAGATCCCTTCTTCAGATTAAAAATGGATAAAGCCTAAATAAAGGATCTAAGTAATGTGAAAAGTTTGAATCTTTCATAACTGAAGCTAACCAATAAAGGTTATCACTTAAACTTTAAATGTTCTGCAATAATCAATGGGTAACAAATGCTACATCACTCTACTACTGCTATTCAATACCAAAAAAAAAATTATAATTAAAAAATAGTAGCAAGAATACAGGTATTTCAACAATTGTAACAACACAAAGAAGTTAATTGTCTACTATTACAGTATCTTGAAACCTCTACTTGATGCAACATACTGGCCAAAGCAATAAAGTGTTGCTACTTTGAATACTATTCTACTACTATTGAATGACCTAGAACGGCAATGCAGAGCTCAAAATACATAGACAATGCAACACACTTAGACACAACAAAAGAAAAATAATCAGAGCGCTAAAAACCACCATCCCATTATATTGACATGCTGGAAAATATCTGAACATCCCAGTAACAATCATGAAGAAAAAGGATCAAAACTTTTGTTGTGTGTACCCCACATATGCCAAATAGCAGGGTTGGGAGGTAGATCACAGCAGGTCCAGTTGGTGTTAAAGTTGTTTGAAGATGGGTGAGTGTCTTGTCTTCCATCACTCTTGGAAAGACCTGTAGAACTTGTAAAATTCCAGCTTACATGCTAAAAATAATTGTCTTTCTAAAATGAACTTTCTGTAAAATTATTTAAACTATCCAATACACAGTCTATTGTTTATTACTTTGTCATTAAGCACTTTTATGCTGTAATCTGTATGGCTACTAAAAGTCAACACAATATAGTTCTACATTTATTAATCAAACTTTAGCATTGCTTTGGTTTTATTTTTGTCATAAATAATTTTTTTTTAATGGCAATTACCCAGAAATCTTTTTTCCATCTGTTAAGGCATATTTGCATATATTTCCCAGGGAAGTTTTTCATACTTAGCACTTCCAGGGAGAGAACATATTCTAAAACTGTTGTTTCTTTGTTTATCTCTGTCATGTTTAAATGTGTATCTATGAGACAAATTTCAGTGCTTATTTGTTATATTTAATCTGCGAATAGATCTCACCTTAAATTACATTTTATCATGTTATCCATCTACATTCATAATAGAGTTTGCATTATTGTAGATAGGAGTGGACATCATTTTAGCTATCTGTGACATTAAAAAGTACCAGTGAGCTTCCATCCTGCCACATTCACTCTCAAGGACACTACTGTTTAATGTCTTTGCAGATGCTATTTTGGAGTCTGCTACCTTTGCTATGTCTACTATGACCAAATTTCAGACAAAAACTCTCCACCAATAAAGGACCCTAAATACCACCTGCATAAAATGGTGGACAAAGATCAGGCATACCTTTCTGAATGTGAGGGGTCAGACACAGAACAACCAATGTAACCACCCAAAATAGTCTTGTACTACAACAAGTTGGCTGATGATGTGGCAATAAAACCGTGACTTGGCCTTCCTTACAGCATTGATACATAATTCTATGACTCTGTCTCCAGGAGCTACAAGGCCAAGTACAACCCCATGGTATCTGGATTGTAGAGCTAGAAAATCAAGTTAGCACATTTTAGTTTCTCACTAGAGGCCCTACATAATCAAGAACCTTTGGCTTTTTGACTTGTCAGAAACCTATAAGCCCTCAACTCTCAACAAACTTTACTCCATGTGCATCCCTACAACCCTAGGACTACATGATATTTTTAAAGTCATGTATACTCACACGCTGGGCCCTGTCATACCTAATCACACTTCATCACACCTTTAACTTCTACATCCACCCAAGTTTCAGCATTTCCATGTTTTTGAGGATTTCGATCACTCTGCTGTTTGAAGACCTCTTTACCCCCATTGACAGGGGTTTTGCTGTCAATGTTTGATACAATATTGGTTGGACAGTCCCTCCTTTTAAATGTTAAATGGATATTACTTTATTATATTTAAACGCCTCTTATGCCTCAGTGACAATAATTAGCAAAGTGGAACTTTACCCAGGGGCGTATTTGCTGTGAGGGGCACTATTCCTCCCACTGGCACCAATGATGGGACACTATTCCTTCCACTAACACCAATGATGGGACACTATTCCTCCCACTGACACCAATGACGGGGCACTATTCCTCCCAGACTGACACCAATGATGGGGCACTATTCCTCCCACACTGACACCAATGATGGGACACTATTCCTTCCACTGACACCAGTGATGGGACACTATTCCTCCCACTGACACCAATGATGGGGCACTATTCCTCCCACACTGACACCAATGATGGGGCACTATTCCTCCCACACTGACACCAATGATGGGACACTATTCCTCCCACTGACACCAATGATGGGGCACTATTCCTCCCACTGACACCAATGATGGGGCACTATTCCTCCCACTGACACCAATGATGCGGCACTATTCCTCCCACACTGACAATAATGATGGGACACTATTCCTCTGACTGACACCAGTGATGGGGCACTATTCCTCCCACGGACACCAGTGATGGGGCACTATTCCTCCAAATGCCACCGATAATGGAATAAATAAGAGGTGGAGCTCTAACAGGCAGAGGTGGAGCCTAAAGAGGAAGGGTGGTGTTTACAAATGAAGGGGTGGATCTTAAACAGGAAGGGATGGGACAAATTTAGATGCGGGGATGCCAGATTTTAGTCTTGCCTAGGGCAGCACAAAACCAAAATACACCACTGACTTTACCCATAACAACTTGCTAAAAAATGCTCATTAGCAAGGAACATACATTCCATATAAATAATTATGCTATATAAATTAGTGTGTTCTGTACTTTGTCTTAAGCATTGCTCCTGTTTTTTCTTGCTGGAGGCTGATTTTGATGAAGCTTAGAGTCCCTGAGCAGCAGAAAATCTTTAGGATGTCAGCTGATTGGCCTCTAGTGACTCTGATTTTAGGCACATTGCCAAAAAAGGAAGAAAACAAGCATGTGCAGGGCAGGGTGAGACAGTGTACTACTGGATTTTAAACAGTAAAGGCACTTATTTTTAATGGTTTACATAACTACACCTGCAAAAGGGGCTAGCATGAAGCAATCGAGCAGGACTTAATTTTCTGACTAAAGTTCCACTTTTAACATCAGGTTGATCAACCCTCTACTCCTTCTTGGAGATTCCCTTATCACATACAAAAATGATGACACTTTTAGTACACATCTTCAAAGTTGGTAGATGGAGTATGAACATGACAATGGTCCCTGTGGGAATAATTCTGTTTACTGCGTTAAAGCTTCTCTCGAAAATATTGGCTTACTCATCCACTCCAAAGAAAAGGTTTCAACAGTCTATATGGATGTGACAAAGCACAAAATGCATATCATGTATATACAAGGGTAACATATGTGACCAGAATCGCTCCAGCTGGATATCTGCTAAACATCTGTGTGGTATGTTAATAGAAACATATGACAGACATGTTTAATTCCTTGGGAATGTCTGTTTTGTTTTTTTTTAAATACAGGGACAAGTCTTGTAGGGCTGCTTGCGAATCTTGCATGGGGTCAGTGTCTACTTCATCCCATTATGGATGTCAAGGGATGCAAATGGCACATTAAGTATATTCCTTCTTAAATAGCTGAAGTGTTTACAGTCTAATATTGAACTTTTTATACAGTGAACTTCTTCGCTCCACTGGACAGGATGATTTTCTGAAAATCACATTTCTCCCCTCCCTGATATATGATCATTTCTACTTGTTAAATGGTGAGATCATTGAGCTGGAGATAATGCACATTATTGCATGTTCTGCTGGTGTCAAGGCCCTGGCCCTTATGGCCTTACAAACAAGAATTTCAAATTGTTGAAACAACAAGTTGGTAAACACCTAGCTTTCCCGTACAAGCAAATACTCAGACAAGATTTATCTACCTACTAGAAAGGAAGCCAACAATAACATCCTTCTTAAAAATTACAAGCATCCACTTGATATAGAATATATCAGCTAATTTGCTTATTACAAGACAGAAAATACCTTTCAAAGAATTAGCTGCCAGACTGGCACAAATACTACTGCAAACTAATGAAATCCCTGCAGGTGGGCATAGTCACTGACATGGCAGTTGTATATAATATAAGGAAGCTGTTGATGGTGTTAAAATATCATTCACAGTGCATAGCATGATTTTGACATCTCCCTGAAGTGGAGACATCCCACAGCATACCTTCAAGAATATCACAAATGTCAATATTCACACGCTGACTTCAATCACCTTTCATGTCTCTGACCCTTTGAGCATTTGAGACTATTAATAAAATTGTGCACCACCAAAAAAATTTATCCTACCATAGATTTTCCTTTTATCAGTTTAGAAACAAAAATGTTACAAACTGGATTTACCAGCAACTGCCAACTGTGCAGGATCTTATGGGTGTTCCACAGAAACTTATGATTGTAGATTAAATGACACTATTCAGTCCAAGCAGCTTAAAACTCCAAAATTCCTGACCAGTCATGTGATCCCCTGTGTGATCCAACAGAGGCTGCAGGGGAGAGGAGAGAGCGGTCAGCAACTGCTGGTAAAGCCAAGATCTGTTATGTCCCCCAAAGGCTCTCATTTGCCACCTGAAGTAAGCTCTCTCTCCCCTTATACCTTTCAGCAGCCACTGGCTGACACAGGGGAACTGGATTATATGACTGGACTGAATGAGGCTGAAAATAGGTAAGTATATACTTCTTTTATACATAGGTTAGTGAGCATAGGTGTTAGGAGATGGGAGGGAACATTTTTAAATCTAGATAGGTTTAGGATGGAATTCTACTTTAACTGCTGGTGTCAACCCCAACACAACTAAATGCCATACCTGGTGACATACTTCATATCTTTTGGTCCTGGTCATCCCAGCAACCTTTCTGGACACAAGTCCACACTTCAGAAATTCAAGTGATACTACAGGTTAATATTTTTTTAATTAACCAACATGTCATACTTACCTGCTCTGTCTCATAGTTTTGCTCAAAGCAGCCCCAATCCTCCTCTAATCGGGTCTCCCATCAAAACTCCTGGCTCCTCCCCCTGCTGAGTGCCCCCCATACCAGGCTTCATGCTCTGGGGGCACTCGTGCATGCTTACTTCTGAACTGCCTCTATGTGTCTAGAAGACACATATGGTGCGGCTTGGCCCCACCTCCCACTCTCTCCTCACTGGCTGTGATTGACAGCAGCAGGAGCAAATTGCTCCCCCAGCTGTGCCTTAGCCAATGAGAATGGAGAGGCTGCTCCTCTTCACATCCCTGGATTGAGATCGGCCTCAGGTAATTATTGAGTGGGGCTGGGGGGGGGAGCTGCACACTAAAGGTTTTTTACCTTCATACATAGAAAGCATGAAGGTAAAAAACCTTCAACCTTTAGGAACCACTTTCAGTCAACCTTGGTTTTAAACAGTGCCTCTGAAGGCCTATACAAATCAGTTATAATAAATTTGGTTAATGCAGCATGTTTTGCATGCCAGCACTGTGAATGGCCTCTTTCTTTCCATCCATGCAGCAATGTCTCCACAGCATTGAAGATCATAAACTTATGGAGGACCCAACTAGCCCCCACCCCCAAGAGTACAGACTCAAAATTCCAAACCACCTGGTTTTACAGGATACATTTTTTTCTACACAGAGGAATGCAAGCAATTCCTCTCCAATTCAACTCTTTCTAACCCTTCCCAGGCACCCACCTCATTCAGCAATATCTAACAGACTCTCCTATCAACTCCATCATCCTTATCACCTCTTCCTCCCTGTGCCGTTGACCTAACCTAACCTCCTATTTTACTCAATGCTACCCCACAACCATTCTCTAACCCCCATACTACTCTCCCCCAACTAAACCACATTGCCCTTTCTCTGTTATCTTTGTTCCCTAATCAGACCAACCAGTAGAATTCTCACCACTCCTCTACAGATTTAATTCCCTATCTCCCTTTCCCCATCTCAAATATAGAGTCTGGTATTACACTCTAATGGTCTTCCCTGCCTACATCTCACCATGTTATATGTATTGTTCCAGTACAAATAGATTCCACAGTATATACTGTACATTTGCTGGCCATTATACTTGACAAACAACATTATTTTCTGATGCTATGTCAGAAAAAGAATACATAAAAACCTCATCAATTCTTCAAAACATGGTCCCCATTTCTGCTTCCGACAAAGTCTGCCTATAAACATACAGTTTGCTACGATATCAAGAAACTTAAGGACACATTGGGAACGTCTGTTCACTCTAATGATCACTGGCAGCCTTCTACCTCACCCAACAAAACCATTTAACGTCCTAGTGTTTCCAAGCCTCATACTCTTGCTAAAAGCCTGAAGACTTGAAAGATTATTGCCCTTTAATCCCCCCCCCTACATTAGGTTTGAATATTACAATTACAGTACCCAGGTTGTGCCCTTGGTGGTTTTTTACCATGTTCTCTTGTTTATTGTTACCTGTTAATTTTATTATCCATTGCTATAGTATACATATGTACCTACAGGTATATTATTAAAAAAAAAAATGAAAGGGAAAGAAAGACAACTCCTTCAGAATGCACTGGTTTTATTCAATATTGCTATTTTATTGTATCCAAAACACTGTAATCTCATTTTAATTGGGTTTGTCATTATTTGATATAGATTGCAACTATATTTCTAAATGCTTTACATGGCATTCCCAAAAATGTCAAAATTATAAGGAAAAAAGTATGCTGCCTAATTGCAAATTGAAAAATGAACCTTAGCATTTTTATTTATTTTAAAGTAGGCACCAAAGCATATTTCTGTATATTTTACATGGCATTCTTCAAAAAATGTAAAAAAAATTATTCTGCATGCAATTGCAAAATGGACCTTAGCATCCTTTGTTGTTTTGTAGCAGACACTAAAACAAAGTGGCAATGCCCTTATGTTGAAAAAAATCTTAAACTCGAACCAACATAGAATTTTAGTAAACCAAGCCATAACGTCTATTTAATATAAACAACTATTTCAAATTGTATTTCACCTGTTAATTCCTTTCTGCACCACTATCTACTTATTAATTTCTCAAGCCCATTGTCTTTAGAAAACTGTCTACCTACATGTAATCTAGGTATATCCTGATCTCCCAAATACTTCAAACAACTGAAACACAGCGATTACTGTAGTAAGCAAAGATCCCTCCATGTTAGTATAGAGGAACCCCAACAATATAGGGGATTTCCATTATCTTTGAAATCACCAATTATGTATTTGGTAGTCATTCTTTCACATTAAATGTTTAAAGGAATAGAATGTTTTCCATGCAATTCTCACTTACCAAAGAGAAGAGCCCTCTGTTCCTGTGACTTCCAGATAGTCATAAGCATCTTCTAATTGAAAATCTGTAAAGATCAAGGCAATTGTATCTCCAACCTCTGCTAGTATTGTCCACGTACAGTCAGCATTGTTATTGTATTCCGATGGAAAATGAGGACTTGTGATGATTCCACTTTGGCCTCTTAAAGTTCCTCCACATGCATCGTCCGCTAGACAAAGAGGACAAAATATGTTATAAAACATTGCATATCTCTTGTTCAATATCATTGGAACTTACTCAAAGTGGATTTTTAAAAGTTTAAAAGTTTTTTGATGTTGTGAATAAAAAAGTAATAAATATAAAGCTGAACATAAACTATACAAGTTAATGTTACAATGTCTTTTAGATCTACCACCAAAATTGTAATGCAAAATTTGAATCAGTTGATTAAATTTGTCCTCATATTACATAGCTTTGGTATGTTTAAAGGAGATTGTACAAAGATTTTACAGTGATTTTAACGTATATGGTCGTCAAAGCCTAATTCCCAATGCAAGGCATTAGTGTGAAATCTTGTTCAAATTTATATCCATGTCCTTACACCAATGGAAACAAAGTAAGCAAGATAAAGAACAGAAACAAAGAAATATGATACAGCATTAAAAAAAGTATCATACATTTCAGACAGTTCTGAAAATTCGTATTGTAAGTTAACGTCTATAAGAACACTACATTGAATTCTGGAGCAACAAAAAATATGCATGGCAGCCAAATTTTGTCAAAACAAATTATTTAGAAGGTTTACCAATTTTTTAAATCATATAACATGTGCATATTAATTTTAGATGTATCATCTTTTATTGAAACAGAAGTAATATATCACAGTGTAGCCTGCAGTTCCCTGTTTGTGAGATTCTTACCTCTTTGGTGCAATCATTCTGCTAAACCTGTGATTCCATTCACATGTGCTGCTGGCTTCTGTGTTGACCTATGAACATCGTCTGCTCTATTGTAGATTTATATCTGTTTCACTTCTATCACTTCCTAGCCTGCCTCCCAGTCTGCTTCCCTATATATAGACATGCACAGTGCATCCTGTATTGCCTGAGCAACTTCCTAGTTTCTCAGTGCTTCCAGTTTCCCTGGTATTATTTGAATTCTGTGCCCGAATACCTGTCTGCCGACCCTGGCTTTGTCTAAAGTTTTTGCTTGTTTGCCGCCCACCCTGACTTTGGCTGGGTTCCTGGATTATCTTCTGTCTCCTGCCATCTGTACTATGCACACGCGGGTGGTCTCCACACTGTCAGTCAGGCATATCTGGGGGCATGACCTGATTCCAGTTTTCTGCAAGTCTATCTTCATCATCAGGGGCCCTGGCGAAGAAGCAAGCTGGGGCTTAGACCCTGCACCCTGGGGAACTTGAGTAGGCTTTCTACAAGGGCTCACTACCATAAAAACCTGACAGTTTGCTCAGGCCATGAACTCCCTGGGGATATATTTTTAAAACATTTTTTTAACCTATTAAATATAATTTTAACATATATTTTTACATATATTTGTAAACGCATTCCAAAAATGGAGATTTGTATTTTTAAAGACATACAGTATATTTGAAATTTATTTTTAAAAATATCTTTCATATATTTTGTACTATAAATGCATTTCAACATGCAGTATATATATATATATATATATATATATATATATATATATATATATATATATATATAAATATATTTTCAAATATATTTTATATGGCCAAATTGTAGCATTTCAAATATATGGGAATATATTTGGGAAGAGTACTTTTAAAATATATTTTTCTTCCGTATGGGTATCCTCCCCCACTCTCTCCAAAATGAAAAAAAAAGTTTGCCTTTAGTTCTACTATAAGCTTTAGTTCTGCATATATAGAAATTCTTAAAATCTGTATTTCATTCCTACTGTATCAATACAGATTGATTTAAATTGAGCAAATTAGCAATTATTATTACGCACATGAGAAAACTGACTACAAGGAGCTGTGCACAGCATTTTAACTTCCACTGCAGGTTAAATGCATACATTGGGCATAGCATGCCCTGGTTCAATACATTGAACTTTTCTAGATCGGTTTAAATGAACTGCTTATATGACCCCGCTTAAGGTGCTAATAGACTGGGGAATGCAAATGAACAACACAGCTAAATTTATTTTAATTACTGCCTGACACTCTGTTGAATAGCTGTTAACAGTACCTACAAGCTGATATTAAGATTGCAACCTTTCACATAGAGCAAGTGTCTCTATCAGTTCACATAGAAAGAGGAAAACCTATAATTTTTGGTATCTTTAGTTTATACTGGGTTTTTCTGACTGCATGACTTATTACAGAAATATTGTATTTGCAGTCAATTCTGCTTACATCTATGAAAACATCAGCCAAACAATTCTGTGAAAGGTGCATTTCTAATCAGCATTTGGTGGATTTTCTTGGTGGAAAGCTACTTTAACAATGTTAACTTACAAGATGCGTGTTAGTTTCATGTGCAGGTAAAGCTGAACTCTAGGTAGTTATTCAAGACAAAAATCAATATATCTCAGTAATCCATGATACATCATTAAGCCTGGGTTCACACTTGTGCGGTGTGGCATATCGCACAGGAACCGCACCGCATTCCTGCGCAAATCACATGCGAATTCTGTGCGGTGCGATTTGAGCCATACATTTTGTATGGCTCAAATCGCACTGCATGCACACTAAAAAGGTGCAGGACCCTTTTTTTGGTCCGCACTAGAATTGGATTGCATGGGTATTCACACTTATGCGATCCGATTCTGCACATTGCACCGCATTTTACGGACCAATTTTGGGGTGTTGTTAACATACACACTTGCAGCAGTTCGCATGAATGAGGTGCGATTGGGATGCAGTGCTGAATTTGCTCACACACCGCTGCGAATTCCGCACTGCATCAGTGTAAATCCAGGCTGAATGTACTTTTTTTTTTTTTTTTATAAAAGCAGTGATAGTACCTGCATTTGACCAGGTATCAGCCTCTTGCAGCCCCTGTACAGTAGGGATGAAGTGTGACAAAGCAGTACAAGGAGTCAATCAGTTCATGTGAGGACAAGAAGCATACTGCAACTCCCTCCTCATTGGCTTACATTTACATAGGCTATCCCCCCTGCAGTCCATCATGAATACTGTTACCAGGCTCATCCACCTTACCAACCGTTCAGTGTCTGCCACCCCTCTCTGCCAATCCCTCTACTGGCTTCCACTCCCTCAACAAATACAATTCAAAATACTAACAAAAACTTACAATGCCATCCACAACTCTTCCCCCAGCTGCATCACCAACCTGGTCTCAAAATATCAACCAAACTGATCTCTTCGATCCTCCCAAGACCTTCCGCTCTCTAGCTCCCGTGTCACCTCCTCCCATGCTCACCTCCAGGACTTCTCCCGAGCTTCTCCCATCCTCTGGAACTCTCTACCCCAATCTGTCCGGCTGTCTCCTAATCTATCCATCTTTAGACAATCCCTGAAAACCTTTCTCTTTAAAGAGGTCTATCCTGCTTCTTCTTAGTAAACCAACATTTATTTTCTCCATCAGCTCATCCCCCCCTCAGCTATTACCTTTATATCACTCAACCGTCCCTCTTAGATTGTAAGCTATAACGAGCAGGGCCCTCTGTTTCCTCTTGTACCAAATTGTATTGTAACTGTAATGTCTAACTTCATTTTGTAAAGTCCTGTGCAAACTGTTGGTGCTGTATAAATCCTGTATAATAATAATAATACTGTGATAGCAAAAGAAAGCAGAGAGCCCGAAAAGATAAGCTCATCAGTGTGCTGCTTCTCCATTCACTGTCTAGTAACATACTGGGGTGGATCCAGGATGACTTGGGCTTAGAAGAAGTGGGTTGACTGATGCTGACTATCAGACTGCGAACAGCTAGCAGGTGAAAAAAGTACTGTAGGGGAAATCTGTGGATTGAAAGTGCACATTGCTGAAAATGCTGGCTTGTTTGGGTTTTTTTTTTTGTTTTTGTTTTGATTTTTTTTTTTTAAGGCCTTTATGCATTTTTAATCTTGGTTCTTTATTTGGCAGGAGTTCTGCTTTAAGCACTTCTTTAGGACCACTTTAACTAATATAACTCCAAGATCTAGCACACAGTTTGCAATCAGGTTGGTATTTAGCTTGAAGACAGATAGCCTTTGAACCTAGAATGCACAACAGTACTCGGTAACCTATAGCCACCAAAGTCACCAAAGATCAGTTTAGAACAGCAATGCTGCCCACATATAGGCCATCTTGCAGCAATTGTAGTCACGTTCAACTAGCTTTTGAATACAAAAACAATCAAATAGGGGCGGACTGACCATTTGGAAACTCGGGCACTGCCCGAGGGCCTGGGGTCAGTAGGGGGCCCCATGAGATGCCCCTGGTACCTTTTTCATAGGCTTTTTTGAGTTTGGGCAAGGACACAGGGGCCCCATGATCCCCTATTGCCCGGGGGCCCCATGAGTTGTCAGTCCGCCTCTGAAACTGATCAAGGCAACAGTCTAGGCAAGATAGCTAATGTCTGAATGACCCTCATGTGTACCATTATATCATTGCTCTTGGCATTATAGTATTAAATACTGTGCCTGCGTGGATTTCCTCCGGGTACTCCGGTTTCCTCCCACACTCCAAAGACATGCTGGTAGGTGAATTGGCTCCTGTCTAAATTGGCCCTTGTATGTGTATGTATGAATGTGAGTTAGGGACCTTAGATTGTACACCTCTTGAGGGTTAGGGACTGATGCGAATGTATAATATATATTTAAAGCGCTGCGTAAATTGACGGCGCTATATAAGTACCTGAAATAAATAAATAAAAATAAATATATAAATTGCTACCAATTCCATTATTTAATGCGTCTATTTCCTTATCTAGCCACTTCTCTGCACAGGCTATGTACAGCGCAGTGCTGCTGTTGCTGCCACCTTTACAAGGTAAGATTTGTGTTTGCAAAGAAATGTGGTGCTCTTAAAATGGATTTATATCCTTTTTGGCTAATGAGGAAGTCATTTAAATGAAAACTCTTGTGCCTGGAGTTCTGCTTGAAGTCAAAGCGCACTTTTGTTTCCAAGGATAGGTAAATATAATGTAACAAGCATTGTCCTAACATGTCCTGTTTAGTTAGAGAATGATCAACATGTACCCTTTATCAGCCTTAATCTATCCATCTGCAAACATTATGGAGGGGGGAATAAGCAGAATCTGATGCAGCTGTGCATAGTAACCAATCAGCTTCTAACTTCACATATATTTAAAAAATGGACCACGCGGTCCATTTTTGAAATATGTAAGATTTTGTGTTTAGAAATTCACATTTAGGACTGCTGCTATATAGGTATCGTATACAGTATATAGTTAATTCTTTCACATATATGTTAATTCATTTTTTTCCTAAGCGCAACAGCACCCTCTTTTTTCTTTTAAGCTTCTAACGTCAGCTTGTTCAATAAGCTTTGATAATAAGGCCTCTTTCACATGGGCATTCCGTATGTCCATTTTTCATCTGTCCGTTTATGGATGAAAAACGGACACCCATGTATTTCTATTCGTTTACATCCTTTTTTTTGAACGGAAGAAAACCCTATTTTTCTTTGGTAAAAAAAAAAAACGTAACGGACAAAAAAATGGATGTAAATGACTGAAACGGATGTAAACTGATGAAAAACGGATGCAAACTGATGAAAAAAAAAATGGATGCAAACTGATGAAAAATGGATGCAAACTGATGAAAATAACGGATGTAAACTGATGAAAGAATGGATGTAAGCTGATGAAAAGCGGATGTAAACTGATGAAAAAACAGATGTGAACTGATGAAAAAAATGGATGTAAACTGATGAAAAAACAGCTGTGAACTGATGAAAAACAGATGTAAACTGGTGAAAAAAAATGGATGTAAACTGATGAAAAATGGATGCAAACTGATGAAAAAACAGATGTAAACTGATGAAAAACGGATACAAACTGATGAAAAATCAGATGTAATCTGATGAAAAAAACAGATGTAAACTGATCCGTTTTTTCTATGAAAAAACATGACTAAACTGATGAAAAAAATGGAAGGCCCGTGTGAAAGGACCCTAAGCTCTGGTGCACACTGGATCCAACATTGAAAATGTGCAGCTTCATGTGAAGTCGCATGATTTCAAAGTCGCATGTCAGTGCGACTTCCGGTGCAACGTGGAAGCCATCTGTGCATCAAGTTGCGCAGATGTACACTGGTGCACACTGGATCCAACATTGAAAATGTGCAGCTTCATGTGAAGTCGCATGATTTCAAAGTCGCATGTCAGTGCGACTTCCGGTGCGATGTGGAAGACATCTGCGCAACTTGATGCACAGATGGCTATGCAAGTCACCCCTAAAATTGCAAAAGGTGGTGCAGGAACTACTTTCAAAATCGGTACAACGGAGTTGCATGGATTTGAATGGTTCCATTGCCAACACTAGGGTGCAACTTGTCATAAGATTTGAAACTGTCAAATCGCATGACAAGTTGCATCGGTGTGAACCATAGCTAAAGCCTACAAGCTGACTGGTTACAGGCTGCACCAGAATCTGTGTGCTCCAGTGCTAGTAAATCCCCCCCCCATGACATCTCATTTATTGGGTGTTGCTGTCTACTGCAATGCTGGTCATCCAGCATTCTGCTTATGATATTAATAAACTGTGTTATCAGGTGTCTTAATGGCTTTACAAGAAGTGTTTAATAAAAGTTTTACTTTTAGATAATTGTATTAACCACTCGAGCTCCGGAAGGTTTTACCACCTTTATGACCAGGGCATTTTTTGCTATTCAGCGCTGCGCTATTTTAATTGGTAATTACAAGGTCATGTAATTCTGTACCCAAATGACATTTTTTTAATTGTATTCACACAAACAGAGCTCCCTTGTGGTGGTATTTGATCACCACTGGGTTTTTTTATTTTTTTGTGATATAAATTAAAAACGACCAGAAAAAAAACCTGATATTTTCTACTTTCTGGAGTAAAACACATCCTATAATATCAAATTTCATCATAAATTTAGGCCAAAATGTATTCTGCTACATGTCTTTGGTGAAAAAAAAATCCCAATAAGTGTTTATTAATTGTTTTGTGTGAAAGTTATGGCATCTACAAACTATGGTATATATATAGCTCATCCTGATGCACTGCCTATCTCATTTTTTGAGGCCCTAACACATCAGGGCAGTACAAATTTCTCCCAAATGCCCATTTTTCAAAATTAGACAGTCTGAGGCATTTAGTAAGCGGCATGGTGAGTATTTTGTAAGTTGTAATTATTTTGTCACAATTTTTTGGTAAATGAAGAAATTGAATAACATTTTTTTTTTACATACTGTAAAAAGTGCAGTACAATGTCATGATATGACTGATGTGGCGACGGTGATCAGGGACACTGACTGATGACAGTGTGTTAAAAAAATAAAAGTAATACTTTCTTATTCATTTTTTTAAACCTTTTTTTTATTTTTTAAAGTGTTACTAAAGTACATTTTTAAAAAAAATTAACATAACAAACATGTTATACTCACCTGCTCTGTGCAGTGGTATTGCACAGAACAGCCCTGATCCTCCTCTCCTCAGGTCTTCTGCTGGCGATCTTGACTCTTTCACTTCTTTGTGTGTCCCCATAGCATTCAGTTTGCTATGGGGCACTGTGGCAGCTTGCTCCTGAGCTGTGTATCTCTAGAGCCACATAATATAAAAGATGCGGCGCTATAACACAAGTAATAAAAATTATCCAAGGTGTCAATATAGTGATCATAGGTGACTAATGTGATCCTGAACAGTAAGCAGAGTAACATGCAGTGCAAAAACAGTCTTTGTGGTAATTTCTCTCCTTCAAAGTGCTGATTCCATGCGGTGAACGTGAAAAGGATAAGGCTGTGCACTCACCAGATGCACAGCGTAACTGCGCATTTAGAGATAAATTATCTCTGAAAGATCCACCAGTAGCTCTTTAAGGTCAGGTCAAACCAGATATTCCTCCACCCGCTGGATGTTGCTGATAATCCACAGTCTCTCTCAAAGATGGCTCTACAGGTGATATGTGACTCACCAAGGGCCACAAAGAAAGGAGACCAATAGCGTAATACCGTTTAAAAGATTTTATTCTAAGCAGTATACATGGGTGAGGATAAATGAACAAAAACAAACACTGACCATGAGGTGGATTAAAAGATGGCCGCCGGGACCTCCATGGTGCCGGCGGCAAGAAGATAATGACGCTGTAACTCCTACACTGACGCGTTTCGTGCTAACCGCACATCATCAAAAAGGGAATAAGCTTCAGCGTCCTTGTTTAACAGCGTCCATTATAAACCGTAAATGGCGCATGCGCATTACGACCGCGCCATTTTTCATGAGAGATATGTCTCCATATCAGGCGCCATATTGCCGGAGACCGATATGATCTCACATGCGCGGGCGCCATTTTTACAATCGTCTGTGAGTGTCACTGAATCACCAGGGAAACTTACAATAAACATAGGAAAATACCCCAAAAATATACATAAAACTTCAATAAGCGGTGCCAGAGCTTCCTGAACTATAAAGTCCGTCAATATAAATACAAATAAATAATAAATAAATGCCGTTGCAGACGGACAACTGCGCATGTGCGAGATCAATTAGGAATATATGTAGTATTAAAAGCTCCTCATCAAGACATAGAGAATAAACTCATTGTAGGTAAATCTTGGTGATGTCAATGACATACACATTATAGACAACATTAAATAAACTCAATAATAACTTCATAACACATCTTGAAACTATAATTAATATATGTCATGGTATATGCATATAGAATGTGAATCTTTAATAAAATTGTAACCAAAGTATGCATAATATCCTAAAATACTCTATATAGTTATGTAAAGATGTATATCAAAATATAAGGAATATTAAAAATATTAAAATATTAAAAATATTAAAAATATTAAAAATCACAATGACCAAAAGACCATACATATACATATGTACGTGCACATGTATATGTGAAAAATCAAAAGATAAAATATAAAAATATAAAAGGTACACAGAGGGAACATAGAAGTCTTTAAATCTATACGAATAGGAAAAATGGAGATAAAAATGGAGATAAAAAGTGGAGATAAAGCTGGAGATAAAAAACATAATTCAAAATTTCAGCTATTATCTATAAAACAGTTGATATCTATATCAACGTTTAACCCTCTGGGATACATAGATCCCATCTCAAATATCCACTTCGTCTCCAGTTGGGAAACAGCTTTTTTCTTATTAATACCCCTCCAATGATGATGTACAACATCTATGGCTGTAAATTTGAGCGATGATGGGTCTCTATTATGGCAAAGCCTATAATGCTTTGAGAGAGAGTGTTCCTTAAATCCACGTTTTATATTATATACGTGTTCCCTTAGACGGTCTCGCAACCTTGTTGTAGTGCGGCCTATATATTGTTTAGAACACGGACATTGGAGTAAATATACCACATATCTAGTGTTACATGATATAAAACTCCTAATGTCATATTGCTTATTAGTAGAAGTAGAGGCAAATTGATCAATTCTCCTTTTTCTATGGCTACTACAAGTGCAGATAACGCATTTGTTGCATGGAAAGAAACCCACTAAGCCATTAAAAAACTGGATCTTAGAAGGAGGGTTGATTACATTAGGCGCTATTCTATTTCTCAAAGAAATGGCTCTTCTAAATGTAATTTCCGGTCTAGATGGTAAGATTTTTGTGAGCATTGGGTCTGCCATAAGAATTTTCCAATTATTCCTAATAATTTTTGTGACACTTTTATACTGGGACGAAAAAGTTGTGACAAACGGACAAACTTTAGCAGATTGCTGTCTCATATTATTACTAAACATCAAATCTCTATTCATATTAGCAACCGATGTTAAAGTGCATGTGAGTGAGGATTCATCATAACCTTTTTCGATGAATCTCTTTTTTAATATATCTGCTTGGGCAAAATACGTTTCAAGATTTGTACAGTTACGACGGATCCTCAAAAACTGGCCCTTAGGAATGTTAGAGAGCCATGCCGGATGGTGGCAGCTATCAACCGGAATATAGCCATTACGGTCCGTTTGCTTAAAAAAAGATTTAGTAATGATGGACCCTTCATAATTTATTAATGTTAAATCTAAAAAGTTGATACTCACTGTGCTATATTCATAAGTCAATTTAATATTTTGTGTATTATTATTCAAAGTAATAAAAAAGTTAATAAGTGCCTGCTCGTCCCCTTTCCAAATTAATAGAATATCATCAATGTACCTTCTATAAAAATATAACTCAGGCCAGTCGCGGGAATAAATGATGTCTTCCTCCCACCTGGCCATAAACAAATTGGCCAGGCTGGGAGCGAACTTTGCTCCCATCGCAACACCAGTGGTCTGCAGATAAAATTTACCGTCAAACCAAAAGTAGTTTTTGGTCATTGCGAACTGTAAAAGATCCAGAATAAAAACTTTCTGTGAGGCAGGCATTTCATTAAGATCATTCAAATAAAATTCAACCGCTTGCATACCGTCATCATGTTTAATATTCGAATATAATGATGCGACATCTGCCGTCACCAAAATTGTGGAAGGTTCTGTGGTTAAATTCTTAATGTCTTGAAGGACCTGCTTAGTGTCCCTAAGGTAGGAAGGAGTTTTAGTAACTAAAGGCTGTAAAAAATGGTCTATATATTGTCCTACCTTTGAACATAATGAGCCTATCCCACTAATGATTGGTCTCCCCGGGGGATGTGTAAGGCTTTTATGCATCTTAGGGAGTATATACATAATAGGCAATCTTGGACAGGTGGGGCATAAAAAGTCTCTCTCTTTTTTATTCAAAATATGATCATCAAATCAATGTTTAATGAGAGATTTAAGAGATTTCTTATACTGTTTTAAAGGGTCACTCTGTAACAGATGATATGTATTGTTATCACTCAATATATTGTATACCTCTTGTATATAATCCTTTTTGTTCAATACTACTACACCTCCACCCTTATCAGCCGGACGTATGACTAGATCCTTTTTCTTCAAAAGGGAATCTATAGCCATTCTTGTATTATCGTATTTGTAGTTATCCTTAATTTTAATCGCAGCGAGATCTTTCAATACCATATCTTTAAATATGTTCACATGATTTTGGGATTGTGGAGGAGGATTATATAACGAAGCATTCCTAAGATTTGAATTAAATGTCTCTTTGGAATAATTACGTTCTACGGGATTGTTCATAAAATATTTTTTAAGAGATATCTGCCTCACAAATTTTTGCACATCAATATAGGTTTGAAATTTGTTAAGTTTGTTTTCAGGTGCAAACTTCAAACCCCTGTCTAGTAAATTCAATTCTTGAGGTGATAATGTAATATCACTCAAATTAAAAATCCCTTTCCCTTTTACATTTTCCGTTTTTTTGGGTTTGTTGACCCTCTTGCCTCCTCTCTTTCCTCTGGTTGGATACTTCTTTTGCGGACCCTGTCCTCCTCTAAAAAATGGGCTGGTGTATAGTTGTTATCTCTCCATCCAGTGTGATGGTAATTAGGATCATTTGGGGGAGGTTGCATGTAATTGATATTATTATATTGTTGACCGTACGGTCTGTATCCAGGGTTCCTTCCATTATTGTTGGGTCTCTGCGGTGTCCTACCATTATTTCTTGGTTGAAAATGCTGGATATTAGGTCTCTGATAATTATTTGTGTGATTTTGATATGATCTATTCTGAGAATCACGTGCATATTTAGTGGGACCCTTATGGTTTCTACTCCCATGTCCTTGTTTGGGGTATCCTCCATAGTCCCTATATCCAACATTCTGGTCGGGAAAGGGGTAAAGGGGTGTATATCTATTATCAGTAGGTATATTGTACCCATGGTTGTTATAGGGTCTTTTAGGTGTTCTGTGATGTCCCTGTTGTGGGAGAGACTGATTGGCTCCATATGGTTTTGGAGTTTGTGGAGGAACAGTGTGGTTATACTGTGAAGTATTAGATATTTCCTCTTTTCTAGTTTGCCATTTAAAAACTTGACTTTCAGAATAGTCTTTATGATCCCTCGCATATTTTTTGCGTTTCTTAATTCTTTGCTCTTGATCTAAATTATCCATGAATACTTTTAGTTTGTTGGATTCGATCTTATATTCCTCCTTATCCTTATAAGGCAACAGTTTTTCTCGTATTTTATTGATCTCTATATCAAGATGGGTCAGTTTTTTCTTTTTTCTCAAAATCAAAAATTTGAGTAAATCCAACCCAGTTGAGTTAAAAAATTGGTACCATTCCACAGTACCATTTATATCGTCAGTCTCTGGGGACACTTCCCATCTGAGTGAGCGTGGGACCATCCCCTCCTTAATATATCTTTCAAGGAAGGAGATGTCCCAAAGTGTCCTAATTTCTGCTGACGTTAGATTATGTAAATGCATAAACAGACCCCTAAGGTCTTCTGTATCATGATCAATAATAAACACATCATCAGGTATATCCTTCCTCATGGACCGCATCTCAAAAATAATTGCCATAATGTAGGTAAGCAGAATAAATCAAGCTGCTCAGCAATATAAATGGTATATATCCTAAGCAAATGTAAAAGAAGTTGCGAGCGCTATAAACTAAAGCAGCCACAGCATCAAAAAGGATACCAATAGACCTTACAAAAGCATATAATATAAAAGATGCGGCGCTATAACACAAGTAATAAAAATTATCCAAGGTGTCAATATAGTGATCATAGGTGACTAATGTGATCCTGAACAGTAAGCAGAGTAACATGCAGTGCAAAAACAGTCTTTGTGGTAATTTCTCTCCTTCAAAGTGCTGATTCCATGCGGTGAACGTGAAAAGGATAAGGCTGTGCACTCACCAGATGCACAGCGTAACTGCGCATTTAGAGATAAATTATCTCTGAAAGATCCACCAGTAGCTCTTTAAGGTCAGGCCAAACCAGATATTCCTCCACCCGCTGGATGTTGCTGATAATCCACAGTCTCTCTCAAAGATGGCTCTACAGGTGATATGTGACTCACCAAGGGCCACAAAGAAAGGAGACCAATAGCGTAATACCGTTTAAAAGATTTTATTCTAAGCAGTATACATGGGTGAGGATAAATGAACAAAAACAAACACTGACCATGAGGTGGATTAAAAGATGGCCGCCGGGACCTCCATGGTGCCGGCGGCAAGAAGATAATGACGCTGTAACTCCTACCTTGACGCGTTTCGTGCTAACCGCACATCATCAAAAAGGGAATAAGCTTCAGCGTCCTTGTTTAACAGCGTCCATTATAAACCGTAAATGGCGCATGCGCATTACGACCGCGCCATTTTTCATGAGAGATATGTCTCCATATCAGGCGCCATATTGCCGGAGACCGATATGATCTCACATGCGCGGGCGCCATTTTTACAATCGTCTGTGAGTGTCACTGAATCACCAGGGAAACTTACAATAAACATAGGAAAATACCCCAAAAATATACATAAAACTTCAATAAGCGGTGCCAGAGCTTCCTGAACTATAAAGTCCGTCAATATAAATACAAATAAATAATAAATAAATGCCGTCGCAGACGGACAACTGCGCATGTGCGAGATCAATTAGGAATATATGTAGTATTAAAAGCTCCTCATCAAGACATAGAGAATAAACTCATTGTAGGTAAATCTTGGTGATGTCAATGACATACACATTATAGACAACATTAAATAAACTCAATAATAACTTCATAACACGTCTTGAAACTATAATTAATATATGTCATGGTATATGCATATAGAATGTGAATCTTTAATAAAATTGTAACCAAAGTATGCATAATATCCTAAAATACTCTATATAGTTATGTAAAGATGTATAAAGATTTTTAATATTTTTAATATTTTTAATATTTTAATATTTTTAATATTCCTTATATTTTGATATACATCTTTACATAACTATATAGAGTATTTTAGGATATTATGCATACTTTGGTTACAATTTTATTAAAGATTCACATTCTATATGCATATACCATGACATATATTAATTATAGTTTCAAGATGTGTTATGAAGTTATTATTGAGTTTATTTAATGTTGTCTATAATGTGTATGTCATTGACATCACCAAGATTTACCTACAATGAGTTTATTCTCTATGTCTTGATGAGGAGCTTTTAATACTACATATATTCCTAATTGATCTCGCACATGCGCAGTTGTCCGTCTGCGACGGCATTTATTTATTATTTATTTGTATTTATATTGACGGACTTTATAGTTCAGGAAGCTCTGGCACCGCTTATTGAAGTTTTATGTATATTTTTGGGGTATTTTCCTATGTTTATTGTAAGTTTCCCTGGTGATTCAGTGACACTCACAGACGATTGTAAAAATGGCGCCCGCGCATGTGAGATCATATCGGTCTCCGGCAATATGGCGCCTGATATGGAGACATATCTCTCATGAAAAATGGTGCGGTCGTAATGCGCATGCGCCATTTACGGTTTATAATGGACGCTGTTAAACAAGGACGCTGAAGCTTATTCCCTTTTTGATGATGTGCGGTTAGCACGAAACGCGTCAAGGTAGGAGTTACAGCGTCATTATCTTCTTGCCGCCGGCACCATGGAGGTCCCGGCGGCCATCTTTTAATCCACCTCATGGTCAGTGTTTGTTTTTGTTCATTTATCCTCACCCATGTATACTGCTTAGAATAAAATCTTTTAAACGGTATTACGCTATTGGTCTCCTTTCTTTGTGGCCCTTGGTGAGTCACATATCACCTGTAGAGCCATCTTTGAGAGAGACTGTGGATTATCAGCAACATCCAGCGGGTGGAGGAATATCTGGTTTGACCTGACCTTAAAGAGCTACTGGTGGATCTTTCAGAGATAATTTATCTCTAAATGCGCAGTTACGCTGTGCATCTGGTGAGTGCACAGCCTTATCCTTTTCACGTTCACCGCATGGAATCAGCACTTTGAAGGAGAGAAATTACCACAAAGACTGTTTTTGCACTGCATGTTACTCTGCTTACTGTTCAGGATCACATTAGTCACCTATGATCACTATATTGACACCTTGGATAATTTTTATTACTTGTGTTATAGCGCCGCATCTTTTATATTATATGCTTTTGTAAGGTCTATTGGTATCCTTTTTGATGCTGTGGCTGCTTTAGTTTATAGCGCTCGCAACTTCTTTTACATCTCTAGAGCCACGCTTCATAGACACACACAGCGGGACTTAGCCCTGCCCCCTACTTCCTCTGCATTTGATTGAGAGCAGAAGGAGCCAATGGCTCTTGCTGCTGTTCAAATCCCTGCCTGAAGAGGAAGAGAGGAGAGAAGAGATGCAGCCGAGCACAGCTTCTCCCCTCTTTCCCTTCACACAAGGAAGGGGGTGGACAGAGGAATAGAAAACATTTTTTACCTTAATGCAAGAAATGCATTTGGGTAAAAAATATTTTTAGCTTTAGTATCACTTTAACATTTTTCTTAAACTTTGTAGTACTTTTCTTTTACATACTTTCTTCAGAGTGGTTAATTGTCACCATACACTCTGTACACTCTGGAGGGGTGATCAGGGATTTTTTTTTTTTTTTACACTTTGTTTGTTGTTACACTGAAGGTCATTGTAACAGCAAAGTTTTCAACTGTCATGAGCAGGTTAACCATTCATGAAAGCTGTGATCACTAGTGATTTGTAATTGGCTACAGCTAATCACATAGTACAAGGTGCTGTGATTGTCCCAGGTACCATGTAACAGCTGTGGACCAATCACAGCAGTCAACACTGCTTTTATGAATTAATTAATTCATAGCAGCTTTGTCGCCTTTGTGAGCATGTGATTGCATAGCAGGTCCCGAGTCCACTATCCGCCATGGTATATGTACTGTGGTTGGTTGGCAAGTGGTTAAACACCAAGTGCATAGTAGCATTGGCTATTCTCTATTCAGCTAAACTTCTGAATTTTTTTTTTATCTGAGAAGATAAAATTCTGCTAAAAACCTTTTTTCCAGTAGTTAAACTTCAGCATGTGTACAGATACAGTTGTGACCAAAATTATTCAACCCCCAATGCTGTAAAGGGGTTTAGGGACTATAGTGTACATTTGGAATTGTATTCAGAATCAAATCCTACAAGGACGTTGTAACTACCCAAATGCAACTAAAATGACATCAATTGTTTATGTAATACAGTAGTAAATGGTTCTTATGTGGTTTCTTCATTGCCACAATTATTCAACCCCTTAAAGACTACCACTCTGAAGAACAGAGGTTCATACAGGTGCTTTCCATCAGGTATTGAAAACACCTGTGGATGTCACCGAGCAGCAATCAAGCATAATAAGCACCAATTAGGCAGCTTTAAAATGACTGTGATACTCAGCTCCTTCTAGACATTTACTGGTGTGGTTACAAACATGGTGAAGGCAAGAGAATGGTCCAGGAAGACAAGAGAAGAGGTGATTTCTCTTCACAGGAAGGGCAATGGCTATAAGAAGATTGCAAAGATGTTAAACATACCAAGAGACACCTTAGGAAGCATCATTCGCAAATTCAAGGCAAAGGGCACTGTTGAAACGCTACCTGGTCGTGGCAGAAAGAAGATGCTGACTTCGACTGCTGTGCGCTACCTGAAGCGTAGAGTGGAGAGAAGTCCCCGTGTGACTGCTGAGGAACTGAGAAAAGATTTGTCAGATGTGGGTACAGAAGTTTCAGCCCAGACAATAAGACGCACACTGCGTAATGAAGGCCTCCGTGCCAGAACTCCCAGGCGTACCCCCTTGCTGTCTCCAAAGAATAAGAAGAGTCGACTGCAGTATGCCAAAAGCCATGTGGACAAACCACAAAAGTTGTGGGATAGTGTTCTGTGGACTGATGAAACAAAATTAGAACTGTTTGGGCCCATGGATCAACGCTATGTTTGGAGGAGGAAGAACAAGGCCTATGATGAAAAGAACACCTTGCCTACTGTGAAGCATGGTGGAGGGTCAATCATGCTTTGGGGCTGTTTTGCTTCTGCAGGTACAGGGAAGCTTCAGCGTGTGCAAGGTACCATGAATTCTCTTCAGTACCAGGAGATATTGGATGGAAACGTGATGCAGTCCGTCACACACCTGAGGCTTGGGAGACGTTGGACCTTTCAACAGGACAATGATCCCAAGCATACCTCCAAGTCCACTAGAGCATGGTTGCAGAGGAAAGGCTGGAACATTTTGGAGTGGCCATCGCAGTCACCAGACTTAAATCCGATTGAGAACCTCTGGTGGGACTTAAAGAAAGCAGTTGCAGTGCGCAAGCCTAAGAATGTGACTGAACTGGAGGCCTTTGCCCATGAAGAATGGGCGAAGATACCCGTAGATCGCTGCAAGACACTTGTGTCAAGCTATGCTTCACGTTTAAAAGCTGTTATAACTGTAAAAGGATGCTGTACTAAGTACTAAGATTGAATGTCACTTGGGGGTTGAATAAAACTGATAATGCTGTGAGCACAGAAAAGACATTTGTGGTTATTTCATTATAACTGTTATGTTATATTTGTCTGACCTACAAGTGCCTCTTTAATGTAAATGTAAGCAAGATGACTGAATGATCAAAAGCAATGTCAAACTGGCCAAAACACTCAATTTCAGTGGGGGTTGAATAATTTTGGTCACAACTGTACATTAGGAGGCCATTCAATGCTTCTAGAGGTGATATAAGTATTTGGATTTTGTACGATGTGATGTGAATGTTTGCACCTGGAATATAGTATCAGATTTGCTTTTAGTGATATGCACTCTATGGCAGTCATTTCACATGTTAACATTTCTGTAACCTATAATCTCTAGGTGTTCTACTGTGAAAGTAGATTGCAGAAGTACTTAGATCAGTTTTTGTTTTATTCTTATGGGCATGTCATGGGGAGATGATGGAGGTGTGCCAATCCTAGCAAAGGATGTTTACTCAGAAAAGTATAGAATCTGTTTCTGTTTAATCAACCATTCAAAGAAGGAGGACTAGGATCTGTTGCTGATAAGCGTTTTTAAAAATCATGTCAGGTAATATATTTATCTTTAACCTTATGGAAGATGGAAAGAAGAATATTACTGCATCTAGGACCCTCATCAAGGCCCTCTCCTCCAATCCTCACCGACTCTTCTCCACCTTCAACTCTCTACTCTCGCCACCCCACCTCCACCCAGCACCTCACTCACTGCCCTTGAGATTGCCAATCACTTCAAAAACAAGACTGACACAATTCGCAAGGACATCGACGCAACTCACACGCCCTCTCAACCCGTCCCCTCTCACACAGCTACCCCCTCATCCCCCCTCTCCCTCTACATAACCCGCAGGGACTTCGTCGCTGCTCAAACTCCCTCCAACCCCGTTCCCCCTCACTCAGCTATCCCCTCATTACCCCACCCTACATTCCTCATACTGAAGCCCCCCAACACTCCGCACCTTTGACCTTACTACCATCGAGGAAGTCTCCAAGATCCTCTCTGATGCCCGCCTCACCACCTGCCCCCTCGACCCTATCCCCTTACAACTCCTATAACCTCCCTCCCCCTCCATCCTATGCTCCCTCACCCACATCTTTAATCTCTCCCTCTCCTCCAGCACTTTCCCCTCCCCTCTGAAACATGCACACATCACCCCCATACTTAAAAAGCCCTCCCTGGACCCCAATGACCCGAACAACCTCAGACCCATCTCCCTGCTCCCATTTACATCTAAACTCCTCGAGCGCCTAGTCTACACCCACCTAAGCTCTCACCTCAATGACAACAACCTCCTCGATTCCCTACAGTCTGGCTTCCGTCCCCTACACTCCACTGAAACTGCCTTACTCAAACTCTCCAACGACCTGCTAACCGCCAAAGCTAATGGCCACTATTCAGTGCTCCTACTGCTTGACCTCTCTGCGGCCTTCGACACAGTTGACCATCCCCTCCTCCTCAAAAAATGACACTCCCTCTGCCTCAGAGATTCTGCTCTCTTCTGGCTCTCATCCTACCTGTCACAACGCTCTTTCAGCATTACTTATAATGCCACCACCTCCCCCTCACTCCCCCTCTCTGTTGGGGTCCCTCAAGGCTCTGTCCTCGGGCCCCTTCTCTTCTCCATCTACACCTCCTCCCTTGGCCAACTCATACACTCTCACGGCTTCAACTACCACCTCTATACCGACGACACACAAATCTATCTCTCAACCCAACACCTCAACCCCTTGGTCTCCGCCCGAATCACACACCTACTGAGCGACATATCAGACTGGATGTCGCTCCACTTCCTTAAACTGAACCTCTCCAAAACTGAGTTTCTTGTCTTCCCCCCAGCCCAGAAACCACCCCCCAGTGACTTCTCCATCACATCCAACAACTCCACCATCAAACCCGCCCCGCAGGCCAGAGTACTTGGTGTCATTCTGGATTCCAACCTATCCTTCCAGCCCCAAGTCCAATCTTTAACAAACTCGTGCAGACTCCACCTCCGCAACATCGCCAAAATACGCACGTTCCTAATCCCAGAAACCACTAAACAGCTCATCCACTCCCTCATCATATCACGACTCGACTACTGCAACTCCCTCCTCACTGGCCTGCCTCGCCGCTGGCTATCCCCGCTTCTGTCGATCCTTAATACGGCTGCCAGACTCATTCACCTTTCCAACTACTCCATTTCTGCCACCCCCCTGCCAATCCCTCCACTGGCTTCCAATTGCTCAACGGATCAAATTCAAAATCCTAACACTGACGTACAAAGCTGTCCACCATACTGCCCCGTACTACATCGCTGACCTAATATCCAAGTACCGCTCAGCACACACACTCCGCTCCTCACAAGACCTCCTTCTCTCTAGTTCCCTGGTCTCCTCCTCCCATGCCCACCTCCAGGACTTCTCCAGGGTGTCACCCATCCTCTGGAACTCCCTGCCCTAACCCATCAGATTATCACCTACTCTCCTCTCCTTTAGGCGCACCCTGAAAACCCATCTCTTCAGGGAAAGCCTACCCCACCCCCTGCTAACTTGCTGACCTCCTCCACTCTTCCTACCACTCCATCCCCCACAGCTATCTCCTCCTGTGCCACCATCCCCTCCCTCCTAGATTGTAAGCTCGAAAGAGCAGGGCCCTCGATCCCCTCATGTTTTGCATTGTTTTGGTATTGTTCTGTCACATGTTCTGTCCCCCTTTGTAATGTACAGCGCTGAGCGAACCATTGGCGCTTTATAAATACTGTATAATAATAATAAAAATAATAATAATCTAGGAAACTATGACTAATAAAAAAAGCTTCCAAGAAAGCAACATTCTCTGATTAAAGATCAGTATAGAATTTGTGCAGCAGTTTATTATTTTAATTTACATGTTGTATCATATTATACACAGATTATTGAGGTAGACCACTGACCATTCATACAGGCATAGACTTAGCAACTTAGCAAATATAATTAGGCTTTAAAACAAGACCTCACTGACCTCTGTGGCTGCAGACACTGTTCAGGAACTCATCCTCAAAGTTCACAGGAGAAGCACTGAATCCAACAAGTTGGGTTTCAGCAATCCACTAGTACTCTATTCCTGGGCACCAGTGATGGGCTCAGCTCAGCTTAGCTCAGCTAGGTTCAGAAACAAGTCTGAACCTGTCTGAGCTATCCCCCTGGAAGCTGTCAAAACCAACAGACAATCATAAGGGGTGGTGGCATTCCCGGTCCTGCCTCATGGTGTGTAAATGTCCCTTGCGTACGTGTGGCTGCAGGGTGGGGAATGCCTCCACCACCTATGACTAGTAGTCAGTTTTGACAGCTTCCAGGCAGGATAGCTCAGGTGGGTTCAGACTTTTGCCCACAAAAGCCTACACTCATCCCTACTGTGCACCTGCTCTATGTTTACACAGATGTTAGAAGACTTGCAAATTGCCAGGTCAATGATGAGGAAGCATATTAAAGAGGAAATTCACTTGCCGTTGATTTAGATTTGCCCAGTGGATGCCCTGCTGCAATCCACTTATCAGGTACAGCAGCTGATGTCACAATCTTGGTCCACCTCCCTCATCAGAAGCCAGCTGCTTTGTTTTGAAAGCTGGCCTCCAGTGGTGTTTGTCCACCTCACCCACATGCAACTGTGAGTCCCTACTCCTGCAGCCTCCTGGAATATGTGACAAGTCATTCAAGGCCAGAGTGGCCACATGTAGGGGGGGCAGGGCTAGGCAAAAAAAAAAAAAAATAAACAAAAAAACATGGCGGTTCATATTGTGGAGGTGGGAGGGAGTGCAGGGAGCTATAGAGGATTTTGGGGGGAGGGCAAATGTCGGCTCTAAGCTACTGAAAAAAAAAAATGAAAGTCAACTGTTTAAAAATGTAAACTTTAGGAATGAAATAATCCTCGAAGTATGCAGCTATAGAGGCCAGTTTAAATTTCTAATACCTGGCCATAGTCCCATTTTGTGGTCATGTCTGCTATAGATAATTGTATCCTGCTGTCAAGAATGGCATCATAAACAGTTATCAAACCTGAAAACGTTTCCTATGATGTCTACTGCTAACATTTAAAAAACAAGATCAATAAACTAACATCTGCTTTTCATTTGACTCTAGATTTTATTTGAAGTCAAGTATTTTGGTATTTCTCTATGAGGAGTGTGAACACCATTAAGCCATGACATATCAAACAGCCCAGCATGAGGCAAAGTATATCAGAAAGTAGGATTATATGATGGATTACGCTTATTGGTTTGAAAAAGTGGCATAGCATTAACATCCCATATTACTCACAAATGTAGTTTGGTAAAGAGGTGTACATAAAAAAAGAAAGAACAAAATGAACTACATTTAAATGTTTATGGGTTATATCAGATTTTTAAGATATTTTCTCTATGCTGCAGGGATGGGTAATGAGGGGAGAGATTTAATACATGAGATCAGCAGATTGTTACTCTTTTAACTTTACTTTTCCTTCTAAGAAGGAGGCTAAGCAGGACATTCCTGCCTTCGATTGGTCATGGATTCCAGGTCATGATAATGAAAAAGTATTATAAGGCCAAAAGTCAAACTAAATCTGAAAGATATTTGGTCAGGTGAGTGCACACCTTCCATATGGACATGCTTTGCACCATTCAGTTACATAGTGTACATACTCATAAGCACCTCAAAACATCTCAGGTGGCTCCTCTTAGATCTAATTTTATTAGGTGTATACTTTTTCTCTTCAGTCCCTGATCCAGTATTGCTTGACCCTTAGTAATCTGACAAGGCATACACTGTCATCTAATATACAGTTTACATGTTCCCTAAAGTAGTTCTAAAGTTAAAGGTAAAAAATGTTTACCACTTGTTGAGCCCACCTCACCCAAGCACTTACATGAATCCTCTCTTGATCCATTGCTGTACCTAGCTGCAGCTGTTCTCTCTGCTCTTCCTAGTTTCACTGGAGACTCAGGCACAGCATGAACACAAGCTCTTGTTGCTGTCACTCAGAGGCAGCTTCAGGCTTTGTGAGGCCTTAGGTAAAACTTAGATATGAGACCCCCCTCACGTCATTAATGGAAAAAATAATTCAAATGCCATGAATGGCTGCAGAAAGTTGCACAGATCTAGCACACAGGCAATCAGCACCATTTCCAGGGCCAGCTCCTCACCCATCAGACACATGCAGCCAATGCAACATCTGGGAACCAGCAAGGTGACAACCCCTCCAGGACTTTTCACTGTGCTCTGGGAGAATGCAGAGGGGTGTCACTGAGCCATCCTACATCCACAGAGGAAGGAGAGTAGAGGGGATCCCAGCTCAGAGAGAGAGAGAAAGGAGAGAGAGGGATAGAGGGAGAGGAAGGGGGCTAGAAAGAGGGGTGGTAAGAAGGAGAGGGGGTAAGAGGGGTGGTAGGAGAGCAAGAGGGGGTGAGAGGGGATGGTCAGAGAGAGAGGGGGTGAGAGAGAAAGGGGGGTGAGAAAGGGGGTGGTGAGAGAGGGAGAGGGGGTGAGAAAGAGTAAGAGAGAGAAGGGGGGTGAGAGGGGGAGCGAGAGAGAGGTGGGGGATGAGAGAAAGAGGGGGGTGAAGGAGAGAGGGGAGAGAGAGGGGTGAGAAAGAGAGGGGGTGAGAGAGAGAAAGAGATGGGTGAGAGAGAAAGGAGGTGAGGGGGGGTAGGAGAGAGGGGGGTAAGATAGAGGGGTGGTGAGAAAGAGAAGGGGTGAGAAAGAGGGGTTGAGAGAAGGAGAGGGAGTGAGAAAGAGAGGGATGAGAGAGAGGGTGGTGAGAGAGAGGGTGGTGAGAGAGAGGAAGTGAGCGAGAGGGGGTGAGCGAGAGAGAGGCAAGAGAGAGGTGGTGAGTGAGGGGGGGTGAGGGAGAGAGAAAGAGGGGTGAGCGAGACCCCTAGCACTGTCCCTGTCTGCAGTCCCTCCTGTGCCCCATATCCCAGTCCCTGTCTGTGGGAAGGTGTGTGTGATGCTCGGTACGTTACCTTCCATGCCAATAGGATGTCATGATGGCCAGCAGTGGGCAGGGCCCATTTTCATTCTGGGTGAGGACAGGAGGTGCTCTGTTCCTTCCAGCAGATTTATTTGATGTGAGATGGAGTGATCCCTGGCTACCTGCACCTTCTGCCTCTCCTCATTCTCTGGCCCCAGTCAGCCTGTCCTCTGGTCCTGGAAGCATAGAGGAGATTGAAGAAGGAGTCCAGGGGTTCCAGGCACTGGGAGGTGCTGGGGATGCTGTGCCCACTGTTGCTTGCATCTTCGGAGCTCTTCTCCTTCCAGGGCTTTTGGTCCTTGCCACCTCACTGCTCATTTTCCTCATGGTCTACATCTCCAAGACTGCCCACATGCCTAAGGAGATGGTACCAGGAGCCATGTGCTGTCATCCTGCCCACACTCTGAGGCCTTCACTGTCAAGCTGCCCGCACTTGTTGCCACCGGACTGGGACTCTCCATGATGAGGTCCCTATCATCCCAGGGCCCTCGGGCAGTGCCCAATTGGTCAGTCTGCCCCTGGTCCACAGAATCGTGGCTGGGCATCAGGGGGAGACAGAGCCACCAGGGCTGACATTTAAGTGTGAGGCCTTAGGCAACCTTCTATTTTGCCTAATTAAATAACCATCTCTGCTGTCAGTGAAACCCTGTGAAGAGGGAACAGAGGGAGTGGCCAAGCCATGCTGTATGTGTTTATGGATGCACATAGCCCAGCTCGGGAGCACACCCACATGTGTGCTCTCATAGCACATGGTTTGCTATGGGCGTACCTGTAGGAGAGAAGGAGCAGAGAGCACTGGCAGGGGACTCCAGAAAAGGAGGGAAGGTGTTGCTCTGTGCAATATCATTGCGTAGAGCAGGAAAGTATAATCTTTAACTCTTGAGCCTACCTGTTGTACGGCATGGCTCATTCTCCTATTGTTTCTTGTTATTACTACTACTTGGTTCCACCCAATATACTTGTCCTGACGATCACTGTCTCCAGTACAGAAACTGATGGGAAAACCAATATTTTAGAGTTGTCCATGGAACAAAAGGTGAGAACATTTTTCCACGGGGCACACCTAATCTGATGCCAACTATCTAAGAGGAAAATTACACTCTCTTTGAGGATTTCCTTACTTTATTTTGTGTTTCTGGGACAGGGAGTCTTTCTAAACAGACTCAGAAACCAAAGAATAAAACTGACAGGGTAACCATTTCCCTGCTCCAAATAAGTAAATAAATTAGGTTAAATGCATAATACTACTACTAATAATAGTACTAAAAATAGTTATTCTATACATTAAAATGCCAAAACAATATTATGACATGATACATGGGGAAGTGTTTATAACACTGGAATAAAGATGCAAATAACACATGGTATTGATGTTGTAAATGACTAGTTGCATTTCATCATATTTGAGTAGTATGTTGTCACTAGACTGTCTGATTGCAAAAAGAGGCTGAACCAAACTGTAGCAACCCTTATTTTTGCCCAAACCTCTGTTTATGCAGTTTTCTCTTGCAAAAAAAATTTGATTTCTTTATAAATATTTTCACCCAAGATTCATAGAACATTCACCCATGATTCAAACTATTTTCATATTGAAAAATTTTCTAATCTTGGGTGAAAGTCATAGGAATCTTTGGTGAAAACATTTATAAATAGACCCCTAAAATGTCCTTCCAACCACTGCATGCCAGCAAAAATATAGAACTATTTCCTTTTGACCCAATGAATGGCACTATGCAATGAAACTGAACTTACTTCTACAGGCTGGAAGAGGAAAATCCCAAGAGGCGCTGTTTTGGGAGCTGGAGACACAGGATAGTAGGGCATGTCCTTCAAGTATGTAGCCTGCATTGCAGCTGTAGCGGACTTTGTCTCCAACATTGAATGTAGTTCCCTGTTGTACACCATTCTGTAGCCGTCCAGGATTTCCACATGTGTGGCTTGGCAACACTGTAAAGACAAAAATATATTGATATGTCAAGCTCAAATACTGTTAGCAACATGTTACACATACAAATGTACTGCATAAGTGTAATACATATTGTTAATATTAATAATATTATTCCTGCTAAAGAAAAATCAATTAGACACACATTTCCTTTTTTTTCATTCAACCCAAATCACAATCATACATAAGACTACTTTCAAAAATTCTTTATTCTATTGATTCTTTTCTGTATGAGTATGCTGTAAAAAAAGTTTAACCTGCTCATACATGTTTCAAATTTTGGTTTATATGACCATAATATAGTAGGTGCAATTGAATAAGCAAATGTTAGGATTGAAATGTGTGTCACTTTAGGGATGCTGGGGGATTAAAGCAGAGCAATGACCTACCAATAACAAATATGTGCTGCATTAAATAGTTTGCACAAGTTTATTTTAATCCCCCTGCAAAGTCTCCCATACAGTATACAGTACCTGTAGCTTGTGTCAGTGAATTCTACCTTATGCAGCTTCCTATGAAGGGGTGATAATGGTACTGCACTGCTTCCTATGTCAGAGCAATATTGTCACCCAGATGCAGACTGTAGCTGCTCATACTACAACAAAATGTTGCAGTTAGGTGTGACTATTAACAATTTCACTGCTGATGCACAAGCCAACAGCTTGTCAATCAGCAGCTAGCCACATCTAGTTCTGCCCATTGCATTCTAGATTGACAGGACTGCCTCTGTTGCTGAAACCTGTCTACTGGGGGAACGTGGGAAGCACAAATGAAGAAGGATTTGGCTCACTTAGGAAAGTTACATTTTTGTTACATTGTACAGCATTGTAGTTGAATTCTTGGGCTTATTTTGACAGTTACACAGAAGACTTGGGATGCTCTTTAAACCTCTAGAATTCTCAGGTCTGCATACCAGCCACAACAATTATAACTAGGTTCCAATCTCTCAGTTGGATTTTTAATTTATTTTGCATTATAGAGACAGCAACAGCAGTAAAAACAACTAAAAGTCCAATCTGGAAAAGGAAAGAACTGACAACTATATGTAATCGCTGAACTCTGTAGAAAATTTAAATAGCCAGTGGCCAAGCTCAAGAGTCTTCATCCATATTTGAAATACCAATGACTGACCTTTTAATTTGCTGAAATATCAAATTTTAAGATCACAGTATCTGATTATAATTGGTTTGAGAGAAAATGACAGCTTTGGCTAATGTGGTCACTTGTTCCTTGTCACTGGTCATGTGTGTGGTTTTAACTACCACTTCCATTGTGTCCTTTGCTAGCCACAAGATTGACCTTTTCTTGGTTTATGGCCCTAATCATGCATCTGCTGAAAGCATTAGTTTGCATCTAAGTACATAAAGCTGTATGTAAACCTGATCACACAAGCTACGACATGTTAATTCATATTCAAAAGTTGATTCAAATATTTTTTAAAATCTGCAGCTTTTGTTAAAATAATACCAGGAGACACTGTCATAAAGGTCTATGTTCATGCATTTTCAGTTATAGGATGACAAATATTATGCAGTTATCCCATTAGATTTTTGCTACTGGGGAGATTTCCCTTCCTATTCTAGAGACCAACATAAAAGGGAATAGAAAATGTTCAAGTAAGAGA
The DNA here is from genome assembly GCF_062004578.1 of Staurois parvus. NCBI lineage: Eukaryota > Metazoa > Chordata > Amphibia > Anura > Ranidae > Staurois > Staurois parvus. The sequence continues at coordinate 6,933,298 of NW_028317941.1, forward strand.
AAATCCTTTCTCAGATAGTTGTCACTGGAACAGATGCCCCCTTTTGAAGATTTCCCCTCTTTTCTTGCTCCTGTGAAAACTGTCAAATTGTGGATTTCCTAATACCTTTTTTTTAGGTAACAATGGTAGCCAGAATGAATAGACTGGGTAAACCTTACAAGCATGGACAACATACAACAAACCTCACAGGGGTTCAAACTCCTCCTTTCTCTATGCAAAACTTACTTAAATATAATAAATAACACATCGAATTATAGATACACTTTAAGCATTAGCCACTGGTGGAAACCTTGAAATTAGATTGCAAGGACAACCTGGTTTCTCCTTGTAGAACTTTAATAGGATCTAATAGACATCTGCTCATTAGTGAGATATACTGGGGCAATGCTAACTTAGCAGTCTTTAAGAAGCCCAAATCAATTATAATTTTTGGGAAAAAAGTATCATCATATAATTGATAGCATGGCTATTCACAGTCTTCTATTAACGTATTACATCACATAATCATTTTGATGCTTAATTAAATAGACACACAAACATATAATTGTATGATGCCTGTAAAATACTTAAAGGATAAATTCACCTTTGGAGCATGTTACATGTTGTTAGGGTGGAACATATTCTCAAGGCAGCAGTAGTATCCGCCGGAAGTTTCCCTGTATTATCAGTCAAATTTGAAAATAGCACAGGCTCCGCCCACATGGCCGCATCATTCATTCACAGACTTCCATGAATGAATGAACTGCAAGTCTGGACAGCCTTAGTGGCTGTGGGCTTGTAGTTTTCAATGAACTCCCACAGCACTGTGGAGCTCCATGGTAGTTCATTGAAGCTTCCTGTCAGAATATCTGCTTGCTCGTACATCCCGTATGGCGAGCAGATATTCTGACCAGTCTGCAGGAGACCTGCATGGCATCAGCAATCTACTGATCGCTGGTGCAATGTTTTTTACTTGCAAAAAAATGTGCATTTATTATTTTTGTCCAAAAGGTGAACTTATCCTTTAAAGTGATATTAAAGACAATTTTTCAAATTAAAATAAGAGGTGATACTTACCTGTTCTTTGCAACAATATTGAATGGAGCAGGCCTTTTACTCCACTTTGGGGGTCTGCTGCTAGTGCTTTCTGCTCCGTCTTCCTTCAGGTGTCCACTTAGCAAACCATGTACTATAGGGGCACCCATGCGGGTGCACTCCCAAGCTGAACTGTGTATGTCCATAGACACACACAGTGCAGGTGAGCCATGCCCCCTCTTCACAGGATTTGACTGACAGCAGCAAGAGCCTATGACTCCCACTGCTCTCAGTGTCTCCTGGGAGACCAGGAAGAGAGGAGAGTGGTGTTGCAGTTGAAACAATGATAGTTTGGTGGGAGATGCCAGGTAAGAATTTAGGGGTGGGGGGGCAGTTAGTTTTCAAGCTTAATGCAGGGAATGCATTAAGGTAAAACTGTTTGACGTTAGACCTAAACTAAGGTGGATTTTTTCTGTGGGATTTGCATAATACGTAAAAGGTGGAAAGAGCTTCCATTCTTCCAGCAAATGTTTAATTATGTAAACATCAGATACATATTTAATTATGTAAATATCAGATATACAATATATGAATTACATGTTACTCCAAGATGCAAAACAACACCCTAATGATGCATTATCTAGCAACTTGCTTTAAAGCCAACATCCACTCGATAAATTTTACCTGGGTAGAGTCTACCACTAAAGGAAGACAGGAAAAAAGTAAACCATGATGAAGTATAATTGAAAGGACAAGGACACAAGAGAAAACAATCAGTAATCTTTGTGAAAAAGGGAACATCGTGTGTATATTAGTCAAGTGAAAGGACCATAAACTCATCAAATAAAATGACTGATGATATGTTTCCATAGTCCCCTATGGAAACATTAAATGACTATCTGTAAGCACATATGATAGATCATAAGCAAGCATTAATCAATAACACTTGAAGCATGATAACATACAATACACTATAGTTTACAGGATGCTCTTGAAAATACATTCACTAAGCCGTGGTTCAGTGCTCTTAGCCATTTTAAAGGTATCCATAGATTTGAGATGATTACATAAAAATGCAAGGCATAACCAATGTGAACATGCATGCATTTATATCTATATTTTAAAACCATAAAATATTTAATGTACTTAAAAGGGCAGTTGGATCGTGTACCAAATCCCAGGGTCCTCAAATGTCTATGGCCATCCTAAAGTAAACTTCATTAATCTGGCAGCAGAATATGAAAGCAGAAACTTGCTGCAAATAGATCCTCAAGGTTGCTCTATAATGCTAATTTAAGTTACGGTAACTTGAAATATTTGCTAAATGCTAAATAATTTTGTGTAGCAACAATGTAAACTATTACAAGTGTGATGTATTTAAATAGCTGAGAAGAAACTCATTAACTGTGTAAGCTTTCAAGATCATAAGACATCTCCACCAGGCAAACTGACTAATGTATTTGCCTAAAAAGGGGTACCAGTGCTTTAAGTTTGGTGCTTGGAGTCAGAAATGAACCCAAGGCAACAGGAAATGTCTTATTGTCTTGAATTTGGAGTTAAATCCAAGCATCCATGTGTTCTGACAGACATTCTCCCTGCAGGGTTTGCGAAGTATATAAACAGTGCCAAGTTTGGTTCCATTCAGCCTGCAGTGAATGAAACTTGGCACTATGGAACACAGGATCAGAAGATATGCCCATATGCGTGTGACTTATGCAGATTTAAAAATCTAGCTACAAGCAGAAGACAATGAGGACATTTAATATTATTCCATCTGACAGTGAAAAAAAAAATATTTACAACCTTTCCGAAAATACAATGGTGAACTCTCTAATTTAAAGTTTCAATAACAAGCATTCAGTTGCTTCCTGATATTCATCTTTACTCCAAAATCTTGCCTGAGCAAACTTAAGAAGCAAACCTTTGGCATATGTTAACATGCATATATTAATTGAATACAAGCCAAAATTAAATTTTTTTCTTTTTCTCTCTGTGTCTGAATTGGGTCGCAGACAAAAAAAAAAAAAACCCAAAAAATGTTCTAACACTTTCCTACCTAATACCACAAAATATATTGCACATTAGTAGTAGCCATCATTCATTGTTTTCATTGGCCAAACCATCTAAGATCTTAGAAGTTAGTCTGAAGGATTCCTTTAAGAACTATAATCTATCATTAGTTTTTAGATAAATAATTTATTTTTCCATTGCACTTTTCTCCCTATGGATTTAAGCATTTTTATCTGCTGTTGGGACAGCCAACTTGCCTGTTCTCTGCAAAAATATCATACTAGAGCCAATTTTTTACATGAGCTTTGGCGTGTGGAAAGAAAATACTTGTACTCATAATACTCCAATGTAAATAACGGGAAAACATGCAAACGCCTTGCAGATAGCGTGGTGACTGGGATGCAAATCGAAGACCCCAATGCTGCAAGGTGGAAGTACTAGCCACTGTATATAATGCTACATTCACCCTCTATAAAGGACACAAACCAATGTATCAAACACTGAATTTTATTTACTAAAGAAGTTGAAAATTGTGTGAATATTCACTTCAATGAATCAACCTGTGAAATAAAAATTCCTGACTACTTTGAATACCCACTCATGTGGAGATACATTTCATATGATTGGATTGAAGTGAACAGCCACACATTATTTTCAGTAAATATTTACAACTTATTTAGTAGATCAGCCTCAATGTTTGCTTCAATGAAAGATATTTTTAACATTGTAACAAGTGGAAACATTTATGCTATCACTAGCCCTTCAGTGTAAAATTGTTACATGCTCTCAGAACTCTATACTGATAATTTGTTTATACAGGAACCTATAAACTTCCCAGGGTAACCAAGATGTCTGGAAATATGTGGAACAGTGGATCTGTGGTATAAAGATAGCTACCCTTTGCTAAAATGATAGAACATAGACCAAATTGCATGTTCAAGAATATACAAGGCATAAGAGGTACCAGCTGCTTACAACAACCAGAAAAAAATAGACATGCAGAAAAGGACAACACGGTCAGTTGGTAACCTTTTTGTCTGAGTACAGATCTACACTTTCCCCCAAGTACAGGCAGTCCCCAGGTTACAAACACAATAGGGTCTGTAGGTTTGTTCTTAAGTTGAATTTGTATGTAAGTTGGAACAAGTACATTTTTTAAGTGTAGCTCCAGCCAAAAAAAAATGTTTTTAAGTTTTTGGATAGCATTGGGAAGGGTTAACACCCCTGTAATATTTGTTTTGCTGTCTGTGCTTCTGTTCAGAAGATTTCACCTCACTTAGAAAAAAAGATTCAGTACTATCTATTATGCAGTATTTTAATTTGTTTTGTTTTTGAGTGAAAAGAGTCATTTGAAATGTTTGAGTGTTTGGCACTGGTTTGTGTAGGAGAAAAGAGAAAATCACATACAGAATTAAAGGAAGTGCTGCATTTACCAGGAACAAAAATCAAAGCTAAACAAATGCTGCAATAAGCTAAGTGAATATTGTTATATAAGATCCAGTTCAAAATGGAAAAACTGCATTTCATATTCTTCTCATCAGCTTTACATACACAAGTCAGGAAAAAAAACAAAAAAGTTATGTCCACGGTCTCTTAGGCTTGTGTACCCCTATGCACATTATTACTCAATACACTATATTTATTAGTATAATAATGGTTAGTATTTTTTACCCTATAATTATTTTTACCAATTTAATTAGCTAAAGGAAAAACAAATGTCATTTACATTCAGCCTGGGTTCACATATGTGTGGTGTGGTATATTGCATGTGACTCGCACAGGAACTGCACCTGCAAATCACATGCGTTTTATGTGCGGTGTGATTAAAGCCATACAATTTTTATGGCTCTATTCGCACCGCACCCACACCAAAATAGTGCAGAACACTTTTTTGGGTTTGCACTAGAATCTGATTGCATAGGTATTCACACTTATGAGATTCGATTCTGCGCATCGCACCGCGTTTTGCGTACCACTTTCGGGGTGTTGTTAACTTAACATGCACACATGCAGCGGTTCGATTGGGGTGCGATTCTGGTGCGGTGCGGAATTTGCACTGAAAACGCTGCAAATTCTGCACCGCATCAGTGTGAACCAGGGCTCAACGATAGTATTCCTTTTATAAACTGAAGTGTCTAAAAAGTCTGCCGCAGAAAAAAAAACGACACCTTTCCTAGCTCTATAATAAACCTTCTAAGTATAATAGTGTTTCTGTATTTTTTCGATCTTTTTTCTGTTTCCAGTCAATACTGCCTGCAACATACATAGACAAAATTATTTTAAAGATTGATAACTCTACACATATGATATAAGGATTAGTAATAATGTTAAGCATACAATAGGGGATGACAAATGGAGTAGAACTAATGTTTTGTTTCCTGCAGCAAATTGTCAAAGAACCAATTTAATCATAACATTGTCATTTTTCTTCTAATGAATCAACTTCTTTTTATTCCTTTTTTTTTTTCTTCGCTAAAAATTAATGACTGGAACATCACTATAAATAAAAATCTCTAATTTTTATATGTCATTCTGCAACCAACACAGACCGTCAGTTAATGAACTGTTCAAAATTAGACACAATTGACCTAAATTATTGTTTTATGAAACACTTGCTTTAAAATAAATTTGATATCATTAATGAAAGATTACATATCCTTTGCTGTAAGCCCAAATGGGATCTATCATTAAACAGTTCAATGGAATTTTAGTAGTGAGATCTCTTCTGTGATTTTCTGTATATGCATGGCAGATAATAACATAGAATGCTGTATGTTTGTACACTACGGAATTGATTTACCAAAGACAAGTAGATTGGGCACTTTGCAAGTGCAACCTGCAAGTGCAGTTGCTACAGCGCTTAGTAAATGAGGTAAAGCTCTGCTGACTTCCATCATTCAATCATGTGCAAGAAAAAATGCTGGGATTGATTAACTAAAACGGAAGAGTGCAAAATTTGGTGCAGGCTTGCATAGAAACCCTTCCAAACCGCCCATATCACCGTCCGTTTTTGTCAATGCTTAATTGAACAAGTTGAGATTAGAATCTGATTGGATACCGTGCACAGCTGTACCAGATTTTGCACTCTTCAGTTTTAGTAAGTCTCCCTCACTGTTTATTTATTTACCTTGTGTATGATTGGGTATTCTTTGTAAAGCTATGGAACAACTTAATTTACAAAATGCACTATTTGCCTTTAGTAAATCAACCCATATGTGCATACTACATCTGAAAGAGTCTTGCCCAGCTGCATTCAGCTATGTGTGCACTATAATGAAGGTACATGTTCATAGAAATAACTTATTTAATTTGTGGATGACATAGTCATACCACTAATACCAACGTAGTTAGAAAATGAGCTTGTGTGAACTAGTGTGGTTTGAAGGACCAAAGGGAGCTAATATGTTCTATGAGACTAGGGAAGGCAAGCGGGAAAAACTACACAGAGACCACTATGGGGAAACCAGAAGGATGAAAAGTACCTTTGCTATTGCACTGGGTGACTTGTTCAAAGATTGGCAGATATTGCCCTCTCAATGAGATTTCTAACCATCTATAAAGTTATTATTCCTACTTCTGTGCTTTCTGTCATTGTTAAAAATGTTAATTTGTTAAACTACGAGGGGCATTCAAGTCAAACCGGGACTTTTGAGTTTATATGATAAAATAACACATTTCAAGGAGTAGAAACTTCATTTATTTTTTAAATACTCCCCTGCTACATTTATACACTTATCCCAGCATTTAACTAATGCCTGGAAATCTTCAGAATAGAAAGATTCTAGGACAGCCTGCTTCACTTTGTCATCATTGTGTTCACCGTTCCCACAAAAAGATTTGTCTCTTGCGCAATTTCACAACAGTTTTTGCATCGATTATCCAGAATCAGGTGTTCCATGTGCTGAATTTTTACAGGAATAGCTGCAGTGGGCTGGGAACCACCACAGCCAAGAACGTCACTGATGAACGTACGGCCATCTTTGAAACACTTACACCATTCAAATGTCTTGCTGAGCGTCTCATCACTGTACTGTGCTTGAAGTCTGTAGATATCCACAGGTTTTATGCCTTTGTTCATCACCCCACCACTTCATCACCACACGCTGTTCCATGTACACACTAACACTGTTGTCTCCCATCTTGATTAAAGGTTTCTGGACTGGCTTGTGACATGTGTGCCACCTGTCAGTAATAGGACACACTTACCATTCATTACTGCGTGTAGTACTGCCACACTAGTATCCCTTTTTATACCTGTAAATTTAAAAGTTCCAGTTTGACTTGAATGCCTCTTGTAGGGAAAAATTAATTGTTGAAATAATTGCAACCGAACAAAAGTTTAGACAACCCAATACTTAATACAGATGAATTACTTAGAATACTATTTTTAAATTTGTAATAATAACTTTAAAAGTCCTCTACAGTCTTGTCTCTTCTTACATTTCTATACTAAATTCCACATTCTATCCTAAACGCAACCTCAGCCCTGGGTTTTACCTTTTCCTACCCTCCACTAGTTACTTCTCAAACTCTTGGAAGCCTTTAACACAGGTGTCAAACAAGCGGCCCTCCAGCTGTTGGGGAACTACAAATCCCATTAAGGCATTTCAAGGCTGAAAGTTACAAGCATGATTCCCACAGGCATAGGCATGATGGGACTTGTAGTTCCACAACAGCTGGAGGTCTGCCAGTTTTACACCTTTGCTTTAACATAACTTTAAAACTCATCTCTTTAGACAAGCATATCATCTAAACCAAATTATTCTCTTCAAAGTCTGACTGAAAAGTGCTTTCTTCTTCAGTAACTGTCAAGACAAGTACGCATCTTTGTAAAAAGTTACATTGTACTGCACTCCCTTATTAATCTGGACAGCACCACAGGAGAGGATGGTACTATATAAATCAATAGTAATAATAATTTTTCTTGGGCATCTCCCACTATCTCTGATATTTTTGCTGTGTGAAGGCTTGACATGAGTTCAACTCTGAAGTGCCTTGATTAATCATTTTGCCATTTGTCAACTTGATGTTCTTACCCTTACCAATACACTACATGTAACTGTACAAAAATTGGCATATGGCATTTCAATAAACTTCATGCGCTAAGAAGAAAACAATAATTATTGTTTATCCCCTAAGCACAGTGGGCATATGTATTTAATAACTAGAACTATGCTGAATCTTATCTTTCCTGTGTATATGAATACAACTAGATAGGAAACAGCAGGACAAAAATCAATTAGAACATTAAGTAAAAGTAGTAAACATCATTTTTTTTCCTGTTCAACTTAACCTTTATTTCAGTAAATTTAAGTCATCCTGGCTGATTTGTTGTAACAGTTACTTCATAATTATCATGGTAACCTTACTGCCCAGTAATGAGCTTTACCCATTAAAGAACAAAAATGAAAACAATTGAAATGAAAGAAAATAGAATTGAGCTTCTCAGCAAGCTCATCTCCCAAGGGCTAACAAAAGAATTAAGATGATTTATCTTCTAGACTGGATTGAAAAATAGTCCATTCAGCATCCGTCTCGTGTAAGTGAGAAAAAGAAAATAAGATTGGATGGTTTTTCCACAAAGTGAGCTATCGCAAAGGCCAAAACCTTGTGCATGAGAACACGGCTGCATCACTGTATAAAACTCTACTCTTACCTAGTACATTTTGTCATTTACGTATGACTGTTCATCAGGATCAGATAAACAGCAGGAAATCTCTTCTTGCTTACACAGGCCGAAGCTCTCATGATTCCAAGCAGGATGGTGCGTTCAGCTGAGCGCGATTAAACCTGCAGACATCCATCATTCGCTATTCCTAGTTTTATTTCTCCTTGTAGCATTTGTGTTTTTACTGTCGTACTTCTGCATTCCATGGGAAATGATTTGTAATTTCCCCTGCAATAGCAAAGCGCTAGCTTTTCTCATATTGATTTCACAATTTGTCAGTGGAATTATCTATGCCTCCTGAGCAAGGAATATATATATAATTTAGAGAATCTTATCCACTGGTTATACTGTTAGACACATTTAGAGCTGTTTGCAGTTGAGGTTAGTAAATATTTCTGAATAACTCATGTTGGTAATTTAACCTGAATGCAATATTTAGCTGTATAGAAAAGAGCACCAGCAACAGAGGGGAAAGCAGAAAACTATACGGACCCCTTCTCCCAATCCATATTCAAACACTACAATAGAAGCTAAACACCAGAATGTCTACCAATTCCTAGAAGTACAGAGTTATTGTAGCTACGAGTATAGCTTCTCATCTTTCCTACGCCAGAACATGAGCATGAGGCGATACCTGGACCCTACAGAGGTTTCACAGGCAGTCCAACTCCTCCAGGATGGCACATCAATATGTGCCATTGCCAAAAGGTTTGCTGTGCCTTCCAGCACAGTCTCAAGAGCATGGAGGAGATTCCAGAAGACAGGCAGTTACTCTAGGAGAGGTGGACAGGGCCATAGAAGGTCCTTAACCCATCAGCAGGACTAGTATATGCTCTTTTGTGCAAGAAGGAACAGGATGAGCACTGCCAGTGTCCTACAAAATGACTTCCAGCAGGCCACTGGTATGAACGTCTCTGACTAAACAATCAGAAATAGACTTCATGAGTGTGGCCTGAGGGCCCGGCATCCTCTAGTGGGCACTGTGTTCACTGCCTGACACCATAGAGGTCGAATGGCATTTCCCACTGAGCACTAGAATTGGCAGGTCCACTACTGGCGCCCTGTGCTTTTCACAGCTGGAAGCAGGTTCACCCTGAGTACATATGACAGACACGAAAGAGTCTGGAGAAGCTGTGGGCAACATTATGCTGCTTGTAACATCGTTCAGCATGACCGTTTTGGTGGTGGGTCAGTGAAAGTCTGGGGAGGTATATCCTTGGAGGGACGCAACAGACCTGTACAGGCTAGACAATGGCACCTTGTCTGCCATTAGGTATCGGGATGAATCCTTGGATCCATTGTCAGACTCAACAATGGTGCAGTGGGTCCTGGGTTCCTCCTGGTGCAGGACAATGTGGCGAGAGTATGCAGGCAATTTCCGATTGGAATTTAGTGGCTAACTTGGTGTACATAGTCTCCAGACAAGATTCCAAATCCCGCTTTGTAAGTTGCTGTGCGTACTCACTGTCCTGAACTGAAGGATGGACTGCGATATCCTGTGTGGAACCGGATGGAGATGCTCGTTCTGTAGTATCTTGAGACATGCTGCAAATCTTGTGTGTTTTCAATAAATATGTATTAAGGGATTTTTGAGCATTACCCCTACTTTTTGTTTTGGTGGACGGCATGCAGGAAGTCTCCTGGGCGTGATCAATTTTCGTCTGACCAAAAAATCGGCCGATATTCATACCGTTAGGGCAATGCCATCGGCCATTTTTTGCGGATCTTCTCGTTTCTTTTTATCAGTCATGCTGGAAAATCTATGAAAAACTGACATTTTTCGTAAGCATTGGTGGCAGCATCCATAGCAGCAACGACCCATTTTTCGTTTATCGGCCGACAATTCGGTTGATAAATGACCCGTCTATGGCCTGCATTAGTACAGTAAAAAAAACATACACCCAAAACACACCTCTTCTTTGAAAGCATCTTCTTCTCACACCTCTTCTTTGAATGGAAAGCACATAAAAAATGTGGCAAAAATGCATACAAAATGCACTGCAGTTGTGTTTTTGGTGCATTTTTTCAGTCGTGGTTTTTTCACAGGTGCACCAGAAGCACAGCAAAAATGCGGTAAAAATGCAGCAAAACATATATGCATTCTACTACGTTTTTGCAAAGGAGCAGTGTGAAAGTTTACCTCTAAACTATTAGAACGCTTAGTCTACAATCACCTGAGCTCCTACCTCACTGACAACAACCTTCTTGACCCTTTACAGTCTGGCTTTCGCTCACTACACTCCACTGAATTTGCCCTACTAATCTCACTAATAATTTACTAACTGCTAAAACCCACGGCCACTACTCCATGCTCTTACTACTTAACCTCTCTGCGGCTTTTCATACTGTTGAACATCCCCTCCTCCTCAAAAAACTCCACTCTCTTGGGCTCCGAGACTCTGCTTTCTCCTGGTCCTCCTCCTACCTATCGCAGCATTCCTTCAGCGTTACCTATAACTTGGTCTCCTCCCCTCCACTTCCTCTTTCTGTAGGGGTCCCTCAAGGTTCTGTCCTTGGACCCCTTCTCTTCTCCATCTACACCTCCTCTCTTGTTCAATTGATAAACTCCCATGGCTTTAAGTACCATCTCTATGCTGATGACACACAAATCTATCTTTCTACCCCTGACCTCACCCCTTCAGTCTCCTCTCGCATTACTAACCTACTAAGTGACATATCAGAATGGATGTCACTCCACTTCCTCAGACTAAATCTTTCTAAAACTGAGCTCATAATATTCCCTCCAGCCCATGCCCCGTCCACTGACTTCTCCATCAAGATTAATAATACAACCATCAGTCCTTCCCCTCAAGCAAGGGTACTACGTCTAGACTCCCATCTGTACTTTCAGCCCCAAATACAATTACTGTCCAACTCTTATAGACCTCTGCAACATCTCCAAGGTATGGCCGTTCTTAACTTCTGAAATCACTAAGCAACTTATTCACTCCCTTGTTATCTCTTGCCTTGACTATTGTAACTCCCTCCTCATTGGCCTACCTAATCGCAAGCTTCAGTCTATCATGAATGCTGCTGCCAGATTCATCCACCTTATTAACCATTCCATATCTGCCATCCCTCTCTGCCAATCCCTCCACTGGCTTCCCATTGCCCAATGAATAAAATTCAAAACATTAACAATAACTTATAAAGCCATTTATAACTCTAACCCAAATTACATCACCAATCTTGTCTGCAAATATCACACAAACCGTACTCTACGCTCCTCCCACGACCTCCTGCTCTCTAGCTCTCTTGTTTCCTCCTCCCATGCTCGTTTCCAGGACTTTTCCAGAGCCTCCCCCATCCTCTGGAACTTTCTCCCCCAATCTATCTGACTCTCGCCTACTCTGCCCACTTTTAGGCGATCTCCAAACACCTATCTCTTCAGGGAAGCCTATCCTGCCTTTAGTTAATAACGGAATCTTCTATTCCTCCTATCAGTTCATCCCCCACAGTTATTACCTTTTGTGCCACAAGCCCCTCCCTCTCAGATTGTAAGCTCTAAGGAGTAGGGTCCTCCAAACCCTCTTGTATTGAACTGTATCGTTGCTGTATTGTCTCCCTTTATATTGTAAAGTGCTGAGCAAACTATTGGCGCTATATAAATCCTGTACAATAATAGTAATAATAATAATAAAGTAGCCTTACAGTTGTGAATGTACACTTGCCTACTAGTACAACCAGCAATAAATCTCATTCTCAGAAAATCAGCTATCAAACACACAATTGTTTACTATGTAGAAAAATGTCTAATGTTGTTTAACAAAATTATGCCTTTTGCTGTGTTATGTTGCTATGCTGCATTAATTAACTTACAAATGTTCAACCTGCTACAAAAAGTAAAGCTTCCTACTCTACATGTATTGGGCTGCAGTGAAAAGAAACTAATACTCCTGTATTATCTTTACTCAAAGAAGCAATCTGCAATACACCTGTTTGCAAAAACATATATATTTATCATTGTTTTGGCTGGGCAAGACAAATTACTCACTTGGGGAATTTATATCTAATACAAATTAAATACAAAAAAAATAAATGGTTGTGTCTTGTGGACTTAGGGACTGAATAGAATGTACAATCTATATTTGCAAAAGCGCTGCATAAATTGACAGCGCTATATAAGTACCTGCAATAAATACTTAAATAAACGGATAATAAGCTGGGACCTTTTGTATTTATCTTATTCCAATAAAGTCTTTGTGGAAATAAAAAAAATTTGTGAGGTGATAACAAAAAATATTCTAGCAGAGGCAAACATATGGGCTGCAGCAGTATCAACATGTAGAACCCTCCTAGGTAGCTAGGGGGAGCTAGACTTCAATTGTTAACTAGGGCTGAGTAGCAGCCTGAGAGTAATAGCTAACAGGGCTCAAAATTTGGTCAGAGCTGAGAGGCTCTGCATACCGGCCCTCTGAAATTTCCCCTTGCTCTAGATCTTTGGAGAAAGGTCTAGAAGCAGTGGGTGAATCTGAGGAGCGGCTAATCTGCATGCTTAAGGGAACCTAGGCAGTCCCAAACAGAAGGCTAGACAAGGGGCCAGGACAACCCTTAAAAGTGATTGAGCCTGCTCAGCAACAGATGGAGAGTGTGGGTGGAAGAGGCAGAGAAGGATGTGAGGCTGATGGCTAGAGCCTGTGAGGAGATTGAGATGCAGAGGGGCTAACCTGCAGGCAGACCTTGGAAAGTGAAAAACTTGGGACTTCATTGGCCCCCTGAGAGAGGACCACCTGTGTGACAGGGAAGGAGTGACCCAGCTAGAAAGCCTGGTAGCAGCCAGCACCCACTGGCAGCATAGGAGAGGGACCAAGTGATTAAACCTGCACCACCTGGATCAGTAAGGGGAAAGGAGCACTTTAGTGGGAAAATGGATTTGCTATCTTGCCTGGCATTGTTTCACACTGCAGTGGCAGGCACTGGATCCCCTGGCCAGGGGTTCACCCAGTACAGCTAGATGAGGAGAGGAGTCATCTAGGCTCTGGGGTGGTACTACAGGAGATGGTGCTAGCTCTGTAAAGACTTGTACATAGTTTCCAAGGAGTTTTGTCCTTGATTGCCCTTTCCCTTGGGCATCCCATAAATCCTTTACCCCATCCAAGTTCCAAATTCCCTAATAAAGCTTCAAAAAAAAGCCTAAAGGGCTGGATACTGTCTCCCATTGCAAGTCTGAGTGAAGGAAATGCGTGATGCCTTGCTGTGCAGGACTATAGGTAGACCCAAAATCTTTGCAACTCCTAAGGGGCGGTGCTACAAACATATCAAAATGTCACTTCATTCCAGTGAAGCAGCTGACATAGGAATAGATGATGTGTATGTTTTTGTACTTGCTACAAGGTGATTACTCTGATATATGGTCTTTGAGGCATTTCAACCAGGCTACTACAAATTCTTCCTTATCCCTTTTTATGTTTAACCTCATTTCATTCTTCACTAGTCCCTAGCTGCACTTCTTTAATAAGCAAAGTACTGGTGGTGGTCACAGTAGCTTGAAGCTTTACTGGAAATCTAAGTGAAAAGCAGTTGAGAAGGAATAAATGTCTGAATGTTTTTCAATGTTTGCAAAAGGATCAGGATTTGGAGCTAGAATAGGTATGTACAGATCAAGAGTGGATCTTTCTGGTTAAAATAATTGCTATTGATGATGCTGATGGCAAGTCTAGGGTTGGAGAGTCATCAATTCGAATTTTTGATGACATGGGAAAGGGGAAGGATTGGAACACCTATCAGGATTTTACTGCTGTTTGGGGTTCTGTTACAGAGATTGTTACATTCACTTTATGTGGGAAAACTGCAACAGAGACACAGTCAGCAATAAAAATCTGACAGCAGTTGTAGCCTTTCTTTACGCTACTTGGAGTTGAAATTGTTGTCAACTTGGCTAAACATGCACTTAATTCACCTGAATTCATGCTGCAGAAAAGGTCCCTTGCTCTTTGTGTCAAAGCACTGGTCTTACTGCAGCGTTCCAACATCATGCTAAGTCATAGCTAGTGCTCTTCAATCAGCAGGAAGCATGGGTTTTACTGATTGTAGAGCTATAGGTATGGCTTTGTGCCAATCCACTGCTTCCACACAGAGATAAAGAGACCTCCTCTACTGAATGCTGACAAGAGCCAGGCTTTTTCACTCAAATTGAGGCTGCTTTCTAAATAAAGTGAACTGTAAGACTTTCCACACCATTTTTTAATATACCTAGAATGTATAGAACTGTTTTAATTTCTAATTTTGGCTTTGATGAAGATTTGTTACAGAAAAAATCAGGTCATTTGTCCAAAATATTCTTCAGGATGGGTTTGGAAATGTTTCCATAACTTTTTTGCTCTTAGTGAAAACGTTTTTGCTCAGAGAAAGCATATATTCAAACTGATTTATTTCAAGCATATAGCTTAAAGAATATATAAACCCAACATTTTATATCCCTGATATGTGCCTGCTGTACCATGTTCTTGTATGAAAAAGTATCCTTTTCTCTTTACGATGCTTCCTTTTTGTGAAATAACTGATATTCCTGCCAGTCCTTTTCCTATTAAAAAACTGATTACACTAAGCAGGAGAGCACAGCACGGTCAGTTCTCTAGTTTTGCTGGGAACGCTCTCCTCCACTGATCAGACTTGTCCTTACCTCTCCTTCCCCTTCACCACACAGCCATTCACTGGTAAGATCAGTGTACTTATGTTTCTCATCCCCCAGCTCTTAAGCAGCTCAGAACAGAGGGTATGTGATCACTTATAAAAAAAGGGAAAAAAAGGTATTTATAGATTTTTGTTTATATCTATACACACATGTTTTGCCTTTCATTTTTTTTTTAAACTGAATGGGTTGTTTTACAAGGTTACAGATTTACAATCACTTTAACACAGATATTCCTCCAGCATAGATATCCTACACAATAATGCTGATCATGATACTGAAAAATAATGGAAACTGAAGCAGACAGATGTCTAAAATTGCTACTGTGCCTGGTATCTTGACACATTGAAATGTGTACATCTTCAGAGAGGTTTGTGGTAGCTGATACAATCGCGGTAAACACTTTGATACATAAGGAACATGGGAAAACACTACACAAATCCTCCTTCTCCCAGTTGTAGAGCTGTCCTGAAGCTTGTAAACAGGGAATTACTCACTCTGAGACCTAAAATGGTGTCATCTAAGATTCCTTTGAAAGACTATATTGCAAGATAAATGGTCATTTAAACCAAGTAGGTTTTTTTCCTGTGGTGGCCTAGATTTCACTGAGCTTGAAAAAAAAAATCAGAAAGGTAATCAGATATGTCATAGGAAGTCTAAGAGAGCAGAAACTTCTATGGATATCCTTTACAAAAGCCAAGTAAAGGTCCACGCAGAGGATATATATACACAAAAATATCAATAGAAAAATATAAAACAATTTAGTATTTTAAAAAAGTATTAAATGGCAATGATTCAAGACCAGCTTTGTATCCTTTTTAACAAAACATTTCTTTATTTCAGGCATGCAAACATGACACTCAAAATTAACACAGCAAGGCTGGCTATCAGAATAATGCTTTATGTATGTTCCTATACAAACTTTTGTTTCTTAGCCATCATAAATCTCAGATGAATTTTTAAGCCCTGCAATTTATCTTTGGTAACCCTGAACATTTCTTATCCTAGTGGTTCAGTACCATTATTAATTGCTAACAAAATGTTGTCTAGTCTTCTGGGAAAAACCAAAACTATTTCTCGAAATTATGTTATACTGGTGAGCTGGAGTTCTGATCAAGCCCAGTTCACAAGTTTGAATAATCTTGGGGTGTCAGCCTAAAAATAGTAGAAACATTTTGACCATGATGTCATATGCACATATGAGATAAACCTACATCTACTGTATTCAAGAAAATCGATTAAGCCTCAAAAAGCACACAGTGAATATAACATAGCTGCTTAGGAGTTTCATTTCCATCCATGCTTAAAGGCTAAGTCCAAGTTTTAGACCATGTTTTATGTTATACCCATATTTAGGGTGTAGCAGGAAGCATGATTGCATACAACATCCCTAAAACCCAAACTACCATCCCCCACCCCCACTTACTTGGACAAATATTTTGATTTTAGGGCATCTGTGTGACTATGTAAAACAAATATGTTGCAGATACCATGACAACCCATAGCTCAGATATGATCACCCTTTACTCTTAAAAATAACCAACAGTGTAAGAAGTTATATTATTTGAACATTTAATGAGGAATTGTTATGGCATAAAATCCAGACAGATGGCAAATGCCTAGTCACCAGTATTGCCTGTGGTCTCCCTGCAGTTGGTCTTTCCTCATTACTGACTAAGCATGTCTTGTTCTGCACCGTGTCTCTGTGTGGAGGCATCCATCTTTTGCTTTTTGCTTCCTCATGTCAGAGCCCCCAGTTTTGGCAAGAGTGGCTCACTGTACAGTACATGTAGCGTGACGGTCTACACAATCACCACATAAATGCAGCTTGAATGAGGTAATTTCAAGCCTTAATTTTAGAGTAGATTAGAAGGTGTGACACCGAGATTGAAGAAATGAGCTACTATAGGAAGCAGGTCTTTAATAAGGCCTGCTTCTGTGCACTCTTCTTCCTTTCTGATAGTGCCTCTTCTAATCCACCCCAGAGGTGATGCTTAAAACTGCCTCATAAAGCGCTGCTTCTTCTGGTGCAGTGGCTAGGATTGCCACCTTTTCTTCAAGTCAAACCAGAAGACATTAGTGGAGAACAGCAATTTTTTTTGTAGTACCCATATACAAAATAAGAACGTAAAACACTTGGGGCATTTTTAGATGCCCCAAGGAGAATAGTAATGAACAGTGGGTGTGGCCAAATTGCATTACCAGTGGGAGGGGATTAAATGGGTATAGTTAAATAAAACAAAAGCATTCTTGTACCCATAAAATATGTTTAGATTAATAAAACAAATGTCACTGTAAAAACATGAACGTAGCCTACCTTAAAAGTGGAGAGTGTCAGTCAGTAGAGCAGTGGACAGCAGTGGACAGTGCTAGTAGGGCAGTAGATGGTGTTTTGACAGTGTCAGTAGGGAAGTGGATGGTGTCAGTAGGACAAAGGTTGGTATCAGTTAGGAAGAAGATGGTGTCAGTAGGGCAGTGGATGGTATCAGTAGAGCAGTGGAAGGTGTCAGCAGGACATAGGATGGTGTCAGTAAAGAAGTGGATGATGTCGGTAGAGCAGTGGACGGTGTCAAAATGGCAGAGGTTGGTTTCAGTAGGGCAGTGAACAATGTCAGTACATTTTTTTAATGTTTTTTTTACAATATTTTTATACAAATTCTTTAGAAGCCCCATTGGGGGGCTTGGAGAAGTATCAGGGGTCTAAACAGGGACTGAGGACAGAAATTCCCCAGTTCCCCAATTCCCCAGGAAGTTGTCTGTGCTGAGTGGTTTCCTGTTCATTCACAAACACTAATACTAAGCTGCAGTTATG
This sequence comes from Staurois parvus, assembly GCF_062004578.1. NCBI lineage: Eukaryota > Metazoa > Chordata > Amphibia > Anura > Ranidae > Staurois > Staurois parvus. The sequence continues at coordinate 6,951,433 of NW_028317941.1, forward strand.
AATAAATGCAGGAATGTTCGATACAGACCACTCTCTGTGTTCATTAATAATTCAGAAAAGGAAGGGGTTGGTAAATTACATATTTAGCAGCCCCTTCTTCTGCTCCTCCTGCAGCCGCTGAATGCCAATGGGGGGGGGGAGGAAAAGCTAGCTGCACGGGCCCCCTGGAGCATGAGGATGGCAGCGTCCCTATCAATGCAGTGCCTGAGGCACATGCTCTCCCCCTCCAGTTCTGGTGCTGATCTCAATACTGATAATATCCTTCAGCCCCTCTTCATCCATTTTCTGTCTGTATACATGAACTTCAATGATAGCTGCATAGAATTTCTTAGTATTGGATTTCTGATGGTCACAGTGGATCATGTACATGTAATATTTGTTGGAACAACTATTTGTAGTTTTGGTCAGAAGCCCATGTACCAGGCTGACTGTGCAGGAGTCCAACTGGGAGACAGGGCAGAGCATTGACACTATAAAACAAAGTTTCTAAAAAAGACCTTTATGGCAGGATGAACAGGTATTATATTAATCTACAAATCTAAAATATTTATACCTGTATATTTTTAAAAAATGTAAATGGGTTAACATATACAAACTGGCTGCAGACATTTTTCTTCAAGTCTGAAAGTAGCAAATTGCTGCAAAAGTAAGGGGAGCATTTTTGGGCAGTTACACATAGAAGACATAAGCCAAGTAACCTTTCAGGTTACCAGCCTGAAATAACCCAAAGATTCTGTGACAAATTCTTCCACAAAACATAATCAGCTCCAGTAAAGATACAATACTGTTTTTGAACTTTTGACACCACTGAAGCTTACCTGTTTCTTGGTTTCTATCCGTCTGGTTGAGTAACAAGTGTACAATTGTCAATCCATATGTCCACTATTTGGAGGAAGATAAAGAACATCTTTCGGACACGAAGGAAACATGACAGGGAGAGTGACGAGGAGACCATTAGGGTAGATTGGAAACAGTCACTTTATGTTATAAATGGTGTTTAACAGGATTTTATCTGACTCCCATTTAAAGAGCTTGGAGATTGCAACAGATATAAGACCATTAGCCAGAGGATAAGTTTTAGCCAAGTCAAGCAAGAAAAGTGCCCTTCAAATTACACTATAAAAAGGTATTATTTCTACCTGTGAGTGAGTAAGAATAGGCCGCACAATAGTATAATGTTTTGTAATAACAAAACATATAAAATACTATAAAAACATCCTAAACAGATGGTTGATGGGCCATTCTAAATGTCATTACCATACTGTATTTCAGTCCATAACTCCAAATGTTGGTATATCTCTGCTCCCTTTCATTTGTCATTGAAAATGGCAAAATAATGTTTTTCTCTGACAAGTCTAAAATAATGCTCTCTTGTTCCCCTGTTACACTCTGAGTTACATGGAAGGATGATCAGCTTAATAGCTAATTAAGGAACTGCGAAGATATTCTCTAGAAAATAGCTTGATCATGGCAATACTAAAATATTTAAGATGATATTTATTAAGAACTGGAGAGCTTATTACATGTAGTAATTAAATGTAATATGGCATACTTTAGTTAATATTACCATCCGCTACTACATGGTTGGATTATGATATTCTGAGATATGTATCATTACAAAATGCCTGCTGCCTAATTTCAACTGACTGCAGAATTTCACTGACTGCATGAGCACTACAAAAAATGGTAAATTGGTAAGCTGCAATATTTTATATATTTTGACATAGTAGTTACATAGTTAGTCTGGATGAAAAAAGACAAAAGGCCATCCAGTTCAACCATAGAGAAAAAAAAAGTTATAATCCAATACCCACAGTTGATCCAGAGGAAGGCAAAAAAAACCCCAGCAAAGCATGATCCAATTTGCTCCTGCTGGGAAAAAAATTTCTTCCTGAGAGTAGTGTTTAGCTAGGGGCAAAGATGTGGATAGCTTTGTATGCTGCAAATAGCATTTTGAATTTTATGTGTTGAGCAAGCTGAAGTAGAGCTCAAGCCCAAGCTGAACCCAAGCTGAGGAAGGATTGGCAGAAGGTGTTCATAAACAGTGACTGCTCAGAGAGGTCTGACATCAGCATCCATGAAAGACTGAAGGAGCAAGGAACAGGCTTTGGAAATGTTGTGGAGATGAGGGCAGAACAATTTGATCAGTGCCTGAACGTGGGTCGGAAGGGAGAGGTCAGAGTCCAGGATTACGGCTAGCACCCTGGCCTGATGGGAGTGCTTGATTGCAGTGCTGTTCATCTCAAAAGAAAAGTTGGGGGAGAGGACATAAGGAGGAAATATTATGAGCTCAGTTTTGAAAAGATTGATTTTGAGGAAGTGGTTTGACATCCTTGCAGATATGTCAATCAGTAAGTGATGCATAATGAGACAGAAGGGGTGGAGAGACAGCTTTGGATGTCATCAGCATAGAGATGGTATTGGAAACCCTGGGAGATTATCAATTGACACAAGGATAAGATGTAGATAGATAATAAAAAGAGCAGAGGTTAGGGACTCCTATGGAGGAGATAGGGAGATAATATTGCAGGTGACACTGAAGGTGTGCTGAAACAGAAAGGAGAAGAGCCAGGAAAGAGTAGAGTCTTGTAGGTGGAGAAAGTTGAGTTTTTTTAGGAGGACTGGATGGTCAATCATATCAAAGGTAACAGAAAGGTCTACGAGTATGATAACAGACTAGTGCATATTTGTTTTGGCAGTTAGCCAGATTAAAGGGGATCAAGAAGATTGTTAACAGTGAGGTGGTGGCTCAGACATTTGCATACTAGGTATTCTAGAAGTTTGGGGCATGTGTATTATCACTGCCTCATGTTTATCGAACATTTAGAGAATATGTCAACCCAAAATTACATATTCCTGATATGTGCCTCCTGTGCCACTTATGTGTATGAAAATGTATTCTGTTTTCTTTGTATTGCTTCCTTTGTGTGAGATACTGAGTGTTTTTGCCAGTCAATCCCCTTTCCTATTAAAAACTGATCACACTAGGCCAGAGAGCACAGTGTGGCCAGTTTTCTAGCTGTGCTGAGAACTCAGCCTGATCTCCTCCAATGATTAGACTTGTGCTGACACTCCTGGCCTTCACCCTGCACAGCTATTCACTGGGAAGATCAATGTGCTACTGCTTCTCCTTCCCCAGCTCCCTAAGATCCTTATGCAGCTGAGAACAGAGGGTATGTGATCACTTCAATTTCTATTTTAAACTGAATAAGTTATTTTACAAGGTGAGGGTTTGCATATACTTTCATGGATAGAGACTTCTAGTTGCTCTCTTTAATAGGAATTCTGTCAGGTAAACTCTGCTCTGTCAATGGATTCCCATTTTTAGAGATAGTTCTACCTTATACATCATCAATGGCCAAAATGGCACTTGAAAGGTAACTACATAGATATTTAATATGATTTGGGTATAAGTTACACTGCTACTGCAGCAAGGGTAGAGAAACACTGACTTGAGGGCAAGTCTGTAAAGTGATAGGTTCAGACATGTGAACCACTTACATAACATAAGAAGTAATTGTGGTACTGATCTTGGACTATATTTTGTTTGGAGGGCTATACATTCAGAAGGTTTATGTTAATACCACTAGCCTCAGAGTGACCTGTTCATCATTTGATTCTGTTCAGTAAAAGTAGCTGTAGTGCCCTATGCTTTTGTTTGGCATCACATTTACAGCACAATCATCCCTTTTGTATTGGGGATGCAATAGGGAGCTTTATTGTATTGATTTAGCTGGTTGTTTTTTTTTTCATGTTCCTTCACACAGTTGAATCACAAAAATGTTTTGTCTTTGTACCCTTCAGCAGCAATTGCTAACAATTTGTTGTACAAACCAATGCATGTGTGTGATTTTCAACCATGGAAGCTGATTGGTTTCTAAGCACAGGTACAACCAGATTTTGCACTCTCCAGTTTTAGTAAATCAACCCCAATGTCTACATTTTCAGAGGCTTGCATTTAGGACCATTTGAGAAAATAAGCCTATAAGGAAAAGGAGCCTAATAGATTTAGAAAATAGCACACACTCAGCTGCATAATATGAATACAATGATGAAAATTGTAACTGAATAATGAACAGGCTGTATGCCGTGAGTGTGTTAAACTGCAAAAAAATTCACGTTTGAATGGAGTTTACTGCTAAACACCAGAAGCTCAACAGAAAAATTTCACTTAACCGCTTTCCTGCTACCCTATAGCAGAAATACTGCTACAGGGAGGCAGCGCTGTGCAAAATCACGTATATATATATATATATATATATATATATGCGATTCTGAATTATAGGGCAGGACAGCCTCAGCTGTCCATCAGTGGGTCCCGCCCGGTGAATCCTCACCGGCACCCGGCAATAGCCAAGTATCACTGATGGGGAGAGATCTGTATGTAAACAATACAGATCTCTTCCCTGTCAGCTCCTGCACATTGCTTTCTATTGCTCTGCATAGCAGAGCAATACAAGCCAATGTGCTGACACACACACAGCACACAGTAAAACAGCACACAGTTAACCCTTTGATCGCCCCAGATGTTAACCCCTGTCTGCCCAGTGTCATTAATACAGTGTCAGTGCTTTTTATTAGCACTGATCATTGTATTAGTGTCACTGGGGATGTCAGTGACAGTTAGTCAGTTCCCCCCAGTGTCAGAATGCTCGCCACAGTCCCACAATAAGTCGCTGATCACCACCATTACTAGTATATAAAAAAAAAAGTCCAGTATATATACCGCCATTTGTAGACGCTATAACATTCATGTAAACCAATTCATTTACACTCACTGGGATTTTTTTTTTAGCATAGACATGTAGCAAAATACATGTTGGCCTAAATTTATGCCGAAATTTAATTTTTTAAAATTTTTTACTTGATGTTTGATAGCAAAAAGTAAAAAATATAGTTTTTTTGTTTATAGCGCAAAAAATAAAAAACTCACAGATGATTAAATACCATTTGTGGGAAAAAAAGGAAATACATTTCATTTTGGTGCAGTGTTGCATGGCCGCGCAATTATCAGTTAAAGAAATGCTGCGCCGTATTGCGAAAAATGTCCTGGTCAGGAAGGGGGGTAAATCCTCTGGAGGGCAAGTGGTTAATGAGCTAAAGGAGTAGACAATAAAATATCTAAACAATAAACACAATGTGTTTCAGCTGTGTTCTATTCTGTACTGCCCTTAAAATATTATATGCTCAGAATGATTGTATAATATTTGTCAAGCAAAGCAAATTGTGGCTATGGCTGGTATTGAATGCCCTGAATGTGAAAAGCATATTAACATCTTTCTGTGGGCAATTCCCTAATGTTACACAGGTTTAAACTGGCTCAATTGCCCTAAAATGGAATTAAATTAATTAGCCCGACTTCAATGCACAAAACTAATGATTATTGATGCTTTACAATACTTCTGGGAGAAAAAAGGTGATTCATGAACCACAAAACAAGACTAATCATGGCAGAAAATAGCATTTATCAGTGTCTGTGTACAAAAAAGGCTTGTTTTTGTCTGCAGGTCTAGAGACTGTAATGAAGCCAATTGTTTTACAAATCTATGCGGTCTTTATGAGTATCTAATGAATTACAGGGTGAAAGATCCAATGCCATACATTTAAATGCACTCTGTGCATAACCATTAAAGCACAATAATGTTATTTAAATAGCATCTCACATTACTTTGCCTAGAGACAACTTTCTTCAGGAGCTGTGTATGACAATGTAAGGGCCAATGTTTACTGACTGTGTATACATTTGTTGTAGGTTCCCTCTAAAGTGAAGGAATTCAAATGTTTTTCATCTCTAAAACAGCCCTGGAAAATCTGATTCAATATTAAGGTTGTGTAAATGAACTACAAAAATCTACAAAATATGCAGTAGGGGCCTGACAGGTTTGAGAGCCTATACACTGTAAAGTGTATTGTTACTGTCATTAACCCCAAAACATTATTATTCATTTATTTTGCAGTAAATCCTCTGTATCGCTGAACATGTCAGAGCACTTATTGGACCAAATGTATATATCTTGACAAACTGTCGACAGCACACAAGACATTGTGCATCAAGGCCAGGCTTCACGGGCTCATTAGGCCTTAGGAATCCTCTTGCCTTGAAAAAGCCAACACAACATGCTTTTCCGATGTTCTTGAGAATGTATGGGAAATCACAGTGTGAATCGTAATCCTCTATGTGCCAAGAAAAATCACCTTGCTGAATGCAACATTAATAAGATACAAAAAAACTTTCAAAAATTGAAAAAGCATGTTTGCACTCACAGACATTTATTTATTGAAGAAATAACCGACTGCAAAAATCAACACTCAATAGATGTATGTTCATATTAACAGCTCCTCAAATACACACATAAAATAATACAGATCTTTTCTTGATCCTATAACACCCCAGTAACATTAATAGGCTAACTGGACACTGTCACTTACACTTTTACTTCTACTTTTAATTGGTAGACCTTCCTATTTTCCCAAGCCACCAATTCACTTATGTAAATTGAAATTTCAACAATAGACCCTTATATACAGTTATTTTCAAGAGATATTTGTTTACTGTTAATGGAGAAGCACTACAATACCAATAAAAAACAATACCAGTCAAAAATGAAGGCTGGTAAACTATAGCAAGTTTGATGAAGATAATATAACCCCTGACTATTTCAGTACCAGCCCACATGACCATCACCATAAAGTGGGCACTGCAAATGGGATGTCCTATAGCACTAGTGCAATTGTTACAGAGCAAGACACTTTTCAAATTGTCAGATCCCAAGGATCTGATGGTGGCAAAACTGATGGGAGGGGAAGGGGGGGGGGGGATGTTACAACCTACTTGCTTACCTCCTGTCTACAAGTTCACTCTAGTGCAGGAAAACTTGAAAAAAAACCAAACAAAGCACAAACAGAAAAAACATGAACGCAAACATTTACATTTTTGTCCAATATAAACAAGCCACTCTATATTGTAAATTAGATCTTCTGCTTGCAGCATGCAAAAGCACACTGCTATCTATCAAGAACAGCCTAGAAGCAAGACTGGGCTGCATTATTACCATGTAAGTAATATTCTGTCTTTTTGCGTTAGCATCAAGAGTAACAAATCTTCCGTATTGGGATTTATACACTTAAATTCAGCTTCTTTGTCAAATTTGGCTTGAGTAAGAACAACGTGAGCCGGAACTCAGAAAGAAGGCGAGATATTCAAAGTACAATAGATAATCCAGCTTTAAATAGAGGGATGTGGAAGACAAAAATATAAGTCTCTAGAAAGACCAAAATAATTTTTAAACTGTGCCAACAAAGCAACTAAAACACTGCATAGCTTACATTCAAATAGTAAACGGAAAATAGATTTAACCTACTTTAACGATTTATGAACCTTCAATTAAGATGTTATTTTTATATAGTATAAAGCAGTGTGTGCTCTACAAGCCAGACAGAACACATATTGATCACCAATATGCTTGGCCAGTTTATCTTTTTTATTCTGGTTATGGCCTCTACTAAAACATGTAAAACAGTTATTGCTAAACAGTGGTTTAAAATATACATGTACCTCCAAGCTTCCTTTGTTGCTACAAAAGATCAATCACAATGACAATTAGGTCCAAATTTAATCAGATATGTAGAGTTAATGTAGCATTACATTATTCTTTTTCTCAGATAATACTAATTCTGTGAAGAAAATAAACCAGAGAAAAAATTTTCTCAACAGAAGTTACCAATCAGATGTCTTGTTTCATTGATGCATGGCATAAAGAGGAAAGTTTACTATATAAATCTGCTTTCTTAACATACAATTCCTCCCTTCATGTTGCCAAACAAGCCTACTTTGTCACTCTTATTAATACCTTGTCATCCAGTCCTCGTAGTCACTTTGCTACTTTTAACTCTCTACTTTCGCCCCCTCCACCTCCACCCAGAACCTCACTCATTGCTCATGAGATTGCAAATCATTTCAAAAACAAGATTGACACAATTCATATGGGGCATTGCCACTGCACAGACATCCATCCCACTTAGCATACCCTATACTAAACCTCCCTCAACACTTTCCTCTTTTGACCTTGCTACTACCGAAGAGGTCACTAAGGTTTTCTCAGAAGCCCGTCTCACTACCTGCCCCCTGGATCCTGTCCCCTCACAACTACTGTGGTCACCCTCTTTTTCCATCCTATGCTTCCTCACTCACATCTTCAATCTCTCTCCCTCTCTAACGGTGCCTTTCCCTCCCCGCTAAAGCATGCACACATCACTCCCATACTTAAAAAGCCATCCCTGGACCCCACGAACCTGAACAACTTAAGACCCATCTCCCTGCTGCCATTTACCTCTAAACTCCTAGAACGCTTAGTCTACAATCGCCTGAGCTCCTACCTCACTGACAACAACCTTCTTGACCCTTTACAGTCTGGCTTTCGCTCACTACACTCCACTGAAACTGCCCTACTAAAACTCACTAATGATCTACTAACAGCTAAAACCAATGGCCACTACTCCGTACTCTTACTACTCAACCACTCTGCAGCTTTTGATACGGTTGACCATCCCCTCCTCCTCAAAAAACTCCACTCTCTTGGCCTCCGAGACTCTGCTCTCTCCTGGTTCTCCTCCTACCTATCGCAGCGCTCCTTCAGCATTACCTATAATGCTGCCTCCTCCTCTTCACTCCCTCTCTCTGTAGAGGTCCTTCAAGGTTCTGTCCTTGTACCCCTTCTCTTCTCCATCTACACCTCCTCCCTTGGTCACTTGATAAACTCCCATGGCTTTATGTACCATCTCTATGCTGATGACACACAAATCTATCTTTCTACTCCTCACCTCACCCCTTCAGTCTCCTCTCGCATTACTAACCTACTAAGTGACATATCGGCATGGATGTCACTCCACTTCCTCAAACTCAATCTTTCCAAAACTGAGCTCTTAGTATTCGCCCCAGCCCGTGCCTCCTCTCCTGACTTCTCCATCAAGATCAATAACACAATCATCAGTCCCTCCCCACATGCCAGGGTACTAGGTGTAATCCTAGACTTCAATCTGTCCTTTCAGTCCCAAATCCAATCGCTGTCCAAATCTTGTAGACTTTACCTCTGGAACATCTCCAAGATACAGCCTTTCCTAACCTCGGAAACCACTAAGCAACTTATTCACTCCCTTGTTATATCTCGCCTTGACTATTGTAACTCCCTCCTCATTGGCCTACTTAATTGCAGGCTATCCCCTCTTCAGTCTATCATGAATGCTGCTGCTAGACTCATCCACCTTACTAACCGTTCTGTATCTGCCACCCCTCTCTGCCAATCCCTCCACTGGCTTCCCATAGCCCACCGGATAAAATTCAAAACATTAACAATAACGTATAAAGCCATTTATAACTCAGCTCCAAATTATATCACCGATCTTGTCTCTAAATATCACCCAAACCGTACTCTCTGCTCCTTGCAAGACCTCCTGCTTTCTAGCTCCCTTGTCTCCTCCTCCCCTGCTCTTCTCCCGGACTTCTCCAGAGCTTCTCCCATCCTCTGGAACTCTCTACCCCAATTTATCAGACTATCGCCTACTCTGATCACTTTTAGGTGATCTCTGAAAACCTATCTCTTCAGGGAAGCCTATCCTGCGCTCAGCTAATAATGGAATCTTCTACTCTGCCAACCAGTCCATCCCCCACAGTTACTACCTTTTGTACCACTAGCCCCTCCCTCCTAGATTGTAAGCTCCGATCCCTCTTATATTGAACTGAAATGTTGTTGTATTGTCTCCCGTTATATTGTAAAGCGCTGAGCAAACTGTTGGCACTGTATGAATCCTGTATAATAATAATAATAACTTGATTGGTCCTTATGAGCAAATTCTTTAGTCTTGAGGGGAATTTTCTTTTCTACATTCTTTAATAACAAACCTCCTAGATCAATGTTAGATTGCAGTGTAATATTATAATGTATTTTTCTTATATTTATAAACTGCAGTATATCATAAAACTTAGAAATGTGGCAGAATGTCATTTGTATTAAAACCCCCAAACTTTTGTCCTGGTGTGTTTGGCATCATGCCTTACTGTATGCAGTTTTCTTAAATTGGCATTAAACCCAGACCAAAAATTTAATATACTGCACTTTACTTATCCTTAAGAACACCCCTCTTGAATTAGAGTGTCTACATTTTGAATAGAGAAGCAACAGAGACACCTTTGAACAGTAGCATTAACAGTCTGGGGGGAGACTAGCAGATTTAGATGCACTAATAAATTGAGCCAAACTCAAGCTAACTCTTTATAACTAGCTACAGCAACAGTTTATTTCCCTTTTGGGATAAATGTTTTACATAAATGAATAAAAGCTGATCAATGTAAGCACCTCTGTCAGTGGTGAATGGTTTGTCTCAACCTCCTAACTACCACATCTACAGGACAGCTTGCTTTATTGAAAAACTGCAGATTTAGTGGTCAGATCACTGGGTGAAAATAAAAGATAGAAAGCCAAAAATGAAAGCAAATGCAGCCACCATATCTATGAGTTAGTAAGCTGCAGTATAAAATAATTCCTTTGGATTTATTACCGCTATAAGCAAATAACATTTTGTGAAATTGTTGCAAAATTTCTTACCTGAAGATCCTGGAATTTATCAGCAGCACTTGTGCTCTGTACCACAATTAGCAGCACATTGACAGCCTGCCATGTAGTCTCCTTCAGTAGGTAGTTTGGCTGACAACAGGCTGACAACATCCTACATTATTTAAACTAAAAGTGGTTGCAAACCCCAGACATGAAATATGAACAAATTATATCCTTCTATGCTGTGTATTTGCTTCTATTCAAAGCACAGTGAGTGATTTCTGATTGCTGTCTAGCTCCTCTGTTATCACCATGAGCCCTTTCTGTCCGATACCAAGAGATAAAAAGGTGACAGGGGAAGAGAGCCCCAGCACACAGCCTGTGATTCATATCTTAGCTCTGCATGATCTCTGTGTAGTGTGGGAAGGGGATATGTCCCTTCCCTCCAATCAGTGCTCAGAGCTGTCCTCACTGGGATCTCCACTGTCAGATCACTGCCCCCTGCTTTTTGCTTTTGAATGCTGAGAGATCCTGTATAAATTCTGGACTTTGCATCGTGGTAGAGGACAGGCGGTGCAGATAAACAGGTACAACTTATGTATGATTTCTGTGTATCATCTGATGCTAATCACTTCACTGGGCATATGTGAGGGTTTTCAACCACTTTAAGGTAAAAGTTATACGATTCTAAAGAAAACGTTATATTTGTTTCCAAAGACATGAATGTTTATCAAGGTTACTTATGTTGCAGGTGGGAAGATAAATTCGGAGATGAGCAACAGGTGACCTGTACTACCTTACCTACCTTACTCTCAATATACTTTAGAAAGCAGTTGTGCTAATTAAGTATACAGTATACATATAAATATATGCTGCACATTTCAAAAGTAAGTAAAGTTTTAGCTTGAAATACCACTGCTGCTGGCAAGAGCAGATGCTTCATATTTAAAACACTGCAAACTCAACATGCCTGAAGCAGTGGAACAGGAGTCCCTTTTGGAAGCTTTTGGTTAGTAGCTAAAAGAGAATTCCAACATACAAGTATATAAACACATGCTGACTTATCCTCCAGAAAAAAATGGTGAAAGGCCTTCTCAAAACTTTTACTGAGGCCCCTTTTACACTGCCCCGCAAGGGTGCAGCGCAGTGTACCAATGGCTTCCATTACCTGGGTTACCTGCAGCTTCCCATAGACTATCTATTATGTTCCGCATTTTTGATGCATTTTCTGAAAGCGCATCAAAAGTCCTGTATGCTGCATCTTGGGTAAAAAGGAAAAAGTATGTGAGCCTTTGGACTTAATAACTGGTTGACCCTCCTTTGGCAGCAATAACCTCAACCAAACGTTTCCTGTAGTTGCAGATCAGACCTGCAGAACGATCTGGAGTAATTTTGGACCACTCCTCTTCACAAAACTGTTTCAGTGTAGCAATATTCTTGGGATGTCAGGTGTGAATCGCTCTCTTAAGGTCATGCCACAGCATTTCAATCGGGTTGAGGTCAGGACTCTGACTGGGCCACTCCAGAAGGCGTATTCTGTGCTGTTGCAGCCATTGTTTTGTTGAATTACTTGTATGCTTTGGGTCATTGTCCTGTTGCATCACCCATCCTCTGTGGAGCTTCAGTTGGCGGACAGATGGTCGTACGTTTTCCTGAAAAATGTCTTGATAAACTCTGGAATTCATTTTCCCATCAATAACAACAATCCGTCCAGGCCCTGAGGCAGCAAAGCAGCCCCAAACTATGATGCTCCCTCCGCCATGTTTTACAGTGGGGATGAGGTTTTGATGTTGATGTGCTGTGCCTTTTTTTCTCCACACATAGTGTTGTGTGTTTTTCCCAAACAACTCAGTCTTGGTTTCATCTGTCCACAGTATATTTTGCCAGTAGTGCTGTGGAACATCCAGGTGCTCTTTTGCAAACTTCAAACGTGCTGCAATATTCTTTTTGGACAGCAATGGCTTCCTCCGTGGTGTCCTCCCATGTACTCCATTCTTGTTTCATGTTTTCCTTATTGTAGATGTGTCAACAAAAATGTTAGCATGTGTCAGAGATTTCTGTAGGTCTTTAGCTGACACTCTGGATTCTTCTTTACCTCATGCAGCATTCTGCGCTGTGCTCTTGCAGTCATTTTTACAGGATGACCACGCCTAGGGAGAGTAGCAACAGTGCTAAACTTTCTCCATTTGTAGACAGTCTGTCTTACCGTGGACACATGAACATCAAGACTTTTAGATATACTTTTGTAACCCTTTCCAGCTTCATGCAAGTCAACAATTCTTGATCGTATGTCTTCTGAGAGATCTTTTCTGGGAGGCATGGTTCACATCAGAGAGTGCTTCTTGAAACCAGTAAACCCAAAAAAGGTGTGTGTTTGTTAAGGGCAGGACAGCTGTCAGCAACACATCCAATATCATCACACTGATTGGAGTCAAGGTTGGCTCACTCCTGGCTCCAATTAGCTCTGGGAGAAGTCATTAAGCTAGGGCCTCACATACTTTTTCCTCCCTGCACTGTGAATGTTTACATGTTATGTGCAATTAAACCATGGCAACATCTAATGTTTGTGTAGTATTATGTTCAGCAGACTGTGTTCTTCTATTGTTGTGACTTAGATGACGTTCAGAGCACATTTTATGCCCAATTCATGCAAAACTCCACGTAATCCCAAGGGGTTCACATACTTTTTCTTGCAACTGTAACTCAGCAAGATTCCCCTTTAGCATACACATTGGTTTTTCATACATTGGGATCCTACCTCTAGCACACACACATAGGCCTCTCATCCATTTCCCCAGCACACAGAACTTCCAGTTACCTCTCTAAAGATACTGTAGATCACACTCCAACAAGCAAACTGCATACTAAATAGTAAGGATAAGCTCAGGGTTCAGTCCGAACATAATTTAAAACTGAAAACTGGCTGATCAGATGTTCATTCAAATGCCAAATGTTTAGGTTTTCAGCTTGGACGAACATTACAGCTATTAAGTGGTTGCTAAGGAAACAGCAGGTACTTGCTCTTTACTAACCACTGATGTCACCTGTAAATCCCTGGCCACGTAATTTTTTTCATAAATATTGCAAATAATCTCACCACTACCCTGACTGTCAATGGTTGCTAAGGAAGCAGTGGTTGTTTTCCACAGCTGCATCCTTTTCAAACACTGATGTCACCCAGCCTATTTGCTTACACGGCCAGGAATCACCTGCCACATAAGAAAATGGGCTGGGAATGTAGCCTTTTATCATTGCCTAAATATGGCTACATGGCTATATTTTGGCAATGATGTCACCACTATTTCCTTTCTTTATATAGCTGATGACAGCTCAGGGAGACGTCATTTGTCTTTGTGGTGGTTTTTTTTTTCAGCAAGTTGGCAGGTGGTAGGCATCATGATTGATGATGGATTTAAAATGAGGAAATTTGGGGGATTGTTGGGTTTATAAAGTCCTTTGTTTTTTTTATAAAGGACTTGTCGAACACTTGGGTGTCTTTACTTCTAAAGTTACAACTTGTTTTGTGAATGAATAGAGGCACTATGTACCCTTTATTCATTTATGTAGGTGGAGGAGTAGTATATGGGGACTTCCTTATTATTAAAGGAGGCTTTAAGCCCTCACCTGCAGACTTTCATAACCTCCAGCCATGATTTCTTGAAATAGGCCCTTGTGTTCACCAACATGCCCCCCTCCCCAGCAAGGTACCCTCTCCATGTGGATGGCATGAGGCCTGGTATGGTTCAGAGGCTAGGGGAACAAGCTGCCCCCTTCTCCACAGGCTGCATGTTCGTATTAAGAGTGTGGACTGGATTTTTAGCAGGAACCTCACACATTTTCCTTGTTTCTTTGTGTTTCAGCCACCCCTCAAAATCAGTATCAGATCAAATGGGTCTGATATGGATTTCCTTAGAGACCTCTCCAAAATATCCCTAGCAGTGTCAGTGCCAAAAAAATATCTGCTCTTGGCCAAATAGAATAACAAAAAAAATTTGCATTGGTACATGTTCACCAGGGCAGTATCATTCCCCCATGCTTTTTTTCTACACTCCCTTTCCTATAAATTTAATGACAGATTTGTCTCCCATTGTTTTCAATGGAGTTCTGGTTTAGCATCTGAACTTCTTTGCTGAACTCTTCTGGAACTGAATCTAGGGTTGTTTGGCTCATCACTATTAAATAGTGTGCATGTCCTTCTCACAGACAATGCTAACTGATACAGTAAAGCCTGTCAACAGCAGTGCCTGCCCCCCTTACTGCTCTCTGCAGCAAGAAAGCTTTTCATTGCTATTTAGTTAAGGACTTTTGGTTTCTTTTGGTCCAACACACCATAGCCTGTTGGATTTTATTTTTTTTAAATAAAATGTCACCTATGTATCACCTTTATTTAGAGATTGTAGGGTCATGTAAAGCACATACTTTATAGTAAAAGAGCAGCTATAATTTAAAGAACACCTACAATTATGTAGTAAATATAATGTTAAATTGAAAGGTAGGAAATACACTTGTTTCTTGCAGGTATAAAATGTTCCCAGCATGTGAAAGTGCTATATTTAAGGCTTGCTCTTAGCCTATGTGCCTTGTAGTATAGCAATGGCAGCAATAGCAAATTCAACTGACAAACACATAACACAGGCTCAGTTGCCATCACAATGTCAGAGTATTATCAAGTAATACCTTATTCTCTATTTTTAAACTAACTTCCTTGCAGCTGCCACATACCATGGAAGTGGAAGTACAACAGTTTATTTTAAACAGATTAAAGGTACATAAGGGGGAAGGTTTTAAAATCAGCCTATAAAAAACACAGTACACCTGTGTCTCTATAAAAAGAAAAAGCCTTGCCTTCCTCCTTTGTAGCATATTGTTTGCTTCAGAACTGCAGGTGCCTTTTAGGCACTAAAATCACTAGCAAGCCAACACATATGAATATTACTTACCTATGGGTTAGCTTTATCAATCAAGTGACATTTATTAAAAGCCTGTTGTATGTGGCATCTTTGTTAAGGGAATTTATTTTAAATAATTCAAATCTTATTTCTTAGAGCTTCAGTTGACTTGCTCATTATTAAAAACGGCTATTCCTGCAGAGTATTACTATAATCTCCAAAGAGTTATTTTTAACCTTTGGAAATAAGAAGTGTGACTTTGTGCATAGAGTCTTTAGACTGCTTTATCAGAAAATGTTTGAGATTGCTTTGTTGCAGATGCCTACCTATGGCAACGTTTGAAAAAGAGATTTGAATGGGTAACAGGCAGTATAGGTCAAATCGCTCAACCCTTTAAAAGCACAGAATAAAATAATTAGAAGACCTCTCAAACGTGAAGTTTGTTCATGTCTAAATACAGGATATGTGTATTGTTTGCACTATCATCTGTCAGAATTTACCCACTAGGGTGATGCTTAGAAGCTTGGCAAGGCTCAAAGGATACACCTGCTTGCTTTCAGCTCATTTCTCCTAGAGGTGCAAGTGCCAAGAACTACCAGTATAAACAACTTGCTCCCCACAGGCACAGAAAAGATCTGTGATTTTGTTAAACTAAGTAATCATGTATTTTCAATGGACAAATTAATATACCTTTTGGCTCATTACTGCAGCCCCTTCTGATATGTGTTCTAAAGGTGCCCGCTGAAAAATACACAAGTAAAGATTGCAAGAAAAGATTAAACACTCACGTCAAAATGGTTGACTGAGGCAGAGTGCCCCTGCCCTGAAAAGAAAACTAACAAGCCCTAGCTTTCTCAAACTATAATAAAACCTTAGCTAAGAAGCTAAGAATTATTTCTAAAAATTATTTTTTTCAGAGACAAATGCCGGAAATAATTCACAAACTCAATGCTCACTATGTAAGCAGCTTTAACAGGCCACAATTTAAAAAGGAGTAACCATACATGTTTTATCATGAAATAAAAATTACATGTTGTGCACCCAGTTGTTACAATATTTTTGATGATTTTATGAAAAAAAAAATGCCTAGTCTTTTTAAAGTGCTGCCTACTAAAATGTGTGCCAAGTCTGTACAGTATTTTTGGCTAACATCTCTGAAATAATACATTCTATTTTTTTTTATCATGATATATTCAGCCTTGGAGGAGCCACAGCTACACAGCAACTGAAGGCTGCTGGGAACCCTGACTTTTAGAAGAAGCGGACTGGATCATGCGAAATCTCCTAATATTGGCCCTTCTAAGCCACCTAACCATAGTTCAAAGGTCAGGATGTGCAACCTCCGCACGTCTCATTCTGGACCGCTGCACGCTGTATATAACCCCTGCAACAAACTTGGGGTGGCCAGATATGAAAAACATTTTGAATAAAAGTAAATACCTACTTTCTCACTGAAGTTATAAAGGCAGGTGTTAGGTACCGCCCGGCGGTATCTCTAGTGAACCACAGAACGGGATTCCCCAGGGCGCGGAGTCTAAGCCCCAGTCTGCTTATTCACCAGAGCCCCTGATGGTGGGGATGGACTTGGAGCAGAACTGAGACCAGGTCGCGGCCCCTGGGTACGCCCAACCATGGTAGGGAGGACCGCCGGAGGTATGTAAAAGAGGAGAGCCTGATGTGAAGAGGCTGGCAGGCCCTGGACAGTAGTGACTGGATCCAAGCGGGATGGATGAATGGGTGGATGACAGTATGGAGTATAGCGGGGTCAGACAAGCCAGGTCGGTAACAGCAGAGGCAGAACGGTACAGGGCAGCAGGCAGAGGGTAACCGGGTCACGAGCAAAGGTTCGGCAACAGGAGGTCAAATAATTCAGGAGTAGGCAGAAGAGTAGTCAGGGATGAGCCAGGGATCAGAGCATGAGACGGTCAATGGATCAGGGTCAGGCAGGGTCAACAACTAGCAAACTTTCAGGAACACAGGATAACAGGAAAAGCAGGAAAGACCATACGGCAATTTGAGTATTGCCAGAGTCTGTTTAAATAGTGCGCCCTGCGCACTGATTGGTGCCAGGCGCACGTCCGCGAGCGTGGGTGCGCATGTGCGGCCGCGATTGCCGCCCAGGTCCTAGCGCCCGCATGCTAGTGCGCCTAGACAGACCGTGCATGCGCAGACTCGCACGCCGCGGTAACTCCCAGAGTCCCTGACAGTAGGATAAGTTTATATTTTTAGAGTGGCATTTGTATTCTTATATTTTTTTCATTTTTTTTTAATTCTTCCTTATTTTTTTATAGAGTCTTGCTAAGTTTTTTTCCTAAATAAAAAAACAACAAAATAGCACACTGCACGTTGGTAATCTTTGTGCTCTTGCATGTTGCTCAGAAAGATCTCTGCCTCACCAGAGTTTCCTTTCCCTGATTTACTGTATGAAAATATCAGTGCATTAACGGCATAATTATATTGAATGTACAAGGTTAAGTCCACCCTGCTATGCTGAAAAGGCTGTAGGAAAAAGGGGATGCCTCTGCATACTCTCGAAATCAAAAGTTAAGCATTTATTTTTCTGTTAAAACGATAGTAAAGTGAAAAAAAAAACCTTTCCCCCTGCAAGCTAATGTCATAAGGTGCTAGTATGCATTGCATACTAGCACATTTTGAGAGACATACCTTGACCACTTGCCCTTTGAAAGGTTTTACCCCCTCCTGACCAATAAACTGACAGTTGAGCAGTCATGCTCAAAAATTTATATTGTTTTTTTGAGACAAATAGAGCTTTCTTTTGCTGGTATTATCATCACTGTTTTTTTATTATATAAATGAAAAAAGACTAAACATTTGGAAAATCCCCCAATATTTTCTACTTTCTGTTACAATACATATCCAATAAAATAATTAAAAAATGAAATTTCTGCATTAAAATTTAGGCCAAAATGTATTCTGCTACGTAAAATAATCTTTTGGTAAAAAAAATCTCAATAAGTATCTATTAATTGGTTTATGTAAAAGTTATAGTGTCTGCAAACAATAGTATATATTAGATGCTTTACTGTAATGGCTGTGACCAGTGACTTATAGTGGGACTATGATAGGGTGAGAGCACTAAGAATTGATCAGTCCTGATGTACTGATAGCCTATCTAATTTTTTAAGGCCCTAAAATGCTAGGACAAAACAAATGCCCCCAAATGACACTTTTTTTTTTAAAGTAGACCGTCTGAGGTATTTTGTTTTTGTCACAGTTTTCTAGACAATGAAGAAATTAAATAACATTATTTTTTTTCCCAAAATGTCACCAGTTTAATACAGCATCATCACATGACTGGTGTGGCAGTGATAAGGGATACTGAATAGTGTATAATTTTTATAAAATTTTCTTAAACATTTTTTTCTCTTTTTAACACTATTTCTTCCCTTTATTTTACTGTTTTCTTTTTTTACATTCTGTCATCAGAGTAGCTCAGTGTCACCATAGTGACACTGTATTACTCTGGGGGGAAGGCGGGGTGTGATCAGGGATTCTTTTTTTCATACTGTTATTGTTTACACAGTGTGGATCACTGTATACAAAATAGTTTTAGCTGTCATGAATGGGTTTCCCATCCATGAACAGCTTGCTTGTGGCTGTGATCTGTGATTGGCTACAGCTAATCAGGTACCATGTGATTGCTGTGGGCCAATCACAGCAGTAAGCAAGCTGTTTATGAATGGAAATCCATTCATAAAAGGTTGTTTACATTGTTATCATGTGATCGCTATGACCAATCATGACCAAGCGATCACATGATACCCGATTACCGATTACTGGAAACAGTAGATTGCTGTGTCTGCTGGACACAGTGGTCACAGGAAAGTGGAAAGTGGTAAAAAATAGCAGCACATTGTCACAACTGTCACCATCACTTCCATCTTTTCCCAGTTTTCCTTCTGAGTTCAGGGGCTTCGGCCATTTGAATGGCTGAGCTGTAATGACGTCACCGCTTGCATGCGCACGGGAGCCACAATCATGGCACAGTGTTCTATAAGGAAGGCATGTTCAGTATGCTGTCCCTTCAGAGTGCAGTGTTCATGAGCTGTTGACATCACCAACTGCAGAAGTAATGAATTTATCCTAAACAGTGCACATTTAGATATTCCCTGTATCTACAGGTAAGCTTTCCTGTAGGTACAAGTAAGCAAGCAGTGTTTACCACTGCTTTAAGAAAAAACAAATAAAAAAGATAAATATTAAAATATACAATAATACTAATAATTGTTAGGATAAAACTAGTGAAATACAGGAGATGTAGTCACTCCCTAAAAGGGGTTTACACTTGCATGTTAAAACAGAAAAAAACTGCGCATATACTTAAAAGCAAGTTGGGTTCACAATTAAAGTGTTTCTTGACATTCAAGAGAGCATGTTAATAAGCAATGAGGAAGCTGCACATATATGAACCTTCAATTATCTGAGCGTTGCCAGTAAAATGAATGTGCTGTTTTTACTTCATCTACTTTGCAATCAAAGGAGATGTCTTCAGACTGATTGCAGTGGACTGTATGTTGTTTTTATAAGCAGCTTTATATATTAAATTAAAAAAAACTTAGCAATATATGTGTTAACCTGTTAACAATTTTGTTTGATATTCTACATACACATTGGACTGCAGTTTGCTGTACTATATTATAAAATGCATATACTGTGCTCCAATTCAGAAATTAGTTGCTAAAGTTGAACCCCAGACCAGGGCGGACTGACAACTCATGGGGCCCCCGGGCAAAAGGGGATCATAGGGCCCCTGTGTCCTCGCCCACATTCAAACCACACCCAAAAAAGCCTATGAAAGGTACCAGGGGCATCTCATGGGGTCCCCTACTGACCCCGGGCCCTCGGGCAGTGCCCGAGTTCCCAAATGGTCAGTCCGCCCCTGCCCCAGACAGATATAAAATATACAATATAATGAACTGTTCTTTAATGCATTCTTAAGTGTATTTTTGAGAACGCAAGCAGTATAAGTACTTGAATTTGGCTTGGTGTTAACTTTTTGCAATGCACTGTACAGCAGTACTCAGACTGGGAGAGGGCGAAGCAAAACAAAGAGGCAATGGGGATGGGGGGGTAGGTATTTACTAAAACTGGAAAACACAGAATCTGGTGCAGCTGTGCATAGTAAACAATCAGCTTCCAGGTTTTATTGTCAAAGCTTAATTGAACTGAAGCTGAAGTAAGAAGCTGATTGGTTACTAAGCACAGCTGCACCAGATTTTGTTTACTCCAGTTTAAGTAAATCCTTCCCATACGTCATACTACAGTGAAATTAGCATTCTGACTGGAGGAGAGAGCAGTGTGAAAGCACTAATCAGAATGCTGGTCCTCATTTCACTGTTCAGTCACAGGATGGAGGTGATGGGTAGGAGACCTGTAAGTATTATTGCATTGCATTATTCTCCCTGACAGACAAGAATGTGTGTTTTGAATCACAAATACAAATTGTTTGACTGGTAAAAAAGCTCTGATATACTTCTTTATCTGTATCTTTTTTAATTTTTTTATTATTATTTAGATGTTTGTCTGAAGTTAGACTTAAAGAGGATCTTCAATCTCCCCCAAAAAATTACTGTAGCTGCTGACTTTTAATAAAAGAACAGTTACCTTTCCAATGCTCGAGCGCTAGCCTCACACAGGTCGACTCTTCACCAGTGTTCTGGTCCCCGGCACAGCATGTATGCTAAGGGAAACCAACTGTGAAGCCTTGCAGCTTCAGAGCCGGCATCCCATCGCGTATATGCAAGCCATGCTGTGCTTTGTGAATGGTCTGTAGTCTTCTGAGACCTGTGAAGTGTCCCAGAAGGCTGTGGGCAAAGAGGGGGGTGAACTTCCATTCAGATCGCCTAGGCAATTCGTAAGGAAGTGGGAGTGGGTACCTGTCAAAACCAGATACCTGCTTCCCCCCAAAAAAGTTTCCAAAAGTGGGAGAGGAGGAAAGGAGGATGCAGAAGAGAGAAACGTCCCCTTTTGGGTGAATTTCTGATCTAAGATTTACTATTTATTTATTTCAGGTACTTATATAGCGACGCCAATTTACGCAGCGCTTTACATATATATTGTACATTCACATCAGTCCCTAACCCTCAAGGGGTGTACATTCTAAGGTCCCTAATTACATTCATATATACACATACTAGGGCCAATTTAGACAGGAGCCAATTAACCTACCAGCATGTCTTTGGAGTGTGGGAGGAAACCGGAGTACTCGGAGGAAGCACACGCAAGCACGGTGAGAACATGAAAACTCCAGGCAGGTGGTGCCATGGTTGGGATTCGAACCAGTGACCCTAGTACTGCCAGGCAGAAGTGCTAACCATTTAGCCACTGTGCTGTCCCACTACTAAGGGTGCATTCACAGTTTGTGAAATTGTGGCAAAACAGGCAACATGCATCTGGTGCCATTATTCTTTATGGCACCCCAAACGCAGTGAGATTTTACAGCAATTGTCACATGACAGAATTGCTACAAAATGCGCATTTAAAAATTATGCAAAGCTTATTGCCTAAAAAGGAGCATGAGCTTCTTTTGAGCGACAAACGTGCATAGAGTAGTCCATTGAAGTTAGTGGGCACGACACTCAGAAACGCATTTAAATCATGCTTAAAAAATTGTGAGTGAGAACACTCATTCTCCCTACATGAGATCTGAGTGGGACCTAAAACAGCAGCTTTACTGCAGTGAAATGAGAAAAGGGTGGATCACAGACAGCTGGACTGAGTTATCATTTTTGTCTATTGTTGCCAGAAAACTTCACTAGTATCTAATCATTTCCAAGTCCCTCTCTATATCAGCCTTTCTCAACTGGACCAAAATTACAAATGCCCACCCACCAGAATTTTAAGACACCCAAACAATCATATATTAAAAATATTTTTTTTTTCATACAATTAATTAAAACATAAGATAAAATCAAAGCACATAGATAATCAATATCAATAGTAAATTAAGTTCATCCGAAGGGTAGAACACACCCCCAATGTATTCCTATAAATAGTTTATATAAACTATGTATACTTGTTACAAAAACATTAACATTTATATTATGTTGAACTGGGGATGGGACTAGTCCTTGAATTTTCCTGGAACCGTGTTCAGCTGCCAAAGAATGGAACGGAGACAAAATAAAAAACTTTTAACAAATTACAACAAACATGTAACACACACATGTACAGTATATGCTGTGGATATTTTCTTGCCCTGTTCTGAAAAAAAGTCAAGAGCTATTTTTTCAATCATTTACATGCATTTTGAATGGGCTGGCTAATGAAATGAGCCTCAATGCAAAAAAATGCAGGTGTTGTAGTGCATTGCATTGTGTTCAAATGGGAAACCTAGAGCCAATGTCACCACTTTTTTGCTGTCTCTGTCCATCTTGGACTTACACTCTGTTGAAGCTATGTTCAGAATGACATTACGTGTGGGGGAGTCTCTCTAACACAGCTATGGATAGCAGTAAAACCCAATAAGTGTTCCAGTCTAGCCCACTCTACGTTTTGGATGAACTTACACCTTTTTGTTATAGACAATATGAGAATGCCAGCCTTAGAAGTTATGTACAAACTAAAAAAATCTCTTCCAGTGGTCTTCTGATTCCTTAGTTCCCAAACTATGGCCTTCTGTAAGATTTTTTCAGGCCCTCTGATGTAAGAGGGACCTCTGATTGAGGCCCTGATGTAAGGGGGGACCTTACTGAGGACTCTCATGTAAGGAAAGCTCTGATGTAAGGGGGACTTTGATGAGAACTCTCATGTAAGGGGACTATGATGCGGACCCTAATGCAAGGGGGGGGGGCATGATAAGGACTCTCTGATGTATGCTCTAAATAATAATGTACTGATTACAAAAAAACATGGCCTACGCATAGCACATTCAAAGTGGCATATTGTTTAGGCTGATTAACTACAATCCTAATTCCCAATCCTAAACCTTGTCTTTGAATACCTATCTTACTCAAGTGAACACAAAACACTACAGAAATACCTGTTTTAGTAAATCAGCTCTTTTACAGATACGATCTTTAATATTATCTTTTACAAAAAGAGAATCAGAGTACAATACAGGCGAGTGAACAGAATGAACTCTCAGAAGAGGCAAAATGAAGAGGTATATAAAGCTAAATATGCATGGTCTGCAGTGTATATGAAAAGAATGTCTGCTTCTCTTCACTGAGCACAGATAAATCACAGCCATGAAATTCCTTATCAGAGACATGGTCTTGCTTGCAAAGAATTTGATTTACAGCATTAGATTGCCTATTTTGCCTTTTGTCTGCAGCACTAGGTTATTTCTTGTTTCTTGTTGTAAATATCAATTGTCACCAAATTTCTCTGAAAAGGAAGTAGCCTAGCATTTAGTATGTATAGAAAAGAAGAGGCACAGGATTAAAAAGTCTCTAGGCATCTCACACACACTCATGCTGCTATATCAGGAGGTATTGTGAACAAAAATATGCTTTTTTTTTTTTTCTTTTTTTATAGCTTACAGAAGTCAAATACACATTTTTGTATTTACTACATCATGTATAAAGAATTAGAAACCTGTCCTCAAAAAATCTGCAAGCTTCTAAATAAAGGCAGTTTGATGTGGATCATAACTAAAATATAATAAGTTTTCTTTTTGGTAGACCTCTAGCTCTGCTGTGCGGTGCTGCAACCTCCAAAGCATACTTAACTGTTTCACCACAGTCTTCTTGTGATGTCACTGGTCCTTTCTCCTTTTTTCAGTAATGGTGGTCCTTTTTCCTGGACTCACCAATGCTCACCAAAAATAGGACTCATGGGGGTTGATTTTCTAAAGCTGGAGAGTGCAAAATGTGGTGCAGCTCTGCATAGATTAGCTTCCAGGTTTTTTTGTCAAAGCGTAAATTGGCTGTAAAGGCCAAAGTTTTTTTACCTTCAGGCATTGTAGGCATGAAGGTAAAAACCTTCAGTATGCAGCTCTCCCTGCAGTCCCTCCTAATACTTAAGTCCAATCCCAATCCAGCGATGTGCATTAGAGCCGAGGCTCTCCCAGGTCTTTCTCTTCTCAATGGCTGAGACACAACAGGGGGAGCCATAGGCTCCTGCAGCTGTCAGTCACAGCCAGTGATAGACACAGAGCAGTGGCTTGGGAGTGACTAGGCATGAGAGCCCCCAGAGTAAGCAGCTTCCCCTCCCCCTGGGAGGAGGGGCCAGAAGCACCAGCGGGGGACCCGAGAAGAGGAGGATTGGGGTTGCTTTGTGCAAAACCATTGCCCAGAGCAGATAAGTATAATGTGTTTATTATTTTAAAGAAAAAAAGTGAACCTTTATAACCACTTTAATTGTGCAAGCTGAAGTTAGAAGCAGTTTGGCCACCATGTACAGCTGCATCAGACTTTGCACTATCCAGTTTTAGTAAATCAACCCCACAGTGTTTTGCAGATATCTTTAGATGCCTTAGCCTTATCACTTATTTTTAGAGTTGTGTGCTTACTTGGTCAGCTTTTCTGTATCTTGCCTCAAACTTGGCTTTACTGTTTTGTGACCAGAGGTCAGTCATACCTAGATGCCCACACAAATATAACAGTGGCATCATGTGTTGGTTAACTAAACAATAAAGCTATGACCAATTTGCACACCCATATAATTTTATACATATTTTTAACGAAATATGGTTTATCAGACTTTTATTCTGGTAGTATTCAAAAATAAAAACAGATATTATATTAAATAAAATTTGTATGAATGTATGCTATTTCTTCTAACTTAATATATTTTAAAGAATACCAGGAACAGCTCAGGCATGTTTGGACAAGAGTCCAAACCCACCTGAGCTATCCTGCCAGGAAGGTTTCAGAGTGGACAACAAAGTATAGGTAGCAAAGGTATTCCCCACCACGTATACATGCCCCTGGTATATGTGCAGTTGTGGAGTGGGGCATGCCTCTGCTGCTTATAATTGGCTTCCCACTTTGACAGCTTCCTGATGGAATAGCTCAGGCTGGTTCGGACATTCCTGAGCTCCTCCCTAAAGAAGACTTTCTGTCCACTTTTCACATTCACAGCTCCCACCTCAGACACAAATATGTTAAAAAGACAGGGAAAAAAAGTTTTTACAAAAAAAAGTTCATTTCTAAACATTTTGTTACAGTCATCAATACATCATCGTTCAAGTTCATCAACTTACAACTGTGGCAAATTATACAAAACCTAACAATAAGAACAGTTGTCTATTAGTAAGGTTTACTAGGGGCTAATTTACATCATAGTGCAATTTAGTGTGAGCATAACACACTCATGTTGGCTCGTCGGGACTGCATTGGGCAACTCAATCCAATGTTGATGTGTGGACAACCCCTACTAAGTACTAAAACATTTTTACATCCTGTGAGCAGACAGAAGACCTGCATCATACTAGCCGTGTCTCAGTACTTCTGGCCAAACATACTTCTCTGGATCTTTCTATTTCCCAAGCATGCACACCCAGTGGTTCCTTCCTATTCTGCTTAATCAGCTCTTTCATAGCCATTCCAGCTTTCCCAAAAATATGAAGTTTAAGCAGCCTAAACATCATTATTACTGATATGCAAATGGTTACTTTTTTTTTTTCTTAAATTCCATTAACTAAGCTCTCAGTCACCTTCAGCTTTTTACTTTTTCTGTGCCATATGACAGCCAAGTTGGCAGCACCCAACAGTGGCCATTTAGGTTTTTGAATCACTGATTATGTACCAGTACATTGTTAGTAAACTGAATAGTTCATATTTGGCAGTGGTTTCTGTAAAGAATGGCCAATGCAAGATTTGCTTTAGCTTTAAAAAAAACTATGCTAGTTTCTCAAATCTGCATGCATGCCACCTGCAATTATTACTGTTTCTTTAATGGATTTTTTCTTTTGTCAGTTTGATAGTTTTTGACCTTGCAATGTCACGCAAAAAATGTAGACCTGCTTGTTCAACTTTCTGGTGACCATGCTTTAGAGAAATCTTACCTTCAGCTAGTCAGATGATCCAAATGTATTCCTAACTATCTGCAACAGCCTTATATATTACTAGCATTTTAGTTTTATAATTGTTACCAAAATATTTGTTCTCAGCAAGCAAAGTTTTCATGTCTGTTAAAAGTACTGTAATAACCAGTTACTACTGCACAGAAAACCATTTCTCAGAAACATTTTCAGACATTAAAAATGTATGCAAAAATATTAAACATGTATCATTCATTTTTATTGAAGTTAGAAAGGGAGAATGGGAAGGTCATAATAAGTATTAAGTGCAATATATATATATATGTATATATATGTATACTGTATAATCTAAACTTCCTACTCTATTGAAATCTACAGGAAGTCTGTAACACTTAGAGGAGACAGAGATTCTAAACACTCATATGTCTGACCACAATCAGACATACTACAACAAGATTATGCATTTGGTACCTATTCATTTTTTATGTCATGCTTTGCAATTTTCTTCAAGACTGGGGCTTTCAGGCTATCATGATTACACCCAGTTTCAAAGCATGAAGGAAAGAGAAATGGTTACCAAGGGAATTTCACCACTGGTTTAACCTCTAAAACTTTAAAGCAACATTAAACCAAAAGCAAACTTGTATTATATTGTAGTTTACCAGATGTGATGGCTGTATTAGTTTCCTTTTTTAGGCTTTCTTTCTATTTTCTAGTTTCATCTAGTGGTCCAGGCAGTGGTTTTTCAGAAGTTCAAGCTCTCCTGCAGAATGTATCAGTTTACATGGATGAGACAATCCATTTATCACTGACAAGGTGATTAAAATGAACAGCTTTTATCTATTCAACCTTTATTCCAAAAGGAAAACAAACTGTTTGCTGTAACTGATTATAAAGTGTTAGCTGGGGTTTGGCTTCAATATGTTATTGTATTCAAATCTACTAATACATTTAACACTCCCATCTACCCAGATTGACAATGCTGATGTCTGCTGATCCTGTGCTCGTTACTCCAAACTGGTATCTTGCTAATACAGGAGGTGTGTTACTGGCCAGATCACAGGGTAAAACAGATGGAAAAGCCAAAGAAAAGCAAATTAATGTAGCCACCACATCTAATGATTAGCAAGCTACAATATAATACAGTTTGGGTTTTGGGTTTAATACCACTTTAATAAGCCTTGATTGTCAGTGTGTCTGAAATAAGAACTATCTGTGTGCATCCATTGCAGTCATGTGCAAATATTCCTGTTCCAACTGCATTTTGCAGTCCCAGTTTAAATAAAGTTGGCTACTGTGGGGCAGCAATAACACTTCTTAGATTCATTTACCTAGGATGAATTCCTAGACAAATATTATGATTGTTAATGGTGTGATACAGGAAGAAAGCCAGTAGAAAATATTGAACAGAGGTCCAGAGGTCAAGTAAATCTCCAAAGTGGAGAAAAATGGCATCCAATGCAAATTATATTGACCTCTTTAACCAGCACTGAGACTATGAGAAATGAATAACTGCAACAGGTAACTTCCAGATAATAACAATGAAAGAAAGTTAGAGTGGTGGCTTTATAGTGAGTTATTTCACTGTTGTTAATTAGTCAATACAAAGCTAAGATGTAGCCTACAGATTTTGGAGTTTTTTATTAAGCACTTGCCTACCAGGCACTTATACCCCCTTCCTTACCAGGCCAATTTTCAGCTTTCAGTGCTGCCGCACTTTGATTGACAATTGCGCGGTCATGCAACATTGTACCTATATGAAATTTTGATCATTTTTTTCTCACAAATAGAGCTTTCTTTTGGTGGTATTTAATCGTCACTGGGCGCTTTACTTTTTGCGCTATAAATAAAAAAATTGCAAAAAATTTGAAAAAAAAAAAAGTTTATTTGTTTCTTTTATAAAATTTTTCAAACAGGTATTTTTTCTCCTTCACTGATGAGGCAGCACTGATGGGCACTGATAGGCGGCACTGATGGGCACTGATAGGCAGCACTAAAGGGCACTGATAGGCAGTACTAATGAGGTGGCACGGATAGGCGGCACTGATAGACAGCACTAATTAGGGGTCACGGATAGGCGGCACTAATATGCAGCACTGATAGGCGGCACTGATAGGTGACACTGATGATGGGTACTGATAGACGGCACTGACTGGCATCACTGCTGGGCACTGACTGGCGGCACTGACTGGCACAACCCCTGGGCACTGACTGGTGGCACTGACTGGCAGCACTGCTGGGCTGCACTGGTGGGTGGCACTGGTGGGCAGCACTGGTGGGTGGGCACAGGTGGGTGGCACTGGTGGGCACAGATGGGTGGGCACAGGTGGGTGGCACTGCTGGGCACATGTAGGTGGCACTTCTGGGCACAGGTAGGTGGCACTGCAGAGTGGCACAGGTGGGTGCACTGCTGGGCACAGGTGGGTGCACTGCTGGGCACAGGTGGGCGGAGCTAGTGGGCGCACTGCTGGGCGGAACTTGCGGGTGGCACTGCTGGGCACCGATCATCAGGGCACTGATCATCAGTGCCCTGATGATCGGTGCCGATCCCCGCTCTGACAACTGCCGGTTCTTGGCAGTACTTTCCTCACGATCTGACAGCGTGAGGAAAGTGCAGCCGAGAACCGGCACTTGCATTTCCTTCTGATCAGCGTGTCATTGGACACCGCTGATCAGGTGGTAAAAGGCCGCTGTGATTGGCCTTTTACCACATCACGTGATCAGCTGTGTCCGTAGGACACAGCGATCACGGAGATCGCCGGGTGCGCGCCCCCTGGGGCGCGCAGGAGAGTGCGTTCTGGGAGGACGTCATATGACGTCCACTCAGAACTGGCCGGCCGCAGTGAAGCCGCCATTCGGCTATCTGCAGTCGGCAGCTGGTTAATAGACCCTGTATAAGAACCTGACGTTCTGCCCTCATTGCAGAGTATGTGTTTGCCAAGGATAAAAATAGATCCCAATAAGGTCACTCAATGTGATGTCATATGGTGGCAATGCTAGGGCTGAACAACATGATGGCTTGAGACAAGCAAGATAAAAATTTCAACCTGCTTAAAATGTGGTCTATGCTATTGACAAAGTTCCCCAAAATAATTTTTCTTACATTAAAGCATGTTAAAATATATTAAATGTATCATTAACTACATGCCTTTGCATAATTTAACAGCCTAAATAATGTATTTTGCATAAGATTTGTTTTTCCTTGCACAAATAAAAATTTGTATTAAAATAAAGCCACAATGACCTTGAAGGTCAAGTGCAAAGTCAGCTTGATTGTGGATTTTTATTTTATCAATGGTTATCATACTCCACTTTCACTTATTATTTATGTCAATTGCAGCTTGCCACTAGACTCGGTACAATATCAGTGGATCAATGTTATCCGGCTCATGCAGATGTGAGTTGCAGTCATACGATGCTGCCGCTGACTAAAGTAAAATACTGATTAAAATCAAAGGAACACAACATTAAGCAGTGGCAAGGTTTTTCTTTTTGATATCAAGGACAAACGAAGCATTCCATGAGGAAAGAAAGGCATGACAAAACAGCTTGGCATCAAAATTGTACAGTATTATAGAGACTAAAACCAAAGCACATGAAACAGAAGAAGTTGAGGACAAGGGTTACTAAATGTAGATAACCCTCACTTTTTTTTTCTAAAACTGATACAGTAAAGCTTTAACATGTAACATTTTAAAACAGAGATTTAAAAAGTATTTCATTGTTAAATAAATAACATACTATAATATCATTTTTGACATAGTAGTAAAATCCCTTTCCTGAAATTCAGTATATACAGTAGGCTTCTTTAAATTATGACTGGGTTATATGTAGCTACCTTCAGGTGACCGGATAATTGGAAAAGGAAAGGCTGCAGGGACATCTACCTATATAACACCTTCTACTCCCAGCTAGCCCCAAGTTTGTAGCAAGCAATAGGAACATCCTGAGAACAAAAGAGTGGGACCTGTGTCTTGCATTGTACTCCAAGAAACGGATTGTACCGGTAAGTAAAAAAATGCAATTTTCCTGATCATACATTACAGGACACATGCTTCTTTAAATCTTCTTTAAGTAACTGTGGTGTCCCATCACAGTCCAACTGAGGGGTGGGCAACACAGACAATAATATCAACAGGCCACTAACAAAAAACAGGACAAGACTGGCTCAGGAGACCCAGAGAGCAGCTTGTAGAGCCTTTGTCCAACTATATTCTTGTGGAGTGTCCTAACAATAAAGGAGCCAAGCACCGAAGAGAAAATCAGTTGCAGAATGTTGACTGGAAGGCTCACTTCCTCCTAAGACCAAGCTCCATGCACAAAGAAGGTATTTAGTAATGTTCCCCAGCCTGACAGGCTGACATCAATCCATCGTGAGAGTAGTGCTCTGCAACAAGCAGACTGCGGCTGTGGACCTCTAATGCACCTTACAACTAGCTCCACATATTTCACAATGAGAACACTCACAGCATGATCCAGTGCAAAGCAACATAACAGGCTGTCCCCGCATCTTCCATCAGACATTGTCCTGGTATGGTACCCCAAGACTCTACTGAGAAGTGCACAGATCTGGAATCTGCATAGAAAGCTGCAATGGCTATAGCTCAGAGGGGAAGTGTACCAAGCGCCCCTCGCTGGGTCAATAATTCTCTGTAATCGAAGTGATCCATCTGATGGAGGAACTCACCACAGCTATAAAATAAAAAAAGGAACAGCAATGGAAGGCTTGGTTCTATTGGACTGCTTTCTTTCATTCCCAAGACTACTGCAATTACCTTGCAGCTGATGGATAAGCTTTTCCAAGACAGTCCATGTGGTTTTATCCGGAATTATGCACACATTTATTGCTTTTCAGTTGGTTAAATTCTCCTCCCCACTTTTTTCTTCCCTTTCCCTCTCCCTTCCCTTCCAATTTCTCATTTACCATTTCTATTTTTCCTGTAGTTGTAGCAGGTAGTTCTCTATGTGTGTCTCTTATTACACAGAAAATATTGGATCCTTCCATGCAGCCACATATGAGGCTATTTTTGTGTTCTGTACATATCAGTAACATTTCAACCCCTGGTTCATGTTTAGCTGCTTTAACGTATTGTTATATTTTTCTTACTGCCAACTGAGCATTTGTTTCTGGTTATTACCTACGATGTGGTCAATGAGGGGTACAGGGGGACTAGGAATGTTGGGTACTAATGTTGCTGTGGCTTTGTGGTTCGTTTAAATAAAACCTTAAATGTAAAAAGAAAGAAAGCTGCAATGTCTATGGTGCGGCCAAGTGAAGAAATTCTGTCCATATGACACCTTTCTCGAGGATTTAAGGTTTTACACCATTCCAGGTCCAACTGTCTTTCCCCACCTGATGAGCCATACAGTCATAATAAATGTGCTGAAAACTGCTTTAAATCTGAGGCAGCCCTAGGTTGCATGGGTAGGACAGAGCTGTTGTTATGACCTCCTGGAGCCTTATAGCTGTTTCATCTTCAGTTCCAACATATACTGTTTAAACTTTATTATTTTTATTATAGATGTTAACCTTAAACCAGAATTTCAGTAACTACCTCTACAATTATAAT
This sequence comes from Staurois parvus, assembly GCF_062004578.1. Taxonomy (NCBI): domain Eukaryota; kingdom Metazoa; phylum Chordata; class Amphibia; order Anura; family Ranidae; genus Staurois; species Staurois parvus. The sequence goes on from NW_028317941.1 coordinate 6,983,390, forward strand.
CATCTACTGCATGTCTTTTCGATCCTACACTTGTTCAAGAATAGTTCAATTCTACAAGCATAGACAACTGAACTTTAAAGTGAACTTCTGCCTGGGGTATGCACGGTAAAGTATTTTCATATTCAGAAAAGGCAATAAAAGCATTTTAAACAAGTTCTCATTCACCCCTGTGGGTATAGGCATTTTGGAGAAATGTGTTTTCAAAGTTCACAACAGAGGCACTATAACCATAAAGGATAAGTTCACCTTTCATAACATGTTAAATGTTGCACCCATTTCAGGGTGTAAAATGTAACATGTTATGAATACACCGTCCCTTGCTCCCCTGCCTTGACAGCTAGCGGGGGATCTTCTTTCCCCCAAATTAACAAAGAAATGTGGCCGAGTGGGGTTCCGCCCGCCCGGCCGCGTCACTTATTCACGATCTTCTGTGAATGAGAAACTACAAGTCCCAGCAGCCTTCGCAGCTGTCAGCTTGTAATTCTCAATTAACTACCACAGCGCTGTGGAGCGCTGTGATAGTCCATTGATTCTTCCCCTGTCAGTGTATCTGTTTGCTCGTACATCCTGTAAGGGCAAGCAGATATACTGACAGGTCTACAGGAGACCTGCAAAGCACCAGCAATCAGCTGATCACTGGTGCAATGGTTTCCAGGCTTCTGCAATCAAAAAGAAAACTGCACATTTTTTGACCTGCAAAAAAATGTACATTTATTATTTTTGGTAAAAAGGTGACCTTATCCTTTAACTTTTTTCTGTTACTTTCTATTGCACCAGAATCTTGGCAGCCTGTCAGCCTTCTAATGTAAACACACAGTAGGTATTTCGAAGATGTGAGAAATGGAATGAAACATTTAGAGTCTTAGTTGCAATCTTGGAGGATCTCTGAGAATTAATAACTTCACAGTAGAGCATAGAGAGTTTATTTCAAAGATGAACTCCAGGTATAATCTTAATTGCATACTTATATTGGTCCAGTTTGGACCAATGTAAATATTCATATCTTATACAGTACCTTCGGGAACGATGTGGAAAATAACAATCATTGTAGCCTTCGTAGCTACCACAGTCATTGCCGCAATCTTGCAGGTCATGTGCTGAGCAGCTGTGCCACTGCTAAATAACCACAGGTAGTCACTCTTTTGGCACCTCCTTCATTAAGGGAATGCTTTATTTTTTTTAGATTGAGAGAGGTGGAGATGGTAATATCACTGCCACTCCTCTCTACCTCATCCAGTTTTGCAATACCTTGTATTCACTGAAAAAAATGCAAGGCATTTTGTTATTAGAGGTCATCAGTATGCAGAGTGGCAGCTGCTCAAAACAGGATCCAGAAGATCGTGACTATCACTATAATATTGTTGACTACTACAGTGATTGTCCTCTTCCACAGTGGTCTCTTGGGTATGAGATAGAAATGCATACTTACATTGATCCAAGCTGGACTAATGTAAGTATGCAATTAAGATCATACATAGAGTTCAGCATAAAAGCTCTTTTACTGTTCCTTTAAAAAAAATGTAAATATCACAATGGCCATAATCTGGACATGGGTGCACTTTAAGAAGACTATGGAAAGGACATTTGCACAGAACTAAAAGAATATCAGACTGTGGAGCAGTTTAAACCTTACAATACCTCTGAGAACTGTTGTATATTTAGGGAACGAGGTACATAAAACTATAGCACCTCTTGAAGACAAATATAGAAGAGTTACAAGCATCTAACCTGGAAAAAAAAACCAGAGGCCATTGCAACCCATGAAATAAAGTCTATTTCCAAGACACCAGACACAATTCAGGGGAACAAAAAAGTTTACATCTAAACACTGTAAATGTTAATGCTTAAAGATAACATTTTGTTTAGCATTACCAACCCTACTTTATAGAGCCCCCACGTGATCCTGATATAACATTAGACAAAGCTTTGGCAATAAAATAATAGATATACTATAAGGACCTCCAGGACAAAACGTGAAAACTTAAGAAATATACATGATCTGTCTATTTAATTCCAAAACTGGTTTAGAAGCACTCACAGGTCTTGCAGAGGAGGAAGAGCAAAAATAGCAGTGTTTTTATTGTCAACTTGTCAATGAAGCTCAGTCCATTTTTCTCGTTATCTGTCTATTGATATTATAAGGTAAGCACATTGTCAGAATTTCTATGAGAGGAACTATATTTCCATTTTTTTTTTCCAGATGAAATCAGACTTGTTTAAAACTGAATAGGCCCCAAAAATCCAAGGTCGCTTTCAGGTCTCAGGTCACACAAGATACAATCTCGTTCCCCACTGAGATAGTTAGTTCTTGCAAATGAAATGTGTACAGAATTGAGAAAAGGCAGACAACAAATTAACAGACTAGTTGTTCAAGGACTCACCACTATTTCCGCTCTGGGAAGGGTAAACAAGAGACAAACACCTCTCATTAAAAGGATCTCTATGGGAAGTTATAGAGATGAATCTTGGAACTATTCATATGTTTAAAACTATTCATATATATTACCGTATTTTTCGCTACATAAGACGCACCTGATTCCAGGTTTTAGAGGAGGAAAACAAGAAAAAAAATATTCTGAACCAATGGACTGCAGACATAGTACAGGAAATGACCAGAGACTGTGGATGTACTACAGGAGATGACCAGAGACTGTGGATGTACTACATGAGATGACCAGAGACTGCAGACATAGTACAGGAGATGACCAGAGACTGCGGACGTAGTACATGAGATGACCAGAGACTGCAGACATAGTACAGGAGATGACCAGAGACTGTAGACATAGTACAGGAAATGACCAGAGACTGCAGACGTACTACAGGAGATGACCAGAGACTGCGGACATACTACAGGAGATGACAAGAGACTGTGGATATAGTACAGGAGATGACCAGAGACTGCGGACACAGTACAGGAAATGACCAGAGACTGCAGACATAGTACAGGAGATGACCAGACTGCGGACATAGTACAGGAGATGACCAGAGACTGCAGACATAGTACAGGAGATGACCAGAGACTGCAGACATAGTACAGGAGATGACCAGAGACTGCAGACCTAGTACAGGAGATGACCAGAGACTGCAGACATAGTACAGGAGATGACCAGAGACTGCGGACATAGCACAGGGGATGACCAGAGACTGCGGACATAGTACAGGAGATGACCAGAGACTGCGGACATAGTACAGGAGATGACCAGAGACTACAGACATAGTTCAGGAGATGACCAGAGACTGCAGACATAGTACAGGAGATGACCAGAGACTGCGGACATAGTACAGGAGATGACCAGAGACTGCAGACATAGTACAAGAGATGACCAGAGACTGCAGACATAGTACAGGGGATGACCAGAGACTGCAGACATAGTATAAGAGATGACCAGAGACTGCGGACATAGTACAGGAGATGACCAGAGACTGCAGACATAGTACAGGGGATGACCAGAGACTGCAGACATAGTACAGGGGATGACCAGAGACTGCGGACATAGTACAGGAGATGACCAGAGACTGCGGACATAGTACAGGAGATGACCAGAGACTGCGGACATAGTACAGGGGATGACCAGAGACTGCGGACATAGTACAGGAGATGACCAGAGACTGCGGACATAGTACAGGAGATGACCAGAGACTGCAGACATAGTACAGGAGATGACCAGAGACTGCAGACATAGTACAGGAGATGACCAAAGACTGCAGACATACTACAGGAGATGACCAGAGACTGCGGACATAGTACAGGAGATGACCAGAGACTGCAGACCTTTGGGGAGCGGGAACCCGAATTTGACAGATACCCGCTCCCACTTCCGCTGCGATCGCCTAGGCGATCAGAAGCGAATGTTGTCCGGCCTCCCTCCCTCCCCATAGTCTTCTGGGAGACATGACAGGTCCCAGAAGACTACTGGTCATTCACAAAGTGCAGCGCTTCTCGCACATGCACAGTGGGCACCTGGCTGTGAAGCCACAAGCTGTCACAGCCAGGTGCCCACACGAAAGATGCCGGGAGAGAAGACAGACGGTAAAACAGCGGGATGAGAACACCGCTGGACCGAGGAACAGGTAAGTGGTTGTATTTTAAAAGTCAGCAGCTACAGTTTTTTTTTTTTTTCAGCTGGAACTCCGCTTTAAGGGGCAGCTGCTTTGGGCCCTGCCTGGAGCTGCTGCACAGAAGAGCCAAGAGGCCAGCCCAGTATTCTAACACGGCGGTGGCGATGGGGAATACCGGGCCAGTCGCTCCATATTTGCTCCATAAGATGCACAGACATTTCCCCCCATTTTTGGGGGAAAAAAGTGCGTCTTATGGAGCAAAAAATACGGTAAGTGAATTCTTTTTCTGGGTAAAACCGAAATGAATATCACAGACATATTTAAAATATATGATTTTAAATTGTAACACAATGTTGCAAGATATCTAAGTTGTTTGGATATAAAAAAGAAAAAGATTTTATCCCAATACAATACCCCATTGCTAAGAAGGATTTATGAATATTAACACAGGTTATATATGTGTAATCCCATTTTATATATATATATATATATATATATATATATATATATAGTGTGTTAAAATCAGGGGTGGACTGACCATTCGGCATTGCCCGAGGGTCTGGGGTCAGTAGAGGGCCTGTAAGAGGATCATTGCCCAGTGACAGTGTGGGGAGCGGAGGAGGAGGCAGTCTCAGATCCCGACCCAGAAGTAGCTCACCTGTCACTTTGCGTGGGGGCAGAGTGAGTCTGTGAAGGGTCCGGACACTGTGCTGGTGATGGAGCCCAATGGGCAGTGGGAAGGTGAGAGGCATGCAGGGTGTGTGTGGTGAACACCCTGCACTCCCCCCATGGATGATCTGTATCAGGAACAGTCAGAGGTGATCGGTGCAGGGGAGGGACAGTGACAGCACCAATTTCCCTGCATGCATTTCAAGGAAACAGTTGAAAGCCATGGGACAGAGAGGCTTCCAGTTGCCTTGTTGAAATCCATGCAGGGAGATCGGTGCTGTCACTGTCCCTCCCCTGCACCGATCGTCCCTGACACTGCATCGGATTTCCCTCCTGGGCCCCCCCTCTGTGCTCCTCAGAGTCCCCTCACAGGTCTCTGATACCTTGTCTTCTCTGACAGTGTCCAGCCCCTCCCCCCATCCTCCACGGCAGAGGAAAGAGAGGATCTGCTCTGCCTCCCCTGTCCAGATCAGCTGGCAGCTCTGTGATGCTTCTGAATGTACCAGGTCCGTCTCTCTCTCCCCTCTCCCCCTCTCTCCCCCACTGTCTCCCTCCCTCTCTCCTCTCCTCTCTCTCTTTCATTCCTCCCTCTCCCATTCTCCCTCTCTCTCCCACTTTTCTCTCCCTCCCTCTCTCCCCCATCCCTCCCCTCTCTCTCGCTCTCTCTCGCTCCCTCTCTCTCCCTCCCTCTCCCCCCTCTCCCCCTCTCCCCACTCTCTCTCCCTCCCTTCCTCTCCCTCTCTCTCTCTCCATCTCACTCTCTCCCTGTCACTCTCTCACTCCCCCTCTCTCCCTCCCTCTCTCCCCCTTTCTCTCCCTCCCTCTCACTCTCTCTCCCCCTTCCCCCCTCTCTCCCCCTCTCTCCCTCTCCCCCTCCCTATCTCCCTCTCTCCCCCTCTCTCTCCCTCCATCCCCCCCTCTCTCTCTCTCCCTCTCTCTCTCTCTTTCCTCCATCCATTTCCTTCCTTCCTCCATCCTTTCTCCCCTCCCCTCCCCTTCCTTCCTTCCCTCCCCTTCCTTCCTCCATCCATTTTCTTTTTTTCCTTCCTCATCTATTCCCTCCCTCCCTCCCTTTTCTTATTTCCCTTCCTTCCTCCATCCCCTCCCTTCATTCTTTCATCCCACCCCTCTTTCCTTCCCTCCTCTTTCTTCATCCATTCCCTCTCTCCCTTTTTATTCCTTCCTTTCTCCCTCCCTCCCCTTCTTTCCTTCCTTCCTTCCCTCCTTCCTTCCTTCCTTCCTTCCTTCCTTCCTTCCTTCCTTCATTTTCTTTCTTTCTTTCTTTCTTTCTTTCTTTCTTTCTTTCTTTTTCTTTCTTTCTTTCTTTCTTTCTTTCTTTCCTTCATTCCTTCCTTACTCCATCCATTCCCTCCCTTTCTTTTCTTCTGTCCCTTCCTTCCTCCATCCCCTCCCTTCATTCTATCCTCCCACCCCTCCTACCTTCCCTCCCTTTCCTTCCTCCATCCATTCCCTCCCTCCTTTTTCTTTTTTCCTTCCTTCCCTCCAACCATTCACTTCCTTCTGATATAAGGGGGTACAGGTTCTGTTGATTCATCCCAGTCTAATGACAGCCCAACACATACTAGTGCTCCCTGTTCACTCCCTACTGACAATGTCCACTGCCCCCACAAAATCATTGTGAAAAAAATAATACATAAATTGTAAAAAATAATTTAGAAATTAGATAATAAAAATTAAAAAATTTTGACACCCTCACCATTGCTCTATTGACATCATCCACTGGTCACCCAAAAGCATTTTGAAAAAAAATGATAAAAATAATAAAACATTAATTTGTAAATAAAATCATAAAATTGCAAAAAAAAAAATAATGAACTACTGACACCACCTACTGACACCATTTTACACATAGTACCCACAGCCATACACTCCGCACTCCTGTCCTTGTACATACTACCCACTGTCATACACTCCACACTGTGCATTCCCTATTCAACATTACCTCATTCTGCATGATATAAGTCATCTCAGGCACTATTTAACTACACCCCTTTTAAGCCATACCCAATTTTTAGTGCAATTTAAAACACACCCCTCCTCTCTCATCTCTTCCTCTCTCTTATACCCCTCCTCTTTTTCACCCTCTCACTCCCCTCTCTCTTTCAGTTCCCCCACATGGCAGCTGTCTTTAAACCTGGAAGTGCCCAGTGGCTTCTACGGAAAGAAGTCGGGAACATTCATGCAGTCTTTGCTGTAGTAAATATTTAAATGCCCCTTCTATGCAGCTGAGCTGCAATATGTAGGTAGGGTTTTGTGTGGGTGTGGCTTAAGTGTAGGTGGGGGCACAGGGGGTCCCATTATCTCTTACTTCCTGGGGGCCCCATGAGTTGTCAGTCTGCCCCTGGTGGAAATTCATCTTTATTGCAGAAATATTGTATGTGTGCAGCCATATCTACTGTATAATAAATCAGTAGTTAAAGCAGAGCTTCTCTGAAAAGGGGAAGTTCCACTTTAAAGACTATTCTCCCACTACCCATTAACGATTGGCACATTTGGAAAGTGGGGGGGGGGAGCGGGTACCTGAAATTTACAGGTACCCGCTCCCACTTCTGCTGTGATCACCTAGGTGATCGGAAACAGAAGTTGTCCTCCCCTCCTCCCTCCCTGTAGTCTTCTGGGACATGTGACAGGTCCCAGAAGACTATGGGACCATTCAGAAAGTGCATCCCTACTTGTGCATGCGCAGTGGGCACCTGGCTGTGAAGCCGCAAGCTGAAAATGCCAGAGCCAGGAACAGTGGACGGCCAGTGAAACGGGCTGCGGGGAGGACACCACTGGATCGCAGGACAGGTGAGTGGCTGTTTTTTAAAAGTCCATTTTTGTAGCTGCTGACTTTTATCTTTTACAGTGTGACTGGAACTCAATTTTAAGCATGCAAATTATTAGGCTTATATATAGGTATAAGACATTTATACAGTTGTCACAAAGTCCAGTTTGTTAAAATGAAATCTTTATCTTTCCCTATAACAAATTAGTTATTTCAGGAAACTCAGAATAGTCAGGACTTATCTTAGAGTGACACTCAGTGGCAAAAGGGAGGTAATAAAAAACAAACATTGAGTGGTGTACCTTCTGGGCTGGTATATTCAAATTTTATGAATGTATTGCGTGCCAATAGATAAAGGAGAACGTCAGGTGGGCAAGATGACATCTGATCACAGCAATCCATCAGAGATACAACTGTACCATTTGACTATATTTGACCATCCAAGAGACTGCATATCTGATCACACTTAGGACACACAATTCCAGCCTATGTAGATGCCATTTTGTGAGAGCTTTATTCCATCCGTCAATCGGCAGCCATCTTTGGTTTACCTGATACTTGGAAGGTAATTATAACCTTTATTCTGGTAATTCTGCTTGGCTAGATTTATAAGTTTATTGTCATTTTTGTGCTAACCTAATTGTTCTCCTCATGATAACATAACCACCCACATTTCTATATTTTAGTTTTAGTGTTAATATTTTTTTTTCTGTTCTTGAGCAATATTGGCATACAGTTTTGCATAGTTTGACGCTTATTCCTTCTGCAGGGGAATAACCATTGAAATTCTTATTATTGTCTATTGGTCATTTTGTCTATGGGGAGAAAATATTTATCAAACGTATTCATCCTATATACGTATATATATATACACCATATTGCCAAAAGTATTGGGACACCCCTCCAAATCATTGGATTTAGGTGTTCCAATAACCTCCATGGTCACATGTGTATAAAATAAAGCTCCAAGGCATGCAGACTGCTTCTAATAACATTTGTGAAAGAATGGGTTGCTCTCAGGAGCTCAGTGAATTCAAGCGTGGTACCGTGATAGGTTGCCACCTGTGCAATAAGTCCATCCGTGAAATTACCTTGCTACTAAATATTCCACGGTCAACTGTTGTATTATAAAAAAGTGGAAGCAACTGGGAACAACAGCAACTCAGCCACCAAATGGTACGCCACATAAATTGACAGAGCGGGGTCAGAGCATGCTGAAGTGCACAGTGCGTAGAAGTCGCCAACTGTCTGCACAGTCAATAGCTAAACTTAATATGGCCTTCAGATTAGCACAACAAACGTGCATAGAGAGTTTCATGGAACTGGTTTCTATGGCCGAGCAGCTGCATCCAAGCCTTACATCACCAAGTGCAATGCAAGGCGTCGGATGCAGTGGTGTAAAGATCGCCGCCACTGCACTATAGAGCAGTGAAGATGTGTTCTCTGGAGTGATGAATCCCGCTTCTCTATCTGGCAATCCAATGGACGTGTCTGGGTTTGGCGGTTGCCAGGAGAATGGTACTTGCCTAACTGCATTGTGCTAAGTGTAAAGTTAGATGGAGGGGGATTATGGTGTGGGTTGTTTTCCAGGGGTTGGGCTTGGCCTCATAGTTACAGTGAAGGGAACTCTCTTAAGGTGTCAGCATACCAAGACATTTTGTACATTTTCATTCTCCAAACTTTATGAGAACAGTTTGGGGATGGCCCCTTCCTGTTCCAACATGACTGCACACCAGTACACAAAGCAAGGTCCATAAAGACATGAATGATCGAGGTTGGGGTGGATGAATTGGACTGGCCTACACAGAGTCCTGACCTTAACCCAATAAAATACCTTTGGGATGAACTAGAGTGGAGACTATGAGCCAGGCCTTCTAGTCCGACATCGGTGCCTGACCTCACAAATGCGCTTCTGGAAGAATGGTCAAACATTCCCACAGACACACTCCTAAATCTTGTGGACAGTCTTCCTAGAAGAATTGAAGTTGTTATGGATGCAAAGGGTGGGCCAACTCAATATTGAACTCCAGGGACTAAGACTGGGATGCCATTAAAGTTCGTATGCGTGTAAAAGCAGACATCCCAATACTTTAGGTAATATAGTGTGTATATATATATATATATATATATATGCACACACACACACCTATACGTGATCTATTGCTACGGACACATTTTGGAACATTTATGCAAATTATTTTGGTGTCTAGGTGCATACAATCGAGCTATTATATTATGTGTTTGTATGTGACTTATGTAAATAAAAATGTATTTATTGAATTACTTCCAGTCCATATTAACACAGATCCTGTATATGCTCTTAAAGGATTTTGTTTGGCTAATAGTTAAGTCAGTTAAATTATTTTTATAAATTATTGTTATATTTGGAGGCACCTTTAGCTGACTAAATTAATTGTCAACGCATTTCCTGGCATAACAACATAATATCACATGTACAATCAGTAGATGATACATATAAAACAGCTTGGAAATTTGTAGTTAAATTCAAATTAGGCACAGGAAATGGTGTAAATGTGATATAAATTACAAGGGTTGATTTACTGTCTGTTGTCAGAGTCCCAGGATGGGAATACACTGATTTCTTTAAAAGAAATTTGATGGTATAAGGTCAGAAAAAGAAATTAAAATTATTAATATACATGAAAATACTACATTGGTTCCTAGATGGAAAGCATAGTGAGAGCTCAAACTCCTGTAGGAAATGATCACATTAGTCAATGTTCACAGAGCCACATACATTATTTGTGGATGTCATTTTATCTAAAGATCATTTTTGCCTCAAAGACTTTCAAGTCATAAAAATAAACATTGCATTAGTATAGAATCATTATTTTTCTACATTAAACAATAATTTCTCTGGTGAAAGTATTATCTCATAAACTTTTATTTTATCTCACTATTTCAAATAGTGTTTCCTGTTTTCCTGCCCTTCTTATTAGGAACTTCACTGAAACTCACTTATTGTCAGGCTGAAACGGTTAGAGGAGGAAAGTCCGATGCAATGTTCTATGAAAATTGGCTTATACATGCAAAATACATCATACCTCAAAGGAATATTTTACATGTGATACATAATTGGGTGTGCTTATTAAATTCATATTCTCATGCGTGATACAGTATATTGCCTTTAGGGATTCAAAAATATGACCATTAAAATAAGCAATTGACCCAAGGGAATTAAAATTTTGTCTTTGAGGAAGAAAGTGAAAGGAAATCTTCCTAAAATGACAGAGACAGCAAAAAAAACAAACAAAAAAAACAAAAAAAACCCAAAGAAAGCCCAACAGGAGCAGTAACCATTTACTACTTGATACAGACTGAAAAAGTGCCTTTTTTTAAAGGAAGTTAAACGTGGAAGTCCAGGATTGATCTAACAAAGTCTTTCTAACTCCTATTGTGAAAGGGCTGTGGTCCAGTCATGTGACTCTGCCAGCAGCTGGTTTCATGGGAGAGGAGATATTGCAGACAACATCTGCAATACCTGTGCAATGACGTTACACATAGGCTTACTATTGGGCATCCATTGCGGGCTGTCCATCCTCTCCCCTGAAGCTGATCATGTGACTGGATAGAGCGCTCTTCAGAATAGTTCTGTAAAGACATCTTTTTTTTTATAGTGTAGTTAGAATAGGATAAAGAAAGGTTTAAGGTTAGTTAGATCAATCCTACACTTCCACTTTAAGGCAGCTGTGGGTTGCAGATCTACCTCCACTGTTGTTGTCTGTTACTGGAAGCTGTCAGATTCTATATTGTGGCTGCCTTGTGGCATGGTTTTTTTCAGCCACATAATAAAACTGCACATTTTTATGCCCCAAATCATTTCATCTCAGTTGCTAGGTTGGGGATCACTGCATGTATGTAGTGTAGCAATGTGTGGGATAAATAGATTGTTACATAATTTGTATATATTCAACAGTGGTTTATTGGTGGCAGTTATTACTCAGGGTTAATTTAAAACACCAGGGTATACTACCTATGGATCTACATTGACCCCACTTTGTGGAAATGGGAAGTGTGATACATCACCTAGAGCTTCAGATTTATAGATGACCTGCCTTAACTGAAGTACTCAGCCAATCCCTTTAATATTCAGGAAATATTTAACTTCATTGAAATACACTGTGGGGTATGTGCCTGACCTTCTTTCCCTCCATGACACCTGCTGTCATATTACCACCAATACTGACAAGAGTATAAATTTTTATCTTACCTGGAATTATATTTATTTATGCCCCTCTTTTGTTTCTTACTATGCCAACAAGGCCATTATAGGCTTAAAGCAGAACTAAACTCTCACAAAAGGCATTAGGTATTTTTAATCCTTATGCCGCTAGCATTAGCAAATAGATAGGAAGGTATTTTTATTTACTTGGTTTTCATTTTTTTTTTTACAATTCTTCAGTTGCTTCCTGGTTTCTGGCTTAGACCAAAAATATATCATACATCCCAGAAGTCTTCATGGGCTTTTTTTTTTCATCTAGAAGACAGGAGGATAGAATTTCTCAGTTAAGCACACCCTCATGTCTGCATATCTGAGCTAAGAGCAGATGGATTGCAAAAAGTAAATGGTACATCTGCCCTAACTCAAGATGGCCACAGCTAGATATGCTAGGGTGTGTTTTTTAAAGAGATTTCACAACAACATTTCCATTGGTGACATATGCCTCTACCAGTCAGGCTTCCAGCTTTGCTCCCATATTGTCACCTTTTGTGATGCCTCCCCCTTATCTCCTCCATTACATAGGATACTATGGTTCCTCTGGATGTGGACCCATAAACCCTCACCTTCTATGAGAATAGTCAGGACCTTCCAAAACACACATGGACGGCAAAGTATTATTCCATCTATTTGAGTGTTAAATGGCTTGGAACCCTTCCTTATCAAACCAATGGCTTCCCCATTGGGCAATTACAAGTTACATGCTATACAATTAGAAAAACGTTTCTATGAGGATTTATTCGCCTACCGAAGAGGGTAAAAGGTGCCATGTTACAAGCTACATAAAGGCTGTATGTCATGATATGAACAGCTCTCCCTGGGAGTCTTCCAGTGATGTCTGATATATATGCCATAACTCATTCTGGTCCTACAGTGCTCATATGTGGGTTGGCTTTACAATATATTCCATTTGAAGACTTCTCCATGGACTCTGAATGAGATCTAGCCACATGCATTGACCTATTTACACTGTTCATATGTAGGTTGGTCCTATAATATGTTCCATTAGATGATTCCTTTATGTATTCTGCATGTCATTATCTAGCCACATTTGGTGGCCTACTTTTGAATATCTATATGGAGGAGAGGCTTCATTCATGTGATTAAGCTTATGGGGACTATGCCCCTATTGGGGTATATATAACTGTTAATATTTTGATCTGCATTATTTTGTCTCTTGGGGGGGATGCCTATACACTATTTTCCCTGCAGCTGCTTTGGTTGAGTTTTTTACTAATTGGCCAATTATGATTTTATTAGTCAGACAGTGGGTTTTTGTATGTTCTGGGTTTTTAATAAAGTTATAACTTTTTTTCTATTATTACATGTGTCAGGCTATTTACTGGGTCTCTTATATATATCTGTTTAGGGATACACTAGATTATGATACACTGAGCTTTAGTCTAGTTTTGATGTTTTTTCTTTCTCAACAACATGAAACATTGGATACTTGGGTGGGTGGATGAGTTTGCTTTGAATAATAAAAATTAATTAAATAGTGTTTTTAGTTTGTGATGCTCAGACACATTTTAGTTCAACTAAAGCCAGGAAGGGAATAGATATACAAAAAAAACCCATAAGTGTTGTCAAGTTATGGTTTTGAATATTCTTGATCATCACAATATTATGTAGAGTTACATGGCCAGACATCTATGTTAAAAAGTCCTCTTTGAGATAGTTGCTGCTATAATTTAGTACGTATTTAGGGCTTTTGATTCTTTGCAGCATAAAAAAACCCTGTCTGAATGGTTATAACCATTCAATAATATATAATAATTATTCAATAAACGCTAAGCACTGACACTGAGTCAGGCACAAAGATATCTAGCAAAGTTTGCCTCCAAGGCAGATTTATGAGAGTTGCCCTGAATATGATAAATATCTGCACAGGTATTTGTATACTTGATGGTTGCCTACACACAGCAAGTTATTGCAACTGTGATCAACCAGAAAATTATTCTCTGTGAAAGCACTAAGCTTATACTAAAATGTAACCTATAAATACTAAATATTATCAATATGTTTCTGCTTTTCTGTGGCTCTCCTGTAGTAAAAGGTGGACTTGAAGGTATATATACACTATAATCTTTGCATTTGTGTATTGTATTACTGGTGCCATCATAATCTAGCCAGTGGGGGCACTACTGTGCTAATATACAGTATGCTCACGTCTAGTATATCTGTATATATTTATAATATGAACATTTCTTTAACCAGTTCCCTGGCTTCTTAATGATTGGTTGGTCTTCGAAATGAATAGTCAATTGTAAACATTTCTATGCACAACTCTGTGTGCCCTGCAGATTCAATAATGCTGTCAAGCTAGTGGAACATATATCTCTGCTGATTTTATACAGTCTTTGCTGCTGTATAAGAAAATCGGCCTAATTATATAACATATGTCTTCATGAGAAACGTCCTATTAGCATGATCTGAGCACCTCAGTGTATGGTAAAATAAGAACCAGCGACCAGCATCCTACAGGTCTTAGAAAGAAATGATTGCATTTTTCTAACAAGGCTATTACTGGAAAGGTTTTGAGGCAGGAGATTTGCAGCTAGAAATCTGAGAAGTAATGTTCTACAAATAACAGCTTGTTAGCTTCACAACCTTACAGTCTAACATTAACAGAGTGAATGCAAGCCTAAAGGGTTCTGCTTTCTCACCATTCTACACATTCAATGACATTCAGTAAGACAAGCACCTAAAGATGAGCGCAGTCTGCCTGAATGAGGCAATTTCAAAGACTACTGTATATATATATATATATATATACACACATATATACATATATATATATATATATATATATATATATATATATTTTGCAAAGGCTGATGTGGCTTTTTTTGTTTTTGTGTCTCAGCATGTATGTCTCAGTATGATCTTGATATTATTTAGAGTGTATTTATACCCCATTAATGAACTTCTCTTTTTTTAGTCTTTTTAATAAGTGTAAAAACATACTTCTTGTTCCTGCTAGAAATCTTATGAGCTAATAACTTACTGTGTTCTCTATTGCTACTAAGCATTCTCATTAAGGAATGTTATAAGTTCTTTCTGTGGACTAGAGAACACCTCCCACCATATTATGGAGAAGATGAGAGTGGGAAGTGTTCTGTAGCCCTTAAACACTTGTTATACAGTAATAACGTTCACCCACTACACTGTATCTTTGGAAAAGCAATGTTCACCCAAGGAGAAGAAAACTGTTACTGCTGGGATCACGGTGTAGGAATAAGAAAAACAAAAATGGAAATAAGAAGACTAATGTAGCCATTTAACTGATCAGTAGTATACAGCTAGACAAAATGGCAAAAACTAAGGATCTGATGGGATTTAGTTGACTGAATTTATGCTGTAATATAGAAAGGTGAATGGTCCTAGTATTTCACAAAATAATGACTGTGGTGGCCGAAAATTGATATATTTTTGGCTGAAAAGAAAAAAGTAATAGCTTTAAGTGTTGTGGATGTTTCTAAAGTCTAATACTCTGACTGGTACTTTGCTAGAAAAAATGTTTATAGCTCTAGGACAAGTAGAGAAAGTTCTATCAGCACAGCTCTAAGCATCATCCTAAGCGGAGCGTAAGAACACTACTGATAATTTACAACTTTGGAAAACCTCCCAGAACGTCTTCCAGGTACCCTGGTGTGTACACTATATACAACAATTACTTTTGTTGCACTTGTTTTAATATATGGAATTTATAAGTCTCAAAATAAAAAATAAAAACAGACCAACAATAAAAAAATGAGTAAAACATCAAGAGATTTATTAAGCAATACACATATAAATAACATATAATTCCACAGCAGATTGCAGGTTAAGATTTTTTCGCTTACCTAATCTATCTTTCTTAAAGTAAACCTTTGGGAGAAACTAAACAAGTAAACTAGCAGCTGTGGCAGTGGGCTAAGAGGATATGCTGTCAGCACATATGTTTTCTTTAAATCCAACTTTAGCTGAACATTATTTTATTTACTTTTGGATAAAGCAGTGAAGGCTTAGCATCTCAGCTGGGTTTTAACATATGTCTACATCTTCTGACATCTGTCACCTGTATAGGAAAAGGGGGGAAATCTCCAAAAATGCAGAAATTTACCACACTAGACATTTTTTTTTAATATTTTATGCTTGTGTGAAGATTACTCTCTACGTTTTGGGCTGTCTGACATAGATCAAATAGAATGGAAGCTTTGGCTTTGGTCAATATGGAACTCATGCACATCCTATCTTTCTCGGTCAGCCTATTTTCTTAAGCAATGCTGCTCTACATCCTACATGACATGCCCTGGTACTCAGGTACTGGGTATTGTATTATTGCAGACCTATACTTTACTAGGAAAACAGGAGGGCAGATCAAGTGAACAATGTGGTGACAAAAATAGCATTGGTTTACTTGTAGCCACTAACAAAAAGATCGAAAACTGGCATTGTCACCAGAACCAGGTGACACCAAAAACCTGCAGCGCAGCAACTGTACTCCCAAAATCTGTATTTATAAAAAAAAAAAAAGATACATGGTTGCTAACCTCAGCCTTTGATGACTTTTGTGCATTGCAGCTGGAGAAAGAGGTTGCCCATTACAATGATATGCTATGTTTCTGAGACATCCTAAAAAATAACAAAGTTAAACTACAGGTGCCTGTTCTTTGAAGTTACTACAAAGTTAGAATTCTGTTGGTGGCCACAGGATAATGTTTGTTTTCATTGCACTCATCAAGCCATTATTTTTAAAAGGACTAAGGCCTCGTTCACACCATGGAAAACTGATGAAAAATAACACGCAGATTTCACTTGCAGAGACCTTAGACATCAGTGAGTACAATGAGTTTTATACATGTTGCAGATTCCTGCACAGAACAAATCTGCACATGATACTAGCGTTGTGGTGTGCACAGGGTACAAAGAGGACAATTGGGGTTTTTTTGAGCCCTTGCAGAATGCATGCAGAAAAACTGACATTTCTGCACCATGGTGTGAACAAGGCCTTAGAGTGTGTTCACTGTTGTGTGATAAATACAGTATAAATGCAGTACTGCCAGCTGCCCACTAGCCCACTACAAGGCACTGAAGATCTGTTTTCTGTATTTGGAATTGGCTCATTTTTTGCCCATTTTACAAGTAGGGTTGAGGGGTGTGTGGTGTCTAATTTTATTAATCAAAAGGACTTATGATTTAAGTCCGTGATTGCTAATATATCTCTATCCAAAATCATAGCTGTTGAAGATTATATATAAATTATAACATCAAAACAAACAACACACTATCAAAGATATATTGTTTGCACAAATTTAGCAGAACTTAACCCCCAAAAGCCTGAACTGAAAGATTTTTGCTCAGTTAAAGCAAATGTAACCAAATGAAAAATTTTGGCCTGTTGTGAGCTATGGATAACTTGTTATTTGAACTTAAATAAGGTTATTCATTGATTAAAAAAAAAATATTGGGCCCAAGGTGCTTTTTGCCATAATGTGCTAGTATGCAGAGCATGTTAACATGTTATGATAGACTTACCTAGCAAAGTGATCTCTCAGTGTTTAATTATCCCAATCCTTTTTAGGTTCTTTGGCTGGGCCTAGATGATGTAACTCCCACACATGCACACAAGAGTTATTTCAGCAAAAATAATTCCATAACTGTACACTGAGCTGGTCATGCTCGATCCTGTGTATACTTACAGAAAAAAGTGTTCAATGCAGGGAAAAATATATATAACATACACATTCTCTTCTGTGATTTAAAACAGTCTATCTGTCAGCCCTTTTGCCATAGCAAGTAGGATTGGGAATCACTATATATTTTTCTGTGATACAATAGGCAAATATGACTGTTTTAATGAATAGGAAGTTTTCAAGGTCAGTTCAACATAGATAAAGTGAAGTCACTGTGGAACTAGGGATGTCAGTAGGTACACTCTTGGAGTATTCAGCTTCCACTACACAATCCATACTACATCCCAACTAACGTCTACAACAAACGAGAATAGGACAAAAAATATGTCTTTTAAAACATTGGTCTGATAATCTGATCATTAGTACACAGGTTTCAAGAGCCAATCACGACAGTTCATGCAAAATTATCTAAAGGGACAAGCACAAATATTTTTCTCGTACGATGCCAGAATGAACGATTTTCATTTAATCAGTACAGTATTCGTCCATAAAAAATTAGGTGACTAAGACAGCGCTTGCTCGGAAACGAAAGAATGCATTACAATACAATACATTACATCACTTCCAAAGTTGTATTATGTCTTACAAGAATTTTTGTAACTTTAGTAACCTATTTATTTTCAAAACAAAACTAGCATGCAAAAAAAACCAAAAAAAAGATGACGATCATTCATCCGATATTCTCATCTTATGTCCAAGACTTAAAGCTCACTTGAGAAGTCATGTGTACAATGGCCAAGGCTCACTGTAGAAATTTATGTTGAAAACTCCACCCATACATAACAATACTACTGTAAACATGGGAAGCATCCTTGTGGTGTGGTACAATGTTTGATCTTGCCCTACTTCATCTAGTTTTTTATTTATTTTTCCAACTCTCAATACCTCTCACATTTTTCAAATGTGTCTCATACTAACCTATTCCTCTGCCTTTATTGTTCTGTGTTGTGTTCTTAAAAAAAAAATTGAATAAAGATTAAAACATCTTTACTGCCTATTGATTTTTTAGGCCTGTAAATCACATAAAAAGCTAAAGAAATATATACCACGCACAAAACTTTTCAAAGCAGGATCACCTCATATTTAATCAAAACTAATCTGTCATGTGTTAACTGCTAATGGTCAAATATTATCCTGTTTTAATAAATCAATTCATTTTGCATTAATTTATTCATGTAGTAACTCCCTCTTGTGAAACCAACATTAAATTATTCATATGTGCACAACTACCACCCATTAGGCTAATACAGATTTATTCCTACTCAGCAGCCACTACACGTTAGGCTGCTATTTCACTGATGTATACCAAAATGGTGCATTTTTTTCTTTTTCTAGAAAAAAATATGACCTAGTTAAAAATGTACCTATTTTAGATCAATGTATCACAATTTAGAGACATGAACAGAGTTAAAGACTTTTGTCTAGTGTATAATTAAGGTCCATGTGTGCAATCTTGTTATAAAGAAAAAAATGCAAATAAGAGTCCAGAAAACCAAATAAAAACATTGTACTATTATTATGTTAGTTGTGTTGTGCTGGTTGTTTCATGGTTCAAGGAATCAGATTTTTATATTTTTAAATCTGAACTCCAGTGAAAGAGTCCTGCCCTGCAGTGGGACTACACCCGCACTACAAGGGGGTTATCTGCTCCTTTCTGTCTCTTGGACCAGGTAAAGTAGTTTTACTTACCTCAGCTCTCCCAAGCTTCTCTGTGCTACTAGTTTGGTCCCTGCAGCCTCTTCTCCTCTGTGGTCTGATTGTCTAAGGTTCTCTAATGTCATCAAGGCTGATGCAAAGCCCATAGCTCTGAATTGGACATGACAAAGCATAGGGGGGCATCATTTGCTGGGAGAGTGAAGGATCAGGCAGACAGAAACCAGCAAGTAAACCATGCAGAATGGGCACAGCTCCACTGCAAGGGGAGGTTTAGTTTTCCAAGATTTGTTCTTTAAAGTGGAACTAAAGTCGTTATACGTACCTCCTCTCTAATGTCTGAAGTGCATGAGATGTCCCTTGCCTGCACTGACATCTTCTCTCAGGGTGCTGGTCTGGCATTCTCATTGGTCAATTCGGGATGACAAAGCTCCTGCACATACACGAGGACCATGCCAGTGATGTAAGCTGAGCTGAGCATGCGCAGCTTAGTTTACATGTTGCATTACACTGCAAGCAGACAGGTAGGTGTATTAAATTGCAGAAAACATTCTATGCCTCTTCTGCAATTAATTGCCTGCCTGCTCACATGTTTTAGGAAAATGCTTCCAGTTATGCTGACCATTCCTTGTACAGCGTCCCAAACCTTGCTATCCCAGCCATATGCAGGGCCATTTTGACAGGTAAATCTCTGACACTTTTAGACAGTGTCAGAAAATGCAGTTATGCCCCCTCCCCCACACTTTCCTACTGGCCTATCACTATTATGGGCAGCTTCACTGGCCAATAGGGACGTGCAGGATGCAGAAGGGGTGGGGGGGTCTTTAGTACTATCAGGAGGTGGTAAAGCTTTTCTGCCAGGAAAGTTTGGGAGACTGCTGTATGTGCAGATACTTCTAGGTCCCTGCACTTTATACCTGCAACAGTTCACCCTCCTTCCACCAGTGACAAAGTCTCTTAAAAATGTCATGCAACTAGTACCAAATAGTGAAACTATATTTTAGTGTAGCAGAAAAAGTGGCACTGGATTAGCTGAATAGAACAACAACAGCTCAATCAAAACGTTGATTTTAATGAGTGATGAAGTGATGATCTGTGGTACTACCTGAAAATAGTCTTTTACAAGCATTAGTTGATTAAACTGAGCAACATGGAACAAATCACCTTGGAAGAATGTCACAGGTTCACGCCTAACAATATGCAAAGTTAGAACATACTCCTAAAGCTTTACATTTACTGTTGCATTGCACATTAACCTCTTAATTGCTGCGATATAGCGGAAAGACGGCTACAGCACTGCTCTGTTGTTTTAGGAGGGCATCCATGAACATCCTCCAGAAACACGCCCCCCGCACACAACCCCAGGTCGTTCTGTGACTGTTGTGTCCTTTGGACACAGCTGATCACAGATCGTGGTCAAGGGCCAATCACAGCATTCCTTTATCATGTGATCAGCTGGGTCTAATCACATCTGATCACAATGTAAATGCACTTGCCGGTTATCTGCAGTACTTTCCTCACATGCTGTCACAGCATGAGGAAAGAAGATCCAGTAATCGGCAAGTGGGATAATGGGCATGTACACAGATAATCAGGGCACTGATCATCAGTGCCCTCATTATCAATGCAGTCCCATCAGTGCCATCATTATCAATGCAGTCCCATCAGTGCTATCATTATCAATGCAGTCCCATCAGTGCCATCAGTGGCACCTATTAATTCTGACTATCAGTGCCTATCAGAGCTGCCTATCAGTGACTCTTCATCAGTGCCCCCCCATTAGTGCCCATCAGTGCCACCTTATCAGTGCTCATCAATGCCACTTCTTCAGTGTCACCTATCAGTGCCCATCAGTGCTGCCTACCAGTGCCCATCAATGCCACCTCATCAGTGCCCATCAGTGCTGCCTATCAGTGCCCATCATTGCCTCCTATCAGTGCCCATTAGTACAGCCTACCAGTGCTCATCAGTGCCACTTATCAGTGCCCATCAGTGCCGAATGTCAATGCAACCTCATAGGTGCCTCCTCATCAGTGCCCATCAGTGTTGCCTCATCACTGCAGCCTATCAGTGCCCATCAGTTCACCCTCATCAGCGCACATTAGTGAAGGAGAAAAATTACTTATTTGCAAAATTTTAGATCAAAAATGTAAAAAAAAAAATATTTTTTCATTTGTTTACCAAAAAATAAAAACCCCAGTGGTAATTAAATACCCCCCAAAAAATCTCTATTTGTGTGAAAAATATGAGAAAAATTTAATATGGGTACAGTGTTGCATGAACGCACAATTATCATTTAAAGTGTGAGAGCGCTGAAAGATGAAAATTGGCCTGGGCAGGAAGGGGGTGAAAGTGCATAGTAATGAAGTGGTTAAAGAGCCTTTTACCAGTGCATCCACTGACCCACTTATACTCTTTCTGTCTATGATCCCCCACTGTACATTCCTACATGAGAACTGTAACATAGGAAGAGATCACGTCGCCTCACATTTCAGAATAAGCAGGACATCTACTACAGCTCCAAAAAAGCAGCAGAAGAGAGCAAGGAAGGTTATGTGTAAGTGGGTCAGAACAGTAAACTTTTAAAAATAGGTAAGGTGACAGAGTCCTTTTAAAGCTGTTACTGCAAAATATTACAGCTTGTGAATTACCTACTTATGCAAAAAAATGCAATTCTGATACTACTGAAAAATATTCTGAAGATTTTCATGATGAAGCACAGTGAGGCATCATGCTGCAGATTCAGCACAACTTGCAAAATATCAAAAATTCCTCCATTCTTACATAAAATACTTCTGGCCAGGGTAAGGTTCAGCTATGCATATGATTTTTAATTTCTTATTAGCATGAGATTAATACTGTACAGTATCCTTGGTATAGCAGAATTGTCAACCTTGGACAGGAATTATGTCAGGACTACACAAAATCTCCCTTTCCTGTCATCCTTCTTATTTTTATTTTATTTTTTTTTTTTTTGCACTTGTCAAACAGATAATACAAAACACGTGCAATGGTATATTTAACCAAAGTGAAGCAAGTAAGATAAGTTCACTGTTTTTTAAATGATGAAGGTTAAAGTTTTTATATTACAGGGATTTAAAGCCAAGGGAACACTGACTTTATTAAGTAGAAGTAAACCTTTTAGTTTGCTAAAGTACTATGTACAATAAACCACACACCTATATTATTAGTTTGTATTCTGCTTTCATTCCTTGTCACAGCTCAGTGCTGCCAATCTCCTAAAACTTTTTTTGAAGTCACTTACTGTCGACATGTACTCTAGCAATGGCTGCATTTTTCAGGGCAGGTTTCATGCCCACATATCATTTATTAAAATTGCCACTGATAGTCTCCATTGGAAGCTCTGTGTGTCAGAATGACAAGGCAGGAGCACAGCAGGAGAGAAAGGAACAGTTGTCACTCTGTACAAGGGCCTTTTTGGCAGAATCACAATTATTATTTTAATGAATGCTGCAGATTTTAAAAGATTGACTTTTGAAATGACTTTTTTTTAAATACCAATAACATGTCAACACATAATATTTTAGTATTTGAATTTACAAATAAAGTAAATATCTCTTTATTAAAACAACTTCACTGAATCCATGTTTTGTGAATCAGAGTTATTAACAAGTGGTATGGAATGGTAAAATTGCATGTTGCAGCTACAATAAATAAATAAATTATACAAAATGTATGTAGCACTCTCCTAGACAAGTGCTAGGAGTAGCGAGATCCAGTTTTAGCTCACTGTATAAAGTGGAACTGTATTTTTGTGGTTAGATACATTCAGCTTGCCTCCCTGTACTCAATGTGACTGCAATTCTGGGGTCGGGAAATTTAGTTCCAGCTCACTGTAGTCATTGCAGCTGCATGTGATTGTGTAGGATCAACTCTGTGTCTCACAGGCTGCAGATTTAATTGCTTTTACTCTTTAACTCCAGAGCCACATAGATGGTTCTGGAAGAAAGGTGTGGAGTAATGTAAAAGAGGAGCATGAATATTTATATAATCCCAGCCAATCTTTCTGGGCCCAAGCAGGTGGCTGGGAAATGGGTATAAATAGTATGTGATCTAGAGTCTCCTTGTCATGTCCTGGAGGTAAGGAGTCCAGCCTAGAGGGCTTGCTGCCCTCTGGACAATCCTGCCATGTGCTTACTGTTTGTAAGGCTCCAGCTTGGATTGTTGAGAGGCCTGAAGTTAACTGAAGGACTGTCTCTTGTTGGATCTGGTCTGGTATTACTGGCAGTGGTGTTTGGAAGACATTGGAAGGAGGCACCCAGTCATTTAAAGACATTTGTGAGTACAGACTGTGCGAGAGGTCCTAGAGACTGTGGGCTGCTGCTCCCCCTCTGGTGCTTGAGAATCAGCTGAGAGTGCAGGAAAAGGGAATACTTGTTCTGTGTTAAAAATATTGTGTTGCTTAAAGAAAGAAGTTTGTGCCTTTGTCCAGGGGCGGACTGACAACTCATGGGGCCCCCGAGCAATAGGGGATCATGGGGCCCCTGTGTCCTTGCCCAAACTCAAGAAAGCCTATGAAAGGTACCAGGGGCATCTCATGGGGCCCACTACTGACCCCGGGCCCATCGGGTAGTGCCCGAGTTTCCAAATGGTCAGTCCGCCCCTGGCTTTGTCTGCTTCAACTAAGCTAAGTCCATTACTGACCCCGACAAGGAGTGTGATTAAAGTGCTGCAGAAGAAAGTTAGTGTCCTCACACATATTTCTTTTTGAAGCATTCCAATTATCCCCAATCCCTATCTAAGTTACTCCTAAAAATAAAAACACCAAAAAGAACACTCCTGGACTTCTTACTAAGCCAAAGAGTGACTGTATTCATGTGCCTGGCTGTGGGGCGAAAGTACGGGAAAATACCTCAGGGACCTATCTAACTGCTGGCTCCAACTGGGGTACCACTACATATACGTCTCTACATATTTCTCCATATGTTATCCCTTTAAAGACTCTGCAAGTACAGAAAATGACAGAAATGCACTTGGCTCCTAAAGCTGGCCATACATGGGTTGCTTGTTACCATCAGCCAGCAGGCTGATGAAAAACATGAAACAGATTTCCCCATCCACACAAACAAGATGGATGCTGTGCTGCTGTATTGTTACAGTGGGGAATCCTCTGCTGTCAGAATACACTGATCAGCACTGCATCCAATTGACTGCAGGTGCTGATCGAATGAAGATTTTACAATTCCTGATCATTAGATAAACTTCCTCAAGCAGGAATGCCTATAAATGCAGATGCTGATCCTTGCTGAACCAACTGAATTTTGATCCACCTATGGCCAGCTTAAGTCATATTGTGGATTGATAGTATAGTGCATTTCTGTGGAGTTGTGTCAGTCCTACCCAGCTGTCTTTTGCTAGATTACTCAAACCCTCTTACTCTTCTATTCTCTACAACATAAAAACTAATTCTTCTGAAGTCCAAAAGAGGAACAAGAATGGCTAATTAAACTCTTTGAGATAACACAGGAATTGTGCAAAGGACACATGGCAGCTCTGAATGTCTGACATAATAATCAGGGGTGTATTTATCAAATAGATATAACAAAATGCTTTTGATGGAATATTTAACAACTCAAAAAGAAACAAATAGGAAAAAGTACATTTTAGGGTTTATGTACATTATAATAGGCTAGTTAAAATGTCCTATGTAGTTGAGCCCTTGACACAGCCATGAGCAGATAAAGCCATCACTCTGATATCTGTCCCGTCCCATTGCTGATTAAAACAGTCTGCATCTCTGGCATATTTTTAATGCACCAGTACAAAAGCTGAATATCTAAAAGAAACCTGACTTGCTCTTTTGGAACCATTTGTAGCTTAACAACATTTTATCAAACATAAACATGTGCATTAACAAATGGGATGGCAAATGACCTATCTAGAAATTCCAGTCACGGAGTTGCTCATTGTGACTGAGCTTATGTACATTTCTCATAATTAAGGATTATGAATTATGGTGACTCGTTGGCAGCTTCAAGTATGTTTCTTCTTGAATAGTGAGCCAGCAGTACTCAGAATACATGAAAGTTTTTATACAAAAATATGGACCTACTTTCATTAAAATCATCAATTTTGGGGGGTTTAAGACATCTTTTCACACAAAAGATTTTGAATATTTATGTCTTCTGAAAGTGTAAAGAATGAAACATAAAAAAAAATGTGCTGAGATAAATATAATGCTGCCATTTCTGACCTCTTTCTGATCTCATTCTTAAAATGCTAATTTCCTGGCAATGATGTTTGAGCTTCTGACTTCAGTACTTCCCAAGTTACTGGCCTGGAACATTTATTCAGGCAGTGAGGTCAGAACAAAATCATAACTTCTCGTACTTGTTTCAGGTCAATGACTAAGGCAGTACTTAAGTCATTGCATCAACATGATGACCAGGCAATTAGCATTTTCACAAGCAGATTCAGCAATGACAGCCTTCATATTTCTCTTGTGTAAAAAAGATGTGAATAATCTTAACAATTTGTTTCCATACTGCAAAATCACACTATTGAGGACGAAAGATGGAAATGTGCAAGTAAGCATCCTGAATGTCTGCTGTAGCCAAAGAAATCATCTGGAAGGAAGAAGAAAATGGCTTAGGTGGCAGGTTCCATGCAGAATTGTTGAACATGTAGAAGCAAGCTGAGAGTCTTTAGACCAAGAATGGACCAGATTCCTGTATTTGGTTTGGAAACCAAAGGTTTTTTTTTGGTAAAGAGGTAAAAAAAACCCTTGATACATAAGCTGCTGGAAAGCAGCAAGAAGAATCACCCACCTTTGTGGGAAAAGAGGCAGCTTTAAAAGCATGAAGTGGGGAGGAGCCAAGTGCAAAATTTCAGTTTGTAATCCCAGGAAATTTCACTCTGGACCCAGACATTTGAGATTGTTAGGACCGGAAGGCTTACAGATGTCCTCCCCACTTGTCAAAATGTATGTGTGTGTGTGTGTGTGTGTGTGTGTGGGGGGGGGGGGGGGGGAGGGCATCTGTCAGCCTTCTGGTCCAAGAAAATTTCAGATGTCTGGGTCCAATGTGCATGCCATCATTGGGAAAGCCCAGACAAAAACAGAAAACGTCTCAGTGTCCCTACTCAGGGGCTCCACAATGGGGAAGCACAAGTCCCAGAAGAACTCACACCGTTGATGTGGTCTTCTCCCAGCTGGCAAAAAGCTTCCCTCTCACAAGTCCTCTCCTGCTCACAACCCACTGCCTGTGATGCAGGTTGTGATTTATGTATCACTCCCATGTCAAAAATGGCCACACTAATCTTGCAACAGTTCAATGCCCAATTGAGACACAGACCTCCCCAAGATGGCACCCAGAGTCCACAGCAGAGAACACATAAGTCCTAAGTTTAGAACTAAAGGGAAATAACATCCCCTAAAAATTATTTTACACAAACTCCATAAGGACAGATGAGGAGATCTAGCAACAGAAGTGAGAAATACAACAGAAAAAACACTAAAGTAATAACAATATGAGCCTAACACTCAGTTATATCCTACTTCTGTGCCAACTCAACTAAAAAACGTATGTGCTAAAGACAAAGGTCACCAGGAAAAACAGGTGCAAACAGCAATAAAGAGTAAACAGGTGGCGCACACACCTAGTGCATTATCCAAGGTTTATTCAAAGGTTTAAAAGACAAAAAACATACTCACAGACTGAGGTATCAGCAGCATATTGTTCCAACCATCGGTCCACCCCATCCACTATACATCTGTACCAGTCCAAGAGGCTGGTCAGCAGCTCTGAGGAAAGGGACTCATCCCCGAAACGTGTCAACCATTTGACCGCATTGACAGTTGGAACACCTTGCCTGCCGTTGTGGCCATCTTCTTTATGCAACAGCTTTTTATACATGCTTCGTCTGTGAGTATGTTTTTGTCTTTTAAACCTTTGAATAAACCTTGGATAATGCACTAGATGTGTGCGCCACCTGTTTTCTCTTTATATAGTGGCTGATCTCCTCTATGAGGAGGGCTGCACCCCTGAAGCATCTTCTTGTGGTTGCCTCTGTCCTGGTCCCCCTGGCTTTCCTTTGGCTGTCCATTTCCTGAAGCGCTGGAGAGTACATACGATATCCGGTTCGGTTGCAAACAGTAATAAACCTGACAGAGGTTCTAAAACTTTCATGTTCTATGCATAACTAAAAAAGGCTTTGCCTTAACATGAAAATAGAAGGGCAAGCATGTTAAATATGGAACACATAAAAAAACTTTACGGTAAACACACTGCATTTGAAAGCTTATATGCGCTCACTGAAATTGCACTACACTTTCCCTTTAACTGCCTCCCGCCCGCCATATAGTATTATGATGGACGCAAGGTGGTTCTCTCATTATGGGAGAACGTCATATGATGTCCTCCCATTCTAACCGCGCATGCGTGGCTCTGGGAGCGCGCAGCGCGGCGATCGGCGGGGCGCTGTGTCCCTTCGGACACAGCGGATCACCAATCAACGGAAAGAGCCGAATATGTCGGCTTGGTCATGTGATCAGCTGTGTCCAATCACAGCTGATTGCATGTAAATAGGGAAATGCCAGTTTCCGGCATGTCTCTCTTCACGAGCTGTCACGCTGACAGAGGAGAGGAGAGCCGGTAATCGGCATTCCTCAGAGGGGACATGTACACTGATCATCAGGGCACTGATGATCAGTGTGCCCTGATGATCTGTATATCCCCAGAAGTGCCACCTGTCAGTATCCATCAGTGCCAGCTGTCAGTGCTCATCCATGCCACCTGCCAGTGTCCATCAGTGCCACATTTCAGTGCCTACTAGTGCACATCAATGTCACATAACAGTGCCCATCTGAGCTGCCTTTCAGTGTCACCCATCAGTGCCAGTCAGTGCCACCTATCAGTGCTGCCAATCAGTGCCACCTACCAGTGCCAGTCAGTGCTGCCTATCAGTGTGCATCAGTGCCGCCTATGAGTGCCTGTCAGTGCTGCCTATCAGTGCCTCCTAACAGTGCCAGTCAGTTCCTCCTAACAGTGCCAGTCAGTGCCGACTATCAGTGCCACCTATCAGTGCCGCCTATCAGTGCCATATATGAGTGCTGCCTTTCAGTGGCCATCAGTGATGCCTGTCAATGCCCATCAGTGCCACCTATGAGTGCCTCCTCATCAGTGCCCATCAGTGCCACCTATCAGTGTCCATCAGTGCAGCCTATCAGTGCCCATCACTGCAGCCTCATTAGCACACATCAGTGAAGGAGAAAAATCACTTATTTACAAAACTGTATTACAAAAACTAAAAAAAAAACATTTTTTTTTCAAAATTTTCAGTGGTTTTTGATTTGTTTAAGAAAGAATAAATAACCCAGAGGTGATTAAATACCACCAAAATAAAGCTCTATCTGTCACAAAAAAATGATACAAATTTCATATGGGTACAGTGTTGCATGACCACGCAATTGTCGTTCAAAGTGCAACAGTGCTGAAAGCTGGAAATTGGCCTGGGAAGGAAGGGGGTATAAGTGCCCTGTAGGCTAGTGGTTAAAGAGGAACCAAATTCTCAATCAACATGAACTATTTTTAATTCTTATGCTTTTAGCAGTAGTAACTAAGAAGGTGTATTATATTTACTTGTTTTAAACTTTTTTTTACATTTCTTTAGTTGCTTCCTGGCCAAAATGATGTCATACATCCCAGAAGTCTTCATGGGCATTTTTTTTCTTTCATCTGGAGGAGGGGAAGAGGGGCTTTCCCAGCTAAGTGTGCCCTCCTGCCTGTATGCCTGAGATAAGGTCAGATGGATACCAGGAAGTAAATGCTACATGAATCCTCTGCCCGTACTCAAGATGGACGCCGCTAGAAATGCTAGGGGGTGTTTTTCAAAGTGATTTCACAACAAAATAAAGCATTGAGACATGGATGGATGGGTGAGTTTGCTTTGAATATTAAAAATTAATTATAAAGCATTTTTTGTTTGTGTTGCTCAGATATAGTGTAGTTCACTTTAAGGAATGTTAACCAACCAACATATACACTTGTTTATATCATCGATGTATTAGGCACTTTGTGAAAGTGGGAAAAC
Organism: Staurois parvus; assembly: GCF_062004578.1. Classification (NCBI taxonomy): domain Eukaryota; kingdom Metazoa; phylum Chordata; class Amphibia; order Anura; family Ranidae; genus Staurois; species Staurois parvus. Next base: position 7,012,527 of record NW_028317941.1, read on the forward strand.
ATACATAACTTAGGTTATGTTCTCTAAGGAATTGGATACAAAGTAGCATTCAGCTTCCATGTACTCAGGTGGAATTCAATTTGTACTGAAAACATTCTCTAGGGTGGGATGGAACTCTGCAAAGTCTTCCAGAGAAGACAATATACATTTGTGGCAGGCATACCTCAGATGTGGTTTGTAGACGAGTGTTTCAAGTGATAAGCATGCTAATTGTAATCCAAAGGCACATGATCTGAAAACAACCCTACAATAATGTGTCACAATGTAAAACGGTCCACATTCAAGAACAAACTAAAATGATTTACAGTTCTCTAAAATGAATTTCAAACAGCCAACAACTCACTGTGCTGTATTAGAATAAACTGTGCATCAATACTGATCAGATAACATTCATAAAACAATGTTATACCCAAGGATAACAAATAGTGCTATATTTGCTGACACATCTCCCTCATGTATTTGTTCAGGTCAGAAGCACTTTATCAAAAGGAGAGAATACACAATTCATGGCCTACAGCCACAAGAGTAAAGCCCAAGAAATGCGTTATCACAGCAGGCTACTGTAAAATTCAAGCAAATAAACCACTGGAAGAGGAATGGATTGGCATCTCTTTTGAGATGATGACATTTCTTAAAAAAAGAAGAAAAAAAATAACAAAGCAGTCATATACACTTTATAGACCATGACTATTAAGTGCAGCCATTATTATATTATGGCTTCCTAGCAAACACTAGAAAAACCTAAATATTATTCTCAAGTGAAAGGCTATTCTCGAAATGATGACATCCCTTCCTTGTCCTGGGGAGGAACGTTGGACACTCAACATTGTTCATTATGTTAGCAAGTAGCATTAATTAACTGGAGTGCTATGTTGTCCATATTAGATGTATTCTTAATAGAGATTAAGCTTAAATCGTATTATATTGTATTTAGTTTCTCTAGCTTTGTATTGTACTGAAGCCAATTCAATCCTGTGGTACCGATTGTGTAAACTGCAGCAGTGAAGAATTTTAAAATTGAATAATGTATGAAGGTTGTTATGAACTCATTTCTTCCTCTAGATATTGAGAGGACCACTGAGTAATGAACTCTTCATAGCCCAGTAGCGCTGTCACTGCTTTACTTACTTTAAAGTCAAACCAGGCATTTGCCTTTATTTAGAATATTAAGGTGTCAAGGATAAACCATATTATCTTTCATTTTCCATTTTCCTTTTTATTTTATTTTCAGCCTTTAATTTCCACTTCTATTTTCATGTATTTTGATTTTCTGTCTTTTCTTTATTTTTACCTTTCCTTTTATTACGTTGTGCTTTTTCATTTCACAACAAAGCTGTGTTAAACACTTAAAGAAGAATTACTGCCAGATACTAACCACCCCTAAAAATGTCCTTTTCCCCCTTCCTGCTACCTACGCTGACTAACCTGTGTTAAAAAAAAAGCATATACTTCCCAATTTCCAGCCTGCTCCAGTTCGGTCATATGATAAAGCTTCCCTGTGTTAGTCAGTGGCAGATACAGGAGAGAGGAGGAAGCTTGGAAAATGGCTGGGACATGGGAGCCTATGGATGACATCACCACTCCAGGCTTTCCCAGCTGTTTTTGATGCCCTCGTCTCTCCCCTGCAGCTGCCGCTCAATGCCACATGATAAGTATATACATTTTTAGCAAGGGTTATTCAGCATAGGTAACAGGAGGGGAGGGGAGAGGGGATATTTTTAGACATAGTTAATGTTAGGAAGGAATTTCACTTTAAGGCATGCTAAAATGACATCTTAGTGACTAAAAGGCTACTTTAGCACTCCTTAAAGGGAGCAAAAAGACCAAACTTTTGGTTTTTATTGCTATCTGTGTATTACTTTTTTCAGCGTGGGCTTCCTGATAGTGACAACACTGGACCATTCATCTCCATCACCCTTTTCAAGAGCCTGTCATAAGCAGAAGCACTATTGGGAAACAGTGACGAAATGTTGTCACCCTATAATAGGAAGTTCCAGGACAAGGACGTTTATGGTAGAATCATTAAGTTTGATTTTAGATAAAGCTGGCAATTTAGAAATATTGAAAATTAGTATTCAAAATACATTGAGATCTGAACTCCTATATGAGATTTTAGTAATTGAGTTTACTACTTTACTGCATGGGTAATTTTAATTTTTTTTTCATGTGCTAATATCAGCCTTGGATATGTGTACTTTTGATTTTTAAATACTGTAAGCCAAATCCTAATCCACTGGCTTTTCCTTTTAGCTGACAATGCATATGAATAATATAAGAGGACAGAAGCACCCATTTTGAAGAAATAAAAGAGCTTTTACTGAGAGACTTCTATATTAATGTAAGTCAAAACATTTACAAGCTAGATAATTTCAAGAAATTAAGAGGTTTCATTTCAAAAGAATCAGAATAATACCTTTAGTATCACATAACATTGGTGAGCAAAACATAATTAGAATATTTAAATGTTAATGATTAGATTTTTTAAATTAAATCAAACGGTGATTAGAGGGCTAGCATAAGCAGACAATTCTCGGAGTCCAGTGAGACAGTGGGCCTATTAAAAAGGCTATTTAAACAATATGTCTGGCAGAACAGATTAATAGCACAATACAGCCCAACACACACACAACATACATGCATTTCCATAGTTCTGCCGTTACAGCTCTGCGTGATTAAAAGCAGTAAAATCATTGTGGCAGATAATTAAATCCTAGCAGTGTTCGACTAGTTGACTTCACTGCAATATGATAGTTATTCCTGAACATATTCAAAGTTTATCATTGTCCTTAAGATTAAACTACTAATTCTATTATCCTTGAGGACCCTCAATTACCTTATTCTGTAACCTTTACTGCCCATGCTGAATGCATCAAATTTGTTTTCATGTAACATTATTTGCCTCATACATTCAGAAACAAGAAGCTTAAGGGCAATTCCATGCTTGATATTGATCAAAATACTGCAAAAATGTTACTGTTGATGAAAAAATATTTTTTGTTAATAAATGCAAGCTCCCTATGTAAGGATCAGACTGTTAGACAGCAATGTCCTCTTCTGTTAAAGAAGGGTCCAATTAAAAATGCATCTATTATATCAAAATATTGGCAAAAAAATTTGGAAATTTATACTAGAACTGTTATTAATAAGTATGTGGTCTGTATTCCAGGCTTAAATGAAAGTATATGCAAACATTAACCTTTTTTAGGGGTTTGTGATGCCGGGAGGAGTGGCATGGTTTAGGGTCATGTGACCACCATGATCGGCTGTCACGGTAGTCACATGATTGGAAAGCTCCCGACTGTAATTAGGGATTGAGACCTTTCCGTGAGGTGCCAGTAAATGTGCCATGGTTATATTTTGGTATATTGGTTTGATAAGTCAAAAAAAAAAATGATAGTCTTGCCAGAAATCTTTTGCTCTCTTTTATCAGTTATATTATTCTCTGAGGACTACAGAACCACACCCTCTATGTTATGGAGTAATAGATAGGGGAGAAATCCTGTAGTCCTATCCTGTTGTTCTTATATAGTAGAGTGGGTGAGTGTTGTCATACTGGACTGAGAGTGCGTTACTCAAAGCATAGAAATAACAGGCCCCAAACCAAAAGATGAAAGAGTTCAGTATGCCTTTAATTGTACATAATTCAATCCCGCTTAAACAGGTAAAACATTTTGGGGGCAACAAAACTCACCCTTCAACAGGGCTTCCTAGCTGTCTTTCATTGCTTATTTTGATTGTAATATGCCATGGTACCATAAAATATATGTGTACATTCTAACATTCTAGATTTACCCCCCTTCCTGACCAGGCCATATTTTGGAATACGTCACTGTGTTATTTTAATTAACAATTGTACCAATGTTGTACCCAAATTAAATTTATGTCCTTTTTTTCATACAAATAGAGCTTTCTTTTGGCGGTATTTGATCACCTCTGCAGATTTTACTTTTTGCTCTATAAACGAAACAAAGACTAACAATTCTAAAAAAATATATATATTTTCTGCTATAAAACATATCCAATAAAAAATTTAAAAAAATTAAATGTATGAATTTAGGCAAAAATGTATTCTGCTACATATTTTTAGTAGAAAAAATCCCAATACTTCTGTTTTGATTATTTTCCCAAAAGTTATAGCGTCTACAAACTATGGTACATATACTGCAATTTTTTTTATACTAGTGAAGACAGCAATCAGCGACTTATAGTGAGACTGCGAAATTGCGGCAGACATTTTTATGCTGACCCTTTGTGGGAACCCATGACCAGAGTTGGACTGACAACTCATGGGGCCCCCGGGCAATAGGGGATCATGGGGCCCCTGTGTCCTTGCCCAAACTCAAAAAAGCCTATGAAAAAGGTACCAGGGTCATCTCATGGGGCCCCCTACTGACCCCGGGCCCACGGGCAGTGCCCGAGTTTCCAAATGGCCAGTTCACCCCTGCCCATGACACTAGTACTGTAATCCGTGCTAAAAATATACACTAATCACTGTACTAATAACACTGGTTGGGAAGGGGTTAACATCTAGGGTGATCAAAGGGTTAAGTGTGTGCCTAGATAGGTACTTGATGTACACTAGGTGGTGCTTTTACTATGGGAAGTGATGGATCGTGTTCTCATCTATGCAGACATACACAATTCATGACTCCCTCCTGTCACAACAGAACGGTATCTATGTAAACATAGATACAGCTCTAACAAGTATTCAAGTGGCGCATAATCAATATTCCATGCAAAAAAGCAGCGACGTGTATGGAAGTGAATGAAAATCTTCCACCAAAAAAAAAAAAAAAAAAATATATATATATATATATATATATATAAAATTGAAAATAATTGTGCATAGTCCAAAAAGTCCAAATATTATCAATTAGTCCATCCAAAAGAAGATCACCACGTGAAAGAATCTTGTGCAAAACAAGTGAATATATATATATATATGTGTGTGTGTATGTGGAGTGCCCCCCTCTCAGGTGTGCACTCACTAGCAAGTGTTGCCTCCCACTCTCATGGTTGGCAAACCAAGCTTAATAGACGATCTTCAAGAGATAAATCAGACCACTATGGTATTTCAATCTCCTTCTATCTTGGAAAAGCCAGAATCCCAAGACAGGTATTCTTGAACTCCAATATTCAAACTTAGGAAGTAAAGATCAAAGAATCCTTTCTCCTCCTCCTAATACTCCATACTCAAATGGTCAAGTAAGAGAAACGAGAAAGTCCCAATGGTGCAGTACCAACTAAAAGTCTCTTTTTTGCCACAATAGACTTCCACTTGCAAGCTATAAATGAATAAAAAGCCCAAGGATGTTAGCTTAAATCAGCTTAGAGTGAACAAAGCTGGGCCAATGATCTCACCACCGCCGGCCCTCGATCGCTGACGTTCCCACGTCACTTCCGGTTCTGGTCAGCATCACTACCAGTCACCGCACAGCCACGACGACCAGAAGTGACGCTGACTGGAAACGGAAGTCACTTCTGATGAGTTTTCCTGACACCAAGAGAAAAATGGTAACAAGGAGGGCACTACCTCAGCTTGTTCTTGGGAGCTGTGTGAAGGAAGGTGTGTTCCTGACCTCCAATCAGCTCTCAAAGATCTCCTCATTGATGTAACTTCAGCTCTCCATCTCCTGCTTTTCAGAGCTGAGAAATCCTGTGTAATTTCTGGACTTTGAATGGATTTAGAGAAAAGATGTCTGTATATAAATAGGTACAAATTATGTTGGAGGATTTTTTTCATATGTATTAACTGAGTCACTACACTGAGTATAAGTAAGGGTTTAAAACCACTTTAAAGGTGGAGTTGGGGATATGTCTATTGAATGTGTCCACACATCCGCACCATGAAACACAACTACAAAAATTACAAAAACTTTGCATTGATGTTCATTGTTGAGGTGTTGTTATGTAAGTTTTCTTACTAAGTTTGTTATTAAACTTAAATACCTAAGAGACATTTCACACTACTCATAGCAATGGTCAAATCTCACATTGATTAAATATGGGAACCTTTGTCAATGATGAGAGGAAGGAGCTGTGCACATTTCATAAAACAGTAGAAAATATGTAGTGAACGGTTTATTCACTAACAATTGCTTCCAGCTATCAGCGTATGATTTGCAGCCATGACTGCTCAGTGGGGTCTTATTAGGAGAGAAGCAAAGTACTCCTGCAGTCCCTTAATCCCTTTGCCTAACAAAACATATACACTTAGAAAGTGGTGTGTTTACTATGTGACATATTTTCCGCAGTCCAGTAAAAAAAAATAAAATAATGGCAGTTCTCATGGCAACCAGTACAATGTTACCTCACATTCTGTTACTTGTAATAAAAAAGACAGTTATCATATCAGATAGGTATCTAAAATACACCTTAACATATCCTCTTATAAATGACCACAAATGTTTATTATAAAATCTTAGGTTTATATTTATTGAGATACTGATAAATTCATGCACATTTGCCTGGCATTCGCAAGTAACATTTGCTACCTAATATATGACTAATACATTGCAAATTTGCAACAAACATTTTTATAAATATTTTTTGAGAATACACGTAGACCATGCACCTTAGTTCTTCTCCCTAACTTGCTTGCATGCCTGCATGACAATGTAAATTTATCAGGGTACAGTACATGTGCCACCCCATGTGCACTATATACTTGTTATCAGGCTGTTTTTAATAACCTTAGTCACAACCAGAGATAAGGTTTCAAGTTTTTTTTGTCACAAACTATAACTGTTTACTGTTCATTTAATGGGCTAACTATATAGCTTGTTTTGCCCATCAAAATCAACCCCTGGTTGCTGTATGAAGTCATACATTTAGTAATATTACTACTGCCCATAAATGTGAAAGGCTTCCATTCAGGGTCATCCATCTGCCCCTCCCCTTGTTGGTTGGTACAGTGCTGGCTGCTGCCTGCATCCTAACAACCAAGCACACATCCCCAACTCCATTTAACTGCTGGGTTGGGAAGCTTTCAGTTGTCACTAAAGTCCATCATGAAAAGATTGTTGGTACAGTGTTTTGCTTTTGTTTCAGTGGGTTGTGAATGGATTGACAATGGATCTACATCACTGATTGACAATTGACATTGAAGGACATGTTTTCTTTTCTTTATTTTAAAATACAGGATTTCATCACACTGTTTATTTACATTGTGTGTGGTTTTTTTCTACTATTTAACTGTAGCTAGATTTTAGATAGATATTGGGCTGCCCCTTTTTTTATCCTAAAGGGGGCTTCCAGATTCCAACAAGTCCCTCTTTCCTTCCCCCATCAACATGGAGACAAGATGATTTGCCAAGGGGTTACGCCTTAAAATCAATACCAGATTCTTCTCAAATATAAAAGTTTGGTATTGATTTAAAAAGGACACTCTCTTTTTATTTTTTGCTTTTTTTCTGTTAAGGTATCCTCCAAATCCATACCATACCTTTATCAAGGATAAGGGTTTGCTATGGATTACAAGGGGGGTTCCTGTGCCATTTTTACGAAACAAAAGTTAATAATAAACAAGTTATTTGTTTTCTTTCTAATCTGTCACTTTTGCTTGTGTACATTCCCCATGTGTGTCATAGGCATATATAGGGCACGTTATTTAAATGAATCTTTGTGTTTTTAAAGTTTCACTTTAAGGCAGAGATGCTCTTTGTCCCCCAAAGCAATGCCCAGCTATCTATGCCCTTAGTTTGACAATTCATTGCCTATTAACCTTGCAAATGGAGAAAACTAATTTTCAAGATTCACTTCCCATTTTTGTAAATGAACTTCCTGTGAAAGGAACCCAAGCATTTTTGCCCATCACTAATCAAAGTAAAGGTGTCAAATATATAAACACCCAGCTGCTGATTACTTTTGACACTACCAAAATATAGAGTAGTCCTAAAAGTCTGTCTTGCTGTGCCTATAAACTCAATAGCTGTCCAAGGAAATAAAACTAAAAAAAAGGTTCTCAGGGCACAAAATGCTCTTGGTCACAAAAGGGTAAAAATGCATTCAAAACACATAAAAACGTCTTAATTATATACACAACACTGCTATGATTTTAAATCTGATTGTATTTAATGGCAGACCTTTATCCAGTTTTCTACTGATTCAGCCAAAGGTTAATGTCTTCAATTGATGAAATACAGGAAGCAGATATATCTAATAATATGAAAATAATAGGAAATTGTTGTTTGCAGTATTTCTATGGTGCATAGGAAGATTGATCAGAAAAAGGTTAGGTGGATGGCTGAAGTTGTTTTGTGGAAGGTTATTCAGAATAGCAAGAAGGTTACTTAAAATTTGGTGATACAGCACACACTAGCAAGAGCTCCTGTTTATTTTGTCTGCAGCTGTCAGCCCTCTAAAGAAAGAAGGCAAATTCAGCAAAGGCATTCACATTTGCTGTGTATGATAGCTAGATCAAAATCATTCAAAAAGGTCCTTTATTTCAGGTAGGCATACCTTGCATTGATACCTACATCTGTATTGTCTGTTTAGTAACTAAGATATATATATTAATTTATGGGGTCCCTGAACCCAGGTGAGACCAAGCATATGTCCATGGTCTTTTAAATTAAGGCATGCCTATATACTAAACAGACATCTAAATGTTTCCCACATCTGTGGATATTGTGTCATTCCAGAGAGATAAAAAGAAAATGACCCAATGCAGCTAGAAACGTGTATACAAACATGCTGTAGGCAGATTATTTGTGTATAAAATGAAGAAACATTTACTTTTCATAAGCTGCTTCTAGCAACCTGTTGGTAGTGTCCCCAAGACACACAAAATACACAGCAAATAAACTTACGGCAGGCTCCAAATTACTGCTGGGCTTTTGTTTTGTACCCATATTCATCACAATGAAGGTTTAAACTAACAGACCTAATCACTTCCACTTTACCGCCCATCTACTTCATTAACAAAGTGCCTAAAAACATCAAACTTTCATTTTGTGCTTTGGCGGGAAGCCAGGTTACGAATATCTGACAACAAACTGGCCCTTAGAAATGCACATAACAATTGTAGACTTTTTTAATAGAACAGTCCTAAAACAATAAAAACGCCAGTAAACTGAAAGCACAAATAAAATTAGATATAAAATATGACAATGTATGCATTCATTAAAATCCTCATTAAATGTGGTTTTAAATAGTGTGTCAGACTATCTATATAGCAGACTCATGTAGTTTCTTGTACAGCCGAATTCATACAAGCAAACAAAGGGGTAGCTCTGTAAGTAGAATAGGCTAAATTCCACAGTGCCCAGAGAGCTTACCGATATGAGTGGTAAGCACACGGATGACTTCATCAGAGTGTTGCAGCTCCTTCATTATCCAGTTCTTGACAAAGCTGTATACTGTAGCTTTAACTGTGGTAGGGTCACATGCCTGTAGAAGGGGTCCTAAGTGGCCTCAAAACATTGTAATTCTTTGCTGTGATATGATCTCTTTTATAAACATGTGGATACTATTTCCTAGAACTACTGAGTGCTGGCAATATTTGTCTTAAAGTGGTTCTAAAGGCAGAAGGTTTTTTACCTGAATGAATTCTGTGCATTAAGGTAAAAAACTTTCTGGGTGCAACTCTACCTCCACCCCCCTTGTACGTACCAGAGCCCCATCTCAATCCAGTGTTGTGCATGAGAGCCATGGCTCTCCCGGGTCTCTCTCTCTTCTTATTGGCTTACACAGCAGCGAGACATTTTGGCTCCTGCTGCTATCAATTACAGCCAGTGAGCCAATGAGTGGAAGTGGGGCTGAACCACACTCTGTGTCTGAATGGATGATGTCCATTCACAGGAGCATGGCTCGAAAGTGAGCCTGCCCGAGTACCCCCATAAGAGGCTTGCTATTGGGGCACTTGGCAGGGGGGAGGAGACAGGACCATCAGCAGGAGACCCAAGAAGAAGAAGAGGATTGGGGCTGATCTATGCAAAACAGTTGCATGGAGCAGGTAAGTATAACATGTTTGTTTTTTATTGTTGGCTTTTTTTTCATGTAAACCTTTAGAATCACTTTAACCTTGTGTTGATAATGGTTCCCAGCTGAAAATTGCTATAGCACCAACCCAAACTAGAACAAAACAAAAATCCAGTAATGTGTAAAAAATGTATATTTTACAGGATAACAACACAGGGGAACAAATGGGAGACAATTGTAACCCTACAACCGCAAGTGTAAGAACAAAGATCTTCATGGCAGGGTCATTAGGTATTATTTTGATGGAAAGAGCTTATATATTTTTAGTGATATGTGTTGGATCTACTTTAAATAACCATAATACTGCAAAATCTATTTACAGCTGTCTTTAAAAGGATGGATGAGTTTACAAGCTGAAAATAGGACAGGCTCCCTACATAGTTCTAAATCTTCAGATTTTCCTTGCCCTTGTCATTCACTGGCTCTACACCATGTCCCGGCACTACTCCCTCTGGAATGTGTCCCAATGTGCTGGCTTGGCAAATTTTCCTCCCCTTTAGCTCCCAGCTTTTGACATAAGCACAATTAGCTGTACTTGTGTATTAGATGCATGTACACACTGGTAATTCCTAGCAGAACAGTCAGTCAGCAGCCCTTCTGACTGGATACCCTGAGGCAGGCCACTTAGCATCTGTGACACAGCCATTGTACAGTTTATGTAAGCTATGATGCATACAAGCAGTGATTTGCAATCTTATGACACCCTTGCTATGTTATAATCCAAATACAATGGTCCTCTTCATCACTGAAAAAGAATGCTCTAGTCTGCTGCTCCCAGCTTTGCATTATAGATAATGTGCTTCTTCGCAAAGAATATGACAGGCATGTATGCTTCAAATACTGTGATGTAATGCTAATTATATTCAACTAATTACTACAAAGGCAACAAAGACCAAAGTAAAGCTTTGCTTCAATGTAATATATTGGACAACACTCCAACAATAAAAATATCTTTAGAATGATCAAAGATCATGCAGGCCTGTATGAGCCAAATGTGCATGTTTATGCACAAAGCAGACACCTCTGGTGCATAGGGAAGCACTAATAATCAGCTGAGAAAACCCATTCCAGCCAGTCAAACTCTTTCTCTGAGATCATTATCCAAGTATTTTAATAAATGACATGCCATTTCATGTACAAAGTTGTCCAATTTGTGCAGAACAAATATCAAAAAATATCAACTAGTTTTGTATTATCTTAAAAAATATATATTGACCGTATGACCATTATGATGCTCAATGAACAGATGTCGAGTATCTGCAATGACTCCCAACATAAATTCTTGAAAATATGAGAGCCGTGATGGCAATATGCCTTTCCCATGCTCCCCCCGGCTAGTCTGGGGATGTGACTTTGTTTGGTATTGGCGTTCTCGGACCCCTGCTCTTGGTTTTGTTATCTTTTTTCTTTTGTACTCCTCCTTCCTTTTCTTTTTGTTGTTTGTTTTTGGTGTGGCAGTGGATAGCTGCCTTTAACTTGAGTTATTGTTGGTGTTATACTAATGTTTTTGTCATTTAAGTGCCATTGTTAGCCCCTGCATGGGCTCACCTTTTGCTCTGTTGGTGTTAGAGCACTGTTTTTTCTAATTTTTTATGTGCAATTTATAGCCCCTGCATGGGCATGATTTGTTGCTCCTGTGTTAAACCGTTAAAATTAATAAAAACCATTGAAATATAAAACAAAAATAAAAAAGATACATATTTTGGTAGACTGGATGTGGTTTTTTTGGGCAGTAGATTGCTGTTCTCTATCATATTCTAGAAGGAGGAGTTTCACATTAAAATCTTTGCAGAGCTGATTTTGCATTTTTCAGCTTGTGTAGTTAACCTTCTGAAGCTGAATTTGAAAAGATTGAAACATTCAAAATTGAACATTTGACAATTTTGCAAAGAGAATCAAAATACTTTACTTAAAGGGTAGGAAGATCAATTAAGCCCAATAGACTATAACACCCAAAATCAACTGTAGTATTTACCTAAATGTAAGCAATATTTTAATAGTCTTTCAATCACACACATTATTGCAGTTTATATTAGGCTACTTCCAAAGAACACATTGCCCTCAAAAGCAGTAAAGTAACTGAACATTTTGCAAGGGTCTTCAAGTTTTAGTGCAATCTCTGATTATTGGATTATATCAGTAACAGAATAATGCTGTGTCACTGTTTTTTGTATCAGAATTTAAAGGAGTCCTTTAAAAAGCATAGAGAAAAGAATGCTAAAGAGACCAGGCAGAGAGACTTGGCATAACTCTAACTGGGCATTAGGAAAATATGTGCATGAAGTGCGTAAACTAGGGACAGACCTTAAAAAACAAGAACCTATTTTTTACGTAAGGCTACAGTAGTTTTATTTTAATTTGGCTGACATAAACACTAAACCATATTTTATATAAAAAAAAGTTCGAACAAAATTTATATTTTATGGATTTAAATTTAAAGGGGTTGATTTAATAAAACTGGAGAGTGCAAAGTCTGATACAGCTGTGCATGGTAGCCTATCAGCTTCTAACGTCAGTTTGTTCAGTTAAGCTTTGATTAAAAAAAACCCTAGAAGCTGATTTCTATGCACAGCTGCATCAGATACTGTACTCTCCAGTTTTAGTAAATAAACCCCAAAGTGGCATTTACATTCTACATAGTGCTGTAGACCTCAGTACTTAACCTCTTTGAATGTTGAGTTTTTCTTTATTGCTGTGGCTGTATCCAAATCCTCCAGTGAAAATTCTCCTCCCTGGTTCCTGCCTCCTAGTGTCTACATCCCCATTTAGAGACCTATAGAGCCACTTTTGCATGCATGCTTCCTACTGGCTCTGTGGATAAGTCGCCTTATGTTCACAGAAGCTGTTAGCCTTGATAGCAAGGCAGTTCGCAGCTACCCCCTCCAGCAGTTGATTGACAAAAAAACAATACTGAACCGCACTCAAGCTTTGCAGCAAAAAAGCAATACATAATATGGTACCTCTATCTTATAGAAAACTCAGTTACAACTTCCTTGCCTTCCCTTGGTCCTCTATTGTTTACAAACTGCAGTGCTTTTTACCTCTCAATAAAGGTAGGTGTCTGCACTAAGGAAAAGATTGTGAGATCTATACTTTACTATATATTTTGTATTAGCAATAACGAATCCACCCTTCATTCCACATATAACAGAAAGATACATGATGAAAGTGTTAAACAAGAAAACAAATTTTGCAAGAATAAAATACATTTAATGCTCCTAAATTAATTGAAATTTGAAAAATAAACATGCAGGCTTCAATATGTCCATTCATGTTAAAGGACTTTGGGTTCAATGAAAGAATTAAAGTAGAGGTCAATTTATTTAAATATACATACCACATTAAAATTAATTGCAATATACATTCTCAAATGAAAAGAATTATGTTAACATACAAAATCTTGTAAAGTAAATTAGCTTATGAAAAGCAAGGCAGCACACACCATGTCAATAAACTTGGTTATGAATTTAACTCGCCAGTCTGAGCACGTTCATTGGAAGAAGGAAGGCATTATCGTTTCCCCAAACAACATAGCAGGCAGAATATCTACAGGACCTTGGACAGCAGTCAGTACAACAACAGCACCTTGGACAGCAATCTGAGAGCAGATACAGACAAGAGGTTGACATTACAGAGAACTGGACAGGAGACGTGAGCTTAAGGAAGCCAAAATAAGAAAAAAAATATTTTAGTATATACCACTTTTACTGATGCTGTGGAGTACTGTGAAATGCTAGAGCAAAACTTTATTATTACTCATTGCTTAGCTATAAAAAAATATCCTAACAATAAACAGAGTTTACTGCATTATCATTGATTCATTACAACCGGACAAAAGAAAATAAGTCATTTCCCAAAATGAATAATCCTAATAAAATGTTTCTATTACATAAAAAGGTGAGACTGGATTGACTTCCATTGTTCTTATTTTCTTTTCTCTAATTTTAAAAAATCCATCAGGTTGTATGGTTTGCCTGCTATGTATTTAAATTTATATCCCCTTAAAGCCCAACTCTAACCTAATAATAGGTATACCAATACCCCAAGGCTGATTTTGATCTTCTACTTACATTCTTTTCCAAGCTGTGTAACATATTTAAAGAAGAAGTAGGGCCAGATCTCTTTTGGCTATACTTCTCTTGGGAATCACTGGAGTGCAGTTCATTCTGCTCTCCTGTGACCCATATTCAGCTGACAGTGAGCTAAAATTCACTGTCAGCTGACATCACAGAGCTGTTCCTGGCTCTGGAGAGACCCCAATTTTAATGTCAGGATCCTCCCAGATGCCCTAACTGGAAGCTGCCTCAGCCCCTCAGCTAGGAGCCTGAACCAACCACTCCAACCCCCTCCATAGCCCAGTGAGCACTGGAGGGGCAGAGGAGAGAGCCGGTGACTGACAGTCACCGGCTCTCTGCTCACAAAGAACTGAGTGGTCAGTTGTCTTTGATTGCTTAGTTCTCTGTCTTAAAAATGGCAGGGGATAGATGCCGCATTAGACTAATAATGCACCCACCTATATGAGTATGATTGAGTGTTTTTTTACAATCCTGAATTCGTTTTTTTTTTTACGTAAATCATTTAACCACTTCCTTTATTTACTGAGCATAATGGGTGGACAACATGACCTCAATGTGGGCATGTATGACAATAGAGGCCAGATTTTATGACAGGGCAAATATTAAACATATGACACCCATCACCATGCACACAGACATTAACCTAGCACCTACAACATTGTTGTAGCATTGCATTCTGGGATTTGAAGTCCCAGAGTGACTGCACATGTCACTACCATAACACATGTGTGAGTAGCTGGCTTCCAAAGTACAGCACTGCAAGACCAAAGCAGAGAAGTAGGGAAGTCATGTGATTCAAAAACTGCTGTGACTTGTAAGATAAGCCGTGGGTAAAATACAACTTTTTTTGTATTGCTGAATGTTGTATAAGGGGTAATGATGTGCATATACAGTATTTTCTTTCAGTTGATGTAGTGCAATTGGGCTTTAAAATGTTTCTCTCTGATATCACTTTGCTCTTCAGTCTTTTGCCATATCTCTAACACAATTAAAATACTGTATTGTGCATTTTGAACTACCCTAAGCTATTTTCAAGCAGAAAATACATTATTACATAACTCACTTTCAAAAGGCAAGTGGTTGGTTGAAGGTTTTTGGTGAAGGCCCTAGGTCTATGTCTATAAATCAATAGAGAATGCTACACTGAAACATACATTCATATCTCTATACTGAGAGTTCAGGGTTTTTCTGTTAGCAGGCAGTAACAAAGCTCAGATACAAGCACTTTTTAAAGCTAGTATTTGCCTGTCAAAAATGGGAGTTAGAAGCTAAAAGAAACCTGGGGATAAATGAGGATACTGCCATTGCTGACCTCCTTGTACAAATGCTAGTTGCTGGATTGCCATTGGCTTCAATACCTGAAGAAAGTAAGCAGATCAGGAAAGTCAGAATGAAGTCAGATGTCCTAATATGCATGCTTGTTCTTAGTCTGTAACATAGAAATCAATGAATCATAATGGCAGCCATCTTATTTAGGTTTTCTTTAATCATTAAATGTGTGGGAGCTATCACAGTGAATATGATTCTAAGTATGTTCAGGCAATCAATCAATGGACTGCTAATGCAACTAGTACATTACAATACAATCTAAATCTGTCGTAACAACCACTGAATTTACTTTCCTATTACATTATATATATTTCCCATGATTCTTTGCAGTTTAATTAAGCAGAGCTTTCAAAGTGCCTTTTGGTGGAATGTTATTAATCATTCTGTTGACTCTCTTCATTGTAATCAAGACTTCACTCCACATAATTCTTCCTGCAATGGTTGTAGAGTGACAGTGTAAAACATTTTATTCCTAATGGTACCAGAGCACATCGTTTTGGGTTTGTATGTTCCATGAGAAAAGGGGACACTTAGGGGAGCATTGAACAATGAAACTGTGCCCCATATACAATTTCCATACAATTTTTCTAATGCTTTAAAAATGTGAAATGTTTATTCAGTAATATTATCACTGGATAAACCCACAATAAACTTGGAAAATTATGATGGTAAGATCATCAGAAATGATTCACAGACTAGTTCACACCCAGGAGGAGGACTGTTTTTAAGTTTTAGATTACTTTTGTATATTTTACCCCCAGCTGCCTAAAGGGAATGTTTAGGGTTTTGTGATGTTTTCATTTTGGAAAAATTAAATTTATCTTCAATTTACTTTAAATATGTACAATATGCGTAATTTTGACTATCATGTTTTGTAGCAGTCTTCCAACTTGGGTTTGTGGTTTGTTTCTGAATCCCTTAGCATACCTGTGATGCTCCATTATGTTTATATACATAGTGAAAACTCTATAGATACTTCTAAAAAATCTATTTACTTGTAGATATATGAAGCTCAAACCTAAGTATTATACTTTTGAGTTTCATATGTCTGCAAGTAGATAGATCCATGAAGGAAGGGTATAGCAACATGATGTTAAAATTGCGGAGGTAGGAAATGCTTAGACTACAAGAAAATGGCTGCGGGTTCAGCTATATAAACATCTAGAGCGTGGTGGCATCCAATAATATCCCCCTGAGGAAGCCACGTAACCCTGTAGTGTAACGCATAAGGGAGGGGCTTGATGTCGTCACAACACTCATGGTTAGCCGATACACTGATACCACAGATCAGGCAAGTAGAGGCTATCTGTATATGTATATGAGGTGAAATTTTGGATCTACATGCGCATGATATCAGGTGTAAATGAGCTCCTACATAATGTGGCCATTTCTATGTTTTTTAATAAAGAAGTGTTTTAAAAATATAAAGCATAGTTGTGTTTTACTCACTTTTTCTGACATATGCGTCCTGATTGGAGGAAGAAGTATTAAAGGGACCGTTCATCACTGGAGGAAGATTCTATACACAAGACACACCCGGCATTATATGTCAAGGGACACATGCATTTTTTGCCCTAACTTTGGGTGAGGTCAAAAACTCCAGGTGAGGGCACATCTGGTGTTTGTAGTGGTGGATTATTCTTAAGAAGACATATAAACTATAACAGATTTTTTGAGGCAGAAGAAGCATCATAACTAAGAGACTTTGTAATTAGGATTGTTCAAATTATTTATATAACCTTTATTTGTATTCACATGTGATTTTTGGGAATTTAGAGAAAGCGTGGCACTATATGTTTATTCTATTTAGGTTGTGCACATGTTATGAGCATGTGTAAGTGTGAGCAGCTTTCTGGTTTGTAGTTATTTAGTTACACTGACTTGAAAAGTTGATATAGTGTGGAAAAATATTTAAATTGCTTTCTTTTTCTTTTTGTTTTGGCTGCTCATGAGAATCAATTGGTTCTATTAGATTTAGCCTTTTCTGAAAGAACATCAAAAGTCCTGCATGTCAGATCAGATGGACTGAAACAGGATATCCCAGAGGTATTCTATTGGATTTAGGTCAGGCGAGCATGGGGACCATTCAATAGTGTCACTTCCTTCATCTTTCGGGAACTGCCTGCATACTCTTGCCACATGAGGCCGGGCATTGTTGTGCACCAGGAGGAATCAAGGACCCACACCAGCGTAGGGTCTGACAATGGGTCCAAGGATTTCATCCCGATACCTAATGGCAGTCAGGGTGTCATTGTCTAGTCATTGTAGAGGTGTGTGCGTCCCTTTATGGATATGCCTCCCCAGACCATCACTGACCCACCACCAAAACAGTCATGCTGAATGATGTTACAGGCAGCATACTTTCTCCACGGCTTCTCCAGACCATTTCATGTCAGTCACATGTGCTCAGGGTGAACCTCTTCTCATCTGTGAAAAGCACAGGGTGCCAGTGGCGGACCTGCCAATTCTGGTGTACAAGGGCAAATAGCAATCAAGCTCTATGATACCGGGCAGTGAGCACAGGGCCCCCTAGAGGATGTTGTACCCTAAGGTCACCCTCATGAAGTCTGTTTCTGATTGTTTGGTCAGAGACTTTCACACCAGTGGCCTGCTGGAGGTCATTTTGTAGGGCTCTGGCAGTACTCATCCTGTTCCTCCTTGCACAAAGGAGCAGATACCAGTCCTGCTGAGGGGTTAAGCACTTGCTATGGCCCTGTCCAGCTCTTCTAGAGTAACTTCCTGTCTCCTGCCTCCACGCTCTTGAGACTGTGCAGGGAGACACAGCAAACCTTCTGGCAATGGCATGTATTGATGTGCGAACCTGGAGGAGTTGGATTGCATGTGCTACCTCTAGGGTCTAGGTATCACCTCATGCTACCGGTAGATGAAGAACAAGTCATAGTACAGTATTGAAATCAAAATATGAATTTACATGATAAGGATACCCAGTTTGACTATGCTTGACTGGCCATAGAGGATATGAATTATGGTATCTTCATTAATGTACAAAAACTGCAGAGATACTATTCTAATTGTTCCAACACGTTTTGGAGTGGTTCCACTCCTTCCTCAGGGAAAAGAGAGAAGAACTCTGCATATGGATGATATCGTCTACAAGATTAAGCATATTTGTTTGGAACAAGTCTCATATCTATAACAACATTTAATACCTTGTAATCTGTATATATACTTACAATACATGAAAGTGCAAAAAGAATGGTCGATTAAAAGACATGATGCTTCAAAATGTTGCCTCGTATAACTAGGGACCGACCAAACCTGGACAGCAGAAACCCCCAGAAAAAGACCTCAAATCACAAGGGCACTTCAATGGATGACTGTATGAGTAAATAGAAACATACTATATATCACACCCTAGTGCCATATTAATTTGTAAAATAAAGGACCCGCCATGAAGTATATAAACCTCAAAATCAGCACACACCACTTCTTAGTTGTATTCAATTGAATATAATCCAAAGGATATCAGAGGAGACACCCCCGAGAAAGAAAAGGGGAGGAGATACAGATCACTATGGCCACACCATGGGACACTGCAATAAATGACTATTTGTATAAGTCATAAAAACACAGAATGTGTCCAACAACATATAATATTAGTTGGAAAACATGGAAATCCCACCATGAACTCTCAATGTCCAGAACTAATTATATTTCCTCTTCGTATTGGCACAATAGGTAAAATATAGGGCTTCAAAGGCAGATATGCCCAAATTGGGATACTGATCACTACGGTCACACCATGGAAAATTTAAAAGATTACTGTATATAAAAGTTATGAGAACACATATGCACGAGTAGAGGCACTGACCCTAGCCAAATGCAAAAATAATGAAAAACAGTCGGAAAAGATGAGTAGGGAATAAAATGACAGTGGCCTCCACCTGTAAAACCATTCCTGTTTTGGGGGTTGTCTCATTGTTGCTCATCTAGTGCACCTATTGTTAATTTCATTAACACCAAAGCAGCTGAAACTGATTAACAACCCCCTCTGCTACTTAACTGACCTGATCAATATCCCAAGAGTTTCATTGACTTGATGCTATACTCTGATTAAAAAGTGTTTCTTTAATTTTTTTTGAGCAGTGTATATATCTATTGATGTATAAATCAATGCAGGAACATTTTGCTTTTTCAATAACACCACTGATGCAGGGAAATTTTTTGTTCCTTTGACACCATAGATGCAGGGACATTTTTTTCATCACAGCAATGCCAGGGCATTTCTATGTCACTGTTACCTTATATTTTACTGCAGGATAGAATGTTACATATATCGCCCTTGGCACTGAATGACCTTGTGCCGTCACTGCTGCAATCCACAGTAATATAACACAATATAGCTTAGTACAGTTGTGGCCAAAATTATTCAACCCCCACTGAAATTGAGTGTTTTGGCCAGTTTGACATTGCTTTTGATCATTCAGTCATCTTGCTTACATTTACATTAAAGAGGCACTTGTAGGTCAGACAAATATAACATAACAGTTATAATGAAATAACCACAAATGTCTTTTCTGTGCTCACAGCATTATCAGTTTTATTCAACCCCCAAGTGACATTCAATCTTAGTACTTAGTACAGCATCCTTTTACAGTTATAACAGCTTTTAAACGTGAAGCATAGCTTGACACAAGTGTCTTGCAGCGATCTACGGGTATCTTCGCCCATTCTTCATGGGCAAAGGCCTCCAGTTCAGTCACATTCTTAGGCTTGCGCACTGCAACTGCTTTCTTTAAGTCCCACCAGAGGTTCTCAATCGGATTTAAGTCTGGTGACTGCGATGGCCACTCCAAAATGTTCCAGCCTTTCCTCTGCAACCATGCTCTAGTGGACTTGGAGGTATGCTTGGGATCATTGTCCTGTTGAAAGGTCCAACGTCTCCCAAGCCTCAGGTGTGTGACGGACTGCATCACGTTTCCATCCAATATCTCCTGGTACTGAAGAGAATTCATGGTACCTTGCACACGCTGAAGCTTCCCTGTACCTGCAGAAGCAAAACAGCCCCAAAGCATGATTGACCCTCCACCATGCTTCACAGTAGGCAAGGTGTTCTTTTCATCATAGGCCTTGTTCTTCCTCCTCCAAACATAGCGTTGATCCATGGGCCCAAACAGTTCTAATTTTGTTTCATCAGTCCACAGAACACTATCCCACAACTTTTGTGGTTTGTCCACATGGCTTTTGGCATACTGCAGTCGACTCTTCTTATTCTTTGGAGACAGCAAGGGGGTACGCCTGGGAGTTCTGGCACGGAGGCCTTCATTACGCAGTGTGCGTCTTATTGTCTGGGCTGAAACTTCTGTACCCACATCTGACAAATCTTTTCTCAGTTCCTCAGCAGTCACACGGGGACTTCTCTCCACTCTACGCTTCAGGTAGCGCACAGCAGTCGAAGTCAGCATCTTCTTTCTGCCACGACCAGGTAGCGTTTCAACAGTGCCCTTTGCCTTGAATTTGCGAATGATGCTTCCTAAGGTGTCTCTTGGTATGTTTAACATCTTTGCAATCTTCTTATAGCCATTGCCCTTCCTGTGAAGAGAAATCACCTCTTCTCTTGTCTTCCTGGACCATTCTCTTGCCTTCACCATGTTTGTAACCACACCAGTAAATGTCTAGAAGGAGCTGAGTATCACAGTCATTTTAAAGCTGCCTAATTGGTGCTTATTATGCTTGATTGCTGCTCGGTGACATCCACAGGTGTTTTCAATACCTGATGGAAAGCACCTGTATGAACCTCTGTTCTTCAGAGTGGTAGTCTTTAAGGGGTTGAATAATTGTGGCAATGAAGAAACCACATAAGAACCATTTACTACTGTATTACATAAACAATTGATGTCATTTTAGTTGCATTTGGGTAGTTACAACGTCCTTGTAGGATTTGATTCTGAATACAATTCCAAATGTACACTATAGTCCCTAAACCCCTTTACAGCATTGGGGGTTGAATAATTTTGGCCACAACTGTATAACAATGTATAGCAACTAAGGTGACAGAGAGAGAGTTTGTATTGAACCCATGGTGGCAGTGAACCTGAAACTCATGCCTTTTAATCAACATCAACCTCCTTACATCTGAACTGGAGTGTCTAAGCAGAACACTCTTCCAGGAGTAGGATCAAGCTGCCTGTTTAATTTGTTGATTCTTTGGAAAGGCAATCATGGCAAGGACTTAGACAAAGTAACTTATCACCTAAGAGAAGTTGAACAACCTTAGTACAGCAAAGGAATCATAACTTTAAGGCAATCAAGGATGTCTTTTGGAGGTAACACTTTGATCAAATGCATTAACTAATAAAAGTGGAATCAATTGCAAAGAATATATTTATCACATAGGATCAGTTCCTGATCCTTGCCTGATGCAATGTGGATATATATCATCAATATTATATCCAGCTCCTGATTTAATTCATGCACCAAACTTTAAGAATTATGCCACCTGATATTGCCACATCCAACTGCCAGATATGCATTGGGCAAGCTGCATGCTCAAAAACAGTACTTGAAAGAATTAGACCTATTTAGTTGTGTTACCTCTGGATTTGCCACAATTGTCTTGCTCCATATTTTTTTTATAAATCAGCATTATTGCTTTAGCTTTGAAGAGGAGATAGTAGCATGAACCAATAAATAAAACAATCTGGCATAATAAGTGTAATAAAAAAGAACACAAATCTAGCAACTAAAGTGTCTCCTGCTGGTTCAGCAAGTGTAATAAGAATTTTCCTGCCAATGAAGTTCTAGGAAGGGTCATTTCAAACATTCCCTGGTAATCCTTTAGTAGCATTTATAGAAATACAAATAACATTTGACCTGACTTTCTGCAGCATGTGCATTCTTTCCTTTTATAGGGAAGAGAAATGCTTCCTCTCAAGGTCACAAAGGGTTCATGATCAGATATTAAAACAGGATTTATTCCTGTGCCTTTCCCCAAGCACCACATAAATACTGCTTTTCTTCCAATCTCATTGTATAAGGCTGAGGAAATAGTCATGCTCCTTTGATCTATGAGATTTTAGTGGTGGATGGAAAAGTTTTGAAGGTCATTAGTATGTGATCCCATTTATAACAGCTCTTCCAATATTCTCAGCGATAGGGACCAGTAGCCTCTCAATTTAGGTAGGAAAGGGATTGTGTTCTGAAAACACTAGTGTATCATCTAAACACATAGAGATTCAAGCTTCTAAATGCTGCGGAGAGTGCAGATATACAGCACAGCTTGAACTTCCTCTATCTATGTGCTAACTGAAGAAAAAGTACATTTTTCACACTGATAAGTGTACATTTAAAGGTTCCTCTCAGGAATCCCTAACAGCGTTTGAGAAAATGTGAATCACCGTATTATTAAATAGAAAGTAAATTAAATATCTCCCAGCATGGTGGTGCAGGATGCTTCTAAGAAAGTGTCAGGTGGAAGGGATATACAAGTTGATAATGTGAAACTGCATTTTGACACAATAGAAGTACCTTTATTTTCTTTTATAGAGTGATGGTTGATAAGCCATTTTTTCACGCACTTTGCCTAAAACAGGTCATAGACATTGGAAAAGGTTGATAATTATGAGATGTTATCCTACTAAAATATTCATTGGTTTTCTGTAAATTTAAAATATACAAGTCCAAGTCTAGAGCCTATACAGTATATGTTGTGAACTACTATATGCAATGTTTTCCTCTGTACTGACAAAGATATAGAATTACCTGAAAAGGTACTACCTTACTGAACGTATGATGGTAGTAACTAGAGTCTCTCGCATGCACACCATGGAAAGGTCAACCATCATATGGACTTGCAGATATTTAAAGATGGAAGTCTGTCTACGGAGGTTTTAACTAAGGCTAGGTTCACACATGTGTGAACTAATAAACTCTTTAATAAACTACACTCCCTTGGCATCAGAGACTCCGCTCTCTCCTGGCTCTCCTCCTATCTATCCCAACGCTCCTCCAGCATTACCTATAATGCTATCACCTCCCCCCTCTCTCCCTCTCTGTTGGGGTCCCCAAGGCTCTGTCCTCGGGCCCCTTCTCTTCTCCATCTACACCTCCTCCCTCGGCAAACTGATACACTCCCACGGCTTCAACTATCACCTCTATGCCGATGACATGCAAATTTACCTCTCAACCCCTCAACTCACCCCTTCAGTCTCTGCCCGTATCACCCACCTACTGAATGACATATCAGACTGGATGTCGCTCCATTTCCTCAAATTGAACCTTTCCAAAACCAAGCTCCTGATTTTCCTCCCAGCCGTGCCCCCCACTCTCTCCATCACGACCAACAACGCCACCATCAGTCCCACCCCACAAGCCAAAGTCCTAGGTGTCACTCTAGACTCAAACCTGTCCTTCCAACCCCATGTCCAATTGTTGGCAAACTCATGCAGGCTCCACCTCTGCAACATCTCCAAAATACGTATGTTCCTAACCCCAGATACTACTAAACTACTCATTCACTCCCTTATTATCTCACATCTGGACTACTGAAATTTTCTCCTCACCGGCCTACCTCATCACAGGCTATCCCCGCTTCAGTCTATCCTGAACTCAGCGCCCATACTCATCCACCTTACGAACCGCTCCGCTTCTGCCACCCCCCTCTGTCATTCCCTCCACTGGCTCCCGATTGCCCAACACATTAAATTCAAACTACTAACATTGACGTATAAAGCCATTCATAATGCTGCCCCAAACTACCTCACCGACCTGATACCTAAATACCACCTTACCCGTAATCTTCGCTCCTCTCAAGACCTCCTACTTTCTAGATCCCTGGTATCCACCTCCCACGCCCGACTGCAGGACTTCTCCAGGACTTCCCCCATCCTCTGGAACTCACTACTCCAATCCATCAGACTGTCACCTACCCTCCTCACCTTTAGGCGCACCCTGAAAACCCATCTCTTCAGGGAAGCCTACCCCGCCCTCACCTAATCTCCGATCTCCTCCACTCCTCCCACCACTCCATTCCCCACAGCCACCTCCTGTACCACTATTCCCTCCCTCCTAGATTGTAAGCTCGAAAGAGCAGGGCCCTTGAATCCCTCGTGTATTGTTTTGTTATTGTATTGTCTCATGTACTGTCCCCCACTATAATGTACAGCGCTGAGCAAACCTTTTAGCGCTATATAAATACTGTATAATAATAATAATGTGTGTGTAGTTTCCATCTCAAGAGCCACACTTCTTCCCACAGCTGCAACCACCCACACAGTGAGACGTAGGTCATGTGGGTGGGTGCCCTTAATCCTATTTGCATGCCACCCACACTGGAAATCGCACCCACACTGGGAACCACACTGTGCTTGCGGTTGCCACACAGGCTACGATTTCAAAAAAAGTGCAGGGACCTTTTCCCTACGTTTCATGAGGCACAGCAGCCCATTCAAATGATCGGGTTGCCATGTCCACACAAACCACGGCCCACACAGCCGCATGTATGTGAACCTAGTGTTAGACTACTGCATTATCCTACAAAATATGTTCTAAGTTAGCTTAAGAGGACCACAGAGAAAACAGGCACAATAAATACATGCCTTGGAGACTGGTATAGAAATAAATCCTCTTTTCCCTTACACTTATTACCTAATTTTTCTGTAAAATTGCCATGGATTGCATAATTTAACATTAGAGATGAGTAACCAGATCAGACTAATCAGGATTTAACCCAGAACTCATCAATTCATGCACTTGAAATTCAGAGAGAATATTAAAAAGTTCACTCATCACTTTCTGATTAAAAAAAAAAGGCCAACTACATCACAACTGATCAGTATTTAAAGTGTATCTAAACCTAAAATACAACAATAAGAAAATTTCCCGCAAGTACAGAAAAAAACCTATTCAGCTTGCCAGGAATGAACTATCTTTGTCATTGCATTGAGAAGAAAAGACACAAATCTTTCTTGAGTGAACTACTAGTCCCATCTATCCCCCATGCAATGAAGTTGATCAAAAGCAAACATGTCTGAAATCTAGTGTGAAAACCATGGCCATAGATACAGTGGAGAAGTTAGTGTAGGCACAAAGCATTAATTACAGGATTACCAGGTGATGATAAAAGGGAAAAGGTCTTAAAAAAGAAAACTAATACAGCCTAGGGACTGGTAGACTGTAATATTTTACATTTTGTTTTTGGGCATAGATACACTATAATGTGCATCTCTATCTAAAGCCTCTCTTTAAAGCTGAACTCCATGGAAATGAAAAGTGCTCCCATGCACTGCAAGAATATATGCGTATGCTTACTTCGGCCTGGAGTATGGGTGCAAAGCACATTTGCTTACCTTATTCCTTGCTCCTGCAGGGTTCTTCTTCCACTCGATTGCTCCCCTGCAACCACTTATCTTTGGCACTCTGGCTGGCAGTTGCAACTGTGATCAGGTATAATGCAGGGCCATCAGACCTGCACTGTAAGTGAGGGTGCCAGGGGCCCACCCACAAGCTTGAGTGACAAGGAAAGAAGTGAACGCCGGCTGCCAGAGGAATGAGGGATAAGAAAAGCAAAAGTTAATTTTTACTGATACCCTAATCAAAGTATGGGGGAGCCCCACTGCAAGGGTAGTTTTTCCTGGAGTTCAGATTTAATTTTGGATAGAGTAGGAAATTGTTGCTTTCTGCATCCCGCTGTAGAGATTTTTCATCACAGCATGTCTTTTTGGCAATGTCACTGTGGCAGGAAGTCAGAAAAACCCTTCCATGAGACCCCAGAAAGCAATATAAAGTTAATATAGGTTCTAGCCTACCCACCTCTTAAATGTTTTTTTTATTACCATTGTATCCCTGTCAAGGGATTTACATCACTTCCTTTGCTGTTGACACCATTCTCTCTGGGAGTGAAAGTTAGTGAAAGTTAACAAAAGTTAGAGAAGATGTTGAATGATGACACAAATATCAATAAAAAGCTAATATAGGTTCCAGATTTATTTCACCTTACTAATAAAAAATGTTTATACAGCCATTGCTTCCATATTAGAGAGATATGCCCTCACTTCCTGCCTAGGGACAATGGGGTTTAGTTACTAAAGGCAAATATACTGTGCACTGCAAGTGCAGTTGCTCCAGAGCTTAGTAAATCTTCACTTTGCAAAGAATAAACAATTGCATGCAAAAAAAAAAAAAAAAACAGCATTTTTGCATGCAAATGATTAGATAATAGAAATTTGCAGAGCTTCTGCTCATTTACTAAGGTCTGGAGCAACTGCACTTGCAGGGCACAGTATATTTGCCTTTTGTAAATCTACCCCAATATCTCCTGAATAGGGCCACTGGAATAAGGCCACAGGCAACAAAATGTTTTATCTAGAGACACTTTAATGAAGATCCCCAGATTTTCATATTTTTTAAACAAAAAGGGACACATGGGTAACAACCATTTATATAACATATTTGTTCATGTAGTAATTTCATACCGCTCTGTTTATACCTGCTATAATCTGTAACAGGTTACCTAGCAAACATTCAGTGACTGAACACAATTTGTATCAGATGTAAGGAGCAGATGATGAACAATAAGGTACCCTCATACCCCAAGGCATCCTTAGCCTCTGATCAAAGATCACTGGGACACAGCGTCTGGCGGATTACGGAGTTTTAACTTGTTAAACTCTCTGGATACTCTACGGTCTGCTACATTAGGCAGCAATCCAAATATTGCTATAAAGCAAACTTACAAAGAAGAGACAGAATTTCCTTGCTCCTGCAGCAAAAAAAAACATTCCACTGACAAACCAGCCGCTACGGGTCTCTATATATCAGCCTGATCAAAGTATTGATAATGCCTTCAATTACATGCAACATAGGCAATAGAGAAAGCAGGGGTTTATGTTGAATTGTTGCTGTGCCTTCAAAGGCCATGAAATAGAAGTCCAAAAAGTCTATTTCCCTCTGGTCATAACAGTCTAACGTATTTCAGGAATGGAGACTGTAAAAGGGGAACGTTATCTTCTACCATGAATAATTGAACACTTAATAAAGCTGCCATGGCAATGAATCCATACATGCACTAAGGCAACAAACCTGACTGTGATACAATCAAAAAGCTCAGAAGAGGAATAGTCGCTTCTGCATGTTAATGTTATCACCTTAGAGTAGGCAAAAGCTATTGCTTCTCTTTAATCTAAATTATACATGCGAAAATATCAGTTCCGTGCTTATATTTCCATGCCATCTGCATTCTGATCCTCACAAAAAAAGGTATTTTCTCCCCTCCCCAATGCTTTCTAGCTGAGTTGGCAAATGCTAATAGGCTACATTGCTTTCAAGTCTTAAAATCAATTAGCGGTATATTAAGCCAGACTAGCTGGGAGCCAATTTAAGTAATAAAATTCTTTTTGTGTGTGGCTAAAAACAAGAGGCTAGGATCCAAGTTCCAAGGACTCAGGGGAATGTGTTAATCTGTCGTCATTATAAAGCAAGGGCCACTGCCTGGACAGAGCAGAAACAAGGATTTGCATTACATACAATATATGACCTACAAGCCCACTCCTCTCTGACACACTGAAACATAATAACCAAGAGTTATTAAAAAAAAAGATTATTCTCAATCCTTGAATAAAAGAATATGAAAGATTTAACAGAGATCGTGTGTGCCATTGTTACTTAAAACTGCTCTATTCCATAAAAGCACAAATGTCAATAAAAAGCTTAAACAGAGCAGTCTTTAGATTGGATATAAAAGCTGAGACCATAGGACAAGAAAGCAACAGGATTATTTAAAATGCCAACTGTGTGTTTGTGTCGATTTATAAATCTCTTTACCAGCACATAGGATAGTATCTAAATGCATTTTCCATTTCAGAACAACTCAATAGAGTTGATTTACTAAAGGAATAGAAAATGTTCACATTATAATGTGAATGTTCACTGAGTTTAGTGAATAAGGTGAAGCTGCCCCCAATTAGGTGAATAGATCCAATCATATAATAGAGTTATTCAAAGCATACACAAGTTTATCATATTTACTAACATTCACTTTGCTACATGAACAGCCTCTTCTTTAAGTTGGCTATACACGGCTGTTATAGGCAGCATGCTGAGCAGAGGAAAAAAAAACAGATTTCTCCATCCACACAAGTGAGGTGGATGGAGAAAATCCTCTCACCAGGACATTCCCCCTGCCCCAATGCTCCCACTTCTGTGAGAATACACTGATCAGTGGCTGCAGCTTATTGGCTACAGCTGCTGATTGCCAAAATATGTTCAACTTGTTCGTTCAACAGAAGTCAATCAACTGACCAACTTCTGATTAACAGGAATTGCATTGGCCACATATTGATCAAAATTTGGCCAGTCCCTGCTGAATCGGTGTAATATTTTCTGAGCAGCAATATTGTTGGCTGGCTCTCTTCTGGGATGTTTTTGCTCTCAGGACTATAATAAATGAACCCTACACACCTTCCAATACTTAGCACCTTTTTCTGAGCAAGAGCAACATTTGCCCTTCAGAACTTGATTTAGAACCCCTCTCCAGAGCCATTAAAAATAGTGCCATCCCAATTCCATTTATTACAGACCAGGAGGTGGTCTTTGGGGTAAGTTCAGGATATATACATATATAAAATGCATTGTTACATTTCCAGTTCATAAATACATACTCTACACCCATATTTTCAAAGGCTATACTTTTGCACCCCTTTCCTTGCTTGCCTGTGATTTCTAATCTGTATTGTGGTAAGTGGAAAACAATTTAAACTGAAATGTTAGGCACACACCATCATTTCAAAATCTCAACCCTGAAATCATGGTAAAGGATCTTTTTACTGAAAGAACGTTAAACAAACATTTATGTCTACAATAGGCAAATTAATATATCTGTGGTTATGAAGGAAGGAGAAGGGAGCACCTGAAGAGCAGAAAAACAATTTACCAATAATGACCTGCCTATTTTTGTCTGGGCACATCAAGAAAGGCAAACAGAGAATGATATCTGCTGTCCCGTACCTTGTATGTTATCATTGTGAAGTGGGCAGCCACATGCTTGGCACAGAAAAAGATTGCAGTATGAAATGAACAAATGTTGTAAGTGTTGGGCTCCAGTAATCACAGCAGAGATGTCTGGCAGACTGGTGTGGTGCTCAAAGGAGAACTGCTGGATTGAAACAGATGTTTCCATGCTGGGCTCTGTTAACTGAGCATAGATAAGTTAGCACCAGACTGATCTGCCTATAGGGAATAACAAGGAGGTCACCAGACACACACTGAATAAAGGATGTGCATTTTGAGTGGAAAGGGGAACTCCTGGTGGGGGCTGTGCATTCCAAAACAAACATGTAATCACATTTTCTATGGCCATTTTAATAGAGTCAATGCCCAGTTTTTAGTTCTTGCTGATAATGCTTAAAGCCTTCAGAGAAACTGGTTGATATTTAAGAAATGTTAAACAACCATCCGACAGGACTTGTTATCGGAGCTTTAAAGTTTATTTGTCACAGCAAAAAAGAAGCATGTGCTAGAGAACTGGGAACCATTTCTGCTTTCCTTGTGGTTTCCTCTGACTATTCAAAGGAACAGCAAGCTGTCCTGATAGTAGAAGAGGATCTCTTAACAGCCTATTCACTGCACCTAGGAGGAAAGCAACAGTAAGCTAAACACTAGTCTAGATTACATGATATACTGTGTGTAATTTAATTGCTATCTTCTCATAGACAAAGATCGATAAAGATATGAAGATATAAAACATTATACTCTCCATTAGAAGTGCTAAAATAATGAAAATTAAGGCTTTTTCGACATTAAGGTATTTTTTACTGCTAGTATACAGTATGCTGAAGTTTTTAAAAGGAAAACTACAATAACATACACCCAGATTATTACTTTCTTTGCTGCTGCCCTTCTACCAAGTTGACTGTTTAGTATCATATCAGCAAAATCAGACATCAGAGCTTATACAACCAAAACCTAGTAGAGTATTCTAAAGCAAGGAATTGATACCTACAATTAGCAATGCATAGACGGGTGTTACTTGTGTCATGTCCAGGGGCTCTGTCCTATAAATTTCTTCACAATGGGATGTTGTCATGGGGCTGAAGCCTTTCTACACTAAGACTTTGTATATCAGTTCTGCTTCTGGCAGCTGGATTTGGACATTTATATTTCATTTACATTTGTATTTCTTTTAGCGTGAATAGTGAGTTTTGTAGACTAAATACTTGACCCTCCATTTCAAATCCAATAACAATTCATAGGCTTTGCTGTTAAAGTATTCAAGGTATACTGACCCAGAGTATGCAGACTAGGTACATGACCCTCCATTTCATTTTCAATAACAATACATAGAATTTGCTGGTAAAATATTCAAGGTATTCTGTCCCGAAGTAGGCAGACTAAATAAATGGCCTTCCATTTCAATTCCAATAATAATGCATAGGCATTACTGGCAATATATTCTAGGTATAATGTCCTAGAGTAGGCAGACTATATATGTAGCCCACCAATTTAATTCCAATAACAATGCATAGGCTTTTCTGGTAAGGTATTCAAGGTATACTCTCGCAGAGCAGGCAGACTAAATACATGGTCCTCTATTTCAATCCCAATAATAATGCATAGACTATGCAAGGGCAGCGGTAATGAAAACTCAGCCAGAAAATGAGACTGTAATACTCACTGTCAGCAGTACAATGTATTTGTGGCTGTGCCATCCTAAGCAGAATCCCAGCCCTAAATCTATCCCACCATCTCCTGCTGTCAGGAAAGGCCTGCCCATCATGCAGGCGAAGATCCACGGCACACAAATATGCGCATACACAGAGTTATTACGAGCCGGGCAGATTTGCGGGTGCTTGGGCATAGGCACACGCAAGTGCATGCGCGCATGTGCACTCACGCATCCAGGCGCATGCCTGCCTTTAATGCTGGCGCCAAAGGGGCTATTTAAACTGGTTGCAGTAAATGCCTCATTGCCGTTGGGTCTTATCCCTGCTTGTGTTCCCTGATTCCTGTGATTGACTCCTGATACCGAACCAGCTTGTTCCTGACCTCCGCTTGACCGCTACCTGCCTTGACCTCTGGCTTGCCTTGGATTACCCTTCTGTCTCTGCTCCTGTCTGATTGATCTTCTTCTGCTGACCTGACCTGTCACCCGACTATTCTTCCTCCTTCTGTTTATGCCTGATGTGCCTGACCGCTACTGAACCCGGCTCATCTGACCCTACATCCTCAAAATGCACCACTCAGTGATCCAGCCATCCATCCAGCACGACTGCATCCGGATCCTGCTCCCTGCCTTCAGCCTGCCCTGCAGCTCACCTTCCTACCAACTACTACGGGACTGATCACAGGCACTAATCCCCCACTGGGCCCCTGCAGCTGCTGTCCCACTATCAGCGGTCCTTGAGCTGGAGTTGTGCAGGAGGCCTGCCTCTTCACGTCAGGCTCACTATCCAGGTACGTGACACCTGCTTTGCCTATTGCATAATTGGTTGGTTGTAACTGCAGCAGATTTATTGTTCAGCTGGCTGCCATATTGTAGTCTAGATAACCCTATACCAGACAAAATCCATGAAAGTGAAAAAGTATTTGAAATGTAATAGTTTACAGCACATTTGATTTGATTTTATATACTGTCACTCCTTGTTCTAAACTTCTCCCACCCCCAACATGCCCAGCAAATTGGACACTTGCCAACAGGCATTGGCCAGTGAACACATATATTCTCATGCTAGTAAACACTCGCTGTAGATGTCATTTCTTATCTTGAACTCTTTCCCTTGTGTACTCCTCTTCTTTCCTTCATTATACAGAATATTTTTCATTGGGTTAGGTCCTTTCATTGACTAAACCTACATTCAAATCTTGGCAGCGGTATTATTCAGGCACTCCCTGGTAAGTTACAAAAAAGGGTGGAAACAATATTTCATTAAAAAATGGGTAGTTGTTTATAATACAATAGGTTGATTTACTATACCTGGAGAGTGCAAAATGTAGTTCAGCTCTGCATAGAAACCAATCAGCTTCCATTTTTTTTTGTTAAAGTCTAATTGAACAAGCTGAAGTTAGAAGCTGATTGGCTTACCATACACAGCTGCACCTGAATTTGCTCTCTCCAGTTTTAGTAAATCAACGTCAAAGTGCTTTAGCAAACTATATACCATCCAGTTGGGGTTTACATTTACTTTAACCATTCCCTCGCAATGTATTGTGTTTTAGATTTCCGGTCAAGAATTGACAGAAAGCATTTGGATCGAGCCTGTATTGACCAGCATATGCTGTCTGAAATATTATTTTTGGGTGGCCTGGCACTAAGTTTATTAGTATCTCTACTAGAACAGCAAGGATGTCTAAACACCCTGCCTTGAAAATAAAGAAAGTTTATTGTGATCCAAAAGCATATATACATTTAACACCTACACTAAAAGTTAGGGCTCACCAATTATATTCCATATGTGTCCATTTATGGCTTTTTGTTAATATGTATCCAAAATGTGATCTGCTGTTTTTTTAAGGTCCATGATTATTATTTAAATGTAATATTATGGCATCTACTTAACCTTCCCTACAGTCACTACATTCGTAGAAATATTTCAAGATGTATGCAAAACAGAACAGAATTTCTGTCCTTCCTAATGATTTACAAGAGATGATGAGCCTTGCTCAGCTGGGTGTATATTTATATATACATTTTACCAAATCTAATATAAAGATGTCATCCTGGTGAGCAGTGCCGAGATCATTAGATGAAGGAACTCCTTGTACTGTTCTTCCAAGCAGATGCTGTGATGAGTGAAAAGGGGATGTATCATCACATTAAATTGGCTCCACACATATTGCTGCACTCTAACACAACAAGACATGCAGTGAAATACCACAGCAAACAACCTAAGCATAACAAAAAGGACAGATGTAAAGCCTGCAAAGGCAGTCTGTTAAATAGGCTGCAACATGAACAGATTCAGAAAAAGAATCAAAAATAGATCAGTCCAATTTGGAGGAAATGAGGTCAAGAGGAAAGAATATTTTTGAAAACATGAAAGTCCAGCTGGAGTCTCACTATATATGTGCCCACACAGCACACACTTTTTTTCCCTTGTTTTTTATAACCATTGCTGTCTTTGTTGATTTTGCACAAAATGTGACAAAAAAAACACAACAGAGAAAGTATAATTCTGCCTACAGTAACTAGTCAGAATGTATCGGTGTATGCATTTTATACGCAGCATTAAAACTGCATGTTATATGGATGGCATTTAAAAGATGGTAACAATGAGTTTATTTACAAGGTGAAAATAATGATTCTATGTTTCCAAAGAATTTCCAACAGCAGGTGGAAATCTATAATCAGGGCTACAATATGCTTGAATGCTCTGAAATAAAAATTCTACTTACCCAATTACTGTTTCAACCTAACCCATTATTTGCAAATATATATATATATAAATATATACTGTATACACCTACCTTTGCACTTTTCTGTCTTGCTCAATAGACATACCACTTAAAGTGATTATAAAGCCTAAACATTTTTACATTCCTTGCATTCAGGTAAAAAATGTTTAGAAACCAGTATTCCCCTCACTCTCCTTTTACTTTCCTAAGTCCCCATTTGATCCAGCACTGTGCACGGCTGCAGCTCTTCTCTCCCCTCATTTCCTGGTCTCTCTGACTTTGCTGTGGCAGAAGGAGCCATTGGCTACTGCTGTTGTCAATCAAAGCCAGTGACATGGGAATGGGGGGTGGGGACAAGTCCATCTGTCTGTGTCAAAAGACTCAGACAGAGAGGCTTGGGAGCAAGTTCTATGGGGCAACTCGGCAGAGGGCAGGAGCGCCAGCAGGGGACCCGAGAAGAGGAGGTTCGGGTCCACTCTATGCAAGAGGGTAAGTATAAACCTGTTTGCCACTTAACCCATGCCGACTGCTCAAAGTAAATATACTGCAAACAGGTGGCAGGTACAGGCACAGTCATGTACATATACATGTCCGGTCTTCTGGGTTTGGGGTGCACATGCATGCACCCCCTATTGACCTGTGCTGTGATTGGACACAGCAAAAATTTGGCAGCATATTTCAGCTAATGATTTCGGCTGAAACCTGCGGATGTTTACAAACACACAGAACTCTGTGTACATAGGAACAGGTGGTGATGGTGGTGACATGTGTGTGTGTGTGTGTGTGTGTGTTGGGGGGGGGGGTAAAATCCGGTGACTTAGCCAATTATGTGACAGATACCCTTTTAAAAAAATACAAGTTTTGATCCAAAGGAAATTAGAATGAGAAAGTTTGCATTGCCCCAATAGCTGAAATAATCCCGCAATGGTGCAAAAACTTGACACAGTATTTTATTGCAATGTGCATCTAGAACTATGATTGTCAGGATAAGTACTTCTAATATATCACATACATTTTAAAGCCTAAAAACTCAGACCCAGACCAGGGACTCTGTAAGATTAGCTAAGTAGCCATCAACCAGTGTCCTAAAAGCCTTGAAGATGAACACCCAGCATATAAAAAATGCAACTCTACATTCCTGAATACGTTATTAAAGATTATTTTAATGCAAGAGGTGTAAGTACAGGTATTTGATTTGGTAATAGTGAGTTGCAGTCTCTTTACAGCAAAATTACTGGGAGAGGGAGGAGCAGGGGACTGACTGGGAGCCAGCCAGGTATGCTACATGCAAATGTGTTGACAAAGAAAATATTCACAGAAGAGAGAGCAGTGGGGTGACTTCATCAGCTTGCTGCTTTTTCCTTGTCCGATTAACAGGCTGGGGTCAGAGAGAGCAGCCCTATAATATTCCTTACAGTGATGATAAACACAAAAGCAAACATTTATTTTATTGCAGGTTATTATTTCTTAGGTGTTATGGCTGCATTCATTTTCTTCTTAGGCTTTCTTTCTTCTATTTTCATCTGGTGATCCTGCCAGTAATTCTGTTGTTTATCAAAAGAACAAGCTCTAGCAGATAAACCATTTAACACTGACAGGAGTGCTTACAATGTTCACTGGTTCCCATATCCCAACAAGAAAAAAAATGGTTTGCTGTAACTGCTCATAAAATA
The DNA here is from genome assembly GCF_062004578.1 of Staurois parvus. Lineage (NCBI taxonomy): Eukaryota > Metazoa > Chordata > Amphibia > Anura > Ranidae > Staurois > Staurois parvus. The sequence goes on from NW_028317941.1 coordinate 7,047,931, forward strand.
ATTGGTTGGAATTTTGCATCAATATTTTAGTGTATTTAAATCTGCTAGTACAAATAACATTCCCCTTACCCCCAGACAATACTGTTGTCCAAAGGTGCTCCCTGTGCTCCTTCATCCAGAGTGGAGGCACTCTAATCGGAGGGATTCACTAAAATTGGAGCACAGCGAAATTGAAGGAGCTGTGGACAGTAACCAAATGTCAATAAAACCTAGAAACTGATCGGTTATTATGCACATCTGCACCAGATTCTGTGTGCTCAAGTTTTAGTAAATCCCCCCAGGTGTGTTACTGATTAGATCACCAGGTGAAAAAAGAAGAAAAAAACATAAAAAAGAAAATGAATACAGCAATCACATCTAATGATTGGTAATCTGCAATATATTACATTTTTGGATTTGGGTTTAATGCTGCTTTAAATGTAAGTGGTGTCATCCACCTGGCTCAGTTGGGGAGCCCTCATATACGCATTTCAGCTGTATGTTTAGCTGTTTGCCTCAAAATCTGCTTCAGACCAGGCCGAATATCTAATGCATATAGAAGACAACAAGGTAGCCAAACATAGGAATTAGTAAAATCAATGTGCCATTTATTAAAGAAACAAATATCCAAAGTTACATTCAAGTAAGAAGCGAAGGGGACACGTCCAACGCGTTTCATAGGTTCTGCCTCCTTTATCAAGTAAAGGAGGTACTTGATGAAGGAGGCAGGGCCTCTGAAATGTGTTGACACACCTCCTTCACTTCTTCCCAGTGTATGCCACGTTCTCTGAGGACGGCCGTTGATGCTGCTGCTTTCCATCCTTACACAGCGGGTCCAGTTTCCTGTGGATGACAGCTTTAGCCGGTCTGTAGTCTAGGCTCATCAGTCTCAAACAAACACTTTCATTTCCCTCTACATCGAAGCAGCACTTCTCTTACTTAAATAGAAGTTTGGATATTTGTTTGTTTAATAAATTACACATTATTTCTACTAATTCCTGTGCTTTGGCTACCGGGTCCTATACACAGTCAGGTCCATAAATATTGGGACATCGACACAATTCTAACATTTTTGGCTCTATACACCACCACAATGGATTTGAAATGAAACGAACAAGATGTGCTTTAACTGCAGACTCTCAGATTTAATTTGAGGGTATTTACATCCAAATCAGGTGAACGGTGTAGGAATTACAACAGTTTGCATATGTGCCTCCCACTTGTTAAGGGACCAAAAGTAATGGGACAATCGGCTTCTCAGCTATTCCATGGCCAGGTGTGTGTTATTCCATCATTATCCCAATTAAAATGAGCAGATAAAAGGTCCAGAGTTCATTTCAAGTGTGCTATTTGCATTTGGAATCTGTTGCTGTCAACTCTCAAAATGAGATCCAAAGAGCTGTCACTATCAGTGAAGCAAGCCATCACTAGGCTGAAAAAACAAAACAAACCCATCAGAGAGATAGCAAAAACATTAGGCGTGGCAAAAACAACTGTTTGGAACATTCTTAAAAATAAGGAATGCACCGGTGAGCTCAGCAACACCAAAAGACCCGGAAGACCACGGAAAACAACTGTGGTGGATGACCGAAGAATTCTTTCCCTGGTGAAGAAAACACCCTTCACAACAGCTGGCCAGATCAAGAACACTCTCCAGGAGGTAGGTGTATGTGTGTCAAAGTCAACAATCCAGAGAAGACTTCAACAGAGTGAATACAGAGGGTTCACCACAAGATGTAAACCATTGGTGAGCCTCAAAAACAGGAAGGCCAGATTAGAGTTTGCCAAATGACATCTAAAAAAGCCTTCACAGTTCTGGAACAACATCCTATGGACAGATGAGACCAAGATCAACTTGTACCAGAGTGATGGGAAGAGAAGAGTATGGAGAAGGAAAGGAACTGCTCATGATTCTAAGCATACCACCTCATCAGTGAAGCATGGTGGTGGTAGTGTCATGGCGTGGGCATGTATGGCTGCCAATGGAACTGGTTCTCTTGTATTTATTGATGATGTGACTGCTGACAAAAGCAGCAGGATGAATTCTGAAGTGTTTCGGGCAATATTATCTGCTCATATTCAGCCAGATGCTTCACAACTCATTGGACGCCGCTTCACAGTGCAGATGGACAATGACCCAAAGCATACTGCAAAAGCAACCAAAGAGTTTTTTAAGGGAAAGAAGTGGAATGTTATGCAATGGTCAAGTCAATCACCTGACCTGAATCCAATTGAGCGTGCATTTCACTTGCTGAAGACAAAACTGAAGGGAAAATGCCCCAAGAACAAGCAGGAACTGAAGGCAGTTGCAGTAGAAGCCTGGCAGAGGATCACCAGGGATGAAACCCAGCGTCTGGTGATGTCTATGCGTTCCACACTTCAGGCTGTAATTGACTGCAAAGGATTTGCAACCAAGTATTAAAAAGTGAAAGTTTGATTTATGATTATTACTCTGTCCCATTACTTTTGGTCCCTTAATAAGTGGGAGGCACATATGCAAACTGTTGTAATTCCTACACCGTTCACCTGATTTGGATGTATATACCCTCAAATTAAAGCTGACAGTCTACAGTTAAAGCACATCTTGTTCGTTTCATTTCAAATCCATTGTGGTGGTGTATAGAGCCAAAAATGTTAGAATTGTGTCGATGTCCCAATATTTATGGACCTGACTGTATATGCCATTGAGGATTCCTCCCAGATCCAATGTGCCAAGCAGCAGAATTTCATTAGAGCTCTCCATTCATCCATCCTCTCATCCATCCATCCCTGGTCTTCATTCCACATAAACCATCATTAATGCTGCTGAATACTTGTACCCACCATCCTGAGCCAGGAATTTGTTATATTACCAACTCCAGACATTCCACCAATAGGAGTTGGGAATAAATACTTTTTATACTCATTTGACTGAAGTTCATGTACTAAGCTGAGAGCGCTGATAGACTTTTTATTTTTTTAGAATATTTAAGGCATTTTACCCAAAATAAAAATAAAACGTTCTGGATTAACAGCTTCCCATCCGCCCTATAGCAGAAATACTGCTACAGGGCAGCATGGGTGCGAAAAATCATGTATATACATATATATATATATATATATATATAATTTTGCATTTCAAGGTAGGGGGCGCGCGAGCTGCGCATATGCCCTACCCACAAAGCCATTCGAAGCGTCGTCTGTCAATCATCGGGTCCCGGCCGCTGATTACTCGCCAGCACCCGGTGATCACCAAGTATTACCGACAGGGGAGAGAACAGTATGTAAAGTACTCTCCCCTGTCAGTTCTTGCACACTGCTTTGTATGGCTCTGCATAGCACCGCCATTTGTAAACACTACAATATTCATGTAAACTAATTAATTTACACATATTTGGATTTTTTTTAGCAAAGACATGTAGCAGAATATATTTTGGCCTAAGTTTATGATGAAATTAGATTTTTTTTAATTTTTTATTGGACATGTTTAATAGCAAAAAGTCAAAAATATTGTCTTTTTTTTGTTTGTAGCACAAAAAATAAAAATTGCACAGGCAATCAAATACCACCAAAAGAACACTCTATTTGTGGGAAAAAAGGACATACATTTCATTTGGGTGCAGTGTTGCATGACCGCGCAATTGTCAGTTAAAATAATGCAGTGCCGTACCGCAAACAATGGCCTGGTCAGGAAAGTGGGTAAATCCTCTGGAGGGAAAGCGGTTAAAACCATTTGTCAAAAATAATTGCACCTTTACCAAAGTATACATTTAAAAGATACTGTACCATGGATAGTAGCACATATGCATACAGATTCAGTATATGCATGCAAGCACATTTGCATCACATCTTCATTATACATTTCTCTATATGTGCATTTATTACACAGTTATGTGTTTATAACAAATGCTGATTTTCTGGTAAACTGATGTGTTAACACAGCAAAGTGTGTGGGCAAGAGGATTAATTTCAGTCAACAGACAGCAAGCAGTTTATTTCACTAGCTGGTATGTTTGCAGAATAACTGGATCATGTTAATTACTGAAATTGATAGGAAGGCACTTGTTGTCCTTGTACATTCTACATAACAATCATAAAAAAAAATATTTTTTTTAAAGCGCAGATACACACTCACTTCTTCCAGAGAGGAGGTGAAAAAGGGATATGTTTTTTGTAGGTGCCTTCTTTACATCTGTGCTTTAAGCAACTGGCACATGAATCACCAAATCACCGAAAATAATAACAACAGAGTTATTCTGGAGGAATGTCAAAAATAACATTGGAGAGATAAACGGGAGGCCATATGGCATGCAGAATTATTTGTATACCATGCCAAAACAAACTTTTGGGGCCTGAGCAGTTAAAAAAAAAGAGAAACCCACACACTCAAACAATAGTCAGTGACTAATCCCAAGAGAATTTCACATTGAGACTTTCATGACTATGTGGCCTGTCCTCATTCTTGTTAGGAGAGAGTTGGATGGTATTCTTTATATGCTGTTATTAACCTCAGCGCAATTATTGCTTTATCCAATTACATCCACTTTACCTAATAGCTTGTAACAGTTTGAAATGGCTGGATGGTAACACCTGCACCATGTGTGTGGAAATGTAGTGACATGCAGCCAGTACAACATATGAACCAACATCCATTCCTACTATTGAAAAAAAAATACAAATACATTACAATTTAAAACAAGAGAAATGTTGATGTTAAAGCACGCAGAGATATTCAATGAATATTCAGACTGACTTGAGATGTTCTTAATGCCCTGCTGAGCACAGTTTCATGCATCGACTGTTTCAGAGTTCATTTAACGTATTGCAATTGCACAATGATGGCTTCTGTTTCAGATTTAGTTGGGAATTCACAGACTTATCATCTAGTTGACAGTGAGCTGAAATGTTTCACTTTGAAACAGCAGCCATCAACATACTACTCTTATGGTGGATGTTGCCATATTGGTGCATTCCACGTGCCCTATTCTACTTTATCTCCCTGCATTGATTTGTGTTTTCTTTATACATTCTTGACTTCCATCTCAACCAGTTGTGAACATTACAGACTCATTAATCTTTCTGATGTCTTAATCCATCCTTCCATACTAATTTACTTAAGGGCTGATTTATGAAAGTTGTAAACTAGACATGTTGCTTATAGTAACCAGATTCCATTATTTTTTCTTGTAAAAGTTACATAATGAAAGTAAATATTCAATTAGTTGCTTAGGGTACCACTCACAGCTTTATCCTTTTCAGGTTTTTAGGATTCCATCCTGCAAAATTTTACCGTTGCCTTTTTATCCCAGCAGTTTTGTATTTACAAATAATGTGTATCAATATGAATCAATGCTTCTAAAAGCATGGCACACTTATCGATGATAGTACATATATTTAGTATGGGAAATCAATGCCAGGAGCCCAGGAAAAAGCACAGAGAATAGGGCATTTCTTATCCACAGTAAACACTATGCAGACCTTGCTTCTACACAGTAGCGTTTCCTTCCTTGGTGACCTCTATTCCAACCACAAACATTCACAAGAAGGAGCAGGGTACTTAGAGTAGAGTAAAGGGATGTGTCACCTGATGTGGTGTGAAGAGGCAATTTTTTGACACTGTTACAAAATATTTGTAGGAATGGTTTGCAATAGTGTAATAAATATTTAATGGGAATCAAGCTTGAGTAAAGTTACAGGGATATCTAACCCCCCACCAAAAAAAAAAAATTCACCTGGTAATCCAACCAGTAACACACTTCCTTTCTTAGGATGTCTCTATCTACAACACGTATCAAATACAAGGCCCGAAGGCTAAATCTGACCCACCAGGCCATTTCATGTGGCCCTCTCCTGCCGCTGTGGCACCCCACCTCATCTCCACCTTGTCTCAGCCATTGGCAGCAAAGAGAAGGACAGAACTCCTCCTCCAGATCCTGCAGTTCTCTCTGCAGCCACATAGAGGTTCATCTCTGCCCTCAACTCAATAGTCAACAGCAGAGTGGAAAACAGAACTCCTACTAATTCTGGCAGCTGTCCCAGCCCTCCTCCAGATCCTGCACTTTCTGCTTCCCAGCTCTGCCCCTAGCTTCTTCCTGGCAGCCACACAAGGTAAGGGGGTGCACTGTGATGTAAGGAAGGGTGAGGAACTCTTCACTTCTGATAGTGGAAGGACCTCTTGACATCTGATGTAAGGAGGAGTACTCTGGACATCTAGTCTTACAGATACAACCAGCCCTTTGAGGGCAACCATAATGCTGATGCGGCTCGTGATGAAATTGAGTTTGACATCCCTAATCTACAGTATACAGCAGCAACAGATATGCCATTGGACAGCAGCATTGTCTGGAGAGGGTAGTGGGAGATGTACTAGAAGATTTAGATGGGCTTTACATAAGTGATTACCAAGGTAAAGCATAACTCCAACTAACACTTTTTAAAGTTGAAATCTGGGATAAGCAAATTATGTTTAAATATATTCATCATGTGTAATCTTACATGAATCTTGGTGCGCTTTGTGTATTTCTTCAGATCAGTGAAGTAATCCAGTGTGAAACCTTGTCTCTGTGCAGGGGCTTCCTGTAACAAAGACTGGTCACTCTTGCCCTCTCTCCTTATGCAGGGTGACTGGTCTTGTCCCAAACCCCCTGCTGTAGGGTTTTTTCATATTTTAGTGGGTGGAGCTTATGGCCCCCTCCCACAGTTCTGCTCTCTACACAGCGTATGGGCCCCTCCCACAGTTCTGCTCTCTACACAGGCTATGTACAGCACATTCATGAGGTCACTGGTACTTTTAGAAGGTCTGGGTCTCCAAAAGCATTTGGTGAACATAAAATGGATTTATATCTTTGCGGCTATTGAGGAACATATTGTTATGAACCTTTTTTTTGTCCTCAGTTCATCTTTAAGCAGGCAAAGTTTTTTTGTTTTGTTTTGGGATAATGAGTTTAAGTAAAAGCTGAACTTTAATGGTTTGTCTCAACCCTCTAATTGCCACATCTGCTGGACAGTTTGGTCTGTTAAAGAAAGTTGATAAACAACATATAACTTACTGGCCGGATCACCACATAAAAATAAGGGTAAAAAGCCTATAAAAATAAAACTACTGCAGCCACCCCATTAAATGATTGGTAAGCTGCAATATATTATATTTTTTATCTTTAAATACACTTTGAACAATGGGACCATGATTAAAATATATTGCTTGTCAAGTTTTCTATTGTTTTTCTTTTTGTGTTCCATTGAGGATATTTCATTTCTCACTATGGTAACAAATGGAAATTAACCTTCCTCCATCTGACATTATAAAAAAAAATGTTATTGCCATTTGGTGAGCTTTCCCCTCCCTTCCTGTTATGGTGACAGTGTTGCTACTGGGATAAGATAAATCTCCCCAAAGGGAGATGACAATAGCAGGAAAAAAGTGTGGTTAAAAATTTTCCCTACTCTGTCAAAAAACAAAAACAATGTTTTAGCTAGATATATACTGTACTTAACTCTACACAACCTTTAGATCAATTTGTTATCATTGATAAAACAAAAGTCACAATTAAAGGGAACCATAGTAATTTTATTTATGTGACTATAATCTTCATGTAAATAGTATTGAGTGTTTTTTTATACCTTCTTTTAATATAGTGGTGTCCATTTATGAACCAGCAGTAATAGATCGCTGCTCAGTTCTCCGGCATTCTCAGAGAACACAGTTCTCCTGTGAATGCCGTTTATGAAGCATATGTAGATCAGTTCTCCAAATGAAGGGAGAACGGTCTACAAACACTGGAAACTGGCTGATTTTACTATAATCTCGTGAGATTACAGTAAAAGATCAGTTTACTAAGCAGAGGTAAATTATCTCTGCTTAGTTTGCGGTCCCTCCGATTCTCCAGCTCTGGGCTGGAGAATCTGGAGGGAGAACACAGATCTCCAGAGAAGGGCTGAACATATTCTCCTGAGTGTCATAAACTGTGAATGACCAGAGAATAGCTGCGATCCTCTGAATCTCAGCTATTCTGTGTGTCATAAACGGACACCATAGTTTGTAAATATAAATGTACATGGAGAAATCGTGTTTACTCATTAGATTTGCAGGCTTCTTGTTTTTTAGCGCTGCATAAAAGCCAGGCTTCCCTGTTTACGTCCAAGAAAGTCTTTGAGTCAGGTTTGACCTGTATATGAAATACAATGTAAACATTTCAGCGCCAAAACATTAATTTCCCATTATAATGAACCGTTAACTAGAAAAACACAGGCAACATTATACAATAGTTCAGTTTTAACAGACAGCACAACATCCCAGTTGATTGTGAAAAAAAAACTTTTAGTCTTGAGATCTGTTAAACTAGTCACGTTGTATACAGAGACTGACTTCAATTCCAAGTCAAAGCTCAAACATAAGAAAAATTAATAATAGCGCCTATGGTCAAAATTATATAACTTACTAATAATGTACCAGCTGCAAAAAATCACCATATATAAAGTGTACCAATAAATAAATAATTTGCGCTAGTAAATGTGTATAAATATATAAATATATATGAAGAAATCATCAAATCATAAGTCCAGAAAAAAAAATATATATATGCCAATACCACAAAAAAAAAATAAAAAAACTTTTAGGTGCAAAAAACTTTTGTGCAAAAAAAGTGTCTGAATATGAAAAATTTCACCAAAAAACCTTGATAATATAATGGCAGATCATCCATAAATTCAGAAACGGAAACTCTGCAGCACACCGATCCTCATCGATCGAAATAACAGGATGAAAAACTTTGTAGTTAATCGAAAATCCACTTCTCCAATAGGTAAAGGACCACCTTCAAACGTATCCATAGGGGGAAATGCCAAGCACTCGGGAGAAACAGAAAGACTTCATGGTGCAATATTATAAAAGCCATTTATTGAAAATACTTTCTTCCTCCCATTTATCCATTACCAGATTTGCCACACTGGGAGCATACTTAGCTCCCATGGCAACACCCTTACATTGCTGAAAAAAAGTGTTGTTGTACCAAAAGAAATTGTTATTCATCGCAAATTCAAGTAATTCAACAACAAACTTCCTCTGCGATCTTTTCAGGAGTGATTTATGTTTAAGGGCCCATTTTACCGCATTAATTCCATCATTTTGATCGATGTTAGTATATAAAGATTCTACGTCTATAGTAACCAACATACAATTATTAACATTATGTAATTCTTTAAGAATGTTAATAAGATGTCCACCATCTCTCAGAAAAGCCTTATTTGTCATCACAATGTTTTTCAGAAAAGTATCAACATATTCACCAACTCTTGCAAATAAAGAATTTATCCCACTCACAATGGGTCTCCCCGGTGGGTTCTCCTTATTTTTGTGTATTTTTGGTAAATAGTATATAGTAGGTATTTTCGGATGTTTAATCAATAAATATTTTGCTTCTTTTTCAGTTAATACCCCCAACTTTTTTCCTTTGTTAATAATACACTTAAGTAGTAATTTAAGTTTCTTAGTGGGATTTTTTTGCAAAATTTTATATGTATCTTCAGATTGTAATAATCTCTTCATTTCTTTTTCATAGTCATTCTTATTTAAAACAACAATACTTCCCCCTTTATCAGCACTTCTAATTACTATATTCTTTCTCTTTTCAAGATCCTCAATACCCAATTTTATATCTGGTGGAATACAGTACGAATTTTTAACATTAATACTCTTAATCTCATTTTCTACCATATTTTTAAATACCTCCAGAAAAGCATTACCAGAAATCTTAGGGTTAAATGTAGAAGCATTTTTTAAACCACTATTTTGAAAACCATGAGAAGATAAAGTAGGATTGTTTCCTTGCGATTTATTCAATTCAAAAAAATTTTTAATATTAAGTTTTCTCACAAATTTTTGCAAATCAATAAAAACATCGAATTTATTTAAATTCGTCCTAGGTATATATTTCAACCCAAGATCCAAAACTTTAATTTCTCTTTCAGAAAAAGTAACATCACTCAAGTTATAAATTCCTGCCCCTATTATTCTCTTTTTCTCTTTTTGTCTCCTTCCTCCTCTTTTGCCTCTGTATTTCTTATTCCCTCTTCTCTGCCATAATTCCCTTGTTCTCTCCAATCTTTCTCCTGTGGTCTGTAACCCCTTGGTGCCATATTCCACCCCCGGTGATGGTATGAAAAACCCCCCCTCGGTGGAAAAAAATTTTGGTTTTGATAACCTCCTCTCCTATATCCATTACCCCTATATCCACCTTGACCTCTATAGTTGGAAAAACCTCTTGAAGGTCTACCACTATATTCATATTGATGAGGTGATTTATCATGAACATTTTCAGGTGTTCTATTGCCAGAATTCTGAAATGTCACTTTTTGTTTAGGAGAAGACATAGTGGTTTGATTAACCATTGGGGATTTTAAATTAGGTATAATAATTTTTTCAGGTGTAGAAAGTTGGGAGTCACAACCATCTGTAGTGATCTTATCTTGCCATTTATACACTCTATTATTCCTATAGTCTTCAGTGTCTCTTTTATATTTTTTAACCTTTTTGTTTTTAGTATCCTTATCGACTTTAACAATATGATCCTGTAAATTCTTTGATCGATCTTTATAATCATTGGTATCTGCAAAAGGTAACATCACATCCTTCAACTCTTTAATTTTAAAGTCTACTTTCCTCAATTTAACCTGTCGCCTTTTTATAATTAATTCCAATAAACTGCTTTCACAATGGTTAAAAAACTGAAACCACTCATCTACTAATTCTCTATCATCCATCCCATCATTGGCAGGTATATCCCATCTCAACCTCCTGGGAGTAATTTTCTCTTTTAGATAGAGTTCCAAAGTATTCACATCCCACCATATTTTAATTTGCTTCTCCAAAAGGTGTTTCAAACTTTTGAAATTTTCTTCTAAATTCATACTATTTGAAATACCCATGGGATTGAAAACTTCACTAAGATCAACTTTTCTTTTTTCCATATATCCAAATATATCCATGGCTGCCAATTATAAAATCCCTCTAAAAAGAGAAATTACCAAAAATAAGAAAAATTAATAATAGCGCCTATGGTCAAAATTATATAACTTACTAATAATGTACCAGCTGCAAAAAATCACCATATATAAAGTGTACCAATAAATAAATAATTTGCGCTAGTAAATGTGTATAAATATATAAATATATATGAAGAAATCATCAAATCATAAGTCCAGAAAAAAAATATATATATATGCCAATACCACAAAAAAAAATAAAAAAACTTTTAGGTGCAAAAAACTTTTGTGCAAAAAAAGTGTCTGAATATGAAAAATTTCACCAAAAAACCTTGATAATATAATGGCAGATCATCCATAAATTCAGAAACGGAAACTCTGCAGCACACCGATCCTCATCGATCGAAATAACAGGATGAAAAACTTTGTAGTTAATCGAAAATCCACTTCTCCAATAGGTAAAGGACCACCTTCAAACGTATCCATAGGGGGAAATGCCAAGCACTCGGGAGAAACAGAAAGACTTCATGGTGCAATATTATAAAAACCAATTCCTTTATTAGGTACTCATTGCACTTACTCAAGAGGTGTCCCAGCCGACACCAGCATCAACAGCATAACAGCAGTCACATAAACGAGCCTGGCTACTCAGCACATGCGCAGTAGCTGGCAGCCAAAAACGTAATGACGTCACATCAATCAAGCCTCGCCCTACGCGTTTCGTCATCGACGTCCTCACGGAGCGGATAGATGTGCTTGTGATGGCAAATATATTGGATACATTGTATATCCTTTGTGGACTCCTGTCATCGATGGGGCGGCTTGCTTTGCTTGATTCCCCATTGATGTCAGCTGTTCGTTTCCTGTGAGTGAATATTTAAGGAGGTTGAGACGTCTCACATCTATCCGCTCCGTGAGGACGTCGATGACGAAACGCGTAGGGCGGGGCTTGATTGATGTGACGTCATTACGTTTTTGGCTGCCAGCTACTGCGCATGTGCTGAGTAGCCAGGCTCGTTTATGTGACTGCTGTTATGCTGTTGATGCTGGTGTCGGCTGGGACACCTCTTGAGTAAGTGCAATGAGTACCTAATAAAGGAATTGGTTTTTATAATATTGCACCATGAAGTCTTTCTGTTTCTCCCGAGTGCTTGGCATTTCCCCCTATGGATACGTTTGAAGGTGGTCCTTTACCTATTGGAGAAGTGGATTTTCGATGAACTACAAAGTTTTTCATCCTGTTATTTCGATCGATGAAGATCGGTGTGCTGCAGAGTTTCCGTTTCTGAAGATATATTTATGGATGATCTGCCATTATATTATCAAGGTTTTTTGGTGAAATTTTTCATATTCAGACACTTTTTTTGCACAAAAGTTTTTTGCACCTAAAAGTTTTTTTATTTTTTTTTGTGGTATTGGCATATATATATTTTTTTTTTCTGGACTTATGATTTGATGATTTCTTCATATATATTTATATATTTATACACATTTACTAGCGCAAATTATTTATTTATTGGTACACTTTATATATGGTGATTTTTGCAGCTGGTACATTATTAGTAAGTTATATAATTTTGACCATAGGCGCTATTATTAATTTTTCTTATTTTTGGTAATTTCTCTTTTTAGAGGGATTTTATAATTGGCAGCCATGGATATATTTGGATATATGGAAAAAAGAAAAGTTGATCTTAGTGAAGTTTTCAATCCCATGGGTATTTCAAATAGTATGAATTTAGAAGAAAATTTCAAAAGTTTGAAACACCTTTTGGAGAAGCAAATTAAAATATGGTGGGATGTGAATACTTTGGAACTCTATCTAAAAGAGAAAATTACTCCCAGGAGGTTGAGATGGGATATACCTGCCAATGATGGGATGGATGATAGAGAATTAGTAGATGAGTGGTTTCAGTTTTTTAACCATTGTGAAAGCAGTTTATTGGAATTAATTATAAAAAGGCGACAGGTTAAATTGAGGAAAGTAGACTTTAAAATTAAAGAGTTGAAGGATGTGATGTTACCTTTTGCAGATACCAATGATTATAAAGATCGATCAAAGAATTTACAGGATCATATTGTTAAAGTCGATAAGGATACTAAAAACAAAAAGGTTAAAAAATATAAAAGAGACACTGAAGACTATAGGAATAATAGAGTGTATAAATGGCAAGATAAGATCACTACAGATGGTTGTGACTCCCAACTTTCTACACCTGAAAAAATTATTATACCTAATTTAAAATCCCCAATGGTTAATCAAACCACTATGTCTTCTCCTAAACAAAAAGTGACATTTCAGAATTCTGGCAATAGAACACCTGAAAATGTTCATGATAAATCACCTCATCAATATGAATATAGTGGTAGACCTTCAAGAGGTTTTTCCAACTATAGAGGTCAAGGTGGATATAGGGGTAATGGATATAGGAGAGGAGGTTATCAAAACCAAAATTTTTTTCCACCGAGGGGGGGTTTTTCATACCATCACCGGGGGTGGAATATGGCACCAAGGGGTTACAGACCACAGGAGAAAGATTGGAGAGAACAAGGGAATTATGGCAGAGAAGAGGGAATAAGAAATACAGAGGCAAAAGAGGAGGAAGGAGACAAAAAGAGAAAAAGAGAATAATAGGGGCAGGAATTTATAACTTGAGTGATGTTACTTTTTCTGAAAGAGAAATTAAAGTTTTGGATCTTGGGTTGAAATATATACCTAGGACGAATTTAAATAAATTCGATGTTTTTATTGATTTGCAAAAATTTGTGAGAAAACTTAATATTAAAAATTTTTTTGAATTGAATAAATCGCAAGGAAACAATCCTACTTTATCTTCTCATGGTTTTCAAAATAGTGGTTTAAAATATGCTTCTACATTTAACCCTAAGATTTCTGGTAATGCTTTTCTGGAGGTATTTAAAAATATGGTAGAAAATGAGATTAAGAGTATTAATGTTAAAAATTCGTACTGTATTCCACCAGATATAAAATTGGGTATTGAGGATCTTGAAAAGAGAAAGAATATAGTAATTAGAAGTGCTGATAAAGGGGGAAGTATTGTTGTTTTAAATAAGAATGACTATGAAAAAGAAATGAAGAGATTATTACAATCTGAAGATACATATAAAATTTTGCAAAAAAATCCCACTAAGAAACTTAAATTACTACTTAAGTGTATTATTAACAAAGGAAAAAAGTTGGGGGTATTAACTGAAAAAGAAGCAAAATATTTATTGATTAAACATCCGAAAATACCTACTATATACTATTTACCAAAAATACACAAAAATAAGGAGAACCCACCGGGGAGACCCATTGTGAGTGGGATAAATTCTTTATTTGCAAGAGTTGGTGAATATGTTGATACTTTTCTGAAAAACATTGTGATGACAAATAAGGCTTTTCTGAGAGATGGTGGACATCTTATTAACATTCTTAAAGAATTACATAATGTTAATAATTGTATGTTGGTTACTATAGACGTAGAATCTTTATATACTAACATCGATCAAAATGATGGAATTAATGCGGTAAAATGGGCCCTTAAACATAAATCACTCCTGAAAAGATCGCAGAGGAAGTTTGTTGTTGAATTACTTGAATTTGCGATGAATAACAATTTCTTTTGGTACAACAACACTTTTTTTCAGCAATGTAAGGGTGTTGCCATGGGAGCTAAGTATGCTCCCAGTGTGGCAAATCTGGTAATGGATAAATGGGAGGAAGAAAGTATTTTCAATAAATGGCCAGAGATGGCGCTACACAAGAGGTATATTGATGACATTATAATGGTATGGGATGGATCCAGAGAAAAGCTTGATTCCTTTATGGAATATATTAATATGAACCGCTATGGATTGAGATTCACTGTTATTAGTGATTTTGAGCAAATTAATTTTTTGGATCTGGTCCTATATAAAGATAATGGCCAAATTTGCACCAAAACTTACTTCAAGGAAGTGGACAAAAACAGCTATATACCTATTTCTAGTGGACATCATCCAAATTGGTTATATAGCACTCCAAAAAGTCAGTTTACCAGATTAAAAAGAAATTGTAGCGCTAACAAAGATTTTTTCGATCAATCTGAGGTGTTAATTGAAAGATTTATAGAGAAAGGGTATGATAAGACCTTTTTGATTAAAGAGAGAAATTCGATTAGTATTAAAGATAGGGAGACGTTTCTTGGAAATAGAAAGGCTCATTTGGGATTTGAAAATAATGTACCCTTTATTACTAACTATAATATGCAATACAAAAATATTGAACGAATTTTTAAAAAATATTGGCCCATTTTGTTAAAAGATGATATACTAAATAAATTCTTATCTAAAACTCCTAAATTCATTTATAAGAAAAATAAGTCTCTTAGGATGAAACTGGCTCGCAATGTCATCGAACCCCCAAAAAAGTTCGATCTGTTTCCAAATTTAAAGGGTTTTTTCCTTGTAGGAAGTGTAAAGTTTGTAGGACTGTAAAAGTTGGTAATAATAAAAAAAGAAAGTCATTCTGCTCTTCATTTTCCAAAAAAGAATATGATATTAAATCCCTGATTACATGTAATTCTACACATGTGATTTATGTTTTAGAATGTCCATGTCATTTGAGATATATTGGGAGAACTGGGAGATGTTTAAAAACAAGAATAGGCGAACATATAAGAAACATAGTAAAAGGATTCGATAAACATAGTGTATCCAAACATTTTAAATTGGTACATAATTGTGATCCGAGCTTACTTACCTTTTATGGGATCGAGATGGTAAAACCCCATTGGAGGGGCTCGGATTTGGTTAATGAGATTTCCAAAAAAGAGACGTTTTGGATTTATGAACTAAATTCCTTGCAACCATTTGGGTTAAATGTCGATATAGATTTGAATTGTTTTCTCACAAATTTTTAATTTTTATGCTATTTTAAGTATATTTTTATATAGGCAACTGTTTAAAGATGATATATGGGAGATTGTATGCTTTTTGTACAATTTCTGTATTATTTTTGTATTATTACTAGAGTTCCCCTTTATTTGTGTTTAAAGTGTTACTGGCCCTTTAAGTTCCCTTTTTGAAACACAGTCTTAGAGGGTACTGGCCCGTTATTGTATTCATTTAATTTATTTATTATTATTGTTTATTTAATTTTTTATTTTATTTTTGTTCTCTTGTTTTAAAGTTTTTTTGCTTGTGATGGCAAATATATTGGATACATTGTATATCCTTTGTGGACTCCTGTCATCGATGGGGCGGCTTGCTTTGCTTGATTCCCCATTGATGTCAGCTGTTCGTTTCCTGTGAGTGAATATTTAAGGAGGTTGAGACGTCTCACATCTATCCGCTCCGTGAGGATGTCGATGACGAAACGCGTAGGGCGGGGCTTGATTGATGTGACGTCATTACGTTTTTGGCAGCCAGCTACTGCGCATGTGCTGAGTAGCCAGGCTCGTTTATGTGACTGCTGTTATGCTGTTGATGCTGGTGTCGGCTGGGACACCTCTTGAGTAAGTGCAATGAGTACCTAATAAAGGAATTGGTTTTTATAATATTGCACCATGAAGTCTTTCTGTTTCTCCCGAGTGCTTGGCATTTCCCTCTATGGATACGTTTGAAGGTGGTCCTTTACCTATTGGAGAAGTGGATTTTCGATTAACTACAAAGTTTTTCATCCTGTTATTTCGATCGATGAGGATCGGTGTGCTGCAGAGTTTCCGTTTCTGAAGATATATTTATGGATGATTTGCCATTATATTATCAAGGTTTTTTGGTGAAATTTTTCATATTCAGACACTTTTTTTGCACAAAAGTTTTTTGCACCTAAAAGTTTTTTTATATTTTTTTGTGGTATTGGCATATATATATATTTTTTTCTGGACTTATGATTTGATGATTTCTTCATATATATTTATATATTTATACACATTTACTAGCGCAAATTATTTATTTAAAGCTCAAACATGCCCAACATATCTCATGTTTGATATGGTATTGTTTCCAGTTGATAAGGCAAAAACAAATTACCATCACATATTTTTTTCAGGAAGTAAAGAATACTCTCTTCTTTATAGGACATTTAGTGCCTGAGATGCACTAAACAACAGTTATGCATGCCCTTGACACTAAAGGGTGTGATAGTATGGACTGAAACAATCAGATCACCTTCTCAATGGTTACTATTAAGTTCTTGTTAATGAAACTGTTGTCCTCTTCACAGATTCTGGTCTCAGTACATCTTTGCTCACCCTAGTGGCAGAGATCATTTTAAAACTGAGTTTGTAACAGATGTTGTATCCAACACAGGTGCTACAGGGTGGTGTATAATTACAGCAATTAGTGCACATATATCACTGTTCAGCTGTGATCACAATGTTCACTCAGTTGGTTCAGGGAAACATGCAAGATGTCACCCACGCAGCAAGCATCTCCATTAAAATAGTCCCCAAATATAGAACATATTGCCTACTGTTCATGGGAAACCCCAGATGTTCCTCATCAAGAGTCTCAGTCCTTCTATTAATATACAGTATATAACCTGTTCCCCTTCACACAGTAAATCGGTGTCCTGATTACTTTGTGTGATTAACAATACCCATCATCTGTTATCAATCTTTCATTTACTCCACACGACATTTAACTAAAAAAAACATTAAAGAGATCTGCACTGTTTGAACACCACCAAAAAAGCTCTGTTGGCTTCACGGATATCGCAGTAGGAGAAAATAAAATACATTTACGAGGTTTATTTAGTGCTGTACTTAAGGATTGTCAGCATTTATCTGCTGAAAATCTGGCCCTTTCAGCAATGTTGTATGCTTTCAAAATAGTGAAATATACACCAGTATTAGGCATTGACTCTTGTTGAAAGAAACAGTCTGGGAAAAAGTTCATCATTGTTGCTCCATATGTATTTACACTTACAGTACGTACAGTATCTGTCCACTAAGGCTTCATGTACATGAGCAGCTGCTAAGCTCAAGTTTAGGAGCTTTTGGCCTTTTTTTGCAAAAGCTTCTAAACTCAACGCCATAAAAGCCTATGTATCCATGTACACATAAGTTTTTAGCAGCGTTTAAGAGCTGCCGCATTTAGGTGAGGTTAAGCCTCCCTCTCCTGAACATGAAATAATAGCATTCAGGATAGGAACATTTTGACCGCCAACTGCAGGAAAATGCAAAATGTGGTAAAAACATGGCAAAACGCGGCAACCGTGGTACCAAGTTTTTGCTGCAATTTGCATTTCCCAGTGGCCAGCGGTCAGAGGAGGCTCGTGTACATGAAGCCTTACCAGAATTTCACGTGGCTAGGATGAGTTTCCTAGTAGGAACACATATTACCTACAGGTCCTATGAACATTTTATTATGTTTTCTTTCACATGTCACGAATTCTGCAAAGTACTAGGACCAAAGGCCCAGATTCCTGGCCAGTCTTAAAGAGATAGCTATCCTTATTGCATTTTGGTTCACCAGATTCAATGCCAAATGATCTACAGTAAAAACTATGGTCCTCTTTCAACCTGACTCACAGCCATATTGCAGGGACCAAAAAGGAGATGTAAAAGGTTACTCTGGCAGCTAGCTTGCACCTAATATACACTAGAAAAGTGTTTCTTGTGTATTTCCAATAGATTGTGTGAGGATTTTCTTCAGTAAATATAGTAGATATCATAAACATTTCTGTGGAACAGATTAAATCAACTGCACAGGATAAAGGAAATATGACCCTTTGGAAAGGAGGTGAGAAACACTGCACTAGAACATGTTCACTGCTGGTGTGACAACCAATTATAACATTTTAAGAATAATATAAAGTTGGCCAGGGACATACTACTAAAGTAAGACACAACAGAATTCTAAGAGATTCCACCATCAAACACATACATACACATGCATACCCTACAAACATATATAAATGGAATTAAGGAATGTCCTGGAGCTCTACAGCAGACACCTGGCACATCTACCAAGGAGTATATTAGAAATATGCTAATTGTGATAGACTGCCCGACAGCCCATTTCAGTGCTTCCATCAAAACACTTCCTCACCGCTGGGACACAAGACCAAGGTATAATAGCTAGAGGACTAGATGACACTAGCTGAGGTGCAAACTGGAACTGTTTATTGGACAGAAATACAGGTTTTTAGAAACTTCAGAAATAGGGACAGTACTCGCATGAACAATAAAACAAATATTACACATTGGGAAAAACTGAATAGGTAAGGAGGTCAAGTTGACACCAGACTAATCCCATAATGTATAAACCTCCAGGAGGACTAGCCAACAGAAAGAAATAAAAGGTGACTCAACTCAATTAACAATGGAACAAATACACAACGGTAAACACATCACACCTTGAAAAACAGATTACAGCAAGAGACTTCAGCATCAGGTTGTTTTGAGCTGATTATATTAACATCTGCTCTGAGTTTCTGAGTCTAGGAGGGGGTTAAAGCAGTCAATGCTAGTTTGGGAACACAGACCCCAAATCTATAACCTGGTCCTCCAGTTCTCAGAGTCTGTGTGTTTCGGGGAAACATGGATTTGAACTCGAAGTAAAACACTCCAAAGGTCCCCCCCAAGCACACATTTCTCAAAGAAAAGAGCCCCTCAGATGTCAGGGCCCATGGTCAGTAGGCAAAAGGCTACCCTGCAGTCCCCTCCAGAAGCCTCTGTCCTGGTTAGGTCTGTTACAGTAATTCTACTGGAACACGTACACAGGTAAGGAACTCTATTGGCTGTATACTTTTCCTGGATGAGAGTATGTGTGTTAGAAATGCAAATTAGACCATGACAGGACCACAACTTGGACCTTTAAAAACAAATTAGCAATGACCAATCTCAAATATCCATTCTAATAGGCTCCTTCTAATCATTACCCAAGAATACCCATAAATGTTAACTGTAGGGAAATTCAATGTTAATATATAAAACACAACTCTAGTGAAAATTTCTTTTTTTTTTAGTTTTGGACAGATAGGGGAAGAAATAGAATTTCTGTACTTATTTTTGGTCTGTGTCCTCAGTCTTGCTGAAATCGCTGATATTGGACAACTGGGTTCAAATTCCTTTGGTTTCCTAATAAATCACACATTATCGCAATTAAATTAATAAAGTATTAAAAATGACACCTTCAAAATAAGAAGTCCTGTGAAAAAATCCTATTGAAAACAAGTCTCAGATTTTTACACCCAATTTTCATTTAACACAAAAAATTCTTAGTTTGCGTTAGTTTGCTTCTGAGAAAGCTAGGTACAGGATTTTTAAAAATTGATCATACATGTGGTATTCCTACACTTTAGAGGTTGTGTATTTATCTTGCACTATTTAACAGGAAATACTGTATTCTTACTGATCACTGTTTGAAAAGCAACACAGGGGAGCCACAAAGATCCTGGTATATGAAAGTTAAAAAAAATAATGTAATCCAAATGGTTGCTGGAATAGGATACCCAGCGTCACTACACCAAGGAGCAATAACCAGGAATCAATTTTGATGCACCAGGCATGTACCCATTTTGCCTACAACTGACTGTACACAATATAAAGGGTTCTCATGCCCCATTGCATCTTTTTTCTGGACTTAGATCACTCATAAAATGATCTCGAGAAGGTAAGCAGGCATTGAATTTGAATTTGTGCTTTTAAACAGTCATTTTTTTCCATAAAGATTCTGACCTAAAGATTATAAAAAGACACTTGTCAGTCATAGTCAACCTTTTGTTAAATGCTAAATTGAGTAAGATACTCATACAATATTCATATTGATTTAGAGGAAAGTAAACACATTTGGCATTCATATTTCAGGGAGAAAACACTTCTTGCTGACCCATATAAACTACAATCAGATCAGTGCTTGGATCAATGTTTCTTTGGAGTGTAGCTTGCACAATATAACCTTGCATACCTCCAATTTATTTGTACTGTCTTAATATTTATATGCAGGTCTGGCATGGAGATAACAGGGACACCCTGCAGGAAGTAATTATACTGTATAAATAAAGGCACTGAATAACAAGCAAACATCAGGTGATATTGTGGGTGTAATGAAAACACTTTTAGCTAGACACTCGTAACATGACAGAAAACGTTTTAAGAGAGGGGACATTTCAAATGACTCCATAGGGATGTTATGTGAGATAACTACAATTATGTACTGTATTTCTGAACTATACTAAAGCCTGGTACATTGCGATGTTAGTACAGTGATTTCCCTGCTATGCTATTGTGTTCTGACAGAGGGACTGCACTTCCCACCAGAACATATTGATCAGTGCTCACAGTCATTTGCTGTGAGAGCTCATTGGATGCAGTTCAGATGCTGGTTTTAACACAAGCCAAAAGTTTATGCTGAACTGGCTGATTTCGGCTGATATTTGGCCTATGTGTACCCAACTTCGTGATCACCACTTGAAAAGCACCCTTAAAGCAGATTAAGAGGTCAGGATGTTTCTGGAGTTTCATCAAGGTTTCCATTTACAAAACAAAAACACGAGGCATATTTTTCAAAAAGTGTTCCCTATCTGATATGTGCAGGGATATTTTTTGTAGTTTTGGATAGAGGGTTGAGGAGTTAGATTTTAGGTTATTAGATGTTTTTTTCCTGCTGTCTTTGTCTCCATTGAGAATAGTCACCCTCTGGTGACCAGTGTTATGAGACAGAAAGTGAGGGACAAGTGGTGAACAAGTGGCCGATTTGTGAGATTTCACTATGGAATGAATGTCTCTCAACTTCTGCTGTGTCTACAGGAGAGAAATGAAGGGAAATTTCTCCGTTTGGACACTGTTGGCAAAATCCAACATTAAAAAGAGGTTTGGTTTATATATTTTAAAAAGCACTGAACTTGTGTTTTTTTTTTTAACAAGCAGGAAAAGCATTAAAACAAATGCTCACTGACCTCTGTAGCTGCATGTACTGTTGAAAAAATGAATCCACAAATATCGCTGCACAGGCTCTGAATTTAGGTTTTAGTTGGTTTCGAACATCTTACAGTTCTTGCTGCTTGTTTAGTATGGATGAGCTTTAATCCAATCACAAATTCCAACCAAACCTTGGCTCAGCCTTGGTTCAAATAAACACCAAAACATTTACTGGTTTAGTAGGAGCTGAATATCATGTATTATAGCAGTATTGCTGCTACTAGTATGATTGACAGCTTTCCACTAGTGGGTGCAGGCATGCTGAGTCCTTAACAATCAGTGACTTCACTCTCCTATTTGGCCATGAAAACAAAAGGACATGTTGGTGGTGACATCACTGATCAAAAGGGGCCATGGCCATAGACCAAATATGGCCATGTCTATATTTGGTCAGAGATGTGATTGCATCCTTGCTCCCTTGTATATAAATTTAATGACAGCTCCAGAGAGCTTTCGTTAACACGGGAGTGTGATGCAAGCTCTTATGTTGGCGTATATATTTTTTTTATCTTTCGATGATAGACAGGCGATATTTATCATGATTGACACCAGATTTACAATACTGTGATTGTGGACATCAAAAATGTGCGTGACCCTTGATGAGGGATGGTATGTATTTTGGGGTCTTTATTGCAATATTTGCAAAATAAGGAAATCTTGCAGAGAAATGTGAATTAATTAAACTATAAACAGCTTTTTTCCTTTGTAAATGGTGTAAATGCCTCTTTTGCTATACTACTTTGTTAATATACCAGAGATGTGCACTTCACAGGCAGGCCCCCCTCCCTACCCCCAGGGCAGTTTACTTTAACAAATAGTGTATTTTTAATGTTGCACTCCCTACAAATTGTTTTTTTTTTTTGCATTGGTACCTTTTCTCCTGGGCAGTGTCCAACCCCATAAACTTTTTTGCCAGTACCTTGGCTATTAGCCTTAAAATTGAAAAAAATTATTTGGCAGATTTAGCTTAGATATGGCATCTGAACTGTATATATTTGGCTGACCTCCCCAACCTCAACCCAGGTGTGTACAGCTCATCACTATTGTTTATATTAGAAGGACACTACCAAATTTGTGTTGCTAAAGCATAAAAAGATTTAATGTAATTGCCTCTGCAGTGAAATTTTAAGATTAATATCACCACAGTGCCTGCAGCTACCTGTTTTAAAGTTGTGTAAACAAAACACTGTACAAACTGTTGGCGCTGTATAAATCCTGAATAACAATAATAATAACAATAATCATAATATATTGAATTTGCATAGTCTG
The DNA here is from genome assembly GCF_062004578.1 of Staurois parvus. Taxonomy (NCBI): domain Eukaryota; kingdom Metazoa; phylum Chordata; class Amphibia; order Anura; family Ranidae; genus Staurois; species Staurois parvus. The sequence continues at coordinate 7,071,048 of NW_028317941.1, forward strand.
GGTGCAGGAGCACTTTAACGAATCAAGTGAATACGTAGGTAGTGTAGAAGACTCAATCTAACTTTTTATATCTCTTATCAGCAGAAAACTCAAATGTTATAGTGGTTTCCATATATATACTTATAACTGAATCAAATATCTGCTTCAGATAGCCCAGTAGTACCAGTTCTAGCTATACTGCAATTTTTTTGTAAGTAGGGGGTGAAAAGGTGTCACTATATGAACCATACTACATTTGTTCCTCTCCTGCTGCTCACTAATGCTGTAGCTCGACACTTTTGCGCTTACTGTATTTGCTATCTTTAAAAAATTGGAGGCAGCAATTAAACTCCACTTTTATATTAGCAAAACTGTGACACCTGTGGTGTATGAACTTAAGGTTACTGTGGTGTAGAGCATACAGCCTGGTTGAGCTAAAATACTTGGTATTAAAGGCCTATTTCATAACCCTCATACATCTAAGAATGGCTCACTAACATTTTAAGGTTATATATTATGACCATCAAAGATTACAGAGGTCACACAGGCATTAATAATACATTGGATCCCTGTGAAAACCCCATTAAAATAATGTTTTATTTAAATGTTCTTTGTAAGCATAAATTTTGCATTCATTGCAGTATTTTTCACTCTACAGCAGCAAATTCACAAATTTAAACGGGTCATGACATTTTGCTACGCATTTACGAAAGAAAGTGCCTTCACAAGAGATTGTAATGATTTCAAGCAGAAAAAAGTTAGGGATAATTTGAAATATGTATGTCAGTCTTTAAAGATCCAAATGAAGTTAAATGAAATGTATGCTAAAGTCGTTGCCACAGGGGTACCCTGAACCATAATGTGCAATATACTGTACTAAAGCAATGACACCAATGTGGTCAAAATATTTTGAAATCTTTTTCTGCATTGTGCCCTAGAGCTGCATGAGAAGGTGGATATTTTGCAGATAACATACTTTTAGGGATGAAGGAATTTCCCTGGGTGTGATTCGCAGGAGGTTCATCCAAGCCTGAACACCATCTTAATCTGTAGAGGTGAATCTTGAAAAACAATTCTCCTCCAGGAATGAATGATCACTTTTTTTAGGTGAAAAAGCAAATATGGAGCTGCGGCTTTATCACCTCTTTGCAAATGAGTCTTTCCTTGAACTTATTCATATCCAATCGAAATGGCCTGACTCTCAAATATCGACCTGGAAACACCTGCAACTTAGACACTTTGCTAAATCTATACAAGGCTCTAGGCACACTTCATTTTCCCTTACATCCTTTGACAAATTGTGTGCCTCCAATAAACCCCTACAACACGCTATCTCTATTTTACATAATCAGCTATGGTCGCATGAATCTGCTGCCACAGGAAGAACATGCACATCTTGGGCTCACGATGTACATCTAGACCTTACTGAAGAAAACTGGGAACAAATATATAGACAAATTCACAAAGGATCCATCAATGTCTCTATTCAGGAAAATAATTTCAAAATCTTATCGTGGTGGTACCATACACCCTCACTTCTTCATAAATTTGATGTGACTATATCAGACCAATGCAGGAGATGCCACCAATAAATAGGAACTATTTTACACATTTGGTGGGAATGTCCATTCATCCAGCCTTTCTGGAATGAAATACATAAACTAATGACCCAGATTACTACCCATCCACTGGAATTTACCCCTGCGCAATACCTTCTGCACTACACCCCTTCCCTTTCACCCCCCTACTTCAAATCTCTTGCCATGATGATGGTAAATGCAGCCAAACTGTGCATACCAATACTTTGGGGAACCTCTAAAACCCTGACTATACCCGATTTGTACAGTAGAATAAACAAAATAGTGAAAATGGAAAAATTCATCTCTGTGTCAAAAGACACACCTACGAAATTTACTTCAACTTGGGCACACTGGCTCCATTTCCAAACCTCTGAGGACTACATCTGGGAAATGAAAAAAAAACCCCATGAATGAATACCATCCTTTATTCACAATCACAAACCGAAAAGATAAAAAACGTACTGCGCACACTACAGTTCTACATGAGTCCATATTAACCACAGCCATACTTTTCCTACACACATCCATGCCTGATTAAAGAATGATGTGATGGAACGATACACACAGACCACTACTAGTACAATCAGGGTACCCCAACCCTCTAACCCTCCCACACCCCTCCTTTTCTTGGCTACAAGAACTGTGGCATACATGTGCAGCATTTACAGCCAGCCCAGAATTCACAGGAGCCACAGCTACAAAGGAGGCATTGGGTATTAATGAAAACAACATTGGGCTGATAGATAAGGATGACTTGCGGTTTAACCCAGGTTGAAAGAAAAACTGATTTTATGCTATTTCTACAATAATTGTTGCTATATCTATAACTAGCTGATTAGACCCAATGTTTCGTGAGCTGTAGATCTTAATTTGTTTTTTTCCTCAAGATCTCAAACTTTTTGCCAAGGGCTTTTGTATGTATGTAGAGCAGGGTTTCTCACCCAGGATTCCCTGAAGTCCACAGGGGTTCCACTGCAAATCAATATTGTGGTGGATGTATAGCCATCAAATGCTGTTTTCAATGTGCACTGACAGTGAGTACTGTCAGCATGGATTGATACCCAGTGACTTCTCTGTAGTTCCAGCTTCTGTGATCTCAGAGAGTAATGCCAGGAGGAGTGGAGAGAGTGGGAGCATGTAGTTGACATCCTATGTATGGCAGTGCTGAATGAAGACCGCAGAGAGGGGTAGAAAACACTTTTACATTGCTATTCTGCAGATCACCATTTCAGCCAAAATGTCTACTGCAAAGTAATTGACAGGAATTAAAAAAATAAGATCGACAATATCAGTTGACCCATCTACACAATAGTGTAGGGCAGAAGGCATAAGCTCTAAGAGCTCTACAATTAAAGAGTTAGTAAGGACAGCTGAAACCTTTGACATGAATTTAGTCCATTACCCTAAGGTTTGACAGACTAACATTAGGGACATGGCAAGTTGTAAAGCAGGACCTGACAGCAAAAACAATGATTTGGAAAGGGTTTCGAAATGCTTATCAATGGGACCAATAAACATGGGTTTATCATCAACAGGTACAGTCTTTGTTATATGAAGGCAGGATATCACTAGATCTACAGTGGAAATTCTTGCTATTGGTCTGTTAAACACTTCGGAGGAGTAATGGATTTGCCAGACGTTTTCCAATCCAACTCCTTCAAATAAGCAATCCAGAAATGTTTTGATTAACTTGAGACCTTCAAGTAATTTTCCTAAAAGCTTTGATTGTCTTGAAACATCTCAGTGATCATTATTAGAAGCTACAGGCTGTTCTTCCAGCTTTAAGGTGTAATGCACCATGTCAATTACAACCCAAATGGTATCTCTAAGCCTGGGACTTGTGGGACTCTTCATCAGACAGAGTCTACGCAGCAGAAGGCTGAAAAGCCACTACAGCTGTAGATGTGTCAGACAATAATTTTGAAGGAAAAGTCAACCAGATGTGCAATTTGGCCAATAAAATCCACCATAGCTGTGGAGAAATACTCCCTAGATAAGGCAGAGGAGTAGACCACATCTGATGGAGCTAAGGAAGACTCCATAACATGTATGGGGATAAAGAGTACAGGCACATGTTTTCTTACTTGAACTAAGAGACTACAGATGACATGGCAGTGTAGAAATTGTCAACAGCAGAACAATTAGACAATTAAATAGACAAATTAGGCTAAGTTTACTAGAGAAAAAGAGCACAGCCTGGGGCTCTAGTGCAAGAAATAAGATAACACAAAGAATATGACAGTGTAAATAAGACCAGAAATGCAGTTTTAATCAGAGAGAATAGTTCTAACCAGTGAATGCTTAGTGGTTTAGTTGCAGTGATGCGCTGTGCAAATTGTCAACACTAACCTTTTCTATGCACTTCTTCAGTAGTACTTACTATGCTTTCACTATGCTTCACAGTTAAGCACAATATGGCTGCTGTGATCCACATTTTTTAAAGGGAGAGGGCTGTCTAATTTAAATGCTGGCCTCGAACTATGGGGGAGAAATTGAGTGATAATGTTTTTATATTGTAGTTTATTTACTTCATTAGGCCCCTTTCAATGCAATCAGGTCCGCCTCTCAGTTTTTCAGGCAGACCTGATTGAATGATCAATGTGCCTCTATGGACTGCCGAGTGTAAACTGACTTGTGTCTCTTTACACCCGCCTACCTCCAATCCGATCCAATTAGCTAAAAATAACCGGCAGAGGATCTGTCCCCTTTCACCTAGGTGGATCAAATCAGAGGGCAGACCTAGCCTTTTTGCTATTAATGTATTTGAAAACATTTTTGGTGGATTTCTTTTTTTACTCTCCTCAGCAATGTGTCTCTCATAATCTTTGTAGTTTTGGAAAGCTGATGGTGAACCTTCAACCTTATATTTGCTAAAGAACCATTTTTTCTCATTAACAATCCATTTTACTTTAATTCTTAAAGCTCTCCCACTTCTCTTCAGTGTTCCTTTGCAAAAAAATGATCCCATTTATGTATCATGTAGCATGGAGTGAAGCTTAGTAAAGTAGCCTTTTTTTTAAATGCAATGTTCTTGTCCTACCCCTGAGTCTCACTTTCCTATAGTTTATGGCATATGTAATTATTCTGTGATTGCTGTTACCTATATTATCCCTCACTTCCACATCTGCAATCAGTAGGTCACCAGTATCCTATCAACCAATGAATAAGGGGAAACACTTACAGTGGATGGAGTCTGCCAGGGATGTTGAAAGACTAGTTCCCCATAAAGTCTCCTTTGCTTGTGATTGAAAGGGGATGGCAGTGGGTGGATTTAATAGATTTTAGCAGATATTAAATCCACCCACTGCCATCTACCTTCAATCACAGGCAAGGCAGCTCTGATGGGAAACTAGTCTCTCAAAGTTCCCCATCAGGCTCCATGGCCACTGCATTAGTTTAATGAGAAAAAGCTTATGGGGCACTCCCATTGGGTTTGCCTTGCCTTTGACTGACTGTGGACAACAGTGGGTGGATTTCATAGGCACTATTAGCCTAAATACTGCCACTGCCATCCGCTGCCAATCACAAGCAAGCCAAACCTGATGGGGGAATACTCCCTCTTAGTCCCTCATAGTTTCCCATCAGTCTCTGCCCACCCCACAGCAAACCTCCTCGGGCATACACATGCCTGTGTGACAGGCACAGTATCTGGGCAGGGTACTCAATTTTAGTGAGCAGTACTGAGAAAGGAGAGTCAGTAGGGACATTCTGACCTCAGTGCTGGCCACCATGTGACACATTCATAGATCTGGATCTGAAAGATACCTGATTGTGGGGCAAGCCCACTATGGTGTAAAGGCTCAATAAAATTATAGAGAATTTCTATTTCACACTTTATGAATTTCATGGATTGTCACTAAGTGTGTAAGGTTGTCCCTAGTGTCAGAATATATCAGATGTGATCCCGCTAACTAGAATACTTTAACTCGATATATAAATAGATAGATAGATAGATAGATAGATAGATAGATAGATAGATAGATAGATTGCCTCTGTCCCTCCTACCCCCTCCCCCTCCCCATATATTATCCAATAACATTGCTGGACAGCTGCCCAAACTGCAATATCTGAAATTAGAAATATCTCTTCTAATATAGAACCATTGTGTACAGAAACTTTCAAGCTATTTATTGGTATGGAAATAGAGCTGAGTTACTGATAACAACCAGATATTCTCTTTCATGTGTAACCTGCACTTTAAGAATGAGAAGGCCAATGTAAATATTCACAATGAAGTTCTTTTATTTCAGAAGTTTTGATAAATAATGGCCATCATGGTTTGCAAGTGGTAATTTAGAAAATTATCATGATAGTGATGGAGTTGACTAAAATTATATCTCAACAGCACTAGATAAGCAGCATTGTTTTAAGTAAATCAACTCATACTCCTGGAATACATCTGGATGGGATTCAGAATCCAGTAGGAATTCAGAGTGATTAAACAATGTCAGACAGGCAATCCTAAGAGCTGCATCATTAGTTGTTAATTTAGAACACAGTGTAATGGCACTTATTATTAATGCAAATGAGACCATTCCCAATCCATGCACATCCCCATACAAATTCTGCATAGCATTACATAGCGCTTATTATGTCTCCTGGGCACCTAGTTGACATGTCTGAACCTGTTAATACAAGCTAATAAGATTTGTAGATAAGTTCCTTAAACTGCTTCTGTAATGGTACATATACACTGTTTCCAAGACCAAAAGTGCCTTCACATTCCATGATAAACAGTAATGACTAATAAAGTTTCTACAAAACTAATAAGGACAAAACACTTCATTACATTGGAATATTGATTGACAATGCTATTTGGATAAGAGCCGCATATACATCATTAATATTCCCTTCAGAGACCTGGCTCTGTAATGAGCTTGTGGAACAAAAGGCTGCTGAAAGACTGAGGAGGGTACTTCATAACATTTACCAGAGAAGAATAGAATAAAAAAAAAAATCTTATTACAGTATTTCATGCTGGAGGAAGGAGATGTAAAATGGGTGTTGCACAGTTAGCTGCTTGAACTTAAAGAAAGACCATTCAAGTGTGTAAGCTGAAAATAGCGTGCTTCATAATCATGACATGGGTGTCTTTCAAGTCACTGTCTGGTAGCTATCAGCTTAGGTCCAGTTAAAGGCGTTGCATTTTTAGAGCCACATATTAGGTAATATGTATAAGGTATTTTGTTGGCTGAGTAAAAAATTAAACTATAGCAAAGCAGCAATGCAAAATGTGAAACCCTAAAGTGAGGGTATGGATATAGGTTTTGTAAGGACTAGTGGATCCTCTTTGAGTGCCCATGCTCTACTCCACTAGATTACCTACGCAGTGAATAGAATTTAGACATTCCAAGGGCAACATTCAAAGTAGAGTGTTTTGACCCTTATATGCATGCACTTCTGACACATATAAATTAATTTAAATATATTTCCCACTATACTTACTATATTTGTATTGTTGTGCCCTGCACCTCATCTTTAAATGGGACTACATTCTGCAGTTGATTTAGGATATGTGGTAACTCACCGAAGAGCCCATTCAATGGATCTTTACATTTTATTTTGGTTGCACACTTCTAGCCAGAGATTTCCATGGAAACAACAACATGCAATGCTTATAAATAAGAAAAAAAAACTTTCAAATATATGCATTTTCAAATCCATAAGTGTGAATGAGAATTTAAATTCAGTGAGCTCCATGTGAAATTTGGTGGCTTAGCAGATGACTACAGGACACATCTTGCTGTCTTCCTTTCATCATAACGTAGATTGGAAAGAGTCAGAGTTAGAGAGAAAACAAAACTACAAATCTGAATGTCCTATGCTAACCCGTTGATTATCAACACTGTCTACTAATACGTCTACAATGTTCATTGCGTTAGGCTGGGAGGAAGGGTTAACTCAATTTGAGCAGAAGTGAAGGCCTCATTTAAGCCAGAGCATAGCATTGAAGAGGACTCTGCACAGAGAGAGATGTCAATTTGAAGATTAAAGTTAAATTGTCATTTGTTTTTGTTATTTAGGGTGAAGTGGCCATGTCTACAGAATCCCCTGCAGGCAGTTATACTTAATGAACCACGCTACCATGCCACTTTTTCCCACTGCAGGTACCCTCACTAATAGAATGGGGCCTCCAGAAATGAGGGAGAATGTGATCTCCTTCAAGTGACAGTGCTCAAGCCTGAGCAGCCAATCAGCAGACCTGAGCAAAATCACATGGGAGCTCACAAAACCATTCTCCTGTTTATGCTGCAACAACACAACATAGAGGCAAGAATGCTACCGAGAGGAGGCAGCCAAGGAGTGTTGATTGGTATAAAAGCCTTATTCTCATATAAGAATTTTTTTTTAAATGACTGATGTAACTTTGTGTGGGAATAAGAAACTTATGTCTGTAGGAGTTGTATCTGCAATGTTTTACACACAAGTTCATCATTTGCCTTTAAGTTTATAATGACACTATTTACATGTAAGTTAGACATTTCAGTAAAACTTAAACAAATATGACAATGTGTCTTTGGCCTGCTGACCATATAATTAGTATTATGAATTACCCTTGCTAAGGAACTGTGTTCATGCAATATTTTGCATTCATCAATTATATTCTCTTATTAATGCCTAGAATATGTATGGCAGAACCAGTCAACACCTGTAACATATATGAAGCTTTGAAACTAAATGAATAATATTCCATGAAATCCTTAAATGTCAACAAGTATTATAGAAAATGTTAAAACTCTGATGATACTTTGTGAGGATTTTCAGATTCAGATTAATTGTCAACATTTATTTATTTCAAATTATTAATATTAATATTTAAATCCCAGTGCACCCAAGTCCAATAAACTTGCCCATATTTAAAAATAAATGTGACTAATGACTATACAGGGACCACCAGAGAGATACCTTCCCTGCACAACCAAAAACAGCACAGTTGATTGGAAGCCCCTCATTTCTTAACCATGAAGATAAGCATCAAGGATATGGAGCTGTGTTTTCTCTTCTAGGATTCCACTGCTGAAGGAGACCCATCACTGGACATGTTAGAACACTGCTGGAACTTGGAAGGTAAATATTAGTAAAATCAGAATTTATGTCAGCATTTTATTCTCTTACCTGCATACACTGGTGAATTGGTTAGGGTCTGAGAGACCCCTAAAAAACAGTGCACAAAGGAGGATGAACCACCTATCTCCACCCCCCACACACTCTATGCTTACACCACCTTCTGGTAACCAGGGCGAGGAACCCCTTTTTAAAGCAATTCTGAAGAGTATGTGCACTTGCATTTACATGGTAGGGGCAGTCAAACCTCCTAGCACTTAACCACTTTCAGGCTGCCCACCTGCAATGTACTACAGACGGGAGGCAGCTACAGGACCAGCAACGTACCTCTACATTGCTGGTCTTTTGTCAATACAGGGGGGCACTGCCACCCCCCCACATCTGCTGTGTCCACCAAACACAGAGGAATGAGAATTCCAGTAATCGGAACCCAGTGATTATGTGATCGCTATGCAATCACATGATCACAATGACAACAAATCTTTTATGAATGAATATGATTAATAAAAGCTTTCCTTCTGTTCCTGGTGAGCTGTGATTGTCCATAGCTCTCACACGACACATGAGGCCAATCACAGCACCCTGTACCATGTGACTAGTTGGAGCCAATCACAGATCACTATTATATTGAACTGTTACCTTCACTGCTCTTGCTTTGCAAAGTGTAAAAAAAAAAAAAAATCCCTGATCACCCCCCCAGAGTAGTACAATGTTACTATAGTAACATTGCACTACTCTGATAAAAGTAGTAAAATAAAGTAAAAAAAAGAAAAATAATTTGTAAAAAAATAAATAAATAAATTTAAAAAAATTATTGAGAGAATTAAAAAAAAAACGACTTGCCGCCCACCTGCCAACAATGCATAGACGAGCTGCGGCTCTGGGCAAAGCTACATAATCTTACGTCACTTTCCATTTCCGGGTGTGCATGCGTGCTCCCCCCTCTGCCCCCTATGCCCTCCAGGGAAAGAAGAGGGAACATGGTACTGAGTAAAAGCACAACATTTTGCACGCACACATTAGATTAGCTTTCATCTTTCATCATCCCTATTAACCCTTTGATCACCCCATCACTCGGCCAGTGCCATTAGTACAGTGTCAGCATATAGATTTTTTCACTGATCACTGTATTACTGCCACTAGCAACTTCAGATAGTGTCAGAGTCAGTTAGCCCCCTCCCAGCCAGGGTCAGCTAGTGTTTGATTGCCTGCACACTATCGCACTCACGTTATAGGTCGCTGATCACTCCCATTACTAGTAGAAAGTTTGTATGGATCAATATATTGATCATGAACAGAACTATACTATTGCCTCCTTTGTATAGTGTTCCCAAAAATGTGGTGTTGGCAGGATTAGCCCCGTTTACTGCCAGCACTAGCATTTAGCCCCTCCGCTGTTTTTCACGGTATATTTGCATCAATTGATTGTGGGTCAAAGCAATTTATATGCACAACAATACATCACCACCAACCCAAATTCAGCTCTTGCCAGACAATTTGCATAGAAACGTATCAAGGCTTCTGAAATTAAAACTTTTTTGTGCCTTACCTTCAATATGGGCATTACAAAAAATAATGAATTGTGATAATATTGGTCCACAGACTCGATTCATTATATGATATATCCATGTTCTTTGCTGTTACATATATGCCCAACATGGACCAGCAACGTACTGGTATGTCGAGTTGAGTGGTTATACCGAGATGATGACTGCAGCTACAGGAATCATCCTGGTAGATTTTTTTTCAGCTGGCTGTCAATTTCAAGTAAAAACAATCTTAGTTGCTAATTAGCCAATGGATTGCTTTTACAAGCAGCAGGAAGAGAATCCCACACTCCTCCAGTTGCCTTCCAAGGTTTTTTGGGCTCTCCTGTCCCACAGGGGAACCCAAAAATTCAGCCTAGCTGACAGAGCTGGTAGGAGACTGGAATGGCTCCAATCATCTCTATGGTCTAAGAGACCAGAAGCTACGAGCATTTCATCATTTCTGTTTTGCCAGATATAAACATCGCCATTTTAAAATTGGGACAGCATCTGATCACACCGATCTTGGTGTGATCAGATGCTTTAAGGGCAGAGGAGAGATCTAGAGTCTAACAGACCCCAGATTTCTCAGAAAAGAGTACCTGTCACTGCCTATTGTTAACACAGGGAATATTTACATTCCCTGTAATAAAAATAATAGTGATTGAAAAAAAATGAAAGGGACAGTGTAAAAATAATTTAAAAAAACAAAATAAACAATTTAAAAAAAATTCACCTTCACCTCCATCCCCATGCTCACGTGCAAAGGCAAAAGCAAGCAGCGGTATGCAAACAGAGATTGCACCATGCATGTGAGGTATCACAGTGAACGTCAGATCAAGGGAAGTAATTCTAGCACTAGACCTCCTGTGTAAATATAAAGTTGCACAGGCATGCACAATTTTAAGTCATTACATGTTTGGTATTAATTTACTCAACAAAACATTGTCTTTTATATTTTATCAAACAATTAGGCAATAAATTGTGTTTTTTTGCATAAAAATTCTAAACAGTATATTTTTTTTACCAAAATTTGCGTTTGAAGAAGCAGGGCCTCTGCTTTAAAAAAATATATATAATGTTTGGGGATTCAAAGTAATTTTCTAGCAAAAAAATGTTTTTTCAAGTAAACAAAAAGTGTCAGCAAGTTGTTAGAAAGGTGGGAGATGTCTGGCATAAGCTTCTCATGTTGGCCCTGAAATGCCAGGATAATAGAAGCACCCCCCCAAATTACCCCTTTATGAAAAGTAGACACTTCAAGGTATTTGCCAAGAGGTATGGTAAGTATTTTACAGATCTCATTTGTTGCAACATGTTTTTGGAAAACAAAGAAAGAAAACGAAAATGAACTTTTTCTTTTCTTTTATTCTTTTTCAAAACCTGTGACAAAAAATATATCTGCAAAATACTCACCATGCCTCTTTTCAAATTCCTTGGGGCGTCTACTTTCCAAAAAGGGGTCATTTGGAGGAGTGTCTGTACTATCCTGGCATTTTAGGTCTTCTGACACTGTGATAGATAGTGAGGAAGTGAAATGAGAAAATATGCCCTTTGAAAGCCTGAAGGTGGTCATTGGAATTTGGGGGCGTGTATGTGGCTAGGCTGACAAAGATTCTCCAGCATGTGGTATCCCCATATTCGGGAGAAGCAACAGAATGTGTTTTTCCACATATACCCATGGCATGCATGAGCAATATATCATTTAAGCAACAACTTTGTGTAAAAAAAAACATTTTTGTCATTCACCAAAACTTTTTGGCAAAAAATAAAATGTTCCATGGACTCAACATGGCTCTCAGCAAATTCCTTGGGGTGTTTTTGTACTGCCCTGGCATTTTAGCATCTCAACAAATGTGGTAGACAGTAAGAAAGTAAAAGCTGCGTAAATTCTAATATAAATACCATAGTAGATGCTATAACTTTCACACAATACATATACATGTACACGTAGCAAAATTCGATGTTGGCCTAAATTTCTGACTAACTTTGAGTTTACTATATATTTTTTATAACTGAAAGTAAAAATATTGGTTTTTTTTCTAAATATTTGTTTTTTTTTTCATTTATATCACAAAAAGCAAAACACCCATTGGCGATCAAATTCCACCAAAAGAAAGCTCTATTTGTGTGATAAAAAGAAAGCTCTATTTTGTTTGGGTACAGCATTGCATATCTGCGCAATTACCAGCTGAAATAGCGCAGTGGCGAATAGCAAAAAATGGCCAGGTCATTAAGGGGAATAAATCTTCCAGAGGGCAAGTGGTTAAATTGTGTATAAACATGGTTTGAACACTATGGCGACCATGTTGGGCAAATTAATCTGCAGGTACTGGTAAACACCTAGTAGGATGAATGTGACAATGGCATGTCACATGATTGCCATTGAATGTCACAAAATGGTGAATTGCAGTGAAATACTGACTAGGTGAATTTTCCAGTGCCAGATTAAATCATATATTTTTTTTTAATACAAGACTCAGGTTCATCTTTAAATGACCTGCAGACTGTAAATGTCCTGCTATAAGATTTATATATAACTATTTTTGTATGTGTTTTTCTTTTTCAAAACAGCATTTATGTTTGCATAATAATCTAATTTACAGAGAAATGGCATGGGATAATGAAAAGCAACCATGCAGAAATCAAGTTACGTTAGTCTGCCCACTCTAAACTTCAGAAGGCAGATATCTTAAGTGGCTGTGACAAGTTACGGTACACTGTTGCTTTTTGCTACTGTTAATTAGGGCCATTCATATTAACTTACTGTATATTGTATCTTCTACTGCCCATAATGTTTTTCCCTGGAACAAGATAGAAGAGTCTAAAATTGCTGCAGGCTTGCAGCAGTTGTTGTGTTCAGCATGCTGGCATTATAGCAGAGGGGCTCCAGTTAGCTTATGGCGATCAAAGTATTGCAGTCTACTTACCCATTTAAATTCTTATGTACAGTGCATTCATAGCAATGAGGCTGAGAACACACACACACATATATATATACACATACATACTGTATATTTATCTATCTATCTATACAGTATACATATTTATACAGATATATATACATATATATATATATACACTCTCTCTCTCTCTATATATATATATATATATATATATATATTTATATTTATGTAGCACAGTCAGACCATACTTGTACATATAGCCATCCTACTTCATAAATCTGTTTTTGTAACCAGTTGCCGTGAATCAAATAGCACTTTTTTTAAGAATAGTGTCCCAAATTAAGTTGTATTTCAAAGAAAGCTCCCACCTAAATCCAAAGTTTATGAATCAGACATAAAATATGAAATATGCCATACCTTCTGTTCTCTGCAGTTTTGGAGAAATGCAAGATGGAAGTATTATGGTACGCAACTAGACCAGCATTTAAAGATAGCTGCCATCTATTGTTAATTATGATCACATGCAGCAGGCTGTGTTTCTCTACTTTGCACATAGTGAACAATGTGCTTTACTAAGTTAAAATGCAACCTGTATTACTTTTCAATGCAGAACTGAAACAACATGACAAAAGGCAAAGGCATCTTGTCTAAGTGGCAGAGCTGTGTTGATCAATGATGCCCAAAGCAACTCAAGGGGGCTGCTGTGAACAAGCCCTTGAAGATGGCTGCCACCTAGTGTTCAGCATGAATAACAATGAAAACACTGCACCACAGGCAAAACAAAACAAAACGAACAAAAGAAACCAAAAATAAAGAAACACAGATGAGTTTGATTATGGCTGCTGTAGTCTTCAAAATGTAACTAACTTCCACATTAGTGAGCCCTATAAATGTGTATATAGACTGTGATACCAAAAATGTGAATTGAAATTTCTTAAATTTGCCATATGTGAAAATGTTTCAGTAAGTCCCATTCAAATAATAGTTAATTGAAAGCCAAAAGACAGGTGAACAGGTACTGGTGCCATTAGTAACAGAACATGGATTTGCACTCACCACGATGGACCATCTATTACTAGATAGATCTCACTGCGATTTTTTTGGTTGGACCCACTGTGTGTCTTGTCACCAACTTGGCCATTCACATGTACCAGGAATGCGAATTCTTTCCATGCAATACATCACCACTCAAAAAACAGTATCAGGGAAAAGATTAATTGTGCAAAGCAACTGACTTTATGCAGTCATATAAACCTAAAAATTACACCACACTCACATGTATAGGTGCCTAAGGACCTGCACTAGGTACATACAGTTTTTGTTAATATGGCTGCCACCTCCCTGAAATCAGAAGCTGGTAGGGATGGGATGTGATGTATCAGCTGGAGATATGTGGCACATGTGGCAAATTGCTAAGTAAGTTTGATTCACATTTTTGGCAGCTCAGTCTATATACACTTTTATAGTGTTCAGCATGATCACAGGCAGCATATTGTATTTACTATCTTGTATAGAGTGTACTATCTATCATAATAAAGATTTTCTACATCCAGATCACCCAGGTAGATGAAATGTGAGCAATCAGCAGTATTTTAACCCAAACAGAGGACAGTAAGCCAAAATATGAGATTTATGTACAACAGACTGATACAGTATATATATATACAGCTGTACCAAGACCCAAGCCTGTCCTTGAAACTAAGCTGTTATAGGACTACCTGCCATACATTAGAACACTATAAAACATTTGTCATAAATAGCTAGAAAAAATAAATAAATGACGCACAGTAAAATACTGCAACTAAAATTTCAGCAGTTTAGCATGTTCTGCAATAGAAGATGATTGTCCACAGCTTCTGCCATACTATACTTTTAAACAATAAATACATGCTCAAACGATGTTAATATTTTATACTAAGATGTGCATATTATTATTACTATACAGGATTTATATCGCGCCAACAGTTTGCGCAGCACTTTACAAAATGAAGGTAGACATTACAGTTACAATACAATTTGGTACAAGAGGAAACAGAAGGCCCTGCTCATTAGAGCTTACAATCTAGGAGAAAGGGTTGAGTGATACAAAAGGTAATAGCTGTGGGGGAATGAGCTGATGGAGGAAATAAATGGCGGTTTACTAGGTAGAAGCAGGATAGACTTCTTTAAAGAGAAAGGTTTTCAGGGATTGTCTAAAGGTGGATAGATTAGGAGACAGCCGGACAGATTGTGGTAGAGAGTTTCATAGGATGGGAGAAGTTCAGGAGAAGTCCTGGAGGCGAGCATGGGAGGAGGTGACACGGGAGCTAGAGAGCAGATGGTCTTGGGAGGATCGAAGAGAGCAGTTTGGTTGATATTTTGAGATCAGGTTAGTGATGTAGTTGGGGGCAGAGTTGTCGATGGCTTTGTAAGTTGTTGTTAGTATTTTGAATTTTATTCGTTCAGCAAGTGGAAGCCAGTAGAGGGATTGGCAGAGAGGGGTAGCAGACACTGAATGGTTGGTAAGGTGGATGAGCCTGGCAGCAGTATTCATGATGGACTAGAGAGGGAATAGCCTATGAAAAACCAATGAGGAGGGAGTTGCAGTAATCAAGTTGAAAGATTACCAGGGAGTGAATTAGGAGCTTTGTGGTATCATTGGTTAAAAAGGGACATATTCTGGAGATGTTGCGGAGGTTGAGGCGGTATTTGGACAGGGATTGGATGTGGGGCCTGAAAGGATAGTTCAGAAACCAGGGTTACACCTAGCTCCTTGGCATGCATACTTTTCTTTTATTATACACTTGTAGAGCATCTACAGTATGTGCATGGTATATGATCATTTTGGTGAAACCTAATACTTTCTAAAAATTCTGGGTTTCCCTTGCTTAAATTTGGTATTGTGGCTGTATCAAGCAGTGTTTGTGAATATCCTGGGATGTATCTTTTTTGTGACCTCATTAACCAGTCATATGTTCTAACCATGAACCCTTCCCTAGAGTAGCACTATTATACGTTCAAGAGTACAGGTCATATTGGTCACATCTGTCTGGTATGCTAGTCTGCTACGAGAACTAGGAAAACATGTCCCACCATAGGTGCCCCCTTCATCTTCTTATATTAAAGAATCCACTTTCCATGTCTGCCAATCTAACACATATCCCCTACCTCTATTATATACCTAACTAAATTATCCTTTCTCTCTACAATACCTTCCCTATCTGTTGGAGTATGTACAGCACATGTGGAAATGGGATACATTAGTAAAGGGTTAACTTTCCCTTTAAATGCACTTGCAATAGGCAACATTAGAGCTAATTCCTATTATGGACACAAGTGCAGTCTTTAACACATATTGCTGTCTCTGACTTGCATCAAAACACACCTGAACCTTGCATGCTTTCTATAGATGCATTAGGTGCAAACTAACGTTACAAGTATATACTGCAACGGCATTAATAATATGAATTATCCCTAAAATTTCCAAAAGAAGTGCACTGAAATGCAAACGCAACAAATTTGCATTGCATACATTTTTCAATTACTTGCACTGAAGTCTTCAAAGAACTGAAGCAATATGAGGCTTCGTTGTAACTGTGCATTGGCAAATGGCATTCATGGCCAATTAATTGTGGATCAAGTGGTTAAATGTGGCTGAGAGTTTAAAAGAAAGACCTGTTGTCCATTTTTAAACAGAGATCAGTGACACCACTGAGTGCCATTTATCAATGTAGTAGAGATTAGTGAAATCGCTGACAATGCAGCTTGTCCATTCACTAGAGACTGGTGAAGTCAGTGAGAAAACAGCACATTTATTCACTAGAAACTGTTGACACCACTTAGAATTTAGAATGTAGCTTAAGGTGTTACTTAACCCAGGACCCTGCATTCACTATATGTGGCCTCCCAGTACACAGAACATGATAGCAATTATTTTAGTAAATATGAACTGCTAAATAGCTTTTCTCATTAGCAGTTAGAGCAATCTTGTGACTTTTATCAGTGTCCAGCAGAGCACCGGTTAAAGCTTGTAAGCTATGAGGCTGCAGGACCCCTGACCCTCTATCTGGACAGTGCTGATTGTGCTGCCCTGTGCTGATCACATGCACTCTCCCAAGAAAAAAAAAAATCTCAAGCAATACACTCCAAACTGAACATGTGCAGCTTGCCCCCAAGACTCTATTCTATCAGCAGATAGATTGGGGACTTTGGAAGAAGAGGAAAATCAGAGAAGATAGGATAAAACATCCTTTTTACACAATGCAGAGGATTAACCCCTTAGGTTCCACAGTGAGTATAACAAGCATGCTTTACTGCATATACAGACTGATTGTACTGTAGTGGGTTTATAATGGACCAGCAATATGACAAAGAATATAGTCCATCGAGTCACTACAAATTGTCTAGTCATCTAGGGTGCAATAGCTCTCCCTCCTTCAAGTGTCCTCCTTTTCCCTATGTTGCAGTAACACTGGGCTCAGCAGCTGCTGCATAAAGGGGAGAGAATGCACATGTGTGGATTTGAAGAAGGAAGAGTGCTTGCTCCTGTGATGCTGAGGGCAACCGTTCAATGCATGCCACATCCTAGCAACTAGCCAGGACAAGGGATTGCTAAAAATATGGAAGTTGTTCCGCCAGGCTTTTGGGAGTGCTGCAAATGGCCTACAGGTATGGCAATTACATTAAGCAATATTTTTCAAAACTGTACAGTGTGCTTTATGTTACTGGGGCTCCTTGACAGCATAATCAAAATGTGAACTTAGTCTTTACCAGTGTTAGGCTTGCTTCAGAAATAATGCCATCATTCATATAGAATACAACAACGCTGAGCCAAGAATGCATTTTTGTCAAGCATCGTAAGCACTGGGCATAAACTACATATAGTGCCATGTATCTACTATCATAGCCACATGCAGGGGCGGACTGACCATTGGGAAACTCGGGCACTGCCCGAGGGCCTGGGGTCAGTAGGGGGCCCCATGAGATGCCTCTTGTACCTTTCATAGGCTTTTTTGGGTGTGGTTTGAGTGTGGGCAAGGACACAGGGGCCCCATAATCCCCTATTGCCCGGGGGCCCCATGAGTTGTCAGCCTGCCCCTGGCCATATGTCAACATTATATAGGATATGGAGGTATCTTTGTGATGTATGATCGTGCAGAGTACTGAAAGCAGGCACACACAGAAGTGGGCTTACCTTCCTGACCACAGGATTTATACAACTCATGTCCCTCCCCTCTACTTTCACGGATGGGTTTAAAAACCACAAAAGTAAACTGCTAGTGCTATGTCTAACTGGCAGATGGCTGATGAAAATCAAGAAAGGTATATACCTGATTGGGCAACTATGTGGCAAATGAGGTTTAATACTGATAAATGTAAGGTTATGCACGTGGGGGCTAAGAATATGCATACATCATACATACTAGGGGGGGTACAACTGGGGGAATCAATGGTGGAGAAGGATCTGGGAGTTCTGGTAGATCACAAGCTTAATAATGGCATGCAATGCCAAGCTGTGGTTTCTAAAGTGAGCAAATTCCTCTCTTGTATTAAAAGAGGTATAGACTCCAGAGAGAGAGATATCGTATTACCCCGGTACAAATCATTAGTAAGACCTCATCTGGAATATGCAGTTCAGTTTTGGGCACCAATTCACAAAAAGAACATTGGGGAACCGGAAAAAGTACAAAGAAGGGCAACCAGACTGATACGAGACATGGAGGAGCTCAGCTATGAGGAAAGATTAGAGGAACTGAATTTATTCTCTTTTGAGAAGAGGAGATTAAGGAGGATATGATCAACATGTATAAATACATCAGTGGTTCATATAGTGAACTCGGTGTAGAGCTATTCATCCTGAGGTCATCACAGAGGACAAGGGGGCACTCTTTACGTCTGGAGGAAAAGAAATGTAATCTCCAAACACGGAAAGGTTTCTTCACAGTGAGAGCTGTGAAAATGTGGAATAGATTCCCTCAAGAGTTGGTTCTGGCCAGCTCAGTGGATTGCTTCAAAAGAGGCTTGGATTCTTCTTCAGATACAAAGAATATAACTGGATACTAACATTTATAGGTAAAGTTGTTTCAGTTAATATCCGATTGCCTCTCGAGAGATCAGGAAGGATTTTTTTTCCCTGCTGGAGCAAATTAGATCATGCTTTGCTGGGTTTTTTGGCCTTCCTCTGGATCAACTGTGGGTATAGGATTATAACTTTTTTTTTTTTTTTTTATGGTTGAACTGGATGGACTTTGTCTTTTTTCAGCCAGATTAACTGTGTAACTATGTAATTGATAAAAGAAAGATCAAACAAATATAGCCCACATAATCCCTGATGATTAATAAGAAGAATTAATTAAATTTAGTTTCACAATGCCATGTTTCCTTTCTGGAAGACCTTTACTTTTGTTATCTATATTAGACCCCCTAAGGACTGAATTTGCGGAAAGGCAACACGTAACCTAGGGTGACAAAATTTCACAGAGATAGCAGGCTGCTTTTCTTTAGGTCTCAGTAAACTGGCAGGCATGAATTTATACACCTACATTATACACTTATTTTGTACATAGTGTTAGGAAATAATTGGCTACAAGATTTGGGGTCAAGAATATACATAATTTAAATTCACCCCTGTCCACAATTCCGCCTTCATAAAAGCTGCAGAAGCTACCTTTACACTTATCTCAAATGTTTCCTAAACTATATCACAGGGATATTTTCAGTATTTTCCAGCAATATGACTCAGAGCCTTCATTGCTGCTGCTATTATTATTATACAGGATTTATATAGTGCCATCAGTGTGCTCAGCGCTTTATAATATAAAGGGAGAGAAAACAGCAACAATACAATTCAATACAAGAGGAGGGCCCTGCTCCTTGGAGCTTATTAAATTCCTTCTCCATAAAATACTCAGTACATTCAGCAGTGCATTGAATTTTGTATTGTAATATCACTCACGGTGGGTTGATTTACTAAAACTCGAGAGTGCAAAATCTGGTGCAGCTGTGTATGGTAACCAATCAGCTTCTAACATCAGCTTGTTCAATTAAGCTTTGACAAAAAAAAACAAAAAAAAACTGGCAGCTGAAGTTCCTATGCAGAGCTGCACCAGGTTTTGCACTCAACAATTTTAGGAAATCAACCCCACTATTGTTAACTATTTTAATAGTATTTGCAGTGCCAGCTGTTTAAGGAACAGATCATGTGTAGGGTTAATTTTAAGATCTATTATACACCAATGGTCAAACTAAGGAATAGGAAAAAATAAAAGTTATAGGAATAGATTCAGGAAAATAAGGATTGTTTTGTGTTTTCCCGTGCAGGCTCAAAAAACCCTGAACTTCTTAAATTCATGGATATTTTTTAACCAGGCTTAATCCACTGACAACAAATACCAACCTTTTTGTATTTAACATAATACAATTTTCAAAATATAGAAGGGTGTAGTGAAAATCAAAATCTTGGAGAGTCTCTAGTCAATTACAAGGTAGATTTCTCTACTATTAGAATAAAAAACTTTCTGTTCTTGGTCAAGAATTAACAGATGACAATACTGTGCAATTTTAATGGTTGTGGTGTGCATTATTATTTTTTTTTCTACAATTTCTTTAAAGACGGGATTATTATTCCAATGAACACTTCTCAAGTACTAGTAAAGTAAAAATGACATTTTAAACAAAAAACAATTGTTCTGCTTTTGTTGTTGAGCAGGTAATAACATATAGGGTTTTGTGCACTACTATTTTGCTACTAGATTACATTGATGTTGTTGGGCAACATTCCAGTGCATTTTATTTTGTTTGCTTTTTGAAAAGTGCTTTCTACACAAATCAAAATGTTCTACTCAGAATGTACTATTCTAAAAGAAAAAAAAAACATAATTGCAGCATGTCAGTCAAATTTACACATGCAACTTTAAAACAAACTTTTCTATTTCAAATAAAAATTATTTTCCTGCTCTTGTTGTGCAGGACATAGCACACGCTGTAGTTTTGTGCATCCCTATTTTAACAAATGTTTCCTACACAAATTAAAACATTCTATTGTAGATATATTATTCTGGTAAAAAACGTTTATTTTTCAATTAAAATATCTATTCTTCCAAAGCAGACTTCTTTACAACTATGATGTTTTTGAACAAGAAATATGTTGGCTTTTGCTTCTTACACAAAATTGTTTTATGCCACACATCTTAGTCCAAGGTGGAAAAGCACTTTTCTTACTATGTCAAATTTAGGCATGCACATTTCAAACAAAAGCATGTTGATTATTAAAAACAATGTATGGTGTTGCTGAGCAATAAGTGATGCCCATGCTGTGCATGCTTAAAAAAAACCCCAAAACATTTATTCTATTAAAAACTATTTTGGATCCCCAAGGTACACAATTTTCTATACAAAAAAAAGTAACTTGAGTTGCATGAGTCAATTTCTGAAAATTCTAAATTAAAAAAAATATAATGTAAGGACCCTTCCCTATGCAATCATTTCCCAAGTTAAAACCAAACTCCAGGATAAAAGATTGTTCTATTTTACAATTACTCACAACTGGCCACTAAAAAAAATATTACTATGGTAGTGTCACATTCAGATCTGCAAACATTTAATCAAGCTGTAACCTAAAATTAATAAAAACAAGTACAAAAGTAGAACCCCCCCAAAAAAAAATCTGTTGGGGCAGTATAGTGGCAGCTGTAGCATGCATATAAGCAATACCAGCAAGAGAATGCTGCAGATCTCAAATGTGTCACAACAAATATCAGCAGACCTGCCACATGCAAAACAGTTGTCCTTGGTGCTTTCTGCCAAACCCCTAAAAATATAATTTATTATTGTTCCCTTGCTGCCCAAGCATAGCTGTGCAGCTCTACAGGTCAAACTCGAAAAATTAGAATATCGTGCAAATGTTCATTTATTTCAGTAAAGCAACTTAAAAGGTGAAACTAATATATGAGATAGACTCATTACATGCAAAGCAAGATAGTTCAAGACGTGATTTGACATAATTGTGATGATTATGGCTTACAGCTCATGAAAACCCCAAATCCACAATCTCAGAAAATTAGAATATTGTGAAAAGGTGAAATATTCTAGGCTGAAAGTGTCCCACTCTAATCAGCTAATTAAGCCATAACACCTGCAAAGGGTTCCTGAGCTTTTAAATGGTCTCTCAGTCTGGTTCAGTAGGAATCACAATCATGGGAAAGACTGCTGACCTGACAGTTGTGCAGAAAACCATCATTGACACCCTCCATAAGAAGGGAAAGCCTCAAAAGGTAATTGCAAAAGAAGTTGGATGTTCACAAAGTGCACAAGCATCAGGGATGACCCCAGCCTGGAGAGGATTGTCAGGAAAAGGCCATTCAAAAGCTCTTTCACAAGGAGTGGACTGAGGTTGGAGTCAGTGCATGAAGAGCCACCACACACAGATGGATCCTGGATATGGGCTTTAAATGTCTTATTCCTCTTGTCAAGCCGCTCCTGAACAACAAACAATGTCAGAAGCGTCTTACGTGGGCTAAAGAAAAAGAGACCTGGTCTGTTGCTCAGTGGTCCAAAGTCCTCTTTTCTGATGAGAGCAACTTTTGCATCTCATTTGGAAACCAAGGACCCAGAGTATGGAGGAAGAATGGAGAGGCACACACTGCAAGATGCTTGAAGTCCAGTGTGAAATTTCCACAGTCTGTGTTGATTTGGGGAGCCATGTCATCTGCTGGTGTTGGTCCACTGTGCTTCATTAAGTCCAGGGTCAACGCAGCCATCTACCAGGAGATTTTGGAGCACTTCATGCTTCCTTCTGCAGACGAGCTTTATGGGGATGCTGACTTCATTTTCCAGTAGGAATTGGCACCTGCCCACACTGCCAAAAGCACCAAAACCTGGTTCAATGACCGTGGGATTACTGTGCTTGATTGGCCAGCAAACTCGCCTGACCTGAACCCCATAGAGAATCTATGGGGCATTGCCAAGAGAAAGATGAGAGACATGAGACCGAACAATGCAGAAGAGCTGAAGGCCGCTATTGAAGCATCCTGGTCTTCCATAACACCTCAGCAGTGCCACAGGCTGATAGCTTCCATGCCACACCGCATTGAGGCAGTAATTGCTGCAAAAGGGGCCCAAACCAAGTACTGAGTACATATGCATGCTTATACTTTTCAGAGGTCTGATATTGTTCTATGTACAATCCTTGTTTTACTGATTGCATGTAATATTCTAATTTTCTGAGATTGTGGATTGGGGTTTTCATGAGCTGTAAGCCATAATCATCACAATTATGACAAATCACGGCTTGAACTATCTTGCTTTGCATGTAATGAGTCTATCTCATATATTAGTTTCACTTTTTAGGTTGCATTACTGAAATAAATGAACTTTTGCACGATATTCTAATTTTTCGTGTTTCACCTGTATAGTGAATAACATAAGTGACGTGGAAAAAAAAATTATATGTGACATAAAAAAGGTGACTTGCGTGAGACAAATAATTAGTGCATAATTATCAATGAAATATTAGCAATCAATCTCTATATATAGTGTCCAGAAATTGTAAATAACCTTGACATCAAGTGGTGGGTGAATCCGTGACAATTCTTCCTCCTAATGCACTCACCAGAAGCACAAAAAAATGTGCATTCAAAATAGAAACTCCCCCAGCAGGTAAGCCTTATCCACTTCCAGCAAAGGTATATGGTGTGCACCAGTTGAATTCAGTAGAAAAAGTTGGTTCCCCCAAAAAGTGACTCAATCTTCAGAAGCAAAATGGCCCAGCCTTGAAGGGAAAAGCTCACAAAAGGAGCCTGTAAAGAGTGGAGACCAGTGGCTGGAAACTTCAGGCTAGGCACAGTTCTTAGTGAAAGAGGAATCAAGCTGTCCATATCACAAGACATAAGGCTCACCCAACGCGTTTGGTGCGCATGCACGTCTTCAGCGAGTATGCATGCCCCTGAAGACTTGCATGTGCACGAAACACTGTGGGTGAGCCTTACGTGCTGATGTCACACCGCCGCAGCAGGAGTTTGGAGCGGAAGCCATCTTGCTTCTCCCCCTAGGAGGATCCTTTGCTGGTTTTGCATGGCCCTGACCCTGGATAAGTCCGGTCCCTATTTATGGCTTCCTGAGACCCCCCCATAAGGATCAGCAATAATGCTAATATACAAGTAGTGTTCTGGTGAGTGCACATCCATAGAAGGTGGTGGATTCCTATGTTGGATCATGAGCACTCTCGAGCATCCCAGCTGGTATTACTGCACCTTGTAGTTCCATGATCACCGGGCATTGCTGTGACCTGTAGTGCCACGGACTATGTATAATCACTAATATTGCTAAAAAGCACACACATATCACTTGGCACTTCTGTGACCTGTAGTGCCACGGACTATTTACATTCACTATTTATGTTCAGATTTTTAGAGTTTTTTTATGATTCTATGATTTTATATGATCTGAGACATTTTTATTGTATGAACACTTCTATTCACATAAGCACTCTATGATTGCATTTGTCACTTATGCTTTAGCGCTGCACTTATATTTGAATTGATTACTGTGAGTTTGTTACCTTGCCTTTTGTGCTAATAATATATTGATAATTATACACTGATTATTTGCTCACACAAGTCACCTTTTTTTATGTTATATATAATTTTTTTCCATGTCACTTATGTTATTCACTATAGCGCTGCACCTCCTTTCCATTATATGTTTATGAGGATAAAGTGGGTTGTCCTTTTTATGCTAGCAGCTGATGCAATGTCTCCCCTGGCACTCACTGCATTCTTCTTTTTACATATGCCCAAGCATAGCTGCTCCAAAAAAAATTTTTTACTGGCCATAATATAATATCTCAAGTGAAATGAAATTGTGACCTAAACAAGTTTCTAGAGTTTTGATAATTTAAGGAGGATAGTGCATTTTGTGTCTGATTTTTGATGAAAAAAACACAATAAAAAACCATAGTGGGAACAATTATAACCCACTCAATTTTTTTTTCTTATGCTTCATAGCAGATAAAAGGGTTGGATCACAAGATGTGTTGGTGGAACAGATCTGAAGATGTTCACTCATCTTTAATAGAGGGGGATTGTAATGTGCTCATTCACTGCAACTCCCTGTTCGGCTAACAAAGATTAAGTCTCTTCAAAATTATATGATTTTGGCAGAAAAACTAGGCATCCTAATGCCTATAAGCTATCTTGAGAAGATTCACAGCCACTTAAACTGGCACTGTTTTTTTAAATCCAGCTGTTTGAATGTGCAATTGTCAGAAAAGTTGCAGATCTTTTTTATTTCATCTTCCAGAATCACGTGAAAATCCAATGCGGAGATAGAAAAAGCAAATAAATATATGGCAATTAATTTATTAGATCCCTAGATCAAGGACAGCTAAATCTGCTGCTTTACAATTAATATTTTGCATTTGGTGTTAATGATGGAGACCTGTTGAAACAAAAAAGTTTTATGTGTCTGTGGGTGTGGTTGCCAACATCCCTATTTAATTACATCAGTTGAAACCCCCCTTCATGAGATTTTAAAGGCAACCATAAACACTCAGAACATTATAAGTATAAAAACATTCTTTCATTATCCATATTATTGTAACAAAAGTTGATCAACATTAAAAAAAAGTGTCATCAGAAAACAAATATCTGGTAGTGTACAGTATACATTATTTCATACATCCATATTCTCTATTGCATTTTAGTACATCCTTATTAAAGGGCTCATTTTCCACATGATACAAATGGTCAACAATTTATACACAGTGGTATCCCCAGCTAACACATGCACAAAACATGTCCACACTTTACAACCAGTTGAATCTTGATAATTAGTTGGTCAGCTTAGGGTTCCTGATGCATTTCAAAGCTCCTTACACTAGCTCCATCCTCAGGGAAATAATACCACTCTGTAATGCAAGATTCTATTCATAATCAACTACATCACAATAAGTAATATTCAAGGAGAGAAAAAAGAAAATAAACTATTCTCAAATACATACTAAATCACAAAGAATTATTTTTCTTATAAGAAGTAAGTGACCCAAGTTCAATAATAATAATAATATTAATAATAATAATAATAATAACAGTAATAAAACATACTTACCTCTGAATCATAATTGGAAAATATATGTCTATTCAATCTCTAGAAAAACAATCATTGCTTCACAATGCCACACTGATCGTTGCCATCTGTTACTAACTGGTATTTAAACAGCTCATACAGAGATCATTAGATATACAGTAGATATGGATAATAGTTACACAATAGACTGTAGATGAGCCCAAAACCAGAACATTTTACCAAGTCCTTGCTGAAATATATAGCTGCAGGCACTGTGGAGTGATTCATCCTTAAAGTTCATAGTAGAGGCACAAACATTTATTCTAACTCTAGCTTAGCTCTTAATCTGCTGTCTGTCTAAAAGATTCTTAACTGCTTGGTACGATTATGTAAACATTTGAATGCCCACAGCCTATCCACAGTTCACTTTAAACTGTAAACTAGATGTGTTATCACCAAGCTAAATTCCAAGCCATTCCATGTACAACCATAAGTAAATACTGTATGTGTACCAATGGTAGTACACATTTTACAGTTTGGGAAATGTGTGTTTTTTTAGCAGTTGCAGCTCACCAGAAATATACACATGGGGGGGCGATCACTGATGCCTTTTGGGGTTTATAATAAGTCATAAAAGTTCAAATAGAAGGTGTGTATTAATTGTACCACCTCTTTGGTTAGGACTGGAAACTATTTAAACCCCTCAGTTAATTGAAAGCCTTTAACAATAAAGTTTCTGCCAATTCTAAAAAGCTGCAGCTGTGGTGAGCAAGATGAGCTGAAAATGCTATAAAGTAACAATCGAAACAGATGAGATCTCCAAAGGGATGATTTCACACAGAGGCCAACTGCTATTTTGTCGGAATCATAACTAATGTATTATGGAGAGGAAATGGATTTACACAATTGTCTCCAAAACAGGCACAAAATGGAGTAAAACTGTTAGCCTTGCTTGTCCTGAATATAAAATAAAACAGCTCTGTGGTAGAGAGGGAAAAGCTAAAAATATATGTGAATATGGACAGCAAGCTTATAATATAAATAGTAATAATAATAAAAAATCTATTATAATATATATAAATATATATATATATATATATATATATATAGAGCAGTATACATCGATGATCAATCAAAGTGCACAGCAATCAGGCCCTCCTAAAGGCCATATATAGAAAAAAAAATTGGATTGCTGCAGATAAAAAACTTTTATTGTTGAAAAATCACCATACAAAAGGGTGGTCCAAAAAATGGACAAAGCCATACATCATAGTGTTTAACACTATGATGTATGGTTTTGTCCATTTTTTTTGATCACCCTTTTGTATGGTGATTTTTCAACAATAAAAGTTTTTTATGTGCAGCAATCCAGTTTTCTTTATTCTTTCTTTTTATATATATATATATATATATATATATATATATATATATATATAGCACATATTTAGCACAGGTAGCTGTGGATGCAGTGCAGGGGTTAAGCCTATAAGAGGCTGTCTTGTTGAGCAGTTTTCTGCTTGGATCAGTGCATCCTTAAGCACTTCCACAGCCCTTTTATGTTTGATTGACAGGAGATATTTCTAATGCATATTAAAAATAAACAAACACTGGCTACTTTAGCTGTTAGCTTGTAAGATTTTGTATTGGGGTCTCATTGATAGGCAGCGCTAAGCCAGTTGATTTTTTATTCAAAGATGTCCTGTGTGCGTCTTTACAGAGCTTCCTGCAGCTCTCTAATGTGCAAATTGTATATATCCACTGCATGCCTCCATGGTCCTTACGAATTGAATGCATATTTAGATGCTGGAACTCTAATTTATATTTTTGCTTGTCTAGGTAACTGGTATTTTTAGCCCCATTTGAACAGAGATACATTGACCAACACAGCATTAGAAAGACCTGCACTGAGTCTGTCACTGGAACGTCAATATCTTAATAACAGCTGTAGAGTCCTGTCAACAGGCAAATATGGTAATTAAAACAGCTCTCAGGAAAAGATGGCTTGCAGCACAATTAATTCACTCAAAAATAATCACAATAATTCATTGTAATGTTCTCCAGATGTCTGATACACCTGTTCGTTCTGTTAATGTTGGATGATCACAATGAATGGAGGTGAAGTCTGCTCATCCAAAAGTCTGAACACAGCCATTTGTCCTGGAATACAACTAGTAAAAAGCAATGAGTGATGCCATGGTACTCTAAATGAATTGATGTGGCTTTGAAGTTATGTAAAGAAAGTTAAAAAGCAGTCAAAATAGGCTGTAAGAAGAAGCTGAATTTGCTTGCCTTTAAACTAGTTATTAGCCTAGTAATTAAAGTGGATACACTATGTCCCCAGAGTTGATTGCTTCACTTAGGTCCCATTCACGCTGAATTTCTGTGTTTCATCCCCATTTCATTAGATTTCTATCAGTTCCATTGGTTTTTCATGCATTTTTCATCAGGCAGCTACTGACCTTGAATGTCCCTGCTAAGATGCAATGGACGTAAAATGCACCATCATGAACCATCCTTTACAGGAAAACATTTCTTGGAGACACAAGTTGCCTGGCTGACTATGCTTTGCAAGTAAGTGACCATTAACAAGCATAAAGAGTTAGCAAAACCTCAGAAGTACCTATCTGCATACGTAAAGTACAATGTATCTAGACACCACAAACCAAAAACACTATTTACATCTTTTTTAATATCCAAAGCAAACACCCTAATCCATCCATGTCTCCATTCTCTATTTTGCTGAGAAATCACTTTAAAAAAACACACCCTAACATTTCTGGCAGTGGCCAACTTGAGTAGGGGCCAGTGATTTATGTAGCAGTTACTACCTAGAATCCATCTGTCCTTAACTTAGACATGCAGGCAGGAGGATGTGCTTATCTAAGAAAACCCCTCCTCCCTCCTGAAGATTCCTGAGATGTATGACATCATTTTCATCAGTTTCATGGTAGCATTTCAAAACGGAAGTTCACCTTTATTTTCATAGCTAAGAATTGGTACTGGAAATAGTTTGGTTGCTTTTTTCATTTTATTCTGAGTTGGCTATATACTTGGATATACACACCGAACATATAGTTGAAAAAAAAATACAGCTCCCAGGCACCAGCATAAAACCTATTCCATGGCTACAGTAGCTATACAATGCATCTAATAATACAGCCTGGAAACCAGGCAGTAATAATACAACCTGGAAACCAGGAAGTAACTGAAGAAATTTAAAAATAAAGTTTAACCACTTCCAGTCCGGACACTTTTACCCCCTTCCTGACCAGAGCAATTTTCAGCTTTCAGCGCTATCACACTTTGAATGACAATTGCACGGTCATGCAACACTGTACCCATATTAATTTTTTACCATTTTTTTGGGACAAATAAAACTTTATTTTGGTGGTATTTATTCACTGCTGGGATTTTAATTTTTTTTGCTATATAAATGAAAATGTCCAATAATTTTGAAAAAAAAGTGTTTTTCTTATAAAATTTTGCAAATAAATAATATTTCATTATAAATCCTGGCCAAAATTTATTCTGTTATCTTTTTAGTAAAAAAAATAAATAAGCCAAATTAGTTTATAACCAAAAATTATAATTTTTAAACTTTTTTTACATTTGTATTTTTTTTTATATTATTATTTATTTTATTTTTTTTTTTTTTTACATACTGTCACCCTAGCCCATGGTGACACTGTACTACTTTTGGGGGGTGATGAAGATTTTTTTTTTTACACTGATTGCTTTTACACCCATATAGGATGTAAAAGCAATCATTTCTCTTTCTCTCTGTCTGCATTCTTGCAGCCATTGAGAACTACTGAGTGAGCTGTGATTGGTCACAGCTTGTCACATGGTACAAGGCTATTGTGAATAGCCTTGTACCATGTGACCTCTGTGATCATTCACAGATTTCACACGTAGTAAGCAATGATGTCAGAAGTGACATCTTGCTTACTACTTTGCATGTGATCACTGATTGCCCAATCAGTGATGACATGATCGGGAGCTTGTACAGAGGTCCCGTCCGACGATCGGTGTTTCACTGTCCGGAGGACACAGCGGGCACTGGATCGCTCCCGGGGAGCGCGCACAAGCAGGGTGTGGGGAGGCCGTTTATAAACGGCCACCCGACCATGCAGTGCCACCGTCCGGCCGTTTATATACAACGGCCGGTCGGGAAGTGGTTAAAACAAGTAAATATGATATACTATACTATGATATGATAAACAGCACACATATCTATTTACTAATACCAGCAGCACAAGGATTAAAAATAGCCAATGTTGACTGAGAGAGTAAAGTTCTGCTTTCATTTGGGTTACTTTAAATAAGCAAGCATGATGGCCAGCGTGATAGGCAGGCATCAAGCATTTTCTATTCAGGTTAGCAAGTTAACTCCATTTTTCCTTCAAGACCCCTTTCCTTCAAAGTTACCCTTGCAGAGGATAGTATCCTATCTGTACTGCATGGGTTAAATGCTTGTTTTGTCTCAGGAGAAAGAAATAAGGAGAAATACTTACCTTTCTCCTCACTCACGTAGGCCTTCTTCTCTTTTGCAAGACCAGTTCTCATAAGCAGATCCACTTTGCTGCCAAACTGGTCACAGCTCTCCGCCATAATCACATACAATGCCACTGGTCCCACATTGTATGTGATGATGCCAAGGTCCCCCATCCTGGGTGTGTTGGAGAGCACAGCTGGCTGCTAGGAGATTGAGGAATTAGGTAAGAAATCCACCTTGTTTATCCTTCCTTAAATAAAATGTGTATTTAACTTTAGCAGTTTGGAGGGTAACCTTTTCTCTATCCCTGAATTCAGCTTTAAAGTGTTTTTAAACTCCCCAAAAAAAATATAAACCTCTATTAACCACATCCCAACTGCCCTATAGCAGATGTACTGCTACAGGGCAGCAGGGGTTCACAAATTCACGTATATACGCGATTTTGTATTTCTGGGTAGGGGGTGCATGCGGCCACGGCTGTCAATCACTGGATACCGGACGGCGATTCCATGCCGGCGCCCAGTGATTACCAAGCATCTCTGAAGGGGAGGAGGGCTGCTTTGTTTACTAACAATCCTCCTCTCTGTTGCCTCGGGCACACTACTCTGGATGTCTGTGCACAGCACAGCCATCCAGAGCAGTGTGCTTACAGTGAGGCACCAAAACACCGCCCCCCAGTAAAACACTCGCAGCACACAGTTAACCCTTTGCTCACTCCTCAAGTTAACCCCTTCCTGCCCAGTGTCATTAGTACAGTGTCAGTGCTTTTTTTTAGCACTGATCACTGTATTGGTGTCACTGGGGATGTCAGTGACACCAAGCCAGTTCCCCCCAGTGTCAGAATGCCCGCTGCAGTCCCGTTTTAAGTTGCTGATCGCCGCCATTACTAGTGAAAAAAAAAAATTCCAGTACTTATACCGCCATTTGTAAGCCCTATGACGTTCACATAAAACAATTAATTTACACGTATTGGAATTTGTTTTAGCAAAGATATGTAGCAGAATACATTTTGGCATAAATTTAGGCGAAATTTGATTTTTAAAATTTTTTTACTGCATATGTTTAAGAGCAAAAAGTAAAAAATATTGTTTTTTACTCAAAATTGCCGATTTTTTTTTATAGCGCAAAAAATAAAAACGCACAGGCAATCACATAGCACCGAAAGAAAGCTCTACTCATGGGAAAAAGGACATAAAATTAATTTGGGTGCAGTGTTGCATGACCGCGCAATTGTCAGTTAAAAATAACACAGCGCCGTAACACAAAATATGGCCTGGTCAGGAAGGGGGGTAAATCCTCAGGAGGGCAAGTGGTTAACTATCCATGCTCTTTTTAAGATGAAGTTTTCCTCTAAAAGAAATGATCCTGCAGTTCTTCGGCCTTCTTCCTTCTTGGTGGCAACATTCTGCAGGCTTATAGAGCCTGTACAATATAGTAATACTACACATTCCTTTCTTACTAGGTTACATGATTGCTGTTCCTATTGTGACTGCAGCATGGCCCAGGTCAGGGGTGGAACTAAACCGAAACGCGTCACGTTTTGCGATATCACTTTAGATGTTGCATTCCCTACCTTCAAGCTCATTCAGAGTATTTTGTCAAACAGGCCTATGCCCTGCTCCCTAGGTGGGTCAATGCTTGACTAACAGTGCACTCCACTGCAGTTTAGCTGTGCCCCCACCTAGACTGTGCTGCGGTGATAGTAAGAACAGTGATCCCACGACCAAGGGAGGAACAGCAAATAAGGCATAAACAACATGATTTTTAAAGTCCTTTGTGTATAAATCGTTGGCTGTTGGTGTGCCCTATTCATATAAGGGGAGGCAGAAATCTGAGTTTAGAATCACTTTAAATAAACCCAGTCGTTTTCAAGGAAGGGATTCTAAAATATTCAATGCCAAGCAGAAGTGTCATTACACCAGATCTAGATTTCCTAAATATTCTGGTTAATCTAGCAGATGTTTAGTGATATCAGTACTATACCCCAGCATAAAAATGGTATGAAAAATAACATATTCATGGACTATAAGGAGTCTCACACTGGGAAAAACTACGTATCTAGCAATGGGTAGGTTAAAATCCTTCATGCACCAAAAAAAAGTTGTGTCATGGTAGCACTTCAAAACAGAAGTTCAGATTTATTTTCATAGATAAGAATTGGTACTGGAAATAGTTTGGTTTCTTTTTTCATTTCATTCTGAGTTGGCTATATACTTGAATGTACAAACCCACCATACAGTATAGTTAAAAAAAAAATACAGCTCCCAGGCACCAGCATAAAACCTATTCCATGGCTACAGTAGCTCTACATTGCATCTACAAATACAACAAATATGAAGAAGGCACTCTGCTGGATAACAATTTGCATTTACATCGTGTATCCCTTCTGTTGGTAGGAGGATGTGCATACCCATGGCTGTTGGCCTATCACTGACACCTATGTAATCCTTCTTATAATTGTATGTCATTGTAATGTGCTAAACTGTGGCTTTCTTACTGGTACTTGACCTTATGCCTAAGGTTTCCATGATTTCCCTGGTGAGCTGAATCGTTCAGGGAAATTGTGGTCAGCATGGAGTAAAATTGTTAGGCTTGAATGATAATGAACTTTTAAATAGAAACAGTATGTCTTAATGAACACATATCTGAATGCATTTTAAAAAAAGAGTTTATAAAAAAAATACCAGTAAAGTTTCAAAGTGAAGACGTAAAGTGAACCGGTGCTTTACTCCTTGTAAGCTACATTTTGTAACTAGGCGCTTACATGGAACTAATTTCTCTCTCCCTGCCACCCTGGGTGTCTGAGGACCCAATCACCAAGGAGCAGCACTTTTACATGCGAGGAAGCGGTCACATGCTCCTTTTCCACAAAAGTACTAGGTATCTCTCTAACTGGCTGAATTCAGTGAATTGGGAGTGAAGGGAAACTTAACATTTACATCTGTAAAGGGAAGCAATTAAGAAGCCCTTTTGCTTTGCAGTGGAGTGACTGACTAGATTAGCCTTTCTCATTGTTTTTACAACAGAGAAACCCTTAAATTAATGTTTAAGTCTTATGGAACTTTTGGGAAAAAAAAACTATATACCTACAGCTAAGGGTACATTGTGATAGGGTGCATTGTGCTCAATATTTTTGGATAATAAATAAAAAAAGTATGGGCATACCTAGAGTATTGAAATCCAGAAAGGATCATTTTTAACACCCTCTTGTGACAACATTTTCAGCAATAATCAAGACACCGATCAAGGAACCCTTTGTAACAACCAAAGGAAACCTATTATTCCACTGAACCCTGGTTGAGACTAGAATGACTACTTTAAGGCCTCATTCACACAGGTGGCCTCATCAGGGCCACCTGCTTGTTTTTCAGGGGGACCCAAGTGGACCCTCCATTCTCCTTCGGACAGATCCCCTGCTGAGCGAAATCGGATCCAGCCTGTGCGAAAGGGGCCTAAAGCCAGCATCTTTTGAAAACAAATAAACAAAGGTAGCTTCCATATTTTTACCCTCACAGGTTTGCTTTAAAGGGTGACTCTAAGATTTATTTTTAAAACAAAGACATGAAGCAGCAGGAATTTGTATAAGATCATCTATGTGCCTCTAATTTTCTGATCTTATACTTTAAAATGCCAGACTTGTGGAACTCCTCACTCAGCCTTGCCCCTGATCCCACATTAAGACTTATTAAGGTAGATCAAAGTTCAATAACTGCCAGCAACTAGTGCAGACCAAGCCGGGAGAATCAATGATCAACAAATTTTTGTTTACCTGAATATGTGCTTGCAGATGAGGGTGATCCTTTAAAAATCCTAAAATTCAGGAATCCAGACAGTCCTGATTTGTGAATTATGTAATCTGACGTCATTTGGAAAAATTGCAGGCATATGTCCAGGCACATAAAAAAAAATTGCAGTCTGATGGTTCTTTTTATCTTTTAACTTATCGCTTCCAGCAACAGTTTAAACGTATGTTTTGATCTGACTGCAATAAAACGAGATCTGATTTTTTTTTAAAGCGCACCTACAATTGAAATTTTGAAAAACACTAGCCACTCTCTTCACTTCTAATAGAGTAGAAAGTGCCAAGATACCAGCAATAGTACTAATGTTATTAACAACAGCCCCCCTCATCCCCCCCCCTTCTTTCCCACGTCCTGTCATTCTGGTCATAACTATGGAATGGGGAGGCAAAAGAGTCATTTGGGGCAATGGAGGTATGTTTGTAGTCTTATGTATAAGAACAATCTCCCTAAATCCCACATGGTTTGAATACATTGACCTTTATTTTAGTGTGGTTTTTAGTACCCCAGCATGATGCTGATAATTGGTGCTCTTTACATTCATAGGTCTGCAAAAGTTTATCAGAACAAAATGAGAGTAAAGTGTAGAATGCAACTCTGGAAATTTCACAGACCAAGACTAGTGGTTAAGGAACACAGAGAGGTTGATTTTCTAAAAGCAAATATGCTGTTCACTTTGCGTGGGAAGTTGTGCTTTGGAACAGAATTTTCCTAGAGTTTAGTGAATGTGGTGAGATTTCACTTTCCAGAGAATACCCAATCACATGCAAAGAAAAAAAAACTTTTTTGCTTGCATATGATTGGATGATGGAAGTCAGCATTCCACTTGCCTTAGTAAATCAACCAAGAGAGTACGAACGCAGTGCATAGAGCACCTCAACACACCTCAGCTGAAACTTAAAAATGTACAATGCTGTTTATTTCATACTTTTTTCTTGAGCTATTTTTACAAAGAAAGCATATAGAGGCCTTTCTGGGACACAACATCATACAAACTTTTGGAATAGCATTATAACATGACAACAAACTGACAGAAGAAAACTTTTTCAATGCATGTTGCTTCTCTGAAACCGACATTAAAACAGCAATAGGACTGACCTTCATAGGTAGAACGGAACCCTTGAGCACTGACTGCGTAGTCTGACACCAACCAAAGAGTTAGAAGGTTCCCACTGCTCACAATCGGGGCTGGAAGATGAAAACCTGTCAACCTGGCAAAAGGAACAAAAGACATATTTTTATTATCATAAAAAATACTAGCACTGGTTTTCTTAATAGAGTATAAACCAGGTTTATTTCTCTACTGCATTTTATATTTTATTCCTACTATTATATTATATATAAAAATGGACTTAATTATATTAGTATACTGTATAGTCTGCCAAAATAGTGTAATAGGATTTCACAGCATAT
Source organism: Staurois parvus (assembly GCF_062004578.1). Taxonomy (NCBI): domain Eukaryota; kingdom Metazoa; phylum Chordata; class Amphibia; order Anura; family Ranidae; genus Staurois; species Staurois parvus. The sequence goes on from NW_028317941.1 coordinate 7,106,850, forward strand.
TTAACAAAGGCATTAAGTTCATTTTGAAAGATCAACACCTGCAATACTGAAACAAAAATGACACAAATTATTGCTAAAAAGGTAATTGTGCATCTGTGCACGAATCTGCATACAATTACATATAAAACCTAGGAAATACATTAAAGCATGTTTTTCAGGTACTGGAACTGCATCTACGATGGGTGATTTTTGCACATAAAGGATATATTTTAGTAAGCTTTCACAAATATATAAAGATCCCCAAATGAAGATTGTCGCGTTAAGCTCCAGAAAAAAAATCATCTCCTGACACACACACATATTTAATGATCGTTTCCCTATTAAAAGTTGTTGTAGTTAGCATCTCATCCAACTGAAATAGTTCATTACAGGTAACAAAAAAGGTCTGTAAAGGATTTTGGTATTTTAATCAGATTTACCGTAGGCTATATGGCATATGGACAGCTCCAACATAAAATGCACTGTATAAATATCCTCCAATCTATAGATCAAGCTATACCTTTTATAACAACAAACACGTCTGGGTAAAATTAAACTATATTAGTTAGTCTTGCCAATTTGGCGGTTCAAGAACAGGGTTTTACCCACCAAAATTTAACAGTGTAGAGATATACTGTTAACACCTAGTCAACACTTAGCATCACTTACAGTATATAGTAATATTAGGTGTTGCTTTAATGCAGTATGAATATTGAATAGCCATTCAGAATAAATTGAAGTAGCTAGTGTAATATTAACATTCACCCTAACAACTATATATTCAAAAGAAAAATACAAAAATGTGCGGGGGGGGGAATTGCAATTGCAATACAAATAAAATGACTTTTATAGTACAATGACTAAACAGATGCACTTGGCTTTGCAGTTCCTGCAATAATGAGCATGCTGCAGTTCATGCCACTCCAGAGAGCTATGAACATGTACAGCATTAACCGTAAATATACAGATAAAGTTACCATCACTTAGTATAAGTTATTCATTCAACTGTATTGATACATTTGCTCTGAGCACAATTTTCTCTAAGGCACTGAGAAGTGAAGTGTTCCCCTCTAAAATATAGGAAGACCTTCTGTGGAGCTTTACGTGACTCTGCCAAGAGTGATGTATGAGGGATACCATTGCATTAAATTAAGACAAGAGGTAAATGCACACAACTTTAGTGATTTTAATTTAATTTCAAGGTTCCTGGGATGTTCTATTAGGGCTCATGCACAAGGCCATAATTTACAGCATATGGGCACACAGAGTAAAATATGACCGTGGTTGTAGCACCCAGGAGCCTGTAATTTTTGCCCACAGAAATAATTTTTTTACAGGTATTTTCAGGTATTACAGATCTTACAATCTAAGGTACGTATATCACCCAGAAAGATAAAAAAAAACAGTTTAGACAGGAGCCAGGTAGCCTACCAGCATATCTTTGGAGTGTGAGATGAACCCAAAATACTCAGAGAAAACCCCCAGAAGCCCAGGGAGAACATGTAAACTTGCAGATAGGGCCTGGCAATAACATGACTTCCTCAGGGGCACGTTTTAGTGATGAAACACATCAGGTAACATCATCACGCACAAAACAATCGAGGAAGTAACTGTGAATATCTGTATCTATACCAGCAGCTGATGACCCACAGTGTTCTGTACTCCTGTATTCTAATACATGAATACACTGGGGCTCAGGGCACTAAATAATGTGAGTGATTTTTACTGGAATTTGCTTTTAATGAAAAAAAAATTTTAAGCAATAAAACATTATGTAATTTTTTTTTTGCTTTTTGCCCTGAGAATCAGTGGAGATACAGTAGGTATCTGATGGATTGGAAAATCAGGGGACCTAATTAAAAGGGGAAACATGCAGTCCATGACCTAATAAAATGTGGGTCATACACAGTAGGTATTGAGCTCAGAGGTGAAGGAAAGTGGGTCTATTATGGATTTTAGGGGGACCTCAACGCAAAAAAAAAAATGTGTGGGGCCCCCCAAACATCCACACCAGACCCTTAAGGCAAGCATGAAGCATGTCTGGCCAAGAAAGTGAGGGGGGGGTAGCATGCACATCCTTCCCCTCTTGTACCACATCAGGCCATATGCCCTTATCATGGGGGTATACCTTGCTGGGTGGAACCCCAGCAAAACACCCAGATAATGGGCCCTACCATGTGAATGAGAATGGGGAAAGTAGTACCCATAAATATTTAAAAAAACACTGGTAACTTAGAAAAAAACAACACCCAAACTTCCTGTATTAAAAAATATAAATCATTAAAAAAGTCTCTCATTGTAAATCCATGGTCAATCATGTCATCCAGGGATGCAGATGCACATCAATCATATCAAACATGTCCCATGTGTTTGCTTTTCACCAGCCAAATGACAAGTCCAGTGGATGTCAGCTGTTATACTGTATACAACGGGATAGGGTGACAAAACTGTCCCAAGCATTTTTTATTTCTGCATGAGCTCACCCTTATAATCTGTATCAGACCTTAAGATGGGGTACAGATTGCCTAGGGGACCTCATGCTTTTCTTTTTTTTTGTGGGTATAGAGGGGCCTGTATGCTGCATTTTTTAAACAAAGAAGCTGTCAATGAGATGTAATTTGCTGTCAATTTTAAACACTGTTTTCCTTGTCAGTGCTGCTGGAACACTTGCTGTACATCACAAAGAAGAGCCCCCTCAAAAGCAAGATTAGGGCACCCTCCAGGCATGTCATTTAAAGGAATTGGGCATTTTAAAGTTCCGTTTTATATGTTTACAAGATCACTAATCCTGGCTAAATTAATTTTATAACAATCTTTTTAGTACATGGTACACTGGTACAGGTTCTCCAAGGCAGTGAACTCCACCCCCCAACGTGCTATTAGCTCAAAAAATAGGCATTTTTGATTTGAAAGATTTGTCATTGATTTCAGTGGGCTATGTGTTCAGCTTCTGAACTTCTTTGAAGTTCGACCAACCCTGCTTAAAGCAAGCCCAGGGCAGATCAGCTCCTCATTATGCAATATATTACATTTTAATTTTTGGACTTAAATAAACTTTACTCATTCAGCCAAGTTACTGAATTGAATTTAGTGCACATTTGTTTAATTACTGTATTACTGTAGTGAAGCAAATAATGCCTTAAATTCCTTGGTATCCCAACATCTGCATACTTTTTTAGTTGTCTTCATATATTCACAGGGAATGTATACAGAAGATAATAAGTGTTGTTTTTGTATTTTCTTACTCAGGTTGCTAATTAACTCAGATCTGTCCAAAAGTCCTACTTAGGGAAAAATAAGGACCAGAGATAAACACAACTGATGTGAAGAAGACCTCTAGGTTTCTAGTCTGCATGTACAGATGGTTTAATCTTGCAAACAGAACTGCTTTTCATGTTCTGTTATTGTCTTGTATAAAATTAATGCTCCCGAGCTTGTTTGTTACTTATGGCAATCTGACAGCCCTGAAACAATTTCACTGCAATGTGGCTACAGAGTAAATAGCCTAAGCCCTGAGAGCTGAATCACACATGTGTGGTGCGGATTGAAGCTCAGGTTTCACAGCTAATTGATACAGTACTTGTTCAGTGGTTCACATCAGGTTTAAGTCAGGTTCAGGACAGGATTAGCTCAGGATCTTATCCTGTTCACACTTATGCGGTTTAGAAATGGTTCCCATAGAAGTCAATAGCCTGTAATCCGCACCTGAACCAAACCTCACTGCTCAGAAATCGGACATGACTCTTTTAAAACCGCATTGCCAGTGCACTGGATATATGTGAAGAGGCACCATAGGAAGCAATATTTTTTCACATGTCTTGTGGATTGGATGCGGTTCAAACCGCATCCAATCCGCATATATGTGAACAGGCACTTACCAAAGGTCCTGTGGAAAATGCTCTCAAACAAGCACCTTAGTGAAGGTGCTTCTTTATTGGGTGAGACAAAGTAGCAAATATAATAAAATTGACCAGCCTGAAGTGGACAAAGTGACTCCAATAGATGGCCCATCCGCTCTGAGGGGAGCTGAGATCAGAGAATGCTCCTGTTGACTTCAAATCACGTGGTGTCAGCGTCCCGGGTGGTGTCTTATGCCAAGCTTTCACTTCTCCCCACCCCTCTCTTTGTCCATATACCCATAATTACCTCACTATAAACGCAATTTTTGACATAGCTTCCATGAACCAGCGATGTCATTTTTAACTTAGAGTTCTTCCTCAAGAATATATATTTTTTTTCTTTGTTTTTTTTTTTTTATTGTTGTATTACCTTTATTCTGCCAAAGATAAAAGTATATCACGCTTTCCAATAGTATTCTTATACATATCACTTTTTATAATTTGCAATTTGTACCTTTAAATTTGTATTCAGCATCGCTTCAGGACGAGCCGTCCGCTCTGATTGACACCCCATCCCATGCTAATTACACTCAGCCAGCCTTCCCTTTAATGGTCTTCTATATAATGGCCACCGGCCAGGGTTGCCAGAGACTTGACAAAGCGCAACTGTGCGAAACATGTCGTCTTGGTAACCCTACATATGCTCCCAGCTGAAGCCAACGCCGGACACTGCCGTCGCTTGCCATGGTGACACCACCCGGGACGCCGGGACGCTGACACCACGTGATTTGAGGAGCATTCTCTGATCTCAGCTCCCCTCAGAGCGGGCAGGCCGTCTATTGGAGTCACTTTGTCCACTTCAGGCTTGTAAATTTTATTATATTTGCTACTTTGTCTCACCCAATAAAGATGCACCTTCACTAAGGTGCTTGTTTGAGAGCATTTTCCACAGGACCTTTGGTAAGTGCCTGTTCACATATATGCGGTTTGGATGTGGTTTGAACCGCATCCAATCTGCAAGACATGTGAAAAAATATTGCATTTTCTACAGCGCCTACTTTTTCCAGTTCTCTTCATAATGCATATGATTAACAAGGCAGCAGTGGTGAGCTCATGATTAACTGTTCACATGTTTCCACCTGGAGTGGCCTCTCTGCGCTCATTTGTATGAGTTTCACTTACCAAAGGTCCACATTTTCCTAAACTGCAGTCTGCATTGGCATGGCCATACTGGAAAAAAAAGTACAAATACTGTGTATTGCAGAATGTTTGTTTTGTAGCAGTTTGTAAGAAAACAAGTTGTCCTTGCAAAACCAACAATCTGAATTAATATTGTTTTGACATAGGGGTTGTGGTTTTTTACATAACAAAAGGAGATATAGAAAGGGAGTTGGTAAATAATAGCAACACAGCATTTTTGGTAAAAGGTTTTTCATATTTGTATTGCTGATCATATATTCCTTGTTCTTGTTATCTGCACATCACCATCTAATGGCAGAATAGAAAAAGTACAAAATTCTTTAAGTTAGCAGGGAAGCAAAGGATGCTAGATTTTATCATTTTGTGTATCATTCACACCTGCCAGCACTGAATGCAAATGAAGAGAAGTAGCAGCATAATAATGCAGGACATTTTTTTTTTCGGATCTCAAGGACTGACACATTTATGTAAACCCCCAAAACATTAAAGGACAAGTTCACTTAATACATAACCCCCAACCCCCCTACCTAGTTATCTAAAGGTGTGTATCCCTCTTTTTGGGGGGGGTTATGAGAAATGTCCCTCCCCAAATAGGATTTTGTGCCAAACCTAAATAAGAGAAATCAGAAGAGTGGGTTTGATAATAAAGTTGATAATAACGTTATAGTGACAGTGCCTCCATGCAGGGCAAGGCTTTGATAAATTTCCCTTTCTCTGAAATTAATCAGTAATCTACACAAATTAAAAGGGACTACTGCAACCAGCAAGTAACATTAAACCGACCGTAAGTATATAGATGCAGATAGATATAGAAATAATACAAGCTTTCTTTAAGAAGAGATTACTAACATTCAAAGTACAAACAAGTATCAGCAAAGGGCCCGATAGGAGTCCTGGTGGAGTTGTGCATGTATATATACCCTGGTATATATAGTTATTAAGAGATACTTCCAGATGAATGTTTTAACAGATTGCAGTTGCAGGGGCAATCCACATTCCTGAGGATGATGTGGTGTCTGTCTTTGTGTCCAACCTGCAGACAAGATCTACCATCATGGGGAGATTCTCCAACTGTTGTCCAACCAGCCTGGAATGGAGCTTGTCACTGGCATGAACTGTGGTGTGGCACTGGAACTCAGAATCAGCCTATTTACAAGGGCTTTAGTCCCTCACTGATATTATAATATAACATGCAACTATACCTCTAGCCAATGATTTCAAAGTGGCCATAGGATTACTAACCTGGCTCCAGCCTATGTTGGTTATATAAAACTAGCTAGAGAATCCCAGACCAGAAGGGACAGGATTAACCAGACTAACAGGAGCTGCAATAATTATATTGCAATTAACATGTTCACTTATGACTATATTGGAAGGTGACCACTACACATATAGTAGCACAGACTAGTTATCTGACAATTAAGCTATTAGATCATAGGAATACTTGCATTATAGTCCCATCTGGCTTGGGGTTTAGCAGTATGGACATGATATGTGGCTGAGACTTTCTCTCTCTATTTCCTCTTTCAAGTGTTTCAAAGCCAACAACCCAGGGACAGGAAGTGTATACATAATATATTTACAGGCATTTACAAATTTAGACAAAAGAGAGCAGCAGATCCCTACAGGTGAACATGGACTCATAAATATCAGTACAGTATTAGGCTACGTTCACACTAGCATTCTGTGCAGGCGGCAGAGAGGCGTTTGGGAAGCATTTTTACCGCTTCCCAAAAGCCTCTGCCAATTCTGCACATTACAGCATATGGTGCTGTTCTAACGGGAGCGTTTGCGTTGCATCGCGGCAAAACGGACACCTCTGGTCGAGTCAGGAGGCATTGAAGCCTCCTATTCTAGTCTATGGTGCCATTCCGCAAACGCCCAGTGCGGTTGTGACATGGTTGCGGGGCGTTTGCGGAGCGGTAACACCATTCAAACTGCATTATAGGCATTTGTGGGGTGTTTTTAACGCTCGGCAAACGTCTAGCAACCGCCGCTAAACCGCGTATGCGGCGTTTGCGGAGTGTTTGCCGAGCATTAAAAAGCGTTCCGCAAACGCCGGACCAACGCTTGCCAAATGCTAGGGGTATTTGGCAAGCGTTGGTAAAACAGCCAAGTGTGAACGAGCCCTTACTTTTATTATTATAAACTCATTGGTGCATATATCAGTCACCCATAAAAATAGGTTGCAATGAATCCAAGTGAAAAGAAAAAAGATTCAATTCTATTTTTTCTATGAAAGATATATTTTTGGCGTATATTGTATTTGTCAAAAAAAGTAACAAGAAACACATTAGTATACATTTTAGAAAATATCTGAGTTGTTCATTTTGTAAAGACAAGAAAATTATTGTACATTTATCTGTAAAAGGCATTACAAGAAATTGTCACAGTGGGGGAGATTTACTAAAACCGCTGCACACAGAATTTGGTACAGCTGTGCATGATAACCAGTCAACTTCTATCTTAGCTTGTTTAATTAAGTTTTGACAATAAAACCTGAAAGCTGATTGATTTCTATGCAGTGCTGCACCAGATTTTGCACTCTCCATTTCTAATAAATAACCCCCAATATAATTTTGTTAAACAGAAGCAATTATATTAATATTAATAATAAAATGTATATAAATGCCTTGCCAAATAATTAAAATCACAAAAAAATATATAATAAATATGGTATAGGGGAATTCCACTTTCAGCAAGACAGAGAAAGACAGACAGACAGATTAATTATGCTTGTCATACACAATCAAGTTGTTATGGGAGTATGAGACCAAGAGAGATTTGATTGTGTATACACGTCTTTCACAGTACAGCAGACAGAAGATGTAATGAGCATTAGAACAGCATCAGTTTTACATTTCTGAGGACATATATCAGCAAATCTGATTTATGAACTGATATAAAGTGGTAAATGTTAATCTTCCATTTCATTTATTTTTGGACATAAAAAATTAGATGCAAACACAACCACTAAAATGTCATATAAGCTTTAACATGTTAATGTCATTTCAAAAGTAAGAAGATCCCTATTCCCTGATCCCTATTCAGTTACTTTTTGTAAGGCCCCTTTCATGCAAGCAGACTGATTGGGTCCGCCTGTCCAGTTTTCAGGTGGACCCGATCAGACCCTCCATTCTCCTCTATGTGTCTGTTTATACACACCTACGTCCAATCTGATCCCAACAAAACAGGAGCTACAAATAGATGGATGGGGATCCGTCCCCCTTCCATGTAGCAGATTGGATAAGATGGCAGTTGGATTTAAACTGACAGGCAGTCCATTTACATCAAACGATAGGGAAGTGGACACGGATCAGCCGTCCTGCTGCTCAGCATGGATCAGTGGACAGATCCACCTCTGAGCAAGTATACTACTGGTGGAGTCTGCCCTGTGTGGAAGGGACCTTACAGGGTGACAACATCATGTCTGTTACATCTCTGTGTTGTTACCCTGTCACTCTCTCAATCACTGGACTGGGGTTGAGACTTGTGGTGTCACTGAGAGAGAGAAGCCCATAGAGAGAGTGGAAGCAGCAAGGATTGGTCTTTCAAAGGGACCCCACGTGGGAAGTGGCTGTTAATAGCTGGAGGTGGAACAGCATGAATAACCTGTTAAAGAGCAAGTGATCCATTTTCTTAGGTCAAGTATAAAGGTGAAAGGGCATTGCACACATTGTTGGATTGGAACCTTGGGCACTGGAGCACTTCATTAAATGCACTTTGTGGAAGAATTAAGGTCTCATGTCACGGAATTAATACTTTAGTTTATTTGTACACTTAATATGATCTTTAAGGACTTACATTAAGGATATTGATTTATTTGCACCTTATCACAAGGAAACGTTTGATGGCTATATGTTATTTAAAAGTGGATTTATAGTTTTTTTTATTAGTGAATGAGATCTTTATGACATACAGGATTGTTGGTTGTTATTTATCTCTTTCAGAAAAACTTTCATTTGAATCATATACCTTGAAGTTTTTATATTTAAAGGGACAGTGCACCATTTATTAATTTTGGTCCTCTGGAATTTCAAAATCTTTTCCTAACCTGACCGAGAATATTGTAACTGATGATGGCAAAACTCTGTAGCTGATAACTCTGCAGGTCAAAACAGCTTCTCTACCTCTGCTACCTCTAGGCACAGGCCTACTGTGCCTAATGAAAAATCTGCTCCTGCAGGCAGCATCTTCAGAGCATTTGAAGCACAAGATGCTTCATCGAATCATTGTCACTGCATAGGAGATTTACTAAAACTGGTTGACTCAGAATCTTGGGCACCTGTGCATGGTAGCCAATCAGCTTCTAACCTCAGCATGTTCAGTTAAGCTTCAGCAATAAAACCTGGAAGCTGATTGGTTTTTATGCAGAAGTGGACAAGATTCTGAGTCAACCAGGTTTAGTAAATAAACCCCTGCAAGTCAAACACACAAACACAAAGTTCAATAACACAAGTTTATAATCCAACATTTTTATATTTAAATATATGAACATGGCTTTAGTCTCCGGTATATGTAACGTAATTACCATGCAGTGGATTTTTGTTCTACAGCTCAAGGCTGGCTAATTACATTGTTCTGAATCTTGATAAAGTATCTTGTATTTATTATTATTTACATTATTTATATAGCGACAACAGTTTGAGCAGCATTTTCCAATGTGTATAAAAGTTATTGCTGAGGTGTCCATTATACATGTAGCAACCTCTTAGTTTAGCTAGGGGGAGCTAGACTCTAATAGTTAGTCAGGAGCTGGTTATCAGCTCAGGTGTGATATCCAGAGGGGTCAAATTGTGGTCAGGTCTGAGAGATTCTTCAGGCCAGCCCCTTTGGAATTTCCCCCTGCTCTGAGGCTTTCCAGGAGGGCCTTGGAGGCAGTGGGTGGATCTGAAGAGTGGTTGGCTGCACTCTTGAGGGACCTCAGCCAATCCCCAACAGAAGGCTCAGCAAGGGGCTGCGACTCCCTTAAAAGTGTAAGAGCCTTGTTTAAGAGTGTAAAAGTTTGTGCAGCGCTTTACAAAATGAAAGTAGACATTACAGTTACAATACAATTTTGTACAAGAGGAAACTCCTAATGCTTTTGGCTCAATTTAATTTTACTTGCTTTTTTATATATACATGAATACACATCATATCTCAATGGAGAAAAATATTATGCTGGATATCTATGCTGATATGAACTGGGCAATGTGCTAGGAACGTAAGGATGCCCCATCGTTTGATGGAAATTAAAATTATCACCCTACAGAGGACTGAATTCAAAGACACCCCGAAAATGAAAGTGAAAAACGGATGCAGCAGGCTAGTCCATTTTGCTGAAATTTCATTGCAGCAACTTAAAATGGTACTCAGTGGTTTGTGTGGCCCCCACGTGCTTGTATGCTTACCTCACAATGTCGGGGCATGTTCCTAATGAGACGATGGACGGTGTCCTCGGGTATTTCCTCCCAAATCTGGACCAGGGCATCACTGAGCTCCTGGACAGTCTGAGGTGCAACCTAGCGGCATCAGATGGACTGAAACATTATATCCCAGAGGTGTTCTACTGGATTTAGGTCAGGTGAGCGTGGGGGCCATTCAATGGTATCAATTCTTTCATCCTCCAGGAACACATGAGGCCAGGCATTGTTGTGTACCAGGAGGAACCCAGGACCCACTGCACCAGCATAGGATCTGACAACGGATCAAAGGATTTCATCCTGATTCTTAATGGCAGTCAGGGTGCCATTGTCTATCTTGTAGAGGTCTGTGCATCCCTACATGAATGTGCCTCCCCAAACCATCACTGACTCACCAGCAAAACGGTCATGCTGAATGATGTTACAGGCAACTTAATGATCTCCACGGCTAATTCAGACCCTTTCATGTCTGTCACATGTACTCAGGGTGAACCTGCTCTCATCTGTGAAAAGCACAGGGCGCCAGTGGCAGACCTGACAATTCTGGTGTTCAATAGCAAATGCCAATCAAGCTCTATGGTGCTGAGCAGTGAGCAGAGGACCCACTAGAGAATGTTGGGCCCTCAGGCCACCCTTATGATGTCTATTCCTGATTGTTTGGTCAGAGACATTCACACCAGTGGCCTGCTGAAGATCATTTTGTAGGGCTCTTGCAGTGCTCATCCTGTTCCTCCTTGCACAAAGGAGCAGATATCACTGATGGGTTAAGGACCTTCTACGACCCTGTCCAGCTCTCCTAGAGTAACTGCCTGTCTCCTGGAATCTCCTCCATGCTCTTGAGACTGTGCTGGGAGACACAGCAAACCTTCTGGCAATAGCACGTATTGATGTGCCATCCTGGAGGAATTGGACTGCCTGTACAACCTCTGTAGGGTTCAGGTCTCACCTCATGCTACCAGTAGTGACACTGACCCAGGCCAAATGCAAAACTAGTGAAAAATAGTCAGAGAAGATGAGCAGGGAAAAAAATGTCAGTGGCCTCCGCCTGGAAACTATTCCTGTTTTGGGGGTCATCTCATTGTTGCCCATCTAGTGCACCTGTTAATTTCATTAACACCAAAGCAGCTGAAACTGATTAACAACCCCCTCTGCTATTAACTGACCAGATCAATATCCTAGGAGTTTAATTGACTTCATGCTATGAAAAAGTGTTCTTTTAATTTATTTGAGCAGTGTATATATATATATATATATATATATATATATAGTATTACGCAAGACAAGCGCAATGTAAAAATAGACAGGGACACCTAGGAGCTGTATTTTTTATTCAGCAGAACAGCCTCAATGCAAAATGGCTTTTCACAGCAAGTCTATAGTAACTCCTCCCCCTGCATTTTTTTTAATATCTTCTCTTACCTGTCACATACTCACCTGACCAGCGAATCCAGTGTTGTCCTGGTGTGATCTGCTGTTCAACTGCTTAGCCTTGGTCCTGCACCACCATCTTCTTCTCTGATGTCATCAACAGACAGCTGTCTTTTAGGGGTTCAGACAGACAAGCCCCAGTGATGCGCACAATTCTGAGCACTGGTCGCTCTGTGTCTCTGATCCTGCATCCTTCTGGGATATGTGACAGGGCTATTCCAGGAGGCTGCAGGAGCAGGGGCATGTCATTCTCACCTAAGCAACAATAGTAGCGGAGGCAGAACCATAGAAAACATTTTGTTTAAAAGTAAATAAAGAAAATATATCTTTTTATATTGCAGGAGTCAGCTGAGAGTGCATGGAGCCAATTTGGGCAGTGAAGATCTGCTTTAACTAACTCCAGTTCTAAAAATAACAGGATTCATTCAGCATAGCTGAAAGTTAGATATGTGAAAAAAGAGACTAGGTCTCCATCTGCTGGCAGGATAGAAGACCTAATCAGAACACAGGCTAGGTTTACACATGCAACAGTAAAACCCCACTATGCTGGTGAACTGATGCATAAGCTTAGCTTTGAGGAAGTGGTGGGCACCCCTAAACACATCAGCTCACCAGCATAGCAGGGTTGCCTGTTGGGACATACAACTCTTACACATTGGGGTTTATTTACTAAAGCTGGAGAGTCCAAAATCAGACTCCCTTCTGCATAGAAACCAATCAGCTTCTAACCTCAGCTTGTTCAATGAAGCTTTGGCAATGAAACCTGGAAGCTGATTGGTTTCTATGCAGAAGTGAGTCTGATTTTGCACTCTCCAGCTTTAGTAAATAAACCCCATTGTGTCATCTTGTAGGTTTTAACACTATTTTATCTTCTACTTTTGTAAGTACATACCTCTCATGATACTTGTTTTTGGAAGAATAAATATCTCCCCTATTCTTTTTGTAGTTGCTATCTGAGGAGGGCTCCATTGGCTACACATTTCCGGTGGAGTCCATTGGTTGTCATCCTTGTCCCTATTCAAAAGTGGTGGATCTCTGAGCGCTGGGAGTGATTGTGTGGTTTGTGTTACACATGCAACAGTGCTTATGCCCTTTGAAGGCATTTGACATATGGGGAGGAGACAATAGTTTGCCTTCTCACTGTCTGTTTTAACCCTGTGGATGCTTCCCCACTACTGCTACAATCACATTCATGACGCCTTGGGGGAGATTTACTAAAACTGGACACCTAGAATCTGGTGGAACTGTGCATGGTAGCTTCTAACTTTAGCTTGTTCTATTAAGCTTTGAAATAAAACCTGGAAGCTGATTGGTTTCTATGCACAGCTGCACCAGAATTTGCTCTCCAGTTTTAGTATATCGCCCCCATTGCTGCAGTTGCTATGTGAACCCATTCATTTGAATGGTTTGCATTTCGTGGCAATACTGCTCAGAAAATGTGAAGGGGCGGTAACTTTTGCATGTGCATTTTGGCATGTGTTCACCCCTGTCCGACGTACTTTGTAGCTTAAGGGGGAGGTTGGGACTTGGTAAAAATGCCCATAAGTTATCGTTCCTTCCACAAGCAAAATCAGACTAGAGCTCACTAAGAGTGTGAATACTGGTATACTCTAATCACATTATTCACAAAACAAAGCCTGTTTCCGCCACCTTTTACAAAACCCAACTTTACACTTAGCATTACATTTAGATACATGGAACCCCTTATCAGTCATGTTCTTAGGCAAAAGTTAAAACAACATTTTATAAGAATACATAAAACAAAAACTTAAAAGCATAAATTTGCCACATTTTTAATGTTCATGAGTGTGCCCTATAAACTCCCTTAAAAAGTCTGAGGAAACAGGTTGGGATTCATTTTGGCTTGAATGTGGACCTTGTGATAGCATGTCTACACCAAATAATGGATTGCTGATCAAATAAATAACATTGTTCTAAAGCCTCAATTTTTTTCCTTGAAAATAATAAACACATCATACTTACCTGCTCTGTGCAGTGCTTTTGCACAAAGCAGCCCCGATCCTCCTCTTTTCGGGTCCCCCGTTGGTGCTTCTGGCCCAACCCACTTGCTGAATGCCCCCAGAGCATGCCACTTGCTTTGGGGGCCCATTCCAGAACAGGAGCATTCACGTCGCTGGATCGGGACTGAGTCCAGGTAAGTAGGTGGGCTCCAGGGGCAGCTGAACAATGAAGGTTTTTACTTTCATGCTTAGAATGTCTGAAGGTAAAAAACCTTAAGCCTTTAAAACCACTTTAATGATTAAATGCATAGAGTTTGCTGCAAGTATACACAGAACTACTTTCTTTCTAGATTAGCGCATGGAAGAAGGATTTTAGAAAGGGACGGTATGGAAGCTACAAACACCCTTCTCATACAGAATGCATAATAAGATTTAAAGGACTGTAAACCATGAGTCTACCTATTAAAGAAGTTGTGGATTCTGACTGTGAACTAGAAGAGTGTGTACAAATGAAGGACAAGGCAGCTACTGGTGTATTCATATGCTTTGAACAAAAAGAGTCGGTTGGACTAAATATAATAAAAACACTAAGCAATTAAGACCTGGCGTCCCTGGCTTGATATAGCCCAACTGTCAAGATTCGACCAGTCCCTCTTGTTGTTATAAGATTTACATTTTATTTATTTTTTTCCGTTGCGGTCCCACTGGAGCCCTTTTTTTTGTTTTTTTGTCTCCTTTCTTTTCGTTCCTCTCTTTCCTTCTATTTAGTCTGTCTTTACGATATTTGTGCTGATAGTGATTTCTTCCTTGAGTATCATACCAGCAATACTTTATCCATTTGCCGGACTCCATCGGGAGTATCAATATGCATTCAGTGAGGCTTCATTTTCCATCTTACCCGCCTTCTGTATGCAGATATAGGGACAACTTTTTCTTTTAGTTTATTATGTCATTGGTCTCTAAATGTCTACAATTTTTGCGACTTATTGTTTTGTTTTCCTTTTTTATATGGCACTTGTGTATGAAGTTTATTATCTTGTCTTTCCATCAGTACATACTCTGTATTATTCACCAGAAAACTTGTATGTTTTATTTCTGTCAGTCACTGCATCTGTTTTTGACTGATTCTCTAATGTTCTCTATTCTACAATAAAATTCTTTGTAAAAGAAAAACATTAAGCAAGTAATAAGGCACACTCATATTATATATAATATTGCCAGTTCATGCATTTAAGTCTTTGTTTTATGAATTCTAATAAAATGTTGTTTTAACTTTTTTTGTAAGAACCTGGCTGATACTGGGTTATATGTATCAAAATATGGTACTCACAGTGATGTAGAGTTTACTAAGAGGTGGCAACACTTTTTTGTTTTCTGCATAGAAGAGAGTTTTTTTTCGTTTTCTGCATAGAAGAGAGGTTTTTTTTCGTTTTCTGCATAGAAGACTATGAAGAAGACTAATATTAATATGAAATAATTTATAACATAAAAACAAAATACTGGTATGAGTTATTTACTACATTACCCTTTTCAAAAATTCTTCAATACCCCTTTCTTAGATAAAGGATAAAAAAAATGCAAAACACATTTTTGTATGTAGTACCGTCCTAGATAGCTGCTGGGATTACTTAGATTTAGTGCTGGATCACTGCGTTCATTGGAGCTGTGTCTGGTTTTGTTAGGTAAATTTTGCTTGCCTCACTATAACCAGCGTGGCTGCAATTGTCTGGTAAATGTAGCCGTGCTCACTGTAACCACTGCAGCTGTGTTTGATTAGTTATGCCTATTCAATGTTCTCAGATGCTGCCAGTTAGATGGTTCACTCTGTTTTCCAGGAAGTTGTAGAACTCTCTGGATCATAGTTGTAGAGCTATGCAGATGGTAGTATGAATATTTTTACAGCCTGAGCCAATCTCAGGGAGCAGGGCCCTGAAGGCTGCTGGAAGTCTGTATATATTCACTTTGACACTGGGGTTCTGGGTCTCTCTTCCTGCTGAGGACCAGTCCAGCCTGGGGGGCTTCTGTCCTCCAGAGCAACACTGCCATGTGCATGCTGCTTGTAAAGCTACAGAGAGCTGACTGAGGGGCTGTCTGTTGACGATCTAGTGTGGTATCACAGGGGAAAAGTGTTGATTGGAAGTTGGAAGGATGCAACCAACTGCCCCTGGACATTCTGTGTTTACAGGCTGCTGTGAAAGATCCTAAAGACTTTTGGGCTGCTGCCATCCCTCTTATGCTAGAGAGTCAGCTGTGTGTTTGCTAAAGAGAACTGGTGTTCTGAAGTGCTTAGTGTATCTAATGCTCTGTGAAGGCACTTGGTCTTGTTGCCCTAAAGCAGTGGTCTCCAAACTGTGGCCCGCAGGCCAGATCCAGTCCTTTGCTTGCCTATATCCTGCCCTTGGGTCACTATTCCTCACATTGATATAAGGCATTATTCTTCTCACTGACACCAATGATAAAGTACTATTCCTCTCATTGATACAAATGATGAAGCCCTATTTCATCCACTGGCACCAAAGATGGGGCAAACTTTCTTCCACTGATATAAATGTTGGAACACTATTCCTCCCCTCAACAGCAACAATGGGACACTATTCCTTCCACTGACACATACAATGGGGTGCTATTCCTCTTACTGACACCCATGATGAGGCATTATTTCTCCCTCTAATACCAATGATGAGGCACCATTCCTTCTGTTACTGACCACAGATGCCTTTTTACTCCCACTAACCACCGTGCCCAAGGCATTTTATGCGCCCACTGTCCTTAATCTGGCCCTTCTAAAGTCTGAAACACTGTAAACTGGCCTTTTGTTTAGAAAGTTTGGAGACTGTTCTGAAGTTCTGAAGGAAGAAGCTTGTGTGCTTTTAACTGCTTCTATTACAAAGCCAAATCCACAGTTTGCTATATGCAAAGATTTTTGCTTCAGCTCTGCATTTACCTGTTCTTACTACAAGCCAATTCCACAGTTTGCTATATGCAAGGACTTCTGCTTCAGCTTTATAGAATGGAGATCGCTGTCTTCAATGTGTACATAGTTTCTGTTTTTGGACTATCCCTCTCAATTCCTTCAACCCTATCCAAGTTCTCCAAAAATAAAAACAACACCCCTAGACTGCTTATTGAGGAAAAGAGTGTTTGTGTGCCTGGCTGAGGGGCAATCTACTGGGAAAGAACCTTTAGAAAATTTACAGCCGCTCCTACGGGAGTATGCACTGCATGTACAAGTAGCAATGTAAACAGCATTGTGCAAAGTGCAGTAAACCATTATAATTATTAGAGCTTCAAAAATGTGCCTGGTTTTATTTAGGGCCCCCTAAATGACCTCCCCAACTGCACATTTCAAAATGAATTATGCATAATATTATCTCTTAGACTGTAAGCTCCGAAGAGCAGGGCCCTCCTATCCCTCTTGTATTGAACTGTATTGTTGCTGTATTGTCTCCCGTTATATTGTAAAGTGCTGAGCAAACTGTTGGCGCTATATAAATCCTGTATAATAATAATAATAATAATATTGGAGCTGTGTCTGTTTTTGTTAGGTAAATTTAGCTGGACACACTATAACCAATGTGGCTGCAATTGTTTGGTAAATTTAGCACATGTGCAGCTCAGCGTACATTTATGATACCCACTAACATGCAACGCTTATTCTTTTATTACCCCTTTAAAGCAATAGTAAACCACATTAAAAAAAAAAAAAGTAGCACATTATGACAGACTTACTAGCACATTATGACTTACCTATGAAATGGATCTCTCCTGCGGTGTGCTGTCACTGCTGACAGCAATCCATCTTCACCTGGTCTTCGTTTGGTGTCCATGGGCTCCAGCCATTTGAAAGGCCAAGCCAAAATGATGTCACTACTGTGCATGCGTGCAGGAGTCACAGCCGCAGCACAGCTCTCTCAATGCACAGCGTGCCAACCATTGAGAATGCAGTGCACATGCGCTGGAGATGTCACTGGATGCTACGTATGTAAAAAGCTCCTAAACAATTCACTTTTAGGAGATATTTAGTGTGCCTACAGGTTAACTGTATCATAGGCTTACCTGTAGGTACAACTTGAACATGGGAGTTTACTACTGCTTTAAGGTTCAGTATTGATCTGTTATGTAAGCCAAATATCTTATACAAAGGCTAAAGGGGTTGACTACAAGCTATAAATGGTAGGGTAATTGTGCTGAACTTGAGGAGAAAAGGGGTTGCAACATTTCTTTACTGCACATTTTATTTATCTCTTTGCAGCACACTTGCTGCATTATTATTATTATTATACAGTATTTATATAGCGCTAAAAGGTTTGCTCAGCGCTGTACATTATAGTGGGGGACAGAACATGAGACAATACAGTAACAAAACAAAACACGAGGGGGTCAAGGGCCCTGCTCTTTCGAGCTTAAAATCTAGGACTACATTATTGATAGTTGCAATATTGGTTGTTTACATTTGGACTACATTAACATCTGCATTTTGGCCCAGCAGTGTGTACTTGTGAGTACCCCATTGGGGGGAGGTTCCTAGTGATTAACTGCAGAAGGCAGCCCTATTGAATGCAACGTGAGGCTGTCCGTTCCCATTTAGCTGCTCGCACGTAATCGCTATTTAACAATCACACATACTGTAAGTGATTGGCCCTGGACCTAGACAGTTAGTGTCCAGGGCTGTTCACTTACTTTTAATGGAGCTGTCTTCCACAGCTAACTGCTGGGACCCCCTGCTGGGGTTCTTGCATGTACATGATGGTGGGCCAAAACGCAGATTTGAATGCAGCCTCACACTTAAATTTAAAAAAAATTACCACAATCAATTATTATTTAGTTATGTATTGATGGTATCACTTTCTACACATCATTCTTTGCGTCTAGGTATTTCTTACACAGATTTACTTCTTTTTCCTTTATCTGCAGCTGCTGATGCAAAGAGGCAGACATTAAATATTTTATAAACTGGCTACAGATTTGGACATTATCTGTCTTTCTTAATATATTATTACATCAGCCTGATAATAAGTGATAAAGTCCTTAAGTCTCAATGCATACCATTAGCACTTACTGGTGCAGTACTTTGCTATCTGTACAGGAGAGATCTGGAGATGTTTCATAAATCTTGTCAGCGGAAGGAAAAAAAATCATACATATCTATATATTAATATACAGTATATTCCATAATCATTATAACTACACGTTAATATTGTTATTGTGCGCTGTCAAAGTGAATCGAAAATACTGTGGATACTGCAATATGCATTTTTTTTTTCAGAATAAGATTACTTAACCTTACCAATAATTACAGAAAGGATTAGAAGGTAGGAGAAACAAATCCTCGGGGATGCAAAAGACTGTCTGAAATAGTTCTGATTGAATTATGTACGGCACGGTTAAAATCTGCATTCACAATCTGTCATCTGCAAGGGTTCTGTGATCCAAGGAGAGCTGGAAGTTTCTTGATATTGGTGTCTGACAGTGCCAGCTATCAATGTGACAGAGCTGGATAATGCATTGTAATGCTAATTTTTTTCCTTCAAGGTTGTGAAACTTTAAGTCACCAGAATGTTTTCATTCAAATGTGTGTGGTGCATGCTCAGATCTGCACAATGTGTGAAATAAAGGAGTTCACAGACAGCCCAGTAAGGATTTTCTCTAAGCTTGTCACATTGACACATGTAGTTCAAAGCTTTGTTCAGAAAATTCTCAAAATTATTATTCTAAAAATTCTAAGGGGGTTTTCAAAACAAATAAAAATATTCTTTTTATTCCTTTGAGACAGGAGCAATTTACATTCTGCCACAAAATTTAGAGACTCCACTCTTGTAGCTCAAAAAAAATTATACTGACAGGAAAAATTATGATGTTGGCAAATGAGTGTTGTTGAAACTGGCTGAAGGATGGAGTTTGCCCAAAATGTATACAATGACCACAAGTATGTGGAATATATTTAAGGTGCCAAGAGGTTGAACTTACATCAAGCAAAATGGGAATTCTTTGAAAAGAGATGTTTCATGTTCTATAAAGCCATAGATCTCCATTCAAATACACCTGTCTTCAACATTTTGGTGATTTTTTGGGATGGTAGTGATTGGTTTGGCAAAATGGACCACCTCATCCATCTGCCTAATTAGCATTTGCTGCCAAATTTTCATGATTGCATATAGTTCACATATAGAATTATCTAAAGCCAGCCATGCATAGATTGAAATTTGGCCAGTTCAGCAGGGACCAGCCGACTTTCAATCCATGTATGGGTGTGGAGGCAGTACAGACATCAATATATCGATCAACCTCTGTAAACTGCACTGATGGAATTTCCCACTCGACAAGCACCACAGGCTATAGCCAGCAGCACTCATCACTGTGTTCTGATGGCAGGGAAGCCTCTCAGCCATCAGAATACAATAGCTCAGCAGCAAGGATTCCCCCATCCAGCTGGTTGAATGAAAAAAACTGATTCATCTGTGGACTGTCTAACACTCACTCAGGAGGTAAGGAGTCATCTGATGGAGTCATCTGATCTAAATCAATATTAAACAAAAGAGTAGAGATGAGCGAATCGAACATGACGAAGTGGAATTCGTTCCGAAGATTTGGAAAAATTCGATTCGCGACGAATCCGAAAATTAGCAAACTTCGGATGCACGAATCAAATTTTCCCAAAAATGGCGGCGACATGTGTGGCGACAGGAGAAAATGGACAGAGAAGATGGGGCGGGGATCTCTGGGAAGGCGCGCAGACAAGGTGCGCTGACCCATAATGCATTCATGAGTCATGAATCATGACATGTGATCGCATTAGCCAATCAGCAGCCAGCCAGCACTGTGTAATGGTGGAGCTATAAATCGCGGCCATCTTAGAATTCTCCATTAGCCTCCGGTCATTCAAGAGAGACAGACCTGTCTGTATTAAGGGACAGAGTTAGGGCCACAGAGACTTTAGGGCCACAGAATCGTTACTCAGGGACACAGAATTGTTACTCAGGGACACAGAATCGTTACTCGGGGACACAGAATCGTTACTCGGGGATACAGAATCGTTACTCGGGGACACAGAATCGTTACTCGGGGACACAGAATCGTTACTCGGGGACACAGAATCGTTACTCGGGGACACAGAATCGTTACTCAGGGACACAGAATCGTTACTCAGGGACACAGAATCGTTACTCAGGGCCACAGCTATCAAAGAATCAAAAATTTTAAGTGACATACACCCTTTTTTTTTTTGGTGGCTGTCGTGCACAGTTGGTGCTGCAGTTTGCCGATTGTGCAAAATAAACTGACTTTCTGCTTCACAACCACCATTGTACGTTCAAAGAGTTAGATCCATTTACACGCCGGGTGACGGTAATATTTTTTGGGTGATTAGTGCATTCCAGTGACATAAACGTACAGTTTCCAGCCAACGGCAAGCTGCAATTGACCGATTGTGCTAAATAAACTGACTTTCTGCTTCACAACCACTATTGTACGTTCAAAGAGTTAAATCCATTTACATGCCGGCTGGCGGTAATATTTTTTGGGTGATTAGTGCATTCCAGTGACAGAAACGTACAGTTTCCAGCCAACGGCAAGCTGCAATTGACCGATTGTGTACAATAAACTGACTTTCTGCTTCACAACCACCATTGTACGTTCAAAGAGTTAGATCCATTTACACGCTGGGTGGCGGTAATATTTTTAGGGTGATTAGTGCATTCCAGTGACAGAAACGTACAGTTTCCAGCCAACGGCAAGCTGCAATTGACCGATTGTGTACAATAAACTGACTTTCTGCTTCACAACCACCATTGTACGTTCAAAGAGTTAGATCCATTTACACGCCGGGTGGCGGTAATATTTTTTGGGTGATTAGTGCATTCCAGTGACATAAACGTACAGTTTCCAGCCAACGGCAAGCTGCAATTGACCGATTGTGCTAAATAAACTGACTTTCTGCTTCACAACCACTATTGTACGTTCAAAGAGTTAGATCCATTTACACGCCGGGTGGCGGTAATATTTTTTGGGTGATTAGTGCATTCCAGTGACAGAAACGTACAGTTTCCAGCCAACGGCAAGCTGCAATTGACCGATTGTGCTAAATAAACTGACTTTCTGCTTCACAACCACTATTGTACGTTCAAAGAGTTAGATCCATTTACACGCCGGGTGGCGGTAATATTTTTTGGGTGATTAGTGCATTCCAGTGACATAAACGTACAGTTTCCAGCCAACGGCAAGCTGCAATTGACCGATTGTGCTAAATAAACTGACTTTCTGCTTCACAACCACTATTGTACGTTCAAAGAGTTAAATCCGGTTTTATTTTTGGGGTGCTTATTGAATTAAAGAGTATGTCAGACAACACGCAGAGGAGTGGCAGAGGAGGCAATGTTTCAGGAGCGAGCAGACGTGGCAGCAGAGGAAGGGGTCGAGGCAGCACTAGTCGCAGCCAGAGGCCAGTGCTCCCGGTGTCATCCAGCGGTCGTGTCTCCACCGACAACCCTGCCGTCATCGATTGGTTGACTCGGTCGTCTTCCTCTTCCCAGGTCACCTCTGACACCTACAGCCAACGGTCGGTGGGTACGTCAGACACAACCGTTAGTTGGCATGGCCCGGGTGCAAGCCCACTGAAATCACGTGTCCTCGACCTGCCCCTGTCCTTTGGTGTTCCCTCACCAAGCGAAGTATCGCATGCTGTGAGCTCAGCCCCACTGTACAGTGAGGAAGAGCTAACAGAGGGCGGTCAGGAACGGGGGGAGACATCCGCCTCTTCAGCAGCCAGGCGAAGAAGTACTGGCGAGGAGAGTGGCTCGGTAGCCGGTCTAGAGACAGGTCTGTCTCCTGACCCACACGCAGCCGAGGGGGCTAGTAGTGACGCGGAGACCCTAATTGATGATGATGAGGCTGATCGCACTTGGCAGCCTCGTCGTCATCAGGCTATTGCTTCCGCATCATCAGGAGAAGAGGGTGCCAGCTTGCCAGCGAGCAAAACAGTCGGTGGGTTGCCCAGGAGGCAGCAGGGTCGCAGCAGTGTCAGTGGAGCCAAGCGGCCACGGAGTAGAGCACCAGCTCCACTGCAGCCTACCACCACAGCCAGTAGTGGTGCCGGTGTGCACGGAGGAAGTAGCAGTCAGCCAGTGAGGAGTAGCGGGGGCAAAGTTTCCTACTCGGCGGTGTGGCAATTTTTCGTCAAGCCGCCCGAGGAAGTAAACGTAGCCGTATTTCGACTATGTGGCCAGAAAGTCAAGCGTGGCCAGGGGGCCAATGTTGGGACTACAGCGTTGCGTCAGCATATGCAGCGTCGCCATTCGGTGGCCTGGGAAAACCGTGATAAAGATACGGCGGTTCTGCCTGCCCCAGCCCCCGCTCCATCACCCGCTCCGTTACTTGCTCCGTCACCCGACGTCAATCGCCCTCTATCAGCCAGTCAAGGCTCCAACACCTCTGCTGAGGGGAGTTGTCGCTCGTTGGCATCTTCCGCTCGTTCAGATGCTCCTTCTCCTGCTACTCCTCTTCACGGATTCCGTCAGCAGTCTTTCTTGGAATCCGTTTCCAAGAGACAACAGTTTGCGAGCATGCACCCGACGGTGCAGAAGCTGAACGTCCTCCTGTCCAAGTTGCTGGTGCTGCAGTCCCTCCCTTTCCAAGTGGTGGACTCAGCACCTTTCCGAGAAATGATGGCTTGTGCCGAGCCGCGGTGGAGAGTGCCAAGCTGGCATTTCTTCGCCAAAAAGGCAGTGCCAGCCCTGCATTCACATGTAGAAGAGATGGTGGGCCAGTCTTTGAGCATGTCGGTCTCTGCCAAAGTGCACGGCAGCGCCGACGTGTGGAGCTGTAACTACGGTCAGGGACAGTACATGTCATTTACGGCCCACTGGGTGAACGTGGTGCCGGCACAGCCGCACCAGCAACTTGGACAGGTCACGCCGCTTTTGCCTCCACGTTTGCACATCCTTGGTCCAGCAAAGATGTCCGCCTCTACCACCTCTTCTTCCGCCGTGTCCTTAGTCGCCACCCCCGTGCCAAGTCCCATTACCCGACCGGCATATCACATGTGCAGGGCGCAACGGTGTCACGCTGTGCTGCACCTGGTATGCCTTGGCGAACGTAGTCACACAGGGGAGGAACTTCTCAGTGTAATGAACAGAGAAATCGACAGATGGCTGTCTCCGCACAAACTGAAAATCGGAACCATGTTGACCGACAACGGAAAGAACATGGTGTCTGCTCTGCGTCAAGGAAGGTTGTGCCATGCGCCATGCATGGTTCACGTGTTCAATCTGGTTGTCAAGCGGTTCCTAAAATCCACCATCCCACTGCAAGACATCCTTAAAATGTCACGTAAACTTTGCATGCATTTCAGCCATTCCTACACCGCAAAGCACACCCTCCTTGAGCTGCAGCGGCAGAACGGAATTCCACAGCATCGCCTAATCTGCGACGTTGCAACAAGGTGGAATTCAACCCTACATATGTTAGACCGCCTTTACGAACAGCGAAAGGCCATCACCGATTTCCTGATGTTACAAGCGGATAAAGGTACTCCCCTGTGTAACTTTGATGTCAGCCATTGGCAGCTCATGCGTGAAACCTGCCGCTTGCTCAGGCCCTTTGAGGAGGCCACGCTATTCGTGAGTCGGCAGGACTATGGGATGAACGACGTCATTCCTCTGTTGCACGTCCTGGAACAAATGCTGTTAACAATGGCTGGTCAGGGTGCGGTAGACGTGGCGCACAGATCTCAACGCCACATGACCCCTGTGGGGGCAGGACAGGAAGAAGAGGAGGAGGTAGAGGAGGACATTGGTGCTCAGGAATTATTGAGTGAAATGGGTGGTTTTTCCACTCAGCGGACAGGAGTGGAGGAGCAGGAGCATCTGGTAGAGGAGGAGGAGGAGACAGAGGACCCAGACGCACCGTGGCAGTATGCTGTGGAGATGGAGGCAGGGAGTCCCTCGCATTCCTTGGCACAAATGGCCCATAGCATGCTCGGTTGCTTGCGTAGCGACAGCCGAATAATAACCATCAGACAGAGGGATGACTTTTGGCTGTCCACCTTGTTGGACCCTCGCTACCGTTCAAAAATGGTGGCCTTTTTCACTCCTGCTGAGAGGGAGGCCAAAATAAAGTACTATAAAAACCACCTATGTAGTCATGCAGTATATAGCCCTATCGGCCACTTTCTGGCATCCAGTTGCTGTAGCCCCCATCACCACACTGTGCCACGGGCCCCTGTACCGCCTTCTCATACTGCTGCCAGATCCATCCTCTGCCATGTGCGTCTTTGTCGTCTGCTCACGCTGCTGGGTTCCAGTTTTAAACCTAGGCCTGTGTATGGCTTCCGAATACTGCTGCCTCCACCGCCACCCTGCGCCATGTGCCTCTGTCATCTGCTCACGCTGCTGACGGCTTCCGCTTTTTAACCTAGGCCTGTGTATGGCTTCCGAATACTGCTGCCTCCACCGCCACCCTGCGCCATGTGCCTCTGTCGTCTGCTCACGCTGCTGACGGCTTCCGCTTTTTAAACTAGTCCTGTGTATGTCTTCCGAATACTGCTGCCTCCACCGCCACCCTGCGCCATGTGCCACTTTCAGGTCTCCTTACACTGTTGGTGGGTTCCATTTTGTGATAGGGTGCTGTATGGCCTTCCATTGCTGCTGCCTCCACCGCCACCCTGCGCCATGTGCCTCTGTCGTCTGCTCACGCTGCTGACGGCTTCCGCTTTTTAACCGAGGCCTGTGTTTGGCTTCCGAATACTGCTGCCTCCACCGCCACCCTGCGCCATGTGTCTCTGTCGTCTGCTCACGCTGCTGACGGCTTCCGCTTTTTAACCGAGGCCTGTGTTTGGCTTCCGAATACTGCTGCATCCACCGCCACCCTGCGCCATGTGTCTCTGTCGTCTGCTCACGCTGCTGACGGCTTCCGCTTTTTAACCTAGGCCTGTGTATGGCTTCCGAATACTGCTGCCTCCACCGCCACCCTGCGCCATGTGCCTCTGTCGTCTGCTCACGCTGCTGACGGCTTCCGCTTTTTAAACTAGTCCTGTGTATGTCTTCCGAATACTGCTGCCTCCACCGCCACCCTGCGCCATGTGCCACTTTCAGGTCTCCTTACACTGTTGGTGGGTTCCATTTTGTGATAGGGTGCTGTATGGCCTTCCATTGCTGCTGCCTCCACCGCCACCCTGCGCCATGTGCCTCTGTCGTCTGCTCACGCTGCTGACGGCTTCCGCTTTTTAACCGAGGCCTGTGTTTGGCTTCCGAATACTGCTGCCTCCACCGCCACCCTGCGCCATGTGTCTCTGTCGTCTGCTCACGCTGCTGACGGCTTCCGCTTTTTAACCGAGGCCTGTGTTTGGCTTCCGAATACTGCTGCATCCACCGCCACCCTGCGCCATGTGTCTCTGTCGTCTGCTCACGCTGCTGACGGCTTCCGCTTTTTAACCTAGGCCTGTGTATGGCTTCCGAATACTGCTGCCTCCACCGCCACCCTGCGCCATGTGCCTCTGTCGTCTGCTCACGCTGCTGACGGCTTCCGCTTTTTAAACTAGTCCTGTGTATGTCTTCCGAATACTGCTGCCTCCACCGCCACCCTGCGCCATGTGCCACTTTCAGGTCTCCTTACACTGTTGGTGGGTTCCATTTTGTGATAGGGTGCTGTATGGCCTTCCATTGCTGCTGCCTCCACCGCCACCCTGCGCCATGTGCCTCTGTCGTCTGCTCACGCTGCTGACGGCTTCCGCTTTTTAACCGAGGCCTGTGTTTGGCTTCCGAATACTGCTGCCTCCACCGCCACCCTGCGCCATGTGTCTCTGTCGTCTGCTCACGCTGCTGACGGCTTCCACTTTTTAACCTAGGCCTGTGTATGGCTTCCGAATACTGCTGCCTCCACCGCCACCCTGCGCCATGTGCCTCTGTCGTCTGCTCACGCTGCTGATGGCTTCCGCTTTTTAAACTAGTCCTGTGTATGTCTTCCGAATACTGCTGCCTCCACCGCCACCCTGCGCCATGTGCCACTTTCAGGTCTCCTTACACTGTTGGTGGGTTCCATTTTGTGATAGGGTGCTGTATGGCCTTCCATTGCTGCTGCCTCCACCGCCACCCTGCGCCATGTGCCTCTGTCGTCTGCTCACGCTGCTGACGGCTTCCGCTTTTTAACCGAGGCCTGTGTTTGGCTTCCGAATACTGCTGCCTCCACCGCCACCCTGCGCCATGTGCCTCTGTCGTCTGCTCACGCTGCTGACGGCTTCCGCTTTTTAAACTAGTCCTGTGTATGTCTTCCGAATACTGCTGCCTCCACCGCCACCCTGCGCCATGTGCCACTTTCAGGTCTCCTTACACTGTTGGTGGGTTCCATTTTGTGATAGGGTGCTGTATGGCCTTCCATTGCTGCTGCCTCCACCGCCACCCTGCGCCATGTGCCTCTGTCGTCTGCTCACGCTGCTGACGGCTTCCGCTTTTTAACCGAGGCCTGTGTTTGGCTTCCGAATACTGCTGCATCCACCGCCACCCTGCGCCATGTGTCTCTGTCATCTGCTCACGCTGCTGACGGCTTCCGCTTTTTAACCTAGGCCTGTGTATGGCTTCCGAATACTGCTGCCTCCACCGCCACCCTGCGCCACGTGCCACTTTCAGGTCTCCTTACACTGTTGGTGGGTTCCATTTTGTGATAGGGTGCTGTATGGCCTTCCATTGCTGCTGCCTCCACCGCCACCCTGCGCCATGTGCCTCTGTCGTCTGCTCACGCTGCTGACGGCTTCCGCTTTTTAACCGAGGCCTGTGTTTGGCTTCCGAATACTGCTGCCTCCACCGCCACCCTGCGCCATGTGCCTCTGTCGTCTGCTCACGCTGCTGACGGCTTCCGCTTTTTAAACTAGTCCTGTGTATGTCTTCCGAATACTGCTGCCTCCACCGCCACCCTGCGCCATGTGCCACTTTCAGGTCTCCTTACACTGTTGGTGGGTTCCATTTTGTGATAGGGTGCTGTATGGCCTTCCATTGCTGCTGCCTCCACCGCCACCCTGCGCCATGTGCCTCTGTCGTCTGCTCACGCTGCTGACGGCTTCCGCTTTTTAACCGAGGCCTGTGTTTGGCTTCCGAATACTGCTGCATCCACCGCCACCCTGCGCCATGTGTCTCTGTCATCTGCTCACGCTGCTGACGGCTTCCGCTTTTTAACCTAGGCCTGTGTATGGCTTCCGAATACTGCTGCCTCCACCGCCACCCTGCGCCACGTGCCACTTTCAGGTCTCCTTACACTGTTGGTGGGTTCCATTTTGTGATAGGGTGCTGTATGGCCTTCCATTGCTGCTGCCTCCACCGCCACCCTGCGCCATGTGCCTCTGTCGTCTGCTCACGCTGCTGACGGCTTCCGCTTTTTAACCGAGGCCTGTGTTTGGCTTCCGAATACTGCTGCCTCCACCGCCACCCTGCGCCATGTGCCTCTGTCGTCTGCTCACGCTGCTGACGGCTTCCGCTTTTTAAACTAGTCCTGTGTATGTCTTCCGAATACTGCTGCCTCCACCGCCACCCTGCGCCATGTGCCACTTTCAGGTCTCCTTACACTGTTGGTGGGTTCCATTTTGTGATAGGGTGCTGTATGGCCTTCCATTGCTGCTGCCTCCACCGCCACCCTGCGCCATGTGCCTCTGTCGTCTGCTCACGCTGCTGACGGCTTCCGCTTTTTAACCGAGGCCTGTGTTTGGCTTCCGAATACTGCTGCATCCACCGCCACCCTGCGCCATGTGTCTCTGTCATCTGCTCACGCTGCTGACGGCTTCCGCTTTTTAACCTAGGCCTGTGTATGGCTTCCGAATACTGCTGCCTCCACCGCCACCCTGCGCCATGTGCCACTTTCAGGTCTCCTTACACTGTTGGTGGGTTCCATTTTGTGATAGGGTGCTGTATGGCCTTCCATTGCTGCTGCCTCCACCGCCACCCTGCGCCATGTGCCTCTGTCGTCTGCTCACGCTGCTGACGGCTTCCGCTTTTTAACCGAGGCCTGTGTTTGGCTTCCGAATACTGCTGCCTCCACCGCCACCCTGCGCCATGTGCCTCTGTCGTCTGCTCACGCTGCTGATGGCTTCCGCTTTTTAAACTAGTCCTGTGTATGTCTTCCGAATACTGCTGCCTCCACCGCCACCCTGCGCCATGTGCCACTTTCAGGTCTCCTTACACTGTTGGTGGGTTCCATTTTGTGATAGGGTGCTGTATGGCCTTCCATTGCTGCTGCCTCCACCGCCACCCTGCGCCATGTGCCTCTGTCGTCTGCTCACGCTGCTGACGGCTTCCGCTTTTTAACCGAGGCCTGTGTTTGGCTTCCGAATACTGCTGCATCCACCGCCACCCTGCGCCATGTGTCTCTGTCGTCTGCTCACGCTGCTGACGGCTTCCGCTTTTTAACCTAGGCCTGTGTATGGCGTTCAATTGAAGCTGCTTCTGCTCCGCCACTCTGCCATTGGACTCTTGATAGTCATCTCCCCACGCTGCTGCTGGGGGGACTTTTTAACATAGGCCTCTGTATGGCCTTCAATTTTAGCTGCTTACGCTCCGCCACTCTGCCATGGGCCCCTGTACCGCCTCCTCATGCTGCTGCCAGGCCCGTAATCTGCCATGGGCCCCCGTACCGACTCCTCATGCTGCTGCCAGGCCCGTAATCTGTCATGGGCCCCTGTACCGCCTCCTCATGCTGCTGCCAGGTCCAGAGTGTGTCATGGGTCCCTGTACGGCCTCCCATTGCTGCTGTCTCCATCGCCACACTCTGCCATGTGCCACTTTCAGGTCTCCTCACACTGCTGGTGGGTTCCATTTTGTCATAGGGTGCTGTATGGCCTCCCATTGCTGCTGCCTCCACCGCCACACTGTGGCTCCACACTCTGGTTTTGGCCCCGTGACTGCCCAAATGAGTGAAGTGTGCGGTGATTCTAAGATCGACGGCACTCATCTGCATGTCATACTGACTGTCAGTATTATTTCTCTTCCCCAGCAGACTCCAAGGGCATTTAAATTAAAGGTACAGTGTTCTGCACTAATATAAAGGCTCTCTGAAGCCTAGAAACACCCTTTTTATAAGTTAAATTCGCAGCGAATATATTCGGCACGAAGCGAATTTAATCGGCGAATTCGGCGAATCAGCCGAACCGAATTTTTGAATAATTCGCTCATCTCTACAAAAGAGTATAAAAAACTACTTAAAAAAAATCTAACTCTCCTAAACCAAGCTACTTAGAATATAACAAAACATTAATATTTTTATTATAAGAATAATAGGATTTTGCACTTACTATAAAAATGTTTCTTGGAGTTGATTAAAGGACAAACATTAGAAGTAAATCAGAGACAACTGGGCTATACTTCTTCCTACAAAAGGATTTGGCCACTGGTAAACAAAAAAACCAATGGACAGTCAGGTATAACCCCTCCAACTTCCATCATGCTTCATTTTTGTAGAAAAGCAGTATTAGGTGTAGATAATGAATACAGAGGGTAAAAATATCTTGTTTTCTTTATCATTCAGTAATGGGCACAGCATCATAAGCAAATCAAAGACAATTTGGATGTCGAAAAGCAGTCTAACTGTGAGGTGGGCAACAGAGCAAACAAAACATGCACGCAGAACAAGGTAAAAATTGGTGGCAGTTGCAGATTATCAAGCTGCCATAGTATCTAACACCCCAAACGCACATTAGCAGAGGATTGGACATCATCCTGGTAAAATTTAGAGAACATATGGACATTGGACTATGTGGCAACCTTGAAAATGAGAGACAAATACCTGATGCTGAAGAGCCCAAGAATTTGCTGATCTAGTAGTGTCCCTTGACAGGAAAAGGTAGAACCTTAAGCCTATGATGATCTGTCTGAGCTAAGGATGGGGGAACAAGAAGGAGGTTGTCCCTTAGGACCCTCAGGAATGAAAAAACGAAAGTCAGTCATTCTGAATAGAGATATAGCTATACAATAAACAGTAACAGCTCTCACCATATCCAAACAATGAAGACAGATCTCCATAGTATGGACTGGGGACTAACAGAGGGACAGATGAACAATGTTCTCATTACGTTGAAAGGAAGAAACCAACTTTCAGAGAAATGTGGCTCTGAAGACAATATTGCCTTTTTGTAGGAAAAGAACTCAGAAACGCACCTTGTAGAGGTGGTGGTAACAGGGAAGGCATGTGGATGACAGTCAGGAGAATATCCCTGATAGATTCAAAGGGTTGTCTTTGAAGAGCCAATAACACAAGGTTCAGATCTCAAGTTGACACTGGAGGTTGTACAGGTGAGATTATATGAACCAAGGAATTAAAGGAAAAGGTGGTAAATTGGTCTCTGAGACAAAAGATCCAGTCAATCCTTAAGAGCCCACAGGGTCTGCCAAGGGTCTGATGAAGTCAGAATACCAAATCCACTTGGGCCAGCTTGGTGTGATTATAATCACCAGATTGCCCCCCCCCCCCATCTCAATCTTGCAAAGTGAATGAAGAAGGAGTTCAGAGAAAGAAGGGTTCAAATTAGATTGTAATAATTCCACAGAGCCACCCAGTGCATCCACTTCAACTGACAGAGGATCTCTCCTTTTAAATACAAACTTACTCAGTTGTTGTTGTTGTGGAGGCTAGTAGGTTAATTTGTTGTGTCTCTCACCTGCAACAGAGGTCCAGAAACACCTCCAGTTAAGGAAACCATTCCCCTGAGCCCAGGTGCTATCAGCTGAGCAAATCTACCAACCAATTGTCCATGCCTTAAATGTGAAAAGTGGACAAAGTTGGCATGTGAAGTTCTGTCAAGACAGACTTTTTTCACTTCCCTTTCCACAGTGAGACTCCTGGTTCATCTCTGATAATTGATGTACACTTTGGTGTTGTCTGACTGAACCCTGACCAGATGGCCCTGCATCCGAGAGGTTCAGTGATGAAAGGACAATCAGATCAATTAGAGCTCCAGAATGTTGAAGGGAAGATGACACATTTTTGAACTTGAATGTAGATATTGAGTGCCTTCAGATCCAAGATAGTACAAACACCCCCTTTAGCATTGAGATTGTTGAACAAGTTTAAAAAGAAACCTTGAAATCTTTGATCATGACTCCTCTCACTTAGAAGGTCTGCCATAACAGCACTGAAAACGGTTAGCATGTTTGGGACACAGGCAGTGTTTAGTTCTTGGGAAGGAGGGGCAGTTGGGCAGAGATTGAAACACAAGCTTTTAGCCTCTGGACATCATGTATTTTACCCATGTGAGATGCATTCGGTCCAGGTGTTTTCAAAGGCCAACAAATGTCATCCACTCATTGTGAAGAGGACTTTGGGAGTCTAGGATGTGCGACTGAACTGGACCATGCACAAAGGCTTGGAATTGGAGGCCTAGGAGAAATTCAAGGAACTCTTCTTGGCTTTAGAGGAGGGAGGAGTTCTGTCAATTTGATTATTATGTTTCTTTTGCTGAGGTAAAAGAATATATTTTCCACTAGTAACATCATTAGTAAAGTTGTCCAGGGAAGCATCAAAAGACATTTGCCATTACAGGGCATACACAGCAAGGGTTGTTTGAATTGATGCTCTGCAGACCAATATATAAGCCAAAGAGTTTGCCACATATTATAAGATAGCAGACTTATTCTGAAGATATTTCCACTATCCCCTCAACACAATGGTGTACCTCAGTGGGAAAAATTGTAAATTTTCCTTAACTGAAAGGTCAGTAAGCATAGTTTCAGATTTGTCAGACCTATGCCAGGACTTGGAAAGGGTTTCCAGTCAAGTGTCAACTGCATCTATAATCACTGGAACATTCTCAGTGAGAACACCCAGGAGTTTATTTACTGGAGAAACTGGACAGTGCAAAATCTGGGGCAGCTTTGCATGGAAATCAATCAGCTTCCAGTGTTTTTTGTCAAAGCTTAATTGAACAAGCTGATTAGCTACCATGCACAGCTGCAGCAGACTGAACTATCCAGTTTTAGTTAATCAACCCCTCAGTGTTTAATGTAGACAAGAAATGGCCAAATCCACAAAGTAAATAGCTTAGTTTTCAATAAATGCCTCTTCAAATGGATATTGCTCAGCAAAGCATTTGGGAGGTGAAAGCAGTTTGCCAGGAGTAATCCAGTCACTGTACAGAATAGGTTCATATAAGGAAAGTACTTGAAAAGGTTTTTACAGTCTTAGGACCTTGAAAGGAATAGCAACAGCAGGGGTTCAGACACTAGCTGCACCAATTTTAACCAACTTTTTACCACAAATGTAAATGTTTACAAAATAGAAAAGTGGTTGATGGTTATTTACAAACATTTAAAACTGCATTGGATAAAGCACCATCCATGCTGCCCATTAATACCTGGGAACCAAGCCATTCTCAGACACTTAGACACGGTCTAAAGAGCTGAGTGGAGTGTCTCGATATTTTGGGATCACTGTGATTGCTGATTGAGAGACCACTCATAGCAATCAGAGATATAAACAATGTGGAGTTTATGTCTGTGAGCCCATTCCCACCTCTTACAACAGAGGAAGGGGAAGAAACAGGAACTAATGAAAGAATGCCTTGTTCATTACTTCTGGAGCACTGTACTCCTCCCCCCCAAAATACTAACCAGGCCCTAATCGAAGAGGATGAAAGTCTGGTTTATCTGACTTGCCAGTGGATTTTTTATTTGCTAGTATTCAATTCCTTCTGTAGGCAGCAGTATAAACCATATGTCTCTGGGGAAGGGGAAGAAACAGGAACAAATTAATGAATACGTTGTTCATTAGTTGCGGAGCACTACACCCTTTTTCCCAAAATACAAACCAGACCCTCAACGAGGAGGATGAAGGTCTAGTATGTATTTTGAGGGGTCCCCATGCCTCCAAGGTGGCCTCCATGATGGTGCAGTGAAGTGAAAAAAATGTTGTAGAAAAATAAAAAATGTCTAGTAAAAATGATCTCCAAAAAGAAAATATGTCCATCCTCAGAGGACACTAACAAAATAATGAAGCATTGTGGACGTTACATGGTTTATATATGACTTGCCAGTGGATTTTTTGTTTGCAAGTATCCAATTCCTTCTGTAGGCAGCAATATAACCCATATGTCTGTGGGGAAGGGGAAGAAACAGGAATAAATTAATTAATATGTTGTTCATTAGTTGCAGAGCACTGCATCCTTTTTCCCAAAATACAAACCAGACCCTCATTGAGGAGGACGAGGGTTTAGCATGTATTTTGAGGGGTCACCATGCCTCCAAAATGGCCTCCAAGATGGTATTGGCTCAGCATCAGAATTATGAAGATTTAAGTGAAGTGAAAAAAATCTTGAAAAATAAAATGTCTAGTAAAAATGATCTCCAAAGAGGAAAGATGTCCATCCTCATAGGATACCAGCAAAATAATGAAGCATTGTGGGAGTCGGAGGGTTTACATCTGACTGGCCAATTGCTTTTTTGTTTGCTAGTATCCAATTCCTCCTGTAGGCAGTTGTATAACCCAGATGTCTCTGGTTCACTTCTAATCCTATGTCCCTTAATGAATGATAAAGAAATAGACTGTATATACTGTTCATATTTAAAATTAAAATATTAAATGTTATCAATCCTCATATTGAGTAGAAAACAGTAACAACAATTGAAGCTACAAAAGAAATGTCATCATCAAACAACATGACATTCCAAACTCCCTAACATAAATTCATAGTCTTCAAGTATGGATGGCGTGCTCCTTTAGTGACTTGTGTTGCTCTAGACTTGTGTTGCTCATGCTAGTTTACCAAGTACTCTGCATACAACCTTTACCTGCGCACTTCCTGGACCAAAAATCCATCCATAGAACCTGACCTACCCCTGCTGGATTTTGGTCATCCTGCCCCAGAAATGTGGTTGCTAAAGTGGCAGAGTAGTAGACCACTGTCTATTAACCCTTTTCTAGTGTTCATGAATTACAACCATTATTAATTTTATTAAGAGGCAAAAGTCTTCACTGTGTCATATACCTTCAATGTCAGTACTCAAGTACAAAATTCTTCATACAGTATAGCAATAATCCATAACTACACATATTATGCATCTTTCTCCAAAGGTTTCCTGTTGTGCTTATAAACTGTATATACAGCTCTGGCACTATTGTATAAATATATTTATGCAGCTTCTAACTCGTTGCTGTTTCCACACTCCCCATTCAAATGACAGTCATGTAGATTTCTCTCTGGTGATGCTGTCAATTGTGAGACGGATGCTGCAATGTTATGATTAAGAAGGACCACTCAGGCTCAATGGGGAACAGTTGAAGTTAATGCTCCTTATGCAGTAGATGAGAATAATGAGTTAGACACAGTCAACGGAAACCCAAGGAAGATGATCACTACCATTATGGAAAATGATTTTAACATTGCATAATTTTCTTTGGATGTTTTCATAACATCTTCAGGCTTGAACTGAAAGAGTGGGGGATACATTTAACAAATTTTAAGTATTTGTCGGAGATGCTACTTTGTCTGTCTAATAAGGTTTTCAAGCTTGTCTAGTCTCATTACATAATCAGCTAGAAATCCTTACAACATATGGCCGAGCCATGTTATTTACAAAACACAGAAGATTAGAAAATCATTCTTACTTTATTTTGCAAGGCTTTTAGTAATCAAGCACCATGCAGATGTTGACAGAGCCTTTCCATTCCTGAAAGCACACAATGGCACAGCATTGAATGCAATCTCAACAAATGGGGTACCAGTTTAAATCCCAAATGTAGTCAGGTAAAAGACAGAAGGCACAGAAAGGTTGTAAACGTCATCTTATCCTTGGTTCACCGTTTCTCTACAAAGTATCTAAAAGCAAGCTTCCTCTCTCAATTCATTAAAGCCCTGACCCCTACAGTACTGACAGTGGAACTTTGAAGTGATAGGAGTGGACGTATTTTAATATAGAAAGATACACAGGCTGTCAGACATAGCATGGCACTGTATATATCGGACACTGACAATAAGAAGATAGATTACACTATATTTCTTTTTATCTCATCTCTGTGACACATAGTCCCTGCAAACATTGCCTTGTAAGAGCCCGAAGTACATAAAAATAGTGTTTTTCTTCAATTTCCGACAGGTCCCCTATGAGTTCTGGAACATATAATTGAAGGCCTTTTCTTTGTTGTTTTTTTTCCAGCAGCATCCCTGAATGTCATTATACAGTGTCAATGGGGGAAGGTCCTGCGTCAGCATATCTCTGACCCTTTTAAAGCCAAGTCCTATCCATCCTGGGATGATATATAATCTGTATCTCAGAGTGTGGGATCATATGAGGAGTGCTGAGTATATTGCTAATAAATTGAAGAAGAAAACAGCCAAAACTGGAACTAAAACATATCAAAGCTTCCCTATGTAGGAGACAGAAAGCACAAATGCAAGAATCTAAAGATGGATGCTGGAGAAAGGGCTTGCTGGCAGGCAAGAAATGTCACTCTAATGATGTCCAGAGCAAATATGCTTCATGACGTTTTGAATGTAACTCTCCTGAATAGCTTTCCTCATTAATATACAACCATTGACCTTTACTGGCTGCAGTGTTAATGCTGAACACAATATAATATCCTTCCAATCTATTGTTATGTCAGTTAAGTATATGCACAATAATAAACACTAGCAAGGGTGTGCCCAATCACACAGCAAAACAGTCAACGGAAACAAATACCAGTTTTGGAACTGGTCCCTCAGACCTAGTTCTCTGAATCTCCCGGCTCACTCAGCCTTAGTTACAGCACCTCACTGCATGGGTTTACTCCTGGCTTCTAGATAAGTATCTCTCGGCACCTTCCAAGAATTACAGACTCCCACCAGCCCCCTGAGTTAATTGCCTCAGCTCTCTCAGTTCTTCAGACTCGCTCAGCTATCCTAACTCTCCTAGTCCTGTGGGTAAAGAATCTGTTCAACATGGAGTTCTGTCTCCTAAGTAGATAACCTCTCCTGGCTGGAGCACACACATCTCCAAACAAGGGCACACACCTATTTCCACACAAGGACACTCAGCTATGGCCAGCTCCTGGCTCATAACAAATGTGTACACCTGGACACACACCCTGCAGGTCTTCAGGAAAACCTGGGCACAGGATTGAAGGCTTCATTCCATCCAAGGCACTCTGAAGCCTTTAAGCTCCAGACTCTAATCTGGGATTACAAAACATGGAGAAAGTTGTTTCAGTTCCAGTATCAATTGCTGGTGCTTCCAAGATCCCCATATCACATATGGGATAAATTGGTTTAATACAATACTATAGGGCGAGCAAATACATCTTCTGAAGATGTGATTGTTGTATATAGTGTATGTACAACAATCACATAATATATGTTGGATATTGATAAGAAAGAACAAGTCCAGAGATGGGAAACAAAAATGATGACAGGTTTGAGGGATAAAACATATCAGGAGTGACTTCAGGAACTTAATATGTACAGTCTGGAGGAAGGAAAAGGGAAGATATGATTGAAACATTTAAATTCTTCAAGGAGTTGGATAAAGTTCAGAAGGGCAGTATTTTCAAAAAGAAGCCAAGATCAAGAACACGTGGACATGACCTCAGACTAGCAGGAGGAAAGTTCAAATCTAATCTTAGAAAGTATTATTTTCCAAAAAGAGCAGACAATGCTTGGAATAGTCTTCAAGCAAAGGTAATAAGTCAGTCAACAAGTGGATTAAGTGGATTCAGACATGCTTGGGACAAACATAGATCACAGAAAAAAAAAATGTATCCCTCCCCCCCCCCAAACAAAATGGGGCAGACTCAATGGACCACTTGGTTTTTTTTGTAATCACTTTTCTGTGTTTGTATGGGGGATATATTTACTAAAACTGGAGAGTGCAATATCTGGTGCAGCTCTGCATAGAAGTCAATCAGCTTCCATTTTTTTTGTCAACACTTAACTGAATAATCTTGGCTACCATGAACAGTTGCACCTTTATTATTTCTAGTACTGGTGTCAGGGACAGGAACTCTCCTCAATCAAGAAAATAAGCTCCTCAATTAGGTCACAAACAGAGATAGAAACCTGACAAGCATTTCAAACATGATGAGGTACAGTTGCAAGAAAAAGTATGTGAACCCCTTGGGATTACGTGGAGTTTTGCATGAATTGGGCATAAAATGTGCTCTGAACATCATCTAAGTCACAACAATAGAAGAACACAGTCTGCTGAACATAATACTACACAAACATTAGATGTTGCCATGGTTTAATTGCACATAACATGTAAACATTCACAGTGCAGGGAGGAAAAAGTATGTGAGGCCCTAGATTAATTACTTCTCCCAGAGCTAATTGGAGCCAGGAGTGAGCCAACCTTGACTCCAATCAGTGTGATGATATTGGATGTGTTGCTGACAGCTGTCCTGCCCTTAAAAAACACACACCTGTTTTGGGTTTACTGGTTTCAAGAAGCACTGTCTGATGTGAACCATGCCTCGCAGAAAAGAGCTCTCAGAAGACCTACGATCAAGAATTGTTGACTTGCATGAAGCGGGAAAGGGTTACAAAAGTATCTCCAAAAGCCTTGATATTCATGTGTCCACGGTAAGACAGACTGTCTACAAATGGAGAAAGTTTAGCACTGTTGCTACTCTCCCTAGGCGTGGTCGTCCTGTAAAAATGACTGCAAGAGCACAGCGCAGAATGCTGCATGAGGTAAAGAAGAATCCCAGAGTGTCAGCTAAAGACCTACAGAAATCTCTGGCACATGCTAACATTTTTGTTGACACATCTACAATAAGGAAAACATTAAACAAGAATGGAGTACATGGGAGGACACCACGGAGGAAGCCATTGCTGTCCAAAAAGAATATTGCAGCACGTTTGAAGTTTGCAAAAGAGCACCTGGATGTTCCACAGCACTACTGGCAAAATATACTGTGGACAGATGAAACCAAGATTGAGTTGTTTGGGAAGAACACACAACACTATCTGTGGGGAAAAAAAGGCACAGCACACCAACATCAAAACCTCATCCCCACTGTAAAACATGGCGGAGGGAGCATCATGGTTTGGGGCTGCTTTGCTGCCTCAGGGCCTGGACGGATTGTTGTCATTGATGGGAAAATGAATTCCAGAGTTTATCAAGACATTTTGCAGGAAAACGCACGACCATCTGTCCGCCAACTGAAGCTCTGCAGAGGATGTTTGATGCAACGGGACAATGACCCAAAGCATACAAGTAATTCAACAAAACAATGGCTGTAACAGCACAGAATACGCCTTCTGGAGTGGCCCAGTCAGAGTCCTGACCTCAACCCGATTGAAATGCTGTGGCATGACCTTAAGAGAGTGATTCACACCAGACATCCCAAGAATATTGCTACACTGAAACAGTTTTGTGAAGAGGAGTGGTCCAAAATTACTCCAGATCGTTGTGCAGGTCTGATCTGCAACTGCAGGAAACATTTGGTTGAGGTTATTGCTGCCAAAGGAGGATCAACCAGTTATTAAGTCCAAAGGTTCACATACTTTTTCCTCCCTGCACTGTGAATGTTTACATGTTATGTGCAATTAAACCATGGCAACATCTAATGTTTGTATAGTATTATGTTCAGCAGACTGTGTTCTTCTATTGTTGTGACTTAGATGACGTTCAGAGCACATTTTATGCCCAATTCATGCAAAACTCCACATAATCCCAAGGGGTTCACATACTTTTTCTTGCAACTGTATATTTATTAAAACTGGAGAGTGCAAAATCTAGTGCAACTCTGTATAGAAACCAATCAGCTTCCAGGTTTTATTGTCAAAGCTTAACTGAACAAGCTGAAATTAGAAGCTGATTGGCTACCATGCACAGCTACACCAAATTCTGAGTGCACCAGCTTTAGTAGATCTAATTGGTCAAACATGTCAAAAAAACTATTCCTTGCTCTATGGAAAATAGAACATTGACTGATGTTTAATATATCTTGTCCAATAATTTAATGTTTGGAGAACCTAAATATACTGTACATTTCTATTTTTGTTTTATCTGTAAGCTTTAGATCATTTAAACTATAAGGGGAAGGGAAGCTTTAGGGCTCATGTCTATGGATATTGTTTTTTAAACACTTCAAATGCAGGTAA
Organism: Staurois parvus; assembly: GCF_062004578.1. Lineage (NCBI taxonomy): Eukaryota > Metazoa > Chordata > Amphibia > Anura > Ranidae > Staurois > Staurois parvus. The sequence goes on from NW_028317941.1 coordinate 7,146,700, forward strand.
TCAAAATGTCATTGACTTTACTGCGTTTCTTCGGATGCAGTCTGTTCTATTGAGGTGTGTTTCAACTGTAGACAAAGTGGGTCAAAAGCAGCCAAGTGGTGCATTTGCCAAGACATTTGCCATTTGAATGGGTTTACATTCAAATATCAATAAGCTATAGGTGTTTCAAATAAATGCCTGTCACCATTAGCCTTTATTGTTGTTGGGCAGTTGGCAAAGGTTTGTCCCTCACACATTCAGTAATTTTCTCCACAAGTCACAAGTGTCATACAATACATTTGTATATTATATTTCAGGTTAGCTGCAAAGTTTAAGCTTAGTACAGATATCATGATATGCTGAATGTTTTCGTTGAATCGCTGCATTTTGTTGACACAAAACAGATAGTCTGTAAATAGCTTACCACAGAAGACCACATTATTGGAACATCATGAGCGGTAAGATCATTGAGCCATGTTTAACCACTTCAATAATGGGCACTTTCACCTCCTTCCTGCCCAGACCAATTTTCAGCTTTCAGTGTTGATGCACTTTGAATACTATACCCATATGCATTTTTTTCAAACAAATAGAGCATTCGTTTGTTGGTATTTAATTACTATTTTTTTTGCTAGTTATCTATCTATCTGAACATTTTGAAAAAAAAGTTTTTTCTTTGTTTCTGTTATAAATTCTGCAAATAAATAATTGTTCTTCAAAAATGTAGGGCAAAATTTATTCTTCTACATTTCCTTGGTGAAAATAATCCAAATCAGTGTTTATTATTTAGTCTGAAGGGAAGTTATAGAGTCTACAAATTATGGTACTGTATTTATCTGAAAATTGATCAATTCTTATGAGGGCCTATCTCATTTCTTGAGGTCCACAAATGTCAGTACAGATATCCCCCAAATGACCCCTTTCTGGAAATTAGACAGTGAGTTTTGTGAAGTTGTAGTTTAGTTTTTTGTCATAATTGTTTGGAAAATGAAGAAATTTAAAAATAAAAATGACAATACCAGTGCAGTGTTGTCATATAACTGGTGTAATGGTGATCAGGGACACTGATTGGTGACAGTATGAAAAAAAATAGTAATAATAATAATTTTTTGGCACACCAAAACCAATGACCAGACCAATATAATGTTACCATATTAACATTTTACTACACTGTGGAAGTGATCAGGATTTTTTTTCTTTACACATTATGATTGCATACTGTTCAAAATTTTTACTGAAGAAAATAGATTCATTTAATATGTATGGTTGTGATTAGCTGTGATTGGCCACATAGTACATGGACTATAATTGATCCCAACTGTACCATGTGATTACTGTGACCAATCACAGCTAGCAACACAATTGTACACAATTATTGGCATGAATCAAAGCCATTCATTGCTTACATTTGTCATGTTATCTGCTGTGATTGGTCACAGCAATCACATGGTACTGGCAGCGGGCCAGTAAAGCGATCTGTCATCATCTGTGCCTGCGTTCTGGGAGGACGTCATATGACGTCCACACGGAACGACGAAAGTCACGTCATTTTGCAATAGGCCGGGCAGGAAGTTGTTAAAACTTTTTCCCAGTTCTCTGCTTTTATCCTTATAAAACAATGGTAGGTGTTGGCATGAGTGTACATGACACCATAAATGTGAGAGGTTATGAAAAAACACTTAAAGTGACTGTAAATGTTTAGAATTTTTTAAAAATAACAAACATCTTAGCAGCCCTGATCCTCCTCTTGTGCCCATGGCTGCTCCACCTCCACCGAGTGCCCAACAGCAAGCCACTTGCATTGGGGGCATTTGTGTGGGCTCACTCCCGAGCAGGCTCTGTATGTCCATAAGACACATAGCATGTGGCTCATCCCTGCCCCTCTGGGGGGAAGCTGCATGTTGAAGGTTTTTTACCTTAATGCAGAGAATGCATTGAGGTAAAACATCTTCGGTCTTTAGAGCCACTTTAACACAATTGTATAATTTGCTAATGAAAACCTGATGGACAATTTTGTTGTCTACAGGTTTATCCTCACAGGTGACATACTAGACATATAAGGCATATTAGAATATCCTTTGCTTTGGCCAAAATGTATCATATTAAACATGAAAAGGAGCAATCTTTGCACAGTGGCATTTGCACATCAATGCTATCATAAATGACCATTACAACATTTTCCCATTTACACAAACTAGCTGGTACCATTTTATGTTTACATTTTAATGGATATCAGTAAGATAAGAAGACAATCTAAAAAGTCTTCCAGCATCATTAATTGCGGATCAATAATCCTAACTTAATGTAGATATAACTGTGTAGAAATGGTGTATTTCAAAGACCATGCTGGAAATCCAATTAGACAATGGAGCAGACTAGTCCAGCTGAGCAACATCAAGAGCTGAAGTAATGAATATATTTACTGTATATATTCCAGGCTACAGAGAACATCAATGAAGATAACGTTCAAGGAGATTGAGCATGTGCCACCAATTAGCAGAACCATTCCTTGAATGCTTAAATGAAGTTTAAGAGTGACAGGTGATTGTTTTTTTATTATGGAAAATGCTATGAGAAGCTAATTATTTTTATTGTTGCACACAATAATGAGTTACAAACACATACAGTTTTATATCCAAGAAGGTGAGTGTGAAATATCATTTAATTTATGAAGTTCAAAAATGTGTAGCCTATGGTATTACACAGAAACCTGAAAGCATAAAATGACCTGCAGAGTCTGTTTTCAAGATGGCACAAAGGAAATCCTGTAAAGCCAGCATTTTGAAGACCTGGCCCATAGCCTGCCTTTGCTGCTATTCTAAAGAGGACCCTTTGGTGCTGAGAAGAAAAATCACAACCAGTGAAACCACTAAATAACAACAGAATCTGGGTGAAGGCCATCTGCTGTAAAAGGGATTATAAAAGCTCAGATTATATTAAGCTTTTTTTATTATTTCTGTTTATTAATTTTGTGTATAACATATAAAATACAATAAACAAAAAATAGTAAAAAATAGCTGCAAGTGCAAAAATTTTAATGGTCTTGCAGAACCAGCAACTTAAAACTTGAGAAAAAAACTAAAAAAAAGGGAAAACAATGAGGGGAAAACAATTTCACATTCCCCATCCTGACCCCATTCCAGGCATACCTATCCAGGCGAGACACCATGCAGGAACCTGGAGACACCCTGGGGTGTCAGTGGTGGGTAGTGTACAAGTTATTCTCAGATCAAGTCAGGAGCTACCAAGACTGCTGTGCCATATATACTGTATATATATATTAGTGCCATACCAGCATACCACCAGGTCCAATGATATTCAAAGGGCTACATATTGAGCTGTAAGTGTGGGCACTCCTGCTTCAGGATCAATCAGGAGCATAGGCCAGTCAGGGATAGAGTAAGCATGTAGAGATGCTCTAACATCTAAGCTCTACCGCAGCATGCACACTAATACCAAGACACTGGCATACCCAGGTTGTCCCCTCTATTAAGGAGTGGGTAGATGAAATCAACAGTTTAAAGAAAATGGAGGAACTAACAGCAATTTACATGAATGTTATCCTACATATCTCTCGATATGGCTCCCTTGGGTTGAGTTTCTGGCTTCCAACATACTGAGATAATTTATAGGATAGTTTTCATCTTTGTAATCTGAGAATTATTGCTAAAATGGTGGCTAAAGGAGATGCTCCCCGGTGTGTGTGGTTGGACATGTAGTTTTTTTTTCTTTTTTTTTATTTGAGCACATAACTACAGTTTAGAGTAAACAGTAACCAGTATTTTCAAGATATTTTTAAAGGTAGATGCAATAGCAATGAGTGGATTAACTTTTGAGTTATATAAATGCTGGTCAGAAAAATTGTTATAATTGTATTATTTTGCTGTAAAATAGAATGAAAATACAAGACATATAAATGTAATTTGAAGACAACTATTTAATAACTTTTGGAAAATAATAATAACATTAAAAAAAAATAATAATAATATCTAAGCACTAGTAGAGGGTTTATCTAGCCAGGGTCACCAATCTTTATTGAATTTCTTAGGACACCCTCTCTTTAAGTAAATAGCTATATGATGAGTTTTACATGGCATCCCAGAAGACACAGAGACACAACAGGAAGTGAGAAGAAATCTATCCACAATTTGGGAAAATACCTCCTTAGACAACTGCCACCAGAACAGGTGTCCCATTGGAAGATCCAGCAGCAATGGACAAACAGAGAGGTGAATCACTCCAGTGGAGACACCTATGCCAATAAAAAGCTGATGCATGTTCCAACCAAAATGTTTTGAATGCAGATACACTTAATTTACATCTTTGTGGTGTGTTGTGTTACAAAGGAGTATGCACTATTTTTAACAATGAAGTACATTACAATGCACGGTAGTTACCATGCTTTGTGAAGCACTGCAATGAAGATGCATTGGGGTGCCAGTCAGAATGTATGGCATCACAGCATACCAAACCACATGAGGAGTATTGCTGTGTTAATCCAGCCTAACACAAATTTAGGGTAAAAAGTTAGAGGAGAAAAGGAGAGAAGCGCCTCTAAGTGCAATAAGTCTTTTTATTCAAGTCTAAATGTAGAAACACTCACATGTGTGAAGTAATCATAAGCTTAAAAACCGTGGTTAACAATAGTTAACGAAGAGGGGTGGTAACCCGGGTGAAGAGCCGTCATCTTACTGCGATGTGGGGAGGTCAGCTCTCGGCTGGAACAGCGTGGTGGCTGGAGGGGAACAGCGGTGAGGCCGGCTGGCGTGCACGTCCTCCCTCAGAGCCGGATGGAACACACGCTGGAACGCAGTGGCGGCGTGGCCGTGATGACGTCAGATCACAGGGTGCACTGCGACGCATTTTGGAGCATGCGCTGGCCGTGGAAGGTGGAAGTGCCTGATGCTGCTTGAAAAAGGAGCGCACTTCCGCCTTCCACGGCCAGTGCATGCTCCGAAATGCGTTGCAGTGCATCTGACGTCATCACGGCCACACCGCCGCTGCGTTCCAGCGTGTGTTCCATCCGGCTCTGAGGGAGGACGTGCACGCCAGCCGGCCTCACCGCTGTTCCCCTCCAGCCACCATGCTGTTCCAGCCGAGAGCTGACCTCCCCACATCGCAGTAAGATGACGGCTCTTCACCCGGGTTACCACCCTACCGTTAACTATTGTTAACCACGGTTTTTAAGCTTATGATTACTTCACACATGTGAGTGTTTCTACATTTAGACTTAAATAAAAATACTTATTGCACTTAGAGGCGCTTCTCTCCTTTTCTCATCTACAGAGGTTGCTACAGCTTATTTGGAGGCCTTGCCCTCAGTGCCACACAGAATTCTACGCTCTTCATACAGTAGCCACTAATACCATGATCACCCCATACTACTATTTCTCAGGACTTTGCAGTGTTTGCGCTGTTACAACCCTTCCTCATTTTTTCTAAGGTAAAAAGTTAAGCTAACCAGTTCTGGACTCCTGTAATGGGCATGTCTGATGGGTCTAGAAAGGCAGATCTCAATTACATCATTATTGCTTGTTTTACTTATGTTTTTAAAAAAATGTAACACAAGTACCATGAACACAGTTATTATGTCTTAATCATATGTAAGTCTGTAGCAAATAATATATGTGGCCATTTAGCAGACAAGCTAAAAGTTATCCAGATGGGTACTTAATTGAAATTCTCACCGCCACCCATTCAGCATGAATACATCTGTTCACAGGCTTGTTTCTGCATTTGGTATCTGTAAAGAGGGGAACCTCTTCCAGTTTCCATAAAAAAATGTTTTCTTACCACTAATTGGCTTGTAAGGTTTTCAAAAACCATAAAAGGATGATATTCCAAATGTATACCAAAAACCAGTCAGCTTATAGTCTCTGTAAATGTCAGTGTTTACAGCCTGCTAATTGGACTGCAAAACAAATTTAGTTTTTTAACCTGTATTTTAAACGGTTGATTTCCAAGCCTCAAAAATAATCATATAAACTGATAAAAATGCACTACAAAATATTGTAAGGAACCATTAGTGAAATGATTTAAAAAAAACTGTTTTAGGGCAAAATGCTTACATCACCCATTTAACACAGTTGGATGAATTTCTTAACAAATGTGCAGAGAATATCAGAAAAAAGAATGTTATTATTTATTTATCAATAAATCTGGAATATTATTCTTTGGTCTGCTACCCCAGATCTTTTAAACCATATTTCTGAATACACGTTTTAAATTCATCATCAATTTGATGACTTTGTTTCACTTTTAATGGCTTTGTTCTTTAAAAGAAGCCTGTACTTCAAGCTGAAGTCCAGGCAAACAGCTAAATACACCGATTAAATACAGTGCAGATATTGGAGCTGTTTTAACTGAAAAAATGATTTGTACTTCTATCTATCCATTTCTGAGATTACACAGCTCTACCACACAGCACAAATGCAACTGCCTCTTCTATTATATTTAAAGACTGTAACAGAATTATAACTATATAAGAAAATATTCAGTTGTGTTAGCTCCACCCTAACCTGCTGACTGAACAGCAAATTAGTGTAGCAAACAGATGAAGTAATCTCTCTGCTCACTCTACACTCTCCTCCTATCAGCATGTCTAGGACAAGTAATAGTTGTTCAAGTTAGAAGGGTGAAGAAGTATACGGTTGTAAAATTATCAGGGTAAAGATGTTACATCTGTATTATATGTGGGCAACAGATGAAAGTTCCCATCCTTGTTTTGGAATGGTTGTTCCAGTATGATGTAGGTGGTCTCTTTCAAGCCTCTTGCAAATCAGTTGTCACCACTGTCCAAAGTGTGCATAAGAAAGGTGACAGATTTACCTAAGTGACTATAAATGATGGGGTTGTTCCTGACACTCTTTAAAACTGAATAAAGTACTTGGATAGGTGGTGAAACATCTAAACCATAGCAGAACAAGTCCAGCTAAATTGACTAGCTCCCCAAAATAAACTGATCTAGCCAAATTGTCTACTTCAAAGTAACGTCTATGAAAAAGATATTATTTGCAAGGCATGCCACTATTCACGGCAACCGATCAGAAAACATTTTTGATCTTACTGCTATCACACTTTTGAATTAGAACGTAATGTATGCTAGTATATGCTTCCTTTCATCATTAGTCTCTGAATCATGGCACTGAACAAGCTCCTTTGTCAAGTAAAATGAAGCTATGAAAAAGATAATGCTAATAAAATGTCTAAAACCCTTAACTACATAGTCTTCCTTTCCAATATTGACTTTATTGCAACCATTAAATATATATAATTAAGCACAGGCTTTATTACAAAGAAAAACCTATATATTTCCTGATACCAACTTCATTAGCAGACTTTCAAACCCACCTAAATAATAAAGTGTTATTGAAATGGAATCCATCCTTACTGTGCGAAGGGGTCCACAAATACAGTTTGCACAGAGTAATGTATCTCTTTACTAAATCCTTTTACTGAATGTGACTGCAAACCAATTACATTTCAAAAACCAGAGAGCAGCAAAATGCAGCCACTTTAAAAACTATCTAATTTATCTTTGAAATGCATGTTAGCTTGATGCTAGGCATCTAGGCAATTTAGCGATACGTGTTTTCCAGAAAGGAATGTGGCCAGCAGTTTTAACTGGAATGAATAAAAAAACATCTGTGTTTTGTAGGAAAAAAATGATACTGCACTTCCCTTAAAAAAACAGCTCCCTGTGATGTTATTAAACATAAAGTGCAATTCACAACACACATTGCATGTTATTGTGTGCATAACATGTGCATTGTGATGGTGTGCTGCAGTGTTGTGTTGAAACACAATGAGGTTGATTTACTAAAACTGGAGAGTGCAAAATCTGGTGCAGCTGTGCATGGTAGCCAATCAACTTCAAACTTTAGCTTGTCCACTTAAACTTTGACAATAAAAACTGGAAGCTGATTGGTTTCTCTGCAAAACTGCACCAGATTTTGCACTCTCCAGTTTCAGTAACCAACTCCTTTGAGTGCTGTTTTTTTAATTATATGTCGTTCTTTTGGCCTACATTGTATCAGAACACACTGTGCAAATGCAACATGGCCTTTTTTATTAGCATGCTGCATTGGGATGAACTAAAGCCAAAGGACATAGAGTGATTACCTTCTTGCATTGGGCAACACAGTCCAAAGTTGCAAGTAAAACACAGGTGGATATTCTAAGATGCAATAAGCAGCCTATGGGCCAGTTCTAAAAATCTCCATAATTTCAAGATAAAGATATTTTTAGAAAATACTTTAACTACCACAGGTCACTATTTAGGAAAGGTACATTTTTCCTGACACTGTGACCCTAATTTTAAAAAATGGAGCAAAAGTAAGTGTTTCTTTTATCAATTAATCAGATGCTTCTCTTCTTTCTGTTCCATGCAGCAGAAAGGTCATGGTCACAATATAACTGGTTGTTCATTTAACCTAGGGCTACACTAGCGATTAAATCTCTGCTACTGAGAAATTTACCTTCTCGTGGCTGTCATCTCAATAGCAATTGGCCAAAATCAATATGATTCCACTTGCAAAAGGGCACGCAACCTTACATTAGGGAGAGGGTAAAATACGACTATTGCTGTGATGCCCAGGAGCCACAGCTAAAGCATAATTTTGTCCATTGACATGAAGCACAGAATATGTGCGTGCAGCCATAAATGCCTAACCGTCTGCACGTGAATGTGTGTATTTTTCAGCTAAAAGCAGTATCTCTCAGCATATCTCTCAGCAGCAAAGAGATTGAAATGCTGGTGTAGATCTAGCCTTATACAATGAAAATATAAACAATATTGTAGAAACTGAGATTATAGATGCAACCCTATTAATAATGAAAACTGATAAATTCCTCCCTATGCTGTCATCTTCCCTATATATTTGAGCTGGAAACTTGTGTAGGGGCTTCTCCTTTTCTCCTTGGTTTTAAGCGGGACTGAGGGTTGTAAGTAAAGCAGGAGCATTGGTCATGATGTGTAAGTACTTGTGCATAATTCTGTATTATGTCAAACCTATCTCTGAGTTTGCCCTGCTGCAGAAATGGCAGCTCTGTGCTTTGCCGCACTGCTCCACAGCCTTCAATGTCATCTTCCCTGAAGTTTCTCCAGCTTCAGGCACCCTCCTTGTTTGGCCAAAAGGCATCAAACACTTGTGTGATGGAGTTGCACCATTGTGGCACTGCAGTTCCTCTTTAACCCATGTAGCACATGCCAATAGTGCAAATTAATATGCTTACACGCATCACAGAGTACTGGGGGAAATTGGTAACAAAAGGCAACAGGAGTTTTATTGCCTTTTCTATCAAAAACTGTGTGTGGCCCAGTCTGTAGCTCTGATGGGAGGGGGAATGTCTGCGTGTGCTGCAGAGGGGATATTTACAGAGGTATAGATACTCCTACTTCAGAACATAGAGCAGCCAGTGTTAAGCCACCCTCCATCCCAAAGACGGTGCACTGATAATGTGAACTGCTATAGACTATAGATGTAGTTTCCAGGAAGCAGGCCTGCAGGAAATAGATACTGTGTGCCAGTGCCAGTGTGTAAGTGCCAGTGCCCCCCATGATAGGGACTGAACTATTGTACCTGCCAGAGACCACTGTGTCAGAGAAGAGATATCTTACAAAGAAAACTGAGGCTGTGAGGGGACCATTGCATTTGACTGAAAGAAGGACACAGTGGCAGCCATTCCAGTACTGGACTGCTGAACTGCAGAACACATCCAATTTCTTTATCTTATACCATGAGGGTGTTTTGTTGTCAAGCAGGGGACCTAGACTAGACTGATAACACTGCTTGGCATTTCTGTGAAGCAAAGGCAAAATTGTCAGCTGACTAAAGGAACTTAGGAGTAGGGATGCACAGGGTTTGGTCCACATTGTGGTCGTATTAGGTCAATTGTGTCACAAGCATCCTCACCCCTTTAGAAAAACCTGTTCAGAACTCTGCTCTAAACTACATCACCAACCATGTCTTAAAATATCATCCAAACCATCCTCTCTGTTCTTCCCAAGACCTCCTGCTCTCTAGCTTGTTTCTGCCTCACATCCAAGACGTCTCCAGAGCCTCTCATATCCCCTGGAACTCTCTACCCCAATCTGCCTGGCTATCTCTTACTCTGCCCACCTTTAGGTGATTACTTGAAAACCACCTCTTCAGGGAAGCCTATCTTGCCTCTGCCTAACATCTGAAAATTGCTCTCTTCATCAACTCACCCCTCACAATTAATACCTTTTGTATTACTTGTCTCTTCCAATTAGATTGTAAACTATCGCGCGCACAGCCCTTCTTCCTTCTCTGCAAGTTGTCGGTGTTAAATAAATCCTGAATAATAATTATAATAATGTAGCTATGACCTCAAAGGAGCCACTGCAAATGAACTGGGCCTCTCTTACTTGTTCAGAGGCTGCCCCCCTGTTTCCAATCCCAGAAGCACAGGGGCGAATTCAAGCCCAGTCTAAGGGTCTCTTTACTTTTTATTTCAGGTCTTAAACAGAATGCAGGGTTTAAGGTGCGGTATACCCAAGTACTTACAAATCCTGGAGGACAGATTCCTGAATAGCTTGTCCCACCAGTATTAGGCCCTGTAGTAGCAGCCTCAAATATTATGTTGACTAAAGAGGGGACAGCCAGCACATCTGAGACCCTATGCAAGCACTCACAGTCCTTAAGTAGCAACTTCTGGCATCTCATCTTTAAGAAGTATTTCCATACCCAGAGCTACAGACAAAATGCACCCACCCCCCCACCAAGCTTCCACATGCCAGTTTCCTTCAGGCAAGTTTCCTTCTGAGGCCCGTAGTAGCTTCTCTGGAACACACACATATGCCCCCTCCCAGGGAGGAAGTCCAGGGGAGAAAGAGACTGATCAGATCTTCGCAAATTAATATCTTCCTGCCCAGCCACACTTTCTGGGTCAGCCTCCCAGGGATTGGCTATGGTCAGATAACTGTTTATAACCCCAAGTGAATGACCCTCTCACACTATTGCTGGAGCATCCTTCCAGCAGCAGACAGGAGCAATCAACCATCAGGTTTGGGGAAAGCCTGAACAGACCTGAACAATTTAGTGTAGCTCAGCGGACTACAGCACAGCTATATACTAAATGTAGCTTGCCCAGGGAAGGGGCGCTACAATAACTTTAGGATGGAGTTAGGCTAAGAAGAATATTATTATTATATTATTATACAGGATTTATATAGCGCCAACAGTTTGCTCAGTGCTTTACAATACAACGGGAGACAATACAGCAACAATACAGTTCAATACAAGACTTGGAGCTTACAATCCAAGATGGAGGGGCTAGTGGTACAAAAGGTAACTGTGGGGCATGGACTAGTAGGAGGAGTAGAAGATTCCATTATTAGCTGAGGGCAGGATAGGCTTCCCTGAAGAGACAGGTTTTCAGAGATTACCTAAAAGTGAGCAGAGTAGGCGATAGTCTGATAAATTGGGGTAGAGAGTTCCAGAGGATGGGGGAAGCTCTGGAGAAGTCCTGGAGATGAGCATGGGAGGAAGAGTCAAGGGAATTAGAGAGCAGGAGGTCGTGCGAGGAGCGGAGAGGACAGTTTGGGTGATATTTGGAGACAAGATCGGTGATGTAATTTAGGGCAGAGTTATAAATGGCTTTATATGCTATTGTTAATTTTTTGAATTTTATCCGTTGTGCAATGGGAAGCCAGTGGAGGGATTGGCAGAGAGGGGTGGCAGATACAGAACGGTTAATAAGGTGGATGAGTCTGGCAGCAGCATTCATGATAGACTGAAGAGGGGATAGCCTGCGATGAGGTAGGCCATTGAGGATGGAGTTACTATAGTCAAGGCGAGAGATAACCAGGGAGTGAAAAATTTGCTTAGTAGTTTCTGAGGTTAAGAATGGGTGTATCTTGGAGATGTTGCGGATGTGAAGTCTACAAGATTTGGACAGCGATTGAATTTGGGACTGAAAGGACAGATTGGAGTCTAAGATTACACCTAGTACCCTGGCATGAGGGGAGGGACTGATGGTTGTGGTATTGATCTTGATAGAGAAGTTAGGGGAGGGGGCACGGGCTGGAGGGAATACTAAGAGTTCAGTTTTGGAAAGATTACGTTTGAGGAAGTGGAGTGACATCCATGCCGATATGTTGCTTAGTAGGTTAGTAATACGAGAGGAGACTGAAGGGGTGAGGTGAGGAGTAGAAAGATAGATTTGTGTGTCATCAGAATAGAGATGGTACTTAAAGCCATGGGAGTTTATCATGTGACCAAGGGATGAGGTGTAGATGGAGAAGAGAAGGGGGTCCAAGGACAGAACCTTGAGGGACCCCTACAGAAAGAGGGAGTGGAGAGGAGGAGCCAGAGTTATAGAAGAGAGCAAACTCAATAAACACACATGGTTGATTTACTAAATGAATACAAAGCTTTCAACTTGGCAGGTGATTGTTCACTTAGCTGACTGAATAGGGTAAAGCTACTTTTAGTTCAATCATCCAATAAAGATACTTCTTAATTTACCTGTGACTGGGTATCCAAAGTGAATAAACTTCAATTACTTCACTAAGATAAGTAATTATTTTTACTTACAAACTTAAAATATCTACTCATTTAGTAAATTAGTCTCACAGCCTGCTTGAGGTTTAATGACACCCAAAGAATTATAAGAAATACTGATTATATACAGAAAATAAAGCAATGTATATTTTGCTTGTTTGAATGTAGTACATTACATGCACAAAAAGACTACATGATATATTTCCTATAATAGTTTTGAACTACAGTGCTTTTATCCTATTCCCTGAACCACCAAGAGGTAGAAATGTGAGTGATACGTATTGCCTATGCAGAGTAATGGCAGCCATTACATACCAAGGCTCACATATCATTCAAAATACATTAAGTGAGACATTCTTGCAGCGACACAGCTGTATATAAAATGCGCAATAAATTCAGAAGGAATAATATCTGACACTGTAAAGCATAGGATGCTGCGCTAACTGGTTTATGTGTTGTGCAAAAAAATAAAGAAGGCATACCTGGGGACATTCCTCAATACTAAAAGCTGATATAAATGTGTTTATATGTTTGTCACATATACCATATGCTTTAGAAAATTGCTAACGTGTGACTGCTGTTAGCTCAAGCACATGTCATACATGTAGTTATATTTATTTCTGACACCTAGATTAACAGTTGCTATGTTAGTACCTTTGTATAATATCGTTTATGAGAAAGGGCATTCAAGATTCTAATAGCATGCAGGACAGAGCAATGATGTGCTGTAAATAATGATTAGGTGATTTCAGCTGACAAATGGAAAACATAGTATTTCAGATTGGTTGCTGTAAAATTTTTAGGGTTGATTTACTAAAGGAGTAGAGACTGTTGACTTAGCAAAGCGTATGTTTGCACATCCTAGTGAGTATGATGAAGCTGTGTTTACTTTGAATACCAAATCATTTGAAATTGAAATGAGAAAAAATAAATAAATAAAAGGATTTTTGCTTGAACCTGTGTGGATACATGAACATGGCCTTTTTTATCCTCCAAGCTAGGTGAACATTATTTTCCTAAGTGAACAGTCTCTACTCTTTTAGCAAATAAATACCATTAAGTGAAGAACACACTAGGTTGTTGATCATAGCTACTAAATATGCACACAAATCTTCATCAAAGTTTAACAAAAGTGATTTTTTGCAGAAACTGAACACCAGATCTCTCATGAATTTTTAAGAGGATATTATATTCCGGGCTTGCTAACAATTAGCAAGCTGTATTGTTAAAGTGTTAAATATACTCAGAATCTGCAAGACTAAAGAGATCATCATTGAAACATTTTATAGTATTATTTTTATATTGGCAGACAAAGTGCACAATGCAACAGTTAAATATAGCTTTAAAAGGAGAAATGTGTAGGCTGTGGCTTCTTAAATAGTCACAAAGTCTAGTTGAAAAAAAACATTACGATTTTGCGAGTGTTGCAAAATAAAGTTCTGTCATTTATCTGGCCTGCTAATCGACCCACAATTAACAGACTCTGTATAGACATAGATTCCTAAGTTCTTTCCTGCGTTCTTCATTATTATAGGGTGGCACAGCTTGCTCCGGTCAACTCTCTTCACGCTGCCACTAATACTCCTGCCTGGATTCTTTTGAACTGGATAGATTGTTGGGAAGTGGGATGTGTTGTCCCTGCTTTATCTTGCACCTCCTCGTCGAAGTCCCTTCTTGATCCTCCCCTATGACCAACTCCCTTAGAGTGTGGGACTCAATCAAATGTTCAAGGGGCCTCATATCGCCTTACTTGCCACCTCTGAATTTAGTTTATTGCCCATTGTTTCCCCTGGGTCTTGAGACTCTTTGATTTCGATGTTGGACACAGACAAATTTTACTGATGTTTGCTCCCTTCTTAAATCCAAAGGCTTTAAGTCTTTTGATTATTTTCAAGAAAAATATGAAGCACCCTCACAGGAAATCTTTTGTTACATACAGCTCAGACATTTTGCCCAATTACTAATTGTGCAGAAACCTACCTCCTTAACACTTACTTAGTTTGAAAGTAAGTGTCACGCACTCTCCGGGCCTAATTTCATTATTATACACCTCTCTGAACTCTTTTACCCTTTCTCTAAAGACTACTTATATGCTTATATGCTGCGCTGGGAAGCAGATTTAGGTGTGATTATCCTGGAGGAAAGCTGGAAGGAGATTTGGACGACTACTAGCTCCAAGAATATGATAGCATTAGAGAATTCATATAAGGTCCTTTTGCACTGGTTTCTAACTTTGGCTCGTATCTCTAAATTTTCTCCTGGACATTTCCCTCTCTGTTTCTGGAGCTGTGGGCAGGAGTGCATGATCGTCCACATATGGTGGATAAGTCTGAAAGTCTGAAGGCTGTGGATTAGGGTGTACACACTGATCAACACGTTTCTACATTGTAATCTTAGAGGATGTGTTCGAGACCTTGTTGAAAAAACCCATTCAGGTGGTATGTAAAAAGCAGGCCAAATTTATTGGCTTAACTTTTACAGCAACTAAGCAGACTACTGCCCACTCCTGGAAATCCCCTGAACTCAATTTCCAGGAAGTTAAAACTAACTTGAATGGCATAATGGTTAATGAGAAATTGAAAGCGACATTGGAAGATAAACATATACAAAAATAAAAATTTCAAAAAATCTGGACCCTGTGGATAGAATACTCCTAACCAGACTATAGGACACTGCACCTGTGACTTTTGCCAACCCGTGCTGGTCATGGGATAGGGGATTCAGGCCTGTTGTGGCATGTTGTCTCCTCCTTCCTCCTTTTTTTCCACTCCTTTTCTGGCTCCCCCTTTTTTTTAATCATTTTTTTCCATTTTCTTTTTTGTTACACCTTACCAGTTAGTCACGGCGGGTGGAACCAGGACTTGTTTGCCTTGAGGTGGTCTTGTTCATCACCCCCTAAGCCAGATCTTGAATCCTAATCCCCTCCAGGCCTAACATGTTATTTACTGTTGTTTTACTCACCTAAAAATGGGCTCAACAGCTAGCCAAGTCCTGAGCATTTTCATGAATGTTTGATAAAGGCATTAGGGCTGTCTAGCCGTTGATGTTGCATTTTATGTTTCTTCTTTATGTTCCTGTTTCAAGCCACTGTACTTTTTTAAACCTTCAATAAAAATGCATTGAACCAAAAAAGACACAAGTCCATCCAGTTCAAAAAACTTCTAACTGACTTGCCTGACTGCTTCAAACCTTCCTGAAACGCTGGAATTAAACAAACATGCAAAACAGTGAAGTCAGAATAAGATAGAGCTCTTCAGAGGCTAATCTAAGAAAAGTAGTGATATGGCTGCACAGCAAAAAACCTGCACAATCATACAGCAAAATAAATGTGCTATTTGCTCCGTCAGCTTCAGGACCATAAAACCAGTGGTGCACAATAAAAATGAATGGCTATCTTTTTAAAAAAAATCATAGTAGAGTTCAGTCAAATGTTCTGACTTGCCAAAGTCAAATGACAATCTCTCCTGCAATCCTGGAGTTCTCTCTGGTTTGTTAAGCATGCCTGCTACACATCGCAGCACAAACTTTTATGATTGGGAGAGAGGTGTGCACAGTGTACAGCAAGAAGTGATTTATACACTTTCCATAATAAATGAAACCCTTAACCTACATACTTGTTCTGGGTTAATAACTTAGAAAGGAAAGCATGGAGCAGAAGAACTTGGAGCATAGACAGGGCCTGCATGAGAGGACTTTACAGTATAAGCTGTAAGTGGTGTGTGTGAGGGGCAGATAGTTACAATATGGTCATGTGATGTCATAGGTGGGGTCTTGAGGTTTGGGGTAAGCTGGAAAAAAAAATGATTTTGGGGTCTATCTCAGGTATGGTACTCCTTTTTTTCTTTTATTAACATTTTTATTGTTTTTTTTTTTACAGATACAGAATATGGTACAAAATATATAGCAGGTATGGTAAACAGATACATGGCAAACTACATCAAATAAAAGAAGTACAACAGTAGCCAGACAACTGCCTACACCTATCTAAATTTTAGTAATGGCAAACTCAATAGAAAAGAAGTATCAAGTGCTAACAAGTAAATATACTATATTGGAAATATGGTAAGACTCATAATTTATCGTAGATAGACTTAGACTTATCAGATAAAGTATTGCGCTCCTTCTAAGCCAAGTTTGCACATACAAATATCTTTATCTTACTAACGTCTCCTAAAAGACCTATGTGATGGTTTTATTGGACTATTGTTTATAACATTTATAATTATTCTGTATGTTGTTAATAAAAGGCTTTTTTTAGCATCAAAAGAGGCATGTGATTTTGTTATTCTGGTGGCAAGATATCAAAATTTAAGGCTATGGTTATATGTACTGGTCCCCTTTTTTGCCATTCCAGGGGCAAAAAATATTTTTTCAATGGCGTAGATACTCCCCCCCAAGATGTAAACAAAAGTAGAAGACTTGGCCTGGCCATGTCATGTAATTGCGATGTATGTAAATCAAAAATGGCATTTGTTAAATTAAAGGGATCATTTAGGAAGGGGTGGAAGGGAAAGGTGTGAGGGCAACATTTTTATCCCATTGAGAAATCCTTTACATGAAGGGAAACTTGCACTCCATATTTGTTGACAGACCATAAAACATTTTTGCCCACCTTCTATAAGCCTGAACTTTAAGTCCCTTTTTGATAATGGATATATCTCTAGAGTGTCCTATATTCTTTGAAAATAAGATGAGCCCTGATAACAATGCTAGTTAATTAACATCAATGAAATGGGAAGAGCTTATTCATGAAAGCAGCAATATAACTATCAATGCTTGCCAACTCTGAATCTACAACATAAATGTCATTGTAAGTGAACTCCATTTACTATCTGCATCTAAAAGCATTTGCAAGCCACTCCAAAGTCAGTCTGTCTCTATTCTCTTAGTGTTGAGCTGGAATTTATGAATCATTTCTAATGCCGGTGGCTAAATAAGTTCTGATGACATGCAAGCAATGATTTCTTTGTTCAAGGTCCATTTGTTAAGCGAGACAGAAATTACTTTAACTTCACGCTTTGCGAGTACTTCTAAAACATTTTGGGCTTTTTTTTTTTTTTCAAATAATCTGACCTTCTTCATGTAGAAGAAAGTAGAGAAGTCCTTGCAGAAATCACCTAATTCATGCTTGAGTGACCTGGCATTAAGGTTTTGAGGTAGTATGTTTTTGGAGTGCATAGCCATGGTTGTCTTAATTTTTTTCACAACTGAAGTGGAGGAAAGCAAATTAAAGGGGCAACACTTTCATTTCCAAAGTGTTGCATATTTAGAAAAAGTAATACTTTATAGCGCCACATTAATATAAAAAAACCATGCTGTGCACAACCTAATGACACACATTCCTATGGTATGGCTCACATTGTATACAAACTGTTGTAGTCTGCATACAAATAACATCTGACATGTTATACCAGGTTTCTTAAGGTAAGTTCACACCAGCAGCGCAGAATGTGTAGGTTACAACTGATGACCACCTTTAAAATATTTACGTGATTTGTAGCATGCAGCTTCTTTACATTTTAGTCATAGACCTGTAATAAACATACAGTACCAAGTGTCAGAACTCTTGATATCCCTATTTGTTCCAAACAGTTAGCAAATTAGTACTTTCAGTAGGGTTCTGCAATGACAGCCTCAAAGTTTTTTTCAATATAAAAAAAAAAAAATCAAAATCCCAGTGAATAAATACCACCAAAATAAAGCTTTATCTGTCTCAAAAAAATGCTAAAATATCCATATGGGTACAGTGTTGCATGACCGCACAATTGTCATTCAAATGTGATAGCAATGAAAGATGAAAATTGGCCTGGACAGGAAGGGGGTGAAAGTGTCCGGACTTGAAGTGGTTAAGGAAGGATGGACTCCTCCAGGCACACCTGCCCTTAACCTATCCATTAATACATGTACTCCTACTATGGAGGCTTTGAAAATTTTAGTTAGGTCCACAGTATAGAGAGGACCCTTGACATGGGACTGTGGCTTCCGCATGTATTTGCAAATGTGTGCAAACAAAACCCTCTGTTTTAAACTGTGAGACAGGGTCATATTGGTTGTTTCGCAAGCTGGTAAGTGTTGCTGGGAATTCCTTTTTTTGTCTGTTGCTTGATTTTATACACCTGTGGCCATGGAGGTAATTGGAACACCTGAATCCAGTGTGTGTGTATGTGCTCATTGATCCAGTGCACCTGAGCTGAGTTAGTTTAAAATAAGTATTATAGGCTTATGACTGTCCAAGTATCCTGTCAATGAAAATGGAAATTCCCATGAAAAAGAATGGCTTTCTTCTGTTATGTTTAAAGCTCCTCCCAGCATTAGAGGCAGCCCTTGGACAATATAAAGAAGAAGAGCTTAATGGAGCATGCAGGTTACTATTGGCTATGCTGTGTAGGACTGCTGTACCTCAAAACCCTGTTTCAGAAAATTGGGCAATAGCAGTCCCTATACCTAAAAAAAAAGAGCCTTGCTTGTGACACTTAGCCCACCTTACCAGATGCCATTTTAAAGACATAATGGGACACATTTGTAAAACAAGTGTTGATCAAAGTGAACTTTTTGGAAACACAAGGACACTTTCAGCTGCCATTGTTTAAGTGCAATGCAAAGAGTAAAAGCTAACACCTGATCATTTATCAAAGAAAAGATCTATTTTTTTTTACTTTTCTTTCAATTAATAAATCTTTCTCTATTTTAAATCTGGGTATTGAAGAAAAGATAGCTGTGTTACAAAAATTCTGATGCAGTCTTGTCTTCACAAAATGTTTTTTTTTTCAGTTGATATACATGCATCGGTATGTAACTCTTGAGAACAGTCTCTATAAGTCCCTTGTTGATACTTGGATTGTGATCAGTAGAAGAAGCTGAAAAACTATTGAATGCAATATCGTTTTTGCCATATCACATTACCCTGGACAGCTTTAACATCATCTTGTACGCCCAGCAAGTTACTAATTAAGCTGTTTTTAATAAGCACATCAATACAATGAGTGCACACAATATGGAGCTTGCCAGATATTATGCACACAAATGTTGCACTAAAAGGTCACTAGAAGAATTGCTTCGTTACTTCACTGGCTTGTGTTAATGGCCATGGAAATTAACTACACTGCTGCCAGCAAGCTTTCCACCATTGACATTAGAAAGCTTGTGTTTGTAACCAGAAGCAATGGGAATACAGAGTGACGTGATGATGTTTAATGGCTTTCTTAATTATACAATGTTCTGCAATGTCAGTTGTTTCTTTGGACTTCTGATGGATGCTGGTTCTCAGCAAACTTGGAACTGCATTTGCAATTGACTCTAGAAAGTAGGAGCATTGTGTATAACACATGCATGCAAGAATGTAAATATGAAACTTGTGTTGTAAAAGCTATTTTTTGCCTCCCTTCATTGCTTAAAGCCAAACTCTGGGCAAAACATGACCCCCCCCCCCCCACCTTTAACTGGTCATTGGCATGACAAAAATGCCATTTTTACTTGCCTATAGCTGCAATCATGTGGCCTTCCAGTCTCGAGTCTTCGTTCCTCTTCTGTTTACATGTAATGGGGTCCTTCTTTAGGTGTTCACATCACAACCTGCATGATGTAGACACATCCTAATGGCTGTCCAATGTCAGAGAAGAAGAGAGTCAGAAATAGGGAATTGGGAACTGGCCAGTGTGGCCACATCTGAAAGGGATACAGTAGATTAGCAGCCCCTGCCTTTGGAATTGGCACCAGAGAAGGGTTCAGCCAGAGGACTTAGGGGAGTATATCTTGCTTCACAAGGTGGGGAAAAAAACTTATAGTTTGCACAGGGATGGTAAGATGTTCATATTTTGCCCAAAGTTGGAATTAAAACTCCATTAGAAACATAAAAACGAATTTTGTTAAACAAATCTTGCTGAGAGAAATATCAAATGGGGCACAAGTAATTTTAAGTGGCCTGTGTAGGCATTGATGTGTAAGTGGCCATAATAGCAGTGATCCTTAACAGTGGCCTGTCTCCTGTCTATGATTGTCTGCTTAAGCATGTCCCCAGTCTCCAACAACTGCTATAGCATGTTTGTAATCTCTCACCATCCCCAGTTGCCAGGCCCGTTTTTAACGGGGGGGGCAAAAGAGGCAGCTGCCTTGAGCCCAATCATTGCTGTGGGGCCCAAAGCAGCTGCCCCTTGACCCCATGCTGCCCACCACTGGGGCCCTTAGGGTAGGTAAGAGCCATGGCACTTTTTATTCCATATCGGAAGTACAGGAGGAGGAAGGAGGTGCCGTATTTCCTGACAATAAGCCTGGTGGACTTTGCTCTGCCTCACTCTGACTCTCTCAATAAGGGCAAATAGCAGGACTCTGTCTGAGAACAGGAGAGCCAACTTACTCAGGGCTGTAATCTCTGTATCCGGTCCTGTCAATACTGTTCTCCCAGGCCCTCCTTCACCCAGCCACCTGTCCGATCCCACACTCCGCCTCCCATTTGTGTCCACCTAACCCGCCTACACTCCAACCCCTTCCCCTCCAATCATGCAATGCCCGCAGTGTGCTGTGAAAGGAATTCTGTGCACATCTGGGTGGGAGATTTGAAATAATGTCTGCTATAGCTGTCTAAGCCATCAAGAGGGAACCAGCCTGAGAGGAGGGAGGCATAATTGGTGAGTGAGACTTTTGGACACAGGACAAACCCCTCTCTCCCCACCACCTTTTGCTTTGCCCCTTCTTCCCCTCCCTCCATTCTCTCTCCCCTTCTCACTTCCTCCTCTCCCACCCCACACTCTCTCTCCTCTTTCATCCCCCCCACCTCCTTTTTTCCTCTCTCCCCTTTTTTGCTCCACCCTCTCTCTCCCCCTCCTCCCTCTCTCATCCCTTTTCTCACTTTCTTCCCCCTCACTCTCTTACCTCTTCTCCCTCTCTTTCTCCCCCTCCTCCCTCTTTCATCCCTTTTCTCACTTTCTTCCCCCTCGCTCTCTTACCTCCTCTCCCTCTCTTTCTCCCCCCATTTTTCCCCCCCCCTCTGTCTCTCCCCCCCTTCTTTTTCTCCCCTCCTCCCTTTCTCTCTCTCTATCTTCCTCCCTCTCACCCCCTCTCCATTTTTGTCCACCCTCTCTGTATCTTTCTCCCCTCTAGCACACCCTCCTCTTTCTCTCCCTTTTGTTCCCTCTCTGACGCTTTCTCCCCCCTCTATATCTTTTCTCCCCCTTTTTCTCTACCCTTCCTCTCTAGAGTACCCCCCCCCTCTTTCTCCTCTCTCTCACCTCACTTACTCTATCTTTGCCCCCCCCCCCCCCTTTCTCCCCCCAACTCTTTTTCCCCTTTCTCTCTCCCATATCTCTTTTTCTCCTCTGTCTCCTTTTCTCCCCCTTCCCCTCTCACTCCTCTCTCTCTCTTTCATCCTCTACCTCTCATCAATCTCTCTCTCTTTGTCTCTCTGTCTTTCATCTACCTATCTCTCATCCTCCTTCTCTCCCCCTCACACTCTTTTCCCTCTTGCTCCCCCTCTCCCTCCCTCTCATCCTTTTCTCTCCCCTCTTTCCCTCCCCCCTTTTTTCTTTCTGTCTCTCCCTCCTCTCTATCTTTCTCATCTCCCTAACAACCGCTGCTCTCTCCCCCCATTTTCTCTCTCTTCCCCCCCATATCATTTCTCCCCCTTCTCTCTCATTCTCTTCTCTTTTCTCTCCTTCTCCCCCCTCTCTTTTTCTTCCCTCCTCTCTCTTTCTCCTCACTCTTTCCCTTTCTTCCCCTTCCTCTCTCTTTCTTTCTTTCCTTTTCTCTCTCTGTCTCTTTGTCGCTCTCATCCACCCCTCTCTCACCCCCATTCTATCCCCCTTAAACTGTGCCTCCTCTTTTCTTCACCCCCTCTTTCTCCTTTTTCTCCCTCTTCCCAGCTGCCTCCCATGCTCTCCTCTCTTTTCCTCCCTTCCTCTTTCTTTCTCCCCCTCACCCTCCTCTCTCTTTCCTTCATTAGCAATCCTCTTTATTTCTTTATTCCCTTTCCCTCATTCCCCCTTTCTCTCCCACTCTTCCTTTCCTCTCTTTAACTCCCCCTCTCTCTAACTTTCTCCCCCCACTTCTCTCCCCCCCTCTCTTCCCCCCCCCTCTCTTTTCCCTCCCTCTCACCCTCTCTCAACTGCAGCATTCCAATGAAAACCATGACTACTTCTAGACACGGCACATATATTGTAACTTCAACCAACTACTTAGTGAGTCATAATGTATGCTATAACCTCTAGCAACCAATCAGTGAGCAGAAATGATATACTGTAACATCTGACAACCAATCATAATCACTACCTGATCTGCTGCAGTAAACTGATTTTGAGTCCAGCTGCTATTTAATGTATGTCTGAGAGCATCATGGCCATCTTTAATGCAAAATGGGTTTGCTTTTTGGGATGTTGGGGTGGTTATCAAAATTGCAAGGGGGACCCAACAAAATGTTTGCCCAGGGTCCAATCAATATTAAAGACAACCCTGCCTGTTGCATGTTTGCAGTCTCTGATAATCCTTTGTGCCATGCCAGTAGTTTTTGATCATATTCTGTTGCATGTCTCTGACAGCTTTCGGTGGTGTTACATTTATTAAATATTAAATTTGGCCCTTTGGTAATGTAATAGGCCTCACTTGAGGCTCCTTATATCAAGAAAGCTGGCCATCACTTTTTACAAGCTTGCTTTTTCTTTTTCTGAAGGCTACCTACATCATAAATAGGGGGGTGTTTCTGTGATCAGTGAAAGTAATCCACACAGTTAAACCAATATTTTAGCATTTTTCACATTAATACTAAGGGCCCTTTCATGCTGATCAGTTTTTCTTTAATTTTTGCCTTACTAAAAGTGGAAGAAAAATGCATGACCAACAAATCCTATGTAGCTCTTCACACCAGTCAGTTGCAGGTCAATTGAATTTTTAAAAGTCCTGCAAGCTGCATTTTTGATGCATGTTTGATAAGGTAAACAAAAAAAAACACACCAAAAACACACCTCCCCATAACAATGAATGGAAAACACATCAAATACAAACCTGTGGTAGTGTTTTTCGTGCATCTTTGGAGTCGCATATCCTTTTGTCACAGGTAAAAAACGCACTGGAAACATGGTAAAAACACAGCAAAAACACAAGTGTTTTTATTGTGTTTTTGCAACAGAACAGTGTGAAAGCAGCCTAAAAAAACTCTAAAATGTCTGTGAGAATGTTATCATAATTTGTACTGTTAAAGTTTGCAATTAAACAATGTAAGAATCCCAAATTGTTCTGGAATGAAACATCAACATGTCCACTGAAAAACTGACAAACTATGAATATTGTATCAAATCTCATTGTGCTTCCCATGTTTAAATATAATGATACCATCCTATTATATCTGTAAAAATGAAACATCTCAAACCACAGAAAAAGACATTTAAACAACTTGTCTTGCAATTTCTCACTTTTTTTTGTTAAAGAAAAAAAACAGCAATTGCAGCACTGATAAATTATTATTGATTTTGTGTGCAATTTGTACTGGCAGTCCTATTGTCTCTTCTATTCACGTTGGTGACTATGTATCTTTCTAACAATTTCAAAGCTTGCACACTTCTCAATGCAATCTGAAGGCCATTAAATTCTTTGTACTTGTTCATTGTATTGTTTTGCTCAATCTGTAAAGTTACCAAGTCTTGCTAAGAAAATTAAAAAGAAATATCACTCCTGCAGCTCATTTGATTCTTGTTTTATTTTCAGTAAAAGGGCACAGTTACATACAGTATGAAGTCTTCTGAATCATAGTGTGAAAGCAAAAACTGCCCCAAATCAATCACGGATCAGCTAGTAGTATTACCGTAAGATTTGTACCTTATGGGAAGCAACACTGGAGATTATGGGACTACACAGTACAACATACCTCTGATAAATCATTCATGACTGCATCGCTAAAAGATCATACATGATTCATCTCTTGTATGGACTACTGTTTGTGGGTATCATAGGTGAAAAATGTTACAAGGATAGCTGTAGATAACAAGCAATTCCATGATTCATTGAGTAATTTGCAGTCTTAGAGTGTATGTATACACACAACTATTTTTTGCTTGTTTTAGATAGAGTAGGGAACCTACAAAGGCTATGTGACTACAAAGGACAATAACGTGCTCACCTTGTATGTGCTTGCCGCTGCTCGGATGGTTCATTGCTGCAAATCAGTGTGTGAGCTGCTGTACAAGTGACTCTGCTGAAACAGTAATTTGCTTCTTTGCTATGATCGATGGATTCCAAATATTTTATTGTCTCATGAGGACTGAACTTGGCAACTGTGATTGTGGCCTTGAATTTGGCGCGGGATGTGCTCCGTACCCCGCCAGTGCCCGTGGCAACCACTGAGGGTGGTCCCAACTTTTACTGTGCACATGCAATCCAGGTTTCAGTGATGGCTGGAAACCAATGTTTAGTGCTAGCCAGTAAACTGTAAGTGCCATGCCAGCAGGATACAGCCATTACTGTGATTGCATCTTGGATCAAGCCAGCACACCGGGGGTTAATTCCTTGGCTGGAAAGTCCCAGCACAGCAGTCTGGCAAGAAATGATGAGAAGGGGCGTGGCCGGCCTACCAGCAAGTTCACGCCCAACCGCCTGTCCTTAAAACCGCCCACTACACCCACCACGTGGAGGGAGAGCGTGAGTAGAGAAAGATGGAGGGAATTTTGCCAGTCTATTCAAAAAAGTATCATCCGGAGTGGACCCTAGTGGATACAGGTGTCCACCTTGAGTATCACAGCTGCTTTGCTCTGGGGATGATCAAGGGCAACGAAAGATGATGCCTCGTTTGTCTTGATTGCAGAAGGCCAACTGCACTGGTCGGGGCTTGGGCCAGGTGCGGACATTGTGGAAAGTCTCTTAACCGTCTGCTGCCCATCGATCTGGCACCTTACAGCTATGTCAAGGACATCAAGAAAGAGTGGCGTAAAGGCCGGGCCATTCAGAATGATGGTAGCTGTAATAGAAGGACAGCCAAGCTGTAGCTATTCTGTGGCCACCTGGAGACCCCATGGCTCCATAGTCCAACAACACAGTCTGTTGAAATATTATTGAGATTTTGGTCCAGAAGACTGTTCTTAAATACAGATAATTCTGGCTTTTTCCCAGATAGGCTGGTCTGGGTTTATTTATTCAGAAGATACTAACGGTGTTCACTTTGTTTGCTATGGAGGGGCTCTTCCTTAACCAAGGACTGAAAAAAAGAATATAAATTGGTTCTAATTTCATTGCTGTCATGCTCTGTTGCCTATATAAATAGTCAGAGATAAGACTGTGCTATTGCAATCGGTTATGTTTTTGTATTGTTCTCTTTACTGTTTTGCAGGTTACAGGATGGGTGTCTTCCCTGCTTTTGAAGAGAAAAGAGTACATTTTCTGATGAAGGGCCTCCTTCTAGGGGGAGGTGCTTCATTCCTAAGTTAATATTGGTTGGTCTACCCATTTGATCATTACCCTGCTGCTAGAGTTAGCGTCAGTCAGGAAATGTAAATATATAATTTATGTACGTGTACATATGCAAAATCTTTATTTTTGTACTGATTATTTATTTCTAATCTGTGTACATATTTCATTCCTCTTCCCAGTTGTTGTACCCTTTCCCCCCTCCCATTTTTTTGTATAGGATGCCCTGCTCTTGGGCTCAGAAGCCTTTTTTTGTTCTTATGGTTTTTTTTCTTGCCCCCAGCCAATGTGGACATGGCTGTTTTTAGTAGGTTTGTAAGCAGCTTATTTATCCATAATGACATACCATCAGGGAGGCATGTGATTGGCCTAAATTTATTCTGCAGCAGGACAATGACACCAAACACACAGCAAATGTCATTAAGAACTATCTTCAGTGTAAAGAAGAACAAGGAGACTTGGTGGTTTGGCCCTCTCAACATCATTTAGTCTGTCTGGGATTACATAAGGAAACAGGAGTATTTGAGGCAGCCTACATCCACAGAAGATCTCTGATTAGTTCTACAAGATGTTTAGAACAACCTATATGCCGAGTTCCTTCAAAAACTGTGTGCACAAACATTGTGGGTACCTAGAAGGCTGATACTAGTCTGAAACCAAAGGTTGGTCACACCAAATATTGATTTGATTTGGATTCCTTTTCTGTTCATTTACTTTCCATTTTGTTTTTTGGTAAAAATAAACTATTAAACGTTTTTTTCTTTTGCTTTGGATAGATTTGAGCAGCGTAAATATCACATTTTTAGCAGTCTCCACATTGTAGAGATTTCACCTGTCTTGCAGTAATAAAATCCTGACTGAAATTCTAACCTTTCCCCATTTTACAGTCTTACTGTACTCCCCCCACTAGAGAGAATTCTTAAAGCTTCATGTCCTGAGGAAATCAGGGGAACTCTCAACAAGGGATCAACATACTACAGAAAATAATTGGTACTTTCACTTTCCCACTCAACCCAAAATTAAAAAAAAAAATTGTTTGGGCTAATTAGCTTAAGTGAGTAAACATCCTCTGTGAAGATGTGGATTAAAATGTATCATATTCTGATGGGAGATGCAGTGATAGGAGGGTTTTTTTAATTATTTGAATGAAACGTTATGCTACAAAGATTGCAAAATTCCAAGTACATTTATAACAGGTTGTATGTGTTTTTTTTGTTTGTTTTTTAGCATTGTATTCAGTTATATAGAAATACCTACTTCAGGCGGACATATGGAGACCTCCTCCAATTTTTGCCACAATGCTTCTGGTTATCAGAGGGGGCAGACACCAACTTATGTGCTTGTGCCTATCTCACTAGGGTGGGGCACTGGATTACAGTCCCTACTGATTAACAAGGCCATGGAACATAAATATTCTGTAGATCCTTCTCAGCAGTATTAGGACATACAGTATTTGCTGATGTTATACTATCTCCCTTGGCCCCTCTTTCTGATATAACATATTGTATTAGTTGCATATATATAAAAGACATCGTTCCTGGGGGGGTTACAATAAAAATCCCAAACAATTTGTAAAGCACACGGTTTATGGAAGGGCCTTAAACACAACTCTTATAATTAACCTATGTATGTACCCAGGTATTTCAACAGGCAAAGACTGTGGTTTGCTTTAGTAAGGGCACTAGACACTTCTTTTAATACATGTAAGAGTTTTGCTCGACAATAGGATTACTATTTTATTCTATGAGGCCTGTTCTCATCTGAGCATTGTGCTGTACCTTGTCACACCAAGGAAGGTGGGTGCATTCTGAGGCAAAATCATTCTTTTTGGACCCATATACTTCAATGGGAACACCTGAAAAAAGCCTCCTCCTCCTCCTAGTATCCTGGGTAAATTGGCCTAAACAAAAACACTTACACCTGAAAATGTGTCTAAAAATAAAAAACGCACCAAAAATGCTTCAAGAAGTTGTTGCTCGAGCAGGGGTGGACCGACAACTCATGGGACCCCTGGACAACCACTCCCAAAAAAGCCTATGAAAGGTAGCAGGTGCATCTCATGGGGCCCCCTACTGACCCCGGGCCCTCGGGCAATGTCCGAGTGTCCAAATGGTCAGTCCGCCCTTATGCTCAAGTGTAAACATAGGATTAAAGTTGTTGTAAACCCTTACGTATACCCAGTGAAGTGACTGGCCTCAGGTCATACACAGAGAATAAACAAATCCTCCTTCATAAGTTGTACCTGTTTATCAGCAATGCTCCCTTGTCTACATCCATTCAAAGTCCAGAACTTATAAAGCGTGTCTGAGATTTCAGAAAAAAGGAAGTGGAGAGCTGAAATGACACACTGCAGAGCTCAGTGGGGAGAGCTCTGAGAGCTGATTGGAGGGAAAGGGGCACATCCCCCCTTCACACTGCACACAGGAACAGAACTGAGGCTATCAATCTGCTGGAAGTCCCTCCCCTTTCACCTTTTTTTCTCTTGGTGTCAGGAACAATTGTCAGAAGTGATTCATGATGATAGCAGAGGAACAAAACAGCAGACATAATTGACACTTAGTTCTCTTAATAGAGACAGGTACACACTATAGAGGGATATGCTTTGTTCATGTTTCATGTCTGAGGTTTACAACCCCTTTAAAAAATCATGAAATACCCTCTACTCATAACAGCACGTTTGATTTTTCAAGTCCCTTTTTGTATATCTACAATTGTTTAGCCATAGCTAGCTTTAGCTCCTACTACAAACTTCAAAATACCACATTTAAAAAAATATATATGTTTATTAACACCCACACAGGTGGCAACTATTGGTCTTGTTCCCCCAAACAGTACTAAAGACTATTGAAAGAATCATTAGTAACTTTGGCTACTAAATACATAATGAGATCTGAAAACAGAAGAAGCCATTTAAAAATCCCAGCACAGCAGTAAACAGCTGTTCTTGACATATCAGATGATGCTTTAAAAGGCGCCAATTTCACTACCGCTCAACTACCTCAAGCTGTTTTTGCACAATGTAGTATGTAAGTCATTCCAAAAGGCTTAAAACATCCCCGTGTCTTCTGTACATTTTGCCCAAAAGAATAATTCTACATTAGAGTAACATTTCAGGAAATAAAAGCTGTATCATCAAACTAACCTTGTTACACATATGTAAGCAGCAAAGATATTTTGGTGATACTGCTTTTATATACTTTTACTTGTATTTCTGATACATTTTCCCTGCAGTCTAATAAAATTTTGTGTTATCAAGAAAGTCTGCTGTTTTCGCATTCTGAACAAACTGGCTCACCTGCATGCCAACAATTGCTCCCTTTGACATGTGAGCTGTGAAGCAAGATGTAATTGTACTTGCGCTGACCAACGCACAACATTGCCCAAGAAGAGGATACTAATGATTGCTACGGGGCCTGTTCATACCTGTGCACTTACATTATCTTATTTATTTATCTCAGGTACTTATATAGCGCCGTCAATTTACGCAGCGCTTTACACATATATATATTGTACATTCACATCAGTCCCTAACCCTCAAGGGGAATACAATCTAAGGTCCCTAACTCACATTCATACATACACATACTAGGGCCAATTTAGACAGGAGCCAATTAACCTACCAGCATGTCTTTGGAGTGTGGGAGGAAGCTGGAGTATCCGGAGGAAGCCCACACAGGCACAGGGAGAACATGCAAACTCTAGTCAGGTGGTGCCGTGGCTGGGATTTGAACCAACAACCCTAGTGCTGCCAGGTGGAAGTGCTAACCATTTAGCCACTGTGCTGCCCCTTTGGTGCAGCTTTTTATTGGTGAGACAATGCAAGTTTTTGGCCACTTCACCTTTAAATGAAGCCCATGAAAAATGCATGCAAAGTGCATGAAAAATATAGAAAAACACATTAAAATGCAAACGCGTGAAAATACAGATGTGTTCTCACACAAGATGGGACCTAAAGGAAACATTAACAAAAAAATCACATGCATCTGCTGGACTAACCATTTCTATTTTAATGCTAATAAAAATGACCTTTAGATTTCAAACTTCAGCTAGCTATATTTTTTTTAAAACTGCAGAAATTTAAAATCTTTGTGTCCATGGTAATTATAGGCATTCTGTATACTGTTTATGTACAGATTGTTCCCAGAAATGTAATTTTCTGCTCCTGTGTTATTGTTACTGTTTTTTCCAGCTTTTTTCTGTAGTTATAACACCGGTATTGATAATTTTAGGACCTGCAGATTTTCCCACTAAGAACTCAGAACGTATTCATCACAGAGTAGGTAAGAGTAGATAGGAATAGAATGTATTCATCACAGAGTAGGTAAGAGTAGATAGGAATAGAATGTATTCATCACAGAGTAGGTAAGAGTAGATAGGAATAGGTAACAGTAGGCAAGAGTCTGAAAATAATAGGGAACTTTACCCATGGCAACTTGATAAAAAATAATGTTCTTTAGCAAGGAACATACATTTCACATTACCAATTATGCTACCAAAATTAGTTTGTGCTATAAATTGCCTCCAGCATTGCTCCTGTTTCTACTTGCTGGAGGCTGCCATTTTTCTGATGCCCAGAGCTCTGGAGCAGCAGTAAATCATAAAGCAGAACTAAACCCATCGACTTAACAATTTCAAAAAACAGTTACATTCTTGGAATGCCAAAATGTCTAACTGTCACATTTGCTTGTGATCTCAGCCAAACTGTCAAACAATCAAATTGCTGGCATCATTACTAATCACATGTGCAGTGCCACAACAGTTGCAGATCAAACAGAAGCAGCTTCCTTGACTGTAAAGGATAGGAGGGTTTAATTCCAATTTATGACTGTCAGCAGATCAGCCTTTACAAATTCGATAGTGCCTAAAAATAGAGAGCAACTGAGCATGTGCAGAGAAGGGTAAGACACTAATTACTGGATTTTAAACAGCATATGTGCATATTGTTAATGCTTTACATAGCTATACCTGCAAAAGGGGGCAGCCTGAAATGATCTAGTAGGATTTAATTTTTTGACTAAAGTTACACTTGCTCGAATTTTTGCAATATATATATAACTGTCCCGGAAAATATTTTTTTTTCCTTAAAGTGGTTGTAAACCTCTAAAATGAAAAATGAACAAAGCATATCCTTCTATAGTGTATACTTGTCTCAGGCTATAGTACTCGATGTGGATCATGGCTGCTGTCTCTCCTTCCTCTGCAATCTGCATTGGTCACTTCTGGGTTTTTCCAGAAACCAGGTAATCCTGAGAGATGGCCCTGCACCTCCCAGCACAAAACCAGTAAATTACAGTCTCAGATGAGCATGAGACTTTGTAGAGGGGTGTGTGTGTGTCCATTCCTTCCACTCAGGTACCAGATTATACTCAGAATTGTGCGCTGTGCTGTGCAGTGTATGATGTCAGATCCCCACTCCCTTGCTCTTGAAGAGAGGGAAGAAATGCCATCTTATGCTGGAAGGCCACAGAAGAGTGAAGACTGCAGATAAACAGGTACAACTTATGTAGGAGAATGTATTTCATCACTGTTTGTCACTTGATTCAGATGTATATGAATCTCCGAGTGGACGTAATAACGAATGTCATTGAATCTGAAAAAAGTTATAATGAAATTAACAAATGCTTTGCTTTATTCAGATGATGTCACATGATGCAATAGTAGTTCAGCCCAATGGGGAAATTAATTCAGCTTTCAAATTTGTTCGATAATTTGGATTAGGATAACAAATGGTTCCGAACTTTGTTCCATTCATTAATTCAGGTGCACATGACACCAGTCAATATTGTCCAATCAGCTCAAGCCATTTCTCTTGGTGGGTTGAACTAGCATCCGAAAATAGTGAATCCTTCCAATTCGTATCTGTCCAATTCAATAATATATACAATAAATAGCATTTTTAATCCACCCAATCTATCGAATTTACAAAATGAATGCTGAAGATACGAAATGAATTCTGAAAACGAATCAGTTCAATGAATATGAAGCAACAAAATTCTTCAATAAACAAATGCATCCAAAACTAAATGAAACTTTTTGGCATTCACATATCTACCCAACATTTCATATTCCTGAAATGTCCCTGGTGTGCCATGTACTTGTACGAAAAAGTATCCTGTTCTCATTGTATTGCTTTCTTTATGTGAAATCCCTGGTGCTCCTGCTAGTCCCTCTGCCTTCCTATTAAAAATTGACCATTCTAGGTAGGAGAGCACAGCCTGGTCAGTTCGCAACTATGATGAGTAGTTGTGCTCTCTTCCAATAATCAGACTTGTTCTGACAAGCCTTTCACTGTGAAGCTCTGTGTGCTGCTGTTTTCTCTCCCCTAGCTCTTATGCATCTGAGAACATAGGAAATGTGATCACTTATAAAAAAAAAGGGGGAGAAGAGTATGGAAATTAGTTTTTATGTATACAAAAATGTTTTGCCTTCATTTCTATTTTAAACTGAATAGGTTGTTTTTACAAGGTGAAGGTTTACATATACTTTAAGAGTCCTCTTCTCTAGTTGTCCTAGGGACCACTGTTGCCAGGACTAAAGGGAAGGAAAATCCCCAAAATAATAAGTTGTCACCACGACAGGTAAAGAAGTTAAAAACTAGCAGGTCTTAACACTTCTCTACTCCTTTTTATTAATAAATAATTTATTAAAAGGCAAAGGCAGGATGGGGATGGGGGCTTTACAATTCCTTATTCTGATCCTTCTTGGTGGTTTGCAATGTTTAGACTAAGGGCTCGTTCACACTTGACTCATTTCTAACTCTTGCCAAATGCCCCTATAGCGTTTGACAGGCATTAGACAAGTGTTTGGGAAGCATTTTTAATGCTGCTCAAACGCTCCCCTTCCTTTTTAGGAGTTTGATATGCGTTTGCCAAGCGCTAAAACCGCACCACAAACATCTATAATGAAGTTTAATGGTATCAACGCTTCCCAAACGCCTCGCAACTGCTTCAAAGCCTCCTTGCAAACTCCCCACAAACGCCTGCCAGGCGTTCGAGGAGCATCAACATAGACTTGAATGGAAGGCTTCAACTCCTCCTGACTCGAAATGAGGCATCAATTTTGCTGCGATGTGACGCTAACGCTTCAGTGTGAACAGTACTGTGTGCTGCCATGTTTTGAATTTTCATGGGCGTTTGAGGAGTGTTAAAAACGCTTCCCAAACGCCTGTCTAATGCTTGCTAACAAAGCTAGTGTAAACAAAAAGCATGCAAAGGAGATTCCTGACATCAATCAACAGCATTTTAAAAAAAGGAGGAGGGGCCAGAACACAGGAATGAGCAGTAAAGGAGGGGGA
The DNA here is from genome assembly GCF_062004578.1 of Staurois parvus. Taxonomy (NCBI): domain Eukaryota; kingdom Metazoa; phylum Chordata; class Amphibia; order Anura; family Ranidae; genus Staurois; species Staurois parvus. The sequence continues at coordinate 7,179,880 of NW_028317941.1, forward strand.
GGGGGCTAGGAAATATAAGGAAGTAAATGATGGATGCACACAACAAACAAAACACAAATAGTAAACTATTACAAAATAGAAAAGTCTAATAACTAAATAGTAAAAGCAGTAGACACATTTGAGAAAAAAGGGATTTGGGCTTGAAATTAGCTTCTGTGAACAATGCAGAGAGTATCATCAGCTTTTTTTCGCTCTTTTTTTTTTTTTTTTAAATACAATTTCAGTCTTGAAAAAAGTAAGCAGCTATGCTTCTAACATGGATTGTACTTGAGAGGTAAAATCGTAAAGCTTTGTAGCCATTTAAAGCTATGATTCTGAATCCTCCAAAGCGTCTTCTGAGCTGTTGTTATTTAAAGACTGTATTATCTGCAGCCAGGCAGGCTCTTGCTTTAAAGGAAGCCAGTACCTCTCAGTTCTTCGGAAGCATGTTGGTCAAACTGGCTGATCAAACATCTCGTATAACAAATGCATTGTGTGAGCTGAGAAAGAGCACGCAGAGAGATACAGGTCAGTCTTGTGCCAGTATCTACCTTCTCACGTTGAGAGCATTGTAAAAAAAAAAAATTGGAAGAGTAGCCTGGGGATGGAGAGAGCGTATTTCCAAGCTGAAGTGGGAAAGAAATGGTGGAAACAAATCCCTTGCATGATGCTTTTTTTCATTCCCTAAGCTTGCACTGTATGGGAATAATAAGCCTTTTATATAAAGCTGTACCAAAGAATAGAAGTGTTGAAACTGTGTTAAGGTTTATATTATAAAAGGGTAGACATTTCAGTAAAAATGCATAGATATTCAAGAGGGCATGATTTTCATCTAAACAGCTAAGCAAACCAAAGTGAAATTGTTCTTTACTGTGGAGGAGGAACACATATTTAAAGAGCTGCCATGACAACAATAAACCTGAATTTATTTCCTACACATTCTGGACCATTAGGCTTTGTGTAACCATCTAGATTAATAAAGATTAATATAAAAATAAAAATGATTAAAACTTTCCCAGTTTAGGTAATATTTTAAACCTGTGCTTTAGTGGATGAGGAGTCATACTTCAGAACAATCCAGAATAATTAAAGTCTACAATGCACCAGCTCTTTCTTACAAAAGGGCTAGTGTGGCTATACTGGCTTTAATGGAGAGGATATAAATCTAACCATGACATTGGAGGCACCTGTTATCTTTGTGGCTGTTGTTACAAAAATGTATTCCAACTCTAGAATCTGGACAGCTATTCCACCACTGCCACGACCAACTCTAGGCCATGGCCACAGCTATGTTCTGTGCAAGGCATTGATTGGCTGCTTCTCCTGATCAATCCATCAGAAGTAATAACCTCCTCTTTTGCACTCACACAGTGCATACAATCCACCACCCACTCCGACGGGAATATCCTGGACCTTGTCTTCTCCCATCTCTGCACTCCCCACAACCTCACTAACACCCCCTTCCCTCTCTCTGACCACAACCTTATTACCTTCTCTATCTCCTCGTCCTCTAACGCCTACCCCTCCAAATGTCATACTACTACCGGCCATAACCTCCGCAACCTGAACCCTGCCCCCCTCTACTCTACAGCTGATCAACTTTAGGACAGCATCCTTCCCCTGTCCTGCCCCAACCTGGCCATGACTGCCTATAACAACTCGCTGTCAACCGCCCTTGACTCGCTAGCGCCCTTAACCACATGAAACATCAGACCCCGACCGCTCCAGCCCTGGCAGACTGATCACACCAAAACTCTTAAAAAGACGCAGTCATGCACTGAAGCAACTATGGTGCAAAACCAGATCCCAACTAGCATTCACCCGCTATAAATCTGCCTTCCACACCTACACCTCCTCCCTCCACGCTGCCAAACAAGCCTACTTCCTGACCCTCATCAAGACCCTCTCCTCCAATCCTCGCCGGCTCTTCTCCACCTTCAACTCTCTACTCTCTCCGCCCCCACCTCCACCCAGCACCTCACTCACTGCCCTTGAGATTGCCAATCACTTCAAAAACAAGATTGACGCAATTCGCAGGGACATCACCGCTGCTCAAACTTCCTCCCCACCCATCCCCTCTCACACAGCAACCCCCTCATCACCCCTCTCCTTTAGCCTCACCACTGTTCAGAACTCCACCTCACCTAACAATCCTCTCACTGAAGCCCCCTCAACACTCCACTCCTTCGACCTTACTACCGTTGAAGAGGTCACAAAGGTCTTATCTGAAGCCCATCCCACCACCTGCCCCCTCGACCCTGTCCCCTGACAACTCCTACGACCTCCCTCCTCCTCCATCCTATGCTCCCTCACCCACATCTTTAATCTCTCCCTCTCTACTGGCACATTCCCCTCCCCTCTGAAACACGCACACATCACCCCCATACTTAAAAAGCCCTCCCTGGACCCCACTGACCCGAACAACCTTAGACCCATCTCCCTGCTGCTATTCACATCTAAACTCCTCGAGCGCTTAGTCTACAATTGCCTAAGCTCCCACCTCAACAACAACCTCCTCGATCCCCTACAGTCCGACTTCCGTCCCCTACACTCCACCGAAACCGCCTTAATCAAACTCTCCAACGACCAGCTAACCGCCAAAGCTAATGGCTACTATTCAGTGCTCCTACTCCTTGACCTCTCCATGGCTTTCGACACAGTCGACCACCCCCTCCTCAAAAAAAAACTATACTCCCTTGGCTTTAGAGATTCCGCTCTCTCCTACTCTCGTCCTACCTATCAGATAGCTCCTTCAGCGTTACCTATAACGCTACCGCCTCCCCCTCACTCCCCCTCTCTGTTGGGGTCCCTCAAGGCACTGTCCTCGGGCCCCATCTCTTCTCCATCTACACCTCCTCCCTTAGCCAGCTCATACACTCTCACGGCTTCAACTACTACCTCTATGCCGACGACACGCAAATCTATCTCTCGACCCCTCACCTCACCCCCTCAGTCTTCGCCCGAATCACAAACCTACTGAACGACATATCAGATTGGATGTCACTCCACTTCCTTAAACTGAACCTCTCCAAAATCGAGCTCCTAGTCTTCCCCCCAGCCCGCACACCACCCCCCACTGACTTCTCTATCACGTCCAACAATGCCACCATCAGGTCTGCCCCTCAGGCCAGAGTACTTGGTGTCATTCTTGACTCCAATCTATCCTTCCAGGATAGTCCAATCACTAACAAACTCATGCACTCCACCTCCACAACATCGCCAAAATACGCACGTTCCTAACCCCAGAAACCACTAAGCAGCTCATCCATTCCCTCATCATATCACGACTCGATTACTGCAACTCCCTCCTCACTGGCCTGCCTCGCCACAGGCTATCCCCACTTCAGTCGATCCTGAATACGGCAGCCAGACTCATCCACCTTACCAACCACTCCGTTTCCGCCACCCCCCTCTGCCAATCCCTCCACTGGCTTCCAATTGCCCAATGGATCAAATTCAAAATCCTAATACTGACGTACAAAGCTGTCCATCATACTGCCCCAAACGACATCACCGACATAATATCCAAGTACCACCCTACACGCACTCTCCGCTCCTCACAAGATCTCCTTCTCTCTAGTTCCCTAGTCTCCACCTCCCATGCCCGCCTCCAGGACTTCTCCAGGGCGTCACCCATACCTTGGAACTCCCTACCTCAATCCATCAGACTATCACCTACTCTCCTCTCCTTTAGGCGTACCCTGAAAACCCCCCTCTTCAGGGAAGCCTACCCCACCCCCTGCTAATTCCCAACCTCCTCTACTCTCCTACCACTCCATCCCCCACAGCTATTTCCTCCTGTATCACTATCCCCTCCCTCCTAGATTGTAAGCTCCAAGGAGCAGGGCCCTCAAACCCCTCGTGTATGTTCTGTCTCCCATTGTAATGTACAGCACTGAGCGAACTGTTGCTGCTTTATAAATACTGTATAATAATAATAATCAGAAGTGAAAATATTTGAGAGTCCTTTCACACCTATGTGCTTTGCCTCACTAGAAGGCACATTTCCAGAGTGGAAAAAGCACATTAAGGGTTCATGTACTCTGCAGCTGATAAACTTCTATCTGTTCATGTACATTATGTCATTTACAGTCGTTTACAGGCAGTTGACTTTACAGTCGTTTTTTTGAATGCACCAAACTTGCGTTCAGAAGTAGATTTTATCAGCGTTTCAAACACTTGTAAATGTGTGTTAACGCGGCTAACCACGTTTATAAGCATTTGCGTTTAGAAGAGTTTTTTAACTGTTCCATATCCAGATGCTGTCCAGAGCCTTTTTTCATCATCAGAAATGCATGCAAAGTGTTTTCCATGTATTCAAATGGACCCAATACACCAGCACCATCAGTTCCAGGTTTTGCTTGAAGGAAAAAAATGGTAGAATGCGCTTTAGTATGCTCATGATGGGATCCATAGTGAATACAACCAGAAAAGACAATTAATCTCAACACATACTGCTTTCTCTGTTTATGCTCTCTATTCCCTTCAAAATGTCTGAAATAGTTAATTTTTTACTATTTTTCAGTGCATTCTGGGCATTTTGTGTTGTTAGGTGCGTTTTTGAGATTACATGGCACAAAGACGCTGATTGTAAAGGAGCAGGCACCCAGTGGCGTCCTTAGCAACCAGTAAATAGCTTTTTTTTGTTCCAAAAATACTTTATTAGAAAAAGTAAGGTATAGCAATATATATACAAATATGGATCACAGTCCGGGCATAGACACAGCATGTAGCATCCCGTTTCGCAGACGGGCCGTGGGTTTAAACTGCAGTACAAATCGAGGTGAGATATATCATTATGTCAAATATACTGTATATAACAAACCAGCAGATACGCAAAGTATAATAGATAAATCGATATAAGTATATTGATTACTGATCTATTGACTTGTCAGTCCGTATATTAAGGGAATGTGAAGTGTTAGGTAAGGGAAGCACAGGATGATGTGTATGTTATGATTTGTGCGTCCAGTTCAGGAGCATGTGAGCCATGTGAAATCAGTCACACCTGTATACAAGATTAAATGCTATATTTGTGGGGAATATATGAATACGGAAGGCGTATAAAAGGTGTTAGATAAAGAGAAGTCAGAAAGGAGAATAGTTAGAGAAGAAGATAAAAAGTGGGGTAGTAGGGGAGGATAAGAAAAAAAAAGGGGGGGGAGAATGAGGGGAACTGGTACGGAGTAAAGGGGATGTTAAAGTGAATAATTGTGGATAAAATAATTCTCATCATTGTGCACGAGCCAGAAAGATAGTCATATAGATTAGGATGTAAGACGTGAAAGATCATTCAATGAGGCAACACGTGGGTCAAGAACCCGAAGGCACCAGTAAATAGTTGATTGTTAAAGAGCTTCCTTATAAATCAGCAGATATGTAAACAATGCTCCCCGCACTCCCCCCTATCCCTTACCAGGGTAGTGAAGGAGTTCTGCAATCTTTTTTAGCTATCCAGCTTCTCTGATCCAGCCACCCACTCCTCTCCTACCCTCACATTCTTGTACCAGATGCTCCAGGCTGACCAGCCTTCTGTCTTTCTGGCTCCTTCCCCTTCTGGTGGTAGAATTAATCCTTCACAAATGTAGCTGGAGTATGCTGACCACCAAAGAGGTACTGGCGAAGGCATTATCTCTGGTTGTAGAGGACGCCGGTGAGTTCTGGCTCCTTAACAACCACCAGCCAGCATCCTTAACAACCAAAGAATAGCCAATTGTTAAGGAGCTGGCACCTGACAGTATCATTAACAACCAGCTATTCACGTATATGTGCTGTAATGTAACACAAATGTGCTTTTTAAAAATGCATAGTGTTTTTGAGAAGCTCTGCAGTGTGCAAGCAGCCTAAAACAGCTCGTCCTGCAATATTACATGCCTTAAGCGTACTAAAGGTTACCTCTTCCACAGTATGTCGATCTATATGCAGCACAAACAATCAAAACCACATAATAATCAATTGTCTTTATATAGCATCTAAAAGATCAGTGAATTAGTGTCTCTCCTTCACACAGAGCCCACTCTTGGCCATAGCTTGGCAGAATATAAACCTGTTTAATACTTCTGGAATTCCACCAGGTCTGGATCAAATTTTAACCAAAATTACTTTACTCAATGATGGCAAGATAGATTGCTCTGGTGAAAATTTTTTCTGTACAAACCTTTGAACCAAATTCTACGTGTTTAGCCAGCTTAAAGGATAAAGGAGAAGTGTGGGACTTAAAAAAAACAAACAAACTTGGTCCAATGCTGCAAGCTGTCCCCCATTGGGTCTAAGCCCAAGAACTAAGCAATCCCATGACCGCTCTTTCACCAACGTTCTGCTCTGCCCTTCCAGTACTCACTGGAGCACCAAGCAGGAGAGGAGGTGGGAAAGGCTGAGCCATCTGCCAGTAAGGCATCTGGGTGGATCCTACAATTGTTGAGATCCCTTCAGAGCGGGTCCGTGATGTCAGCTAACAGCGGGCTTTAGCCGCTGTTGGCTGATTCTGGGTCACAAGAAAGCACTCCTGTGACCCACATGAAAGGTTTGGCTGAAAGAGCTTTGGCCATACTTCTCTTTTAAGTATTTATACTGTATACTGTAAAGCAGAACTCAGATTGGAAGAGACAGGGAAAGCACAGAGACCAATTAGATTTACTGACAGGGAACATGCTGACAGGAGGATAAAGATGAGTGATGAGCCATCAGTCTGCTGCTACTTCTTTGATGTCCAATCACAAGCTGAGGACTGGAAAAGTGACCAAGCTATGTTGGATAACTACATTAGACAAAAGTCAGGTCAGCAGCTTGGCTGTGCTGTCTTGCAGAGCTGTGTAAACCTCAGAATTCAATAGACAAATACTAATCCCTTTGCAGGAAAAAAAGCTCCCACATATGTATTTCAACTGTGTATTTAGCTGTTTGCCTGGGGGTCAGATTTAACTTCTGTATAGCTGAAATCTTTCTTTGTATAAGGGCTGCTCAAGGTGATTGAAGCAGCTATAAGCATAAGATGACAAGGAATAAAATAAAAGAGTGACTCTACCACTGGAGATGGGAAAATGGCTCGCAAAGAAAAGGAGTAAGTTAGATGGGATAAACAACTTAATAATTTCTAGAACTATGGCTCTTCTTCTCTCTTTCCATAGGCAGCAAGTCTTAAAACATCTTACAAAGTCCAAGAGCGCCGTCTGCATATCTGTCTTAATAATCTCCCTCCACTGAGACATCAAATAGGAACAGGGGAAAGGTCTCTGGAAATGTTCAGAAAATTGTTGCAGCGTAATCACTGGTCCACAATTATAACTGTAATAAAAGAGCTGGAGCATTTCACGGCGTACCTTCTCCAGGCAGCAGAGAGGAAAGCTTCATTTTCTATTAGCAGGGCAAAATAAATGGTATACTGGAAATGCAAAAGGAATACTGAGAGGCGCTAAAGGAAATTTAAATCACAGTGATGGCAGAGTAGTGGAGAAAGATTAGTCATGCACCAGTGTTTCTACTTTATATGCGCAATGTCAAGAAGTTAATCACAACTCTATTGGCCACTGTATATACTGTAAGTAAAAGTTTGTATTGTTTTCCCAATCTTTTTAGCAGTCATCAAAAGAGCTTTCTATATATTTACACATTTTTGATCACTGTATACAGGTTAGAAGAAAATATTTAAGAACCACATAAGGAAATTATCTGAATTAATAAATAAATTAGAATGTAATACAATTTCATATAAATAAAAAAATAGATATATAGAACACAATTAAAAGTCCAGTTAGTGTCCACTTAACACATGAAGTGTAAAAATATGCAAATCTCCACTTTCAGTATTAGAAAAGTGCCTGTGCTTCACAACCTCCACATATGTACCTTGGCTGACTTTGAATCATTCCCCAGATTTCTTTGGCCTCTTATTAGAAAGAAGGACAAGTGATGAATAACAATGCCAGATAGACAGGGAAAAGACTTACTGGCTTCTTAACCTCTTGCCGACCGCGCATAGCCGAATGACGGCTTCACCGCGGCCGGCCAGTTCTGAGTGGACGTCATATGACGTCCTCCCAGAACGCGCTCTCCTGCGCGCCCTAGGGGGCGCGCACCCGGCGATCTCCGTGATCGCTGTGTCCTACGGACACAGCTGATCACGTGATGTGGTGAAAGGCCGATCCCACCGGCCTTTTACCACGTGATCAGCGGTGTCCAATGACACGCTGATCACAGGGAAATGCAAGTGCCGGTTCTCGGCTGCACTTTCCTCACGCTGTCAGATCGTGAGGAAAGTACTGCCGAGAACCGGCAGTTGTCAGAGCGGGGATCGGCACCGATCATCAGGGCACTGATGATCAGTGCCCTGATGATCGGTGCCCAGCAGTGACACCCGCAAGTTCCGCCCAGCAGTGCGCCCACTAGCCCCGCCCACTCATTCCCAGCAGTGCCCCCACCTGTGCCCAGCAGTGCCCCCACCTGTGCCCAGCAGTGCACCACCTGTGCCACCTACCTGTGCCCAGAAGTGCCACCTACATGTGCCCAGCAGTGCCACCCACCTGTGCCCACCCACCTGTGCCCATCAGTGCCACCCACCTGTGCCCACCTGTGCCCACCCACCTGTGCCCACCCACCAGTGCTGCCCACCAGTGCCACCCACCAGTGCAGCCCAGCAGTGCTGCCAGTCAGTGCCACCAGTCAGTGCCCAGGGGTTGTGCCAGTCAGTGCCGCCAGTCAGTGCCCAGAAGTGATGCCAGTCAGTGCCGTCTATCAGTACCCATCATCAGTGTCACCTATCAGTGCTGCCTATCAGTGCTGCATATCAGTGCCGCCTATCCGTGACCCCTAATTAGTGCTGTCTATCAGTGCCGCCTATCCGTGCCACCTCATTAGTACTGCCTATCAGTGCCCTTTAGTGCTGCCTATCAGTGCCCATCAGTGCCGCCTCATCAACGTAAATCAGTGAAGGAGAAAAAATACCTGTTTGAAAAATTTTATAAAAGAAACAAATAAACTTTTTTTTTTTTTTTCCAATTTTTTGCACTTTTTTTAATTTATAGCGCAAAAAGTAAAGTGCCCAGTGGCGATTAAATACCACCAAAAGAAAGCTCTATTTGTGAGAAAAAAATGATCAAAATTTCATATGGGTACAATGTTGCATGACCGCGCAATTGTCAATCAAAGTGCGGCAGCGCTGAAAGCTGAAAATTGGCCTGGTAAGGAAGGGGGTATAAGTGCCTGGTAGGCAAGTGGTTAAAGTCTAACTTTATTTTTTTTAATCAGCACAAGGGATGGTACTTACTTTTAATGAGAAGTGTTCTTTATGCTGGTGGCTCCTATCTTGGTTGAAATCTTCCAAATTGTGCCCCCCCCCCTTCTCCTGCATGCCCCTGCAATGGTAATCTTCTAGTGCATAGGGGTTAGGGGTGTAGGAGTTAATAAAGCTTCTGCACCTGTCAAAGGCATGTGTCAAGAGTGCCTACTATGCCTGCCCTTTCTGCACCCTCCTCTATTCATAGAAGGTGTACTATAACTTCCATAATTGAAAAGCAATCCATAAATGGAGGGCAAGCAGATAAATGAAAGGTCCTCTATTCATAGAGTGTTTTTCATTGATGAGAGCTATTGTATAGCTTCACATAAATGTAGGAAGGAGGAGGAGGAAAGGGCAGGCATAGTCAGCACTTTTGATGTATGTCTATGACAGGTCAATTGACTGTTTTAGCCCTGCAGCAGTAATCAGGGGAGAGGGCAGAGGGTGAACGATTCAAATTAAGACAGCAGACACCAGCACAAATGACACTTTTCATTCAATGTAATTACCATCCCTTGCTTTGATTGTTTTTTAAAATGTACCTAAACCTAAGCAGAGACTGGCTGAATTTTGATACATGTATGGGCCAGCTGGCTGCAAGTCGATCTGTCAACTGCATTGTACATAATCAGCCTGTTGGAAAATTTTCTCCCAATCAGCCCCACTGGCTGTAGCTGGCGGTGCTGATGAGTGAATTCTGATGGTGGGGAAATCTTCCAGCTGTCAGGATAAAAAAAAAGCACAGTGAAAGAGATACCCCTATCCACACTGAATGTGTACATTGGGAAAATCAAGTAATTTTCTTTCATTCAACCCACTGGTTCAACAGCAAAAAAATGACTCATGTATGGCTAGCCTCAGGCTTTAAAGTTTTCCTCATGGTCCCATTAAGAAAAGCACACAGAGGAGAGGCTCATAAAGCAACAATGTATCTTTCTTAAAATAGAGTAGTTAGGCTAGGTTCACATCTATGCTGGTGGCTCCCACGGTTCCTGCAGGCACAACTACCTGCACAGAAAAATACGCTGGATGCGTGTGGGTGCCATTAATCCTAAAGGTATGCCACACACACTGGAAACTGCTCCCGCACTGGGAATTGAACTACACTTGTGGTTCCTTTGTGGGTTATAAATTCTAAAATGCTGCAGGGACCGTTTCCTGCATTTCAGGAGGCATGGCAGCCCATTCAAATGAATGGGCTGCCTTGCCCACGCAAAACACAGCTCACAGTACCGCATATGTATGAACCTAGACTAAAAGCAAATCGTATATACAAGGCAAGTGCCCACCTTGGCATTTAAAAATGACAGCATACAATTTCATTGGGCGTCACAACACTACAAAAACTCAGTGTGACCACTCAAATGTATGTAGTGCCACTACAGAACCTTGCCCCATCCATCAAGATTCATCATGCAGCATATTATCAGGAGCACAGTGATTCTCTGAGAAGAGCTAAAGAAAAGACATCATCAGGACCGGATTTGTTGCTTGCTCCTGATGATTTCCAATGTGATGAAATTCACTGCAGAGGGCAAGGTACTGTGATGTTGTTACACATGTGTGAGCCATTTATGCACTGAGTTTGAGATCAGAGTGTTTTTGCAGTGGTGTGGTGTTCTCAGTGCAAATTGTATGCTGTAATTCCTGAGTTTGGGGCTGAGCACTTGTCTTGTAGCCATTATTTGTTTTACGCTCATGTTTTAGAGATACATTTTTGCACTGTTAGCCTTTTCTCTCTGGGTGTTACGGTTGAGCCTGCAGTTTTCCTGCCTGTGTAATTCTTACTTCCTTGCAGCAGTCGTTCTCCGAGATCTGTAATTCCATTCACCTATGTTGTTTGGCTTCAGTTCTCACCTAGGGGTGTCATCTGTTATTCTGTGTGTTTTTATTTTCTTTCCCTTCCATCACTTTCTGGCCCACCTCCCAGTTTGCTTCCCTACAAGACAAGCTCAGTGCAGCCTGCATTGCCTGAGCAACTTCCTAGTTCTCTGAGCTCCTATTCAGTGTCTGACTTTTGTGTACCGATCTGACTTCATTTATCATGTGTGCTTGCCTGCCGCCCAGCCTGACCTCTGCTTGTTTTCTCGATTTCCTTCTGTCTCCTGCCATTTGTACTCTGCTTCTTCAGCTGGGTGTACATGGGGGCTGCAACCCGCCCAGCCTGACCTCTGCTTGTTCCTTGGATTTCCTTCTGTCTCCTGCCATTTGTACTCTGCATCTTCAGCTGGGTGTACATGGGGGCTGCAACCCGCCCAGCCTGACCTTAGCTTGTTTCCTCGATTTCCTTCTGTCTCCTGACATTTGTACTCTGCTTCTTCAGCTGGGTGTACCTGGGGCCGTAACCCACTCATCCTGACCTCTGCTTGTTCCTTGGATTTCCTTCTGTCTCCTGCCATTTGTACTCTGCATCGTCAGCTGGGTGTACCTGGGCTGCAACCCGCCCATCCTGACCTCTGCTTGTTCCTTGGATTTCCTTCTGTCTCCTGCCATTTGTACTCTGCATCATCAGCTGGGTGTAACTGGGGCCGCAACCCACCCATCCTGACCTCTGCTTTTTCCTTGGATTTCCTTCTGTCTCCTGACATTTTTACTCTGCATCATCAGCTGGGTGTACCTGGGGCCGCAACCCACCCATCCTGACCTCTGCTTGTTCCTTGGATTTCCTTCTCTCTCCTACCATTTGTACTCTGCATCTTCAGCTGGGTGTATCTGGGGGCCGCAACCCGCCCATCCTGACCTCTGCTTGTTCCTTGAATTTTCTTCTGTATCCTGCCATTTGTACTCTGCATCTTCAGCTGGGTGTATCTGGGGGCCGCAACCCGCCCATCCTGACCTCTGCTTGTACCTTGGATTTCCTTCTCTCTCCTGCCATTTGTACTCTGCATCTTCAGCTGGGTGTATCTGGGGGCCGCAACCCGCCCATCCTGACCTCTGCTTGTTCTTTGGATTTCCTTCTGTCTCCTGCCATTTATACTCTACACAAATGAGTGATCTCATCTTCCACTGGGCGTACTTGGGGTCCACGATCTGGTTCCAACTTGCTGTAAGTCCATGCCTACCATCAGGTGCCCTGGTGAAGAAGCAGGCTGAGACTTAGACTCCGCACCCTGAGGAACCCAGAGTTTGCATTGCTACCACAGAAACCTCACACTGTGCTTTTTGTAGTGGGATTATAATAAAATATCCCTGTCTACCTGGCATTATTAAAGAGGTAGTAAACTGTGTTTTTTTTTATTTTACTTACAGGTAAGTTTATAATAAAGTTTACCTGTTAGTAAAATTAATATCTTCTAAACATGCATCATTTAGGAGATATTCTCTCTTTTCTAAAGCAGGGGCATGTACTCTGAAAAAACTGCATACCTGTGCCGTTCCATTAGAGCTGTGTGCCGTGGCCCGGGACTCTTGGACGCATGCTTGGGAGTGATGTCATCGCAGACCAGCCTGTCAGATGACCGGAGATCATGAACCTGGAAGAAGGACTGGGTGAAGATGAAAGCCTCTACAGTGGTGACAGCGTGCCACTGAAGGGCTTCATTTTAAGCTAAGTTTTACATAATGTGCTAGTATACGATGCATATCAGCACATTATGACATTACCTTGCAGGGGATGTCTTTTTCTTCTTTCCTGCGGTTTACTATCATTTTAATTAGCACTTTTTGACCTTTTTAATAAGAGGTCAAATAAATCTAATGAGTGATTCGAACTCACTGGTGTGCACGTGCAGAGACTGTAAACTACTAGAACCTTTATACCACTGAGAGTGGAGATTTGCACATTTTTACATTTCATGTATTAAATGGACACTAATGTGGTTTATGGACTTTTAGCTGCGATGTATCGATCTAAATATTTTATGATTTACAGTATATGAAACTGTATTATATTCTAATTTATGTATTTATTCACATGATTTCACGATAATTTTGTTTGATATTAATATGTGGAGAGGGTTTTATGTAATGTTTTATTTTACCGATTTAGGTAAGCACTATACAGTATTTGTTTGATATGTTAAGTTAATATTCTTTTAGTCCTACAAAGTCAAGGTGTTTTTGTGTGTTATATTTGATCTTTAATTTTTTTTGTTTACTCATGACAGCAGTGTGATTGCGTACCAAGAGCTGCAGCTTTCATTTAGTTGCAGTAGCAAAGTTATCATACCTGTGCAGAAGAGGCGAGCTCTGTCGCTGGTCTGGTCATACTATGTAAATAATAATTATAATAATATATCATAGATAAATACATAACGGTAGCATGTTCCTGTTACTAATACAATGGCAATTAGGCAAAAAGAATTTAAATAAGTAGATGAATGAAATGTGAGGAAGCATGGAAAAAATATCAAGCTGAACTCCATCCAGATACAAAAGACAAATTAAAATAGCCTTGTATTCATTAATACATCCTTAGATGTATTTTTAAATGCAAGCAGTGTAATTACCTAAATTCGACTTTACAGCAAAGCTCAGACAGACTTTACAGCAGAACTCAGACTTTACAGCAGAGCTTAGACTTGGGAAAGGAAAAGAAGCATAGGTAGTCAATCCGATGTACTGCAGTGCTAGGAACATTCTGATAAGAGACTAGAGCAAAGTGACAGAGAGATGAACCCATCAGTCTCCTGCTTCTCCTTTCACAGGTTGAAGAAGGAGACCTGTAAGTGTTACTGAACAGCAGCAGAAAACAAATCAGGTATCCTTCCCTGCCAGGGACTGCTATGTGGTATGGCAGAATTGGGTAAAACTCTTAAGATGCAATAGATAGAAAATACAAAGCCTTTGCCAGATATAAAGCTTCCTTATATCTATTTCAGCTGTGTATTCAGCTGTTTGGCTGAAGCTAAAGCAGCATTAAACCCCAAAACCAAAAAATGTAATGTATTGCAGCTTACCAATCCTTAAGTGTGGTGACTGTGTTCAATATTTAGTTTTTTTTCCTTTATTTCATCTACTGATCTGGCCAGTAACACACCTAGGAGTTAGAAGAGGATTGGCTACCATGCACAGCTGCCCCATATTCTCCCTGCACCAGTTTTAGTAAATACCCCTCACCCTGTCTTAGAGTGTTTCCACTCTGGATGGAGGCTCAATGGAGACACCTTTGGACAGCAGCATTATCAATCTGGGGAGAGGGTAGTCTTAGATGTACTAGCAGATGTACTGTAGATAGACTTGACTAACAAATTGAAGTTGAACTCCATCTAGCACTTTTGAAACAGTTACAGCAAACATAAACCTTGGGATAAAGGTTGTTCATAAATTAATAGCAGCTGACCATTGTAAGTACCTCTGTCAGCAATAAATTCTTTTTTCTCAACCCTCTAACTGCTACTCTGTCTGGATAGCTTGGTCTGTTATAGGAATATGAAAATTAACAGACTTACTGGCTGGGTCACCAAGTGATAATAAAGGGGAAAAAGCCTAAGACAGAAAACTAGTACCACCACATTTAAGAATTGGTAAGCTATTGTTTTGGGGTTTAATACCACCTTACACTTTAAAGCGGAGCTCCAACCAAAAGGGGAAGTTCTGCTTTAAACCTTCGTCCCCTGCTCTCCATTAAGGATTGGCACCTTTGGGGAGCAGGGGGGGAGCGGGTATCTGAATTTGACAGGTACCCGCTCCCAATTCCACTGCGATCGCCTAGGCAATTGGAAGCAGAAGTTGTCCTCCCTCACCATAATCTTCTGAGACATGTGACAGGTCCCAGAAGACTACGGGGCCATTCACAAAGTGCAGCACTTCTCGCACATGCACAGTGGGCACCTGGCAGTGAAGCCACAAGCTGTCACAGCAGGGTGCCCACACTGAAGATGCCGGCGCCAGGGAGAGAAGACGGCCGATGAAACCAGCTGTGGTTAAGACACCCCGGGACAGGTAAGTGGCTGTATTTTAAAGTCAGCAGCTTCGTTTTTGTAGCTGCTGACTTTTATTTATTTTTTTTAGGTGGAACTTCAGTTTAAATACTTGAATGTAATTCATTAGCGTATGTAGATGAACATATGCATAAACATTCAAAGACATGATCATGACCATATTCACACTGCACTGTGCCAAAGTGGTCAGCATTCCCATGGGGCATATCATTGGACATATAGGGGTTTATTTACTAAAGCTGGAGAGTCCAAAATCAGACTTCCTTCTGCATTGAAACCAATCAGCTTCCAGGTTTCATTGCCAAAGCTTCATTGAACAAGCTGAGGTTAGAAGCTGATTGGTTTCTATGCAGAAGGGAGTCTGATTTTGGACTCTCCAGCTTTAGTAAATAAACCCCATAGACTCTACTGAATTTGCACACAGTACTATGAAGTAGGAATTAAAATCTGCTGGATGTCTTCCAAGTTCTAGTAAATGCAATCAGCTTGCCTGGGTGGGCACATGGCTTGCACTTATTAACCTATTAAATGTAAATGTAGAATACTTGTATTCATATCAGCACTCCTGAATAGTCTGCTTTGTCCTGATGAGGCCCAATCAGTTAGGCTACCATGCGTCTATTCTGATTCATTGTAGTCATCCTGTTAAAAGTGGAATCTTTCAGTACCTTCAGTAAGTATGAAAACATTTCTTAGCAGGTCACAAAACAAAAATAGTATAAGGAATTTTAAAGCTTTACATTAAATAGCAGTTCTTGAGTTATATCCAAGTGACCTTGATTATATTCAGTTTGCTTCAGGCAGGATGGTGCGTTTTACTTTTCTCTCCTGTCCCCCAGTGATCAGACTATATACTGTAACTTTGTAGGAAGTCACAAGGTGAGAGGCTGCAGCAGGGAATTGGTCTGTGTGAGACATGTGTTACACAGCCAGTAACTGCACAGATACCAGGTTTTAAATAATTCTGCCTTCCTTGGGTCAGCAGGCCATCAAGACCATGGAACGTGCCTGAACAAATATGGCGGTGGGTTTCTGAGGAGAAAGGATGGCATTGTCAGGGAAGAGTATTGTGATCACTAAAGACTAATAAATACCTAGTGCATTACCTAGCAAGCATGCATGCTCTTAACATGAAAAATACACCTGGGAGTTCACTTCAATAGTTCTTCAAGCATTATGATGTAAATGCATGCATACATACCT
This sequence comes from Staurois parvus, assembly GCF_062004578.1. Classification (NCBI taxonomy): domain Eukaryota; kingdom Metazoa; phylum Chordata; class Amphibia; order Anura; family Ranidae; genus Staurois; species Staurois parvus. The sequence continues at coordinate 7,196,218 of NW_028317941.1, forward strand.
GTGTGTGCACTCATACATACGGGGGAACATTTTATGAAGTAGAGAATTTGACATTCAGCAATCATTCTCTGCAGTTGACTCTTCCAGGTACATATCTTTTACATGGCAATGAATGACTTTACACCAGAATGTTTGGTGAAAGCCACTGCTTTAGAAACAGACCCCATAGTGTTTATATACTGCAGTTTGTGTAAATACAAATGGTACTGTTGTCCCAGCAATGATATTGAAGTAAACAGTGGATAAAGTTGATAGCAGAGTGGTTGGCTGAAACATTTCTAAGAGCACTCCCTTCAGATAGCTTTAAATATAATTTGGACACATCACCTCTTACACAAATACAATACCAATTTGTCCACTAAGGGCCGCAGATCATTGACTCGCAAGTATATGTGAGTTTGGAGGAAATGTGTGTGCCTGTTAGTGGGCAGGCAGTGGTTCAAGTTGAATGTGTTCATCAGATGTTGGGTAATGAGCAGATGGTATGGGTGACTATGAGTTTTGGGGGGGTGCAGGATGTGAGTCATCAGATGTTGAGTGATGGATGAGTCAATTCAGGTAGCAAAAATGTCCAGGGGGTATTGATGGCCTCATGTCCAGGAAAAGAGAGAATGTGGGTCCCAAAACTGTAGCTTTGGGATAAACATGATTTCATTTCAAAAGCAGTCCACACCTTAATAGTATATTGTACCTTTCTGCACCTCAGTGTAATAAACTTCACATGTATTCCTTTTACTACTCCATTAGTATCAGTAACTCACATGTATTTGTGAGCCTGGAGGAGTTGTGTGTGCCTGTTGGTGAACAGATGACGGTTCAGGTTGAGCATGTTAATAATTGGTTTGGTAGTGAATTGATGGTAGGGGTCAGGGGCGGACTGACCATTTGGGAACTCGGGCACTGCCCGAGGGCCCGGGGTCAGTAGGGGGCCCCATGAGTTGCCCCTGATACCTTTCATAGGCTTTTGTGGCTGTGGTTTGAGTGTGGGCAAGGACACAGGGGCCCCATGATCCCCTATTGCCTGGGGGCCCCATGAGTTGTCAGTCCGTCCCTAGTAGGGGTGAGCATGAGTTTTGGGGGTACAGGTTATAAGTCATCCAATGAAGAATGATGGTTGAGTGTGTTCAGGTGGCCCAAAGTCCAGGGTATTGAGGGCTTCAAGTCCAGGGTAGAGGAAATGTGGGTGCCAAAACTGTAGCTTTGGGATGAATACTATATTTCAATAGCAGTGCACACCTTAATATTATATTGTACCCTTCTTTACTGCAGCATTATAATCTTCACAGGTTTTACATTTTATTACTCCATTAGTACTATTGAGTCTGGAGGAGTTGTGTGCGCTTGTTAGTGGGCAGGCAGTGGTTCTGGTTGAGTGTGTTCATCAGCTATTAGGTCATGAATAGATGGTGTGGGTGACCATGAGGTTTGGGGGTGCAGGTTGTGAGTCATCAGATTTAGAGTGATGGATGAGTGTGCTCAGGTGGCCAAAAGTATTGATGGCTTCATGTCTTCTAGACTGGATGGAATGTGGGTGCCAAAACTGTAGCATTGGGATGAACATTACCATATCCCAAAAGCTGTGCACACCTACATATTACCTTTACCTACCTTTGTTTACCACAGCACTTTAAACTTAACTCATATTACTTCATCAGACAAGGCAATATAACACATTTATGATCAAACCACAGAAATATAAATATAGAGAAGTAGGAAAACAGCCAGGTTGTGTTCTATCAGAACATCTGCCACATATATCAACAGTCTGCACCATTCATCTTCTAGCTTACATGAAAATAAAAGCCCTTTCTAGAGAACATTGCATAGGGCTAAAAACTGTATAGTAGCCAAGTCATTACTTTCCTATATTGTTGATTTTTTAAACGATTGTATATAGAAGATTCCAATTTTGAGTGAATAGGAGAAAAAGGGGAAAAAATCACCCAGAAAATCATGTTGGCAGTGATGCCCTGAAGCGAACAGTATTCCCGTTTGACATTATTGATTACCAGTCTGTGGATATTCTCCTAGCGAGATAGAAACATAATTAAACATTCTGTCATAGAACCAGCTGTCCCAGGGACATCTCAAATTGATATTTAGTTGCCTTGTAGAGCAGCAGAGAAAAAAGCATATCATGTGATCTTTTTTTCTATCTAATTATGTTGCAGCAACAATGTCATAGGCACGGCTGCAAGAACACTGCATGAATGTGTGCCCCTTAGCCGAATGAAAAACATTAAAGAGACTATATAATCTTTTCAGTTTTATTCTATATATAAAAAGAGACCTAAATTATGTAAATTATTTTGAATATCTTTTAAAGGTTTAAGAAAAAGAAAAAGATGTACAGACACCGAGATAAGGATCTAGGGTCACAGCATACACTCATTTACTAACATCAGCATTGTAATACCAGTACAAACAACAGTTATTCTTTCAATCCACTATAAGCTTACTTGAAAATTTCTGATTTCATGTTGTGAGTTCTGTCCGTCTGAATTACCGGCATGATTTGCAGCTTCTCCTCTGTTGTTTATTTTCCATTTCTAAGGACTACATATCCCATGGTACCTTGCTCCCTGTAAGCAGTAATTCCTGTACTAACTCCACCTCCTGAAACTCCTCCTCTTAAAGTGTTACTAAACCCACAACAGTAAAATCAGTCTGTATATGCAGTAAAGCATGCTTGTTATACTCACTGTGGAACCTAAAAGTTAAACTATTGCATTGTGTAAAAACACTGTTTGACTATGTCTTCTCTGATCCTCCCCCTCTTCCAGTGTCCCTTATCTCCTGATATGACATATCGTGTGGAGTCACTCTGCACATGATCAGTTTGGTAGAGCTAGAGAGGTTTTTTTTTTCTTGGTTGAGTGCATGTGATGAGCACAGGGCCAATCAGCACTGTCCAAACAGGGTTTTGCATCCTTCTAGAGCAAAATGAAAACTCCTCCTACAAGCTTTAACATGTGCTCTGCTGCACGCTGATAGAAGTCACAAGACTGCTCTAACTTCCGACGAGAAAACTACAGAGGTGTTAGTGTTACTAAACCCAGGACCCTGCATTCACTATATCTGATCTCCCACAGTACACAAAACATGGAAATGCAATTATTTTAGTAAATATAAACTGCTAAATACCTTCTCTCATTAGCAGTTGGAGCAGTCTTGTGACTTCTATTAGTGTTCAACAGAGCACTGGTTAAAGCTTGTAGGAGGAGTTTTCTCAGTAAGCATGTAATTGTAAATTACAGAGATCCACATCGAGGCATTTATCTTGTTGGACTTAACTCATAGTAATCCAGCACATTTTAAAAAGTGGCTGAATTTCTGGAATTCAGCTTTAATTTCTAAAGTCATCTAAATCTACTAGTCAATCTAACACTACCCTCTCCAGAAAAATGCTACTGTCTAGGGGTGACTGTTGTTCATCCATAGATAGAGCAGCAACACTAAGTCAGGAAGCGTGTTACTGGCAGGGTCACTAGGTGAAAAAAAATGCAGCAACTACAATTAAGTATTGGTAAGCTGCGGTAAATTAAAGGATATGTTCACCTTTACATAAAAGTAATAAATGCACATATTTTTGCAGGCCAAAAAAGTGCTTTTATTATTATTTTTTAAAACAAGAATTGACCACGGGTACAATGTCAGGTTCCTTTACACACTGCCTACAGCTCTGTTGCCTGTACCTATATAGGGAATGTCATTTTCAAAGCTGTAGACAGTGTGAATGAACTATGAGCATACTGATCAGCATGCCTGTAGTTCATTCAAACTACAAGTCCATCTGTCGCAGTGGCAGATGGTTCTTGTAGTTTATTCATTCACAGGAATCTGTGAATGGATGACACTGCTGTGTGGGCCGAGCCCCAAACAGCCATGTTAATTTTAAAAAGTGACAGCAAGTACAGGGCAAAGAACCCCAGCCCACTGTCACAGATAGGCGGGAGTGGGGGGAGTGGGGGCCAAAGCTGGAACATGTTACATGTTCCTCCCTAAATATGGGTGGAACATTTTACATGTTCCCAAAGGTAACTTATCTTTTACATTTTTCTATTTGTTTTTAGATATGTTTTATGGATTGCATGTTTAGTGTTTAAAACACTGTACTGCATACAGCTCTCTAAACGCCAATATTCTTTTGCATAGAGAAAGCCATGCCAGGGTGGAAAGTTCACCCTAATGAGCATTTTTCACTGACTTTCATGTTGAAGACATTTTTATTGTACAAGTGATATATGGAAAAGGAGCGGACACAACAATGGATAAATCATGAAAGGGCTCTTTCACCACCCCCCCCTTTCTGTCACAGAGGGCTCTCTGTCCTAATTCTTTTTCACACAGGCAAAAAGATTATACGGTATAAGAAACATATTGACACTGTTGACTACCTAATCATATGTTACAGCAATGCTAGCAGGTCTGACTTGTGGTCCATCTATCACAAGTGACTATGATTAAAATGGATAAGAGGGTTGTCTTGGACTTATGTTTTATATGCATGATGTCGAAAGATATGCAGCAATACTAAATTTGACAGCAATCTTACTGCCCACATATCAACTATGTCCATCCTGATGTAGATTGTTTTTAGTGGTATTCAAATAAGGGAAGATTGTTAATATTTATAATGACATGTAATTTCATTCCAGTACAAAAATAGAAATAAGCATTACATAAATGTGGATTCATTTATTTTTATTATGTCTCCAAGGCCAGTCATTCATGGGAAAATCTCACACATTGATGAAAAACGATACATCTGCCCATTAGTTATACAAGTGGTGACTAACTCTGATCCTCACTAGGTCCACCAAGATCCCTTTCACATGGGCTATCCAATCAGGTCTGCCTGTCACTTTTTCAGGAGGAAGTGTCATCCGCCCGCTCTGCTATGATCAGCAGGGGATCTATGAGTGGATCCCATGCTGATCAGAATGCAATCTGCCCTGTGTGAAAGGGGCCTAACAGTACATCTTTATCCCTGGGGAGCTTTGAGGCTTTCTAGGAAAAAATAAGAGGGTGTCCTGACGAATGCAGTGAAAAAACCTTCATACTTAAAACTGGAAGCCTGGCAGTAGCAAGTGAGAGAAAAACAAACCCTTATTGTAACCTCCCACTTAAAAATGCATATATCAGCAGAAAAAAAACAAAAAAGTAACACATGGGCAGCACAGTGGATAAGTAGTTAACTCTTCTGCTTGGCAGCACTAGGGTCGTTGGTTCAAATCCCAACCACAGTGTTACCTGCTTGGATGTTCTCTCTGCTTGCATGGGTTTCCTCCCACATTCCAAAGACATGCTGGTAGGTTAATTGGTTGCTGTCTAAATGGGACTTGATATTTGTATGTATGAATATCAGTTAGGGACCTTAGATTGTAAGCTCCTTAAGGGCAGGGGCTGATGTGAATGTACAATACATGTATGTAAAATACTGTATACATTGTTGGTGCTATGTAAGTATATGTAATAAATAAGTACAAGGATCAGCAGCTAAGACATGACATGTGCTCTCATATTAAATTTTGATTTACTACCATTGGCTAATACACTGTATAGGTAAAAACACCATAAACACATTTAAAGGGTATCTAAAGCCAATACAATTCTTTTTAATTTTTGATGCAGAAGGAAAGAGCTAAATCCATTGTCCGTTCTTTTTTCAATCTTTTCCTCATTTCCCTTTATTCTCTGTTCTGTATATGCAACAGGAAGTGATGGACGTAATGGAGAGTCTCTCTCTGCTCTCTCCCTCCTCATTGGCTCAGACAGAGCAGTGAGAGCCATTGGCTCCCACTGCTGTTATTAACAGCCAGTGAGGAGGGAGCATGGGACGGGGCCAAGCCATGCTCTGAGTGTCTTATAGACACACAGAGGTGACTTGAGAGTGAGAACACAGGTGTGCCTCAATAGGAAGCAGCTTTCTATGGTGGACCATCAAGAAGAGGAGGAGCCACGAGTGCCAGAAGAGGAGGATCGGAGCTGCTCTGTGCAAACCCATTGCACAGACCAGGTAAATATAAGATGTTTTTTATTTAAAATATAAATCTAAACTTTACAATCACTTTTAAGAAGTCCTTCAATTCCTGTTCCAGCAACAACTGAAAATTGTTTTTTTTTTTTTTAATTTTCCCTCACTTTTAGTTGCAGCGACAATGATCACACGAGGACAGAGATGGTGAACCTCCATGGCAGAAGCACAGACAACAATCCATAATTTACAGAGATGTTAACTCTTCTCTACTGTAAAAAAAATAGCTTTACTGTAGATACTCTTTAAAGTGTTACTAAACCCACAACAGTAAAATCAGTTTATGTATGCATTGAAGCATGCTTGTTATACTCACTGTGGAACCTAAGGGGTTAATCCTCTGCATTGTGTAAAAAGGATGTTTGATCCTGACTTCTCTGCCCTCCTCTTATTCAAATGTCCACCCTGATAAGACAGACTGAACCCGTAGCCCTTCTGCACATGCTCAGTTTAGTTTTTAGAGGTTTTGTTTTCTTGGTTGAGTGCATGTGATCAGCACAGGGCCAATCATCACTGTCCAGATAGAGGTCAGGGGTTCTGCATCCTCCTAGAGAATAAAGAAAACTCCTCCTACAAGCTTTAACCAATGCTCAGCTGAAGTCACAAGACTGCTCCAACTGCTGATGAGAAAAGATATTTAGCAGTTTATATTAACTAAAATAATTGCATTTCCATGTTGTGTGTACTGTGGGAGACCAGCTATAGTGAATGCAGGGTGTAGGGTTTAGTAACACTTTAACATTGCACATTAGATTCTACATTACAGCTGTGCTTAATGTCACGTGGAGGATAGTCACACTGTCATACATGCATGTACAGCACTGTTTTGTGGCCTGCCTCAGTGTCCACTGAATAGCCTGCCTAATTTAATGTCAGGTTCTTCATGACTGCTGATATTATCACTTGTACTACTCATCACTTAAAATAACTAGGTACATCATAAACCAAACAAATGGAAACTTCTGCGCTAACCCAAATATATATAAAAATATATATATTATGTTGCAGCTCCTCACTGTTCTGTGTTCAAACACAAATAGAAATCAATATAGAAAAAGTGTAGCGCAACTAAAATGTGTATAATTCAATATAAATGAGCAATAAAAAAAATGTGAAAGAAAAGACAAAAGCATGTAAATGCATCAAACATTGTGTTTGATGCATTTACATGCATCTGTCTTTTTTTAAATAAAATAATATTTTTATTGCACATTTATATTGGATTACACACATTTTAGTTGCGCTACACTTTTTATAACTAGGTGCATAATGCTGGGCCGAACAATGATATGTACGGTTGCAGCTCCCCATTATTATTGAAGAAGTGCTGTGTGAAGAATGGTCAGTACTCCCCAGGTATTCATACTACAGATGGGGATATGTATGCATTAATTCAAAGCCTGTATGAAACAGCAGCATTATTATTTTATCTTCAAGTCGGTGATGAGAACTAAAAAACATGCACCTTTAGGCTGATGTCACACTTGTGATCCCGTTACGGGTAACAACTCACAAGTAAGACAACTTTTATACAGGCAAAGGCAGGGCAGATAAATACTTTCCCATTTGAACAGGTTGCTCCCTTCCTGGCTATATGAGTAAGGCATCACTTGCTAAAAATTACCATTCAACAATAGTCACAAGTTAGTAAGAGAGTGGCACTTCTCTCACCCCAACAGCATCTTATGGAAACAGAAAGCACATTCACAGATTTTTATAGTGATTTTGTAGCTGGAAAGCTGGCATTGTTCTAAAGCTGGCCTATCTAAATGAACAATCTCCTTTAGGTTTACCAAAAACAATGCAACAAAGGAACAAACCTAAACAATTCTTTGTATATTTGTATATAATAATCCGACAGTCCCTCAAACTACATAGCTGTTAATAGATCTAAAGATTGTACAGTCAGATTGCATAGTGACCCCTTCACTTCATTGCATTAAAATGCATTGCGTTAAAGCAACCTGTTTGTTTTTTAAAGAATGAGCATACCCCATTTTTGGGAATCTAGTACAGCATGTGAGTTGTGATGCATTGCTGTGCAGTGTTTTGAGATGCTATTTACAATGTATTACGTTTTAAAGTGTAAAGTTGAAATCAGGGGTGGACTGACAACTCATGGGGCCCCCGGGCAATAGGGGATCATGGGGCCCCTGTGTCCTTGCCCAAACTCAAAAAAACCTATGGAAAAGTTACCAGGGGCATCTCATGGGGCCCCCTACTGACCCCGGGCCCTCGGGTAGTGCCCGTGTTTCCAAATGGTTAGTCCGCCCCTGGTCGGAATAGACTCTAAGGGGTTTATTTACTAAAGCTGGAGAGTCCAAAATCAGACTCCCTTCTGCATAGAAACCAATCAGCTTCTAACCTCAGCTTGTTCAATGAAGCTTTGGCAATGAAGCTGATTGGTTTCTATGCAGAAGGGAGTCTGATTTTGGACTCTCCAGCTTTAGTAAATAAACCCCTAAGGGACCATTCATGAAAAAATGAGTCGAGCCCCACTGCTCTAAGTTTAGTCACATAATCTTAAAACTTGGACAAATACTACCTTTCCGTGACTATGGTTACTTATAAACTTTCTAAAATACCAGAGTAGCAAAGACAGTACAGCCAACCTCCCTTGAAACATAAAAAGAATTTACATTATTTGAGTATTTGTTTTCAATGGTTACTTATATCAACCAGTTTTTACAGGCATCTACACAGGCATTGAAAATAGGCATCTGGATCACATTTTTATAATTTCCTGACCGCTTATCAGCACCACTCAAAATTGTTAAAATAGGTAGCAGATGGAGGAGTTCACACTGCAGCATTACCATAGGCCCCTGTTGTGTTGAGGCAGAGTTCAGCAGGTGCTGATGCTTTGTAACTGCTTCCATTCACTTATATTTAAACACATTACAACCATGCTGTAAATGCCCTGTAAATGCATCTATGGCATTTACAGTGCATTTAAGGTGTAGTTGGAAATAGTCAAAAGTGCTAATTTCCCATTTAAGCCTTGTTCAAATTTTAAAAATAAATATCTCACAGGGAGTTTGAGGAGTTCAGCCTGACGCAACATGAATGCCTGTGTAATGCAACCAAAATGCTCTATAATACTATAGGTCCATTAATGCGCATTAAAGCTGCTGTAAAATTCAACGCTTGTGTGAAGAAGCCCTTAGTGTACTATAAGATGCTTAGCTCTTTTAATATGTCCAGAAACACCAATTACATTTCAAATACTATATAACCTCTTATGCCTGTATTTCCCTTCTTTGGGCTTAAAGAGCTGTCATCATACACCGACACAGAAGTTTCTTGGTGACCAAATTCCTTCTAGATGTGCATTCTGCTTTCAAAAATGATTTGCAATCACAGGGGATAGACTTAGTTAAACCTATGCAGAGACTATCTATTTCCAGTAGCTTGTGATTTGTTTCTTTGGTGATGTATGCTGACAAGGCAATACCGAAATAAATATTTATAGCTCCTGGCTGAAAGCAGAACTACAGCCAAAAATAACAAGATAAAAATAAATAGTCCATTAAAATATAAAATACAAAAGTAGCTTTGCTGAATTCTTTTGTTTCAATCCGCTAGATCCACAATCCTATTCACATGGATTCTGCTATATGTCTTCAGTCTGATAACCAGTAGCCTTCAATCCTCTTCCTCTCAACCCAGGTCATCCTGGACCTGCCTCATCCTGTGAATGGACAGTGAAAGGAAGAGAATCACAATGATGAGCTCTTCTCACTTTCACTCTGCTTACTCTTCCAAACAATATGCTTTTTGTCATCACGTGAACTGATTGGCACCTTTTGCTGCTGCTTTCTCTCACACTCCAGCCACACCACACAGGGACTGCCAGAGCTTGATATTAGGTCAAAAGCAGGTACTTACACCACATTAATGATGTTTTACATCATTACAGAGCTGCATTAAATTGTATCTGCCTAGAGTTCGGGTTTAGGAAATTCTATCATGCATGTTTAAGCTCTAGATGCCCTGTTGGATGTTCTAAATCAGTGGTCTCCAAACTGTGACCCTTTGCTTGCCTTTATCTGGCCCTGGAGGCACTATTCCAGCAACTGTCACCAATGATGGAGCACCACTCCTTCTACTGACACCATCAATATGGCATTATACTTCTCATTGATATCAACAATGGGACACTATTCCTCCTATTAAAATCAATGATGGGGCACTTATGCAGGGGCATTTTCTACTCCCAGCCCCCCTTAAGGACATTAAACTGGCCCTTTGCTTAGATAATTTGGAGACCCCTGTTCTAAATTCTAATCTGTGAACTTGATGCTCTACATACTGTACAGTGCATACTGCAGACAAGCTGAACAGAAACAAAACAACGTCTATACCAACCTGAGCCTGTGAGTACAGCCTGGTAATCACTTGAAATGAAACGACAAAATTCAAGGTTATATCCTCAGAGTTGCTTGGTGTCCCTGGATATATGAATTGGCTAATGTGTTATAAAAGCACAGTAATCCCTTCAAGCAAATGTCTAACAGATTTCTTCTGGTGGCATCCTCACTTTTCCTTTCACATTTCATACCATAGCCAAGCTTATTTTCATCAAAATGAGACTCCTGATTCACATGCTTCAGAAGGACTAGTGTCAGTGACCACCATATTTATATATTAAGAAACATTTAGGTCATAAAATACCCTGGTTTCAAAACATTGAATCCCATTGTATGAGACTAAGAAAAGGGTCAAAGTCGCTGATCGGTTGGTAAGGTGTATGAGTCTAGCAGCAGCATTCATAATAGATTGAAGGGGGGGTAGCCTGCGTAACGGTAGACCAGTGAGGAGGGAGTTGCAGTAATCGAGGCGGGATATAACCAAGGCGTGGAAAGGTTGTTTTGTGGTGTCATTGGTCAGGAAGGGGCGAATTTTGGAAACGTTCCAGAGGTTGAGGCGGCAGGATTTAGCCAGTGAGTGGATGTGGGGCCCAAAGGAGAGATCAGAGTCTAGGATTATGCCTAGCACCTTGGCATGAGGGGAAGGACCAATGGTTGTGCTGTTGATCTTAATGGTAAGGTCGTGAGTGTGGGATTGGGGAGGAGGAAATATTACAAACTCAGTTTTTGAACGATTGAGTTTAAGGTAGTGATGTGACATCCATATATATATATATATATTACTATTTTTATTCAATGTACAAAAAATTAGCTGCTTTTTTTTCTTTCAGCAACACAGTTTGTGCCTGTCTTAACTCCCCACCACCAAAACCTAGGACCTTGCCAGGAAATGTTCTCAATTTTACATTGTTAAGAAGGTTTTTTGAAAGTACTATAAACTACAAAAATATACGTGTTAATAGGTCATCTAAAAAGAAAGAACAGCAAAACATGCAGGAAGTCATAGCAACCAATCTCCATATCCGGATCAATAAAGGTGTAAAAATACATACTTTTTTTTAACCAAAGTTTGGGGGTGGAAAGGAGACCAGTAAGTGTTAATAAACTTCGCAGAATAAAGTCAGCTCTTTTCTCCTGCCACAGGGGACTGTCCTGTGTGCCACAGCTGTGTTAATAACAGAAATGGATGGGCAAAACCACAAATACTTTGCAGATAAAACAGCATCCTTATATTGTATGTAATATATCCCTGTATTTAGCTGATTTACTGGAGTTCAGCTTTAAACCTTTCAGAAAACACATCATTGCTTTTAGTAGCAGTGCAGATATGTAATCAAAGTCATTGTTTATATCCATGGGGTGCTCATATGATATATGCTCTGTACAATGATTGTGTGGGCCACATAAAAGAAGATTTAATTAGCAAATCTTTTGCAAACGCATTATCAAAATGTAAAGCTCCATTAAAAAATAACCTTATGTAATACCTCACTATATATTATTGGCAGCTCACATTCTTAAGTCAAAAATTGTTGTAGAATGGTAATTTTTGACAAACAGTGCATCTAAACACAAAATACAGATTAACAGAACTACCTATAGATAATTATAATGTTTGTGTTTTACTGGTAGTTCTCCCTTACCACTGCCTTAAAGCAAGCAACGGAGGACTTGAAACTTTTAGGGCACAATTGAATTGTACAGTTGAAGGCTTGTAATCACCCCACTGGTCTGCATTAAAGCATTGGCCACCTCTGCTCTTTCAGTTGTTGGGAATTCCAGGCCCCAGCACATTTCAAGTCAAACCAAAAACCTGAGTGTCCACAACTGCAAGGCCAAACATTGCCAGCACTGTTCCATAGCACCCTCAGCCAATTTGCTTTTTCTGTAGATCTCAGCCATGAGTACTTCTTGAGTAGGTTCTTCAGCTTGACAGATTTTCAGAATAATTTTATATCTGCTATAGTGCTGTTTACCTTTGTTAGCATTTTAGGAACATGAAGGAAAATTGTTGATAGATTGCAGCATTTACACTTCAGAATAAAGCTAAACACATCTTGTACTAAACCATATTTATGGGCACTCGGTAAAATATGTTTCATTCATATGATCTGAATAAATGTCTTCTACTATTTATTCTCCTGTATATTTGATTAGAATTAAAGATAATGCACGCTGTTTAAGCTTGGAAGATGAAAACAAAAATTTATTTGGGCAGTACTGTAATCAGTCTAATGTTGCGTAGCACTGTCAGTGAACACCTATTTCAACTAGTTTAATATGTATTTAGCAAGCTTTTTTAGACAAGCCATCATGTTTTCCAGTTGTCAGATATGATTCTTAGAGATCAAAACACTCTTCAGCACTGTCTCTAGCCTTAGCTCATTTATAAATGCAATAAAAAATGTACACCCTGACTTTTCAGGGTGTAATAACACTTGAGGCTCACAAAAGAGTGCTTACGGCATGCAAAAATGTTGAAATAATAGAGGCCACTTTAGCATTTATTGAACACTCTTTCGGGAATGATGTTATAAGCATTCAGAGAGTTGAAACACTAATAAATAGGAAAATGGAATAATCATATGTATCCATCATACCACATCTATACATCATACAACCTACCTGACATGTCTTCACTTTAGAGGTTGTTGCGTGTTAAAATAACACACAAATGTTTTATTTTTACAGTGTAGAGCACCTCCCCCCCCCGATAGCAGAGCTCATGTCTGCAATTTTTTAATGCATTGCTAAAAACATTAGCAAGTATTCATCTAATTGTCAACAATATTAGCAAACATCCTGCTCTCTTCTTCCTTCTAGTCCATCCAGGTAAACAGGTAATTAAAATGCATAAGGGATATGAGCAAGTTCTATGTACAGTCCCTCCTGCTGATCTTGGGCAGTGTTTGAAGCCAAGTTAATTTGAACTCTGGTTGGTCTGCTGAGCACACAGTAGATCAATAAAAAAAATAAATCATTAAGGTCCAGCATTCTCTTCTCCCCTTTAAGGCAGCACAACATGTCTGCTCTGCTCTTAGCATTCTGTGCTTGTTTTCAGTAGCAGTATTAGAACACAGACTGCATCTTCATTTAACAAACCTCAGTCAACAAGTTTATAGAGCCGACAACCACAATTTTTCTCACTTCCTTCCTCAAAGAGTACAAGATATTTCCACTAAGTAATCCATACTGTATGGATTATGTACTAAAAATATTGATGTCTGTGTCCATAAAATTACCAAGTACGACATCTGAATTCACAAAGCATCCCTTTCAAAAACAGTCTATGTTGCCTTCATAGAGGTAGCAGTAAGTACATGGCTACTTTATAGAAGTTATGTAAAGGAGACAGCAAAAATGTCTATTTCACATGGATGTTTTCATTAGTATTTTTTGGGAGGGTGGGTATCATTTTCCTACCTACTTAATTCTAAGCAGTAATTAAAGTGGTTGTAAAGGCAGTTGTTTACCTTAATGCATTCTCTGCATTAAGGTAAAAAAAAAAAACACTTTCCATGTCAGCTGCTCCTAGCCCCCCTTAAATATTTAGCTGAGCCCCATCTCAATCCAGCGTTGTGCCCATCTGCAACAGTGATATTCTTCTATCCCGTGTTCTCACTGGAGCTGCATCCATTAGATTCTGGGACCCATTGGATTCTGCGGCTGTGAGCAAAGAGTGGAGGGAGGGGCTGCGCAGAACTGCGCATGTCAATAGATGCAAACAATGCAGCTCGGGATTGAACATAAGTGCCCCCATAGCAAGTTGCTTGGAAAGCAGGAGTAGCCAGGTGAGTTGGTGGGGACCCCAGAAGAGCAATAGAGCAGGATTGGGGCTGCTGTTTGCAAAATCATTTCACAGAGCAGGCATGTATGACATGTTTTTTATATTAGAAAAAAAAACTTTTCACTTTAGTTTTAATATAGTAAAGTCAGCTATCACAGATAGCTACACAGTTAACCAGCCATTATTTAGAAAACTTCTTTTAAATCGTTTTCCTCTGCAATCAATTGTATTTGGTAAATTTGTGTTCTTTTTTATAAATTGATATTAAGATTTTGGTGAGATGTTAAATATTGACTGAGGGTTAGGATGATAGGTAAGGGCATTGGAAGGAGCTAGAGTCTGGATTGACAGTTAGAGGTAGGGGTAATATTGAGGGTTAGTGCTAGGATTAAGATGAATTTTAGAGTTGGAGATAGATTAAGGTTAAAGAAAAAAAGATTAAATTAAAAATTTGCATAAATTAGTTTTTAGTTTCTGGATAGTATTGTTTGCATGTTTAAACGTCAAGCTCTAAAGCAGAATACCCATTGGTAGAAAAAAAGAACGTAAAAGAATTAACACAATCTAGTTGTTTATGGTGTCTTTTGTGCTGATGTTAATGTGCCATTAAAAATTGCACCAATTTTCAGAAACAGGAAACCAGGTTATTGTTTCTCTGGACCATTAGTAGTGCCAACTAACAGATACAAGTGGGTCCTTATATAGGAATGATGAACTTACATTTCTCATAGACATCCCATAAGATGTGTTATGCTGTAATGAAGCCTACAGCACAGTGTTTCTGCTGAGAAGTCCACAACTGAAGTTTCACAAAGTCCTTTCAGAGAGTTAAGGATTGACTATGCTTTAAGAATGCTTCACGTTTTACTTGCTGTTTTCAAAGGGCTAACAAAGATTTTTCTTACCACTTTTCACTTTCTGACTACTTACATTTAGAAGGCTACTGTAAGGCACAGCATGAAGTGAAGAGTATAAAGATTTAACACTTCCTCCAAGAATCGCCCTGCAGGTTTCTTTCAGGTGCCTGTCTGTGATAAGCTAGTAAAAAAAAAAGGTTAAATTTGCTAAGCTATGCAAAATGCTAATGTTTCTATAGGGGAATGAGCTTTGGCTAAAATTAACATTTTGACAGGACAATACATTTCTGGAAAGGTCCAGATATTTTACAGATAGCCCAAAAAGAGTCCATCCACTCATATTTTAGTTAATGCTGGAGAGTTCTGCTTATGGTTTTGTATAACTTAGGTGCTAAAATCTCATTTTTTACTTCTCATTGTTGCACACCTGTCTTGGATACTCTAAAAGTGTCAGTTAGAAAAATTAATAATATTTATGTATGTCTTTTTGATGGCACTGCACATTATCATGAGCACCATCATGCACATTGAGCGCTAAGAGGTCTTTAACATGATTGTTGAAATTGGTTTGAACATCCCTTTATTTCTTTAAAAGTTCCAAGGCAAACTTTAAAATATAAAGAGATATTCACTAATAAAACTTTGCTATGGCATTTTGTATAAATTTTTTAGCCAACAAAGTATAGCAATATGTATTGTACTTACTATCAAAAGTATTGCTGCACATTTCATTAAGTAATAGATAAGGATTTCTATGCATCAATAGATGGGGCATATTACATTACACTTGGCAGGAGATATTGCTTTTCATATTTTATTCAACACTTGAAAGGCCTCTTTATATTACACTTGGCATTGAGTATGGTTCTGTATTTTAGACTAGGCACCAACATGACTATATGGGGGTTATTTACTAAGACTGGAGAGTGCAATGCAGTTCTTAATAGAAACCAATCCATGTCCAGGTTTTATTGCAAAGCTTCATTTAACAAGCTGAAGCTAGAAGCTGATTGATTACTATGCACAGCTGTACCATATTCTGAGTGCACCAGTTTTAGTAAATTCCCCTATGTGTTATACAAGACACCTGAAAAAAGTCTGCATAATGTATGTGACACTAGCCTAGAAATTGTCTGAAAACATTTCAATTCTAGGCGACTATTAGCTATTCTGAAAATGTATTAATTAGTTATAATTTGCAAGTATCTGCAGAATCATTATTCAATATGGACAAATCATTTTAAGAATTAGTAAATACAAGAGTAAGCTTTCTATAAAAAGGATCATTAGTTGTTGGGGAAACCAGTCTTATACTCTGTTACAAGGATTATAACATTGTTTCAAGCAGTATTGGCCTGCACTTGCACTTTGAAAAGTTTTATTGCACACCTCTGGAAATGTGGCAGGTATCTTGCTAAATTATTTTTTCAGTTTAAAGGGAAAAATAAAATAAAATGTCAAATCTACTCATCTAGAACACAGTCACCAAAAGCCACTCAAACAATAATATACCATGCATGACTTTATAGAGAGCTTATTTTGTTGAGGGGTTATGTTAGATCAGCCAGTCCAAGTGGAATTTTTGGCAACTATTAAAAAACACACAATTCACATATGCATTCATTAAAATAAAATTAATTTTAAAAGCAGTTAATATACATACCTGAATCTGCCTTAATATGATCTTTCTGTAATGCCCTGTACAGTAGCACAAGGAACGGGAGAGGCACCACTCTGAGCCAGTTAGGGTTCTGTTGCATCACAGAGTGCCAGTCTTCCTAACACTACACTTGCTTATTGGAGGAAAGAGGTCAAGGATAGCCTTGTCAATTGACTTTTTCCAGCCGCCCATTAGGTGGGAGAGTACCATAAATGAAAAGTATTGAACTATGCACAGGTGAGCTGGGCTTAGTATGCTTATATCTGCAGATCATATGTAAAAGAGCATTTAAGTGATATCCTGATATTATGATTTTTGCCTGGAGTTCCATTTCAAGCTTGATCAGAATGCTCAAGAACTGCTGCACCTGAAAATCAACCTTCACCTAAATAGCTTTAAAAACAAACACCCTGGATTGGGCTACAAGAGACATAATTGTTTTCATGTGCAATATACTTTGCCTGGAGTAATGAATCAACAAGAAGCACTGCCACATGCACTATATACTGTATACCATGTACCCATAAAACAGATCACATGTGCAAAAAAAGAATATACAGGACCTTTGTTTCAGTTAACAGAAGGGGAGAATGATGAGGATCAGTCTCCCTTTAAGTCTGATTGTAAGATTCATCTGTTGGGCTTGGAGTTTGATCTGTAGAAGAGTTTTGGATGGAAGTGTAACCTTGCCCCCTGGTCCATGAATCCACCTACCAAGATACCTGGCTCATTAAAAGGAATAAAAATCTCTTACAGGAGGAGGCTGTGAAAAATGTGAACGGGGCAATGTAGGCTATTTTGCTGCTTTACTGTGCAAGAAGCATTTGAAGGGTTCCTCACCAGATTGGTAGAGGCTGAGTGAAAGCCTATGGCATGAACTTTTACACTTGTTAAAGTAAGCAGGACTTTTTAGTTTTATTGTTGACATGAAGCGGTTTTGTTTTGTCTGGAGATCTGAAAGTAGATAAGCACTCCCTTAAAAAATACTGCATTGCATTATACCTTACTGTCACAGAGCTGCCACTTGAGAAAATTCTCTGTCCATATATATGGATCTGTATAAACAATATTCATATTTTATATTGTGTGTGTGTGTGTGTGTGTGTGTGTGTGTGTATATATATATATATATATATATATATATAGGGGAGTTCAAGTACAGCCCACTAGTACAGCCTTCACTTTGCCATCATTGTGTTCACAGTTGCCACAGAACGTTTTGTCTCTTGCGCAATTTCAGGACAGATTATGCGTCAATTATCCAGGATCAGGCATTTCATGAGCTGAATGTTCAATCCTGTGGGCTAGGAACCACCACAGCTGGGATTGTCACTGACAGATGTATGGCCATCTTTGAAACATTTACAACATTTAAAGCGTCTCATCACCGTACTGTGCTTGAAGTCTTCTGTAGATATCTGCGGGTTTTACAGCTTCATTCACAAGAAAATTCATCACCACATGATGTTCCATGCATGCATTAACACTGTTGTCTGCCATATTGATTTAGGTTTCAGGACTGGCATTGACATGTGTGCCACCTATCAGTAAAACTTGCCACTGACTACTGCATGTAGTACCGCCACGCTAACATCTCTTTTTATACCTGTAAAATTAAAGTACTTGTTTGACTTGAACTCCCATCATTTTTATATATATATATATATATATATATATATATATGTTTTTATTGCTCTGTGAAATAATGGAGCTTTGCTTGGTTGTCTGAACTGTTTGAGTTACATGATACACAGCACAGCTAACGGTGTTCCTTGTTTACCCTGATGAAGTTCATTCCCTTCTACTCTTAAATAAGACCAATTAACTGTTTCAGAAGAGAAAGACAGAGAAATCAGTAAGAAGTTCACTCAAGGCTAGCAGCATCATGATGTGTTCATTTGACTTACTTGAATAAGCAGAACTTTCAAGACCTGCAAATAAATATAAATTGGCCGCAGTTGATTGTAATATTCCACGTGTAATAATGTATCTATTTGTATGTATAGATTAGTGGGATAAAGATATCTCAACATTAATCACACTATTGCCAGAGAGTCATTATACTGATAAGGGTTTGCAGGGGCAGTAAGGCATGACACTGTATATTAAAACAGCAATAACATGAAAGTACTCAGCCATATTAAAGCTTCTCAGTCGCCTTTAATGCCCTATAATTAAAGATATGTTTTAGAGCTTGGTAGGTTTAAGCCTGAAGGCCGAATTCTGGCAGTGAGGCGTATTACAATGAAATACCACTGCTGCTTTCCATTCAGCTGACGGACACTTAGGATGCACAAGGAGTAAATAATAAGAACCATTCTAATGTTGTATATGAATGGGAGAACTAGATCTTGAGTTCTCGCAAAAATAAAACACTTAAAGGTTACCCATTCAAAATGGAAAATGAATCTTAGAAATGCATATAGGGAGCAGAGTCTATATGCTCTGTATATCAGTTTTTCATGCACATTTTTTCTTAGTGCACCATCCCTGCCCACTCAATCTATTGATCTGTGTATGCTGTACCTGATAGCTGGAAAAGGGGGCTAATATATATATATATATATATATATATATATATATATATATATATATATATATATATATACAGTTAGGTCCATATATATTTGGACACAGGCACAATGTTAATTTTTTCAGGTATTTACCAAAACATACTCAAACTATAGTTATACAATGGATATGGACTGAAAATGCACAATGTACATTCAAATTGGAGGAAGGGTTTAGTAATTACAGCTTTTAAGAATAGCCATCCCCCTTTTTTCAAAGGACCAAAAGTAATTGGACAATTGAATATAATCATAAATAAAATGTTAATTTTTAATATTTTGATGAGAATCCTTTACTGGCAATGACTGCCTGAGGTCTGGAACCCATGGACATTACCAAAGACTGGGTTTCCTCCTTTCTGATGCTTTGCCAGGCTCTAACTGCAGCTGTCTTCCATTGTTCTTTATTTTTGGGTTTTTCTGCCTTTAGTTCTGCCTTCAGCAAGTGAAATGCATGCTCAATTGGGTTGAGATCAGGTGATTGACTCGGCCATTGCAGAATATTCCTCTTCTTTTCCTTCAAAAGCTCCTGGGTTGCTTTTGCAGTGTGTTTTGGATCATTGTCTATCTGTATTGTGAAGCACCGTCCAATCAACTTTGCTACATTTGGCTGAATCTGGGATGAAAGTGCATACCCTCAGGTTTAATTTAAGGGTATGTACATCCGAATTAGAGAAAGGGTTTAGGAATTACAGCTCTTAAGATTAGCCATCACCCCATTTTTAAAGGGACCAAAAGTAATTGGACAATTGAATCAGTCCATATCCATTATATAACTATAGCTTGAATATGTTTTGGTAAATACCTTAAAAAAACAAAAATTTTGCCTGTGTCCAAATATATATGGACCTAACACTATATATATACAGTGGGGATCGAAAGTTTGGGCACCCCAGCTAAAAATTTGTATTAATGTGCATAAAGAAGCCAAGGAAAGATGGAAAAATCTCCAAAAGGCATCAAATTACAGATTAGACATTCTTATAATATGTCAACAAAAGTTAGATTGTATTTCCATCATTTACACTTTCAAAATAACAGAAAACAAAAAAATGGTGTCTGCAAAAGTTTGGGCACCCTGCAGAGTTAATATCTTGTACTGCCCCCTTTGGCAAGTATCACAGCTTGTAAACGCTTTTTGTAGCCAGCCAAGAGTCTTTCAATTCTTGTTTGAGGTATCTTTGCCCATTCTTCCTTACAAAAGTCTTCCAGTTCTTTGAGATTTCTGGGCTGTCTGTCACGCACTGCTCTTTTAAGGTCTATCCATAGATTTTCAATTATGTTGAGGTCAGGAGATTGTGAAGGCCATGGCAAAACCTTCAGTTTACGCCTCTTGATGTAATCCCCCGTGGATTTTGAGGTGTGTTTAGGATCATTATCCATTTGTAGAAGCCATCCTCTCTTTAACTTCAGCTTTTTCACAGATGGCATCAAGTTACCATCCAAAATGTGCTAAAATTTTATTGAATCCATTTTTCCTTCTACTCGTGAGATGTTCCCTGTGCCACTGGCTGCAACACAACCCCAAAGCATGATTGATCCAACCCCATGCTTAACAGTTGGACAGAGGTTCTTTTCATTAAATTCTGTGCCCCTTCTTCTCCAAACGTACCTTTGCTCATTCCGGCCAAAAAGTTCAATTTTAACCTCATCGGTCCACAGAACTTGTTTCCAAAATGCATCAGGCTTGTCTATATGTTCATTTGCAAAGTTCAAACGATGATTTTTGTGGTGAGGACGTAGAAGAGGTTTTCTTCTGATGACTCTTCCATGAAGACCATATTTGTACAAGTATCTCTTTATAGTGGAATAGTGTACCACAACTCCAGTGTCTGCCAGATCTTTCTGGAGGGATCGTGCAGTCAAACATGGGTTTTGAATTGTTTTTCTCACAATCCTGCGAGCTGTTCTGTCTGATATTTTTCTTGGTCTTCCAGATCTTGCTTTAACTTCCACTGTTCCTGATGACTGCCATTTCTTAATTACGTTCCGAACAGAGGATGTTGACATCTGAAAACGCTTTGCTATCTTCTTATAGCCTTCTCCAGCTTTGTGAGTGTCAACTATTTTCAGTTTCAGTTTTCTAGACAACTGCTTAGAAGAACCCATGGTGCTGATTGTTGGGGCAAGGTCAGATGAGTCTGGGCATTTAAAACCTTTGAGATTGACATCACCTGGTCTTCCCAGACGATGATTGAGAACAATCCATGACTGGCAGGTCTCAGCTTTGCCAAGGGGGCAGTGCATGCTATAAATTCTGCAGGGTGCCCAAACTTTTGCAGACGCCATTTTTTTGTTTTCTGTTATTTTGAAAGTGTAAATGATGGAAATAAAATCTAACTTTTGTTGACACATTATAAGAATGTCTAATCTGTAATTTGATGCCTTTTGGAGATTTTTCTATCTTTCCTTGGCTTTTTTATGCACATTAATACAAATTTTTAGCTGGGGTGCCCAAACTTTCGATTCTCACTATATATATATATATATATATATATACATATACACACTACTGCAGTGGTGTATTTAGGTTTTGTGCTGCCCTAGGCAACACAAAAATTGTCCTCCCCCCTCGCCTGACATTGACCAACAACACCCCTGCCCCCCCCCACCCGGAGAGGAAACCACTCACCTTTACAACTCTGGACATCTCTGGGAACGAGAGTTGGGCTCTGCATACACCATCAAACAGTCCGCAGCCTCTTTCGGCTCCCCCCTGATCTCCATGTCGCAAGAGTCCCTTCTGCCAGGGGACAGTGCTGCCCCCCTGAAAAATGCCGCCCTAGGCAACTTCCTTGTTGACCTTGTGGTAAATACACCCCTGCACTACTGTACAAAAGTTTTAGGCAGGTGTGAAAAAAAAGTTTGTAAATCAAGATTGCTTTCAGAAATAGAAGTGTTAATAGTTTTTTATTTTTTATTTTTAACAATTAACAAAATGGAAAATAAATGAACAGAAGAGAAATCCAAATCAAATCAATATTTTTTGTGACCACCCTTCAGCTTCAAAACAGCATAATTTCCTGTGGCTATACTTGCACACAGTTTTTGAAGGAACTCAGCACATAGGTCATTCCAAAAATCTTAGAGAACTAACCAAAGATCTTCTGTGGATGTAGGCTGCCACAAATCCTTCTGCTTCTACATGTAATCCAAGAGAGGCTGAATGATCTTGAGATCAGAGCTCTGTGGGGGCCAAACCATCACTTCCAGGACTCCTTGTTCTTCTATATGCTGAAGATATTCTTAGTGACATTGGCTGCATGTTTGGAGTTGTTGTCTTGCTGCAGAATAAATTTGCTGCCAATCACTGGATGAGTATCTGCATGTACTTCTCAGCATTGAGGGCACCAATGATCCTGACCAAATCTCCAACTCCAATTGAAGAAATGTAGCCCCACGCTAGTAAGGAACTTATGCCATGCTTCACTGTTGCCTGCAGACACTCATTATTGTACTGCTCTCCAACCTTTCAGCAAACAAACTGCCTCCTGCTACAGCCACATATTTAAAATTTTGACTCATCAGTCTAGAGCACCTGCTGCCATTTTTCTGCACCCTAGTTCCTATGTTTTTGTGCAGTTGAACTGCTTTGCCTTGTTTCAAAGTTGGAGGTATGGCTTTTTGGCCACATTTCCTTCATGAAGACCACTTCTGGCCAGACTTCTCTGAATAGTTACCTGGGTCCCACTAGTTTCTGCCAGTTCTGTGCTGAAGGCATTGGTGGACCTCTTCTGATGTTGAAGGGAAGCAATTATGTGTCTTTCATCTGCTGCATTAAAGAGTTACTAAATCCACAAAAGTAAAATCAGTCTGAATATGCAGTAAATCATGCTTGTTATACTCACTGTGGAACCTAAGGGGTTAATCCTCTGCATTGTGTAAAAAGATCAATTGATCCTCTTTTCTCTGCCCCTCCTCTTGTTCAAATGCCCACATCTTATCTCCTGATAAGACAGACTGAACCTGTAGCCACATGTACATGCTCAGTTTAGTGTGTATTGCTAGAGAGATAGTTTTTTTTCTTGAGAGAATGCATGTGACCAGTACAGGGCCAATTAGCACTAACCAGACAGAGGTCAGGGGTTTTGCATGCTCCTGGAGCAGAAAGAAAAACCCTCCTACAAGCTTTAACCAGTGCTCTGCTGAAGTCACACGACTGCTCTAACTGCTGATGAGAAAATGTATTTAGTAGTTTATATTTACTAACATAATTGCACTTCCATGTTCTGTGTACTGTGGGAGACCAGATATAGTGAATGCAGGGTCCTGGGTTTAGTAACATTTTAAGTGTCAGTGGCTGGCCACTGCGTCTAAAATCCTCAGCATTGCCGGTTTCTTTGTGCTTCTTCAAAACAGATTAAACAGCACATCTTGAAACCCCAGTCTGCTTTGAAATCTTTGCCTGGGAGAGACCTTGCTGATGATGTATGACCTATGACAATAACAGTTTGGCTGTTCCTCATCCAGCTTTAAGACTCTTGAACAGCTGTGTTACAGTTAATGACTCAACATACATATAAAATTGATGAGCATTAGAACATGTATAGTACGGTTGGTTAATCATATACCTGACTATAATCCTACAAGATCCCTGACTTTGTGAAAATGTAAGAGTAATTGATGCCGGTTTAAAGCCAAAGGGTAGTTACACCAAATATTGATTTGATTTAGATTTTTCTTCTGTTCTGTGCTTTGCATTTTTTTAAATCAATAAAAATAAACATATCCTGCTCAAGAATAGATGCGGGAACACATTTAGGTGCCTGCAGCTTGAGTATTATATCCTTATTTCTTCAAACCTGCCTTAAACTTTTGCACATACAGAATATACACTATATTGCCAAAAATATTGGGACACTGCTCCAAATCATTGGATTCAGGTGTTCCAATCACCTCCATGGCCACAGGTGAAAAAATCAAGCTAGGCATGCAAACATTTGTGAAAGAATGGGTCGCTCTCAGGATGTCAGTCAATTCAAGTGTGGTACCGTGATAGGCTGCCACCTGTGCAATAAGTCCATCTGTGAATTTTCCTTGCTACTAATTATTCCACAATCTATTGTTAGTGGAAGCAACTGGGAACAACAGCAACTCCTTTTAACATGATAGAGCGGGGTTAGCACATGCTGAAGGGTACAATGTGCAGAAGTCGCCAACTGTTTGCAGAGTCAATAGCTAAAGACCTCCAAACTTCAACTGCAATGCAAAGCGTCAGATGCAGTGGTGTAAAGCAATCCACCACTGGACTCTAGAGCAGTGGAGACGTGTTCTCTGGAGTGACGAATCAAGCTTCTCTGTCTGGCAATCCACTGGACGTGTCTGGGTTTGACGGTTGCCAGGAAAATGGTACTTGCCTGACAACATTGTGCTAAGTGTAAAGTTTGGTGGAGAGGGCATTATAGTGTGGGCAGTTGTTTTTCAGGGGTTGGGCTTGGCCCCTTAGTTCCAATGAAGGGAGCTCTTAAGGCATCAGCATACCAAGACATTTTGGACAATTTCATGCTCCCAACTTTGTGGGAACAGTTTGGGGATGTCCCCTTCCTGTTCCAACATGACTGCACAGAGTCCTGACCTCAACCCGATAGAACACCTTTGGGATGAATTGGGCGGAGACTGCGAGCCAGGCCTTCTTGTCCAACATCAGTGCCTGTCCTCACAAATGCGCTTCTGGAAGAATGGTCAAATATTCCCATAGACACACTCCTAGACCTTGTGGACAGCCTTCCCAGAAGAATTGAAGTTGATATACCTGCAAAGGTTGTGCCAACTCAATATTGAACCCTATGGACTAAGACTGGGATGTCATTAAAATTCATGTGTGTGTAAGGGCAGGTGTCACAATACTTTTGGCAATATAGTGTACATATATATATATATATATATATATATATATATATATATATATACAGTTCATCTACTATTTACAGATGTTGTACAATGTATAATGTACTATTTTTCTCATAAGAAGCGCCATTGTAATGCAATGGTTTCATTATGAATTTGCTTGAAAATTTCTAGAGGGATACATGTTCCTTCAGATAATGTGTGTACCAACTGTATGCACCCAAAATGTATTTTGTCTGCTCTGTGGAAAATGTCAAACATTTTTTTTCCCTGCCTGAAGTAAATGTCACTTACATCCAGTATATTGGTAGACAAAAGTCTGGCCCACTGCAGACATCACTACTTAAGTTTTTAAGCAGTCGCGTCAATGACTATGTGGCCAAGAAACAATATGAGCTGGTTAACGGCAAGAGAATATACAGACAGTAGTTTAGGATACAGTTCTTACAGAAAAAATATATATTATATATACTGTTATTATTAAATGAAAACTTTAATGGTTCAGGTACTGCTCTAGTTTTTTTTATTGGAGTTGTATAGGTTGTATAATTTTCTGGGTTTGTACAGCTAACTGTTGTTTTATATATATATATATATATATATATATATATATATATACACACATACAGTACACATATAAAGCTTTTGTGTTTTACAAATAAACCTTTATCACAAGACACATTAGTCCTGAGAGCACTATGAGTTAGCTAAAGAGGCAGAATAACAAATGCTTTCTGCTTTGGACTGAAATGGGATTAGTCACTGGAATGATTCAGCTACTTGTGTTTGTAAATTTCAGCTTGAGCTATTGAATTATGTAGTCAGCTTGAGCAATGGAGTAATTTAGATTGTGCTTGTGAGTTCTTTTATCAAAAAAGGAAATGAAGAACCTGGAAACAGAGCATAAAGCTGGCTCAGAAGATCATTTTAATATGGAAAAAAAAAAAAATATATATATATATAGATATAGATATACACACTCACAGGTTTTAGTCCACAGGTTTTAGTCCAGGCCACAATAAATAGTGAAGGCAATTGTCATTATTATGTACATAACACACTGTAAATTCCCTTTACCCATTAGCAATTTGTTTCCCATATTTTGCTGTTTTGCCTATACAGTACAGTACACAGCACTCTAAACAGTAAGCTTTAGTTTCTTGGCTTTAATTACATTTCTCTAATAATGTTCTTTACATACAGTATCTCCCCTGCTGTTATACTACTTGCTGTTAGGCATGTATCAACAAGCATCATATGTGATTTGGTAATTACGGATGCACATTTTTGGATCTATTTTGACAAGATTGTGCCAAATATCATTGCGTCAAAAGGTGTAATACAGGCAATGCATGCACACGAGTCTCTAATATATCTATATAATCTTCCTATTCTCTGTCCAGCATTATGGGGAAAAAATGAGCCAGATTAACATGTTTCTTTACAATACTGGAGAAAAGCGGCTTTTATTGTTCGCCAAGAGAACATTTTGCAGGCTGTTGATACACACACACAGTCTCCCATGAGTACAATATATTTCAAGAGGTTTTATCCTTGTAACAAATAAGAAATAAATAAAATAAGGGCTTACACTTTGGTCTGCAGTCTTCAGCTGTAAAGGGAATGACGGATATATGCTGCTCAGTAAGAGTCCATACCATAAATGGTAGGCACAAAATGAATTTTGGTAAGAAAAAAGTAATTGAAAAAGGATTGATATTTTGGGAGTATAAATCCTAACTTTAGAGAATAAAATCAAAATATCTTCTCCTCTAGTTGTTGGATAGGTTCCAGATTTCTAGAAGGTCCTCCTTTCGGCTTTCATCAATAACCATTTTGGCATAATATGTTATTGGATGAAAATACCTTTCAGCAGCGCATCCAGAAATTCTGTGTTCAGAACGGATGTGTCAGTAAGTTAGAAATGACAACCTCAAATTGAATTTGGCTGTCAAAGCTGCACTGGAGAATAAAAATAATTTGAATGAAGTCTACATTTTTGTAAATAACTAATAATAATAAAGAACATATTTTCTCCTTCAAACCAATTTTTTAATTACTGTAAAAAATGGACTCAGTGTCTTTTTTTAATTTACTAAGAAAAGTGCAAATTGTACAGTTGAATTTTTACATGGGACAGGCAAGTTCTGCCTTTCATCAATATATTCATAACCAATAAACATATCTTTTCATAGCAAAAAACAGGTCAGATTTTAGACACTGGCCATATTTTTTAAACATCTTTTTACAAAAGAAACAATTTGTTGTCGGTTTTTCTGAGACGTGACATAGCTATCATAACAGAATAACATGGGTATGGATTTCTGGCAATGGTTGTGATGCTACATAACCCAATGGGTTTTGAGTTGTCAGACTCTGACTGATGTTTTTATACTTTGATTTAGAATATTTCAAACAACTTGGAATTCATAGGTCCATCAGTGACTGGAAGCTGACCCCAAGGATACAGAGCAGAGCAGCCGAATGCAGATTTTGATGCAGAAACACACTTTAATGTAAAATTACCAAGAATATTGTTGTAGTGTAGTGGAATATCAAGTGGCTTTGCAAAACTTGAGAGGGGCAGCATTTTTTATAAGCAGTAGTTTCCTTTGCAGTAGGTCACCACTTTTGTTCAGTGTTTTCCTTAAGGCACATTCATGAACACAGATGATATCAAGTAGAAGCTATCTTTAGCGCTCATTCTAGGGTGTTTGTCACCTGCTTAAGTAATGCATAGCATGCCCTTGTGCTGATATTGGTTTAGGATTCCTTTTAACCACTTGCCCTCCAGAGGATTTATGCCCCCTTCCTGATCAGGCCATTTTTTTGCATTACATAAAAAAGGAGCCAGGACCTCCATTGGGGAACCCAAAAAGAAGAGGATCAGTGCTGCTCTTGCACAGAACAGGTAAGCATAACATGTTTATTATTATTTTTTTTTATTACAACCTTTAGAATCACTTGATTGGGGTATTGCCTATAACTCAGCTGTTATGATACCAACCACCCACTTCTAATACCACCCCCCACCTACCGTTAACATAATAATAAAAACACTTGACTTTGGAATTTAAACGGCCATAGCAGCCAGTTTATTTAAATAACATCAATAACAAAATACATACATCAATTTTCATCGTATGTAAAACCATAACAAAAAATACTGCAAATGATAGGTTTTTGAAGGCACGGAAAACTAGTACCCAGCTGTATCTGCCACCATCTTACAAATTAAGGCCCCCAGCTGCACATACACCGGTTCGGGGACAATTCCTTACTAAGTCACCATCCGATGCAGCCCCACCAATCCAAGAACCCATTCCTGCTGCACTTAGTAGGGAAGGTACACACATACCTAAGACCAACCCTTTTCTTTCCAAACTGTTTACCATCCCCGCCTTCAAAAACCTTCATACCTCTGCCCCCTGCTATGACAATACCAAAAAAAACCCAAAGCAATGCGCCCAATGTCAGCTTCCCAAACAGCCGCCCAACACCAGCCCCCAAAACCAACGCAACTGCAACCCCAGAGCAGCAGTAACTGCACAACAGATACAAGAAAAAAGGGGAGGGTGGGTGGGAGAAGCTCATCCAACGCTGCCCGTGCTGGGAATGGTGACACAAGAAAGACCACCTCCCACAAAAACCCCTCTCCAGCCTGGTTTGACCCCTCCCCATTACATGATCCTCCAATAAGGTAAGGCTGTCTATATTTAAAACACTACCCTCTTAACCCTCTCTCTTCCACAGCCCTGCATCAGCAAATCCAGTCATGCAGGCCTTTCACTAATGCTGTGTATAAGTTACCGGCCTGATGCTTTAAATGAAATCCAAATACAGATCATACATATAGATCTGTATTAAAAAATTAATATTCCATCAAGTTGTGTACAAAAATTGGAGCTAGTCAGTTGCAACACTTAACTGAACATTGAAAGATCTAGCATTTGACAAAGTAAATTTTTCTGTGGATTTGCTCTGCTGTATGTAAAGACTGAATTCACTTGAATAAAGTCCTTGTAATTTTTATATTGATGGGAGTCTATATTTTGATTTTATTTCATGTGTACTTTGGTACCATAACTGGTATTTAAGGAAGTAAAAATAGATGATATTCTTACTGTCTTCCATGTTGGGAACAGCCCTGCCTGGTATTTAGAACTGAGCAGCAACCCAGATATAACTGGATTGAGTTAACCGAACCGAATCGCAGAATACAAGAACGGCCAATGTTCGTCCCGAACATCAACACCATCACTAGTCACCACAAGCATTATATGTTCAGTGGTATTACCCAACTTAGAGGGCATATTTCTAAAATGATGAATGTGCCATCTCCTGCACATTCACAACTAAATCTTTTTGTTTATTTATAATACCAATCATCAGCACATTCAGTGCATCATGCAACATCACCTGCATTCACATAACTATCTGTATTATAAACAAGATATAAGAAAAATATACAAATTGATTTAGACAACAGATAAAAAAAACATGAACTAAATTGATACATAATTATCGGAACACTAAGTGGTTGATTTACCAAAGGCAAAGAGACATGCACTTTGCAAAGTTAAGTTGCACTCCTCAAGTGCAGTTGCTCCAGAACTTAGTAAATGAGGTAAATCTCCACTTTGCAAAGAATACCCAATCACGTGCAAGGAAAATAAAAAAACAGCATTTTTGCTTGCACGTGATTGAATGATGGAAGTCAGCAGAGCTTCTGCTCATTTGCTAAGCTCTGGGGCAACTGTACTTGCAGAGTGCAACTGCACTTTGCAAAGTGCACAGTCTATTTGTCTTTAATAAATCAACCACTAAATCTTTTTAGATACATATTTCTACACTGATTAGTCATATATTGATAAAAGGATAGAAGACTATTTCCAAGGCACACAATTTGATTTTGTACAAAGCCAGAACCTTCTACATCTGTGTAATGAAGATTCAGGGTAATTTCATAAACTTAACTAACCTAACAACATGGAGATTCCTGTGATGTCATTTATCAAATATGGGCATGTCCGTATTTGGTCCATAATGTCACCCAGGAGTCCCCACCCCTTTATTTATATTATTCAGGGGGCCTAGGAGCTGTCATTGGCAGAGGATCATCAGTGGGCTTCTTTTTCAGCAGGGTTCATTCATCATAATTGACATGGATCTGCTTCAATGGACAATGTGATTGACAATGGATTTACATTGTGAGACATTTTCTGAGGTTTTTTATTTTTTAAGGACTTGTCGAGAACTGTGTGTAGTCACTATTTACATTTTTGTAAATGAGTTGGGATACTTACTATGAAAGTAAGATCCCTACAACCACTGGGCAGGAAATGCGAGGGAGAGGCCCTTGTCCTCATCATCATGAGGGCAAGGTGCTTTGCCAGGCATGTCCACCCTAGCAAGGTGCCCTCCCCAATGTTAAGGACTGAGTGTACGTGCATTGATATGATTCAGGGGGGATGCACACTGGCCCTCCCTCTTTCCTGGCCTGCCAGGCTGCATGCTTGGGTAACGGTCTGCAACAGATTTTGTGGGGGACCCCATGCCCTTTCGTGGGGGGGATTGGTCCCTCATTAAAAAACCATACCAGGTATTTTTTCTTTTCCCTTTTACACTATCTCTGCCCCCAAATGGCCAGGTGAGGATATATCACTGGTTGTAAGGCTGCTTTCAGCTACTTAACAACCAGGAGTCCTGATCAGAAGGCTATCACCTTTAAAATTGAATTAAATGTTTTATCTCCCTCTGCAACCTGAGGTCCGACTCGGCCAAGTGGCTGAAATTTGATCTGAATCAGGGTTTGGACTGAACCAGCAGCTCATCTCTAATCCTATGGTATCTATATTCATGCACTGCATATTGACTGAAAACTGCAGATGCTGCTACTGTACTGTACATTAAACATTCGCTGAACTAGTTTATCAAGTTTGAATGTTTACTGATTTCACATTTACCAAATAAAAAATGTAGTAAACATCATTCATATATTAAAAACAGAGTAGTTGTCTCGTCCCAAATACATCACCCATACTCTGGAGAATTAAAGTGCATCAAGCCAACATTTGATTATAAGTTTTGGATAGAGCGGGAAGGATTTGAACTTTTGTCAGGTGGAATCTGGTTTAGAGAGATTTCCCCTCAAACCCTGACCTGGGACCAACATTTTTACAAAATTGGAAATAAAAGAATCTCTCCAACAGCAACACAGTCAGAAGTAAAAATGTATACAGTATACTCTTTCCCCCTTTCTATAATTAACAACAAAATATTTTTTATGAGGGGATGAATCCTCTTGGTATACCCATGTCATAGTACCCGGTAGGCTTTGGAGCTGTGTAGAACTAGCTAGTGATGACACTAGTGAGTGTCATCACAACGCCAACTGCTAGGACCCAAAAAAGAAAACTGGCCTCCTGATGATGCCACAAAGAAGATGTAGGCTCAGGACGTGCAGTGCAGCGGCTTTTGACAAATCATAACAGAACAGTGCTGGATTCACTGTGTGGGTGAGTGTGCTATTTCAGCTCAATCCACCATACCTGGCAAGAAGTGATTAATATTAAAATTAGGCCCGGGGGTGGAGTTCCTCTTTAAGTAGGGGGATGCTAGAACCTCTGACAGTTATCTTTTGCAGATTTTCCTCACTTCCTATTTGGTAAAAGGCTGTCTACAGGACAGGAAGTGAGGATAAATCTAATAGAGCGTCAGGGCCTGAAAACCTGATCAGGGCTTTTCCCATTCTATTGGAAGTTCGCAGTATAGATACATTTAAATCAAATATACCACTAAACGTAGTCCTGCTTGCCAAAGTCAAAATTTAAAAAAAAATATAAGCAAAGATGTTTTGAGCTGTATATTCACTGGTGAATATGCCACAAATGTTAGTGAAGCCAGGGCAGCAAATGTACCTGAATCCACCACAGTTTTATAATCATGGTCCCTAGGCTTTATTTTAGCTCTGGCTACAGCTACTGTATGTTATTAACCGCTTCACGACCGTCCTATAGCAGAAGTACTGCTACAGGGCGGCAGGGCTGAGCAAAAACATGTGTATATATGTGTTTTTTGTATTTCCGGGTAGGGGACGCACACGCGCCGCCATTTCATGCCTGATGAAGGGGTCCTACGTGGCTCCAAAACGTTGCACATTCTTTTGTGATGTGATCTTTTTGGAATAAAAACCTTTTTTGGACCATATTGGAGATCTGTGGTGTGCTAGCGAATATGTATGTTTGCACACACAGACAACACAGTAAAACAGCACACGACACACAGTTAACCCTTTGATCGCCCCAGATGTTAGCCCCTTCCTGTCCAGTGTCATTAATACAGTGTCAATGCTTTTATTAGCACTGATCACTGTTTTAGTGTCAGTGGGGATGTCAATGGCAGTTAGTCAGTTCCCCTTCAGTGTCAGAATGCCCGTCGCAGTCCCGCAGTCCCACTATAAGTTCCTGATTACCGTCATTACTAGTATAAAAAAGAAATACATTTCAGTATATATACACTGCCATTTGTAGACGCTAGAACTTTCTTGTAAACCAATTAATCTACACGTATTGGAAAAAAAATTTCCAGGAAAGACATGTAGCAGAATACATTTTGGCCTAAATTTATGACGAAATTTGATTTTTTAAAAATTTTTTACTGGATATATTTATAGCAAAAAGCTAAAAATATTTTTTTTCAAAATTGTCAGTCTTTTTTTGTTTATACAGTAGTGCAAACAATAAAAAGTCACACAGGCAATCAAATACCACCAAAAGAATGCTCAATCTGTGGGAAAAATAGAACATACATTTTTTTTGGGTGCAGCGTTGCATGACCGAGCAATTGTCAGTTAAACTAACGCAGTGCCGTATTGCAAAAAATGGCCTGGTCAGGAAGGGGGGTAAATCCTCTGGAGGGCAAGTGGTTAACCCAAGTAAGTATTTAGTTCAACAAGTTAAGTGTGTTCTAGTTATGAATGCTCTACCTACTACAACATTTTTAATTCTCACTGTGTTACTCCCTTTTGCAAATTTACTGGCCAGCTCTGTCAACATTTAGATATAGGAAACCTGATAAACTAATGGGTGTATCCAAGCATAGAAAGCACAATATCCATGTGGAGGACAGTAAATGGGGCTGCATGCAAAGAAGGTGTTACAGGCAAAGTGAAAAGCTAAAAAAAAAATACGCATTTTAACCACCGCATTATATTGCATAGATAAAAATGTCTGCTAATTGATATTTTACACCCCTATCATAAACCACTATTACCGTATTATTCTGCTTAAAATTGGCAAAAATGCACTCACGTCAACACAGTAAATTTCGTTTGTAATGCCTGAAGCTTTCCTAATTATCAAGTAAGGAGAATAATACAAATAAATCTATTTCTCATTTAGAAATTAGCACAGTGTTTAACTCCATTTCAGTTTCAGATAATAAGGTTGCTAAATTAGATTATCCATACTAAATAATCCACATCCCCAGTTAATATACAGTTCTCTAGGAGTCAGTTAGAAGCCACCTTAAACTAGTCTGCATTCCTACAAATTTACAGCTCAGGAATTAAAAGTCAGAGAATCTTTGATCAGGCTTTTCTGTACCAAACACAAAGAAAGTAAAATGTACAATATGCAGATTTCGCACAGTTTTCACTACCTGCAGAATTCATTACTTTGGTAAGAATAAAACACAGACAGAGGAATTGTAGAGTGTTATCCAGACTCTGTATACGCTTGTCTCTCAAGTGTGCGACAAGTGTGAAAGCATGCAACAGATTCATATACATGTTGGAAGGATGTATTTAAATTTGTTGCAGCCCTGACAGAACTGTCATACATAGCACATCTGCACAAGAGGATTAGATATTTGGGAATCCAAGTTTCTGTGTAATTGTCAAGACAGCAGCTGTGCCAATTTGTACCTGCTGGTTACACTGTTCAGAAAAACCTAAAGAGAAATGGTAGGCTTACCCATAAAGTGTAGGTTATAAACACAGGGTAGAACAGACCTGGGAGCTGGACAGAGTTGGAACCACACTGGAACACCGAGAGAGGATGGTCCTGGAAATGGGACTAGGGCTATGCTGCAACAAGTAAGACCTGGAAGTAGGATCACGACTTGAAAAAGTAGGCTGATGGTCCCAGGTGAGAGTAGGTAAAGTGGGATCTTCCAGGGTGCAGAGTCTAAATTTCAACCAGTATTCAGCAGAGCTCCTGATGGTGGAGATGGATTTCACTGCATGCTGAGATCAGGTCATGAGCCCCAGTTTCACTCTACTCAAGACAAGGGACTCAGAGACAAGAAGGAACCAAAAAGCAGGTCTGGAGCAGAAACATACACTGCAGTGACAGTCTAGAGCAGCTTTTCTCAACCGTGGGGTTCCAGTTACATTCATCAGGGGTATCGCAGCATCCTGGTTGAGAAAGGCATTTGGATCAGATCAATCTCCCACTACTCTGTTGAAGTATACATCGGCACAGCAGGAGCTGGATCAGGACAGTAAGTGCAGAGCAGTGGAAAGAGGAGGCATATTCCTTCTCTGTCTTCCCAGACAGTGCAGTACCCTGCAGTGCGGGTGCAGGCACAGTACCGCAATTTTTAAAAAGTCTTTATGTATGTATGTGTATGTATGCATGTGTTTGTATGTATGTATGCCTGTGCGTGTGTGCATTTGTGTGCATGTATGTATGTATGTAAATTATGTTTATTTCAGACCCCTAATTCTATACAATTAGAACTGCTTTTTCAGGACTTATTCACAATAGCGTCATAGAATGACACTGCTCTGAAACACGTTTATTATATTGCATGTTTTGTAGTGTTTTTGTAGTTTGGGCAGCACAGTGGATAAATGGTTAGCACTTCCGCCTGGCAGTACTACGGTCATTGGTTAAAATCCCAGCCACAGCACCACCTGCCTAGAGATTGCATGTTCCCCCTGTGCCTGCGTGGGTTTCCTCCGGGTACTCCAGTTTCTTCCCACACTCCAAAGACATGCTGGTAGGTTAATTGGATCCTGTCTAAATTGGCCCTAGTATGTATGAATGTAAGTTTAGGGACCTTAAATTGTATGCCCCTTGAGGGTTAGGGACTGATGTGAATGTACAATATATACATAAAGCGCTGTGTAAATTGACGGCACTATATAAGTACCTGAAATAAATAAAATAATTTGTAGTGCAGTAAATTGTAAATCTGCTAGCCATGTTTGGGGTGCCATGAAAATTAATGGCACCACAAGTGCAACATGCATTTGTAGAATGTTTTTTGCATTTTCCGGGAACAGCATGTTTCTGCGCATGTTCTTGGCACACACACGTGAATGGAGCCTTAGACTTGGGTGCCTTGAACATACTTTTAAGGGGTGTAGTGACAAAAAAAGGTTGCAAAACACTGGTCTAGAGAATGCAGTTGGTAGTAGATTCAGATAGCCAGCAACAAAGCCAGGGTTCAGAGCAGGTAGGGAACTTAGTTAATCAGGAAACAAGCCAAAGATCAGGGCAGGTAGGACTCAGATAACCAGGAAACAAAGTCAGAGCTCAGTATACAGGAATCAGTGGAGGAAAGCAGGCCTGAGAGCAGGCGGGTAAAGGTATCAGCAACTAGCTTACAAAAGTATTTCTCAGTCAGTGAACCCAAAGCTAAACTAAATTTAAATTGACAAGGCAATGTTTCTGATTGGATGCAGCCCAACAGGAATAAAGGACACTGCTGTGATTGGCTGCAGCATAACTGAGAGACAGATAGCCAGGTTGGGCAGAGACTAGCTATGTAGCTGAATATATATTAAGGTAAGAACAAAGCAAATAAACAGCTTTGTATGCTAGAGCTGTGGAACTCCAAGAAACGTATTGGCTTGACTGCTGGTCTGTGGGGCTTCAATTAACAGCTTGCTGGTCTGTTAAACCACAACAGCTCAAATGGTTTTTTAGATCAGCAGCAGCATTCACTGATGATCTAGGACAGATATATGGTATATTTTAGTAATATAATATTATTTATTATAGCAGATTATTAATTCATTACTGTACATACAAGTCTACACACTTAACACAAAATTAAAGAAGTCTTACTGTACTCTACTTTTCCTAAATCTGATACAGCTGTACACCTTTGTAGAGATCTGAAGCTCTCAACTCTCTGTAAGTGGTTCTGCAGCTTGATGTTCACAGAGATTATGTGGATCACGTTCTGTCTCTGTTTGTCTGGGTCAGAAATCCCAGAAGGAGGAAGTGAAACGAGAGACACAGAACTAAATCTCATGATCCTACACATACAGGGGCTGCTACTGCTGCTGTATTTTCACCCAAACCAGAAGCAGAGACTATTAAGCAAGTATTCTTATGCTAATAGTTTAACTGCAGCTGTCCATAGCTTTTTCAGAATCCTTCTCTAATCCTTGAGACACATTTATTTTTCTCATTTTGTTACTATTACACATGCACAGTGCCAGATAGCTAGGTCTGTGCTACTGTATGTGTGTAGTGGTCACCTTGCTGTATGTTGCTGTACGCTGTTTATCACAATACAGTTTATATGCATCTCCTGTTATTTTAGTTAACCCTGTTGCTTCTTGCCTGGGATTCAATAGCTAGTTTTAGCTCAGGGCTCTATAATTAGCATAGGCTATAGCCAGGTTAGGCATCTGCCAGCCACTTCTTGTAGTTAAAGATGCGGTTGCATGAAAGATTAGATGCTGCAAGGGACTAAACACTGAGTAGACAGGCTGACTCTGAGTACCATGTTCATACCACGGTTCCTGCCATAGAAAAGCTGCATTCCAGACTGGTTGGACAATGGCTGGAGGATTTTCTCATCACTGCAGATCTTGTTTTGAGGTCTCTGACACCAAGACCAATGCTGCATTGTGATCATCCTCATGGGTACCTGCAAATGGACTTTGCTGCAACATTTTTCTGGAGGTACCTTTATTAATAACTATATATACTGGGTATATGTTCACAATTACATTAGAATTCCTGTTGGGCAATTTGCTAATAATACTTGTTTTTACATTCAATGTGTGTACTATTAATAATAATTTCTTTATTCTTGTATTATTTCTATGCTGATGCACATTTATATACTTATGGTTACTGGCTGTTACATGCTGGTTGCTGTAGTTCCTTTGCTCTTAATTACTTTGATTAAATTACTGTGTAATTTCCCAAGAATAGGATTCCCTCCATTCACACAGCTTTCCTGTGCTGGGTGGAGACACTGCCAACTTTATTATCAAACCCACTCATCCACTTAATGAAGGTTCTGGTTCTCTTATTTAACTACAGGTTTAGAGTAATATCTTGTTTTGGGAGGTCCTTTTGTCACTCCCCCACAAAAAAAATAAATCTTACTGAATCTGTTGCAGCAATACTGAAAGATAATAAAATTTCACTACTATGATGTGCTTGAATGTGGCGCATATGTCAGTATATTTAATGAAAGTATTACATGTGCTTCATTAATTTGATGCATGGCTTCCAAGAGTATCTACATGGCCAGTAATGTGACAGACATGCTTTACTCAACCACCCTTATGAGCTTTATTGTACTCATGCAGGGCTATATTCTAACAATTTGGTGAAATGAGCTCCTTATAGATCAAATAGTCCCTATTACAGCTTTTAGTACTCCAGTAAATGTAAAAGGCAGGAATCCAGGGTTTATTTGGTCAATTACATCATCATGGTTCCCCAGCCAGTTTGTTGACATACAGCAGCTGGTGGGGAGCTTTCGCTTGCAATTGGAGTAGAAGCAGAAGAACTTCATGACAGTGGGTTGGTGGGCATCGCTCATCGTGAATGCTGATTTGTTCTGTACATTGGATTTACATTGTGGGACTGCTTTGTTTACAAACAGAATGAAACCGATATGGAATTATCATTTCATACAGGCAATACATTGTACTGGTGTATATCACGTGCAAGTTTAAGGCATCCTCAAATGTGTAAAGAATGCATGTACAGTGTTGTTAATATTGCCCTTTAAACTACATTAAAATACTAGCTGAACTGTATTTGTAATTGCTTTTCTTTACTTGGCACAGTACATGTCCCCCATGGCAGTGCCCAGCTGCCTATGTACTTTAAAACAATAGGTTCAAACTGGCCTGGAAAAATGATTTAGTTCTCATAGACTTTAATGGGGTTCACTGCTATATTTGGGTTTAGTTGATTTTTTTAAGAGTTTGGTGAATATCCAGTGAACTGAACTTTGCTGATTTTCTCTTCACTACTTCTGAAGAGAAAATCAGATTCAGTTAGGGGGAGTACTGTGATCTCTGTTAGATAAATACCTATAAGTTTTACAATTACACATTAGTTAGCATGAATGCAATTAAAGTGTCATTTCAAAGACTGCGGGAGGTAATTTAATTATACTTACCTCTGTGCTGGCATTTTCAAGAGGTAGTTCTCTGATGCGAGCACAGAGATACTGTTAGCCAAATGTTTCTGGTCCATGCATCTTAGAATACTGATTTGTATGAAATATTTTCTATCTCAGTCCCAGCTAAAAAAATGTACCTAGCTGTTCTGTAAATTCAGTGTCAATAGCTACGTCATATTCCCCCTAACCAGTACCTACTGACCAGCCACTATGATGGGAGGTTTTACTAATCTTGATGCTACAGGAAAGTGTCAGGAGTTTGCCCATGGGAAGCTATAGAAGGTGTCTGATGACAGCTGTAGGCACATTTTATACCATTTGAAGAATTGGAAGGTGTACATTATTTAACTTTTCCCATTTTATGAGGGCTGAAACCAAGGATAAAAAATAAAAGTCTGATAATTGTTTTTTTTGTCATATAATGCTACATTTACTACACACAGCATCATCAGAATACTGTTGACTGCCTTGTCTTAATATAACAATACAGAGACAGAACAGTGGGGGTTACATTTTTTTAGAAGAGCAGGACCTGCCACCGATTCTGGAAAGATCCTGCGCTCTGTTGTCTGGTATTAGTACCTGTAGAGGGAAGACAGCCAGCTGCAAGTTCTCCTCAGCTAATCCCAGGAGAGCAGTTGGGAGGCTGCAACTAAGCTGTTAGTTGTTGTTATGAGGTGAACTAAGCAACAGGGTCTCCTCAGTTCTGTTCCTGTGAAAGCTGCTTAAAACCTCACAATGTGAAAGCCTTTCATTGTTAGCTGCCCACCTCAGTTTAATTGCTACCTGAGGGAGTGCCAGGTGCTTTGGTTGGTGCTCACTGCAAGCAAAAACGTTATATAATGGATTGCTTCAGTAAAAGTTGGAGGCTGAAAATGATAACTCCTACATGTGACTCCTTTCTTTCCTGATCTCTTTGTCATAAAAAAATTGTGTGTGTGGAAGATAATACTGTTTCCAAAGGCCAAATGGCTGTTGGTAACCCTGACCCGAGAGACCCTGATCACATTGTTGGAAGGCCAAGAGCATTAAAAGAGAAAAAAACATGTTCTTGTATCTCAGTATTCAGTAAGCAGCCTGCAAAACTGGACATGTTCTAAACTAACTTAAATAAAGGAATGCGCTAAAACCACAAACTATTCCTAATTTAGTGTAGAAACATTAGTGCAAAAAATATATATATCTATTCTCAATTAATATCAAAAAATATCAAAATTATGTGCAAAACAATTTTTTTGTGCATAAGTAATTTAAATAATTAAATTTGTGAATATAAAAATTGTCCAATTTTGAATTTCTTCAAATATCCAAACAAATCCTTTTCAAATTCAAGTGCTCTCAAAGAAATTGTGCCAAAATCCACCACCAAAGTAAAGTTGGGTAATTCAC
Organism: Staurois parvus; assembly: GCF_062004578.1. Classification (NCBI taxonomy): domain Eukaryota; kingdom Metazoa; phylum Chordata; class Amphibia; order Anura; family Ranidae; genus Staurois; species Staurois parvus. Next base: position 7,236,127 of record NW_028317941.1, read on the forward strand.
CAGAGCTCCATGCTGATCAATCTCTAGATCAGCATTTTTGCTCTGGGAGCAGATGCAATAAATCAACTTCTCAGGTGTGATGATCAATAGCTACACAATCATCCATAAGGTAGGTATCCACCACTCAATATAATGATTCCAGGAGCCTTATATCACTCTCTCTTTTTATATCTCTCCACCGAGGTCATGTTTGGGAATGAAAGAAAAAATCATGGTGCAGCCAGTTTTTTTTATAAAAGTATCCAACAATTTATTAAAGATTTACACTCACAAAAAGGGTGTCTTCACCGACACCAGTAAAACAGCATAAAACAGCAAATGGTAATGCACTTGTGACTCAATCCTCTCCACAGACGTCAGCATCCACCAAGCCAAGCCCTACTAGTTTTGTCATGAATGACGTCTTCAAGGGGTGGTCATTCATGAAAAATATAAGGATGTAATTAGTTCTAAGAGCAAGGATGCGGCAGGAAGAATAGAAGTAGATACCTTTTGGGTGATTTACCACAATGGAAATGAAGAATCAAGACTTATGGGAGCTTCTCTTCATCCTTCTAGGTTCTTGAGGTACCCCTGCTACTGTTGACAGTTGTAACTAAAGTGTCCCTATTCTTCTACAGCAGATTCTTGGTTCATAAGTAATTGTGACATCAGAAGTAGACACAAGAACTACCAGAAAGTTAAAACAATGCCTAGTATTTCTCAGGATGAATCTTGCCTTGCTCTGTAACATCGTCAAGAAGGTGTTTCCGCTCAGACCCAGCACAAAAATTAGCAATTTTTAGGCATCAACTGAAGACCTTATAAACAAGGCTCTTGCTCTAATGTCTAAGGAAAATGATGGCTGTGTAGCACCCAATCCCAGAGGGGCTGCTGAGATTGACCTAGGTCTCCCTTACCTGCCAGGCCCAGGCACAAGTTACAAACACACAGACAAACACAGGCTCACTCCAGGTGCTGTCTTTTTCAGATTGATTGCAGTGCTTCAAACAGGAGAGATACAGGATACTCCAAATGCAAAACAGATACCGGAGGACAAAGTCTTGAGCAAAAACCTTTTAGTAGTGACCTTTTAATGTTTCTAGAGGTTGAGAGGGGGGAGAGCCAGGTAATGTTAGACTCTGTATGGATAGTCCCAATCCTTACAGCAACCTCTGACATTAATCCCCAGCCACCTATCATCCACCCACCTTCCATACAACACTGTTCAGTGAGAGAGAGCCCTTCTCCAGTCCAAGTTGCACAGGTGATGCCCTCCAGCAAATATCTTTAAGTCGAAGTCCTTTCAGGCCACGACTCTTCAATATACTGGCCACCTCCCAGGGACAGAAGCCCAAGGAGATTAACACTACCCAACAGGCCTCCGAAACATTTATCTTCTCCCCGTCACCTTCTCGGTGACCCCAACCCCAGGAATTCCATGAGGTCACATACATATTCATAGCTTCAGTGGCTGCACCTCACACACTATCTCTGGAAGCTTCTTCCAGACGTAGACAGGAGCACCCACCAAGCTTATGGAAACCCAGCCAGACCTAGAAAATAAATTGCTTTTCCACTGAGTACAGCAGAGCTAGAAACTAAATTTAGCCTGACTAGGGCAAGGTGCTACAGATGCAATGCCTTTGGATTCAGCCTGCCAGCAAAAATAAAAAAAATGTCTTAGTGTGGCTGGCTACTTGCAGAGATTTTTCTAGATCTCCAAATATTTTCTGTACCCGGATGGGCACATTTTTTGCTAGTAACTTATAATGTAATGGTTAAAGCCCAATTCCATTGACAAAAATAAGGGATAGAAGGTTACTTCTTGCTGCCAATACCCCTTTGGATGTTTGTTTCTTTTGTTTTGACCTTCTGCCTACCTGTAAAAATTATCTAAAGAAATGCACTAAAGTAGCGGTCACTTGACCATCACTGATGATCCACTCTCTCATCCAATGCTGGGCTGTTGGCAGCATAGAATAATGCAAACAGGTCACACAGCTTTGCATCATGGTGGCACTATAGGACTGGGAGTGAGTGATGCAGGAATCAATATGGACATACTGCACAGAAGTTGGAGCCAGCCCAAGAAGCAAATACTTTCATTGTCGATCTAGCTATGGGGTTCTGTGGTACTGGAAAACTTGGCAATGTGGTAGTAGGCTAACAGACATAGAAGGGCTGGGCATGTCCACTAGATGGGTACATCCCTCTTGAATTGAACTGTATTGTTGCTGTATTGTCTCCCGTCATATTGTAAAGCGCTGAGCAAACTGTTGGCGCTATATAAATCCTGTATTATAATAATAATAATAATATATTGTATTGTATTATCACAGTAACATCACAGACAGCAATTATCTCAAAGGACATTTCTGGGGACATGCATGTTTTCCGGGGACATACTCCCAAAACAGGAACTGATGACAACCAGAAAAATTAGAATAGCTAACCATCATTAAAGAATGTAATCAAACATTGCATGTTATGACCAGCTGTAGCTTTCAGTCACACCAACTGTTGACACCTTTATTTGGTGGTTTCGTAAGTGCCAACAGCCAACAACCAGGCAATTATAACATACATATGCCATACCACATGAAAATGCTGGCTCTGCTTTGCATATGCATTACTAACAAGTTATGCATGTATGCCATCTGTCTTCTCTTGAGTATAAAACATGTCAGAGGCATGTGCTACAGAATTTTAATCTACCATAAAATGTTAAGGCATAAAAAAACAATGAAATGACACACATATACAAACACACACAAAAAAAACATTATCTTGAATGCATAATTAAAAAGATTACATTACAAACATCATAAAAAATTATCACTAGAGAAATCCTACTAGCAAGGATGCTTATGCCCACAAAGGAATTATCTTCCATATGCTTTAGGATGTTACTTAAAATATTCTTTATAATCAATTTTTTTCTGTATTTAGCCTCTGTAAAACAGGAACCCTGCTGTAAATTCACTACTTCCTCACTCTGTGTTGTCAGCATCTAATGTATGACAACGACGTAGGGTTGATCATTGGTAATTGTTTATACCCTCTTTATCCCATCTTTCATTATTTACCTCTTAAGAGGTGACTTAGCTTTCATAGAAGGAACTCTCTGATTTCAAATTAATATTCCTCTCACATTCTATCCCCTGCACTGGTAAGCAATATAAAGAACATTTTGTTTCACTGAATGGGACAGAAGGGTGGGGGGACCCATGGCTTGCTCTGTTGCTTCTGTAATAGCTGGAGTGGAAAACAAGACAGATTTCATATTACTGTAATTAAAAGGCTAAAGATTGGCAAAAAACAATTATACGCCATCTGTAAATAGATCATTACTTTGGATAAATCAATAGCTGGAGCTGAGGCCCGGCTTACTGAGTAATTACAAAAGTGTTTTCTTTGCAATCTCACAGTAACAAGGCCTGTTTGGGAGGAAAGTGTATTCTCCCACTACACTGTGTGAGTAATGGCACCAAGTAGCATTTTCTAGCTTTTAACAGCCAATAAAGCAGACTAGTGTGGCATTACAGGAAATCAGCTTGTCCTACCCACTCTGCCCTGCCACTGTTGGGTTTGAACTACAGACCCTATTTATTCTTTGACCTTCTTTTGTATGCAAGTTGTCATGATGGATTGTCCATTCTGCTTTCCAAAAGTGTGTAATGCCTACTAGATGGTGTAAGTGGTCAAGAATGTGACACTTCTAAATACAGCCAACGGGGAGACAGCTTTGAGTTTCCCAGACTGTTTAAGCATGCAAGATATATTTACAGTTAATAAAGTCATGATAAACTGCAATAGATTGAAAAAACATGCAAGATATTTACAAAATGCAAGATAATGAACATTGTATCTGAACTGATTTGGGCATCTATAAATATGCACTAAACTCTACCTAAAAGCTTGATTATTTATAGTGAGTGAATTAAATTAAAAAGAAGAGAAGCTGTGTGTGCTGCTTGGCCAGTATGAATGTCTGCAATATATAAATGAGGGCAGCAACCAAAAAAAGTATAAAAAGTATCTAATTCCCTCTATTATCTTTTTTTGGTCAGAAAAGCTTCTTATCTCTGATTTTCTGAAATTAGTTCTCCAAACTTGTCTTAGCATATATAAAAATTTAATAAAACAACAATTTGCATTGATCCAATTATCTATGCAATGTCTGATATGAAAAGTAATGGTAGGTTCCCTTTAAAGGTTTAAATTTGGGGCAGCGTACCAGCTAAGCAGGAATCCATCTTGTCTAAAGACTGGCACAAGGATCTCATGGGGGTGTAGTCTTGTTGTGGGATTGGATTGAGCACACAGATCACTTGACTGTCTGATATAAGGCAATAATAGGCCCATTGTTAGTGCTGGCTCTGTTTGAGAACAGAACAAAGCATTGAGGAAAGCAGGCAGACTGGAGTGCATAAAGATGAAGCAGGAACTGGCTGTCATGGTAGTTCAATCTATGGCCAGTTGGTGAAACCTTGCAGGATAAAGAGGCGCATCTGGGATTCCCCTTGGGGTTTGCTATGCATCAGCAAGATGTAAGTGACATTAGCTACCTTTGTACATGTTGACTATGGGAGATGCTCTCTGGTGTGCAAAGCATGAAGGCAGAAAACAGCATGAGATGTGAAATTATTCATTTGATTAGATGAGACAGTTATCCTGGAGAGGCTCTAAAGACATTCTAAATTTTTTTAAGTTATCATGAAATGCCAAGTCTTGTAGGAGCTGTTCTCAGACCATTACAGTGTCTATGATGCATACTCTCTGTAAGACCTACTATAATGTACATAAGCCTATCAGAGAAGTGCAAGTTAGGATGAAGTTTCATCATACACTGCAAACCTTGAAGGTGTGCCTTGTTTTCTTTCATTGCTACTCCAAATGGAATTGGAATTGGTTTGCTATATCAGATGGATGATAGTCCACATACTGTATGTTAAGTTATGTACTTATATAAAACAGCATTTCTGTGTTACTACTGACCCATGAACAATGTGTTACTTACTCCTGACCTCTGCACACTGTGAGTTACTTACTACGGATATCTGACCTCTTTGTTACAAGTTACTGATTTCTGCACTCTGCATTACTGGCTCCTGACCCATATAATCATCATTACTTGCAATTGATCTCTGAACTCTGCTTTATATATTACTGACCATAAACTCTGTGGTACAAGCTACAGACTTCTGCACTCTGTGTTACTTACTCCTGACCCCTGCATGCTGTGTTACCTATTGTTGACCTCTGAAATCTGTATTACTTATGCCTGACCTCTGAACTCTGTTACTTATTACTAACCTCTGCATTACAGACTCATGACATCTGCACTTTGCATTACTTACTCCTGACCCCTGTACTCTGCATTACTGACTATAGATTTCTGAACTCAGCATTACTTACTACTGACCTCTGAATTACAAACTACTGACTTCTGTACTCTACGTTACTTATTACTGGCCCCTATACTCTACATTACTTTCTATTGACTTCTGAAGGCAACATTACTTACTACTGACATCTGCATTACAAACTACTGACCTCTGCACTCTGTGTTACTCCTGACCCCTGTACCCTTTGGTAATTATTACTAACCTCTAGAATGTGCATTACAAACTACTGACCAGAAACTCTGCATTACAAATTACTGACCACTGAACTCTGCATTACAAACTACTATAGACTTGGGGCTGTGGACCAGGAGGTTTGTGACTGCTTCCCATCCACCCTTGCCAGAATAAAGTCAACGTGTGTATCAGCCCAGGCTCAGCTTTCCCACTGATGGTAAGTAACATTTACTTTTTTTAGACTGGGGTGCCTCAAAATTGTGCATGATTTTAAAGGGTGTCTTGGCTGAAAAAAGGTTGAGAAGCACCGCAGTAGAGTGTTCTTACGAGATTTCAGGTACTCAGCAATGCCTAGGATATCACCAGAAAGATAGTGACATTATCCCTACATAGAAACTGCAGGCAAAAACCAGGGTAAGGTACATACTGTATATTAACATTTTTCCCAACAGGTTTTTTTTTTTCATTTTCCTACAGTGTTTTGGCATGGAGGACATCCCATTGAGGAAAAAACAATCTTGCATTTTTGATTTGATTTAGGGACTTTATCTGAACTGAGAAACCAAGAAACTTTTTTATCTGTTGAATATATTTCAGCAATGACAAAAAACAAACAAAGCAAAACTACGTCATATGCCCATATTTATCCATGAAAAAAATGTAAAGCATGGCTGTAAGGTCACAGCTGCAATTCACATGCAGTCATTCAAACTTAAGCGATGAAAGATACAACATGACAAGTGTTTGCTGAAGACTGAGCGGGGCAAGCAAATGTTTTCTGATGTCAGTCACAAAGAGACATAGCAGTATAAAATATAACATTTTCTAGATAAATCCTTGTTCAGCATGTTTAAAAGATGGAAAATAAAGATAAGACTTATTTGATGTACAATCATTTGTGCACCAAATACAGGGGATTTACATCATCTTTAACTTTAGCTTTTATTCTAGATGAATCTGACTTCAAAGGTTGTAACTAGAACATGTACATATGAGATGGTAATTTATTCTACATTTATATTAAGACAAGCTTCTGTCTTCGGCCAGATATGTACTGTATTTATGTATATGTACTATGCTATCTGAGCAGGGGTGATCAAGCTACTCAATGACATTATCAGAAAAGGCTACTTCTATGCCTAAGTATGTGACATCTCTGGGAACTTTTAGAATGCTTGCAGACATCAAAATAAATGGGCTGCCAATGCACCAAAATGCACAATTTCTGGAAGTGCACATTAGTGTGTTACCGCTCATTGCACTGCACTGCAATGCATATCTGTCATAAAGGTACATTGGGCTGCTATTAAAAATGAATGGGATCAAGTTCCACCAACACATGTAACGTGCATTGCTGTTACCGCAAAGCAATGTACTGTAAATAGGTCCTAAAGTTATATTTACATGGCCCCATTCAATGTAAAAAAAAGATCTTGTTGGCAGAAGCTGGCAGTAATTCCATTCATTTTTACTTGGCTGTTCATTGTACTCATGTAATACTTGTAAGGTTTACATAGGTCCAGCATACAAAGGCCCTATTGTTCACTGCTCTTTGTCAATATTAATGGTGTGTAGCCAGCGGCCCTTGCTGTCTAACGTCCTTAGTTTCTAGGATGCAGGCGATCCTAGCACCCTAGATCGCTAGCACTAGGTAGCAGGCACGGGCAGCACCTGTAGTTTGTTAGGATGTAGGCTGCTCCTGATGCCTAGCATCCTTGGTTGCTAGGACACAGACTTCTCCTGCCACCTAACATCCTAAGTTGCTAGGATGCAAGCAACTCCTGCCACCTAGCATCCTTGTTTGCTAGAGTGCAGATGGCTCATGTTAGCCAGAGCCCTTGATTGCTAGGACACAGTTGGCTCCTGCTGCCAAGCATCCTAGGTTTCTAAAATACAGTTGGCCAGTGGTGGCCAATAAACTATATTAATGCTGTATGCTCATTTGTAGGTTATACAGCCCCAGACACAGCTGTTGAATGCTGAATGCACATGCATACAAAGCTATTATCTGTACACATGTATGTAGTGAATGTGAATGAGCCCTAAAAGTGAAGTTGTCCTATTTGTGCATGCATTTTAGGAACATACCGGTAATTTGCAGCAAAGACAGAAAAATGACTACCCTAATTTTAAAAAGATGTATCCCATACTTTATTATTCAGCACAGCTAAATACACTTTACTGACATTTAAGATGCTAATGTGACTGATTTCTCTGGGAAATACAGAATGAAAATGGACTTAAAACCTTTTAAACAACCTCATTGTTCCTAAATCCAGCACAACTACCTTCAGAGTATGTTTTTGCTCAATATTATTTTACATCTCAGTGTGTGGCAATCCTGTTGCAGGTAGAATTGATTGCTTTGAAGGAGATGAGCCGAACCAGCACCAGAGATATTATTGTGGAGTGTGGAACCTGGTCTTGCCTGGCCCGGCATGTGAAATATTTTTCAATGCACCCTTGAAAACTGGCATTCAGTAAATATAAACATTTTGTTCTTGGATTTAGTTACACTTTAAACCAAATCCTCTTGTAATGAAATGTAGCAACATTCATTCATGTGCAGTACTGTAATACCAGCACAGATCATGGTCTGGTCTTCCATTTCACTCAATGTACCCTTGTACTGAAGTCAAAAGAGGTTAGGTCTACTGTGAAAGCTGAAAGAGGAAAGCATGTATAACATTCTAGACAGACACCAAAGTGCTGGACTTTTGTCTACACATCTTCAAATCAATAAATAAAATTGTTATAGTTTATTGAAGTTGCCAGCTATAATGGAGCTTTCAAGAAAACTGTCTGAAAGACAAAGAATCTAAAACAGTAAAAGGGCATGCTAAAAGCTTGTTACCCAACAGACAGCCAACCCCTGTCTTGGGTGCATATTGTTTGGATTGGTACCTGCTGCCATTGGATATATTTGACAGCCAAAGATGTCAATCACATAGTTTGACCTACCCACATCCCTGAAATCCCACTGGTGGCTGAGGACATTGGCATAAAAATGCAGAATGAGCCCACTTGCACGCCTACAGCATACACAACATTTCTACAGCGTGTGGGAATAATCTGAAGTCTAAAGTTTACGCATTGGGGCAGATCTGAGGATGCCGGTTGAAGTGCATGCATTAGGGCTGATCTAAGTTCTGAAGTGTATGCAATGGGGTTTAACAATTTGTGAGCCTATAGTTTTACAGTAATAGCAAGTTAAAGCGGAGTTCCACCTGAAAGAAAAAGGTTAGCAGCTACAAAAACTGTAGCTGTTGATTTTTAAAATACAGCCACTTACCTGTCCCTCAGTCCAGCAGTGTCCTCACCACCGCTGGTTTCACTGGCTGTCTTCTCTCCCTGGTACCGGCATCTTTAGTGTGGGCACCCAGCTGTGACAGCTTGCGGCTTCACAGCCAGGTTGCCCACTGCAAATGTGCAAGAAGCTCTGCGCTTTGTGAATGGTCCCGTAGTCTTCTGGGACCATAAGACTACAGGGAGGGAGGACAACTTCCACTTCTGATTGTCTAGGCGATCGAACCGGAAGTGGGAGTGGGTGCCTGTCAAATTCAGGTACCTGCTCCCCCCCCGATCCCCAAAGGTGCCAAAATGGGGAGCGGGGAACAAAGCATTGAAGCGTAACTTCGCCTTTTGGGTGGAGCTCCGCTTTAATCTACCTTATTTTTCGGCATATAAGACAACTTTTTTTACTTAAAAACATACCCCAACAATTGGGGGTCGTCTTATATGCCGGGTATAGAACCACTGGATGTGTGGTAATACTGTACGGTAGCTTCAGCTACATACATTGTACCGCGCTGAGCCAATCACGGCGAGCGATGTATTCTATTAATGAATACAGAGCCTGCTCGGATTGGCTGAAGTTGTGACATTATCAGCCCGCCTCTCTGATGCAGCCAATCCAAGCAGGCTCTGTATTCATTAATAGAATACATCACTTGCCGTGATTGGCTCATATGACGGCCTCCCTTTCTCCGCGCATGCGCAGCGATGCACTGTGTCCCTCGGACACAGCAGATCACCGATCACAGAAAGAGCTGAAGATGTTGGCTCGGTCATGTGATCAGCTGTGTCCAATCACAGCTGATCACATGTAAACAGGGAAATGCCGGTTAATTATTGGCATTTCTCTCCTCTAGAACTGTCACGCTGACAGAGGAGAGGAGAGCCGGTAATCGGCTTTCTGCGGAGGGGACATGTACACTGATCATCAGGGCACTGATGATCGGTGTGCCCTGATGATCAGTGTAGCCCCAGCAGTGCCAGCTGTCAGTGTCCATCAGTGCCAGCTGTCAGTGTCCATCAGTGCCACATCAATGCCACATATCAGTGCCTACCAGTGCACATCAATGCCACATATCAGTGCCCATCTGAGCTGCCTTTCAGTGTCACCCATCAGTGCCAGTCAGTGCCACCTATCAGTGCTGCCAATCAGTGCCACCTATTAGTGCCAGTCATTGCCGCCTATCAGTGCCATGTATCAGTGCTGCCTTTCAGTGCCCATCAGTGATGCCTGTCAATGCCCATCACTGCCACCTATCAGTGCTGCCAATCAGTGACACCTATCAGTGCCAGTCAGTGCCGCCTATCAGTGCGCATCAGTGCTGCCTATCAGTGCCATGTATCAGTGCTGCCTTTCAGTGCCCATCGGTGATGCCTGTCAATGCCCATCATTGCCACCTACCAGTGCCTCCTCATTAGTGCCCATCAGTGCCACCTATTTCATATGGGTACAGTGTTGCATGACCGCGCAATTGTCATTCAAAGTGTGACAGCGCTGAAAGCTGAAAATTGGCCTGGGGGGGAAGTCGGTATAAGTGCCCTTTAGGCTAGGGGTTAAATGGTGTTGCCTCAGAGGGGGGTAGTCTTATACGACAAGTATAGCCCAAAACCTATGTTTTAACTGGAAAATTAGGGGGTCGTCTTATACACGCAGTCGCCTTATACGCCGGAAAATACGGTATATATAAAATGTATAATAATATTTAACTGTGATTAGCAGTACACATATAAGTGCAAAAATGGAAAACAATCTAAGACTACAATTTGCTATTGTTTACTGGTATGCTGGTTGTCTAATGCTTGTGATCATGACACCAAATATAGAAAAGGTTGCTGACCCCTGACTTCCCTGAAGATATTTACTGATTCACAAGTAGGTGTTTAATTTCACTGGAGGATTCTGTGATAAATCATTGCCAGGATATTAGGGTATTTATTCAAATGTAAAATCTTTATACCATGGGTAGTCACCAACAAAGCCCATGCAATACTATGGCGAGTACTATTCACTATAATATGCTGGATTTCTTTCAGTTGTAGGCATACTTGTTCAGTTTCATAGTGTTTAATGTGAGGTTTGAATGGTCTACTGACATGGCATTCAGAATAACAATTTAATTTACTTTGTTTTGGTGTTTTCTTTTTTATGATAGAATTAAAACCAATTTTAAAGCAGTAAATGTGCATAGAAAGGTTGTCTTCCCTGGGGCTGGCTCCTAGCACTCTTGTTCACATTTATATAATAAAGCTCATGGCGACCATTAAGTCTTCCTTGAAAAATCTAATTCTCCATGATGAATAAACTGTATTTTGAACTATTTTTGCTTGTTAAATCAAAACACACTCTTCCGTCAGTGACTTGCCACATGATCAACTAAATTTGGGCAGCGATCCTTCATGGGCTGACTCTCCAGGATACTGACTGATGTTGTTTCTAACTTCTACACCAGTTAGATCATTTGTGAAGTGTAGGCTACTCAAGAGAACAATATTAGTGGTGTAAAAGTGCTATAATCAAGGGTGTGGTCCTTGATGTAGCACCTAGCCAGTGCTAGTTAGTTAGGTGTTGGTTGGGAACTATCAGCTCTGTAAATACCTTTTTTTTTTATAAGTGATCACATGATCTCAGCTGCATAAGGGGATTGGAGACGTGGGGTGGGGATTGCAAGGAAGGCATATCAACAGGAGGTGGATACAAAACAGTATACTGATCTTCCCAGTGAAGACCTGTGCAGGGGGGGGGGGGGGAAGGGGTGCTGTCAACACAAGTCTTGATTGGCCCTGTGCTGATCACATGCACTATCCCAAGAAAAAAAACTCTCTATTAACACACACCAAAGTGCGCATGTGCACCTTGCCCACAAGGCTCTGTTCTATCAGCTTATGGATTGTGGACAGTAGGAGAAGGGGAAGATCAAAGAAGACAGGATCAAACTGCCTTTTTACTCAATGCTGAGGATTAACCCCTTAGGTTCCACAGTGAGTATAAAAGCATGCTTCACTGCATATACAGACTGATTTTACTGTTATGGGGTTTAGTAACGCTTTCAGTCTGCTTTCTCAAGAGCAGAGAGAGTGATGGCAAGTGATCAACCTGAGTAAAAAAACACATCTGTGACAACTCTTTGGTTAAGCATGTTCCTCCATGCTACCCACTGGATAGTGCAGACTTTAGCTGTGCTGAGTTGATCAATTACTTGATTACTGTTCCAGAAGCAGGTGTGATAAAATGTAATCAAGGAACTGATGGACAGAAGGTGTTTAGTCATTTCTTCTGGTGTATGTGTCACTTCCCTGGTGTGAGTGCAAATATACCAGGGAAGGTAGTCTTAGAGGAAGTCAGGGCATAGGAACGATTCCGAAAGTGTGATAATGTGAACTGTTCTGTCGGAGATCTACAGTCCCATTCTGCAAGATCCAAACACAGGTTTCACATGTATGGACGGACTTTGTTTAAAGGATAAGTTCTCCTTTCATAACATGTTACATGTTACAGCCATATTTATGGTGTAAATTATAACATGTTATGAAAGAACTGGTCACCACCCGCTGTCAAAAAAAAAAAATGTGCAATTTCGGGGCACCACCTGAGCAGCCGCATCAATCATTCACAGTACTCTGTGAATGGGAAAGCTGCAAGTACCTACAGCTTTTTCAGCTGTTGGCTTGTAGTTCTCAGTGAATTACTACATCGCTGTTGAGCTCTGTGGTAGTTCATTGATTCTTCCTGTCAGTGTATATCTGTTTGCCCATATGCGGTACAAGCACACAGATACACGCAGATACACACAGATACAGATACAGTCTGCAGGAGTCCTGCATAGTATCAGCAATCTGCTCATTGCTGGTGCAATGCTTTCCAGGCTCCCAAAGCAAAAAATAGTAAATGCACATTTTTTTACCTGCAAAAAAAGTGAATTTACTAATTTTTGTTAAAAGGTGAACTTATCCTTTAAAATCAGTTATGAGCAGGACCACAGCAGAGGGCAGAGCACAGCCAAATGCATTGCACAGCCAGGAGAGACTATGTATGCTTGGAATTGTTCTGTTATGTAATGTAAGCCACCTCAACATGTTAAGGGATGTTAAACAGTGAAGATAAATCTGGAGAATGAAGAATTGTCTCATCTGAATTTAAATCAGGTGAATTATTACTGGGTGTATTCAATAGAACTGGAAGTTGGGGGTAAATCATGTTTAACCTTCTGGGATTAAAAGAAGTGTAGCTATGTAGTAACACATTTTACCAAGATAACCCTTGTAGTTATGAGCCACTGTATGTGTTCTGTATAGCATCATTGTGTTGAGTAGGGAGCCATCTATTGGGTGTTCACTGCAACTGGCCCTGAAACAGGAAGTGTTTCATGTTTGTTAAAGTGGAGTTCCACTCATGCTGTCAAACAAATAAAAGTCAGCAGCTACAAAAAAATGTAGCTGCTGACTTTTAAAAAAAAAACACTTACCTGTCCCTCTGTCCCGCAGTGTGTCCCCTGCACCCCATTTCACCGGCCGTCCTGTATTCCTGGAGGCCGGCATCTTCAGTGTGGACACCTGGCTGTGACTGCTTGCAGCTTCACAGCCTGGTACTCACTGTGCATGCGCGAGTAGCGCTGCGCTTCATGAATGGTCCTGTAGTCTTCTGGGACCTGTCCCGTGTCCCAAAAGACTACAGGGAGGGAGGACACCTTCCGTTTCCGATCACCTAGGCAATCGGACCGGAAGTGGGAGCGGGTACCTGTCAAATTCGGGTACCTGCTCCCCCCCGCCCCCCAAAGGTTGCAATCCTAAATGGGGAGCGGGGGAGCAGTCCTTAAAGCAGAACTTCCCCTTTTGGGTGGAGCTTCGCTTTAAGAGAAAAAATTTTCCATAAATCCCTCCAGCCTTTTTAGCTTCTAGAAGAACACCAGTGAAGGTCTCCTCTGTTCTCCCTTTGATACACATATGTCTGAAAGTTCTTTCATTGTGTTTTTTAAAGTCACATACATAGCTAGATCGCATTTCAATGTATTCAATGTGATTTGTAGGTAGCTGTTTGTAAGAAATGTGTTTATTGTATGCATTTGTGAGAGACATGTATAATGGCATATTGTACTTTCAGTTAATGTGATTGTATTGCAGTTTTACAGAACTATTCACAGAAGTAAATTCAGTTTTGGAATGAAGCACAATGTTGCTTCTGTCAGTTTTGTTAGCTAGCTGTCAGCTAGCCAACTGGGTACTGGTAGTGCTTCATATTCTCCACTTAGTGGGTGGGTCTTCAAACTGGATCAAACTGCGGTACATGGCCTGCCTAGGAACTGAACCTGGGGTTGTGAAGTGCAAGACCTTGCAAAGTGAAGTATCTTGGCTTCCCTGTATGCCTTCAAGCAGACACATATATGAAAGGTGCAGTGTACAGCTGTGAGAGAAGCTGGTGGACTTGAGTGCATACTCAGAATTACTTCTTTCAAAATACTACGGTGCCTATTGTCAGGACAGGTAGGAACAGACCTAGCCACTGATTGAAATGTTGTTCTTTCGCTAGTATTTGGGGCCCTCAGTGTGAAGTGCCCTCCAGCCTGAAAGCATTAATACTCACACAAAGTAAGAGAGTTAGGTGTATAACCCTGCTGGCTTGCATTTTCCTAGTGACCCCTATGGGGTGATACGTTGAACCTCAGGACGCAGTGACCTGCCCCCCCCCCATCTCCACAGAACATGCATGTTTAACCACTTGCCGTCCGCCTGCTGTTTATAAATGGCAGGACGATGGCACTCTAGGGGCGGGTTCATAAATGGCACCCGCCATTTCTAGCTGTGTGCACTCCCTGGGTGCGTGCAGCACCGCAATCCGGTGCCCGCTGTGTCCTCCGGACAAAGTGAAACACCGATCGTCGGACGGGATCCCGATCACATGATCACTAATTGGCCAATCAGTGATCACATGCAAAGTAGTAAGCAAGATGTCACTTGTGACATAATTGCTTACTACGTGTGAAATCTGTGAATGATCACAGAGGTCACATGGTACAAGGCTATTCACAACAGCCTTGTACCATGTGACAAGCTGTGACCAATCACAGCTCACTCAGTATTTCTCAATGGCTGCAAGAATGCAGACAGAGAGAAGGAGAAATGATTGCTTTTACATGCTATTTGGGTGTAAAAGCAATCACTGTTAAAAAAAAAAAAAAAAAAATCTTCATCACCCCCCACAAGAAGTACAGTGTCACCATGGTGACACTGTACTGCTAGGGTGACAGTATGTAAAAAAAAAAAAACATAAATAATAATATAAAAAAATAAAATAAAAATGTAAAAAAAGTTTAAAAATTATAATTTTTGGTTATAAACTAATTTGGCTTATTTTTTTATTTACTAAAAAGATAACAGAATACATTTCAGCCAAGATTTATGATGAAAGAATATTGATTTGCAAAATTTTAGAAGAAAAACACTTTTTTTCAAAATTTTTGGACCTTTTCATTTACATAGTAAACAAAATTAAAATCCCAGCGGTGAATAAATACCACCAAAATGAAGCTTTATCTGTCTCAAACAAATGGTAAAAAATTAATATGGGTACAGTGTTGCATGACCGTGCAATTGTCATTCAAAGTGTGATAGCGCTGAAAGCTGAAAATTGCCCTGGACAGGAAGGGGGTAAAAATGTCCGGACAGGAAGTGGTTAAAGAATGCCAGGTGATGTGGTCTTTCAATTTTGCAATCATCAGGAAATTGATGCATCAATCCCACTGATGACTATTTTAAAGACCCAAAAAATGGTAGCTGCAGAGATGGACTGAGGATATGCACACATTTTAAAATTAAGAAAAAATATTTCACACAACTAACACAATGTTTTGTGTTAGGAAATAATGCTCTTTATTAATACCTAATGTAATAAATGTGACTTTTGCACTCCTTTAAAGCAACATTGTGTCAAATTAGCAGTGGTTGATGCTTTATACACAATATTTTATTTGCATTTAGGTCTGTTCGGTGTGGCTGAATAGAAATCTGTCAGTCATAAACCAAAGATGCAATAGGATCTATGGGAAAATCACTGGAGAGTGGTCAGAGGAAAGGCTATATTGAGCATCAACAAAAGATAGTTTGGTATCTATTTGTTTTGTTCAGTTGTTGGATCCTAGTTTAACAACAGCATGTTATCAAATGTAAACATAGCATATATATAAGGTTGACAAAATATAGAAATATCACATGAAAAATAAGTTTAACTATAAAGGATATCTAAATCACAATCACAATCACCTGCAATAGTGAGTCATTTCAGGTTGATTGGCAATTTGCAGTAAGTATCGGTTATAAATATAGTGTGAATTAGCATTGTGAGGTCAGTTTTCAAATCAATGTTGAAATCAAACAGTCCTTACAGAAAAATAGAAATATTATTTCATGACAAGGTTTAAAACAAAAAATCTTAAAGTTTTAACAGCATGTGGTAAACAGTGTGATGACCAAGCTGACTTGGCAGAGAGGTACAGGGGTAGCACTTTGAATTTCTGAAAAGAGAGTTGAATACCAGTTGGCTCTATTTATAATGGAAAGCATATATTGCTATTGACTATTAGGCATGAGATTCACGTTTGGAGTGATACAGGATTCACCCTGAACTCTTGCTATTCATGGACTGGGCAGGCTAAATATACATGGTCCATGGTCTATGTACTATATTTGGTCAATGACATCGGGCAGCTGGGTTCTTGACTGCCAGGACCTAGGTCACCTGTTGGTTGTACTGGGCTTCCCAGAGTGGGAGGTTGTAGTTCTAATGTCCACCAGCTGGCATCTTTCAGCAGCTGGGAGGGTATTTAGTCTCTTCTTTGCTTGTACACCGTGGGGTTGATTTACTAATTTACCGATTTCTTTCATCCAGTCATGTGCAAGTAAAAATGCTGTTATTTTATATTCCTTGTTCCTTTCAGATCTAGAGCAATTGCACTTTCAGTGCACTTCTAAGTGCACTTGCAGTGCATGGCCTATTTACCGTTAGTGAATCAACCCCTTTGTGTCAGTGTTTTGCTTTTCTGTGCTAAGTCAGATACTTCTGCCTTGTATCCTTTTCTTGCTCTTGCTCTGCATCCTGTACCATGCACCCCAATGCCTTATATCTGCTCTCCTTGTTCCTGATCCCAATCCTGGTGCCCCCATCTTTGCATCTCTAGTATTTCCTGTGACCTGTGCTCCTCATCTTGTATATATTGTACATATTGTCTATAATTGTAGTTAGGCTTCCTGTTGCTTAGTTAGACATTTTGGTTGTATGGTTATGGTTCACTTGTATTTTTATGTTCGTTATTTCTTGGTGCATGGTGCATTTCTTGGTGCGTGTCTTTTGTTTTACTGTTAATAAATTTACTTTACTATATAAAGTCTTGTTTCAGTTTGTAAGTGTTACACAGACCTGGCCATCACTGCTGCTGATTCCTGACTTTGACATATATGAGCCAGTGAGCTGCCAGTTGCAGGAGTCCATAGGAAGAGGATTGTGGTTGGAGGGTTGCAATGTTTGTGTTGGCAGGATCATCATTGATTGTGTGTACAGATGGTTCTACATCACTGGATGATGATAAATTTATACCAAAGGACTTTATCACAGTTTGATAAGATACTATGTTCCCCTTACACAGTCACATAGGGGGAAAATATCTAGGGGTCCACTTATTTTAAAGGAGGCATCCGATTTTTTTAAGCCCCCCCCTGCAAACCCTCACAACCACTGGGCTATGATTGTGGGAAAGAGGCATGGTATGGGGACATGGCGGCTGGCCTGCCTTGACCCAAACACTAACCCTGGTACTGACCTAGATCAAACTTTGATCCAGCTATTTTTTCTTTCATTTTGTTATTACACACTTTTGTTGATTTTCTTCTCCCTTACATTTTTACAATTTATCTCTTCCTCCATTCAGAGAGAAAGAAAACACAGGGGTGGGCTGCACAGTGACTGATCACTGTGGTGGTCAATCAGAGGTTATCGCATCAATCAGGTGACACGGAACTGGGAGTCACTAATATCAATCATTAATACGGGACCTGGTGCTCCCAGTAAGAACCTGGTCTCTGTGCTGGGAGCCCGCTGTGTGGCGTGCTCCCAGCGCAAAGACAGATATATATATATATATGCGGCCCCACGGATAAAGACCCATTTTCGTGAAGTCGCACATATGCGTTCTGTTGGTGGGAAGAAGTTAATGTGGCATTTTTATTAGTCTATCCCCCTACTGTTGATGCTGTTGGATATTGCCTGTAAAGAGCTGTTAGTTTTTTCAACATCCTATAAAATAGTTGCATTGTGATTGCACTCTAGTTGCAAACAATCATGTGTACATTGCAGCTATTGCGTGTTTTGCTTTCCTTTCCCTTGAATGGCTAGAAGACCCAGTAAGAGGTTTGAAAGTTATATTTGGTCCAGGATAAAATAGAGCCAACTAATAAAACCAGATGAGAAGATTTACAGTACGCAAGAAAAGCAATTCTTATTTATGGTTTTATTTTCAGTTTTACAAGTCTTGGAAGTGTTTGTGATCTTGTGATGCAGTTATAAAGAAACTGTTCAAGACATGATACAATACATCAAACTGGTGAATAAAGGACTGTGAAATGGGCACTAGGAAACAGAAACAAGCCATCAATCTGATATTTTAGTGAACCCAGAGAAATATAATATTATATAATAAAAATATAAATACATTATTGAATATATTGGTGGTGATAAAACTGTAGCAACCAATCAGGATTCATCTTTCATTTTCAAAATAAAACTGGTTACTGTGGCCAGCTGCTCCAATTTTAGCCAGATTTCATTTCAATGTTTTATTTATTATGCATAGTGAATGTCATTTAATGAAGTAGTTCAAATGATGATTAAAAAGAAAACCTTCTGAAAGTTCCACCACTATCTTACAATGCTAGGTAACTGCTCCTTCCAATTACTATCTTCAATAGACTTCTTACAGCCCTTCTTATTGACTGTCTATCTCTAGCTGTAGTGGTCAGCTAGATCCTAGCAACAATACACAACCCAATTATATCTGAATGGTTTCTTTACTCAGTACTGTCTATTCAAGTGTTTTATGGCTTAAGACCAAAGTGTAAAGTGAAGTTGTACTTTACTCTTAATAGGAGAAGTAATAGGTTGGCTGCAAAGCAGGAATATCTCTGAAGACATGCGGTCGCACGAAAGGTCTAAGGAATCAACACGCGGAGACGTTTTAGCTGCCGGAGCCATATGCTGGTCCGGTGGCCATCTTTATTACTGGTCAGTGTACCTATTTTATTGAAATTTGTTACATAATAAATTGATTATTTTTTTACAATATTACGCTATGGACACTTTCTTTATGACTCCTTCATGGAGCCTTTAAGTATGCAGACCCTGGGAAGTACTTCACCATCCAGAGGAGGGGAATTCCTGTAATCAGGTGGCTGACCCTGCTGATCCTTAACCTCCTTGGTGGTATGATTCTTTCCGATTTTTGGTGCTGAAAGCGGTACCATTTTTTTGCATGGAAATATGTAGTTTTTTTATTGTAGGCCTGTAATTTTTAGGAATAACTCACTGAAATCTGTCCGAACAAGAGTCTAGTAAACATCCCAGGTAGGATAAAATTTGAAACACGTAATCATAAATTATAATTTAATAAATAATCATAAAAAATAATAATATAATAATAATAAATTTAATTCAATAATATAATCAAACCAAAAACACTGAAATGTGAAATATAGCGCCCAGTTAGCACATTGCTGAGCAAAATCGCAAAATCGTTTTCAGTGTCTGATGACAATTTTCCCCACAAATCATTATCACTCAATTCTGCAAGTAGTTCTGATTTACTATCGCTGTTCTCCAGCTGGTCTAAAACCGCTTTTGACCTAAAGAGACACTTTTTGGACGCCATAGACATTTCTCAGTTTCCAGGCAGAAAGAACAGACAAAATGCAGGCAGGGAACAGGACAAAGCATTAGGGACAAGATGTATGTGAAATTGGTTGAGACAGCAATGTTTTACTATGTAAAATGTAAAAAAAAAAAAAAGACATTTTTTTAAATTTTTAAATTTCCCGCCGCCAGCGGCGCCCGTACGTCCCGACGTCACAGGGACAGGACACAGAAGCCGGATGCCGGCATCGGCCGGAGGAGATGGCCAGGGACGCTGCAGGGGACACATCGTGGGAGCGCGGGGTAAGGTAAGTGAAGAACAAATGCCGAAGCAGTGCCGCATGGTATTCCCGAATGTAGCTCGGGGTTACCGTTTGTGGTACTGAAATGTTACCCCGAGCTACACTCGGGAATACCGCCAAGGAGGCTACAGGAGCCCTCTGGAATATACATTACCCAGTTACTGCTGAGCTGCCCATTTGGAGACGGATGCCCCAGATGCATACCCTGTTACCCTGATGCTCCTGGTTTTTGGATATATCAATGGGCATGATCTATGTGCTTCTGGTTAGCGCATGATTTGTTCTAACTACTTGGAGCACCATAAAGAAGGATACGTTTACTGGCATTATTCATTGCATCAACTACATATTGAATCAGATTGTGACTTTAATTATACTTAATTAGCGCTGCACTTTATTACTATTTATTAAGCTTCCCAGCTTGGCTGCTGGAGTATGAAGAAATGGCCAGTATTTTTAGGTATGGGGAAACACGTGACACTCCCCTATCTTCCTGAAAAGCAACACTGTGTGCCTGAGTGGCCAATCACCATCCCAGAGAGTTGTCACATGGGGTTGGGAAGGAGCTTTCTAAGCCCTGTGTAGGTGTAGACATTTAAAATGTCAACATTACTTACTGAGCCTAAGCCCTGGTTCACACTGGATCCGTCTTTGAAATCATGTGACTTCACTTGACTGGCAATGAAACTGGTCTAATCAGTGTGACTCCGAAGAAGTCAGAGTCGCACTGATTAGAAAAGTAATTTCTACACTACTTTTGCCAATTTGGGGTGAGACCTCGCATAGACATCTGTGCATGAAGCTGCACAGATGTCTATGAAGTTGCACCTAAAGTCGCACTGCCATCTCACTTTGAAATGGTGTGACTACAAGTGAAGTGACATAATTTTAAAGTTGGATCCAGTGTGAACCAGGACTAACGCTTTGCTAGTACCAGTGGTCACCAGAAGTCCAAGAGTTTTTGCCCTCTCATTTGCCTTACTGCACACAGCTCCTGAAAGAGAATCTCGGAATGAAATCACAGATCCCAGTATTAGTTATAAAAAAACCTCTTAACTACAGCTTCTGAATTTATTCAAGAATATGTCAACCAAACATTTCATATTCCTTATATGTGTCTGTTATTCCATGTACTTGTGTTAAAAAGTAACCTGTTCTCTTTGTATTGCTTCCTTTGTGTAAAATACCTGGAGTTCCTGCCAGTCCTGGATCTCACCAAACTAGGCATGAGAGCACAGCATGGTCAGCTTTCTATTTGTGCTGAGAACGCAGTGTGCTCTCCTCCAATCATCAGACTTCTGCTGGCACGCGCCCACATCCTGCGTGTCTTCAAAAAGCCATTTACTGGGAAGATCTGTGTGCTCCTGTCCCGCCCCCCAGCTCTCTGAGCTTCTTATGTGGTTGAGTACAGGGGTATGTAATCACATAAAAAAGGGGAAAAAATATTTAGAATGTCTTTTTTATATCTATACAGAAATGTTTTGACTTTCATTTCTATGTTAAACTGAATGGGTTGATTTACATGGTGAGTGTTTACATATACTGTAAGCATTGAGTTCTTTGCGTAAGCCTTGTAAAAACGTAATCCTTTGAAGGAATACTTTATACATGCCTCATTATGATTATTATAATAAGAGATATATATATATATATATATATATATATAATGTAACTTTTCATGTTTTCTCCTGTAACTACTAACAAGGATCACTAATGGTCTTACTAGTTCAAAGACTCTTCTATTTCCTGATAAAAGTCATCTGCATATGCAGGACTCAATGTCTTTTGCACATGCTTGGCTTGTAGAGACTTTACAGAATGCATGTGCTGTACATGATGATTTTAGGGCTATTGGTACTGATTCAACAAAGTATGGGGATAGTAAAGCATTTAACTTTTATTTTTTATGTCAAAGGTGCATTTCTTCTTTTAATAGCATTTAAAGTCAAAACATTGAATATATTGTCATTATCACCTAGCTCTGCAGACATCTGCAATTTTTTTTACAAGCCAGAGGGTAATGCAATTATTTGCGATAAAAACAACATAATTACAGTCTAAAAAAAGACTAACTTGCCATTTACTGGTAATGGAATAACACAGAGATATTCCAAGATAAAATTCAATAACCATAAAAATAGCATTAGTGTTGCCCAATCTGACCAATTTTAGCATAATCAACTGATACTGTCATGTTTATGACCACCTTCAGACCATTGTCCAAGAGATCTTAGTGGAAATAATGACTGGAATCCTATTTGTTCTGTATTATTTCCCTCAAAAAGAAGCCTGGAATAAAAGTGTCTATCTATGCAGCCATGGTTCTTCCTCCTCTATTCAGCTAAATACTGGATACGCTTGGATTAACTGGCCTTACTTTGCATTAAAATGTATTTTGAATATGTTATTATGCGATTTAGCAATTGAAATGTAAATATTTAATATGGCCTTTAAGAGCTTCTATAGTATCAAATGAAAAACAATACAGTAAAAACAGTCACTCTGATACAGTATACACTAGGTAATTTACATGACAAACTTGAATCATAGAACTAGATAAACTTTCAAACAGACATCGAGCTAACAAGATCCATTTTCATACTATTAGCTCATTTGTTCTGTTACATCAGTTATACAGTGTGTCTAAGATGACTGTGCAATCTAAAAGGCACCAGAAAAGACCAAGTGCTCCAGTAACTCACAAAGACCTGGGTAAACACTTATCCTCTGCTTTATTGCATACCACCTATATGAGAACACTTGTAATGAGAGGTGTGGCTGTTACTCTGCTATGCCAACACAGAGCACAGGAGTAAGAGAGCAGGAACCATCATGTGCACTGAAAGTTAAATGTATTTTAAAGCATTTCCATGCAAAATCAGTCATATTTATACAGGGATATTGAATTTTAAAAAAGATAAAAAAAGGTGTAAGCGGGCTTTGAGTAAAACTGTCATGAAAAAAAATTTTGGGGCTGCCATTGCTGAACTCCTTTTGAAAATGCCATTTAATAGTAATTAGTCAAGTTCAAATGGAATTGTGCTGTAATTACAGAACAAGTCCAGTGGTAGTCAAATACAATTGGACTTCTGTAATTGTAGAACAATTAACATTTAATGTAAATAACTACTACTAGCCAAGATTACAGAGCAAGTCCAGTTGAATGTGGCTAATTTCTATACCATGGCTTGGATAAAAGAGAATATTAATAGATACAGTTTCTCAGCTACTATGCTGATTCACCAGCTTTGATTATTTCATTGATCTGGAATACATTTACAGATCATAAAAATCAGAGAAAAGTCAGATGTCCTTAACTGCATATCCATTCCAGGTTAGTGAACATCAAACACTTTCCAGGTAAGTAGCTCAGAGCAGTGAAACCAGATGGTATGTGTTGTGACAGCCTTCATGTTGATCTTATGACAGGTTTTCTTAAACATTAACATTTCATTTCTCAGTGTTTTTGAATTGGGTAGGCTGACCTAACCTAAAGTATAAAATTAATTTCAAAGTGCATTTTATATTAAATTTTTTAAAGCAAGTTTTATATCCTTCTATGCCCTGGTATTATATCAACTATAAAGAAATACACATTAATGCATGAAATGACAACATTTGATACAGTCCTAAAATTGGCTCATCAAGCAAGATTCAAACATCCAAAATCTTCAAAAATAGTCACATTGTAATGTAGAATTCCCAACACGTTCTTTCTTATTACATATAAGGTACAGATTAGTATTCAGCAGCCATATGTAACTTGGATGCCATATGCAATGCCACATCTATCATCATTTGCTCAAAGATCTCTTCCCCAACATAGCAAAGGCCAGTTTATGTACTATCATTCAATGTTGCATGTGGTCTCATGTCCAGGGGCGGACTGACAACTCATGGGGCCCCCAGGCAATAGGGGATCATGGGGCCCCTGTGTCCTTGCCCAAATTCAAAAAAGCCTATGAAAAAGGTACCAGGGGCATCTCATGGGGCCCCCTACTGACCCTGGGCCCTCGGGCAGTGCCCGAGTTTACAAATGGTCAGTCCACCCCTGCTCATGTCTATAGTGTATTCTAAGAAATATTTATTGTTTCTCTTATGGTTCTTAGAAAAGTGTGCCTCCCAATTGCCTCCCACATACTTTACCTACCTAATTAATAATATCTTCATATATATAGTCAATATACAGGAAGTAGTGCTGCGCATGATGTAACAATAAGTATAATACAGTACAGAAAACATGTTATTCTTAGCTATATGTTTAAGGTGGATATGGTGGGTATGTGATGAATTTGCTTTAAATGCACAACCCATCAAAGATATTTCTAAAACTTTACAGTTATATACACCTACACATATTACTGGAAAAAAAAAGAATATGACCTTCCAAAAGGGAATTGTAACTTTCTCACTGATGTTAAAGACTGTGTTTAGCTGATGATGACTCATGATGAATAAGAAGAGTGTTTTCTCTAACAGATTATTCCCCCACTCACTCCTTACACTTATTTTTGGAGGCTTAGCCTTGATAAATGATACTCTAGTGCAGCTCTTCCAGCCAAGTTAGATTATTGATGAGGTGCATTTTGAAAATAGTACAATATACAATAGCAGATAGGAGAGCAGATTTATAGTAAGGGATATCAGGATTGACATTTTGTAGGGGAGTTATTCTTCAAAAGATGTACTGATATTTATTCGAGAGTACCCTGCATGTGGCATTAAAGTGAAATAACTTTTTTCTTCTTCACTGTTATTACATTTTCAGTCAATAAAGATAGTGATTTATTCTAGAATTTCAATGCTACAGTACATATGCCCCCAATACCCATGTAGACACATAAAGGGCAAGAGGATATATGGCATAGCACCACCATCTATTAATTTTGTTTTGAGAACATTTACCAAAAAGTGAGAGTCCATGTCTAACTTGTTAAGAAAGTACCCGTTCATTACAGCTAATTTAGCCCATAATTTTGTGCCCTTATTACTATTATTATACAGGATTTATATAGCGCCAACAGTTTGCTCAGCGCTTTACAATATAAAAGGAGACAATACAGCAACAATACAGTTCAATACAAGAGGGATAGAAGGACCCTGCTCCTTGGAGCTTACAATCTAGGAGGGCACACATGTCATGATAACTGGATGTCTGAGATACTGTGGGGACAAACCTTGGACAACTGTCATTGACTAAACATGCTTTAATGGATTAGGGTCACCTCCCGGCCCTTTAAGAGTTCTAAAAGTTAGGAGGCTGAGGTTGGCATTCGGGTCATTGGCTGTCACAGCGGTCAAATGATCGGAAAGCTCCCAATTTCACGTATGCACCGGAAGCTTACTGATCCTTGCTGGGTACCTGCATGCTCCCAACACGGTAAGTTGTTTTAACAGGGCCGCAAATATGCAGCTGCTCAGCGTTAAGGCCCACCCACTGAGTGGCCACATATATGTATATGGCCAGTACCAAGAGGTTAAAGATTTATTGGTTCTACCAATACATGGTTTTATACGACTTTCATAACACATCAGTACCGCGTTTTGTGTGACAAAGTGGCTTTACTTTGTTACAATGTATGAAAGACACCAAGATATTTAGGGCTGTTACACAGAGCAGTGTCTACTTCATTCAGCAGGAGATCTGTAAGAAGACCTCCTGCTGAATCAGAGCCAAAAAGGACAAATGTCAGGTTTTTTTACATCTGTGCCCATTCGGTTTGTTTCCATCAGACATGGGCAAACCTGTGATAGCTCTATGGGCTGCTGGGTGTAAACAGACTTTAGTGTCTGTTTACATCAGGCTCCCTCCGATGCAGTGCTTTTCAATTTTTTTATTCTGGACCTGGATGGATTCAGAGGTAGGCAGGTGTCTGAATGGACACATGTCCATTTACATCCCCTTGTCCATAGAGCTGCATGGAGCTTCTGATCAAGTCTGCTGAAAAAACTGACAGGCAACCTAATTGGAAAGCTTGTGTAAAAGGGGCCTATAGTTGAACTCCAGCCAAACAGCTATATACACAGATGAAATACATATAAGGGAGCTGTTTTACCTGCCAAAGCATTTGTATCTGTATCTATCCTTTGTTTAGTTTTTCTGCCATGCCATATAATCCTGTTTGGCAAGGGAGAAGACCTGTTTTTTTATGGAGTAGTTCAGTAACACTGACATGCCTGCTCCCCAACCTGTGAATGGACAGTGAGAGTATTAGAATGATGATCTCCCCTCTTATCAGCAAGCTGCTTGCACTGCAGGACAACTGATTGAGCCAACTGATCGGTGGTGCTGCTATTCTCTGCCCAAGTCGAAGGTCTGCTATAAAGCGTCTGCAAGAGACTGTTACCATATCACATCCAGGTACTTACACTGCTTGCATTAATGCCTAATGCTTCTTTGCATGAAGGTAAAAAACATGTGTGCAGCTTCTCCCTCCAGCCCCCCATAATTCTTACCTGATCCCGATCTCAATCCAACAATGTGCACAATAGCAGTGACTCTCCCAGCTTTCTCCTCCTCATTGGCTCAGAGACATCATCAGAAGCCATTGGCTCCCACTGCTGTCAACAGGGGCGGACTGACAACTCATGGGGCCCCCAGGCAATAGGGGATCATGGGGCCCCTGTGTCCTTGCCCAAACTCAAAAAAGCCAATGAAAAAGGTACCAGGGGCATCTCATGGGGCCAGAGGGGAACCCAAGAAGAGGAGGATCAGGGCTGCTCTATGCTAAACCATTACACAGAGCAGGTATGTATGACATGTTTGATATTTTAAAAAAAATCTACCTTTAAGATCACTACCAGGCTGGATTAATGTGTCCATTTTACTGTATATCTGGCTTATGTTAAGCTTTGAACCATTTGACCAACACATGTATATATTCATCCTTGGTAAGTGGTGGTGATATCTAAATCTTGCCTGCAGCCATGATCCAGATGTCATTCTTTTCAGCCAGCTATTTTCTTTAAAGTAAAAGTGATTCAAACAGCTAAATAGCTGTGGAAGAGGGTCCCCTCCTCTTGCCGCCACCCCACCACCTTTTGCGGGCTCTCCCGTCTCTCCAAGGAGCCAGGGACCAATGCGACTGGTCACATTTGGTGCGCTGTGAAGAATGGAAGGTAAGTTCCTTCCCCTTTTCTGTGATGTCAGAAAATGAAGAGGATCTTGCCACGTCCGGTTTAGGTTTGTTTGTTTATCTCAGTTTGATTAGCTGCTTTGAAGGATGAAGAAGAAATATGGGGTTTCATAGACCCCAGATCTCTCCATAAAGAGGACCTGTCACAGTCCATGCTATCACAAAAGGTGTTGTTCATTCCTTGTGATAGCAATAAAGTTTAGTTTAAAAAAGGTACAGTGTCAAAAAATACATTTAAATTAAATAATAATACATAAATAATAACATTTTAAAAAATGAAAGCACGCCCCCCATCCCTTGTGCTCACGTGCAAATGTAAACACACATGTAGATTAATTTGTAAAAGGTGATAGTACTACACATAAAGTACAAGAAGTGAGGTATCATCATAAACGAGTGAGAGCAATAATTCTAGCACCAGACCACCTGTGTAACCTATGGAGATTTCTAGATACCGTACTGTGTTGACATTCCACGGACATACGCAATTTTAAAGCATAGCATGTTAGTTATCTATTTACTTGACATAACATCATCCTTTACACGTTTTTCAAACAGTTGGGTATTATATTGTGTTTGTGTCCACTAAAATTCATTATAGTCTATTTTTTTCTGAAAATTTGCGTTTGATAAACCACTTCACAAATGTCATGCAAGATCCAATACCCAACATTTTATTCTCCAGGGACCTTGCTTTCAGTTCTAGCAAAAAAATAAATGCTGATTTTTACAGGTATGTGAGAAATGTCAGAATTGGTCTGGATGGCAAGTGGTTAACAAAACATTGGAAGAGCAGAGAAAATATGCTGCTTACATACTTCTGTTTATTCCAATCATAGAAACATCTGTTCTGAGTGGGTGCTTTGGGAAACTTTCTTTTTTCAAAATTAAATAAACCTGGTAGTGTTCTGCAAAGAATTGTTGAATTAAGTGTAACATTTTAAATGATTGGAATCTGCATTTTATATTGACTGACAGCCAATCTTAAACAGAAAATAGCAGCTATAAGCATTTTGAGCAATCTATTTTCTTACAACTTATACCTCAGGACAGGTTTACCATTTACAAATGATTTTACCTTGCAGCTATAGACAATTAACGGTAGCAGTTAATTCACCAAATTATTCTTATCACAAATTGCACCTAGCTGTAAATTGTTATGCCAAGGGTCAATAAATCCTAGTCAAATAATTCCAAGAGAAAACTTTGACAACCTTCCTGCAGATTTCATCTGTTTTGTAAAATAGCTACATGACGTGATTAAAATCATAAAATGATAAACAGAATTCATTACTGGAGGCAGTGCAATGTCTATGTTATATACAAAACTATCACAGTCTACTAAGAGCTGAGTGCACATTACTTAAAGTGTATATAAACCCCCACCTTCTAAAATAACCCATACAGTTTAAAACATAAATGAAAGGTGAAACATTTAAGTATAGATATAAAAACATTATAAATATCCCTTTTCCCCTTTTTAATAAGTGATCATATTCCCTCTATCATCAGCTACATAGAGAGGTGAAGGTGGAGAAACAGCAGCACACTGACCTTCTCAGTGAATGGCTGTGAGGGATGGGGAGGGTGTCAGCACAAGTTTGATCAAAGAAGGAGAGGGTTCCCAGCACAGCTAGAGGACTGACCACATTGTAGCTTCATGGATAGTGTGACCGGTTTTTAATAGGAGATCAGGGGAATGGCAGGAACACCAGGGATTTAACACAAAGGAAGCAATATAAAGAGAACTAGATACATTTTCATACAAGTACATGATACAGCAGGCACATATTAGGGATATGAAATGTTGGGTATATATATATATATATATATATAGCATTTTGCATAAAACTGTATGCAGAATGTTGAAAATATTTATAATTAGAAGGATGTGGGGCAGTCAGGTCCAAATTTACACCTCAGGTACCTATAGCCCCAGAATTTGGAGCCTTAAACCCCTGTTTTTTGTTTTGTTTTTGTTTGGTGGTGGTGGTGGACAGGGTAAAGAAGACTTTCTTTTGGCAATATTGTCTGCAAAATGTATTTCATTTTCTTTGCAATCCATATAATAAAATTAAAATTTCGTAGAGGTTAGGGGGATTCAGACTAGGATGGAGGTGTTGATCTCTAAGCCTCCTTTTTTTAGTTATATAATAAATTGTATTAGCTCTTAGAGCATGGGGCACTCCTTCCACCTGGGTACCATCTTTCATTATTTTCTTTTTTTTTTCTTTTTGATTTCTAAAGCCCTGGCACTTCTGCTTTGTATATACAAAATTTTCTTATATCATTCGTTACTGCTATGGTTGCTAATATGAGCACATTACTCTTTACTTATAGAACTGTTGTGCTTGTTAAACCTACTTTAGAAAATTTTGAAAACTAATAAAAATAATTATTGAGCAAAAAAAAATACATAATGGAAAAAAATTCTTGCAAATCTGGCCAGTGTTCATTTTAAAACAGCTAGTGTTACTGTAAATAAAAATAGTGCAAAGGACCGTATAGTTATTTACTAATTAAATAAAGGCTTTTTTAAAAAGTAAAGATACATAACATTTAAAGATCCATAGTAAAACAAATTACAATAACAAGGTGGAAAAATAGAAGAAATAATAACAATAATAGTAAGAAGTTAACTGGGGCTGGTTAAAGTTAATTAGAGGTTACTTTTTTCACTTGCAAGGTTGTTGTAATGACAACAATGCTGTTGTAATTATATCCCATAATGTCATTATGGGAAACTAATTTTATCTCATAAAATGCACATAATATAACCTAATTAAAAAAAATACCAAGCAAAAAAGAGTATCGTGAAATGCAGAGGTAGGCAACCCATGAAAGATGGAGAGATACACTACATGAACAACTTGTTAAAGATCAAGGATCAAAAGATCACCAGCTGAAGTTAGAATCTGATTGGCTACAATGCACAGCTGCACCAGTGTTTGCTCACTCCAGTTTTAGTAAATCAACCCCTTACTGTCATTCAAATTTATGTCTGGAGAGTATTTTGTCACCCGAAGTCTAATGCAAGGGTTATACACAGAGTGCAGGAGTCAGGAGTATGTAATGTATTGTGTACAGGGGTCAAAAGTGTGTAACATACAGACATGGGTTGGGAGTGTGCACCATACAGAATCCAAGGATTGGGAATGTGTAACAAACAGGGGTCAGGAATACAGGCAAAATATGGTCCAGGGTACAAGTGCAATGATCAGAAGTATGTAATGTACTTAGTGCAGGGGTCAGGAGAATATGCAAATGCACACACATACATGCCCACATACTCACATACACTATATTGCCAAAAGTATTGGGACACCCCTTCAAATCATTAGATTCAGGAGTTCCAATTACCACAGGTATAAAAAATCAAGCACCTATGCATGTAGGCTGCTTCTACAAACATTTGAGAAAGTATGGGTCCCTTTCAGGATCTCAGTGAATTCAAACGTGGTACCGTGATAGGCTGCCACCTGTGCAATAAGCCCATCCGTGAAATTACCTTGCTACTAAATATTCCATGGTCAACTGTTAGTGGTATTATAACAAAGTGGAAGCAACTGGGAACAACAGCAATGCAGCCACAAAGTGGTAGGCTACGTAATATGACAGAGTGAGGTCAGCAGATGCTGAAGCACACAGTGCGCAGAAGTCACCAACTGTCTGCAGAGTCAATAGCTAAAGACCTTCAAACTTCATGTGGCCTTCAGATTAACACAATAACAGTGCATAGAGAGCTTCATGGAATGGGTTTCCATGGCCAAGCAGCTGAATCCAAGCCTTAAATCACCAAGTGCAATTCAAAGCGTCAGATGCAGTGGTGTAAAGTACACCACCACTGGACTCTAGAGCAGTGTAGATATGTTCTCTGGAGTAACGAATCACGCATCTCTGTCTGGCAATCCGATGGCTGAGTTTGGGTTTGGCAGTTGCCAGGAGAATACTTGCCTGACTGCATTGTGCCAAGTGTAAAGTGTGGTGTAGGGGGGATTATGGTGTGGGGTTGTTTTTCAGGGGTTGGGCTTGGCTCCTTATTTCCATTAAAGGGAACTCTTGAGGGGTCAGCATACCAAGACATTTTGGACAATTTCATGCTCTCAACTCTGTGTGAACAGTT
The DNA here is from genome assembly GCF_062004578.1 of Staurois parvus. NCBI lineage: Eukaryota > Metazoa > Chordata > Amphibia > Anura > Ranidae > Staurois > Staurois parvus. The sequence goes on from NW_028317941.1 coordinate 7,267,434, forward strand.
TGGGGATGGCCCTTTCCTATTCCAACGTGACTGAGCACCAGTGCACAAAGCAAGGTTCATAAAGACATGGATGAGCGAGTTAGGGGTGGAGGAACTTGACTGACCTGTATTTCCTGACCTCAAACCGATAGAACACCTTTGGGATGAATTAGAGTGGAGACTGCAACCCAGGCCTTCTCGTCTGACATCAGTGCCTGACCTCACAAATGCACTTCTGGAAGAATGGTCAAACATTCCCATAGACACCCTCCTAAATCTTGTGGTTTCCCAGAAAAGTTGAAGCTGTTACAGCTGAAAATGGTCGGCCAACTCAATATTGAACCCTACAGACTAAGGCTGGGATGCCATTAAAGTTCATGTGCATGTAAAGGCAGGTGTCCCAATACTCTTGGCAATGTAGTGTATGTGTATATAATATAGTGTACACCCACACAAACCCATCTTTGTCTCTTAAGTGCCTCTGTTGGCATGGCTGGCTGTCCCTCCAGCCCCTTCTGTTCCTTTTCCCTGTTCCTGCCAGCAGGAAATCAAGCAGGCAATGGTCCCGAGGAGAAGCAGAATAGCATTTCCTGTCAACTGTTTAGGGCTGCCCTTCTAGTTTGTGTACAGATTTGTGTCTTCTCCAGAAGCAGCATGCCAAGCAGCCACAGCACCAGAGAACATGGACTAGAGAGGAGTTGGCACCAGAGAAGAGATGTGAAACATGTGTCCCATGAGCCTGACACTAATGATATCCATAGCAGTTTGGTAGCAATCTTTCTGACACATGATCGTGATTGACAACTAGATTATGAACAACCTGTTGCTGACACTGGTTATAATGCATTTATAAGCAAAGCTTGCAAACACTCTTTATCTGCAGGGAGGGTTTATACATATTTTTTTTTTAGTGCTTCTACTATACAGATTGCTAACCAGCTTGTCTCAAAAATTTCAGGCTCCTTATTTATAGCCTATAGGCATAAGCCTATTATGTCTAATAAAAACTCAGCCTTTGGTGCAATAAAGGTAAAGTTCAGGGTTTTTCTGGATCTAGACTTTATAGCTGCTGTATAGACTGCTCAAAAAAAAATCTTCATTTACACGTCTATGTATATTGTAACTGTAAACGAAGAAATTATTTAACACATCAATATGCACCATAAAAAAAAACGTACATTATAGGCCTTTATGCTCAAGTTTAAGCTTTCGCAAAATAAATTAGCATGTGATTAAATAGTAAAAATAGCAAAATACTTGCATAAGTAAACATAGATCAAACATTATCAACAGTATGCAGTAATAAGACAGGCAGCCAAAGAGCCAAGAGGAGGAGTGAAGACAGACTGTACCGCAGAATTCCAAGCGAGCCTCTGAATCAATTTCCGCACATCAGCTCCAATTTTGTGTCACTTGGAATTTGTAATAATAGAATAAAATAATTAGCTCTTTTAATCTGATGTGGGTGGGCCATTATGTTGAATTATTCACAGTAATTATTAAGAAAAAATACCCCTGTACTTAGCAGAATGTGTCTTTTTTTCATTAATTAAGCTGCAAACATTTTTGATATGTATAGTTTTAGAATTACAATTCAATGGGTAATGTTAGAGAAAGAATCGACTCATGTTAAGAAGTCTTTCAATCTTGTAACTTTCAATTTAGCAATTTTGGCTTTTTGGATGAGATGGTAACCCGGTAATTAAAGTATGCTTTACAGAACTTGGAATTGGAAACAGATCCTCTATTACACGGTTCTATTTTCATAGTAAGAAATAAGAACTAACAACCCAGCTCTATGGATTTTTCTCACCAAGTACTAGAACCATGAAGAAAGGTGTTTAACCTATAACACCTGCATCTCAGAAATAACAGGATTTTTGCAACTGCTTATAAAAATCCTTTAAGCAAATTAAGTTTCTGCTTAAGTTTCTAAGGCAGGCCATACTTTATACATTTTTTCAACCAGCGGATTGAATTAAAAAAAATGTGCAGATTCCCACATCCACACATTTGAGGTGGATGGGGGAATCACTCCAGCTGTGCTAGTGTTTTCTCCCAGAAAGGAGCTTCCCCTTGACATAGGAGAGTGGTGACAGAAAAAGAAAAAAAAAGTGGTCCATTGAGCCTGACATTTTGTTGTAGTTTTGTTCGTTCGTTTTTTAACCTTTTTTCTTTCTATGCATATAGCCCTATCTTTATCCCAAACACCTAACTAACTCGATACCACTGCTGGCCTAACACATCATAGTGTCTGTTGAACAACTGTCCTTATTGCCCCCTACCAACCAATCAAATTCAGCTTTCATTCTTTAACCACTTGCCTACCGGGCACTTCCCGCCCAGGCCAATTTTCAGCTTTCAGCGCTGTGCGCTTTGAATGACAATTGCGCAGTCATGCAACACTGCACAAACTAAATTTTTATCATTTTTTGAGACAAATAGAGCTGTCTTGTGGTGGTATTTAATCACCACTGGGGTTTTATTTTTTGCTAAACAGATGAAAAAGATCATAAATTTTGAAAAAATAAAGTTTTCTTAGTTTCTGTTATAAAGACTTGTAAAAAATGATTTTTCTCCTTCACTGATATGCGCTAATGAAGCTGCACTGATGGGCACTGAAAGACTGAACTGATGGGCATTGATAGGCTGCACTGATGGGCAATGATGAGGAGGAATTGATGAGGCTGCACCGATATGCTGCACTGATGGACACTGATAGGTGGCACTGATGGGCACTGATAGGCAGGAAATGATGGGAACTGATAGGCAGCACTGATGGGAACTGACAGCCAGCACTGATGGGCACTGACAGCTAGCACTGAGGAGGCACCGATATCCAGCACTGATGGGAACTGATAGCCAGCACTGATGAGCATTGATAGCCACCACTGATGGGCACTATTGGCCACACTTATGAGGACACACTGATGATCAGTGTAAATGTCCCCTCTGAGAAATGCTACTTATTGGCTCTCCTCTCTTCGCATACCTGTCAAAAGATTTGTGTTTCAGTCATGAGATTTATACTGGGCAGGGTAGAAAACCTGACTGTTCACTGCTACAGCTAAAGTGTATCTAAACCTTAAGGTGTTACTAAACCCACAACAGTAAAATCAGTCTGTATATGCAGTAAAACATGCTTGTTATACTCACTGTGGAACCTAAGGGGTTAATCCTCTGCATTTTGTAAAAAAGGCTGTTTGATCCTTTCTTCTCTATCCTTCCTCTTGTTGAAATGACCACCTGATACAGACTGAGCCGTAGCCCTTCTGCACATGCTCAGTTTTGTGTGTATTGCTAGAGATATTTTTTTTTTTTTCTTGAGGAGAGTTCATGTGCTTAGCACAGGGCCAATCAGCACTGTTCAGACAGAGGTCAAGGGATTTCCATCTTCTTAGAGCAGAAAGATAACTACTCCTACAAGCTTTAGCTAGTGGTGGGCTGGACACAGATAGAAGTCACAAGACTGCTCTAACTGCTGATGAGAAAAGGTATTTAGCAGTTTATATTTACTAAAATAATTGCATTTCCATGTTCTGTGTACTGTGGGAGACCAGATATAGTGAATGCAGGGTCATGTGTTTAGTAACACTTTAACACCCAAACCAAATATGTTGTTACATATGTTCCTGTGATGTTAAAAGTTATAATATTTTCCTTTTTGTATCCTACTTTTAATTATGTACCACCTGGTGAACCTACCACAAGAAGACCTGATTGTCCTCTGCTGCAGTTAACGTGTATCTAAACCTTAACACTTAAACCAAATATGTTCTTTCATATGTTCCTGTGATGTTAAAAAGTGTAATCTTTTCCTTTTTATATCCTACTTTCAATTACATACCTCCTGGTGAACCTACCACAAGATGTATCCACATGCCCTTCTTTCCTACGGTGACAATGCTGTATTATTTCAGTTGTGTCATTACCACAATTTTCTTTGGGTTTTCCAGTTGGACTTCAAGCATCTGTGCTAGCACACAGTGAACTAGCATGTTCCACAATGCTCGCAGTACTAAAACTATGAGATTCAGCTGTCATTGGAGCAAGTACATATCCACAGAATGTTCATACTTAGAGTATACAGAATGTTCACAGTGCACAAACAGAAAACATGACCAAAGGAACTGTTTTTTCCCCTTTTTTTTTAACAAAAATGAATGTGATCCAGTTTTACACTAGTCTTCAAAACTCATTCCTTTGTAAGAGTTTAGTTATGTATTAACCACTTGACCTCCAGAGGATTTACCCCCCTTAATGACCAGGCCTTTTTTTGCTACTCGGCGCTGCACTAATTCAACTGATAATTGCGCGGTCATGCAATGCTGCACCCAAACAAAATTTACATCCTTTTTTTCACACAAATAGAGCTTTCTTTCGGTGGTAATTGATCATCTGTGCGCTTTTTATTTTTCACGCTATAAACAAAAAAAGGCCAAAAATTTTGAAGAAAAACAATATTTTTTACTTTCAGCTATAAACAATATATAGTAAACTCAAAGTTGGTTAAAAATTTAGGCAAAAATGTATTCTGCTACATGTTTTTGGTAAAAAAAATCCCAATAAGTGTATATTGATTGCTTTTTGTGAACGTTATAGCGTCTACAAACATAGATACTGCAATTTACGCCATTTTTTTGCTATACAGCGCTGTGCTAGTTTAACAGACAATTGCGCGGCCATGCAATACCATACATAAATGAAATTTACATCCTTTTTTTCCCCACAAATTGAGCTTTCTTTTGGTGGTATTTGATCGCCTGTGCGGTTCTTATTTTTTGCGCTATAAAAAAAAAGGCTGACAATTTTGAGGAAAAAAAACAATATTTTGGACTTTTTGCTATAAAACATGTCCAGTAAAAAAAAAATGTAAAAATCAAATTTAGTCATAAATTTCTGCCAAAATGCATTCTGCAACATGTCTTTGGTAAAAAAAAAACCAATACGTGTAAATTAATTGGTTTACGTGAAAGTTATAGCGTTTACAAATGGCGGGAAAGATACTGGGATTTTTAGGTTTTTTTATACTAATAATGGCGGCGATCAGCGACTTATGATGGCGATCAGGGACTTATGACGGCGATCAGCGACTTATGGTGGGACTGCAGCGGACATTCTGATATTGGGGGGTACTGACTTGGGGTCACTGACATCCCCAGTGACACCAATACAGTGATCAGTGCAAAAAAAAAAACACTGACACTGTAATAATGGAACTGGGGAGGAAGGGGTTAACTTTATTTTTCAGGGAAGGGTTATCTGTGTGAGGGGGAGTGTTTTACTAGGGGTGAGGGTGTGTACTGCAGGGAACACCGCTGATCGGGAGAGAGAAACTCTTCTGTCAGCTTATTCTCGAGCTGTCAGGGAAGTGACAGAAAGCACAGCTACTGCAGCTGTGCTCTATGTCACTGATTGCCGCCGATCGCCGGGAGATAGCCGGTAAGGACCGGCTGTGACCCAGCAACTGAAATCCGCGGCTGTGATCCACAGGACAGGCAGGGCGGCGGTGCGACTCGAGGGCACCCCCTACCTGTTTACAAAACACACGTTTTAAAACGTGGTTTTGCCTGCTCGTGCTGCCCTGCCAACGTATTTCTGCAGTGGCAGGGCGGCAAGTGGTTAAGGAATACAGGTCTTGTCCCCACCCCAGGTCAGTGACTGAAGAGTAAAGGAGAAGCAGTAGACTGATGAGTTCATATTGTTCCCATGGTTTCTTTTCCTATTTGCATGTTCCTTGTTAGCACATGAGCGCTACAGTCAGGTGTGGACCTGCCTTCCAGATAATCAGCATATCCTTTGGTGATCCTTAAAATGTGGCAGAAAAATAAAATAAAAAAGTACCTAGTGAGGGTTAGTTATTTCTTCTTGTCATTCCTGCCAATCTCTTCCCTTCTTCTCTGTGTCGCTCTTTTACAGCCAGAGCCCCTGGCCAGATTATTTCCATCAATTCTCACTGCGCACAGTAACTTCAGCATATCACAAACTTGATTAACAGTTTCAGACTGGCTGCAACTTGCCTTCTTCTTATTTTGTAGCTGCATCATGTGATCTTAGGCATCAACTAGGATGATCTTAACGTTTGTGCCGAGCAATGGATGTTTGGATGTTCACCTGAATGGCAAATGTTTAGGGCATGTGACATGGATGAACATGACAGCTTCTAGTTGTCTAACTACTGATGTCACCCGGCCCATTTACTTACATGACTGGGAATCACCAGCCACACAAGAAAATGGACAGGTAATGGAGTGGGTTATATCATTGTCTAAATAAAGCCATGCAGCTATATTTGGGCAATGATGTTACCACTCTCCAGACTGTCAATGACTGTTAGGAAAGCAGCAGCTGTGCCCTTACCAGCCACTGGTATCTACTGGCCCATTAACCTCCCTAGCGGTCTGATTATGTCAGTATTTCTGTGCTCAAAGCGGTACATTGTTTTCAATGGAAATATGTTGTTTTTTTTATTGTAGGCCTGTAATTCTTAGGAATAACTCACTGAAATCTGTCCCAAAAAGAGTCTAGTGAACATCCCAGGTATGATAAAACCTAAAACACGAAATCATAAATTATAATATAATAAGTAAACATAAAAATAATAATATAATAATAAATTGAATTAAATAATGTAATCAAACAAAAAAAAAACTGAAATTTGAAATATAGCGCCAAGTTCGCACATCACTCAGCAAAGTCGTAGAATCGGTTTCAGTGTCTGATGACAAATTTCCCCACGACGCATTATCACTCAGTTCTGCAAGTGATATGAATAATTGACAAACTAACAACTGAAAAAACTGTATTCTGAGACATAATAAGAATTGCATTATTTATTTGGGGTTTTTTCATTCACTTCTGGTAGAGTGGGGATTTGTGGGAAAACATGTTATTTAGTAAGTGAAACAAGAGGCCTAAATCAATTTAAAAAATTACTTACTAAAAAAATACAAAAACTATACTATGGGAGAAAGATAAGAATCAATTTAGGGGGTCAATTATTTGCAATATTTGCTTTTAAAAGGGCCCTTTTTCAGTCACACAGAGATGCTTCTGAAACTGAGCAAAGAGCTCCACTTGCAAACATGTAATTTAAAACAACAGGGCTTGTACATCATGTGACAAGGAGCTCCACCTGCTGTCTGCAAAAAGAAAAACTAAACTAACTGCCATTTGCAATGTTAGATGTTAAAAAGACTAAAACAAAATTTTTGTACATGTTGTAGCTAATGTTTTACATGAATTCACTTTATTCAAGGTATTGCAACCTCAGACCTGAAATATCTAAAAGTTTGGAGGGAATTGTAATACTTTGAAATTTCAGAATCTGCACTCGAATAATATCTGAGTAGATATGAGCTCAGATTCGGTCAGAACCCATCTTAGATTGAACTTGGAAGAAAGCTGTCAGTGCCAGCTCATCAGCTATAGCTAGGGCAGCAGCTATGCAAACACTAAGGGGTGGAGATGTTTGTGACATTATTGACTTTTGTCTTTTGTATGTTGGGAATGTTTTTTTTTTTAAATTGTCTGTCTTTTGTTGTTTAAAGTGCAAAAAGTAAAAAACGCAGAGGTGATCAAATACCACCAAAAGAAAGCTCATAAATGTGCAGTGTTGCATGACTACGCGATTGTCAGTTAAAGTAACGCAGCACCGTATTGCAAAATATGGCCTGGTTATGAAGGGGGGTAAATCTTCCAGAGGTGAAGTGGTTAATATACCTCAGATAAGCTTCCTACATCTGCAGAATGAATTATTATATCTTCTGATATATACTCTTGAAGCCAGGCCATAGATTGCACAATTTTCTTTCCTTCCACAATGGGTTGAAGGAAGGAAAATTTCTCAACATCCCCATCAACATAGTCAATGTTGACAGGGGAATCCCTCTCACAGCCCTTTTGTGTTCTCCCTGCCAGTAGAACACAATGATTAGTGTTTGCCAGCTATAGTTATTATTATTATTATACAGTATTTATAAAGCGCCAATAGTTCGCTCAGCGCCGTACATTACAAAGGGGAGGCACTAATCATTTGAGAAAAACCCAACAGGCTGATTGTACACATGTTGATTGATAAATCGACCTGAGTACAACAAGGGTGATCATACATGGATTGAAATTTGGCCGGTCCCTGAAGCACCAGACCAGGGGCGGACTGACAACTCATGGGGCCCCCGGGCAATAGGGGATCATGGGGCCCCTGTGTCCTTGCCCAAACTCAAAAAAACCTATGAAAAAGGTACCAGGGGCATCTCATGGGGCCCCCTACTGACCCTGGGCCCTCGGGCAGTGCCCGAGTTTCCAAATGGTCAGTCTGCCCCTGCACCAGACACATTTTTGATCCATGTATACCCGGTCTAAGTCTAAGCTATTTTCGGCACCAGATCCTTTATCTAGTATAAATTCTAAATTATAATTTTTGAAAGCTCACACTTTCCAGACCCAACTAATGTTTTACCTTTGCAACAGCAAAGGCATTTTTAGATATGGTTTTCTTTTTCTGTAGACAGACAAGTGATTTGTTCACTCTGTGTGGCTGTCTATACTAACAGACTATGTCCATATATTACTGGCTTAAAAGGTAAAACATGAGGGATATGCATAACATCCGGGCAAATGCATATCTGATTGCAGAAAGCAGTGTGAATGCTGAAATTCTAATTAATGTTAACCTGCAAAATAAGCAAAAGGAGAAAGGTCTTGAAAACCTTTGAGATTGTGAACATACAAATGAATATTTTTTGCATTCTAAAGTACGCCTTGCTTGTAGTGGGTAGATTGAAACTGCTCATACTTTATGTAACCCTAATTGAATTGATGGTAATTTTGCTTCTTAGCAAATATGATGTCAATCTCCACAAGCATGTTGAAGAGATTGGGGCCCTGAGTAGTAAAATAAAAGCACAACACCCCTATAGTAAAGGAATAGGTAGATATGTAACAAAAGTTAAGCTTAAAGGGAAGCTCCACCCAATAGGGGAAGTTCTGCTTTAAGTACTGCTTCCCATTAAAGATTGGCACCTTTGGGGGGCAGGGGGGGAGCGGGTACCCCAATTTGACAGAAACCCGCTCCCACTTCTGGTCCGATCGCCTAGGCGATCGAAAGCGGAAGGTGTGTTCCCTCCCTCTAGTCTTTTGGGACATGTGACAGGTCCCTGAAGACTACAGGACCAGTCATGAAGCTCAGTGCTACTCGCGCATTCGCAGTGGGTACCTGGCTGTGAAGCCACAAGCTATCACAGCCAGGTGCAGGGGCGGACTGGCCATTTGGAAACTCGGGCACTGCCCAAGGGCCCAGGGTCAGTAGGGGGCCCCATGAGATGCCCCTGGTACCTTTTTCATAGGCTTTTTTGAGTTTGGGCAAGGACACAGGGGCCCCATGATCCCCTATTGCCCGGGGGCCCCATGAGTTGTCAGTCCGCCCCTGGCCAGGTGCCCACACTGAAGATGCCGGGCTCCTGGAATACAGGACGGCCAATGAAACAGGCTGCGGGGGACACACCATGGGACCGAGGGACAGTTAAGTGGCTGTTTTTTAAAAGTCAGCAGCTACAGTTTTTGTAGCTTTCATTTTTTGACAGGGTGAGTGGAACTCCACTTTAACTTCAATCAATCACAAAAAATAAGCCAGGCTGTTAGAGAAGTTCATAAATTTGGTGTGGTAAAGGACAGTACACAGGATGTTTCAGTGAAAGAACAATGAGCCATAATTCTGTAATATGTCAGAAGAAACAGCAAGGGTGGAAGGTTTTCTCTTTACTTATTGTTAGTAACATAACTGGAGAAAGCCTGTTTGGTATGTTCAAAGAACAGTTGGAAAATTTCTCCTTGAGTGGTATTAATATTATTGGCTGCACATTTGATGGTGCGGCACATCTAATTGAAAGCTTAAATGGAGTACAGCCCTGCATTAAAAGAATGTTGTACAGTTTTGTAGACATGTGGTACTTCGCACATGTTCTTAATTTGGTGATTATTGATGTGACACAATGTGCCACTCTTAAGAAATCATTCTTCAGACTCTTAGAAAAACAGCTGTTTTTTTGAAAGACATGCAAACACTTTTTTGTTTGGACTTAAATTGTCTTTTCTCACGGCTCTGTAGATTTAAAGTGTTACTAAACCCAGGGCCCTGCATTCACTCTATCTAGTCTCTAACAGTACACACTACATGGAAATGTAATTATTTTAGTAAATATAAACTTCTAAATACCTTTTCTCATCAGCAGTTAGAGCAATCTTGTAACTTCTATCAGTGTTCAGCAGAGCACTGGTTAAAGGAGGAGTTTTCTTTCTGCTCTAGGAGGATGCAGAACCCCTGACCCCTGTCTTGACAGTGCTGATTGGCCCTGTGCTGATCACATGCTCTCTCCCAAGAAAACAATACTCTAGCAATACACACCAAACCGAGCATGTGCAGAGTGACTCCACACAATATGTCTTATCAGGAGATAAGAGGGGGACTCTGGAAAAGGGGAGGATCTAGGAAGTCAGAATCAAATAGCATTTTTTTTAATGATGCAGAGGATTAACCCCTTAGATTCCACAGTGTGTATATCAAGCATGCTTTACTGCATATACAGACTGATTTTACTGTTGTGGGTTTAGTAACACTTTAAGAAAACTGGTGATACTAGATGAAGAAGCAAGCCAACAGCACTGCATACTACCTCTGGTTCCCTTGTAGACCAATCAAAGGAACTGTATACCATTTTACTGTATTGCTTGAAACACATTCCAAGGGAAATGACAAACAGATTTCGAGAAAGGGGCTATAATAATCAGATGATTACTTTAGCATATTGATGTACAAGGAATAAGGATAGAAAAGAGTTGATGGAAATAAGAAAAGGCAGTACAACAAGTTTCAGTAACAATTGTTTTTTTTTCAGCAAGATACAATACAGAATTTAAGGATGGTATTATATTTGTTGATAGAAAGCATCCACTCTAAGTAGTATGTTATCATCCAACCTATTTAATAAACCAGGAAGGAGTGAGAATAACTGAATAGTGACAAAAGATATGTATAGGTATGGAGGTCTAATATGCTCTAGTTGTGGTTTTGTTGGGCACCCTTGAGAGATCAATTCTACCTTCACAGACACAATACACATGCATCATAAGACAAATATTGAATTGTAACACTAGGTGTATGTTGTATGTGATCACTTGTGATGTTTTCAGGATACAGTTTGTAGGCCACACAATAAGGAGGTTGTGCAATACACTAAGGGATCACCTGCGAGATAGAAAAATAAAATAACTAATTTTGCCATGTTTTTATTGATGTGTATGGTACAGATACTAAATCTTTGAAAATGCAAATCATTGAACGTGTAGACAGACCCATTAGAGGATGATAGATTTTCTAACTTATGTCAACATGTTCTGGATATTTACTTGGAATACATGTACATCTTAGGGGTTATCTACTATTATAGAGAGCTTGTGACACCTCTTGTCTTGCCTTTTTGCTACTCCCTTCTTTTTGCCAATATTTGTCATTTTCTTTCTTTTCCCCTCCTCTTCTACTCCCACTCTTTTCCCCTTTTCTTTTTCACATCTTTTTTCTGCTTCTTTTCCCTCCCCTAGCTTTTCTTCCCTCCTTATTCCCTCCTTTTAAACTTTGTTTTCCTTTTCTTTTCTTTCCTCCTTTTTCCCTTCCCCTTCTCTCTTCCCTACCTTTAATCTTTTCCTTTTTCCCCCTCTCTTACAATAATGGATATGTTAATATTAATTATGTGATTATGTATTATGGTATTTTGGAAATTTTACTTACAATTATGGAATTATCTTCCCTAGTTGGTTGTTTAAAGTGGAGTTCCACTCACGCTGTCAAAAGATAAAAGTCAGCAGCTACAAAAACTGTAGCTGCTGACTTTCAAAAAACACACACTCATTTGTCCCTCAGTCCCGCGGTTTGTCCACTGCAGCCCATTTTACTGTCCGTCTTATCTCCGTGGGCACCGGCATCTTCAGTGTGGGCACCCGGCTGTGACAGCTTGCGGCTTCACAGCCGGGTACCTACTGCGCATGCGCAAGTAGCTCTGCGCTTTCTGAATGGTCCTGTAGTCTTCTGGGACCTGTCACGTGTCCCAAAACACTACGGGGAGGAAGGAGGGAGGATACCTTCCACTTCCGATTGCCTAGACGATCAGAGCAGAAGTGGGAAGGGGTACCTGTCAAATTTGGGTACCCGCCCCCCAAAGGTGCCAATCCTTAATGGGGAGCTGGGGACCAGTCTTTAAAAGTGAAACTTCCCCTTCTGGGTGGAGCTCCACTTTAATTGTTTTTAATATTGTATATAAATTATTTTAGAGGCATTAGTCAATACTCTAATAAAAGTTAATGATCTTAGGGTTGTATTGAGATGTTTCCTATGGTTATAGATGGTTTATGATACCTCATGTCTTTCCCTTTCTTTTTCCTTTCCCTCCTTATTTTCCTTTATATTGAGATTGTTATCTACGATTGTTTGTGAAAATTGGTTTATGATCCAACAATTGCATTTATCCAGAGATATGTAAAATGATTTTTTTTCTCATGTGTAGTTTTGATGATGGGCATTTAATGTTAGATCAGTACCAATTTGTTTATGATCTGTCACACTTTAACTACATTGTACTAGTGATATGGGGTTAACCGTGTAATCAATCAATGTGTATACAAATTTGCAGTATGTGAGGTGCCTAGCATATCTCCACGCTGGATAAATGCAATAACAATTGTTTTCTATGTGTCCCAGTAGTAAAAATGATAAAACATAAGTCAAGGTCTCCATTTAGACAGCATCGTCTGGAATCACCTATTTTACTGAACACAGTGGGATATCAGCAGAAGTTTAGTTTTTGATGACAACGTTAATATATGTGCTTATTCTTATTTATTACAGGTACATTCTTCTTCTGTTCTACATTTTCTTATTTGCAGCTGAATTAAAAAAACAGATAATAATTCCAGTCCTGTAAGATGTCAGCAAACAGTAAAATGAGGTGTTACAAAACCAGTAACAATTTCATCTTAAAGATACAGTATTACAAAGGGGTTTGAAGTTGACATTTTAATTAAAAATGTTGTGGGAATAGTTAAGAGCACAATAACTATAACAACTGTTATAGTAACTGTAAAAATAATGTACAGGGCTCTACATAACTAATGTCAACATGTTGAGGACTGGGTAAAGCAATAGTTTCAGCTTTTTGTCACTGGTAATCATTCTGATCATACTTAGCAACAATTGCCTGACAACATCTTTGAGAAGTCTATGCATTCTGCTTATTTTTGAGAAGTCTACCCATTCTGCTTATTTTTGAGAAGTCTACCCATTCTGCTCATTTTTGAGAAGTCTACCCATTCTGCTCATGTCAGGGACCATCGCGACGCATGGGTCTACACATGCGTAGGTGTCTGTCAAGGCATACAGGCAGCAGGGCACTAGGACCCAGGCGCACCTGTCGTCTATGACAGTACTGGGCAGGCACTAGGACCTAGGCTGCGCCTGTCAGGTGCAGGGCGGGCTACTTAAACCAGCCCTGCACAGACACTTGTTGCCGAATGGTCTTTGCGTATCCTGTTGCCTGTGTTGTGAGTACTCTGATCTGGATTGTCTGACCTTGTTGCCTTCTCCTGTCCTGACCCCTTGGCTTGCCTAACTCTGCTCCTGGATGCTCCCTTATAGATCTGATCTTCTGGTATTGACCCTGCGTGTGACCCGACTATCCCTTGCCTACCGTCTTGTACCGCACCGACCCGCTAGTTACCGACACAGCCTGTTTCACTCTGATCTTGCTCATCCATCCATCCCTCAGGGATCCCCGGGCTCCCTCACATCAGACTCTTAACCCACAGGAGCCTCTGGCAGACTCCTCTACCTCTGGTAGAGATACCCGGTAGCTGCGACCTGGTCCCTGAACGCTCCAAGTCCATCCCCACCATCAGTGGCCCTGGTGAACAAGTGTTCCGGTACTTAGACTCCGCACTCTGGGGAGGCTCTATCAGGGGACTGATAGAGGTGCTGTCAGGTGGTCCGTTACAGCTCATTTTTGAGAAGTCTACCGATTCTGCAAATTTTTGAGAAGTGTACCCATTCTGCTCATTTTTGAGAAGTCTACCCATTCTGCTTATTTTTGAGAAGTCTACCCATTCTGCTTATTTTTGAGAAGTCTACCCATTCTGCTAATTTTTGAGAAGTCTACCCATTCTGCTCATTTTTGAGAAGTCTACCCATTCTGCTCGTTTTTGAGAAGTCTACCCATTCTGCTTGTTTTTGAGAAGTCTACCCATACTGCTTCATTCTCTACAGAGACATTGCTATAGTCTACAGAAATAGTGTCTACATCTTGAGGAATGGCTTAAACAATACTTTCAACTCTGTACAATCGTCATCTTCATTATATTTAGCAACACTTGCTTGACCAATTACTGGTTATCCTGACCATACTTGGAGACAACTGCTTGACCAATTACTGTGTTTGTAGTTTTTCCTGTCATCTGTTTCTTTGTTGCTATATACACCTTAGATCATGGGTGTCAAACTGGGTAAACCAGCTGTTGTCAAACTACAAGTCCAAGGCACTGCAAGATTGACAGTTACAAGCAGGACTTCCCAAGGCAGAAGCATGATGGGACTTGTAGTTTTGCAACAGCTGGAGGGCTGCCAGTTTGACACCCCTGCCTTAGATGTTATTCACTCAGCATAAATATGTGCACGTCAGGGGTAATCATGTGTTTGAGTATATTTGCATGATTGTGATATAAATACAATGGAAAGTGCACGTTTTGTATTATGTTGTGGTATCAGAAACAAAGGTAATGTTGTAACATAATGTTGTTGTACGTTAACTGCAGTTGTGTTGAAAAATGTACAGGTTGGCAAGAAGGTGGGACCCCATTCCTATCTTTTACTAGTGGTTCTCAGGGGCTCAGTCTGTCCCTGATTACAGCACACTTAATTGGCTCTTCATGATTATTCTCCCTTTCCCAGTTTGAGATATGTTGCAAAGAGAATTGCAAGAGGCAGATACCATGTCAAATTCAGCTACTTAAGCTGTAGCATTCATTTGTATCTTTAACATATGACTTTAATTCAGCTTTAACTGATCCTTCCATCAGTATCTAATTTAATTTCTTCTGTCCTATACTTGCAGATACATTCCATAGTCTATAAAACCTTTATATATAAGCTTTTCACATGTTTCCCATTACGCTTGTGCTGTTGGTACAATTTAAATGTTGTGATCCGGTGGCTCCCCAATGTTAACTTGTGAACATTCTAATTTCTGGATGCATTTTATAGAAATATATGCTATAATCCCTTTTCATAATGCTTCATCATAAATTTAAATAGTCAAACATAAAGCAATTTATTCTTACGGGCTAATACGTTAAGCAGATATTTTAGGTGCGGGTATTTGTCTACCAACATTTTTATTCAGTTGTGGTGTGCTGTAAAAAGACTAAAAATGTATTTAATATTCCAGCAATTTTTCTGAACTACTTTAATTTACTCAGAATTATATTGATATAAATTGATGTTAATAAGTGTTTTGTAATGTAATGACTAAACATGATGTCAATAAATGTTTACAGCTGCCTAAAAACTTTTACTTTTTACAATGGCAACTGTGTTTTTTCAGTTTGAAAATATGTCAGATATTCTGGAAACTACTGTATATTTCCTTGCTCATGTTACTGGCTTACTGCCTCTACCAGAAATCTGAATAGAGCTTGGGCAGCACTATCTCTTATTACAACATTGGGACCCATCATGCGATAATATACAGTCATGGCCGAAATTGTTGGCACCCTTGATATTTTTCCTGAAAATCAAGTATTTCACACAAAAAAGGTATTGCATTAACACATGTTTTGCTATACACATGTTTATTCCCTTTGTATGTATTGGAACAAATATAAAACAGAGGCAGAAAAGCAAATATGACATAATGTCACACAAAACCCCAAAAATGGGCTGGACAAAAGTATTGGCACCCTTAACTTAATATTTGGTTGCACACCCTTTGGAAAACATAACTGAAATCAGTCGCTTCCTATAACCATCAATAAGCTTCTGACACCTCTCACCCGGAATTTTGGACCACTCTTCCTTTGCAAACAGCTCCAGGTCTCTCTTATTGGAAGGACACCTTTTCCCAACAGCAATTTTAAGATCTCTCCACAGGTGTTCAATGGGATTTAGATCTGGGCTCATTGCTGGCCACTTCAGAACTCTCCAGCGCTTCTTTGCCATCCATTTCTGAGTGCTTTTTGACGTATGTTTGGGGTCATTGTCCTGCTGGAAGACCCAGGATCTTGGACGCAAACCCAGCTTTCTGACACTGGGCCCTACAGTGCGACCCAAAATCCTTTGGTAATCCTCAGATTTCATGATGCCTTGCACACAGTCAAGGCACCCAGTGCCAGAGGCAGCAAAACAACCCCAAAACATCATTGAACCTCCACCATATTTTACCGTAGGTACTGTGTTTTGTTCTTTGTAGGCCTCATTCCGTTTTCGGTAAACAGTAGAATGATGTGCTTTACCGAAAAGCTCTATCTTGGTCTCATCTGTCCACAAGACGTTTTCCCAGAAGGCTTTTGGCTTACTCAAGTACATTTTGGCAAACTGTAGTCTTGCTTTTTTATGTCTCTGTGTCAGCAGTGGGGTCCTCCTGGGTCTCCTGCCATAGCGTTTCATTTCATTTAAATGTCGACGGATAGTTCGCGCTGACACTGATGCTCCCTGAGCCTGCAGGACAGCTTGAATGTCTTTGGAACATGTTTGGGGCTGCTTATCCACCATCCGGACTATTCTGCGTTGCAATCTTTCATCAATTTTCCTCATCCGTCCACGACCAGGGAGATTAGCTACAGTGCCATGGGTTGCAAACTTCTTGATAATGTTGCGCACTGTGGACAAAGGCAAATCTAGTTCTCTGGAGATGGACTTGTAACCTTGAGATTGTTGATATTTTGCCACAATTTTGGTTCTCAGGTCCTCAGACAGTTCTCGTCTCCTCTTTCTGTTGTCCATGCTTAGTGTGGCACAGACAGACACACAATGCAAAGGTTAAGTGAACGTCTCTCCTTTTTATCTGCTTTCAGGTGTGATTTCTATATTGCCCACACCTGTTACTTGCCCCAGGTGAGTTTACAGGAGCATCACATGCTTGTAACATTCTTATTTATCCGCAGTTGTGAAAGGGTGCCAATACTTTTGTCCAGCCCATTTTTGGAGGTTTGTGTGACATTATGTCGAATTTGCTTTCTTTCCTCCCTTTTTTTGTTTTGTCCCAATACACACAAAGGGAATAAACATGTGTATAGCAAAACATGTGTTAATGCAATACGTTTCGTGAGAAATACATGATTTCCTGGAGAAATATCAAGGGTGCCAACAATTTCGGCCATGACTGTAAAAGCTGAACCTCCCACTCTGCAATCAGCAAGTGAGCTGTAATGTCTATTTTATTGTCTGCATAACAAAATCAAGTAATGTTCAATAATGTTTGTTAAATTCTTTGCAATGCAAATAGTCAACCTAGAAGGGAATATGTTTCCTTTAGTAAAGCCAGAGTTCAACTAAATCAAGTGTATCATTTAAATAATGCTTGCAAGTTCAATATTTCAGATCTTTGTGTAGCTATTTTTAAATTGATTATAAACTTGGAAGGCCAGACTGACAATGAATTTGAGAAAGGAAAAAAAAAAACCAGAACAGATGCTGCTTTAGTTTTCTGCTTTCTAGAGACTATACTGTAAAAAGAATAAAACTATAGCAATGAAAACTGTAGCATGTTGTATTTTTAATCCAGTGCATAAACAAAAGTAAAATATGAATCAAAAACTCATTGTGGCATAACCTTGCATATATAATCACAGCTCTCAAAAACTGTGTACCTAAAGCTGGTCATATACACTACTAGAGGATGGCTGGATATGGAGATACAGTCCAAACAAAGATCTATGTCTACAGCACTTTTGCCTCTAGAGCAAGAATCATACTGCAGACACCTCCAAAATCAAATTTTCAGAAGTATAACCATCACTTTGGCTACTTCATAGACATAGATTGAAAATGGCCAGACTAAACGAGTATAGTCTAATGTCCATGGTAACTTATAGAACAGTTTATTATTATTATTATTATTATATTATACAGATTTATATAGTGCCAACAATTTGCACAGTGCTTTACAACGTGAGGGCAGACAGTACAATTACAATACAATTGAATACAGTAGGAAACAGAGGGCTTTGCTTGTTAGAGCTTACAATATAAAAGGGAGGGTCAATTGATACAAAAGGTAATAACTGGGGGGATGAGCTGATGGAGAAAATAAAGTACAGATTTTAGGTGGGGGGCAGGAAAGCCTTGTTTGAAGATATGGGTTTTTAGTGATCGTTTAAATGTAGACAGAGTAGGAGACAATCGGACAGATTGGGGTAGGGAATTCCATATGATGGGAGAGACTCGGGAGAAGTCCTGCAAGTGAGTATGGGAGGAGGTGACCACCGAGGTAGAGAACAGAAGGTCTTGGGAGGAATGAAGAGAACAACTTGGTTGGTATTTTGAGACTAGGATAGTGATATACAGTAGCTGGAAGCCCAGTTGTGGATGGTTTGTAAGTTGTTGTTAGTATTTTGAATTGAATTTGTTTGGAGAGCTGAAGCCAGAGGAGGGATTGTAAGATGGATGAGTCTGGTAGCAGCATTCATGCTGGACTGAAGAGGGGATAGCCTATGTAAATGTAATCCAATGAGAAGGGAGTTGCAGTAGTCAAAGCAAGAGATGAATAGGGAGTGGACTAGGAGCTTTGCGGTGTCATTAGTTAGGAAGGGGCGTACTGTGAAGATGTTGTATAGGTTGAGGCGGCAAGCTTTGGATTGTGATTGGATGTGTGGCCGAATGGATATTGCAGAGTCCAGGATAACACCTAGCACCTAGGCATGTGGGGACAGGTTTATAGTTGTGCCTTCAATCTTGACAGAGAAGTCAGGGGAAGGGCCAGATAGGGGGGAAATATTATGAAGTCAGTTTTGGACAGAACGAGTTTGAGGAAGTGGTGTGACATCCAGGCTGATATGTCCATAAGTAGATTAGTGATGTATGTGGAGACTAATCGAGCTGTGGGATAGAGAGGTAGATTTGGGTGTCGTCAGCATAGAAATGGTATTAGATTTTGTCATCAATCAAAAGTAATTTCCAGTGTAACATAACATCCTCATAATCAACCCATTATGATATCACTGTAATTCAGAAGTAACTGGAAAACTAAATTGTATAGATAGATTAGATAGAAAAAAAAAATTAACTAGAATGATATTCATCATTCTTTGAAAGATCTGAGGCCTTCATTACTAATTCTCCTTATCCGCTAATCTAATCATTACCATTGATTTCAATTGTACATAAATAAGAATGTACAATCAAACACAAAATAATGCTAACTAGGAAAGACAGTATGTTATTTGTACATTATTATTATTATTATTATTATTATTCAGACTTTTTATTGGCATTTCTCAACAAAGACCAGCCTTTAAGTGTGTAAAACTGGGATCTTAGCTATTCATGCTGAACAGAATTCTAGTTTCCAAGGTAAGCAGATTAGGTTTTACTGTAAATATTCTATGAACCCTGTAATCATAGATAGCTTAAGTGTCTACACACAGGGATCTGCTGAGCCATTGATCCATGACCCCTGCAATATATTGAGGTGTGTGTGAAGATTACTCAAAACAGAACATAAGTTAAAAAAAAATTAGAATTTAGAAACAGTTATTCAAAAAACTCTTAAAAGACATGGGGAGGTGGTCTTGGTCCCCATCTTCATTGAAGATTGCCATTAGAGATGAGCGAATTATTCAAAAATTCGATTCGGCTGATTCGCCGAATTTGCGGCAGAAATTCAATTCGATGCGAATTTATTCGCTGCGAATTTAACTTATTAAAAGGGTTTCTAGGCTTCAGAGAGCCTTTATATTAGTGCAGAACACTGTACCTTTAATTTAAATGCCCTTGGAGTCTGCTGGGGAAGAGAAATAATACTGTCAGTCAGTATGACATGCAGATGAGTGCCGTCGATCTTAGAATCACCACACACTTCACTCATTTGGGCAGTCACGGGGCACGACGAAGAAGATGAAGAAGAAGAAGAAGAAGAAGAATGAAAAGAAGAAGAAGAAGAATAAAAAGAAGAATGAAAAGAAGAAGAATGAAAAGAAGAATGAAAAGAAGAAGAAGAAGAATGAAAAGAAGAAGAAGAAGAATGAAAAGAAGAAGAAGAAGAATGAAAAGAAGAATGAAAAGAAGAAGAAGAATGAAAAGAAGAAGAAGAAGAATGAAAAGAAGAATGAAAAGAAGAAGTAGAATGAAAAGAAGAATGAAAAGAAGAAGAAGAATGAAAAGAAGAAGAAGAAGAATGAAAAGAAGAATGAAAAGAAGAAGAAGAAGAATGAAAAGAAGAAGAAGAATGAAAAGAAGAAGAAGAAGAATGAAAAGAAGAAGAAGAATGAAAAGAAGAATGAAAAGAAGAAGAAGAAGAATGAAAAGAAGAATGAAAAGAAGAAGAAGAAGAATGAAAAGAAGAAGAAGAAGAAGAATGAAAAGAAGAATGAAAAGAAGAAGAAGAAGAATGAAAAGAAGAATGAAAAGAAGAAGAAGAAGAATGAAAAGAAGAAGAGGAAGAATGAAAAGAAGAAGAAGAAGAATGAAAAGAAGAATGAAAAGAAGAAGAATGAAAAGAAGAAGAAGAAGAATGAAAAGAAGAATGAAAAGAAGAAGAAGAAGAATGAAAAGAAGAATGAAAAGAAGAAGAAGAAGAATGAAAAGAAGAAGAATGAAAAGAAGAAGAAGAAGAATGAAAAGAAGAATGAAAAGAAGAAGAATGAAAAGAAGAAGAATGAAAAGAAGAAGAAGAATGAAAAGAAGAATGAAAAGAAGAAGAAGAATGAAAAGAAGAAGAAGAAGAAGAATGAAAAGAAGAAGAAGAAGAATGAAAAGAAGAATGAAAAGAAGAAGAATGAAAAGAAGAAGAAGAAGAATGAAAAGAAGAAGAAGAATGAGAAGAAGAAGAAGAAGAAGAAGTAGGATGAGGATGAAGAAGAAGAAGTAGAAGAAGAAGAAGTAGAAGAAGAAGAAGTAGGATGAGGATGAAGAAGAAGAAGAAGAAGTAGGATGAGGATGATGAAGAAGAAGAAGGATGAGGATGAAGAAGAAGAAGAAGTAGGATGAGGATGAAGAAGAAGAAGAAGAAGAAGTAGGATGAGGATGAAGAAGAATTCCATTCCAGCAAAAAGTGTATCTGCAGAGAGCTCCGCTATTTCTGACAGTTCTCTGACAGTTCCTTCACATTTACAGCGGTTGAAACATTGTATCTATTTGTTTCTGAATAAAAACATCTGTATCCTAAATGGAAACAAATAGATACAATGTTTCAACCGCTGTAAATGTGAAGGAACTGTCATAGAACTGTCAGAAATAGCGGAGCTCTCTGCAGGGACACTTTTTGCCGGCTGTAGAAGGGATGAAAATCGGCCGATCGGGAAAAATTCGATTCGCGCATCCGAAGTTTGCTAATATTCGGATTCGATGCGAATCAAATTTTTCCTAAAATTCGAAACGAATTCCACTTCGCCAGGTTCGATTCGCTCATCTCTAATTGCCATCTATTATAATGAATGTTTAGAGATTTTTGGATTGAACAGGATTTTCACATTGCAAGGTAAGTTGCACTTTGCAAGGTAGTTTGCCTCAGAACTTGGTTAATGTATTGCAATTGCCAATCACTAGTAAGGAAAATAAAAAAATAGCATTATTGCTTGCGCGTGATTGGATGACGGAAATCAGCAGATCTTTGACACACTGGCTAAGATCTGGGCCAAATTCCCTTGCAAAATGCAAATGTCCTTTTAGAGTAAAAAGGCTGTTTGTCTTTAGTAAATCAATCACTTTTTATCTATTTACAGTAGGTGTTCCCAATAGAAATCTAGAGATCTGATTAATTTTGGCTGACAAAAAGCCTAGAGTTCATAGGCAGATGCTATATACCAATGTGTATAGAAAACCCTCAGCGCAATAGACCTCCTACAAAACAAATTGTGCAGCTAGCATATAATGTGTTCCCACATGTAAACCATAAATCAATAAAAAATGCAGCGCAGCAATATAAACACAAATGGTGCTAATAATATAAACATGCATATATGAAAAGTGATAACAGAAATAGTGTTTGTGACAATAAATATGAGCTACACCATATATCTTCTTCACTCATACACAAAGATACCCATAGAACTGCATATAACCGTGCTGAAATTAATAGTGCATACAAATACCAAACTAAATGTTCTAAATAGTGAACTGTCCCTTTAAATCTCATATCTTCACATATGCTTGTGCGGTATATCTCCTATATATCGTGATCCAAATACACTGGCAACAAGTGTCTAATAAATAAAATCTCAAATCAATGGTGAACCATCCCTTTAAATCCGCTGTACTCCAAGTAAGTGTAATCACACTACTGCATACACATGTACGGTGCTCCTGTATCACTCCTTAGTGCTCATCCACCTCCAACACACTATTGCACACACCTCCAGGTTTGACCCATAATTCCAGGTCAAACTACGCTTTTCCCTTTAACCCGGGAGGGTATACTGGTACAGTGATCTTCACCATTGTCAGCACTTTAAAATTCTCCAGAATGCTCCAAAATCATAGGAAAGAAATGCTCAATATAGTATAGTATTGCCAAGTAAAATGGACTTTAATAAAATAATAAAAATAAACTCACATTTAAAAGTGTCCACCTGGGACACTACAAGATAAAAACTCACTATACAGTATGTCTTGTGAATAATGTACAGGAATCCCTTTTCCAAAATGGCGGCACGTGCACTTCCGGTTTGCGGCTTGATGTCAGCTGCGTCATGGGTACTCCCAGGTTAAAGGGAAAAGTGAAGTTTGACCTGGCATTAGGGGTCAAACCTGGAGGTGAGTGCAATAGTGTGTTGGAGGTGGATGAGCTCTAAAGGGTGATACAGGAGCACCGTACATGTGTATGCAGTAGTGTGATTACACTTACCCACTTGGAGTACAGCGGATTTAAAGGGATGGTTCATCATTGATTTGAAATTTTATTTATTAGACACTTGTTGCCGGTTGAATCACGATATATAGGAGCTATACCACACAAGCATATGTGAAGATATCTGAGGGACAGTTCACTATATAGAACATTTCCTTTGGCATTTGTATGCACTATTCATTTCAGCACGGTTGTGTGTAGTTCTATGGGTATCTATGTGTATGCGTTAAGAAGATATTTGGTGTAGCTCATATTTATTGTTTCTATTGCTGTGCTGCATTTTTTATTTTTTTTTTTTAGTTTCAATAATTTTTATTGAAGGTTTTCAAGAAAAGTTTTTAACAGAGATAAACATTGATAAACATTTGGTTCAGTTTAGAATGTATGCATACAATACAGTTTTATTAGACAGTTACCCCACCTTTTGGCTGGGGTCGGAGCTATAGTTGTGGCATAAGCATCAGAGGTATGCTTGGGGTGAACTGAACCGTGAGGGGGTGTAGTAGGTATTAAGGGGGATTAAACAGGGGGGAGAGTAATAGGGAAGGATGGGGGGGGTGATAGGTTATGTGAGGATGGGGGAGAAGTACCAGTCTGACGTGGGTAGTTTGGACGATTATTTGTGCCGTATCAGGGTTTTACGGAGCAGTTAGGATTTCGTAACCATGTGCTGCATTTTTTATTGATAGATGCTATATACCCCTAAAAGCCAAGGAGAACTATAAATGCAGAATCACATAAAATATTTTCATGCAACACAGTTCACTAACTAATAATATTCTACTCTTGAAACACTTGTTCCACATGGAAAACAATTGCATAACAATTGGCAAGTCCCAAGCCAATTGAACACCCACTATGACTCCAATCAAGCAGTAGACCAACCATTATGTGCCCATCTCTTTCATCATCTCTCAGTGTTTAAGACTATCTTTACAACAGAAACAAATTGAAAGTCTCTCACAATCCAATGGCCCCATATTCGCTACAACCCTGCTTTCCCTCTGGGCATTCAGACTTTGCATGGTGAACCATCCAAGGCCACTTTAGAATAGCTGACCTATGCAACAGTCAGGAGATTCGGCTGGGAAAAATTATTCAATCCCAGCTCTTAAAAATGGCTTATATAAAAAAATGAGAACAGACCCTGGAGGAGATGATAAAATTGGCAGAATGGCATTAACTAGCAATTAGAGCATCTAACACATTATAAGCACTTCAATTATTGAATCAAGGTGTTTCTAAAGGCTAAGTTCACCTTTAGTAAGATGTTACATGGTACACCCATATTTAAGGTGTAACATGTAACATGTTAAGAAATCACCTGCCACCACCCTTCTCCCTGCACCCACTGTCACAATTCATAAACAGCATGGCCATGTAGGATTCTGCACACACGGCAATGTCATTCATTCACAGAGTTCTGTGAATGAACGAACTACAACTACCACCAGCCATTGCAACAGATGATTGTAGTTCTGAATTAACTACAATGGCACTGGTGAATGCAGTATTAGTAGTTCATTGACCTTCCTGGACTTCGGTAACTGTCTGCCTGTATTGGAGGTATGGGCAGACAGCTCTATTGACAGTCTGCAGGAGCCTGTCATTGTACCCACAATTTGGCTCCTAAAAAAAACAGTACATGTGCATTTTTTACCTGCAAAAAATGTGCATTTATTATTATTTCTTTTTTTAAAAGATAAAATAGAGTTATGCTTTAGTTAAGAACATGTATAACCAAAGATATGAATTAAGAATAAGAATTGTATTGTAGTAACAACTTATTACACAATATATCTAGATGACTGTATTACAGAATAGAATATGTCATAAACAACGAGTTCTAAATGAAACGTTCTAAACAAAATGTTTATCCATACAGGATTTGGTCACATCTTGAGAAATGGTAATTAGGATGATATCCAACTGGTCGTCTGATCACCATCAGTTTTGTTTAAGTTTTAGATTGATGTATTCCAAATGTATGTGTATTGCCAGTATTATTACCTAATTGCTATAACCATCTTGCATACCCATTACACAACCATATTATTTATGATACATACAATGATCATCAATACAATGAGCAATTATATTCAGCGCTCACACAATGATAAATGAGATGGTAATGGATAACTACACATAAATGGATAAATGAGAAATTGGAACAATTGTCAGAAAAGTCAATACGTCCATAGAATGGGCAGAATAAGGAAGAAGTGGACCAAGGAAACAGATCACATGGGATGGGACCGGCAGCTCCTCATCAAGGATGGGGGGGATCCCTCAGAGAAAAACAGAAGAGAAAGGAGGGCACCAGGTCAGTGAAAGTTAAAACCATAGATACTTTATTGCAAAAAACTTACATCTAGAAATCCTTCGCTCAGCATGCAGGATGAGATGGTAAACAGAGAAGCGGGACCACAGTTCACTCTGTAAGATAGATTGTTGTAGGCTGCATAACCTGGAAGGGAGCCGCTCATGGACTCGACGGCGTTTGTTCATAATTCCTGCCAAGTGGTAGAGGGATGTGCCGGGTGCCGTGACAGATACTGTGAATGGCGAGTGGGCAGGCTGCAATGTGTTTCAGAAGCTCCACCTCCTCTGTCAAGCAGCTTCCGCTAGGCGGGAATCTTGAACAAACACTGCTGAGTCCATGAGCGGCGCCCATCCTACAGAGTGAACTGTGATATTGCTTCTCTGTTCACCATCTCATCCTGCATGCTGAGCCAAGGATTTCTAGATGTAATGTTTCTGCAATAAAGTATATATGGTTTTAACTTTTAATGACCTGGCACCTTCCTTTCTCTTCTATATTATTTATGAGGTCTTATTTTTGGTCAAAATTATATACATCTCTCGTCTCCACCTTTTTGTAAAATTCATAGCTACGACTGAGAATTCATTAAATGCTGAATATTGGATGAAGCACTACTTTGTGTGACTCCATGTTCCCAAGTGCACACAGGTATTGGCAATACGGCAGTTATGCCATATTAAGCTGTGGTTACTTATTTTTATAGAAGACAAATTATTAGATCGTACTCCCTGGCAGATGGTATATAGCTTCATTCCAATTAGCCTCCTTTGTACCTGATCCTTTGCCCAATTGCATATATGGTGTAACAAGTCCCCATTCTAAGAATTGCTAAACAACTAGGCTTGGTGTTGATATTCCTGGACAATTCACAAAGCCAATATCCATATTTTTATAGCAGCTAGAAGTTTGAATGCTGGACCATGGAAGACACTGTCTATCTAGTTTGATTTGGTAGAAGAAAAACTCTTCTTGGTAACAATCAATGAAAAATGATCTTCAGTACTAAATGGCGGGATGGAGGCCTTCAGGGGAGTCTGGGGTCCATGGATTTAATACCTTTCAGGGACACAAGGAGACAAGTGAGCAGTCCACTCTGCAAGATGGAAACCACCTCTCTTTCCCTAAGCTAATTTCCCCTTGTTTCTATACCCACCTTTTTTATCCCATTCTGTTCTATTTACCTGGTGGGTTCATTACTTTACAATTCCCTTTGTTTTTCTTACATTCTCTTTTACCACATGACTCAGAGTTTATGTAACTCTGAGTCTCTGCCATGGACGGGCAAACAAAAATGTCTTTTGTAGACCATTGATGATTGACTGACTTACTTATATATAACAACTGTGGAGACACACAGACTATGTGGAATTCTTGTGAGCAGATTTTCATTGCATTATTGTTCCTAATTAAAATGGGAAATGTTGGAGGATGTAACCACACTGGTTTTCTATATTGACAATCTTAGTTTTTCTTGAGAAAACTTCATAAGAATTATTGAAAAGAAAGAATTTAGAAACAGTCACTCATTCATGTTATAAAGAAATTATATTCATAAAATTTGTGCAACTTACCTTGTCCGCAGGTTCTCAGCTACTGCCTCTCCATCATATACAGACAAAACATCAAAGTCTTCTTCTAAGGCAAATGAATGGAACCACAATTGTATTCGATTTTTAGCTTCTGTACTAATTGTCCACGTGCAGTTGGCATAATTTGGATATCCATATGGGAATCCCGGACTTTCTACTGTTCCATTGGGCTCATGTAGAGAGAAACTACAGTTCTGACCTGAGGGAAGAATAAAAATAAAAATGTATTAGAAGACACAATATAATATATAATGGTATGAACATAAAGCAATCACTGCAGTGTGTAAAATCTGACAATATCAGACAGTACCGCATCTAGTTGTGTGACAAATTAATCACATATTTCTCAGTGCTAGCCATGAATAATTCCTTACATGAATTCACACATTTTCTCAACCAGTAATGCATATTTCTTTTTTTTATTCAAAAACCTAAATAACAGATTGTCTCATATAAAGCTATATGCACACAATATTACAAAGTCATCACTTGAGTATCTTATATTATTAGCTTAGAGCAATACACTATTATGTCAATCATTTCACACTTACACGAGGCAGAGTCCCCAGCATTGTTCTTAATGGACATAAGATGGATTTACACAAGAACATAACACTCCAGAATTATATATATTTATATATATATATATATATATATATATATATATATATATATATATATATACATTGTATATGTTCACTTCTTAAAAGAGACCCTGCACTTAAGAGTCAAGTATTTTACATGCTTACATGTGGTGTTTTTCCTTTCCATTAATTATAATTAATTTTCACTTGCAATGTCCCTTTGAACTTGCCAGAAAATTTGATTACTCCAGAAAGAGTCAATTCTTTAATAAAGCTTCCTTCCTCCTTGCATGTCACAGATTTCTCCTCTACTGACACTGTCTAATTACTGTCTGTGATGGCCGAGCTTCTTTGCCCCTTTCTTCACCTCCCTACATAACCTTCAATATATCTTGGGGAGGAAGGTAAGGGAATACTATAAAGTTCTGCTCTGAGGCTGCTGACATCGCATCCAAAATGGTAGAGCCTAATAGCAGTCTAAGGGCTTTTAGATAAAAAAAATACATAATATACATTAAATGCACATATAATCTCTTGGTTGGTCAGTGAGCCTGTAAATATCTGGTGTCTGGGGGAAGAGGTGGTTGTAGGTATGGACACTGACTAATTATGTATTTTAGTTAATTCACATAATGCACTGTGTACCCAAAACAGAAAGCATTATCAACCATTGTAAACTGCTCTAAATATTGCCAAGGACATAAGGCAAGAGTGATCCTTATGTCTGTAGGTACCTGTGGATGCTGCTAGCCAGCTGCATTTTCTCTTCTTTTGACTGTCAACTTAGCAAGTTTTTGGATAACATACATAGCTTGTGGGTGGTTAGATAATGC
Organism: Staurois parvus; assembly: GCF_062004578.1. NCBI lineage: Eukaryota > Metazoa > Chordata > Amphibia > Anura > Ranidae > Staurois > Staurois parvus. Next base: position 7,295,841 of record NW_028317941.1, read on the forward strand.
ATTCATGACCATTTGATAAAATGTCTATAGTAGCTTTTACATGGGAATGAATCTGGCAATTTCCTAGATCATATTTATCTCACATGTTGGGCTCCTTGTTGGCTGGATTTATAGAAATATACGTTTTAATCTTAAGTTATTATTGCTGTTGTTATCACTGTTATTATTATCGCTATCAATTACCATAGTACAAGTATATCCAGATTTTTGGACATTGTGTTGCATTGGGTGCTGTAAAATATGCATTTTACCGCACCTTACCAAAACACAAAGTGTTTGAAGTGAGCCATACCTATTTACATGCATAGAAGAATGCATGCATCTATAACCAACTCAAACTTGATAATGCTTAAAGTGGAAGAAAAGCCTAACACGATTCTGAAAAATAATCCCCCTCCCTCCTTCTACCTATCCTGCATACCCTGTGTAAAAATGATATGTGCACTTACTCAAAGTGACCCAATTAGTAAGACTAAAAGCACACAATCTTTATTATGGACTTCAGAAAATTAAATAAAAATGAATTAAACACAATTACAATAATTAAAAGAGAAGTATGGGTTTCCTTTTTTTAGCTTCATCCTATTTCCTGTGAGCTGCTAATACATGCAAATCTTCTCAGCCCTCTGAGAAATACACCCTATTTGTTAAGAACAAGGTAAACACCTGTGGGAAGGGTTACAGTCTTCTCTGGATTCTTATGCCGACAATCTTGTCTGGATGAAATTGGAAATATCCTCCTGCGCTTAATACAGGCAAGGTCCCTAGATTGACAGCTGCTGTCACTTTACCTTAAACCATTAAGTAACCAATTATATATCTTAAATTAGTGAAGCGCTAAATTTATAAATCTATATATATATTAAAGTGCCATCAGTGAATAATAGTGCTTTGGTGTTAATAATTCCTTACTAATCAATGGAACACTATAATTGATATTTACCAAATTAACAAACTCATATTCAAAATATAAAAATCAAACTGAATCCATAATATATCAGTGATGGATAATATAATCCGTGAAAAACAATATTTAAATCTACAATAAATTCTTACTTCCCATTCAATATGACCGGAAGTGACGAAATTCCAAACCGGATAGGCGTACCGACGCGTTGCGTCACGTGCGTCGTGACTTCATCAGGGTTAACCCGGTTTGGAATTACGTCACTTCCGGTCACGTGGGGACGCATGTCCGAACGTAGCGGCCATATTGGTTTCCCCTGTTTTCATGAGATACACCTATGGGATGAGGTGGAAGGCTTTTGTAACCAGGAAACAAATGTGAGTGCAACCAATATGTATTATAAGTGTTTTGTATTAAACAATATTACACTATGGGAAGCTCTGTTTGTGTCCTATATGACGTATGAGTGGAGGTGGAGTGGAAACCCTGTGATCCCCTGCTGAGCTACCTGGAAATAAAGATTGGCCATAGAGGAGACCAGTAGTCTTTTGGCCCCTTGAGGGTCAGTGCGGGGAGGTGAGCAGGCACTGCTGCCATTTGAGGATTTGTTTGAGCACTAGAAGTGGAGATCACAGTTTTGTCACAAGTTACACCTGCATGGACTTTTATATATATATATATAATTTATATATATATATTTTTTTTTGTATATGCACATTGAAAGGCTTTTGTTTGTTATATACACTTGTTCACTTTAAATTATTGATTAATAATTTTCACTTTAAATATTGAATGGGAAGTAAGAATTTATTGTAGATTTAAATATTGTTTTTCACGGATTATATTATCCATCACTGATATATTATAAATTCAGTTTGATTTTTATATTTTGAATATGAGTTTGTTAATTTGGTAAATATCAATTATAGTGTTCCATTGATTAGTAAGGAATTATTAACACCAAAGCACTATTATTCACTGATGGCACTTTAATATATATATAGATTTATAAATTTAGCGCTCCACTAATTTAAGATATATAATCTTGTCTGGATACCTCTCCTCTTCTTCTCCTGTGTTTGATTGGTGTCGGCTCTGGGCTGTCTGCTCTCCCCTTCCTCCCCCTTCCTCATCCCCCTGCATCCTCTATCTGCACACTGTGTAGCTGCCTGCTATGCTGCGGTTCTGACATGTGAAGTTCCCAGATAAAAAGGGCTGTGCAGCATAGCAGTGTGCAGATAGAGGGTATCTGTAAGAAAATCCATCTGAGGTGTGTGTTGTGTGGGAGGAAGAAGGAGGGAAAGGAGTGAGAGAGGCTGTGCTGCCTGTACTGAGAGTGTGAGCAGTACAGGGAAGTGAAGAGTCAAATGGGCACAGCTTCAAGAAGAATGGGGAGGGGGAGCTGAAATCGGGGGGGGGGGGGCAGCCCTCCCCAGCACCTCCCTCTAGATCCAGCCACATTGCCTGAACTCTTTTACTGTTCAGGTGTTTGCTTGTTCAGTAAATGTGGCCATATCTCCCAATGGAGGAGGGACAGAAGGAGGGGGTGGATTTCTGAAGTTGTAACTGCCCCCTGTAAACTTTCAAACAGCAAACGGACTATTATAGGGACCTACATGACAGATGAAGTGTCCCTGCTGGGAAAACAAAAGGACAGAGGAAATAAATAACACCTGATTCAGGATTTCGGTAATATTTGTGAATTAACCCATACTTCTCCTTTAACACCTCCACCCAACACTAAAAAGTGACAATGTTGTCAGTGCTAACACAACACCAGAGTCTGGACAAAGAGTGGTAATCATTAGATATTTGCTCCCTTCTTTCACTTCCTGTTTTGGTGAAGACAATTTACTTATTGTCTACTGTGAAAGCTCTGATTGAACCAGAGAGTATATAAGGACCCCTTTGTACTTTCTGAGTTCAGACTCTGGTGTTGTTTTAGCACTGACAACATTGTCACTTTTTAGTGTTTGATAGAGGTATTAATTTATTGTAATCATGTTTCATTCATTTTTATTTTATTTTCTGAAGTCCATAATAAAGATTGTGTGCTTTTAGTCATACTAATTGGGTCGTTTTGAGTCCCTGCTTATTCTGGCGGCTTTCCTCCTGCTCTTTTTGCCTATATGTTTTGTATTGGGTAAGCTGACCCACACCCAACTTGGTGTGATAATGGACTAATTATAATTAGCCTCCCACTTTGGTGTCACTTAGAGGTGACACCACTTTTTGTTTGTACTAAGATCTGTGTTCTTATGGTGTATCACAGTCACGTGATCATGCAACTCCAACTTCCCTGTGTCAGTGAGAAGCTGCTGTAGTGGAGAGGAGTGAGCATCATCAATGGCTGGACCTTGGGAGCCTATAGGTCCCATTATGAATTCACATCCATTGTCAGGTGCTTACTTACACAGGGGAGCCAGGGCTGCAAGATTGAAAAAACTAAGTACACAAATCTTTTTTTACATGTATGCAGGATAGGTAGGAGGAAGGGGGGGGGTAACATTTTTGAGAATAGTTATGTTAGCCTTTACCAAGATGGCCTTTTAAAAAATAATAACCATGTTATTGGTAACAGATTTGTACTGGAAGAAGGATATGTTAATAATGTAATCTGTTACATGAGCTTCATCAGAGAATTTGTTCAGTGATCTGTTTGGAGGTTACAAGATGGTCTTAAAGTGTATCAATAGAAGAAAAATCTCTGCAACATATGTGTATTTCCCTATGCTTTATAACCTTACAAACGTGTAAATAATTAAACAGTGGTAGTTTGGAATCATAATGTATAACCTCTTGCTAAATAAAAACATATCAAACACATCCTTTTATATATATATACTGTGTGTATGTATATATATATATATATATATATATATATAAATATATATATATATATATATATATATATATATATATATATATATATAAATATATATATATATATATATATATATATACAGTTGCAAGAAAAAGTATGTGAACCCCTTGGGATTACGTGGAGTTTTGCATGAATTGGGCATAAAATGTGCTCTGAACGTCATCTAAGTCACAGCAATAGAAGAACACAGTCTGCTGAACATAATACTACACAAACATTAGATGTTGCCATGGTTTAATTGCACATAACATGTAAACATTCACAGTGCAGGGAGGAAAAAGTATGTGAGGCCCTAGCTTAATGACTTCTCCCAGAGCTAATTGGAGCCAGGAGTGAGCCAACCTTGACTCCAATCAGTGTGATGATATTGGATGTGTTGGTGACAGCTGTCCTGCCCTTAAAAAACACACACCTGTTTTGAGTTTACTGGTTTCAAGAAGCACTGTCTGATGTGAACCATGCCTCGCAGAAAAGAGCTCTCAAAAGACCTACGATCAAGAATTGTTGACTTGCATGAAGCTTGAAAGGGTTACAAAAGTATCTCCAAAAGCCTTGATGTTCATGTGTCCACGGTAAGACAGACTGTCTACAAATGGAGAAAGTTTAGCACTGTTGCTACTCTGCCTAGGCGTGGTCATCCTGTAAAAATGACTGCAAGAGCACAGCGCAGAATGCTGCATGAGGTAAAGAAGAATCCCAGAGTGTCAGCTAAAGACCTACAAAAATCTCTGGCACATGCTAACATTTTTGTTGACACATCTACAATAAGGAAAACATTAAACAAGAATGGAGTACATGGGAGGACACCACGGAGGAAGCCATGGCTGTCCAAAAAGAATATTGCAGCACGTTTGAAGTTTGCAAAAGAGCACCTGAATGTTCCACAGCACTACTGGCAAAATATACTGCGGACAGATGAAACCAAAATTAAGTTGTTTGGGAAGAACACACAACACTATGTGTGGAGAAATAAAGGCACAGCACACCAACATCAAAACCTCATCCCCACTGTAAAACATGGCGGAGGGAGCATCATGGTTTGGGGCTGCTTTGCTGCCTCAGGGCCTGGACGGATTATTGTCATTGATGGGAAATGAATTCCAGAGTTTATCAAGACATTTTGCAGGAAAACGTACGACCATCTGTCCGCCAACTGAAGCTCCGCAGAGGATGGGTGATGCAACAGGACAATGACCCAAAGCATACAAGGAATTCAACAAAACAATGGCTGCAACAGCACAGAATACGCCTTCTGGAGTGGCCCAGTCAGAGTCCTGACCTCAACCTGATTGAAATGCTGTGGCATGACCTGAAGAGAGTGATTCACACCAGACTTCCCAAGAATATTGCTACACTGAAACAGTTTTGTGAAGAGGAGTGGTCCAAAATTACTCCAGATCGTTGTGCAGGTCTGATCTGCAACTACAGGAAATGTTTGGTTGAGGTTATTGCTGCCAAAGGAGGGTCAACCAGTTATTAAGTCCAAAGGTTCACATACTTTTTCCTCCCTGCACTGTGAATGTTTACATGTTATGTGCAATTAAACCATGGCAACATCTAATGTTTGTGTAGTATTATGTTCAGCAGACTGTGTTCTTCTATTGTTGTGACTTAGATGACGTTCAGAGCACATTTTATGCCCAATTCATGCAAAACTCCACGTAATCCCAAGGGGTTCACATACTTTTTCTTGCAACTGTATATATATCTTTATATATTGTGACAGACAATCCAGACTCATCAAGGGCATGGTCAGAAAGTTGGGTTGACTGCCTGCAATCTATCTTTTAACAGGGGGTTTAATAGCTGGTCACACATTGGTACACTTGATTAATAACATGGAGTAATGAGAGGATGGGGGGTATATTGATTTGGTCTATGCTAGGAACAGGCTGAGAGTGGGAACTGACCAAACAGCCACGGGCTAAAGATTTACTTTATTGTTTTGTGTTCTGACAACCCCTGCAAGTGGACTTTTGATGTTTTTTTTGTTCTATGGAGAAATAAAGTTGGCAAGAAGCCCTTAAATGCACTTTGATGTAGAGACTATCTTTGATTGTGGCAAAATCTGTTTATTTGTATCTTTTTTGTGAATGTCATTTTGTTGCTCTTTGTATCCTGTGTCTTAACCAGTTGCTTAGCAACAAGGAGGATGACATATTTCCTCTTCCTCTCTGAAATACCTTACATTACTGAGAAATGATAGACCTTATACACAGTAAAAATGATTCTGGGAAGCATCATGTTCATTTTGTGTTTTTATGCACAATGTACACATGTATACTGTATGCATTTTACAAATAATCAATTTTGTGTTCCATACAGGCTTTTCTCTCCAAGCCCCCCTCTTATATGTATTTGCAGGATTTAGAGAGCATATCCAGGTCTGTGGTGGGAAAGCCGAGTCTCCAAGAAAGAGCAACATTTTTTAATGATTTTATTAATCAGTGGCAGGTGACATTGGAAAGATGTTGATGAAAGGGCTGAAAGATCCATCCAGAACCACCTATTAAAATTAAATGAAAGTGAAAGTCTTATGAGCTTGATGCCCATATCTATTGAATAATCTCAAAGGCTATAGCCATACCCCTTTAATCCTCTCTCACTGTTACCCTATTTTGAACACATCCACATGCCACATTATTTCTTTGCAGAGGGTTCCCAGAACATTTTGTCTTTATACCTTGAATGTCTACCTCATGTTCCAAAAGTCTGTGACCAATTGAGGGCACATTAAAAATGGGGACATGATTTTGTAGGTCTGCAATGAATGTTTTTATGGCCATTTAAATACTTTTATATGGAATATAAATATGGAATATATGGAATATAATTTTAACTACCATTGGAAGTTAAAGGGCTGATTGCGTTTTCAATGAATTTTAGTCAGTAGTTGGGGTTCCTCTATTTAAATGCTAATTAACTTGTCTAGCTTGTTCTGGAGCACTGGTTAAAAGGGAAATTATGCTCTCTGGAAATAGAGGAAGGCAGGAAGTGAGATCTCATAGCCTTGTGTTTGTGAAAAACCACAGAGCTGTAGGCAGAAAGGAAGAATGAGCAGCCATGCCTGTGCTCCCTGACTACAGTAAGTGGTAACTCTATCTTGATCATTGTAGAAGCATGCATCAATCATCAGAAATTAATAAAGTCCCAGATTTAAAGTTAAGCACCAATTAGTTGTGTATAGTATTTAGTTAATTGGCACAAAAAATTTGCCAATTCCCATATCTCACCCATCTCAGTCTAACCACCTTACCTAATTTTACAATGCATGCAGAGAACTGCTGCTTAATACTGTGGTGAATGACAGAAAGAGTCTATCTTCTTTAGGTAGGTTTCCTCCTGGCGGAGGTGGAATACACAGGGGGGTCGATTTACTAAAACTGGAGAATGCAAAATCTGGTGCAGCTCTATATAAAAAAACAGGCAGCTTCCAGATTATTTGTAAAGTGATACTAAATGCTCTATTTTTATTTTTTTTAAATAACAAACATGTTATACTTACTTGCTCTATGCAATAGTTTTGCACAGAGCAGCACTGATCCTACTGTTCTTGGGTCCCCTGCTGGAGCTTCTGGCTCCTCCCTCCTTGAGCAGTACGTCCATAGCAATACACTTGCTATGGGGGCACTGGTGGGTGCTTGCACCCAAGCCCCGCTCTCTGAATCCATAAGACACAGCAGAGAACCCCACCCCCGCTCCCTTCTCACTGGCTGTGACTGACAGCAATGGAAGCCAATGGCTCCCACTGCTGTGTCTCAGCCAATGCAGAGGGAGAGACGTGGGAGAGCCAGGGCTCCTGTGCACATTGCTGGACCAAGATCAGGCTCAGGTAAGTATTAAGGGGGCTGAGGGGGCTTCTGCACACTGAAGGTTTTTTTACTTTCATGCATATAATGCATGAAGGCAAAAACCCTTCAGCCTTTAGAATCACTTTAATTGAACAAGCTAAAGTTAGAAGCTAATTGGCTACCATGTACAGTGGCACCAGATGTTGCAACTAACTCTTGTCAGAAAATAAATGTTTTCTAACAGGAGGTGAGCATATATTTATTATATGCCTAAACTTGTGTAAATAGTTAAGGGTTAGTTGCTTGTGTATGGATGTGAATGGCTAGAACCACTGGTTCTGTCTTTGCCTTTTAACCCATTAAACAATCTGCACACTTTTCTTAAAAGACAAGTTTTTTGGGTGGAACATGTAACATGTTCCCAATGCTGCAGCCAGTGCCTGATCCCCTCCCCCCTCCCTGTGACAGCAGTATTGGGGGAAGTTCCCCATACAAGCTGTTACTTTTTAAACAGAGCACGCCCGTGCAAGTCTCTGCCCACACGGTCACGTCATTCATTCACAGAGTTCTGTGAATGAATGAACTACAAGTCCCGACATCCTTAGCGGCTGTCAGGTTGTAGTTCTCAATGAACAACCACGGCACTGTGGAGCGCCCTGGTAGTTCATTGATTCTTCCTGTCAGCATATCTGCTTGTCTGTACATCCCATACAGGCAAGCAAATATACTGACATATCTGCAGGAGACCTGCCTGACCTCCTCCTGTAACCAAAAATAATAAATGCACATTTTTTAGCCTGCAAAAAAAATGGGCATTTATTATTTTTTGGTTAAAAGGTGAATTTATCCTTTAATTCTTTAATCCAGTAAAGATATCCCTTTTACATCTTATTTTACATAAATGCCAGTATTCCTTTAAAGATTGCTGTACAACCTAAGGCAAATTTTAACCAAACCAAAGCAAAGTCTTAGTTTTTGGACCTGTGAACTTGAGAAAGAGTGGAGATGCTTGTGACCATTGTCCTAATATCCCTGTGTATGATGAGAATTGAGCATATATAGGGTCCACAGGGCAGGGATGGCTTGTTTTGGATATTACATACAGTATATTACATATTATATACATGTATAGTATATTACATCTCTGCAATACATGCACATGCAAAGCAAGCTTGCAAAAGCTGAATAATACCTGATGATCTGCCATAAATTGTGTGCTCCTAACATCCTGTAGTGAGCTTAAAACACAGTGCTTCTTCTAGATTTAATTCCAAAACAAGCCATCCCTGCCCTGTCCATATTTCACATTTACCTCTGGCACAACTTTAAAATGGTGATACATTTAATTTACTTAGACCAGTGTCAGAGAGACCCTATGGACCTCCTGAATCAGTTGCCATTTGGAGCTGTGACTTCTGAAACCCCTGTTACTAAGCTGATGTATTAATGTACTACAGAAAATGATTTCAGTATTTCAGCCTGATCTAATAAATGTCCACCAATATGCTAGAATGAAGTTGTGAAAGAAATGTTCTAGCATTAACTATAAAGTAAATGACTCTTGCATGAATACTTATTTACGTAATTAGCTTTGATTTACATAATCCATCTCTAGCCACTGTCTTGCCCAGGTCTCTACCAACAGATTAAATAGGTCATTATCTAGTGTGTGGGCTGAAATATTTTATCCATTTACATCTCTCGTTTACATACACTAAATACTTTTAAGCCACCATTTTGAAACAAATCATCTTTGATATAGATAACTTTCTATCTAGATTAGAGATCAAATTTGACTTAGGCCCTTAGTCATATACGCTAAATAACATATATGAGAAAAATATGTGCCAGCTCCCATGTCTCATCCATCTCACTCTAATCACCATGACTAATTTTACAATGCACGCAGAGAACTGCTGCTTAATACTGTGTTGATAGATAGAGAGAATCTATCTGCTTGAGTTGGATTTCCACTGGGCGGAGGTGGAATACACATGGGAAACGCAAGTTCTTTCATCTATCTAACTCTCGTTTGAAAACAAGTGGGGGGGGGATCTCTGATGGCATACATAACTCTTCTGTTTTGTAATGTCTAGTAATATTACTATGTTGTCAATAGTCATTAACCCATTAGGAGACAGTCATTTAAACTAGCAAATAGAGGCATAGTCCCATGCTCTGTTGCCCAACTAACACAGGAACCTGCATGTTTAGTAAGCAATGGAATTTTTTGAAGGTTTAACATTTTGGATCACTCAGTTTTGTAGGAATGCTATGTGCTGAGCTACAGCATCCTTTAGGTATAAAAACAAGCTTGGGGAGAAAAAATCAAGCTCCTCAGTATTTTATCAGGGGGACACTGTCATTAATTAAAACATTGCAGGTATAAGCACAATAAAATGAAACAAATATTTTACTTTCTGTGTTCTTCTGTGCCATAAATTATTTATTTTCTCCACTTGCAGTGTGCCCTAATAGTGTATTCCCCTAACAGTTGTTTGTGCATTCAGGGAAATACACTGTATGTGCATGAAAATGCTGATGTATAAGTCATCTGTGCTTACACAAGTACAGCCGATTATAGTCATTTACTTGCAAGGGCAACTGTATGCAGTACTTGCAGATGCCTGGGTGCAGGAAGATACTGGTGGTTTTACACTGAAGGATTTAAGAGGAAGAGAACATTTGAGCACTCCAGGAAGAGTCAATTCCCTACACAGCCAACGTTCATCCTCTCACCTTCCATTTATAGCCTTTTTCTGAGAGTGACTATTTACTGTCTGTGCTGGGTTGCCCCACACATCCACCCCCTTACTCCCCTGTTTGCTTCTATGCATAACCCTTTATGCAGCTTCCAAGGAACAAGTGAAAAAAAATACTATAGAGTGTCACTTGAGAGCAGGGGCAGACTGACAACTCATGGGGCCCCTGGGCAATAGGGGATCATGGGGCCCCTGTGTCCTTGCCCAAACTCAAAAAAGCCTATGAAAAAGGTACCAGGGGCAACTCATGGGGCCCCCTACTGACCCCGGGCCCTCGGACACCCTCCCCTGCTGGGGCGCGCGTTCTTCATAAAAGAACAACTTGGTCAACACCGCGCTACGTGACTGTCTGCAATAGGGAGTGTAGACATTCAATAGGCTGACGCGTTTCGGGGACTTGCCTCTTCCTCAGCGCAAGCTGTTCTTTTATGACATGCCTTTGACTTTACTGTTGTTTGTGAGTACAACGCCTACTTTTATTTCTTATTATACATTTTTTATGGTAATGCATTAGGCCCGTGCGCCCTCTGTTTGAATTTTCTTCATACAGTTAAAACATCTAATGTGAGTACACCGTATTATGCATTAAAGCAGAGCTCCACCCAAAAGGGGAAGTTCCGCTTGAAGTCTTTGTCCCCCTCTGCCCATTAACCTCCCTAGCGGTCTGATTATGTCAGTATTTCTGTGCTCAAAGCGGTACATTTTTTGCATGGAAATATGTCATTTTTTTTTGTAGGCCTGCAATTTGTAGGAATAACTCACTGAAATCTGTCTGAATAAGAGTCTAGTAACCATCCCGGGTATGATAAAATTTGAAACACAAAATCATAAATTATAATATAATAAATAATCATAAAAAATAATAATATAATAATAATAATAAATTTAATTCAATAATATAATTGATTCGCACCTCGCTGAGCTTAGTTGCAAAACCGTTTTCAGTGTCTGATGACGAATTTCCTCACAAATCATTATCACTCAATTTTGCAAGTGGTTCTGATTTACTATCGCTGTTCTCTAGCTGGTCTAAAACCGCTTTTGACCTAAAGGGACGCTTTTTGGACACCATGGACTTTTCTCAGTTTCAAGGCAGAAAGAACAGTAAAAATGCAGGCAGGGCACAGGACAAAGCACTAGGGATAAAATGTATGTGAAATGGTTTGATACGGTAATGTTATACTATGTGATTTTAGTGTATTTAGTGACATTTTTAAAAAAATTTAATTTCCCGCCGGTTCCGTCCCCCCGTATTTCCTGACGCTCGCAGGGAACGGAACCCGGAATACGGATGCCGGCATCAGCTGGAGGAGATGGCTGGGGACGCTGCAGGGAGAACTTCATGGGAGCAAAGGACAAGGTAAGTGCAAGAGGGATCCCAGAGCAACGCTGCAGTGTAATCCCGAGTGTAGCTCAGGGTTACCGCTTCTGGTACTGAAAGTTAACCCCGAGCTACACTCAGGAATACCGCCAGGGGGGTTAAGGATTGGCACTTTTGGGGAGAAGGGGTACCAGCTCCCACTTCCGCTGTGATCGCCCAGGAAGCAGAATTTGTCCTCCCCCTCTCTCCCCGTAGTCTTCTGGGACATGAAGACTATGAGGCCATTCACAAAACGCAGCGCTTCTCACACATGTGGAGTGGGCACTCAGCTGTGAAGCCACAAGCTGTCACAGCAGGGTGTCCACACTGAATATGCTGGAGCCAGGGAAAGAAAACAGCCGTTGAAACCAGGCATGGTGAGGACACTGCTGGACTGAGGGACAGGTCAGTGTCTGTATTTTAAAAGTCAGCAGCTACAGGTTTTGTAGCTGCTGACTTTAATTTTTTTTTTTTTCAGTTGGAACTCCGCTTTAAGGAAGTGAACTGGATAATTAGCATGGGTAACAGCTACCTTTTCCATTTCCATCAGTTTTCCACAGACCTATGCTTGTTTAATAAAATAACAGATTGTGATGTACAAACTGTTAGCGCTATATAAATCCTGTATAATAATATAGCAAATAGCCTTTTGAATGCATGACTATGCCACTGCATAGTTATGTTTAGTTAAGAGCATTTCCATATTGCTGTATAGTTTACTCTATAGGGCAGCACTGGGTTGGACTTTCATAGCTGTTTTTTGTTTTTGCAGCACAGGTAGAGTCTACAAAATTACTTGTGTAATTTAGTCTTTAAGCTGATTAACTTCAGAAACGTGGATTAAAACAAACACAAACTATGGACCTCATTTATCAGTGTCTGAAAAGGAACTGTTATTCAGTAGCAACCAATCTCTTCCAACTGGCATGTTTCCAGGTCAGATTTGAAGTGAAGGGAGAAATCCGGGGAGAAATTTCACACAGAATTCCACAACATACTTATTTTTTCATTACAGTTCAAGCAGCTAGTGTTTTACTACAATTCAAGTTGGAAACAGACTGTTTTTTATTTCAAACTAGCCTAAGCTCATAATACTAAGGTAGTGAAATAACCCGAAAAAGAAAGTAAATGACCTAGAAATGTATTTAGTTAGGATTTCTGACAGTGGATATGCTAATGATTGCTGTTCAGCTTTCTCACTGGGCTCAAAACTGCTATAAGTGTCCTGATCCTCAATGCCAGCTCAAAGAGGCCTCACATACTTTGCTATATCCCCATAGAGACTCTATAGACAGCTTCTAATTCTAGGTGCAACCAAGTTCCTACCAAGAGCAGGAGTGGAGCAAAGACAAAATATAGAAGTGGTAGGCAACCAATCATACAGTATTTTACAAAAGATGTAAAAAGGAAATCAAGATCACAACATTTTAAAACAGAGATCAGGTTGTGAAAGAAAATAAAAAAAATGGTTCAATACAATATTAGTAAAATGGTCAGCTCTGAGTATGTAATCCATTTACAAGATAACTCAAGAGTTGGTAACTGGGGACAAAGAGAGAGCAAATCTAATAAATACATTTTTCAACTCTGTGAATATAAAGGAAAATGGTGACACTCAAGTCCATAATGGAGATAGTAATGCCACAGCCCCAAGTGAACCACAACGGCTTAAAATTGGCATGGTCCAGACAAAATAAAGGTAAATAAAACACTTATACCAAATGTCTTTAAACAGTTGAGCTCTTTTTCTTCAAAGCCATTGTTTATAATTTTCAGAGACAATTTTATGACTGGCTTGGTATCAATGGATTGGTGCAAGGTGTCCATGTTTATTTTCACTTTAAAAAGCTTGTTTAGGGCATGCTGGAACTATAGATGTGATCCACCTAGATGACATCACTGCCACAAGCTTTACATTCCATAAAGAATATTCCCCACGTGGATCTCACTACCAGTTGATACTAGATATCAATTGTATCATTTTGAACTGAGGAAGTAGCAATTTAAATCCATGACACGTTTTATTTTAGATGTTTAACTAAAGCAGACGACTCGTGCCTATCCTTTGAACAACCACTTCAGGTACCTCTGGCAATCGAACCACCTACGAGCTCTTTTTGCAAGGACTCCTTGTACTGGAACTATAGATGTACCTGCTGTCAGTGCTGTATAAACTGTATGTAGCATCAGCTATATACGTATATCTTGTTGTGTGCTGGCAATGGTACTTGGACTTCCCATGCCATTCCTGGAACAAAATTGGGTTGGGCTGAGAGCTGCTTAGCAAATCACCGGAAGCCTTGTATTTTATCAATGAATACACAACTTCCTCTGACTGACTGAGGTGGAGATTGTGATGTCATACACCCGCCTCTCCATTTGTGTCAGAGGAAACCTTGCATTCATTCATAAAACACAAAGCTTCCTGTGAAAGGCTGAGCAGTCCCCGTACCACTACTAGAACACAGTACACTACATAAAGTTTCTACATACAGTTTATACAGCACTATCAGTGGGTTAAACTGTTAGTTAAAGAAAATTGTTTGTTTGGGCCATCTTGACCCAAGCAAACTATTTAAAATGAAATTAAACATAGAGTTAGGCTTTAAGAAGTGATCACATCTTTGCCAAGTAACTACAGACCTAGAAGATTAACTTCTATAGTCAGGTAGATATTTGAGATCGTGATAAAGGACATCATACAGTAGAAGAGAAATACTTATCATGGGGCACTTCTTAGGAAAGAACTTGTAAATGCCTGAAGAACCACTCCCAATTAACACAGAAAACACAAAGGGTGTACTTATAAAGGGTTCACTGGCAAATTTATCCTATGAATCCTTTGCTGACATTTGCCCAATTAAGTTTTTTACAGCATTTGCCTAGCACTACAGTCACATTCATCCTATTTTACAATAGGATGAATGACAACCAGGCAGATACAGCAGCCTTTAAAAAAAAGCAGTTTTATATAATCTGTACTATATATATTCAAAAAAGTTTATTTGGCCCATAGGCAAACTTTGATACTCTTTGACAGTTGCATTGGCAAAGTGGGGCATATTGACCAGGGTGGGTCTAAATCAGGTGACATTTATTTAAAAACAGGTTAAAGAATGTAAGTTGAATGTGCAGGGAAAGAAACATTTATCCATTTTTGAAAGAGAAGTATGGCCGAAGTTCTTTAGGCCATACTTCTCTTGTGAGTCACAGGAGCACACTTACTTTTGCTTTCCTGTGACCCAGAAGCAACAGAAGGTGGGCTAAAGCCCACTGTTCACTGACATCACAAAGCCACTGCAGATTCTGGAAGGATTCTGACAGTATTGTCAGGATCTACCCAGCTGCTTTATTGACATCTGCCTTTTATTGTCCAGCTAAAAAAGTATCACGGACAGTACTCAATTGTTCCAGTGTCCAGCTAAGAACTGAAGCCATCTGAACTTGCCACCTCTCTAGTCTGGTGCTTCAAGTCAGCACTGGAGGGGCAAAGTGGAGAGTGGTGACTAACAGTCACTGCTGTCCACTCTGAGAAGACTGAGAACTGAACGATATGTGATCATGTGAATGCTCAGTTCTCTTAGTCAGCGAGGGACAGCTGAAGCATCAGGTCAATGCTGAAGCATCAAGGTGAGTATGTATGTTTGTTTTTTTTATATACCCCATACTTTCCCTTTAACTGTAAAATCTAAATCTAAGAACAAAAGCATCATGTATTCTGTCTTGCCAGTCTTTAAATGTAATGGATTTTTTTGTTTCATCAGTTTCATCTTAAAGGCTTGTTTTCCTTTATCTTCACCTTGTTATCCTGCCAGTAACACATTTCCTGTCTTAGGATAAAAAGGCACATACATTGTACTGTATGTATGGAGGAGACTACACCTTTTCATACCATTGCAGGGTCTTCACTGTTGCACAAGCAGATAGTACAGGAAGTGATGATCTCACAAGATTTTTTGGGAAGATCAAACCATCATAACAAATGTATATATTTAACAAAAAGCAGCAAATAATAGAAGTGCATTGTAAATGCTTGCACATACTTTAAAAAAGGGTAAATGTTACTCCAGAGACCTTTTCCTATTCAAGAACAGATGCCACAAAGGGGTTGATTTACTAAAACTGAACCATTCAGACTCTGGTGCAGCTCTGTACAGAAACCAATCAGCTTCCAGGTTTTTTGTCAAAGCTTAATTGAACAAGTTGAAGTTAGACACTGATTGGCTACCATGCACAGCTGTGCCAGATTCTGTGTGCTCCAGTTTTAGAAAATCAACCCCTAAATATCAAGAAATGTAATTTTTTATGGCTAAGTTGATAGAAAGGATGAATGATCACCATAGAATTTTGGGTAAATTTTGGATAATTGTTAAGCAAATTGCCCAGCACTTCTTTAATTAAAAAATTCTTTATATTAGTTGGCCATTTTGAAACATTGCTAAGACAACCCATCTAATACAGTAATATGGAAACCATAGATAGATACACCTGAAAAAGTAAACAGCATTCATTGTAGCAAGTATACCAGTGATATTAACAATGCAGTACTGTTGCAAGCTCAGAATTTAGTGTTTCGCCCTCCTAGAAATCAGAGTATAAAAACCACAGAATCAATACAATTTTTAACATAACATTTTTTTTTTATAGCTATGGTCAACAATGCCGACAAGGTAGCATTAACAAGATTACAGCTGCTCATCCTTGGCATATCTATGGTTACGGCTATGGCTAGCTGCTCTAGAAGTGCAATGCAATTTATAAAACTCCTTATACATTTCAGTTGTCAGATAACACACAAAATTGATAAGAAATCAAAACAGCTTACAAGTGTTGTCGCACTGAGAATTTTTAGCTTTGTATATTTTACATTTTGATAGCATTTCAAACACAAAAAAAGCAGTAAAACAAGGCTGCAATATTTCACAGCTGCTTTTAAGATCCTTTATCACTGTATTACATTCTTTTTTCAAAGGTCTCTTTGTTTCCTCAGTACATATAAGGAACTATCTAAGACCACCTGGTTGCTGTGGTATGCATTGGTGTATTTAGGTTTTGTGCTGCCCTAGGCAACACAAAAATCGTCTGCCCTCATGGACATGGACCAGCACCAACCCCCACTCCCCTTCCCCCTCCCGATAGAGAGAAAGACACTTATCTTCATCTCCGGACATCCCCAGGAATGAGAGTCTGGCTCTACATACACCATCAAGCAGCCCGCAGCCTCTCTCGGATCCCACCTGGTTCACATGGAGCACGTATCCCTTCTTTCATCTCTTCCTCTGGGGGGGAGGTGCTGCCCCCCTGAAAAATGGCGTCCTATGCAAGTGCCTTGTGGTAAATACGCCCCTGGTGGTATGTGTTAACATACTGTAGGGAGGTTGTCCTTGCGCACAATGAATGTGTGCAAATTATATCTTGGGATTAATTTAAGTTCCTAAGCAAATCATTCTAGAGATGCCACATCTCTGTATGCAGTCTCCATATATTTCTTAAGTCTAATTAGATCCAATCTAGCCCCTGTTGAAGTGGGCATTGCACCTCTACCTCTAATATGTAAAGAAATGTATGGTGCTCATTATTATTATGTAACTTAAGTTGCTTACTGGTCAACCATGCTGCTCACCCCAACAAGCCTGTTATTATTGTTGGTGACTCCATGATGCATGGCAGGTCCTTGGTTGATTGACATATTTTTCTATTATTCTCAAATTGGTCCAAAGGTGGTAAATTTGCACAGTGCCACTCATGAGGATCACTGCCACATATACAAATAAATTACTGTGTAGGCATATGTCATCAGATCATGGATGACTTCTCATTAACTTTGTCCTCTGAGCTGCCTCCATTTATTAAAAGAACTTGGAAACAATGCAAGTATTAACTTATCAAAAGGCCCTACAAAACTTCAGGCAAACAGCTAAATACAAAGTTGCAATAAATATATAGTAGCAGCCGTGCTAGAAGGAACAGACAACTTTGTGACCTGTAATTTCTCTACTACCATTAAAGTGTTACTAATCCCAGGACCCTGCATTCACTATATCTGGTCTCCCACAGGACACAGCACATGGAAATGCAATTATTTTAGTAAATATATTAACTGCTAAAGACATTTTCTCATCAGAAGTTACAGCAGTCTTGTGGCTTCTAAGAGTGTCCAGCCAAGCACTAGCTAAAGCTTGTAGGAGGAGCTTGTAGGAGGAGTTTTCTTTGTGCTCTGGGGTTCCTTGAGGTTTCTTCAGGGGTGCCTTGGTAAAATGTCTAAAAATTGCCCAAAACTGTATACAAGACAGCGGGTGGAACAAGCCTGTCTTTTAGTTACACAAAGCCACAGATTTTCATGTGTGCACCATTACGACCTTCTAGCCACCGGTGTCCTGACAACCAATGAAATCATCAGTTGATAAGGAGGATATCAGCTGCCTGCACAGCATCCTAGTTTGACCCTCCCCTGCCCCTTTCCATCAGTGCTGGGGTCACATTAGCACATTAACTGATGGAGAAAAACTGAGGGAGAAGAGAAACATTGATATACTACTCAGTACCAGTGTGCAAAAGTGTGCTTTGGAAGAATAAATCACCTCCAATGTTGGGTGTCTTACATATGTGGATGTTGCTGCATTATATAAAACTATTAAAATAGATTTTCACATTTTAGAATGGGGTGCCTCGGGACTGTCTATAATTTTAAAGGGTGCCTCAGGACTTCTCATAATTTTAAAGGGTGCCATAGGACTGTCCATAAATTTAAAGGGTGCCTTGACTGAAACAAGGTTGAAAACACTGCTCTCGGAGTATGCAAAACCCCTGACCTCTGTCTGGACAGTGCTGATTGGCCCTGTGCTGATCACATGCACTCTCCCAAGAAAAAAAAAACCTCTCTAGCAATACACACCAAACTGAGCATCTACGGTTCATTTTTTTTTATTAGGGATAAGAGTGGTCAATTAAACAAGGGGAGGAGCAGAGCAATCAGGATCAAACGGTCTTTTTACACAATGCAGAAGATTAACCCATTTGGTCCCACAGTGAGTATAACAAGCATGCTTTACTGCATATGCAGGCTGATTTTACTGTTGTGGGTTTAGTAACACTTTAAGCAATACAATTTGACCGACTTCCTGACCTCAGCCTATGACTGAAAATTGAAGGAGCAGCAGCAGACTTGTGAGGTGAGCTCTTTCCTCTCTCCTTTGGTCAGGCTGCTACTTGTTAACACATATAGCAAAACTTTATTGGCCATCCCCTCCTTATCCCAGTCTACATTCTACTGTTTGTCAGATTACAAGAAGCAGATATCAAGGCAGGTTCCAGTACTTATATAGGATATACTGTATAATATATAACTTTAATGACTGAAGATACATAACTGCATTTAGAGTCCAATTAAACATTAAAGCCTGCAGCCAAAAAAAACCCACATTAATCAGCAGAAAAGACATAACTTACAGTCAGTAGGATATGTCCCTTGTGCTGGTACCTCTTCTCTTAATTGAATTCTTCTCCGTTCATGCCCTCCCCCCACTGCTTTAAACTTCTGGTGCTCTGGGTTCAAACAAATGGAGGGATTTCATAGTCTCTCATCAAAAGAACTTGAGCAAAGCACCCTTTCTGCCCAGCTCCTCCATTTGTTGAAGCAGTTCTACATCCTCTATGAATAAAACTGGATCTAAGAATGGAGGATGAGTGGATGATTGATATATCCACCCCTTCATCGATAGATCACTTTCCATTCATGGAAGCTGTTGTACGGCTTTTATAAATGTGACAGCTATGTGGAAAGGGAGGGCATAGTCGGCTTTGTTGATGGGATTGCCTCATGACAGCACCTTAGTTCAATGAACCCCTGGATCACCATAAGGTTAGGGCAGGGGGGCATGAATGGAGGAGAATTTCAACTAACAGAAGAATCAGCACAAGGCATACATCCTACTGACTGTAAGTTATGTCTCTTGTGCTGATTTTTCTGTTTTCTATTTAGCTGCACTTAGGCTTTGACATTAAATCAACTAAATGCATTCTAAGGGAATAAAAGCAAAAGGTTCACTGTCACAGACTGTTTTCTTTCTTAAGCAGCCATAGCCTAAATAGAAAAGCCTGTACCCTGCCATCTGGTGCAGAGTGGGACCCTCTCTGTTGAGAAGCAGTGATTTTTTTTTTTTTGCAGAGTTCTGACATGCCTCCTGCTAAGTCAGAACAAGACAGCGGGGAGCATGAGCTTTGCAGATTGTAGAGCTATAGATCTGACTCCATAGAGGGCGTGCCAAATCTTAAACGGGAGGTTCGTTTAGGATTTAGTTATATTTTATTTGCAGTAAGTTCAGGGAAAAAGAAAGAAAAAATATAAGTTAAACCTAATACTGTACATTTTTAAGGCACATGAAATAAATGTGTCAACAAAAGCTATAGTGATATAGGCTAGAAGAGTACAGGTGGCTTCAAGAAGACCTGTATTGTAGAAGCCGTGGCCAAAAAAGGCACGCAGAGGTCAAAGAACTAATGTTAGCTGATCTTTTGTTTAATGACTTACTTACCATACCTTGTACCACACATGGGAGTTATTTACTAACGCTACATGGTGCAAAATCTGGTGCAGCTCTACATAGAAACTAATCAACTTTCAGGTTTTATTGTCAAAGCTTAATTGAACAAGCTGAATTTAGAAGCTGATCGGCTACCATGCACAGCTGCACCAGATTCTGAATGCACCAGTTTTAGTAAATCTCCCCCATTGTCTCTGTGTGGGGTAGCCATATTGATAGAGGAGCAGGACTTTGCTTTCTCATGTCCCACCCTAGTGGTGATCTGATGACTGTTGGGACAAATCATCAAGAATCAACAGGATAAGAAGAGGAAGCCCATAACCTCGCAATGATTCAAGTAAAGCAGAGCAATTATTTCATTACTCATTTTATTATTATTATTATTATTATACAGGATTTATATAGCGCCAACGGTTTGCTCAGCGCTTTACATTATACTGGGAGACAATACAGTAACAATACAGTTCAATACAAGAGGGAATTGAGGGCCCTGCTCCTTGGAACTTACAATCTAAGAGGGAGGGGTGAGTGGTACAATAGGTAAAACTGTGGGGGATGGAGTGGTAGGCAGCATAGAGGATTCCAGTATTACCAGAGGGCAGGATAGGCTTCCCTGAAGAGATAGGTTTTCAATGAACGCCTAAAGGTAAGTAGAGTAGGTGATAGTCTGATATATTGGGGTAGAGAGTTCCAGAGGATGGGTGACGCCCTGGAGAAGTCTTGGAGACGAGCATGGGAGGAGGAGATAAGGGAGCTAGAGAGTAGGAGGTCTTGCGAGGAGCGGAGTGTACGGTTCGGGTGATATTTAGAGATAAGATTGGATATGTAAATTGGGACAGTGTTGTGGATGGCTTTGTATGTCATAGTTAGTGTTTTGAATTTTATCCATGGGGCAACTGGGAGCCAGTGGAGGGATTGGCAGAGAGGGGTGGCAGATACAGAACGGTTAGTGAGGTGGATGAGTCTGGCAGCAGCGTTCATGATAGACTGAAGGGGGGATAGCCTGCGATGAGGTAGGTCAATGAGGAGGGAGTTACAATAGTCGAGGTGTGATATGACAAGGGAGTGAATAAGTTGCTTAGTGGTTTCCAGGGTTAGGAATGGTCGTATCTTGGAGATGTTGCGGAGGTGAAGTCTACAAGATTTGGACAGTGATTGGATCTGGGGCTGGAAGGACAGATGGGAGTCTAGGATTACACCTAGTACCCTGGCATGAGGGGATGGACTAATGATTGTGTTATCGATATTTATGGTGAAGTCAGTGGAGGTGGCACTGGCAGGGGGGAATACTAGGAGCTCAGTTTTGGAAAGGTTGAGTTTGAGGAAGTGGAGTGACATCCAAGCCGATATGTCACTTAGTAGGCTAGTGATGCGGGTGGAGACTGAAAGGGTGAGGTGAGGGGTAGATAGATAGATTTGCATGTCATCAGCATAGAGATGGTAATTGAAGCCGTGGTAGTTTATCAAGTGACCAAGGGAGGAGGTGTAGATGGAGAAGAGAAGGGGTCCAAGGACAGAATCTTGAGGGACCCCTACAGAGAGAGGGAGTGAAGAGGAGGTGGCAGCGTTATAGGTAAGACTGAAGGAGCACTGCAATAGATAGGAGGAGAACCAGGAGAGAGCGGAGTCTCTGAGGCCAAGAGAGTGTAGTTTTTTGAGGAGGAGGGGATGGCCAACTGTGTCAAAAGCTGTGGAGAGGTCGAGTAGTAGGAGTATTGAATAGTGGCCGTTGGTTTTTGCAGTTAGTAGGTCATTAGAGAGTTTTAGTAGGGCAGTTTCAGTGGAGTGTAGAGGGCGAATACCAGACTGTAAAGGGTCGAGAAGATTGTTGTCAGTGAGGTGGGAGCTCAGGTGATTGTAGACTAAGCGTGCTAGGAGTTTAGAGGTAAATGGCAGTAGGGAGATGGATCTTAGGTTGTTCAGGTTGGTGGGGTCTAGGGAGGGTTTTTTAAGTATGGGAGTGTTGTGCGCGTGCTTTAGAGGGGAGGGGAAGGCACCTGTAGAGAGGGAAAGATTGAAGATGTGAGTGAGGGAGCAAAGGATGGAGGAGGAGGGTGACCGAAGGAGTTGTGAGGGACAGGGTCCATTGGGCAGGTGGTGAGGCGGGCTTCTGAGAAGACCTTGAGGACCTCTCTGGTGGTAGCGAGGTCGAATGAGAAGAGTGTTGAGGGAGGTATGGTATGAGGAATGCTAAGTGGGGTGGGTGTCTGTGTAGTGGCGATGTCCCTATGAATTGCGTCAATCTTGTTTTGGAAGTGGTTTGCAATCTCGTGAGCAGTGAGTGAGGTGCTGGGTGGCGGTGGGGGCGGAGAAAGTAGAGAGTTAAAGGTAGAGAAGAGCCGCCGAGGACTCGAAGAGAAGGTATTGATGAGAGTGACAAAGTAGGCTTGTTTGGCAGCGTGAAAGGAGGAAGTGTATGTTAGGAAGGCAGATTTATAACGGGTGAACGCTTGGTGGGATTTGGTTTTACGCCATAATCGCTCCAGCGCGCGACTGTCGTTTGAGATTCCGGGTGTGGTCAGTCTGCCAAGGTTGTAGAGGTCGGGGCCTGATGCTACATGTTGTTAGGGGAGCAAGCGAGTCTAGAGCGGATGAAAGCGAGTTGTTGTAGACAGCAGTGGCCAGGTCGGGGCAGGACAGGGGGTTGATGCTGTCATAAAGTTGGTCAGATGCAGAGTGGAAGGGAGCCGGGTTTAGGTTTTGGAGATTTCTGCTGGTAATTGTTTACTGATTGGTGGGATAGGTGTTAGAGGACGAGGAGACTGTGAAGGTGATCAGATTGTGATCAGAGAGGGGAAATAGGGTGTTTGTGAGGTTATAGGGAGTAGAGTGGTGAGAGAAGACAAGGTCTAAGGTATTCCCGTCGGAGTGAGTGGAGGACTGTATACACTGTGCTAGTTCAAAAAAAGAGGTTATGTGGAGGAGTTGGGATGTAGCCGGGTTATTGACATTAATAGGGATGTTGAAATCTCCAAGGATGATAGTGGGTAGGACAGAGAAAAGTAAGTAGGGTAGCCAGGCGGTGAAGTCATCAAGAAAGCGGGACACGGGTCCAGGAGGCCGGTAGATCACTGCAATCCTCAGGGAGATCGGAGAGAATAGCTGGATGCAGTGGGTCTCAAAAGAAGAGAAGGATAGAGAGGGAGGGTTTGGGAGGACTTGAAAGGTGCTCAGTGGTGACAGAAGTAGACCAAACCCCGCCTCCTTTCCGACCACTGGGCCTGGTTGAGTGGGTCAAGATGAGGCCTCCATAGAAGAGTGCTGCGGGGGAGGCAGAATCTGGTGCTTAGAGCCAGGTTTCAGTGAGTGCAAGAAGTTTAAGGGAGCAGGAGACAAAGAGGTCGTGGATAGAGGTGAGCTTATTGCAGACCGAGCGGGCATTCCAGAGTGCACATGAAAACAGGAGGGTGGTTTTGGGGAGCAAGGGGACAGGTAATAGATTAAGGGGATTGCGGTGATTCCCAGAAGAGAGAGGGTGTCTTGTGTGTGGGGGCGAAATAATGGAGGACCAAGGTTTGGGGAGATATCCCCAGAGGTTAGGAGGAGAAGGAGGGTGAGGAAGTTGGCATGTGAGTGGGATGTATACGAGTGCGCATGCCTTCCAGTCCTGGTGTTAGGGTCAGCAGGAAAATGAAGTATCAGCAGGAGGTGATTAGAGCAGTAGTAGGGAGATTGGAGCAGTGAGGATGAGATGTACAAGTTTTTGGGTGGAGCAGAAGTGAGGTTTTTGGAACACAGGAAAGGAATATGAAAAGGAGGAGTAGAGGCTGCATTTAACGGTGCAGGGAGTGGGGATCAGATGTGGAGAGATGGGTTCCAGGGGCGTTTGATTGAAGATTGTCTAGCATGCAGTAGCGTTCCTTGTTGTAGTATCTTCCTGCAGCTAGAGTTCTTCTCCTTTGGGCTGGGCTGGGTTCAGCATGTTAATCTTTCTCTCTAGCAAGGAGAACATAGAGCAGTACAGTAGTGACATCACCAAATCTCTCTCCAAATCTTGTGAGACAAACAGTCAGAGGCAGCAGTGCCTCAGATGATCTTACACTGCAGATATACAGCTAGAGGCTATAGAACATCAGTGGGGCCCAGTCACATCAGGGCTGCAAATTTTCAGAAGGAATTCCAAACAAAAGATATGTTTTGCAGGAAAGTGCTCAGGCACAAATAACATTTCTAGATATTTGCTAACATAGCAAATCTTTGCTTTTTGATTTCAGGTCCACTTTAATGGGCTACATAAACTAACATCTGAACATGTCTTTACTATTTATTCAATGATAATACCGACAGCGATAGCCACGTTCATAAGAAGGATATGATTAGGCTATAACCCATATGGAAGAAAAATACATTTGAAATTTATTTTAAGAATATGCTGCCCAAATATATTGACATATACTGTATTTGAAATGCTACAATTTTGGCCATATTCAATATATTTCAAAATATATTTCAATAAATATATATATATATATATATATATATATATATATATATATATATATATATATACATATATACACACTGCATGTTGAAATGTGTTTTTATTACAAAATATATGAAAATATTTTTAAAAATAAATTTCAAATATACTGTATGTCTTTAAAAATACAAATCTACATTTTTGGAATGCATTTACAAAATAGGTAAAAATATATGGTAAAATGACTTTTTTATATGTAAAAAAAAAAGTCTGAAGATTATTTTTAAAAGATATATATTTAAAATAAATAAATAAAAAAAAAAATATATATATATATATATATATATATATGTGTGTGTATTTATTGAAATATATTGAATATGGCCAAAATTGTAGCATTTCAAATATATGTCAATATATTTGGGAAGAATATTTTAAAATATATTTCAAGTATATTTTTCTTCCATGTGTGAAACTTGGTGGGGGAGGGAGTGTTCAAGAGTAAATTTGAACATCTAGCAGAAGAGGAATCCTCCTGCCTGTAAGAGATTTCCAATAGATGCCAAGTACAAGCTCTCCCAAGTATTTTTCAGCGGTCTCTATCACATCGCTTGTGATGTTTGTGGTGTACGCTGTATTGCATTTTGAACACATACTGTATATAAAATAGAATGTCCCAAGTTTGGCCTTTACACTTCTACACAGTAAACAACCATCAGTGAAAAATAAAATGAGAAGCAGCAAGTTCAATAGACTGTGTGAAATTATAGACAGGTAAAACCTAGAGTTGATTGTCTCCATGGCTACCTCCGCTTCACATCTAAGGAAAGGAGATGATGGTGAAGAGGTTTGCGGATGTCATCTTATTATTATGAAATGAGATGAGCAAATATCATACGTGACTCATAAGTTAGAAGGCATATGTCTGAACAAGATGTTATTCTGTGTTGTAACAAAAGAGTCATGTTTCAGGCAAACATCTAAGCATGTCCTATTTATTTAAAGAGCAAATATGGAAAAATGTTGGAATCGTTCTAGTATAAGCAGTGCTAGTTAAATCATGAAGGGGATTTAATACAACGCGAATGTATAAGATGATCACAGCTGGCTGAACAATACTGCTCTCCCACCTACATCCACTGATTGATCCAGCCTTTTATATGCTTTAATTTTGTTTATACAGCTACATGTTATTATCACTGATATGGTCAATGGGTTGTAAACACTTTCCATTAACTTAGGGCAAGGGTTGCTGTAATCAATGCAAATGAACGGTATAAGTGTCCTCTCTGATATTTGTAGGATTACACACATGTTTTTCATGGGATTATAATTATCTAAATACATTTTCTAATGCAAAGTTCCTGTTTCCATGGAGGACCACAAAAGTACCGCATTTTTTATAAGGATCTACTCATTTTCCTTTCACTTATTTATAATATAAGCCACCTTTGTTCCTCTTAATCAATAGCAACAGTATTTTTTCCCTATAGACCTTTTCCTTTCAGTGAGAGCAGAAAAAATGTTATGTAAGAAACTGCATGGCATGGTATTAACGCCTTCACACAGCGTACGACTAAAACTTTAGTGGACCTTGATTAAATTATTGGCTTGCCTGCTTTCATCATTTTAGACACATTAAAATCATGTAACACAAGACAAGACAGTTGTACAAGCACATAATTGTGAAACAGTTATTTTTTTAAAAAATTCCTGTTCAACCAATAATCTAATTGCATCTATTTTACACAAAAAAAATATAGCAGTAGATGTGATAGCTGTATTTAAATTTTAAATATGCAATCATATATATTTCATACATAGTAAAATAATATATATGTGCAACCTTATGAACAAATAATTGGCTCCTAAATTGATTGTAAACCCTTTTTATTTATTTTTTTTTAATAACAAACATGTCATTCTTACTTGCTCTGTACAATGGTTTTGCACTGAGTAGCCCTGATCCTCCAATTCTCAGGTTAACCACCTAGTGTCCACCATAGCAAGTCACTTGCTATGGGGGGCACTCATGTGTGCTAGGCTGTAGCGCTCAGCTACTCAATTTAAAAGCGGTGATATATGTTGATGAGATGTCTTCTTTTCTTTTGTATATACACCATCATTCTAAATTTGCAGCAGGTAAGATAAGTGATCATATAATTTAAATGTTACACAGCTTGACAGACATTTTTTGGTGTCTTTGCTATTTAAATTAATCTCCCTCCTGTAAAGCAGATAATGGTCTTGAAGGTTGCATTTGTTGCTTAAACAGAACCGCCCAAAGAGTAGGCAAAAGTGGTTACTATTGATGACAAATATTTACAAGGCATAAGTATCTCAGAAAATAAGTCTTAATACTAAGTATCAGAAAACCGAGTTTTATTAATCAATATGAGTAAAACACCAACGTGGATGCAAGCATCAATCACTGAATTCAGCACATGGAAACCATGAATAGACAAAACAAATTAGGCAAACAAAAATAAAAATACGTCCAGACGCATGTAAAATCACATATGGGTTACATACTGCGGCAACACGCCGTTTGTATTGTCAAAATAGCTTTCAAGGTAGCCCCCATGTGTGAATCTGGAATCCCTGAGGGCCCAATAGTCAAAAGGAGACATAAGTGCACTAAAATTACCCTGGAGTTTGAAAGCCTAAAGGGGCACACTCAATTAGGTGACCAGGCCCATGGTCAGTGTGCCAGTTTGTGTGAGAAAAATCATCCGTTAGATGATTATGTCCCATAGGGAATCAAAAGAGTTCATCACACAGGTTCCTGTAGAGTGCAATGCAGGAAGAAAAATCACAAAATGTCTTGGTAAATGCACTTGACAGCATCAGGGAGCAGCTTATCCAACTGTGGGTATGGTAAGTATAGAGAGACTATGAACAGCATCACCTTAGGGCAAGTAGCCAACCAGAAATGGCACAAAGTGTCAGTCCGATCCTCACAAAGAGTTGGCTGCTGCTTCTTATGGCTTTGTATAGGTCAAGATTCTCTCCATGCTCCTACCAGCATTTCAGGACACTCCGGGACACAAACACGGGCACATAGGGGACCATCACATCAGAGTTCCCATGTGAAAGAGCTTGCATCATGTGACGTAGAGGATGATGGCAACACGTTTTGCTAAAACGTAGCGTAGCTCCGTCTGGACTGACACTTTCAATTGTGGAACGGCAGTGGAGGGGCAGGCGAGCGGTAATGTATGTGCCGTCCTTCCCTGGGAAGTAGCGGATACCTCAAGGACACAAGAATACTTAATACTCTTTGATATTAGGTCCAGGTGGACCGGAAGAAAAACGGTGTCATAAATAACTGTGTGCCATTTCTGGTTGGATACTTTCCCTAAGGTGATGCTGTTCATAGTCTATCTATACTCACCATACCCACAGTTGGATAAGCTGATCCCTGATGCTGTCAAGTACATTTACCAAGTCCTTTATTGCTCAAGACATTTTGTGATTTTTCTTCCTGTATTGCACTCTACGGGGACCTGTGTGATGAACTAACTCTTTTGATTCCCTATGGGACATAACCATCTAACGGATGATTTTTCTCACACAAACCGCCAAACTGACCATCTAGGGCAGGTGTGTCAAACTGGCGGCCCTCCAGCTGTTGCGAAAGTACAAGTCCCATCATGCCTCTACCTTTTGAAGTCATGCTTGTAACTAGCAATCTTGCAATGCCTCATGGAATTTGTAGTTTGGCAACAGCTGGAGGGCCACCAATTTGACACCTGTGATCTAGGGCCTAGTCACCTAATTGAGCATGCCTCTTTAGGCTTTCAAACTACAAGGTAATTTTAGTGCACTTATGTCTCCTTTTGACTATTGGGCCCTCATGGATCCCAGATTCGCACATGGAGGCTACTTTGAAAGCTATTTTTGACAATACAAGTGGCATGTTGCCACGTTACGTAACCCATATGTGAATTTACATGCGTCCAGATGTATTTTTATTTTTGTTTGTCTAATTTGTTTTGTCTATTCATGGTTTCCATGTGACAAATTCAATGACTGATACTTGCATCCACGCTGCTGTTTTACTCAGATTGATTAATAAAAGTTTTATGATACTTAGTATTAAGAATTATTTTCTGTGATACCTGTGCCTAGTAAATATTTGCTATCAATAGTAACCACTTTTGCCTACTCTTTGGACAGTTCTGTTTTTGCTTTAATGTTTTTTGGTTATGGTGACAAACGCTTAACTTATAGCGGAGGTGTGTTGGTATATGCATTTGCATTTTCACAAACCTCAAACATCATTTTTTGAGTGTATTTGTTGCTTAAACTAGGTACACACGGTTTGAAACAACAGCAGTTCAGCAGGAACCAGCCAACATTCAGGCCATGTGTACATTTGTCCTTCTGACAAAAGCCGGTCTAAGCACCAGCTTTTGTTGAAAGGACATGCTGTGAAACCAGCATACAATCAGGGTTCACAGCCAATGGCTGCAAGCTCTGATTAGTGTGTTCTGGTGCGGAGGGTCCCCCGTCAGAACACAAAGGCATAGTGGGAGAGATTGCTGTACTAACATTGCATAGTTAGTACTGCAATCTCTCTTTTTTTTTCATTTTTTCATTCCACCCGATCGGTTGAACGTAAAAAAAAAGAAGTGTGTAGCAGGAATTACTTTTCCATTTTTGTCTGACCAGGGCAGGGCGGACTGACAACTCATGGGGCCCCCGGGGAACAGGGAATCATGGGACCCCTGTGACCGTGCCCAAACTCAAAAAAGCCTATGAAAAAGGTACCAGGGGCATCTCGTGGGGCCCCCTTCTGACCCTGGGCCCTCGGGCAGTACCCGAGTTTTCAAATGGTCAGTCCGCCCCTGGACCAGGGCTGACCAGGGTTGGTGAAATTACCTGTTGCTTGTCACAGGAAAAGTAGAATGCAATTCCTGACTCTTGGGCAGTTGAGCCAGCCACTCTGTGGTGTACTGAATCATGATACCGAAACATAACATATTAATCTGTTTCACTTTACTTTGCCTTTGAGAATAGAAGTTTAACATTTTAAACCAAGCATTTCCACCCAGTAAACAAAAGGGTCAGTTAAATGCTCCTAAGAGGTGGCATAGGAAGGCTGCACCTACCACAAATACTAAATCGCTAAAGAGTAATATATCATGCAGGTAGTACCGCACACTGTATTAAACTCCAATGTAAGGTGAATGAAAAACTGGCTTCAGCTCAGATCCCAGCTCATTGGGGCATAACCAAATACAGTGTGCAGTGCTACCTGCATGCTGTGTTATATTTTGGAACAAGATGTGCTTTATTTCTGCCAGCACCTGAATACAGATTTTAAACCTGGGAGACTGACACTGCATGCCTGGAGCGGTGCTGATCTGTTATGCTTAGAAATAATATCGATGACTGCAATGACAGTATCTTGTGCAAGATTGTATTAATGATAAAGTGTCAGTTTTTGTTCAACTATTCAATTAAAAAATGTATTCCTAGCCAGTAGAACATATCCTGAGCTCCAATTTTACATTTCTCAATTCCCATGTGTATTTTGTGTATGTGTTTTATCATTTCTCATGGATTTCAGAACAATAACCTCCCACTGCCTTTGAAAAGCTAGTGAAGCCAGAAAAACATCAATGTGTGTGGTGTGGGTGTTGGAAACAACAATGAAAAAAAGAGAATCTCCTTAAGCCTATTTAGGCTCCATGCACACTGGCTCAGAAAACCGCCAGTGCTCTTAGCAGAAAAAAAAACTTTAATTTGCAGCATTTTATGTACTAGCGTTTAGGAGCATTTAGCATTTTTTTCTGCCAGAAAAACACTCTCAATAATGCAAAACAGAAGGGGTTTTTTTTGTCTGTCTCTGAACGCTGAGCTTAAAAAATATTTCTAGACTACCTAATGTGCATGGACACATAGGATAACATTAATTGTTTCTACAGGCAAAACGCTAAACCCCTCCTTTTTTTAAGGCAGTGTACATGGAGCTTCAAAGTGTAAGTCCTTCTTTATTTATTTTTTTTAATTATTTTAAACAGAGTAGGGAAGGATTACAGCCTCTGTCAGGTTTTACTACTATCTGGGGCTCCAGTGGAAAGATCTACCATCACTTTTTGTCCTGGTGACAATGAGGAAATATCTCAAACAAAAATAAAATTATATATATATATATATATATATATATATATAGCACACCCTTAGATGATGCTTGGCTAGATATATAGGTTCAGCTCCCACCTGAATCTGGTGATACCTCCGATTATACTCAGAACACTTCGACACTCTGAGAATATTTTTTATGGGTTTTATTGAAGAAGACAAACCCTGAAAAAGAACTAGCTGATTTAACACAGGTAATGTACATAAACACAGATACCACTTTGCATAACACAGTTAGTAAGAAGTCACAATTCACTTGCTAAAGACTCCAAAAACTGACTAGTATCACACTGACTAGGGTGACATATGAGAGTGACATTGACACATGAAACAATAACTGTTAATGAGGTTTAGCAGCTTATTGACATTTGCTATAGCAGTACTATCTAGAGCAAAAATGTCCTATCTAACCACTGGCCAGTGGGATGAACTTAAAGTCTCTCGACGTTGGGGCCCTTTAATCAATGGAAGAGCGCTCACTCTCTGCATGGGAGAGTATTTGTAATGCAGCGGTAGCAGAATAGCAAAGTCTCCCAGTGAACATTGCAATAGGAAAAAACAACACTTCAACAAAATCTTTACCATACAGGTGAAATCCTGATATACTGACACTTGCTCAGTATATTCAGAGCAGCAAGCTTCTCTGGGAACTTGGAACTAAATACACTCTTCAGACACAGCACAAGTCTTCAGGAGACAAACCAGTAATATACAGAGACAGAGTTCTCTCATCAATCAGCAGCAGGAATAGCTCATTCTGAGCAGCTTGGGCTTTCCAAGATCTGTGTCATTCTGAGAATTAGAGAGCAGGCTTTCTCATGACCATTCTCCAGAGATGAACAGCAAATGCAGCAATATCAAAATCCCCTTTCATCACAGAGTACTCACTGTTTCTGGATTGTCCTCTAGATAGCATTAGACAGTAGTAGAAATCCTCTCTCTTTCAGCACCTCCAGACTTTGAGAGACACATGCACTTGAGTGGCTGTAATCCTGAGTGTCAGGCAGGACAATCCTTGGCTTGCACACTGTCCTCCTGCAACAATTCCTCTGATACACACTCCCAGCCCAGCCCATGGGCTCTAGCAGCACAGAGAGTGAGACTCTGTGACTTTACACCAGGAACCCTTGCTCCATGCGGTCCCCTGAAAAATGTCTCCTTCTCCACATGTGCTTCTTCTTCCTTTTTCCTCTCTCCTTTCCTCCACAGCCAATCATAAGTTCAGCTGCAACAGTGCTGCTATGGGTGGATCCTTCTCAGTTGTAGCAACAACCAATCAGACAGTCCTGCTTTCCCTGTCTGTCACTCACAAAGAGGGAAAAGAAAAAAAATGCTTTGCAACTGCTGTTTAAAATTTAAAGCAACAAAGCACATCTCTAATTTTACCACCATGACAGTACCTAAGCAGAAATGTCCCTAACGCAGTCAAGATTGGTAGTAAAACCCAACAGAGGTTCAAATCTTTCCCCACTCTGTCCAACACTAAACAAAATTGTTTTGGCCAGACATGCACTTTAGATAAGGAAATATTTAAAATGGATAAATATTTGTGTCACTGAAACTGATGGAATGATTGTGGAAAAAATTATCTCCACTTGGAACTCCTCTGAATTGAAATTGTTGAAGCTTTTGTTTGTGTTACCTTGTTTCACATAATTTGCAAGGCTAGGTTCATACTATTGCGGGTGTGGTTGTGGGAATGCATGTAAATCGCACACATTCCTGCACCCGCAGGCACCAGCAGTCAAAACGCGTTGCTCTGTAGCAGACCCACGTTGGCACCCCCACACATCTAAAAATGCATCCACAACACCATGTAGTTCCAAGCAGCTGCCATGCAGTTGTATTTTGGGAAAAGGATCAGGGACCATTTCCCTAAGTTTCTCTCAGGTACAGCAACCCATTCAAATGAATGGTCTGCTGTGCTCATGTAAACATGGCATGCATGACCTGCAATAGTGGGGACCCAGCCTTAAGGGATGGACCTTGCATTTCCAGTCTATGATTGGGAAGATCAGAAAATGCTGATCTGTCAGTGGATCCTGTGCTCCCTATCCACACATAGGGATTGGCGAACACTATTCTGACTCCAACTGTTGCATTAGTGACTTATCCCTTGCTCAGACCTCCGGCCTGCATAAGCAGATACAATCACTGCAGACAGTCTTTATCAGATAATTGAACTCACCAAACACCTTTTTCTCATCCACAAAGGCATTTTATTGAATACAGCTTAATTACAGCAGACAACAGATGAATGAAAGGATGGTATTTGTAGTTCAAAACATGACAATGCATCAGCACATGCGAGCAGATTAACATGTGGGTGTAAGACTTCCAGCCATCTTAATCCCATCATGCATTGCAAGAAGAAGACGTACATCACAATGTTGGAAGGAACACAGAAAAAGATGGTGCCATAACCAAAATAACCACGAGATGGCAGTATAACTATGTTATGGCAGTATTAACTAATCATATTGAGGTCAATAAACAAAGACTAAGGAAATGAACTATATAAATCCTCAATTCACAGTAATATGAACATTAACCATGACTATGCACTGTGTTATATTTTTACACAACAGGTGTTACAGCATAAGCACAGAAGAAAATCTGATACTATAAGAGGAGATTGTGATTTTGGTAATAAGTAATTTCAATTTCAGGAACCTGAGCAGATACAGACACTGCCCCTTCTGCATCATCCATGAGGAAACGTCTTACCACGTTTTCTGGGAGTGCTCATTTGCTCAGGCCCTGTTGGGGGCCCTGGAACCTGAACTCAAGGACTTTGTGCCACAGACAGCCATCACTCACTTTGGGGTGTTGAATGGACTGTTCTGTGGAACTTTTTCTTTGGAGGACATTGACGGCGCCTGGCGGGTGCTGTGCTGTTTTAAGGACGCTTTATGGTGCGCCAGAAAGCGCCTCATCCACCAGCGGGAGAGGAT
Source organism: Staurois parvus (assembly GCF_062004578.1). Taxonomy (NCBI): domain Eukaryota; kingdom Metazoa; phylum Chordata; class Amphibia; order Anura; family Ranidae; genus Staurois; species Staurois parvus. The sequence goes on from NW_028317941.1 coordinate 7,329,612, forward strand.
GTCCATTGAGGACTGCCGCAGACTGATCCTCAGTCTGCTCAGAGACTATTCCTTGTTGGACTTTAAGGAGGAAGAGGACGTCTGAAGATTTCCCCCTTCCCCCCTACTCCCCCTTGCGTGTCTTTGTCCCTTCAATAAAGCTTCGGGCCTGTGTTTCCCCCTTCCCTCCCCTTCCCCCCCCCACACACCCGATGCCTATTGTTGATAGTGTTTTTTTTTTCAGTTATCGTTTTCGTGCATGACATAGTGACTAGGAAATGTATATCGTATTAGGATGCTACAGTTTTTGGGGTAAGCGGCGTCATGCATGACGTGGTGATCCGGGGGATTCATCCCCTGTGCACATCACGTCAGGCATCATACCGCTGAGCGAATGTATTTATTTGCCTGAATGTATTTATCGTATGTTTGGAACTGTATTGCTATGTGGTGCGCTGCGTCGCAGTACAGGGTGAGATGTACCCCGATTACACGTAACATGTTGTTTTTGATGCTTCTGCAATAAAAGTATCTTTTCAATCAAAAAATAAGTAATTTCACAAAATATCTTGTGATACCAATTCTATGGAGACACAGTGGAGCAGTCACAATTTATACATATACAGTATTTTTATATACATCATTTAATTGAGGATTTAATAGGGTTGTTGCAATAAGTTGATTTTAATGTGACATATGAGCAGTAAATACGGGGATTTGGTTACTTGATAGTTTATACTTACAATATTCGAGGATGACAGTGAAATTGGACGTTTATGATGTTTCAGGGCCCCTTTACACCACGTTACCACATTTGCAGTAATGTGTAGTATTTCATATGTTCACGTGCCTTGTGATATCACAAATACTGTAAATGGGCCACCAATACATGGCAGCATGACAAAATGCAGATCTTTACTTTTATTTTATCTTTTTACACATTTTAATGTTTACAACACAGGGTGCCATGTTCTGCAGTAATGCCCATTAACACAACACATAAGTGTGAAGGGGCTCTTAACAATGTGCATGTAAATTTGTGCAAGCCAGCACTTTGAACACATTAACATTAAAGTGTGACTAAACCCAGGACTCTGCACACTACACTACACTACACAGAACATGGAAATGCAATTATTTTAGTAAATATAAACTGCTAAATACCTTTTCTCATCAGCAGTTAGAGCAGTTTTGTGGCTTCTATCAGTGTCTAGTAGAGCACTGGTTAAAGCTTGTAGGAGGAGATTCTTTGTGCTCTAGGAGGATGCAAAACCCCTGAACTCTGTCTGGACAGTGCTAATTGGCCCTGTGCTGATCACATGCCCTCTCCTAAGAATAAAAAAGCCTATCTTTCAATACACACTAAACTGAGCATGTGCTTGTGGCTATGGGTTCAGTCTGTCTTATCAAGAGATAAGACATGGACATTTGAACAGGAGGAGGGGCATAGAGAACAGGATCAAACAGCTTTTTACACAATGCAGAGAATTAACCCCTTAGATTCCACAGTGAGTATAACAAGCATGCTTTACTGTATTTACATACTCATTTTACTGTTGTGGGTTTAGTAATATTTTAAATACAAAGAGATAAATAGAGTAGGTGAAAAAAGATAATTTATCAGCACAATAACCTTTAACATTTGTAGATCTATTTTGATCTATTATAACCTTTCACCAATATTTTAAACACTGCTGTTACTGAACGGTGGGAAGGCTCTGAAACCATTTAGCATAACATTTTTAAGTGTTGATAGCTTAGGTCATTGGCTAATTCTACAGTTATCTTATATGTATTTAAACTAAAGCTCATATCCAAACATATACAATATCACTGTTTCTATTGCCTGATTTTCAGAAATTCTGTATATTGACCCACAGGACAGACAGTGCACAGTCCACATCTGCTTTTCAGCTTCACTGCAACAAGGAAACAGGAAACTTTATTCATAGAATACACCATAGATGCAGCTGCAAACTTATAAACACTGCCATCTTCTGGTTGAAGAATATATCTCTACTGAATACGGATGTAGTTCTTGCATAAAATACATGAACACTGTATCCCAACACTTTAAAACAACCAGCTTTGCCTTCTCTTGTTAAGCTTTCAACCTCAGCTATACTTTTTAGAAACTGTCAGTCATATTGGTAGATCAATTATTACTTCAACCTACTGAGTGGTGGTCTTTTAACTCAAGATCATAATGTGGTATAGCAGAGATTATTTTAAAGTATTGAATTACTTGCTTTCTTGGTAATCTATAAATTGCAATCAAGGGATAGAAGAATATACAAAGGACAAATTGGGTTTACAATTCAAAACTGAGAGGTTTTCAGACTGTTTATTATGAGAGATTACTGCAATGTTATCTGGATCTGGTTTAAGGCTTTCTGTTGTCAAAATGTAGCCAAAATACTTGAATTCACTTGTTTGTAGTATATCATTTGTTTGCATTGAACTGAACCTAGGGCAGCACAGTGGATAAATGGTTAGCACTTCCACCTGGCAGTACTAGAGTTGTTGGTTCAAATCCCAGCCATGGCACCACCTGCTTGGAGTTTGCATGTGCACCCTGTACCTGTGTGGGTTTCCTCTGGGTACTCCAGTTTCCTCCCACACTCTAAAGACATGCTGGTAGGTTAATTGATTTTGTCTAAATTGGCCCTGTATGTGTATGTATTAATGTAAGTTAGGGATCTTAGATTGTACACCCCTTGAGGGTTAGGGACTGATGTGAATGTACAATATATATGTAAAGGGCTGTGTAAATTGACAGCGCTATACAAGTACCTGAAATAAATAAATAAACTTATCCAGAGCCTCTCCTATCCTTTGGAATTCCTTAACTCAATCTGTTGAACTCTTAATCTATAAAATCTCTTAATCTATCCTCCATTAGGTGATCCCTGAAAACCCATCTCTTTAGGAAGGCCTAATCTGCCTCTAAATAATAAACTGTACGTTTATTCTGTCCATTAGCTCATCCTCCACAGTTATTACCTTTTGTATCACTTGATCCTCCCTTTTAGATTGCAAGAACGAATGTATAGGGCCCGTCTGATCCCTCTTGTACTGAACTGTATTGTAACTGTACTGTCTCCCTCCATTTTGTAAATTGCTGTGCAAACTGATGACGCTATTTAAATCCTATATAATAAAAATAACTCTTTTTTTCTGGATCTTTCAACTTAAAATCTTGTTTTTCAATAGTAATGATTCACAATAATATCAAGGCAGGCTACCCATTTGAATTATGTATATTTATTGTATATGCCTCTTCTGTTTTTCTTCAGAACACTTTCTGTGCAGAGTAAACACCAAGTGGTAGCAATGTAAAGAAGCATGTCCCTTATTTTTTGCCTTCCTCTGGATCAACTGTGGGTGTAGGATTATAACTTTTTTTTTTTCTATGGTTGAACTGGATGGACTTTTGTCTTTTTTTCAGCCAGACTAACTATGTAACTATATTTTACTTAGTTTCGTAAAAAGGAAATTGTCATCAACTAGCCATCTGCCAATATTTTACCTGGCATTCGTAACGTGAAGGTATTTTGAGGCAGCTAGCTGGCTAATTATATTTATCAGCATAGGCTTTTTTTCTAGCCATGTTTAGATAATCAGCAGGTCACGTGGGTATGGTCTTTCAAAGTCGGCTAGTGAACACAGCCTTTGGCTGAGTGTTTCAGATCTGTAACAAACTATTCGTTTGTTCACTTACACTTTTGCACTCTGTTACAGAATTTGTATCTTGAAGAAAACTGCGTATGAAAGGCTTACTATGTCCCAGTTTTTGCTTAGTAGCTGTAGGAAATCAAAATCTATTTTCTGTCAGCGAAACTGAAATTCCAGTAAACGGACTTTTGAAAAATAAATAATTAAGTAAACAAAAAGCACTGCAGGTCTTCATAGAAAAATAAAATGGATTCCATAGGTTAGTGCTGTGAATATAAATGGAGAACTTAACAAACCTTGTGACAAATGTTACAATTTCATATATTACATAAACGTAATGAATGTTAGAAACAACCATAATGCATGGAAAAAATATGTGGTAGGCAAATGTGTTAGCGTATATATGGCTAATCATGGGTGCATTGGACAACCCATTCTTAAAATACCCCTTAGTACTTTTTTCTTTTTAGCACCTATAGGATCTGTTTTTCTGTAAAAGTTAGCTTTATGTTACAGTACAATACAGTAAAGAGCACTCTCAGTAGACAACCTTGTAAGCAGGGGTTAGTAAACCCATCCCCTGGGTGTGTACTATGGGGGGACTAGCTTACTCCTTTATAATACAGGGCCAGAAGAACTAAAGGGCAGGGGTTGTTAGGAGGAGAGAACCTACACAAAATCACTATGTATGTTACAGTCTTAGGCCCCATGTACATGGGACACTTCTAAACGATAGAAACTGACTGCTGAAAAATGTAGGTTAAAAAATGTCTGTTTAGCTGTGTTTACGTTTATGCGCGTTTATGTGCGTTTGCGTTTTTTTAAAGATAAGCACAGAAGAGCCTCCCAAATGTCCAGAATGCACTGAAAAGTGGTAAATTCTTAACTATTTCAGACTGTTTCAGAGAAATACAGAGAGTAGAAGCAGAGACAGCAGTATGTGTTGAGATTAGCTTAGGTGGGAGTTGCTCATTAACATTTCTTTTGTTTCCATGGGTGGGAAAGGTGGCTGGTGGAAGGAGTCATTAAGGTCACCTGGCAGGGGGTCTTCATGAGGAATTTGAGTTGTGAATGGTCATTAACATATCTTTTGTGTCCAAGGGTGGTAGAGGTCTGAGGTGTGAATTGGTCATTACAATGTGGGACAAGCTTGGTAGGAACATCCTGTGTCCATCTGAGTACCTTGAAAACGCTTTGCATGCATTTTTCATGATGAAAAAAGGCTCTGGACAGCATTGGGAACTGGAAGAGTTAAAATTGCAGCGTTTACAAGCGTTTTGCATTTGAATCGACTGCTGAACGCAAGTTTTCTGCGTTAAAAAAAACAGCTGTAAACTCAAATGCCTGTAAACGACTGTAAACAAAGATGTGTACATGACACATAGGAAAACATTAGGGTGAGTTCAGGGGCTGCTGAAAAAAACACTGAACAGCTCCTAAACGTGAGTTTATCAGCTGCAGTGTACATGAGCCCTTAGTGTAGGCCCTGTCAGAGAATCCATCTCAGGGAACCTACATTTGAGAAAAAATGAAAGTGGTGGTCTGCATCCCCGTGGTAAAAATGAGTGCGGATTCTATAGTAATGCTATTGTCAGGTGGAAGGTAGGAGAGATGTACCAGAGTATTTGGAAGAAATGTGCACTCTGCTAATGCTACAGTATAATGTTGAAAAGGCTATTCATGTGGACATTCCTTTATTTCTGGAGATGGGCCTCTGGCCAGGAGCATGTGAGTAACCAAGATGCCGGAATCCCTCTATTCCACAGGATCCTGTTGCAGGAGATAGATGGGAGGCACCCTGGGCTGGCATGGACGTTGCTGGCGGTGAATCAGGGACCTGCTAACAACCCCCTGCACAATTTATATTTAGGCCTTAGTTACCTAAGTTCACAGGTAAACTTGCCTCAACTGCTACCATGGTTTAACCACTTGCCTACCAGGCACTTATACCCCCTTCCTTACCAGGCCAATTTTCAGCTTTCAGCGCTGCCGCACTTTGATTGACAATTGCGCGGTCATGCAACATTGTACCCATATGAAATTTTGATCATTTTTTTCTCACAAATAGAGCTTTCTTTTGGTGGTATTTAATCGCCACTGGGCGCTTTACTTTTTGCACTATAAATAAAAATTGCAAAAAATTTGAAAAAAAAAAAAAGTTTATTTGTTTCTTTTATAAAATTTTTCAAACAGGTATTTTTTCTCCTTCACTGATGTGCGTTGATGAGGCAGCACTGATGGGCACTGATAAGCGGCACTGATGGGCACTGATAGGCAGCACTAAAGGGCACTGATAGGCAGTACTAATGAGGTGGCACGGATAGACAGCACTAATTAGGGGTCACGGATAGGCGGCACTGATATGCAGCACTGATAGGCGGCACTGATAGGTGACACTGATTATGGGTACTGATAGACGGCACTGACTGGCATCACTGCTGGACACTGACTGGCGGCACTGACTGGCACAACCCCTGGGCACTGACTGGTGGCACTGACTGGCAGCACTGCTGGGCTTCACTGGTGGGTGGCACTGGTGGGCAGCACTGGTGGGTGGGCACAGGTGGGTGGCACTGGTGGGCACAGGTGGGTGGCACTGGTGGGCACAGGTGGGTGGGCACAGGTGGGTGGCACTGCTGGGCACATGTAGGTGGCACTTCTGGGCACAGGTAGGTGGCACTGCAGAGTGGCACAGGTGGGTGCACTGCTGGGCACAGGTGGGGGCACTGCTGGGCACAGGTGGGTGCACTGCTGGGCACGGGTGGGCGGAGCTAGTGGGCGCACTGCTGGGCGGAACTTGCGGGTGACACTGCTGGGCACCGATCATCAGGGCACTGATCATCAGTGCCCTGATGATCGGTGCCGATCCCCGCTCTGACAACTGCCGGTTCTCGGCAGTACTTTCCTCACGATCTGACAGCGTGAGGAAAGTGCAGCCGAGAACCGGCACTTGCATTTCCCTGTGATCAGCGTGTCATTGGACACCGCTGATCACGTGGTAAAAGGCCGATGTGATTGGCCTTTTACCACATCACGTGATCAGCTGTGTCCGTAGGACACAGCGATCACGGAGATCGCCGGGTGCGCGCCCCCTGGGGCGCGCAGGAGAGCGCATTCTGGGAGGACGTCATATGACGTCCACCCAGAACTGGCCGTCATTCGGTGAAGCCGTCATTCGGCTATGCGCGGTCGGCAAGAGGTTAATTCAGCTTCACCACCAATTTAGGACTAGTACCCATTCTACTGAGATTTTTACCATGTCTGCTTTGGCGGGTCATACGGTTTAATTTTTTTTAACAAATGTACAGTCCATTCAAGTCTCTACATAGCAGTGTGATGAGATGACCTGCATTGCTATCTGATATGCTGAAGAAAAGCACATCATGTCTGTATGTTTAAACACCACACAACACAACAGCATTGTGGAGCGAACAGGACTCAAAAAACAGTTGTTCAGATGACAACTACCAGATTCCCTCCCCCCCATACATAGTTTTTCTCACTCTGTCTGTTCAGTCTCCCGGACATGAAGGTATAGATTTACTAAAACTGGTGCACTCAGAATCTGGTGCAGCTATGCATGGTAGCCAATCGACTTCTAACATCAGCTTGTTCAATTAAGCTTTGACAATAAAACCTGGAAGTTGATCGGTTTCTATGCAAAGGTGAACCAGATTTTCCACTCTCCAGTTTTAGTAAATAACCCCAAAGTGACAGGAAAAAAGATGTCTGTTCAGACTACAGGACATAAAGTGACAGGAAAAAAGATATTGACAGGAGTTTAAACCTGTACTTACCCATATGGAAGAAAAATATATTTGAAATACATTTTCAAAATATTCTTCCCAAATATATTGACATATATTTGAAATGCTACAATTTTGGCCATATTCTATATATATATATATATATATATATATATATATATATATATATATGTGTGTGTGTGTGTGTATGTATATATACACACACACACTGCATGTTGAAATGCGTTTTTATTACAAAATATATGAAAATATTTTTTAAAATACATTTCAAATATGCTGTATGTCTTTAAACATACAAATCTACATTTTTGGAATGCATTTACAAATATAGGTAAAAATATATTGTAAAATGACTTTTTTATATGTTAAAAAAATCTGAAGAATATATTTTAAAAAATATGTTTTTAAAAATATATTTTTTTAAAATATATTCATCAGGTTTTTTTTAACATATAAAAAAGTCCTGTTACCATATATTTTTACATATATTTGTAAATTCATTCCAAAAAGGTAGATCTCTATTTTTAAAGACATACAGTACATTTGAAATGTATTTTCAAAAATATTTTGCATATATTTTGTAATAAAAATGCATTTCAACATGCAGTGTATATATATTTATATATATATACATATATATAAATATATATATATTGAATATGGCCAAAATTGTATCATTTCAAATATATGTAAATATATTTGGGAAGAATATTTTTAAAATATATTTCAAATATATTTTTCTTCCACGTGGGTTCTCTATCCAAAAGGCTAAAAAATGTTGGGTATACATACTCTTTAACATCCATTTTTTAATTTTCTTGAAAAAAATAAAATGAATGTGACCACTCAACAATGAAATATGCCTAGCCAGTCAGCATGTCAAAAAATGTAAATATATTTGGGAAGAATATTTTTTAAAATATATTTCAAATATATTTTTCTTCCACGTGGGTACTCTATGCAAAAGGCTAAAAAATGTTGGGTGTACATACACTTTAACATCCCTTTTTTAATTTTCTTGAAAAAAAAAAAAACAAATGTGACCACTCAACAATGAAATATGCCTAGTCAGTCGGCATGTCAAAAAAATTGTACGTTATGTTGTTGTGGGAAATAATGGCAACATATGTAACAGTATTTATTAATGGCATCTATATTTCAAAATTCCAAAAAATATTAATGAAATCATGTATGTGAATGTCTGCACATGTGCTCAGATCTATGTGTGTGCATTAAGCCAGCCATAGATGGATCGAATTTTGGCCGGTTCAGCAGGGACCAGCCAAGATTTGATTAATCTATTTGCAAGCTGGTTGCATGGAAGTCGATGCAATGTTCGGATTTTTTTGCACACAATCACTGTCAGCAGCTAAAATCACTAGCAGTGATCATTGTGTTTTGCCAGCAGAGCACAATAGCACCGCAGGAGGGATTCCCACATCAACACTGATTGTTTTGATGGGGAATGGAGTAATTTTCTGACCTTCCACTCTAATCTATGGCTTGCCTTACAGGACTACTCTACATAGAGTTCACTTAGATTTTCCATATATTAAGTGTTTCATCGTCTCCTTTCAAAACCACTATGTGCACTTGGTTCAGTTTTATTTCTACATGAAAATCACATTTTTATAGTAGTCACACCAAGGCTTAACCTACATGCATTTAGATGTCACAGTGCACATTATTTAGCAAACCACACTAGAATTGTATACATAAGATATAGTCTGTGCGCACGGAAGTGTAAATAGAAACATTCGATTCTATGAGTATCTGGTTCACATGTTCCTGAACCGTCATAGGTGCATAACGTTTATTAAATCAGGACCCATGATTGCTATTTTATTTATCATGTATGCATTGAATAATCTTTTTTGCTCCACTGTATATTCATGGACTAGTATACATGTTACCATTATTCAAACATTTATATTAGATATTATTAATATTAAAACCAAAACAAAAAAATGATATATTTCAGCTTATAAATTCTTAGTACTGGTAGCTACATTACTTTTCTTTTCATTACTTTTTTTTCCACCTGGTTATCTGGCTAGTAGGTCTGTTATTTTTCTACTTTGTTTAACCGCTTGCCTACCAGGCACTTTTACCCCCTTCCTGCCCAGGCCAATTTTCAGCTTTCAGCGCTGTCGCACTTTGAATGACAATGGTGTGGTCATGCCACATTGTACCCATATGAAATTTGTATCATTTTTTTCACACAAATAGAGATTTCTTTTGGTGGTATTTAATTGACACTGAGGTTTTTATTTTTTTTCATTATAAACAAAAAAGAGCAAAAAATGTGAAAAAAAATGTTTTTCTTTTTTTTATTATACAATTTTGCAAACATGTAATTTTTCTTCTTCAGTGATGAGCATTGATGAGGATGCACTGATAGGCAGTACTGATGGGCACTGATAGGCAGCACTGATGGGGACTGATGGGTACTGATGAGGTGGCATGGATAGACAGCACTGATGGGTACTGATAGGCTGCACTCATAAGGTGGCACTGATGAGGCGGCACTGGTGGGCATTGATGAAGAGGCACTTATAATGATGCACTGATATGCAGCATTGATGGTCACTGATAGGCTGCACCAATGGGCAATGATGGGCGGCACTGACTGACAGCACTGACTGACTGTACTGACTGGCGGCACTGATGAGTGGCACTGATGGGCAAAATTGCTGGGCAGCACTTCTGGGTGGCACTGATGGGTGGCACTGATGGGCACTGATGGGTGGCACTGATGGGCACAATTGCTGGGTGGCACTTCTGGGCAGCACTGATGGGTGGCACTGCTGGGCACTGATGGGTAGCACTGATCGGCACTGCTGTGGCCTGATTATCAGTGCAGATCTGCTCTGTTACATTTGCTGGTTATCGGCAGCACTTTCCTCACACTGAGCATGAGGAAAGTGCTGCCAATAACCGGCAACTGTATTTACTTTGTGATCTGCTGTGTCATTGGACACAGCTGATCACGTGGTAAAAAAGGCCGCTGTGATTGGCCATTTACTTCGTCATGTGATCATCTGTGTCCATAGGACTAGGGGCATGTGGGGGGGAGCATTGTGGGAGGACGTCATATGACGCCCTCCCAGAACTGGACAACTGCGCTGTAGCTGTCTTTCGGCTATAGTGCGGTTCTAAAGTGGTTAACAGACCAATCTGTCCAAAGTAGCAATTACGGAGTTGAGACAAACCAGTTAACCCTGGCAAGGGTGCCTACCATGGTCAGCTTTTATTCATTTATGTAAAACCTTTATCCCAACAGGAAAGAAAAATGTTTCTGTAACTGCGATATAGCAGTTAAGTGTTATCTTGAGTTCAGCTTTAATTTTTTAATCAAGTTCATCTAAATCTGTTAGTAAATCTAACACTACCCTCTCCCCAGTAAAACAATGCTACTGTCCAAAGGATGACTCTAGTTCCTCCCTCCAGAGTAGAAACACCGGAAGACAGGAAGTGTATTACCAGCCAGATTACCAGGTGAAAATACAAGGGAATAAATCAAAAAAGAAATGCAACCACCACATTTAGGGTTTAGTAAACTACCATACATTATATTTTTGTTTTGGGATTAACACCGTTTTCATTTAAGCACTTCTGTCTGTCTCTTCTTGTAATTCACCTAGTTTTATACATCATTTCAGTCCAAGGTTGTTGGTACGAGTTTTTGTTCTGAATGAAGCTGCAGCATGAATATAGTTTATTGTTTAGTATGACTATTCAGCTGTGGCATTCTAAGGTCATATCCATTAGCATGCAGATCAAGAACAAAAAGTCCTCTGCTCCATATTTATCCTTGCTTCATCCAAACATCTACTTTAACTTTTTTTTAATATTTTATCTGACTGTGGTGTCTATCAAGAACACACTCTTTGTGTGGCATTAATAGGAGGGAAACATATTGATGCATTTTTGTATATTTTATCTGATATATATGCAGGCAGATGACATTTACCTGTCAAAAACTGAATAAAGATATGGACGCTTCCATATATATATATATATATATATATATATATATATATATATATACATAGGTTTGAAATTACAAATATTGAAGCAGAGAAAACGAGAGCAAAAGCAGAGCTGTCAACACTGGTATCTAATCAAGAATAATCCTTTATACGAAGAAAAAAAAATATGCTTCATTGCTGTGATCAGTGTCTCTAATTTTGTTCTATTTTATCTTAGGGCTCATTTACACTGGAACGCAGCATTTCCATGTGTTTTGGTGCCTTGTGTTAGGTGTCCCATATAGAATAAATGGGCTGTCAAAGCACCACAAAAATAGGTCCTGCAACTTTTTTTTTAAGTGCCATGTAATCCAACAAAATGTATAGAACAGCCTTTCTCAACCAGGGTGCCCAGGCACCCTGGGGTGCCTTGAGGTTTCTTCAGGGTGCCTTGGCAAAATGTCTAAAAATTGGCTAAAACTTGTATACAAGCCAGCTAGTGAAACAAGCCTGCCTTTTAGTTACACAAAGTCACAAGTTTTCATTGTGCACCATTACGACCTTCTAGCCGCCTTCAGTTGATGAGGAGGATATCAGCTGCCTGCACAGTATCCTAGTTTGACTCTCCCCTGCCCCTCTCTGTCAGTGCTGGGGTCACATTAGCTCAGTGATGGAGAAAAACTGAGGGAGAAGAGAAACACTGGAATACTAGTGTCAGTACCAGCGTGCAAAAGTGTATTTGCTATGGAAGAATAAATCCCCTCTAATGTTGAGTGTCCTACATGTGTGGATGTTGCTGCATTATATAAAACTATTGGATAGGTTTTCACATTTTAGAATGGGGTGCCCTTTTAAAATTATGGACAGTCTAGAGCAGGGGTGGGCAAACTTTTTGACTTGAGGGCCGCAATGGGTTCATATATTGGACCCGGGGGCCGGACCAAGAGTAGATGAATGATGTGTATGTGTCATCCATAGTAAGTATAGTAATATTCCCCCATAGTAAGCATAGTAATTAATCCCCCATATAGTAATTCATCCCCCATATAGTAATTCATCCCCCATAGTAATTTATCCCCCATATAGTAATTCATCCCCCATAGTAATTCATCCCCCATAGTAATTCATCCCCCCTATAGTAATTCATCCCCCCATATAGTAATTCATCCCCCATATAGTAATTCATCCCCTATAGTTATTCATCCCCCATATAGTAATTCATCCCCCATATAGTAATTCATCCCCCATAGTAATTCATCCCCCATATAGTAATTCATCCCCCATATAGTAATTCATCCCCCATAGTAATTCATCCCCCATAGTAATTCATCCCCATATAGTAATTCATCCCCCATAGTAATTCATCACCCCTATAGTAATTAATCCCCCATAGTAATACATCCCCCATATAGTAATTCATCCCCCATAGTAATTCATCCCCCATAGTAATTCATCCACCATAGTAATTCATCCCCCATATAGTAATTCATCCCCCATATAGTTATTCATCCCCCATAGTAATTCATCCCCCCTATAGTAATTCATCCCCCCTATAGTAATTCATTCCCCATATTAAGTCCCCAAGTCCCCCCTGTGTCAATTCACTTACCTTTGCTCCACGCGTTCCTCTGGCCGTGTTCCCGCGCCTTTCCGGTGTAGCGTGAAAATCTGTCTCCTATGAGGATCTGTCCCCCTCGACGTATCTGCGCATGTGCCAGTTTCAGGCATTAGCAGCCGATCGGCGATCTCCGGCACATGCGCAGATACGTCGAGGGGGACAGATCCTCATAGGAGACAGATTTTCATGCTACACGGCGGACTGTGAGAGGAGCCTAGCGGGAGCCTAGCTCCGCGGGCCGGATTAAAAGGTCCGCCAGGCCGTATATGGCCCGCGGGCCGTAGTTTGCCCATTGCTGGTCTAGAGGCACTCCATATTAGAATGGGGTGGCTCAGGGCTGTCCATAATTTTAAAGGGTGCCTTGGAACTGTCCATAATTTCAAAGGGTGCCTTGGGACTGTCCATAATTATAAATGCTGCCTCGGGACTGTCCATAATTTCAAAAGGTGCCTTGGGACTGTCCATAATTATAATGGGTGCCTCGGGACTGTCCATAATTATAAAGGGTGCCTCGGGACTGTCCATAATTATAATGGGTGCCTCGGGACTGTCCATAATTATAATGGGTGCCTCGGAACTGTCCATAATTATAAAGGGTGCCTCAGGACTGTCCATAATTATAATAGGTGCCTCGGGACTGTCCATAATTATAATGGGTGCCTCGGGACTGTCCATAATTATAAAGGGTGCCTCGGGACTGTCCATAATTATAAAGGGTGCTCGGGACTGTCCATAATTATAATGGGTATCTTGGGACTGTCCAAAATTTTAAAGGGTGCCTTGACTGAAAAAAGGTTGAGAAACACTGGTATAGACATATGCATCTGAGTGTTGTGGTGGGTTTTAAACTTTGCATCACAGCGCATTGCTAAACTCATTAATAGCACCCAGTAACAAGCATTTTAACTGGTATTCCAGTGTAACATAAATGTACAATTACCCTTCTAGTTTAGCCCATTTACGCCTTTCCGTAAGTTAAAGTGGTTGCAAACCTCAGAAGGGCAGGTGACTGACAAAAAGTTCATATTGATAAAACTATGTTGGACATTACCTCCTGTTGTAAGTCCAGCTGAGTGCACCTACTGCCTGCTTCATATATTATGTATTGTGAGTAACATTCACAATAAATGGCAATGCACCGGAGTGCACATATACTACTGGTTGTTGTACGCTTGTATTTAATACACATGATAGTGCTCATAAACTGCACATACAGATGTGTATAGGAAAACTTTTTGTAATGCATACATAACTGGACTGAATGATGTATTAATAAGGGAATCTAGCTAAAAAGTTTTTCAAGTTTTCAAAAAAAATGCAAGATTCTTTCAACCCTTCTTAAAATTTTGGGGATTTCCCCACAGGGGATATTTCTCATTACTTACTGTTCAGATGGCCATTGTGTATGCATTAATAAAAATACATCAAAACAGCATTAAAGCAGATTTCCACCCAAAAGGGGAAGTTCCGCTTTAAGGACTGCTGCCCCACTCCCCATAAAGATTGGCACCTTTTGGGGGCGGGGAGGAGCAAATATCCAAATTTGACAGGTACCCACTCCCACTTTCAGTCTGATTGCCTAAGCGATCGGAAGCAAAAGGTGTCCTCCCTCCCTCCCTCCCTCCCTGTAGTCTTTTGGGACACGTGACAGGTCCCAGAAGACTACAGGACCATTCATGAAGCGCAGTGCTACTTGCGCATGCGCAGTGGGTACCCGGCTTTGAAGCCACCAGCTGTCACAGCCGGATGCACACACTGAAGATGCTGGCGCCTGGAACACGAGTCGGCTGGTGGAACGGGTTGCGGGGAAGACACTGCGGGATCAAGGGACAGGTGAGTGGCTGTTTTTTAAAAGTCAACAGCTACAGTTTTTGTACCTGCTGACTTTCATTTTTTGACAGACTAAATTTGAAAAAAAATGTAGTCTACAGATTAGGCATCCCTCTCCATATTCACTATAGAAGTAACAGATAATAATGGGGTTTACTAATGTGATTATTGCCCCGGGCTCACTCGTATTTTAAAGTGGTTGTAATCCCTCATATATACCCAGTGAAGTGACTGGCCTTGGGTGATACACAGATATTAAACAAATCCACCTACATGAGTTGTACCTGTTTATCTACAGTCATCTTTCCTCTACATCCTTGACACAAGATTTCTCAGCTCTGAAAAGCAGGGGGCAGGAGCTGAAGTTACATCAGCGAAGAGAGCTCTATGAGCTGATTGGAGGGAAGGGACACACCCTACTTTACACAGCACACAGGAACAGAGCTGCAACTGTCAATCATATACTGTGCCCTCCCCTGTCACCATTTTCCTCTTGTTGTCAGGAAAACTCATCAGAAGTGATTCATGAAGATAGCAGAAGAAAGAGTCGGCAGACAGAAATGACACCTAGTACTCTAGTTTGAGACAAGTACACATTATATAGGGATATGTTCTCTTCATATTTCATGTCTGAGGTTTACAACCACTTTAAAGTGGTGCTATGTTATCTAACTGACCCCCCACATTTGTTGGTCTTGCCAGATTGAGAATTGTTTACTACCATCTAAGTATGGCAGACAATCTACAAACTGATTGGTGAAGGCAATGGTGCCTCCCAGAAATAGTGGCACATGCTACATGAACAGAGGATCTCACTATTTCAGGCACTCAACAAACATTATTTTGTATGCCTTTATTCTCAGAAGTACTTGGTGTTGCTTTTAATCAACTCAATTTTTTATGGGATAAAACAAAATGGCATGTCCATTATCCCATTTTACGGCATGTCAGAGTGTTTTCCTTGGAAATTGTGTGATAAAGGTGCATTGTGATTTGACTGAGCTCTTGCCAAGCTGATTCTGATTAAACTCATAATAGATATGCAAATCTTTCCCCGGCATTCGGACTGATGTATTATACGATCGTCTGCGGGGAATTTCCAGGCAAGATTTAAGTTTGTTTTTTTGTTTTTTTTTAAACAGAAGAATAATAAAAGACAGAGTTTGATTCATTCTGTGGAGCTATTTATGTTCTGCTTTGTTTGTTTACATGGGAATGGATAGAATATATGTTGCAATATACACATTGTGAGGGTGAAAACAAGTGCGCTCTTCTAGGATGAATTCCTGATTTGAGTGCTGATGAACTGAAATGGCTGTTTTATTTCCTAGCTTGTAGAAGAATTGCATCTTCATTTAGATTTTTAAGACAGCTATCTTTTCTACATTATTTTCTATCTCTAACTTTTTTTTTAGCACAACTAAGAGAGTATTTTATTAAGATAACTTGTCATGAATTTAGGCAATTCAAAATCCCTGTAAGATGGAAAATAGGACAAGTAGAAGTTATCTATAGCAAAGACTATATCAGAGCAATTAAAAGATTCGAGGATATAAACCACTGCAGGTAATTGCAATGTTTATTGTTAAAGTAAGTCTTGGTCCCTCCCCTCTAACCTCATTTGCTTTCTGATTAGTGAGTATTATTATTATTATTATACAGTATTTATATAGTGCCAACAACTTGCGCAGCACTTGACAAAATGAAGGTAGACATTGCAGTTACAATACAATTTGGAAAAGAGGAAACAGAGGGCCCTGCTCGATAGAGCTTACAATCTAGGAGGAAGGGTTGAGTGATACAAACGGTAATAGCTGTGGGGGATGAGCTGATGGAGGAAATAAATGGCGGTTTAATAGGTAGAAGTAGGATAGGCTTCTTTAAAGAGAAAGGTTTTCAGGGATCGTCTAAAGGTGGATAGATTAGGAGATAGCTGGACAGATTGGGGTAGGGTGTTCAATAGGATGGGAGAAGCTCAGGAGAAGTCCTGGAGGCGAGCATGGGAGGAGGTGACACGGGAACTAGAGAGCAGAAGGTCTTGGGAGGATCGAAGAGAGCGGTTTGGTTGATATTTTGAGACCAGGTTAGTGATGTAGCTGGGGGCAGAGTTGTGAATGGCTTTGTAAGTTTTTGTTAGTATTTTGAATTTTATTCGTTGGGTGAGTGGAAGTGAGTGGAGGGATTGGCAGAGAGGGGTAGCAGAAACTG
Source organism: Staurois parvus (assembly GCF_062004578.1). Taxonomy (NCBI): domain Eukaryota; kingdom Metazoa; phylum Chordata; class Amphibia; order Anura; family Ranidae; genus Staurois; species Staurois parvus. The sequence goes on from NW_028317941.1 coordinate 7,346,660, forward strand.
AACAGTTGGTAAGGTGGATGAGCCTGGCAGCAGTATTCATGAGGGACTGGAGGGGGGATAGCCTATGTAAAGGCAAGCCAATGAGAAGGGAGTTGCAGTAGTCGAGGCAAGAGATAACCAGGGAGTGAATTAGGAGCTTTGTGATATCATTGGTTAAAAAAAGGCGTATTCTAGAGATGTTGTGGAGTTTGAGGTGGCATGATTTGGACAGGGATTGGATGTGGGCCTGAAAGGATAGTTCTGGATCCAGGGTTAACCCTAGCACACTGGCATGCGGGGATGGCGTGATTGTGGCGCTATTGATCCTGACCGAGAAATCAGGGGAAGAGGCACGTGGGGGAGGAAATATTATGAGCTCAGTTTTGGATAGATTGAGTTTTAGGAAGAGGTGTGACATCCAGTCTGATATGTCTGTCAGTAAATTGGTGACATGTGAGGAAGCTGATGGGGTGAGCTGAGGAATAGAGAGATAGATTTGTATGTCATCAGCATAGAAATGGTATTGGAAACTATTGGAAGCTATCAGCTGACCCAAAGAAGAAGTGTAGATTAAGAATAGGAGAGGTCCAAGGACAGAACCTTGGGGGATTCCGACAGAGGAGTAGGAGAGGAGCAAGTAAGTGACACTGAAGGTGCGGTGAGCTAGGTAAGATTGGAACCAATGAAGAGTACAGTCACAGAGACCAAGTAAATAGAGTTTTTTTAGGAGAAGGGGCTGGTCAACTGTGTCAAAGACAGCAGAGAGGTCCAAGAGTAAGAGTACGGAATAGTAACCATTGGTTTTAGTGGTTAGTAAGTCGTTTGTGAGTTTTAGGAGAGCAGTTTCTGTGGAGTGTTGTGGGCGAAATCCAGATTCATGGGGATTGGAAAGGTTATTCTCAGCCAGTTGTAGACTGTATGTAATGATGGACAGTAAGCCTATCCATCATTACAGCAACCAATAGAATGCAGGAAAGTGGGCGCAGCTCATTTTTAACAATAAAAATTGGGGTGTGCATAGAAACTCAGCAACCTGCAGAGTTCATGATCCTTTCTGTAATTTTTCATCGTTAATTGACACTGTTTTTGCTATAGAGAAACATTATTTTGCCATGCATGGGAGTTTATTTTAACCGCTTCCCATCCTCCCATAGTCTATAGATGAACGGGAAGCTGTGCAGATGCAGGATAATGTACCAGTACACCAACCTGCATCGGTGGTTCCTGTGCGGCTCACACAGTGTGCACCCAGGACCCAGCAACTGGTATGTCACCAGGGCAGAGCGGATCACATTACCATTGTGTCCAGGTGATCACATAGTGTTTTACCATGTGATTGCTGTGTCCAATCACAGCAATTACATAGTAAACACTAGAAACTGAAACTAAAGATTGGTTCTGTCTGCTCTCACTGTGAGAGCAGAGAGAACTTATGCAGCAGCCTGTGAGTGTACAAGCAGCCTATCGGGCTGCTTGTACACTCACAGACTGCTATGCCAGCCACCGCAGTATCCCTCATCACTGCCCCAGTGTAGGAAAACTAACCAATGTCCTGATCACTGCCATGCTAGCGTCCTGATCATCGCCATACCCCATACCAGTGCCCTGATCACCTCTATATGTCTTACCAGTACCCTTATTACTGCCATATACCATACTAGCATCATGATCACCGCCATACCCCATACCAGCATCCTGATTACCCCATATGCCACACCAGTGTCCTCATCACCACACTACATACCAGTGTTCTGATCACCACCATACCGCATACCAGCATCCTGATCACCACTATACTCCTTACAAGAATCCTGATCACCCCATATGCCATACCAGTGTCCTGATCACCACCATGCCACTATGGTGGCAGTGTGAAGGGTTATTTGCGTAATTAACCTGACCCATTAACAATCGCTCTCAGGCTGTGGTACATAGATTGTGGTCCATTAGCTGGAAAATCTTTGTGCAGGGTGCAGCTGAGCGTGGCATTGTTACGCACGTGACAGTGAGGTTTAAGATTGGCTAGTCCTTCGGTCACGAGTTGGTGAGAAGGGCTGGGGGTCTGACTCCGCCACCATCACAGGTGACACTGCTGGGTGGCACTGCTAGGCACTGATGGGCACAGGTGGGTGGCACTTTTGGGCACTGATGGGCACAGGTGGGTGGCACTGCTGGGCACTGATGGGCACATGTGGATGGCACTGATGGGCATTGGTGAGTGGCACTGTTGGGCGGCACTGCTGGGCACTGATGATCAGTGCCAATCTGTTCTCTGACAATTGCAGGTTATCGGTAGTACTTTCCTCACGCTTTGACAGTGTGAGGAAAGTGCAGCTGATAATCGGCAACTGTATTTACCCAGTGATCTGCTGTGTCATTGGACACAGCTGGTCATGTGGTAAAAGGTCGCTGTGATTGGCCTTTTAACACATCACGTGATCAGCTGTATCCGTAGGACACAGCCATCATGGAGATTGCCGGTTGCGTGCATCTGGGAGCATGCGAGAGGGCGTGTTCTGGGAGGACATCATATGACGCCTTCCCAGTACTGGACAACCGCACTGTAGTCATCATTCGGCTATAGTGCAGTTCCAAGTGGTTAGACTAGTCCATGCACTACTTTTGGTGGGATGCAGTGTGATTGCAGCCTATTCAAATGAATGGGCTGAAAACGCACTTTGCTCAGATTGCACAGGGATTGCACAGAAAGGCAAGTGCATTCCTGTGCTATTCCTAATGTGAACTGGCTTTTGCTCTCAACTGAACTGTCAAACCATCAAATGGCTGGTGTTATAACTGTTTTGGGAAAGAACTAAAGTGGAACTAAACCCCCTATCCATTGCAGCCAAGGAAGCTGCTATCGTAGGGCTCATTAAGGGCTCGTTCACACCATGGTGCAAACACGTCAGTTTTTCTGCATGTCAGTTTTCATTAAGGGCACAACTAAATCAATTGTTCCCTATGTGCTCTGTTCACACCACAACAATGGTATCGCATGCAGATTTTTCTGCGCAGGAATCTGCAACATGTATAAAAGTGTTCTTGGGGCTCATTCACATCATGCATGCATGAAAACTGATGTAAACTGATATCTCTGCAAGTGAAATCTGCGTGTTAGTTTCCAGCAGTGCATGTATGGTGTGAACAAACCCTAACACCATATTAGGGTGCAGAAAAACAGATGGAAACTGACATGCAGATTTCACTTGCAGGGAAATCCATTTACATTAGCTTTCATGCACATTTCAGTGACTTTTATACACGTTACAAATTCCTGCGCAGAAAAAAATCTGTGCATGATACCAGGGGCGGACTGACCATTTGGAAACTGGGGCACTGCCCGAGGGCCCAGGGTCAGTAAGGGGCTCCATGAGATGCCCCTGGTACCTTTTTCATAGGCTTTTTTGAGTTTGGGCAAGGACACAGGGGCCCCATGATCCCCTATTGCCCGGGGGCCCCATGAGTTGTCAGTCCACCCCTGCATGATACTAGTGTTGTGGTGTGAACAAAGTACATAGAGAACTATTATTTTTTTGAGCCCTTAAAGAACACTTGCAGAAAAACTGACATCTCTGCACCATAGTGTCAACTATACCTTAGCCTTTTTGACCTGCACTTGCCATTGTGCTGCACAAGTGCTCAGTTATGACACCAGCCATTTGATAGTTTGACAGCACAAGCAAATGTAACAGTTATCTTTCATGATATGCCTTAAAGGTAATTGTTTTGGGGAACCATTAAAGCGAAACTTTACTCACCTAAAATCTAGTGATGTGTCGTCCCCATAACTCCCTGCCAGCCGCTGACATCTTTGGGCGGCCGACTTCGGGGCCCGATCGCCGGCCGCTGTAATTGATCAGGCGAGGCTGATGTCAGATTCGGTATTGCTAAATTTGTGCAGTGAGCTGCTCTTTGAGCAGCTTATTGCACAGGGATAGGCAGGCAGTTAAGATGCTTTAATGCAGAAGAAACAGAGCATGTCTCTTCTGCATTAAAAATTCTGCCTTTCCAATTTTTAAATCACAGCCTAAAGTTCTACTTTATGGTGGAACTAAACCCTCCTCTCCTTTTCAGCCAGGGAGGCTGCCATCTTAGGCTCTGCTTGATCTGCAAATGCTGCACTTGAGATCAGTTATGACACCAGCCATTTGATGATTTAGCAGTTTGGTTGAGGGCACAAGCAAATGTCACAGTAAGCATTCCCAGCATGCTGGGAATGTAACGGTTTTATCCTGCTGGGGCTCGTTCATACCATATGTGCAGAAAAACAGTTTGAAACTGACATGCAGATTTCACTTGCAGAGACATCAGTTTAAATCAGTTTTCATGCACGCTTGTCACACCATGGTGCAGAGATCTCAGTATTTCTGCACGTGTTCTGCAAGGGCACAACAGAATCAATTGTCCTCTATGTGCCCTGTACACACCACAACACTAGTATCATGAGTGGATATTTTCTGCTTAGAAATCTGCACCGTGTAATTTGATGGGTTTAGTTCAGCTCTTTAAATTGAATGTAGTGGCTATTGAAAACTGAGCACATTAATTTATGTCTTTTATATTTGCCTTAAATAAACCTCAATACATTAAACATTAAGTCCAGAGTGACAGCCAGGCCAGTAGCATTTTTAGAAAAAGCTCAACAATGGCTGCCCCTTATTTCTTTTAGGAAAGGTTTACTTTGGCTACCACGAAGAAAATAAATGCTCTAAGGACCTTGCAAACTCAAATCAAGGTTTCATGTCTGTAACCAACATTGATTAAAGCCAACACATTGTTTCTGCCTTAGGTGTCACAGTTTGTTAAACCAGTTCCAATGACTTTCTACTGCTTGTTAATTATTTCATTTAACCTATGTTTGGCTGCTATAGAGTAAGATTAACAGGAGAAGACCTACAATCTAGGTGGAAAGGATCTGTCAGTGCCGGAGGCTTCTAACAGGATCTGTCAGTGCCGGAGGCTTCTAACAGGTGGAAAATAATGCTCTACAGTTCTTATCAGTGATCACACTGTTTGTGTGTCTGTAAGCACATTGTGTAATCACAAATCCTGTCACTCCGTGTATTGATATTCCAGTTGGTAAGACAAATCACACAGATAGGAGAAAAATGTACCTGAGAAAATGTTAGCTTATTATTGGCAAATAAGAAATACAAGGATTGTGGGTGGTTAGTTGCTTGCAACATGACATATGTTGGATTAGCGGCAAAGAAAAAACAAAATTGATGTGCTATACAGTGAGATTTGTGACGTCTCTTATCTGGACATTACAGGCTATCACATAGAAGGTTTTTGTATGTCAGGCAAAGATGTTGACAATCTATTTAAGACCAGTGCTTTCTTCTCAATTACACAAGCCAAGCTGCTTTGAAGAACCGTGAACTGAGAAACTACTATTGTCATCATAACTATACTATTGAAAGGTTTGTCCACTAGGTCTCCATGACAACTAAAAACAAAAGTCCCTTAATGTCGGGGACATCTTGCCCATGAGCCCCCCCGTGCTAAGACCTACTTTTAAGGCAGATGACCTACCACACTGCCTTGATGCAGGATATAATGCATACCAAAGCCTAACAAAACCAAAGAGCATCAAGCCATGGTGGCATATCAAAGGAATATAATTTAAAAAAAATGTTTTCAACAGTAATGCAAATAAATAAGCTCTAACAAGCAAGGTCCTCCTCAGGGGCGGACTGACCATTTGGAAACTCGGGCACTGCTCGAGGGCCCGGGGTCAGTAGGGGGCCCCATGAGATGCCCCTGGTACCTTTTTCATAGGCTTTTTTGTGTTTAGGCAAGGACACAGGAGCCCCATGATCCCCTATTGCCCGGGGACCCCATGAGTTGTCATTCCACCCCTGGTCCTCCTTAACCCTCATCTTGAATTGTATTCTAATTGTACCGTCTACCTTTTTGCACAAATTGTTGGCATTATAAAAATCCTATATAATAATAAATGTAACTGTACAATTATAAGGCATCCAACAGAAATGTGCAAGAGAACTACACAAAGGGAGCTAAATAATAAAATATGGAGAGGAAAGTGTCCATGGAAAGGTAGCGAGCAAATAGAGAGGTTACCAGGACATAACAGCAAGGATGATGCTGTCAGGGGAAAAGACGAGGAAGCCCAGGCAAATGCGCCAATGCTCAATATGGCCACGCCAATTTGCGCAAATAAGTGTGCATGTGTATAGGCGGGCGGCACGTAATCGCGCATTCCTGTGTGCAAAAACGCACCGGCACACACAGGGTGCACTAATTGCTGACAGTCAATGGCCTTTATAAGGACTGCAGCTCTTCTCAGTGATTGCTGGATTATCGCCAACCCCTCCCGTTCCTGTGTTCCTGAGTTTACTTCTGATTACTTGTTACTGACCCGGCTTGATCCTGACCTTGTTCCTGTCTGCTGCTCTGTGTATGACCCCGGCTTGCTCCTGACCTTGTTCCTGTCTGCTGTTGCTCTGTGTATGACCCCAGGTTGATCCTGACCTTGTTCCTGTCTGCTGCTCTGTGTATGAACCCGGCTTGATCCTGACCTTGTTCCTGTCTGCTGCTCTGTGTATGACCCCAGTTTGATCCTGACCTTGTTCCTGTCTGCTGCTCTGTGTATGACTCTGGCTTGATCCTGACCTTGTTCCTGTCTGCTGCTGCTCTGTGTATGACCCCGGCTTGATCCTGACCTTGTTCCTGTCTGCTGCTGCTCTGTGTATGACCCCGGCTTGATCCTGACCTTGTTCCTGTCTGCTGCTGCTCTGTGTATGACCCCGGCTTGATCCTGACCTTGTTCCTGTCTGCTGCTGCTCTGTGTATGACCCCGGCTTGATCCTGACCTTGTTCCTGTCTGCTGCTCTGTGTATGACCCCGGATTGATCCTGACCTTGTTCCTGTATGCTGCTCTGTGTATGACCCCGACTTGATCCTGACCTTGTTCCTGTCTGCTACTGCTCTGTGTATGACCCCGGCTTGATCCTGACTTTGTTCCTGTCTGCTGCTCTGTGTATGACCCCAGCTTGATCCTGACCTTGTTCCTGTCTGCTGCTCTGTGTATGACCCCGGCTTGATCCTGACCTTGTTCCTGTCTGCTGCTCTGTGTATGACCCCGGATTGCTCCTGACCTTGTTCCTGTCTGCTGTTGCTCTGTGTATGACCCCAGCTTGATACTGACCTTGTTCCTGTCTGCTGCTCTGTGTATGAACCCGGCTTGATCCTGACCTTGTTCCTGTCTGCTGCTCTGTGTATGACCCCAGTTTGATCCTGACCTTGTTCCTGTCTGCTGCTCTGTGTATGACTCTGGCTTGATCCTGACCTTGTTCCTGTCTGCTGCTGCTCTGTGTATGACCCCGGCTTGATCCTGACCTTGTTCCTGTCTGCTGCTGCTCTGTGTATGACCCCGGCTTGATCCTGACCTTGTTCCTGTCTGCTGCTGCTCTGTGTATGACCCCGGCTTGATCCTGACCTTGTTCCTGTCTGCTGCTGCTCTGTGTATGACCCCGGCTTGATCCTGACCTTGTTCCTGTCTGCTGCTGCTCTGTGTATGACCCCGGATTGATCCTGACCTTGTTCCTGTATGCTGCTCTGTGTATGACCCCGACTTGATCCTGACCTTGTTCCTGTCTGCTACTGCTCTGTGTATGACCCCGGCTTGATCCTGACTTTGTTCCTGTCTGCTGCTCTGTGTATGACCCCAGCTTGATCCTGACCTTGTTCCTGTCTGCTGCTCTGTGTATGACCCCGGCTTGATCCTGACCTTGTTCCTGTCTGCTGCTCTGTGTATGACCCCGGCTTGATCCTGACCTTGTTCCTGTCTGCTACTGCTCTGTGTATGACCCCGGCTTGATCCTGACTTTGTTCCTGTCTGCTGCTCTGTGTATGACCCCAGCTTGATCCTGACCTTGTTCCTGTTTGCTGCTCTGTGTATGACCCCGGCTTGATCCTGACCTTGTTCCTGTATGCTGCTCTGTGTATGACCCCGGCTTGATCCTGACTTTGTTCTTGTCTGCTGCTGCTCTGTGTATGACCCCAGCTTGATCCTGACCTTGTTCCTGTCTGCTACTGCTATGTGTATGACCCCGGCTTGATCCTGACCTTGTTCCTGTCTGCTGCTCTGTGTATGACCCCGGCTTGATCCTAACCTTGTTCCTGTCTGCTGCTCTGTGTATTATCCCGGCTTGATCCTAACCTTGTTCCTGTCTGCTGCTCTGTGTATGACCCCGGCTTGATCCTGACCTTGTTCCTGTCTGCTGCTCTGTGTATGAACCCGGCTTGATCCTGACCTTGTTCCTGTCTGCTGCTCTGTGTATGAGCCCGGCTTGATCCTGACCTTGCTCCTGTGTGCTACTGCTCTGTGTATGGCCCTGGCTTGATCCTGATGTTGCTCCTGTCTGCTGTTCCATATTGACCCTGGCTCTGGCTACTGACAATTCTACCCATCCTCTGGGATCCACGTGTCCTCTGGAGAAACTCCTCCTGCAACTGGAGCACCCACGGGTTCCATCTCACCAGGCATCTCCAAGCAGCAACACCACTGGCAACCTGTGATTCTTTGGGCACTGCGCCTCCTGTTTCCACCTCCAGGGGTGCACTGCACTTAGCCGTAAGGGGAGCCCTCTTTCTATTGCAGCCTCCGGTCAGGTATGTGACAGATGACCTGAAAAAGCTCTAAGCAATATGTGGCTAGGAGCTGGGTGTAAGGGGGCAATAAATAGCCATACTTACCCACAGCATTAAGGAACACCATGCGTTCTATATTTTTCTGCAGCCACCAAACTCTCAAACTCCATTTGATATTTCCTAGTGAAGGCTTAAATCTGTTTGGTGGCTGTAGAGATTCAATAACAAATACTGTAAATAACATTGCCTAAACCCGACATTCAGAACAGAATTGCATCCTGTTGTTTGCACTGTGCTTTTATACAGCGTATTTACACTAACTATATTACTTTGTAATAAGCATCAGACCAGTACAGGCTCTATTGTTTTAATGAAAAGCCCCTATTGCCTTAATGAAAAGCCCCATCAGCACAGCTTGTTCTCGGTATTTGGCATTTTGCTTTGGTAAGATTCATTTATGCTAAGTACTGTATATTATTAAGTCATAAACTTTAGTTAAGTACAGACTGTATATTTGCAATGAAACAAGCCCATGTGCTTTGTTGCAGGCTTACTAGTGGAGTCTTAGTAACAGATATCATATAGAGCATGCTTTCTACTAACACTACAGCAAGTCACAGCCTCTCTAAAGAAGATTGGATTGTTCTGTTTCTTGGATACTACAGTAGATCCTTACCAGCTCAGCAAACCAGTCGATTGCGCTAATTCTGAGCAAATATGTTCTCCTTTCCCTGGTCTCTTAACCTTCTCCCCAAATATATAGGAATACAAAGAACAAATAATTCTGATGAAACAATCTATACAAGGTGGCTTGACGGGTATTATGTCAGCCTTAGATAATGGATATTTTGCAAGGGATCATCGTGTGTCAGCTGAGTCTCTGCAAACCCATAAAACAAAGTAACAGGCCTGCCTGAACACTGCATTTTATGAGGTCATTTATCAAGGGCAGGGATGGTAGAGTGATACAGTTGAAGTAATATTCGCTTTTCATGTATTTATGATGCTTATCTGCATGCAACGGAGGCCGTGACTCAATTCCTTCAGGCACACAATTCCCAGTTGAATTTTCAATGAAGATTTCAGCCTTATTTCATTACAAAGAAGAGGGCCTCTGTTCGCTGAACAGCATGGCCAAGGAAATGACTTTATAAGAATTCCCACTATGTGATGAGTGTTTCTAGATGCAATTGCTATATGGCACACTAACTGCATTACTGGGGTGCTCGGTCACTAAGGCATTTGGTAGCAATAAACACCAAAACAAAACACATTTTTAGTAATAACACAGCAAACATGCAACAGGAAATATTTACTACTGTACTCTGACAGTTCTTTATAGGTAATTCCAGCCAACAACTTTAGTTACAAATGCTATGAAGTATGCACTTCAATTGTTTTAAAATCAGAAAATTCACTCAGTACATCTTCATTTTAGGTCTCCGTAATTCACTGCAACAACATTTGCAGAGACCATCTAAGGGGGTCAATAAGATAGCAGTTGGACTGTACTTCTTGGATGCTTTAGCCTGCATTCTCTTTTTAAGTTACACACAAATTATACAAAGGAACATGCCTAAATAGTCCAGCAAACCAGTTGAAACATTCTTTTGTTATCACTATAATTAGTTTTGGGGAATCCTCCTACTAATCCCAGCTATAAGAGTCCCTTTTTTGCTTAAAAAAAAAAAAGAGTTATCATGGAAACACTTGTAGGCAGCAGTACTGCAGCCGGAGAGGGAGTCAGGAGAAACCTGTTTTTTCTATGGCTCCTTGGTTCCCTTAAGACTGCATTCCAGTTGGCTACGCTCCATTTAGGTGACCCTCAGTGGCCATCTTGGGTCAGTAGAGTCTTTTTATGTCCTTTCTCCAAGTTTGTAAAGTAGATAGAAGAGGGAAAGAGCACCTGTTTGTCAGGGAAAGTGATAGCATCAGGGAGAGGTTCCTTACAAGGAGGGGCAGGCTAGGGACACATCATCCTACTTTGAAAGCTTCCATATTGGGACCAGACAGGCTGCATTCTGCCCTCTAAGACAGATGCTATCAGTGCATCTGAACTTGTTGTGTTCTCAAAACGCACGGAACTTTGCGTGTTTCCCTGGCATGGCACTCTCCTGCTGGGCTGTCTGTTGAGTTGAGCCTTTCCTTTATTACAGGTTCTTGTTTCTGCAACGGGACTCTGTGTATTTACTCCACCGTACCACTCTGCACCTACTCACTCACTACTTGAGTGATACAAGAGCAGGTTTTAAATGCAAACCTTTTCTCGTCTTGTAGAGCTGGCAGAACCTTCTCCTTAGCTCCCCAGCTCAAATCCAAGTGGCTTTCCTCCGCTCCTGCTTCTGTCAATATCCCAGGTTTTGTCATGCCTTTAATTAGAAAAGAATCCACAATTATGGACTCTGGTATCCATTTTGTGAGAATTGTCATCTTATCTAGTCAAAGTACTCTCCTTGTGTGGTATGGCTAGCAAAGTGAGAATGCCTGAAAGTTGTTATGTGTGCCCGGTTTGGTCATTCTTTACAAAAGAAATGTGTCTGTGTGTATAACTGGTGTTTGCTTGGTACATTTATATGTGTGTGGAATGCAGGAAGCTCTTGGCCTCCTCCGAATCCTTTTTCTGTTGCTGTGATAGGACTTCCTGTTAGAGAGTGGCTACGTTCATTCTCCATAAGCCCACTGTATGTAGGAACATTTCTTGCTTGCTCCTGAGGTGGATTTGTAGTGTCTAACTAACATGCACTGCTCGTTCCAAACAAAAGGAAGTGAGGAGGGAAAAGGAGAGGTTTGACAAGGGTGCTATAAGCAGGCAGGAAAAAAACAAAGCAAGAAATGATTTCATTAAGTAGTGGATGTGTATCGATTATTTTTTATAGAATATGGATATCGTTTAGTGTTACTTTAATTCTCCTACTCTCTTCCTGTGCTTTAATTTTGTCTCAATTCCTAAAGATTTACAAACCCTTACCCTGTCTCTCCCTAGTCTGCCAACCCCAGTGCATGCCATTAAATTGCTTCCCCAAAAAGAAGTAAACAGTCTTCTGGTGGTATATCTGCAGTAGTGAGAAAAATACAACCCCACTACTGAACATCATTGTTGCAAACCATGTCATTTGTTTTGCTTTGTGTATCAGCAGTGTGCTCCATTCTGTCTGTGCAACACACTTAAAACTGTCAAACAGGTTCCATGTTTTCATATGAGGGTCTGCCAAACCACATCTCTAAGTGCAGTATTGACAATTTATTTAGTAAGGTCTGAAGAAGGTGCCTATTGAGCATGCTCTGAAATGCATTACCGCCCCCTTCACTTCCTACATCCGACTCTACTCTCCTAGCTTCATTTTGATGCACAGGCACATCTTGGAATCTACTTCCTGATCCTATAGACAGAGTTTGCTGCTGGATGGCTGGATGTCCCACCTGGATCTAATTACCACACAATGAGTCTTTATTTATCTTGTAAGTGCAATTTATCCATTGTTTACTAAATAAATTGTCAATACTGCAATTAGAGGCGTCTTCCTCTCTTTTTCTTGTTACTGCATTAGAGCCTTGCTTCCACTCTAAGAAGAGCTGCCTCGGTGTTACTTCTCTCATCCATCCATCCCTGATATCCATTTGGCACCTTTATCCTACAGCTACAGAGGTTGGGCTCCAATAAGCGCGCCCTATATAATATACATTTTCTGCCAAACCACATTGACTGTTATAAAGTGTGAAAGTATCCAAGAGAGGCTTGACATGCAAGACATTATAGGAACCCACTAACCCCAGTTTGTTGTAATTCCTAATTTAGGCAAATTGATTTATTGATCAATAGCAATGCCATTATGATGTTAAAGCTTAGGTAAAAGCTTATATTTAGGCACAGTGGTCCTGAAGGTATTTATGCTCCTAATCTAGTACTGGTTGAATCTATGCCGAAGAAGTAAATTGCTGAACCTCATCTAATATTTGATATTGGTTTGATCTATGCTATTTTATTTTATTAAGTAAATAATAGCACATTTACTTTACCGTAATGTTCTATATGCCAAAGATAATACTGTGTGTATAAAAATAATTCTTAGTTGTAATGGCACAAGTGGCTTCCTCATTAACAAACAATGTATAGCTTAATACAGGAAAGTCACTATTTGACAATGCTCATCTGAAGATTATTAGTACCATTTGTTTGTTGATACTATACACAGATCATATATTTATATGAAAAACTAGTGCTTGTGTTTGAATTAAGTATCTAGATTCTTACCCCCCCCCCCCCCTTCCTCTGCAGCCTGCCCTTCCAACCTCTGTATAAAATCTTGGTTTATAAATACTATCAATCTACTAGAACCTAGCATTTGATTCTACCAATTCCTTTACTGAAACAAATGCAGTAAATGCACAAAGAGCTGTGCTATTTTGTTAAGTTACATTTATTGCAACATGAAAGAAAAATGTAATTGGTGCCATAAAAGGGAAAGGTTTATGGAAAGATTATGCATATAGTATTATAACAACATTATTTGCCCAAGTATGGTTTAAGAAACATTGTGTTTATCAGCATTTTATGAACAATTAATTGATGTTAAAATTACCCAGGCATTGAAATGCATAAAAGAGGTAAATGTAAAAAGTAGATGCTTCTCCTTTTGCTCTCCATCACATGCCTGTGTAAATACATTTATATGATTTTATAACTTGCATAAATATACATGCTCTTTAGATGAAAGTGTATGAATGGATTACTTGCCAAAATATTTGCTCCATTATGTAATTTTTGTAATTCATACTCCCACTGCATAGCCAGGTAGGATGTACCCATTTCTTTGTTAGAACACCTTGCCCCCCACTTGCTAATTGGACAATGAATAAGAAACAGCACACTGATGAAGTCAGCTCTGTACCCTTACCTCCTGTAAGAATGTACTTTGTATCAGACAAACAGCACTCTGTGGTAGGGCAGAGCCTAAATTGTTGTTACTGGTAGATCTCTTTCATAAATCTTAAAAGATTCAGGGAGCATCAAAACTCAAGGTGCTTTATTTTGTAAACTTTCTATTGGGACGTTGGTACCTAGACCTGTCCCCTCCAACTTACATGCCTTGCTTACAGCTGTTAAATCTGATGGATAGTGGCATTGACCAATAGCGGGGAAAAGGAGGCAAGAAGGGACTGACTAATCATAAATTTCCCGGCTGATGTTGGTATTTCATAATAAAGAACTGATTATGCATGAAGACACGCATAGGTGAGTACTATAAAACACAGCTGGCAGTTTATAAATCTTTCAGTACAGGTAGAAGTCTTCTAGTACAGGTTTAAAACCTTTTACGTTTTTTTTCTAATGCATCTAGAGTTTGGTATGGTCTAAGACTGAGACTTGGAAAAACATGCACATTTCTGCACTTGCTTTCACAATAATTTAGGTTATATCTGACCTTCCATTTCCTTCCAAGTGGTGCACCAAGCCTTCAAGGCTAGATGCGTCTGAGTAGTGGCCTCATTTGCTATCCAAACAGAGGGCTTTTGCATACTATTCTTGTGTATACAGCGACTTCTAGAATTTCTTGTTATAAGGGTAAAGTTATTAGTATCATCCTCATGTTTCCATAAATGTTTCCAATGTGCACAGAGGTGACATTTTTATGAAAAGGGCAAAGCCATCATAATGCTTTGTGCACAAGTCTGTACACATACTATGATGTCATGACGGTACCCTACCTAACAATTTTCCCTTTTTTCTTGTTGTAACATTCTTCTGTAATATCCATGTGCACAAGAAGTCAAGAGCAGAGCAAGAAGTTTATGTTAATTTAGGCTCACAATTTGCACCAATACATTCAATGGTTTAAAATGTAGAAAATGTTGTTTTGCAGGAGAAAAATAATATGGAAAAAAATAAAATAAAATGGTTGTATGTATCAAATTGCACACAATTCTCATATAATATGCATTGCTTTTTATTGCAGGCAGATAACTATTTTTTATAATCAAAGTAATATTACATTTGAGATGCAATCAAAATAGGCACCCAATACTGCACTTTATTTTGATAATATATCTGGTATGAGCATTGATGATTTCTATTATACTTTTCCAGTTTAGAGATACCCTAGAAATGGCAGAATATAGACAACAGACTAGGAGTAATGCTATTTATTAACAGACGTTCTTCTTTTAGTACATCAGAATTGTAAATGAGTAAACCACATCTGTCAGCCTTGTTGCCATCCCTCAACATCAGCAACAATAATGAGAAAAATATGTTTTTACTTTTGATTTAACAAAGTTATCTTTCTATGGTTAATTTGGAAGGTTAAGAAGACACTTTACTTTATAAATCTTTAAAATGATAGAAAGGCAAAAGCTGGGCCTTGATTATAAGCACTGTAATTATATAGAGGTATCATATTCAATGTAACAGTCTACCTTTAATTTAAAACTAAATTGGTGTAAATTTCTCGTGGTGAGCAAGTTCTGAAACCTGAAGGAAAGAGAGTCTAAGAAATCCTGACCATGAAATGATGATGGTTGTCTTATTTGCAAGAAAAATCAAATGTCTGTGCAGTTTAAAAACCCACGTGTGTGTGTGTGTGTGTGTGTGTGTGTGTGTGTGTGTGTGTTTGTGTGTAGATTTGTGTGTGTAGATGTGTGTGTGGGAGTATAGACATTGTGACAGCTGCTAGGACAAAAAAAAACTCTGATGAAAAATTAGTTACTACAGGGCAAACTCTATCAACCAGGGTTCCCCCAGAGACCGCTAGGGGTTTCTTGAAGAATGTGCAATTTTTGCATCTCAAATAAATCACCACTTACAACAATGAACTTTTCCTCTATCTGTGCGGGAAGAATTTTTTCCCAGTGTACACCAATGTAAAGAGTATTCTTTCTACTGAACAGTTCACTAATGGAAGGACATTCTTTTCAGGAACCAGCAGAGTAATAGGCCTTTCCTGATTGACCACTGTTGTAAGGGCTCATGCACACTATAGCTCAAAGAAGCTGCTACCACAGGCTTTTGAGCTTCATTTTTTCTCTGCCTTTAAACTTGTTTCCATGTTAGCCAATGTGTCCATGCATACTATAGAAGTTTTCAGGATTTTACAGACATAGGAGCTTTCAGGCAGAAAAAAACCCCAACAAACTCTTTGAGAAGAGCTGTCAAGCAGAAAAGACGCATAAGCGCTCAAAAATGTACAAAAAAGTGCAGAAACTTTTTTTTATTTACTATGAGCATTCAGCTTCCTTTTTTTTCAGAGGTTAAGAAAATACTGTCTATTGATTGGAAACCCTGGGAGTTACAAGACGTTCCCAGAGGTCCTGCCTCCTATTGTCCTGCTACATGTGTTCTTGAGAGCTGGTCCTGCTGCTGTGTGCTGTTGCCCTTTTGTTCTTGGAAAATGGCTAAGGATAGTACCCAAATGCAGCTAATCGCAGCCATGCAGCAATTTCCACAGCTGTGGGATGCTGGGTAGGAATTGCATGCTGACTGGTTGTAAACAAGGTGTTCCTGGAATCTCGCGGCTACACAGTTGACGCCTCGGTGGGCTCAGATAGAATATGGTGAAAAGGAAAAGGATGGGTCCAGTATCGACGATGATGAATTGGCCTGTGCTGCAGCTGCATTTTGAGAAATAGCAGCTTCTGCAACATAAGCAGTAGCACTATTTCATGAATTGTTAAAGTAAGGGGATCCATGATGTTTGCAGTAAAAAATAAAAATGTATGTCTGCTCTCACAGTGCTTTCTCTGTTCTCTCTCAATCAAATTGGTGACTGGAACAAATTTTGCAAGGCGTTGTGGTTATTTGGGAGTGAAAAATGAACTGAGGGGAGTGTTTGTGGAAAAAAACGCTTATGCACAAAATGTGCAAAAGCGCGCAAAAACATGCAAAAGCGCGCAAACATGCACATTTTTAGTGCAAGTTTGTGGGCTTTTCATTTGACCTGCAATGTGCATTAGCCTTAAGGATGTCCTTCTCTCACCAACCACAAATGTAAAGGGATCATACTCCCACTGACCACCGATCTAAGAGGGCCTTATCAATTGCCCACCAATGTAATGAAGCACTTCAGTCACCATGAATGTAAGGCAGCACTACACTAACAACAGTCTGCATTTATTTCCTTCTCATGACTATTGTCTGTTTCATTTAATGTTTACTTAAATAATTTTTGTTGCATAAAGCATCAATAGCTTCAAATATCTTAAGTGCAAACTTTGATATTGCACATTATTACTCTTTCATTTATTATTACAGTATATCTACTGTTCACACTAGCATTCCATGAGCTGTATATATAACAGTTATTAGAAGGGATTCCCTGATACCTGAAGTTATTTCAAGGGTTTCTCCATGATAAAAAGGTAGCGAAAGACTGCTATGGGGTCGACAAAGTATTTCCCATACAAGGCCTTTGAAGTCTCATTTCCAACAGGCTCCTAAATGAGCTCATGAAAAAAACAAAGGTGGTCAGACAATGGCTTAAAAAAAGAATGTTAGAGGCCTCTATGGTAAGGAAGTTGAACTTGCAAAATAAAGAGAAGGTAATTACTGTAACAGAACCTAAGAAAAAGGTCAGGGCTGAATAAAACATGAAGACTTCATATTTTTCTACTTTGGATTTGCCAAAAAGGGAACAAGCAGAACTGTAGTTAGTTGTCTCATGACCAGATACAGTATATGATGGAAGTTACTAAGAACTCGATTTCTAAATGAATGGATTATTATTATGTATATTGGGGATGGTAAACACATTTCCAATAACAATAGATAAGACAGCAAGACCTGATACCAAGAGAATTGATTGTTTGAGTTATTAAAATCCACATAAAAGGGAGAAAGCGGTTGGCTGAGACTGTTAATAGCAGCAGATAAATAATTATTTAGTTTCTTGTTGTTCTTCTGTTGTCATTAAAAGGAAAGAAAAACCAATGCAAGAAAAGGGGGAACAGGTGGAACAAGGTTTTTTTTATAGCCAACATAGTGGCTGAATATGGGAGGTGCAAAGACCTCTCCTTAGAGTCCCCAAAGGATAATGCTGGTAGGCTTAATCATCCACCTGCTTCATATGAGAAAACAATTTATTTATACCGAGTACATTTTATTTAAGTTTTAAAATAAAATTCAGTATAAAGAAAATTACATGTTATGGTTAAGATCACTGTTCCTTAAAATTACAAAATCATCACAATGCTTACTGCTTCATCACTTTCCCAGAATTCCTTACCATCCAGTAAAACACGTAGAAGACTATCTAACCTCCATGGATACATCTTCTTGCATATTTGTATCATTTTCAGCCAGTGAGTCATATAACTTATCAGGTATTAGAGATGTTAATAATAGGCTTCTTTGAAGCTCGCCTGCTCTAAAATGGCCTGATTTTTGTATCTCTTTTATCAAGCTATAAATTATCCCAGTAGACCACTTCAATAAAATACTGATGGTTTAGCAAATAAAAAAAAAATTGTAAAACTCTTAGTGACAAGGAAAATGCATGCGTATATGCTCAGGGTCACCTCTTCCTTTGAAGTCCAAATTGCTACAAAGGAGCCCTATAGTGTTTGCGCATCATAATCAAAATCACAAATGTCTATTTTCTGAGCATATCTAAAAAAAATCAGCTTTAGCCTAGGAATAAGTGTATCATAAATGGGTCACTTACTTTTCATTTGGCTGCTGTAAAAATCTAAGAGGGATCATGTTAAAGTTGATGTTTTGATGTGCTATTCGGATATTGAGTGATGTCCCCCAGAGGAGAGTGAAACTGGTAGACAGGGAGGTTTAGAGAGGTTTCTGTAAAATGCTCTTAAGAAACCTTTCATTCCCAAGAAAGCAAAACTTATTTTCACTGCGATCGTCTAATAAACCATCACAGACCTTTCCCACTTGTCACACAGACTGAGATGGTGCTACGCATCCTGTATGTTGTAGGCTATTACAGTGAGTGATCCATAGCTTGAGGTAGAAAAATAGAGAGAGAGACAAATGCTAGATTTGAGTTTAGAGCAGAATTTACCAAACTCCAGTGAAAGGGAAATAATAAAACAGAATGTTATTTTACTGTCAGGTAAATGGACACCCAGGGACAGTGTGGAACTGCAGTGGAGGGAAAGTGGTAAGTTGAATGTGATCACCATAGAAAATATATTGTCCGTTAAATCAAACCCTCCACTTTTATTACTGTAATACAGACAGACTGCATATGCAATAATAAAAAAACCTCTTTTCTACTTTTTTATCAGCTAATTAAATAACCCTGTGCTGGCAGCTCCAGTAGAGCTCCCACACACAAGTACTTGGTTTGTGTGGGATTGAAAATCATGCCATAAAGCCTTTTTAATGAATTTTCATATTAACTCTGAACACCCATTCAAACACTGGTGTCTTGGTGTGTTGCGTTCCATGCATTAACGTGCATCGCATTAAGGCAATCTATTCAATTGAGCTGGTAATGCACCAAAATATTCCCCCCAAAAAAGGGCATACACCATTTTTTGCAAAATGGCACATTACAACACACTGCATATGTTTTCCCTGAAAATGAATGGAACCACAACATGCTGATGCTGCTAACGCTCTCATTAATGAGCGCAGGAATAACCCCCACACTACCACAATTAAACTTTGTTACCTGGCCCTGGCAGAGAGATATTGCAAAGTTGCCTAATGTAATGTAAGCATCTATTCATTGGGAAAAGCCTAGTACTTTTCCCAATGAATAGAAGGCATTCTCTAATTGGACGAGGTGAAGCAGCAATGTCACAATCTCCACTGCATCCAATCAGAAAAGATTGTAGTAATTGAAAAAAAATATAGGGCTTTCTCTAAATGGTGCAATGCCAAGCAAGTGACCCTATGTGGTTGTTACTCAGAACCGCACCTGCAAGCATTGTAGTAGTGGCAACTACTACAGTGATCTGCAAATTCCACAGGGATCGTTCAGTTATGAGATATCCTTAATTACTAAGCTGGACCAATGTAACTATATGATAAAGTATACTAAATCAGCCCTTTTGTCTATCTATTGCCACTGCCAGAGAGGCTGGATTATTGGGCATGGTGAGTAATCGTGAAGATGGTTACTCTCCATATAGCAACTTTACCAGCAGACTGTAGAGTTATTTGAAAGACTCCTGTTCAGGAAAGACAGGGACCTATACCACAAATCCATTTGGGGAGTCTAATAAATTAATGCTTGTGTGACGGGAGTGACTTTGGGTGGGGGGACCATGGAACACAGCCCCTTTGGAGGTTGGGGAGACCCCTGTCTCAGCTCCCCAGATCGCTATTATGTATAAGTCACCCTGTGCCTGTTAGGGGTACAGGGTGAAATGTCCTGGTATTGTATAGACATGTATAGGTGGGGTGTGGGGGTTGTTCATTGTTTAATGCCATGTTCACTGCCATGCGGCTGCATCCCATTGTTCTAGCAAACTATTATGGGATGTAATGTTTGTATATTGGTGTGGATGATGTTCATTGTTCAGTGCCATGCGGCTGCATCCCATTGTTCTAGCAAACTATTATGGGATGTAATGTTTCTGGCAGCCCTTTCTCACTGAAGGGACAACCTGCTGATGTGTTTCCTGTCTGGGTGTGTATTTCCCCGCCCCATGTATATATCTTGTATCTATGTTAAAATAAAGGAGTCTATTTCCTGTCTTTCATACGAGTCTGGTGTGTCTCGTCCTGTTTGGTCAGCGGTGGTGTCCGGGGATCTGTGTTCGGACAGGGAAGCTGGAGTTTAACGGAAATACCCTAGTGCAGTCGGGGGCCGGTTCCGTTGCAGCTTGGATAGGCAGAAGTTTACTAAATATAAAAAGCATGTTTTCACCTAACCTGTCAGTGCTCAGATTAATGTTCCAATACAAAGTTTGCAATAGAAAATTCAGTCCATGCTGAATAATTATCTGTGGTGTAGAGGTGTAAAGCAATGTCAAATGCTTCAACTCTATGTGGCCTCGAAGCAGCTTACTGCAAAGATGTCAGAGATTTTTAAAACAGGCACCAAAACTGCTAATTTCCCCTGTTGATCACTTGGCAGTGGCAGCACATATTAAAAAGTAGAAGCAGTTTCTGCATTGTCTAAGCCTACTCAATAACACCATAAACACGCTTCATGTGTGACAGACTTGTTGTAAATGTTGAACTGTTCTTTAATAAAAGAATAGAAAAGGCACTTTACAAGTGTTAAACAAAAACACATGAAAGATAATCATACTTATAGAGGATTGCCCATTTGGTATGTACAATGAGCTTAGCCTTCAGCAGTCTGTAGCGGTAAATCACAACAAATGGACTCCAAAGACAAAAAATGGTGTTCTCTGTAACTTCAGTTGTAAAATAAGGCATCCATATTTAGCTATAATGTTACACCCCTAGGATGAGTGCACATTGATTGATACATGGATATAAACACATAAGAAGTCATTTATACTTCGTAACTCTAGTCCTCATGCCCTGTATTTCAACATTTTAAAGGGTCTTTATATTTCAACAATTGTTCTTTATATCTGCATTTTATGTTTGTATCATTGTATGTATACTTTTGTTATGCTTTGAATGCATTTTGCCAAATCAAGCTCAGTATGAAAAACTATGACCTCGGCTGAGATTTGATATACAATGCTGATATTTCCTTTTTTCGTTTGTACTAAAATGCATTAAAATAACAAAAAATAATTCATTTGTATGCAGCAAAATGTGCTAACTCTAGCTTACATGTGGAGGGAGGGGGTGTTAAGAATAACAACTGAACTCTAGGCAGGGATACAAAAATTAAATCACCAGTGAATGCAATTATATATTTATTTTAAAAATGTCATAACATTTCAAAAAGAAACTAACAAATACCTGAATTTTGCTTGATTTTAGCCTTTTGTAATCCTCTGCACAGCAGAACTCTGAGGCCAATCAAGTGTCTGCATGGAAACATACTAACATGGTTCATTGCCAGCAGGAGCAGTGAGCACAGAGATTAACTCAATAGTCCATTGCTGCTTTTTTTAGGGGTAAAGTTCATTCTAGGGCTTGCTGAAGAGCCAAAATGAAGTATGCGGTCTAATTATAAATGTTTTCACCCAAGAATTACCCAAATTCCACCCATTATTTTTCTAATGAGATTTAATTGGTAAATATGTGACTCTGGTAGGAAATGTGTGTGCATTTTAAGCTCTAACAAGCAGGGCCCTCTGTTTCCTCTTGTACCAAATTGTATTGTAACTGAAAATGTCTACCTTCATTTTGTAAAGCGCTGTGCAAACTGTTGGCGCTATATAAATCCTGTATAATAATAATAATAATTTTTGGTGCAGTATTTACAGATCCCTAATGTTTATTATATAGGTGTAGTATAATCTATTTATGAGGGACAGCAAAACTTATTGCCATTGCAGACATTCAGTCACCTTTATTAAAGTGGACCCCTACCCCTATAATAAAATGCCTAACAGCAAATAAATAAGTATTTATCATAAATATGATTAGGGATACTTATCTCTTTAATATTGATTTTCACAGTTCCATTGCTCTGTCCACCCCATGCCGTAAGTTTATGGCATCATTCATGGCTCCTTCTTACTATTTCTCTGGGGTGGCCCACCATTGATAACCAGATCCTGTCTGCAGAAAAAAAGAATGTACTTTCCTGAGATCTTGCAAGATCTTGGGAAACATTACATTCCTTTTTTTTTTGTTTTAAAAAAACTCACAGATGAACTATGCGATTTCTCTGGAAGGGTCAGTACAGAGGCTAACATGTCCCCTTCTCTCTGCATTCCTCTTGCTGTTGCATGTCTCAAGAAAGCCCTCACAGCTAAGACAAGCTGTAACTATTAATCAGCCACCGCTTTCATAGTTGTTGGATCGACCACAGCAGAAGAATTGAGAAGAAGCCGGACCTCATAGGGTTAGAAAACACCTAGCAACATGGGAAAAAATACTGCATGTACATATCCCAAAATACTACTACATGTACTTTGTCTCATAGGATGTAGAATTGTAAAAACAAAATTATACTGATAGATCTTAAAGTGGAAAAAGCAAAATTATAGATAGATAGATCTATAGATCTGATAGATAGATAGATAGATAGATAGATATATAGATAGATAGATAGATAGATAGATAGATCTTAAAGTAAAATCAAAATTATACTGATAGATCTTAAAGTGGAAAGGTCCACTTTAAGCAGCAAACGTTCCTGTAATAGTGAATATGCAGAAACCTGGGAACTGTCAAAAATCTGGAGCCTGTTGACTTTGATCATCAGTACTTTAAGAAGGACATACTTTTTTGGGGGAGTGAAACATTTCTCAGTGAGTGAGATTTACTAAAACTGGAGCACTTAGAATCTGGTGCAACTGTGCATAGTAGCCAATCAGCGTCTAACTTCAGCTTGTTTAATTAAAGGTTTGCAGAAAAAAACCTGGAAGCTGATTGGTTTCCTAGCAGAGCTGTACCAGATTTTGCGCACTCCAGTCTTAGTAAATTTCCCTCAACCTGTTAACACTGAAGTATTTTTAAATGTGCTAATAATACAGTACACAAACCTTCCTATTTTCATCTGTAGTAGGTGTTACAGCAAGTGGATGTTTCACTTGTTTTGAAATGAAAACTTTTTATTTTTTAAAATTTGATTGACTATGATTTGCAAATATTAAATATATATATATATATATATATATATATATATATATATATATATATACAGTCATGGCCGAAATTGTTGGCACCCTTGATATTTCTCCAGGAAATCATGTATTTCTCACGAAACGTATTGCATTAACACATGTTTTGCTATACACATGTTTATTCCCTTTGTGTGTATTGGGACAAAACAAAAAAAGGGAGGAAAGAAAGCAAATTCGACATAATGTCACACAAACCTCCAAAAATGGGCTGGACAAAAGTATTGGCACCCTTTCACAACTGCGGATAAATAAGAATGTTACAAGCATGTGATGCTCCTGTAAACTCACCTGGGGCAAGTAACAGGTGTGGGCAATATAGAAATCACACCTGAAAGCAGATAAAAAGGAGAGACGTTCACTTAACCTTTGCATTGTGTGTCTGTCTGTGCCACACTAAGCATGGACAACAGAAAGAGGAGACGAGAACTGTCTGAGGACCTGAGAACCAAAATTGTGGCAAAATATCAACAATCTCAAGGTTACAAGTCCATCTCCAGAGAACTAGATTTGCCTTTGTCCACAGTGCGCAACATTATCAAGAAGTTTGCAACCCATGGCACTGTAGCTAATCTCCCTGGTCGTGGACGGATGAGGAAAATTGATGAAAGATTGCAACGCAGAATAGTCCGGATGGTGGATAAGCAGCCCCAAACATGTTCCAAAGACATTCAAGCTGTCCTGCAGGCTCAGGGAGCATCAGTGTCAGCGCGAACTATCCGTCGACATTTAAATGAAATGAAACGCTATGGCAGGAGACCCAGGAGGACCCCACTGCTGACACAGAGACATAAAAAAGCAAGACTACAGTTTGCCAAAATGTACTTGAGTAAGCCAAAAGCCTTCTGGGAAAACGTCTTGTGGACAGATGAGACCAAGATAGAGCTTTTCGGTAAAGCACATCATTCTACTGTTTACCGAAAACGGAATGAGGCCTACAAAGAACAAAACACAGTACCTACGGTAAAATATGGTGGAGGTTCAATGATGTTTTGGGGTTGTTTTGCTGCCTCTGGCACTGGGTGCCTTGACTGTGTGCAAGGCATCATGAAATCTGAGGATTACCAAAGGATTTTGGGTCGCACTGTAGGGCCCAGTGTCAGAAAGCTGGGTTTGCGTCCAAGATCCTGGGTCTTCCAGCAGGACAATGACCCCAAACATACGTCAAAAAGCACTCAGAAATGGATGGCAAAGAAGCGCTGGAGAGTTCTGAAGTGGCCAGCAATGAGCCCAGATCTAAATCCCATTGAACACCTGTGGAGAGATCTTAAAATTGCTGTTGGGAAAAGGTGTCCTTCCAATAAGAGAGACCTGGAGCTGTTTGCAAAGGAAGAGTGGTCCAAAATTCCGGGTGAGAGGTGTCAGAAGCTTATTGATGGTTATAGGAAGCGACTGATTTCAGTTATGTTTTCCAAAGGGTGTGCAACCAAATATTAAGTTAAGGGTGCCAATACTTTTGTCCAGCCCATTTTTGGGGTTTTGTGTGACATTATGTCATATTTGCTTTTCTGCCTCTGTTTTATATTTGTTCCAATACATACAAAGGGAATAAACATGTGTATAGCAAAACATGTGTTAATGCAATACCTTTTTTGTGTGAAATACTTGATTTTCAGGAAAAATATCAAGGGTGCCAACAATTTCGGCCATGACTGTATATATGTATACACTCATTGGCCACTTTATTAGGTACATTGCTAGTGCCAAGAAAAAGAAAATATCCCCCACATCATTACACCACCAGCCTGAACCATTGATACAAGGCAGGATGGATCCATGCTTTCATGTTCATTACACCAAATTCTGACTCTACCAAGTGAATATCGGAGCAATTGGTCTGCCCATTCTCTTCTGACGTCTGACATCAACAAGACATTTTTGTCCACACAACTTCCACTCACTGGATATTTTCTCTTTTCGGACCATTCTCTGTAAAACCTAGAGATGGTTGAGCGTGAAAATGTTTTAGAGACCTGTCCATGGTTCTGGGCTCCACCCTGGCAGACAGAGCAGGTATTTGCCAAGGAGTCAGGAGGGCTCCACCTAGGATAGAGTTGGGAGCCAGAGCAGCAAGAGGCTGTAAGTTATGTGCACAGAGTTGTCTATGGAGACTGTCTCTTGGAGGAAGACAAGGGTCTAAAGGGTAAGGCCAGAGCAGGAATGTTGCATGCATAAGCCTGTAGGCTGAATGTGTATTTCTTTAGATAGAAGTAAAACACTGAAAATCCAACAAGGGAAATTTGTTGGCCTTCTGGAACTGTATGGAATTTCCTTTTTAATAAAAATGGGCAAAAACAGCTCCTAAAAAGAAGAATTCAGCAAATGGCTATGTTCTTAATATGCCACCAATTGATGCTAGTTTTCTAGTCAATGCTATAAGCAGCATACAAGCCATTATATTTCCTAATTGCCCTGGAGCACATGCAAAGGGTGACCTTAGACCATACAGTATTAATGACAAGAAAATAAGTCAATATGGCATGAATAAGACAGACTGAGCCTCCATATGATGGACAAAACAGAAAACTGTCATTCAAATATCATTGTAATAGGTGTCCTGTGTGAATACACCAGGTTTCTCAGCGTTGCTAGGCAGTGTTGTAAAGAGGAAGCCCACTGTGAAAGCTGAACTACAGTTGCGTAAGATGTTCTTTATGTATGGTGGGGGAGGACACAAAGTCAGCACACAAAACCTTCTTTTCCTATGTAGCATATAAACAGTTCTGAGCTGGTGTCACAGCCAAATAATAGAGGTCAGGGTCACATAATGTTATATGTACTATAACTACCTTACTTCTTTCTATTCTTCTTTTCCTGGCATATTTATTTGAAGAAAAATTAAAAGCATAAATGCTCTTGCATACCACATATCAGAATGGCATCCTGTTCTTTGTTTTGCATTAAAGAAGAACCATACCCATAATAAATCATACATATTTGACTTCCATCTCCACTCATCTTTATGATCTCAGCTAAGTGTATATATGCAGTATGTGAAGAAAAATTTCTCTTCTCTAAGTTTAGTGTGAAATCTTAACAAACACAGAATATTCTGGTAGCAATGATTAACTAAACTTGGCAGATCACTGCCTTGTGGAAACTATATAATCAACTACCTCCACTATTCCCTTTATTGAAACTGTTCCTCCCTTGTAAAGATGAACTCTAGGCAGATATAAAATACACAAATTAAGGCAGATTTTTAAATTTCAAAAAATTTATTTTTTAAACTGGAACTAAACTATCTCAATTAGCATGATCAATTTAATCCTTGGGCTGCTAGTAGTAAATACAGCAGATATTAAGGTAAATTACATTTACTTGTTTTTACCTTTTTTTTACATTTCTTCAGTTGCTTTGTGGGCATTTTTCTTCTTTCATCTTAAGGAGGAGAGGAGGGGCTTTCCTAGCTAAGTGCACCCTCTTGCCTGCCTGCATGAGCTAAGGGCAGATGGCTTACAGGAAGTGAATGCCACATGAATCATCTTTCCTTACTCAAGATGGCAGCAGCTAGAAATGCTAGAGGGTGTTTTTCATGGTCAATTTTCAATAAAATAAAGCATGGAGACATGGATGGATGAATTTGCTTTGAATATAAAAAATGAATTAAATTGTGTTTTCAGTTTATGGTGGTTAGATACAGTTTAGTTCCGAAAGCAGCTTAAGTATCTAAATTTGACATTGAATCATCTTCTTGGACTCCGTATACATCAGGACTTACTGGAGTATAAAAGCAAAAAGCAGTACAAGGAGCCAATAAAATCATGTGCTTACAAAAAGAATGCTGGTAGGTAGAGGTTATGTTTATCTCTGCTCCTGTCACAATGAGACTACGGGTAGGAGGGGAGCAGGTTAAAATAACTATGCGGAGACTAAATGAGATGCTTGTACAGGATCCTGAATTAGAGAAAAGTTTAAGGCAGGAAATTGAGCAATTGTTTGAGCTCAATGAGACTGAGGAGGTGTCGGTGGCCACAATCTGGGAGACAAGCAAAGCATATATCAGAGGAATATTGATTTCGATGGAAGCATAAAAAAAGAAAGAATGAGGGGAAAAAGTAAAGACAGTGATGG
The DNA here is from genome assembly GCF_062004578.1 of Staurois parvus. NCBI lineage: Eukaryota > Metazoa > Chordata > Amphibia > Anura > Ranidae > Staurois > Staurois parvus. The sequence continues at coordinate 7,374,008 of NW_028317941.1, forward strand.
AGGAGCTCTACAAGTTAGAACAGTCACATAAAAAGAAGACAGGTACAGATGTATATCAGAAGATAATTATTAAAAGAGAAGAATTAAAAGATGTTATGGAACAGGAGTCGAGAAGGATACTCAACAGGGTCTCAAAAGAAAGATATCAGTGGGGGAATAGACCTGGAAAATATTTGATGAGGAAACGAAAAGAAAAGAAATCCAAAAACTTTATAGAAAAAATTAAAGATGACAAAAGAGAAAGGGTGTACGTCACCACTGATATTGCCAAAAATATTATAGCCGGCTGTACGGTGTGAGCCCCAGAAACCAAAAAGAGACGGAGGAGGAAAAGAAAAAAAACAAACACAAATATTTAAATGAAGTGGAGCTGTCAAGAATAATTAGAGGCCCTAGAGAGAATTATTAACCCGGAGGAAATCACCTTGACCCTAAAAAATATGGCTAAAGGAAAGAGCCCTGGACCGGATGGATTTATTGTAGGTTATTATAAAAAATGTAGAGATCTCCTAGTCCCTAAAATGTGTGGTTATATGAATGCAATAGGGGAGGTGCTGGAAATGAGGGAGGAGTCATTGCAGGCACATATAGCGATTCTACTTAAAGAAGGGAAAGATAGTGTGACAGTTACAGGCCCATATCCTTACTAAACATTGACACCAAATTGTACGCTAAGGTATTGGCAACCAGACTGAAGTAGTTGATTCCGGAGTGGATACACCTGGATCATGTAGGATTCATTACTGTAAGAGAAGGTAAGGACAATGGCCTGAGATCATTGCTACTCCTACAAAGGGTAAAAAGAGAGAAACTGCCAACATTATTCCTGTCAATTGACGCCGAAAAGGCTTTTGTCAGGGTTAACTGGGGTTTTATGATTGATATGCTAGAGGTCTTAGGAATAGGATCTAAAATGTTAAGGTGGATAAAAGGGCTTTATAGCGCACCATCAGCGGCGGTTAAGGTCAACGGATCCCTCTCTCATTTCTTTAAAATGTATAACGGAACTATGCAAGGATGCCCACTTTCTCCTTTATTATTTGTTTTGTCCTTGGAACCTGTCCTGGTGAGGGTACGAAAGTGTGTAGACATAGCAGGAATTAAGATAGGGGAAGTGGAGAATAAGGTGGCAGCATATGCAGACAACATGTTATTCTATATTGTAAATCCTAGAATAACGTTGCCTAATTTAATGAGACTATTAAAACAGTACGGTGAGCTCTCAAATTTGAAAATAAACGCTGCAAAGTCAGAGATCTTAAACATCAATATACCAAAAGTTGAGAAGCTGAGTCTACATGAAGACTTTCCATTTACTTGGAGGGAAAATTAAATAGGCTACTTGGGAATAAAACTAACTCCTTCAATAAACGCCCTGTACCAGGCAAATTATATCCCACTATTAAACAAAATAAAAGAGGAACTGGGGAGACTGGCAAAAGTTGGAGCTTCCTGGATAGGTCGTATAAATTTGGTAAAGATGATCATAATACCAATAATCCTGTGTAAGTGTCACATGCTCACAGTACACCTACCAGGATCTTTCTTTGTGATAATAAAGAAGATGATACTTAAGTTTATCTGGGCAAACAAGAAACTGAGAATTAGGTATGAGGTTTTGTGTAGGGCAAAAGGGAATGGGGGTTTGGGAATGTCTAATGTTAAGAAATATTATCAAGCAGTGATATCACGAATAATAGACTGGATATTTAACTCACAAGGGAAAGGTTGGGTGAATATGGAAGGGATTCTGAGTAAGGCACAGTTAGGAAAGATGATTTGGGTACCACATAAATTCCGCACATTAGATGTGAATATTAGTCCACTGACAAAGAAAGTTTTAAGTGTTTGGGATATAATGTATAAGTAAAAGGGACGGAAATATAATTCAGTTATGATTCCCTTGGTGAGAACGGAGTATTTCCCCCCCAGCGATAATATTTCTGGAAAATGGATTAAAGATAAGAATGCATGTTTAAGGGACTTAAAGAAAAAAAAATATTTATTTTTCACATTAGAGAAGTGGTGGTATGGCCAATTAGGCATTTTGTCTCAACACTCTCACAACCACTGAGGACGTCGGAGGATCTGTATCCATTTGAAAAACTGTTGAATGTAACTCTAGTTCCTAAACAAGGTACCTCCAGGATTTATAAGATTCATATGGATATGGAAGCTACCGATCCTCCCCAGTTCTTGAAAAAATGGGAACAGGAGCTTGGAACAAAATTGAACGAGCAACAAAAGAATAAAATATTCAAACTAACATGTGAGGTGATGAATATGAGCACAGATGAAATTAAATACAAATGTTTGGCTAGATGGCATATTACACCAAGTAAGGCACATAAACAACAAGTAGATGTTTCACCTTTATGTTGGAGAGGGTGTGAGGAAAAGGGAACAATGGTACACATATGGTGGGATTGCCCGAAAATGCAGGATTACTGGAAGGAAATATTACAATACATTCAGGAAATATGTGGGATTATTGTATAGAGAGACCCGTGGACATGTTTATTTTACAAATTTGAACCTTTAGTAAAATTACATAAGAACAGACAGAGTACTATATCATCTAATCAATGTGGCTAAGGGCTTGATTCCCAAATTCTGGCTAGCCCCAGACCCACCAAGAATAAATTACTGGGTTAACAGAGTGGAAAATATCTACAAGATATTATGTATGTTATATTGAAGAGGATAGAATATAAAAAATTAGGAAAATGTGGAGTAGCTGGTTAATTTTCAAAACATCTAAAATATATCTGACACTAGTTGGAATATAGGTGGAAGAGTATTAGAGGGAGCTCTAATGGAGTATCCGACAGAGAGAAGGAGATAGGAAGGAAGGGATACAGATATAGATAGATAATTATGTGAACGGATAGAAACTAGGAACTTGGATATGGACTGAGGTAATTGGAGGGGGGAAGGTGCAAGTGGAATTTATGTATTGGTGAAGTTCTTTTAATTTCAGTGAACGTTAGAGGCTCTTTTTGTATTGGAAAAAATTAATAAAAGATATAATAATAATATAAAAAAAAAGAATGCTTGTAGGAAGAGCAAGCAGAGTGACAGAGTGATGTGCTCTTCACTATCATACTTCTCTTTTCACTGTCCAGTCACAGGTTGGTGGATGGTCCAGAAAGACTTGGGCTCAGGAGTAGGGGGATGAATGACTATCAGACTGAGGTTAGTTATTGGCAGAAAACATCTCTGGATTAAAGGTAAATATTACCGCAAAAGCTGGTTTTGTTATTTTATTTTTTAATTAGCAATTCTTTTTATCATATTATATTTTGGCTTGAATTCTGTTTTAAATAGGTTGGTAACCCTGCAGCACATTTCATGAACTGCTTTTTTTTTAACTAAGCCCATCATATTCACCCTAGCATTTGAAAAAGTTATTTAAATGTTATCTGCATTCTATTTTATCTCCAAAGCATGTAATCAAAAACTATTTTTGTAAGTTTGCACAGTAAAATAAGTTATAGAGTTGTATATAATAAAGTTAGTAAAGTTATGCATGTAGATGTACAAAAAAAAATGTTTTAGGATATAATTCAGCTTTAATTAATAATTTTGTGGAATGATCTGGACACAATGAATATTGTTTTTTTGTCACACACTCTGTTTATCACAAAGAGGTCAGATATTCTTGCAGCACTCCTTGTCACGTCACATATGGTGCATATGCTTATACAGATAGCATATTATAATCTCCACCCGTTATAGTCTCAGTCCTTCAATTGCATGCCTTGTCACACTGTACCCTGGCAATTAATTTATGCTTTCATTACAGTTGAAAATGTAAAAATGATTAAATGCAAAATTAATTAATTCATTGATTTAAAAGAAACAAATTGTAAAAATCTAATAATTTAGTGAATTATGGTACAGTGAAAACAATCGAAAGTCTTGACTGTCACTGGGAAATTATATAATTTCAAGCATCAGTCCCGGACCTGTATATACGACAAGCATCCTTTTTAGCTACTAATACTCTAATCCAGCCTTTTTCAACTAGGGTTACTCCAAAGGTTACCAGGAGTTCCATAAACAGTGACACCAATGATCTTCTCAGCTAAGGAGATTTTTCTCCTGCTGACCATTGGTGTAAGGGGGGTCTTTTCCCACCACTAAATATGTAAGGGGGGCATTCTCCCACTGACCACCAATGTAAGGGGAGGGGGAATTTTGCCACTGACTGCTAATGAAAAGCAGGAGAGGGGGGGAGGGGTTCACCACCAACCACTTATGCAAACAAGCAGTAAACTGACCACCAGTGTAAATGGACTCTTCACTGACCACCCATGTAAGGTTGTGCAAGGTTTCTGCATGAACCATATAACACTTCTCACTTCAAGTCCTTATGAAGGGAGTGTGTTGTGGCCCCTGAATGCATTGGATTTTTGTCTTTATCTAATTTTGTAATACATTTATATCTGAAATATCTACTTACAGTGCGGATTTACCAATGGAAGGTGGCGCTTTTTCACTGACTTGACCACCAATCTGAAGATGTACTGCAAATTTCATGGTCAAATTTCTTTTCTGGACATTATTATTATATATTATTATCATTATTGTTTAATTTACTTAGTATTACTATTTTTATTAAATTATTACTCTTATTGAAAAATAATTATTTTCGTATAGGGCAGCCATGTTATTAAATACTTTAAGTATGCCACATTTCTCATTATTTTATTTAGGGTTCTTATATTCATAACTTTCAGTTTTTGCTAATGTCCTGTGAGCTCTAGATATAATAATTACCAGGGGTTTGCAGACACCTGAAAGTTATTTCAGGGGTTCCTCTAGGTTATAGAGGTTGAGAAAGGCTGTGCTAATCCATCTAGCCCTAATTACAGCCTAGGCTGCAAGGGAGGGAAGGGGTAGAAAGATATTGGTTTTTGCAAACATGTTCCAAATCAGGGACTCAGAAAGTACTAAAGTCAGTGGATCAGAGTAATAGCCAAGAAAGTAGTGTTTTTAAACGCGGTCAGCAGCAGCATCCAAACCTATCTAGTACACCCACTCGTAAAAAAGCATTGTTTAGAAAAAAACAAACAATCAGTGTACATGGATATGCACTCACAGTGGTTGATTGAGGAAAGACTAATAGGATGTTCACTTTGCAAGGGCATTTCCCTTTCACTTAGTGAATGCATGGAAGCAGTTATGATTCAATCTTGTGCAAGCAAAAATGCTCAATCGTGTGCAAGCAAAAATGCTGTTGTTTTTTCTTGTAAGTGATAGTATTCTTTGCAAAATGAATTTTCACTGTATTCACTAAGCTAAAATGCTCTAGCAAAGTGCATGGGCCTTTGAAAAGTGAACAGCCGTTTTGCCTTTAGTAAATCAAGGTAATTGTTTACTATGTCTCTTCAGTCAGTCACTGTAGATTGTTCCCAAGTACTTCATCAACCTGGAACAGCCAAAGGCAACCAGGTGAATCCTTACAATAGCAGTGAGTACACAGCCAGAAAAACTTCATTAGCATATAAGTTAGGGCTAAAGACGTTAGGAAAGAATTTCACTTCCCCTTTAATTTTTTTCCCCTTTAACCTTGACCACTACATTGTCCTTAAAAAACCTACTTACATCACCAGTGAATTGAGCAATGTCTGCTGTAACCTGCTACTCCACATGCCAGGTCCTATGACAAGTCCCAAACACCATCTTCTCTTTCTATTTCACCTGGGTTCTTGCCACCAGCCTCCTGATGGCCAGCTGCTTCACACAATCATTGTGTCTGAGATTGCCAAGTGTATGCGCCAAATCCTCTTGTGATGGGTGAGGTGAGTATCCCAGGAGACCTTGGAAATTGTGGGGATCAGCAGAAAAGGTATTTAGGATTTTTTTTCAAATTTCTGAATGGGTAGGGAGTGACAACTATTTTTCCCTCCTTAGTCTTTAGGGCTAAAAGGTGATGGTCTACTTTAAGGTGCTCATCTATAGATAAGAACAATTTAATTGTAATTTGCCTTTAACTGTCAAGTCCATGGTCCTCAGTATTCAGTACATATCTACATCAGAAGTAGATGTGAGTGACAAATCACTGTTGATTAAATGCTCACTAATTGCCTATGTATCCTGGTTAAATTTGAAACTGTCACTCTAAGAATTAGCTAATGTGGAAAGTATGATTTGGTATATTTGCTAATTACTAGATGCACATATACAATATTTTATTTTCTGTTAATGGGTAGCAACTTCTCAGAAATCTCTGATTGCAAAAGAAAATGTATTTTGTGCTGAGGTACCAGATTTTGCAATGTATTTGAGGACAGTTAATACACTATTACCATTTTCTGGATTAAAACAAACAATACCAACAGCCAATCTATGTTAAATAAAGCAGCTGGGATGGAAAACGTAGCTGTCAAATGACCAATGACCATATTATACAGCATATGTGGCCATCAGATTAGCTGTTTTGCTTGGATTTAGTAAGAAATATCTTGATATTTTAAATGTAGCCAAAAGTATGTATGCCTGAATATATTTCACTATTCCAGTTTCTAAATATTTGAGTCAAGTAGATGGATCTTCTGATGTATGGACACCATAGTGACTATGGAGGGAACCATTCATAATTTGATCACATACAGTTTATGAAATTTTTGTTATGAATTCACAATATCCTTTGTATATCTCATTTACATATACCATTGAGATCTACTACTATCTATCTCTCTACTGGTATATACTAACTATATATACTGTGTATATACTGTGTAGAGAGAGACAGAGAGAGAGAGAGACTATACTATTTGTATGTATCTAATGGTGCAGGAAAGTGAGAACACTGTGAAATTTTATAATTATCAACTGTATAACATCCTACATGCACAGAATGACCAGTTAATATGACCAGTTGGTGCATATACTGATTTTTTTAAACTGTACACAGGTTGTATGGGATGACAACCCTGTTATCTTCTAGAGTGCCCTGTAAGCCTTGAAACTTGGGGCATCTTGATGAGTAAATAGTGACTAAAGCCATGGGACTGCCCCTTCCATAACTCATTATTGGTTCATCCATGGAGCAAGCAGTACCCATTACCAATAGTGAGGCACAAAGGGAGGTGAGGGGGAAGGCTAAGGTGTTGACGTTCAAGCTGAAATCAATGTTTCTGGAGTGTTATAGAAAGAATAAGCATCTGCATCCTGCTGGTAGATGGCATTCTTAAAGTTTGATAGCTATAAACTGCCAGAACAGCCTGGTTTGTTCAGCAGATATTTATAGGACACATGCAGACATGCTTTTAATTTGCCTCAAATTAAAATGTCTGGTGAGCTTAGACAAAACATGTCGGAGCAGCAAAATATTGAATTTGCAGTTAATGGGGCTCTCAACACTGATCTTCAATTGCTCTATCACAGTAATAGTGAAATCTGGTGAGCATTGTTCCCAAGGGACTCTCTTCAGTATTCAGATGAGTGATTTATTTTATACCCACTGCACATAGCTGCAGATTGCCATGATTTAACTGCTTCCAAATTATAAAAAGCTAGTTAATCTAACATGAATATGTAGATCAACATATAAGCAGCTGTAAACTAGAGTATCAATTAATTTCGAACTGTGGTGTTTGGTCACCAGGGCCGCCATTAGAAAACATGGGGCCCCATACAGAAATAAGAGAGCCACCATATCCCCCCTTGGACACCCAAAGGAGAAGTAGCATATGCCTAACTATAAAAACCTACAAACAGGAGGGGGTGGAGGCAGTGGTTTGTGGACAACCCAGATGAAAAAGAAAAGCACATTTTTAAGGAAGCAGACATTGCATGTGATGTAAGACTGGACTTCCTTAACTGAAATATAAATACAATAGGATTTAGCCAATTTAAAGTCCACTATAGCATGCACTCTAATTATTGACAGGAAAGGTCTAAAAGAAGGCATTTCTGCAGCTGTTTATAATAGGTATCATGTGTATATTTAGTGGTAGTAAGGCTTATTGGATATTCCGTAAAGTGAAATTCAAGCCTAGGACTAATTAAGCTTAAAACTGCTTCAACCTCTTCTAATACCTATACTAACTACCCTGTAAAAGGAAAATGCATACATTTACCTTTTCTCAGGGCACTCCAGTCTGGTCAAGTGATCTGCCCAATGGTTGGCTTCAGGGTTGAGGAGAAAATGCTGGTAATGGATGGTATGCCTGGGTGGTTACATCATCCATATGATCACTATGGGTTATCCATTGTCAACGGTCCCTCCACCCCCTAAAGTTGGCCGCTGGGAGCCAATCATATGACTGGACCAGAGTGCCAGGTAAATATATGCATCTTTCTGGTACCAAAAGAGCTTTATTGAAGGCAGAACTGTACAACTATAGCACAGAGAAATAAACCATAAAGTGCCACATAAGATGAGCAAATGAGGCAGGCACATACATTTTATAATGACAATAGTGGCACACACAGGGGCCAACATAAAGTGTCAAACAAGAAAAAATATTTTTTCCACATATTGATAAAACAATACAAAGCTGAGAGTGTACTAGTGCGGTTCAGAAAGAAGAAGCAGGCAACTTGGTCCCTCAAATGAAAATCGGCACATCATGGTGGCTATTATGTTGGGCTTAAAAATTGTTAGAAGCTTAGTTAAAATGATGAAGCTGATGAACAAAAATAAGAAAAATATTGCAAAGTATTTTCCGTTTTCGATACGTGGGTTAAATGCATATGGAGGAGTAAGGGTCATTAAATGGAAAACGTAGAAGTCCCAGTATGGATCTTACCAAACACTGGTGCAAAGAAAAGAAAGAAAAAAGAGGGGGAAGAAATAGGGAAGAAGAGAAAAAAAGAGGAAAGACAGAAAGAAGGGGGAAATTTTGCCACGGGGTGTTAGCATTCGTCCTCCCATCTCTGCAGAATCTCTGCAGGGATCATAGATGAAGTAAGCGAGTAGTAAAGCGGCATACGAGTTGGTAATCCAGCCAAAGAGAGAAATTGGTCATGCTTATCTTAAATATATGAATCTTTCTTTTACAAGGTAGTTAGTATAGGAGTTAGAAGGAGATGGGAACAGTTTTAAACTTAGCTAATTTTAGACTTGAATTCAACTTTAAGCCTTGTGGAATATCTCTTAAGCCTTAAACTAAGCTGCAGCATGCACTTTAATAATTGCCAAAAAGGCTCCAAAAGGGCCATCTCTGCTTATCTGTAAATGTATACTGTACTTTGTCTGATGTGTATAGTAATGTATAGGTGCCTGCAGACAGTGCTACTTTTAAAAAGGGAAGGAGGACAACTGGAGCCACCTATCAGTCAGTGTAAAACACCAGCAGCTACTGTAACCTGCTAACTTCTGTAACACTACACGAGGGCACAACATTAGCCCTGTGCACCAGAAGCTTCATTTAATTGTAGGCAGCCACAGCATTCAAAAGAGAGAAAAAAGTCTTCACTATGCTCCTTGCTGAACTGATGAGGCCCAAGGAACTTCACTTTACCTCTCTGTTGAACTGAGTAGGAGGGCACGCTCTACCCCAACATCAGCATCAGTGCAGTGCATCCCAATGCATTTAGTGTGGATAAGCCCTTACATTTCAAAATATATTAGTATATTCATTCTGTGCTTTAGCAATAGTTTACTTGGCCATGGCAAAGATGTATTTCAGGAATTTACATCAACGTAGTCTATATGTTTGGGTATGTGTTAGGCTAACTGCAACTATTTAGATATTAAGGCCCTTTGCATATGGGTGTCAAAATTTACTGATGTTTACTCAGGAACTTGTGACGCCGAGTGCAAGGGGCCAAAAACTGTGTGTAAAGACCAGAGCAGTGTTTAGTATAGACAAGTTAAGGTGTGTAGGCATATCGATGAGTAAAGACCAGTAATATTCTTCTTCATTGTCAGTATTTTAATATGCTTATTCATACTTGTGTAAGCAAGTAAACAAGAAAATGACTGCACTCATGAAACATTTTCTATTTTTCTTTTATTGCTCTGTCCTCAACACTGTTTCACTGATCTTTACTCAGCTGTGTGCAATATCCCATAGACAACAATGCATCTCATTTCAGATTCATTAAAAATGGAGCATGATTTACTCCCATGTGCAACTGGCCTAAGAAGATTCGCCCTCTACAAAAGCAGATTGAACTGGGTTCAGTTATCACCCAACTAGCAAGTTGTCATTTGAATAATTTGTGTAAGCATCAATTGAGGTTTTGATAGTGGTATGCCAAATCTTTTTCCAGACCTCTATTTCCAAAATTATTATTTAGTAGTATATTGTGTAGCACCTCATTGATTCTTGGCCATGTCACTCATCAATGTGTGGCATGTAATACTAGTATCTAATGTTGGTCTATTGGGGTATAGAGGACCCACAGATGAATCAAATTATTGTAGTGTTTAACATTTTTAAATGTTGATGTAACCTTCATATTTTTGCATGCTTGCTCTAAAAAATTTGTGTTACATCACTGCAATCAATCAGATTCCTTGGTTTGAACTGCAGAGAAAGGATTTTAACCACATGGTGGCAGGACCATGGTTTTCAGGGTATCAGCAGACCCATACACTTGAATAGCAGAAATAAGCAGAAAAGCAGAATTATTAATTAGAAAGCAGGAAGTAGAGCAGGAGTATATACAAATAAGATTATCAATAGCAAGCACATCTTTTATTAAATACATATATAATAACATTGAAAAGAATATAAAGGTTTTCTTAAAAAGAAGAATATCTTGTAGGATAATGTTTGGATTAATCTCCGTTCTCAGACTACGAGATTTATTCTATGTGAGTGATCAAATGAGATCAGATATAATACAAAGCTTGAAGTGTTGTCAAAGTGGCGCATTACATGCGGACCGTGCTAAATGTCTACTTTATCGCAGCATGGCACAAAAGAAAATTCCCAGGCATAGAATATTAGCAGCTGCACAATAGATTTACATATGGCCAGTGTGAGTAATGAACTTTGGTCATTTTCACCCCTTGTTTGTTTATTTATCTGTCATCATTTGAGCTACATGGCTGGAACAATAAACTTATTAAATTGGGCATGTTAATTTAAAATCTGCTACACACAATGCAGCTGTAGAAGACACATTATAAAATAATCACATGCAAACCAATGAGGAAGAATTACTTTTCAACAATTTCTGAACATTTTGCTTACAGTATTTAATGTCACATGAAAAAACCTTCTAAAGTAGGTGGAAATGGGTACAAACTATGGTATACATTCTTTTTATAATCTGTCTTTATTGAAGATTTTCATGGGAAAGGATAAAACAAAGGATAAAGCAATTATGAAGACAATAACTTATAGTAACACAGAGACGAGATAACAGCTTTAAGCAAGCAGGACCTATAACAGGCCCTGCGTACAGTAATGTAATACAAATGCAGATCAAGCATACGGTACAATACAAATGTCATGCCACGTACCCCCTGCCCACCGTCAGGGCAGCGAGAACCAGCACAAAACTCATCACCAAGGGACCCGGCCGCCACGCAGAAGCTACGTCTCTGCACGAGGCCAGTCAGTCTCAGGGCGAAAGGTCAGACATGTCCCCCGAAACGTTCCACGTTTCAACTTAAGGCAGTAGAAGTGACAATAAATAGCATGTAGGGCACTTGCATAAAAAACAGCACTCTTATGCGACATAGCAAAAACACAGAAATACAAAACAAGGAAAGAAACGACAAAAAGAAGAGAAAAAGAACAGCAGAGGCCTCTTAGGGCTAGAGAAAAAAAGGATAACAACACAGGCCTGAGGGCTCGATGCCTGGGGCAAAACAGGAGAGAGGCAAATCAGGAGAGAGAACCTGGAAAAAACCCACTGCACGTTATTCCAGCGGAAAAATCACTGGGCCCTGACTCGTAGAGTAGAACCAGCTGGGGGGGAAGATCCAGGGGCCAAAGCATGAGACCTAAGGGGGGATCAAAAATCATGGGAAACCCATATCTGGAGGAGGGTCAACCGGATCTTCTAGTTCCATAGAATAGTATACCCACCCAGACCATATGTCATGGAATTTCTCAAGCTTGTTTATAACAGTATAGATCTAGCGTTCAGTGTCATAGATCCTATCAACCTCTCGCTTCCACTCCACAACAGTAGGGCACCGGCTCTGCTTCCAGAGGTGTGGTAGTAAGCTCTTAGCTTCATTCAGAAGGTGCGGGGTAACACTACATTTGTAAATTTTAATAGAGGACGGGGTGCCATGGAACAAGTAGTGTAGAGGGGTGAAATCAATAGGCTGAAGGGTCGTTCTCTGAATCCAAGGGGAGACAGCCCTCCAGAACTTTTGAATCTTGGGACAAGACCACCAAAGATGCAAGAAAGTGCCCTCTTGAGGGCATCCCCACCAGCATCTGCTATCAACCCCAGGGAAAATCTTAGCTAGCCGGGAAGGTGTCCTGTACCATATCACGACTCTTGCATTTCTATGGGATACATTTTAAATATGACAAAGGATAAAGTAATATAGGAAATGCTACTAATAAAATAAAATATACTTTTTATACATGTACTATTTTAAAGGGTAGGGGTGGCTTTTGATGGAAAAGATTATCAGTTTTCTGCAGTCACAGTGGGGCATCCCATCACTCTACCCTTGCTTGCAGCTATGACATACATTTCTCAGATTTATAACCTTTCATGTGCTTTACAGCAGGGGTGTTCAATCCTTTCTAGAGTGAGGCCACTTAAGTGATATTGGTAATCGGTCATGGGTCACAATGAAATGGTTCACAATTAATTTTTTATTTTGAATTTCATAATCAACTAGCGGGAGGGAGAGGAGGAGAATTTGGCTTCCAGCAGTTGCAAGAAGAGAATGGAGAGGATTGGTTCCTGTATATCGTGCCACTCCTTTCTAACTGTAAAACAGAATGTGACAAGGAGGCTGCACGGGTCCCCTGTAGCATGGTGGCGGGGGTCTCCATTGCAACCCCTGACACTACACCAGTGGTTGGGTGGGTGTGGTAAAAACACATCTCAACTATGGAGTTTTACCCCCCCCCCAACCACAACTGTAAATGATACCTTACTATCCTTAGTCCCCTATAAGGCTGCTTTCAGGATATAAAACAAGTGCACTTCCCTGGTTTGAGGTTGAGGGCCACATTAGAGGGCTCTGAGGATCACATGTGGCCCACGGACCACAGATTGAGCACCCCTGCTTTACAGCAATTTTCATGGAGAATCCAGTACAAGCTGGATGATGCTACAGTTTTAAAACAAAGCATAACAAAGTATCTTATGAATGCAAGTTTAGCACAAAGCAAAGTTATTACAAAGATGCTCCAAAGTAAGCATTTTGTTAAAGTGACATACACATATGTCACATGTTGTTTATTTATTTCTGTATTAATTTATTTTCTTTTTCTTATAATGTATGTATTTATCTATTTTTACTTCTGGTCTCAGCCCCACCATTTTTCTGGTCCTGCAACCTCCTGGAAAACTTAAGTCACATCTTCCAGGAAACTGCAGGACCAGGGACACAGAGCAGTCATAGGGTGGGTCCAACTCATCACCGGGAACTGGCCGCCTGAATCCATAAGAGGCAGACAGCTGAAGAGGACTAAGATGGTGGCACAGAATCTGGGCTATGTTACCAAAAACTGAATCACAGCAGGACAGCCATGGATTTACTCTGCGGGTGAGTTTGTGTCCTAAAGATAACCCAACAATACAACTAAAATGTGGAGGGAGTAGAAGATGACCTCCAGGTATGGTTCATTTTTATATAGTTACATTGGTCCAATGTAACTATGTATATACCATACCTGGTGATGCCCCTGAAAGCTGGAAATCAATGAAGTAGCCACCAATATCCAGTGATCTTCGTTTTCTTCTTGCTCCCCTGCAGAGTGGCTGGATTGCTACAGTGTGAACACAGGACATTGGGCGCTCACCATGGGTGCTATTCAGAGAGTGCTTTGCATTTTCTTAATAAATGCAAAGCATTGTTTGATTGGATGAGAGGCGGGGCAGTGGAGACCTGATCCAGAGACCCTATGCAGCTGTGCAGCAACAGACCACTTCTAATACTTTAGTAGTAATCTATTTCTGCAGGAAGACACTGGACAGAGCAGCAACAATGCTGCCTGAGTTGTGTCTTTGCCAATAGCAACTGATCAGCTTCTATATTAATTTTTTTCTGCACAGCCTAGACAATAAACTTCTAAAATCTGATTAGCTATTCTCCAGTTGAGACAAAGTTTTTTCTGACACTTATAACTTCACCCTATTGTGGTTACATTAGTCTGTTGCAAGCACTTGTATGACGCATTGTGTAGCAAGATCAGAATTCCACAAACTGGTCATTTTAGCTCATGATTTTAGTGCTGGATGCTGGCTTCCAGTGACTGGCATGTTCTAGCCTGCACTCTATTTGCGACCTGAGAGAACTGCTGATTCCTGATGCCATTTTAAAATGGCACTGGGGCAAAAAGCCATTGTCACTCTGCCATTTTAAAATGGCACAGGAAACTCAAGAGTATAAATAGTACATTTTTTTTTATAGAGGTCTATACATCACTGGGAAAATTGTGACAACTGATGATGAAAGCAACAGGTCATAAATTATTCATTTTTATTTTTTTTCAACCAGAGGGTTGAAAAAAAAATGAACCAGTTCCCACATCAACATATTCATTGAGGATGGGGGAATCACTCCTGCTGAGCTATTGCATTTTGTCAGCAGGGAGCCCTCCCCGCTGGCAGATAACAATCATCAGTGTTGCCAGCAGGCTGGTTATACACAAGTCAATTGATAGACTGACTTGTGTACAAACAGCTAGCCCATACATGAATCGAAATTCGGCTGTTCCCTGCTAATCAGAATAGTACATTTTCACTTTGATTTAAACAATTTTTCAAATAAATACACATAAACATGTATGTACCTATTCAATAGTTAATAAAGCCAGCACTTTCTGTTTAAAAGTGATATTATTCCTAAAGGTGGAACTCTGGAACGATATATATGCCATACCTTTAATTATATTATATTGTGAATGGAGTTGGGTTA
The DNA here is from genome assembly GCF_062004578.1 of Staurois parvus. Classification (NCBI taxonomy): domain Eukaryota; kingdom Metazoa; phylum Chordata; class Amphibia; order Anura; family Ranidae; genus Staurois; species Staurois parvus. Next base: position 7,389,036 of record NW_028317941.1, read on the forward strand.
AACTACATAAAAAAGGGAAAAAACAAAGAAAGAAGAAAACATTTGCAAGCCTTCCGGCAATGTTATCATGTATCCCAACCCATATTGCTGTTACATTTGCTGGAAAACGTAGGCAGGCCAAGCATGGGTCATATTATGAATGAATTTTCTTTTAAAAATTCATAATTTCATGCAGTTTGTAATCCAATGGTGCCACTATTGATTTCAAAATTCAACCAACCAAGTCTTCAATGTCACCTAATGTTGCTACAGAAAATAATTTTTGTGGCTGGGAATCTTTTCTTTCCAGGTCACAGCTCATGCTCATTTTTTTTACAGTTATATTTCTCATGCAATTCTCCCATCAATGATTAGAAATTTTTTTGTTTTTCAAAAAATTTCCAACATGCCCGATCCCTCAAATTTGATGGCGACATGAAAATCCGATGATGCTGCGACCCACTAAATGGTGTGAAATTTTAATGAAAATCCTTAGTTATGATTTTCGAAAGAAAATCCTTCCAGAATTACCCATGTATAGCCTGCATTAGTCTGTACTTGAATTTGGAGAAAAATAAAAAAGAGGCGTGAAATTAAAAAAATAAATAAAAAAATGAATGAACTTGAAGTAACACATTATCAGGATACTACATTTTTTCCACAGTGGTCATTTAAGTGGCTGCTTCTTCCTTTCCTTCCCTTCTTTTTGTCCCCGTTCTTTTCTTTTTCTTACTTCCTTCTTTAGCCTTCTTTCTTTCCTCCACCTACTCTCCTTTTTTCCTCACAACCTTTTTACTTTTTTGTCTTCCTTCCATTATTATTTTTTAATGCATGATAATAATTTAAATACTGTAGACTGTATTTATTTACATAAGTAAATCTGATCTTTTGAAAAGATAATCAAGGTAAGCTTGTTTTTATAGGAGCTATATACAGTTACAATAAGAGTTAACTAATGAATGGTTTTCACTTTTATGAAACAGTAAATTTCACTGCCAATCGGTATTGAATGATACTGATTTATGCACATTATTATTGTTAGTAGTATGCTATAAATATTCTATGCACAGTGGAATAGGGTAGGAGGTCTGATAAATGGTAATGAATAATGTAAACACTGGTCACAATGAAACAGAAAATGGTTCTGATCAGCAAATTATTTAAAACAACACTTATAATAGAAAAAAATACTATCCAAATAGCAACAGACATATTCAATGAACTGCTGAGATGAGACCACTGACTGCGTAATATAAGCAACGTAAATATTAGCAAACGTTTTGAAAAGATATATTCTATGGTCCTGTGCATAAGGAATCTGTATGTATTTTGAGTGCACATAGTCATTAGATTAATGTTTCCAAGTCTGTCATTTTTAATAGATGTGATTTCTACATCTGCATTGTGAGTTCAGAAAACACCCTAGGCTGACAAGGTTGGGTTTTGCCACCAATAAAAGCTAATTTCCCAGTGGCAATGGAGAAATGTATGGTCAGTATACAGACATGCATAGTCATCAAATACAAGCATGTATTATGTAGGAGATAAAGAAAATGTCATTTGGAAGTTGGGTCCTGGAGATATGTCTGACAGCCAAAAAGTCAGTAAATAGCTTTATGCAAACCATTTACGTGTAATCAATGTCAGTGCTATGGAGTTTACAGGAACTGGGGAAAGCATTTCAAAATGATAACACCTTACAGCTGTTGATAGATAAAAGCTTTTGTTTGTGAAGGCAGATTTCAGGCTTTATCATTCACAAGCCTGGTAGGAGACACAATTCCTTTAGATTGCTCTTGGACTTTCCCAGGGTTTCCTTCCCAGACACATTCTAAAAAGAGTTCTAACTCTAAGCCTCTCAAAGTCATCTCTATGATATTCAGTTGGTCTCTCTCAATTTAACAGAGTGGTGTTTTTTTTTTTCAAGACACCCCAAGATATTCAAACTTACTCTCTGTGATGGGTAGTAAGCCTCAAAACTTCATAGAGAAGCTCCAGTTGCACATACATTAAAATAAGTAAGTGGTGACTAAAACTCCTCAAATATGGTCTTACAAATGTGGTCAACCTCTCCTTCCACAGATGGAAGTAACATATAAGAACCTAGAACATATGACTCATTCCAGCCACACTCCATTCTAGAATTCTATATCAATGTACAGGTGAAAATAGGTACAACCACTGAGAGTGGTTGTAAGCCCTTACATATGCCTAGTGCATTGACTGGCCTCAAGTGATACACAGAGATGAAACAAATCCTCCTACATTAGTTGCACCTGTTTATCAGCCATCTTTCCCCTACATCCATTCAAAGTGCAGAATTTACACAGGATCTCTTTGCCCTGCAAAGCGGGAGGTGGTGGGGGGTATAGAGCTGAAGTTACATCAGTGAGGAGAGCTCTGAGAGCTGACTGGAGGGAAGGGACACCCCCCCCCCCATCACACAGCACACAGAAAGAGAGCTGAGACTGTCAATCACAGGCTATACCCTCCCTGTCACTATTTTTCTCTTGGTGTCAGGAAAACTCATGAGAAGTGATTCATGAAGATAGCAGAAGAACGAGGCAACAGACAGAAATGACACCTAGTACTCTAGTTTGAGACAAGTACACATTATAAAGGGATATGTTCTCTTCATATTGCTGATAGCAGATCAATGAGGCAGTGGATAGAAATTACATTTAGTGCCCTGGATTGAGATTAGCACATACTATGGAGCAAGGGTCTCTAACCTATCTAAACAAAGGGCCAGTTTACAGTCCTTCAGACTTTAGGGGGGCCAGACTGTGGCAATTGGGAGGATAAAAGGTCCCGACATCAGTGGGAATAAACCGTTTACCCTTCTTTGGTGTCAGTGGGAATGCTGACTCATTGTTGGTGTCATTGGGAAAGTTGTGTCCAATCTTTGGTGTCATTGGGAGGAATTGTGCCCCATAATTGGTGTCAGTGAAGGGAATTATGCTCCATTGTTGGTATCAGTGGATGAAATAGTGCCCCAAGGGACAAATAAAATCTAGCAAAGGGCCACATCTGAAGTTTGAAGACCACTGCTATAGAAGGATACGCCTTGTTCATTGTTCATGCTTGAACTTTACAACCACTTTAAAGTATCAGTGTAAGCTGAGAGATTTAAAAGTTCTGTGTATACAGTTGCAAGAAAAAGTATGTGAACCCCTTGGGATTACGTGGAGTTTTGCATGAATTGGGCATAAAATGTGCTCTGAATGTCATCTAAGTCACAAAAATAGAAGAACACAGTCTGCTGAACATAATACTACACAAACATCAGACGTTGCCATGGTTTAATTGCACATAACATGTAAACATTCACAGTGCAGGGAGGAAAAGTATGTAAGGCCCTAGCTTAATGACTTCTCCCAGAGCTAATTGGAGCCAGGAGTGAGCCAACCTTGACTCCAATCAATGTGATGATATTGGATGTGTTGCTGACAGCTGTCCTGCCCTTAAAAAACACACACCTGTTTTGGGTTTACTGGTTTCAAGAAGCATTGTCTGATGTGAACCATGCCTCGCAGAAAAGAGCTCTCAGAAGACCTACGATCAAGAATTGTTGACTTGCATGAAGCTGGAAAGGGTTACAAAAGTATCTCCAAAAGCCTTGATGTTCATGTGTCCACAGTAAGACAGACTGTCTACAAATGGAGAAAGTTTAGCACTGTTGCTACTCTCCCTAAGCATGGTCGTCCTGTAAAAATGACTGCAAGAGCACAGCGCAGAATGCTGCATGAGGTAAGAAGAATCCCAGAGTGTCAGCTAAAGACCTACAGAAATCTCTGGCACATGCTAACATTTTTGTTGACACATCTACAATAAGGAAAACATTAAACAAGAATGGAGTACATGGGAGGACACCACGGAGGAAGCCATTGCTGTCCAAAAAGAATATAGCAGAACGTTTGAAGTTTGCAAAAGAGCACCTGGATGTTTCACAGCACTACTGGAAAAATATACTGTGGACAGATGAAACCAAGATTGAGTTGTTTGGGAAGAACACACAACACTATGTGTGGAGAAAAAAAGGCACAGCACACCAACATCAAAACCTCATCCCCACTGTAAAACATGGCGGAGGGAGCATCATGGTTTGGGGCTGCTTTGCTGCCTCAGGGCCTGGACGGATTGTTGTCATTGATGGGAAAATGAATTCCAGAGTTTATCAAGACATTTTGCAGGAAAACGTACGACCATCTGTCCGCCAACTGAAGCTCCGCAGAGGATGGGTGATGCAACAGGACAATGACCTAATGCATACAAGTAATTCAACAAAACAATGGCTGCAACAGCACAGAATATGCCTTCTGGAGTGGCCCAGTCAGAGTCCTGACCTCAACCCGATTGAAATGCTGTGGCATGACCTTAAGAGAGCGATTCACACCAGACATCCCAAGAATATTGCTACACTGAAACAGTTTTGTGAAGAGGAGTGGTCCAAAATTACTCCAGATCGTTGTGCAGGTCTGATCTGCAACTACAGGAAACGTTTGGTTGAGGTTATTGCTGCCAAAGGAGGGTCAACCAGTTATTAAGTCCAAAGGTTCACATACTTTTTCCTCCCTGCACTGTGAATGTTTACATGTTATGTGCAATTAAACCATGGCAACATCTAATGTTTGTGTAGTATTATGTGTCAGCAGACTGTGTTCTTCTATTGTTGTGACTTAGATGACGTTCAGAGCACATTTTATGCCCAATTCATGCAAAACTCCATGTAATCCCAAGGGGTTCACATTCTTTTTCTTGCAACTGTATATATATATATATATATATATATATATATATATATATATATATATAGGCCAAGAAGAGATGGGAAACCTGTACCTGTCTGGAGGACATTTGTAAATATCTTGGTAAAGAAAGAAAAAGAAAATTACATTATAGTTATTGGAAAGAATTAAGAGAGTTTTCCTATCATGACAGACTATATGGCTTTGAAAAGATACAGACAGCTACGTGTAATCCTGCATTTTTCCAGCCTGCGGTTCTGTAAAAAAAAAAAAAATGTTATACTCACCTAAGTGGATGCAGCATTGATTTGACGCTGCATCTGTCCCCCACTTCTAAGACTGAGAAGTGAGTGATTGAAGACAGCTGATCTTTCATTTGTCTTGAATTGCTCACTTCTCAGAGCAGAGAGCTAGTGATTGTGTAAGTCACTGGCTCTCTGCTCTGCCCCGCCAGTGCTGAAGCATGGGACTGTGGAGGGGGCGTGACAAGCTGGCTTAGGCCCTCAGCGGCATGCCAGGAGGTCAGGCTATATGGCCATATGTTTGGGATCTTTCTAAAGCATGGACCAGATAAGTGACGTCAGCCGACACCAGGCTTTAGCCCGCAAGTTGATGAAAACAGATCACAGGTATGCAGAACTAACTGCACCCCTGTGACCCATAGGAGAAGTATAGCCTAAAAAGCTTTGGCCATACTTCTCCTTTAAGTTTTGGCTGTGATGAAAATAGAAATGCCACCCAATGCAGAGTGTGGATCCTGTTTTAGGTTGCCTATTGATCTTAATTATGTAAATGAGAGTATACTTAAAATAGGGAGGTTGAGAAGAATCTATTAGGCTTAGCTTGTTTAAAAGTATATCTACTCTTTAATAAAATATCCACCACGATTCAGAATCTGTTAGTCTCTTGGATGGAAATTGTGTTTTTAATTAGCAAGAACTCAGCATGTTTTTATAGCATATGAGGTCAAACAATCTAAAACTATTTGAGTTTAGAGTATGAGAAAATACATCCATTGACATTTGGGCAATGAATATTAATGCAGGCAAGGCATCCTGCACTTCTTGCAGTGCACAGCAAAGTAATTTTTTCTATAATGCCATTTAAGCCAAAGGATCATATTCCATAATTAAACCCTTTAGTATGAACTATATCATTTACTCTCTTCTTAAACCAGCATTATTGATTGGATTTAAACATTATTATCTATGCTCTGTGTATAGCAGTTTCAAGTGCTTCTTGTGTGGATAATGAATGTACACCTGCTTAACTAAAAAAAAAGAAAAAATAGAATAGCAATGATACTGTTACATGGAGGTACTTAAAGAACAACCAAAACTGATATATTCATTTTGTGTGCTTGCTAGCATGTTTAGCTCCATCCTGACTTCATAGATGTTTCAAGGACTCCAGTCATGATACATCAACACCAGTAAACAAATAATTGTGAATGGCAGCTGAGAGAAAACAACTCCTTTGTTATATCCTGGCAGAAAGTACATTGTAAAATTTCCAGTGCCATAAATTGATCTTTTTTAACTTTCTGTTATTATTATTATTTGTTTGAAATCAGTTTTTAACAAACATTTAACACAAGTAGCTGTTGCGACGGTTTGTTTGCCCAGCTTTTTATACAATATTATATATACAGGTGAAACTCGAATAATTAGAATATCGTGCAAAAGTTCATTTATTTCAGTAATGCAACTTAAAAGTTGAAACTAATATATGAGATAGACTCATTACATGCAAAGCAAGATAGTTCAAGCCGTGATTTGTCATAATTGTGATGATTATGGCTTACAGCTCATGAAAACCCAAATCCACAATCTCAGAAAATTAGAATATTATGTGCAATCAATAAAACAAGGATTGTACATAGAACAATATTGGACCTCTGAAAAGTAGAAGCATGCATATGTACTCAGTACTTGGTTTGGGTCCCTTTTGCAGCAATTACTGCCTCAATGCGGCGTGCCATGGAAGCTATCAGCCTGTGGCACAGCTGAGGTGTTATGGAAGACCAGGATGCTTCAATAGCGGCCTTCAGCTCTTCTGCATTATTCGGTGTCATGTCTCTCATCTTTCTCTTGGCAATGCCCCATAGATTCTCTATGGGATTCAGGTCAGGCGAGTTTGCTGGCCAATCAAGCACAGTAATCCCACGGTCATTGAGCCAGGTTTTGGTGCTTTTGGCAGTGTGGGCAGGTGCCAAGTCCTGCTGGAAAATGAAGTCAGCATCCCCATAAAGCTTGTCTGCGGAAGGAAGCATGAAGTGCTCCAAAATCTCCTGGTAGATGGCTGCGTTGACCCTGGACTTAATGAAGCACAGTGGACCAACACCAGCAGATGACATGGCTCCCCAAATCTGTAAAAACACAGACTGTGGAAACTTCACACTGAACTTCAAGCATCTTGCAGTGTGTGCCTCTCCATTCTTCCTCCATACTTCCTCCATACTCTGGGTACTTGGTTTCCAAATGAGATGCAAAAGTTGCTCTCATCAGAAAAGAGGACTTTGGACCACTAAGCAACAGACCTGCTCTGTTTTCCTGTAGCGCAGGTAAGACACTTCTGACGTTGTTTGTTGTTCAGGAACGGCTTGACAAGAGGAATACGACAGTTGAAGCCCATGTCCAGGATCCGTCTGTGTGCTCTTGATGCACTGACTCCAGCCTCAGCCCACTCCTTGTGAAAGTCCCCAACACTTTTGAATGGCCTTTTCCTGACAATCCTCTCCAGGCTGCGGTCATCCCTGCTGCTTGTGCACCTTTTTCTTCCACGCTTTTTCCTTCCACATAACTTTCTATTAACGTGCTTTGATACAGCACTTTGTGAACATCCAACTTCTTTTGCAATTACCTTTTGAGGCTTTCCCTCCTTATGGAGGGTGTCAATGATGGTTTTCCGCACAACTGTCAGCAGTCTTTCCCATGATTGTGATTCCTACTGAACCAGACTGAAAGACCAGTTAAAGGCTCAGGAACCCTTTTTGATTGAAAAGATACTTTTATTACAGAAGCATCAAAAACAACATGATACGTGTAATCGGGGTACATCTCACCCTGTACTGCGACGCAGCGCACCACATAGCAATACAGTTCCAAGTATACAATAAATACATTCAGAAATAAATACATTCGCTCAGCGGTATGATGCCTGACGTGATGTGCAGAGGATGAATCCCCAGACCGCCACGTCATGCATGACGCCGCTTACCCCAAAAACCATAGCATCCTGATACACAGTACTAAGTCATGCAATAAACGAAAGCGAAAAAGCGAAAAACCAAAAATCACACTTTACAATAGGCATCGGGTGTGTGGGGGGGGGGAAGGGGAGAAAGGGGGAAACACAGGCCCGAATCTTTATTGAAAAGACAAAGACACGCAAGGGGGAGTAGGGGGAAGGGGGAAATCTTCAGACGTCCTCTTCCTCCTTAAAGTCCATCAAGGAATAGTCTCTGAGCAGACTGAGGATCAGTCTGCGGCAGTCCTCAATGGACATCCTCTCCCGCTGGTGGATGAGGCGCTTTCTGGCGCACCATAAAGCGTCCTTAAAGCAACACAGCACCCGCCAGGGGCCGTCAATGTCCTCCAGAGAAAAGGTTCCACAGAACAGTCCATTCAACACCCCAAAGTGAGTGATGGCTGTCTGTGGTACAAAGTCCTTGAGTTCAGGTTCCAGGGCCCCCAACAGGTCCTGAGCAAATGAGCACTCCCAGAAAACGTGGTAAGACGTTTCCTCGTGGATGATGCAGAAGGGGCAGTGTCTGTATCTGCTCAGGTTCCTGGCATGCATAAATGTCCTGAGAGGCAACCCCCTTGGATTGCCATCCATGCCAGGTCTTTGTGCCTGTTGGTAAGAATGTTGGAAGAAACATTCCTCCAGACCACCTTGCAGGTGTCTGAAGGCAGGCCTGGAACCGACTCCAAAATGTCGCTGGCTCGGATGAGCTTGTAGATAGTCTTTGGCTTCCACAAGTCAGGCTTGACTCCCTGCAGCCCTTGCTCCCTGATGAACTTGAAGGTATCCAAGTAGTACCAAGGAGTGGCTCAGGAACCCTTTGCAGGTGTTATGGCTTAATTAGCTGATTAGAGTGGGACACTTTGAGCCAAGAATATTGCACCTTTTCACAATATTCTAATTTTCTAAGATTGTGGATTTGGGGTTTTCATGAGCTGTAAGCCATAATCATCACAATTATGATAAATCACGGCTTGAACTATCTTGCTTTGCATGTGATGAGTCTATCTTATATATTAGTTTCACCTTTTAAGTTGCTTTACTGAAATAAATGAACTTTTGCACGATATTCTAATTTTTCGAGTTTCACCTGTACAGTAATTTATATATTCAAGTAAGCACTGACGCTCACTTTTTGACTGCTTAGTATATAAAAAGGTCCTGTGTTAGCTAGCAGTGAGGTGTGCGTGTCCCTTCTCTGGACAATTTAGCTAAGTGTGTTTTGATATGATCAAATTAAAGGCTATTCTGTGAATAGAGGTAATAAACAGCTTCAGTTGCACTAACTATCTGAAACATACAAATATTAAATATTTATACACAATATTTTTATACAGTAGCTTGGAGCAGAACCACATCGTGAAGTGGGGGACCATGCATCCAATACAACTGGGAGTGCCGGAAACCCTCAGTAGGCACTTCTCTGCAAAACACTGAAGATTGTAGTTGCTAGCATGAAGTCTACTTCATCTTTTTTATGGGATGGCGTTAGTTTATTTTAATATATACAGCAACAGGGTTGCTTTTAGGACTTAATAAATTTTGAACCAGTGTCCAACAAGATCTTACATTAAATTACCATTTTAGCAGTCTAAACAAAGGCAATTCTTTTGTTCCTTTCCTCATTTATAAAGCAGACTCAAAAAATAAAATGTGAAAAAAAAATCTGTTTGATCTTGCAATAACTCTAAATCAGCTGGCAATAGGTCTGAACTACTGAAAAGTAGAGCGTTTTCACATAGCATGGTGACTATTCACTTACCTTAGTGAAATAGCGAAGCTATGTACACTTCAATCATCCATTCATATGCATGGCCAAATCCTGTGTTTGTTTTTTTTTTATTACACTGCACATAGGAGGGTATTCAAAACACATCTATGCTTTATTCACTAGGCTAGGTGAGAGTTCTCTACTTTCATGAACTATTTCCACAGTCCACAGCAACTCAAATACAACTAGTCACTTATCACTTTGAAAAATCAGACAAACTAGAAGTGCCATAAAATAAATCCCTTTATCGGGATCACAGTTATTGTGAGCTAACAAGATTCTTAGTGCTTCAAGTGCTTGTTCAGCATAATAAAAAGTGTATTTGCATAATTAATTCAAACCAGGTGCAAAAAAAAATCAGTATGAATATACAAAAAACCTGTGTAATCAATGATGCTGGCTGCTTGTAATTGCTATGTAATTGACAGCAATTGGGAGACTGATAACAATAGAGAACCTGACTGTACTGGGCTGAATACAAAAAATGGGGCCAATAGTCATGTAGTCAGACTGTACCTAAAGCTGAACAAACACTATTACAAAATTAATTAGAAAACATTTGTTTGAAGACTGTTCATTCAATTTTCTAATCATTTGAGGGGTCAAATCGATGCTTGGTGACTACAGTGACACGAAAATTCGTAGGAGCAGCATGGACATTTTTTCTTGAGGAAATTTCTAACTGTGTCTGTGGTTTTCATTTGGGAAGGTCAATGGACTCTAAAATAGAATGTTAAAAGCAAATGTTTTTTGAAGCACTTTCGAAGGACATTTGTCAGGTCATCAAATGTATGGATGAGAATTTTCGTACGAATACGCATAATTGTATAACACATTTGTTCGAAAATCTACTAATGTATTGTTGGTTTTGTTTCCAAAGCCCCCCCAGCCCTAGTAGAAAACATATATGCCTGCTGAAGGCTGCAATTAAAAACTACTCCATTGGGATCTTACTCTCTGCAGTAGTCTGACATGCCCCCTGTATTCTCAGCAAAGCTCATGCTCCAAATTAATTGAAGCATGGTAGCTAAGACATGTAAGGGGGGCATGCCAGAGCACTGCATACAGAACATCTGCAGCTTCCAGTAACATAGACCTCTTCTACTGGGGTGAGGGAGCTTTAGGGAAAAAAATATTAACACATTCTCATCACATACAGGTGCTGTCAACACACCAGAATGGACAAAAATTTGGACATGCTATTTTTTTTTTTTATGCAGCACACCACAATGCACAATAGTGCATTACCATTCATTGTGGTGTGCTGCAATGCATGAAGCTGAAAGGTGTGAATGGGATCTTAAGCAAGCCATAGATGATTCGAATCTCGCCCGTTTCAGCAGGGACCAGCCAAGATTCAAAAGATCTATGGGCAGGCTGACTGTACCCAATTAGATTTTACCCAAGTCGTACAACAATTAAATTGGGTACAATCAACCTGTCAGCTATAGCCTCTAGCAATAGTCGCCCCCCCCCCCCCGCACCCCTCTCCCCTGCTGGGAAAGCACAATGTTTTTGCTGGAGGGATTCCCCCTTCAACAGTGATACTCATTGACTGAAAACCCTTCACTGCAGGAAAGAAAATTGCATCACCTATGGCCAGCGTAAGGCCTTTACTGCCCCCTGAATGCTCACCTAAATGATAACATGCAGTTGAAGGGGGTCTTACACATGCCGCAGCTGTGGCGAATTTATCTTGGCTTGTCAATTTGACAGCCAGCACTGTCTTTCAAATTTGACCACTGAAGTTAATGGGATTGTGCAGCAAACACTAAGCAGGTACACTGGGATAGTTTAATACAAAATTCAGCTTGGGCTGGAAAAAAATGGCATTCAGAGGGAGGCAAGATCATGTCCTATATGCCTGGAAGCTGCTGCTCTACCTCCCTGTATAAAGCAATCCACTGCAGATTGCTTTTCAGATGGTGGTAGATACTGCCACTCATCTAAAACAGGCCTTACTGTTTGCATGCAGCCATTCTTTAACCACTTCCCGTCCGGCCCATGTATATAAACGGCCGGACAGGAGCAGTGCAGGAGCGGGTGGCCATTTATAAACGTCCTCCAGCTTCCCTGCTTGTGCGTGTTCCCTGGGAGCACGCAGCATCGCGATCTGGTGTGCGCTGTGTCCTCTGGACACAGTGGAACACCGATTGCTGTACGGGACCTCTGTGTGAGATCCCCATCATGTGATCACTGATTGGCCAATAGGTGATCACATGAATAGTAGTAAGCAAGATGTCAATTCTGACATCATTGCTTACTACGTGCAAAATCTGAGAATGATCACAGAGGTCGCATGGTACAAGGCTATTCACAACAGCCTTGTACCATGTGACAATCTGTGACCAATCACAGCTCGCACAGAGAAGGATAAATTATTGCTTTTACAGCCTTTATGAGTGTAAAAACAATCAGTGTAAAAAAAAAAAATCTTCATCACCCCCCCACAAGCAGTGCAGTGTCCCTATGGTGACACTGTACTGCTAGGGTGACAGTATGTTAAAAAAACCCATAAATAATAATATAAAAAAATTTAATAAAAATGTAAAAAAAATTTAGAAAAATTATAATTTCTGGTTATAAACTAATTTGGGTTATTTTTTTTTATTAAAAATAACTTTATACATTTTGGCCAAGATTTATGAAGAAAAATTATTTATTTGCAAACTTTTATAAGAAAAACAATTTTTCAAAAAATACCACCAAAATAAAGCTTTATCTGTCTCAAAAAAATGCTACAAAATTCATATAGGTACAGTGTTGCATGACTGTATACAATTGTCATTCAAAGTGTGATAGCACTGAAAGCTGAAAATGTAAGTGGTTAGTGGTCTTTTTTTTTTTAATGTAAAATTGAGGTTCATGTGGTATAAATGTAGCATAGCTCAAGAAAAAAATAAAAAAAGGTATGTTAAAGTATATGTAAACCCTAAAAATGAACTTCTCTTATTTGGTCCCTTTTGGTCTTTTATATACAGTACATACTGTATATGTATGATTGAAAGCATATTGTTATATCTGATTGACAAGTTAAAAAAATACCTTGTGAGCTGATAACTTCCTGTGTATGCAACAACCATACAATATTTGTTTCTAGGTGTCACTGGTGCAAAATGTTGACATTGTTATGGTAGATAAAACATGATTTGTTTTACAAACGACATGTAAAGATTCGATCAGAACAGTGTTCAGACAAGTTATGAAGGAAAGTGGTGCACATGGCAACCATTGATTTTGTTTTTGTGATAGCTACCATTTACTACAGAGAAGACCTTCTCAGATAACTCACAAGACTTGCAGTAGATGGAGTGACTCAGACTTCATCCAGATTGATGGCAAGTAAATCGGGAAGCTGCAAGCTAAGTTAATTTATTATTTATAGAATCCATTTGTATCTTTCGTAAATCAAATGTATGCAAAACCATACAGTAAAATCCTTTTAGAGCATGGGCAGAGCGATACATCTCATAAAACAGATTAAAAAATAATGTTTATGTACTGGATATGTACCACCATAGTAACATGAGTAACATACTGTAGGTGAGCTGTGTACCAAATGCCAGTATTGGTATAGTTTGGAAGAGTCTGATTATTTAACAATGGAAAATTACATATTTAATTCACAAAGCTTTACAAAAGGGTAGCACTCTTTATCTTTTTTTCAGCCAGTTGACTGTGACTTGCTACAAAGTTGCAATGTCGGAGTCTTGTTCACTTTGGTAGTAACCCTTTCTTCTTCCTATAGCAGACTGATGAGAACATCACTACCTAGGTAAAGTCATTTGACTGGTGAGCAGGCACTTTAATGATAAAAGATATATTTTTTTGTGACTATAGATAAAAGTGATATACTTGAACAATTTTAACATAAAACTGACATGGTATATTCATTCACATAATCAAAAGTTAACTAAATTCAGATTTGTCACATCGAAAAAAATAAATGCACCTCTAGATTCCTCACCACTTCAAATCCATAAAATTAGAATCTGTTTTTCAAGATTATGTGAAAATGATTACATAGGGATAGGGAATATGCAGGTGGAACCTGTCTTCTTTAATCCATGGATATCTATGATCTCATGTTCTCTATGCTAATGACAATCATGGTGTTATCAGAAAGGAGGTTGGGGATGCCTATGGGTCTGAAAAGGGATTTCTAAAAATCAAATGATTTAAAATCAATAAGTGGTGTGGATTTCAAATGACCAGGACTGAACAACTCAGCAAATGGGAAATGTTTGCTAAAGGGGACATTATTAGCTTATGGAGCGACATTTCAGAAAAAAAATGGGACCTTAGATACTGTATACCAACAAGAATGAATGCATAGAGATTAAAACCAATTCAAACAACTGGACACCAGTTGTCCCTAAAATTACAAAAATATAATAAAGCTAAAAACCATAATTTTACAGGAGTTTACTGACAAGGATGTTAAAAATGTGTATGTTCTGCAAATTTTGCAGAGGGCTCCACTTCCTCAGGACCTTGCATGCCTTGGATGAAGAAATTACACCTGTGCTGAAATAGAAATCAGCTAGATATAGTATATGATAAAAACAAAATAATGAAAATAAAATCAAGGCATCTTGTGCATGATGATCATCAGAAAACAATCCACAACATTGCTGCCATTGTCGTGTGTCATGCGGAACAGTCCAGGCAATCCTCCAGTGTAATTTGAACATTCGCCATGTTGCTGCCAAGTTTGTCATCAGGCTTCTGACCCAGAAGTCTGCCAAGAACTCCGTCAGCGTGCTGTGGATTACCTGTACTTCATGTTGAGGATCATTACCAGTGACGAAACTTTGGTGTACGGGTTTCACGCAGAACTTCATGTTTGCTCTTTGTTCTAACTTGCTGTTCATGATGAAATAGCAAACATGGTAACATACGGGGTCAGAATAGCACCAGTTGTACAGCTCCCAATGTACACAGGACAATGTCTTTTTGCACACTGACTTATGAAGGTAAGTCACGCATCTTTTATATATTATCTTCAGCATTAAGCTATATCTCAGGCACATAGCCATGGAAAAGAGGAAGACCTGACTATCACAGGAGAAAGATGATCTGTGACATCTGGACAGTACTTTTTGGGAAACATCCTCTATTCCAGTAACTGATAAGGATATAGGGTAATACATCAATTAACAAATATTTTACATGACAGCTTATGAAATAACATATCTGCTCTTCCCACCACTAAAGTCAAAAACATCTGAATGCAACTCAGAACAAAAACAAGTTACCGTATTTTCCAGCATATAAGATGACTTTTTAACCCATGAAAATCTTCTGAAAAGTCAGGGGTCATCTTATACGTCGGTATACGGCGAGCCGGGCACGATTCTTCCCACTGACACCAATGATGGGGCACTATTCCTCCCACTGACACCAATGATGGGCCACTATTCCTCCCACTGACACTAATGATGGGACACTATTCCTCACACACTGATACTAATGATGGGGCACCATCATTGGTGTCAGTGGGAGGAATAGTGTCCCATCATTGGTATCAGTGGGAAGAATAGTGCCCCATCATTGGTGTCAGAGCGAGGAATCGTGCCCCATCATTGGTGTCAGTGGGAGGAATAGCACCCCATCATTGGAATACCATACTGAAATACCATACCATATTGAAATAAAATCTGATGTTTTTTAATTTTTATTTGGTGTACGTTGGAAGAGGGGTAGTCTTATACGGCGAGTATAGCCCAAACCCTATATTTTAACAGGAAAAGTAGGGCGTCGTCTTATACGCTGGAAAATATGGTAATATGGTAATAAGTCTTCTAGCCTATACTCCTAACCAGGGGAGAACTGACAACTCATGGGGCCTCTGGGCAATAGGGGATCATGGGGCTCCTGTGTCCTTGCCCAAACTCAAAAAAGCCTATGAAAAAGGTACCAGGGGCATCTCATGGGGCCCCCTACTGACCCCGGGCCCTCGGGCAGTGCCCCAGTTTCCAAATGGTCAGTCTGCCCCTGCTCCTAATTCTGACTGAATTTTGTATCTGTGCTGAATTCTCATATTCACAGTGCTCCCTGTGATTGTGCATGCAGGTTTGTGTTGCCATCTTTTGGTGTGTTACAAAACTAAGTGTTAGTTGGTGTCAGGGGCGGACTGACAACTCATGGGGCCCCCGGGCAATAGGGGATCATGGGGTCCCTGTGTCCTTGCCCATACCCAAAAAAGCCTATGAAAAAGCCAATGAAAGGTACCAGGGGCATCTTATGGGGCCCCGTACTGACCCCAGGCCCTCGGGCAGTGCCCTAGTGCTCGAATGGTCAGTCCGCCCCCGCTTGGTGTTAATTTTTTTTCTTTGCATTCATACCCGGTGGCATATCTAAAGTCCCACATTTTCTGAAATGTTGCTCCATATACATACAGGGATTATACCATGTGGGAATTACATTTTATAAAAATATTCATTACATGCTCCACCACTCTTTGCATTTATTGGATATTACCAGCTTCTGAGGCCAAGGGTGCATTTTTTTTTCATGCAATATCTTTATATCTATTGATATTTATTTTGTGTATTAATATTTTGCTAAATTTCCTTGTGTCTTTATTCAAGTACCTTGCCTTATTCACTTTTTGAATGAACATCTAATGTTTAAGATATGTTTAACAAGTCAACTATTTTCATGAGGTGTACTTGTATTTTCACATGACAGTATTTTCTTCATGTAGAGTAACAGATGGAGAAGAAACCAGACCAGGAGCATACCTCCTTCTGGTAAAGCATTTCCATCATCTGGGACTCAGCACAATGACATCATCATTCTGCTTATGCTTTGCTTATGAACAGAAGGACCTTTTTCATGGTGTGTTTGTGCGCACAGAAGCTGATTTAGACAACTGTTCGGTTTCAGTGGGAGTCTTTGCAATTTGAAAAATAGCACATATACTGTAGAAACTACCATTTCCCCTTCCTGAAGGCAGGAATCTAAATTCAAACATGTCCTTTATATGTGCAATGTGGCAGCGCAAATTTCTGCACCATCTAATAGCTGTAAAGATGAAGGGGGTGTGGTTTAAGAAAAATTTGGGCTGTGCAACAGCAGAATTCCATCACATGAATGAAATATCTCTTGATATTTTACTCTATAGTCTAGCTCCCTTATAACAGCAAGGTGCTGTGTAGAATTGCTATACCTAAAATCTTCACCCATTTCAGGGACTCTGCTTCTTTGCATCCTGCCCACTTTCCGGCACATCGGGTTAGTTTTTTTTTTTTACTGTTTTTTTTAGCTCCACACATTACTCCATTCAATAATGGAGGAGAAGGAGAACCTAGCAGTGCACTGTCGGTAGGCAGTGCCAGGACCTGTTCAGCCTACTAATTACATCACACATAAACATGGTGGCATGGGATCTGGCAGAGCCTGCTGAGAAGAAGATCTCAGCAGGGCAATGGTGGATCCTGCTTGTAGGTGGGTATCTCAAATGAGCCCATCTCAACAAAAGAAACAGAGAGGAGCACAAAAAAAATAATGGGGGAGGGTGAAACTGCTCTTTAAAGTTCGACTAGGAAGATTTAACATATTCATACATAAGACTAAATGTGCTAAAACTCTTCAGTGCCTTCAGTTATAAAGGGCCATGGATTTAAGCTTGGTCTTTATCCCCATACTGGGGCTGGAAACAGCTAGATGTGACTATTCATGGACACATCCACGTATCGTGATAGGACCAGTTCATACATTTCTTGAAATATAATATCTTGTAATAAAATCAAAATCTACTGTTGTAGAATACTACAATTAATTCAGCAGAAAGAAGGAGCAGAGAAAAAGACACGAGGTTGGTGATTATGAACATCACTGACACTGATGATAATAATAAAGATAAATAATGGAGTTGATGGTAAAAGGAATGATGGCAAATGACGACACTAGTGACTGAATGATGATGATTAATAATGATCATCTTTGTGATTAATGACTTTGAGAATGGTAACTGAGATGATAAACCTTATTTTTATTCTTCACAAACATACACATAAACCAAAGAGCTAACAGAGACATCTTCAGGTGCTGGATGCTAAGACTCCATGCACACTGGGCAAAAAAAACATGACAGTTCCCTTGGCAGAAAAAACTCTGATATAGGGCATTTTTGCACACAGTTTAGGAGAGTTTAGCATTTTTCCTGCCAGAAGGTTCTAATCAAAAACACAAACCAGAAGAATTTCTTTTCCTGCCTTTAAACATTGAGCTTTAAATATGCCTCTAATCATCCTAATGTGTATGGACACATATGATAACACTGAGCTGCTTCTACAGGGTGAACACAAAACTCCTGTAGAAGCAGCAATTTTTAAGCCAGTGTGAATGGAGCTTAACATTGCACTAGATATGAGTAAACTCAGAATACTGTAAGCGAACCTGTTTGCTTATACATGGAAAGTAGACAATAAATTGTATTGAAAAAAGTACAAATCTTCAGCAGCGCTCATTTGACCTAAACAATATGATATAACTGCGCTACAGCATAGTATAACATCATATGCATTTTGTTGATGTTTTTCCATTACTGCTGTGAACATTTCCATTTCCCAAGCTTTACTCCATAATCTGCTCCATCGATTGCTTTCAAACACATTCAATGTTTTCCCAAAAATGTCCCCCCCCCCGTAGGTTTAACAGTGCTACTAGACATATGCGATTTATTTCATTACGAATCGAAATTCAGACGAAACATTTGTTATTTGGAAATTCGGATGTATCCAAATCTTCAAATCACAATAGTAATGAATTTCAACTAATCTAACATAAATTATAACAAACACAACAAATTAATTTGTATTCATTTGTTTCATTCGTTTGTGACTTCAGAGGGTTTTGTAGGTTCAATAAAATGTGTATTGTTATGATTGGCCAAAGTCAAGCAAAACATCAAAGTCGGAATCAAATTGCATGGAAGTCGCAAGCAAGTCACCAAAATAATATAATGACATACTGAATGAATCCAAAACTTTTGAAATAAATTTCAAGAATATGGATTGATTTGGAGCAACGAATATGCAATACGAATCCAAATATAAGAAACAAACTCCGAAACAAATCATTCTAACATAATGAATATGACAAAACAAAATTATGGACTTAATGAATGAATCTGAAATGATACTAAACACATTAAACTTTTTCTTCATGCACATCTCTAAAGGCTACTATTGGTATGCGAATTTGGACTTTTTTCAGTTGTCAGTAGCTAAACCCTCATCTGTATCACTAACCACTGCCCTGAATTCTGATGTAATCTACTGCCTGCAGCACATGACTGTCAAATTGACTGCGACTGACATGTTGACATCATAGTGTCTAAAATAAAAGATGGCAGTGCCAAGATGGCAATGTCAACTGGGGAATGACAGGGTGTCAAGGGACACACTGCAACAGAGTTTTATTGTGCCGAATGTTGCAAGTCTCTGCACCGTTCACACTTGAGCTGCAAATGAGCTACAGATTGGTACAGAAATCTGTCACAATTTTACAGCATATTTATATCCCAGACTAGCACTGCAGCTACTGTATATGGTGCATAGAAATCATTGAAATGTCATACTGTGACATGTCAAAAAAAATGTAAAAAAGGAAACAGAGCTCTGCACTTTAAAGCCACCAGTAAGAATGCTGGCTAGAACCTACACTTGCAGAAAAAATGGAAACAAGAGTGCACTGGCCTAGCGTATTATCCCAGATAACAATTTGTTGAATAATAATTAAAATGTACTCACAAAAGGTGACAAATCGCATAACATATGACTGTCACTAGAAACATGCTCCATATGGCACCAAAGGTCCCAACGTGAAAGAAGTGCCAAGGGCCAAAGAAAGGCTGATGTGTTTCAGAGCCACGAGGGGTTTCCCTCAAAATGCATCAGCCTTTCTTTGGCCCTTGGATGGCACTTCTTTCACACCAGGACCCTTGGTGCCATATGGAGCATGTTTCCAGTGACTGTCATATGTTATTCAATTTGTCACCTTTTGTTTGTGAGTAAATTTTAATTATTATTCAATAAATTGTTATCTGAGATAATGTGCTAGGCCAGTGCGCTCGTTACCTTTTTTTTCTGCAGTTAAATCTGACTTCCCCTGTCGTACACGGGAGCAGCAAGGCTTGGCCTATCCGCTTTTCCACCTCACTTCTCTGTCCTCAGCCCTCTACACGCATGCGCAGGAGCTTTTGGAATATATGACTTTTAGAACCTACATGTATTGCACAGTAAAAAAAAACAGCAATTAAACGTGCAGGAAGTGTGAATTAGCCTTTGCTGATTGAGCACTGATGAGTGGTTTTTAAGTTGAATAATTTGTATTTGGAAATGGTTTCTATACACAATTGAAAAGGTAATGATTGCTTTAAATACTCTTGATAAACCAAGTATATTATTTTCATGGCTATACAGGTTATAGAGGTAGATACGTCATGAGTACACAGTAATATACACATGGGCATTATCCATCTATGTTTCATTTACATATGTGTTGTAACGTTATATATTCTAGTGAACATTAGTCATCACTGAGAAGTATTTCAAAGTTGTGTACAATCATTTGTGTGGGCATTGCACTTATAAAGTGTTTTTCTCTATATCTAGAAACATTGACAGAATGATTCACTGAATTCTATTAGGCTTGTCTGCCCAGTTTTTCCACATTGGAACCAAGTTTATAACAATATAGAAACTTTGAAAATCATTTCTTTGTGTCAAACAATCTAATCTGTAAACACTTGGAAAGTTTTACTGACATTGCAGACATTTTAGCTCATGTGCCTAGCTGAACTTCTGGAAAAAAATATTTTTGGACATTTTCCATGTAAACATAAATTACCTCTAATGATGGGTGCTCCATATGTGGATGGTGCTACATTGCAAAACCCTTACTCTTATCCATCCTATACACTTCAATAAGAGCCTAATCTCGGTTGCTGAATTGTACAGTTCCAGCTCTAGTAAAGTGACACTAGGGGGTTGTTTCCACTGCATCCATTCATAAAACATATTGTACTCTTTTCACAAAAGTCCCAATTGCTAATTGTTAATTGTGATAACACAAGAGCAAAGTGAATTTTCTGACAACACAGTACAATGGTTATCGCTGCCTTATATAAGAGGTGCAAGTGGAGTCCATTTACTTGCCTCCTTAGAACAGAAACAGCAATCATGAGTGGGAGGCACAATGGTTCTTTCACTGTCTCAGATAAGACGTGTAGCTTAACATCCCGGTCACATCGGGTGCGACTTGGCATGCGATTTGCATGCCATTCGACTTGCAAATCGTATGCCAAGTAGTGCCCTATTGTCTGCAATTGGAGCGGTCATATCGGCACGGTTCCGACTTGGTTGGAGCCTCACTGATTTCCAAAGTAGTACCTCTACTACTTTTGGTGCGATTTGCATAGACATCTGTGTCAGATGTCTTGCAAATCGCACCTGAAAACGGCATCTCACCCGACTTTGAAATTGTGCAACTTCACTGTAAGTCTCATGATTTCAAAGTCGGGCTTGATGTGACCAGAGGGTAATGCTCGGTTCACACTGCCATGACTTGGGATCTGACTTGTGAGACCCCAAGTCACATGACATGTGAAATCTCATGTTAGTCAGTGAGAGCTGTCTTAATTAGCCCTACTGAAGTCGCTTCAGCTTTAGAAAAGGTTCCTGTACTGCTATCTGACTTGTGCCCATAGACTTTAATGGAAGTGGTCTCCAAGTCCTATATTGATGTGATTTGGATCCGACATTACAGGAAGCTTACCTAGAAAATCCCTGTAAGTTGCTTTAGAGTTGCTTTAAAGTAGTACTCAAATTGCCTGGCAAAGTCGCACTGTAAAATTTGTAACTTTCAGGTCATAGTGTGAACCGATATTTAAAGCGGAACTAAAGTTCTGCTGTTACATACAGTGAGCATGCAGGCTTTTTATGGCAAAAGAGACATGCAATGTCTCTTCTACAATAAACTACACTTATCTGCCTTTCATAGTGATCCCCGCAATGTAAAGGGAGCTGCACATGCGCAGCTCTGCTTACAGTGGCCAGCCCGATCCCTGTGTGCCAGGATGACTAGCTCCTGTGCATGTACAAGAGTGACATCACCCTGCGCCAGTGAATGAAGGTGGCAAAAAACTGGCATACAAGAGAAGACGCCAGCATGGACGAGGGACCATCAGAAAGGGGAGTATTAGCAGCTTTAGTTTTACTTTAAGAAATAAATCTGCTGATTTGTTGAGTCATGTTTAAATCATTATCTCTGCTTGTAAAATGAAACATTGACTGATACTCAAGTAAAACAGATATTTATGTTTGGTAGTCTTGCTTGTTTGCTCCAAACCTCTATAAAGCCTGATTTGCGGGTATTCCTGTTGTGCAGCTCAATTGCTTCCACCCCTTCTGCTGTGTACATTCTCTGTATGTGTTCCACTGTGTAGAGAAAAAGACTTGAGCTCACACATCTTCTTCCCCCTGTAGGATTAGTGATAGGGCTGATGCCAGAGACAAGCAATGTCAATCTAATATGTTATTTGCTGCCTGGTCGGACAGTGGTGAGGGACAGGGGGCATTTTGACAACCACACTAACACTGAATCCAAGACCCTTATCAAAAAGGGTCTATGTGCTACATGCATTTTGTATCCTGGGAGATATGATGAAAAAATATTGGCATGCTGAGACTTCTTGTTTGAACAGTAGCCTTAAAAGCAGAATAAACTCATTATGCTTAAGGTTCTTTCTCCATTGCTGTCCACTTCACTACTGTAACACTGAAAATTTTGATCTAAAAAGAGAAGGTGGAAACTCAGCACACAAGAACCCAGCCACTATATAGAGTGGTAAAGAGACCTAAACTCCTCCTAGCTATATTCCTCTTAAAATTTAGAGCTGGACATTCATTTTTCATTTCTTCCAGACTGTATCAATGACAACTAGTTCAATTACTTGCTTTTCATTGATACATGACTGTACTGTATGATTAAGCACGAGATTGTGTGAAACGTGTTAACAGGTCCTGTATTCATATCCTGGTGTTTTGTGTGTCCTATGGATCAATAAATATACACTATATTAATCTATCCTCCGGTGTGTGGCTCACCCTTCTTCCTATGTCTGCACTGTAGACTGTAGAATGGGCCAATTTGGAGAAACCTGCATCTCACTAAGACACAATGGGGTTTATTTACTAAACCTGGAGAGTGCAAAATCAGGCTCACTTCTGCGTAGAAGTGCAGGAGTGACTTCATCACTACTAAAGAAACCCGTGATACTTTTTTAACATGACTCTGTTAACATTTAAAAAAAGTCAAAGGCATGTGTTGGAGTGTTGGATGTCTGGCTACCATCTGCACACTGTGACCCCTACATCACTACACATTACTGACCGGTGAGCTCCAAGGAAGGAACCACAGAGCGCATTGATAAACCAAATAAAAGACACTCTGAAAAGTGAAGTAAAAATGGTGTAAAAATGTTTCAATGCAGACTAAATTACTTTAACTACGCACCAAAAACTCAGTAACACTTTTGGGTATACTAACGCTTTAATAGCTATTGTTTTACAGTTGCCACCTTAATCAGTTTTTTTCCGCACTGCAAAAAAAAAAAATTAAGGGAAATACATTTTAAAACTAGGTTTTAAGTTTTAAAACTAGGCTCAAGAAAATGGAACAAAAAAGATAAATTATAATGTGGTTAAGCCATTTAAATTAGCAAAGTGCAAAGGAAAAGTTTTTTTTAAAGATCGCAGCCGTCTCAAAACATATAGTTCCAAGTGAGTAAACAACACTACAGAAACTACCATCTATAATTAACAATATTCAGAATGTTCAAAGACCAAGATTACAAGGCATTAAACATTTGGTGAGCTCTGTTGTTCTAATTATGAGTTTTGCGAATTACCTAGACAACTAAAACCCAACAATGGAATGCATATAAAGCCTTCAAAAGCTCAGCATGGACAGCTTGGGCAGTGTTAACTAATATGATGAAAATTGCTTTTGGACTTTAAAGGTAAAGTTTATAAAATGCACTATGCAGTCAAGGGGCCCCAGTACTATAAAATCACTGTGTAGCTTTAAAATTGGGATTTTAACGTAAGTGCCATACCTGTATGCCCATTGCAGCTTACCCACAGCCTGGCTGAAATAAAATAACTAATGGGAGAGACCTGCACCATCCGGCTTATGATCTGGCATAGTATATTTAAAAAAATTGTGTAGCTTTAAAAGTTGGAGTTCAGTTTAAGTGCCTTACCTGTAGGCCTATTGTGCCTTATCCTTAGCCTGGCTGAAAACTACTAATTGGAGACATCTGCACCATCCTGCTTGTGATCTGGGAAGCCCTACATTACGATAATGAGCTTTCTCCCTCTTGATAGACTTGCGCACTTCACATGCATGAAACTTGAAAAAACTCATTACAGCAATGCTGGGTGCTTTCAGATCACTGAGGGAGGGGTGACTGAGGTGACTGAGGAAATGCTTCCTCCTGCCTGCAGCAGGCTGATGACATCATCTCAGCCCAAGCAAAGTCATCTGCCAGGAGATCAATTACTGCTTTTTAATGATAAACGGTAGAGCTATTTAAAATATTTTACTATTTCTATATTCGTACATAGTGACATTTCAGGAATTTATTCATGCATACTTTTAAAGTTATTGAAAGGCCCACTTTAAAGACTAAGTGCAGTTCCAAATGATCTTAGCTCCTTTAATCTATCAATGCAAATCTTGCACATTTGCAAATGTAACTTTTCCCCTGCTCACCTTTCTTCAGCTGTCCTTTGAAAGCTGTACTGGG
Source organism: Staurois parvus (assembly GCF_062004578.1). Classification (NCBI taxonomy): domain Eukaryota; kingdom Metazoa; phylum Chordata; class Amphibia; order Anura; family Ranidae; genus Staurois; species Staurois parvus. The sequence goes on from NW_028317941.1 coordinate 7,413,601, forward strand.
ATCAGCAAGGATCCTTCTAGTTCAAGTTTCCTTCTATTTCTTGATTCTGTAAATATAGTGCTATACCTGTTTTTGAAAACGACTATCCACAAAATCCCTTTAAATATACATGTCTCCTTGGGTATTTCATATTGGCTGGAAGGGATCAGCATGGAAAATTTGTATTATAAGGAATGCTGGAATGCCTTTTTAAAAGTATGAAAAAAATTATGCCTCACGAGTATGAACTTTTGTACTTACTTTCAGACATTTCACAGAAGGCCTGTGCTGTGTATCAATGATGAATTTGGAGGCTGTTGATGCTGAATTGGCAAGGTATGAAGTGCAACTTAGCAGTAAGATTGTAGTTTTAAAAAAATCGTTGTGCATTAGCCTTTAATCTTCTAGCTATAAAAGAGGTTGATTATAATAGGTGAGTTATTGAATACCAAGCACCAAGTTTCTGATTATTTTTCAAAGTCAGCACTTCCATAGTGCTTTAAAAAAACACATCTGAAATAGTATCTCTTATTTATACATTTCCAAAATGTATTTTGTTCATCTAGATATTATTTTTAGAGATGAGCGAATTATTCAAAAATTTGATTCGGCTGATTCGCCGAATTTGCGGAAGAAATTCTTTTTGATGCGAATTTATTCGCTGCAAATTTAACTTATTAAAAGGGTTTCTAGGCTTCAGAGAGCCTTTATATTAGTGCAGAACACTGTACCTTTAATTTAAATGCCCTTGGAGTCTGCTGGGGAAGAGAAATAATACTGTCAGTCAGTATGACATGCAGATGAGTGCCGTCGATCTTAGAATCACCGCACACTTCACTCATTTGGGCAGTCACGGGGCACGACGAAGAAGAAGAAGAAGAAGAAGAAGAAGAAGAAGAAGAAGAAGAAGAATGAAAAGAAGAAGAATGAAAAGAAGAAGAAGAAGAATGAAAAGAAGAATGAAAAGAAGAATGAAAAGAAGAAGAAGAAGAATGAAAAGAAGAATGAGAAGAAGAATGAAAAGAAGAATGAAAAGAAGAATGAAAAGAAGAATGAGAAGAATGAAAAGAAGAATGAAAAGAAGAAGAAGAAGAATGAAAAGAAGAAGAAGAAGAATGAAAAGAAGAAGAAGAAGAATGAAAAGAAGAATGAAAAGAAGAAGAAGAAGAATGAAAAGAAGAAGAATGAAAAGAAGAATGAGAAGAAGAATGAAAAGAAGAATGAAAAGAAGAATGAGAAGAATGAAAAGAAGAAGAATGAAAAGAAGAAGAAGAAGAATGAAAAGAAGAAGAAGAAGAATGAAAAGAAGAAGAAGCAGAATGAAAAGAAGAAGAAGAAGAATGAAAAGAAGAATGAGAAGAAGAATGAAAAGAAGAATGAAAAGAAGAATGAGAAGAATGAAAAGAAGAATGAAAAGAAAAAGAAGAAGAATGAAAATAAGAAGAAGAAGAATGAAAAGAAGAATGAAAAGAAGAAGAAGAAGAATGAAAAGAAGAAGAAGAATGAAAAGAAGAATGAAAAGAAGAAGAATGAAAAGAAGAAGAAGAAGAAGAATGAAAAGAAGAATGAGAAGAAGAATGAAAAGAAGAATGAAAAGAAGAAGAATGAAAAGAAGAAGAAGAAGAAGAATGAAAAGAAGAATGAGAAAAAGAATGAAAAGAAGAATGAAAAGAAGAATGAAAAGAAGAAGAAGAAGAATGAAAAGAAGAAGAAGAAGAATGAAAAGAAGAATGAGAAGAAGAATGAAAAGAAGAATGAAAAGAAGAATGAGAAGAATGAAAAGAAGAAGAAGAAGAATGAAAAGAAGAAGAAGAAGAATGAAAAGAAGAATGAAAAGAAGAAGAAGAAGAATGAAAAGAAGAATGAGAAGAATGAAAAGAAGAATGAATAGAAGAAGAAGAAGAAGAATGAAAAGAAGAAGAAGAAGAAAGAAAAAAAAGAAGAATGAAAAGAAGAAGAAGAAGAATGAAAAGAAGAAGAAGAAGAATGAAAAGAAGAATGAAAAGAAGAAGAAGAAGAATGAAAAGAAGAAGAAGAATGAAAAGAAGAAGAAGAATGAAAAGAAGAAGAAGAAGAAGAAGAATGAAAAGAAGAAGAAGAATGAAAAGAAGAAGAATTCCAGTACAGCAAAAAGTGTATCTGCAGAGAGCTCCGCTATTTCTGACAGTTCTCTGACAGTTCCTTCACATTTACAGCGGTTGAAACATTGTATCTATTTGTTTCCGAATAAAAACATCTGTATCCTAAATGGAAACAAATAGATACAATGTTTCAACCGCTGTAAATGTGAAGGAACTGTCAGAGAACTGTCAGAAATAGCGGAGCTCTCTGCAGGGACACTTTTTGCCGGCTGTAGAAGGGATGAAAATCGGCCGATTGGGAAAAATTCGATTCGTGCATCCGAAGTTTGCTAATTTTCGGATTCAGTGCGAATCGAATTTTTCCTAATATTCGAAACGAATTCCACTTCGCCAAGTTCGATTCGCTCATCTCTAATTATTTTCTAAGTGACTGCATTAATTTTGGATGCCTTAAATGTATACCAGAGTCTCTTGTGCTTGGACATTTAGCGCACATAAACAACCTTGTAGACCAACACTGGTAAGTGACAAAACCACAGAAATGTCTGGCAGTTTGGAAAATGGTACGATTTCTTACTATTTTTCTCTGGCTGTTTCAGTGTGTTCAGTCTTTAGATTCACACAGTTCTGCTACACCCCACAGTCCTGTCTGGCAAGAGAGGAGACCTAATTTCTCTTTGCTGCAGTTCAGGAACATTTACAGGTCTCCTCCCCACCCTGGAAAAGTAAAGCAGCAGGCTGGGGAGCTCATCTGTCTGTCATTCTACTCTTCCTATCACTTTTTGCACTCGGCATATTTGTTGCGTAAATGCCCCATGTCAGTGACTCAGATCATCTGGAGTGTTTTCCATAGTATTTTTGGGTCAGATTTCTCTAATCTCTTGTTGACCATGTAATGCATATGTGCAGTAGTAGACACACTTTACTTATGCATTCATACTGGCAGAAGTTTCTGTGATGAAAGAGCTGTCAATCAAATATGTCAACACAGTGACGAGCTGTCACAGACAGCTCCTGCTCACTGGTTATGATTGGTAGCTAGCAGGACAGGCTCCTGATCATGTAACTGCTGTGGCAGTCATCACATGCCTGACAAAGTGGTCCTGCAAGGCTCCAAAACGTTGCACTATGTCTTCTGTGATGTGATCATTCTTCAATAAAGATTTGGATGTATTTGATGATCTGTAGTGTGCTGGCAAATATATGCATTTCGTTTTTTGCTATGGCAGTCAATCACAGTGATCAATGATCAGGAAGTTTGTCCCACACCCCTATCCTGGGGAAAATACCCAGTTCAAGGGTGAGGGAATGGGAAGGGGTTAAGTTCAGTATGTAATCACAATAAAACACATTTATTTAGATGGATCTTTTAACATAGGGTAAGGTCAGATAGGAAGTTTTAATCATGCTTTGGATTTTTATTGTTTAATTTTACCAGCTGAATTTTGTGAACGTTTGAACAAAATGTGTCACAGAACTTTGAAGATTTTGCAATGGCAAACCATAGCAAGCATTTATGTTCTAAGCATTGTTGTGGGAAATGAAATTTTCTTTAGTCCTTTCAGACCATGCACCTATCTGACATTAGACGAAAAGAGAGTATATTGTACACCATTCATGTTTCAAAAACAGCACAAAAAGCATAATAAGTGTTGTTCCAGAAGGACAACATGCAACCACTATCGGTACCTTATACTTGGACTTGGAAGAGTTATACTCACAAATTAATTGAAGACAGTTCAAGAGCGATCAATCATTGTGTTAACTTTTCACACAAAATAAACTGTGTGGAAAAGCTCCATTTATTGATGGTGTACTGATAACCAATGAAATGTACTGGTATAGATAGAAGAAGGTGTCAGATCTTAGTGACTTACCCCTGTATTGTACATGCCTTGGCCATCATACGTACATGTTAAAGCACTTTAGACATGGTTGTCTCTCTGCACTCTTTACTAGGATTGCCCATGGCACCACATAGTAGCTATGCTCTTTGGCATGTCTGGAATGTTGGGGGACACCTCATCCATGAGATAAACTAGCAGCCCACTAAACCTTTCTATTTCCTTCAAAAAGTTCTCAGGTTTTTACCACATTGTTACTGATACCACCCTAGATATTTGGGGCTTATTCACATTGGCAATTTGGGCTGTAGGCCGCCAAGAATCAGTGTTTCTCTGCAGTGGTCATGCACAGATGCAACAGCCTGAACAAATCAATGATAAGCTGACAAGTTCTGCAGCTGTACACATATAGCCACACATCTGACTGGTCATATGCAATTAGGGACAAATTAGCAACCCTGGAAGCAGAGAGGTCAATGATGCAGTTACATGCGTACAGCCGTGGCACCTGTCAGCTTGTCTAGGCAACTGGGCACAGCTGATTGAACACACCTTTGCATACCTGCTACAGAGAAAAGCTGATCCTTGGCAGCACTCAACCCAAATCAGCCATGTAAATAAGCCCTTGTAAACCTTTAACCCCTTGGCGGCAGAGCCTCCCAGCCCTTTAAGTGATGCCAGGAGTTGGGGCAGGGTTTAGGGTCATGTGACCACCTTGATCAGCAGTCACAGGGGTCACATGATCGAAAAGGTCCAGATCGCAAGTAGTGATCGGGACCTTTCCACGAGGTGATGGTAAATGTGCCGGGAGTGCACGCTCTCTGCACATGTTTGTTTAGTTTTGGTATATAAATATGCATCTGCTCAGCATCAAAGGCCCAACCGGCGAGTGGCCCCATATTTGTGTACTGTCGGCATCAACAGGTTAAACATACATGGTTTAGCATAAGGGAATCATACTCATATTCATGAGTATATGAATCTTGTTCATGTACAGTTGATTAGGGAAACATACGCATACTCAGTAGGTTTCACATGCTTCACCAGGTAAATTTTGGTTTTCAGGAGGTTCAGCAAACTTGGTGAGAAGTCTGTAAACCCCAAACATTGTGCTGAATTCTATTAGAGTCTATGGGAGGTGAATCTTGTAATTTTTGTTCTGGCCTTTTCCAATGTAAATTTGCAAACTGTTTTGGGAAAAAGGCATGGGTAGCTGGACACTGCCATGAGGTCCCATAATGGTTGACATTACTCAGGATCCTCATTTTTGTTTTTAAATCCCAGCAGCACCTGGAATCTCTTATTAAGCAGCGGTGTTGAGCCAGGTCAGCATTGTCAGGCTGATTGCAATTTAATGGGCACCCAATGATGTTCTATAAAATAATTGGAAAATATCTTGTAGGGCTACCCTTAAAATGTCAACCAGTCCCTTATCCAGGTATGCAGCCTGGGTGGCCAGAAAAGGGAGGGCAGTGAGTGTTTACCAAAACTTTCTACTAAACCACAACAGGCCACATGGTACCTTGCGTGTGTGGAGTCAATGCCTCCCCAATCCTTGCAAGGCACCTTGTCTCAATGTCTCAATGCTGAGGAGCAAGGGCCTCTTCCCCACTACTGTACATACTGTATACAGAAAGTGCAAATACAAAATCAACTAGATATTTAGTAGATACAATTAAGGTTTTTTTTTATAATAAAGTAAACAGTGATGAGCTAAATGCTGTAACTTTTATGTGCCAATGGGTAGTCACCTTGCACTGTTCTGATAAAAGGTGAAAACTAATGGGTTATTGCAGGTTAATGTCCCTTCTTTTGCCTCAATAAATAAGCCTGTATATCATTACAGATCAGTTTGCGCTTCAGTAGTGGCTGATTAAGGAAAAAGCTCTTCACTCTAACAAAGAGACTTTTTAAAAATTGAATCCCACTTTATCAGAAAAAGAAGAATACTGCAAGAAGAAAATAAAAAAAGGAAAATTAAAATCATTACTAATATCATTCCAAATGGAAAAATTATAAAATTACAAATGTCTACTAACATGAAAGTAATAAATAGCAGAAATACAAAACTATAATAGGAAAGGTTTGTTAAAGGGGATCATTTTGATCATTTTTATACATATCAAAGCCACATTGACAACAGAGATAACATGGTTAAAATATATATATTTTCCATGCAAGTTTTGCTTCAAAGCAAACTTGTGTTAAAGAAAAAAGTAATACACTAACTAATATATGTAGCACACAGCTAACAGCATAAGCTATCAGTTCCCACATTTAGTGTGGTGATCGATTTTGCTGCCAAAAGTAGAATTTCCTGATAGAAAAGAACAGGTATCCCACCTTCCTCCCTATGGCAATCTACATTGCTACATCTGCTCTCATATCAACCTATCAACAGGCCTGATTATTGCCACTATATTAAGCGATACACCTATGGTTATTCAAATTACATCTCCAAAGCTCTAAGCAGCAATGCATTGACAGGCCATAGATTCTAATATATGTTATCACGGCTTTACTACTTTTTTTTTTTTTTACTTATTTCTTTGCACAGATTAAGTTTTATAAATGGCATTAGCTATAGTATGTTAGGTGTGCTTTTATTTTTGTTTTTTTTTGTTACTGAAGCTTACTTTCCACTATATGGGTGACTCCAGCTGCTAACAACTGGTCACTAGGGACTATAAGAAACTATATTAGATCATCACCTGTTTCAGCATGGTCTTAGAATGTTGCATTATGATCAGCATACATTTATAGGCAAATGATCAACAATTTAGCATACAGTGTATATTATAGCTGACAAATTGCATGCCAGACGCCATATGTTTTGAGCAGGAGGCATAGAGTGTAAAATTAGCAAAGCAGGTGTACAGTACGCTTGTCAACAGGTAGGTGTTGCAGATATGAAACTGTGCTACGACAGAAGCACCTGTAAAAGTACTGAAGACATCTTCTCAAGCTATTTAACATGGACAACTGTTATTTCTGTATTCATAAAACTTTTTACAGCGCGTGAAATTATTGGATTTGTCACTATGATTCTCTTGTTTACTTTCCGTTATACAGCTTTTATATCTCCCTTGGGTAAATTTTACATTGTTAATGCATACATATACAGTACATTTGTAAGGATTCGTTATGTAAGGAATGCTGAAGAAACATACAGAGCCATATTTTAAAAGGGGTGCGATGGTCAGTTCACCCATGTTTTTTTCTTCAGATCTAAAGTAGATGTAAGCACTATAAGAATAAGATTTAGCTTCTTAAAGCACTGCTTCACATAAAGAATTCCTTTTTTTTTTAATAAAATACTTGACGCCTTTTTTCCATCTCTCTCAGTGCATCCCAGTACTGGCAAAAAAATAGTTAAATTAGTATGATGTTATTTACAGTATTATTACTATTATTATTATACAGGATTTATATAGCGCCAACAGTTTGCTCAGCGCTTTACAATATAACAGGAGACAATGCAGTTCAATACAAGAGGGTTAGGAGCAGGGGGCGGACTGACCAATTGGAAACTCGGGCACTGCCTGAGGGCCTGGGGTCAGTAGGGGGCCCCATGAGATGCCCCTGGTACCTTTTTCATAGATTTTTTTGAGTTTGGGAAAGGACACAGGGGCCCCATGATCCTCTATTGCCCAGAGGCTTCATGAGTTGTCAGTCTGCCAATGGTTAGGAGGGCCCTGCTCCTTGAATTACTTAATACTTGCAAAGCAGGCCTCTACTTGTTTCTCTCCAGTCTGCCATATATATATATTTTTTTTAATGCACACTTTTATCACAGATTTTAATAGCCACTTCACAAATCAGCCTGAGGAAGGAGAGTGCATGCTCTGAATGCGTGCCATCTTGGAAATCCAATCCGTGCAGTGACATCACCTCCTTGAGCCTAACTGAACCTCCCTGCACCTCTCTGCTACCCCCCACCCGAGCCCTGGTAACCACCGAAGTGGCAGGGACATGCCAGGAGCACCACACAGGACTTTCAGCTTCACTAGACCATAATATACCATAATCTACTATGACATGATTTTAATCCTCTACTCTTGTGAGTGCATTTTACCATTAAATATGTCTGCTTTCTTAACAATCTACACTTTAGATGGCGCCACTGTCTCTCTTTTCTATCTGTGCACAGGAGTATCTACAAGCTCTCACAGCTGGCTGCCTCCTACCACAAGTCTATACATCGAAAGACTGACTTGGATGATATTCCCACATGGACCTTTTACTAATATATCCATCCACGGTACACCCATATCCCTAACTGGGGAGATGTTTTAGCGCTCCCAAACTATCTATATACTTCACAAATGCAGCAGCCATAGATAGCCACTATATAGGTATATATGGAAATGGCTAGCTATTATGTTATCACTCTAGGGTCATAGTGTTTAATTATGATGATTTTAATTATAATAATATTGGGAACTGACAGAGTTTCCTTGTATCTTTCCATCCTTGGTCTACTGTAAAGTTTTTAGTAAAGCAGTTTCTTCACACATCCCAGTTCTTCTGTTTTAACCAAAATCTACAATTATTTTTAGATGCCTGTAGAAATAAATCGTAAGCATTACCAGAACTCCTCAATGCTCATTGCCAGCCTTTGTTTGTCAAAGAAAAGCAAGGTTTTGGAACTGTCCATGGGCCCTTTCCACAGGCAACAGTGAGAATAGGACCTATGCAGGTCTCTGAACCCTGCTCTTTTCCATCACAAGCAAAAACTTGCAATGAGCATTAAGGTGTGCTGGTGACACATAATTTAGTGAATATAGTGACAATGACACATTTACATTGGTAATTTATTACAGCACCAATTTTTTTTAATGGCCTTGAAAACGCTTGGCGTGCACCATGTTTTCCGAATATTGGCCAGGAAAAAAATGCCCACGTTGTCTGCAGTAGTACAAGGCATTAGGTCACAACATGGTAAATACACCGCATTGAACACTAGAGCTGTGGTAAGTGTTTATGATTGCGTCCTTTAAATGGGATTTTCCATTTTTATATTATATTCTTAACCAAAGCTGATACACCTGTTACCACAAACCATTATTGTTACGGCCAGCACTTTTCAGTGCTAAAAATGTACTTTTTGTGTGTGTGTGTGTGTGTGTGTGTGTGTGTGTGTGTGTGTGTGTGTGTACACTTCTTTCCTTAATGACATTTATTAAATCTCAACGTTAGGAATAATTACATTTTTTTAAGTTTATATGTTTCCAAACAGTTTGGTTTTTTTTGGGTTTATAGCATTCTCATACCATTATCAGTTTGCTCAAGAGAACGAAGAGCAGAAGCTGATTACATTCAGAAACTCTCATCCTGATTTAAACATTTATCTTAACATGTTTGTGGACAGGAAAGAGGAGGGAGCAATATTAGTCATTCACTGCCAATATGTCAATATCAGTTTGAGCTATTGAACTCTGTAAACAATTTTTGAAGCAAAACAGATATTATTTGTCTAGAAAACTTGTGAGAGGGAGACTGTAGCTCTAACTGTTGACTGGAAATGCAACCACTATATATATATATATATATATATATATATATATATATATATATATATATATGTATATCCTTAATTAAAATGAAAACAAATAGATTGTTTAAGCTCTGATCATAATTAACAGAAAAGAACAAAATCCTATACAAGCCACTATACATTCCTTTTAAATCATGCTTTTGTTAAGACTCCTGTTCACAAATTAGAATTGTATTTTTCTCTGTAATGTTGAAATTACAGTGAATACTAGGTAGCTTCACTAGAAAACTACAATTTGCTTAATCAAAGCTCATGTCTTTTTTATGTACACCTCACTCTCCACCCATTTTCTCAAAAGTTCCACTTTTCTATTAATACTCGGGTTCTTTCAGAACTAGAATTTATTTGAAAAATCAGCATGCTCAAAACATATATCATTACCTCTCATGAGTGCAATTTTAACTGACTTTTGGAGGACTTCTCCTGCACGCTTCCCAAACTACAACACAACAACTTCTATAATGTTGATAATTATTAGCTCATCCTTCCCTTTCAAAAAAAGTAGCATAAAAAAATAAGACCTGAACTGTGCATCCAAAGGGTCTTTCTTATGCTTGCGGCCCAAGGGAGCACCCCCCATCATTTTCCCTCTATACAATAGTTCTGTATATGTTAATACTAAGCATGTACAATATCAGCATGTACAGTATATACAGTACTGATAAAGTGACCAAAGACATTAGTACAGTGGTTTCTGTAGATGTAGAGAATTTTGTGAAACTGACGCAAGGTGAATATTAGAGCTGCTGATTGGCTGGCTCCATTTGAACACCAGTATCCTCTACTTCTTAGCTGATCAGTGCCTCGACATCAGTGCTGGTGACCATGGAATTACCCTAGTTATTGTATAACAAATACTATTTTTCTCTTTCTGATAAAATTTAGGTCAAATCTTAAAACATATTTATTTTTTCAGTATGGGTACTCTGGTGATCTGGGTCTTATATGAACAAAATCAAGAAAAAAATATTGTTGGGTGTCTATGACTTTAATCAATTGGCTGTCCACGTTTCACAGAAACAGGAAATCAGTACACTTTGTTAGAGGTTTGTTTTGTATGTATATGTGGATGGCCATATTTGTATGCTTCAAACAAAATTGTAGATTACCAGCTCTAGTATCCTTTGGCACAGGAAGGGTTGGTTTTTGGTGCAAAGGATACAGATGTGAAAGAGGTAAGTTTGCAAAGAAGGGGTTTAGTTTACATCAGAGAAGGTTAGTGAGATGGTTAGTTTGAGATTTGGGGTCACAGGATGTTTAGTGTTGGGGTTACAGAAAGAGTTAGTATAAGGCATACTGTGATTGTTCTGAAAGTTAGCAGCCCTCTGGCACTAAAAGTCAATGCTAAATATTAATGTATCAGTTTAAAATATCAAATACATAACGTGTATATCTTGCACATACAAAATATCACTCAGTACAAGACTGATCATTTTATTTCATGAGGCAAAAGTCAATGAACCATGATTCACTGCTCTTACAATTAACAGCTAATACTCTTTAATTTATAATTTTATCAGAAATGACATAGCCAATTAATTTCCATGACCTTTACTATTATTACAGCATGTAATTTGTGAGAGAGTGGTCAGCTACGGTCTACAGAAGCAGGTACAGCTGACAAAAAAGAAATATAATGCAGTGGTTGTCCTTTGTCTCAAAGATATGGCCTTTCAGTGTTATCTTAACCATGGAATAACTCCCAGAATAAATCAGGTGATATGAAACAATATCTACGGACAGTAATTGACTGAGTTGCAGGTAATTGCTGCTTACATAGATCCCAACCACAGATCAGACCTGAAGGTAACAATCCATCAGGCTGTTACATGGTTCAGCCAAGGCTCCCAACCATTGATATAGGTTGTCATTTCCCAGAAGCTTTGCTAGTTTCACTAAGCATGATGTTGCAGAGGTGTTGCTCCAACCTGACACCTGCTTACTGGACAATGGCAGTCTTCAGCACAGCATGGGAGCCTCAACTGGTAAAAAAAAAAAAAAAAAAACAGTTGTCCTAACATGGTCCCTTAAGGAAGACATGTCACTTAAAGTAAAAGTATAACTCATTAAAAAATATGTGCTTCTAAATTATAAGTTTATCAGCACTTTTCGTTTTCAAACTCTGCAAAATCCTAGAAGACTACTAGAGCTTGTCAGTAAAGACTGCCTAATGCAGCTTTCTGTGATGGAGTGGCAACAATGCTGCACTAATATATACTATATATATATTGTATAACATATACTAGGGTCGTTGATTTGAATCCCAACCACGGCGCCACCTGACTGGAGTTTGCATATTCTCCCTGTGCCTGTGTGGGTTTCCTCCGGGTACTCCGGTTTCCTTCCACACTTGAAAGACATGCTGGTAGGTGAATTGGATCCTGTCTAAATTGGCCCTAGTATGTGTATGTATGAATGTGAGTTAGGGACCTTAGATTGTACGCCACTTGAGGGTTAGGGACTGATGTGAATGTACAATATATATGTAAAGTGCTGCGTAAATTGACGGCGCTATATAAGTACCTGAAATAAATCAATAAATAAATTATATATATATATATATATATGCTAAATCAGTACTTTTACTTTTTTAAAAATGCAAAAAGTGTAAATGTGGCACAAATTGTGCAAACCTCTATTAAACAACACAGTCCAAGGATTCCACTGATTAACAGTTCATCACCAACATGCTATGAATGCATAATCTTCTAAATGCTTCCAGAGCTGTCCGTGCAGCCACCCAGTACAATATATATTTGACAACGGGCTGTGGCTCAAAACATGTTAGGGGACTCACCCAGCTGACGCCATTGTACACCAGGGAGCTCTAGACCACCAGGGAGGTTATTAGCTGACCTAGCTGTTGCAGGCTTGATGCTTCCATGTGAGTTTATACCTTTTATTTGAATTTGCACAATAAAGACGTACTTCACCATCAACACTATTTTGCTTTGTGGCTCGTTTATTTGCGAGCCATGCAAGGTGGACCATCATAGGAGGAGTATTTTCTTTGTGACTGGACGCCGTTGGACCTATCAGTGAGCTGGAAGTGCCCCAGAGCGTGTGTTTACATCTCTCGAGTGGTTATCTGAGTGACCGGATGTTGTCCGCAGTGTGAACCAGGCTCCTTTTCCATTGATGTCATACCAGATTTCATACATACAATGCCCAGTTTGTATGCCTTGTAGTAAGCGCATAAGTTTGTTGATTTCTTCAGGACCGCACGCTGTTATTATGCTGTTTTGAATTACTCCACAAATCTACATGGTCTATTTATCAGACTTGGAACTTGGACAGGCTGTTAACATCAAAAACATTTTTTCCCCTACAGAAATAACATTGTGTCTTCTTCATAACACTTGTTTAAGCGCTGCATACCTTGCCTGTATGTTTTTTCTGAGTACAATATATATGCTTACCTCCAAACGTGGACCCCAATATTACATCAAGGTTTCAGCAGGCATGTATTATCCCTTTTAAGGCAATGTCTCCTCCATTCAACTATAGCTCTCTTCTCCTCTGGCAGTTCAAAGGCAGGAATGCATATAAATACAAAATGGAACTAATAATGTTTCCTGTGTAAAACATTCTTTATTAAAAACGCCCAAGAAAAGCACTCACATATTAAAAGCATCCTCAGTGTTATTGCATACAGATATTATTTTACATAGGGGCATCTAACAGCGGTGTGCATCCTACCCTCACAACCGTCTCCTCACCCGCAGCGTGGCTCCACCCCTACATGCGTTACATTCTGTGTATGGGCTATATTAGTAGACAAGTAACAATGCTGCACTGCTCTTGAATTCTGAGCAGAGTTGTCACTCTCATGCAGGCTGTTCTGTTTGCACTACAGTCAGATAAAAATGTTGCGGGGGGGGGGGGTAAACTATAGAAATAGTTACTGCTTATTGCCTAGTATGTTGTACAGGAGCCTTTAGTTGTACTTTTAACAGTAACATATACTTTTGTGCCTTAAAACTATGCCAAGTATGATTAATTTGTGAAAACGAGAAGATATAAAATTGCAACTGTTGCCAACGCATAAGTCTGATACTTAAATTGGCCAGCACAAATTATAAAATGAAAATGTAATTAATATCTGCTTGGTAAAGATAATAACCTTATTTTTTTCTTTTTTTTTTTCATTTAGCTTTATTAAATCTGTTCCTTTAGCCCTGACATGGTATCACTGCTTGGTGGAAAAAATTAGTTGTGATATATTGCTTTACAACTATGGCAAATGACAAGCACTCGTCAAAGTGATAGGCATCTCCATATCTGGCACAGAACAGCTGAAGCAAGTTTTATATTATGCTATAGGATAGTGGTTTTCAAATATGAATGAAAATGTCCAATTACAATTCACATAATATATTCGATTAGAGCATTTTGCAATTTAATGGGTCAGTCCATGAAAAAATGATATTTAATTCAGAGATGCAGCCTTTTGTTCTATATTGGCTTCAGGATTGCATTGCTATACCTAAGCTTTGTTTCTGTTGGGGTGGTCTCACTTCTCCTCCTTCTTAAAACCATACTAAAGGTAGATTTTTTTTTTAGTAACAGACATGTCATACTTACGTGCTCTATGGAATAGTTTTGCAGCCCTGAAATTCCTCTTTTTGGTCCCCCGCCTGTGCTCTTGGCCCCTTATCCCTGCTGAGTGCCCCCATAGCAACCATCACAATAATCTATATTAAGAGAGCTTGTTATCCCCTTGGTATAGTAATAAAATTGAATAAAGAAAAAAAAAGTTTAAAAAAAAAATAAATACTTAAAATCCGCCAGCTCCCACATCATGGATGCACATACAAACACACAAGCCTGGTATCCACATGTAGAAAAATGATGATTGTGCAACACATATTAGGTATTACAGTGCATGCCACAGTGTGAGAAATAATTTTAAGGCCATCTTTTGTGGTTCACTCAATTCATCTATGCACAAACTTGGGTACTGTAATGTTTGCCATTTCACAAGTTCATGCAATTTTGAGGCTTAATATATTTGGTATCTGTGCACTTGGCAAATGTCATATTTTATATTTTTGTTATTTTTTTAAAATTTCATTTAATTGTATTTTTGTCTGAAAATTTATATTGTTTTGAGGTTTTAAGTGCATTTTTCTTCATGTAAAAAAAATGTGCATATGTGTGCGCATAATTAAAAAATAGACTTGACAGTGAATAGAGTAAGAAATGTACACTTAATGAGATCTCGGGTGTTATCAAGTTGATAAAATCTATGCTTGCTTACATAACTTACACAGTTCAGAAGGTGAAATAGTGATGCTTTCTCTGAAATAAAATACTCCTGTAATGTAAACACATTTATGTATGCTTTGTATTCCTAGTAGGTACATTGCTATATTTTTTATGTTTTAAATATTGTTTTAAATTATATATATATATATATATATATATATAAAAAAATTTTTCCTATAAACCCTAATTGCAATGAACATCTGAATAATTCTTTTTCATTTTCTGGAGTTTGCATGTTCTCGTGTGTCTGCGTGGATTTCCTCCTAGTGCTCCGGTTTCCTGCCACACGCCAAAGACATGCTAGTAGATTAAATGGCTTCTGTCTAAACTGGCCCTAGTATGTGTATGTATGAATGTTGAGTTAGGGACCTTAGATTGTACGCTCCTTGAGGGTTAAGGACTGATGTGAATGTACAATATATATGTAAAGTGCTGTGTAAATTGACAACGCTATGTAAATACTTGTAATAAATAAATAATTTTTCTGCACCTTGTAATATACTGCTGCTCCCTATCTCTTTTCAACCATGTGACCTGGACTCAGACTGCATCAATGCAATGCCTGCAGCCAGTACAGCCTCTGGGAGCTGCTGACAATCACTGAGGCTATGGGTAGCTCTGTAAGTGAGCTATCGACCAGTGTATGCTGGAATGTTCTGCGTCAAGATATACAGCTTATAGCCCCCAGAAGCATGCATCCCAACGTGACAATGCTGCTTTTGCTTGCAAAATAACAGAATAGGAATCAAACAAGGTGAAAACAACAACACTAATGGAACTAAAGGAGAGTAAGATAATATTTTATATTTTAGACATTTTATGTTTATATACACTTTAAGTACCTATGTGTCATAATCTTTTTTTCTGTAATTCAATAAGTGTGGCCTTCAGCAAGCATAATGCAGCCCTGCGAAGGTTTATTCCATTTAATCTGGCTCAATGTTTTATGTGCGTTTCACATGCGTGATTTATTTAAACCAAAATTGAACATGGAGAGTAGGGCAACCTCACAATGGTCATGACAGGTGTGCAGAATTTTGTAATGAAGGTCAGAGAAAAAAGCAGAGGAGTACCCGAAAGATAAAAGAAAAATGATTGTTGGAATCAGGTGGGTTAGTTTGACATTACTTTCACACAGTTACTCACAAAAGACCTGCTCATCCCAAATCTGTCCTTAAGGACACATGGCTGCTTTACACTCACTGGCCTCTTTATTAGGTACACCTTGCTAGTGCCAAGAAAATATCCCCCACACCATTACACCATCACCACCAGTCTGAACCGTTGATACAAGGCAGGATGGATCCATGCTTTCATGTTGTTTACGCCAAATTCTGACCCTACCATCTGCACATCGCAGCAACCAGTCTGCTCATTCTCTTGTGACCTCTGACATCAACAAGTCATTTTTGTCAACACAACTGCCACTCACGGAATATTTTTTCTTTTTCGGGCAATTATCTGTAAACCCTAGAGATGGTTGTGTGTGAAAAGCCCAGTAGATCAACAGTTTTTTAAATACTCAGACTAGCCCATCTGGCACTAACAACCATGCCACATTCAAAGTTACATAAATCCCCTTTTTTCCCCCATTCTGATGCTCAAGTCGTCTTCACCACATCTAGATTCTTAACCTCCTTAGCGGTTTTCCCGAGTGTAGCTCGGGGTAAAATTTCAATATGAAGAGCGGTAACCCCGAGCTACACTCGGGCTTACCATGCGGCGTTGCTCTGGGGGTCCCTGCAGCACTTACCTTGTCCTTCGCTCCCGTGATGTGTCCCCTGCAGCGTCCCCGGCCATCTCCTCCGGCCGATGCTGGCATCCGGCTTCCGTGTTCCGGTCCCTGTGACGTAGGGACATACGGGCGCCGGAACTTTGAAATTTTTAAAAAATGTCATTTTTGCGGTCATTGCTGTTTCAATGCATTTCACATATATTTTGTCCCTACTGCTTTGTCCTGTGCCCTGCCTGCATTTTCACTGTTCTTTCTGCCTGGAAACTTAGAAAAGTAGATGGCATCCAAAAAGCATACCTTTACGTCAAAAGTGGTTTTAGAACAGCGATAGTAAATCAGAACCACTTGCAGAATTGAGTGATGATTCGTGGGGAAATTCGTCATCAGACACTGAAAACGATTTTGCGACTTCGCTCAGCGATGTGCGAATTTGCCTCTGTATTTCAAATGTCAGTGTTTTGGGTTTGATTATATTATTGAATTACATTTATTATTATTATATTATTATTTTTTATAATTATTTATTAAATTATAATTTATGATTTCGTGTTTCAAGTTTTATCATATCCGGAATGTTTACTAGGCTCTTGTTCGTACAGATTTCAGTGAGTTATTCCTAAAAATTACAGCCTACAATAAAAAACTACATATTTCCATGCAAAAAAAATGGTACCGCTTTCAGCACAAAAAATCGGAAAGAATCATACCACCGAGGAGGTTAAATGCATTGAGTTGCTGCTATATGATTGGCTGATTAGCAATTTGTGTTACCAAGCAATTGAACAGGTGTACCTAATAAAGTGGCCGGTGAGTGTATGTGCAGTATAACTGTGTTGTCCTCACTCTCAACAAGCACATCAAAAGCCAGGTCATTTCACTTTGGTGCACCGCTTTAGCCTCAGGTTTATTGGCAACGCTTATGCGAAACATTGTACATAAGTGCCCAAGCTTTTAATGCTTGACATTTTCAACTCCATATTATTTTAACTTCTAGTATTGCCATGATAGCATTTATCGCTGTTACAAAATAAATTTCACCACAGGTGTAAGGTTAATGTTAGGTTCGCGTTAAAAGTCACATTTTAGCTAAACTGAAAAACAAAAATTGTAATATGTTGCATACATAAATAGTGTTGCGCTAACTCATATAGACAAAATAGTCCATAAACAGATTCAAACATGATAGTTCAATCAAAATATGAAATAGAAATATACATATAAAGTGCTTGAATGGTGAAAACCAAATAAGGTGCTTGAATGGTGAAGAATCACTACGATGTGCTCCGAATAAATAAAGTCTATTTGAAAAACACAGTGCTCCACCTTAACTCAATTGTTTTGGACTCGGTCACTTACAGACCGTTTACCATGATCTACCAGTGAGCCAAATTAATATAGAATTACATGCACGTGGAAGTAAGACACTGACACTGTTGCAGTTTGTCAACTTCCTAAAATTATGTTTTATTGAGGAACTAACAGTATCATTTATATAGCTTATGATGCAGGCAAAGCATATATATTGATTGGATGAAAAGTCCACTGGGTTTCTGCGTGTTCTTCCATCCGTGGTGATATCTTCCAATCATTGTCCCCAAAAAGACTCATTCCCTTTTATGGGGGTTGTTTACATTAAAATATACTTTTCTCCTAATGAGTTACCTAGGGTGAGACTCCGGATGAAGGCGCCATCTTAATTATCATCATTGTTCTGTCAACCTATATCTGATTGTTTACTTAAGAGAGTAAGGAATTTTAAAGAGCAAGAAACAGAAAGTAGCAAGACTATAAAACTGTCATTTTACTGATCATCTAATAGAACGTGGACTGTCTATCACAATCCACTACAAATGTTAGGTGGAGGAACATTGAGTTAAGGTGGAGCACCGTGTTTTTCAAATAGAATTTATTTTTTTCGGAGCACATCGTAGTAATTCTTCACCATTCAAGCACCTTATTTGATTTTCACCATTCAAGCACTTTATATGTATATTTCTATTTCATATTTTGATTGAACTATCATGTTTGAATCTGTTTATGGACAATTTTGTCTATATGAGTTAGCGCAACACTATTTATGTATGTTTTATGTTTTAAGTGTGGGATCACCTTTTGTGTTATTGCAATGGCTCTATTTTATTAGCTTATTCACTAGTTTGATAGCGCACATAGTTTTTTATTTATTATATTTATTTTTTTTAATATGTTGCAGTTTACCAGTTCTTAGATGTCATGGCTGCATGCATTTTCATTTTTTAGGTTAAGAACATGTTCAACAAGTACAGAAGCTTTTTTATTTTACCAGAAATGCAGAGTCCTTCTCACTTGACATGTTTAAAGTCATAGCTAAATGGAGATGTAAATGTAGCCAGGGATAGGCAGTGTTTTGTTCTCAGGATTACCAGGAAGAATTAAAAGGGAAACAAAAGAAAACTAATGAAGTCATTAATTTTAATGACTAATAAGCTGCAATATATACAATTTTTGTTTTTCGTGTTTAGATAAGCTTTACGTTTAGGTTGAAGTTAAGAGGCTTATGTAACAGGTGTAGGCTAAGGTGAAGGTATGTAAGTATGTATGTTCCATACCTGTGGGATCCATGTGGAAATCACTGTACTGTGCACCGCTACTACAGAGGTCTCCATTAGCTTCTGGATCCTGCCCTGATGCATTGTGAATACAAGAAATTGCTCACTCCGCTTCGGTGCCATTCAGAGAACACTTTGCATTTTCCCAATCAATGTAAAGTGCATTCTGCTTGAATGAGGTGGAAAAGTAGGGCAGTGATGCCACAATGTCCACCTGGTCCAATCAGAGAACACTTTGCATTCATTGAGAAAATGCTAAATGTTTCCTAATGATGCCCATACCGATGGAGAAACATCTTTTGTTGAATAGGTAGCAGGGTAGCTGCCTGGCACAGGACCTAAAAACTAGTGCAGATCACTGTAGTAGAGGTGCCTACTGTGGTGCTGTCCAGCTTCCACAGGGTCCATAGTTACACTGGTCCAAGCTGTGCCAAGCTAACTATGTATTTCTGTACCTAAACATCAGCTTTAATCATCCGGTGATGATCACATTATAAACTATTTTTTTTATTTCACTTTTACATGTTTTGGTATGCACATTGATCAAAGCTTCATGTTATTCACTAAGCTAAATTTACATTCACTTTTCTCAGTCAATATTCTGTTCTTCAGTCTCAAAATTTCAGTTTTATAACAACACCATTTCACGCATTGCAATCTGTTTTTGAAATTTTCTTACCCAGCTTCTGTGCCCTTCATAGGACTTTCCCTTCCACTACCTAGATAAAGATGTGCGCAATTTGCGTGCAACAGCCAATCTCTTCTATCTGTTCATTGCTTTCCCTATATATTGAGATGAGTTAGTTGAGACTAAAACTTCTCTGACAGATTATGTCACACTTTCATAAACAGTTGTTGAGATGTAACTTATCTTAAGTATAAAAATCAGAGCGTGTCAGAGATCAGTCAGTTATCAGCTGTTTGTAAACTAGGTTATAATGGATATAGTCAGAGCTTTTATGTGTCTCATAGATTAAACATCACACAATCTAAGGACAATGGCGGATGAGTATTTCCTGGCAGAAAAGCAGAGTAGCGTCTTTACCCCCAGTAACTTGCATAGGGGTCTCAGTCTACTTCTGTCATATGTCATTAAGAAAAGGGCAAAATGTACTCCTACCTGTCATCACCCCAAGGCAACATTAGTAAGAACCTGCAAAATATTATTATTATTATACAGTATTTATAAAGCGTCAACAGTTCGCTCAGCGCTGTACATTACAATGGGAGACAATACATGAGACAGTAGAATAATAATACAATGTGATACACGAGTTGTTCGAGGGCCCTGCTCCTTGGAGTTTACAATCTAGGAGGGAGGGTTCTGTATTTCAATAAACAAATATATATGAATGATAAAAGAATAGAAATACAGTAATTAGAATTAAAGCTTAACTCCAGGCATCTAAAAAGAGCAATGTGTTCTTCACAAAAAACATTAAGGGCTGATTGGCATTCAAAAGTTGCATGGCAATGCATATTACATGTGTCGAAGCATTGCGGTACTCTTATTTTTGAGTGGCATCCCAAGTCACTAAGGCAATACACATGCATTAACTAAAACAAAAACAACCTGCGCCACAAGAACTATGTGACAAATTTGAAAGTGAATGCTGCTGTGCCTTGATAAGAATCAAAAAGATTGATAAAAATAAAAAAAATCAGTGAAACAATAAAACAGCGCAAAACATGAAATGAATCAAAAGTAATTATACACAAATCATATTAAATTCTGTGGTTAAAAAAAAATAAATGTCCAAAACCACCAAAATGAAAAAAATATAAAATTTGTGTCCAAATACAAAAAGCGATGAAACCAAAAGCAAAGAAAGTTCCCTTTAAACATGCAAATAGTGCTCCAAAAATTTTTTTTAGCATAAGTGTAATAAAGAGAAAAGACTCCACAGATCCACACCTTCCTGTGAA
This sequence comes from Staurois parvus, assembly GCF_062004578.1. Taxonomy (NCBI): domain Eukaryota; kingdom Metazoa; phylum Chordata; class Amphibia; order Anura; family Ranidae; genus Staurois; species Staurois parvus. The sequence goes on from NW_028317941.1 coordinate 7,434,579, forward strand.
TACTGGTGTATTCCACACTCAGCAGAGATAAGAAGAAATTGCACTTTATGGATACAATATTATCCTCCAATTCCCAGCGAAAATTTCCTCTCCATAGCCTTCTCCATATACAAGCGCTTCCTTAAATCCAACTTCAAAAGGGATTTCCCCTCATAACGATGTGTTATATAGGAAGACAAAGGACAACCAATAGTGCAATACTGCAAAAGAATTACTGTATAACTTAAAATAAGTAACCAATTAACAAAATCCTCCAAAACAGACTTCCCAGTGTAAAACGGATTCCAGAAAGTAAATCAAACTGGCAGCACCGAATATGATGTCACACGCTCAACATAGGAAACAGGAAGTACGTCTGTCTGACGTTTTTCGCTCCTCCTCCAGGGCGTTATCAAAGACCTGGACCTTAGACCTGGACCTCCGGTTCCTCATTACTTATATACTACACTGGCGTGCCTCCCACCTAAGAAATAACCAATCATTTTTTTCATTTTGGTGGTTTTGGACATTTATTTTATAACCACAGAATTTATTATGATTTGTGTATAATTACTTTTGATTAATTTCATGTTTTGCACTGTTTTATTGTTTCACAATACACATGCATTATAGCGTATAGCAATGCATCGTACTGCATGACAGCAAACATTTTTGTCTGATACCCTGTATGGTTTTGTGCATCGGAAGCCTTATTGATTTTAATGGGCTGCCTTCATACAATGCTTGTTAATGCACATGACTTATTGCTCATTAAGGCATGTGCATTTACGTATTGTACAAATGTAAATGGGTCCCACACTTATCTTTAAATGCACCTAGTGTAGTTGTCCTTCCCCCTGTAGAGTAGCATTCAGATTGAGAGAGTCAAGGACAGTACTAAGGGACAATCGATTTGGGTTGTCAAGCTACCAACCAAGCTTTATGTCGGGCAGGGCTGTATAAATTATAGTACTGGATGGAAATACAAATCCTTTGGCAGGTAAAACATCTCTTATATATATGAATTTTATCTGTATATTTAGCTGTGTGCCTGGAATCCTAGTTTAGGAATCTAAAAGATGCATGGGATATATTATAATATGGAAACTATGGTTTCCATAGCACAAAGTTCTGTCAATGCATTGTTGTCACCCAAACCAGTAGGTTCTAAACATCACATTAGTATTAGTACTTTAAAGCAAATATGTCCTGACATACGTGTAGAGAACCAATGCTTTAGGCATGGTATAATCCCTCAACCATGAGAATGGTTGAATGTTTCACTTGTCTCAAAATGTAGTTAAGTCCTCATGCACACTGGACGTTTTTACAGTGGCTGTTTTTGGCTTTTGCTGTTTTTTTCTACAGCCAGTAAACCCCCCAGCATGTTATCCTATGTGTTCATGCACACATACACTGTAATCAACGTTTTTTTGGCTGGAAAAAAAACCCAGGATTTGTGGGTTTCTAGAGGGGTTATTTAGCTGTAACAAACGCTCTAACACTGAAAAACACAGTAAGATGCGGTAAAATGCTGCAAACCAGCATTTTCTGACCTTTTTTGACCAAAAAAATAATTTCTTTTTGGTAAAAAAAAGCGTGAAAACGTCGCTAAACGCTAATGCAAAAACACAAAAAAAGCTGAAAAACTCATGTTTTTAACATGACTTTACACAGCTAACGTTACCAGTGTTATCAAAATGTCCCCCCAGTGTGCATGAGGGCTAAAGCAAATTACACTAAATATACTTCACTCATTTTAGGGAGGTTAGCTTAGTAACATACAGGATTTATTTTATTTAAATAAATGATTCACTGTGGCTTTGCTTGCTCCAAAACATAATTATGTACATAACCTCACAGGTACAAGATGCCTAGGAAGAGACAGACAGATGCACCCTGAGGGAAGTGTATAGCTACAGCTTTATAGAATGACAGTCGTTATCCAAAGCAACATCTACCCATGACAGGTGACAATAGGATTTCAACTGTTGTTATATTTCCAGTGGTTAGAAAATCTGAACATCCTCTGATACATTTCATGTAGTTAAGGTATTTTCGGCACAAAGGTTATTATTTCGCCCTGGAAAGCTCATACTCTGAAGGTTAATGCAATTTTAATGATGCGGCAAATCTTCATTTTGTTAGTAACAACAAATACATATAATGACTAGTTATAGCATAATATAGTACTTACTCATAATGACATAAGATTAATGAAGAACATGTGTATATACCAAGCTATTTAGTGTGAAATATTACTGGAACGCTAAAAAAGTGCCACATGCCTTTGACTGTGCCTCTTTATTAAAACCTTGTTGTTTGTACCTGTGATAGAACTACAAATTCCATCAAACTGTAAAAGAACTCATGAATCATTATCCATAACCTCTTTGGCCCAGAAGAAACCACTACATGGAGACAACTGTGTTGTTGTGATGTATACTGTATACACTGCCAGACAGTCCACCCTGCAGTCTAAAGCAGAATTCTAGCCCAAAATAACATGATACAAACTAGAAAAGCTACAATTTCTGGGTAAATTGTGTGAAGTGTTCTTGCCTCCACCAGTAGTCTACAACTGGAGTGGGCGGAGCAACTGGGAGGAGTGGCTTGAGTAACTGTTGTGTGGTTGGAGTGGCTGGAGTAACTGTGAAAAGGTTGGACTGGGCAGAGTAACTTTATGGCGTGGGCAGAGTAACTGTGTGGAGTGTTTGGAGTGAGCAAAGATAGTAAACATTACACTAACCAATTGATTGATCAAATTTAAAAAGTGCACATGGCAAGCTTGATAGAGTGAGAAATGCATACCTACATTTTGATGCATAGTATGTCTCTGAAATATTAAAAATGAAGGCACAGTCGCAGTTTAGAAATTGCCCTTCAAATTTGAGGTGGCTAGAGTGGAGTTTCAATGAATATCAAAGGGCAGCGTGAGTTGCAAACAAATGGTCATATTGTGAAAACTATCAGAACTATGGCTTAGCCGTGGACATTTTTAGTGGCAGCAGGGATAGCTGAATGTTTTGATATAAAATTTGTGTAGGTGGGCTTGAAAATGAGAGGGTGATGGCAGTTTAGAAATCATGTCCTGATTTTTCAGCTCACACTCTAGCTTTTGCCAGCTCCCACTCTAGTTTTGAACATTCGGCCATTCATTCCTGTGGGACCAATTTCACCACAAAACCGCCGATATTTCGTGAACCATTTGGCAAAACGTTCCACAAAGTAATAGCACACCAATCGGGAACAATCCGCACGTTTTGGTATATTACTGTCTCTGTAGTGTAAAAACTGTGGGAGGAGTTAGGGTGGTAAATTTGGCTATAATAATAAGAATATATATGTGAGATAACAGTAAGTGGTCATGCCATGCAAGAACACCTAATTAATAGCCAATTAAACCAAAAAACTAAAAAGCAGCTTTTTCTCCAATATTCGCCTTCATTCGAAAGCTCTCCTTTGCAATATTTGTTTTCTGCCACTTGATGTCCTCAGTCTGAACTCCATCATTATTGAATCCACTTCCTCTGAGCCCAGACAGTCTTAGACCCATTCTAAACTGTTATTGGACAGTGAAAAGAAAAGCAGAACAGTGATGTCTCTCTGTCACTCTGTTCTCCCTTCCTATCAGCATGATTCTTGTCAGCACATGAACTGATTCGCTTCTTGCACTGCTGAACAGGTACTGCAAGAGGCTGATACCAGATCAAATCAAGATATTTACACTGCTTGTATTAAACATATGTTTGATGGTTTATTAATTATCACACAGCTAACTAGAGTTAATCTTCAAACTTTGTATATGCTGGAGCCCAGACAAGGTGCTAACGCCCAGGCAAGATGTTTAATGGACTATAAATAAATAATCTGAAATGTATATATACAGTATATACACACAGGTGCATCTCAATAAACTAGGATATCATCAAAAAGGGAATTTATTTCAGTAATCCAATTTAAAAAGTGAAACTAATATATTATATAGTTTCATTACATACGAAGTGATAAATTTCAAGCATTTCTTTCTTTTAATTTTGATGATTATGGCTTACAGCTAGTGAAAACCCCAAATTCTGTATCTCCGAAAATTTGAATATTACATAAGACCAATTAAAAAAAAGGATTTTTAATACAGAAATGTTGGCTTATTGAAAAGTATGTCCATGTACAGTATAGTGTGCACTCAATACTTGGTTGGGGCTCCTTTTGCACGAATTACTGCAACAATGCGGCATGGCATGATAAAAGATAAAACACAGTGGGCCAACACCAGCAGATGACATGGCTCTCCAAATGAAAACTGACTGGACCTCCTGCAACTGGGACCTTGATTTCAAAATGAAATACAAAATTTACTTTCACCTAAAAAGAGGACTTTGGACTACTGAACAACAGTCCAGTCCTTTTTCTCTTAGTGCACATAAGACGCTTCTGATGTTGTCTCTGGATCAGGAGTGGCTTGACACAAGGAATGCAACAGTTGTAGCCCATGTCCTGGATAAGTCTGTGTGTGGTGGCTCTTGAAGCACTGACACCAGTCATAGTCCAACTCCTTGTGAATCTCCTCCAAATTCTTGAATGGCCTTTGCTTCACAATCCTCTCAAGGCTGCGGTTATCCCAGTTACTTCTGCACCTTTTTCTACCACACTTTTTCCTTCCACTCAATGCTTCGTTAATATGCTGTGAACAGCCAGCTTCTTTAGCAATGACCTTTTGTAACTTACCCTCCTTGTGGAGGGTGTCAATGACTGTCTTCTGGACAACTGTCAAGTCAGCAGTCTTCCCCATGATTGTGTAACCTACTGAACCAGACTGAGAGATCAGTTAAAGGCTCAGGAAACCTTTACAGGTTTTCTTAGTTAATTAGCTGATTAAACCATGAGTCTAAAATATTGAACTTTTTTACAATATTCTAATTTTGTGAGATACTGAATTTTGCGTTTTCTCTAGCTGCAAGCCATAATAATCAAAATTAAAAGAAAGAAATGCTAGAAATATATCATTCTGTGTATGAATCTATATAATATACGGTTTCACTTTTTGAATTGAATTACTGAAAAAAACTTTTTGATGATATTCTAATTTATTGAGATGCACCTGTTTAGTTTATTTTTGATGCAATTTATCATAATTTAAGTTATCTGCTGCAGAAATCCACAGATCACCTAACAGAGTCACTGGATGTGTTTTTCCTGAAGCCTGTGTAGTATACAGTAGCTTGAATATAGGTTTTACTGTGCATGAGTATAGGTTTATATATGTTTCCTGAACATTATTGCTATGAACACCATAGGGATCACTGATTTTTATGCAAGCCTGTTATCTCAGCACATAGTAACGGGCTTCATGGGTTAACTATACAAGCAGAAGTAACTATCATCAGTACATGTTTTTGCCACTTATATGACATCTAAGCACAGCTAAATACACCGTTCAAAAATTAAAGGAACACTTTTTAATCAGAATATAGCATCAAGTCAATTAAACTCCTGGGATATTGATCTGGTCAGTTAAGTAGCAGGGAGGGTTGTTAATAAATTTTAGCTGCGTTGGTGTTAATGGAATTAACAACAAGGTCACTAGATGGGCAACAACAAGACGATCCCCAAAGCAGGAATGGTTTTACAGGTGGAGGCCACTGACATTTTTTCCCTACTCATCTTTTCTGACTGTTTTTCTTTAGTTTTGCACTTGGCCAGGGTCACTGTCACTACTGATAGCATGAGGATATACCTGGACCCTACAGAGGTTGCACAGGCAGTCCAACTCCTCCAGGATGGTACATCAATACATGCCATTGCCAGAAGGTTTGCTTTGTCTCCCAGCACAGTCTCAAGAGCATGGAGGAGATTCTAGGAGACAGGCAGTTACTCTAGGAGAGCTGGACAGGGCCATAGAAGGTCCTTAACCCATCAGCAGGACCGGTATCTGCTCCTTTGTGCAAGGAGGAACAGGATGAGCACTGTCAGAGCCCTACAAAATGACTTCCAGCAGCCACTGGTGTGAATGTCTCTGACCAAACAATCAGAAACAGACTTCATTAGGGTGGCCTGAGGGCCCAACATCCTCTAGTGGGCCCTGTGCTCACTGCCCGACACCATAGAGCTTGATTGGCATTTGTCATTGAACAAATTGGCAGGTCCGCCACTGGCGCCCTGTGCTTTTCACAGACGAGAGCAGGTTCACCCTGATCACATGTGACAGACGTCAAAGGGTCTGGAGAAGCCATTGAGAATGTTATGCTGCCTGTAACATCGCTCAGCATGACCGTTTTAGTGGTGGATCAGTGATTGCCTGAGGAGGCATATCCATTGAGGGACGCACAGACCTCTACAGGCTAGACAATGGCACTCTGACTGCCATTAGGTATCGGGATGAAATCCTTGGACCCATTGTCAGACTCTACGCTGGTGCAGTGGGTCCTGGGTTCCTCCTAGTGCACAACAATGGCCGGCCTCATGTGGTGAGAGTATGCAGACAGATCCTGGAGGATGAAGGAATTGATACCATTATATGGCCCCCATGCTCATCCTACCTAAATCCAATAGAACACCTCTGGGATATCATGTTTCGGTCCATCCAACGCTGCCAGGTTGCTCCTAAAACTGTCCAGGAGCTCAGTGATGCTCTGGTCCAGATCTGGGAGGAAATTCCCCAGGACACCACCCGTCATCTCATTAGGAGCATGCCCCGACGTTGTCAGGCATGCATACAAGCATGTGGGGGCCATACAAAGTACCATTTTGAGTTGCTACAATGTAAATTCAGCAAAATGGACTAGCCTGCTGCATACTTTTTTCACTTTGGGGTGTCTTTGAATTCAGTCCTCTGTAGGTTGATAATTTTTATATCCATCAAACACATTACCCAGTCCATATTAGTATAGATATCCAGCATGATATTTTTCCCCATTGAGATCTAATGTGTTTTCAAAGTGTTCCTTTAATATTTTTGAGCAGTGTAGTTAGTGCTAAATCATCACCCTGAAACCATAAAATTAAACTGTCACAGCCAAATTATTTGAATAACACAAATACATTAATGAGTTTGCACTTCGTCACTTGAGAACTAGTATATGATAGTTTTGTGAGCAGACCAAGCTTAAAGGTTTAATCAATAACAGACAAGAGATGCAAATCTTCTGCAGTTGACTGCAGAAGCTGCTGTTTCTAAGGTCAACATTTCAAACATGTTTTATAATTTCAATAGTTTTATATGAATATATGACTGTATAATCAGCTAAATCTAATTTTTCAACCCCTTGACTGTTTATCACGTATCTGGCCTTATTAAAGGCTTACAAGATAATCAGCTAGACAGGATGATTGACGAGTCTGGAAATGTCTTGAGAAAGATTTTTTCCTGGATCTTAAATGAAAATACATTACATGAGCATACTGGTATTAAAGCAAACCTGTGGCTGCTCTGTTCACAGGCAACCGCTGACTGCATAACCCTGAAGGTACCTCCCAATGTCTGTATGCACATGTCATTTTTTGTGTAGTACCATGCTTACTTTAAAAATTGAGAGGAAAGATCAAAAAAAATTCTTATGGTTGCTGTATAGTCCTTCCCCTTTCTGCTTTCAAGGCCTCCCTTTAGCTACAAAGTGTGATAGGCATCTTTGCAGGTCATTACAGAATAATTACATTGTATGATTGTCTTCCACACCCTTGCTTTATTTCCTTTATCTTTGTGCATTCAACCATGTTGGTCCACTGCTGGCATTAAAGCTTAACTAAACCCAAAAAGAAAATTTTCATATTTTTCAGCTTACCAGTCATTGAATGTAACCAGAATGTGGTCAGTAGTATTCTATTTTCAAGCTTTTATTCCCTTATTTGAATCTAGTAATTGTCCAGTAACACACCTCCTTTCTTAGGGTGGCTATATTCACTCCTGTGTATTTATGGAGGAGCAACATAGCTACCTTAGGAAAGAAGCATTGTCAATCAGTAGTGAAGTGGTAGTGTTAGATGCACTAGTAGAAGGTGCTTTTTAATCAGTGTCCAACAATTTAAAGCTGAACTCCAACTAACTGTTCTTCAACAGTTACAGTCAAAGTTTTTTTTCCTTTTGGTATACAGGTTTTACATAAATGAACAAAAACTGACCAACAAAAAAAGTTCCCCATCACTTTTAAATGGCTTGTCTCAACCATTTAACTGACACATCTGATGGACAGCTTAGTCTTTTAAAGGAAGTTAAAAAATAACTGTTAAAGCAGAGGTCATTTTTGTGTTTATTAAAAGACAGCATCTACAAAAACAGTAGCTCCTGGCTTTTAATAAATGCACACTCACCTGTCCCAGGGTCCGGCAATGTGCTCACCTGTGCCATACATTCTCTCCCTCTTCTCTCTCTGGCACCGGCATCTCAATTGTGGGCACCTGGCTGTGACAGCTCACAGCTTCACAGCCGGGTGACCACTGCACATGCGTGAGTTGCGCTACGCATCCTGATTGGCCCAGCAGTCTTCTGGGACCTGTGAAGTGTCCCAGAAGACTGCGGGAGGAAGGAGGGGGGCCGAACTTCCAGCTCGCTTCCCCGTGGCAAACTGAGCTGGAAGTGGGAGCGGGTTCCTATCAAAACCAGGTATCCGTCCCCCCCCCCAAACAGTGCCAAATATGGCAGTGGAGGAGGTAAGGAGGCAAACAAGTGGAGCGTCCGCTTTTGGATGGAACTCCACTTTAACTTTCTTGACTTACTGGCTGGATTACAATATAATAAACTACAGTATGCTACAGGGGTTATTCAAAAAACAAAGCCTGCTGTCTTAATGACAGTGACAGACTGTGGGGTTGATTTACCAAAACTAGAGAAGCCAATCAACTTCCATTTTTTTTTTCACAGCTTAAAGGAACAAGCTGAAGTTAGAAAATTATTGGCTACCATGCACAGCTGCACCACAGTTTGCACTCTCCAATTTTAGTACATAAATCCCTGTAATATATATATATATATATATATATATACAGTATATATATATATATATTTTTTTTTTTTTTCATTTTGGCCATAGTTACATTTGTTCTCTATATGGGAAAACACTGACACAACTACAGCTCAGACTTGTGATCACGCTGTGAACAAAAATGAGGCTACTACTAAACTACTGGCTAAATTGCTTGCATAACGCATATAGAGAAAGGTAGAAAAATGAACCAAGAGGACAGAATACCTGCAGTCTGAAGTGTATAAACTGATTATCTTTTATTGATAGTAATAATATAATAATTTGCTGATGTTAGGAAAAATTCAGCTTATTTTTCCATGTATTGCAAGATTCAGTTTTAGTGCTTTATAGCGAGGGACTTTATTAGTAGGTTCAGCTTGCATAAATTAATCAAATGTGTTCTGCTGCATGTGCTATTGAAATGATCATTTTATTGTTTTACATTTACAGACTCCAACCCGGCAACAAAGACACCAAATAATGCTTGAAGTAATAAGTAAGTGTTAACATTACCTGGTAGCTTTGAGTGCTGGGCTTGTCCCTTACAGCATGGTTCTTTTGGCTAGTAATGTCACACAACATAATGGGCCAATAGAACTATACGAGTATCCATGGGGTGAGCTTCTGGTACCCCCAGGAGTTAAGGTGACCAGATTTTCAAAATGAAACCTGGTGACACCCTATTGACTAATGACTATGTCCACTTTTAGTGGGGGTGGGGCAAAGGCAGAGAAGGGGCAAGGATAATAATGACATGCAAAGCATGGTACACAAAACATTGGGCGTGGTCAAATTGTGCTAACAGTGAGATTAGCTCAAAGGGTTTAAAAACACTTAAGCCTACTTTGCTCTGGGTCAAGAGTGTCAAAAGTGTATACTTTGCACCCCCTTTCCCCCACTCCTGGATGCCCATTCACCTCCTTTTTTTTCTAACCCTATACCCTGGTGTAGTGTTGACTTACTGGTTCCATGTCCAGATGTGCACTGCAGGTCACTATCACAAGAAGAGCAAGTTGGCAAATAATCCATATCCTTGCCTCCCACATAAATGTCTACTAAAGCCAAGAAATCAGGGACTGAGTAGACCACATGATATCAGCAGTTGACAAAATCAATAACCCCAGACACTGCCAGGTGCAGACACACTCCTGTCCTCTCTCCTCCTGCTCCAGGCCAAGCACAGACATATTGCTAAAACAGATTACCCTGCAGCCACCTGGGCCAGGGGCACCATAATTAAAACTGGAACTAAATCTGGGACACATTCGTTTAACTTGTAACAAAACCAGGGACACTTTTTCCCAAGAAAGGCCCCTAAAATCAGGAACTGTCCTCTGAAACTGAATATGGTCACTCTAAGTGCAGGTGTTTTGTTTCTGCATTGCAGTATCTGCCAGCACCATTGGACAGATAAGGCTTAAACTTCATTTACATAAATCAACAATTGCTTTGAGATTAAATTGAAATCTATGATAGATGAAGACACATATTTCAAATATTGATCTATAAACGAACTTGCCTTAACAACGGGCCTCAATTCTTGTAAAATATGGTTGATTATGACTTGCAATAATATGTTCAATTGCTACTCTATATATTTTTTCCATAAAGCAGACTTTCCCCTCTTAATAAACCGCCCTCTCTAATAATATGTACCGGTATTTAGGCAAGCCAACTTACAAAAAAATAGCATGCATCTTTATTAATTCCCCATTTCCCACAGGTCCTCCCTACCTGGGCTTACACTTCTTGTATTTAACTAACACATTTAATGATGCTGAAACCAGGAATCAGAAAAAAAAACATAAAAAGTATTTGATTTTACATAGTACTTTTTAATGACAATTTTAGACACTATTGCATGCATCATGGCTTTTTGTGTTCGAGTGGTAAAGGGTCTACTATAAGAATTTTATTGTTATTTTTAAAGCACCAAAATCAAAAAAATGTCATACTAATGCATTTAAAAGGTTAAAAAGATATAGAAAAAGTGGTCAAAAGCAGATGGTAAATTCAAAAGAAATTGGTGACCTTGACAACTGAAATGTGGAAAGGATAGAAGGTTTACTAGTACAGTTTCTGAACTAAAGAGCATACCATGCAGTGGGATCTCTAAGGATGAGCCACTTAAATGTAGAACTTTTAGGTATATATTCTAAAATTTACAAATTATATGTAGAATTGAGAGTTTTTGGTCCAAGTCATCGAAATACAGGGGTCTACAGTCTCCACTGCCCTATTGTAAGCCCTCAAACCAGCTTTTATAAAAAAAACTTAATAATGAGTTGTTGAACATAATGCCTTCAGTTATATTGTCCACTTTTTTAGTTCGTAAATGTCAGATAGATGATGCAAACAATAACAGAATTTCACAGCTGCAGTAAATAGGAATACACATGCAAAAGTAACCTTAAACTATAATGAATGTTATTTAGTCAGGAAAAAAATCAATATATTTTACTCCAATAAATCTACATTGAACATACTAAAGTTGACTTTTGCATTATATAATTGCCGGCTTCTAAGTGACATATGACAGAAATCTGTAAAGGTTAAATGGATTTAAACCACTTTATATATCCGATTGACCTTTAACATGGAATTGTGTATACCTTCAATTCAATTCAGCCACAGTGTCCCAAAAGCATTATAACTTTTACTCTTGTTAGCTGTGTTTTTTCTCCAAGAAATTCAATGATTCATTCTTAGAAAATGGCAATGTTTTACTTTTTTATTGCACACAAGAATACTTTTCAAGAGATTATGTATATTAGGAAATAGTTAGATGTCTGCAAGGCGGTCTTATTCTCGCTAATCAAAGGGGTGCATCACTATGCCTATCAAAGTACATATACTGTATGTTGCATGCTCATGACAGCCTGTGTTTATTAGCAAGGTAATATGGGGCTCTCATGCATGCACCAAGCACATCAAAGCACCATGTAAATCTTGAAAGATGCCATGATTCAGCCCTTTGCATGCATTTGAGGGGTTATGGCCTCTTTTTGGTCTCAGATACTATGTATTTATATTATAAAACAATATTTTAATATAAATTGTTCATTTATACTAAAATCTGTTTTAACGTACCTTTGTCCTCAAATTCTCACTACAGATTTGCACCCTATAACCTTAACATGCACAATATATATATACTGTATATATATATATATGGAACGATCACCAAGGGTAAAGCTTTAACAACACACAGCCATGCGCTCTCTTCTTTTTAAGGGCTGTTTTTGCCCAATTTTATTAAAAAGAAAGTTCCATATAACAGGTTTTCAACGTATGGGGTATCCAAAATCAATACAAACAAAAATATTCAGCCTCCTGGCTCTCTTTAGCAGCACCGCTGCTCAGGCTTTATGCCCCGGTCCTGTTGATCATTCATGTGCAACACCCTGCACCCGGGCTAGCGTCCTTTCCCAGCACTCCTGCTTCTCTAGCCCACATGCTTGGGCTCTGTCTGCTCTCAGACTATACTATGCCACCATGCACACTTTTGGCTACTCCCTTGCACCCACATGGACTCCTTGGGAGGGTGGAGCCCAGAACCCTGGTCCTGACTTTAGAAGAGAGCCACACACACCTGACCAATCAGTCTCCTGGCCATTCCCAAAACCTGGTCAAAAGATTGGAGATTTCATCCCTCCCCAATCACTTTGAAATATCCAGGCTCCAGGTCCCAAAATGGACTTTACAAACAAATGAGGAAAGTGAAAAGCCAGTTTCCTCTGTACTGTATATATTATATTGGGTTACATAGTCTGGATGAAAAAAGAAAAAGACAAAATTCCATCCAGTTCAACTATAAAAAAAAAGTTATAATCCTATACCCAAAGTTGATCCAGAGGAAGGCAAAAAAATCCAGCAAAACATGGCCCAATTTGCTCCTGCTGGGGAAAAAATTCCTTCCTGATCCCCCAAGAGGCAATCGTATATTCCCTGGATCAACTTTACCTATAAATGTTAGTATCCAGTTATATTATGTGTATCTAGGGTTACTTCAGGTAATCAGACATAGACTCAGTAACTCCAAACTCATTAAATCTTTTGGTGACAACTTTTCCCAACAATTACACACAACATACACAGAAGCACTACTTTAGTATAACTATGACCACCAGGTACAGGAACTTAGAGATAGGGGTTGCTGATATTTGAATGCTGATTACAGTATATTAAAGTTCCACTTCTTAATGCCCAGATCCTTGGTTACCACATAGAACATATTTTAATCACATCCTTACCACGCTATAACCAAATGACAGCTACAGCATGGTTGTCCAGTTCTGGGAGGGTGTAATATGACGTCCTCCCATAATGTGCCCTCCCACGCACCCCCAGCGGTGCACATCTGGCGATCACTCTGTCCTATGAACACAACTGATTATGTAAAAGGCCAATCACAGCAAGCCTTTTACCACGTGATCAGCTGTGTCCAATGACACAGCAGATCACTGAGTAAATACAGTTGCCGGTTATCGGCAGCACTTTCCTCACATTATCACAGCGTGAGGAAAGTACTGCCAATAATCGGCAGCTGTCACAGAGCAGTTCGGCACTGATCATCAGGGCACTGATCATCAGTACCTGATGATCAGTGCCCTGCAGTGCTGCTCAGCAGTGCCACCCACCAGTGCCCAGCAGTGACACCCACCAGTTCCCATCTGTGCCCAGCAATGCCACCCATCAGTGACCACCATCAGCGCCACCCATCAGTGTTGCCCAGCAGTTGCGTCCATCAGTGTCCAGCAGTGCCGCCCATCAGTGCCCAGCAGTGCCACCAGTCAGTGCCATCAGTCAGCATCGCCCGTCAGTGTCATCCATCAGTGTCCATCAGTGCCGCCTATCACTGCCCATCAGTGCCACCTCATCAGTGCCACCTCATCTTTGCAGGCTATCAGTGCTCATCAGTGATGCCTATCTGTGCCACCTCATCAGTGCCCATCAGTTCTGCCTCATCAACGCACATCAGTGAAGGAGAAAAATTACCTGTGTGCTACATTTTATAATAGAAACAAAGAAAAACTTTAAAAAAAATGTATTGCTCTTTTTTTGTTTATAGTGCAAAAAATAAAACACCCAGCGGCAATTAAATACCAACAAAAGAAAGCTCTAGTTGTGTGAAATATGATAACATTTTCCTATGGGTACAGTGCTGCATGACCACGCAATTGTCATTCAAAATGCGACAGCGCTGAAAGCTGAAAATTTGCCTGGGCAGGAAGGGGGTATAAGTGCCCAGTAGGCAAGTGGTTAAGTGACAGGAGCAAGTCTTTGCTTTACTTGCTACTTGTGGTGACATATCCACTTCTCTTGGGTGAAGGGATGTCCCGGATGGTCATGAAGAAACAATCTATACACAGCAGGTGAGCTCCAGTACATTGCATTGCAACTAGACGGAACATGATCTGCAGACAATGATTCAACAGCACTTTAAAGGAAAGCTATCATGTTTTATTTAGGCTTTGTACAGTGAATGTATACTGTATGTACTGTATAAAATACTTTTTTTTAATGCCACCAATAGAAGACAAACAGGCATCCTGGATATTTCATTTTTTTCTGCATCCTAAAGATTGTTATAACCAGTATGACACCCAAAAAAAAGAAAAGGATTTTCACAAAGAGAGGGATTTTTTTAAACATAAGTGCACATTTGTTATGGGGACAGGTGCTTCCTAGAGTTTACTTTAAAATGTGTCCAAGTCAATGAATACCCACACACATTTAGAACGCATTTTATAATTAATTTTAAATCTGAAATCCATGCAAATAGTTAAAACTGTGTTAAACCCAACACCATAAATGGAATATATTGCAGCTTACCAATCATTAGAAGTGGTGGCTAGATTACTTTTCTTTTTTAAGGCTTTTCCCCTTTGTTTTCCCTGGTGATCTGGCCTGTAACACACCTGCTGTATTAGATTGTCCCCACTCTGGATGAATGAGCATACGGGGCACATTTGGAAAGCAGCATTGTCAGTCTGGGGGAGAGTAGTGGTACATAGACTGGCAGATTTAAATACACTAACAAACTAAAGCCAAACTCCAGCTAGCACTTTATAAGCAGTTCAAGTAATAAATGTTCCCTTTTGGGATAAAAGTTTTGCATAAATAAATAAAAGTTGATCATCGTAAGTATCCTTGCCATTGGTAAATGGTTTGCCTCATCCCTGTAAGTGCAAGAGAGCTTGATCTTATGAAAGTCACCAGGATCACCGGATGAAAATACAGAAAGAAAGCCTAAAAAGAAAATTATTGTAGCCATCACATCTAAGAAATGGTAAGATGCAATATAATAAATAGTTGCTTTGGGGCTTAAAGTGTTACCAAACCCAGGACCCTGCATTAACTATATCTGATCTCCCATAGTACACAGAACATGGAAATGCAATTATTTTAGTGAATATAAACAGCTAAATACCATTTCTCATCAGAAGGTAGAACAGTCTTGTGACTTCTATCAGTGTCCAGCAAAGCACTGGTTAAAGCTTGTAGGAGGAGTTTTATGTCTGCTCTAAGAGAATACAGAACCCCTGACCTCTGTCTGGACAGTGCTGATTGGCCCTGTGCTGATCACATGCTCTCTCCTAAGGCAAAAAAAAAAACTCTCTAGCAATAGACACCAAACTGAGCATGTGCAGAATGTCTGCACACGATATGTCTTATCAGGAGATAAGAGGGTGATGCTGGAAGAAGGGGAGGATCAGAGAAGACAAGATCAAACAGCGTTTTTACACAATGCAGATTAACCCCTTAGGTTCCATAGTGAGTATATCAAGCATGCTTTACTGCATATACAGACTGATTTTACTGTTGTGGGTTTGGTAACACTTTAAAAGTGTAATATGTGATGCCCAGCGTGCATGAGGCCTTACATCTCTTCTGGACTACGGTGGTGATGGGTCTTTTCCTATCATGGGCCCAAGCTCTGTTTCTGGTCATCTTGGGATTTGGGGTGTTCCCATACCTGGTCATTTTGGGATTTGCAGTGTTCTTACCTACAAAAATTGTTTGTAATTCTATTCAGCCACTTATATTCTAGGTTTCTATACCAGGCAGCATGGCTTGGCAAGTGACCTTTCTTTTCATCTCTGCAGTTAAGTTATCAACTTAATGACATAACAGTGAGGAGCAGCAATCCACTTGTCAGGTCAACTCTCTGCTCCTCCATCCTTTAAACATGGAAGGAAAAGTGACAGTACCGCATAAAGAAATAGAGCCCTGATTGACTTAGAGAGCTGCCTTTCTCTTTACCAGCTGGGGTTCTAGTATTCCAATTAAGTGCAAATATACATTTATTGGGTTTTAATGAATATAGTACAGGCTTAAAGGAAACTTGTCCTGGGAGAAATAGGGGAATTGCCTTACAGGAACTGTGTTACTAATCTGGAAGAAGCATGCAGCAAGTAAAGACAGAATTTCTGATCTGCCATCCAGAACTTCCAGATCAGTATTTCAAAAAGTGTTCACCAATGGATCGTTGGCAAATCAACTAGCATTTTTAAAATTACTCTGAAAATATTTATTTTATTACAGTGTTTATTTAAATAGTGTTTTTCTATATATGTTTATAATTCCACTTTAAACAGTTAAGCCATTTATTTATACGTCGCTTTATGTCACTTTTTCTTCCTTGCGATCATCCAGTTCTAAGCAACCATTTTATCAAGGGACAAATAAGACATTTCTATAATAAACATCCATTAGCTTACTATATATGAGTAATATTCATCTTGTCAGATTATATACATAGATACACAAATATAATTTGTATACTTATAGACTGAGACCAATCAGATCACTGTAATGTCTACATTTACCCAGTATACTGTAGATTAGAAGGCCTTAGTCTATTTGTAGGCGCATGACAGTACGACAAGATTGCTCAAGTAATTTATGAATGTTTTGTGTCTTGCATTCCAGCCTATGGCACACCAACACAGTATTGATGTGTTACAGAATAATAGTGTTACCACTCCATCTTTACTGCTTTAACTCAACCAAAAAAAAAAAAATTGTATAAATTTACTGGTAGCTTAAAAATAGAAAAGAAGCCATATATGTTTTAAATACATCAATTCTGTTTGTGTCTATGAAAAGGGCTATACAAGACCGAACGCAGATTTCCATTTTCTTATTTAATGCAAATAAATAATCCTACTAATATTAGCCTATGTTTTTAAAAATGTAAATAAACAGCATTTCTGTCAATTTATTTCTGTTCATTTTCTAATAAACATCATAACCAAGCATCGTCACTGTGTCGCACACCATTTGTGAATGTTTAGAATGCTGAGACTACTCCCACAGCTGGAATTGACAATCTTCATAGCTGTACATTCTGCTCTTCTGCTGACATACAAGCCAGAGGCGTTCCTAGGGTTGGTGTCACCCGCTGCGGTAACACGTGTTGTCACCCCTCCAGAGAGGAATTGAACTGATATACCCCCATATAGGTTGAACTGATCTTGCAACCCATAGTGATCTGTAGGATCAGCTTCAGTGGTTTGCAGCTTGTAAGGGGTTAACTGTGGCAGCTCTGTGCTAAAGTTGGAGATCAGCTTCTTTGGCCTGAAACCGGCACATGCGAACTTGCTTCAGGGGATACATATCTTCACGGTCAGGATACTCATTTTACCGCTATACCGGGGGAAGCTGTCACTGTGCCGGGAATCCGGGATCACCCCAATAACTGGCCAGGACCTTCACAGAGCCCAGAAGCTCTGCTGGAATCGTGCTCCTGCACCCCCTGTGATGGTGTCACCCGGTGTGGCCCGCACTCCCCTAGGGATGCCACTGATACAACCTAGTGTATAAAAAAGTCAATTTATGCTTCCACCTGTATCAGTGTAATAGGTAGGCTCCATGTACATGAGCCAACCATGACCGCCAGCCGTGGGAAAATGCAAATTGAGGCAAAACACTGGAATCGCTGGCAATCAAAACGTTCCTATCCTGAACACAATTTTTCCCCGTTCAGGACAGGGAGGTTTAACCTCACCTAAACGCGGCAGCTCATAAACTCTGATAAAAGCCTATGTGTACATGGCCACATAGGCTTTTATGGAGTTGAGTTTAGGAGCTTTGGCAACAAAATGCCAAAAGCTCCTAAATTGGAGTTTAGGAGATGCTCGTGTACATGAAGCCTTAGTAGACCCCCATGATTTTTTACTAAATTAATAATATTTTATACTATTAATATAGAGTGGTAATACATTGAAATAAGCATGTAAAAATCATATCATGAAAGATATGCTGCATTTCTTTTTTTAATCAAAAATGCAAATTTGCTTAGTGGACCTAACGTCATTTTGTGCATCTGGCTTCCCGTTTTACTAAATCGAAATAGCTGCCTACACCATGGATGGCCTAGTGTCTGAGAAAACTGCCAGAATTGATACATGCAGATAGCAAAGGAAGGAGAGAACAGCCTGGATCCACACTATGGATGCTAACGATAGATGTACGTACACTTTTTATGAGGACATGCTTTGTTCATTTTTCATGTCAAAGGTTTATAGCCACTTTAATGAAAATCTATATTAGGGCTGGTTCACACTAGCTTTCCATTCCCTTTTCCTGTGTAGGCTAGTGTCCATGCTGGGCGAGCTGCAGGGGGTGGCACTTCGTGTGTTTACAATTCAAGGCAGTGTTTTGCACTTTTTTTAAAGTTATTGAATTGTCACAAAGTGACATTTCATTAATTTTTATGGATCACAGCTCATAGAAATGCAGAGTCTGATAGATAGCTTCAGAGCAGAAAACTGCAGACATGTTGCCGTTTTCTGCACAGCAAGTCTCTGCAGCTGCCGGCTGTGTTTTAGTGTGAACAGGGCACATAGAAAACATTTATTTTGCTTTGTCTATATAAGGGAATTCCAGTAAAATGACTGGTGCATAGAAATGCGCAAGTGCATGGCATTGCTCATAGAATGAAGCATAGAAGCATGTCCACAGTTCCTGTTGGAGCCAGACAGGCCATTTAATGGATGCTCTTGTTTACTGTCAGTAACTTTTCCTGTGTCCTTAGAGTATACTGTATTTGATGATCCGGCTTGTTAATGATCCAATTCTGGATTTTGCTTGTATCTCTGACCGTCTGTTCCTGACCTTGGATTCGTTCCTGGCCATGCTTCTGTACCACGTTGTCTACCTGCTACTAATCTTGGCTGCCTCTGTGAACTCGCTCCTGTCTCTGACTTGGCTTCATACTATTTCTAAATGTCTTCTTCAGCTATCCTTCATATCAGCTCCAGTCATTGCAGTTTGTTCCTGCCTAAAGCCTACTGAGAGTTTCAACAAATCATGCATCCAGAACCTGTACATGCAGAGTGCCCCTTTTAACCTCACCTGGTCCAGCTTGCATCACCTCTTCTCTTGGCCTGATGTCCTGCCTCAGCTCTCTAACCTACACCTCCCGATGCAAGTTCTGCTATCAGCACCTGCCAGCAACTATGTTTGTCCTGTCCCTCGGACCCATCTGTTCCACTCTCAGTGGGGCCTGGGGTAGAGATATAAGAGAGGCCAACCTTGTTAATTTAGTCTCCTACCAGGTACGTGAAAGTCTAGTGAAGATAAAAACGTAAATCTCTGCACAAGTTTGAATGTGCAATCAAAATGAACCTCTATCAGAAATCAAATACAGACAACTGATGGTGCTGTCAGAGAGATCCCTAGGATCATTAAAACGAGGGTTTTCTATTAAGCAAAAGCTGTACTCAACTAGGAAGGTCTCATTTTTGTCCACTCACTACCATCTCTCATACCTCAACACTGTTTTTTTTTTTTAACTGAAATGGAAGACCTATGTGACCAACAGTAAAATTCTGTGGGCAGGAGAATCAGGCCAAAGCACACACTTTTCAAAGCTCATGCTTTAGCCCACCACAGAAAGTAAAGGAAATGTCCCCAGTTGTCTGACATTTGGTAATTTTACAGACACTCTTACCCATGCAGGTCAAAGAGAAAATGTCCCTACATATGTCTCTGCCCTCTTGGAACCTTTATATTCTCCCTGCCTGTGCTCCCTCTCTGTCCCTTCCTCTGTTGCAACTGGCAACACTGTCAGGCAATGCAATGTATAGAGGAGCATGTGACTTCATTCCTGTGACAGTGATTGGATCTAGCAGCCAAGGGCAACTTAGCCCAAGCACTGTCACATGACTGGTACAATGATGTCATCATTCCCCCAGGCAATGACACTAATGAATATAATGTTGACTGTGGCAGAGAAGGAGCAACAGACAGGGTGAGCACAAGGGGGTTGGGAGGTTCTATTTACTAAAACACTCTGACTTTGCCCTGCATGGGACAATGACCTGTAGAAAATTATTTTACCAGCATGGTATACTGTAAATTATTACAAATCATGGAATTAATCAGTCATATATCCAAAGGCCACAAGGATTTACTCCTTAAGGTATTACCTAGTCATTATCTTTACTATAAGCATTTCAGATTGTTTGCATCTATGTACAAACCTGATAATTCAGACTGGAAGTCAATAGAGGCTGTATATATATATATATATATATATATATATATATATATTGGAAAGACATATCTTTAATTCCCTCTTCACACAACACTGCAGTGTTACTGCATGCACATTAACATTCACTGCATTAACTAATGCACCACTACCCACAAAATAAATCACATGCACCCATCCCCATATTAGTAAATTCTGAGTAAGACTGAAAATAAAATCCAAAAAGGTAAAGTAAAAAAACCTTACACCCTGTATTCCAGCACATTCCCCTTAGCAAGGATGATGTCATTAGACATATTTCCAGAATCCAGGGAAAGTGGAGGATCCCAAATCTTGTAAGAATTAGCTCCTGCACAATTCTCAGGGGATTAGAGATCCTTAGCCTTTTCAGGATTATGAGAAAAGACGTAGTGATATCACCAACAAAGCTGGAACCAAAGGTAAGTGTTCTTTTTGTTTGATTTTTTTTAATCTGGGAGTTGGAAGCTGCTTAACAATTGGACCTAGAATTTTCATAGAAGATCTTCTTTAAATGCTATTATCCCTTATAGATTATAATGAATAAAGATATGGAGATGAATCATTAAGGTCAACATTTAGCTAATTGTTTACTTTTTTTTATTGCATTTTAGGAATCAATGTCAAAGTGAAATATACAATTCTCTCATTTCTAATTTTTACCTTTACAAGATAATTCATGACTCGCATGCTAATAACACACATACGTACATGCAAAGAGTGCATGTAAAACAGCATAAAAAGTCAACGGTAGGGCCATCTAAAGCTAACCCATTTTTTTATATGATTTGTGAAAATACAGGCAAAAAAAAGAATCAATGTTAGTGTTGCTAATAGACATTGAAAGAGTCAAAAATGAAAAGGAGTACTGAACAGAACACGCAGCACTGCTTGCAGAAAAAAAAGGGATTCTTTGTTTTCCAAATCTTCACTACATGCTGCAGTTGTGTGTGATAACACATACTACGCAAAGTTGATTTTATTGCTTGTCAATTAAATGTAATTCCCTAATTTATGATGACTGCTATAGTTCATTGAATAGTGCTTTTTTGCAGGATGCTCCCAAGACGTTTAGGTGAGAGCTGTGAAACAGAAACATTGTCTGAGTCCACACAACCTAATAAGCTTAGCCAGTGATCTATAGTGTTTTAATGCTTCAACCTTCTACTGCAATAAAGGATATTTACTGTTCTCAAAACCACAGTCAATTTCTTTGTAGTACCCCAATTATAATAAGCCATAGCAAAGCACATTAGTGTGATACCTGCATAGGGGATGGTACAACACTCATGGGTTAGTTGCAGCTAAGAGACCACGGGCAGGTCAGGCACTACACCTACATTGGGGCCTGAAGCATGAAAGGGGACTTTTACAAGATACCTATAAGATACAAATTGAGTTTCATTTTCCAAACATTTGTCATGTTCAACTCTTAAACAAAATGTACTAAAGAATACTTACAAATTAATGGGTTTATGTCATATTTTACATTCAAAAATACTAGCCTTGTCACTTAGGGATGATTCTAAAGTTCGTTATTTTACCCAATTCAACAATTTCCACTCACATTAAAAATCTCAGATGACTGCAAGCTTCTTTCTCAGTATAAGTTCCTTGGGAGCCCAGATGTCCAAATTTATACTTATGTCTAGATTCTGGAACCTGGCCTGCCCTATTCCATATTCAAATACAATGATGAACAGCTGTTCTGGACAACAGTGAAACTTAGAGAATGGGAATGGAGAGGGCAAGGCTTTGAGATTTCTTTAGCTTGGTAAACTTGTGGATTAGGTAGATATAACACACATACCACAAGCTCATGAATGTATGGCAATGGGTTTCAGGTACAACTACTTCTTCTCTGTATAACTTACAATCTACCCATTGTATTATTGTAAATAATGCAAATGTAAATTGTAAATATATTGTGAGTCTCTAAGACTCCTTGCGTACAGTGAGAATTGATATTGGGGAAAATTTTCAGGCACCATTTCAAGTTCTGTAGGCCAGTGGGCCAGGTCCTCAAAAAGAATGGCTGGTGTCTGATTCCTTTTCTGGTCTCTGTCAATAAGAGAAATACTGTAAGGAGAAGTTATGATTACCTAAAATAGGCCAAAGAGTACAGAGATTGCCATCAGAGAACAAGCTAAGTAGGTGCAAATCCTGATATCAAATCCACAGAGACCATTTTGTTCCTAGAAATAGAGCTTTAATTTCCATTTACAAGCTTCTATTGAAAAGTAACAAAAAACTATACAAAAATGATCATCATATGTCAAATACAGAAAATACCAGAAAGTGGTACAGAACATTTGAAAGAGTACCTTGTATATACGCATAGATGAAAATAGCATAGTATATGTATGATAAGCTGAGAAGTAAACAACATTACCTAAGTCAGGCAATTGGCAAAGACTCGGTTTAATAGAGCTATAATTTCACCTCAGGCTGGCTACAAACATAGCAATTTTCAGGTTCTTTTAACCACTTAAATCAGCTTTTAAATGAAAAACAGTCCAATAGATGAATACAACCTAAGACGTAACAGTTTCAATCAACATTATGCAATAAATTCAAAGTACTGGTAGGTGGCCTTGATGGGTTTAGCATTTGTTGCGATTCAAAGTTGGTTAAATTGTGGTCAGCAATAAAAGTTGAGCAATATGCTGTGGATGAACTATAACAGAAGGTTTGATGCAGCTTGCTGTGATGTAAAACTATGGATGAACTGTACCAATATATACCCACATGTCACCCACTCTTGCATCTTTTCTGTTTGCCTCTTGGTGAGTTTTACATGACTAGGGCCCATTACACCAGTCCAATCAGCCTGTTGGTCCAAGGACTTGGCCACCATATTTCATTAAGTTGAAGCACATATTGTGCTAAGAGGTTGAATAAATGAATGCCATGCTGTTTTAGAGTAATGAATAGTAAAGATGAGGTACTCTTTAGCCCCAGAGCAGAGCCAAGCACATTAATATTCTTTTTTCATATTTTGCATCAAATAAAATATAATTCCAGTTTATTTCACATCTCTTTTCTGATTCTGTTCTCTGTTGTCTAATCATTTCTTTTGTTACGGTATATTAGGCTAAGAAAAACCCAAGGCTTGAAATCTCAAGGAGGGACTGCTGCATTATTGTAATAGCGAGTCGTTCTTCGGAATGTGTTCCAGGGCTCAGTAGCATTCAGATTGTTATAAAACGCACCCAACATTAAATTATTTAAAGTACATAATAGTTTCATGCTTACAATTAATAAGACAATGGTTGACCAGTGTAACAAAAACATCACCTATGCACTCCCTGTAACCTCTCTAACACCCTTTTTCTTCTTTCTGATCACAACTTTATCCACTTCACACTCTCCCTGTCTCCTACCTCTCATGCCTCCAACCAGCAAATCGTTACCTGTAGAAATCTCCACCACCTCAGCCCTGACCTTCTTCACTCTGCTATTGAGTGCCTCTATGATAAAATTGTGCCCCTGTCCAGACCTGGCCACATCTGCCTACAACAACTATCTATCATCTTCCCTGGACACACTTACTCTTCTCTGTACACATAGAACCAGGCTTCGCCTGTCACAACCCTGGCAAACAGATGACACCAGAAGTCTCAAGAGATGCAGCCATGTTCTTGAGCTCTTGAGCGACCATAGCGTAAAACTAAATCCCTACAAGACTTTACCCTCTACAAATCCACCCTTCTCAAATACAACTTCGGCCTCCACGCTGCTAAACAAACCTACTACAACACTCTCATCAAAACCCTCTCATCCATTGAAACAGTCATCCACTCTCCTCAGTAAACTCCACTCCATTGGCCTCCATGACTCTGCTCTCTCCTGATTCTCCTCTTACCTTTCTAAGCGCACTTTCAGCATCACATACAACTCCTCCTCCTCCGCTCCTCTTCCCCTTTCTGTTGGGTACCCCAAGGTTCTGTTCTTGGGCCCCTCCTTTTCTCTCTCTACACCTCCTCCCTGGGCCAGTTGATAGCCTCCCATGGTTTCCAATGCTACTTCTATGCTGATAAAACCCAGACCTATCTCTCCACTCCCCAGCTCACCCACTCAATCTCCTCAAGTATAACAAATCTACTAAGCTATCCCTCTTATATTGAACTGTATTGTTGCTGTATTGTCTCCCTTTATATTGTAAAGCGCTGAGCAAACTATTGGCGCTATATAAATCCTGTATAATAATAATTATAATAATAATACTAAGTGACATATGAGCATGGGTGACACCACTACCTCAAACTCAATCTCAAGCGAGTTTATAATATTTCCTCCTCTCCGATCCCCCACTCATGACTTTACCATTAAGATCAACAGCACAACCATTGGTCCTTCCCCTCATGCCAGGATGCTAGGTGTAATCCTAGACTCTGACCTCTCCTTTGGGCCCCACATCCAGTTATTGGCTAAATCCTGCCGCCTCAAACCTCGGGAACATTTCCAAACTCTGCCCCTTTCTGACCAATGACACCACAAAACAACTTATCCAAGCCTTGGTTTTATACCGCCTTGATTACTGCAACTCCCTCCTCAGGGGTCTACCGTTACACAGGTTATACCACCTTCAGTCTATTATGAATGCTGCTGCTAGACTCATACACTTTACCATCCGCTCAGTGACTGCTGACCCTCTCTGCCAATCCCTCCATTGGCTTCCACTAACCCAACATATAAAATTCAAAATAATAACCACAGCATACAAAGCCATCCAGAACACTGCCCCTAGCTACATTACCAACCTCATCCACAGATATCATCCAATTTGCCCGCTCCACTGCTTCCAAGACATCTTGCGCTCTAGCTCCCTCATCACCTCCTCCCATACTCACCTCCAGGACTTCTCCAGAGCCTCTCCCATCCTGTGGAACTCCATACCGCAGTATGTTTGGTCAGCCCCCACCCTGTCTGTCTCCACTTATTCAGGGAAGCCTACCCACCTCCACCTAAGAACTGTACTTCAGCACCTCCATTAAAACATCGCCAACAGCTATCACCTTTTGTACTACCTCCCCCTTCCTTTAGATTGTAAGCTCCACAAGCAGGGCCCTTCTATTCCTTCTGTATTGAAATGTATTGTAATTGTACTGTCTCTCTTTTATTGTAAAGAACTGCACAAACTGTTGGCGCTATATAAATCCTGTATAATAATAATAATAATTATAATAACAATAATAATCATTTTCCAACTTGTGTATACAAAGTATAAAAGAGCTGATATTTTAGTTCAGTAGATGATGGGAAGCCAAGCTCATTATTTATTGAGATCTCTTATTTATTTAATGGTGAGATCTCTGTACTTAAATTCCTAGATCTGCACTCTGCAATAGGAACACCCCAAGTTGAATGGGAACACCCAAATCCCAAGATAACCAAAAACAGAGCTTGGGCCCATGAAAGGGAAAGTCTCATCACTACTGTAGTCCAGAAGAGATTTAAGGCCTCATGCACTCTGGGCATCAAAAATTCTGCTTTTAAAGTGTTACTAAACCCACAACAGTAAAATCAGTCTGTATATGCAGTAAAGCATGTTTGTTATACTCACTGTGGGACCTAAGGAGATAATCCTCTGCATTATGTAAAAATACTATTTGATCCTGACTTCTCTGATCCTCCCCTTCTTCCAGTGTCACCCTCTTATCTCCTGATAAGACATATTGTATGGAGACTATGGTGTCTATTGTTAGACAGGTTTTCTTTTTCTTGGGAAAGTGCATGTGATCAACACAGGGCCAATCAGTGCTGTCCAGACAGAGGTCAGGGGTTTTGCATCCTCCTAGAGCAGAAAACTCCTACAAGTTTTAAATGATGCTATGCTGAACACTGATAGAAATCACAAGACTGCTCTAACTGCTGATGAGAAAAGGTATTTAGCAGTTTATATTTACTAAAATAATTACATTTCCATGCCTGTGTACTCTGGGGACCAGATATAGTGAATGCAGGGTCCTGGGTTTAGTAACACTTTAAGGGCGTTTGATGTTTTTTATGCCTCTATGTAAGCCTATGTGGCCATGCAAAAAAAACCCCAAAAAACCCATAACTTGCACATTCAGGAGAGGAGCGTTTCAGCAGAAAAAATGTCCAACACGTTGAAACCATGTTCATTCATTTCAGTGGCCATAACAAAAGAATATTCTGGCCAATGTAATGAATGAATGCCCAAACAGTTAACGCGGCTAAACGTGTTTGGAAAACACAACTTCAGCAGTGTTTTATGCTGATTTTGTCCTGTAGGCTTCAGAAGAACTGGGCAAACACCTAGTGTGCATGGGGCCTAATAAGGCAGGGCGTGATGCAAAAGAACCTTAATACTTTTTCCCCTAACACCAGATCACTACAGTGTAAAAATGATTAAAGACCTACTATGCAGTAGGATGTGGCTACATGATCATGGACCACCAAATCAGCTCAGACAAAACTGTTTTGTGTTTGTCCTGAACAATCAAATTGTTTTAGGGATAAATACATTTAATTTCCTTCTTTTAACACCTGACTAGGGAGCCTGAATCAATTTTATTGACTGTGAAAGTATCATGTCACATGGTGGGATATGTAGTCTACAACAAGAATGCATATTGAAAAGGGCATTACTAACCATTTCCAACTGAATGTTTAAGGGAACAGTCTTAAATGTGTGAAACTAGTGTCTGCCATAACCTGCTGGTTACTGCTGTAAAACACTAATCCTCTAAATATGTCCATATAAAAAGATCTTTCTTGGTTTGCAAGTCTGCTATCTGGATTTCAGGCCACATACCCTATATTACATTATTTCTAGGAAACTAACAAGGTTTCTGTGCACCTGCTCAGAGGATTAACACTAGCGGGAGAGCTGTATATTGCTATTTATATATTACATTCCATAAAATCGCCATTTTCTGTATTATGGGACATTTAAAGCTTGTGGTGCTAAAGAAGATTTAGCGGAAAATTATATTAAAGAAGGACTCTCATAGGCATTAAAAAACTAAATATAGGTCCATACATTCATGACTAAATACCTATATTAGCCTCTACAATGAACCACAATTGAAATGTGAAGAAAATCCCTTCTTTATTTCTTTGTTTTCTAGCTCCTCTGCTCTTCCCTTGATAGAGCCCTGATTTGTAGGCGCTTCTTATATTGAGCTCAGTTGCCACCTCAGCCTGCTCAGTAAGTGCGCCTGTCAGGCATGCCTGTTGGGAGCTCTTTCATATCCCCTGTGCCAAGTCCTCTTTCTTTTTTCATTAATTTAGCATTTGGTTGCTAGGACGAAGGTGGCCAGGCCGCACAGCTTCATTGGTTGCTAAGATGCCGGTGATTGTGCTAATTAGCACCACTGGTGGCCTAGCTGCCCGCACCATAGAAAAGATAATGCTACGTGGCATGTGGTGCGGTGGCCTGTATCCTAACAATCAATGAGCCTGGCAGCTTGGTCACTGGCATCTTAGCAACTAATAATGCAGGATTGCTGAGTGGTGGATTTGACTGAGCCTATCACTACTTGCAAAGACAAAGGGGGCGACCAGGTGACACGTCCCTCTCCCATTGAATACCTTGAGATGGCTCTTTTCCCAGGGAAGCACCTAGTACCCGGGACAAAGGCTGTCGATAATTAAATATATGTTTCCTTGCTTGATGTGTGGTCTGACAACGGTGGGGGGAAAGGGGTGCATTGTCAACCAGGTGTCTCAGGAACCACACCACCTAGAAAGATGGGACAAAGTGCTACATGCACTTTGTCACCTGTGGGACATGAGCACCGATTAAAATGTTTAGTGAAATGTCTACAAAGCCTTTTCATTTTTGGATAGGGTGGTGAGGGGTTAGAACCAATTTCAGCTTTTTATTGCTGCCTGTATAGCCCAAATGGGAAGATTATTTGTTTTGGAGGCCACTGAAATCAAGGCTTAAAATGAAGGATAATCCAAAATTTGAAACACAAGGAAAATCTTCCAATGGGGACACTTGTTTTGGTGGCTGCTGTTTAAACCGGGCTTCCAGTCGTTTTTGTGTATTAAAAGTCAGCAGCTACAAAAACTGTAACTGCTGACTTAATAAACACACACTGACCTGTCCCAGGGTCCAGCGACGTGCTCACCTGCGCAGTCCCTTTTCTCCTTCTCTCCCCAGCGCTGGCATCTCTCCTGTAGGCACCAGGCTGTGACAGCTTGCGGCTTCACAGTTGGGTGCCCACTGCGCATGTGCGCGTCACGGTGCACATCCTGATTTGTCCGGCAGTCTTCTGGGACCTGTGAAGGTTCTCAGAAGACTGCGGGAGCAAGGAGGGGGCCGAACTTCTGGCTCATTTCGCTGCGGCAAACAGAACCGAAAGTGGGAGCGGGTACCTGTCAAAACCAAATATGACAGTGGAGGGGGCAAAAAAGAGGAGATTCCACTTTCGGCTGGAACTCTGCTTTAAGAGATTTGTTTTCAATTTAAAGAGATTTCTTTTCAGTTAATGTTGTGTCTACAGCACAGGAAATAAAGGAGAAAACTTCCAATGGGTCAAAGATGACAATAAAAAAATTTCAGAGACAGGGGTGGACTGACAACTCATGGGGCCCCCGGGCAATAGGGGATCATGGGGTCCCTGTGTCCTTGCCCAAGCTCAAAAGAGCCTATGCAAAAGGTACCAGCGGCATCTCATGGGGCCCCCTACTGACCCCGGGCACTCGGGCAGTGCCGGAGTTTCCAAATGGTCAGTCCGCCCCTGTTCAGAGATACTTAAAATGTGGGATGCAGATTATGCAAATTATTACTCATTATCAACCATTATCTATTGCAATACATAGGAAGAATATCAAGGTGGTTTCATTACCAGGTGGTTTGGCTCTGCAGATTTATAAACAAATCTAAAAGATCCAGACATTTTGAGCTGAACTGTGCAGAAATCAATACAAGTACTTATAGGATAAGCACATACACTGGCAGATGAAGTAATTGTACATCAGCATCCAGCCTGCTCATTAACCAATCATTGCCAGTCATTAGTTGATCAGCAATGGGAGTCATCTTGAATAATGTCAGTGACTCCATCATTAAAATTAGATGGTGTACATTTAATGTCACCACAAATAATACTAACCTAACATTTCTTTCTATACTTGGGATACGGACAGTCAACACACCTACTTGCATTCTTAACAAGCTGAAATCTGACCTTTCAGTTTTTCATAGTTGTACAGGCTCTCCTTATGTACATATTAGAATCTGCAGCAAGTCAGACAGAGCCTGTCTCATTTCCTGGCTGGTGGATGTCCAGCATTATCTAGCTCTTTCCTCCCCAGCCTGATGGTTCTTGATCCACCCCACTCATTCATTGGATTTAATTTGTTTCAATCATGGAGGCTTGGCATCACATGTGTGCATTAACAAGGGCAGTCTGCATGCAAATACAGCCTGTCTAGGAATGCCCACTTTTCCATACTTACATCCAAACATCAAGGCATTTCGATATTTGCATAACTTCTCTCAAGAGCCACCCCACTGCTTGCATCAGGGTCAGGGGCGGACTGACCATTTGGAAACTCGGGCACTGCCCGAGGGCCCAGGGTCAGTAGGGGGCCCCATGAGATGCCCCTGGTACCTTTTTCATAGGCTTTTTTGAGTTTGGGCAAGGACACATTGGCCCCATGATCCCCTATTGCCCGGGGGCCCCATGAGTTGTCAGTCCGCCCCTGATCAGGGCTCAGGGCTTTTGAGAGATGTACTGAGACAGGGTGCTGTGATGTTTTCAGGAAGCTATATACAGCACCCTGTTTGCCCCTCCCACCAGTCATGATCTGCCTGTGATTCATAGAGAAGCACAGAGACCTACTGATGACATCACTGGATTTAAATTAAGGTTTGTAATGAAAACAGGAAGTGTTTATTTAAAAAAATGTATTAGCATGTTGATGGTTGTGGGGGACCAGGGAAGGCAAAATATAAGGAGATTAAACATCAGCTTGCCCTGATAAGGGAATGCTTACTAGAGGTATCAAGAGCTAAAAAAAAATCAAATAACGTCATTTGGATGTGCAGGCATGCATTATATTTCATAATACTTCCTTCTGGAAGCCTAATAAAATTAAACAATTAGATGTCCATTAGCCACCTTTGTCTTGATTTGACAGGAGTCTTGAGACTGGGACAATAATCAGTCCAATTTAGCAATTCTCTGGGGTAATTTCTGTGGCTCTCCTTGGTAATCTAAGGCTCAAGGGATTCCTGGAAAAGGTTCACATGCTATAAGAATGTCAAAGCAATGATGAGAATGTCACATTTCTACTCGGTTATTACAATATTTCCTTATAATGGTCATGAAGCAATATAGCTGGCATGAGAGGTCACTGCAAATGACAGATGTCACCAGTCCAATAGAATAGCAATATGCTAATTGTTAATATAAAACTGAAAATTAATTGATTATCCTTTACACAAGAGTGAACCGGTGAGGACCCCTATAGTAGAGGTAACGTACATTTAACAAGACATTTTAAATTCAAATGAGTGTGGCTTCAAGGAGGGAGAGGGCAGGCTTAGAAAAGGTATCTCTTATATAATCACGTGACTTCTTACGCAAAAGCACTTCCAGAATTTCCTTTTTGAATAAAAAGTGCAATTCGTATGTATATACAGGTGAAGAGCTGCAGAATCAGGAGGAGTGAAGCTAGATTGCTTTGGGAGTTGAATCAGTTATGACTAATGATACCCTATCATAATCAATGAAACGAGACGCACAGGTTTTGTGCTGTACAATCTTTACAGGCATGAAGGCAGCAACCTTTTCGAAGGCTTGCTCATGTCATGGAATTCTGCAATTGATGGAAAGTGCCTCAGCATAAACCCATGGTAGAAAAAAAAAAGGCAAAGGCAAGCTATAAGCAAGGATGCAGATTTCTATAATACAATTAATAACTATATGTGCAGCTGACAACTCCATTACATGAAAGTGTAATATAAAAAGCACATATTAATGACGTTCAATATCATTCTACACATAAGTTTGAATGTATAAAGAATATAGTGCTGCACAATAAAGACAATCAAACTATGCAGTATATGAAGTGATACACACGCATGATATGTATTTCTAAGTGTCTTTTGCCTCCATACCTCTATATATGAAGCTATATTAATATACTTTTATATTATTTTGCTTAGCCTATCATTATGTATCTATCTGCCCACACATCTCTCTCTCTCTAGTCCTGCTGTATTTGCTTTTTTGATGTTGCCATCATAAATGTTAATCCCACCTAGAACTATTATATACAGAATATTTGTATCAATAATATGACATGTTTTTTTTAATTCAGTAATCCAACCCTGTGTATTTACCAGCACAGAAAGTGATATTAGCACACCAAAAAAAGGTAATCAGACCTTCTCCATAACATTAGATTGTGCCTCCATAACATAACATTGTGTCACCAAACTGATAGTTTCATGCAATTATAGGATTAGATGCGTTTAATTGCTACATAAAAGCCTTTTTTCCCGAATCAGTGGCCGTGGGGCCTTGAGTCAAATGCAACACTTCACATGAAAAATCATCTTGTGGTCTGGGGTAAGAGAAAAAAAAAAGAAAGAAAGATAGAAACGACTCCCTTTAAGAAGCATTAATGGGTAGCTCAAATTATTTTTAATACCATCCTTTTAAACCTTTCGATGAACCTATAGAAATATCTATGATTGCAAATTACAAAAAAAAATCAGAAGATGGACAGTGCTTTTCTTTTAGGGGTTAGAGTT
Source organism: Staurois parvus (assembly GCF_062004578.1). Lineage (NCBI taxonomy): Eukaryota > Metazoa > Chordata > Amphibia > Anura > Ranidae > Staurois > Staurois parvus. Next base: position 7,466,782 of record NW_028317941.1, read on the forward strand.
TTAACACAATGTGTGTGGGATGGTGACAGATGTACTTTTTTTTTTCCAAGAAGGTGTCAGGGTCAAAGTAGATCATGTTTGGCTAAAGGCAAGAGGGTCAGTCTTGAAATCAATTAATAAGGAGAGCTGCCTGAAAACCGAATTGCAAATGACAAGGTAGCCAAGTGCTACATGAAATCCCATGATACTAGCCTGAAGAATGGAAATTTCCACTAGCCTAGCAGATTAAAAAAAAAAAAGGCAGTTGATAGCATTTGACAGTAAGACCTGTATATCATGTTAAAATAGCCGTGTGGCACTATGTGCTCGGTTGACTTTCACTGCCTCATAGTGCTTTCTCCATTGCTGCCTGGGAATGGGGACAGGATGTTCTATGCAGAGCAGGCAGCAGGCAAACTTTGCTGGGTCTGGATGTGTTCTTTAACAGTCGCTGGTAATAAAGGTAAAGTGATTTATGCCTGCAGCAGATCTGAGATCCAAGCTTTGCATTGTGCGAGCCACCGATGGCCACAGATGATCAGACACAAGCTGCTCCTATTGCATTTCATTAAAGGGAAAAGGAAGGGAGGGGGTTTGTAGATTCCTACAGGTTTAAAATCTTCACCTCTAGACAACACCTAAAATCTCTGATCCTGCCATAGACACACACGATCGCAGATGACACACCAGCGCCTGTCAGTGCTGAAACCGCATCCCTATGTCTATGCATAAATGAAGTGTTGAGCACAGCATCGCAGACAGGTTGGGGAATGAGCAGCCTGCCCGCATCTCCCATCCTCAGCACCAGGATGATGATGATGGTGATGATGGTGATGATGGTGCTGCCTATGGACAAGTCAAGAGGTCTATCTGCAAGGACTCACCCGTTGCCGATGCAGCCAGCCAGCCAAGGCTGATGAAGGCGAGCCTGCTCCAACTTTGCACTTCCAGAAGCCCCCAAACCCACCATGCCCCCCATATCCTCCTGGACGTGCATCTGCACCCTGTCCTGTCCCCCCACTTCAGCCATCCACACAGGCTTCTCATGGCAGATTCTGCGGGGATCTCTGCTCACACCAAAAAAAAAAAAGGAGGTCAGGTATTCTTGCAAAAAAGAAAATCCCACTACATTGAACAAGCTCTTTGCTTCTGCAGCCGGAATAAACCAAGTCTCTCCCTGCACTGGGGAGATGAGATCAGGAATCCTGCTTCTCCTCTTCACTCCCAAATCTTCCAAATGGCGATGTGGACAGCAGCTTCTTCCTTCCAGGGGATATCCAGACAGGGCTTGTGCAGTCGGAGCTCCGGTATTAATCACCTCCTCATAATATTGGTTCCCCTTTCAGAGAATGATCCACAAGAGGGAATAGGATTTTCTCCCTTCCTCCCCTCCATACAACAATGCTGCAAATTACATCTTGAATTTGTCTCCCCTCCCTCCTCCTCCTTCTCCTCCTCTCACACAGGTCCCCACTCAGAGGAGACTTGTCACATATTTCTGATTAGAAGGACCCCCCAAAAAAACAACACAATCACAGAACACAGGGGGGGCATGAAAAAAGATGGGGAGAGGGGATTCTCTTCTGATACATGATACTGGCTAATTCAAGGAGATGTTCACTTGTGTGACAAATGCAGGACTTTTAGGTGATGAGCACAGCATAGTAAGCCCAGTCTATAGATTCAGAGAGGTTAGGATTGCTATCCTTCCGCTGGAATTGTCCCCAGTTAAAGGGACATTACTATTATATATTTTCTATTTTTCTATCTCCTTTAATTTGTTTCATTTTTTCACAGCCCAAGAAGGGCTAAGACTGCTACCATATACAGTTGGATTTGTCCTCAGTCAGAGGGGCATTACCCCACTTTCCCTTTCTTGCTCACTGAATATATATCTATAATTTTCTTTCTCCGTGAAAAGGAAAGTGGGGTAATGTCCCATCTATCTATCTATACAGTGTATACATATATATATACTCCTAGATTGTAAGCTCCAAGGAGCAGGGCCCTCCTTTCCCTCTTATATTGAATATATATATACCGAAAAGATAGGTAGATAGATAGATAGATAGATATTCTAATGGGATAGATAGATAGATAGATAGATAGATATGAGAGAGAGATAGAGAGAGAGAGATAGAGAGATAGAGAGAGAGAGAGAGAGAGAGAGAGAGAGAGAGAGAGAGAGAGAGAGATTCTAATGGGATAGATAGATTAGATAGATAGATAGACATTCTAATGGGATAGATAGATAGATAGATAGATAGAAGGGGCGGACTGACCATTCGAGCACTCGGGCACTGCCTGAGGGCCCAGGGTCAGTAGGGAGCCCCATGAGATGCCCCTGGTACCTTTCATTGGCTTTTTCATAAGCTTTTTTGGGTGTGGGCGAGGACACAGGGGCCCCATGATCCCCTATTGCCCGGGTGCCCCATGAATTGTTAGTCCGCCCCTTATAGATAGAGAGAGAGAGAGAGAGAGAGAGAGAGAGAGAGAGAGAGAGAGAGAGAGAGAGAGATACAGTATATATAGTTAGCAGCTACAGTTTTTGTAGCTGCTGACTTTTAATTTTCAGAAAAACAGATGGAACTCTGCTTTATTTTGCAGGGATTTCCTCTCACTTCCTGTTTGACTATGTGACAGGAAGTGAAGGGAAATCTAAACAATGGGACATTAATGGTGAAAAAAAAATTTAAAAAAATCTGACAGGGGTTATTATTCCAAAATGAAAAAAAAAACATTTTGCCTATAGTTCCACTTTAAAGCATCACCATAATACATCTCTCTATCCTTTCTTCCCATATGCCATATTTCCTTTATCAGGCTTTCATGGAACTCTAGGGTTCATTGAGTGGTTGCCAGGGAATTTTTTGACCAATAAGTTGTTTCTGCATCCCAGAGGAATAACCATTGACACCAATATTTTTTTCAGTTACCTGAATTCATCCTGCTAACCACAAACATAAGGAGAATTGAGCATTATGGTAATGTACCATGGAAATACTAATTATTAGTTGGGTTCTCTGAGATCTGAACAATATTTCAAGGATTCAGCTGTGTTAAAAAGATTGACAAAGTCTGCCATATGATTTTTCCAATGCTTTACTTATGCATTGCTCCAATGCTTAAAAGCACCGATGCCAGAATTTTTCCTCAGTCCAGACACAAGGTGGATGGTCAAGTGCTGTCCCACATTTCCAATGCAATTGGGTGGTTCTGTGAGTGGTGTCAGTGAGATTATCTTATCTCCTGTCAATGCCTGTTTAAATGTGAGCCACTATTATTGACAGAGTTGTGTCCAGAGAGATAAGTAATGAAGAAGAAGCATCTTATCACTTATTGCACCAAATATATTGAAGTAAGAGCATAATTAGGTAAAATGAAAGAAATAACTTGAAATGTAAAGGACAATAGCCATGTGATTAACACCAAAGTCATACATAATGGAATCAATACATCAACAGCAACTCAGTCACAAAGTGGTAGGCCATGTAAAATGACAGAGCAGGGTCAGTGCATGCTGAAGCGCACAGTGCACAGAAGTCTCCAACTGTCTGCAAAGTCAATAGCAAAAGACCTCAAAACTTCATGTGGTCTTCAGATTAGCACAACAACAGTGCATAGAGAGCTTCATGGAATAGGTTTTCATGGCAAAGCAGCTGCATCCAAGCCTTACATCACCAAGTGCAATGCAAAGAGGCGGATGCAGGGGTGTAAAGTACGCTGCCACTGGAGGCTAGAGCAGTGGAGACGTGTTCTCTGGAGTGATGAATCATGCTTCTCTGTCTGGAAATCTGATGGACGTGTCTGGATTTGGTGGTTTCCAGGAGAACGGTACTTGCCTGACTGCATTGTACCAAGTGTAAAGTTTGGTGGAGGGGGGATTATGGTGTGTGGTTGTATTTTAGGGGTTGGGTTTGGCCTCTTATTTCCAGTGAAGGGAACTCTTAAGGTGTCAGCATACCAAGACATTTTGGACAATTTTATGCTCCTACATTTGTGGGAACAGTTTGGGGAAGACCCCTTCCAACATGACTGTGCACCTGTGCACAAAGCAAGGTCCACAAAGACATGGATGAGCGAGTTAGGGGTGGAGGAACTTGACTGGCCTGTATAGAGTCCTGACTTCAACCCAATAGAACACCTTTGGGATGAATTAGAGTGGAGACTGCAAGTCGGGCCTTCTCGTCTGACATCAGTGCCTGACCTCACAAATGACCTTTTGGAAGAATGATCAAACATTCCCATAGACACACTCCTAAACCTTGTGGACAGCCTTCCCAGAAGAGTTGAAGCTGTTAAAGCTGCAAAGGGTGGGCCAACTCAATATTGAACCCTACGGACTAAGACTGGGATGCCATTAAAGTTCATGTATGTGTAAAGATAGGCATTCCAATACTTTTGGCAATATAGTGTATGTAGTATAATCAATATATGGCTGCATGTTAACCTGCCCACATGGTTCACATTCCAGTGTGTAGATACAGATAATACTCTTATAATATACCTCCTATGTTCCCAAATACATGCTGCATTCCTCAGATCCCTTCATTACAGGCAGTCACCTCTTTTTCCCCAAAAATCACCCATGTTGTTTCTTACAGTACCCGACAACTTACCCAAAATCTCTTCTCTCTATCCCCCCACTCCTCCCAAACAACTATACATCGCACCCTCAATGCTTCCATCTCCCCTCTACGGCTCTCACCACCTCCTCCTGTTACTCCACTCTCCCACTGACCCGAACGCCACCAATGGTAGAATCACACTCTCTTGTACATCCTGCTCCCATGCCACTTTTCTTACCCTTCTTCTCCTCCTAACCGCGGGGGACATCTCCCCAAACTCTGGTCCTCCTCCACCTCACTCACCCACAAGGCACCTGCCTACTTCCATGAACTGCCGCAACCCCCTCAACCTAATACTGGTCCCCCTGCTCCCCAAAACCACCCCTCCGTTTTCGTGTGCACTCCTGAACGCCCGTTCGGTTTGCAACAAACTTACCACCATCCATGACCTCTTTGTCTCCCGCTCCCTCAACCTCCTGGCAATCACCGAAACCTGGATCCAAACCACCGACTCTACCTCCCCTGCAGCACGCTCCTATGGAGGTCTTACCTGGACCCACTTACCTAGACCCAGCGGTCGAAAAGGTGGTGGGGTTGGTATGCTCCTGTCACCTCAGAGCACCTTCCAAGTCCTCCCTAACCCTCCATCTGACTATTCTCTCCAATCCCCCTGAGGATCGCAGTAATCTATCAGCCCCCTGGACCCGTATCCCGCTTCCTCAACGACTTCTTTCTCTCCTCCAAGCTGCCCACCATCATCCTTGGAGACTTCAACATCCCTACCAACATCAATAGCCCGGCCACATCCCAACTCCTCCACTTAACCTCTTCTTTTGCACTCGCACAGTGTATACAGTCCTCCACCCACTCCGACGGGAACACCCTGGACCTTGTTTTCTCTCATCTCTGCACCCCCCACAACCTCTCAAACACCCCTTCTCCCCTCTCTGACCACAATCTCATCACCTTCTCCGTCTCCTCGTCCTCTTACACCTACTCCTCCAAACGTCAAACAATCACCAGCCAAAACCTCTGCAACCTGAACTCTGCCCCCTTCCACTCTGCAGCCGACCAACTTTACGACAGTATCCTTCCCCTGTCCTGCCCTGACCTGGCCAATACTGTCTATAACATCTATAACAACTCGCTGTCAGCCGCTCTTGACTCCTTAGCACCCCTAACCACAGGAAACATTAGACCCCGACCGCTTCAACCCTGGCAGAATGACCATACCAAAAACCTCAAGCGACACGGTCACGCGCTAGAGTGACTATGGCGCAAAACCAGATTCCAACAAGTGTTCACCCGATACAAATCCACCTTCCTCACCTACACTTCCTCCTTCCACGCTACCAAGCAAGCCTACTTTGTAAGCCTCATCAATACCCTCTCCTCCAGCCCTCACCGGCTCTTCTCCGCCTTCAACTCTCTGCTCTCTCCGCCCCCACCTCCACCCAGCACCTCACTCACCACCCACGAGATTGCTAACCACTTCCAAAGCAATTCGCAGGGACATCACCACTGCTCAGACTCTCGCCCCACCTAGCATCCCTCACACGAAAACCCCCTCAACACTCCTCTCCTTTGACCTCGCCACTGTCCAGACCTCCACCCCACCCCACATTAGGCACACTAAAACCCCCTCAACACTCCACTCCTTCAACCCTGCTACAACTGAAGAGGTCACTAAGATCTTCTCTGAAGCTCGCCTTACCACCTGCCCCCTTGACCCTGTCCCGACACAACTCCTACGATCTCCCTCCTCCTCCATCCTACGCTCCCTCACTCCCTGTTGCCATTCTCATCCAAACTCCTTGAGCGCTTAGCCTATAATCGCCTAAGCTCCCACCTCACCGACAACAACCTCCTTGATTCCCTACAATCTGGCTTCCGTCCCCTACACTTCACCGAAACCGCCCTACTCAAACTCACCAATGACCTGCTAACCGCCAAAACCAATGGCTGCTACTCAGTGCTACTACTCCTCGACCTCTCTGTGGCTTTCGACACGGTCGACCACCCCCTCCTCCTCAAAAAACTGTACTCTTTTGGCCCCAGAGACTCCGCTTTCTCCCGGCTCTCTTCCTATCAATCTCAATGCTCCTTCAGTGTTACCTATAACGCTGTCACCTGCCCCTCACTCCCCCTCTTAGTTGGGGTCCCCCAAGGATCTGTCCTCGGGCCCCTTCTCTTCTCCATCTACACCTCCTCCCTTGGTCAACTGATACACTCCCAGGGCTTCAACTACCATCTCTATGCTGATGACACTCAAATTCCTCCTTCAGTCTCCGCCCAAATCACTAGCCTTCTGAACGACATATCAGACTGGATGTCACTCCACTTCCTCAAATTAAACGTTGCCAAAACTGAGCTCCTAGTTTTCCCCCCAGCCTGCGCCCCCCCCCCCCCGACCTCACCATCACGACCAACAACGCCACCATCAGCCCCACCCTGCAAGCCAGAGTACTAGGTGTCATTCTAGACTCCAATCTGTCTTTCCAGCCCCAGATCCAATCGCTGACAAATTCATGCAGCCTCCGCAACATCTCCAAAATACGCACGTTCCTAACTCCTGAAACTACAAAGCAACTCATTCACTCCCTTATCATCTCCCGACTCGACTACTGTAACTCCCTCCTCTCCGGCCTACCCAAACACAGGCTATCCCTGCTTCAGTCTATCCTGAATTCTGCGGCCAGACTCATCCACCTTACCAACCACTCCATATCCGCCACCCCCCTCTGCCAATCCCTCCACTGGCTTCCGATTGCCCAACGCATAAAATTCAAAATATTAACATTGACATACAAAGCTGTTCATAACACTGCCCCAAACTATATCACTGACCTGATATCCATCTACCACCCAAAATGCACTCTACGCTCCTCACAAGACCTCCTACTCTCCAGTTACCTGGTCTCCTCCTCCCACGCCCGTCTCCAGGACTTCTCAAAGGCTTCCCCCATCCTCTGGAACTCACTACCCCAATCCATCAGACTGTCACCTTCCCTCCTCACCTTTAGGCGCACCCTGAAAACCCATCTCTTCAGAGAAGCCTACCCCATCCTCACCTAACTGCCGCTCTTCCCACCACGCCATCCCCCACAGCTATTTCCTCCTGTACCACTCTCCCCTCCAAGGAGCAGGGCCCTCGAACCCCTTGTGTATTGTATTATTACTGTACTGTCTCGTGTACTGTCTCCCAGTATAATGTACAGCGCTGAGCAAACCATTGGCGCTATATAAATCCTGTATAATAATAATAATAATAACTCACCCCACCACCCACTCCTGCAACAGTTAAAAGATTTATTTTGCCAGCACTTTTTCCACTCCCTCCCCTTTCTTTCTCCTCATCTCCCTTCTGTTTTTCTCTGCTTGCTACAATGCCAGACAGCCCCATTACTTTTTCCCATGCCCCCTGGATGCCTAACTCAATACTCAATGCTCAATGCAGTGTCAGACAGCCCCCTTTCTTTTCCGATAGCCCCCTGCTTTTTACCCCTGCTTGCTGCAGTAATAGATAGCCCCTTTGTCTTCCCCTTGCCTCTTAGATGTCAACATTCTGCTTGCTGCTGTGCCAGACAGCCACCCCTTCTCTTCCCCTATCACCCTAGATGTCTCACTTTGTTTGCTGCAGTGAGAGACAGCCCCTTTCTCTTCACCATAACTCATGCTTTCTCTTTCTCTGCTTTCTGCTATGCCAGGTAGCCCCCTTTCCCTTTCTCTCACCCCTCTAGATATCTCACTCGCTTGCTGCAGTGTCGAATGTTGCTACACACTGTTTTGGGTTATTTTTTTTTTGTTTTAAAACTGGGCAAAATAAATGTATGTCAATAATGTAATTTTATAAATATAAATTTCTACTTAAAGCAGAGCTCCACCCAAAAGGGGAAGTTCCACTTTAGGGCCTCGTCTCCTGATCCCCGTTAAGAATTGGCACCTTTGGGGACAGGGACGGGGGGTCCCGATTTTGGCAGGTACCCGCTCCCACTTCTGCTGCGATCACCTAGGTGATTGAAAGTGGAAGTTCTTCTCCACCTAAGTCCCCCTACCCCCGCAGTCTTCTGAGACTCGTGACAGGTTCCAGAGCACTGCGGGACCTTTCACAATGTGCTGCGCCACTCGCGCATGCGAAGTGGGTGCCCAGCTTTGAAGCTGATTGCCCACACTTAAGATGCACTGGGAACACAGGACAGCTGGTGAACCCGGCTGGCGTGAGGACACTGCTGGATCACAGGACAGGTGAATGGCTGTTTTTTTAAAAGTCAGCAACTACAGTTTTTATAGCTGCTGACTTTTATTTTTTTCACCAGAGACTGGAGCTCTGCTTTAATGTATTCCTTAGTTCTGTGGCAGTTGTCACTACAGTAATCTTCAACCTCATATTGTAATTTTGGCTGGCTCTTGACTTTATCATGTACAATGCAGGGCCATTGATAGCCATTGATCCTGTAGTGTATATGATAAAAGGAGACAATTTTCAGAAAGGCTCCGATACTTGAGCGTTGTGCAGTTCGAAGCTCAAAAACGCTCAACAAGGAAAATTGCAATGGCCCCTGTTCACATTTGAGCATGTTGTCGCCTGTAGCAAAATGCCTGTCTCTCAAAAAAGTACATGAGCTACTTTTCAGGCAGAATTGAGCATTTTTTGTCCCCATAGACTTCAATGGAAAATGGCTGAACAGCAAGAAATTAGCATTTTTGAATATTTTTCCAAGCGGTCTTAACTAAAACAGCAACTCCTTCCTTTTTCTGCCATCACTGCACACCTTATAAACACACATCTGGTGTCCAATATGGAGGAGAGCTTGCTGCTGGAAGCTGAGACCTTTATTGGTCTAATTTGTGGCCACCCCTACATCTATGATTCCAGAGATCCCCATTATAAGAGCTGGGCAAGAACCACCAGAGCCTGGGAGGAAGTTGAAAGAAGCTTGCTGCCCCAGTGGAACGGCTAAACTGTTCCCCAGATCAAAGAGAAAGGTATAAAACTTCTGTGTACAGCAGCCATGTGCTTGATTCTGGTTTTCCTGTTGTATGTGCCTAGGACAGCATTTCTTGCAGGCATGTCAGTAAGGCATGATTTCCCACTGTTTTTAACTTCATATCTTGCTCTAGAACCTTAGTGGAAACTTGCAGCTGTTTTCATTTCCAAAAGTGTGATCCAGCCATATGATCAGTCTTCTCCATTCTGTGTTGCCTTTTTAAAACCTGCCTGTGAAGTTCTGTGCAAAATTTCAGATACATGCTTTCCAGAAAGCAGAGCAAAGTTATAGACTTGCACATTGTGTTCATCTTCCATCTTATGTCACATGTAAACAGGTTTCCTTTGGGCACATATACACAGGTTCCTATTGGACACATCAAAGGTGCCTGAAAGCAAAATACCTGAAAAAAAACCTGCCATATCTCCTATTCTGCTAAAAAAAAAAAACACTCAAAAATGCCTGAAAAAAACCCTTGAAAAATGCCTGTAAATACTCCAGTGTGAATGTAGCCAAAGCATCATCACAACCATAGCTTTTGTACAAGAAGCCTGCTGATCCATGGTGTAAGGTAGGTATTCTATAGGTGTCTATATGAAAGTCATAGTGTAAAGTACTTACAGTATATTGTATTGTCGATATGTGGAATTAGGATAGGTTGGGCATTTTAAAGATTTTGTTCATTTAAGTTCTTTGAAAGTGGGCCGTTTTCATGTTTTATACACATAAAACACAGCTTAAAAGAGAAGTACGGCTAAAGCTTTTTTGGTCATACTTCTCTTTTGGGTCACAGGAGTGCAAAAGTAAGTGCTAAAGTCTGCCATTAGCTGACATCACAGAGCCGCTCCAGGCTCTGGAAAGATCCCAACCATATTGTCAGGATCCACCCAGCTGTCTGATTGATAGTTGACTCTGACTCACAGCGTGTGGCTGAGAGCCAAAGCCTGCTGCTCTTGCCCCCCTCCAGCCCAGCACTCAAGTGAGCACTGGAGGGGCAGAATGAAGGACTGTGACTGCTCTAGACTCTGAGAAGACCAAGAACTGAATGATCAAAGGCCATTTGATCACTCAGTTCTCGATTTTAGAACCAATATTGGACAGCAAGCGTAGTGGTATGAATGTTTTTTTTTAATAACCCTAAACATCTCCTTTCGATACTTGAGAAGTTAGGGCTCATTCACACTAACATTCTGATTGGGTCTGCCTACCCATTTTTCAGGCTCACTCGATTGGAACCTCCATTCTCCTCTATGGAAAGGCAGGTGTAAACGGACATGTGTCCGTTTACATCTGCTGACATCCAATCCGATCCACCAAAAAGGGATGGATGGGGATACAATTCCCCTTCCATCTGTTGGATTGGATCAGATGAAAACAGACAGGCGGTCCGTTTTCATCGACTGCCCATTAAGGAGAGCAAGCCGCTCTGTGTCCACTCTGCAGAAGCGGAGCGTTATCCACTTGCTCAGCGGGGATCAGTGGAGAGATTCCCTACTGAGCAAGCGGATCCACTAAATGGGCCTAAAAGACTAAATGCCCATGAGTTTTTGTAACATTTATATCCGGCACCATCTTACCCCAGGCAATTCTTTATAGCCTAGTTCTTTAAGGCAGAGGCTCTCTATGTACCTTTTGGGTGGCCCATGTCTAGGAATTCTGTTTCACTACTCCATAGCCACTTCAGGTATTCCATACTTACTGCTTTCTGAATAGGAGATGCTGTCACCGCATGCAGTATTTTTTTTAGCACAATCTCATTTATTTCCAAACACTGGCTTGGAAAGCTGACTTATATAAGATGTAGGAGCCACTAATAGGAAATGCTCCAAATATTGGTCCAATTAGAAGGGTCAAGGTGTGGATAGAGGAGAATTGGAACCACTATGTTTTAGACATGATCTACCATTAGGGCTTTTTCTTTTAGAGGGCTATATATTTTTGTATATGAATCTGTGGAAATATGGTTAGAAAAGATAGAGCTGGCTGTATTGCCAGCATGCCTGTCTAAAACTTCATGACAAAGGAAAATCACATGTTATGCAATACAAAGCATTTCAATGGACTTCAAAGCATAAAGTTTTATCTTGCAGTCATTATAAACTAAAAAGATGGATGAGCGTATATGCTCTGGATTTACTTTACTAAGTGGATGTATCATTTGCCTTCCTGAGTTAGTTGCACTTTGATGCATCAAAGCTGGGCTAACCTAGTACATTTTTATTATATGACAATTATATGGTTAGTTTCATAATTGAATAACAATGGTGGGAACAAAAAAACACATTTCATTTTTTTGTTTGGTAACATTTACAAAATATTCACAGATGAACAGAAAAAGTTAATACACAAAATTATGTAGTGCAAGGTTTTGTTAACAAATTGAAGATTGCATTCGTTTTTCATTCCCTCATAATGGTTACCTCACTTTTTTGTGCAATAATTACTTACATTATATGTACATTACTTTTATTATGCTGTCATAATGGTGCCATAATGTTACTAATGGTGCCAAACAGGCTGGTCTGAGTATTTCAAAAACTGCTGATCTACTGGGATTTTCACACACAACCATCTCTAGGGTTTACAGAGAATGGTCCAAAAAAGAGAAAATATCTAGTGAGTGGCAATTGTGCGGACAAAAATGCCTTGTTGATGATAGAGGTCAGAGGAGAATGGGCAGACTGGTTGCTGTCATTCAGATGGTAGGGTCAAAAGTTGGCATAAACAACATTACAGCATTTGTATGAACGGCTCAGGCTGGTGGTGGTGTAATGGTGTGAGGGATATTTTCTTGGCACTAGCAAGGTGTATCTAATAAAGTGCTCAGTGAGTTTATATTGTGATTAGAAAATAGGTGTTATTGTCCTTGTAGTTAAAACAAGCACTTAGCACTTCCATGGTAAGGAGGGAGGCAATAGGGTGGGGGTAGTGGAGAGGCTCACTGTACATTTAATTTTGGTGTGCAGAAGACCCTGGGCTGGGGAAAGGGGGTGCAGAGGAGTCCCTGGACTAGGAGGGTTGCAGAGGAGACCCTGGATCAGGAAGGGAGGTTGGTGTGGCAAAGTCCCTGGACTGGGGGATGCAGAGGAGGCCCTGGACTAGGAGAGGGGGTGTGGAGCAGAGTTTCTGGACTAGGAGAGGAGGCTCTGTGACAGAGGCCCTGGTGAGGGGATACCTGGAGGCCCCAAACTAGGAGAGGGGGTGACTGGAAGTCCCAGAATAGGATAGGGGGTGCTTGGAGGCCCTGGACTAGGACAGTGGGTGTATGGAGGCCCTAGATTAGGAAAGAGGGGAAAGGAAGGAAGGAAGGAAGGAAGGAAGGAAGGAAGGAAGGAAGGAAGGAAGGGGAAAAAAAAGCCTGGACCTAAAGCTTGGACTGAGTTGTAGCCTGCCTGGGCCCTGGAGGGTGAGCCTGGAGTCGGTGAGTTCACAACATACATAGGAACATATATCAATTGTCACAAGCAATGCCAAACAGGAACAGAGAGACAAGTTGTGTGACAGATTTATTAAATACCTAATGTCTCCTCTTTCCAGCTATCTGGCCCACATGACAATTAAGACTCATTCACAGGGGGCACATGCATCTGTGCCACATGTGACAGTTGTGTACCACACAGGGATGTACAGGTGCTCCATGCATCACAGTGCCGACAGTCCCATTAACATCGATTGGGACAGCTGCACAGACAGTCTCATCTCAAAATATGATGTGCGGGCAGGAATGGGTGCACAGGTCCAAACTCACAGTGTTTGCATTCAGATCTGTGCGTCTACTTCTATGGGCTGCCAGCATGCAACTCTGAGGTGGATGCAAGCACAGCATGGAGGACGTGTCACCACACCCATCTGAATGAGCCCTTGGGCAAATTAATCAAAACTGGAGCTCCCAGAATCTGGAGCAGCTGTGCAAAGCAACCAATTGACTCATAGCTTTCATTTTCTAAGCTGAAGTTAGAAGCTGATTGGTTACCATGCACAGCTGCTCCAGATTCTGACTGCTCCAATTTTGATTAACTTCCCCTAACTGTGTTTTACACTTCATACTGCTGAGGGTGGCTGTGTGAAAAAGCATATGTAATAGAACATGTTTTTCTACAGAACAATAGAAGTGTTTTATTTTATTAAAATAAATGTGCTGAGGTTTTTACATGTCTGTTATACACTCACTGGTGGCACAGTCATTAAAGCATATGCTCCTTTAAGCCCCTCTCACTGCAGTAGTCCCGGGTGCCAGATGTGTTGGGCATGCAGCTGGGAAGGCCAACAAATTATTCCCTTTGTTGACTCTGAGCAGAGTAAAAGTTTGTTATCCCCACCCCCAAGTGAGGACAGTGTCATCAAATACTGAAATGTGCCCCCATAGAGTCCTATGGCAACATTGCTTCCTATGGATTGCAGTGATCATAGAGGTATCATGATTGTCTGCAGACTAAGGCTAACACAGTGATGTTCTTGTTTTATTCCTGAAAAAAGTTGATAATTCACTGTCAGCTCTGACTGAGAATAATCTATGATTTACGACAGGACATACCCACCCCCATTCACATTTTCAAATTTGTTACTTATTTTTTATTAAGTACTTTTTCAAGACAACATTGTAATTTTGTATTAAAAAAACAGAAAGACTTTATTGAATAATTTACTCTGAATATTTACTTTAGCGATTTTATAGGTATGGAATAATTTATTATAGTACATTTTGTTGAAAATATACAAAATTATCATTCACATAAATGTTTTGACAAAGGTATATCCAAATAACAAAGTTATAAAGTTGTACCCAGGGATGGACTGACCATTTGGAAACTCGGGCACTGCTCGAGGGTCTGGGGTCAGTAGGGGGCCCCATGAGATGCCCCTGGTACCTTTTTCATAGGCTTTTTTGAGTTTGGGCAAGGACACAGGGGCCCCCTGATCCCCTACTGCCCGGGGGCCCCATGAGTTGTCAGTCCGCCCCTGGTTGTACCTGTGTAGATTATTTTCCTGCACAGAGAGCATAGACAACAACTGTCACAGATTTTTTTTTTTTTTTTTTTTTTAAGTCCGCAAACGTGCAACTATAACGTAAAAACCCGTAAGTGTCCGCAAAAAAGTGCAAGTGCAAGAACACACACACGAAAAACGTGCACTTAGGGGTGTGTTTGTCCTACCCCCGAAAGGGTTGGACCGTTCACCCGATCCCCCGGGGCACGAAGCTCCTGACAGGGACAAGGTTCCCATTTGGTCCTCCTGGCCAAAAGGCCTGGTGGACCACCGTTCCTTATGCCCAGCCGAAGCCGGACATCCAGTACTAGGCAAGGGGGTTCTCCCGAAGAGAAAACCCCCTAGGGATCAGGGGAGGAAGGAACCGTATGGCCACACATCCTCCCCCTAGACTTCAGGTAAGGCCCGAGGACCCACACCCTCCATCCGTGAAAAACACACACATAAGAACAGAAAAAGTGACAAAACGTGGGAGTGGTTTAAATAAATAGAATAAAATAAAAAAGTGGTACCGTGCCTAATAGTGCACAGACCAGGCCCTGAGGCCTGTAGCAAAAATTGCCCTGGACTTAGCCAAAAGACCTGGTCCTTAGGGCGCTGTGCAAAAAGAAGTGAAAAACAGTGGCCATGTGTCATCTTCACACCGTGGGGTCCCACACCCAAGTGTTACTAGTGACACCCCTGAGAGCGTCTTCCCCAGGGGGCACTGAGTTTGCGGACTTTTTGCGTCCCCAGCCCCAGGCCAGACCAAGGTAGCACGTTCAGATCAGGAGGTACTGGGTCTTTCCGGTCTCCCCAGAGGAATTACTCCCAAGGCCCCAGAACGAATCATGGCGCTCCCTGGTTTCTGTCCCTCCGGTACTAGCCTTCCGGACCCCCATCATACCAGTGAGGGTACTATACAACAACCATCCCCGTAAACTAGAATGGTCGGGAGCACCCCCACTGGACACTGATAAGAACAGATACTACACTTGATCTTAGCCAAAAGGCCGAGAAGCGAACAACTGTCACAGATAGAATACATGGAAGTACCAAGTCCATATTGCTGTACACTTTTGTAAGAGACAGGAAACATGGTTTGACTAAGATTTATAAGAAAAAACACGGTGTCTTTAGATTTTGTGATTACCTCTATTGTTACTGTAGTACCCTAGATAGGCCCTAGGATTACATAGATTTAGTTCTGGCTCACTGTGTTCAGTGGAGCTGTATTTTTGTTGTGTTAGGTTACATTTAGTTGTGCTCACTGTAATCAGTGCAGCCTCACATGATTAGTTAGGTCTGCTCAGTGTTTCAACCACTGCTGACTTGATTGTTTCAACTGTTTTCCAGAGAGCAGTAGAATCCTCTGGAACATAGGTATGGAGCAATGCAAATAGCAGTATACATATTTATACAGCCCTGGCCAATCCCAAGGAGGGTGGCCATGAAGGCTGCTGGGAGTCTGTATAAGTACTCTGAGACACAGAGCTTCTGGGTCTTTTGCCTGCAGAAGGTAAGTCCAGCCTGGAGAGCTTGCTGCCCTCTGGGCAGTGCTGCCATGTGCTTTCTGTTCATGAGACCACAGATGGGCTACCTGAGGGCTTGGATGCTGAAGTACAGAGAGCTGTCATCTGAAGATCTAGTTTGGAATCACAGGAGAAAAGTGTCAAATGAATGTTGGAAGGAGACAACCAATTTTCCTTGGACATTTGTGAGTACAGACTGCTGTGAGAGATCTTAGAGACTTTTGGGCTGCTGCCACCCCTCTAGTGCTAGAGAGTCAGCTGTGTGTTTGGCCAAAGGGACATTGGCTGGTGCTCAGAAGAGCTTAGTCTATCTAGTTCTTTGTGAAGGGACTCTGCTCTGGTTGCTTTAAAGTAAGAAGTCTGCTTTTAACTGCTTCTAGCACAAAATCAAGCCTGTAGTTTGGTATTGCAAGGACTTCAGCTTTTCAGAAAGAAGTTTACTGTCCTCAACCCTTTCCCAGTTACTTCAAAAATAAAAACAACAAAATGAACATTCCCTAGACTTGTTATTGGGACTGTGATTGTGTACCTGGCTGCGGGGCAATCTTACAAATATTTTTCTTACAAATATTTTAAATGTCCTTGAACTTGTTTGTCTGAAAGTCGATAATCTTTTTGGTTTTATGTTCCAGAAAACTGTACATGCACTGTTTTGCCTGCAGAGTCAAACTGCCCATCTTCGGACAATGATATGGGATTTCTCCTCACTTGTTCAATGGTGTTTAGCCTATTATTTTACCAATCATAACTGAGAGCAAGACAGTTTATTTTCATAATGGGTAAATTTGCTGAATCCTCAAAGCCCTATAATTGTTAACATGGACTCCATTTTTAGGAAACATCATCCAGAATAAAGAACACCAGCAGAGAGAAGATTGACAATTGGCGTTTTCCCAATACACCTCTGATGTTAGATTCAGAGCTCTGCTGATTGGAGACAAATCCAATGTGCTTGCTTTTTGCATCCTTTTAAATTCAAACAGCACCTGTACCGTATGTTTAATTTCACCTTGTTATAAAACCCCTGTCTACTGTCCATGTCACTATGTAATAGCATTTGGCTTGTAGTAGTGCCCAGACTTAGAGCAGAGTAGCTTTGAATTTTGCATTGAATACTGATGCCAAACTTTAGAAAAATTCCTTGTATTGAACAAATAACAAAACAGTTTTTGACAAGTCCTTTAATTAAAAAAAAGCTTAAAAAATGGTTCCATCATTGTAATCCATCGGCAATGATTAAATCATTTTTTGGGCTTTTTTTTTAAAATAAAGAACTTGTCAAAAACTGTTGTTTTGATTTTTGTTTAATTAACCACTTGCCCTCCTGAGGATTTCCCCCCCTTCCTGACCATGCCATTTTTTGCATTACGACGGTGCGTTACTTTAACTGACAATTGCGCGGTCATGCAACACTGCACCCAAATGAAATGTATGTCCTTTTTTTCCCACGAATTGAGGTCTCTGTTGGTGGTATTTGAATGCCTGTGCGTTTTTTATTATTTGAACTATAAAAAAAAGGCAACAATTTTGAGAAAAAAACACTATTTTTTACTTTTTGCTATTAAACATGTCAAGTAAAATAATTTTTAAAAATCTAATTTCGTCATAAATTTGCACCAAAATGAATTCTGCTAAATGTCGTTGTTAAAAAAACTCCCAATACATGTAAATTAATTGATTTATGTGAAAGGTATAGTGTTTGCAAATGGCAGTATATATACTGGGGTTTTTTTTTTATTTTTTATTTTTACTAGTAATGATCAGCGACTTATAGCAGGACTACGGGACTGCAGCGGACATTCTGACACTGGGGGGAACTGACTTGGTGTCACTGTTCCCTAAAAAAAAACACTGACACTGCACTAATGGGTTAACATGAGGGGCTATCAAAGAGTTAACTGTGTTCAGGGAGTGTTTAACTAGGCTGCCGTGTCAGTGTGCTTCACTTTAATTACACTGCTCTGGATGGCTGTGTTGTGCACAGCCATCCAGAGCAGTGTGCCTGAGCTGACAGGGAAGAGAATTGTTAGTAAATAAAACAGTCCTCCTCCGTGTCGGAAATTTTCAGAAATCACCAGTCGCTGGCGAGTAATTACCAGGACCCAGTGATTGACAGCCGCGGCCGCAAATATCCTACCCAGAAATGAAAAATCACGTATATATATATATATATATATATATATTTGTGCATCCCTGTAGAAGTATTTTTGCTATAGGGCAGACAGGAAGCGGCTAAAGGAATTTTTCAAAAGTCTGGCGTCTTTATTTTTTCGAAATTTAACCCTAGGTGAATGAGTAGGGGTACACATACCCCTTATTCATTCACAAGGGGGGCAACATCAGGGTGCCCCCTTATTTAAAGGGGCACCCTGATGCTAATGAGCCCCCCTGCCTGCAGACCCCCACAACCATTGGGTCAGGGTTGTAGGGAATAGGCCCTTGTCAGCATGGGACACTATCCCAATGGGGGGAACTGACTTCCCAGGAAATGCCGAGGGCATGTGGCCTGGTAAGCCACAGGGAGGGGTGGGCATTTGATTGCCCCCCCTTTCCTGCCCTACCAGGCCTGTGCTTGGATCAAGAGTCTGGTAGGAATTAAGGGGGGACCCCACGCTTTTTCTCCCCCATTTTTGAGGGGTCAGGTTCCCCTTTAAAGCCTTTCCAGGCCTAAAAGGCCTGGTATGGCTTTTAGGGGGAACCCCACGCACCCCCCTCCCCCCATTTTTGGTAGTTGGGGTTTCCCTTAAACGTCCTACCAGGCCTAAGTGGCCTGGTATGGCTTTTGGGAGGAACCAGACGCACTTTAAAAAAAATAAATAAATAAAAAAAATAATTGTGGGGTCCCTCCTAACCTTCTTACCAGACCTAAAGAGTCAGGCATGGATTGGGGGTAGATTTACTAAAACTTGAGTGTGCAAAATCTGTTGCAGCTCTGCATAGAAACCAATCAGCTTCCACATTTTATGTCAAAGCTTAATTGAACAAGCTGAAGTTAGAAGCTGATTGGCTACTATGCAGAGCTGCAGCACATTTTGCACTCTCCAGTGTTAGCAATTCAACCCCAATGATTGGGTAATATACAGCTATAGTCAGGTAATTGAACATTGGTAAAAAGAGAAAGCTGCAGGGACTTCCTATATAACCCTTTCATCTCCCAGCTAGCCTCTCCCTGCTTAATGATACACCATTGCTAACTGGATCAGACAAGTTATCATTTGAAGGATAGGGTTCCCACCTTCCCTGTTACAGCATACTCTACTACTCTACTAGATCATGGGCTTTTTAGAATCATGCACCTGTTTCTAAGGCAACACTAGATATTTTTATCCAGTGGTAATAGGCCTGAATTGGCTGGTGGAATTAGCAGCAACAGATCTAAAAGCTATAAGAAAGTTTACCCTTACAAAAATGTAAATCTAAAGTCAAAAACTTTGTATAAATTGGGCATTGGTAAAACAGTTCACTAGTATAGTTTGCAACCACACTAAATTACGTAATACATTTAATAAAAATTCAAAAGAAAGTGCACAAAAACACTTCAGAATTATAAACTCACATTCCCTGAACCCCCTCCTGTTCTTTTACGCCCATTTATCCCCCTAAAATTCAAATATTCTCTCAATGGTCACTTTATCAGGTACACCTAGCTAAAGCCAAGAAAATATCCCTACACCATTACATCACCACCACCAGCTTGAACTGTTAATACAAGGCAGGATGGATCCATGCTTTCATGTTGTTTATGCCAATTTCTGACCCTACCACCTGAATGTCACAGTTGAAATTGAATGTCCATTCTCCTTTGGCCTCTGACATCAACAAGGCTTATTTTTCGTCTCTTTTTTTATTTTCTCTTTTTCAGACCATTCTCTGTAAACCCTAGGATGTGTGTAAAAATCCCAGCAGTAGAAAATACTCAGACAAGCCTGTCTGGCACCAACAAGCATGCCATGTTCAAAGTCACTTAAATCCCCTTTCTTCCCCATTCTGATGCTCGATTTGAACTTCAGCAATTCATCTTCAACACGTCTACATGCTGCCATGTGATTGGCTGATTAGCAATTTGTGTTACCAAGCAATTGAACAGGTGTACCTAATAAAGAGGCCGTTGAGTGTAAACTTCAGGTATGTGTTTAGTAAAAATGTTCTACTATCATTACAATGCACACGCACTTGAATAAGCATAAAATAGAAATAGCTGTGCTATGTGGTCCTTTTTAAATGTCTCTGCTGCCATCAGTACCATCATAGTCTGTGGCCTCTGTTTGCAACATATAGGTCATGGTAAAAGTACCAGTCATTTGGATAACACATGCATGAGGAAACACATGACTTGCATCAAAGAGCTTGGTAGGAGCAGTGCTGTAATGAGACATGATGTCGGCAGCAAAAGACATGCACTCCTCTTCCTCAATAGCACATAGCATCCTTTTGTAGGGATCTGCTGCCTTCTACTGTATGTAATTGTAAGTGGATGTGCTTCATACTGTCATAGAGTTATTTATGTACATCACTTCCTGTCCCTGCTAGCTGGGTCAGAAACCCCACATTGGAGCACATTGGAGCACTATGATATCTTTATAAAGGGGAGTTTCCAGAAAATAGACAGAGAGTGAACTGAGCCACACATTCTGGCAATGAAGTTGCTACTGTCTTCACCCAGAAGAGACTATTGAAAACTACTAGCGAGAGACTAAAGCACAGAGTAGATAGGCTTACTTTGGGTTCTAGTGCTAGACCACAGTTCCTGATGGTCTCCAATTTAAGAGACACGCTGTATCATCCTCAAGGGCCCATGCAACTGAACTTCGCTTCAACAATCATCTAATGTTATTTTTGTTAATAAATGTATACAGTATACCCAGGTATATGGTATGAACACAGTTCTACCAGGACTCCTAGCGGTCCCTTTGCTGATTATACCTGTTTGTACAATGGATGTATCCACTATTATTAATCTCTGATTATATAACGCTTGTGTTGTTTCTATACTGGTGGGCATATACTGTACAGTGAAGGAAATAAGTATTTGATCCCCTGCTGATTTTGAATGTTTGCCCACTCACAAAGAAATGATCAGTCTAAAAATCGAATGGTAGGTGTATTGTAACACTGAGAGACAGAAAAGCAACAAAAAATTCAAAAGAAATGCATGTCTAACAAATGATGCTTTGATTTGCATGTTCATGAGGGAAATAAGTATTTGATCCCCTATCATTCAGCAGGATTTCTGGCTACAAGGTGTCTTTCAGGTAACAATCCAAAGAACAAAGGTATACCACTCAGGCAAACAATCCAAATCAATCCACAACAGGTGCAGGCTCTGGCTCGCCACCACACACAATGCAATAGGAAGAAGGGTCAGCTGCACACTGGAGGATAGATAAATATAGTGTGTATTTATTGATCCATATGACACACATGATTAAGCACGAGATCGTGTGAAACGCGTTAACAGGTCCTGTATTCATGTCCTGATGTTTTGTGTGTCCTATGGATCAATAAATATACACTATATTCATCTATCCTCAGGTGTGCGACTGACCCTTCTTTCTAATACAGGCAACAAGGGAGTGCTGCTAATCTCATTTTGTTACCTGTATAAAATACACCTGTCCGCAGGAGCAATCAAACAATCAGATTCCAAAGTCTCCACCATGGCAAATACCAAAGAGCTGTCCAAGGATGACAGGGACAAGATTGTAGACCTACACAAGGCTGGACTTGGCTAAAAAACTATCACCAAGCAGCTTGGTGAGAAGGTGACAACAGTTGGTGCGATCAATCGCAAATGGAAGAAACACAAAACAACTGTCAGTCTACCTAGGTCTGGTCACCATACAAGATCGCACCTCATGGCGTGTCAATGATCATTAGAACAGTGAGGAATCATCCCAGAACTACACATGAGGATCTTGTCAATGATCTCCAGGCAGCTGGGACCACAGTCACCAAGAAAACAATTGGTAACACACTATGCCAAGGATTGAAATCCTGCAGTGCCCGCAAGGTCCCTCTGTTCAAGAAAACACATGTCCAGGCCCGTCTGAAGTTTGCCACTGAACATCTGAATGATGCAGAGGAGGACTGGTTGAAAGTGTTGAGGTCAGATGAGACCAAAATCGAGCTCTTTGGCATTAACTCAAATCGCCGTGTTTGGAGGAAGAGGAATGCTGCCTATGACCCCAAGAACGCCATCCCAACTGTCAAACATGGTGGTGGAAACATTCTGCTTTGGGGGTGTTTTTCTGCTAAGGGGACAGGACAACTGCACTGCATAAAAGGGACGATGGACGGGCAATCTTGGGTGAGAACCTTCTTCCCTCAGCCAGGGCATTGAAAATGGGTCATGGATGGGTGTTCCAGCATGACAGTGACCCAAACACATGGCCAAGGCAACAAAGGAGTGGCTCAAGAAGAAGCACATTAAGGTCCTGGAGTGGCCTAGCCAGTCTCCAGACCTTAATCCGATTGAAAATCTGTGGAGGGAGCTGAACGTTTGAGTTGCCAAACGTCGGCCACCAAACCGTAATAAATTGGAGAGGATCTGCCAAGAGGAGTGGGCCGAAATCCCTCCTGAGATGTGTGCAAACCTGGTGGCCAACTACAGGAAACGTCTGACCTCTGTGATTGCCAACAAGGAATTTGCCACCAAGTACTAAGTCATGTTTTGTGAAGGGGATCAAATACTTATTTCCCTCATGAACATGCAAATCAGTGCATCATTTGTTAGACATGCATTTCTTTTGAATTTTTTGTTGCTATTCTGTCTCTGTGTTACAATACACCTACTATTTTATTTTTAGACTGGTCATTTCTTTGTGAGTGGGCAAACATTCAAAATCATCAGGGGATCAAATACTTATTAACTTCACTTTATATGCTTATAGCTAATGTTATATGCTGGTTGCAGTAGTTTCTCTGCTCCCAATTACTTTGATTAGATTACTGGTTAATTTCCCAGGAAGGGAATATCTTCTATTCAAAGAGGCCCAGTCTGGGTGGAGGCACTGCCAACTTTATTATCAAACTCACTCTTCCACTTAGAAAAGGCTCTGGTTCTCTTATTTACCTACAGGTTTAGCGCATTATCCTGTTTGGGGAGGGCCATTTTTCCTAACCCTCCCATTTATTTTGTGCCTGCTAATGTGGCTTTTTTCTCCTCCGTCTTCAAAGATGCAAAGCACCTACTTTTCTAATGCTGAAATAGGGAACATTTTTGTGGCTGTTATCCCCAGGGATGATCCACAGAAGAAGCAGCTATCGAATGATCTTGCTATGGCTCTGCATAAGTATCCAATATATTCTACTGAGTGAATTTCTAGATCTAAACAGGATTGCTGTGGATGCTAAAGCAAAAGGTCTTCTCTCCATATTACTTTGTTGTAGCATGGAGGCTAAGCAGACCAAAGCTCAGGAATGCAGTATTTTTTGACTGCCAATGCAGACAGTACTCCCATGCCTGACAAAGCTGAAGAGATTGATGAGAGTTCACCAGCTGACTTTAGCACACTAGTGCTTACAAGCCCTAAACTAATGTCTCTATAGACTCCTATGCTTTCTAATCTGTCCCTATAGACTCCTATGCTTAGCCTATCCTAGCTAAGCACATTATTAAAATGGATGCTAGGAACCCCACCTTTTTACAGTGAGTCTTACACATATTGCATTTTGACCTAAGTTCAGGGGGCCAAGAAGTTCCTTATTGGTAGTTGACTGCTGTGGCACGGCTGAGATAGTTTGTGTCCATGAACCACAAATGAGTCGGGCTCGCTGTGAGCCCATGCTCAATCCAAACCCAAAGATCATCCCTAGTTTCAATATATAGGTAATATACATAGAGGCTATTTCTTGGGGTCAGTTTATGTGGCCCACCATATAAGTGAAGGAACTACAGTATATAAGATAGTATGCTAGAATCTACTATATAGGGGGCCTTGGTACATATGGAAGACAGTATACTTGGATACACAATATGGTGCTGTAGTCTTTCTGGAGGCATCATGTAGTATGTGTTCTGTGTGTGTGTGTGTGTGTGTGTGTGTGTGTGTGTGTGTGTGTGTGTGTGTGTGTGTGTGTGTGTGTGTGTGTTTCTGTGTGTGTGTGTGTGTGTGTGAAGGAGGGTTAGCATACACTTTGTAATTAAATGCAACTTGAAGAAATTATATAGGGACAATTTTCAATCTTATAACAACAGCCACATAACTTGAACAATAACACTTGCTCAGACTTTATGTAAAATTGGCGATTGCAATTATTTGATTAGAACAGGATAGTTTGACAAACAATCAACATCTGTCTTGACACAGTAAGGGAACTTAAGTTGAATGAGTTACCGTATACAACTAACATACTGTATATGAAACAGTATATATCGTCTTCAGTTCTTGGATGCTTTGTATTGGGGGTGATATACTTGAAGGGACTGAATGAATTTACATGACGTTACTGTATGCATGAAATATACAGTATGTAAAGACACCATACTGGGCAATATGGAGGTATCATACTAGGGAACAGTATGGGTAGAAGCAATATTTGAGACACTGTGCAAATAAAAAAGGTTTATGGGCAATATATAAAGCACACCATACTTGAAAAACATTTTTTTGTAAATAATGAAGGCATTATATGAAGCAAGTATTATGGAGCCCCTACAGTATATACAGACATATATTGCCCCAGCATAGTGCCTTCATTATACTGGATCTGCTATAGGGAGTCCAGGAGCGGACTGACAACTCATGGGGCCCCCGGGCAATAGGGGATCATGGGGCCCCTGTGTCCTTGCCCAAATGCAAAAAAGCCTATGAAAAAGGTACTAGGAGCATCTCATGGGGCCCCCTACTGACCCCGGGCCCTCGGGCAGTGCCCGGGTTTCCAAATGGTCCGTCCGCCCCTGAGGGAGGCAACATATCTGCATCCAATCATGACTTTGGTGATATAGTGCCTCCAGAGTGACATAGTGATTCCAGAAAAATATCTTTCATATGAAGTTACCAGGTATATTGTCCCCATATGGTGTCACCAAGTAAAGTGTTCTCCAGGTATATTGCAGCTGTTTTGTGTGTAAAATGAAATGGCTATAGAAATCATGCCTTTATAACCCCTTGCATACCTGTGCAGTGGGCAAAATTTCAGTATCTGCCTGAAAAGTTGAGCAAGTTTGCTGAGCATCCTCCCTGTACGTTCCACTACCGTGTAAGTAGTAAAAACAAAATATTACTATGTACTGTATAAGAAAATGCACATAAAAATGACCAGAATAATCATTTAAAAAATAATGTAAAAAACTGCACATTTTCTTTAGGATTCTGCTGTTGTTTCTTCAAATATTTTATTAGATTTGCAAATATGTCAAGGTTGAACATCAGCAAATGTGGCAGTGTGAGTAGGGGGGATATAATGGGGAGGGCAGTGATGTACTACTCTGTGGTATGTGGAGAGCAAAGAGAGCTGAATTGAGCATTGACAGATAAAGTGTATACAGACAGGGAAGGGGGTAGCGCATTGCTAGAGGCTCATAACAATAGAAAATGTGCAAAGTCAGCAATGTATGTAAAAAAACACCGAACTTCTACTTCTACAAAGATCAAGCAGTTGAAGGGATAAAAGCTGAAATACAGAATATCAATGTGTTGCATTTTGTACAGATATGCATGTTTCTCAGTTTGTTTTTATTTATACTTTATATGTATACTGTATCTATAAATTAAATATATATATATATATATATATATATATATATATAAAAAATATATATACATACACCCCTCTACAAAGTGCTCATAGCATTCTCTTATTATACAGTAGAACACCAGCAAGCCAGTCTAACTAGTCCACACCAACTATGGTCAAAATTTAAAGTGACAGGAGCCAGATCCCATGTTCAGAAAAAGTCTCCAGATTGCTGGCTGAAGAGGAGTTCATGTAGAATCTGGGGTGGTACATCAAGGAGACGCTGGCTAGCGCTCCAACAGAGGCTGTGTTACAGAAGAGAAGCTTGTGAATATTTCCAGGAAGTTTGTCCTCAATTATTGGTTCCCTTGGGCATTCTATACCCCCTTACCTTGTCTAAATTCTAATCTCCTCAACAAAATACAAAACAAAAGCTCAAGGATTGATTTCTGAATCTGAAGCAAGTGTGTGTGGAAAATGCTGAATGCCCGGCTGTGCAGGACTATAGGGGGACCCAATTGATCAGCAATCCTTAAGTGGGTAGTGCTACACATGCATTCCCAAGCTGTGAAAAAAAGAAAAAAAGCAATAGGCAGGTTCTTTATTAGACAAGAGACATGCAATGTCTGTCCTTCAAAGAAGTAAACCTACCTGCCTGTTCCCAATGCTCAGTAGAGTGTACACAAAGCTGTACATGTGCAGCTCAGTTTGCATTTTATTACAGTGCCTGAGTTTCAGGACGACTGCATTTCTCCATGTGCAGTCAAGACAGCAAAGAAGGCTGAAGAAACTGATGCTGACATGGGACCTCACAGGCACTGGACCTTTGGAACAGACATATTTTGACTTTAGTTTTGCTCTAAGTGGTTTGTCTCAACACTCTGACAATTTTGCTGGACATCTTGGACTGTTAACCTCTTGCTGAACATGTAACACATATGTGCAGCAGCAGGGCGGTTTCTTAATGCCCACATGCCACATACATGCCATAAATGGAGACTGAGGTTTCTGTTTTCTATTTGAAGTGTCAATCATAGTCTGAGTCCCTAATTGGTCTCTTCAAAATTGTGTTCATTATTTGATCTCTTTGATTTGATCTATTTAAATAAATATATAGTGTACTGGTATTTATCATATTAATTGTTCTCACACCTGAAATATCTAATTTTCTGCTCTCCACAATAGATTCCTTATAGAACCTCACACTTCCAATCACAGCAGAGCAATATTTGTGCCAAGGCGTCATCAGAGATGGGGCTGGGAGGGCTGGGGAATGACTGTCTCTTTCTGTTCTGTAGGGATTTGTTGCTCTGTCGCTGCTCATCCAATTCTACGCCACCATCATCTTCCATGATGTCATCAGGAGCCAGATGTCTCTTCCATCTCACCTCTTAATAACAAGCCTGGGGAAGAAGAGATATCCAGCTTCCAATGACATCATGAAGAAGGTGGGCCCTATAGAATACCACTTGATTCTTTAGGTGTGAGTATGTTTTTTGTGGATAACCCAGCAAATAGGTAAGAGTAAAAAAAAAAGAATGGGGAGGGGGAAGTGAAGAAGAGAAGTTTCTTTTTTTCAGGCTTGCCTCATAATTCCTCAGTGAAATTGAATATCCTTATCATTTACAACAGGGGGTATATTATCACTGTAGGTCAGTAGGTATCCTCCCTGAATATGACTCACAGCTGATCTGCCGATTCCCCATTTTTCTTTCCATTTCTTCTGTTTTTAAAAAAAAATGCTGCTCTGTTGATGCTATATATATATACAGTTGCAAGAAAAAGTATGTGAACCCCTTGGGATTATGTGGAGTTTTGCATGAATTGGGCATAAAATGTGCTCTGAACGTCATCTAAGTCACAACAATAGAAGAACACAGTCTGCTGAACATAATACTACACAAACATTAGATGTTGCCATGGTTTAATTGCACATAACATGTAAACATTCACAGTGCAGGGAGGAAAAAGTATGTGAACCTTTGGACTTAATAACTGGTTGACCCTCCTTTGGCAGCAATAACCTCAACCAAACGTTTCCTGTAGTTGCAGATCAGACCTGCACAACGATCTGGAGTCATTTTGGACCACTCCTCTTCACAAAACTGTTTCAGTGTAGCAATATTCTTGGGATGTCTGGTGTGAATCGCTCTCTTAAGGTCATGCCACAGCATTTCAATCGGGTTGAGGTCAGGACTCTGACTGGGCCACTCCAGAAGGCGTATTCTGTGCTGTTGCAGCCATTGTTTTGTTGAATGACTTGTATGCTTTGGGTCATTGTCCTGTTGCATCACCCATCCTCTGCGGAGCTTCAGTTGGCGGACAGATGGTCGTACGTTTTCCTGCAAAATGTCTTGATAAACTCTGGAATTCATTTTCCCATCAATGACAACAATCCGTCCAGGCCCTGAGGCAGCAAAGCAGCCCCAAACCATGAAGCTCCCTCCGCCATGTTTCACAGTGGGGATGAGGTTTTGATGTTGGTGTGCTGTGCCTTTTTGTCTCCACACATAGTGTTGTGTGTTCTTCCCAAACACCTCAATCTTGGTTTCATCTGTCCACAGTATATTCTGCCAGTAGTGCTGTGGAACATCCAGGTGCTCTTTTGCAAACTTCAAACGTGCTGCAATATTCTTTTTGGACAGCAATGGCTTCCTCCGTGGTGTCCTCCCATGTACTCCATTCTTGTTTCATGTTTTCCTTATTGTAGATGTGTCAACAAAAATGTTAGCATGTGCCAGAGATTTCTGTAGGTCTTTAGCTGACACTCTGGGATTCTTCTTTACCTCATGCAGCATTGTGCGCTCTGCTGTTGCAGTCATTTTTACAGGACGACCACGCCTAAGGAGAGTAGCAACAGTGCTAAACTTTCTCCATTTGTAGACAGTCTGTCTTACCGTGGACACATGAACATCAAGGCTCAAGGAGATACTTTTGTAACCCTTTCCAGCTTCATGCAAGTCAACAATTCTTGATGGTAGGTCTTCTGAGAGCTCTTTTCTGCGAGGCATGGTTCACATCAGACAGTGCTTCTTGAAACCAGTAAACCCAAAACAGGTGAGTGTTTTTTAAGGGCAGGACAGCTGTCAGCAACACATCCAATATCATCACACTGATTGGAGTCAAGGTTGGCTCACTCCTGGCTCCAATTAGCTCTGGGAGAAGTCATTAAGCTAGGGCCTCACATACTTTTTCCTCCCTGCACTGTGAATGTTTACATGTTATGTGCAATTAAACCATGGCAACATCTAATGTTTGTGTAGTATTATGTTCAGCAGACTGTGTTCTTCTATTGTTGTGACTTAGATGACGTTCAGAGCACATTTTATGCCCAATTCATGCAAAACTCCACATAATCCCAAGGGGTTCACATACTTTTTCTTGCAACTGTATATGGACAGGTACCTTCATAGCAAGAGGATCCTAACTCTGCCTCAACTTTCTAAGATGGTATCAGTTTGTGTGCCCTTAGAGTGCCACTTCAAACCTCTGTCATATTTTCATTGCTGTTTGCTCTTTGGTGATGTCCATGGCCGTTGGCATCTTTTGCTTGTTTTCTTCTGAGTCTAGCTTCTTGTGGACCTGTCATTGGGCAGCTGTTGATGACATAACTCCTACACATGCACGTTGGCGTTGCATAGTCCCAGCAACTGGGAACATTCTCTGCATCTTTAAACCTGATTGATTGCTATGACCTGCTGCACTTTGTGCATCATCACTGATGTGATCTTTGCACTGCATTATTGAATAAACCATTATGATATGCAATATTGAGTTGGAACAACTTCAGCTCAGGAATGTGTTACAAGTTTGCTGCTGTCTTCTGTTCTTTGTTACATTCTTCTGTTGTAAAGACAAACAGAATCCACATTTCCAAAAATCCTGTCTATTTCATAATGAGGTGCTAAGAACAACGTGCTTTCCCGTACAGTACACATATAAGTGTTGCAGAATTATTCATAAATAATATCAAGAGATTTACTTGAAGTCTGAAAGTGTTTCCTATGACAGCCATTCCGATTACATATTTCCTTGCCAAGTGCAGTCTACAGCATGAAAACTAAAATCTTGCTGAATTTTATACAGGTTTTGAATGAGCTAATGGAAATAGTACCATAAAACTATAATTATATTAGCCATATACAGAAAGAAAAAGAATAGCTTGAATTTCAGATCAGTTCAAGAATGACTGGTAATTGTTTCATATTGCAGAATAAACAAATAATATATGTCAAGCTGTTGTGTATGAATATATGAATCAAGGCGTTGGTTAATACTGTTTCAGGGAGAAATACTAATAATGGACACATTTGATATGTAATGCTGTTTTTATACATAAAATACATAAAACTTTAAACATTTATGGCATCTGCATGTATAAGGTTGAGATTCTGTTTATATATGTATTTATTTTCAGTTAGGATGGCATTCTACAGCCCTTCTGCAACCCTTGTGATGCTATAAAACAAAGTACTTTACAAGTACTAGTGTATATGTAGTAGTGCATTCTCTTTGATTTTAGGTAATAACACTGAGCTAATGTCTATATATAATGAATTCTTCTAGAAGATTGACTCCGGTTGATAATATAACTATATATCTACAAACTCGCATGAATGTTTGCCTTTTGTTAAGCTTTACAAACTGGCCTTTCTTATTGAAATGGACATCATCAGACAACCCATGTTGTCTTTACTAGCCAATACGCTTGTTTTTCTTTCTCCTGGTGCAGTATAAAAAAAGATTGGTTACTATAAGCCATAAAAAAAATATATATATACATATATATATATATATATATATATAAAACGTACCAATAATGCACTGCTTCCCTCCCAGAAAATACCCTACGCAAGTGTGAGATGACAGTTGTCCTACACACTCCATGCAGCCAGTGTTTATCTATAGAAGAGAGGTTGACTGCATTGCTAAGCTCTGCCCAGCTGGCTCAGATGCTGCCTCACATACACAGACTCATCTTATGCTTGGCATTAAGAACAAGACTCCCCCCCATGTATCGTATATACAGCTTCCTGTTCTCTCACAACACGATTACTTTGACGCCACTGCTTGGCAGTAAACATGAATATAGCACATTAGGGAGTATTCTGCAAATATTAAATCAGAACATAGGTACATTGCATGTTATTGTGACTAATTATCGCATACACATTAGTAGTATACATAACAATCTCTCCATGGTGTCTTTTTTTTTTCTGTTTATCTCTTAAAAAAGAAAAAGCTGCATGTATTCTGAACAGTTGGTTTAAGATTCATCTAAATTCTTAATTTTCCCTTAGACGCATATGTGATAATGATCAATGTATGCTTACAGTTAAAGCAACTGTTTTCTTCAGCAAGGTTTACAGAAACACCTGCCAGATTATTATTATTATAATTATTAATGATTTATATAGCACCAACAGTTTGTGCAGCACTTTATAACACGAGGGCAGACAGTACAGTTACAATAGAATTTAATACAGGAGGATACGAACTCTTCTGCTCACGAGTGCATAGTCAATAAGTTATATTTTGCCCCCAACTGGGTACCACCATTCTTGCACTTGCATAGCATAAGAAGATGAAACCAAGCTGGCAATCAGCTTGCACATCAGAACCCCTCCACCCTTCCTGTGATGGTTGCATGTCAGAAAAAAAAAAGAAAAGTTGACATTTTCTTTTTTTTTTTTTCCATAAAGTTTATTAATAAACTCAGAGCATACAATAAGTGCAGGTAATACAAGGTATCAGTCGGAAATACAATAGGAGGTAATGCACATAGAGCGAACAAAAAGATACATAGCAATACATAGACAAAGAATCAGACGTAAGTCATCCCAGGGAAAGGAAAACTGGGGAAAAATGAGAACATGCGAGCGCAGGAACTCTAAAGGCATATCTGTTCTCAAGCCCTTATTCAGCATATTGGAATCACAGCACTGGCAAGGTCGATGATATATAACCTCAGTTACCAAACAGCAGGAAAGAGCAGGGCCAGTGAGTCAAAGGTATGCGTTGGAAATGTATACAGTAGGTGTGGGGGGGCGGTGCAAGGGCTTGTAGGATATGGCCTTGTACTTTTGATGAAACTGAGGTAACCCACTACAGATTGCCATCACGTGGGTAAAGGGTTCTGGAAAGGAGATATGTAAAAGCAAAACATATGCGCAGCTGGATTGCAGATAGGGAGTAGGGCTCCTATGAGTAGAGAAGTGTACCAAAATAGAAAGGGGAGAATGATAGCTAAACTCTGAGTAAGAAGGCAGGGAAATGGGGATTAAGAATTTAAGAATAAGCATGAAAAAGAAGGGAAGAGAGGAGAAGAAAAAGAAAAAAAAAAGGGGGGGGGAAGGGTTGTGAGATGGGGGGTTGGGGAGATGGGGGGTTGGGGAAGGGTCGGACGGGGAGGAAGGACATTTTCATATAACTAGCAGTGCAGTTTAATCTGCTTGCGGTGAAGTGAAGCCACAATTGTGTTTCTGTGCTTTGGAAACAAAAAGTGAACATGTCAGAGAAATATGAAGGCTGCCTTTGCTTGCTCATTCTGGGAAAACTATCTGCCTTGCTATCAAGCTGTAAACACAACGAGAATATCAGACCAAAAAAAAATTGCTTTTGGAGAATTCATACAATAATTTGATCATTAGCATACAGCTTTCAACAGCTGATCACAACAGTTCATGTGACAATATCCAAAGAGACAAGCGCAACATTTTTTTCATACGGTAACAGAACAAAGATTTTCGTTTAATCAGTACAATGGCTAAGTGGTTAGCACTTCCATCTAGCAGCACTGGGGTCATTGGCTCAAATCCCCACCATGACACTAGCTGCCTGGAGTTTGTATGTCTTTCCTGTGCCTGCATGGCTTTCCTCTGGGTACTCCGGTTTCCTCCCAAACTCCAAAGACATGTTGGTAGGTTAATTGGCTCCTGGTTAAATTGCCCCTAGTATGTGTATGTACTATATGTGAGTGAGGGATGTTAGATTGTTAGCTCCTTAACGGTAAGGGACTGATGTGAATGTACAATATATATGTGTAAAGCGCTGCATAAATTGAGAGACCAAGACCACACATGCTCGGAAACAAAAGAATACATTGTATTCTGTCGTACGAGAATTTTCGTAACTTTAGCAACCTCTTCATTTTTGATATGAGACTAGCAGGCAAAAAAAATAAAACTGGACAGCCATTCATTTGATATTCTCATCATGTGTATGGGGCATAAGTCAATACTTTAGTCAATAGGCTGGAACCAATATGCCTATAAAGACTTCTGTCACTTCTCTGACTTATCTGCATACTCATTACAGGTCAGTGACTCAGAAAGAATTGGATGAGCATAATAACCAGTCAACTAGTATTTTCAGGAGGAGAACAGCAACAGCAACCCCGTATTTCTCTCATGACTGGTTTACTTAATACAATCAAGTATAGTTTAGGGAAACCGGTCATGATCTCTACTTCCAAAAATATTAGTTGCCTGGAGCTTCAATGATTTGCATCACTGACCCGACAATCAGTATTTTCATGAGGCACTCCGCAATGGCAGCTCATAACTTCTCATGATAGGTTTTAAAAACCCCATTGCAGCCATTTTTTATACAGTGGAAATGGATTAGAACTTCTGCCAAGAAATTATAGCTATAAGTGCCCAATTAGGGTGCAGGAGTTTCAACTTACAGCAAGCTGGATGGTGCTCTTTTCTTCTTCTCAGTTAGCAGGGCCACACAGTACTTTGCCTGCATGGGCTATTCTCCATATGCATTAGTGGAACTATACCCATTCCTTTGCAGAAAGCTGCAATCTTAGCCACTGTTTAATCTGCAGTTGTCACATGGGATCAGTTATGACAATAGCCATTTGATGGCTTGACAGTTCAGCTGAGAGCATAGGCAACTCTGACAGCTATTAGTTATGGCAAGCCTTGAATGTAACTATTTTGGAACACAAATCAATGGGTCTAGCTCCACTTTAACAGAAACCAGCCTCCCTGCAGACTTGGCCTTTAAAGACCAGAGAGAGAAAAACTGTGCATTAACAGTACTGTGAGCCACTGCTGGCTCAAAAGAGGAACCACCTGCTCTGATGTAAGCCATAGGTCCTGGACTAGGTTGTCACTGTGCAGAGTAGGATTTAGAGACTATTTAAACATGCCCCTCATTTGGCTTTTGGAGAAAGCATAGCATTTATGGCTTGCTGAATCTATAGTTGCTCACATCCTGAATGTTATTAGTTTCATGGTATTTTTACCATTTTAAGTGTTCTTGAATGGCAAGTCCACTTACTGTTATCTCACATATATATTCTTATTATTATAGCCAAATTTACCACCCTAACTCCTCCCACAGTTTTTACACTACATAGACAGTAATATACCGAAACATGCGGATTGTTCCCGATTGGTGTGCTATTACTTTGTGGAACGTTTTGCCGAATGGTTCACGAAATATCGGCGTTTTTGTGGTGAAATTGGTCCCATAGGAATGAATGGCCGAATGTTCAAAACTAGAGTGGGAGCTGACAAAAGCTAGAGTGTGAGCTGAAAAATCAGGACATGATTTCTAAACTGCCATCACTCCCTCATTTTCAAGCCCACCTACACAAATCGTATATCAAAATGTTCAGCTATCCCTGCTGCCACTAAACATTGTCCACAGCTAAGCCATAGTCCTGATAGTTTTTACAATATGACCATTTGTTTGCAACTCATGCCGCCCATTGACATTCATTGAAACTCCACTCTAGCCACCTCAAATGTGAAGGGTAATTTCTAAACTGTGATTGTGGCTTCATTTTTAATATTTCAGAGACATACTATGCATCAAAATGTAGGTCTGGGTCTTGTGATTCTCACAATATAAAGCTCTTCGCTGTAGGATTTATACTTTTTAAACTACAACTGTTTGAATATGGCAACTGCCAGTGAAGTGAGCAAGTTGGAGCAGTTTGTTGTTAACCACTCTTCTTTGCCCTTGCTGTAGAGTGAGTTGCCATAGGAACCCAGGTGTGTGAGCAGGCA
The DNA here is from genome assembly GCF_062004578.1 of Staurois parvus. Taxonomy (NCBI): domain Eukaryota; kingdom Metazoa; phylum Chordata; class Amphibia; order Anura; family Ranidae; genus Staurois; species Staurois parvus. The sequence goes on from NW_028317941.1 coordinate 7,501,518, forward strand.
GCAGAGTGACAAGCCACTCCACCCAGTTACTCTGCCCACTCCAGTTGTAGACTACTGGCGGAGGCAAAAACACTTCACACAATTTCCCCAGAAATTGGAGCTTTTCTAGTTATTTTTACATTAGCAAAATATTCCACAACACTATACAAATATTGCTGAAGCAATTACATTAGGTACTGCCCACAAATGAACTTACATTGATGTAGATGAAGAGAAGTCTCACCTATAAATACAGCCAGTAAGGGATATGCCAATGCTTGGTCAAATCTCCAAGCAGCAAGACCCCGAGAAAACTCACGATTGGAGAGCATATCAGAAAAACCCAGTGTGTTGCAGATGCTTCTGTTCCATTGATAACCCATACACTAACCACCTTTTAAAATATTTTACTCATTTACATTTAACAAATAAGCATGTTTTGATATTGCAGAATGAAACTTTATACTTAGCTCAGACATGTAGCACTACCTGCTTGAGGGCCTCTGGATTTTGCTGGGTCCCCCTAAGCTCTGCACAGCCAGGCAACATGCATTTTCCACACTTTCATATAAAGTCAGTAAAACAGTCCTTAAGCTTGTTTTTGTTGTTTTTATTAGGGGTTAACAACTTGGATGGGGTCTAGAGGTATGTGGGATGCCCAAGAAACTGTAAAATTTGAGGACAACTTCTGAACAAAAGTATGGATCAAAAATCAGCAACAGTCTCTTTAAGGAGTCCCTTTTGGTGTACCTCTTCAGACCCCAGAAGAAACTCTCCTCATCCACCTTGACTGTCCCAAGGGTATCCCTGGGTAAGGGATTCCAGAATCCACTGTGAAGCAGTCCCACATGAGGACTAGTTGGACATTGCACCTGACCGCCTTCTCCCTTCTGTGGCCCAAGGGGTGTAGGAGTACTCACGCTGTCCTGTAGTTTAGTGGGCTGCAGCTGCTTACAGGCCTTATTCATGGCTGACTCTTTCTCTGCTGACAGGCTGTCCTCCCAAGGAGACTGTAGGGCAGTGGAGAGCCTCCTGTCTGCTTCAGCCTATACATAGGCCCCCCTCCCTGGGGCCCTCTCCAAGGCTCCATGCTCCAGCACCTTCCCTAGTTCATCTTCCATCCGACCACAACACTAACTCTTCTGCATAGGCTCTCTCACATTTAAAGGTTGCCCTTAGCCATTATGCCCAGCCTCCTGCCTGGGGATTGGACAAGTTCCCCTAAACTTGCAAATCTAGGCCTCCTCCCCTCCTCCTCCCCTTTTATAAAAATGTCCTTCAGTTTCAAAAAGGGTGGGAGGTCTCCAGGAGCCCTGACCTGTAGAGCCTCTCAGTCTAACCTGAGGTAACCTCACTGCCCAGGCTGATGCATACCAGTCTTCTAGTAAGCCTCTGACTCTCAGAATCCTGCCTAAATTACATGGCGCCACAGAAATCATATAGGAAAAACATAAGCAGACACTGTTGCTGGTAGGAACTGGACTCATAATCCCATGTTCAAGCATTAAAAACGGCCGCTTACCATAGCCAATCCTAGTGTGGATGTATACATGCGAAAGTCAATGCCACTCCGTGGGCCATGCTCCCTGACATGTTTTGCCCCACCCACCTGGGCTTAATCAACCCCCTATGGTTTAGCCCCTCTGGGTGGGGCAAAACATGTGAGGGGAAATGGCCCGAGGAGTGGCATTGACTGAGGCTTTCACATGTATACGTCCACATTAGGATCGGCTATGGTGAGCGGAAGTTTCACGCTTAAATGTTCATTGCTTATTGGATGGGTTTTTCTTACACTGGCATCCCTACTATTCTGATTGCTAACTTGGCCCTACACCTCAGCCTGGAGCGGCACCAACAAGTACCAATGGCCATAATCCCATGTTAGCGCAGCAAGAATAATGGGCACATTAGCAGCATGTCTTTTCAGTTTAGGTGACCTTTAGGTTTTTTTTACAATCTTTTAAATTCATCCAGAAGGTTTATAAGCAACATTTTATATTATTACATCTATTTATGTGGGAAACATATTTACTGTAGCCCTTTAACTGACATACATAACACAGAAGTACTTAATGGTACATAACCTTTGGATGATAAGTAGAACCCATAATTTTCCTTTTCACCTGCATTCATAGATGTATCTCCCAGTTCCTGCAGATACCAAGAGACTATTCTCAGCCTGAGTTTAGATTTTCTACTCCAATCAGTTCCATCCACCCTCCCTCCTCGCTGTCTGTGTCTCTATTTTCTGCCTTTTCAATCCAACGCTGAGAATTGATACTAGTACATGAAAGGTTTGTTTCATATCTGGTTAGCTGCTCGCCTCAATTCAAACAGACCTTGTTTTCAAAGAAAGAATCAAAATTTAAAAGCAGCACAAACAAGAGGGACATAGTACTTGTGTGCCCTAAACATTTATATCTTCCTATTTTCCTATGCAGTGAAAATGCATTCAATTTCCTCTGCTAGAACTCAGTAAGGGCTTACTCTGAAATTGCAAAAGCAGGATTCATATACATAAGTCTTTTTATTAGCCTTGCTGAGAAAAAGGATTTTCACTCATTGTTTCCTTTATTTACCCTTATTAAAAGTAAATGCTGCACATTTATATTACAAGAATTCCGAATGCCTCTACCGCTCTTCTCGACATACCGGATGAAACCTTTGAAACTTTGGGAATAATTGCAAGATTCCTTTTTTTCTTTGCAGATATTACAGAAGAAAAATGTACAGCAGCCTTGGGGAAAGATCGGTACATATTTGACACAAATACCAAGCTAGTGTTTATAACCTTTATTTTTTATTACATAATACAGCTAAGCTGCCGTAGTTCCTCTTAACTGCCATTTCTAATGTATTTAAATGAAAGTGGGTTATTGGTTCTAATAAACTAATATGTATGTACTAATTCACCAAATGGTACCAATCAAAAGACAGCTGCACACCATAAGACATCTTAAATAAAAACGCAGTCCTCAGATGGACAGTGTTGTGTGATGTGCTGACAGCTGTAGAAGAGGATTAATTATTAGCAGACTGTTCTGTATGTAGAGCTTACTATCCAGTATAGTACAATACAATATAAACATGTTAATATCAATTCAAAGGATATTTATGCTCTGCAGTGACATCCAGAGGTAGGAAATGGAATCATTTTCATGCGGCATTGTGAAAACAATACCATTCAAAATAGGAAAAGGGGATACATTCATCAAATGTTATTTCATTTTCTATGCAAGAATATAGTTATTGTATTGTGCTGATTAATTAAGCACTGCCTTACTCTTGACAATGTAATGAATCAGTACTATACTGAAACACAGTAAGATAAAATAATGGTGTCTGAGTGAGTCACATGAATCGGGCATTGTACAGCCAGTCATTATAAAATCTCAGAGGTCATTTTGACCCAGAAATATTTGAAGACGTAGCACATTTGTACACTGTGTTGTCGTATACATTGATGTACATGTACATTTTATATTTTAGTTTCTGTTCTAGATATTAGGTGAATGCTTTGTCAGAAACGGAAGTGAATGTGTTTAAAAAAGCTATGAATGCAGAATACAGAATTGTTTTGTGGGTACTTCTAGTATGCTAAAGTACAGGGTGATCACAGCTCATATAATAACTACATAGGAATCATCTGTCTATTTATACAGTGAATTCTTCCTTCTAAACTGAGCACCACACCGTATGTGTTGCTGCATCTTTTATAGTTTACTTTCAAAGGCAGCACTTTGCATATACTGTACTTTGTTTTACTTGAGTACTCTCCATGTGCCCACAGTATGCATTAATTGAGTTACATACTCCATATAAATATATTGTTCAGGATTCACAGTTAACATTATGCATGTGTAGTCAACTCTTCCTTCAAAGAATTTAGTGAATATTATTTGTGTAGCTGGCAAAGCTGTGTTCACCAGTTTATAGATAGAGCTCACAAAAGACATTCCTCATTGGACCTATGGCACTATATAAAATTAATTAGGATTATTTTTGCCCAGGCACTGTACAAATACTAGTTTTGTGTTTTGTTGAGCTACCCTTTGATTAGGATGGACCCTCTGTTCTTTGCTTCTACCTTTTTCCAGAAAAAAAAAAAAACTCAGCTCCTCTAACACACCAGGCTGAATGTACAAACATACAATATCACAGGGAATCACTGAAGCGTAATACTTAGTATCCAGTAGTAGTGTAATATTGTGTAATAACCAGGGGTGGACTGACAACTCATGGGGCCCCCGGGCAATAGGGGATCATGGGGCCCCTGTGTCCTTGCCCAAACTCAAAAAAGCCTATGAAAAAGGTACCAGGGGCATCTCATGGGGCCCCCTACTGACCCCGGGCCCTCGGGCAGTTCCCGAGTTTCCAAATGGTCAGTCCACCCCTGGTAATAACACAATTTAGCATACAAAGTTATTAGCAGTAAGGACTAGGCATAAGATGACATTTGGCATCCAAATCAGTATAAACAGTAACAAGGCCATCTGAAGTTCAGAAGTGAGCAGTAGTAAAGCTTAATCTACTGGGTGTTGAAACAATACTGCCAGAGTGCATTTATGGCGGCGATGTTAGTCCTAGGCCAACTGGGTTTGAACTATCCAAAGAAAAGGAGGATGATAGTAGAAGAATCAAGGGAACAAAGGGGCTTGCAGAATAATTATTATGGGAGGGGCAAACCTTTGAGATGTTCTTCTGCTGGCGATTGTCGGGGCACTTTAAGAAAGTTGGTGCACTTACTGACAGACGCAGTTAATTTACATGCAGTATAGAGTGTAGTATGGGTGCAGAATGGATTGGGTACACTTAGTATCCTGCTCTAAGTGGCTCAAACCCTGCTAGCAGTATCAACTATAAGTGAATCACTCTCTCACCAGTCCCTGGGATGCTGTTGAAGGGGGGACCTTTTGATTTCCACAGGATGCCTCCTATGATCTGAAAAGCTCTGGGTGAGAGGAAGCTCTGGGTCTCTCTGCAGCAATGGTGCAGATGTAATTACTGCAGTATAGTGCATTGTCATGGATATCTCTCTTCCCAGGTCACAGGCTCGTTCTCAGCAGTCTGGTCAGTGTGCAGCAGATGTACTCTTCTCAGTTCCCACAGTTCCAAGCGGAAGAGGTTTCCTGGACAGTTTCATAAACCCATCTCCCCATCCCACCTCTTCCGCCTCAGTGCTCTGCCTAGAAGTCCATGTGTTTGTTTGGCTTTACGTCTCTCCCTTCTGTCCAGAGTAGGCTTGTGCAGCATAACATTAGTATCTCTACAGAGGGAGAGAAGAATAAAGGGCAATGTTTCCATCTCCACATTGCTGTAGTCCAGCACCATGACACACTTTCCTTTTTTCTGTGGCAAAACAAATTCTAGCCAAAGGTTGGTGGTCCTCCGCTTCTTTGGTAGCACAGATAAACAGTAAAATGGCATGGTACCTCTTGAATGAAAAGATGGCTTAGGGCAAAAAGATGTCCTAAAGACAAATACATATGTTTAAGTGGATCTGGACCCCCCCCCAGATTGAAAATTATTCACTTAGGGACATTATTCTCTCACTCCAGATTATCTAATTTTTTTTTTATCTAGATAGCTAGGCCACCCTGCCTGCTTAGTGAACAATTCATTTCCACCCCAGGCTGCCCCCTTCTCCACCAACACCGCCACTTACCTAGCCTGCCTCCACAAATTGTCCTCCTTCTTCTAAGTTGGTCATTATAACACAATTAAGATGTTTATGGGATTTTTTCATTGGTGGGTACTGAGAATGTAGATGACAGTTATGGCTTCCTTAGTTCCAGACTATTACTGTATAGTACACTGATCTTGTGTATGCACCCTCCCTGATTGATATTGTACTTGAATTAAAATTTATTGAGACAAATGTATTTTCAGTCTGCATTTTGAAAACACATTTACATTTGATCCTTGTTTATAAACTGTTGAGAGGTAGCTCCAGGAAATATGGTTTAATGTAGGGTGGTTTATTTGGTGTGTAGCATTCCCCCCAGAGCAGAAGTAGATGGAGTGGCATCTATAGGCTCAGAAGGTCACAACCAGTCTACATATAAGTCATCATCACTGTCATCTTGTTCTTGTTCTGCTTCAATGGGTGGCGGTGGTTGAGACCTAGTGGCTTGAACTCGCCTGGAAGAGGACAGTCTGGGTGATAGCATCTCAGTTCTCTCAGGTACCTTGATGGCTTCACACAGGGGCAGTAAATGGTTTTGATCCCAAGTCTTCAGATACTCTTTCCTCCAATCAGGGCAGATTTGGTAAACAGGAAGGCCAGGTAGTTGCTTGCAGATGATATTTTGCAGAGAACATCATTGGTCAGCTAACTTATGTTTTTCAGGAAGTCCCAGATTTCTTAGCAACACCTTGTCTCCCAGCTGTAAATCATGTACTCAAACTGCCAGATAATAATTAATCTTTTTCCGCTGACCTCTGGCATCAAAAGTTTCTTGAGCTTTCTCATAGGCCACCTTTAGATTCTTCTGGAGCCTGCCCACATACCCTCTGTGAGTTGTAGCTGATGTTCTGTCTGTGGAGATGCCAAAGGCCCAATCTAATGGCAGACAAACTTCTATCCTGAACATAAGTCTATAAGGAGAATATCCAGTCGCATAATTCTCATACTGTTGTAAGCATACACCACAGCAGAGATTTGTCTGCTCCAATGCTGCTTTCTTTCTGAAGGAAGGGTCCCTAACATATCAAGAAGAGTATGATGGTTGTGGATTCCTTTGACGATGGTAAAGTGTCATTCTTGATCCCTTAATGCCAGACAATTAAACAGCTGTTTGATCAGCCTGCTCTCAAAATCTCTTCCTTTATCAGAATGGATTTTCTGGGGTAATCCATAGTGAATAAAGAAAGTCTTCACTAATGCTTTGGGGACTGTAGCATATCACTGTTCTCTCACTGGAAAATCCTGGGCATAACAAGTGAAATAATCAGTTACTACCAGTTCATTCCTTTTGCCAGTCGTGTCGGGATCAGTACTCAATTAATGCACATCAGATCCATAGGACCTTGACTCTGTAGAAGGCCAATTGGAGTCCTCTTCTAGATGCAGCAAAGGCAGACGCGACAATAGTTTTTGACTTTGGTCTGCATACATGGCCAGTAGAAACATTCTGTCAGATCACAAATGTTCATGTTCATCATGTAACACATTCAGCACCGTCCCCCATGTTTCTGCGGAAGGAAAAGTTGACATCATTCTTTATCCGAGGGGCTACAAGGCTTTCAAAGACAAACAGCAGGGATGAACTTATGCTTTATGTTTTCTTAAGTCTTTCTTGTAGAGAGTAGACAGATCCTCATTCCTCACCTGGCTCAAGGTGCAGTAGAGCTTTGGGATACCAGCAGTATTGACTCCAATGGCATCGGCCCCTGTTGCCCCATGGGCTTTGTGCTTGATTCGTTGAAACAAAGCTTAGACTCCTGAATTCAATTGAGTCCACTCTTGCTTAGCAGTCCCTGAGTCATAGGGTCTTCTTGACAGAGCATTCGAATCTCCTTTCAGATTCCATGGCAGTATTCCAAACTGAAATGGAAGGCAGACAATGCCAACAACATTGATGTTCCATGCCATCTGTGCCTGATAGAACTGCCACTTTTCAAAAGACAATTTCAACCCATCTTTTTAGAGATGCTTCACAAATTTCTCCAAGCTCTCCTCATGCTCCTCTAAAGTCCATCAAAAGACGATTATGTCGTTCAAGTATACCAACATTTCAAAAAGGTTCATGTCACCAGCAGTTCTCTCCTCAAAATGCTGGAATGTTGCAGGGTCTCCTGTTAGACCTTGTGGAATCTGCTTAAACTCAAAGAACTCCACTAGGCAGATAAAAAAAAGCTTTCTCCTTATTGTCAGGGTGCATAAGGATCTGATGGTACCCACTTCTCAGTATCAACATGCTGAACCACTGCAGGGCATCTTGTGTTCGAGGAGTGGTGTATTGGTCTGGGATGTTCTTTTGTTGAGGGTGCGATAATCAATGCACATTCTTAGTGACACATTTTTCTTCCTCATCACCCCAATAGGAAAAGCATAGGGACTTCTGGGACTTTCCCATATAACTCTGGTCCTCTTCGACTCTGCAATCTGTTCTGAGGTCAGCTTGGTCTGCTAATGGGATTTGCCGAGAATTTTCTTGGAATAGTTTATCATCTTGCAGACAAATGCAATTCTGAGCACTCTTTGTGAATCACACATCAAACTCATTTTTGAAAACAGTTTCCGCCAGTTTAAAAGTTGTCCTTTGGGTTGTACTTTTCATTCATGCACCACCCCTCCAAGTCATGTGAGGGGTGTAGCTGGGTTCATTTGTCCTATCACCATACAAGCCCAAAGTGTTACTTCACCTGGCATCAAGACCTTTTCCGTCTTGTCCATATCTTTCCCACTCTTCTTAATCCTTACACCCCATATTTCTAGATCTTCTAACTTCTGTAGGGGCAACTGCTTCAGGTGTTTGTCATAGAAATCATGGGAAATCAAGGTCTCTTAAGCCACAGAGTCCAGAAGGGTTTTTGTGTATAAACCTTCCACTTGAACAGGCACTATGGAAGAAAGGACTATCAGCTTGTCAAGGAACTTGCTTGGAGGAGCTGAAGTGACTCGTTTTGCTGCTTGAGTCTAAACTTGTTTTGCCTCATTGCGGTTCTGTTGCCATCTAGGCTCTTTTTGGGTTTAGTATGCACTGACCTCCTGTGATCTGAGGGTATTTTTGGCAGCCTAATCAAGGCTTTAGATGAGACCTGACACAAAGGTTTGGGCCTTTGTTTTGAATCAGGGAACTGGAGTAAGCTGGCTTAGTTGGTCACATAGTTGACTCCTTCACACAATGCTCTCTCGCTCCCAGGGGCGGACTGACAACTCAGTGGGCCCCCGGGCAATAGGGGATCCTGGGGCCCCTGTGTCCTTGCCCAAACTCAAAAAAGCCTATGAAAAAAGTTCCAGGGGCATCTCATGGGGCCCCCTACTGACCCCGGGCCCTCGGGCAGTGCCCGAGTTTCCAAATGGTCAGTCCGCCCCTGCTCGCTCCATCATCTCGGACATCTGTGTCTTTGAAGTGTCTACTTCAGACCTGGATCTCCACTATGCCTATAGATCCTACCGCCGCAGCAGATGGGTTTGGTGAACGAACAGCAGCTTTTTTGGCCTTACACAGAGATTCTTCCTCTTGAATAGTCTTACCTAATTTGGAGTAGGTTAACGGCTCATTCTGGTCTCTGTTTCAAAGTTTTGACATTATGGGATCTAACAGGAGTGTCCCTTTAAGGGTCTGTGTCAAAAGCCTTGCTCGTGTTGCCTGGTTCTTTGCTGCCTTTCAGATTGATCTGGTATAGAATCTTGTCTAGTCCCATAACATTGGCAGACAACTCCTCTCCCTCATTTTGAGAAGTGTGTGGGAACATGTAAACCAGTAGAACAGTCTTCTACTCTCCTGTAAATCTCCCACAAGGCTTCAAAACACTCGGTAGCAGTGCATTCTGGCTTGTATCTTTTTAAGTTCTAGATGACGTCAGAAAAAGGAGTTCTCATACTCTCATCTATCCTCTGATATCTCTTGATATCATAAGCAACTTTCCACTCTTCTACACTTTGGGTCACTTGATCTATCCAGCTCTCAAAATCTTCTCCCCCTGATGGCATTTGAGAATAGAACTTCAGCTTGCAATACGTATAATTGTTGGATGCCACTGAGTTCTGAACTAGGGTCTCTACTAGCCATCCCATAGTTAACTATCCCATAGTTCAGTGAAGAATGAGGTAGAGGGGAACCCTGAGGATGGAGTGCAAGCAGTAGCTAGTACTCCTGAATCCGATGCTATTGAAGTGGAAATTTTTGGATGTCTGTTTAGCATACTTAATTGTGTAAGCTGAGCTTCAAGATCCCCTGTTAGCTTTATCCCCTTGAAAGCTGGTCAGGATTACTTTCCTCCATTCAAATAAAGCATAAGTGCAATAGGCTGCCTGGTCAACTTTCCTGTTCAGCACAAATGTTTTTTGTTTAGGTACTAATGTTGATAACGCTCACTGGATCTGTATGTCTGTCCAAGTGACACCAGCAAGGCCTATAACTATACAGAGCTCATACCTGCCATTCTACTCTGCACACCACTCGGCAGCAGTGACAGGGTCTATCATGGTGGCTTGGCTGATGGAGATGGTCATCATTCTTTTTTCTTCATTTCAAATTCAAATCCTCAGATAAGCCCCTACTTGTTGCATCAGCCTTGGAGGAACCACTTAATTATTTTGTGGTTTCTCTGTACACCTGTAGATGACACACCTCATTCACCCAGCACCTACTGACACACCTTGAGGTATAGCAAGGAATTTATTAGGCTAAGCATTACATAAAAGAAAAGAGTATTGGCAAGTGTACTTATACAAACAATCAATAAGACAACAACCTTACACTAAAAGATATGGTTAAACACCTGCAGTAGTCTGACAAACAGTAATTAACTTCAGCTTAACTTCATTTACCTAGCAACAGTAAAGACAGTCCTAACTTGCTATAACAGTCCCCGCTTGTTCACACTGGTCAGTGAATGATAAAAAAAAAGTTGACCTGCAAAGTTGGGACCCTTGAATAAAGCATAACAGTTCCCAGCAGACTACAGATTTACTTGTGTGATGTTAGTCTCTTACGAGACCCATGGCACCCTCTTCTGGGTCTCCAGACATGTGCTCTGATTCAGTGAAAGTCAAGTTCAAGTCAGACAGGGAGAGCAGTTGCTATGATTTCTTTCTTTCAATCCTTCTGAGATAATCCCTTTTTTCCTTCCTTACAAGTGCTGGGAGTGCTGTCTAGTACAATCTGATCATACCAGGTATCCAAATCACATGTATCAATGCATAATTAGCAGTCTCTCAAAATTGAAGTCTACTATGACAGAATCACATTCAGCCAGCAGCCCAGTCTTTTTCCACACCTCTCCAGCTTAAAGACTGTCCTCTCCTCTCAGCAGCCTGCAGACCACAGTTATCCTTGCTGTACTGCATAAGCCAAGAAGTCTGATCCTGTCACATACCTGAATAGTGAACCTGACGTGAAGAGGAAGGCCTCTCATACAGCTCTGGCTCCAGGGCCACTGGTAGTGGAACAGCAGCCACAGGAGCATGGCGAGGTAAGAGTGCCTGTGATCAGTCCAGTAGTCTGTGTGGCAGCAGTATTCAGCAGGTAGGTGTAGCAGCTGGACAGACTGATGGCAGATGAGCTGGCACAGAGTTTGGGTTGGCAGCAGACTGTGGATGAGCAGTAAGAATCGGGACCCAAATGTGGACTTGCTGGACTGAAAAGATGTAGCAGGCTGGATGAGTAAGGTACGGAGTCAGACGAGCTGGGTTGGTAACAGTTGGGCAGATCAGGCATAGAAGGCAGACAGCAGAATAGTCTGGTCACAAGCCAGGTCATCAGTGGAGGATCAATAAGGCAAGAACAGGAGGCAGAAGCAGCATCCAAAGGCAAGCTGAGGTCAGGGCAGGTAGCAGACAAGTGAAGGTCTGGAACAAGCTAGGTCAGGATCAGAGGTCAGGCACAGGAAACAGAAATAACATACACAGAAGCTGTAGACCAAAGAGCAATGTGATTATACTGCAGATCATTCAAATAGCGTGTTTGATGCCAACATTAGTGACAGGAGTGCGCCTGTATGAGCTGGTGCACCTATGCACCTATGCCCAAAATCAAGCACATCTGCCTGGTTAGTTGATGGTCTGCTCCTGCACATATTCTCCCTTCCCTGCTGGCAGAATGCAATAATCACTGCTAGCGGATATAGCTGCCAGCAGTGATCACATGCAAAAAAATTGACAAGCTGGTTGTACTGAAATCAATAGATGGGTCGACTTCAGTAAAACCAGCCTGCCCATAGATGGATCGAATTTAGGCTGGTCCCTCTAGAATCAGCTGAGATTTGATCAGCCTATGCCAAGCTATAGAGGTGCTTACTTCTGAGACAACCTGTACTCATCTTTCTGTCATCAGTAACTGTAATATAATACAATTCTCCCATCTGTTGTAATAATAAGCATGATGCAGCTGAGGTGGATGATCTTCCATTTGCTGTAATGCTGTTTACAGGAATGGTGCAGTAAAGTCTTTTTTTTTCGTTTGCTAGCTTGTGTCTATGATTGATCCACCTAAAGCTCCTGACCAAAAGCCTGACAACAGAAGTACTGCGTTGCAACTGAAAAGAACATTACACAAGATGAGTCCCAAAAACTGAGAATTATTGCAGTAGAGCTGTTCAGGAACAAAATAAGAGATCAAGCTGAGGTTTTCAGGAGCAAGCAACCTTAGTGGTTCACATATATAGCAAAATAGTCTGTCTTGTTACCTGGTAAGACACCTGGTAGTATATTCTTTAAGCAAGGCACATCTGTTACTATACCGTCCCTTCTAGTCTAAAACATCTGGAGGCACATTCTCCCCACAAATGTTGTAAATTCTTGACACTTTTGTACACCTCTGATGTGTGCAATGATTTTAATATCACCGCTCTTTAAAATAATGGGGTTTAAGGTCTGCCCAATTGGTGGTGTAATAAATGCAAAATGTTACTCATCTTTATTTTTTATTTATTTTTACTTTATTTTACTCATATTTATTTTAAAAAATCTTTATATTTTAAAAATAATCTAACTTACCAGCTTGAGTACTAGTCTGTATATATCCTTTCATTACCATACCATTTTTCAGTGCTGTAATAGTTTGAATGACATTTACTCAGTCATGCAATACTGTACCCAACTGATTTTTTCTAATCTTTTTTTGATACCTGTATAGCTTTATATTGCTGACAATTAATAATTACTAGACTATTTTTTACTATATAAATGATTAAAGAACAAAAATTAAAACAGAACCCTGATATTCTGACTGCTTATTGCATTTCGTGTGGCTCTAAAGTACCCCCAAAATTGTTTTATTTAGGACATATAGTGCAACAGTCAGAAGTCAGGATTATGCAACGCACAGAAGAGCTCTCAGAGTTTAGTGGACAGAAGCTGGTGGTTGTCAGTGGTGGGTGCCCCTTTAAATGTTGGTGGTCAGTGCTGTGTGCCCTCCTAAATATCAGTGATCAGTAATAAGTGCCTGATAACTGTTGGTCATCAGTGGCGTTTCTTTCCTATAACATTGCTGGTCAGCCTGTCCCCTTTGTGGTCTGTATGCCCTGTGAACTCCAGTGTGCCCCCATTACATTGGTGCTAGGAGAGAGCAGTGTTACTCACATTTAGGATCTCTGGCAGTGTAGGAAGGCCAAGAATTGGAGAAGAATTGGTGAATCAGTGCTGCAAGAGGAAATAGTGTTTACATTGTGGTTGGCTACAGTGATCACAAGGAAAGAACCACTGTGTCTCTGTGAATTTTGACTCTAATCTGAGCTAACCACAGCTCAGGCACAGGCAGTATGTCTTTACTGAGGTGGGTGAGCTATTGCTATTTTTCTAGATGCAGTGACCAATTTTTTAACAGAACTTTCTGGCCAATGTAAAAAATATGTTTCTATAAGGTGAAGCCCAGAGTAAGGATCTAGTGAATGAGAAAGAAAGTTACATATTGTGACAGAGATAAAGAAAATTGGACTGGTGGGAAGATTCACCATCCCTGTATATCTTAATCACTAGGGTGGAACAAATATTGGTATCGGTGCCAATACAAAGCATTTGAACGAGTTTCGGTAACTCATGCAAATTCCCCCGATGCCTGAAAATTATACCTTCAGGCTAGGTCCTTTCAGCTATCAGTGGGATTCGCCTATTGAAATGTAAATTTAAAAAAAAAGCCCATAAAACCAAAAAAATGCAGTCAGTTAGGGTTGTTAAGGAGCTGGGCCGCCGTGTTAACAAGCGTTGACTCATTCAGCTGTCAGTGGGGTTCCCCTGCTGACAGCTGTAACTTGAGCTGTCAAAAAAAGCAGCCTGACAATGTTTATCAACAACATTGCTCAGTTAAGATAAAAAGAAAAAATGTTTCATTTTGTATCTTTCTGTTTATTCATCTACAGGTAAAAGAGATAAACTTCAGATGAAGTCAGTTCAAAGAAACCTATCAAGTAAAAAAAAGGTTTGTTTGTTTTTTAAATTAAATGTTCCTCTGTTTAACCCCTTATTAACCATTAATTTACTCTAATCAGTCCTAATTAACTACTTTTTCTCCTTCTCCATTTAATTATTATTTTCCTGATATTTTGTGTTCATTTCTATTTTATAAACTATTATTAATTAAACTTTTTTTTATTTTTACACCTTTAACATACAATATATTTACACATTTCACATTGAAAAAAATTTCATTTGTAAATATCTTTTTAATGCTTCATACCGGAATCACAATTTTAGTGTAATTTTTACCAGGACAAATTGTATAATAAAATGCACACTTTTTATTTGCAATAACAATAGTCAAAAAAAGAAAAGGTGTATTTTTTTTTTAGTTTTGTTACATTTAATTGTCTAAGAATTGTGAAAAAATGACCATTGTTGCAAGACAATAGTCACGAAAAGAAAGCCTTGTTTATCCTTAAAAAAAAATATGTACACTGCTCAAAAAATTAAAGTAACACTTTGAAAACACATTAGATCTCAAAGGGAAAAAATATAATGCTTTATATCTATACTGATATGGACTGGGTAATGTGTTAGGAATGTAACAATGCCCCATTGTTTGTTGGAAATGAAAATGATCAACCTACAGAGGGCTGAATTCAAAGACACCCCGAAATTCAAAGAAAAAAATGAAAAATTAATTGCAGCAACTCAAAATGGTACTCAGTAGTTTGTATTGCCCCCACGTGTTTCTATGCATGTCTGACAACATCAGGGCATGCTCCTAATGAGATGACAGATGGCTTCCTCCCAGATCTGGACAAGAGCATCATTGAGCTCCTGGGAAGTCTGAGGAGCAACCTGACGGCATCAGAAGGACTGAAACATGATATCCCAGAGGTGTTCTATTGTATTTAAGTCAGGCAAGCATGGGTGCCATTCAATAGTATTAATTCCTTCATCCTCCAGGAATTCCCTGCATACTCCCACCACATGAGGCTAGGCATTGTTGTGCACCAGGAGGAACCCAGAACCCACTGCACTAGCGTAGGAGCGTAGGATCTGACAATGGGTCCAAGGATTTCATTCCGATACCTGCAACATCGCTCAGCATGACCGTTTTGGTGATGGGTCAGTGATGGTCTGTGGAGGCATATTCTTGGAGGGAAGCCTAAAGACCTCTACAGGGTAGACTATGACACCCTGACTGCACAGACCATCACTGACCCACCACCAAAACGGTCATGTTGAATGATGTTGCAGGCAGCATAATGTTCTCCACACTTCTTCAGACCCTTTTTACGTCTGTCACATGTGCTCAGGGTGAAACTGTTCTCATCTGTGAAAAGCACAGGGGTGGACCTGTCAATGGGAAATGTCAATCGAGTTCTATGATGCTGGGCATTGAGCAGAGGGCCCAATAGAGGATGTCAGGCCCTCAGGCCACCCTCATAAAGTTTGTTTCCGACTGTTTGGTCAGAGACATTCACACCAGTTGCCTTTTGGAGGTCATTTTGTAGGGCTCTGGCAGTGCTCATCCTGTTCCTCCTTGCACAAAAGAGCAGATACCGGTCCTGCTGATCGGTTAAGGAACTTATACGACCCTGTCCAGCTCTCCTAGAGTAACTGCCTGTCTCCTGGAATCTCCTCCATGCTCTTGAGACTGTGCTGGGAGACACAGCAAACCTTCTGGCAATAGCACGTATTGATGTGCCATCCTGGAGGAGTTGGACTGCCTGTGCAACCTCTGTAGGGTCCAGGCATCACCGCATGCTACTAGTAGTGACACTGGTGACCCTAGCTAAATGCAAAACTAATGAAAAACGGTCAGAAAAGATGAGTAGGGAAAAAATGTCAGTGGCCTCGACCTGTAAAACCATTTTTATTTTGAGGGTCGTCTCATTGTTGCACATGTTGTTAATTTCATTAACACCAAAGCAGCTGAAACTGATTAACAACCCCCTCTGTTACTTAACTGACAGATCAATATCCTAGGAGTTTAATTGACTTGATGCTATACTCTGATTAAAAAGTGTTCCTTTAATTTTTTTGAGCAGTGTACTATGTTGTCATCTTAAGTAATGACAAAGTGATTACCGAATAAACAGGTCCACAGCAGAAAAGGAAAAATTACTCTGGTCCATGAGGAGTGAACAGGTGTGAGAGCTGAAGTGGTTAAGGAGTGGGGCCGCTGCATCCTTAACAAATGGTCACTAATTCAGCTGTCAGCGGGGTTCCCCTGCTGACAGCTGAAGTGTAAACAAAACTGAGTCTGGTGCAGCTGTATACGGTAGCCAATCAAATTCTAACTTCAGCTTGTTCAATTAAGCTTTGATGATAAAACCTGGAAGCTGATTGGTTTCTATGCAGAGCTGCACCAGATTGTGCACTCTCCAGTTTTAATAAAACTCCTCAATGTTAAAATGTTACTAAACCCAGGACCCTGCATTCACTATATCTGGTCTCCCATAGTACACAGAACATGGAAGTGCAATTATATAAACATAAATACCCTTTCTCATCAGCAGTTAGAGCAGTCTTGTGATTTATATCAGTGTCCAGCAGAGCACATGTTAAAGCTTGTAGGAGAAGTTTTCATATTGCTCTAGCAAGATGCAGAACCCCTGACCTCTCTCTGGACAGTGCTGATCGGCCCTGTGCTGATCACATGCACTCTTCCAAGAAAAAGAAAACCTCTCTAGCAATACACACCAAACATGTTATTTTGTTAAGCATGTTAACAGTGTTTCCAAACAATATGTCTTATCAGGAGATAAGAGGGTGACACTGGAAGAAGGGGAGGACCAAAGAAGTCAGGATCAAATAGCATTTTTACACAATGCAAAGGATTAACCCCTTAGATTCCACAGTGAGTATAACAAGCATGCTTTACTGCATATACAGACTGATTTTACTGTTGCGGGTTTAGTAACACTTTAAAAGCGGAATTTTTGATGCCCAGCATGCATGAGGCCTTAAATCTCTTCTGGACTATGGTGGTGATGGGACTTTCCCTATCATGGACTCAAGCTCTGTTTCTGGTCATCTTGAGATTTGGGGTGTTCCCATACAACTTGGGGTGTTCCCATTGCAGAGTGCAGATCTGGGAATTTAGGTACAGAGATCTCACCATTGGAGTCCCTGAATGAAATAAATAATGGGTTTGGCTTCCCATCATCTACTGAACTAAAATATCAGCTCTTTCATACTTTTTATATGCAAGTTGGAAAATTATGTTTTTGTTACACTGGTTGCCACATGTTACACATTGTCTTATTAACTGTAAGCATGAAACTATTATGTACTTTGAAGAATTTAACATTGGGTGCATTTATAACAATCTGGATGCTATTAAGCCCTGGGACACATTCCAAAGAAGGACTCACATGCTTTACTACACATACAGACTGATTTTACTGTTGTGGGTTTAGTAACACTTTAAGACACTGGTCTCCAAACTGTGACCCGGGGGCCGAATGTGGCCCTTTACATGCCTTTATCTGGCCCTTGGGCACTATTCCACCAAATGACACCAATGATGGAGCTCCATTCCACCTACTGAACTATCAATGGGGTACTATTCTTTTCATTGATATCAACAATGGGGCACAATTCCTCTCCTTAAAACCAATGATGGGGCATTTTCTACTCCCACTAGGCACAGTCTGGCCCCTGTAAAGCCTGAAGGACAGTAAACTGGACATGCAGCAGTCAAGAGTAAAGGGATACCCCTGTAAGAACTTTTAAAATGGGACCATACAGCTTAATCAACAATGGCTTTATTGAAAATTATACATGAACAAATTATGTACAAAAGTGAGCTAAAACCACTAGCCGTTACCACACTAAATTAAAAAGACAACTTTGTCTTGTCACCCAAGCAGCTGCTCACTCAGCCACATTCATACATGGGGGGTGGTAAATTGTATGATAGTGTTGCATAATGCTATTGGAGGCCTCAGAGGATACTGAGGAAATAGATGGATAACGTCCAAAGTAGTTATGGTAAAGTATATCACTTATATCATTCCTGGATATACAAGTTGCTGACAGATGGATCATGGGGAACACATTATAATTAGTAAGCATATGAGATAATACAGTTACCGGTGGTGCCTAAGTAGATGGTCCGCTAGCATAGTAGTGTAAGAGGAAGTTCAATAGAATCAACAGCAATCCAGATATAGGTGTTAGTGAAATATTAATAACGCACAATAGATTGCCACAATAGAAACACCGCAGTGATCTCTCAAGTATTGCATTAGAGGGCTGGTGTACTGCCAATATAAACCATTACTAGCATCTCACCCTTCTTTAAGTGACATATGTTTTTACCATCCGCATCTACAGTATGGCAGCAACTCCTCCACTCGCCAGGTGGCATCACATTCTCGCCTGTACAGTGTCCACAGTGCTGGCGGTATGGATAGTCCACAAGGTGTGAGACTAGGGTAGCTTGTTAGCCCATGAATGAAATGGAGGTCGAGCTGAGACAGCTGCTGTGTTTGGTGATGTCAAGTACGGAACGTACGTGAGTGCGTGCAATCCTACAAATTTTGCCTAATGCGCTTGAGCTTCTTCAGGGATAGGTGGGACCTGTGAACCGAGAGTAATTATACAGTACCTCCTGGTGTAGATAACCTACTTAGCAATAAAATATCACCCATTCACCTAATTACACTTACTCACACACATAATAATGCACAGTGCCTCAAGCCAAAATAGAAGCCAAGCTACAGAGTTTCAAGTTATCAATCAGAGATTCATGAAATAGATATAATCATTCATCGTCTATTAGAAGGGCCGCAATGTATATTAAAAAGCAGTGAGCATTTCAGCTAAGGATGAAAAATATACAATTACCAAAATCTCTAGACCTAGAGACAGAGGATGTAGAAACAACACAGTAAGGGGTGAGGCTAGGGTACCCACACGGAAGAAAAATATATTTGAAATATATTTTAAAAATATTCTTCCCAAATATATTGCCATATATTTGAAATGCTACAATTTTGGCCTTATTCCATATATTTCAAAATGTATTTCAATATATATATATATATATATATATATTGCATGTTGAAATGCATTTTTATTACAAAATATATAACAAATATTTTAAAATTACATTTAAAATATACTGGATGGCTTTAAAAATACAAATCTACTTTTTTGGAATGCATTTACAAATATATGTAAAAATATATGTTAAAATTACTTCTTTATATGTTAAAAAAAAATCTGAAGAATATATTTTTAAAAATTCTATTTTTAAAAATATATATCTTTTAAATATATTCTTCAGATTTTTTTGAACATATAAAAATCATTTTAAGATACTGTATTTTTTGCAAAAAGACGCACCTGACCATAAGACGCACCTAGGTTTTAGAGGAGAAACACGAGAAAAAAAATATTCTGAGCCAATGGACTGCAGACACAGTACAGGAGATGACCAGAGACTGCGGACATAGTACAGGAGATGACCAGAGACAGCAGACCTAGTACAGGAGATGACCAGAGACAGCAGACCTAGTACAGGAGATGACCAGAGACTGCAGACATAGTACAAGAAATGACCAGAGACTGCACACATAGTACAGGAGATGACCAGAGACTGCGGACATAGTACAAGAAACGACCAGAGACTGCACACATAGTACAGGAGATGACCAGAGACAGCAGACCTAGTACAGGAAATGACCAGAGACTGCGGACATAGTCCAGGAGATGACCAGAGACTGTGGACACAGTACAGGAGATGACCAGAGACTGCGGATATAGTACAGGAGATGACCAGAGACTGCGGACATAGAACAGGAGATGACCAGAGACTGCGGACATAGTACAAGAAATGACCAGAGACTGCAGACATAGTACAGGAGATGACCAGAGACTGTGGTCATCTCCTGTACTGTGTCCACAGTCTCTGGTCATCTCCTGTACTATGTCCGCAGTCTCTGGTCATCTCCTGTACTGTGTCCACTGTCTCTAGTCATCTCCTGTACTGTGTCCAGAGACTGCGGACATTCTACAGGAGATGACCAGAGACTGCAGACATAGTACAGGAGATGACCACAGACTGCGGACATAGTACAGGGGATGATCAGAGACTGCGGACATAGTACAGGGGATGACCAGAGACTGCGGACACAGTACAGGAGATGACCAGAGACTGCAGACATACTACAGGAGATGACTGGAGACTGCGGACACAGTACAGGAGATGACCAGAGACTGCGGACACAGTACAGGAGATGATCAGAGACTGCAGACATAGTACAGGAGATGACCAGAGACTGCGGACATAGTACAAGAAATGACCAGAGACTGCAGACATAGTACAGGAGATGACCAGAGACTGTGGTCATCTCCTGTACTGTGTCCACAGTCTCTGGTCATCTCCTGTACTATGTCCGCAGTCTCTGGTCATCTCCTGTACTGTGTCCACAGTCTCTAGTCATCTCCTGTACTGTGTCCAGAGACTGCGGACATTCTACAGGAGATGACCAGAGACTGCAGACATAGTACAGGAGATGACCACAGACTGCGGACATAGTACAGGGGATGATCAGAGACTGCGGACATAGTACAGGGGATGACCAGAGACTGCGGACACAGTACAGGAGATGACCAGAGACTGCAGACATACTACAGGAGATGACTGGAGACTGCGGACACAGTACAGGAGATGACCAGAGACTGCGGACACAGTACAGGAGATGATCAGAGACTGCAGACATAGTACAGGAGATGACCAGAGACTGCAGACATAGTACAGGAGATGACCAGAGACTGCAGACAGTACAGGGATGACCAGAGACTGCAGACAGTACAGAAGATGCCCAGAGACTGCAGACAGTACAGGGATGACCAGAGACTGCAGACAGTACAGAAGATGCCCAGAGACTGCAGACAGTACAGGGGATGACCAAGAGACTGCAGACAGTACAGGGGATGACCAAGAGAACTGCGGACCTTTGGGGAGGGAGGGGGAGTGGGTACCTGAATTTGACAGGTACCTGCTCCCATTTCCGCGGAGTTGTCCTCTCTTTAGTGCGGGCACCTGGCACACACTGGGCGTGCGCGAGAAGCGCTTTGTGAATGACCCGGCGTCTTCTGGGACCTGTCATGTGTCCCAGAAAACGCCGGACCATTCACAAAGCGCAGCGCTTTTGGCGCATGCGCAGTGGGCACCCAGCTGTCACAGCCAGAAGAAATTAGAGTAATTTTAAGTTTTATCAAAGTCAAAATGGTGGCATGCTTTTTGTGCATGAATCTCTAGTAGCCTCTTGTTAGCTAGGCTTTGAATTCATTTCACGCACTTTTGTTCATGCAAAATTCAGTGTGCAATTAATCAGTGCTGAGTTCAATATTATACTCATTGTTTTTGTATTTTATAACACAAAGAATAACTATATTTAAATATTTTCTGATGCCTGCCATCTGTGAAGCTATAACCTATGACCATCGGTGTTTACCTATTACCCTGGCACAAAGCCTGCAATCTTCTAGTAATGGAGTGTTTGCAGTACATAGAATTTGGATCCTTCCCGTCATGTAGTTGGCTGGCATAGCTGCTTGGAGCACTCAGTAAATTGTTATGCAAATTGTTTACTTGCACAAGAAATTAGAACTACAGTATTGGAAAACAAAAGGGTTTGCATAATAAATATTACAATGATGTCTAATTTACATCATGGTTTTCTTTAGAGAAACGGGTATTGTGTATGTTATGAATGGGCTAATAATTTTGCTTTTTTTTTTACTTTTGATTAACTTCTTTTGTGGACTTTATCACTGATTAGGGGAGTTTTCTACTACACTAATAAAACAGTGACTTTCATTGTTTTAAAACTAAATAGGTGTGTCCCAATCTAGGCATACACAGGAAGATTGTGATGGGATATTCAATCCCAAATCAACAACAAAGCCTGGCATATTCCATTACATTTAATGATATCGCTGTTTATTGTTTACATTTGGTTAATTGTTACACACCTTGACAAATGAAAAGTCAAAAAATATGTTTTTTTAATCCTAATAATGATCTATACTTTTACTTTCATAAGTAAATTATCATGGTTTTTAAATATTTTATTTTCTGTTTTTTTTAGTAAATATGAATAATATGTTGTAGTATAATTATGATTTTACTGTATATACTGCTTACTATAGTTCTTTTGCAAATATTTAGCACATGACAAAGCAATCACAAAGCCCTGTCCCCGGAATTCATAAAGACAGGAGCAGACAGATTTTGTGAAAATGTCTCTCATGCATTCTAAGTGGTGAATAATGTGCCAAATTCATGTACTTGTCTAGAACTTGCACTTGAATTTAGCTCATGCGAAACCACTTTTAGAATGCGCACAAGCCACTTTCGCAAAATCTGTCTGAGCCAATTTTTCTCTCAGTACACCACAAAGAGAGTTGGTCCTAATTAGCTCCACCTTTATTTGGCACATTCAATGTGACACAATGTAAAAATGGCGCATTCAATGTAACACATTGTAAAAGTGGTGCAACTATCTAAATTTGGTACATAAGTCACAGTCATAATCATAAGTGTCACAAATGTTTCATGGGTTTGGTGAGAGAGATTAACACCAGAAAAGTAGTGCAGTAGCTTTATTACATTTCTCCTATGGGTTTTGTATGAAGAGGGCACAGCAGTATTTCTTCCTGGCACCTTGTCTTTAGGTGAAACCAGAGAAAAAGGCTTACAAGAAAGGGGAGTGTGATTGTGTATGCATATACATTTAACCTTGAGCTACTGAGCTCTGTAAACAATATTATTTATTTCAACAGAAGGTTAGGAATAACTGGAAAACACAAAACAGAAACTGGGTATATTTTTTTTTTAAGTTTTAGCCCCAGTCATAATGAATAAATAATCTATGCACAAAAGCTGTATACATTACATCTAAACAGATACTGGTGTTGCAGTATGCATTGCAGATATTCTGTCCAGCCTGTCCAGACAGTGTGTTCAGCTGCTGACTTGGCACCATCCACAGGCAGTTTAACTCTTCAATAAGACAGAGAAATTGAGTCTAGTGCAAGTTTACTTGTAGCAAACCTTCTGTCACGTACCTAACCGGAGGCTGCAATAGAGAGAGGGCTCTCCTTACGGCTCAGTGCAGTGCTCCCCTGGAGGTGTAAATAGGAGGCGCAGTGCCCAAAGAAGCACGGGTTGCCAGTGGTATTACTGCTTGGAAATGCCTGATGAGATGGAACCCGTGGGTGCTCCAGTTGCAGGATGAATTTCTCCAGAGAACACTTGGATCCCGGAGGATGGGTAGAGTAGTCAGTAGCCAGAGCCAGGGTCAATATGGCACAGCAAGAGCAACGTCAGGATCAAGCCAGGGTCATACACAGAGTAGCGGCAGACAGGAGCAAGGTCAGGAGCAAGCCAGGGTCATACACAGAGCAGCAGACAGGAACAAGGTCAGGATCAAGCCGGGTCTGTAATGGGTAATCAGCAGTAAACTCAGGAACACAGGAACGGGAGGGGTTGACGATAATCCAGCAATCACTGAGCAGAGCTGCAGTCCTTATAAAGGCCTCTGAGTGTCAGCAATTAGTGCACCCTGTGTGTGCCGGTGCGTTTTCATGCACAGGAATGCATGATTAGGTGTCACCCGCCTATGCGCATGCGCACTTCTTTGCGCAAATTGGCGTGGCCATGTTGCGCATTGGCACATTTGCCCGGGCTTCCTCATCTTTTCCTTTGACACCTTCACTCTCTCTGTCAATTTTTTTTAATCATTACGCAGCTAGCATTAGTAAGTAAATTGGAAAGTATATCATATTTATTTGTTATTATTGTATTTTTTTGCATTTTTTCAGTTACTTCCTGGTTTCTAGGCCTACGCAAAAGTGATTTCTCAGCAAAGTAAACCACATGGAAGGATGGGTGAGTTTACTTTGAATATTAAAAATTAATTAAATAGCATTTTTGGTTTGTGGTGCTCAGATGCAGTGTAGTTCCACTTTAGGATAATTGCAGTACATAGGATGTTTTTACAGTCTTTTAAAATAACCCTATCATATTTCAGAATATATTTATCTTTATGAAACTCCAGGTACCAGTAGGTATTAAAAATACCCTTTGTTCCAGTTAATCACTCACCAATGAGTGATTTGTATTTTTACATAAAATGATTTAATTATTATAATAATATTAGAAAAGACTAGATTAGATAATACTATAATAATATGTTCAATATAATAAATACATCAATGCCTCCTGTAGTTCTCTTCACAGGAGCACCCAGACTGGAAGAGAGATAGGTAGCATTGAGGCAATCGCAGGGTTTTGCTGCTTTTCCATTGCTGTCCAATCACAAGATAGGATGGGCCTTGGACCAGACTACTACATATTGCTTAGAGCTGAACTCCAGGCAGATATAAAAGAAGACTAAATTACGACTAAAACTAACACAATTCAGATGACTAAAATATGACTAAATCTAAAATGGCATTTTAGTAAAAATACTATGACTATAACTGAATCGAAATTTGACATAAAAATTAACACTACACAAGCACATAAGAATACGTTGAGGGCATCTACTAAGCTGCTGAAAGAAAAAAAAGATAAGAAAAAGGCTTTTCTTATATTTTTACTTAATATTTAATGCTGGTAATACACCCACTGGTCACTTTATTAGGTACGCCTTGCTAGTGCCGAGTTGGATCCCCCTTTTGCTTTCAGAACTGCCTTCATTCTTCGTGGCATAGATTCAACAAGCTATTGGAATCATTCTCCAGAGATTTTGGTCCATATTGACATGATAGCATCATGCAGTTGCTGCAGATTTGTCATCTGCACATCCATGATGTGAATTTCCCATTCCACCACATACCAAAGGTGCTCTGTTGGATTAAGATCTGGTGACTGTGGAGGCCGTTGGAGTACAGTGAACTCATTGTCATGTTAAATAACTGGTTTGAGATGATTTGAGTTTTGTGACAAGGCGCATTATCCTGCTGGAAGTAGCCATAAGAAAATGGGTACACTGTAGGGATGGACATGGTCAGCAACAATACTCAGTTGGGCTGTAGCATTTAAACAATGCTCGATTGGTACTAAGGGGCCCAAAGTGTGCCAAGAAAATATCCCCTACACCATTACATCATCAACATGAACCATTGATACAAGGCAGGATGGATCCATGCTTTCATGTTGTTTATGCCAAATTCTGATCCTACCATTTGAATGTTGCTGCTGAAAATCAAGACTCATCAGACCAGGCAACGTTTTTCCAGTCTTCTAACGTCCGATTTTGGTGAGCCTGTGCAAATTGTAGCCTCCATTTCCTGTTTCCAGTTCTTAGCTGACAGGAGTGGACTTCAGTTGCTGTAGCCCATCTGCTTGAAGGTTCAACGTCTGCATGCCTTGGTTTTAACAAGTGGTTATTTGAGGTACTGTTGCCTTTCCATGATCTCGAACCAGTCCGCTCATTCTCCTCTGACCTCTGATATCAATAATGCATTTTCCTCTACACAAGTGCTACTCACAGGTTATTTTCTCTTTTTCATACCCTTCTCTGTAAACACTAGAGATTTTTTTTGTGAAAATACCAGTAGATCAGCAGTTTTTTAAATACTCAGACTAGCCCATCTGGCACCAACAACTATGCCATGTTCAAAGTCACTTACATCCCCTTTCTGCCCATTCTGATGCTTGGTTTGAACTTTAGTAAGTCGTCTTCACCACGTCAAGATGGCTAAATGCATTTGCTGCCATGTGATTGGCTGATTAGCAATTTGTGTTACCAAGCAATTGAACAGGTGTACCTAATAAAGAGGCTGGTGAGTGTATATTCAGGTAATATGTCCAATGGCGTTACAGCCAACAGAGTTTACATTTGTGGGGGGATTTTTTACATTTTAAAGTTTCACTTCTGTTTGTAAAAAAGCAATATTTATGTTTGCTTATGAAACTTGGTTTTATTTATAAATAGGCTATATATCACAATGGCTAAATCTGTGTCTGCAGTGCATACTTAAACCTTATTATTATAATTATTATTATTACAGGTACTTATATAGCACCATTAATTTTTATACAGCGCATTTACATATATATTGTACATTCACATCAATCCCTAACCCTCAAGGGGCATACAATCTAAAGTCTCTGACTTACATTCATACATACACATACTAGGGCCAATTTAGACATCATCCAATTAACCTACCAGCATGTCTTGGGGGGGTAGGAGGAAACCAGAGTACCCGGAGGAAACCTACGCAGGCACAGGGAGAACATGCAAACTCCAGGCAGGTGGTGCCATGGTTGGGATTTGAACCAACGACCCTAGTACATAAACAATAACATGTTATTAGATTTTTACTCCAGGAGTATATAATGAGTTTGGCAATTCTAGAGAAACGCTTAGATAATCCATTACGATTTAACTAACCTCATTAGATTTCAGTTGACTAAAATGTACTGGAAGTTTTAGTTGACTAAAATACGACTAAAACTAAAACAATTCAGATGACTAAAATAGCACTCAAACTAAAATGGCATTTTAGTCAAAAAGACAAAAATATGACTAAAACTAAAATGGCATTTTAGTCAAAAAACTATGACTATATCGAATTTTGACATCAAAATGAACACTTGAAATGAGCACCTGCATAGAAGGATCTATAGTGAGGCTGAAGAGCAGTCTCTAGGAGGTGAGTAGTCAATGGGCATACGAGCAGAAGTGTAGCCTGGGCAGGCCTGATACAGCAAAAGATAACAGCTAGTAGAAGGTGACCAAAAATATGCTGAGCAGGGAACATGTCAGTAGGAGATGAACAGCACAATAACAAGTCATCAGACAGTAGGCTAGCCAGAGTCAAAAGCAAAGAAGAAGAAATGAAGTCAGCAAGTTGAGGTACAAACTGGAGTCAACAGCACATAAGCACATGGCTGAATTATGCATTAAGCAAAATAAGCATGTGCTTGGAGTATTCCCATGTTTTTCCCCTAGCTTTCTTGCCCTCACAGGATAACTGTACTTTAAAGCAAAATGCAATTATCCTTTTTTTCCCTTTCTCCTGAGCTAACTGATCCCACCCTCCCCTACACAGATATAAACTTACAAAGATTGAACTGCTCCAGTCTCTGTTATTTATTTACATCATGCTGCAAGTCTTCTCTCTTTCCTGGCTGTAAAGGCGTGTTATAGCTCCATAGGCTTTTATGAGCCCCATCTCCCAGATGTTTTATTAACATCAGACTATGAATTTGTGAACATCAAAGTGAGAATTGTTAACAAATATACAGTAATATATATATATATATATATATATATATATATACAGTCAGGTCCATAAATATTGGGACATTTTTTTAAATGTTTTTTATCTAAGTCTGTTATACTAGCACTGTAATTAAAGTACATTTTGTGTGTTCAAGGACCGTGCTCAGCGTGTACAGCAAGTACTTGCAGGCTCTAATAAACCTGGTCTGTGGAGTAATCCAGCAGATCCTGACCCTCTTTAAAGCCAGCAGGCTGCAGGGTCTCAGGGTTGTCTATTCCCAGATGACTGGCATTCTCTCTCTAGAGAATAGCATGGTTCTTTAACGATAAAGTGGTCTGGAAGAGCTGGCAGTGTTGATGTGGGGTGCAGTGCCCAACCTTTGGTTGCCTTGTGTACTTTTTAGTGTGTGACTATGTTTTTAGGTGGATCTCTGCCTTTTCTCTGTCCTCCTGTCAATCACAGAGTGCTTTGTATTATATGAACCCATTCACAAAATACAAAACCTTCTGTGAATGGGCAGCAGGGATATGGGGTGGGTAGATATGCTAGAGAAGAGACAAGAGAAGACAGGGTCTCCCTGTCAGAGCATCGAGAATGTAGCGATAGCTGTAGACCAAAGCTCATTAAAACTGTAAGATGTAAATTAAAGTGGCTTAATCCACAATAAACCAGAAGATGTTAGTGTAGCCAAGTGCAGAACTACAAGAACATAGAGGAAGACACATTGTTTCCGTACAGCTAATTACTTTACTCTTCACTGATACGTTGCAATGCAACATACTATGTCCTCTGGCCAATAGGGGGAGAACTACACAAGAGAGCCTATGGACTTCTTTAGAGGGCACTGCAGGTCATGGGAGTTGATGTTCAGGACATCCATGGCATTATAAGTCCCATAAGCACGCACACTATAACTCCCATAGAACCCTGAAGGGGAAGGGGTGGAGAGAAATAGCTTTTAAAGAGATTGAGGGTATGGCTTCGTGCTCTTGGCACCAGGGGACACGTGGTGAGCACATATGCTTGTGTGACCACAGAACACCAGTAGGCCAAACCAGTGAGGACCAGAGCTGAGGGTCGGAAGGCAACAGCAGCAGAGAGAGAGGGAGACAATGTGGGACCATGGTGATCTCATTGATACCACACTCGTCACTGGAGCCATCTCCACGCAGATATAAAGGGGCCCCCCTTCTACTGCAGGAACATTGCACCTCTGTAGCAGGGACTGGTGAGAGGGCAGATCAGAACTTTCTGAAAGAATGGTGGAGGAGGGGGCCCAAGCTTCAGTGTAGGCCCAAACCATGATGCTGCCACAGTCATGCTTTGCAGATGGGATAATGTTCTTCTGCTCAAATGCAGTGTTTGTCTTTCTCTAAACATGCTTTTTAATTCAAGCTAAAATGCCAAAAAGTTCTATTTTCGTCTCATCCCTCCACAACAAAACATTCCTCTACTAGCCTTCTGACCAATCCACATGGTCTGTAGACCATTCTGTGAGGTGCTGCATATTTGAGTACCGTCTGTACCAAGGAGTTAAATACCAAGTACATCTGCAATGTAAAAAGTGTTTTTTATCTACATTTCAGAAACCTGGAATACTAAATATTTTACAATACTTAATAGACCTTATGACAACACAATTACATTTGTATAAAAGTGGCATTGTTAGAAAATCACCCACAACAATTTACACAACAATGCTTTTGCTTTTTGTGACATTTCCTATTAAAATGTCTGCAGAGAGCTGTTTCAATGTTCATGAGATCATCCTGAACATTTCCACAACTTAAATTTTGCAATCAACCAAGCTTGGAATTTTATGTACAATTATAATGTACATAACGAAAAGAAACATTTAAGATTTTAGTGTGCATCCCTCAGCTCACTAAAAAACTGAAGTGGCTCTAAAGCCTAAGCATTAAGGTAAAAAACCTTTCTGTGTCACAGATCCCCCCTGACCCCCCTTATACTTACCAGATAGAGCACTGTGCATGAGAGCAACAGTTCTCCCTGCTCTGTCCCTCCTCATAGAGCAGATTAATAGCAGCGGAAGCCATTGCCTCCCACTGCTGTCAATCACAATCTGTGACAAGGGGGTGTGGGGCTGAGCTGAAATGTCTGTGTCAATAGATGTGGACAGGGCAGATCGAGATCAAGCCCACACAAATGCCCCCATGGGAAGCGGTTTCCTATGGGGGCACTCGCAGAAGAGGAGGAGCTAGGCGCGCTGGTAGAGGATCCGAGAACAGAGGATCGGGCTGCTCTTTACAAAACCATTGAACAGAGCAGGTGAGCATACCTTGTTTATTATTTTATATAAAAAAAAGATTTAATATCACTTTGCAACTCTACCCTTAGAACAAAAACATAAAACTGTGGCAGGTAAAAAAGTGCAAGGTCTTTGGCGTGTCTGCTCATACCTGCAGAAACTACAAAAATCCTGCAGATAGAACCATTGATGGCAAAGCTCTGGTACTTTCTGGATTGTCCTGGAGCTTGTTGCTACATCCTGACCCCTCACATTCCTATTGGCCCCTTATTATAATGGGAGCGGATACGTTTCTGCACAGTCATAAAGTGCTGGAGCTTTCCTATCAGAAAACCATGGAACTCAGGTGTATCTGCAAGCTTTGTGATGCTATGTATAAGCACCTCTAGGTGCCTGAGCTATGAGGGGATTCAGCAAAGCATTTGCAACACTTTTAGGCTAGGTTCACATATGTGAGGGTGGTGCCGCTGCGGATCCACACAAAAATCCACACAGAGAAATGCATACCCGCGGGCGGGTGCCATTACTTCTGCTGCCCGTACTGGTAAAACACAACCGTACTGGGAACCGAGGTTCCCGTGCGGGCTGCATTTTCGGGAGAAGTACAGGGACTTCTCTGCATGTGACGGGGCACGGGAGTCCATTCAAATGAATGTGAACCGGGGCTTATGGTGTTATGGCCCTTTAAAAAGTCTTGTACTAGATTATAAAAAAAAAACCTGCCACCAGTTTCACTAGCTATACTGAAAAGTTTGATAGGTTCAGGTAGTTTTGCAAAGTGGTGCTATGGCTGTATCAAATTAAAAAATAATTACCTTCAGTTCTTACATAAAAAAATTGGAGGTAATCGAAGTGTATGTTACCCCAACATTTCATATTCCTGATATGTGTCTGTTGTACCATGTACTTGTGTTAAAGAGTATCCTGTTCTATTTTTATTACTTGCTTTGTGTGAAATACCTGGTGATCATGCCAGTCTTCCTGCTTTCCTGTCTCAAATGCTAGGCATAAAAACACATCCAGTTTTCTGGCTGCCCTGGGTGCCCAACCTGCCTGTCCTCCAATGAACATACTTGACATGCCCCTTGCACAGCTTTTCACTGGGAAGATCAGTGTATTGCTGTTTCATATCTGACATGCCCCCTGCAGTCTCCACCCTCACCTCCCCCAGTCTCTTATACAGCTGAGAAAAAGGTCATGTGATCACTTATAAAAAAAAGAAAAATAATGGTATTTATAATGTTTCTTTTTTTATACATTTGCACAGACATTTTGCATTTCATTTCTATTTGAAACGGAATGGGTTTTTCAAGGTGAGGGTTTACATATACTTTAAGACCAACTGTAAGTGGGTGTACAGAGGCAGGTAGAGTGCCTGTTTCTGTACCCCGTGTAGCAGAGCAGCAAGTTTATTGTGGCTACCCTCTCCCCACCTGTCACTACTGTGACAATGGTTGCGGCACGGAGGAACTCAGCTGGACTGAAGACAGAGTGTCCATGTGGACATTCCAGCCTCAGTGTCTTTGCATGATAAATTCAGTGCTCACCTCAAATTTGTGTATATGAATTGGGGACAAGAACCACTGTTTGTTATGTGGAGGCACAACAGTGTTCTAAAGAGTGTTGTAGACACTCTATGAATTCCACTGTTTATACCTGCAGCACTTTTGTGTTTTTGTTCTGGAGCCACATACATCTTCTTTTTGAAGCAAACAGGTAAATACAACCTTGGAATAAATTTATATTTACAGTTTTAACTGCAAAAGAAATGTTTATTCTGTTCAGCTAATGTTGTGATTTACACAGCCCTTGTACATTGCATGGCCAGGCAGATCGCACTGTAAGGCTCCATGTACACTGCGGTTGATAAACTCACGTTTATGAGCTTTTTTGCATTTTTCTCAGCAGCCCCTGAACTCACTCTAATGTTTTCCTATGTGTCCATGTACACTATGTCGTTTACAGTCAGTTGAGTTTACAGTCGTTTTTTTGAACGCACCAAACTTGCGTTCAGGAGTAGATTTTATCAGCGTTTCAAATGCCAAACGCTTGTAAATGCGTGTAAACGCGGCTAACCGCATTTATAAGCTTTTGTAAATGTTTTTTTATTTCAACTGATTTTTATTGAGAATTTCAGAGTCATAAACAAGGTAACAACATGTATAAACATTGTAATACAAGGTTCACAATAACAAGTGTGCAATCTACGAGTTGAATGAGGAGGTGGTAGGTCCTCACCATGTGGCCGGGGACCTGTTGGTCATAATCATGCTTACATGAGAGGTATGCTCGCGTTCCCTGAACCTTGTGGAAGTACTTAACATAATTAGAACTGGGTAGGGGTGGAAAGAAAGGGGTTAGGAAGAATATAGGGGGGAGGGAAGGGGCACCAAAAAACTACAGATATAAGATCCAATATTAGTTGAGATTAGTAATCAGGTGAGTGAGCAATTGGGATGTTTTAACCATCGGGACCATTGCATTATGAATTTGTGATAAGTGGAATTTCGGAGAGCCGTTCTTCGTTCCATCTCACATTGTAGGTTGAGATCTACAAGGAGACGGGACAATAGGGGAGGTGACGTAGACCGCCATAATTTAGTAATATTTATCTTTGCTGCTGCCAGAATATGTACTATAATAGTGCGTGAGCGTGTGGGGAATGTTTCTATCGTCAAGTGAAGAAGGGCTAGATTAGGATTTGGGGTCATTGGTGAATCTATAATTGAAGCAATTATTTGGAATTCTTTATTCCAATACGATTTAATGGATTTGCATGACCATAGTAAGTGGAAAAGTGAGCCAGTTTCGCCACACTGTCTCCAACAGGCTTGTGATTGTTGTGGGTAGTATACAGATAATTTAGCAGGGGTCAAGTAGCATTGGTGGAGAATTTTCAGGTATGATTCCCAATGTGAGCTACACTTAGAGGCTTTGTAAGTGATAGCAAACGCTGCTTTCCAGGATTGTGAGGATATTGGGAGAGGTAAGTTGCTCTCCCAGTTAGTCAGGGAGGACGTTTGGGTTATGAATTGCGCTTCAATTAGCAAAGTATAGAACATGGATATCCCCTTCTTTGGATAGATAGTTCTATGTAGAAAATGGTGGGCAGTGGCGGGAAAGTCTATTTCAAGTGGTATGTTTGTTTTATGTAGCAAGTGTGTTATTCGCATAAAGGTGAATCGCTCTTTATCAAGTAGATGGAATCGTTCTTGGAGAGTCTGAAAGGAGATTGGTTTTTGAAGATTGTAGAGATCTTGGATATGATATATGCCGCACGCTTGCCAAGATGTCAAGTTCAATTGGGGAGAGAAAAAATGTAGGGATGACAATGGGGTAGGGATTTGTAAGTTAGTTTTGCAGGAGTGCGTGTAGGTCAAAAAGTCACGCCAAGCCATCATAGAGGCCTGGATACATGGATGTGTGTGTAGGGGTCTAGTTCGATCTACATGAGGTGTGAAAAGTAGGTCTCTTAATGTGCCTGGCGAGTGTAGGGAGGTTTCCATGATCGTCCAGGTTTTGTCTGGAGTAGGGTGCCACCAGTAGAAGAGCTGGTCTAGTAAGACCGCTTGGTAATAGGATTTTAGATGCGGAAGACCTGCTCCCCCTCTGGAGGGCGGGCGGATCAGGAGATTTGTAGTACACCTCGGGCGTTTGGAAAGCCATATAAAGTTATTCAGAATTTTCTGAAGTGATGAAAAGAAGGAGGATGGTATAGGAATGGGCAGCACACGAAATATATACAATATTTTAGGTAATATGCACATTTTGACAGTTGCTATTCTGCCTAGCATAGATAGAGAAGCCGTACGTAGGTTTCTAAGCTCCTGTGGAATTGTATCTAGTAGCGGTTTAAAATTAGCCGCGTAGAGTTGGTTAGTGTTGGCAGACAGTTTAATCCCCAGGTAGGGGATAGTATGTTTTTCCCATTTAAAAGAGAATCGTTTGGTAAGCAGGTTTTGGAGTGGAGCAGGGGTGTACAGGTTTAAGATAGACGACTTGGCTTCGTTGAGTTTGTAGTATGAAACGTCTGCGTATTTTTGTAAGTGGGTGCGTATCGAGGTAAGTGATTTATAGGGGTTTGTGATCATTAGAATAATGTCGTCCGCAAATAGACTGATTTTGTGTTCATGTTTAAGAAATTTGATTCCTGAGAAACCGGGGTCATTCCTGAGATTGGATGCCAGTGGTTCAATGAGTAAAGCAAAAATTATGGGGGAAAGAGGGCATCCCTGCCTAGTACCATTGGAGATTAGGAACGGTTGCGAGAGCGTGCCGTTGGTAAGAACTCTAGCGGAGGGTTTGGAATATAGGGATAAAATTGCAGACAACATCCAATCCGTAATTCCAAATTTTTGGAGGGTAAGCGTCATGAATTGCCAATGAATGCGGTCAAATGCTTTTTCTGCGTCAAGTGATAGGAGGAGAGAGGGTTGATTATCAGTTTCAAGGTGGTGTAATAGTGATATGATTCGTCGAGTCGCGTCAGGGGCCTGTCTGCCTGGTATGAATCCTACTTGGTCAGGATGGATTAGGGTAGGAAGGTATGGAAGCAGTCGTTGAGCTATTATCTTGGCATATATTTTTAGATCCGTGTTAAGCAGAGAAATTGGTCTGTAGTTTTGAACTAATTGGGAATCTTTACCTGGTTTCGGGATCGTAGTAATTATTGATTGTAGCATATCTGAAGGAAATTCTCCTTCAGAGGCAACAAAATTATAAAGAGCCGAGAGGTGTGGTTTTAGGTGGGGTGCAAACGTCTTATAGTATTCATTGGTAAAGCCGTCATTACCTGGTGATTTATTCAAGGGGAGCTTGTTTATGGTTTTCTCAATCTCAGTAGGCGAAATCGGGACAGATAGGGAAGCTAATTGGGAAGGCGTGAGAGGAGGAAGATTGGTATGTTGTAGAAAAATTTCAGTCGTCTGGGTTGTTGGTTGGGTCGTGTTTGGATCGTCTTTTATGTTGTATAGGGCTTGATAGTAACACGCAAACGCATTAGCTATGTCTTGTGGGTTGGTCAGTGGGGTATGTGAGGTTGGATGCTGAATCGTGTGAATTTTGTTTTTGAGCCGTTTTTGTTTGATGACTTTGGAAAGAAGAGAGTTTGATTTATTGCCTAGCGCATAAAATTGGCATTTGGTTTTTTGTAGGTTCATGTCATAAGTGTGAAGTAGGATAGTGCGTAGTGCATTCCTATCTTGGTTTAAGGCTGCGGTCGTAGTGGGGTTCGGATTTTGTTTGTTAATGTCTTCGTTTTTGCGTATAGAAGTGAGGAGTTGGTCAATTTGTTGTGAGCATTGTTTTTTGATGCGAGAATTTAGTTGGATGAGAATACCTCTCATATAAGCTTTATATGTTAACCAAAGCGTGGCGATAGAGATATCTGGGGTGCTGTTAGTTTCAAAGAAGAGGTGATGAGCATCCAGTACAAATTTTTGGTTTTCCGGGAGTTTCAAAAGGGTAGGATTCAGTCTCCAAATAGGTGGGATCGCTGACCGTTGGGTATCGTCTAAGGATATGCTGATCGGAGCATGGTCGGACCATGTTATAGTACCAATGTTGGATGATGATACGTGTTGTAAGGACCATTTATCAGTGGCAAACATGTCGATTCTTGAATATGAGAGATGTGGGGGTGAGAAATAGGTGTAGTCTCTCTCCGAGCCATGTTAGCATCTCCAGATGTCATATAGGTAATGGTCATGTAGTAGGTGATTGAGGTCAAGGTTGGTGGGTTTCTTGGTAGAAGAAGAGTCTAGAAGTGGATTACTAAGAGCATTAAAGTCTCCGCCGATAATAAGTCTACCTCGTTTATTTCGGGAAATGAGGTTGAAGAGCTTGCGATGAAATCTTATTTGTTTGTTATTTGGTCCATAAATGTTCACCAAGGTGTAAGAGATTTTGTTAATTTCGCATATCAAAATTAGGTATCGCCTCTGCGGGTCTATTATGGTGGAGGTAGAAAGAGAGAGCGTCATTAACAGCAATAATAACTCCATTCTTCTTTTTGATATTATTTGCCATAAATTGTTGAGAGAAGCGGGGAAGATATAGTTTGGGGTCTTGTCCGTGGCGAAGTGGGATTCCTGTATAAAAAGTATGTCTGCTTGAGATCTCCGGATTTCTCTTGATAGCATCGACCTTTTAAATGGGGAGTTGAGGCCTCGTACGTTAAGCGATGTAATAGTAATCATTGATATATGGATTCACGAAGTATATATACAGTTGGAGTGTTCTTTGGCCGTATTCAGGGTCAGGATATCTAGATCTAGTATCCGAGAGGTGTAGCTGATGGTGCCATGGGGAGGGGTAGGTGGGAAGGGAAGGGACAACAGTAAAAAAAACTCTTGCGTATAATGCAAGGAACCAAAGTAGCTAGGAACGCTACTGCAAAAAAGGGGGAGTCAGAGAGGTTTTGACCTCCAGAAGGGTCAAACCTATAGAAACTTGTGAAGATGAGATTCATTGGATACAGGCCGATCGCCAGAAAAAGGAGTGTTCAATAGAAGCCTCCAGGGAAAAAATTTAAACATGTATATTGCGGCTTATGCCGCTAGGCCCATCAGGTCGTTTCCATGTTTTGAACTGAGCCAGGGTTATTCTTCTGTGAATCTGCAGGTAATATGCCCCAGGTCTTAAGAAAATCCAAGCCAGCCTCCAAATTTTTAATGGTATATACCTTTCCTTGGTGTCGTACTATTAGTTTTGTTGGAAAGCCCCATTGGTAGGCGATATTGTGGTTTCTGAGTGCTTTGGTAATTGATATGAGTTTCTTTCTATTAGAAAGTGTAGCCTTGGATAGATCAGCATAGAGACGCAAATTCGCATGAGAGGGTGGAAGTGGAGGTGGATTTCTAGTGGCCATCATAATTCTCTCTTTAATATGGTAGAAATGTAAGCGGACAAGCACATCCCTAGGGATGGATGCTGACAGGAATGGAGGTTTAGGAAGTCGATGTGCGCGGTCAATCGTGGCCTCAACTTCAGAGAGTGTTGGGATTAAAAGCTTGAGGAAGTGTTGCAGATACGGCAATAACGCGTCATTAGGCACGGTTTCTGGAATCCCTCTGAATTTGATATTATTGCGGCGTGATCTGTCCTCCATGTCAGCTAATTTTAAGTTGATTTGTTCTATGTCCGATAGGTGATCTGTATGAGCATCAATCAGGTCATTATGCGCCTCTATGATGTCTGCTATATTGGTCTCAATGTGGCGGATTCTGCGTTCCTGTCTTTGTACCAAAGCAGTAATTTGGGTCAATGGCGCAGATATATCATTATGCAAGGTCTGGCGCAGTGAGGTTAGTATGTTTTTCATGCAGATTTCGGTCAGTGGTTGGTCAGACGCTGGAAATGCATCTATATCAGGCAGGGAGGTATGTGGTGGCTGAGGTGGAAAATTTAGGGCCCTGTGGGTGTCATCAGAGTCACTCTCTAGCCGCGGCCGTGATTTTGCTGGGCTACATGTCGTGGGTGACAGTGGGGGTGACAACTCACCAGGGTCCCCCGGGTAAAGCTGGTGTTGAAGCCTGGGATCCACACTCTGGGACCTGTAGTCCTCCTCCTGCTCATTGTTGCCTCCCCGCATGTTTGAATGGCGGCCGCCATCTTGGATTCCCGGCATGACGGCCGGGAAAAAGTTTGTCAGCTTCCCTGGCTGCCCCGGACTCTTTTTCCTCCGGGGCATGTCTAGTGGGCTGCGGGCACACTCCGATCGCTGCCGTGTGCTGTCAGAATTCCCTGGGGTCTGAGTGAGCCGCTTCAGTGCTGGCGGGTGGACAGAGCGGGAGCTATCTCGCGTCCATCATCAAGCCGGCCGCGCATGCGCCCCCCTGTAAATGTTTTTTTAATTCATCCATTTCCATATGCTGTCCAGAGCCTTTTTTTGATCATGAAAAATGCATGCAAATCGTTTCCCCGGTACTCAAATGGAATTGATACACCATACTTTGAGGTTTCCCATGAAAGAAAATATGTTAGACACTGCTGCAATAATTTCTGCACAGAAATGAGCTGGAACACATCCAAACACCACTAAAAAAAGACAGCTAATCTCAACAAATTCTGCTCTCTCTGCTTCTGCTCTCTCTATTTCTCTCAAAATGTCTGAAATAGTTAATTTTTTACTGTTTTTAAGAGCATTCTAGGCATTTTGGAAGGTCTCCTGAGGTTATCTTTCCAACCCTCTTCTAAACGCAAACGCTCATAAACGTGCTTAAACGCGGTATGCAAACGTGGCTAAACAGACATTTTCCAGTAGTCAGTTTCCATCATTCAGAAGTGTCCCGTGTACATGGAGCCTTATTATCTACTTCAGAAAATCAGCTTCCCACTTCATCAGTGTAGCTTCCTACATCAACTCTCCATGTCAAGTCTGCTCATTGGGAATCAACATCATCACTTCTGTCCAATGCACAGACACAGTAGCTGACACTTGAAGCAATAAAACCAATGCAGAAAGTTCCAATTAAACTAAAATGTAGCAGTGTGATTTTCTTGGCGAAGAACAGCTAAGGAAAGTTACTAATTCTTTGGTAGGCAAAAAAGTATATATTGTATATTTAAACTGAGTATTTTGCAGTTTAGCTGGAATTCCCCTTAAAGGACCACTGGTTATAGCACTGATAGTGTTAAGAAATTTGTCATTGGGGCATTTGTTTCAGTAATGATTATTATAAGATGGTTGCAAAAGCAATAAACTTGTTATGATCTACAGTGTATACATTTCTTACCTTTTAGATGTTTCTCATGTGAAGACCTCATAGCTGATTGCAAGTTGTGAGCAATGTCAGTCTGTTTCAATAGAAAGGACAACATGAGTCTTAAAGAAGTAGTTAAAATAGAACCAAACTTTTTTTTTTTTTCATTTTTGATAGAGTAAGGGAGAGTTCTAAACCCTGACAGTTTATTTTTGCCATCTATGTCCCATTAGGGAGATTTACCTTCACTTAATGTCCCATAGTCAAGACAGGAATTGAGAGAAAATCCCTGCAAATTAAGGGAATTCTTTGGGGACCCCCAGGTCTTCAGAACAAGTGTCCTCATTGGAAAATTCCCCTTCTGTTTCCTCTCTGGAGACAGCCCAAAATGTCACATTTAGATTTACCTTTTAAATGAAGCCCTCCAGTCACGCGCTATCACAGCTCCTGGCGCTTCCATCCTCACCCGGTCTTCCTCCTGGGTTTGCAGGCTCTGGCTGTTTGAATGGCCAAGCCGCGATGACATCCTTCCCTCTCATGTGCACTGGAGTCATGGTTGCAGCACAGTGCTCTGAATTTATGGTAAATTCAGTGTGACTTTAATTCAGAGGTGCAGAAATAGAGAATATGTCCTAAATAGTGAAGGTTTACTACCATTTTAACGTGCAGCCCTTTCTTAGGACAGGTGATGGGCCAAATTAGTTTGCACCTGATAATGAAATCTGCCAGCACAGTATAGACAGCGCTAATTATTCCAAACATTAACGCTCCAGTCTCCCCATAAACAAAGAGAACTAAACAAGATTTTTCAGTGCTAGAGTTTTGAAAAAGAGCATCTGAATTAATAAGCAGCAATGTTTAAATTTTTTTTGAATAAACACACATTGGTTCCAGTGATGTGACGTCCTGGAGCTCCCTGACGATCGCTGACATCTTCAGGTGGTCTCAATCAACAGCTGCTTTCATTGGCTGGGTAGGGGTGACATCACTTTTTTTAGCTAAAGTTCCACTTTAAGTTATACTATGCAAATGGAAACATATAACAAATATAAAGTAGGTGTTATCCCAATTTGGCTGCAAAAGTGGAAGTACACTTTAACCACCTCCCGTCTGGCCATTGTATATAAACAGCCGGAGGGTGGCAGTGCAGGGTCGGGTGGCCGTTTATAAACGGCCTCCTCACCCCCTGCTTGTGCGTGCTCCGGTGCCCGCTGTGTCCTCCAGTGGAACACCGATCGTCGGACAGGACCTTTCTGCGAGGTCCCGATCATGTGATCACTGATTGGCCAATCAGGGATCACATGCAGAGTAGTAAGCAAGATGTCACTTCTGACATCATTGCTTAGTACATGTGAAATCTGTGAATGATCACAGAGGTCACATGGTACAAGGCTAATCACAACAGCCTTGTACCATGTGACAAGCTGTGACCAATCACAGCTCACACAGTAGTTCTCAATGGCTGCAATAATGCAGCTAGAGAGAAGGAGAAATGATTGCTTTTACAGCCTTTATGGGTGTAAAAGCAATGTGTAAAAAAAAAAAATCTTCATCACCCCCCACAAGTAGTACAGTGTCACCATGGTGACACTGTACTGCTAGGGTGACAGTATGTAAAAATAATAATAATATAAAAAAAAAATAAAAATGGAAAAAAAAAGTTTAAAAATTATAATTTTTGGTTATAAACTAATTTGAGTTATTTTTGTTTTTTTTACTTAAAAGATAATGGAATACATTTTGGCCAAGATTTATGATGAAATATTATTTATTTGCAAAATTTTATAAGAAAAACACTTTTTTTTAAATTTTTAGACTTTTTCATTTACATAGCAAAAAAAAAATAAAAATCCCAGTGGTGAATAAATACCACCAAAATAAAGCTTTATCTGTCTCAAAAAAATTCTAAAAAATTCATTTGGGTACAGTGTTGCATGACCGCGCAATTGTCATTCAAAGTGTGATAGCACTGAAAGCTGAAAATTGGCCTGGACAGGAAGGGGGTGAAAGTGTCCGGACTTGAAGTGGTTAAATTACCCTAATTGAATTAACAGATACTGAATATGCCAAGGAAAGTGTGCAGCATTTTTTGCAAACACCAGATTTATATTGTAAGCTTTAGCATATTTCAGTTAGTTTTACTGGTTTAAAGTTTCTGCTTTGAGCACTTCCGTTCTGAGCTGTCAAAATCCCAGCTAGAAAGCTATATCTACAGCTGATTGAGCACACTCCTGTGCTCTGTCAGCTGGAGCTGGACCCCCAATGTGTCCAAAAAGAGTACCTGTCACCTGGCCAATGCTATCACACAGGGGACTTACTAGCTCCCTTATAATAGCAATAAAGTTAAATGAAAACTTAAATGTAACAATGTATATACCATGTCTGTAGGATCCCTCTATAATCTGGAAATAAGACACTGTCACTCCAGTGATCTCCACCATAGTTCCCATGTTGAGCTACTGCCCTGTTTCATTCTGAATGTTTTTTCTGTGGGGCTGCTAATTTGCGTACCTGTCTTTTTGCTGGCACTCTCCCAACACATAAACCAGGGTGTCAATGAGAACTCCAAGTCCTATTCTAATGAACGGGATCCAGACTCCCGATTCTAGGTCACCTGATTGCGGTGATAGCCTCTGATTGGCTATCACAGTGATCAGTCACTGTGAAGCCCTCCCCCCTTGTTTTCGCTCTCTGAATGGAGGAAAGAGATACATTGTATCTCTCTCTGTTCTTTCAGAGGGAAAAAAAAGTGTGTGTAATAAATAAACCAAAATAGGTTTGATCTAGGTCTGTGCCAGGAATTGTTTTTGGGTGAAGGTCAGGGTCAAAGGTCAGGGTCATTTTTTTGGGGGGGCCAGGGTTTTTTCTTAATTTTTAAATTAGTATCAGTGTCAGTTAGTGGCAGGATGAAAAAACCAAACAAACTGCACACTATTGTTTCTGGGCTGTACTGTGGGTACAAACAACAACTAACATACACATATATGGTATTGCTGCAATCATCAGGAGGAGAGGAAATTATTTTTGGTTGTTCTTTGGTGGTAGGGTATGGTAGTAGCAAGCTAAATTTAAAAAAAAAGTTTTTTTTTTTACTATTTTGGGCCAGTTTTCCTTTGGTAATAAAAAAAAAATCAGGAGATATCCATAACCATTTACCACCAAATGAAAGCCCAATTTGTCCTGAAATAAAACAAGGTATAATTCCCCAGGATGTACAAAGTAGTTGTGATGATATGTACGGTTTTACTAACACATGTCAACGTTGCAAAATTGTGCTTAGGCGTTAACATTTGTTTTACCCTTAGGCACGAAGGGGTTAAGGAGTAGCTGTCAATTTGAAGGATCCATAATACACCATGGAGGGGGCTAAGCATAGACACTGATTGCTTCTGTCTAGTTATCACCTCATTGTAATTTGATCTTAGAACCCTAGGACTAACCCAGTTACACTCAAATGCCAGTCAGAACTACAGTAGCTGCATGAAAACAATGCAGCTTGCATTCAGACATGTGATAAAAAAACACTTGTACTGTATATACGAAGCTTTAGTGTAGCTCTTTTGGCTGTGTTGTTTCTTTGCTTTATCTTATAATGATGAGCCCACATGTTGTGGCTGCAGTTTGTAGTATCATGGCTGATTGATCCTACTGGTCCTATTAGCATGCCTGCCCTATAAAAGATGGCTGCAATAACACCACTCCATCTCCTCCACTCTGCAGGTGAGCACAGCTTTATTCTCCAAAGACAAAATGAATACTAATAGTGCCCTCCGTTTAAAATGTTTATTTAACCACTTCCCATCCGGGCCATGTATATAAATTGCCAGACGGGATCAGTGAAGGGATGGGTGGCCGTTTATAAACGTCCTACCAGCTCCCTGCTTGTGCGCGCTCCCTGGGAGCGCACAGCACCACGATCTGGTGCCACTGTGTCCTCCAGAAATGTCTTTGGTGAAAATAACCCAAATTAAGATGTATTATTTAGTCTGTAGGAAAGTTATAGAGTTCACAAATTATGTGATATATCTGAATATGGATCGATCCTGAAGTACTGGCAGCCAATCTAATTTCTTGAGGCCCAAGAATGTCAGAACAGTACAGATATCCCCCAAATGACCCCTTTTTGCAAAGTAGACAGTCCAATGTATTTCATAAGAGGCATGGCAAGTTTTTTGAAGTTGTAATTTTTTTTGTCATCATTTTTCAGAAAATGAAGAAATTAAAAAAATAATTTTCACTTTTTTTTTTATATATACTATCACCAGTGCAGTACAGCATCATCATATCACTGTCATGGTGGTGATCAGGAACACTGACTGGTGACAGTACAAAAAAAATATATATAAATATATATTTTTTAATTTTTAATTATTTTTTAATACATTTTTTTCTCTTCTTTTAAGATTTGTTTTCATATTTCACTATGACCAAAGTAGTACAATGTTACCATAGTAACATTGTACTACTTTGAGGAAGTGATCAGTAGTTTTTTTTTTTTTTTTTTACACAATTTGGTTATAGCAAAGAATTACTTTGCTATAAGCAAGCATTTACCTGAATGAAATCAATTTATTCAGGGTTTTTTTGTGATTAGCTGTGATTTGGCCACAGCTAATCACATGACACAGCTGAGCTGTGATTGGCACATTCACAGCTAGACACACTTGTATACAATGGATGGCATGAGAGGAAGCCAACCATTGTATACAACTGTCATGTGACCTGCTGTGATTGGTCACAGCAGATCACATGGTACTGACAATGGGGCCAGTGCACAGACATGTCATCAGCCGTGTCCGAGGTACACCGCCGGTGACAGATCGCACCGCAGCACGGCCCTGCGGGCATGCGCAATGTGCGCTCCAAAAAGAACACCATATGGCGTCCACCCAGAGGGATGAGGTGTTCGCCCAGCCGCCATCTGGCTACATTAATTAATATTGGTTAAATTAGCCTCAGGACCTGTGTAATCCATATGTGTTCGGGTTGAAAGGGATGAGGTGGCAACCCTAGCTGAATGAAGAGTTGTAAACTATGACAAACATTAACTCCTCTTTCTCCCCATAAACAAAGAGAACTAAATAGGATTTTTCAGTGATGGAAAGAAAAGAGCATTCTTCAAAGGTTAGTTCACCTTTACAAAAAAATGCTTATGCAGGTAAGGGGTGTTTGTATATAAAAAATAGACTGCATCTCTGACAAAAGCTGAATAATGGCCTTGGTATAATTTTTGGCTTTTTACATACCTTCCAAAGCCTAAATTGAATGTTGCTAGGATGTTGCTAAGAGAGGCCTAGTCATTACTGCTCACCTCCACCATCACAGGAGTGAGCTTTTTCTCTGAATAAAAGCCCCTCACATGTTTTTTCTCTTCTCTAATGCAGTAGGTCTAAGCTCAGAGTTTGAGAGCTCTCCCCTGTGATGGTGGAGGCAGGGGCGGATTGACAACTCATGGGACCCCCGGGCAATAGGGGATCATGGGGCCCCTGTGTCCTTGCCCAAACTCATAAAAGCCTATGAAAAAGGTACCAGGGGCATCTCATGGGGCCCCCTACTGACCCCT
This sequence comes from Staurois parvus, assembly GCF_062004578.1. NCBI lineage: Eukaryota > Metazoa > Chordata > Amphibia > Anura > Ranidae > Staurois > Staurois parvus. The sequence goes on from NW_028317941.1 coordinate 7,545,368, forward strand.
GGCCTTCGGGCAGTGCCCGAGTTTCCAAATGGTCAGTCCGCCCCTGGGTGCGGGTGAGCAATAACGACTAGGCCTTACTTAGCAATGTCCTGGGAATATTCCAGTCAAGCTTCAGGAGTTATGTAAAAGACCAACACCTAAAACAAGGGCATTTTCAACTTTAGTCACAGCTGCAAAGTTTGTTTTTATCTACAGATGCCCCTTATCTGCATAAGCAGTTTTTTGGTAAAGGCGAACTAACCCTTTAAATAAAAAGAATAAAGTAAATAGTGCAATGTGTTGTAACAATTCACCTCCTTATACAAGGTACACTAGCAAGCACACATATTAGTGCATGGGCTAGTGTGAATGAGCCAAACCTTACCCTGCTAGCAATTTTTTTACAGTTGCCATGAGACAGTTGTGAAGGTGACCGTTGACCAACTGCTGTTGGAATAACAGATCCTCAACATGGTGAAGACAGAAGTTAAAATGGCAGAGAAGGAGGCAAATTTAGCCAAGTACGTGCCACCCCTTGGCCCATTTCCTAGACATATCTGGACTCACCAGGAAACACCACTAGATAGGCTTGACAAAGTATGCTATGATATCTGGAAACGGACCCAATGTTTGCCAGATGGACTGAAACCCAGAGATACATCTATATTCCCTGAAAAACTGAAGGAAGTTCATGCTGAACACAGGTGCGTTTATTGTGAAAATGTAGGAAAGACTTCAGGAGGTACATGGGCGATTCAATGTTGTTAAAAATGATCACAGCAAACTTAAAATTCTTCTTATAGTTCCTTGAACAATTCAGTGAATACATTTAACAACAGTGGATACTATATCAGCAAATGCTAGCTCTGTTAAATCTAATGAGCTCTTGAAGATTTAATTTGTACTGTAGCGAGATATAATTATAGATGTAGTGCAGTTATTTTAACAACAAAGGCTATTTGATAAGCTGTGTAACTGGGCATCAATTTAAGCTGCAAGAACGAATACAAGATGTAGAGGGGTACCTTCCTTTTTAGTTATTGAAGATTTGCTTCCATATATCAAAGTGGTGAAATGTATGTTTTCTCAAATTAAATTGTGATACAATACACTTTAAAGGGATTTACCAATTTCAGTGAAAATCCTCATCTGTTTTTAAACCACAAATTGTAGCAACAAGGAGGACAGGAGACCTGACCTTGGAAAGTCCCAGCCATACCAATGCCTATGGTTGCTTATGGATCAGGGCTCAGTCACACCAGCCCATCCACTAAATTACACATGTGATGGTGTAGGGGCAGTGAGGGGCAGTGCAATGTGCTTTTACAACGCAAACTAAACATAGCCTAAAATCTACTAAAAATTAAATCCTATATGGCAATTGTAGATTAGAACTGAATAAGGGTGTGAGTTCCTCCGCACCAAAAGGCAACCTGGATAAAATGTAACTTTTATTAAATCATATAAAAGGTATGTCTTATAACTATAAATGTAAATTCCTATAGGGTAAGGTTAAACAGAAGATATTGCACTCAATTAACAAATAAATGTACAACATACAGCCTATACTGTATGTAGAGGCCAATTGACATCTAGTTATGATGAATGTATGATCTCCATCCATCCTCATACTTTACAAATCACAAGATCGTATACTAGCCACTCTCTAACTTCAAATGTAGACTGTCTTTCTTTTCATACTAAAGGTGAAACCCATCTATCTATGATATGTAATGCGGGTACACCCATGCATGTGGATACAATGCACCACTAATGGACAAGCCCCATATTCCACATATCCACAAAAATATCTCTCTAGATATGATCACATCTACATCCCAATAAGAATGGCTAAAATCTTACCCCAAAAAGGCAAAATTAGGGTAAGAAGGGAAAACACATGTGATCCAAAAAGACAAAAGAAAGCGTTCCCAAATTAAACAAAACCTAACATGTTTTAAGATATATGCTGCTCTCTAGGCACGCAATATGAGTGCAATATCGTCTGTTTAACCTCACCCTATAGGAATTTACATTTATGACTATAAGACATACCTTTGACAAGGTTTATTAAAAGTGAAACTATAACAAGGTGGCCTTTTGGTGCGGAGGCAAATAAGTGGCCTCTCGGTAGCTGGGCCTTGGTGCAGAGGGGCCGCATATTTGCGTACCCAATGTAAACAAAATGTGCCGAGAACGCGTGTCCTGCATGCTCCCAGCATATTTACCAGCGCCTCATGAAAAGGTCCTGATCGTTACTTGCGGTTGGGAGCTTTCCGATCACATGACTGCCTTGACAGCCAATCATGGTCGTCACATGACCCTAAACCCACTTCCCGATGTCACAAACCCCTTAAAGGTCTAGGAGGCGCCAAATTGTTAACTTGATTGAAGTGTCACAAAATGACACTTCATTCAAGTCAATATATCACACTGCTGTGTGGTGCTGTGTGTTGCTTAAAAATTTAGACATTCATCTCAAGGCAGGGTTACGGTGTGAACAAGCCACATAGAAAACAATTATTTTGCAAAGTGTCTTCGCATTGAGCCTGCTTTGATCTTTTTGAATCATCACTTCACAACAGATATGAAGTGAGTGAGTCCTATATGATTATAATTATGCAGGTTTAATATAATACTAGTATAGCTCATTCAACAGCACCACATCCCTGAACATACATCAAAAACAAAAGAAAATAAAGAAATATATGGGATTTTTAAGGTGCTCATGGTACCCTCAGGAAAAAATATTCAAACAGACAGGTATATATACAAAAATAAAATTTGATTACAAAAATGTAACACATAAAAACATAGAAGTAAATAAGTCCTCCCCTGCAATATTCCCCTGCAATAATAAACCAAGTGAACCCCAACACCTCTCCTGTCATTTGTTCAAAAGAATACTCATGACGTTATATAGGTTATTATGTACTTTTCAGTGTATAAACATTAGAGAAAGATCATATCTGTTGTTTGACATAACTGAATTTGTGTAACAATATGTGTAGACTATATTTTTGACACCTGTACTTACAGTGCTTTCCCCTGGTGTTTTTATCCCCTGAAGAAGCCCACCCAGCAAAACATGTTGGGACTTTCACATCACCTCTCCAACTTGCTAGATATATAGATATGAAATATTATGTATGAACAAATGATGTCATGAGTATTCTTTTGAACAAATGATAGGAGAGGTGTGGGAGTTCACTGTATTGAAGGGTTGTCATCTATTTCATTTATTATTGTAGGGGAGGACTTATTCACTCCTATATTTTTATGCGTTATAATTTTTTATATAAAATTTTAGATTTTTTATATATACCTGTCTGTTTGAATATATTTTCCTGAGGATACCACGAGAACTTTAAAAATCCCATATATTTCTTTATTTTCTTTTGTTTTTGACTTATGCAGGTTTACCTATTAAAATGTTATTCCCCTTCATTTTTAGTTATGCTCAATTTTTCTGATGCTGTCACATTTGATGGAGTGTCAGGGGTCATAAGTGATTTAAGGGCCGGGCAGTCGCTGTCTTGTTCACTGTATGATCTCTCACAGCATCTCAAATCTGCTGACAGTGAAAAACAATGTTAAATAAGTAGTGTAGTAGTTCACAGTCCTCTTAGCTATAAGGCTCATACATTTCACACTGTCAAGAGACTGATCACAATATCCAGTGGCTGGTTACACCCTGGTTACACCTCCCCAGACTGATGATCACCTTTACCCCTTCCCCCAGAACCAATGGACAAAATATTATATATATTATTTCTTATAAATTTAGCAACAAAGAATATACATTTTTTTTTGTTTTTTTTTTTTAAGGAAAACCACAATTTCCCACTTTCTCCATAATAAAAAAAAACAAAACAAAAACCTGGCTCCACATCTATTCATTCATAGTAGAGCAGCCACTGACAGCCTCTGATGTATCAAAATCTGGGAAATACAAAAAAAATACCCCTCTAGAGATAGGGGAAGAAGCTCTTACAGCTTTCTCCAGTAGACTCACTGACTGGCAGCTGTGCAATTTATATAATCAGGTACAATGCAAGGACAATAGTACTGTATTGTACATGTAAGGACAGAGAGGGACCACCCACAGAGCATTCAGGTGGGGAAAAAGCATTGAAGCCTGCCAGAGCAAGAACCAGAGTAAATATTATTTATTTATTATAGGTACTTATATTGCACCGTCAATTTACGCAGCACTTTACATTCACATTAGTCCCTGCCCTCAAGGAGCTTCCAATCTAAGGTCCTTAACTCACAGTCATACATACAAGCCCCCTTTCACATGGGCAGCAGACTTGCTGTCCCTCTGAAGAGCAATACACAGTGGATCGCTTTTCAGAGGTGGTTGAAGAGCAGTTTGCAGGTGTTCTGAAGGCAATACTTCTGCCTCCTGAATGCTACTTTTAAAAAACATTTTATCCCAAAGGTATTTAACATTGAAATACCGAAACCGCAACCATGTGCCAATCATTTGGCACATGGTAGCGTTACCGTTCTATAGACTTCCATAGGTGAGTTTGGCAAGTGGCACCACCTGCCAAACGCGACTCAACTGCAGCAATGCAAATGTACCTGAGCTTTAGTTATGACTTTGTAGGTAGGTTGTCAGAAAAAGGAAAAAAAAAGCAGATCAACTGTCATTTTCATCGCTCCAATGCCAGCTGTGTGAACTTAGTCTTACAATGGAAAACATTTATTTCCTTAAAACATTTCCTGCATTAAGGTGATAAATGTACCAGTAGTACTATGAGCCCCCTGTATAATTATCTGAGGCCTATCTCAATCCAGCACTGTGCCCACCTTCAGCTGCTCTCTATCACAGAACACGGAGGCAGCAGTTGGAACCATTGGCTCTACTGCTGTCAATCAAATCCTGTGAGGAGGGAGTGGGGGGGTGAGGCCGAGCCATGCCTGGCTTAGGAGGGAGCCTGCATGTGTGCTCCCCAGGCGGGTACCAGCAGGGTACCCCAGGAGTAGGCTGCTGTGTGCTATATCATTGCACAGAACAGGTAAGTATAAACCTGTTTAATTTTTTTATTAAAACAATGAGTCACTTCTTTAACCTTTGCAAGGCGGGGGAGGGTGGACCAGGTGATGCACTACAAAAATAATTTTTGTATTGTTCCAGGAATATGTTTTAGGACTAAAAGTGGACAAAAAATAACATTCTCATAGGTACTGAACATTTATGATATTTTTTGGTTGCTGCACCTGTTACAATGTCTGTATAATGTCCATCTAATGTGACAGCGTTCCAAGACCAATATGAATTTGTTGGAGATTGAGCAATCGGATTTTAACATATGGGGCCTGATTTAGACTAAATACACATACAAAACTGTTGCATATATTTTATAAAATGAGAGGCAGTCTGCTTTGTAATAGCTACATGTCTGTGCCCCCAATAGCGAGATTCACCCTCTTTTTTTTAATCCTGTTTACTGTTATCATGGCACAGTAATAGAAGGAAATCTTCCAATAGGGACACTAGTTTTGGTGATCCTGGTGACACCCCAGGATTCCCTTGCTTTGAAGGGATTTCCTTTAACTTTCTGTTTTGGTTATGGGACAGGAAGTGAAGGGAAATCTCAATGGGAAATAGATGGCAAAAAAAAAACTGATAGGGGTTATGACACTCACTTACTCTATCACAAAAGAAAAAAAAAATAATTTTAAATCTCAGCAAAATAATTTTATAGTAAATACCTAGCCTGTGCTCCAGAGGATAGCTTCCAAGTTTAGATCAACGGCGTGAGTTTGTCGCCCCCGAACATGGGTGAACCTTTCCCCATGCATGCACTTACCAATGCCTAGGACCAGGCAGGGACCACGGCCATGTGCAAGTCAAACATTATGGTGGTACCCCAGCTTAGAGATGAGCCATACAATGTGTGTAGTAGTGTGAAATACAGAGTTCCTGTGTGAAGCTTTCCATCCCATGCCACTATACACCTTGCTTGTGAAATGTTGCATTTAGGAAGGACACTGTTGAGCCTCTGCCCACTCCATCCATCCAGCATACCTCACTGTCAATGGCTATAGCCGCAAGCAGTGGTCATTGTATTATGACAGCTGGTACAGGAGTGAATGAGTTAATAAGTGCATGCATGAATTCCATGCTAAGATAGTGGTGGGATCCCATTCTGTCACTTGGAGTCAGGTGTCAGAGGTACACTGGACGGGTGGAGTGGGCATGGTCTCAACGATGTCCTTCCTAAATGGATAAAATGGATATAAAACAAATCAAAGAGGATGGCTGTATTGTACAGATCGAATTCAGTATAACCAGCCTGTCCATACATAAATAAACACTTGGTCAGTTCCTGCTGAACCGGCTGAATTTTACCTACACTCACTTAGTAACTCTGTTGTTTTTCAACAGATCAAGCTGTCCTTCAGAGGTAGCAGTTGGAGGGTTGAAACAAGCCATTTAGCACTGACAGGAGTGATCATTATTGATGATCAGCTTTTATTCAATTATGTAAATTCTTCATCCAAAAAGAAAAGAACTGTTTGCTGCAACTGTTTAAAAAGTGTTAACTGGAGTTTGGCTTCAGTGTGTTAGTATATCTAAATCTGCTAGTATATCTAGCATTCCCCTCCCCCCAGACTGAGAATCTGCTGTCCAAAGGTGACTCTGTTCCTTCTTCATCCAGAGTGAAGGCATTTTAATACAGGATGCGTGTTGCTTGCCAGATCACAAGGAGAAAACTATGGGGAATAAAGCCTGAAAATGAAAACAAACACTGCCACCACATATAAGGATTGATAGGTTGCTATATAGTATATTTTTGGTTTTGGATTTACTACTGATTTAAGCTTCGTCCTAATGCTGCCACTAATCTTTTGGGTTAAATATTGCCCAGCGTCTTTAACCTCAATTGCTGTGAGCTCAGGCTGTCATGGAACAAAATCTATATTTTTGTTTTATTGTTTAAGATTGTAAGAGAGAGTAAAAGAAAATCCCAAATTTTGAGTTGACATCAGAACAGTACCAGAGGGGAAATCTTTTGATGGGGACACTATTTCTGGTGACACCTTGGAATTTCCCTCACTTCAGAGGGATTTTTTTTCTCGGTTCTTGTTTTGGCTATGGGACAACCCATATGGAAGAAAAATATATTTGAAATATATTTTAAAAATATTCTTCCCAAATATATTGACATATATTTGAAATGCTACAATTCTGGTCATATTCAATATATTTCAAAATATATTTCAATAAATAAATGTATATAATATATATATATATATATATATATATATATATATATATATATATACAGTGGGGATCGAAAGTTTGGGCACCCCAGCTAAAAATTTGTATTAATGTGCATAAAGAAGCCAAGGAAAGATGGAAAAATCTCCAAAAGGCATCAAATTACAGATTAGACATTCTTATAATATGTCAACAAAAGTTAGATATTATTTCCATCATTTACACTTTCAAAATAACAGAAAACAAAAAAATGGCGTCTGCAAAAGTTTGGGCACCCTGCAGAGTTAATATCTTGTACTGCCCCCTTTGGCAAGTATCACAGCTTGTAAATGCTTTTTGTAGCCAGCCAAGAGTCTTTCAACTCTTGTTTGAGGTATCTTTGCCCATTCTTCCTTACAAAAGTCTTCCAGTTCTTTGAGATTTCTGGGCTGTCTGTCACACACTGCTCTTTTAACGTCTATCCATAGATTTTCAATTATGTTGAGGTCAGGAGATTGTGAAGGCCATGGCAAAACCTTCAGTTTACGCCTCTTGATGTAATCCCCCGTGGATTTCGAGGTGTGTTTAGGATCATTATCCATTTGTAGAAGCCATCCTCTCTTTAACTTCAGTTTTTTCACAGATGGCATCAAGTTACCATCCAAAATTTGCTGAAATTTTATTGAATCCATTTTTCCTTCTACTCGTGAGATGTTCCCTGTGCCACTGGCTGCAACACAACCCCAAAGCATGATTGATCCAACCCCATGCTTAACAGTTGGACAGAGGTTCTTTTCATTAAATTCTGTGCCCCTTCTTCTCCAAACGTACCTTTGCTCATTCTGGCCAAAAAGTTCAATTTTAACCTCATCGGTCCACAGAACTTGTTTCCAAAATGCATCGGCTTGTCTATATGTTCATTTGCAAAGTTCAAACGATGATTTTTGTGGTGAGGACGTAGAAGAGGTTTTCTTCTGATGACTCTTCCATGAAGACCATATTTGTACAAGTATCTCTTTATAGTGGAATAGTGTACCACAACTCCAGTGTCTGCTAGATCTTTCTGGAGGGATCGTGCAGTCAAACGTGGGTTTTGAATTGTTTTTCTCACAATCCTGCGAGCTGTTCTGTCTGATATTTTTCTTGGTCTTCCAGATCTTACTTTAACTTCCACTGTTCCTGATGACTGCCATTTCTTAATTACATTCCGAACAGAGGATATTGACATCTGAAAACGCTTTGCTATCTTCTTATAGCCTTCTCCAGCTTTGTGAGCATCAACTATTTTCAGTTTCAGTTTTTTAGACAACTGCTTAGAAGAACCCATGCTGCTGATTGTTGGGGCAAGGTCAGATGAGTCTGGGCATTTAAAACCTTTGAGATTGACATCATCTGGTCTTCCCAGACGATGATTGAGAACAATCCATGACACTGGCAGGTCTCAGCTTGACAAAGGGAGCAGTGCATGCTATAAATTCTGCAGGGTGCCCAAACTTTTGCAGACGCCATTTTTTTGTTTTCTGTTATTTTGAAAGTGTAAATGATGGAAATAAAATCTAACTTTTGTTGACATATTATAAGAATGTCTAATCTGTAATTTGATGCCTTTTGGAGATTTTTCCATCTTTCCTTGGCTTCTTTATGCACATTAATACAAATTTTTAGCTGGGGTGCCCAAACTTTCGATCCCCACTGTATATACACACACACACACACATATATACAGGTGAAACTCGAAAAATTAAAATATCGTGCAAAAGTTCATTTATTTCAGTAATGCAACTTAAAAGGTGAAACTAATATATGAGATAGACTCATTACATGCAAAGCAAGATAGTTCAAGCCGTGATTTGTCATAAGTGTGATGATTATGGCTTACAGCTCATGAAAACTCCAAATCCACAATCTCAGAAAATTAGAATATTACATGCAATCAATAAAACAAGGATTGTACATAGAACAATATCGGATGTCTGAAAAATATAAGCATGTATATGTACTCAGTACTTGGTTTGGGCCCCTTTTGCCGCAGTTACTGCCTCAATGCGGCATGGCATGGAAGCTATCAGCCTGTGGCACTGCTGAGGTGTTATGGAAGACCAGGATGCTTCAATAGCGGCCTTCAGCTCTTCTGCATTGTTTGGTCTCATGTCTCATCTTTCTCTTGGCAATGCCCCATAGATTCTCTATGGGGTTCAGGTCAGGCGAGTTTGCTGGCCAATCAAGCACAGTAATCCCACGGTCATTGAACCAGGTTTTGGTGCTTTTGGCAGTGTGGGCAGGTGCCAAGTCCTGCTGGAAAATGAAGTCAGCATCCCCATAAAGCTCATCTGCAGAAGGAAGCATGAAGTGCTCTAAAATCTCCTGGTAGATGGCTGCGTTGACCCTGGACTTAAGGAAGCACAGTGGACCAACATCAGCAGATGACACGGCTCCCCATATCAACACAGACTGTGGAAACTTCACACTGGACTTCAAGAATCTTGCAGTGTGTGCCTCTCCATTCTTCCTCCATACTCTGGGTCCTTGGTTTCCAAATGAGATGCAAAAGTTGCTCTCATCAGAAAAGAGGACTTTAGACCACTGAGCAACAGACCAGGTCTGTTTTTCTTTAGCCCAGGTAAGATGCTTCTGACATTGTTGTTCAGGAGCGGCTTGACATGAGGAATACGACATTTGAAGCCCATGTCCAGGATCCGTCTGTGTGGAGGCTCTTGATGCACTGACTCCAGCCTCAGTCCACTCCTTGTGAAAGTACCCAACACTTTTGAATGGCCTTTTCCTGACAATCCTCTCCAGGCTGCGGTCATCCCTGCTGCTTGTGCACCTTTTATATATATACACAGTATATATATATATACACACACACACTGCATGTTGAAATGTGTTTTTATTTCAAAATGTATTCAAATACATTCAAATACATTCAAATACACTATATGTCTTTAAAAATACAAATCTACATTTTTGGAATGCATTTACAAATATATGTAAAAATATGTGTTAAAATGACTTTTTTATATGTTAAATATAAATGTAAAAATATATTTTTTAAAAATATATTCTTCAGATTTTTATAACATATAAAAAAAGTCATTTTAACATATATGTTTACATATATTTGTAAACGCATTCCAAAAATGTACATTTGGCTTTTCAAAGAAATACAATATATTTGAAATGTACTTTTAAAAATATTTTCATATATTTTGTAATAAAAACACATTTCAACATGCAGTATATATATATATATATATATATATATATATATATATATATATATATATGTGTGTGTGTATATATATATATATAAATATATATATTATTTATTTATTGAAATATATTTTGAAATATATTGAATATGGCCAAAATTGCAGCATTTCAAATATATGTCAATATATTTGGGAAGAATATTTTTTAAATATATTTCAAATATATTTTTCCTCCATGTGGGAAGAAGTAAAGGGAGATCTTCCCTATGGGGCACAGATGGCAAAAGACAATGGACAGCGGTTTTAACCCTTCCTTGCTGAAAAAAAAATTTTGCCTTTAGTTACACTTAAACACTTCTAATATTATAATTGTAGTACTATATTCATAAGGAAATACTATTATTAGAACCTTTACCCATAACGACTAAGCAGACAAACTCCAACCTGCTTGCTGAGACAGCTTCTGTTTTCACCTACAGTCTGCCACCATTAAATAAGGAATGTCATTTACTGCAAGTAAATGTCTAAGACAGGTGGCACACATAAGGCCCCCTCCTAGTCTACCTAGCCACACTTGTTGCATATGTTATTGAAAGAAAATAGATCATAAACCTGGCATTTTTTCTATAAATAAATAAGTTTAGATACACATGATAGTACCTATGGTAGAAGGTATGATGCTTTAGACTTCATATACACGAGCCTACTCTGACCGCTGGTCACTGGAAAGCGTAAATCATGGCAAAAAACTGTGGTATCGAAATGGCTGCATTTTTACTGCGTTTTGCGGTTTCCCGCGGTCAGCAGGAATGTTCCTATCCTGAACGTGATTCTTTTACGTTCAGGAGAGGGAGGTTTAACCTCACCTAAACGTGGCAGCTCAAACTCTGCTAAAAGCCTGCATGTGTACATGGACACGTAGGCTTTTTTGGAGTTGAGTTTAGGAGCTTTAGCAAAAAAATGCCAAAGCTCCTAAACTTGATTTTAGCAGCTGCTCATGTACATGAGGACTTATTGTGGTCAAACTGAAGATTTGTAACACTATCAACACACATTAACTGTTGTCATCAACTGCCATGTTGGGTGCATTCAGAAAAAAAAGTTTATCTTTTTACATTACGCAATACTGTGCCACTGTTTCACATGATTTTGCAAGACTCTTTTGCAGTTCTTTTGCAGTTCTTTTTATAAAGTACTGAAAAAAAAGTTCTGAAATCAAACAGCTGTGTAAAAATGTCCAAACTAGCATAAAAAGAGGACAAAAAAAATCAACAAAAAAACGATTTATGCCTTTGTAACAAATTCCTTCTCCATCACCTCTTTATTGTAACAATGCATTATTTCTAGTGACATTCCAGAGCTGAAAGGAGTGAAAAGTTATGTTCACCTCTTTATCATTAAAAAAAGTAAAAATGAGAAATAACAGCTTTTTAAAATTATTTATGTGATCATAACCTTCTTGACCAGACCAAATTTTGAAGTTTTGCTGTGCGCTAGTTTACTTAAAGTGCTACTAAAACCACAGCAGTAAAATCAGTCTGTATATGTAGTAAAGCATGCTTGTTATACTTGATGTGAAACCTAAGGGGTCAATCCTCTGCATTGTGTAAACAGGCTGTTTGACCCTGTCTTCTCTGATCCTTCACTTCTTCTGCTGTCCTCATTCCATCTGTTGATAGTACAGAGCCCTAGGACGCACTCTGCACATGCTCAGTTTGGTGTGTATTGCTAGCAAGTTTTTTTTTTTTGGGGGGGGGGCAGATTTTGTGTGATCAGCACAGGGCCAATCAGCACTGTCCTGACAGAGGATCAGGGGTCAAGCAGCCTCATAGAACAGTCAGAGCAGAATGAAAACTCCTCCTACAAGATTAACCAGTGCTCAGCCAGACACTGATAGAAGTGACAAGACTGCTATATATCTCTGATGAGAAAAGGTATTTAGCAGTTTATATTTACTAAAATAATTGCACTTCCATGTTCTGTGTACTGTGAGAGACCAGATATAGTGAATGAAGGGTCATGGGTTTAGTAACACTTTAAAAATAACTTTTTAACACTTTGCAAAATAATTTTTGCCACACCATACAAACAATTACACACTATCTATCTAAGAGTAAACCCATCTGAGAGAGAGCCACAATGAACTTGAATATGTTCCAAGGAAGTGTTTCCCAAACAGGACAGTTCTGCTTCTATTTAGAGCTCTTTGGGGGTGTAATTGTAGTTGTGAATAGAGAGTATATAACCATGAAGTAAAAAGCAAATGAAAGGAAAGGAAAGGAGGTGGAGGAAATGAGAAGAACCGTAAGGGAAGGGAAATGAAAGAGAGAGTAAAAAATCATCTTCACAGGGAAAGAAAATGAGAAAGGACGTAGAAACAGAAATACAGAGGTAACAGAGAATGACAATAATCCGATCTCCTGCAACATTGCTCAGAGTCCAGTCCCACCCCCACCAAGTGTGCCGACAAGGAAGTTGGTACCAAAATAAGTTTAAGGGCCCAAAGGTTGACAGGTATGAAAGATAAAAATACTCAGGATGTTGGGGGCAAACAGAGAGGCGAAATTGGAGTCAGGATCCAAATCAATTCAAGATCAAAGGTGGGTGACTCTGTAGTGTTTATTAAGGACCATGGTTCAAATAATGAATAAATTGCACTCACATATTATGGTGCCTGTGTCCCAACACCAGTCTGTACAGTCAATGTGAGAATAACAATCTCACTGTAGATAGCCGGCGTGCGTTCCAAGCCTTGCTTTAGTGGACCAGACGTCATATAGGACCTGGAATTGACGGGATAAGGCTTCTACGTACATTTCACCTGGCAGAGTCTTCAGGAAGGACTTTGGAGATCCATCACATGAGATCCTAATCTAATCTATTCAAATTCAAATTTATTCTAATTCGAATTTCGAATGATGGTTATATTCTTTGTATTTTATTCTATTCTATTGTTTTTTTATATTCTTTTCTAGTCTATTCTTTTCTAGTCTATTCTTTTATTTTCTATTCTATTCTGTTCTGTTCATTTCTATTCTATTCTAATCTATTCTATTCTCATTTGAATTTATTCTATTCAAAATTCAAATTTCATAATATAGTTCTATTCTTTTTTTTTTTTTGTTTTCATCTTTTTTTTTTATTATATCTTTTATTATTTTTTTCATTACAAAACACATCAGTATACCATTTTCATCCAAAATACAAGCATTTCACTAAGATGTTCCATCCCAACCTCCCCTTTTCCCCCTCCTCTCTTCCAAACCCCCTTACAACTTACCCGAGTCCATATAACTCTTCCCATCTCTTTCCAACAGTCCAGATCGTGTCTATAACCCTTCTCCTCAATCCTCTCTTCCTTTCCTTACTATTCTTTCTTTTCCTGCAACCTTTCTTTTCGCTTTTCCTATTTCTGCTATGGTCTTACAAAACATTCCCTTTAATTCTCCTACCTCAGATCAGATCCCTGGGACACCAACTACTTCCATATATTTCCCAGATGCCTTGAAGTCATACTATCTTCCCCATTCCTTTCTGAGTTTTTCCATTTTACCTTCATCTATATGGTATAACTCGTCAATTTTTTTATGTATTCAACCCTGTCTAGCCAGTCCCTCATTGTCGGAGGCTTCTGTACCTGCCAAAATTTGGGAATAAGCCCTTTAGCCACACTAATTTAGATTTATTTTTTTATTTATTTCAGGTACTTCTATAGCCCCGTCAATTTATGCAGCGCTTTACATATATATTATACATTCACATCAGTCCCTAACCCTCAAGGGGTGTACAATCTAAGATCCCTAACTCACATTCATACATACCAGGGTTAATTTAGACAGGAGGCAATTAACCTACCAGCATGTCTTTGGAGTGTGGGAGGAAACCGGAGTACCCGGAGGAAACCCACACAGGCACAGGGAGAAAGTGCAAACTCCAGGCGGGTGGTGCCGTGGTTGGGATTTGAACCAATGACCCTAGTACTGCCGGGCAGAAGTGCTAACCATTTAGCCACTGTGCTGGTATAATACACTATTTTTTTACTGTTTCACTGGTACTTTTGACTTCTAAAATAAACACACCCACGGGTCCTTCTGTATAGTTGTCCCCAGTATCTTTTGTATAAATTGGATTATATCTTACCCCTGTATTTTTGGACAATCCCACCATATATGTGTCATTGTTCCCTTAGCGCCACATCCCCTCCAACATAGCGGTGAGACTTCTACTCGTTGTCTATGTGCAACACTCAATGTCAAATAGCATCTCGTTAAACAGTTATAATTCATTTCAACCTTGTTCATGTTCATCACCTCATGTGTTAATTTAAACATTTTATTTTTCTTTGATTCATTCATTTTTGTTCCCAGTTCCCTTTCCCATTTCTCTAAGAACAGCGGAGGGCCCGCCTCCTTTAATTCAGTAAGAATCTTATATATGTCGGAAGTGACATGTTTTGGGGCCATACTAGAACTCTACATCTTTTTGAACGGAAGCATGTTCTCTGTCATCCTCAATGGTTGGGGCAACTTCAAAACAACATGTCTAAATTGATAATATCTCAATTCATCTAATGCCACAAATAACTCTTTTTTACTCTTTAAAAAAAACTACTATATCCCCCAAATGTGCATCTACATCTTTAAACCATTTTTCCGACACTTTATCCTTCCCTGGCGGGAAAAACTCAGTATCCACCCGGAGAATCAACAGTGAATTGTACTTCCAGCTCATTTGCTTGTGCATTCCATCCCAAACTCTTAACACTGTCAATGTACTACTAGCCTCATCCATAATACAAAACCTTTGTGGTATCCAAATAATTCTCTCTAATCGTGTATTACTTAAAATGCCTTCTATTTTAACCCAACTCTTCCCCTGTGAATTATATGTCCAATCTACAATTCATGACAGTATCACTGCATTATAGCAATTCTTAATATTGGGCAAATTTAGTCCTCCTTTCTCTTTCTTATTACACAGAACTTCATACCTAATTCTCGGTTTCTTATTAGCTCATTTGTATTTCAGTATTAGTTTTTTATTATACCAAAAAAGGATCCTGGGATACTGAGAGCATATGAAATTTATATAAGAGTTTTGGGACTTTCACCATCTTAAGCAAGTTTATATCCAAGAGACCCTTCCCCTTGAGTGTCTTTTCAACTCATCCTTTATTTCATTTAGAAATGGGATATAATTTACCCGGTATATATTTTTTATATAAGGGGACAACTTTATTCCTAGGTAACCTAATTCCTTCTCCCTCCATGTAGTTGGGAAGTCTTTTTGTAGTATCTCTGTCTCTTTCTTTAAAACATTCATATTCAAGATCTCTGATTTTGAGGGGTTTATTTTAAAATTTGAAAGCTCTCCATACTCTTTTAGTAATCCCATTAGGTTAGGCGACGTAACCCAGAGTTCACAATGTAAAACAGCATATCATCAGCATATGCTGCTACCTTATGCTCTATCTCACCTATCTTAATTCTTCTAATATCTACACTCTTTCTTACCGTCGCTAGCAAGGGTTCCAGGGATATAACAAATAATATAATAATATAATGGGCATCCCTGTCTTGTACTGTTATACATCTTAAAGAACCTCGAAAGGGACCCATTTACCTTAACCGCTGCTGACGGGACATTTTAGAGCTCTTTTATCCAACTCATCATGTTAGTCCCTATTCGCAAGACCTCTAGAGCATTTATCATGAACCCCCAGTCTACCCTGTCAAAAGCTTTTTCAGCGTCTGTCGACAATATGATTGCTAGTGACTTTTCTCTCTTTGTCATCTGTAAAAAAAGCAATGTTCTTAAACCATTATCTCTCCCTTGCCTTTCTGGGACAAAACCCACCTGATCTAAATGTATCCATTCTGGCATCAAGTCTTTTAACCTCATAGCTAGCACCTTTGCATACAGTTTTGTATCCATATTTAGTAAAGATATAGGTCTATAGCTAGCACATTGTGAACTATCCTTTCCTTCTTTTAGAAAGATTGTTATATACACTTGCAACGATTCTTCTCTTATTCCCATTCCCTCTCCTAAGGCATTCATATATGTACAAAACTTAGGGACCAGTAGGTCTCTAAATTTCTTATAATACCCCACCATATACCCATCAGGTCCTAAGCTCTTCCCTCCTGCTGTATTCTTCAGGGCCAAATTAATTTCCTCCTAGGAGATCGCTTGTTCTAGAGACACTAATTTTTCTTTTGATATTTTTGGCAGGTCTGCTGCCTTTAAATATTTCTGCCTTTTCCCCCTCTTTTGTTCCTCTATAATTTTTGGGTTCCTAGATTTTACATCATACAGCCTACTATACAATTTATGGAACGTTTCAGCAATATCAGTGGTGGAGTAAACCAGACATCCTTTTTCTTCTTTAATTTTTTCAATGTAATTTTTCGATTTCTTTTCCTTAAGTCTTTTCATCAGGTATCTCCCTGGCCTATTCCCCCACTGATATCTTTCCTTTGAAACTCTACTGAAAATCTTCCTTGTTTCCTGTTCCAATAGGTCTTTTAACTCTTCTCTTTTAATTATAATCTTCAAATGAACCTCTGTATCCTGTCTCTTTTTATGTACCTGTTCTAATCTATATAGCTCCTCCGTCACCTCCTTTATTTTTCTCTCATGATCTTTCTTTTTTTTGGCTACCGTGGCTATCAGGATTCCCCTCATGTATGCCTTATGTGCCTCTCAAATGGTAGTCACAGACACTTCCTTGGTCTTATTCAACAGAAAAGTTTCTCTATTTCCTTCCTTAACCTCTCCTCTACTTTGGAGTGCTGTATAAGAGTCTCATTTAGTCTCCACATTGCCCTTTTATTCCATTCTCCTCCTACCTTTAGTCTTGCTGTTACAGGAGCATGATCCGAGACAGACATAACTTCTATGTTAGATTTAACCAATGAATCCAATTGTCTATGCTCGATCATTATATAATCCAACCTTGAGTACATTCTATGTGCCAGAGAGAAGAAGGTATAATCTGGTTCACCGTCCATGCGTCCATTAGCTGACTTTGATGTAACCTCTTTTTCAGCATTCTTAGTTTTTTACTTCCTCTTCTCTGCGCATTTGAAGACATATCCATCCAAGGATCAATACAAAAGTTAAAATCCCCTGCCAAGACCAGAATCCCCTTCTTAAACTTCATAATTTTCCCCAACACTCCATACAGAATTACTTCTGGATTTTGATTTTGGCAATATACTGTATATTAACCAAGGTATAGCTTTGTCCCTGCATTTTGCCTATTAAACATAGAAACTGGCCCTCTGGGTCCACCAATCTCTCCTCCACATCAAATTCTACGTTTTTTGAGAACCTGATCGCTACCCTTTTAGCTCTCTTCATTGGTGAGTCCGCATAATACCAAATTGGATAGTACCTCGAGTGTAATTTGACATTAGTATCATGTGATAAATGTGTCTCTTGTAAGAACACAACATCTGCGGAAAGTTGGTGAACCTCCCTGCGTATCTTAAGTCTTTTAGTAGGAGAATTTAAACCTTTCGCATTAAATGTTGTAAGATTATTCAGACTCATAGCTATCTAGTTTTCCTGTAGCAGTATAGCGGTATAGACTACTCATCTCATGGACCTTCCTCCCACCTCAGCCCTCCCACCTCCCCTCCATCCTGCCACCCCCCCATCCCATCCTTCACCTCCCCTACCTCTCACCCTAAGCCCCATCTAAATTACTAAAATCCCCTTGACCTATATATTACTCTGGAATCTGACGTGAGATTCCCCCACTAGTGATTCCTAATTTGGGGTAAAACTCTGAACATGGGCGCCTACTCCTACCCCCAGCTCTCAACATAGGATTTAGGTATTTAATATCCTGTTTAGCCTCCTGATGCCCCGCCATCTCTACTTATCTTCCCTGGAGACCTACCGGGAGCACGGGTGAGATGGGGGGGACGGGGAGAGAGAGAAAAAAAATTATATTCTCTTCTTTTCTATTCTATTCTTTTCATTTATTTTCTATTTTATTTTATTCTATTTTTTTATTTCCTATTCTGTTCTGTTTACTTTATTCATTTCTTTTCTATTCAATAACTTTCTTTTCTATTCTATTCCTTTATTTTCCATTCTATTCCATTTTTTTCTATTCTTTTATTTTCTACTCTATTCTGTTCTGTCTGCCTTCACTTCTTCTTTCTTTTCCCTCCTTCTCTCCCCCCATCCCTTCCCATCTTTTTCTATTCCTCCATACTCCTTTTTCCTTTGTTTACAACTTCCCCTCTTTTCCTTTTTCCTCTTTTCTTTGCTTTTTCATTCCCTGTTACTCTGTTCTTATTTAGGGATTGAGCCTTGTTCAGTCCCTTCTATTGTAACCCATATCATCAGCCCTAATGTTGAGGGATAAAATAAATATTTAGACTGACAAATCTATTTATATAATTAGCCTACAAATTTCTGTGATGTTACCCTAGTTAACATTTGTATGCTTTAAAGCGATTCTAAAGGCATCCCCAATCCTCCTCTTGGGTCCCCTGCCGGAACTCCTGGCAGGCCGCTTGCAATGTCGGGACTCATGCAGGCTTGCTCCAGAGCCTGCTCTGTGTGTCCATTGACACACAGAGCGGTGCTCAGCCTTGACCGTCTCTCTCCACACTGGTTGTGATTAACA
Source organism: Staurois parvus (assembly GCF_062004578.1). Lineage (NCBI taxonomy): Eukaryota > Metazoa > Chordata > Amphibia > Anura > Ranidae > Staurois > Staurois parvus. Next base: position 7,564,422 of record NW_028317941.1, read on the forward strand.
ACATCAGGAGCCAAAGCCTGCTGACTCTCTTTCCAATGAGGAGAGAGAGCCAAGAGAGACACTGCTGTCATGCACATCACTGATTCAAGATTGGGCTCAGGTAAGCATTTAGGGTGGCTAGGGGGATGCATGCAGAACATTTTTTTACCTTAATGGATAACATGCATTAATGTAAAAAGAAACTTGTATCTTTACAACCACTTTAAGTTCATCATGCATCCTTTCACTTTAATGAAGGTAATGTCTATACCTTGTACTTCAACACACTTACTATTTCTGTATTTGAACCTTTTGTGCCTTTTATACCTATACCTATATATTATACCTATATTAATGACATGATTGAATTTTATGCAGTCCATTGGTCAAATTTGGTACATGGGTCGAATTTGTTAATACTTTATTAATAGCAAAAATGTTAAAATAAAAACCTCACTATGGCTCAACCTCTATGTTCAGAAAATGTCAAAATGTACCCTTAAGATACTTTAACAAAACATTAGTGAAAGAAAAATTTTTTATAATCTCTTTTAGCTAAGCCAGTTGATAAAAATTCTGTAATTTCTGCCCAGCGACCCTAATTTTAAGAGACCAGAAAGCAAAGCTATGCAGTAACACCAATTACAAATGTGAGAAACTTAAAGAAGACCAATATATTATTTATCAATCACTGCAATGTGAATGATGAAATTTTCTAATACATTTGATTTTCTGAAAATGCTTGCTTATAAAAAGAATTGATATGGCTTTGGGCTGAGAGTTTGACCTATCCCTCATCCAATACAGTGAATAATTCAAATAAGGCCTTGCAGTAAATTGTAAGGTCTGCTTATAGTGTCTGGTCCTCTCCCCCTTTAAAATGATTTAATGTTAGTAGTTCTAAAATATACATGTTATGATATGGAGGTGTTTAGCTCAGTGGTAGTTGCATTTTTAACAGTGAGTTCATGGCAAGAAGGAACTATATTTAAGGGCCTGATAGCCCACTTTTATTAAAACAGCAGCAAACAAAACCCAGGATTTCTTAGGAATGCTGAGCAGGCAAAATCTTGCAAGAACACACTCCAGTCTATTGCAACTTGTCTTCTTGGTAGATTTGGGTTGCTCTATATTCCCTAGGATATATGTAGTGTAGCACTACCCCCTTAGGAGTTGCTGAGTTATTTTTGGCTCCCTGACATTTTGGAACCCTTTCTGAAAGCCCAACCCCTGCTGACACCACAGGATTCTTTTGACCAGAGTAAATTACCACCAGAAAGGAGACTCACACACAAATTATAATAAACTGATATGATGTTTATAGTAAACTTCAAAGTGAGCTTTATTAAACAGTACAAAATGGTATTGGTATGTGTAATGGCAATTATTACCCTCAGCAACTCTTAAGCAAAGAAACAACACATACAGCAGAATCTCAATCAGTGCTAGCAGTTTCACTTTTCAGATATTAACCCAATTTTGTTTAGTCCCCAGTGAGCAAGGAAAACCATCTTCAGTTAAACTAGCTCACTCTGGGCCCTCAGAATCTGATGGTTTAAATCTGAGATAAGAAAGAGCTCTTTACCTAGGGTAATCAGTGTCTCTTTAAGTGCAGCAAGGAATCTGCTGCGCACTCGTTGGGGCCCAGTTGGTGCACAAGATGAAGGTGACAGTTCATTAGAGGATTAATACAAGGAGAGGAAGAAGAAAGAACAAGTTCTTTCCCTTTAAGTGACACTTGACTTGGGTGTTGTCCCCTTTACTGCACAAAGCAAGAGGCAGCTTTTGGAAAATAAGGTGTAAAAACCGGTAGTATATACAGTAAATGTATATAAAATCCCCCCCCCATACAAAGTCCATCTGTTCTACAGAGTGTGAGTGCCACTGAATTGCAGGACACTGCCACCATGTGTTTCTAATAACATCCTGCAACTTGCACTTTAGCAGGGTGATACATGTATATTTTTGTACTACTAACATCAAGTGATTTCCAAAGGGGATGAGGGCCCAGATAATATAAATGAACCTTGCATTTTACTGTCTAGTTTTATTGCAGAAGGGACATGCACTCTCTTCTGCAGTAAAATGCCCCTACCTATCTTCTCGCTGACTTCTTCCATGCTGTAAATTAAGCTGCGCATGCACTTACAGTGCCAGGACAATTTCCTAGTGCTGAGATAACTAGGTCCTGTGCATATGCAAGAGCAAAGTCATCCCTCACCAGCCAATGAAGAAACCTGAAGGCCAGTGCCGACAAGGGACTGTGGGACAAATAAGTATTCAATCTTTAGTTCCACATTAATTGTGAGCTCTCCTCTGCAGTAATTTCTTTCTACCACTAGATGTCACCAGTCTTCCAGACTAAGTGACAACCTGTGTCATTCATCCCACTTCCTATGAGCCCAGGCTTTCATGGACAACACCTCCTGTAACAGCTTAGTATTGTCAGGTGGAAATAGAGAGTGTTTTTCCTGGAAGGCTCTCCAGATATGAAAGCAACAAATTCACAAACTAGTATTTGTTTCAGAAAAATGTATACAATGAAACATCATTTCTTAACATACTGAAAACAATAATTTGGATTTACATACACTTTAATTTGTATGTAAAACCCCAAATATTTTTTTCAGTATGCCACTATTTAAGGAAATGTAACATTTTCTACATAGCTCACCTCCTCTGTTATTGATTTTTACCTTCCCTGCATTCTCTTGCCTAGCAGTTCACCTGCCAGAGCCCTGACTAGAACTCCCTGCATAAAACTGCTGCTAAAATTTCTGCTGAATTGGACAAATTGCAGTATGTGTGTTGCCCTGTTTGTCCGACAGAAGCTGGTCATTAGACCAGCTTCTTTCAAACGGTCCTGTTCGAAAACCAGCATTCAATCAGTGCATGCAGCCAATAGCTGCAGCACTAATAAGTGTATTCTGATGGCGGGGGAGTCCCACTGTCAGGATACAATAATGTAGCGAAAAAGATCCCTGCATCCATATCACTTGTGTGATTGTGAAAATCAGGGAATTTATTTTGTTCAATTCGTTGGTTGAATGAAAAAGCTCTGCATACATACCCAGTTTTAACTTAGAGTTGCTCTGTTTTGAAGCTTACACAGGGCACTTATATAGCACTGTCAATTTACACAGCACTTTACATCAGTCCCTAACCCTCAAGGAGTGTACAATCTAAGGTCCCTAACTCACATTCATACATACACATACTATGGACAATTTAGACAAGATCCAATTAACCTACCAGCATGTCTTTGGTTTGTGGGAGGAAACCAGAGTACCCAGAGGAAACGCACGCAGGCACAGAGAGAAGATGCAAACTCCAGGCAGGTGGTGCCGTGGTTGGGATTCAAACCAATGACCCTAGTACTGCCAGCTGGAAGTGCTAACCACTAAGCCACTGTGCCGCCCCTAATTTGTCCTGAATTGGCAAAATGTTGGGTTTACTGGAAACCTAAGTTGAAACTAAGCTCTGCAAATGCTCACCTCCACTCCAATGATCTGAGGTTTCACACTGGCATCTTCTCCCTGGCTTTTCCTGGGTCCCAAGTATTTGGCTGGTGCATATGCAAGAGTTAATTCAACCCAGCACATAGGACCAGTTCCTAGAATGTACACTGAGCTGTGCATGCACAGACGTTTATTCATCCTGAAATGCAGGGACAGTTCCTAGAATACGTGCCCTGAGCTGTGCATGTGCACATTTTAAAGAAGACTACAAACAGGCAGTTACATTTATTTTATTGCAGAATAAACAAAGAATGTCTGTTCTACAATAAAAATCCTACCTGGTTGAAATTTTTTTTTACAAAGTTAATTTTACTTTACAACTTTTTTCAAAAACTCATTTAAACAAACTAGCTTTTGGGGTTATAGAATTTGCATGTGTCCCTTTTGCATGAATAAAAAAAAGTCTAAGAATAAATATATACTACTATAAGAATAAAGAAAAAATAAAGTATTGGGAGCTGTAAATGCAGAAGAGAAGAGAGCACTTATTTTTATGTGGAATGTCAGTCAGGGTATATTTTTAAAAATAATAGTCTGCTGTTACATTTGAAGTTAATTTTCTATAAGATAATTAAACTAAATTGTCAGTGTTCAAGGCATAAAAATAATTGATAGATTAGGGAGCAAAGGAAGTATGACATTTGTCATTTATTTACTCAAAGTGATTATGTAGGAGTCACATCTACAATTCTTATAATTTTATCTTCTGATGCAGATTTTTTTTATGGGTAATGGCATGTTTAAATTATTTTAGTAATAATAACAGAATCAAGAGTAAAAATATGTATGACAAAAACATGTGTTTGTTTTGCAAGCTCAGCTAAAGAAAAGGTAATAAATATTTTTACTGATGATGGCAGGGCTGCTTATGCCAATATTCCTGAGACTAGCAAACTCATGGACATAATTCAACACACTCACAGCAGAATGTAATGTAGCTATGTAAAATGATACTAAATAATGTCCTTATTCTCCAAATATAATCCATACACACCCAGCACTTAATAATCCTGTATAATCTTTTTCATGAAACTGTTTCTTCCTGTATTTTTCTGCCTCCTTGTAATGTACTCAGCGAGCTCTCAAACCTCTCCTTTCCCGCTCACTTCTGTTTGTTTGGAACGAGCAATGCACATTAGTTGTAAACATGTGACTTCTCTAAGCACACTAGAAATCCCATAGTCTATAGTCCCTAGTCCATCTCAGAAGTGAGCAAGAGAGCGAGAGTAGCTATGTTCCTACATACAGAGGAACCATAAAGAATGAACGTACCCACCTTCTAACAGGCAGTCAGATCACAGCAGCAAAAAAAAAAAAAAAGTGGAGAAGGCTGAGAGTAATAGAAGGTACTTTTTAAACATAAGAATTCATACTTGAATATATGTTTTTTTAAAACCAGACTTTAGTATAATTTAAAGAGAAAAACCATAAGCTCTATGGATCCATGAATTAAAAAGATGCTTGTACCACACAACAAAAAGTGCAGACATTTTTTTAAGTTTTTAATTTTGCATTGAGTAGGAAAGGCTTGTAATCTTTGTCAGATCTCTGTTGCTGTGCTCAATTGGGCAGTTTTCACTTCACTTGCTGTGTGGGCACCAGGGCTGGTAAGCAGAAGCTTAACAAAAAACATTCCATGGAAGCCATTGTATCTATTTATTGGACCGGAAAAGGGCTAGAAATAGGGGTGAGGTTCAGATTACCAGAGAATTTGACCCAAACTCTAAATGTTTGAGGTTTGCCGAATTGGCGAACTAAGGGGCCAGATTTGGCCTACCTGTGCTGAAGCACTACATGAAGCTTCCTGGGAATCCCACCTGTTTAGTAAACAAGCCAGTGGGCATTCCAGGTGATGCCACTAACGTAAGCATCCCTGTTTAGTTTATTAATATTTAATTGCCTGCCATAAGCTGGCATTTGTGGTGTGTCCAGTGCAAGAAGATTGTCATATTTGTGTTGGTGAATCAGTGACAAAGGGCACTATGCCTTCCTACTCAGTTGGGGGAGATATCTGAGGCCCGTTATTCTAAAGGGGGATTTCCAGATTCCGATAAGTTTTTCCTGGCAGATCCCCATATCCACCAGACCAAGGATATGGGGATTAGTCCCTTGTCCCCATCAGCATAAAGTGGCAAGGTACTCTCCCCATGTTGAGTGCATGTGATCTGGCATAGTGCAGAAGGCGCTGCCATTTACTGGCTGCCAGTCATTTCCTGACCATCCAGGCTACACACCTGGATACAGGCTTGGTATGGATTTCTGGGGACCTCACATTTTTTTTTATTGTCGCCACCTAAATATATACCAGAACCTTATAAAGTATAAGGGTCTTGTATATACTTTGGGGGTCACATCATTTTGCACATCATTTTGCTTTTTGCCTTGGGTCCCCTTTGAAATCCATACCAAAGCACCAGCAAGTTTTTTTTTCAGTATAATAAACCATGTACAACAACAGCATGGAAATGACAATTAAATACAAAAAAAACACGAAAAACAAAAATGTAAAGCACATTAAAAATTAAACTAACTAAACTACCCTGAAAGTGGTTGTAAACCTTCTTATATACCCAGTGAAGTGATTAGCTTCAAGTGATATACATAGATTAAACAAATCCTCCAACATACATTTTACTTGACTATCTGCAGTCTTCTCTTTTCTACATCCCTTCAAAAGGGCTAATTTTAGGTAAAATCCTTCTGCCTTTGTCAGTATCACAGAGGTGGGGGCAGGGACCTGGAGTTAGAGCTCTGTCAGAGCTGATTGGAGAAAAGGGACACACCTCAATTCACACAGCACGCAGGAGCTACAATATGTTCTGTATAGACAAGATATCTGTTGAGCTCCCCTCCTCTTCCCCGACACAAATTTATCTCATGTGTCTGGAAAACTTCTCAGAAGTGAACAGGGGCGGACTGACCATTTGGAAACTCGGGCAATGCCCGAGGGCCCGGGGTCAGTAGGGGGCCCCATGAGATGCCCCTGGTACCTTTTCCATAGGCTTTTTTGAGTTTGGGCAAGGACACTGGGGCCCCATGATCCCCTATCGCCCGGGGACCCCATGAGTTGTCAGTTTGCCCCTGGAAGTGAATCATGCTGATAACAGAGCAAGGAAGCACCAGAGAGACTCGACATTCAGAGCTTTGGAGATAGACAGGTAAACACTACACATATACACTATATTGCCAAAAGTATTGGGACACCCCTAAAAATCATTGGATTCAGATGTTCCAATCACAGGTGTATAAAATCAAGCACAGACTGCTTTTACAAACATTTGTGAAAGAATGGGTCACTCTCAGGAGCTCAGTGAATTCAAGCGTGGTACTGTGATAGGTTGCCATCTGTGCAATAAGTACATCCGTGAAATGTCCTTGCTACTAAATATTCCACGGTAAACTGTTAGTGGTATTTTAACAAAGAGGAAGCAACTGGGAAACAACAGCAACTCCGCCACAAAGTGTTAGGCCATGTAAAATGACAGAGCGCGGTCAGTGCATGCTGAATCGCACAGTGCGCAGAAGTCACCAATTGTCCTCAGAGTCAATAACTAAATAACTCCAAACTTCATGTGGCCTTTAGATTACCACAACAACAGTGCATAGAGAGCTTCATGAAATGGGTTTCCATGGTCAAGCAGCTGTATCCAAATCTTACATCACCAAGTGCAATGCAAAGCATCGGATGCAGTGGTGTAAACCACTGGACTTTAAAGCAGTGGAGACGTGTTCTCTGGAGTGCCGAATCATGCTTCTCTGTCTGGCAATCTGATAGACGTGTCTGGGTTTGTTGGTTTCCAGGAGAACAGTACTTGCCTGACTGCATTGTGCCAAGTGTAGTTTGCTGAAGGGGGGATTATGGTGCGGGGTTGTTTTTCAGGGGTTGAGCTTGACCCCTTAGTTCCAGTAAAGGGAACTCTTAAGGTGTCAGCATACCAAGACATTTTGGACAATTTCATGCTTCCAACGTTCTGGAAACAGTTTGTGTGATGGCCCCTTCCTGTTCCAACATGACTGTGCACTAGTGCACAAAGCAAGGTCCATAAAGACATGCGAATTTAGGGTGAAGAAACTTGACCTTAAGCTGATAGAACACCTTTGGGATGAATTAGAGTGGAGAATGCAAGCCAGGCCTTCTCGTCCGACATCAGTGCCTGACCACACAAATGTGCTTCTGGAAGAATGGTCAAACATTCCCATAGACACACTCCTAAACCTTGTGGACAGCCTTCCCAGAAGAGTTGAAGCTGTTATAGCTGCAAAGGTCCAGCCAACTCAGTATTAAACCCTACAGACTAAGACTGGGATGCCAATAAAGTTCCTGTGCGTGTAAAGGCAGCCATCCCAATACTTTTGGCAATCTAGTGTATGTGCTTTGTTCAGATTTCATGACGGAGGTTTACAACCATTTTAATATACCTCTCCGAAAAATCAACATTACAGTACATTGAGCGAAGATAAGTGAGTGAGTGAGAGTTTGCATTTTGGAAAAATCTCACCAACACTGCAAATCATAATTTTGCAAAAATATCAGTTTAGCTGAAATGACTCTGCTCGTGCTTTGTGGTAGGAGTTTGACTTTATTTAGTGTATTATACATCACTTTGTTATAAGTGGAGTGGGGGGGGGGGGGGTTGGACTTTTTTTTTTACAAGTTTTCCTTGTGAAAAGGAATACTTGGACTCTAGGATGTTAAAGATTAATGCAAACTTTGTATGCCTTGTGTACTGACTCTGTATACTAAACCATTCCTCTCATACATATGCACTGCTGTTTGGATTCCCAGTTCCTGAGTATGCACCAGGGGCGGACTGACCATTTGGAAACTTGGGCACTGCTCGAGGGCCCGGGGTCAGTAGGGGGGCCCCATGAGATGCCCCTGGTACCTTTTTCATAGGCTTTTTTTTAGTTTGGCAAAGGACACAGGGGCCCTATGATCCCCTATTGCCCGGGGGCCCCATGACTTGTCAGTCCGCCCCTGGTATGCACTCACTTTATTGCACTGCATGAGCCCATGTCATGTGACTTTTTACATTACTTGGGAATTCCCAGGACTTCAGAGAAGTATGCTTAATAGAAAGCCCATGGAGGAGGAACTGCATGAAAAGGACAGGGAGTATACATGGAGGAGGGGAGTGGATGAGCATGGGACAGGATTAGCCCAGGATTTCAGTTTTTGTATTACCTTTGGGCAGTCTTCCTTCCTCAGGAAAAAGAAACTGGCTGAAAATTGCTCTGTGGCTAAGTGGATGTCTTTGGAAAAGGGAAAAAGGTTGGGCAGTGTTTTCAGGTCGACACATTCACATGGAAACCATCATGTGTGTTTGTGTTTTTTTTACTATATTTTAAATATAACCCAGGGTATTTTTTTTTTCTTTACTGTGCATACTTCAGTTCATCTTTAAAGTTTGTTTACACTTTCTGATCTCATTATTTATCTGCTATTACTAAAATTTTCATATGACCCAAGGGCAGTAAATCCTGCTGCTTTCTGTGCTAATGATAAAAAAAAAAATACACAGATTCAATGAAAGCCATTCATTTTTCATTGCTGGAAAAAATAATATTTCTCCTAGCTATGTATTTTTAACAGGGCTGTTTCAACCATGACACAAGGACTCATCTTGCATGTTAAAGAGTAGTTCCATGCAAGCAGCAAAACTGATAACAGAACTGCAAATGCTAACCATTAAACGGTATATCTATGCTAAAGTCAGAAAGTCTATCCTTTTAACATTCTGAAGGTTCTGTCAGTAGGGGAAAAGGAGAAAATTAGCAAATTACTGCTGGTATGACGTGCAGGCACCTATAGCTGTGCCTGTGTACAACAAAACCACATGCCACACTCTATGTTCTTATATGTTCTTATTGTGGGGATGTAGGGATTAGGCCCTTGTTCCCAACAACATGGAGGTGCAAGGTATTCTCCACATGTTGAGTTCATGGCATGGTGCAGAAGGGACTGCCGCATACTGCCTGCCTTCCCTTTACTGGCCAGGCAGGCTGCACACCTGGGTAAGTGCCTAGTATCAATTTTGGGGGGTCCCACATGTTTTTCTTTATTTCCTGGGTCTGGTTATATGTTGTTAATCCTGTTGCATTGATACTATGCTTATGCCATTATTTACAAATTGATACTAAAAAATGTAGCACATAAAAGGAACCCTCAAAGTGATTCAGTAGATCAAATTACATGTGAATAAGTGTAAAAGTGAAAAATCAACATAAGTGAAAATAAAGTCCAAAAAAGTCCTTATCCACCAAATAAATCTTCAGATGCTCCAGAATAAATCACCACGTGTAAAAGAACTAGTGTCCCCCCTTTTGGGTATACACTCACCAAATAGTCATGCCCCCCATTCTCATGGGTGGCTAAAATCACTCACATGAGTATCTCCCGATGGGAAAAAAAGATTAATTAGTATTGATGTACTTCCTCTCCTCCAATCTCCATGTCCGCCATTCCCCAGGATTAGTTGACAGCACAAAGGATAGCATGAAGGATAAACTCCTTCTTCTCAATACTGTGCTCTCAGTTATAGTGGTCATGCAAAAACAAAGCAAAAAAAAACCCCAATGGTGCAGTACAAAACAGCTCCTTTATTCACTAAAATAGACAGCCACTTAAAGACTCAAAGCAAGTCAAAAGCCCAAAGATGTTGCAATAGGTGTAAACACTGATGGAAACCAAGACAGTGCTCTCACCGGATCCCAATCAATGGCACTCCCATGTCACTTCCGGTCACCGCACAGCCTCCTCTGACGCGTTTCACATCCGACTTAATCATAGGGATGTCTGTGCATTGCCGCACACCATCTTTATACCCTCCTCAACCTCTGTATCAGAACTGGGGATAGGCTAACGGTGGTATCCCACATTCCCTCCCTACGGGTGGCTCCACCCAATAACTGGTGGAACACTTACTACATGTAAATGGGATAAAAAGGCAAACTATATATAAGTGTACACGTTACCCACCAGACCAGAAAGAGGACTACCCCACAAAATCCTAAACTCTGCATCATTGTTGGGCATGACACATTCATATATAAAAGTTATTAATAATATTAAATAACCAGATACCCTCATAATAATAGCAAATTGGACATCAATAAATACAGATGTCAATACATATCTAGCAATGCAATTAAAGTACATACAATATATTAAAATAAAATTAAAATACCTAAAATTAAATAAAAATAAAATTAGAACAAACCGTAACATGTAAAGTAAAGCATGAGTGATGCTTAAGCAAGGATCATTAAACCCTCTAACACACATGTGTGATACGGAAATATATAAGAAACTTGAATATATGACTATTCACAATTCATAAGCAACAAATGTGCCCCACATCATTAACAGTTCACAAGTTGCTAATGAAGCAATTTATATCTAGTTCAATATTAAGGCTTCCAGGTGTTAAGGATTTAAGCAAATAAATCTATTTTGTTTCCTTTTTTTGAGAGGTCCCTCACTCTATTGGATCCCCTCCATGTTGGAGGGATCCAATCAACCCCCCAAAAACTCATCCTAGAGAGGTCTTTCTCATGATATCGGGCAAAATGTTGTGACATGCTGTGGTAACTGTACCTCTTCCTAATGTTTTTGATATGTTCAGCTAATCTTACTTTTAAAGGACATTTAGTCCGACCAATATAAACTAATCCACAGGGACATTGTATAGCATACACTACATGAGTAGTGTCGCTTGTAATGTATTCCTGAATGCTAAATTCCTGCCCCACCATATCAGAACTAAAAGAATAATGTTTGGTTAAATTATTGGTAACTGTATGGCAGGCCTTACATTTCTTACATGCTACAAAACCTTTCCTGTGAGGGAACATAGAAATCTTGCCAGGTGTATCAAGAATTTTTTTAACAACCATTTCTACAAAATGATGTGCCCTTCTATAAACAAATCTAGGTGACCTGGGTATAACTGGTCCCAAGGTTTTATCCATAAGTCCATGCCAATGTCTCTGTATAATGGACTCAACCTCTCTATGTTGACATAGAGATGAAATTCCACTGTTGTTTATCATCCTCTATTCTCTTGGTGTTCAATAAACAAGCCTCTCTAGGTATCAACAGGACATCCTGCATGGTTTTGTTGAGGAAGTCCTGTGCATAACCTTTTTGCATGAATCTCTTCTTAATAATATTGGATTGGGAAATAAAATCACTATCATGAGTGCAATTCCTCCTAATCCGCATGAACTGTCCATAAGGAATGTTCCGCAACAGGGGCGGACTGACAACTCATGGGGCCCCCGAGCAATAGAGGATCATGGGGCCCCTGTGTCCGCCCCTGTTCCTCAACCATAAAGGATGATGCCCATTCCTAATGGATAGGTAGCTGTTTCTATCTGTTGGTTTAAAGAACACCTTAGTAATAAGTATGCTCTTCGTGAATCTGTTTCATAGCTTCTTACCTGGAGAATAAGCTATAAGATCACAAGGCTAATCCACCACTTCTTGGCATCAGAAGTGTTAGTTCACCTTTACAGAAAAAATTGTAAAGATGAACTAACATTATATACCCTCCCCACCCCCTGTTCACCGCTATACTTACCTCTGGGGATGCTAAGCTGTCAGTGCCCATGCAGCTTGTGTAGCAGGCTGGAGATTCAAAATTCCCTACCTGTCTCCTTCTTCTCTGTGCAGAGCATCTGGGAGTGATTCTGATTGGTCAGTGTCATCACAGTACATCATTCTGATCCATCCCAAAATTGCCGCACAGAGAAGATGGAGAGGAGAGGGGATTTCAACTCCCTGAACTGCTGCCCTGGCTGTGTGGACACTGACAGCTCATCATCCACATAGGTAAGTATGGCAGAGACCGGTGGGGTGGGAAGATTGTATGGTGTTAGTTCACTTATTCATTTTTTCTGTTAAATTAAATTTAAAAAAAAAATGTATGTAGGAGTTTTACTCCTTTAAATTGCCAAATCTCTAGTTACCTCCAATAAGTCCCCCTCCTACGTACATACATACTGTACATTTGTAATGGACAGGTCTTTTAATGGAAGCTGTGACATTTACAGTAGATTAAAAAAAACTGCTATACTTGACATACAGACAAATAGCCTATTTAGCAAGTATAATAAATTCAAATGGATAGATCTATATACAGATGCTCCATTGCCTTTTTCTGTCAACTACTACTAAATTGAAGCTTTTAAAATGAACAGTTGTTTGTAAATGTGAAGTATCATAAACAAATTTTTAACAACTATAATACAAAGGCAGGCACATGGTTTATATAACAAGGCTTTTCCTGTGCTCTCATGTTCTTTGCAATATACAGTATACTGTTTTTATACAGTAACCAGTATATATATATATATATATATATATATATATATATTATTATTATTATTATTATTATTATTATTATTATTACTACGAGTTTATATAGCGCCAAAGGGTTTGCTCAGCGCTGTACAATAGGGGGGGACAATACATGGCACAGTACAACAAAGACAGACAGCGTACGAGGGGTAAGAGGGCCCTACTCTTACGAGCTTACAATCTAGGAGGGAGGGGGTAAAGGTACAGTAGGAAGTGGCTGGGGGGGATGAAGTGGTAGGAGGAATGAGGGAGGATGGCCGTTAGGTGAGGGTGGGGTAGGCTTCCCTGAAGAGATGGGTTTTGAGGGAGCGCCTGAATGTGAATAGAGAAGGCGACAGTCTGATGGATTGGGGCAGTGAGTTCCAGAGGATGGGGGAGGACCTGGAGAAGTCCTGTAGTCGTGCATGGGAGGAGGAGACCAGGGAGCAGGATAGAAGGAGGTCCTGTGAGGAGCGAAGGGTACGGGTAGGGTGGTACCTGGTGATCAGATTGGTGAGGTAGTCAGGGGCAGTGTTGTGAACGGCTTTGTAGGTCAGGGTAAGGAGTTTAAATTTGATGCGTTGGGCAATCGGGAGCCAGTGGAGGGAGAGGCAGAGGGGGGTGGCAGAGGTGGAGCGGGTGGTAAGGTGGATGAGTCTGGCAGCTGAGTTCAGGATGGTCTGGAGCGGGGAGAGCCTGCACTTGGGTAGGCCAGTGAGGAGGGAGTTGCAGTAGTCAAGGCGTGAGATGATGAGGGAGTGTACTAGAAGTTTGGTGGTGTCTGGGGTGAGGAAGGAGCGGATCTTGGCAATGTTGCGAAGATGGAGCCTGCATGTGTTTGTGAGTGATTTGACATGCGGTTGGAGGGAGAGGTTCGCGTCAAGAATGACGCCAAGGACTTTGGCTTGCGGGGCGGAAGTGATAGTGGAGTTGTTGGTGATGATGGATAGGATGGGGGGGGGGTGTGGGCAGGGGGAAAGACGAGAAGCTCGGTTTTGGAGAGGTTAATCTTGAGGAAATGTAGCGACATCCAGTCTGAGATGTCATTTAGGAGGTGAGTGATGCGGGCGGAGATAGTGGGGGTGAGGTGAGGGGTGGAGAGGTAGATTTGGGTGTCGTCAGCATAGAGGTGATAGTTGAAGCCGTGAGATTGTATAAGTTTGCCCAGGGAGGAGGTGTAGATGGAGAAGAGAAGGGGTCCAAGGACAGAGCCTTGGGGGACCCCAACAGAGAGGGGGAGGGAGGGGGAGGTGGCACCATTGTAGGTGACACTGAAGGAGCGTCGGGATAGGTAGGATGAGAACCAAGAGAGAGCAGCATCTCCGATGTCAAGGGAGAGTAGTTTATTAAGAAGGAGGGGGTGGTCAACTGTGTCGAAGGCCGCAGAGAGGTCCAGGAGAAGGAGGACAGAGTAGTCGCCCTTGGCTTTGGCGTTGAGTAGGTCGTTAGTGATTTTGAGGAGGGCGGTTTCAGTGGAGTGTAGGGGACGGAAGCCGGACTGTAGAGGGTCAAGGAGGTTATTGTCAGTAAGGTGGGAGCTTAGGCGATCGTAGACTAAGCGTTCAAGGAGCTTGGAGGTGAGTGGCAGCAGGGAGATGGGTCTGAGGTTGTTGGGGTCCGCGGGATCCAGGGAGGGCTTTTTGAGGATGGGGGTGATATATATATATTACACTGTTTATACAGTATAGTATATGCTAAATATTTTAATACAAATTATTTTTTTCTCAATAGACATTCTCCTGACACTACTGATAGGAAGAATGGGTCTCATTCCTATGCCATATTAACAACATAATTTAAGTGCCAAAGAGAAACAGATGCTGCAGAACCACTGCATGGTCTAAAGGCTCGGACTGCTATTAAGGAGCAGCATATGCTAAAATTGCATATATAAAACTCAATCACTAAGACCAACTGCCATAAAAAGCTTTATTTGTACTATAATGCCAGAGAATCTCACAGCCAAGAGACATGGAATGTTTGCTGAGTAAAGAATTCATTAAAAGTCACATGCTTTATGAGTTAACCTAATCATTTAAAAAAATCAATAGGCATGATAAATCAATGGCTACTTTTTATCTAGAAACTGTGAAATTGAGTTTCAGAATCACTCTGAAGCAGGTTGCAATAACAAGAAAATTGGCAAGCCTAGCTATTTTTCCTTAACTATGTACCTGACTTTTTAACATAATTGTTAAGTATTTGTTTAAGACATTTCATCTTTACAAATAGACAGATTTACATTTGAAAAGCCAGTATTTGTAAGAAGTTGAAAGACAGAACTAATGGAGCATCTGTTTTGCATTCATTATAACTGTATTAATTTGTCTTCATAAATAACATCATGGATAATATGCAGCTAACGATGACCCATGCCTAATTTAGCCACCTTTGATTTATTCCCTAAGAGAGATGTTTTCAGCAAGTAAACATCACAATAATGAAATGATTGAAGATCTGTACACCCTAGTATTTAAGAAATTAGAATGGAAATGTTAATTTGGGAAGCTGGACAACCGTGTTCAATTATCACTGTTACTGGTGGTAAAAATATGCATGGAGTTTATTGTTTATTTTGTTAGATCACTAGAATTCACATCCTGGTTGACAAGTAAAAGTCAGATCTATCCAAATTTGATATTTCAGTTTTAGATAAACAAGTATAGACTGAATTGCTTAAAGTGATATTAAACAACATCTTTATTATCCAAAATAATTCCTACACATCCACTACCTAATGGCCCTAACAACTATTTATCTTGAAATCATTTTGCATAGTGATTTTCTGCCTTTCTGCTGTGTAACATTCTTCATGAGCTACTGAACCTCTCCTTTCTCCTCACTGTGGGCATTAGTTAGGAGCATGGCACTATGCACACTATGCAGTCCATAGTCCCTTGTCCAGCTTGGGAGCAAGCAAGAGCGGTTGGTTACCTTCCTACACACAATGGGACCACAGAGAACACATGTACACAGCAGCAAAGAAAGAAAAAAAAAAGGAATTTTAAGATCTGGAATAACCTGAGAAGAATAGAAGGTACTTTTTGAGTTAGGAATACATACGTGAATATGATTTTTTTTTTTGTCAGATAAATGTTCTAGATGAGAATTGCAGCTCTGTACTCTTTCTGCTGTTAAAAAGGAAAAAGAGGATGTCACATTGACCTTAATGTGTTCTCTATAAAGTGAAATAAAAAAGGAAAATCCAATGATATAATTGCCATAGAAAAGACACAGGAACTATGGGGTTGATTTACTAAAATGAGAAAAGGCAAAATCTGGTGCAGCTCTGCATAGAAACAAATCAGCTCTCAGTTTTTTTTCTCTTGTCAAAGCCGAATTAAACAAGCTGAAATTAGAAGCTGATTGGCTCCCATGCACAGCTGCGCCAGATTTTGCACTCTCCAGTTTTAGTAAATCAACCCCTTTGCTGGGAGAGTTGCAAGAGATATAAACTAGAGAGTGAGTCAAGCCACTGACCTTTATATAAAACTGAAGTATTACAGTTATGCAGTTTTATATATATATATATATATATATATATGAAGTTCTTTGAAAATATGCGTTTTCAATTGTATGAGGTTCAGTATGACCGGATAGCTACAAGCCAGTCCATGAAATTGTTTCCTAGACTTGAGAAAAAGGTTAAAAACTTATAAAACCATAAAGAACAAAGCCTTTGGTTGTCTTGGTGGCTGATATGATTGTGTTGAGCTTTTTGTGATGTGAGTGTGGTCCTTACAACAATAAAGATATAATTTATTTCAATGACCTCAACAAATCAGTATGTGACTGCTGGCCATGATGATGTCATTGGACATAACACTGACCTAAAAGTCTGTGTTCCATTGGATTGATGCATCCCTCCCAATTTCCTTTACATGGAACATTTAAAGCCCTACACCTGCCTAAACTGTGTGGTTTTAGGAAGTAGTGGGGAAGAGTTATTATGTATGCCATTTAAATGTGTGTGGTTGCCTTTGAAGATTTCCCCTCACCTACAGTGACATGAGGCCAAGAATATAGAAATTAGACAGGTTCAGGTATCTATGTGCATTTGATGATTTAGTTCATGATACCATGGCTACATTAAAGTGGTTGTAAACCCTTACATGTACCTAGAGAGGTGACCGGCTTCAGGTGATACACAGAGATAAAACAAATCCTCCTACATAAGTAGTACCTGTCTATCTGCAGTATTCTCTTCTCTACATCCCTTCAAAGTCCAAACAGGGGTCAGAGAGCTGAAGTCACACTTTGCAAAGCTAAGTGAGGAGAACTCCAAAAGCTGATTGCTGGGAAGGGACACCCAACCTCCCCTTCACACAGCACACAGGAACAGAACTGAGGTTGTCAATCTGCAGGAGGTCCCTCCACTATCAAGGAAACTCATCAGAAGTGATTCATGCTGTTAGCAGATGGACGAAGCAGCAGAGAAAAATGACGCTTGGTGCTCTGGATTTAGACAAGTGCACACTATAAAGGGGTATACTTTGTCTGAGGTTTACAACCACTTTAAATTGAAATTTATATTTATATTGCTGGAGTTCAGCTTGTCTACCTGCTCATGGTACATGACAGTGAAACATTAGTTCTGCTTTAAACTCCTGGTAATTTGATGAATTCTCCACCTGAGTCTTAGAATCCGGTTGTGTACTGGTTATCTCACTGAGGTCGGGAGGTAACACAAGGAAGCCACCCTCCTTTCATTTCCAAAACAAAAAAAATCTCTTACAACAATCACTTTGTGTAGTAAGCCAGGGTCTACATCCCAGATTCTATCACAACACACACACTTTCAAGCAGGGGTGGACTGACCATTCGAGCACTGCCCGAGGGCTGGGGGTCAGTAGGGGGCCCCATGAAATGCCTCTGGTACCTTTTATAGGCTTTTTTTGAGTGTGGGCAAGGACATAGGGGCCCCATGATCCCCTATTGCCCGAGGGCCCCATGAGTTGTCAGTCCGCCTCTGCTTTCAAGGGTTCACCTTCTTTGTGTCTCACTGCTGTGCTTAAAGTGTTACTAAACCCACAACAGTAAAATCAGTCTGTATATGCAGTAAAATATGCTTGTTATATTCACTGTGGGACCTAAGGGGTTAATCCTCTGCATTGTGTAAAAAAGGTTTGATCCTGTCTTTTTTGATCCTCCCCTTCTTTTTCTGTCCCCAATCCATCTGCCATAGTACAAAGCAGCAGTGGCAAGTCCGCACATGCTCTGTTTGGTATCTATTGCTAGAGAGTTGGTTTTTTTGGGGGAGGAGAGTGCATGTGAACGGCACAGGGCCAATCAGCGTTGTCCAGACAGAGGGTCAGGGGTCATGCAGCCTCACAGGACAGTCATAGGAGAAGGAAAACTCATCCTACAAGATTAACCAGTGTTTAGACAGACACTGATAGAAGTCACAAGACAGCTATATACTGCTGATGAGAAAAGGTATTTAGCACTTTATATTTACTAAAATAATTTAATTTCCATATTGTGTGTACTGTGGAAGACCGGATAAAGTGAATGCAAGGTCATGGGTCTAGTAACACCTTAAGCAAACTTTCTCTGCTCTCCCACATAAAAATACAAAGACCAAATGCTAGGACATGGAGACCTGCATCGATGGCTTCCTTTCCTGAAACCTCAAAAGTTGTAATATTTGGGTAGGTGATTCTTTTATGGTAATTATTCATGGTAATTCTTCAAGCATTACCTGGCACCATGATGTACCTTTACTATATCTTAGAACATTGTTCTGCACAGTTTTACTTTCAAGGCCATTCTACACATTTAGAGTTGGTTTGTACATGGTTGTTAGTTTGTTTCACAATTTATTCCCCGATGCAATGCGTTGTGGCATGTATCCTGTTTGTTATGAATTAATAATGACAACAGTTAAAGTTTTAATTGAAATAAGAAGGAAATCAAATCTTAGAATTAGAAAGGTGGAAAAGTGTTAATCGGATGAGTGGTTTAACTTTGTGCAGAATCAATTTTTAAGTGCTGTTTACATTTCCATCAGCAAAAGAGCCTCTAAGCACAATTAAATACGAGAATGATATTATGTGTGGTTGATATCAGCAGCGAGCTCTTGGAGTCGATCTATAATGATTGCATATAGGAAATGTGTGTTTCATTATTTATAACCCCTGTATTGTTTGTCTGCTATTTTGATTTTACATCCTGGGAATGGTGGACTTTTTATAATGAGATGAGTGTGAAAAAAAGTAGTTTATCATTTTGTATCTGTCATAAGCTTTTTCTTTTTATTTATTCGTCCATTAAAAAGATCTAGTGTAGTTAAACCCAACACTGAACACATCATTAAAAAGCTGAAAATGTACTTATGTGTGTTTCCTGCTTCTGCTACCTTGCTCTGTCACAGAAAATCAGATGAATATTCCATAAAAGTATTTACTTAATGTAATTCATGTACCATGCTATAATGAAAATAGACCAAAATGTAAGCTTTCATAGATAAACAGTCTTAGCGCTTATGTGTTGGTTCCACCATTTGTATAGTGAGTGACCCTTGTATTATTGTGGGCACTATCACACAGGGGAAACTCTAGCAGAGATCAGCGGGAAGTCACTGACTCTCTATGACAGTAACAAGAGGCATGAGTTTTGTTGCTAACCGCTCAGTGTTAGTTTCAGGACAAAAAACAAGTGCTAATTTCAAAGAAAGTTCAGAAAAAAACGTAGGCGTTCAAACCTTTCAAGCATTAGATGGAGGATTCAATGACATTTGTCAGTATCTGAAAAATACATCTTACCAGCTTCAAAATATGTTACTATGCTTGTCATTTTTAAATCAGAGTTTAATTTGGATTTTATTTTCAAGCTCTATATTGATGGCTGAAATAGTGTAAGATTTTGTTCATTTGTGATGAAACCTTAATGGCTTGCCTACTGGGGCAATTTTGATATTTTTCATATACATTCACCGGCCACTTTATTGGGTACATCTTGCTAGTGCCAAGAAAACCCACATATTACTCCACCACCACCATCCTGAACCGTTGATACAAGGCAGGATGGATCCATGGTTTCATGTTGTTTACACCAAATTCTGACCCTACCACCTGAATGTCGCGATAACCAGTCTTCCCATTCAACTCTGACCTCTGACATCAACAAGGCATTTTCGTACACATAACTGCTGTTCACTGGACATTTTCTCTTTTTCGGACCATTCTCTGTAAATCCTAGAGATGGCTGTGCGTGAAAATCCCAGTAGATCAGCAGTTTTTGAAATACTCAGACCAGCCCATCTGGCACCAAAAACCATGCCATGTTCAAAGTCACTTAAATCACTTTTCTGATGCTTGGTTTGAACTTCAGCAAGTTGTCCTCACCACAATGAGATGCCTAAATGCATTGAGTTGCTGCCATGTGATTGGCTGATTAGTAGTTTGTGTTATCAAGCAAGGTGTACCTAATAAAGTGGCTGATAAGTGTATGTACATGCAGGGGCGGACTGACCATTTGGAAACTCGGGCACTGCTGGAGGGCCCGGGGTCAGTAGGGGGCCCCATGAGATGCCCCTGGTACCTTTTTCATAGGCTTTTTTGAGTTTGGGAAAGGACACAGGGGCCCCATGATCCTCTATTGCCCGGGGGCCCCATGAGTTGTCAGTCCGCCCCTGTGTACATGTTATAAACAGCCTAATAAAAGAGCTGAAATCCAAATAATAAAAGGGTATGGTGAGAGAAAGTTAGGCTGGGAAAAAAGTGCTAGAAGATGCTGGATATCCTCCAGCCAGGAAATGAAGTGGGCTGTATCTGACTGGCTGCAGCTTCTGATGTACACTATGAGAAGCTGACAGTGTGCAGTGAAATTAGAGAGCAGGCAATTTTACTACAGAACAGCCTGTACAGCTGTGCAAGACTGAGGCTTGGTTCACACCTGGGAGCAGGGGTGGACTGACAACTCATGGGGCCCCCTTGGCAATTGGGGATCATGGGGCCCCTGTGTCCTCGCCCACACTCAAACCACACCCAAAAAAGCCTATAAAAGGTACCAGAGGCATCTCATGGGGCCCCCTACTGAACCCGGGCCTTCGGGCAGTGCCCAAGTTCCCAAATAGGCAGTTCGCCCCTGCCAAGGAGTGCAACTGAGCATGTGTGCATTTATATGCATTTCCACATGTTACTGTGGGGTACATTTACTAAAACTGGTGCATTCAGAATCTGTTGCAGCTGTGCATGGTATCCAATTAGCTTTTAACTTCAGATTGCACAATTAAAGTGTTACTAAACCCAGGACCCTGCATTCACTCTATCTGCTCTCCCACAGTGCACAGAACATGGAAATGCAATTATTACAGTAAATATAAACTGCTAAATACATTTTCTCATTAGCAGTTAGAGCAGTCTTGTGACTTCTATCAGTGTTCAGCAGAGCACTGGTTTAAGCTTGTAGGAGGAGATTTATTTCTGCTCCAGGAGGATTAAGAACCCCTGACCTCTGGACAGTGCAGATTGGCCCTGTGCTAATCACATGCACTCTTCCAAAAGAGACATAGGGGAAGATTTACAGCAAACTCTCTTCTAGATGAGACATAGGGAGAGATTTACAGCAAACTCCCTTCTAGAAAAGACATAGGGGGAGATTTACTCAAACTCCCTTCTAGAAGAGACATAGGGGGAGATTTACAGCAAACTCCCTTCTAGAAGAGACATGGGGGGAGATTTACCACAAACTCCCTTCTAGAAGAGACATAGGGGGAGATTTACAGCAAACTCCCTTCTAGAGGAGACATGGGGGAGATTTACAGCAAATTCCCTTCTAGAAGAGACATAGGGGGAGATTTATAGCAAACTCCCTTCTAGAAGAGACATAGGGGGAGATTTACAGCAAACTCCCTTCTAGAGAAGACATAGGGGGGTATTTACAGCAAACTCCCTTCTAGAAGAGACATAGGGGGATATTTACAGCAAACTCCCTTCTAGAAGAGACATAGGGGGAGATTTACAGCAAACTCCCTTCTAGAAGAGACATAGAGGGAGATTTATAGCACACTCCCTTCTAGAAGAGACACAGGGGGAGATTTATAGCACACTCCCTTCTAGAAGAGACATAGAGGGAGATTTATAGCACACTCCCTTCTAGAAGAGACATAGGGGGAGATTTACAGCAAACTCCCTTTTAGAAGAGACATTGGGGGAGATTTACAGCAAACTCCCTTCTAGAAGAGACATGGGAGAGATTTACAGCAAACCTCCTTCTAGAAGGGGAGATTAGTGCACACAGAATTTGGTGCAGCTGTGCCTGGTAGCCAATCAGCTTCTAACTTCAGCTTGTTCAATTAAACATTGACAATAAAACCTGGAAGCTAATTGGTTACTATGCACAACTGCACCAGATTCTGTGTTCACCTGATTTAGTAAATCTCCCCATAGTTGTATGTCTCTTCTGCAATAAAAAAAATCCTACCTATGATAATTTTTAAAAGTACTCTGAGGCCTCATTCACATGATTACAAATTTCCTTTGAGAACAAACAGCTGCTGGCAGAAAGCCTCATTTAAAACAATGAGGGGCTGACAGTGCCCACAGACATTTGCGGTTGTTCTGATGTAACTGAACATACAGCGAATATCTGTGGATGGTTGGTCCTGGACACATGGGGGTTTATTTACTAAAGCTGGAGAGTCCAAAATCAGACTCCCTTCTGCATAGAAACCAATCAGCTTCCAGGTTTCATTGCCAAAGCTTCATTGAACAAGCTGAGGTTAGAAGCTGATTGGTTTCTATGCAGAAGGGAGTCTGATTTTGGACTCTCCAGCTTTAGTAAATAAACCCCATGATGTTTGCTTGCAGGCACTGTCAGCCTCCTATTCCTTTGACTAGGGCTTTCAGTTGGCAGTCTTTCGCAGGAAAATCTGTTGACTCTCCCACAGGAAATCACAGTCAGCCCCAAACGCATGTGTGGCCTAAGTATGCACTTTAACATGTCAAAGCTTATAGAAGATTACATTAAGTCAGACATTTTTAGACCTAGAAAACAGGCCATGCAATT
The DNA here is from genome assembly GCF_062004578.1 of Staurois parvus. NCBI lineage: Eukaryota > Metazoa > Chordata > Amphibia > Anura > Ranidae > Staurois > Staurois parvus. The sequence continues at coordinate 7,587,270 of NW_028317941.1, forward strand.
ATAAGGGGCTTTTGTTTCTGTCTCCTACATTAGTGTGGGTTTTATGATCTAAAACTAATGGAGCATGTTTCTGGAGTGCCACAAGAAACCTTCCTAAGGATATGGTAGAAAGTCAATTAAATATAATTTATACACATACAGTGGTGCTTTAGTGTTTGTGAACCCTTTCGAATGTATTAATATTTCAACACAAATATGACTTTAAATGTGATCTGTTTTTCATGCAGGTTCTAAAGCTAGACAATGAGAACCCAATTAAGCAAAGAAGTAAAAAACATACCGCTTGTTAATTTACTGTATTGGTTAAAGGAAAGTGACTCAATGCTACTGTAGATATTTGTGTATGCTGGAAAAGTATGTGAACATTTGCTTTCTAAACTAGTCTGCCCCTCTTAGGCAGCAATAATTGCAAATAAACATTCCCAGTAACTGTTGCTGCACAGTGACTTGGAGTATTTTTGTTCACATTTTGGTAGGCTATCACATGAAATGCCTGCTTGCGGCTCTTCCACTGAATTTTCTATAAAATGAAGGTCAGACTTTGATGTCATTTCAGTAAACATGAAATGTATTCTGCTTTATGCATTTTTTTTAGATTTACTTGTATTTTAAGGATCACCCCTTGACACTGGGGGGTTTGATACCCCTTTAAGGGGTTTCAGATGCCAGGAGGCAGAATTTCTGATCATGTGACCACCGAGATCGGCTGTCACAGCCGTCACATGATGGAAAAGAGCCTGATTGTAAGTAGAGATCGGAAGCTTTCTGTTAGCAGCGGGTAACTGTGCCAGGCGTGCATGCGGTACACACTCTCGGCACACTTCTGTTTTTTTTGGGGGTACAGATATATGCGGCCTTACTGCGTTAAAGGCGTGAAAGGATAAGTTCACCTTTGGAAACATATTCGACCCATTTTTAGGGTGGAACATGTAACATATTCAGACCTCTGCAGCTGATGCCCCATTCCCCCCCCCCCCCCTCCCTGTGACAGCTGTATGGGGAGAAGTTCCATGTACTAGCTGTCACTTTTTGAATAAAGAACAGCCACGTGGGCAGAGTTCTGTGAATGAATAAACTGCAAGTCCTGACAGCCGCAAAGGTTATTGAGCACTGTGGTAGATCATTGAGTATTCCTGTTAGACTGTATCTCCTTGCTCGTATGGGAGTTTGCCAGTTTGCAGGAGTCCTGGTGCAATTGCAAATCTTGGTGATGGTGCAATGCTTTCCAGGCTCCAAAAAGAAAAAAATAGTAAATGCACATTTTTATGCCTGAAAAAATGGGCATTTATTTATTTTTTATTTTAAAGTGAACTTATTCTTTAACCCCTTCACACCAGCACCTCCCGGCCCTTTAAGGGGTTTCTGACGCCGGGAGGCGGGGCGGGATTTAGGGTCATGTGACCACCATGACACAATGTCACGGTGGTCACATGATCGGGAAAGGTCGGGAGATTGGGACCTTTCCGTGAGTACCGGACATGTGTGCTGGGAGCGCGCAGGGCACGCGCTCTCAGAACATATGTCTTTTTTTAATAGAATGGAAATGTACGGCCGCTCGGCGTCTGGGCCCAGACGCCGGGAGGCCGCACATTTGTGTGCGGCCGGCGTGAAGAGGTTAAGGCCCACCAACCAAGTAGCTGCATATGGCTGGTGGGAAGGAGTTAATGTTTTGCTACAGCATTCATTTTTTATTGCGCTTCAGTGTAGGCCCAAACCATGATGCTGCCACAGCCATGCTTCACAGATGAGATAAGGTACTTATGGTCAAATGCAGCGTTTGTCTTTTTTTAAACCTAATGTTTTCATTCAAGGCAAAAAGCCAAAAAGTTCTATTTTCATCTCTTCCCTCCACAACAAAACATTCCTCTGGTAGACTTCTGACCTATCCACATGGTCTGTAGACAATGTTCTTTTTGTATACTAGATATTTTCTACTTGCAACCTTGCAGATAGGCCTTCATTTCTTTAAAGTGGCTCTGAAGGCTGAAGGTTTTTTACCTTCATGCATTCTCTGCATGAAAGTAAATAACCTTCAGTGTGCAGTTTCCTCACCCCTCCCCTTTGGGAGCCACACTCACAGCCAGTGAGGAGGGATCAGGGGGCGGGCCCGATTTGTGCTCTGTGAGTCTCATAGAAGTACAGAGCAGGGGCGGACTCTCCATTTGGAAACTGCCTGAGGGCCCGGGGTCAGTAGGGGGCCCCATGAGATGCCCCGGTACCTTTTTTATAGGCTTTTTTGAGTTTGGGCAAGGACACAGGGGCCGCATGATCCCCTATTGCCCGGGGGCCCCATGAGTTGTCAGTCCGCCCCTGGCACAGAGGCAGCTCAGGAGCGAGCATACACAAGTGCCCCCAGAGCAAGCAGCTTGATATGGGGGCATTCAGCATAAGGGAGGGGCCAGGAGGGGACCCGAATAGAGGAGAATCGGGGTTGTACAGAGCAGGGAAGTATGTTTGTTTGTTTTTTTTTTTTTTTTAATGAACCTTTAAAAGCACTTTAAACATTGGGGTTCATTGAGATCTCCCAAGGTATTACATGCCTTGTTTGTGGTGTGAACTTTGTTGGTCAACACTACTGGGGACAATGGTATTGAATTGTCTTCATTTATAGAGTAGATTAGTGGTGTCAAAACTCTTCAGAATTGCTTTTTAATCTGCTCCAACTTGGTATTAAACCTAATTTTAGGTATGATAGGCATGCACTCATTGGAAAAGGTGGTGGGGAGGGGGTGTGTGAAAACATCACAATCTTGTTCAATCAGAGAACACCTTGTATCCATTGAAAAAGCACAATGCAAGAGATATCCTGTGATTACTATGCAGACGTGCTGCTATCACTGTAGTGGCAGCATCTACTACAGCGATATGCAGCCTACACAGGGATCAGTTGGGCATAAAATATGCATACTTATATTGGCCCAAGCTGGAACAATATTACTATGCAACAAAAAAAATCATACCTAAACCTGTCCTTCGAAGGGCTTTAGAATTATTTATTGTTCTAGCCATGACACACTTCCACAAACCCATGCTGATGAGACCAGACATAAATAGTAAACCCAGGGTCTCCCATGCTCACGCATAATTATCATCCTATTGATTGACATATCTAATCCTAATTTCCCTTTCAAATGAACTGAGAATCCTAGCATCCTACTTTTGCCACGCACAGATACTGTATGTAACTTTGGAGCATTTTACTCAATAAATACATTTATTGTTTGTGACTGTTTCAATGAATTCTCATTATCTAGTTTTAAGAATTGCTTGAAAAACAAATCACATTTTAAGTTATATTTTTGCCAAAGCATTGAAAATTCAAAATGTTTCACCAACTTTAAAGCACCACTGTAGCTAGGGGCTGGGGAGAATGCAAGTATATTTAAATAAGTTATAAATAAGGCATTGCCTTCTTATTTGTCATTGACTTACTGGTCTCCAATTATTAATCGTGTACTTTTGGAACAACCCAATCTCTTTAGCATCTGTAATTGTCTAGATCAGTGGTTATGAATGATAAAAGATACAAATGATGGGGAAAAAAATATTTTTGAGATTATTGTTTTTTGCATATTTATTATTCCTTTCTGTCATTGAACGCTTACTCTGATTTTATGATCATAATGGAGTGGACAGTCTCTTGGTTCGACATACAACAGCAACATTTTTATGCTACATTACTTTTACTGCCTGACATCACCTGTGTCTCCAGGAAGAATTGGAAAGGGGCTAATGCCATACACCATTAGAAAATTGTTTGAAAAAATTGAATTTATAAAGATCTGTCAGATGTGCATGCAATAACACCATCATTGTATTGATGTTTGTAGCCAAATTATTGACATATTATTGATTGATAACAACATAAACAGTATATTTTTTGTCGATTGATTACACGATGTTAATGGACTTCTGGTGTAACATTTTAACATGCGCATGTGCTGTAGATTTTTTCAGACTGTTTTCAATTGATTCCACTACAAATGTTTCGAAAATCAATCCAACATAACTTTTTTTTTTTTTTTTACATAAAACTTTGCATTTCAGTAATGAAAATTAGCCCAATAACTTTTTGAAAGTCGTGCGATTGAGCATATTGAATGCTTTTTCAACATTAGCCCACTAACATTTTGAAGGTCGAATGATCGAGTGTATCAAAGGTTTTTTTTAATGATTTTCTAACCGTGTATGGCCAGCATAAGGTAAGTTTATTATTTTTTGCATACATGTTTAATTTTTAAGCTATTTGTATTTGGTGGGTGGGGATCTGTAAGTAAAATTGCCCTTGCATTTTGATGTTAGTGGGACCCCATGCAATTTCTTTAGTAAATCTCACCACTCAAGACTGTGAGACACACAAGGAACCTTTATATGTAAAGGGATATTTCCAACCATAGAACATCAGATAGTTTACTACATAACAAATGCAATGTTCTGCTGTTACCTTCAAGTTAAGTTTTGGCTATGCAATTACCTCTGATAGCTCCATGTAAATATTACTTTTAGTAATACAAGAACACAGATTAAATATTATTTATATGGTACTTGTTTATACTATTATAATGTGTTTTTATTATTTTAATTCTTTGTCTGCCTCTAAATAAAAATACTAAAATGTCACCCCGCTTTCCAGCATAGTGGCTTTTCCTAAAATAAACTAGTCTGCACTCCCTATAATGCAGTCATTAATTTTCATCTTGTGCAGTCAGTAAAGGCAATAGTTGAGATTCATTGCAAAAGTTCAATTTAAATCATTCACTTTAAATCTGACTTCCAATAATATTTTATGTGCTTGTTTTGTGTTTTGTTTTTCTAATATAATCAGTGTTGTAAATCACACATGCTCCCAGCAACACTGAATTGAAACATGTGCAAAAGAATTATGGATTATCTTTGGAGTGCTTTATTGAGTAATATAATATAGTTGTAGGATGATAAGATGACATTTATTATTTAACAAATACTTAGAAGAAATTTAATATATTTATATATACGGGTTTGTTTGTTTGTTTGTTTGTAAAGCTGTACAGGAGTACAATGTATCAATGAATATTTCTTCAGTGATTAAAAAACTGTTCATTATGATCATATAGATGTATGCTTTCAAGAAGGAACTGATGAGACTAAAAAATAGACTATTCAAATTGCAACCCCAATGTACAACCTGGATCAAAAGGACCCTTATTATTTGCTTCTAACTTCTGACAAAATAGTCTGTCATTAGGCCAGTCTCTTGCATGTCTGTCTAGACTGTATCAATCCAATTTACCCAAATATTCTTTAGAAAATGAGGTCCTGGACAGTGAAACAAAACTGTCCACAAATTAGTGCCTTCGTTCAGCAGGAACTTTGTGATGTGATTTCCAGGCAGATATAAAAGACAGAAATGAATACAGCTGTATACTGTTTCTAATGGGGTTTATTTCCAGTTTGCAATTTTAGGTACAGCTAAGGACACAGTAAACAATGTTTCAAAACAAAAAGAATACCAACAAATAATGGTTAGGCAGAGCCAAAAAAAGCTGAACCCTCATTAATATGTGGCACACTTTCATAGACCACATATAAACACACATACAGTTGTGTCCAAAATTATTCAACCCCCAATGCTGTAAAGGGGTTTAGGGACTATAGTGTACATTTGGAATTGTATTCAGAATCAAATCCTACAAGGACGTTGTAACTACCCAAATGCAACTAAAATGACATCAATTGTTTATGTAATACAGTAGTAAATGGTTCTTATGTGGTTTCTTCATTGCCACAATTATTCAACCCCTTAAAGACTACCACTCTGAAGAACAGAGGTTCATACAGGTGCTTTCCATCAGGTATTGAAAACACCTGTGGATGTCACCGAGCAGCAATCAAGCATAATAAGCACCAATTAGGCAGCTTTAAAATGACTGTGATACTCAGCTCCTTCTAGACATTTACTGGTGTGGTTACAAACATGGTGAAGGCAAGAGAATGGTCCAGGAAGACAAGAGAAGAGGTGATTTCTCTTCACAGGAAGGGCAATGGCTATAAGAAGATTGCAAAGATGTTAAACATACCAAGAGACACCTTAGGAAGCATCATTCGCAAATTCAAGGCAAAGGGCACTGTTGAAACGCTACCTGGTCGTGGCAGAAAGAAGATGCTGACTTCGACTGCTGTGCGCTACCTGAAGCGTAGAGTGGAGAGAAGTCCCCGTGTGACTGCTGAGGAACTGAGAAAAGATTTGTCAGATGTGGGTACAGAAGTTTCAGCCCAGACAATAAGACGCACACTGCGTAATGAAGGCCTCCGTGCCAGAACTCCCAGGCGTACCCCCTTGCTGTCTCCAAAGAATAAGAAGAGTCGACTGCAGTATGCCAAAAGCCATGTGGACAAACCACAAAAGTTGTGGGATAGTGTTCTGTGGACTGATGAAACAAAATTAGAACTGTTTGGGCCCATGGATCAACGCTATGTTTGGAGGAGGAAGAACAAGGCCTATGATGAAAAGAACACCTTGCCTACTGTGAAGCATGGTGGAGGGTCAATCATGCTTTGGGGCTGTTTTGCTTCTGCAGGTACAGGGAAGCTTCAGCGTGTGCAAGGTACCATGAATTCTCTTCAGTACCAGGAGATATTGGATGGAAACGTGATGCAGTCCGTCACACACCTGAGGCTTGGGAGACGTTGGACCTTTCAACAGGACAATGATCCCAAGCATACCTCCAAGTCCACTAGAGCATGGTTGCAGAGGAAAGGCTGGAACATTTTGGAGTGGCCATCGCAGTCACCAGACTTAAATCCGATTGAGAACCTCTGGTGGGACTTAAAGAAAGCAGTTGCAGTGCGCAAGCCTAAGAATGTGACTGAACTGGAGGCCTTTGCCCATGAAGAATGGGCGAAGATACCCGTAGATCGCTGCAAGACACTTGTGTCAAGCTATGCTTCACGTTTAAAAGCTGTTATAACTGTAAAAGGATGCTGTACTAAGTACTAAGATTGAATGTCACTTGGGGGTTGAATAAAACTGATAATGCTGTGAGCACAGAAAAGACATTTGTGGTTATTTCATTATAACTGTTATGTTATATTTGTCTGACCTACAAGTGCCTCTTTAATGTAAATGTAAGCAAGATGACTGAATGATCAAAAGCAATGTCAAACTGGCCAAAACACTCAATTTCAGTGGGGGTTGAATAATTTTGGACACAACTGTATATACACAAACAGATATTTAGCTCTCTCCTTTGGCAGAACAACCCAAAACCATTAATTAGAATACAGTACAGTTGTATTGTTATTAATAAATCACTACATTTATTTTACATTTATGTAGGTAACAAAAGCACCTGAAGCTGCCATGGTGTCAGCCTCTTGCTATATGTAGCAGCACTTCAACTAGAGAAAGGACAGGGGAACCAATAAGGTGTTCAGCATGCAATATACAGATAAGAAATAAGCTGACAGGAGGATAGAGCAAAGTGTGCAGAGGGATGACCTCTTCAGTCTGCTGCTGCTCCTTCACTGTCCAATCAGCAGGCAGCAAGCTAGGTGTGAGTATCTAGGTACTTTGACAGTTTATCATATACACTTACTAGTATTTTCTTACTTTATAAATGTACCATGAGGCATTACAAGTGCATTACCATAAACACAGCTTGTGTGCTGTGGCTACAGTTCCTCCATGCCAAGGGGCATTATGGAAGTTCTATTAACTAGTGTCACTTACCTTTCTCATTCCTGTGCTGTTTGCCTTTCCCATGACCTATGGCGCTTCTGGTTTCTTCGCCAGTGGCATGACCAATGGTGTCATCAGTGTGCATCTCTTAAAGCAGCAGTATCTATTAAAAAGAGTTTTTCTTGCTCCTGAGTAATTTTATTGTTTGCCTGTGAGCTCCCTTGTGCTAGTCCTCGTGCCTTGTCTCCATGGATTGATCTTCTATGTACCTACCCTGGCTTTGTCACTCAGATTCATTTGTCTGCCACCTGCCTTGTCCTTTGGTCTGTATTCTGGATCTTCTTATTGTCTTTGCCAATTTTTGCTGCTCCTGTATATCTGCTTGCTCCTGCTTTATCCCATATCCACTCATATGGCTTGTCTCCACACTTGCAGCAGAATGAACCTATATGGTTGTGATCTGGAAGCAGCATGCAGCAACATCTATTTCTACCATATGGAGCTCTGGTGAAAACTGGTTGCTGTCTACATAGTGTGCCCCAAAGAATCTCACACCCCCCCCCCCCTCACATCAAAGCTCACTTCCATGGATTTCTGACAGCTGCTGTATTAGAGAATGAACACAATAATATACTGTAGTTTCATTTTTTTCAACCCTAAATAATATTTATGCAGAACAATTTTTTAGTTGAGTTTTAGGAGCCACAGACATTTAATATTTAAATAAAAAATATTGCCAGAATTAGTGCAAAATTAATACATCTCTAAAAAAAACACTAATAGGATGCCAAATTCAAATTTTTGTATTATAAAATGTCAAACATTCGGTCATTGTCAAATCTCCACAGTAAACAGGACCAGATTGTCCATAAGAAGGCACACAAATAGCCACAGAGGTATAATATGAATTAAATCATTAGACATGGAAACTCAGGCTAAAACTATTTAACTATACTTTAACCTGGATAAATTGCACACACTGTTTAATGCTTCTAACTAAGAAAAAATAAAGTGTGGGCTGAAAGCAACAAAACACTATAAACACACACACACACACACTATATCACAATAAGCCAACTCTTACTTTTCTATTAAAATTGTGCCTTGCCAACCCACTCAATACTAGTATACTTGTGGTTACAAAGGTGTTTCAGTATCTGGAAATAAAAGCATATTTACTATTTACGTAGAAACAATTTTCATTCTTTTGAAATGCAGCAAGTGATGATGGGAATTGTTTTTTGAGTTAAAAATACATACCTCCTCAGTAGATCTGCTAGGGTTAGTAAATCTCCTTATATTTACTTACTGCATTTTTGTCTCAGTAACCCAGTACAGTGTGGCTGACTAAAAAAGTTCAGTGTGGATGTTTATATAAAAGTTGATTAAAGTAAAAATAATTATAACATACTACTTACCAGATTGTCCTGAATCCAAAATTTAGTTTTTAATTTTTGGTTGCGTTCTTCTTTAATACATTAACTTAATTAATGTGGAGAGGGTTCTTTACAGTCTCAGCAGCAAAAAATTTTGAATTATGAGAATGCCAAGTATCACTTGGAAGTATTGACAAAGTCTAAAAACTTCTAGATGTCTTTTATGATGTCTTCATATGTATTCTCATATGTATTCACACACTGAACTGGATGGACCTGTGTTTATTTCCAACCGTATCTACTATATAATTTTGTAAATTGGGTAGCATTAGATTTCCTTATGAGCTGATATTTAAAATTTGTTTTTATAGGGAAGAACCTGTAAATAACAAGCAGGATGAACTCATTTGTTTAGTTGAACAGGAGTATATGAACCTCATTATGGAAAATCTCTTTGACTGTGAAAATGTGGAGTCAACTATTGAAAACAAAGACATAGACAAAGAATTTGTGGATCCAATAGATCAAGCTTTGAGGATTGAGAAGATGATTAAGGTATTACTGTTCAAAAAAAAGAGTCCAAGAAAGATTGTACCTAAAAAAGCCCCAAAAAGCTGGTGTCAAAACAGATTTGTTCTGAAAAAGATGTCAACTAAGGAAGACATCTACAACAATGATTGCTCTAAAACTGAAGACCATAAGTTACTAGCGCAGAACCCAGTAAAGACAACTGAAGCACTGAGTGCTGCAACAACAGAAACAGTTGTGACTTCAAATTTGAAAACAAGTGGCCTAACTGTTACAATGAACTCAGAAAACCCAAGAACTGAGATCCAACATAAAGAAAAGAGACAGCAACTCTCGGTGTTTGCCAGGCTTTGCTCCAAACCACAAGCCCCCAAATCACAAAAATGTCCTCCAGGTAACAAATATATGTTTGGGATTACTACTCTTTTACAACTTTTCCATCTTTCTATATATTCTCCTTCCCTCTTTTTGATACCTATAGTATTTATCTATTCAATGTTTTCCCCATTCCCAGTAGCAGGGGTAGAAATATAGCTTGGTTCCCGTCTCTTCTTAACCTCTTTCCTTTATCCTTAACATGTTTGAACCTATTCTTTTATGATATTAACATCATTGTTCAGAGAGGTGCCAACAGACATAGTTATAGCTTAAAGTCTAAATCCCAGCAATATTTTTTTCTGTCTCATTCATTGAGGAACAGAGGATTCAGAGACAAGTGAGGGACACATGATACAAAGATTGCCACCTTCAGTAGATTTTGGACACTGGTAAACAAAAAAACCGCCAAGTATAATCCAGCAAATCCTCAGAAATAGCTTTGTAGGTTGTATCCATATCCCACTGGACTGAAAAATTGCAGGGCCTGTCTGTTATGTAACATTTGAGCAGTGTTAGTTAGCAAAAGAGTACTTTCCAGGTCCAAGGCCATAGCAAATCCTCTCATGTGACCCAGTTTCTGAAGAATCAGTCTATATGTAGGTTGTGTCATTTATTAGAACCATTAGGCAGCTATGTTGCAAACTCTGAGGAATTAAATCATATTTCATTAGGTGGAGTGTTGCATGTGCACACTCTGGGTGCTCCTGTTCCTATCATTTAGTGTGAGGTAGCTTCTTATTGCAAAAGACATCACAGTTTCACCTCAGTTAGTACTTGCTGCAATGACCTGGTCAAATCCAGCCATTTGAACCTTTCCTGATTTCAGGAAACAGTTTGTGAGTGCTCAGGGTTTTAAACTTGTATTAGAGCTGTTATTTCTATTTCAGGTGCTACATGTTGTATCCCATACTTAGGAGGAGCAGTCCTGCTATATTGGTTCTATATGTATTATAATCAGCTAACGGTTCTGGGGCAGCTTGTTAGTACTTGCTGCAATGACCTGGTCAAATCCAGCCATTTGAACCTTTCCTGATTTCAGGAAACAGTTTGTGAGTGCTCAGGGTTTTAAACTTGTATTAGAGCTGATATTTCTATTTCAGGTGCTACATGTTGTATCCCATACTTAGGAGGAGCAGTCCTGCTATATTGGTTCTATATGTATTATAATCAGCTAACGGTTCTGGGGCAGCTTGTTAGTACTTGCTGCAATGACCTGGTCAAATCCAGCCATTTGAACCTTTCCTGATTTCAGGAAACAGTTTGTGAGTGCTCAGGGTTTTAAACTTGTATTAGAGCTGATATTTCTATTTCAGGTGCTACATGTTGTATCCCATACTTAGGAGGAGCAGTCCTGCTATATTGGTTCTATATGTATTATAATCAGCTAATGGTTCTGGGGCAGCTTGTTAGTACTTGCTGCAATGACCTGGTCAAATCCAGCCATTTGAACCTTTCCTGATTTCAGGAAACAGTTTGTGAGTGCTCAGGGTTTTAAACTTGTATTAGAGCTGTTATTTCCATTTCAGGTGCTGCATGTTGTATCCCATACTTAGGAGGAGCAGTCCTGCTATATTGGTTCTATATGTATTATAATCAGCTAACAGTTCTGGGGCAGCTTGTTAGTACTTGCTGCAATGACCTGGTCAAATCCAGCCATTTGAATCTTTCCTGATTCCAAAAAAAAGTTTGTGATTGATCAGGGTTTTAAACTTGTATTAGAGCTAAGTTCTTTCTATTTTCCCTCTAGTGTTCCCTCTCAAGGGACTGACACTATTGGCCTGGAATGTTATCCTCCACCCAAGTCTCATTGGGTGTGGTCCTCTCTAGCACAGGAGGATTTATCTGCAGTTATGCAGGATTTTATGGGCCAAATTGCAGTTCTGATTGCCAACTCTGACAGCAGAGGCTATAAGAATACCTCTTGCATTCCCCATGAAGAATCGTTATCTGACCTATCTAAAGTCTTTCTAACCTCTGACTCTTTGGCTGTTGATGCTCTATCTGATGAATAATCAGATAGCACAAATATTTGAAGCTAGCATTTTGGTTCTTATTGATTCAGTGCATGCAAACCTAAAGATGGAGGAACAGTGTATAGCTTTTACTACTGCTGCTACCAGTCTAGGATTCCTAAAACTACTAAAGTTTTCCCATGCACATTCTATTCCCAGATGACCTGCATGCTGACTGGCAAACTACTGATACATTGTTTACACCTTACAAATGTTTTTCAATCCAATACCTTATTAAGAAGGCCTTTATTAGGATATGGACTGTTCCCACAGTTGATCTTAACTTAAAATATGCTGCTCCAGTGATCTTAATAAAGCATTGATGATTCCTGTAGCAGATGTACCCATATTTAAAGCTGGATGAACAAAAAAAAAGTGCTGATTTCTCCATACAAACATTCGAGGTGGATAGGAAAATCCTCTGTGCTTTGTCTTTGTATTCTGAATGTGGGACTACCCAGTTAGCAGAAAACATTGATCACAGCTGCAGCTGATTGGCTGCATGCGCTGATTGAATGCTGGTTTTCCAGCAGGAATATCCAAAGTTCAGGCTAATCTTGTGATAGGACTAAACCTTGAGTTAATTCCTAGTCTCAATTCCAGATTGGCAAAATTTTCCATTCCAGCTGGTGGATCTGTCCTTTGCATGACTTTGTGGACTGTGCTATATCACAGTGACAGCTGCCTAGCCACCACATTTTACTCAGAAGACCATTCAAACCCTCCAACATCATAATAAGGCTTTGTGTCACTGGACCACAAACTCTTGGTCCAAAAAGCATGGGCAGGGACATTATATCTTTTTTATTGCTCACTGAGTAATTTTGCTGACATCTGGGAAGGATGCAGAATGGGGCACATTGCTGAAGCTGGAGGTGCAACCTCGTGTCTTGAAACTTGGTGACAGTAACAGCTCAGTCACCTCTTCAATAGTCACATTCAGAGATTAATCGTCAGAACCACAAATCCCCCCAAGCAACCAAGTTGCTATGCAACAGCTCAGGCAAACATTGTAGTGCTGATTTATAGCTGGTATTCATTGGAGACAGAGATTCTGTCAGCTCTGCAGTGGAAAGCCCAGAAGTGACTAACCCCATGCCACCTTGTACCAAGAAAGATCATGTGTGATAATGGCACAAACCTACTGTCCCCCTTTGGCAGGTGGAGTTCACTTTGTCACATTTTGGTCAACTGGTGGTACAGCAGTTCTTAGTTGGTTACCCTGGCTTACATTATTGTCTAGGGCAAGCCAGAAGAGTGTGTAGCCACTTTATGTGGTCATTGCTAGCCAGTATTTGGCTAGCTAAAATTCAAACTCAAACTGATTACAAACCACACATAATGCAATACACCTATATGCTAGAGCTCCACCTTTGCTATGATGCAGCTGCTACACTTGCATAAGTAAGCCATCAACATATGAGTATGGCACTAGCACTGGCTGAGGGGATCTGTTTTATTTTTTACCACGTTAGTGACTCTTCATTCAGAACACCTGTACCATATTGCCATTTTTTGAAAAGGCAACCAACATGGTAAGCTGTGACAATGCGGCATCAGCAACACTGTTCCTCTAGTAATCCTGTTGGAGCACAGACTGCATGGTGTAATAGACCAGGCACTGGAGACACAGAAGCAGGAGGACTTCCTGGTTATTTAGGGTCCACTTTATCCTGACTCCATCCCTAGGAGGCTACACCAGGCAAAAGAGGAGCATGAAGAAGAGGATTGCAGTGCTGGCATTGAGGCAAAGGAAGAAATGGGGCAATCTTCCAGGGGTTTGTTTGAACCCTCCCAAACCCTAACATGGTTTCTAGTGACTACAAGGTTGCCCTGCCTCTGTATATTTGTAGAAGATGGGCTTCATGCTCCATCTGTGCCTGTGAAAGGACACTAGTATTTGAGCCATCAAGGAGAGGGACCATTACTGGTTGGCCACCCTTTTAGATCCATGTTATAAGGGGAAAATTCCATCACAAAGGAAGCAAAAAAAGAATCCTGGGGGACATGGTGAGAAGGAACCTCCAAGCATCCTTTCAAGAGATGCATTATCCCCTTTCATGGCCAGCATAGCTTAGATCTACCTGTTGATGAAAGGAGGAGCATCAGTGGTGGTGGATGCCTAAGCAAAGCTTTCAAGTCCTTATTTGATATGCAGGACCAGGGTTGTCTGCTTGCAGCAGTTATAGTAAGCACCTGAATCACATAATATGTAATTTAATGAGTTCAACATCTTTGACTATTGGGTTATGAGGTTGGAGCACTCGCCAGAGCTTTCCCAGTATGCCAACAAGCTGTTGGGCTGTCCTGTTTTCAGAATATGCATTTAGTACAAAGAAGGGGAGGGTTGTGACAGAAAAGAGCATGCCTGTCCCCAGACATAGTCGACTTGTTCGAATTTACAAATATGAACTAGTCCTGGATCAACAATGTGTACCCTGCCCTGCTGTTGATGCTGGTGAATACATTGTTTGTTTGAATATGGCTCCAACAATATTATACTGTACAGAGTAAACATCTCCTTCTGCCACTGCAGTCCTGTAACAATTATCACCTACTGCCACCAATATCATCTCTTGCCACCATTACCACATCCTGAAATCATTAACAGTCTCTTCTACTACTGCTGGTCTAACACCATAACCCTCTCCAGCCATCACTGTAGATCTGCCAGTGTTACCATCTCCTGCTGCCTCTACAGCTGTTGTGTGGTGTTATGGCGCTTTCAAGGTGCCATACAGATAGTTTCTGCAACTGCTTCTCAGTTGGAAAAACTTGATCAGTTTTTTTTTCCAGGCTCAATCATGCATTCTGCATTAATTTTTGGCTTAGATCATTCGTTCTCAACCTGTGGCCCTCCAGCTATCACTAGAAGTCCCCTCATGCCTCTGCCTTTGGGAGTCATGTTGTAACTGTCAGCCTCTTTCAATGCCCCATGGGATTTGTAGTTTCGCAACAGCTGGAGGGGCACAGGTTGAGTGACATAGCATACCCTACGTTGATTGTGTCCACAGCTGTTTCCCAGTTGTAAAGATCATTCAGATTTTCTACAGGGTCAATCTTGCATTGATCATTGTTGCTTGTGTTGCATTATGGTACTTCTGCATAAAAAAAGGTACACTTAATGTTTCCACATGCTGCTCCTCAGTGGGAATTTTTTAAATTTGGGCTAATTGCATAGTGACTATATCCAAAAATACTTTTGTCTCTTTTTCAAAAGTATGAGTGGATATAGTCGCTATGAAATAGTGTTGTCTAACAGTGGTTTCTTTATTTTTTAACTGTCTGGTCTCTCCTTCTGAAATTGCAGTCTGCTGTTTTAGAAAAAAACAAAAAAAAAAACACTAAAATTTTTAATTTTCAGATTAAATCTTCTAGGTCTCAATCTCTGAAATTGCACCTTGGCAAAAAAAAGGAGTAAGTACTATTCCTAATTTTTCCTTCCTGATAAAATATGTCTAGTCCCTTCCACATAAATTGCATCCTAGGAAAAGAAGAATACATACTGTGCAGCAAATCTGTACATGCTTTTCTTGCTTTTAGCTCTGAAAAAGTACACTCTAATTTCTAGTTCCAGGTGAAACTGCTTATTCTCTTCCTCTGAAATCACATCATCTTAAAAAGGATAACACACTGATCATCAGTATCTCTATGATTTTGCTGTATTCTGTCTCAGAAAAAAATACATTGTAATTTTTGGTTTACAAATGAAATCTGGCTGCTATCTCTCTCTGGAATTGCATCCTTCTAAAAAAATATAACATACTGTGCATCAAATATGTACAATTTTTCTGTCTTATGTCTCAGAATAAAGACAACATAAATTATTATTTCCGGATGAAATATACCTGTTCCTTCCCTCTGAAATTGCATCCTTTTAAAAAGAATAATATACTGTGCATCACATGTCTGCATATCACATAATTTTGTCTCTAAATAAGTACACTTTAATTTTTATTACATGATAAAACATGTCTAGTCTCCTCCTCTTCCATTGCAGAGTAGTAAACAAGCTTACGTGTTTTGCTTTAAGCCAGTGTCTGGCTATTGACATAAAATGTCATTTCGTTTACAATAAAAACTGCCTTATATATTCCTCTAACATAGTGGGCAGTGACCAAGTAAAGCTGCTTACATAACATACAGGGATTCTAAACAATATTTCTGTCTGCTGTCTTTAAAACAACATACTTTAAGGTGATTTTTTGGTAACAAATAACTTATCTCTCCCTCTTACATTGCTGCTCAGTGCCCTAATCAAAGTGCTTAAATATTCTACAGCCATTATGCTATATTTGTCATGGTCTCTGTAATATGGCACTGTGTTTTTTATTTTGATACACCAACTGTCTTATCCCTGGAATGTGGGTTTGCAGTGTTGTGGTCATGTGGTGCACTTTGTGTTGGCATTTTATTAAATGCTGTAAGTGTGGCTCTGAAAAGATCAGATGCTATGCTGTGAACCATGTTTTGTCATTGTTTGGTAATTTGTACGAAGCTGATAACTTTAGCTTTATTTATAATGTATATAAGTATATGCCTGCCTGTAGATTTTAGATTAATTGTGTTTGCTACTCCCTCCACTTAATTCTGGCTTGATGATGCTAAATTAAAAAAAATCTGTTGTCTTTGCCAAAGCTGTCCACATTTTTTGAGTCAAAATCAATCATACTGGGTTGCTGCTGCTGTATGTAAGCCAAGGAATAATGTAAAACTAAACAAAATTATTACATATACAGTTAATGTGATGGCAGAATCCAGTGTTGTTAAAATTGCCCCAGAGAATCACCTTTGTTTGATAATCCCTTGCCTATTAGCTTTGAATATGGTGATAATTGGTTTAAAAAACTCAATTCCTATTGACTTTAGTAGGGATCAGTATAAACTTTGAACTTCATAACAGTTCCCATAGACTGAACCTAGGTACATTCAAATTATCACCAGTAGTAATGTGGAGGTGAGCTGAAGGACCAAATAGAAGCTGCAGGGGCCCGGGAGATTGATACTTCCAAAAGTGTTGATTTCCTATTGGACTTTAGGGGACCACTTAAGTATTATTTCATAGTTTATATTTGAGGCAGGGTCGGGTTTTAAGAATAACTCTAAAATTGTTACTGTTCAAACCCCCCATCATAACAAAAGTGCGCTCTCAAATGCTGAGCTCAGAGCTACTGCATCAGGAAGGAAAAGTGCATGTGAAGGGGTTTGATCCAGAAAAACAGCTGACTCCTGTAATGGTGGCGATGAACGATAACAGCTGGTAGTCTCTTAGCAATGTCCTAGCAACAAAGCAGAACGGAATGATACAATCACTGGGGGGGGGGGGGGGGTTTCAGTCACATGATACATAAATGGCCAATACCTAAAGCAATGGCATTATTCACGTTTTGTCAAAGCCGAACAGTTTGTATTTATCTAGCCCTTATCTGCAAAGACATTTTTTTTGTACAGGTGAACTGCGCCTTTCAGCACAAGCACAAAGACACTGTTGGCACAGCGAGCAGAAGCCAGTATACTTTCTAGAACAGGAAAGATAACACCACTACTGGCATAACAAACAAAGGCCAGTAGTCTTTCTTCACAGGAAACATGACACTACTGGCACAGACAGAAACAAGGGCCAACAGTCTTCATTCACAGAAAACATAACAGTGCTGGCACAGACAGCATCAAAGGCTAGCAGTTCTCCTTAACAAGAAACCTAAGACTACTAATAGCAAAGACAACAAGGATCATCAGTTTTCCTATTTAAGAGATGCAAAAATCACAGAAGCAGGGATCTTCAAGCAAAAGTAATTGGCAATCTACCAGTAGTACTGTGGATCTTGTGGCTTGACAGGCTTCCCCTTTGTGCTGGTACACATATATGCAGATTGGATGCAGTTTAAACCACATCCAATCTGCATGACGTGAAATAATGTTGCTTCCTATGGTGCCTGTTCACATATGTCCGGTGCACTGGTGGTGTGGATGCAGTGCAGATTCAGTGTAGTTTGAAAAACAGTCATGCACGATTTCTGAGCAGTGCCAGGTTCAGGTGTGGATTACAGGCTATTGACTGCTATATGAACCGTTTCTAAATGGCATATGTGTGAACGGGATAACATCCTGACCTAATCCTGTCCTGAACCTGATGTAAGCCTGACATGAACCACTGAACAACTACTATGTCAATTAGCTATGAAACCTGAGCTGCAAAATTCATATAGCCATAATGTGTGGCTCTTTCAGAGGTCCAGAACTGCACAACCCAGAAATTTGTAGCCACGCCACAGCGTGTACCTCTGTCTCCTACCACTGAATTGGACAGTGTGACCAGAAGAAGCAAACAGAAAGGACTGGCTGCCTCAGGAACAGTGGTCATTTTTTGGAGACAAGGCAGCAAGGAAAAGCAGGACTCTGATTGGGGGCAGGGTGGCTGGGGAGGAGGAGGAAAGCCTATTCTGGGGGAGAGTGTCACAAGGAGTGTGTGACAGAGCAGGTGAAAGAGAGAGCTGGAGGGACAATCTGCCATGCTGCCCAGAGGACTGTACTGTGAGAAAGAGCAGAAAAGGAGAGAACCACAGAGTGTCTGCAAGGCACGTGAACTGTGAACTCCACAAAGGAAGATAGCAGAGTGCTGAGCCTTAGGATCTGCGTGGGCATAAGAAACATAAGAAAATAACTCAGTTTAGCTCAGGGTGTGGTTGCCATCTTCCCTATTTGCATAGTATAAAGGATTTTTTCTTACATTTGGTGGGATTTGAAAGGCAACCTTGATTTATACACAAAAAACTACTGCTTTAATCAACATTTTGTTTATGCATCCAATATATCATTAATTGTTTTTGCTCTACAGATACATCAAAAATGGATACCAAATTATTTCCAGGTACAGTTCAGAGCAATTGAAGCTACTTATTAAGTTCAAATATTATAATGTGTTCCAACATTGATCCAATGGTATCCCCCATAGCTGATTTCCATCTTACAACCTCTAGGTTTGATTACAGATATAATCAGCCTGGGATCCAATGCATTTCGAATATTTATCATACATTCTTCTTCAGGGATATGATACCACTCTAAAATATAAATGATAATTGATAACCAGGTCTAACAAAAGTTTCTTATATAATTGTAAGTTGTTAATACAAAACCAAGCCATATAAGGTAAAAAGCTTACATAACCGCCACAGATATTCTGAAAAAGTGTCTCAACATGTCAAGAGATAGATCCCCTCCAGAAGTGAAGCCATCATTTTGGTGTGTAAAGATCAAAGGTGCCACACCACAACACTATCATAATAAAAGATACATTCCAACTAATTTTGTGCTTCCCATCAATTAGTATTACCCAAGGAGGCATCAAAGATCATTTATTAAATGCCAAAAAGTAAGACATACTAACACAAACATTATATAATTATCTACTAAAGTTCAAAAATTTGCTATAAATGTCAGCAAACAGTGCCCATGCCTGTTTCCAAAGTCACCAATGATTGCAATAGGGTAGAATGGCGTTTCCAAGACATCCGGCAGCATGAAAAAAGTCACTCTAACTGAGTTCTGATATTCTTACCTAGCTGCTCTAAATGTGGCCTTAAATATGGTAAATGGTAGGTGTAGTGTTACCTATTTCCTCCCTTGAGCGGACCAAGTCCGCTAGATGTAAGGGGAGGAAGATGGCACCCATCATGTAGTCCCTAGCATTCTCCAAAACTGCGCATGCACAACCACACTCTGCGCATTGATGTCACATCCGGCTCCAGAATGACTTATTTACGGAGATTGTGCTGGAGCCATATTGGAAACCGCCGCTGACACAGAAAGATAGGGCTTGCACAATACTGTGCATGAGAACAAGAGGGAAGAAAATATTACCTCCCTCGTTGATCTACAATATCATAAACTACCCCTTCAGTAGACCACGGATATGAGAGACCCTTTCCATGCCGAGCACACCCCTTAAAGACAGCCCCGAAAAAATTAGGCAACTAAAACTCCCACATAAGAGACACCCATACAGAATAATTACAAAACATACCAAAAAACTGTCATACAATCCAGACAGTACATCACATCGTTTTTAGAAATACAATATAGATACAAGTGAAACGATCTTTGCATTGTAATCAAACGGGAAAATGCTCATGTAGGGAAATGAGAGTGAAACATTAGAGAGAAAGAGAAACAACTCTAATATTTTATAAATCCTCAATCAGTTTTTCCAGAAGTAAAACCCTTTATAGCTTTCTGATTAATTTAAACCAGGGGGATGAGTGGCATCAAGACATCTAATCCAGTGCATTTCTTGCTTGAGCAAAACCTTGTTCCAGTGACCTCCCCTTGCAGGAATATGTATTCTTTCAAGAGCTGAAAAAGCAATCTTTGGCATCCTATATTTGTGGAATTTTCATAGTGTGAATATGTTTATAAATATGTTTCCAAAATTCTTGACTTGTTTTACCCACGTAAAAGGATCCACATTCATAGGTATACTACCCCCTTTGTCTGGCAATTAACAAAATGTCTAGAGATACATTTCTCTCCGCTGCGGAGAGTAAATTGTTTTTCATTGCTCAAGTAGGGACATTGTGCACATTCTCCACAGGAGAAGGTGCCAAAATATTTACATGGATCACACCTCTAATTCCCCCTATATTTACTTTGTACTAGAAGATCCTTTAATGACCCTACCCTTTTGTAGGTGATTGAAGGATTATCACCCACTAATTTACCAATAACCGGGTTTTTCACCAAGACAGACCAATAATTTTATAATACTTTTCTTATTTTTCCATGTTCATTAGAATATTTCAAAATGACCCTAACTTCCTCCTTATTAGTCCTTTGATGATCTTCGGACTTTGGAAAAAGAGATCATGTCTATCCAAATTTTTTACATGATTTAAGGTCTTTTTCAGACCTGTTTTTGTGTATCCTTGTGCTAATATTCTTTTTGTAAGCTCATCTGCCTCTTTCTGAAACACACGTTCATCTATACAATTGCGTTTAATACTAAAAACATTTACTGTATGGGATAGATTTCTTCAATGGTTCCGTGTGGAAACTGCTTGCATACAAGATGGTATTCCCAGCAGTTTCTTTCCCAAAGAGACTACTGTCCAAGCATCAGCCTTGTCCCTTAGAGATATTGATATTGATGTCCAAAAAATTGATTTTCTCCTTATCATAACTCATAGTGGAAAAAAAGTTTGAATCATTTTGATTCATCACCTCAAGACACTGTTTAAACAACATTTCAGGTCCATCCCAGACAAGAAATATGTCATCTGTATATCTTTACCAGATGATAATATGTTGCGTAAGTCTGGAAAGAAATTAATTAGACAAAAAATCCTGATCCCACAAATCCTGGTACAGATTGGCGTAGGATGGGACACAACAAGTCCCCATCACTACACCCTGCAGATGGAGGTAGTGGGAGCCTTGGACAGACATTGTGATTCAAGATAAAATCAAGTCAGAATAAATTAATTAAATCCCCATTCATGCATCCCGCGTTGCATTATAGAGGGATTCCACATCAACTGTTACTAAATAGGCTGATTGAGGTACGTCAAGTTTTTCAATAATTTTCAAAAGATGAATAGAATCCTTAACATAAGATGCTAAGCTTACAACCTGAGGTCTAAGGTAATGATCTATAACTTGGATGATACCTTCAGAAATACAGCCATTTCTTGAAATAATAGGCCTGCCTGGAGGATTGGTCATATCTTTGTGAACTTTAGGAAGTGCATAGAATGTTGGCATCCTATGGTGCCCAATTCTAATGTATTCCCATATATCTTTCTGAATGGTTCCATTTCTATATGCTGAATCTACTAACTCGTAGAACGCAAGATTAAATTTATTAACTAGTGCAGCAGAAATTTTTCTATAACATTTTTGTTTGTTTAAGATTTTTAAGCACATGAATTCATACATAGCATTGTCCATCAGGATGATATTGCCTCCATTATCAGATGGTTTGATGGTTATTCTTGTATTTGCTGATAGGGATTTCAATGCGGCGGTTTCAACTGCACTTAGATTTTTGTGAGTATTATCAAATCTCAATGATTCAATATCCTTGGTGACCTGTCTTACAAACAAAGCAATAGCTGGACTCTAATTGAGAGATGGAAAAATATGAGATTTCTTACGAAATTTCATTTCCTGAGTCTGTACAGCCTCATTCATTTGCTCCAATAGACATTCAATATCCCAGTCATCAATCTGATTATAAGGCTCATTCTCTTCCAATAGCAGAGTCAAATCTCTGAGTGCTTTGAAATCTGCTGTTGAAAGACTGGCCTCAATATTTTCAACTTTATTAGTAAGTTTGGTATAAAGACTTTTAAGGAATAACTTTTGTGCAAAAAGATTAATTTCCTTTATTGCTTAAAATTTGTCGATTTTTCTGCTAGGACAAAAGGATAATCCTAATGCTAGCACCTGTTCCTATAGGATGAGAGATTAATAATATGTAATCTCCTTTCGGTGTGATCTTCACTGCATATGGTTCTATCCCCTTGCCTGCCTTGGGTGAAGTGCTCATATTTGGTCTGTCTAAAAAAGTATACTTTTTAGTCCACTCAAGGGAGGAAAAAGGCAACACCACACCCTCCATTTACCATATTTAAGGCCACAATTAGAGAAGCTGGGTAAGAATATCAGAACTCAGAGTGACTTTTTCATGTTGCTGGATATCTTGGAGAAACACCATTCTACCTGATTGCATTGGTGAGTTGGGAAATGGGCATGGGCAATGTTTTCTGACTTTTATAGAAACTTTTTGAACTTTCGTAGATAATCATATAATGTTTAAGCTTGTATGTCTTACTTTTTTGGCATTTTATAAATAATCTCCTTGGGTAGTACTAATTGATGGGAAGCACAAAAATTAGTTGGAATGTATGCCCTTAGTAACATCTAATAAAGGGGTTTATACATGGATATGAGCAGTTTGATATTAACCTTTATTAATTTACATACATTACTTGCTGCTGATGATGCTACTTCCTTGTGCTCCTAGTTATTTATTATTCATTATTTTATATAATTATATATATATATATATATATATATATATATATTAAGAGTGTTGTGGTGTGGCACCTGTGGTCTTTACACACCAAAATGACAACTTCACTTCTGGAGGGGATTTATCTCTTGACATGTTGAGACACTTTTTTAGAATATCTGTGGCGGTTATGTAAGCTTTTTACCTTATATGGCTCGGTTTTGTATTAACAACTTACAGTTATATAAAAAACTTTTGTTAGACCTGGCTATCAATTATCATTTATATTTTAGAGTGGTATCATATCCCTGAAGAAGAATTTATGATAAATATTCGAAACGTGTTGGATCCCAGGCTGATTGTATCTGTAATCAAACCTAGAGGTTGTAAGATGGAAATCAGCTATGGGGGATACCATTGGATCAATGTTGGAATACATTATAATATTTGAACTTAATAAGTAGCTTCAGTTTCTCTGAAATGTACCTGGAAATACTTTGATATCCATCAAAAAACAACCTAAAACTTTTAATGATATATTGGATGTATAAATAAAATGATGTTTTTTTTTAAATAAGTAGTTTTTTGTGTATAAATCAAGGTTGCCTTTAAAATCCCACCAAATGTAAGAAAAAATCCTTTATACAGAAACAGGCTTGAGAGGAATGGGGGCTGATCCTGGGACATCTGCATAGCATCAGTGGTGAAAGATCTTTTGGCCACCTGTACTTGGACCAAGATTGCTTGCTATTGCTGAACTTTGCTAACCGAGAGGATGCTTTGAAAGTATATCATTTTGGATTATATCCACTTATCTCTGCATAATTCTATTGCATTCATAAGGTCCCCTGGCAAATATAGATACTGCAGTCCATACTCCTGAACTACTCTCTTGATAACTGCTTAGGGTTCCAAAACCTAGGTAGCAATGTACAAATCAGTAGACTATTTTACAAAGGTCTCAACAGCTTGTTTCAGGGCTCTAGCACAAACAGCAGTCCTAGGGAGGGAGCGACTTTGATAATTGCTATGTATCACTCCCATAGTGCTGGGTCAATGACAGTAGGGCTAAAGACAAAGTTATTGGAAATATATTTGTGGGTTTCAGGGCAGGTGTGAGGGCAGCAGTAGCTGGATCCTCCTTATTCTCCAAATCCTTCTATTTTTACTCCCTGTCTTTTTACATCCTCTCAATGTTATCTTCTTTTTCTTCTTCTGAGTCTGTAGGTACCACATAGTCTGAGTTTCCTAGGGTCCCCAGGGCTCTGGGTATGGGCAAGAGCTAAGGCACTAGCGACATTAAAGTCCTCAGGTTGCTCACTGGTCTCAGGAGCAAATGGCATCTCTAGCTTCTTTTCAGTCACTAGCAACTGTGCTTGCAAGCCTCAGCCATATCTGCAAACCTTGACCATGGCTGATGTGCATGCGTCACTGGTCACTTCCAGTGGAGGTAGTGGTGACCATAATGGTGGCCACAGGCTCTTTAGTAGAGTCTACTCCCAATGTGTTTGTTTGCAAATTAGTCTGTAATACTGCCAGCATAAAATGGTTGCACCAGCTCCAGGTTCTGACAGCAGCAATCTTCTTCCAAGCACAATGTCCACAATCTCATACCCACCCAGGGTGCACAGGGCCAGTCTTCTCCATGGTTGCATTCAAAGTCCGGTTTCTACAAAGGTCTTGCCACCTGGCACATCTAAGCCACGCATTATGTCAAATGCCCTTACCTTCACATTCATTATTCTAATAAACAGTGAAATGGCATCAGCAGGTGGCTGAAAGCTAACCATATTGCTCTCTGGTGCACAGCAGCTCCTCTCTCTTGGAATGCATAGAACAGCTGTGGCAGCAGAGTGTGGAACCAGGGTCGGTGCTACCACTAGACTACCACTGCTGCGTATGGCGCAGCCACAGCTTCTGGTTTCCCTGCTCTCTGCCATGGCTGGATCTAGGGGGGTACTGGGGTGGAGCTTACAGGTCAGGGGAACTGTACACAATGAAGATGGGGCTAACAATCCTTTGTGCTGAGATGAGTGGTTTGTGCAGGAGGTGTATGGGGGCTATTTGTGCTGGGACAGGTAATGGGAATGATGTGCTAGGAGTAGGAGGGAAGTTTAAGAGGGGGGGGGGGTTAGTTGGGATTTGTGCTAAAGGGGGAGGGGGGACTTTGGTAAGGTGGGAGGATTTTATGCCGGGAAGGGTTTTAGCTAGAGGAGGGATTTGGGGGGAATTTGTTTGAAGGAAGAGAATTGGTGCTGGGAGGAGGGACTGGAAGATTTGTGCTAGGAGGCAGAATTGGAGGGAGTTTATGCTAGAAGAGGAGATTGGGGAGATTTGTTTTAGGAAAGAGGATCAGGGATTTGCGTTAGCAGGGGGGATTTGGGGGGATTTATGTTAGGAGGGAGAATTGGGGGGGGGATTTGTACCAGGAGGGGGAATTGGGGGGAATTTGTGCTAGGAGAGTGGGATGGGGGGGACTTGTTTTGGAGGGATTGGGGGGGGATTGTGCTAAGAGAGGGGGTTATGCTAGGAGGGGGGATTCTAGTGGGGAGGAAGGATTGTGCTGGGAAGGTTAATTTGGAGGGGGTTGTGCTAGAAGGAGGGATTTAGGGGGATTTATGCTAGGAGGGGTAATTTGTGGGAGAATATTTTTGCTAGGGTGGGAAATTTGAGGGGAAATAGGGCACATTCTAGGAGGGATGAAGTAGAACTACAGGTGAAGTTTTTTCTGTTTTATTTTTTGGGGGGGTGTCCATTAGCTGGTCTTGCCTATGGCGCAAAATAGTCTAGCACCTGCCCTGGTGGCAACACCCACTTTTTCCTGCTTGCTTACATCCCGGTCACATGAGTGCACGCCAAACCAAAGAGATTTCACTTTACAATCACCAGTTAAAAAGACCAAAACTGTCCATTGCCTCTCCACTTAAAAAATACAAAAAAAACTTCTCCAACATTGAACATCACACTTTCAATAGTCCTCTGTATTGTCAAACACGGTTTCAAACACTGCTCTCATGTTGTCAGGTAAAAATATACTATCTTGCAGTTGGTTGCTATGGGTTACTGAAGCATAAAATCTGCACCTGTCAGTTTCGGGAAGGGCTAGGAGAACCCCTGATGAGTGTCCACTTGAAACTCATCCCTTGAGTAGGAACACTCAAGCTTAAATCTTTTTGCTTTCAAGACACCCTTAAAATGTTTTGTTGTTGTGCACTAAAATGAGAAATGTATGCCACCAGTTATTTAGTCCTTAGCTTTATAACAGTTGCGTAGATGAACTTTTTTTGTCCTGGATATTTGTCCTGGATTGTCCAGAGTTAATGATCGTCACCCAGAGGTTTGTGAACAAAATCTGGCGAGGAGCACTTCACAACATGCTGTTATTATTACTATTATTATTGTTATCTTAGTAGTTGTTATGCAATAATGATTATTATTAGTAATAGGAGGAGTAGTATTAGTAGTAGTAGTAACAGTAGTTTTGTTATATACCATTCTATATATTATTTGTACAGTAATGTCATTAAATATTTTAGACAAATAACAATAAACTTTTGTTTTTAGGCTTTGCAGTGGGGCCCAGGGTCAATATATTTCCTGGAATGAATAGACCCAGGCAACCTATTCTTATGTTCCAGCCAACAATTTCAATTGTGAATCTCAGTCCAATGAATCATTTGTGCTTGAGAAGGTTTCCTCATCCAGTTCCCAGACTGAATTTTCCTGGCCATTACCAGGTACTGGTTTTATCTTGTATATCCAAATATCAAATTATTTATGAATTACATTGCTTCTGTCTATGCTAATGGTGTCATGTACTAGTGGTCAATATCCTGGTGCTTAAATTGGTTTTTATTCAAAAAACAAAATCTTTATCCCAAAAGGAAAAATAAATTGCTGTAACTGATTATACAATGTGAGCTGGGTTTGGCTTTAATTTGTTTAGTGTATTTAAATTTTCTAATACATGTAGTGCTACCCTTATGAGGGCCGCTGTGTTTCTAGGTCCCGCTAAGCTCTGCACAGCCAGTCAACACACATTTTCAACACTTGCATCCACAATCAGTGAACAGTTCATGAGCTTGGTTTTTGTTATTTTATTAGGAGAAATAACTTGGATAGGGTGATAAGGACTATTAGATGCCCAGTTTAACTGAATCAATGCACAGGCACAACTTCCTTCCTATTTACAGAAAAAATTGCCTAGACTGTTCTTTTCCTTGAAAGCTGTCAGTCTTTGAAGATCAGTAGCAACTGCCCCTAAGGGCGAGGAACTCACTTCCCATCTGAAATCAACATACCTTCTTGTAACTACATGCAGAGGTGTCTCCTCTCCCCTGTAGAACAGCTCCCAGCTCAACAGACTGCAAACACTACCAGCCCTCCTGACCACTCTGAAGATCTCCCAGGCCACGGATAAAGGATTAAGCACAACGTGTGGCAGTCTCTCCCCTTGTAAATCCCTGGGTATGCTGATGTACTCACTCTTCCCTCTTTGCTCCCAGTTCTCCCAGGCCTTGTCCTGTTAATAGCCGTACTGCTGAATGGACCCTCCTGAGCCAGCCTGAGGCCAGCCTGAAGGACAGCCCCCCTAGACCTAGGGAACCCCTCCCAGGCCACCGAAAGCCTCCTAAGCACTCCATCTTCCACCCAACTGACTGCCAGCCTGGCTATCCCTTATTTATGGGTTGGACTCACCACTCTACCAGGGCCTCCAAACCTGTGATTAGTTAGACTCCAACAAACATGCAGATTAGGTCTCCACTCCTTCCGCTCACTGGCTGGAGGTGATAGAGTCCCAACCTGTTAAGCTATCCAGCTTGACCTGCAGTAATCTGACCTCAATCACAGACTCTCACAGTTACCATGAATCATGCACAAAACTAATGCAGCCACAACATTTAATGATTGGTAAGGTATTGTTTTGCTTGATGTCTAGTAAAGGTTACTTTGAGTTATAAGCAAGGAAACTTAAACCTCCATAGTGTTAAAGTGCTTTTACTAAATGAAAATGCTGTACATAGAAAAATTACAATGATAGGAATACAGTACAAGACTGACAGATATACCTATAACAATCAAAATGCTACCTACTACCTAGCGAAACTATGCTCTGTATACAATAGTAATACACTGAAAAGGTTACTTAACTCAGGTTAGAATGGGTTCACGATCTTCATAGGCAGCGCAAGGACCCCAGCTTACTCTACAGCAATTGCAGGAGATCGGGCGAAAAACTTCTTCTTCTGTCAGAGATCTTCCTTGGTGTTCAAGTCATCTTAGAGTCCCCCTAATCAGTTTCTGTTGTTGCCTTTTATTTGAAAAGTTTACCATCTCCACATGAGTGTGGCCCCTTTTACAATACTGTGTGTCAATGTCAGAAACATTCTCCAATTTGACCTCAAGATGGCACTGTGGTATCATACATGCCATTGGTCATATATGTAAAAAGGTGTGTTTGACCATGGATACAAAACAATAGACTGACAACTGTCAACTGAAATTCAACAATGGTATCTATGTCACCATTATATCCAGCTGCATTCTACCCAGAAGCATCTCCTCAAACTCCAAGAAACCTGATGTCTGTCTCCAAGACAGTCTGAGGAAATCAATACACATATACTGTATATATATATATATATATATATATATATATATATATATATATATATAAATAAATATATATATATATATTTCAAATGTCTCACAGCTACAATATAATACATTTTTGTTGTTGGGTGTAGCCTCCCTGGAGGTATTCCCGAGTGTAGCTCGGGGTAAAGTTTCAGTACCACAAGCTGTAACCTCGAGCTACACTTGGGCTTACCATGCGGCGCTGCTCCGGGATCCCTCGATCACTTACCTTGTCCTTCGCTCCCGCGATGTCCCTCCTGCAGTGTCCCCGGCAATGTAATCCAGCGGATGCCGGCATCTGTCATCTGGGTACCGTCCCCTGCGAGCGTCGGGACGTATGGGGGAAGGAACGGTGGGAAATTTTAAAACGACTAAAAAAGTGACATTCACTAAAATCACATAGTAAAACATTACTGTATCAAAGCATTTCACATACATTTTGTCCCTAGTGCTTTGTCCTGTGCCCTGCCTGCATTTTTGCTGTTCTTTCTGCCTGGAAACTGAGAAACGTCCATGGCGTCCAAAAAGCGTCCCTTTAGGTCAAAAGCGGTTTTAGACCAGCTAGAGAACAGCGATAGTAAATCAGAACTACTTGCAGAATTGAGTGATGATTTGTGGGGAAATTCGTCATCAGACACTGAAAACGATTTTGCAACTTTGCTCAGTGATGTGCGAACTTGGCGCTATATTTCAAATTTCAGTGTTTTTGGTTTGATTATATTATTGAATTAAATTTATTATTATTATATTAATATTTTTATGATTATTTATTAAATTATAATTTATGATTTCGCGTTTTAAGCATACCCGGGATGTTTACTAGACTCTTGTTCGGACAGATTTCAGTGAGTTATTCCTAAAAATTACAGGCCTACAATATAAAACACCAAATTTCCATGCAAAATAATGGTACCACTTTCAGCACCAAAAATCTGAAATAATTATGCCGCCAGGGAGGTTAATACCATGAGCTATTACTGTAAGTTAATGGGGTTGAGATAGAGACTGTTCACTTGGTGAACAGTTAATGCTCTCTTTGCTTAGTGAATAAGGCGAAGCTATGTTCACTTAAATGATCCAAATTTGCCGGCCAAGAAAGTAGCTTTTTTTAAAATTTTCCTTGCACAGAATGAAGACAGCATTGCTTTACTATGAGACCATTCCTTAGTAAATCAGTGCCACTGAGTACCTATTTGGTTCTGACCACTCCATCTAGTAACACAGAAATTCCAACCTCCTGCAGCTTTGGTGTTTATAAAAAACCTGACAGCTGTAATAAATATCTTTTGCAACACAACTTGTCGCTGAAAACTGAAATTTGAAGGATCTCTATAAAATACAACATTTCTCCATGGGAATAATTATTTTCAATAGACAGGTTCAACTGTTGTTTATGAGTGCTGTAGAAGGTGAGGTTCTTCTATGTTACTAATCAATTAATTTTCTTCAAACATAAGGGTATACTTATACAGAAATGTGCTTTTTGTATGGTTGGAACACAGGGGAAATACATTGCAATTTGTCATTTCAGTGTAATAGCCCTGTTCACACTGCATCATCTGTGTTGCCATACTTAGAAGAATACAACTTTCCACAATAAACTACAAGCCTACAGGGCACTTATACCCCCTTCCTGCCCAGGCCAATTTCCAGCTTTCAGCGCTGTCGCACTTTGCGTGACAATTGTGCGGTCATGCAACACTGTACCCATATGAAATTTTTATCATTTTTTTGTGACAGATAGAGCTTTATTTTGGTGGTATTTAATCACCTCTGGGTTTTTTATTTTTTCTTAAACAAACCCAAAACCACTGAAAGTTTAGAAAAAAAATGTTTTTCTTAGTTTTTGTTATAACATTTTGTAAATAAGTGATTTTTCTCTTTCACTGATGTGCGCTAATGAGGCTGCAGTGATGGGCACTGATAGGCTGCACTGATGGGCATTGACAGGCATCACTGATGAGCACTGAAAGGCAGCACTGATATATGGCACTGATAGGCGGCACTGACTGGCACTGATATGCGGCACTGACTGGCATTGATAGGCAGCACTAACTGGCACTGATAGGTGGCACCAACTGGCACTGATAGGCGGCACCGACTGGCACTGATAGGTAGCACTGATTGGCAGCACTGATAGGTGGCACTGATTGGCACTAATGGGTGACACTGAAAGGCAGCTCAGATAGGCACTGATATGTGGCATTGATGTGCACTGGTAGGCACTGATATGTGGCATTGATGTGGCACTGATGCGCACTGGCACGAGGCACTGATGAGCACTGACACAAGGCACTGATGGACACTGACAGGTGGGACTGTTGGGGCTACACTGATCATCAGGGCACACTGATCATCAGTGCCCTGATGATCAGTGTACATGTCCCCTCCACGGAAAGCCGATTACCGGCTCTCCTCTCGAGCTGTCAGCGTGACAGCTCGAGAGGAGAGAAATGCCGATAACCGGCATTTCCCTGTTTACATGTGATCAGCTGTGATTGGACACAGCTGATCACATTACCAAACCGACGTCTTCGGCTCTTTCCGTGATCGGTGATCCGATGTGTCCGAGGGACACAGCGCACCGCCGATCACCGTGCTGCACGCTCCCTGAGCCGCGCATGCGCGGTGAGAATGGGAGGACGTCATATGATGTCCTCCCAGAACGAGAGAACCACCTTGCATCCGTCATTGTACTATATGGCGGGCGGGAGGTGGTTAAACACAGTTTCCACGTTAAACAACAGTTTGCAACAGTGGTCTGTGCATGGATAACTGTCAACCAGTTTTGTCCTGCAGTTCTTGACTTACACTAGTGTGAGCAAAGCCTAAGGAACATTTTGTTTTTTAAAGCAGAACTAAATTCTCTCAATCATCAGTACCTATTTTTAATCCATATGTGGCTAGCATTAGTAAATAGAAAGGAAGGTGTATTATATTTACTTGTTAAACTTTTTTTTTTTTTAACATGACTTCAGTTGGTCCCTGGCCTAGGCCAAAATGGTGTCATACATTTCAGGAGTTTTCATGGACATTTTTTTCTTTTATCCGGAAGAGGGTCTTTCTCAGCTAAGCACACCCTCCTGTCTAAATGCCTGAGTTAAGGGCAGATGGAATCCAGGAAGTAAATGTTAAATTAATCTTCTGCCCTTACTGAAGATGGACGCAGCTAGAAATGCTAGGGATGTTTTTGAAAGGAATTTCTCAACAAAATAAATCCTGGAGACCTAGATGGGTGGGTGCGTTGCTATGAATATTTAAAATGAAATAAACAAATGAGTGGATTTTCAGTTTGTGGTGCTCAGATGCAGTTTAGTTCAGTTCCAACACTTATTTGCAAAGAATTTAATGAGGACATGTGTATCATGTTTAACAAGTTTTGAAATGATGGAAAGTGATCTTCAGGCTACATACAGTACATATCTCTATATGGGAGGTGTGGTGCTTTTTAATCCATTTTAGGTTCGTTTTCATGTGTTTGTATGTATTTTTCATCTACCACCACTTTTTTCCGACAGAAGGTGTGTTTTGAGTAGGGTGTTTTCTAACATATAGTAATACACTCAAACAGGACCCATTGTCATAAAATGTACGTACACTATATTGTCAAAAGTATTGGGACACCCCTCCAAATCATTGGATTAAGGCGTTCCCATCACCTCCATGGTCACAGGTGTATAAAATCAAGCACCTAGGCATGCAGACTGCTTCTACAAACATTTGTGAAAGAATTCACAGGAGCTCAGTGAATTCAAGCATGGTACCATGATAGGTTGCCACCTGTGCAATAAGTCCATCCATTAAATTTTCTTACTGCTAAATTTTCCATGGTCAACTGTTAGTGGTATTATAACAAAATGGAAGCAATTGGGAACAACAGCAACTCAGCCACAAAGTGGTAGGCCACTTAAAAATGACAGAGCGGGGTCAGCGCATGCTGAAGCGTGTTCCTTTCCTCTCTATGCTGGGTTATGCTGAGTGTGTGTACGGAGCATTCAACACTGGTGGGATTTTTTGTTTGGATATACTTTTTTAGTTAGCCTAGCAGTCCATTATTTCACTTGGAACGCATAATGTCAGGTCCACCACTTGGCGTAAAATCCTTCCTGTTCAGGTGGTGGTGTGTGACATTTTGCATGAGGTGGGGAAGATTCGGGTGCTTGAGAGAGACAAGTGGGGTTGGGGGGCTTGGTTGAAGACGTAGAGGGGGTTCAAGCCTCCCTGATTACCAGGAGTCTCTTTCCAGGGTATGGCTGTCTGTCTCTTATCACCTTAGTTTTTTTTCCTTGATGCTTAATTTTTTTAAATGGCTGCGTACATAGGTGATTGGTTGTGTCTCTTAGGCCCTCTCTGCCACTTTATGTAAATAGTTTTCTATAGTTTGAAAGTTTTGGTAGTAGACTCTCTATATATTGTATATATTCTGAACATGGATGTGCATTCCTTTTGTTTTCTGTTGAAGTATGACTGTACTATGGTTATGTTTTTTATTTTTGTATATCATTTTGTTGCTTGATTCTTGTCAATAAAAGATCAGCGCATGCACAGTGATTTCAACTGCGACATTCAGATGGTAGAGTCAGAATTTGGTGTAAACAACATAAAAAGCATGTATCCATCCAGCCTTGTATCAAGGTGGTGTAATGGTGTTGGGGATATTTTCTTGGCACTAGCAAGGTGTACCTAATAAAGTGGTCGAGGAGTGTATACACTATATTGCCAAAAGTATTGGGACACCCCTCCAAATCATTGTATTCAGGTACTCCAATCACCTCCATGGCAACAGGTGTATAAGATCAAACACCTAGGCATGCAGACTGTTTCTACAAACATTTGTGAAAGAATGGATCGTTCTCAGGAGCTCAGTGAATTCAAGCATGGTTTCGAGAAAAGTTGCCACCTGTGCAATAAGTCCTTCCATGAAATTTCCTTGCTACTATTCCACAAACAACTGTTAGTAGTATTATAACAAAGTGGAAGCAACTGGGAACAACAGCAACTCAGCCACGAAGTGGTAGGCCATGTAAAATGACAGAGCGGGGTTAGGGCATGCTGAAGCACACAGTGCACAGAAGTTGCCAAATGTCTGCAGAGTCAATAACTAAAGGCTAAGTTCACACTAGCTTTGTAGACAGGCATTTTGCAGGCATTTGAGGGGCATTTTTAATGCTCCTTAAATGCCTATGAAAATTATACACATGACAGCACACAGTGCTGTTCACACTGAAGTGTTAGCGCAGTGTCAAGGCAAAATTGACGCCTCATGTCGAGTCAGGAGGAGTTGAAGCCTTTCAGCGTCTCACATTCAAGTCTATGGTGACACTCCTCAAACACCTGGCAGGCGTTTGTGGGGCGTTTGCGAGGCGTTTGTGGGGCATTAATACCATTAACTTCATTATAGGTGTTTATGGTGTGGTTTTAATGCTTGGAAAAAGCCTATCAAATGCCTCAAAAACGGGCATAGGACATTTGGAGAGCATTTGAGGAGTGTTAAAACTCTTCAAAGATGCCTGTCTAATGCCTGTCAAACGCTATAGGGGCGTATGGGAAGAGTTAGAAATGAGTCTAGTGTGAACATAGCCCAAAGACCTCCAAACGTTTTGTGGCCTTCAGATTAGCACAACAACAGTGTGTAGAGAGCTTCATGGAGTGGGTTTTCATGGCCGAGCAGCTGCATCCAAGCCTTACATCGCCAAGTGCAATGCAAAACATCGGATGCAGTGGTGTAAAGCACGCCACCACTGGACTCTAGAGCAGTGTAGATGTGTTCTCTGGAGTGATGAATTACACTTCTCTGTCTGATAATCCGATGGACATTTCTGGGTTTGGCAAATGCCAGAACAGTACTTGCCTGACTGCATTGTGCCAAGTGTAAAGTTTGGGGGAGGGGGGATTATGGTGTGGGGTTGTTTTTCAGGGGTTGTGCTTGGTTCCTTAGTTCCAGTGAAGGGAACACTTAAGGCATCAGCATACCAAGACATTTTGGACAATTTCATGCTCCCAACTTTGTGGGAACAGTTAGGGGATGGTCCCTTCCTGTTCCAACATGATTGTGCACCAGTGAACAAAGCAAGGTCCATAAAGACATGGATGAGTGAGTTTGGGGTGGAGGAACTTGACTGGCCTCCACAGAGTATTGACCCCAACCCAACAGAACACCTTTGGGATGAATTAGAGTGAAGACTGTGAGCCAGGCATTCTCATCCAAAATCAGTGCCTGACCTCACAAATGTGCTTCTGGAATTCTAGAAGAATGGTCACACATTCCCATAGACACACTCCTAAACCTTGTGGACAGCCTTCCCAGAAGAGTTGAAGCTGTTATAGATGCAAAGGATGGGCCAACTCAGTATTGAACCCTACAGACTAAGACTGAGATGCCAAGTTCATTTGAGTGTAAAGCCAGGCGTCCCAATACTTTTAGCAATATAGTGTATGTAGCTCCTATCTTGCCTAGTCATAACATGTATGTATGTATGTATGTACAGTATGTAACTCCTTTAAGCTGACCAGCAAAACTTTCCTCCCTTTCTACATGTGATGGACTGCATAGGGAGAGAAGGGAGGGGGGAACTCTGTGTGAGAGAGAATTTAATGTGTTTTCAACCGCATCCAATTCGCATGACATGTGAACCGGCAGCCTTCTCTATGGAGCTGGTTTACGTATGTGTGTGCCATCTGCAGCACGTTTTTAAAAAGTCCGGTATGTTTTTGAGCCAAGTTCAGGTGCAATTTCTTTTTTTGTTCCAAAAATACTTTATTAATATAAGAAGAAACAAAATAGCATATAGAGCATATACAGCTATAGATCACAGTCAGAACATAAACATGACACGTTGCCTCCCGTTTCGCAGACGGGACATATTGTAAACTGTAATACAAGTCAAAATGGGGTAGAACATTACGTCAGGCATACAATGTAAACCAGTGGATACGCAGAGGAAAGAGGATCGATGTATGTATATGTTGGCACTTCTGGAATATCAGCAATTTTTAATGATGAGGTGATATGAAGATTAGGGTAGGGAAAGCATTAGATGCTGTGAAAGTCATGGTTTACGTATTTATAACTTGAGTGAATGATATAGTTGCAGTTAGTCATATCTGTGTGGAAGTAAATGCTCTATTTGGTTGGTGAAGAATGAATGATAAGGTGGTATAACAGGTGTGAAAAAAAAGGAGGCTGGAAAGAAGAACAGTAAGAAAAAGAAATGTAGGATGAGATGGTGGGGGGAGTATGGGGGAAGGAAAAAAATAATAATAATTGGGGGGGGGGAGTAAGGGGTTAAGTGACAGTAGAATGTATAGGTAATAAAAAGTTAAATTGGATCACTTCCCTAAGTATTAGCCAAGCCAGAATGGTAGTAGTAAGGCTTAGAATATGGTACGTGCAAGATCGGTCAGTGGGGTAACCCGTGGAGCAAAAACCCCATAAGGCATGTCATGATATAGACCTACAGCCCATCCTTACACCTGGTAAAAGTGTCCCCGGTGATCCGGGTATTTCCCAATACCGCATTGTATTAGGACATTCAATCAGAGGATATAGATTGATCCTTTACTATTAGATGATAGGTTGAAGTGGATTTGAAATGACTCCAGCATGCCCATGTTTTCCTAAATCTCTCGGGATGTTCCTTAGCTATAGAAATCAGTTCCTCCATTGCCTCAGTTTTGTCGATCCTAGCAAACCA
Organism: Staurois parvus; assembly: GCF_062004578.1. Lineage (NCBI taxonomy): Eukaryota > Metazoa > Chordata > Amphibia > Anura > Ranidae > Staurois > Staurois parvus. The sequence goes on from NW_028317941.1 coordinate 7,623,563, forward strand.
TTCTCGTATAGTGGGAACATGTGTTGAGCGCTAGTGGACTGGGATACATTGCTTTGCAGCATTTACCATGTGCATGGCGAGTGATTTACGGTATGTCCGAAATGGAAGAGGCAATTTCAAGTATCATACACTTTGACAATTTGCACCTGAACTGGTGAACAAAGTTTGAGGCTGAAAATCGCACTATTGAACCAGCCCAAACATATGAGTTGTGTTACCCTTAGCTAGACTTCTAGGGGATGAATCAGGATCTTAAACTTTGGTGAAAGGCCTTTAGCCTCCCTATTTTGATACTGTCCTGTTGCTGTTCATAACAGCTGCCCCGTGGAGACTTAGCCCTGAAGTTTGTCACCTTTCCCTGTGGGTTGCAAGTTTTCTCTTTAGAGAGTGAGCACTCCAACGGGAGCTCAGGGGCCCCAACGCTGGCTGACAAAATTTAGTCCCACAGCCCAGTGACCTGATTAGGACATCTTGTGTGTAGATAGGCCACATACTCTTATGCTTTGATAATGTTCTTTTGTACCTGAAACATAGGCTGTGCTGTTCACCAATGTCTGACTTGTGCCATTGCTATTTTTCTGCCTTAACAAACTCTTATTGTACAGCAAGGTTTTTATCTGTAAAAAGCTACTTTACTCTACAGGTGGTATGTCTGTGAGTTCTTGGGCAGTTCTGGGTGGGGCAGGGCAGGAGGACCCAAAAAATCTAGTGGCTCCTCTGGGAGGGTAGCACTACAATATGTTTTTGTGGTAAAAACACTGAATATAAACCGAAAAATACTATGAGCTCTCTTTGTTGTTAAAATATTCTGCCTTTTCAGAGGGTAGATGATCGGTAGCTGGGAGGCAGTGTCACCTCCTCACTCCCAGTCTTAACCCTGAAAAGCCCCCACCCCCCTGCTGCAACTGTTTGCATTACACGCGGTTACAGGGTGTTCATGGCACAACACCATTCACTTGAATGGGTTACATACAGTAATGGTACTGTCCTCTGAAGTATACATGGGGTGTAATTTTTGCTGTGGGTATGAAGCAATGTATTGCAAATGAGGCATGTGTACAACTCCATCTGGTCACCACTAAAGCTTAAGAGGTGAGGGGCGGTAAAAACATGGATCATCTACTTACTATACCATCCCCCAGCCACCCATGGGAATGTGCTCTTAAAGCTGATTTCTGGGCAGAGGAAAAAAGATCAGATCTTTTTTAGCTAGCTATAGTGGTTGTATCTGCCTACTACTGGCACGGTTGCCAATAGTAAGCAGAAGCAAGCATTGGGTACTGGTGGAGTTTACACAGCTTCTCCCACCAAGCACTGCCTGCTTGTCACAACTCAGTCCCACCCAGGGGCGGACTGACCATTTGGAAACTCGGGCACTGCCCGAGGGCCCGTGGTCAGTAGGGGGCCCCATGAGATGCCCCTGGTACCTTTTTCATAGGCTTTTTTGAGTTTGGGCAAGGACACAGGGGCCCCATGATCCACTATTTCCCGGGGGCCCCATGAGTTATCAGTCCGCCCCTGGCCCCACCTGTCACTCTGAATGTATTTCTCTCAGTGCAAGGATGACCAAGGGGACAAAGGCAAACTTTTGGACTTTTTTCCCCTACTAAGAGACTTTCTCCTTTGTCCTTGGTCATATTACTACTGTGCTTCCCTGCTGGAGTGTGCAGTGTTTGTATATTTCAGCTATACATCAACATAAGATGCTGACAATTCCATCCATGACAGCAAAGTAGCGATTTGGCAGAAAACAAAGCCTGCCTTTCTTCACCTGCTCCAGCTCTTTACAACTTTGTCTCACCCTGCAATTAATCTTTGGACAAGACATCTCTAGAGAAAGGTAGGCTTTGATTTCTGAAGATCGTTACTCTGCTGCCTTGGACAGAACTGTCAGCGTCCTATGTTAATATACAGCAAGTTACAGATGCTGCACAAATTTGGCAGGGCAGCACAGTAGCAATCTGACATAAAGCAAAACCTGCCTTTTTAGACTTCAGCATAGGTATCTGGGCCTGTGGTGCTGTGAGTGATTGTTTGTACTGGGGGTAGCTGGGGATTTCACAACATTGGAGACCATTGACAAGAATTACAAGGTTCTGCCCACAATAGCTGTGATCTTCCAGGGCGTGCCTATATGAAGAATAAGTGGTGCTCAGCTGACTCCTCCCATTTGCTGCTGCTGCTGCAGGGATCTGGAAGGGAACCCTATGATGATGTCATGGGGAATAAAACTTGGATTATCCCCATAAAGGAGCGATGTAAGAGCCCATGTACACGGGGCATTTGGAAAACTCTTCTGAATGATGGAAACTGACTGCTGGAAAACGCAGGTTAAAAATCATCAGTTCAGCTGCGTTTGCATACCGTGTTTATGCACGTTTGCGTTTAGAAGCGTTTTTAAAAGATAACCTCAGGAGACCTTCCAAAATGCCCAGATTGCACTGAAAAATAGGAAAAAATTAACTATTTCAGATATTTTGAGAGGAATAGAGAGATCAGAAGCAGAGAGAGCAGTATGTGTTGAGATGACCTGTCTTTTCTGGTTGTATTCACTATGGATCCCATCATGAGCATAATGCAGCGCGTTCTACCATTTTTTTCCTTCACACGAAACCTGGAACTGACTGTGCTGGTGTACTAGGTCCATTTGAATACACGGAAAACACTTTGCATGCATTTCTGATGATGAAAAAAGGCTCTGGGCAGCATCTGGACATGGAAAAGTTAAGAAACGCTTCTAAACGCAAACGCTTATAAAAGCGGTAAACCGCGTTTACAAGCATCTGGCATTTGAAACGCTGGTAAAATCTATTCCTGAACGCACGTTTGGTGCATTCAAAAAAACTACTGCAAACTCAACTGCCTGTAAATGACTATGTGTACATGGACACATGGGAAAACTTTAGGGAGAGTTCAGGGGCTGCTGAAAAAAATGCTGAACAGCTCCTGAATGTCAGTTTTGGAACTGCAGTGTACATGAGCCCTAAAGGAAAATTCTTTTAAAAGTTTTTAAAGGGACTGGAGAGTGAGGTTCTCAGACTTTTCCTACTTTGCCTGTAGTTCAGCTCTAAATGTATTTTATTATAATTGGTGTTGTTGCTGCTGGTATATTTTGTAGTGCTGTATATGGTATTTGATAAGGTCTAAAATTTAATTATCTGGTACACTGAGACTGTTAAGTCAGGTTCATCTCTATCTGTGTCCATTTTTTTAAAATCCATTGTAGTGCAATTCTGTGTGATTTCATTATACTTTGCTGTTTTTGATGTGTTAATATGCACCTTCATGCATTTTTTGTTTGGCTCATGAGGATTGATTTCCTGCAGTGACATGACTTTTGTGAACTTTAGAAGGATCTACATCCAAGGGATGGCAACACATGAAAATGCTCTCAAACGCACTATACATTTGTTTTCATGCATTGCCATAGACTTCTGTGGACCTCACATGCCTTATTTTTTAAAATGCAGAGCAATGCAGTGCATAAATATGAACAGCCTCATTGGGTAACATGGTTCTATGACACAACCATTGTTTTGTATGCCATTGCATGCTTAAATGCAAAGCTGTGGACGGAGCTTTAAGAAATGAGCTAAAACATAGGTGTCATCAAGGGCAATGTTATAAAGCCTGTCCTATAGGTCCTGTTCACATCTGTGTGCTGTGCTTTAATGCATTTTTCAAAATAGTGTAGGTCAGTTTTTTTGTTCGCTTTCATGAATTTGAGGCCCAAAGACATCAATAATAATGCATAAAGCACATGTATGATGCATTGTACATGCTTTTGTATGTGCGTTCATGCATTTTTACCCATTTTGACACATGTTGCATGAAAATGCAATTAGAAAAAAGTTAATGCATGTGCAAAATGTGAAATGACATGCATTGAATAATGTTAAAAACCTGTATGAAAGCTGAAAAGCAAAGCCTTATGCAGGCCATAGATGGGCCCCGAAAAAAAATCGGCCGATTTTCGCACTGTTAATGGGTTAATTGGTTGGCCGTTTTTCGGGGTTTTGGAACATTTTTTTTATCAGTAAAGTTGGAAAAAAATTGTGCGATTTTGCCGATCGTCTGATTTTTCCGGCAATGATGGGCATATCGGCAGATTGTTTTACTGCTAAAAAATCTGCGCATGAGCCGTGACCTAGAAGCAGAAGAATAAAAAGAAGAAAAGAAGAAGAAGAAAAAGAAGAAGAAGAAGAAAAGGAAGATGAAGAAAAAGAAGAAGAAAAGGAAGATGAAGAAAAAGAGGAAGAAGAAAAGGAAGATGAAGAAAAAGAGGAAGAAGAAAAGGAAGATGAAGAAAGGAAGATGAAGAAAAAGAAGAAAAAGAAGAAGAAAAAGAAGAATTCCAGTCCGCTATTATATTTGACATGAAAAAGTATTGCGGTTGCAACAATGTATCTATTTGTATCCGAATAAAAACATCTGTATCCAAAATGGATACAAATGGATACATTATTGCAACCGCAATACTTTTTCATGTCAAATATAATAGTGGAGCTCTCTGCAGGGACAGAAGAAATTAAATGCCGGCCGTAGCCTGAAAATCAGCCGTTTTTTTTTTTTTAACCATTGGTGGTAACGTCGGCCTATTGAACGACCGATTTTTCATTTTTTTTTCTTTAAAAAGTGCCGGTTTTCGACCCGTCTATGGCCTGCATTAGGGTAACTACCAACCACTACGTTCTTGATGTATCAACTGCATGTCAAAGCCACCACTGCACCGGTTGCTGGTGTGACTGTGCCCAGTACTTAATTCCAGCATTTCTCAAACAATAGTGCCCTGACTTGACAATACTCACCCTGCTTTATACAGTCAGGAGTAGAGGACTTCCCACAGTCAACTGGGCTGCAGCTGTCCCCCAATAACCTTGCCTTTCATAGATGAACAGGTCCCTATGCTTCAGGGAGACTGATGAAATATGTGAGAAAGAAAAGTGGGTGCATGCTGTGGGAGCTGGAGGTGTAAACTGGGACTTGTAAAAGAAAGGCGGGAGCACCAGATGGATTCCTCATGCACACTTGACGTGTTACAGCGGCTGTTTTTTGCTTTTGATGTTTTTTTCTACAGCCAGTAAACCCCCCAGCATGTTAACATATGTCCATGTTATGCATATCTAATATTTCAAAGTTTTTTGGCTGGGATGTTTTTTTAGCTGGAAAAAAACCCCCAGGACTAATGGGTTTCTAGAGGAGGTTTTTAGCTGTAAAAATGCTCTAATGCTGAAAAACACAGTAAAACACAGCAAAGTGGCATTTTTGGACATTTTTTGACCCCCCCCGAATTTTTTGGGGTAAACAAAATGCTAAAAAATGCTAAAAAATGCAAATGCGGAAAAACGCCGCTAAACGCTAATGCAAAAACGCTAAAAAAAGCTGAAAAACTCATGTCTTTTACGTGACTTTACACAGCTAACGTTACCAGCGTTATCAAAACATCCAGTGTGCATGGAGCCTAATGAGGGGAGCACTGAGACTAAAACTAGAGGCAGCGGTGATTGATGGTACTGCTGCAGGAGGGGGCTGTAGTACAGGGTAATTAATGGCTAGGTGGGGGAGAGAAACAATATGGCTGACTGATGTTGCTGATGCTTTGTGGCACAGTTTGGCATCCTGGCCACTGAATAACCTTTACTGGCAAATGTTGGGTAGTTATGTTGTCATTTTGATGGACATTTGTTGTTTTTGCCTTGTGAACTGATATGGGGGGCAAAGGATCTTTAGGGTGATGTGGAAAACATAAAGGGTCCATTCAGACTTGTATATTAAATGACTTGGCTGCTTTAATGCAACATGTGCTAATGCACCACAGCAGATTGTGATATTATGAATCTATCCAGTGTACGTGTGGCCAAAATAAAGAAAGATGTATGCATGCGTTTCTGCAATACATGCACCTTTAAATTTTCCACTATATTCACTTATATATCTGAAATCCAAAAAGGAATGTTTCCTAGAGTGTGTCACTGTGTCGGAAATGCATGTTTGATTGTACTTGTGCATAGCAATGCATCTTTTACTCGAAATACTATTTTATTTCAACTTTACATTATGAAAATTTGGCTTTAAATAAAAGTTTCTGTTTATAAATCATTTTGCACCAGATTCACCAGATATATTATACCTCAGGTTTTCTGTTTCAGGGTGGCTCCTTTCTTTTGCATCATCCTATGGGGCCACCCTTGCATGCAGGGACTACACTGTGTGATAAAGCACAGCTCTATAGCCTAGCTTAGCAAGACATTCCCCTGCCCCCCCGCCCACACCCCCACCCTCTTCCCTCCATTCTTTAAGCTAACAGATTGGCTGGAAACTTCACTGTCCACTATTTACTATTTTCTGGGAAGACCAGAAGTTAAGAAAAGCAGTACTGAAACAGCAGGAAACAGCAGCTTTCAAAAGTTGTAAGCTGCAAATGCTGGGGTAAGGACTTTAACAAAGAGTTTACTGGGGAATCTTTATTTTATTGTGCTCAAGATGTTAGACTAAAAAATGCTGAAGATTTAATCAGTGCTAAATTAAGAGCATCAAGGGCCTGGGGTGTAAGGGCGCAGCTGCACAGGCCCAACGCTATGGAACACTCAGGCTTCCATTAGAGCCCTGCATCATTGTGCATGTCATGAGGGGAGGTGGATGGACGCAACCACGTAGGCCTAACACAACACTGCAAAGCTGAATATCAAGCCTCCATTAGGACAGCCCATTATCAACCACTTGACCTCTGGAAGGTTTTACCTCCTTCATGACCAGGACATTTTTTGCAATTCAGCACTCTGCAACTGTGCAGAAAATGATATTTTCTACTTTATGTTATTAAACATATCCAATTAAACAAAAAATCTATTTTTTTTTCATAAATTTAGGCCAAAATTTATTTTGCTACTCGTCTTTGATAAAAAAAAAATCTCAATAAGTGTATAGGTTTGTGAGAAATTTATAGCATCTACAAACTATGACATATACTAAAATAAAATAAAAGTGCAGCGCTAGAAAATATATAAATGTGACACAATATATAAAAGTGATCAGAGAAAGTCCCAACAACGGTGACCTAGGGTAACAATGCACACTAACCAGAAGTGCACATTAAAAGTGCAGTGTAGGAACGATGGAGTTCATAAAGTAGTCATCAGCATGGGAAGGGTAGATGTATTCCCTTGATCAGTGAAGGTCCACACGATGGTACAGAGCTGAGCAGAAGAAATCCACTAAATGGTAGAAAACGATCGCTGCTATAGCTGCTTTTATATATTGTGTCACATTTATATATTTTCTAGCGCTGCACTTTTATTTTATTTTCATGTGAGGATTTTTTTGGTTATCCTGTGTGCCTTAGCTGCTTGTACATTGAAAGCGCTCACTTATTATTCTCTGTTTTTTTGACATATACTGTATACAGTAATTTACGCAGCTATAGACACTATACTTGTAATGGCGGTTATCAGCAGGCTGGGAGGTACGCTAACTGACTAACTGACACTGAAATCAATAGTGACACTAATACAGTGATCAGTGCTAATACTGTACACTGTCACTGTACTTATGACACAGGTTCAGAAGTTAACATCTAGGGTCAATAAAAGGGTTAACTGTGTGCCTAACAATGTGTAATATGTGCTGCTTTTACTAATGGATCTGGCAGTTTTTTTCTTCCTGCTTCTCAGAGAGAAGAAACAGCCAGATTGCTGTTCACAGTAAACACAGAACTCTGTGTGATTGAATACAGCCAATCAACTAATTTCAGCTGAAATCATTGGCTGAAATCAGCTGCCAAATTCATGCTGTGTCCAATCACAGCACCCAGAAGAAGGTCAATCACGTACATGTACATGATTGTGCCTGTACCTTCCACCGACTCGCAATATATGTACTGTGAATGGTCAGTAGGTGGTTAATCCCACCACCCAGCCCATGTTGTGCATGTGGAATGAAGGGCCGTTCAGGGGAGATAGGACCTCAATGGAGCATTGCTTTCTATGTGTGGTCTGTTCTTTTTTGGCAACTGGGCCTATATTAAGGTAGGAGCCTGGAGCTTCAGCTCCAGTAGCCCCTATATTAATCCTACCCTGGGTTTAATACTACTTTAACTGCCTCCCGCCTGCCATATAAGGAAATGACGGGAGCGCGGTGGTTCTCTCGTCCCTGCGACACAGCGGATCACTGATCAGTGGAAAGAGCCAATGACTTTGGCTCTGTCATGTGATCAGCTGTGTCCAATCATAGCTGATCACATGTAAATAAGGAAATTACGTTTATTGGCATTTCTCTCCTCACGAGCTGTCACGCTGACAACTCGATAGGAGAGCCAGTAATAGGCATTCCTCAGAGGGGACATCTACACTGATCATCAGGGCACTGATGATCAGTGTAGCCCCTTCAGTGCCACCTGTCATTGCCCATCAATGCTACCTGTCATTGCCCATCAATGCTACATGTCAGTGCCCTCAGTGCACATCAATGCCACATATCAGTGCCTACCAGTGCACATCAATGCCACATATCAGTGCCCATCTGAGCTTCCTTTCAGTGCCAACTATCATTGCCAGTTAGTCCCGCCTATAAGTGACCATCAGTGCCATCGAACAGTTTGAGTCAGTACCGACTATCAGTGCCAGTCAGTGCTGCCTATCAGTGCCATATATGAGTACTGCCTTTCAGTGCCCATCAGTGATGTATGTGAATTCCCACCAGTGATGCCTGTCAATTTCCATCACAGCCACCTACCAGTGCCTCCTCATCAGTGCCCATTAGTGCAGCCTATCAGTGTCCATCACTGCAGCCTCATTAGCACACATCAGTGAAGGAGAAAAATTACTAATTTACAAAATTTTATAACAGAAACTACGGAAATTTTTTTTTTTTAAAAAATTTCAGTTGTTTTTGGTTTGTTTATCAAAAAATAAAAAACCCAGTGGTAATTAAATACCACCAAAAGAAAGCTCTATCTGTCTCAAAAAATTTATAAAATTGTCATATGGGTACAGTGTTGCATGACCACGCCATTGTCATTCAAAGTGCAATAGCGCTGAAAGCTGAAAATTGGCATGGACAGGAAGGGGGTAAAAGTGTCCGGTAGGCAAGTGGTTTTTTAAGCTATACATTCTTTATTCTTCTCGGTGTATGTTTTGCTTGTACGTATTCCTGCAGAAGCAGATCTAATATTTCCTTTTGATTTGTATTGGAGAAAGTGCCCGTAAATTACTTGAATATTCAATCAATAAACTCTTTTGTAGCAGAATGTTATATTATTGGTGCTTTGTATTTTAAATACTAGTTAATCCCAGAACAGTGTTTTAGTGTTCTTCGGCAGTAAAGGAATTAAAACTTGTTGCAAGGCAAGATTACAGGTTTACAGATGAAACAGCTGTTTATGAAACCTGTTTTGAATGTGTGATAGAGTGCAGCTCATGTTCCCTAAACGTAATGTAGAGGAATTAATAGAAACATTAAGAGAATTAGAGTATGTATTTTGGATGCTTTGTGAAGGGTGGTCTAGTGGACACATTCCCCTTATATATTAATGATGCGTTATAAAGCTAACTCTCATTTAGACATTAGATGCATGTGCTATTTTGTTTTTTGAATGCTGAGAATTCAACAATAAGGATGGATTCACACTACTTCCTTTTCATTTATTTATTTATTTTTTCAATTCAATTTCAATGAAATAATGATTGCATTAATAGTTTTAGGAGTAAAGGTTTTGAGAAATGTTCCCTCACAACCCTTGGCCCTTAACTTTAGACTGAGTCTTAGGCTACCCCTAACACTCAACAATTCCTTTACTGAACCCTAACCTAGATTAACCCTTCAGACCTAATAGACAGTTCATACTCATGTTCTCCCCGGCCAGTGTCACCACTTGTTTTGTTATAGTTGTCCCCAAAATACTTGATGGCTGGTGATCGGTGGAGCTGTAAGGTTAGACCTTCCACCATATGACATTTATCGCACATTGAAATGTGCCTAATTCTGTTTCAATTAAATAATTATTGCATTAATAGTTTTAGAAGTAGAGATTTTGAGAAATGTTTCCTCACAACCCTTGGCCCTTAACTTTAGACTGAGTCTTGGGCTACCCAAAACACTCACTCAACCATTCCTTTACTGGACCCTAACCCTAACCTAAAAGAACCCTTCAGACTTAAATAGACAGTTCATACCCATGCTCTCCCCTGCCAGTGTCACCACTTGTTTTGTTATAGTTGCCCCCAAAATACTTGATGGCTGGTGACAGGGGGAGCTGTAAGGTCAGAACTTCCACCCTATGACAGTGCTCCAGCTTAGCGATTTGCCACTACAACAGGATGACTTCCTCTCATGATGCAGTCACATGCTTCCCTATATCTGGGAGCAACACATAAGAAGGTGGACTGGGAATAGCTTTACACAGACACTGTCACTTTGCTATTTAGGACAAGGTGACAGGTTTTTTTAGTTTGGTCACAAACATTAAACCCTTTAACCTAACTTTGAAAATTAGCAACTAAAGTGGAACTAAAGTTAACCACCTCCCGACTGGCCATTGTATATAAACAGCTGGACGGTGGCAGTGCAGGGTCGGGTGGCCGTTTATAAATGGCTTCCCCGCACCCTGCTTGTGCACGCTCCCCCGGGAGCGCGCAGCACCACGATCCGGCGCCCGCTGTGTCCTCCGGACACAGTGAAACACCGATCGTCGGACAGGACCTCTGTACGAGGTCCTGGTCATGTGATCACTGATTGGCCAATCACTGATCACATGCAAAGTAGTAAGCAAGATGTCACTTGTGACATCATTTCTTACTACGTGTGAAATCTGTGAATGATCACAGAGGTCACATGGTACAAGGCTATTCACAACAGCCTTGTACCATGTGACAAGCTGTGACCAATCACAGCTCACTCAGTACTTCTCAATGAAAGCAAGAATGCAGACAGAGAGAAAGAGAAATTATTGCTTTTACATCCTATATGGGTGTAAAAGCAATCAGTGTAAAAAAAAAAAAAATCTTCATCACCCCCCACAAGTAGTACAGTGTCACCATGTACTGCTAGGGTGACAGTATGTAAAAAAAAAAAAATAAAAAATAATAATATAAAAAATAAAATAAAAATGTAAAAAAAAAATGTTTAAAAATTATAATTTTTGGTTATAAACTATTTTTTTTTTACTAAAAAGATAACGGAATAAATTTTGGCCAAGATTTATGATGAAATATTATTCATTTGCAAAATTGTATGAAAAAAACACTTTTTTTCAAAATTTTTGGACTTTTTCATTTACATAGCACAAAAAATAAAAATCCCAGCGGTGAATAAATACCACCAAAATAAAGTTTTATCTGTCTCAAAAATTGGTAAAAAATGAATTTGGGTACAGTGTTGCATGACCGTGCAATTGTCATTCAAAGTGTGATAGCGCTGAAAGCTGAAAATTGCCCTGGTCAGGAAGGGGGTAAAAGTGTCCGGTCTGGAAGTGGTTAATAAAAAAGACAAGCGGGCAACTCTTTATTGTAGTAGAGACATGCAATGGGGTTGATTTACTAAAAGCTACCATCCTCAATAGTGTAAGCACTCTATGGGGTTGATTTACTAAAGGCAAATATACTGTGCGCTACAAGTGCAGTTGCTTAAGAGCTTAGTTAATGAGGTAAAGCTTCACTTTGAAAAGAATACCCAATCACATGCAAGAAAAATAAAAAACAGCATTTTTGCTTACACTTGATTGAATTATAGAAATCAGCAGAGTTTCCCTTCATTTCAGAGCCTCCCCTCAGATCTAGACCAACTGCACTTGTATCGTTTAGCAAATCAACCCCATAGAGTGCTTACACTATTGAGGATGGTAGCCTAGGACTGCATGTGTGTGCGCACGCGTGATCTCAGAATGACATTGTGTCATGCATTTTGAAAATGTGTGACTGTCATTGAGAATGTAAACCAAATCTATGTATGAGGGTCCCCCTGAACCTGAAGGGCTCCCCAAGATCTAAATCTGGATATGTCCTCAATGTAGGCATGGAAAAATTCATTTACCCGTCTCAGACAGGTAAATGAATCAGATACAAGTAATAATACTTTTGGTGCTGTGTCCTGATGGAATTCTAAAGGGTGTCTACAACACCCTTTCTGAATTCTCCAAATGTGTTCTATAGAGACTTTAACCTCCTTAGCGGTTTTCCCGAGTGTAGCTCGGGGTAAAATTTCAATACCAAGAGCGGAAACCCCGAGCTACACTCGGGCTTACCATGCGGCATTGCTCAGGGGGTCCCTGCAGCACTTACCTTGTCCTTCGCTCCCGCGATGTGTCCCCTGCAGCGTCCCCGGCCATCTCCTCCGGCCGATGTCGGCATCCGGCTTCCGTGTTCCGGTCCCTGTGACGTCGGGACGTACGGGCGCCGGAACCGGCGGGAAATTTGAAATATTTAAAAAATGTCATTTTTGCTGTCATTGCTGTTTCAATGCATTTCACATATATTTTGTCCCTACTGCTTTGTCCTGTGCCCTGCCTGCATTTTGACTGTTCTTTCTGCCTGGAAACTTAGAAAAGTCCATGGCGTCCAAAAAGCGTCCCTTTATGTCAAAAGCGGTTTTAGAACAGCGATAGTAAATCAGAACCACTTGCAGAATTGAGTGATAATGATTCGTGGGGAAATCAGACACTGAAAACGATTTTGTGACTTTGCTCAGCGATGTGCGAATTTGCCTCTGTATTTCAAATTTCAGTGTTTTTGGTTTGATTATATTATCGAATTTAATTTATTATTATTATATTATTATTTTTTATGATTATTATGATTATTTATTAAATTATAATTTATGATTTCGTGTTTCAAGTTTTATCACATCCGGAATGTTTAATAGACTCTTGTTCGTACAGATTTCAGTGAGTTATTCCTAAAAATTACAGTCTACAATAAAAAACTACATATTTCCATGCAAAAAAATGATACTGCTTTCAGCACAAAAAAATCAGAAAGAATCATACCGCCGAGGAGGTTAATAAACATCACTGCATTGCAAACCTTGTTAAGTATTTCAAGCATATAATGTTACATTTGCAGTTCAATTTGTTCTTCTAGCAGTGAAACATTCTAATCAAAAGTTATTTATGTTTAAAAGCTCCCGAATCTACCTTGCAAAAGAAGAAACAAACTTTTTGTGCTCTTTGTGTGAATATTGTTTGCTTGGTTTTGCCTATCTGCTTCCATCTGTCACTTTTAATATGCATCGCTGGTCCATGTATGAGAACTGATTGCAGGTGTAACAAGTTATCTACATCCCATAGTCTGCCTGTTAATTATCCAAAGATTACCGCCTGTGCACACACTTCACAAGCAGGCAGTGATACCACGTGGAATGCTAAATTCCTTGGACACTAATTAATAGCATTTACAGTGACAGTCACATTATCTTTCCAAGCTATTTTCCCCTATCTTTTTGCAAGATCATTTTCTGTAGCAATTACTTACTGACAACATCTTCGCGTGACCTTACCAATCACATTCGCTAGGACAAGGCTTGGTATTATAAGCATGTTTCAAGACAAGCCATATGTGACTTTGTTTTCACATTTACAGTCTCAGGTGATTTGTTTTAAGGCTACTATAGAAAGGTTAATTATTTAGTGGAAAGCAAACATTTCAAATAATATCATTCAGAGATTAACAGTGTGCATAGCTATTTTAAAGAGAATTTCACTCATTTTACACATATAAAAATTGGACTTCTGCTTGACAGCAGATATCACACACTCCCTGGAATTCATAAAGACTGGCACAGGCACATTTTATGGCACAGAATGCGCAAAATCCATGTACCTGTCTAGAACTTGTAATTGAATTTGGCATATACTGCATCACTTTTGAATGCATGCAACATACTTTTGCAAAATCTGTTTCTGTATGCCAAACTAAAGTTGGTCCTAATTAGCTCCACTTTGATAAGATACAAACTGTCAGTATTTTATTTAAAATTTGATGCAGGTGTTGCACTACAATGTAGTAGATCTACCTGAATTTGGTACACATGTCATTGTCAGAACCTGTTGCAGATATTTTTTTAATTAGGTGCAACACATAAACAAGACCAGTTAATGCCAGAAAAGTTGTGCAGCAGCTTTATTGAATCCCCCCCTTATGTGTATAATTACCCCTTATTAATACCTACTGCAGTTCCCCTGACCAGCAAAAGTGCTTTTACTGGCTTCTAAAGCACTCACAGAGACCCCTACCAGAGAGGTGTGGGGGGGAGGGGGGCTGGCAAGGTTTCTGGTTACTGGGAGCACTTACTAATAGTCTAATGTTGTTGTTTGGTCTGCATGGTGGCAATCAGACACCCTACACAGATGATTTAACAGGAAAAGGGAGGGAAGATCATGAAAATTGAGGCTGTTAGTATGGTGTTTATCTGACATACTGTACACTACTGTTGAAAAGTTTTCAGCAGGTATGAAAAAATGCTGTAAATTAAGAAAGTAAATGAACAGAAGTGAAATCCAAATCAAATCAATATTTGGTGTGATCACCCCCTGCCTTCAAAACTGCATCAATTCTTCTAGGTACCCCTGCACACAGTTTTTTAAGGATCTTGGCAAGTAGGTTGTTCCAAACATCTTGGAGAACTAACCATAGATCATCTGTTGATATAGGCTGCCTCAAACCCTTCTGTCCCTTCATGTAATCCCATACAGACTTGATGATGTTGAGATCTATGGGGGCCAAACCATCAGTTACAGGACTCCTTGTTTTTCTTTACACTAAAGATCATTGTTAATGACATTAGTTGTATGTTTGGGGTCATTGTCCTGCTGCAAAATAAATTTGAGGCCAATCACATGCCTGCTTGATGGTTTGGCATGATGGACTGTAAGTATCTGCCTGTTTTTCTCAGCATTGAAGACACCAATGAGCCTGACCAAGTCTCCAACTCCATTTGCAGAAATGTGGCCCCAAACCTGCTAGAAACCTCCACCATACTTTGCTGTTGCCTGCAGACACTCATTATTTTACCACTCACCAGCCCTTCTGCAAACAAACTGCCTCCTGCTACAGCCAAATCTTTTGAATTTTGACTCATCAGTCCAGAGCACTTGCTGCCATTTTTCTGTATTCCAGTTCCTATGTTTTTGTGCATAGTTGAGTCAGTTAGCTTCTTTTCTACGTCAGAGGTATGGCTTTTTTGGCTGTAATTCTTCCATGAAGACCACTTCTGGCAAGCCTTCTCTGGACAGTTGATAGGTGTTCCTGGGTCTCACTGGTTTCTGCCAGTTCTGTGCTGATGGCACTGCTGGACATCCTCTGATGCTGAAGGGAAGCAAGTGTAATGTTTCTTTCTTCTGCTGCATTGAGTTTCCTTGGCTGACCATTGCGTCTACAGTCCTCAGTGTTGCCCATTTCTTTGTGTGTCAAAAGAGCTTGAATGATGCATCTTGAAACCCCAGCCTGCTTTGAAATCTGTGTCTGGGAGAGACTTTGCTGATGCAGTATTACTACCCTGTGTCTTGTTGCTGTGCTCAGTCTTGCCATGGTGTATGACCTGTGAATTGAAACTGTCTTCCACAACCTCACCTTAGTAGCAGAGTTTGGATGTTCCTCACCCAGTTTTAAGCCTTCTACACATCTGTTTCTATTTCAATTAACAACTGTGTTTCTACCTACAGTACATATAAAATGGATGATCATTAGCACCTGCTTGGTTATAATTGGTTAATTATAAACCTGACTCTAGGTATGGGTTCACATATGTGCGGGGCAGGTTTGCAGTGTGATATCAAGCCCCGTCCAGTGCGACTTTGTTCAGAGGTTCAGCTGCGATTCATGTGCAAATTGTTAACGTGTATGACATTGGAAATCACACCTGAACCGGGATGAAAATCATACCGGACTCTTTTTGAAATTGCACTGCGGCTGGCCTGCAGATACATGAATCGGCTCCATAGAATAGTCTGTATGTCATGCAAATCGGATGCTGCTCAAAATGCATCCAATTCACATGCAGTGGGGCAAAAAAGTATTTAGTCAGCCACCAATTGTGCAAGTTCTCCCACTTAAAAAGATGAGAGAGGCCTGTAATTGGCATCATAGGTAGACCTCAACTATGAGAGACAAAATGAGAAAAAAAATTCAGACAATCACATTGGCTGATTTGGAAAGATTTATTTGCAAATTATGGTGGAAAATAAGTATTTGGTCAATATCAAAAGTTCCTCTCAATACTTTGTTATTATATCCTTTGTTGGCAATGACAGAGGTCAAACGTTTCCTGTAAGTCTTCACAAGGTTGGCACACACTGTTGCTGGTATGTTGGCCCATTCCTCCATGCAGATCTCCTCTAGAGCAGTGATGTTGTGGGGCTGTCGCTGGGCAACACGGACTTTCAACTCCCTCCAAAGGTTTTCTATGGGGTTGAGATCTGGAGACTGGCTAGGCCACTCCAGGACCTTGAAATGCTTCTCACGAAGCCACTCCTTCGTTGCCCGGCGGTATGTTTGGGAGCATTGTCATGTTGGAAGACCCAGCCACGTTTCATCTTCAATGCCCTTGCTGATGGAAGGAGGTTTGCACTCAAAATCTCACTCTACATGGCCCCAATCATTCTGTCCTGTACATGGATCAGTTGTCCTGGTCCCTTTGCAGAGAAACAGCCCCAAAGCATGATGTTGCCACCCCCATGCTTCACAGTAGGTATGGTGTTCTTTGGATGCAACTCAGCATTCTCTCTCCTCCTGTCAGGCACCACCCGGCGGAATCTCTAGTGATCCACAGAACGGGATTCCCCAGGACGCGGAGTCTAAGTCCCAGTCTGCCTTTTCACCAGAGCCCCTGATGGGGGGGATGGAATTGGTGCGAGACTGAAACCAGGTCGCAACCCCTGAGTGCACCCAACTGTGGTAGAGGGGTCCCGCCGAGGGTACGTGCCGGGGGGGTGAGCCTTCTGTGAAGAGGCTGACAAGTCCAGGTCCCGAGCGGGATGGATGGATGACAGTCAGGAATGAGTGTAGTCAGACTAGTCAGGTCGGTAATGGAGGAGGCAGGTAGGTACCAAACAGTAGACAGAGAGCAGCCGGGTCACGAGCCAAGGTTCAGCAACGGGAGGTCCAATAGTAATATAACAACAGGCAGGAGAGTAGTCAGGGACGAGCCGGGGGTCAGAGCAGGAGAAGGTCAACACAAATCAGGACAAGCAGCATCGGCAACAGGAACACACTTCAGAACACGGGTACAGGAACTAGACCTTGCGGCAACCTAGTCACCGTCTGGCCAGTTTAAATAGTGCGCCCTGCACCGTCATTGGTGCAATTGCCAACGCCCAGGTCCTAGTGCCTGCACATTAGTGCACCTAGGTTATCTGTGTATGTGCAGACCTGTGCGCCGCTGCGAGACCCGCAGTCCCTGACACCTCCAAACAGGACGAGTTGTGTTTCTACCAAACAGTTCTTTGTTGGTTTCATCTGACCATATGACATTCTCCCAATCCTCTTCTGGATCATCCAAATGCTCTCTAGCAAACTTCAGACGGGCCCGGACATGTACTGGCTTAAGCAGGGGGACACGTCTGGCACTGCAGGATCTGAGTCCCTGGCGGCGTAGTGTATTACTGATGGTAACCTTTGTTACGTTGGTCCCAACTCTCTGCAGGTCATTCACTAGGTCCCCCCGTGTGGTCCTGGCATTTTTGCTCACCGTTCTTGTGATCATTTTGACCCCACGGGGTGAGATCTTGCGTGGAGCCCCAGATCGAAGGAGATTATCAGTGGTCTTGTATGTCTTCCATTTTCTAATTATTGCTCCCACAGTTGATTTGTTCACAACAAGCTGCTTGCCTATTGCAGATTCAGTCTTCCCAGCCTGGTGCAGGTCTACAATTTTGTTTCTGGTGTTCTTCGACAGCTCTTTGGTCTTCACCATAGTGGAGTTTGAACTTGTTATCAGTATAAAAGACACCTGTCCACAACCTCAAACAGTCATACTCCAAACAGGTGCCATTGATACAGGTAATGAGTGCAGGACAGGGGAGCCTCCTAAAGAAGAAGGTACAGGTCTGTGAGAGCCAGAAATCTTGCTTGCTTGTAGGTGACCAAATACTTTTTTTCCACCATAATTTGCAAATAAATTCTTTCCAAATCAGCCAATGTGATTGTCTGGATTTTTTTTCTCATTTTGTCTCTCATAGTTGAGGTCTACCTATGATGCCAATTACAGGCCTCTCTCATCTTTTTAAGTGGGAGAACTTGCACAATTGGTGGCTGACTAAATACTTTTTTGCCCCACTGTATTTGTGAACCGGAGCTAATACTACAAAACACCTGACTTTGTGCAAGTGTACAAAGTGTGCAAGTGTAAGAACTGATGCTGGTTTGAAGCCAAAAGGTAGTCACACTAAATATTGATTTGATTTAGATTTTTTCTTCTGTTCGTTCACTTTGTGTTTTGTAAATTGCTAAAAATAAACAAGCAGTATTGCTGTGGCTTCAGTTGAGATTTAATATGAAATCAGCACCTTAATTATTCTGTTATTATATTTTGGGGGAATTTTTTAATTTTTGTCACAATTAGCTTCACCAATATGAGTAAAATGAGTAAATGCAATCTTTAGCTGAGAGTTTCAGGTCTGCAACTAACTGTTCTATTGGGTCATGTATGCTTTGTGTTCTGTTATAGAATTTCTATCTTGCAGAAATTGGGTTTACTTTTGAGGTCATATTATTATTGATGTTGTGTAGTTGGCACACTCTCAAATAGAGAGTAGATAAAACAGGTGAGGTAGGAAGAAATGAGAGAGCACAGCAAAGTATATTTTTTTCTGATGAAAAAATCAAATACATAAGTTGCACAATAGCATATGTAAAGATAACTCAGTCCATATTACGTGGTGAGATAAAGTGATTATGTGCAATTGTCCAAACAATCCATGATCAGGGATAACCGTGACTCTTGTGTTCTTGTGAATGTACAAATAATGCACTAACCAGATAGCGCATAAACTGCGCGTGGAGCAATTAAGACCCGCTCCTGGTGCTCTGGACTTGTGATACCAGGAAGATGTCATCTGCAGGTTAGCCACTAGATGTCATCAGTCCAGGTGTATTCGTAAGCCATCCACTAGGAAAATCATCAGCGGGGGAGGGGGGAGTCACACATCACTCCAGAACCAACAGGAACCTTCAAAAACGGGCTCCCATGGAAATGATGAGCTCCAAAAAAGCTTCTGATAGTGTAGTATTTCTTTAATTAGCAAGATTTCAGCATCCGGATCAGATCTGGCCACCAGGGTGTCAGTCAGGATAGCCTTGTGGTATAAGTACACAGGTCAGGGGCACCTCCCTAACGCGTTTCGTGTAAATAACACTTCCTCAGAGGGACCTCCTGACCCCCTGGTGGCCAGATCTGATCCGGATGTAAGTTTTATCCCTTATCTGTACATGCTGAAATCTTGCTAATTAAAGAAATACTACACTATCAGAAGCTTTTTTGGGGCTCATCATTTCCATGGGAGCCCGTTTTTGAAGGTTCCTGTTGGTTCTGGAGTGATGTGTGACTCCCCCCTCCCCCGCTGATGATTTTCCTGGTGGATGGCTTACGAATACACCTGGACTGATGACATCTAGTGGCTAACCTGCAGATGACATCTTCCTGGTATCACAAGTCCAGAGCACCAGGAGCGGGTCTTAATTGCTCCACGCGCAGTTTATGCGCTATCTGGTTAGTGCATTATTTGTACATTCACAAGAACACAAGAGTCACGGTTATCCCTGATCATGGATTGTTTGGACAATTGCACATAATCACTTTATCTCACCACGTAATATGGACTGAGTTATCTTTACATATGCTATTGTGCAACTTATGTATTTGATTTTTTCATCTGATTTTATTACTAGTAGCGCTGCATACTCTTTTATATTTTACACTGGGTCCCAAAGGTTACCTCTTATGCTAGCGCCTTTATATTCATGTTCCCAGAGCTCAGTTACCATTTTATATATATTTTTTTCTGTTTGTAAATGCCACAGGTAAGTGTTGATAATTATGGAATAATTTACTTAGATTTGGGTAGGCTGCAATAGACCAATTAAATGGTGCACAAGCTAATAGCGTATGTCTGTACGCAGATCTTTGTCCTAGTGGGTGGCAACACTGAATGCTAAGAAAGAACCAGACCTTTGTCCATTTGAATAGGCTACATCCAGAATCGATGATGAGATAATAAAGAAGGTATGTACTTGTGTTGCAGAAGGTACCTTGTATTGGTAGGTTATCAGGTGGAAGAGACAAGTAAGACAATCTTATATCCACAGAAAAAGTACATTAAGTTAAAGTTGTGTATTAAATCTCCATAAGGACTGTAATGGATACTGGCCACCTTTTTAGAAAATGTGCCCTCTCAAAAGTGATCCACAGAACAGCAATGGCTATCAAGCATTCATAAGTCATCAAATGTACATTGCAGGACTGCACCACAACTGTGATCCAAGTGTTTGGCTCGCAGTTGTGGTAGAGCCCCAATGATTTCAATGGGTGAGTTCGACAGGTGGAGCCACCTGTCAAACTCTGCAGCCCAAGGTAAAAATGCAGTTGCCAGGGAGCAAATCATTGTGGCCACGGCATGTGTGCAGCCCTGTCAGGCTGTAATGTTAGAATTCTGGTGGTCGGCCAGGGAGTGGTAAAACCGTGACTCAGTGTGGCCTGTTTTTACAGTATTAAAAAGCTCATACTCTGAACCTGAGGATTATTTCACATCATAGATCCAGCTTGCCTTCTACAGAACCCAAGTAGCCCCACAAAAACTTTTATACCTCAGTAACACTAACCAAAATCTGTGCTTTGGGCAAGGTTCTAGGTTGCCTGAACAACATAGGTTCTATATAGGAATATAGAGTAAGTTGGTGGCTCACAATCAATGACATAGTGTTCTCTATATTTGTGCACCAAGTTTTGCTAGTTTTAGAACAGTCATTATCTCATAATACTTTAAATGTAATTACAACTTCTCATATCCAATGAGCATTTAGTACTCTCTCTTCTTTGGTCAATATAGTTCTTTTTTTAAAGAAATCCTATAGCTTCCCACTTTCTTTTTTACATTTCTTAAGAGGTGAGTGCTGATTTGTGGTAATTTACTACTTGGTCTGTAATTATTGTTGTTATTCTTGTTACAGTTCCATCAATCTGTCAGTGTATCTGACTTCAGTCTGTTTATCTGTCTTCTGCTTGTTCAGACCTTTGTCTATGCTACAAATCTACTTCAATGCCACCTCTTTTGATCTCTGCCTGT
Source organism: Staurois parvus (assembly GCF_062004578.1). Lineage (NCBI taxonomy): Eukaryota > Metazoa > Chordata > Amphibia > Anura > Ranidae > Staurois > Staurois parvus. The sequence continues at coordinate 7,644,828 of NW_028317941.1, forward strand.
CTTATGGTTCTGCTTGAATAGCACCTGCTTTGATCACACAGCTTGTTCACAGGTTATATTCTTGTCTATTAAGTTTTTAAGTACCTTTGATCACCTACCTACCAGTTGCTGTCACTAGGGCAAAGCTGTAGGCCGTGACTTGGCAGCATAATGCTCAGAAGCCCACGCTTATTTGCAGGTGCTCCTTGTGTAGCTTTTGCTGGCGACACAGAGGGTCCACATTTACCCATGCTATTTACAACATTATTACTTTGTAATTTAGGATTTTATGATTACTTGGTCTTTTCATTCGTAAAGCAATGAAGCCCATCAATCTCAGATAGTATGAAAAACTACATTTCCTTTATGTTATGCCAATTTGGTCTTTGAGATGCTAAGTAAATGGCGATTACATTAAATGTAATTTAAGGCAATTTCCTTTTCTATGTTAACATACTGTGCATATGTAACGTTTCTTCATCACTTTTTTACATAAAGGTTTTGTTAGCCTTGTTAATTTTAACAAAAGCGCATGGTGATTGATGTAGTTTAGTAGCATGATTGCACTGTTCTTTCTCCTGTTGTACTTGTTTCTGCACAACTGTTTCCTTTGTTTCTTCTGAAAACAAAAATATTATCTTTTGCTCCTACACCCTGACTGCAGTCGCAAAATGAAAAGCAATAAAACTACAAAAGCAGACATATAGGAGCAGGGACCATTGCACAATGCAGACAATTTTTCAGACCTGCATTATAATTTAGATTGCGAACAATCAAATAAGAGGACCTCTGATAACTTTCATTGTTGTCTGAAGTGAATAATAAGAATATGAAGATTTTTTGGACAGACTATTGCTCTTTTCAGAATTAGCACAAGTAAAGCAACTTTATTTTGTACTCTGTCAAAGAAAACAGAAAGCTTAAAGTGGTTGTAAGCATAAAACATGACAAATGAACAAAGCATCCCCCTCTATATTATGAACATGCCTGAATCCAAAGCACTGAGTCTGGTTCCTCTCTAATCTATCCTCTTTCTGCTATCTGCATGAGTTACTAATAGAACTCTGAGCTGACATCTCAGCCTCCTGGGAGATGGCCCACCCCGTTCCAGCCCACAGCAGATGGCTCATAGCCTCAGCTCTATGTTTATCTGAGCCTGTGAAGAGGGGGTGTGTCACTTCCCTCCAATCATCTCTCAGATTACACCCAGGTCTGTACTCTAGCTCTGCAGTGTGTGTGATATTTAATCCTCACCCCTTTTTTCTGCTGCTGTAGCCTTTACTGCGCAGTTCAACAAAAACGCCCAATATGCCCCACAACATCTTCACACACACCTCACCAGGCTTTTTTTGGCATTGGTGTAGCAAAGGCTTCTTTCTGGCAACTAAACCATGCAGCTCATATTTGTTTAAGTATTGTCATATTGTGCTCCTTCAAAACAACCACATCGTCTTTTCCCAGAGAAGCCTGTATTTCTCCCGAGGTTACCTGCATGGTGGTTTTTGTATCCCAAACAATTCTTCTGACAGTTTTGGCTGTAACCTTTCTTGCTCTACCTGTACTTGGCTTGGTGCTAAGAGAACCCCGAATTTTCCACTTCTTAATAAGTGATTGAACAGTACTGATTGGCATAGTCAAGGCTTTGGACATCTTTTATGTCCTTTTCCATCTTTATAAAGTTCCATTACGTTGTGTTAGGAACCATGACACAGGCAGAGACAGAAAGTATAGTTAAAATCACACCTTTAATGAAATTGTAAAAATAACACAGTTCTGGAATGTAGTCAAAACAGAAGCCAGGGTTTGGATGCCAGAGTGGGTAGCCAGAGAAGCCAGGGCAGAAAACCAGAAGTCAGCGTAGTTAGGAGCCAAATATCAGGAACAGGAATCAGAAGAGAAGTCACCCAGACCGAGTCGTAATGCAGGAACACAGGCAGGAACACACTGGAGATCATATACCACGCAAGGGCAAGGAGGAGCTAAGCTGCTAAAATAGGAAAAAGGGCTGGCTATAGGCTGGACTAATGAAGTACGTAATGGTGTCCAGGTAAGTTACTGTGGAGACAATGAGTGGCTGGTAATTAACCAACAGCTGAGCAGCTTCTGATCACTGAAAGAAAAAAGCTGCTCATTAAGTAGCAGGAGTCCAGCCCTGACACATTATTACACAGGTCTTTGGAGAGTTCTTTTCTGATCCCCATGGCTCAGTATCTAGCAAGCTCAGTACATTCATGTAAGAGCTAACAAACTAATTGACAAATTATACACAGACACTAATTGCAATTTAAAAAGCCACGGATGTGGGAAATTAACCTTTAATTGCCATTTTAATATGTGTGTGTCACCTTGTTTGGCCAAACATACCATGGTATGTAAACTTTTGATCAAGGCCATTTGGGTTATTTCTGTTATCAATATGCTTGAAAAAGGAGCCAAACAACTATGTGATAATAAATGGCTTCATACGATCACTATCCTTAAATAAAAGACAGTTTTTTGGCATGATCAATCATATCTTCAATATCAGTGCCAAAATGTCACGATTTCTGCCACAGTATGCAGACTTTTGAGCACAGCTGTCCCCTAGGGGTATGTAATGAAAGATGAATGTGCATTTCAGGTGTAAAAGTGATTTCCAAAGGGTATGGTCACATATTGCCCACTCTCATGCCCTCTGGAATTATCTTTTGTACTCATACTACTCTATGTCTATCTTTACACTTACACTCCTTTCCTACTTATATTATACATATTGCCCACTTATACATATTGCCCACTAAGTTTCCAGCCCCAGATCCAATCACTGACAAATTCATGCAGACTCCACCTCCGCAACATCTCCAAAATACGCACGTTCCTAACTCCAGAAATGACAAAGCAACTCAATCACTCCCTTATCATATCGCGACTTGACTACTGCAACTCCCTTCTCGCCGGCTCACCGCAACACAGGCTATCCCCGCTTCAGTCTATCCTGAATTCTGTGGCCAGACTCATCCACCTTACCAACCTCTCCGTATCCGCCACCCCCCTCTGCCAATCCATCCACTGGCTTCCGATTGCCCAACGCATAAAATTTAAAATTTTAACATTGACGTACAAAGCTGTTCATAGCCCCAAACTACATCACCGACCTGATATCCATCTACCACCCAAAACGTACTCTCCGCTCCTCACAAGACCTCCTACTCTCCAGTTCCCTGGTCTCCACCTCCCATGCCCATCTCCAGGACTTCTCCAGGGCTTCCCCCATCCTCTGGAACTCACTACCCAAATCCATCAGACTGTCACCTACCCTCCTCACCTTTAGGCGCACCCTGAAAACCCACCTCTTCAGAGAAGCCTACCCCGCCCTCACCTAATTGCTGATCTCCTCCGCTCTTCCCACCACTCCATTCCCCACAGCTACAGTTGTGGCCAAAATTATTCAACCCCCAATGCTGTAAAGGGGTTTAGGGACTATAGTGTACATTTGGAATTGTATTCAGAATCAAATCCTACAAGGACGTTGTAACTACCCAAATGCAACTAAAATGACATCAATTGTTTATGTAATACAGTAGTAAATGGTTCTTATGTGGTTTCTTCATTGCCACAATTATTCAACCCCTTAAAGACTACCACTCTGAAGAACAGAGGTTCATACAGGTGCTTTCCATCAGGTATTGAAAACACCTGTGGATGTCACCGAGCAGCAATCAAGCATAATAAGCACCAATTAGGCAGCTTTAAAATGACTGTGATACTCAGCTCCTTCTAGACATTTACTGGTGTGGTTACAAACATGGTGAAGGCAAGAGAATGGTCCAGGAAGACAAGAGAAGAGGTGATTTCTCTTCACAGGAAGGGCAATGGCTATAAGAAGATTGCAAAGATGTTAAACATACCAAGAGACACCTTAGGAAGCATCATTCGCAAATTCAAGGCAAAGGGCACTGTTGAAACGCTACCTGGTCGTGGCAGAAAGAAGATGCTGACTTCGACTGCTGTGCGCTACCTGAAGCGTAGAGTGGAGAGAAGTCCCCGTGTGACTGCTGAGGAACTGAGAAAAGATTTGTCAGATGTGGGTACAGAAGTTTCAGCCCAGACAATAAGACGCACACTGCGTAATGAAGGCCTCCGTGCCAGAACTCCCAGGCGTACCCCCTTGCTGTCTCCAAAGAATAAGAAGAGTCGACTGCAGTATGCCAAAAGCCATGTGGACAAACCACAAAAGTTGTGGGATAGTGTTCTGTGGACTGATGAAACAAAATTAGAACTGTTTGGGCCCATGGATCAACGCTATGTTTGGAGGAGGAAGAACAAGGCCTATGATGAAAAGAACACCTTGCCTACTGTGAAGCATGGTGGAGGGTCAATCATGCTTTGGGGCTGTTTTGCTTCTGCAGGTACAGGGAAGCTTCAGCGTGTGCAAGGTACCATGAATTCTCTTCAGTACCAGGAGATATTGGATGGAAACGTGATGCAGTCCGTCACACACCTGAGGCTTGGGAGACGTTGGACCTTTCAACAGGACAATGATCCCAAGCATACCTCCAAGTCCACTAGAGCATGGTTGCAGAGGAAAGGCTGGAACATTTTGGAGTGGCCATCGCAGTCACCAGACTTAAATCCGATTGAGAACCTCTGGTGGGACTTAAAGAAAGCAGTTGCAGTGCGCAAGCCTAAGAATGTGACTGAACTGGAGGCCTTTGCCCATGAAGAATGGGCGAAGATACCCGTAGATCGCTGCAAGACACTTGTGTCAAGCTATGCTTCACGTTTAAAAGCTGTTATAACTGTAAAAGGATGCTGTACTAAGTACTAAGATTGAATGTCACTTGGGGGTTGAATAAAACTGATAATGCTGTGAGCACAGAAAAGACATTTGTGGTTATTTCATTATAACTGTTATGTTATATTTGTCTGACCTACAAGTGCCTCTTTAATGTAAATGTAAGCAAGATGACTGAATGATCAAAAGCAATGTCAAACTGGCCAAAACACTCAATTTCAGTGGGGGTTGAATAATTTTGGCCACAACTGTATTTCCTCCTGTACCACTCTCCCCTCCCTCCTAGATTGTAAGCTCGAACCCCTCGTGTATTGTATTTTTACTGTACTGTCTCGTGTACTGTCTCCCATTATATTGTACAGCGCTGAGCAAACTGTTGGCGCTATATAAATACTGTATAATAATAATAAATATTTCTTCAGCAGTGTAAAATGCAAAGTCTAATAATTCTTTGTAATATTCCCAACCTTGTCCATTCTGGAATGGGCACACTGTTATATATACAATTTCTTCTCTAGCCCTGGGGGCTTATGCATTAAGGCAGCAAGCAAAGTGCAGTAATTCTTGGAAACCAAAACAAGCAAATCATGCAGTGGCTTTGCTTCAGTAAGCTGATATCGGTTGCTACAGATTAACAGCACTAAGTGTCATTTCTGTCTGCTGCTTCATTCCTCTTCTATTGACATGAAGCACATCTCCCAAGTTTTCCTGACACCAAAAGAAAAAAGGTGACAGGAGAGGGACCTCTAGCAGATTGACAGCTTCAGTTCTGTTCCTGTGTGCTGTGGGGGGGGGGTGTGTCTCTTCCATGCAATCAGCTCTCACTGAGCTCTGCAGAGTGTAAATTCAGCTCTCTGCTCTCTTTTTTCCTGAACTCTCAGACAACCTTTATAAATTCAGAACTTTAAATAGATGTAGAGAAGAGAAGACTGCAGATAAACAGGTACAACTTATGTAGGAGGATTTGGTTCATCTCGGTGTATAACCACTTGCCCTCCTGAGGATTTACCCCCCTTAATGACCAGGCCTCTTTTTGCTACTTGGCGCTGCACTAATTCAACTGATAATTGCGCGGTCATGCAATGCTGCTTCCAAACGAAGTTTACGTCCTTTTTTTCACACAAATAGAGCTTTCTTTTGGTGGTATTTGATCACCTGTGCGCTTTTTATTTTTCACGCTATAAACAAAAAAAGACCAAATATTTTGAAGAAAAACAATATTTTTTACTTTCAGCTATAAAAAATATATAGTAAACTCAAAGTTAGTTATAAATTTAGGCCAAAATGTATTCTGCTACATGTTTTTGGTAAAAAAAATCCCAATAAGGGTATATTGATTGCTTTGTGTGAAAGTTATAGCATCTACAAACTATGGTATAGATACTGCAATTTACAACATTTTTTTGCTATACAGCGCTGTGCTGGTTTAACAGACAATTGCGCGGTCATGCAATATGGTACATAAATGAAATTTACATCCTTTTTTTCCCCACAAATTGAGCTTTCTTTCGGTGGTATTTGATCGCCTGTGCGTTTTTTATTTTTTGCGCTATAAAAAAAAAGGCTGACAATTTTGAGGGAAAAAAACAATATTTTGGACTTTTTGCTATAAAACATGTCCAGTAAAAAAAAAATTAAAAAATCTAATTTAGTCATAAATTTCTGCCAAAATTCATTCTGCGACATGTCTTTGCTACAAAAAACCCAAATACGTGTAAATTAATTGGTTTACGTGAAAGTTATAGCGTTTACAAATGGCGGGAAAGATACTGGGATTTTTAATTTTTTTTTATACTAATAATGGCGGCGATCAGCGACTTATGGCGGCGATCAGAGACTTATGGCCACGATCAGCGACTTATGGCGGGACTGCGGCGGACATTCTGACACTGGGGGGGAACTGACTTGGGGTCACTGAAATCCCCAGTGACACCAATACAGTGATCAGTGCAAAAAAAAAAACACTGCTACTGTACTAATGGCACTGGGGAGGAAGGGGTTAACTTTATTATTCAGTGAAAGGGTTAACTGTGTGAGGGGAGTGTTTTACTAGGGGGCGGGGGTGTGTACTGCACTGGAGACACACTGATCTGGGCAGATACAGTAAACTCTTCTGTCCCAATCAGCGTGTCAGGAGCTGTAGCTGTGCTCTCTGTCACTGATTGCCGCTAATCGCCGGGACATAGCCGGTAACGACCGGCTGTGACCCGGCGACTGACATCCGCGGCCGTGATCGGTGGGACAGGTAGGGCGGCGGCGGCGCGCCTCGCGCGCGCCCCCTACCTGTTTTGAAAACACTCTTTTTAAAACGTATTTCTACAGTGGCTGGGCGGCATGTGGTTAATCTGAGGCCATTAACTTTACAAGGTATATGTAAGGGTTTACAACCACTTTAATGCAGGTGTATCAATCACTAATATAAAATACATGTAAATGTTTGAATGACCCATTCATTGATTCATAAATATACCCATTAGGGCTCATTTACTCTTGTGGTGCCCTCTGAAGAGAGATCTACAGTGGATCATTCTTCAGAGGGCATTTGACAAGCAGTGAGGAGGCATAACGTTGCCTGATCACTGCCTGTTTTAACCACTAAAAATCCTTTACCACAGTGCTGCAACTAATTGGGCAATTGTAGTGCGGCGGGGGTTATTTTTTCAAAGCATTACAGCATGTGTACAACCTTACCTGCCTTTGCAGTTTAACCACTTGTCTACCGGGCACTTTTACCCCCTTCCTGCCCAGGCCAATTTTCAGCTTCCAGCACTGTGACAATTGCGCAGTCACAAATAGAGATTTCTTTTGGTAGTATTTAACCACTACTGGGTTTTTGCTCTATAAATGAGAAAAGATTGAAAATTTTGAAAACAAAATGCGTTTTTCTTCGTTTCTGTTATAACATTTTGCAAATAAATAATCTTTCTACACAAATGTATGCCAAAATGTATTCTGCTACGTCTTTGGCAAAATAACCCAAATCATTGTTTATTATTTAATTGGTAGGAAAGTTTTTGAGTCCAGAAACTATGGCATATATCAAAAAATTTATAAATCCTGATGTACTGATGACTGATCTCATTTCTTGAGGCCTAAAAATGCCAGGGCAGTACAAATATCCCTAAAATGACCACTTTTTGGAAAGTAGACTATCTGAGGTAAGAGTTGGTGAGAGGCATGGCATACTGCCACCAATGCAGTACAGTATCATCATATAATTGGTGTCACGGTGATCAGGGACACTGACTGGTGACAGTATGTTAACAAAATATATATAGATATATGAACTTTTTCATTTTTTTCAATTACTTTTTTATTTATTTTTTTACTTTTTTATTTTCTATTCCTGTGACCAGAGCAAAACAGTGTTACCATAGTAACATTGTACTACTCTGGGCAAGTGATCAAAATGTTATATTGGTGTAAGCCAGCAATTATATTGGTATAAGCCAGCATTTTTACTGAATGAAACAGGTTCATTCAGTAGTTTTTGTTGTGATCTGTTGTGATTGGCCATAGCTCATCACATGCTACAGATGGGCTGTGATTGGCCCAGTCTGTACATGTGATCACATGTGACCAATCACAGCTCGCACCACAGTCATAAGCTGTGAATGGCATGAAAGGAAGCCATTCAATGTTTACAACTGTCATGTGACCTGCTGTGATTGGTCACTGCAATCACATGACACTGGCAGCAGGCCGGTGTAGTGATCTGTCATCAGCCGTGTTGCGTGGACACAGCCGGTGACGGATCACGCCAGAGCGTGGCCCGATCCTGGGAAGACGTCATATGACGTCCTCATCGGAATAATAGTGTTCCTGCTTGGCATTTATCATACAATAGGCCAGATGAGAAGGAGTTAAGGGGGAGGGCAGTAAAAATGCAGCTCAACTACATATTTTTACCCACCCCACCCTCAACTGCAAGTGACTCTCTGTCATTTAGGGTCTTTCATACAAGTCTTAGACTTCAGGAGGAGGGATGAATTGTGATAAAATTATTGAAATAATTGAATGCTCTAATGCTAAGGCATTTGCAGCTAAACATGAACTTTGGATAAAATCCCTGGGTATGATCATCTCATCTGTAGTGGATGTGAACAATGCAGACTCAATGCTGCCCAGTATAAATAAAAAGTTCACCTAAGTAGGTCAAGCACCTGGCTTGAATTAAAAGCATGCAGGGGAGACTTTTGCATTCTTTTGGCTCCTATTCCATTATCGCAATACAATATTTATTTTGTAACGTTGCACACTGGATGCTGCTTTTAGCATCTGATGGGCTTATTTTTATGTCTGCTAGGTAAATATTTTGTGCTTGAGGTCACTGTATTAACATACTGCAGTCAGAACCATGCCCGCAGTTTTGTGATATCAACTCTCAAACTGTTTATAAAACCACCAATCCAGTCCATAAATGTCTGCAGTTCAAATATCCAATTAAAACTGTATTACAGAACCATCAAATGTATACTGTCTTTCACAAAGTTGCACTGAAAAAAAGTGTAGCTGATAAAATATGGTGTTAATGTAATGTAATAATGTATTTTGTGTGCGACAAGCACTTCAGTCTTCAGTAGATATATATTCTTCAACCAGTAGATGGCAGTGTTTATAAGTTTGTAGCTGCATCTATGGTTAAACTCCATGTCTTTTCTCTATAATAAAAGTTCCTGTTTCCTATTAGCAGAGAAGCAGCAGATAAACACATTTGGACTGTGGACTGTCTGTCCTGTAGGGCTATATACAGAATCTCTAACAGTAACATACTTCGAATTTTGGTTCTGTAGTTTAGCATTTCAATATCTAAAAAAAAATATCAAAATGCAGTCAGAGAAAATGAAAGTCTAACTCCACATTTTTACAAACATAATACTAACAACAATAATTCAATTTTTTAAGCCAAGGGTAAGAAAAAAAGTGTAGCTAATCAAAATCTGCTTGTTATGGTTTTCATGTTAATAACACTCATGTTACTTTACTGAAGTGCCTGTAGCTTTTAAATATAAAAATCGATGCATATAGATTTTAAGCATACTTTAACTGACTACCTCAGGCCAATCTATACGTTTGACTTCACAAGAGTTTGAGAAAGAGGGATTATGCTGTGCTTGAAGTTCAGAGCTTCTGCCAACAAACGTCAAAGTAGAAGATATTGAGCAGGGCTGATTTTATGATCTGAGATGTACTGCCTAACTTCAAAAATAATTACTTTTTCCTGAATTGTCTTTCTAACCTTTCTTTTTTGCAAAATCTAAATTGAGTGCTTAACAAGGGAAAAGGAAAAAAAAAACATGATTAAACATCATTAATGTAATTGTAAGTATTATTTTATCCCCTATATGACAGAAAGGAGAGCAAACCTTAACATATTAATACAATTTTGCAGTTTTGGCATATTTCAGGAAAACTGTATATATTGCAGCTATGAAGTGTATCCAGGTGAATTATATCTTGTTTTGTTCAAGACAAATTGGGTCTTCATTTGGAGGTAAATGGTAATGAATATATCTATTTTTTTATCAAAGGAAAAACCTACCGCTGGCTAAGTGCAGTTGTACAGAGACACTTTAAATAAAAAAGGATGAGAGTTACCCCATCCAGTAAATATTACATTTATGGTACATCTTAATGGTGTATGCTAAGGGTACAGATGTTCCTGGTGTAGATTCCCTTTTCTGGCCACAAGATGGGATCAGAGGTACTAGTATAGGTCCAGGACCACCTGAATTGATAGGCAGGAGACGCTTGCAGTTAATGCCAGCCCCTCCCCTGCCAGCAATAGGGCACTCTGTATAAGAAGCTAGGATATGAATAGTTTTGTTGGGAGGCCGCCTGGGTCTTTTGATGGGAAGTACTGAGGATCGAGCTACAGCAGGATGTAGTATGTGAGGATCTATGCTAGGGCACTTAGTAAAGCAAACAAGGAGTGGAGCAGGACCTTTTGGAATATTTGCATTGCTGGTGAGGGCAGTGTTTCTCAACCTTTTTCCAGTTAGGGCACCCTTGAAAAGTATTTTCAATTTTGAGCCACCCTAGTTTAAGGCTTGGTTCACATTTCTGCGTATCAAAATCACTTGTGTTTTGCGACACACAGACAAACACACTGCTCCTTAGCAGATGCACAGGGGTATCAATCATTCTTAATGGTACTCCCACAAATTAGCGATCACAGTGTGTATTTGGTGCAGAGTGATTTAAAAAGAAATGGTTGGGGACTTCTTTCCCTGTGTTTCTGCAGGTAGGGAAACCAACTGAAATGAATAGATTGGCCTACATGCAGCAGCACAGATGTGAACCTCCACTTTGGGGTGCTCAACTCCACATTCCAAACCCCCTTTCTGCTCACCTCCACACCCTCCTCTCTGCTTACTTCTTCACCTCAATCCCCCTCTGCTAGACTCTGTAACTCAAATGCCCGCTCTCTGCTCACCACTGTTCTGGAACCCCCTGTCTGCTCACCTCTGTACCCCAAAATCCCTGCTTTCTGCTCACTCTGTACCCCAAACCCCCCTCTCTGCACACCTATGTTCCCCTAACCTGCTGCTCACCTCTGTAACCCAAAACCCCCTTTCGGCTCACCCCTGTACCCCTTACCTATGTACCCTAAAATCCCTGCTTTCTGCTCAATTCTATACACCAAACCTCCCTCTCTGCACACCTATGTACCCCTAAGCTCCTGCTCACCTCTATACCCCAAACTCCCCACTTTCTGCTCACTTCTATATCCCAGACTTCCTGCTTGCTGCTTACTTCTGTACTCCAAACATCTTTGCTCACCTATGTACCCCAAACCCTCTCTCTGCTTAACTTTTTACCCCAAACTCCCTGTATGTGCACCTCTGTACCCCAAAACCCCCCTGTTGGCACACATTTGGCTCTGCAAGCCAACCCTCACCCTCCCTTCTGATCCTCTCTGTGCCCTGGTTTCCTTTCACCAGAGCTCCAAGGCAGGACCAGTCTTACACTACAAACCACAAGGCTGTGAGCAGCGCTGGCTGAGTAAGGAGCACATGTGGCCAGGCTAGTGAACTGCAAGGGCATGTGGCTGGCTGCTTGGTGTAGAGTTGGAACCCAGGGCACTTAGCACATACCTCTGCTGCTTCCCATCCCCTTACTGGTCCTGAATACACTCATGCAGCCTTGTGCTGGCATGGGGTACTGCCTTATAGGAGGAGGAGAGCTCATAACACAGGAAGCCGCCTCCCCCTTTCACTGTACTTCATTGCATTGTCCAGTACAAGCTCCTGCTGTGCTGATGTGTAATACAGTTTAGCGAAGCGGGAGCTTGGACACGTCTGACAGCCTTTCTCTACCAGAATGCTGCTGCACTTCTGACAACCTTAGGCGGCACCCTGGTTGAGAAAGGCTGGGCTAGGGAACCCCTGTAAGGTATGGGCCATTCCTCATTTCATGGTATTGCAGCATTTAAGGGATTGGGTCATACCTGGGACTAGGTCGACTGTAGAGTGTTTATATATGGATATTTGAATAAAACATTTAAAAAGGACTTCTGCTCTTGAGCTCTTCCTTCTACTAACCTCTATTGGTAATGGGCGTATGCAAGCTGTAGAACTCTGCTGTAAGACCTTTAGTGGGTATGTTGGAGCACAGCTGGAGAATATGGGCCAGGCTGAGTGTCTCTATAGGGATGAGCTTGCATTAAGGAGCAAGCAATAGAAGCTTTTATAGTCCTCTAGGAGCCCTGGGAAAAGAGTATCTAAGTGTGCTTAGGGGACAGTTAAAGTTACTAGTACATGTGCTTATTATACAGCCCAGAATGAGGCACCAAAGTTACACAACACTGGTTTTGCAGGGAAGGCTTGCATGAAACCACTTTTAAGTTTTTTTTTCTTTTACTTGCCAATGCTTCAGATGTGTTTGTTCATTATGAGGAGATCATCTTTAGTGAATGCAGAGCAACTGTCACTAGAAAACTTGTAGTTGACATGAATGTCACACAAACTCAATCACTGTGCAACTTGTAGGTGGGTAGCAGTCTGTCTCAATCATGTGATCAGGTGACCACATCTTCTGCCCACCCTCCTGGTTGCACAGATGTACCCCCTCACTCACAGGGGTATCAGAACACTGCCCCAACTTTTCCTTGAGTCTCGACAGCCAGGTGGCATCTTTTCAGTGGTTACTCTCTCACTCCATTTAATGCATTACATGGAGAACTCACACAGAGGCTGCATGTAGATAAACTTCTTTACTGAAGATTCAACTCAGCATTACAGCAATTCGGTTCCACATCTCAACACAGTTCCACAGCAAGTAAAGAATCCCCATTGTGAGTCCCTTTGAGGCAGTGATGTGTAGTCAGGCCCAGTTAAGGAGGACCCCTCCAGGGGGAACCCAGAATAAGGTACAGTTCTTAGGTGACTATTCTCCTCATGGCTATTCTTCTCATGGCCAATTCTCTTCTCTCCAACTAACTCCTCCCATACTATTTAAGGGGATCCTGCCAGGAAAGAAGTGAACTCCTTCTCCTTCCTGGAAGGACTTAAAAGGGCTGCTGTGTTGTGGTTACCCCTACGCTCTGCACAGCCAGGCAATACATGCATTTTTGTTACACTTGCAATCATAGTCAGTGAACAGTCTGAGAGCTTAGTTTTGTTATTTTTTTATTAGGGAAAATACCTTGGATAAGGTAATAGGAATTATGGGATGCCCAGTTTGGCTTGAATCAATGAAGGTGAGGACAACTTCCTTCTTATGTACAGAAACAGATCCAGGACTGTTCTTTTTCCTTAAAAGAGATCAGTCTTTGCGGATCAGTAGCGACAACCCTTTATGGGCAAGGAACTAGCAGCCCCTCACTAGCTTCATGTAACTACATGCAGAGATGTTTCCTCTCCCCTGTAGAACTGTTCCCAGCTCCACAGCCTGCCGACACTACCAGCCCTCCTGGCTGCTCTGAAGATCTCCCGGGACAAGGATAAAAGACTGAGCCCAGCGATGTCCTTTGAAGGCTGGCTACATGTGGCAGTATTTCCCCTTGTGGATCCCAGGATATGCTGATATACTCACTCTCCCAGGAAATGTATATTATATAAGGTGCGCTTGTTGGAACCCAACCTCTGTAGCTGTAGGATAAAGGTACCAGATTGATATCAGGGATGGATGGGAGCAGTAACACTGAGGCAGCTCTTCTTAGAGTGGAAGCAAGGCTCTATAATGCAGTAAACATGAAAAAAGAGAGGAAGGTGCCTCTAAGTTCAGTATTGACAATTTATTTAGTAAACAATAGATAAATTGCACTTACAAGATAAATAGTTAAAAAGACTCATCGTGTGATGTAATACGATCCAGGTAGGACATCCAGCCATCCAGCAGCAAACTCTGTCTATAGGATCAGGAAGTAAAGCCTAGGATGTGCCTGTGTATCAAAATGAGGCATGGAGAACAGAGTCGGATGTAGGAGGTGAAAGGGGCGGTAACGTGTTTTGGAGCATGCTCAGTAGGCTCCTTCTTCAGACCTCAACCTTCTGAAGAAGGAGCCTACTGAGCATGCTCCGAAATGCATTACCGCTCACTTGACCTCCTACATCCGACTGTGCTCTCCCTCCCAAATCACAGAATGTCCAAATTAGCACGTTTAACAATCAGTTTCCAGAAGACGTGCTTGTGCTCAAGATACTCTCCCTGCTCACCTTTAAGTTTGACATACAAATTATAATAGGTCAAATGCGTTTTTACAGAAGTGAATCCTTTCATGTGGCGATGAATCCAGAATTTCTTCACTCAATCACGACCCCAAAAATGTGTATATAAAAAAATAAAAACATATCGTAGTGCTACACCATTTAAATTAAAGCTAATGGTTGAGTGCACAAAACATATGCACTCACATTACAGCAAAACACACCGTGCTCCACAACAGTGTTGTAAAGTGTTCCCTTCATTCAACATATACAAAAGCGCTTCCCATCACCAATGAGTGTGCCATGCACTCACCTTCTTCCTTGACCCATATATTATATAGGTCATAAGCACTATAAACGTTGGTAAATCTTTTGCTTGTCCACCGCTATCCCTTAGTAGCTATTTCCTTGCTACTGGCCCTTTAAGAGACATGATTTCAGCTTCCCACTGGGATGGTAAATGTTCAGGAGAAAAAAAGGACAAATCATAGTGCAACCCCATAAAAAGATTTCCTTTATTAAGCTATTAAAATCCACTCATTTGCAAACCACACTCCCTTGCAGTTTGCCTAGTGTTCATACTACAGCTCTTGTCCTACAATAGCCAACACATGTACTGGCAAACTAGTAATATTCTCAGTTGCTTTACTGCCCAAGCACTTCCAAATTTCCACAAAGAAAGGACTATCTATCTATCTATCTATCTATCTATCTATCTATCTATCTATCTATCTATCTATCTATCTGTCTCCTATTAATCAGTCTATCTATATAGCAGACAAGTTATATTAAACTAACTAAAACTTTTTTCACAATTTTTTTTTTTGGGGGGGGGGGGGGTTCTCATACACACATGTCAGATAAAGTGTTGCTGCGTGTAGACCCTTCTTTGTTATACATTTGAAATAGGGACAATGCTCATTTTCTATGTGCTGTCAATTTGTATTGACACAAGGACGCAAGTACATGTTTTAAGGATGTCTTATGCTGCCCTTCAAATTTGTTTGGCTATTGCAGGGAATTTAGTGGGCAAACATTATTAATGACGGCAATAATTTTTTTTATAAAACATCCTGCTTGGTAAATGCATGTATATTTGAGAATCTTTGTCTTCTCTTTTGCTCTTCAATTCTTTTTTCGGTTGTGTCTATTTTACTGCATGGATTAGTGTAGACATCCGTATTTTTTTTTTATTATGACCATTTAAAACTTGGTATATGGAGTCATATATACTGGTGACTTTTGTTATACACTCCATATTCTTTTATGTGCTTTAAATATATTTGCAGAATTATGCATTATTTTTTCAGCATATTAAAAAGTAATGTGCATCCTATTCTAAAAGAAGCAAGCATGCTGTAACATAGCATGTTTTTTTTTTTAAATGAACCTGTCAGGGGAAAAAAAACAACAAATCAGCAAGCACTCTATACAAAGATACAATACAGAGCCTTAAAGTGGTAGTAAAGAGCAAAATAAAAAAAGGGGCCCCTGCAGGATAACGTCATAATGTGTTAGTATGTACCGCATACTATCACAGCATGATAAACTTCTTTAAAACTAAGCCCTCCAGAGGCTGCCAGGGCTTTTATCTTCACTCTGGTCTTCCTTCCAGGTTCGCAGACTTTGGCTGTTTGAGTGGCCGAGCTGCGATGACAACACTCCAGTGCATGTGGATGGAAGTCAAGGCCACTGAGCAGAACTCTGAATGGAGAGCACTGTCCATTCAGAGCACTGTCCGCATACACTAGTGACATGATCGGCTGCTACTAAAGTAAATATCTCTTTAATGTTGAATGTTTAGAAGATGTTTACTGTACCTACAGACAAACCTTATTATAGGCATACCTGTATGTATCATTACCTCCTTAAGGGTCGCTGAGTTATTTTCGGACTCCCTGTCGCTTTTGACCCCACTCTGAAAGGCCAACCCCTTCTTACATCATTGTACACTTCAGGCCAGAGTAGACTCTGTTAATGTTACCAGAAAACAGACACAAGTTAAAATGAACTGATACTTTTGTATATATCAGAGTTGAATATGAGCACAGTAAAGCAGCACAAAAACTATAGACATGCATATAATAACAGTTATCACTCTTAGTAACATTAAGCAAAGATCAGCACACATATAGCAAAAATATCAGTCAGTTCTGGATATCCTGCACCTCAGAATTTAACCAAAAGCCTCAAGTCTGAAATGTTTCTGTCCCTACTGAGCAAAAGAAAACTATTAAAGAGTAAGACTAGCTCAATTTGGGCCTTCTGATGCTGATGGCCAGGTCCAAGTCTGAGGTAAGGAAAGAGCTCTTTAATTGGGAAGGAGATTTTTCCATCTTTCCTTGGCTTCTTTATGCACATTAATACAAATTTTTAGCTGGGGTGCCCAAACTTTCGAACCCACTGTACTAGACAGCACCCCCACCACTTGTCAGTAAGAAAAAGAGGGACTGTATCAGCAGGGTTGAAATCACGGCAACTTCCCTCCTTGTCTGGCTTGAACTTGACTTTTACTGAATCAGAGCACATGTCCAGAGACCCATAAGAGGGTGCCCAGGGTGTGGTAAAAGATTAACATCTGTTGTCTGCTGGGAACTGTTGTGCTTTCTTCAAGGGCCCCAACTTTGTTGGCCAAATTTTTTTTTTCCATCTATCACTGCTTAGTGTGACAGGGACTGCTTTAGCAAGGTAAGACTGTCTTTGTATATTGTTGCTAGGTATATGCAGTTCAGTTCTGTTAACCTCCTTAGCGGTATTCCCGAGTGTAGCTCGGTGTAAAATTTGAGTACCAAGAGAGGTAACCCCGAGCTACAATTGGGCTTACCATGCGGCGTTGCTCAGGGAGTCCCTGCAGCACTTACCTTGTCCTTCGCTCCCACGATGTGTCCCCTGCAGCGTTCCCGGCCATCTCTTCCGTGTTCCGGTCCCTGTGACGTTGGGACATACGGGCGCCGGAACCGGCGGCAAATTTGACATTTTTAAAAAATGTCATTTTTTAAAAAATTATTATTACATAGTAAAACATTGCTGTTTCAATGCATTTCACATACATTTTGTCCCTACTGCTTTGTCCTGTGCCCTGCCTGCATTTTGACTGTTCTTTCTGCCTGGAAACTTAGAAAAGTCCATGGCGTCCAAAAAGCGTCCCCTTAGGTCAAAAGCGGTTTTAGACCAGCTAGAGAACAGCGATAGTAAATCAGAACCACTTGCAGAATTGAGTGATAATGATTCGTGGAGAAATTCGTCATCAGACACTGAAAACGATTTTGCGAATTTGCCTCTGTATTTCAAATTTCAGTGTATTTGGTTTGATTATAATATTGAATTAAATTTATTATTATTATATTATTATTTTTTATGATTATTTACTAAATTATAATTTATGATTTTGTGTTTCAAATTTTATCCTACCTGGGATGTTTACTAGACTCTTGTTCGGACAGATTTCAGTGAGTTATTCCTAAAAGTTACAGCCTACAATAAAAAACTACATATTTCCATGCAAAAAAATGGTACTGCTTTCAGCACAAAAAATCGGAAATAATCATACCGCCGAGGAGGTTAACAACTGTTAGTTAGAAGACTGCAGGTGTTTAACCATATCTTTTAGAGCTGGGATCTCCAAACTATGGCCCTCCAGCTGTTGAACTACTACAAGTCTCATCATGCCTCTACCTCTGGGAGTATTGCCTGTGGCTGTCAGAGTCTTGCAAGGCCTCATGGGACTTGCAGTTCCTCAACACCTGGAGGGCCATAGTTTGGCGGCCCCAGTTTTAGAGTAACATTATTGTCTTCTTGACAGCTTGTATAAGTACACTTGCTAATACTTCCTTATTTTAGGCTATGCTATGTCTAATACATTCTTTAAAATAACTCAATATTTTCTATTCAGTTTTGGATGAGTGAGGTGTGTCATTCAGGTGTACCAAGAACAAAACAATTCATCGGCACCTCTAGGGTAATGCTACATACTTTTGAACTGAATAGAAATTAATTGCAAAATGAATAAGTGCACACAAAGGCATTTAGGTATAAGTTCAGTGATTTCATTGTTTTTTTTTGTGAGTAAAAGGCTTTTATGATTTTATTTCTTCTTTGTATTAGAGGCACACTATAGTAAGTCAGGAAAAATTTACATTGGAACTGAATAGTGAAGGTGATGGGGAGGTATTGACACAATGGAGTTATTCTTATATTCATGCTGATATTCATCTTGTGCAACTGGCTGTACTGCCATCAAAATCATTATAGATGCTGGTGTCTATTGAATGGCACAAAATGTGGAGAAATGTAGACAATTCTATTTCCTGTTTGCTGCATTACCATCTTCCTAAATCCATTGCAGCCTCATCCGTAATACTAAAGAATGAGAGGGAGAATTTGCAGCACAGAATTATTTGACAAGTTTAGCCATACGCAGTGGAAGTCTGCACATGCTGCCAGAACATGGCTATAATGCCAACCATAACTTTGATACCATTGACTGGACATTCCATACAGCATTAGCAGGTCACTGATTGTTTTTACTGTTTGCTCTTATAATATGTTTCCTTCAGTTTACACCCACTGAAAGAAGTTCTTTAAATTGTAATGGCAATCTTGAGCCTGAAGAGATGTCATGAGTCCTGACAGCTGAGCCTATTGTTTGCTTGTATGAATTGTATAGTACCTTGGACTTTCTGAGTCAGTATACTACCTAGTATGTTTTAAACAAGACGAGATCAGATGGAGGTAAGAGAAATTTACAGAAATACACCATGACAAATCAGATTTATTTTCCTGTGATAATTAATTGTTTTTGCATAAATAATAAAAATCAAGGTGCTGGTGTGCATGAATACCACCGTATTTTGTAGTTGTTTTTATGTAGCCTGTATACGAGACTTGACAATTTAATTCCTGGAATGTACTGCTAAAAAATTTTTGTTTACCCATGTACACTAGCAGCTGTTGTCACCTTCAAAGTTGTCCCCTGGTAAAGTAATGCACTTTTCTAGATGACTGTGCCATTGCTGGAAACATTCCTGGAATTTGTTTTCTTGAACGTTGCACAGTATCCTTGTTGCAGTGCGCTGAGGGTTTGGAATGTCATCGAATCTGTGTCCTTTTTTCCTGTTTGGAAACAGCCATAGTTGCAGGGTGCTAACTCAGGGAACTAATGTGGTTGGTCAAGTTTCGGAATGGATTTCTAGGCCAGGAACTTGCAAACACTTAATGCATCATGAGCAGGAGCATCGTCATGGTGGAGAATCCACTTGTCAGGCCAGAGTTACAATCTTTTCCTCCAAACTGATTCAGGATTTCCAAGTAACAGTGTTGATTGGCAGTTGTGTCATGTTCTATGAACTCATAGTGGACTATCCCCTTGTGACTGAAAAAAAAGACACCAGCATGTTTTTGAACTGAGAACAAGATATGTGTGTTTTTTTCAAGCAAGGAGAATTCTGTATTCCACTGCATGCTCTGGCATTCTGTTTCCGGAACACAGTGGAAACACCATGTTTCATCACTAGTAATAACCCTATCAAAAACCTCTGCATTCTTCAAAAGATTGGATGAAATTTGAAGACCACATTCTTTTTAATCTTCTGTCAAGATTCGAGGCACCATCTCTGTGGAAATCTTTCTTATTTCAAAATCCTCCATTAGAATCTGCCGCACTGTTTCCCTGTTCATGTTCAATTCTTCTGCCATCATTTGCACACTTATTCTTCAGTCTGAGCGTATGAAGGTTCACACGCTGTCCACATTTGCATCCTCCCTCTGCATTTTTTGCTGTCCATTTCTTACGTCATTGTGGACATCTTCCCCCTCCTTCCCAAACTGCCTATGCCTTTAAAAACACTTGATTTTTTCATGGGATGTTCACCATAAGCCTGTTAAACAGAGTTAAAGTTTCACTTGCACTTTTTGCAGTTTTCATGCAAAATTTGATGTTAAAGCAGAGCTCCACCCAGAAGGGGAAATTCTGCTTTAAGAACTCTTCCTCACTCCCCTTTAAGGATTGCCACCTTTGGGGAGCAGGGGGGTGAGCAGTTACCTGATTTTGACAGATACCCGCTCCCGATTCCGCTCCGACTGCCTAGCCTAGGCAATCAGACCCTACACCCCACCCTACAGTCTTCTGGGACATGTGACAGGTTCCAGAGAACTATGGGACCATTCACAACACGCAGCTGTGAAGCTGTGAAGCTGTGAGCAACACTTAAGATGCCGGGGACTGCGGATGGCTGGTGAACCCGGCTGTGGTGAGTGGATGTTTTTTAAAAGTTAACAGCTACAGTTTTTGCCACTTATTTTCCACCCACAGAGCAACGCACACAAGTATTATTTCTTCTACTACTCCATAAAGACTGAGTTAATTGGTCTGTGACCTAGGCGAGTGCAATGTAGCATTACCCCATAAATTGGGTCCCCCTATAGTCCTGCACAGCCAGGCATCACACATTTTCACACAGACTTGCATATAGAGTCAGAGATCAGTCCTTGAGCTTTTGTTTTGCCGTTTATTGAGGGGATTTGCACTGGGACAGGGTTAGGAGTGCACAGAATGGCCAAGGGTACCGACAAACTGAGGACAACTTCCTGGAACTCTTTACAAGCCTTCTCTGCAGCACAGTCTTTGTTGGAGAGCTAGCCAGCGTCTCCTTAGTGTACCACCCCAGACCCTAGATGAACGTCTCCTCTTCACCCAGCAATCTGGAGGTTCTGAGCAGGGTAGCTGGCTCCTGTCCATTTAGAGAGATGGACAGTCACTAGTAGGGGGCTAATCTAGTTTCCCACCAGAGTGCTCCTTCCCCTATCCACACAGGGGGTATAGGTGTACTCACTCAGATCCTCTTCTGTACCTCTTGTGGGTTGGCTGCTGCTACCAGGACTATCAGTGGGGCTGCTCTTTCCCTGCCATATAGGTGGTCCTCACTCAGGGGGCCAGTGAGTTCCAAGCTTTCCTGCCATCCAGCTCAAGGCTCGCAGGCAGGCTCCATCCCACTAGGCCTCCTGGCAGATTCCTTCTTCAAAGTCTCACATCTTCCTCTCTCATTCTTCCTTCAACTCCTCTCCAACACTCCACACTCTTCCAACTCTCCTGCCACTGAGCAGACTCCAACATTTTTAAGGGTGTCCAGCCCCTTGCCAGCCTCTTGTTGGGGATTGGCTAGGACCCCTCAAGAATGCAGTCAGCCACTCCTCAGATCCACCCACTGCCTCTAAGGCCTTTCTCCAAAAGCCTTAGAGCAGCAGGGGAGAAATTCCAGAGGGGTTGGCCAGCAGAGTCTCTCAGGCCTGACCACAGTTTGACCCCTCTGGCATTTACACCTGAGCTGCTATTGAGCTCCTGTCTAACCATTAGGATCTGGCTCCCCCTAGCTAAACTAGGAGGGTGCTACAGCAAGTTAGAACATATCAGAACACACTCGAGTGGGAATGGCTGTGTGACTCACCAATTGTATTCAATTGTCACACCTTGTACATATTTTTTCTCAGGTTAATTTCTAACAGTGAATACAGTTTTCTACCAATATATGGACAGTTTAAAGTGATACTAAAGCTTTTTTATTTCATTACCACTTGAGCTCCAAAAGGTTTTACCCCCTTCACAGCCGGGACATTTTTTGCTATTTAGCAGTGCACTGTTTTGATTGGTAATTGCACAGTCATGCAACACTGCACCCAGATTAAATTTATGTAATTTTTTCACACAAATAGAGCTTTCTTTTGGTGGTATTTGATAATCGCTGTTTTTTTTTAACTTATTATATAAAAGAAAAAAAAATCAATAGCTTGAAATTTTTTACATTCTGCTATAAAACATGTCCAATAATAGAAAAAAAATTTCTAATTTCTTCATAAGTTTAGGCCAAAATGTATTGTTTTCTACATCTTAAAAGTAGACAGATCAGCGGATCACTGACTTTGGCTCTGTTATTTGATCACCTGTGTCCAATCACAGCTGATTACATGTAAATAAGGAAATGCCGGTTATCATGCTGACAGCTCGTGAGGAGAGGAGAGCAGGTAATCGGCATTCCTCAGAGGGGATATCTACACTGATCTGTAAGCCGTGTACCGGGGTGGACTCCCTAGGATACAGTGAAGTCACGAACGAGGAAAGCAACCCCAACACCAGCTTTTGACACAACAGAATTTTACTTAGATGTGGCAAATAAACACAACCACAAATGCTGAGAACATACAATAAATTTACATACACCCAGCCCAAAGGCTGAGACCCTTGTGCTGCACAGCATGGCGCCTTCTGATGGATGAAGGTAGAAGGTGTAGTACTGGCGGGCACAACTAAGCTGCCACACCTTACCCGTTATTACCCTATAAGAGCAGGAATCAGTGTATGGGTGTACAGTATGGGCTAGCCTGCAGTGCAGCACAACAGCTTACAATCTTACACAAATCTACAGTATTCCCCCTCCCATAATTGGTCCTGTAGCACGTGCCTGAGTATTCCTTCTGAGCAAAACGCCAGTCTGGCTTGAGTTTGGGGAATTTTATCAGCTCTCCAATGGGAAATGTCACTTTAAGTTATGGAGTTCTTCCAATGATCAGTAATAAAACTTGTGGCCTGACACAAACAGAGACCCTAACTGACTAACTATAGGCCTGGCCTCAGTCTCTAGGCGCCAACACTGAAATGAGGTGCGTGCACGATCTTACCGACCCGTCTCTGATTTTTATACACTGGTGACTCTGAACAGAACAAATGTCTCTCCAACAAGCATGCGGTATTGCAGTGTATGTTGCTTTGTTCCTCTGCTCTGATCAGCATTCCTGGCAGCAATCTTCCTTTCTCTGTACAGGATCAGGGTCTTGGACATGATAAGCTTCACTTAGCTGCAGCTCTGGTTACTGAGGGATGTTCTCACACCTGGATGCCATCAGATTATCTGCTCACATGGCTCCTCTATTCACCATCCTCTAAACATGGCTGCTCTCTCTCCACTTCCTGTTCTCTCAACCCTGTGTGAAAACCCCACCTCTTCATGAATATAGAAATATCTATGTGGTCTGAGGCTGTGTTAGGAAAACAGTGGCATCTTGTGGCTAAACCGCAGAATGTCAGTCCAGATTAATTTACTCCACACAAACAGTGTTCAAACAATGAGAGCTGTTTCCCCATCTCACAGAACATCAGGGAACTGATGATTAGTGCCCTGATGATCAGTGTAGCCCCATCAGTGCCATCTGTCAGTGCTCATCAATGCCACCTGTCATTGCCCATCAATGCCACCTGTCAGTGCCCATCAGTGTACATCAATGCCACATATCAGTGCCTACCAATGCACAGCAATACCACATACCAGTGCCCAGCTGAGCTGCCTTTCAGTGCCAACTATCAGTGCCAGTCAGTGCCAGTCATTGCTGCCTATGAGTGCTGCCAATCAGTTCCACCTATCAGTGCCAGCCAGTGCTGCCTATCAGTGGGTGAAAATGCATGGTAGGCAAGTGGTTAAAGAGGATATCCTCTCTTCTAAAACCTTGTTAAATAAAATATTGCGCTTAGTATAAAAATATAAACTTCAGTTGTCAAACATATTCACTATGAAGTTTCTCATACTTATGAAAAGCGATTGAATCAGTAAAAAATAAATCAAATAAATAGTGGCATATAATAGGAAATTCACTTACATATCCCACTATATGGAGTCTCCCTCTGACGTCATAACGCTGTCGGCCATCTTGAAAGCAGTTCTTTTGAATGCTTTACAGCACTCTATAATTTGTAAGTACGATTTTTATTTTGTGCAAATAAAGGATTGTCAAATTTACTGCACTATGAGAGGCATGTTTTTTCTTTTGTGATATTATTTGGCATCATTTTGGAGTTTACATTTTGATTCAAGAGGTTTGTGACATTCCTGATTCAGACATGGCATGGAGAACTGGATGATATCCTATACTGCAATGCTGGTTGAGACCCCCTATAATTAAGGGGTCTTGGCTTCTGGTAAGCCTCCATTTATTTACTTGGTGGTGGTGCACATATTGGCAAATATTTGGAGAATTAGAATCTACGACATCAATATTATATTCACAGTATTGAGATACGGCTTTACTATTGGTCATGGAACTTTATATCCATACTGACTGTACTGTGTGTTCGCATGTACTATACGTCACTGTTCGTCTGTTTTCTGCTAATTTGATCACTTTCTTTTGTGTATATGTGATTTTATAGTGGATATAATGAATTTCCTATTATATGTTACTATTTATTTGATTTATTTTTCACTGATCCAATTGCTTTACATAGGTATGAGGGACTTCATAGTGAATATGCTTGACAAGTGAAGTATATTATTACACTAAGAGCAATATTTTATTTAACATTTTTTTCTACATGTCTTTGGTAAAAAAAAATCCCAATAAGTGTATATTGATTGGTTTGTGTGAAAGTTATAGCATCTACAAACAAACTTTTTTTAATACTTGGTATAATGGTAGTGGTAGTGGCAGTGATAGTGTGGTGGGCAGTCTGACACTAATGGATGCAGGCTGGGATGTAAACTGACTAACTGACCCTGACATCAAGAGTGACACTAATACGGTGATCAGTGATAATTCTATACGCTGTCACTATACTAATGACACTGGCTGGGAAGGGGGTTAACATCTAGGGCGATCAAAGGGTTAACTGTGTACCTAGTAATGTGTGTAATATATGCTGTTATTTTCATGACTAGTGTAGAAGAGCTGTGTTGGCAAATGCTAAAGCACTAAACCATACTAACCCAACTTTCTCGAAAACCCTCCTTTTTCCCAAACACTCCCTCCACCAATAAAGGAGACCACACACTTTTGGAGTAAAAATGGTTTTCACGGCCTTTTATTAACAATTCACCTTCCGCAGTGTATGCCGCCACCTTCCAGTTAACTGGAATGCACCCGGGCACACCATACCACAGATGGGTCCCAACCATACACTTTTTCTTCAAAACAATTTGCTGCTTTCCAAGGCCAACAACTGCCCCCAAAACTAAACCACTCAAGCACAAAAAGACCCCCCCCCAAAAAAAAACACCCCAGGGGAGTGCGGATGGGAAGTTTCCTCCTCAGCTGCTATACCAGCACTGAATCGTCTGACCCTCGAAAACTCCCACAAAATCATCTATCACCAATCAGGTAACCTTCCTGTTTTAACCCTTCCCCTTTAACTTAACCCTTTCCTGTCTTTTTTCCCCTCTTCACCTAGTCATGTCTGCCCTGCACTATTCTTCTCTTTCATTTCTTTTCACTACGGGCACCACTTGACTAGTGTAGAAGAGATGTTTTGGCAAATGCTAAAGTACTAAACCATACTAACCCAACTTTCTCGAAAACCCCACTTTTTCCCAAACACTCACTCCACCAATAAAGGAGACCACACATTGTTGGAGTAAAAAATGGCCTTCACAGCCTTTTATTAACAATTCAACTTAAATCACAGAAAACATTCCTTAAAACAGAAACATACATAAACCTACAAAATGAGTTGTTGGTCTAGGAAGGCACCAAAAACAATATTGATCTCCCCCTGTGGAACCTTAACCTTAATGTTCCTACTAGGCCTCCAGCCACAACGCACCGACTCGAAGACAAAGACACACCTTCCGCAGTGTAGACCTCCACCTTCCAGTTAAACCTCGGTTAACTGGAATGCACATGGGCACACCATACCACAGATGGGTCCCAACCATACACTTTTTCTTCTGTTTTTTTTTTCAAAACAATTTGCCGCCTCCCAAGACCAACAACTGCCACAGCACGCTGGGGAAGCCCTTACCCATGTGTGCCATGCTACAACCTAACAGCTCGCTGTATGCCATCCTGCAAACCCAAGGACCACATATCGGTCCCTACCGTGTTGAGGTGCACACCATCGCAACAAAGGTATTGCCACGTTTCCACCTCTAACTCTAAATGGTGAACAACCAGCCCCCCATTACAAATTACAAATCTACTCACCTCCTTGTTCACCTTAACACAGGCCTTGTTAAGCTGCGCCACCGATCTTGCCAATCGCCAAGAAGACCGTGCGACCATGTCAGACCACACTATAACTGTATCCGGCAATTCTCTGCGCAACTGCAGAAAATCCAGTTTAACGTCCCGAACCAGCTCCCTCATAGACCTAACCCCCAAATCGTTGCCCCTTACATGGAGCAACAGCATGTCTGGTGGAGTATCTAAGCTAACAAAGTGGTGCACCTTGGGGAGCACACAGCCCCACAACATGCCCGGCACCCCAATCCAGCAGATACATGCAGCCTTCCGAGAAAAACCTACCTGCCTGCCATAAGGCAGCACGTCCGCCCGCCTGGTACCCCAAAAAACGTAGGAGTGACCAAAGATCCACACCAGGCACACCGCACCACCTGAAAAACAAAAGTACAAAAATACAACCAGAAAAATGCACAACACACAAAGAATGAAAAAAACGAAACCAAACAACAGAACACAAGACCCCCACCTAGTCCGTCAACAAGTGAGGATGAAGTGAAATCTATGTGACTCCCATCGCCCAATACGCCCATCGCCCAATACGCTCAAGACACGTGGGATGTCTTTAATGACCACTGGCAGGTTTCGGCCCCCTTTGGATCCAAGAGACTGCTCTATGCAAGGAAGAAATTCACACGCACACCAGGTCTTCCAGAGAACAATCTAATCTTTATTCACAATACTCCTCCTTATATATGATAAGTTGTAACAGGGAAACACAGAATGTAATTTCACTGGGTGCTTATCAAGGCAAAGACTGGACGGTGCGCATCCTTACGCCAGTTAGCTCTGCAATAACCCTTAAGCGCCTGTCGAACCCAAAATTCCTTTGTGAAGCCTGGACAGCCCTGCAGTTTAAATAAAAAGGCCAAGCCAGCCAAATGGCGATCCAGAGCAGACACGCCCAGATTAAAATACCTGGCTATCGAATACACGACCGCAACCCGAACTTCCGGCCTCCATGGATCTAGGCTGGCCTGCTGTAACAATTCATGCTTTGGAGTACGCTAACCATGTAGCCTCTCTCACCGAACGCCGGATCCATCCCGCGACGACCCAAAAACAATCTCCCACAACCCCTGAAGAAGGCCCCATAGCCCGTGGACCAGGCCGCATCCGTAAACAACTCCAAATCAAAATTGCTCACTGGGCTGGCCATCCACAAGGACCGGCCATTAAAGGAATCTAAAAAACTGTCCTTACGTGTAAGTCCGCTCTATGTTCCCGAGTCAGGCGAAAGAAATGAGAAGGCGAGGTGATCCCTGAAAATGCAGCAGACAACCGTCGGCAAAAAACCTGACCCATCGGCATAATGCGACAGGCAAAATTCAGCTTACCTAACAAAGACTGTAAGGCTCTAAGCTGGATCTTGCGCTTACCCATGATATCTCGAATTTCAACTTGGAGTGCTACCAGTTTGTCCTCTGGCAAACGACACCCCATAGTGCCTAAATCCAACACGATGCAGAAAGGTGATCACCGAGGCAGGACCCTCTGTCTTCTCCATAGCCAGCGGAATCCCGAAACGCTTGGCTATGTGCTGTAGGGTGGCCAAAAGAACGGCATAAACAGTGGAATTGGGTGGCCCCAAACATAGAAAATCATCCAAATAATGAATGACAGGATTCACTCACGAAACATCCCTCACAACCCACTCCACAAAGGAGCTAAACGTCTCGAACAATGCACAGGAGATGGAACACCCCATGGGAAGGCACCGATTTACATAAAATGTGCCCTGCCAATGACAACCCAATAAGCGAAAACTGCCAGGATGAACTGGCAGAAACCGAAAAGGCGATTCAATGTCTGATTTTGTCATGAGAGCACCGCGCCCATAACGCCGCACCCAAAAAACTGCGGCATCGAAAGAAGTATACAACACCGAGCACGATTCATGAGTGATGGCATCATTGTCTGATCCCCCTTTCATGAAGGAAAGATGATGAATTAGGCAAAACGCATTGGGATCTTTTTTGGGCACCACCCCTAAGGGAGAGACAACCAACCCCAGCAGAGGCGCAGTTGGAAACAGACCACCCATGCAGCCCAACACCACTTCCTTATTCAACTTATCGGAAACTACCCTGTGATGCTGAAACGCCGATCGCAAATTCCGTGCCAATGGATGCGGAAGCCCTCAGAAAAACCAACCTCCAGCAGCGATGCCGCCTCCCGATCGGGATATCTATTTATAAAAAGGCCACATCCTTTCCACCCACACCGGCATAGTCCCTCTTACCCGCAAGCTCTCTGGCAAGGCCCTTACCATGTTTAAAACAACGGGACAAGGAAAGGGAGCCGCCGCACCCAGAACATTCATGTTTAAACTGGCAGGCCCCACCGAATTTACAGGAACCCTCATTGAACTGCCAACAAAACCCCCTGCGTTTTGTTGCCAATTGCCCCGGGGCAAACAAACTACCTTGAAAAAACGGACTAGGAAGCCGCATCCAAAGGCCAATGTTTTTGTGGTCCCACCTTAGGGATGGACAGACAGCCCTGTGCTGCTGAAACTGTTCGTCGTAACGGAGCCAAGCTGTACCCCAATAAACCTTATGCGCCTCGCTAATAGCATCCAGATAATAGAAGTGCGCTGAACAATGTGCAGGAGTCTTCTCACCGATAACACTAGCTATAATCGCAAACGCCTGTAACCAATTGGAAGAAGTACACGGGATGAACCGAAAAACACAGTTTTTCCGCATCCTCCTTGCCGCCATCATCAAGCCTGAACCCGTCAAATAGAAATCTCTACAGGGAAAGGAGCAACAAGATCTCCAATTACTCACCTCTCCAAATCTTCTCCCGGACATCTGGCTGCAAGTGCGCACTGAGGGGCCTTCAAAACAAACATAAACCTCACACCTAGCCGAGTCCGCCAAGCGGACCGTCTCCAAAGGTTGGGCTCCAACCCCCTTGGACTGGCAACCCATCGCTGGCCCATCCGCACCATTCACTGTAGAGGCAGACAACCCACCTGACCCAGCATGCAAGGGAGAAAATTTCCCAGGCACAGAGAGGTCACGCCCCTGCCCCCCAACTGCGTCCCCGCCTCCAGGATTGACCCACGCGAAGACTGGACTGGAACTGTCCCCCCCCCCCGCCCTGATCAAAGCGCTGCAGCAAATCTTGCAAGCCCGAGACCAGTACCCGTAAGCTGGGATCCATCCCCAATGCGACAGTAGCAACGCCCGCCCCGTGGGGGGCAGAGGCCACACCCCCAGCCGTAACGGACACCGTGGACACCGAAAAAGGGAAGCCCCCACCCCCAAACAAATCCCTCAAAACAGAAGACACAGAAAACGAGGAATATGGAACAGCAAACTCACCAGGCTGCCCAGGAGAGGTCCCATCAGCCACCGATGCAGCATCCACCGCCGCCACACGGCCGATCGCAGCACCGGTCTCGGATCCCGCCAGCTCATCCACGGATTGATCCTCCATCCTGCACCACACAGAAGACCTCCCAGACCCAGGAGCTCCGGATCTCTTCGGTCTGTGCCATGCACGCCTCCCTGCACCAGACCGGCCCACTGAAGTCCCGGCCTTGGGACATGCAAAGTGTCCAGCCGTTTCCATGGCATCGCTGCTCCTCTGCTTTTCCCGCTCAGCCGAGGCACCTGTCACACTGCAGGGGCTGCTGGCCGCAGGAGGTGACAGCCCAGCAGCTGCAGCTGATCTCCTCCCTCCCTGGACTTCCTCCCTGACAGGCACCTCATCAGGGGAGGAGTCGCAAGGGTCCCGAGCCGTCCGGGGAGGAATTGACAACACAAGGTCTCCCACCCGCCGAGCTCCTCCATTGCTGGGGATTCCTCCCAGGCTCACTGCCAGCAGCGGCAGGAGAGTGCCCTGCTGGTGGGCCCAGAGGGTCCCCCACGGGACTCCCAATGTGGCGCAAAGGTCCAGGGGCAGGTTCCGGGCTATAGCGCTCCAGAGGCCGTGACCTCTGAGCACGTGGGAACTGCAACCCCCCTGCAACCAGCCCCGAGCGCTGGTCCCACAGCAACCCAGAAATCTGTCCCTGTAGTCAAGCAGTACCCCTAACAGCAGCTGCCTCCCGCAGTTGGGACAACAGCTCATCTAGGTCCAACATCCTCAGGCACGACAGTGGGGCGGCGCAGAAGTTTCCTCTTCAGCTACTATACCAGCACTGGATCGTCCAACCCCCAACACTCCCCCAAAATCATCAATGATCCCACCCCGTGCTACTATCACCAATCAGGTAACCTTCCTGTTTTAACCCTCCCCTTTAACTTAACCCTTTCTTGTCTTTTTTTCCTCTCTTCACCTAGTCATGTCTGCTCTGCGCTATTCTTCTCTTTCATTTCTTTTTGCTACTGCACCAATGGAGATGGAACAAACAGATTGTTACCTCTGTACAGAGTCCTGCATAACACGGTACTCTGGGCTGTGATTGCTGATAACCAGGTCTCAGCAGGCTGAAACAGGCTGAAACCTGCGGACAAAATGTGACAAAAAAGTGAGTTGGCTGGGGGGGGAGTGGCTAGTGAACGGTTGTCAAGTGGCTAAAATAACAAACATGTTATACTTACCTGCTCTGTGTAATGGTTTTACATAGAGAAGCCCAGATCCTCCTCTTCTCAGGCCCAACCTCTGAAAAACAACCCCACACCATATTCCTCCCTCCACCAAACTTTACACTTGGCACAATGAAGTCAGGCAAGTACCGTTCTCCTGGCAACCCAGACACATCCATCGGATTTCAAGACAGAGAAGGGTGATTTGTCACTCCAGAGAACACATCTCCACTACTCTAGAGTCCAGTGGCAGCATGCTTTACAACACTGCATCCGACGCTTTGCATTGCACTTGGTGATGTAAGGCTTGAATGCTCGGCCACGGAAACTCATTTCTTGAAGCTTTCTATGCACTGTCGTTGTGCTAATCTGAAGGCCACACAACGTTTTGAAGGTCTTTAGCTATTGACTCTGTCATTTTACATGACATACCACTTCGTGGTTGAGTTACTGTTGTTCCCAGTTGCTTCTACTTTGTTATAATACCACTAACAGTTGACCATGGAATATTTATTAGCAAGGAAATTTCACGAATGGACTGATTACACAGGTGGCAACCTATCACGGTACCACGCTTGAATTCACTGAGCTCCTGAGAGCAATCCGTTCTTTCACAAATGTTTGTAGAAGCAGGTGTTCCAATACTTTTGCCAATGTAGTGTATATATACAGCTTCAATTATTTCATGTAGAATGGGTGCATCAAATTATTTTTAAATAAGGCATATTTCCAGAAACGTACCAGTTGCCCAGAAGGAACCTTTCTATGGAATGGATCATAGCAAAGCCATTAGTATACATTGGAAGATTTGCATTCTCATTAACATTGATTCAGCTCACAAAATGGCACCTTTAGTTGTGCAAAGGGCAGGTACACTGATGCATGTATAATAGCGGAAATGGTTATACTTTACAATTTTATATATTCCTCGAAGCTTTTTATTTTATGTTTTGCCATGTAAAAAAGATTATGGGCAAGATGGACTGCTTTAAACTAATGCTCACTTAAACACTTGAACATTCAATAATAATTTGTCAGTTTTATTTTTTACTTGGAGCAAATTTGACCCTCTGCATGAAATCAGTTAATCTTAGTAGGAGCTGAACTGACTCACAGGTACAAATCATAGCTATATTTCAGTCAGTGACAAGTCATGTACTTCAGAACCATTAGCATAACCTAGACCCTGCCAGACACCAGAGAAGCTTGGAAATAGAGCATATCATTAAAAGATGCAGAGTATTTATCAAAAATTTATTTAGTTGGACTATATGCAGCATTGCACTGTGCATTTTTAATAAATATTGTCCTTATCAGAGGTCTTTGGACTTTATTTTTCCAGGAACAGAATAGAAAAATGTCTCATGTACAGTATATGCCTCTTTTAAAAATAAAAATAGCTTATAGATTAAAAGTCCTTTTTTAACAATAACCTGTTTCAATAACGTGAACCAATATATTGCAAGTTAAAAATATGAGAAAAAAAAATCTGTTTTTAAAAAAGGGAAAAATTGTTTATTTGTCGATGCCGTATAATTCAGCAGGTTTAGCTGTGCAGAAGACAGCACAGTGTGAGTGAGAGTGAGTGATTTTGTCACCACTGCTATATCCAGCAGTGCACAGTACAGATGTGACATCAAAGAATGGAGCAGTGCAGCTGGTGCTCTTTGAGAAGCTCTGCAAGGAGCTCAAATACTGTCATGCAAGTCAAAGTCACATGTAAATAGCCTACAGTGTATTCATAGTCATTTATGGACATTTGGAAAAGAGCAAAACCTCATGTTTCTAATTCACTTCTTTTTCTTTCTATTAAATGCACAAAATAATTGCCAGTTGTGTACTGGATTATTTCAATATATCTAGACAGTTTAATTCTGCCATGTAATTTGGTTAATTCAGGTATAAGATATCGGGAAAAGACTCATATATTTTTACGATAGAAATATGTGAAAAAGCAAAAATGACATATATAATTTAGTATGTCAAAAGCATTAACACAGCAGTTTTTATTTGTCTCCTCTGTAATATAACTGTTAATCTTACCAACAGATCTGCTGATTTTCTGCACCCTTTAACAAGGTGACAGTGCTGATCGTTTTGCAAATTATGAAGCATTGTCCCTCCATGGACAGGGTGGTTTAGATGGACTTTAAAGCTGGCTATAGATAAATCCCTGCTGAACCAGCTGAATTTCTATTCATCTCTGGATCCTCTTCCACCTTGAATGTGTGCATGGGGGAATCGGGTCGTGTTTTTTTTTTTTGCTGCTGTTGATCAGCTAACTATATGATGAAGAAAAAAATGATCCAGTTATGGCCAACCTAAGTAAGCAACAAGCAAATTAAAGCTAAGCTTCAGAAAAAAAAAAACATTTTAAGCAGTTACAGCAACAGGTCATTATTTTCTTGGATATAGGTTTAACCCGCATGACTAACAGCAGATCTATTGGAAGCACCCAAGCAGTAAAATAGTTTGTACTACCCCTATAACTCCTGCTTTTTCTGGACAGCTTGGTCTGCATGTAAATGTGAAAAAAACAGTATATAAATAAAGACATGTTAAATAACAAATTAATTAATGTACTATATGTTATCATGTATTAACCCCAACATGAATTAACGTATACATTTAACATTCAACAATTTTTTGGTAGAGTGGTTGTTTAACCCCTTATAAAGGCTAGAGAAGGACTGAAGTCCCTGCACAGTACGGCAGTGTGTTACCACCTGTTAGGCTCCATGCATATTTATGTATTTTTAAGCTCTTAGAAGCTGTTATTAGCATTGTGTTCTGTTCCTAGAAGCTAAATAGTGTTATCCTATGTGTCCATGTACACTACTTCAGTTTTTTGGAGCATTTTTCCAGCAGCAAAAAATGCTAAATGCTCCTAAACGCTACTAAAGCACTCCTAACAGCTTTTTTCTTGCCTTTTTTCCCCTCTACATGTACTTGTAGCACTACCCCCTTAGGAGTTGCTGATGAATTGGGTCCCCTATAGTCCTGCACAGCCAAGCAATCCACATTTTCCACACAAGCTTGCATCCAGAGTGAGAAATCAGTTCTTGAGCTTTTGTTTTGTTGTTTTATTGAAAGGGATTTTGAACTGGGATAGCATAAGGGGGATATAGGATGCCCAAGGGAACCAACAACTGAGGACAAACATCCTGGAACTATTCACAAGCTTTTTTTCATCAACACAGTCTCTGTTGGAGAGGTAGCCAGCATCTCCTTGATGTACCACCCCAGACCGTAGATGAAATTCTCCTCTTCACCCAGTAATCTGGAGATTTTCCCAAGCAGGGCATCCGGTTCCTGTCCCTTTAAATAGATGAGCAGTCAATAGTAGGGGGCTAATCTAATTTCACACCAGAGTGCTCCTTCTCTATCCACCCAGGGGTGTACTCACTCAGATCATCTCTGATACTGCTTATGGGTTGGCTGCTGCTACCAGGCCTTTCAGCTGGGCTACTCCTTCCCTGCCATACAGGTGGTCCTCACTCAAGGGGCCAGTGAGTTCCAAGCTTTCCTCCTTTCCAGCTGCAGGATTGCAGACAGGCCCCATCCCACTAGGCCTCCTGGTAGTCTCCTTCTTTGCAGCCTCACATCTTCCTCTTTTCTTCCACACTTCTCACTCCTGCCACTGAGCAAGCCCCAACACTTTTAAGGGAGCCCCTGCCCCTTGCCAAGCCTTCTGTTGGGGATTGGCTGTTGGTCCTTCAAGAGTGCAGCCATCCACTCCTCAGATCCACCCACTGCCTTCAAGGCCTTCCTCCAAAAGCCTCAGAGCAGGAGGAAATTCCAGAGGGGCTGGCCTGCAGAGCCTCTGAGCCCTGACCACAATTTGACCCCTCTGGCCATTACACCTGAGCTGCTATTCAACTCCAGTCTAACCATTATGATCTAGCTCCCCCTAGGTAAATTAGGAGGGTGCTACATTCACCCCCCCACGAAAAAACAGCCATGTCCTCATTGGCTGGGGGCAAAAGGAACAAAATGACACTGATATGTCATTTGTGTGCTTCTGGTGTTGGCTGACATATTTTGGTGGGGTTGGCAGCATCTGGTCATTCACAGCTCACATGTGCGATCCTCACCTCATGTGCCGGGACACATCTTGGGACTCAGCGGGCCACTGATTTGGGTTTCCGCCTTGGATTCCCACCTGTGACCCAATCTGTGGGCTATTAAGTGGGGTGGAGGCTGCTATTCGGCTAAACCTCCCCCATTTTTGGGTGTGGAACTTGCATTGTACCTGACCTTGCTACACTGCTCAACTATATTTATGGTTGTGGAGTCTTTTTTAGAGTCTTTCTGTCCATGGGGCCAGCAATTCAGACAAATTAAGATAATATAGCAATGCACTTCAATGATGGTTAATATTGGCTCTTTGCCAAGTACAGAGTATAGGTCTAAATAAGGTCTTTTACTCTGTGCTATTATTATCATATAGGAGGTTCTCAGCTTTATGCATGAGTCTACCGTAGGAATATAGTTTGTTTGAAAACCTGCTGTACCGTTTGGCTGTGTTTATGGAGTCTTGTTATAGTCCCCTTAACATTGAAGTTAGTGCTTCTGGCACACTAAGGTAATTTATTGATGTATTTTAATTATGGTAATATAGGTCTTTTACTAAGTATAGAGCAGAGTGTTTTTTACCATGTGCTATTACTATTATAAAGGGAGTTTTCAGCCTTGTTCACAAGTCAGCCGTGGGGATATAGCCTGCTTGAGAATTTGTTTTCTAATATAAGGCCATAGAAATGGAGCGGTGTATCTGTAGAAGTGGGTGTTGGATACATCTTATATGTTGTCCTGCTTCCAATAGTTTATAAAGGTAATAGTTGGCTTTAAATGATATATTTAATAATTAGGAAAAGATTATGCAATATGAAGAGAATATAAACAGAACCAAGCGAAGGTTCGTGACTAGAGCATCTCAACAGCACAATTTTAGAATTTTTGAAATCACTTGGTATATACCAACTTCCATTTAGAGGTAATGTGTTTGTTTAATTTAAATATTCAGTTTTTTAGATTTATATAAATATAGTGTGGCTCAGATCCCACCGCCACCTTTGGGTCGCTAGAGGGTTTAGTCCCCTGTTTTTTTTTCCCCTTGGCCCTCGGTGCACCCATGATATGATACTTTATTAACCGCTTACCTGGCTGCACGGCGGCACGGGCATGCAAAATCATGTATATATATATATGTGATTTTGCGAGCCGCGCGCACCCTACCCACGCTGCCATTTGCGGCCGCAGATGTCAATCGCCGGGTCCCGGCCGGTGATTACCCACCGGCGCCCGGCGATTACCGACAATCACCGATGGGGAGGAAGACTGTTTTGTTTTGATCTCTCACCAGCAGGTAGGTTCTTTCTTGCCCCAGGTGCCCATGATTGTCATGCAGTGACTTCAAAACCATTTTCCTGAATTTTGTGGTAAATAGAGCTGCCATAGATATTCACTTTGGTCTAAGAGGCCCTTTCAGTAGACCACCCTATCCCTCAGTTCCAATCTATCAAACTCTCGAAAGACAACCTTGGCATCAGGGGGAACTTTCACCCACAAGAGATTGGGTTGCTTCCTCATAAGGGTTCTTCCCATAAGCTGAGAGAGAGGATCTTGATCCTGAGCCTCTTGCATATGCTTGGTGGTGAGCTGTGATAACTCTTCACCTTTCAATTGAGATAAGTTGCAATAATATGGTAGGATGCAGACACTCCAGGCTGCCACCACTGTAGCATACGCCACCTCTTTGGCTACGTACTCAGCTCCATGACTCATGGCGTTTACCTCCTTGGAGGATGTCTGCAACCAGTCTGGTCCAGTGGTATGGTGGCCATGGGGTCTTTCAGATATAGCATCTGCATCCCTATTTCCTGCTGCAGGTCTGTACTTCAGGCTGAATTGAAAGCCAGATAGCGCAGCCAGCTATCGGTGTCACGTGGCATCTAGTTTAGCTGTGGTGAGCACATAGGTTAGGAGATTATTATATGTCTTCACAAGGAATTCGGTACAAAATAAATAATCTTTCAACTTGTTCACCACGGCCCACTTCAAAGCAAGAAACTCCAACTTATATGTTGGGTAACACTTTTGCGGGGGAGAGACTCCGGCTCGTGAAAGCCACAGGTCGCAGTAACCCAGCATGCTCTTGATAAAAAACGGTCTCCGGTCCCTCACGGCTGGCATCCACACAAAGTTTATATGACCTGCGTTAGACATTGCTTAATCTTGAAGAAAACTTGCTCACACGCTGGGTCCACTGACTCCTGATGGGCTCCCGAGGTAATCGAGGCCCTTTCTTGGGAGGGTTCTTGTTCGGCTCACTGGTTTCACCCTCCATATTCTTCAAAAGGTCAGTGAGGGCTGCGGCTGTCTTTGCGAATCCCTCCACAAACCAACAATAGTATGAGCAGAATCCCAGGAATGACCTTAGTTCAGTGATATTGTTGGGTCGAGGCCAGGCAGTCACAGTTTAAGTCTTACTAAGGTCTTTAGCCACCCCCTCCGTGGAGACCACATGACCCAGCTAGGTTATGGAATTCCTACAGAATCGGTACTTTTCCAGAGACAGTTTCAAGCCTTCATCGTGAAGCTTTTTGAACACCTTCTCTAGCCACTCCTCATGCTCCTCTAAACTTCTTCCAAACACTATTATGTTATCTAGATAGACCAGAACCTCGATTAGATTCATGTCTCCCACCGTGCACTCCATCAGCCTCTGGAAAGTGGCAGAAACCCGGGATAAACCTTGGGGCATAAGGTTGAGTTCAAAGAACCCCAGCAGGCTGATGAAAGCCATTTTTTCTTTGTCTTCAGGGTGCATAGGGTTTTGGTAGTATCCATTCTTCAAATCCAGGACACTAAACCATTTGGCTCTTGATAGACACTGCAAAGCATCTTCAATGGGACAGTCCACTTATGCAGGGTTCTATAGTCGATATATATCTACAAGGTACCATTCTTCCTGCGTACCACTACAATGGAAGAGGCATAGGGACTCCTTAATTTCCGAATAATCCCAGCCTTCTTCAGTTCAGCCAATTTCTCTCAGAGATCTTCTAAGTCTCCTGGAGGGACTCATCATGCCCACTCTTCTTTGCGTTGAATCCAATGATGAGCACGTTTGGTGCACCCAACATCATAATCATTCCAGGAAAACATTCTCTCCCAACTTGTCAACCTATCTATGGCTCTCTTTTTCCACTCTTTGGACAGAGAGGAATCTTGAAGGACAAACTCCCTTCTACCAAGGTCATCTGGCTTGTCTGGTGGGTGTACTGGCTGGGGTGGCCACATGTACTTGCCCCAATAGAGCCTGAGCCCTCAAGGTTATGGGTCCTTCAGTTTTGTTACAGACTTGGACTAGGACGTTGCCTCTGTTGCACTGCAAGGCCTTTTTTGTGATCACTACCCCATTCATTCCTTAACTTTTCTCTGTTTCCAGTACCACAAAGGGCCCCTGCTGGTCTCGGCTCAACTTGACTCTGGCTCTCAGTTAGGTGACTGCCCCCAGCTGTAGCATTTTTTCCTCAGGACCATTCATCCAAACCTTCCCCACTTCCTCTTCTGGAGCCCTCAACTCTTTGACAACTCTCTGGTAAACTTGTCGGAGCTGTGGGTGAATGCTTTCTATAGGTACCATATTTTTTTGGGCTAGTGGAGTAATGAATCTGCGTACTAAGTTGGTGTTGGTCCCAAATAGTAGCTGCTTTATCCCCACGGGTCTGAGGCAAACAATCGCCAGAGTGTCGAAAGCCTCTGTCTTCCTGTCAAGGTTGGCCCAAAAGTCAAACAGATAGGTATATAACCGTCATGGGGTCCTTCTGGGTCCCGATTCTCCAGATCTCCAGCTCCTCTAACTTCTGGATGGGGAAATGCTTCACATGTTTTTCATAAAAATCCCTATAGATTAGAGTCACCTGGACCTGGGCTTCTGTGTCCAGTAAAGCTTTGGTGTATACTCCCTTCACTTTGATGGACACCGCTGGGGATGGGCCTACTAGTTCATCTAGGAGTTTCTCGGGTTGAGGCTTGGCAATTCTAAGGCCAGATTTGCCAAGTTTGGTTGCTTGCTTCAGGAGAGTTGGCTTTTCCAGCTTCTTTGAGTGGTGTGTATTGGTTTCCTGCACTAGAGTCCCAGTCAGCAAAGTTGGCAGCTGACTTGGCTCTGGAGGACAGCTAACAACAGGAGTGTGTGGTTTTGGTCTCTAGAGTTTGTGTTCCTAGGGAGTTGGAGCTTGGAATGTTCTTCGGGCCCTCAGCTGGCTCCTTCACTGAGATCCCTAGTAGTTTTCCACCATCTTTGAGAAGAATAGCCTTTTTAAGACCTGAATCACTTCAGCTGTCAGGTTGGCTGCTGGCCCTGTCTTCAGGCATTGAGCTTGAAAGTGTCCTGGTTCTCAGCATTGGAAACAACATCTGGGGTACCGTGGACTGGATTCCCCTCCTCCAGATGACATGGCTGACACTGTCTGCCCCATCTCTGACATGGTCTTCTGCATAGCTATGTGAGCCTCCATAACCTGTCCCACGGTCTTTTGGACTTCACAAAAAGATTGTTGAATCATGGCTTGGGCCTGAGCCAACTGGGACAGGGTCTCCACTATACCATCTATGGTGGTCATGACCTGCACCTCAGACACCCTCTCTCTGTTTGGAACAGCGGAGGCCCTGGGCGGGTTCTGCCTTGAACTTCAGCTTTCCTTGCCTTGGCAGCCATCAGAGATTCTTCCTCTCTTATGGTTTTTGGCAACTTTGAGTACATCACCACACCATTAGGGTAGCTGACTCTAAGTTTCTGTACAATTGGATCCATATGTTGGGCTCCCTTCTATACTTGGGTCCATAAAGCCTTGCTGACACCTTCTGCCTTCACCTCTCTTTGACTGACTGGTGCAGAATCTTGTCCAACCTTTAAACATAGTAGGACAGTTTCTCCCCTTCTCGTTGATAGGGGTACTCAAATAGATAGGTCAACTCTGTACAGTTCTCAACTCACCCAAATACTTCATGTAAGGCTTCAAGACACTCAAGGGCAGTGCAGCTGAGCTCATCCTATTTTAGGTTATGTACAATGTCGAAAGGCGGGAGCCCACATGCTTTACCCTTTGTTTACGGCATTTGCTACTTCCCATCCCTCTATAGCACGGGTGTCAAACTGATGGCCCTCCAGCTGTTTCCAAACTACAAGTTGCATGAGGCATTGCAAGATGAACAGTTACAAGCATTATTCCCAAAGACAAAGACATGATGGGACTTGTAGTTT
Organism: Staurois parvus; assembly: GCF_062004578.1. Taxonomy (NCBI): domain Eukaryota; kingdom Metazoa; phylum Chordata; class Amphibia; order Anura; family Ranidae; genus Staurois; species Staurois parvus. Next base: position 7,685,040 of record NW_028317941.1, read on the forward strand.
CACAACAGCGTGAGGGCCACCAGTTTGACACCCCTGCTCTATAGCCTGGAGGGCTTGGTCAACCCATGTATTGAAGTAATCTTCCCCTAGGGGTGTAGGAATCTTTCCAGAGAAGAATCTCAGCCTCCGATAGTTGTGACTAGTAATAGAGGCAGAGGTTTTTTTTTAGCAAGGTCTCTGTAAACTTCCCTAGTTTGACCAGTAAAGCGGTGGATATGCCTCCTCCAGCAGCAGCTTAAGTAGATGACTCTGGCTCAGGGGTACCTTTCCATGTTAAACAATATGATAGTGTGACAAGAACACACCTATCTAAAAAAGAAGGTTTCTAAGTAATCCACGCGGAGTAGTGTGAATTCAAATGAATTTAACAATACTTTATTTGATCACATAGATCATAGGGAGGTTAAACATGAGCACGGTGTACATATGAAAAAAATAAAATCATGTTAAAAAGCACTTAGCGTCTTCAATTTTAGGGTCATCTTAGCCAACAGAGCACCATATAACGCAGAGTGGTGTAATGATGAAATAATTATCCTGGATTTCCGTAGGTTTCCTGCTTAATATTTGTGTGAGCCGTGTATTCAGTGGGTGTGTTCCCAGTGTATATCAGGGACCTCCTGGAATGTACAAGCTGGAACACAAAAATACATGGTATGTATCTAGCAATATGGAGACCAAATCACATCCAAAATTAACCAGACCTCCCTCCACAATAGTCAATGGATACTGCTGTTACCTTCTCAAAGGTGAAACTATCATACCCGCCTCTCAAATGTAGGGACTTCCTGGATAGCCACCCCAAATGGAACAAGGTCCACAGTACCAAATGATTCTGAGGATATATATAGAAAAAGTTAAATGTGTAGATCTTGGGCATCAGGTGCCCCGAAAACAAAACATATATAAAAATGTGGATATATTACCATCAATGAGGATCAAGAAGACTCTTGTCGACTTGAACTAAGATCAGGTCCTTGATGCTTTTCCACAGATGCATATGGGGGTGAGGGACCAGGTATACACGATGCGTGGATTTCAAGCACATATAATGTGTATATAGCATATAGCAGGCCGTAGATACCTAAGTTTAATATACCCAAAAAAGGGTTTCCAAAAATTGCTCAATTTGAGAAGGTTATTTGCGGTTTTTAAAGGATGTGGCTATGTCACAGCAAAAGATACCTGAATAGGATAGCGTATATATATATATATATATATATATATGTAGATTCTCCTCCTGAGAGGAATTCCAAAAAATTCCCCGAGTATACAGGGTAAATTAGGCCCATGAATCATGCCCTATTAACGCCATGTAGGCTCTGTAAATCTCAACAGCCGTAAGCTTTTTAAATAACTTGCCACCGGTGGAAGATATGTTTCCCTGAGGGATTGCCGTTTGCGAACCGCTGTGATAGTAGCCCACTGGTAGTTCTCAGAGGGTCTTGGGCCTACCTAACAGGGAGCTGTGACACTGCCGTTCCTTCCCGCCTCGTGGGCGCCGCACCCTATGAAGACGCCGAGCGTAGTGACGTCAATACGTTGACGCGTTTCGTCCGCCAATCACCGCAGACTTCGTCAGAACCTTTCCATGTACTCTCTCCACTTGAATCAGTAGCACCAGATTGGAACACTTGTGCCATTACTGTATCAGATGTATACTCTGTTCTTCGAATGAAGAGGGGATCCCTTTTCCCACTCAGTCAACACCAGTACATTTGGTGCATTTGGATTTCTTCTGACATCGATGATGCCCCCTTTATGGTCTGGTATGTGGGCTGTTAACATCTGCTCAACCTGTTCTTCTGTCCAATCATCTCTGGGAAAACTCAGTATACACAGTGTTCTTTGTTCCCATTATCATCTTGGCACCAGGCAATGATCTTAGATGGTTCCATGCTATCTTTCTGGGGTTCACAGGTGCTCTGGACAGAGATATCCAAGATGAGCCCCTAAATGTAGCACTACCACCTTAGAAGTTTCTGATAAATTGGCTCCCCCTATCGTCCTGCAAAACCAGGCAATGCTCATTCTCCACACATGCTTGCATCCAATCAGTCCTTGAGCTTTTATATATATTTTATATTTTGGAGTTTAATAAACAGCATTAAACTATGTGGCTCTTCTCCTCCATTCCTCATGTATGAGTACTAAACTGCCACAGGTTATGGATTGAAACCAGCCAGAGCAGTCGCATAGAGGTGGACTACAAGACACAGCAGAGCCATATATTCTCCTCTATCAAAGTGAGTTTGACTCTTGTTTAACCATAAAAGTTCACAGCAGTCAGTGAGTGTGTGGGACCACTGGTGGGGCGCACTGTGCATGGACTGCATGAAGAGCACTTTAACTGCTTCCCATCCACCCTATAGCAGATATACTGCTACAGGGTGGCATGGGTGCGCAAAATCATTTATATATACATAATTGTATATATAAATGATCGCCATTCACGTCCGTGGCTGTCAATCACGGGGTCCCTGCCAGTGATTACTCGCCAGTGCCTAGTGATTGCCAAGAATCTCTGAGGGGGAGAACTGTTAGTAAACAAAACAGTTTTCCTCCCTGTCAGCTCGTGCACACTGCTTTGCATGGCTGTGCACAGCACAGCCATGCAACGCAGTGTGCTTACAGTGAAGCACACAGACACAGCCCCAAAGTAATACACATGCAGAACACAGTTAACTCTTTGATTGCCCCAGATGTTAACCCCTTCCTGCCCAGTGCCATTAGTACAGTGTCAGTGCTGTTTATTAGCACTGGATGTATAAAAATCAGCGAGCGCTTATAACAGTAAAAAGCAGCCGTAGACCAAAAAGGACACCACAAACCTTTCAAAACAAATATGTATAGAAATTGTGCAGCACTAAGATACTGAGATACGATCCACGTGGATCACAATGCATCAAATAAAATAAAAAATACATAAAATCCAAAATAAAATTAATATATAAAATAGTGAGGCAAGAATATAATGTGATGTGACCCAGGTGACGTTTGTTAATCCAGATAATGTGTGATTCCACAGTCCATGTGAGCGGCAGGCATATAGTCAAAATGCGCACTCACCGGATACGCATAGTATATGTGCAGTATATAAATCACTGAAGATCCGTCCAGAGCTCCTCTTAAGGATGATACCGGAGAAGTCAGCCCAGGGTGGGTGGATTATATCAAGGTTGGCTCTGTGTCCGGAAGACCCCTTTAAGGATATTGACGCAACCTCTTCTGGGTAAAGAAATGGTCACCGTGGGGAGAGGGGGGCTCTGGGGAATTAAAAGCTCACAAAAGAGCAACAAAAGGAAATGTTATTGTGCGTATAGGTAGATCAAAGTGCGAACATACATGCGGCAAATCCTTAATGCAGATATAACAAAACAAGCAGCTTAAAGACTGCTATGAGCACTGACCAGCTAGTGTAGAAATAATGGCCGCCGGACCTCCGTGATCCAGCGGTGTAACGTCAGGGCATGCAGGCTTCCTCCTCTTGTTTATTAGCACTGATCACTGTATTGGTGTCACTGGGGATGTCAGTGACACAAAGTTAGTTCCCCCCAGTGTCAGAATGCCTGCCGCAATCCCGTGGTCCCACTATAAGTCGCTGATCACCGCCATTACTAGTAAAAATTAAAAAAAAAAAATCCCAGTATATATACCGCCACTTGTAAAACGCTATAACTTTCATGTAAACCAATTAATTTACACGTATTGGGATTTTTTTTAGCAAAGACATGTAGCAGAATACCAATTTTTTGGTAAAATATAAAATATGACATTGCATTAAGTAAATAGATACCAAACATGTCATGGTGATAAACTATGATACCTAAAATTGTCCATAGGCAATGCTTTAAAAGCCTTTGCAGGTTATCAGTTTCGAGTTAAACATGAGTTCTGGAACTAGAATTTTTGCTGTCACTCCAACATTCATGGTGATACTTGACACGTGGTGAAACCACCGTGTACATATACATGCCAGACCTACTTGCGTGTTTGCATTTGTGTGCAACCATGGGGGGAGGGGGTACTCTTAATTTTTTAAAGTTATTTTTATTTCATCTTTTTTTTTTTTCTTGTTTAACTGTATTGCAATCAGAAAGGATGAACAAGCCCCTTGTGATAGCCTTGGGCAGTGAAAGGTACTCTTTATTGAGACTTAAGAGGTCTATTAAACCCCCAATGTCTCCCTTACCCTTCAAATCATCTGATCAAACACAGATCGAAAAGACAGCATTGAAATCCTTGTCACTTCTGGCTTCATTTGTCATAGAGGAGATCAGGGAACGGATGTTCTTTACAGTGGTCCCAGTGGTCCCAGGCTCCCCAGTGGAACAGAATAGCAATGGTTAAGGTGACTGACATGATTAAAAATAACTTTTACAGCATGGGAAAATGAAAGATGAAACCTAATTGGATGTTTTGGTCAGCAGTCCAATTTTTCCTTTGCTCTATATCGAATAAATAGCCTTAATAGAAATCCCTGTTTTGAAGGGGCCGTAAGGCTGTTACTAATGGGTGAGAGTGGATTTATTTCCCTCAAGGCTAGATTTCAGTTATATGCCCCCATAGGCCAATTTTCTTGAGCGCCTCCCTGTAGGTAAAAACTATGCAGACGATACAAACACATGCCTTGAATAATATGCAGTACATAAACATATTGTACACAGACAATTGCCTAACATGTTCTCCAATAATACTTAGCTAATGATTAAATAAAAATATATATATATTAATAATAAACAAGGGAAACATGCTCACTCTGAAAGCATTCTGCCCTATGTTCTAGTTTATTATGCATGTTTATAAAGGACAATTGTGTCATAAAGGACAGGAGTAATAATAACACCTCTTTATAAATAGACCCTTTGCTTTCTATATTCTTAGATATTCTTAAACCTGACTGCCCTAGATTTCTCAGAATTGTTTTTAAAGCAAGCAGACAGGCTTGAGTTATAAATTAATTGTTCATGCTTCTGACACATTAAAACATATTTGATCCTTAAAAGAAAAAATTAAAGCAGCATTAAACCCAAAAGCAGTTATTATATTGCAGCTTACCAAATCTTAGATGTGTTGGCAGCATTTAGTTTCTTTTTAGACTTTCTTTCCTTTATTTTTTCCTGGTGATCTGGCCAGTAAATCTGTTGTGTTTCAACAAAACAAGCAGATGTAGCAGTTAGGGGATTGGGACAAACCATTTACCACTGACAGGGGTCACAAAGATCAACTTTTATTTATTTATATAAAACCTTTATTCCGAAAGTAAAAAAAAACTGCTAGCTGTAACTGCTTATACAGTGTTAACTGGAGTTTTTTAGCTTTTATTTTTGTTAGTGTATCGAAATCTGCTAGTACATCTAACACTCCCCTCCAGACTGAAAATGCTGCTGTCCAAAGGTTCCCCCTCTGTTCCTTCATCCAGAGTGGGGACACTTTAATACAGGAGGTGTGTTACTGGCAGGAGGGGAAAAAGACTAAAAAAAGAAAACTAATGCAGCCACCACGTGGTAAGCTGCATTATATTACATTTTTGGTTTGGGGTTTAATACCTCCTTAATATGTTGCTTATAAAAAATTTAGATGTAGTGGCTGCATTTATTTCCATTTTTCATACTTTCTTCCCTTTATTTTCACCTGGCCACTCTGCCAGTAACACACTTCCTGTCAGAGCCATCCTAATAGCATCATGGGCCCCCGAGCAAAGTAATGCACTGGTGCCCCTACAAGCCTGACCTAGTTTATGCACTTTCTACTTTCAGTTTTAAAACATATAAAAAAGAAAAAAATATTCTTCATAAATTTAGGCCCAAATGAATTCTGCTACATGTGTTCGGTAAATAAAAAATCCCAATAAGCGTGTATTAATTGGTTTGTATCAAAGTTATAACAACTACAAATGATGGTATATATATACTGGAATTTAGTCAGCTATAGATGTTATACTTGTAATGGGGGTGATCAGGGGTGTCCCTAGGGTTGGTGTCACCCGGTGCCGAAACACTTGATGACACCCTCTCCGACGATCCCCGCAGGATGGATCGGATCTGCGGATTGAGCATAATGGATTGGAGTCCAATCCATTATCCTCCCCAATCCGCAGATCCGATCCATCCTGCGGGGATCGTCGGCTTGCAACCTATACGGGGTTAACTGATCTCTCCACGAGCTCCACCAAAAAGGTAATTTTTAAAGCAAGCCGACCGTCAGCTTGCTTTAAAACTTACTTTTTCGTAGAGCTCGTGCAGAGATCAGTTAACCCCATATAGGTTGCAAGCCGACAATCCCTGCAGGATGGATCGGATCTGCAGATTGGGGAGGAAAATGGATCGGACTTCGATCCATTATGCTCAATCTGCAGATCCGATCCATCCTGCGGAGATCAGCGTTATATTAGCATTCACATTAGTATAGTGTCCCCAAAAATGCAGCATTAGCGGGATCAGCCCCGGCACCTGCCAGCACCTGCCTTTAGCCCCTACTTTTACCACCCCTCCCTCAGCAAGTACAGTGTCAGTATGTCACTGTCACTTTATTCATTGCACACAAAACTGCAGTGTTTGCAGGAATAGCCCTGATCTCTGTAAGCACTTGCCGGTAAATTTTTTTGTAGTGGTTCAAACAGTCCCTGAGAGCCAGGTGCTCTTTTTCCCATGAGTCGCACTAGGTACCTATCAATTTAGTGGCCAAAATGTCAATGGAAAAGGAATTCTAGTGAAGAGGCTTACAGGATTCTGAGCATGTCAAATGAGAGTGAACGGGAAGACTCACTGACACAATCAGCCTCAGAATACGAACCTATAGACAGCAGCCGCACCCTGACAGATAGCTCAGACAACGCAGAAGAGGTCTCTGCTAAGATCAGGTGTATCCGACCCCATTCCCAGGTTACTGAGATGTTACAATTGCATGATGACTCTCATATGCAGCAGAGTGCCAGTACTAGTGCCGCTCTACCTTTTGGTGAACTGGCGAGCACCAGCGGCCTAGTACATTCTGGTCTTTCACCTACCAACACTGCAGTATCACTTAGTGATATGGCGTGTCCCATAAGTGCACTACAAGCTGGTGCGGTGGCGAGCACAAGTAGTGTCCTGCAGCCACCAAGAATTCACACACAGGCCCGTAGAGCCCCTAGTATCCTTCCGGTTGTGTTTGCAAATCCTGATTGGTAGCTCACAAATTTTGCAGCACCCGTACTTCCCCCATGCACTGCCCAACCCGGAATTCAGGTGGAAACAGCAAATTTAACTACTCCCCTTGATTTTTTGGAGCTGTTTTTGACAGAAGATCTGTATGCATTGATTGTGGATAAAAGCAATTTATATGCACAACAGTTTATCGTCACCAACCCAAATTCAAAACTTGCCAGACCATTCGCATGCAAACCCATTACAGTTTCCGAATGTGAAGTTTTTTGGGACCTAACCCTTAACATGGGCATTGCTAAAAAAAATGAATTGTGGTTGTATTGGTCCACAGACCCGATTCATCATATGTCGTGTTCTCTGCTGCCATTGCCAGGCATAGATACGAGAGTATAATGTGTTTTACGCATTTCAATGACAACAAACTCCGTCATCCTTGGGGTGACCCTGAATTTGACTGGCTCCACAAAATTTGGCTCCTCGTAAATCACCTTAAACAAAAATTTGCAGATATTTATACTCTCCAGCAAAACATCTGCCTGATAAATCCCTTTCTGTCCACCTTGCATTCAAACAATTTCTCCCTAGCAAGCGTGCCAGATATGGGGTCAAGATGTATAAGACCTGTGAGAGGGCAACAGGCTATAATATAAGTTTTGGATTTACGAGGGAAAAGATAGTCACGTGGAGCCCCCCAGATGCCCAGACTACATGGGGAGTAGTGGAAAGATAGTTTGGGACTTGGTGTCATCCTTTTTCTATATGGGGTACCACTTATATGTGGACAATTTTTATTCAAGCGTGCCACTATTTAGACATTTGTAGAATCTTGGAATTGGCGTATGTGGCACCATGCGACCTAATCACCGAGGCTTCCCTCAATGGCTTGTAATTACCTGTCTTAGAAAGGGGGAAAAAAACCTGCTTGAGGATGTCATTCAGCTGCAGCACTGACTTGTCTATTCTGACAGCAACAGGACTTGCCCTCAGAATATACATAAGTAGGTGTGTGCAGTGCTGTTGGATGAGATTTTTAATCTGCAGTTAAAAAAAGAGCATATATGCCGAAGCATGGGGCCCTGGGGTGGCCAGTGGGTGGATGGCCCCTATGCTTTGGCATATATATTTTATAATATTTTTTGGCACATTTCATGTGTGCCCACCATTAGAAGCGGGTGGATGCAGGGTGGTATATTCTAATGGTGGGCATACCACACACATTTCTGGCAGAGATTTCTTCTCTTTTTTTTCATTCGGCCCACAGGCTGTATGAAAAAAAAAGAACATAGCATATACACCAAACAAGGACCAGCAAAGTACTGGTACATCACTGGACTTTGAGTGGTTATACTAGGATGATGACTGCAGCTGCAGGCATCATCCTGGTATCGTTTTTTTTTCAGACAGTGATCGGCTATCATGTAAAAGCAATCCTAGTGGCTAATTAGCTGCAGGATTGCTTTTACAAGCAGTGGGAGAAGATGCCCCCCTCCCCCGCTGCTTTCCATGGCCTTCTTGGGCAGTCCCGTATCAACGGGGGAACCTGAGAATGCAGCTGGTGTTTCTGCCAGCTGACCATAAAGCTGATTGGAGACCGGAATGGTGCCAATCATCTGTATAGTCTAAGAAATCGGAAGCTACGAGCATTTCATCACTTCAATTTCGCAAGATATAAACAGCGCCATTTGTAAATTGGGAAAGCATCTGATCACAACGATCTTGGTGAGATTAGATAATGTAAGGGCAGAGGAGATATCTAGAGTCTGATAGACCCCAGATTTCTCAAAAAAGAATATATGACAATGCTCATTGAAATTATAGGGGATACTTGTATTCTCTGTGATAGTATTAAAAGTGATAAAAAAAATGAAAAGGGAAAGTGTAAGAATAATTTAAAAAAATCAAAATAACTTAAGAAAAAAAAACAGCACCCTCACCCCCCCCACCCTGCGCGCGTGCACACCTGCGTGTGCGAGCGTTGACCCTATGCCAGTATGTAAACAGCGGTTGCACCATGCATGTGAGGTATCACTGCAAACATCAGATCAAGGGTAGTAATCCTAGCACTAGACCTTCTCTGTAAATCTAAATGGTAGCTTGTAAAGGCTTTTAAAGCATTGCCGATGGATATTAAAATGTATGCAGTTTGTCGCCATTTCACGGGGCATGTACAGTTTTAAAGCATTTCATCTTTGGTATCTACTTACTCGGCATACCATCATCTTTTATATTTTACCAAATAATTGGCCAATATATTGTATTTTTCTTCCGTCTTCCAAGGACTCAATATGCCTCTCAGAAAATAGCTTAGTGTGTCTACTTTCTGAAAAGGGGTCATTTGGGGTTGTTTGTACTGTCCTGTTATTTTAGCATCTCAAGAAATGTGATAGACAGTCAGAAAGTAAAAGCTATGTAAATTCCATTATTTATACCATAGTTTGTAGATGCTATAATTTTCACACAAAGCAAACAATATACACTTATTGGGATTTTTGTTACCAAAAACATGTAGCAGAATACATTTTGGCCTAAATTCCTGATAAAATTTTAATTTATTGAATATTTTTTATGACAAAAATAAGAAAGTATATTTTTTTTCAAAATGTTTCTGTCTTTTTCTGTTTATAACGCAAAAAATAAAAAGCGCACAGGTGATCAAATACCATCGAAAGAAAGCTCTATTTATGTGAAAAAAACCAGTTGACCGTGGAATATTTAGTAGCAAGGAAATTTCATGGATGGATTTATTGCACAGGTGGCAACCTATCACAGTACCACACTTAAATTCACTGAGCTTCAGAGAGCGACCTGTTCTTTCACAAATGTTTGTAGAAGCAGTCTGCATGCCTAGGTGCTTGATTTTATACACATGTGGCCATGTAGGTGATTGGAACACCTGAATCCAATAATTTGGAGAGGTGTCCCAATACTTTTGGCAATATAGTGTAGATAGATACTACTGTATGTACGTCATTGTATGTGTATGCATTGTCAGTTTGTGCATGGGACTCAGAATTTTCATCCCTCTGTGCTTGATTTGTTTTCCGAGAAGTCTGTGCAGTGCTTGTGGTCAAATTATAGTCATTTGGGAGCAGGGGCAGACTGACAACTCATGGGGCCCCCGGGCAATAGGGGACCATGGGGCCCCTGTGTCCTTACCCAAACTCAAAAAAGCCTATGAAAAAGGTACCAGGGGCATCTGATGGGGCCCCCTACTGACCCTGGGCCCTCGGGCAGTGCCCGAGTTTCCAAATGGTCAGTCCGCCCCTGTTTGGGAGAGTTCTGCACTAGAGCCTTAGCTGCAAAGAGTGCAGCAATCTCTACAAGAGTCCCAGGGGTGTAAAATCTCTTATTGCAATATTAGAATTTTTTCTTTTCTATTATAAATATTTATTAATTTTCTAAAAAATTCATATTACAATCCTTTTCCCCACTTAAAGGAAAAAAGAAAACAAACAAAACGATACAATTTTACAAATAATTATCTTCAATTATTCATACTTAATACTTGTTCTTCCCTTTATTTTCTTCCATATCTCTTCTTTATCGCTCAGCCTATGGAATTGAATAATTATATCTCTCGATCTTTCTCTGCCATTTCTTTGTTGGACTTTTCCTATTCTGAATAAACATTTCTGACATAGGTCTGTCTATAATGGAGTTTAGGATTTTACTCATTAACCCTTTCAAGTCCTCCCTCTCTGGGACTCCTCGTAACCTGAAATTGTTCCTTCTATCAATTTTTTTTAATCTTTTTTAATTTCCAGTTTAATTTCTTAAGATCTGAGATATCTTGGGCATGATTTTTAAGTTTTCCCTCAGTTTCTTCCACTCTGCATAATAATTGCCCAAGATCCTTCCTTATCGTTGCTATTTCATGCTTTATTGATTTTTCCAAGCTTTTAAACATTTCTCCCATCTCTTTCTTATTCGGCACTTGCAGTTCCCTTTCCAGTTCTCTCTCTTCCATATTTCCTAACATATGTTGACTGCTATTGTTGATTCCTAGGGATAGTCTAGGACTTTTTTCCAAGCTAGTTTCCCATTCACTCTTTTCACTTGTTCCCAGGGGTCTTTCTGGGGTCGCATTTCCCTGAGACGTATACTTTTTAATTGAACCGGTCTGGGCTCACTTGAACCCACTTCCTTTTACACTTTTATTCTTCATATCTTCTGATCTCTTCTCTAAACACCATTGAGGAACTCAAATAATCAACTGGGGACCCGGATTTGACCCACTTCTTAATTGTCCACTTGAACTTTCATTTACATTTCTAGGGTCCTTTCATTTAATTTAATCTTCTTATTCTTCGATGCCTTTAATCCTCCTAGAAGCCCCCCTAGGAACCCCCCTTCTCTACTTCACACGCTGCTCTTTAATGTCAAGCCCAGCATTATACAGTTATTCAGAGCCGCTCTCACTCACCCTCCTCTCACTTGTTTTCCTGTCAGGCTCTCCAGGCTGCTGTCATCCAATTCTCCGGACCGTTTTCACTTTCTCAGGGGGGGTTCCTCCGGGTATCTCAGTTCTTTCCACTAGGGCTTCAGGCAGGGCATCGACTCATCTATCATTCTGGGTATCCAGGGCATGGACCAGGGAGAAGCCGGGGAACAGACCGCGTCTCTGCCTGTCTTCCGGACACCGGCCGGCTTCTCCTCCTCCCAGTGCTCCCTTGCAGCTACCCACGTGATTCTGCCTCGTCTCTCCATCTCCCCAGCAACCCACCACCTCTTCCAGGATCTCTGCTGCACATCCCGAGGAGAAACTCCAGCCGGATACACTCTCGCTCCGCAGGGCCACCACCTCACCACCAGATCCCCGACCACCTCTTACACAGGTGGGTCCCGGGGGGTGGTCACTCAGCTAGGGCATAGAGGATAGGGGAAGCCGGAATCAGAGGTATCGGAGAGCACCTACATCCTGCTCTCCGACACCGCCTTGCACAGGCCCCACCCCCAGCTAAGCCGGGACTAGGCTGCAATATTAGAATTGATCCTGTGATTATAATAGGCACATCCTATCACTTTGCAATCACTTTAAGCAACTGTACAGAAATGGTATCTAAGTATCTATAGCATAAAAGCAGGTAAGTGTGAATAAACCAAGCAATTTAGGGATACGAGAGTGCAGATCCTCTCCTAATACTTTCTTTTTCCATACACTGCTAGATTTACAGGCAGGTGAGGTGACTTGCCAACAATGAACTTTTTCTTTCATTTTGAAGCATGCAGAGTGTGGTCAAGAGGTTTTAGGTTTTCTTGGCAACATTTTAAACTAGGGCTAAGTAAAAGAACTATTTTAATGGGACCTTTATTGCAGTGTGAAGCCTGCTATGACATGACTGGTTTGCCATAAAAAAATAAACTTTCACATACTGTTCATCATTATTCTTTTATAAGGAACAGGTCAAAAATAAGATAGTTTTATCAGTATACGTTAACATGAGGTCAATATGAATTTAAATCTCTCTCCTCTTTTTATAACGGTGACATTCAATGTATAACACTATGTGAAAAGGCATTGATAGATGTATTTCCCATATTTTCCATTGAAGCGTAAAATGTTGCCTGATGCACTGAACAGCTGGATAAGTGCATTTAATGGAATATTTATAAGTGTTTTATTAACATCTATATGACATTTTGATGGTGTTGATGAGGTTTTTATTTACCATTAAAATGATTTATAATGTGATTTTTATCCATTTTATTAAGCTAGATTAATGTACTTAGACACCAATATGTTGACATAAGGTAAAAGGTCATTCTATGCTTCTGCATGCAAAAATCAATTTATTCCAAATGTATGTGGTGTGATATGGAAAATCAAACTCAAATGGTGTAGACCTGTTTTCCAGTAAGTCCATGCCAGTCAGGAACTGTGTTTTAGTACATAGCAGCCCACTTTTTATTAAAGACGAAAACAAAAGTTCAATGAAAATAATCAGTTGTCCATGCAGGGGTTTATCAGTGTTGCATAAATCCAAATGAATTATTCAGCCTGCTGGCTAACAAGACTTCATTGTCTCGGAGTCAGTCTCTGCCCAGGCTCACCATGCATTCTCTTTTAACTTTCCAGCAAACAAAAATGCCCACTTGGCTATACAGGCTTCTTCCTTGAGACACCCCGACTCACAAAACCCAGGCCCTGGCTCTCTCTCGCTGCTTCCTTCTTTCTCTTAGTTTCAACTCTGTGCTGCCCACTCCTCCTCCTCTTGATAGGAGCCCAACTGGCCCTTGTGCTGATGCCTCCTGTCTTCTGGCTGGAGCTCTAAACTACTGAAATGTGCTAGTTTGTAATGGCTATGCTCAGCTGTGCACACACACACAGACTGCAGGTCTCCTGTAAGACCTGGCCACAGGGACACTGGGCTTTGTCAAAACCATATCTCTTTAAAGCCTTCAGACTCCAATCCAAAACCAAAGAACACTGAAAAGCTAGTTTTTCCATTTAGAAATAACACTCTGGGTCCCTCAAACCATTACATAGTTACATAGTTGGTAAGGTTAAATAAAGACACCAGTCCATCCAGTTCAACCTGTATGGGTGTGTGTGTATGTTTGTGTTCATGTTAAAACTCATATGCCTAAATGCTGTGTTCTCTAAGAAGCCCATCCAAGAGGGTTTTTTTTAACTATCAATACTTCCCGCTGACACCACTGATTATGAAAAATGAGTTCCACATCCTTACTGCTCTGACAGTGAAATGATCCCTACGCAGTTTAAGGTTAAACCGCTTCTCCTCCAATTTCAGTGAGTGGCCCTGTGTTCTATTACCCTCCCTGAGACTGAATATTTTATTCTTTATGCTAGAATCACCATTAAGATGTTTGTGAATCACCATTAAGATGTTTGTATATCGCCATCATATCCTCTCTCAAGTGTCTCTTCTCCAGGGAGAATACATTTATTAAAAAATATCAAAAATATGTAGTGAGTGCAAAGAAAAAGAACTAGTGGATGAGCAGCTAACACAAAGTGGTAAATCCTCCTAGTCCACTAAAAACCAGGGAGTGATACAGAGATTTTGTACAAAAGCTGATCTGTGAGGTGGACAGAGCAAAAACTTTCCTTGTTGCAAGTCATGTGCTTTCAGGAAATGAATGCTTTGGGGGGTCTTTAATGAACTTTAATAGCTGTTTCAGAGCTATTTTATCTAGGATTTACTATCTCCAGATTGATTGCTTATCCATGCACTGGAGCTGATACATCTGCCTTAGAGGGATCCCTATATACTGTAGGGTTCAGCCTCACTGGATATTTGGCCATCTATCCTTGCAGTGTAAAAGTTAAATCTATCAGAGGGATTTCTGTACAGAGCCTAGTTGCCTCTTACTTCTGGTGAGTGCATAGAGGTGGAGGATTTTCACAGATGCACTTTTCACAGATGTCACCGTATGTCACTGGTCATGATTGATCTCTACAACACCACTGGACACAGCACTTTTTGGACTTTATTTATGATTTAAGTTAATCTTATGTATTTTTTTGTATAATTACTTCCTATATAAGTTCACACAGCAATAATTTTGTGTTCTTTATATGCTTTGGACATAAGTGCTGCACTTTCTGTATATGTTTCTACGAATAAATGTATTGTTTGTAGTCATCCCTCATAACTGAGGTCCTCCAGTCCCCTTATTATCCTTGATGCCCTTCTCTGGAATCCCTCCTGTGCCAGCACATCCTTCCTGAGCACTGGTGACCAGAAATTGACAGCATACTTCAGATGTGGCTGAACCAGAGTTTTATAAATTGACAGTATTATAATTTTATCTCTTTTTAATGTATGCTAATATTCTGCTGGCTTTGCTTGCTGCAGCTTGGCATTGTGTGCCATTACAGAGTCTGTTGTCTACTAGGACCCCCAGATCTTTTTCTGTCATGGACTTCCCCAGAGTCTCTCCCCCAAGCGATTGACTTGCATTCATATTTTTAGCCCCCAAGTGCATTACTTTACATTTTTCAACATTAAACCTAATTTGCCATGTACCTGCCCACCCCTTAATTTTATTGAGTGCTTCTTGCAGAGTTTCTGCATCCTGTTGCAAAGTTATTGTATTGCCTTACTCAGCTTTGTATCATCTGTAAACAGTGAGATTGAGCTAGTTATGCCAGCCTCTATATAATTTATGAATAAATTAAATAGAATTGGTCCCAATACAGAGCCTTGGGGTACACCACTTACCACTCCAGACCAGTCTGAGTATACGCTATTTATTACTACCCTTTAGAAGCACCCCTGTAACCAGTCTTCAATCCATGTACAAAACCTATGGTCCATGCCTACAGACCTCAGTTTGTAAATTAAGAATTTATGGGGGACTGTATCAAATGCTTTTGCAAAATCCATATATATCACATCCACCGGTCTTCCTTTATCTAGATGGCAAGAATGAGAGAAAAAAAAGAAAATTCCTTATAGATTGCCACCATCCCTATACAACTGGATAAAGATATAGAAAAAAAACCCTAAAGTAAATGGGACTTTGAAGGCATCATACATAAAATTGAAATTGTAAAATCTTTATTTTATCAAAATTTCATAATATTTATGGCATAACACATCATATTACAAAACAATCACATTATACATAATATCATATCACCATGAAAGGATGCCATGCAATTGTTAAACAATGGTCTTGATTAGTTACAGAGATGATTCTGTGAAAATCCGATGTGTTTCAGAGTAATATAACTCCTTTCTCAGGGATAGCAAGCACTCTGCGTAAGGGTGCTATAATCTGTCAGATTGAAAATACAATTATTTATTACATACAGTATACAACCAAATAAAGTATCTACATGGTTCCAAATGTATAGGTATACTCACAATATGAAAAGATCAAATCAATCATATTAAAAACAGACTCCAAAATGTCAGCACCTCCTGACCAGGGCACCTGTGGGCACTGGGCAGCTAAGGATCCCATCAAGACAGAACACAGGGGCCACCCAGATCACTACAAAAAGAGGATTTACATAATAAAAAATGTCTACATATGTAGACCACATAGTGGAAGAAAAAGGGAGCCACAGAGTGACTAGGTGGGAACACCTACCATTATAATTATCAGAGGTCTCGATGTTCCGAAACAGATATAATGGCATCTACATAAATAGACCATAGGCCTTATATACAGAGGTATCCACGAATCTCTGTCCAGTCACACCATGTGCCCCTTTAAAGACAACATAGATGAAGGAACTAATGAGTACATATCTTTTAAGCCCAAAAAAGAGGCATACACATAAAACTTCCAAATTTCACAGAAGTAGATAAGCTTACTATTAAATGTAAGAGTCTATGTTGTGCTTACCATCATGGACAATGTCATGGCATAGTCATAAGAGATCCATACTAGCACCTCTAAGCAAGGAGTGTCAAACTGTGAAAAGGAAGCCTTAATTATATAGGGTCCTGATTGAAAGATCCTGAAAGTGATAACCACCCCCAAAACGAACCTAGAAAGGAAAATGGCTCCCAGAAGCCAATCCCACACCTGCTTCATGAGGGACATCCCCGGACACCGCCCCCCGATGCATCGCCGCACCATGCCACATAGTGCGAAATGACATCATGCATCGGCACACCGCTAACACGCTGAAAAGACAGACGCAGCCACCAAACTAAGGGGGAACGGCAAAGGAAGCCAGAACCCCCAGTCACTGCGGCCACTCATTGCTGCCCTCATCGGGCCCCAATGGATCTGGAAGCGCAGCCCCAGCATGCCGGGCTCCAAAAAGAAAGGACCTCGGTACTCAGGTTCAAACCCAACCAGCCCCATGACCAGGGAGGCAGCTGAAAAAACATGGAATCAGACATATCACCAATCAACACTGTTTAGACCTTACGCATAGCATGTTGAATCAATATTATAACAAACATTTGGTACAGAACACTATACAGAATATAAAGCCAAAAACGACACAGATCAAAAAGGGCAATAGCAATAGTAAAATATGCAACCCTCCACAGGTCATTAATGCAATATCATACACCATAGCACAAAACTTTAAACTCCCAAACACCCAAATAAATAGTGGAGGGAGGCCTTTTTTCTCTATACCTCCAGACACAAACCCCTGTAAAAAGGGTCTAAAGTTGATCGACCCATTCAGGCTAGGGGGAGAAGTGGCATGCAGATGGAAAATCCATCTGAGTTCAAACTGCAACAACAGCTTGTTCCAGTCTTCCCCTCTTAGGCGTGAATGCACTCAGTCAAGAATGAGGAATTTGATCTTGGGGAATTGGCCATTATGTACCGCAAGGACATGCCACCCTAAGTGTAATTCAGGATCAGCTGTTCGCATGCTTTTTATGTGTCTCCAAATTTTGCGTGTCTCCAAAATTCCAACTTAGTCTTTCCCACATAGAAACAACTACATTCACAAAGGAGTAGATATAACACCCCCACAGTTCGACAATTGGCAAAATGTTTTGGTTTCAAGGAAACCCCATTGGGTAGCCTAGGTTGTACTTCTGTGTACATATACTTTACAGTAATTACATGCCCTTAAACAAAATGTACCCTTTAATTTGCAAGGATCTCTAGGTACATCTCCCTTATATTCACTTTGTATAATACGATCCTTGACAGATGTAGCTCTCTTAAAAGTGATTAAAGGGGTGGGGGGTACAAATTTATCTATCATGAGATCTATGGTTAGTAGATACCAATATTTCTGAATGATGTCTCTAACTTGGTTGTGCTGATTTGAAAACTTCATAATGATTCTAGCGTGATCATCTGAGTTTTTTTTTTTCATTAGAATCTTTATAGAGAAGGTTGTTTCTTGCATTACCACAGGCACGTTTGAAGGCTTTTTTTAAGCAAGACTTAGTATAACCTCTCTCCAATAATCTGGTTCGGAGTACATCTGCCTCCTCTCTGAAGGATTGCTCATCAGAGCAATTATTATTATTATTATACAATATTTAGCGCCAAAGGGTATGCTCAGCGCTGTACAGTAGCAGGGGGACATAACATGAGACAAGACAGTAACAATACACTACATGAGGGGTTCGAGGGCCCTGCTCTTTCAAGCTTACAATCTAGGAGGGAGGGGAAGGTGGCACAGGAGGAGATGGCTGTGGGGGATAAAGTGGTGGGTGGAGTGGAGGAGGTTAATTGTTAGGTGAGGTCGGGTGTTAGGTGAGGTTGGGGTAGGCTTCCCTGAAGAGGAGGGTTTTCAGGGTGTGCCTGAAGGTGAGGAGGGTAGGTGACAGTCTGATGGATTGGGGTAGGGAGTTCCAGAGGATGGGGGAAGTCCTAGAGAAGTCCTGCAATCGGGCGTGGGAGGAGGAGACCAGGGAGCTAGAGAGCAGGAGGTCCTGTGAGGAGCGGAGGGCACGGGTAGGGTAGTATCTGGGTATCAGGTCAGTTATGTAGTTCGGGGCGGCATTGTGAGTGGCCTTGTAGGTCAGGGTTAGCAGCTTGAACTTGATGCGTTGGGCAATCGGGAGCCAATGAAGGGATTGGCAGAGGGGGGAGGCAGATGTGGAGCGCTTGGTGAGGTGGATGAGTCTGGCCGCAGAGTTTAGGATCAACTGGAGTTAATCCTAGCGTTCGTTTGGGTAGGCCAGTGAGAAGGAAGTTGCAGTAGTCCAGGCGTGAGATGATGAGGGAGTGCAACCAAATATTCTCAAATATTGACTATAAGGAATGGATGAAATCAATTCCTTGGGATAGAAACTGGAAGCATGCAATATGGTGTTGCCAGCAGTTGGTTTGTGATATAGTCTGCTGGTTAAACTGCATTCATCCCTTACCTGAATACTAACATCCAGGAAGGTAACTTCCTTTTTATCACACATCATGGTAAATGTGAGATTGAACTCATTCTTGTTCATTCTCTCCAGACACCCATTTAAGAGATCCTCTGGACCGTCCCACACCATTAAGATGTCATCCATATAACGGCTCCACATACAAATGTGGTCCGTATATACTGATAAATCTTCATCAACCAAAAACATCTGTTCCCACTCCCCCAGGTACAGGTTGGTGTAAGATGGGGCACAGGAGGTCCCCATCACCACCCCCTGCACCTGGAGGTAGTGGGAACCATTGAAGGTGAATACATTGTGCTGAAGAATGAATTGAAGTGTTGAAACAATTAATTCATTATAAGCCCACTCCTGATGTTTCCTTTGTGCTAAAATATGTTGAATTGCTGCTACTCTTCTATCATGGGGAATATAATGCTTCTACATCTATTGTTACCAACAGGGCTCTTTCAGGTATATGTAGGTTATCAATGATTTTTAATAGATGTGTAGTATCCTTAACGTAAGATGAAAGACTTGCTACATGAGGTCTCATATGTTCGTCAACAAGTTGACTTAGGCTCTCTGTTAGAGCCCCATTGCCAGAAATAATTGGTCTTCCTGGGGGGGTTATCTAACTTCTTGTGAATTTTGGAAGGGAATAAAAAGTAGGAATCCTTGGACAACTAGTTCTAACAAAGTCCCATGTGGTTTTAGTGATAATTCCATTAAGGTACACGGTATCAACCAATTCATAGAATTGATTGTTGATCCACCATATCAGGTGAAATTTGACCATACCAATCTCTATTAGAGGGGATCTTATTACACATATTCACATATTGATCATTGTTCATTGTGACAATGTTACCTCCCTTGTCAGAGGGCTTGATGACAATGGAGGTATTGTCAGCTAAGCATTTTAAGGCCTGTTGTTCACTCAGGTTTAAATTGTTTCTACTTTTGTAATTAATTTTCAATTTTAAAAAAGCTGCTACATAAGTATTAGAACTAGGGGGAGGAAAAAAGTCAGATTTTTTCTTAAGCCTTGATGTGTATTTGGAAGATTGTTGTTTGTCCGAATCAATTTGTTGAAGGAGTTGTACAATTAATACAATCGGTTACATCTGGAGAGTCATTTTCCTCCAATAAGGACAAGAGATTGTCCAAAGCTTTTTGATCCTCCCTATTAAGGGGTCCATTTGTAGACTTATCTTACATACTTTTCAAAATTAAATTATGGGCAAACAGCTGCAGATCTTTAATCACTGAAAATGTATCCAGGTTTTCTACAGGGCAAAAGCTTACACCCTTGGCCAAGATATTTTTCTCTTCTATTGATAATTGGTCGGTGGATAAATTCACAATATTTAAACCTATTTCTCCATTTGTTTTTTCATGTATGTTTCTGTGTTCCTGTGTCCTTTGTTTATATTGGGACAGTTGGGAGTTTGTTCTAAAAAATGGAAGTTGTTAAATGATGTCGTAGTGGGCTCAGTTTGATTATTCCTATCCACATCCAAAATTGGAATATCTCCAAATGTTTAGTCTGGGGAAGAAGAAGAGTGTATGCCACCACCTTGGGAGTTACCTGACACAGTTATGTTAGAACATGCTCAAGTGCGAATGGCTCTTTTACTCACTATCATAATGCTACACCGTGGGCATTCCATGAATTAAATTGTCACACCTTGTATACAATATTATTACAACAGCTCCAGGAAGAATACCGCATGACAGATGTGAGCAATTGCACGTCTGCAAGCTCACATTAGAGATATGGAGGGGCAATTTGCAATGAGTGGAACAAACAACCTTGAACGGAATCTTCTGCTCACTGAGCAGGTGCCTAATGGGGTTGATGTGGAGTGTGGAGGGGTAAGCCAGGATGATAAGTTAGAAAGATGGGTTCATGTAGTTAGAGGGAGTCATAGGGGCTCACGGAAAAAGAAAGCCAATCCTGTGCTTGAGCAACCAAACTAATTCACCAAGTTGGGTGAAGATTGGATGAAGATGTGTGTGTAGCAAACTTAGAGTGTGTAGCAAACTACTAGGGGTGGTGAAGGAAATTCAGGAAGCCCTTGACACTTGGTGGTAATTGGGCATTTTATAATCAGAAGTAGACATGTACACACTGAAAATATGTGTTTTGTTTCATTTTCGGTTAATTGAAGAATTTATTTCAGATGCATGGACCCTATTCATTTTTGGAATTAGTTTTGTGTCTTCAGTTCCTTTTATTCAGAATAGCTTGATTGTTAAGGAGAGGGCTGCCACCACGTCCTTAACAACCATGACTCATCTACTATCAGAGGGATTCCCCACTGTTAGCAGAATGTACACAAAAAAAGTGCTAGTTAAGTTTAAAAAAAAACAGTGTGGGGGTCATCCAAACAATATATACCAAGTACTGGTATGGATTTTAAGGAGAACCCCACAAAAAAAAAAAATGGTGTGCCCCCAACCCCAAAAATTCATACCAGACCCTTGTCAGGGAAGGCCAGGAAAGGGGGGGAAGCAAGCGAGCGCCCCCCCCCCTCCTCCTGAACCATAGTAGGCCACATGCCCTCAACATGGGAGAATGCTCTGGGGGTAGGGGGCTCTTCCCCACAGCCACGCCCCCCATGTAAATGAGTATGGTTTACAAGTACCCCTACTCATTCACAAAAAAAGTGTCTAAAGTAAAAAAAAACAAAGAGAGAGAGAGTTTTTGACAAGTCCTTTATTTTAAAAAACCCTACATATATGTGTGTGTATATATTACAGTGGGGCAAAAAAGTATTTAGTCAGCCACCAATTGTGCAAGTTCTCCCACTTAAAAAGATGAGAGAGGCCTGTAATTGGCATCATAGGTAGACCTCAACTATGAGAGACAAAATGAGAAAAAAAATTCCAGACAATCACATTGGCTGATTTGGAAAGAATTTATTTGCAAATTATGGTGGAAAATAAGTATTTGGTCACCTACAAACAAGCAAGATTTCTGGCTCTCAAAGACCTGTACCTTCTTGTTTAAGAGGCTCCTCTGTCCTGCACTCATTACCTGTATCAATGGCACCTGTTTGAATTTGTTATCAGAATAAAAGACACCTGTCCACAACCTCATACAGTCACACTCCAAACTCCACTATGGTGAAGAAACAAAATTGTAGACCTACACCAGGCTGGGAAGACTGAATCTGCAATAGGCAAGCAGCTTGGTGTGAACAAATCAACTGTGGGAGCAATAATTAGAAAATGGAAGACATACAAGACCACTGATAATCTCCCTCGATCTGGGGCTCCACGCAAGATCTCACCCCGTGGGGTCAAAATGATCACAAGAACGGTGAGCAAAAATCCCAGGACCACACGGGGGGACCTAGTGAATGACCTGCAGAGAGCTGGGACCAACGTAACAAAGGCTACCATCAGTAACACACTACGCCGCCAGGAACTCAGATCCTGCAGTGCCAGACGTGTCCCCCTGCTTAAGCCAGTACATGTCCGGGCTCGTCTGAAGTTTGCTAGAGAGCATTTGGATGATCCAGAAGAGGATTGGGAGAATGTCATATGGTCAGATGAAACCAAAATAAAACTGTTTGGTAGAAACACAACTTGTCGTGTTTGGAGGAGAGAGAATGCTGAGTTGCATCCAAAGAACACCATACCTACTGTGAAGCATGGGGGTGGCAACATCATGCTTTGAGGCTGTTTCTTCGCAAAGGGACCAGGATGACTGATCCATGTACAGGACAGAATGAATGGGGCCATGTATCGTGAGATTTTGAGTGCAAACCTCCTTCCATCAGCAAGGGCATTGAAGATGAAACGTGGCTGGGTCTTCCAACATGACAATGATCCCAAACATACCGCCCGGGCAATGAAGGAGTGGCTTCATAAGAAGCATTTTAAGGTCCTGGAGTGGCCTAGCCAGTCTCCAGATCTCAACCCCATAGAAAACCTTTGGAGGGAGTTGAAAGTCCGTGTTGCCCAGCGACAGCCCCAAAACATCACTGCTCTAGAGGAGATCTGCATGGAGGAATGGGCCAACATACCAGCAACAGTGTGTGCCAACCTTGTGAAGACTTACAGGAAACGTTTGACCTCTGTCATTGCCAACAAAGGATATAATAACAAAGTATTGAGATGAACTTTTGATATTGACCAAATACTTATTTTCCACCATAATTTGCAAATAAATTCTTTCCAAATCAGCCAATGTGATTGTCTGGATTTTTCTTCTCATTTTGTCTCTCATAGTTGAGGTCTACCCATGATACCAATTACAGGCCTCTCTCATCTTTGTAAGTGGGAGAACTTGCACAATTGGTGGCTGACTAAATACTTTTTTGCCCCACTGTGTGTGTGTATATATATATATATATATATATATATACAGTCAGGTCCATAAATATTGGGACATTGACACAATTCTAACATTTTTGGCTCTATACACCACCACAATGGATTTGAAATGAAACGAACAAGATGTGCTTTAACTGCAGACTGTCGGCTTTAATTTGAGGGTATTTACATCCAAATTAGGTGAACGGTGTAGGAATTACAACAGTTTGCATATGTGCCTCCCACTTGTTAGGGGGCCAAAAGTAATGGGACAATTGGCTTCTCAGCTGTTCCATGGCCAGGTGTGTGTTATTCCCTCATTATCCCAATTACAATGAGCAGATAAAAGGTCCAGAGTTCATTTCAATTGTGCTATTTGCATTTGGAATCTGTTGCTGTCAACTCTCAAGATGAGATCCAAAGAGCTGTCACTATCAGTGAAGCAAGCCATCATTAGGCTGAAAAAACAAAACAAACCCATCAGAGAGATAGCAAAAACATTAGGCGTGGCCAAAACAACTGTTTAAAACATTCTTAAAAAGAAGGAACGCACCGGTGAGCTCAGAAACACCAAAAGAATCGGAGACCACGGAAAACAACTGTGGTGGATGACTGAAGAATTCTTTCCCTGGTGAAGAAAACACCCTTCACAACAGTTGGCCAGATCAAGAACACTCTCCAGGAGGTAGGTGTATGTGTGTCAAAGTCAACAATCAAGACAAGACTTAACCAGAGTGAATACAGAGGGTTCACCACAAGATGTAAACCATTGGTGAGCCTCAAAAACAGGAAGGCCAGATTAGAGTTTGCCAAACGACATCTAAAAAGCCTTCACAGTTCTGGAACAACATCCTATGGACAGATGAGACCAAGATCAACTTGTACCAGAGTGATGGGAAGAGAAGAGTATGGAGAAGGAAAGGAACTGCTCATGATCCTAAGCATACCACCTCATCAGTGAAGCATGGTGGTGGTAATGTCATGGCGTGGGTATGTATGGCTGCCAATGGAGCTGGTTCTCTTGTATTTATTGATGACGTGACTGCTGACAAAAGCAGCAGGATGAATTCTGATGTGTTTCGGGCAATATTATCTGCTCATATTCAGCCAAATGCTTCAGAACTCATTGGACGCCGCTTCACAGTGCAGATGGACAATGACCGAAAGCATACTGCAAAAGCAACCAAAGAGTTTTTTAAGGGAAAGAAGTGGAATGTTATGCAATGGCCAAGTCAATCACCTGACCTGAATCTGATTGAGCATGCATTTCACTTGCTGAAGACAAAACTGAAGGGAAAATGCCCTAAGAACAAGCAGGAACTGAAGACAGTTGCAGTAGAGGCCTGGCAGAGCATCACCAGGGATGAAACCCAGCGTCTGGTGATGTCTATGCGTTCCAGACTTCAGGCTGTAATTGACTGCAATGGATTTGCAACCAAGTATTAAAAAGTGAAAGTTTGATTTATGATTATTATTCTGTCCCATTACTTTTGGTTCCTTAACAAGTGGGAGGTACATATGCAAACTGTTGTAATTCCTACACTGTTCACCTGATTTGGATGTAAATACCCTGAAATTAAAGCTGACAGTCTGCAGTTAAAGCACATCTTGTTCGTTTTATTTCAAATCCATTGTGGTGGTGTATAGAGCCAAAAATGTTAGAATTGTGTCGATGTCCCAATATTTATGGACCTGACTGTATATATATATATTTCATTATGTGGATGTTGGGGTATTATCAAGTTAGGGAAGGGCTGCTAGAGTTAAAAGGGGAAAAGGGAAGAAGCATATTCTATAGTTTTGGAGGACCCAGCTTATGTCAAGATGAAAATGCAGGGTAGCAGGGTAGTAGTCACACACAACAATCAGAAATCTGCAGTTTGATCAGAGAATTTGGTTATCTTCAACTGCTTGCTTTGTACACTAAGCTCCTTCAATATAAGGGGGAGGCATCACTCAACAATAGATTGATACTGCACTATTTTTTCTTGTAAAAGTTTTATACTGTAATGGGCACACCAGTGCATTTCCATGCATTTTGGCATTTGCTGTGCTTCATTTTTGGAAGTTCCCATGGACTTGCAGCTGCTAGTAAATATCCACTGCACAGTGGCCGCCAGGCTGGTTGGTCTTTTCTTATTGTCCAGCTATGTGTAGAATGAGGACTGTACTCACAGAAATAAATAATAGGTCAGCACTCGCGGGGTTGGATGATCTATCTGTAGGTGCAGTGAATGTTTACTAGCAGCTCGCAGATCAAACAGCACCAAAAGCGCTGACTCACTTTTTACTATTGTGTGTGCAGTCCTTATTCTACATGTACACTGGACATTTGGCCCCCGGTGTATGAGCCTCCTGTGTTTAGGTGCAGATGAAAGGCACAAGAGCATCATGCAGCCATGTTGCTGGCAACCTGTAAAACTCTATGAGCGGCTGACAACTGCTGCATCTTGACAGGTCTGGATGGTGCAGTGAGCTAAGGTTTAGGGCAGTATGTGCTCTGGGACGAATGCTCAAAACCATACCTAAATGCTGACATCTCATGCACTGGGGCTAAGCGGTGTGCATGAGGCCTAAAATGTGCTTTTATTGCACAATGTGGCCATGAATCAGGAGAGACCAAGTGCTACATGAAATTGGTCCCCTGGGGATTTAACTCCTTAATGCACGCCCCTTTCCCCACTATATTGTACAGTGCTGAGCAAACTTTTTGGCGCTATATAAACACTGTATAATAATAATAATCATGTGACCACTGTGATTGGCTGTCACAGTGGTCACATGATCAGGAGCTGGTCCCATCAGTTACCAACTGTTAATCTGGACCAAGAGCTGTCTTTGATAGCTTGGTCTCTGTGCTGGGAGAATGCAGTCAGTGCGCCGTCAACACAGAAACATTGGTTGCCCAGCAACAATATATGCAGCACGTGATTGTTAAAGCCCACCCTTTTGCCGTCGCAAATATGTGTTCCACAAGTGCCAGAAGGTTAAAGAAGAATTTTGGCGTGGTGATACTTCTTTTTCAGAGTTAAAGTTATCATCTTTCTGCACAAGAATTTTAATTTCTCTCTTTCCTAATTTGCAGGTTGAAATTAAAATTAGTTGTTTTTTATTTATTTTTTGCCTTCCTGTGGATCAACTGTGGATATAGAATTGTGTATATAAAGTTTTTCTATTTGTGGATTTTTTTTCTATTGGTTGAACTATATGGGTTTGTGTCTTGTTTCAACCTATGTAATTATGTAAGTGAATTAAATGTACATTTGTCGTCTTGTGATTTTATTTTTTTCCATCTCCTCAATACTTTCAGTGTAGACAATAGGTAGATAAAGTAATTAAATATAACCACAATCATTCATGGTCTTCATTATGCAGACTGGCAGACTGGCTTTGAAAGATACTTAGTGAAACTTCATCCAAAAGGGGTACTTCTGTCTCACCCCCCCCCCCCCCCATCACTTTTTGAAACAGTTTTTCTTTGGAGGAAGTGGGTATCTAATCTTGATAGGTACCTGCTCCCACTTCACTTTGGATCGCATAGGTGATCAAAGTGGAAATTCGACTTCCTCCCCATACTTTGCCTGCAGCCTTCTGACACTCATGGCTGTGAAACTGCAAGGAGTCACAGCTGGCTTCCCACACTAGACATGGCAGCATGGGGAACCCGAATACTGGTAAATAACTGACCCAGGTTAGGACAGTGCTGGATATCTAGACAGGTTAGTGTCCTTTTAATTAAAGTCAGCAGCTTTGAAGATCCCCTTTAAGATTTTGGGCAGAGGGTGAGCAGAATGTGTAGGGAAGAACTCAGTGGTGCATGGGGATGAGTATATATACAGTATAAACTTAACTAAAGTTGCTGGCAGAAGGGAGGAGGTGAGGGAATGATAAATGCGCTGAACTTGCACTTATCCTTTGAGGTAAACTCCACACTAATGTATGAAGCTTTAGTCCCTGATGTGGTAGAAAGCGATGTATTAAATAATCTATAACTTCATGCTAGAATACAATCTGTAATTCCATACAACAGTGGACTCTCTCACATTCAAAGCTTCTGTGACATCAAATCTTGTCACAGAGCCTGGAATCTGATGGTATCCTCCTGCAGCGAGTGCTAAAAATGACTACACAGATTTGCCATACCTAGCTAAAAAAAAAACATGAAGTCCTGTCTCTTCCTGACAATGCTCCAAATGCAGCCTGACCAATTAACTTGTACTCCAGTACACAGAGCGCTGGCGTCCTCACAATGTCAACAGCTAATTTGTACGTTCTGTGGGTCGGATGGATACAGAGAGACACATTCTGACAAGTGGCTCATTAAGTAATTAGTGATGCTTTCTGATCTACTGCTCCAAAACCAGAATGAAGAGCTTATTCATTGACCCCTTCTTCACCAGATGGGCAATTATTTTGCTGGTCTTAGTATCAAAGCTTGGCTCATTGGCTTCTCATTCAGTGTAAGGAATTTAATTGCATTTGTTGACTTATTGACCATCAGCTTAATGACTGGTCATTAGGAGTTTTGTCTAAATACCTGCACAACAATCCGTTCTCTTTAATGGTGTACTTATTCTCATCACTCTATTATTTCTTCTCAGATCATTTACATCAGGATCTCTCAAACCTCTACTCAAGCACAGTTAAGGGGTCATGTTCTGGATTTCCCAGTGTGGCCACTCATGAGATGATTCTTAGCTGAGTCAAACAAATTAGACATATGCATACCCTGGGAAATCCACAAACATACAACTTGCTGATATTGCACATTGAGGTTAGGTTACCTGACTCAGCTTGGTATCAGACTGCTTAGCTTTTCCCTGATATGAACAAATACATGTATGATGATTACAGTCACAGGCAAAT
Organism: Staurois parvus; assembly: GCF_062004578.1. Lineage (NCBI taxonomy): Eukaryota > Metazoa > Chordata > Amphibia > Anura > Ranidae > Staurois > Staurois parvus. The sequence continues at coordinate 7,713,151 of NW_028317941.1, forward strand.
GCTTTCACTGTACGACCATATTTTATGCCTTGGTCATGTAAATTTTAAGAGGATAATAAATGAGCAGAGAAGTGCTTTGTTAACATAGATTATCTGCTAATAGGGAAAAAATAGTGTCCTCTTATGTGCTGGTAACCTTAATGCGAACTTGTAAAAGTCCTTCATAATGCCACAAAATGCATTCACTTTAGACAGTTGGTGGGGCTTGGCCCTGAAGCCATACAAATCAAATTGCAACTAGTTGGGAAGAAAGCATTGGAGGGTTTTCTAACAAAATTTTATAAGTAGGTATTCTGTATTCTTAGGCAATGTATCATTCTGAAATGTTTAAAACTACTGACAGATTTACTTTAATGTATACCTGTCATGAGAGAAATATGACGGTTGCTCCTTCTGAAAATTCTAGTTGCTGGGCTGTTATGCTGCCCCATACTTTATGAGTCACTAACTCACAAGTGTACAGATCAGGGAAGTCAGATAAAGATCAGTACTTGTCCAAGATTAATGATTCATTCATTGAAGGAAAGGCTCAGAATGACTTCCAGACAACTACCATTATCAGCAGAAAAGAACAACAATGGAAACCTTCACATTCACATTATAACATGTTAACTCTAAAGTGGTTGTATAGCCTAAATATTTTTTTATCTTACTGCATTATCTGCATTAACCACTTTCCATCCACCCGCCCGCAATGTTCTGTGAATGGGAGATAGCTACAGAACCAATGACGTACCCGTATGTCGCTGGTGCTGTACCAACACAGGGGACACAGTGGAATGTGGATCCTGCAACGGTATGTCATCACATGTTCACAATGACAACAAAAGCTGTCATGAATGAATCTGATTCATAACAGCTTTACTTTTGTTTCTGGAGAGCTGTGATTGGCCCACAGCTCTCACATGGTACATGGGGCCAATCATAGCACCCTGTACCATGTGACCAGCTGGGGCCAATCACAGATCACCGTATTTTGAACTGTCATGAACTTAACCCATTCATGACAGTTTAAAGCAAACATTGCATTGCAGGAGCTATAATCTTTATTGCTCCTGCAATGCAAAGTGCAACAAAAAATCCCTATTTACTATGGTAACATCATTGTACTACTCTGATGAAAGCATTTAAAAAAAAGTTAAAAAAATGTTTAAAAAAATAAAAATATTGAGAGAATTTTTTTTTTTTTAACTGTTTGGGCCTTATGTTACCTTCTATTTCCGGGTGTGTGTGCGCCCCCCGCTGCCCTTTTCACTGATGACTTTATTACTGCCACTACTGATATCAGATAGCATCAGGGTCTGTAAGCTCCTCTTCCAGCCAGGGCCAGCTAGCGTTAGTTTACCCTCACACTATTGCACTCATGCTATAGGTCGCTGATCACTGCCATTACTAGCATAGTGTTTGTACGAATCAATATATTGATCACGAACAGAACAATACTAGTGCCTCCTTAGTATAGTGTTCCCAAAAATTGCACTCATATTGGTACACAGACCCAATTCATCATTTGCCATGTTCTCTGCTGTTACATTATGGTAATGTAATGGTACGTTGCTGGACTTTGAGTGGTTATGCCATGATGATGCCTACAGCTACAAGCATCATCCTGGTATTGTTTTATTCTAGCTGGTGGTCTGCTTTCATGTAAAAACAATCCTAGTGGCTAAATAGCTGCTGGTTCACTTTTACAAGCAGTGGGAAGGAACATCCCCCCCTCACATGGCCTCCACAGGTTTCTTGGGCTCTCCTATCTCATCGGGAAACCCGAGAATGCAGCTGGCAGTTCTGCTGGCTGACCATAGAGCTAATCAGAGACCTGAATACCTCCAGTCATCTCTAGGGTCTAAGAGACCGGAAGCAACACACATTTCATCATTTCCATTTTGCTGGATATAAACAGCACCATTTTAAAATTGGGAAAGCATCTGATCACACCGATCTTGATTTGGTCACATGCTTTAAGGGCAGAGGAGAGATCTAGAGTCTAATAGATCCCAAATTTCTCAGAAAAGAGTACCTGTCACTGCCTATTGCTATCACAGGGGATATTTACATTCCCTGTGATAGCAATAAAGCGAGTAAAAAAAAATGAAAGGGACAGTGCATATAAAAAAAATCAAAACAAATATTTAAAAAAAAACAATGTCACCCCCACCACCATCCCATGCTTGTGCGCAAAGGCAAATGCAAGCGGAGATACCATGGTGGTATGTAAACAGAAATTGCACTATGCATGTGAGGTATCACCACAAACATCAGATCAAGGGCAGTAATTCTAGGACTAGACTTCCTGAGTAAATCTAAAGTGGTGGCCCGTAAAGGCTTTTAAAACCTTTGGATATTAAAAATGTGCATTAAAATTCTAAAGAGTATATTTTTTTTAAAAAAATTTGCATTTGAAAAATTGCTGAGCAAATACTTTGTGAAATAAAAAAAAATCAACACCCACTGTTTTATTCACTAGGGCCTCTGTTTAAAAAAAAATATATAATGTTTGGGGGTTCAATGTAATTATTGTGACAAAATGTTTTCAAACTTTTCAAACAAAAAGTGTCAGAAAAGTCTTGGTCTTCCAGTGATTAGAAGATTGGGGGATGTGTGGCATAAGCTTCTGATGTTGACCCTGAAATACCAGGACAGTAGAAACACCTTCCCAAATTACCCCTTTTTGGAAAGTAGACACTTCAATGTATTGGCTAAGAGGCATGGTGAGTATTTTGCAGATCTCATTTGTTGCCAGAAGTTATTGGAAAAGAAAGGAAGAGAATGGAAATTTATTTTTTCTTTTCTTGTTTTCTTTTTAAAGCCCTTTGACAAAAATGATACCTGCAAAATACTCACCATGCCTCTTATCAAATTCTTTGGGTTGTCTACTTTCCAAAAAGGGGTCATTTATGGGGGTAGCACCTCAAGAAATGTGATAGGCAGTCAGAAAGTAAAAGCTGTGTAAATTCCAGATCTACCATAGATTGTAGATGCTATAACTTTTACACAAGTCAATTAATATACACGTATTGGGATTTTTTTTACCAAAGATGTGTAGAAAAACACTGTTTGGTCTAATGACTAACTTTGAGTTTACTGGATATTTTTTTCTTACCAAAAGTAGAAAATATTGTTTTTTTTTCGAGATTTTCTGTCTGCTTTTTTCATTTATATCACAAAAAAATAAAAAAAAACAGTGGTGATCAAATACCACCAAAAGAAAGCTCTATTTGTGTGAAAAAAGGACATACAGTTTGTTTGGTTACAGCGTTGCATGACCATGCAGTTACCAGTTGAAATAGCACAGTGTAGAATAGCAAAAGATAGCCTGGTCATTCAGGGGGGTATATCTTCTGGTGGGCAAGTGGTTAAGGTAAAAAATGTTTTATTTCGTGTATCACCCCTTCTTATACTTACCTGAGCAGCATCTCGATCCAGAGCTGTGCCCGTCTGCAGCAGCTCACTTCCACTTCCCCAGTCTCACAGGCTTAGCTGAGAGCAAAGAGAGCGATTGGCTCCTGTTGCTGTCAGTCAAATCCTGTGATGATGAAGTGGGGAGGCAGGGCTGCCTGCATGTCTATAGATGCAGGCAGCGCAGCTCAGGATTGAGCCTGCAGGTGTGCCACCATATGGTGGCACACTGAGAAGAGGAGGAGCCAAGAGCGTCGGCGGGGGGACCCAAGCAGAGAAGGATCAGGCCACTCTGTGCAATTCCATTGCACAAAGCATGTAAGTAGAACATGTTTGTTATTTTAAAAGAAAAACTATTACTTTAAATACTCTTTAAAGCCTCAGCTGGCATAAAAGATGCCTAAGGTGACAGTTCCTGAAGGTCAGTTCCTGTGATAGGTAATAAATCAATGCCATAGAGCTCTTTGGATCCTAGTGTTAAGTTGTTCTCAGGGTTCTTTCACACTTGCAATGCCCTCTGAAAAAGCAATCTGCTTTTGGATTGCTCTTTAGAGAGCATTGGACAGGTGGTGAGGAGGCGACATAATGCCCCATTCAACCCTGCAAAGTTACATCACCCCATTGAACTCATGGGGGTTAGTTTAACAGGTAGTGCTGCCTGTCAAACTCTGCAAACTAAGCTAAAAATGCTGTGGCCGCAAAGCATCACAGGAGCAGCATGTTTACAGTCCTGTCCAGCTGTATTGTTACAATTGGGTGGGTTGCCAGGGGACCATAAAACCACTGCTTTAGCCACCTATTTTTACCATCCCCCAGTCACCCGTCTGAAAAAGCGCTTAGAGCTTAAAAGTTCTCTCCAAGTCAAAATTAAAGTGATATTAATACTTAATTTTTAATAAATTTTAACAACTGATCCAATTCTTTGAGTATTCAGCTTCTTTATGCAGTATTTTAATCCTTGCCCATGTTCCAATTTAATCTGGTGCCATGTTTCCTTTATCAGGGTGGCTTCTTTCTCTTGCAGCATCCTATTGGAGTATGCAGAGACTAGATCTGTATTTCCCTACTCTGTGTGATCAACAGAAACAGCACCACAGCCTAGGATGGCAAGGTACTCCTATGCTCCTCCCTCTTCCTCCCCTCCCCTCCCCTATCTAACAGACTGACTGGATACTGCACAGTTACTCTTTCCTGTGAAGACTGGAAGTTCAGGGAAACAGCACTGAGAGAGCAGGAGCCAGCAGAGTTCAACGTTCTAAACTGCAAGTGCTAGGGTACAAATGTTTACTGGGAAATGTTTATTTCATTGTGCTCATTGGGTTAAAATAAATACCCAGAGGGTTTAACACTACATTAAGCCATGTCCCCTGCACTTGAATTGTCAAATGCCAAAGCCTCAATGGAAAGCAGAGACTCTCGGTTTGCAGAAGTCAGATAAGTGGGTAAATTGTGATTGGTTTTCTTTGTTATAATGAAAAAGCTGAGACAAAAAAAAAAAAAATCAGAAATGAGGATGCAGTTTATGTATTATTAATCAGCTCTAGTACGTTTTGCTCCTTGATAAACAGGGCTGTGCATGCGTTTAGTGATAACTGTTCCAAAATGAAAAACCTTATGTTGGTTTAGACAAAGTAAATGGGAAAAGTGAAAGACAGCATCTATTGTTCATAATCAGGATTAAATTAAAATCTATTTTTTATACAACAAAATATCAGAAGAAATAAATAAAAATGTTGATAGTATAGAAGCAAAACTGCTCCTAACTTTTGGTGTAATTATTTTTTTTTTTTATTTATTTCAGGTACTTATATAGCACTGTCAGTTTATGCAGCGCTTTACACATATATATTGTACATTCACATCAGTCCCTAACCCTCAAGGGGTGTACAATCTAAGGTCCCTAACATTCATGCATATATACACATACTAGGGCCAATTTAGACAGGAGCAGCCTACCAGCATGTCTTTGGAGTGTGGGAGGAAACCAGAGTACCCAGAGGAAACCCACGCAGGCACAGGGAGAACATGCAAACTCCAGGCAGGTGCTGCCGTGGCTGGGATTTGAACCAACAATCCTAGTACTGCCAGGCGTAAGTGCCAACCATTTAGCCACTGTGCTGCCCCAATTATTAACACCATTGCTGAATTAATTCTCAGTACATGTAAATAGGCTGCCTTCTAGCTTGGCCATGTTTTGTCTCATTTACACTGAACAAACACAGCTGACATGAAATTGACTTATAGCACAGAGTGACTTGTAATAATAATAATAATATGACTGTCTAAGTTTTTACCCAGTATCAAGATTTGTGAACCTAGAAATTGAATAGGACCCTCTCTCAGGTACAACCCCAGAGTATCATGTTTTCCCTAAAGCCACTGGTTGTGCATATGGTACACTGCTAATGATCCAAGGTGAAATGTATGAAAGATGCAGTAGTAAAAGCCAACTATCAAGCAAACCAATCATGGAACTGAATCAACAGAGAAAAGAATGGGCAAACCAAGGGTTAAAGCAGGTGAATCACTTTGTGTGCGTCCAGCAGCAATCACTGCTGGTAATCGCTGGCTGTGCAAAGAGCCACAAATAGCTGCAGCTGTTGGCAATCTGTGATTAAAGTGTATGAGCTTGGTGGCTGCAGTTAGCCGCTCACAGGTGTCAATAGCAAGAATCAGCAGATATAGCCTAACTAAACCTATTGATCAGGCATAGGATGGAAGTTTTATAGGTGTAAGCCCTTTTTTGGGGGGGTTATGAGAAATGGCCCTCCCCAAACAGGGTATTGCGCTAAACCAGTAGGTAAATAAGAAAACCAAAACCTTTGCTAAGCGGTAAAGTAGGTTTGACAATAAAGTTCGTAGTGCCTCCACCCAGGACAAAGAAATTCCTCTTTCTCAAACAAACGATTTCTCAGCAACACTTACCAGCCAGCCTGCAAAACAACCAATTTAGCCCTATCTAACGGCTTGTGTTAAAAACAGAAGGTTTGCAAATACATGCGTAAGCCACAGTCCCATGTCAAGGTCCTCTGTATAGTGTGGACCTAACTAAAGTTTTCAAAGCCTTCATAGTAGAAGGACATGTATCAATGGATAGGTTATGGACAGCTGTGCCTGGAGGAGCCCATCCTTTCTTAATGGTACAGGGACGCACATGATGCCCAGCTATACCAAAATGACAGCGAAGGCATCCAGTGTGTCCCTGCATCCAAATTAGCCAACTACACAAAAAATGGCAACCGTCCCAACCTATAACCAGCCTTAGCACATGGAAGGACAATGCATATCACAAACAAGCAAAGGATTTCCCAGCAACACTTACCAGCCAACCTGCAAAACAACCAATATGGTCCTGTACCTTTAAAGAGAATTGCGCTCCTCCAGGCACATCTGCCCTTAACCTATCCATTGATACCTGTGCTCCTACTATGGAGGCTTTGGAAATTTTTGTTAGGTATACAGAGGACCCTTGATGTAGGACCGTGGCTTACCCATGTATTCGCAAATGTGTGCAAACAAAAACCTCTGCTTTTAACACAACTTTTAGACAGAGCCAAATTGGTTGTTTTGCAGGATGGTAAGTATTGCTGGGAAATCCTTTGTTTGTTTGGGATGTGCATTGCACTTCCATGTGCACCTTACTGATAAAGCTGTTTATAGGTTGGGACGGTTGCCATTTTTTGTGTAGTTAACTTCATCCTTTTGGTTTTTTTTAAAGCCAGCCTCCCAGAGACAGGTAGGGCTAATACATAATTATACATAACGCTATGATATTATCAGCTAACAGTAGAGAGCAGCAGATCCATACACACCCTCTCTGGTCTTTCATTTGGTGTAGTTTCTGTCTTAGCTCAGTCACATCTTTTAGTGCTAACCTTTGGTGTCTATCTGAAGGGAATAGCATCAGTTAATCTTAAAATATGTTGAGCACTCTTACCACAAACTATATTTATATAATCTATAAGGATCACCTCTGGGGAATCTGAAAAATTCGGTGTCAGTTTCTTATTTTAGAGCTCTGAAAACTTTGGACCACTCAAATCAACTTTGAGGGTAGAAGTTGTATTTCTGACTTGGACTCATACTTGGACACAACTCAATATAGGGGTTAACACCCAGCCCAGGGTAGCAGTTATCTACAACTTGGTGATGACCAAGTTGCACAGTGGTTAAATGGTTAAAACTTCTGCCTGACAGCACTAGAGTCTTTAGTTTGAATCCCAGCCACAGCACCACCTGTCTGGAGTTTGCATGTTCTCCCTATGCCTGCATGGGTGTACTTTGGTTTTCTCCCACATGCCAAATACATGCTGGTAGGTTAATCAGGAATCCCCATTCCATGAGGATACAACTTTCATTCTTGAGTAGCTCAAGGGCAATACTAAAGGCTCCTCTCAGCATTAACTCTCTCCCTGGTGGAATTTCCACTGGGTGATAAACCACTCCATGCCAATAGCTAACAGAGAGGACATCACAGAGCTCTTGAAGTTCAGTTGAGATATCAACTTGCTCAGATGAAACAGTGCAACCTCCTTCAAGAAACTTCTTGAAGGCACTATGTACTGCTAAACAAAGTCCAGTATCACTGGAGATGTTCGTGAATCACCTGTGCCAGGACAAACAAGAGCCATGATCTCCATAGGAAGAACATCCTTGATTTTTAATAGTTGAACAGTCACAATTACTTGCAAGCTTCAGGCTCCACAATTCCATTCTCCCAGTAGACTGAAGAGGTATGCTGCTTAAGTATTTCTGGTAGAATGAGCAGTAAATAAGGGTAACTTAGGAACGTATAAAATATTGCTGGGGGCTATATGCCCATGGACAGTGACTTTAACTACAGACTTAGAGCCTATGAGAGGTCTTCTTTGCCTTGGGCCTGAAACACCAACATCTGTGTCTTCAGTTCTTTACGGGAAGTGACACTGTTTTACAGAATGACCTTTTGTAAAACCCTCCCCCTCTGTGAAGGAATTGGCTGAGCAACCAAAGATTTGGGTCAGTAAGACACAGGATGTTCTGTCTGGGGAAAGATAGAATGTGATCTTCTTTTAGAACACTTATCACCTTCTTAGGAGCAAAAACAGAATGTCAGCCTTCTGTGTGTAATGATGAGGTAGTAAGTCCCTACTAACTGACTGGTCCTCATAGAGTCCCTTTCAGAAGGAGGTATAGCAGTGTGATACACCAAATGTGACAAAAGTAAGAGCTGATTCACACGTGTGGTGTGGATTGAAGCTCAGGTTTCGCAGCTAATTGATACAGTAGTTGTTCTCCGGTTCATGTCAGGTTTACATCAGGTTCAAAACAGGATTAGCTCTCAGGATTATCCTGTTCACACATATGAGGTTTAGAAATGGTTCCCACAGAAGTCAATAGCCTGTAATCCACACCTGAACCTGAAGACACTGCTCAGAAATCGTACGTAACTCTTTTTCAAAACCATACTGAATCCGCACCACCAGTGCACTGGACATATGTGAACAGGCACCACAGAAAGCAATTTTTTTTCACATGTCATGCGGTTGCATATGGTTCAAACCGCATGCAGTTCATATATATGTAAACTGGCACTAATTGTAATCAATAATTAAAAGTGAAAACATCTTCCCCTTCTTTCTGATGAGACATACAGTAGTCAGCAACAATCTGCTCATGATCATAGTATGGCTCAAGCTGGTCAGAGAGTACCTCCATGTAGTTTATCTTGTCTTTTTAACCCCTTCCACCCCAAGGTCTCAACACTGTTTTATTATTAATGGTAGAGTTGTCCCACTCTGTTGTTGGGAGTGGTGGTGTTTGTGGCTAGAGATCTGTCCATCATCCTATGGTATGTACATTAGATGCTTCTTGATTTATGAGTGACATCTTTTTGATTTTTGACTAAGAACTTGGATGCTGTGAATAGGAGTTGTCTTCAATATTCTTTCTGCTTTCTTTAGGGATTTGGAACCCCTTTTTCCTTTTCTTATACATTTGTTATTCCTTTTGGGAATTTTATTTTATTTTTATATTTGCTTTTATACAAATTTTTCTGCGGATACCATAGAGGAAGCAGATTATAGCACTTTAGCCACATTGATCTTTAATTTTTTTATTGAGCTTCCTAAAAAAAGGATTTTGGGAATGGTGTTTTACTCAATGTGCTCAATGTGTCATCACTGTCATAATGTTTTAATTAGCCGCTATCTAAATTTCAACCACTGCAGGGAGCTCTTTCTTTAATGTGGTGCTTTTCATTTTTTTTCAATTTATTTATTTGGATCGTCTCCAGCTTCCTCTGTATAAGGTTTATGTGGGAGTGCATGCGCCTATGTGCCATGATGATGTCACCTCTGATAAAACGCATAGGATGGAGCTACACACATGCACACTAGCTGGTTGCCATCTTGGATTTTGGAATCAATATATACTGCGTTGTTATCTCTTAGTATGATTGCAAGTGCAATATCTTTTTTTTTAATAAAGGGGTTTTAAATGAATTTACTCTACATTAGGAATGCTACCCTTTTTGTGCATTTCCCTGTGTGTCTGAGGGAAAGATATTTGGAGGAGATAGGTAAATACGCCCAGCTTGTCGGCAGGTTTATTTGGGGATTAGGAAGCTGAGCCTCTCCATCCAACAGCTTATTTCTCCTTTTGCTGGACACCCCTGGTGTTTCTTGTATTAGCTTGGAGGAATATTGGATGATGTTCTCATATTGACCACTCTGGGAAACAGGCTCATGCTCTTCTGGTACTAGACTTGATGTTCATAGTGGTGTGGTGTGAAGGGGACTCGTGTTGGAGCACTTAATTTATGATTTATGGACTTGTTTCAATATTTTAGGACTGTTTATTGCACTCCAGCACTTTGAGATTTATTTTTGCACACTAATTAATTTTGCACAATTGTAGAGAGATTGGTCATTTCTTGCACATTAGCACTTTTATGTAATGTAATGTATGTAATCTGTGGTTTGGTTTAATTATAAAATCACAATATTTTTATTGTTATTTATTCTCTTTTAGTATTACCATCTCACTTTATACATTTCATTTAAGTTAAACCTTGTATCAGGGTATGGGGGTGGCAGCTAGTTAGGGTGTTTCTTCTTTTACCAGAACTCAAACACAGAATTTCTTTAGATTCCTTTGATTACATGAACTGGTAGGAACATACACTCTAAGGCTGCTTTCACACTGATCCATTTTTCTTTCATTTTTTTGCGGAACAATAAACGGAAAAAAAACGCGTGACCATATAAACCTATGGAACATTTCACATTGATCCATACCGGTGTGCTGCATTTAGTAAAATCCTGCTTTCTGCATTTTTGGTGCAGTAAAAAAAATGCACCAGAAATGCACTTTGCCTTTGAAATGCATGGAAACGCATCAAAAACGCATAAAAAAAGCACCCATTTTTGAGTCAAGTATCAGTTTTTGAGGCACAGGTCCTGTGTACAACACACTGCAAATGCGCCAAAAACACGGAAAAAATGTGGCAAAAACGCAAATGCATTTTTATCGCATTTTTGCTATGGATCAATGTGAAGTCTAGTGCTGAGGATGCTGCTCTGGATTATATTACTCCTCCATACTACTGTTAACCCCATTTCAGCAGTGCCACCAAACATAGCTGTCTTTTGGAGGGGGTCATGAGACATGCCCCTCCCCAAACAGATTGTTGCGCTAAACCTGTGGGTAAATACAGACAGAACCTTTGCTAAGTGGAGTTTGATAATAAAGTTGGCAGGGCCTCTGTGAAGAGAAAAGATTCCTTTCCATGAAAATTAACCAGTCATCTAATCAAAGTAAATGGTAGCAGAGGAACTACTGCAACCAACATATAACAACTACTTTATGCCCGCCTGCCTGCATTATACTGTGGGCAGGGTGGTTGCTGTAGGCAAAGTGACATACTGTTACGTTGCTGCCTACTTCCAGGTTTTTTGTGCACGCGCCCCTCCTCCCCCCCCCCCTTCCGCCAGCACCGCCAGTTATTGTACACAGCGGGTGTCTGTCAGCATGTCCTGGTCAATGATTCACAGCCAAGACATGCTGATCAGCTGAGTACAATCACAGCCCAGAGCTCTGTGTTGACATTCAACATAGAGCTCTGTACACAGGGAGCAACATCTGTGCAAAGAGATGCGAATCTGATAGATCTCTTAGTAAAAGCAGCACACTTTACACACATTACATACACATTACACATAGTTAGGCACACATTTAACCCATAATAGCCCTCGATGTTAACCCCTTCCCAACCAGTGTCTTTAGTAGAGCGACAGTGTATAGTATTATCACTGATCACTGTATTAATGCCACTGGTGATGTCAGTGGCAGTTAGTCAGTATCAGTTATTTCTTGCCCACCACACTCCCGCAATCATTTTTATAAAAGACATGTAACAGAAAACATTTTGGCCAAAATTTATGAAGAGATTTGATTTGTTTAACATTTTTTATTATTGGATACGTTTTATTTCAGAAAGTAAAAAATATTGTTTTTCTTTTTCAAACTTTTGGGTGTTTTTCCGTTTATATCACAAGTAATAAAAAAACAGTGGTGATCAAATATCACCAAAAAAAAGCTCTATTTGTGTGAAGAAAAAATATATATACAGTCATGGCCGAAATTGTTGGCACCCTTGATATTTTTCCTGAAAATCAAGTATTTCACACAAAAAAGGTATTGCATTAACACATGTTTTGCTATACACATGTTTATTCCCTTTGTATGTATTGGAACAAATATAAAACAGAGGCAGAAAAGCAAATATGACATAATGTCACACAAAACCCCAAAAATGGGCTGGACAAAAGTATTGGCACCCTTAACTTAATATTTGGTTGCACACCCTTTGGAAAACATAACTGAAATCAGTCGCTTCCTATAACCATCAATAAGCTTCTGACACCTCTCACCCGGAATTTTGGACCACTCTTCCTTTGCAAACAGCTCCAGGTCTCTCTTATTGGAAGGACACCTTTTCCCAACAGCAATTTTAAGATCTCTCCACAGGTGTTCAATGGGATTTAGATCTGGGCTCATTGCTGGCCACTTCAGAACTCTCCAGCGCTTCTTTGCCATCCATTTCTGAGTGCTTTTTGACGTATGTTTGGGGTCATTGTCCTGCTGGAAGACCCAGGATCTTGGACGCAAACCCAGCTTTCTGACACTGGGCCCTACAGTGCGACCCAAAATCCTTTGGTAATCCTCAGATTTCATGATGCCTTGCACACAGTCAAGGCACCCAGTGCCAGAGGCAGCAAAACAACCCCAAAACATCATTGAACCTCCACCATATTTTACCGTAGGTACTGTGTTTTGTTCTTTGTAGGCCTCATTCCGTTTTCGGTAAACAGTAGAATGATGTGCTTTACCGAAAAGCTCTATCTTGGTCTCATCTGTCCACAAGACGTTTTCCCAGAAGGCTTTTGGCTTACTCAAGTACATTTTGGCAAACTGTAGTCTTGCTTTTTTATGTCTCTGTGTCAGCAGTGGGGTCCTCCTGGGTCTCCTGCCATAGCGTTTCATTTCATTTAAATGTCGACGGATAGTTCGCGCTGACACTGATGCTCCCTGAGCCTGCAGGACAGCTTGAATGTCTTTGGAACATGTTTGGGGCTGCTTATCCACCATCCGGACTATTCTGCGTTGCAATCTTTCATCAATTTTCCTCATCCGTCCACGACCAGGGAGATTAGCTACAGTGCCATGGGTTGCAAACTTCTTGATAATGTTGCGCACTGTGGACAAAGGCAAATCTAGTTCTCTGGAGATGGACTTGTAACCTTGAGATTGTTGATATTTTGCCACAATTTTGGTTCTCAGGTCCTCAGACAGTTCTCGTCTCCTCTTTCTGTTGTCCATGCTTAGTGTGGCACAGACAGACACACAATGCAAAGGTTAAGTGAACGTCTCTCCTTTTTATCTGCTTTCAGGTGTGATTTCTATATTGCCCACACCTGTTACTTGCCCCAGGTGAGTTTACAGGAGCATCACATGCTTGTAACATTCTTATTTATCCGCAGTTGTGAAAGGGTGCCAATACTTTTGTCCAGCCCATTTTTGGAGGTTTGTGTGACATTATGTCGAATTTGCTTTCTTTCCTCCCTTTTTTTGTTTTGTCCCAATACACACAAAGGGAATAAACATGTGTATAGCAAAACATGTGTTAATGCAATACGTTTCGTGAGAAATACATGATTTCCTGGAGAAATATCAAGGGTGCCAACAATTTCGGCCATGACTGTATATATAAATTTAGTTTGGGTAGAGTATTGTTTGGCCGTGCAATTACCAGGTAAGGTAGCACAGTGCGGTATAGCAAAAAATGTCCTGGCCATGAAGGGAGTAAAATTTTCTGGAGCTGAAGTGGTTAACCATAAGTACTGTGTGTAGATGTACACCAGTATGGAAATAATGCACACTTTATATAAGAAAACATTCATAACAGTACATACATCCAATATGGAAATAGGTATTATCAGCAAAAACCCAACAAGAGTCCTAGTGGAATGGTGCACATATACCTGGGTATATGTTCGTAATAACAAGCAGGGCTTTTTTTCAGCAGGAACATGGGGGAATGCAGTTCTGGCGCCTACGACACTGAATGTATGTACTGACAAAGGATGCTGGGGTATGCTGGAGGGTCTATTGATGCTGGCTGCTGGGGGGATCTATTGTTGCTGGAGGAGATCTATTTTTGCTTGGGTGTTTATTGTTGCTGAAAGGTTCAATTGTTGCTGGGAGGGATCTACTACTGAGGGAAAGGTCTATTGATGCTGGCTGCTGGGAGACCTGTTGTTGCTGCTAGGGTCTATTGTTGCTGGGGTGGATCTGTTGTTGCCAGGGTGATATTTTGTTGTGGGGGTCCACTATTGTAGGGGTCCATTGTTGTTGGGGGATTTTATTGTTGTGGTGGGATCTATTGTTGCACTGGAATGATGTCTATGGTTGTTGGTTGCAGGGCAATTTATACTGCTTTTCTTGTTATCATTAACAAATTCCATACAAATTACTTAGAACCACAAAATGATACTTGGTTCTGAATTCTCAAAATGGGGTGTTACTGGGAGATGGGTAGGGGGGAACCAGGGGACAATGCTCAATGGTGGGTAGGGCTTAAAACCAAGGGACAGTGTTCAGTGGTGGGTAGGGGCAGAGACAAAAGGTGACTTGGAAGAGGGGAGTTTCTGCAACTATTCTCTGAGAAAAAAGCCCTGATAACAAGGATACCTCAAGATTAATGTTACAGCAAAGTTCAGTTGCAGGGGCCCCTGAGGATGATTGCAATGCGCCATCCGTCTTTGTGTGGGAGTACTGAAGACAAAATCACTGGGAGAAACTATGATGTGGCATTGGAACTCAGAGTTGCCTATCTACTCTGCCTCTTAGTCCCCAGTAGTTTCTAATCTGTCAGGCAACCAGACCTCTAACTACCAGCAATGGCCATCAGATGCCTAAACTAGCTCTAGCCTATGCTGGTTATTGAGCCCGGAGCTAAAATTAGTCATAAAATACCATAGCGGAAGGGACAGGGTTAACTAAAATAAAAGGAGCTGCATATGAACTCTATTGCAATAAACAGATTAACCTACTACTATACTGGAAGGTGATCACTACACACATAAAGTAGCACAGACCTAACTATCTGGCACTGTGCACGTGAGATAATAATAATAATAGGAGAAAGATAAAGTAAGTCTGTCCCAAGGATTTAGATGTACGCTAAAGAAGCTATGGCAGCTGCAGTTAAACTATTAGAACATAGGAAAGCTTGCCTAAGGGTCACTGCTTCTGGTCTGGGTGAAAATACAGCAGCAGTAGCAGCCCTGTGTGTACTTTATAAGGCCAGGTGGCTCAGTTCTGTCTCTCTCCACTTCCCCTTTCTGTTTTTTTTTTTTTTAAGCGAACCTCCCAGAGAACGGAAGTGCCAATACATAATTATGCATAACACTGTTATTAGCAGCTAATAGTAGAAGGCAGCAAATTCCTACAGGTGGTTAATGTGGTCAGGTGGGCAAGCTACAGAGTGGCTGCTTTGCAGTGGAAGACACCCTCTATAGGTGATAATGGAGCGCACATCACTGGAATTTAATTAAATCTCTTACGTGCTGTAGCCAAGTTTTGATCAAAAAAGTGGCAGCGGGCAAATTGTTACACATAGTCTAAATCTGGATACAGGTCTGTAACTAAGTTGTAGTGATTCAGCCTACACTAGCCTGGTAGGTTATTTTTTAATGTGCTTTTTTAATGTTCTTTTTTATGTTAATATTATTATTTTAAATATCCAGTTTCTAGTAAATCTTACACTAGAAAATACCCATCACTAGCAAAGCCTTTTATTGTTCCCAAAGACGTTAATCTCTCGTATATGGCTAAAGCATTATTTTAAAAAAGAGAGAAAATGGCAGCAGGATAGATACAAGTGTAGCAATACACAACCAGATTGCTGTACTAGGTGAGCATGGTTTTCTCATTTGTTACTGTACCTTTATATATACTGTGAGAAGTATAGAGGCTGCTATTGCGGATTTCCTTATGAAAATGCTAGCTGCCTGGCTGTTTTTAACATCAGCGCTTTGAGACGCTGACCCAAAACAAACATGCATATCAGGAAAGTTAGTGTGAAATATTGTTGAACTCCTCATAGCATGACAGCCAGGAAACTGTCAACAACTGTAACCTTCATAATTTCTCAATACATGTTTCCTTTACACAAGTAAGTGCTTAAGAGCTCTACTCTGATTTCAGTAATTGTTGTGTATATCCCAAAGCTGATGCTTTTGAATTCAAGAGGTGCCTAGAGAGTTCTGTATTCCACATATGTCCTCTTAGCTATCAAGCACGGCTGAGGGCTAGTGAATTGTTGTATGCACCATGTTTAATAAACAGTTACAAAGAGACCAATACTGTGAAAGCTTGTGTAACCTATTGAAATTTTATTACTCGCAATACATTGAAACAGACATTAGATGGCAGTGGTCTGCTATTCAGGATTGTTCACATTGATAGAACAGCCCTCTGGAACTTGTATTTCTGAACAGCAGGCTGCTAAGCAGATTGCTTGGGACTACATTTCCTAGGAAAGATAGCGTGTGGGTGGGGACATATAAATATCAACGCTCAGGAGAATGGCCAGGAGAGTGCGAGCCATGGAGCTAGGCTTAGAGAGAGAGCTGAAAAAGAGCTTACTGACCATCCAACCTGCTATGCTGCCAAGCAGGTCACTCTGACACCAGGAGATAGAGTGGAATGGCATGTCTGAACCAGAGGGCCTGTAGACTGTCCTTATCCATTGTGAAAGACGGATCATGCCCATCTGCTGAACAACATTGATCGGGTGACCTATGCATGCACTAACAAAGTGAACATTGATAGCGCGTCACCTCAGTTAACTGCTTGTACATAGTTGTGAACATCACATACTGTTACCCCATAAACAAATAAATATAAATATATTAGTAAATATATTTTTAGTAAAGTGCAACACATAAAAGTGCAAAAAACATTAGTAAATGCAAAATCTAAAAATCAAACAATATGATAAAGTGCATCATAAATGTATTGAGCTGAGTGAAACAGTAAAGTGCATCAAGTAAAAGCATGAAAATATCAGCTAAACAGCTCAAAAAGCAAATGTCAAACACTAAAGTGTATCACGGGCAGAATCTAAATACAATAATGTCCGTGGTGATCCGTGAAGTAAAGTGCAGTAGTAAAGGATGTTACAATAAACATATAAAATCTGATATATAAATAGGATAAAACTCTACATCAATGTCCGTGGTTAAGCACGCTATTTATATAGTAAAATATCCATAAATGGAAGCAAATTGTCTGTGAAACCATGAGGTGCTATATAATTAAGGTGCAGAGTGCAATCATATATGAGTATATCATATAGGCATACCCCTAGGACGTGCATGCACACAAAACGCATTGGGTGGAGCCGCCATTCGCTGACGTCACACCACTGCTGCCGATGGTCGGAGCGGTGGCCATCTTGGACAAGGGCGGATTTCCCATCTGAGTGTCCAGGACAAATTTGGTCTGGTTTAACCCCTTGGCCGCCTTCCATTCTCAGATGTTTAATGCTTGATTGCCTGTTATCAGTTTTCATCTGGTGAGTGTACATCCGAGAGAGGTGATGGATTCTTTTGTGTGATCATCAGCACACTTACACTCTGCACCTTAATTATATTGTGCCTCATAGTTTCACAGACAATTTGCTTCCATTTATGGATATTTGACTATATAAATAGCACGTTTAACCATGGACATTGATGTAGAGTTTTATCCTATTTATATATCTCAGATTTTATATGTTTATTGTAACATCATTTACTACTGCACTTTACTTCACGGATCACCACGGACATTATTGTATTTAGATTCTGCCCATGATACACTTTATTGTTTGGCATTTGCTTTTTGAGCTGTTTAGCTGATATTTTCATGCTTTTACTTGATGCACTTTACTGTTTTACTCAGCTCATTACATTTATGATACACTTTACAATATTGTTTGATTTTTAGATTTCGCATTTACTAATGTTTTTCACACTTTTATGTGTTGCACTTTACCATTCCTATATATATATATATATATATATATATATATATATTTTTTTTTTAGCGCTGCACTTTCTTACATATACTATTGTAGGGGATATGTATTGTAGGGGATATAATCAACAAGGTCATTTTTTAGGGGCAGGCCAATCGAAAAAAATAAGTATAAGAGTAGAGGAAAGTGAGGGGGAAAGAGGGTTAATAGATCCCAAGAAAAGGAGGACATAAATAAGAATGGTATATTCAATTTAAGTCAAACCATTTTAATAAATAAAGAACTTAATCTTCTTAACAAAGGCTTGAAATTCGCCCATAAATCAAAACTGAATAAATTTCAGACTTTTATTGATGTACACAAATTCACCAGGAAACTGGCTATAGAGACATTTTATCAATAATCCAATGACCAGAGATAATATTCGACCTTGTGACATCAAATCCTCGCACCTTAAAAATGCTTCCCTTTTTAACCCTCCCTCACACTCCCACATCAACATTTTTCGAAATATGATGATTAAGGACTTAGAAACTCACAAAATTAGAAATTGGCATAATCAACAAAATGTTAATGAAGGTATTAAAACACTTTTGGAAAATAAAGATCTAGTCATCCGTCCTGCCGACAAGGGAGGAGTGGTTGTGTTAGATAAAACAGCCTATATGGAACAAGTGCAGAATATTTTGGACAATAAAAGCACTTATAAATTATTACCCAAAACCCCAGTAATATCCTATAAAAATGATTTTAAGAAGATAATAAATAAAGGGGTATGGCAATGGTATTCTTAATAAAAAAGAAAAAGATTTCCTTTGTCTGACAGCCCCTCAGCTTCCTATCTCACATTGTCTACCTAAAATCCACAAAGACCCTTTACATCCTCCTGGGAGGCCGATTGTCAGTGGGTTAGGCTCCCTATGCTCCCAATTAGGGAAATACATAGACTTTTTTCTCCAACCGCTTGTCGCCTCCACTCCAGCCTATCTAAAAGACACTAAACAGGTATTAACAGACTTGAAGGATATTACCATTGACACATTTACTAACCTAGTTACAGCAGATGTTGCTTCGCTATACAGCAACATCAAGCATAATGACGGGATGTTGGCTGTGGAGTTTTATTTGGATAAGGTGGATGATATTCCCCAAAGACAGAAATTATACATTTTTAGATTTGTTGAACTATGCCATGAATCATAATTACTTCTGGTTCAACAGTAATTTTTACTTACAGATCACAGGAGTTGCCATGGGTGCAAAATTTGCACCCAGCCTGGCTAATTTATTTATGTCAAGATGGGAAGAAGATTTAATTTATTCTAGTGACTGGTCAGAACTGACATTTTATCGTCGGTATATTGACGATATTTTCCTCCTTTGGAAAGGGAGTGAAAATTCTTTAAAAAAATTTTTTAGAACCCTCAATTTTAATGACCTTAATATTAATCTCACTTATCAATATGATCATGTTGAAATTATTTTTTTAGATTTGACTCTCATTAAGTGTTGAAATTAATTTTTTAGATTTGACTCTCATTAAGTACCGATAGAAATAGCTACATATCCATGGATAGTTGCCACCATCCATCATGGTTAAGAGACATTCCCAAAGGGCAATTTTTATGGATATGAAGGAACTGTGACAACATAAATGATTTTTATTCTCAAGTAAATATTTTAAAAAACAGATTTATTGAGAAAGGGTATGATATTGCCTGTTTGAACCAAAATATAGAAGAAGTCGCTAATTTAAACAGAGCTGATCTTCTTGCATCTGGGAATGGTGATAGACCCACATGTTTCTATCCATTTGTTAAAAATTTCTCTGTGCAATATAAAGACATTACTAAAATCCTGAAGAAAAATTGGGGGGTTTTGAAAAACGACCCAGTTTTAGGTAACGGTCTTCCTGATAAACCTGAAATTGCCTTTCGCAAAGCCCCATCTTTGAGACACCAATTAGCACCTAATATTGTAAACCCACCAACCATTATCTCATTTTCTTGTGGTCTGAAAGGATTTTACTCATGTAACAAGTGTGTAATCTGAACATGTAATTCGAAAAAGGAAAAGCAATGAGTTTATATCAAATGCTACGGGAAAGTCATACGATATTGAATCGCTCATTACATGTAATAGCACTCATGTAGTCTATCTGCTTGAATGCCCTTGTAAAAAGCAATATGTGGGTAGAACAACCAGGAGATTACGGGATAGATTAAGAGAACACGTCTACAACATTAAAATAGGGCTTAAGGATCACTCATTGTCAAAACAATTCAGATATCACCACCAGAGAAATCCTGCAGGTTTAAAATTTGTAGGCATAGACCTTATCCGCCACTGCTGGAGGGGCAACCATAAAAGGAGAGCCGTTTCTATGTTAGAAACAAAATGGATTTTTGAATTACAGACCCTGTCTCCCCAAGGGCATTTACATTGATGTGGACATCAACTGTTTTATAGATAACAGTTAGATGCATAATATTCATATATGCGTTTTTTTACTCATCATTGATGTATTTTTACCTCTTCTAGTCTATTCATACCTATTCTATTCTATTATGTTTTTGTGTCATTTTTAATTTTAATTTTATTTCTATGGGTTTTTTTTCTATATTTGGCTATAAATTTCATAATAGAGAGTTTATAATTGAGCTAATTTATTGGAATTATCATCCATTATTTCTGTTAATATCTTAGGTTCTTTATCCTATACATCCATTATGTCATTTTTTGTATAATTTCTATTATTCATGTTTTATATTGTATTGATGTTTTCAAAGATTTTTATCATGCTAATTTGATTTTGTGAATACGGCAGATCACCTAACACTACAGAGACCTGATTTTTTATATTTATTTATTTTTCATATATTTTTAAGTTTTATAAATATGTATTTTTTAGGCTGAGCATTATTGGTTTTTATGAACATCTTTAATATAATAATTTTTGTTAATACCATTTTATCCATATACTTTTCATTATTTAATTATCTTTATATTAATACCATTTTGCTCTACGGTTTCTCTTATCTGACACCTGTAGTACCTTGGTCCACAACAAAATGGTGACCGGCAGTGTCATCTTCTTTTACTATATTTTTTGCAAAAAGCATAATATATATTTTTTTAAACATTTTGTATTAATATTTTTAACATACTCTTCTTAATAAAATAATTTCTTCTTACAATCATATATGTTTTACCTATTTGCCTATTTGTGTATTTTTATGGCACCTGTAGTTCTCTAACCTACAAGAAAATGGCGGCCGCAATTAATTGTATCCCTTTTTGTGCCTTTATCTAATTTTTATCAACCATCAGTTTCCATATTCTTGCCCCATTTTATCTAACATATTTATTTAGATAATTCCCTGGGTATCATGACCGGGTAAACGGTCCGGTCTCTGTAGACGTTCGGCTGATTTGCAGGTCTCCTTCAAAATAGCACCTGTTTTGCGAATGCGCACGGGGCTATATAAAGCGATTGATGTAGGCGGCAGGCCTTCCCTTTGACAATGTGCTTTTGCATGAAACGCGTCAGAGAGAAACGCGTCAGTGAGGAGCCTTTCCGCACTGATGTCATGCCGCTGAGGCCGCATGCAAGGCCGGTGGCCATCTTAACTGCTTGTAAGCTTACAACTATACTTTACCTTTTACCTGGAATTTTACCAATACTTAATAAAATACAACACTATCCAAAACTTTCATTTTGTGGCTTGTATATGAGCCATTTAAGGTGGATCACTATCCTTTTGGCAACTAACTTCTATGGTGGAGATGCATAAGAGGAGCTGTCCCTATATGCTGAGAGGGTCTGGTTTGTGAGGTCTGGAGTGCCTTTCCTGTGTGCTGTGTGTGTACCAGTGGAACCTCCTGTCCCCGCCAGAACCCTGATGACCACCAGTATTTCCCCGGATATTATTACATGCGTATTAACATTGCGCTTCTGGTGAGTGCAGGCATACTTCAATCCCTTATCACTGAAGTCACAAGCATGGAATTTGACGCATCACTTTATAGACTACGTATATTTCAAGATATCTACAAATGCTATTTGATTTATTGCTATTTCATATATTGCCATTTGATTTATTATTTTAATGTGGAATAGTTCACTAATAACACTATTACATCATCCATTCACTGTTTATCTCGTCATTATCTGACGACACTTCTGTAGCACTTTTTAGCGCAATAATTTGCGCTGTATGGTATGCACTTGTCACTTTTCATTATTTTCATTATTTTAGTGCTGCATTTTATGTTACCAACTAAATCAACAAGTTCATGTCCCTCTCTGCAGAGCAGGATTCCTACTATTGTTCATCTTTTGCCTTTGACAATTAAAGGGAGTTGTCTTTGTCCTTACACATTTATATCAATTGATGCTATTTAATACTACTCAAGCTTAGAGGTCTTAAAGGGAACCTTGCACTAACTCGTCAACCGTCAATCAGGGAAGTGTGAAATCTTCTCTTTTTCCTTCACTATCTTGGATGTGTTCACTCTAAGAAACTACCATCCACCCTTTAATGCAACTTCACATCCATTGGGCCCCAACAAGCACACAGAAGACAATCTTTTCTACTCACTGGGGATTCAACAGTCCCCTCAGACTGGAGGTAGTGGATTATTCCTGAAAGCAGGCCTGCTAATATATACTGTTGTTTAATTGTAAATGTTGTTGCTTTTGCTCACAGTTGCTAAGAGTGATCAGATTTGCTGCCAATGCCAGTGTTATTTTGTTATTTTTGACTCAGTTACCTCCATGTCCAATATAAACGTCATTTGGGTTTATATTACTCTGTGTGTGAGTCCATTTTGCAGGTGTGTTTTATCTGGGTCACCAGAGCATAGTGGTGTCAACAGAGGTATATTTTTAGTTTCTACCTCCATCAGTTCCAGTCTCTCTTCCCCCAATGTTTCTTATCTCACTTTTGTACCCCTTCATCTATTCCCCCCAGTCCCCCTCCACCCTTACCTAATTTCACCTCCTTCCTCATGAACCATTCTGGGTAGAGGATGGGTTGTGACAACCTTTGCAATAATACTTATTTGATTCCCTCATCACTCACCCTACTGATCCCTCTTTCTCATTGCTTTCAACTGACCTAATTCCTTACATACCAATATTTTCCTGAACCCCATAAAGATTTACTTTAGGCATGCGGTTTACTTTCCTAAGCTCCATACTCTTTTTACCATTATGAATTTTCTCTCCTTCCCCTTAATCCTTTTTCTTGAGTTAAATGGTTAAGAAGATGACAATACTTGTTTCAATGCAAGGTTTATGCATAGGTGGTTTATTTAATAAATTAAATAAACAATAACTCAAATTTGTGTGTGTTAATTGAGTTTTGTTGTCTTAATATGGAATGTACATGCCTCTAAGTATAATATAATTGTAATTTTGTGACATTTACATATTGTACATTTGTCCACTGTGTTTTTTTTACTAGCTTGTTTCTCTGCATCTCCTGATAAAAATAAAAAAATTCTTAGAAAAATCTTCACATTTGCTGCCCTGAAAGCTTGCAATGTCTAAACCTCCAGACACAAAAGACTGCTTCTTTCATAGCAATATTTTTATTTTAGATTTAGTAAAGATTCTCAGTAATACTATTATTAAAGTCAAAAACCAACAAATTCATTCTATAACTTGGTTTTGCAAGATTTTTATAAACACTACTTGGGTTTCCTGTCACTAATGCTGTGATTTCTGTCCAGTAGCTGAGAGAGTGAATTGTAACGTTATTAATTTCCATTTTGAAAGTTTATTAATATGAATGACATATTTAGTCAGATTTAATAATTCTTAATAAAAAAGTATATTCAGCAGTTCGGTCTTGATTTCCATAAAAAGTCTAAAAACCTAAAGTAGAAATGTATTATATTTACATATTTTTGGACCCATTCTTCCAATTTTTGAATGATTGGAGGAAATATTTCTGCTGTGAAAGGATGCCAGTTTCTAGGTAGAAAAGAGTCGTTTGGGAAGGTAATTAGAAGGCTAGGTCTCTTTTCTGTATAGTAATAGTAAAGAACACTAAGAGCACTCATACTAATAACAGTTGGAGTTTCCCCGAGCGAGACAATGTTTTTCTGACTCTGACAGTAATCAATTTTTTTCAGAAATATTTGTAAACAATAGAGGCTACATCAACTAGAGAAAGGCAATAGACATTGAGCAATGTGCAAGAAAACAATGGTATAAAATGGGATTGAGATTGGGATGAGTCTCTGATGCTCCCACTCAGAAATATCTGAGTACTGTGAGTACGTAGCCAAACTGGCCAACATGGAACATGATTCTGTGTGAATTTGTAGTTTTAGGCAATAAGGTGGATGTACAGAGCATACAGAATCTGTCAGGGATTCCCCTCTCACTTCATGAATAGTCTTCCAGACATAACATAATGTAGGTTTCTCCACTGCTATAGATGGCTTACAAGTGTACTTACATTGCAAGAACTCTAACCAAACCCCACGCTTGTGCAGTGAGCATTTATAGACTTGTATATGGCCGTCTCCTGAGGCTACAGATTCAGCTGACTCTTGGCCCTATTGGTGGTGGTACCAGGGCATACTTGGATGTGTTAAAACATCCCTAAAAAGTGATTAAGTACTGCTATTTCACCTGTTGTGCAAACCATGAAGCTTGGGCTTAGCCAAAATAAGGTGCCAGGAAACCTGCATTTGTGCTGCCTTACGCCTCTATCAGGAAGAGTGATCTCCTGCCCAACAGATAAATTATAGTTCTGCCAACATCATGGGAAGGAGGTAGCTTCACTGGAACAGGTGCTCAGAACTAATGAAAATGAATATTGGGAGGTATTGCTGGGGGTTGCTATTGCTGGAGAGGCATTATTTCTGGGGAGTTATTTTTTTCTGGTTTTGTATTGCTGGGGGTTGTTGCTTCTACATTGTGCTGCCAACCTTGCTCTTTCCTCTATAAACTTTTTTCTCAGGTCTGGTGGTGGCAGACAGGTGGCAGGGATAGAAGCTGATGAAGGTGTAGGACAGTAGCTGTTAGTGGCATTGTGCCACCTGGGCTGGCTGCTGTCAGATATCCAGGATACCTCTAAAAACAGAAGCCAGGACAGGAACAAGCCTATAGCAGGAAGATCAGGGTATGGAGCTTTGGGGGGGTATTGGCCCTGGCAGGTTATCTTTATGCGGAGAACCTGTGCCAGGCCTCATTATTTCCAATAGGTGCCTTAGTTCAGTACTGCAAGCTTTCTGTGCAGTAGGACCCTGGTGTCCAACACAATGATCCATGGGCTGTATGTGGGTCACTGACCCTCTCTGTGTAGCCCGCAGAGTAGCAGCACTATTCCGGGTATTAGGATGCTCCCCCAGCTCTGAAATGAAGCCAGTGATATCAGGTAGAGTGATTTCCACCAATCAGTAGTAATATAGTCCATGTTTGACGACATATGGGATAGAGTGACATGGGAGAAGGATATCTGGTAAGTGAAAAGTGAGTGGGATTAAATAACCCTGCTACTGAGCAACAATGCGGAGCGGGGTTAGGCGGGGCTTAACAGTATTGCCACTGTCCCCTAGTGCGGGGGGTCAACAACACTGCTATTGACCACTGATCACTCAGTGAGGTGGTTAAGGGGCGGGCTAACATCATAGCCATGGATCACCAATGAGGGTGGTGTGGTGGGGGTGTTAAGAGCACTATCTCTGACCATAAATGCAAGGGGGTTAACAGCATTTCCACTGACGACCAATGAAGGGGTTTGAAATATCACTGCTACTGTCCACCAATAGAGGAGTATTACTGTGGTCACTGACACCAATGTTGGGGGTTAAAATTGCAGTCACTGACACCACTGCTGCGGATGACTATTGCGATTACTGGCACCAGTGCTGTTTTTTTTATTGCAATTACTGACACCAATGCCTGGGGGTTATTTTTGCAGTTAATTACACCAGTTATTATTGTGATGACTGACACCAAGGCTGGGGGCTATTACTGTGGTCACTGGAAGTGCTTCTGAGAATACTTTAGAAAGCACTGTATATTTCTTATGTTTTGTACATTTTACAGAATTTGTTTTTATTATTAAACAAATTTATAAAAATGACTTATGTATCACCATAAAATAATACTTAATTCCGTATTTTTTAAAAGGGGGTGCTGGGAGGTAGAGAGGGGTGTATGTGTATATATACAGTATACAGTGAAGGAAATACGTATTTGATCCCCTGCTGATTTTGAATGTTTGCCCACTCACAAAGAAATGATCAGTCTAAAAATTGAATGGTAGGTGTATTGTAACACTGAGAGAATATCAACACAAAATTCAAAAGAAATGCATGTCTAACAAATTATGCACTGGTTTTCATGTTCATGAGGGAAATAAGTATTTGATCCCCTATCATTCAGCAGGATTTCTGACTTCCAGGTGTCTTTCATACAGGTAACAAGCTGAGATTAGAAGCAGTCTCTTAAAGGGAGTGCTGCTAATCTCATTTTGTTACCTGTATAAAAGACACATGTCCACAGGAGCAATCAAACAATCAGATTCCAAACTCTCCACCATGGCAAAGACCAAAGAGCTTAAATATTAAAACTTAAATGTTGCGCTCCAAAATTAATACCATTAAAATAAATATACAAATATAAAATCTCCAACTTTTTGTAATTAATCCTGTGCTTAAGCAAAAAGTAACATGTGTGCCATGTGACATAATTGAAACAACTAAAAGTAAAAAGTATACATTAAATTAATCAGTAAATCAATCTGATAAATAAATTAATAAGTAAATGGTGACAGTCCCACAAATTAATTAGTGTGATCCAAACGATGTCTGTATTCCTTGTGTGAGTGCCCTCCGAATTACCAAGGAGCTGTCCGAGGTTGTCAGGGAAAAAATGTTAGACCTACACAAGGCTAGACTGGGCTACCAAACTATCGCCAAGCAGTTTGGTGAGAAGGTAACAACAGTTGGTGCAATCATTTGCAAATGGAAGAAACACAACTGTCAGTCTTCCTAGGTCTGGTGCACCATGCAAGATCTCATCTCGTGGAGTGTCAATGATCATGAGAATAGTGAGGAATCATCCCAGAACTACACGTGATGATCTTGTCAATGATCTCCAGGCAGCTGGGACCACAGTCACCAAGAAAACAATTGGTAACACACTACAACAACGATTGAAATCCTGCAGTGCCCGCAAGGTCCCTCTGCTCAAGAAAGCACATGCCCAGGCCCATCTGAAGTAAGTTTGCCACTGAACATCTGAATGATGCAGAGGAAGACTGGTTGAAAGTGTTGTGGTCAGATGAGACCAAAATCGAGCTCTTTGGCATCAACTCAACTAGCCGTGTTTGGAGGAGGAGGAATGCTGCCTATGACCCCAAAAACACCATCCCAACTGTGAAACATGGTGGTGGAAACATTCTGCTTTGGGGTTTTTTTCTGCTACAGGACAACTGCACCGCATCAAAGGGACGATTGATGGGGCAATGTACCGTCAAATCTTGGGTGAGAACCTTCTTCCCTCAGCCAGGGCATTGAAAATGGGTCGTGGATGGGTATTCCAGCATGACAATGACCCAAAACACACAGCCAAGGGAACAAAGGAGTGGCTCAATAAGAATCACATTAAGGTCCTGGAGTGGCCTAGCCAGTCTCCAGACCTTAATCTGATTGAAAATCTGTGGAGGGAGCTGAAAGTTCGAGTTGCCAAATGCCAGCCACCAAACCTTAATGACCTGGAGAGGATCTGCCTAGAGGAGTGGGCCAAAATCCCTCCTGAGATGTGTGCAAACCTAGTGGCCAACTACAAGAAATGTCTGACCTCTGTGATTGCCAGCAAGTCATGTTTTGTGAAGGGGATCAAATACGTATTTCCCTCATAAACATGCAAATCAATGCATAATTTGTTAGGCATGCATTTCTTTTGAATTTTTTGTTGCTATTCTTTGTCTCAGTGTTACACTACACCTACCATTTGATTTTTAGACTGATCATTTCTTTGTGAGTGGGCAAACATTCAAAATCAGCAGGGGATCAAATACTTATTTCCTTCACTGTATATATTTTTTTAAAATCTAGTTTGAACTATCTAGAAACAGAAACTTTTACTGTATGTCTTGATCTTATGTCATACCCTGGCCATGCCATTAATGAAATAAAAACAGGGATAGTCATTAACACAGCACATTTGTTTTGAACAACAGTGAGCTAGGTTGTGTGGTGACATTTTCCTGTGACTTTAAGCCCAGTGATATTTTCCTTGCCCTCTGTACATATGTTTGTGGATGTTCATAGTATATCAATGTGTATGTAACACATTGCTTTGGGAATATCATATAGCATACACTACTGCTCTGCTATATTTTACGCCTTTCAAATTGCACTACAAATGCCAAACAATTCATAAAGGTTACAAATACAGCAAATCCCTTGGAAATTGATTAAACTCCCCGATTTTCAACATAAAACAGCAGAATACAATACAGTATAAAAAGGTTAACATAGAAGCCTAGATTCAAACCAACAGATGCAAAAATATATTTCAAGGTTTTTAAAGCCTTGGGTAATGAGTATGTACTATTTACTAAGTGTGTGCTTAACTGTAAAGCTCAATCCACTCACTGAGGCTCAATTAAGTATCAGTTATTATTTGCCGTTTTGCCAATAAGAGCCAATGAAAACTTAAGATACCAATCGCATGGCTAAAAATAACAACCATAATGACAACAGCATGTGTGTTATAACTTAGAAAATTGATGTGCGCACCCTGAATTTAGAAAAATCTTGTGTAGGTATTATAATACTAAGTTACAAATGAGCCATGCTATTTTTTGTAGTCAGCAGGGAGAAAGTTAAAAGCTATATATATGTAATTCTTATTGTACTCATTGATAGGGATATGAAAATTATTCGCAATCTTCAGAAGCGTTAGTGACACTTGAAAGCTGTAACTGACCAAAATGCCTATGGTATTAGAATAGAAACTAATTGCAGAGTGGATCTAGTGCTGCATTCCAGTGCTTTTTCACTAATTACAGCTTTTTGTCCTCTACATCCAGAAATCATTTATAGAACTACATACAGAGCTGCAGCAAAATCTTAGGAACCTCACTGACTGCTTAGCTAAATGGAATATTTTGTAGATAATGTGTTTTGCTGAATTTTGCAAAGATTTGAAAATGATAACTAAAGGCAATTGGCTGATTTATGAAGACTGGAACAAAGAAAATCAGAGGTGCCCATAATCCATGTTTTGCCAGTGCAGATTAGAGAATAAAAGATAAAGCCTAATTGGTTGCTTTGCCCCAGACTTTATAAATCATTCCCAGTGTTTGTGTCATACTGTAGTATTAACTACACAAGCAGTTCTATTTTTAAGTGAATCATTTTATATTCTATAATAAGGTTACCATCTATCAGGCTACTGTCCATTCTCCTGTGCAGAGAGTAGGAATATTTAAAGCCTTTCAGATCTTACTGAATGAGCTTTTCAACAGAGTGTTGCATAGCTCTGAACAGGCCTAGCATTAACTACTAAATCATAAGGCATATTGTTAGGCATTAAAGTCACTAGCACAAGAGATGGGATATTGATAGAAATTATAACCACTAGGAGCTGAGATATTAGGTATTGTGTTTACTTAAGGCCCTTTCACACGGGTGGACCAATCAGGTGCTCCTGTCCATTTTTCAGGTGGACCTGACCGGACTATCCATTGTTCTCTATGGGGAGGCAGATGTAAACAGACGTGTCAGTTTACACCTTGAAAATAAATAGTGAAGCGCTTGAATATCATGATATTAAAAAATTATTTTTACACTCAAAAATGGTGCTGAATATATACTCTTTGTTAAATGAAATACATGAGAAAAAAATAATACTAATACACATTAATACCCCTTCCCAGTGAGGAAAGTAAGGTGGTGCAACAGAATATTTCCAAAATTAATAAATTATCGCACACAGTGAAAAAAATTATTTAAAGTGCATATACTAAAAATAATCCACAAAATCTAAGTGAATAATAAATGAATTGAACCAGTGCATAAAACCACTCATAATATATTAATTAATCCACTTATATTAGTGCCATATACAAAAAAAACAGTAGATGAATCATAAGTGAAAAACAGTCCATGCATGTGAATCTGTGTTTCAACATCAAAACGTGTTTTCCACTTCTAAGTGCAAAAAATTGAATCCTCTGAATGGCAGCAATGCCTGCTCACCTCCCTTCCTTGACCCACACAGGGCCAACTGGCTATTTCCACCTCAGTAGTATATCCCTTCTGGCAAGCTCCTTATCCTCCTTATTGCATCTCCTTTCTTGTATCTCCACTCCAAGACATGTAAATGAATGCAAATCTTTCCATAGTGTAGTAATTTTATTAATTAAAGATGTAATCAGTAAAGAGTTACACTCACATTGTCCTCCTTCGATAACAAGCCTTTTTACCACATCCTATGGGTAAAGCTGCATGACACTGGGGAATCCAATATGGCCGCGGCATCCTGACAAGCGTCACCGGAAATGACAAACCGACGCGTTGCGTCACGTGCGTTGTGACTTCATCAAGGTTCAGTTTACATCTGTCTGCATCCGATCTGATCCGCTAAAAATTGATGGCTGTGGATCCGTTCCTCATCTGTTTAGCAGATCGGATGACAGTTGGATGTAAATGATCAAGCGGTCAGTTTACATCTAACCACCCCATAGAGAACAGCAGGCTGTGTCCGTGTCTCCTCTGCAAATTCTAAGTCAACGTGGAATGGTCATACGCCTGCTCAGTGGGGATCAGCGGACAAATACCCTGCTGAGCAGGTGGATCTGCTAGGCGGAGTCCACCCATATGAAAGGGGCCTTAGTCTCCACAAAGAGTAAATATATGGGAACCTGGTAGTAAGCAACAGGGAGTCTGCATGCCAATCAAAAATGGGGAGACCTACCTAGCATATCTAAAAGAAAAAGGAAATACTAAGAAAGTCGCAACCAGCACTTGTAACATTTCATAGCCAAATTTTATTTAAAGCAGAGTTCCAGTAGTTTTTGTGTTTAAAAGTCAACAGCTACAAAAACTGTAGCTGCTGACTTTGAATAAACACACACTCACAGGTCCAGAGATGTGTTCACCCGTGCCATCCCTTCTCTCTCTTCTTTCCTGCACCGGCATCTCAACTGTGGACACCAGGCTGTGAGAGCTTGAGACTTCACAGCCGGGTGCCCACTGTGCATTCTGATTGGTCCGGCAGTCTTTTGGGACCTGTGAAGTTTCCCAGAAGACTGCGGGAGGAAGGAGAGGGTTGAACTTCCAGCTCACTTCGCAGTGGCGAACTGAGCCAAAAGTGGGAGCAGGTTCCTGTCAGAACCAGGTATCTGTTCCCCCCTCCCCAAAAAGTTCCAAATATGGCAGTGGAGGGTGGGAGGCAGAAAACAAGCAGAGCTTCCACTTTTGGGTGGAACTCCGCTTTAAGGTCTCACACCTTTCTTTATATATATTAGGGCCAGTTCACACTAGAATGTGCTCGAATGCTGGTTTCCAGCATGACTGATCAACAGAAGCTGGTCATTGCACTGGCTTGTATAGAACAGTCAGCGTTACACATGAACTGAAAGTCGGCCGGTTCCTGCTGAACCACCTGATTTACAGCCCAGACAACAGAGGTATGATTGTGGAAAGGTGATGGCTGGGTGTTCATTCTAAGATGTTTTGGGTTATTTGGTTGATGAAACCTTCAACGGTACACTGTCCTCTTGTTCCACCATCTCTGGGTTATTCGGGCAGATTATCATCCAAAACGTATGGTCTTAAAGTGGTATTAAACCCAAAAGCAAACATTTACTACAGTATATTACACCATTTCTTAGATGTTGTGGCTGCATTAGTTTTCTTTTTTTTTAGGCTTTCTTTCCTCTATTTTCACCTAGTGATCCAGCCAATAGATTTGTTGATTTTTTTACAGAACAAACGTTCCCTTGCATCAGTTACAGGGTTGAAACAAACCCATTAACTATTGACAGGGGTGGTTACAATGATCAGCTTTTGCTTATGTAAAACTTTTATCCCAAAAGCAAAAAAAAAACAAAAAAAAGTGTGTGCTGTAACTGTTAATAAAGTGTAAACTTAAGTTTGGCTTCAGTTTGTTAGTGTATCTTAATCTGCTAGTACATAGTTACGTAGTTAGTCTGGTTTGCAAAAAGACCTTCCAGTTCAACCACCAGAAAAAAAAACACACATACACACACAAACAGAAAACCTCCATATACACTATCCAATACTCACAGTTGATCCAGAGGAAGGCAAATAAACGCCTAGTAAAGCATGATCCAATTTGCTCCAGTGGGGGAAAAAATTCCTTTTTTATCCACCAAGAGGCAATCCGATAATCAATTTTACCTATAAATATTAGTATCCAGTTATATTATGCACATTTAGGAAAGAATCCAGGCCTTTCTTAAAACAATATACGGAGCTGACCAGAACCAGCTCTTGAAAGAGTCCATTCCACATTTTCACAGCTCTTACTGTGAAGAAGCCTTTCCGTATTTGTAGATTAAATCTCTTTTCCTCCAGCCGTAAAGAGTACCCCTTTGTCCTCTATTATGACCTTTAAAGTGAATAACTCTAAACCAAGTTCACTATATGGACCACCTATGTATTTATACATGTGGATCATATTCCCCCTTAATCTCCTCTTCTTGAGAGAGAATAAATTCAGTTCATCTAATCTATCCTCATAGCTGAGCTCCTCTGTGCCTTTTTACATCTAACACTCTCCTCTCCCATGTGATCTAAAACAAGATACTTACGCGCAGCTCCAGGTCCACAATCCTGCTATCTCTGGCGTCTCACACCAAAAGGGTGCTGATGAGGATAGTCCTGACTAAGCTCTGTGGGCAGGGGGGAAGATGGTGGAGTCGAGCTGAAGCTGCTTTCATTTGTCTCACTTAGGCTTTTGTTTGGTGTGCGGCTTTTGGGCTTTCCCACTCCCCTCCCCCCAGATTGACATGCTGCAGTCCAGAGGTGTCTCTGTAGCTCCTTCATACAAAGTGGGGGCACTCTAATATAGGAGATATGTTACTAGCCAGAGCACCAGGTGAAAACAGAGAAAAAAAAAACCAAAAAATGTAAAACTAATGCAGCCACCACATATAATGATTGCTAAGCTGCAATATATTACTTTTTGGTTTTGGGTTTAATACCACTTTAACTGCCTCCCGCCTGCCATATAGTACAATGACGGGCGCAAGGCGGTTCTCTCGTTCTGGGAGGACGTCATATGACGTCTTCCCATTCTAAACGCGCATGCGCAGCTCCGGGAGCATGCAGTGCGGCCATCGGCAGTGTGCTATGTCCCTCGGACACAGCGGATCACCGATCAACGGAAAGAGCCGAAGATGTCGGATCGGTCATGTGATCAGCTGTGTCCAATCACAGCTGATCACATGTAAACAGGGAAATGCCGGATATCGGCATTTCTCTCCTCACGAGCTGTCACGCTGACAGCTCATGAGGAAAGGAGAGCCGGTAATCAGCATTCCTCGGAGGGGACATCTACACAGATCATCAGAGCACTGATGATTAGTGTGCCCTGATGATCTGTGTAGCCCCAGCAGTGCCACCTGTCAGTGTCCATCAGTGCCAGCTGTCAGTGCTCATCCACACCACTTGCCAGTGCCCATCAGTGCCACATTTCAGTGCCCATCAGTGCCACATACCAGTGCCCATCTGAGCTGCCTTTCAGTGTCACTCATCAGTGCCAGTCAGTGCCACCTATCAATGTCAGTCAGTGCCACTTATCAGTGCTGCCAATCAATACCACCTATCAGTGCCAGTCAGTAACACCTAACAGTGCCAATCAGTGCCACCTATCAGTGCCATATATGAGTGCTGCCTTTCAGTGCCCATCAGTGATGCCTGTCAATGCCCATCAGTGCCTCCTCATCAGTGCCCATCAGTGCCACCTATCAGTGTCCATCAGTGCAGCTTATCAATGCCCATCACTACAGCCCCATTAGTGCATATCAGTAAAGGAGAAAAATCACTTATTTACAAGATTTTATAACAAAAGCCAAGAAAAAAAATTTTTTTTTTCAAAATTTTCAGTGGTTTTTGGTTTGTTTAAGAAAAAAAAACAAAAAAAAACAGGTGATTAAATACCACCAAAATAAAGCTCTATCTGTCACAAAAAAATGATAAAAATGTCATATGGGTACACTGTTGCATGACTGCGCAATTGTCATTCAAAGTGTGACAGCGCTGAGAGCTGGAAATTGGCCTGGGCAGGAAGGGGGTATAAGTGCCCTGTAGGCTTGTGGTTAAAGATTACACCGTTACCTGTCAAGACTTTTTCATCGTCAAACTACATTCCCCAGTTTGCAAGGCTAACATCTGGTCTTCTCTTTTCATTTTCTAAGTCTTACCAGGCAGATATTCAGGCCTCTTCAGATGCCAGCTTAGGTTGATAGTCATTATTAGGGTGATAGTTCCTATTTGGACATAGTTACATAGTTGGGAAGTCCCAAGTTTTCTGTTTTTTGGGGGCTCTGTTAGTCCTTGTTGCTATGTTGCCCACCCTTTTGTTGGACTGCTTTGAACATTTCAAGAGTCTAAGAATTCTTGTGGCCCTCAATGCATGAGAGAGCAGATTTGTGTATGTACCTAAATTTTTCTTTTTCAAATAAATTTAGGCACACAGATCCTTCCACTCTCTGTTTCTTTTAATGATCTCAGTACTACTTTGCCACAAAACTGAGGTATGATGGTTGTGGGTGGGATTATCTTGTGTTGGCTTATAGCTTTTATGTTGCCAATGTCCACATCTCCTGTAGGAGGCAGTATAACCTCAACAATCTAAGAATTGCTGTGTCCTTCAATGAACCCCAGAAAGATGCACCAGGAATATACACCTGCAATAAATGTTTGGTGAATATCATATTCATTGCATAATAAATATACTCCTTAGGACTCATTCACCTTATGCATTGTGCTATGCTGGGCAATCTTTCCCAACGCATTTTCATTGCATAGACACAGATGGATCCTTGTTGATGCTTTGTTGAAGTACTATTGCAACATGGAAAAATCTCTTTACATCACTTCAGAATGCTTTTCAATGGTGCAGCAATCTGTAAAAAAGGAATCTTCCTTTAATGTTTTCAACCTTTTTGTGAATACCTGCCTGAATGGCCCATAAGACATCAAAAGTCTTTTGCCTATTTTAAATCAGGTGAAAGCCTTTGATGTAAAAAAGATTCTTTTTAAAGAAAAGAACATCCTTATCATCTTTAAAATCTTTACCTCTATGCCTGCTCCAAGGATGGCAATCGTTCAATACCTCCTCTGTTATGCACTACTGTAGGGCTTCTACACCTTGTAAATATAATTTAAAAACATATTTTTCTCTCTATATCAGCCTCGCTTCCAGATCTAAGCTGCTGATCTTGCGGCTTATGCTAACTAAATAATTCTTATTTATCACAATTAGCAAAACAGACTTTCCCCTATATTATCTAATTTAGACATCTTTCTAGATGTGTTCCAGAATAAAAAGAGTTAATGACCAAATTAGCCAAGGTTGTAAACTTCTATTTAAAACTAAAGGTGATATTAAAGGTTTTGTTTAAAAATAAATAAATAAATAAATATATAATAATTTAAAAAAAAAAAAAAATATATATATATATATATCAAACATGTCATATTTACTTGCTATTTGCAGTGGTTTTACACACAACAGCCCCAATCCCTCTCTTCTCGGGTCACTCGTTAATGCTTCTTCCCCCCCCCCCCCCCCCCCGCCAAGTGTCCCAAGAGCAAACAACATGCTGTGGGGACACCCAAGCAGGCTTGCTCCAGAGTCACTGCTCTGCGTGTCCATTCACACACACCATGGTTCGGCCCTTCCCCCTCTCTCTCCTCATTGGCTGTACTTGACAGCAGCCAGCACGTGAAGGGTTTTGAGCCTTGAGTGTTTACAACCACTTTAATCCTAATACTTACAGAGTTCTGTCTATGGTGCTCTTCATTTACCCCTTCAGACTAGATATGCTAGGTACACCTACTTTTACTCATAAACAGGGTTATACAATATGGAAGAGGGGAAGATGCATTTAGAGCCAAGGTATGTAAGCTGAACATACCTGGTTTTGGTCCAGAAAACTTTACTGAAGTTCGAATGCTGAATATGAATAACAAGTTGATGGGAACCAAATCTTAGAGATCTGCAATGGCCATTTCCTAGGGTAATGGGCAAGGGATTGTAAAAAAAAAATTACATAGGTAGCTGTGTACTGCTTTTGGGACATGTGTGAGATGGGAAAACAGCTCTCATTGTTTGAACACTGTTTGTGTGCAGTAAATTATGGTGTGGAATAAATTGATGTTTTGACTGACATTCTGCGGTTTAGCCACAAGATGTCACTGTTTTTCTAACAAGGGCTCAGACTGCATAGATATTTGTATATTCATGAAGAGGTTGGGCTCAACACAGAGTTGGGGTTTTTAGTGACCAGGAAGAGGAGACTGCAGCCATGTTTTGGACGATGCTGAATGCAGGAGCCATGTTCTGGAGAATGCTAAATGAAGGGGCCGTGTGAGCTGCAGCTGGGTAAAGTTGATGAGATTGCTGCCAGGAAGCTGTTTAGATTTCTGCCAGGAAGCTGATGAGAGCAGAGGAACAACTCAGCATACACTGCAATATCGCAGGCCTGTTGGAGAGACATTTGCTCTGTTCAGAGTCACCAGCAGATGAAAAGCAGACCCGGGTCGGTAAGATCGTGCACGCACCTCATTTCAGTGTTGGTGCCTATAGACTGCGGCCAGGCCTATAGTTCGTTAGTTAGGGTCTCTGTTTGTGTCAGGCCACAGGTGTTGTTACTGATTATTGGAAGGACTCCACAACTTAAAGTGACATTTCACATTGGAGAGCTGATAAAATCCTAAAAACTCAAGCCAGACTGGCGTTTTGCTCAGAAGGAATACTCAGGCACGTGCTACAGGACCAGTTATGGGAGGGGGAATACTATAGATTTGTGTAAGATTGTAAGCTGTTGTGCTGCACCGCAGGCTAGCCCATACCATACACCCATACACTGATTCCTGCTCTTTTAGGGTAATAACAGGTAAGGTGTGGCAGCTTATTTGTGTCCGCCAGCAGGTAAATTACTTCACTTTCCACCTTCGTCCATCAGAAGGCGCTGTACTGTGCAGCACAAGGGTCTCAGCCTTTGGGCTGGGTGTATGTAAATTTATTGTATGTTTCCAGCATTTGTGGTTGTGTTTATTTGCCACATCTAAGTAAAATTCTGTTGTGGCAAAAGCTGGTGTTGAGGTTGCTTTCCTCGTTCGTGACTTCACTGTTTCCTGGGGAGCTCACCCCGGTACATGGCTTACACATGTACCAAAGCAAAAAATGATTTTCAAAAATTTCATGCTTGGGGGCTGCCATTAACCTGCCTCTGAAGTGTCACATCTTAATATGTATAAAACCTTCTACAGCGGAACTGACAAAACAAGCCTTGTATTCCCTCCAAATTTCATAGCAGACCCTTAGCTGAGAATGCAGCCCCCTTTCCTTGAACCATACCAGGCTACATGGAGAGATGTACCTGGCCCAGTGTTTGTGGGGGGCCTATTGGAATCTGAAAGACTCCTTTTAAAATAGGTTAGCTTCCAGATACTAGTCCCTCCATGTCCTCACTCACAGCAAATGATAGCTCCTGAGCTCCACAACTACATTTAAATGAAAGGGCACGGTGTACCCTGTGACGTTAATGACAAAATATGGACATGACCATATATGGTCAATGACGTCACCCCCAGGATACCCCGTGACATCACTGTTCAAATAGGTCATATCCATATTTGGTCAATTATGTCACCTGAAAAACATTTAGGGTGAGATTTACTAAAACTGGAGTGTGCAAAATCTGTTGCAGCTCTGCACAGGAATTAATCAGCTTCCAGGTTTTATTGTCAAAGCTTAATTGAACAAGCTGAAGTTAGATGCTCATTGACTACCATGCACAGCTGCATCAGATTCTGAGTGCTCCAGCTTTAGTAAATCTCCCCCTTAGGCTACGTTCACACTAGCCTTGTGTGCAGGTGGCAGAGAAGCGTTTGGGAAGCATTTTTACCGCTTCCCAAACGCCTCTGCCAACTCTGCACATTACAGCACATGGTGCTGTTCTAACAGGAGCGTTTGCGTCGCGTCGCGTTGCGTCGCGGCAAAACGGACGCCTCTGGTCGAGTCAGGAGGCTTTGAAGCCTCCTATTCTCATCTATGGTGCCGCTCCGCAAACGCCCGGCCGGCGTTTGCGGTGCTGTTGCGACGCGGTTGCGGGGCGTTTGCGGAGCGGTAACACCACTCAAATGCATTATAGGCGTTTGTGGGGCGTTATTAACGCTCGGCAAACGCCTAGCAACCGCCGCTAAACCGCGCATGCGGCGTTTGCGGAGCGTTTGCTCCGCAAACACCGGACCAACGCTTGCCAAACGCTATAGGGGCGTTTGGCAAGCGTTGGCAAAACAGCCTAGTGTGAACGAGCCCTAAGTCTTCCAAAACCCCCTTTGTTTTTGCTTAGCTGTGGGGCCCAAGAACTGTCTCTTGCAGCAAGCAGACTTCAAGATCAGATGTATCTGCTGGTCACCATACGTGTTTCATCATGATTGATAAGGATCTGGATCACTGGGTAATGTGATTAAAGAGGGATTTACATTTTGGGACATTTTTAATTTTTAATCCTTTTGCTGTCAGAGCCATTTTTACATTTTTTGCATACATTTAAAAAATAATAATTTGAGGCTTGAATAGTGCATTAAACCCCCAAACAGTATGTATATTCTGACAGCAGACATCCTAGGGAATAAAATAGTGGGAGTTCCAATATTTTTAGATCACAAAATATTAATTTTAGGTAAATGAAAAAAATTCTTACATTTTTGGTAAAATATAATAGATGAGGTTGCACTAAGTAAATAAATATCCAACATATCAAGCCTTAAAATTGTGTGCACTCATGAAATGATGACAAACTTGAGTACCCTTTTTCCATAGGCAACGTTTTAAAAGCCCCTACAGGTCATCAGTTTAGAGCTACGCAGGAGCTCTGGCGCTAAACTTTTTGCTCTCACTACGTTGTGAGCGGCAATATGAACCGATTTTGAGTGCTTGAATTCATGTTTGTATGTAGTTGCATGTTGGTGTGGGTTTTTTTTTACTCAACTTTTTTTCATCACTTAGGGGACACAAAGTCCCCTATGTAATGATTTTTTGGTAACAGGTTTTTGGTGACTCTTTAATGAGATACCAGGGGTCTAAAGGACCTCTAATGTCTCACCTGTCTTCCAATTAAACTAATTCAGTACAGATCGCATTATATTAAATTCTTTCCATACAACCATACATTTTAAATGTTGCTTCCAGGTCAGCAAGAGGAAGGGGAGGAGAGCAGACATATGTCCACTTTGCTCTTTCTCCTCTACAAAGGCACAGGGAGCTCATGGAGTCTGAGATGCATGGCAGGGGCACCTGCTCAGGGGGATAGCTGCCTTTACTGGGGGTGTTTGAAGCGATTATGCATCTGCCCAGCCACTGGATCACTTTCATCTGACAGCTGAGCGTCATTGTTAGATACACACACACACCTGGTGGCTGCAGTCACCAGGAGCCAGGTATGCATGTAAAACCCCCCACTGCCAGGTCTGTAAGATGCATGGACCTGGCAGTAAAAGTGTTAAATAAAGGTTTTGTGAAGGAGTGTTTATGAAAAAGTAGAGGTTCTATGCATCCCTTAATCCTACATGGGCAGGGGGACGTTATCTGGTGGCCCTGTTATTTTTAAAAGGGGTTTCTAGATTCCAATAAGACCCCCACCCACAGACCCTCACAACCACTGGGCCAGGTTTGTGGAAAAGAGGCGTTTGTCCTCATGAACATGGGACAAGGTTCTTTACCAGGAGTATACCTCCTGGCAAAGTACCTCCCATTGAAGGCATGTGGCCAGGTATATTTCAAGAACGATGGGGGGACATGCATTCCTTCCCTATTTCCTAGCCAGTCAGCTGCTTGCTTGGCTCCTTAACAGTTGAGTGTGAAGCTATCACATTTAGCAGGGGTAAAGTGTTTCACACCACCCCTCCTTCCCCGCAGCTGGAGGTGTGGCTTGGCTGAACCTCCATTTAGCCTTGTCTTTTGCCCAACCTCTAAAAAAGCAAAATTAGGTCTTCATGTTCATGTTCTTACTGAACCTGGATTTCAAATTTATGTTTTGAACGAACCTGAAGCTCACCCCTAATAAGGAGAGTAGTTCTTATTAATTATTCTGCTTTTAATACATATATTGTGTTTTTGTAGCTTTGGAATTTGTACAACCCCAATTCCAAAAATGTTGAGACACTGTAAAATGTTCATAAAAACTCACATGAACCCATATTTTATTCACAAGAGAAAATAGAAAACATAGCAAATGTTTAAACTGAGAAAAGTACCATTTTAAGGAAAAAAATAAGGTAATTTTGAAATTGATGGCAGCAACACATAGCAAAAAAAGTTGGGACAGGGTAACAAAAAGCTGTCAAAGTAAATGGTACTAACAAGGAAAAGCTGGAAGAACATTTTGTAACTAACTAAGTTAATTGACAACTAGTCAGTAACATGATTGAGAATAAAAAGAGCATCTTAGAGAGTCAGTGTCTCAAAAGTAAAGGTAGACAGAGGTTCACCAATCTGTAAAAAGTTGCTTCTAAAATTTGTCATATTCAAAATAATGTTCCTCAATGTAAAATTGCAAAGACTTTAAACATATCATCATCTACAGTATATAATATTATCAAAAGATTTTGAGAATCTTGGAGAAACCTTTGCGGCTGAACACAATATGGGCTGCCGATGATCTTCAGTTCCTCAGCCTGCACTGCATTAAAAACAGGCATGATTCTGTGATGGAGTTCACAGCATGGGCTCAGGAATACTTCCAAAAATCACTGTTTACCATGCAATCTAAAAATGCAAGGTAAAACTCTATCATGCAAAGAAGAAGCCATATATTAACATAGTCCAGAAATGCCAACGTATTCTCTGGGCCAAAGCCCAATGGTCTATTGTAAAGTGAAAAACTGTTCTGTGGTCAGATGAATTGAAATTTGACATTCTTTTTGGCAATCATGGGTGAGGCATCCTCTGGACTGAAGAAGAGAGGGACTTTCTATTATCAGCGCTCAGTTCAAAAATCTACATCTCTGATGGTATGGAGTACATTAGTGTGTGTGAAATGGGAAGCTTGCACATCTGGAAAGGCATCATCAATGTTGAAAGATACATCCAGGTTTTAGAGCAACATATGCTCTCACCCAGATAACATCTTTTTCAGGGAAGGCCTTCCATATTTCAGCAGAACAATGCTAAACCGCATACCGTAACTATGACAACATCATGGCTTCATAGTAGAAGAGTTTAAGTGCTTTACTGGCCTGCCTGCAGTCCAGACCTTTCACCAATTGAAAACATCTTTAACCATTAGCCGCCCGGCCAATGGCCGTTTGGCGGCTTCAGATGTGTATCTGCATTCCGGGTGCACGCCGTTTGTGCTAGTGCAGAGCGCCGCAGCAGTGCGATCTGTCATCGGCCGTGCACCTCGGACACGGCTGATGACAGATCCGAGTACCGGCTCCCGTTGCTGGTACCATGTGACCTGCTGTGACCAATCACAGCAGGTCACATGACAGTTGTATACAATGGATGGCTTCATTCATGATACCATCCATTGTATACTAGTGCCTAGCTGCGAATGGTCACAGCTAATCACATGCACATGTCATGTGATTAGCTGTGACCAAATCACAGCTAAGCACAAAAAAAAAAAAAAAAAAAGCTGAATGAATCGATTTCATTCCGGTAAATGCTTGCTTATAGCAAAGTAATTCTTTCCTATAAGCAAATTGTGTAAAAAAAAAAAAAAAAAATACTGATCACTTCCCCAAAGTAGTACAATGTTACTATGGTAACATTGTACTATTTTGGTCATAGTAAAATATGAAAAAAAATCTTAAAAATTTTTTTAAAAAAATGTAATAAAAAATTAAATATAATAAAAAAATAAAAAAAAATAAAAAAAAAAATATATATATATTTTTTTCATACTGTCACCAGTCAGTGTCCCCGTTCACCACCATGCCAGTTATATGATGATGCTGTACTGCACTGGTGACAGTATGTAAAAAAAAAAATAGTGAAAATAATTTTTTTCATTTTTTCATTTTACGAAAAATTATGACAAAAAAGGGGTCATTTGGGGATATCTGTACTATTCTGACATTCTTGGACCTCAAGAAATTAGATTGGCCGTCAGTACTTCAGGATTGATCAATTTTCAGATCTATACCATAGTTTGTGAACTCTATAACTTTCCTAAAAACTAAAAAATACATCCTAATTTGGGTTATTTTCACCAAAGACATGTAGCAGAATACATCTCGGCCTAAATTTATGAAGAACAATTATTTATTTGTAAACTTTTATAACAGAAACAAAGAAAAATGTGTTTTTTTTTTCAAAATTTTTGGTCTTTTTTTGTTAATTTAGCAAAAAATAAAAACCCCAGTAGTGATTAAATACCACCAAAAGAAAGCTCTAGTTGTGTGAAGAAAATGATAAAATTTTAGTTTGGGTACAGTGTTGTATGACCGCGCAATTGTCATTCAAAGTGTGAGAGCGCTGAAACCTGAAAAATGGCCTGGGCAGGAAGGTGTAAAATTGCACAGTATTGAAACGGTTAAATGAAAAATATGACAAAGAAGACCCAGGACTGTTGAACAGTTAGAACCCTATAACAGGCAAGAATGGGACAACATTCCTCTCCCTAACTCCAGCAAAATGGTCTCTTTGGCCCCCAGGAGTTTACAGAGTGTTGTTAAAAGAAGAGGTATGCTACATTGTGGTAAATATGGTGGGATATGTTGCCATTTAGTTTACTATTAAAATGATCCATTTTTTCATAAAATGGTAAATTTTCAAAGTTTAAATATTTGATATGTATTCTATTTTCTAATGTGAATAAAATATGGGTTTATGAGATTTTCAAATCATTGCATTCTATTTTTATATAGATTTTACATAACGGCCAGGTGGGAGCTTTGCCATTCTAAGGGGATAT
This sequence comes from Staurois parvus, assembly GCF_062004578.1. Lineage (NCBI taxonomy): Eukaryota > Metazoa > Chordata > Amphibia > Anura > Ranidae > Staurois > Staurois parvus. The sequence goes on from NW_028317941.1 coordinate 7,756,273, forward strand.
CCCTGTACGTCCCTCAGAATGTGGGCACATGGCCACACAGCTGCACATTCTTGGTGTGCCTGTATCCCCTGGACACAACGCAACACTGCTTGGCAGAAGGGCTTTGTGATTGGTCCTTCTGATGATATGATGGCTGTGTCCAATCACAGCCATCATGTAATGTAAACAAAGAAGACCCAGGACTGTTGAACAGTTAGAACCCTATAACAGGCAAGAATGGGACAACATTCCTCTCCCTAACTCCAGCAAAATGGTCTCTTTGGCCCCCAGGAGTTTACAGAGTGTTGTTAAAAGAAGAGGTATGCTACATTGTGGTAAATATGGTGGGATATGTTGCCATTTAGTTTACTATTAAAATGATCCATTTTTTCATAAAATGGTAAATTTTCAAAGTTTAAATATTTGATATGTATTCTATTTTCTAATGTGAATAAAATATGGGTTTATGAGATTTTCAAATCATTGCATTCTATTTTTATATAGATTTTACATAACGGCCAGGTGGGAGCTTTGCCATTCTAAGGGGATATCCCTGTACGTCCCTCAGAATGTGGGCACATGGCCACACAGCTGCACATTCTTGGTGTGCCTGTATCCCCTGGACACAACGCAACACTGCTTGGCAGAAGGGCTTTGTGATTGGTCCTTCTGATGATATGATGGCTGTGTCCAATCACAGCCATCATGTAATGTAAACACAGCCGCCTGTCAGTTGATTGGCTCTGCTTCTCCTCACACATACCCCGCCAGTGAGGAGAAGCAGACCTAATCCGTCACAGTGATCACCCACATATGTTAGTGATCACCCACATCTGTGAGTGTACCAGTGGTCATCTACATCTGTACCAGTGAACCACATCTGTCACAGTGTACCAGTGGTCATCTACATCTGTACCAGTGACCCACATCTGTCACAGTGTACCAGTGTTCATCCACATCTGTACAAGTGATCCACATCTATCACAGTGTAACATGTTGATCAATGGTAAAGATGTGGATGTGGATGACCACTGGTACACTGTGATAGATGTGGATCACTGGTACAGATGTGTATGACCACTGGTACACTGTGACAAGTGGTCATCCATCACTGTACCAGTGATGCACATCTAGTCCACTTCACCGGAAAGGCTTGGCATTAAACAGTACGTCCTTAGTAAATGGGCCAAATATGGGGAAAAATTCGACAAGGCATGTGATAGGGCCATAGGATATACCTACAACTTCAAAGTTTATCAGGGAAAGGACAGCCAGCAAGACCCCCTGGCTGCCCTACCTATATGGGAACAAGTGGCAAAATTGTTTGGCAACATATAGAACTGCTATTCGAGAAGGGTCACCATCTTTATGTAGATCATTTCTGCACAAGTTTCCCACTATTCCGCCACCTCTATCTAAAGATAACTGTGGTCTGTGGGAGAACATGGGCCAACCACAAGGGCTTCCCAAAAGATTGGTCACAACAAACCTAGAACAAGGGGAAACAGCCAGTTTGCAGAATGAAGAGATACTAGCCCTAAAGTGGAGGGATAAAAGAGATGTCTATATCCTTTTCTCAATTCATGATGACACCTCGGTGGGACTTCAAACAAGACAAGGTCCCATCCAGAAACCAAAATGCATACACGACTATAACCAGTTAGTGGGGGGAGGGATATGAACGACCAGATGTTACAGCCCTACTTAGCCACCAGGAGATCAATCTATTAGTATAAAGAGGTCGACATTTACCTGTTTCAGTTAACCCTGTACAATTTATATGTCATCTTTTCTAAGTGCACACAAAGATCCCTAACCTACCTGACATATCAAGAGGACATTGTTACAGCCCTTCTGTATCTGCATGGCTATGCCCCTGAACAAATGCACTCTGATTCAGTGACCAGGCTCCATGACAGGTATTTCCCTAATATCCTCCCTCTTACCCAAACAGGCCGCAAACCCCCCAAAAAATGTTGTGTATGTTCCAGTGACAGAATTCACCGTGACACCCAATACTACTGTCCAAAATGTCCCTCCCAGTCAGGCCTCTGTACTAGAGAGTACTTCCAGATTTATTAGTGAAGTATATGTGAAGTGAAGATATTTTTCCAGTGTCTGCTATCTGCTATTTCCCTGTATGACCTGGACTCTTTATCAACAATGCCTCTTCTTGCCACCTGAACTGACCCTGGACTGTATATTGATGATGCCTCTGCCTGCTGCTTGAACTACCAACCATGTTCCTGCTTTCCATGTGAATTGACCTCAGCCTGTTAATCGACCATGCTTTTTGCCTGCCTCCTGAGCTGATCTTTTGCCCTGCCACTGTATTAGAGGGATTCAAGACAACACAGGGTCTCATGTATATGAGGGGCTGCAGAATAGTTTTTCCAAATGGAGAAATCTACATTTTTGGCTTTCTCCAGGTTTTGTAATTCTCGGATTAGGGTCTCCAGCCCAAAAGCTTCAAAGAGATTTTGGTGGGAAGAAGCCTCTACCCCACCGAATCTCTAAGCCTGATGATTCTGCCTGCTGCCATCTGACACTGGTTTGTTAATCAACCATGTCTCTGCCTGCCACCTGAACTGACCACGCCACTGCCTGCTACCTGTATTGCTTGATTATGAACCATGTTCCTGCCTAATGCCAGGACCAACTCTTTGACTGTGCTGACCATGTTTCTGCCTGCTGCCTGGACAATTCCTTTAGCTGTTGCTGACCACATCTCTGCCTGCTTCCTGGACTAATGCTTTGGCTGTGCTGGCAATATAATTGCTTGCTCCATGTACTGATTATGGACAGTATTCCTGCCTGCTGCCTGGGCAATTCTTTTAATTGGCGCTGGCTATGACCCTGCCTGCTGCTTGGACCAATGCTCTCCTCTGTAGACAACTGTATGAACAGGAGCCAGGCGCTGTGTAGTATTATGATAAAAGTAATACACCTTATATGGAGGTGTGCCTTTAATGATTCATATGGTAAAAAATAAATAACCAGCCTGTGGCTTTAAGAAGCCAGGTTCCAAGATGGACAGCCCATCTGCTCAGAGGGAAGCAGTGGAGAGTAGAATGCCTGTCAGTTCAGGGACCACATGTATCTGACGTCCCAGCGTCACCACGATGTGGAGAGACGGAGGTGGGGAACTCTCGCTGGAGCCGCAGCTTTAGAAGGAAGAGGCCGGTTGTCGGTGTCACGATCGCAAGATCACCACCACAACATGTGACAATCCCACGATCGCGACGTCTAATATGTCACAGTTACGGTGTCAGATCCCAGACCATCTAACCAAAACTCGTGACCGAAGGACTAGCCGACCTAAAACCGCGATGTGACGTGCGTAACAATGCCACACTCAGCTGCACCCTGCACAACGATTTTCCAGCTAATGGATACAGACCGACGTGCCAGCAACCTGGATCGATTGTTACTGGGTCAGGTTAATTAGGCAATTAACCATTCACACTGCCACCACCTCCTTTTTATTCAGAGAAAGAGGAAACTCAACGTTCAACTATAAAGCTATAATGGTTGATATAATCAACTGCATAACCAGGTAATAATACAGGCCTGTTATACAGAGGGTTAAAACAAACAGTAGCATCTCTTCAAAGGCAGGGATTCATAAATTGCAATTAAGAGCTATAGAAACAGTTCAACACTTTCAGAAAGAGAGATTTATTACTAAAAGGGTCAAAAAGGTGCAATAAAAATATTTACAGAAAAAAGATGTAACTAAGATATATATATAAATATACAGAGCATAACAGCACAGCAAAGAGATATCAGAGAGAGGTTAAAGGGTTAAGGCACTTGCCATTAAGCCTTGGATGTAAGCAGATCACGTTTCTGAGCAGAAGCGTGCTTTTTGATCTCCCTATGTTACGATGGTAAAGATGGGAAAATTCTTCAACTCTCTACTCTTAGGTTTGACAGCCTGTTTTAAAGTTTCCCAGCAGGGGGTGGTTCTGAAGTAAAAGACCAATCCCCTGTTTAGGGAGGGATCATCAGGCGGAACCCTAAACTGGAGCCAACATCTTTCATAATTCATATTCTGGTCCATAACTTCCCATCTGCACAAGCCACAGTCCACCCACGGGTATATTATTATGCAGACAAGCCTGGGGATTATTTAGATATGAATTATGAAATTATATATAGCACGGTTCACGAGTTCTATGTTTCTGCTTCCCTGATGGTCCGAGATAAGCGAGTGACCCATCAAACTGTTCGCCTGCTCATTGGCCATCTGACGAGGTGTCCGGTTTTTTATGTAAGTCTTTCATATTCCAAGATATGAGACATAGGGGAAAAATTGCTTTGAGAAGTGTTCATCTAATCCTGTCACCTACAATGAGTTAGATTATTAGCTCAGAGTCCCTTTCAACTCTTTGGAAGGCTCTGTTATCTTGTTACGAGGTGTGAAATTACACAGGTACTTTGGTCAGTAAGACTCCAATTCTCTTGGGAAAGCTGGCCTTATCTCTTCCTAGGTGAGAATGGATACAGCTTTCACAGACAGCTCGGCACCTTGCTGGAGATGCCTTGGCCCGCCAGTGACCCATAAACAGTACACACACACACACTCACACTGGCCACATGTCTCCTCTCAGGAAGGGAGGGGGAAGGAGAATGAGGGAATAACATGCTACTCTTAACAAAATGGCAGACTGCGTCAGTCTCTGGCGCGCACATTTGCGACAGTCGTGACAACATGTTTTGCGCATGATAAAGCATATGCACACGAAACATGTTGTCCCGACAACCGGCCTCTTCCTTCTAAAGCGAGAGTTCCCCCCCTCCATCTCTCCACAAAACTAATCCAAACCGTACACCCAAAAGCACTGAATAAATCAAATATGAAAAGGTGTTCCACTGCAATAGGTATGAGAAAAATGCATAATTACCCTAATGCAATATAACACCAGCACTCCTCATATGCATAATGATCAGCTCTTCATAAACCCAAATCATAAGGTCAGAAACATCCAGGGTCCTTTTCAAATAAACCAGGGGTTAGAGATGATGTGAATAAAAGATAACAATTTTAATAGCCAACTTACATATAAAAATACAGAGGCCAGCTGTCACAGGAATGATAGAAAGTGGTAACAACCGCGTGTTTCCACAAACAAAATGGCCACAGTTGCACTTCCAGTAAACGTCAGTGCATCAGACGTCACGTGTCCCGACGCGTTTCGTGACTTCTGGACTTTGTCACCAGGGAACTCTGGTGATACTTATACATATATATATTTTTTTTATATTTCTTTTCTTTAGATATTTTTTTTTTTTGCTTTTTCACGTGAGTTTTGCACATGTTGTATTCCTTGTATGAGACACGAGTGTTACACCACTGTTATCCCAATGATAATATACTATGTGTAGTTTATTTTTGATTTGAGGTATACGAAAACCCTGGGATTCTTCTTCAACATTTATGGGACTATTAATGCAAAAACTATAACTTGAAGGTGGACTTTGATCCCTATTTGAGATATTCTGATTGTTTATTATTTTATGGGACCATTTGTTCCATTATAATGTATATTTTCTTAGTTTAGTTTGTTATTTTTGTGTTTGGAGTAAGTCTGCTTTGGATTATTGTATAATTGTTTGGTATTAAAGGTACATTTGTAAAATTGTAAAGTCTGTAGTCCCTTAGTTATGTGCAAATAATACTTCACGGAATACTTCACACAGCCACAGGAATGTACATGCACCCTGTAATTCCAGTTCAGTATTCATGAATTGGGCTATGCTGGGCAAATTGCAAGCAGATATGTTACTTTAGCTGAATGCATTTATGGCTCGTTTACACTATATGCAGTTTTTCTACACACAGCAATGCTTGCACTAGGGCACAGAAAAAACAATTGCTGCCTACTTGCCCAGTTTACTTTACAATGTGATGTGTGGTGTAGAAAAATGTAGACATGCTGCTGTGTGAGGACTTGAATGGAGTGTACATTTGTACACTCCCAACAAAGTTTTAAAAAATCATAAATAGTGTGATGTGCTGAAACAGAGCATCGCACTGTCCCCTCACTTCCCAGCAAAAGGGAAACCAACCTGTGTGCTAAAATGGGGCATTTAGCACTTGGACTGCTGTCTGTTTTTCCAGAGGGGTATGATGCCTTGTTTCAGTACGTCACACTATTCTTTTTTTTTTTTAATGCTATAGAGAGTTTAGAAATCTACATTCCATTCAAGTCTTCAAGAGATTCAAGGGAATCTTTAAATGTACATAACTGATAATACTACTGGTGTTCAGGGTAAATGTGGATTTGTAAAGATTGTTTACTGATATTTAGCTATTGAATTGCTGAATGTTATAGTTAATTGTCAAACTGCATAAAAAGGATGCATACAACTTAGAACTAAGCTCAATAATAGAGTACAAAGAACAGACATATTGAACCTGCTAGTAACCAATTAAAAATCGACTGTCAATGGATGAACTACAGTATTACATTGTAAAGCTGTACAGAGGTCTTCGACCTCTTTATTATATGAAACAACAGTTCTGAAATCGCTGCCAGGCTAAAACAATGAAATCGCCCCATAATAATTGCTTTCCTGACAAATTAATATACAGGTGTCTGAACTTCACATGCAGTAATATGCATTTTACATAGTAATTCTGTGCAGCTGGGACTCAATGTAGCCTCATGGCCTCTTATTGCTTTAGCTGTTTTTCGGTAAATAATTTATGGTGGATATGTTACCTTGTTCTACCGCAAAAAAAAAAAAATCATGACAAAGGTTGCAATAGCAATGTGAGAAATTTACAGAAGATGCTTATGTGGGAGTAAAGAGTGGAGTTATTGTAAGCAGTTACATGGGTAAGAAGAGCTGGTATATTATGTTGATCTGTTGTCAGTTACCTAATTTCTTCACGCTGCTGTTGAGTGCATTACAAGCCCATCTCATAGCTGACAGTGATACACATAGTCTGCGGTAAACATCATTATGGGCCGTACAGCTCTGTGTCACAGAAGCATCTTTATTACGCTAAGTGCAGCATGCCAAACTGAATTACACGGAGATTCATAGTATGATAAAACAGTGGTACCTGCCATTAAAGTCCTTGTCATGCCAGCAATCACTCACAAATATTGTGAGGTTCACTGCTCTGGAAATGAATCATTTCCAGATATACACAATCCCCGTTAAAGTAGACCTGTGGAAATACATCTCATCATGCAAACGTCTGATACGATGAGTTTAAATTGACAGCATGCAGAGATAAAAAGGTTCTTTAGAGACTGTCTTAGCTAGACTGTCATACCTAGACATTTTATTTGGGTTATAAATGATATAAATGTATTTGCAATTTGGAAATTTGAAATGCTTTACTAATTTATTTAATTTAGAAATTAAAACAATTAGCAACCTAATCTTATTTCTGGATTTCTCGGGATCCCTTGACCACTTTTGAAAATTTTTTACAACCAAAAATCTTTGCATGAGCACACATTTCAATGCCTTAAAGTTGAAAAAAAACCCTTACCAACCAATAAGCAAACTGTCACTGTGCCAACTGTTTAAAGTAGATGAAAGAAGAATCTAGCAGGGGTTGATTTACCAAAGGCAAATAGACTGTTTTCTCTGCAACAGAATTTCCCTTAGCTTAGTGAAGATGGAGAAAATACACTTTGCAAATAATACCCAGTCACATGAATATGAACAATAATAATTAATAAAAAAAGTATTTTTGCTTACACATGATTAGATAATGGAAATCAGCAGAGCTTCATCTCATTCATTAAGCTATTGTTAGTGAACATTCTCTTGGTAAGTTAACTGCTAATTTGCCTTTGGTAAATCAACTGCTATTAGCTACTATAGATTAATATTGCTCTTGGTATTAATGCTTAGCTTAAAGTTCACCTTTTAACAAAAAATAATAAATGTGCATATTTTTGCAGGTAATAAAATGTGCTTTTATCATTTTTTTGTTGTAGGAGCCTGGAAGGCATTGCATAAGCGATCATCAGAACGCTGATGCCATGCAAGACTACTGCAGACTTGTCAGTGCATCTGCTTGCCTGTACCCCGTAAGGAAGAATCATTGAACTACCACAGTGCTTACAGCACCTTGGTAGTTCATATAGAACTACAAGCCAACAGCTGCTAAGGTTCATCGCTGGAGGGGGGAGACGATCCCCATTAGCTGAAAAAGCTGGGGATTGGGGGGTGCAGGGGCCAGTCATTTCAAAACATGTTACACCCTGAATATGGATGTAACGTAACATTTTATGATAGGTGAAGTTATCCTTTAAGGGCTAGTTCACATTACATGCAGTCCAGTGCGTTTTTTTATGCATCAAAAATTCATGCACAATGTTTTCGATGTATTCCAATGACCCTAGTTCAGTGCAGTCAGTTCCAGTCAGTTTCCGGTGCAGAAAAAAAGTAGAACAGGCTGCATTTTTTTCTGCACAGAACTGTACTGGAACATAGCAAACTGCATCAAAACTGCACTGGAATGGAGTGTGGTGTGAACTGTAAGCAAAAATGTTTCCAGAATGCATCTGGAGAGCGATTTTGTGGTGTGAACTAGCCCTAAAAGTACTTAACTGACAATAGTAGGACAAAAGGACTCTTAGAGACCCATAGATGTTCCCGTATATACCTTGTTATATACTGTATTTGTCATATATTTGTATGTGACCCAGGGACTCTGAAACCGTAAGCACTCAATTCTTGAAATAATGGCTTCAGTTTCTTGGCTTTGGCTTGGCCACTTCCAAGTTTCACTATTTATTTGTTCAACCCTGTGATTGTGGAGGACAATTGGCTGGAGCTCAAGTTTAGAAAGTCTTTACTTGTGTAAATGAGTGGAGCATTCAATTATGTCAGATATGGCGGAGCAAATTAATATTTATATTTTTTTTATAAATGGCTCCCATTTAGTTTAAGAAAGCTACCAAATTTTAACAAGTGTTGGGACTGATAAGGTACCCATAAAAACTAGATGATTTTCTTCTGATCTGTCCATGTCTTTTAATTGTCACCAAAGCCATCTAATGTCTCTGATCTGATTTAACCTTTCTCTGCAGACCTAAATGATGTATTTGAATCTGCCTTGTGACCCATTTTGCACAGTTTAATTATTAATGTGTTTCCTTTTAATTACTTTAATTAGTAATATGCTTCCCTTTAATTGCTCTACTATTTTCTACAAATTAAATAATGTAAAAAAAAAAAAGTAACTAATAGGAAACTGGGGACTTGTGAGGAAGAATATATCAAGACATAATTAATAATTAGTCTGTTAGCTGGTAGAACATGATTGTCTCAGGAAAAGATCACTGGGCTCACCTAGAGGCCTCAGCACGTATTTGGGTTTTAATCCTTGCAACTTCTGGCACAGTCTTTGTTCTAAATAACAGAACATGATAATAGGCTCTTTCCCTTTTCTTCATATGAAAGGGCTATGATTGATATCTGCTAACAGGCTCTCAGGTATGGTGTAAGCAATACTGGAATTGTTTGTTGTACTTGCAAGGTTTTTGCTCTAGACATGTGCAGAAAGAAAAAAATTGTTTCAGATCGATTCATTAAGTTACTCATTTTGTTTTGTTGCATTCGTAACGAAATGTGTTTTGTTTAGTGTTGTTTTGTTTATTAATTTCTGACTGGATTTGCATTTTTCCAATGGATGTGAAGTCAAATCAAATTTGAATCAAAAATATTGAATTGTTCCTAATTCATTGTGAAGAATACCTAGTTCTATTCTATTTGAAATTGAAATTTTGGAAGATGGTTATAGTCTTTTTATTTGAATCTAATCTATTCTAATCCATTATATTGTTTCTGTTCTATTCTATTTTCTTTTATTCTATTCTATTCTTTTTTTCTATTCTTTTCTATTCTATTATTATTTATTCTATTAATTTTTTTTCTATTCTATTAATTTATTTTCTATTTTCTTTTATTATATTCTGTTCTGTTTACGTAATTCTGTTCTGTTTTATTTTTCTCTTTTTTAAATTCAAATTTTGGAAGTTGACTATATTCTTTATATCCTATCCTATCCTATCCTATCCTACTCTATTCTATTCTATTTTTTCTATTCTATTCTTTTATTTTCTAGTCTATGCTATTATATTCTAATCTTTTCTATTCTATTTTAATCTATTGTTTTATATATAAGACAGCTATATTCTAATACTAATACACACAGTCTTCAAATTAAATTAGCAATAGTCAGCAATACTTTTATTTTTTTAATTTGTTTTCAAATTCAATTAAAATTTTGAACAAAATTTGTTTCATTATTTCAGATTCGTTTAAATCCGTTCCTATTGTATTTTGAAAATTTGTATACATCCGAATCTCTGAATAATGAAAATTTTGTCCAAATTTCAATTTAGAACAAAGCGACCTGCACATGTCTACTTTGCTCTGAATGGTCACCCTTAGTTATTAAAATTATACAATAAATTCAGTCAGAAAATCCAGCTACTGTACTTTGTTTTGTAGAATAATTCTGCCATAAATACTGGCATTTCTTTTGGGCAAACCAACATGTACAACAGAATATATATAAACAAATTATAATCGCTCAGTGTCTCAACTACAATTTATATAAATATGTTTTCTTCCAGTAGCTAATATCAATGCGATTCACCCCACATATTCCACAAATATAATATAACAAACAGTGCAGTGCTAGAATCTTCAGATTTGATCTTTTGAACATGTAAACCAAACACATCATCCCAAATTATAAATAAGTAATACATGCACAAATGTAAAGTAAATCATATATACAAAGTGATCCTTCCATTCAAAAAATGTTCACACATTCCTCTTAACAGTTTTCTATCTTCAAATACTCCTGAGTGTTTTCCAAATACATGCTTAGTGTCTGGACACCATCAGTGCTCCCTTCATCACCAGTATGTCAAAAACTGTCAGTTGGATCTCTAAAGAGATCATATGCAGCTCAAATCAAGGATATCCCAGGTGCCGTCAAGGTAATCTTTCTTTACATATGTGAAGGTGGAAAAAGGTTGGGGAGAAGGATAACCTTGACAGCACCTGTGGATATTCTAGATTTGAGCTGCACATAATCTCTTATAACCTAGAGATCAAACTCTGAGGCTGAGAGTTTTTGACACACCAGTGATGAAGGGAGCACTGGTGGTGTGAAGACACTAAGAATGGAATGTGAACATTTTTTTAAAATAAAATGATCACTTTGTATATATGATTTATATTTTTTTGCATGTTTTACATATTTATAATTTGGGATGAAGTGCTTGGTTTGTATATTTTAAAAATCACATTAGGATTTTCTAGAATTGCACTTTTTATTATATTATAAACAAACATGTTGCATTGAGCCACTACTATCCTCTTTTCCTGTGGAAAGAATAATAGATAACTGGGTAAATCTAAATTCTACAAATCTATCACCCCATCTAACCTGGGGTCGTTGTAGTGTGCCTTTAGATTTAGCATCATTTTCACATCTGAAAACCAATAGTGGACAATCATTGCAAAGGGTACCCTAGGCATGAAAGTGTAGTCAGCATTTAAGACCTGATAGCCTCTAATTGTGCTACAGCAATTTCTCTTCATTGTAAGTCCAATCCTCTTCATCATCAGAAAATGCAGAGCAAGTCAACCACATCTAAGGACACTCAAGTATTACCCAGTTTCTGTAAGCTGCTTGATCGCTTGTAATATAATTTACAAGAGTAAAGTTGATTTTGGGTTACTTCTAGAGCAGTAAAGTATTGTTGGAAAATGTCTTTATTTTGTTTTTTTGTTTTCTTTTTTCTTTTTTTTCTCCTCGTGTGGTTTTCATTAATATTATGCATAAAGAAAGCTTTATTATGAATAAAGAGAGCTTCTTTTCGTGTTCTAATATCCTGACTGATAGGCTCTCTTCTATTACATGCAGTATTATTCTTCCTAATGCAACCCATAATGTTCACCAAAATGTGAAAGCTAACATTACTGGTAAGGTGCAGGCACCAGATTGTGCATGTCTACAGATCAGTTTTTTTTTCAGCAGGAGTATACTGGGCCTTGAGTTTCTTCAAGCTGAAATTGTATCCCAAGCTCCTCTAGCATTATGTCTAACCCACTGGCATTCAGCTGGTAAATGTCAGTCTTCAATAGCCACTCAGGCCATTGGACATGTGAATAACAGTGAGTAAGGCTACATGCCAAAAAGACAGGAATCCTTAAGTAAACTTTCCATCTTTCCCGTTTCCTGCATTAGAAGTCTCTGTGACAAAAAAACAATGCTTCTTGTGCTGAAAATAGCGGCATATACTGTAGTTCTTGGTGTCACAGTCTACAGAGTTGGCCCCAGAATGTGCTTCATAGCTGTGAGGAGCTTGGACCACTGGTATACTGAGAACCTGGGAAGTTACTAGTCCTGGGAAAGTAAAGATTTACTATCTGTGCCCTGGCAGTCATAGAAAACAATTTTTCAATTAGCAGCTGCAACAAAAACATTAGGGCTCAGTACAGACGGAAGAGAAAAGGCTTTGTGCAGATACCATCAGATATGGAGAAGTTATGTTTTTTGTGATTGTATTAAAGCAAAACATAAATAAAATAATTTAAATATCTCTAAATAAAACAGAGAATAAAATTACCTGTACATACAACTCACACAAAAGCACATACACATAACTAAAGTACACACACATTAAAGGACATACTGTATACAGTGGGGCAAAAAAGTATTTAGTCAGCCACCAATTGTGCAAGTTCTCCCACTTAAAAAGATGAGAGAGGCCTGTAATTGGCATCATAAGTAGACCTCAACTATGAGAGATAAAATGAGAAAAAAAGTCCAGACAATCACATTGGCTGATCTGGAAATAATTTATTTGCAAATTATGGTGGAAAATAAGTATTTGGTCACCTACAAACAAGCACGATTTCTGGCTCTCACAGACCTGTACCTTCTTCTTTAAGAGGCTCCTCTGTCCTGCACTCATTACCTGTATCAGTGGCACCTGTTTGAGGTTGTGGACAGGTGTCTTTTATACTGATAACAAGTTCAAACAGTCACATTCCAAACTCCACTATGGTGAAGACCAAAGAGCTGTCAAAGGACACCAGAAACAAAATTGTAGACCTGCACCAGGCTGGGAAGGCTGAATCTGCAATAGGCAAGCAGCTTGGTGTGAACAAATCAACTGTGGGAGCAATAATTAGAAAATGGAAGACATACAAGACCACTGATAATCTCCCTCGATCTGGGGCTCCATGCAAGATCTCACCCCGTGGGGTCAAACTGATCACAAGAACAGTGAGCAAAAATCCCAGGACCACACGAGGGGAGCTAGTGAATGACCTGCAGAGAGCTGGGACCAACGTAACAGAGGCTTCCATCAGTAACACATTACGCCGCCAGGGACTCAGATCCTGCAGTGCCAGACGTGTCCCCCTGCTTAAGCCAGTACATGTCCGGGCCCATCTGAAGTTTGCTAGAGAGCATTTGGATGATCCAGAAGAGGATTGGGAGAATGTAATATGGTCAGATGAAACCAAAATAGAACTGTTTGGTAGAAACACAACTCATCGTGTTTGGAGGAGAGAGAATGCTGAGTTGCATCCAAAGAACACCATACCTACTGTGAAGCATGGGGGTGGCAACATCATGCTTTGGGGCTGTTTCTCCGCAAAGGGACCAGGATGACTGATCCATCTCCAGGACAGAATGAATGGGGCCATGTATCGTGAGATTTTGAGTGCAAACCTCCTTCCATCAGCAAGGACATTGAAGATGAAACGTGGCTGGGTCTTCCAACATGACAATGATCCCAAACATACCGCCCGGGCAACGAAGGAGTGGCTTCGTAAGAAGCATTTCAAGGTCCTGGAGTGGCCTAGCCAGTCTCCAGATCTCAACCCCATAGAAAACCTTTGGAGGGAGTTTAAAGTCCGTGTTGCCCAGCGACAGCCCCAAAACATCACTGCTCTAGAGGAGATCTGCATGGAGGAATGGGCCAACATACCAGCAACAGTGTGTGCCAACCTTGTGAAGACTTACAGGAAACGTTTGACCTCTGTCATTGCCAACAAAGGATATATAACAAAGTATTGAGATGAACTTTTGATATTGACCAAATACTTATTTTCCACCATAATTTGCAAATAAATTCTTTCCAGATCAGCCACTGTGATTGTCTGGTTTTTGTTTTCTCCTTTTGTTTCTTATAGTTGAGGTCTCCCTATGATGCCAATTACAAGCCTCTCTCATCTTTTTAAGTGGGAGAACTTGCACAATTGGTGGCTGACTAAATACTTTTTTGCCCCACTTTATCTGTATATAGAACCCCTAGTGAATCCTTCATGGCCAACCTAGAGGCTTGCACTGGACCACGAATTGTAATAAGTATCCTAGTACAACTTGCAAGTCTTTGAATACATTTAGAAACATGATTTTTTTTTTATGACAAATAGTTAAAGTGTCATTAAACCCAGACTATGAAAAACATGCTATATAACAGAGTGTTCATATTTACAAAGCCACTAAAGCATCTGTTTTGTGTAGAGTTAAATATGCCTGGTTGATCCTGCCATCAGCAATTCTTTCCATCTTCTCTGTATCCACGTTGCAGCCTTAGATTGTGTAGACCAGCTGTAAGGGAAATCTTATAAGGCTACTGTCGCATAGATATGCGCACGTGCACAACATCGCAAATAGAGATGTGCATAGGTGCATCCCTCATAGAAATGAGCATGCATGCATTTGTGTGCACACACACGAGAGTGTGCCTACAGTTTCTGGCACCAGATAGGCTATTCAAAGAAAGCTCTTGCTGACTGTCAGTGCTGACTGGTCTTCTGCTTACCTATGTCGTGAGTGTATTCTGTATATGATTTCCGTTGATGACCCATCTTGTTACTGACCTGATCCTGGATTCTGTTTGTACCTTTGCCCATCCATTCCTGACCTCTGCCTCACTCCTGACCATGCTTTTGCCTGTGCTTTGGTACCTCGTTTCCCGTCTAATACTGACCTTGGCTACCCCTGTGACCTCGCTCCTGCTTCCAACTTAGCTCCATACAAGTTCTGAGTGTCTGCTTCGGCTGTCCTTCATAACCGCTCCAGTCATCGCAGTGTGTTCCTGCCTAAAGCCTGCTGAGAGCTTTTACAAGCCACACTTCCAAAACCTGAAGTACGTGTGGAGTGCCCCTTTAATGTCTGCTGGTCCAGCATGCATCACATCCGCTTTTGACCTGATGTCCTGCCTAACTGCTCTAGCCTGCATTTCCAGGTGCAAGTTGTGCTATCAACACCTGCCGGCACTCATGTTCCTCCTCTGCCTTGGCATCATCTGATCCACCTTCAGTGGGGCCTGGGCTGGAGATACAAGAGAGGCTAACATTGTCAATTCAGTTTCCTACCAGGTACGTGACACCAGCTGGTGTCCTCTGTGGAGCATGCTCCAATTTCAGTTCCTTTCTAAGCTCTCCATTTCCTCCCTTTTCTTATCTGTGCATCCCACATAACTAAAGAGTCACACATGTGGGCACATACACAGTGGTAAATGACACTCCCCTCTATCCCTCTTCCTCCATGTCCACTTATTGCTAAATACTATGGGTGGTGGGATATAGTATGCTGATTCATTACATTCACAAAGAAACTCACAAAAAAGCTTAGTTTTAATATAAATCCGTATTAAATATATCTAATGTAATTGTTAATACCTGTAAAATAAAAAAAGGACCTTGGATGCAGATGCCTGTAATCCATCTTTGACTCTGCCTACACCATAGTAATGCACAAAAAAATACACATTTGATGTTCAATAAAGATGTATTGGGAGCTGTAAAACAGTTATTTTATATTTATAATCTCATTTGAATTACTCTTGTGAAATTGTTTTTTTGTATTCAAGTGACTGGCACAGCACCAATCAGGGCTGGCCAGACACAGACTCATACTGTAGAGAGCATACAGCAGCAGAGTAATAGAAGCCCCTCTCAAAGATTTTTCCCTGCAGATGCCAAAGAACAGGGAAAGATCATGTGAGCACATAACAGCCTTGCAGGAATAAGGTACTTAGAAGTACAATGCCATGGTATACAGTACATGTTTTATGTGAATTAATTAGGGCAATTAACACTTATATGTTTAGTATCACTTTAATAGTCTATATTTTTTCAAGTGTATACGGTTTAAAGTCTACATGAATGTACAGTATTATTTAGTAACAGTATACACTTTTACATTTATAAGAATTTTGTAGCTCACATTCAGTAAATACCTATTAAAAATCAAATATATATACTTGTTATACAAATCATTCTGTGATGTAATGCTGTAAAATGTCCTTTCTATTTCAATCTGCTGGCTAGCAGCTGATTTTCCAAAACTGTCAGAAAATTAAAATATAGTATCCATGGCAACCATAGTAACACTGGGGACACTGTTCATGTGCACAGCATTCCTAGAAATGTTCATTTTTGCTCATGCGATTGGCTCATGACTTTTCTTAGTACTTTTATTTTCTTAGTACAACACTGGGACTAATCATAATTATAACAGACAGACCTGTAACTTAGTATTCAAGAAGGGGATCATGGATATATTTGCCAAAAGTATTGGGATGCCTGCCTTTACACGCACAGGAACTTTAATGGCATCCCAGTCTTGGTCTGTAGGGTTCAATTTTGAGTTAGACTACCCTTTGCAGCTAAAATAGCTTCAACTGTTCTGGAAAGTCTGTCCACAATATTTAGGAGTGTGTCTATGGCAATGTTTGACCATCCTTCCAGAAGTGCATTTGTGAGGTCAGGCACTGATGTCATACATGAAGGCCTGGCTCGCAGTCTCCACTCTAATTCATCCAAAAGGTGTTCTGTCGGGTTGAGGTCAGGACTCTATACAGGCCAGTCAAGTTCCTCCATCCCAAACTCACTCATCCATGTCTTTATGGACCTTGCTTTGTGCACTGGTGCGCAGTCATGTTGGAACAGGAAGGGGCCATCCCCAACTATTCCCACAAAGTTGGGAGCATGAAATTGCGCAAAATATCTTGGTATGCTGACGCCTT
This sequence comes from Staurois parvus, assembly GCF_062004578.1. NCBI lineage: Eukaryota > Metazoa > Chordata > Amphibia > Anura > Ranidae > Staurois > Staurois parvus. Next base: position 7,773,300 of record NW_028317941.1, read on the forward strand.
AAAAGTTCCCTTCCCTGGAACTGAGGGGCCAAGCCCAACCCCTGAAAAACAACTCCACACCATAATCCCCCCTCCACCAACTTTACACCTGGCCATCTCTGCAGACAGTTGACAACTTCTGCACACTGCATGCTTCAGCATGCACTGACCCCACTATGTCATTTTACGTGGCCTGAAAAACAACTCCACACCATAATCCCCCCTCCACCAACTTTACACCTGGCCACCTCTGCAGACAGTTGCCAACTTCTGCACACTGCACGCTTCAGCATGCACTGACCTCACTATGTCATTTTACGTGGCCTGAAAAACAACTCCTGAAAAACAACTCCACACCATAATCCCCCCTCCACCAACTTTACACCTGGCCATCTCTGCAGACAGTTGCCAACTTCTGCACACTGCATGCTTCAGCATGCACTGACCCCACTATGTCATTGTACGTGGCCTACCACTTCATGGCTGAGTTACTGTTGTTCCCAGTTGCTTTCACTTTGTTATAACACCACTAACAGTTGACCGTGGAATATTTAATAGCAAGGAAATTTCATGGATGGACTTATTGCACAGGTGCCAACCTATCATGGTACCACGCGTGAATTCATTGAGCTCCTGAGAGTGACCCATTCTTTCACAAATGTTTGTAGAAGCAGTCTGCATGCCTAGGTTATTAGGCTAATTATTATACAGGTTTTATTTAACAGTTTACATTATTATACAATAATACTGGAGCCAGTGGAGGGAACAACAAAGAGGGGTGGCAGAAAACAATACATGGGTATGGGTATACCGCTCAACAGGAAAATTAGAAAACTGAAAAACAGGTATTGAAAAAACATAGAGGATAATGAGATAACGGCAACAGGATATACAAAAAAAAACATCAGAATACAAAGAGTTGTGTGTCAATCTATATTAGGCTGGGGGTCATAGTATGGGTTAGGTATCTCATGATCAGCTATGGGTAGTAGGTAGCTACCACCTGAGGCAGCACGCAGAAAGGCAAGTAGGTGTGCTAAGTATGACTAGATTATCCATAGGCTTGAAGAAAATCAAGAAAAAGAAAGAGGAAAGAAAAAAAACAAGGGGGGGGGAGCAAGGAACAGGGACAAGGGGGTATGGGACAGAAAAGAGGGAGGGGGAAGGGAAAACAAGGAATGGTAGCATGTGGAGACATGGACAGGTAAGGGCGAAGGGAATAAAGAGAGTAGTCAGAGAAAAGGGGGGTCAGAGGAAGAGAGGGAACAGGGGGGTAGCCCCAAGGGAAAGCTAGGTTCTGTGGTTGAAAGGGGACATAAGAGCATAGGTGGACTCAACATGGATAAAGCAAGGAATCATCAAAGTCGGGAGTTAAACAGTGTTCCACCCAGGGTTTCCAAAGCCGTTCAAAAGTGCTCACTGTGTCTTGAATAAACGCCTCAAGTTTAGCATGAACCAAGGCTCTCGTGACTTTATGTCTGACTTCCAGAATGTGGAGGTGAGGAGTTTTCCATGCTTTAGCAATAGTTTGTTTTGCCGCAGTAGTAACTTGCAGTAATAAAGTGCAAACGGGACATACCTCGTGGATTCCTATTTAGGAGGGCAGTGGTTGGATCTGTAGACAGAGTATAAGGGAGCATTGAGTTCATCTCAGTTCTCAATGTTTTAACTTATTGGTATGCCAAAATAAAGAAAATGTATTTGCATGGTTCACATGTAGATTTTCTACAACTCCAGGTAAAATATTCAGAAAAAGTCTAGTAAACATAAAATACATTTCTGTTGTTACAGACTTATGACTTTATGGTTTCCTATGTAGTTGAGCTGAGGATGGGGTCATTGCAATTACCCAAATATAAAAAGTTACAGAGGAATTCCAGATAAAGGTATTTTTACATAGTAACATTGGTTCAGCTTGGACCAATGTAAATTCAGTATATATATATATATATATATATGTGTGTAGATAGATAGATAGATAGATAGATAGATAGATACCATACCTGGCCGATGCCCCAAGAAGCTGGAAATTACTGAAGCAAACGCCACTATTTCAGTGATCTCCGTATTCTTTGGGATCCTGCACTGGGCGGCTAGCCTGATGCATTGTGAACACAGGAAGTTGGCCATTCAGCAGGGGCTCCATTCAGAGAATGCTTTGCATGATTGATGGGGTGGAGAGGTGGGGCGCTGAAGTCATGCTCTCCATCTTGTCCAATCAGAGAATGCTTTGCATCAATTAAAAAAATTTACGTATTATCTGAATAGCGCCATTGTGTTGAGCAGCTGACCTCCTATGTTTGGAATTCATCAAGCCAGCTGCCCAGCACAGGAACTGAAAGCTAGTGGAGATCACTGGAACAGCTCTGTCTGCTTCAGTGATTTCCAGCTTCCAGGGGCATGAGCCAGGTATGGTATATACCTAATTACAATGGTCCAAGCTGGACCAATGTAAATATGTAAAAATATCCTTATCTGGAAATTATCTTTAGCTTATCTTTGGTCACTCTTATGATTTTCATGTAAGTATTTTTTTTTTCTTGTACTATTGACAGTTTTATCCAGTTATCCCTAACGGAAGACTAAATAGTTCATATCAGCAAAGGACTGCAGCAATGCCCTTTGGTGGATCAACATTTCACCACCATGCATATAGGTAAGTTAGATGTTTTCATTTCATCTTCTACTGACTTTTTTTGATAGACAGATTCTATAAGATAGGAATATACACATTACTGAGCCTTAAACTTTTTCCACATGTAAGCATTAATTAAGCTAATGCCACCTGCCAGGTCTTACTCTGTTCAGCATCAACAAGCTAAAAACATTTTGTGTAAAAATTACCTGCATGATAATGGCTAATTGATTCAGTGTATATCTTATGAAATAAGAACTTATAGCAATAATAATAAGACCCTTCATTATTTCTGGTCCTTTAGGTGATCCTGAAGTGGCCTAAAATGTTTTTAGGTAGCAAGAGTGCTGAAGTGCAATTCCTGCAGTTACTACTACTAGTCTTTAAATTCTTCACTCTGGAGCCCCTTGATTCTTAGGACTAAGCATTACATAGATCCTAGATTTCTGCCCATGTTGAGATTTAAATATATACCTAACACATAAACAAAATATGTTGATGCACATTCAAAAAAGTTTAGCTCTTTTTATATTTCTTGATTCAGCTAAACCATACCTGGTGATCCTATACAGAATTGCATATTCACAGGCACTTCCTTTCCTAGGGTGACAATGCTTACTTAATTCTGCTAAGGTGTTAGCACCATTTCCTTTGTACTTCTTATGAATAGTCTACAGGATTTGCACAGTACAGTGAGAGAATACATGAACAAAGTAGAGAGAGACTGTATAAAAGTGCAATATTGTGTTACTAACAGACCAGTGCTTCACAAAACTAAAAATATTTTTGGGAAGTTTAGTTCTACTTTAAGGCTTGGTCCATCATGGCACTGTAACCAGCAGTGGATGTTTCTGAAGTGCTTTTGTGTAAAAAAAAGCACCTGAGAAGCTCAAGAAAAATGCTTCCCTATGTACGTCTATGTATGTTTTCACACTGGTGCGTTACACTTCCGTTGTGGTGTAAAAACTCCTCCTTGCAGCATCTTTGCAGCATGTTTCTTGAGTTAAAAAAAGCCCCAAAATCTCCTCTTCCCAATGGAATACGCCTGAAAAACGCCTGAACAGCTCCTCAAAAACGCCTCTGAGAAGTGTTTTTGGTGCAGTTTTTAAGTCACGTGTCCTTTAAAAAATGTTCAGAAAGCGTGGCAAAAGCATGGTAAAAACGTCTGTGCGTTTTTGCTGTGTTTTTGCGGCATATTAGTGTAAAAGTAGCCTTATGGAGAAGTCGAACCCTAAGATCCAAGTAAAGGACACAGGAATCAAAGTGGAACTTCACTCTCTCAATTAACATGAACTATTTTGAATCCTTATGCTGCTAGCATTAGTAAATAGATAGAAAAGTATATCATATTTACTTGTTTTAAAACAGTTTTTTTACATTTCTTTAGTTACTTCCTAGTTTCCATGCATAATCAAATGATGTCATACATCCCAGGAGTTTTCGGGAGGGGTTTTCTCAGCAAAGCACACCCTTCTGTCTGTATGCCTGAGCTAAGGGCAGATGGATTCAATTAATTAATTGCTACATTAATCATCTGCCCTTACTCAAAATGGCCACGTCCAGAAATGCTAGGGGATGTTTTTCTAAGTGATTTCTCAGCAAAATAAAGCATGGAGACATGGATGGATAGGTGAGTTTGCTTTGAATATTAAAAATATAATAAATAAATCTTTTGTTTTGTAGTGCTCAGATACAGTGTAGTTCTGCTTCAATTTTAGGAGAAAATGGTATCTGCCCATTATGACTGTTCTTACCATCTGGGCCAGGTTTTAGGCCATGTTATAATAATTTTAAGTTTCTTTTAGTACCCATTCAAACTATGCCTTGTGATAATGTTCAATAAAATGGGGGTTGATATCCCAGCTCTCTGTACAGCAGCTAGCAAAGCATAGCACCACTACGCACATAACTTGCATGCTAAATAGTGTTTATCCTTTACTTTGTCTGTTGAGATTAATGTTCTGCCTCATTGGAATGTGTGTTAACACCATGTAACAGATAATAAAAGTATGAGTGGGCCTATCATGCAATCTTTATGTCTGGCTTGCTTTGTCTAATCTAAAACTAAACTTCTATTCTCAGGAATACTTAGCTACTTTGAGACCCCCACAATCGCTATCAGAGTACTCCATTTTAAGTAAGGTAGCGCTATGTCCTTGGATCACTCCAGCTGTTCAGTTGCGTTCCAGAGTTACCCCAGTCTTCACGTAGCAGGATGCTGTTTATGAGAATAATCATGGTTTTACTGAAGTAGTGATTCTCAGCTTGACTCTCTGTTGTTAGAGTCTTTTAGATACTATAAACAGGTTGTGCTTAGATCCGCTCCGTGAGGACGTTGATGACGAAACGCGTAGGGTGGAGCCTTTGGATGTGACGTCAGCACGCCCCTGGTCCTCTTGCACGGCGCATGTGCAGGCTTAGCTGGGCCTGAGTTACTTGTATTCATCACACACGCTGTCTATACTGGTGTCAGTCTGGACACCATGTTTGTAAGTGTATTTCTTCATTAAAGATTGATGCTTTTTATTACATACTGCACCATGATTTTTTACCTTTTTCTTTTGAGTGACGGTTTGAATATCTCTCATTTTGGATACTAAATGATCTTTGGAGTGGATTTTCAGCTCTGCAGAGTATTACCCTTTGGAGTTCATCTTTCACTATCCCAGTGTTGCTGTCACTTTACTGACCATAGCTCCCAGAGCAACAAGCGCTATATGCTTTTTTCATTTAATCAGCATATTGCTCTGGTGAGTTTTATTTAAGCGTTTTTGGTGGTGGATTCACTTGGTGATATGTTTTTTGGACACTATTGATTATTTGAACATTCATTATATTTTGGACTTTTCTTTTTTGCTGGACTTTATCTTTTATTTATTATTTGTTTGTTTTGACACATTTTTGTTACACATTTGTATGTATCTAAGTGCAACCTGTTTTTGAAGTTTTGTACACCCTATATATTTTTATAGGTTAGGTTTTGCAGCTTATTGTTTTACATATATTTTCCGTGGCACTGGTTCCATCTTAATATATCTTTTAGATATTATGCAGTCCATGTTTGTGCAACTTTCATAATCTGTTTTTCAGATCCTAAACCTGTTTTGCATTATCAGCATGTAAAAACACAAGGTGTCTTCAGCTATAAAACCACCCCAAAAACTTCACAGGGGCGCTATGATCTAAATCTCAAATGTTAATAATAAATTAAATAAGTATCACAATAGGAAAGCTTTCAAAATGTCCACAAACGTGTGCAAAGAAAAAGTGCTTCACTTCCTCCCAAGAAGTTTCTCCACCACATACCACTTGTGCCCCTGAAGTCCCTCTCCCTCAAGGAAGAAACTCACTGTAACTCTTTGCCACCTACTCTCATGACTAGCATAGCTCACTTTGTGTGAAATTACACCACAGCTTCAGGATATCTTGTCACTAAATCACTTCCCCATCCGGCTCATTATTTACCAAAAATATATTAAAGAGAAAGAAACAGCATTTTTCAATAGTCCAAGTCAATCTGCTTCATAGGCCAAAATATTTTATGATACCTCTCTCACCTTCCACATAGTAAGAAAGTCATGATCTGTGGAATGTGAAGTAATGTGTCCACCAATGTTTGCAGTCACCTTCTGGTATAGATAAATTCCACACAAGCTCAAGGCAGGCTACCAGCATCTCAGCCACCACAGATGGTTACAATGCAACCAGGGGGACACTCCACTTCCAAAGCTTTGGCTTGCTGTTGCGCAGAAAATAAGAAATGGCCTGTATGGTGATGTATGCATTACTTCCGAGTCTTGGGGCTGTCACACTGCTGAGTCTACTTCATTGTAAAGAGTTCTAACAGCTCCCCTCAGGCACTGTATGATTGGACAACGTGTCTGGAAGTGGAGTGTTACCATGGTTACGTTTTAACTGTGACATTTTGAGGTGTCTTTATGGGTGAAGACAGAGGCAGAACTACCAGGGTTGCAAGGGTTGCGACTTACGACTGGGCCCTGTTGTTCCACCACTGTGGGGGTCCCACTGACTTCTTCTCTAGTTATGCTTGGGTCAGGAAAAGAATGATCGTACACTCACTGCACAGCACAGCACTCGCACACACAATCTCCTTGCTGGGTCCGCCCAGTCAATTTGCAGCTGCAGGCAGATGATGAGGCATGTAGCCAGGGAGCAGAAACAGAGCAGAAGAGAATCAGCTGACCCACTACAGTGAAGAGGGAGGAGCTGGAGGAGGTCACAACCGCTGTGTGTTGAGACACCATCTCCTAATAGGTGTCAATGGAGACATGTGGACTGGAGGGAGCCGAGAGACAATGAGCATTGCAGGGGGAACTGAGTGGGCACTGACAGCAAGTAAACATCACTTATCCCAGCACCCATTGCTGCCACTGAACCCAATCCCACCACCACCACTGCGACTGATGCCATCCCCCCAGCACTGCCACTCTTCCCATTTCCCCACCACCACCATTGATCTCATGAACCCCGCAGCACTGCCACTGATCACACATTGCCAGCACTGCCACTGATTCCACCCTCCCAGCATTTCCACTGATCCCATTCCCCTCCACCAGTGCCACTCATCCCATCCTCCCAAGTACTGCCACTGATTCCATCCCCCGGCACCATTACTATCACTGCCACTGATCCCATCCCCCGGCACCATTACTAGCACTGCCACTGATCCCATCAACCCCCATCATGGCCACTGATCACCCCCCAGCACTGCCACTGATCCCATCAACCCACCAGCACTGCCACTGATCACCCCCCCCCAGCATTGCCACTTATCCCATCAACCCCAAGCACTGCCACTGATCCCATCAACCCCCATCACTTCCACTGATCACATCCCAGCACTGCCAATGATCCCATCAAACACCCAGCACTGCCACTGATCTTATCCCCTCAGCACTGCTGTTGATCCTACCCCCCCCAGTACTGACACCCATCCCCCCCCCCCACATACAACACTTCCACTTATCCCATCCCTCTCACACTGATGCCACTGATCCCATTATCCCTCCCCCCACAACCACTGCCACTGATCCCATTATCCCTCCCCCCACAACCACTGCCACTGATCCCATCAACCCCCCAGCACTGCCACTAATCACTCCCACAGCACTGCCACTGATCCCACCCACCCCTCAGCATTGCCACTGATCCCCATACCCCCAGTAGTATTGCCACTAATCCCATTTACCCCCCACCAACACCACCACCACTGCCACTGATCCCATCAACAGGTGGTACCCTTCCTGGTTTCTTACACCAGGGCCCTGAAGGTTCTAGTTACGCCTCTGTGTGAAGACAGCTTGTATTTTCACATACTGATATTCTTTGGATTTAAAAAAGTGGCAGCAATAATTTGTTATACTTTGATTTGAAGTTTGAAGGTGGTGAATCTTTTGGACATATTTTTTGCAAGGTTTTATTCAGTCTTTGGCATAGGGTTTTTTCATATTCATTGTTTTGCATTATTGCTTTTAGCTTTGCACTTGTTTGGTAAATTGAACTTCCTCTCTGATCATTCAGCTGATTACCTATTCTTTCAAAATTGACATCTATGAACAGAATTTGCTATGTTGGCAGATTGTAGAAGGATTGCTGTCCGACAAGATCAGATAAATGTTGAGAATTATAGACCCTTCTTAAGTTTGTGTTTCACAAACTGTTAGACGTGGCTATGACATGTCAGGTGTTCAGATACACCGATTGGTCATCTTTTGTGGGAAACAGATAGACCTACCTACAACTCAACAGATGGCTCCATGGGAAGTGGCAATCTGTAAGTTGACACAAAGAATGTGACAGATCCAGCCTGAGTTATACATGTTGAAGCGCACACAGGTATATCCCCCTTATAGGCAAGGAGGGGCTGCTTCCGCAAGGAAAAGGTGGATACAGTACCGAGGTGGCCAAGGCAGGCAAAGTCACCAAAACTGTCTAGGGTCTTGAGTTTTGCCATCTCCAGGGAAACTACGTAAGTCACTACTCTTCCAGAACTTGTGTTTCAGTGATACTTTTCTAAGACAAAGGTGAGCTTGGACACATCATGGATTTCATTGACAGTTGCCATTGAGCTCCCTAATGAAGTAGCTGGGATTATCTGAATGAAAGTGGAGCTGTGGGGGCGTACTGAGGGGATGGTCGCAGGTGATATACAGCTGAGATACTGAAGGGGTGCCTTGCACACTTGAAAGTACCTAAACTGTTGCATGCTCTGGAAGCACTGGAGGACTTGGACGCCTGCTCTATGTGGAGAATAGTTGACGTTGTTAGGATTCCCTTGGGTTGTGGTACTACCTAATCAAGAACTCATATGTCCCATAAATTTTGGCTTTCACCTTGGATTGCAAGGCTTCCCTGTCCTTTGTGAAACCCTTGATTCAGTTTTTTGCCAGGACCATCACAGAGGTCATTGCTATGTGGCAAGATTGAATATGATTCATTGGTCAGCAGGAATGAAATTAAGTGGGCAGGAAAGCAGATACAGCCATTCTAATAACCATCAAGGAACTGATGCACACTCATTTAGAAACAGTAAGGTGTTTATTGCAAAAATGACCAAAGGTATTATCACTAGGGACCATGACCTTGGCTGTAGTAATTGGATTGAACAAAAGATACCACAGAAGAGAGCCCTCTCATCCAAGAGATATATCAAAGAGCACCTCCACATCTCTATCAAGTAGTCAAGCAAATGCTAGAACAGATGATGCAATAAAAGGTGACACAAAAGAGTAAGAGCCTTTGGGCAGCTGTAATTGTCTTGGAGAAGAAGGACATAGACTTCTGAATGCTGCTACCAAGAGAAATGCTTATCTTTTTCCACAGATTAAGGAATCCCTTTCACCCTAGGACAGGCAACACTCTTTTCCACATTCCACCTTACCAGTGTGTGTTGGCAGATCCCTGATGCCAAGACAAACCACCCAAAGACCATTTTATTGCATCTTTGGGGTTGTAATAATTTAAGAAGATGCCCTTTAGGCTGTTCAAAAATATCGTCCACAATCCAAAAGATGATGGCACACTACCTTGGAGACATTGTAAATCTGGACAATTTGGTGGTATTTTCTGCCACATTTGAGGACCATATTGTACACTTAGATGCTGTATTGGCATTACTGGGCTGAATTCAAAGACAATAAATGCCATCTATTCAAATTTGAGATTTAGATCTTAGTACAAGTCATCTCCAGCAAGACATACTCCCCAATTCTGAGAAAGTAAAGGTCATACAGGAATGGAGACCTATTTTAAGGCTGAAAGGATATCATCAAGATTTTATCAAACACTATACCCATATTTCAAAGCTCCTGCATGAGCTACGTCCAAAAGTGCTGCCACATGCTACTTGATGCAGTAGCAGATGACAGCTCCCAGACTGGCCTTTGTGGATTTCATTCTTCCAATGGCTAAGAACCAATGACAGTACCTGGGGCCTGGGGGAAAGCACAAGGGGACCAAGAAAGGGTCATTGCCTGCTCCAGTTAAAACATATGTGTGACTGAGGTGAACCTTCCAAACTTCAGGTTCTTCTGGCCTAGGTGTTGGCAGTCAGAAAACATACCTGAGTACCTGACAGGAGCCACGTTTTAGGTTTTTATAGTAACTATCTACTGGTACAGAACTCTGTAAAGGGAACAGTGATCTGGCTGTTTTTCTCCCTGAGAATAAAATAGCCATATGATAAAGTAAAAGCAGCATATATTACACACATTACACTAAAACTATCCCTTTGATTGCTCCTAGAAGGTTACCCCTTCCTAGCCAGTAATTAGTACTGTGACAGTATACTGTACAGTGGTAGAATTAAGCACTGTATTAATGTCACTATTGATGTCAGTGTCGGTTAGTCAGTGTATCTTCCAGCCAGCATCAGCTAGTACCCGCCACACTGGCACAGTCCCACTGTAAGTCACTGATCACCACCATTACTAGTATAGCCTCATAGCTACATAAATTCCAGTATATATACCATAGTTTGTAGACTCTATAACTTTCATGCAAACCAATTAATATACACTTATTGTTTTTTTTTTTTACCAAAGACATGTAACAGAATACATTGTAGCCTAAATGTAAAAATATTTTTATTAGATGTGATTTATAACAGAAAGTAGAAAATATAGTTTTTTCCCAAAATGTTCGGTCTTTTTTGCTTACATAATGAATTAGAAAAAAAGTGATAATAAAATACCACCAAAAGATATCTCTATTTGTATAAAAAAAAGGCATAAATTTAATTTTCGTACAGTGTTACATGTCCATGCAATTGCTAGTTCAAGTAGCGCAGTGCTGAATAGCAAAAAAAAAATGCTCTGGTCATGAAGGGAGCAAAACCTTACGGTGGGCAAGTGGTTTAGAAGATAAAAAAAAGGACAGCTCTGGAACATGTAAAGGTGGGTAAGAACATCCAAAAGAGCCAGGTGGACAAGAACAGAATCAGACATGAGTGGGCAGACCACACATTTAAGAATCCAGGGGTTAGCTTAGCTCATCTGACTCCACCTCAAACTAAGATATATTTTTTGGATGTGCTTACATGCAAATAGCATTTTCTTTATGTCCATACCACATTATTCCTTAGCCTACTCCAATTTTAATTTACTCAGCTTCCATGAAAAAGTCATTATTTTGTATATACAGAAGTTTCAGACCTACTTATTATACTTTCAAATGTAATGCTGAACATAATATCACTTTCCAGTGCCCTGTGTTAAAAGGTGACTATTAGTATGAGATTTCCATAGAAATACGTTGTTATGTTATTTGGTTGTTGGGCTACTGCCAGTGTACCTGAGATGTAATTATGTTATATATTTTCTCTTCATTGGTTTATGTACTCTATCCATGCTTCAGGTTCAGTCCTACTATTACAAGAACAAAGCTGAACAGGACGTATGCACCCTCATTTGGAAAAGGCATGACACCATGGTAATCTTTCACTGTTTCCTAAAGTAAAACAGGTAATCGACTTTTGCTTCTTTATATTCAACACCTGTTCAATATTTTGCTGTGCACAAATGTTTTGTAGCACATTATTGCTTAGGGGTATAGGATGCTTTACTGCCCTACTAAAATGTGACAATGTAAAATGTAACAATCTGTTTAATGCAATAATATCAGGCAGACCTAATGTTTAAGGCTCCTTTCACACAAAGTGGAGTCCACTCCGATCAGTTGGGGATCTATGAGCAGATCCCTTGTTGATCAAAACCAAATGGGTCTGATATCATATCTGTGCCCATTCAGTTTCTGCCCAGCAGATACAGGCAGACCCCTGTCAGCAATAAGGGTTGCTGGGGGTAAATGGACTGCATCAGGGGCGGACTGACAACTCATGGGGCCCCCGGGCAATAGGGGATCATGGGGCCCCTGTGTCCTTGCCCAAACTCAAAAAAGCCTATGAAAAAGGTACCAGGGGAATCTCATGGGGCTTGCAAAAAAAGGGGATTTGTGAAAAGAGATTCACAGAAAAAGCGGCTACATAATGAACAGAATGTGACTCAGAAAAATTTCCAAAAATTATGCTTTATTACACATATAAATATGACATGTGGGCAGTTGCCCTGGTTTACCATCACCTCAGTAAGAGACAATACACACAGACCTAAAACCATATAAAATGACACCAAGACCGGTCTGAATGCATGTGCAACAGAGAAAATGACTACAAGAGTCTAAAGTCTCTGTAGCACAAACGCATAGGTGAACACTTCCCAAAGGAGGTGTATCCAAAAATTATACCATAGGTATATAATGAAACAGGTTGTAATGATGTAGACTAAGCTCCTACCATAATGGTTATATCCTAATCAGGGAATTACAAAAAATTATACTATGGATATAAGTATCACATGTATGCAATGCAGCAAGCACAGTATGCGTCAAAAAGAAAAAAGCATGCCTCTATGCCTATGTGAAAAAAGACATTATATCATATAAATGATGCAGTACATTCCTATGCCGGCACAAGTGGTTGGGGCCCATTCATCTGTAATGTAAACAGCTGTTTCCTAGGGCTCTTGAAATGAGAATATGCCCCATTTGTTCCCAGGATTGAGGAAAAGATGCAAAAAGCAGCACACTGCTTGAAATGGTTTCTTCACCACTACATGTGGACTACATACCACTTTCAGTAAGAAAAACAAGACACATCCCAAAAGATCTTCTGCCTGTTGAAATATACGTGGTGTAACTTGTTTCCTATATAAAGCACCATGATGTCCCCATCCTGTAGTGAAACAAATAATATGTGGAAAGTCACTGAGAGAGCTTACACTCTATATAGGATATATAGGTCATATAGATCACATAGGACCATATATCTAATGTCCTGTAACAGTCCACTCACCACCTGTGCAATGGCTAATAGGAAAGGAAAGAATGTCCTTCATGGGTACTGCCATACAAGGCCAGAGAGGCCAAGGAACCACCGCTGACATCCGCCGATATACCGCGGGCTCCAGCCCCTTCTTGGCGCCTGTGTTGCTTAGGCTTGCCTCATGGCATGTGAAGATGGCTTCCTCCTTGTAGGTCAGCGTGCGTTCCACCTAATGCGCATGACCGGAAGTGACGTATCTGACGTATGACGTCAACGCGTCTCGCCGATGGGCGTATCTCACTCAGCTTCGTCAGGACCAATGAAAACACTGCATTTCAATTTCCTATTTATAGTGGGTTAAGACCCACCCATTTATGCAAAAACTATCCTGCAGTTATTCCCAATGGAAGAAAAAAAAGGGGGGGGGCTAAATACTTAGCACAGCTGCTGGTCATTATTGAATATAATTAAAAAGACAGGCGACTAGAAACATCAGAGAGAGGAAAGGCTTGGTAATTTTAACAATGCATACATAAATCAAAGGACCATAAGTTAGATATACTAATCAGTTGAAACATTACCACACTTTCACCAGAAGATGGCGATATTAATGAAAGAATTACCAGGTCTATTCATTGAGTCAAGTACCCAAAAGAACAATATGAATTACCGCAAAGCCACCACGAGATGACAATATTAACTAAGAATTTTCACTATGGGTTATTTTATAAAAAATATATACCCAAATTTCAAATACCCATTTTATGGTATAGTTATTATTAAGGGAAAAAGGGATAATTAGGTCATCGGTCGATCCTTTCACATTTTTTGGAGCTATACTTAAATTCATAACATGAGGTCATCAATATTATTGTTATTATTCCCAAAGACAAAAAAGGTTTACCTTAGTTCTTTAACATATACTCAAACTATTAGTGAAGACAGAAAAATACCATAAGTTAGCCAACATATGGAGATATAAGGGTACACAACTATGTAAATCTATTTATCCAAAAATACTTGGAGATCACATTCCACATTTAACCCCTTTGGGTACAATGTATCAAGTTTATATATCCAATATTTCTCCTTTTTAAGCAGTTCTCTGTCAAAATCACCTCTCCTTTATGGAAAGTGCAATGCATAGAAACCTTTCACTTTTGTACCATCCAGTTTACCTCCATGATATTTAGCATAGTGTTGAGCAAGATTGCTTTCAGGATCATTTGATCTAATATCTCTAAGATGTTCACCTATTCGTACTTTAAGTTGTCTTTTGGTCTTACCAATATACATCTTTTTACAGGGACAGGTTAAGATATATAACACTCTCACTGTAGAACAATTTATGAGACTTTGAATTTTATAGTGAGTGCTGTTTCCTGAGTCATAAAAGGAATCCGTACGATCTACATATTTACAAATTTGACATTTTCCACATTTAAACATCCCCTTAGTACGTGATTTCAACCATGTTGTTTGTTTTAATGGTTGATAATCAGAATGGATAAGGAGATCACCAAGATTTGGTGCTCTTCTTGCTACCATCTGGGGGCGTTCACCTACAATCCAAAACTGATATACTACAGGATGGGGACATCATGGTGCTTTATATAGGAAACAAGTTACACCACGTATATTTCAACAGGCAGAAGATCTTTTGGGATGTGTCTTGTTTTTCTTACTGAAAGTGGTATGTAGTCCACATGTAGTGGCGAAGAAACCATTTCAAGCAGTGTGCTGCTTTTTGCATCTTTTCCTCAATCCTGGGAACAAATGGGGCATATTCTCATTTCAAGAGCCCTAGGAAACAGCTGTTTACATTACAGATGAATGGGCCCCAACCACTTGTGCCGGCATAGGAATGTACTGCATCATTTATATGATATAATGTCTTTTTTCACATAGGCATAGAGGCATGCTTTTTTCTTTTTGACGCATACTGTGCTTGCTGCATTGCATACATGTGATACTTATATCCATAGTATAATTTTTTGTAATTCCCTGATTAGGATATAACCATTATGGTAGGAGCTTAGTCTACATCATTACAACCTGTTTCATTATATACCTATGGTATAATTTTTGGATACACCTCCTTTGGGAAGTGTTCACCTATGCGTTTGTGCTACAGAGACTTTAGACTCTTGTAGTCATTTTCTCTGTTGCACATGCATTCAGACCGGTCTTGGTGTCATTTTATATGGTTTTAGGTCTGTGTGTATTGTCTCTTACTGAGGTGATGGTAAACCAGGGCAACTGCCCACATGTCATATTTATATGTGTAATAAAGCATAATTTTTGGAAATTTTTCTGAGTGTCACATTCTGTTCATTATGTAGCCGCTTTTTCTGTGAATCTCTTTTCACAAATCCCCTTTTTTTGCATGCCTTTTTTTGG
Organism: Staurois parvus; assembly: GCF_062004578.1. Lineage (NCBI taxonomy): Eukaryota > Metazoa > Chordata > Amphibia > Anura > Ranidae > Staurois > Staurois parvus. The sequence continues at coordinate 7,788,653 of NW_028317941.1, forward strand.
CTACTGAATGGAGACCATATATTGGGTGATACGATAATTTATTCTATAACCTCTTAATAACTATCTTTAGCATATGTGTCTTTTGGGTTCTTATGGACCTGTTCTTATAGAGGTTATTTGACTTTGGTAATTTGGTTTGCCATCACCTCAGTTGATGAGTTTTTTATTATTATTTTTAAGGCGGCTGGAAAATATATTGAGTGGAAGGGCTTGTATTCATGGCATTTATACCAGGTGAAGAGGTAGAGTTGGAAATGCATCAAGCCTTTGCAGCAGAAGGCCCAGGTTTATCTACTGAAGATGAGGATATTAAAATTAAGTTTCGGGAACATAAAAAGCTTGTTATTAAACGTCTTAACCGGAAATGGGATGTATGCTTCTTGGAAGCCTACATTAGACAGAGTATTATCCCACGTGGCCTGAGAAGTAAGGTAGTTCCAGCTGAACATTTACACAATGAAAGGTTTCTAGAGAAATGGAAAGTGCTATGCATAGAACACGGGATTAATGGTATGAAACTCATAGTTGAGGAGGAAAAACTACAACTTGGAGAATTGGATCAGGCTATCAGTAAAAGTGCATCTGGATTAGATCCTTTTAAAAATCAGGAGAACTTTGAAAAATATAATGAGCAACTGAAAAAGGAAGTTGAAAAAGTACAAAAAAATCTTAGAATTACTAAACAAACTAAATTTAGACGTGACCTTAAGGATTGGGAAACGGGGGAGATATTTGATCTCACTACTAAAAGAAGTAGAAGTCGATCTAAACGAAGAGTATTTCGTTCACACTCTAGATCAATGGGGGAAACCATGTCTAGTGAAAGTGACTCTGAAAATCTTGGGAAATCTGTTTCTTTTTTAGACCAACAAAATGGAGAACCTCCTCGTACCAATCAATTACAGATGGGAAGAGGATCCAAAAAGAAAGTAGAGGAATCCTTAAAAAACAAACATCAGGAAGACAAGGGCAGAACAAGAAGTCAGAGGAGGTAGTAGATGAAAATATTCATGATAAAAAGGTAATCAATTTGGCTAATTTTCCACTCAGAAGGGAACATATTTCTTTATTAAATAAAGGTATGTCCTTTTCACCAGTGACCCCCATGGACGAGTTCGAGGTATTTAAAGATGTTAATTTGTTTTTAAGAAAAGTTTTCTTGAGAATGATACATGGTAATCCCATTATGTTGGAGGACATGGCCTCTGATCCGTCCATGGAGGACCGCAAGATGCTCGATATGTTGATATCTCTCATGGAGGAAAGTGAGGATGGTGATGAGAGCGAAATAGATTTGGATAATCGCAGTAATGTGATTAGAAAGGTTGATCTGAATATTAGATCGACGAAAATGCCGAAAATTCGTTCCAACATGAGGATCTCGACATTTCTAGACTTTGTTGCTGATGATCTTAAAAATCTTGAGTGGAAAATGCCAATTGGTGACAATCTTACTAAAAAAGAAAGCCCTTAAAGAATTAAAAGAGACTAAGAATATTGTAATTAAGAGAAGTGACAAAGGGGGTAATGTAGTGATTTTAAATGAACAGAACTATGTCAGGGAGGTGAAGCGCTTATTAAGTGATTCATCCACCTATAGGAAAGTAGCCACTAATCCTTTTCATATGGTGGCAAAAAAATTAAATTCCATCTTAACACTAGGAAAAGAAGTGGGTTTGTTAACTAGAAAAGAGTATGAATATTTGAGAACTGAAGAATTTAATCACCCTACTTTTTATATTATCCCTAAAATACACAAAAATCAAGAAAATCCTCTGGGTAGACCTATTGTTTCTGCCATCAATGGTCCCCTAGATAAAACAGGGAAATATATAGATTTGTTTCTTAAAGATATGGTTCCTAATCTTCCCTCTTATGTAAGGGACACTAAAGATGTGTTGGCTAAGATTGAGAATATGATTATCAATGAAAATTCCATTCTTGTGGGAATAGATGTGGAATCACTTTACACTTCTATCCCACATGAATGTGGTGTGAGATCGGCCTCTTACTTCCTTGATAAAACATACCCTACTTTGGGAGGACAGAATGAATTTATTAGTGAGTTGTTGGATTTTGCACTACGACATAACTTTTTCCAATTTAATAATACCTTTTATCAACAGACTAGAGGTACTAGTATGGGAGCACCGTGGGCTCCGGCCTACGCATGTCTTCATTTAGGTTTCTGGGAGGAGCAGGTTGTCTTCAGATCATCAAGATTTCTTGTTAATGTCCAGATTTGGTTAAGATATATAGATGATGTGTTCCTTGTATGGCGAGGAACATCTGAGGAATTAAAACTTTTTTTGGAGGAGTTAAATCAAAACTCCTTTAATATTGGACTTACATATATATCTGATGAAAGATGTATTTCCTTTCTGGACCTGGAAATTAGACTTGAGAACGGAAGACTCCTTACAAAGACATATAGGAAACCAACAGCTGCTAATACCCTATTAGAGGCTAGAAGCTACCATCCACGTTCACTGATTTCAGGGATTCCAGTGGGACAGTTTTTGAGATGTCGGAGAAATTGTTCGAACATTAATGATTTTAGGATGGAGGCTCAGGACCTCTATAGAAGATTTAGGGAAAGGGGATATTCTCACTCTCAAATTAGAAATGCTCGGAGACGGGCATATCAAACTGACCGCAAGGATCTATTATCTCCCAAAAAGGATGAGAAGGTCAAAGTAAGTGATCAACCTGTTAGAATGATAACCCAATTTGGAGCCCAATGGCAAGATGTAAAATCAATATTAGAAAAACATTGGAAGATTTTAACTCAATGCCCCAAGCTGAGTAGGATTGTAGGTGAACGCCCCCAGATGGTAGCAAGAAGAGCACCAAATCTTGGTGATCTCCTTATCCATTCTGATTATCAACCATTAAAACAAACAACATGGTTGAAATCACGTACTAAGGGGATGTTTAAATGTGGAAAATGTCAAATTTGTAAATATGTAGATCGTACGGATTCCTTTTATGACTCAGGAAACAGCACTCACTATAAAATTCAAAGTCTCATAAATTGTTCTACAGTGAGAGTGTTATATATCTTAACCTGTCCCTGTAAAAAGATGTATATTGGTAAGACCAAAAGACAACTTAAAGTACGAATAGGTGAACATCTTAGAGATATTAGATCAAATGATCCTGAAAGCAATCTTGCTCAACACTATGCTAAATATCATGGAGGTAAACTGGATGGTACAAAAGTGAAAGGTTTCTATGCATTGCACTTTCCACAAAGGAGAGGTGATTTTGACAGAGAACTGCTTAAAAAGGAGAAATATTGGATATATAAACTTGATACATTGTACCCAAAGGGGTTAAATGTGGAATGTGATCTCCAAGTATTTTTGGATAAATAGATTTACATAGTTGTGTACCCTTATATCTCCATATGTTGGCTAACTTATGGTATTTTTCTGTCTTCACTAATAGTTTGAGTATATGTTAAAGAACTAAGGTAAACCTTTTTTGTCTTTGGGAATAATAACAATAATATTGATGACCTCATGTTATGAATTTAAGTATAGCTCCAAAAAATGTGAAAGGATCGACCGATGACCTAATTATCCCTTTTTCCCTTAATAATAACTATACCATAAAATGGGTATTTGAAATTTGGGTATATATTTTTTATAAAATAACCCATAGTGAAAATTCTTAGTTAATATTGTCATCTCGTGGTGGCTTTGCGGTAATTCATATTGTTCTTTTGGGTACTTGACTCAATGAATAGACCTGGTAATTCTTTCATTAATATCGCCATCTTCTGGTGAAAGTGTGGTAATGTTTCAACTGATTAGTATATCTAACTTATGGTCCTTTGATTTTTGTATGCATTGTTAAAATTACCAAGCCTTTCCTCTCTCTGATGTTTCTAGTCGCCTGTCTTTTTAATTATATTCAATAATGACCAGCAGCTGTGCTAAGTATTTAGCCCCCCCTTTTTTTTCTTCCATTGGGAATAACTGCAGGATAGTTTTTGCATAAATGGGTGGGTCTTAACCCACTATAAATAGGAAATTGAAATGCAGTGTTTTCATTGGTCCTGACGAAGCTGAGTGAGATACGCCCATCGGCGAAACGCGTTGACGTCATACGTCAGATACGTCACTTCTGGTCATGCGCATTAGGTGGAACGCACGCTGACCTACAAGGAGGAAGCCATCTTCACATGCCATGAGGCAAGCCTAAGCAACACAGGCGCCAAGAAGGGGCTGGAGCCCGCGGTATATCGGCGGATGTCAGCGGTGGTTCCTTGGCCTCTCTGGCCTTGTATGGCAGTACCCATGAAGGACATTCTTTCCTTTCCTATTAGCCATTGCACAGGTGGTGAGTGGACTGTTACAGGACATTAGATATATGGTCCTATGTGATCTATATGACCTATATATCCTATATAGAGTGTAAGCTCTCTCAGTGACTTTCCACATATTATTTGTTTCACTACAGGATGGGGACATCATGGTGCTTTATATAGGAAACAAGTTACACCACGTATATTTCAACAGGCAGAAGATCTTTTGGGATGTGTCTTGTTTTTCTTACTGAAAGTGGTATGTAGTCCACATGTAGTGGTGAAGAAACCATTTCAAGCAGTGTGCTGCTTTTTGCATCTTTTCCTCAATCCTGGGAACAAATGGGGCATATTCTCATTTCAAGAGCCCTAGGAAACAGCTGTTTACATTACAGATGAATGGGCCCCAACCACTTGTGCCGGCATAGGAATGTACTGCATCATTTATATGATATAATGTCTTTTTTCACATAGGCATAGAGGCATGCTTTTTTCTTTTTGACGCATACTGTGCTTGCTGCATTGCATACATGTGATACTTATATCCATAGTATAATTTTTTGTAATTCCCTGATTAGGATATAACCATTATGGTAGGAGCTTAGTCTACATCATTACAACCTGTTTCATTATATACCTATGGTATAATTTTTGGATACACCTCCTTTGGGAAGTGTTCACCTATGCGTTTGTGCTACAGAGACTTTAGACTCTTGTAGTCATTTTCTCTGTTGCACATGCATTCAGACCGGTCTTGGTGTCATTTTATATGGTTTTAGGTCTGTGTGTATTGTCTCTTACTGAGGTGATGGTAAACCAGGGCAACTGCCCACATGTCATATTTATATGTGTAATAAAGCATAATTTTTGGAAATTTTTCTGAGTGTCACATTCTGTTCATTATGTAGCCACTTTTTCTGTGAATCTCTTTTTACAAATCCCCTTTTTTTGCATGCCTTTTTTGGCTACTGAATGGAGACCATATATTGGGTGATACGATAATTTATTCTATAACCTCTTAATAACTATCTTTAGAATCTCATGGGGCTCCCTGCTGACCCTGGGCCCTCGGGCAGTGCCCGAGTTTTCAAAGGGTCAGTCCGCCCTCCAATCAGGCTACCTCCAATTTTTTCCAAAAAACAGAAAAGAATGCCGTTCTTTTCTGTTTTTTTTTCAAAACCTGAATGGACTTAAGGTAGTTGGGTGTAAATGGACAAAATTGAAAAGTCCGGAGAGTTGTCAGAACGGCAGAGAGGAGAGAGCTGGGAGGTGGTGCGGTCTGTCTGCTGCTCTCCTCCTCATGTCATAACAGTGCTCCTGTAGCAGGTGGCACAGGATCGCTAGATCAAACTGTACATACATGGGTTGATTACCCATCCCCATCCACATTTCCTGCTGCCAGGGCATGAGCAGCCCTTGGAGGACATAGTGGGTATGGAAACAAACCGTATGTGTACAGCTCAACGTAAGTGAACCTGTATCATCTGCTGTATGAAGAAGTGCTTTTATGACAGGAAGGGGAGAGCACAACACACCTCCTCCCGGCTCTGCAGCGATTTCCCGCTTGTAAGTTTGGTGGGGTGGAACTTACAAGTGGGGGAACTGTATTGGGATACTAGGACTACAACAGGAGGAGGGGTGGGGGTAAAAATCAATTCTGTTTGGATTGGGATGAGAGGTGTGTGGAGGATGTAGGGTGGGTGTACTCTTTGTGCTGAGAAGGGTAATTTGAGGGGGGGATTTGTGCTAGGAGGAGGAATGCGAGGATAAGTGCTAGGAGGGGCTGGGGAATTTTGGTTAAGAAGGGGATTTGACTCCCTGTACCCTGCCTTGCTGGCCCCTATACACTTCTGTACTGACCCCATGTCCTCCATCCTGCTGATCCCTATACTGCCCTTCTGATCACTGCACAAAGCCTTTCCGCGCCTCTTTCCTCTGCCTGCTGATCCCTGTCCTCTTCCCTTGTGACCCATCTTCTCTGCCCTACTAACCCCTCTCCCCTGTCCTGGTGACACTAGCACACTGCCTGGCAGACCCTTCTCTTCTGCCCTGCTGATCCCTGTCCTCTGCCCTTGTGACCCTTGTCCTCTGCCCTGCTGACTGTGCTGAGGAAAGGTGGGATATGTGCTAGGAGCGGCTGGGGAGGATTTTGGTTAAGGGAGAGTACAGAGGGGATTTGATCCCCTGTACCCTGCCCTGCTGACCTCTGTACACTGCCCTGCTTTCCCTGTCCTCAATCCTTGTGACCCCATCCTCTGTCCTGCTGGCCTCTGTTCCTGGTGACCCCCTGTTCTCTGTCCTGCTGACCCCCTGTCCTCCATCCTGCTGAACCCCTGTACCCCATCCTGCTCACCTCTGTACACCGCCCTACTGACCCCCTGTCCTCCATCCTGCTGATCCCTGTACAGTGCCCTTCTGACCCCCTTTCTTCTGCTTGGCTGATTTATGTCCTCTGTCATACTGACCCCAGTTTTCTGTCCTGCTGACCCCTGTATCTTGCCCTGCACTTCCTTCTCCTCTGTTGTGCTGACCCCTGTCCTCCACCCTGCTGGCCCCTTTACACTGCCCTACTGATCCTTGTCTTTCACCCTGATAACACATGTTCTCCACCTAGATGACCCCTGTCCTTTGCCCTGCTGACACTACCCTATTGACTCTTGTACACTCTCCTGCTGACCTCTCATCCTCTGCCCTGCTGACCCCCTACACACTGCCCTGTTGACTCCCATTCCTGCTCTGTTGCCCACTGGAGACTGCCCTTATAACCCTTGTACACTGCCCTGATAACCCATTGTACACTGCCTACAAACTAATGGCTTCTGTACACTGCCCTAGAAAACAAATGGCCTCTGTACACTGCTCCACAAACTGCTGACCCTATCATCTGCCCTGTTGATCCCCTGTACACTTCCCTACGGACTCCTATACTCTGCCCTGCTAACCTATACATTTTTGGTGTAGGATTACATTTAAAATGAACTAAGCAAATGTTTCTCTAAAATGTGGAAGTGACCACTTAACAGTTCTGGAAATACAAACTCACTTTCCACATGAATGTTGCTCAGCTTGCTGCACCCAGATAGATTCATCTCTAATCATCTCTAAAGGGGTATCTGACTGTTACACTAGTATGTACATCACCTTTAGTGCATTGTGAATGAAATCCACTGGGTAGTTCAAGCTGAATAAACATATTGAGTATTATGTGAATACTGTTATTTGTTTCTTTTTTTGTACTTGAAGGACTAATATACCTAAACAAGAGTTTGGTTCATCCCCTATAGGGGAGAATCATTCTCTGGTTTCTTGTATCTTGTCATGTGGTCTTCCACCTGAAGCTAAAGTGTCATGGTTGCTCCTGCATTCTTTATAAAAAAAAATCCAAGAGAAAGCGAGAATTCTCATAATGTCTGTGGTGCGTAAACAAACCTCAAACTCAAGCTTGTATTATCTGTCAGATGTCAAGACATGGGTATTTATTCAAGTTGCTACCATCTACCAAAAAATGAAACAAGATTTTCTTGTAGGTCGACTCTTTATCTCCTTTATAATAGGGGAATTGTATGTCTTCCTGGCCAAAGCCTAGTTCTGCAGAATAGACGTTCAACTCTTTCTGCTCCTTGGCATCAAGGTGCAAGAGAGACAAATTTGTATGACTATACAGTGATTTTACAGCATTTCTTCTTCAGGTCATCACTGTCAAATGATAGCAGTGCTCAATTCCCATTACCTCCACTTTGACCATGATTGGTAGCAACAGGAAGTTTACTGTGCATATGAACACTTAGGGCTCTTTCACATGGAGACACTCTGCTTCTTTCAACAAGGAATCTATAAACAGAACAGAACCCCTGCTGAATTGGAGCTGAATGGGACAGATGTCAGTTTTTTTACATCCATGCCCTTTTCAGTTTCAGCATTTTGACAGCGAACAAGGGCGGACCCATGATGGCTCTGTAAATGGCCAGATGTAAATTGATTTCTGTTACATCAGGCGATTTCCCATTCATTATTTGTAGGTCCAGATAATTTGAAAAGTACATAGTCCTTTTCCATTTTTTTCTGGACCTTGACAGACTTGGAGGTAGGCGGGTGTAAAAGGACAGAAGTCTGTTTAATCTGCCTTCCTTTAGAGCAGCATTGAGCTTCCGATCAAGTCCGCCTGAAGAGCTAACAAGCGAACCTGATCATAAAGCCTGCTTGAAGAGGCCCTAATTTGCACATTCATGTTTGCAATACAATACATGACCCCCACAAGGTACAATCTTGTAGATACATGTACAAAAGTATGCACTCCCAAGGCACATGTGCATGAGGATACAGGTTCTCATCTGCATGTTTGTGCTCTGTTACAGTCCATTAATACAATCACATGCCTTTGTTTCACAATATTGTTATACTTTTTTTCACCAGATTAAAGCCATGGCTAAAGACATCATGGAACTGTTCTGCTTTCATCTGGAGCCTTCAAAAGTCTAATCCCATATCCGTCTAGATTTCCTTGTCATTTTATTTGTGTGGTTTCATTGTTTTGTAGAACAATAACAATTAAATGGTAGATATTTAATATTAGTTCAAAGCGTATTTATCTATTTACAGTGTAAATCATACAAGTCATTGTAATAGCTCTTGTTGTCAAGTATTTACTCTGAATTATTATATGTGAAGGAGAAAACACATAAACACAATATTCAAGATAATCTTGTTTTGAAAGATGTAATAATTACACTACATTTTCCATTTCATGATTCTTACAATACAATATCAAGTCCCATGCTTTTGTCTGACACGCAACATAAATTTAAATAGCAGCTGTAATCTGGGACTTTTGCAGAAAATAATAACTAATTATGATTGCATTCTTATCAGAGGCTCTTATACAGTGTAGCATTCCTAAGTTTCTCCTTTGTGTGTTTCACACAAGAGTAATCACAGGAGAAGTGAGATGTACCTTTGTCTCAAGAAGGATATGTTCAAGGTACTTGTAGCAATCTTGTAGGCAATAATATTATAAAATGGAATTCTTGTACTATAATGTGTGCCTGACTTAAGTGCTACATTCTAAAATTCACTTTAAATGCAACAAAGGGATAGTCTTATAGATTTATGTTGGTTGTTTTCAGGTTCTGTCACCCCACACCCATACACACACACAACCATTACAAATCCAAGTAAATTGGATTTTCTAATGGCTCCAACAAGGGTATAGGACTCAGGGTCCTCTTTAAGGAGGGGCAAAAAGGACAGCTGCCCTGGGCCCAGTCATTGTGGTGGAGCCCAAAGCAGCTGCCCCATACTTGAAAACTGTCCTAGTTTACATAACCTTGTCCCTTGAAGTCTTTGTCCAGGGCTGTGTCCTGATATCTCAGTGTGAAGTGCTGTCACTTATTCTGCCCAGCTCTGACCTATTCCCATGTGCAGATGACAGTGTCAGCATTCACATGCAAATAACTGGCATTCGTATGTAAATATAGGTGGACTGGCAGCATTGATATGTAAATAGCACAGGCATTCATATGTAAATATCAGCAGCATTCATGATGTCCACTGGGGAGGTAAACAGGGACCTGCTTGAAAGTCCTGCCTGCAACTGTGGTTCATGAGCCTACCATTTGCCTGTTCTGAAAACATAAGCAAAGCATGTGTGTGTGTGTGTGGTGCAGAGGTAGGCAGAAAAGGAATTGCAGTTTGGGGTGCACAGGTGAGCAAGGAGGAGATGAACAGAGGTAAGGAAGGAGGGTGCAAAGGTGAGCAGAGGAGGCATGTAAAGTTAGAGTGGGTGGGAGGTTGGAGTGGAGAGGATAGGGGAGGTTAGCAGGGAAATTTAGGATGCAAAGGTGTACTGACGGGGTGGATAAAGATGTACATTACGTGTAGGAAAAAGGCAGAAAAAAAGTTCCTGACTCTCTTTCAATATCATACCGAGTCACACAGTGCCACAGCACCATGAATTTTCGTGCATGTTAAAAAGCGCACGTCAGCAGATGTGTGAGGGTGTCATTAACAATTAATAGCACTGCTGTGTATCTGCTAAAGGGTAGCATGTTTCTGTGGTGTCAGCAGGGCTTTTTTCAGTGGGAACACGGGGAATGCAGTTCCAGCACCTCTAGCACTCAATGGTTTGCTGGAGGGTCTATTGATGCTGGCTGCTGGGGAATCTATTGTCACTGGGGGGGAACTGTTGTTACCGGGGAGTTTAGTGTTGCAGGTGGGGATATATTGTTGCTGGGGGTCTTATGTTCTTTGGGGTCAACTGCTACTGGGAGGGATCTACTGTTGAGAAAGGGATCTATCTACTCTATTGTTCCTGGTAGGGGTTTATTTTTACTGTGGGAGGTATTTTGTTACAGGGGCTCTTTTGTTGTGGGGGGTTGTTTCTGGGGCATTTAATGTTGCTGGGGATCTATTGTTACTGGGGGTTCTATTGTTGCTGGCTGCAGGGTATCTATTTTACTGCTTTTCTTGTTATTATTAATACATACAAATGATACTTGGTTCTGTATTCTTTAAGAGTGGTGGTACTGAGAGGTGGGTAGGGGGTAGAACCAAGTGATGGTGCTCAGAGGTGGGCAGGGGGTGAAGACAAGGAGTGACTTAGAAAGGAGGAGTACCTGCACCTATTTTCTGAGAAAAAAATCCTTGGGTGTCAGGAAAGCGATTTTGCCTGTGTTCCTGACACAAATAAATGTAAACATAGGCTAAGTGCCTCATTTACATTGGTGGTCAGTGTATATCTTCTCATTACATTATTGGTCACTGTGAATGCTCCTGTTAAATTAATGGTCAGTGTAAATTCCCTTTACATTGGTGGCCAGTGTGGAAAATCCTCTTTACATTCGGTAAAAAAATTTGCATTTGTGGTCAGTGTCGAATCCTCCCTTACAATAGTGGTCCTTGTAGAAGCCCTCTTTAAATTGTTGGTCAGTGTAAATTCCCCCTTACATTGGTGGCCAGTGTTGAAATGTATTGGTTGTTGATGTAAAATCCCCATTACATTGTTTGTCAGTGTAAATTCTTCATTACATTGTTGGTCATTGAAAATTCCCCATTACATTTGTGATCAGTGTAAATTTCCCTTTACTTTGATAGTAAGTACAGAATTTCCCTTACACTGGTGATCAGTGTAAGTCCCCTTACAGCACTGTCACTGATCCTGTCCCTCCACCAACACTGTCCCTCATCCTATCGCCCACACCACTGCCACTGATCCCGCCCCCCCACCACTGCCACTGATCCCATTAACTCCCCAGAACTGCCAGTGATCATCCCCCTCCCCCCCCCCCAGCACTGCCACTGATCCAAGGAGTCCTAGGAACCCTAGGTGTTTCTGTCTATTGGTAGATCCCCTCACCTTCTCAGTCCATGGTGTGCAAGCAGCGAGGAGATGATTAGCTGTAACTTTCAGCAACCAATCAATGAGACGTAATGAAGTGCTGTAACCTCTAGCAATCAATCAGTGAGCTATTATGATGTGCTGTAACCTCTAGAAATCAATAAGTGGCAATGATGCACAGTACCCAATAGCAACCAATCAGTAAGCAGTAATGATGTGCAGTAACGTCTAACACCCAATCAGTGAACAGTAGTGCTCTGCTGTAATCTCTGGAGACCAATCAGCTTCCAGTTTTTTTTGTCAAAGCTTAACTAAGCAAGCTGCATTTTGAAGCTGATTGGCTCTCATGCATAGCTGCACCAGATTTTGCACTCACCAGTTTCAGTAAATCAATCCCAAAGGGAGGGGGTAATGTTACAGATACATTGCCCAGGACAGTTATAATTCAGTATGCTATGCATAATGAATAGTAACATGATGCTCTGGGGTGGATTTACCAAAGGCAAATAGACTGTGCACTTTGGAAGTGCAATTTCATTTATTTTCCCCCGAGCTTAGTGACTGTGGTGATCATCCAATAATGTGCAAGTAAAAATGCTGTTTTTTAAATTTTCTTTGTACCTGATTGGGTATTCTTTACAAATTGAAAGTTCAGCACATTTACCAAGCTCTGGGCAAAATGAGTGCAACTGCACTTCCAAAGTGTACAATCTATTTGCCTTTAGCAAATCCACCCCTGTGAGTTCATTGGTCTTGATTTTACTTGGCATTCACCTAATGGTATTGCTAGATACTGAGGTTGATAGCTGCATTAGGACGTTTGTGGACCTTTGTAACAATAAGAATATAATATATTTGTGTTTTGCAAGTTCCACTTTGAAGAACAAATTTAGACACTACATCCATTGCAAGCAATGTGTTTAGTGAGAGCTTTTTTTATTTGGCATAGTAATGACACTCCAGTAAGCTATTATACTGGGGCTTTCTTTTGAGTAAAGGCCTGTAATGCAAATGTCTTTGTAATGTTGCAGCCAAGAAAAACAAATTCATATATACAGTACATAGAAGATACATGATGGCAAAATCTGAACCTAAGGAAAGTGCTTGTGTAACAATGGTTGCACTGCCACTGTTACTCTATATCTTCTATAAATACAGTATTGGCCAATTAATTTTGACAGTTTATCAGCTTGACATGACAAAGTTGACGTGATAGATAAAGAAACTAGATAAAAAGGAACAAAAATTCTGTCATCTTAATTTTTACATTTCACTGTTTATCATTCACTAGTCAATTATTTGGTAAATTATTTTCAGGAACTACCTTTTTGTTTATCAGGTTGATTTGAAAAAAGCTACTATTTATTAATAAAATAAAGAGTATTTAGACTGATTAACTTAAAGATATACATGAATATCACCCTGGTGAACAGCATTGTAAATGTGTTGAGCAGCACACAATATTTCTCACCTTGCCAACACCTGGGAAAACTATTCCCATCTTGCTAGTGATGCAAGCAAGTCAGGTGTAAATATGCAGTATGTATCTTAGCAACAGAGATATTACATGCATATAATGAATACATAAGCTTGAAAATTTATTCATATGTATGTAAAACAAAGAAAAAATACTGCTTACTTAATATGTTAAATAATGCTTGCAGTTGTGTTATAAGAATAGATGGTCCTTACCACCAACACACCGATTCTTCAAAAGCTGCTCTATTTCTTGTGAGTATCTTGTGCAAAAGCTTGTGATAAAAAGTTTCATTTGTAACACTCAACAACTTGTTTGAAAATCTCCATTTTCTTTATGGAAAGCCAATTACAGAATGTAATGAAGCCTAGCACACCCAGCATGGAAGACAAGGGTTTATGAATATTACTGAATCATTACACAGTCATGCAGAGTCATTACTGCATCCTGAAGTAAATCAGCAAATTTTCTATGTATGATCAAGCTTATTTGCTAATTGCTGACTGGCAGATTAACCAATTGTGGACTTGTTGCAGTATTTATATGAACTAGTGGCCCCCTTTGCTTTGTTGCTGGTTGCAGGAGTGTGTTGCAGGAGTCAGTCAGAGTGATCGCTGCTGCAGCTAATTGCAGCAAATTATTAATTTATGAAAAAAAAAATATATATATATATACATACATTATATATAAAAATGTGTGTGTGTGTATATATATATATATATATATATATATATATATATATACCCCCTTAGGAATCGCTGGAAGATTTGGGTCCCCCTATAGTCCTGCACAGCCAGGTATCACACATCTTCACAAAAGCTTGCATCCAGAGTCAGAAATCAGTACTTGAGCTTTGGTTTTGTTTTTTTATTGAGGGGATTTGAACTGGGATAGGGTTAGGGGTGTACAGGATGCCCAAGGGTACTGATAAACTGAGAACAACTTCTTGGAACTATTTACAAGCCTTTGCTACAGCACAGTCTTTGTTGGAGAGCTAGCCAATGTCTCCTTAGTGTACCACCCCAGACCCTAGAAAACCTCTTCTTCACCCAGCAATCTGGAGATATTCCTGAGCAGGGGATCCGGTTCTTGTCCATCTAAATAGGTGATTGGTCACAAGTAGAGGGCTAATCTGGTTTCCCACCAGAGTTCTCCTTCCCTATCTGCCCAGGGGGTGTAGGTGTACTCACTTAGATCCTCTCCTGTACCTCTTGTGGGTTGGCTGCTATTACCAGGCGGGGCTGCTCCTTCCTTGCCATACAAGTGGTCCACTCTGAGGGCCATTGAGTTCCAAGCTTTCTCCCTTTCCAGCTCGAGGCCTGCAGGTGCGCCCTATCCCATTGGGCCTCCTCGCAGCCTCCTTCTCCACAGACTCACATCTTCTTCTCTCTGTCTTCCACCCGACTTCTCACACTGGACAGGCTCACTCAAATTTAATGGCTATTCTGACCCCTTGCCAAGCTTCCTGTTGGGGATTGGTCAGAGTTCCTTGAATATGCAGATCAACCGCTCCTTAAATCTGTCCACTGCTTCTAGAACTTTCTCAAAGTTCTAGGCAGGGGAAAGTCTCAGAGTGCTGGGTCTGCAGAGCCTTTCAGTTCCTGTCTAACCATTGAAGTCTAGCTCCCCCTAGTTAAACTATATATATATACTGTATATATACAGCTCCAAAAAATTAAAGGAACACTTTTTAATCAGAGTATAGCATCAAGTCAATTAAACTCCTGGGATATTGATCTGATCAGTTAAGTAGCAGGGCGGGTTGTTGATCAGTTTCAGCTGCTTTTGTGTTAATGAAATCAACAAAAGGTGCACTAAATGGGCAACAATGAGATGACCCCTAAAACAGGAATGGTTTTACAGTGGAGGCCACTGACATTTGTTTCCCTAATCATCTTTTCTGACTGTTTTTCACTAGTTTTGCATTTGGCTAGGGTCAGTGTCACTACTGAATGTCTCTGACCAAACAATCAGAAACAGACTTCATAAGGGTGACCTGAGGGCCCAACGTCCTCTAGTGGGCCCTGTTCTTACTGCCCGCACCATAGAGCTCGATTGGCATTTGCCATTGAACACCAGAATTGGCAGGTCCGCCACTGGTGCCCTATGCTTTTCACAGATGAGAGCAAGTTCACCCTGAGCACATGTGACAGATGTAAAAGGGTCTGGAGAAGCCGTGGTAATGTTATGCTGCCTGTAACATCATTTAGCACGACCATTTTGGTGGTGGGTCGATGATGGTCTGGGGAGGAATATCTATGGAGGAACGCACAGACCTCTACAGGCTAGACAATGGCACCCTGACTGCAATTAGGTATCTGGATGAAATCCTTGAACCTATTGTCAGACCCTACGCTGGTGCAGTGGATCCTGGGTTTCTCCGGGTGCACGACAATGCCCGGCCTCATGTGGCGAGAGTATGTAAGCAGTTCCATCTGACACTGCCATACTCATCTCCAGGACTTCTCCAGAGCTTCCCCCATCCTCTGGAACTCTCTACCCCAATCTATCAGACTATCGCCTACTCTGCTCACTTTTAGGTGATCTCTGAAAACCTATCTCTTCAGGGAAGCCTATCCTGCCCTCAGCTAATACTGGAATCTTCTACTCTTCCAACCAGTCCATCCCCCACAGTTACTACCTTTTGTACCACTAGCCCCTCTCTCCTAGATTGTAAGCTCCAAGGAGCAGGGCCCTCAAATCCCTCTTGTATTGAACTGTATTGTTGCTGTATTGTCTCCCATTATATTGTAAAGCGCTGAGCAAACTGTTGGCGCTTTATAAATCCTGTATAATAATAATAACAACCTCAGACTGTCCAGGAGCTCAGTAATGCCCTGGTCCAGATCTGGGAGGAAATACCCCAGGACACATCCATCGTCTCATTAGGAGCATGCCCCGACGTTGTCATGCATGTATACAAGCACGTGGGAGCCATACAAACTACTGAGTACCATTTTGAGTAGCTGCAATGAAATTTCATCAAAATCTACTAGGCTGCTGCATCATTTTTTCACTTTGATTTTCAGGGTGTCCTTAAATTCAGTCATCTGTAGGTTGATAATGTTCATTTTCATCAAATGATGGGGCATTCTTACGTTTCTAACACATTACCAAGTCCATATCAGTATAGATATCCAGCATGATATTTTTCCCCATTGAGATCTGATGTGTTTTCAAAGTGTTCCTTTAATTTTTTTGAGCAGTATTCATATATATACTGTACACACACACACACAACGATCAGCCATAACTTGATGACCATCCATCTAATGTTGAGTAGGTAGATTTGCTTCCAAAATAGCCCTGACCCATTGAGACATGGATGTCACTAGACCTCTAGACCACTAGACCTCTGAAGGTATGCTGTGGTATCCGGCACCAAATCTCAAAAATCAGGGAAAAGGGCAATGGGAAACGTTGGGGAATCCACATATGTGTCTGAAAGTGGAAGTGCCACCAGAATGTCTGGAAAAGTGCTACCTAATCAATATGCAAAAACAAAAATGGAAGAAAAAAGGCTGCACACCTAAAAAGGCTAACCTCAAAGGAATTTTATTATGCACCATAAACAGTTATAGACCATCGGACATATGACAATCCTGCATGACAGAGGACTCTAACTCCCCGAGATATCAAGAGGAAACCCTCAAGGATGGACCAAGGATAGAATTGGTCCACTGGGACTGACCTGACCCAACCCTCCAACACCCAACCCCTGACACAAACCACCCTACCAGCCCTATCAACCCCCCAATACCCCCACTGGGACCCAGAAGAATCCCTTCCCCTAGATGGAGGACCTTCCTGTCCTGTCACCCGCCCCTCACAAGGGAAAGAGAGGAGCTGAGGGAGATAATACCAGCCCACTTACACCCCTAACCCCCCAGCACCCACAAGATGGAAATGAGCTTACTACACACACCTAGAGGCTCCTAGATGTGCCAACCATACAGATATTAAACACAGCTAAACGACAGACATAAATGCATAAACATATAGCATTAGTATATATGGCAATATGCAAAGGTCAGTATGCCCATGGCCACTGGCCAAAGAGGATAACGAGATTTAAGGTCACTGTACAGGGAAAAAGCCTCAAAGTCCATGCAAGACGTGATATAAATGACCTCATGTGTGACCAGAGCCAAATGAATCGAGGCAGTTATGAAGGTAAGGCAATGAAAGGTTATTCATGCATAAGCTGTGAGAAAGTGGATGACACTGGTGCAGCCTCCTGAAATTGATCAGCTAATAGCCAAAGAAAGGTATGACAGCCATGGAGTGAGGATGGTCAGCTGGTAACTGGGAGTCCAGTCCTACATGGTAGCCAGCCTATGTGATAGAGGATATTGAAGGAGTAAATCAGCGACATGATTGTTTATGACCAGTCCAGCCTGTGATCAGCAGCATTTGATTAGGCCCACTTGTTCGGAATCTCCATGTAAGTCTATAGGCAGACAGATGTAAATAATTGCACACCGTATACATCCTCTTATCTCTGAATCTGTCCAGTTCTGGAAAATAAAATAGGAAAAGTTTGCATCCTTTTCCATTTTTTCAAACCTAAACATGATGGTTCATAGGTAGCCTTATGTAAATGGGTAAAAGTCCATTTACATCTGGCCACCCTATAGATCTAATATGGGTCCAAAAAGCTCTAGTTGTTCAATGGAGCTAAACAATGAAAACAGACACATATGTCACAAAAGTGATATCTGTCCCATTCTGTTTCAATTCAGCAGGGGATTTGTTAGCAGATCCCTTGCTGAATGAGCCAGCTTATACCTGTGTAAAAGCCTTGTCTGCGTAAATCACAGGCTTGTTCTGTGGTCTTATCCTAGCAGAAGTAGGAGCAAACCAATGCAGTTTTTTTAAGTTAGTATGTAAGTGTTTACCTTGCAAACTTTTACTTTAAGTATACAGTATTAATTTCCTAGTGTTGCATTAATAAATATGTAATATTGAAAAAAAAGCATTTATCTCAATTGTACCAGCAACATAAGAAATAGAAGAAAATCTATGAGAGAGAGAGTGTGAGAGATAAATGCTGGCCAATATATCTACAATAAACATATAACTCTAGTATCACAAGTTTTGACAAAATTATTTTTAATAAATAAAAAAAAAACATGTAAAATGGTTTTAGCTTGTAAGGGATACACAACTGTGGGTCCTGAAGTGGTTAATCTTTAGTAAGCCTCTCTGGTAAGGCTAGTAAATTTCAATACACTGAAAAATACAGTACATGAAGTGTGTAAAAATAGAAATACCAGTACAGTGTTAACGTAGCTTGAGCACTTTTTGTAATTTTATTAAATTGGCCTGCTTGTGGGATGTCTATACCCACAGAGGAGATGCATACTTTTAACCAAAACACATAATTTTTTATTGACGTTAATTCACTATGATGAGATTTTATTTCATGAGCAAATATTACAAAATCTGCTCCACAGCATTCCTCCCACTCTGTCTGCTGTCCTGTTTTTCAAGGTTTAGCTCCACTGATTTGACAGGTTAGTTTTTTTTTAAACCGTTTTTAGGCATTTTCTTTTCAAATCATTTTTATTAGAGTTTTGCTAAAAGAAGACAAATATAACAACGCAGGTTCAAAGGAGAAAATACATTTGTACAGTCATGGCCGAAATTGTTGGCACCCTTGATATTTTTCCTGAAAATCAAGTATTTCACACAAAAAAGGTATTGCATTAACACATGTTTTGCTATACACATGTTTATTCCCTTTGTATGTATTGGAACAAATATAAAACAGAGGCAGAAAAGCAAATATGACATAATGTCACACAAAACCCCAAAAATGGGCTGGACAAAAGTATTGGCACCCTTAACTTAATATTTGGTTGCACACCCTTTGGAAAACATAACTGAAATCAGTCGCTTCCTATAACCATCAATAAGCTTCTGACACCTCTCACCCGGAATTTTGGACCACTCTTCCTTTGCAAACAGCTCCAGGTCTCTCTTATTGGAAGGACACCTTTTCCCAACAGCAATTTTAAGATCTCTCCACAGGTGTTCAATGGGATTTAGATCTGGGCTCATTGCTGGCCACTTCAGAACTCTCCAGCGCTTCTTTGCCATCCATTTCTGAGTGCTTTTTGACGTATGTTTGGGGTCATTGTCCTGCTGGAAGACCCAGGATCTTGGACGCAAACCCAGCTTTCTGACACTGGGCCCTACAGTGCGACCCAAAATCCTTTGGTAATCCTCAGATTTCATGATGCCTTGCACACAGTCAAGGCACCCAGTGCCAGAGGCAGCAAAACAACCCCAAAACATCATTGAACCTCCACCATATTTTACCGTAGGTACTGTGTTTTGTTCTTTGTAGGCCTCATTCCGTTTTCGGTAAACAGTAGAATGATGTGCTTTACCGAAAAGCTCTATCTTGGTCTCATCTGTCCACAAGACGTTTTCCCAGAAGGCTTTTGGCTTACTCAAGTACATTTTGGCAAACTGTAGTCTTGCTTTTTTATGTCTCTGTGTCAGCAGTGGGGTCCTCCTGGGTCTCCTGCCATAGCGTTTCATTTCATTTAAATGTCGACGGATAGTTCGCGCTGACACTGATGCTCCCTGAGCCTGCAGGACAGCTTGAATGTCTTTGGAACATGTTTGGGGCTGCTTATCCACCATCCGGACTATTCTGCGTTGCAATCTTTCATCAATTTTCCTCATCCGTCCACGACCAGGGAGATTAGCTACAGTGCCATGGGTTGCAAACTTCTTGATAATGTTGCGCACTGTGGACAAAGGCAAATCTAGTTCTCTGGAGATGGACTTGTAACCTTGAGATTGTTGATATTTTGCCACAATTTTGGTTCTCAGGTCCTCAGACAGTTCTCGTCTCCTCTTTCTGTTGTCCATGCTTAGTGTGGCACAGACAGACACACAATGCAAAGGTTAAGTGAACGTCTCTCCTTTTTATCTGCTTTCAGGTGTGATTTCTATATTGCCCACACCTGTTACTTGCCCCAGGTGAGTTTACAGGAGCATCACATGCTTGTAACATTCTTATTTATCCGCAGTTGTGAAAGGGTGCCAATACTTTTGTCCAGCCCATTTTTGGAGGTTTGTGTGACATTATGTCGAATTTGCTTTCTTTCCTCCCTTTTTTTGTTTTGTCCCAATACACACAAAGGGAATAAACATGTGTATAGCAAAACATGTGTTAATGCAATACGTTTCGTGAGAAATACATGATTTCCTGGAGAAATATCAAGGGTGCCAACAATTTCGGCCATGACTGTATATCACCTTGACATACATACATTCGTAAAATTGCGGAAAAAGACCAAAGTGACACATTGATGATAACCAATATTAGCGAGTGAAGCAAATGAAGTCAATTATGCCATCAATTCAAATGTTCACAGATAACAAATCGTACCTTATTTGCATAATACTCAGCTTAGTATATTCACAATAGGCCCGAATGGGTCCACCTGAACCTGACTGCTAAAACATACCCTGAACGGTAACATAAGAAAGGGGAAGTAAACAAAACCAAGATAGGCGGAAAATAGAATAGAAACAGAAGAGTTGGAGAAAAGGTAGAGAAGAAAACAGCTTTCATATTGTTAGGTGTGATTACCTTGTATTTAATTCTATACAGTAATATTGAAGGTATTGACATTTCTTTCCAACGAGACCATTTTGCGTCAAACCTCTCCATAGATTGGTAACTAATTGCCAAAGCCCTGTTTTTAAGCATTTTCAATAGCCTTCTGCTCTTTTGATACCAGCCCTTATTATACTTGCCTACAAGGTTTCCAGAGTAAGGGATTTTATCAAATTTGAGCTGGCTCTCAAATCATTAAACACATGCTCAAGTCATAATGCAATATTAAATTAGAGGAAACCTTCCAAAGTGCCGGAAATTGCCTTTTTAGTCAGGTATAACAGAAAAGGTATCCCAATGGAAAATATTATGTTGATTCTTGTCTTGTGGAGAATTTTGAATTTCCCCTCACTTTCTTTCTCAGTGACAATGGTCATTAGTACAAATAGAGGGTGACTATCTCCAACAGGGACACAAGCAGTAATAAAAGAGAGATGAAATGTGGCACTGGATATGGATCCTTGATATATGAGATAATATACTGTATGCGTATAATATATAAGATAATATACAGTATATTGCCAAAAGTATTGGGAAACCCCTCCAAATTATTGGATTCAGGTGTTCCAATCACCTCCATGGCCACAGGTGTGTAAAATCAATCTAATATGTGAAATAGAGAAAAAAAAAAGTGCAACAAACTAAATAGCACAAAAGCTGCTCTCCTAACCAAAAAAGGTAAAAATGTGAATAAATCAAAGAGTGCGCTAAATATAAGTAAATACAAAAATTATTAGTTTCAAATAATGATGTCCGTGATAGAAAAAAATTTATATAAAAGTCCATCCACCATAACAAAGTAATTAAACAGTTCTGAAATCTTGTATAAATCAAACACCGTGCAAAAAAAATCCACCACCGAATGAAATGGGTACACTCACCAGCGCTCCATGCTGACCAGATTATAAATCAGCAAAGATAGCGTTTGCTCTGGGAGTGATGATCAGCAGAAGTAATCCAAACTGGGAGCAATATACTGCAAGCAGCCAATCAGCACAATATGGAATAGCCTTAAAAGCAGGTAGTCATCACGTCTGTACATATCATACTCTGTATTATACCATGCCCTTTTATAACAAAAAATGGGACCCTTGGCAAGAACATAGGCAAACATTCATATAAACTTTGTTGTGCTTGGGTCCAACTGTTATTATATGGTGGTAGAATTGTGATACTCCCTGACACATCAGAAAGTACCCTCCTTATTTCAGACATTGGTACAATGCTGCTGCTTTAATGTCTTTAGATGGATTATGTATCTTATGCCAAATCTTCCTTCAAATCTGACACTGTCTTGTTGGCTTCAGCATACAGGTTATATAAAAGCTATTTTGTACTGTCTCTTTTTGTTGACATCTCAGATGTTGTCTCATTTATATGCTGTTGAAATTGAATACAAATTTGTAAACCAAAAAAAAAATATTAAAAGTTTGTGCAATGACTGATCATGAAGTGTTGTGTCAATGATAGACCATTAATGATCTCACAGTACATAAACAGAATATACTGAATTTCACACTGTAACCCTGTAGATCACTAATGGGTTGAAAAAACAATATAAACATTACTGATCCACTGACTAATCAACAAGTAAGTGCAGGTACAAAGTAGATAAAGTAACATGATATAGTATGAGATGAATGTTACATGATAGATACCCAGTAGATACTAAGCTCTACACGTTTCACTTACACGTCTTTGGGGGAGATAAGTGCAAACTTATCTGCAAGAAAACATGATGTCAACAATGGAAACCAAATTCGATAAATCACCATATAATGGTGATACTAAAAGGATCAATTACATATAGTGTGTCCATTAGTTCATTGCAATACATATTCACTCAGCCAACATTCAACTACTTTCCTGTAAATAACAGAAAAAGGCAGCAGGCACTGACTTGTTTCTGGGGCTCAGCACTCCCCCTTTATCATGTTTCTAAAATAAACAAGATGTCAATTGGACCCAGAGAAAAGCAGAGGCAGTGCGGCTTCAACATATATTTGACAATGCTTTGCAACTAAAATCTTTGTTTTTAATGCAAATTGTTAGGCAGTGTATTTTTATGCTGGCTAGCTGGTATATGTGCTGATAAATACATTTTTCTAAATACAAGGTTGCTGTGTACTAAAAGCTAAATACAAGTTTGCTGTGTGCAAAACTCATTATTGTGCACCTTGTTCTCAAAGCAAATTATAAATTGGGGTGGCTGCCATTATTGATCAACATTACTACCAGATCTGCTTCAGCAAAAATCTACAACTAATTGTCCTGTTCACCTGTTACCTTTTCCATGATGTAGTCAAGGCCAAAACTGAAAGTACTAGCTTAGCATCTCCCAGAAAACACCTCCTTTCTGATTTGCAGCTTGGAATTGATTTGGCAGGTATTGATCCACCACCAGAACAATCCAAAAACTGGTCTAGAGTAATGATAGCTGATGCAGAAGCAAGTGCATGTGGATAGGAAATGTCCAAAAAGCTAGAGTAGATTAGCAATATAGTACAGACATGAAAAAATGTGAAAAAGTATCCTATGAGAAAATAATATATGGCAACTGTGGCTGAGATACACTCACAATGTCTGATACAATTTCTTCTATTT
The DNA here is from genome assembly GCF_062004578.1 of Staurois parvus. Classification (NCBI taxonomy): domain Eukaryota; kingdom Metazoa; phylum Chordata; class Amphibia; order Anura; family Ranidae; genus Staurois; species Staurois parvus. Next base: position 7,812,018 of record NW_028317941.1, read on the forward strand.
ACTTTAAATCGTTAAGTCTTCCACAGATCTTACACAGCCACTCTCCTGTAGAAGCTATCAGCAATTTACCAATGATGTATTGGAGGCGATTTACTAAAACTGGAGAATGAAAAATCTGGTGCAGCTCTGCATAGAAACCAATCAGCTTCCAGGTTTTATTGTCAAAGCTTAACTGAACAAGCTGAAGCTAGAAGCTGACTGGCTACCATGCACAGCTGCACCAGATTCTGAGTGCACCAGTTTTAGTAAATCTCCTCCACTGTTTTTCTGGACAAGAGGTGCTAGCAGCCAGGTGGGCATTGTTTAAATTGACTCAGCAGCTTAGCTGGAATGGTCCCTGCCTATCTATGGTAGATAGGCAGAACCAATACTAAGCAAGTGAAGAAGCCTGGATGTTGGCAGATGAAATGGATGGCAATGTTGCTTATTGTGGCTCAGTTGAAAGGATGGGCATAGATCTGTAGAAGTGGATAGATCTTGCGGTGGAAGAAATACCCTATTTATCCAGACTGATTTTCTATTTCTGATACTGCTGTCTTGGCGGGTGCTGTGCTGCAGCTCAGCTACTCTATTTATCAAGTACTTCTACCTATCCACTTCTACCAAAAAATTTATCTTTCTAGAAATCTCTCTGAAGCTGGTGGGCTGAAAGAAAAATTTCTAAATATAAAAAAAAATTCCTAAGAAATAAAACATGCTATAGCGCACAATTGAATGAATCTCCAACTGCTCATATTGTATTTTGACAGGGCTCTCATAAAATCCAAAAATGTTCTATCTGAAGGCTTTGATTTTTCAGTAAAGAATGTTGGGTGGGGGAGTGGTGACAGGACCACCATGGAGCAAATTTTGAAAGGTTAGTTATGAATTGCCCAAACTTTTGCATAGTGTATAGTAAGTTTTACTTTTTCTCTAAACCTCCACTGAATGTGGGGAAGACCTAGGAATGTGAGATAGACCAAAGCTGAGAAAGGCCAGGGAAGTAAAGTTTTTGTATAGCTGTCTACCTGGTTGAAGTGATTTCCCTTAACTTTCTCTTCTTGAGATGAAACAAGAAGTAAGATAAATTATCTACAAAGTGTGCTGAATTTTCATGTTAACCCCTCCCGGGCCTTTAAGTTGTGACGGAAGGATGGGGTTTAGGGTCATGTGACCACCATGTTTGGCATGATTGGCTGTTCACGGCGGTCACATAATCAGCAAGCTCCAAACCGCAAGCAGTGATCGTGTCCTTTCCGTGAGGCAGCGGTAAATGTACCAGGAGTGCTCAGGGCACGTGTTCTCGGCACATCTGTTGTTAACATTGAGTATGAAAATATGCGGCCCCCCAGCACCGAGGCCCAGCTGTCGAGAGGCCTAATATGTGCATGTAGTTAAACAGTTGTGACAGACTGGAACAAGTATCCAACCAGTGAGTCAGAACTTGTTTCAGTAACTACTGGAACCATTGGATAAGCATGCCATTCAGTCTATACTAGCATTCTTAGAAGGAAATATAGGCTATAGCGTTCTATTTACCCAGTACAGGTTTTCTTTAAAGCAGAACTTCACCCAAAGGGGGAAGTTCCGCCTCCTCCCTCCCTTCTTTCCCACTTCTGGACACATTTATTTTGGGGGGAGTGGATACCTAGGCAATCCAAGTAGAAGTTCACCTTTCCTCTCTTTGCCAGGAGCCTTCTGGGATACATCACAGGTCCCAGGAGGCTGTGAGACCATTCACAAACTCAGCGCGACTCTCAAATACACAGTGGGAAGCCAGTTGTGAAGCCATAAGGAGTCACAGCTGGCTTCCTAAAGTAAATATGGCAACACCAGGGACCCAAAGACTAGTGAAGAACTGGTCTCGGTGAGGATGGCTCTGTATCACTGAACAGGTGAGTATCCTTTTATTAAAAGTCAATAGTTATAGGATTTTTAGCTGCTGAGTTTTATATTTTTTGGGAGGGGTGTGGCGGGGTGGGAGTTAAAGATATTTTTTTCAAAGGTGTCAAGGTGACTGTCATTGGAAACTCTTTTGTTAAAAGACTGGCTAGCACAGCAAGTTTTGCTAATATACTGTAACTTATTACAGGCATTGTTGATCCTGGCAGTTTTACATTTTAATGATTTTACAGAGTTTATATAATTGTGCAAAAAGGGTAAAAATAAATGTGCAATTAGAAAGCTTGGATGTATTAATAGATGGTTCTTACCCTGCCCACACATCACTATTAGGCACACAAGTGCAAGCCCTTGTAATACTTTCTGTAGCCTACATATCATTCAAGGCTGAAGGCTTAATGCACAGTGAATAAATCACTGATAAAAAAAGGAGACTGATGTGCACAATTTGGTAGGGAAGAGTGATTGAGTATGCATACAAGGATAAAGCAAAAAGCAAACATCCCACAACAATGAAAAAAATTGGATTACAACCTTAGATGAATTGAAATGTAAGGCTACAGCCAAAGATACATTTTTATAAAATGTTATCTAAACAATTCTGTTACTCATCATAGTATATCAAGTGCAAAGACAGAAGGCTATTACATGAAACTATTCAGAAATTCAGATCAGTGGGTAGTTTCTGTAAAGTGCTGGGAAATGTCCACTGGTTCTTAGGAGCCCTGTAAGTATGCACAGTTCTAATAAAAGTGACAGTTTCATCAAGCCCCTTCTGCTGCTGAGGGCAGAAATCTTTGTGAACCTATTGGAGGAATTACTTTGAGAGTATAGATGGTTTGACCTAAATGGTTGACAGTGCAGATTGTGCAGGATTTCAGGATTGTGCACAAGAACTAGCTGGGCTTTTACTGGAAGAAAGGTTAGCAGGAGCAACATTACTGGTATTTGCCAATAAACAAGATTTGCCTGCTGCATTATTAAAGGATGCCACAAGAGAGCCATTGGAGCTGGATAGCATTAACCGCTTACCCGCCGCCGTGTAGCAGAAATACTGCTACACGACGGCACGGATGCGCAAAATCATGTATATATACATGAATTTGCATTTCCGGGTTGTGGGTGCACGTGATGTGCACGCCCTACCCGCACTGCCATTCACGACTGCGGATGTCAATCACCGGGTCCCGGACGGTGATTACCCACCGGTGCCTGGTGGTTACCGACAATCACCAACGGGGAGGAAGACTGTTTTGTTTACAAACAGTCTTTCTCCTTGTCAGCTTGCACACACTGCTTGTGATGGCTCTGCACAGCACAGTATGCTTACAGTGAAGCACACACCCCCTGCCCCCTAGTAAAACACTCCCTACACACAGTTAACCCTTTGATCGCCCCTCACATTAACCCCTTCCTGCCTAGTGTCATTAGTACAGTGTCTGTGCTGTTATTTAGCACTGATCACTGTATTGGTGTCACTGGGGATGTTCGTGACACCAAGTTAGTTCCCCCCCTAGTGTCAGAATGCCCGCCGCAGTCCCGCAGTCCCACTAAAAGTCACTGATCGCTGCCATTACTAGTAGGAAAAAAAATCCCAGTATCTATACCGCCATTTTTAAACGCTATAACTTTCACATAAATCAATTAATTTACACATATTGTGATTTTTTTTTTTAGCAAAGTCATGTAGCAGAATACATTTTGGCCTAAATTTATGATGAAATTTGATTTTTTACATTTTTTTTACTGGACATGTTTAACCACTTGCCTACCAGGCACTTATACCCCCTTATTTACCAGGCCAATTTTCAGCTTTCAGCGCTGCCGCACTTTGATTGACAATTGCACGGTCATGCAACATTGTACCCATATGAAATTTTGATCATTTTTTTCTCACAAATAGAGCTTTCTTTTGGTGGTATTTAATCGCCACTGGGCACTTTACTTTTTGCGCTAAAAATAAAAAAAGTGTAAAAAATTTGAAAAAAAAAAAGTTTCTTTGTTTCTATTATAAAATTTTTCAAACAGGTATTTTTTCTCCTTCACTGATGTGCGTTGATGAGGCAGCACTGATGGGCACTGATAGGCGGCACTGATGGGCACTGATAGGCAGCACTAAAGGGCACTGATATGCAGTACTAATGAGGTGGCACGAATAGGCGGCACTGATAGACAGCACTAATTAGGGGTCACGGATAGGCGGCACTGATAGACAGCACTAATGAGGTGTCACGGATAGGCGGCACTAATATGCAGCACTGATAGGCGGCACTGATAGGTGACACTGATGATGGGTACTGATAGACAGCACTGACTGGCATCACTGCTGGGCTGCACTGGTGGGCGGCACTGGTGGGCAGCACTGGTGGGTGGGCACAGGTGGGTGGCACTGGTGGGCACAGGTGGGTGGGCACAGGTGGGTGGCACTGCTGGGCACAGGTGGGTGGCACTGCTGGGCACAGGTAGGTGGCACTTCTGGGCACAGGTATGTGGCACTGCAGAGTGGCACAGGTGGGTGCACTGCTGGGCACAGGTGGGTGCACTGCTGGGCACAGGTGGGCGGAGCTAGTGGGCGCACTGCTGGGCACAGGTGGGCGGAACTTGCGGGCGGCACTGCTGGGCACCGATCATCAGGGCACTGATCATCAGTGCCCTGATGATCGGTACCGATCCCCGCTCTGACAACTGCCGGTTCTCGGCAGTACTTTCCTCACGATCTGACAGCGTGAGGAAAGTGCAGCCGAGAACCGGCACTTGCATTTTCCTCTGATCAGTGTGTCATTGGACACCGCTGATCACGTGGTAAAAGGCCGCTGTGATTGGCCTTTTACCACATCACGTGATCGCTGTGTCCGTAGGACACAGCGATCACTGAGATCGCCGGGTGCACGCCCCCTGGGGCGCGCAGGAGAGCGCGTTCTGGGAGGACGTCATATGACGTCCACCCAGAACTGGCCGGCCGCAGTGCAGCCGTCATTCGGCTATCTGCGGTCGGCTACTAGTTAATAGCAAAAAGTCCAAAATATTGTTTTTTCTCAAAATTGTCGGTCTTTTTTTGCTTATAGCGCAAAAGACAAAAAATGCACAGATGATCATATACCACCAAAAGAAAGCTCAATTTGTGTGAAAAAAGGGATGTAAATTTAATCCAGGTGCGGCGTTGCATGACTGCACAATTGTCAGTTAAAATAACACAGAAAGGCTGGTAAATCCTCTGGAGGGCAAGTAGTTAAGACCCATTACTGGTGTACACAAGGATGTAGCGTAGTGACTGGAGAAAATCTCCTGACAGGGATAGACTGGTTATTGGATGATATCTCCAGCCAAATCTTTTCAGTTGACTGAAGGGAATGGAGTAGAAGAAAGCAAGCAAGTGGTTAAAGAAGGAGCACAAGCCTTATTTATGTAATATTTATTCAGCTGATTAAAATCATAACACAGAAAAAATTAATAATAATACATGTGACAGTTATGAATATGCAATCCTATTTAACTAACAGTAACTTCAGAAATGCTAAATTGGTGAATCTGAAAGCTGTAAGCCAGATGTGATTTTATTTGCACAATACTGCTGTTAAATCAGAAATTGTTAGGACCTTTAGGAATTATTTGCAATTTAGTGTAAAATTTCTTTATGCTCATGATTGTGCATTGTGTTAAGGTATCCCATTTATATTGAATGTACTGTCAACATTTTACAACACAGTCAAAATCAGACACATTACATTTTTTTATTGCCTCAGACCACAAACATGGCAATATGTTGCTTGCTACTGTTTAAGTTTGTTGAGATGCCATTCAAAATAAATTGTACTGCAACACTGCACCACATTACTGCAACACATACAGTAAGTGTGGCCCATCAAGAAAACCTCTGCTTAGTGAAATACTTTTCTTTTTGAAAATGTTGGCTGTCTTGGTGATCCAATAGCTTCTGAGTCACTGAGCTGGAGCAAGTATGCATATCAGAGGTTCTGACTTGTATTATGTTGTGCTTGTTCCAGGTCAGTGACCCAAAGTATGGAGACACCCAGTAAATTAGCATTTTCAGAAGAAGGTCAGAAATGGCTGAGTTTATATCTCCCCAAACAAATATGTCCTTTAATGTGCTGTTGGTAACATAAAAGAAAAATTAAAATGTAATATCCAACCAAATAACTACCTGTTTTCTGTACATTTTAAAATCAAAATAGGTTCTGTGTGAAAATAAATAAAATCATATATACTAAGTTTGATATATGTCTGCCCGCATATATTAATTCTGTTTTGTGTTCTGCACACTAACAGTCTACTGAAGTATTCCAAATTTAATAAACACAATAAAGCACCTAATTTACTACATTTACTTTCCCTGCCTCAGATAAAGATGACAAACTGGGAATTAGTGAATATATTCAATTACATTAGAAGAAAAGGGTTGATTAAGTAACCATATAGGATACAAAGTTATCATTTTTCATGTTAAAATATAGAGTGAAATCACCAAGTAAAGCTGCTGATTATCTTTCATATCACTGTATGACCAATGAACATTACAACGATTACCCAGAGGAGACACAGAAAATCAGAGTCTTTTGTCCCAGTCATTTCGTGGTTGGGATTATCACTGTAGAATGAATTATAGTCCAATTTCCATGTTAATTGTGAAAATGCTGTGCATATTACTGAACAAGCTCTCTTGCACACAAATGTAGTTTAATAAATTATATCTTGGCTCATTTACATGTTTTTGTACAGTATTTGCAATAGGATTTATATGGAGATGTAAATACATCGGGCCTGAGTTACTAAACCATATGCCAATTCATCAAAGATTCCAAGGAGCAGAAGGGACAAGAGCTGAGCACATTCGCTAACAAATGTGGTTCACCAAATAACGTAACCTCTAGCAGATAAAAGACCCCATGACTTTGCACTGATATTACTAAAAGTGGATGTAAAAAAATTCTGAAGCTAAAAATGCCCCAGACCATGCCGAATGCAGGGTGTATAACTGCAGACTTCGTACACAAGCAATTAAATACATTTCAGCTTGAAAATGTGAGTATACAATACATATAATATGCCACCTTGTTTGCTCAGCTAGCACAGATGTGGCTTTTTTAGGCTCAGTTCACACTACTGTCATGTAATTTTGACTTGATTTGCAGTGCTTTTATGTAGTGCAACTTTGATGCAACTTTGCGTTTTGGATGTGGTTTGCATATTCTATAAGGCCGCATCTTACTGTAAAACCAAAGAAATACAGAATCAAACCCTTGCCTAAAGTTGCATTGCAGCTGCACTGCATTGATGTGAATGGGCACCATTGGAAACAATGTTATTTCCATTGTCATTTTTTTTAGTCTGACCCAAATGCATTTGAAATTGCATCAGTGTGAACCAAGCCTTAGAGCATTTCCTCTGCTTGGTGCATGACCACTTTTATATTTTTTTTATGTTTAGGTATTTCTTTGTTCACCTTGAATAAATATACGGCATAAAGACCATGGTTAATGTTATTGACCCAATAAATGAGTTGATTTACTAAATGCAAATAGACTGTGCACTTTGCAAGTACAATTGCACTCTACAAAGTGCAGTTGCTCCAAAGCTTAGTAAATGAGATGAAGCTTCACTTTATTAAGAATTCCCAATTACATGCAAGAGAAATAAAAAAAAACAGCATTTTTGCTTGCACATGATTGGATGATGGAAGTCAGCAGAGTTTCCCCTCATTTGCTGAGCTCTGGAGCAAATTCCCTTGCAGGGTGCAACTGCACTTGCAAAGTGCACAGTCTATTTGTCTTTAGTAAATCAGCCCCTTTATTGGGTCAATACTATTAATCTTAGCTACTGTACATTCCGCCCCTGTATAATTCTGTATCCTGGTAAATTTCAACTACCAATATTTATTTATAATTATTTTTTATAAAATGTTTATCTCTTTGCAAGGAGAAAGAGAGAGATACAATGTATCTCTCTACTTCATTCAGAGAAATAGAAAACACGGCTTCACATACACTATATTGACAAATGTATTGGGACGCCTTTACATGCACATGAACTTTAATGGCATCCCAGTCTTAGTCTGTAGGGTTCAATATTGAGTTGACTGGCCATTTGCAGCTATAACAGCTTCAACTCTTCTGGGAAGGCTGTCCACAAGGTTTAGGAGTGTGTCTATGGGAATGTTTGACCATTCTTTCATTTGTGAGGTCAGGCACTGATGTCGGACGAGAAGGCCTGGCTCGCAGTCTTCACTCTAATTCATCTCAAAGGTGTTCTATTGGGTTGAGGTGCAGGCCAGTCAAGTTCCTCCACCCGAATCTCGCTCGTCCATGTCTTTATGGACCTTGCTTTGTGCATTGCCATGCGGCGCACTCCCAGCACAAAGACATATATGCATTTGCGGTCCCATGGAAAAAGGCTCATTCCAGTGGAGCCACATACTGTACATGTGTACGCTTGGTGAGAAGTTAAAGAGGAGCTATAATCAAAATGGTTTCTCTTTTGCACATATGCAGTAAATTATGTGTGGGTCTCTTGTTTTTGAGGCCAACAGCTGTGCCAGGGCTAAGGGTATTTGGAGGCATTGCCTCCATAGATGTTCAACAGTGCCCCACCAAACCTGGTGGCACTGAACGATTATGGGTTTTCTAGCAGCTACTGATGCTGTGATCTGGGGTGAGAAAGACTGCCTGAATGAATGCTGGATAGTTAAATTATGTTTCCAGTCCAAACTTGCTTTTTAGAACCCTTGGCAATTTTACTGCTGTTTCGGGTTCCATTTGGAAAGGCTAATGTTTCTGTCAGCTTTTTGTTTCAGTCTGTGTCCCTGTTGCAGATTTTCCACCACTTCCTGGCTGGCAAAGCTGTTGCACTAGGGTTAAAAGGTAGCAAAGGTAGCCACAAAAACCCAGTAGTGGTTTTATCCTTACCCCGTTCTAACCAAAATGAATAAAAGATTTCTTTATCATCTATTGAGAGACACAGGGTGGTATATGTTTTGGACATGTGGGGTTAGACAGCTCCTTCAGGAAAAACAAAAAATGTTACATCAGCCCTTTTAAACCTCCTGCCTTTAACTGTCATGCTTCAATTTATGCTAGTGTCCTAAGAGGTTGGATGCCATTCTTCTCCGCTCTGCTATGGAAAAAATATATATAACATAAAATAAAATATTGTTTCCTCATCAATCAAGATTCTTGATATACTGTAACTACAAGGAAGACCTTAACAAGATGCGTGAGCATCTTCTCACAGCAGTTATCCAGATCAACACATCCACAGCAACAGCTTTGGAAGCCATACCCAGACCTTCCTGGACTGAAGGTTGGGGGCTAGCCTGGAACGTGACATTTGGGTACCTGGTTTTGACGCTTTCCAGACCTTGGCGTACTGTGGTTTTTAGCCGTCACTCTGTAAGATGGGGTGGAGATAGCCTAGATGTCATTCAGACTCTGCATTATGGCACTAGACCTGTTTATATTTTGTCAGTAGTCTAGTATCTGAAACCAGGGCCATGACACAGCTCTTGGTGTGACCTAGTCCCTACTCTCTTGCTTTGTTAATGAAGTGTTCAAACTTAACCTCCCTGGCGGTATGATTATTTCAGATTTTTGGTGCTGAAAGCGGTACCATTTTTTTGCATGGAAATATGTATTTTTTTTATTGTAGGCTGTAATTTTTAGGAAAAACTCACTGAAATCTGTCCGAACAAGAGTCTAGTAAACATCCCGGGTATGATAAAATTTGAAACACAAAATCATAAATTATAATTTAATAAATAATCATAAAAATAATATAAAAATAATAAAAAATTTAATTCAATAATATAATCAAACCAAAAACACTGAAATGTGAAATATAGCGCCAAGTTCGCACATTGCTGAGCTCAGTCGCAAAATCGTTTTCAGTTTCTGATGACGAATTTCCCCCACGAATCATTATCACTCAATTCTGTAAGTGGTTCTGATTTACTATCGCTGTTCTCTAGCTGATCTAAACCGCTTTTGACCTAAAGGGACACTTTTTGGACGCCATGGACTTTTCTCAGTTTCCAGGCAGAAAGAACAGACAAAATGCAGGCAGGGCGCAGGACAAAGCACTAGGGACAATATGTATGTGAAATAGGTTGAAACAGCAATGTTTTACTGTTTAAAATGGAAAAAAAAAAAAATGACATTTTTTAAAATTTTTAAATTTCCCGCGGCGGCGCCCGTACGTCCCGACGTCACAGGGACAGGACACAGAAGCCGGATGCCGGCATCGGCCGGAGGAGATGGCCGGGGACGCTGCAGGGGACACATCGTGGGAGCGCAGGGTAAGGTAAGTGAAGAACACATGCCGGAGCAGTGCCACATGGTATTCCCGAGTGTAGCTCGGGGTTACCGCTTTTGGTACTGAAATGTTACCCCGAGCTACACTCGGGAATACCGCCAGGGAGGTTAAGTATACAGTATGGGTATTTCCTCAGTATTGCTTTATAAGTTCTACCTGCAAGTAGTCTGGTGCTTTGTGAGGTAAAGTGATTCTAAACTCTGTTACCTTATGCCTTTGGTCCCAATTGACAGCCAGTTACAGCAGTCACATGATCTGAATGCCCACCTCCGCCTCCCGGGTCTTAGAGCATTTAAAGAGCCGGGAGGCGGAGATGGGCATTCAGGTCATGTGACCACTGTAATTAGTTGTCACAGTGGTCACATGATCGGAAAGCTTCCGATCGCAAGTATGCATCAGGAGCCCCTGCTGGCTACCATGCTAGGAGTGTGCAGGGAGCATGCTCTCAACATGGTAAGTAATTTTAATAGGGCCGCATATATGCATACTGACAGTGCCAAGAGGTTAATTCTCTGCATTATGGTAAAAATCCTTCCACTGTCTGTTCCTCGCCCAAACACTTACCCAACTCTATGCCTGTCTGCAGCACTGCTATCCCCTCTCTCCCCACTCTCACAGGCTTTGCTGAGAGAAGCAGAAACCATTGGCTCCTGTTGCTGTCAGTTAAATCCTGTGAGGAAGGAGCAGAGGGATGTGGCCAAGCCACATTGTGTGCGTGTCTATGGATGCACACAGCCCTGCTCAGGAGTGCGTCTGCACGTCTGCCCTCATAGTACATGGCTTGCTATGGGTGCTCTTGGAGGACAGAAGGAGAAGAGAGTGCCAATAGGGGATCCCAGAAGAGGAGGTAAAGGAGTAGGAAAAATACATATTTTTTATTTAAATTTAAAAACAATGTAAGGTTTACAATCACTTTACCTGGCCATAGTACCTGGCCATAGACAGACTGAAAATCTGTCAGAGACTGACCAAATCCGTATGTGGCTGTCCCCATTCAACAGAATTCAGTTGTTAGATCAACTTCTGTCAAAGGGACATGTAGGAAAACTTTTGCCAGACAGTGGCTACAGCCACTGATCAGCAGTGTTAATTTTGTCAAGTAAAATATTTTTGTTGATAAAATTAACACTTTTTTAGTCGACCAAAATATGACTAAAACTAAAAAATTCAGGTGACTAAAATACAACTAAAACTAAAATGGAATTTTAGTCAAAAGCCTATAACTAAAGCTAAATTGAAATTTGACGTCAAAATAACACTGGTTATATATCAAAATGGCTAAATCTGTGTCTGCAGTGCATGTTCAAACTTTAATACCATAAATAATAATGTTATTAGATTTTTACTCCAGGAGTATATAATGAGTTATATGTAAAAATTAACACTGCTGATTAGTATATTCTGACAGTGAAGAGTCCCACTGTCAAAATACAATACCCCAGTGGGGGAGACTCCTCCATTCACCTTGTTGGTGTGGATAGAGAAAATTGTTGTTTTCATTCAGCCCTGGTGACTGAACAAAAAAAACAATCAATCTATGGCCACCTTTAATCTGGTTTGTGACCTTTACTGACTAGACTCTGCTTCTATCACTTTCCAGAACACTGTGTAATTCTGTCAGTCAAATGCAGAATACACTCCTAGTCTACAGATGTAGCACAATGTCTGCTGTGACTGTCTCTTCACATCAGTGCCCTTGTTAAAGAGATTATAATACCAGACAATTTATTTAAAAAGCAATCTTCCCATAAAACTATATATGCATTTAATATACACTCTCCTGCCACTTTATTAGGTACACCTTGCCAGTACCGGGTTGGACCCCCTTTTGCCTTCAGAACTGCCTTAATTCCTCTTGGCATAGATTCAACAAGGCGTTGGAAACATTCTCCAGAGATTTTGGTCCATCTTGACATGATAGCATCACGCAGTTGCTGCAGATTTGTCGGCTGCACATCCAGGATGTGAATCTCTCATTCCACCGCATCCCAAAGGTTCTCTGATAGATTGCGATCTGGGGAATGTGGAGGCCATTGGAGTACAGTGAATGCATTGTCATGTTCAAGAAACCAGTTTGAGATGGTTTGAGATTTGTGGCATGGTACATTATCCTGCTGGAAGTAGCCATCACAAGATGGGTACACTATAGTCATAAAGGGAGGGGCATTCTCAATTGGTACGAAGAGACCCAAAGTGTGCCAAGAAAATATTCCCCACACCATTACACTACCACCACCAGCCTGAACTATTGATACAAGGCAGGATGGATTCATGCTTTCATGTTGTTTACGCCAAATTCTGACCCTACCATCTGAATATTGCTGCTGAAATTGAGACTCATCAGAGCAGACAACATGGGGTTTATTTACTAAAGCTGGAGAGTCCAAAATCAGACTCCCTTCTGCATAGAAACCAATCAGCTTCTAACCTCAGCTTGTTCAATGAAGCTTTGGCAATGAAACCTGGAAGCTGATTGGTTTCTATGCAGAAGGGAGTCTGATTTTGGACTCTCCAGCTTTAGTAAATAAACCCCCATTTGTCAAACTTCTACTGTTCAATTTTGGTGAGCCTGTGTGAATTGTAGCCTCTATTTCCTGTTCTTAGCTGACAGGCGTGCCACCGATGTAGTCATCTGCTGCTGTAGCCCATCTGTTTGAAGGTTCGACATGTTGTGCGTTCAGAGATGGCATTCTGCATACCTTGGTTGTAAATAGTGGTTATTTGAGTTACTGTTGCCTTTCTATCATCTCTAACCAGTTTACCCATTTGCTTCTTACCTCTGACATCAACAAGTCATTTTTGCACATACAACTGCCGCTCACTGGATATTTTCTCTTTTTTGGACCATTCTCTGTAACCCCTAGAGATGGTTAGGAGTGAAAATCCCAGTAGATTAGCAGTTTTTTAAATACTCAGACCAGCCCACCTGGCACCAACAACCATGCCATGTTCAAAGTCACTTATATCTCCATTCTGATGCTTGGTTTGAACTTCTGCAAGGCGTCTTCACCACATCTACATGCCTAAATGCATTGAGTTGCTGGCCTTGTTATTGGCTGATTAGCAATTTGTGTTACCAAGCAATTAAACAGGTATATCTAATAAAGAGGCTGGTGAGTGTATTTTAGGCATGTTATTTACCTGTAAAAAAAACCCAAGACTGAACTGGGTGCTGAAATCTTGGATGTGATGTCCACAGCCCCAGCAGACTCACAGCTGTCATTCAAGTGACACTCTATAGTATTCCCCTTCGCTCCTCATCTAAAGGTTATGTAAGGAGTGGTTGGGCAGAGAAGCTGGGCCAGCACAGAGAGTAATCAGTCACTTCCAGAAGAGGAAAGGGCTAAGATGGGCAAGGAGGGGGAGGGCTTTGCTCGGCAATTGACTCCTCTGAAGTAGTACGATTTGTTACATTGCAAAGTAAGTAAAAGCATTTTGAATGAACAGATACAACTCTATAAGCAAGCATTGCAAATACTTGAATTCCTATGATTTTACCTGCGATTTTTTAAGTTGGTGATAGGATCTCTTTAAAAGCTGTCTGCTTAGCACCATAGACTGATAGTTCAGTGGTCTTGAATCCCAAGTGTAAACATAATTCTAGCCTCACAAGTGTGACAAACTAACTGACCTCTGCATCAGTTAGAAATCCTATGGCTCCTAATTAATATTCACATGGTTAGTTATTCATAGGATTCCTAGTGAATTGCTTAACATTCGATAATAGGGTCTCTTTAAATGTACATGCTTTGCTTGCTGATAGAAGGATATATTAACTAAATCCCTTATTAGAGCACTGATCATTTTTACTATGATTACAATTAGGGAATGCAGTACTGACAACAGTTTGTATTTTAGTTACCATCACTGACCAACAGCTTTAGCTTTTTCATACCTGTGAGGGCTGTGTTAAGTACAGAATGCCAAGATATTAACTCGTCTGCCGTTGCTTGTTGAAAAGATCAATTTTGTAAGCATATTATCCTGTTTTTTAGGGCGGTGTGAGGGATGAGTGGCCAGAATGAACACTTCATGCATTATGGCCATTTGTACCTAGGAGCATACTGTCCTAAATGTTTGTACAAGTGCACCATCCAGTCCCATCCAGCTCACAGAGGTTGACAGGCCTATAACTAAAGCCAGAGCCCCATACACCAGCGCTAAATGCCCAGTGTTCATGGGGCTTTAAGCTTTCCTAATGCTTCAGCTAAGCCACTACAAATTTGAAAATATATCTGCACTCACTTGTTAGAGAGTTTCCATTTGTTGTACTATGTTGTGCTTTTCAACCTCCCTAGTGGTATGATTATGTTGCTGAAAGCGGTACATTTTTTTGCATGGAAATATGTCGTTTTTTTATTGTAGGCCTGTAATTTTTAGGAATAACTCACTAAAATCTGTCCGAACAAGAGTCTAGTAAATATCCCGGGTATGATAAAATTTGAAACACAAAATCATAAATTATAATATAATAAATAATCATACAAAATAATAATATAATAATAATACATTTAGTTCAATAATGTAATCAAACCAAAAACACTGAAATTTGAAATATAGCGCCAAGTTCGCACATCATTGAGCTTAGTCGCAAAATCATTTTCAGTGTCTGATGACGAATTTCCCCACGAATCATTATCACTCAATTCTGCAAGTAGTTCTAATTTACTATCGATGTTCTCTAGCTGGTCTAAAACCACTTTTGACCTAAAGGGATGCTTTTTGGATGCCATGGACATTTCTCAGTTTCCAGGCAGAAAGAACAGTAAAAATGCAGGCAGGGCACAGGACAAAGCACTAGGAACAAAATGTATGTGAAATGCTTTGAAACAGTAATGTTTACTATGTGATTTTAGTGTATTAGTGAATGTTACTTTTTAACATTTTTAAATTTCCTGCCGGTTCTGGTCCCCGTACGTCCCAACGCTTGCAGGGACCGGAACCCGGAAGACGGATGCCAGCATCAGCAGGAGGAGGTGGCCAGGGACGCTACAGGGGACACATCGCGGGAGCGCAGGACAAAGTAAGTGAAACAGGGAATCCCAGAGCAACACTGCAGGATAATCCCGAGTGCAGCTCGGGGTTACCTCTTTTGACACTGATAATTAACCGCGAGCTACACTCGGGAATACCACCATGGAGGCTAAACACTACACTGTCAAATAGTTTATGGTTGCATCATTATTTTACTACTACTGTCTGTTTAGGTTAAAAGTCTACTTTTTGGGGCATGCTGTTGTTTTTGTGCAAACTCACCCCAGAAACATGGTAGACAACCACAATTTCAGTGTTTCCTTCTGCCTCAGTTGCTCAGAATATGCACAATCCAGAATTACTTAAAGTGGTTCTAAAGGTTGGGTGTTTTTTACCTTAATGCATTCCCTACATTAAGGTACAAAAAACCACACCACTTACTATTCCCTTAACCACCATTGGCTCCTGCTACTGTCTATCAAATGGCATGGGGAGGGATTTGGGGTGGGGATAATGGACACAGGTAGTGCAGCTTGGGAGCAAGCCTGCACGTGTGTCCCCATAGCAAGGCACACAGAGAACTAGAGGAGCCTGGAGTGCCAGCAGGGGACCCTACTAGATGAAGTTCGAGCTGCTCTGTGCAAAACCATTACACAGAGCAGGTAAGTATAACATGTTTATTATTTCAATAAAAAATTTTTTTTTTTTCGCTATGCAATTACTTTAAAGTATAAACTATATTAAACTATAGTCAATCTTCAGGAAAAGAAAATAATGTGGTGTTGGAAACAGGGGTGGACTGACAACTCATGGAGCATTAGGGGATCATGGGGCCCCTGTGTCCTTGCCCAAACTCAAAAAAGCCTATGAAAAAGGTACCAGGGGCATCTCATGGGGCCCCCTACTGACCCCGGGCCCTTGGGCAGTACCCGAGTTTCCAAATGGTCAGTCCGCCCCTGATTGGAACAGCTGAGAGCATTTGGTAAGTATGCTAATGACAAATCAAGAAATGTAACTTCTACCTCTATGCATATTTTTGCAATTTGTGTCTAACATAATTGCATTCATTCATATTTTTTTAACTGTATCTATAGCCAAAACTGTTTTTTGTTTGTTTATTTTCGGAGAACAAGAGGTTAGGGAAAATATCCCACAACAAGACACAGGCAAAAAAAAATAAAAAAAATATAAAAAAATGATTTTCTTTTAGTATTTCCTACTGTTTCCAAACCGAAAAAAGAAAAAAAAGTTTGGTATGTGGCCATGTTTGTAAATGTATCCAAAATACTTATTTACATGTGACTGTAATAATTGTGGTACATTCTGGGTAGTCTATTAGGACCCCGGTCACATGCATGACATACGACTTGCAAATCGCATGCCAATTCTCACCCTTTTGTTTGTAATTACAGTGATCATATCGATGCAGTTCCGACTTGGTTGGAGCAGCACCAATTTCTAAAGTAGGGCATACTTTTGATGCAATTTGCATAGACATCTGTGTCAGATGTCTTGCAAATTGCACCTTAAATCAGCATGATATCTGACTTTGCAATTGTGCAAATTCACTGTAAATCGCACAATTTCAAAGTCAGGATCTGTGTGATCGAGGTTTAAAGTTAAAGGACATTAAAAGACAAGTATTGGCTATGGGGAAAAAAATTAAACTCAAGTAGGTGAAGGCAGCATCTATCCGATGCTTCATCTGTCCCCCGCCAGCACTGCACAGAAAACAGAGCAAACAAACACCGCTGATCAGTCAGTTCTCCCCCATCCACTGTGAGCAGAGAGCCATGACTGTCAGTCACCAGTTCTCTGCTCTGCCCCTCCAGTGATCACTTAAGCACTGGGCTGTGGAGGGGTGGGAGGGGCTGCCTTAGGCACTCAGCTGATCACTGAGAAACTGAGCTAGGTGTCTGTCCAGGCTTCTGGTGGATCCCAACCATATTGTCAGGATCTTTTTAGAGCCTGAACAGGCTCTTTGATGTCAGACTGAAAATGGGTCACAGGAGTGCAGAGCAAACTGCGCTCCTGTGATCCAGAGAAGTACAGCCAAAACAGCTTCTCCTTTAAAGTATATATAATATTCATATTATTACATCAGTACTGTGTAGCAGGGGAAATTAATCCTATCTGTGACTGCTGTAATCTACTAACTGGCATCTCCTTTGAAACCTCACACTTGCACTGGACACAGACAAGGCAGTGAGGGATTTCAGGCCCCACCTTCTCCTCTCAGACTGTAATAGAGAGAGAGCCAATCAGAAGAGCCATTAAAGGAGCCAATGACAGGGACTTTCTCAAGCAGGAGGTGCAGCTGCAAAGCATTGTGGAATATGCAGTCTTGAACAGAAACAGCCTGATAGACTTATAAAGAAATAGAACTTCAAAGGCCATCATGCTTAGTGAGAGCAGAGTGAAGGACTCCATCTTGCTTTTTTCTGGGGGGGGGGGCAGTCTGCATGTGGCAAGGTAACAGTCTGGACCTAGCAGAGGAGTGTTTGGGGTCAGTTCACAGCATGCTGAGTTATCTGCATCAGTCGGGGGAACATCCAAACTGAGAGATGTGGACCTACAATACAGACGTGCTCATCGTGAGGTGACCAGAGGAGCTTGTCAGTTCCAGGACGATCGTTTGGGTCTTAGTCACAGGATCTGGTGAGAGGGATTTTGCCCACTGGCAGATGACAGGAACACTGCACACATACAGAGACATTACACTTGCCCACACTCACCAGGCACTGGGTTGTGTAGATGGCCCTGCTAAACAGACACAGTATTTGCTTTGCTATAAAATACTGCCAGGGGATTACAATTATACTTTACCATAGGAGTTTAAGTGCACCAACTAATGTGGCTTGCTGAAGATCCCAACATTCATCCTGTTACCAAGAAATTGAAGTTACTGTTGCCATATGGGCACGCACATGCGTATTCAGGCCTCTATATTGCATGGTGTGTGAGGGAATAGCTTTACCTTGGAAAGCAGCAATTAAGCATCATTTGGGTACAGTGTTTGCCTATTGGGCTTGTGGTGTCAGGGGTTAGAAGGGAGAAGTCTGACACAACAGAGAGTCATTCTTCTGCTCTCCTCCTGCTTGGACATAATAGAGCCGAATTTGTGTAGAGGCGTTAAACCCACTTTGAGGTCACCATTTAAGTGTTTGCCTCTGCTCTTGGGGTTATTAATGGTTGGAATCCCCTGAAAGCAGCCTGAGTATAAAACTGAGCTATATTGCTTTCGGTCACAGTATTTGCTGTTCTCTTGATTCACCTAACGTATACCTGTTGTTAATGTTTATTACTTCCCACAGAGGTCTTACAGTAAAGCTGATCTCTGTGTTTTATTATAACGTGTGTACTTTTCATTGGTCCTTGCACTTACACTAATGCCAGATGTGTCAGTTGGGGCTCAGACAGTTCTTTGGGTTGAGAGGCAGAGTGGCGGAGTGAACAAACGTAAGCAGCCCCTTCGGGGGTATCGCTACAACTGTAATAGCAATACAGACACTAGTTTTATTTAATCCTTTCAGGTTGTGAGTTCTGCCTCTCTACTGGCCATTTCTTCCCACAACTTCCTTACTCCTGCCTGTCAGGTGGAAGCAGTCTGGTGGCACCTCCACAGCTCCTGGTTCTGGTAACCCCCCCCCCACGGTCACGCTCCCACCATGTAACCGGCCTCTGCTTGCCCATCTGCAGGCCCAGGGAGAGCCATGGCGGGTGCTGGCACGTGGAAGGAAGAGAGGAGAGTGAACAAACGTCCGCTCCCCTCCCCTTATTTGTTTGACCTGGAAGGTGATGTCCATGATGTCACTTCCGGGTCACGGCTTTCACTTTCCCAGATAGAGTATTGATGGGAACTGAAGTTTCCTTTTACTGCAGAGAGGAAAGGATATGATGTCATCCCAGCTGTCACACCTCCTCTTTGGCAGAACAGATGCTGTTATCTTTGGGATTACAGTGATATGGTCACCTGACCTGTGTAAATGCGTCTAAACACATGTTAACACTAGGTGCTTGAGAATTAACACATTTCAATGGCCAGAATACATTATTATTCTGGCCAATGAAATGAATTAAAGCCCAAGCACTTGACTCTTGTAAATGTGCTATAAGTACTTGTAAAAGCATTAGACACTGCCACGAGGAGGAACGTTTTTTTAAAACGTCCTGTGTGCATGAGGTTTTTTTCTCATTCCACGTTGTTCAGTATAATCAGCAACAACAATTTGGCACTCTTCATCTACAACCAATACAAGCTGCTAATTCAATTTAAACCTGCCAGGACTAGGGACAAAATTAGCGACTAGACCATAATTAAATCTAAGCAATGGGATACTAGAGACATTAACAATACAAAGGTAACAAGAAAGCAATGATATTTTGCCAATAAATAATTACTTAGATTATTCACCACAAAAATAGTTTTGACTAGGAATACATATATGAAACCTACCTTTCTTTCCTTGTCTTCTTTTGTCCTTCCTATGTTGGCCACCAATTTATTTTTTTTTTAAAGAGCTTTAGATTATGAAGATTCCTAATCCCCCTTTCCACCAACTTTATTTTCTGTCCTCTACATAAACTCCTGTACAATTCTCTGTGCATAAATTCCATTACACTTTAATGATATTATTTATATGCATTCATTGAAGCATTAATGCACTGCATCTGGTTGAAAAATGATACTTTGTCTCCACCTTCTTCCACACTGTGCTGTATGTTCTCTACTCTACAATGCTCTGTACTGTACTATACATCATATACTCCACACTATGTACTGGATTTTCTATAGCACAGATCCACTTTGTTCACTGTGAGCTATATACTTCACTCTCCACTCCACACTCTACACGTGCATTGCGTGTTACATTACCCACACAGCCCCACTCTGTACATTCTTCTGTTGTCTGTATGCTATGCATTGTGTACTGAAAAAAGGACCTCTCTATACCCTGTGTTCTACATTCTGTATTGGAAATAATTTATCTATGCCATTAGTTCTATCACTGTTGACCATGCTATATAGCTGTTACGGCCTGAACAGTTTGACCACATTTTGTCTTTCTCTATTCTGCTTGAACTCTTTAAAAGAGATGCCCGTAACGAAAGGAAGCAAAAAAAAAAAAATAACACAGGGCAGACATGACTAGAATAAGAGGGGGATAGGAAAGACAGGAAAGGGTTAAAGAAAAAAGGTGGGAGTTAGAATATGGGCAAGTTACCTGATTGGGGACGGGGTGCAGGGTGGGTCTTCAACACCTTTGGGTGTGGATGGGGAGGGTCGTCCAGTTCAGTGAAGGAGGAGACAGCAGTGAGCGAGCTTCCCTCCCGCCCTCCCTTGGGGTTTGTGTGGGTGTTTTGTTAATTCCCTTTTTTTGTTCTGGTTCCGGGGGCGGTTGTTGGTCTTTGGAGGCGGCACTTATTTTGAAGCTAAAGATAATGGTTGGGACCCATCTGTGGTATGGTGTGCCCGGGTGCATTCCGGTTAACCGAGGTTTAACTGGAAGGTGGTGGTTCTGCACTGTGGATGGTATGTTTTTGTCTCTGAGCCAGTGAGTTGTGGCTGGAGGCCTAATTATAATATAGGTTCCGCAAGAGGATATCGGTTTTGTTTGGTGCCTCCGAAGACCAACATCTTTTCCTGTATGTTTCTGTTTTAAGTAATGTTTTGTGTATTAAAGTTGAAGTATTAATGAAAGGCCGTGTTGGCCATTTTACTCCAATCAGTGTTAGGTTTTTCTTTAATGGTATGTTAAGGGGGTATGTGAGAGAGTGAGACGGTGGTGTAGGGGGTCTTCACTAGCCTATCTCTTGTGCATTACTCATGATTTGCATATCCTTCTCCTATTCTCTGCAGTGCCATATACAGTACATGAAAAACAAAGATACAGAGAAATTACAGGTTTGTTTTTACATGAATTGCTCCTGTGTTCAATGCCTCTCTCATTTTGTTAACCAGGGGAGGAAGGCATTCTCACTGTCAGCCTAATTTGAAATTTCAGCTAAAAAGTAGGGACGCATGATACTGTAAATAAAGATTACAGATTATTTTTATTAATAGCAAATGTTAAAATAAAAAAAGATGCTGAATACTTTTTCAAGCTACTATATACAGGCTACACGGAGATCTGTACATTTTCCTGAAGCTGTTTTTTTATTCTTTTTAGTTTACATACGATGCTCCCATACCTCGATTCTTGATGCCTTCTCTTTTAGTATTTTTCTATCCAGGGCAATACCCAAACTTGTAATAAATCTTAATAGGATCTACGATAAAGTGCTAAAAGTTTAACTATATGATAATTCTATTATCATTTGTCAGCATCATTGATTGTGCAAATGAGCAGATTAACATCTTACAGGTGTCAAACAGTGATGTCATTTTCAATTAAGAGGCAAGGTAATACAGACTATTGCTCAATTTTCTAGCCTGCAGGACTTGAGCTCAAGAGCTGTGATTCAGCTATGAATCATAGCAGATGTTGTAGGCAATATCTCTACCTCCTCCACCCCAACACTGTGTCAAATTGAGATTTTAAATCTATTGGCAATAATGTTCTTTGCTAGTTTTACCATCCTAAAGGGACATTCCACTAGGGTTGCCACCTTATCCATTTAAAACCGAACGTATATTAATTACACAGGTTCTGGGGCTAATTTAATGCAGATAAGGCACTAAGTGAGTTTAATTACCACCTTAATCAGCCACAGAACCTGGGGAATTAACCGCTTTACAGCCGCCCTATAGCAGAAATACTGCTACAGGGCGGCAGGAGTGTGCAAAATCATGTATATATATGTGATTTTGCATTTCCGGATAGGGGGCCCTACCCGTGCCGCCATTTGCAGCCTCGGTTGTCAATCACCGGGTTCCGGGTTCTCTCTCCTGTCAGCTCCAGCACACTGCTTTGTATAGCAGAGCCATACAAAGCAGTGTGCTTACAGTGGAAAGCACAGACACAGTCCAATAGTAAAAAACACACAACACACAGTTAACCCTTTGATCGCCCCACATGTTAACCCCTTCCTGCCCAGTGCCATTAGTACAGTGTCAGCACTTTTCATTAGCACTGATCACTGTATTGCTGTCACTGGGGATGTCAGTTACACCAAATCAGTTCCTCCCAGTACCAAAATGTCCCCCGCTGTCCTGCAATCCCATTATACATCACTGATCGCTGCCATTACTAGTAAAAAAAAATAATTAATTTACATGTATTGGGATTTTTTTTAGCGAAGACATGTAGCAGAATACACTTTGCTCTAAATTTATGACGAAATTTGGTTTTTAAAAATTTTTTATTGGACATGTTTAATAGTAAAAAATATTTTTTTGTTTATAGCGCAAAAAATAAAACACGCAAAGGCAATCAAATACCACCTATTTGTGAGAAAAAATGACATACATGTCATTTGGGTGCAGCATTGCATGACCACGCAATTGTCAGTTAAAGTAACGCAGCACAGTAACACAAAAAAATGGCCTGGTTAGGAAGGGGGGTAAATCCTCTGGAGGGCATGTGGTTAATATGTGTTTGATTTTAGTAAAATCAAAAGTAATACTTTCTTTTTGGTATACACGAGTCAAGTCACTAATGGTGTTTCATGTCTGAAGCCCCAGTTTATTTTTCATTAAGTCATTTCTTACTTTGTTTTCCTGCCTACTTGAAACATTCCCTGTGAGGTCCTGATGCTTTCCTTTCCCCCTTCACTTCCATTTCTTTGGAATGAGTAGTGCACATTAGTTGTGATCATATGCTCTGTTCTTTACACACCACACATCCCATAGTCCATAGCCTCTAGTCCATCTTGGCAGCAAGCAAGAGGAGGTTAGTACATTCCTAGATCCAGTGGAACAATGGCAAATGGAGGTAGCTGTGAGATGGGGAAACAGCTCTCATTGTTTGAACACTAATTGTATGCAGTAAATTATTGTGTGGAGTAAATTAAATGTTCTGGATTGACATTCTGCGGTTTAGCCATAAGATGCCACTGTTTTCCTAACACAGCCTCAGACCGCATAGATATTTCTATATTCATGAAGAGGTGGGGTTTTCACACAGGGTTGAGAGAACAGGAAGTGGAGAGAGAGCAGCCATGTTTAGAGGATGGTGAATAGAGGAGCCATGTGAGCAGATAATCTGATGGCATCCAGGTGTGAGAACATCCCTCAGTAACCAGAGCTTCAGCTAAGTGAAGCTGATCATGTCCAAGACCCTGATCCTGTTCAGAGAAAGGAAGATTGCTGCCAGGAATGCTGATGAGAGCAGAGGAACAAAGCAACATACACTGCGATACCGCATGCTTGTTGGAGAGACATTTGTTCTGTTCAGAGTCACCAGCATATGAAAAGCAGAGACGGGTCGGTAAGATCGTGCACGCACCTCATTTCAGTGTTGGCGCCTAGAGACTGAGGCCAGGCCTATAGTTAGTCAGTTAGGGTCTCTGTTTGTGTCAGGCCACAAGTGTTATTACTGATCATTGGAAGGACTCCATAACTTAAAGTGACATTTTCCATTAGAGAGCTGATAAAATTCCCCAAACTCAAGCCAGACTGGCATTTTTCTCAGAAGGAATACTTAGGCATGTGCTACAGGACCAGTTATGGGAGGGGGAATACTGTAGATTTGTGTAAGATTGTAAGCTGTTGTGCTGCACCGCAGGCTAGCCCATACCGTACCCCCATACACTGATTCATGCTCTTTTAGGGTAATAACGGGTAAGGTGTGGCAGCTTAGTTGTGCCCGCCAGTAGGTAAATTACTACACCTTCTACCTTCATCCATCAGGAGGCGCCGTGCTGTGCAGCACAAGGGTCTCAGCCTTTGGGCTGGGTGTATGTAAATTTTTTGTATGTTCTCAGCATTTGTGGTTGTGTTTATTTGCCACATCTAAGTAAAATTCTGTTGTGGCAAAAGCTGGTGTTGGGGTTGCTTTCCTCGTTCGTGACTTCACTGTATCCTGGGGAGCCCACCCCGGTGCACGGCTTACATAGCCACCTTCTAACTGGAAGTTAGATCACAGCAGCAACAAAAAAAGAGAGATCTGGAGGAGGCTGAGAGCAATAGCATGTACGGTAATTTCTGAGTTAGGAATACATACTTGAATATTATTTTTGCTTTTTAAACTAGAATTTAGTGTCACTTTAACTCTAAGCCTTACACACATGATGGTAGTATTGAAAGTTCATATACAATATCACTGACTAAAACATTACTGTTAAACTGCTATCCTAAGATTAAGCTTTCCTGGACAATTAGCATACACAGTATAATTTACAATATGACTTTCTTATTGAACTGCTTTATTAAGTGTCCTTTGAAGTTCCCTTTTACCAGATTAATCCAGTGAATCTTTCTCCCTAAAGGCACATTTCTTTCTCTAGGTTCATGTTCTTGTTGCAGATCTATGACTCTCAATCTGGTAGTTTGTGCTGTATAGAATTTATTAAAGAGTATGCTACTGGATTATTATGGTTGGATTTAATTTGGGATTTATAGGAGCTAGCTTGGATGCTTAAAGGAATAGTTCTATAGACATGCCTGTAGCTGCTATCCGGAAGAACACAAAAGGCTAATGAGGTCTTATGTGTCAGTAGACATGTTATCATAAATCTTATGTCTGTTTGATTTGCTATTAGATTCAAGGGTAGTTTCCTGCTTGTCCTATGTGTGGTTGTAGTGACCTACAAGAGAAATAGTCAATGTTTAACCCAGGATTTAAAATAAGTTCCTATTTTGCTTTATAGTATTCCTGGACGATGTTTGCTACAAATCTGAAGAGGACCTAAATCCTACATCCAAACAATGCACAATCCAATAGGCCACCCTTCAACATTAAGTTTATACTATGAAGTTAAAAGCCCAAATTAACTGCAGAGCACCCCCATAAGATCATCTGCTGGTAACTGATTCTTTTCCCCATGATTAGTGCTCACATAGCCAGGTACCCAGCATTTTTTTTCATTTCACTGGCTCAAACAGATGAGTCTAGGGGTGTCTTTTTATTGCAGCAATAAAAATAAAGGGGGCATGGGATACCCAAGAATTTGCTGAACTGATTTTTTTGAGGACTCGTCTCTTTACACCGATCTGCACAAAAAGTTCCACACAACTCTCTTCTAAATGAAAGGTGCCTATGACTTAATTTAAAGAGCAGAGAACTGTACACAGTCACTAAGGCAGGTCATATAGGTCATTTACTCATAATGCCACATGATCATTGGCTGCCTCTTTCCGATATTCACCAGGCACTCCTCAGTGAGAGAGAAACAGACTCACACCACTACAGGACAGCTGGACACTCTTACCCCAACTTCCATCAGGTACTGTTTAGTCAACTCTCCAGACCCCAAAAAAACTCCCAGACCAGTCTTTGCAAATAGGCTCCCAGCCTAAGCTTCAGCTGGGATCTTGATAACTCCTGAACAGCGCCTCCAGCAGTCTTCTCTCAGGAGCAGAGCTGCCAAACAGGGTTGTCCTCTTAGCAGGACTGGACGTGGGATCCACACACTCTGCTCCATGCTTATACTATTTATAGGCTTTCCAGTCACCTACTAGACACATTTCCCTCAAAGATTGGCTGGATCCCCATAAATATTTAAACTGCCTCTCTATTCTTCCTCCCACGATGAATGTTTAATCCAGCATAGAGAAGTTCATCTATTTTCAGTGTAAAGCAGAAAGAAAGTGTGTTCTCAGGGACTATGACAATATGTATTAGAATATTTAGTTGCCTCTTCT
Source organism: Staurois parvus (assembly GCF_062004578.1). Taxonomy (NCBI): domain Eukaryota; kingdom Metazoa; phylum Chordata; class Amphibia; order Anura; family Ranidae; genus Staurois; species Staurois parvus. The sequence goes on from NW_028317941.1 coordinate 7,837,939, forward strand.
GTTCTTTGCCCCATTCCATACAATCATGTGGATAAAGAGGATATTTTCTTAGGTTGGTTTACGAGAAATCAATAAATTATACAGATTTAAAACATCTAGTTTGTCAAAATGTTGAATATTGCTGTAGAATATGGCAAAATTCACAGCTAGCAGTGCCAATGGATTCTTAGCCCTTTGATCCCTCCTGTATTGTATTGTATTGATACTGCACTGCCTTCCTTCATTTTGAAGAACACTGTGTTATATGCATCCTGTATAATAATAGGCCTAGGCATTTTTGTCTACTTTTCACTAGATGTGTTGAAATGTGCATTCGTTGGGTTCATAAAGAAAAAGCAGAATCAAGTAACTAACAAACAGAAAATGAATCATATGAGCAACTAGAAGTATGATGCATGCTTCCCACCTCCATATCTTGCTCTTCTTTAATGACCTTATCATTATTAGTCCTTATTACACTGTAACGTTTCGCACAGAGAAATATGACATTTATTTCTCAACGCACTTAAGATGTGTAAAGCAACCTCTTACAGAAAAATACTTGTGGGTGTATGGTTCCTGTACTGATATAAATATGTTTCTATCTCATTATTTAGTAACAATCTCTTATTATACAGGATTTATATAGCACCATCAGCTTAAGCAGCACTTTATAACATGAGGGCAAACTATAGAAAAATTTTTAAAGAAATCTCAACATATGACTCTCTTCCCTCCCACCCCCATCTAACCCATAAAGCATTTTTTTCTTACCTGGTGAAGTAAGTTATGGTTACTATGTACCCCGCTGGGTCCCTCGCCACCACTATTTCAGTATGGGGACTGCTAATTCAGCGATGCAGATGGTCTCTTGCCAGACCATCCCCGACATGTCCAATAGGAATGTGGCAGCAACATGGACTGCCAAAGAGGTATCCTGCAGGAAGTAAACAAAGGCAGAGAAAATAATTGGGATTGCAGAATCACATGACCACAATTTTAGGTAGGTAAACATGGTGGTGGTGGTTGGGGAAGGGGAGACTTTAATTAAGAATCCTAACATATGCTAAAAATCAGCAATGTTGCACTGTGTTCATTGAAGATCATTCAACTTCCTTTCCTTAAAGTGATTCTAAAGGCATAATAAAAAAAAAAAAAAAAACTCCCATCCCTCTTTGGTGACTATGTTTGGTTGTCATTTTGGTCTCTCCCATTCTTTAAATATCATAAAAGGAAAGTCATTTTAGAATGCATCCTTTCTTTTTTACTTGTCCTTCACTCTTTCTGCCGTAGGGCCTCATGCACACAGAATATTTTGGCCTCTCTCCTAGACCGCTTCTCCAATAGCAGCAGCGCTTTGGCAAAAAAAATGCTTGACGCTTGTAAACATGTTTAGGCACATTTGGTGCACATTTAGCGAGTGTTGGATGTTAATTAATTTGATTGGCCAGAATAATAATTAGTGCCTAGTGTTAACGCATGTTTAGATCACTTAGATGTGTTTACATGCGTCAAGCGTTTTTTATGCTCCTGGACACACTGGCTGTGTTTTTTTTTTCTGCCTCTAAATGCCCCTGCCTCTAAACTCCTATAAAGGCCTATGCGTGCATGGATACATAGGAAGTTATTTACTAAAACTGGAGAGTGCAAAATCTGGTGCAGCTCTGCATAGAAACCAATCAGCTTCCAGGTTTTATTGCCAAAGCTTCATTGAACAAGCTGAAGTTAGAAGCTGATTGGTAACCATGCACAGCTGCACCAGATTCGGAGTGCTCCAGTTTTAGGAAATCTCCCCCACAGGCTAACATATAGGGGCGTTTAGAGGCAGAGAATAAAAAACACACAAAAAACATCCCATGTAAAAAACATCCAAAACAAACAGTTGCACCCAGCCACCCCTAGAGGAACTTAAAAAGAAGATAAGAAAGAGACTGATCAATTACCATATTACAAAGTTTATCTTCCTTTTCCCTTAGCTCCCTCTCTTGGTGGCTGAAAGCAGCTGCTGCAGGAACAGGAGATGTAAACATACCAGGGTAGATTTCATAAAACTGAGGCACCCAGAATCTGGTGCAGCTGTGTGGTAGCCAAGCAGCTTCTAGCTTCAACTTGTTCAATCAAGCTTTGGCAATAAAACCTGGAAGCTGATTGGTTTCTATGCAGAATTGCACCAGATTTTGCACCCTCTAGTTTTAGTAAATAAACCCACTGGATGTCAACTTGCTGAAACTCTTGATTATCAGTAAAACAAGTACTGCTCGCAATTGTCTTTTTTCAGGATGCAGGGATGGTAGGATAAGGAAAAGTGCTTAAAGTGCATGTGATTCTCCAGCATCATAATTCAGTGTATCATGGGTTACCAATTAAGCATCACTGGAGCTGTAATGATATCATGCAAACAGTATTTTGCCCCACTATGTTGAATATGCTTAAGGAGGATGTGCTCACAGCAGGAGACAATTAGCAAAAGCCTTCTTCAAAAGTTTTAGTAGACGTACTGGTTTCAGGGAAAGCAGTGTCACTTAGTCTTTCATCTTTCCATTTGATATGCATACTGTATATGATCACAATGCAAGATTACAGTTCCAAAAAAGTTTAATAACTTATAATTCACATCCCTTGCAGTAAACAGCAAAAATAATTAATGGAAAAGTCTGAATGAGCTAAAAGGTTTACAAATAAATATGGAAGCCTTGGGATATATGAGAGTTACTAATAATTTGTGTCTTTCAGGGACCAAAATAGTTCTGCTGTCTGTGTGTTGGTCTCTTACACAGTTGCGTTGCAATAGACCAGATAACACTAAAACTTGGCAACATGTTATGTAAATTGTGTACAAATAAAACTTCAGCGCAACAAATAACTCCTCAAATTCCTGTGTATACCAGTGCTGCTGACACTTACATGCGTTTCTACTCACAAAAGATATGTTATAAAATAGTTCCACGGATATACTGTATCTCTATAACCTCAGATATGAATTAAAGCATCCAAACCATGTGATTATGCAACAATGGTGAATACACTGAATACAACTTTAAAAGTCCATAAGGTGTGCTTGATCCGTGCATTTATAATTTGTTCCCAAACAAGTGCTCTTTATTGCTTTTATCCACATATATTCCTATAGGTGCTCCTCCACCAGAGACATACATATATACTCTCACCTCCTTTTTATGACCCAAATTGCATAGGTCAAATACCCCCTTTCCCTTTTAACCCGGATAAGTATACTGTGTAGATGACTCCACTTTCCTCCTCACTGCTGCAAATGGTCCTGTCTCCTCTTTATCCCACAAATCCTCCGCATATGTAAACAGAAACACTTGCCATAGTGTAGTATATAAATATAGCGTGATTTATTAAAAAAACAAAGTGCACTCACATATAAAAGTGTCCTGCTTGGACACCACAGTAAAAAAAACTTGTTATAATGTATTTTCAATGTATTCAGAAATTTCCAAGATGGCATCTCGTAAACTTCCTGTTTAGCAGCTTGACGTCATTGGACCACTCTACGCATTACATCACATCACGTGACTTCCTCAGGAGTTCAGTGTATTCACCATTGTTGAATAATCACATGGTTTGGATGCTTTAATTCATATATGAGGTTATAGAGATGTATGCACAGCACTATTTTATTATATATGTTATGTAAATTGCTGCACTGTGGTGCCATCATTCTGAATTTCCTGAAGCATTTGCATTGCAGCTCACCATAATACACAGTAACACACCACTGTGTATTGCCGTTTGTTATGCTGCTAAAAATAGTCCATGTACCTTTTTCAGTGTGTTTTGGTACAATAGGAGGCCCATGTACAGTGGGGATCGAAAGTTTGGGCACCCCAGCTAAAAATTTGTATTAATGTGCATAAAGAAGCCAAGGAAAGATGGAAAAATCTCCGAAAGGCATCAAATTACAGATTAGACATTCTTATAATATGTCAACAAAAGTTAGATTTTATTTCCATCATTTACACTTTCAAAATAACAGAAAACAAAAAAATGGCGTCTGCAAAAGTTTGGGCACCCTGCAGAATTTATAGCATGCACTGCCCCCTTTGCAAAGCTGAGACCTGCCAGTGTCATGGATTGTTCTCAATCATCGTCTGGGCAGACCAGGTGATATCAATCTCAAAGGTTTTAAATGCCCAGACTCATCTGACCTTGCCCCAACAATCAGCACCATGGGTTCTTCTAAGCAGTTGTCTAGAAAACTGAAACTGAAAATAGTTGACGCTCACAAAGCTGGAGAAGGCTATAAGAAGATAGCAAAGCGTTTTCAGATGTCAATATCCTCTGTTTGGAATGTAATTAAGAAATGGCAGTCATCAGGAACAGTGGAAGTTAAAGCAAGATCTGGAAGACCAAGAAAAATATCAGACAGAACAGCTCGCAGGATTGTGAGAAAAACAATTCAAAACCCACGTTTGACTGCACGATCCCTCCAGAAAGATCTGGCAGACACTGGAGTTGTGGTACACTATTCCACTATAAAGAGATACTTGTACAAATATGGTCTTCATGGAAGAGTCATCAGAAGAAAACCTCTTCTACGTCCTCACCACAAAAATCATCGTTTGAACTTTGCAAATGAACATATAGACAAGCCTGATGCATTTTGGAAACAAGTTCTGTGGACCGATGAGGTTAAAATGGAACTTTTTGGCCGGAATGAGCAAAGGTACGTTTGGAGAAGAAGGGGCACAGAATTTAATGAAAATAACCTCTGTCCAACTGTTAAGCATGGGGTTGGATCAATCATGCTTTGGGGTTGTGTTGCAGCCAGTGGCACAGGGAACATCTCATGAGTAGAAGGAAAAATGGATTCAATAAAATTTCAGCAAATTTTAGATGGAAACTTGATGCCATCTGTGAAAAAGCTGAAGTTAAAGAGAGGATGGCTTCTACAAATGGATAATGATCCTAAACACACCTCGAAATCCACGGGGGATTACATCAAGAGCCGTAAACTGAAGGTTTTGCCATGGCCTTCACAATCTCCTGACCTCAACATAATTGAAAATCTATGGATAGACCTTAAAAGAGCAGTGCGTGACAGACAGCCCAGAAATCTCAAAGAACTGGAAGACTTTTGTAAGGAAGAATGGGCAAAGATACCTCAAACAAGAATTGAAAGACTCTTGGCTGGTTACAAAAAGCGTTTACAAGCTGTGATACTTGCCAAAGGGGCCAGTACAAGATATTAACTCTGCAGGGTGCCCAAACTTTTGCAGATGCCATTTTTTTGTTTTTGGTTATTTTGAAAGTGTAAATGATGGAAATAAAATCTAACTTTTGTTGACATATTATAAGAATGTCTGATCTGTAATTTGATGCCTTTTGGAGATTTTTCCATCTTTCCTTGGCTTCTTTATGCACATTAATACAATTTTTTAGCTGGGGTGCCCAAACTTTCGATCCCCACTGTATATGAAAGGTCTGCCATAATGCTAGGCACATTCACGCATGTGCATGGACACATCACAAAAATGTGAGTCTTTATGCTTGCTTTTTTTTTTTGCTATGTCCCACTTTTCCTATTCTTGCCTCTGAAGCAGAATAGTAATCTTTCTGTATGTTTTCCCTTTTATTTTAAACATTTTATACCTTTATGTATCCCTTTTTAATATATGTTTGTACAGTATGAGCTGTCTACCTTTTGGCCTTATACACACTAGTGTCAAAATTGGAGTGTCCAGGTCCACAAAGCAAACATTCTTGACTAAATCTGAATACAAAAAATGTTTCTATGTCCATTTGGCCACTAGGAACTAATTTCATGTGCAACATTTAGATCTCATTACCAAATCAAGAAAGAAATTTGTTCATGGTCCGTTCAGTGTTAGTTTTGCAGAGCTGAACTTAACTGAACAGGTTTAAACACAAGTAATATTTCCGTGCATTTACTCTCAATGGGTTTAAATGCAAACCAAAGGAAATTACATAACTGTTGTCTGTACATTATTAGCGCTTAGGTGGGGTGGGCATGTAGTGGTGGGCTTTTATGGCAACAATGGACAGAAATGTCTTCCATAGGATCTTATTGCCTCATCCTTCAGGGTCCCCTGGTCAAACTTCTGGCACAGTCTACTTTTCTTGGACCTGTAGGTCAGCTAATCCCAGCCTGCTTTGATTTTTAGGGTATGGGTGCTCTATCTCTCTGTAGAGGCTTAGGGTCTTAATGTAATACAGGGGTCTATTTAAAAAGAAAGGGTGATATATGAATATTTCCATATGTCCCCAGGTCTCTCTCTCTCCTTCACTGCCTGTGAGTGGTAATATAATCCCACTGCTAAAGGTCTGCAGGATGGAGCTCAAAGAAGAAAGGAAGCCACCATACTGTAGTGTATTGTAAAAGCCAGATAATTTTATTGAAATGACACTCACATGTACAGATGCAAATCCACTAAAAGATAAAACACTGTGGTATAAAGTACGCTGTGTTGAGCGTCCCATGATGTCCTCCCCACGAGTATCGTCACAAATCATGTGACTTCATCAGGCGTAGCTAGGTGACATGCACTAACTATTTAAATGGATACTGCTAATCCTGCATCTCAGGCAATGCTGTTTACCTGCTGTCATAGTAACATGCTCTCTGCTCAACACTGCCATCCAGAGATCCAATGTAAATGTATATGAGTGGTAAAGACAATCATCCCGCTGCTCTCCCAAAGCCGAATGTCTAAAGAGGCAATCCTCAGAGAAATCACATCAAGCTCAATGCATTCATATAATTGTAAAAAATATAAAAGGATATATATATATATATATATATATATATATACACACACACTATATTGCCAAAAGTATTGGGACATTCATTGGATTCAGGTGTTCCAATCACCTCCATGGCCACAGGTGTATAAAATCAAGCACCTAGGCATTCAGACTGCTTCTACAAACATTTGTGAAAGAATGGGTTGCTCTCAGGAGCTCAGTGAATTCAAGCGTGGTACCGTGATAGGTTGCCACCTGTGCAATAAATCCATCTGTGAAATTTCCTTGCTACTAAATATTCCACGGTATTATAACAAAGTGGAAGTTACTGGGAACAACAGCAACTCAGCCATAAAGTGGTAGGCCACGTAAAATGACAGTAGGGTCAGCACATGCTGAAGCACACAGTGCGTAGAAGTCGCCAACTCTCTGCAGAGTCAATAGCTAAAGACCTCCAAACTTCATGTGGCCTTCAGATTAGCACAACAACAGTGCATAGAGAACTTCGTGGAAATGGGTTTCCATGGCCAAGCAGCTGCATCCAAGCCTTACATCACCAAGTGCAATGCAAAGCGTTGGAAGCAGTGGTATAAACCACACCATTCTAGAGCAGTGGAGACATGTTTTCTGGAGTGACGAATCATGCTTCTCTGTCTGGGTTTGGCGGTTGCCAGGAGAACGTTACTATCCTGTCTGCATTGTGCCAAGTGTAGAGGGGTGATTATGGTGTGGGGCTGTCTTTAGCTGTCTTTAGTGTGAAAAGCATTTACCTGCCAGTCCCCCATTGTATTTCCATTGTCTGTATTGGTTTTATCTTGGTTCAATAAAGTGGATTGTTTGGAGTGCAGCTGGTCATACGTCCTTTGTTCTCATAAGGAAAAAAACAGCATGGCGGTCCCCCCACAAATCTATATCAAGCCCTTCGGGTCTGGTATGGATTTTAAGGGGAACCTCACACCAAAATGAAAAAAAAGACATGGGGTCCCCCCCCAAATTCATACCAGACCCTTAGGTCTAATATGGATTTTGAGGAAAACTCCACGCCACAATTTTCAAAAAAATGGCATGCGGGTCCCCCCAAAATCTATACCAGACCCTTATCCAAGTCTGCAGCCTGACAGGTCAGAAAAGGGGGGGGCGAGAGAACCCCCCTCCTGAACCATACCTCGCCACATGCCCTCAACATGGGGGGGTGCTTTAGGAAAGAGGGACCCCCCCTAAGCACCTTGTCCCCATGTTGATGAGAACAAGGGCCTCTTCCCCACAACCCTGGCCAGTGGTTGTAGGGGTCTGTGGGAGGGTAGGCTTATTGGAATCTGGAAGCCCATTTTAACAAAAGGGCCCCCCAGATCCCACCCCTGCATGTGAATGAGTAGGGGTATATAGTACCCCTACTCATTCACCAAAAAAGTGGTAAAAAAGAGTAAAAACACAACAACGGTTTTTGACAAGTCCTTATCCTTTATACAACGTACTAAATCTACTTATATGTACCACTCCATACTCCATGTGCAATCTCCACAAGCTGCAAAAAAAAAAAAAAAAACAGGGTACATGTCCAAATTACAGTCTTTAATGATGTTTAGTAAATGGATATAGTAGTTGAGGTGATTGTCAATGTTAAAGGGTAGATTGTGTCGGTGTTGGAATGGTTGTGGAAAGCATGAGCTACTAGTTAGTGACAGTGGTATACTGACAAGGGTATGTAGCTGATTGAGATGGATCTTGCTTTAATCCATTGCAATATGCCATTTTGCCTATAAATCACTGGAGTCAGACCATATCGATCAAAGATAATCCTTGTCAGAATATAAAACATTTGCAGCATCAGCTGTTGCCAATTGCATTTACCTCAAACACTATCATAGTATATAAAAAAAATAGCAGAAATGTAAAAGGTGTATAATTGTCAGTATCACATCATTTTATACTTAACCACTTCAGTCCCTGGCAACAATACAAATCTGACATGGGGCTTACCACTGTATTGAGTGGGGTTTAGCACTGATTTAGCACTGGGGTTTAGCCATTTACAGTAAGCCTTGTATTTTATGAATTAATACAATGCTTCCTCTGGTTGAGGCTGAGGTGGAGATTGTGAAGTCTTCTGATCACTTCTCCTTCTCAGCCAAACAGGGGAAGTCTTGTATTCATTCATAAAATGCAAAGCTTCCCGTGAATGACTGAGCAGCACTCAGCCCGACTTTAGTAAGTCCCTGTACTGGTATACAGAAGAGGTATGTATAGACACCGTGTGCAATATTTTGAGCATAAATTGCATGGGTGTTTTCTTCAAAATAATTTTGTGAATATTTGGAATTGTTTATGGCTTATATACAGTATTGTTTTGGAACAGTGAGCACTATGTGGTTATTTTCTAGTTTAACTGCTGAGGTACCCTAAATTGTTGGTGAACAGTGGAAATGAACACATGACAAAGGCAGAAGAGTATCAGATTAGTTAGATTTCTATTAATAAAGTGGTATCCAACCACCTGTAACCTAGAGGTCTGTTTTACAGGGTAAGCACATTTTAAATAGCCTGAGTGAAAGTCTTCATGTAAGCCAGATAGCACCAGGCAGAACGCCAGGCTAGACAGGGACTAGCCATGTAGCTGATTATATTAATCATCGGTGAGACAGGTTGATGACTAAAGCACTAAGTCCTGTGTAGGATCAAGATAAAAAGAGTGCACATGTTGTCGAACTACACGAACCAGAACAGCTTTGTATGTTAGAGGTGATGGCAATGATATTTTTCTATTTACACTACACATTACACATTAAAGTGTATGTATAGCCAAAACTTATTTTTTGATTTGAATCAAAATGAGGACGGGTTACAACTCTGGCCAGGCTATTAGTTTTGGTGTCTCTGTACCATTGGGAAATTAATACATGGCAGGGCTTTCTATTTGTCTATTTGTACAAATATGGAAAAAGGTATTTATGAAATGTGGATATTACTATCCAACTCACTGAATCATCTGATGTTCCTATTCCAACTACATGAATCCAGACTATAGTCATAATAGTTGAAGTTATGGGTTGCTTAACAATTGTTTGCCACAGTATGCTTAGAGTACAGTATATAATGATGCCAACGTTTATATTCTCCCATGTTCTTTTAGCTTTTTTCCCACAGATGTATAAACACATATACTCTGATAGCAGGTGTTGGAGAAGCCATTGTTCTGTTTTGTGAAACATATCATAATAACATTTTGCTCAGAAATATAGTCTAAACCCTATTTTATATGTGAAGAATCATCTTACTACTCTTTCAATAATGTCTCTTAGGTTCCTTAACCACTTCCCGTTCCACCAAAAGTACATAGACGGTCGGAAAGGACTTGCACCAATGGGAGCTAACATACCGGTATGGGTTCATGTTCACTGCAGCTGATAAACTCATGTTTAGGAGCAGTTGAGCGTTTTTTTCAGCAGCCCCTGAACTCACCCTAATGTTTTCCTATGTGTCCATGTACACATCATCGTTTACAGTCGTTTACAGGCAGTTGAGTTTACAGTAGTTTTTTTGAATGCAGAAAACTTGCATTCAGCAACAGTGTTCAGTTTGAACCATACCAGAGGTTCTTGATCACCGACATACTAGTGGGTCCTGATCACCTCCATACCAGTGAGTCCTGATCATTGCCATACCAGTGGGTCCTAATCAACACCATTGTCTGTGATAAGAGAGTGATTATAGCTAACTGTGAGTAATTTTCAGCCTCTGCACACAGTTTTTCCAGACACACAAAATATTTCCAGCCAGCTAACGGTGTCCCTGATCTCTGCCCAACAATGTCCATTGTGAATCATACCAGTGAGTCCTGATCACCGCCATAACAATGGTTCTAGATCAACACCATTGTCTGCGATGAGAGAGCGATTACAGCTAACTGTTAATAATTTTCACCCCTTGCACACAGTTTACACACACACAACATTGCTAGCCAGCTCACAATGTCCCTGATCTCTGCCTAACAGTGTCCATTGTGAACCATACCAGTGGGTCCTGATCACTACCATACCAGTGGGTCTTGATCACCACCATACCAGTAAGTCCTAAATACCGCCATATGAGTAGATCCTAATCACCTCCACACTATTGTCAATACCATGTCAAAGAGGCATTCCTCATGGAATGGGTTTCCATGGCCGAGTAGATGCATCCGAGCCTTACATTACCAAGTGCAATGCAAGCGTCAGGTGCATAGGTGTAAAGCACGCTGCCACTGTTCTCTGGAGTGATGAATCACGCTTCTCTGTCTGGTAATCCACAAATGCCTACGCAAATGATACTATGGGCAGCACACAGTGATGTTCACATTATCAAAACATGAAGCATTAGCGTCATGTTGCTTTAAAAGTGAAGCTTCATGTCGAGTCTGGAGGAGTCTGAAGCCTTTTAATGCCTCCCTTTAAAGTCTATGGTGATGCTCCTCAAACGCCCTAGCAGAGTGTGGTTGCGGAGCGTTAATAACATTAAAATATATTCAGTTTGTAGTTTGATTTTAACGCTTGTCAAATGCTTATAAAACACTTCAAAACTGTACATAGGGCATTTGGGGAGCATTTGTAACGCTTGTAAAAAGTCAGTCTAAAGCTCAATAACGCCTAATGCCTATACTAAAGCTCATTATAACGCTTATACTAAAGCTATAGGAGCATTTGGTAAGAGTTAGAAATTTAGTCAAGTGCAAAAAAGCCCTTAAGGTGTCAGCATACCAAGACATTTTGGACAATTTCATGTTCCCAATTTTGTGGGGACAGTTTGGGGACGGCCACTTCCTGTTCCAAAATGACTGCACGCCAGCGCACAAGGCAAGGTCCATGGCATGAAAGAAATAATGACATGGATGAGCGAGTTTGGGATGGAGGAGCTTGACTGGCCGGTACTGACCTTAACCTGATAGAACAACTTTGACATGAATTAAAGCAGAGACTGCGAGCCAGGCCTTCTCATCTGACACCAGTGCCGTACCTCACAAATGCGTTCTGGAAGAATGGTCAAACATTCCCATAGACACACTCCTAAACCTTGTGGACAACCTTCCCAGAACAGTTGAAGTTGCTATAGCTGCAAAGAGTGGGAGAAAAAAGAAAGAAAGAAAGAAAGAAAAAAAAAGAAAGAAAGAGAAAGAAAAAAGAAAAAGAAAGAAAGAAAGAAAAAGAAAGAAAGAAAGAAAGAGAAAGAAAGAAAAAGAAAGAAAGAAAAAGAAAGAAAGAAAAGAAAAGAAAAAAGAAAGAAAAGAAAGAGAAAGAAAGAGAAAGAAAAGAAAGAGAAAGAAAAAGAAAGAGAAAAAGAAAGAAAAAGAAAGAGAAAGAAAGAAAAAGAAAGAAAAGAAAGAAAGAAAGAAAGAGAAAAAGAAAGAAAAAGAGAAAGAAAGAAAAAAAGTTCATTGCCCAACTGCCACGTATGTTGCCAAGCTGCCACGATCATCCACTGGACCACCACCACAACATGACAGGTCCCTGGACTAGCAAGCTGGGGATGCACGGTTGTGTTATTTATAAACAGAAGCTGCCCTTATATTTCTCATTTAGTAGCACTAGTATTAATGCCACTAAATGACAGTTCCCCAGCTGCTTTGTTCACAAACAACAAAGAAAAAGAAAGAAAGAGAAAGAAAAAGAAAGAGAGAAAGAAAAAGAAAAAAAGAAAGAAAGAGAAAAAGAAAGAAAGAAAGAAAGAAAGAAAGAGAAAGAAAGAAAGAGAAAGAAAAAGAAAGAAAGAAAAGAAAGAGAAAGAAAGAAAGAAAGAGAAAGAAAAAGAAAGAATGAAAAGAAAGAGAAAGAAAGAAAGAAAGAAAAGAAGAAGAAAGAAAAGAAAGAAAGAAAGAAAGAAAGAAAGAAAAGAAGAAGAAAGAAAAGAAAGAAAGAAAGAAAGAGAGAAAGAGAAAAGAAAGAAAGAAAGAAAGAAAGAAAGAAAGAAAAAAAGTTCATTGCCCAACTGCCACGTATGTTGCCAAGCTGCCACGATCATCCACTGGACCACCACCACAACATGACAGGTCCCTAGACTAGCAAGCTGGGGATGCACGGTTGTGTTATTTATAAACAGAAGCTGCCATTATATTTCTCATTTAGTAGCACTAGTATTAATGCCACTAAATGACAGTTCCCCAGCTGCTTTGTTCACAAACAACAACCAGGAATTTGCTTGGTTGAACTGGCCATATATCGCTTGTTTGTCTGCAGTTCAATTAAACCTGAAACTCATTTATACTCCTCAGTACTGTTAGGGGTCTTTAGAAAATAGCTGGAAAAGTAGCATCCCATAGGAGCTAGGCAGTTTTTAAGGGGTTCAGCAACTTCCTTTTAAAAATGCAATGTATTTGTATATTATTATTTAGTCGCAAGCTCAAAAGGGATATTTGAGGTAAAAAAAAAAATATATATATATATATACAGTCATGGCCAAAATTGTTGGCACCCTTGATATTTCTCCAGGAAATCATGTATTTCTCACGAAACGTATTGCATTAACACATGTTTTGCTATACACATGTTTATTCCCTTTGTGTGTATTGGGACAAAACAAAAAAAGGGAGGAAAGAAAGCAAATTCGACATAATGTCACACAAACCTCCAAAAATGGGCTGGACAAAAGTATTGGCACCCTTTCACAACTGCGGATAAATAAGAATGTTACAAGCATGTGATGCTCCTGTAAACTCACCTGGGGCAAGTAACAGGTGTGGGCAATATAGAAATCACACCTGAAAGCAGATAAAAAGGAGAGACGTTCACTTAACCTTTGCATTGTGTGTCTGTCTGTGCCACACTAAGCATGGACAACAGAAAGAGGAGACGAGAACTGTCTGAGGACCTGAGAACCAAAATTGTGGCAAAATATCAACAATCTCAAGGTTACAAGTCCATCTCCAGAGAACTAGATTTGCCTTTGTCCACAGTGCGCAACATTATCAAGAAGTTTGCAACCCATGGCACTGTAGCTAATCTCCCTGGTCGTGGACGGATGAGGAAAATTGATGAAAGATTGCAACGCAGAATAGTCCGGATGGTGGATAAGCAGCCCCAAACATGTTCCAAAGACATTCAAGCTGTCCTGCAGGCTCAGGGAGCATCAGTGTCAGCGCGAACTATCCGTCGACATTTAAATGAAATGAAACGCTATGGCAGGAGACCCAGGAGGACCCCACTGCTGACACAGAGACATAAAAAAGCAAGACTACAGTTTGCCAAAATGTACTTGAGTAAGCCAAAAGCCTTCTGGGAAAACGTCTTGTGGACAGATGAGACCAAGATAGAGCTTTTCGGTAAAGCACATCATTCTACTGTTTACCGAAAACGGAATGAGGCCTACAAAGAACAAAACACAGTACCTACGGTAAAATATGGTGGAGGTTCAATGATGTTTTGGGGTTGTTTTGCTGCCTCTGGCACTGGGTGCCTTGACTGTGTGCAAGGCATCATGAAATCTGAGGATTACCAAAGGATTTTGGGTCGCACTGTAGGGCCCAGTGTCAGAAAGCTGGGTTTGCGTCCAAGATCCTGGGTCTTCCAGCAGGACAATGACCCCAAACATACGTCAAAAAGCACTCAGAAATGGATGGCAAAGAAGCGCTGGAGAGTTCTGAAGTGGCCAGCAATGAGCCCAGATCTAAATCCCATTGAACACCTGTGGAGAGATCTTAAAATTGCTGTTGGGAAAAGGTGTCCTTCCAATAAGAGAGACCTGGAGCTGTTTGCAAAGGAAGAGTGGTCCAAAATTCCGGGTGAGAGGTGTCAGAAGCTTATTGATGGTTATAGGAAGCGACTGATTTCAGTTATGTTTTCCAAAGGGTGTGCAACCAAATATTAAGTTAAGGGTGCCAATACTTTTGTCCAGCCCATTTTTGGGGTTTTGTGTGACATTATGTCATATTTGCTTTTCTGCCTCTGTTTTATATTTGTTCCAATACATACAAAGGGAATAAACATGTGTATAGCAAAACATGTGTTAATGCAATACCTTTTTTGTGTGAAATACTTGATTTTCAGGAAAAATATCAAGGGTGCCAACAATTTCGGCCATGACTGTATATATATATATATATACAGTATATATATATATAATTCTCTATTTCCCAAATCAAATCAGGTGACAGGAGATATCTTCATGATTGATTCTCCATATAACCACATTTACCTGCTATAGCTACAAGATCATTAAACTATTTTCTAAGGGGAAAAAAAACCCTTTCCTACACAGTGAGGTGGAAGCTGAACAATTATCAAAGGAGAAGCCTAAGATACAATATTATGGCATTAGTGCCTAGGAGCAATGATTTACAGACACCGAAATCTAGCTTTGGCAGTTGTCAATGTCTTATCTGCTAACTGTTTAAGGAATGTAACAATTTTTTAGTTGACAACTAATAGACTTCATACAACTATTATATTTAAATACCATTAGCAGATCAGAAAACTAAAAACTAATCTTAATGATGGCTCCAAGGCAAAAGCATTTATCATCAGAGGAAAGCTAGGGCAGTCATTAAAGAGAATGTGTAGTCTTTTCATTTTTATCACATAAACATTTAAAATAGATAATCTTTAAATAAATGCATATACTGTAGATTATAATGATATATCTACTTTGGGATAGCCCTATTTGCTGGTTAAATGTCCTGCTGCACAATGGTTGAGTTTGCTGCTGCTTCTCAAAAACAAGTGTGTTGGGGTCGATTTACTGAAGCAATAGAGACTGTTTACTCTTCAAAGTAAATGAAGGTGAATTAAAGTAAATAATGTAAATTTGTGTTTGAATACTCATGTGCTACAAATAACAGTTTGTTTTTTCTTTTTTATTTTATCTTGCATGGAGAAGTGGTCAAAATTTTCATGAAGTCAATGTGACTGTGAAAGGGGGCAATACCAGCTTCTGCAACCAAGGGTGTTCTTATATTTTCCAGAGTACACCATTACATCTATTGATATCTGAATAGATTGAAAAGGAAAATTGAAGTAAATCAACTCTGTCTGTAGACAGTGTTTAAACATACATCTAATGTTTGTCTGTTCAAATGTGTTAAAAACTGACACATTTCCATGGGGTGTACTTACCTTTTCACATGAGTGTATGTGATCAGCCAAAGGTCCAAAACTGTTATCTTACCTGAAGTGCTCCTAATCTGAATTCATTTACATACAGATGGGGTGATATCGAGCATTACTGATCCCTCAGTAGCACAAACTCACATTTTCTTGACTCCCATGACACTCTGTTCCTCTGCTGGAAGTGAAGAATTGCAGTCCTGTCTGGGGCTAAACTCTGTTCTGTCACACAAGGGGAGCATGTTCCTTCATACATTGAGGTACTGGTTATTTTCTTTGCTCCCAGTAGCTGAATGGAATTGTAGGGAAGCAAAGGAAAGGTAAGTTTTTGCTTCTAGGGATGAGGGCATTAAGGTTAACACCTGATGCATTGCCCTGTATGGGAAAAGGACAAGTTTGCTTTAAAACATTTTCCACAATAAAAGAAAAGATGTCCCTACTTTTGTCCATAAGCTAAAACAGAAAGCCCCCACCTAAAAACTCTCTTGTAAGCAAAATCTGAAGTCTTATGAGACTTATTAAATAATGCTACATAAAATAATATGCATCAAAATGTTACGTTGGTCTTAGTAAACCACGTATCCTTTAGGAGTGCCAGCATTTCAGCACAAGGAGGGTTATCTGCCATGCGTACCTCTTCCAAATCACATGTTTATTTGTATGCTTGAAAAACACCTATTACTATCAATAATTAAAGTGACCCTGTCAGGAAAGTAAAATTGTCTGAAATGTTCTCACTGCAAAAGAAGAGAGTACAGACAGACCCTCCGTTGAAGTGAACTTGCCAACTGAAATTTGTATAGCAACTGACACTTCTGGGAGTGTTGATCTCCTGGAGGTCAAGTGCAATGCTCAGTAGTCCCTCTTGTCATTTCTGTTGAGGAACTACAGTGAAATAGTAGACCAGGAGACTGACAATTCTGAAAGTGTTGTTTTTTGTACAAACTTTTGTACAAACTTTGGAGGAAGATTTCTGGGACCGGAAAAACGTTATCGATATATCAATAACACACATACAAATGTGTAGGCTGTGTAAGCAGCAATAAAAACAGTATCCATAAAGTCAAATAAAGACTTGGACCCACAGGAGTCCCCATAGCAACAGCAATATGTCAAAATAGCAATTACTAGCAATAAAAATCCTCCTGTGCTCAATGGAATCCCTAAAAGTTCTAACACTCAACCTGATACCCAACAGTAAATAATCAATAATAAAAATAGTGCAGCGCTAACTATATAACATCATGATGAGAAGAAATATATATAAAAAATCTGATTAATGATAATAACATAAAAATTACATATCCAATGGTGCAATTGGTGACCCAATCATGAGATAGAATGAATCACAGTAGATTAGACGTGACCCCAATCCCACTCACTAATGTGAATAGTGAGCATTAAATCAGGATCATGAGTGAATAAGGTCAATACATAAGATAATGGTGCTCAACTCCATGCGATAAAAATAATGCAAGTGATCACACAATACGCTTCAAGTGATGGTGAGTGATAATCCTCCTGTGGCTAAATTGCCCCCTCACCTCCACTCTGCGGCCCAGAAGGACCTACACGCCTTTAAGATGACTCAGGATCTTGATCCACACAATGACAGATATCACCAGCTGCTTTCCTCTCATCCGGTAAGGTAGATTCAGGATAGACTGGCTCTCGGTCTCAGCAGGATATACCTCTCACCTCCTCTGCTGCCACTTCCACCAACGTCTCCTCTCTACTTCCCAGGGAAGGCTGTCTTGCTATCAGTGCTGGTGTCAAGGCTGTGTCAAGTGTAGTTAAGCAACAGCAACTGAGGGGAGTAGGCTGCAACTTATAGTGAGTGTATATGGTGCCCACAACTGTGCAGAAGAAATAGCAACTATGGAGCAAGTGTCAGTGTTCCTTTCCCTAGGCAAGGCTTGGCACTCTCTCACCCGAGGAATGGCATCTGGTGGATCCCTGCAATCTTTCTCTCTTTCCAGATGGGACCCACTCAAACTCTCTGGTCTCACCTGCAGCGCTGTGTCTTGTCACCTGCTGGCAGTTCATGTCTCTTGATCAATCGACAGATTCTCTTTGCCTCCCTTCTTTCTCCACTGTGGCCTGGTCCAGCTCTCCAGTGATCAACACACTCCTCTGGCTAGATCTCTCCCCCTCTCACTTCCTGTCCAGTTTACATATATTTTATATATTTCAGATATTTATATAGTGCCGTCAATTTATGGAGCGCTTTACATACAGTGCTCAGCATAAATGAGTACACCCCAACAGATTTGTCAGAAAACCTTTACTTTTCTTTCACAATCAACATTTTCCATGGGACATTATCCTGTAAAATATGCCCACAAATGCAGGCCATTGATTGCAAAAAAGATTTGTTAATTTGCACACACAAATAAGTATTTTTCCTTACAAATTCATTCAAGACCATATTGCAAAAATGAATACACCCCAATGAAAGTCTTAGGAGCAAGGCTAAATTTTAGACAACAAAATTCTAATTAACATGAATTCAACTACAGGTGTGTCTAATAAACAGGTGTCCAGCAGACAGTTGATTATAAAAGGCTATTACTTAACAAAGAAAACCCCTTCCCATTTCATACTTCAGCAATGGCAAAAAATGTCACAAGTAGAGATGAGCGAAGTATTCAAAAATTCGATTCGACTGATTCGGTGAATTCGTGGAAAAATTTCGATTCGAGTCGAATATATTTGCTGCGAATTTAACTTATAAAAGGGTGTTTCTAGGCTTCAGAGAGCCTTTATATTAGTGCAGAACACTGTACCTTTAATTTAAATGCCCTTGGAGTCTGCTGGGGAAGAGAAATAATACTGACAGTCAGTATGACATGCAGATGAGTGCCGTCGATCTTAGAATCACCGCACACTTTACTCATTTGGGCAGTCACGGGGCCAAAACCAGAGTGTGGAGCCACAGTGTGGCGGTGGAGGCAGCAGCAATGGGAGGCCATACAGCACCCTATGACAAAAATGGAAACCACCAGCAGTGTAAGGAGACCTGAAAGTGGCACATGGCAGAGTGTGGCGATGGAGACAGCAGCAATGGGAGGCCGTACAGGGACCCATGAGAGACTCTGGACCTGGCAGCAGCATGAGGAGGCGGTACAGGGGCCCATGACAGATTACGGGCCTAGCAGCAGCATGAGGAGTTGGTACGGGGGCCCATGGCAGATTACGGGCCTGGCAGCAGCAATGGGAGGCCGTACAGGGACCCATGACACACTCTGGACCTGGCAGCAGCATGAGGAGGCGGTACAGGGGCCCATGACAGATTACGGGCCTGGCAGCAGCATGAGGAGTCGGTACGGGGGCCCATGACACACTCTGGACCTGGCAGCAGCATGAGGAGGCGGTACAGGGGCGCATGACAGATTACGAGCCTGGCAGCAGCAACTTGGACAGGAGGACGTTCAGCTTCTGCACCGTCGGGTGCGTGCTCGCAAACTGTTGTCTCTTGGAAACGGATTCCAAGAAAGACTGCTGACGGAATCCGTGAAGAGGAGTAGCAGGAGAAGGAGCATCTGAACGAGCGGAATATGTCAACAAGCGACAACAGGGGCCCATGACAGATTACGGGCCTGGCAGCAGCATGAGGAGTCGGTACGGGGGTCCATGGCAGATTACGGGCCTGGCAGCAGCAATGGGAGGCCCGTAATCTGCCAGCACCCTATGACAAAAAATGGAACACACCAGCAGTGTGTGAGGAGACCTGAAAGTGGCACATGGCAGAGTGTGGCGATGGAGACAGCAGCAATGGGAGGCCGTACAGGGACCCATGAGAGACTCTGGACCTGGCAGCAGCATGAGGAGGTGGTACAGGGGCCCATGGCAGATTAGGGGCCTGGCAGCAGCTATGGGAGGCCCGTAACCTGCCAGCACCCTATGACAAAAAATGGAACCCACCAGCAGTGTGAGGAGACCTGAAAGTGGCACATGGCAGAGTGTGGCGATGGAGACAGCAGCAATGGGAGGCCGTACAGGGACCCATGAGAGACTGTGGACCTGGCAGCAGCATGAGGAGGCGGTACAGGGGCCCATGACAGATTACGGGCCTGGCAGCAGCATGAGGAGTCGGTACGGGGGCCCATGACACACTCTGGACCTGGCAGCAGCATGAGGAGGCGGTACAGGGGCGCATGACAGATTACGAGCCTGGCAGCAGCAACTTGGACAGGAGGACGTTCAGCTTCTGCACCGTCGGGTGCGTGCTCGCAAACTGTTGTCTCTTGGAAACGGATTCCAAGAAAGACTGCTGACGGAATCCGTGAAGAGGAGTAGCAGGAGAAGGAGCATCTGAACGAGCGGAATATGTCAACAAGCGACAACAGGGGCCCATGACAGATTACGGGCCTGGCAGCAGCATGAGGAGTCGGTACGGGGGTCCATGGCAGATTACGGGCCTGGCAGCAGCAATGGGAGGCCCGTAATCTGCCAGCACCCTATGACAAAAAATGGAACACACCAGCAGTGTGTGAGGAGACCTGAAAGTGGCACATGGCAGAGTGTGGCGATGGAGACAGCAGCAATGGGAGGCCGTACAGGGACCCATGAGAGACTCTGGACCTGGCAGCAGCATGAGGAGGTGGTACAGGGGCCCATGGCAGATTAGGGGCCTGGCAGCAGCTATGGGAGGCCCGTAACCTGCCAGCACCCTATGACAAAAAATGGAACCCACCAGCAGTGTGAGGAGACCTGAAAGTGGCACATGGCAGAGTGTGGCGATGGAGACAGCAGCAATGGGAGGCCGTACAGGGACCCATGAGAGACTGTGGACCTGGCAGCAGCATGAGGAGGCGGTACAGGGGCCCATGACAGATTACGGGCCTGGCAGCAGCATGAGGAGTCGGTACGGGGGCCCATGACACACTCTGGACCTGGCAGCAGCATGAGGAGGCGGTACAGGGGCGCATGACAGATTACGAGCCTGGCAGCAGCAACTTGGACAGGAGGACGTTCAGCTTCTGCACCGTCGGGTGCGTGCTCGCAAACTGTTGTCTCTTGGAAACGGATTCCAAGAAAGACTGCTGACGGAATCCGTGAAGAGGAGTAGCAGGAGAAGGAGCATCTGAACGAGCGGAATATGTCAACAAGCGACAACAGGGGCCCATGACAGATTACGGGCCTGGCAGCAGCATGAGGAGTCGGTACGGGGGTCCATGGCAGATTACGGGCCTGGCAGCAGCAATGGGAGGCCCGTAATCTGCCAGCACCCTATGACAAAAAATGGAACACACCAGCAGTGTGTGAGGAGACCTGAAAGTGGCACATGGCAGAGTGTGGCGATGGAGACAGCAGCAATGGGAGGCCGTACAGGGACCCATGAGAGACTCTGGACCTGGCAGCAGCATGAGGAGGTGGTACAGGGGCCCATGGCAGATTAGGGGCCTGGCAGCAGCTATGGGAGGCCCGTAACCTGCCAGCACCCTATGACAAAAAATGGAACCCACCAGCAGTGTGAGGAGACCTGAAAGTGGCACATGGCAGAGTGTGGCGATGGAGACAGCAGCAATGGGAGGCCGTACAGGGACCCATGAGAGACTGTGGACCTGGCAGCAGCATGAGGAGGCGGTACTGGGGCCCATGGGAGATTACGGGCCTGGCAGCAGCAATGGGAGGCCCGTAATCTGCCAGCACCCTATGACAAAAAATGTAACACACCAGCAGTGTGAGGAGACCTGAAAGTGGCACATGGCAGAGTGTGGCGATGGAGACAGCAGCAATGGGAGGCCGTACAGGGACCCATGAGAGACTGTGGACCTGGCAGCAGCATGAGGAGGCGGTACTGGGGCCCATGGCAGATTACGGGCCTGGCAGCAGCAATGGGAGGCCCGTAATCTGCCAGCACCCTATGACAAAAAATGTAACACACCAGCAGTGTGAGGAGACCTGAAAGTGGCACATGGCAGAGTGTGGCGATGGAGACAGCAGCAATGGGAGGCGGTTCAGGGACCCATGAGACACTGTGGACCTGGCAGCAGCATGAGGAGGCGGTACAGGGGCCCATGGCAGATTAAGGCCTGGCAGCAGCAATGGGAGGCCCGTAATCTGCCAACACCCTATGACAAAATGGAACCCTGGGCTGGGGCAGGCAGAACCGCCGTATCTTTATCACGGTTTTCCCAGGCCACCGAATGGCGACGCTGCATATGCTGACGCAACGCTGTAGTCCCAACATGGGCCCCCTGGCCACGCTTGACTTTCTGGCCACATAGTCGACATACGGCTACGTTTACTTCCTCGGGCGGCTTGACGAAAAATTGCCACACCGCCGAGTAGGAAACTTTGCCCCCGCTACTCCTCACTGGCTGACTGCTACTTCCTCTGTGCACACCGGCACCACTACTGGCCGTGGTGGTAGGCTGCAGTGGAGCTGGTGCTCTACTCCGTGGCCGTTTGCCTCCACTGACACTGCTGCGACCCTGCTGCCTCCTGGCAGCAGCAATGGGAGGCCGTACAGGGACCCATGACACACTCTGGACCTGGCAGCAGCATGAAGAGGCGGTACAGGGGCCCATGGCAGATTACGGGCCTGGCGGCAGCAATGGGAGGCCCGTAATCTGCCAGCACCCTATGACAAAAAATGGAACACACCAGCAGTGTGAGGAGACCTGAAAGTGGCACATGGCATGAGACACTGTGGACCTGGCAGCAGCATGAGGAGGCGGTACAGGGGCCCATGGCAGATTAGGGGCCTGGCAGCAGCTATGGGAGGCCCGTAATCTGCCAGCACCCTATGACAAAAAATGGAACACACCAGCAGTGTGTGAGGAGACCTGAAAGTGGCACATGGCAGAGTGTGGCGATGGAGACAGCAGCAATGGGGGCCGTACAGGGACCCATGAGAGACTCTGGACCTGGCAGCAGCATGAGGAGGCGGTACAGGGGCCCATGGCAGATTACGGGCCTGGCAGCAGCAATGGGAGGCCCGTAATCTGCCAGCACCCTATGACAAAAAATGGAACACACCAGCAGTGTGAGGAGACCTGAAAGTGGCACATGTTTGGGGCATGATTCATGGCGGATTTAGTCAGTTGTGTCAGGAACTGGTGGTTTGAAATCCAGACTAATCCACGCCTGATTCATTTTCACAAACGTAAGTCTCTCCACACTTTGGGTGGACAGTCGTGTCCTCCGCGGAGTTACAATACCTCCTGCCGCACTAAACACGCGCTCCGATGCCACGCTACTGGCCGGGCATGACAGCCTTTCAAGGGCAAATTCAGCTAGTTGGGGCCAAAGGTCAAGTTTCATTGCCCAGTAGTCAAGGGGATTGTCTACCTCGGTTGGCAGGGTGCTGTCCAAGTAGGCCTAAGCCTGTTGTTTGAGGTCCTGCTCCAGGTCCACCTGATGCTGCTGCTGCTGCGGCATCGTTAGTAGTTTCCTCACTGCGCTGGTGAAGAAAGCTACTCATCATCGACTGCAGACTGAGGCAGCCGCTGCTGGTGGAGCTGCCACTGCTCCTACCACCCCACCCCTCCCCTGCTGCCATGGCAGCGGAACGCGAGCGCACAGGGCCCACAGTGTCTGAGGATGGACGTTGGTGCAGACAGGCAGAGACCAGCTGACTACATAGGTGGTTTTTATAGTACGTTATTTTGGCCTCCCTCTCAGCAGGTGTGAAAAAGGCCACCATTTTTGAACGGTAGCGAGGGTCCAACAAGGTGGACAGCCAAAAGTCATCCCTCTGTCTGATGGTTATTATTCGGCTGTCGCTACGCAAGCAAGCGAGCATGCTATGGGCCATTTGTGCCAAGGAATGCGAGGGACTCCCTGCATCCATCTCCACAGCATACTGCCACGGTGCGTTTGGGTCCTCTGTCTCCTCCTCCTCCTCCTCTACCAGATGCTCCTGCTCCTCCACTCCTGTCCGCTGAGTGGAAAAACCACCCATTTCACTCAATAATTCCTGAGCACCAATGTCCTCCTCTAACTCCTCCTCTTCTTCCTGTCCTGCCCCCACAGGGGTCATGTGGCGTTGAGATCTGTGCGCCACGTCTACCGCACCCTGACCAGCCATTGTTAACAGCATTTGTTCCAGGACGTGCAACAGAGGAATGACGTCGTTCATCCCATAGTCCTGCCGACTCACGAATAGCGTGGCCTCCTCAAAGGGCCTGAGCAAGCGCAGGTGTCACGCATGAGCTGCCAATGGCTGACATCTAAGTTACACAGGGAGTACCTTTATCCGCTTGTAACATCAGGAAATCTGTGATGGCCTTTCGCTATTCGTAAAGGCGGTCTAACATATGTAGGGTTGAATTCCACCTTGTTGCAACGTCACAGCATGAGGAGTCGGTACGGGGGCCCATGGCAGATTACGGGCCTGGCAGCAGCAATGGGAGGCCCGTAATCTGCCAGCACCCTATGACAAAAAATTTAACACACCAGCAGTGTGAGGAGACCTGAAAGTGGCACATGGCAGAGTGTGGCGATGGAGACAGCAGCAATGGGACGCCGTACAGGGACCCATGAGAGACTCTGGACTTGGCAGCAGCATGAGGATGCGGTACAGGGGCCCATGGCAGATTAGGGGCCTGGCAGCAGCTATGGGAGGCCCGTAATCTGCCAGCACCCTATGACAAAAAATGGAACACACCAGCAGTGTGAGGAGACCTGAAAGTGGCACATGGCATGAGAGACTGTGGACCTGGCAGCAGCATGAGGAGGCGGTATAGGGGCCCATGGCAGATTAGGGGCCTGGCAGCAGCTATGGAAGGCCCGTAATCTGCCAGCACCCTATGACAAAAAATTGAACACACCAGCAGTGTGAGGAGACCTGAAAGTGGCACATGGCAGAGTGTGGCGATGGAGACAGCAGCAATGGGAGGCCGTACAGGGACCCATGAGAGACTCTGGACTTGGCAGCAGCATGAGGAGGCGGTATAGGGGCCCATGGCAGATTAGGGGACTGGCAGCAGCTATGGGAGGCCCGTAATCTGCCAGCACCCTATGACAAAAAATTGAACACACCAGCAGTGTGTGAGGAGACCTGAAAGTGGCACATGGCAGAGTGTGGCGATGGAGACAGCAGCAATGGGAGGCCGTACAGGGACCCATAAGAGACTCTGGACCTGGCAGCAGCATGAGGAGGCGGTATAGGGGCCCATGGCAGATTAGGGGCCTGGCAGCAGCTATGGGAGGCCCGTAATCTGCCAGCACCCTATGACAAAAAATTGAACACACCAGCAGTGTGAGGAGACCTGAAAGTGGCACATGGCAGAGTGTGGCAATGGAGACAGCAGCAATGGGAGGCCGTACAGGGACCCATGAGAGACTCTGGACTTGGCAGCAGCATGAGGAGGCGGTATAGGGGCCCATGGCAGATTAGGGGCCTGGCAGCAGCTATGGGAGGCCCGTAATCTGCCAGCACCCTATGACAAAAAATGTAACACACCAGCAGTGTGAGGAGACCTGAAAGTGGCACATGGCAGAGTGTGGCGATGGAGACAGCAGCAATGGGAGGCCGTACAGGGACCCATGAGAGACTCTGGACCTGGCAGCAGCATGAGGAGGCGGTACAGGGGCCCATGGCAGATTAGGGGCCTGGCAGCAGCTATGGGAGGCCCGTAATCTGCCAGCACCCTATGTCAAAAAATTGAACACACCAGCAGTGTGAGGAGATCTGAAAGTGGCACATGGCATGAGACACTGTGGACCTGGCAGCAGCATGAGGAGGCGGTACAGGGGCCCATGGCAGATTAGGGGCCTGGCAGCAGCTATGGGATGCCCGTAATCTGCCAGCACCCTATGACAAAAAATTGAACACACCAGCAGTGTGAGGAGACCTGAAAGTGGCACATGGCATGAGACACTGTGGACTTGGCAGCAGCATGAGGAGGCGGTACAGGGGCCCATGGCAGATTAGGGGCCTGGCAGCAGCTATGGGAGGCCCGTAATCTGCCAGCACCCTATGTCAAAAAATTGAACACACCAGCAGTGTGAGGAGACCTGAAAGTGGCACATGGCATGAGACACTGTGGACCTGGCAGCAGCATGAGGAGGCGGTACAGGGGCCCATGGCAGATTAGGGACCTGGCAGCAGCTATGGGAGGCCCGTAATCTGCCAGCACCCTATGTCAAAAAATGTAACACACCAGCAGTGTGAGGAGACCTGAAAGTGGCACATGGCAGAGTGTGGCGATGGAGACAGCAGCAATGGGAGGCCGTACAGGGACCCATGACACACTCTGGACCTGGCAGCAGCATGAGGAGGCGGTATAGGGGCCCATGGCAGATTAGGGCCCTGGCAGCAGCTATGGGAGGCCCGTAATCTGCCAGCACCCTATGACAAAAAATGGAACACACCAGCAGTGTGAGGAGACCTGAAAGTGGCACATGTTTGGGGCATGATTCATGGCGGATTTAGTCAGTTGTGTCAGGAACTGGTGGTTTGAAATCCAGACTAATCCACGCCTGATTCATTTTCACAAACGTGAGTCTCTCCACACTTTGGGTGGACAGTCGTGTCCTCCGCGGAGTTACAATACCTCCTGCCGCACTAAACACGCGCTCCGATGCCACGCTACTGGCCGGGCATGACAGCCTTTCAAGGGCATATTAAGCTAGTTGGGGCCAAAGGTCAAGTTTCGTTGCCCAGTAGTCAAGGGGATTGTCTACCTCGGTTGGCAGGGTGCTGTCCAAGTAGGCCCAAGCCTGTTGTTTGAGGTCCTGCTCCAGGTCCACCTGATGCTGCTGCTGCTTCTGCGGCTGGTTAGTAGTTTCCTCACTGCGCTGGTGAAGAAAGCTACTCATCATCGACTGCAGACTGAGGCAGCCGCTGCTGGTGGAGCTGCCACTGCTCCTACCACCCCACCCCTCCCCTGCTGCCATGGCAGCGGAACGCGAGCGCACAGGGCCCACAGTGTCTGAGGATGGACGTTGGCGCAGAAAGTCAGCGACCAGCTGACTACATAGGTGGTTTTTATAGTACGTTATTTTGGCCTCCCTCTCAGCAGGTGTGAAAAAGGCCACCATTTTTGAACGGTAGCGAGGGTCCAGCAAGGTGGACAGCCAAAAGTCATCCCTCTGTCTGATGGTTATTATTCGGCTGTCGCTACGCAAGCAAGCGAGCATGCTATGGGCCATTTGTGCCAAGAAATGCGAGGGACTCCCTGCCTCCATCTCCACAGCATACTGCCACGGTGCGTCTGGGTCCTCTGTCTCCTCCTCCTCCTCCTCTACCAGATGCTCCTGCTCCTCCACTCCTGTCCGCTGAGTGGAAAAACCACCCATTTCACTCAATAATTCCTGAGCACAAATGTCCTCCTCTAACTCCTCCTCTTCTTCCTGTCCTGCTCCCACAGGGGTCATGTGGCGTTGAGATCTGTGCGCCACGTCTACCGCACCCTGACCAGCCATTGTTAACAGCATTTGTTCCAGGACGTGCAACAGAGGAATGACGTCGTTCATCCCATAGTCCTGCCGACTCACGAATAGCGTGGCCTCCTCAAAGAGCCTGAGCAAGCGGCAGGTGTCACGCATGAGCTGCCAATGGCTGACATCGAAGTAACACAGGGGAGTACCTTTATCCGCTTGTAACATCAGGAAATCGGTGATGGCCTTTCGCTGTTCGTAAAGGCGGTCTAACATGTGTAGGGTTGAATTCCACCTTGTTGCAACGTCGCAGATCAGGCGATGCTGTGGAATTCCGTTCTGCCGCTGCAGCTCAAGGAGGGTGTGCTTTGCGGTGTAGGAATGGCTGAAATGCATGCAAAGTTTACGTGACATTTTAAGGATGTCTTGCAGTGGGATGGTGGATTTTAGGAACCGCTTGACAACCAGATTGAACACGTGAGCCATGCATGGCGCATGGCACAACCTTCCTTGACGCAGAGCAGACACCATGTTCTTTCCGTTGTCGGTCAACATGGTTCCGATTTTAAGTTTGCGCGGAGACAGCCATCTGTCGATTTCTCTGTTCATTACACTGAGAAGTTCCTCCCCTGTGTGACTACGTTCGCCAAGGCATACCAGGTGCAGCACAGCGTGACACCGTTGCGCCCTGCACATGTGATATGCCGGTCGGGTAATGGGACTTGGCACGGGGTGGCGGCTGAGGACACGGCGGAAGAAGAGGTGGTAGAGGCGGACATCTTTGCTGGACCAAGGACGTGCAAACGTGGAGGCAAAAGCGGCGTGACCTGTCCAAGTTGCTGGTGCGGCTGTGACGGCACCACGTTCACCCAGTGGGCCGTAAATGACATGTACTGTCCCTGACCGTAGTTACAGCTCCATACGTCGGCGCTGCCGTGCACTTTGGCAGAGACCGACATGCTCAAAGACTGGCCCACCATCTCTTCTACATGTGAATGCAGGGCTGGCACTGCCTTTTTGGCGAAGAAATGACGGCTTGGCACTCTCCACCGTGGCGCGGCACAAGCCATCATTTCTCGGAAAGGTGCTGAGTCCACCACTTGGAAAGGGAGGGACTGCAGCACCAGCAACTTGGACAGGAGGACGTTCAGCTTTTGCACCGTCGGGTGCGTGCTCGCAAACTGTTGTCTCTTGGAATCGGATTCCAAGAAAGACTGCTGACGGAATCCGTGAAGAGGAGTAGCAGGAGAAGGAGCATCTGAACGAGCGGAAGATGCCAACGAGCGACAACTCCCCTCAGCAGAGGTGTTGGAGCCTTGACCGGCTGATAGAGGGCGATTGACGTCGGGTGACGGAGCAAGTAACGGAGCGGGTGATGGAGCGGGGGCTGGGGCGGGCAGAACCGCCGTATTTTTATCACAGTTTTCCCAGGCCACCAAATGGCGACGCTGCATATGCTGCCGCAACGCTGTAGTCCCAACATGGGCCCCCTGGCCACGCTTGACTTTCTGGCCACATAGTCGACATACGGCTACGTTTACTTCCTCGGGCGGCTTGACAAAAAATTGCCACACCGCCGAGTAGGAAACTTTGCCCCCGATATTCCTCACTGGCTGACTGCTGCTTCCTCCGTGCACACCGGCACCACTACTGGCCGTGGTGGTAGGCTGCAGTGGAGCTGGTACTGTACTCCGTGGCCGTTTGCCTCCACTGACACTGCTGCGACCCTGCTGCCTCCTAGGCAACCCACCGACTGTTTTGCTCGCTGCCAAGCTGCCACCCTCTTCTCCTGATGATGCGGAAGCAATAGCCTGATGACGACGAGGCTGCCAAGTGCGATCAGCCTCATCATCATCAATTAGGGTCTCTGCCTCACTACTAGCCCCCTCGGCTGCGTGTGGGTCAGGAGACAGACCTGTCTCTAGACCGGCTACCGAGCCACTCTCCTTGCCACTACTTCTTCGCCTGGCTGCTGAAGAGGCGGATGTCTCCCCCCGTTCCTGACCGCCCTCTGTTAGCTCTTCCTCACTGTACAGTGGGGCTGAGCCCACAGCATGCGATACTTCGCTTGGTGAGGGAACACCAAAGGACAGGGGCAGGTAGAGGACACGTGATTTCAGTGGGCTTGCTCCCGGGCCTTGCCAACTAACGGTTGTGTCTGACGTACCCACCGACCGTTGGCTGTAGGTGTCAGAGGTGACCTGGGAAGAGGAAGACGACCGAGCCAACCAATCGATGATGGCAGGGTTGTCGGTGGAGACACGACCGCTGGATGACACCGGGAGCACTGGCCTCTGGCTGCGAATAGTGCTGCCTCGACCCCTTCCTCTGCTGCCACGTCTGCTCGCTCCTAAAACATTGCCTCCTCTGCCACTCCTCTGCATGTTGTCTGACATACTCTTTAATTAAACGATTCTGTGTCCCTGAGTAACAATTCTGTGTCTGTCCCTGAGTAACAATTCTGTGTCCCTGAATAACGTTTCTGTGGCCCTAAGTAACAGTTCTGTGGCCCTCAGTAACAATTCTGTGTCCCTCAGTAACAATTCTGTGTCCCTCAGTAACAATTCTGTGTCTGTCCCTGAGTAACAATTCTGTGTCTGTCCCTGAGTAACAATTCTGTGTCCCTGAGTAACGTTTCTGTGGCCCTAAGTAACAGTTCTGTGGCCCTCAGTAACAATTCTGTGTCCCTGAGTAACAATTCTGTGTCCCTGAGTAACAATTCTGTGTCCCTCAGTAACAATTCTGTGTCCCTCAGTAACAATTCTGTGTCCCTCAGTAACAATTCTGTGTCTGTCCCTGAGTAACAATTCTGTGTCCCTGAGTAACGTTTCTGTGGCCCTCAGTAACAATTCTGTGTCCCTCAGTAACAATTCTGTGTCTGTCCCTGAGTAACAATTCTGTGTCTGTCCCTGAGTAACAATTCTGTGTCCCTCAGTAACAATTCTGTGTCCCTCAGTAACAATTCTGTGTCCCTCAGTAACAATTCTGTGTCCCTCAGTAACAATTCTGTGTCCCTCAGTAACAATTCTGTGTCCCTCAGTAACAATTCTGTGTCCCTGAGTAACAATTCTGTGTCCCTCAGTAACAATTCTGTGTCCCTGAGTAACAATTCTGTGTCTGTCCCTGAGTAACAATTCTGTGTCCCTAAGTAACGTTTCTGTGTCCCTCAGTAACAATTCTGTGTCCCTCAGTAACAATTCTGTGTCTGTCCCTGAGTAACAATTCTGTGTCCCTGAGTAACGTTTCTCTGGCCCTAAGTAACAGTTCTGTGGCCCTCAGTAACAATTCTGTGTCCCTGAGTAACAATTCTGTGTCTGTCCCTGAGTAACAATTCTGTGTCCCTAAGTAACAATTCTGTGTCCCTCAGTAACAATTCTGTGTCCCTCAGTAACAATTCTGTGTCTGTCCCTGAGTAACAATTCTGTGTCCCTGAGTAACGTTTCTCTGGCCCTAAGTAACAGTTCTGTGGCCCTCAGTAACAATTCTGTGTCCCTGAGTAACAATTCTGTGTCTGTCCCTGAGTAACAATTCTGTGTCTGTCCCTGAGTAACAATTCTGTGTCCCTCAGTAACAATTATGTGTCCCTCAGTAACAATTCTGTGTCCCTCAGTAACAATTCTGTGTCCCTCAGTAACAATTCTGTGTCCCTGAGTAACAATTCTGTGTCCCTCAGTAACAATTCTGTGTCCCTCAGTAACAATTCTGTGTCCCTGAGTAACAATTCTGTGTCTGTCCCTGAGTAACAATTCTGTGTCCCTAAGTAACGTTTCTGTGTCCCTAAGTAACGATTCTGTGGCCCTAAGTAATGATTCTGTGGCCCTAAGTAACGTTTCTGTGGCCCTAAGTAACGTTTCTGTGGCCCTAAGTAACGGTTCTTTGTCCCTCAGTAACAATTCTGTATCCCTCAGTAACAATTCTGTGTCTGTCCCTGAGTAACAATTCTTGTGTCCCTAAGTAACGTTTCTGTGGCCCTAAGTAACGGTTCTGTGGCCCTCAGCAACAATTCTGTGTCCCTCAGTAACAATTCTGTGTCTGTCCCTAAGTAACATTTCTGTGTCCCTAAGTAACAGTTCTGTGTCCCTCAGTAACAATTCTGTATCCCTCAGTAACAATTCTGTGTCTGTCCCTGAGTAACAATTCTGTGTCCCTAAGTAACGTTTCTGTGGCCCTAAGTAACGTTTCTGTGTCCCTAAGTAACGATTCTGTGGCCCTAAGTAACAATTCTGTGTCTGTCCCTGAGTAACAATTCTGTGTCTGTCCCTGAGTAACAATTCTGTGTCCCTCAGTAACAATTATGTGTCCCTCAGTAACAATTCTGTGTCCCTCAGTAACAATTCTGTGTCCCTCAGTAACAATTCTGTGTCCCTGAGTAACAATTCTGTGTCCCTCAGTAACAATTCTGTGTCCCTGAGTAACAATTCTGTGTCTGTCCCTGAGTAACAATTCTGTGTCCCTAAGTAACGTTTCTGTGTCCCTCAGTAACAATTCTGTGTCCCTCAGTAACAATTCTGTGTCTGTCCCTGAGTAACAATTCTGTGTCCCTGAGTAACGTTTCTCTGGCCCTAAGTAACAGTTCTGTGGCCCTCAGTAACAATTCTGTGTCCCTGAGTAACAATTCTGTGTCTGTCCCTGAGTAACAATTCTGTGTCCCTAAGTAACAATTCTGTGTCCCTCAGTAACAATTCTGTGTCCCTCAGTAACAATTCTGTGTCTGTCCCTGAGTAACAATTCTGTGTCCCTGAGTAACGTTTCTCTGGCCCTAAGTAACAGTTCTGTGGCCCTCAGTAACAATTCTGTGTCCCTCAGTAACAATTCTGTGTCTGTCCCTGAGTAACAATTCTGTGTCTGTCCCTGAGTAACAATTCTGTGTCCCTCAGTAACAATTATGTGTCCCTCAGTAACAATTCTGTGTCCCTCAGTAACAATTCTGTGTCCCTCAGTAACAATTCTGTGTCCCTCAGTAACAATTCTGTGTCCCTGAGTAACAATTCTGTGTCCCTCAGTAACAATTCTGTGTCCCTCAGTAACAATTCTGTGTCCCTGAGTAACAATTCTGTGTCTGTCCCTGAGTAACAATTCTGTGTCCCTAAGTAACGTTTCTGTGTCCCTAAGTAACGATTCTGTGGCCCTAAGTAATGATTCTGTGGCCCTAAGTAACGTTTCTGTGGCCCTAAGTAACGTTTCTGTGGCCCTAAGTAACGGTTCTTTGTCCCTCAGTAACAATTCTGTATCCCTCAGTAACAATTCTGTGTCTGTCCCTGAGTAACAATTCTTGTGTCCCTAAGTAACGTTTCTGTGGCCCTAAGTAACGGTTCTGTGGCCCTCAGCAACAATTCTGTGTCCCTCAGTAACAATTCTGTGTCTGTCCCTAAGTAACATTTCTGTGTCCCTAAGTAACAGTTCTGTGTCCCTCAGTAACAATTCTGTATCCCTCAGTAACAATTCTGTGTCTGTCCCTGAGTAACAATTCTGTGTCCCTAAGTAACGTTTCTGTGGCCCTAAGTAACGTTTCTGTGTCCCTAAGTAACGATTCTGTGGCCCTAAGTAACGATTCTGTGGCCCTAAGTAACGTTTCTGTAGCCCTAAGTAACGTTTCTGTGGCCCTAAGTAACGTTTCAGTAGCCCTAAGTAACGTTTCTGTGGCCCTAAGTAACGGTTCTGTGGCCCTAAGTAACGGTTCTGTGGCCCTAAGTAACGGTTCTGTGGCCCTCAGTAACAATTCTGTGTCCCTCAGTAACAATTCTGTGTCTGTCCCTAAGTAACAATTCTGTTTCTGTGGCCCTAAGTAACGTTTCTGTGGCCCTAAGTAACGTTTCTGTGTCCCTCACTAACAATTCTGTATCCCTCAGTAACAATTCTGTGTCTGTCCCTGAGTAACAATTCTGTGTCCCTAAGTAACATTTCTGTGGCCCTAAGTAACGGTTCTGTGGCCCTCAGTAACAATTCTGTGTCCCTCAGTAACAATTCTGTGTCTGTCCCTAAGTAACAATTCTGTGGCCCTAAGTAAAGTTTCTGTGGCCCTAAGTAACGTTTCTGTGGCCCTAAGTAACGATTCTGTGGCCCTAAGTAACGTTTCTGTGGCCCTAAGTAACGTTTCTGTGGCCCTCAGTAACAAATCTGTGTCCCTCAGTAACAATTCTGTGTCTGTCCCTAAGTAACAATTCTGTGGCCCTAAGTAACGTTTCTGTGGCCCTAAGTAACGGTTCTGTGTCCCTCAGTAACAATTCTGTATCCCTCAGTAACAATTCTGTGTCTGTCCCTCAGTAACAATTCTGTGTCCCTAAGTAACGTTTCTGTGTCCCTAAGTAACGTTTCTGTGGCCCTCAGTAACAATTCTGTGTCCCTCAGTAACAATTCTGTGTCTGTCCCTAAGTAACAATTCTGTGGCCCTAAGTAATGTTTCTGTGGCCCTAAGTAACGTTTCTGTGGCCCTAAGTAACGATTCTGTGGCCCTAAGTAACGTTTCTGTGGCCCTAAGTAACGTTTCTGTTGCCCTCAGTAACAAATCTGTGTCTCTCAGTAACAATTCTGTGTCTGTCCCTAAGTAACAATTCTGTGGCCCTAAGTAACGTTTCTGTGGCCCTAAGTAATGGTTCTGTGGCCCTCAGTAACAAATCTGTGTCCCTCAGTAACAATTCTGTGTCTGTCCCTAAGTAACAATTCTGTGGCCCTAAGTAACGTTTCTGTGGCCCTAAGTAACGTTTCTGTGGCCCTAAGTAACGATTCTGTGGCCCTAAGTAACGTTTCTGTGGCCCTAAGTAACGTTTCTGTGGCCCTCAGTAACAAATCTGTGTCCCTCAGTAACAATTCTGTGTCTGTCCCTAAGTAACAATTCTGTGGCCCTAAGTAACGTTTCTGTGGCCCTAAGTAACGGTTCTGTGGCCCTAAGTAACGGTTCTGTGGCCCTCAGTAACAATTCTGTGTCCCTCAGTAACAATTCTGTGTCTGTCCCTAAGTAACAATTCTGTGGCCCTAAGTAACGTTTCTGTGGCCCTAAGTAATGGTTCTGTGGCCCTCAGTAACAATTCTGTGTCCCTCAGTAACAATTCTGTGTCTGTCCCTAAGTAACAATTCTGTGGCCCTAAGTAACGTTTCTGTGGCCCTAAGTAACGTTTCTGTGGCCCTAAGTAACGATTCTGTGGCCCTAAGTAACATTTCTGTGGCCCTAAGTAACGTTTCTGTGGCCCTAAGTAACGTTTCTGTGGCCCTCAGTAACAAATCTGTGTCCCTCAGTAACAATTCTGTGTCTGTCCCTAAGTAACAATTCTGTGGCCCTAAGTAACGTTTCTGTGGCCCTAAGTAACGGTTCTGTGGCCCTAAGTAACGGTTCTGTGGCCCTAAGTAACGGTTCTGTGGCCCTCAGTAACAATTCTGTGTCCCTCAATAACAATTCTGTGTCTGTCCCTAAGTAACAATTCTGTGGCCCTAAGTAACGTTTCTGTGGCCCTAAGTAACGTTTCTGTGGCCCTAAGTAACGATTCTGTGGCCCTAAGTAACGTTTCTGTGGCCCTCAGTAACAAATCTGTGTCCCTCAGTAACAATTCTGTGTCTGTCCCTAAGTAACAATTCTGTGGCCCTAAGTAACATTTCTGTGGCCCTAAGTAACGGTTCTGTGTCCCTCAGTAACAATTCTGTATCCCTCAGTAACAATTCTGTGTCTGTCCCTGAGTAACAATTCTGTTTCCCTAAGTAACGTTTCTGTGGCCCTAAGTGTCTTGGAAATTCGCTTTAACGAATTTCTCCTTACCGTGAGTACTCGCAGTTGGATGCGCAGAAATCCCCCATAAAGCTGTGCGAATCTTGCTTACCACGACTGCAGCTAAACTACACGATTCCTGCCCATCCAAATACTTTGGCTCTGTTGAGATGTGGGGGAATTAGAGCTCTGTTACCCTAGAATGATCAAACGACACTCTCAGGATGATGTTGCAACTCACATAAGGGCTGGTTTTAGACCCAGCTCTCTGTTTTATTAAAAATACACACATGCCCCCCACATGAATAAAGTCAATCCCCTCCCACCAAACAATGCAATGGGGAGTGCCTATACACAGGATGTATATTCCAATTGGAGCATAGCCTTTCCTATTATCTATCACTGGTCCTCCCCCATGAGTCTTCTGAGGTCAGCAGACTTCCTCCCCTTCCCCCCCATGAGCCATCTGAGGTCATATTTCCTGTCCTACTAGCTTCTATTGGTATGTCCATTCTCTGCACAAGCATTCCCTAAAAATATCAGTCTGTACCTGGATGGGCCCGATACGATCTTTATTAAAACACATCCATCCAAGATACAGTTCAGATTGGTAATGGGTTGTAAGATATACATGAGCCTACACGCGGAGTTCGTACCGCTTGGCGCCTTGCGTTATGAAGCCCACGTGGTACTATGCTGCTGATATGTGGATACAGGCCCGCGGTCTACTGCCAGCGACATTCGCATCGAATGCCGTGGTGGTATACACGCCGGTCTATAAGCGCAGATCTGCCATCTCATCCATTACCAAGCTGAGTACTGTAATACATACATTGTACATGCGCATGGCCCAATTGCAGCCTTCAGAGCTTTAATTAAGCCACACGAGAGACATATGAATAACACGAATATATGACACATTTAAAGTTCGACCAACAATACAAAATTTCCATGACATAAGTAACGGTTCTGTGGCCCTCAGTAACAATTCTGTGTCCCTCAGTAACAATTCTGTGTCTGTCCCTAAGTAACAAATCTGTGGCCCTAAGTAACGTTTCTGTGGCCCTAAGTAACGTTTCTGTGGCCCTAAGTAACGATTCTGTGGCCCTAAGTAACGTTTCTGTGGCCCTAAGTAACGTTTCTGTTGCCCTCAGTAACAAATCTGTGTCTCTCAGTAACAATTCTGTGTCTGTCCCTAAGTAACAATTCTGTGGCCCTAAGTAACGTTTCTGTGGCCCTAAGTAATTGTTCTGTGGCCCTCAGTAACAATTCTGTGTCCCTCAGTAACAATTCTGTGTCTGTCCCTAAGTAACAATTCTGTGGCCCTAAGTAACGTTTCTGTGGCCCTAAGTAACGTTTCTGTGGCCCTAAGTAATGTTTCTGTGGCCCTCAGTAACAAATCTGTGTCCCTCAATAACAATTCTGTGTCTGTCCCTAAGTAACAATTCTGTGGCCCTAAGTAACGTTTCTGTGGCCCTAAGTAACGTTTCTGTGGCCCTAAGTAATTGTTCTGTGGCCCTCAGTAACAATTCTGTGTCCCTCAATAACAATTCTGTGTCTGTCCCTAAGTAACAATTCTGTGGCCCTAAGTAACGTTTCTGTGGCCCTAAGTAACGTTTCTGTGGCCCTAAGTAACGATTCTGTGGCCCTCAGTAACAAATCTGTGTCCCTCAGTAACAATTCTGTGTCTGTCCCTAAGTAACAATTCTGTGGCCCTAAGTAACGTTTCTGTGGCCCTAAGTAACGATTCTGTGGCCCTCAGTAACAATTCTGTATCCCTCAGTAACAATTCTGTCTGTCCCTGAGTAACAATTCTGTGTCCCTAAGTAACGTTTCTGTGGCCCTAAGTAACGATTCTGTGGCCCTAACTAACGTTTCTGTGTCCCTAAGTAACGTTTCTCTGTCCCTAACTCTCTCCCTGAATACAGCCAGGTCTGCCTCTGTTGAATGACTGGAGGCAAATGGAGAATTCTAAAATGGCCGCCATTTATAGCTCGACCATTACACTGTGCTGGCTGGCTGGCTGCTGATTGGCTAATGCGATCACATGTCATGAATGAATGCATTATGGGTCAGCGCGCCTTGTCTACGCGCCTTCCCAGACATCCCGCTCCGTCGCCGCACATGTCGCCGCCATTTTAGGAAAAAATTCGATTCGCGCATCCGAAGTCTGCTTATTTTCGGATTCGACGCGAATCGAAATTTTCCTAATATTCGAAACGAATTCCACTTCGCCTACTTCGATTTGCTCATCTCTAGTCACAAGACCTGAGAAAGAAAATTATTTCATTACAAAAGAAAGGTGAAGGCTACAAGAAGATCAAAGCTTTTCTTTTCAGTCAGAATACTGTAACAAAAGTGATACATAATTATAACAAAGATGGGACTGCAACCATCTCACAGAGATGTCCAGGCTGTCCATCGAAGTTAACACATCCACAGGAGCATCTTCTGATGAGAAGGGATGAATAAAATCGCCATGCAAGTTCACTGCAGTTAGGTAAAAAAGTAGAAACCCAAACTTGGGTGATTGTTTCCAATGACACAATATGGTGTACACTGCAGTGGATTTGCATGCATGGGTGTCATCCATGCAGGAAGTCTCTCCTAAAGCCTATGCACAAAAAAACCCTCCTAGAATTTGCCAGGACCCATGCTGAAAAAGAAGAAGACTACTGGGACTCTGTACTCTGGAGTGATGAGACCAAGATAAATGTTTTTGCATTGGATAGCTTCAAAACTGTATGGTGTAGCAAAGATGAGGAGTACAAAGAAAAATGCATGGTGCCTACAGTGAAAAATTATGGTGGTAGTGTCTTTCTGTGGGGCTGCATGAGTGCTGCTGGTGTCACTGAGCTGCATTTCATTGATGATATCATAAATTCACAGATGTACTGCTCTGTATTGAAAGAGAAGATGCTACCATCACTCCATGTCCTGAGCCTTTGTGCACTTTTCCAACATGACAATGATCCAAAACACACATCTAAGGCCACTGTTGCATTTCTGAAGAAGAACAGGGTTATAGTGATTCAGTGGCCAAATATGTCTCCTGATCTGAACTCTCTGTCCAGCATCCAGGCTATAAAAGAGGTCGTTCTTGAAGAATGGAAAAAGACAGATGTTGCAATATGTCGACAATTTGTTCATTCCATGTCTAGAAGACTTGATGCTGTCCTTACAAATCATGGAGGCCATACAAAATACTAGGTGTAGTAGTTTTTGTTGTGGGGTATGTTCATTTTTGCATCAACTAATTTTGAGTAAAACTTAAGATTTTGTAACCTAAGTTATATTCTTTACCTTACTTTCATGTAATGAGCTAAACAAATGTTCTATGAAATGCAGTTTTGTCAAAAATTTGGAAATTGTTCTTGTGTTCATTGAGATATTGAATAAATCTTACTTGGAATTTTACTTTTGTATTCCATAATTCAAAGTAAACTTATATTCATTTGATTGTTACTGAAGTATTGCTTAAATTTCATTCAAATAAGACTCGAATCCTAATGAAACAAGGTTATTATCGAAAAATCAATTCCAACATCTCAATTTATCAGCAAATTGGTTGTTTACATCATTTTTACTTCTTTCCTTATTACAAAAATATGAAAAACCATTTACAGAAATTGACAAAAGTGAAAAGATATTACATTATATAAATATAATATTTTGGATGGAAGATCCACGGTACAGATATATGGACATGTTCCAGGAAGATGTTTTCACAATACAAAGACGACCAGAACCATCTTTAGTACAAAATAATCAAACAATGCAAAATATGCAAAATAATGTTGTTCTTTGCTATGATCTCAAATAATACATGCAACATACATTTATCTGAGTTCCCTATTAGTAACTGTTGACCATTACTGGTTTCTAACAGTTATTGCTGTCTAGCCAATTTTTTTTTACCTGATATTTTTTGCTATAAGTTATTTATTATATTTTCATTCTTTTTATTGCTTTTAGAAACCAGCTCTGATCGAGTGTACAAAAGAACCTGTTTACATGTTTCTGAAACATACGTTGCTTAGGTCTATGCCTGAGAATTTTACAGCAACCATCCATACTAGCATAGGTCTCAAATCCTAAAATTGCAAATTCTGAATAAAGTTAATCTTATAAGGTATACAACAAGAATAGTGCTTTTCCCTGCTGATTAATGATGATTTTTTTATGAGCATACAATCTCTTGTATCTGTTTGTAAGTTTCAGGGCTGTAAGATGGGTTTGCAGAAAGCATGAAAATTGTGAACTAAGTTATACTTTACTTAGAAAAGATGCTTGAAAAAAAATTGGTGTTGAAACTTGCCAAAAACATGTAATTTATTCTTGCATTTCCAAACTGTGGACACAGAACTGTGGATTTTCCAGATGTATAACTGAATGTCCCACTTACTCCCTGTTCTTCAGACACCCTACGGGGCAATGTGACTCATGCAATCAGCCCCCTCGTGGGGTAGAATTTAGGTAATGAGCTCTCAAGAATAAAACCTCCCCCTGACTTACTAATGAGAGTCTCTAATTACAGTCAGAAAAAACATACATTATTCATATTTAGCTTCATTATAACCAGTTTTTACTGTTAATGTAATAAAAAAAAAACCTGCGGTGAAACACCATTTCAGCTACCATTGCTTAGTTTATAAAAGGAGATGAAAAAACGTAAGTAAGGGATAAAATATGTGGCAAGTACCAATAGAATGATAAGACATAAAATAAAGATCTAAAGATGGATTCCAATAATGCATCCAATAATGGATACTGCAATACTGAGTCATAAATCTAGCTCTGTTCCTGTCTGTTTGGGATTATAGGATGTTTATGTCCATCTTTCTGTGTCTCAGCTCCTCCTGTTGTATTTCCCAATAGTATAAATAAATAATCCAGTAGGGAAAGTGGGACCCCCTAATAATGGCTATAGCAGATGTGCAGACAAAGAAGAGCCACGTGCAGATGTCACACCAAAAAACTCCAAAAGATGCAAGACAGTATCCTTCACTAAATACACAAGCAACCGTTTTAAATTATAATGTGGTGGCATTATGGGATTGTGTTTATATGTGATTATTGTAAATGTGAATGTTTTGTACACTGTTAAGAAGGATAGTTTGGAACAATTTTGGATCATTTGTCCAGATCAATCAATATATTCCTTGTGTCATTTAAAAAGATCAACCTTTTCTAGTTGCTTTGAGCAAATGCTCTACTTTTGCTCTGGTTTTCTTTGTCTGTCTAAGTTAGCTCCACTGATGTGGAACAGCAAGAGCATCACTAGAAATAAATTAGTTTAAAAACAGTTAAAGGAAACCTTTTCTGAAGAAAACATGGAGGCTGCCATTGATGACATTTCTGCAAATGCTAACTGCTTGGTTGTCATTCTGACGCTCTGCCTTCAATACTTTGATATACTGACTTAGAACAAGTAGGAAGATAAGGAGCTCTGATTTCCTTCAGACTTTACTAATCTAAATACTTTTTTGATAATAGTATTTTGTCAGAGTCTCTACATATCCAGAGTGGTACTGATCAGGCTTGCCCTCTATCCCCCTTGCTCTATATCCTTAGAGTGTAGCATCTAGCTAACATGCTATGTAATAAACCCAACATACAGTATCTAGGACTCAGACTTTTGACCATTGCTCCAAATTATCACTACAGCATATGGCAAGAACCTGTAGAATCTGTAAACAGATTTAGTTTCCTAAGCAACTTTTAGGTCAAGTACAATAAAAAAGGAAGGCCTGAATATCTCTCTATTGCCCCAAGACATATCCTTTTGAAATCTGATTTCCCCTCCCACTGGCAAGGGAAACGAATTACATACCTTGGTAAATATATATCCTTTAACCTTGCATTGTTTGTGCTACACATGCCTACAATCATATGAGAAATGCTTGGTTTTGGTGCATCAGCATAAATAAATGGACATAAAGCCCAAATCCTTTTTTTTTACTTTTTAATCTATCCCGACCACTTCTCTGTCTGGCCCACTTTCTCAACTCATTCACTTGATTTGGACCTTTTTCTGGGGACACAAAAACTCCAGAATCCATAGAGACATCTTAAAGCTACCAAAACATAGAGGAGGAGTCACTCTGCTGGACATTTTTCTTTACCTCCAGCAGCATCCCTAATCGGAATTACAGATTGGTTTCATAGCAAAATTACTAAACTTTGAGTCAAAATACAAGAAGATCTCACAACCATGAGTCTTGTCCCTTTTCATTGACACCCTCAGTCCTTTCCCCAAATAAAAACACCTTATCCTCAACAACACAAACTACCATACATACCTGGGATACCTACTTATCAAAGGTCTTTTGGCCACATATTCTAGCTCTCTGACCAATTTGTTTGGAAACCTTGTGCTTTCCCGCCACTTTTTAAGTGGCTTAGAACAGACAATATCACTATTGGCCAACTACTTCCAATGAGCAAACTACTTTCCTTATGCCATAATCAATTGATTACTGAACACTACCAATTTTCACATTACCTACAATCTCCAACATCACTAAACTCACTCACCACCAAACCCCATACAGATTTTGAGAAACTGCTTCATTTTGACTCACAAAATGTCTGTATCTTCCAGATTTCAGCAACGCAATTATAAGATCTTACCCAGATGATATCAATGACCAGTGATCTTCCATAAATTTGACCCCTTTATCCCTTAAATGCTGGAGAAGCCTATCAGCACCTGAGATAATGTCACACATTTGGATCCCTTGTCCCCTAATAAAACCTTACAGGGATAAAATACTTACAATCTCCACAAAAGTAACTCATAAGATTGTGTTCAATACCTCCTGAATCACTTTGCTCTTTATAATACCAGGATATTATAAACAAAATGAGCCTTCTTCACTATTGTTCACGTTTTTAGTGATAGGTCCTGGCACAATGTGGCCACCCCTCAGCTTTAGGGGTTGGCGTGTGAACTGAGCTCCATCAATCAGATGGAAAAAATGCTGTCCTGAGACAGAAATACCAATAGTGCTTTTGTAATCACATGGTCTCCATGGGTGCACGTCATATTCTCCAAAGTCTTCACAATATATCTCTAATGCCAGGCATGTACTGTGCAATCAACTAAGAAAATCTGTTCTTGTGTTATAGATGTCAGATGCAAAGTTCTACTACCCTTTTCTTCCTCCCCTTTACCCCTTCAACCCTTACCCCTTATCTATCAATACTC
The DNA here is from genome assembly GCF_062004578.1 of Staurois parvus. Taxonomy (NCBI): domain Eukaryota; kingdom Metazoa; phylum Chordata; class Amphibia; order Anura; family Ranidae; genus Staurois; species Staurois parvus. The sequence goes on from NW_028317941.1 coordinate 7,879,955, forward strand.
TTGACTTTTTTCTCTGAAGCTAATGATTTCACGTGCTTACCTAAAAATCACAGAAAAACAAAACTCTATAGGTGAAAGAAAGCTGCTGTAATCCCTGTGATAGTAGGAGACAGGCCATCTGCATAGGGGGGGACAGAAACAAATTAAAAAGCAGGCACATGGTGTTTTATGGAGGATATACACTATATATATATATCACACACATACTGAGCGACATATCAGACTGGATGTCACTCCACTTCCTTAAACTGAACCTCTCCAAAACCGAGTTTCTTGTCTTCCCCCCAGCCCGCACACCACCCCCCCTTGATTTCTCCATCATGTCCAACAATGCCACCATCAAACCCGCCCCGCAGGCCAGAGTACTTGGTGCCATTCTGGACTCCAACCTATCCTTCCAGCCCCAAGTCCAATCTTTAACAAACTCATGCAGACTCCACCTCCGTAACATCACCAAAATACGCACGTTCCTAACCCCAGAAACCACTAAACAGCTCATCCACTCCCTCATCATATCATGACTCAATTACTGCAACTCCCTCCTTACTGGCCTGCCTCGCCGCTGGCTATCCACGCTTCAGTCGCTCCTGAATACGGCTGCCAGACTCATTCACCTTTCCAACCGCTCCGTTTACGCCACCCCCCTCTGCCAATCTCTCCACTGGCTTCCGATTGCCCAACTGATCAAATTCAAAATCCTAACACTGAGGTACAAAGCTGTCCACCATACTGCCCCGAACTACATCACCGACCTAATATCCAAGTACCACCCAACACGCACACTCCGCTCCTCACAAGTCCTCCTTCTCTCTAGTTCCCTGGCCTCCAGGACTTCTCCAGGGTGTCACCCATCCTCTGGAACTCCCTGCCCCAACCCATCAGAATATCACCTACTCTCCTCTCCTTTAGGCGCACCCTGAAAACCCACCTCTTCAGGGAAGCCTACCCCGCCCCCTGCTAACTTGCTGACCTCCTCCACTCTTCCTACCACTCCATCCCCCACAGCTTTCTCCTCCTGTGCCACCATCCCCTCCCTCCTAGATTGTAAGCTCGAAAGAGCAGGGCCCTCGATCCCCTCATGTTTTGCATTGTATTGTATTGTTATTGTTCTGTCCCCCATTGTAATGTACAGTGCTGAGTGAACTATTGGCGCTTTATAAATACTGTATCATAATAAAATAATAATAATATTGCCAAAAGTATTGGGACGCCTGCCTTTACACGCATATGAACTTTAGTGGCATCCCAGTTTTAGTCCGTTCAATATTGAGTTGGCAAACCCTTTGCAGCTATAACAGCTTCAACTCTTCTGAGAAGGCTGTCCACAAGGTTTAGGATTGTGTCTATGGGAATGCTTGACTATTCTTTCTGAAGCACATTTGTGAGGTCAGACATTGATGTCGGAAGGGAAAGCCTAGTTTGCAGTCTCTTTCTAATTCATTCCAAAGGTTTTCTATCGAGTTGAGGTCAAGACTGTGCAGGCCAATCAAGTTCCTCCACCCCAAACTCACTCATGCATGTCTTTATGGACCTTGCTTTGTGCACTGATGCGCTGTCATGTTAGAACAGGAAGGGACCATCACCAAATTGTTCCCACAAAGTTGGGAGCATGAAATTGTCCAAAATGTCTTTGTATGCTGACGCCTTAAGGGTTCCCTTCACTGGAACTAAGGGGCAAAGTCCAACCCCTGAAAAATAACCCCACACCATAATCCCCCCTCCACCAAACTTTATGTTTGGCACATTGCAGTCAGACAAGTACAATTCTCCTGGCAACTGCCAAACCCAGACATGTCCATCGGATTGTCAGACAGAGAAGTGTGATTTGTCACTCCAGGTAAACATGTCTCCACTGCTCTATGGGGGCATGCTTTACACCACTGCATCCAACACTTTGCATTGCACTTCGTGATGTGAAGCTTAGATGCAGCTGCTCAGTCAAGGAAACCCATTCCATGAAGCTCTCTACGCACTGTTGTTGTGTTAATCTGAAGGCCACATGATGAAGTTTAGAGGTCTTTAGCTATTGACTCTGCAGACAGTTGGTGACTTTTGCGCACTGTGCGCTTCAGCATGCGCTGACACCATTCTGTCATTTTACCACTAAGTGGCTGAGTTGATTTTTTTTCCAGTTGCTTCCACTTTGTTATAATACCATTAACAGTTAACCGTGGTATATTTAGCAGCAAGGAAATTTCACGGTTGGACAACCGGTGGCACAGGTGGCAACCAATCACAGTACTACGCTTGAATTCACTGAGCTCCTGAGAGGGACCCATTCTTTCACAAATGTTTGTAGAAGCAGTCTGCATGCCTAGGTGCTTGATGTTATACACCTGTGGCCATGGAGGTGATTGAAACACCTGAATCCAATTATTTGGAGGGGTGTCCCAATACCTTTGGCAATATAGTATATGTCAAATTAACAATTCTGGTGTCAGAAGTTTTACAGTTGAAATAAGTATGGATAGTATACGAAATAGAATCAGCTGACTTTTAACTGAGGTAACCTGATTGAAACCTACCAGTTTAATAAAGCATTGGAAAAAGTATAGCAAAAGGCAAAACCCACCGTTATTACAATATAATAAATAATGATGCCAATTGGTAGTGACTGAGATTAAAGGGATTGTTATGCAATTTCTACAGACAACTAAGAAATTTGTCTCTGAGTTGGGTAAGAGAAGTAATACTGAAGCATCAATTGATAGTGACAAAGATTCCACAACAAACAAAGATAAAATATTTAAAGAGTAACTCCACTTTTCTTGAGAAAAAATATTCCTCTCTGGGTGATTTATGTACACCCAAACATTGTTGCAGAGTCCTACCTTTTGTTATTCTGAAGAAATAGCTGCTTGTTTGTCTGTGTCCATGTGCTGAGTAAATGTGTATGGGAATGGTTTTAAAATTATCAATCAGCTGCTGCACCTTCAGGGCTCCAATGAGGAAAATTGCAGGGTCTGCATCTCTTAAAATGTGCTTCTTTTTTGGGAGTATCACACCAAAAAGGACATTTTTGTAGCAGGGGATGCACAAAATCTGTTTTATATCTTAGTGCTGACTTCTGGAAAAATCAATAAGCCAATCACACAAGCAGTAAATTACATTTCTTGGGGGTGTTCTGTACATAGTCTGTGTACAGAACACCTCCAGGTAGCCATATTTCATTGTATTCTACAGAAAATTACAGTGTGAAGAATTGAAAAGGAAGGGTTATTTTTTATAACATTCATTTACAATATGACTTGTGTCACAATTTTAAGCACTAAGTTAATTTTATTTGCTATATTTTTTTCCACAAAAGTGGTGTTACCCTTTAAAGAGAAAGTACCACAATATGCAGGAAAATTCAAAAGATCAACCTAAAATAGAATCTGTTTTACCTTCTAAGGCACCTCAATGTAATAACTTTAAACTTGCTGTGCAAGTGAATGGTCACAGAAAGACAAAGATTCCTAAACTAACCTCATGCACCAGATTTATGTAGGACTACAGAGAGGATACTCTGAATCAGATATTGTGGAAGCTGTAGCCAATTCTGGTTAACATTTTAGAGGTATGCAAAAAATAAAGGATGAGCTGACTCTGATTGAATTGCAAAAAAAAATTCTAAAAGTCACTACACAGAAGCGAATGCTTCAGATTTGTACCAACAGTTGATTGTCATCTTACAAGACAGCAAAGAAATACCTCAGAATGTTCTGTTTGGAACAATTGTATTGAAAAATCACCTCCTATTTGTTTCAAAAGGAGAAGGCTCAAATGAACACTTTGGAAGTGAACTAATACAGAAGAAATTCTTAGGGTTAGTAGGTACTGGGCTGACAAGTAACCACATCAAATTTTAGCTAAAGCGGTATTTCGAAGACTTTTCTGTTCCAGATGAGTTGCTCATCAAAAATTGAATGAAGGTGCTAATACAGAGATTGAAACAGAACAAAAGCAAAATAAATCTCAATCCGGCAAACAGATGAAACTGAATGAGTTTTTGTCCAATACTGTACATTGTCTTCAGGAGCCAGCTGCTATTATTAACACCGCTTTTATAGTATCATTCACCTAGTCACAAAAGTCAAACTACCTAACAAATCCAGAAAACTAAACCTGATCTATCTTGGAAATGTAATACTGCAGATGCAAAAAAGAGATGCTAGAAATGAAGACATTTACCTAAACATAAGCAGCAAGTCATGAACATGTATCTAAAGGGCCAACACCAATACCAGAAATAAGATGAACAAATTGTGAAAACACAGATCAGGAAACTACTGTATGTCTGACTTTTGTTTCAGATTTGGTCAATCAGGAAGAGGGTTGCAGGCTAGGTACAGACAGTAACCTACAGGACACCTGTCCAAATCCCACTTTTCATATATCAAATATAGCACCCTCCTAGATGAGTACCAGGAGTAGTGTTTCTGTCTCACTGTATCTAGTGGAGCTGAATTTTTGTTATTGGGTACATTTAGCTTGTAGCACTGTTCTCAGTGTGACTGCAAACCTGGGTTAGGCAGGTTTAGTTCTACCTGACTGCAGTCAGTGCAGCTGCATGTGATTGCGCCACCTGGAAAGTTCTGGAACATAGGTGTGGAGGAATGTAAATGAGCAGCATGAATATTTATACAGCCCCAGGCAATCTTTGTGGGCTCTGTACAGGTGGATGCTGGGAAATGGGTATAAACAGTCTGAGATCTAGAGTCAAGATATCTTATCCTGGAGAGGAGAAGGCCAGCCTAGAGGGCCTTCAGCCCTCTGGGCAGTTTTACCATATGCTTGTTGTTTGTGAGGCCTCAGCTGAGGGTTAGCTGAGAGGTCTGGAAGCTGACTGAGGTACAGTCTCTTGTTGGATCTAGTCTGGGATCACTGGTATAGGTGTCTGGAGGATATTGGAAAGATACATCCATTAGTCTAAAGACTTTGTGAGCACATACTGCATCAGAGATCCTAGAGACTGTGAGCTGCTGCTACCCCTCTGGTGCTTGAGAGTCAGCTGAGAGTGCAGAAAGAAAGGATATCGGCTGATATCTTGAAGAGCTTAGTCTGTCTTGTTCTGAGTTAAAGGGACTCTGCTCAAGTGTCTTAAAGAAAGAGGTTTGTGACTTTATCTGCTTCAACTAAGCTAAGTCCATTACTGACCCCTAAAAGGACTGTGCTTAAAGTGCTGGAGAAGAAAGTGAGTGTCCTCATGTTGTACATAGTTCTTTTTGGAGCATCCCATTCATCACCAACCCCTTTCCAAGTTACCCCTAAAAATAAAAACACCAAGAACACCACTGGGCTGTTTACTGAGCCAAAGAGTGACTGTGTTTATGTGCCTGGCTGTGGGGTGAAACTACAGGAAAATACCTCAGAGACCTATCTAACTGCTATTGGGGTACCACTACACAAAGAAACTTTTAAGGTGAATCTCCACACAGCAACGAATACAGCGCCTGAAAGTGTATATCCAAATCTTTCACAACGAATTACAAGGCTACATTGTGCAGCAGCTATTCAAAACAGCTGACAGACATCTACCATATATGAAATGCCTCACCTCTAAACACCTTAGTAAACTGCTGAATCTTACTGACAAAAGATGTTGGAGACAACAATAATTGTTCATACAGTGCTCAGATCATTGGAAGAATTACTTGGACCAGAAGTTCTGTCTGAAATAGCAGCCAATGAGACCGATATTTCCTTTTCTGTGTGGGTTGAAGAAACTTTCCATTTAACAGCAAGCAATTGTGTGCTACACAATACACAGCTCATAAAAATTAAAGGAACACTTTTTAATCTGAGTATAGCACCTTAGATTGTACACCCCTTGAGGGTTAGGGACTGATGTGAATGTACAATATATATGTAAAGCGCTGCATAAATTGATGGCGCTATATAAGTACCTGTAATAAATAAAAAAATAAATAGCATCAAGTCAATTAAAATCCTGGGATATTGATCTGGTCGGTTAAGTAGCAGAGGGGGTTGTTAATCAGTTTCAGCTGCTTTGGTGTTAAATTAAATTAACAAGAGGTGCACTAGATGGGCAACAATGAGATGACCCCCAAAGCAGGAATGGTTTTACAAGTGGAGGCCACTGACATTTTTTTCCCTACTCATCTTTTTTGACTGTTTTTCACTAGTTTTGCATGTGGCTAGGGTCAGTGTCACTACTGGTAGCATGGGACGATACCTGGACCCTACAGAGGTTGCACAGGCAGTCCAACTCCTCCAGGATGGCTCGTCAATATGTGCCATTGCCAGAAGGTTTGCTGTGTCTCCCAGCACAGTCTCAAGAGCATGGAGGAGATACCAGGAGACAGGCAGTCACTCTAGGAGAGCTGGACAGGGCCGTAGAAGGTCCTTAGACCATCAGAAGGACCAGTATCTGCTTGTTTGTGCAAGGAGGAACAGGATGAACACTGCCAGAGCCCTACAAAATGACCTCCAGCAGGCCACTGGTGGGAATGTCTCTGACCAAACAATCAAAAACAGACTTCATGAGGGTGGCCTGAGGGCCCTATGTCTTCTAGTGGTCCCTGTGCTCACTACCCGACACCATAGAGTTCGATTGGCATTTCCTATTGAACATCAGAATTGTCAGGTCCGCCACTGGCACCTTGTGCTTTTCACAGATGAGAGCAGGTTCACCCTGTGCACATGTGACCGACGTGAAAGGGTCTGGAGAAGCTGTGGAGAACATTATGCTGCCTGTAACATCATTTAGTATGACCGTTTTGGTGGTGGGTCAGTGATGGTCTGCGGAGGCATATCTATGGAGGGACGCACAGACCTCTACAGGCTAGACAATGGCACCCTGACTGCCATTAGGTATCAGGAGGAAATCCTTGAACCTATTATTAGATCCTACGCTGGTGCAGTGGGTCCTGGGTTTCTCCTGGTGCATGACAATGCCCGGCCTCATGAGGCGAGAATATGTAGGCAGTTCCTGGAAGATGAAGGAATTGATACCATTGAATGGCCCCGATGCTTGCCTGACCTAAATCCAATAGTAAACCTCTGGGATATCATGTTTTGGTCCATCTGGCAACGCCAGGGTGCACCTCAGGCTGTCCAGGAGCTCAGTGATGCCCTGGTCCAGATCTGGGAGGAAATACCTCAGATCACCATCCGCCGACTCATTATGAGCATGCCTCGATGTTGTCATGCATGTATACAAGCACGTGGGAGCCATACAAACTACTGAGTACCATTTTGAGTTGCTGCAATGGAATTTCAGCAAAATGGACTAGCCTGCTGCATAATTTTTTCGCTTTGATTGATTTTCGGGGTGTCATTGAATTCAGTCCTCTGTAGGCTGATAATTTTCATTACCAGCAAACGATGGGGCATCCTTACATTCCTAACACATTACCCAGTCCATATCTGTATAGATATCCAGCATGATATTTTTCCCCATTGAGTTCTAATGTGTTTCAAAGTGTTCCTTTAATTTTTTTGAGCAGTGTAGTTGGTGCTACTGGTAGCATTAGATTACTATAAAATAGCTGAGTTTCCAATTCATGTTTAAAATAACATTGCCATATTTATTTGCAGAGGGAAAGAAATCCATTTATAGCTTGGTTGATTTACTAAGAAAAGCATTGGCCATATGAACAAATAAAGCAGAAGTCCTCGTTAAACATGTACAAGGCAGCTGTACATAACCCTGTGGTGCTGTAATGAAGACTAGAATGAAAAAACAAAGAATTGCTGCAAGCACTGTAGCCAGCATCAGATGTATTGCTCACATAGGACCCTCATTGCAAAATCAGATGTTTACGTGCCATTTTTCAATTGCCTAATGGACTGCCTAACAACGAAACCTAGTAGCATCTCAAAGAGGTCAGTTGTCTAAACTGACAGTTTCAGTTTGGAATATAACCAAGCAAGACATTTTTTCCCAGGCTGAGCTGAACTTGGATGCACAAAGCCTATAAACACAGTGTACTCTGCACAGTTCAAGGTGAAACATTAGCGGAAATTCTGTATCTATCCACTCAAAAAGTAAAGTATTCTATACATATACAAAAAAAAAATACCAAAGCATACCAAAAATATAATGTACAAGTTAAACAATGGTCATTCTCTATAAAGCCATGCTACTCAAGAGTAATGGGATCCCCAAGTGCCTCTAGAGCATCTCACTATGGAACAACAGCAAGTAGACACAAAGATGATAAGAGAAGGATGCAATGCTTTTGCAAAATTTTACTTCAAAGGTGAACGTATCCATCCCTTACAGCCACAGATTTATTACCAATACTACACACATATAAGGAGAAAGTAAAAAATATGTAAACTCAGCATTTCATATTCATGATATGTGCCTGCTATGCCATGGACTTGTGTTACGAAGTATTCTGTTCTCTTTGTATTGCATTGTTTGTGTGAAATCTCTGGTGTTCCTGCCAGTCCCTCTGCTTCCCTATTAAAAACTGACCACACTAGGCAGGAGGGCACAGCACGGTCAGTCTTCTAGCTATGCTGAGAACTCAGTGTGCTCTTCTCCAATAATCAGGCTTTTACTGACATACGTCCTCTGCACAGCCATTTACTGAGAAGATCAGTTTGCTGCAGTTTCTTCTCACTGAGCACCTTATGCATTGAGAATAGAGGGAATGTGATCACTTAGAAAAAAAAGAAAAAAAAAGTATTTATAATGTTTTTTATATGTATACATAAATGTTTTGCCTTTCATTTCTATTTAAAAACTGAATGGGTTGTTTTAAAAGGCGAGAGTTTACATACACTTTAAATGCCTGTATCAAAATCACTGGCTATTACTGATCATCATCCAATTCCAAAGATTCTAGACATACCTGATAGTTCAGTTGGGAGTTTATGGTTCTCTGGCCAGGTCAAGGTAAAGCATATTATCAAATATATGCTGAAGAACCAAACTGACCTTTAACAGTCTCTATTGGGGTTCAAACAGGAATGAATGGAACAGCACACCTTTTGTCTTAGGTCAGCACCTGAAGAATTCCAACAAAGTATGAAATAATGTGTAACAGGTCTGAGAGATGAAATTTGCTAGTCTTGCCTAGATGACAGTCAAGTTTACAGCAAATCATTCCATGAAAATGGAGAACATATATGGGTAGTACTTTAATGTTATCAACAACTTGATAACATGTTGACAAAGTCAAATTCCTGGGCAAAGTTGTGTCAAAAGATAGCCATTCCATACAATAAGAAGAAATTACACCTGTACTTGCATTGAGAGATAAAAGACCAAATAATGTTGGATAACTTTTTCTTTTATCGATTCCCTTATATTTGTAGCATTATACCCTTGAGAGCCGCTGGTTTGGGGCCCCCAATATTTCCTGCACAGCGAGGCAACACGCATTTTCCAACTTTCATTAAGAATCAGTAACCAGTCCATGGGCTTGTTTTCCTTGTTTTATTTGGGGATTAACAACTTAGATAGGGTCTAGGGGTATATGGGATACCCAACTTGATTTGAAACCAATAATTCTGAGTACAAACTTCACAAAATGTAGGAGACCGGACTTTCTACTCCCTTCAGAGTGGCATCAGTCTCTTCACGATCCGTAACAAAATCTTTGTGAGGAGCACTTGGTCCCCTTTAAGTGAACCTCTTCAGACCCCAGCTTTTATAATACAAACAAATTTTCTTGAGGATAAACACCAAATACAAATTTACTGTAGTGTTACAGCCATCAAATAAAGTATAGTCAAAAAGTTTTACAACAAATAAACTTCAGACAATGGCCAAATATAATGTCTTAGCTCATCTCCGACCTATGTCAAGCATAAAAGACTGGATATGGGAAAATAACAAGAGTAAAGAAACCAAAACATTTGTCATGAAGCCTCTATCAAGACAATATATTCATACACAAGAGGGTTTGATTGTAGAACATGGTATTGTGAGACAACCTATAAAAAAGGAGTATAAAAAGTCCCAAATGGGCCAACAGCCTCTTGTTCCTGGAATGGGAAAAACACGCATTGTGGCTAGCAGAGAGATCTACTGCAACAAGGCGTTAAATTTACTGGATTTACTCTGGCCAATGCTGCCCTCCTATTGATGCCTATTGAACTATTCTGGGAGTCCAGCAGAACAAAAAAAAAAACAAAGGGGGGGGATTGGAAAGGACGAGGGGTAGGCAGGAGGAAAGGGGGGTAAGGAGATAGAAAAGAGGAAAATGAAGAGGGAGAGCCAAAGTATGGGATGAAGGAGAAACATTCCCTCAGGTCATGTGGGGGAGAGAGGGGAGAGAAAGATAGGGGGTAGAAGGTTCTCCTTTAAAGTGGTCCTTCAGCTTCCTTACCCCTACTTCTGAGTTGGCTCAGTCAGTCGAGTGGTATCGTAGCAAACATAAGTAACAAAATAGAGCTATATGGAGGGAGAAAGTTTGTTGAGGTTGAGCTATAGGGGCTGAAAGGTTTCAGTCAAGTGTTTGCCATTTCTACTAATGTGTGGAGTTAGGGAACATCAGCCATTATCTGGTGAAAAGCATCAGTTGTTTGAAATTGGAGCCAACAGGCCCATGTTGTTGTAAACCTGGATGGAAACTTCTTAGCTATATGTATCAGTTCCTCTATCTCCACAATTATGTTAATGTGTGCAAAATGGCACTTGGGGGGAGCTCCAATGTAGCGGGACGCATGACTTGGCCACATTAACCAAATGCATTGCAAGTGACTTGTGATATGCCCTGGAAGGGAGTGAGGTGTAGGGAAATAAATACTGTGATGGAGAGTAGCCCAAGGTATCGAATGTCACTTGGAGAATGATTGAATGGACTTCAGACCAAAAAGGTTGGAGCATTGGGCAGTCCCAACATACATCTCCCTACCTCTTGATGACATCTCCAACAGCAGTTGGGCAGGGCTGGGTCAAATTTGTGTGACAGAGATGGGGTCCTATACCACCGGGACAAAATTCTGCAATTAGTCTCTTGAACTGAGACATTTACTGAGCCTTTATGGACAGCATGGAAAATCTGATCCCAGCCTTGGGGGGATATGTCAGCTTGGAGATCTCTGGACCAGGCAGCACATGCTTTCCTTCAGTCTGTTAGTATATTCGCTCCAAGAAGGGTGTGAACTATGGATATAATGTGTTGTTGAGGGGTATCTTTCAAACTGAGTGGCTGGGATATATTTGCTGTAGAATATGGAGATCTGAGAAAGTGTCAAAACTGGAGATATGTTCAGGGGGGTTCAATAAACTTTGGGCCATTGTAAGACCAGGTGTTCCAGATCCAGTAATATTCCTGTATTAAAAAGCTGATGAGCCCACAAGACCACATTTGGTTCCGCACCTGATAGGAAAAGGGGGGAATTCCCTGGCAGAAAGTCTGGGTTCATGAGGACAGATGTCATGGGGCTCAGGATCAAAGAGATCTCAGTTTTGTTACAAGCTTTGGGAAACAAAGAATGGCTAGTCTGATAAGTGGATGGTCCCACAGAGTGGCGGGAAAGTACCGGCTTGCAAGCCATGGAAGGGCTTTCAGGTGTACAGCTCAGGAGGAAGCCTCTAAGTGTACCCAGCCCTTCATTTTGTAGTGTGTGTGCCAATCAATAACTCTAGATAGATGGCATGCCCAATAGTAATTATTTAGATCTGAGAGACCTATCCCCCTTTCTGTTTTGATAGTTAGTTGGCCATAGCTAATGCACGGGCTGTAGCTGTTTGAATGATATATAACGTATATAGCAAGCAAGGAAATGTGTTAATTTTACCAAACTAAATAAAATGGGCTTATCCCACCTTCAGAGGCCTTCCGATTTGACATGTAGAATCGGTTGATAATTTCTAGAATACTGCTCAGATAAATGGATTGGCAATTGTATACATAGATAAATGATGGCTTCTGAATGCCAGGTGTAGGGGAAATTATCTTGAAATCCTATATCAGGTTGGGCAGGGTGACATGAGGTTCAGATAGAAAAATCAGCATTTCATTGGCGAAAGCTGCTAGTTTATATTGCAGCTCTGTGTAATGACATCCCTTCAGGTCCGGTGCAGTCAGCGCCAGCAAACATACACGTCCCAGGGTTGCTAGGTAAACTAATCGTCTCAACCTGGATGAAAAAACATAGCTAAAAACTCCAAAGGCTGTGTAAGGAGATGATCTTTCCTAGCTGCCAGACAGGCAAAGGTAAGGGACCAATCATGCCTCCACATCATGAGTAACCATGTGTGGGGGCTACGTGTGGTGGATGCACAGCAGCGACCCCTAGAGGATAAATTAATAAATGGGTTTTATGAAAAGCACAATAGAGATACTGAAAGATATGTTGAATATACATAAATAAATAATCGGAATAATAACCAGAAATTATGTAATTACACTGTTTGCGCCGGAAGTGACGTTCACAATGGTCCGGAAATCGGCAGCGGACATCTTTTAGTTGATTGGGAATTTTCCTCCCTGAAGCAGGTGGTGTAAAGTAGTTATTTGCAGGTGTGATGAGGCTTTGATTAATTGATGAATTGATTCATAGGCAGTGTGTGTTCAGTGTATTTATATTCAGTCGGCTCATTTGGATTGCTGTCTTTGGACGTTTAGTGGATGATGAACTGCTATACTGTTTTGTACTATATCCAAGTATGCATAATTGATGGAGGCAGATTAATTAGGAAATTATGTGTAATGTGGTTATAGTCTTTGTTTCCTTATGGTGGATTTTTGTTTATTTTATAGTTTGCACATCCTTATTCCATCTTGGGGGTCTTCTAAAGGGTTGTTGGCGCTATTGATGTCATATGGGAAATCAGTTACCTCTTTTCTTTCTTTATGGGTATTTATCCCCATGTAGATCAGCTCCAATTTCAGGATTTTTATTCACTTTCAACTGAATACCACTCTGGAAATACTGTATATTCATGTCATGTGGGCTATAAACAATATCACCAACATATATAAGGGTGGCCTGGGTGTTTTTAGTGGTTTTTATTTAACCATTAGTATTATATCTCTTGCTAAGTTTTGGTATTTTGTTGGGTTTATGCTGACCTACTAAGTCTACCTGATATAATCCCTTTTATACTGTACATAAAAGTGACTACATTATTATTATTATTATTATACAGGACTTATATAGCGCCGAAAGTTTGCTCAGCGCTTTACATTATGGAGATAGACAGTACAGTAACAATACAGTTCAATACAAGAGGGATTAGAGGGCCCTGCTCCTTGGAGCTTACAATCTAGGAGGGAGGGGATAGTGGTACAAAAGGTAATTAGCTGTGGGGGATGGAGTGATTGGAAGAGTAGAGGATTCTAGTATTAGCTAGGGTCGGGGTAGGCTTTCCTGAAGAGATGGGTTTTTAGAGATCGCCTAAAAGTGAGCAGAGTAGGTGATAGTCTGATAGATTTGGGTAAGGAGTTCCAGAGGATGGGATAAGCCCTGTAGAAATCCTGGAGACGGGCATGGGAGGAGGAGATAAGGGAGCTAGAGAGTAGGAGGTCTTGCGAGGAGCGGAGAGTACGGTTTGGGTGGTATTTAGAGACAAGATCGGTGATGTAATTTGGGGCAGTGGTATGAACGGCTTTATACGTCAGTGTTAGTGTTTTGAATTTTATCCGTTGGGCAATTGGAAGCTAGTGGAGGGATTGGCAGAGGGGGGTGGCACATACAGAACGGTTAGTAAGGTGAATGAGTCTGGCAGCAGCATTCATGATGGACTGAAGTGGGGATAGTCTGCGATGAGGTAGGCCAGTGAAGAGGGAGTTACAGTAGTCAAGGCATGATATAATAAGGGAGTGAAAGTGGTTTCCGAGGTTAGGAATGGTCATATTTTGGAGATGTTGTGGAGGTGAAGTCTACACGAGTTCGTCAGCGATTGGACCTGGGGCTGAAAGGACAGATTGGAGTCTAGGATTACACCTAGTACCCTGGCGTGAGGGGTGGGACTGATGCTAGTGTTGTTGATCTTGATGGAGAAGTCAGGGGGGGGGGGCACAGGCTGGGGGAAGTACTAGGAGCGCAGTTTTGGAAAGGTTGAGTTTGAGGAAGTGGTGTGACATCCAGTCTGATATGTCACTTAGTAGGCTCGAGATACGATTGGAGACTGAGGGGGTGAGGTGAGGGGTATAGAGATAGATTTGTGTGTCGTCGGCATAGAGATGGTAGTTGAAGCCATGGGAGTTTATCAATTGGCCAAGGGATGAAGTGTAGATGGAGAAGAGAAGGGGTCCGAGGACAGAACCATGAGGGACCCCAAAAGAGAGAGGGAGCGAAGAGGAGGTGGCAGCATTATAGGTAACACTGAAGGAGCATTATAGGTAACACTAGATAGGAGGAGAACCAGGAGAGAGCGGAGTATCTGAGGCCAAGAAAGTGTAGTTTTTTGAGGAGGAGGGGGTGGTCAACCGTGTTAAAAGCTGCAGAGAGGTCAAGTAGTAGGAGTACAGTATAGTGGCCATTGGTTTTGGCGGTTTGACTGCTGGTATTGGTATTGTTTGACTGCTGTCCATACAAGGGGCCCAATTAAGGTTATGGATATTTTTTTATCTCTATCATAGGAATTTATGGTGTGCATCCTCATCAAGTTTCTTGTTGAATCTTATGAGCCAAGTCCACTGCAGTCCACTCATTGTGGATAATGTTTTTTTTAAAACTGTAATGCATTTATATTTTTGTATATTTTTTGACTATAATTTTGATTTGTATATACCATTGATAGTTACTAGCATCTATGATTTTTTTTCTCTATTAGCTTCCACCAAGGGATCAGTATGGTGTCCTTTTGCTCCAGCGATGCTGGAAGAATCCTTTGAAAAAATAGTTTTTTCATTGACAAATGGTTATGTAAGTTGATTTGTGCATATGATAAAGATTGTCTATCATGTAAAGATTAGTTTGTTTATATTGTTTACATGCAATTATCTTATTTTGTAGAAGCTTCCACTGTATTTCTTTTTTCCCTGAAGAAGACTCTAATTGTAAATTGAAACGCGTCAGGTTTGTACAATTTTGGAGATAATTCCCCTGATTACAGATGAAGCAGCTTTTTTGCTATTGATATTGATGTTCATAGCACGTTGTCTCTTTATGTATTGTAACTTTTTTACTCATTCTAATAAGACAAGAATAAATAAAATAATATTTTAACAGTTGCTGTTTAATCATATATGGTGCTGTTAAAGTACAGCAAATCGTTAATGCTGTTTTTGGCTTGTAGGGCTCTGGCAAGGAGTTATAAAAGAGCTTCTGTGAGAGCACAAACTTGTGTTTAGTTTTGCAACCCAGTTTGTCTAACTGCTTAGCATGTGTTTGCAGCAACTCCACATGTATTTGTTGAGCTAATGTGCGTTTGTGAGTCACTTCAAGTTTCTGCACTACCTGTAATGAAGAGGTTAGCAAGGCTTGTGCAGCCTTTTTACATGCCGCAGACAGTGCTACGTGGGTCCCGCGTAACACACATTTATGCGTTTCTCATTGTACAAGTAGAGTTACCTCGGGGGTGTAATTTTCTGTAAAAAAATTCTGTAACCAATCAAGAATTTGGGAAGCATTCACACTGTCTGTGAGGAGTCTAGTCTCCAAGTTTTGGTATTCTGAAGCTGGTTAGGGAATTGAAGAGTCATCATTATTGGGTGATGGTGCGACACTACCATCGGCTCGATCGCTGCAGTTGACAGAAAAGGAAGGTCCCTTTGAGACAAAAAGAGATGATGTATTCTAGAACAGTAGTTGTGAGGTGGAGAGAACAAGGTGTAATCTTTTGGCCCAGGGTGTAGCGTTCGCCATGTGTCATGAAGCAAGAGGTCATGTAACTGTAGCTTGATTTGCTTGAGAGCTCAGAAAGGCATTGAGGAAGTGCCGATTGAAGTATCTTCTAGAGTGTTGAGTGCTAGATTAAAGCTGCCTCAAAATGGGTAAACCTGAATAGAAATGCTTGTGTAATTTTCCGGAAAAATCCAACCTGAGACATGTTAGGGCTATAAATGTTAGCAAGAGTGATCGGCCTCCCCTAGGGAGAACCTTTAATAAAGAGATAGCGGCCATCATCGTACACTAAGGAGTCATCTATTTGCAATGGCAATCTTTTGGAGATCAAAATAGACACTCTCATAGTCTTGGCATGTTTATTCAGGACATCAGTACCATCAGGTACGTCAAGCTGTCCCTCCTCAGTAGACTGTAAGGCAGTGGAGCTCCCTCTGTCAGCTTCTTTCTCCCTTCCTTCCAACCTCCAGCCTGGAGGCAGACTCCCCTCCTCTGGGGTCCTCTCCCAGGCTACACAGCAGCACACCTCAGCACTCCATTTTCCACCTGACTACCCTGCTGGCCAGGCTGTCTCATATTTATGGGCCAGTGTTCCACACTGTCTGGTCTACTGCCTAGGATTTGTCAGACTCCCATAAATATGCAAATCAGCACCATATGGCCTCCATCCACTGGCTTCTAGAAACCTCTTCAAGCTTCTAGAACCAGGGGGACTTACCAGAAGTCAGACCTGAGGAGCCCTCCAGTCTGACCTATTATTTTTACATCTTAAAAAGGACTAGGCGCAGTACTATGTCAACAATAGGGTGGGAATTTGAAGGAATTGCTTATGGATCTAGAACTCTAACACCTTCTAAGAGAAACAGACATTCTATAGGATTGACTGATGGAATGTTCAGTATCAGGAAGTAAAAAGCCAGCTATTTGAGATATTAACTAATCCACCAGGTAAGGGTTATCTAGACTCGTCATTTATACTTCACTGCTTTGGATCTCAAGAAAGACTAGATACTGTGCTTTACCAAGAAAAGGATGGAAATTTAAAAGAAATTATTATTATTATTATTATTATACAGGATTTATATAGTGGCAACAGTTTGCACAGTGCTTTACAAAATGAAGGTAAACATTACAGTTACAATACAATCTGGTACAAGAGGAAACAGAGGGCTCTGCTCATTAGAGCTTACAATCTAGGAGGAAGGGTTGAGTGATACAAAAGGTAATAGCTGTGGGGGATGAGCTGGTGTAGAAAATAAAATGCAGTTTACTAGTTAGAAGCAGGATAGGCTTCTTTAAAGAGAAAAGTTTTCAGAGATCGTCTAAAGGTGGATAGATTAGGAGATAGTTGGACAGATTGGGATAGGGAGTTCCACAGGATAGGAGAAGCTTGGGAGAAGTCCTGGATGCGGGCATGGAAGGAGGTTACATGGGAACTAGAAAGCAGAAAGTCTTGGGAGGATCAAAGAGAGTGGTTTGGTTGATATTTTGAGACCAGGTTAATGATGTAGCTGGGGGCAGAGTTGTTGGAGGCTTTGTAAGTTGTTGTTTGTTATTTTGAATTGTATTCGTTGGGTGAGTGAAAGCCAGCGGAGGGATTGGTAGAGAGGGGTAGCAGACACTGAACAGTGGGTAAGGTGGATGAGCCTGGCAGCAGTATTCATGATGGACTGGAGGGGGGATAGCCTATGTAAAGGTAAGCCAATGAGGAGGGAGTTGCAGTAGTCGAGGCAAGAGATAACCAGGGAGTGAATTAGGAGCTTTGTGGTATCATTGGTTAAAAAGGGGCATATTCTGGAGATGGTGCAGAGGTTGAGGTTGCATGATTTGGACAGGGATTGGATGTGGGCCTGAAGGATAGCTCAGAATCCAGAATTACCCCTAGCACCCTGGCATGCAAAGATGGTTTGATAGTGGTGCTATTAATCCTGACTGAGAAATCAGGGGAAGAGGCATGTGAGGGGGGAAATATTATGAGCTCAGTTTTGGATAGATTGAGTTTTAGGAAGTGGTGTGACATCCAGTCTGATATGTCTGTTAGTAAGTGGTGTGACATCCAGTCTGATATGTCGGTGATACATAAGGAAACTGATGGGGTGAACCGAGAGGTAGAGAGACAGATTTGTGTGTCATCAGCATAGAAATGGTATTGGAAACCATGGGAAGCTAGCTGACCCAAGGAAGAAGTGTAGATCGAGAATAGTGAAGGTCCAAGGACAGAACCTTGGGGACCCCAACAATAAGAGGAGTAGGAGAGGAGGACGTAGAGTTGTAAGTGACACTGAAGGTGTGGTGAGATAGGTAAGAGTAATAGTACAGAATAGTGACCATTGGTTTAAGCAGTTCGCAAGTCATTTGTGAGTTTTAGGAGAGCAGTTTCGGTGGAGTGTTGTGAGCAAAATCCAGAGTGAAGGGCATCGAGAAGGTTATTCTCAATAAGGTGGCAGCTAAGCCAGTTGTACATTAGACATTCAAGGAGTTTGTAGGCAAAAGGGAGTAAGGAGATGTGGCTTAGGTTGCTAAAGTTGGTGGGGTCCAGTGAAGCCTTTAAGTATGGGGGTGACTAGCGCATGTTTTAGAGAGTTGGGGAAGATGCCAGTAGAAAGAGAGAGATTGAAGATATGAGTTAAAGAATGAAGGATAGAGCCAGAGGGTGACCGTGGTATTTGCCAGGGAACAGGGTCCAGGGGACAGGTGGTTAGGTGGGATTTACATTTACAGTGGAGATTTGGTCACAAATTGTATCAATCTTATTTTTGAAGTGATTAGTGATCTCCTGGGCAGTGAGTGAGTTAGTGGGTGGAGGTAATAAAGGACGAAGTAGAGAGTTAAAGGTAGAAAAGAGTTGATGGGGATTGCACGTGAGTGTGTTAATGAGAGTGATAAAATAGGTCTGTTTGGCAGTGTGGAGACAGGAGTTGTATTTTTGAAGGGCAGATTTATAATGGTCAAAGTCTTGCTGGGTCTTAGTCTTACACCATAAACGCTCCAGAGAACAGCTACGTTTTTTGAGGCATCTGGTATTGTTTGTTTGCCAGGGCTGTAGTGGTTGGGACCTAATTCTGTGTGTAGTGAGGGGACCAATGTGTCCACAGTGGATGACAATGAACTGTTGTAGACAGAAGTGGCCAGGTTGGTGCAGGACAGGGCTGAGATTTTGTCATTGAGACAATCTGTTGCCGAAAAAAAGAAGAGAGTGGTTAAGTTAGAGAAGGTTTCTACGAGTTCTACAGTTTCTAACTGTTCGGTAATTGGAAGACAAGGAAGAGGAAGCCCAGGAGAGAGTGAAGCTAATAAGGAAGTTATCAGAGAGAGGAAAAGGAAAGTTGGTGAGGTTGTAAGGAGTGCATAGATAGGAGAATACAAGGTCGAGGCAGTTACCATTAGCATGAGTAGAAGCTGTGACGGGCGCGGCATCAGATCCCCAGCCCTTCTCACCGACTTGTGACCGAAGAACTAGCCAATCTAAAACCGCGCTGCCACTTGCATAACAATGCCACGCTCAACTGCACCCTGCACAAAGATTTTCCAGCTCACTGGACCACAATCTATGTGTCGCAGTCTGAGAGCGATTGTTACTGGGTCAGGTTAATTAAGTAATTAACCTTTCACACTGCCACCACCACCTTTTTGTACAGAGAAGGAGGAAACTCACAAATCTT
Organism: Staurois parvus; assembly: GCF_062004578.1. Lineage (NCBI taxonomy): Eukaryota > Metazoa > Chordata > Amphibia > Anura > Ranidae > Staurois > Staurois parvus. The sequence goes on from NW_028317941.1 coordinate 7,899,319, forward strand.
AGCAGTAACACTATGATGTTTGAATAAGCGTCTGTATACACACTGTCACCGCAGGCAGATGTATACAGAAGTTTAAAACACACAGTGGCACTCTTCAGAGACAGGGATTTTTAGTTTGCATTAAAGAGCTTTAGAAACAGTTTAACACTTTTCAGAAAATAGGATTTATTACTAAAAAGGTCAAAATGGTGCAATAACAATATTTACAGAAAAAGATGTAGCCAATATATATATATATATATATATATATATATATATATATATATATATATATAAATACAAAAAGCAATAATACAGCAGAGAGATAACAAAAAGAAGTTTAGAGAGGTAGAATACTTGCCAGAGTACTTGTTTTAAGCAGATTCAAGTGTCCTGAACAAAAGGGTACCGTTTCTCCCAAAGTTGGTTTCTGATGTTAAAAGGGGGAATCTCTTAATCTTACTTCTCCAGGCCTGACAGCCTATTTTCTAGTCCTCCAGCAGGGGATGTCTCTGAAGCCAAGGGCCAATCGCCTCATTTGGGGAGGGGGTTTAGGCGGAGACCCAGGGTAGGACCAAAATCCCTCCCAAGTTATACCATGGTCAATAACCTTCCACAGGTACATGTAGCATCCTATCCACTGGTAGGATAATATGCAGAATGATATTCTGAACATCCAGACATCAAATATGACATATCTGCTTGGGACGGTTAAGGAGATATCGCTTTCTGCTCTCGGGTAGACTTAATCTAGGGATGTAAGGTATCAGGTGATTCGCATTAAACTGACCTATCCGAATATATGCTTTGTTTGATTTTACGTATTTCCTGCCAAAAGTTATGAAATTGTATGAAAAAGTGGTTTCAAATGGGATGTAGGTTTTACTGCTATTCCGGAATGCTTTCAAGTCCAGTCACTGACGGGTTTATAGCTTTACGATCAGCTCAGAGCAAGAGGCTAACAGACACCCTGGCACCAGCTAATTGGGTTTACAACCATGAAGTGTATCCTGCTGTGCCTTGTGCACTCCTGAACTCAGCACACACACACGGACCACAAGCCATTCAACAAAAAGGGAGGGGGACTCATTTGGAGTGAGAATGACACAAGATGGTGGACTTGAGCAAGATGGAAGTCCGCGTCCATATCTGTATGTACAATTGCTACAGAAGCATGGGCAACAAGTTTAAAAGGCCAAAAATCAAACCTATGTGGCTTATGGCCAAATTGAAAATAGCTATAGATAAGAAAAGAGCTTTTATTAAATATAACAATGAAGGAACACTATCATCGTTTAAAGATTACAAAGAATATAACAGAATATGTAAAAAGGAAATAAAGGCCGCAAAAATTGAAAATGAACGACAGATTGCAAAAGATAGCAGGACAGACCCCCAAAAATTTTTCAAATATATTAATAGTAAAAAGGTCAGGTCCGAGCATGTAGGCCCTTTACAAAATAATCTAGAGTGCGTGACTGGGGACAAAGAGAAGGCAAATTTATGAAATATTTTCTTCAGCTCTGTGTATACAAAGAAGCATGGGGAAGCTCTTGTTCATAATGGGCATGGTATTGACACAGCTCCAGATGATCCACAAATGATATGATCCAGAACTATTTAGACAGAATAATGGTGAATAAAGCACCTGGACTGGAAGGAATCATACACCCACGGGTCCTTAAAGAATTGAGCTCTATCATTTCAAAGCCATTGTTGCTAATTTTTAGGGACTCCTTAATGACTGGCATAGTACCACTGGATTGGAGTAAGGCCAATGTGGTGCCTATATTTAAAAAGGGGTCAAAATCTTTACCAAGTAATTATAAACTTGTTAGTTTAACTTCTATAGTTGGGAAGATACTGGAGAGTTTAATAAAAGACCACATAGATGAGTTCTTGCTGGAAAAAAATATTTTAAGCAACAGCATGGATTCATGAAAGACAGAAGTTGACAAACAAATCTGATTTCTTTTTACGAGGGGGTGAAAAAAACCTTGAATAGAGGGGTGGCGGTGCTCGTGGTATACTTGGATTTTGCAAAAAACATTGACACAGTTCCCCACACATGGCAATTGTGTAAGATAAAGTCTACAAGCTTGGAAAAATCCGTATGTAAATGGATAGAAAACTGGCTAAAAGATAATATTCAGAGAGTAGTGGTTAATGCTTCATACTCTGAATGGTCTAGGGTTGTTAGTGGTGTACCCCAAGGTTCAGTGTTGGGACCCTTACTTTTTAATATATTTATAAACGATATAGGGTCTGGGATTAAAAATACCATTTCAGTCATTCCAGATGACACCAAGCTGTGCAGCAGAATAATGTCCTGGATGTGTCCAATTTACAAGCCATCCTCAATGCACTGTTTAATTGGGCAACTATGTGGCAAATGAGGTTTAATGTTGATAAATGTAAGGTTATGAACTTGGGGGCTAAGAATATACATGCATCATACATACTAGGAAGAGTACAACTGGGGGAATCAATGGTGGAGAAGGATCTGGGAGTTCTGGTAGATCACATGCTTAATAATGGCATACAATGCCAAGCTGCAGTTTCTAAAGCAAGCAAAATCCTCTCTTGTATTAAAAGAGGTATAGACTCCAGAGAGAGAGATATCATATTACCCCTGTACAAATCATTAGTAATACCTCATCTGGAATAAGCAATTAAATTTTGGGCACCAATTCACAAAAAGAACATTGGGGAACTGGAGAAAGTACAGAGAAGGGCAACCAAACTGATAATAGGCATGGAGGAGCTCAGCTATGAAGAAAGAATAAAGGAAATGAATTTATTCTCTCTTGAGAAGAGGAGATTAAGGAGGGATTTGATCAACATGTATAAATACATCAGTGGTTCATATAGTGAACTCAGTAAAGAGTTATTCACCCTTAGGTCATCACAGAGGACAAGGGAGCACTCTTTATGTCTGGAGAAAAAGAAATTTAATCTCCAAATACGGAAAGGTTTCTTCACAGTAAGAGCCAGCTCAGTGGATTGCTTTAAAAAAGGCCTGGATTCTTTCTTAGATACACTGAATATAACCATATACTAACATTTATATGTAAAGTTGATCCAGGGAATATCCAATTGCCTCTTGGGTGATCAGGAAGCAAATTTAATCATTCTTTGATAGGTTTTTTGCCTTCCTCTGGATCAACTGTGGGTATAGGATTATAACTTTTTTTTCATGGTTGAACTGGATGGACTTTTGTCTTTTTTAAGTGGTTAGGCTTAGAAGTTTAAAAGTAGCAGGAGTGTTAAGATTAACAGGGATGTTGAAGTCACCAATAATGATTGTGGGAATTTCAGAAGAGAGAAATTAAGGCAGCCAGGCAGAGAAGCTTGATACCGGACCAGGAGTCCGATAGATCACAGCAATTCTTAAAGAAACTGGAGAGAATAGACAAATACAGTGAACTTCAAATGAGGAGAGGGACAGAGAGGGAGCTGAATGAAGGACCTTAAAAGTGCTTTGTGGGTATAGAAGGATTCCAACTCCACCTCCTTTCCATCCACTAGGCCTGGGAGAGTGAGTCCAGAGGAGACCACCATGGGAGAGGGCAGCAGGAGAGGGAAAGTCAGATTCATGAAGCTAGGGTTCCTTAATTGCAAGTAGTTTAAATGAGTTTGTGATAAAAAGGTCAAGGACAGAGGTGAGTTTGTTACAGACAGAGCGGGCATTCCAAAGGGCACAGGAAAAAGGGAGGTTGGTTCCAGGAAGAAGAGAAATAGGAACCTGATTGTGTGGATTGCGGCTGCTGTTTGAGGATAGGGTGTGCCAGGTGAATTGGTCCAAGGAAAAAGATGGCAGTCCAGGATTTGGGGAAATGTCTCCAGATGTTAGGAGAAGCAGGAGGGTGAAAGAGGTAATATGGGAGTATGACTTATATGGAGGGACAGATCCCAGTGTCCTGGAGGTTATATTAGTATTTGGGTTCAGAATTAGCAGGAGTTGATGACTGCAGTAATACGGTGAAGACAGGAGTGAAGGTGATATATATATATATATATATATATATATATATATACTGTATATAAGTTGTGGGGTGGAGAAGAGGGGTGAAGGAAAGAGAGTTTGAAGAGAGAGGATACAACTGTGAGAAGGAGGAGTAGGGATTGCATTTTATAGAGTTTTGCGATGAAGAAGCAGACTGGGTAAGAGATGAAAGAACTAGATGGGAAAACAGGTCACCTGTAGTCTGAATAGTATTTGAAGTTGCCTGCTGTGGCTTCTCACTTTGTGCATTCGCTGAAGTTCAGAGCCGAAGTGCAATGCTCAATACTTAATCCAAGCTCAATACTTTATCCATGAATGCTTAGGAATCTAGAAAACTATACAATCAGAGAAAACAGATTTAAAGACTACCTATTTTACTAGGTGTTTGTGGTATAAACAAACAATAACCCACTGACATCATCAAGTACCAAACTGGAAAAAGAAATATTCAAACAGTTGCATTTTCTCACTCGCCACTGAGCCCTGAACAATATATGCAACAAGAACATAACAGACACTACATCCATTCATTTATCTGTTTACAAAGATAAATAGTGGTAACATTGGTTTGCACTAGTATAAAGACAGAAACAATTGAGTACTTTTCAGGACAAGCTTTCGGGGCATGTCCCCTTTTTCAAGGTTAACGCAGTACTACTTCACAAAGTTTTAACACTATGTTAAAAAAAAAATCTTTGAGGGAAAATAAAACAGAAAAAACACACACAAACAAATGTACACAGCAATGGTTATGAAACTAGGATTAGACTAGAGATAAGACAGAGCAAAAGAAAAGACTGGGGGGCGGGGGTTGGGACAACAGTCACAGAGGGAGTCGTAAAACTGTTGCATAATGAGTGAGGAATCCCATGTCCAAATTAAGGCTGTTATCTTTTGTATAAAATAGAAATATCATTCTTAGTTCAAAAGTTTTCCTTTCCTAGATAGTTCCTAGTATCAGGGAATTACATAAGCTTGTTTTTTTGTTTACAAAGTTTTTTTATTAAAAATTAAACTTCAAAAACAGCTTAACATAAAAGTATAGTATACAACAGGAAAAAAAGGCACGTAAGCAATAATCATCTTAATAAAGTACAATCATGTAAGAAATAAAGGTAAAGTACATGGACAAGGTAGGCAAGAAGATATGCAGAGTATTATTATTATTATTATTATTATTATACAGTAGTTATATAGCACCAAAAGGTTTGCTCAGCGCTGTACATTATAGTGGGGGACAGAACATGAGACAATACAGTAACAAAACAGTACACGAGGGGTTCGAGGGCCCTGCTCTTTCGAGCTTACAATCTAGGAGGGAGGGGATAGTGGTACAGGAGGAAGTGGCTGTGGGGGATGGAGTGGTAGGAGGAGTGGAGATCGGCTGTTAAGTGAGGGTGAAGAAGGCTTCCCTGAAAAGATGGGTTTTCAGGGTGCCCCTAAAAGGTGAGGAGGGTAGGTGACAGTCTAATGGATTGGGGTAGTGAGTTCCAGAGGATGGGGGAAGTCCTGGAGAAGAACTGCAGTCAGGGGTGGGAGGAGGAGACCAGGGAGCTAGAAAGTAGGAGGTCTTGTGAGGAGCGAAGAGTACGGGTTGGGAGGTATTTGGGTATCAGGTCGGTGAGGTAGTTTGGGGCAGCATTATGGATGGCTTTGTATGTCAGTGTTAGTATTCTGAATTTAATGCGTTGGGCAATCGGAAGCCAGTGGAGGGAATGACAGAGGGGGGTGACAGAAGTGGAGCGATTGGTAAGGTGGATGAGTCTGGCCGCAGAGTTCAGGATAGACTGAAGTGGGGATAGCCTGTGTTGGGGTAGGCTGGTGATAAGGGAGTTGCAGTAGTCCAGGCGTGAGATAATAAGGGAGTGAACAAATTGTTTAGTAGTGTCTGTGGTTAGGAACGTACGTATTTTGGAGATGTTGCGGAGTTGGAGCCTGCATGAGTTTGCCAACGATTGGACATGGGGTTGGAAGGACAGGTTTGAGTCTAGAGTGACACCTAGGACTTTGGCTTGCGGGGTGGGACTGATGGTGGCATTGTTGGTCGTGATGGAGAGGATTGGGGGCGAGGGCTGGGGGGAAAATTAGAAGCTCAGTTTTGGAAAGGTTCAATTTGAGGAAATGGAGCGACATCCAGTCTGATATGACGTTCAGTAGGTGGGCGATATGGGCGGAGACTGGAGGGGTGAGGGGTGGAGAGGAAAATTTGCACGTCATCAGCTTAGAGGTGATAGTTGAAGCTTTGGGAGTGTATCAGTTTGCCGAGGGAGGAGGTGTAGATGGAGAAGGGAAGGGGCCTGAGGACAGAGCCTTGGGAGACCCCAACAGCGAGGGGGAGAGAGGAGGAGGTGGTAGCGTTATAGGTAACGCTGAAGGAGCGTTGGGATAGATAGGAGGAGAGCCAGGACTGAGTAGTGGCCATTAGTTTTGGAGGGTAATAAAACTACCACTACTAAAACAAAGGAACAATATCAAACAAACAATGATAATCCATCAGTCAAACAATAGATGCCGAGAAATCCCCAACCATCCCACTTTCTGTCAAATAAGTGCATCCTATCCAGCAACGTGTAATGAACACGTTCCATAAGCATTACCACATTGATTCTCCGTAGAACAGAGGCCAAAGGTACTACTGGTGACTTCCAATGAATGGCTATGACCCATAGGGTTGAGACACAAATGGTGTGAATTAGCCTCATAGCATCAACCTGTATTTCTGAGATAGGGGCTCCCAGCAAGCAAATCTGCATAGATAAATGCACTGGAGCATCCGCCACAGCAGAGGGCATTTCAGAAACTTTACGCCAGACCAATGAAAGGCCGGGACAGGCCCAAAACATATGCACAAGGGTATCAACAAGGTCCCAACCCCGGAAGCAAAGGTGAGACGTCCCCGGAAACATGATATGTAGTCTAGAAGGCTATAATACCAATGGGTTAAAACCTTAAGGGCCGTCTCATGGACCAAAAGAGATCTAGAGCTCTTACGTATGTCATGGAGTCCCAGTCCTCTTCAGAAAAAGTGATACCACAATCAAACTCCCATTTCTGTCTATACAAGGGGGGTAAGGGTAAGATAGCCGCCGAAAAAGAGCGATACAAGTCCGAGATAAAACCACTACCTCTAGGAGAGTCACGACTAATGCGTTCAAAAAATGTGATCATGGATGAAGGTGTCAGTCCAAAATGTGAACTAAAAAAGTGTCTTATTTGCCGATAAAGATAGTGTTTGTGAAGTGGGATATCAAAAAGTGTTTGTAACATTTCAAAAGAGATATAAGATCCACCCCTTTGAAAATCAGATAATCTGATAAGGACTCGATCATACCACCAGTGAGATGCCTGTGGAGATGAAAATGCTGTGACAAAATTTGGATCACAGAAAAATGATGAACCTTGTGAAACAGAAGAGACAAGACCCAAATTAAATTTATAGCGGGACCAAAGTATCAATGAATGGGCGACAATCAAATTGTAGGTCAACAACGAGCTAATCAACTATTGACTATTGTAACTCCCTCTTCATTGGCCTACCTCATCGCAGGCTATCCCCTCTTCAATCTATCATGAATGCTGCTGCCAGACTCATCCACCTTACTAACCGTTCTGTATCAGCCACCCCTCTCTGCCAATCCCTCCACTGGCTTCCCATTGCCCAACGGATAAAATTCAAAACATTAATAACATATAAAGCCATTTATAACTCTGCCCAAAATTACATCATCGATCTTGTCTCCAAATATCACCCAGACCGTACTCTCCGCTCCTCGCACAACCTCCTGCTCTCTAGGTCCCTCGTCTCCTCCTCCCATGCTCGTCTCCAGGATTTCTCTAGAGCTTCCCCCATCCTCTGGAACTCTCTACCCCAATTTATCAGACTATCGCCTACTCTGCTCACTTTTAGGCGATCTCTGAAAACCTATCTCTTCAGAGAAGCCTATCCTGCCCTCCATCCCCCACAGTTACTACCTTTTGTACCACTAGCCCCTCCCTCCTAGATTGTAAGCTCCAAGGAGCAGGGCCCTCCTAACCCTCTTGTATTGAACTGTATTGTTGCTGTATTGTCTCCCATTATATTGTAAAGCGCTGAGCAAACTGTTGGCGCTAGATAAATCCTGTATAATAATAATAATAATAAACAGGCGTATAGATTGAGATTCAAATCTAACCCAAGGGGTCTGGGAGTTAATAGTCACCCATTGTGCTAATTGTGAGAAGCGGGCAGATAAGTAATAAAGCCAAAAATTGGGATGGATGAGGCCACCTGTGCGTTGTGACTTATACAGAACGGACGAGGTAAAATGTGGACCTTTATAACGCCAGATAAAATTGTTATTCACCCGTTGAAAATGATCAAGGAATGTTTTAGAAACTGAAATAAATAAAGTAATTTAGGTACAACATTAATTTTCACCGCCGTGACCCTACCCAAAAATGAGATAGAATATCCATGCCAGATCTTTAGCAAAGTAGAAAGGTGAGACACACATGGTGTACAGTATAATTGGCTGCAAATAGTACCTGGGTGTAAGATAGATATCCAAATATAGTATCCGGTCCGTGACCCAGCGGAATGGGAAAGAGCCATGGAGGGAACCCCCAAGGGTTCAGTGACATTAATAGGCATAACAACTGATTTAGTCAAATTTACTGTGAGACCCGATATGGATGCAAAATCATTCAGCAACGTACATAAATTAGGCAATGATACTAATGGGTTGGTAAGAAAAATCATCTGCATACAAACATAACTTGAATTGTGAAACCAAAAGTGGGTACCCCGAAATATCCGGGTGTGATCTTGTAGCAATAGCCAAGGGTTCCAAAACAAGCACAAATAGCAAGTGTGAAAGTGGACAACCCTGACGGGTACCTCTGCTCAACGTAAAAAAGTCAGAATTACAGCCTGGGAGTCTAATCTTTGTTTGGGGGGAGGCATACAGAGCTCGTACCCCAGATAAAAATTCATCACTGAAGCCCAATTTCTGCAGCAGTGGAAACAAATAGGGCCAGAGGAAACTATCAAAGGCCTTATTAATGTCAAGGCTCAGTAACAACACTTCTTTAGAGTCCTAAAGAGCCCCTAAAATTAAAAAAGACACAACAAACCATGGATCAGGCAGGTGAGCCACCTCACCTGAAAAGACAAAGAAACATAATATCAAAGGGCCAACAGGGCCCAAACCCCATTGCCGTAAAACAAGGAGAGCAGAGTGGCCACTCCACGACAGGGCAGTGACCCCTCCGACCATGCCCGGCAACAGGGTAGGGTCATTCATCAACAATTGCCATAGAAACAGCATGCGGGTCATAAATTATGGGTCTAATATCCCATTCAAAAATGTTAGCACGTTCAGATAGTTAGGGGTAAACCCTAAATTAACAGACACAGGTAAATATAATGCATCAACAGCTTGTCTCAATATTATATCAAAATGAAGAATAGTAATCAAAAGGAGCAAAACCCATTCATCCCAGTTCTTGTCTGATTCTCCTCCTATCACGTTGTGGAGATTGAGTGTTCCAGATAGGGGATACCCGAGGGGTAGAAGGTGGAGGTTGAGGTGTGGGGGGCATCCGCCAGGCCAAACTTCGCCAGGATTTCTTGCCCCTCAGGAACAGTTGTAGCTGTATATGTGCTGCCATTGTCAGCTTAAAGGGAAAGCCCTATTTGTAGCCGAGGAGAGGGCAGATGTGATCTCATGCATTTTTGGGCATTTCCCCAACGTGGCTGGAAAAACATCTGGAAAAATTTGCAGAGTTGAGCCTTCAAAAGAAAACACAGGAGTATTGCAAGCAGCTCTAAGTATATCTTCTTTTATCAGGAAATCCATCATACACAGAACAATGTCCCAAGGCGGTTTATCATTAGGAGGCTAAGGACGCAGAGCTCTATGTATACGGTCACATGTAAAGGTTCTAGCATCTTGGTCTGGAAGAAAGGATTTTAACAATTTAGTTATAGTCTGTGAAAGATTGGTCACCATCTCAGGAACTACACGAACGCGCAGATAATTCCTGCGATTGCGGTTATCGAGATCCTCAACCTGCGCCTACATCTTTGTAAAGGCCATTTGCAGAAGGTCATGATCCCTGGAGAGCTTGCCATAAGCCTAGCTGAGCTCATCATGTTTTGTTTCCAAGCGATCCATTCTAGAACCCAGCGCAGCTATTTCCTGAGAAAGAACATTTGTACTTTTATGGAGCTCTGACTGAAATTTAGCTGCTGTATTAGTCTTTACAATCTCCAGACCAGATTCCATTCCCCCTTTGTAAGCTGTTGCGCATACTTACTGTCCTGTGCAGGTGGATGAGCTGCCGTATCCTGTGGTAAATGGAGTGGGGATGCTCGGTCAGCGCTATCTTGCGTCATGCTGCAGGCTTCCTGTGTCTTCAGTAAGTATGTTGTAAGCGATTTCTGAGCATTTCCCTTACTTTTCTTCTTGGTGGACGGCATGCAGGAAGTCTCCTGGAGGTGATCAGCTGTAAAGTGCAAAGGCCGAGGAAGAGAATAGCCCCAGGGGACTGGTACAGCCCGATGCAGGGATGACCTCCTGCTATATAGCTTTGATCACCGTGGCGCAGCACCTGCGCCCCGACATATTCTTTAGACTGTAAAAGTGATTATCATCCCTAATGGGGGAGGAGGAGATATTGGCTGTGGGCACAGATGGAGCTCCCCATTGAGGCCGGATACCCAAATTGCTCAGGTATGAGCCCCAACAGGATCCTGCTCCAACTGCAAAATCAGGCAGGGCACAGGGACCGGCAGTAGCCAGACTGCATCAACCCTCAGTCCCTTGAGTCTCGGAGGAGACACAGAGAGCCCGGATTTCCCCTCCCAGGCAGCAGCAATCTGAGGCAAGGCACTAAGCCTAGTGGGGGTCATGCCACCCCGGAGGGGCTTCGCTAGTGTGTAGGCCTCAGCAGGCCGCAGCCTCTGGAGCCTGGAAGGGGGGTCAGGCAGCTATATACAACTCCCCCCCGGGCTGCGGACTTACTGTGTGGAGTTAGGGCAGCGGCACCCCAGCGGGAGCAGATCCCGGTCCCTGCGGAGGCCGCGGATGTCCAGAACTCTGGAATGGGGTCAAACCCGCACCGTTGCTCTCCTTGGACAGCGGGCAGAGTCAGCGGGGCCCCCCGTACAATTTTAGAAGCCGCTACTCACAGAAAGGCAGCAGATTCAGTGGTAAAGCGGCAGAGTTCCCAGCTATGCGGCCGCTCCGGTGGCCATCTTGGATACACCCCCACATAAGCTTGTTTTTAACACAGTTTGGAAGAGCACAGCTAGTTCTGAAGGATGAATGCTCACAGAAAGACCCCCTTGTTGTGCATACCATCACTATTAAGATAGTATGTGAGTTCACAAAAAGCACTGTAGCACTCCTATGGAATCTGTTAATGCTTTATAAATAAATTATAGTAACTGCAAAGTTAAAAAAGGACAGGCTGAAGGCAGATACAACTTTGGGGTTGATTTACTAAAACTAGAGAGTGCAAAACCTGGTGCAGCTGTGCATGGTAGTCATTCAGCTTCTAACCTCAGCTTGTTCAATTAAGCTTTGACAAAAAACTCTGGAAGCTGATTTCTTTCTATGCAGAGCTGCACCAGATTTTGTACTCTCTGGATTTAGTAAATCAACCCCTTTGTGTTCTCTTGTATATTCATCATCACTTTTCTGCCACATTCTTTTTGATTAATTCCCTTCCTGTCATATGCACAAGGTTATTGCATGCCTCCGGCACTTTCCTATAGACTTTGTAGTCTTCCAAATCCATATTGACTTACTTTTTCATCCCTATGAATTTTGCTACTGTTAAATGTTTCTCAGCTGTCTGATTTAGGCCATTTCTACCATGTAGAACCAGGAAATGTGCAAACCGGTAGCTTTTGGTTCTTTACAACCTATACAATATTATTTTTTATCTGTCTTATAAATGTACATCAAGTGTTAAATACTATGTTTTTTTAAATTATTTTTTTCTTCTGGTAGTCCTTGCTATATAGGAGTTAGCAGGTTTTAACCGCTTCCTGTCTGCCGTATAGTAGAAATACTGCTACAGGGCAGCACAGGTGCGCAAAATCATATCTATCTATCTATCTATCTATCTATATATACACGTGATTTCGCATTTCTGGGCATTCGCTGGCAAGGCTGTCTATAACCAAGACCCAGCCAGCAATTACTCGCCGGAGCCCGGTGATTTCCGCAGATCTCCAATGGGGAAGAGGACTGTTTTGTTTACTAACAGTCCTCCTCCCTGTCTGCTCGGGCACACTGCTCTGGATGGCTGTGCACAGCACAGCCATCCAGAGCAGTGTGATTACAGAGAAGTACACTGACACAGCCCCCTAGTAAAACACTCCCATCACACATTTATCCCTTTGATTGCCCCTCATGTTAACCCCTTCCTACCCAGTGCCATTAGTACAGTGTCATTGCTTTTTTTAGCACTGATCACTGTATTGGTGTCACTGGGGATGTCAGTGACACTAAGTCAGTTCCCCCCAGTGTCAGAATGCCTGCCGCAGTCCCATAGTCCCATAGTCTCGCTATAAGTCGCTGATCGCCGATATTACTAGTAAAAATTTAAAAAAAAATTCCAGTATCTATACCACCATTTGTAAACACTGTATTAGTGTCACTGGGGATGTCAGTGACAGTCAGTTCCCCCCCAGTGTCACAATTCCCACTGATCGCCGCCATTACTAGTATAAGAAAAAAAAAATTCCAGTATATATACCGCCATTTGCAGATGCTATAACTTTCACGTAAACCAATTAATTTACACGTATTGGGATTTTTTTTAGCAAACACATGTAGCAGATTACATGTTGGTGTATATTTATGATGAAATTAGATCTTTTTTATTGGACATGTTTAATAGCAAAAAGTAAAAAATATTGTTTTTTTCTCAAAATTGTCGGGCTTTTTTTATTATAGCGCAAGAAATACAAAACGCACAGGCGATAAAATACCACTGACAGAAAGCTCAATTTGTGGGAAAAAAAGGACATATATTTCATTTGGGTGCAGCTTTGTATGACTGTGCAATTGTCAGTTAAAGTAACGCAGTGCCTTGATGCTAAAAATGGCATGGTCAGGAATGGGGGTAAATCTTCAGGACGGCAAGTGGTTAAATTAGATTTAAATCCCCAACTGGATGTTGTTTAGTTTATTTTTATCATTAGGTTTCATAAAGATTTTTTTTTTTCATGTAGAAAATAGTGTTTAATCCTTTGCTACATCTTGGTGTACCTGATCTCCTCCAAACTCTATGCAACCACTTCTGTCCACATGCACCTGCTATTGTGATGGCTCAATGTCATTGCTTTGATCTAGCTATCCACAGTTGAAAGTGGCAGACCATGCTTGTTCAATGTGTGCCAGCAATGCTTCTTATAGTTTCTACTTAAAGTGCATGAGATGGGGGGTTGATGTACTAAAGGCAAATAGACTGTACACTTTGCAAAGTGCAGTTGCACTCTGCAAGAGCAGTTGCTCCAGAGCTTAGTAAATGAGCAGAAGCTCTGTTAACTTCCATCATCCAATCATGTGCAAGCAAAAGTGCTTTTTTTTTTTAATTTTCCTTGCACGGGATTGGGTATTCCTTGCAAAGTGAATCTTTATCTCATTTACAAAGCTCTGGACCAAATTCACTTGCAGAGCGCAACTGCACCTTGTATGGTGCACAGTCTATTTGCCTTTAGTAAATCAACCCCAGGGTGTCAATGCTGGAGAGCAATTAGTAGATGGGGCAGAGCATTGCCAGCTCATAGAAAGAGGACATTTGTGGCAGGATTACTGGGTATTATTTTAAAGATAACCTAAAACTTTAAATGTGGTTCCTAAAAAAATAAGCAGATGACAAAGGAACAGTCTCCGGTATTGCTTGTTTTCCTTACTACTGATCATTGTGTCATTTCTAAATTACCATGCCTTGTTTTGCTCTTCTGCCCTGGGACTCTGTGAAGAAGTGACCATTTTGATAGAGGCATGACTTTGCTTTCTCATCTCAGAGATGCCCCTTTGATCTTGATCTGATGAATAGTAGGGAAATATTCAAGCAGCAACATGAGAGATGAACAAAGCACAGATCCAGAGACTTGATGAAGCAGTGGCAAGAACATCGTTGCAGGTTCTCTGGCATAGCTTCCTTTCTTGTAAGAACAGTGAAAGCAAAGTAGTGATATCACCAAAGTCCACTCCAAGTCCCATGACACTAGCAGTCAGAATTACAGTGCATTGGAGTTACTTTAAAAAGTCATATTAAGACTCACTAGTCTTAACCCTTCAACAAGCTATCAACAACAGATAAATGTTTTAATCTTTAGAGATTACATTTACTCATGTATATGAAGTTAATTTGGCATGATGTAAGGACTCACAAAATTATTTTAATTCCTTCCTACTTTTCCTCTTCTCTGTTCTCTTCTTTCACATGGCAGCAAACATTCACAGTTAAAAAAAGAATCATAGATCGCACCTGGTTGGTCCTAGGGCACAAAATGGGATAGGTGTTTGCAAGATCTTTAACACCATTAAGTCATCTATCTGATGTCATTTTAGCTGTTGATCACATGATTTGATGCATAAGGATGGCTTAAAAAGTTCCTAATAGCATAGAGACCTACAAAACACAGGGACAGAGACCCACAAACCAAAAGGACAGAGGTTTAGTCACTTCTGGGAATTCATAAACATTGTCCACACTGCAGACTCCTTCCTCAGTGCACTTTTTCCCTCCCTCCCTGGCCACTGCCTCTTTACACTGTGTTTTATACTGGGGTGGGTGAAGCCTGAAGGAGAACTGAGAGACTAGTGCTCCATCAGTTCCACTCCAATTTTGAGTGACATCACATGGAAACTGGCAAATCCTCAACCGCTAATCTGTCCAATAGCGACTTTCAAATCTGTCCACGATCAATCAAAGCTGGCTGTTAGTACCCAATCAGACTCTGCCCACCAACTGACAAGGCATTGCCCAGCTGCATCTCCAGCCCATTTGTTTCCATTCAACTTTTGACAGGATCATCTCCCTGTTGACAGCTAAATAAGGCAGAGAATGCAGCCCTGTCACAGACATTACAACTTCCTAGCCCAGGCTCGGCCAGCTTTGAATACTGCCGTACTTCTGTTGGTCTTTTCATTGCCATAAGGATAGATTCTTAAAGTGGCGGTAGTAAGAAGTACCCGAATTTGCCGCGTGTGTTGGTAATGTTACTGACAACTGGAACAAATGTTTGCCTGAATTAGACACATGTAGTTCTTAAGGAAACTAACAACAGAAGTGGGATAAGAGCAATTTCGAATTCCCCTGACTGACTTTACAAATGCCAGTTGCTCAAGATGTATGTTTCTGTTGGACTACAGTGAGGTTATTTCAGTATGGAGTAATATGATGTGCAAATATGTTTGCACAAGTAATGAGAAGCTTTCTAGGAACTTTGGGGTTTAATTACTAAAGCTGCAGAGTGCAATATCAGGTGCACTTCTGCATAGAAACCAATTAGCTTCCAGGTTTTATTGCCAAAGCTTAAAGTGTTACTAAACCCAAGACCCTGCATTCACTCTATCTGGCCTCCCACGGTACACACTATGTGGAAATGCAATTATTTGAATAAATATAAATGGCTAAATATTATTTATTTATTTCAGGTACTTCTATAGCGCTGTTAATTTACGCAGCACTTTACATATATATTGTACATTCACATATGATATGATGCCATGCTACAAGCACAGCAGCATTGGCACAAGGACATACAGCTTTGTGAACATGGTCACACCTCAAAAAGATGTACTGGTTGTGATGGCCCTGAATAATGTTTTCTTGGAAAGGGGCTCCTAGAATCTTGGTGTATTTTGTAAATCTACAGATCAAGATACAGTATATATTTTAATATAACTAATTTCCACTTTGATTTATCATTTAACTTAACGCTGAATTACAGATGTAGATTTTTTTTTGCTTGGACCAATGTCAATATGTATATGCCATACCTGTGGGACCACTGTATAAATAGACAATCACTGTAGTGGTCACTTCTACAAATACTGTCACTGTCACTACAAATACTGTCACTGTATTCCAGGTCCTGTGATGAGCTGCTGTTATGCTTCATAGTGAACACAGGGGTTGCTTGGTATGGGCACCATTCACAGAACACTTTGCCTTTGCTTTTTTTCCCCAATAAATGCAAAGCTTTCTGGGACTGAATGAGGTAGAGATTGTGATGTCACTACTCTGCCTCTCCAACTAATCTAATCAAAGAACACTTTTCATTCATTGAGAAAAATTCAAGGTGTTATGTGAACGGTGCCTATGCAGAACGAACAACCCCCATGTGTCTCCAATTAATGCTTGGAAGCACGCAAGTGTGTACTCACTGAGTACTGAGTAACTGAAAAAAAACATCAAACTCCAAAAAAAGAACATAATCAAACAATTGCATCTTTGCTATTACAAATGGCTAAACTAGAGACTGCACACAAAAAAACCCTAGTGCAAACACAAGCTCACTCAGGGAGGTTCGACAATGGCTTTACTCCATACCAACAGGCAGAGTAACAAGCCAGGGAAAATGTTGACTAGTGCCCAGAAGGAAACAAAACTTTATTCCTATATCCTACACATCCACCCACATGGTGGAGGAAAGAGAACCATTAAATCCTCTGATATTGTCCAGTGCTTTAAGAACTACTATACAGAACTGAACAAAATTCTGTTCAATTTCTCTCTTTATGTCTCAGTCTCTCTGATTGTCCTATACCAAGGACTTGGGTCTCCCACCATTGTCAATAACTCACAGCAATGCCATGGATCACTCTAATATTGAAGATGAATTCAAAACTGACCCTTCTTCCATGAGCCACACTAAGTCCCAGCCCACAAGGCACAGTGCAGTACAGTATTATTAAACATTTACTTCATTTCTCATCCAGGAATTTGTTAAATAATACAAAAACATCCTGGAGACAGGAGACATCCCTTGTAGCACAACAGCATACTCACTTTTATTCTCAGCCTGGGTGAAGACTTGACACCATGTTCTAATTACTGATTGATCTCTCTAATCAATATAGATTTAAACATTTTCACAAAAATATTGTATAATTTCTTGCATAACACATCTTTCCTCACTTACAAACTCAGACCAAATTATTTCTTACTCTCAAGAGAGAGGCCAAAGATAACACAATAGGACTCTTAAATATCATTCGTGTAGCCTCAACGCAAGATCTATCAATGCTGAGAAAATTCTTGATAGAGTGAATTGGAAGTTCATGTAGGCCACTGTTCTCCAAACTGGTATTGGTTCAGACATGTCTCAATGGATTCAAGTGGTTTCAGACTATTTTACCTTACAAAATGGTACCAGTCATTGTTGTCCCTTCTCCCCTTTAATATCTATTCTCACCCTAGAAACACATTAGATGCAACCTGAACATTTCCAGAAACCCTTTAAGTTGTGGTCAATACAAACTAACAGCCTATGCAGATG
The DNA here is from genome assembly GCF_062004578.1 of Staurois parvus. Classification (NCBI taxonomy): domain Eukaryota; kingdom Metazoa; phylum Chordata; class Amphibia; order Anura; family Ranidae; genus Staurois; species Staurois parvus. The sequence goes on from NW_028317941.1 coordinate 7,916,814, forward strand.
ATTAGAGATGAGCGAATTATTCAAAAATTCGATTCGACTGATTCGGCGAATTCGTGAAAAAATTTTGATTCGAGTCGAATATATTCGCCGCAAATTTAACTTATAAAAGGGTGTTTCTAGGCTTCAGAGAGACTTTATATTAGTGCAGAAAACTGTACCTTTAATTTAAATGCCCTTGGAGTCTGCTGGGGAAGAGAAATAATGCTGACAGTCAGTATGACATGCAGATGAGTGCCGTCGATCTTAGAATCACCGCACACTTCACTCATTTGGGCAGTCACGGGGCCAAAACCAGAGTGTGGAGCCACAGTGTGGCGGTGGAGGCAGCAGCAATGGGAGGCCATACAGCACCCTATGACAAAAATGGAAACCACCAGCAGTGTGAGGAGACCTGAAAGTGGCACATGGCAGAGTGTGGCGATGGAGACAGCAGCAATGGGAGGCCGTACAGGGACCCATGACACACTCTGGACCTGGCAGCAGCATGAGGAGGCGGTACAGGGGCCCATGACAGATTACGGGCCTGGCAGCAGCATGAAGAATCGGTACGGGGGACCATGGCAGATTACGGGCCTGGCAGCAGCAATGGGAGGCCATACAGGGACCCATGACACACTCTGGACCTGGCAGCAGCATGAGGAGGCGGTACAGGGGCGCATGACAGATTACGAGCCTGGCAGCAGCAACTTGGACAGGAGGACGTTCAGCTTCTGCACCGTCGGGAGCGTGCTCGCAAACTGTTGTCTCTTGGAAACGGATTCCAAGAAAGACTGCTGACGGAATCCGTGAAGAGGAGTAGTAGGAGAAGGAGCATCTGAACGAGCGGAATATGCCAACAAGCGACAAAAGGGGCCCATGACAGATTACGGGCCTGGCAGCAGCATGAGGAGTCGGTACGGGGGCCCATGGCAGATTACGGGCCTGGCAGCAGCTATGGGAGGCCCGTAATCTGCCAGCACCCTATGACAAAAAATGGAACACACCAGCAGTGTGTGAGGAGACCTGAAAGTGGCACATGGCAGAGTGTGGCGATGGAGACAGCAGCAATGGGAGGCCGTACAGGGACCCATGAGAGACTGTGGACCTGGCAGCAGCATGAGGAGGCGGTACTGGGGCCCATGGCAGATAAGGGGCCTGGTAGCAGCAATGGGAGGCCCGTAATCTGCCAGCACCCTATGACAAAAAATGGAACACACCAGCAGTGTGTGAGGAGACCTGAAAGTGGCACATGGCAGAGTGTGGCGATGGAGACAGCAGCAATGGGAGGCCGTACAGGGACCCATGAGAGACTCTGGACCTGGCAGCAGCATGAGGAGGCGGTACAGGGGCCCATGGCAGATTAGGGGCCTGGCAGCAGCTATGGGAGGCCCGTAATCTGCCAGCACCCTATGACAAAAAATGGAACACACCAGCAGTGTGAGGAGACCTGAAAGTGGCACATGGCAGAGTGTGGCGATGGAGACAGCAGCAATGGGAGGCGGTTCAGGGACCCATGAGACACTGTGGACCTGGCAGCAGCATGAGGAGGCGGTACAGGGGCCCATGGCAGATTAAGGCCTGGCAGCAGCAATGGGAGGCCCGTAATCTGCCAGCACCCTATGACAAAATGGAACCCTGGGCTGGGGCAGGCAGAACCGCCGTATCTTTATCACGGTTTTCCCAGGCCACCGAATGGCGACGCTGCATATGCTGACGCAACGCTGTAGTCCCAACATGGGCCCCCTGGCCACGCTTGACTTTCTGGCCATATAGTCGACATACGGCTACGTTTACTTCCTCGGGCGGCTTGACGAAAAATTGCCACACCGCCGAGTAGGAAACTTTGCCCCCGCTACTCCTCACTGGCTGACTGCTACTTCCTCCGTGCACACCGGCACCACTACTGGCCGTGGTGGTAGGCTGCAGTGGAGCTGGTGCTCTACTCCGTGGCCGTTTGCCTCCACTGACAATGCTGCGACCCTGCTGCCTCCTGGCAGCAGCAATGGGAGGCCGTACAGGGACCCATGAGAGACTCTGGACCTGGCAGCAGCATGAGGAGGCAGTACAGGGGCCCATGGCAGATTAGGGGCCTGGCAGCAGCAATGGGAGGCCCGTAATCTGCCAGCACCCTATGACAAAAAATGGAACACACCAGCAGTGTGAGGAGACCTGAAAGTGGCACATGGCATGAGACACTGTGGACCTGGCAGCAGCATGAGGAGGCGGTACAGGGGCCCATGGCAGATTAGGGGCCTGGCAGCAGCTATGGGAGGCCCGTAATCTGCCAGCACCCTATGACAAAAAATGGAACACACCAGCAGTGTGTGAGGAGACCTGAAAGTGGCACATGGCAGAGTGTGGCGATGGAGACAGCAGCAAAGGGAGGCCGTACAGGGACCCATGAGAGACTCTGGACCTGGCAGCAGCATGAGGAGGCGGTACAGGGGCCCATGGCAGATTAGGGGCCTGGCAGCAGCAATGGGACGCCCGTAATCTGCCAGCACCCTATGACAAAAAATGGAACACACCAGCAGTGTGAGGAGACCTGAAAGTGGCACATGGCATGAGACACTGTGGACCTGGCAGCAGCATGAGGAGGCGATACAGGGGCCCATGGCAGATTAGGGGCCTGGCAGCAGCTATGGGAGGCCCGTAATCTGCCAGCACCCTATGACAAAAAATGGAACACAACAGCAGTGTGAGGAGACCTGAAAGTGGCACATGGCATGAGACACTGTGGACCTGGCAGCAGTATGAGGAGGCGGTACAGGGGCCTAAGGCAGATTAGGGGCCTGGCAGCAGCTATGGGAGGCCCATAATCTGCCAGCACCCTATGACAAAAAATGGAACACACCAGCAGTGTGTGAGGAGACCTGAAAGTGGCACATGGCAGAGTGTGACGATGGAGACAGCAGCAATGGGAGGCCGTACAGAGACCCATGAGAGACTCTGGACCTGGCAGCAGCATGAGGAGGCGGTACAGGGGCACATGGCAGATTAGGGGCCTGGCAGCAGCAATGGGAGGCCCGTAATCTGCCAGCACCCTATGACAAAAAATGGAACACAACAGCAGTGTGAGGAGACCTGAAAGTGGCACATGGCATGAGACACTGTGGACCTGGCAGCAGTATGAGGAGGCGGTACAGGGGCCCATGGCAGATTAGGGGCCTGGCAGCAGCTATGGGAGGCCCGTAATCTGCCAGCACCCTATGACAAAAAATGGAACACACCAGCAGTGTGTGAGGAGACCTGAAAGTGGCACATGGCATGAGACACTGTGGACCTGGCAGCAGCATGAGGAGGCGGTACAGGGGCCCATGGCAGATTAGGGGCCTGGCAGCAGCTATGGGAGGCCCGTAACCTGCCAGCACCCTATGACAAAAAATGGAACACACCAGCAGTGTGTGAGGAGACCTGAAAGTGACACATGGCAGAGTGTGGCGATGGAGACAGCAGCAATGGGAGGCCGTACAGGGACCCATGAGAGACTCTGGACCTGGCAGCAGCATGAGGAGGCGGTACAGGGGCCCATGGCAGATTACGGGCCTGGCAGCAGCAATGGGAGGCCCGTAATCTGCCAGCACCCTATGACAAAAAATGGAACACAACAGCAGTGTGAGGAGACCTGAAAGTGGCACATGGCATGAGACACTGTGGACCTGGCAGCAGCATGAGGAGGCAGTACAGGGGCCCATGGCAGATTAGGGGCCTGGCAGCAGCTATGGGAGGCCCGTAATCTGCCAGCACCCTATGACAAAAAATGGAACACACCAGCAGTGTGTGAGGAGACCTGAAAGTGGCACATTGCATGAGACACTGTGGACCTGGCAGCAGCATGAGGAGGCGGTACAGGGGCCCATCGCAGGTTAGGGGCCTGGCAGCAGCTATGGGAGGCCCGTAATCTGCCAGCACCCTATGACAAAAAATGGAACACACCAGCAGTGTGTGAGGAGACCTGAAAGTGGCACATGGCAGAGTGTGGCGATGGAGACAGCAGCAATGGGAGGCCGTACAGGGACCCATGAGAGACTCTGGACCTGGCAGCAGCATGAGGAGGCGGTACAGGGGCCCATGGCAGATTAGGGGCCTGGCAGCAGCTATGGGAGGCCCGTAATCTGCCAGCACCCTATGACAAAAAATGGAACACACCAGCAGTGTGTGAGGAGACCTGAAAGTGGCACATGGCAGAGTGTGGCGATGGAGACAGCAGCAATGGGAGGCCGTACAGGGACCCATGAGAGACTCTGGACCTGGCAGCAGCATGAGGAGGCGGTATAGGGGCCCATGGCAGATTAGGGGCCTGGCAGCAGCTATGGGAGGCCCGTAATCTGCCAGCACCCTATGACAAAAAATGGAACACACCAGCAGTGTGAGGAGACCTGAAAGTGGCACATGGCATGAGACACTGTGGACCTGGCAGCAGCATGAGGAGGCGGTACAGGGGCCCATGGCAGATTAGGGGCCTGGCAGCAGCTATGGGAGGCCCGTAATCTGCCAGCACCCTATGACAAAAAATGGAACACACCAGCAGTGTGTGAGGAGACCTGAAAGTGGCACATGGCAGAGTGTGGCGATGGAGACAGCAGCAATGGGAGGCCGTACAGGGACCCATGACAGACTCTGGACCTGGCAGCAGCATGAGGAGGCGGTACAGGGGCCCATGGCAGATTACGGGCCTGGCAGCAGCAATGGGAGGCCCGTAATCTGCCAGCACCCTATGACAAAAAATGGAACACAACAGCAGTGTGAGGAGACCTGAAAGTGGCACATGGCATGAGAGACTGTGGACCTGGCAGCAGCATGAGGAGGCGGTACAGGGGCCCATGGCAGATTAGGGGCCTGGCAGCAGCTATGGGAGGCCCGTAATCTGCCAGCACCCTATGACAAAAAATGGAACACACCAGCAGTGTGTGAGGAGACCTGAAAGTGGCACATGGCATGAGACACTGTGGACCTGGCAGCAGCATGAGGAGGCGGTACAGGGGCCCATGGCAGATTAGGGGCCTGGCAGCAGCTATGGGAGGCCCGTAATCTGCCAGCACCCTATGACAAAAAATGGAACACACCAGCAGTGTGTGAGGAGACCTGAAAGTGGCACATGGCAGAGTGTGGCGATGGAGACAGCAGCAATGGGAGGCCGTACAGGGACCCATGAGAGACTCTGGACCTGGCAGCAGCATGAGGAGGTGGTATAGGGGCCCATGGCAGATTAGGGGCCTGGCAGCAGCTATGGGAGGCCCGTAATCTGCCAGCACCCTATGACAAAAAATGGAACACACCAGCAGTGTGTGAGGAGACCTGAAAGTGGCACATGGCAGAGTGTGGCGATGGAGACAGCAGCAATGGGAGGCCATACAGGGACCCATGAGAGACTCTGGACCTGGCAGCAGCATGAGGAGGCGGTACAGGGGCCCATGGCAGATTAGGGGCCTGGCAGCAGCTATGGGAGGCCCGTAATCTGCCAGCACCCTATGTCAAAAAAAGGAACACACCAGCAGTGTGTGAGGAGACCTGAAAGTGGCACATGGCAGAGTGTCGCGATGGAGACAGCAGCAATGGGAGGCCGTACAGGGACCCATGAGACACTGTGGACCTGGCAGCAGCATGAGGAGGCGGTACAGGGGCACATGGCAGATTAGGGGCCTGGCAGCAACAATGGGAGGCCCGTAATCTGCCAGCACCCTATGACAAAAAATGGAACACACCAGCAGTGTGAGGAGACCTGAAAGTGGCTCATGTTTGGGGCATGATTCATGGCGGATTTAGTCAGTTGTGTCAGGAACTGGTGGTTTGAAATCCAGACTAATCCACGCCTGATTCATTTTCACAAACGTGAGTCTCTCCACACTTTGGGTGGACAGTCGTGTCCTCCGCGGAGTTACAATACCTCCTGCCGCACTAAACACGCGCTCCGATGCCACGCTACTGGCCGGGCATGACAGCCTTTCAAGGGCAAATTCAGCTAGTTGGGGCCAAAGGTCAAGTTTCGTTGCCCAGTAGTCAAGGGGATTGTCTACCTCGGTTGGCAGGGTGCTGTCCAAGTAGGCCCAAGCCTGTTGTTTGAGCTCCTGCTCCAGGTCCACCTGATGCTGCTGCGGCTGGTTAGTAGTTTCCTCACTGCGCTGGTGAAGAAAGCTACTCATCATCGACTGCAGACTGAGGCAGCCGCTGCTGGTGGAGCTGCCACTGCTCCTACCACCCCACCCCTCCCCTGCTGCCATGGCAGCGGAACGCGAGCGCACAGGGCCCACAGTGTCTGAGGATGGACGTTGGCGCACAAAGGCAGAGACCAACTGACTACATAGGTGGTTTTTATAGTACGTTATTTTGGCCTCCCTCTCAGCAGGTGTGAAAAAGGCCACCATTTTTGAACGGAAGCAAGGGTCCAACAAGGTGGACAGCCAAAAGTCATCCCTCTGTCTGATGGTTATTCGGCTGTCGCTACGCAAGCAAGCGAGCATGCTATGGGCCATTTGTGCCAAGGAATGCGAGGGACTCCCTGCCTCCATCTCCACAGCATACTGCCACGGTGCGTCTGGGTCCTCTGTCTCCTCCTCCTCCTCCTCTACCAGATGCTCCTGCTCCTCCACTCCTGTCCGCTGAGTGGAAAAACCACCCATTTCACTCAATAATTCCTGAGCACAAATGTCCTCCTCTACCTCCTCCTCTTCTTCCTGTCCTGCCCCCACAGGGGTCATGTGGCGTCTACCGCACCCTGACCAGCCATTGTTAACAGCATTTGTTCCAGGACGTGCAACAGAGGAATGACGTCGTTCATCCCATAGTCCTGCCGACTCACGAATAGCGTGGCCTCCTCAAAGGGCCTGAGCAAGCGGCAGGTGTCACGCATGAGCTGCCAATGGCTGACATCGAAGTTACACAGGGGAGTACCTTTATCCGCTTGTAACATCAGGAAATCGGTGATGGCCTTTCGCTGTTCGTAAAGGCGGTCTAACATGTGTAGGGTTGAATTCCACCTTGTTGCAACGTCGCAGATCAGGCGATGCTGTGGAATTCCGTTCTGCCGCTGCAGCTCAAGGAGGGTGTGCTTTGCGGTGTAGGAATGGCTGAAATGCATGCAAAGTTTACGTGACATTTTAAGGATGTCTTGCAGTGGGATGGTGGATTTTAGGAACCGCTTGACAACCAGATTGAACACGTGAGCCATGCATGGCGCATGGCACAACCTTCCTTGACGCAGAGCAGACACCATGTTCTTTCCGTTGTCGGTCAACATGGTTCCGATTTTCAGTTTGCGCGGAGACAGCCATCTGTCGATTTCTCTGTTCATTACACTCAGAAGTTCCTCCCCTGTGTGACTACGTTCGCCAAGGCATACCAGGTGCAGAACAGCGTGACACCGTTGCGCCCTGCACATGTGATATGCCGGTCGGGTAATGGGACTTGGCACGGGGGTGGCGGCTGAGGACACGGCGGAAGAAGAGGTGGTAGAGGCGGACATCTTTGCCGGACCAAGGACGTGCAAACGTGGAGGCAAAAGCGGCGTGACCTGTCCAAGTTGCTGGTGCGGCTGTGACGGCACCACGTTCACCCAGTGGGCCGTAAATGACATGTACTGTCCCTGACCGTAGTTACAGCTCCACACGTCGGCGCTGCCGTGCACTTTGGCAGAGACCGACATGCTCAAAGACTGGCCCACCATCTCTTCTACATGTGAATGCAGGGCTGGCACTGCCTTTTTGGCGAAGAAATGACGGCTTGGCACTCTCCACCGCGGCGCGGCACAAGCCATCATTTCTCGGAAAGGTGCTGAGTCCACCACTTGGAAAGGGAGGGACTGCAGCACCAGCAACTTGGACAGGAGGACGTTCAGCTTTTGCACCGTCGGGTGCGTGCTCGCAAACTGTTGTCTCTTGGAAACGGATTCCAAGAAAGACTGCTGACGGAATCCGTGAAGAGGAGTAGCAGGAGAAGGAGCATCAGAACGAGCGGAAGATGCCAACGAGCGACAACTCCCCTCAGCAGAGGTGTTGGAGCCTTGACTGGCTGATAGAGGGCGATTGACGTCGGGTGACGGAGCAAGTAACGGAGCGGGTGATGGAGCGGGGGCTGGGGCAGGCAGAACCGCCGTATCTTTATTACGGTTTCCCAGGCCACCGAATGGCGATGCTGCATATGCTGACGCAACGCTGTAGTCCCAACATGGGCCCCCTGGCCACGCTTGACTTTCTGGCCACATAGTCGACATACGGCTACGTTTACTTCCTCGGGCGGCTTGACAAAAAATTGCCACACCGCCGAGTAGGAAACTTTGCCCCCGATACTCCTCACTGGCTGACTGCTGCTTCCTCCGTGCACACCGGCACCACTACTGGCCGTGGTGGTAGGCTGCAGTGGAGCTGGTGCTGTACTCCGTGGCCGTTTGCCTCCACTGACACTGCTGCGACCCTGCTGCCTCCTGGGCAACCCACCGACTGTTTTGCTCGCTGCCAAGCTGCCAAGCTGCCACCCTCTTCTCCTGATGATGCGGAAGCAATAGCCTGATGACGACGAGGCTGCCAAGTGCGATCAGCCTCATCATCATCAATTAGGGTCTCCGCCTCACTACTAGCCCCCTTGGCTGCGTGTGGGTCAGGAGACAGACCTGTCTCTAGACCGGCTACCGAGCCACTCTCCTCGCCACTACTTCTTCGCCTGGCTGCTGAAGAGGCGGATGTCTCCCCCCGTTCCTGACCGCCCTCTGTTAGCTCTTCCTCACTGTACAGTGGGGCTGAGCCCACAGCATGCGATACTTCGCTTGGTGAGGGAACACCAAAGGACAGGGGCAGGTAGAGGACACGTGATTTCAGTGGGCTTGCTCCCGGACCATGCCAACTAACGGTTGTGTCTGACGTACCCACCGACCGTTGGCTGTAGGTGTCAGAGGTGACCTGGGAAGAGGAAGACGACCGAGCCAACCAATCGATGACGGCAGGGTTGTCGGTGGAGACACGCCTGCTGGATGACACCGGAAGCACTGGCCTCTGGCTGCGACTAGTGCTGCCTCGACCCCTTCCTCTGCTGCCACGTCTGCTCGCTCCTAAAACATTGCCTCCTCTGCCACTCCTCTGCATGTTGTCTGACATACTCTTTAATTAAACGATTCTGTGTCCCTGAGTAACAATTCTGTGTCCCTCAGTAACAATTCTGTGTCCCTCAGTAACAATTCTGTGTCCCTCAGTAACAATTCTGTGTCCCTCAGTAACAATTCTGTGTCCCTCAGTAACAATTCTGTGTCCCTCAGTAACAATTCTGTGTCCCTCAGTAACAATTCTGTGTCCCTCAGTAACAATTCTGTGTCTGTCCCTCAGTAACAATTCTGTGTCTGTCCCTCAGTAACAATTCTGTGTCTGTCCCTGAGTAACAATTCTGTGTCCCTCAGTAACAATTTTGTGTCCCTCAGTAACAATTCTGTGTCCCTCAGTAACAATTCTGTGTCTGTCCCTGAGTAATAATTCTGTGTCTGTCCCTGAGTAACAATTCTGTGTCTGTCGCTGAGTAACAATTCTGTGTCCCTCAGTAACAATTCTGTGTCCCTCAGTAACAATTCTGTGTCCCTGAGTAACAATTCTGTGTCCCTCAGTAACAATTCTGTGTCCCTCAGTAACAATTCTGTGTCCCTCAGTAACAATTCTGTGTCCCTCAGTAACAATTCTGTGTCCCTCAGTAACAATTCTGTGTCCCTCAGTAACAATTCTGTGTCCCTCAGTAACAATTCTGTGTCTGTCGCTGAGTAACAATTCTGTGTCCCTCAGTAACAATTCTGTGTCCCTCAGTAACAATTCTGTGTCCCTCAGTAACAATTCTGTGTCCCTCAGTAACAATTCTGTGTCCCTGAGTAACAATTCTGTGTCCCTGAGTAACAATTCTGTGTCTGTCCCTGAGTAACAATTCTGTGTCTTTCCCTCAGTAACAATTCTGTGTCCCTCAGTAACAATTCTGTGTCCCTCAGTAACAATTCTGTGTCCCTCAGTAACAATTCTGTGTCTGTCCCTCAGTAACAATTCTGTATCCCTCAGTAACAATTCTGTATCCCTCAGTAACAATTCTGTGTCTGTCCCTGAGTAACAATTCTGTGTCCCTAAGTAAAAATTCTGTGTCTGTCCCTAAGTAACGTTTCTGTGGCCCTAAGTAACGGTTCTGTGGCCCTCAGTAACGGTTCTGTGTCCCTCAGTAACGGTTCTGTGTCCCTCAGTAACAATTCTGTGTCTGTCCCTAAGTAACAATTCTGTGTCCCTAAGTAATGTTTCTGTGGCCCTAAGTAACGGTTCTGTGGCCCTCAGTAACAAATCTGTGTCCCTCAGTAACAATTCTGTGTCTGTCCCTAAGTAACAATTCTGTGGCCCTAAGTAACGTTTCTGTGGCCCTAAGTAACGTTTCTGTGGCCCTAAGTAACGTTTCTGTGGCCCTAAGTAACGTTTCTGTGGCCCTCAGTAACAATTCTGTGTCCCTCAGTAACAATTCTGTGTCCCTCAGTAACAATTCTGTGGCCCTAAGTAACGGTTCTGTGGCCCTCAGTAACAAATCTGTGTCCCTCAGTAACAATTCTGTGGCCCTAAGTAACGTTTCTGTGGCCCTAAGTAACGTTTCTGTGGCCCTAAGTAACGATTCTGTGGCCCTAAGTAAATTTTCTGTTGCCCTAAGTAACGTTTCTGTGGCCCTAAGTAACGTTTCTGTGGCCCTAAGTAACGGTTCTGTGTCCCTCAGTAACAATTCTGTATCCCTCAGTAACAATTCTGTGTCTGTCCCTGAGTAACAATTCTGTGTCCCTAAGTAACGGTTCTGTGGCCCTAAGTAACGGTTCTGTGGCCCTCAGTAACAATTCTGTGTCCCTCAGTAACAATTCTGTGTCTGTCCCTAAGTAACAATTCTGTGTGTGGCCCTAAGTAACTTTTCTGTGGCCCTAAGTAACGATTCTGTGGCCCTAAGTAACGATTCTGTGGCCCTAAGTAACGTTTCTGTGGCCCTAAGTAACGTTTCTGTGGCCCTAAGTAACGATTCTGTGGCCCTAAGTAACGATTCTGTGGCCCTAAGTAACGATTCTGTGGCCCTAAGTAACGTTTCTGTGGCCCTAAGTAACGTTTCTGTGTCCCTAAGTAACGTTTTTGTGTCCCTAAGTAAAGTTTCTGTGGCCCTAAGTAACTTTTCTGTGGCCCTAAGTAACGTTTCTGTGGCCCTAAGTAACGTTTCTGTGGCCCTAACTAACGTTTCTGTGTCCCTAAGTAACGTTTCTGTGTCCCTAAGTAACGTTTCTGTGTCCCTAACTCTCTCCCTGAATACAGCCAGGTCTGCCTCTGTTGAATGACTGGAGGCAAATGGAGAATTCTAAAATGGCTGCCATTTATAGCTCGACCATTACACAGTGCGTGCTGGCTGGCTGCTGATTGGCTAATGCGATCACATGTCATGAATGAATGCATTATGGGTCAGCGCGCCTTGTCTGCGCGCCTTCCCAGACATCCCCGCTCCGTCGCCGCACATGTCGCCGCCATTTTAGGAAAAATTTCGATTCGCGCATCCGAAGTCTGCTAATTTTCGGATTTCGGAATCGAAATTTTCCTAATATTCGAAACGAATTCCACTTCGCCTAGTTCGATTCGCTCATCTCTACAGATGATCTATTTTTCTTAATCACAAATCATGAAATCTACCTAATAAATTTACTGTAGACATTTAAAATCTATCACGAATGATCATATTTCAAGGTAAATATACAGAGATTGCAAGCCATGAATATATCAGTCCTCGATTATAATCCGGCAACCATTCAGGGTTCGCTTCACATTTAAATGGAATAACACATAATTAGATACTTAGATACCCTCTTTCTGTAGGGGTCCCTCAAGGTTCTGCCCTTGGACCCCTACTCTTCTCCATCTACACCTCCTCCCTTGGTTACTTGATAAACTTCCATGGCTTTAAGTACCATCTCTATGCTGATGACACACAAATCTATCTTTCTACTCCTCACCTCACCCCTTCAGTCTCCTCTCGCATTACTAACCTACTAAGCAACATATCGGCATGGATGTCACTCCACTTCCTCAAACTCAATCTTTCAAAAACTGAGCTCCTAGTATTCCCTCCAGCCCGTGCCCCCTCCCCTGACTTCTCTATCAAGATCAATAACACAACCATCAGTTCCTCCCCTCATGCCAGGGTGCTAGGTGTAATCCTAGACTCCCATCTGTCCTTTCAGCCCCAAATCCAATCGCTGTCCAAATCTTGTAGCCTTCACCTACGCAACATCTCCAAGATACGCCCATTCTTAACCTCAGAAACTACTAAGCAACTTATTCACTCCCTTGTTATCTCTCCCCTTGACTATTGTAACTCCCTCCTCATTGGCCTACCTCATCACAGGCTATCCCCTCTTCAGTCTATCATGAATGCTGCTGCCAGACTCATCCACCTTATTAACTGTTCTGTATCTGCCACCCCTCTCTGCCAATCCCTCCACTGGCTTCCCATTGCACAACGGATAAAATTCAAAACATTAACAATAACGTATAAAGCCATTTATAACTCTGCCCTAAATTACATCACCGATCTTGTCTCCAAATATCACCCAAACAGTACTCTCTGCTCCTCGCATGACCTCCTGCTCTCTAGCTCCCTTGTCTCCTCTTCCCATGCTCATCTCCAGGACTTCTCTAGAGCTTCCTCCATTCTCTGGAACTCTCTACCCCAATTTATTAGACTATCGCCTACTCTGCTCACTTTTAGGCGATCTCTGAAAACCTACCTCTTCAGGGAAGTCTATCCTGCCCTCAGCTAATAATGGAATCTTCGACTCCTCCTACCAGTCCATTCCCCATAGTTACTACCTTTTGTACCACTAGCCTCTCCCTCCTAAATTGGAAACTCCAAGGAGCAGGGCTCCTTCCTGTATTGAACTGTATTGTTGCTGTATTGTCTCCCGTTATATTGTAAAGCGCTGAACAAACTGTTGGCGCTATATAAATCCTGTATAATAATAATAATAATAATAAGCCATTTGTTGGCATTTGAATACCTTTAAGGGAGCTTTGATATACACTATAATAGGTTTTCTGGACATGCCCAGCTATACGTTCCTTTTGTAATGCGATCCGTGAAATCAGAAAAAAGATTACCGATACTGGCTCACTAAGGGTGGAATATACTACCTCTATGGAATTACATAATTAACCCTTTAGCTGCCAGGCCCTGAGCTCCACTTTTAAACTCAGGTGGCCAGGCCATTTTTGCAATTTTTTCAGTGCTCTTTTATTTTTCCCTTACAGCTTTCAGAGTTTATAAAAGACCCCCCAAACCATACATTTTCCGAAACCATAGGACCAGTAGAAAAGAAGGAAGGTGCTACTGATTTTTTTAGGCCCTGTTATTTATGCGCAAATGTTTATCAAACAATATTTTCTCTAAAAATACACAAAAATCCTTGTTAGTGGATACATGCATAGTAAAATTTAAAAAATTCCTGCTAAATTCCAACTAGATATACAAGTTAAAATTGTATTGAGTTAATAAGTAACAAATATTTGTATATTTTAAATTGCGCCTTTTTGTGAAATGGTGAAAACTGAAGGTGCACAAAACTGTAAATAAAAATGATTTACTCTAAAAATCTGAGGTTGTCAATTTTCAATTACAGCTTTCAGAATTTGTAAAAGACCCCCAAAACCATATATATTCTAAAAGCACATGACCTATATAATTAAAAAAATATGCTACTGAGTTTTTTAGGTCCCACAAGAGTTGCGCAAATGTTCATCAAATTGCTATTTTAACCAAAAATACAGTAAAATTATTATTAGTGGATACATACATTGCAAGATTTGCAGAATTCCAGCTAAATTCCTATTAAATATGAAACCAAAACTGTATTGGGTTAATAAATAACAAATATTTGTAAAATTGAAATTGCGCTTTTTGTGAAAGGGTGAAAACTGGTAAGTAAAAACAATTTGCTCTAAAAATCTGGAGGTTACCATTATTCACTTACAGCCTTCAGAATCTGTAAAAGACCTCCCAAACCATACATTTTCTGAAAGCACATGACCTGTAGAATTAAAAAATGCACTACTGATCTTTAAGCCATGCAATAGCTGCGCAAATGTTCATCAAATTGCTATTTTCAGTAGAAATACTCAAAAATATTATTAGTGCACACAAACACAACATAGCTTGCAAAATGCCTGCTAAATTGCTACTAAGGCCTCATACTAAATTGTATGCCCCTGTAGGGCTGTGTTTACCCACACAATGATGAAAGGTGTTCCATGCATCCCTGTGCAGGCAGTCCTATTCATGTCAATTGGGATGCAATGGCTGCACAGGCACAGCTGCTGCTCCCAATTTGACATCCGTGTGGTTGTGAATGCATGACAGTGTGAGCTCAGAGATATACACCCAGACCCACATGGATACCAAACTGGAAGCAACGGATGTGTTTGTGCAGTTGCTATATCCCAAATTACATCAATGGGACTGCCTGCACATGGATGCATGGAACACCCGTGCATCCCTGTGCAAGTAAACATGGCTTTGCAGTGGCTTACACTGCAGTATGCCCTGTGTGAGGAAGTTCTTACTATGTTATTTTTTTATTTTTATTTTTTAATTAATTAATTTGTTTATTTTATTTATTTAGTTATTCTTTATTAGTATCTCTATGTCCATTCAAGGAAAGGAAGGGTGCTGGTAAACACATGTTTACAAACCTCCCCCTCACTCTCCATCCTGATGAAAGCTTCCCCGTGTTCCCCAGTAATGGCTGCGGCTCGCGGAAGGAAGAGCCAGCAAGCAACACAGACCAAGGGATCAGTGGACAGATCTGGGGATTGGTGAGGAGGGGGGCTAATGCTGGGGCCTGAGTGAACAGGTGCAAAGCTTCTGTAGCTCCAAAGCTGGTGGGAGTGGAAGAAAGCCGGTGGCTGCAGAGTAGCCACAGGGGATTGAGGTTGGGGGGTGGAATCGGTGCAGGGTGGCTGAATCAGTGCTGCGGAGGGTAATTGTTTAAAAGACACAGAACAGCAGCAGTGGGGGTGGAAAGATGCAGAGGAGACACAGGGCACAGGGCTGGAGATGCAGTGGTGGCGGCGTACGGACCTGGCCAGCTGCAAGCAGTGCTGTAGGTTTATACACCATGTGGACTTGGCAGCAAAAGGGTTACGTTCCCTACTAGTAATCCAATGATTCCAGCCACCCTGGGGAACTACCCCTTTCTGGGAACCTCTGTTGGGGGTAGTGGGGAGCACATGGCAGTAAGAGGATCACCCCTCCTTTCTTCCTTTTCTTTTTCCTGGGTTCATGCTCACCATCACCAATTTTATAATACCCTCCCCACCCACTCCCCCAATATATGTTTTTTTCCCTTGACCCCCAATCCTCCATTACCTTTCCTTCACCATAGTGACACAGCACAGCTTCATATCACATCCAATGAGGGATTATTATACTTCAAATCCTTGGTGAATCCCTACTACTCTACTGTTTAACTGTTATACAGACTACATCCTACTGTGACTTGTTCAATATTACATTAACAAAATTGTTCATATTAATGCACCTCGATTTTAAGTTCATTAAATTGCTGCTATGTGCCATGACCATATTTCTGTGACTCTTGTATTGCGAAAAATTTGTTAAATGAAGACTTCAAAGTTTGACTACCATCTGATGTCTAAGCATGGACAAAATGTATAGTTATACCAAACAAAATTGGTGCAATTTATATGGTTAGATTTTCTTTTCTTTTATCAAAACTACATTTTAGCACCCTTACATTCCTTTGCTCTCCATGTTATGCATCATCTTCTAATATCTATTTTCTACACTTCTTTTACACATAATTCCATTTGCATAGTTGATATATTTCTTATTTGTTATTCATTGGTTATGTCTATCAGTGTTCTTTTGTATCAGCCTTCTCAATCCTTTTTTATCTATGCTTTCTACAACATTATTCTCCTGCACATTCCTGTTTAATTCTTTCTTTGTCATTCTTTATTAATCTTTTTTTGTCTGTCTATATTATCCCATTGTTCTTTTTCTTTGACTGTACGAATATATTCCTCTTGATACTCCCACTCTTCATTACTGCTTGAGGTCAGATTAACCAGCACATTCCATCCCCTTCTCTACCAGTTGCTCATCCCTGATTCATTTTGTCAGAATAAAGAAAAAAGGTTTGCTGGAGTGATAAAAAGAATGAAAGATTTCAGCTCAGGGACAAAACATGTGCCTTTTTTACATTACACTTCCGAATCATCTGACGTTCTTATCCCCTCAGAGACTCTGAGATGCAGCACTCCTAACCCTCTCTGACGGACAGCTCCATCTGCTGTGTCACTGCCTTGGTGTTAGAAGTGGCTACGACTGACGTCAGAAGATAGACAGAAAAGAAGGGCACATGAAAAAAACTACAATCACATTGTATTTGGTACAAAAAGGAAGACAGAGTTTGTTTCATCTCGCTGTCGACAGTTAAAACATGACTGAAGTCATGAACAACAAAACACCATTAGGATCTGAGAGATTTATAGCTACATGGCACCAAGAGGCTTCCCAGCTTCCCTTACCATGAATATCAGTGAGACAGGCATCTAAAATAAAGGTGAAATGCCAGTGCCCTAACCATAGCAAGTTAAATATTCATGCAATACATTGTGACAGTGCACAGATTATAACAGAATTTGCATAATTCTAAATAATAACACCCCACGTGGGCAACAGAATTCCATACCAATACCTGCAGAACAAGAGCTTTGGAACAAGATCACACTATGGTCACAGTAGATGCTAAGTATGAAAAATTAGAATATATATAATTCACAAACTTGGTAAATCTTTCCTGTCAGCCAACCTTGCCTTTAGGGGACTGAAAATATTTTGCCATATACTCTCTAACTGTAAGAGTGCTCATGTTCACCCTATCATTGTTCCATTACATCTGTTCAAGGTCATTTTGTAACATGTCCTTAGATAGGTAGCCATCTTATTCCCTAAAATAATAATAAAGAGCACAGGTTGCCTTGAAGTGTTTTGTCACGTTTTCTGTTGTCATCTTGATGGCTGAAGGAAGTATACACAATTTGTCAGCACAGAACCATCCTGCGGGCATGCAAAAGTCTGTAGTTAAAGATCCATTTGATATGGCTTAAAGCTATTGGGAAAAGGGCTGCACTAAATGTTCTGCTAGGCCAAATGCTTCATCACCCACAGAAACCAAAGGGTATTGCGGTTTGTTGCTTCCATGGTTTGTCCTGAGGAATATGAAGTTGATTATTCCTTACTAAAGAAAAATACATCTTATAGCTAAAATACGTGCTTCCTCTAAAAGGTGGTATCACTATTCTTTTTTGTTAAAAAAAAAAAATCTTTTTATTTACTAGGAATTCACATAATACAGTATAACTGAAAAGAATATATGGCAGAAAAGTACATACAGCTGATCAGGTAACTGCTGTGAGAAAATAAAATGATTACATTGCAAAAAAAACTAATTCAACATTATATACTTAATAAACTTGTTTACAAACAGTATAGGGTACATACTACATAAAATGGAGTCCAAAAATATTGAACATCGAAAAAGATAAAATATTATTCTTGAATAGGTATAGGATATACACATTAATCTGAGGTAGAAGGAGGGTACAAAACCCAGGGATCCCATTTATCAGAAAATGTTTGCATAGAGTCATGTATAGTGTGAAATATTTTTTTCCATCAGCATGATAGAATCTACTCTGGTTATTATCTGTGAAAAAAGACCCATTTCATATTTTCAATTTAATGCAATTACCCATAGTGTGGCAGCACAAATTGTGTAGATATTTTCTTCTGAGTAATAGGGTATTTCAGGGATGGGAGCAAGCAAGGGACAATTTGTCATAGTCAAAATAATTGGTGTACCAGTCAAACTGGAGGAGAGATCAAATGCATTCTGCCAGATTGGAGCCAGTTTCTCACAAACCCAAAAGGTATGAACAAGAGTCGGGGGAGGCATGTTCATGGAAACAGGATTTAGAGACCTACAGGTAATTAGAGTGGAGTGCAATTTGAAAGGGGTTTAAGAACCACCTAGTAAAATGTTTGATAGCAGTTTCCCGGACTCATAGTGCATTTATGAATGTTAGCTAGCATATTTTCCCACTTCTGACCCATGAATTGCATCTCACTGTTTGCTCCCCATTCAAGCACATGAGGGAGCTTATCAACAGAAGCTGCATTAGTTAGAAAAGTATAGAGTGATGAGATCAAACTTTTACCCTGAGGAGTGGTGTGACAGATGAGTTCATAAATAGTGAGGAAGATACCGGAGAAAGTACATATTGAGTGAAATAAAAATGTCTAATTTGCAAGTATCTTAAATATTCAGAACTCAAAATTGACTTTAATGATTGAACCTTAGAGTAAGTTATAAATGTCATCCTGAAAACTGGAAAGGGTTGTCATGGTCTGAGATCTCCACCAGGAAAAGTCCCTGGGCTGAGAAAAGGCAACTAAAAATTTAAGATCTCCTAAAAAGTCCAAAGCTTGGGAGATTGTGCAACCAGGATATTTTGAGAAGCTTTTTGATTGGGACAACTATAATTGAATCAAAGGAGTCATGAAAGTTAGAAAGGACATATAGTAGTACTCTCAACCCAAATCCATAGCACCTTAGAGTCCACTATGTTTCATTGTACCATTTGAGAGAACCTAGATGCTAAATAGCAAAGAAATACTTGAGGGAAGGCTAAGCCACTATGCCAGTGGGATCACTATAGGGTACGTCTAGCAAATCTCTGAATGAACCTGAGATAATATGGTGTTAGGAATAATAATAGGAGAGCTCTAAAAAAATAAAGCAGTTTAAAAAGGATCTATATCAATTACTGGTGCAGCGCTTCCAATAAGACATAACAAATCAAATAACATATATTCTCATACCATAACTCCTTATCATAAAAAGATCCCCCAGTATTCAGTATTTGTGAATATGCAAAAAAAAAAAAAAAAAAAAAATAATATATATATATATATATATATATATATATATATATATATATATATATCTTAAAGCACAAAAAAAACAGAAAACCTGTAGTCCTATGTAAGAGTCCCACACACCAACCAATCTTCATGCAATCCTCAATCGATATATCAGTTCTTTTCAGAGCAGCAATATGACTTCCTTCAGTGTAAATAAACAGCACCGTGCACTTTACTACACTTCATTGGTTACCTCCTCTGCAGAGTGGTGCTAGACTATTTTGCGCCCTAGGCAAGACCAGCTACTTGCGCCCCCCCAAAAAAAAGATAAATAAAAAGTGTTAAAAACGGTCAAAAATAATAAATCAATAAAACATGAAACTGCAAAATTTCTTTTAATTTGCAAAAATAAGTACCATAAGATGCCACCAGCAGCAATATTAAAGACAAAATCAGTGTCATGGACAGACCGTATCTGTGGCTGGCAGTAGCAGGGTCACAAATGCAGTGAGTGAAGGATGATGGATCCACACTCCGACAGATCCCAGGCTGGAATTCCCCAGGCAATGGGGGGAGATAAAACACTGCAACAGCAGGCAGCTCAGCCCACACACACAGAGAACACCTGAACTGAGCGATCCCACACAGTGACAGATCCAACACAACATACCACCACCAACACTGACACAGATCAGCAGGTACAGAAGGCACTAGAAGAGCAGACTTTGAGATCATGATGATGTCATCACTCATTGACACATTGCACATGTGATATATGGCCGGTCGGCCGGGACACACTCACACAGACACTACACATAAGACATTACCTTCCTCCGCAGGCGCAGCTCCACCTCCACTGTTAAATGGGAAAAGAAGGGCTGGAACTCCACAGTGTTTCGCAGCCAGCAGCTGGCTTGCAGTAAGGGACTGAGTCTGACAGGAACACTGGAAGGAGCGGCATCTCAGCTGCTACACTGGCTCCAGACACCAGGTATCTTCCACTGTCCTTACTTCCTCCCCTCTGCCACCCCTCCTGTCAGCTGGAGAATCATTCATGATGTGGCGGCATCACACGCAGAAAGAGTGCCGGCCTGTGCTGTGTCCAGGTGCCTCTAAGTGGCAGTGCACCCTAGGAGGCTGCCTAGTTTGCCTTGTGGAAGCAGCGGCCCTGCTCCTCACCCTCTCATGGACCTCACTGCAAAAGGAGGGTCAATTGCCCTTTTCTTTTATATCTGAGACTACGATCCTCTTCAGCATTCACCTGGTCATTACCAATATCCCAGGAATAGATATATTAAAAGGAAGCAAAGAAATGTCCAATAGTGCAAACCGCTAGTTTCTTTCCGTAAGATAGTTAAAATTACACTCACATGTTAATAATTTCATAGAAGCACGTCACAGGCTATTAGCATACTCAATTTTCCAAAATGGCATCTAAGCTCCACCCAACGTGATGAGGTCACTGCTCATCTGCCGTGTTGTGCCCCAGTCGACTTTCCCAAAGGCTCAGGCTAGTCAACAGCACCATGCTCTTATATATCTACTGCATCCTGGTTGTCTTAGCAGCCTTTTACCACACTCCTGCCAGCTGCTATGACATCTAGGATGCAGTAGATATATAAGAGCTTGGCGCTGTTGACTAGCCCGAGCCTTTGAGAAATCACTGTGGGCAAAGCTTAGACATCATTTTGGAAAGAATGCTAATAGCCTGTGGTATGGGTCTATGAACTTTTCAACATGTGAGTGGAATTTTAACTTTCATATGGAAATAAATTAGCAGTCTGCACTATTGGATGTTTCTTTGCTTCCTTTTAAAATATCTATTCCTGGGAAATCGGTAATGACCAGGTGAATTCTGAATTGTGGTCTCAAATATAAAAGAAAAGCGCAATTGACCCTCTTTTTGCAGTGGGGTCCATGATATAAGGTGAGGAGATACCCATGAGGTGTGGCAAAGGGCACGGTGGTGTTTATTCATGCTCAAGGAAGTCATATTGCTGTTCTGACAAGAATTGATATATCGATTGAGGATTACACGAAGATTGGTTGGTGTGTGGGACTCTTACATTGGACTATATGTTCTTTGTTTTTCATGCTTTAAGATCTATCTATCTATCTATCTATCTATCTATCTATCTATCTATATCTTTTTGCACATCCACAAATAATACTGAATACTGGGAGGATCTTTTTTATAATAAAGGGTTATGGTATGAGGATAAATTATATTTGATTTGTTATGTCATATTGGAAGCACTTCACCAGTATTTGATATAGATTCATTAACACAGTGGAGTGATTGCACAGTTGGGTGTCAGTTGCCTTTCAGATTCAATTTGATTTAATTTGACTTATTCTACTGATTTATTTATTTATTTTTAGTTGTGTTTATAGAGTACTAATAGCACAGGGTTTTTTTCTATTTTTAGTTTTAGTTTTAAAAAGGATGTTTAATTTAATGTCCATTATCCTACCTAAACATAGGGATACGATAAGCTGACCAGAGTTTAAACATGTTCCAAATTTTAGAGCAACTAACTTTAAATATTGCCAGGTGACACTGTCAAAGGCCTTATGGATGTCAAGACTAAGTAATAATACTTTACAGGAGTGGAGATTGGCGTCTTAGATTACATTAGTGACCAAAGGAATATTGTCTGTAATTTGTCTGTTAGGAATAAATCTGGACTGATTAGGTAAAATTAATGTAGAAATAATAGAGGCCAATCTGTCTGATAACAGTCTGCTGAAAATCTTCAATCATTGTTAATAACTGAGATTGGCCTATAATTTTGTGGCAATGAATTATCTTTGTTAAGTTTCGGTAAAGAAGTATTGACTAACAATATTTTCTCAGGGAAGTTATTTCCTTGAAGCATGTAATTATATAGTAGTGTTAGTTTTGGGGCTGATAAATGGGCAATTTTTATAATAAACAGCTGAAAAGCCACCTGGACCAGGGGAGGATGCTTTTTAAGGTTTTTAATGACAGCCAGGATTTATTCTTTGGTCTCTTAGGTGCATAAAGCATTGAGAGTGTTTAATAGGGTTCCAGAGAGAATGGAAATAGGAATGTTTGCAGACCATTTTGTAGCTGAAGGAAGAATATTTGATTGGGGAGGGGACAGCAATTCAGAGTAGAATTATTCAAAAATGCGAAGAACGTCTACTGGAAGAGTAGTGTACTGACCAATGGAAGTATGCAATTTATATATATGAGGGGGTCTCAAGAATTGATTCAATTTTCTGGCAAACATGGAAGATAAAGGGGCCTTAGACCATCTGGCCTTAGAAAAAAAATCTGGCCTTACACCATATTAAAGCTATTTTGGCTTTATGAGATAACAAAGAGTCTAATTCAAAACATTTCTGAGAAGTTAAAGGGGCCAAAGAGGAAAAACAGACAACGGCATGTGTTTTACAGAGCTGATCTAATTCAATGGTATAAGAAGTCCATTTTTCCATTTCTCCTTATTACATGTAGAGGTGCTGCCAATAAGTCTACCTTGTAATACTGCTTTATATGCAGTCCTGATTGTGGTGATAAGAGTCTCTAGAGTAGAGTTAAAAGAATAATACTCTGTTATAGATTGAGACAGTTCAGTTTCAATAATATGTTCTACTATGGAGTATCAGAGAAGCCTATAATTACAGTAGTAAATGACCTAGAAAAGCATCAAAAATAGGTATGCTATTCCTATAAAAAGTAAATACATATAATACCATGCCTCAAACTGATATGTACAAAGTGCAACAAAAAAATCATAATTTTACACCCACTGTAAAATTGACCAGCATAATCAGTAAAGTGCAAGTGCAATTGATAATGTTTAAAAAACAAACAATTCATAAAAGTCCATCGGAAATAGTCTGTATTACTGTACATGTGACAAAAGTGTGTGAATCCATCACAGACTGTTTACATCAACTTCAGTGCACTTTCACCATAGAGATTTGCACACCATCTGCTTACCAGGGCAAAAGACCTCCCAACTCATACAAGCTTATCATCAAACATGCAATAACCAACAATTCTCCCAGGGTGAACACCAAGGGTTAATGATATCCACTCTGTATACCCAATCTCTCAATATGATGGCTTTACAAGTACAACAGTGGTAACAGATATTCCAATATAAAATAAATCACGCACGCTATAGTGCATTACTAGGGCATACTAATACTTTATGAAAAGGCATGTAAACAAATATGGTATCAAAAATAAGTATAGCATTGAACTTGAAACTGTAAGAAAGCACTCCACTCCATCACTGCCAAAATATCTGTAACTATGCGTTTCATCTACTGGCATCTTCAGGGGGAAAGTGGATGATAAGAGAAGTCTTAATATAACACTCCCTGATACATGAGAGAACCACCACTAGTCTCACACTGTTGGCTATACCGGAACTGTCATAGAGGAGCTTAATCCATTACTGCTCAAAGAAACCCTAGTGTGTGTGGTCTCTTTAGGATTTGAGGGTGGAAAGATACAGCTTCACCTTGCTAAAATATGCAAACAGGGCTCAGGCATAAAGTATGAATGTCCTAGTGAACTCCATGGCAGCATATGCATGGATGTTCGCTCTGCCCCTAGACCGTCTCAGGATCAGTCAGATTTCAGTTAGAAATAAAGACCCCTTGATCAGTACAAGGGGAAGAGTGAATATTTGCAGATTTGGAGTTAGAAAGAATTACCGTAAAACAGAAAATAAAGTACAATCTGGCATATGTATTATTATGGTGGGAAAAGGAAATATACTCTCTAGCCCCGATATTGTGGGTCCTTCAAGTGTCAATCAGTTTACAAGAGTGTAAATGTTTAATCAAGGATTTAGGAAATACTTTTGAAGATGGAATGGGGTTGCTTCTATCAAGTGAGGGATGGGCCACCAGATTAAAACCTCTCCCTACATACATATGAGAGTAGTGATATTGGTCCAAGATTAAAAAAAAATGTAAAAAAAGAACTTTAGGATTATTTGGGGACATAGATATTAGCAAAAGTAACTTCACGCCCTGTCAACAAACCTGTCAGAATTAGAAATCTACTATCTTTATCTCTAAAAAAGTGGTGTACTTCAAATAGACAAGAGTTGAAGATAAAGATGGTCACCCCTCTGCTTATGGAGGAAGATAAAGTGTAAAAAGCTTGTTATAGGATTTGTGAAAAATGTAGGATGGTTAGAATGAGCAAAATGTGGTTCTTGCAATAAAACTATTTTAGCACTGAGACGCTTATATTAAAGAAACGCTTTTTTAATTTTATATGGGGAATTAAATCCATGAACATTGTGTAGCTCTACCCCCAAAGGAGCTGCGGAGTATTTTAGGTTCTCTGTTCTTTGCCTTTACTCCAAGAACGACCTCAGTCCCTCTCGCACACCTGATTGAGTGAAAGTTACTGCACTCACTTATAGGAACACAAGTGATGATGCCTTAAACTTGTCTGTGAATTAGTATCAGAAAATAGACACAAGATCGTTTAGTGGTATATGTATTAGTACGGGTTGGAGAAAATGGTGGTTTGAGCATAAATTAACATACAGGAGGAAGGTTCAGACACTGTCAGCTAGACAGTATAATAACTATGCCAAAGTAACTTAGAATAGAGTCCTGTTCCACTAGACCGAAATTAACTAATGAATCAGCTAATTCAACAATAAACAGTGCATATAAGCATTACCTGCAATGTGACTAGTAATACTATAACTTGTCTAGAGTGCACTCTAGATGGTAGGCTAGGATATGTTGAAATGTCCCCTGAGAGGTTAGCAATGCCCCCTTAGAGGTTAGTATAGGCAATATGGAAAAGGTTTCTGTGTAACAGCTGTAAAGTATTTAGTCCTAACTTTTCAGCTGGCTAGTGTTGGGGCCCAATTGCACCGTCGGTGCAAATGATAATAGTCCTAGTCAATCCTGAATACAGCAATAAGGCTACTAGAGGTGTGTGTGGTCAGTTCATAAAGGGCTCAGTCTATCTATTAGCAGATAGTTCCCAGAGCAGCTCACCAGTTCCAGTGATATTACAGTTCACCATCAAGTCACACACAGCAATTAGTCCACTCTCTGCTCTGAACCCAGGTGACTATGGCTGTCGGTAACTCTAAATTCAGCACTCCAGATCCCTCTCAGGCCAGCAATATGCAAGAGTGGTGGTGCACACTGGAAACTGATGTGCACTCCTTGGTCCACCTCAAAGCAAGAGGAAACCATGTTCTGTAGAGCATGAGAAAATACAACTGTTTCCCTTTCTCCAAATGTCTCTCTGGGAAAAGCAGTTAAAAATCTCTTGACTATAGCAGAGTCTCTCTCAGTCAGTGCAGTGCTGCCTGGCTTCCATTGAACTCTTCCTTCTCAGCTTCTCAGCAGCTCCCTCCTCTCATTGATACAGCTGTTAACCAGTTCAGCGATGCAGGGAAGCAATCTTAGAAAGAAGCTGCAGTCAGTGTTTCTCTCACTCTCCACTCCTAGCCAAGCACCTGGCTACAATTATGTAATACATGTTATGTAATACATGCTATACATGTACTTGTCCTAGGAATTCAGGAAGGATACTATCAACAGGTAGTTGAGAGAGGAAAATAAAAGGATATAGAAAACAGCAGAGGTAATATATCAACCATAAGCAGGAGGAGGGGAGACATCACATCCACATATTGATACAATGCACTACAAAAGAAATTACCAATAAGCAATAAGTGCAGTAATACCATATGTCATGAGTGTCATCATCAGAAAATACCAAAATACAAAAGAAACAGAACAACATAGTAAAATGGAATACAACAGAGCAATATCCTTATAGAGTCAGGATCAGAATCAGGATCAGAAAAAATCTGGCTGTCACATGGTTAGTCCTCCTCTCCCTGCTTGCCACTAACCCCAGCATCCCCTCATTCAGCTGCCAGCAGAGGACTGCCCCTGGCTGCGCCTGTATGTGGATTCGCCACATGCAGGCTGCACTCCTGTTGCCGTGCACCCCCTTCCTATCTCAGCGGGCACAGCATGGTCCCACTTCTCCCATACTCTGTGCCTGTTAGAGACAAAGGCCGCACTCCCTCTGGCAGAGTCTGTTGCCCGGGTAACCTGATGCCAAGTCTCGGGTTACCTGGACAACGAGAACATGCCTGACTCCAGAGATGAATGCCAGAGCAAGGACCGGGCACCAGTGTTCTCTCGCTCGCTGCTTGATTTCCTCTGCCTGCAGCTGTGTGATGTCCATGCTGTGGCCAGACCCCACAGATGCCCCCCTGTTTCAGGACCCCACGGAAGACTCCTGTCTGGTATGTCTTTGATACAGGCTCCCTTCTCTCTCTCACTCTCTCTCTCCCCTGCTGACAGGCTGTGTGTGGTCCTGCACTGCTGCCAGACCCCACAAACCACCCATCACAAGGACTTATCTCCCTGTACCTTGCTCTGTGTGCCAAGGACTTAACCCCTGTGCCCTGCCTGTGCTGAGGTCTTACCAACCTGCAGTGCCAACTCTGCTCTGTGTGCCAAGGACTTAACTCCCTGAACCTGGCTCTTTGTGCCAAGGACTTAACCTCCTGTACCCTGCTCTGTGTAACAAGGACTTAACCCCCTGAACCCTGCTCTGTGTGGCAAGGAATTAACCCCCTATACTCTGCTCTGTGTACCAAGAACTGAAATCCCTGGGCCCAGCCCCTGTGCCAAGGACTTTCACCCCTGCTGTACCCACACACTGCTCTGCCCTTTTGCCTTGTGGAATACCTGCCCTATGCTATCCCATATTGCCACCATGAGGATCATTCTTCATTGCTGTGTCTTCTGTTGTTATGTGGACTAGTTTGCCTACTGTCTGTACCCCGAGGTCCCATAATATACGCCCGCACATCGAATTTCATGTTATCTGCCTCCATGTACTCGCTTTCTGCGCTTCTAAATCGTCATACGGATAAAAGTATGCAACAAATTCTGTAGATCAGAAAACCAGGTCCAAGGGTCCACAAAAAGCAGGCATAAAGCACTCTGTGACTAAGTGGGTAAATATTGCGAGGTCACAGGGGGACTGAGGCCGAAAAAAATAATATTATCTCTGAACATATATAAAATTATCATAGTAAGCACCCAAGAGAAAAAGAGCCTGGAAGGGAAATTACTCTGCTAATTATAAAGATTGAAACAGCTCTGCGAAAGAAAGCCAGAGAGCATAGAAATTCCAAATAAACTCTAAAGTCCCTAGAATGTCAAAGATTCCATATAACAGATTAAAACAAAACTAAAAATGAAAGCGATCTGTCTGAAAAACAAAGTCCTTGCAGCTATTACTCACATGTGAAATAACTTAGCAAAGCCATTAACAACAGGGTGAGTATTATTAAACAGATGTGTTATTGAGGTTGTCCACAGAAAGGTTTCAGAGCTCCAGAAATACAAAAAAGGGAGAAACAAGATATTATGAAGACAAAAATTGGCAGAAGATAAGAGGTTGCAATTGAAAAGGCTAGATGAGATCAGAGAAAAATAAACACATTAAACCAATTTCATGTCTAATTCTTCAGAGATTTCTGCAAGAAGAGGGAATATTACATATTAGAGTAGTATGGGGGTAGATGGAGGTCTGGAAAGTGCCTTGGCTTCCAGTAATCCAAGACTAATCAAAATATCCTGTCCTTCTGGAATGTTGTGGCTATATAGATGGATCCTGTATGGGGCACTCTCAATGGGGGGGAATAGGAGTATGGGCCATTGGTGCTGCAGCCAGAATAGTAGTGATCTCCCTCATTTTACAGCACCTGCCCAGAGTTACTAGAGAGACATCCGAGAAAATTTAAAGCCTATTACCATCAAGCATTATAATTGCAGAATTTCTTGCCTTCCTGAGAATTTCTTCCTTAATAAGAAAATCTTTCAAAGTATATTGTCTCTGGGAGGTTTATCAGGTGGGGTTTAGGGCATAAGGCTCTATGAATACAATCGCAAATTAAGTTTTGTGTGGCTTGTACAAAAACAATTATTTAAATAAACTGAGCATAGTAGGCATCAGATCAGTGACCAACTCTGAGATGCTCCTAATCCAGAGGTTGTTACATCTATTGTAATTATATACAGTAGGTTCTCCGCCTGAGTTTGAACATGTGTAAATGCAGCAATAAGGGACTCGTGTTTTCTAATGCAGTCACTATCACTAAGTGTTATTCTAAGTGCAATACTCAAGAGCAACAAGTTCCAGTATTTGTAGGTATTGTGTAGCTCAGTTTGAAACTTTGCAGCCAATTTAATATAAATGGATTCTAAGCTGTTTTCCAGATCTTACTTAGTCAGATGTGCTGTGGACTTTGGGTAGATGCAGAGGGAGCCAACAGCTGCTGCTTGCGAGGAGAAAGAGCGACTGAAGACACAGCCATTTCCTCAGCGCCATCTACCGTGCCCTCAGTAGGTAGTAGCAGAGACATTTTGGCTCTGCTGCAGTTCTTTTTCTGAGATGTAGGCATAATTGTCAGCGCGGGGGAGGGAGGAGAATGTATTTCCAAATGCGATATGGAGCCATCACCTCAAGCTGTCAATGTAAATCAGCCATTTCTTTTCATCTTCCCTTGTGGGAGCTGGCATCACCAATGTCTGCAAGTATCTCTGGATTGCCTTGCATGTGGTTTGTACAATAAATAAAAGACAAATAAAAAATAAAAAACCTTTCTCAAACGAAAATGATAATTAATAGAAGCATATGAGTGACTGGTAGCCAGAAACCTGTTTTAAAAAAAGGATCAAAATTTTATCCTAACTCGCATATTTTATTGTATTGTTCTGCAGTGAAAATTCTAAAAAAGCATTGAAGACAATTATGGAAAACAGCTGCACGAACAGAAGCTGTATGAGTGGAGTAGGTCAAGAGCAATGAGGCAGCAACTTACCAGAGAAGCTTGGGAAGACCAGGATTCAACATGTTAGATTTTAGAGGTCATCCACGAAGAGGAGGGTCCATCCACTTCTACCACTTGACCCAGAAAAGTCAAACTCTGTGCCAAGACAGACAGTTTACCAAGCACATCTCTGCACCAAATACAGCACCCCACCTTTCACCACCGATGGGCTGGAAGAACTCCTGAATTTCTTTATGGAGGAGAGGAAGCAAGAAATAAGATCTAATTGTTACCTTTCAATATCTTTGATACCTCTTCTTGATAAAGTCTTGGAGACAAAAATGGTAGCATTATGCTATATTATGTTTTGTCTTATCACATCCTACCAGGAAGAAGCATATCTAAGGCCCCTCCATTCCAGTAATATTGCCAAGCCCAACAACTCTACCCACATCCCTATCTTCCAAAACTCACAGCCTATTCAGGCTTCACCCCATACATCAACCAGTACTTTTCAGACATCACCTACCCGGTGCCACCAGCTCACAACTTCTCACAGAGGAGCATAGCAGAGGGGGGATACACAGATATTTTGTTTAAATTATTATTTTCTTTGTATTAGTTTTAACCAAAACATTGAGTATCTAGCTGCTCGTCCCCAACACAAATACAAATGAAGGGCACCCCTATATGGGACTTTAATGCAGCTACCTTAATACATATAATCATAAAAACGTTTTTAAAAAAGATACATGGTTTATTCCATGAACATATTTATAAAAGATACATATTTTTAGAGAACATTGACTCTGACAATACTACAAGGTACTTCCTTCACAACATGAAAAAAAAAAACCTCCCAAAGAAAGAGAGACTACCCCGACGCGTTTTGATCATTCCATTTTTTTATAATCTTCAGGGGACATGGATACAAGAGGAATTTCTAAATAGACATATAGAGGTAAATTATCATGT
This sequence comes from Staurois parvus, assembly GCF_062004578.1. Taxonomy (NCBI): domain Eukaryota; kingdom Metazoa; phylum Chordata; class Amphibia; order Anura; family Ranidae; genus Staurois; species Staurois parvus. The sequence continues at coordinate 7,946,555 of NW_028317941.1, forward strand.
ACACTTGGATAGTAGGTAAATGACATTGAGGTAATTGCCATAATAATACTTACAAAAGGATTAAACAAGCATTAATCTTAGCAATTATAAAATAATGGTGTCCAGGATGAGACTGCATATTCCAAGGCCTTAACGGCATGGAACCATCAAGAAGAGCAAGGGTGGTCAGTGCTCCATATTATGGCTGACAGCAACTGGGGAACACCAAATCACCCTCAATATTCCTCTATAAACATCATAGAAGATATAATGTAAATTAGATACAAGGCTAATTGGACAAGTCTAAAAATGGATATTCTGATGAATCTATAAGAACAAGATTAACCATATTGAAAACATGGTAGATGAGCACAGAGAACTAAAGTGCTTATTGCTATTATGGTGAAGATGTCACAGATCTCACAGAAACACAGATTTAAAGCAAGTTTTTGATCTATAATGAAAATCAAAAAATGTTAAATATATTGGCATAACTGCCTATATTGATACAAAAAGTCGCTGTTGCAACTATCCATAATGCATACTGAGGTGTAGAGAAATAGAGATATTCCAAATCTCAGTAGACAAAAGCTGTGTCCAGGTTCTTTGTCTATAATAAAGAATCAAACAAACCCATGAGAGTACTGACAGGATTTCCCATAGTAAAAAATACTTCTCTTCACCAACAAAGCACAAATGTAGTGCTCACCAAACCATCAAGATCACACAGCGAACCACCCTCAGAACAGGAAGCCAAGTCAGCTACAACAATACATCCAATATATATGGATCTCAATTAAAGATGGTCTTATCAGAGGGTAATCCGATGAACCTGTGCTGCCAACAAAGAGATGAAGTGGGAATACCGCTAATGGTGCCAAAAATGGCGTCTCAGTGTGGCCACCCCCGGAATCCGTGATGGAGATTTCTTCCCCCGGCATGCACTGCCGACATCCGTCACAAAAGTATGACATCATGACGTCACGCCGGCACCCAGCGTGCAACCATGACGGGAGCATGCGCGGCGCCACATGATGTCCGGGGCAGTCCTAGGATGCCAACGGCACGGGAGTAGCCCCCTACAGGCTAGTGGACGAAGTGACCTTCCTCCACACCGCACAAGGCATTGGATAGCCCACAAGGAAGACCTCCCCATGAAGCCAGCCATATCCTGTGCCGGATGCTCAAAAAATAGAGCCACCCATCGAAACTGAGGACAGTGTCACCCTGGAAGCCATCTATCATAAAGGACAGCAAAAACGTTACATTAATCATAACATAAATCAAATATAATTCAAGTACTACAAAAAATACAGGGTGAAAATATGATAATAACAATAATAATAGCGCACATCCCCTGCATAGAAGCCTAACTGAGGCAAGTATCAAGGCATTTGTTATTATTTTGTTTTTAACAAACATGAGTGAGTTCAAAAATTATGGGCAACTGGAAAATGATGCATTCCAGAAAGTATGGGAAGTTCAATCTGTTTTGCCAGAAGTAAATCCCTTCAAGAAAGGATTATTATTATTATTATTATTATACAGTATTTATATAGCGCTAAAAGGTTTGCTCGGCGTTGTACATTATAGTGGGGGACAGTACATGAGACAATACAGTAACAAAACAATACACGAGGGGTTCGAGGGCCCTGCTCTTTCGAGCTTACAATCTAGGAGGGAGGGGATAGTAGTATAGGAGGAAGTGGCTGTGGGGGAAGGAGTGGTGGGAGGAGTGGAGGAGATCGGCTGTTAGGTGAGGGTGGGGTAGGCTTCCCTGAAGAGATGGGTTTTCAGGGTGCGCCTAAAGGTGAGGAGGGTAGGTGACAGTCTAATGGATTGGGGTAGTGAGTTCCAGAGGATGGGGGAAGTCATGGAGAAGTCCTGCAGTCGGGCGTGGGAGGTGGAGACCAGGGAGCTAGAAAGTAGGAGGTTTTGTGAGGAGCGAAGATTACGGGTAGGGTGGTATTTGGGTATCAGGTCGGTGAGGTAGTTTGGAGCAGCATTATGAATGGCTTTGTATGTCTGTGTTAGTAGTTTGAATTTAATGCGTTGGGCAATCAGGAGCCAGTGGAGGGAATGACAGAAGGGGGTGGCAGAAGCGGAACGGTTGGTAAGGTAGATGAGTATGGCCGCTGAGTTCAGGATAGACTGAAGGGAAAATCAGGAGCTCGGTTTTGGAAAGGTTCAATTTGAGGAAATGGAGCAACATCCAGTCTGATTTGTCGTTCAGTAGGTGGGTGATACAGGCGGTGACTGAAGGGATGAGTTGAGGGGTGGAGAGGTAAATTTGCATGTAATCAGCATAGAGGTGATAGTTGAAGCCGGATGAGTGTATCAGTTTGCTGAGAGAGGAGGTGTAGATGGAGAAGAGAAGGGGCCCGAGGACAGAGCCTTGGGGAATTTAACAGAGAGAGGGAGAGAGGGGGAGGTGGTAGCGTTATAGGTAACGCTGAAGGAGCGTTGGGATAGATAGGAGGAGAGCCAGGAGAGAGTGGAGTCTCTGATGCCAAGGGAGTGTAGTTTATTAAAGAGGAGGGGGTGGTCAACTGTGTCGAAGGCTGCGGAAAGGTCGAGGAGTAAGAGGACTGAGTAGTGGCTATTAGCTTTGGCGGTTAGCAGGTCATTAGTGATTTTGAGTAGGGCGGTTTTGGTGGAGTGTAAGGGACGGAAGCCAGACTGTAGGGGATCGAGGAGGTTGTTGTCAGTGAGGTGGGCGCTTAGGCGATTGTAGACTAAGTGCTCAAGGAGCTTGGAAGTAAATGGCAGCAGGGAGATGGGTCTAAGGTTGTTCAGGTCGGTGGGGTCCAGGGAGGGTTTTTTGAGTATGGGGTTGATGTGCACGTGCTTTAGGGGGGAGGGGAATGCGCCAGTAGAGAGGGAGAGATTGAAGATGTGGGTGAGGGAGCATAGGATGTAGGAGGAGGGTGACCGGAGGAGACAGGGTCAAGGGGGCAAGTGGTGAGGTGGGCTTCTGAGAAGACCTTAGTAACCTCCTCAGTGGTAGCAAGTCTGAAGGAGCGGAGTGTTGGGGAGGTTATAGTGTGCGGGATGCTAGGTGTGGTGGGGGGTAGGGCGGTTGCGAGGTCAGAGGAGGGGAGAGTTGATGGGGTTATAGTGGGAGGGAGGCTACGTGGGGAGGTAGGTTGAGCATTGGCGATGTCCTTATGGATTGCGTCAATCTTATTTTGGAAGTGATTGGCAATCTCGTGGGCGGTGAGTGAGGTACTGGGTGGGGGTGGGGGGGGAGAGAGTAGGTAGTTGAAAGTGGAGAAGAGCCGGCGAGGACTGGAGGAGAGCGTATTGATGAGGGTTACGAAGTAGGCTTGTTTGGCAGCGTGGAGGGGGGAGGAGCAGGTGAGGAAGGCGGATTTGTAGAGGGAGAACGCTCGAGGGGATCTGGTTTTGCGCCATAATCGCTCCAGCGCGCGACTGCGTCGTTTTAAGATGTTTAGTGTGCTCCTTCTGCCAGGGTTGAAGCGGTTGGGGTCTAATGCTACGTGTGGTTAGGGGTGCTAAGGGGTCTAAGGCAGCTGACAGCGAGTTGTTATACGCAGTAGTGGCCAGGTCAGGGCATGATAGTGGAAGGATACTGTCGTACAGACGGGCAGCTGCCGAGTGGAGACGAGCCAGGTTCAGGTTGCGGAGGTTACGGCTGGTGATGGTTTGACGTTTGGGGGGGAAGCGTTATAGGATGGGGAGATGGAGAACATAATGAGGTTGTGGTCAGAGAGAGGGAAAGGGGTGTTTGTGAGGTCGTGGAGGGTGCAGAGATGGGAGAAAACGAGGTCCAGGGTGTTCCCATTGGTGTGGGTGGAGGACTGTGTGCACTGCGTGAGTGCAAAAGAAGAGGTTAAGTGGAGGAGTTGGGATGTAGCCGGGTTGTTGACATTGATAGGGATATTGAAGTCAACAAGGATGATGGTGGGTAGCTCAGAGGAGAGGAAGGACAGCCAGGGGGAAAAGTCGTCAAGGAAGCGGGATAGGGGTCCAGGAGGCCGATAGATTACTGCAATCCTCAGAGGGGTGGGAGAGAAGAGTCGGATGCAGTGGGCCTTGAAGGAGGAGAAGGATAGAGAGGGGGGATTTGGGAGGACCTGGAAGCTGGTCAGCGGTGACAAGAGCACGCCGACCCCGCCACGTCTACGACCGCTCGGTGTGGGTATAGCTTCATTCAAGACTGGAGGAACTGTAGCCTGCAACCTATATATCCATTTTTGTTCTAATTGGAGGAAATTTTTGTTCCAGTCCCCCCCACGATCAGGAATATGCATCCGATCCAGAGCAAGGGACTCTGTAATTGTGGACTAATGCTGCATGTCTGTCGATAGGGAGATATCAATTTCCTATTTGCATACTATAAACATGTTTGTAAATGCGGCGCCAGAATTCCTGTTTGGCCTTACCAATGTAAAATGTGCCGCATTTACACAACATGAGATATACCACCAGTCTAGTCTGGCAGTTAGCAAAATGTTTGAGTACATAATGAGTTCCATTTGGTAATAAAATTACTTTTTTCTTATCCACCAAAGAACAGTACGGACAATTCCCGCAGGGATATGTCCCCAGGTCATGGCAATGCTTGTCTCTAGGTTTCTCCTTATATTGACTATGGACAAGTTTTTCCCGTAGTGAGCTAGCCTTTCTAAAAGTTATAGAAGGTGTAGTTTCCATACACTGTTTCACCACATCATCATCTGTAAGGATTTACCAGTAGCGTTGCAAGATTCGTCTAATCTGTAAATGCTGGTTGCAATATCTCAACACTATACGGGTAGGTATAGTGTCTGCTCGTTGATGACCCAGGCTATTCCTATGACATTGCTCCTGTCTCCCATCCCAGCTTCCTGTCTTACTCTGGTGCACACTTGGCGACCTACCATACCAGCTTTGCATATCACTACTGTTCCTGTATTGGAGGTTCATCAGTCTTCCAATGTCTCCATCTGCAAGAGCTGCAAACAACATCTGCTAGCGCTCTTGTCCCCCTGGTCCCTAGACACCCTCTGTTTCACTTCAAGTGGGGTCAGGGCTAGTGACACAAGTGAGGCCGATCTCGTCATTTCCATCTCCAATCAGGTACGTGACAATTTGACAGGAGATTTAACCCCTCAACACGTTACCAAAAAATAAAAAAATAAAAGCTTGGCTTTTTATTATTTGTTGATTGTTTTCTAAGCCACTTCATGAGTTACAGTCAATTAAAACAGCAGTTTGCCCAATAAAAACACACTTTTGTCTTTTGGCTTTTGCAATTATTCATTCTATTTCATGTTTCAGGAACTTGTCCCTGCATGTAGATTCTCTCAAGGATCATACATTTAAAAAAAATAATTTAATAATGTGTGGATTTTGGTTCCAAACAGGGGGTTCAATACTTATCTTTCATGCAATCTTGGGAGGAGCAATTCTAATTTTCTGGTAATTAAGTCCTCAAGTGCTCAAATAATGCCTAGTTTAAACTTCCAGAGAGATGGAGATGAAGGACATGCATTGCAAAAACACATGACTTGAGAAGTTTCAACTTAGAACATGTAGCACTAACCCCTAAGGGGCCGCTGAGTAATTTTTGGGTTCCCTGTCTTTCTTGACCCCGCTCTGGAATCCCAACCCCTGTGTAAGGGACCGCCTGACAGCACCTCTATCAGTCCCCCGGTAGAGCCTTCCCAGCGTGCGGAGTCTAAGCACCGGAGCACTTGTTCACCAGGGCCCCTGATGGTGGGGATGGACTTGGAGCGCTCCGGTACCAGGTCGCAACTACCAGGTATCTCCAACAGGGGTAGAGGAGTCTGACAGGGGCTCCAGAGAGCTAGGAGTCTGATGTAAGGGAGCCTAGTGATCCCTGCGGGGTGGATGGATGGATGAGCTAAATCAGAGTCATGCAGGCCGGGACGATAACTAGAGGATCGGTAAGGTACAAAACGGTAGGCAAAGGATAGTCGGGTCACACGCAGGGTCAATACCAGGAGGTCAGATCTAAATGGGAACATCCGGGAGCAGAGTCAGGCAAGCCAAGGGGTCAGGACGGGAGAAGGCAACAAGGTCAAAACAATCCAGATCAGAAGTACTCACACACAGGTAACAGGATACAAAGACCATTCGGCAACAAGTGTCTGTGCAGGGCTAGCTTAAATAGGCCGCCCTGCACCTGACAGGCGTAGCCTGGGTCCTAGTGCCTGTCTAGTACTGTCCAGACGACAGGTACGCCTGGGTCCTAGTGCCCTGCCACCTATACGTCTCAGCAGACACCTACGCATGTGTAGACCCATGCGTCGCGATGGTTCCTGACATTGCCCCCCCCCTATGGGTACCCTCCGGGTGCCCAATTGATCTCTCCACTGCGGGTGACCACGCACGAATTCCCGCATAAGTCTAGGAGCATGAACATTTTGAACAGGTTCCCAAGAATTTTCCTCAGGACCATAACCTTTCCACTTTATCAGGACTTGGGTCTGGCCCCCCCTTCTACGACAGTTCAGGATTGCTTCCACCTCAAACTCTTCCTGATCCCCTACTGTAATAGCCTCTGGGGGTCTGGCTTCTCGATCTGGAAATGGGTCTGTGGCTACTGGTTTCAACAAGGAGACGTGAAACACAGGATGGATCTTAAATGTTTCAGGAAGGATCAGCTCATAAGCAACCTCATTAATCATGCGTTTCACCGGGAAGGGACCTAAGAATTTTGGTCCTAATTTCTTGGATGGACACTGTAGTTTCAGGTTAGTTGTTGCCAACCAGACCTTGTCTCCGGGCTGCAAAATTAAGTCTCCCCTTCGTTTCTTATCGAATGCCTCCTTGTTGTCCTCCTGGGCTTTAGTCATAGCTTCTTGTAGCCGTTTGTTGTTGTCCGAGAAGAACTCCAACATGCTTTGAGTGGCTGGCACCGTACTTTCTGCCAACAGGTCAGGCATGAACGTGGGATGGAACCCATAATTTGAAAAAAACGGAGACTGCCCTGTAGCCGAGTGATTCGCGTTATTGAATGCGAATTCCGCCATGGGTAAGAGTGTCAGCCAGTCGTCCTGTACAAAAGATGTATAACACCTCAGTTATTGTTCCAGCGTCTGATTGGTTCTCTCTGTCTGCCCGTTCGTCTGAGGATGGAAGGCGGAGGAAAGCGAAAGCTTAATGTCCAGAGCTTTGCACAGGGCTCTCCAGAATCTTGAGGTGAATTGCACCCCACGGTCGGATACCACATCTTCAGGAACCCCATGTAGTCTAACTACTTCTTTGATGAAGATCCTGGCCGTTTCTTCTGCTGAAGGGGTCCCCCTCAGCGGTATGAAGTGGGCCATTTTTGACAATCTGTCCACGATAACAAAAATTGCCGTATGACCCTGGGATGGGGGTAGCTCCACTATAAAATCCATGGCAATTTTTTGCCAGCATCGTGTAGGAATGGGTAGTGGGCGTAGCAGCCCCCAGGCCTTGTTTCTGGTCGGTTTATTCCTCTGGCAGATCTCGCAAGATTCCACGTATCTTTTGCAATCCTGGTTCATCTTAGGCCACCAAAAGGTGCGTTTGAGTAACTCCAGAGTCTTTGCCGTTCCGAAGTGCCCTGCCATGGGGTGATCATGGCAGTGCCCTAACACCTGTGTCTGCACCTCCTTTGGAACCACAATCAGTCCTTCTTTCCGTATTAACCCTTCCTGGCGGGAGAGTGGCATGTCTGGCATTGTGGAACAAGTTTCAGATGCGTCCTGCAACCTAGCCCTTAGTTCCGTTTGCAGAGCCAAAAAATTACCAGCAGACAGGATGGTATCCGGTTTGAGTTCCTCCTCAGGGTCCTCAAACATGCGAGACAGGGCGTCAGGCTTTGTATTCTTTGAACCGGGCCTATATGTAATGTGAAAGGTGAACCGCGAGAAAAACAGGGCCCACCTGGCTTGGCTTGGTCTTAGGCGTTTAGCTGTTTTCAAGTACTCAAGGTTCTTGTGGTCTGTGAAGATCAGGATTGGGTGAGCAGCTCCTTCCAGTAAATATCTCCATTCTGCCAATGCCGTCTTGATGGCCAATAGTTCCCGGTCCCCGATGTCATAATTGCGGTCTGCCGGGGTTAGTTTTCTGGAAAAGAACGCCACTGGGTGTAGAAGTTCCTTGGGACCCTTTTTTTGGGAGAGGATGGATCCAACCGCGTTTTCGGATGCGTCTACCTCTAGCACAAAAGGCAGAGCCGTATCCGGGTGGCCCAAAATGGGAGCGGTGGTGAACAGTCGCTTCAGAGTCTCAAATGCTTCTTGAGCTCCTGGTGTCCACTTGAAGCGATTTCCTGACTTGGTTAACTGCGTTATGGGGGAAACCAGACCTGAAAAATTCCTGATGAATTTACGGTAAAAATTGGCAAATCCAATGAACCTTTGGAGGCCTTTCTTATCGGCTGGAATTGGCCAATCAAGAATTGCCGAGATCTTTTGGGGATCCATTGCGATCCCCGCAGTGGAGATAATCATTCCTAAAAACGCAATGCTTTGCTGCTCAAAGCTGCATTTTTCTGCCTTGGCATATAGGCCGTGCAGGCGCAGCCGTTCCAGAACCTTGATTACATGGTTTCTGTGGACATCTAGAGATGGAGAAAAGATCAGAATATCGTCTAGGTAGACGATAACGAAAATGTCCAAGAAATCACGCAACACGTCATTTATGAAGTGTTGGAACGTGGCTGGGGCATTGCAAAGTCCAAACGGCATGACCAGGTACTCGAAGTGCCCAAATCGAGTACGGAAAGCTGTTTTCCACTCATCCCCCTCCCGGATGCGGACCAGATTGTATGCCCCACGCAGATCCAGCTTCGTAAAGCAGACCACTGTCCCCAGACTCTGGAATAACTCAGAGGTAGAGGGTAGCGGTTCTTGATGGTCACCCGATTTAATTCCCTATAGTCAATACAGGGTCTCAAGGTTTTATCTTTCTTCTCCACAAAGAAGATACCCGCCCCTGCCGGAGATGTGGAAGGGCGAATAAACTTTTTCTGGAGGTTCTCCTCAATATAGTCCTTCAGTACCCCTAATTCCTTTTCCGATAGCGGGAAGATACGGCCAAAAGGAATCTCAGAACCTGGCAATAAGTCAATGGGACAATCATATGGTCGATGTGGTGGTAGTGTATCAGCCCCTCGTCTACTGAACACGTCTAAATATTCATGATATACGGTTGGTACAATCTGTCTTAGGTTAGCGTCCTCTTCTGCACATAAGAGGATCTGGGGGGCCCGGGGCCCAGAGGCCTGGCAGTATTTCTGACAATAGTCTGAAGAAAAACTAAGGGACCCGGTTTTCCAGTCGATCTGGGGGTTGTGGGCCTGCAGCCACGGAAGCCCCAGGATCACTGGAAAAAGGGGTGACGCAATGGCGTCAAAGTGTAGTAATTCCCGATGGGAGCCCATTACGGTGGTGAGTATGGGAGGGGTCTCTTGGTCCACTAAACCTGATTTTATTTGGGAACCATCAGCCAAGAACAAATTGAGCCCCCATTTCCTGGCCTGTAATGGTATCTCCTGCTGGCGGGCAAAGTCAAGGTCCAGGAAGCAACTGCAGGCCCCCGAATCAATGATTGCAGTGGTTACCACGGTTTTCTCTGGCAGCTGAAACAAAAGGGGTACCGCTAAGTAATTGGACTGACTTATATTACTCTAGGAAACAGGAACCGAAGATCGAGACTTACATGTCTTCACTGGACAGTTTCGCACTGCATGTCCAGCTCCCCCGCAATAGAAACACAGGTTCTTGGCCCGCCGTCTCTGGCGTTCTTCTGGAGTAAGGGTCTGCCGCGCCAAACCCAGCTGCATCGGTTCTGGCACATCAGTGGAGACAACTGGTGGAACAGTAGCAGGGACGGAATGACCTGTGCCTTTGGGGGGTATCCAGGTAACTCCTTGACCCTGGCCTTGACCTGTCCTCTCAGACCGGCGTTCCCTTAACCTGCGATCAATCTGAATCGCCAGGTCGATCAACTCCTTTAGAGACCCGGGGAGGCCAACCCGAGCTAACTCATCTTTTAGGCCCTCCGAGAGTCCGACCCTAAATTGGTGACGTAGGGCGGCGTCATTCCAGTGTGTGTCCCCCATCCATCGCCTGAACTCGGAGGCGTATTCCTCCGCAGCTCGACGACCCTGTCGTAGGGCATAAAGGGTGGTTTCAGCCGAAACCGCCCGCTGGGGGTCATCGTACAGAACTGACATGGCCTTAAAAAATGCGTCTAAGGTCTGTAACTGAGGGTCCTGCGTTTCCCTTAGTCTAAGGGCCCAGTCCTGGGGCTCATCCTGTAGAAGAGAAATTACAAATCCCACCTTGACCGACTCTGTGGTAAACGCACGTGGTTGCAGTTCAAAAAACAAGTAACATGCGTTTTTGAACGTTCTAAAACGTGCTCGATCTCCCTGAAAACGTTCAGGCATGGGAACGCGGGGTTCGGCTGGTGGAGCTGCAGCCGCAGCCCCACTGGGAGATTCAGAAACCGCCCTAGTGTCAATAGCTGAGGCCTGACTCTGAGGGGACACTCCAGATAACGTTAGGGTGTCAAATTGATTTTCTAACCGACTACACTTGTCCTGCAGGTTAGTTACTGCCTGGGTCAGTCCGGACAAATGTTGGCACATCTCATCCCATGGAGAAGGCGACCCTCCAGACTCAGACATGGCCGAATGGTACTGTAAGGGACCGCCTGACAGCACCTCTATCAGTCCCCCGGTAGAGCCTTCCCAGCGTGCGGAGTCTAAGCACCGGAGCACTTGTTCACCAGGGCCCCTGATGGTGGGGATGGACTTGGAGCGCTCCGAGACCAGGTCGCAACTACCAGGTATCTCCAACAGGGGTAGAGGAGTCTGACAGGGGCTCCAGAGAGCTAGGAGTCTGATGTAAGGGAGCCTAGTGATCCCTGCGGGGTGGATGGATGGATGAGCTAAATCAGAGTCATGCAGGCCGGGACGATAACTAGAGGATCGGTAAGGTACAAAACGGTAGGCAAAGGATAGTCGGGTCACACGCAGGGTCAATACCAGGAGGTCAGATCTAAACGGGAACATCCGGGAGCAGAGTCAGGCAAGCCAAGGGGTCAGGACGGGAGAAGGCAACAAGGTCAAAACAATCAAGATCAGAAGTACTCACACACAGGTAACAGGATACAAAGACCATTCGGCAACAAGTGTCTGTGCAGGGCTAGCTTAAATAGGCCGCCCTGCACCTGACAGGCGTAGCCTGGGTCCTAGTGCCTGTCTAGTACTGTCCAGATGACAGGTACGCCTGGGTCCTAGTGCCCTGCCACCTATACGTCTCAGCAGACACCTACGCATGTGTAGACCCATGCGTCGCGATGGTTCCTGACACCCTGCTAACACCACCTTAACCCTCTGGCCAGAAGATTCCTCAGGCTGTAATCATAAAATAGACTCACACAATTTAGAGTGAACTGATATTTTGGTTAAAAGTAAAAGTAAAAGAAAACTACCAGAGAGGCTAACTCAATTTGGGCTCTCAGTCGCTGACGGTCAAGTCTAATTCTAAGGAAAGAAGAGCTCTTCAATTAATGGAGCACATAAGGATTTAAATCTTCCTTGAGGCAAAGGTAGAAGTTTCTTAATAGAGAGTGAACACAAAGGGAGGGATCTGCCCCTTTAAGTGATATTGAATTTGAATGGTACCCCTTTGAAACACAGGGTGAGGTGTAAAATTTGGCAGAAATTAAAAATGGGGAGGAACATACTTCTGTAGGAAATTGTTCTTCCTTAGACCATGGTGGCAAACTGCAGCAATGAAGGAGCTCCTTGGTGAATGGGGCAGACTATAATTGAAGCAATAAAACAGCTGGGCCTGCGGAGGGCAGTTATTGCAGTAGACCCTTGCGATTGGATATGCTGGAAGTGTAATAACTAGTAGGCTAAACAACTTGGGCCTTGACACCTGTAACTTGAGAAAGAATGGTAGTTAAACTGAGTAGAAAGTAACTGGATTTGGTAATGTCATGTGCAACTTAGATGGCTTGAGTATGAATTCTCTCACTCGATCTGTGGCCTCGGTCAGGTGGTGGATGGTCTCTCTGTAGACTGGGGCCCCCTGTTTCCTCATGGTTCCTCCTTCAGAGATCACTCTGGACAACAGCACTCTGGCCTGCCTGCTTGCAGGGCTGTCCGCTAGACTTTTCAGTTGTGTCAGCAATCAGTAATTCCTTCTATCTCCTCCATTCTCCGCAATCTGGCCCAGCTTGGACCTTTGGCACTTCTTCTTGCACCTGCTCCCCAGCTCTCTCCATCCACTTTCTGTCCTCGACTTCCCAGGCTTCTGTATTTATATGCCTCCTCTCATCCACTAGCTCCTCCTGGGAAATGTCAAACAGTGAAGTCATGCAATCAGCCCAAGAAACCCACAAAGCTTTTCAAGAGAGCCTGTATAACTGGGCTGCAGGACACTGCCATCCTGTGTCCATTTAACATTCTGCAAACAGTATTACACAGGGTGACACTGTTTTTCTGTATTCTGTGTCCTAATGTCCTTGGTCAGATGTGAGCATTTCAAGAAGATGCTCAAAGCATAAAAAAAAATTAAAATTTGTTTAAACATGCAACACACACCATTACTACCCCATTGACACTTCCTATACACATATATTTGGCAGCACAGAGGAGAACGTTGTTATATGTCATAAAAAAAGGCCCACCTATGTCTTGCCACAATACTTTGTGCAGCAGGCAGACTTGTGCTCTATATTTTCAGTTCATCTTTATAGGTCTGTCTCTGCTGTCATTATTAGTAGAGATGAGCGAATTTCTCAAAAATTCGATTCGGCTGATTCGGCGAATTCCAGTGTGAAATTCGATTCGATGCAAATTTCTTCGCTACGAAGATGACTTATAAAAAGGGTTTCTAGGCTTCAGAGAGCCTTTAAATTAGTGCAGAACACTGTACCTTTAATTTAAATGCCCTTGGAGATGAGGAAAGAGAAGGAGAAGGAGAAGGAGAAGGATGAGAAGAAGGAGAAGGATGAGAAGAAGAAGAAGGAGAAGGAGAAGGATGAGAAGAAGGAGAAGGAGAAGGATGAGAAGAAGGAGAAGGAGAAGGATGAGAAGAAGGAGAAGGATGAGGAGAAGAAGGATGAGACGAAGGAGAAGGAGAAGGATGAGAAGAAGGAGAAGGATGAGAAGAAAGAGAAGGATGAGAAGGAGAAGGAGAAGGATGAGAAGAAGGAGAAGGATGAGAAGAAGGAGAAGGATGAGAAGAAGGATGAGAAGAAGGAGAAGGATGAGAAGAAGGAGAAGGATGAGAAGAAGGAGAAGGATGAGAAGAAGGATGAGAAGAAGGAGAAGGATGAGAAGAAGGAGAAGGAGAAGGATGAGAAGAAGGAGAAGGATGAGAAGAAGGAGAAGGATGAGAAGAAGGAGAAGGAGAAGGATGAGAAGAAGGAGAAGGAGAAGGATGAGAAGAAGGAGAAGGATGAGAAGAAGGATGAGAAGAAGGAGAAGGATGAGAAGAAGGAGAAGGAGAAGGATGAGAAGAAGGAGAAGGATGAGAAGAAGGAGAAGGATGAGAAGAAGGATGAGAAGAAGGAGAAGGATGAGAAGAAGGAGAAGGATGAGAAGGAGAAGGATGAGAAGACGGAGAAGGAGAAGGAGAAGCAGAAGGAGAAGGATGAGAAGAAGGAAAAGGAGAAGGATGAGAAGATGGAGAAGGAGAAGGATGAGAAGGAGAAGGAGAAGGATGAGAAGAAGGAGAAGGAGAAGGATGAGAAGAAGGAGAAGGAGAAGGATGAGAAGAAGGAGAAGGATGAGAAGAAGGATGAGAAGAAGGAGAAGGATGAGAAGAAGGAGAAGGATGAGAAGAAGAAGGAGAAGGATGAGAAGAAGGAGAAGGATGAGAAGAAGGAGAAGGATGAGAAGAAGGAGAAGGAGAAGGATGAGAAGAAGGAGAAGGATGAGAAGAAGGAGAAGGATGAGAAGAAGGAGAAGGAGAAGGATGAGAAGAAGGAGAAGGAGAAGGATGAGAAGAAGGAGAAGGAGAAGGATGAGGAGAAGGAGAAGGATGAGAAGAAGGAGAAGGATGAGAAGAAGGAGAAGGAGAAGGATGAGAAGAAGGAGAAGGAGAAGGATGAGGAGAAGGAGAAGGATGAGAAGAAGGAGAAGGATGAGAAGAAGGAGAAGGAGAAGGATGAGAAGAAGGAGAAGGATGAGAAGAAGGAGAAGGAGAAGGATGAGAAGATGGAGAAGGAGAAGGATGAGAAGAAGGAGAAGGAGAAGGATGAGAAGAAGGAGAAGGAGAAGGATGAGAAGAAGGAGTAGGATGAGGAGAAGGAGAAGGATGAGAAGAAGGAGAAGGATGAGAAGAAGGAGAAGGATGAGAAGAAGGAGAAGGATGAGAAGAAGGAGAAGGAGAAGGATGAGAAGAAGGAGAAGGATGAGAAGAAGGAGAAGGATGAGAAGAAGGAGAAGGAGAAGGAGAAGCAGAAGGAGAAGGATGAGAAGAAGGAAAAGGAGAAGGATGAGAAGATGGAGAAGGAGAAGGATGAGAAGAAGGAGAAGGATAAGGATGAGAAGAAGGAGAAGGAGAAGGATGAGAAGATGGAGAAGGAGAAGGATGAGAAGAAGGAGAAGGAGAAGGATGAGAAGAAGGAGAAGGAGAAGGATGAGAAGAAGGAGAAGGAGAAGGATGAGAAGAAGGAGAAGGATGAGAAGAAGGAGAAGGATGAGAAGAAGGATGAGAAGAAGGAGAAGGATGAGAAGAAGGAGAAGGAGAAGGATGAGAAGAAGGAGAAGGATGAGAAGAAGGAGAAGGATGAGAAGAAGGATGAGAAGAAGGATGAGAAGAAGGATGAGAAGAAGGAGAAGGATGAGAAGAAGGACAGTTCTGTGACAGTTTCTGTCTATTTCTGACAGTTCTGGGACATTCACTCCATACAGCTGTTTCAACCGCTGTATGGAGGGAATGTCATGGAACTGTCAGAAATAGACTATTAATGACAGTTCTGGGACTGTTCTTCCATGCAGCGGTTGAAACATTGTATGTATTTGTTTCCATAAATGGATCCATTTATGGAAACAAATACATACAATGTTTCAACCGCTGTATGGAAGGACAGTCCCAGAACTGTCATTAATAGTCTATTTCTGACAGTTCTATGACATTCCCTCCATACAGCGGTTGAAACAGCTGTATGGAGTGAATGTCCCAGAACTGTCAGAAATAGACTATTTATGACAGTTCTGGGACTGTCCTTCCATACAGCGGTTGAAACATTGTATCTATTTTTTTCCATAAATGACATTCTGCAAATACACTTAGAGGAGCGCTGCAGATACACTTTTTGCCGGCTTGGAATTAATCTTATTTTCATCCTACTTCTTCTTCTTCATCCTCATCCTCATAAGAAGAAAAAGAAGAAGTAGGATGAAAATAAGAATAATTCCAAGCCGGCAAAAAGTGTATCTGCAGCGCTCCTCTAAGTGTATCTGCAGAATGTCATTTATGGAAAAAAATAGATACAATGTTTCAACCGCTGTATGGAGTGAATGTCCCAGAACTGTCATAAATAGTCTATTTCTGACAGTTCTGGGACATTCACTCCATACAGCTGTTTCAACCGCTGTATGGAGGGAATGTCATAGAACTGTCAGAAATAGACTATTAATGACAGTTCTGGGACTGTCCTTCCATACAGCGGTTGAAACATTGTATCTATTTGTTTCCATAAATGGATCCATTTATGGAAAAAAATAGATACAATGTTTCAACCGCTGTATGGAAGGACAGTCCCAGAACTGTCATTAATAGTCTATTTCTGACAGTTCTATGACATTCCCTCCATACAGCGGTTGAAACAGCTGTATGGAGTGAATGTCCCAGAACTGTCAGAAATAGACTATTTATGACAGTTCTGGGACTGTCCTTCCATACAGCGGTTGAAACATTGTATCTATTTTTTTCCATAAATGACATTCTGCAAATACACTTAGAGGAGCGCTTCAGATACACTTTTTGCCGGCTTGGAATTAATCTTATTTTCATCCTACTTCTTCTTCTTCATCCTCATCCTCATAAGAAGAAAAAGAAGAAGTAGGATGAAAATAAGAATAATTCCAAGCCGGCAAAAAGTGTATCTGCAGCGCTCCTCTAAGTGTATCTGCAGAATGTCATTTATGGAAAAAAATAGATACAATGTTTCAACCGCTGTATGGAGTGAATGTCCCAGAACTGTCATAAATAGTCTATTTCTGACAGTTCTGGGACATTCACTCCATACAGCTGTTTCAACCGCTGTATGGAGGGAATGTCATAGAACTGTCAGAAATAGACTATTAATGACAGTTCTGGGACTGTCCTTCCATACAGCGGTTGAAACATTGTATCTATTTGTTTCCATAAATGGATCCATTTATGGAAAAAAATAGATACAATGTTTCAACCGCTGTATGGAAGGACAGTCCCAGAACTGTCATTAATAGTCTATTTCTGACAGTTCTATGACATTCCCTCCATACAGCGGTTGAAACAGCTGTATGGAGTGAATGTCCCAGAACTGTCAGAAATAGACTATTTATGACAGTTCTGGGACTGTCCTTCCATACAGCGGTTGAAACATTGTATCTATTTTTTTCCATAAATGACATTCTGCAAATACACTTAGAGGAGCGCTGCAGATACACTTTTTGCCGGCTTGAAATTAATCTTATTTTCATCCTACTTCTTCTTCTTCATCCTCATCCTCATAAGAAGAAAAAGAAGAAGTAGGATGAAAATAAGAATAATTCCAAGCCGGCAAAAAGTGTATCTGCAGCGCTCCTCTAAGTGTATCTGCAGAATGTCATTTATGGAAAAAAATAGATACAATGTTTCAACCGCTGTATGGAGTGAATGTCCCAGAACTGTCATAAATATTCTATTTCTGACAGTTCTGGGACATTCACTCCATACAGCTGTTTCAACCGCTGTATGGAGGGAATGTCATAGAACTGTCAGAAATAGACTATTAATGACAGTTCTGGGACTGTCCTTCCATACAGCGGTTGAAACATTGTATCTATTTGTTTCCATAAATGGATCCATTTATGGAAAAAAATAGATACAATGTTTCAACCGCTGTATGGAAGGACAGTCCCAGAACTGTCATTAATAGTCTATTTCTGACAGTTCTATGACATTCCCTCCATACAGCGGTTGAAACAGCTGTATGGAGTGAATGTCCCAGAACTGTCAGAAATAGACTATTTATGACAGTTCTGGGACTGTCCTTCCATACAGCGGTTGAAACATTGTATCTATTTTTTTCCATAAATGACATTCTGCAAATACACTTAGAGGAGCGCTGCAGATACACTTTTTGCCGGCTTGGAATTAATCTTATTTTCATCCTACTTCTTCTTCTTCATCCTCATCCTCATAAGAAGAAAAAGAAGAAGTAGGATGAAAATAAGAATAATTCCAAGCCGGCAAAAAGTGTATCTGCAGCGCTCCTCTAAGTGTATCTGCAGAATGTAATTTATGGAAAAAAATAGATACAATGTTTCAACCGCTGTATGGAGTGAATGTCCCAGAACTGTCATAAATAGTCTATTTCTGACAGTTCTGGGACATTCACTCCATACAGCTGTTTCAACCGCTGTATGGAGGGAATGTCATAGAACTGTCAGAAATAGACTATTAATGACAGTTCTGGGACTGTCCTTCTATACAGCGGTTGAAACATTGTATCTATTTGTTTCCATAAATGGATCCATTTATGGAAACAAATAGATACAATGTTTCAACCGCTGTATGGAAGGACAGTCCCAGAACTGTCATTAATAGTCTATTTCTGACAGTTCTATGACATTCCCTCCATACAGCGGTTGAAACAGCTGTATAGAGTGAATGTCCCAGAACTGTCAGAAATAGACTATTTATGACAGTTCTGGGACTGTCCTTCCATACAGCGGTTGAAACATTGTATCTATTTTTTTCCATAAATGACATTCTGCAAATACACTTAGAGGAGCGCTGCAGATACACTTTTTGCCGGCTTGTAATTAATCTTATTTTCATCCTACTTCTTCTTCTTCATCCTCATCCTCATAAGAAGAAAAAGAAGAAGTAGGATGAAAATAAGAATAATTCCAAGCCGGCAAAAAGTGTATCTGCAGCGCTCCTCTAAGTGTATCTGCAGAATGTCATTTATGGAAAAAAATAGATACAATGTTTCAACCGCTGTATGGAGTGAATGTCCCAGAACTGTCATAAATAGTCTATTTCTGACAGTTCTGGGACATTCACTCCATACAGCTGTTTCAACCGCTGTATGGAGGGAATGTCATAGAACTGTCAGAAATAGACTATTAATGACAGTTCTGGGACTGTCCTTCCATACAGCGGTTGAAACATTGTATCTATTTGTTTCCATAAATGGATCCATTTATGGAAACAAATAGATACAATGTTTCAACCGCTGTATGGAAGGACAGTCCCAGAACTGTCATTAATAGTCTATTTCTGACAGTTCTATGACATTCCCTCCATACAGCGGTTGAAACAGCTGTATGGAGTGAATGTCCCAGAACTGTCAGAAATAGACTATTTATGACAGTTCTGGGACATTCCCTCCATACAGCGGTTTCCGGCAAAAAGTGTATGTGCAGAGTTCCTCTATTCTGCAGATACACTTAGAGGAGCTCTGCAGATACACTTAGAGGAGCTCTGCACATACACTTTTTGCCGGCTTGGAATTATTCTTATTTTCATCCTACTTCTTCTTCTTCTTCTTCTTCATCCTCATCCTCATCCTCTTCTTCTTCTTCTGAGGATGAGGATGAGGATGAAGAAGAAGAAGAAGAAGAAGAAGTAGGATGAAAATAAGATTAATTCCAAGCCGGCAAAAAGTGTATGTGCAGAGCTCCTCTAAGTGTATCTGCAGAGCTCCTCTAAGTGTATCTGCAGAATAGAGGAACTCTGCACATACACTTTTTGCCGGCTTGCAATTATTCTTATTTTCATCCTACTTCTTCTTCTTCTTCTTCATCCTCTTCTTCTTCTTCTGAGGATGAGGATAAAGAAGAAGAAGAAGAAGAAGAAGTAGGATGAAAATAAGATTAATTCCAAACAGGCAAAAAGTGTATGTGCAGAGCTCCTCTAAGTGTATCTGCAGAATAGAGGAACTCTGCACATACACTTTTTGCCGGCTTGGAATTATTCTTATTTTCATCCTACTGCTTCTTTTTCTTCTTCATCCTCATCCTCATCCTCAGAAGAAGAGGATGAGGATGAGGATGAAGAAGAAGAAGAAGAAGAAGAAGAAGAAGTAGGATGAAAAGAAGAATAATTCCAAGCCGGCAAAAAGTGTATGTGCAGAGTTCCTCTATTTCTGACAGTTCTCTCACAGCTTCTTCACATGTACAGCGGTTGAAACATCTGTATCCTAAATGGAAACTAATAGATACAAATTGTATCTATTAGTTTCCATTTAGGATACAGATGTTTCAACCGCTGTACATGTGAAGAAGCTGTGAGAGAACTGTCAGAAATAGAGGAACTCTGCACATACACTTTTTGCCGGCTTGGAATTATTCTTCTTTTCATCCTACTTCTTCTTCTTCTTCTTCTTCTTCATCCTCATCCTCATCCTCTTCTTCTGAGGATGAAGATGAAGAAGAAGAAGAAGTAGGATGAAAAGAAGAATAATTTCAAGCCGGCAAAAAGTGTATGTGCAGAGTTCCTCTATTTCTGACAGTTCTCTCACAGCTTCTTCACATGAACAGTGGTTGAAACATCTGTATCCTAAATGTAAACTAATAGATACAATGTTTCAACCGCTAAACATGTGTTCCTTCTGTCAGAGAACTGTCAGAAATAGCGGAGCTCACTGCAGGGACACTTTTGCCGGCTGATCGGGAAATGTTCGATTCGCGCACCCGAAGTAGGCAAAATTTCGGTTTCGCCGCGAATCGAATATTTCCTGAAATTCGACTCGAATTCCGGTTCGCCTGGTTCGATTCGCTCATCTCTAATTATTAGTCACATTTTTAAATAGTCCTAAAGCACTTTCTATTAAAACCTTCCTAACTGCAATACACCTTTCAAATCACAAGCATCATGAACCTTGCTCTAGTAATTAATAACACTATAGTAAAAAGGGTTAATGCAACTATATACATTTTTCAGCATTAGGTAATTTTGTTACCCACATGTCCAAAAAATAAATTCATTATGTATTGCAAGGTATGCCTTACCTTTCGATTGACATCCAGGTATAGTTTAAAAAAAACTTGTCTGGATAAGCACAAAGATCTTGGTACAGAGTCCAAAATTGTCCCTTGCTTTTTGTTTCAGTCAGGAGTCAATGGCAATAGCCAGCATGACAAATATGACTGTAAGAGCAGACATCCTGAATGCACAGACTAGACCCTCCACAGGGATTCTATACACCAAAAAAGTGAGCAGCAACTGAACAAGGACTCCTATTAAAAATTGTAAGAAAAAAAAACAAGTTACTATACAGGTGAAACTTTATTTCAGTAATGCAACTTTAAAGGTGAAAGTGATATATGAGATAGACTCATTACATGCAAAGCAAGATAGTTCAAGCCGTGATTTGTCATAATTGTGATGATTATGGCTTACAGCTCATGAAAGCCCCAAATCCACAATCTCAGAAAATCAGAATATTACATGCAATCAATAAAACAAGGATTGTACATAGAACAATATTGGACCTCTGAAAAGTATAAGCATGCATATGTACTCAGTACCTGGTTTGGGACCCTTTTGCAGCAATTGTGCCAGTGGCACTGTTGAGGTGTTATGGAAGACCAGGATGCTTCAATAACGGCCTTCAGCTCTTCTGCATTGTTCAGTCTCATGTCTCTCGTGTTTCTCTTGGCAATGCCCCATAGATTCTCTATGGGGTTCAGGTCAGGCGAGTTTGCTGGCCAATCATGCACAGTAATCCCATGGTCATTGAACCAGGTTTTGGCGCTTTTGGCAGTGTGGGCAGGTGCCAAGTCCTGCTGGAAAATGAAGTCAGCATCCCCTTGAAGCTCGTCTGCAGAAGGAAGCATGAATTGCTCCAAAATCTCCTGGTAGACGGCTGCGTTGACCCTGGACTTAATGAAGCACAGTGGACCAACACCAGCAGATGACATGGCTCCCCAAATTAACAAAGACTGTGGAAACTTCACACTGGACTTCAAGCATCTTGCAGTGTGTGCCTCTCCATTCTTCCTCCATACTCTAGGTCCTTGGTTTCCAAATGAGATGCAAAAGTTGCTCTCATTAGAAAAGAGGACTTTGGACCACTGAGCAACAGACCAGGTCTGTTTTTCTTTAGCCCAGGTAAAATGCTTCTGATGTTGTTTGTTGTTCAGGAGCGTCTTGACAAGAGGAATACGACATTTGAAGTCCATGTCCAGGATCCGTCTGTGTGTTGTGGCTCTTGATGCACTGACTCCAGCCTCAGTCCACTCCTTGTGAAAGTCCCCAACACTTTTGAATGGCCTTTTCCTGACAATCCTCTCTAGGCTGCGGTCATCCCTGCTGCTTGTGCACCTTTTTCTTCCACACTTTTCCCTTCCACATAACTTTCTATTAATGTGCTTTGATACAGCACTTTGGGAACATCCAACTTCTTTTGCAATTACCTTTTGAGGCTTTCCCTCCTTATGGAGGGTGTCAATGATGGTTTTCTGCACAACTGTCAGGTCAGCAGTCTTTCCCATGATTGTGATTCCTACTGAACCAGACTGAGAAAGCATTTAAAGGCTTAGGAACCCTTTGCAGGTATTATGGCCTAATTAGCTGATTACAGTGGGACACATTGAGCCTAGAATATTGCACCTTTTCACAATATTCTAATTTTCTGAGATTGTGGATTTGGGGTTTTCATGAGCTGTAAGCCATAACCATCACAATTATGACAAATCACGGCATGAACTATCTTGCTTTGCATGTAATGAGTCTATCTAATATATTAGTTTCACCTTTTAAGTTGCATTACTGAAATAAATGAACTTTTGCACGATATTCTAATTTTTGGAGTTTCACCTGTACATTTCTTTTTGCTGTTATAGACTATATAACATCTTCTATAGGGAAACACATAATCCATCTTGGTTTTTTCCCCTTAACTTATGTGTCTAGTAAAAGGACACACACTATTATGGTCTTTATAATCCTATAATTTATTTATTTGATGTTTGGCTGTATTTCTAAGATGTCATACTATATATAGCATCATACACAAATAACATTTCATTATGACAACGTCTGTGATGGGGCACTAGTGGTCCTTGCACGTCATTTGATGGCCTCAGCTATGGAAGAAATTTGCCTTCTAAACACAGTGAAGCATTTTCTTTTAACTATTTATGGTGGTTATGTAAGTTATGTATTCCGTATGGCTAATTTATTGTTGTTTACCTGTAAGGATGTGAATCAATTCTTGATTCATTTATAACAATTATTGTTATAGAGTGGTATCCTTTCCCTGAAGAAGAATTTGTACTAATGTATTTGAAAAGCGTTGGAACCCAGGCTGAATATATATCTGCAGTCAAACTTGAGGTTACAAGATGGAAATCAGCTTTTGAGGGATACCACTGGATACATACTGCATAAACCACACATTTGTGTAGTAAATAATTTGTTATAAACCATTGCTTCTGATATTGCTGAGGTATGCACTACCTATCTAATATACTTCAATGTGTCAAAACAAGAACAATTTTTTGCTAAAATAAAATGTTGATCTTTTTAACAA
The DNA here is from genome assembly GCF_062004578.1 of Staurois parvus. Taxonomy (NCBI): domain Eukaryota; kingdom Metazoa; phylum Chordata; class Amphibia; order Anura; family Ranidae; genus Staurois; species Staurois parvus. The sequence goes on from NW_028317941.1 coordinate 7,969,238, forward strand.
GTGATTTCTTTGTATATGTTTCAAGGTTGCCTTAAAAATCCCACAAAAATTTAAGGTAAAAATTATCTTTGTAATTGCGTAATTAATTAACCCAGTAACAATCTCTCTCAGGCTGCTGGCACATAGATTATGGTTCCGCAACCTGGAAAATCTCTGTGCAGGTTGCAGCTGAGGGTGGCATTGTCAAGTGACAACACGAGATTGGCTGGTCCTTTCTCATGAGCTAGTGAGTTGGGCAGGGGTCAGGCACTGCAGTCATCATACTATGTATGTATGGAAACGCATGCCAATGCAGGGAAAAAATACATTCCAATAAGTCCTTAAAGTCAATTGACATTTCAAATAGGTTTGAATGTGACTGGTGGCTGTGTAAAAATAAAGGCAGTTTTTAAAACAAACATTTCAGTACATAAGGGCCTGGTGGGTTGATTTTACTAGTGGTTAACATGTTTAATGACTATACCCAAAAATACATTATAAATGACAACTTCTTTACTTAAAAACATGCTAATGGCTTTAAGTAGTAAAGAAAAGGAAGGATGTCTTGCATAATTTTTATGACTTTTGGCCCCATTTACTTAGTCTATTTCCTGTATTTTTTTGCATCATTTATTATGCGGGGCATGTGAACTAATGTGCAAGGCAGTTTTACCCTTTAATAAAATATTTAATGCATTAAGCTTCATCTTTATAGAAGTAAACTGTAATAATAATTTTTCTCTTAGTGCATTAACTACTTCTTATCACTGCTCTATAATGGATCATAGTTGAAATTTTAAAGATTGTTATTAAAGCAGCGTAACAGTATAGTATTGTCCTAATCAAGATATTTTACAGTACTACGGTAACTGGTTATACTGAAAAATTGACAGCAGTAAAATTTTGTTTCAAACAGGCCAGGCATGAAAACCTGCATGACAAGAAAGTTGGGTAATGTTCAATGGTCTGTATGATATTCTGTAGTTATGAACCTTAAAATGAATATTTCATTAAAATGCTAGGTCCACTTATCTTGTTAACCCCTACCACCTATATAAAAGGCACAGCAGTGAGAGCCAATAGCACTTGCTGTTATCAATCTACCCAGGGAGGAGGGAGACAGCGGCAAGAGCCACTGCTCTAGTGCACAACACTGGATCAGATCGGGCTCAGGTAAGAACAAGGGGAGACTGGGGGAGGGATTGTGCAGTACAGAAGGTTTTTCACTTTAATGCGTAGAATGCATTAATGTGAAAAACCTTAAGGCTTTAGAACCACTTATTAATATTATTATACAGGACCAGGGGCCATTTGGAAACTCGGGCACTGCCCGAGGGCCCGGGGTCAGTAGGGGGCCCCATGAGATGCCCCTGGTACCTTTTTCATAGGCTTTTTTTAGTTTGGACAAGGACATAGGGACCCCATGATCCCCTATTGCCGGGGGCCCCATGAATTGTCAGTCCGCCCCTGTACAGGACTTATATAGTGCCAGTTTGCACAGCTCTTTAAAATATAAAGAGAGATAGTACAGCTACAATATACTCAAAGCAAAAGGATTAAGAAGGCCCTACTTATAAGAGGTTACAATCTAATAGGGTGGGGCAAGTGGTACTCCCCAGAGATTAGAAGGAGGGTGAGGAAAGTAAGATGGGATTGGGATGTATATGAGCGCACGTATTTAACTGCCCTGGTGTTTGTGTCAGCATGTGTATTCAGTATTTAAAAGAGGTGATGGGTGAAGTAAAATATAGAGCGTAGGAATGAGGGTGATATGTATAAACTATGGGGTGGAGATGAGGGGTAAAGTAAGGACAATTTGAGGACAGAAAACACTAATCTGTGAAGGAAGAGTAGAGGGAACATATTAGTGAGAATCAGACATCATATGAAAGGAAATTGTAAATTTTGATTTGTTTGATGTCCTTCCAGAGTGGAGCAGTTTTTGTTGCATCTTCATGCAGCTTTCTTTATCCTGCTTTTGTTAAACGTCTGCGGTAAAACTGCTACAGCACTCATTAACCACCTCCTGCCCACCATATAGTAATATGACGGATGCAAGATGGTTCTCTCGTTCTGGGAGGACGTCATATGATGTCCTCCCATTCTAACAGCGCATGTGCGGTTCCCGGAGCGCGCACCGCGGCAATCGGCAGTGCGCTGTATCTCTCGGACACAGCGGATCACCCATCCACGGAAAGAGCCGAAGATGTCGGCTCGGTCATGTGATCAGCTGTGTCCAATCACAGCTGATCACATGTAAACAGGGAAATGCCGGTTATCAGTATTTCTCTCCTGACAGCTCGAGAGGAGAGAAGAGCCGGTAATCGGCATTCCTCGGAGGGGACATGTACACAGATCATCAGAGCACTGATGATCTGTGTGCCCTGATGATCTGTGTAGACCCAGCAGCGCCACCTGTCAGTGTCCATCAGTGCCAGCTCTCAGTGTTCATCCATGCCACCTGCCAGTGCCCATCAGTGCCACATCAGTGCCACATCAATGCCACATATCAGTGCCCATCTGAGCTGCCTTTCAGTGTCACCCATCAGTGCCAGTCAGTGCCACCTATCAATGTCAGTCAGTGCCACCTATCAGTGCTGCCAATCAGTGCCACCTTTTAGTGCCGCCTATCAGTGCCAAATATGAGTGCTGCCTTTCAGTGCCCATCAATGATGCCTGTCAATGCCCATCAGTGCCACCTACCAGTGCCTCCTCATCAGTGCCACCTATCAGTGTCCATCAGCACAGCCTATCAGTGCCCATCACTGCAGCCTCATTAGCGCACATCAGTGAAGGAGAAAAATCACTTATTTACAAAATTTTATAACATAAACTAAGAAAAAACATTTTTTTTCAAAATGTTCAGTGGTTTCTGGTTTGTTCAAGAAAAAAATAAAAAACCCAGAGGTGATTAAATACCACCAAAATACAGCTCTATCTATCACAAAAAGATTATAATAATTTCATATGGGTACAGTGTTGCATGATTGCGCAATTGTCATTCAAATTGCAACAGCGCTGAAAACTGGAAATTGGCATGGGCAAAAGGGGGTATAAGTGCACTGTAAGCTAGTGGTTAAAGAAACACTGAGGAAAGAAACATGTTGCCCACAACTAACCCCTGTCTGCCACTTCCATATACAGTACGCTAAACAAAATTTATAGGGAGATGGGGCTGGCAAACATTTGTCAATTGATGAAATTAGGATCTGATTACAGACACTTGAATGGGAGGAGGAGGGAGGAAAAAAAAACAGACCAGCCACAGACACAGGCCAAAGTCATAAAAGGTGATTGTTTCTTTCATTACTAAGGCAAAAAGGAGGTAAGAACCAAATCACCAAGTACATAGACAAGTTTAAAGGATATTGCATGCAGACATTTACCATATAGCATCCAAAGTCAAATACCAGTCATACATGGTATGGAGATGGTACTGATGGATAAGTACAGATGAATATTGCACGCAGACATTTACTGTTCTGTCTCTCCAATCTAAGCATTGATAGTGTGATCTCTGTAACTTACAGTTGTGATGAGATAGCAATAACTTCAACCTCAGTTGGATACCACAGTCAGTGACTCAATCGAAATGATATCTTGTAGATCTTGTGAAATTTATTCCATAAACTGAGAGAATCTTACAACAATGAACATTCGATAGGTCAAAAGATCATAATGTGCCCTGCTTTATGACATGAGGCTAGAGCTGCAATGCATTACTGGGAAGGGGGTTGGGCTATCTATACAGCATTAACTAAACCAAAGGAAAAGGAGGAGCAGAAACAAAATATAGAAACACTTAAAGGCATATGACAGTCAATATGACAGTCATGTGAAACATGACATTTACCATATAGCATTGCAGTGTCAAATACCAGTCATACATGGTATGGAGATGGTACTGATGGATAAGTACAGATCAATATTGCATGCAGACATTTATCATATAGCATCGCAGTGTCAAATACCAGTCATATATGGTATGGAGATGTTACAGATGGATAAGTACAGATCAATATTGCACGCAGACATTTACCATATAGCATAGCAGTGTCAATTAGCAGTCATACAAGGCATGGAGATGGTACAGATGGATATTGTACGCAGACATTTTGTTGTGAAAGAGCAGAGAAGACATGATGATGAGAAAGTGATAGAAGCGGCTGTAAAACTGCGACAACACTTGCTAAAGAAACACTCCATAAAGAACCATGCTGTCCGTGACATTGTCATCAAATAAGGATTGTGATCAATTACTTTCCTGAGAAAGTCCATCCAAGAAACAATCTGAGAGCTACAGAGATATATATATATATATATATATATATATATATAATATGTAATTATTTGCAATCTAAAATTAAATATATCAGTAATCCCCTGGAATATAGGGCTAAGTATAAAGAGTGCTTGGAGGTGATGGATAGGATACATATGACTGAGGCAATATAGTAATTATTTCAGGATGCACATACAGTATATAAAACATTTTATATTGTATTATTTATTATAAAATTGGTGGTTGTAGAGCAGGGATGGACTGACAACTTATGGGGCCCCTGGGCAATAGGGGATCATGGGGCCCCTGTGTCCTCGCCCACACTCAAACCACACCCAAAGAAGCCTATGAAAGGTACCAGGGGCATCTCATGGAGTCCCTTACTGACCACGGACCCTGGGGCAGTTCCTGAGTTCCCAAATGGTCAGTCCGCCCCTGTTGTAGAGTTTGCGTACTTCAAAAGTGTGCTATCCTTGTTTCTTTGTGATGTGAATAGTCCTTTTCCTTGCAAGAGCAGGCAGGTCTCTCTGGACTCAGTAGTCTGTCTTCAGTTTACAAGACAGAGCCAAGAAATGTACAGGGTTTCAGATCTTATGCCCCTCTTCTCTGTATGTGCGATCGCTGCCCCCTCAGCTCAGTGTGCACTGTCTGTCTCTGGTCATTCTGCCTGTCAGTCTCACATAACCTCTTCAAGTCCAGACATTTTCACCCCCCTCCAGTCTGCTGGGGTTTTTTATGCTTTGCTATGCAAATGAAAAAAACTAGTTTTTCTTATAAAATTTTGCAAATAAATAATTTTTCTTCGTAAATGTAGGCCAACATGCTTTTTGCTATCTTGTTTGGTAGAAAATAACCCAAATCAATATAAAGAAAACAATTATAATTTTGTTCTAAATTTTTTTATTTTAACTTTTTTTTTTTTTTTTACATTATTTATTTTTTTATTTATTCACATAGCGAATCCTGTGCATTTCCCACACCGCATTGCAAATGCACTGTGCTTTGCAATCTGCTGCAGGTATCAATTGAAATTTACCGACACCCGAAAAGCCGGTTGCCAAGGCTGTGAGTTTGCCTGAACTGGGTCGCATAGGTATACTCAATTATGCAATCCAGTTCTAGTGCAGCTACAAAAAAGGTGCTTGCACCCGTTTGGTGAGGACGCAATGCAATTTAAGCCCTTAAATGAATGGGCTCAAGTCACATCTCACATAATCACATGTGATTTGTACATGGATGCGGTGCAATGCTTGTGCAATTCACATGTGGTTCACATTGTGATCCTAACTTAATATTGTTGATTGAATGCTATGAATCACTACAGGGGACTGTATCCACTAGAGAAAATGAGGTTTAATTTACTAAAGGCAAATAAGCTGTTCATTTTGAAGGGAATTTTTGCTTTGCAATAGGAATTTTAGATAATAAATGCCACATGTTATATCCCAAAATCTTCACCATTTTGGCTCCCTGTTAATTATTTTGAGAAGGAAATACAGACTAATCGTGGCTTTTCAAATATGACAGACATATTTTGGACACATTAGTATTGATTTATTAATGGAAAAAGGATGTTCACTTTGCAATGTAATGTTTCCTTAGCTTGAATGAGGTGAAGCTCTGCTGACTTCCATTATCCAATCACGTGCAAGCTAAAAAGCTAATTTTAGATTCTAAAATAACCTTAGCAAAAAAAGAAAACTGGCAGGTACTTTAATCTATACCTAAATGTCGCTACATGAGAGCAACACGACATAAGAGTAATTTCCTCAAATGATTGTTCCTACCATTGTATTGTAAAGGTATTTTGTCCAATAAACGCCTTTTATTGGGATCTGTTGTCATTTTTCCTCTGCATTGTATGGTGAGATTCAGATTCCGAGTGCTACAATTGTAGAAAAGACACTTGTGGTGGATCTATTCATTAGATTAGGTTTGTAGTATAATGGGTGACTTGTATTTTACTTGTATTAGGTTTAAAAAGAATGTATAACTTTAACCTACTGAATATTTTGCCATAAATATCTTTTCCTAAAAGCTAGAGTTCTGTAATATTCTGAATGGTTGTACTTAAACTCTAAATACAAAAAATGAGAACAAAAGTAATGCACTTCCAACTATCCAGAACATCTTAACCCACAATGTAAATCAATAAGCATCTTCATTCACTGCAGTAGCTCAAATGAGTGTTTCTTTATTTTATTAGTATCATGACACTCTCTCTCTTTTTATGAAACACTGATAGCAGTAGTTCCAAATTGACTGTCAGTAAAGAGATTTTCCACTTTCCAATATTTTCACCATGCAGTTTATGAAACCTAATACTCTAGTTTCCTTTTTAGCTTAAAGTGATTGTAAATATATTTCTTTAACCACTTGCCCTCCAGAAGACTTCCCCCCTTCCTGACCAGGCCAGTACGGCGCTGCATTACTTTAACTGACAATTGCGCGGCCATGCAGCGCTGCACCCAAATTAAACTTATGTCCTTTTTTTCCCACAAATAAAGCTTTCTTTTGGTGGTATTTGATCACTGTGTGTTTTTTATTTTTTGCATTATAAAAAAAAACTATGCTCTTGAGCAAAAACAACATTGTTATTTTACTAGTAATGGTGGCGATCAGTGACTTATAGCGGGACTGCAGTGGGCATTCTGACACTGGGGGGAACTGATTGGTGTCACTGACATCCTCAGTGACACCAATACAGTGATCAGTACTAATAAAAAGCACTGACACTGTATAATGACGCTGGGCAGGACGGGGTTAACATGTGGTATGCAGAGCCATACAAAGCAGTGTGCAGGAGCTGACGGGAGAGATCTGTATTATTACCTACAGGTCTCTCCCCTGTCAGAGATACTCTGCGATCACCAGGTGCCAGAGAGTAATCACCGTCTGGGACCAGGTGATTGACAGCCGAGGCCGCAAAAGGCACGTGCCCTACCCGGAACTGCAAAATCACATATATACAGTTAGGTTTATATATATTTGGACACAGGCACAATTTTAGATTTTTTCAGGTATTTACCAAACCATATTCAAGCTACAGTTATATAATGTATATAGTCTGAAAGTGCACACTCTCAGGTTTAATTTGAGGGTATGCACATCCAAATTGGAGGAAGGGTTTAGGAATTACAGCTCTTAAGAATAGCCATCCCCCTTTTTCAAAGGACCAAAAGTAATTGGACAATTGAATCAAAAGCTGTTTCATGAGCAGGTGCGGGCTACTCCTTCGTTTTTTCTTCATCAATTAAGCAGGTAAAAGATTTGGAGTTGATTCTAAGTGTTGCATTTGCATTTGGAATCTATTGTTGTGAACCTACATCATGCGTACAAAGAAGCTGTTCATGCAAGTGAAACAGGCCATTGTAAGGCTTCAAAAATTAAACAAATCCATCAGAGAGATAGCAACAACATTAGGAGTGGCCAGATCAACAGTTTGGTACATTCTGAGGAAAGAAGAACGCACTGGTGAGCTCAGCAAAATAAAAAGGAATGGACGTCCATGGAAGACAACAGTGGTGGATGATCGCAGGATCCTCTCTATGGTAAAGAAAAACCCATTCACAACATCCAGACAAGTGAACGACACTCTCCAGGAGGTGGGCATATCATTGTCAAAGTCTACAATCAAGAGAAGACTTTACGAGAGCAAATACAGAGGGTTCACTGTCACGGTCGCGGTGTCAGACCCCAGCCCTTCTCACCAACTTGTGACTGAAGTACCAGTCGATCTCAGACCGCGCTGTCACTTGCGTAACAATGCCACTCTCAGCTGCACCCTGCACAAAGATTTTCCAGCTCGCTGGACCACAGTTGATGTGTCAGCAGCCTGAGAGTGATTGTTACTGGGTCAGGTTAATTATGCAATTAACTCTTCACACTGCCACCACCACCTTTTTACAGAGAAGGAGGAAACTCACAAATCTTAGCAGTAACACTATGCTGTTTGAATAAGTGTCTGTATACACACTGCCACCGCAGACAGATGTATTTCAGAGGATTATCACATACAGTAGCACTATTCAGAGACAGGGATTCTTTTAGTTTGCATTAAAAATCTTTAGAGCCAGTTTCAACACTTTTCAGAAAATAGGATTTATTACTAAAAAGGTCAAAATGGTGCAATTAAAATATTTACAGAAAAAGATGTAACAAATATATATATATATATATAGAGAGAGAGAGAGAGAGAGAGAGAGAGAGAGCAATAACACAACAGAGAGATAAAAGAAAGAAATTTGAGAAGGTAGAATACCTGCAGAAGACCTTGGTTTAAGCAGAGTCCAAGTGTCCTGAACAAAAGGGTGCCTTTTCTCCCAAAAATGGTTCCTGATGTTAAAAGGGAGAATCTCTTCTTCTTTCTCCAGGCATGACAGCCTTTTTTCTAGGAACCCAGCAGGGTGTCTCCTTAAAGCAGAGAACCAATCGCCTCATTTGGGGAGGGGTGTTTAGGCTGGGACCCCGGCTATGACCAAATCCCTCCCTCGTTTATACCATGGTCAATATCCTTCTATAGGTACATGGAGCACCCTAGCCACTGGCAGAATAATATGCAGAATCATATTCCAAACGTCCAGACACCAAACCTATCTTGCTATTTCAGGTAACATATTGCTTTCTATTCTCCTGTAGACGCCACCCAGGGCTGTAAGGTGTCAGGTGACTCATATAAAAATGACCTATTTGAATATATGCTTTATTTTTAATGTGCCCTGTTCCTGTGGAATTTTATGAATTTGTATGAAAAGTGATTCAAGTGGGATGTACATTTTACTGCCACTCTGGAATGCTTTCATGTCCAGTGACAGACTGATTTATAGCTTTACAACCAGGCCAAGGCAAGAGTCTGACAGACATCATGGGACCAGGCTAATTGGGTTTACAACCATGAAGCATATCCAGCTGTGCCCAATGCACTTGTGAACTCAGTGCACGCACAGATACCACATTCCTTGCAAGGAGAGGGGGCTGGAGGGAGTGAGAAGGATATTTGCAGAGTATGATACAAGATGGTAGATCTTTAACAAAATAGTTGTCCGCGTCCAATCGCCAAAATCACTACAAGGTGCAAACCATTCAGAAGCCTGAAGAAAAGCAAAATTAGACTTTGCCAAAAAACATCTAAAAAAGCCAGACCAATTCTGGAAAAGCATTCTTTGGACGGGTGAAACTAAGATTAATCTGTACCAGAATGACAGGAACAGAAAAGTGTGGAGAAGGCTTGGAACAGCTCATGATCCAAAGCACACAAAGTCATCTGTAAAACATGGTGGAGGCAGTGTGATGGCATGGGCATGCATGGCTTACAGTGGTACTGGGTCATTGGTGTTTATTGATTATGTGACAGAAGACAGCCAGATGAATTCTGCAGTGTTTAGAGATTTACTGTCAGCCCAGATTCAGCCAAATGAAGCAAAGTTGATTGGACGGTGTTTCACAGTACAGATGGACAATGATCCAAAACACACTGCAGAAGCAACCCAGGAGCTTTTGAAGGAAAAGAAGTGGAATATTTTGCAATGGCCGAGTCAATCACCTGATCCCAACCCAATTGAGCATGCATTTCACTTGCTGAAGGCAGAATTAAAAGCAGAAAGACCCACAAACAAAGAACAACTGAAGACAGCTGCAGTTAGAGCCTGGCAAAGCATCAGAAAGGAGGAAACCCAATCTTTGGTAATGTCCATGGGTTCCAAACTTCAGCCAGTCATTGCCAGTAAAGGATTCTCAACAAAATACTAAAAATGAACATTTTATTTATGATTATATTCATTTGACCAATTACATTTGAGCCCCTGAAAATGGAGGGACTGTGTATAAAAATGGTTTCAGTTCCTAAAATGTGTACTTGATATTTATGTTCAACCCCTTGAATTAAAGCTGAAAGTCTGCACTTCAAATTCATTTGGATTGTTTTTTTTTTAATTTATTCTGTTTGCATACAGAGCAAAAAATATGAAAATTGTGCCTGTGTCCAAATATATATGGACCTAACTGTATACGTGATTTTGTGCACCCCTGCCACCCTGTAGCAGTATTTCTGCTATAGGGCGGAGGGCAAGCGGTTAAAAATGGTTTTGCACAGAGCAATGTGATCCTCCTCTTAAGGGGTCCCTCACTGGTTCTCTTGGCTCTTCTTCCTGTTGAGTTACCCCATAGCAAGCCACTCATGAAAGCTCAATCCCAACCATGTTCTTTGTGTCCATTGACAAACATGGCTCATCTTGATCCCGTCCCCACTCTCTGCTTATTGGCTTTGATTGTCAGCAGCAGGAGCCATTGACTCTATGTCCAATGAGGGGAGAAAGAGCAGGGAGAACTTGTCATGTACCTTGTAGCATTGCAAGGCTAGTAGATGGAGGCCTCTCTTACAGCCTCGGCTCAAGGAGTACTGGTGTTGCAACAGTGTCAGCAAGAGCACGGTGAGATATGAGTGCCTGTAAGATGTCCCACTGACTGTATTTATGGGTAGCAGGTGTGTCATCAGCAGTGGATCAGATGGCAAATAGAGCTGATGGCAGCAGAAGCAGTGGACTCTGGACTGGGCAGGCGGCAGGTGGCAGTTGCTTGGCAGACAGCTGGCATGTTGCAGGTGCAGGAGGTCTGGTAGAACACAGCAGATGCAGGACCAGCAGGAACCAGAGAACAGAGAGGCAGAGGTCAGCAACGCATGGGGCAGGCAAATGAGCAGAGTCCAGAAACAAGCCAGGGTTACAGCAGGTAGCGTTCAAGGGTGGTCAGGAAAAGGATCAATCACAGGAGTGAAACACAGGAACAAATGCAGGAACATGGGTAATAGCTGTAGATCAGACAGCACTGGCCAATACAGCTTCTGCAGTTTAAATAGTCCCATTGGTGCCAACATTAGCTGTGAGTGTGCGCACCCACACATGCATACATGCGGATATGTGCATGTCTATGCACAGCAAGGCAAGTACCTGTAGATGTGCACCTTTGGTACCTCCCTGACAGAACCGTTGCTCTTTGGCACAGCTCTGAACTGAGTTTGGGCTCAGGCAAATATAAGGGGGGTGGGGGGGCTGCACACAGGAGGTTTTTTTTACCCTAATGTAGAAAATACATTAAGGTCAGGGCTGTCTTTAATATTGATTGGACCCTGGGCAAACATTTTCTTGGGCCCTCCATGCAATTTCGCTCACCACCTGCTCTGAGACATACAATAAATAGCATATAGACTCAAAATTGTTTTTTATAGCAATTCAGGCAGCAATTGCAATTGGTTGCCAGATATTACAGTATATCATTACAGCTCACTGAATGGTTGGTAGAGGTTACAGCACACATTATGGCTCCCTGATTAGTTGCTAGATGTTACAGCACAAGATTTCTGCTTGCTGATGGGTTGCTAGAGGTTACTGCACATCATTACTGCTCACTGATTAGTTGCTAGAGGTTACTGCACATCATTACTGGTCACTGATTGGTTTCTAGAGGTTACTGCACATTATTACCACTCACTGATTTGCTGATAAAGGTTACTGCACATCATTACTGCTCACCCATTCGTTGCTACATGTTACTGCACAGCCTTACCACTCACTGATTGGTTGCTAGAGATTACAGCAGATCACTACTGTTCACTGATTGGTTGGTAGATGTTACTGCACATTATTACTGCTCACTATTTGGTTGCTGAAGGTTACAGCACATCATCTCCTCACTGCCTGCATATCATGGACTGGGAAGGTGATAGACTCCTGGGATTCTAGGACTCTTGGAATCAGTGGCAGTGCTGGGGGTGGGTGTGATCAGTGGCAGTGCTGGTAGGTTGATGGGATCAGTGGTAGTGGTTTGGGGATAGGATCAATGGCAGTAATGGGGGGATGGGATCAGTGGAAGTGCTGGATGGGAATGGGAGGTGACATTTCTACATCGATCACCAATGTAAGAGGGGATTTACACTGACCACCAGTGTAACAGCAATTCTGCACTTACCACCAAATTTACACTGACCACTACTGTAATGAGGAATTTGCACTGACGAACAATGTAATGAAAAATTTACACTGACAACCAATGTAATGGGGGATATTACACCAACAATCAATACATTTCTAAACTGGCCACCAATGTACTGGGGAATTTACACTGACCACTAATTTAAGGGGGGCTTCTGCATGGACCACTAATGTAAAGGTGGATTTAACAGTGACCACAAATGCAAGTAAGGATTTTTTACCGACTAGCAATATAAAGAGGAGTTGCTACAGTGGACACCAATGTAATCAGGATTTACACCTACCACTAATGTAATATGACCATTCACAGTGACCACCAATGTATTGAGAGATTTACACTGACCACCAATGTAAGGGGAACATTCACACTGACCACTAGTGTGAATGAAAGGATTCTACACCATGCCCCAATGTAATGAGAAGATATACACTGAGCACCAATGTAATTGATACATTTAGCCTATGTTCATATTTGTGCATGTTGGGAACACATGCAAAATTGCTTTCCTGATACCACAGACATGTGCTGCCCTTTAGCAGATACACAGCAGTACCATTAATTGTTAATGACACCCTCACGCATCTGCTGATGTGCACGTTTCCACATGCACCAAAACCAAAATTGCTGTGGCTTGGTGCGATTTTGAAAAAGGATCAGGGACTTTATTTCAGCATTTCTAGTGCGTAGAGCAGCCCACTGAAGTGAATGGGCTGCCCTATACGTGACATACATCTTTATCCACACTGTCAGTACACCTTTGCATCTTAAATTTTCTTGCTAAGCTCTGCACCCCAAGTCTCCCTATTCCTCTCCTCTCCAACTGCCCCTATCCCACCTTACCTCTTCCTGCCTCTTCTGCTCATCTTCAAAAACACACACACATACACACTACACTTTGGTTACCTTTGTAGAACAGGCTGATGGTAGACTCAATGACCACAGTTGCAGGCAGGACTTTAAAGCATGGTTTTGCACAGAGTGGCCGCAAACCTCCATTTCTGGGGTCCCACAGCATTGATCTTGGCTCCTCCTCTACTGTGTCTGCCCTCCTAGAAAGCACTTGCTTTGAGGGCAGACATGTGGGCTCAATCCTGAGCTGGGCTGAGTGCGTCTATAGGCACACACAATGCAGCTTAGCCCCACCCCCCTATCGCTGCTCCCTGGATTTGATTGACTGCAGCAGCAGCAGCCAATGGCTAACACTGCTGCCTCTGTAAGCAGAGAGTGAAGAGAAAGCTGTTGTGGATGGGCACAGTGCTATATCAAGATAGGACCCAGGTAAGTATAAAGGGGGTGAGGAGGCAATACAAACACAAGGACATTTTTGCAGGGAATGCATTAGGTAACAAAAATTCCAGACTTTAGAACCACTTTAAGGAGGGATTCTGTATGGGAACAATTTCACTGTAAGCAATCTGTGTGCCTGAATTGAAGCTCCAAGGCTGCAGCCTGGATGTTAACCACTTGCCCTCTAGAGGATTTACCCCCCCTTCCTAACCAGGGCATTTATCATGATACGGCACTGCATTACTTTAACTGACAATTGCGCGGTCATGCAACACTGCACCCAAATGAAATATATGTCCTTTTTTCCCCACAAATGGAGCTTTCTTTTGGTGGTATTTTATCACCTGTGCATTTTTTATTTGTTGCGCTATAAACAAAAAAAGACTGACAGTTTTGAGAAAAAAACTATATTTTGACTTCTTACTATTAAACATGTCCAGTAAAAAAATCAAATTTCATTATAACTTTAGGCCAAAATCTATTCTGCTACATGTCTTTGCTAAAAAAAATCCTAATACATGTAAATTAATTGGTTTACATGAAAGTTATAGCGTCTACAAATGGCAGTATATATACTGGATTTTTTTTTTGTTTCTTATACTAGTAATGGCGGCGATCAGTGGGAATTCTGACACTGGGGGGGGAACTGACTGTCACTGACATCCCCAGTGACACTAATACAGTGATCAGTGCTAATAAAAAGCACTGACACTGTACTAATGACACTGTACAGGAAGGGGTTAACATCTGGGGCGATCAAAGGGTTAACTGTGTGTTGTTTTACTGTGTGCTGTGTGTGTGTTTTACTGTGTCAGCACATTGCTTTGTATTGCTCTGCTACGCTCTCAGGGGAGAGATCTGTATTGTTTACATACAAGTCTCTCCCCCTTCAGTGATACTCAGCAATCACTGAGTGCCGGCAGGGAATCACCATCTGGGACCCGGTGATCGACAGCTGAGGTCGCCAATGGCAGCGTGGGTAGGACGTGTGAACGCCCACTAACCAGAAGTGCAAAATCACATATATATACGTGCTTTTGCACAGCCCTGTCACTCTGTACCACTATTTCTGCTATAGGGCGTGGGAAAGTGGTTAAGTTTACACTAAAAAGAAGATACACTTGAAAAAAAAATCCCACTTAGTGGAGGCTAAAGATCCCTTGTTTACCTAGTGTTGTAATGAATACCATGTAGTAAGGGTTATCTCACTTGACACCAGGGGCGGACTGACCATTTGGAGGGCCCGGGGTCAGTAGGGGGCCCCATGAGATGCCCCTGGTACCTTTTTCATAGGCTTTTTTGAGTTTGGGCAAGGACACAGGGGCCCCATGATCCCATACTGCCCGGGGGGCCCATGAGTTGTCAGTCTGCCCCTGCTTGACAACCCTCCTTAGAAACACCCTCACATAAACATAGTCCTCTGTAGTACTGAAATTGGTTACACACAATAAAATCTGATTGGACTGCCCACTAGCAAACACTGTAAAATATTTTCTGAATGTAACTGCTAAATATTATGTAAAACTCACTATAAAAGTCTCACAATTACAGGGTTTCAGGGCTCAATCACACTTGACTTTATTTCTAACTCTTGCCAAATGCCCCTAGAGCATTTGACAGGCGTTAGACAGGCATTTGGGAAGCATTTTTAATGCTCCTCAAACGCTCCTCAAACTCCCTATGCGCGGTTTTGAGGAGTTTGATAGGCGTTTGCCAAGCATTAAAACCGCACCACAAACGCCTATAATGAAGTTAAATGGTATTAACGCTTCAACTCCTCCTGACTCGACATGACTCCTCAGCTTTGACGTGACGTGACACTAACGCTTCAGTGTGGACAGCACTGTGTCCTGGCTGTCATGTGCAGAATTTTCACAGGCGTTTGAGAAGCATTAAAAACATTTTGCAAACGCCTGTCTGACACCTGCTGACAAAGCTAGTGTGAACGGAGCCTTAAAGATGAACATATACAGAGTATATGCCTTAAACCTTTGCTTCTCCCCTATGCTGTATACTGCTGGTAAAAAAAAAAAAGTCTTTGCTATTGCTTCATTTCAGTCTTCTCTGATCTCATCAGGTGATACAAAAGCTCCAGGTCCCTTGTGTTGTGAAGAGGCCACAGGACAGAGAAGGGAGCACTGTCAACGGATGGGTTATGGCAGTCGGTGGAGGACATCACAGCTCTCAGAATTTAGCCTTGTTACTGGCGCTCCATGACACAGGGAAGCTTGAGCTTCTGCATCATGTGACCAGACAGGCTGATTGAAATAAGGTACTTGCCAGATCTTTTTACCAGCAATATACAGCATAGGTAGGAGGAAATGGGAGCAATAGTTTTAGGCATACTTATACATAGCCTTTATTACTACTTTATGCATGTTCTTCTACCTACACAATGGTGATCCTAATAAAGATATAATAATTGTGACAGTCTGATTCCCTTGATAGCTACATACTCAATTCTCATAAACCTCGGTAAACCAAGTCAGCATGTACTTACAATGATAAAACACATTTTAAAGTGCAAAAAAGTGAACGGGTTCTGAAACTAGAATTTTATAATAAACACAAGCTAATCAGTAAAGTGGACAAACTATTCTTTTGAGGACAATGGCAGTTATGGCCTACAACAATGTTGGTCCCGAGCACAAGTTATAAACAGAAACACCATGCAGCCACACTCCCATACAACATTGTTCTGGTCTATTACCTGTGATCGGACACACATGGACTGTGCACACAGGTCTTGCTCATATCCCAACCCAGCAATTATACCAAAGAGACAGCATGCCCTTTTGATATCAAATGAGGAGGTAGAATTTTATTAAGGGAAAGAGAGTTTTAGCTTGATCCTCAGCAGTCAGACATGTACTGTGTGTGAATATCATCCTTTCTGTTAAAATTGTATATTAGTTGATCTATCTCATTGGACATATTGTTTGTCCACATTCTTCTGATCATAGCTCATTTATTTCTTGATGGTGCTGCAGCCCATGTAGTGCCTTCCTGGCATTGGTGGTCTAGTGATAAGCTGTGCTAGCAAAAGTATAGCTATCAGTTAAGGGCATTAATAGGCATTGGGAAAAGGAAGGTGGATTGCAGTTCTAAATTAAACTTACACTTTCAAAATGGCATGTTTAAATACCTACATAGAAAAAAATCTAGCACCTGCCATAATGGTTGATGTAGCGGCCAGTGTGTAGAACCACATGCAGTGGGAAGCTGTGCCAGGATTTTACTTCTTTTTCAGTGTTCTGTTGGTAACGTTAAGGCTTATATATGTGTTATCTACTTATGTAAATAACTTTTCATCACTCTTCTGGAATTTGCTTTAGTACTTTGGACTGTCCCTCTGTGGTTTCACTGGCAGTTTCATAGCCATGGCAGCCAAATGGTTTGTAAGTGCTTCCCAGGAACCTCTCATTAAATAATGCAAAGAACAGTGGATATGTGCAAACAGCTGTAACCCATACTAACTAGAGTTCTGATAATTTTAGCCAAAACAGCCAAGAACAGCATTTTACTATGATTTACAGTAAAGTGTGCATGAGCTTTTCTTTGCACTGCTTTTTTTATTACAAAGTACCAACTGGATTTTCTCTTCAGCATAAGGTGAAAGTATGCCAAAGATCAAATCACCAAGCCACTCCTGAAAAAGTCAAATGAGATAGGGACAGTGATATAATGAAAGATCCATTGCTTCTGAGCTCAGGATGAGGGTAGGCGTATCTTCTGGGAATTTCTGAGTGGGGGAGTGTGGGAGAGGATTGTCAGATAGCCCACAAGCCAAGCCAGCATAACATGGAAATGTTTCCCAGTAAGTGATAAAAGTACCTTAAGGAATTGTTTTCCAGTACAATGGAGTGAGTTTATTCAGCAAGACCCCATTTATACATGTGCAACTTGTTATGCGACTTTGGACATCAAAGTCGTATTACAAAGTCATACTCAATGTTTTACAATGATAACCAATCATATATGTGAAACTTAACATTGCAGTGATTACAGAGTAGTTTATGCACTACTTAACCCTCAAAAGTTGCATGGAAGTCATACCTGAATGTTTTACATGCAACAGTGGGCCTGACTTTGCAAAGGAAAAGTCACATCTAAGTTGCACCCATCCAATGTTATGTTAAAGCTGCATCAAAGTTGTGTCATAGCTACATCAACGTTGCATTAATGTTGCGTCAATGTTGCATCAAAATTTCACCAAAGTTGCACTCCAAAGTCTCACAACTCTTGAGTCATACAAGTGAGAATGGAGCCTAAAAGACTATGAAAAACTGGCTGTGACAAGAGAATTGTTGGATACTCATGGTAAACAGGGTGCATTCTTAAGCAAGTGACAATAGGCCATGTTTATCTGTAAACATCTTCTTAAACTGAAACTGTATAGGGAAACATACTATTTCTATGTTACTATGTTTCTAGTTGCTTTCTATGTTTGCCAGGCCTTGTATATAGCAAACATGGACCAGTGTCATCTGGGGAAAAACATGGACCATCTTTATTTCTTTTATACAAATTAGCAAAGAACAAACTTAACCCTGTTTATCCAGCTGTTTGCCATTGTTCTCAAGCCAGCAAAAGTACACAAGAGACAACTAACAAAATGAACTGCCTGAATTCACTTTACTGATGAGACTAAGGCTTTCGCTATTTTAATATTATTAGGACAAAATAGTTCAAACCTCATGTATTCTATTACAAATGTTAACTTTAAAATATGTGGACCATGTTTATAGATGATTTCAATCCTGACAATAGGAATTTGTGGATAGGAATAGGAATGTGTATTTCCATATTTTATAATACAAAACAGGATGCTTTTGGGACATTGTAGAAAAAGAATGGAAAAGGTTAAAGTATCAAGACACTGTTAATCTACACTGCTCAAAATAATTAAAGGAACACTTTTTAATCAGAGTATAGCATCAAGTCAATTAAACTCCTAGGATATTGATCTGTCAGTTAAGTAGCAGAGGGGGTTGTTAATCAGTTTCAGCTGCTTTGGTGTTAATGAAATTAACAACAGGTGCACTAGTTGGGCAACAATGAGATGACCTCTAAAACAGCAATGGTTTTACAGCTGGAGGCCACTGACTTTTTTTTCCCCCTACTCATCTTCTCTGACTGTTTTTCACTAGTTTTGCATTTGGTAGGGTCAGTGTCACTACTGGTAGCATGAGGCGATACCTAGACCCTACAGAGGTTGCACAGGCAGTCCAACTCCTCCAGGATGGCACATCAATACGCACAATTGCCAGAAGGTTTTCTGTGTCTTGCAGCACAGTCTCAAGAGCATGGAGGAGATTCCAGGAGACAGGCAGTTACTCTAGGAGAGCTGGACAGGGCCGTAGAAGGTCCTTAACCCATCAGCAGGACCAGTATCTGCTCCTTTGTGCAAGGAGGATGAGCACTGCCAGAGCCCTACAAAATGACCTCCACCAGGCACTGGTGTGAATGTCTCTGACCAAACAATCAGAAACAGACTTCATGAGGGTGGCCTAAGGGCCCAACATCCTCCAGTGGGCCTTGTGCTTACTGGCCGGCACCATAGAGCTCAATTGGCATTTTCCATTGAACACCAGAATTGTCAGGTTCTCCACTGGTGCCCTGTGCTTTTCAAAGATGAGAGTAGGTTCACCCTGATCGCATGTGACAGACATGAAACAGTTGTGAGAAGCCGTGGAGAATATTGTGCTGCCCGTAACATCGTTCAGCATGACCATTTTGGTGGTGGGTCAGTAATGGTCTGGGGAGGCATATCCATGGAGAGACGCACAGACCTGTACAGGCTAGACAATGGCACCCTGACTGCTATTAGGTATCGGGAAGAAATCCTTGGACCCATTGTCAGACCCTACGCTGGTGCAGTGGGTCCTGGTGCACGACAATGCCTGGCCTAATGTGATGGGAGTATGCAGGCAGTTCCTGGAGAATGAAGGAATGTATACCAATGAAGAGCCCCCACGCTTGCCTGACCTAAATCCTATAGAATACCTCTGGGATATCATGTTTTGGTCCATCCGATGCCGCCAGGTTGCACCTCAGACTGTCCAGGAGCTCATTGATGCCCTGGACCAGATCTGGGAGAAAATACCTTAGGACACCATGGGGTTTATTTACTAAAGCAGGAGAGTCCAAAATCAGACTCCCTTCTACATAGAAACCAATCAGCTTCCAGGTTTCATTGCCAAAGCTTCATTGAACAAGCTGAGGTTAGAAGCTGATTGGTTTCTATGCAAAAGGGAATCTGATTTTGGACTCTCCAGCTTTAGTAAATAAACCCCCATCTGTCATCTCATTAGGAGCATGCTCTGACTTTGTCAGGCATGCATACAAGCACGTGAGGGCCATACAAACTACTGAGTACCATTCTGAATTGCGGCAATGAAATTTCAGCAAAATGGACTAGCCTGCTGCATCATTTTTTCACTTTGATTTTCGGGGTGTCTTTGAATTCAGTCCTTTGTAGGTTGATAATTTTCATTTCCATCAAACGATGGGGCATCCTTATGTTCCTAACACATTACTTAGTCAATATCAGTATAGATATCCAGCATGATATTTTTCCCCATTGAAATCTGATGTGTTTTCAAAGTGTTCCTTTAATTTTTTAGAGCAGTGTATATATTTACACAAGATATCATATTATCTTCAAAGGATTCAATCATAATATTATCATAGTTTTGTTTGTAATCACTAGAAATATGTATGTTTCATAATGTAGATAGACTGGGTAGTGAAATGGAAATAGCGCAAAGTGTTTACAAATTATGTTTAGGTGTATAATTAATATTTTAACATGGATTACTACATACTGTATACTGTATATATATACACACAATAACAGATGAGAGGAACTAAATATTATGTTCCAAGCCTGAATTTATGGTGGCACTAGTCAGCAATTAATTCTAGGGACATTTGAAGATAATGTGGTTATGTCTCGACTCTAGCCCAACTCTATTCCTATTCATGCAACTCTTTCATAACTCGGTAATGTGGAGGCAAATGTACACCTGAGTATAAACATGTATATGGGTACCATTGTATGTGTGTAGAAGTGACACTGTGGTGTGAAAACATGGGCCTATTGTGAAATTACTGGACAGATTGTCATTAAATGCTAGAAAGTAATATAAGCTATAATTTGAATAACATTTTTATCTTTTATATTTATGAAAACATTATTTTAAACCACAACTATATTTCAACCTTGTCTACATTTAAGAATAATCTTTTACATAGACTCTTCCTGCTCTGTTGGGATCACAGACAAATTCAGTGGACTGAACAGATGAAGAAAAATCATTCTTCTAGAAAATTTCTGGGATAACCAATCATATTTAGCTAAACATAGGTGAATCTTTTAGCGATTGATTTTTCATCAGCTCTTTGTGTTTCTGTGCAGGCATGAAACTATATCGATTTGGAGAAGAATAGTCACAATCACTGACACCTCTGTGCTTACCACATTGCACTCTGAGTTGTAATAATGCCTTTCTTCCCAGTACAGCCATATCCTTTTTTGTAAAACTATAAAAGTAGCTTTCTGGCATTTCACCATCATTTCTAAGTCTGTACATCTTTTAGAAAGTAGCTTCTGTTGAGAGTTTTATTTAAGTGTCAGAGTATCTTTAATTTGAATTTAACTATAGACTCTTCAACAGTTACATTTATATAGCAAGCATTTCGGGATGCTGTCACTCTCTCTCTGTATTCTTCTGTTTGCTTCAGAACTTTGAACAACAGAGAATATACTACCCTTGGTTGCTGTTTATTCATCCTGATTCTGCAACACTGCAAAATTATTATTATTTTTTTATAAGACGTGTGTCGATATGGCTTCTTTATTCTTTCATGTTTTTTGAAGCCACTTGCTGGTGCAGGGGTTGTCTGAAAGTCTTTAGATCAGATTCAAGTTGCAATACACTTTAACGTAGGAATGTACAAATACCATTTTTTTTTAACACCAAGTACGAGTACCAATATTGTTTTTTTTTTAAGTACTTGCCAATTACCGATACCTATTACCTATTAAGAGTAGGTAGAAGGGTGATTTGGGAAGTGGGGAGAGGAGTTAGGGAGTTGCAGTGTTTGTGCGATATAGGAAAACATGCGATTTGCATTTGTTACCGCACTGTATTTGGTGTGAACAAGCAAATCCCCCCCCTCCTAGCACAACTTCCTCCTAAATCCCCCCTCCTAGCAAACCTCCCCACCCAAATCACCCTCCCAGCACAACCCCCTAAATCACCATCATAGCACAATCCCATTCCCCCAAATCCCCCACCTAGAACAACCCCCCCGCAAAAAAAAAAAATCTCCCCTCTTCCTAGCACAAATTCTGTCCCTACAGTAGTGACAGCAGCAGGGAGCTTGAGAGAGCCAGGAGGCGGTATGGGTTGTGCTCTTTCTCTCACCCAGTTACTCTGAGCAATCCTTGCTCCTGTTAGCTCCTATGTCATGTGAGACAGAGAGCACTGTAATGTCCTGCAGAGATGCAGAGAGCTCAGCCCACACCTCCCCTGCTCTCTGCTCCTCTCTGTGCTCTTACTGGCAAAAAAGAAAGCTGAGCTGGTTACCCGACTGCATCCTACCAACGAAGGACTTGCCAACAAGAGCACAGAGAAGAGCAGAGAGCGGGGGAGATGCCGGTTGAGGTTTCTACATCTTCTGTGCACAGGATTTTACAGTGCTCTCTGCCTCACATAGAACAGGAGCTAACAGAGGATTGAGGATAGCTATTGCCGGATGAGGATAGCTATTGCCGGAATTCTTCTTTTTTTTACATTTCAGTTGTCAGCAGGTGAATCCTGCTGACAGCTGAAATGTCATAGGTTGTTAAGGATGCACCAGCCCCCTCCTTAACAACCAATAATTACTACACAAAGTAAGCTTTCAAACTTCAAGATCGTTTAGATATTAGGAATAGGCTAGAAATAATTGAATTTCAATGTGGAAATTATATGTAATTTTAAATTTTGACCATAGTTACACCTTATAGTAGTTGTAAAGGCTTAAGGTTCTTTACTTTCATGCATTCTATGCATGAAGGTAAAAAACCATCTGGGTGCAGCAGCCCCCCAGCCCACCCCCAATACTTACCTGTGCCCCATTGCAATCTAGCAATGTGCACAAGAGCCTTGGCTCTCCAGGGACTCTCCCTTCTCAATGGCTCTCATCCGTTGAGCCAATGAGCAGAGAGGAGGCAGGGCTGAGCCGCGGCTCTGTGTGTGAATGGACACGCAGAGCCACTCCTCAAGAGCGAGCCTGCTTGGGTACCCCATAGCAAGCTGCTTGCTCTGGGGAATTTGGCAAGTGGGAGGGCCAGGAGCTGTTCTGTGGAGGATTGGAGCTGCTCCGTGCAAAACTACTGCACAGAGCAGATAAGTACAATTTTGTAATTGTAATTTTGTTTTTTTAATTCCGTTAATATTGTTTTAACTCAGGGCTTTTTTTCCTTTGTTCTGCAGATGTCTCCAGCATTTGGTTTATTTATATTCTGTTGCTGTTTCTATTGAATTTGGCTCCTAGGGGCTGCCTAAGACAAGTAACACTGCTCCTTGGTTGATTGATAAAGCTGTTTTAGCAGTATTTGACCCATAGAAGGCCTCTGTACTTCTCATTACCCATCTCTACAGGAAACGAGAACATCCAATTTTTAGGTGCATATATGAAGGAGAAACACATTCAGGAGCCCAGCCACCATGTTTTACAACAAGTGGAGAAAAAACACCTTTTTATTCTCTTAATGGCCTCACCTCACTGGTGTGCTTTGGACATACAACGTTGTTTTACTTTGTACGCACAGCAGCAGCAATATTTAGTTGTCATGTATTTGTCATTGTAGTGTTTGAATTTAAGTTAATTCTTATTTTCTCTCTGTTTTCACCCTACCCTGTTCTTTTAATAAAACTTCAACATTAATTCACACAGTCTTGCTTATTGGAGTATAGGAGAGTTTAGCTTCCTGTCAAGCTGAGCACAGGCCACAGGATAATGTGTAATGAAGATAATACAGATGCCCAGCAAGTAAGATACCAGATACTGACAATACAGGGGCTTGCTACCCTATCAGTAAGGTAACCTGCACACAGCAGTACAGCAGTCTCCACAACCATAATTAAGCTCTGGGTGAAGTGAAATGTGTTGGGGTCATGGCTTGGTGGGAGCCCAGGCTGAGGCTGTCATACACTTCTTCACAGGATTTGTTTGTGATATGTGACTTTTAGAACTCCATTTCCCTACTAAATGTTTTGAGCTGGGATAAGCTCTGTCCTTGTCGGCTCTCTTAGCGGTTTGTCATGCAAGAGGACCTGGTGGAATCTTGCGTGGCATTTTGTTGTTGACTACATGTCACAAAGCTGGGCATCTTCATTTAAGACAAGGTCCCAAGATCACAAGCACAAGCAGCCTTTGCTGAGCAACAAATAAAAATAAAAAAGAGAAAGTTCAATTCAGATAAAGAGAAAGCACAATGAGTCCCTGCTAGAGGAGCTTACTGTAGAGATAAAAGCAGCAGCATCCACAGCTGATGAAGGTGTCTTAGAGACACATGTATACCTTGACAATGAAAACAGCAGACACAGCAATGTACTTGGTCCAGAAACTGAAAACCAAGATTCTCTGTAATCCACCTTAGAGTACATCTAGCAACACTCCAAGTAAAGTAGTAACAATCACCTAGACCAAATGAGAGAAAACGCCATTGAAGAAATTATGCAAAGATGCTATACACAGCCACTACAAGTTAGTGACATGACTCAAGTCTGCACACAAGTGAACTCCAAGTAAAGTGACACAATGCATGAAAGACGTCTCACATACAAGTGTTTCACTTTTAAGGTTACTTTGTGGTATAAGCCAAGGAAGCTTAGACGTCTGTAATGTACTAACGTGCCTTCACTAAACAAAAATGCTATAGATATAAACTATTATAATAGTAGGAAAATAATACAAGGCTATCATATACAGTTGCAAGAAAAAGTATGTGAACCCCTTGGGATTACGTGGAGTTTTGCATGAATTGGGCATAAAATGTGCTCTGAACGTCATCTAAGTCACAAAAATAGAAGAACACAGTCTGCTGAACATAATACTACACAAACATTAGATGTTGCCATGGTTTTAGTTGCACATAACATGTAAACATTCACAGTACAGGGAGGAAAAAGTATGTGAGGCCCTAGCTTAATGACTTCTCCCGAGCTAATTGGAGCCAGGAGTGAGCCAACCTTGACTCCAATCAGTGTGATGATATTGGATGTGTTGCTGACAGCTGCCCTGCCCTTAAAAAACACACACCTGTTTTGGGTTTACTGGTTTCAAGAAGCACTGTCTGATGTGAACCATGCCTCGAAAAGAGCTCTCAGAAGACCTACGATCAAGAATTGTTGACTTGCATGAAGCTGGAAAGGGTTACAAAAGTATCTCCAAAATCCTTGATGTTCATGTTTCCACGGTAAGACAGACTGTCTACAAATGGAGAAAGTTTAGCACTGTTGCTACTCTCCCTAGGCATGGTCGTCCTGTAAAAATGACTGCAAGAGCACAGCGCAGAATGCTGCATGAGGTAAAGAAGAATCCCAGAGTGTCAGCTAAAGACCTACAGAAATCTCTGGCAAATGCTAACATTTTTGTTGACATATCTACAAAAAGGAAAACATTAAACAAGAATGGAGTACATGGGAGGACACCACGGAGGAAGCCATTGCTGTCCAAAAAGAATATTGCAGCACGTTTGAAGTTTGCAAAAGAGCACCTGGATGTTCCACAGCACTACTGGCAAAATATACTGTGGACAGTTGAAACCAAGATTGAGTTGTTTGGGAAGAACACAACACTATGTGTAGAGAAAAAAAGGCACAGCACACCAACATCAAAACCTCATCCCCACTGTAAAACATGGCGGAGGGAGCATCATGGTTTGGGGCTGCTTTGCTGCCTCAGGGCCTGGACGGATTGTTGTCATTGATGGGAAAATGAATTCCAGAGTTTATCAAGACATTTTGCAGGAAAACGTACGACCATCTGTCCGCCAACTGAAGCTCCGCAGAGGATGGGTGATGCAACAGGACAATGACCCAAAGCATACAAGTAATTCAACAAAACAATGGCTGCAACAGCACAGAATACGCCTTCCGGAGTGGCCCAGTCAGAGTCCTGACCTCAACCCGATTGAAATGCTGTGGCATGACCTTAAGAGAGCGATTCACACCAGACATGCCAAGAATATTGCTACACTGAAACAGTTTTGTGAAGAGGAGTGGTCCAAAATTACTCCAGATTGTTGTGCAGGCCTGATCTGCAACTACAGGAAATGTTTGGTTGAGGTTATTGCTGCCAAAGAAGGGTCAACCAGTTATTAAGTCCAAAGGTTCACATACTTTTTCCTCCCTGCACTGTGAATATTTACATGTTATGTGCAATTAAACCATGGCAACATCTAATGTTTGTGTAGTATTATGTTCAGCAGACTGTGTTCTTCTATTGTTGTGACTTAGATGACGTTCAGAGCACATTTTATGCCCAATTCATGCAAAACTCCACGTAATCCCAAGGGGTTCACATACTTTTTCTTGCAACTGTATACTATCAGGAAAGTCATGTTTAAGGCCATGCTCAAAGAAATGTCTGTCCCCAAAGGAATGTGCATGCACGAAGAACTGTTCATCGAACTGTGCACAGCATTAGGACCCTGAAGTCATCTTTACGGGTGCGTGTGAACATTAGCATTGTGCAAGTGCTCATGTGTGTGAGGATACTTGTTTAATGGACTTTGGTATCTAGTGGCCTCTTTAAAGCCTTACAAGAATAAGGTTCATTGCTGAGTGGTCGCCAGCTCCTTCTGCTTGTGACCTGATCCTGTGCTCATCTGTATCCTGAGCCAGCTTGTACATCCTGCTTGTTCCTGAACCTCTGTTGCTGACACTGGCTTCTGACGCAACCTAGCTTCCTGACTGGTGTCCTGGTACATATTCTTCTGGCTTGATGCTGACCTTGGCCTAGCTCTGACTCTGCTTCTGGTATCTAATTTTACACTCCTGCTGCCCGGCTGTTGCTGACCTCTTCTCATCTGACCACACATCCAAGATCCAGTATCTTCCTACTGCCAGTTGGCCTGCTCCAACTCCACTTCTGCTTCTAAGATATTCCAAACTGATCTACTACAGGCACCTGTGCCACTCTGTGCCCTGTCATACAATGTCATCATCCCCAGGGAAACAGGACCTCAGGCTTACTCTACAAGTGGACCCTCCTTGGTGTTCTGCTCATCATGGAGTCCCCCTGTCAGCTTAACCTCCCGATCTTTTATTTTGAAACTATTACTATTACTATTATTACATGGGTGTGGCCCCTTTCCTAAAACTTCCTTTACCATAGTCTTCCATGGGAGAAACATTTCCCAATTTAACCTATAGATAGCACTGCTGTATCATACATGCCATAGGACAGAAGGTCAAGCTATTGTTTGACTATGGTTAACTGACTTGTTGATTTCAGTTACATAATTAATGTAAAACAGTAGAAAAGCCCAGCATACAACAATGGTATCAATGTTCTCATTGCTTTAGAGGACACCTTGTATAAATGGCTTTAACAGCATTTGTTTGAGAAGTATCCACTATAATGCACAAAAAATTGGCCGATATTCACGCCTTTAGTGAGGCCAGCCCATCGGCCGTTTTTCCTGGATCTTCACATTTATTTTTATTGGTCATGCTGGAAAATCCACAAAAAACGGCCATTTTTCGTGGACAGTGGTGGCAACATCGGCAACAGGGCTTACCGATTTTTTCGTTTATCAAACAAACAAATTCTTCAACAGTATGTAAGTCTGAGAAAAATATATATATATGTGTTGTATGTATGTATATATATATGTGTGTGTGTGTATATATATATATATATATATATATAGAGAGAGAGAGAGAGAGAGAGAAAGAAAGAGAATATATTCAAGTCAAGCCAGAACATTTAATTTTATAGTATGAAAAGGGATGTTAGCATTGGCGATACTATACGCCCCAGAGACCGTTAATCAAGATGGCAGACAACAGTGTTAGTGCATGCATGGCATAGTGTGTGGTGATGAAGTTTCTTGTAAACTAAGGTGTAAAACCCACAGATATCTACAGAAGACATCAAGCACAGTATGGTGATGAGATACTCAGTAAGACATTTGAATGGTGTAAATGTTTCATTGATGGCCATAAGATCCTGGCCGTGGTGGTTCTCAGCCTACAGCAATCATTCAACATTCAACGCATGGAACACCTGATCCTGGATAATCGACGCATAACCTGCCGTGAAATTGCACAAGAGACAAATCTTTCTGTGGAAATGGTGAACACAATAATGACGAAGTGAAGCAGGCTGTTCTAGGATGGTTCAGGTGTACTGACAAATCTTTCAATGCCAAAGCTTTCCAGGCATTAGTTAAATGCTGGGATACGTGTATAAATGTAGGAGGGGAGTATGTAAAAAAAAAATGCAGTTTCCACTTCATGAAATTTGTTCCAGTTTGACTTAAACACGCCTCGCATATATAGCAAGCACATCACAACTAGGTACCCAGTCTACAAATTATCCTACAGGATCAGCTTTCATGTCACAGTGATATAATACAAGCTGACTGAAACTAGAGTCTTTAAAAATGTATGATTACACACCACTTTTTTACATAGCAATACACAGCCAGCTAATCAAGCCACAATAAACTTTGGCAAGTTGTTAGCACTACACAAGTTAGTCACTAAAGGATTTAAAAAAAGGACATGAAAGGGTCTTTGATCCTGAAAGCTACAGAGCCTGGCAGTCTCCCCTCTAAAATGCAATCAGAGGCATGTATTTGTTGTGCATTAAAAAGATAGACCTCCTGATCAAATGGCTTAGAAACTAGTCTGCTGAGCACACCATACAAATCAGGGTGATAAATATAAATTACCAAGAAACTGCCGTTAAAATGATCTAAGACACATTTCATTAGTGTTGGGGTTCAACAGAAGCAAAAGAAAATACACTTTTAAAAATACTTGATAGCTTTCCCAAAATACCTAACTACTATTAGAAACTCAGAGAACTAAGTGACTTGCTAATGGAGCTTCAGGTAGCCAAATGGGGACTCACAGGGACCTGCATTCTTGACACAGCCAGAGGTGTCAACCCCAGTGTACAAAAGTTACATTATAGCTTGCAAGAGCAGTGGATCACACATTTCTCAAGAGTTAAAACGGTAGTAAAGTCAGCTTTTTCAATTGTACCCATAGTATATAGCAGACCTATCATAAGGCTTACCTGTAGGTACAGTGAAAATCTCCTAAACATGCACCATTTAGGAGATCTTCACATCTGTAGCAGCTGTTAACTTCTCCAGCGCATGCGCGCTGCGATCTGAATGGATGGACTTCTCAAGTATGCCATTCATTCAAAGCACTGTGCCACGGCTGTTTCTCCCGTGTGCTTGAGAAGGAGTGATGTCATTGTGCCTCGGCCATTAAAAACGGCTGGAGCCAGCAAAGGAAGACTGAGTGAAGATGGAAGCTCTGTCAGTGGTGACAGTGCACCCCTGGAGGGATAATTTCACAGGTAAGTCTTCCATAATGTGCTAGTATGTGATGCACACTAGCACATTATGCCATTAATTTGTAGGGGGACATTTTTTTGTTTGTTTTTAAAAGACTTCACTACAACTTTAAAAGACAGTACAATGTTACATTTTCTCCTTTTCTTTTTTTGTGGCTTTCATACGCCAACTAGTCAAAACAAGAAATTATCCTAGTTTTTATTTAACATTGTCACATGCATCTCCTTAGTGGTAGTAAACTCTTCTTTAATAAGTCTACCTATAGGTAAGGTTATAATAAAGCTAGCCTGTAGGTAAAATTAACCAGTTCCCGCCTACCCATTGTACATAGATGGCGGACGGGAAGTAGCGCTGATGCGGGCTAATGTTCCTGTACGTCAGCCCGCATCGATGGCTCATGAGCAGCTCACAGAGCACACACCCTGGTGCCTGGTGATCAGTGTATCAACCGGACACAGCGGATCACATTACTGTTGTGTTCAGGTGATCACGTGGTGTTTTACCATGTAACTGCTGTGACCAATCACAGTACTCACATAGTAAACACTGAAAACTGAAAGTAAAGATCGCTTCTCTCTGCTCTCAGTGTGCAAGTAGAGAGAAGTGATCCTGCAGTGTGTGAGTGTACAGCAGCCTGTCAGTTGCTTGTACACTCACACACTGCATGCCAGCCATCCCAGTGCCCCAGTTTAGTGCCCCAGTGTCCCTGATCACTGCCCCACAATAATAAATAATGCAGGGAGGCCCTGTCACCTGTCCCAGTGTGGAAAAACACTCCAATACACCTTAGCAATGTCCTAATCGCCACCATACCAGTGTCCTTATCACTGCCATACCCCAAACCAACACCCTGATCACTGACATATGCCATATTAGCACCCTGGTCACCTCCATACACCATACCAGCACCTTGATCACCATCATACTAGCACCATCATCACTGCCGTACACCATACTAGCACCCTGATCACTGCCATACCCCATACCAGCGCCCTGATCACCGCCATACCCCATACCAGCATCCTGATCACCGCCATGCCTCATACCAGTATCCTGACCACCCCATATGTCATACCAGCATCCTGGCTACTGCCATATCAGCATCCTGATCACCGCCATACCTAATGCTAATGTTCTGATCAATGCCATACCAGCATCCTGATCACTGTCATATGCCATACCGGTGTCTAGCATTTTAGGAGCTCAACTGATCAATTTTCAAATACATATCCTATAGTTTGTAGACTCTATAGCTTTCACGCAAACTAAATAATATAAACTGTTTTGGGTTATTTTTACCCCCAAAAATGTAGCAGAATACATTTTGGCCTAAATTTATGAAGAATAATTATCTATTCGCAAAATTTTATAACAAAAACTAAGTAACAAATATATATGTTTTTTTAATTTTTGGTAATTTTTATTTATATAGCAAAAAATAGAAAACCCATTGGTGATCAAAACCACCTAAAGAGAGCTCTATCTGTCCCAAAAAAAGGATACAAATTTCATATGGGTAAAGAGTTGCATGACTGAGTAATTGTCACTCAAAGTGTGATAGTGCTGAAAACTGAAAATTGGCCCATGCCATGCTTTCAGAGCACTGTGTCCTGGCCCGTAACTCCCACACGCATGTGCAGGAGTGACATCATCACAGCCAGTTCAGCTGGCCAGAGCTCACAAACCCAGAAGCAAAACCAGGTGAAGATGGAAGCCCCGGGAACCCGTGACAACACTCCACTGGAAGGCTTCATTTTAAGGTAGGTCCTTCATAATGTGCTAGTATGCAATGCATACAAGCACAATACGCCTTTACCTTGCAGGGTTTTTCTTTTTTTTTCTTTTTTTTGGATGTGGTTTACAACTGCTCTAAGCATTTAACGCTGAAGTTTAGCTAATATTATTTGCAAATTTATTTTTTTTTAGCCCTGCAGCTTTAGTTACCTAACTTACCTATAAAATATGAAATCTTCACTGCAGGGATGCAGGTCATCTTCCTGGCTTTGAGCTTCCAGCATTGCAAGAGATAATAACTTTTGGTCTGTGGTCTGATTTCAATGGACAAAGCTCATGATAGGGACCTGTCCCCTCCTCCATCCTCCAGAATTGGGAAGCTCTTTCATTTCTTTCACAACATGTAGCAGTCTATGGATTGGGGGGGATTCTGTCATTCATCCAACTCTCTCACTTTCAGAGATCATGTTGCATTCATTAAAAACAATTAGGACCATTTTCACTAGAGGAGGAGAGGGTGGGTCTCTGTTCAGAGCTTTTTCTATTGAATTCTGCCAAACACCCAAGGCTATTAACCACTGCGACAAGTTTAAGTACCTGTTGGAAGTAGATACATTTATTTTTTTCACGAGGCATGGTAGGTTCTGGCACTGAGGCTGGAGTGTCCATAGTGAACCATCTGCCCCCAGTGCAGGTCAGTATCAGTGGCTCAGCTTTGCTCCACTGAGCCTGTCACACTGACAAGTGCACAGGCTGAGGAGTTGTGTTTTTTTTTACAGTTGTGTATTTATCTATTCTTGCAGTGATTTTTAGTCAACCAGGTGTGTCAGATGGGCCGAGGTTGTTCTTAAAGTTGAGGCACAGAACAGAGAAACCAAATTAACCAAGTGGCTTCGATTTACATGGATAATGAAAGATATAGAATTCTAATATTTGCTTACCTTGCTACTCAATAAAATTATTGTAGTTACATAGATAACTAGTTTGAAGAAAGACACAATAAGCCCATTAAGTTCAACCAATTGAAAAATAAATAAATACATAAATAAGTAAATAAAAACTGTATCTACAGAACCCTAAACCCATAGTTGATCCAGAAGAATGCATACAAATTCAGTAAGCATAGTCCAATTTGATCCAAAGATGACAAATTTCTTTCTTCCCCTAAGGCAATCAAATATTGGGTGGATCAACAGTCTGTGGAGTCATTACTTAAATATTAACATCCAATTATATCTGTGCATTTAGAAACACATCCAGATTTTTTTAAAAATCTACTGCGTTGGCTAGAATTAGCACACGATGAAGTCTATTCAATATTTTCACAGCTTTTATTGTACAGAAGCAAAGAATAAACCTTAAAAAAAGACTATTATCCTCTGGGTATCAATAAGCGACTGTTTCAGTTATATATACAGTAGATTTTACATCTGTTCAGATATCCTACCATTTTTACTGAGGTTTAAAAAAAATATAAAATGTTTTATGTCTGATATGGGCCTTTGCCTGTCTATGTTGTTTTTTTTTTTCAAGTAAATCCATTATACATACTGTATATTTTAGTGCTAAGTCTTCCCCGTTTAAACTGCACTGAAACAGATAATGTAACTATAAACCACTTCCATTGTCCCTCCCCCTCTATGATGTCAGAAATGGGAATCAAGGAGGTTTCGTCACTTCTGGCTTCAATTTGTTTATTTACAAGGCGCTTGTAATGCATCTGATCAAACCAATCTTGTGTAGATTGAGGGCAGAAGAGAGATATGCACCCCATAAAGTGGACTTGTGATGGCCTATGCTATTACAAGAGATGTTGTTCAATAAAAAAAAATGGTACAGGGTAAAAGAATAAATTTAAATAAAATAAAGAAAATTTTAACGTGTCTCCATCCCCCATGCTTATTCGTAAATGTGAATGCACCCAGATGTCCCGCACTCACATGTAAACGGTGATTGCACCACACATGTAAGGTATCACTACGAACGCCAGAGTGAGAGCAATAATGCTAGCACCAGAACTCCTGTATAACTCTAAACTGGTAAGCTGTAAAGACTTTTTTAAAATGTTGCCTATGGGTAATTGCATGTGCTGTAGTTTGTTGGCATTACACAATTTTAAAGAATGACATGTTGGGTATCTATTTACTCATCATAACATCATCTCTTATATTTCACTCAAAAATTGGGTAATATACTGTGTTCAAAAATTTGCCAAATGTATTTTTTCCAAAAATGTTGATAAACCGCTGTGCAAATATCATATGACATTAAATATTTCAACAACCATTTTATTCTCCAGGGTCTCTGCTTAAAAAATATATAATGTTTGGGGGTTCGAAGTAATTTTCTCGCAAAACAATTACAGATTTTTACATGTATGAAAGAAATGTCAGAATTGGCCTGAACTGAAGGTGATTAATTATTAAAAACCATTGATGTGGGTGTGTTTTCACGTATGAATGTTAATTTAATAGAACACATTATTGTACAAACAAAATAGAGGGAGCCTCCAAATAAGTATGATTGCATGAATTACTGGACTAGCGTTCACTTTCACAGGTGACACAACATTATTTCATCCTATATCTTATTTATCTAAAAAAAAACTCATTTAAAAACTATGTATTTCCTGCTTGATTGGCTACAGAATATTTGGATTTATTAAATGACCCTTGTACTATGTAGTTGTTGGTAAACCTAAAGGAGATTGCACAGAGGTGGTACAATCAGACTGCAATGTGTGTTGTAAGGTTTAGTAAATGAAATGCATTGGAAAATAGTGTTTTGGGTGGTAGCTGAATTGCTTTATTATATCCTATTTTTTTTTTCTTGAAGGTTCCCTATTTGTCTATATCGCTCTACAGCATAATACAGCTCTTGTTCTAAAGTTTCATATGTTAATAATTATTGACTCCTTCTGGTTAACAGTGATCAGTTTATAAAGTAGAAGAGTCAGAACAATCCTCTGACTTACAAATGAATTCCTGTGCTTCTTGCTGTCAAGGAGAAGTGTCTAAACAGGCAAAATATACTCACTGGCCACTTTATTGTGTACACCTGTTCAACTGCTTGGTAATACAAATTGCTAATCAGCCAATCACATGGCAGCAACTCAATGCATGTAGGCATGTAGATGTGGTGAAGACGACTTTCTGAACTTCAAACCATCAGAATGGGGAAGAAAGGGGATTTAAGGGGCTTTGAACGTGTCATGGCTGTTGTTGCCAGACGGGCTGGTCTGAGTATTTCAAAAACTGCTGATCTACTGGGATTTTAATGCACAACCATCTCTAGGGTTTACAGAGAATGGTCCAAAAAAGAGAAAATATCCAGTGAGCGGCAGTTGTTTGGATGAAAATACCTTGTTGATGTCAGAGGTCAGAGGAGAATGGACAGACTAGTTGTTGCGATTCAAATGTAGGGTCAGGATTTAGCATAAACAACATGAAAGCATTTATCCATCCTGCCTTGTATAAACGGCTTAGGCTGGTGCTGGTGTAATGGTGTGGGGGATATTGTCTTGGCACTAGCAAGGTATACCTAATAAAGTGGCTGGTGAGTGTAGGTGGCCCTGTGTTATACCGACAGTGTGTTACAAATTAGCACACAGAGTACAACTGTAGTCACCTTCTCACATATGCATGCATCTGGCATCTCCTAGGCAGATATAAATATTCATAAACGTGCATGGTAGTGTAAACAGCCCAATTACTAGCAAGGCAAATGCTCAATATACTTATGAGAGTTATGCTGGCCCTTAAGAAATTTACAGGAATGTGCCACAGATTCACTCTGAGCATTTGAATGCAATTTATTTCAAAAGTTCATGCCATGGTATTTATAGGTACATTTTTTCCATGAAAATGTTTATTAATGCCAATATCAACATACAGAGAAAGCAAAATGTTTGCATTTTACAGAAAATACAAGAAGTACAGGAGTAAGCACATTTAGAAGTTAAGAAATGGTTAGCATCCAAATGAATGACACTGCTATAACAGAGGTATCAACAGTAGAAAATGCAGCAATTCTCCTGGAGCTAACCTTGTTGGATCTACATACAGAATCGCAAGACGTGAAATCATCTAGCCTAGACATCTTAAGCAGTCGTACTCATCTTAAGAGTAAGCAGAATACAGCAGTTATGAAAGATGAGATATAAGTGAGAAGCAAAGAAAAGGATGGAGAGGAGAAGAGAAGAGAAGAGAAAAAAAAAGAAGGGGGTTGGGAGGAGGGGGGAAGAAGCTGAAAATCAAGAGAGGTAAAAAAGAACAGAATCAGAAAAAGTACCCAGTCCCCATTCCAGAAGAGCTCTAGGATTCTCCAGCCAGGTTGGATACACGAAAATGTCAGATAAACAAATGAACAGTAAGGCCATATGGTTGCTCAGTTATCGGAGAG
This sequence comes from Staurois parvus, assembly GCF_062004578.1. Taxonomy (NCBI): domain Eukaryota; kingdom Metazoa; phylum Chordata; class Amphibia; order Anura; family Ranidae; genus Staurois; species Staurois parvus. The sequence goes on from NW_028317941.1 coordinate 8,004,505, forward strand.
AGTGCACAGCATTCCTAATAAGAATACAGAATCTCCATAGGGCTTTAAATAGTGCCAACAGTTTAGATCAGGTTGTTGTTAATCCCTTCCAGAGATCACAATATTCCCCAGTGGACTGAAAGTGGAGCCAGCACGCCCAACGTTGGGAGTACTTGTTAATAGAGTCACAGGCAATATGGATCAATTCCTCCAACTTTGCTAGTCTGTTCACACAAACAATCCATTTATGTAAGGTGGGTATAGTTGCTGTTCGCCAGTGTGTTGGGATACACATATGCACTGCCGTGATCAAAAACATGGGTAAGGATCTGCGATAAGAAGATCCCATAACTGAAGAGTGGTGGAATTGTAAGTTATGCACCTCTTTCCAAAAGGCTTGAATCATCGGGCATGTCCACCAAACATGCAGCATGTCTCCCTCAGCTAATCCACAGAGGTATTTGGAAACAACTTCCTAAGAATACCATCTAGAAAACACTTTAAAATTGTGTTCTTGGGCTGATACATTACTGGATCCTTTATATATTACCGCAAGTGCCTTTTGCCACTCTTCCTCAGATTGAGGTCCCTTTCCCAAGAAGCTACAAATTTGAGAGTCTAAGGGGGTTGAGCTTTAAAGAAAAGCACGTATATCGTAGAGATTAAGTGACGCTGGGGGAACTTCGAGCAACATAGTTGTTCGTATCGGTCTGCCAAATGCATGCCTTCCTTGGGAGGAATTCAAATAGTGCCACAGCTGAAAGTACCTCCACCAAGGGAAAGAAAAGGAAAGAAAAGAGCCTGCCAACTGAGATTTAGTCTTAAATACTCCTTTCTCAAAAAATCGAGCGGCCTCCAAACGATCCACTGAACAACTTGGGAACTGGATTTCACCCTCAATCCCAGGTAGAAAGTCTGGGTTAAAATCCAGGGGTGTTAACGGACCCATGGTGGAAGAAAAATCACTATCCGAGATACATGCCTCTTGAAAGCTACTCAGAGAGGCCGTTATTAACAGATGGTCCATAGTCAAAACTCGCATATTTCTAATTCCCAGCCAAGGTAGTAAGGTCAGAGGACTGGGGACACATACTTGTTCAATGGTAATCCAATCTTTCTCAGTCAAATGAAGACACCAATCTACAATTCGCACTAGGTGGCATGCTCTGTAATATAATTTAAAGTCTGGTAGACCCTTATCACCCTTAGGTCGGGGTAGAACAAGGGTATTTAGATTCAAGCGGGGCGGTTTCCATACAAATGATTGTATAGCGGTTCACAGTGATTTAAAAAATGTGCCTGGAATTCTTATAGGGACTGTTTGAAAAACATAAAGTAGCCATGGTAGAACAGTCATTTTCAAGATCGCTGCCCTGCCGAACCATGAAAAACATGCTTTAGCCCAGTTTTTCAAATCATGCTGAATAGATGTAAGGAGAGGGAGAACGTTTTCGTGTGTATAGTGATTGGGGATTTGCTGTCAATTATATGTCCAAATAGGAAATTTCATCAGTTTGCCAGTTAAACGGAAATTGGTGAGTACATCTCCAAACCAACTCGGGATATAGAGTAATTATTATTATTATTATAGAGTGTTTATATAGCGCCAACAGTTTGCTCAGCGCTGTACATTGCAATGGGAGACAATACATGAGACAGTACAATGACAATACAATGCGATACACGAGGGGTTCAAGGGCCCTGATTCTTGAAGCTTACACTCTAGGAGGGAGGGGTTAGTGGTACGGGAGGAATAGCTGTGGGGGATGGAGTGGTAGGAAGAGTGGAGGAGATCGGCAATTAGCTGAGGGCGGGGTAGGCTTCCCTGAAGAGGTGGGTTTACAGGGTGCACTTAAAGGAGAGGAGAGTAGGTGATAGTCTAATGGATTGGGGTAGGGAGTTCCAGAGGATGGGGGAAGCCCTGGAGAAGTCCTGGAGACGGGCATGGGAGGAGGAGACCAGGGAACTAGAGAGTAGGAGGTCTTGTGAGGAGTGGAGAGTATGTTTTGGGTGGAATTTGAATTTTAGGTCGGTGATGTAGTTTGGGGCAGTGTTATGGACAGCTTTGTACGTCAGTGTTAGCATTTTGAAATTTACCTGTTGGGCAATGGGAAGCCAGTGGAGGGATTGGCAGAGGGGTGTGGCGGAATACGGAGCGGGTGGTAAGGTGGATGAGTCTGGCCGCAGTATTCAGGATAGACTGAAGTGGGGATAGCCTGTGGTGAGGTAGGCCAGTGAGGAGGGAGTTACAGTAGTCAAGTCATGATATGATAAGGGAGTGAATGAGTTGCTTATTAGTTTCCGGGGTTAGGAACGGACATATTTTGGAGATGTTGCAGAGGTGGAGTCTGCATGAGCTTGTTAGCAATTGGACCTGGGGCTGGAAAGACAGATTAGAGTCTAGGATTACACCAAGTTCTCTGGCTTGCGGGGGACCCCAACAGAGAGGGGGAGTGAGGGGGAGGTGGCAGCGTTATAGGTAACACTGAAGGAGCGCTGTGATAGATAGGAAGAGAGCCAGGAGAGAGCGGAGTCTCTGAGGCCAAGAGAGTGTAGTTTTTTGAGGAGGAGGGGGTGGTCAACTGTGTCGAAAGCCGCGGAGAGGTCGAGGAGTAGGAGCACTGAATAGTGGCCATTAGCTTTGGCGGTTAGCAGGTCGTTGATGAGTTTGAATAGGGCAGTTTTGGTGGAGTGTAGGGGACGGAAGCCAGACTGTAGGGAGGTTGTTGTTGTTGAGGTGGGAGCTTAGGCGATTATAGACTAAGCGCTAAAGGAGTTTGGATGTAAATGGCAGCAGGGAGATGGATCTAAGATTGTTCAGGTCGGTGGGATCCAGGGAGGGTTTTTTCAGTATAGGAGTGATGTACGCATGCTTCAGAGGGGAGGGGAATGCGCCAGTAGAGAGGGAGAGATTAAAGATGTGAGTGAGGGAGCATAGGATGGAGGAGGAGGGAGATCGTAGGAGTTGTGAGGGGACAGGGTCGAGGGGGCAGGTGGTGAGGCGGGTTTCAAAGAAGACCTTAGTGACCTCTTCAGTGGTAGCAAGGTCGAAGGAGTGGAGTGTTGAGGGGGTTTTAGTGTGAAGAATGTTAGGTGGGGTGGAGGTCTGGACAGTGGCGAGGTCAAGAGAGAGGGGTGTTGAGGGCTTTTCGTGTGAGGGGTGCTAGGTGGGGTGAAAGTCTAAGCAGCGGCGATGTCCCTGCGAATTGCGCTGATCTTGTTTTTGAAGTGGTTGGCAATCTCCTGGGCGGTGAGTGAGGTACTGGGTGGAGGTGGGGGCGGAGAGCGGAGAGAGTTAAAAGTAGAGAAGACTGGAGGAGAGGGTATTGATGAGGGTCACAAAGTAGGCTCGCTTGGCAGCGTGGAGGGAGGAAGTGTAGGTGAGTAAGGCAGATTTATATCGGGTGAACGCTAGTTGGGATCTGGTTTTGCGCCATAGTCGCTCCAGCGCACAACTGCGTCATTTGAGATTTTTTGTATGATCAGTCTGCCAGGGCTGAAGCAGTCGGGTCTAATGCTTTGTGTGGTTAGAGGCACTAACGAGTCTACAGTGGTTGTGACAGCAAGTTGTTATAAGTGGTATTGGCCAGGTCAGGGCAGGACAGGGGAAGGATACTGTCGCAAAGTTGATCAGTTGCAGAGTGGAAGGGGGCAGGGTTCAGGTTGCGGAGGTTTCGGCTGGTGATAGTTTGACATTTGGAAGGGTAGATGTTTGAGTACGAGGAGACGGAGAAGGTAATAAGGTTGTGGTCAGAGCGAGGAAATTGGGTGTTTGTGAGGTTGTGGGGAGTGTAGAGATGAGAGAAAACAAGGTCCAGGATGTTCCCGTCGGAGTGGGTGGTGGACTGTATATACTGTGCGAGTGCAAAAGAAGAGGTTAAGTGGAGGAGTTGGGATGTAGCTGGGTTATTGATGTTGATAGGGGTGTTGAAATCTCCAAGAATGATGGTGGGTAGCTCGGAGGAGAGAAAGAAGGATAGCCAGACGGAGAAGTCGTCAAGGAAGCGGGACACGGGTCCAGGAGGCCAATAGATTACAGCAATCCTCAGAGGGGTTGAAGAGAATAGTCGGATGCAGTGGACCTCAAAGGAGGAGAAGGATAGAGAGGGGGGGTTAGGGAGGACTTAGAAGGTGCTCAGCGGTGACAGGAGCATACCAACCTCACCACCTTTTCGACCGCTAGGTCTGGGTGAGTGGGTCCAGATGAGACCTCCATAGGAGAGTAATGTTTAAAGCGTAAGATTTGGAAAAATTACTGCTAAATTAGATAGATCACTGAAATGGTTCAGATCCCTTATCAGTGATGGAAGAGAGGAGAGAGGGTCGGATAAAAAAAGAAGCATATCATTGGCAAAAGCAGCAACTTTGTACATCTTATTCTTAATGCAAATGCCCTTGATAGACCCTGATTGCCTCAGGCAGTTTAAGAATGGTTTTAAGGTCAAGATGAAAATAATTGGTGACAGAGGACAACCCTGACAAGTACCATTGTGGATGTGGAAGGCGTCTAACAGGTGGCCATTAACCTTGACTCTTGACTCTGGCTGTAGGGGTGGAATACAACGCAGCAATGCGTTTGCACATCTGGGTCCCCAAACCCAAGTGGGTTAAGACCTACAGCATGTAATACCAGGCCAACCTGTCAAATGCCTTCTCAGCATCCATAGACAGAAGGAAACCTGGGATATTGTGACATCTAAGCCAGTGTGTGATACCTACAGCCTTAATCGTATTATCTCGGGCTTCTTGGCCCGGGACAAAGCCCACCTGATCTAGGGAGATCCAGGAATTAAGAAAGGGTAACAATCTATTCACCAAGGCCTTTGCGTTGAGTTTAGAGGGGCTGAGTAGAAAGAGTAATCTTTGACCGAAAGGTATAAAGTTTGCCAGGTATCGTGAAGCAAGAGGGAGGAAAGACTCTGATTTTTTTTAGCAGTTTAAAAGGTAGAGATGAATGACCCATCGAAGAATCCAGTAGCAGATTAAGTGGCACATTAAAATCCCCCCCCCAAGAACAAGCAGCCCAGATCTAAATGTCAATAACAGATTCAAGGTATGGGTAAAAAATTACAGATGTTTCTCATTCAGACAGTAAATATTTGCAAGAGTAATTGGTCTGTGGCCCAGTTTACCTTTCACAAAAATGTAGTGGTCTGCTGGGTCTAACTGTTCCTCAATTTGGATAGGAAGTTCCTTGACAAGAAGAATAGCCACTCCTTTAGTTTTAGAATCCATTGAGGAAGCGTGACATACGGTCGGGAATCTATGAATAGAGAGCTTCAGAACCACCAGACTCCTAAAGTGTGTCTCCTGCAGGAATGCTATTTGTGCTCTTTTCCTATGTAAATGTTGTAATAGCTGTGATCTCTTCTCCGGGATGTTTCGGCTTTTAGCATTTAGTAAAGTCAATTTGACCCTAAACTGTAGCTCCATCTGGTGATTTCCCCTACATGGAGCCATATTCTCACCACGGCTTGATCCCAAGCCAAAAATTGGATTGGGGACTGGAAAGAAAGAAAGGAAAAAAAAAAGAGAGAGAGAGAAAAAAAAACACCCAGAGGAGGGAGGGAAGGGAAGGAGGTAGTGAAGAAGAAAATGGATGATTTGTATTAGAAGAAGAAGGGAAAGAGAAAGAAAGGAAAAAAGAGGAAGATCACCCACCAAGGTCTTCCGACACGAGTTTCACCCTTGAGCTGAAAACCTCAGGTAGGCTAGATCTCGAACAATCCTGGTGTGCGAGGGCAAATTATGTCCCACTACCCACTGTACAATCCAAAGTAGTGCAACAGGAACCTAATCCTGCTGCTGGGGGCTTGGTCGTATAAGCAAAAGGAGGAAAATGAGGCACAGCAATATGACCTCAAGTGAAGGAGTCACCGCCAACAATCAGGGATTCTCAGAATATCTCAGAATAAGCATTCAATTCTATCTAACATAATTAAGTCATTGGGTAACCATTCAAACCATCAAACCATGGGTAACAGACATTGCAAAACAATAGAGGCATGGCATATAACACACAGAACCCGTCAACTGCACCTCATGGACCACAGATAGAAAACAATAATAAACAAACTAAGCGAATCTATAGCAAGATCTGGTCCCAGCTAGTATGGGAACAGAAAGCGCTTAGGAAACATGGCGCCCAATAGGTTGCCAAGAATACTTAAATATATCGCTCAGAGAATCCATGAGCCGGTTGCCCACTCAAAGATTGTTTGGCAAATGATCAGTTCTCTATGATACGTCCACTTCTACTCTGGGGCATCATTTTGTAAAGTGCTCATGTTCAACAAACCAGCCAGAACCTAGACTACAGTCATACCAAACAATAGTCACGCTATGGTCTCACGTGAGGGGTCTCCAGTTCCCCTTCAACAGTGCTTAGGTGTCTCAGCCATGGAACAGAGAACATATAACTCTAATGAACCAGTCACTCTGATAGTACATTGTTTGCCTGTTCACATCAGTGTTTCCACCTAACGAGATAAGCAATGGGTGAGTTCCAAAGCAGAGGCGCACCAGGATGAGGAAGGGGCGACAACGCCCTAAGAGGCTTATAGGTACATTTTATATCTTTCTCAGGAAAGGGATATGGGAAAAAGCTGAACGTATGTCAATCTAGAATTCAGCCTATATGTAATATTAAAGAGAACTCAGCTAAACACTGTTTATATACAGTATCAACTGACTATATAATATAAAAGTATGGTAATTCAGCGAGCGCTCTATAAGCAGATAGCAGCTAGTACACTAAAGGAAATATCATGGACCTTATCATGCAAATGAAAAAATAAAGTGCAGCGCTAAAGGATAATGAAATGAGATATATAAAGTTTGATGAATATAAATTTGATCAATGTAGAATCGTCCACTGGACTGTATATAGTTTATGGCACCAGGATAACTTCCACATCAGCAGATAATTCCAAAGCCAATGACAGGGAATAAATGGCAAAAATGCGCACTCACCGACTGCACATAGGATATGCGCATGTAAATATGTAACTCTCCAACGGATGGGATGTGACCATCATGTGGGTGGTGGGCTTCCCTCAAGAGCAGGAGGTCATCAGATTTGGGTGTAGTGATCTGCTGTATCCAGAGGTCTCCTTTACCTGGCTAGGTGTAAAGTTTGGATGAAGGCTCCCTCTTCTGGATGTTAAAGATTGTTAAAGATTGCTCTCCATGCTGCTCTTGATTCCTTCACATGTGTGTTGTTCTGTGCTCGGTGAGCACAGAACAACACACATGTGAAGGAATCAAGAGCAGCATGGGGAGCAATCTTGAACATCCAGAAGAGGGAGCCCTTCATCCAAACTTTACACCTAGCCAGGGTAAAGGAGACCTCTGGATACAGCAGATCACTACACTCAAATCTGATGACCTCCTGCTCTTGAGGGAAGCCCACCACCCACATAATGGTCCGTTGGAGAGTTACATATTTACATGCGCAAATCCTATGTGCAGTCGGTGAGTGCGCATTTTTGCCATTTATTCCCTGTCATTGGCTTTGGAATTATCTGCTGATGTGGAAGTTATCCTGGTGCCATAAACTATATACAGTCCAGTGGACGATTCTACATTGATCAAATGTATATTGATCGAACTTTTTATATATTTCATTTCATTATCCTTTAGTGCTGGACTATATAGTATACCTCCAATGTAATTTGAGAAAGCAAACTTCCTGTAAAAAAAATGATATTTAGTGGGCCTTAATGTCTTATGTTAGAGACATACAGACAGAGAGGCATTAGGGAAGAATGGGTCCAAGGCAAAGTAGCAGAGTTAAAGCCTACTTTTGCCTAAAACAAAAAGAATCAGGTCAAGAGACATTATTTGCCTTCAGTGCCATGTGTTCCTTGCGCTGCTGTGTCCTCCTTTTTTGACTGAAATATTCCTTTTCCAATCTCCCCAGCTCCTCAGCTATAATATTTTGGTGTGGCAACGGTTAATAGGACTGAGGTAACTGTTCTTAGCATTCATCGAGTGAGACTATGCCCACCCTTTCTGCTCAGCTGCTTCATTTATATAAGCCATTACTACAGCTTCTATGAATTAAACAGGCTTTATGAATGGAGGAGGTGGACCTATCAATCATCCCCTGTCCTCCATTCATAGATAGTGTTTCATTCATAGAAGCTGTAGTAAAGGCTCATATGAACGAAGCAACTAGGTGGAAAGAGTGGGCATAATTAGGCATTATTGAGCCTGAGCCTGTAAAATCCCTTATTTCTATTAATCAAGAGATTGTGGTGGTGGGGGGCATCAGAGAAGGACACAACAGCACAACAGTAGTGTGAAAGGCAGGTGCACAGCTTTGACCAATGGCACTTTCTTTCTGGTTTCCTGCAGAAAAATGAAGTTTGTAGCTGGGCCCTTGGATATCTTCTAGGCCTTAGGCACCTGCTAAGGTTTCCATGTGAATGATCCAGCTCTGCATACAGGTGGATAGGGCACTATTTGTGCACTATCCTTCTATGTGTGCTTACCTAGTTGGCAGCCGCCTCCTGTAGCTTTAGGTACTGTTACAGGGCGGCCGCCCTGCACAAAATCATGTATATATTTGTGATCTGTGCTTCCGCAGTGTCCCTGGGCCGGGGATACTGTGATTTAGTACAGCACTGACCAATCATCAGACCACCTGATCAGTTCTACCGAATCACAGATCATACTGTGCCTGTGTTTACAGAACACAGGCACAGGAAATTAATCTTCTCTCCTGGAGCCCTTTTTGGTTCCAGTGAGAAAAAGAGCAGATCCACATGAGTAAAAGCAGCACACTAACACTAAAACACATAGGCACATTTTAACCCCCTGATTGCCCCCAAGTTAACCCTTTTTCTACCTTGTCACCAGTGTCATTAGTACAGTGTACAGATTTTTTTTACTGATCACTGTAGATTAACTTTAGATAGCATTAGCATCAGTTAGCGTCCCTCCCAGAAAGAGTCAGAATTGCCCACCACGCTATCACCATCACATTTAACCCTTTGATTGCCAGTAACACTGCAACATACATACTATAAACCTCCATTACTAGTACAGTGTCTGAATGGATAGGTATCTTTGATCAGCTCAGAAGTGCACAAGTCAATACCAACAGTATAGTGTCCCCACCCCAAAAACGCACTGTTAGCAGGATCAGACCTGACACCTGCTAGAACCTGAATTTAGTCCCTGTGCCCCCCCCTCCCCAGCAAGAGCAGTGCTAGTACATCACTGTCACTTCTGATACATTGCACACAAATCAGAGTTAGCAAGATCAGGCCTTCTCTTTGCTAGCACTAGCAGGCAAATTGTTTTGTAGCGGTTCAAGCAGTCCCTGACAGCCAGGTGCTATTTATCCCGTGAATTACACTAGGTACCTGTAAATTGAGTGGCAAAAATGTCCAAAGTAATGTACTGTACACGAGTGAAGAGGCCTACAGGATTCTGAGTATGTCAAATGAGAATGAAGGGGAAGCCTCACTGACATAATCAGGCTCAGAATACAAACCTGTAGAGAGTAGCGGCACCCTGACAGATAGCTCAGACCATGGTGAAGAGGTTCCTGCTAAGGTCAGGCATTCCTGACCCCATGCCCAGATTGCTGAGGTGTTAGAATTTCACATTTCAGTGTTCTAATATTAATACATACCAGCACTGCAGTTTTACTTGGTGACGTAACGAGTTCCATAAATGACGTACAAGCTGGTGAGGTGCCTAGCACAAGTAGCGTCCCGCAGCCACCAAGAATTCAAACACAGGCGTATAGAACCCATAGAGTCCTTTCAGACCTGCTTGCAAATGCTAATTGGCAGCCCACAGATTCTGCAGCACTCTCATTCACTGCCCAACCCGTTATTCAGGTGGAAACAACAAATTTAACTACTCCCCTTTATTTTTTGGAGTTTTTCTTCATGGAAGTTCTGTATCGGTGGATTGTGGACCAAAGCAATTTATATGCTGACCAATACATCACCACCAACCCAAATTTCAAACCTTGCCAGACCAATCAAATGGAAACCTATCAAGTTTAAAAACTTTTCCAAGTTTAAAGATTTTTTGGGCCTAACCCTCAACATGGGTATTACCAAAAAGAATGAGTTGCAGTCATATTGGTCCACAGATCTGATTCATCATATGTCAGTGTTCTCTGCTGCCATGGCCAGTTTAGGTATGAAAATATAATGTGATTTATGCATTTCAACAACACACTCCATCATCCTCTGGGTGACCCTGGATATGATCAGCTCCACATATCAGCGCCACAAAATTTGGCCCCTTGTAAATCCCCTAAACCAAAAATTTTATTATATGTATGCACCCCAACCAAACCTCTGCGTAGATGAGTCCCTTGTTAATTTTTCAGGCCATATATGTAATTTTCAGATTTCCAAGAGAAAAGATATTGAAATATGTGACCCCCCCAGATACCCAGACTACATGGAGAGCAGTGGCAAGATAGTTTGAGACTTGTTGTCACCCTTGTTCCATAAGGGGTACCACTTATATGTTGACAATTTTTATACAAGCATGCCACTATTTAAACATTTATACAATCTTGTAATTGGCTCATGTGGCACCGCGCAACCTTATCGCTGGGGCTTCCCCCAACGGCTTGTAAATACCTAAGTTAGAAAGGAGGAGAAAGCCTTCTTGAGAAATGATGATGTGAACAGTGAAGTGGAAGGACAAATGGGATGTTTTTGTCCTGTCTTTTGTTCATGCAGACACGGCAGTCCAACTTTTCACAGCAACCAGTGTTGTTGAGAAGCCCTTCTGTGTCCTTGACTATAGCCTTAACATTGGAGGGGTGGACTTCAATGACCAAATGACAGTACTTAATTTCCCATAAAGCCAGATGCTGGTACAAAATACTGTCTGTATATTTATTTTAGTTGGCTGTCTACAATGCTTTTGTGCTTTACAAAGCAACTGGAAGAAGTGGATCCTTCCTAAATTTCAGGAAGAGATCATAACGGCCTTTCTGTATCCAGAATGTGGCCCAAACCCAGAGACAGCTGCATGTGAGGCATTTTCCTGATGCCATTCCTGGTACCCCAACCCAAATGTCACCCAAAAAAGATGTTGTGTATGTAGCAGACATGGAATTAGACTTGACACCCACTTTTATTTTGATCCCTCTGTCCTGGCAAACCTAGTCTCTGCCTGAAGGACTGCTTCCGTTGCTACCACACACTAGTGGTGTATTAATATAGGGTACAGCACAGTCTATGGTGCACATTCACATAAGGTCTCGAAAGATGTTAGGTAGTCAGGAAACTGGCTATCGCATTTTGAGAGATCCTAAAATCAGAGCCTGAAAAGTTTACAGTTTTTTTAACTTACAAAAAATGTTTAAAAAAAAGTAAAAAAAAAAAAAAGAAATTAAAAAGTAAAAAAAAAACATAAAAAAGTAAAAAAAAATATAAAAAAGCCAAAATTAGTGGTTGTTTTGTTGAGTTAATGCCATTGTTTTTTACTGTTAACCGTTGTTTGCTTTGCAGGAATGCATTCAGCGGCAGGATGAGATTTTTCATCTGTAGTGAAAAAAAGAACCTGGGGCTTGGGGTGGTCAATGGGCATATCGCTTCTATGCATTTCTCATCTGCTCTGCTTCTGACTCCCGTCACCAGCGGCCTTCCAAGATGGCGTCATCTCCTAACACTGCTTCACAGGACAGGAGCGTTCCCCAAACTGCTCTCCCTCTCCACAGGGCTCCAACAGGCTTTCTACCCACTCTAGAAGTGCCTCCCCAACCTCGGACTGTTCTAGAGATGGCTGCAACATCAAAGCCTATTTAAATCCCTTGTGTAGTAAGCGGAACTTTGATTCCCTGGTCACCAGACTAGAACATACTTATAAACAAGAGATTGCTGACCTTAAAAAAGATATTGGCTCCAAGTTTGAAGACTGAGAGCAGGTTTCTGAAGAATATGCTAGAGCCCTGAATGCACATGAGGTCAACCTGAATAAACATACAGTCCTTATCCATCAGTTGCTGTATCAATGAGATGACATAGAGAACCAAAACAGGCACAATAACATCCGTATACATGGCTTACTGAATCTATCGACAATAAAGATTTCTCATCAGCAGCCCATGTCATCTTTAATCAACTTCTGCAAAAACCAAAGGATTCTCCTATGGAGATCGACTGCATTCATAGGGCCCAGGATGCAGCATCTCCTAGAGACGTTATTTGTAGAATTCAATTCTACAAAGTTAAGGCTGAAATCCTCCAGGTGGCAAGACAAGACACAATCTTGTTCAATGACACTCCTGTCATGCTGTTACCCGACCTGTCTCGTCTCATCCTGTCCATGCATAAGGCGCTTAAACCTATCACTGCAGTCCTACTTGCTAAGAACATCAAGTACTCATCGGGCTTTCCTTTTCACGTGAAAGCAAACCACAATGGTAAAACTGCTCTCTTCCGCACATTAGGAGACCTACCATTTTTTTGGGGAAAGCTAGACCTCCCTGCCATCAACTTGCCTGATTGGCCCATGAAAACCACATCCCCAGGTCTATCCTTGATCTCTCCTGACCAGCAGTGGCAATGTCAATCGAGGAAGAAGCATCACCGCTCCGTTCCCCGAAGATCACAGGATGACTGACTCTGCTTAGATCAGACAGATGTTTCTCCATAATTATGGCTGATGGAGTCCTACTCCTTATTTTCACCTGCGATCAGCTAAGACACAATTGCCGCTTCCTTTTTCATTTTCATTTTTCTCTAATTCACTAAATTATAAGTGAACTTTTTTTCTTCTTTGTGAACTAAGTTGTTATGCCCTGTTGGGCCATCTCAGCTCGTTTAGCGGATTTCGCCAACTGAGCTAATATATCAGTGTTCGCACCATCCCACCATGTAGTTTATCTGATTCATGCACTCCCATGATGGGTATGGTTGGAATGTCTATTTTGGTGTTTATGCTACCCCCCCTATCACACTCCCCATCCTTCCTAGCCTACAAACATGTTCCTCCACCCCTTTTTTTCCCTCCCCTTTCCACTCTTCCTTCCTCCCTCCTGCCCTATACCCTAGTTCCTTCCATCCCCTTTTCCTCCCCCTACATACCGCAAATCATGTCTTTTTTATTTGGCCCAAGTGGACGGGCTATGTTATGTGCCTTCTATTCTCCCCTATAGGCCCACACGTTTGTCTTTCATGTTGACCTCTCATTTTGAGGGTTAGTATATTGCCCACATTATCCTGTGTTACTGTTTTCACTATTGTTGGGGTCTTTACCTTACCTCAGACCCCGTAGTTTGTTTAGAGTGCCAGGTGCTGACATCTACTGTTACCATGTGTTTGCACATGTTTCATGTGAACTTTATAGGTTTTTCTATCCTCATCTTGATATTTACTCTGTCCTTTACTATTCTCTTTCTTCCCTTCCTTTTTTTTTCCTTTTCTTGCGGTAAGTCTGGAGTTCTCTGCATCTATCCCCCATGGCTAATTTTAAATGTGATTTTCTGCTCTTAATTGTAGAGGGATTAACTTCCCGGAGAAGAGACAAAAAATTCGGTAGCACTTTCATAAGAGCAAAACTAAGATTCTATTACTGCAAGAAACATACTTCCTTAAAGGGTCTGTACCTACAATTAACTCTAAATACTATCCTCTATGGTTTCATATTACTAACCCTGTGTCCATATCTAAAGGTGTGTCAGTGGCTTTCCACAAATATTTTACCCCTGAGATAGTTGACTCTCTCATAGACAAAAGGGGACATTTTATCTTCCTTAAATTGAAAAAGTATGAGGTTATTTACACGCTTGCTAATGTTTCTCTAACTAACCAGGACCAAGTGCATTTCTTCACCGCCATCACTTCGAAACTCAAGACCTTTGGCGCTCACAGCCTTATACTGGATGGAGACCTGAACCTGGCATTGGCCCCTTGCGATGGATTCTACTTCGGGAAGGCCTTCTGTCTCCTGTTCCTTGCTGCAACAATTTAAGGCCCTTTTACACAAGCTACATCTTGTTGATGTGGGGTGAATCTTATACCCTTCCGAGAGGGACTACAGTTATTATTCCTCTCCTCATAACGCCTACAGTAGGATTGACTATTTTCTCATTTCTCAAGCTTTACTTGACTCCTCCCCCTCTGAAAGTATAGGATTACAATTGTGGTCTGATCACGCACCAGTTTCACTCACCTTCGGTGGATTACCCCCTGCTCGAGGTTCCACATCCTGGCGTCTTTTTTTTCCCTCTCTTTCTTCTTCTTTTCTCTCCAGATTTTCTTTCCTTTCCTTTTTTCCTTTCTTTCCCTTCTCCGCCTATTTCCTCATTTAACTGCCTGTGATACTGTAATTGGTTCAGGATAGCTGTGGTGGGGCCTACTGTTGTCCAGTTCTCCAATTGCCTCCCTGGGGGCTTGGTAGCTGGACTCTGTATATCTACTTTTCCTAAATCATAGTACAGGTCCATGTAAGTTGACATAATACTTATGGTGAGATCACACTGGTTCTACTTTAAAGCATTTATGTTTCTCAGACTGTTTACATTATGTTGATGCATGACATTTTTTTACCTGCTCCTTTTAATCGTTGTTATACCTGGTACCTCAGGGTCTACTGTTTTTCTGACTGTAAAATCTAAATAAAATTATATTCAACCATAAATATTACATATAATTATTTATTTTTTTACCAGCTGCCACCAGCAAGCAGAGGTTTGGCAAATTCCAAGATAGCAGCTGAAGTTTCATATAGCAGCTTAATGAGTCAGAGGAGGGAGAACCTCCCAGCCCACCCTCTATCAAAGAGAGAAATGTCCTAAAATGACCCTTTACTTTGTCAGTAGAAGACAAAGTAAAAGGGTCAATTTGTTTCCTCCCTACCGAGCAGCACACACTCACCATTCCTTTACTCCCCACCACTCAGTTCATTTGCTGAGAGCTCTGTGGAAGCTTCAAACTTTACAGCACTAATGCAGGGCTTGCTCCCAGTGGCTAAATGGATTGGCGAATGGTGAGTATGGGCTGATGGGGAGTGGGATATTTAACCTGTGGATTAACACAGTTTCCCCGGAGGCATAAAACAGAGTTGTGTCTTCAACCCATGCAGAGATTTGATTGCAAACAGGCATAAGTACACCCTGCAATAAAGATCTGCCTGTAAAATAAAGACTTAATGCAAATAATTCATAATTTTTTAAATTTGTAGACTTAAAAAGAAACAAAAAAATACTTGATAGTGATCTAAAATGTGTCTCGCAAATGGGACACAGTCAGGGGAGAACTGACCATTCGAGCACTCGGGCACTGCCAGAGGGCCCGGGGTCAGTAGGGTGCCCCATGAAATGCCCCTGGTACCTTTTATAGGCTTTTTTGAGTGTGGGCAAGGACATAGGGCCCCATGATCCCCTATTGCCCGGAGGCCCCATGAGTTGTCAGTCCACCCATGGACACAGTTCTTCTTTGATGTTAATTTGCATTCTTGCTTGACTGGTCCACTTCAGAATATGTATAATATGAGGCTTTAATGTGGTTACAAAGTACAGTGTTAACAAAATATTTTTTTTTTCCTGTAGAATTGATGGCTCTTTAATTTATAGCTTAAGGTTTCAGAGCATTTGTTTTATGGTTCCATTGTTTGAACACACAGATAACTCTTTATATGCATTCCACTTCATTTTCAGCTATACATACTTTGGTATAAGAATTTAGAATCAAACAGCTTTTACGACGTGTTCTGAGATATCAGATTAGAAGAAGAAGAAGCAATCCAGTGCAGGTGCTTATCGAATAGTACTTGGAGTAATTCATGAATAAACTATATAAAAAAGATGGGAAAGGGAACGAAGCTGAAAAATGTGAGTAAAGCTATATGCCATCAATAAGGAAACATTGCAGCATTGTAAAAGGAAATGGTAGAAGAACCTATGATAAAAGAACTAGGAGATAGGAGAAGAATGAATACAGCAGGAAAAATAATTCTGAAGTATTTGGCAGCTGCAGTGAGAGGAAATGTTGAACCATATGGGTTTATAAAAGCATATTAAGCATACATTGGAGAAGAGTAATTCATATTAATATTGAAATCTTCTAGGATCAATGAGCCTCTGGCCAACTGTTTTCAAGTGTGTTTTTTGTAATTGTGTTTTTAGAATATATGTTATTTTTCCAGAAGATAATGTACTGATCAGGAAACACTGTGAAAGTACAATTCAGGCATATTCAGCATATAAAGTTTCTAAAGCCCTTGATTTAATATTACTGTAGAACATGGGACACCTATTTATTCCCCCCTGCCTGCTTTCTCCACAGTGGAACAAGAATAGAGTGGAGTGCTTGGGGTAAGGGGGAGGTATGTTTTCTGTTTTATTCAGTCCCAATTGGCTGGAATTCTTCCTTTTTTTTTAATTCAAAGTAAGTACATTAGTAAGTATAAAAAAAAATAAAAATAACAATAATATAATATTGATCAAAAACCTGTTTTTGCTCATATGTTTGATGCTCTGGGCCTTGTAGCAATGGATATTAAAAGAAAAAAGTGAATATATCAAAGTCAATCATACCATATATGTCATATATATTTCTGATAAGCACCTGAATAAATACCTGGGGCACAAGAGTTGGCGCAAAATGGACAACACTGGGTGAATAGTTTGTTTTGTACTGCTCTGTGGAGTTTCCCCCAATACTGCAGTGACCATACATGCATTTTGCTTCTCCAGGTGCCCGCAAGATACCCTCAACCCCTTTATAGGCACAACACCAGCATAGCTATAGCATAGGCACTTCTAGCACCGGTACATAATTAGCCAGACATCAAATTATTATATGCATTCACCAATAAATATGCAATATTCATGCAACCGATCTTTACAAAGTGTTATTCAACCAACCATATACTGTGCCAGCAAGGAAAATTCAAAAAGACAGGACACTATGTAAATGTAAGCAATTTAGAAAGCAACACACATCTTTTCATGGGTACCGAGGAGGCTCTCAATGACAGCAACAGTTGAGGGGGAGTTAAAGTGCTCAATAAAAGCATGTTTTGAAATCACAGCAAAGATGAAAGACATGCTTCGGAATAAAGGGGTTAATAGAAGGCAGCCTTAGATTGAAGCCTGCTTTACACTTTATATGAGCAGCTCACTTTACCAATGTATTCAGCCCTCATTATTTTGAAACTTGAATTTAACACCCAGCTCTCACAATCTGCTGTCAGTCTGACAGTAATTGGTGAGTAAAATATTTGGCCATGTAAACAGGACAAAAAAAGGCTCAATTACATATAGCACTCTCAGCGTTAGAGCTTATTAGGCAATGCAAAGCAACTCTGACAACTAAATACAGTATCAGCAGTGATGAAAGAATCCAGGGTCATTTGCTTATCTTTTGCTTCTGCTTTCTTCTCAGTTTTCTAAAGGCTTCAGCAATCCTATTTTTATACAACCAAAAAAACCACTGGAATATAAAAATAGAAGTAAAAATGCTGACTGAGATAAGTATTTGATACCCTGGTGATTTTGAATGTTTGCCCACTCACAAAGAAATGATCAGTCTAAAAATCGAATGGTAGGAGTATTGTAACACTGAGAGATAGAATAGCAACAAAAAATTCAAAAGAAATGCATGTCTAACAAATTATACACTGATTTTCATGTTCATGAGGGAAATAAGTATTTGATCCCCTTCACAAAACATGACTTAGTACTTGGTGGCAAATCCCTTGTTAGCAATCACACAGGTCAGATGTTTCCTGTAGCTGGCCACCAGGTTTGCACACATCTCAGGAGGTATTTTGGCCCACTCCTCCTGGGAGATCCTCTCCAAGTCATTAAGGTTTGGTGGCTGATGTTTGTCAACTCAAATTTTCAGCCCCCTCTACAGATTTTCAATCGGATTAAGGTCTGGAGACTGGCTAGGCCACTCCAGGACCTTAATGTGCTTCTTCTTAGGCCACTCCTTTGTTGCCTTGGCCATGTGTTTTAGGTCATTGTCATGCTGGAACACCCATCCACAACCCATTTTCAATGCCCTGGCTGAGGGAAGAAGGTTCTCACCCTAATATTTGATGGTACATTGCCGCATCCATCGTCCCTTTGATGCGGTGCAGTTGTCCTGTCCCCTTAGCAGAAAAACACCCTCAAAGCAGAATGTTTCCACCACCATGTTTGACAGTTGGGATAATGTTCTTGGGGTAATAGACAGCATTCCTCCTCCTCCAAACACGGCGAGTTGAATTGATGCCAAAGAGCTCGATTTTGGTCTCATCTGACCACAACACTTTCAACCAGTCCTCCTCTGCATCATTAAGATGTTCAGTGGCAAACTTCAAATGGGTCTGGACATGTGCTTTCTTGAGCAGAGGGACCTTGCGGGCACTGCAGGATTTCAATCCTTGTCGGTGTAGTGTGTTACCAATAGTTTTCTTGGTGACTGTGGTCCCAGCTGCCTGGAGATCATTGACAAGATCCTCATGTGTAGTTCTGGGATGATTCCGCACTGTTCTGATGGTCATTGACACTCCACGAGGTGAGATCTTGCATGGTAAACCAGACCTAGGGAGACTGACAGTTGTTTTGTGTTTTCTTCCATTTGCGAATGATTGCATCAACTGTTGTCACCTTCTCACCAAGATGCTTGGCGATAGTTTTGTAGCCCAGTCCAGCCTTGTGTAGGTCTACAATCTTGTCCCTGACATCCTTGGACAGCTCTTTGATATTTGCCATGGTGGAGAGTTTGGAATCTAATTGTTTGATTGCTCCTGTGGACAGGTGTCTTTTATACAGGTAACAAAATGAGATTAGCAGCACTCCCTTTAAGAGACTGATTCTAATCTCAGCTTGTTACCTGTATGAAAGACACCTGGGAGCCAGAAATCCTGCTGAATGATAGGGGATCAAATACTTATTTCCCTCATGAACATGCAAATCAGTGCATAATTTGTTAGACATGCATTTCTTTAGAATTTTTTGTTGCTATTCTGTCTCTAAGTGTTACCATACAACTACCATTCGATTTTTAGACTCAACATTTCTTTGTGAGTGGGCAAACATTCAAAATCAGCAGGTGATCAAATACTTATTTCCTTCACTGTACATATATATATATATATATATATATATATATATATCTCAGTAATGTACATATTTAGAAGAGTAGACTTGGCAGATCTAGTATTGGTTCTTTTTGTGGAAAGTGGAAATGTACAGGATATGCAGAATGGCTAATGCAACATGTCAATAAGCAGCTGAAGCTAATGGAGCACCATACTTTTTTCAGCGTTGGGAACAGCAAAAAATGTCCTTTGCAAAATCATTGTAGATGATGTTGAGTATACATCAATAGAATTAGGTGCACGCAGGCCTCAGTATTACCATCACCAGCCTCTTTTCTAAGAAGTAAATATTTCAGCTTTGGTAGTCCTACACTGGGAACTCCTGGGTTTTCACTGAATTTTTATATTTAATTGAACACAAAATTATTTTCATATTTTGAAAAGTGAGTCAAAACAGTTTAAAACATTACCTTCTTCACCTCTGTAGCTTAAAGTGTACGTTTACAAAAAGCATGCTGTGCTTTCCTATATAGGTATAGCAGCATCATGTGTTAAACCTACCTACCAGCCAAGACTCCTTTTTTGTTTAAACAGTGAAGTCCAAAAACTCATACAGGAGAAGTTACTTAAAATCTTCTGCAGCCAGCAAAGGCTCTGTCCTGAGTTATTGTACTGACAGAGCAGCCATTAGGATCAGCACCCCCTTAGGAAGTGCCATCCTGTTCTTTTGGGCCACATATGTGCAGTGTGTACTCTTGCCTGTCACAGCTGCTGAACTCATTATAGGTGACAGGAGCAAGTAAAGAACAGAACAGCACTCCCACCCATGGTAATAGAGGACATTGGTACCAGAGGCCATTCTGTTCCCACAATAACTCAGGACGGAGCCAATCACAACAAAGGATTTAAAGAAACTTTTTCTAAATGTGGTTATGGACTTCATTGTTTAAACAGAAAAGGAATCCTGTCTGCTAGGTAGGTTTAGCACATATATCCTTTTGGGAGAGCATAGTTGTTCTTTTGGGTTTTTTTTGGAAAGCTGAATGTTAAGGTGCTGTGGTGAAATTCAACTGCAAATTTCACAAGTGAAGCACTGAAATCTCAGCCTTTTTCTACGGGGAGAAAAATATTGATAGTTTGCCAGCTGGTGTTTCTAAGTTTCAAAGTTTTTGATGGGACATTTAAGAATTTGTGAATAACTACACAGTATGAAAACCTACAGTGGTCAGCAACGGCTTGTTTTCAATCTCTTAGTCATAGTCTGGTCACTTTACATAGCTTACAATAGGGGAAATCCTGAATCTAACTCGTACAAAAATAGAACATTTTTAGAAGAAAGGGGGAGTATATTCCAGGCATTTAGGGTTAGATGACTTTATCCCTTACTAACCTAGCTGAACACTCTGGATACTTTCAAATGGAAATTCTGCTTATCGAAATGCTAATTCTGGGTTATTGTCTTAAATCACTTTGTAACTTTTTTAAAGCATTACAAAAAAATCTCTGTTGTTTATTCTGGAGTAAACAACATAAGTTTTCTTGTGGGAACATTTCATAAAACAAATGCTATTGGATTAATATGTGCACATGCTGTCATCAAATACAGTGGGGAAATAGATACTACTGTTGTATATTTGTACACATTTTTAACTATTTCTACTGTTTGAGAGGAATCAAAGGTATGTCAATAGGTATTAAAAATAGCTTCACGTTTTGACATATCTGACCCATGGTATACTGTATATGATACTATAATGACAACTAGTAGGTTTCAGAGTTAACACATGCTTCCCTCAAAGAAACAGATTTAGGAAGATGATGGAAGTAGAAAGGGACACGCCCATGTGGGAATGACAAACAAACTTTGTAAATGAAAAGCAGCACAAGCTGAAAGTGGGATTTCACCTGGGGATGACACTAAATCTACACAACAGGCTAACTTGGTTTCCTGCCATTAGACTGTAGTCCTGTTTGCTACAGAGATTGCAAACCAGCTATAACACAAGTGACTTTTTAGTGTATCCCTATAGCATACAGACCATTGTTGGTGCCTCTGTGTTAGGAAGGTTAGGTAGCATGTGCATGTGTTGTAGGCAGGGGCAGACTGAACTCATGGGGCCCCCGGGCAATATTGGATCATGGGGCCCCTGTGCCCTTGCCCAAACTCAAAAAAGCCTATGAAAAAGGTACCAGGGGCATCTCATGGGGCCCCCTACTGACCCCGGGCCTTCAGGCAGTGCCTGAGTTTCCAAATGGTCAGTCCATCCCTGGTTGTAGGCAAATTTGTAGCACTTCATAGTACTTTGCATGTCCTGAATTGGTTTTCTACAGTTATAAGTAGTTTGTATATGCAACCTTTTGTTTGGTAAAAGCTCATTAAAGTGGAGCTCCAGTCTCCTTTGAAAAAATAAAAATCAGTAGCTATAAAAACTGTAGCTGCTGTTAAAAAACAGCCACTCACCTGTCACTTGATCCAGCAGCGTGATCACCAGAGCCGGGTCCACTGGCCGTCGCTATCTATCGGGATCTTTATTATGGGCACCCAGCTGTGACAGCTTGCAGCTTCACAGCTGAGTGCCCAGTGAACATGCACGAGCAGAGCTACACATTGTGAATGGTCCCACAGTCTTCTGGAACCTGTCATGTGTCTTAATGGGGAGGAGGGGGACAAGTCCTTAAAGTGAAACTTCCCCTTTTGGGTGGAGCTCTGCTTTAATAACAAAGTGTTTTGCTTCCTTACTTTACTGCAAAGTGGCCAAAAATATTCAAGCAAAGCAGTCATTAAGTAAGGAGGTAGCGAGAGAAGGAAGAGGATTTGGTTTGGTCCAAAAACAGGTTCAGATGGAATTTATACTGCTTCAATACATAAGAAAGCTTCCCACTGTCAATGGTTCCTATGGAACTAATAGTGCAGACACCCAGTGAGTCTTTTGCAACCACCACCATGTAAGCAAAGAGACAAGGATAGCAGTGACATCACTGCCCAAACATGGCCACTTACCAGTTTTGTCAATGATATTACTAATATCCCCACCTCTTTCCTTATATGGCTGATGATAGTTTGGGTAGCTATTTACGTTTACATTTTTTGTGAATTGGTAGGGATATTTTGAGGAGGGGTCTGTGTGAGATTTTTTTTTCATTTGTTAACAATTTAAAATCATTTTTCCTGTGTAAATGTCAGTGCCTTAAAAAATAATTGCTCCTGGCCTAGTGGCATAAAAAAAAGAAAAATTGCACTAATACATGTTCCCTAATGCAGTTCCCCCCCATGCTATTTTTTTTAACCTTTTTGCCTATTATCCCAGAAAGTAGGCCTTTTTTATTTAACACATTTGGCTTAATTTCAATGGGGGTTGGGTCCAAAATTCTTTGAGGTTCGCTGAAAGCCTCTCGAATCGAACCCAGGGAAGTTTGGCTCATCCCTAATGAAAATGAAACACTAAGTGCCTATAACTTCAAAAACAAATTAGCAAAGGCAGTCCACAATTTTCTGTCCAAACAAACACCCTATAAGTATTAGCCAGTGCTAACAAATTGTTTTTTGTAGATGTCATCAACAACAAAAAAAACAAATAGAGGTTCAGGTTCTCATTTTTCACTTGTGCCTATAAAACGTTAGCTATGAACCAGGCATGTCATCTAAGCCTTTTCTTTTTTCCACCCCTGAGCTATAGATTCATTGCTGCACTGTCAGTAAGCATACTAGATATCTAATTCTTTATTTACTATGATTTCCTTAAAGATGTGCATAATGTGACTCTGAACATTACTATCTGACAGAAGAATTACGTTATTTTTCATGATGTGCATTAGGAACAGGCCAGAATTTGAAAATAAAAGTTATGCTATAAAATTCATATTGCTGCATTTCCCTGTAAATCCTAACAATTTTTGTTTACTACTTTCAACCCAAGTGTCCTACAACTTGTATAATAGGTTCATATGGTATAGCCCTTTTGATCTTTGATTTGTGGATGAACTGGTTTTCTGCTCTAGGTACCAGCTGTAGAAGTATATAATTCTAATAGCACTAATGTACAGTTCCAGGATGTCACACAAAATGTTGCCTGACTGCCCATTATTTTCAGGCACAATGAATGTAAGCAGGAGGTAGAAGCAGTTAAATATGACCTGAAGCAATGGGTACATGCTTCTACTCACTCTGATGGCAACACCCTTGACCTTGTATTCTCCTACCTATATGCTCAATGCAACCTCTCCAACAATCCTTTTCTTCTCTCTGATCACCAGCTTATTAGTTTCACTCTCTCCTTCTCTTCCACCACCTCTCCCTCCCATTACCTAACAATTACCTTTGTCACATTAACCCTTCTCTTCTCTACTCTGCACTGAACAAGCTTGCCCCTCTCACTACACACAGAAACAGGCCCCAAACCCTAAAGCCCTGGCAAACAGATGACACCAGAAATCTCAAAACACTTAGCCGAGCTCTTGAGCATCTGTGGCATAAGACTAAGTCTCAGAGAGACTTCAACAAATATCAATCTGCCCTCCAAAAATACAATTCCTGCCTCCACACTGCCAAGCAGACCTATTTTATCACTCTCATTAACATCTTCTCATCCAGTCCCAATCAGTTTTTTCTACCTTTAACTCTCGGCTTTGTCCTCCACTGCCTCCACCCACTAACTCACTGCGCAGGAGATTACCAATCACATCAATAATAAGTTTAATACAATTTGTGATTAAATCTCCACTCTACAGATATCCCCCCCCAACTCAACACTCCATGTTCACAGGTACACTCGGCACTTTGTTTATTCAACCCTGCTATTATAGACGAGGTTGCTAAACTTTTTTCTAATGCCCACCTAACCATTTGTCCCCTGGAACTTATTCCTTCTCTAATACTGTGGTTACCCTCTGGCTCTATCCTACACTCTCTAACTCACATATTCAATCTCTCCCTCTCTTCTGGCATCTTCCTCAACTCTCTAAAACACTCACTAGTTACCCCCATGCTTAAAAACCCTTCCTTGGACCCCATCCATTTTAATAACTTACACCCCATCTCTTTGCTCCCCTTTTACTCCAAACTCCTTGAACGCCTGGTCTACACCCAGCTTGATCCCCTTCAGTCTGGATTTTGCCCTCAACACTCCAAAGACACTGCTCTCTTAAAACTCACAAACAATTTGCTAAAAACCAATGGAAACTATTAAGTATTCCTACTTCTGACCTTTTGGCTGCCTTTGATACAGTTGACCACTTTTTCCCTTGGTCCCCATGACTGTACAATTCATTGGTTCTCATCCTACCTATCCCACTGCACCTTCAGTGTCATTTGCAATTCTACTTCCTCCTCGCCTCTTCCTTTCTCTGTCAGGGTACACAGAGGTTCTGTTCTAAGACCTCTCCAATACTCAATCTACACTTCCTCCCTTGGGTCAGCTGATAACCTCCCATGGTTTTCAATATCATTAATATGCTGATGACACCCAAATCTATCTCTCTACCCTTCAGCTCACAACATCAGTCTCCTCACGTATCACTACTTTACTGACCAACATATCAGTCTGGATGTCACACCACTTCCTCAAACTCAATCTATCAAAAACCGAGCTCATAATATTTCCTCATGGGCCCCTTCCCCTGACTTCTCTGTCAAGATCAATGGCACAACCATCAACCGCCCCCACATACTAGGATGCTAGGTGTAATCCTGGACTCTAAACTCTCCTTTTAACCCCACAACCAATTACTTTCCAAAGCTTTCCATCTCTGTAACATCTCCAAAATATGCCCCTTCCTAACCAATGACACGACAAAGCTCCTCGCCCACTCCCTGGTCATGAATGCTGCTACCAGACTCATCCACCTTACCAACCAGTCATTGTTTACCATCCCTATCTGCCAATCCATCCATTGGCTGCCACTCACCCAACAAAATAAATTCAAAATACTAATAATATTTTATAAAGTCATCCATAACTTAGCCCCCAGCTACATAACTAACCTAGACTCAAAATACCAACCAAACCATTCTCTTCGTTCCTTTCAAGACCTCCTGCTTCCTAGTTCCCTTGTTTCCTCTGACCATGCTCGCCTCCAGGACTTCTCCCGAGCCTCTCCCATCCTTTGGAACTCGCTACCCAAATCTTTCCGGCTATTTCCTGCTCTGTCCACTTTTAGGTGATCCCTGAAAACGTTTCTCTTCAGTGAAGTCTATCCTGCCTCCACCTAACAACTGTACTTTTATTTTCTCCATCAACTCATCCCCCACAGTTATTACTTTATGTATCACTTGACCCTCCCCATTTAGATTGTAAGCTCTAATGAGCAGTGCCCTCTAATTCCCCCTGTATTGAATTGTATTGTACTGTTTGCCCTCATGTTGTAGATTGCTACGGAAACTGTTAATGCTGTATAAATCCTGTATATTAATAATAATACCTAATGTTGATGTTGTGGCAGGTGAAAAGGGGTAGTCAAAGCTGTTATTTCCATGATCGCTGTTCCTATACCATTGAAGTGAATAGAGTACACAAGGACAGGTAACATACCTCCAAACTTTGCAAAATGGGAAAGTGGGACATATTTTAACATGAGGTATATAGGCAAACGAAACAACCTTGTCGTGCTTTATTGGTTTAGTTTATAATACTATTTTGCTTTTATTTTGGCTTTTTTAAACTATATAGAATAATTTAAATGTTAGATATAAGCTTTCGTGCAGTAAAACAATTTTGATAATTAATACATGATTTATAAAAATCCTTACATCAGGCCATAAAAGGGAAAACTAAGGAAAAAAAAGGGATGGAGGGATTTGGTTTCAAAAGAGGGACATGCAGGAGGTATGAGATAATAAAGCACCAATTACATTAAAACATTAGTTTAACATAACTGTAGCCCTGTCTACAACTCTATACATCTGTTTGCATTTATAATTAAGTGAAGTGAGTAGCAGCTTTTCCTTTTCTTAGGAAATTGTGTCTTCAGCTGAAAAAAATGACAGTGAAACCAGTACATATTGTACAGTATTCTGCCAAACTGGGGCACAGATGGCTGCCCTCTTGTTCGGGAAAACTGGCTGCCTAGCTTTTGACAATTTTCCATTTGCTATAAAGAGGAGGTAGATTTGCGTAATCTGAACAGTAGCAGCAGTTACTACTGGTAACTTTGTAACCAAGTAAAACAAGCAAATGAAAAATATATTTTTATGTAACTGATATACAACATATAATGAAAACATTTAAAAATTCTAAAGAATAATAACTTTTTACAGTATGTCTTAATGTACATAGCTGAATGTTTAACATTAATCTTGGTCCACACTGACACAAAAATATATATATATTTTTTTACTTATAAATTATATAATTAGTGTTGCGCTCCACACAATTAAATAAAATAAATTATATTAAGTGAATATATAAATATTACTAATGATGCCTCAGTGGATATTGTATGTGACCATATATATAGTGATACAAAACATAATTATATTTTGGATCACTACAGTATATATATGGTCACATACAATATCCACTGAGGCATCATTAGTAATATTTATATATTCACTTAATATATTTTATTTTATTTAATTGCGTGGAGCACGACACTAATTATATAATTTATCAGTAATTTTGCACAGGCATATGAGTATGTGTCACAGTGTCAGTGAACCACTATAATTTATTATGTTTAAATTTCACTAATTCATATATGCACAGTAATTAATTTTACCATAGTAGCTCGCAAGCACCATATAAATTTATATATATTTTTTTAAATGAAGTATGTTTTTAAAAAAAAAATTTTTTATTTTTTTCAATAAACAATTTATATTTTTAAGAGCTAATTAAGTGTAGTAACTCATAGCAGCCTATCAGAATTTACTCTGATATAGAAAGAATAGTATAAGATATATTCTGGTTGTATGCTATGAGATACTGCAAACTTAATGCTGTACTCTGACCCAAAACTATTTTTGTACATTTGCACTGTACAAATAAGTTACCATTAATGAAGTGTGTTCCATGTGTGGCTGCTGCTATATTTGTGAACATTCTTGCTTGCTCCACATCTCCTCTATTTAGAAAACAGCTTGCATTCTTTTCACAGAATGCAAGACATTCTGTGAAGGGAGGAAGAGTAGATGAAGACAATCTGCCCTCCTCCAATCAGCTTTAAAATGCACTTGTGTCAAGAACATGGACATTGGAGTATTTTTATATTCGTAAAAATCTTTAAAACAGGTTGAATATTTGTGTAACGGATAGTGTAATACTGAACTGGATGTTCTAAATAAAGAACCTAAAAAAATAGATATTGAGACAGAGGCAGAATGTCCATAAATGCGTAGCCCTCCCTTGGCACTTTCTGGCATCTGATGTCACTGAATTGTTTCCCACGTTGTCATAGGAGCTTCTCTGCTTTCTGGTTGTCTGTGAGTCGGTACTGCTAGCTGTACATTGTGGACTGGATTCCCTGCAACCGTGATACTGAGGTTCCAGCAGCAGACCACCAGATTGAGATGCTGGTGACAAGCGCTTATTCTTCTGATGCATGTGAGTTGCCTATTTGTCTATTTATTCAATAAATATGTTTACTACACTTAGATTGTGCCCTCTGCTGTCTGTTTGCTTCAATTCCTTTACAATGCCTACAGTGTCAGTGATGAATAGGTGTTTTTTTAAGTGCTCATACTGCTACTTCTAAATATATAAATACTTTACATAGGAACATAGAAACGTGACAGCAGAAAAAAGACCAAGTGGTCCATCTAGTCTGCCTTTTTTTGTTTTGTTTTATACTTGTTTTTGATTTATTGTGCATAGTTTGGGCACAAGTTCACTATAAGAATAACAACTCTTTATAAAAATGCAACCTGTTCTCTGCCCAAACAAGAGCAGAAAACACAGAGTGCAAACATGCCTATAGAATAGTCAAAAAAGCTGCTTAAATGCACTCACAAGAGTATGCCCATATTAGCGGTATAGTGGTGTAATCTGGACAGACTCAAGGGGCTGCTCCTCTGCCAAGGCTGGAGATGTCAGCTGTGAAAACGTCCAAACATGTATGCTCCGAGCCAGAGCTGTGTGCCTCCATAGACATGAACACAATGACTAGCAGGTCATTCTCCTGCTCTCTCACAATGCACACCAGCCTCTGCGTTGTAACGGGACCCTCAAGACTCCACTGTTAGGCTTAGTGTAGAAGTGAGTTCTTTTTTTGTAAAAACAACTAGTTGATTTTCGATGCATTTAAGTTCAATTAATATTTTCCAATGGTATACCCCACAAAGTTTTCAGTAAATAACCTTGACTTTGTCTCTCATCCATTTACTCCCTTTAAATACATGGCATTTTCTTTTATGCTTTCAAACTACTTTATACCTGGCAATCTCTAGCTCACCTTTAAATCAATCCTGGTATCATTCCTAAACATGTCACAGATACAAATTGTCAAGCACACACTGCATTCTCCGTGATAGAGTACAGATGAAAAGAGAACAGCTCATCCTATGAATTGTCCAATCAGCTGTGAAGGAAGCTTTGAGAGGTGCCAACAGCCCCCAGGGAGGTGTAACAGCTCGGTGACATCTCCTTGTCACATCCAGCAAACCAGAAACTAGGATCAAACCTATTACACCCAGATTGAAGTAACACTGCTCCCAGCTGTGTCAGGTCCATGAACAGAAATGTAAAAACCGCTTAGAAATTGAATATTAACTCCAGTTCTAACGGTTGTTTAAATATTATTTTTATCCGTAAAGGGCTAGTGGCTGCTCCTGATATAGTTGGCTCGTAGCCTGTCGTTATTGAAAAATGCACGCTTCATTTTTGAAGTGTCAGGATTTATCAAGAAGGGGATTACTGAGCTGTTTGCTGTGATTGGCTGACATGCTATTTGCTACACTGTACACGCATAATATCTTTCCCTGCAAAGCATGTCATCTAAGCATCTGTCACAAAAGCCAATACACAATTGGCTCAAAGAGTCCTTTGAAAGTGCTATTTTTAGAACTGGCTTTTATGTGTTTAAATTTAACACAAAGTCAGTTTGTCTTAAGTGAAGTAATTAAGCTGGCTTTGTTGTCTATTATAGTGTAAAGGTTATCTTATCTTCACATCTTACGAAATATTTTTATTTCACGTTACTATATTATACTGTATACACTGTTTTTTGTCTCTAGTCTGAGCTTCAGTTATATTAATAGATATTTCTAAGAAAAAAATTAAAGCTGAACTCTAGGCAAATAGCTAAATACTTACAAGGAAGCTATTTTACCTTCCAAGGATTTGCATTTCTATCCATGTAGTTTTGAGATTTATGCAGCTCTATTACAAACATATCCCAGTCTGGCAAAGCAAGAGACCTGATATTTCTCTGTGGACGTAGTACTTATAGGTCTGAGACTGGACAATGAAAGGAGAAGAGTTAAGCCCTTTGTCACACTGTTCTCCTTAGAAGAGGACCTTTAAGTTGACCATACATGGATCGAAATTTGTCCAGCTCAGCAGAAAGTGGCAGAAATTTTGATCCATGTATGGCCACTGTGGTTGAACAGAAGTCAACCTACCCAACAACTTCTGTTCCACCACCTTGTTGGAAGTGTTCACATTGTCAGAATACAAAGACACAGCAGGGAGCATTACCTCCATTCACCCCAAATGTGCGGATGGGGGAATCAGGTCAAATTTTTTCATTCGACCTGTTGGTTAAAAGAACAAAACGGACTCAGCTAAGACCAGATTTACCCTCTCTCACACAGTTTTTCTTAATCTCCCCTCCCCACATTCATTACACAATTGGGCATTAAAAGAAATTTGGAGGGTAAAATGGCTTTTCTGCAGGAGCTGAATCCACACTTTCTACTTTCTCACCTAGGCAAGAATGACATCACCTCCCCCCCAACATCTGAAGTCTCCGGAGAAATTGATGTCACACATCCCAGAGGAGGATTCGGGCAATCCCAACTTCACTATGGATGCATCAGAAAAATTTCTGCTGCACTGTGCATGTGCCAGGAAATTGATGCCTCCTTGCATCATCAGGGAGTCTACTCAAAGAACCCACAAGAGAAATTTGGCCTCTTGGTCACACAAGATGAGGGTGCAGGACCCAGAGAGAGCTTACATCAAACAATGCCAGATTCAGTGGGTGAGTATGTTTTTGTGGACATCCCAGCATTATGAAAAAAAGTATAATAGCAATATAAGCATACTGTAACTGAAAACATACTGCTGCATGAGAGTATTAGTGGATACTTGCCTAGTACAAATTGTGTGCCACATTGTGTCACATTCACAGATGAAAATAACCTTAGCCTCTGTCATACGGAACATATGAAACGTTCATGACAGCTTGTCAAATGTGTAGGGCAAATGTTTAGTAGCATTTAACTTAACGTGTGACTAAATTCAGGACCCTACATTCACTTTATCTGGTCTCCCACAGTTAAAAGAACATGGAAATGCAATTATTTTAGTAAAAAGTAAACTGCTAAATACCTTTTTTCAACATAATTTAGAGCAAACATGTGACTTCTATCTGTGTCCAGCAGAGCACTGGTCACAGCATTTAGGAGGAGTTTTCATTCTCCCCTGATTGTCCTATGAGTCTGCAGGACCCCTGACCCTCTGCCTGGACAGCGCTGACTGGCCCTGTGCTGATCACATGCACTCTCCCAAGAGAAAAAAAAAATCTCTAGTAATACACACCAAACTGAGCATGTGCAGTTTGCCCCCAAGGTTCTGTACCATCAGGAAATGGATTGGGGACAGTAGAAGGAGGGGAGATCAGAGGAGATACACAATGCAGTGGATTAACCCCTTAGGTTCCACAGTGAGTATAACAAGGATGCTTTTTGGGCAGCACAGTGGCATTGGGCAGCACAGTGGCTAAATGGTTAGCACTTCCACCTGGCAGTACTAGGGTCACTGGTTCAAATCCCGACCATGGCACCACCTGCCTGAAGTTTGCATGTTCTCCCTGTGTCTGCATGGGTTTCCTCTGGGTACTGTGGTTTCCTTCCACTCCCCAAAGACATGCTGGTAGGTTAATTGGCTCCTGTCTAAATTGGCTCTAATATGTGTACGTATGGATGTGAGTTAGGGACCTTAGATTGCACGCTCCTTGAGGGTTAGGGACTGATGTGAATGTACAATATATATACAATGTAAAGCGCTGTGTAAATTGACGGCGCTATATAAGTACCTGAAATAAATAAATAGTAATTTACTGCACATACAAACTGATTTTACTGTTGTGGGCTTAGTAACACTTTAATGGTGAGATTCAATGCAAAATTTGCACATCTGACTTTACACTGGTTCTTTAGGGTACTGCTACAGATATACAACAGCTTTCAAGCCAGAGATTCCATATCTGGGGCCAAATCAGGTAAATGTATTTTCTCCAAAAATGCTACATATAAGACTGGATCATTGTTTCTCATTTACTTCCTTTGTATTACTTTACTTCACTTGGTGAAGCAGGTCTTCTCACTAAACTGGTACAACTGGCATGATTGGTTAATCTCATCTTTATTGATGTGATTTGTGATAAATTAATTTCAAAGAATTATTTTTTTGTCATATTGCAAAATTTGATTTACCTGATTATGTACCTGCATATTTGTCCAAGGATCTAATAATTTGTGATTTCAGCGAATCAAATCATAAACTACATCATTATCTGCATATCAGACAAATCTTCATACATATACAGTATTAAAAAAAATGAAAATTTGTGATTCCCTATAAAATATAATTTATAGATGTTGTATGAATAATACAGAGATCAGTTTTATATTTATGTTTCTATGATTACAAACTGCAGAGCTGTTTGCTTTGAGGCACAATCTGTCTGATTGGAACATCATCTGATAAAGTATGAGACAATGAGATGGGTCACTGCTAATGTGTCATTGAGCTGTGTAAAAAGACAGCTTTAAAAAAAAAAGAAGGTAAAACAATTGTAGGTTCCTTTTTACTGATGTGGCTAATGTGTTTACATGTCTAGCCAGGGACTACTGTGGTGCAGTTGCCCAAACACCATTTTCAATATTTGATTCACTAGTTGTGTTGCAAGCACCTTTCACTATATTGCTCCCCTCCCTGTGGAAAGTGTTTAGGTTCTGGGTTTTTTTTTTATTATTTTTGTTACATTAAGCAACTGTGGAAATCAAATTTAGTTATTGTACATAGTAATACAAATGCATTATAATTCAATAAAACTACACATAATAAAGTGATCTTTACAGATCAATAGCTCCTTGCCAGGTTTTCTCCACAATATCCTCTAGCTATTGGGATGTTCTTAATCACAGTTTAGGCTGTCGCTTAGCACTTCATAGGGAACTGTTCACTAAATAAACTTGTGATTCACTAATGACACATAGAACCATTACCTAATATCATTACTTACAGTATAACATTGAGTTCGGAAAACATACATTATATTGCCGAAAGTATTGGGACACCCCTCAAAATCATTAGATTTAGGTGTTCCAATCACCTCCATGGCCACAGGTGTATAAAATTGAGCACCTAGGCATGCAAGCTGCTTCTACAAACAATTGTGAAAGGATAGGTCATTCTTAGGAGCTCAGTGGATTCAAGCGTGTTACCGTTATAGGTTGCCACCTGAAATTTCCCTGCTACTAAATATTCCATGGTCAACTGTTAGTGGTATGAATTGCACAATGCGCAGAAGTCGCCAACTGTCTGCAGAGTCAATAGCTATACACCTCCAAACTTTGTGTGGCCTTCAATTTAGCACAACAGTGCATAGAGAACTTAATTGAATGGGTTTCCATGGCCAACCAGTTGCATTCAAGACTTACATCACCAAGTGCAATGCAGAGCGTCAGATGAAGTGGTGTAAAACACGCCGCCACTGGACTCTAGAGCAGTGGAGATGTGTCCTCTGGAGTGACGTCACATACCTGATGAAGGAGTCCTGCAACACTCCAAAACCTTGCCTTGCTGTACCTATGTGATTGTTCATTAAAACATTTTGACCCAAATTGGTGATCCTTGGTGTGCTGGCGACATTCTCCCTCTATGGAGTGACGAATCACGCTTCTCTGCCAGGCAATTTAATGGCTGTGTCAGTGTTTGGCAGTTACCAGGAGAACTGTACTTGCCTGACTGCATTGTGCCAAGTGTAAAGTTTGGTGGAGGGGGAATTATGATGTGCGGTTGTATTTCAGGGGTTGAGTTTGGCCCCTTAGTTCCACTAAAGGGAACTCTTAAGGCATCAGCATACCAAGACATTTTGGACAATTTCATGCTCCCAACTTTGTAGGCACAGTTTGGGGATGGCTCCTTCCTGTTAAAACATGACTGCGCACCAGTGCACAAAGCAAGGTCCATAAAGATATGGATGAGTGAGTTTGAAGGAACTTGATTGGCCTACACAGAGTCCTGACCTCAACCTGATAGAACACCTTTGGGATGGATTAGAGCAGAGACTGCAAGCCAGGCCTTCTAGTCCTCACAAATGCAGTTCTGTAAGAATGGTCAAACTTTCCCATAGACAAACTTCTAAACCCTGTGGACAGATTTCAAAGAAGAGTTGAAGGTGTTATGGCTTCAAAGGGTGGGCCAACTCAATACTGAACCCTATGACTGGGATTCCTAAGACTGGGATTCCATTAAAATTCATGTGCGTGTAAAGGCAGATGTCCCAATACTTTTGGCAATATAGTGTATATATACAAGCTTTTACTGAATCCCCAGTTTCTTAACTCTTTTTTGTAGGTTGCTTGCTGAGCTTGCCATTGTTAAAGCAAGTCTGTCACAAACCAGTTCAATTAAACTGAGAGCATCATGCATAGTCAAAACCTTCAGTGAAAATTGCATGCTAAAACAGCCAGAACATCCAGATACAGACATCTGACGATGTATACACATTTTCTATCAGTATCTGAGTTTAGCCCTGCATCTTCCACCTCCTGAAACTTTCTATAAGACCACGTTCACACCTTTCCATTCAAATACAATGCATTGTGAGGTCAATTAAATGCATATTCATTTTTTGTGTTAATGTATGCATTAAAGCTTATTTTTAGGACACACCCTTTCCTATCCCCCAGTAGTTAACTGCTGGCATATAAAAACTTACCTAAATTCCCTTTCTTACTCAAAAATCCCTGGTCATGTGACATTCTCATCTCAGGTCTTCTCTCTTCTTCCATGCACGGGAGGCTACGTCCGTCTTTGGGTGTACACGCAGTCAACACCACATGCAATTTAAAGGTTCTCTCAGGATCCAGAAGGGAGACAAAAGCAATGACATCAGCTTGAGGTGACCTGTGGGGACTGACTGTAATATCTGCAGTGTTGGATAACCTGTACCAGCAAGAGACATGCATGTATTTGACTGCTTCAAAAGTTTTTTCAAAAATGTTAAAATGGTGAGAGAAGAGTATATAGTTTTCAACCATGCTCTGATTCTGCTAACCCCAGCCCATCAGCTGTAGCACTGAGCAGGCATGTTTCACTACCCTAGCTGCTAGAGTGAAAAAAATGACAAATGTCTTTCCAGCTAGTGGATTCTGCCCTTTTTCAGGAATTTGCCACTTTTTCTGTACCACTATGGCAGGTTTCTAGCCACTTTCCTCAAATGACTATCCCTGCCCTTCACCATTTATTTCCCAGTAATGTCATTCCTGTCCTTCATCGTCATGTAGGAGGTTGTCACGGTCAGGGTTCAAGCTCAGAGGCCAGTAGCTATAGCAGGAGAAAGAGTCACACCGTAACCCACAGGATAAATACACAAGCAAATCCCCCTAACAGGTGGCATGGGCTCAACCGAGGTGCAGGGTCTAAGCACTAACTAATTTTCACAAGAGCTCCTCATGGTGGAGATGGGTTTTGCAGCATGCTAGTGTCAGATTGTGGCCCTCTTGGTCTTGTAATAAATGTAGCTGGTTTGGATCAAGTAGAATGCAAAGTTGACTTATAGTGGAAGCCAAAGGTTGATAATGTGTAATAGTAGGTTGAGATTAATTGATAACAGAATCATTGATAAACACATCAAAGGTTGGTAATGAGTGGTAGTGAATAAACGGACAGCAGCTGACGCACAAAGAGCAAGATATTGACTGCAGAAGAGTACAATAATCTGATGAAAAGGAAGTGAAGAGGAAGGGCTTAAATAGGTTTATGGGAGGAAGAAGGCATTCATGGTCAAACAAAAGCAAGATATAAGGTACGGTTTTCCAATGGATCAAGCAAGTTCAAATCTAGATCCTAACAGAGTTAATGTTTCCACATCTCCAGACCATATGGTCAGCAGCAAGGTCCACATGACCACAGACATCTGGTCCACCAAGTATAAACCGGGATGCTATAAATCATTCACAGCCCACTGGATGACTCTGATGGAAACCATGCAGAATACAGGACAAGGTACACCACTGGAGCTTATCCAGCCACCCTGCATCCTTACAGGTGATGGTGTCAAAGC
Organism: Staurois parvus; assembly: GCF_062004578.1. Lineage (NCBI taxonomy): Eukaryota > Metazoa > Chordata > Amphibia > Anura > Ranidae > Staurois > Staurois parvus. Next base: position 8,039,953 of record NW_028317941.1, read on the forward strand.
TATACTCTTCACCAACTCCTCCTGCCATCTTCTGCTGAGTCATCCTCTGATCCCCTGATCCCCCTTAAGCATTTAAGACGCTATGTAATGGCTTGGGCAAAATAATACTTTTCAGTTCTCCAGTTGTTATGCCTAGGTAAGAAGAGCCACACTGGGGCAGAGACTTTTTCAGCTTTGCAGGGGCAGGCCCAGAGATTTTTAACCACATGACAACATCTGCCAGGAATGGTGGTGTGTAACAAAGGCACCATCCTGTCTATCCTTTGGCAGGGAAGGTTGACACACGTGCCTTGACTGGCACAAGTCCTCAGTCTGGTGGTGCAGTTGTTTCTGGATAGGTACCCTGGGTTACAAGATGTTCTGAGGCAGGCTAGAAGAGTTTGCATTGATTTCAGTTGGTCTTACCCAGCCAATGTTCAGCTGGGTGAAATTCAGCGGGAATTCCGTCTGCCCTCAAGTTTCCTGATATGTGACATACCCACCAGGTGGAAATTAACTTTGACCATGCTGTAGCAGGAGCACATGCAGCATAGGGCCATCAACAAGTACTTGTGGGAGCATGGCCCGAGGACAGTCTCAGGGGAGCTTAGCTTGTTTTTCCCATGCCAGTGGCTGCTGATACAGGAGGCATGCATTGTATTGTCACCATTTAAGGAAGCAACAAGAATGCTGAGCCATGACGATGCATTCATCACTGACACTGTACCAGCTGTGTTCCTGCTGGAGCACACATTGCATGGCATCATGCATTGGGCACTCAAGGTAGAGCAGCAGTAGGAAGAGGAGGAGCAAATCAGGGCCTGGCCTATTCAGACGCTGTCCCTGTAAGGCCAAAGCAGGCAGAAGGATGAGGAGTATAATTTCTGTGGGGGTATTGAGGCTGAAGATAGTATAGGGCAGCTTTGCAGGGGGGAGATTCATGCCTTCCAAACCCTGGGAGTAGTATGTTGCTGCGGGGAGGTAGTTCAGGACAATGTTGTTCTCAACAATGCTTGATCTCCCTCATGTTCCAGAGCCTGAGAAAGGACACTAGGACTCATGGCATCAAGAAAATGGACCATTACTGGTTGACAACCCTTCTCTATCCAAATTCCTGTTCTCAGAGCTCATCCTGCCATAGCAGAGAGAGCAGTGGAGGAGGAAACATCTGTAGAAACCTGTATCACTTGTTACCAGAGGCTGGCAAAATAATACTTCATGAACAAAGTGTCTATGAGCCTTCTGTTGGTGAAAAAAGGAGTGAGGTGAGAGTGGCTGCCTGAAGAATGCATTTTACAAACTTTTGGTGGGCAAGATCCTCTGAAATGGATGAACCACTTGACTACCGGATAACGAGGATGGACCACTAGCCAGATTGTTCCCAATATGCTATTGAGCTGCTGCACTGCCCTGCAGTCAGTGTGCTCCCTGAATGTGCATTAATTGCTGTGGGGGGCTTTTTGCAAGGCAAATGAATGTGTCTGTCCATGGACACTGTTGACCAGTTAATGAACCAGTCTTGGATGCTGCTTATTAAATATTTGAGGGATCCTGCCACCCTACATTTTTTTATTCTACTGCATCAAAAGTTTATCTTTTCACAGCCAGAGGCAACAAAAATATCTTACATGTTGCCAACATTGCCATGTCTTGTGCACACTTAGCTATCATTAGCACATCCCTCTACCTGCCACTGTTAACATCTCTTTCTACTGTTGTAGGCCTGCTACCATTACAGTCCAAAAATGGAGCCATAGCTGCTATTCTTTGCAATGACAATTTGAAAGTGGAACCCCAATTTTTTTCACAGTCACATATGCTGTACATTTAGTTCAAAAGGATCTACTCTGTGCTGAAGAATTTTATCTGTGGGGTTATGGAATTTGGGCACCACCAACACACAAAAAACAATGTTTTCACTTCTACTTGACAGTTGCAGAGATAGTGAATGTTTGGTAAGGTGGGGTCCATCCTGTGCTCTGCAGCAATTTTTCTGTTGGATTATGATATTTGGGTACCACTATTTTTTTTATTGGCTGTGTGAAAAAACATACAATTTTTGGCTAAGGTTGAGCCTCTCATCTGCAAGAATATTGATGTACTGAACGCTGGTGCAATGCTTTACAGGCTCCTGCAGACAAAAATAAGAAATGCACAGTTTTTTACCTGCAAAAAATGTGCATTTATTTATTTTTTTACTAAAAGGTGAACTTATCCTTCTGTTTTGTTTAATTTTTGGATTTACAGCATGCCCGCTCCCTCACTTTCTTCTGTGCTGTTCCTCTGACATAGTGGCAAGTACAAATACTTGTTTAATGGGCAGCGAGTCTCTACAATATTTAGGCTAGCTGTGATTGGAGGATCAAACTCTAATTGTCATTACTTCCTTATTTCCTTACTCTAATCTCTACCTCTAAATTCATGGCTTGTGTCCCAACCAAACTGCTTGTATGTTGTCCAGTTACAGTGTGGCTTTTGTCTCTGAAACATGGGATTGTGATTTTTTTTTTGATTGGCAAAAGAACTGTCTGTTGTCTGAAATTTGGGTCTGTGGTTTGGAGGTGTTTAATGTACTCTGGGCTGAAATTTCATTCACCTTTGTACACAATACAGGGTGTTACTGAATGGAAGATTGTAACAAGCTATGCTCTGTGACTTGTTTTGCTCTTGTTTTGGAAATGTACCACATGGCGTTGATAGTCATACAATGATGTAAGTATTTATCTTACAATAGTTATTTTGTGTATTGCCTCTGCTGCTTCCAATGCTCAATTAGAAGAAGCTACCAACTACAAAGTTCTTTTGGTTTGGAAATTAGCCATATTGGGTTGCTACATTGTATGTGAGCCACCTTTTACAATTATGTAAAAGTAAAGTAAATGATTAGACATGCAATTTATGTAATACCAGAATATGGTGTTACTGACACTGTCCCTGAGAGTCATAAGGTTCTGTGATTACATGTACAGATTTAGGGTATCCCCCCAAAAAGTTATTTAAATGAATTGCATGTTTTTATGTTGCCCTTTGAGCCATTCTAAAATGGTCTCATCTGTACATTTACAATTACGTATTGGGATATTTAGGGGTGAAATACTTTACTTTGAATATGGGTATATAATGGACAGCATGTAACACATATTTTATTGTGATTTTTTAAAATGGAAGAATACAAATTGTGATTTTTTTTTTTTAATACAATTAGTTTGTGACTTGGTACCTCTGAAGTCCTGTAGCTTTTTTCTATGGTTTGGGACGTTTACAAGTTTTGGTGTGGTAGACTGCCCCTTACACACTGTCCTGTGTAAGGAAGAATGCTCCAGCTCTGATGTCTGTGAATATTTACCTGAGAAGATTCTCTGCAGCTATGCAAGTACCATTAGGCAGTACACATTCCTTTGCAGAAAGGCCTGCACAGTTGAAAGGTGTCATTTACAAATTTCAGGAGACCCTTGCACATGTCCTTGGCAAGCTTAGACCCTGCTTACAGACTAGTTATTCCATTACTAGGCCTTCTGTACATAATCTTTATATATGTAACCCTGTTTCTGCTGTATTGATTTTATCAGGGACTTGTATTTGAACATGTGTTGTCATAGCAATAAAGTCATCCATAGTAAAAACAGTGACAATAATGTGTAGATGCTGAAAGATTTGTTGTTCCGTGAAAAAGCACACTTAAATATCTGCCTTACCCACATTTTTCTGCATTGTGTACTAATCTCTGATGTTGCCTCAAGATGCCCAGGATTCATTGGGTCTGCTTTACTATGGAAGTCTGCAACCTTTCCTCCTTAGTAATTTGGCATTTTTGGTTAAAATCCTGGATTGGTATCTTCAAAGAAACAGGAGGCTATAATTCACAAAAACCTATGATGGACACCAGGTTGCTGATTAAGTATTTAATATCTTTCCTATCTCACTGCCTGCCTGCCTGCCTGGCTGGTTGGTTGGTTGGTTGGTTGGCTCTGTTTCTACCTTATACAAAAAAAAAAATCAGAAGACAAGGTTAATAATAATATATTCTTTGCCACTGTTTCACAATTCCCAGCACAATAAGCATTATATGCTTTCTAGAAGTAAATGTTCCTCTGGTGGTTCCTACTACACTGACTGTATTGTATATTTATGGTTTTACCCTGTGGTCTGTATATGTCACAGTTCACTACACAATGAACATTATTAACTTTTAAGAAATACGTGTTATTCTAGCATGTAACATACTACCAAGCACAGTATATTTTCTTTTTACGCTTAGTAAAACATGCTTGGAAAATGTATCTTATACAAAGTATGATATGAAAATAAATTATATTTATTCATAGTACATTTCTATTTATTCATAGTATATTTAACTATTTTAAAAGAGATGCATTTCCCAAAAGGGTAAGTTCCACTTTATAGACTGGTCCCTCACTCCCTGTTAAGGATTGGCACCTTTGGGGAGCGTGTACCTGAAATTGACAGGTACCCGCTTCCACTTCCGCTCCAATCGCCTAGGTGATTGGAAGCAGAAGTTGTACCCCCCTTAGTCTTCTGGGACACGTAACAGGTCCCTGAAGACTATGGGGCCATTCAGAAAGCGCAGCGTTACTCATGCATGCTCAGTAGGCACCCAGCTGTGAAGCCACAAACCGGGAGCCCACACTGAAGATGCCGGCACTGGGAACACTGGGCGGCCGGTGAAACTAGCTGCAGGGCGGACACCATTGGATCAAGGGACAGGTAAGTGCCTTTTTTTTTAACAGCAGCTACAGTTTTTGTAGCTGTTGATTTTTAGTTTTTTTTTTCAGTTTGACTGAAATTTCGCTTTAACCACTTGCCTACAGGGCACTTATACCCCCTTTGTGCCCAGGCCAATTTTCAGCTTTCAGTGCTGTTGCACTTTGAATGACAATTGCGCGGTCATGCAACACTGTACCCATATGAAATTTTTATAATTTTTTTCACACAAATAAAGCTTTCTTTTAGTGGTATTTAATCACCATTGGGTGTTTTATTTTTTGTGCTATAAGCAAAAAAAGATAAAAATATTTGAAAAAAAAGTTTTTCTTTGTTTCAATTATACCATTTTGCAAACAGGTAATTTTTCTCCTTCACTGATGTGCGTTGATGAGGCTGCACTGATAGGCAACACTGATGGGCGCTGATAGGCGGCACTGATGGGCACGATAGGTGGCACTGATGAGATGGCACAGATAGGCAGCACTGATGGGCACTAATAGGTGGCCCTGATAGGCGGCACTGATGAGCTGGCACTGATGATGCTGCACTAATATGCAACAATGATGGGCACTGATAAGCGGCACTGATGGGCACTGATAGGTGGCACTGACTGATGGAACTGATGGGCACTGACTGGCGGCACTGCTGGGCAGCACTGATGGGCACTGGTGGCTGGCACTGCTAGGCACAGGTGGGTGGCAATAGTAGGCACTGATGGGCACAAGTGGGTGGCACTGATGGACACTAATGGGCACAGGTGGGTGGCACTGATGGGCACTTGTGAGCAGCTCTGCTTGGCACAGGTGGGTGGCACTTCTGGGCACTGATCATCAGAACACTGATTATCACTGCCCTGATGATCGGTGCTGATCTGTCCTCTGACAATTGCTGGTTATCGGCAGAACTTTCCTCATGCTGTGACAACGCGAGGAAAGTGCAGCCGATAACCATCAACTGCATTTACCGGTGATCTGCTATGACGGCTGATCACATGGCCTTTTACCACATCACGTGATCAGCTGTGTTTGTAGGACACAGCAATCATGGAGCTTGTTGGGTGCGCACCCCCAGGGGCGCGTGGGAGGGTACGTTCTGGGAGGACATCATATGACGCCCTCTAAGAACTTGACAACCTTGCTGTAGCCGTCATTTAGTTGGCAAGTGGTTAAATAAGCTCAAAAACATTAATATGTATAGTGAGGATACTGAGAAGCAACACTTTGGCTTATAGTTCTTGATTCATGCAATTATTTTATGGATTGCCTACCCATTTTGAATCTGCTTCCTGTTTTTCCCCTTGGGATGTTGCTAAGTCACACTTTCACAGCTCCCGGTGAGACTCCCCTGGCGATCACCATTTGCAAATACTGTCATATCGATTCTTAGCTGATTTATATTATAAATGCATCTACTCCTGAAGAGATGAACAAAGAGTCAAGAAATGTGCTGAATTTTTGGATGCAATTTTAATCATGTATTGACATCTGTATTGTATATGGTCAGTAGTATATTTATTATGTATTAATCCTCTTCTTGTATGCATGTAATGAGAAGTGTATTTATTCATTTATTAAACAAAAATGTTGGAAACTAGTAATTCATTGGTTGTGTGTGCTGTGCCTCATTTAAAGTCTGAGGTCAAATACATTGGTTGTATGGATATACTGTATTAATACGTAATTGTGTAACATTATTATTATTATTACATCGAGTTTATATAGCGCCAAAGGGTTTGCTCAGCGCTGTACAATAGAGGGGGGGGGGGCAATACATGAAATAGTACAGCAACAACAAACAGCACACGAGGGGTTAGAGGGCCCTACTCTTTCGAACTTACAATCTAGGAACATGGTACAGTTCCGACTACAAAGGTATACTAAATTTCCATAAAGAAATTAAAACAGAACTAAATTGTTATTATAATAAATTGTAAGCACGCAGTCTACTTGTCACAGAAGAGGCATGTCTCTTCTGCAATAAAATACACCTACCTGCCTGCTCACAGTCCTCCGCGGCAGGTAAACTGAGCTTCCATCACCAGCCGAGTCTCTGCTTGACAGGATGACTGACTCCTGAGCATGTGCAGGAGTTATATCATCCCACACCTGCCTATGAAGATGCCTGAAGAGAAGACGCCGATGCTGGCAATGGACCTTTCATGAACTTTGAACTGTTATGAAGGAAATAAGTTTCACTTTAATGCTTATTGTGTAGTGAGTTGTAACAAGCAACACAGTAAATGACTGCATCCTGACATCCATAAAATCACATTGAAGGTATATGTAAAATTAAATATTTTTTCATTTTGGATACATTATGGAGTAATAAAATCCAATTCTTTTCAGTTTATGTACTAATGGGTAGATTTGCACACTCTTCCTGTGCAAGAGACATAAGAGGAAGCAAGTGGAGCAGCTGTCCCCATTGAAAATGTTCTCCTGACCTCCTGTTCTAGTGACACTTGCAGAATTTCAGCTTGCACATCACCTTTTATCCTAGTGACAATAGTCATTAGGACAAATAGAGGGAATCACCCCAGCGAGGGCATAGACAGAAATAAAAACCTGATGTGGTTTTAAACATTTCCTTACTGTGCTCAAAAGTATAAAAAAGGATGTTTTGGCTTTGATATATTTGTTTTCCTGGCAGCAGTTATGGTGGCATTATCTCTGGATTGTGACCACATCATGAGCAAAAGGGTTTTCACAGTAGAGTATTGCATCTTGTTCCTTGAAACAGCCTTATATTTGCTGGCTATTATGCAGAACAATCATTTTACTGAATGATTTCAATTAAGTGGCTGCATATTATAAAAAAAAATGTTTTCAGTACAAGTTCAGCACTGAGATCCAAAAGAAATATCTAGTATTTTTTGGTGTTGAGGAGCATATTACTCCTTTCAGGTGGCAGTGCTGGACAAATCAGTACTTTCACACTGGGAGTCCAGAGCCCTTTGTAAGGCTGGCCATACACTATACAATTTTCTGTCCTATTTCTCCCAATTTCCTTTAGATTTATCTTAAACTATGTAGTGCAAGGGCCTGCCTAATTGGATACAATTGAAAGTGTTGTTTAGGTTTGACCTCATATTATATGGTTTTTGGTAAATCTAAAGCAATTTTCTAAAGAAAATTGTATAGTGTATGGTCAGCCTAAGCCTGGACTTCAGTAACTTTTAGATTACATACACTGAATAGAGCAGCGGAGGAGAAAAGCATAGCTACGTATATGCTGCTGTGGAGGGCTGCACTTAAGTGTACCTGTTGCTTTGTTTAGCTTGGGCAAAGCATACAGTATGATTACAGTAAAGCATATTTCCACTTTGGCAACCAAATTGGAATAACACTTTACATTTATTACATGTCCTCATTCACATAGCATAACTTAAAAAAACAATTCAAAATTGCAACTTACCTTTTTGGATGTTCTATTTTTGACCCTCCAGCAATAAAACATTCAAGGTAGTTCTCCTTGTTTTTGTGGGGGCTGAGCAACTCTGTTTGCTATAATAATCCCTGTCTGTATTGTGCAGGTCTTCATTATCAATCAAAAAAAGATTTAAACATTGCCTGTCCTAAAAGAGAGCCTCTTGCATTTTATGGTAATGAGGACAGACGTGGGGCAGGCTCACTCTAACATTGTTCAAAAACCCTTGTAGTCAGCCATGACACCAAGGTATGAAAAAAAAATTTAGACATGCTATGTGAATGGGAACATTAACAAATATATGGTGGGGTTTTCTCAAATGTGACTTCAAATATGGAAATACACTTTTAAAAGTTTTATTAAGACATTAACAATTGTTTGTTGTTGTTGTCTTTGAAACAGTCGTATCACCCAGTAGGAGAGCAATATGTTTTTTGTGTTTGGAAAACATTTCCATCAAGATTGAATGCTATTTATCACAAGGGGGACCCTAATTCACCGCCTTAACATCCAAGCACAATTGGTTATTGGCTTGAAAATCGGGTCAGTTATAGGGTAACAGTAAATCAAAAAAACTATCCAGCAAATTGCAAATGAGTTTGGTGTTTTTACATGACAATGATCAATGGGTTTGTGCATCAGGCTCAGTGCTGTGTGGAAACAAAAGAAAGAGGGCACACCAGCCTTATCCCCGGGGGGTTTATTGATAATAAGTCAAGCTAAAAACAAACTCACAAACATGTGTGATATCAGGCATGTAAAGCCACCACCTCAGGGCGCAGTGAAAGTAATGACACAACAGGAACCAATGCCAGGAAAGCACTGTCCAGGATCCAGAAGCGGCTTACGTGTTTCAAGGGAACTCCCTCTTCTTCAGACCCAACTAGACAGAACCCAAACCTCACATATACATACCCCACGGATTTGACTATGTGAACTTCAAAGTCCGCCCACGACCAGAGGGTGGGTATATGCAAAGCAGATCTGAAGTCAAAACAAAAACAAAACAAACAAAAAAGGGAACATATACCATCATGCTTAAAGTGGTAGTAAACTTTTTTTTTAAATTTAACTACAGATAAGCTTATAATAAAGCTTACTTGTAGGTACAATTAATATCTTCTAAACATGCACCGTTTAGGAGATATTCTCTCTTTCCTAAAGCCGGCGCATGCACTCTGAAGGTACGGCATACCCAGGGGTGGACTGACCATTTGGAAACTCGTGCACTGCCCGAGGGCCCGGGGTCAGTAGGGGGTTCTATGAGATGCCCCTGGTACCTTTTTCATTGGCTTTTTTGAGTTTGGGCAAGGACACAGGGGCCCTATGATCCCCTATTGCCGGGGGGCCCCATGAGTTGTCAGTCCGCCCCTGGGCATACCCGCGCCACTCCTTCAGAGCTGTGTGCCGTGGATTGGGACTCCCACATGCATGTCATACGGCCTTTTAGATGGCCGGATATCGCAAACCGAGAAGAAGGACTGGGTGAAGATGGAAGCCTCTGTAGTGGTGACAGCGTGCCGCTGAAGGGCTTCATGTTAAGATACAGTGGGGATCGAAAGTTTGGGCACCCCAGCTAAAAATTTGTATTAATGTGCATAAAGAAGCCAAGGAAAGATGGAAAAATATCCAAAAGGCATCACATTACAGATTAGACATTCTTATAATATGTCAACAAAAGTTAGATTTTATTTCCATCATTTACACTTTCAAAATAACAGAAAACAAAAAAATGGCGTCTGCAAAAGTTTGGGCACCCTGCAGAGTTAATATCTTGTACTGCCCCCTTTGGCAAGTATCACAGCTTGTAAACACTTTTTGTAGCCAGCCAAGAGTCTTTCAATTCTTGTTTGAGGTATCTTTGCCCATTCTTCCTTACAAAAGTCTTCCAGTTCTTTGAGATTTCTGGGCTGTCTGTCACGCACTGCTCTTTTAAGGTCTATCCATAGATTTTCAATTATGTTGAGGTCAGGAGATTGTGAAGGCCATGGCAAAACCTTCAGTTTACGCCTCTTGATGTAATCCCCCGTGGATTTCGAGGTGTGTTTAGGATCATTATCCATTTGTAGAAGCCATCCTCTCTTTAACTTCAGCTTTTTCACAGATGGCATCAAGTTACCATCCAAAATTTGCTGAAATTTTATTGAATCCATTTTTCCTTCTACTCGTGAGATGTTCCCTGTGCCACTGGCTGCAACACAACCCCAAAGCATGATTGATCCAACCCCATGCTTAACAGTTGGACAGAGGTTCTTTTCATTCAATTCTGTGCCCCTTCTTCTCCAAACGTACCTTTGCTCATTCCGGCCAAAAAGTTCAATTTTAACCTCATCGGTCCACAGAACTTGTTTCCAAAATGCATCAGGCTTGTCTATATGTTCATTTGCAAAGTTCAAACGATGATTTTTGTGGTGAGGACGTAGAAGAGGTTTTCTTCTGATGACTCTTCCATGAAGACCATATTTGTACAAGTATCTCTTTATAGTGGAATAGTGTACCACAACTCCAGTGTCTGCCAGATCTTTCTGGAGGGATCGTGCAGTCAAACGTGGGTTTTGAATTGTTTTTCTCACAATCCTGCGAGCTGTTCTGTCTGATATTTTTCTTGGTCTTCCAGATCTTGCTTTAACTTCCACTGTTCCTGATGACTGCCATTTCTTAATTACATTCCGAACAGAGGATATTGACATCTGAAAACGCTTTGCTATCTTCTTATAGCATTCTCCAGCTTTGTGAGCGTCAACTATTTTCAGTTTCAGTTTTCTAGACAACTGCTTAGAAGAACCCATGGTGCTGATTGTTGGGGCAAGGTCAGATGAGTCTGGGCATTTAAAACCTTTGAGATTGACATCACCTGGTCTGCCCAGACGATGATTGAGAACAATCCATGACACTGGCATGTCTCAGCTTTGCAAAGGGGGCAGTGCATGCTATAAATTCTGCAGGGTGCCCAAACTTTTGCAGACGCCATTTTTTTGTTTTCTGTTATTTTGAAAGTGTAAATGATGGAAATAAAATCTAACTTTTGTTGACATATTATAAGAATGTCTAATCTGTAATTTGATGCCTTTTGGAGATTTTTCCATCTTTCCTTGGCTTCTTTATGCACATTAATACAAATTTTTAGCTGGGGTGCCCAAACTTTCGATCCCCACTGTAGATACACAACTGTAATGAACAATCTCTCACGAGCAGTGTAAATCAAAAACTATGAGCTACAATCCGGAAAGCGACTTGCACTACCACATACTCATAATATGTGCAAAAATACAAATTATATACATACAGTGACACGCTTCCTACTATATATATTAATAAAACCAAAAAATGTGTAAACATATATCAATGTGAACTAGTGACTACAAATCATTGAACAAAAAAGTCTCTAAATGGTGATTTCTTCAACTCAAATACATTTCGTATTTCATCTTCTTCATGTGATTAAATCCTCCACCAAAATTAACACTAAATGTGCCCTCATGTGGAGTTTTTGACCTCACAAAAAGTTTGGTTAAAAAACGCACGTGTACCTTGAAATGGACATGTATAAGCCGGTGTATCCTGGCAATGGAATTTTCCTTCACAGATCACCACTCTCCTTAATCTCTCCTCCTCCACTTAGCATACATGGTAAAAAAAATATAAAACACAATAGTGCTTTATCCTTTAAAAACTCTATTTTATTAAAATATAAAAAGTGGCCACTCACATAATAGAGGTGCTATATCGCACCAGATATATTGCGCAGAAAGATCCAATAATGTATAAATACAAGCAAGCAAATATCCATCCCACTCATCTGCAATGACACTGTAATGGTGTATCGAGAGCGTCGTGACGTAATCAAGCCCCTCCCCTACGCATTGCGCCACATGGCTTCCTCAGGGGGATACGGTGTCATTGCAGATGAGTGGGATTGAAAAATAGAAATAATAATGAATAGAATAGCATATGATTAGAGGAATGTCACTTTTATGCCTCCCTCCCTTGTAGGTTCTTTTCTGCACTCACCCAGAAAATTATTTTCTATAGAATGTTGGTGACTTTAACAGGACAAAGCTGAAATGTTGCTGGGAATAACTATATGCTCTATTCAGCCTGAAAGCCTGGAAGACTGTGCAGGTCACTTGTGGACTATCAGATACAAGAAATGGTGTGAATCACTGACAACAGTGAATCATCCTGAACTCACAGACTCTCTTTGATGAATAGATTCACAGATATAAAAATAAGTCATTGTCACTGAATATACAAAGTAGGATAAGGATACAAAAACAAAACATGACAGTTGCCTGCTATGGCTGATTTTATGTTATCAGGTTTAAAAGGTGATCAGGCAGGTCAACGGACTTTAACTTTTCACACCATAATGAATTAAAACCTTATTGGTAAGGTGCTGCAGCAACCACTGGTTGGCACTGTGATGAGTATGATACATTGCCAGCATGCAAAAAGTTAGCACTCTTTTCACAATGGCAACTGATACTCCCCTCGTTTACCAGACACTGACTTCCAAATCACCCCCTCCTCCAGAGAGTTTACTTTGCAAGCTCATCTGAGCTGGGCTTTCAGTTTTGTGCACTTTACTACAGTTGCATTAAGTCTGGGGGCAGTTTAATATAGTCTGAAGGTCAGACCGGCCTTCTAAATATAATGGTTTAAAGACCCAGGTACATTGTTATTAGAGATGAGCGAATTATTCAAAAATTCGATTCGGCTGATTCGCCGAATTTGCGGGAGAAATTCGATTCGATGCGAATTTATTCGCTGCGAATTTAACTAATTAAAAGGGTTTCTAGGCTTCAGAGAGCCTTTATATTAGTGCAGAACACTGTACCTTTAATTTAAATGCCCTTGGAGTCTGCTGGGGAAGAGAAATAATACTGTCAGTCAGTATGACATGCAGATGAGTGCCGTCGATCTTAGAATCACCGCACACTTCACTCATTTGGGCAGTCACGGGGCACGACGAAGAAGATGAAGAAGAAGAATGAAAAGAAGAAGAAGAAGAATGAAAAGAAGAATGAAAAGAAGAAGAAGAAGAATGAAAAGAAGAAGAAGAAGAATGAAAAGAAGAAGAAGAAGAATGAAAAGAAGAATGAAAAGAAGAATGAGAAGAATGAAAAGAAGAAGAAGAATGAAAAGAAGAATGAAAAGAAGAAGAAGAATGAAAAGAAGAAGAAGAAGAATGAAAAGAAGAATGAAAAGAAGAATGAGAAGAATGAAAAGAAGAAGAAGAATGAAAAGAAGAATGAGAAGAAGAATGAAAAGAAGAATGAGAAGAAGAATGAAAAGAAGAATGAGAAGAAGAATGAGAAGAATGAAAAGAAGAATGAGAAGAATGAAAAGAAGAATGAAAAGAAGAAGAAGAAGAATGAAAAGAAGAAGAAGAAGAATGAAAAGAAGAATGAAAAGAAGAAGAAGAATGAAAAGAAGAATGAAAAGAAGAAGAAGAATGAAAAGAAGAAGAAGAAGAATGAAAAGAAGAATGAACTATATTACTATATCAGTCTCTAATGGATGCTGGAGAGTTAAACCCCCTAACACCTGCTGTGCCCATTATGAGGGGTTCCCACCATCCCTGTGCTGAGGTTCTGGGTATGCACACCTGCTGTGCCCATTATGAGGGGTTCCCACCATCCCTGTGCTGAGGTTCCAGGTCTGCACACCTGCTGCGCCCATTATGAGAAGTTCCCACCATCCCTGTGCTGAGTTCCTGGGTCTGTACACCTGCTCTGCCCATTAGGAGGAGTTCCCACCATCCCTGTGCTAAATTCCTGGGTCTGTACACCTGCTGTTCCCATTATGAGGGGTTTCTACCATCCCTGTGCTGAGGTCCCAGGTCTGCACACCTGCTGCGCCCATTACTAGGGGTTCCCACCATCCCTGTGCTGAGGTTCCAGGTCTGCACACCTGCTGCGCCCATTATGAGAAGTTCCCACCATCCCTGTGCTGAGTTCCTGGGTCTGTACACCTGCTCTGCCCATTAGGAGGAGTTCCCACCATCCCTGTGCTAAATTCCTGGGTCTGTACACCTGCTGTTCCCATTATGAGGGGTTTCTACCATCCCTGTGCTGAGGTCCCAGGTCTGCACACCTGCTGCGCCCATTACTAGGGGTTCCCACCATCCCTGTGCTGAGGTTCTGGGTCTGCCCACCTGCTTTACCCATTATTAGGGGTTCCCACTGTCCCTGTGTTGAATTCCTGGGTCTGTATGTACACCTGCTGTGTCCATTGTGAGGGATTCCCACCATTCCTGCACTGAGTACCTGAGTCTGTACACCTGCCAAAAGAAAGTTTCAGGATTTTGAAGGAGCAAAACACAGTAATACTGGAACAAAAATGAGCTGTGTGGTGGAGTTGCCAGAAGAAGAAGAAGAAGAAGAAAAGAAGAAGAAGAAGAATGAAAAGAAGAATGAAAAGAAGAAGAAGAAGAATGAAAAGAAGAAGAAGAAGAATGAAAAGAAGAATGAAAAGAAGAAGAAGAAGAATGAAAAGAAGAAGAAGAAGAATGAAAAGAAGAATGAGAAGAATGAAAAGAAGAAGAAGAAGAATGAAAAGAAGAATGAAAAGAAGAATGAAAAGAAGAAGAAGAATGAAAAGAAGAATGAAAAGAAGAATGAAACGAAGAAGAAGAATGAAAAGAAGAATGAGAAGAAGAATGAAAAGAAGAATGAGAAGAAGAATGAGAAGAATGAAAAAAAGAATGAGAAGAATGAAAAAAAAAATGAAAAGAAGAAGAAGAATGAAAAGAAGAATGAAAAGAAGAAGAAGAAGAATGAAAAGAAGAATGAAAAGAAGAATGAGAAGAATGAAAAGAAGAATGAAAAGAAGAAGAAGAAGAATGAAAAGAAGAATGAGAAGAAGAAGAAGAATGAAAAGAAGAAGAAGAAGAATGAAAAGAAGAATGAGAAGAATGAAAAGAAGAATGAAAAGAAGAAGAAGAATGAAAAGAAGAATGAGAAGAAGAATGAGAAGAATGAAAAGAATGAAAAGAAGAATGAAAAGAAGAAGAAGAAGAATGAAAAGAAGAAGAAGAATGAAAAGAAGAATGAAAAGAAGAAGAAGAAGAATGAAAAGAAGAAGAATGAAAAGAAGAATGAAAAGAAGAATGAGAAGAATGAAAAGAAGAAGAAGAAGAATGAAAAGAAGAATGAAAAGAAGAAGAAGAAGAATGAAAAGAAGAAGAAGAAGAAGAATGAAAAGAAGAATGAGAAGAATGAAAAGAAGAAGAAGAAGAATGAAAAGAAGAATCAAAAGAAGAAGAAGAATGAAAAGAAGAAGAAGAAGAATGAAAAGAAGAATGAGAAGAATGAAAAGAAGAATGAAAAGAAGAAGAAGAATGAAAAGAAGAATGAGAAGAAGAATGAAAAGAAGAATGAGAAGAAGAATGAGAAGAATGAAAAGAAGAATGAGAAGAATGAAAAGAAGAATGAAAAGAAGAAGAAGGAGAATGAAAAGAAGAAGAAGAATGAAAATAAGAAGAAGAAGAATGAAAAGAAGAATGAAAAGAAGAATGAGAAGAATGAAAAGAAGAAGAAGAATGAAAAGAAGAATGAAAAGAAGAAGAAGAAGAATGAAAAGAAGAAGAAGAAGAATGAAAAGAAGAATGAAAAGAAGAAGAATGAAAAGAAGAAGAAGAAGAATGAAAAGAAGAATGAAAAGAAGAAGAATGAAAAGAAGAAGAAGAAGAAGAATGAAAAGAAGAATGAGAAGAATGAAAAGAAGAAGAAGA
Source organism: Staurois parvus (assembly GCF_062004578.1). Taxonomy (NCBI): domain Eukaryota; kingdom Metazoa; phylum Chordata; class Amphibia; order Anura; family Ranidae; genus Staurois; species Staurois parvus. The sequence continues at coordinate 8,055,818 of NW_028317941.1, forward strand.
AGAAGAATGAAAAGAAGAATGAAAAGAAGAAGAAGAAGAATGAAAAGAAGAAGAAGAAGAATGAAAAGAAGAATGAAAAGAAGAAGAAGAAGAATGAAAAGAAGAAGAAGAAGAATGAAAAGAAGAATGAAATGAAGAATGAGAAGAATGAAAAGAAGAATGAAAAGAAGAAGAAGAAGAATGAAAAGAAGAATGAAAAGAAGAAGAAGAAGAATGAAAAGAAGAAGAAGAAGAATGAAAAGAAGAATGAAATGAAGAATGAGAAGAATGAAAAGAAGAATGAAAAGAAGAAGAAGAAGAATGAAAAGAAGAATGAGAAGAAGAATGAAAAGAAGAATGAAAAGAAGAATGAGAAGAATGAAAAGAAGAATGAAAAGAAGAAGTATTCCAGTAGCAAAAAGTGTATCTGCAGAGAGCTCTGCTATTTCTGACAGTTCTCTGACAGTTCCTTCACATGTACAGCGGTTGAAACATTGTATCTGTTTCCGAATAAAAACATCTGTATCCTAAATGGAAACAAATAGATACAATGTTTCAACCGCTGTACATGTGAAGGAACTGTCAGAGAACTGTCAGAAATAGCAAAGCTCTCTGCAGGGACACTTTTGCCGGCTGATCGGGAAAAATCCGATTCGTGCACCCGAAGTTGGCTAATATTCGGATTCGGCACTGAAATTCGAAACAAATTCCACTTCGCCTGGTTCGATTCGCTCATCTCTAATTGTTATATGTTGTATGATTGTAGACAAATAGTGAGAGCATACATACACATGCATCAAACAAACACTTCTGACACACCCAGCCTTGTTTTGAAGGAATAATGTTGAAAATAAATATGATCTTATATTTATCAGACATGAAAAACTTACAGATAAAAGCTGACCTTAGACATAAGTTATTTGTTCTGTTAGGAAATTAACCTGTCTGTGTAAAGTTACATCTGTTAGGCAAGCCATAGATGATTTGATTTTCTTCCTCCATGGGTGGACTCTCTCAATTACCCCATTAACACAGTCAATGTTGGTGGGGGAATCCCTCCTACAGCGCTCTTGTGTTCTGCCAACAGGTAGCCTTCCAGACTGGCAGAACACAATGATTACTGCTAGCGGTTATAGCCACTAGCCGTAATCACATGCAAAAAATCTGATGGATCTAATTTGGGGCAGTCCCTGTTGAAACCAACTGAGGTCCGATCAATCTTTTTCCAGCTTCAGTCAAGCATTTTTTAACCACTTGCCTACCGGGCACTTATACCCTCTTATTTACCAGGCCAATTTTCAGCTTTCAGCGCTGTTGCACTTTGATTGACAATTGCGCAATCATGCAAGATTGTACCCATATGAAATTTTTATCATTTTTTTCTCACAAATAGAGCTTTCTTTTGGGGGTATTTAATAGCCGCTGGGCGCTTTACTTTTTGTGCTATAAGCAAAAAAAATGCAAAAAAATTTGAAAAAAAAAGTTTCTTTGTTTCTATTATAAAATTTTTCAAACAGGTAATTTTTCTCCTTCACTGATATGCGTTGATGAGACAGCACTGATGGGCACTGATATGCGGCACTGATGGGCACTGATAGGCAGCACTGAAGGGCACTGATAGGTGGCACTGAAAGGCAGCTCAGATGGGCACTGATATGCGGCAATGATGTGCACTGGTAGGCACTGATAGGTAGCACTAATGAGGTGTCACAGATAGGTGGCACTGATATGCGGCACTGATAGGCGACACTGATAATGGGTACTGATAGACAGCACTGATAGGTGGCACTGACTGACATCACTGCTGGTCACTGACTGGCGGCACTGCTGCACACTGACTGGCACAACCACTGGGCACTGACTGGTGGCACTGGCTGGCAGCACTGCTGGGCTGCACTGATGGGTGGCACTAGTGGGCACAGGTGGGTGGCACTGGTGGGCACAGGTGGGTGGCACTACTGGGCACAGGTAGGTGGCACTTCTGGGCACAGGTGGTGACACTGCTGGGTGGCACAGGTGGGCGCACTGCTGGGCACAGGTGGGTGCATTGCTGGGCACAGGTGGGCGGAACTTGTGTGTGGCACTGCTGGGCACTGATGATCAGTGACCCTGATGATCGGTGTCAATCCCTGCTCTGACAACTGCCGGTTTTCGGCAGCACTTTCCTCACGATCTGACAGCGTGAGGAAAGTGCAGCCGAGAACCGGCATTTGCATTTCCCGCTGATCAGCGTGTCATTGGACACGGCTGATCACGTGGTAAAAAGCCGCTGTGATTGGCCTTTTACCACGTCACATGATCAGCTATGTCTGTAGGACACAGCGATCACGGAGATCGCCGGGTGCGTGCCCCCGGCGGCGCGCAGGAGAGCGCGTTCTGGGAGGACGTCATATGACGTCCACCCAGAACTGGCCGGCCTCAGTGCAGCCATCAGTCACCAGCTCTCGTCTGTGCTCTCCAGTACTGGGCTGTTGGAGCTACTGGCTCAGGCTTTCAATGGCATAAGGTGAGGCTAAGCCAGCTGCTGGTCCAGGCATCTGGGTGGATCCTGACTGTAAAGTTGGGATCGATCCAGAGCTTGGACCAGCTGAGTAACATTATTTGACAGTGGACTTTAGCTTGCTGTTGGCTGACAACAGGTCACAGGAGTGCAGAAAGAACTGCACTCCTGTGATCCATAGGAAAAGTGGGGCCAAAAGAGCTTTGGCCTTACTTCTCATTTAATAAAGCAATGGGGCCTGATGGTATTCATTTCAGCGTTCTAAGAGAACTTTGAGATATAGTTTTTGGACCATTAATTGTTATTTTCCATCTCTTTTAAGAAGAGAGGTTTGTAGGAGAATATTGTACTAATCCAAAAGAAGGGTAGCAAGGTAGAAGCTTGCAGTTACAGTTACAGAATCACTTCTAAACATGGTTTTAATGAAGACAGATCATGTCAGAATAATTTGATTGATTTTTTTTTACTATATCGCTAATTTTTTAGACCAGGGTGGTGCTTTGGACATAGTCTATCCTGACTTCAGCAAAGCATCTGATCAGGGGCAGACTGACAACTCATGGGGCCCTCGGGCAATAGGGGATCATGGGGCCCCTGTGTCCTTGCCCAAACTCAAAAACCCTATGAAAAAGGTACCAGGGGCATCTCATGGGGCCCCCTACTGACCCCAGGCCCTTGGGCAGTGCCCGAGTTTCCAAATGGTCAGTCCGCCCCTGCATCAAAGTACATGAATATTTATACCAGAGACATCTGTGCTACCTACTGGCAACAGAAAGACACATACAGTAACCAGGGCACAGGAGAACCCCAAAAAAGCTGAACTATCAATCCAGCTAAGCTGACTGCAACTTAGCACAACTAAATTCAGCTTTTTGCTGTTTTATAACAACAGATTTGTCGCTTTTATTGGTGGTGGTGAATAGCATGTAGCATTTTGGACTTTTCTAAGAGGACAGTTTTGAAAACTAAGGGTTATAGTAGGTGCATTTAGGCTCTTGTTTAAATAATTATAATATGTATTGAGGAAAGGTGGAAAGTACTAAGACCTAGAGACCTGCACAAGTCACATTTACTTACTGAAAACAACCCAAACCTAAAATATAGCAAGTACCCACATACCCAGAGTGGGTGGGTATAACTGGTGCATATCTATACATTTCTTCTTTTTTTTTTTTAATTTAATGGTGACAGTATTTAACATGATAGTATGACATGACAGCATATTATTGATGGAACTCATCAGTAGTAACATGCTGAATATGCAAAAAAGTTAAGAGACACTAACAATGTATTATACCAGATATCGTGACATAAACATGTAGTAATCAAAAACTCAGAGCCAAAATACCCACGGAAAAATATCTACAGTATACAATTCAAAGAATCACATTTTGCTGGCCCTGAGAGGTCTTTTCTAAAGACTGTGCTTAATTAGGTTGTAAGTTGATGATCCCACATCCTGGCCATACAAAGTAAACTTTAAAGGAGTACTAAACCCACTGATTGAACTGTTTTCTACAGTTACATTCAAGGCATGTCTCTGTTGATAACGTTCACAAATGCTAGGGTGCTTATGTTAGCTCTCAACTAAAGTTTCAAGCCCTCATAAGCTGGTGTCATACATAATCACATGTACAACACCTTGGCTACTGAAGATGTAAACGGAGGCTAAGATAACACTTTCCTTGGCTGTAGAGGACAGGGGGATTTAGTTATGCTTTAATTGGTGACTACAACCATTTGTTGCCTCAACAAAGTAACATACACTGCATCCTATCATATTTAATGAAGTATTTTGTATAAGTTTGGTCTACTCATTATACATTTGTTGGTAAATGTTAAATTCTTACTATAAATGACCAACTTGACCCTACTTTGCTAATGTTACAGGGCCTTTAAGAAAAGACAAACTAAACATCTTGCATTTGTTTAAAATCACACTGTCACCAAATCAGTAAGTAAAAATCAAGATTCACTTGTAAAGAAGATAAATATACATGTCCCATCGCTGATTGCGGTTCTCTTCTAGAGCTACAGTGCCCAGAGAATTATCTTAATCGACACATACCTGGGAGTGTTGGCTACCTGTTCCCCTGCCAAGTGCAATGGTTCCTTGGCCTGGCGCACATATCACTATAGGACATGGTAGTGATGTAGAGGCCTACAGAAGTAACCATGTTGTTTGTCAGAGACTAGGTATCTAACACTACTGGAAGTGTTTGGGACAAAGAAGATTCTTCCAGCAACAAAGCTCTTAAAGAGAGTGAAGGTCAGTTGCGGGACAGGTAATTATGTTTCTTCTTTACACGGGGGTTCTTTTTTTTTACTTTCTGATTTTGCAACAGTGCGGCTGCAAAACATAATAGTAGATTCAGTGAGTGTATGCTGCTCGAGGATGTTCAGAAATCATGTGCAACCAATTAGAAAGAAAAATAAGAAAATGCTCTGGATGAGGTCTCACTTTATGCAAGGTGCCAGGCAATGTGCCTTTGAGAAATAGCTCTGACTCCCAAATCTAGATGTTGAAATAGAGGTTTCAGGGTTAGAAGACAAAATTGGGTCCTGGGGCCTTTTTGTCCACTTCTATGGTGAAATGATTGGTACAAAAATTGCCATCAAAACATATTTTTTGTTACAAGCACTGTCATTTGATATGTATGATAGATATTGTTAATAATGAGAAAATGTCATGGTCCCAGGATCTAATGTTGCATTAGCGCTCAGAGAATCTTAGCTACACTATCACTACACTATCTAAGCCAAGTGCCAAATTGGCAGCTCTTATTTTTTTATTTCAGTTTTTTATGAGCCCAACACCTTTGAGGGTCTGAAAAATGGAAAAATTCCACTAAAACAAGATCACTGTCTCTTATGGTTTCAGTTTTAACCCAGCTGTAGAATAAACAACTCAATATAATTTTGTAAATCTTTAACTGATATTAAAACAGAAAGACCCTGAACAAAAAATGTATGTGACAGGGATCAAATGCAAAGGGATCTCTGTACCACATACAAAAGTAGAGCAGTTTAAATGGACAGTTGGGTTCCAAAGAGGATCTGTGTCTCCATAATAAAGACAGTTGGAAGGCATGTTCCTGCAAATAGAAACTCTATTTAAAGCTGCACAGGAACACTGTGTCTTGGCTGGAAACAACAATGGTGCCAAAAGCTTCTACCATCTTCCTAGCGATGATAATTATTTGCCAAGAAAAATCTATGCAGCGAAGGCTGTTAGTACTAAATTTAGTGCTTTCTGTTTCCTGGCATAGAAAAGAGGTAAATTCGTAGTTTATTCATCTAAAATCATGTAAGGTCTTGCTGCCCATACAAGTGTAAGAGATATTATGCAGCAAAAACAGATACAATTTCTGCTTTATTTTTTTTTCATAAATCTTTCATTAGTGATTGTCGAATCAGCCCAGATTCGATTTAACAAGGTTTCAACAAATTAAAATTTCAAAGAATTTAGAGGTGATGTGTATGGAGGGCGTGGGAAGATTAACTCAAGGTAGCCCTAACAATAACTTAGTCACTCTCCAATTCTTCTTTTCAGGGCTTTCTTGTCCACTTATATTTAACAGAAAGTTAAAAAAAATAATAAAAAAGGGGGTTATCCTCACAGGACTTTTCATCTTCTCTTTTTTTCATAGCAACACAAATGCTTAACTTCAGTCTCTTGACTATTTTGTGCAGCGCCTGTGCTCTGGCCTACAGGCTTAGGCTTTTGTCTCTATCCTTTGGGAAGTCTTGTGCACACCATTTTCAGCTGCTTCCCTGCAGCCATATGGACTTCTAAGATGGGCCCTGAGCCACAGTCACTCCTAATGCTAAAAGGGCACAGTTGAAAATCATTGGGAACTGGTTGGCAATAAAACATGAACCTAGGGTTGGAGGCTTCATCCTATCCAATATTCCAGTTTTCTTTGTACAATACATGCATCCTGGAACCCCTCACCCTGTCTGTGTGAGAACTCTAGGTTACACCAAACCCCTGCCTGAGCCTGTGATTCCTCACCTACAAAACTAAATTCTTTTTTTTACAAACTGTTTATTTTAACCACCTCCCGTCCGCCATATAGTAATATGATGGACACAAGGTGGTTCTCTCATTCTGGGAGGACGTCATATGATGTCTTCCTATTCTAACTGCGCATGCACGGCTCTCGAAGCACGCAGCGCAATCGGCGGCAATCGGCGGTGCACTGTGTCCCTCGGACACAGCAGATCACCGATCCACGGAGAGAGCCAAAAATGTTGGCTTGATTATGTGATCAGCTGTGTCCAATCACAGCTGATCACATGTAAACAGGGAAATGCCGGTTATCGGCATTTCTCTCCCCACGAGCCGTCACGGTGACAGCTCGTGAGGAGAGGAGAGCCGGTAATCGGCATTCCTCGGAGGGGACATGTACACTGATCATCAGAGCACTGATGATCAGTGTGTCCTGATGATCTGTGTAGCCCCAGCAGCGCCACCTGTCAGTGTCCATCAGTGCCAGCTCTCAGTGCTCATCCATGCCACCTGCCAGTGCCCATCAGTGCCTTATCAGTGCCACATTTCAGTGCCCATCAGTGCCACATCAATGCCACGTATCAGTGCCCATCTGAGCTGCCTTTCAGTGTCACCCATCAGTGCCAGTCAGTGCCACCTATCAATGCCAGTCAGTGCCACCTATCAGTGCTGCCAATCAGTGCCACCTATCAGTGCCAGTCAGTGCTGCCTATCAGTGCCCGTCAGTGCTGCCTATCAGTGACACCTAACAGTGGTAGTCAGTGCCACCTAACAGTGCCAGTCAGTGCCACCTATCAGTGCCAGTCAGTGCCGCCTATCAGTGCCACCTATCAGTACCACTTATAAGTGCCATATATGAATGCTGCCTTTCAGTGCCCATCAGTGATGCCTGTCAATGCCCATTATTGCCACCTACCAGTGCCTCCTCATCAGTGCCCATCTGTGCCACCTATCAGTGTCCATCAGTGCAGCCTATCAGTGCCCATCACTGCAGCCTCATTAGCGCACATCAGTGAAGGAGAAAAATCACTTACAGTATTTACAAAATGTTGTACCAAAAACTAAGAAAAAACTTTTTTTTTCAAAATTTTCAGTGGTTTTTGGTTTGTTTAGGAAAAAAAAACCTAGAGGCGATTAATTACCACCAAAATAAATCTCTATCTGTCACAAAAAAATGATAAAAATGTCATATGGGTACAGTGTTGCATGACTGCGCAATTGTCATTCAAAGTGCAACAGCGCTAAAAGCTGGAAATTGGTCAGGGCAGGAAGGAGGTATAAGTGCCCTGTAGGCTAGTGTTTAAAAGTTTGTATCAATAAAGTATACATTACAACAGATAGGTCATTACATAAGAATATGCTTAATAAAATATCTTTGTACAAAGAGATATAATGTTCATTTTGTATAACAAAAAACCCTGACATTTGGTTAAGTCACTAATACAGTGTATAATGAAATAATGTTGCAATGAAACACTGATATACTGTTGACTTAATAAAAAATAAAAATAAAATAAAAAAAAACAAATAAGGAAAAATACAGACTCAAACAAATTGAGGTCTTAATAACTGAGTGTTTTTCTGAGAGATGGCCATGCATCCCATTTTGCATTAAAGATATGCATGGTTTCAGAGGTCATATGGAAAATTCTCTCAGCATAATACAGTCAACTCTATCCACGATTTGTGAGAAGGGAACCAAAGGGCTTTTCCAATTGAAGGCTATGGACCACTGTGTGGCGAGACAGATAGTATGGATCAGTTGTATTACAATGTGGGGCAGGCCAAGAATTGGTGCAAATAATAAACATATTGATGGAGAGAGATTGACGGGGCCAGACACCAAACGAGAGACTAAAGAAGATATCCTAAGCCATATCAGCTTCAAAACTTCGCAATCCCAAAACATATGTAAGAAGAAGCCCACCTCTGAGCAGCCTCTAAAAAAACTCTCAGAAGAATCCACATACATATTATGGATTCTAGAAAGGGTATAATACCAATGAGTTCTTACTTTTATAGCTGTTTCCCTTATCAAAATAGAACGAGTGCATTTGCGGAGATTCAGTAACATGTTAGACCATTCCATTAAAGAGTATTGGGCACCACATTTCTGTTCCCACTGTAACATGTAAGAAAGTTTATCCGAAATAGGTGATGTTTGTATAACTTTGTAGATAGACGATAGTAATACCCTTACCTCTAGGAGATTTACATATCCTTTCAAAAATAGTCTTATCCTTTGAGGCAGATAATGAATAATTTATGGAAAAATTGTCTAATTTGATGATATCTATGTAGTTCTCTATGGGGGATATTTTTAAGAGAATAAAGTTCTGAAAATGATATAAAACCTGAACTAGTTTGTAATAAGTATAATGTAGTCAATTTATTGATTTCCCACCAAATAAAATTGTTTGGAGATGAGAATGCTGAACCCAATTTAGGATCTCCCAAAAAAGAAATCAACAGAGAAAACTGAGAGATCAAATTACATTTATTTTTATGTGAGTTCCATAGATATACAGATTGTGCTACAAGAGTGTTATATGGGGCAATCAATGTATGAGATATACTAGATGTCCAAAGCAAACCCGGGCAGGTAGTATGGATAAATTAACCCTGCCTCAAATCTAATCCAGGGGACTTTAGAGTGGTGGATGTTCCATTGTGCCAATTGGTGGCAAGATAATACAACCAAAAATGGAACTCCCAACCCAGCAGAAGATTGTGAGTTATAAAGTATTGTTTTAGAAAATCTTGGACATTTGCCAAGCCATATAAATATATTTATCTCCCTTTGTATGCTATCTAGAAATGCCTTAGATATTTTAATTGTGAGGGCTCTAAATAGGTACAGTAGCTTAGGAAGTATACTCATTTTAATGGCTGTCACTGTGCCCTAAAAAGATATAGGGAATGTTTTCCAGAGTTTAAGAAGATTCATAATTGTTTTATCAATAGTATGGAAATTGTAATGGGATAGATCACTAAAAGAGTGTGTCAATCAATTCCTAAATAGGGAATTGAATTTTTAGACCATTGATATGGGAAAGAGATTTTAAGTCTTTCTATCACGGAGGAGATATATTATATGGTAATGCATTAGATTTAGTGAAATTGACCTGTAGACCTGAAAGGGAGAAAAATCTATCAAGGGTAGAAAGAAGGTTCGGTAAAGAGAGTAATGGTTTAGTGATAAAAAAAGTAGGGCATCATCTGCATATAAGCAAATTTTAAATTCTTGAAAACCATTAGAATGATGAGTACCTCTACCCATAGAGAAAAACTCTGAGTTAAAGCCTGGAATTTTGATCCTTGATTTAGGGGAATGGTACAGTGCTTGAAAACCTTGATTGAATTCCCCAATCAAACCAAATCGATGAAGTAGAATATTAAGATAGGACCATTAAGATAGAAAGAAGAATTGAAGAGGTTGGGAACTGGAAATCCGTCTTGGATGGGCCGTATATATTTGATAAAAATGATAATTTTGCCCAAAGTCTTATATAAGTTTCAAATGATCCCTATTAAACCTCCAGAGGTTTTTTTCAGGACACTAAGGAAAATGTTGTTGGGGTATATATGGAGAAAAAAAAAACGAGGATACGCTATGAAACGCTGACTAGAATTAAAGAGAGAGGAGGCCTAGGGCTCCCAGATTTCAAGAGATATTATAAAGCGGTCTTGATCGCGAGAATCTTTGACTGGACTCATAACCCAGGGAAAAGTTGGGTCAAAATTGAAAATATATTGAGTGGGTCCAATCTAAACAGAATTATATGGTTACCTACACATCATAGAGGTCTAGACGTTAACACAAGTGTGTACACTTCTATTGTTTAAAAAGTCTGGGAGATGTTACACAGACAAAAGGGTTGGGTTTTCAATTCACAGTTAATGCCACTTAAAAATACAGATTACTTTGCACCTGGGAAGGAAGATATCACAGGGAATTGGATTATTAAACAGGACACGCAACTGAGAGATATAATGGTGGGCGAGGAACTAAGATCTTATAGAGAGATGGAGAAATTAAAGGGAGAGGTTTTTAGCAGAATGGACGAGGTTCGATATCACCAATTAAAACACTTTTTTGAGAGTCTTCCAAAACCGGTGAGAATTAGAAAGGAGTGGAATTCATTTGAAAGTTTATTAGATACACGGGGAGATGGGAGACACGGAGTTGCCAAAATATATAGAATCTTAACGGCACTAGACACTGACACAAAATTAACTTATGTAGAGAAATGGGGAAAAGATATGGGCAGGGAGATAGATGAGGAACAGCAGAGGAAAATGTTTACATTAATTCACGAAAATATTAGAATGAGAGAAGTAGAATTAAATTATAAGTGTTTAGTTAGATGGCACATTACACCGATGGTGGAGCACAAGATGAACAGGGAGAACTCTCCACTATGTTGGAGAGGTTGTGGAGAAGTGGGTACACTATATCACATATGGTGGGAATGTCCAAAGATACAGGTGTTCTGGGGGAAAATCGTCCATTTAATGAGGAAAATCGTCCATTTAATGAGGAAAATTACTAAGATCAATATTAGATTGGATCCAGAGTTATGTCTTCTTCATATCTCTGAGCTTACAGTGAGATCATATAAGGATTCAGGGATTTGGTACTTTCTGAGTGCAGCCAAAAGCTTGATCCCTATGTTTTGGAAAAAAAGTGAGGTACCGACGGAAGAAGATTGGTTGATCAGAATGAATCAGTTATGTGAGATGGAAAGACTTTATTATACACACATAGATGGGATGGAGAAGTACTATAAAAAGTGGGGAAAATGGGAAGAATTTAGACAGAAAGTGAAATATACTTGATTTATACCTCTTGAAATGAACAACGTATTTTAGAAATGAGTTTTAGAAAGAAAAGGATAGTGTTATTTTTTTTTTCTCTCTCTTGGATTAGAAAAGAAAAGGCAGAGTGGGTTGGAGGGGGGGAGGGGGGATACGAGGATGGGTGTGGGAGGGGGGGGTTAAGGAGGGAATTAGGGTTGTGGGAATTAAATAAATTATGAGGAATATAATGATCTTTTAAGGAATAAAATGTTTGTTAATTATATTTGATTGAAAATTAATAAATATTTATAATATAAAAAGATAGGACCATGTCACGCTATCAAAAGCTTTGTGGGTGTCTAAACTTAATATAACTACCTCTTTAGAGTTCAAATTGGCATCCTGTATAACATTGGTAGCCAGCCTAATATTGTCCGTAATTAGCCTGTTCAGAATAAATCCTGATCGATCTGATGAGATCATAGATGGAATAATAGAGGCCAATCTGTCAGCTAGAATTCTGCTATATATTTTTAGATCATTATTAATTACCAAATTGGCCTGTAATTTTGAGGATAGAGGTGGTCTTTTTTAAGCTTAGGTATTTACATATTTGCCAATAACATTTCGTCAGGGAAATGATGACCCTGAAAAATGAAATTTAAAAGATATGACAATTTAGGGGCCAAAATTGTGTCAAAATTCTTATAATAAGCTGAGGTATATCTATCTGGGCCCAGCGCTGTAGAACGTTTCAAAGATTTAAAACCATTTAGTACTTCTGCTTCTGTGCAAGTTGAATTTAATATATCTTTTTGGGACTTTGTAACTGAAGGGAGAGGGATATTATTAGACCAATCCAATATGGAATCAGATATTGTAGCCAAAGGAGGAGCAAGTAGATTATTATAGAACTTCTCAAAAATATTTGAGACTTCTTTAGGTAATGAGGAGATTTTACCCGATGTGGATTTAATGTAAACGTGAGGGGGACTTATTGTTTGTTTTAGTTTTCGTGCAAACATAGTTGAAGCTTAATTGCTATAAAGTAAAAATTTGGCTTTTGACCATTTTAAATTTTTCTCTGCGTTAGCAGATAAAAGTTTGTCCAGTTCTAATCTCTTATCTGATATGGCTTGAGAGACCTTATCATAGGGAGTTTGTGCATGTATGTTATATAACATTTTTAGTTTCTTAGTGAGAGAATGGATTTTTAGACAATTTTCTTTATTTTGTGCAGCAGCAATACTAATAAAGTGGTCTCATAAGACAACCTTATGAGCAGCTCATACAATAGGGATGGATGTTTCGGGTATAGAATTAAAAGTGAAATATTCCTCTAGAGCTGAAGTAATTTCAGATTTTATAGAAAGGTCAGAAAGTAAGGAGTCATTTAGATGCCATGAGTATGGAATATCAGGCATGCCGATACATGAAATGTCCAGTTTAACCATATGATTATCTGATAAGGCACAAGGATATATCAGCCGAAAAAGAACCTGCCAAAATAACCGGAGTACAAAAAATATAGTCAAGCCTGGCTTGAGTTTGATAAGGGTGTGAAAAGAAAGAATATTCTTTAGCGCCAGTGTTATGGGCCCTCCAGGAGTCAATTAATTGATAATTATTAAGAACACTTGCGAGTGTTTTAGGAAATACTTTTGAGCCAGTGGTTGGGTTACTTCAATCAAGAGAAGGCTGAGATACTAGATTGAAATCCCCATCCACCAGCATATGGGGGGAGTAATATCCTTCTAAAACATTGAAAAACTCCCTAAAAAACACTGCATGGCCATCATTAGGGGCATAAACATTTGCGATAGTAAGTTCTTTACCTGACAAAAAACCCTTGATAATTAGAAATCTGCTTTCAGGATCTCTATACACTTGTTGGATATCAAATGCCAAAGAATTGTGAAAAAAAATAGCAACACCTCTCTGTTTAGGAGAGAACGTTGTAAAGAAAGCTTGAGAAAAAGATTTGTGGAAATATTTTGGATGTTTATCAGTTTGAAAATGTGTCTCTTGTAACATAATGATTTTTCATCTATTTTTTTATATTGTATAAAAGCTTTTCTGCGTTTTGATGGGGAATTAAATCTCTGAACATTGTGTGAAATTATTTAAATTCCCATTATGCAGAAATTGGGTGACTATAAAACAAAATATTTGTTTTGTGTAGGTGAGGTGTAGAAATCTTGGGGTTCTGCACAATAGTCGATGAAAAAATATCTAGAGATCTTAGTTTATAAACCTATATTAGTTTGTGTCAAATAGAGAGAATCAAATACAAAATCGGGGTTTTGAAGCCTAAGACATTTACATTACTCAGGAGCCTCAACAATATATAAAATAACTTGTAAACTTTATCAAGACAGCTAGCAAAAAACAGAAAACTAGCGAACAAAAGAAGACAGCATGAATACAACAAAAAGAATGGATCAGGGGTCAGTGCAACCCATGATAACAAACTGTTACTCATGGGACTAATGAGTCCCAAATTCAAACTTGGCAAGACTCTAAGGAGAGAATATGGCAAGTTTGAATAGGACTGCATTACTGCGGAATGGACTGGCAGTACCGGGAAAAAAGATTTAGTTATACTGTACAACAGAAAGGTGCAATGCCTTAATTATAAACTGATGCAGCACTGAGATAGGGAGTGTAATTCCACATAGAAGGAGCATGACATTAAGCATCAAACTTTAAATCACAAAAGGTATAACCAGGGAGACAGAGCATTATCATATAGCTGTTGTGTGAAGAAGAGAAAAGACAAAAAAAAAAAAAGAAGGAGGTGGGTCTTTCTCTCCAACTTATTCAACTAGATTTTCACCACTAGTGTAGCTCTACTTCAAGGTTAGTCATAATGATGCAGTAGACTGTAGTAATTAACTTTTCATCCAATCTCATTGCGAACACGACTTCTGTCACATCTGGAACCCTGAGTGAACCAAATTGGTGTTGGACGAGATGTGTTTGGTGGTTTAGGTAAAGAGTCAGCCTCATGAAGACCCAGTTTGACAAGAATATCAAGTCCTTCTTGCAGAGTGGTGGCTACATAAATAGAACCATTATGCGTAATGATGAGTTTGAAAGGAAAACCCCGTCTATACCGGATCCTGGCTGATGCCTTTCATTTTACGGTGTCTCTCTAGTGTAGATAGTGAGATGTCTGGAAAAATTTGAATCTTAACGCCCTCTAAGAAGGTATTTTGAGTGTTCCTTGCAGATCTTAGTATGTCTTCTTTAACCACTTCAAGCCCGGACACTTTCACCCCCTTCCTGTCCAGGCCAATTTTCAGCTTTCAGTGCTATCACACTTTGAATGACAATTGCGCATTCATGCAACACTGTACCCATATGAATTTTTTAGCATATTTAATTTTAAAACTTTATTTTGGTGGTATTTATTCACCACTGGTATTTAATTTTTTTGCTATCTAAATGAAAAAACATTCATTCAGCTATCTATATAGTAAAAAAAAAATAACCCAAATTAGTTTATAACCAAAAATTATAATTTGTAAAAACTTTTTTTTACATTTTTATTTTATTTTTTTATATTATTATTTATGTTTTTTTTTTTAACATACGGCCATCCTAGCAGTACAGTGTCACCATAGTGACACTGTACTACTTGTGGGGGGGTGAAGATTTTTCTTTTTTACACTGATTGCTTTTACACCCATAAAGGCTGTAAAAGCAATCATTTCTCCTCTCTGTCTGCATTATTGAACCCATTGAGAAATACTGTGAGAGCTGTGATTAGTCACAGCTTGTCACATGGTACAAGGCTGTTGTGAATAGCCTTGTACCATGTGACCTCTGATTTCACTAGTAGTAAGCTATTCACATGATCACTGATTGGCCAATCAGTGATAACATGATTGGGACCTCACACAGAGACCCTGTACAGCGATCGGACACAGTGGGCACCGGGTCGTGGGAGAATGCACTGGCAGTGAATGCAGAGGCTGTTTATAAATGGCCACATGCTCCTGCACTGCTCCCTTCCGGCAATTTATGTACATGGGCTCTATGGGAAGTGGTTAATTAAAAAGTTCTTCATGCAAAAAACCAAATCCAAAAAGCCACGGATTCTGAGATTATTTCTTCTGTTTCGGTTGTCAAAATCTTCAACTTGGGCTTGAACTAATGAAAAGGCCCGTGAAAGGGATTCATGTTCTCTGCTGAGATCTGTATAAGCCAGGCGGAGTTCATCATGTTTCATCTCAAGCCTGTCAGTGCAGCCCCCTAGAGCAGCTAACTTCTGTGATAGAGTGTTGGAAGTCTTATGCAGTTCTGTTTGGAATTTGGCTGCCATTTTATGATACATAGTCTCTAAACTCTTGTTAAGATCAACTTTAGTGAGAGAATTGGAGTACTCACGATCTTGTGGAGTGATTATTGTATCATGATCTGATGAAGGTAGTATAGGAGAAGCTGAGAGGTCTCCGGCGTTATCTTGAGCCATGTGTGCTCTTTCCTGTTCCCACGTAAGGTATTGAGTTAGGGATTTCTGCAAAACTAAATTCTAAATACTATTTTTAAGTGTGGCATTGCCCTATCACAGTGGTGACTCTGGGCACAAAATCCCACTTTTAAGGCTCATTTAGATGGACGGTTAAGCCCATTCTTTGTGCAGAGCTGCAGGCAAATGCATGTGCACCCACCTCAGGGCTTCATGCAGTCAGCACATAGAAGTGCATGCGCACACACAGTGATGACATGTCAAAGTGTGACATGTGGGCAGGAGCAAGTGTACAGATTCAAACACAGGGCGTCTAGTATGGATTTGACGGTGACGCCACTTCTGAACCATACCAGGCCACATGCCCTCCACATGGGGAGAATACCGTGCTAGGAGGCCCTCCCTGAAAAAGCACCTTGTTTCCATGTTGATGAAAACAAGGTCTTCTACTGCACATCCCTGGCCTTCAGAAAGAAAAAAAAAAACATGTTGCATGGTATGTATCTATTGTCAATCACTGCCGATTGAAAACTTTTCCCGACACCCCCACCTGGCTGGCAATGTACATTCAAGTCCACTTGGCCACAAGGCCTGGAGGACCACATATTGAGCAGTGGTAAGCCGTGTTCCAGTTTTGGAGGGTATCACAGACTCCCCATGCACTTTACTTGAGCTTGCACACAACTCTCACGCGCAACTTTTGGACTAGCATTGTAGATCCATGTGAAGACATGCAGTAAAAAACAAACACCAAGATGATCTGCACCAAAGAACGCCTCACAGATAATAACAGTTTCTGACAGCAAAAAGGTAGAGGATACCAGATGACATCATTGGTCAAGTATGTCAACTAGAAATCTCCATTCATGGCAGAGTCCAATGGGGGTGGGACACCTTCGCAAGTTGGTGTGTTTTTTTTTTTTTTTTGCAGGTCAGCAGGCTTTATTCATTGTATATTATGTGGATCTATACCACTGGAAGAGATTTACAACATGGAACACCATGTTCATATTTTTTTTTTTTTAAAGACATTGTCAGATGTGTCAAGTGTTACTTACTGATTCATGTAGGGAGGAGGGGCATATATCTGGGGAACTCTTCATTTGCAGGGAGCTTTCAGACTTAGATAAGTTCCCCACAGACCTTCACATCAACAAAGCCAGGTATGTGGAGAAGAGGAGCTTGTCTTCATCAACCTGGGAACAAGGTGCTTTGCCAGTGGCCCCTGACAAGGTACCCTCCCTATGTGGAAGGTATGTGGACTGGTATGGTTCAGTACCATACCAGTCATACTTACAGTTCATAGCAGCAGTTCATACTTACTGCTTACCCTTTCCTGGCCAACCAGGCTGCATGCTTGAGTAATGGACTAGTATGGATTTCAAGGGATGGGCATGTCTCTTCTTTCTTGTTTTTTGGTAGATAGGGCCAGGCCCATACAACTCCAGTCACTGTCACTGCTAGCATTGGTCTGACTGGCCTACTCAATCTGTACTATTAATATTAATTGGCTGGCAATGAAGCAGAATACAGGGACACTACCTTTGTGTCAGCCTCTAATTTAACACTATAAAAAGATCACATTATTATTCAGAAAGAGCCTTACTATCTTGAGAAGAGTGAATCAACTCAAATCAATGTTTATTGATAATGAGTAATTTGTATTGCTGTAATTTGTTCTATTTTTCAGGTTTGTCACAGTATCAGAACTTTCCTCAATCCATATTTTCTCATGTAACCTAGGAACCACTTTTGCCCTCTTATTGAAGCAGCCGTTCAACAGGGGATGAGGTACAGTGGCATGCTGTTCATATAAAGATTCATAATGCAAGTGTGGAGTGTCATTTGATGTGTTTTTTGGTGAGGGAGATGATGAGAAAGGGTTGTAGCTGTTAGGCAAGTGGCAAGCAGTTTCACTTTTGGGTAGAAATAGAAAAATACCACTACATTCAGACTGTTAGGCAGACAGAGGCAGTGGGCGGTTATAAGGACATTAGTGCATTAGTATTCCAAATACAATTATTTTTCCAACAAGATCTATGACAGCCTATTTTTATACCCAGGTTATCTATTTCTACAGTTAGATTGTTAAAGTTGTTCAACACTGTAAACTTTTGGTCCTTTTTTCTGAAATACTTTACTGCTTAATCCCCAGGAGCTGACAATCACTTTACATACAAAAAGGTACTAAAAGGTGCACTACTTGGAGAAAAATAGTTCTATGTTTTGACAAAGTATATTGCTGTTTTAGCCTTAGAATTACATTCAGTGCACAAAAATCTTAAAGGGATAATAAACTCTCACATAAGCCCACAGAAGTGACTAGCTTCAGGTGATACACAATTAAGAATTAAACACTTCTACACAAGCTGTATCTGTTTATCTGGAGCCTTCTCTCCTCCAAAACTTTCCAAAGTACACAGTTTAGTTGGTATTTCTCAGCTTGTAGGAGGCAGAGAGCAAAGGTTTGATGTCACACATTGCGCATCACAAAGCAGTCCTCAAAGGGGCTACTTCAACTATGATCCTGTGCACAGCAAGTCGAGCTTTAGGTCCCCTTATAAGAAACTCCAACTTTTGTGATTCTTCTTCCTAAACCTCTGTTCAGAAACCTGCAGAATGATAAAAGAATATTCATTCACACTAGGAAACATACTTTAAATGTATATACTGTATATAAAAGAAGAGCTTTGGTCAGGATAACTTTACCAGTAAAATAACACATTATCAGATAGCGTCTACTTGGTGTGTCTGGAAACACAAGCAATATCTGCAAGAACACTGCTTTGATTTCCTTTATAGCAGTTGGAAATTTCATTTTTCCTCCTCTTTGCCTTTCCCTGCAGGACTGTATTTTGGTCTGTACCTTTTTCTTCACTTCTTAGCTGTTTAATAATTCCCCAGCAGGTGTAGACCTCAATGTTAAACTTTGTGATACAACTATCTGTCTAAATGGTTTTATCGAAGACGTTGCATAACATCTCAGGTCACCCACCTACAGCTTTGACTTTCTTCTCTGTATTGTACATTGTAATCTCATCTGCTGGAATAAATGACACAACTTTTGTAAAATTCTTTTTAAAAATGTTTAACCGCTTCTTGACTGTGCTATAGCCTAATGATGGCTACAGCGCGGTCCTCCAGTTCTGGGAGGGAGTCATATGACATCCTCCCAGAATGTGCCCCCAACAGTGCGCACCTAGCGCTCTCTATGATTGCTGTGTCTTTGAACACAGCTGATCACATGACATGGTAAAGGGCCAATCCCAGCAGCCTTTTGTCACGTGATCAGCTGTGTCCAATCACAGCTGATCACCATGTAAATACACTTGCCGGTTATCGGCAGTACTTTCCTCACGCTGTCACAGTGTGAGGAAAGTACTACTGATAACTGGCAATGGTGAAAGCAGACATATACATAACCCTGATTATCAGTGCAGCCCCAAAAGTGTCCAACGGTGTTGCCCACCAGTGCCCAGCAGTGCTGCCAATCTGTAGATGAGAAAAAGGAGAGAAGCACCTCTAAGTGCAATAAGCCTTTTAATTCAAGTCTAAATGTAGAAACACTCACATGTGTGAAGTAATCATAAGCTTAAAAACTGTGGTTAACAATAGTTAACGGTGGGGTGGTAACCCAGGTGAAGAGCCGTCATCTTACTGCGAAGTGGGGAGGTCAGCTCTCGGCTGGAACAGCGTGGTGGCTGGAGGGGAACAGCAGTGAGGCCGGCCTGCATGCACGTCCTCCCTCAGAGCCGGATGGAACACACGCTGGAACATAGCAGCAGCGTGGCCGTGATGACGTCAGATCCCAGGGTGCACTGCGACGCGTTTCGGAGCATGCACTGGCTGTGGAAGGAGGAAGTGCACTAATTTTTCAAGCAGGGGTAGGTGGATGAACAGGGGTGAATATATAGGGAACGTGAGTCTAATTGATCAATTAACCAATTAACCAGTGATTGACCATTGCTGTCAGGTGAATAGTGTAAAGTCATGGATGTTAAATGGGGGGGTAAAGGAAGCCAAATGGAAAAAAGAGAGGATGTAATAAATAAGAAAATGGAAGATGAAAGAAAAATGATAAAATGAAAAAAATGATGAATAAAAGAAAGAAAAATGAAAAAAAAATAAAAAAAAATTAATGAAATGAAAAATGACATCAATAAACGATTTTTGAACAGCTGAAAATCGAAGAAGCTATGTGAAAAAAGTTGATGGGGGTAATAAGAATACAAAAGGAAACAAAGAAAAAAAAAATTATATTCTGGGAGATTAGTGGGGTAAAATCTGTGCCAATCTGTGCACAGTCAGTGCCACCAGTCAGTGCCACCTACCAGTGCTGCCAGTCAGTACCGCCTATAAGCGCCCTTCAGTGCTGCCTATTAGTGCCCATCGGTGCCGCCTCTCAGTGCCCAAAATTGCCACCTACCAGCACAGCCTCATCAGTGCCTCCTCAGCAATGCCCACCAGTGCTGCCTTATCAGTTCAACCTATCTGAGCTGCCTATGAGTGCTGCCTCATCAGTGCCCATCAGTGCTGTATATCAGTGCAACACAAAGTGAATGAGAAAAATTACCTGTGTACAAAATTTTATAATAGAAACAAAGAAAAACTTTTTTTCAAAATTTTTGGGTTTTTTTGTTTAACAAAAAATAAAACACCCAGTGTTGATTAAATACCACCACACGAAAGCTCTAATTGTGTGAAAAAAATTATCAAAATTTCATATGGATACAGTGTTGCATGACCACACAATTGTCATTCTGAATATTGGCCCAGGTAGGAAGAAGGTGAAAGTACCCGGTAGGCAAGTGGTTAATAAAGATAAAGATAAAAAAATGTTTTTTTCAGGGCTAGGACAGGAATAAGAAACAAAAATAACTAAATAGGATTAGGACCTATACGAGAAGGAGAGCCAGGTAAACAAGTGGTTAAAAGGGTTAGTAAGGAGGTTAAATAGATGTCACATACTTGATTTGGTGGTTGTAGGGCTAGCTGGGAGGAGCTGCAGGTGTGGTATTTAGGGTGGAGAAAGGCTGGTTCAATTGAAGATCAGCAAACACCAAAAGAGCTTGCCATCCACCCAACCTGTGCTACTGAAATTTGACATATCAGACTGGATGTCACACCACTTCCTCAAACTTAACCTATCCAAAACTGAGCTCATAATATTATCCTCCCCTACATGCCCCTTCCCATCACTTCTCTGTAAAGATCAATAGCTCAACTATCAATCTGTCCCTAGATACCAAGGTGCTAGGTGTAATCCTGGACTCTGAACTATCACTTCAGTCCCGCATCCAGTCAATGTCCAAAGCCTGCTGTCTCAACCTCTGCAACATCTCCAAAATATGCACCTTCCTAACCAATAACACTACAAAGCTCTTAGTTCACTCCCTGGTCTTCTCTTGCCTCAACTACTGCAACTCCCTCCTCGTTGGTTTACCTTTCCATAGGCTATCCCGTCTTCATCCATCATGAATGCTGCTGCCAGACTCATTCACCTTACTACTAAGTGTCTGCTACCCCTTTCTGCCAATCCCTCACCAAACAAAAGAAACTCAAAATACTAACAACAACGTACAAAGTCATCTGTAACTCGTCCCTCAGCTACATCATGAACCTAGTCTCTAACCAGTTGCCATCCACCCTAAAGCAGTTTTACTGCTACAGGGTAGACTCCCTGTGCAAAATCATGTGTATATATAAGTGATCCGCGCTCCCGCTGTGATCGCGGGTAGGGAGCACACACGCCTGCCGACTCAGCGGTGCTGTGATTCGGTGCAGCATCGATAAGTCAGCAGATTCAGGACAGTGATATTAATATTTTGGCCTGGATCTTCTGAGTGATCACTGCCCTGTCACAGATCTTCCTGTGCCTGTGTTTCCATTACACAGACACAGAAAATGATGCAGTCGTCTCTCCCTGGAGCACATTCCATTCCAGAGAGAGAAGAAAGCAGATCCACGTGAGTCAAAAGCACTACACCTTACAGTAAAAGCACAGATAGGTCACATTTAACCCCCTGATCACCCCCCAGTTAACCCCTTTACTGCCCTGTCACCAGTGTCATTAGTACAGTGTACAGATTTTTTTTACTGATCACTGTATTAGTGTCACAGGCAACTTCAGCTAGCATTAGCATCAATTAGCGTCAGTTAGCGTCCATCCCAGATAGCATCAGATTGCCTGCCAGTACATCAGTCATCACATTTAACCCTCTGATTGCCAGGAACATTCTCACATACACAATTCTATTGTGCTCTAGTGAAGAGGCCTACAGGATTATGAGCATGTCCGATGAGAGCGAAGGGAAAGCCTCCCTGACAGAATATGCTTCAGAATACGAAACTGTAGACAGCAGCAGCACTCTGGCAGATAGCTCAGACAATGGAGAAGAGGTCCCTGCTAAGGTCAGGCATACCCGACCCCATTCCCAGGTTGCTGAGGTGTTACAATTGCATGATGACTCTCATATGTAGCAAAGCGCCAGTACTAGTGCCGCTCTACCTTTCGGTGAACTGGTGAGCACCATTGGCCTTGTACATCCTGGTCTTTTACATACCAGCACTGCAGTATCACTTGGTGACGTGGCGAGTCCCATAAGTGCAGTACAAGCTGATGCTGTGGCGAGCACAAGTATTGTCCCGCAGCCACTAAGAATTTGCACACAGGCCCATAGAGCTCATAGTGTCCTTCCAGATGTGCTTACAAATCCTGATTGGCAGCCCACAAATTCTGCAACACCCGTACTTCCCCCCTTCACTGCCCAACTCAGGATTGAAGTGGAAACACCAAATTTAGCTAATCCCCTTGATTTATTGGAGCTGTTTTTCACGGAAGATCTGTATGAATTGATTATGGATTAAAGCAATTTATATGCACACAATTTATCGCCGCCAACCCAAATTCAATCCTTTCCAGACCATTTACATGAAAACCTATTACGGTTTCCAAGTTTGAAATTTTTTTGGGCCTAACCCTCAACATGGGCGTTACTAAAAAAAAAGTGAATTGCGGTTGTATTGGTCCACAGACCCGATTCATCATATGCCGTGTTCTCTGCTGCCATAGCCAAGCATAGATATAAGAATATAATGCGATTTATGCATTTCAGTGGCAATAAACTCTGTAGTCCTTTGGGTGACCCTGAATATGATAGGCTCTACAATGTCCAGCCCCTCATAAATCATCTTAATCAAAAATTTACATTTGTATATACTCCCCAGCAAAACATCTGTGTTGATGGGTCCCTCATTAGTTTTTGTGGCTGCCTTCCTTCAAACAATTTATTCCCAGCAAGCATGCAAGATATGGGATCAAAACATATAAGGCCTGTGGGAGGGCAACATGCTATAAATGTAATTTTGGGATTTACGAAGGAAAAGATATTCATGTGGAGGCCTCCATATGCCCAGACTACATGGGGAGCAATGGCAAGATAGTTTGGGACTTGGTGTCACCCTTTTTCTATATGGGGTAGCACTTATACCTGAACAATTTTTATACAAGCGTGCCACTATTTAGACATTTATACAATCTTGGAATTGGTGGATGTGGCACCGGGGTTAATTACTGGGGCTTCCCTCAACAACTTGTAAATACCCATCTTAGAAAGGGGGAAAAAGCCTGCTTGAAAAATTATGAATTGCTTGCAGCGAAGTGAAAGGACAAATGGGATGTTTGTTTTCCATTCACAAAGACACAACTATTCACATTTCCACGGCAGCTGGTGTTGTTGAGCCTCTCTGTGTCTACGACTATAACCTTAACATGGGAGGGGTGGACTTCAACAACCAGATGATGAAGCCGTACTTAGTTTCCCGAAAAATCAGACGCTGGTACAAAGAAGTGTCTGTATATTTATTTCAATTGGCTCTGTACAACACTTTTGTGCTTTACAAAGCAACTGGAAGAAGTGGATCCTTCCTAAAATTCCAGAAAGAGATCATCACGGCCCTTTTGTATCCAGGAAGTGCTGTGGCCCAAACCCCCAACCCAGATAAAGTGACCTGGCTGCATGAGAGGCATTTTCCTGATGACATTTCTGGTACCCCAACCCAAAAGACACCCCAAAAAAAGATGTGTCTGTAGCTGACACAGAATTAGGCGTTGCACCCACTTTTTTAGTCCCTCCTATCCTGCCCAACCTGGTCTCTGCCTCGAGGACTGGGTCCGCCGTTACCATACACTAGTGGACTTTTAGTATAGGGTACAGCACGGCACAGTCTAGAGCACATATATACACAGGGTCTCAAAAGATGTAAAGATGTTAGGTAGTCAGGAAATTGCCTATCGCATTTTGAGAGACCCTACCACCTGGATGTTAGTTTAAAAAAAAAAGTAAAAAAAAACCCATTAACCACTAGCCTACAGGACACTTATACCCCCTTTCTGCCCAGGCCAATTTCCAGCTTTCAGCGCTGTCACACTTTGAATCACAATTGCGTGGTCATGCAACACTGTACCCATATGAAATTTTTATCATTTTTTTGTGACAGATAGAGCTTTATTTTGGTGGTATTTAATCACCTCTGGGTTTTTTATTTTTTCTTAAACAAACAAAAAACCACAGAAAATTTTGAAAAAAAAAAAATTTTTACTCTTAGTTTTTGTTATAAAATTCTGTAAATAAGTGATTTTTCTCCTTCACTGATGTGCGCTAATGAGGCTGCAGTGATGGGCACTGATAGGCTACATTGATGGACACTGATAGGTGGCACTGATGGGCACTGATGAGGAGGCACTGGTAGGTGGCACTGATGGGCATTGACATGCATCACTGATGGGCACTGAAAGGCAGCACTCATATATGGCACTGATAGGCGGCACTGATAGGCGGCACTGACTGGCACTGATAGGCAGCACTGACTGGCACTGTTAAGTGGCACTGATTGGCACTGTTAGGTGGCACTGATAGGCAGCACTGAGGGGCACTGATAGGCGGCACTGATGCACACTGATAGGTGGCACTGACTGGCACTGATAGGCAGCACTGACTGGCATTGATAGGCGGCACTGACTGGCAGCACTGATAGGTGGCACTGCTGGGGCTACACAGATCATCAGGGCACACTAATCATCAGTGCGATCTACATGCGATTTACATGCGATCAGCTGTGATTGGACACAGCTGATCACATAACCGAGCCGACATCTTCGGCTTTTTCCGTTGATTGGTGATTTGCTGTGTCCGAGGGACACAAGCGCACCACCGATCGCTCCCCGAGCTGTGCATGCGCGGTTAGAATGGGACGACGTCATATGACATCCTCCCAGAATGAGAGAACCGCCTTGTGCCCGTTATTTCACTATATGGCGGGCTAAAGGCAGTTAAATATAAATAAATAAAAAACAAAAATAGTTGTCATTTTATTCAGTTACTTTTTTATTTTTAATGTTTTTTTGAGTTACTGTTTTATTTTTACTGATTTATTGTTAACCATTGCTGTTTTCTGTGCAGCTGAAGCACAGATCTGTTTATTCTGACAGCAACAGGGTCTTGATCTCAGAATATACGTGTGCAGTGCTGTTGGATGAGAATTTTCATCCACAGTTAACCACTTGCCCTCCAGAGGATTTATCCCCCTTCCTAACCAGGCCATTTTTTGTTGTTCGGCACTGCTCTATTTCAACTGGTAATTATGAGGTCATGCAATACTGTACCCAAATGAAATTTATGTCCTTTAGAGCTTTCTTTTGGTGGTATTTGATCACTTCTGTAGTTTTCATTTTTTTGCACTATAAACAAAAAAAGACCAACAATTCTGAAAAAAATTAAATTTTTCACTTTGGTTATAAAAAATATCCAATAAACTCAAAGTTAGTAATAAATGTAGGCTAAAATGTATTCTGCTATATGTCTTTGGTAAAAAAAAATCTCAATACGTGTATATTAATTGGTTTGTGTGAATGTTATAGTGTTTACAAACTATGGTATATATAGTGGAATTTACGTAGCTTTTACTTTCTGACTGCCTATCACATTTCTTGAGGTGCTGAAATGCCAGGGCAGTACACCCCCCCCCCCCCAATTGACCCCTTTTTGGAAAGTAGACACCCCAAGGATTTTGAGAATCTTTTTTTCAATTTTTTTTTTAAACAAAGCTGTCACTTTAATGATATTTTGCTCATGCATGCCATGGGTATATGTGGAATAACATCCCAAAACACATCTCTCTTGCTTCTTCCGAGAATGGGGATACCACACGTGAGAGACTTTTTGGCAGCCTAGCTACATACAAGCCCCAAAAATCCAATGACCACCTCCAGGCTTTTAGAGGCATGTTTCATCATATCACTTCCCCAATACCTATCACAGTTTCGGAGGCCCTAAAATGCGAGGATAGTACACACACACCCCTCCCCCAAATTACCCCTTTTTGGAAAGTTTTGATTTTGATTTTTTTAATTATTTTTACACTGTCCCTTTCATTTTTTTTAAATCACTTTTAATGCTATCACAGGGAATGCAAATATCAACTATAACTTCAATTGGCATTGTCATAAATTCTTTTTTGAGAAATCTGGGGTCTACTAGACTCTAGATATCTCCTTTGCCCTCACATTATCTAATCTCACCAAGATCGGTGTGATCAGATGCTTTCCTAATTTACAAATGGCACTGTTTATATCCTGCAAAACTGAAGTGATGAAATGCTCGTAGCTTCAGATTTCTTAGACTATAGAGATGATTGGAGTCATTCTGTAATACAGTGATCAGCAAAAAATTCTACTGTATATACTGACACTGTACTAATGCCACTGGCTGGGTGATGGGGCGATCAAAGGGTTAATAGGGATGATCAAAGGGTTAAACGTGCTAATCTAATGTGTGTGTGTAAAATGTAGTGCTTTTATTGATGCCGTGTTCTCTCTTCTTTCCCTGGACTGACGGGTGGGGGGGGGGGGGCAGCGGGGGGGCACAGGTGCATTCACACCCCAAAATAGGAAGTGACGCAAGATTATGTCGCTTTGCCAAGAGCTGCTGCTCACCCGCGAAATGCGGGTAAACGGTTGGCAAGTAGTTAGAAAACAAATTCTCAATAGGTTTTTTTTTTTTTTACTTATTTTAAATTTTAAATTATTTTTTAAATACTTTTATAAGAATAGTACAATGTTAGGTCTTGGACTCCCTGGTTGATCCAACTGGTCACTACCTCTTCCTTAAATTGAAATACCAAGATTTTGTTTTTTACAGTGGCGAACATTTACACTCCCAATCAGGATCAGGCTCCATTTATTGCGGTGGTCCTCTCTAGGCTGTCCTCATTTGGGGGTCCCTGTTTCATTGTCGGAGGGGACTTCAACATAGCTCTCTCACCAGACTTGTACACTTCCGCGGGTAAATTTTCTCTCTCCTTATCGTTCTTATCTCAAATTAAGTTGTGTTTGCATGACTTAAATTTAGTGGACGTTTGGTGCATCCAACATCCTTAAGAGCAAGACTATAGTTATTATTCTACAGCTCATGCATCATACAGTTGTATAGACCGCCGCTCAACTGGCCCCGCTTCTGGCCCAAACTTTTAATGTTATCGATGATCTAAACGTACCTTCATCAGCTTTTTTGTCTGCCACTAATACGGTTATCCCTAAACCGGGTAAGTTATAGTTATAGTTATATATGCGGTAGTTATCAGCCAATTTCTCTACTTAATCTGGACGTTATGCTTTTTGCTAAACTTCTAGCGAACCACCTTTCCCCTTTTCTACCAACCTTGATCCACCACGATCAGGTTGGCTTTGTCCCGGGTCGCGAAGCTAGGGATAATACTTCTAAAACGATCCATCTTATCTCTTATATCAAGCAACACGGCTTAAAGGCTTGCCTGCTCTTATTTGACTCCGAGAAGGCATTTGATCTTGTTGACTGGCGTTTTCCTCGTCTTACCTTGGAACAGACTGGTTTTGGTTCATGGTTCCTTTGTCAGATTATGTCCCTCTACTCTCATCCTTCGGCGTCTGTCCTGGTCAATGGTATGGTTTCTTCGCCCTTCCCCATATCGAATGGTACCAGACAAGGATGTCCCCTCTCGCCTCTTTTCTCTGTTTTAGTAATGGAACATCTTGCGCGAGCCATACGAGTTAACGACTCAATCTTGGGCATCCACACTCCCTCCGCACACCACAAATTATCCTTATATGCCAATGACCTTCTAGTTTACGTTGAACGGCCACTTATTTCCCTTCCCAGTCTCTTCCACAAATTTCATAGATTTGGTTCCTTTAGTAACTTTAAACTTAATATTTCTAAAACGGAGGCCCTAAATATTTCTTTACCTGCCCATGTGCTGGTGAACCTACGCTCTAATTTTTCCTTTCAATGGCGACCAAAGGCTATCACGTACCTGGGGGTCATGATTTCGGCCAATCTTATATTCCCTTAATTATTTACCCTTGCTTTCATGTATCCGAAAAGATCTGGTTTCATGGGGCGCTTCAGCCTTGCCCTGGTTCGGCCGCATCAACACCCTCAAGATGGATACCTTACCTAAGTTGCTATACATTTTTCAGACTGTACCGATCACTGTCCCTAGGAGTTTCTTCCTCTCTCTATGCTCCCTTTCGATTAGATTTATTTGGCACTGTGGGTTTTCAAGGTTAAAACACAGGTTACTTACTTACCCAAAACTCGGTGGTGGACTGGTTTTACCGGACTTTGAGCTTTATTACAGAGCCACGTTACTAGCCCGGATGCTTGATTGGTTTCCCAGACCCTTCCGTAAAGCCTCTTGTATGATTGAACAAGATCTTTCTCAGGTTGATCTTCTGGCATTGCCATGGGGGTATGACTGGAACTATCGGCGTTTTTCCCTATTTGATAACCCTGCTCTTCCTCAGGGGTTGGGCTCTTCTACTATTGGACCTTTTACACGAGCCTCCTGGCCTGTAGCTCAAGACTTTATCTGCCCCCACTTGGGTCTTCCACTCCTTCAAGGTGGGCCTAGGGATTGGTTGACCACTTTACACCTATCCTCATTTTGCAAGCACTTACACTCTTGCTCCAACACTCATCGTCCACTTTTTGAGATTGAACGGTTGTGCTTCCTCTCTGAACCACCGAGACACATCCTAGCTTCCCTCTATAAAGTGCTCCACAATGCTCTTCATTCTGAACTCCCTCCCTACACTGAGGCATGGGCTCAAGACCTAGGTAAAGACATATCGGCTGAGGATTGGTCCACATCATTCCACTTCACTCATAAATCATCTATTTCTTGCTATTCACAAGAAAATAACTTTACGCTTCTTTCTCGATGGTATAGGGACCCCCTCTCTCTACACAAAATTTTTCCTTCTACACCTAATCTTTGTTGGCGCTGTAATAGAGCTGTTGGTACACAGCTCCACATTTGGTGGGATTGTGATCAAATACAACCCTTCTGGCGACAAGTCTTTGCTGTATATAACTGGATCTATGGTGAGGCCTTGGCCCCTTTGCCGCAAATTGGTCTTCTCTCTATATTACTGGGCTCACTGGCAGTGCAGAAGAAAAGTCTGTTGCATTTCTTTCTGTCTGCAGCCAGCCAATTGATACCCCACTTTTGGAAAACAGCCACTCCCCCACCCTTTTCGATGTGGGTTTTTGTGCTTAATGATACCATGCATATGGAGTAAATGCTGGTGTTTGCCAGTGATACCTATGATAACTATAAGTTACTGTGGTCAGTCTGGGTCCATTTGTCAACAAAAGAGAACTGCAAAATACTCACCATGCTTCTTATCAAATTCTTTGGGGTGTCTACTTTCCAAAAATAGGTCATTTGGGGGAGGGGGGGGGGGGTTTGGTGCTATCCTGGCATTTCAGGGCCTCTGAAACTGTGATAGGTAGTGAGGAAGGAAAAAGAGGAAGTTACCAACCTTCAGGCTTTCAAAGTGGTCATTGGATTTCAGGCTCCTGTATGTGGCTAGGCTCCAAAAATGTCTCACAAGTGGTATCCCCATACCCAGATGAAGTTACAGAATATATTTTGTAGTGTAATTCCAAATATATCCATGGAATGTGTGAGCAATATACCATTTAAATGACAACTTTGTGTAAAAAAACCCAAAAAACTTTTGTTTTGTCATTTTCCAAAAACTTGTGGAAAAAAATAAATCTTCCATGGACTCAATATGCCTCTCAGTAGATAGCTCAGGGTGTCTACTTTCCGAAAAGGGGTAATTTTGGGGTGTGTGTACTGCCCTGGCATTTTAGCACCTCAAGAAATGTGATAGGTAGCAAGAAAGTAAAAGATGTGTACATACCAGTATCCATACCATAATTTGTAAACGCTGTAACTTTCACACAAACCAATTAATATACAATTATTGGGATTTTTTTTGCCATAAAGTCTTTTATTGAAAACAGATGGTGTCAACAAGAATAGCATTTCAGAATAATTTTTAAGTAAGAACATGACATCAGAAAGAAAGAAAACGTGTTGAACAGTCACATACAGTCAGTTTACATCAAAATACAACTCAATCCAACATCAAGTGACTACAGAGGAATAGGAGTATGCAAGCCATATTCTGTCAAAGGAATAGTTCTATCAACCTACTGGGTATAAAGAATAATCAGTAATAGAATTCCATCCTCAGCTGTAGCACACCAGAATTACAAATATAACGGGACTTCAGGGAAGGAAGAGAAAAAAGAGAAAAGAAAAAAAAACACCAAGAGATGAGCAAATAACAAACAATTAGTCCTCCTCTCCCACAAGCACACGACCTATCACCTCAGAGATTCCAAAATTCCAGAGCCCCCCCCCCCACTGACAATGTCTGGGGGGAAGACTGAAGAGGGGCATCTCTAAATGCCTAAAGGAAGGTCATCCCATAAAATCATTCAAACATTTCTCAGATAATCCGCAGTGAGCTTAAATTGAATCCAGTCAGACCAAACTGTGAAATTTCTGTATATTTTCACATGAAACATAAATAAGCTATTCCATTTCCTCCGTTTTGTTGATTCTCATGATCCACTCTCTAATCGTTGGGACAGTCTGTGAGCGCCAGTGGAATGGTATACACATTCTAGCCGCATTCAACATGTGCATGGCTAGGGACTTGAAGTATGCCCTTCGAGGGAAGGTAGAATGATGCAGTAGATATTGAGATGGAGTGAAATTCAAAGATAATGCAGTAATTTAACAAATAAGGTTACTGTATGTACAGCGGACCAAAAGGGTGTCAGAAGATCACAACTCCACCATATACGAAGCATAGATCCCTCCTGTCTGCCACATCTCCAACACAGGTTAGATACTAATAGGTAGCACTTATGCAAGAGCACCGGAGTCCTATACCATCGTGTTCTAACTTTGTAAGCATTTTCCTGAACCGCTAGGTTAAGGGAGCCCTTGTGCACAGACTCAGTAAGCTTTTCCCAGACATCATCCGGAAATGAGAGTTGAAGCTCCTTTTCCCAAGCCCCTCCCACCTCATCCGATACCTCCAAAGAGCAAGCCAGCAACATGGAGAATATTGTCGAGATCAAATGGGATTGGGGTCTCTTTCGAGTACTCAAGGATTCAAAAGGCATTATGGATCTAGACCACAGTTGTATAGTGGTGGTAGGTTGTAGGAAATGTTTCATTTTTCTATAGGTCCAGGACTAGAAGGTCTTAGTAGAGGAAGTGGGCATACTTTCCCTGCAGCATGGATACACCTGTCTACAGCACAAACTATTTGGCAGGCCAAGTAATATCTATGGAGGGCCTGGAGGCCGATACCCCATTGCAATTTTGGGAGGGTGAGCCAGAAGTATTTAATATGGGGCATTGAATTCTTCCATGTAATCTGTAAGCATGCCGTCTTATACATTTTAAAGAAGAATTTTGGGAGAGCGATAGGGATAGTTTGCATCAAATAAAGCAGTCTAGGAAGTATGTTCATTTTAACTAGCGCCACCCTCCCAAACCAAGAGACATTAAGTTGGCCCAGTGCTGGAGGTCACCTTGAATTGTAGTAAGAAGCGGTTTAAAATTTCTATCATAAAGGTCAGCCAAGGAAACTGGAATCTGTATACCAAGATAGGTAATAGCGCGGACTTGCCAATGAAACGGGAAGTGTTCCAAACATTGAGCCACAACCGACTGTGGCAAGGAGACATTCAGAGCGTAGGATTTGTGAAAGTTGATCTTCAAATTAGAAAGGGTATGGAAATGGTCTAGTTCACGAAGCAAAACAGGCAAAGAAACCTGAGGCAACTGTAAGAACAACATGAGATCGTCAGCAAATGCAGCCACTTTGAATTCCCTACCTCCTAATTAAAGGCCTTTTATGTCCATATGCGATCAAATTGAATTCAAAAAGGGTTCCAGCTTTAAAACTAAAATTAAAGGGGAAAGAGGGCAACCTTGTCAGGTGCCATTGGTTATAGGAAAGGCCTCCAACAAGTGACCATTAGCTCGGACTCAAGCAGTCGGATTGAAGTACAATGCCAATATATTGGCCAACATCCTGGGAAGCAATCCGACAGCCCGAAGGATCTCTTGCATTTAGGGCCACACAACCCTATCAAATGCCTTTTCAGCATCAAGAGATAGAAAAAAACCCTAGGTTTGACCAATCATAAGCCAGTGATGAAGGTTAAAGGCTTTAATGGTATTATCTCTGCCTCTCTGCCCGCGACAAAACCCACCTGGTCTAGTGCCACGCAGAAGGGGAACAAAGGAAGCAGCCTATTTGCTAACATTTTTTCAAACAGTTTTAAATCAACATTAAGAAGTGAAAGTTTTTGACTCTGGATGCATCCTTACCTTCCTTAGGGATTACAGTAATATAGGCCTCTAGAAAGTTTTTAGGAAAGGAAACCGAATCTGCCAGTGAATTAAACATCTCCAGTAGGCGAAGTGTAAGAACCTCCTGGAAGCATTTGTAATACTGCAGAGTCAGGCCATCAGGCCCGGGGCTCTTATCCGGCTTCATCTGTTTCAGCGCAGTAAGAAATTCTTCCAGGAAGAAGCTACGCTCAAGGTTGCTAGCTACCTGGTGAGAGACAGCCTTTGGACCGTACTTAGCCAGAAATCGCCTAATGTGTTGGGTATGGGAAATGGAAGGAGCTTGTGTTTTATAAAGGCTCCTATAATAGCATTCAAAGTGACGTACTATCTCTTCATTTCAAGAAATTAGCTTATCTTGTGGCCTTCTAAGGTGATGTATCTGTAGCGACGATCTCATCGACTTTACAGCCCTTGCCAATTGTCATCCACTTTTGTTTCCGTACTCGTAAAACACCCTCTGTCCTAACACATACTGATGCTTCGCCTGAGTACCCAGTTCCTCCAGTAGGAGAGAACGCAACTGAGACAGCTCCAACAAGGTCTGGTGTGCATGAGACTGTTGGTGAAGATTTTCTAGCAGGTGTATGTGGTCTGTAAGACCCTCGACTTTAGCTTGGAGGAGTTTCTTCACTTGGGCCAACAAAGCTAACAGTTCCCCTCGAGTCACACATTTGTGGGTTTCCCACAGGGATACTTGAGAGATGTCGGGTGAGTCATTTTCCTTAAAAAACATTTGTAAGCTAGAAGACAGATTGTGAATATTCTCTGGGTCTTTCAAGAGAGAAGCAGGCAGTCGCCAAATTTTGGTCTGTTGGACCCGTTCAGAGAAAGACAAAGACAGTGTGATAGGATGATGGTCAGATTGAAACATTGGCTCTATCGTAGCATGAGTCAGTTAGGGGAGGTCCCGCTGAGAAAGAAAAAAGTAATCTATTCTAGAGTATTTATTATGAGGAGCCGAGTAAAAGGTGTACTCCTTTTCTGCAGGATGAAGTGTACGCCACACGTCATGTAAAGTTAAATCATGAAGTTGCGCTTTAATTTGGAGCAATGCTTTATAAGGGATAGCTGCTTGACCTGAAGAAGAATCAATTAAGGGGTTCAATGGCACATTGAAATTTCCTCTGACAACTAGCATCCCGGCCTGAAAAGTAAAGAGGAGGTCTCCAACAGAATGAAAGAAGGAGACTTGATGTTCATTGGGACAATAAACATTTACTAAAGTGATTGGGTGACTTACATGAGTGCCTTTTAGAAAAATATAGCGACCATCTGGATCAATAAGGGTATCAGAAAGTGGAAAGGGAGCATTTTTGGAGATCAAAATTGATACGTCTTTAGTTTTAGCTTGAGAATTGGTAGCATGGTATACTTGTGGGTATTGCTTACTAAATAGTCTAGGAATAAAATCTGTCCTAAAATGGATTTCTTGTAAAAATAAGAAATGAGCTTTGTGTTTAGAGAGAGAGGCAAGGATTTGGCATCGCTTTTCTGGCAGGTTGAGGCCCTTGACTTAAGCGAGAGCAATTTCAGTGTGAGGAGATGGCTACGATTGCCCGACCCGGGCATGATGATATGGGCAACACCTACACGCTCAGAGAGAATCCCAACAGGCAGACTCTAATTTTGGCCTAGGAGCATTCGGGGCCAGCGGAAGAGGAGAAGAAAAAAAATGGGGGTGGGGGGAGGTGCAGCGGGAGGAAGGAAGAAGGAAAAGGTAAGGCAAACTAAGAGAAATTGGGAGGGACAGATAAAAGATAAGGAGAGAAAATTATAATGTAAGGAGAGTAGTGTACCTGAAGCAGAAATAGAAGTACTATTTCTTCTAAAGTGAAGGCAAAAGAAACGGAAGATAAAGAATTCCGATTAGTCAGCAACCACCGCTAGGGTCCGCTGTGGGGGGGATGAGGAAAGACAATGCTGAACGAGAGAGCACACAGATAGGGGATATAAATTGTTGCAGAGTGAGAGCACAACCACGATGGTGAACTAATTTAAGCAAATCAAATAAACATTTCAGTAAATCGAGCAACTCCTAACCACAGAAACAATTGTTATGTAATCATGAAAAATTATAACAACAATATAACATATGGCAGTAAACCCAGGTGAAATAGCATTACATTATAGTGCAATGGACCTGCTGATGTTAGGATCCATGCCCACTGTAGCGGGTTGAAGAAATGCATAAGGCAGGTGGGGGGTGTTCTGTGATAGACATCACACGAAGGCCCCCCCCAGCAAAACCAGCGCGCAATCCATTTATCACTCC
The DNA here is from genome assembly GCF_062004578.1 of Staurois parvus. Taxonomy (NCBI): domain Eukaryota; kingdom Metazoa; phylum Chordata; class Amphibia; order Anura; family Ranidae; genus Staurois; species Staurois parvus. Next base: position 8,090,625 of record NW_028317941.1, read on the forward strand.
GGAGAAAACCCCATGGAAGCGATGATGACACTCAAGAAGGATGGATCCATAAGTCAAAAATCAAAATGCACTCAGCAAATGGAGGAAAATGTAACACTCTTCCTTGCAATCGGGGCAAAACAGCATATTGAGACATTGACACAATACTTTACAAAAAAAAACCCTGTGCCCGGGAGGATCCATGTCCACTCCAGCGAGTTAGTGGGGTGCATAAGCATATGCATGCAATGAGAACGCTCAAGTGGAATGGATCCAACAGCAAAATCACATAAAGGTGGCACTGCCAGCCACATACACAAAAAGACATTGTGAATTTCGACCTGAGAATGGTAGTAGTATAGCATATAACCAACAGGAACAACATTATCCTAGATAATCCCAGGCAAGGTGAGACCCTTGTAAGATGCCACCATCACTCTGCCTAATGCAACCATTGCCACAACGTAGCATGGGAAAAAACAGGTTAACAGTGTTATCAGCAATCAGCTGTCTAGACTAGGAACCGGCGAGATCAGTCTTTACGACGAATGGAAAAAAGCCCGGGCTACATCTGTCCAACTTACGACAAGGAGGCCGTGGAGCTGGTGAAGTTGGATCCAGGCGTCTGCAATGGGTGTGCGATCTTTGTGATTTAGGGGAAGAGTTGCTAGAGACTGGCTTCCATCGTTCTGAGGGGAAGTGGAAAGGGTACCATTCCGGGAGATCCGTCGGAGTGATGTCAAGATCAGTACAAAAAGCAAGGAGATCCTCAGGGGTGTGGAGAAGGGCAGTGTGTCCCCTGAGAGTTGCGGACAAGCAGAATGGAAATTTCCACCTATAAGTGATTACTCACATCCTGAAAACATCCACAAGAGGTTGCAAAGCTGTACAATTCTGCAGTGCAAGTTATTATTTATAATGCGGTCCCTTTCTCTGGCTTTACGCATGATTTCCTCTTTGAGTGGAAAGTTGACTAGGCAGCATATAATGTACTGTGAGGGCTCTGAAACCCGAGGTCTTAAGGCTCTGTGAGCCCTTTCTAATTCTATAGGGGTAGCTGGAGGTCTGCCCATTAAATCATTGAAGATTGAGCATAAAGCAGGTTCTAAGGCTTCTGCTTCCACAGCCTCAGGTATCCCCCCGCACTCTAATGTTATGGCGTCTGCCCCTATTGTCCAAATCTTCAATGTGTCTATGCATGTCCAAAAGATGGAGGAGTTGGGCATCATAGGCACGCTGACCTTGTTTAATAGCATCTGTGTGTAAATGAGAGGCCTGTTCAATTTCATCCAGCCTAGTTGCCATAGTTTGTATGTCCGCCCTGAGATCACTAACAGCCGTGGTGACTGTATTCTTAATATCTGAGGCCACTTTCTGGAGGTCAATGAGGTTCACACACTTATTTAAGAAAGTGTGAGTTGTATGGGTTGTGTTAACCGTGGGAGCCGGGGAGTCCGAGCAAATGCTCAGGGAGCGGGAGGTCCCAGTCTGAGAGGCCGCATGGCCCTCCGAGGCCTGTGTGCGGAACAGCTACCTGGATCGTTCGGTGCCTGTGGGGTCTGGGCACGCCACCCTATCTTCCCCATAGCCAGTCAATGCGATGTGCTCTCAAAAAGATGGGTATCAGTCTCGTTGTGCCAGAGCTCCAGAGCTAGGCGGCCATCTTGGAAAGCGGTCAAGTCCCACCCCCTGGATTTTTTTTTACCAAAGACATATAGCAAAATACATTTTGGCCTAAATGTATGAGGAAATTTGATTTTATTGGATATTTTTTATAACAGGAATTAGAAACTATAATTTTTTTTTCAAACGTTTTGGTCTTTTTTTGTTTACAGAGCAAAAAATAAAAAACACAGAGATGATCAAATACCACCAAAAGAAACTTCTATTTTTGTGAAAAAAAGACTTACTTTTTTTTGGGTACAGCATTGCATGACTGTGCAATTACCAGTTGAAATAGCAAAAAATGGCCTGGTCAGGAAGGGGGGTAAATCCTCTGGTGAGCAATTGGCTAAATACCAACCTAATCATTCTGTTCATTCCTTCCAAGACCACTTGCTCTCTAACTCCCTTGTCACCTCATGTTCACCTTCAAAACATCTCATGAGCCTCTCCCATCCTCTGGAACTCCCTACCCCAATCTGTCCAACTTTCTCTTAGTCTGTACACTTTTAGATGATCCCGGAAAACCCTTTTCTTCAGAAAGGCCTACATTGCCTCCCACCTAAAAACTGTACTTTTATTTCCTCCATCAGCTCATCCCCCAAAGTTATTACCTTTTGTATCTTTTGACCCTCCCTCTTAGATTGTAAGCTCCAATGAGCAGGGCCCTCTGATTCCTACTGTACTAAATTGTATTGTAATTGTACTATCTTCCCTTACATTGTAAAGCACGGCGTAAACTGTTGGCACTATATAAACCCTGCAGTATTATAATAATATTAATAATAATAATAATTAACTCAATAGAAGTAAGCTGGCAATCATTTTGAGGTCTTTGAAGGTGGTCAGTTTGTGATGATGTGAAATGATTGTTTACCCATGTTCAATGTAGAAACCTCTATTCAGTGTGAACAACTTGCAATGACTGTGTATTTTATAGAACAGATGTGTGTGGATAGTTTTGATATTATCCCCAAGGTATAGTCCAGTAAAGGCATAACATATTAAATGTTTTTTGTAGATACGAGAATTGTGTCTTTGTACTTATACTGGCTTCAATGACTTGTCTGATACTGTAAGTGTTGCTATTTAAAATACTTTTGTGGTTATTTGTCAGAAATGGCAGATAAGGGCATTTACTCCCACTCAGCTGTGACCTGTCTTCTTTCTGGGTAAGTTTTTTGAGGTACAGTTGGTTGAATGCCAAGCAGTTTCGGAGGGTAACTGGCTACTTCTAAACTACCTTGGTCATGAGGGGAATGAATGCGTATTTAGTGACTAACAGCTTGTAGGCTGAATTCCACAGACGCAGAATATTGTTCAAGAAAGGATTCACTGCCTGTTCCACATCCAGTTCTCTATAGCATGTTACCCTTTTCTTTCATATGAAAATTCAGAAAAACTACAGATACAGGTAAAAATCTCTTCATTGTACAATTTTTTTGTTACAAAAATTTCAGGGTTGCTTTGTGTTTTTCTTTCGTGCTCTGGAGCATGTGGTGTAACAGTTTGCATTTTGTTATGGAAAAAAATAGAGAATTGAAAAAAAAAACTTGTCATATGCAGAATCTATTACAGAATATGTAACAATGAGATATTTGATGTGGTCTTAGCCATCTGCTGTTTGGAAGAAACCAGAAAAATACATTTAACCATTTTCTGAAAAAAATATTATTTACTTGATAACAAGACAAGGAAAATGCATCTTACAAGAAACTAAGGTTTGAAGATGTACACCTTAAATAGTGCAGTCCATGGTAAATATTTTCCAGCTGTCAGCTATTACTAATAAAGATATTTGAAGGTACTGAAATATAATGCATGATTGCTTTTTTTATCAGCTGTAGTTTTGCTTGCTCTGATTCTTGGAAGTGAAACCAGCCTGTAAAGCAGCTGAAATGGTTAATCCATAGGTGCACACCTGCCTCGTGCCCAAGCAGGAACCCTTGCTAATGACCATTTTCTGCCAGACACAAGGTTTGTTTCTTTCTTTCTCTCTCTCTTTTTAAATCACATTTTATTTCCACACCAGCTGCTTAGGCTTGGAGACAGATTGGAAGATCAGTTATCACAGCAGTGAATGAATCTAATTTTTCAATATCATTTGAGATAATTCTATATTCATTGTCGATGTTGGAAATAGCTCTGGATCATTGCCAAGGAGTTAACTTTGACTTTTCAGACTTTGGAACGTCCTATATAAACAGCCAGTAATTAAAAGCATTTCGTAGATCTGTATCACAGCGTTATATGAAAGCAGTTCCAGCTTTCCTAGACATTTGAAGTTAATGCATTTGATAAAATCACAGAGGGAAAGCATAATTTGGAGGGAGGAGAGGTGGAACATGAGTTTGCATACCCAACATCTCAAATGGACAAAGTGGGACATTTAAGATTTGTAAAAATAAACACAGACACTTGCTGTGCATTTTTGTCAAGATTAATTGGATGTTCCAGCCAGGCAGTTTTAACGGAAGCGATTTCTTGCACTGAATATTCCCAAACCTGTGAATGTGCTAAAGGCTTGTGCCCAGCACAATTCTGATAGAAGTTAGAAGCTAGCATGCTAAAGAGGAAGCCTCAATAACAGAAATAACCAAAAGAATAAGATTAAAATGCTGAATAATATTAAGGGCCATTACATGTTTTATAACAAAGAGCTTTTGAGAACATTCATACGGAAATGTATACAAGTTTAGGGAGCTGACCAGAGTTAAAAATATTTCATATAATTGTGACGGGGGGAGGAAACTATTTACAGTATGCGGCTGTTTTATTGTCAAGTAGAAGAAAACTACCTGTGCCCAGGTAACTAAGTCATTGAATGATGGAAGCCTTTCATTGAATGGCGCAAAAGCCTTCCTGTGTGTGGAGCACCAATGATTGTATTTGTGAACCTTAGAAAGCTGTCATGCCACCTGGAAGGAATCCAGTAGGCTGGAAGGTTTCATCAGATGTCCTATTTATTTCTGCTGATCAAGCATAAAGAAAATGTGATGCTGCTCCCTAGGCTAGAGTGAAGGATTACCCAGCAAAAAAAGTACATTTCAGTTGAAAGAAGACTTGCTGGAGGACCGTATCCTTTGTTTCAGTACAATCAAATCCCAAATCCCTCTGAATATGGCCTTAATATAGTTACATAGTTACATAGTTAGTCTGGCTGAAAAAAGACAAAAGTCCATCCAGTTCAACCATAAAAAAAAATTATAATCCTACACCCACAGTTGATCCAGAGGAAGGCAAAAAACCCACCAAAGCATGATGTAAATTGCTCCTGCAGGGGAAAAAATTCCTTAGTGTTAGCTGATCTCAGTTTCTGTACAGTTATTAATATTTTGCTAGCATAGTTTTTCATGTTATTGCTAGGCATTGTATATAACCTTTAACTACTTGCCCAGGGGCGGACTGACAACTCATGGGGTCCCCGGGCAATAGGGAATCATGGGGCCCCTGTGTCCTCACCCACACCCAAAAAAGCCTATGAAAAACATACCAGGGGCATCTCATGGGGCCCCCTACTGACCCAGGGCCCTCGGGCAGTGCCCGAGTTCCCAAATGGTCAGTCCACCCCTGTACTTGCCTACCGAGCACTTTTACCCTCTTCCTGCCCAGGCCATTTCACCTTTCAGCACAGTTGCACTTTGAATGACAATTGCGCGGTCATGCAACACGGTATACATATGAAAGTTTTATCCTTTTTTTCACACAAATAGGGTTTCTTTTGGTGGTATTTAATCACCACTGGGTTTAATTTATTGTGCTATAAATGAAAAAAAGACCAAACATTTTGGAAAAAAATGTGTTTTTCTTTGTTTATGTTATACAATTTTGCAAATTAAATGTATTTTGCTAAATTTCTATGGTGAAAATAACCCAAATCACTGTTTATTTTTTAATTGGTAGGAAAGGTATAGAGTCCACAAACTACAGTATATATCTAAAAATCATTAAATTCTGATGTACTGACAGCTGATCTAATTTCTTGAGGACCAAAAATGCCAGGACAGTACAAATAACAAAAAAGGACCACTTTTCGGAAAGTAGACAGTTTGTGGTATTTAGTAAGAGGCATGGCAAGTTTTTTGAAGTTGTCATTTTTTTGTCTCTCTGAAAGTCCATGGAACGCCAGGCAATATGCATAAAATGTCACAACTTTTTTATAAAAAAAAGTCACATAAGCAGTCACATACCATAAAAAGGACAGACAGGCTATGCTGCCAGCACAGCCAGAAAAACTGACCAGGCTGGGATGGATAAGCTTCCATGCTTAACTGCTAACTTGACCGACCTCCTCCACTCTTCCTACCACTCCATCCCCCACAGCTATCTCCTCCTGTGCCACCATCCCCTCCCTCCTAGATTGTAAGCTCGAAAGAGCAGGGCCCTCAATCCCCTCATGTTTTGCATTGTATTGGTATTGTTCTGTCACATGTTCTGTCCCCCTTTGTAATTTACAGGGCTGAGCGAACTATTGGTGCTTTATAAATACTGTATAATAATAATGCCTACAAAGAAAATAGGATACTTTTTAACATAAACCACAAAATACTTGGGGGTGAATACTCCACTCTGAAAGTACAAGGAATGCCAGACAATATGCATAAAATGTCACATACCATAAAAACAAATTCACAAGATGCATTCATAAGACTCACAAGCCCGGGCTGGAAGTGATGTCAGCAAAGGACTGGGAGTGATGAGGGAGGAATTAGATCTAGGAGGATGCCATAGTAAGGGCACAAGTAGATGGTGTGTTACTGCTGTGAGCAGGGCTGGAATCACCTAGAGCTGGGGCGAATTTTGGAATCAATTATTGATGGTAGATAGAAGGGATGTGGAGCAATGAGACAAAGTAGAATATGAGCAGGTGGAGTCAGATAACTACATGTAGGCAGCCTCTTCATCAGGTCACGGTCCTTCCAGATCTACTTCCGCCCTCATCCCTCATCACTTCTGGTCCTCTGCTTATATCACTTCTGGCTGGGGAGGGCTGAGGTTTGGTGTCTTCCAACCTGTCCCACCGGATTTTGGCATCATCTACCCAGAAGGCTTGTGAGTCTTATGGATGCATCTTTTGAATTAATTTTTTGTGGTATGTGGCTACTTGTGTGACTTTTTTTTCATAATAAAGTTGTGACATTTTATGCATATTGCCTGGCGTTCCCTGAACTTTCACAGTGCAGTATTCACCCCCAAGTTGTTGCAGGACTAGGTGCTCCTTGTTTTGTGGTATAGGTTAAAAAGTATCCTATTGTCTATGTAGCTTATCCATCCCAGTTTGGTCAGTTTTTTGGCTGTGCTAGTAGCACAGCCTGCCTGTCCTCCAGTGGTAAAACTTGTGCTGACGCAAACCCCCTTCTGCACAATCATTAATCTGGAAGATCAGAATACGGCTGTTTCACTGCTGAAATGCCTTCCTGCAGTCTCCATCCCCACCTGTCCAAGCTCCTTATGCAGCTGGGAGCAGAGATTATGAGATCACTTATAAAAAAAAAAAATAAAAAAAGGTATTTATCATTTTTTTTAATATAGATACATAAACATTTGCCTTTCATTTCTATTTTAAACTGAATGGGTTGTTTTACAAGGTGAGGGTTTACATATGGTTTAGAATTACAATTCCTAAATTCCAGTGTAAACAAATACTGTCTATATACAAGAAGCATGTGTATTTATACTATAAACTTTTTTTTAAAAAATGTATATATCTTCCATATCTGTACGGTAGTCCAGCTTGAAACAACTGCTGTACTTTGCATCTGTACAGGAATTTCCTGTTAAAAAGACTGTCATCTGCTGGGCCTGCCCACAGCTCTCCTCACTGCATAGGCTATGTACAGCACAGTGATGATGTTGCCACTGCTCCTACAAGGTAATGTCTGGGTTTGCAAAGACATTTGTTTCACAAAAGGTGCATTTGCATCCTCTGTGGCTATCGGGGAATATAAATACATTTGTGTTTTCCTGCACAGAATTCAGCTTTAACCAGTTAGACTGTACTTAGTATATCCTGGAATTCCTGGGCATGTGTGGGGCCAGCTGTCAGAAGTCCAACTCCAGATTCCTGAAAAATATATATTAAGAATAGACCAGAAATTAATGGGAAAAAAAAGTATCTTCTGCTGTAATACTCACCTCCTCTTCTGGACTGTCTCCTGCAGTTTTATCGTTCTGAGATCCAGAGCCAGTCATTTTATAGGTGGAGTTACATCATTCTGGTGAGCAGCATTTAAGACCTACCCACCACTGGAGTAAAAGAACCCAAGAGATCAAGCAACCAGACCAAGGATACCAGAAAAAAAGTATTCAAAATTATTTTTTAAAAATCATGTGTCTCTAAATCAAATTGTAAAGGTTAACTCTGTGAGTGGGCTTCTTGTATTGAAGATAAACTAATAAAAAGAAAAAAAAATAAGAGAGGGAAAAAAGAAAACAAAAAAAAAAGACAACTTCTTGCACACATATGACAAAACTGACTGAATTTGTGCATAATATTATTGCACTTTGCAAAATGTCAGCCTTGATAAAGGTATAATAATAGTATCTCTGAAATCCTGAGCTGTGAAACTAGGTAAAGGTGTACTGCCTTTTTGTAGATTGTGACCTCATTCAGTTTTGCCAGGAACTATCAGCGAGGGTGGCTATATACTGCCCAGCTTGACATTGGCTTATATGGACAAGTAGTATCATCTAAACTCCTAGGCTGAATAACAAAGGATTATACTTCTTTTTATTGATCATGACAGTTAGGCAAGGAGGGGGGGGGGTTTGTTGAGTGTTTTATGCAAGCATGAAATTTATGTATGTGCGATCATACTGTATTTGAGTGGTCAGAAATTTAAAGTGATTTTAACAAAACATTTTTTCCAGAAAATATGCAAACGGTCAATGATTATGCATTCTGTTTCCTGCTATACTAAATATAGTGCAGTTTATAATTCAAGGTTGTTTTTTTAGATGGTTTGTCTATCTTAATAAGATTTTACTGCTATTGAATAATATTTTTTATAAGGTCTCTGTCTGAATAAGAATTTTAAATAAAGCTTGCTTGAGAGAAATACTAAGGTTGTCACTGCTGTCTTTTGGGGCTGTTTACTAAAACTGGAGAGTGCAAAATCTGGTGCAGCTCTGCACAAAAACCAATCAGCTTCCAGGTTTTATTGTCAAAGCCTAGTACATAGGGGCCAAATGTCGGCAATAGAAACCTGATGACATTCGGCCTATGTGTAGGGCAGCCAGTCCAACAGATGCCTGCTTCTGTCAAAGGGGCATGGCTGAAAAAGGTCTGCTGATCGGCTCCCATTCAGTGCTCTAAGCCAATGGCTGAAAGCTCTGACCAGAGTGTTCTGGCGGTACGGGGGGGGGGGGCATCTACCCTCTCAGGGGGTTAGTACAGCAGCTCCTCCTAAGCTGTCATGTTTTTTTTTTTTTTGTTCAGCCCACTGGGTTGAACGAAAAAAAAAAAAACTAGACATGTGTACAAAGCTTAAGTAAGAAGCTGATTGGCTACCATGCACAGCTTCACCAGGATCTGAGTGCCCCAGTTTGGGTAAATCTCCCCTTTTGTATTTTGTAAATCCAATTCACCCCTGGGCAGGGCTGTTGTATCCAGCTGTTGCAGGGTGAACATTTATGAAAGTGAGAACAAGATGTGGCAAATATTAGACTCAAAAACAAATGTAATATATTTCAGCTTACCAGTTTATAGGTGAGTGCATTAGATTTCCTTTTCAGGCCTTTTGTTCTTTATTTGTAACTGCTGATCCAGAGAGAAAACCCTTGTTGACCTTGGGTTCAGTGGCAGAAATTCCAGGGTAGCAAATATCGCACTTGCACACAGGCCCTGGTGTTCTGCCACTGTGGGGGGCCCCTGAGAACCTGGACTGTGGCTCCAAGGTTGTTGGCTGCAGTTGTGAGCAGTGAATGTCCATCACACTCTCACATTGCCCAGAACCAGCACTGACAGCCTCCCCCTCTCTCACCCACACAAATGGAAGAGGAGAGAGAGCTGGATGAGCTCCTCCTCCCACCCCTCTCCCCCTGTGTGCGCCACACTCCAAACCCTGGCAGCACTGTTCCTCACAAAGGGGATGAGTGGGCAAGAAAGCCCAGCAGCCAAGCCAGCACCTAGATTGTGGAGGATATGTATAGAGTACCTGACCCTCCTTTCTGGGGTGAGTGAACTCATCTTTCATGGTGTTTGAAGTGTCCCCCCTCCCTCCTTTCTCTCTCCAGCCCAGGGGCGGACTGACCATTTGGAAACTCAGGCATTGCCTGAGGGCCCGGGGTTAGTAGGGGGCCGCATGAGATGCCCCTGGTACCTTTTTCATAGGCTTTTTTGAGTTTGGACAAGGACACAGGGGCCCCATGATCCCCTATTGCCCGGGGGCCCCATGAGTTGTCAGTCCGCCCCTGCTCCAGCCACTAATTACACTAATGTAAGAGGGAGCTCTGTGGACTGTAAAGTAAGGGGACTTTGATGAGCAGAGACCCCCTTACATCAGTGTCCTCCTTTACCCCAGAGTCTGCAGAGCACCCCCTTACAGTATAAGTGCAAATTCTGCAGGCTGTCATGTAATGGGGGGCTATGGGAACCCTTATTAAAGGGGAATGCTGTGAACTTTGATATAAATGGGGGCTCTAGTTACCAGAGGCCCCCTTATATCAGAGTTATTCTTTACACCAGAGTCTACAGAATTACCCCTGTACACAATGTTCTTCCTTAAATCAGAGTACCTAGAGTTCTTCCTTATATCAGAGTCTGTAGAGTCCCCCCTCCCCTACAGTGTAAAGGAACTGTGCGAGTTCAGATGCAAAGGGGAACTCTGCAAATTCACATTTAAAAGGGAACTCTGTGGAATCAGATTGAAAGGGGAACGCTACAAGTTCAGATATAAAGGGGAATTCTGTGTATTCAGATGTAAAGGGGGGAATCTTGTGATAAAATCATATAGTTAGAAATGGTATTTAATCATAAAATATATGTATAATGGTCACTACAAAAAAAATTGCTGTGAGCCACAGAAGTGTTTGAGTTTGGCTTGAAGAAAAGGTGGCATCCTGACCCAGGACAACAGGATGGGGGCCTGCTGCAGAACATGTAAAATGGTCCTATTGCTGGACATTAAAGGGTCCCGAGATGGGAGTAAAGGACCCTGGGATTAGTTGTAAGGGCCCTGAGCTTTGAGGGAAGGGCCCCGGGAACAAAGGTCTGGGGGGCCTTCATGGTTTCTTGCACCGGGTCCCTGAAGGTTCAAGTTACGCCTCTGCTTGGGTTTCATTGCCCACTCACTATTCTGTATTACACCCTATTACACCCTGTATTACACCCTAGGACAAGCAATGTGTTAGCAGTACAGAACACCTCCCCAACTCATTGCCTTCTTACCATAAGGGGGTAGTCTGTAGTTCACAGAGGTGGACCGTGAAGGACTGATAACATTGTTTAAAATTTCACTGCAGCATTGCCAATTCATTTCTGGAAGTTAAGAGCTCAGTGGATTTCTAGCAGATATTTTTCTGTAGTTGCAGCATTTCAAAAGGGAAAAAAAATATAAAAATGTAAAAGTATTGTAGAGATTACTTAACATGTTTTGTATTATTTATTTATTTTTATATTCTTGAAGGAAAATATTTTAAAGTGAACACATTAATGACCATGCATTGCAAAACAGCAGGTTCACTTTCACTTTAGCAGCCTTACCAGCAGCAAATATTTACTTTACGTGCTCTTCTCTGCTGATCCATTTAGCTCCCAGGAGAAAAAAAATATCTGTTAATCTGGTATGGAGGACTTTGTGGCTCTCCTTCATTTCTTGTTAACTGGCTGCTCAAGCAACTAACACTGTCACGTGGAGGCAGCAAGAGTCTCCAACCCTGTGTAAGCTCATGATTTGAATTTTAAAGCTGAATAGTACACATAACAGTTTGACAACAATTAACAAAACAACATATATTCCACATTAATAATTATGCTACCACAATTAGTGTGTGCTGTAAATTGCCCCCAGCATTGCTCCTGCTTCTTTGTGCTGGAGGCTGCCATTTTGTTGAAGCCCAGAGCAGCAACTTCCTTACTGAAAACTCACCCCCTCTCCTTTGTCTCAAAAACAATATGTCATTTTCTCTAAATAAAATGTGTGCATTTCCAGCCTTGATTGTATGTTTTGGCTCAGCTAGAGAGGAAGGCTGACAGAAATTTTACAGTGTAAATGGTAAAGACCTATGTTCTGCTATGTTCCAACTATAGTAATAATATCAGGGAAGAAGATTAATGCACTCACTACTCTGGCTTGCTCACACTCAAAATAATAAAATGCTAAAAATGTGGTGCGCTATCTCATCATAAATAGAACCATAAGCTTTGGAAACATAAAGTGACAGTCCAACATTTTTTTTACAGATAATAAACGTCCAATCCAGTATATGTCACGTTATCATCCAGCCGTAATCAACACTCACCTTCTTCCCTGACCTAACAGATAGGTCATACAAGCTTAGGGATGAAACCAGATTCTGCTTATCCACTTCCGATCATTAGTAGCTATTTCATTAGTTCTGGCCCTTTAAGGGTACATGCTCTCAGATATCCAGTAGAATTAAGGTGTATATAATCAAAGATAAAGGGAATAGATCATAGTGCAACCCCATAAAATATGAACACTTTATTCAAGTAAAAAATGCACTCTCAAAAGTTTGAATCAAAAGTATATATAGCCATCAATCAAAATGGTTCCTTACATCACTCGTGCCAGTTTGAGCATGACCAGAAGTGACATCACTAGGCTCCGCTCGACATGTTGCATCACAGGCCACAGGTCACAAGGTTGTGCACAGCAGGGTGAGACAAGACCTTACTGGATTTCAGACATTATAGGCACTCATTTTTAATGCCAGTCAATACAAGCAAAGGGATGGATGCTGTTCAACCGACTCCAGGAGTCCAATGTAGAGGAATGGCCATTGGTTGAGCAGCGTCCATCCCTTCACTTGTATTAGCTGACATAGGAATCGATCGGACTCCTGCTCCCCTTTTCTCACTTGCCAGTGGGGTGATCCTTTTTCTTCCATCCATAGCTTGGAGCAGCATCAGAACATATACTTTTCACTTATTTTTAATGTTTTATATAGCTATACCTGCAAAGCAGCCAGCATGAAGTGGTCTATCAAGACTTAATTTTCTGACTAAAGCTAGACTTTAAGCTGGCCATACACTATAGGAATGTTTTCAGTTTCCAAAGAGCCAAACAAAATTTGCTATACAGGTGGCTCTGTTGGAACTGTCCCATCTAAAATTCTTTGATTGAAAAATTGAAGCATGGATGGAGGAATCTGCACACAGCCTGAGTGAAAAAAATCTAGTAATGTACGGCCTGATTTACACAGGACGTCCCACCTGGCTGCCAAACAAAGCACAGGGGAACAAATGGAAAATCGATTTATGCAGCAGTTGCGGTCATTAAAGCATACATATTGCTTTACCTTGCATGGGGAAAATGCAGATACACATTAAGGAATCTCTTGTTTTTCCTTGCAACATCTGTGTAACTGAAAATTTCTACTGTAAAATATATGACTTATGGTCTGCATATGGCATGTGAGATAACCATGCACAAAAAAAAGGGAATGTTAGTTTGCATTTCTTTTTGACTAAAAAACCATTAGCCATGCTTTCATAAAGATCTAACAGTCATACACTAAAACATGCCAACAATTAATTGGCGGAAATTTAGATTTCTGCAGCCATCGCTGTTAATTAAGTCCTGTTAACATCTAAGCAGTTTCCAATGGTATAACATAGTCATCTACTGCAGGAAAACTGAACAAACACAGAATTTTGATCAGTCATTTAGCCCATTTATATCTGTGCTCTGCAGTGTGGCATGATACAGACAATTCATCCTTCATGAATGTTACTGTATAAATATATGCACCTGGTAAAATAAATTAAGACAAATATATAGTGTTTTCAACACAAGTTCTACAAGTTTTATTTAATTTTTTTACAAAAAATGCAGTAGAAAGTGTAAAAATACATAATGATGCTTATACGAAATATTCCCACTTCTGCACCTCATCCCTGATGATGTAGTTCAAGCTCCATTCACTTTACAGGTAAAGCCTGCCAATTGTTGACAAAGAAGTAAGACTATTGTGAAGAGCTGATGTATGGGTATGAACAGGCTGTACGGAAAAGGCCACTTGGGAACTCCAGTTCAGGGAGGTATGTTCTATTTCAGAAACCCTGAATAAAGGGCTATGAAAGTACATTTAAAGGATATGTTCACCTTTTAACAAAAATAATAAATGCACATTTTTTTTGCAGGTAAAAAAAACGTGCATTTATTATTTTTTTGTTTATGGAGCCTCTAAAGCATTGCACCAGCAATCAGCAGATCGCTGGTGCCATGCAGGTCAGTACATCCCATATGGGCAAGTAGATACTTACTGACAGGAAGACTCAATTAACTACCACGACGTTGTGGTACGCCATGGTAGTTCATTGAAAACTACAAGCCGACAGCCGCAAAGGCTGTCGGAACTTGTAATTTTCCTAATCACAGAATACTCTGGTGTTTTTTTTAGTTGTGTCAGCTAGCGGGAGTAGAAGATCCCCAGCTAGCTGACACAACGGGAAATGGTGGGGGTGCAGGGGGCTGTCCATTCGTAACATGTTATATGTTACACCCTGAATATGAATGTAACATGTAACGTGTTTTTAAAGGTGAACTTATCCTTTAAACTATAGGTCCTTTAAACTAAGGAGGCATTGGTGTCTTTATAATCACAAAAAATAGCTTTATGAATGTTGAGGTGCTCTTGTTCAATGATATGTTGTGAGTTAGAACAAATATTGACTAACTGAAATCACAGTGAAAAAAAAACATTTTTATTATTGCAATAAAAAGCACCACTTACAGGAACAATCATTAAAGTGGACTCTCAAAACGTAAATGCTTGTTTTCTTAGATGGCTCATCTGAAAATATTGTATGTCTATACTGTGGATGTATGCTCCTCAATGGGGTTATTGTGGTAGGTGATTTTGATGTTTTCTGATAACTTCAAACTTAGTATTATGTCACAATTATGTCAGCCTTTGAAATCATAAAAGCAGAAAAAACTGAAAAATAAAAACCAGAAAAATAAAAAGCACAATTTTAACCCTAAGCTCTACAAGATGGCTATAGAATACGTAAAGCACAAATGTGGAGGATCCTTATTAGAGATGAGCGAATCGAACATGACGAAGTGGAATTCGTTTCGAATATTAGGAAAAATACGATTCGCGCCGAATCCGAAAATTAGCAAACTTCGGATGCATGAATCGAATTTTCCCCGATCGGCCGATTTTCATCCCTTCTACAGCCGGCAAAAAGTGTCCCTGCAGAGAGCTCCGCTATTTCTGACAGTTCTCTGACAGTTCCTTCACATTTACAGCGGTTGAAACATTGTATCTATTTGTTTCCATTTAGGATACAGATGTTTTTATTCGGAAACAAATAGATACAATGTTTCAACCGCTGTAAATGTGAAGGAACTGTCAGAGAACTGTCAGAAATAGCGGAGCTCTCTGCAGATACACTTTTTGCTGGACTGGAATTCTTCTTATTTTCATCCTACTTCTTCTTCTTCTTCTTCTTCTTCTTCATCCTCATCCTCTTCTTCTTCTTCATCCTCATCCTCTTCCTCTTCTTCTTCTTCTTCATCCTCATCCTCTTCTTCATCCTCATTCTCTTCTTCTTCATCCTCATCCTCTTCTTTATCCTCATTCTCTTCTTCTTCATCCTCATCCTCTTCTTCTTCATCCTCATCCTCTTCTTCTTCTTCATCCTCATCCTCTTCTTCTTCTTCTTCTTCTTCTTCATCCTCATCCTCCTCCTCTTCTTCTTCTTCTTCTTCTTCTTCTTCTTCTTCCTCATCCTCATCCTCTTCTTCTTCTTCTTCTTCTTCTTCTTCTTCTTCTTCTTCCTCATCCTCATCCTCTTCTTCTTCTTCTTCTTCTTCTTCTTCTTCTTCTTCCTCACCATCATCCTCTTCTTCTTCATCATCCTCATCCTCTTCTTCATCCTCATCCTCTTCTTCTTCTTCTTCTTCTTCTTCTTCTTCTTCTTCATCCTCATCTTCATCTTCTTCTTCTTCATCCTCATCCTCTTCTTCTTCATCATCATCATCCTCATCCCCATCCTCTTCTTCTTCATCCTCATCTTCTTCTTCTTCATCCTCATCCTCTTCTTCTTCTTCTTCTTCTTCTTCTTCTTCTTCTTCATCCTCATCCTCATCTTCTTCTTCTTCATCCTCATCCTCTTCTTATTCATCATCCTCATCCTCTTCTTCTTCTTCTTCATCCTCATCTTCTTCTTCATCATCATCCTCATCCTCTTCTTCTTCTTCTTCTTCTTCTTCTTCTTCTTCATCCTCATCCTCTTCTTCTTCTTCTTCTTCCTCATCTTCTTCTTCTTCTTCATCCTCATCCTCTTCTTCTTCTTCATCCTCATCCTCTTCTTCTTCTTCATCCTCATCCTCTTCTTCTTCTTCTTCTTCTTCTTCTTCTTCTTCTTCTTCCTCATCCTCTTCTTCTTCTTCTTCTTCTTCTTCTTCTTCTTCTTCTTCCTCATCCTCTTCTTCTTCTTCTTCTTCTTCTTCTTCATCCTCATCCTCTTCTTCTTCTTCTTCTTCTTCATCCTCATCCTCTTCTTCTTCATCATCCTCTTCCTCTTCTTCTTCTTCTTCTTCATCATCCTCATCCTCTTCTTCCTCTTCTTCTTTTTCTTCTTCTTCTTCTTCATCCTCATCCTCTTCTACTTCATCCTCATCCTCTTCTTCTTCTTCTTCTTCTTCTTCTTCTTCTTCATCATCCTCTTCTTCTTATTATTCATCCTCATCCTCCTCCTCTTCTTCTTCTTCTTCATCATCCTCATCCTCACCATCATCCTCTTCTTCATCCTCATCCTCTTCTTCATCCTCATCCTCTTCTTCTTCTTCTTCTTATTCTTCTTCTTCATCCTCATCCTCTTATTCTTCTTCTTCATCCTCATCCTCTTCTTCTTCATCATCATCCTCATCCTCTTCTTCTTCTTCTTCTTCTTCCTCATCCTCATCCTCTTCTTCTTCTTCTTCTTCTTCTTCATCCTTATCCTCTTCTTCTTCTTCTTCTTCTTCTTCTTCTTCTTCATCCTCATCCTCATCCTCTTCTTCTTCTTCTTCTTCTTCTTCATCCTCATCCTCTTCTTCTTCTTCTTCTTCATCCTCATCCTCTTCTTCTTCATCCTCTTCTTCTTCTTCATCCTCATCCTCTTCTTCTTCATCCTCATCCTCCTCTTCTTCTTCTTCTTCTTCTTCTTCATCATCCTCATCCTCTTCTTCTTCTTCTTCTTCTTCTTCCTCACCATCATCCTCTTCTTCTTCATCATCCTCATCCTCTTCTTCATCCTCATCCTCTTCTTCTTCTTCATCATCCTCTTCTTCTTCTTCTTCTTCTTCTTCCTCATCCTCATCCTCTTCTTCTTCTTCTTCTTCTTCTTCTTCTTCTTCTTCTTCTTCATCCTCATCCTCTTCTTCTTCTTCTTCATCCTCTTCTTCTTCTTCTTCTTCATACTCATCCTCTTCTTCTTCTTCTTCATCCTCATCCTCTTCTTCTTCTTCTTCTTCTTCTTCTTCATACTCATCCTCATCCTCTTCTTCTTCTTCTTCTTCTTCTTCTTCTTCTTCATCCTCATCTTCTTCTTCTTCATCCTCATCCTCTTCTTCTTCTTCTTCTTCTTCTTCTTCTTCTTCATCCTCATCGTCTTCTTCTTCATCCTCATCCTCTGCTTCTTCTTCTTCTTCCTCATCCTCTTTTTCGTCTTCTTCTTCTTCTTCTTCTCCTTCTTCATCCTCATCCTCTTTTTCTTCATCCTCATCCTCTTCTTCTTCATCATCCTCATCCTCTTCTTCTTCTTCATCCTCCTCTTCTTCTTCTTCTTCTTCTTCTTCTTCTTCATCATCCTCATCCTCTTCTTCTTCTTCATCATCCTCATCCTCACCATCATCCTCTTCTTCTTCATCATCATCCTCATCCTCTTCTTCATCCTCTTCTTCTTCTTCTTCTTCTTCTTCTTCTTCATCCTCATCCTCTTCTTCTTCTTTTTCCTCATCCTCATCTTCTTCTTCTTCCTCATCCTCATCCTCTTCTTATTCTTCTTCTTCTTCTTCCTCATCCTCATCCTCTTCTTCTTCTTCTTCTTCATCATCCTCATCCTCTTCTTCTTCTTCTTCCTCACCATCATCCTCTTCTTCTTCTTCTTCTTCTTCTTCATCCTCATCCTCTTCTTCATCCTCATCCTCTTGTTCTTCTTCTTCATCCTCATCCTCATCCTCTTCTTCTTCTTCCTCATCCTCTTCTTCTTCTTCTTCTTCTTCATCCTCATCCTCCTCTTCTTCTTCTTCTTCTTCATCCTCATCCTCTTCTTCTTCTTCTTCATCCTCATCCTCTTCTTCTTCTTCTTCTTCCTCATCCTCTTCTTTTTCATCCTCTTCTTCCTCTTCTTCTTCTTCATCCTCTTCTTCATCCTCTTCCTCTTCTTCTTTTTGTCTTCCTCTTGCAGGTCACTGCTCATGCGCAGATTTTTTATCGGCAAAAAATCGTCCGATTTGCCCACTATTGCCGCGAAAATCGGCCGATCGGCAAAATCGGCCTATTTTTTTCCAACTTTACAGAAAAAAAAACTGGCCAAAATACCGAAAAACGGCCGACCAAATAGCCCACTAACGATCCGAAAATCGGCCGATTTTATTTTCGGCCGAAAAATCGGCCGATTTTTGACCCATCTATGGCCTGCATTAGGGCCACAGAGACTTTAGGGCCACAGAATCGTTACTCAGGGACACAGAATCGTTACTCAGGGACACAGAATTGTTACTCAGGGACACAGAATCGTTACTCAGGGACACAGAATCCTTACTTAGGGCCACAGCTATCAAAGAATCGAAAATTTAAAGTGACATACACCCTTTTTTTTTTTGGTGGCTGTCGTGCACAGTTGGTGCTGCAGTTTGCCGATTGTGCAAAATAAACTGACTTTCTGCTTCACAACCACTATTGTACGTTCAAAGAGTTAAATCCATTTACACGCCGGCTGGCGGTAATATTTTTTGGGTGATTAGTGCATTCCAGTGACATAAACGTACAGTTTCCAGCCAACGGCAAGCTGCAATTGACCGATTGTGTACAATAAACTGACTTTCTGCTTCACAACCACTATTGGCCTTCAATTGAAGCTGCTTCCGCTCCGCCACTCTGCCATTGGACTCTTGATAGTCGTCTCCCCACGCTGCTGCTGGGGGGACTTTTTAACTTAGGCCTGTGTATGGCCTTCAATTGAAGCTGCTTCTGCTCCGCCACTCTGCCATTGGACTCTTGATAGTCGTCTCCCCACACTGCTGCTGGGGGGACTTTTTAACATAGGCCTCTGTATGGCCTTCAATTTAAGCTGCTTACGCTTCGCCACTCTGCCATGGGCCCCTGTACCGCCTCCTCATGCTGCTGCCAGGTCCAGAGTGTGTCATGGGTCCCTGTACGGCCTCCCATTGCTGCTGTCTCCATCGCCACACTCTGCCATGTGCCACTTTCAGGTCTCCTCACACTGCTGGTGGGTTCCATTTTGTCATAGGGTGCTGTATGGCCTCCCATTGATGCTGCCTCCACCGCCACACTGTGGCTCCACACTCTGGTTTTGGCCCCGTGACTGCCCAAATGAGTGAAGTGTGCGGTGATTCTAAGATCGACGGCACTCATCTGCATGTCATACTGACTGACAGTATTATTTCTCTTCCCCAGCAGACTCCAAGGGCATTTAAATTAAAGGTACAGTGTTCTGCACTAATATAAAGGCTCTCTGAAGCCTAGAAACCCTTTTAATAAGTTAAATTCTCAGCGAATAAATTTGCATCGAATCAAATTTATTCCGCAAATTCGGCGAATCAGCCGAATCGAATTTTTGAATAATTCGCTCATCTCTAATCCTTATGTTAAGAACAATTACCTCACTAAACATATAAGAGCATGGTTGTGTTTTTCCTCATCGGCCTGCTATGCTATTGTTCTGTAAACCTTAGTAAAAAAATATTTTTTTTATTTGTTCTATTTTCCAATAACATTTGAAAGAAACAGATATGTGCAAAATTTTACAGTTTTATTGTACACAATTTTTGAATACCCTGGAGTGTCTAGTTTTAAAGGTGGGATAATTTCATCAGCTGTCCTAATTGCAATTAAAGTAATTTAAGAACCATTTCCAATGTTCAAACAACTTAGGCAGCTTATCATAAAAAATAAAGCATTTAGGTTTCAGCAGTTGAATCTTGTGCCCAACTCCAGAAAATGTAATATTTTTACTTGCATGCCTGCCAACTCAAAGTGCTGCCCTCTCCACTTGCTTGCTCTGTAAGGGATAACTACACCCCTATAATCCAAAACATGGCTCCGATAACAAAAATAACTTCTACATATTCTGGAAAGCATAGTTGAATAGTGCTGTATGAATGCACAGCCTCACACAATATACATTAATCACCATTCAATAGTTACTGATCAATATATTAAAGGCATTAGGGGTTTTTACACACACACAGTGATGTATTATAGTTTTGTGCCACCCTAGGCAACAAACAAATCAGAGCCTGACACTGACCAACACCCCCCCCCCTTCTCCCCCGTGGAGACTGCTGGACAATGACCACCAACACCACTGCGCTCCCCCCACCCGAGAGAGCCTTCCACTAACATATACCCCCCCATTCTCGGAGAGAGTAAGACACTCACCTTCACAGCTTTGGATATCCCTGGGAACAAGAGTCGGGCTCTGCATACACCATCAAGCAGCCTGCAGCCTCTCTCAGATCCCACCTGGTCCCCGTGCCACATGTGTCCCTTCTTCCAGGGGGTGGTGCTGCCCCACTGAAAAAAGCCGCCCTAGGCAAATGCCTTGTTTACTTTATGGTAAATACTCCCCTACACACACACACACGGATATATATTTATATATATATATATATATATATATATATATATATATATACAGTGCATAAATGAGTACACCCCTTTTGAGAAGTAAGAATTTGTTTCAATATCTTGTCTCATATATAATGTCCTTACAGGATGTCTCCAACTTACAAGCCGACCTCAATGCACTGTTTAATTGGGCAACTATGTGGCAAATGAGGTTTAATGTTGATAAATGTAAGGTTATGCACTTGGGGGCTAAGAATATGCATGCATCATACATACTAGGGGGAGTAGAACTGGGGGAATCAATGGTGGAGAAGGATTTGGGAGTTCTGGTAGACCACAAGCTTAATAATGACATGCAATGCCAAGCTGTGGTTTCTAAAGCGAGCAAAATCCTCTCTTGTATTAAAAGAGGTATAGACTCCAGAGAGAAATATATCATATTACCCCAGTACAAATCATTAGTAAGACCTCATCTGGAATATGCAGTTCACTTTTGGGCACCAATTCACAAAAAGAACATTGGGGAACTAGAGAAAGTACAGAGAAGGGCAACCAAACTGATACGAGGCATGGAGGAGCTCAGCTATGAGAAAAGATTAGAGGAACAGAATGTATTCTCTCTTGAGAAGAGGAGATTAGGGGGGATATGATCAACATGTATAAATACATCAGTGGTTCATATAGTGAACTTGGTGTAGAGTTATTTACCATGAGGTTATCACAGAGGACAAAGGGGCACTCTTTACGTCTGGAGGAAAAGAGATTTAATCTCCAAATAGGATTCTTCACAGTAAGAGCTATGAAAATGTGGAACAGACTCCTCAAGAGTTGGTTCTGGCCAGCTCAGTGGATTGCTTTGAAAAAGGCCTGGATTATTCTTGGATACACATAACTGGATACTAACATTTATAGGTAAAGTTGATCCAGGGAATATCTGATTGCCTCTCGGGGGATCAGGAAGGAATTTTTTCCCCTGCAGGGGCAAATTGGACTGTGTTTTGCTGGGGGGGGGGGGGTTTCCTTCTTCTGGATCAACTGTGGGTATAGGATTATAACTTCTTTTTTTATGGTTGAACTTTTGTCTTTTTTCAGCCAGATTAACTATGTAACTATGTGTAATCTCAGTGAACACAAGAACAATTTCCAAATTGTTCTTTACATGAAAGTAAGGTTAATAATATAACTTACAAAATCTTAAATTTTACTAAAATTAGTTGATGCAAAAATGAATACACCTCACAACAAAAACTATTACATCTAGTATTTTGTATGAACTCTATGATTTGTAAGAACAGCACCAAGTCTTCTAGGCATGGAATGAACAAGTTGGTGACATATTGCGACATCTATCTTTTTCCATTCTTCAGGAACAACCTTGTTTAAAGCCTGCATGCTGGATGCGGAGTGATGCTCAACTTGTCTCCTCAGAATTCCCCATAGGTATTCAGTTGGGTTCAGATCAGGAGACATGGCCACTGAATCACTTTCACCCTGTTCTTCAGAAATGCAACTGTGGCCTTAGATGTGTGTTTTGGATCATTGTCATGCTGGAAAAGTGCATGATGATCAAGGGCACGGAGTGATGGTAGCATTTTCTCTTTCAATATAGAGCAGTATACCTGTGAATTCATGATACCAGCAATGAAATGCAGCTCCCCAACACCAGCAGCACTCATGCAGCCCCACAGAAGAACACTGCCACCACCATGTTTCACTGTAGGCACCATGCATTTTTTTTGTACTCCTTACCTTTAAAACACCAAACTGTTTTGAAGCCATCAGTTCCAAAAACATTTATCTTGGTCTCATCACTCCAGAGTACAGAGTCTTCTTTTTTCAGCATGGGCCCTGGCAAATTCGAGGTGGGTTTTAGGAGATGCTTTCTTTGTGGACGACATCTGCATGCCATTCCTCTGCAGTGTACGCCATATTGTGTCCTGGGAAATAATCACCCCAGTTTGGGTTTCTACTTCTTTAGCTAGCTGCAGTGAACTTGCATGGCGATTCTTTTCAATCCTTCTCATCAGAAGACGCTCCTGTCGAGGTGTTAACTTCTGTGGATGGGCTGGACATCTCTGAGATGGTTGCAGTTCCATATTTTTTAAATTTTTGTTTCACGTTTACTACAGAATTCTGACTGATAAGTAAAGCTTTGCTGATCTTCTTGTAGCTTTCACCTTTTTCAGGCCTTGTGACATTTCTCTTCCATGTGGTACCATTGCTGACAGCATGAAATGGGAAGGGGATTTCTTTGTTAAATATTACTCTTCTATAATCAACTGTCTTTTGAACACCTGTTTAATGAATAATTAGACTCACCTGTAGTTGAATTCTTGTTAATTAGGATTTTGTTGTTTAAAATTTAGCTTTGCTCATAAGACTTTTATTGGAGTGCATTCATTTTTGCAACATGGTCTTGAATTAATTTGTTAGAAAAGATACTTTTTTGTCTGTGCAAATTAACAAATCTTGTTTTCAATCAATGGTCCGCATTTGTGTGAATATTTGTAGTATAGTGCCCCATAGAAAATGTTGATTCTGAAAGTAATCAGCATAAATGAGTACACCCCAACAGATATGTCAGAAAACCTTTACTTTGCTTTCAGAATATATATATTATGCATATCACCACTGATTAAGCCAATGAATAAATGCAACACCCTAATCAATTAATTACTAGAATACAGTGCTCCATTTTATAAATACATTTTCCAAATCAATGATGTGATGAGGTGTCCTAGTCAATATGTGCACTAACAGATCTGCATGATGTTTCCCAGTGCCAGACCAAGGAAACAATATGTCCTGAGCAAACATAATAAATGACTGCCCTGTCAATAATATAAATGCATAGATTAGATATACAGTATATTGCCTTTTGGAGACAAACAAGGCTTTATTTTAGAGATATTGTTTCACAAGAGTTATTTAATTTCTATAACTTTTATTATAGGCAAAAGTAAGAAGTAAAAATAGACAAAATACACTTTTAGTTCCTGTTTAACAAGTGATCATTTTAAAACAAGTTTTACTATAGGTACAAAATGCTCACATTATTTCATGCCTTAAAGTTAATTTAAAAGGTAACTTTTGTTTACATCTCAACAAGGATGAAAGCTGAAACAACTGAAACAAGCATGAAAGCTGAAACAGCCAATCAGTGCTTATATTGCTGCTCACAGATGCTATATTTGACAATAGAATCTCTCTTGTAAAACTTATGGCAGGTCCCAGCAGCTACAGGTGTAGGCATGTTTCTAGCTGGGAAGAACACTGGGATATATTATGTACAAACTAGGTCCTTAACGGTTTAAATAGGTATTTCAAATGTAATGTATAATGTATAGTATAATATTAAATACCGACCCATTTTTTAATTTTGTGTGCCTTTTTTAAAAACATTTTTCTCCACATTTATATGCAGACTGAGCTGACAGTTACAGAGGTTAAGACAAACTTTTATAACTCTACCAGGGGTGTTTACAATGGTCACCTTTTTCCATATGGTTTAAACCTTCTTTGGGCTTTAATTTGTTCAGCTCTTACGTAACCATTAACCTACTAGGTACTGTCCACCCTCTTCCTGCCCAGGCTAATTCAGCTGGGACAGCTTTCAGTGCTGTCCCACTTTGAATGACTATTGCATGATCATATAACACTGTACCCATATAAAATTTTGTCTTTTTTTTACACAAATAGAGCTTTCTTTTGGTGGTATTTAATCACCACTGTGTTTTTTATTTTTTGCTAAACAGACAAAAAAAAGATGGAACATTTGGGGAAAAAATGTTTTTCTTAGCGTCTGCTATACAATTTTTTAAATAAGTAATTTTTTTCCTTCACTGACATGTGCAGATGAAGCTGCACTGATAGGCGGCACTGATGAAGAGGCACTGATGGGCACTGATAGGTGGCACTAATGGGCACTGATAGGCAGCAATGATGAGCACTGATGTGTGGCACTGATAGGTACTAATAGACTGCACTAATGAGGAGGCACTGATAGGTGGCACTGATGGGCATTGACATGCATCACTGATGGGCACTGATAGGCATCACTGATGGGCACTGATAGGCGGCACTGATGGGCACTGAAAGGCAGCACTTATGAGCACTGATGGGGCTGCACTGACAATCAGGGCACTGATGATCAGTGCACTAATTTTCAGTGTAGATGTCTCCTCTGAAGATTGCAACTTATTGTCTCTCCTCTACTCACGGTCTGTCAGCATGAGGAGAGGATTGCGGATAACCGGCATTTCGTGTTTACATGTGGTCAGCTGTGATTGGACACAGCTGATCACATGGTAAAGAGCCTACATCATCAGCTCTTTACTGCGATCTGTGATCCTCTGTGTCCTAGGTACACAGCACACCAGTGATCGCAGCGCTGCACACCCCTGCAGGCGGGTATGCACGGCCAGAGTGGGTGGACATCATATGACGCCCTCCTACTTGTCCATATAGAGGGCTGGAGGCAGTTAAAGCTCATTTAAAATGTCCATCTGAGACTGCCCTGTCCACAAGGTGACAATGCTAATTATTTTCTGCTTCCGTGTCATGAACTCTCCAAGGTCTCTTGGAGTAACTACAGAGGAATGAGTGAATCTTTTATGGCCATGACCAGGGGCGGACTGACAACTCATGGGGTCCCCGGGGATCATGGGGCCCCTGTGTCCTTGCCCAAACTCAAAAAAGCCTATGAAAAAGGTACCAGGGGCATCTCATGGGGCCCCCTACTGACCCCGGACCCTCGGGCAGTGCCCAAGTTTCCAAATGGTCAGTCTGCCCCTGACCATGACCATCTGTCAAAGGTTATACTGTACCTGGCTTGTTGTTTATGTATGGTATGACTTATTTAGCAGCTGCTCAGATTAGTTAGGCTGTCAAGCTTTTGTAATGTCTCTATAAACACTGGTGACCAATTATGTGTTTTTCACAGTGTATAAATACCCCTGTTAAAGAAAAACATATAGCTGGCACTCTCCTAATTACGGAGAGCGTCTGACATGTTTGTTAATAAACTCCCCTGTTATACCACTATAAGATAAATGGTCTTGACTGAATTTCATTGTTTTTGGTGTAAATGCCTAGGTCACTCAGTATTATATAACGTTCAGACCAGAACAGGCAGACTTGGAGAACAGGACAGACAATGGCACACCAAACAAAAGCTTATACTATCTAGTCTCTCCTCTCCTCACCAACTTTCTCCAGGACCTGGTCAGTAGACTGTGATGGGTGACTCAATCTCACTTGACAGTAGATTCAGTTTTTGTTTTTACTAATTCTCTGCGTGTGTGTGTGAAAATCAAAGCTTAAACAGGGAAAATATATAGCTCTATTTCAGTACATAAGAATTGTGAGTTAGCTGCAAGCAGCTTCAGTTGGAGAGCAAGAGGTATTACATTTTGGGAAATTCTATAAAGATAAACACAGTAGCCCCAGTTTGAAAAAAGTTCTTGGCGGCATCTCTTGGAACTTTGGTTCACCTTTACCCGCTGTTGTGCCAGGATTTTCCAACATCTATCTCATATTGACAGGTTTGCTGAAGAGAAACTTGCTGTTTAAATAAGGTAGAAATATTGGTTAAGGTAGACCTTCAGTGGGTGTCTGAGGCTGGATACAGGTTCAAAAAAACCTCCTTAAACTGCATAAGTATATATTAAATGTAAACAAGCTCTTACTTTTAGCCCAGGTTCACATATATGTGGTGCGGTATATCTCATGTGATTTGCACAGGAACCGCACCACATTCCTGTAAAATCACATGTGATTTGTGTGTGGTGCGATTACAGCCATACATTTTGTATGGCTCTAATCACACCGCACTTGCACCTACTACTGCACCAAGATGCAAGACTCTTTTTTTGGTCCGCACTAGAATCAGATCGCATGGGTATTTACACCTATGCAATCCAATTCTGCACATCGCACAGCGTTTTGCGGACTGTTTTTGGTGTGTTGTTAACTTAACATACACACCCGCAGCAGTTTGCATGAATGAGGTGCGTTTCTGATGCGGTGAGGAATTAGCACAGAAAACGCAGCAAATTCCATACCGCATCAGTGTGAACCAAGGCTCACTGTGGGCCTAACAGCATGAACAGAGTGAATACAGAACTGCATTGTGACAAATAAACAGCTCACATTTGTGTGCCTCCTGAGTGGGACTGAGTAGTGTTAGAGCCTGACACAAATGTGTGTGTAAGTGCAGAATATTCCTTTGACCCTTAGCTTAAGGTGCTTCTAAAGCAGTGGTTCTCAACCTTTCTAATGCCGCGACCCCTTAATACAGTTCCTCATGTTGTGGTGACCCCCAACCATAAAATTATTTTCGTTGCTACTTCATAACTGTAATTTTGCAGTGGGAGGACTAGCGCCCCATCACTGATGTCAGTGGGATGAATAGTGTCCCATCGTTGGTATCAGTGGGAGGAATAGTGCCCCATCATTGGTGTCAGTGGGAGGAATAGTGTCCCATCCTTGGTGTCAGTGGGAGGAATAGTGCCCCATCATTGGTGTCAGTGGGAGGAATAGTGCCCCATCATTGGTGTCAGTGGGAGGAATAGTGCTCCATCATTGGTGTCAGTGGGAGGAATAGTTACCAATCATTGGCGTCAGTGGGAGGAATAGTGCCCAATCATTGGCGTCAGTGGGAGGAATAGTGCCTCATCATTGGCGTCAGTGGGAGGAATAGTGCCCCATCATTGGCGTCAGTGGGAGGAATAGTGTCCCATCATTGGCGTCAGTGGGAGGAATAGTGTCCCATCATTGGTGTCAGTGGGAGGAATAGTGTCCCATCATTGGTGTCAGTGGGAGGAATAGTGTCCCATCATTGGTGTCAGTGGGGGGAATAGTGCCCCATCATTGGTATCAGTGGGGGGAATAGTGCCCCATCATTGGTATCAGTGGGAGGAATAGTGCCCCATCATTGGTATGAGTGGGAGGAATAGTACCCCATCATTGGTATCAGTGGGAGGAATAGTGCCCCATCATTGGTGTCAGTGGGAGGAATAGTGCCCCATCATTGGTATGAGTGGGAGGAATAGTGCCCCATCATTGGTATGAGTGGGAGGAATAGTGCCCCATCATTGGTATGAGTGGGAGGAATAATGCCCCATCATTGGTATGAGTGGGAGGAATAGTGCCCCATCATTGGTGTCAGTGGGAGGAATAGTGCCCCATCATTGGTATCAGTGGGAGGAATAGTGCCCCATCATTGGTATCAGTGGGAGGAATAGTGCCCCATCATTGGCGTTAGTGGGAGGAATAGTGCCCCATCGTTGGTGTCAGTGGGGGGAGGAATAGTGCCCCATCGTTGGTGTCAGTGGGGGGAGGAATAGTGCCCCATCGTTGGTGTCAGTGGGGGGAATAGTGCCCCATCGTTGGTGTCACTGGGGGGAGGAATAGTGCCTCATCTTTGGTGTCAGTGGGGGGAGGAATAGTGCCCCATCGTTGGTGTCAGTGGGGAGAGGAATAGTGCCCCATCGTTGGTGTCAGTGGGGGGAGGAATAGTGCCCCATCGTTGGTGTCAGTGGGGGGAGGAATAGTGCCCCATCGTTGGTGTCAGTGGGGGGAGGAATAGTGCCCCATCGTTGGTGTCAGTGGGGGGAGGAATAGTGCCCCATCGTTGGTGTCAGTGGGGGGAGGAATAGTGTCCCATCGTTGGTGTCAGTGGGGGGAGGAATAGTGCCCCATCGTTGGTGTCAGTGAGGGGAGGAATACTGTCTCATCGTTGGTGTCAGTGGGGGGAGGAATAGTGCCCCATCGTTGGTGTCAGTGGGGGGAGGAATAGTGCCCCATCGTTGGTGTCAGTGAGGGCAGGAATAGTGCCCCATCGTTGGTGTCAGTGGGGGTAGGAATAGTGCCCCATCATTGGTATTAGTGACACAAATGATGGGGCACTATTCCTCCCACTGACACCAATGATACTTACCTTGCTGACCCCTGCTCCAGCCTGGGCTCGCTCTCTCCCTCTCCCATCTACAGGCAGCATACCTGGCTGCAGCAGCAAAATTTGCACTTACTTGTCAGCTGTCTTCCTTCTCTGGCCTCTCTCTTCACTCATTCCTGCAGCTCCCTCGATCTTCTTCGATCTCCGCGCGCTGCCGCTCGGCTCCTCCTCTCCAAGCTCCACCTTCTCGCCGGTGATTGGCCGCCTGTGTGCCTCTCCTGAGCTACAGTTCCGGTGGCCAATCAGCGGCGAGGAGGCGGTGACAGGGGCAGCATATCATCCCGCCCACACATCGCCGGAGACAGCAGCGGTGTCTCGGTTCCTAAGACCATCGGAAATATGTGTTTTCCGATGGTCTTAGGCGACCCCTGGGAAATGGTCGTTCGACCCCCAAAGGGGTCGCGACCCCCAGGTTGAGAACCGCTGTTCTAAAGGCTAAAGGTTTTGTACTTTCATGCATTTATTCATGAAGGTAAAAAACCTTCAGTGTGCAGTTCCCTGCTTAGCCCCACCTCATACTCACTTAAGCCCTATTTCGATCCAGTGATGTGCACGATAGCAGAAGCTCTCCCGAGTCTCTCACTCCTCATTGGCTGAGACACAGCAGCAGGAGCCATTGGCTCCCACTGGTGTCAATCATAGCCAATGAGGAGGGAATGGGACGCAGGGCCAGGCCGCACTCTCTGTGTCTCATAGAAGCTTGCTTCTGGAGGAAGGGGTCAGGAGCGCTGGCAGGGGACCAGAGAAGAGGAGGATCTGGGCTGCTCTGTGCAAAACCATTGCACAGAGCAGATAAATTTGATATGTTTATTATTTTAAAAATAAAAAATCTGAACCTTTACAATGCTGCAACTTTAACGCTTAACTTGACCCTTAACTTAACTTTAACACCTAACATTTAACCTTTAACTGTTACAGATCTTCCTATTGTGTCTCTCATTACTCCCCTAACTTTCTGTCTGACTGGGTAAGAGTACAAAGGGAGCTTTATTTTACATCTGTGTTATTGATACCCCTGATAATTGGGGAACCTCTGCTCATGCTCTGGTTTTTAGGAAGGTGGCACTGGTCAAATCATAAATGTGGGTAGTATTTAAGATCATTGAAGGGATCACAACCTCATAAATTATTTAAAAGTCCTGTTAGACATACCTCCCAACCAGAGTGTACTGTGATTTGAACCAAATCCCATGGTCCAGGAGACTCACCACATGCCAACAGTGATATCAGATTGATGCAAGTACAGACCAGTGTCTGATAAATATTTGTGAGCAGACAGAATCAGACTGAAGAAAGGCTGTACAGTGCTCTGTACAGGGCTGAAAAAAGAGGCTGTGCAAACAGGTGAACAGTCAGGCAAAACAGCATATCCCTTAGCCGCCCCAATTTCCGCAAGACTTTTCTAGGATTTGAAACAAATCCCAGGGTCTCATGAACCCACCCCATGTCCCAGTGCTGGGTGCTGGAATGCTCAAATGTCTGTTTGGCACTAGTACAGAGGAGTTGGGAAAACCTATCCTTAATTCCATTTTCTGGTTATATGATCACATGACACATACACAATGAAAGTCTGGGATTCTTTGCTTTGAGGTGCTCCACTGAACTGTAAAGGTTGGAGGGGGGCTATCTGAGGTTTGAAATAGTGCTGATTGGGTGTTTGAAACGTATCATTAAATGAGACTGATCTGAGTTCTGAACTGCTGCTGACTGGGTATCTGAAAAGTAGTTTAATGATCACTAATCTGAAGTCTGAACGGGAGCCGATTAAGGGTCTGAAATACAGATTAAAGGGGCTTGATCTGAAGTCTAAATTTCCCAGTTTTCACATGACTTTCATGGAATTTCAAATCTTTGGGTCCTGCAAGCCCACCCCATGTCCTAGCACTGTGTGCCAGAATGCTTGAATGTGATATCTGTTCCTCACTAGTACAGCAGAGTTGGCAAGACCTATCCCCACTTCCTTTTTCTGGTTATGTGATGATAACATCACACGACTCAGACACAAGGGAAGTCTGGGAAAAACTTCCTTTGCTTTGAGGTGCTGCTCTGGTCTGTAAAGGGTAGAGGGGGGCTGATCTGAGGTTTGAAACAGGGCTGACTGGTGGTCTGAAAAGTATCTTAAAGGAGATTGATCTGAGGTCTGAAGTATTGATTGGGGGGGGGGAGTTGAAATTCAGTTTACTTCTGAACTTTAGATTAAAGGGTGTTGATCTAAAGTCTGAATGTTAGGGGAAGCAACTAGCCACTGACTTTAAGGCAGACCTTCACAAACGCTGGGACGTTTTTTCCTCCCACTGACCAATAATGCCGGGTATTTTTCTCCCACTGACCAGAGATACAGCATACTTTTTCCCACTGACTAATGAAGCCATATTTGTTTCCTCCCACTGACCAATAATGCCAGGCATTTTCTTCCTACTGATTCCAGGACATTTTTTCTTCCCAATGACCAAAAATGCCAGGCAATTTTAACCAATGATGTAGGGCATTTTTTCTCACTGATGATGCAGGGAATTTTTTTTCCAACTGACCAATGAAATAGGTAATTTTTTCTCCCACTCTCAAATAATGCCAGACATTTTTCTCCCACTGAAAACCATTAGTAAGGCATTTCATTTTTCTTCTACTGACCAATGACATTGGGCATTTTTTTCACCCACTGACCACTAACAGTGGGACATTATTTTTATCTCCCACTGGTCACCCACATCTGGGTATTTTTTCTTCTCCATTGCCCGATAATGTAAGTGGCAGTGTTGCATAATCTTTACTAAAATCTCTGTGCTGTATGTTATATACTCCTGACCAGGATGCACTTGGGTTCAGTCTGATCTGAGTTTGGTTCAAACACACAGCTGTTAGTCCCGGGCAATGAGCTATGGAATCATTGTGGATTCATTGACTTAATATGGCCATGTTGCCATGTTAGGTCAATTATATCATCAACATCCCTGCCCATTTGTGTAAGTGCAGCTGTAGGGCTGGGAATCCCCATCCCTAGATCATTGGCCCAACATTGACAGCTGATTTCTGGTTGCAGACCAAACCCTGTTTGGACTGATCCCACGTTCACCCCTACTCGTGGCTGAAATGTTTGTTGTTATACAGGGGCGGACTGACAACTCATGGGGCCCCCGGGCAATAGGGGATCATGGGGCCCATGTGTCCTTGCCCATACTCAAAAAAGCCTATGAAAAAGGTACCAGGGGCATCTCATGGGGAACCCCTATTGACCCCGGGTCCTCAGGCAGTGCCCGAGTTTCCAAATGGTCAGTCCACCCCTGTTGTTATAACAATAGCTAGTACCTACGTAGCCAGGTATGAGTACAAGGACTGTGGAAAATGTGTGCAGTGTATACTGTGCATAGACTAAGACTCTGTTTAACAGCACCCATTTAAACTAGTGCCGATATTCTTTTTTTTTATTCCATAAAAGTTTATTTAGAAGTGACAACATGTTACAGGAAAATATAAAGAAATGCACATACAGCATCAATCAGGTCATAGTTACAGCTTAAACCAAAATACAGGAAGAAACAACATGGTAGAGTGCGACACTGTGGATAATATAAGCATGGCAAATTACGGCAGAGATAGGCCTGTAGTACTCAAGGTTCAAAAATGTACAATAGAGAAGGTAATAACAGCTTACTTCCACCAAGTGAATATCGGCGTACTGGCCTATGCAAGGAGAAAATGAACCTTCAGAGCCTAAACCAAAAGCAGTACGCTATCATGAGGCCAAATGAGCATCGCAGTATAAGAGAAGATGTCATGAGTACCATTGACTATCCTAGAAGAGATAAGCTAACCATATACCAAGTAATCCTGGATAAAAGGAAGACTAAGCCTGATCGAAGACTAAGAGGTTGTCGAGAAAGAAAAGAAAAAAGGGGAATAGAAAGAAAGAAAAGGATAAGAAAAGGAAAAGAATGGGAGTCATAGTAGATAGAGAGAAGAGAAAGAAGG
This sequence comes from Staurois parvus, assembly GCF_062004578.1. Classification (NCBI taxonomy): domain Eukaryota; kingdom Metazoa; phylum Chordata; class Amphibia; order Anura; family Ranidae; genus Staurois; species Staurois parvus. The sequence continues at coordinate 8,123,182 of NW_028317941.1, forward strand.
GAAAAAAAAAAAAAGGGGGGGGGGGGAAGCAAGGGAAGCGAAAGGTCCAGGCTGCGAAGTTTGTGTCAACAGTGTTAATGGAGATCAGAAATGAGAGTGTCAAGAATTTAAACACACACCAAAGCTAAGCAGGCAAATATAAATTACAGGAAAGGAGGTCATAACCACGCAGATCAGGAAAGAACCAAGGGCATAACCAGAGGTAGGGCTGAGCTCAATCAGGTATCCCGACCCATGAGAGATCCGAATTCAGGGGTAGTTACAAAGTGGGTCCAGCAGGCCCAAACATGTGAGTATTTAGTTGGCATGTCAAGTGCAGTCGCAATCAGTTCCTCCATTTCCGCCACTTTGCTTATTCGATTGAGCCAATCGCGTATAGTTGGGGGGTGAGTGGAGCCCCATAGCACAGGAAGACAGAGTCTGGCTGCGTTGATCATATGCATCGCTAGGGACTTGAAATATTGACTCCTAGGAATGGGGGTATGATGAAGCAATAGCTGAGCAGCAGAGAAAACTATGGGCAAAGTGGTCACTGAAGTCACCAACCGGTGGACCTCCAGCCAGAATGGTTGAATAAGTGGACAGGACCACCAAATATGCAAGAAAGAGCCATCAGGTGTCCCACATCTCCAGCACACGTCAGGGACAGAAGAGTTAAACAGATGAAGTCTGGAGGGAGTACGATACCATCTAGTGGCTAATTTGTAGCCATTTTCCTGCGTCGAGACATTACTCGAGCAGGAGTGGGAGTACATAAAAATGCGGTCCCAATCCGACTCCGATAAATCCGTCTTTAGGTCTCTGTTCCACGCACGGCAAGAGGGGAAAGAAGTGCAAGTCCTGCTGTCCCCTAGGAGAGGATAAATCTCAGAGATCAAATGCGTCCGTGGTTCGGATTTAGAGCATAAGGATTCAAATGGAGTAACAGGGCGAGTCCAATTATGGCGGGATTTATGGAAAAGCAGGAAATGTCTAATCTGAAGAAAGGCCCAGAGAGGGAATTCGCGGATATTCAAGCTAACCTTCAGCTCCTGTAATGTTTTCACCTTGCCGGAGTGAAGAAAATGTTTTACTAGAATCTGATCGTGTGGCCAGTAATTTGATAAAAAATCCTTGTGCAACCCTGGGGGAAAATATGGATTCAGGCGGAGCAACGTCAAGGGACTAGGAGAGTCTGAAACGGACGACGTTTTACAAGCCTTGCGGAAAACTTCTAACGTGGGACCTATCAAAGGATGGGAGAGGAGAACCTGAGGTGTGTGTTTCGGCAATAGCCAAGGGATCGATGGTAGGGGAGTGGGCGAAAAAGCCTTCTCCAAAAGGACCCAGTCTTTGGAAGCAGAATGAATGTGCCAGTCGACTATGCGGGAAAGATGACACGCCCAGTAATAGCGGTGAAGGTCAGGGAGCCCAATGCCCCCGCTGAGTTTGGGACGAGTTAGCTGAGAGAACGAGACCCGCGGACGCTTGTGATTCCATAAAAAGAATGAACATAGTTTCTTACAAGAAGCAAAGAATGTCATTGGAAGTAGAATTGGCAAAGTTTGGAAGAGATAGAGGAGACGCGGAAGTATATTCATTTTAATAATTGCAGCCCTACCAAACCAAGAGAAGCAAGGGCGATGCCACTTGTTTAGGTCTTCCTGTATGACTTTGAAAACCGGTAAGAAATTTTTGGCATAAAGGTCGTCCAGATTACGGGTGAGATGTATACCAAGATATGGAAGGGCATCCCTCACCCACTGAAATGGAAAATGAGACTCACAGAAGGAGACGAGATCAGTGGGAAGGGTTATGTTGAGGGCGAATGACTTTGAAAAATTAATTTTCAGATTCGACAAAAAGCGGAAAAAAGCAAAGTCTTTCAGCAAACTCTGTAGAGTGGTGCGAGGGTCAGCCAGAAAAAGAAGGATATCATCCGCATAAGCAGCAATTTTGTATTCTTTGTCTGCTATCCTGATCCCCTTAATATCTGGATTAGCGCGAAGTTGTCTCAAAAGAGGTTCAAGGGAAATGACGAACAAAAGCGGGGATAGGGGGCAACCCTGACGAGTGCCATTTCCAAGGCGGAAAGGGTTGGATAAGTGTCCATTAACGCGAACTTGAGCTGTAGGGCCCAAGTATAGGGTCATAATAAAGTTCAGCATTTTCTCGCCCAGGCCCAAAGCTACCAGCGATCCCCGCAAATAATCCCAAGCAATCCTGTCAAAGGCCTTCTCAGCGTCCAATGAAAGGAAGAAGGCCGGAGAGTTTGATTTGTAAAGCCAGTGTTGGAGATTAAGGGCCTTGATAGTGTTGTCCCTTGCTTCTCTACCAGGGATAAATCCCACCTGATCCAAGTTAATGAGGGATGGGAGCAAAGGGAGAAGTCGGTTAGCAAGCATCTTTGCAAACAACTTAATATCCACATTCAGCAGGGAGATGGGTCTGTAATTAGACACCTGAGAGATATCTTTACCGCTTTTGGGGATGACGGAAATGTGTGCTTCCAACAGCCTATGGTGTGGCCCAGGGGACTGAGAAAGAGTATTGAAAGCGGAAAGAAATGGAGTACTCAGAATGTCCAGAAAGGATTTATAATAAGCCGCAGACAAGCCGTCAGGACCCGGACTTTTGCCCGCTTTCAACTGCCGTACTGCGCACTGCAATTCGCTTAAGGTTAGATCCTGGTCCAGCGATAAAACCGTCTCCTCAGAGAGAGCGTTTGGACTAGTGCCGATATTCTTTGTTATGTAACCATACCAATTTTTCACCACGGCATGATGCACATGTAGCATTATCCCATCTCCAGGCTGTCCCTCTTTAGGAAAGTCTAAAGTTGGCTGGTATCTATTGGGTGAAACAGACTAACAAAAGACTTGCAGTGCTTCATGCGAAACCAACAAGTATTGGAAAGAACACTTTTTCTGGTGTTCAGGAGTCTTCCAGGAAGACTTCTGTGTCCCCCAACAGTTTGAGATAAAGCCAATAGACCTGTTGACACAAAAAATATAGGTCTTTAGATTTTTGTCTGTGTGGCATAGTAAATTAGTTGAATGTTTAAAAAACGTTAAATCTTCAATTATGGGATGCTTTTGTACAATGTCATCATTATACTTTGCACTAATGAGTCTGAAGGTCTGAAGTGTTGAGTCTGAATCTACAAAAAGTTCAGCGGCTTCATGCAGTATCCTCAGTAAAAGAAAAAAAAATGCACATGGGGGGATTTACTAAAACTCATGCACTCAGAATCTGGTGTAGCTTTGCATGGTAGCCAATCAGCTTCTAACTTCAGCTTGTTCAATTTAAGCTTTGACAATAAAACCTGGAAGTGCATTGGTTTCTATGCAGAGGTGCACCAGATTTTGCACCATGCAGTTTTCGTAAATAACCCCAATTGCATTAAGAATATGTCTCTTACTCTCGAAGGTGCTTGGTAAAAAGAGTATGCTTGTGGAAAAAAGCTATTTGAAAAAAACATGACATCCTTCAAAGTAGAGTTTGCCTCAAAACTCTGGAGACAGATGACTAAGATGGCCTTTTCCAACATTTGCTTGCTGTTGTGGTGAAAGGGGTGGAAGGATTTAGATATACATTGAAGCCCTAGGGTCTGATATGCTGTTAAACACTCAAAGGTTACTGACCACAGACTAGTTAGGTGAAAAATTTAGCTAATTTCCTCTACTGTTGCCACCCTGCCTCTTCGTTGACACCCTCTAACCACAGCCTTGGTCCCTTGTAGTGTACTGACTGTGATGACAGCTATCCTGCTGACAATTCTTAGACATGATTTATGTTTAGATGAATTACATTATTGCTACACCTGACACTGTCAAATGCTAGAGAAAAGTCTCAGAGGGGAGACCCATTGGAATTTTGCTATGGGACCCATAATTTGTAGTTATACCCCTGTTGTGTGTATAGCAGATATATTTTGTCTGTTGAGTTTTGTGGATATATCAATCAACTCCTTTGTGATAGTTGATACGAATAATATTTTGTGACTGTGTGCAGTGGTTAAAAGAAGTGAAAGAAGAAGCTGAGGGTAACCATTCAGATAAAATTGTACTTATATGCAAGCTAGTACCCATCCAGACAAGATTTGTTACTGATGTGTTCAAATTAGATCCCGTGCTGCTGTGTTTGTCTGTTTTGATCTACCGACTGAGAGAAAGCTTGTTTATTGTAAATATGGAAGTAAACTTGAGTGGAAACTTTTAAACATGAAACTTTTTGAAATCTAATGTTTAGAGGCCGGGGAAGATACTGTATTTTTCCAGAGCTTTCTAGAGCTGTTTAACATTCAGTAGGCTCAATCAGGGGCAAACTGACAACTCATGGGGCCCCCGGGCTATAGGGGATCATGGGGCCCCTGTGCCCTTGCCCAAACTCAAAAAAGCCTATTAAAAAAGGTACCAGGGGCATCTCATAGGGCCTCTACTGACCCCAGGCCCTCGGGCAGTGCCCAAGTTTCCAAATGGTCAGTCCGCCCCTGGGCTCAATTCGCTACAAAGAATGAGTTATTATAACACTAAATTTTACCTTTTTTATCCTAAAAAATTAAATTCACAAACATACGTAAATGTTGCTAGAATGTGTGATGTTTTGTTTTCCACACAAAGTGAACAATTATCTGTTGAAAGTTCTTCTTTCTCAAAAAGAGTTATTTTAACTTGTGCAGTGTTATATTATCACCAACTCAAATGGCTCTTTTTCTTGTCCTACTTAGTAAACAAACTACTTATTACTTAATACTACTTGGTAAACAAAACTTCCACTTATCACCACCCTGAAGCTGGTGTTAATTTAAATGGTGATAACCTGTGTGGTAAACCTTGTAAATTGATTTTACATTGATTTATTAAGTAGGGCAGATAAAATCATACTGACAGTACTATAATAGCACAAGTGGTATTCTGCCACTATTTACAATGCAGGATAAAGAAAGCATATTATATTTCTTTCTAAAATGCAATTTAAGAGGTATGGGGTAGATAATACTGTATATGGTATAAATGAACTAATACCAGAGCAAAAGAAAAAAAGCTTTGTGAGTTTGTGTAACCTCCTTGAGTTTGTATTGTTTGTGGGGTTTTTTTGTCGTGGGAGTAGAGTCCTAAACACGTTAACGGCTGACAGCTAAGTCAGCGTTAAAGTGTAAGCATTGCACATGTTGTCTTTCTAATGGGAAAGTAGATAGGTATATTGTTTCTTTGAAAAGACCAGTTTGCTAAAATTCATAAGTTGTAAGAAAATAAATGAACAAATGCACTGAATTTGGTGCATATATCCATTATGTACTTTATACACCTAAGAAGCCTTTGAACATTTCACCTTTTGAATTTCTTTTGGATAAGCATGTAAGAGTGAAATTTTTTTTTTTGCGCACAACACATCTTTTTGAGCTTATACTGGGCTTGTAATACATTCACATTGACCTGCATTTTCAAGTTTTTTTCCTTATTGTCAGGTCCTGAGCTAAAGGATGCTCAACACTGCCTCAATACTGGAGGCAGTGGTCAAGCTACACCTTGGCAAGCTTGTGCAGCCTTAATAGACTAAGGAAAGTAGAAAGAGAGGTCTGGATCCACAAGGTTATATTAACAGTATTGCTATGCTATCCTAATGTAATGATGATGAAGCCTGTGATCTGGTTCCCATGCAAGTGACTTCTACATCACAGATCTCCAAAATTTCCTTGGCTTCTTGTGTAATGTAACAAAGATGTGAAATGAAGCGGCATGCCACTGCAAAAAGGTCCAGATATTACTTTATTCTAGTAAAGGTCAAAGAGACAATCAAAAGAGTAGCCAATACATTTTTGGGGTCCGAAAACATGCCTTTCATCAAGACTAGAAAAAGGACATCTCCATATTATTAAAATATCAATACAGCCAGAGCCAGGCATCAGGCATTTTTCAACTATACGGAGGTCAAACAGCATCTCATAGGGACCATGGTTCACGAGAAGCTCACTTCTATCCTAACTGATACCCATGCTAAATTCCTGAAGATTTGGGACCCCTGGCTTACCTACAAAGATCAACTGGGCCTGGATCGTTCCTTGCTATCTCTCTGACTGCTCAGGTGGTGTGATAATTTGTCCAGCTGACTGGATTGTGTGGGAACCCCCCCTCCCCCCTTTTCTCCCCCAGGCAAATTTATTTCCCCCATGTCTTCCCCCCCCCCTATTATTTCTTCTGTAAATAGAAGCTGTTGAGTACTATAGGCTGCTGCTCTTCTTTCCCCCCTCCCCTTTTCTGATGTCCTGTTTTCTTTCTTACTGTTTCTGCTTTCTCCATTTCAACCCTAAATCAGGTGGCAGTCTTTGGAACAATATGCTTTTTTACTGGGAAGCCTGTTACTCTATGCCAAGGCTGGCTCTGTACACTTCCAAACCTTCTACTTACTTGTGATGACCCTTTGTGTATTGTACTGATGTTAGATGGATGTGCTACTGTGTATCAGCCATGTTATGTTTTTCTTTTATTCCCAGTACAATGTTTTATATGCAAACAAGTTTGTATACTCTAAGTTTGTAAACTTTAAAAGCCAAAAAAACTTTTGTGAAATAAAATATCATTATAATATTCATTCCCCAAGGTCATAAGTAAAATCAAATACTTAAAGCAAAATATCCAATAGTATTGGATTAAAAAAAAAATTAATAACATTGAATACATAACTAATATACCTTACATGAACTGCAAACAAATGTGGGAATCCAAATAGTACATTTATACAATTCCTTCACAGCCTCTTAGGCTGGCCATCCACTTTTAAGTCTGATTGTACAGTATCCTTTGGATGTATCACTAATTAAGTGGAAATCAGATTGCATAGTGTATGGATAGATTTATATACAGTACATTTTAATGTTTAGATACATTTTATTTACATATGTATTCTTATTAGTTCTATGTTTTAATTAGGATATAGTATAATTGGTAAAGTGAACCTCCACCCAAAAGGGGAAGTTCCACTTTAAAGACTGGTCCCCCACTCCTCATTAAGGATTGGCACCTGTGGGGGGATTGGCACCTTTGGGGAGTGTGGGGGAGCGGGTACCCAAAATTGACAGGTACCCGCTCCCACTTCCACTGTGATTGCCTGGGCGATCAGAAGCTGAAGTTGTCCTACCCCCCTCCCTCCCCGTAGTCTTCTGGGACATGTGACATGCGACTATTCAGAAGCACTACTTGTGCATGTGCAGTGGGCACCCGGCTGTGAAGCTGCAAGCTGTCACAGCTGGGTTCCCACTTTGAAGATGCCAAGGTCGGAAACACCGGAAGGCCTTGAAACCAGCTGCGGGGAGGACACAGCGGGATCGAGGGACAGGTGAGTGGCTGTTTTTTTAAACGTCAGCAGCTACAGTTTTTCTATCTGCTGCCTTTATATTTTTTTTACAGCATGAGTGGAACTCCGCTTTAATATTAGTATTATTGCTGTTCTCTAACCTAATGGACTAATTGAAATTGATTGTTTGTTTTATTCTTCAGATTCTCACATTTGTTTTTAGTTTTTGTATCATAGTGATGTATACAATGTTATCTGATTTATTATTTTTAATACATCCAGTACTATTTGGTATTTTGTTTTAACTATGACCCTGAAAAGGGTAAATTATACTGATATTGTATTGCTATGAATATATCATTACGTATTTTCTAGCATTGGTCAAGAGTTTTCCTTGATCCCCTAAACAAATTGACTACTCATTTTACTGTCCCCCGAACCTTACTTCCCAGGTACTGCTGACTACTTCTACATCAGTGTTCAGAGTAAGCCCACCTTGATCCATGCCTTCCATTGCAGAAGGTTCCAATTTCCCTCTGTGACAACAGCACCAAGATCTGTTTGAGTGACTATAGAAGAATGCATGCATCAGGTGGTAGCATATATAAAAATATTATCCCGTTCCTGGCTTGTTGTTTAAGTATGGAGTAACCCACCATCTTTAGCAATCACTTCATGTGGCTCCTAACATCCATCCACTACACATCTGCACAAGAGGCTGGTCAGTAGCTCTGAGGAAAGGGACTCGTCCCGAAACGCGTCAGAATTTGACCGTACTGACAGTTGGAAAACCTTGCTTGCCGTTGTGGCCATCTTCAGAATGCAAATGCTTTTTAGATGCATGCTTTGTCTGTGAGTATGTTTTTATCCTTTATACCTTTGAATAAACCTTGGATAATGCACTAGGTGTGTGCACCACCTGTTTATTCAAGGTTTTATGTAGACAATACTAGAATCTGGTGAGCATTTAGGATACATTTAGAGTAAAGTGACTGTGCATATAATTTAAAAGCGTCTGTCAAATTTTTATGAAAGCAAAAAGCATGCTCCAGCAGTGTTGTTCTAGAATGCACAAATCATACTAATTAACAATCTGACACTCAGTGTTTTCTTGCACGCTTCACTACTTGTAATATTTTTGGAAACTGATCACTATTCCCCAGTGTCCATGTGAAGAGGAAGAGTAATTCCCATTCATTTCTGTACAGAGCAGATGTAGACCTGCAGCCAGATAAGAAGTGATTCTTTATTAAGAAAAACACAGCACAGATCATTTGTATGACATCAGCCTTAAAGCAAAATTCCAGGGAAGTACACAGATAAAATACACATGCTTACTTTTTATCTGCCACATGATTTATAATTGTCTGCATGTAGTCCTAAGATTTATACACCCTTTTCACATTCCCCATTTCGATGGGTAATGCACATTTTTTGTTAAGTAATTAATCTTCCTTTCTCAAAGTAGACTGAATAATATCATTACCTGTCAGCTGTTCTACGAGCTGTCCCAGGAAACAGTGTGCAAAATATACAGTATACAGCATTAGAATGAAAGGCTCTTTGACATGGCCAGATCTAGGGGGTTACTGGGGTGGGCTGCGCTTCCCCAGATTTCACTTGTTCCCCCAGGCTGAACACCCCATAGACATTGTGTATGGTCACTGAGCTTCTCTCCCTCCCCTGCACTCAGGGCAGGGAAAACGGGAGGTCAGCCTGGTGCAGGGAACTAAAACGTAAAGTCTAGAGAGAAGCAGCAGAGAGGAGACAACAGGGAGGAGGTATATGCTGTGCTCTGCTCTCCCCCTCCTGTCATACCAGTGCTCCTCAATGCAGCAGATTACACAGGATTGCTAGATTTAACCGTACACACACTGGTTACCATCTGCTACCCACATTTCCTGCTACTGAGAGATGGGCAGACCTTGGAGCACATAGGGGGCAGGTGATCAAACCATGTGTGTGCATCCTAATGTAAGAGTGATCCTGTGTAATCTGCTGCATGGAGGAGTGCTGTTCTAACAGGAGGAGGGAGAGCATGGCACAGCCCACACCTCCTCCCCACTTGTGGTGCATTTGATATAAATATATGTCTGTTTTATTATTTTTTTCTCAGACTTACAGGAAAGGATCTGTTTGTTCATTTGTCTTAAAAGCAGAAATCAGGTTACTTTTGAATGCTTGAGTGGACTTCTCAAACACATGCCTTGGTAGAAATTACGCAAGCTGTCTTCTACAAGGAGAACTTTTGATTCCATTGTTGTATGCTGGGCTCTTCTTTTGTTCCACATTGAATTATGTAACTGACATCAACAACAGTGCCATCTAGAGGTCAAATTGGAAAATGTTTCCCCCATCAACATACAGTATTACAAAAGGATACCGCCATGTGGGATTGACTACCCAAAACTTTTCAAATAAAAAGTCAGCAAGTTAAGCTGATAGGAGGACTCTAAGATGACTTAACACCAAGGGAAATTTCTAACTGAAGAAGAAAATATTTTTGTCTGATCTCCTGCAACTGCTGTAGAGTAAGGCTGGGTCCTTGTTACCTACAGAGATGGTGAACCCGCTCTAACCTGAGTTAAGTAACCTGTTAGCATATTTCCATTGTAGACAGAGTTGCTTATTTGCTAGGAAGTTGATAGTAGTTTTCTTGTTATAGGTATATCTGTCAGTCTGTAATTCAGTATTGTATTCCTGTTTGCATTAATATATCACAGAGGTCTAATCTTTCTTGCTTAACCACATGCCGACTGCAGGTAGCCGAATGACAGCTTCCCTGTGGCAGGCCAGTTCTGGAAGGCCGTCATACGACGTCCTTCCAGAACATGCCCTCCCGTGCTCCCCCAGGGGTGCACACCTGGTGATCCCATGATTGCTGTGTCCTACAGCTGATCACGTGATGTGGTAAAAGGTCAATCACGGCGGCCTTTTACCACATGGCCAGCCATGTCCGATGACACGCTGATCACCGGGAAATGCAATTGCCGGTTCTCGGCTGCACTTTCCTCACGCTGTCAGAGCGTGAGGAAAGTACTGCCAAGAACTGGCAGTTGTCAGAGCAGGGATCGGCACCAATCATCAGGGCACTGATGATCAGTGCCCTGATGATCGGTGCCCAGCAGTGCCACCCACCAGTGCCTCTCAAAAGTGCCCAGCAGTGCCACCCAAATGTTCCCCCATCAGTGCCCACCAGTGCCCATCAGTGCAGCCCAGCAGTGCCACCCATCAGTGCTGCCCAGCAGTGCTGCCAGTCAGTGCCCAGCAGTGCCGCCTATCAGTGCCGACTATCAGTACCCATCATCAGTGTCGCCTATCAGTGCCGGCTATCCGTGCCGCCTCATCAGTGCCGCCTATCAATTGCCCATCAGTGCCGCCTATCAGTGCCCATCAGTGCTGCCTATCAGTGAACATCAGTGCCACCTATCAGTGCACGTCAGTGCTGCCTATTAGTGCAGCCTCATCAACGTACATCAGTGAAGGAGAAAAATTACCTGATTGAAAAATTTTATAATAGAAACAAAGAAACTTCTTTTTTTTTTTTTAATTTTTTGCTCTTTTTTGTTTATAGAGCAAAAAATAAAACATCCAGTGGTGAGTAAATACCAAAAGAAAGCTCTATTTGTGAGAAAAAAATGATAAAAATTTCATATGAGTATAATGTTGCATGACAGCGCAATTGTCATTCAAAGTGTGACAGCGCTGAAAATTGGCCTGGTAAGGAAGGGGGTATAAGTTCCTGGTAGCCTGGTAGGCAAGTGGTTAAAATACAAAGTAACTTTACTAGACAGCAAAGCAAAACACCAGTCTGTAGCGATTTCCCAGTTGTAAGTTTGGGGTGGGTGGAATTTACAGGTGGAGGAGTTGTACTGGGAACACAGTGTAGGGAGGGAAGGAAGTAAGGAAAATTTTTGTTTGGGTTTGGATGAGAGGTTTGTGGATGAGGGAGGATAGGAGGGGTTATTTATGCTGGGAAGGGTAATTTCGGGGGGCGGGGGTTGCTAGGAGGAGGAATGTAGGGGATATGTTCTAGAATGAGGGATTGTAGAGAATTTGTGCTAGGAGGGGTTGGTGGATTTAGGTTAAGAGGGGGAATGACCCCCTGTACCCTGCCCTAATGGCCCCTGTACACTGCTGTGCTGACCACCTGTCCTCCGTCCTGCTGACCCCTGTTCTACTGACCATCTGTCCTCTGTCCTGCTAACCCCTGTTCAATGCCCTACTGACCCCCTGTCTTCTGTCCTGCTGACCCCTGTCCTCCATCCTGCTGACCCCCTGTTCTAAATCCTGCTGACTCCTGTCCTCTGTCCTGCTGACCCCCTGTTCTCCATCCTGCTGAACCCTGTCCTCTGTCCTGCTGACCCTTGTCTTCCATCCTGCTGGCCCCTCTCCTCTATTTTGCTGACCACTGTCCACTGCTCTATTGATCCCCTGTACTCAATCCTACTAACCCCTGTCCTCTATCCTGCTAACTACTGTCCTCAACCCTGCTGACCCCTGTCCCCTGTACCACTGACTTCTGTTCCCTGTTCTGGCTGACCTCTATACACCTCCCTACTGCCCTCTGTACTCTGTTTGCTAAGCCCTGTTCTCTGTCCGGCTGACTCCTGTCTTCCATCCTGCTGACTCCTGTCCTCCATCCTGCTGACACCTGTCCTCTGTCCTGCTAACCTCTGTCCTCCATCCTGCTGATCCCTGTACTCTGCCTTTCTGACCCTATTTCCTCTGCCAGGCTGATCCCTGTCCTCTGCCCTTATGACCCATCTTCTCTGCCATACTGACTCCTGGGCTCTGCCCTGCTGACCCCTGTGCTCTGTCCTGCTGATCCCTTTACACTGCCCTGCAGGTCCTTCTCCTCTGCCATGCTGACCACTGTCCTCTGTCCGTGTGACCCTGTTCTCCACCCTCCTAACCCCTGTACGCTGCCCTGCTGACCCCTGTACACTAGCCTACTGACCCCTGTCTTCTGCCCTGATAGCCCCTGCTCTCCACTCAGCTGACCCCTGTACTCCGCCCTTCTGACCCCTTTACATTGTCCTACTGACTCTTGTACACTCCCCTGCTAACCTCTCATCCTCTTTCTTGCTGACACCTTTGTACACTGCCCTCCTGACTCCTTTTCCTTTGTCCTGCTGCTCCCTGTACACTGTCCTACTGACTCTTGTACACTCCCCTGCTAACCTCTCATCTTCTGCCCTGCTGACCCCCTGCAAACTGCCCTGCTAACGCCTTGTCCTCTGCCCTGCTGCCCCCTGTACATTGGCCTGATAACCCACTGTACACTTACCTACAAATTAATGGTCTCTGTACATTGCCCTACAAACTGCTGACCCTATCCTCTGCATTGCTGATCCCCTGTACATTGTCCTGCTGACCTTGCATCCTCTGCTCCCCTGACATTTTTTACTGCACCCCCACATCAGACAGGCTAAGTCCAGCCCTGCTCCTTGAGCTATTGTGAAAGGCATGCAACGGACCATTGCAGCTTGAATTCAGAACTAGACCTTCTTATTTTTTAGAGCTGAAGATGGTGCTACTTTAACTTCTATTTAGGTCTGTAGTTAGCATTTTGCTGCACATATGACCTTGTCATGGAAATTTTGTATTGTTGGTCGAACTTTAAATGTGTCATATATGAGTGTTATTCATATGTCTCTCGTGTGGCTTAATTAAAGCTCTGAAGGCTGCAATTGGGCCATGCGCATGTACAATGTATGTATTACAGTACTCAGCTCGGTAATGGATGAGATGGCAGATCTGCGCTTATAGACCGGCGTGTATACCACCACGGCATTCGATGCGAATGCCGCTGGCAGTAGACCGTGGGCCTGTATCCACATATCAGCAGCATAGTACCATATGGACTTCGTAACGCAATGCGCAAGCGGTACGAACTCCGCGTGTAGGCTTATGCATATCTTACAACCCATTACCGACCTGAACTGTATCTTGGATGGATGTGTTTTAATAAAGATCGTATCGGGCCCATCCAGGTACAGACTGATATTTCTAGGGGATGCTTGTACAGGGAATGGACATACTGCTAGGAGCTGGGAAATATGATCTCAGACGGCTCATGGAGGGGAAGGGGAGGAAGTCTGCTGACCTCAGAAGGCTCATGGGGGAGGACCAGTGATAGATAATAGGAAAGGCTATGCTCCAATCGGAATGTACATCCTGTGTATAGGCTCTCCCCATTGCATTGTTCGGTGGGAGGGGATTGACTTTATTCATGTGGGGGGCATGTGTGTATTTGTAATAAAACCAAAGGCTGAGTCTGAAGCCGGCCCTTATGTGAATTGCAACAGCAGCCTTAGAGTGTCGTGTGATCATTCTAGGGTAACGGAGCTCCACCCCCACATTTCAACAGAAGCTAAAGTAGCTGGATGGGCAGGAATCGTGTAGTTTAGCTGCAGTCGTCGTAAGCGAGATTCGCACAGCTTTATGGGGGATTTCTGCGCATCCAACTGCGAGTACTCACGGTAAGGAGAAATTCGTTAAAGCGAATTTCCAAGACAACCTGCTATGGCACCAGCCATTTAAGAGCTTCAAAGATCAGGTGAGAGCCAAAATTGTGAAAGTTTTCACCAGAGGCATGCTTTGAACATAACGGATTTGGAAAATAGTTAAATCTCAAATGGCTGATGTCATAGCTAGTCACATGTGCAGCACCATGGCAACTGCAGATCTAACTAGAGGCTAGGTATTCAGCTGCAAAAGGATAGAAGGGTTTAGTTCCACTTTAGGTATGGAAAGGGAAGGATTATTCTTAGTTGATTTCAACACTACCCCCCCCCCCCCCCAATTCACTGGCACCCTTCACTCTCTTTTATCTTGTCACAGCTTTATTGGGAAGTTTACCTTCCCGGCAGTGTGCAGGTAAACTGATCTATGCCTTCTAGAGCCTCAAGTTAATTGACTGCCTTTCTGAGACTGAGGGTATCACAGTATCATGTGTCACATGCAGGGGTGGACTGACCATTCGAGCACTGGGGCACAGCCCGAGGGCCCGGGGTCAGTAGGGGGCCCTATGAGATGCCCTTGGTACATTTTATAGGTTTTTTTGGGCATGGTTTGAGTGTGGACGAGGACACATGGGCCCCATGATCCCCTATTGCCTGGGGGCCCCATGAGTTGTCAGTCCAACCCTGGCCACGTGCTTTCAGTCTACCATGCTATTAGATAGCTGTATGCAGCCATGTTCTTGTAAATGTGATGCTTTTGTACATTAGCATTGACCTGCACATTGTAAATGTGGCATTTTTGTGCATTAGCATGGACCTGCACATGTGCATCTGCCTTTTTTTTTCAACACACATTTAAAGTTGTATTGGAAAAAGAAGCATTGCTGTTTACAAGAGAAATACCATGAACAGCCATTCAATTGTATGGTAATCTGTACATGGCATGTGCAGCTCCCCAGCACCAGGAAATTATGCTACGCATAAAATATGTTTACAAAAGCCCTGTATGTAGGAACTCCTAATGTTTGTTTCGTGTCTACACTTCTGAGCAACAATACCTGGTCAAGGTTACAAATCCCTTTTCTTGGTAAAACAGTAATCATACATGTTTTAAATCATGTGTTTATTTGTTTGCCTGGAGCTCTGCTTTACACACTTTCTATACACCACAGTACATTTACTGTGGGCTGCAGCTACAGGCACCACGTTATACCCATATGTCCCTGTGACTGGACACAGCAAATCATTGTGCTGGTACCCGGCTGCTATAAGAGGCCAGAGTATCATGTGATCTCTATGACCAATGATAGCAACCACATGATCACTTGTAAGCAAAACTGTCATGAATGGCTTTCATTCATGACAGCTTGTTTTCTATTGTGATCAGGGGCGGACTGACAACTCATGGGGCCTCCAGTCAATAAGGGATCATGGGGCCCCTGTGTCCTTGCCTAAACTCAAAAAAGCCTATGAAAAAGGTACCAGGGGCATCTCATGGGGCCCCCTACTGACCCCGGGAACTCGGGCAGTGCCCGGGTTTCCAAATGGTCAGTCCGCCCCTGATTGTGATGCTGTATTGGGCCACAGCTATAATATGGTACTTGGCACCCTGTACCATGTGCTTAGCTGTAGCCAAGCACAGCACCACAACAGTAAGCAAGCTGTCATGTATAAAAACCGTTCATGATAGTTAAAACTATTGCTTATAACAGTGATCATTACTGTAATAAGCAATAAGAGTGTAGAAAATATAATCCCTGATCACCCCCAGTGTAGTACAGTGTCACTATGCTGACACTGAACTACTCTGATGACAGGATGTAAAAAAAGAGTAAAGAAAGAAAAAAAAAAGTTTAAAAAACTGAATACAAATTATTATTATTATTTTTTTACATACTGTCACCAGTCAGTGTCCCTGATCACTGCCACACCAGTCATATGATGATGCTGCACTGCACTAGTGACAGTAATGTGAAAAAAAAAAAATATATTTTTCCATTTTCCAAAAAAAGTTACAAAAATTACAACTTCAAAAAAGTTGCCATGCCTCTTAATAAATACTTTGGACTGCCTACTTTCCAAAAAGGGGTCATTTTGGGGGGTATTTGTACTGTCCTGGCATTTTAGGGATTCAAGAAATGAGGCTGTCAGTACATCAGGATTGATCAATTTGTAGACTCTATAACTTTCACACCGACTAAAAAATATACACTGATTTGAGATATTTTTACCAAATAAATGGAAGCAGGTGTCATTTTGGCCTAAACATAAGCAGAAAGATTATTTAATTGCAAGATTTCATAACAGAAATTAAGAAAAATGTGTTTTTTCAACATTTACTGTATATCAAAATAAAAAAAACAGTTGTGATTAAATACCACCAAAAGAAAGCTCTATTTGTGAAAAAAGTGATATAAATTTGGGTACAATGTTGCACGACCAAGCAATTGCCAGTTAAAGCAGCTGAATAGCAAAAAACTGTCCTGGTGCTTGGCTACAGCTAAACACATGGTCATGAAGGGGAGGGGTAAAACCTTCCAGAGGTCAAGGGGTTAATTTATTCTGTCTGGGGCACAAAGCAGGAAACTCTCACATATACTATGATTTCCCTTTTCAGCAGCAGTAGTATTTTCTCAAAACCTTTTTTCTAAACTGGTTTGTTTAAATTCCGTATATCAGTACTACAATATACAGTAAATACTAATGCAAATACAATATCAATTTATTTTTAGAATCGTCAAACATTTTTTTTAGTAATATTTGACAGCTGCAAGATATTTACCATGGAAATAACTATATAAAGAGCAGATATTCATACTTGATATTATTGTAAGATGCAAATTGATCAAATAAAAAGTACTTTTCTTAGATAAAAGCTGAATTCTTTCTTAGACTTTTCCAAATAGTAGATGGCAAGAACTACATCATTGTTGACATTGTTATGTATTCTGTAAAAGATTACACTTTCAGATGGCTTTGAGACTTTGTTTTCTTTTCTTTTTATTTTTGCCACTTTCTGCAAAATGATGCAAATAAAAAATCCATGTGTATAAGAATATTAATGCATACTCCATATTCATACATCCTCCAAAATGTCCCTCTTCATATTGGTACAAAAATACTCCAAATTCCTATCTGGACTCAAATCATGTGAATAATTTGTTTAAAACTAAGGTGATTTTAATTAGAAAGGTGGATAACCCATGGTAAGAGAGATGTTGTAACGTATCTGGTTGGGGAGCCTGACGTGGAGAGAGGGCATCCTCTTACCACTCCCGCTCGGGACCCCTGATAGGGTAAACAGAAGGTATCGAGCTAGGAGGGGCACGAGTACTTGACAGGTCTGCAGGGACAGCTGGCAGGTGATGACCCGGAAGACCAGGATGCAGGTCGGTTGCAAATGCAGTTGAGCAGGGGCAGCAGCAGGAAGGTATAGCAGAGGTATGGACAACCGTGGCTGCTGGCAGCCAGAGATAGTCACAGGCAGGAGAAGTAGAAGCGTCAGACAAGCCGGGTCAGGATCAATCGGACGGATCAGGTAGTCAAGGGATGAGCCGGGTCGGTGCAGGCGTAGTTCAATCATAGTCAGGTCCAATCAGGTAGATAACAGGAGTCAGGATACAAGCACAGAATGCAGTAGACCAGAAGGAACCATTCTAAGTGATGCAGGGGTTTAAATAGCCAGCCTGTGCATGCCGGCGCGCACTGGCACAGCTGTTGGGTACCCGGCATTGGCGCATAGATGTGCACTGACGCAAAGCTTCTTTACACTGACAGTGCCCCCCTCTTAAGGGCAGCCTCCAGATGCCCAACGGGGCCATTCTCTCAGGGTGCTTATGTCTAAATGCCAAGATTAGATCTCTAGCGTGGATGTTGGATTCTGGTTCCCATGAATTATCTTCAGGTCCATATCCCTTCCATTTAATTAGGTATTGGAGCTTATTCCGTCTTCTTTGGCAACCAATGATCGTTTTCGCCACATATTCTGCCTTATCATTGATGATTACTGATTCAGGTGGTTTTGACTTTCGGTCAGGAAAAGGGTTAGGAACTGAGGGTTTGAGTAGTGACTCATGAAATACAGGATGTATCCTTAGTGTTTCCGGTAAGGTAATCTCGTATGATACACTATTGATCCTTTTCTTTACTGTGAAAGGTCCCAGGAACTTGGGACCAAGCTTCTTTGAAGGACAAATCAATTTTAAATTGGTTGTAGACAGCCATACCTTCTCACCAGGTTCCAGGATCAAGTCCCCCTTTCTTTTCTTATCAAAGAATTTCTTATTGTCTTGTTGGGCTTTGAGGATTGCCTCCTGTAGTACCTTGTTGTTCTGTTGGAGGAACACAAAAGTATGCTGTACTGCTAGAATCGGTGATTCGGGCACAGTATTGGAGAAGAATAATAGATGGAATCCATAGTTTGAAAATAATGGAGATTGTTTCATGGCCGAGTGCTTTGAGTTGTTATAAGTGAACACGGCCAAGGGTAATAATGACACCCAGTCGTCTTGGGAAAATGAGGTAAAGCAATGGATATATTGTTCTAATGTCTGATTCATTCTTTCCGTTTGCCCATTGGTCTGGGGGTGATAGGCAGAAGAAAATGAGAGTTCTATTCTTAGTTTTTCACAAAGTGCTTTCCAGAACTTTGAGGTGAATTGTACTCCTCAATCAGAAACGATATTTCGCGGAACTCCATGGAGTCTTACTACTTCTTTAATGAAGCTCTGAGCCATTTCTGTTGCAGAGGGTACTCCTTTCATGGGAGTGAAATGAGCCATCTTAGAAAATCAGTCCACCACAACAAAGATGACCGAACAACCTTCAGATGGGGGCAATTCCACGATGAAGTCCATTGAGATCATCCTCCAAGGTTGGTCTGGGACTGGTAACGGCCTCAGTAGTCCCCATGTTTTGCTCCTATTGCTGTTATTACATATGCACATAGAACAAGAGTTTACGTAAGCTTTGCAGTCCTTCTCCCATTCAGGCCACCAGAACAGACGTTGTATTAAGTCTAGAGTCTTGTGGACCTCAAAGTGTTCTGCCAGGGAATGATCATGACATAATCCTAAAATCTTTAGCCGCACACTTTCCAGTGCGAAAATTCTGTCTCCCGACAACAGTAAACCCTCTCTAGCCTATAAGGTTACTCCTGGTGGTGAGAGGGCCCCCACTGACACCTGCTGGACTTGTGACAACATTTCTGTTTGTAAGAGACAGAAATTTCCTGCTGAAAGCACCATGTCGGGAATGGGAAGATCCCTAAGATCATCGAACATCTGAGACAGGGCGTCAGGTTTGACATTCTTGGAGCCTGGCCTATAGGTTATGTGAAACGTAAATCGTGAAAAGAAAAGTGACCATCGGGGTTTCAAACGTTTCGCAGTTTTCAGGTATTCCAGGTTCCTATGGTCTGTATAGATCAGGATGGGGTGTGCTGCTCCTTCCAAGAGATACCTCCACTCCTCCAATGCCAATTTGATAGCCAGCAGTTCTTGATCCCCTACATCATAGTTCCTCTCTGGAGGGGATCATTTGCAGGAAAAGAATGCTACTGGGTGTAGTAGGAGTTTCAGGCCCTGCCGCTGAGATAGGACTACCCCAACTGCATTCTCCGAGGCATCAACCTCCATCACAAAGGAGAGTTTCGGATCTGGGTGGCTTAGGATGGGTGCTGAGGTAAATAGTTTCTTTAATGAATCGAAGTCCGTCTGAGCTTCGGATGTCCAACGAAATCAGATGCCTTGCTTGGTCAGTTGGTTAATGGGGGCTTTGATAGCTGAGAAGCCCTTGATAAACCTCCTGTAGAAATTTGTGAATCCAACAAAGTGTTGTATTCCCTTTTTGTCTGATGGTGCAGGCCATTCCAAGATGGCAGAGACCTTTTGGGGATCCATTCTGAAACCTTCAGTGGAGATGATTAATCCCAAGAATTGGATACTCTGGTGTTCAAATTCGCATTTCTCAGGCTTGGCATAAAGACCATGAAAAATAAGGCGACTGAGGACCTTTTGTACAAGTCCTCATTGGAGTTCAAGGGAAGCGGAAAAAATTAAAATGTTGTCTAGGTACACTATAATGAAAATGTCTAAGAAGTCTCTGAAAATATCGTTCACAAAATGCTGGAAGGTTGCAGGTGCATTACATAGGCCAAAGGGCATAAATAGGTATTCAAAATGCCCAAATCTGGTACGAAAGGCAGTTTTCCACTCATCCCCTTCTTGGATACGTACAAGATTATATGCCCCTCTTAAATCCAGTTTGGTAAACAAGGTTGCATATCTCAGTCTCTGGAATAGTTCTGGAACCAATGGAAGCGGGTATCTGTTCTTGACTGTGATGTTATTTAGCTCACAGTAGTCAACACATGGACGAACAGAGTGATCCTTTTTTTCTACGAAGAAGATGCCTGCTCCCGCCGGGGAGATTGATGGGCAGATAAACCGTTTCCTCAGGCTGTCATGAAGGTAATCTTCAAGTGCTTCCAATTTTCTGACAAGGGGAAAATCTGACCAAAAGGAATCTCGGCCCCAGGTAATTATTCGATTGGGCAATCATATGGTCTATGTGGTGGCAGAGTGTCAGCACTATGTTTGCTAAAGACGTCCAGGAAGCTGTGAGAAGCCGTCGGGACTATTTGGTGTACTTAAATTTCAGCATCAACACATAGTAGGAGTCTGGATGGAACCAAAGGTTGGAGCAGGCAATGCTCGTGGCAGTAGGCGGACTGGAAGTTCACCTCACCAGATACTCAATTGATGTTAGGGTTATGTACCTGCAAACAGGGGATTCCCAAAATAACCGGAAATAGTGGGGAAGCAATGGCATCCAGACATAGTAGTTCCTTGTGGCCAGAGGAAGGTATCAAGACTGGTAGGGGAATTGTTTCCTGGATGACTGCTCCAGATTTGATTTTGGATCCATCAGCCAAATATACTGTAAGTCTCTGTGCTTTGGTTCGTAAGGGTATCTGGTGTTTCCGGGCAAAGGTTATGTCAATAAAACAGCTGCATGCTCTGGACAGCGGAAACTGGAAGGGTTCTTTCCGAAAGCTGAAATGAGACGGGAATAGAGATGAGAGCAGGGTTGATAGGAGCAGAATGTGGACTGGTGGTAAGTTGTTTGGCGACTTACGCAACTTGGTGGGTCAATTTTGCATATAGTGCCCGGCTTCTCCACAATAGAGGCACAGTTTGTTCTGGCACCGACGCTGGCATTCTTCAGGTGTCAATGAGGTTCATAATAGCCCCAGTTGCATGGGTTCAGGTTCTTCAACTGAGGGTGTAGTTGGTTGGCACCATGTTTGCCAGTGGTGATGCCCTGGGTAGCATTCACATGGTGCGGCCCAGCCTGGTAGATCTTTCTAGTCTACGCTCCCTGAGATAATGGTCAATCTGTATAGTGAGATTGATGAGTTCTTCCAGTGTGTTGGGTACTCCCACGTGGGCTGGTTCATCCTTGCGGGGTTTAGCAAGGCCTAAGTGGAACTGGTAACGTAGGGCAGTGTCGTTCCATTTGGTATCGGCGCTCCAGCACCTAAACTCGGTAACGTAGTCCTCCACTGCCCTGCATACCTGCTGGAGTGCATGAAGAATGGCCTCTGCTGATGTGGATCACTGGGGGTCATCGTAGAGCTGAGCCGTGGAATCAAAAAAGATATTTAAGGAGGCTAATTTGGCATCCTCCTTTTCCTGCAAGTGATGGGTCCATGCCTGCGGTTCTCCCTGGAGCAGAGATATCACAAACCCCACCTTAGTTGCTTCAAGTAAAAAGGTACAGGGTTGTAAAGCGACATAAAGTTCACATGCATTGCAGAACGCCTGAAATTTGCTGTGATCACCAGAAAATCTCTCCAAGGTAGGGACCCTTAGTTCTGGGGGTAGCATCATTGCAGCAGGAGGCATCATGTTTCCTCGAGTAGCAGCGGGGGCGGGTGCTGCTGAGGCACTAGCAGAAGGTGCAGGTGCGGGTAAGGTCTGAAGGCGGTTCTCCAGTCGTGTGTATCCCTCTTGCAGATCCTTGATGGCCTGTGTTAGTGCTGAGATGTGATGACAGATTTCATCTAGAGGAGAGGCCCCTCTGTCAGACTCTGACATGGCCTTATGGTACTGTAACGTATCTGGTTGGGGAGCCTGACATGGAGAGAGGGTGTCCTCTTACCACTCCCGCTTGGTTCCCCTGAAAGGGTAGACAGAATGTATCGAGCTAGGAGGGGCACGAGTGCCTGACGGGTCTGCGGTGACAGCTGGCAGGTGATGACCTGGAAGACCAGGATGCAGGTCAGTTTGTGAATGCAGGTGAGCAGGTGCAGCAGTAGGAAGGATCAATCAGGTGGATCAGGTACAGAGGAACAGGCAAGTGGATAGTCAAGGGATGAGCCGGGTTGGTGCAGGTGGAGTTCAATCGTAGTCAGGTCAAATCAGGTAGATAACATTAGTCAGGATACAAGCACAGAACGTAGTAGACTAGAAGGCACAATTCTAAGTGCAGCAGGGGTTTAAATAACACGGCTGACGGGTACCCAGCTTTGGTGCATAGATGTGCTCCGACATGAAGCTTCTTTACCCTGACAGATGTTGAGGGTTAGGTTTAAGTATTGTTCAAGGCTATAATGATTTTGCTTCTGGGTCACTAGATTTCTAGCTCAGTGTCTAAGATATTCACTACCTTTATTTTTCATGGACTCAAATGGACTGAATTTTTACTTAAATTGGACTCAGATATATAGCATGTCAATTCAAACCCCTAGATGCTAGAAATGAAAGGGTAATTGTACTTTCATAGAAAGTATTGTTACTTTGATCAACATCCACCAACACCCCCTATCCTTATCTAACTTAATCTACCCTCAGATGTATATATACTTGGATCAGATGGGTGCATCCCACAGGAAACTGCAGTCCCTCCAACCAAAATCCGATTTCTCTCTAACTATTCTTGCTGTCTTCTAAGCATCTCCTGCATTGGACGACAGATACCTAGAACTCTATGTGGTTGAATTACACAGGAGCAGCCATACGATTTTATCCATAGGCATTGATGATTTCTGTGTGCTGCAATCATATAACTGATATAAATAGCAATCTGGGGTGAATTATGGGGACTTCATTTATGTCAGGGGGAAAAAGGATAATTGCACTCACTCTGTGCTGATTTTGCACTTTGGAGTACATGACTATTTCTTGGTCACACCTAAATTGTGGATAGGTTAACTTTCTAGGTCACATGGCACCCTCTAGGGGCAGCATAGGACATGACCCCTCCCGCCCCATGGCCACTGACATCTGCTTCTATGTAGTTATCGCACAGGGATGAGGAATCCAAATCTGTCGCGTCAGAATAGTAACACAGAAGACCACAATCCAAGGGTTTGGGTTTATTGACAGTAATAACGAAAGTTGGATCTTAATACTAGAGTGGGTAGAGTAACTCGAGGGTAGTTGGGGGGGGTCCAATTTAAGTCATGTGTAGCTGAATGGTCTCACAGTAGCAAAATAATATTCATGACACTTGGCACATATTTATTTAAGTTGAACTTTAGTCAGAAAATGAAGTCTGGCGGGATTACTTCAAGTTGGCCCATTTTGCAGGTATAGCTATGTAAAACATTAAAAACAAGTGCCTATAAATTTAAAATCAAGTAATGCACCTCTCATCCTGCTCTGCACATGCGCAATGGCTCTCTATTTTTCGGCACTGAGCCAAAAATCCGAGCCAATAGAGGCCAATTTGACAGCCTATAGATTTACTCCTGCTCAGGGGCTCTAGGCTTCAACAAAATGGCAGCCTCCAGCATGAAGAAACAGCAACAATGCTGGAGGCAATTTGCAGCACACACTAATTTGTTAGCATAATTATTAATGTGGAATGTACATTCCTTGCTAAAGAACGTTATTTTTTATTGAATTGTTATGGGTAAAGTTCCACTTTAAACTGTAATAAACGTAAATGGAGTGGAGTTGTTGACCATTTCAATAATTTAGAAATCATTGTTTTTTCATACAATTAAAGGTAAAACCTAATTGATGCATTTGAGAAAAACTTAATTTTGTTTCAACTTTGTGTACCCTAGTTTTTGTGGATTAGATTTTAAGAATCTGGGAAAAAAAGGTGATTGATAAAACTGGATATCAGACTCCATTAAGAGACCATAACTGATTATTTGTACATCATCCTTAAACCAAAATAATTTCTTACTTTGTTCGAATGTATTAACACAATCTAATAATACTTATTCTTGGGTCCAATAAATTATTTAGATAAAAAAATTAGGTTTCACATAGGCTGCCCTATTGCTGCTAATATCATGTTGCTCTAATAAGCAGTAATCAGGATCCATTATTCTGTTTTCTGATTGCTTTCACTTGCATGTCTAGCTAAAGTAATATCAATTTCAAGAAAAAAATGTACGATATCCACCACTTGTACCAGTTGCCCAGTACTGTTTACATTGTAGTTCAAATGCAACTTTATTCAAAATATGTTTTTCATTTTCTGATAGAATTGAGCACAATTTGATCTGGAGGCTGTCTCCTAGCAGGGGAATTCACATAACCCCATGTGATAACTACATTTATAGTGATTGTAACTAGAGCAGGTTAACTGAGCAATTAACCCTTTGCACACAAATACGGTAGCTGCCATGTTTAACAGTAACAACCACCACTCACAGCAACCACTGTTGCAATTCTGACCTTTAAGATATTTCTTTACCACTCTATGCCATGCCTAGACAGGAATGTAACAGAGTTCTTTAGACCTTTAGTTTCAGATTAGAGCATTCAGAGATTCAGTTTAAGGATTAATGTCAGGAATGGACTTGCCAAGAGTGGTGGGACTCGCCTGCCTTGTGGGCTGCAGTACCAGGGCTGGCCAGCGGGTGCCCTCAACAACCAGAGGTTCACTTCGGCAATTAGCCATCACCTGGGGCTGATTGCAGGTGTATTTAAGGGATGGCCAGACCTGCAGTCTGGGCATTGGTGTGTGTTTTTCTATGGGCCCCTGTACCTTGTAACCTGCATTCCTGTTCCTGTTCCTGTTCCTGTTTCTGCCTGACTTTTTGCCAACCCTGCCTGATCCTGACCTCTGCTGACTTCTCCTGTTTTATCCCTGGCTTGTGACCCTGACCATTCTCTCCGCCTGCTCCTCCTGTACCTACCTGCCCGATAGTTATCGACCCGGCTTGCCTGACTACGTTGTGCTCTATATGTGTATGTACCTGTGTATCTATACCAATTTAGGTTTGGGTTTGTTTCACCTTGTTGTATGTATTTGTGTTAGCTTGGGGTTTGGTGCACTGCGTTTATGTTTGTATTGTTAGTCTTAATAAATTGTCTTGTTTATACCATATCTGGAGCCTGTGTTTCCCTGTGTCAGTACACACATCTCTGGTCACACCCGCATCCCTGACAATTAAGATGCCATCAAATAAATACAGTAAATTGGTATAGTTAAAAAAATAGATTCACAAATGTTTATACGCTCAAACCATTTTCCAGACTGTTTTACAACCTGGCTATTTATGACAGGGCTGCATTAGCCTTTTGAGGACTATGCTAATGGTCAGTTATGACAGTGCTGTCAAAGGTATTTCAAGCTAGTCTGTGGTTAATCAAAATGCATCACATTCTCTGGCTGCCAACTACACATATACGATTTAAATCTGACCATTTCTGTTAATGACTTGCACATTTTGTGAGAAATGAGGGTTGCACTGTGTTCAGTATGACTCCCCAATTCTCTCCACATTATTTGAGGTTTGTCAGAACTCATTATTGTCACAACCCCAACATTGGGGCTTGGGCTTTTAGGCTCAAATACTGTAATAACATGGCTTAGTTAATTCTTCATATATTCATATGAAAAATCCACTGGAAGATGCAAAACACTGTGTTATTATTACTGTTAATAACTCTATGAAAGCTATTAAAGCACCAATAGCCCTGTACACAAAATAATTATGGTGTTGAAACATCAAACAAACATGTAAATAATAAAACATCAGAGAAAAGCGACGTCAGTGGTTAAGATTAAAAATATAAGAGATATAGTAGGAAATGAGAAAGCAAACTTTGAAGATGATGGTTATTAAAAAATTATAGCCTAGGGTAAAGGAAATCATAGTAAAGAAACCTCTTTTCAAGAGGTGAGCTATAAGGGGCTATGTGGTTGCCTTACCTATCCAGAAAAAAAAGTGAGAAAATACACCCTGGTTGGTCACTTTTTACCTGAGGGTTCTCAGGCAAGCTTGATTAGGACATGTTGGTTATGACCTATAAATATACACTTAACAATTCAATATTAAATAGTTGGATCCAGTGAAAGGTGTCTAATATCTGTGAACACTTTAATAGGTGATGAAAAAAAAGGAAGGTAGTCATATGGAATGTGTTCATAAATGTAAAAAGCTGGGTTAGGAAGCGATTGTGGATGAAATCAGATATGTAGTATAAATAGAGAAGTTTTTAGAAGGTAAAGTATTAATCTGAATTTTTTTCTTAAACTGACAAGAACCCAGGAGTGAGATTGTCAAAAAGGACAGCATATGAAAGTCGGGAAGGGAGGGGAGGGGAGAGAAGGGGAAACAGAAGCATGTTTCAGCAGTCATAGTTATACAATTTTGAAGCTAGCAATATGTATTTTTTATAAATATTATGCACATGAAAGCAGCAGTATTTAGCAATGTTTCAGTAGGCAGCACAGTGGCCAAATGGTTAGCATTCTGCTAGGCAGTACTAGGGTTGTTAGTTCGAATCCCAACCATGGCACCACCTTCCTGGAGTTTGCATGTTCTCCCTGTGCCTGCATGGGTTTCCTCCGAGATGCTCTGGTTTCCTCCCACACTCCAAAGACATGCTGGTAGGTTAATTGGATCCTGTCTAAATTGGCCCTAGTATGTGTATGTACTGTATGAATGTAAGTTAGGGACCAGGGGTGGACTGACAACTCATGGGGCCCGGGCAATAGGGGATCATGGGGCCTCTGTGTCCTTGCCCTAACTCAAAAAAGCCAATGAAAAAGGTACCAGGGGCATCTCATGGGGCCCCCTACTGACCCTGGGCCCTCGGGCAGTGCCCGAGTTTCCAAATGGTCAGTCCGCCCCTGTTAGGGACCTTAGATTGTACACCCCTTGAGAGTTAGGGACTGATGTGAATGTACTATATATGCAAAGTGCTGTGTAAATTGACGGTGCTATATAAGTACCTGTAATGATAATATGAAGAATAAACAAAGGGGCTGAGGCAGTATCTACATTAATGCAAGTTAGCTTGTGAAATAGTTAAAGTGACATCACTGTTTAGAGAGACAGAGATTTTTGGGAATTGATTGTAAAGTGAAAGCAGTAAGATAATTATGTTAGCTTTGTCCAGGTTTCTAGGTATCTCTCAAATACAAATAAAGAAATGGCTACTCTGAATTATAAAATGTTTGTTAAGAAAGAAGGGAAGATTAGAAATGAGAAGGCCTTGAAATAAAAGGGGAAAATTGGGGAAAAACTGGATTATTTTTCCCATTTATTTTCCAAAGCCATTTTTTTCTTGAAAAATTGAAAAAAAGGAGTGTGGAATTTGTACTTTTACAGTGAAAAATAACATATTTAGAATGTGGTATTCAAACTTTATAACATTGAGACATTAATGAAAGATTTCTGAGACTTTATGTAAATTCTCAAAGTGATATTAAAGGCTTAAATTAAAAAAAAAATAAATAAATAACAAACACATCATGCTGTGGTTTTGCACAGAGCAGCCCGGTTCCTCTTCTTCTCGGGTCCCCCCGCCAGTGCTTCTGGCCCCTCCATCCTGCTGGGTGCCCCCACAGCAAATAGCTTGCTTTGGGGGGGCACCTGCTGCTCTGAGTGTCCATTCATACACACAGCCGCTGCTTGCCCCCGCCCTTTCTCTTCTCATTGGTTTGCTAGCTGTAACTGACAGCAGTGGGAGCCAATGGCTCCCGCTGCTGTCTCAGCCAATGATGAGAGGGAGTCCCGGGTTTGCCGAGACTCCAGTGCACAGCGCTGGAATGAGCATGGGCTTAGGTATGTATAAGGGGGGGGCTAGGGGGGCTGCTGCACGTTTTTTTTTACCTTCATGCATAGTATGCATAAAAAAAAAACCTTGAGCCTTTATAACCACTTTAAATTATTGCAAGTTCTCTTAGCTGGAGTCAAGCAAATCCTGCAATACAATTCAAGTAACATTGTGCTTCAAACAAGAGAAATATGCATTTCTGCGACTGGAAGACACTGCAGGGGAAAGGCTCCAGTTTAGTTTGCTTGTTGGGCTCCATCTTGTACCTCCTACAGCTGGGTGATTATTGGGATACAGTAGATCATATTGTCTGTCCTCTCAGGCCTTAATGGACAGGTAAAAGGGTAAATTTGTCTGAAAAATTAGTTTATCCTTATAACCTTTAAATGTAACATTGCCTATTAATGTTTTCCACCATCACAACATAATGTTTACCTATAGTCAGGCCAGTAAATATTTTTTTTCTTTTTCTCCTCTCAGTAAAATGATGACACCAACATCTAGAGTTTGGAAACATTTCCATAGTGTAATGACTGCTTAGAGCAAAGCCTGAAATACTCTTTTCCAAATGCTACAAGGCAAAACACATCCTGGTATGCCAGAGGTGCCCTAAAGACATAAAAAAATACTCAAATCGAATTAAATGATAGAGACCATAATGCAAGTGCAAGCAGCTTTTCCCTCCAGAGTTCTCACTCCAGATATACTTTTTCTGCTACTACTGGATCATCACAAATTTTGAAAATACAAGTGTAGTCTATTTACTGAGTAAGGTGTAGTTTTATTTCAAACATAATTTTATATGCACTGCATTCATATTCCCAGTGTAACAAACTTAATTTCGATGTTGAAACTACTCCACACTAAATTTGTTTCAATTTTTAAAAAGATTTACATTTTTTCTGGAAAAAAACCAAAACATTTTATTCTCTCATGGCTTCAAAATTTCTGGAAATTGTACATCTCTATTAGATCTGGGAGTTTGCTGCATATAGCTGGTGTTGGAGGAGAAGTAAGAAATGATTATGCCAACAGTAGTCCAAGGGAGAAGTAGCTGATCGTTGCCTGAAACCCTGGATTTTTGACACAGAGGAAACAGAACCAATCAAGCAGACCTTAAAGTCTGTTATGAATGAGATTAACAGTAAGAGGGTAGTAAATGATTAGAATGATTTGCTATTCATTTGGCCAAACACAGAAATATATAAAGAATTTGCTGGTGACACAGTTAACTCATCTTTCAACATATTGCACCTAGGTCAAGGGTAGAAGATAATGGACAATACTACAGTAAGTACATGGAAATAAACTGTACTTTCCCCCGAAATTGGAATTGCTGTATTCAATACATAGAACAATAACAACCTAAGAGGTATATCAGCTTATACATAAAAACCTCGTGGAATGAGAGTAATTATCAGGTCTGCAAAAACAAAGTTGGAAGCTTGGTTTAACAATATGTTATGCTGTGTTAATCTCTTGTAATGTAAAATATATAATAAAAATTGGCCCCAATGTGCAGTCAGGCTGAGACTGATTTCTGGTTGTAAATCACCTGAATGAGCTTCTAATGAACGGGTGAAGTTCCATGCAAGGCAGTCACAGAGGGATGAGATGGATTACCAGATGTCTCCCCCTTATTACAGAAGAGGATGAGCAGACGGTAGCAAGCTCCTGAAGCTCAAACTTTTCAAATGGTAACCATTCCCCTGCTGTCATATATTAAATTAACTCATTGATATATTACTTGCACATTAACAACTTCTTCATCGTATAGTGCTATGCTTTCCAAAGCAGATAGCTTTATAACCTTAGTGAAAATTTGGAGAATATGGTGAAAGATAAATATATATTAATGTGGTTGTAAAAAAACACACAGGACACATGTCATACATACCTACTCTGTGCACTAGTCTTGCACAGAGAAACCCCGATCTTCCTCTGCTTGGTCCCCTGCAAGTGCTCCTCCTGGCTGTTCCTGAGCCCTTCTGCCTGTGTCCACAGACACAGACATCAGGGCAAGGCATCACCCCCGCCGCTCCCTTGTCACAGAGGTTGATTGACAGCAGAGGGAGTTAATTGTGGATTTAACTAATAATTACTGCAATGTCAGGCCTGTATGTTGTACCATGATATTTCTGAAAGTTTGAGGGAATATATTGTTTAGCCACCGGGATGGACAAATAAGAGAACTCATTTCAGAAAACTTCTGTATTGTTTTTTTTTTGTTTTTTTTTTTGGATAGAGCGTGCAGTAAGAGTAAGATTCAAATTTGGGTTGGACCTGGGTTTGAGGCAAACTTAGGCCATTCTTGGGTCCCCCGTTCATGCTTCTGGCTCCTCCTCTTCATCCTGGCTCACTCCCAAACCCCTCTGCCTGTGTCCATTGACAAAGACCTGTGTGGAGGGACAGAGCAGAGAGAGATGCTGCTCTCAGGCACAGCACTGGATCACGATGGAGCTCAGGGAAGTTTAAAAGGTAGGCTGGGGGGGGGGGTTCCAGACACAGAAGGTCTTTTACCTTAATGCAAAGAATGCATTAAGGTAGAAAACCTTAAGGCTTTAGAACAACTTTAACTGTGGCTTTAAATCATTATTACTGACATGTATGTTAGGCTTGTACCTGTATGTTGTACCATGACATTTCTGAAAGGTTGAGGGAATATATGGTCTAGTCATCAGGAAGAACAAACAAGCACATTAATTTCAGAAAACTGGGCACAGATCTGACTACATGGATTAAATAATATTAAAATGTATCTTTTTAGTTTTGGATAGAGTGTGAAATAAGACTTACTGACTGAATCAGCAGATGAAAATAGAAGAAAGAAAGCCTAAAAAGGAAATTAATAGAGCCATCACAAGGCTAAGAATTAGTAAGCTGAAATATAATACATGTTTTATTTTGGGTTTAATACTGCTTTAAATTAAAAAATGTCATGCCTTATCAATCACTTTAAGATCGCCCCAAAATATATTCAGACATTCCTTGGTACAAAAAAAGCTCTAACCTATACATACTGTATAGATAAGGGTTCTGTGCTATAAACGTTATGAACTGTCTTCCTCAGAAATTTTAGAAGACTTAACAGATTGCTTTTAAAAAAGTTGGATATATTTCTAAAAGCCCAAAATAGAAACAGTCTATATGTGTAAGCCTTTTGGGGTTCAGGTGATTTTTCCTGTAAAAATCCCAAAGTTAGTGTTTATAAAATTTTGTCTTCCTTTGGCTGAACCAGGCACTAGACATTCTATTTTCATTGTTTCCTTTCAATCTGATAAATAATTTGACCACTCTTCCTAAAATTACAATACATTACCTGTATATTTGGTGGCTTTGGAAACTGAGCACACTTTTTTCAGAAATATAGAATTTATAGATTTGTTAATGGATTAATTTACTTCTCTTTACTTTTTAGCTGCTTGACTAGAATTTTTTTTTAAGTACATTTTTGCAACATAATCAGTCCCAACTATAAAAGCATGAAAGCAGTACAATAATTGTACAGAAACAGCATTGAAGCAAGTTAAATATGTCTGAAAAATTGTTTAAATTGTATTTTACTTTTTATGCTTTTAATGCTTTCACTTCTAGCTAAATGAGTTCTAAGACACAAAAAAAGTTAAAGAAATGCAGTGAACATAGCTGGACATAATAAACAACAGCGCAAACAGAAAGCAGAACATGCTGCCTTCATGTATCTTCTAATGCTGGAATATACTGTATATTGAGGATGTACTGTACTTATGCTGTATAAATGCATTATCTTGTTCATAACAGACATTCCACCTGTGGTCAATAATTGTTAGCATGTCTTCAACAACAAAGGGTTACATTTTATTTTAGTGGCAGTAAGGTTGAAATATGATCTTTTTCCTGGTTTGATTTTTGAGGTCTTATCTTAAGGAGGAGGAATTAAATTATTGAGTCTCGTCATGACAGAGAAGTAATACAATTCACCTTGGCTTCCGCTGTGACAGTAGTTGTAGCAAGTAACAACAAGGTAGCACAGTGAATTTGGAATGATGATGATGAGTATGAAAAGAAAATACATTTTAGTTTCAAAAGTTTTCTATTGAATATTTTTGTAACATACAAATACTGACAATATTAGCATCTGAAATACAAGCAAAGTTTACATGGGCATAAAGTTACCACAGTAGCCACAGTTGAAATCCAGCAGCACTATCTCAAATACAGCAATGTCAGTCAAAACCAGATAAAAAATATAAACATAACTATGTCCAGTCCATATTGTTCACACAAATAGTACATACTAAGTAATGAGCATACTAGTCTTGGGGTAAAATCTTCCCTAATCCTTGATTATTGAATATGCCATTGGTTATACTTTTTCAACCTGGATTCCCACTCTTATCAATTTGAACACTTCTATTGTTGGAGATCAGAAAATATTCAAAGGAGCATTGCATCATAACCCTGTGAATTACATTCAAAAAAGGTTGGGGGGGCTAAAGTTTGCTCTCATTTGCCAATGCTTGTAAGAGGGGCAGCAATCCGAATACGTATAACCACTGTTTGCTACAATGGTTGCCTGGTAGCTGAAGCTAATAAAAGAGACTTGAGATCAAGAAAATGAATTTTAAGCTATATACATCTGTACCATTCTGACTTCCATAACCGTGGTGGCCAGTGAGTTTACTCTAAAAATCCTTTGTTTCCAATATCAATATATAGTATATTATAACATTTTACTATAGTACAGAATAAGTTAGAAGGTAGTGAGCGTGTTAAGGATCAACCCTGTTAAAATGCATGTCAGCTTCTTGAACATTGACAGCACATTGTCAAGAACTGCCTTCCAAAGAGGGACCTGCTAGAGGAGGATTTTGAAGATTTGATCAGGATATAAAGACTTACTTTAAGTGGTTCTAAAGGCAAAAGATTTGTTTTACCTTAATGTATTCTTTGCTGTAGAGTAAAAAAAACCTTCTGTGCACTTGATCACTCCCAGCCCCCCTTATACTTCCTTGAGCCTGATCTTGATCCAGCACTGTGCCCGGCAGCAGCAGCTCTCTCCACTCTCTCCCTCCTGACTGGCCAAGGGGGCAACAGCTGGAACCATTGGCTACTGCTGCTGTCAATCCCAGTATGTTTCCCAGTGGCAAAGGAATTTAAAATAGTTATTTGCATTGCTCATTTTTCTTGTAAAACTAGCATTATTTGAAGGAATAGAAACCTTTTATTGGTACTAGATTGTGCTTAAAATAGAAACATATGACAGCATCAATTTCCTTCTATAGTAACTGCAGGTTGTTGAGTATACAAATCCTAAATGATAGTTTAATATGATCAGTAAATTATTGTATGACTTCTAAGCTATCTATCTATCTATCTATCTATCTATCTATCTATCTACTATTTATGTAATATAGAGCATGACTTCTGTATTAAATTAGCATAAGTGCTGTGTTCCTATATTACACCGATTTATCAGAATGTTAACTACAGTTTTATCACAAAAGGTAGACTTAATAATCTCTTTTCTGCATGGTAATTGCAAAATCAAATCAAGGGAATTCGTGCATTCGAGACACTGCCCAACACAAGAAATTGGATTTTAAGAGATTGTTCCTATTAAATAGTCAAGTACTAGAATACATGAAATTGTAAAATTGGCAAAGAATATAAAATAGGATGTTGTGATAATAACAAAAAAGTTCTAGTTTATACTAGATGGCTTTGAAAAAGAAACCTAAAGTACATCTCCAGGTTTTTAAGTTCTGAATAGAGTAAAGAATAGTTAGAACTTTTTATGACCCCAATGGGGACATTTTCTCTCACATCCTGTCTGGATGACAATGTTGTTATTGAGACCAGAAGTGAGTGTAAACCTCCAGACAGCACTTTAAAAGTCTTGATAGACTGAGGCTTGAATCTTGTGATGTTTGCTGTTTTTAATTACTGCTACTCAAAAAAGAGAAGTGAAGAGAACATATCAAAAAAAGCTGCCCCCGGATCTCTTATCTTTTTGCACTGTTCTGATTCTCAGTAAGTAACAGACCCTAAAATGACCCTGCTACTAAAATATGGAGAAACATTATAAACATTTGTTGTAGCTAGCATTGCCAAGAAATTAGCAAATGCCTCTTTGCCTGTCAAAAAAAAAGATAGAAAGTGACACATATTGTCAGGGACTGCGGGTCTCGCAGCGACGCACAGGTCTGCACATACACAGATTGCCTAGGTGCACTAATGTGCAGGCACTAGGACCTGGGCATCGGTGTCGACAATTGCACCAATGACTGTGCAGGGCGCACTATTTAAACTGGCCAGACGGTGACTAGGTTGCCGCAAGGTCTAGTTCCTGTACCCTTGTTCTGAAGTGTGTTCCTGTTGCTGATCCTGCTTGTCCTGATTTGTGTTGACCTTCTCCTGCTCTGACCCCTGGCTTGTCCCTGACTACTCTCCTGCCTGTTGTATATTACTATTGGACCTCCCATTGCTGAACCTTGGCTCGTGACCTGGCTGCTCTCTGTCTGCTGTTTGGTACCTACCTGCCTCCACCGTTACCAACCTGGCTAGTCTGACTACGCTCATTCCTGACTGTCATCCATCCATCCCGCTCGGGACCTGGACTTGTCAGCCTCTTCACAGCAGGCTCACCCCCCCGGCACGCACCCTCGGTGGGACCCCTCTACCACAGTTGGGTGCACTCAGGGGTCGCGACCTGGTTTCAGTCTCGCACCAAGTCCATCCCCACCATCAGGGGCTCTGGTGAAAAGGCAGACTGGGACTTAGACTCCGCGTCCTGGGGAATCCCGTTCTGTGGATCACTAGAGATTCCGCCGGGCGGTGCCTGACACATATATTAAGTTCTGACTGACAATGAATATTGCCCTTGCTATAGGTGTAGGCCATTTACATACCTCTTGAAGCCTTACTGTAATATTCCGAGGACATTGTTAGGACATTGCTAAGAGAGGCCTAGTAATTACTGCTCACCTCCACCATCAAAGGAGTGAGCTATTTCTCTGATTCAAACTCCCTCACAAGCTCTTTCTCTGATTCAAGCTCCCTCACAAGCTCTTTCTCTGATTCAAGCTCCCTCACAAGCTCTTTCTCTGATTCAAGCTCCCTCACAAGCTCTTTCTCTGATTCAAGCTCCCTCACAAGCTCTTTCTCTGATTCAAGCTCCCTCACAAGCTCTTTCTCTGATTCAAGCTCCCTCACAAGCTCTTTCTCTGATTCAAACTCCCTCACAAGCTCTTTGTCTCCCATGATGCAGTAGCTCTGAGCTCAGCATTTGAGAGCTCTCCCCTGTGATAGTGAAGGTGCGCAGTAATGACTAGGCTTCTCTTAGCAATGTCCTGGGAGTATTCCAG
This sequence comes from Staurois parvus, assembly GCF_062004578.1. Taxonomy (NCBI): domain Eukaryota; kingdom Metazoa; phylum Chordata; class Amphibia; order Anura; family Ranidae; genus Staurois; species Staurois parvus. Next base: position 8,158,303 of record NW_028317941.1, read on the forward strand.
TCAGGCTTCAGAAGGTACATAAATTATCTACACCTATAGCAAGGGCATTATTCAAATTTCGTCAAAGTTGCACAGTTTGTTTTTTATCTACAGATGCCCCTTATCTACATAAGAAGTTTTTTGGTAAATGTGAACTAATCTTTTAATATGGAACTAAAACCATCAATTTAAGTTTCCTAAAATAGTTACATTCAACGCGTTCTGTGAATGACAACCGTTATGGTTACTTGTGCTCTCAACTGAATTTTCCAGCCATCAAAAGTCTTGTGTCATAACTGACCATATGTGTAGCACCATGGTAACTGCACATCAAACAAAGGCTAAGGTGGCAGCTTGTTTGGCTGTAAAGGATAAGAGAGTTTAGATCCGCTTTAACATTCAAATGCCTTCAGACCTTCAAATCTCCATTGCTGTAGTCGAAAGTTGAATTTCACATATGAATACTAATAAAAATACTAGTCAATACAGTTTTGTGTTTATTAAAAATGATCAAATGTATTTTTCAATGCACTTAGCGTAAGTACCTGAATTTGACTTGGTGTTAGCCTCTTGTGATTCCCTGTCTACAGCAGCACTCGGAGAGGGAGAGAAAAGGGCAGTGCCAATCAAGTTTGCTGCAGTACACATGAGTTGTGGTGAAAAACATTCTGACAAAAGGAGAGGATAAAGTAAAAAGAATGATGTCTCAGCTCAGTGCTGCTGCTGTTCCCTTACTGTAAAATCACAGGTTGGACAGGGAGGTGACTTAAATGTATTGTTTAATGGCAAGAGAGAAAAATCTGTTAGTCAACCTTGTTCTACTGTCTTGTAGAGTTGTTTATACCTCAAGAAAGGAACACAGGAGCGCACTCTCCTTTTTGCATTACCGTGATAGTAAGAAATTTATTATAAAATTACACAATTTGCTTATAGCAAAGAATTACTTTGCTATAAGCAAGCATTTGTGGGCAGCACAGTGGCTAAATGGTTAGCATTTCCACCTGGCAGTACTAGGGTCATTGGTTCGAATCTCAGCCATGGCACCACCTGCCTGGAGTTTGCATGTTCTCCCTGTGCCTGCGTGGGTTTCCTCCGGGTACTCCGGTTTCCTTCCACACTCCAAAGACATGCTGGTAGGTGAATTGGATCCTGTCTAAATTGGCCCTAGTATGTGTATGTATGAATGTGAGTTAGGGACCTTAGATTGTACGTCCCTTGAGGGTTAGGGACTGATGTGAATGTACAATATATATGTAAAGTGCTGCGTAAATTGACGGCGCTATATAAGTACATGAAATAAATAATAATTTACCTGAATGACATTGATTCATTCAGTGTTTTTTTTGTGCTTAGCTGTGATTTGGCCACGGCTAATCATGTGACCATTCACAGCTAGACACACTTGTATACAATGGATGGCATGAAAGGAAGCCATCCATTGTATACAACTGTCATGTGACCTGCTGTGATTGGTCACAGCAGGTGACATGGTACTGGAAATGGGGCCGGTACACAGATCTGTCATCAGCCGTGTCCGAGGTACACGGCTGGTGACAGATCACACCACAGTGCGTCCACCCGGAGGTACAAGCTGCTCGCCTGGTCGCCATCTGGCTATAGGCCGGGCGGCAACTGGTTAATGAAGAGTCTACATAAACAATTTTATGTATTAATACAACTTTATGAAAAAATTAACCTGCTTCTTCATTTATATTTCCACCCATATTGTTATGTCTGTATTTCAAAACAGAATATTATAAGTACCGATTAGGAGTCAATAAAAGAAAAGCAAAAGGCTAATGATAAATTTCAGCTTTGATGCCCAGATTTGTTCTTTTTATTAGAAACAGTTCCCTGGAGCAAAAGCAAGAAAACAAACACAGCAAGAAACTAAGAAATATAAAAAAATACATAAAGTGGATGTTTTTTATCCACAAAATTAATTACCTTTGATGATTTCTGTCGAACACAACTTAAATTTTCCTAAGGGAAAGGCAATGCCTGACATAAGGCAGTGAGAAATAGATAAATATGCCTTTAAGGAATCACAAAGGGGAGAAGGTTAATGTAAAATGTCCAGGGCCAGAAAAAACCATACGTTTTAGCAATGGTTGAAAAACTGTTTTATGGGAATCAGGGGAAATGGAAGATTTAAAAACAAAATGGGAAGTTGTTCAAGCTGGCCTACAAAAGGATGCTGAATGATCTCCAATCCAGCCTAGAGGAAAAAGCTGGAATTAGAAAACACTCAGCTTTTTGAGAGAAATAATTTTGTACTGCTGAATATCTGCCTTTGGGGTGAAAAATACATCATGATAACTAAACAAAGAGACTAATAGGAAAGATGAAAACTGGCGAAGAGAATACTTGTGGAAAAAAGTGCAAGTTGCAGAAAATAGCCCTGATTTTAGAGTGGGAAATAAGATTAATGTGTCATCCAGTAGTAAGGAGTTCAAGAAAGAATGTGCGCTCACTTGGGAGATTATGTACAGAACAAGGCTGGGGGCTGTATACCATTGTGACACAAAAAAAAGGAAATATCTGATTAGACCTTTACGCTATAGCTTCCAGCAAATATTAATAAAAAGTGTACATGCTGCACTCCTATCACCTATTCTCAACCTATAACTTTGTTGCAATTTGTTTTACTCTGATAGAATTTTTGAATTTAGCGCACTACAATTTTTGTATATATTCTCTAAACCTAATATATGGGATCTTAAGTACAATCAAATATACAATATATACATCATAAATATATTGTCATGACTTCCACTCCCAACAGGAGTGAAGTGGCTGACTAGGACTAGTAAAGGAAGCAGGAAAGACGATGTCAAAGCCACAGAGCAGATACAGCATGTTTGGCATGCCTGCTCACATAGTTGCGGTGAGAGCCTTGAAAAGGGCCAGGTCACAGAATTTAAAGGTTCTGCCCGTCCTTTGCTAGAGCTCCTAGAGGTAGAGATGTTATTCTGTAGGCAATACTCATGTTATGGTCCTCTGACTCACCCAAGCAGGCCACAACTGAGAGCAAGTGAAAACTCTCTTGCTATGCTGAGGCACTGGACTCACAGGGAACTGGGGTACACAGGGAAATAGCAAGACAGCACAAGAATACACTGAGAGACAAATGAGAGACACAAGCTGGAAGTGCACGGAGGGACAAGAGCAGTATAAAAAGAGGAGAACACAAGGCTGGAAGCAGTCTGGAACTCACTGAAAACACAAGGCTGGAAGTAGGCTGGGATACACTGAGGACATAAGGCTGGGAGCAGGCTGGGATATGTTGGAAACACAAGGCTGGGAGCAGGCTGAGATGAATTGGAAACACAAGGCTGGAAGGAGGCTTAGAAACACTGGGAGCAAAAGGTTGGGTACAGGCTGGGACACACTGGGAACACAAGACTGAAAACCAGCTGGAACACACTTAGAACACAAGGCTGGAAGCAGCTAGGGACACAATGGAAACACAAGACTGGGAGCAGGCTGTAACACACTGGGGACACAAGGCTGGAAGCAGCTGGGGACACAATGGAAACACAAGACTGAGAGCAGGCTGTAACACACTGGGAACCAGGGGCAGACTGACAACTCAAGGGGCCCCCGGGCAATAGAGGATCATGGGGCCCCTGTGTCCTTGCCCAAACTCAAAAAAGCCTATGAAAAAGGTACCAGGGGCATCTCATGGGGCCCCCTACTGACCCCGGGCCCTCGGGCAGTGCCCGAGTTTCCAAATGGTCAGTCCGCCCCTGCTGGGAACACAAGGCTGAAAGCAGCTGGGGACACAATGGAAACATAAGACTGGGAGCAGGCTGTAACACACTGGGAACACAAGGCTGAAAGCAGCTGGGGACACAATGGAAACACAAGACTGGGAGCAGGCTGTAACACACTGGGAACACAAGGCTGAAAGCAGCTGGGGACACAATGGAAACACAAGACTGGGAGCAGGCTGTAACACACTGGGAACACAAGGCTGAAAGCAGCTGGGGACACAATGGAAACACAAGCCTGGGAGCAGGCTGTAACACAGTGGGAACACAGGGCTGGAAGCAGCTGGGGACACAATGGAAACACAAGACTGGGAGCAGGCTGGAACACACTGGGAACACAGGGCTGGAAGCAGCTGGGGACACAATGGAAACACAAGACTGAGAGCAGGCTGGAACACACTGGGAACACAGGGCTGGAAGCAGCTGGGGACACAATGGAAACACAAGACTGGGAGCAGGCTGGAACACACTGGGAACACAGGGCTGGAAGCAGCTGGGGACACAATGGAAACACAAGACTGAGAGCAGGCTGGAACACACTGGGAACACAGGGCTGGAAGCAGCTGGGGACACAATGGAAACACAAGACTGAGAGCAGGCTGGAACACACTGGGAACACAGGGCTGGAAGCAGCTGGGGACACAATGGAAACACAAGACTGAGAGCAGGCTGGAACACACTGGGAACACAGGGCTGGAAGCAGCTGGGGACACAATGGAAACACAAGACTGGGAGCAGGCTGGAACACACTGGGAACACAGGGCTGGAAGCAGGCTGGGAAACACTGGAAGCAAACATCTGGATACAAGCTGGGACACACTGGAAGCAAGCTGGGAAACACTGAAGACATTGGAAACACTAGAGGCACAAGAAAACACTCAAAGAGAACACAGTGGGGTTGGTTGCTACCATGTGCAAAATTTTCATGAACACCGAGCAAAGTATATGCTAGCTATCCCCTTAAGAGACAGCGCCCCCTCTGAGATTGACTAGAAGCTAGCAGCTGCACACAGAAGGAAAGACCCAACAATGGAGCATGGAACAGGTAAGTGTGACATATATAACCAATGATTAAACTCATAAATTATACAACATTTTTCTAGTGAACCCTGAAAAACAAAATTCAACATGAAGTGCAAATATAAATATAGAGCATTCAGCCACTATCTTCAAATCACAATGTACAAAAATATATTCAAAAATACAAACAAATCTAGCATGAAAAGCTGTACTCTAGAATTCATCAGTCATTCTGCCCTATAAACATGATTGAGTTGGCTTCATGTCTTAAGTAATACTACACCATGCTGTTCCATAATTATTCCCTATTACTTTTTGCTGTGCTGCAGTTTCCAATAACCAGCATATCAATTACTAATTTTCATAGAAGATCAAGATTTGTATGGCACCCCTAATGGTTTTTATTATTTCTGGATTTATTTTGGCATTCTAACTCTCAGTTTTAATCCAAAGTTTGAACGTTTTTGCACACTTGCACTTTATTCCGGATTGTTATTGAATACTCTACTGTTTCATTGTAACCACAAAGTTAATTTCTTGTTATTGTTCTTCAATTGCTATAAAGCCCAGTAGTTGTGATAGGCACTGTTTTCAATTCCATTGACCACCTCAGTAACCTTATAACCTTCCTTAGTGGGGGTTGTTTATTTGTATGTTTGTCTTTGCTCATGTTGCCACTCTGCACAGAACCAATCAATGGTATTGATGAGCAGATCTATTCAATCTAACTTGAGCAAATTAGTTGTGAATATTCACCAGTCATTTAGACAAATTAATTTACATACTGAACTGATAAAGGCAGTCTTTTGACAGATAACCAAACCTGTGCACTGAAATTTTTAGTCTTTTGCCCCATTGTCAAGTGTGTGTCCTGACATTTTTGGCCTTTAGACCTATTATTAAGGCTATGCTCTAAATTTTTAAGACTTGGTACCCAAAATCAAGCCTGTGCCCTGAAGTTTTTAGACTTTGAACCCAAAATCAAGCCTGTGCCCTAATATTTTTAGACTTTGAACCCAAAACCAAGCCTGTGCACTGCAATTTGTAATCTTTTGACCCAATACCAAGCATGTGCCCTGAACTTTCAGTCTTTGGACCCAAAGCTATGCCTGTGCCCTGAAACCCCTTTACTAGTTCACTACTCTGTGTCCTATTCTGAGATTTTCTCATAACTGGTGAACAACATATTGAGTCAGTTTAGACAATTTGAATAGACATCCTGGGTTCCTAGTGCAACCATAAAAGTTGAAACAGTTGCTTTGTTGTCCAAGATAATTCTGGCATGGTATCAACCAGCTCCATGCCGCCCAATAACAGAAATACTGCCACAGGGCAGCACGGTGCACAAAATCACATACATTCATGGCCTCGGCTGTCAATCATTGGGTCCTGGATGGTGATTATTCGCCGGCACCCGGGGGAACACTGAGTATCTCCGATGGGAGAGAGACCTGTGTATAAACAACACAGATCTCTCCCCTGTCAGCTCCTGCACACTGCTTTGTATGGCTCTGCATAGCAGAGCCAGACAGAGCAGTGTGCTTACAGTGAAACACAGACACAGCCCATGTAGTAAAACAGCACACAGTTAACCCTTTGATCACCCCACATGTTAACCCCTTCCTGCCCAGTGCCATTAGTACAGTGTCAGTGCTTTTTATTGGCACTGATCACTGTATTGGTGTCACTGGGGATGTCAGTGACACCAAATAATTTCCTCCCAGTGTCAGAATACAGTCTTGCAGTTTTGCTATAAGTCGATGATTGCCGCCATTACTAGTTATAAAAAAAAAAAATTCCAGTGCATATACCGGCATTTGTAAATGCTATAACTTTCACGTAAACCAATAAATTTACAGGTATTGGGAATTTTTGTAGCAAAGACATGTAGCAGAATACATTTCGGGCCAAATTTATTACAAAATTTGATTTTTACAATTTTTTTACTGGACATGTTTAATAGCAAAAAGTCAAAAATATTGTTATTTTCTCATAATTGTCAGTCTTTTTTTGTTTATAGCGCAAAAAATGAAAAATGCAGAGGGAATCAAATAACACCGAACGAAAGCACTATTTTGTGGGGAAAAAGGATGTAAATTTCATTTGGGTGCAGTGTTGCATGACCGCGTAATTGTCAGTTAAATTAACGCAGTGCCGTATCACAAAAAATGGCCTGGTCAAGATGGGGGGGGGGGGGGTAAATCCTCTGGAAGGCAAATGGTTACGAGATAGACGAAAGTCCAAATGCATCTCAATTTTAATATTTTAGCCCCTTCATGCCTAAGGGTAAAAATGTAAAGGCCTAAGCATAATTTTGCAACTTTGACATTTGTTAGCAAAACTGTACATATCATCACAACTACTTTGTGCAGCCAGGTAAAACATACCTTGTTTTTTTTCAGGACAAAGTGGGCTTTCATTTGGTGGTAAAAGGTAATAGATATCTTCTGATTTTTGTTTTTATCATCAAAGGAAACCTGGCCCAAAATAATAAAAACAATCTTTATTTTTTAATATAGCTGTATATTTCTTACTACTAACAAAACCTACCAACAAAGAACAACCCAAAAGAATCTCTCCTGCTCCTGGCAATTGCAGCGATACCACATATATGCATTAGGTGTTGTTTGTGCCCGTAGTATGGCCTAGAAACAATAGTGCACATTTTGCTTTTTTTATTCTGTCACTAACTGACACTAATACTAATTTAAAAATTAAAAAAAAAATCCTGACCAATAAAACCCCACTGAACCTGACCCTTAACCCTGACCTTTGAACCTGAGCTTGATCTTTGAACTTTACCCAAACACTAACCCTGGCACTGACCTAGATCAAACCTTGATCTAAGTATTTTTTTTAATTTTTTTCAATTATTTTTTTTATTATTTTTATTTATTTACTTATTTATTTTACACACACACTTGTTTTTTTTTTCTCTCTGAAAGAACAGAGAGAGATGCAATGGGGTTGATTTACTAAAGGTAAATATGCTGTGCAATGTAAGTGCACTTGGAAGTGCCCTGAAAGTGCAGTTGCTCTAGATCTGAGGGGAACATGCAAGGAAAATAGAAATAATAGCATTTTCGCTTGCACATGATTGGATGAAAGAAATCAGAAGAGCTTTGCCTCATTTCAGAGCTTCCCCTCAGATATACAGCAAATGCACTTGCAGTGCACAGTATATTTACCTTTAGTAAATCAACCTCCCTCTATCTCTCTTCCCCATTCAGAGAAAGAAAGCACGGGGGCGGGTTTCACAGTGACTGGTCACTGTGATAGCCAATCAGAGGCTATGACAGTGATTAGGTGACCTGGAATTGGGAGTTCCGGGTCTCAATAATTAGAAGGGGACCCAGAACTCTTGGTGAGACCCCGGCCCCTGTGCTAAGAGCACTCCCTGCAGCGCGCTTCCAGCACAAAGATAGGTACGCAAATTAGAGGCCCCACAGCATAAAAACCAGTGCAGTGGGGACACTAATTTGCGTTCGGTTGGCATGAAAGTTAGTTAGTAATGACAATTACAAAATTGTAAAGATATTTTCATATCATTCTTCAGTTTTGTTTTTACATTAATAATTGTGACACTTTCTTTAACAGCTGTTTAGTGTGCATGGCCCTCGATATCTATTACATCAGTTTCTAAAAAGCAGGCCAGTTATCCCTGGTAAATGCAGAGATAATGTTAATGGCGGGAAAGACATCCATTTAATTACATTTGTATTGACAAGAGTAAAAGCCTTTCTAAAGCTGAAACTTTAATTATTTCAGAGGAAATGACATGTGCAGTATAGAGGTTCTATCTATCTATCTATCTATCTATCTATCTATCTATCTATCTATCTATAATTTGCTCTTCCCTATACACTTACATGCATATATGCACATGTGTACATTTTATAGAGAACTTGGGTAATATTTCAAACACATATCAAGGGTTGATGTGACATTCAGATAGATGACTTACTCTGGACAGTCAGGCTGATGTATATACTGTTTATAATGCTTCAAAGAGCTGGCATGTTCACTGTGATCTCAGCAGCTCACACAAGACATCAAGATATCCCTTTCTTTCTTGTTCCTGTCAGACCTTGGCCCCATCATGTGATCTTTTACCCTCACTCTGAATGATGGACATGTCACATATAAACTGTTTTAGTCCAGAGAGCAGAAAGAAAATAGATCTATTAAACTTGCCAACAAAGAATGGAATTGCAACATTATCTCCCTTGTCTGTGTCACATTCTTCAAATTGTTCTTTTCCAATACTCTGCTTTAGTAACGCAAAATTCTATTTTTTCCATCTAATATTCAACAGCAAATAGAAGATAAATAAAAAAGTATAAATGGCTGGAGATGGCACCGAACCCATAGCACTAACCAATCTGATATTGCTATATCACAAAACAAGGAGTGCAGCGCTATATGAAAATAAACCTTAATCACAAAAATATAAACAATAAAAAATGAGTCCACTGTGATATCAAAATATGGATTCCTCAGTCCACAATGAGATTTCTAACACTGTAGGTGTAATCCGGTTTTCCGTTGTGGTGATATGAATAGATTGCCTACTCACCAGAAACACAGTGAAAAAACGCATATCTGGATCACATGCATCCTGGGATCTCGGATGAAGACAGCCCGGTGTTAGGATCCTCTGGTGGTCCCTCAATGGTGTAAGAGAAAGATACCGATCTGGTCTCAAAGTGCTCACTCCTCAGGTCCGCAGCAATGCCTAAAATACTGGGTCTGAGGTGTGGAGGCTCAGTGCCAGATATGGAGAATGAAGGTGCTCATAGTGTAGTATTGTAAACAATAAATTTATTGCGTTTAAAATCTGAGAAATGTTATACATACATAAATGACTGTATATGATAAAAGACTGCTGAGAGCAATAGTAAAAGCACCCAAAAAGCACTGACCAGTAAACATCTAATGTGGGCCGCCGGACCTCCTGATCCGGCGGCGTAGCGTCAAAGCGTGCAGGGGCTCCTCCTAGACGCGTTTCATGTAAACACACATCTGCAGTAGGGGTGATGCCGGATCAGGAGGTCTGGCGGCCGGCGGCCCACATTAGATGTATACTGGTCAGTGCTTTTTGGGTGCTTTTACTATTGCTCTCAGCAGTCTTTTATCATATACAGTCATTTATGTATGTATAACATTTCTCAGATTTTAAATGCAATAAATTTATTGTTTACAATACTACACTATGAGCACCTTCATTCTCCATATCTGGCACTGAGCCTCCACTCCTCAGCCCGAGTATTTTAGGCATTGCTGAGGACCTGAGGAGTGAGCACTTTGAGACCAGATCGGTATCCTTCTCTTACACCATTGAGGGACCACCAGAGGATCCTAACACCAGGCTGTCTTCATCCGAGATCCCAGGATGCATGTGATCCAGATATGCGTGTTTGCACTGTGTTTCTGGTGAGTAGGTAATCTATTCATATCACCACAACGGAAAACCGGATTACACCTACAGTGTTAGAAATCTCATTGTGGACTGAGGAATCTGTATTTTGATATCACAGTGGACTCATTTTTTATTGTTTATATTTTTGTGATTAAGGTTTATTTTCATATAGCGCTGCACTCCTTGTTTTGTGATTCTATAAGAAAGGTTTTTGTGGTTCCTTTTAGTGCATTGGTCGCTTTTCAGATTGCGCTCACTAACGTACATTTTCTGATATTGCTATATAATAATTTTTTTTTTTTTACACTGAATGCAGATTGATCCTATAGCTCCTTATTTATATAGATGTAAACCCTAGCCGGTTAACATTTAGTTTGCTATTGTACCATAAACAACTGCCATTTTTTAGATAAACTTGGTTTCGCCTTTTTCCTCCTTTGTTGCATCTCTGTTCTGCTGATTTCCCCCAGCCTCTTTGCAGACACTAAGTCTCAGTTCACACTACTGCTACTTGAAAGGCACACGACTTGCAGTGTGACTTTGCCAGGCGACTTGAGTACTACTTTGAAGCAACTCTGAAGCAACTTTCAGGGAATGCCTGGGTAATCTTCCTGTAACATTGGACCCAAATCACATCAGTATAGATTAGGATCCGACTTGGAGGTGACTTCTATTAAAGTATATGGGAGCTTTAAGTACAAGTTGGATAGAAGTCGCCTTGAAGTAGTACAGGAACCTTTTCTGAAGTTGGAGCGACTTCAGTAGTGCTAATTAGGACGGCTCTCATTATTATTATTATACAGGATTTATATAGCTCCAACAGTTTGCTCAGCGCTTTACAATATAAAGGGAGACAATACAGCAACAATACAGTTCAATACAAGAGGGATAGGAGGACCCTGCTCCTTGGAGCTTACAATCTAGGACGGCTGTCATTGACTAACATGGGATTTTACACGTCATGAGACTTGGGGTCTCACAAATAGGATCCCAAGTCGTGGCGAGCTTAACTGTCTACAAGCATGAACTCTAGTGATAGTTACATGATGAGAATGGTGACCGCATTGGATCATGCTTGAGTAATGTGTTTTGAAATGGCCAATTGTAGTATCTATCAGAAACCCATGTGATAGGATCATGACATAGAAGTACAACTGGGAAATAGGGACAGAGCAATGTCATTCTATAACGGAAAGTACTTGAGCAAGTAACTTATGGGAAGATTGCCATTTTTATTATTATTACTGTAGTTAGTTTAAAGAAAGCTGCAGTTTAAAAAGAGTGAAAATGTTTTTCTGAAATTACATTAACAGATCATCACTTATATGATATTTTAGTATTTAGCTTTACCTATACTTTAAAGGGTTAAAATTCAATTTAATGAAGACCATACTCACATAGCTGAGCTCTCTACAGTACCTGCATTTATTGTGCATGGTGCATGGTGTTAGGTAGCAAGCTCAATTATAACAGTAGCTCTGCTGCTTTCATTCCAAAAGCTTAATCAGCTGAAATCCCTCACTGATCATTGCCATCCCTCCCACACAAGGAATAAAACAGAATTCTGAGTTACTGTCAGTGATTTTATAGCTGTAGAGTGGACTTATTGCCAGTGATGGAGTAAAAGAAGAGAAAGATGTTGATAGCAATACAAATGGGCCCCTGGCTAATCTTCTTTGGAATAAGTAGGTAGCTTTACAATATACTTTAATATACATATACTTTACAAAAAATTTGTTTTAGCACATTTGTATTGCTTGAAAGCAACATGATGGAATTTACCTTCAATGTTGAACTACCGCCAAAGCTGTTTCATTTTTAGTTTGGGATAGCATCATAGGAAAGAATATCTGTCAGTTTTGTTTTTTGGTTTTTGTGTCACTATTGGTTCATTTTTTTATCTAGTTATTTTAAGCATTCATATAAATGTAGCACCCTCCTAGTCTGCTAGGGGGAGCTAGACTCTAAGTGTTAGCAGGGGTCAAATTGTGATGAGAGCTGAGAGGTTCTGCAGACCAGCCCTCTACAATTCCCCCCTGCTCTAGAACTTTAGAGAAAAGTCTAGAAGCAGTGGGTGGATCTGAGGAGTGACTGGTCTATACTCTTAAGAAATCCTGACCAATCCCCAACAGGAGGCTTGGCAAGTGGCCAGGACAACCTTTAAGAACAACTAAGACTTCTCAGATGCAGGAGAGTGAGAGAGGAGTTGAGTGGAAGATGTGATAGAGGAAGAGAGGCGGGGCTTATGAGGGGGCCAAGATGGGAGAGGGGCTCACCTCCAGGCAGAGGGACATTGAAAGCAGGAAAACTTGGGACTTCACTGGCCCCCTAAGATAGGACCACCTGTGTGGCAGGGAAGGAGCGACCCAGCTAGAAATCCTGGTAGCAGCCAATAATGCACCAGCAACACAGGAGAGAGACCAAGTGAGTAGACTTGCACCCCCTGGGTCAGCAAGGGCTTTTTAGCCGGGACTGTTCACACTGCGGTGGTAGGCACTGGATTTCCTGCCCAGGGATTCACCCAGTACAGCTGGAGGAGGAGAGGATTCATCTAGGGTCTGAGGTAGTACTGTGGGAGATACTGGCTAGCTCTCCAGAAGACTTTTTGCTGTAAAGACTTGTACATAGTTGATAAGGAGTTTGTCCTTTGTTGCCATTGTCTGTGGGCATCCCATATACCCCCTGACCCCATCCAAGTTCTAATTCCCCCCAATAAAATTTTAAAACAAGCCTAAGGACTGGTTTCTGTCTCAGTGTGCAAGTGTGGAAGAAGAAAATGTATGTTTCCTGGCTGTGCAGGACCATAGGGGGACCCAAACTTCTGAGCAACTCCTGAAGGGGTAGTTGAAGGGGAAAATGGAGCAGCCATTTTAGATATAAATAAAATACATTGTTAATATGAAATACATTGGTAATGAATCAGATGGCCTAACAACCTATTTTTCCTTGTTTCTGTATGAGAAAACTAGTTCCACACCTCATGCCCTCTCCTGTGGACAAATAATCACATCTCCAGGAGTTTCTCCAAAAACACAGATGGCTCTTGACAGAACAATCAGATAGCTAGGTACCACCCACTGTAAAGCATATAAATTGTATTAGACGGCCCTAGTTAGATAGAGCAGACATTTTTTAAACAATACTCTGTATTGCTTGCTGCTCTCCCTGCATGCTTGTACAATAAATATCTTAATTTTTTTGAAAATTTGGCTTCAGCAGTCAAAGTTACTGAAACCCTTTATGTTTTGGGGTTTCCCCAACAGTAGTGCTACATAACATTAAAATCCAGTGCTATTGTTTGCCAATTTCTATCATTTACCCTAATTTTTTTTTACAGTAATGCTGTTGTAGTAAAAGTGGAGTCCTGGACATTTATAACAGGTATGAAGGTATAGTTATAACAACTCTTGCAGCGTGTAGGCTGCAGGGGCCTGAGTGGTAGGCACCCCAGAGGGATGGCATGGCACACACACTGGTTGAACTTGGGGAATTGTTAAACAAGTTCCAATGTATGGTAACAGAGTCTGCGCAGTGGCTCAGACTGGCAGCAAAACTCACCAAAGGTTATACAGTACTTGCAGTGAGCAATGCGGAGAAACCGGCAGCACCTGGCACGGTTTATCAGTATGCGGCTAAGCACTAGTAGCAGACAGTAGCCATCCTAATGCCAGGCATTGATTTCATGCAATGTAGGTCAGATTCTGGGTGATTGGCTTATGGAATTATCTAGAGTTAGTTACAAAAATACCAGCCTCAGTCGCAACTCATGTTATCCGTCAAGATCCACCAGAAATGTTAGAGCTTTATGGAAAAGTATTATAGCCAGCTAGAGCATAAATCATGCAGCAAGCCACCAATTGCAAGAAGAAACAAATAGAGTGATCTGGGTTTGTGATAACGTTGCTAGTGTCTTAAATGAAATGACCTGGCCCAAAATATTTCTAAAGTTAAAAAAAAAAATAGTGCAAAACTGCATATGTATTGTCTCTTGTGTACAGTAGGATACATGTGTAAGGCTTCAAATTGATCCCTGTGTCCATGTTCAGCCCCCCAAACCCTAGGTACAGACTTTATCAGGAACTTCGGCTCAAGCTGATATTGAGCCCATCATCCCACGATCTTCACCTAAATCAACTGTCGAATTTCAGAGTCTCTACAATATTACTCACAGAAATTTTGCTTTTGATAGCTGAATGGCAAGTGGTGAGGCAAAAGAAGGGGCTGGGCTCATTCTCAGGTTGTAGAGAAGTCTGCATACTGACCCTATTATTTCAATAGATCCTCACAATGTTTGTAGCACAAGCATACAAGACTCAGAGTGACTGCATTAATCTAAGTCAACCCTAGATTTCAGGATTAATAGACAAGAGACTAACCTTGTATGCACTGGGATAGATTTACTAAAGGTAAATATACTGTGCACTGCAAGTGCAGTTGCTTTATATCCAAGGGGAAGCTCTGAAATGAGGCAAAGCTCTGCTGATTTCTTTCATCCAATCATGTGAAAGCACTTAAAGTGCACTTGCAGTGCACAGCCTATTTACCTTTAGTAAATCAACCCCACTATGTTGTCTTTAAATGCTTGTGAAATGATTACTAAAAAAAAGTAACACTAGCCTTTGGTCTCTTCAGATACCCAGTAAGGCTAAAGTAACTTGTCTAGAAAATAACCCCTTAATCACATCAGTTCTATGTATTTTATTTGTATTTTCATATGGAAGAAGCATTATCAAAGTGACAATTTCAACCATGAAGTTCTGCATTTCATTTACAAACTAGTAGAGAAGATTCCCATGGGGTATTTGCAATATTCATTATCCTGTTCATGAAGTGCTTCCATGCTACTCTTTGTGTCCTTGCCATTTTCTACCTTATGTTTGTAATTCCCCCTGTATTGCTCTGTGCACCTGACACATTCTTCAAGTGCATCTTGTTTCATTTACTTTAACTCCTAGCATTTACTCCTAATGCACAATATGGATTGTATTTCTCATAGGAATTTTCTGATTTTCTTTAGTTTTCTTCATACATTTTAGTTTACTGTAATCTTTCATGACACTATTTTTGGTCTGTAATAAAAGATATTGCATACCTGTCTATTACACTCAGTACCGTGTACAAGTCTATTACATACAATATATTATGCCCATCTATGATCACCCACAATAGTGGCTTCCACTAGCTCATTGTATAAAATTAAAAATATTAACCACAACATACAACATCGCCCCTAGCTACATCACCAACCTCATCTGCAGATATTGCCCAAACCATCCTCTCCGCTCTTCCCAAGACCTCCTGCTCTCCAGTTACCTTGTTACCTCCTCCCTCACGCTTGCCTCCAGGACTTCTCCAGAGCCTCTCCAATCCTATGGAACTCCCTGCCCCAGCATGTCTGCTTAGCTCCTACCCAGTCTGCCTTTAGGTGATCCTTTAAAACTCATTTATTCAGGGAAGCCTACCCCACGTCCACCTACAGTAAGAACTATACTTGAGTCACCTCCATCAGATCATCCCCTGCAGCTATTACCTTTTGTACCACCTCCCCCCCCCCTATAGATTGTAAGGTCCATGAGCAGGGCCCTCCATTTCCTTCTGTATCATACTGTATTGTAATTGTACTGTCCCCCTAATATTGTAAAACGCTGCATAAAGTGTTGGTGCTATATAAATCCTGTATAAGAATAATAACAATAAATAGTACCTTATACCTCCTGGATACATTCAGTGTTTGTGCTTTACAATTGTGCATTATGCACTGCTTGCTTTGGGACTCTAAAACAAGTAGCAGCAGCTCTCCTGGGTCCTTCTCTCCTCAATGGCTGAGACACAGCAGCAGGCTCCTGCTACTGTCAATCACAGTCAGTGAGGAGGAAGTGGGAGGTGGGATTGAACCACCCACTTGGTGAGGCCACCCACTTGGTAACGAGCACACACGAGTGCCCACAGAGCAAGCAGCTGGCTTGGGGGCACTTGGCAAGGAGGAGTGACCAAAATCACTGACGGGGACCCAACAAGAGGAGGATCAGGGCTGCTCTGTGCAAAACCATTGCACAGAGTAGGTAAGTATGATGTGTTTATTATTTTAAAGACAACAAAATCGAGTCTTTAGTACCCCTTTCATTCTGCTGTATTATAGCTTAACTCCAGCTTTGATATAATTTAAAATAGTTTATTGGGCAATGCTGGCCCAAACTATTTCCAACTAATACATGTAGCAGCCTTCAGTGCTATATAAACTGTATGTAGCATCAGCTATATACAGTATACAGTGCAGTGTTCCTACAGTGGTACAGATTCTTCCCATCTGCTGGCAGAATTAAATCGAGTTGGGCTGCGTGTTGCTCACCCATTCACAGAAATATAAATGAATGCAAGGCTTCTTCTGTTTTGCTGAGGTGGAGAAGTGGGTGGATGACAGCACAATTCCCCCTCAGCCAATCAAATGAAATCTTGTACTCATTCAGAAAATTTAAAGTTCCCTGTAAATGGTGGAGCAGAGGTCAGCCCAACCCAACCCAACCTGATTTTGTTTGGGCAGGAAGTCCCAGTATCGCTGCTGGAATACAGCACTGTACACTGTTTGTAGCTAATGCTACAGGGGTGTCAAACTGGCGGCCCTCCAGCTGTTGCAAAACTACAAGTCCCATCATGCCTCTACCTTTGGGAGTCATGCTTGTAACTGTCAATCTTGCAATGCCGCATGGGACTTGTTGTTTGCCAACAGCTGGAGGACCGCCAGTTTGACACACGTAGTATACACAGTTTATACAGCACTGAGGGCAATTGAATGTATTTGTAAACAAACTATTTCAAGTGATAGCATGGCTGGAGTTAAGCTTTAAGCAGGGATAACTCTTGGACACATCACAGGCTCCACACTAAGGTCTTCATTTTATGTATGGTCCATAAAATTCAGGCTGTGGTGTGCAGTAATGCTTTGGTTTAGGAAGGAGAGCAGTTCCCATTTAACTCCCCATTCCAAACTGAATTTACCAAGGGGTAAGTACAAATACTTACTTTATCCCTTCATCCTTCAACGGACAGCGTTCTCCTGCACTGTCAGACAGTCCTGGGTTATGGACAGGCTTTCACATACAAGGCATGGGCTGCTTATACTGCATTGTATGTGATGTACAGTAGAATCACATTGTATTTGATGTGTAATGAGGAATAAGAAAAGTATTTGTAATTATCCCCCCTTCCAGCCAAATGAGCTTATAAGCCATGCAATGTGGGAGTGATATTTTCCAGACATTGTTTTCTGGACCCCTAATTTTACCTCTGCACTCTACTGAAGCTGGTCAAGCACAGACAGCTTTTTCTCTGGACAGAGCAGCCAGGGATTCAATTTACAGAGAAGATAGGTGAACTGATGTTGATTTCCTATTCACTCCCTTCTGTCACCCATCATAGACATACTGGGCACCCTGGAGGGAAAGGTAACCTCGGAGGACTTGGCAGGGGTGGTCAGTCCGGGTGCTACATATTCCCCAGCATGTAGAATTGATTAGACGGCTATCACTTCTATTAAATAGCTGGCAGCCTGGAGTAAAAAGGTAAAAAACATAGTTTGTTTACATGCCAGCACTGCTGCAGTAATACTTACAGTGGTGGCAGTAGAAGGGCTAATGTGCATGTGTAATAACCTATTTGTTATAAACTGAAAATTTCTTGGTTATCAGGAGTTTCTGCACTCTGCCTTTTCAAATAACTGCAATTTTACATTGTATCTTTTCCCCAGACTGTACTGTATTCTACAGTCTGAGGACCCACTTATACTGCGAGAGGTGACAGTGATGAGTGTGACTTTGGCCTACTTAAATTAGATCTACTAAAAGCTTACTATAATTTTATATAAGCGTTAAATTGTTATTGGTATTTCAAAAATATTTTCAATATCTTTAAATCTTTAGCTTTCATTAAGGGCCAGTTCACACTACATGCGCTTCAGTTGCTTTTTTTCTGCATCCAAAATGCACAGAAAGTAGGTTATATGGTTGTTAATATCATAGTTCACATCAGTGCTTGCAGTTCCAGTGCATTCCAGTTACAGAAAAAAAATTATAACATGCTGCATTTTTTCTGCACAGAATTGTACTGGAATGTGGTAAAATGCATACAAAACGTACTGGAATGCACTGGATCACACATGTCCCTATTTAAATTGAGGAAAAAGAACTGGAATGCATAAAAAACACACTGGAATGCATCAAAAACACATCAGAAACGGACCAGAATGCAGCAAAAACGCAGCAAAAATGCGCATGCAAAAAACGCATCCAGAATGCATCTGCATTTCTATAGTGTGAACTGGCTCTAAAAGAATACCAACAAGTGGCCACACAGACACAGACTGAGCACACATGGTCCAACTGAAGGAGAACCCAATGTGCATTATTTGGTTATGATTTGGTTGATATGGTCACAATTTTATGAATCATGTATTCCACACTGTATTTCAATTATTTCTAGCCCACTCTTATTCATCTGAATGATCTTGAGGTTTGTAAACTCACTTTCTGAAGATCCCTCTACATTTACAGCCTTGAATTCTGTGATATATATTCACTATTTGTTGTGTGAATAGGCACTGCTGTGTCACACATTTCACAGAACCTGCATTCTGGGCTACTCTTGAGAGGAGGCATTTCAGGCATTGCAGCTATCAAGGTATTGTAGGACCTATATGTGGTCCTTAGAAATGGAAAGTATACAGCAAAGGAAATGCTGAAAAACATGCAGGGAATCCTGAAGCAGAATACAGCCAACACTCATAACATGAAAGGAGATATTTGAAGTAAGCTTAGACTGTATTGTCAACAATATCTATTGTTTATATTGCTATTACAATGCTAATGTTATGAAATGAGGGTGTATTCTGTGACTATAGATCACCTTTAGGTATAAAAATATGTGTGCATTTAGTATGAACATTCCAAATATAAAATAGGGGAAAAGTTCAACATCTACTAAATATGTTGCTTATTTTTTTATAAGCAGGCAAAACTGATTGAAAATTTCTTTTTTACAAATGTTATTTATGAATATCCTGTTGTAATATTTCACGTGTTAAAAAAGAAGAGTCTATGAGCATTTTTATATCAGATAGTTGAAAATCTAATTAAGGGTTTGGAGTCTCACTCAGTCCTGCCCTCTCTCTGGCTGATAATGCTGCTCGCACACAATTTACAACCCTGGAAAATTAGTTTTACCCTTGTGCTCCTCCCTTGCCTATCAAATGATCTGCGCTAGTCTGGATACAGAGGAGGTGATGGGTTGAGGCACCAAAGACTGAGCATTACTCTGCTGCAATGCTGATCACTACATGCATCTGTCAACAATAAGACCATTAGATACTGTATACATTAGTAACCCCTTTTTTCAAATAACTTGCTTTACAATTAATAGTATATATTTGGCTACTCTACATCTTTTGAAAGGCACAGAGGCCTCTACACAGAACATAGAGATACCATGCCCCTCTAAAAAATTATCCTTATTCTTCGGAGATAGATTTTGCCAGGACAGAAACAGAAACAGAAAAGTGACAGCAGAAAAAAGACCAAGTCGTCAACTGAGACTGCCCATTTCTTTTTGGCATCTGTAGTCAGGTGCATTGCTTTGGCTAAACATGGCTCTCACAATGCACTGTGAGAGCGCAGTGCATTGTGGGGTGCTCGGCGGGCAAACAGCCTACTGAATGCCCTTACCATCTGTGTGTTCAGCGAACACACGAACGGCTGATGTTCAAGATGAACTTACATCGGACTCGAGCATCAAGCCCATCCCTACTGAGGACAATGGTATCCTCAATAATCACACCTCACCCAGGTACTAATTCCAGGATTTGTGGGGGGTGAAACATACTCCGGGAAACTTGTCTTACATTCTTTTCCTTCTCACCATGGGCACCCTAACCCTCCTCATACTTCATCTCACCTACTGCTTCCTCATAGTGATATAATCAGTTTAATTGGATCCTGTAGGCCCTGAGACACCAGGAAGTCCTCCTTTTCCTTCCACTGCTGTGCCTGGTCTATTATACCACACACTGTGTCTTCTAGTAGGAACTCCAGGGGGATCCTGTTGTCGATCCTGCCTCATCATGGTTTACCAGTTTGGTAAATTCTTTGATGGGCGACAAGATGAAACATGCATCTTTAATATGGAATTACTGATGTGATGAAAACAACTCTAGATCCACAGAGCCTTTATTTGTCCCATACTAGCACAATTTTTCATTAACAGCTCACTGCTGCAAGTGCAACCACTGCAGCATGATCAACATCAGGTTCTAGTGCTTGGCTGTATTGCATATCAAGTATATGGTGGAAAGCCTATGTTGTCATTCACTGGGTTGAACCACCTGAAGTGGCTGCTCACTCTTTTGGCTTGTCTCAGGACATCACGGGAGCCAGGGTGAAGATGTGTGTCAGGCAAGACACGAGTGTGAACTTTTCCTACTGAAAAGCAGACAACAGGTCACGACCTTGGAAGCATGTCAGGCCTTCCTCTGAGCTGATAGAATCTTTGGCCCAGTGTTGCTCCCACCCCCCTAATCACATTAACTGCAAAACAGTGTAGTGTTTTGTTTTGGCTGTGGCATAGGATCTTGGTCATTTTGGGAGTGGTTCTAAATACTTACCTGATTATTTAATTGAGGAGGAGTGGGTAGAGGTAACTGAGATGTCATCATTGCCATAGTGCAGGAAATAAGCTTCAATGGTGTTCCCTATCCTGCATTCTTTTCACCTGCAAGCAAATTTTCCAAGTGCCCTGTATAAAATTATTTAATGTCCCTGCCCATGCTTGCTGGACCACATGTCTGTGGTCATGTGGACACTAATTCTCACCAGTATAAAAGATTTATTGTCCCTGCCCATGCTTGCTGGGCCACATGTCTGTGGACATGTAGACCATAATTCTCACCACGTGGTCCAGAAACATAGTGCCATTACCTTCCCCATACCTGGGGAAGGCAAGGATAGCCCTCTGGGTGAGAAACTGGAAAGTAGGTGCCTGACACTGTGATACAGCACAAACCATACAATCATGAAATTGGTCAGATTTTACCAGCTGGAACAGAATCACCTGCAAAGTCAGCAATTTTGCAAAGCTAATACTCTGGGCATGAGGGTGACTGGGTGACAATTTTTTCTTAGGTTCCAGCAGGAGAGAATGAGACACTCACCTGGTGGGGTTAGGAAATTTAAGGATAGGTTCAAACCTATGGTGGTTCCAATTCTATGGGGCCCTATGCTAATTCTTTTTCCTGCTTGAGGTGCCATATGTGATGATCCCGTGTCAGACCCCTGACCATCTCACCAAACTTGTGACTAGCCAATCTGAAACCGCGATATCATGTGCTTAACAATGCCACACCCAGCTGCACCCTGCAGAATGATTTTCCAGCTAATGGACCACAAATCGATGTAGCGGCAGCCTGAGTGTGATTGATACTGGGTCAGGTTAATTACGCAATTAACCCTTCACACTGCCACCACCTCCTTTTTGTACAGAGAAAGAGGAAACTTTGCAATATCAGCAATAGCACTATGATGGTTGAGATAATCGTCTGTATAGCACTGTCACCGCAAACAGGTTATACAGAGGGTTAAACGAACACAGTAGCGCTCTTTTAGAGGCAAGAATTCATAAGTTGCATTAACGAGCTATAGAAACAGTTCAACACTTTCAGAAAGAAAGATTTATTACTAAAAGGTCAAAACGGTGCAATAAAAATATTTACAGAAAAAAGATGTAACCAATATATATATAAATATGCAGAGAACAACAGCACAGCAAAGAGGTAACAGAAAGGAGGTTAAAGGGTTAAAGTACTTGCCAATCAGTTAAGCAGATCAAGTTTCAGAGCAAAAGGGCTCCCAAGTTGGTTCTGATGTTAAACGGGAGAATTCTTCAACCTCTTCTCTTAGGCCTGACAGCCTATTTTGTATCCCCCCGCAGGGGGTGTCTCTGAAGCCAAGGACCAATGCTTCATTTGGGGAAGGATTGTCTGGGCGGAGACCCAAACTAGAATCAAAATCTCTCCTAGCTCATATTTTGTCTCATAACTTTTCCTAGGCACAAGTAACATTCCACCCGCGGGTAGATTAATATGCAGACGCATCTGAGGAACGGTTAGATATGAAATATGAAATACATACTTGAAGGGTTCAAGAGATGTAATTTTCTGCTTTCCTATGTATTCCAGTCAGGGAGTGTGACCTATCAAACGATTTGTCTGATTGTGAGCAATCTGAAGATAGGCCTGGTTTTTTATGTAAGTCTCTCATATTGCGTCACGATAAACAAGTGCTTTCCTCAGGGTTCAAGGAAGTCACGTGTTTATCGTGACGCAACGCGTCGGTACGTGAGGAGGATTCTGGGAGCGCGGTGACGTCATTTCCGGCAAAGCGGCCATATTTGAAACCCCTATATTAAATACCCATGCAGGACATTCATAGCATGTGGTATAGAAGCCTGTTATTGAAGATTTAAATGTGAGTGGGCATTTTTTATTATATATATATATATATGGAATCAATACAGTTTTACACTATAAGAGTTTTCTGTCTATATGTGAACCGAGGAGGAGGCTGCTGAGAGATTACATGAGTCTGGGGAGGATCCGGTGATTCATCAGAGTGGTGTTTTATCCTAAGGCAAGCTGACCCTGTGGGGTCTATGTAAGGAGGTGAGGGGCCACTGCAGCCATTGTTTGGATTCACACAGTGTGGACACTTGTGATCACATGCATGGAGATTGAGAGTTTCTTTGTTTTGTTTGGACACTATTTTCCATATGGACTTATTTTGAGTAGTATATATTTGCAGTGATTTTGAATTATGGATTGCTATCACTTTGAACACTTTTAATATTCCCGGTGGGAATACACGTGTTGCACTTTACTTTATTTGCACATTTTGCACATATTTTTTAGCACCTATTTATATATTTATTATTATATATAGGATTTTAGGTTTAGCTCTGTATTGTGTATGATTTATTGCACAGATATATATTTTGCACATATTTTTAGCACTTATATATATATTTATTATTACATATAGTATTTTAGGTTTAGCGCTGCACTTTATATTATCTATTGTCTATTCACTCATTTTGGTAGGAGGTTTAGTGTCAGCAGCTTTTACGATAGGGCCCCATTTCTAGCGCAGGAGGTTCGTTCTTTCAGAGTCATGTTCCTCCACTCCTCTGCAAGCTGCACATTTCCCTGAATGCAATCCTACCGTGCTCTTGTGGAACCTCTCCCTCATTTTCCTCCTCTACTATCTAAGACATCTAGGTATGATTTGACACCTCATCATCTCCACCATCCACTTTGCTTCGGCCAAGCTGGAAGTAAGCAACAGCTGCAGGAACATCAATAACAATTGTTTCTTACTGCCTCTGTAACCTCCCTCCTTGCAGTCTCTTCCCCAACATCAGATAAAAATTTTTCTTGCACATCATCCAGTACAAGTTAGTGATGGTGTGCTGAAGTAACTCAGCCCATTGCACCATTCCAGTTTGAAGGAAAACAGTGGGATTAGCTGTAGAAGAAGAGGAAGAAAAGAGCTCAGTTAAAGCTGCTGATGAAAATTAGCTGTTCTGAACCTGGGAGAAAACCTTCTCTGCATGTTCTGGCTGTATAGAAGGCCCACTGCCAGAAAGAAAAGGCAGACATGCCCTGCCTGTCAAAGAATGCTTTGTTCTGCTGATCCAGATCCATTTTGCTCCTTTTTAGCTGAATGCGAAGAACTTTTGCATCTGTGTTTGGGACCTTCAGACATAATAAATACAGGGGGTTGCCTAGCTTTATTAGCAGCTATGGCACTTCTTCTATATCTCAGCACTAAAACACTAAATCCCAGTCACCAACCTTGAAACACTAAACCTAAAACCTATATATACTGTATATATATTTTTAACATACCAGAAACTTAAACTTAAATATACTCAATAAACCACAAAAAGAAACTACAAGGGTGTCAGTAGCTACACAGCAACAGAGATTGTTGCTTTAACGCGCACAAAAGGACTGTTGGGTCTATGCACTATGAACAGAAAAGGGGGGTACACAATCAATAAAATGTAGCCTTCCAAAATACAATCTGCAGTAATGTTGCACAATACAGCACAGTGAATACAAGGCGCACACTACAAACTATGTAGCACACCACACTGAAATTCAATGTAAAATAGCACAATACAGCTATATACACTATATTGCCAAAAATATTGGCACACTCCTCCAAATCATTGGATTCATGTGTTCCAATAACCTCCATGGCCACAGGTGTAAAAAATCAAGCACCTAGGTATGCGGACTGCTTCTACAAATATTTGTGAAAGAATGGGTCTCTCTTAGGAGCTCAGTGAATTCAATAGTGGTACCGTGATAGGTTGTCACCTGTGCAATAAGTCCATCTGTGAAATTTCCTATTTACTAAACATTCCACAGTCAACTGTTAGTGAGATTATAACAAAGTGGAAACAACTGAGAACAACAATAACTCAGCCACGAAGTGGTAGGCCACGTAAAATGACAGAGCGGGGTCAGCGAATGCTGTGCAGAAGTCACCAACTATCTGCAGAGTCAATAGCTAAAGACCTACAAACTTTGTGTGGCCTTCAGATTAGCACAATAGTGCATACAGAGCTTCATGGAATGGGTTTTCATGGCTGAGCAGCTGCATCCAAGCCTTACCTCACAAAGTGCAATGCAAAGCATTGGATGCAGTGGTGTAAAGCACGCTGCCACTGGACTCTAGAGCAGTGGAGACGTGTTCTCTGGAGTAATGAATCATGCTTCTCTGTCTGGCAAACCCATGGACATGTCTGGGCTTGGCAGTTGCCAGGAGAGCGGTACTTGCCTGACTGCATTGTGCCAAGTGTAAAGTTTGGTGGAGGGGGATTATGGTTGTGGGGTTGCTTTTCAGGGTTTGGGCTTTACCTCTTAGTTCCAGTGAAGAGAACTCTTAAGGCATCAGCATACCAAGACCCTTTGGGCAAGTTCATGCTCTCATCTTTGTTGGAACAGTTTGGTGATGGCCCCTTTCTGTTCCAACATGACTGCGCACCAGTGCACAAAGCAAGGTACATAAAGACATGGATGAGCGAGTTTAGGAGGGAGGAACTTGACTGACCTCAACCCGATAGAACACCTTTGGGATGAATTAGAGTGGAGACTGCAAGTCGGGCCTTCTCGTTCAACATCAGTGACTGACCTCACAAATACGCTTCTGGAAGAATGGCTAAAAATTCCCATAGACACACTTGTGGACAGCCTTCCCAGAAGAGTTGAAGCTGTTATAGCTGTAAAGGGTGAACGAATATTGAACCTTACAGACTAAAACTGGGATACCATTAAAGTTCATGTGTAAAGGCAGGCATCCCAATACTTTTGGCAATATAGTGTGTGTGTGTATATATATATATATATATATATATATATATACATATATCAATCAGCAGGGGCGTATTTTCCACAAGGCAAACAAGGCACTTGTCTAGAGCGGCATTTCTCAGGGGGGACAGCACCTCCCCCCAGAAGAATGGATGGAAGAAGGGACACATGCGCTATGGGAACCAGGTGGGTTCCGAGATAGGCTTTGGGCTGCTTGATGGTGTATGTAGAGCCTTACTCTCTTTCATTCCCGGGGATGTGGTGTTGGTCAGTATCGGTGACAATTTTTGTGTTGCCTAGGGCAGCACAAAACCTAAATACACCACTGTCAATCAGTGTATAACTCTGTGTCTAGCATTGTATAGCATTGTAAAGCAGTAGCTATCAATCCCTGAAAACTCTCTGTCAGCTGCTGTTCCTTTTAGCTCCAAGTCTCCACACACACCAACAAGGTCGCTGGGGACCAAAAATTTTATAAGGAAGGGGGCTGATACATTATGCCCCCATAATTAGCCCTTCTAAGCCAGATGACCACAGCTCAAGGTCCAGGAAATACATGATTGGTAATTGGTTTCTATGGCAAATAATCAACCTAAAGTGCATCCCTTTGAGAATCCTGTGCTTGCCTCTGCATTTACGAACATATGCATGTATGAGTGCAACTGATGCACATGTAGAGTGAAGCAGCACATCATGGCCCATACTTCTTTTCTCATTTCTCACTTGCTATTCATTCAAAATTGTGTCATCTGATAAAGAAGCAGAGAACAGGAAGGGTATTCAGAACTAGGATACTTTTAAAGCATCCAGAATGTAAGAGATCTCAAAAATAGTATCTAGAATTCTAAGATTTCTTTCTTGATACTGTTTCGGCGATATACTAAAATGTGAACCAGATTAAGCAATTTAATCTCCTGGGGTTGCTGTAGTACACACTATCTTTAACCTAGATGCATTATCCCTGTATTGATTCCTGACTCATGCTTTTAGCTACCAATACAGATATCTGTATAAAGTTGTTAACAGAAGACATTTCTAGGCTCTCTTGTAAAGGGGATTTTCAGTACTGAAAATTACTTGTCTGTTGTGACATAAACTGTGCCCTCCTCCTGCAGCTTCGAGTATTCTCAAAAGCAAATCTGTAATCACAGCCAGATATTTAAACACAACCCTGTGATACTGTATCAGCCATATTTTCTGCTCGTTTGACAAGCACTTCATACAAACAAACGTGAGGTCTGTTGGCTTAGACCATGCATCACTAAATGGTGGACCGAGGTCTGGATGCAGACCGAATCACAGCCACATCTGGACTGGTGCGGTCCTGCCATTTAGGAGCCTTTTCTTCCCCTAGCCATCACGTGGTCATCCTCACAGAGCTGACAACGGGAGGCAGGACAATTCTGGATGGAGGGCAGGAGCTGCCCGAGGTTATCAAGCAAGTGATTGAAGGGCAATCCTAACAATCAATCACTGTCTGTGAATCACTGCCTGTGTAAGGCAGGAAAGTGTGGGGGGGGGGGGGGGGGGCTGATATGAAAAAAAAAAACAAGAACTGAATGTTGGGGATCTGAGGGCATTAAGTGGGGGGGCTGAGAACAGTAATGTGGGGGAACTGAGGACAGTAGTGGGGGGTTGAGGATATTATAATTAAAGTCAAGGAGCTGAGAATTGAAATGTGGGGGGCTAGAGGCTGTGATGTGGGGGGGCTGAGGGCATTACAATGGGGGGGCTGAGGACAATAATACGTGGGGCTAAGGACTATGATGTGTGGGGGCTGAGGACATTGAAGTGGAGGGGTGACTGAAAATTGTAATGTGGGTGGGGTTGATGTCAAGGAAGTGGGAGAACACAACTGTGAAAGAGGTGGAGGGGGTGATATAAAGGGGAGCTGAGGACACTCAACAAGAGGGGATCTTGCTGGGAAAGGGGAGGGAACTGTGATGTGCAGTGGGGATTGAGGACACTG
Source organism: Staurois parvus (assembly GCF_062004578.1). Lineage (NCBI taxonomy): Eukaryota > Metazoa > Chordata > Amphibia > Anura > Ranidae > Staurois > Staurois parvus. Next base: position 8,185,878 of record NW_028317941.1, read on the forward strand.
ATGTACGTACGGGTTCAGATCTGTACATGTGCATTTGGTTCTGGTTACGGAGGGTGGTTATAAATAGCAAGTACTCAGACTGGTCTGGAGCAGTAAGTGGTGTACCCCAAGACTCAGTCTCAGAGTTTGCTGATGATGCAAAGTCAAGTAGGGCAATAACTTCACAGCAGGATATAGAAACCTTACAAGAAGACCTCAAAAATATCAAGGTGTAGGTGATTACATGGCAAATGAGGTTTAATGTTACAACATATAATTAATGCACTTGAGGGCCAAAAAATTATAAATGCAAATTATTTACTTGGGGGAGAGCCATTGGGGGAATCCATGAAGGAAAAAGATCTGGGGGTCTTAGCAGATCACAGGCTCAGCAATGGCATGCAATGCCAAGCTGCAGCAAGCAAAGCCAGCAAAATATTATCATGCATTAAAAAGGGGATTTACTCAAGAGATAAGACTAAAATTCTGCCACTTTACAAAACTCTGGTTTGGCCACATCTTGAGTATGCCATCCAGTTCTGGTCACCAATCCCTAGGAAGGACATGCTGGAACTGGAGAGAGTCCGGACAAGTGCAACAAAGCTAATAAGGGCATTGGAGGACTTTAGTTACGAGGAACGATTACATGCATTAAACTTATTCTCCCTGGAGAAGAGATGCTTGAAAGGAGATATGATAGCAATATAAAAGTATCTCAAGGGTGATCTGAGAATAGGAAGAAAACAATTCAGCTTCAGGGAGCTTAAGAAGACACATAGCCACTCCAGGGAATTGGAGAAGAAGCTGTTTAACCTGCTTAGGGGGTTTACTGTTTGAACGGTAAGGATGTGGAACTCCCTTCAACAATTAGTGGTGTCAGCGGGGAGTATCAATAGTTTAACCACTTCCAGTCCGGACACTTTTACCCCCTTCCTGACCAGGGCAATTTTCAGCTTTCAGCGCTATCACACTTTGATTGACAATTGCGCGGTCATGCAACACTGTACCAATATGAATTTTTTAGAATTTTTTTGAGACAGATAAAACTTTATTTTGGTGGTATTTATTCACCGCTGGGATTTTAATTTTTTTTGCTATGTAAATGAAAATGTCCACAAATTTTGAAAAAAAGTGTTTTTCTTATAAAAATTTGCAAATAAATAATATTTCATCATAAATCTTGGCCAAAATTTATTCTGTTATCTTTTTAGTAAAAAAAAAAATAAGCCAAATTAGTTTATAACCAAAAATTAAAATTTTTAAACATTTTTTTTTACATTTTTATTTTTTTTTATATTATTATTTATTTATTTTTATTTTTTTACATACTGTCACCCTAGCAGTACAGTGTCACCATGGTGACACTGTACTACTTTTGGGGGATGATGAAGATTTTTTTTTTATTTACACTGATTGCTTTTACACCCATATAGGATGTACAAGCAATCATTTCTCTTTCTCTCTGTCTGCATTCTTGCAGCCATTGAGAACTACTGAGTGAGCTGTGATTGGTCACAGCTTGTCACATGGTACAAGGCTGTTGTGAATAGCCTTGTACCATGTGACCTCTGTGATCATTCACAGATTTCACACGTAGTAAGCAATGATGTCAGAAGTGACATCTTGCTTACTACTTTGCATGTGATCACTGATTGGCCAATCATGATTGGGACCTCCTACAGAGGTCCCGTCCGACTGATCGGTGTTTCACTGTGTCCGGAGTACACAGCAGGCACCGGATAACGGTGCTGGGCACTCCCGGGGAGCGTGCACAAGCAGGGTGCAGGGAGGCCGTTTATAAATGGCCACTCGACCCTGAAGTACCACCGTCTGGCCATTTATATACAACGGCCGACCGGGAAGTGGTTAAAAAAAACTCGTAGATGAGTTTCTTAGCGAGTGCAAGAAATATGGGGATATACAGGGAATGATATTGACTTAAACACAGACATACACATACCCACACAGGTTGAACTAGATGGACTAGGGGTAGGCAGTCCAATGCTGATTGACAACTGACAGTGGGGCATTCTGACAGAGAGGCCCAAATCAAAAGAGTTTCTATATTCTATGAGATCCTTTTTAATCAGATAGGCATGGGGCAGATGCTACAGCACTCTGTAGAAAATTTTAAAATGTGTATTGTTTAGCTAATTTAGAAGCTTATCTTTTCTGTAGATGTAATGCACACCTTCTTCGGAGTCCCACAAAGCTTGCTGAGGGCAAGCACCGCCTGCAGATTTCTTCCTTTTCCAACACTGTTGAGTGGCATTCTGCTATGCTGAACATGGATAATACAACAAAGAACAGGGCCAGCACCAAACCCAATAGTGGATGTTTCCACTGGGCACTTTAAACTGTTTCCGTGGTGGGAACTTCCTTATTAGACAAAGATGATTTGAATTGACTTGTGGAGGTAACAGCCACGAAAGATCTAAAAATTATCCTAATTATACCAAAATATTCAAACTATAGTCTTCAGGTATATATTCTCTAGAAACCGGCTAGCATCAGTATGTGAACACTTAAGAAATAGATACAGTTAGTATAGGTCCACACCTGTGCATTTCTGTTGCATTTTGCAGAAACACACAGCAGTCTATTTAACATGATTTCTAGAGATGAGCGAATTATTCAAAAATTCGATTCGGCTGATTCGCCGAATTTGCGGAATAAATTCGATTCGATGCAAATTTATTCGCTGCGAATTTAACTTATTAAAAGGGTGTTTCTAGGCTTCAGAGAGTCTTTATATTAGTGCAGAACACTGTACCTTTAATTTAAATGCCCTTGGAGTCTGCTGGGGAAGAGAAATAATACTGACAGTCAGTATGACATGCAGATGAGTGCCGTCGATCTTAGAATCACCGCACACTTCACTCATTTGGGCAGTCACGGGGCCAAAACCAGAGTGTGGAGCCACAGTGTGGCGGTGGAGGCAGCAGCAATGGGAGGCCATACAGCACCCTATGACAAAATGGAACCCACCAGCAGTGTGAGGAGACCTGAAAGTGGCACATGGCAGAGTGTGGCGATGGAGACAGCAGCAATGGGAGGCCGTACAGGGACCCATGACACACTCTGGACCTGGCAGCAGCATGAGGAGGCGGTACAGGGGCCCATGGCAGAGTGGCGAAGCGTAAGCAGCTTAAATTGAAGGCCATACAGAGGCCTATGTTAAAAAGTCCCCCCAGCAGCAGGGTGGGGAGACGACTATCAAGAGTCCAATGGCATGAGGATGAAGAAGAAGAAGAAGAAGAAGAAGAAGAAGAAGAGGATGAGGATGAAGAAGAGGATGAGGATGAAGAAGAAGAGGATGATGGTGAGGAAGAAGAAGAGGAAGAAGAAGAAGAGGATGAGGATGATGAAGAAGAAGAAGAAGAAGAGGAGGAGGAGGAGGATGATGAAGAAGAAGAAGAGGATGAGGATGAAGAAGAATAAGAGGATGAGGATGAAGAAGAAGAGGATGAGGATGAAGAAGAAGAGAATGAGGATGAAGAAGAGGATGAGGATGAAGAAGAAGAAGAAGAAGAGGAAGAGGATGAGGATGAAGAAGAAGAAGAAGAAGAGGATGAGGAAGAAGAAGAAGAAGAGGATGAGGATGAAGAAGAAGAGGATGAGGAGGAAGAAGAAGAAGAAGAAGAAGAGGAGGATGAGGATGAAGAAGAAGAAGAAGAAGAAGAGGATGAGGATGATGATGAAGAAGAAGAAGAAGAAGAGGATGAGGATGAAGAAGAAGAAGAAGAAGAGGATGAGGATGAGGAAGAAAAGAAGAAGAGGAGGATGAGGATGAGGATGAAGAAGAAGAAAAAGAAGAGGATGAGGATGATGAAGAAGAAGAGGATGAGGATGATGAAGAAGAAGAAGAAGAAGAGGATGAGGATGAGGATGATGAAGAAGAAGAGGATGAGGATGAGGAAGAAGAAGAAGAGGATGAGGATGAAGAAGAAGAGAATGAGGATGAAGAAGAGGATGAGGATGAAGAAGAAGAAGAAGAAGAGGAAGAGGATGAGGATGAAGAAGAAGAAGAAGAAGAGGATGAGGAAGAAGAAGAAGAAGAAGAGGATGAGGATGAAGAAGAAGAGGATGAGGAAGAAGAAGAAGAAGAAGAAGAAGAGGAGGATGAGGATGAAGAAGAAGAAGAAGAAGAAGAAGAAGAAGAAGAAGAAGAGGATGAGGATGATGATGAAGAAGAAGAAGAAGAAGAAGAGGATGAGGATGAAGAAGAAGAAGAAGAGGATGAGGATGAGGAAGAAGAGGAGGATGAGGATGAGGATGAAGAAGAAGAAAAAGAAGAGGATGAGGATGAAGAAGAAGAAGAAGAAGAAGAAGAGGATGAGGATGATGAAGAAGAAGAAGAAGAAGAGGATGAGGATGAGGATGAAGAAGAAGAAGAGGATGAGGAAGAAGAAGAAGAAGAAGAGGATGAGGATGAAGAAGAAGAGGATGAGGATGATGAAGAAGAGGATGAGGATGAAGAAGAAGAAGAGGATGATGGTGAGGAAGAAGAAGAAGAAGAGGATGAGGATGATGAAGAAGAAGAAGAAGAAGAAGAAGAAGAAGAAGAGGATGAGGATGAAGAAGAAGAAGAAGAAGAGGATGAGGATGAAGAAGAAGAAGAGGATGAGGATGAAGAAGAAGAGGATGAGGATGAAGAAGAAGATAATGAGGATGAAGAAGAGGATGAGGATGAAGAAGAAGAAGAGGATGAGGATGAAGAAGAAGAAGAGGATGAGGAAGAAGAAGAAGAAGAAGAAGAGGATGAGGATGATGAAGAAGAAGAGGATGAGGATGAAGAAGAAGAGGATGAGGATGAAGAAGAAGAGAATGAGGATGAAGAAGAGGATGAGGATGAAGAAGAAGAAGAAGAAGAAGAAGAGGATGAGGATGAAGAAGAAGAAGAAGAAGAAGAGGATGAGGAAGAAGAAGAAGAAGAAGAAGAAGAAGATGAGGATGATGAAGAAGAAGAAGAGGATGAGGATGAAGAAGAAGAAGAGGATGAGGATGAAGAAGAAGAAGAGGATGAGGATGAGGAAGAAGTAGAAGAAGAGGATGAGGATGAGGATGAAGAAGAAGAAGAAGAAGAAGAAGAAGAGGATGAGGGTGAAGAAGATGAGGATGAAGAAGAAGAAGAAGAAGAAGAAGAAGAGGATGAGGATGAAGAAGAAGAAGAAGAGGATGAGGATGAGGAAGAAGAAGAAGAAGAGGATGAGGATGAAGAAGAAGAAGAGGATAAAGAAGAGGATGAGGATGAAGAAGAAGAAGAAGAGGATGATGGTGAGGAAGAAGAAGAAGAAGAAGAAGAAGAAGAGGATGAGGATGAAGAAGAAGAAGAAGAAGAGGATGAGGATGATGATGAAGAAGAAGAGGATGAGGATGAAGAAGACGAAGAGGATGAGGATGAAGAAGAAGAGAATGAGGATGAAGAAGAGGATGAGGATGAAGAAGAAGAAGAAGAAGAAGAAGAGGAAGAGGATGAGGATGAAGAAGAAGAAGAAGAAGAGGATGAGGATGAAGAAGAAGAAGAAGAGGATGAGTATGAAGAAGAAGAAGAAGTAGGATGAAAATAAGAAGAATTCCAGTCCAGCAAAAAGTGTATCTGCAGAGAGCTCCGCTATTTCTGACAGTTCTCTGACAGTTCCTTCACATTTACAGCGGTTGAAACATTGTATCTATTTGTTTCCGAATAAAAACATCTGTATCCTAAATGGAAACAAATAGATACAATGTTTCAACCGCTGTAAATGTGAAGGAACTGTCAGAGAACTGTCAGAAATAGCGGAGCTCTCTGCAGGGACACTTTTTGCCGGCTGTAGAAGGGATGAAAATCGGCCGATCGGGGAAAATTCGATTCGTGCATCCGAAGTTTGCTAATTTTCGGATTCGGCGCGAATCGAATTTTTCCTAATATTCAAAACGAATTCCACTTCGCCAAGTTCGATTCGCTCATCTCTAATGGTTTCCTATGGGACAGGTTCACATCTTCGCATTTCCACACAGTACGTTTTTTGGGAAGGGTCAGGGACATTTTTAAACGCAAAATGTTACATTTTTGGTTCAATAGACTTTGATGGAGACGCTGCAGAAATGCATGTTGTGCATTTTTGATGCGTTTTTAGCACATTTTTTGTGTGTTTTGCATTTTAATCTGCCCAGCAACAAGTTGGAAAAAAAAACTAAATGCATCAAAAACACGTCAAAAACGCATATGCAAAAACTCAAAATGCACCACAAAAAACACTGCAGAAACGGATCAAACGCAAACTGCATAGGTGTGAACCTAGACAGATTTTATCTTGCAATATATATTTTGAAATACATTTATGCAATACATGTCTATATTGCGTATTATCTGAGAGATAATAGTCACAAATATTGTGCAGTGGCTGGATAGTATACAAGCAGCTTAGTTAGGGCCACAATATAAGGAGAGATTAGGCAGATTTTATTTTAAAATAAACATTAGAGTGTATTATCTGAGAGGTAATAGTCACAAATAACGTTCAGTGGCTTGACAGTATGTAAGCAGCTTAAGCTGTAATAAAGATGAGGCTCAAGTGGTAACAAATGATTCTATCACAAATCCCTACCTTGTCTCAGCTCACCAATTTTGGCACTTCTCTTCAAAAGATGCCCAAATGCAGCACTTATCCTAATTGTTGAACCATCCATGTGGAGAAAAATTTCCTAGCTTTACATAGCCAGTCCTCGTTCCTATACCATAATCATACAGGTACTCATTGATAGGGGTCTCACAGATAAGGCAGTTGGCAGGCAGCCCATGTTGGTGCTGCATTTCTGCCAGTAGAACCATGGCCAGGTATGACTGCCTTAAATGTCCACAAATTCTTCTTCTAGCCTATTGAAAAAAGCCATTGTACCTCATTATGAACCACTTTTACCAACTGGTTGAGAGCATTTGCAAGGCAAGGTATATGTGTTAATTTTCACAGTTGACAGGTGGAGAGCAGGTTAGTGCTGTTGTCACACACAACCTTGCCTGGTTGAAGATGGTATTCAGTCACCTCTTGGCCTGGCCTTAGTAAGATGCCAGCAGCTCTAGTGTTAGGTACCTCTTGTACCCTAGGCACAGGATGGCAGTATTTAGCCTGGGACCTTGCATATGCTCTTAATAATTGGGGAGGGACTTCTGATTCAGAGGAATTGTAGGATGAGGCCAGCTGGTGATAGTAGGGGAGGTGTGCAACGATATTGTGTCCATGTACCATGTAGATGAAGCTGCCAGGAGCCTCATGCCTTCTTCCTAACACAAATCTATCCCCCAAAGTTTCCTCTCCTAGCACAAATGCTCCCCTCCCAAATCATCCCTTCTTGCACCCACTCTCCCAAATTCTCCCTACAGCACAAATCCTCTCCCAAAAATGTTCTTCCTTGAACAAATCTTACCCTCCTCCACCCAAATTCTATTCATCTTCCCAGCGCAAATCCTCTCCCCCCATCCTCCCTTCTAGCACAAATCCCTCAATATCACCCCTCCTAGAGCATCCTCTACTAATCACCCCCAGCACAAATCCTCTCCCTTCCCCCAAATTTCCCTTCCTAAAACAAATTTCACCTCCCCACAAATTCCTTCTCCCAGCATAAATCCACTTCCCCAATCCCGCCTCCTAGCACAAAATTTCCCCCTCTTCCAGCACAAATCCTCCAGTCCTAGCACATATTCCCCCTTCTCTTATCTCTAATCCACTTCTCCCCCCCCCCCATTCCGGTTGTGCCCCCAGTACAATCTACCCTCCCTCACAGACCTCAGATACTGCATGGCAAATGTCTATGGAATGTTCTTCCTCCCAGGCTCCTCCTCATCTTGACACCTCACAGTTGAAGAGGAGCCTAAGGGAAGCTGCTTTGCACAGTTTTGGCAGGCAGTCGCAGGGAGAGGTGGGGGGTATGGGATCGTGGCTGCGGGGAACCACACCAGAGAATCATCTAGCTGTCACATTAGACTTTGCTTACATACCTCCTACCCACATTTATTGCTGGGAGGAGATGGTGAAGATAAGTAACCAGTGCAAAGTCCTAATCTGACAATTCTGATTTAGGAGCATGGTAGACTGGCACACAGTGACAGGAGGGAGAACCTGTTACAGCGTGAGCCTCCTCACAGCTTTCTCCTCCTCTCCAGCTCAAATCTGACAGTAGCAATAACGCTGTTGTCAATAATTCTGTCAGATTGAAGTGTCAGGGAGACTCCACGTGGTGCCCCTCCCCCCTCACATGATACAACCCCACCCAAGGCAGCCACCTCTCCCCCCACCTTTAGTCATGGCCACCCCTAGTCATGGCTCTGTTTGCCCCTATGTTAGTTCCACTCACCAAGTGCGAGCAGGTGAGTGGAAATTTTGAGGCTTACACTGATATTAATGTGGTTCTAAAGTCAAAACATTTTTCACTTTAATGCATTCCCTGCAAAGCCAGCAGTTTTGAAAATCTGTGAGTGCGGAATCCCCTCTAGTCCCCAAGGTTAAAGTTGCAGATATGCTGTCTTGTTCACAAAAGATGGAAGGCAGAGAGTTCCTGAAAAGGGACAGAGTCAAGGTTTCAGAGTTACCTGGCACAGCTTCAGGGGTCCAACAGGACATTATTGCTGAACATGAGATGCATGTCAAACTCAAACTGTATTGTATTCCTAAAGCTAGGATATTACTAATGAAGTCAAGAAATTGTTTGAGCTGAACATATTTGAAAAGTCCAGTAATGACTGGTCTAGTTGCATTGTTTTAGTCCTGAAACCAGACAGTAGTTGGAGGTTTTGTAACGACTTCAGAAAACTTAATTCATTCACAAAATGTGACACTTGCCCCATGCCCTGTGTAGATGAGCTCATGGACAGACTTGAGAAGGCACGTCATCTGACAACTTTGGATTAGACAAAAGGATATTGGCAAATCCCCTAGACTGAAAATGGCAAGTAAAAGACTGCATTATAACCTCCAAGGGTTTGTTTCAATATAATAAAAGATGCCTTTTGGGTTACAAAATGCCCTTGCAACATTTCAGAGGGTCATGGACAGAATCCTAAGACCTTACCATCAGTATGCAGCAGCATATCTGGACAATATAGTGATACATAGCAAAATTGGGAATTTAAGTGGCTCCATCAGGATTGGCCACAAGAACTAGAGATGAATCCTGAACTCTAGAAAAAGGTTACGCTGAGGCACTTGTCACTGACCTGAGGGGAATTTAGGTTGCAGAAAAGTTGCCTGTCCATCCGCTCTCTGATGTTTGTTACAATTTATTGGTGGTTTTGACCTTGCCAGAAATTGACTTTGATTTAATGGGCTATGCCCTCAAGTTAAATTCTGGGGTCAGTCTAATGCCTATCTGGCATTGATGGTTATGATAAGCCTCTTAGACTATGTCATTTAGTTATATGTTACATTTGTAAAAGTTCAATGGCTTTGCCCTTTTTCCAACTTAATCATCCTTCTGTAATTTTTTAATAAAGTATTGGTTTGTCATTTGGTTATTTATGAGCGTATGCTTCTCAGCAGTCATGAGAACCAACTTAATTGTAAATTGCAATCACATATTTAGAGACACCAAAGTAAACCAGTTGTCTTCACAAGCTGTATATAGGGTTTTAATAGAAAATTGCCCTGCCCTGATGTCTATAAAGTAAGAAAATGAATTGCCTATAAATCCAACACTAAACAAAGGCGGTAATCTTTAGTTTAACATGGATTTATAATGTCACCATTTTATTATCTGCCTGTAACAAAAGCAGTTTCCCTATCTCTCTCTGTCCACCACAGCAACATTCATATAAAGCATGGGTGTTGTGCACAGGACTCATCTGTTGTGAGCAGAGAGTATAGAACAAGATGATGAGTGAGTCACGCAATAACTGCATTAGCAAACCGTCTCTGTTGACTTGTAATCAGTGTACTGTGCTGGGCTTCTGGCATGTCCCTATGGTCACAGCATACAATTTCATTTCATAACCTTAGCATTGTAATAAAAATACAAACAGTTATTTTTTACAATCCAATATAAGATTACTTAAAAATCTTTTTTCATATTGCGATTTCAGCCTGTTTGTTGGCTATCCACAACTTCCCTCATTCCCTGTTTGCCTTGCAGCTTCTCCTCTACTGTTCACTTTCAGTTACTAAGGACTACACATCCCATGGTACCTTGCTGCCTGCAAGTGGTGATTCCTGTACTGACTCCACCTCCTGATCCCCCCCCCCATTCCTTCTCAGCACCTTTGTAGCTCAGAAGGAAGTAAATGTACCTGGGATTTTCTGAAAGTAAATTTACAAACTTCAAGGTCATCCAAATTAATAGAAGTAGGCTAGAAATTAATGTGGAAATGAATATGTGATTTTACATTTTGACCATAGATATGCCTTAAAGCTTACGTTAATTCACACATAAAAGATCATTACTTCCATTTAGTTAGATGTGTTTTTTGTACTGTTAAATCCTCTATTAGTTGAATTCTTCCATCAATCTCCCCCACCCCCGCTGCCATAATCTTCCTGTGCATTGGAAGTTATTAGAGCTGACCGAACTCTGACTAATCAGCACTAATCGAAAGTGTACTATAGTTTCTGTGAATGAAATTCAACCTATGAATGCAGGGGACGGACCCTTCAAGCACCCTCTTGTCCTCCATTCATAGATCATTATCCCCCCCCAATACTTTCTTCCTCACTTGACCCATTGCTCTCTCCTCTTCTCCCCACCTCTCACAGGCTTTGCTGAGCAGCCATTGGTTCCCACTGCTGTCAATCTATTCCTGTGATAAGGGAGCGGTGGGCACTGTCACGATTGTGGCGTCAGACCCCAGACCTTCTCACCAAACTCGTGACCGAAGGGCTAACCGATCTACAACCATGATGTGACGTGTCTAACAATGCCACACCCAGCTGAACCCTGCACAACGATTTTCCAGCTAATGGATACCGATTGATGTGCCAGCAGCCTGAATCGATTGTTACTGGGTCAGGTTAATTATGCAATTAACCCCTTCACACTGCCACCACCTCCTTTTTGAACAGAGAAAGAGGAAACTCGGCGTTCAGCTATAACACTATAATGGTTGATATAATCGACTGCATAACCTGGTCATAATACAGGCCTGTTATACAGAGGGTTAAAACAAACAGTAGCGTCTCTTAAAAGGCAGGGATTTGTAAATTGCAATTAAGAGCTATAGAAACAGTTCAACACTTTCAGAAAGAGAGATTTATTACTAAAAGGGTCAAACAGGTGCAATAAAAATATTTACAGAGAAGATGTAACTAAGATATGTATATATATATAGAAAACAGCACAGCACAGCAAAGAGATAACAGGGAGAAGTTAAAGGGTTAAGTTACTTGCCATTAAGCCTTGGATGTAAACAGATCATGTTTCAGAGCAAAAAGCACAGGTCTCCCCAGGTGGTATATTGATGTTAAAAATGGGAGATGTCTTCAAACTTAACTCTCTTAGGCTTGACAGCCTGCTTTAAAGTTTCCCAGCAGGGGGTGGTTCTGAAGTAAAAGACCAATCCCCTGTTTAGGGAGGGATTGTCAGACGGACCCCTAAACTGGAGCCCACATCTTTCATAATTCATATTCTGGTCCATAACTTTCCATCTGCACAAGCGACAGTCCACCCGCAGGTATATTCTTATGCAGACAAGTCTGAGGATTATTTAGATATGAATTATGAAATTATATATTGCACGGTTCATGAGTTCTATGTTTCGGCTTCCCTGATGGTCCGAGATAAGCGAGTGACCCATCAAACTGTTCGCCTGCTCATTGGCCATCTGACGAGGTGTCCGGTTTTTATGTAAGTCTCTCATATTCCAAGATATGAGATATAGGGGAAAAATTGATTTGAGAAGTGTTCATCTAATTCTGTCACCTACGCTGAGCTAGGTTTATTAGCTCAGAGTCCCTTTAAACTCCTGGGAAGGCTCCTTATGAACCAGAATATGAATTATCTTTCATAATTCATATTCTGGTCCATAACTTTCCATCTGCACAAGCGACAGTCCACCCGCAGGTATATTCTTATGCAGACAAGTCTGAGGATTATTTAGATATGAATTATGAAATTATATATGGTCCGAGATAAGCGAGTGACCCATCAAACTGTTCGCCTGCTCATTGGCCATCTGACGAGGTGTCCGGTTTTTATGTAAGTCTCTCATATTCCAAGATATGAGATATAGGGGAAAAATTGATTTGAGAAGTGTTCATCTAATTCTGTCACCTACGCTGAGCTAGGTTTATTAGCTCAGAGTCCCTTTAAACTCCTGGGAAGGCTCCGCTATCCCTTCACGAGGTGTGAAATTACACAGGTACTTTGGCCAGTGAGACTGCAGCTCTCTTGGGAAAGCTGGTCCTATCTCTTCCTAGGTGAGAAAGGATACAGCTTTCACAGACAGCTCGACACCTAACTAGAGATGCCTTGGCCAGCCAGTGACCCATAAACAGTACACTCACACACAGGCCAGATGTCTCCTCTCACTGAGAGGGAGGGGTGAGGGAAGGATAAGGGAGAAATATATGTGTCAGGACAGTTAACCCCTTTGCCAAGATGGAGGTTGAAACCAAAATGGTTGAACCGCGTCCATCTCTGGGTATATGCTATTACAGGCACGGCATCCATTCACGACTGCTTGCTTACTGTTGTGAAGCTGTGATTGTTCCACAGTTATCACATGGTACCTGGCACCCTGTGCAATGTGATTAGCTGTAGCAAATCACACCATATCAACAGTAAGCAAGCTGTCATGAATGGAATCCATTAATGAGAGTTAACTGTTGCTTATAACCTTCCTTTAGATTGTAAGTTCTACGAGCAGGGCCCTCCTATTCCTTCTGTACTGAAATGTATTGTAATTATACTGTCTTCCTTATATTGTAAAGCTCTGCGCAAACTGTTGGCGCTATATAAATCCTGTATAATAATAATAATATTAATATAACAGTGATCATCACTGTTATACGCAATAACAGTGTAAAAAAAAATCCCTGATCACCCTTCCAAAGTAGTGCAGTGTCATTATGGTTACACTGAACTAGTCTGATGACAGTAGGAAAAATAGTTAAAAAAGAAATAACATGTTAAAAAAGAAAAAAATGTTTAAAAAATTGAATAAAAATGTGTTTGTTTGTTTATTTATTTTTACATACTGTCACCAGTCAGTATCTTTGATCACTTCCAAACCAGCCATATGATGATGCTGTACTGCACTGGTGACAGTATGTAAACATAAATAAATAAACAAACACATTTTTATGTGAAAAAAATTGAAAAAAACAATTTTAATTAATTTAATTTTCCAAAAAAGTGTGACCAAAAATTTCAAATTAAAACAACTTGCCATGCCTCTTACTAAATATCCTGGACTGTCTACATGAGGGGGGCTATTTGTACTGTCCTGGCATTTTAGGGCTTCAAGAAATGAGACAGGCCATCAGCACATCAGGATTGATCAATTTTCAAATATATATGCAATAGTTTGCAAACTCTATAACTTTCACACAGACTAAATAATGTACACTGATTTTGATTATTTTACCAAATACATTTTTGGCATAAATTTATAAAGAAAGATTATTTGTAATCTGAATTTTTTTGTTTATATAGCAAAAAATAAAAAAAACTGTGGTGATTAAATATCACCAAAAGAAAGCTCTATTTGGTGGAAAAAATAATAAACATTCATTTCATTTGTGTACCGTGTTGCATGACTGAGCAATTGCCAGTTAAAGTAGCACAGTACTGAAGAGCAAAAAGATACCCTGGTCATGAAGGGAGTAAAACCTTCCAGAGCTCAAGTGATTAGAGATGTGTGTGCTTTTTAAGTAATGTATTTTGGTGGTGTATTTTGACCTACGTCAGTAATTTTACTTTTTTTTACAATTGGCTTTCTTTTTCACTGTCTCTTCCTGTGGTCAACTGGTTAAGTAATTTATTTAATTTATAATGATTTATTTGTATATTATTGATGATAAGGATTTGTATATTTACCTTGTTGCTAGATGCCTGCTGTTTTGAACCCTTATTGAGGGTTCTATTACTGTTTGTGTCACCATCTGGGAGCTTTCCTTACTCTTATCAGAGACACAACAGGGGGAAAATATCCCCAAAATGAAAGAACCTTGCCAGTGTCTGTAGTGGAAGATATTGCCTATAGTCCTCCCCGTGTTCCCCCATAGGGACAATGGTGCCAAGGACAAGTGGCATGGGTTAGAAAGTGTACTTTAACAGAGTATGTGCTTTTTTGTAGTTATATACATTCATGTACCCCATACTCATTTCCCTGGGGGGCAAACATCCATAAACCCCTGCATCCATTGCATTCCTTTTGAGGAACAGGATGTGGGGGAACAGGATGTGGGGATGCTGCCTTTGTGCCCTCAACATGGGCACAAGGTGCATTGCAAGTAGGGTGTTTATTACTTCCGCCCTTTAAAGGTACCCTCCCAAAGATGTAGGCATGTGACCTGGTATGGTACAGGTAGATCTAGTATAAATTTTAAGAGTGTCCTCACACTATTTTTTCTTGTTTCTGTTTTAAATGTCACTTTTAACCCACTATATTTGTAGTGTTCTGTAAATTTGCTTGCAGTGTAAGGCAACCCCAAGCATGTTAGTTAAAAGATTTGTGCATTTTCAATGTCTCCTTTTAAACCATGTGAAAAGACGCTCTCCTCGATCAACTTTGTTTTTTTTTTAAATTGTAATAATTTTGTTGTACTTTGCCATTAACCATAAAAAATTCAAAATTCAGCACCCATAGACTTTAATAGAGTTTGGTGCTATGTTTAGGGTACATGGACCTCCCTCTACTCCCGAACTTTGCTCAGTTCATTCATCCCTACTCAAAAAATAATAATATGGAAAAAAACAATCAAACACTACAAACATTTTTCAATTCAGTATGCAGAAAATATTGAACCAAGTAGTCATGCATGTGAAACATTACAAAGTGTATTTGGAGGTACATATAAAAAGTAATATAGCCAGGGGAATACTTGGCTGTCCAAAGGAAAGGAATGTACATGACATGAAAAAAAGAGAAAAGATTGGGTTTATCCCACATGTCTCACAGTAATACTCTAATAGGGACACTAATGCAAGGAAGGACCCTGATGGGGTCCCTGACATAAGGGGAGACTCTGATGATGAATCTGATGTAAGGGGGGCTCTGATAGGGACAATAATGTAAGGGGGGACTCTGATGGGAACCTGATGTTAAGGGGGGACTCTGGTGTAAGAGGTGTTCCAATGTTGTTTCAGTCCACAAATATTTGCAATATATACAACGTGGCCTTCATACTGAAGAGTTTGGAGACCCCAGCTCTAATTAATCAGCACTGAACGGGCCTGATCTCCTGCACTCCTACTTTGTTAAAGTCTTTTTTAGGAAGCTTGCGCTTAGGGTTGTGACTGTCACTCAGCTATGCTAGCATAGAGCACTGCAGTGTCAGGCAAGATTTTCACTGAGAGCGAAAGGTATATTAAGTCACTTCCAAGCAAAAAAGTCACAAATCTTTACATGTCGGAGTTCAGGATTATAAAAAGATGTTAAAAAGTGTGCGATCTCAGCTGGACTTTAAGCAGAATGAATCACATTTATTTTAAGAGTGCTCTATTTATGTTGGAAATGTTAATCTTAATGAACCCCTGCAACATTGCTCAAGGATGTCCTATGTGTCATACACATGTAACACATATTTCATTTATTGTCATATAGAGATTATGAGCAGCAGTGTGGAGAGAGTTAAAAAAAAAAGCATCACCACATAAAAAGCATTTGCTTTCTAGTTCGATATTCCCTTGGCGATTTTTTTTTTAACTATGCCTTACAAGGATTGTGTAATTTATCCTGCCTGTGACAGCAATCAGGTACCTAGATCAAGAAATCATGCTGATTCAAACCTAATGAGCATCTATTTGTGTGTACTAATTCTGAAAAGCCATATAGAAATATCTGCATATTTTCTTGGGTAGTGTGAGACCATTATGTTATATTAATGATTTGACAGCTTGTTGCATCAATCTGACAGTCAGTTGACTTCCCATTTTAGTGAATGTCACACTTGTAAATATATATATATATATATATATATATATATATATGTCACGCATACACTTTAATATCAGTGCACCCTGCCACTATGATGAATATACATCTTTTAGGTTCCTTTCTAACAACTGAGTATAATAACTGTCTAATGGCACTATGTACAATGCTTACCTTCAATTTTTTTAAAATATGTTATGTGGCATCTGTCAGAGCCTTTTACACAATACTGAAGTAAGACTGCTGAAATTATTTCCATTGCAAATGGAATCATTTGTGTTTCATTCAATCTATGTGCAAATTCTAATAAATGTGTTTTGTTCATTTTTAGAATGATCCTTCATTCTTCCTTCTATACCAGACTTAAAACATACCTAAACCCAAAAACTAAAATGTAATATATTGCAGATTACCAATCCTTTTATGTGGTCACTGCATTAGTTTACCTTGTTTTACTTTATTTTCACCCAATAATGTTTCCAGCAAAACACTTCCCATCCTAGGGTTACAATGCTCACTCCCTATCTATGGAGAAACACCATTGTCACCCTAGGCTGCTCTCCTGAAAAACACCTTCTCCTCTGAACATTTATTTTAATTGAGAGGCATTCACTCACTTTGTAGAAAGAGTTCTCCTACAAAGTGAGTGATTCAGTAGAACATGTAGTGTGGATCTGGAAAAGCTAAGAAACTAATGTGTATTATTCATACAAAACTTGATCCTTAACCACTTGACCTCCAGAGGATTTACCCCCCTTAATGACCAGGCCTCTTTTTGCTACTCAGCGCTGCACTAATTCAACTGATAATTGCGCGGTCATGGAATGCTGCACCCAAACGAAACTTACGTCCTTTTTTTCACACAAATAGAGCTTTCTTTTGGTGGTATTTGATCACCTGTGCGCTTTTTATTTTTCACGCTATAAACAAAAAAAGGCCAAAAATTTTGAAGAAAAACAATATTTTTTACTTTCAGCTATACAAAATATATAGTAAACTCAAAATTGGTTAAAAATTTAGGCCAAAATGTATTCTGCTACATTTTTTTTGTAAAAAAAATCCCAATAAGTGTATATTGATTGCTTTGTGTGAAAGTTATAGTGTCTACAAACTATGGTATAGATACTGCAATTTACACCATTTTTTTGCTATACAGCACTGCGCTAGTTTAACGGACAATTGCGCGGTCATGCAATACGTTACATAAATGAAACTTACATCCTTTTTTTTCCAACAAATTGAGCTTTTTTTCGGTGGTATTTGATCGCCTGTGCGGCTTTTATTTTTTGCGCTATAAAAAAAAGGCTGATAATTTTCAGGAAAAAAAACAATATTTTGGACTTTTTGCTATAAAACATGTCCAGTAAAAAAAAAATTAAAAATCAAATTTAGTCATAAATTTCATCCAAAATGCTTTCTGTTTGAGATTTGCTTGTGACATCAGTGCAGCTTGCTTGCAACTTTGACCAATCATAACAATACAGAATGTGACACATTATTAACTACTTACCCTCTGGCGTATAACAGATATACTGCTACACGGCAGCACGGGTGCCCAAAATCACGTATATATATGTGATTTTTATTTTTGGGTAGGGGGCGGGCGCAATCAACGACAGGGAGGAGGGATGCTTTGTTTACCAACAGCCCTCCTCCCTGTCAGTTTGGGTGCACTGCTCTGGATGGCTGAGTAGAGCCATCCAGAACAGTGTGCTTATAGTGAAGCACATACCCCCAGCCCCCTAATAAAACATTCCCATCACAGAGTTAACCATTTGATTGCCCCTCATGTTAACCCCTTCCTGCCCAGTGCCATTAGTACAGTGTCAGTGCTTTTTTTTTAGCACTGATCACTGTATTGGTGTCACTGGGGATGTCAGTGACACCAAGTCAGTTCCCCCCAGTGTTAGAATGCTTGCCGCAGTCCCGCAGCCCTGCTATAAGCAGCTGATAATCACCATAAGTTGCTGATCGCAGCCATAAGTCACTGATCGTTGCCATTATTACTATAAAAAAAAAATTTCCACCATCTATACCGCCATTTGTAAACTCTATAACTTTCACGTAAACCAATTAATTTACACGTATTAGGATTTTTTTTTAGCAAAGACATGTAGTAGAATACATTTTGTCTTAAATTTATGACGAAATTTGATTTCTAAATTTATTTACTGGACATGTTTAATAGCAAAATTCAAAATATTGTTTTTTTCTCAAAATTGTCGGTCTTTTTATTGTTATAGCGCAATAAATAAAAAATGCACAAGCGATAAAATACCACCAAAAGAAAGCTCAATTTGTGGGAAAAAAGGGACGTAAATTTCATTTGGGTGCAGCTTTGCATGGCCATGCAAATGTCAGTAAAAGTAACGCACTGCTGTAACGCAGACCACTTCTTTAACCGCTTCCTGACCCTATAGCAGTACTTCGGCTATAGAGAGGCACGGGTGCGCAAAATCACATATATATACATGATTCGCACTCCCGTGGTTTTTCCGCCCCTCCCAGATAGCATTGGATTGCCCGTCAGTACACCAGTAATCACATTTAACCCCTTGATTGCCAGGAGCACGCTCATACACAACAAACCTCCATTGCTATTATAGTGTCTGAACGGATCAATATTTTCGATCAGCACTATACCAGCATTCACATTAGTTTAGTGTCCCCAAAAACACAGCGTTAGCGGGATCAGCCTGGGCACCTGCCAGTACCTGCGTTTAGCCTCTTTGCTTACCCCCACCCTTCTCCCCCAGCAAGTGCAGTGTCAGTAGGTTACTGTCACTTGATACATTGCACACAAAACAGCAGTGTTGCAGAATCAGGCCTGATCTCTGCTAGCACTTTCTGGTAAATTTTGATGACTCTCATATGCAGCAGAGTGCCAGTACTAGTGCCGCTCTACCTTTTGGTGAACTGGTGAGCACCAGCGGCCTAGTACGTCCTGGTCTTTCACATACCAGCACTGCAGTATCACTTGGTGACGTGGTGAGTCCCATAAGTGCAGTACAAGCTGGTGCAGTGGTGAGCACAAGTATTGTCCCGCAACCACCAAGAATTCGCACACAGGCCTGTAGAGTCCCTAGTATCCTTCTGGATGTGCTTGCAAAACCTGATTGGCAGCCCACAAATTCTGCAACACTCGTACTTCCCCCATTCACTGCCCAACCCAGAATTCAGGTGGAAACAGCAAATTTAACTACTCCCCTTGATTTTTTGGAACTGTTTTTCACGGAAGATCTGTATGCATTGATTGTGGATCAAATCAATTTATATGCACAACAATTTATTGTCGCCAACCCAAATTCAAACCTTGCCAGATCATTCGCAAGGAAACCCATTACAGTTTCCAAATTTAAATGTTCTGGGGTCTAACCCTCAACGTGAACATTACTAAAAAAAATGAATTGCGGCTGTCTTGGTCCACAGACCTGATTCATCATATGCCTGTGTATCACCATATGCCTTTGAAACAATGGGAATGGTATTTACATTGTGTTTTTTTTTTTGATCAGGGAAAAGCTGCCTGTTTGTTACCACCCATAGGCACATGCTTACTGTGCATAATGAAAAATCCAGTGCTGGAGAGTTGGTATTGTTTTGAGTTTATTGGTGACATCTGAAAATTAGGCATTGAGGTAGAAGTACAAATTATAAGTTAGAAAACATTTTCTAAGAAAGTGCAGCGCTAGGTTCCAATAATATTACGTTTTAAACTATAAACAATTATCACTAAACCCAAAAATATATACTGCATATCACAAAACATATGGCAAAAACCATATAAAAATCAAATGTCCTCCACATTTGTAGATAAATTGTCCTTTGCCTTTAAATATAAGCCACCTTCTGTGCTCAAATGGATATTTATTTATTACAGGTACTTATATAGCAGCATCAATTTATGCAGCACTTTACAAATATTGTACATTCACATCAGTCCCTAACCCTCAAAGACTATACAATCTAAGGTCCCTAACTCAAATTTATACATACATATACTAGGGCTAATAACCTACCAGCCTGCCTTTGAAGTGTGGGAGTAAACCCACACAGGCACAGGAAGAACATGCAAACTCCAGGCAGGTAGATTTGAACCAACAACCCTAGTGATGTCAGGTGGAGATGCTAACCATTTAGCCACTATGCTGTCCACATTCGAATGTGCTGCATGCATAAAGCCAAAGTCAGGTGTACTCTCACCTTCCTTTTTTGACTTCACAATATAGTTCAGTCAAAATACCCTCTTGTTCCTTAAATAGACCAAAATAACTTCCTAGGTACTGCCTGCCAGTATGAATCTTCACTGTATTATCATCTGCTCCTTTACCTCTGCTCCATAACATGTAAACAGAAACACTGAAAATAGTACTTTATCCTTTAAAAGTTTATTTTTTATAAAGCCAAGTAAAACACATGTTAAAAAGGTGCCAAATAGCACCAAATATATACAACTAGTGTACACAGATATGGCAATCTTGTGCATTATCTCCCAGTGCAATGTAAAGGTTACCACACTTTTGCTTTCAAACGAGTGTTCGAATGTTATCCAAGGTCCTGCCCCTATTCATTTCATCACCAGCAAGGAATTCCTTGTTGAGGGTAAAGTTCCAAAGATCAGTTGAGAAGCATGGTTATGAAGCAGCTGATATACTCACAGCTATTCTCACACCACATGGGCTAAAGACAGAGCTGTGGTCAAGTTCAGGTCAGAGAAGGAGGTTACAACAAGCACAGTCTCAAACCCTGGCAGAAAGTTAAAAACTCAGGAAAGGTGACAAAAAAGTCCAAAGGAGGCTGTCGCTAAACACTGAACTGTCAGAATACTAAACACATTACAAACAATGAAAAACTTTTGTTCAGGCAGGTATACAGTGTACAGAATAGATACATTAAAATACCTGCTCAGGAGACATCACAAGCATTTGGTGTGCTAGCATGCAGTTCTACATTTAGCCAGCAGAGGGCATGAGCACCTAGGGGTAACACACAAGGCAAGAAGGAGAGGATGTCAGCAGGTCATTAGAATAGCATGCTAAGACAGTAGAATTTATGCATTATATATAAATTATTTCTATGCCCTTGTATTTTTATGCCAGTTTACTGGAGGAGAACGCATACTTTATTGTATTTGTACATTGATCAATACTGAAAACTACAGGGTGGAACTTTTACTAGTTTTCAGCATACTCATTTCTTTTTCTCATTTCAGTAGGAACAGTGTCTTTCCATTCTAGATGTCGTTAGCAGTCTCGCACCTCTAAAAATCGCTAAGGAAATCCAGTTTTAAAGTCATTAAGAGCATTAAAATAGACCTTCACCTACACGCAGTTTAATCCATTAATAACACGTTGTGTGAAGCAGAGATAATGGAACTTTTCCACTGCGAAATTAAAGGATTGGAAAGGAAAAAATACAAACTCATGAGACGTAGTGAAAAAGAAAAAATAAAATAGCTTTTTTCATTTTGCCATTTTGCTTCATATTGCTATTACTGAAAAGAAACATCCAGGTAGCTTGCAGAGTTTACTGTATTAAAGAGAAATTGTAGCTGAAGCTTATGTTGGGCTTATGCACAGGACTTTAATTCAATGTTCATGAAATAATACAATTTAGAGTTGGTGATTGATTTGGAGATGTTCATGCACATTACTGGCAAAGATGGAGTTGCGACAAAGGGCTTTTACTATCATTAACAGTCTCATTTACTGAAAATTTGCTGTGTGAATGCTTCAGCATTTGCACAGCCATCGTGAATAATGTATCTAATATGTGTCTTTCCTATGACTGTTAGTGCCAGCTATTGGTCATAATATGATATCTTCCTGATAGTGATATTTCAGTGATTATTTTATAAATAGACCTCTAAATAAACACAATAGGTGTAAATGTATATATATCAGTGTACTTGTTTGTTTCATAAATTAAAGTGAATCTAAAGGATAATTAAAAAAGAAAAAACAAACATGTTATATTTACCTGCTCTGTGCATAGCACAGAGCAGCCCCCACCCCCTGTTCTGGGATCTCCTGGTTCCTCTCCTCAGCTGAGAGCCCCATAGCAAGCTGTTTGTTATGGGGACACTCATATGGGATTGTCATGCACAGCACTGCCTGTGTCTACTGTGAGACCAGCAAGTGGAGGATCAGTGCTGCAACTGGAACAGCACTGAATTGTGAGAGGAGCCATGTAAGTCTTTAGGGATGGGGGGAGAGCAAGTAGTGGGGAGTTTTTTACTTTAATGCAAAGAATGCATTAAGGTTAAAAAAAAAGCCTTTTGGATTTAGAATAACTTTAAGGTAAAACTATTATCTTTTTTTGTTTTGTTGTATTGGGGGGGGGGGGGGTTCTGTCAATAAAACCTGACATTTACTAACAGTGCTAACAACCAGCACTAGGGTAAACCTGGCATTTACTAAAACTTAAAGTGGTAGTAAACACCTGAATTATAGTAAAGCTTACCTGTAGGTAAAATGAATATCTCTTAATTGTACACCGTTTAGGAGTGAGCAGTAGCCAGTGACATCTCTGGCGCATGCACTCTGAGGCAACGGTATACCCGTGTTGTTGCTTGTGTACATGCACTCTGAGGGAACGGTATACCCGTGTTTACCCATGTTGTGTACCATGGCTGAGACTCCCGTGTATATACACGGGAGTAACGTCATCGTAGCATGACCATTCAAATATCCGCAGCCCTCAAACACGGAAGGAATATCGGATGAGGTTGGAAGCCTCTGCAGCGGTGACAGCACGACACTGGAGGGTTTTGCTTTAAGATAGGTCTTTCATAATGTGATGCGATGCATACTAGCACTTTGTGGCTTTACCTTGCAGGGAGAAAGTTTTTTTTTTTTTTCGTAAGTTTACTACTACCATCACCACAGGGTCACTTTTATAGAAGCCATACCTGTAAAAGAAAAGTGAATGTACACTATATTGCCAAAAGTATTGGGACACCTGCCTTTACACACACATGAACTTTATTGGCATCTCAGTCTTAGGCCATAGGATTCAATACTGAGTTGGCCCACCCTTTGCAGCTATAACAGCTTCAACTTGTCTGGGAAGGCTGTCCACAAGGTTTATGAGTGTATCTCTGGAAATGTTTGACCATTCTTCCAGAAGCATATTTGTGAGGTTAGGCACTAATGTCAGAGGAGAAGAGAAGGCCTGGCTAGCAGTCTCCACTCTAATTCATCCCAAAGGTGTTATATCGGGTTGAGGTCAGGACTGTCAAGTTTCTCCACCCCAAACTCGCTCATCCATGTCTTTACAGACCTTGCTTTGTGCACTGGTGCATAGCCATGTTGGAACAGGAAGAGGCCATCCCCAAACTGCTCCCACAAAGTTCGGAGCATGAAATTGTCCAAAATGTTTTGGTATGTTGATAAGTGTAGTAGTGTAGTTTTGAGATGTGTTAAGAGTTTCCTTCACTTTAACTAAGGAGCCAAGCCCAACCCCTGAAAAACAACCTCACACCAAAATCCTCCCACCACCAAACTTTACACTTGGCACAATGCAGTCAGGCAAGTACCGTTCTTCTGGCAACTGGCAAACCCAGACATGTCCATCAGATTGCCAGACAGAGAAGTGTGATTCATTACTCCAGAGAATATGTCTCCACTGCTCTAGAGTCTAGTGGCGATGTGCTTTACACCACTGAATCTGACACTTTGCATTACACTTGGCGATGTAAGGCTTGGATGTAGATGCTCAGCCATGGAAACACATTCCATTAAGCTCTCTATACACTGTTGTTGTGCTAATCTAAAAGGCCACATGAAGTTTGGAAGTGTTTAGCTCTTGACTCTGCAGGTAGTCGGCGACTTCTGCGCACTGTGTGCTTCAGCTTCTGTCATTTTACATAGCCTTCCACTTCATAGCTGTTCTTTCCAGTTGCTTCCAATTTGTTATAATACCACTAACAGTTGACCGTGGAATATTTAGTGGCAAGGAGATTTCACGGATGGACTTGCACAGGTGGCAACCTATCACGGTACCACTCTTGAATTCATTGAGCTCCTGCGAGTGACCTATTCTTTCACAAATGTTTGCAGAAGCAGTCTACATGCCTAGGTGCTTGATTTTATACACCTGTGGCCGTGGAGGTGATTGAAACACATGAATCCAATTATTTGGAGGGGTGTCCCAATACTTTTGGCAATAAAGTGTACCTTCCTTTCCCGTGGGCCTTGTGCTGAAATTCCTCATTTCCACTTCTCCCTTTCTGCAAGTATTTGATCCTTAGGGTGGATTGAATACTTGTTTCCCATCCCCTTTGGATCCTGATGCTAGCTTGCATGTTCTACAGCGGTGTACAAGCTGGCATTGTAAACCATGGCAATTGGAGAGTGGATAGCAGATATTGCAAACACTTGGAATTGTGAAATACATACAGGGGAATATTTACTTTAACTGGTACACTCAAAATATGGTGCACCTGTGCACGGTAGCCAATCAGCTTCTAACTTCAACTTGTTTAATTAAGTTTGACAATAAAACCTGCTGATTGGTTTCTATGCAGAACTGCACCAGATTTTGCACTATGCAGTTTTAGTAAATAACCCTCATAGTGTTCAGGGAGCAGTGAAGAGGTGGCATTTCAAGACATGGCTGTGGGAAAGGTATGTAAATTCTTTCAGGCATGTTTCATGCTGGCTGGTAACTTTAAATACTGTAACCAGTCATAATCCATTTGTACCGGTCTTACTGCATCAGAGAGTAATCTGATTGGTTGCTAGAGGTTATTGTTCTTTTGAATAAGATCCTAATTTTTAATAGGGATGTTACTATTTTAAAAATAAATGTGAGATGATGCTTAGTTTGTTATGTTTGACAATATTGTATTTCAATTATTATAACTTTGAGTAAGCATAAAGAATGCTTAGTGGTCCCCTCTCAGGCTAGCAAAGTCTGAGGATTTGGATGCCGCCAGGGGCGGACTGACAACTCATGGAGCCCCCGGGCAATAGGGGATCATGGGGCCCCTGTGTCCTTGCCCACACTCAAAAAAGCCTATAAAAAAGGTACCAGGCGCATATTATGGGGCCCCCTACTGACCCGGGACCCTCGGGCAGTGCCCGAGTGACTGAATGGTCAGTCTGCCCCTGGATGCCGCTTACTAGTGAGGGTGCAGTCTTGGGAAAGGTTCGTCCAAACCTGTAGAAATAAGAAGAAACATGTTGGGGGAATGGCTTGAATGAATTGAGCTGTGCCTGCTTTTACCTGCTAACTGCTTGGGTTAGCCGAGGTGTATGGTAGTCAGGTTATGTCTTCCTATTTCTACAGGGTAGGCATAGTTATTAGAACTGTCACCCAGGAGATAAAAGACTAAAGCCCAAAGAGTATGGCCCTACACAAGCCTATAGGGGCCCACTGAGCAAGCCCGTTGGAGGATTTCAGCCAGAAAGATGGTAAAGAGTAAAGCTGTCCTATAGAGGAAGCTGAGGTGGAATGTGTTAAATGTATGGATTTCCTTGATGTTCGAATCGAACATGAGTTCGACTCGAACATTGGGTGTTTGTGTGCAAACACAAAAATGCTTAGGACATTCGGTGGGCTATTCACCCACTGCACCCCACAATGCACTACGTGTTACCAATGCACTGTGATTGGCCAAAGCAATGCACCTGACCACAAGTCAGGTGCAATGCTTTGGCCAATCACAGCACAATTGTTTACATCTGATCCACAAATGTCAGATGTGGCAAGTGCTAAGCAGGTGCCGATGGGTCTGTGGGCCTCGGGGTTTTATTTTGGTAAGCCAGCATCATTGTGACAATGCTGGATGCCGTGTTTGACAATGAATTACATAGATGAAACCATTTTTTTGTCTTTTTTTTCTTAATAAAGGACTTGTCAAAGACTGTCTACTGTCATTTTTTTACACTTTTCTTTTGTGAATAAGTAGCGGTACCATGTACCCCATGCTCATTCATATGGGGAGGGCGGGATCTGGGGAATCTTCCAGATTCTGATAAGTCCGATATGGTTTGGGCAGGTGTCGCTCACTCAACCCCCGCCCTCCCTTTCCTGACCTGCCAGGCTGCATGCTCGGATAAGGGTCTGGTATAGATTTTGGGGGAGTAAATGTTGGCATGGGGGTTCCCCTCAAAATTCGTACCAGACTTGAAGGGCTTGGTATGGATGGGGGGGGGCCCCACGGCAACTTTATTTGCTAAATTTCAAAATGCCGACAATTCTTTTTACATTGAGCTGTCAGTGGGGAACCCTGCTGACAGCTGAAACATTACCTCATGTTTTCACTAAAATATTACATGACTTACTAAAATAACTCATGTATTTTAGTGAATGCCAACTTTTTTTTAAAAAATGCTGTACAGCATCTTACCACATACTTGAATGCAGTAAGATACCACTTAGTGAATTGTCCCCTGGGTTCGAAGTTTGCGGTTGAACTTTTGTTAGGTTTGATTGTTTGACCGCAAACTGATAAGGGGGGTGTTCAGCATATATCTGTGGGTGGATAGTACTGATTTAATTACTGAAATATGAACCAAATTTATTGCAAACAATGATTAGCTGTTCATACATGTCATTTTTGGACCAGCACTGACCTTTCACTCTTAATAGAATTTGATACAACAAGGTTATGAGTCTATTTCATTATAATTATATTCCACTTTTGACCAGGGAGAAAAGCCAATATTTAAAGCAGAACTTTACCCATAACAGCTTGATAAAAAATAATGTTCTTTATCATGGAACATACATTCCACATTATTAATGTAGCTATTAAGAAATACTACATTTCAGGAGATGAGCGTATAGTGCCACATCCCATTGTACTAATGCACAACAGAATTTGATAAAACAATAATTTTTATTACTTTTAAATTCATACATATTATACAGAAGCTTTCATAAAATCATACAAAATTATGATAAACATCTTTAGTATATATACAGCTTCTATATAACATGTATGAAGTTTACATTGGTGGTTATGCCATTGTCCACTTTATTTAAGTAACATAAATTATTGTTTTATCAAATTCTGTTCTACATCAGCACGGTGCTTTAAAAGTCCCCTACATATTGAGGGTAATTCCCCATCTTTTTATTTCTGGATTCCACTTTATTAATTATGCAACCAAAATTAGTACATGCTGTAAATTGCCTCCAGCGTTGTTCCTGTTTCTTCTTGCTGGAGCTGCCATTTTGTTGAAGTCCAGAGCTCCTGAACAGCAGTAAATCTTTAGGCTGTTAGCAGAATGGCCTCTACATTTTTGGCACAGTGCCAAAAAATAGAGTAAATGAGCATGTGTAGAGCAGGGTGAGACAGTTTATTACAGGATTTTTAATGGTATAGGTACATATTTGTAATGTGTTATATACAGTAGCTATACCTACAAAAGGGGCCAGCCTGAAGTGATCTAACTGAATGCATATCATGCAAGACTTCAATATGCACAATATGTAGTGCTCAAGACTGTGTTTATCATGAGGTAAGGTAAAAATATCCAGCATGATGTTTCTAGGGACACACCACCTTCAAATGCAGCTACGATATGCAAAATTGAGAAACCTATAGCAATCGATGACATATACACAGAGCTGTTTAATCGGGGACCAGGTAAGTCAACATATTTGTGCAATTAGTTTGAACATCTTATTTCACTGTGTTTTCACATGCTGACACATAACAGTAGTATTTCTGTTAACCTTGCCACAACATAGAACAAAGATCTGCATGTGCCACCAGCCTTTTACTCGAAGCCAAGACGTCTTTTATTGCCTCATTTCTTTTTCCAGTTGTATAATGAAGGCAAGCTGGCAGACAGCATATTTCAACTAGAAGCAAGGTGAGAGAATGACAGTTTGAGTAAACAGAACAGATTTTGCCTTCTTTTTAACAAAATAGTGGTGCTAACTTTGTAAAAGTCTCCCATTTAAAATAATGTCACATATAAGAGCTGGTGTTTTCTACCAGTTTATCAACTAGCTCAGTACAGACTATTCATTCTATAAAACACTTTTATGTTTTCATTGTAAGAATATTCAGATGCTCATTGATTCCCCACTTGGCAAACAGCAATACAAGTGCTATTGGTCGTTTCCATCTTTACTCTATATTCTTAGTATTTGCCTTATCTGCATGTCGTCTTTGTCGCATAAAGCTTTCCTTTTGCACTAAATGCGGAATTCATATACCACTTCTTCCTGCATGTCTTAGTGTGTTTCAAACTCCAAAAGGGTTAATAATACCTTGTAGACAATCCTCAGGGCCTTTAAAAAGCCTCAGATACCATCTCATCCATCTTCCCCAAGCTCATTCACTTGAGCAGTGAGGACTAACAGAGCATGTTTATAAAAACCTACAGTGTAGGAGCCCTGAGTTTGAGTTTTACAGCCAAACAGATTATACTCTGGGTGAATATGTCAGGTTGATTTATCATGCAGCTTAAAGGAGAAAATAAGCAATCCCTATAGAGTTAGGCTCTGCTGGGACTGAGTTGTACTGGAAGAGGAGCCTTTAAGCTGACAGTTTGTTATGGAACATCACTTACACCTATATTCTTTTGAAGTATTATTTTGTCAAGCTTGGAATTTACAGTTGGATGCACCTCCTCATCATCAACATTGTCTCAAGTCATGAGTAGCCATGCCTGGGAAATGAATACAGCAGTGCAGTACTGCAGGCAACTGCAATGTAAATGTGCATGTGGTGCACTCAGTATACAGGCTTTAGTCTGGTTGCAAATAACAAGATTTGTATTGCACTTAAAAAGGCTCTGTTGTCCCAAGATGGCCACCAGGGTCACCTAAGTGCAGAGTGACAAACCAGAACGGTGCCTCAGGAGACCAGGAAACCATAGAGGAACAGCTTTCTCTTGACTTTCCCTCTAACTGTAGTACCTCTCCAGTCGAGCATCACCTACAGTGGAGAAAGCAGATTGCACCTACCTATAACAGATGCTGTCCTCAGCATTGCAATACAGTAAGAACAACAAGAAAATTGCAAAAGTAAGCATGGTTAAGGCAAAACAGTAAAAAGATAAGTTCAAACAACATAGTCAAAGTACCTTGCAGAAAGCTGCAGGGTGTTAGATCACAAAGGGCGACAACTCTCACGGCTGTCAACCGAGTCACACGGAAAATTCAAACTTAGCCAGCAAGCAAGGTATGTCCAAGTCTTTCAGTACGTTCATTCCCAGCACACCAGGTACTGTTGGATTTACTGGGCCATGAGTCACCACTACCTACACTCACTCCACCACCTGGTCCTCAATTTGGATTCTCACCCAGGTGATCCCTTTTGACCAGGATAGGTAGATTACTGGCCGCTCTGAGAGACAGCCAGTGGGATCCACTTGCTCTGAATCGCTGGGCGTAGAAATCATACTCCATGACAGTGACCGCTGAACCTGTGTGGGATCTCGTGGTCATTGACAAAGGCCAATACCACTGGACTTGGCAGAACCTACTTTGCTGGGACTTTAATTGCCTGTCCCAGGGTTTTCCATCCACCCCAAGAGCCACTAGTTTAATGGCATCCTGCTTTAGCTTTTGAGTTTAGGATGCTAACAGTTCTTGGATATATTTACATAGTGACCACACTGCAACCACTTCTGGTCCTCCTTGGGGTCCCTTCATAAAAGATTCTCGCCTCCATAGGATTGGGGTTAGCCTTGTTTAAAGGCAGACATCTCTTTTTTCAGGGAGGCTATATCATGAGCTAACTCCTTCAGTGCCATTTGTAGAGATGGCAGAGGTGAAGGTGTCAATGCCTCCTCTTGCAGATACACAGATTCATACTTTTTGGTCACTGCCTCTGTTGCTTCTTCCTCTTCTTGCTCCTGCACAACCACATCCACCACACTATCGTGGAAAGAGATGATGAGTTGCATCCAGATTTGCTCTTTCAGAGCTCTCCTGACAGGACCAGACTTTGTCTGGTCCGTCAGCATATGATCTGCTGTGGCAATGTCAACACAGCTGTGCACATCCCTCTTTTCCAGGTGTTTACAGAGATTCTGGAGTGGTACTGCAAATTGAGTGATACCCTCATCCTCCTCTTGGTTCCAGACAAGGAACTCAACTGTGGGATCAGTACTTTTTCTCTGAACAAGCCCCTTAGGTCTTACACACTCTGTTTCAGTGTAGCCCGTTCCTCCTCTGGCAGCGCCATTGCCGTTCAATGTGTTTCATCTTCTAAAGGGTTAAAAGCACTGTCTCTTCTCCCACTCAGCTAGGGGAATGTTTGAGCCATTAAACTTGGGCACTAGGGCCAAGACCAATTCTAGCAGAGCCAGGATGGAGCCTACTCCCCCTTCCCCACATGCTACAAAAAGTGACATATCCTGCTGACTGCTGCCAAGTGTGGTGAGGTGCAGCGTGGTGCAGCGACAGTAAACACACTGAGTCCAGTTTCGAATAACAAGATTTGTATTGAAGAAATACAAAAAATACAAAAAAAATTGTATTGAAGACCCAAATGTTCAAACAGCCTGGCGGGAGGGTGCCACATTGGGGAAACACTTACATTTCTGTGCAACTTGTAGAATGGAACAATACACATTTTTATATGTTCTCTATTACACAATGGGGGGGGGGGGTGTTATTAAAACTGTAGAGTGCAAAATCTGGTGCAGAGAAACCAATTAGCTTTGAGATTTTATTGTTTTAGTAAATACCTTCTGTAGCAAGGGTACACACAGAGATGGACATGGTTCAACCATTTTGCTCCAACCCTCCATTTTGTTAAGAATTCTCAGTGTTCTCCCCTCATTCTCCACCTCCCTCTCTGAGAGTCACAGTGACATTTGGCCTGTGTGTGTTGGAAGTGTCACAGGCAGGCCAGAGCCCAGCAGGGAGCCCAGAGCTCTACACCTCTCTGAGCTGAGCGCCTGGCTTTCTAAGAAAGCAGTGAAATATAGCACATCGTAAAAGATAACGCAAGCCTTCCCAGGAGTTCAAAGACATTCCGGAGAAGCACGAACTAGAAAACACTTTTACAATCCATTTTTCTCCTATGTCTCATATCTTGGAATATGAAAGACTTACATAAAAAACAAGCATGTCTTTAGATTGGCCACGAGGAGACAAACAGTTTGATAGGTCACTCTCCTTGGCTGGAATACATAGAAAAGCAAAAAAAAGGGGATCTCTTGAACTATTCAGTGTATAATTTCATATTTCATATCTAAACAGTCCTCGGATGTGTCTGCATAATAATCTACCCGTGGTTGGAGTGTCACTTGTCATAGGAAAAGTTATGAGCCAAAATATGAACTAGAAGAGATTTTGGCTCTAGCTTAGGCCTACGCCCAGATGATCCCTCCCTAAACGGGTCATTGGTCCTTGACTTCAGAGACACCCTCTGCTGGGGAACTACAAAATGGGTTGTCAGGCCTAAGAAGGGAAGTTGAAGAATTCTCCCTTTTAACATCAGAACCACCTGGGGAGACCCGTACCCTTTCGCTCTGAAACTTGGTCTGCTAACCCAGGACTTTGGCAAGCACTTTAACCCTCTAACTTCTCTCTGTTATCTCTTTGCTGTGCTATTGTTCTCTGTGTATTTATATATATATTGGTAACATCTTTTTACTGTAAATATTTTTATTGCACCCGTTTGACCTTTTAGTAATAAATCTTAAAAACAATAAAGTGTTGAACTGTTTCTATAGCTCTTTATTGCAATTCACGAATTCCTGCCTCTAAAAAGAGCGCTACTATGTTTGTTTAACCCTCTGTATAACCGGTCTGCGGTGACCGTGTTATACAGATGATTATCTCAACCATTATAGTGTTATTGCTGATATCGCCGAGTTTCCTCTTTCTCTGTACAAAAAGAAGGTGGTGGCAGTGAGAAGGGTTAATTGTGTAATTAACCTGACCCAGTAACAATCGCTCCCAGGCTGCCGCTACATCGATGGTGGTCCAATTAGCTGGAAAATCATTGTGCAGGGTGCAACTTAGCATGGCATTGTTACGCACGTGACATCGCGGTTTTAGATTGGCCAGTCCTTCGGTCACGAGTTTGGTAAGAAGGTCAGGGGTCTGAAGCCACGATTGTCACACCCCCACCACGTCTTCACTCTTTGGGTACAGGCCCACTTTAACAAGAGGTATAAAGCCTTTTTACATTGGCAAAACTCAACCATAGAGTATATTTTAATGGATTATTTTAACCTTTGCAATAACTGGAGAAAGAGAACACAGAAATAGCTCAAATCCACTTTACAAATATGTGAAACTAATGTAGCAGATATTTTTTATATTGAAAAAAAACAAAATATTGATTTTGCCTTTTTATTAACAGTCTGCTGTTTGCAAGGTTTATAAATAAATGAATGCATTTAAAATATATAAACAAGTTTGAATTTCTTTTTTCAACCTGACTTTGTGGAATTTATAGTTGATATTTCCCACTGATAAGGAGAAATGTAGCAACTGCTTTGTTTTTGCTAAATGTATAATTCCCTCAAGTTAGGTAAACTAGATACATTTGGAGATTCATATAGCTGTGGTACATTCTTGGATCGTTCTGGAAAAAAGTGAATGGAAAACCCAGGAAATATACACTATATTGCCAAAAGTATTGGGACACCCCTCCAAATCATTGGATTCAGGTGTTCCAATTCTGGTGTTGCAGGGTACCGTGATAGGTTGCCACCCATGCAATAAGTCCATCCGTAAAATTTCCTTGCTACTAAATATTCCACAATCAACTATTAGTGGTATAACAAAGTGGAAGCAACTGGGAACAACAGAAACTCATAGGCCACATAAAATGACAGAGCAGGGTCAGCGCATGTTGAAGTCACCAACTGTCTGCAGAGTCAATAGCTAAAGACCTCCAAACTTCATGTAGCCTTCAGGTTAGTACAACAACAGTGCGTAGAGAGCTTCATAGAATGGGTTTCCATGGCTGAGCAGCTGCATCCAAGCCTTACATCACCAAGTGTAATGCAAAGCGTTGGCTGCAGTGGTGTAAAGCATGCCGCCACTGGACTCTAGAGCAATGGAGACGTGTTCTCTGGAGTGATGAATCACACTTCTCTGTCTGGCAATCCAATGGATGTGTCTTGGTTTGGTGATTGCCAGAAGAATGGTACTTGCCTGACTGCATTGTGCCAAGTGTAAAGTTTGGTGGAGGGGGAATTAGGATGTGGGGTTGTTTTTCAGGGGTTGGGCTTGGCCCTATAGTTCCAGTGAAGGGAATTCTTAAGACGTCAGCATACCAAGACCTTTTGGACAATTTCAATGCTCCCAACTTTGTGGGAACAGTTTGAGGTTTCCTGTTCCAACATGACTGCACACCAGGGCACAAAACAAGGTTCATAAAGACATGGATGAGCGAGTTAGGGGTGGAGGAACTTTACTGGCCTGCACAGAGTCCTGACCTTAACCCAATATAACACCTTTGGGATGAATTAGAGCGGAGACTGCGAGCCAGGCCTTCTCGTCCGACATCAGTGGCTGACCTCACAAATGCGCTTCTGGAAGAATGGTCAAACATTCCGACAGACACACTCCTAAACCTTATGGACAGTCTTCCCAGAAAAGTTGAAACTGTTAAAGCTGCAAAGGGTGGGCCAACTCAATATTGAACCTTATGGACTAAGACTGGGATTTCATTTAAGTTCATGTGAGTGTAAAGGCAGCGTCCTAATACTTTTGGCAATATAGTGTATGTTGCCTGAAATTAGATAGAAGCAGAATGTATGAAATAAAACAAAATATACAGTATATCACAGGTTGTGTAGATTTTGTGTGTTTTAAGTGGGTAGTGTGAGCTGCCCAGAGGAATGTCCAGACTAATGTGTAGCTATAATTAAAGTAAAAGGCAGTATGCCATGTATGCTACAGTCATTCTATAGTAATACCACACTATTATTTTTTTATCTGAGTCCCCCTTGTACCATAGTTTTACCTGTTGATCCTCCCCATAGATCCTATGCTGCCACAGCAGCCTGCTTATTATGATTACTATTGATCTTTTGTGCATTTGTTAAACACTGCCATCTTCTCCTCCTGTTAATTCCAGTTTCATCCTCACTGAGCAAGTAGGCCTTTGAGAGAGCCTGGGTCTCAAGAGGTATGTCTTTTGCATAAAGTGACATTTAAGACAGAACAGACCTGTTCAGTGTCAATGTCCTTCAGCAGGGTGACTGCTATGAATAAGCTCCAAAAGAAGTGAAGCACGTTAGCTTGCAGGATCAGGTGGAATAGTCTGTGCATCATATATTTTAATAAGCCTATACAAGTCTTTTAAATGGAGAGTAGCTTCCCTTTCCTTCCTTTGCTTAGGTGTGGAAATTATGGGCATCTCCGGAGTCAGAGGAGTGAGGGGGATGTGTGCCTGTAGCGGAACAAAATACTTTGCAGTGAAAGAGTGACAACGCTGTTTATTGTACATTAAAACAGAACTGGAGATTTAATTCTAAATGGACTATATGTAAATGACAAACACATTAAACCCCAACTCAACTAACACTGTTTATGCAGTTCTAACAACACTTTATTCTCTTAAATGATATGAATAAAAGGTCACCGATGTAAGCAACCCAACTGTGTTATATGGTTTGTCTCAACCCCTGTAACTGACACTTATGCTGGACAGCTTGCCTTGCATGTAAATGTAGAGAAAAATATGAATAAAGGCATGTGAAATGGCATACTGAATACTAATATTGCTGGTATTAAAATGATTCTAAAGGCTGAAGGTTTTTTACCTTCTTGCATTCTATGCATAAAGGTAAACAACCTTCAGTGTGCAGCTCTCCCCTCAGTACCCCCTTATACTCACCTGAGCCTGATCCAGCAATGTGCATGAAAACAGAAAACACAAGCTCTCCCGGATCTTTGCCTTCTCATTGGTTGAGACACAACAGTGGGAGCCAGTCAGTAAGGAGGGAGTGGGGGTGGGGCTGAGCTGCGCTCTGTATGCCTCATAGAGGGAGCACGCACTAGTGCCCCCAGAGCAAGCAGCTTGCTCTGGGGGTACTTGGCAGGGGTCAGGAGCGCCGGCAAGGAACCCGAGAAGAGGAGGATCAGGGCTGCTCTATTGCACAGAGCAGGTAAGTATGACATGTTTGTTATTTTAAAAAAATCTAAACCTTTACAATCACTTTAACCATATACAGTTAGCCAAATACTGTACATTCCTGTGTTTTGTATTTTTTTTTATGATAGTAGACTTCTAAAGCTAGCCAAATCTTTTGTAATTTTGATCAGAGTGAAGAAAGGATAGAACTTCTACCAGGTTTTATTGTTGTCTGTTTTACCTTTAGAGAGATTTACTATCACTTCCTTCCAGTTGACAAATATTAGTGTGATATGATGGATTGGCCCTCTGATGGGGACCACTGGCAACAACAAAAGAACATTTAATGAAAAGAATGGGGGAAGTAATAACATATTCAAGACTTTTATTATGCTCAGTCTTCCCAATCTAGTGACAACTGTACCTGCTGGAAGCAGACAAGGTACCACCTAGGCTCCATGCACACTGAGTGTTTTAATAATGCTGGTAACGTTAACTGTGTAGAATCACGTTAAAAATGTGTTTGTCTGCGTTTTTTTAGCGCTTTTGCATTAACGTTTAGCTGCGTTTTGCCGAGTTTTGTCGAGGTTTGCGGTTTGTAGTGTTTTTTTTACCAAAAATTTTTTTTTTGCTCAAACATAAAACATATGTTACCACAACACAAGAGTATGCATGGTCGTGCGTTTTCACTGATATCAGCCCACCACAAATTTGGGAGCTTAGTGCAGTTTGTACATCAAACTCAAAAATCCTGGACTCTCAGTTCTTAAATTCATCCAGAATTACGTTACCACTGTGAACACCAGAGACCATGCATGGATATATTCAAAGTACAGCTAGTCTATTAAGGTCATAGCACACAGTGCAAGGGTTCACTGCACACAATCGACAGTCCATCTAATTTTTTGGAAGCAATATAAAGTGTGTACCAGAGTCACTGATAACATTTTGTACACATATCACAGAAAACAACTGAAAGCTGTGTCAATTTTCTGCATATTAAAACAAACTGGTTGCAAGATTTATTACTGTAATAAGACTGAGCTACTGACAATGGAATAAGACCTAACAAATAAAAACATATTTTCTGGGCTTAACTTCTTTTTACCTATACCATGAAATTATTATTATTATGATTTATTATTATTATTTTATTGAGTTTCATTCACTGGAGATTGCCACCACATATGCATGGAACCCTTCTTTGCTTTCCATTGTTCTATTGTGCTCTTGTCCCAT
Source organism: Staurois parvus (assembly GCF_062004578.1). NCBI lineage: Eukaryota > Metazoa > Chordata > Amphibia > Anura > Ranidae > Staurois > Staurois parvus. The sequence continues at coordinate 8,222,171 of NW_028317941.1, forward strand.
TTTTGCCAGCTTCTTTTGTTTCATGATTTTGCACTATAATAAATATATTTGCATTGCTGGGTTAGTTTATATGTCTTTTTAAATTTGCAATTTCTAGGTAGCTGATATTACTAGCTAGTAAGGATGGACAAATATGTCCATCCTGTTTTTAAATTTAGGCATGGAGCAAAGTTCAATCACCTTTATTCTAATCATTATAATGAAAATAGATGCAAAGTGGATTCCAAAAGCTAATGGCTTGCCCCACTTAACAAATGTACATAGACTAATAACCAGCATAAATGGACGTGGTCTTTAGCTGCACCATGGTTATGGAAATTTTCTTGCTTTTATCTTTTTATTGTTTTACTTTCTGTGCTAGCAGCTGTGTGTGAGTAAGCATCGCTTATGTCAGAAACTCCTACAGTTCATAGATTTTGCCATTTATTTATCCCAACAGCAAGGACAGAGGAGCAAACAGCTGGCAAGTACGAGACCCTGATTCCTTTGCTGTAATTTGTTCGGTTCTCTTTCCTTGGTAAACAATCGCATTATTGCACATAGCATCCCCACCTGAGTGGTTTAGAAGATAGAAAGGACACAGCTGGCAGAGACCACTATCTGCAGAAAGAAGAGCTACCGGAATCAAGGAGGAAGAAAATGCAGAAGCTAGCTTTTATGTACAAATTTCTATTTTATAGCCATGTTCTGGCAGAAGACACTGAATACCCACAATTCCATGAGGACCATTAAGTTTCCACTTTCTCATTATGCATCCATAAAGAGAGGTACCCCTCAGCTCACAAGGGAGAGAGCAAACACCTCTTCACAATTTAGAACACCGTAAACCGAAATATTTAGTGCACATTAATGGCTCCTTACAGATGTACGTTTTTTACCATAAAATTGCTCATGGAACAGAGTGATCAATGACTTAAACTATAGACAAACATGTCCCATTTTTCTTGTAATTACTCCTGAATAGATGAAATCTTCCATACCACTATAGAAATAGATGACATTTAACAGTTCAGAGGAGAGAGCACAACATGCTGAGGAGGTCAGAAAAGCACAAAGTTTTCAAGTATGTCATGTCTTAAACCAACTATAACATTTTACGTGCTTTTAAAAGCTGCTGCTTTAGGATTTATAAAATGTTAACACTATTTTGCGATTTTTTTCACATAAGTCTAGATGATGGCACGGAATTATGTAATTACTTGAAATTGAACTTCTGTATCTTTACCTCCTTTTCTTGCAGAATCTGAGTGGCAATATAGGCACATGACTTTTCAAGGTTTGCATTAGCTAATATGAACTTTCATGTGCATTAGATACACCAAATAAATAGGGCTGTTTGAATGATGGTATCCATAAAGGTATTTGCTGCTCAATCTCTGCTCGTTAGGCCTGAGCCTGAGATTTTGCAGTGGGAAAAGGGGGGATTGGCTAAAGCAACAAACCTAGTGTGCTTGAATTGTGGAAAGTTTTAGAATTTTAATGGGTAAGGTTTAGGGGCAAGTTTTTAACAGTAACAAGCCTGAAGAAGAAAATATTATATACAGTATTCCACAAAACAAACACTGTTGATTTCTTCACAAGTAAACTGTTATTTAAATACATAAAATGGACACCTATTACAATACACAGCCAATAGATGTTAACTAAATACTTGGGCAGCATACATTAGGAAAATACATAGGAAATAAATTCTAGTGATATCACAGGAGCTCAGTTTCCTACCTACCTCCACTGTTCTTAACTCCAGGCCTTCCAGAAGCTGCATGCATGGATACACTTATCTCCTCCTCTCCAGCTCCAGCTCACTGTTAAAGGCTTGGGGTGAGTGGAATGTTGACACTTAAGTCCCTTCTAATGAATTTCTTCCATTCATTCATTGAACTATTTTGAACTATTAGAGGTCTAGAGACCTGGTGATCAAACTGTTTATAGATTCCCAGCTATGCTTGTAAGCAGAGGTTAGTAACTCCTTTAGGGAAACCCCTCCCATGGGTGGATCTAGTGGGTGGTGTTAGTCTGTCCTATATAATCTTTAGCTAGAGAAGAGGGTGATGAGGAGAGGCTACCCCTATGTAAGCCATAGAAAGTGAACCTTTCAGGGTAGGCTCATGGCAGACCCTATTGGACAACCCACCCATGGGGGACCTGTACTGAGAAGAGTGGAAGAGTTTGATAGTTATCCTGTTTTTATGTTGGAGATGCACTGTGTGGAATATATATAGTATATGTCGGGTCTGGTGGAGCAAAGATGAAAGACATGTTGGAAAGAACTGTGCCTTTGAAAATGTGAGTGACAAAAGATGGCAGAGTTTTTCCTTGTTACAGTTATATACTGTACATGTCCTATTTTGTTACTGGTGTAGGAGGATGGTAGGAGGTGCTCTTAGCCAGCATGGCCATTGCTGGTGCCAAATCAGGACCCTACTTACATGCTGCTTGCTATTTGTGTCTTGAGCAACATGAGAACATTTAATTTTAAATTCAAAGGGTGGCACTGCACTCACCGTTACTAATAAATAGCTTATTGTAGTATATTCATCTAATAAAGATTTGAATAAACTATATAATATTATATATCAAATCTTAGTAAATCAATATGAAAGTCAAATACAATGAAAAATAAAATAACCAAAAGCATACACCATCCCGCTTACAATGCAAAACAATTATGTGCCATACACCAATTCAATCTCTATAAATCAAACAATGACATTTAGCACGTTTTGATGTATAACAGTCCTATGTTATAAACTGAATAAGAATAATATCCTTCTTGCTTATTTCTTATTCTTTCTTTCTTCTTTCTTCCATCAAATTCCACTGTGAATCCACCACCGAAAAATACTAAATGAACATACCTCCATACATGATGGCGTATGAATAGTCAGTTTGCAGCGCATTCCCCTCTGGGAGTAATACCAGTAAGAGTAAAAACTCTTGATCACCAATGATATCTCGATCATCAATAATAAGGGAGGAGGGAAAAAATTATTTGCACAGTGTATAATCCTTAAAATGTAATTTTTGTTTTTAAAAAAAACATGTGCACTCACATTTCTACTAACACAAGTTATACAGCATATAAATAAACTCAGGGCTCACTCCTACAACAATCTCTGGCCACGAGCTGACAACCTGACATGCGTGGTGACGTCATGTCCAAAACCCGCCCTACGTGTTTTATCATCTGATGTCCTCCGGGGTGGAAAATATTGATTTAGTAAGGTTTGATGTATACTAAAGCACAGTTTATTGAAATCTTTTTTAGATGAATACACTTCAATAAGGTATTTATTAATAACACAATGTGGTGAGTGTAGCGCCATCCTTTGAGTTTAAAATTAGATACGTTGTTGGGTTCTATCCCAATAGGGCAGCAGCAGCATTCAGTTAAAACAAACATGGTTTTATAGCAATTTTTCTGGGATTTTTTCACACATAGATTACATTTTGTGCTTTTCACACAGGTGATATATTTTTTGGGATCTTAAGATAGTATCACTATAAGGCACATACGTTTTGTAGTATTTGGTGTCGCGGCACCATTCTTATACATAATTGTCCAACGTGAGAACATTGCTGGATTTTGTAATGTAATGTGGTCATGAGAAACAAGGCTTAATTCTGCATTACATTAATTCTGCATTACTTTGTTCTTGTAACAATTCACACAATGTCCTTCTTCAGGGAAGTATAGAGTTTTAGGACCATAGTCACATAAGTGCACACATTAAAATACAGAAGACAGTCACAGCAGGATTAGGAACAAGGTACATTTAGTACACTGTGACCAGAACAACTTTGCTGGTATTGTTAGCAGTTACAAAAATACTAATTGCTATTATGATCTATTATGCACACTGTAATAAATTAATAGTTATCCCCCTTAATTGCAGATCTTTGCAGGAGGTCTTTCATAGTGAATACACAAGCCTATTTAATATAATTTTTTAGGGGGGGAACCAACAAAAAATTTAAGCAATTTAACCACCTCCTGTTTGGCCACTGTACATACAGTATATGGCTGGAAGGGAGCAGCACCAATGTGGGTGGACGTACAAGTATGTCCTCCTGCATTTGGGACTCTCTGGAGTGCACAGCAGCATGATCTGTGAATGCTGTGTCTACCAGACACCTTGGATCACTGATCATTGTACCAGGCCGCTGTGGGGGACATGGTACTATGTGATGGCTGTGACCAATCACAGCATCACAGTTACAGTAGTAAACAAGGCTGTCATTCATAATGCACATGTTTATTACTGTGTGATCTCTGTGTTTGGTCACAGTGATCACATGGTACCAGGACAAATCACAGAGGCCCTGTACCATGTGGTAGCTGTGACCACTGCAGCACTGTAGTAAACAATGGTTTCATAGATAAAACTTTTGAACAGTTTTATTAATTGCTTATACAATGATCATCACTGTAATAAGAAATCACAGGGTAAGAAAAAAAATCCTTGATCACCTCCCCCCAGAATAGTATAGTATCACTTTGGTGACATTGCACTTCTCTATTGACAGTATGTAAAAATAAATTGTAAACAAAATATAAATACTACTCTAATACTGCCATACTGGCTTCATGCAGTTTCCCTGATCACCAGCAGACTAATCATATTGTCCCTAATCACTGCCACACCAGTAACAATGTCCCACCAGGGCAGGCAAAGTGCCACCATAGTGACTTGTTCCCATGTGTGAAGCTCTCTAAAGAGCCATTGGTGTTTGGATCACTCTTAGGATAGCATTCAGCAGGCAGCGAGGAGACATTGTATAATTTGTATCATCTCTTCACCACCTGTTTTAACTCCTTGGATCTTGCAAAAACACCCCCATTCACTTAAATGGGTCATGACCCCCTGACATACAGAGGGTATAATATCTGCCACAGCTGCAAAACATCATGTAATCTGTACACCCTCGGCCTCTGCTTCTGCAGCTAAAGGGGTAGTGGTTGAAGGGCTGTGAAACCATGGCTCAACCACAATGTTTTACCACCCCCCAAATTGTCACCATGTGAGTGACTACTAATAGTGCAGCCAGTCACAGTTGGTGTACCCTTGCTAACCCTGAGCTGCTTATCGACCTTGTTTCTGCTTGTTGCCTGGACCAGTCATTTGCTTGTTTGCTGACCATGTCTCAGCCTACACCCGAACTGACTCAACTGCATGTCTGACTGACTATGTTCCTGTGACACACCTGCCCCAGTCATTTCCTGCGGATAACTGCACTCCTGGAACTACAAGAACTATTTTGTTCTTTCTTTATTTAGCCTCCTGTACCTCCTGGCCAATGAACATGACATTCCTGTTAGCAGCCATGTACCAATAGGCTAGGCTTCCTTGGCATATAGTAATTGGGACAGCTATAAGTGATACTACACTAGGCTATGTTCCCGGACAACTCATATAAAGGTGACCATTACAGTATATTGGTTTTTCAAAAACAAGTTTTGCGCATGTTCAATAGTTTGTGTTTTGGGATGTAATTCTAGGTATGCCTATACTATTCTATTAAATTCTATTAAATTGTTAACGTTAAAAAAAGTTAAAAGTAAAAAAAAAGTCATTATTATTCAATGTTTTCCAAAAACTTGAGACAAAAAAAATAAAAACCTTTAGAAGATTTAACTGGATATTTACTCTCCAAATATAGACATTTTGTGGGTGTTTACATTGTCCTGGTGCTCCAGGGCCTCCAAAAATGTGATAGGCAGTCAGGATGCATACTACAGTATATGGCGCTAAAGGCCCCTCTGTGTGGCTAGGCTGTGAAAATGTTTTACACCATGCTTGGAAGGAGTATGTGTTTTGGGGTGTAATTCTAAGTATGGCTTAGAAATATCTTATTAATTGACAACTTTGTGTAAAAAATAGTTTAATTTTCTTTCCTGCATTTTCCAAAAACTTGTGGCAAAAAAAAATGACATTTTGAAAAGACTCACTATGCCTTTCGTAAAATACCTTGGAGTGTTTGCATCTAAAATGGGGTCATTTTGTGAGTGTTTCCATGGGCTTCCAAAACTGTGATAGATAGGGTAGAAATCTCTTACGTTGCTAGTGTTCATTAGGTTAATTTAGTTGACTCGAACATATAAACCATCCCTAATAGTCAGTAGTAAGGAAATTGGATGCAATCTGATTCATAACAGCTTTGCCTCTGTTCCTGGTGAGCTGTGATTGGCCGACAGCTCTCACATGGTACAGGGGGCCAATCATACCACTATGTACCATGTGATCAGCTCTAGCCAATCACAGATCACTATTATTTTGAACTGTCATGATTTTAACCCATTCATGACAGTTCAAAGCAAGCTTTACATTGCAGGAGCAATAATCTGTATTTTGCCTGTAAAGCAAAGTGTAAAAAAAAAATAAAAATCCCTGATCACCCCCCCTAGAGTAGTATAATGTTGCTATGGTACCATTGTACTAGTCTGATAAAAGTATTTTTTTTTTAAATAATACAAAAAGTTAAAGAAAAATAAAATACTGTATTGAAATTTTTTTTAAGGGTTTTGTTTTTAATTACTTGCCAACCACCTGCTTGAAATATGCAAGCGAGCGCCGAGTTTGGGCAAAGCGACGTACCCTTACGTCGCTTTCTATTTCGGGATGTGAAAACACCTGCAACCCTTCCCATTCGGTCCAGGGAGAGAAGAGAGAACACCGCACTGTTAGTAAAAGCACTACACTTTACAAACACTACATAGATTCATAAAACCAGTTTGTTCCAAAGAAGCCCTTTTTCAACCTTACTATTATCTCTGGCCTTGAGACTATTTTGCAACAGATTCACTGAGTGCAGGCGAGCTACAGTGGCAGAAGCCAATAACTGGGTGGAGTCACGTTTGAGGAATGAGCTATTAGTTATATATTGACCTCCAAAAATATATTTATAGGTAAAGCTGATCCAGTGAATATTTGATTGCCTCTTCGGGGATCAGGAAGGATTTTTTTCCCCTGCTGGAACAAATTGTATCATGCTTTATTGGGTTTTTTTGCCTTCTTCTGGTTCAACTGTGGGCATAGTATTGTGTATATAGGATTGTATATATGTTTCCCCCTGTTTATTGGTTATTGCTAACTATGCAACTAAATGCTTTATGAGCTTACCATAATGTACTGTAGATGCCCCTGATTTTTTTTTATACAAATAGAGCTTTCTTTTGGTGGTATTTAATCAGCACTGTTTCTTTTTTTTTTTTGCAATATAAATGAAAAAAGATCAAAAATTTTGAAAAAAAAAAGATATTTTCTACTATTTTATAAAACGTATCCAATAAATAAAATAAAAAAATCTAATTTCCTCATACATTTATGCCAAAATGTATCTTACTACATGTCTTTGATGAAAAAAGAAATCCCAGTAAGTGTATATTAATTGGTTTGTGCGAAAATATAGCATCTACAAACTATGGTGTACAGTATATACTGGATTTAATGCAACTATGACACTATACTAGTAATAACTGTGATTTGCTACTGATAGAGGGGTTTGATGAGGGGTTTGATTATTGAGGAATTTTGATAGTGTGGTGGACAATCTGGTGCTAGCTGACACTGACTGGGAGGTACACTAACTGACTAACTGACACTGACATCAACAGTGATACTAATACAGTGATCAGTGCTAATACTGTACATTGTCACTGTACTAATGACACTGGCTGTGAAGAGGTTAACATATAGGGACAATCAAAGGGTTAACTGTGTGCCTAACATTGGGTAATGTGTGTTATATGCGCTGCATTTTATTTTATTGTATGGCTGTTTATTCTCCCTGCTTTGCAGAGAGAATAAATAGCCAGATCACTGTTCCTTGTACAGTTATGTGTTTTGTAAACACAGAACTCTGTTTGTGATTGGACACTAATGATCAGCTGACTTCTGCCAAAATCATTGACTGAAATCAGCTGCCAAACTTGCGCTGTGTCAAATCAAAGCATGGGTTGGCAGGGAGCGTGCGCATGCAAGTATGGAAGAAATATTGCAATGTACAGGTATGTCGTCTGGCTTGGAGCTGCTGCCAGCTCGCAGTACAACTACAGTGGGTGGGCGGCAAGTTGTTAAGCAATAGGGTGGAGATGAAGAATCTGTGAGCTGAGGAATAAAATGTAAACTGGTTTTGAAGAGGATGTTTAATCCACCATATGTCATAAAAACAGTATTCTCTTTTTAATTTGTGAAATGAGATTGACTGTTTAGTAAATTACTCAGAGGGCAGGTCCCCAGAAAGAGTCTGTCATTTGGTTAAGAAACTGTATCTGACTTCTATTAGGACATACAAATTCAAGGTAATGGGAGCACCTAAGACTCTACTACGTATCAACAATCAAGTAGAACGTAACAACCTTGTGGGTCCAGGGTGGAAGATATCACCTTTAAAGGGCATGTACATTTAAGTATAATGGCCACTTCTGCCTTCCCAGTAGGATCTGAAGCTGCATAACAATGTGAATAATGTTTCATGGCAAATTTAAATGTTCCTACTTTGCAGAACTTGTGTCTCCTGAATAATTATAATGTCAGCCCTGAAGCCTTTAACTCTTTCAGGGTTAATCACCTCTTTCGGATCCATTTCAGGCTTTTAATATCAAATGGTACAATTATCAATGACATTAGGAGCTAATAATGGATATGGCCAGTGTTGATCAGGCTGAGTTAAGCCTAAGTATCTGGTGTGCCAAGCATAAATGAAAAGATGCAAACTATAAACAGTTGTAAACAACATAAAGTGTGTTGCCCCTTTAAGAATCAGAATAAAGTATCATCATGTGTGAGAAAAGGCAAAAATAGTGCTCAATAATTATACAAATTTGCATTAAAAAAACCACATAATCCATAGAGAATAACAAAAATTCAAGTGAAAGAAAAAATAAGTCCATATAAAGAGTCTCAAAAGTGATAAAAACTTGAATGTTAAATGAACCAAAAGGATGGCATAGTGGTGTTCTTACAGCAAACATATGGTTGTTCAGTGCACTCCCCACTGGTGTTTGATACACTCCTTAACAGAACAATAGATCCCACAAAAGAGATCTCAATGCACCTGGAGACTCGATTCTGCCATCAGAAATATACAACAATCTTAAATGGCACCCGCAGCAAAAAAGGCAAAAAAAAAAAAAGAAAAACAGATCGCATAGTGTAGAATAAAATATAGTGGCTCAATTTATTAAAGTATTGCACTTACAAAAGCAGAGAAAACTCAGCACATGTATGAGTAGACAAGCACAGCTACATACCACAATGGCATGCATGATGACGTCACATATAAGGCCCATATTGACAACATTTCTCTAAAGCAAGTTTCTTCCGAGAGAGATACGTTGGGTGGGGTATGATATGTAAAGTCATCAAGCACGCCTTTGTGGTATGTAGCTGTTCTGTTCTATTGATACATGGATGGATGTCAAAAGCATTTCCTTGCAGTCATTGTAGGGGAGACAGACAATAATGTCCCTGGGTCTTGCCCCTAATAGGTACATCTTACTATTGGCAAGAAAATATCCCCAATGCCATTACACCACAACCACCAGCCTGAACCATTGATACAAGGCAGGATGGATCCATGCTTTCATATTGTTTACGCCAAATTCTGACCCTACCATCTGAATTTCCATCTGCCCATTCTCCTCTTATCTCTGACATCAACAAGGCCTTTCCATCCACACAACCGCCACTCACTGGATTTTTTTTTTCAGACCATTCTCTGTAAACCCTAGAGATGGTTGTGTGCAGGGGCGGACTGACAACTCATGGGGCCCCCGGGCAATAGGGGATCATGAGGCCCCTGTGTCCTCTCCCACACTCAAACCACACCCAAAAAAGCCTATGAAAGGTACCAGGGGCATCTCATGGGGCTCCCTATTGACCTCGGGCCTTCGGGCAATGCCTGAGTGCCGGAATGGTCAGTCTGCCCCTGGTTGTGTGTGAAAATCTCAGTAGATCAGCAGTTTTTGAAAAACTCTGATCAGCCTGGCTGGCACCAACAACCATGCTACGTTCAAAGTCACTTAAATCCCCTTTCTTCCCCATTCTTGGTTTGAACTTCAGCAAGTCGTCTTCACAATGTCTAGATGCGTAAATGCATTGAGCTGCTGCCATGTGATTGGCTGATTAGCAATTTGTGTTACCAAGCAATTGAACAGGTGTACTTAATAAAGTGGCTGGTGAGTGTATATCTGGAATCATGCGGGTTGGGGTGGGAAATAGGCCCACTGTATAGGTTTTCAGTTCTGCATCTCTGTCTTGTCTCTGGAATTCCCCAGTCCTGAGATTGTGGCATCTCTCCCTGTTGCAATTGGAGCTGGGACACATTATGATTTTCTTCTTCCAAAACATGGACATACCATATTGGATCAAGGTATCCAATTTGGTCTCAAGATGATTTTTGCATTCTCCAATGAGAAAAATTTCACCTCTCAGTTCTTGCTATTTTCTCAACCACAGTGCATATACTGTGTGTACTATTCTGCAACAGTACACGCAATTTCCCATCCAGTATAATCACTGTTAGATATGGCACAGGGGGTGGCATTTGTGACTATATGAGCAGTGCTGGGATAAGGTCCTCCAGTGCCCAGGGAAGAAATGCCAAACTGGGGGTCATGGAGAGAAGCCACGTGCTCCAACCGGGGGGACTGTTAAACTTGAGGTTGGGGAAGCAGGCCTTGTTAAGAAGCACTCTATGCTGGAAGGCCTCTGCTCTCTGGTGGGGGGAAGGTGAAGCCGCAGGTTTTTGGTGACCAATCTTACCCTTAGGGTGCTACAGAATGTGCTCTAGAAGGTGCGGATTGTCTTGGGCTTGTGGCAGCTGTGGAATCATGGCAGGAGATGAGGAAAAGCAGTGGTGCGGTGGAGCCGCTGGGTTATGCGTCCACCATCGTAACATCCGCTCATGCACCCCAAGAGGAAGCATTTTTTAGAATATATAGTGTTAGGCTTTTCTTCAACATTAAGTATAATAAAAATTTGGCACAGGTGGTTTCTCCATGCTGTGAGTATCGCTAGGATCTCATTCTATAATGTCACGTTGTGCCCTTATTTGTTACACTTGTTTATTTCAGTTGCTGTCTAAATGCTAATCCATAAGAACACATTTACTGACAATTATTCATTTTTGATAAATGGCAATATTCTGTTTGTTAATCGACTTTCATACATGATTCGCCATCAGTAAATAAAATTTTCTATTACAGCATCATAAGATATCTAGTTAGTGGTTTGTGCCGGAGTTGCAATATAACTGCATTAACATGTTTTCTAATTACACGGATCATCTGCAGTGCTTGTAAACAAATCGATTTCAATCCAGACAACCCTCTGCAACACTGCACACAGATTTCTCTAGTACCTTGTTACCATGTTACGTTAGAAACTAGGCAACGTTTCTCTAAAATCACATTTTCCCTCTGCTTCTGATCAACAGGTAGCATTTCATTGTTTTCAAAGTGAAAATGAAAAATGAAAGCACTCACTTCAAATCAGCCACCTGCTGAGAAAAAGAAAGGCTAAAAAGTCTGGATGTGGAGGATTAACATGAACAGTCACAGAAACCTTTCTCCAAGATGCAGTTGTCACTTCTGGATGGGAGACAAATTATTGCAGAGGACACTTTTTAACAAGCAGAAAGTCATAAGTGGCATACAATGTGATTGAGTGTTTTTGCAGTTGAAAATAGTTCACAAACAAGGTCTCTAATTCTGTTTGTATGATAAATATTTGCTATTTTTAGTATTAATGATATGCTAGGGATAGTTTAATGTTTCAATATTTTTATTAGGATTTTCAAGGAAAAGGAGAACAAGGGAATAAGACATTATTCATTCATATCATAATGCAATAAAATAAACATTGTACATTTGAGCAGTGTAGTTGTTATTTCACTTTTAAGGCAATGATGAAGTTGGTCTTAATTAGCTATATCATCAGAGGTATTTATATATGAATGAAAAAACTTTGGTGAGGGGTTGGGATGTTAGGGGGGTTATTGGTTGGGGAGATGGAGGAGAGGGGGGGGGGGGAAAGGTGTAACTAGGTGGGGAAGGATGTACCAGTCAGGGGTTAGGTGATGTTTTTATATGTTGAGTGTTATCAGGGTTGTACAGAGCATTTTGGGTGACCTAACCATCGGGTCCATTTGTGGTTGCATTTATGGAGGGAGGAAGTGTTGATTGCAAATTTTTTCTCCATTTCGCATTGGAAGTTGAGGTTGTAATCAGTGAGGTGATTGAGGGGGTGTTTTTTGAGTTCCATAGTCTAGTGATGTTTATTTTGGCCGCAAAGAGAATGTGGGTGATAATTGTGCGAGAGTGAGAGGGAAATTTTTCAATCTCGATATGTAGGAGTGCTAATGAGGGATTCGGAGTAGTTACACTTTTGGTTATGTCAGATATTAGTTGGAAGGTTGTATTCCAGAAGGATCTAAGTGATTTACAAGACCACAGGATATGTATCGTTGAGCCCGTTTCCCCGCATTGTCTCCAACATATAGGGGAGTGGTTTGGGTAGTAGAGAGAGAGTTTGACTGGAGTATGATACCATTGGTGGAGGATTTTTAGGTATGACTCCCAGTGGGAGCTGCATCGGGTAGCTTTATATGTATTTGTGAAAGCATTTTCCCAGCATTGTGGAGTTATTGGTTCTGGTAGGATTTTTTCCCAGTTGGTAAGAGAGGTAGTTTGTAGCGTGAATTGTAGGTTATTAAGGTACGTATAAAAGGTAGAGATGCCTTTACCTGGGTATTTAGACTTGGTGAGAAAAAGGTATGCTGTAGATGGTAATTTGGTAGTGTGAGGTATTATTGTTGTTTGTAGGCAGTGAGTAATTCTTAGGTATGTGAAATTTTCAGATATAGGTAGATTATATTTTGTTTGAAGAGCATGAAAGGGGCGTATAGATTGGTTGGTGTAGAGGTCTGAAATATTGATTATGCCTTGTTTTGTCCAATGCGATAGTTCTAACGAGGGTATAAACAGATGTAGTAAATTAGTTGGAGTGGGGATTTGTTTGAGGTCTTTGAAATTGGTGGACAGGAGATCACGCCAGGCTTGTAGAGAGGCTTGTATACAGGGGTTTTTTATTTTGTGTTCTATGTGGTTGGTTGGTGGAATTAGGATTAGGTTTTGGGGTTTCAAGAGGTAAAGAGAGAGGGTTTCCATTATGGACCAAGTTTTTTCCTTTGATGGGTTCCACCAAAAATACATTTGATCCAGGAGTGTCGCGGTGTAGTAAGATTTGAGGTGTGGGAGTCCTGCTCCTCCTTTCGTTGTAGGGCGTATTAATAGGTTTGTGGTGCATCTGTGTTTTTTTTAATTCCATAGGAATTTTGTAAAGATTGATTGTAGGCTAGAAAAAAATGATTTAGGAATTGTGATTGGGAGTGTACGGAATATGTACAGGATTTTGGGTAGAATGAACATTTTTAAGGTTGCCACTCGACCTAATTTGGAGAGTTCTGAAGTACAGAGTGTGGTTAGTTCTCGAGGAATATTTTCAAGTAGAGTTTTGTGGTTTGCGGAGTATAGTTGATCCGTTGTTGGTGTGAGTTTGATACCTAAATAGGGGATGTGGCTTGTTTCCCATGAGAAGGGGAATTTGGTCGCTAGTAGGGTTTGGATATGCGGTGGAGTGTGAAGGTTTAGTATGGAGGATTTGGATTTGTTGAGTTTATAGTATGATGCTATCGAGTAGTCATAGAGGTGTGAGCGAATTGCTTTAAGAGACGTTTTTGGGTTGGTTACCATCAGTATGATATCATCTGCAAATAGGCTAAATTTGTGTTCTATGTTGAGATGTGTGATACCTGAGAAGGATCGGTCTTCTCTGAGTTTGGATGCTAGGGGTTCAATAAGGAGAGTAAATATTATTGGGGAGAGTGGACAACCTTGTCTGGTGCCGTTAGAAATGTCAAAGGGGTCAGACAATGTGCCATCTGTCAAAACTCTAGCGGATGGTTGTGAGTATAATGATAAGATGGCGTTAAGCCTCCAGCCTGTGATACCAAATTTTTGGAGAGTGAGTTGCATAAATTGCCAATGTATCTGATCGAATGCTTTTTCTGCATCTAGAGATAAGAGTAAGGAGGGGTATTTGGTGTTTTCTAAGTTGTGTATGAGGGAAATAAGTCTTCTGGTCGTATCGGGTGCTTGGCGACCTGGGATGAAACCTACTTGATCTGGGTGGATAATAGTGGGCAGGTATGGGAGAAGTCTTCGAGATATAATTTTTGCATACAATTTTATGTCAGTATTGAGTAGTGAGATTGGTCTGTAATCTTGGACAAGTTACGGGTCTTTGCCAGGTTTTGGAATGGTTGTTATAATGGATTGCAGTATGTCCTTGGGAAATGAACTTGTTGTGGCGGCGTGGTTAAAAAGTTTGGAAAGATATGGGGATAGGTCTGTGGAAAGATGCTTGTAGTATTCGTTAGTGTATCCGTCATTTCCTGGAGATTTGTTGAGTGGGAGTGTTTTGGTGGTTGTTTCTATTTCTTTGGGGGAAATAGGGATAGAGATGGCGTCAAGTTGGTCCGGGGATAATCTAGGGAGGTTGGTCTTGTGGAGAAATTGTTGGATGGATGTGACTGTCAGTTGAATGGTGTTTGTGTCATTTTTGAGGTTGTATAGGTTTTGGTAATATTTTGCAAAGCTGTTAGCTGTTTCTTGTGGGTTAGTGTGAAGTGAGTTTGTAGACGGATTTTTAATTGAAGCTATTTTGGATTTTAAACGTTTTTGTTTTATTGTTTTGGATAATAGTGAACTGGCTTTATTACCTAATGAGTAGAATTTGGCCTTCATTTTTTGGAGATTTAGATCATATTTGTATAGTAGGAGGGATCTTAGTTTGTTTCTGTCTGCAGTAAGGGATGCGGAGGTTGTTTGGTCTGGGGATTTTAAATTTTTTTCCTCTTTTGATTTAATTGATATGAAGAGTTCGTCTATTTGTTGGGTGCTAATTTTGGTTATATGGGAATTTAATTGAATCAAAATACCTCTCATGTATGCTTTATAGGTTGACCAAAGAATGGACATGGAAATATCAGGTGTATCGTTAAGTTCAAAAAATGTCTTGTGAGCATCTATTATTTGTTGTTTGTAGTCACGATTTTTCAACAAAGTCGTATTCAGACACCATATTCGGGGAATCTTGGAATGTTGTATGTCATCAAGGGAAATGGTAATTGGAGCATGGTCTGACCATGTAATAGTTCCGATCTTGGAGGAAGTGACGTGTTGTAGGGTCCACTTGTCAGTGATGAAGAAGTCGATTCTGGAATATGAAAGGTGGGACGGAGAGTAATAAGTATAGTCCTTTTCTGTACTGTGTTGGCATCTCCAGATATCGTAAAGGTCATTGGAGTGAAGAAATTGGTTAAAGGACTGTTTTAAAGCTCTCTTTTTTGAAGAGGTGTCCAGAAGAGGATTGCCGATGATATTAAAATCACCGCCGATGAGTATTCTGCCTTTTCTATACTGAGCGATGATGGGATTAAGTTTGTTGAAGAATTGGAGTTGGTTGGAGTTGGGACCATAGACATTCACCAGTGTGTATCGAGTATCGCTGATTTTGCAGATTAATATGTGGTAGCGTCCTTGAGGATCTGATATTTCAGAGATGAGCTGGAATTGTAGGGAGTCTTTTATGGCTGTAATGACGCCATTTTTCTTTTTGGAGTTTGTTGCTATATACATTTTGGAGAAGTGGAGGATGTTGAGTTTAGGAATTTTGGATGATGCAAAGTGAGTCTCTTGTAGGAATAGAATGTCCGGATGTATGGAGCGAATTTCTCTAGAGAGCAAAGATCTTTTGAAGGGGGAGTTGAGGCCCGGACATTTAGCGAAGTTATAGTAATCATATTGCTGGTAGTAGATGGGTAGAATCTCGTTGCAGTGGCACCTCAGGAATTGTTAAGATGTGCATTGTCTCGCTTGACAGAGGTGGTGGACCGGTGAGTATATAGTTCACTAGGTATAGGTTGGTCTTGGTTGTAGTGAGAGTGTTCATTTATGTAAATGGGTTCCTTGAGAGGGGTGGTGTTGGTGACTGTAGACTGGTAGATTGGGGAAAAAACAGGGGTAAAAAAGACCTGTAAAAAAACAGGTAACGTGTAGCAAAAATAGCTACTGTAGACTGAGGAGGCACGGATAGGCATGACTCACATGGGAGCTCATGCATGAGACGAACTTGAAGTCTAGATATATTCGATCTAAGGCCGATCGCCAGGTAATGCTTTGGTGAGGCCCAGGGTACTGGGCTAGAAGAGAGTAGAATTGTGTGTGGATTTATGGTCATGCTGCTTCCATCCGTTGTGCCCTGTTGGGTGTTGATCATTGGGAGTCCACTGGAATGATGTTCCACGTTTTCAGTAACTCGATGCCTGCTTCTAGAGATTTGATTGTGTAAAATTTGCCTTGGTGTTTGACATTTAGCTTTGTGGGAAAGCCCCATTGATATCCAATCCCATGGTTCCGTAAAGCTTTAGTTATGGTGATAAGCTTTTTACGGTTGGCGAGTGTGGCTTTGGATAGGTCTGCGAACAATTTAATGTTTGCTTGGTCTGAGGAAGTTGAGGTGAAATTCCTTGCTGCAAGCATAATTTTTTCTTTTACATGATAGAAGTGTATACGCGCCAGTGTATCTCTGGGTACCGAAGCTGGTAGAAATGACGGTTTGGGGATTCGATGTGCTCGATCTACTGCTAGTTCCACGTCTGTGAGGGCAGGGATTAAATTTTTCATATACTGTTGAATATATGGGACAATGGCTTCTGAGGTGACGGATTCCAGTATACCACGGAATTTGATGTTGTTTCGCCTGGAGCGATCTTCTAAATCTGCCAATTTGAGGTTATTTTGTTTGATGTCATCTGTATGGTCTGTGTGGGCATCTATGAGGTCATTGTGCATGGTACACATTTCTCCTTATTTGTTCTCAATATGGCAGATATGTGTCTCATGTATTTGAACCGTATTTAAGATTTGCGATAATGATGTCATCATGTCGTTATGTAGCGTTTGGAGCAGAGATAGGAGCATGTTTTTCATAGTAATCTCTGTGATAGGCTGGTCAGAGGCAGGGTAGGATTCAATTAAAGATGGAGTGTTTTCTGTCAGAATTGTGGCTGATGTCTGACTGTCTGTCAGGGGGTGATCCTGTGTCCAGTCTGGGCCTGGATTTAGCAGGACTAGTGGATGAGGGGGACGGGGGGGGGGGGAGACAACTCACCCGGGTCCCCTGGGTATAAGGATCTTCTCAGCCTGACATCTGAGTGGGATGCTGTCTGTGATCCTGTGTTCTCCTCCTGCTGTGCTGTGAGACCGTTTGCTGTGCAGCCAGCACCATCTTGGGAGCCTGAGGAGATTGCAGAGAAAAAAACTTGTCATTTTCCCTGGATTCCCTGGTGCCTTGCAGTGGCGGGTCATCGCCCGTTCGGATGGCGAGGGGAAGGTGAGTACTCGGCAGTGGTTTTAATTCCCTGGGGTCTGAGTGTGCCGCTGTCAGGCTGGCGGGAGGACGGAGCTCTCCTCACTGAGCGTCCATCTCCGGAGCCAGCCGCGCATGCGCCCCTCCTAGGGATAGTTTTATATTACTGGAGTGGCTGTACTACAATAGATAACCATAAATAACAAGTAAATAGAATAACCCATTAAAATATGAAATAACAAAAATCGCTTTTACTGCAATATTTAGCTTCAGTCCACAGATTTCCCCACAATCCTTTTATTTCTGCCACTAGATGTTCTCAGTCTAATGACAAGCATCATTCAACTAACTTCCTCTGAGCCCAGGTCATCACTGACAGGGTTATAAAGGCACACTGTTTCCCCTAAAATAATACACATGTTATTGGTATTGCATAGAGCAGTCTCTTACCTCCTCTTCTGGGACCACTCGCTGGGGCTCTCCACTCCTCCTCTTCTGTGATTATCCCCATAGCAAACCTGCTGCCGTGGAGCACTCATGCAGGTGTTCACCTGAGCCGGGCGGTGTGCATCCATAGACACACACAGTGTGGCTCAGCCCCACTCTGTGCTCTCTTCTCACAGGAGTTGATTGACAGCAGCAGGAGCCATTGGCCATTCTGTGTCCTGAGAGAGCAAGGAGAATGCTGATGCATATGAGCACATTGCTGGATCACGAAGGGACTCACGTACGTATTTTGGCAGGGTGTGTGTGTGATAAAACTACTGGGATATGTTTTACCTTATTGTAGGGATATTGTAAGGTTCTGCCCACAACCAACTAGCCTTTGGAGAGTGACACTTATCAATGGGTTCTAGAACTTTACATTAGACCTATGTGCTCTACTGAGCTGCTTGCTGTATGGAACAAGTATGGGATATTGGGCATTATAGAGCAGAATATATTCTGTGACCATTGATACCTACTGCGGAAGGGAAGAATGATATATGTTCTGGTTATCTAATTTTGTGCTGAGTGAAGAATATAATGTTGGCTGAAGGATTTTTTCATCTATATGTAGCACTCCAGCTTTGTGCTATGCATTAACATATTGTGGCTTAAAGGTTTTTCTCATCTATGTGCACACCCTTAAGTGCTGACTTTGAAAGATATGTGGGCACAACCTCTGTCTGAGTCAGATGGAAGCTGAAAGGTACATAGCTCCTATTGCTGTATGTTACATGTTGATAGAATTTGTTCTGCATGTTACATACTTCTGATTACAGCACTCTGTACACTTGGCTGTACATGACATACTCCTTACCACTGCAATCTGTACATTATTGACTCCTGGCTCCTGCACTCTAAAAAATAACCTGTTACCACCACTTAATTAAATGTGTATTTCCAAGATAAAAATCCTAATTTATTGGTTTAAATAAACTTTTTCATTTAAAAGCCTACTTTCATGAGTTGTGTTGAAATGATAATGTTGGAAATTACATCAACTTAATATTGTGTGTCATGTACAGTTACATTTCTGCATTCATTGTTGTACAATGAAATTTAAGTTAAGGTACCTTAATAAATTTGACTTGGTAACTTCATTTTGCTCTACATTGAGAGCTGCATTGCAAGTCTCCACCCCAATTCACTTAACACAAATCAAGTCTCAGTTGTTTCAAAAACTGTTCCTTGAACTTGATGGACTGAAAGCTAGTGCTAAAGTAATGGGTCTCAAGTACAGTATTCTCTGAAGAACGTATGTGTTCCATAGCACAGTCATACTCAGATGACATTTTTCACTTTTATTTCAGTTCACAAAATGGTTGTCGCAGGGTAATGCGGAAAGAATATAGCAAATTGTAAGAAAGCTCACAAAATATCAACTTTCAATATCCTCCAATAGCTTCACTATATTGCCACAATTTGTTGCACAATATAGCAAAGGTCTTGTAGAGAAACAGTTTCTGCACCAGACAGACAATATTAAAAAAATCTTAATGCAAAGTGCTTACTCATTCATCAGTACAACTTTAAGGATTTGATTTTGGTGTGCAAAAAATGTCAATTGTTTAACAATTGGATTGTTGGGCCTTGGTTCACACAATGAAGTGCATGTGAATCACAAAGGAACTGCAACACATTCCTGTGCAATTCACATGTGGTTCAGTGTAATGCAATTTGAGCCCATTCATTTTGAATGAGCTCAAATCACACCACATCGCACCAAAGACATGCATGCACCAATTTGTGAACCTCAGTGCAACCAGATTGCATGTTTTGTTTTGTACCATGCAATCTGGTGCCGGCAAATGCACTGTGTTTGCAACACTGACATCCACTGCAGACTGCAAGGGTAGTGCGATTTGAATGTGGTGCGCGAAAAGCACACAGATTGCGGGGTTTCTGCAACACATTCTAGTGTAAGCCTAAACTGATTAATTCATTTTTGAAAGCTAGTATAAAAAAAACAAAGCTAAAAACTAATACAGAAAATCAATTTGGATCAACTTGATTTTTAACTGCTTTTTAACTTTAAAAAACTTGCTCATAATTGTAGCAATTAAGTACACGTGACTTGAAGGTTTCTTATAAAAACTGGAAAAACTATTTGAATTAACTTAATATGTTTAAGTACTCAACTTAAAAACATGTGTTTATAATGCCAGTAATTAAGTTGGCGGTAAATAAAAATGCATTCATTTCTATCAGAAAAGCTAATTACCTCAATGCAATGTAGTTTGTTGCTTCAACTTAATTTCACCAGACATTGTCATAACTTAAAAAGCTTGATGCAAACTGTTGCGTTAATTTTTTTTGTTGAGCCAAAACATTATTTTTTAGAGTGTGCACTCTGCATGCTACACTTTTATTACATACTCCTGTCCAAAGTGCTCATTATCTGACTATTTTGGTTATGGTTCCAGGAAAAACTGTTTTTGTTTATACTGTATGCTTTATTCCCCATATTTGTTAGTCCCTATAGTAATATTGCAAACCCAGGCATCCAGCAGTTAAATAGTGGTGTTCAGCAGTCAGCATGCATTTTTTCTCTTAATACCTTTAAGTAGGGCTTTTTTAAAGTAGGAACGCAGATCTGGCACTTCCAGCACTGAATGTTTGTAATGGCAATGGGTTCTAGGGTGTGCTGGAGGATCTATTGCTGCTGGCTGCTGTGGGATATATTGTCACTTAAGGGGATGTATTGCTGCTGGTGAGGTCTGTTGTTGCTGGTGGGGGATCTATTGTTAATGGGGGTCAATGGAAAGAATCTACTGTTGAGGGAGAGGTATATTATTGCTGGTTGTAGGCGAGTATATAAATTCTGACTGCTGGGAAATTTGTTGTAGCTGCTGGGGGTCTATTGTTGCTGGGTGGTATTTTGTTTTGAGGGTCCATTGTTGCTGGAAGAATTTATTGTTGCTGGTGGGGGGGGGGGGGTGTTATTACTGCTGGCTGTGGGGGATCTATTGTTCTGCTTTTCTTGTTATCATTAACAAATTCTATACAAATTATTTATAAAAATTATAATAAAATTATACTTGGTTCTGTATTCCCTGAAAGGAGTGGTACTGGGAGGTGGGTAGGGGATGACACCAAGTGATGGTGCTCAGAGGTGGGTGGGTGGGGGAGCGGAGACAAGAGGTGACCCATATTGGGGAAGCTCGTGCACCTATTTTTTAAGAAAAAAAGCCCTGCCCATAAGGTATTTATTTTAATTATGCTTCTATATATTTTTCCATTATACCCTGAATGTCTGCTTCTTATTCCAAAAGTTGTAGCCAGTTGTTTAAGGGCATGTTAAATATGGAGCTGTGATTTTATGGTGTGGTTACAAATACAGGCATGATTTTATGTAGGTGTGGTTAAAAGTGGGTGTAGTCTATAGACTGTGGTTTCATTTTGATATATAACAAGTGAAAACGTAAATAAAAAGTGAAAATGTATCAGCCTGTCAACTCTGGCAGTGTTTTTAGATTTATAGATAAATATTGTGCTGCGCTCCTCTATTATTATCATCAAAGACACATTGATTATGTGTAAAAAATAAACAAAAATAAAATCTAATATAAATAAAGTGTGAAAAAAACGAAATGTGAAAAAAACAAATGTCCACTGTGCTTATACAATCCCTTTATACTATGGAAATAAATGTATCATTGTATATCCAGAGACTGATACATAAGAGTCCTCTTTCTTTTTGAGAAATCTGTGCTAATTAGATGAATACACTCCAGGTTCCAATAAATACAGCTCTATCATGCGCTCACCTCCGTCTCCAGCCTCAACAGGCTAAATCACGCAGTTTATCCTATAAAGGATGAAGTATGCTTGGCTGCTTATCACCTTCAAACAATCTCCCCAAACTGCAGTTTTCCTGGTTAACCTGGTGTCACTCCTCTCCTCATTATCTTGTATGGATCTATGGGTGTGTGGATGGTTGGATGAATCTTCCCTCCTTCTCCCCTCCAGGGGAACAATCCTCCAGAATTACTCCAGCAAACTCCACTGTGGAGTTTTTACACGTAATCAATGTGTCTTTGATGAAAATAATAGAGGAGCCCAGCACGATATTTATCTATATATTGGTTGACACTATTGTATGAGTTCGTGTGAACCTAAAAAATTTTTTTTTTGATTTAATATATGTTGATTGAATATTTTTCGTAAATGTTTGCAGATAATTCACTGTATTGGCTCACAGGTGGACAGTTGGTTTTAGTGTTTTTAGATTTACTGCACTGAGATTAATCATTAACATGATACTAAACATACACATAGTAATTAAAAAAACATTGAGTTACTTTTTTCCTAGTTGATATACAGCTGTTACATGATCCAGCTCTTTCCCACCCTGTCTGCAGGGAAAAGGAGCAGCTTCTATTCTATTAATTATTCTATCAATATTCTAATTAATATTAATTAATATCAACAAAACTGTTGTAAATCATCATACAAATATATAATTGAAATCAAATTATTATTATTTTCTAAATAACTGGGGGATTTCCTCCAGTCACAGGGTGTGTCTTGCCCCTTCAGCCTGTGTCTTAGAATACCATGGAGGTGAAGCCTCTATCAATCAAGAAGTAATATCCCACCCGTATTGTGTTTAGCTGGTTAGTGGGCATGGAGGGTGGGAGTGGTCTGGGTATACGCTCACATGTGTAACTATTGTGCAGTATCTTCCAATACTGTGCTGCAAAATCATCAACTGCATTGGGGACATGAACAGAAGGGGGAGACAAAAAACATCAGAATCAACCAGCTTTTCTGTAGAATAAAGAAAATGAACCCCATAGTGAATGAGTGAGCATTTATACAGCATTTATTGATAGAATTTTTATGATGTGGATTTAATGACACTTTAACCAATGACATATAAACCTATAGGCATCACCACCATACCAGTGTCCTGATCACTGCCATACCCCAAACTAACACCCTGGTAACTGCCAAATGCCATACCAGAACCCTGATCTCCTCCATACACCATACCAGCTCCCTGATCACCTCCATACACCATACCAGCACCCTGATCACCACCATATACCATACCAACACCCTGATTACTGCCATACCCCATACCAGCATCCTGATCACCACCATACCCCATACCAGTATCCTGATCACTGCCATACCCTATATCAGCATCCTGATCACCCCATATGCCATACCAGCATCCTGATCACCACTATACCCCATGCCAGTGTCATGATCACTGCCATACCCCATACCAGCATCCCAATCACCATCATACCCCATACCTGCACCCTGATCACCCCCATACCCCATATCAGCATTCTGATCACTGTCATACCTCGCACCAGCGTTTTGATCACTGCCATACCATATACCAGCATCCTGATCACCACCATACCCCATACCAGCATCCTGATCACCCCTCTACCCCATAACAGCATCCTGGCTACTGCCATACCAGCATTTTGATCACCGCAATACCTCATACTAATGTCTTGATCATCACTATACCCCATACCAGCATCCTGATCACTGCCATGTGCCATACCAGCATCTGGCATTTTAGGATCTCAACTAATCAATTTTCAAATATATATTCCATATTTTGTAGACTTTATAGCTTTCACACAGACTAAATAATATAAAATGTTTTGGGTTATTCTTACCCCCAAAATGTAGCAGAATATATTTTGGCCTAAATTTATGAAGAAAAATGATCTATTTTCAAAATGTTACAACAAAAACTAAGAAAAAAAATATTTTTGTTCACAATTTATGGTATTTTTTCATTTATATAGAAAAAATTAAAAACTTAGTGGTGATCAAATACCACCAAAAGAAAGCTCTATCTGTCTCAAAAAAAAGGATACAATTTCATATGGGTATAGTGTGGCAAGTGTGAAAGTGCTGAAAGCTGAAAATTGGCCTGGACTGGAATGGGGTGAAAGTGTCCAGAATTGAAGTGGTTAAAGAAGTGAAAGGCTAAGATATATAGATGACATTTTCCTAATTTGGGATGGCCTCATTGAAAAGTTACAGCAGTGTTTGACATTTTTGAATACTAATGAGTATAACCTAACTTTCACCACGCAATATGATCAGAAGAAAGTGACCTTTTTAGATGTAGAGGTGGCAGTTGATGCTAATTGCCTGCTTTCTAGTAATCTTTTTCACAAATCCACAGCTAGAAATATCATTCTCAGAGTGAATAGCTTTCATCCTAAACCTTTGATTAAATAAATTCCCTATTCACAATAGTTATGTCTTCACCGTAACTGTAATGGTGATGATAAATTCAAAGCTGCAGCGGGTGAATTGAAAACACATCTATTGGAATGGGGATATTCGAAAACCTGCTTGCGGAAGGCTTACAACAAAGCCCTGCAACATTCCCACATGGATTTGTTGTTTTTAAAAAAGGCATTAGTAATCAAGAACAACCTTTGAGAATGATCACCTCCTACAACAATCAACATTCCCTGGTATGTGAATACATTAGGAGATAATAGCATTTGCTAACCTCAGACCCTAAAATTTCTCAGATTATTTCTCCTGAACCCCTGATTACATATCGTAGTGCACCATCTCTAAAAGATAAATTGGTTTTGAGTACATTTAGCTCTAGTCAGTCCAAAAAATCTGGACTTCCTAGGGGAACTTTTCCGTGTGAGAAATGTAATTATTACCAATTTATAGGCTCTAGTGGGAAGGTGAAGTTACCCAGTGGCCAAATTTTCATGCCCAAGGAATTGGTTAATTGTCAAACAAAGGGAGTAATCTATCTGATGACCTGTCCTTGTGGATCTTTTTATAATTGTAAGACATTAGGGAATTATGGAGAAGAGTTAAGGAACACATCAATGCCACTGGAAATATATATTCCCCTATTGGATGACATGTGGTGCAAGCACACATTGATCATATGCTTAGTCTCCTCTTCTTGGCTTTGGACTGGGTGTCCCCCGGTACCAGGGGCAGGGACTGGAATACGATTATTCTCCAGTGAGAATCTCGCTGGATTCACAAACGTCAGGCCACACAATGGCTTGGCTTAAATGATACAGTATTTTGAGTTTCAGACCATTCTTGGATGGCTTTATTTCAGATAGATTTAAACACTTAATGTAAATCTTTACTGGTTAATTGATGAAATTCTGGATGAGCCATTTTGTCTTTCTAACATAATGTGTTATATGGTTATTATATGATCATTCTTAATGATATATTATGATACTTTTGTACAATGGTGGTATTTGTAATATGGCAGTTGTACAGATTGATACCTGTCCCTTTAAATTTGGGAGTCAAGTGCCCCATTCAAGTGGCCCCCATACCGGTTGGGAATAGGGGCTTCTTTTGCTGTTCATGCTGTTTTTCTCTCCCGGATGGCCAGTGTCTCCACTTAGTGGGGATTTAACCATTTTGTGGACATTTGCAATGCAGCTTTCTGCATTCTGGTGCCTGCCTTGGTCCAACAAAGCTGCGCAATTCCATCCAAGACTGTGCACAGGTCACACCAGATATGACACCCGGCACACCAGAAGTGACGCGGTCTTTCCATTCACCACTCATGGTGACCACAGCGGCCAATTAGGTGTATATTATCATGTTATGAACGTATGTTTTTTTCTAATGGTTACAAATACTTTTATTGCATCTTTTTTTCTCTGGCTTGTTGTCCTTCTTTCCTATGCCAATTGAATGGGTCTATCCTCTCTGCACTTTACCTGACTCTGTTAGAGGTCTACCATATAGGACATGCATCTTTCTATGTATTTTTTTTGTATACTCCTTTTCTGGGTATGTATAAGTAGTCTTTGTGGTATTTATCTACAGTATATGTGCTTCTGTTCCAAGCCATTTCTTTTTCTCATGATTAAGGCTTACTAAGAGCTGAAATGCGTTGAGGTTTCAAGGTTTCAAGTTCTTAAACTCCATCTGAAGATTCCTTTCCAGATGGACCTCAATTGACCTATCTATGAAGTCATAGAAAAGCACAGTTTGGTTCATTATGTGTGATATGTACAATTTTAACTTTGTCTAATAAAATATTATCTTTTTACTTTAACGGTTTTGTTGACTGGTACCTAGAAAGGCCCACCCTTCTTCTCCACTCCTTCTTTATTACATAGCATTTGGGGATGTGGTACCCATGTATTATTGGCGGTGATAGACTTTGCACATTTAATATTTTGGGTGTGGGGATGAACTTTAAAGAGACTCTGTCAACTTGTTCTGAATGGGCAAAGTGGTTCTTTAAAGTAGCAGTCCAATCAAATACTAACTATACTTAAATCTGCTCCCACCCCATTTGTAAGTCTATTCTAACTACCCTCTAAAAGGAAGATGTCTAAAATTACTTAGAATGGGGGTGGGAGCAGGTTTAACCAATACACGCCAGGCCAATAGCCAAAAGGCGGCCGGCAAAATGTACTGCATTTCTGGGTTGGACGCCAAATGGTGTCCTCCCACACATGCACACTTTTCGCGCTTGCAGAGCTGCGCAGCGGCGCGATCTGAGCAGGTTTAACCAATACACGCCAGGCCAATAGCCAAAAGGCGGCCGGCAAAATGTACTGCATTTCTGGGTTGAACGCCAAATGGTGTCCTCCCACACATGCGCACTTTTCGCGCTTGCAGAGCTGCGCAGCGGCACGATCTGTCACCGGCCGTGTACCTCGGACAAGGCCGATGACAGATCTGAGTATCGGCCCTGTTGCCGGTACCATGTGACCTGCTGTGACCAATCACAGCAGGTCACATGACAGTTGTATACAATGGATGGCTTCATTCATGCCATCCATTGTATACTACTGTCTAGCTGTGAATGGTCACAGCTAATCACATGCACATGTCATGTGATTACCTGTGGCCAAATCACAGCTAAGCACAAAAAAACAAAACCCTGAATGAATCGATGTCATTCAGGTAAATGCTTGCTTATAGCAAAGTAATTTTGTAAAATTGTGTAAAAAAAAAAAAAAAAATACTGATCACTTCCCCAAAGTAGTACAATGTTACTATGGTAATATTGTACTACTTTGGACATAGAGAAATATGAAAAAAAAATCTTAAGAAAAAGAAAAAAAAATTAATAAAAAATTAAAAATAATGAAAAAAAAAAATGTTTTCATACTGTCACCAGTCAGTGCCCCTGATCACCGCCATGCCAGTTATATGAAGATGCTGTACTGCACTGGTGACAGTATGTAAAAAGAAAAATAGTGAAAATAATTTTTGCATTTTTTCATTTTCCGAAAAATTATGACAAAAAACTCGCCATGCTTCTTATGAAGTACGTCAGACTGTCTACTCTGCAAAAAGGGGTCATTTGGGGGATATCTGTACTGTTCTGACATTCTTGGACCTCAAGAAATTAGATTGGCCGTCAGTACTTCAGGATTGATCAATATTCAGATCTATACCATAGTTTGTGAACTCTATAACTTTCCTACAAACTAAAAAATACATCCTAATTTGGGTTATTTTCACCAAAGACATGTAGTAGAATACATCTTGGCCTACATTTATGAAGAACAATTATTTATTTGCAAACTTTTATAACAGAAACAAAGAAAAACATGTTTTATTTTTCAAAATTTTCTGTCTTTTTTTGATAATTTAGCAAAAAATAAAAACCCCGGCGGTGATTAAATACCACCAAAAGAAAGCTCTAGTTGTGTGAAGAAAATGATAAAATTTTAGTTTGGGTACAATGTTGTATAACCGCGCAATTGTCATTCAAAGTGTGAGAGCTCTGAAAACTGAAAAATGGCCTGGGCAGGAAGGTGTAAAATTGCCCGGTATTCAAATGGTTAAGTATAGTTAGAATTTGACTGGACTTTTACTTTAAATATACCTAAAGGGAAAACCTTTTTATTTTCAATTTGCCTGAGAGGTGAGGGACTAGAACATCTGTCAGGTTTTTATTGCTGTCTGTGCTCCCCGTTAAGGAAAGGGAGCATCTCCTGTTTACTGTTATCACTGAAAGTGAAAACAAAAGAAAATCCCAAATTTGAGGTTGCCACCAGTACAGGAAAAGGGGAATATCTTTCAATGGGGACATAAGTTCTGGTGACAAACAGGGATTTCCTCTCATTTCATGTTTTTGCTATGGGGAAAGAAATGAAGGTAAATCTCCTCAATGGAACACAAATGACAAAAAAAACCCTCACTTACGCTGTCCAAAGTGAAAAAAAAAGTTTTGCTCTAGTTCAACGTTAACATTTTTTACATAGACATTTCTCATGCACCAGATTCCTCTCTATAAAATTGCTGCTTTATTGAGATGTACTGTATATATCCTTTGTGAGATTTCATCAATGGTGAATTTTTCTTGTCATTTTATAAATGCCTTCTTAAAGGAGGAATCCATGAGTGCTGACTGGCTGGGCACATTGTTTAAAAGCTTAGTAACACCTTGATACATTAGTAAACACCTTTGAGCAATATTTTCTTCTTTTCCAGAAAAGATAGCTTAATTCAGTAATACAAGCTGCACAGTTGTTATTCTTGTGCTATCGGAACTCAGAGTGTGAAATGCAGAAGCCATGTGGTAGTTACGCTGACATCACCTAAAAGAAATCTAATCTTTCACATATTTGCTTGGCCAGGCAGCTTGCAAGTCAGAACCATGCCGACGGCTTTATTAATTTTGCACAGATGAAGCAGTTTAAGATTAGATAAATAAATAAAGCAAGCAGCTGCCGAACTGTCAATATTTACTTCCATACACATGGTATTTTGGTTTGTTTGTGTTTTTTTTTTCTTTTTTCTTTTTGTTTTTTCTTTTTTCTTTTTGTTTTTTCTTTTTTCTTTTCATTTTTCTGTTCTAATAGGTAGATATAATCACACTGGATTCACTGTGTGATAGGCAGCAGTCCTTCCTCTTCTGATATTTCCCAGTGCCATCTACTATACAAATAGGCACACACAATTTATTTTTCTTTGATCCTTTTTTATTTTTGTAGTGCTAATATACAGTACATAACAGCAACATGTGGCAATCCACCAGAGTTGCCAACCCCCACAACATTTTTTTACTGACAAAACATGAAGAATTTATTGACAGACTTCATTATTTACTGACAACCTGAAATATGACAGAAGCTGGAATAATTGGTATTTACTGTAAACAATATGGTCAATATATAAACCTTAACAATACCCATAACAAGTTATCTGCCTGACTTTGCAATGAAAAAGTGAAAACAGCACCTAACAAAGTCAGAGCTTAGTTGCTGTATGCATTACATGCCTATGCTACAGTCCTTGTACCCACAAAATGCTCCTGTTTACTATGTCACAAGTGACAGTCTCACAAACACACATAAACCTCAGGACAATGGATCATTTCTTAAAAAAATACAATTTTCAATTGTGTGTGTTTTTATGTGAACAAAAAAATAGAACTACTACTACACGGCGGCAGAGCTGTGCAAAATCATGTATATATATGGGATTTTGCATTTCTGGGTAGGCCACTCCTGCCATTGGCGGCTTCAGCTGTCGATCACCAGGTCCGGGCCAGTGATTCCCCGCTGGCACCCGGCGATTGCTGAGTATCACTGCATAGCAGAGCAATACAAAGCAATGTGTTTACACTGTAAAACACACACACAGCACACATTTAACCCTTTGATTGCCCGTGATGTTAAGCCCTTCCTGCCCAGTGCCATTATTACAGTGTCAGTGCTTTTTATTAGCACTGATCACTCTTTTAGTGTCACTGGGGAAGTCAGTGACAGTTAGTGAGCTCCCCCAGTGCCTACCACAGTCCCGCAATAAGTCACTGATTGCCCCCATTACTAGTATATAAAAAAAATGTTTTAATAAAGACATGTAGCAGAATACATTTTGGACTAAATTGATGACGAAATGATGCAGATAGAAATATATTTGTTTTGTCCACTGCCTAGCCACACTGTTTGCTCATTTTGAAATCCTCTGAAATAAGTACTTCCAAATCTTTTTCCTCTATAGTGCTTACCAACACTGTAACCCCAATATTGTACTTTATCAAGGGATTATTTTCCCCTAGGTGCAATAGTTTACATTACAGCTTACACTGCTTTGACCAATTCTCCAGCAATGCTAGATCATATTCCATGTTACAGACCTATCCAGGGATATCAACCCTATTACACACCTTTGTTTCATAAGTAAAAATACATACCTTATCTACCAACCTGTAGGCAGGTGCAGTCTGTACTCCTCTCTGTAGACTTCAGCAGAAATACAAAAGAGGAGGAAGTTGTGAGGAACCCAGTTCCTCTATGGCTTCCAGGGTCATTGGCAGAGCAGCTGGACTCTGGTGCCTGCTTGACCCCCATGGCCATCTTTGGTGAGGGCAGTGCTTATTTATGACACGGGCCCCCTCATTTGGCACTCATTCTGTGAGTGGTTAGTGTAGGGACAGGTTCCCCATCTGTCAGGGACAGCAACTAGTGTCAGGGAGAAGTCCCTGAGGAGTAGGAACAGTGCAGGGACCATGCTACTGTCCACTTAGGAAGCCTCCCAATTGGGTCGGACCAGCCAAGTTGCATTCCTGCTCCTTATTGCAGAAACTGTCAGCATCAAGTCAACCTAAAGTATTGCTGCTACAGACTTTGTAAGTGGGTCTGGAGACTTGTGCGCACCCTCCAGGCCTAGTTGTACCTTTTTGAAACTCTGCAATACATAATTCTTAATTGTGATTTCTGCACCACCACACCACACTCTGCTCACAAACACTTTACCTATTACATACACTTACCTATTCTGCTACAGAATATATTAGTGAATTTATTTTTTTACACTATAAAAGCTTTTACAATTTGTGCCCTTTTGTTCTCTTTGTACTATAGACATAATTCTAGTACCTTTTTAAAAGAAATAAACCCCAGAATAAAAAGTTGCACTTTGGATGAGTTACAAGCTGACTTAGCACCCAGATGGAAGAACACATTTTGGTTACAACAGCAGTAATGAAAACCAGGTTCTGTTTCACTGTGCTCATTATGAAAAAAGAACATAGGTTTAACATTTTACAACATATCTTCAATCCGTTTTGGATTCTCTCAGACCTAGGACCGTAGAGTATTGTCAATAATCCTGCATCCTGCACAGCCTGAATGTGAAAGCTCCATCCATCTCAGCTTAGGGGAAGTTGGGGTGCACTTTCAAATCTTTGCCTTTGTTGCAAGATGACCTGACACTGTAGATAAGTCTTTACTTTATAAACCTGTGTAAAAAAAAATAAAATGAAAATTATGAAATATTTTTAAAAAGATATTTAATAATAAAAGCAATGCAGATAAGGGGCCTCAAAACCTTTTGGTTTACAAAGGAATATTCGCTTTTCTGCCTCTTTTTGTTATAGATATGAGGAACCAATCGACAAACAATCCTGTGTAGTATATTGCTGACATTATAAGCCCAAAGTGCTTTGCCATTTGTACTATATTCTACAGCACTTAAAATGTAATGTGCACAGTGCTGAAAAGGCTAAATTCATAAACAAAATCCAATTTAATAAGTGATACAGAGCTATAGCCTAATGATTGCAGACCGCTTATCACCATAAAACAAAATACCGTTACACAATAATCATTGTTATGTGACCCATGATACCATACACGTAATCAAGTTGGCCAATGTACCCATATACAAAGTTAAAGAAAAAAAATGATAAAAAGCAGAAAGAGAGTAGGATAGTATATATAATATAAATATGGTGCTATCAGGGAAAAAATACCTTACTAACTGTATGTCTGTAGGTATCTGAAACACAGATAATACATTGCAGC
The DNA here is from genome assembly GCF_062004578.1 of Staurois parvus. Lineage (NCBI taxonomy): Eukaryota > Metazoa > Chordata > Amphibia > Anura > Ranidae > Staurois > Staurois parvus. The sequence continues at coordinate 8,253,858 of NW_028317941.1, forward strand.
AGAAAATTTCACTTGTAAAAGAAGCAATTAGCAATAGCAACTTGATATTAACTGCTGGTTTTTACTTCAGAAATTGTTCAGTAGGGGAATATACTGAAATTATAAAGAACATGTGGAATGTTAACTCCTGTGATACCTCCTATCTGAGGAAAACAATACACAGATTTTTGCTCATTTGGCAGTGGAGATATTAATTGATATGACTACCTTGTAATTTGATGGCTTGCTATGGGTTATGATACGCCATGAATGCTCTTTTTATTGCTTTACTGAACAAGCCAGGAGCTGAAGCATAATTGTCCCTGTAAATCAAATTGCAGATTTTATGGACAGAAAAAGGTGCAGGAATATACGCCTCACAAAAAAATTAAAGGAACACTTTGAAAACACTCATATCTCAATGGGGAAAAATCTCATGCTGGATATCTATACTGATATGGACTGGATAATGTGTTAGGAATGTAAGGATGCCTCATTGTTTGATGGAAATGAGAATTATCAACCTACAGAGGACTGAATTCAAAGACAGCCCGAAAATCAAAGTGAAAAAATGATGCAGCAGGCAAGTCCATTTTGCTGAAATTCCATTGCAGCAACTCAAAATGGTACTCAGTAGTTTGCATGGCCCCCATGTGCTTGTATGCATGCCTGACAATGTCAGGGCATGCTCCTACTGAGATGAAGAATGTTGTCCTGGGGTATTTCCGCCCAGATCTGGACCAAGGCATCACTGAGCTCCTTGACAGTCTGAGGTGCAACCTGGCGGAGTTGGATGGACAAAAACCTGATATCCTAGAGGTGTTCTATTGGATTTAGGTTAGGCAAGCGTGGGGGCCATTCAATGGTATCAGTTCCTTCATACTTCAGGAACTGCCTGCATACTCTCGCCACATGAGGCCGAGCATTGTCGTGCAGCAGGAGGAAGCCAGGACCCACTGCACCAACGTAGAGTATGTGTAAGGGAATTCCCATGAGACAGCTGTGAATAGAGCGAATAGACGTGTGCATGCGCACAGAAATGTGCGATTGTGCACGTGCACATGCATGGTGAAGATGGGCACCAGACGGACTATTTAAAGGGTGCCTCTGCCTGTGCTGATTGCTGACTGGTCTTCAGCTGTTCCCCATTTCCTGCTCATTCCTGTGTGATTCCCTTGTTGCTGACCCGGCTTGTTCCTGACCTGACTCTTGATTACTCTCCTGCTTGATACTTGTTCCTGACCTCGGCTCTGCTCCTGACTTTGGCTTGCTCATGATTTGGTACCTCGCTGTCCGCCCGTTGATGACCCCGGCTATTTCTATGACATTGCTCCTGTCTCCCATCCCAGCTTCCTGCCTTGCTCTGGTGCACGCCTGGCGATCTATCATACTATCTCTGCATATCGCTACTGTTCCTGAATCGGTGGTCCATCAGTCTTTTAAGGACTCCAGCTGCAAGTGCTGCAAACATCTGCTGGCACTCTTGTCCCCCTGGTTCCTAGACACCCTCTGTTCCACTTCCAGTGGGGTCAAGGCTATTGACACAAGTAAGGCCGACCTCGTCATTTCAGTCTCCAATCAGGTACGTGACAGTATGACATTGGGTCCAAGGATTTCATCCCGATACCTAATGGCAGTCAGGGTGCCATTGTTTAGCCTATAGAGGTCAATGGATATTCCTCCCCATACCATCACTGACCCACCACCAAAATGGTCATGCTGAATGATGTTAAAAGCAGCATAATGTTCTATACGGCTTCTCCAGACCCTTTAATGTCTGTCATATGTGCTCAGAGTGACTCTGCTCTCATCTGTGAAAAGCACAGGGTACCAGTGGTGGACCTGCCAATTCTGGTGTTCAATGGCAAATGCAAATCGCGCTCTATGCTGCTAGGCAGTGAGCACAGGGCCCACTAGAGGACATTGAGCCCTCAGGCCGCCCTCATGAAGTCTGTTTCTGATTGTTTGGTCAGAGACATTCACACCAGTGGCCTGCTGGAAGTCATTTTGTAGGGCTCTGGCAGTGCTCATCATGTTCCTCCTTGTACAAAGGAGCAGATACCGGTCCTGCTAATGGGTTAAGGACCTTCTACAGCCCTGTCCAGCTCTCCGAGAGTAACTGCCTGTCTCCTGGAATCTCCTCCATGCTCTTGAGACTGTGCTGGGAGACACAGCAAACCTGGCAATGGCATATATTGATGTGCCATCCTGGAGGAGTTGGACTGCCTGTGCAATCTCTGTAGGGTCCAGGTATCGCCTCATGCTACCAATAGTGACACTGACCCTAGCCAAATGCAAAACTAGTAAAAAACAGTCAGAAAAGATGAGTAGGGAAAAAAATGTCAGAGGCCTCCACCTGTAAAACCATTCCTGTTTTGGGAGTTGTCTCATTGTTGCCCATCTAGTGCACCTGTTGTTAATTTCATTAATACCAGATCAATATGCCAGCAGTTTAATTGGCTTGATGCTATACTCTGATTAAAAAGTGTTCCTTTAATTTATTTTGGGCAGTGTACATACTATTCAGTGCATTTTGTAACTTTTCAGCCTTGTGAATTGATAAAAGGATCAAAAGTCTTTTTTCAATTTCTGGTAAATGCTGGTAGGGGCTGCATGGAGCCTTCTGGTGTCCTCTCTCCAGCTTTGAGTTCAGGTCGACCACAAGTTCAACTAAAACTCTAGCTGATCACAGTTTGGGAAAATAGTAAACTAATGTGTTTCTTTGCTACCATAGAAACAAGTTATGAGTCATGCATTTCCTGGAGTTTGAATTGCAGTCATGCATTTCCTGGACTTTGAATTGCAGTCAAGTGGCATAGATAAACCAGTAATATAGGTTTTGCAAGGTGCCAGACCCTCCCTATGAAAATAAGGGTTTTAAAGAGCTTTTGTTCATTGTGTGTTGCAACAAATATGGAGTAGTTAGGGAAAACTCACAGAAATAACGAGGTATGCTAGGCAGCATCAAAATATCAGGCATATTCAGTCTGGTTTTAACAAAAGGAGACAAAAGGCCAATGCAACCAGGCATGTAATCAATATTATACACTTTGCTGAATGGACTCGAGCACTTTCTCTGCTCCTGGCTTTGGATGTAGAGAAGACATTCAGTATGGTCCTTTGACACTATCATGCTTTAGTTCCCCCACAAGGTTTTGTTTTCAAGGCAGATCCTTTGGGCCATTCAAACCCTTTACACACGATCTTCAGCCCAAGTATATACCATTTCAGATTACAAATGGAACTAAATTCAACTATAATTTTTAATTTATTTATAGAATCATTAGCACTTGGGAACTTCTCTGGCTGTGGTACAGGATACTCTAAACAAGTTTAATTCTATTTCATATTACAAGGTCAATTATATGAAATCTTATGTTCTCGATTTGGGTTTAGACAAATCTACTAAATCGTTACTGCAAAACCGAAACCTGTATACATGGGCAGATACAGCTTTCTCATACCTCGGAGTGATTCTGACTGACTGACTCTACTGATCCCCTATTTAAAGAGAATTATATTCCAGTCCTGCACAATATCTAGAGCAATTTAAGACAACTCTCCAAACATGGATTGTCATATTCTGGCAGTCTAACTGCTTTCAAAATGCAAATTCTTCCAAAGTTATTGTACTTACTAAGGTCTTTGCCCATTTATTCATCTATTGCTTATTTCAGATTCAGATCATTACAGTCCACATTGGGACATTTTATCTGGCATGGCAAGAAACCAAGAAGTGCACACAGTAGATTGGTCAAACACAGACTAACGGAAGGCCTAGGCTATGTTGATATTCGAGATTGCTAGTAAGCTAAAATCCTAGCCCAACTTAAAGTATTTGTAAAGGATTTTTTTTCAAATAACAAACATGTCTATACTTAGCTTCTCTGTGCAATAAAGCATCCCTGAACCTCCTCTTCTCAGGTTCCCCACTGACTCTCATTTACAGAGTTACATGTTGCACTAAAAATGGGAAATTTCTCAGAAGATTGACTTAAAGTAATAGTTAACACCCTTTTGGCTCCTCAGATTTAGTGCTAATATGTCTCCAGATTGTTGGAGAAAGTACTGCCAAATAGGCAGCATCTATCATATTCTTTGGTCATGCAAATACCTTACAAGCTATTGGAATAAGATTTTCCAAATAGCTTCAGAGCTTATCCTTTGACCCAATCTTTGAGGTTTAGCACATCTTAACTCAGAAACTGCATTTATCCCCTATCTGCCTATGCATATGGTGACACGTGTTTTATTCACGGCTAGTTTGACAATTTTAAGACAATAGAAATCCAGCATTGTCCCCTCCTTCAATGAAACAATTGCTTTTATACAATCTTGTTGTATGTATGAGTTGATGAGGGCTTCTAGCAAAGGTAATTATGCTAAAATAGCAATACTATGGCAACCTTGGGTGAGATGGTATGATTCCAAATATCCATGTAGTAACTCCAAGGAACAATAGTGATTTCTTGATGGCCTTGTTCCTCTTACGATATTGTATATGTTGCATCACTTGAAGAATGCTGACAATATGCATTGTGGTGGAATCTCAACTTGTTATCTTATGTTGTAACATTGCATTGCAGTAATATCCACTGTTTTTTTTATTGTAACGGACTGTATCTAATGAGAGATGGAATTTTTTTTTCTGTTTGCTTTATTTTTTGTTAATTTTTTTGAGATGTCAAAAATGTTTATTTGTATTTTTTTTTTCATTATGAACTCTTTATTTTTCCAAGGTATATTGGAGTACAACATGACAAATTAACTGTAGGAAAATTTTAGAAATGACTATATTACATACCGTTGTGTTCAAAATAATAGCAGTGTGTTGAAAAAAGTGAATAAAGCTCAAAATCCTTCTAATAGCTTTTATTTCCATACACACAAATGCATTGGGAACACTACACATTCTATTCCAAATCAAAACATGAAGAAAATTATATCAAATTTGTGTTGTTCCTCTAAAAAAATTGAAGAAAAGTGATTAGACTGTTCAAAAAAATAGCAGTGTTTGTATGCTTCTTTGCAAACTCAAACATTCACTATATAAACTGAAAAATGTTTGAAGATTTTGCTTTCCTTTCAATCACTTAACCTCCTTGGCGGTATTCCCGAGTGTAGCTCGGGGTAACATTTCAGTACCAAAAGCGGTAACCCCGAGCTACACTCGGGAATACCATGCGGCGCTGCTCCGGCATGTGTTCTTCACTTACCTTACCCTGCGCTCCCACGATGTGTCCCCTGCAGCGTCCCCGGCCATCTCCTCCGGCCGATGCCGGCATCCGGCTTCTGTGTCCTGTCCCTGTGACGTCGGGACGTACGGGCGCCGCCGCCGCCGGCGGCGGGAAATTTAAAAATTTTAAAAAATGTCATTTTTTTTTTTTTTCATTTTACACAGTAAAACATTGCTGTTTCAACCTATTTCACATACATATTGTCCCTAGTGCTTTGTCCTGCGCCCTGCCTGCATTTTGTCTGTTCTTTCTGCCTGGAAACTGAGAAATGTCCATGGCGTCCAAAAAGTGTCCCTTTAGGTCAAAAGCGGTTTAGATCAGCTAGAGAACAGCGATAGTAAATCAGAACCACTTACAGAATTGAGTGATAATGATTCGTGGGGGAAATTCGTCATCAGAAACTGAAAACGATTTTGCGACTGAGCTCAGCAATGTGCGAACTTGGCGCTCTATTTCACATTTCAGTGTTTTTGGTTTGATTATATTATTGAATTAAATTTTTTATTATTTTTATATTATTTTTATGATTATTTATTAAATTATAATTTATGATTTTGTGTTTCAAATTTTATCATACCCGGGATGTTTACTAGACTCTTGTTCGGACAGATTTCAGTGAGTTTTTCCTAAAAATTACAGCCTACAATAAAAAAAATACATATTTCCATGCAAAAAAATGGTACCGCTTTCAGCACCAAAAATCTGAAATAATCATACCGCCAGGGAGGTTAATTAATATTTAGTTGTATAAGCACTGTTTCTGAGAACTGCTGTACATCTGTGTTGCATGGAGTCAACCAACTTCTGGCACCTGTGAACAGGTATTCCAGCCCAGGATGATTGGACTACATTCCACAGTTCTTCTCTATTTCTTGGTTTTGCCTCAGAAACTGCATTTTTGATGTCACCCCACAAGTTTTCTATTGGATTAAGATCCGGGGATTGGGCTGGCCACTCCATAACGTCAATCTTGTTGGTCTGGAACCAAGATGTTGCACATTTACTGGTGTGTTTGGGGTCGTTGTCTTGTTGGAACATCCATTTCAAGGGCATTTCCTCTTCAGCATAAGGCAGCATGACCTATTCAAGTATTCTGATGCATTCAAACTGATCCATGATCCCTGGTATGCGATAAATAAGCCCAACACCGTAGTATGAGAAACATCCCCATATCATGATGCTTGCGCAACCATGCTTCACTGTCTTCACAGTGTACTGTGGCTTGAATTCGGTGTTTGGTGGTTGTTTGACAAACTGTCTCCGGCCACTAGACCCAAAAAGAACAATCTTACTTTCATCAGTCCACACAATGTTGCGCCATTTCTCTTTAGGCCAGTCAATGTGCTCTTTGGCAAATTGTAACCTCTTCAGCACGTCTTTTTTTCAACAGTGGGACTTTGCGGGGGCTTCTTGCAGATAACTTGGCTTCACATAGGCGTCTTCTAATTGTAACAGTACTCACAGATAACTTTAGACCTTTTTTGATCTTCCTGGAGCTGATTGTTGGGTGAGTCCTTGCCATTTTGGCTATTCTTCTATCCATTTGAATGGTAGTTTTCGCTTTCTTCCACGACTTTCAGGTTTTGGTTGCCATTTTAAAGCATTTGCGATCATTTTAGCTGAGCAACCTATCATTTTCTGCACTTCTTTATATGCTTTCCCCTTTCCAATCAACTTTTTAATCAAGGTACGCTGTTCTTCTGAACAATGTCTGGAACTACCCATTTTTCTCAGAATTTCAGAGAGAAATGCACTGTAACCAGCATGCACAACGTTTGCTGCCTTCCTTCCTTAAATAAGGGAAATAATTGCTACCTGTTTTTCAAAGAATGAATGACCTCACTAATAGAACTCCACACTGCTATTATTTTGAACATGCCCCTTTCAATTAGTGATTCAATTACACAGAATCAGCAGCATGCATGTCACAACTGTTGGGTCTGTTGGCTTTCTATTACTCTACCACACCTGCTAGTAAATTATTTGCCATGTAGAAATATCATTTCTTCCAAAAACAGTGATTGATCAGGTTAGTGATGTCTGACTGCTATTATTTTGAAAACAACTGTATATAGCAATAAGATGAATACAAATTTCTTTGGGGGTATAAATGAAAACGGAGGGGGAACAAATAACAACAAAAAAAGGGGGAAAAGGAGTGAGGAAGGGGGTAATATATCTTTCATAGTCATATTTGCATTGTTAACAAGTTTAGAGAGAATTCCTATACAGTAACCAAGGTGTCTAAATTTCAACATGTTATTCAGATTTGTTTTTAAGAAATACTGTTAGTTGTTCTTTAGTTGAATTTTAGAAACCCTTGTATGCCAATGTGCTAGTATTGGGGGGGGGGGGGGGTACGTTTATTAAATAGAGCGGGTATGCATGCCTTAGCTGCATTCAAGAGATTTTTGAGATGTGAATTTTTATAATGTTTGAGTGAAATTTGTAACATTTTTTTTTTACTTTGACATTGTGGGGTTTATTTACTAAAGCTGAAGAGTGCAAAATCAGACTCCCTTCTGCATAGAAACCAATCAGCTTCTAACCTCAGCTTGTTCAATGAAGCTTTGGCAATGAAACCCTGGAAGCTGATTGGTTTCTATGCAGAAGGGAGTCTGACTTCGCACTCTCCAGCTTTAGTAAATAAACCCCTGTATGTCTATAGAAGGCTTAAAGTGTTACTATACCCAGGACATTGCATACACTATATCTGGTCTCCCACAGTACACAGAGTATGGAAATGCAATTATTGTATTAATATGAACTGCTGAAAACCTTTTCTCATCAGCAGTTACAGTAATCTTGTGATTTCTATCAGTGTTCAGCAGAACATATGTTAAAGCTTGTAGGATGAGTTTTCATTCACCTGACCTCTTTCTGGACAATGCTGATTGGCCTCTCTAGCAAAACATACCAAACTGAGCATGTGCAGAGAATTCACTACAGAGCTTGGGGTGCTTTTTCCTGGGAATAACAGATACTTTAATGATGATTTGCAGTTACAAGTGGCTATCAGGTTTCTATTTAAATGGGAACTGGAGGGTGAATAAATTAATTCTAGGAAGAACTCAATACAATATGTGGAGTGTTTATTTCCTGCCTGATCTACCTGTAAAAAAGTGGCCAAAAAAAGTCACTTAAATAGCATTCAATGTAATGTTGATTTCCTGTTTTAAACATGGTTGGTGGGGATGCTGTTCAAAATTAGGCCTGTTACAAATGAATAAATACTTTGCACTTAGGGGCTGTTAACTTTATGGGGCCTGGTTCACATAGGCACAAAAAATTTGGGGGGCAACATTTTTGTGACTATGTAATCCCTTTGTCCTAAACAGGGACTACCAGTAAATTTAGTTATGCTGGGTTGTAGGCAACCTGGTTGATTTATAGTCTTTTTGATCATTTGGGTTTTCTCCTAAGCCTGGTGTAGCTATAGTTCCTCCCTTCTGTCAATAGGTGACACTAGTATGATGGATTGTAGTAAAGCAAGGTTATGAATATGCATACTCTTCTCAGCCAATTAGTAGGAGTTTCTTTTGGCCGCTGAGCATGCTGAGAGAAAGTATAAATATTTTGGGAGGTCAGGTGACTGCTGTCCTGGGTAGGCCTGGAGCCTAAGACCTAGCCACGTGCTAGGGGCACTGCCAGAGAGAACCTGTTTGTAGTCTGGATGCATGAAGTACAGATTTCTGGTTACAGCGTAAATGCTACTTACCTGTACTGCTGTTCTTTTCTTTTGTCTGTGATGTTAATTTCTTTATCAAAAAATGACCTGGGGGGGTTCTTTTCAAAATAGGGCCTTTTTTGTATAAATAAATTTTGAGCACAAGTGCACATTGATAATTGATTTTGCTATATATTTTTGAGGATAATGCACTATATGTAGCCATTTGTTCTTTTTGAGGTACACGTGGACACAAAAGAATTGTTTTTGGAGATGGATAAAGTTTATATATGATATTTTGAACATCCACAGAAGCTGAAGAGGTTTTTGACTTCGGACTTTCTGGGGAGAAAGTGTGACTTTTTGTGTGTCTAGGGGATTTCTTTATTTTATTTGACTTTGTTAGTAATATTGTGGGAACACCGATTTTGATATTTATTTAGAATCTAAAATCAGGTCAGGAGAGGGCCAAGTCAGTCACAGGAAACATATGCAGAACACAGTTCAGAAAATAGGCTAAACATAGTTCAAGATAGGGAGTGTGCTGCCACCCCAGCAATCCAATCCAGAGGAAAAACATCCCATGGTGCCTGATCCTCGGCCTCTGCAAGCCAGGTAAGATATGAGATTAACATGATCTGCAACTCGAGATCTTCACAGCATTAAAATCTGTTTTATTGAAATATAGGCAGGGCTAAAAATTCCAGCATACAAACAGCTTATGTGTTTAAGCCCATTATGGTCTTAGTCATAGCAGACACAAGTGTTATACATAATGCTATATCCTCACCCTCATATACCAGGGGGGCGGGAAACAAAAATTAACTTAGCACAAACATATCCAAAAACAAACTAACACCAATATGCAAAATGAATAGAGTGGCCCCAGCGTCCATAAAACCTATATTAATAAATAAATGTAGCACTACCCCCTTAGGAGTTGCAGAAGTTTGGATTCCCCTATAGCCCTGCTCAACCAGGCTACATGCATTTCCACACCGACCTGCATCCAGGAATCAGTAACCAGTACTTGAGCTTGTTTTGAAGTTTAATTAGGGGAATTGAGCTTGGATAGGGTGAGGGGTGTATGGAATGTCCAGTGGAACCAAGAAAAAAAGGACACCTTTCTGGAACTATTTACAAGTCTTAACAACAAAACAGTCTCTTTTGGAGAGCTAGTCAGCATCTCCTGTAGCACCACTCCAGCCCCCAGATAATTATTCTTTTTTACCCAGCTGTCTGGAGGAATCCCTGAGCAGGGGATACAGTGTCTGTCACAAATTTAGTGAAACAGTCCTGAGTGGCAGGCTAATCCAGCTTCCCACTAGATTGCCTCCTTCCCCTTTCTGACCCATGGAGTGCAGGTGTACTCACCCAGTCCTTTTTCTATGTGACTTGTGGGTTGTTGACTGTTACCAGGCCTTCTATCTGGGCCACACCTTCCCTGCTACACAGGTGGTCCTCACTCTGGGGCCAGTGAAGGTCTGAGCTTTCCTCCTTCCAAGCTCCACTGCTTGTAGTTGAGCTCCTCTCAATCTGGCCCCCCTCACAGGTTCCTCTTTCCAGCCTTACATCCTCTCTATCTTCCATCTGAACTTTCCTCTAACTCTCCTGCAACTGAGTAGGATCCCTTACTCTTAAAGGTTGTCCTGGCCCCTTGCCAAGCCTCCCGCTGAGGATTGTCCAGGATCCTCTAGGAATACAAACCAGCCACTCCTTAAATCCACCCACTGCTTCTAGATCTGTCTCCAAAGTTCTAAAATGGGGAGAAATTCCAGAGGGCTGGTCTGCAGGGCCTATTAGCTCTGACCCATATTTGACCCTGCTAGCTATCACACCAAGGCCTTACTCACTCAGCCCTAGTATCTAACAATTGAACTAGAGCTCTCCCTAGCTAACTAGGAGGGTGCTACATAAATAGAACTATAAAAAATACAAATAAATGCAGACCTTAAGAGGGAGATATAGGGCAAATACAGACAGAAGTCTCATTTAACCGCTGTAGGACTCAGGTCTGCAGCCTATGAATCCACCAAAACTGCCTTTTCGAAAATCACCACCTCTAGGCACTGACAATACACGTTCAATATCACAACATTTTAAAAAGTCATATCAAGTGTTTGCAGGCATTGGAAATATATCTGGCTTTCTCATTGCTAGAATCACAAAAGTGTTCCCCAATGCAGGATTCTTAATGGTCTTGGTGTACTGCCTACATATTGTAAGGCAAGAATTACAATACATCAATTAAATAACAAAACTAGACCCTCAATTGATGTGATGTTTAATCTCAAAGTTCTCACCAATGACAAAAGATTCAATTTTTTTGCATGTAAATTCAGATTACAATACCTGCATGTATTAACCCCACAAGGGAATGACCCTAGATAGGAGAGTCAAGTATTATGTTTTGTTCTTGAAGTGAACCTGCTGGGAGAAAGAAGAGACCCAGGAGTTGGGGTGCGACATGTAGAAAAGCTGCATCCCCTTTTAGCACAGAATATAACTGTTTATCTGTGTACAATATAGGAAGATTCTTTTTTATAATATTCAGAATGCAGGTATATTCCTTGGAGAAAGTAGTCACAAAGGAGACCCTTTTAGTCAAAATGTCTTTCTTTTGTTCTGACCCCATAATAAATCATCCATATTCTTTCTTAATGCTATTGCATGACCTTTTTCTATATATCTCATGGGAAAACCCTTCTGTGAAAGTCTAGTTTTAATTACCTCACATTCCCTATGAAATGCCTCCTCTGTCGAGCAATTTCTGCAGGCAAGTATAAACTCTCCTCTTGGTATAGATTTGATGGTGTGGGATGGATGACAACTACTCACTAGTAAGGTGGCATTGCCAGCAGTGAGTTTGCAGTAAGTCATAGAGACTATTTGGCCTGTATCTGCAAAACCCTGTGAAGTGACATCCAAAAAATTGATAACAGAACAATGATAATCACTAGTAAAATGAAGATTAAAATCATTTGCATTAAGATAACACAAAAAAAATTAGTTAACATCATGTCGTCTCCATCCCAAGCCATCCAAATATGGTCTATAAAGTGACCATACCAGTGTATATATATCCACCAAAGGGTTATTGTGATGGAACAAGAAAAGTTCCTTCCAGCATCCCACATACAGATTGGCTAAAGAAAGAAAGAACGTAGAGCTCCTAAACACCCCACATCACTGTCAAATAGGAAAAAATTATGTGTTAAAAGAAACTCAATACAAGCAAGTATTCCTGAAGCTTTTTGGAGTACAAACTATATTTATCCAAATGATGTCTGACGGCTTACACTGCAAGGTTGTGGGGAATCAACGAGTAAAGACATCCAAAGTCACCAAGAAAAATTAGGTAACCACCACAAGCATTGCATTTGTGACAATACAGTACTTTTGTTCCTTAATTGTCCCAGTAGTAGTAAGACCAAAGGCTGGAGATGCATAATGACCCATATGAGTCATATCATATCAGTATAAGTACTGATGCAGCAAAAGGAGAACACAGGGACTGCACACTCATCCCAACAGAATTTTCCACATAATCAGGCTCTAAGCCTAGAAGAACAATTGACAGACATAATTTAGCCCAGACGCCAGTACATGCAGCTCCAAAGAAACCCCATGAGCCTAACCATGGGGATGGTAAGCGCAGTCCCTAGACTGCTTATCCACAGAATAAGGCTAGGACCTCTCACCATTACTGACATGAACCATAAAAGTCTGCCCTTACTAAGACAAAGTGGGTGACAGTATACGTCTTACTCTTGAAGGGGCCTGCCTCAAACAGGTTAAAACCACTTGGGATTTTCCAAGGACCCCTCTCCCCCAGGGCCATAAAACAACTGATGGAAACAGCAGAAGAGGTTGCAGAGGAGGTGTCAAAAAGAAGCAGACTCTCAAAACAAACATTGCCCCAACCACTATAGAAATTTATAACCTTTTCCCTTGCCCCCTGATGGCCCCCAAAACCTCTCTATTACAAAAGGGGTTTAACTTTTTCCCGTAGAGGAAGATGAAAGAAAGAGCGCACAAACCTTGCGCATTACCTCAATAAATAGTGACTAATTTTATTAATAAGGAAATATACTCACAAAATGATTGTATAAAAGGCAAAAGTAACCATAATCCAAACAGGGTTACAGGTAAATCAAAAAGGGGGGGGGTTTGTGAGATCCCTGTCCATAATTAGATACTACAATAACTCCGGAAAGTATACCGCTATTAAGCCAATCCTCAGTCCATTCAAAGAGATTCATCCCTAGAGATCTCTTGGGATCACATGGACCAACATGGCTTAAAGTGATACTAAAGGTTCCAATGCTTTAAAAAAATAACAAACATGTCATGCTTACCTGCTCTGTGCAGTGATTTTGCACAAAGCAGCCCTGATCCTCCTTTTCTCAGGTACACTGCTGGTGCTCCTGGCTCCCCCCCCCCGCTGAGTGCCCACTGAGCAAGCTGCTTGCTCTGGGGGCACTCGTGCATGCTCACTCCTGAACCGCCTCTGTGTCTATAAGACACACAGAGAATGGCTAATTTCTGTCCCCTCTCCCTCCTCACTGGCTGTGATTGACAGCAGCCAATGGCTCCTGCTGCAGCGTCTCAGCGAATGTGGAGGGAGCAGGGCCACTGTTAGATATCATGGGCCCCGTACAGCCTACCTGACAGAGCCCCCTCCCCCCACCAAAGAAGATATCAAAATGTTATTTTTGGTAGAAATACACTAAAAACGTTATTAATGTACACAATCACAACATATTTCCTAGTAAATCTAAATGATAAAACTGTACTGAGTTAGTAAATAAAGCTCTGTGTGTAATTGAGGTGTTGGGGCTCATGGCTGCTGTGGCCTGTGCAGTGTGAATCAATGGTTTGTTTAGCTGGCTGGAGCCGCTGTTTGTGGACAGCCTGTAGCGCTATTGAAATGCAGCAGGTGCAGATCTAATTTTCAATGCATACGGGGGCAGGCAGTGTGCATTTGTTTCTGCACCACAAATGGTTTGAACAAACCCTAAAGGGTATTATTGGTAATGGACTAAAGGTAAACAGGACTGACCTAGAACTGTGAATGCAATCACAGCTGTAGGTAATAGGAAATGGGACACAGTAAATAGATCACTTAGTAAACAGTTAAATAAAGAGTTGAGCAGTGATATATAGATTTGAAGAGGGCACAGGTAATGACAGTGGGGTTGTTTAGGACAGGGCTGGTGCAAAGATTTCTGTCTACATAGGCGAAAGCTTATTTTACCAGCCACCCCATCCACATCAAGGCACCTTAAGGCCTCTCCATTACCATATGGAGTTGTATTACCCCCCCCCCCCACACGCACTGTCCCATCAAAGGGAGCTGTCACTGTGTGTGCCAAGACAAAGACTTCTCCAACTTATTACAACGATCAGTGCTGAGTGTAGGAGGAGGTCCAGACTGTAAGAACACATCAATATCACCAATAAAACTGTGATCAATTCATGTGAATATTGGGGTCACTGATAATGCTGGAGGCTCCACAAATTCTGGAGTAACTGATAACACTGAGATCAATAAATTATTATACTGGGGGTCACTAGTAATACTGCAGTGACTGATAATACCGAGGCCACTGCTATTACGATTGTCCTGGGGACCCACCATATTCTGGGGTCACTGCCAATACTAGGGTCACTGATAACAGGGAGATCAATAAATGATAATACAAGGGTCAAAGCTAATTCTGGAGTCATCAATAATTCTGGGGTTACTAATAATAAGAGGGTGACTGATCATAATGCGGTCACTAGTAATACTAAGGATCCCGCAAATTCAGGGGTCACTAATAATAATGGTGTGACAGATAATACTGAGAGCAATGAATGGGCTTACTGCCAAATGTGGGGTCACCAACATAACAGAGATACGAATTAATGCTTACACACGCCCAATATCTGATAGTGGTAGTATGGCGGTCTATAGATTGGGATCAGGGTTGATCATCCAGTAAAAGCCCCACCCAGTGACCAATCTCTGGTCCAGTCCTCATATCCTCCATCTCCCTCTGGCACCCTCGGGCCAAGTTCCTTGGGACCAGGGGCGTACTGACCATTTGGAAACTCGGGCACTGCCCGAGGGCCCGGGATCAGTAGGGGGCCCCATGAGATGCCCCTGGCACCTTTTTCATAGGCTTTTTTGAGTTTGGGCAAGGACCCAGGGGCCCCATGATCCCCTATTGCCCAGGGGCCCCATGAGTTGTCAGTCTGCCCCTGCTTGGGACCCCCCTGGTCAGTACCTTTGTGCTGGATCTTCCTCTTCCAGTGCTCGGCCATCTCCCGGCCAACGGAGTTCCGGCTGGTGTCCGGTTCTGGAAGTTGCTGTGTTCCTTGTGCCGATGATGATAACTCCCAGCCTCACTAAGACATGACATGCCAGACACAGCTGAGCTATCAGAGATATCCTGCCACTGCATAGAATGCTTACTGTTTAGGGCATCTCAGCCAACTTTTGTGGGCACACTGTGTAGATCGTCAGCCCTCCACCTACCAGCTGGGCTCCCTGCTGCTCTAATGAAGAGAACTTCTTGTTCCTGATGGAGCAAACCTATCCTTCCTTCTCCCTGCGACCGGCCTCCCTCTGTTCACTGTGCTGTTGGTCAGGTGTGCAGGGGTTCCCTCTACACAGACAAAGGTGATATTTACTGTCCGCCCTTCCCATCCCGGCAGCCTAAGGCGGCTGCCTAAGCTGCCTTATGCTGGTGCCAGTCCTGGGTTTGGGAGAAGAAGCAAAGTTGTATAGAATAGAGGAAAAATAGGTTTGTAGCAGTGAACCGAAGGAGATCTGTCTGAGAGAGAGGAGTGAGAAGCCCAGCTACATAAAGATCATAAAGCTGTGCTGGAAGAAGATAAAAGATAGTTACAAGTATGGAAAACAGCTGATCAACTGTGTCAGGGAGGCAGAAGACCTGGGAGAGAACAGGGTAGATATATAGGCTGGGCAGACAGGAGACAGGATAGATCGAGGCCAGAATGAGGAATATAGGAGTGAAGTACTGCAAGGAAACACAGGGCACAATGAGAGAAATCAGAGAGAATGATCAAAGCATGATTGCAGAGATGGGGGACGGTTCTGATATCTGAGAGGCAGAGTATGGGAAGTATCTGCAAGGAGGAAGGGGAGAGAAACAAAATTACAATCAGATGTAAACAGAAGGAAACTTGAATGAGTCAAACTTGTGGAGCAGAGCAGGAGCACAGCTAACATTCAGAGCACTGAGCCGCTCTGTGATAGAATGACAGGAGGCTGTAAAATGGAATGTAGTTTAGCAGCTGCAGATTGAATTGTCAGCTGCCTGGGCCCCCTCTGCAACTGATGGGGCCAGGACAGTACAGGAGGATCAGTGGTATCCTCTTATCAGCGGCCCTGGGAGGGAAAGACCCAGGAGACCCTCATGTACATTGCTGGATCAAGATCGGGCCGAGGTAAGTATTAGTGGGGGCTGAGGGGGCAGCTGAATTCAGTGATATACCCTGATTTTTTGTTCCCTGTCCTATTTGGGAGCTTGGAACTGAAGCCAGTGGTTTCTCCGTGCTTACCAGAGAGATGGCCAAGGACCAGAACATCCCAGATCATCTCCATGGTCAAAGAAACCAGAAGCGATGAGTATTTTTGTCACTTCTAGTTTCACCAGGATATAGACAAACAATAATTAGCTTTTGAAGCATCTGATCGAACTAATCTCACTTTGATTGGATCCTTTTATGAGAAAAGGAGAGATCTAGATATATAGGCTGGGCAGACAGGAAACAGGATAGATCGAGGCCAGAATGAGGAATATAGAAGTGAAGGACTGCAAGGAGACACAGGGCACAATGAGAGCAATCAGAGAGAAAGATCAAAGCATGATTGCAGAGATGGGGGATGGGGCTGATATCTGAGAGGCAGAGTATGGGAATTATTGGGAAGGAGGAAGGGGAGAGAAACAAAATTACAATCAGATGTAAACAGAAGGAAACTTGAATGAGTCAAACTTGTGGAGCAGAGCAGGAGCACAGCTAACATTCAGATCACTGAGCCACTCTGTGATAGAAGGAGAGGAGGCTGTAAAATGGAATATAGTTTAGCAGCTGCAGATTGGATTGTCAGCTGCCTGGGCCCCCTCTGCAACTGATGGGGCCAGGACCGTACAGGAGGATCAGTGGTATCCCCTTATCAGCGGCCCTGGGAGGGAAAGACCCAGGAGACCCTCATGTACATTGCTGGATCAAGATCGGGCCCAGGTAAGTATTAGTGGGGGCTGAGGGGGCAGCTGAATTCAGTGATACCCTGATTTTTTGCTCCCTGTCCTATTTGGGAGCTCGGAACTGACGCCAGTGGTTTCTCCGGCTTACCAGAGAGATGACCAAGGACCAGAACATCCCAGATCATCTCCATGGTCAAAGAAACCAGAAGCGATGAGTATTTTTGTCACTTCTAGTTTCACCAGGATATAAACAAACAATAATTAGCTTTTGAAGCATCTGATCAAACTAATCTCACTGTGATCGGATGCTTTTATGAGAAAAGGAGAGATCTAGGGTATTTTAGACCACAGTATTGAGGACCTGTCCCTGCTCACGCTATTGCAATTATTATTGTCCATCCCTTGTGATAGCAATAAAAGTGATTAAAAAGATTAAAACGACAGTGTAAAAAATGTTTAAATAAAATAAATAATAACATTTAAAAAATTAAATCTCCCCTGCTCCCCTATTGCACTCACATGTAAATGATATTTGCACCACACAAGTTAGGTATCGCCATATATGTCAGAGTGTGAGCAATAGTTGTAGTGTAAGACCTCTTGTGCAACTCTAATCTGGCAACAATGTCTTTTAAAGCAGGCCTATGAAGATTTTCAGGTACTGTAGTTTACCAGGCATACACAATTTTGAAATGTGTGATATGTTAAATATGTATTTACTCGGCATAACATCAACTTTTATATTTTACAAAAAATGGTATTATATTCTGTTTGTGTGCACTAAAATTAATTTAAATGTATTTATCCAAAAAATGTGCATAGAAATACAAAACATAAAAACCCCACCATTTTATTCTCTAGTGCCTTTGCTTAAAAAATATAATGTTTGGAGGTTCTAAGTAATTTTATAGCAAAAAAATATGATATTACATGTAGGAGAGAAATGTCAGAATTGGCCTGGTAAGGAAGTCGTAAAGAAGGAGTACTTTATCACCTGGAAGTTTCACAGCACTGGTCTGATTTTTAACTTGTGGACGTTGGATGGACTTTATATTGTTATGCACAAGGACACTTTTTTGTTTAATGTGATTTGAGTTTGCACGATTATGTATGAGTTTCGGTAACTTTTTATGTATTGATTGCACTTAAGCACTTTTTCATTGTTTGAGGCACAAGGTTTATTAGTGTAATAATTTGGTAGAAATGTATTTACATTGCACAAAGCACATTTAAAGTGACAGCACATTTCTTTTTTGAGTTTGAGATTCTTTTTGGTACCTGTGTCTGTACTGGTATAAACCCATAGACAGTACAAATTGGTCTGAGGTTTCAGCTTGGCTTGGTCACAATAATAAACAGTTATAGGAAAAAGGAATATTACAATATTCATGTCCGTAGATCAGGACCTATGTCTAGATGTGGCAGAGACAAGGAGGCGACTTCCCGGTATAATCAATTTTACCCTTTTTTTCCAATAATAAGTACATTTACATTTATCTTTTAATACAACCCTGCCATTAAGTTATATTTATTTATTGCTAACAGGTATGCACTACAGGACAATGTAGTGACATGAAAGTCAGCAGGTGGAATTAGTGAGAGGTGCTGGTGACCCTGGATATCAACAAATCTGGAAAGGTTGGCTTCCAGCAGATTTCTGGGAATGATAATGGGCAGTGGATGATGGAAGTATTTATAATCTTTCACGTGGTATTTGTTTTGCCAGAATATAAATACATGACAGTGTCACTTTTAAAACATATGTATACATCATTCTAAGCTAGAATAGAACCAGTTAACCAAAACAATGTTCTGTGTAAAAGCGATTATCCTAGAAGAAATCAGTTGTTTTTGGTACTAAAGGTTGTATGCCTACAAGTTAAAGTGATAGAAAGGCAGCCCTAATGTAGAAAAGTGAGGGTGATTACAAAATTGATGTGTGACACATATCAACAGTTCTGATCATTTCAAGTATTAATTTATTATCATATTATATTACATTATAATATTTAATTGGTCATATTGCAGTTCCATTGTTTCCCAAATGCCTCTCATACAGTGGCATAGGTTTGACTTGCTTAAAAGGATATAATTAGCATTTTAATGCCTAGTTAGTTTACAATGACTGTAATTAATCAGCACTTAGATTTATCACTTAAGTAAATATTGTCACTCAACAGCCATTTCTCTATCACAAAGACAAAGTCACAGTTAGGGAAACATTCAATTAATGAACTGTTTGATTCATCATGTCTCACTGAGAGACAGTCAGCCACATCACTAAAATTCAGGACGTTTAAGCACCTGGTTTTAAATTCTGTAATTTAAGACAGTTCTAGGCCCTACAGTACATGGAAATATGTTCTAAAAAGGTATATGTTATGACATTTGTGTGCATTAGCCTAATTTTCCATAGCTTTTAACCAGACTTTCTAGTAATAACACTAATACAAGGCAGTGGAATAAGTATAATGGCTGTTCTCTCCAAGGTATACACATATGCATTTACATTTTACTTCCCTCGTAGACTAAACTGTGGATTTCATCATAAGGATCAGGGACCTTTTTGTAGTGATACATGTTAGCTACCTGTGAGCTGTATTCAAAAGATGAAAGGATTGGAATCTTCTTGATATTTCTTTGGCTTTTTTAAAAGTAGAATTCCAAACAAACCTATTTATTTAGTCTTGAAAAGATAGCAGATGATTTTGAACCTCTATCAATTTTTAATACTTTCTGGGTTCTCATTTGGTAATTGGCTCTCACTCATTATCCAGATGACTCTTACAAGGACAGAAAGTAGGGTGAAATTCAAAACTGTACAATTTTCACTGGCAGAAGCTTATAGGGAATATGGTTCGATGGGGACATTGTCAAGGTCCTACCTTTTTACCAGAGGTTATGTTACTCCATGTGCTGGCATCCATCTTGGATTTCTGCAGAGCATGGTGGGAATCTTTTATGCCTTCAGGTCTCTGAGGTCCATCCCCCAGAGGGGTGTGGCTGATGACATATAAGCCTGTGTTCCGCACATGCTCTTTGCACTTGTGTCTTGTGTCTTTGTGTTGCTGTTACTCTGTTCTGACTCTCGTGACTCTCCTGTAATCTGACTCGGCTTGTGACCTGACCATTCTATGTGTTCTCCTTTGATCTGACCCTCCGTTGCTGAACCCGGCTCGTGACCTGTGATTCTCGTCTGCTGTCCTGTACCGTTTTTGTCTCGTTGTTGTTGACCCGGCCTGTCTGACTACTCTATTGTCTTTACCACTAGCTACACGCCATCGGCGGCGGCCATTACCGCAGCTGGGGTGCCTCGGGGGCCGCGACCTGGTTCCTGGCTGCGTCAAGTCCATCCCCACCATCAGGGGCCCTGGTGAAGGGCAGCCTGGGACTTAGACTCCGCGCCCTGAGGGACTTCGGTCTGTGGGTGGTGGTTGTCGTCAGCCTGTGCGTTACATTGATATTAGGCCTGCCTGTCCGTTTCCCAGCTCCTGCCCTGACAGACATCTGTTCTTCCAGAGCTGTTAGAGATCAAATTTCCCTTCAGGTTGGAGAGGTTTACATTCACTTCTGAAAGGAAATTTCCCCAGAGGAATCCAAAATAAATTAAACTTCTGCTTCTCCAAGCCTCCAACTAAAATCAAGTGAGCAACAAGGTGTCCCCAAATTGGTTTCCCAAAACAAATAGGCAGTACCTGTCTAGTGGTCTGTTAGCAGTAAGCCTATTCACACAACAGTGGGCTCCCACAGTAGAATGAGAGAGTTGTAGACCTAGCAATGAAGGCTTTACTCCACCAAAAGCTCTTCAATGTATTAACGTCTGATTTTGAGAAAACAAAAAGATTTCTTTACCATCATCCCCCAATGTAAGCCAAAAAGGAGGACCATGTACTGGTATAGGCCATTTGGGGTCACAAAAGCTGTCTTTTACTTTGCCTGTCTGTCAAGGATTCCTGCCAATACCTTTTAGTAAGATACTAAGGTGGTAATGTACCTGGCGGTACCCAACCTTTTTCCAATTCATTAACCTAGGTATGGGATGAAAGTTGTTTTTAAAATGGTGCAAAAATGACCTATGTGAAAAAACACTAAGATATAAATAATGGCAGCTAGTCAAGCAAAAGTCAGTAAACATCCATTGGCCATAGTTGAGCAGAACATCAGGGGTTAATACAGCTTTAACATAATACACTTGCTGCAGCCACTTTCAGAGATTGAGGGGCTCCACTCCAGCTAAGCACAAGATAAAACAACCAGAGGCTGGTACAATCTAAGTGTAGCATAACACATTTATTGATAGTAAACAGACAAATCATCACTCATGTGGATAAAAATCAAGTGTGTATATAAAATAGTACAGGCATGCATACAGGAGTGTGGCAACATCTTAGAAAGCTGCCAGACTGAGAAGAAGCCTTCGCTCGCCTTTAAACCGTTAAGACGATTTCACATCAAAAAAGGCTCAAATCTGACATTTTTTTGCATCTCACTACTCTTTGTCCCTTTCTGGTAATCCCAGTCCTCCCCTAGAGGAAAGGTTCTTATTTCTTCTTTAAATAGTCTTTTAATAGCTAACCCTGTGCCAATTAAATTACCTCATAAGTTGAAGTGGAAACAGTATTTTGAGGAGCAATATTCTTTGGGAGAATGGAATACTATTATTTGTAACCCTCATAAATGTTCCCAGTCTCTATCAGTCGGGGAAACAACCCTTAAGGTGTTAACCAGGTGGTATTACACACCAACAAAAATGTATTCTATATTCCCAGAGGCTCCTGGTGCTTGTTTTCGTGGCTGTGCCTTCCCTGGTTTTTAAATCCATATATTCTGGAGTTGTGAGAGATTGAGGTCCACATGACACAGAATCTCCAAAATTGTCCCTCGGATAGAGAGAAGCTCTGTTACCTTTACTATACCTACTGTTATGTATATTATTTGCCCCAAATACCTGAAATTTCTCTTTAATCATAAATTTAGTCCATAATATTTGTGTAGCCACTCTTTGGGAAAAAGCCTTAAACTGAGAATCCCTCACCATCCTTTTTTTCACAAATTAGGGCCAGAATAGATGCTTTAAAGTTGATGAAAAGAATCTTTCAGATACAATGGCTCGCTTCTCTGAAAAATGGGATATATGGTCTTCCAAAAGAAGCCTATTTTAGACTGAATCTCTGTATAATCTTTCATGAGATTTACAATAAGTTTTTGATGTCATCTGTCTTTAGACATGCACTGATATCTTGCACCTTTTTGGAAATAACATATCTTAGTTACTGTTTTTGAGTATACAATTTGCATGCTGTTATTGAAATAACCGTTTGTAAACAAGAAATAAGCCTTCGGCTTTGAAAAGCATTGCCATGCCCCTTTTTCTGTCTACAGCATGTGATGTCATCGAAAGAGCTTCCAACACTGTCTTCTGTGTTGTTTTCCATGGATGGGTTGGCCCACTGGTGGCAACTCCCTCTACACACTGATAGTTAGACCTGGAGACAGCATGCCTGTAGTATTTTATATGCACATTTCTTACCCATGTGCGTGAGCATTTGTCTATTTACTTTCAATAAATGTGTTATGCTACACTTAGATTGCACCCTCTTCTTGTTTTAGCCTGTTCCTAGGAATTGGATATTTTACTTAGTGTTCTGAAGTTGTTGCACAACCTCAGGCTGTGATCCAATTTAGGGATGAGCATCATGGGACTTGACCACTTGCTATTAGATTATTCTATGGCCCCAGGGCTTAACATTTTCTGTATCTGTAGGATGACAGCTCGATAGAGAGAGCTCTGTCCCGCCGTCAGCCTTAAACACGGCACACAGCAGACCCAGGGATACCGCAGCCTCTCCCCATAAATATAAGGGGACACAAAAGATCATAACACCCTCCGGACCATGCCCCAACGCCGCAAGTCACCAGGGCAGCCAGGGAAGCTGACGAGCTTCTTCCCAGCTCTCAGCCCCTGCATCCAAGATGGCGCCGGCTCCTCACAAGACAGTCACCTCACACAAGCAGAGGGAGACACAGCACAAACCACAGACCCCAGGCTCAAGGCACCACTATACCCAGGAGACCCGGGTGAGTCCTCTCCACCCCCGTCTCCTTCTACTAGCAGTCCTGCTACGGCCAGACCCAGACTGGACATACAATCTGTTTCTGACCTGCGACCTTCATCACTGAAATCTCAATGCAAAGTATGCTACTATCCCTGCGACAAACACTACATGATGACCTGACAGCAACTATATCGCAAATCTCATCCGTAGTACAGACTCAGGATCGATGCATCCACCACATTGAGAACAAAATGGGGGAAATGTTCACAGAAACAATGACCTCATAGATGCCCACGCAGACCACAGAGCTGACATAGAACAAATTAACCTAAAATTGCCAGACCTAGAAGACCGCTCCAGGCGCAACAATATTAAATTCCGCGGATAACCGGAATCTGTCACTACAGCTGACATAGTCCCTTACATCCAGCAATACATGAAGCACCTCATTCCTTCTCTAACAGATGTGGAGCTCGCCATAGATCGTGCACACAGAATACCAAAACCATCGTTCCTACCGGCTGCAATGCCTAGAGATATCCTAGCGCATGTGCACTTCTACCACGTGAAAGAAAAAATCATGACGGCTGCTAGAAACCCTACCTCAGTTCCGGCATCTCAGGCGAATATCAAACTATTCGCAGATCTATACAAAGCTACACTTCTCAAATGCAAGAAACTTATTCCCATAACAAAAGCACTGCAGAACCATGGAATCGGCTACCAATGGGGTTTCCCAACGAAGCTCATTGTTAAGCATCAAGGAAGGCTCTACACGGTCAAAACCGTAGAAGCAGGCATCGAACTCCTGAAAATGTGGAACATCTTACCAGTGGACTCCCACCAATCCACCTCTACCCGACCACAACAAATGGACACAGAATGGTCTTGAACCAATAGTCCCTAACACTATTTACTACCCAACACACTGGGTAAAACCTCAAAACCACTAAAGGCTGGCAGACAGCCCCTAACTTAACATTTCTAAACTTCAAGTTTTTCGTCAACATGACTTCTTTCTTGAGTCATGTATGTTCTTGTTCCCCCCATTATACAGTAGCAAAATGTGCTACACATGCTACTTGTATTTTTCACGAGTTCTTTTTAACCCCCTACCCACCTCACACCACCAGTCGCTCAAATCAACCTCTTTTTCCTCACGCTTCTCTATTACAAGCGGAAATACCTTCCTCAAACCAGCGATCATATCAAGTTCACTACTCCTTCTCTATGAAAACTTTACATCTACGACAAAGGAAATTCCATCGTCTTCCACAACTTACGAAGCATCTCTCCTACTCCATGCAACCCGTATACACCCAGCAATATGATTAGCATATCATCCTTGAATGTCTGCGCCCTTAACTATCCTTACAAGAGATCCCTACTACAAAAAGAAGCTCGCTCTTTACAAACTGACGTTCTATTCCTCAAGAATCCCACTTTGCCTCCACCAAAATTGCCAAATTCAACTTATCATCGATATATATGGCAACCATCCCAAAGAAAAAGAATGGCATCATCACCACCATAAGAGACTCCCTCCAATTCCAATATATCTCAGAAGTAGCAGACCCACAAAGCCGCTACCATATTTTGATATGCAAGATCAACGAAATCCTATATACCCTGGTTAACATCTACGGTCCAAATATCAACCAACTACAATTCTACAACAAAATAATCGCAATCATCTCTACCCAGAGACAAGGCAGGCTACTATTAGGAGGAGACTTCAACATCATAAGCAACCCACTCCTGGACTCTTCTTCTAGTAAACGCTCCTCCAAACATACCTTTAACCACTTTCAACACAACCAAGATCTCTACGACATATGGCGATGTCAATACAGCACAGAAAAAGACTACACCTATTATTCTCTGGCCCACCTCTCCTACTCCAGAATTGACTTTTTCATCACAGACAAGTGTACCCTACAACATATCACCTCCTCCAAGATCGGCACCATAACATGGTCGGACCACGCTCCAATTTCCATTACTCTAGACCACAATCAACATTCTATGATCCCTCGAATATGGATTCAACCATACTGAAGAATCCAGACCACAGAAAACATATATTGGATGCTCATAATATGTTCTTTGAAATGAATGAATCACCTGATATCTGTATACCTATGCTATGGTCCACTTACAAGGCATACCTGAGAGGTATTCTTATTCAACTAAACGCCCCTATCTCTAAACAAAGAAACCAACAAATAGATGAACTCCTCATTAAAACAAAAGAGTTAAGCAAAACATCCCCAAACCCCTCAACCTCCACTTCCCTCACCACAGATATAAACAAACTCAGATCCCTCCTACTTTATAAATATGACCTCAACCTTCAAAAAATGAAAACTAAATTTTATTCCATGAGCAACAAAGCTAACTCCCTATTAACCAAAATGATTAAGCAGCGATGCTTAAAATCCAAAATATCCTCAGTTCATCACCCAAACACACATACCTTAACCACAAATCCACAAGAAATAGCTAATGCTTTTGCGACCTATTATCAACAGCTATACAATCTTAAAAACGATCCTGACACCATCCAACCAACACTAACATCCATTCAACAATTTCTTCACACAACCAAACTCCCCCAACTCTCCCCATCTCAACTTGATGCTATATCTACTCCGATATCTATCAAAGAAATAGAAAATATCATCAAAACACTCCCTCTTAACAAATCTCCAGGAAACCACGGTTATATGAACAAATTTTACAAATATTTTGCTCCTAATCTATCACCATACCTATCCAAACTCTTTAACCATACAGCCACCACTGGGATATTCCCCAAAGACATGCTATAATCGATAATAACGACAATCCCAAAACCTGGCAAAGACCCGCAACTCGTCCAAAATTATAGACCAATTTCCCTACTCAACACGGACATAAAACTTTATGCAAAAATTATAGCTTGTAGACTACTCCCTTATCTCCCTAACTTAATACACCCAGACCAAGTAGGATTCATACCAGGCCGCCAAGCACTCGATGCCACCAGAAGACTTATATCTCTTCTCCACCATTTAGAACACACCAAACAGCCCTCAATACTCTTATCCTTAGACGCATAAAAAGCATTTGGTCGAATACATTGGCTATTTATGCGACTGACATTACAAAAATTTGGTATTACAGGATGGATGTTAACAGCCATCTTATCACTATATTCCCTCCTCTCAGCCAGAGTATTAACAGATGGAACGTTATCAGACCTCTTCGATATCACCAATGGTACTAGACAAGTCTGCCCACTATCTCCCATCATATTTGCATTGCTCATTGAACCCTTAGCCTCTAAACTCAGGGATGACCCAGCATTCACTGGCATCAAACACCTTAACACTGAACACAAAATTAGTCTATTTGCAGACGACATCATATTGATGATTACCAACCCAACCAAATCTCTCCAAACAATACGGACGCACCTTCAACAATATTCAATGGTTTCTTATTATAAACTCAATGAACCCAAATCTTCAATCCTAAATCTCCACACACCACACCAAACCCAAATATTACTTGCTAAACAATTCCCCTTCTCTTGGGAAAAAAACAACATCCCCTACCTAGGAATCAAACTCACCACAACAATGGACCAACTATTCTCCACAAACCACAAAATACTAATCAAAACTATACCCCAAGAAATTGCCACCCTTTGCACCTCAGAACTTTCCAAATTAGGCTGAGTTGCGACCTTGAAAATGTACATCCTACCAAAAATCCTGTACATCTTTTGCACACTCCCCATACCAGTTCCTAACACCTTCTTGTCCAAATTACAATCGATTCTCTACAGATTTTTATAGAACTCTAAAAAACCTAGATGCACTACCAATCTCTTAATATGCTCATCTTCCAAAGGGGGCACAGGACTCCCACATTTAAAATCCTACTATAATGCCACTCTTCTGGACCAAATATATTTTTGGTGGAATCCAACCAGAGAAAAAAATCTGGTCTACAATGGAAACCTTACCCTTTCGTCCAATTAAACCCCAAAATTTACTTCTAATTCCACCAATGTCACAAACAAATTACCAATTAAAGCATCCATGTATCCAAGCCACCCTTCAAGCCTGGCGCGATCTTCTGACCATGGAATACACAGACCCCCAAACGAATTCTCACCCCAATTGACATATTACACTCCATCACACCCTCAATGGACCTATCCCAATGGGAAAAACAAAACATACACAAAATAACAGACCTCTATAAAGACCACGCCCTACAACCATTTCAAAATCTCCAATCCACGTTCAATTTGCATACCACTGAATACTTTACCTATTTAAGAATTGTCCACTGTATGCAAACAAAGAATATACCACACACCACAAAAACCCCTAATACTGCCTACCTTTTCTTTACCAAGCCACAATACCCAGGTAAAGGAATCTCCACTTTCTACAAATACATAACAAACCTGCAATTTGCTCTAAAATCTACATCTCTATCCAACTGGGAAAAAACGCTTTCAGAAACAATTACAACACACGCATGGAGCACAGCATTTAATACCACTTACAAATCATCCCACTGCAGCTCACACTGGGAAGCATATTTAAAAATCCTCCACCAATGGTACCTAACCCCGGTCAAACTAGCCATGTATTACCCAAAACACTCCTCCTCTTGCTGGCAACAATGCGGAGACATAGGCTCAACACTACACATATTATGCTCATGCAAATCAATTAAATCCTTTTGGAAAAGTGTCTTCCAACTAATCTCTGAAATTAACCCAAACAGTGATAACCCCAAACCCTTCACTCGCGCTTTTACACATTGGGATTGAAAAATTCCCCTATACCTCTCGTACCAATATTGTCCACATACTTTTCACAGCAAAAATCACTCTAACCAGATAATGGAACACCACTACTGCCCCTTCTCTCAAATCACTAATTACAGATCTTAATTTCCAATGTGAAATGGAAAAAAGAGAGGCCTTCAACAACTCCACCCAATCCAAATTTAATTCCCAATGGACTAACTGGTTACAACATCCTAATTGTTCAGTACAAGCCTGATTTCGTACAAACAAATTGAACTACCCACCCATTTTAGACTGGTACTCCTCTCTCCACCCCATTAAAATTTCCCCTTCCTCTCCCTACCCCCTGTTTAACCCCCCTTTACCATTTCCTACACCTCACCAAGGTTCAGTATATATCCAAGTCTACCTCTGATGCTATTGCCTTACTCCTAAGTTTGACCCCAGCCAAATGGTGGGGTAAACCCATTCCAATACTGTATTGTATGACTGCAAATTTTAATTTCAATAATTTTTATTGAAGGTTTTCAAGAAATGTTTTTAACAGAGATAAACATTGATAAACATTTGGTTCAGTTTAGAATGTATGCATACAATACAGTTTTATTAGACAGTTACCCCACCTTTTGGCTGGGGTCTGAGCTTTAGTTGCGGCATAAGCATCTGAGGTATGCTTGGGGTGAACTGAACCGTGAGGGGGTGTAGTAGGTATTAAGGGGGATTAAACAGGGGGGAGAGTAATAGGGAAGGATAGAGGGGGGGTGATAGGTTATGTGAGGATGGGGGAGAAGTACCAGTCTGACGTGGGTAGTTTGGACGATTATTTGTGCCATATCAGGGTTTTATGGAGCAGTTAGGATTTTGTAACCAGTTAGACCATAGAGAATGAAACTTAAGTTGGGTGGAGTTATTAGTGGCCAGTCTTTTTTCCATTTCACATTGGAAGTTAAGATCTGAGATTAGCGATTGAAAGGAAGGGGCTGTAGTGGTATTCCAGAGTCGGGTTATGTTTAGTTTTGCTGCAAAAAGAATATGGACCATGATGGTACGTGAGGTATACGGGAATTTGTTAATCCCGATATGTAGGAGTGCAAGTGCTGGGTTGGGGTTTATCATTATTTTGGAGGTTTCAACTATTAGTTGGAATACGCTATTCCAAAAGGATTTAATAGATTTGCAAGACCAAAGTATGTGAAGAGTGGAACCTACATCTCCGCATTGTCTCCAACAGGAGGGGGAGTGTTTTGGATAGAAAATAGCAAGTCTGGCAGGGGTTAGGTATCATGGATGAAGTATTTTCAAATAAGATTCCCAGTGTGAACTGCAGTGAGAGGATTTGTAAGTGTAATTCAATGCAGTAGTCCATGATTGGGTTGGGATGGCTTCCGCTAGGGTTTTTTCCCAATTGGATAAAGAGGTAGATCTTAAGGTAAATTGTAGGTCTATTAAATATGTGTAGAAGGTGGCGATGTCTTTACCTGGGTAATGCGGTTTGGAGAAATAAGTGTAGGCCGTAGCTGTGATTGTTATGGTTTGAAGTATGTTGTTTGTTCGGATGCAGTGGGTGATTCATAGGTAGGTGAAATATTCAGCTGACGGGAGGTTAAATTTGGTGTGAAGATATTGAAATGAATGTAGGAGGTTGTTTTTGTAAAGATCTGATATGTGATGTATGTTTCGTTTTTCCCACTGTGATAAATCTAAGGAGGGCGTAATGGAGTGTTGTATGTTAAGTGGGGTATGGAGTTGTTTGGAGTCTGCGTAATCTGTAAATAAAAGATCTTTCCAAGCTTGGAGAGTGGCTTGGATGCATGGGTGTTTTAAGTGATATGTCGTTTGTGAGGATATTGTGGTTAAGAGTAAATGTTGTGATTTAAGTGGAAGGAAGGGTGAGGTTTCCATTATGGACCAGGACTTCTCTCTAGTTGGGTGCCACCAAAAATAGATTTGGTCCAGGAGGGTGGCGTTATAGTACGATTTGAGGTGTGGTAGGCTAGCGCCTCCCTTGGAGGGTGGTCTGATTAGGAGATTGGTGGTACATCAAGGTTTTTTGGAATTCCATAAGAATCTGGTAAATATCAATTGAAGTTTGGAGAAAAAAGTATTGGGGATTGGTATAGGGAGAGTGCGAAAGATATACAGAATTTTCAGCAGAATGAGCATTTTTATTGTCGCTACTCTGCCTATTTTAGATAATTCTGAGATACGAAGGTTGGCAAATTCTTGGGGTATAGTTTCAAGTAGTTTTTTATGGTTCATATTAAATAGCTGGTCTGTTGTAGCAGAGAGTTTGATTCCCAGATATGGGATGGTATTTTTTTCCCAAGTGAAGGGAAATTGTTTAGCAAGGGATAGTTGGGTGTAATATGGTGTGTGAAGGTTTAAAATTGAGGATTTGGGCTCATTTAGTTTATAGTAGGAGACTGTCGTATATTGCTGGATATGTAAACGAATTGTTTGGAGGGATTTGGCTGGATTGGTAATCATCAATATGATGTCGTCTGCGAAAAGGCTAATTTTGTGTTCAGTGTCAAGGTGCTGAATGCCAGAGAACATTGGGTCATGTCCAAAGTTTAGATGCTAGGGGTTCAATGAGTAGTGCAAATATGACAGGGGATAGAGAGCAGCCTTGTCTGGTACCGTTGGTAATATCAAAAGGATCTGATAGTGTTCCGTCTGTTAACACTCTAGCTGAGGGGAGGGAGTATAGTGCCAAAATGGCTGTTAACATCCAACCTGTGATGCCAAATTTTTGGTAGGGTCATTTGTAAAAATAGCCAGTGTATACGGTCAAATGCTTTTTCGGCGTCTAATGATAAAAGCAATGAGGGTTGTTTGGTTTGCTCTAAGTGATGGATGAGGTATATAGAGCTTGACGTCTGTGTTAATTAGGGAAATTGGTCTATAATTTTGGACATATTGTGGATCTTTGCCAGGTTTTGGTATTGTGGTTATTGTCGACTGTAACATGTCTTTGGGGAATGTGCCCTTAGTGGCTGCATGGTTAAAGAGTCTGGTCAGATATGGTGAAAGGTTAGGGGCAAATTGTTTGTAATACTCGTTTATATAGCCATTGTTTCCTGGAGACTTATTAAGGGGGGAGTGTTTTAATAACGGATTCTATTTCAATGGAAGTGATCGGTATTGATAAGTCATCAAGTTGGTTTGAGGAAAGTTGCGGGAGTTTAATTGTGTGGAGGAATTGTTGTATGGCCGTAGGTGTTGGATAGAGATGAGCGAAGTATTCAAAAATTCGAATTCGGCTGATTCGGCGAATTCGAGGAATAAATTCGATTCGATGCGAATATATTCGCTGCGAATTTAACTTATAAAAAGGTGTTTCTAGGCTTCAGAGAGCCTTTATATTAGTGCAGAACACTGTACCTTTAATTTAAATGCCCTTGGAGTCTGCTGGGGAAGAGAAATAATACTGTCAGTCCGTATGACATGCAGATGAGTGTCGTCGATCTTAGAATCACCGCACACTTCACTCATTTGGGCAGTCACGGGGCCAAAACCAGAGTGTGGAGCCACAGTGTGGCGGTGGAGGCAGCAGCAATGGGAGGCCATACAGCACCCTATGACAAAATGGAACCCACCAGCAGTGTGAGAAGACCTGAAAGTGGCACATGGCAGAGTGTGGCGATGGAGACAGCAGCAATGGGAGGCCGTACAGGGACCCATGAGACATTCTGGACCTGGCAGCAGCATGAGGAGACGGTACGGGGGCCCATGGCAGATTACGGGCCTGGCAGCAGCAATGGGAGGCCCGTAATCTGCCAGCACCCTATGACAAAATGGAACCCACCAGCAATGTGAGGAGACCTGAAAGTGGCACATGGCAGAGTGTGGCGATGGAGACAGCAGCAATGGGAGGCCGTACAGGGACCCATGACACACTCTGGACCTGGCAGCAGCATGAGGAGGCGGTACAGGGGCCCATGGCACATTACGGGCCTGGCAGCAGCAATGGGAGGCCCGTAATCTCCCAGCACCCTATGACAAAATGGAACACACCAGCAGTGTGAGGAGACCTGAAAGTGGCACATGGCAGAGTGTGGCGATGGAGACAGCAGCAATGGGAGGCCGTACAGGGACCCATGAGACACTCTGGACCTGGCAGCAGCTTGAGGAGGCGGTACGGGGGCCCATGGCAGATTACGGGCCTGGCAGCAGCAATGGGAGGCCCGTAATCTGCCAGCACCCTATGACAAAATGGAACCCACCAGCAGTGTGAGGAGACCTGAAAGTGGCACATGGCAGAGTGTGGCGATGGAGACAGCAGCAATGGGAGGCCGTACAGGGACCCATGAGAGACTCTGGACCTGGCAGCAGCATGAGGAGGCGGTACAGGGGCCCATGGCAGATTACGGGCCTGGCAGCAGCAATGGGAGGCCCGTAATCTGCCAGCACCCTATGACAAAATGGAACCCACCAACAGTGTAAGGAGACCTGAAAGTGGCACATGGCAGAGTGTGGCGATGAAGTCAGCAGCAATGGGAGGCCGTACAGGGACCCATGACACACTCTGGACCTGGCAGCAGCAAGAGGAGGCGGTAAAGGGGCCCATGGCAGAGTGGCGAAGCGTAAGCAGCTTAAATTGAAGGCCATACAGAGGCCTATGTTAAAAATAATAACATGTTTGGGGCATGATTCATGGCGGATTTAGTCAGTTGTGTCAGGAACTGGTGGTTTGAAATCCAGACTAATCCACGCCTGATTCATTTTCACAAACGTGAGTCTCTCCACACTTTGGGTGGACAGTCGTGTCCTCCGCGGAGTTACAATACCTCCTGCCGCACTAAACACGCGCTCCGATGCCACGCTACTGGCCGGGCATGACAGCCTTTCAAGGGCAAATTCAGCTAGTTGGGGCCAAAGGTCAAGTTTCGTTGCCCAGTAGTCAAGGGGATTGTCCACCTCGGTTGGCAGGGTGCTGTCCAAGTAGGCCCGAGCCTGTTGTTTGAGGTCCTGCTCCAGGTCCACCTGATGCTGCTGCTGCTGCTGCGGCTGGTTAGTAGTTTCCTCACTGCGCTGGTGAAGAAAGCTACTCATCATCGACTGCAGACTGAGGCAGCTGCTGCTGGTGGAGCTGCCACTGCTCCTACCACCCCACCCCTCCCCTGCTGCCATGGCAGCGGAACGCGAGTGCACAGGGCCCACAGTGTCTGAGGATGGACGTTGGTGCAGAAAGGCAGAGACCAACTGACTACATAGGTGGATTTTATAGTACGTTATTTTGGGCTCCCTCTCAGAAGGTGTGAAAAAGGCCACCATTTTTGAACGGTAGTGAGGGTCCAACAAGGTGGACAGCCAAAAGTCATCCCTCTGTCTGATGGTTATTATTCGGCTGTCGCTACGCAAGCAACCGAGCATGCTATGGGCCATTTGTGCCAAGGAATGCGAGGGACTCCCTGCCTCCATCTCCACAGCATACTGCCACGGTGCGTCTGGGTCCTCTGTCTCCTCCTCCTCCTCTACCAGATGCTCCTGCTCCTCCACTCCTGTCCGCTGAGTGGAAAAACCACCCATTTCACTCAATAATTCCTGAGCACCAATGTCCTCCTCTACCTCCTCCTCTTCTTCCTGTCCTGCCCCCACAGGGGTCATGTGGCGTTGAGATCTGTGCGCCACGTCTACCGCACCCTGACCAGCCATTGTTAACAGCATTTGTTCCAGGACGTGCAACAGAGGAATGATGTCGTTCATCCCATAGTCCTGCCGACTCACGAATAGCGTGGCCTCCTCAAAGGGCCTGAGCAAGCGGCAGGTGTCACGCATGAGCTGCCAATGGCTGACATCTAAGTTACACAGGGGAGTACCTTTATCCGCTTGTAACATCAGGAAATCGGTGATGGCTTTTCGCTGTTCGTAAAGGCGGTTAACATATGTAGGGTTGAATTCCACCTTGTTGCAACGTCACAGCATGAGGAGTCGGTACGGGGGCCCATGGCAGATTACGGGCCTGGCAGCAGCAATGGGAGGCCCGTAATCTGCCAGCACCCTATGACAAAATGGAACCCACCAGCAGTGTGAGGAGACCTGAAAGTGGCACATGGCAGAGTGTGGCGATGGAGACAGCAGCAATGGGAGGCCGTACAGGGACCCATGAGAGACTCTGGACCTGGCAGCAGCATGAGGAGGCGGTACAGGGGCCCATGGCAGATTACGGGCCTGGCAGCAGCAATGGGAGGCCCGTAATCTGCCAGCACCCTATGACAAAATGGAACCCACCAACAGTGTAAGGAGACCTGAAAGTGGCACATGGCAGAGTGTGGCGATGAAGTCAGCAGCAATGGGAGGCCGTACAGGGACCCATGACACACTCTGGACCTGGCAGCAGCAAGAGGAGGCGGTAAAGGGGCCCATGGCAGAGTGGCGAAGCGTAAGCAGCTTAAATTGAAGGCCATACAGAGGCCTATGTTAAAAATAATAACATGTTTGGGGCATGATTCATGGCGGATTTAGTCAGTTGTGTCAGGAACTGGTGGTTTGAAATCCAGACTAATCCACGCCTGATTCATTTTCACAAACGTGAGTCTCTCCACACTTTGGGTGGACAGTCGTGTCCTCCGCGGAGTTACAATACCTCCTGCCGCACTAAACACGCGCTCCGATGCCACGCTACTGGCCGGGCATGACAGCCTTTCAAGGGCAAATTCAGCTAGTTGGGGCCAAAGGTCAAGTTTCGTTGCCCAGTAGTCAAGGGGATTGTCCACCTCGGTTGGCAGGGTGCTGTCCAAGTAGGCCCGAGCCTGTTGTTTGAGGTCCTGCTCCAGGTCCACCTGATGCTGCTGCTGCTGCTGCGGCTGGTTAGTAGTTTCCTCACTGCGCTGGTGAAGAAAGCTACTCATCATCGACTGCAGACTGAGGCAGCTGCTGCTGGTGGAGCTGCCACTGCTCCTACCACCCCACCCCTCCCCTGCTGCCATGGCAGCGGAACGCGAGTGCACAGGGCCCACAGTGTCTGAGGATGGACGTTGGTGCAGAAAGGCAGAGACCAACTGACTACATAGGTGGATTTTATAGTACGTTATTTTGGGCTCCCTCTCAGAAGGTGTGAAAAAGGCCACCATTTTTGAACGGTAGTGAGGGTCCAACAAGGTGGACAGCCAAAAGTCATCCCTCTGTCTGATGGTTATTATTCGGCTGTCGCTACGCAAGCAACCGAGCATGCTATGGGCCATTTGTGCCAAGGAATGCGAGGGACTCCCTGCCTCCATCTCCACAGCATACTGCCACGGTGCGTCTGGGTCCTCTGTCTCCTCCTCCTCCTCTACCAGATGCTCCTGCTCCTCCACTCCTGTCCGCTGAGTGGAAAAACCACCCATTTCACTCAATAATTCCTGAGCACCAATGTCCTCCTCTACCTCCTCCTCTTCTTCCTGTCCTGCCCCCACAGGGGTCATGTGGCGTTGAGATCTGTGCGCCACGTCTACCTCACCCTGACCAGCCATTGTTAACAGCATTTGTTCCAGGACGTGCAACAGAGGAATGACGTCGTTCATCCCATAGTCCTGCCGACTCACGAATAGCGTGGCCTCCTCAAAGGGCCTGAGCAAGCGGCAGGTGTCACGCATGAGCTGCCAATGGCTGACATCTAAGTTACACAGGGGAGTACCTTTATCCGCTTGTAACATCAGGAAATCGGTGATGGCTTTTCGCTGTTCGTAAAGGCGGTTAACATATGTAGGGTTGAATTCCACCTTGTTGCAACGTCACAGCATGAGGAGTCGGTACGGGGGCCCATGGTAGATTACGGGCCTGGCAGCAGCAATGGGAGGCCCGTAATCTGTCAGCACCCTATGACAAAATGGAACACACCAGCAGTGTGAGGAGACCTGAAAGTGGCACATGGCAGAGTGTGGCGATGGAGACAGCAGCAATGGGAGGTCGTACAGGGACCCATGAGAGACTCTGGACCTGGCAGCAGCATGAGGAGGCGGTACGGGGGCCCATGGCAGATTACGGGCCTGGCAGCAGCAATGGGAGGCCCGTAATCTGCCAGCACCCTATGACAAAATGGAACACACCAGCAGTGTGAGGAGACCTGAAAGTGGCACATGGCAGAGTGTGGCGATGGAGACAGCAGCAATGGGAGGCCGTACAGGGACCCATGAGAGACTCTGGACCTGGCAGCAGCATGAGGAGGCGGTACGGGGGCGCATGGCAGATTACGGGCCTGGCAGCAGCAATGGGAGGACCGTAATCTGCCAGCACCCTATGACAAAATGGAACACACCAGCAGTGTGAGGAGACCTGAAAGTGGCACATGGCAGAGTGTGGCGATGGAGGCAGCAGCAATGGGAGGCCGTACAGGGACCCATGAGAGACTCTGGACCTGGCAGCAGCATGAGGAGGCGGTACGGGGGCTCATGGCAGATTACGGGCCTGGCAGCAGCAATGGGAGGCCCGTAATCTGCCAGCACCCTATGACAAAATGGAACACACCAGCAGTGTGAGGAGACCTGAAAGTGGCACATGGCAGAGTGTGGCGATGGAGGCAGCAGCAATGGGAGGCCGTACAGGGACCCATGAGAGACTCTGGACCTGGCAGCAGCATGAGGAGGCGGTACGGGGGCCCATGGCAGATTACGGGCCTGGCAGCAGCAATGGGAGGCCCGTAATCTGCCAGCACCCTATGACAAAATGGAACACACCAGCAGTGTGAGGAGACCTGAAAGTGGCACATGGCAGAGTGTGGCGATGGAGACAGCAGCAATGGGAGGCCGTACAGGGACCCATGAGAGACTCTGGACCTGGCAGCAGCATGAGGAGGCGGTACGGGGGCCCATGGCAGATTACGGGCCTGGCAGCAGCAATGGGAGGCCCGTAATCTGCCAGCACCCTATGACAAAATGGAACACACCAGCAGTGTGAGGAGACCTGAAAGTGGCACATGGCAGAGTGTGGCGATGGAGACAGCAGCAATGGGAGGCCGTACAGGGACCCATGAGAGACTCTGGACCTGGCAGCAGCATGAGGAGGCGGTACGGGGGCCCATGGCAGATTACGGGCCTGGCAGCAGCAATGGGAGGCCCGTAATCTGCCAGCACCCTATGACAAAATGGAACACACCAGCAGTGTGAGGAGACCTGAAAGTGGCACATGGCAGAGTGTGGCGATGGAGGCAGCAGCAATGGGAGGCCGTACAGGGACCCTTGAGAGACTCTGGACCTGGCAGCAGCATGAGGAGGCGGTACGGGGGCCCATGGCAGATTATGGGCCTGGCAGCAGCAATGGGAGGCCCGTAATCTGCCAGCACCCTATGACAAAATGGAACACACCAGCAGTGTGAGGAGACCTGAAAGTGGCACATGGCAGAGTGTGGCGATGGAGACAGCAGCAATGGGAGGCCGTACAGGGACCCATGAGAGACTCTGGACCTGGCAGCAGCATGAGGAGGCGGTACGGGGGCCCATGGCAGATTACGGGCCTGGCAGCAGCAATGGGAGGCCCGTAATCTGCCAGCACCCTATGACAAAATGGAACACACCAGCAGTGTGAGGAGACCTGAAAGTGGCACATGGCAGAGTTAACATGTTTGGGGCATGATTCATGGCGGATTTAATCAGTTGTGTCAGGAACTGGTGGTTTGGATCACTTTGTCATTTTACGGTTGAGGGGGAAGGAAGGGGCGGAGCCTAACCATGGCGGCTGAGGAGAGCCCGATGTAGGAGCTCTCGGACAAGCTCCTCCACCCGACCTCCCCAAACCCCTACCTGTAACGGGGAAGCATAGTGGGAAAATTTACTGCAGCATGGTGGTCCCCTTTGGATAGACTGAAGCGCTGTGGGAGAGCTGATTTGGGAGAAGGGGTTCGGCTGCGGTGCTCGATGGTGAAGGCGTGTCTGGCTTCTGGGAGACGTGGAGGAGCGGTGTGGCCACGTGGTCAGCCGCTAAGCACCGCTGGGAGACCAGGAAGCCGGCCGGTGTTTGGTGCGGAAGGAGAGCAGCTGCCCGACTTACAGGCTCACTAATTGGAGCCCTGTTGCCGGTCCAATACTCGGACCATTGTTTGCCGGCTGACTATCCGGTGCCCTGCTAGCTAGCTCACGGTTTGCAGCTCTGTATGCTAAACCCAGAGCTCGGAGTCCTGGTGGTCGGTCCCTACCCGGAGATCTGTTTGCCGGCTTATTAGCCGAAGACCTGACTGCTGGTCAACTATATGGAGTCATACTTAGTGGCCCACTGTCCGGCGTCCTGCTGACTGGCCCACTGCTTGGAGCCCTGCCTGTGAAGGAGGAGAGGCACTGGGGATTGGAGAGACAAAGGCGGATGATACACTTGGGAGCCCCCTAAATGTACACACTGCCCAGCCGAACAACAGTGGAAGAGAGCTCCTAGCCGGGTCACGAGAGGAAGAGTGACACGAGGAGGGTGAGTGACTTTGGTCGACACTTGATAAGTATGGTCCCCTGTTGTAAACTGTTTAGGGGAAGAAGTGTATGAGAGTAAAAAGGGGACCCCCCCTGACAGGGGAATGTAAAGGAGTGGAAAAGAGAAGAGGGTAAACGAAAGAAAAGTGTGAAAACCAAGTGAGTGGATAAGGTGCGATTCGTTTATTAATAATAGTCTCTCCATAACCCCGAGCCTATAAAGAAGAATAAGACTCATAGAAGAATGAAAAATAAAAATGCAAAAGGAAGTGGGCCTAAAGGGACTCAGACCGGTACCATTAAAAAATATACCTCCCAGGGAAACATAACTCCAGAAAGATCTCAGGGTAATAGTGGAAAAGGAGAAGTAGACCTAAGTCTGGAATGTAGCCCTAGACTATCACTAGGCCTTGACATTAGTAGCCAACAAACATCAGCTAATACAGTGATGGAGACAGAGTTACAAATACCAAATAAAAAGGAAATGGCAGAAATGTTTAAAGGTCTGGAAAAAACAATAAAACAAGAAATTGTAAATATTCGAAATGATCTGGGACATCTCTTGGTGAGAGTGGAAGAAACGGAGGAAAAAGTTAAAAAACAATCCCAAATTATCTCTGAATTAGAAAAAGAAATAACCAATATAGGGAAAGCCCAAGAAAAACTGCGCTATAAGACTGAGATACAAGAAAATAGGAATAGGAGGAGAAACATTAGGATACGAGGAGTCCCAGAGAATTCAAAAGGAGAAAATTTGCAAGAGGTGGTCTGTAAAATATTAAACTCCATAATGGACAATACTGATATGGAAAGGATTAAAATGGAAGGAATCTTCAGACAAGGAAAATTCCAAGGAAATTCGGGAAAGGAAAGGCCAAGAGATATACTTGTTAAATTTTGTGACTTCCTAGATAAAGATAAAATTTGGAAAAGGATTAAGGGAAAATCAGTAATCATGTTCGAAGGAAAAGAAATACAGATATATGCGGATTTGTCATCAGAGACTCTGTGGAGAAGGAGAATCCTTAGACCTCTATTGGAAAGATTGAAAGAACAGAACGTCCAATATAGATGGGGGACCCCTGAGTGCCTAATAGGGTGGAGAAATGGAACTACAGCATATCTCAGGTTCCCAGAAGATTTGCAGTATTTTTGTGATAGACTTAAACTACAAAGACTGGAGATCCCTGGTTGGGAAGAAGAACACTGGGAAATTAGAATAAAAGGAAAGGAGCGCTGGCAGCCTGTTGGAGGGAGGAGGCGGGGGGAGGGGGGGGGAGGGGGAGAGGGAGAGAGATAATGTGGGTTTTTTTTTTTTTTTTTTTTTTTTGTCTCTCTCTCTCCCTCCTGTCTTTTTTCTGCCATCTCCCAACCGTCTCCTAACCACTATTATTGAGATATTCAGGGAGGAGTTAGGGGTTGAAGGGGAGGTTGGAGAAGGGGGAAAAGTTGTCCATGGGTGGAGTTCTTTACTTTTTTTGCCCTGAGATTAAATCAAAGGTGGATTGTATTTCCACAAATGACTAGTAGGCAAATAGTAGGCCTAAAAAGAGGGGGGGGGGGTGGGAGGGAGGGGAGGGAAGTTGGGAGGGATGGAAGCTGGGTGGGAGGGAGGAAGGGGAGGGAGGGAGGGGAGGAGGTACGGGGTCAATACTCTGCAAGACAGAAGAGATAAAGAGGAAAAGGCAATCAGGAAGAGAGATGGAGCCAATTGGGAACGATGGAAGAAATACAGTTTATAACATATAATGTGAACGGGCTGAGTTGCCCAGGGAAGAGATTTAGGTTGTTTAATGAGTTACATCATAGGGCGACGTCAGTGGTATTTTTACAGGAGACACACTTTGAGATAGAGGCAAATGTAAAACTGAGATCCAAATACTATCCAACATGGTACTATGCAGATTCTCCAATTAAAAGAGCAAAAGGGGTTGCAATAGGTTTGGCAAAGAATATGAGATTTGAGCTGGAGGATAGAAGAACCGACCCGGAGGGGAGGTTTTTATTCTTAAAAGGTAAACTTCAGGGGATTGAGTGCACTTTAGCCAATATATACTGCCCTAATAAAAATCCGGAGATATATATGAAGGGTCTGTTAAAAAAATTAATGGAATTTAAAAAAGGGCGTTTGATAGTAGCTGGAGACCTAAATTTCTGTATGGACCCACAAAAGGATAATACCTCTTCTGTGCAAAGAGAGGGGAGTAGGTCTCTGAGAGCTTTGAAAAAAGCGATGCATGAATACCAACTAGTGGACACCTGGAGAATAACGCATATGAAAGACAGAGACTATTCCTTCTTCTCGAATGCACACGAGATATACTCGAGATTAGACTACATCTTAATAGACCACCAACTGATAGATCATCTGGTTAAAATCGACATAGAAACAAGGACGTTCTCGGATCATGCTCCGGTTGTGATGAAAATGAGATGGGGAGGAAGGTGGACTGGAGGATTGGGGTGGAGGTTAAACGAGGCTCTTCTTCTGGATGAGGATATAGTTCAAAAAATCGAGAAAGAGATTAAGGTATATTTTAAGGAGAACGAAACAGAGGGAGTATCGATAGCTACAGTTTGGGAAAGCCACAAGGTATTTATAAGAGGAATCTTGATCGCGGCAGGTGCAAGGAAAAAAAAGGAAAGAAGAGAGAGGGTCAGTAGGCTCTTAAAAGAAATATTGGAACTGGAGCAGATCCATAAGAAGAAAATAACAAAAGATACGAGACAGAAGCTAGTGGATAAAAAAGATGAGCTAGAGAGGTTGATGGAGGAGGAGAAGAGAAGAGTATACAACAGGGTTTTGAACGAAAGATATAGATGGGGAGACAGACCAGGAAGATATTTAATGAGAGCCTTGAATAAAAAGAAAAATAGGAACTACATAGAAAAGATAAAAAGTTCAAAGGGGGAGTTGGTCCACTCAAATAAAGAGATTATTAAAGTGTTTACGGAGTATTATAAGAAATTATATAATATCAGTACCCAAGGCCCTCTAAAAGAAGCCCAAGAGGAAATTAATAAAAAAAAGATGACATACTTAAAAAATGCGGGATTACCAAAACTAAGTGAAGTACAGTTGAAATCCCTAGATGCAGAAATCTCCCAGGAAGAAATTAAAAGAGCATTGAAAAGCACAGGGGGGGGAAAAAGCCCAGGCCCGGATGGTTATACAGTTAGGTACTATAAAAAATTCAGTGAGGTATTGCTACCCAAGCTGGAGAAATATATGAATGCTCTGGGAGGTGGGACGGAAGTGAGGAGAGAATCCCTGCAGGCCCATGTGGTACTTATTCATAAGGAAGGAAAAGATCCATCTCAGTGCTCCAGCTATAGACCTATTTCATTACTGAACACTGACACTAAACTGTATGCAAAGGTGTTAGCAAACAGGTTGAGGGATCTGATGCCTGAATGGATCCATGGAGATCAGGTGGGCTTCGTACCAGGGAGAGAAGGTAGAGATAACGGCTTGAGAACCCTGATGCTTATTCAGAAGAGTAGAAAAGGGAAAGACCCGGTGGTGCTCTTGTCGATTGACGCAGAGAAGGCATTCGATAGAGTGGACTGGGGCTTCATGATGGATAATTTAAAAGTGCTGGGGATAGGCGATAGAATGCGAGAGTGGATAGGCAAATTATATAGTGAGCCTACTGCAATCATCACGGTAAACGGGGAGAGATCAGAACCCATTGGAATGTCTAATGGGACAAGACAGGGCTGTCCACTGTCCCCTCTGTTATATGTATTGTCACTCGAACCTCTGTTGTCAATAATAAGAAATAGTGGATCGGTAAAGGGAATACAGATAGAATCCACAGAACATAGAGTAGCGGCCTTTGCGGACGACTTATTGTTCTATGTGGGGAATCCTCGAATAACTCTCCCAAATATAATGAAGATTCTGAAGGAGTACGGTGAACTTTCAAACTTAAAAATTAATCCAACGAAAACAGAGATCCTGAATATTAATATATCAAAGAATGAAAAAGAAAAACTACAA
Organism: Staurois parvus; assembly: GCF_062004578.1. Classification (NCBI taxonomy): domain Eukaryota; kingdom Metazoa; phylum Chordata; class Amphibia; order Anura; family Ranidae; genus Staurois; species Staurois parvus. The sequence continues at coordinate 8,296,211 of NW_028317941.1, forward strand.
AAAGAATTCCCCTTTATATGGAGAGAAAAAGAGATAAAGTATCTAGGAATAAAGCTTACTGCCTCACTCAAGAACTTGTATAGATTAAACTATATATCTTTGATAAATGAGATCAGGGAAGATTTAAAAAGATTAGAAGGAGGAAACCCAGCCTGGATAGGACGTATAAACCTGGTCAAAACGGTAATTATGCCTAAAATACTGTATAGATTTCAAATGGTACCAATTAAAATTCCAGAGGCCTTCTTTAAGATAATGAAAAGAATGTTAACAAAATATATATGGAGGAATAAGAAACCTAGAATAGCATATGAAACATTGAGTAGGACTAAAGAGAAAGGGGGAATGGGTCTACCAGATGTCAAGAGATATTATAAAGCAGTGGTTTTGGCAAGAATATATGACTGGACATTTAACCATAAGGGGAAAAGTTGGGTAACAATTGAAAATGATCTTAGTGGCACTAGACTGAGTCAGATGATATGGGTCCCAACACAGTTTAGGGGAATTAAAGAAAGCACAAGTATGTACACATTAAATGTTTTTAGGGTATGGGACACTTTACACAAAAATATGAAATGGGAATTCAATTCTATATTAATGCCTCTTACAAATACTGAGTATTTCCCCCCGGGAAAGAATAAGATATCAGGGAGATGGTTTAGAAAGGAGGACACCCAACTGAGTGATGTCTTGGTGGAAGGGGAACTGAGATCACTTAAAGATTTAATAGAGAAGAAGGGAGATATTTTTATTAGAATAGATGAGTGGAAGTATCATCAATTGAAATGTTTTATTGGAAATTTACCGAAACCCCTGAGAATAAAACAGGAGTGGAATATGTTTGAAAGGTTGTTGGGGACACGAGGTGATGGGAAACACGGTATTTCAAAAGTGTATAGAATACTCACAGAATTAGACATAAACACAAAGTTAACTTTTATTACAAAATGGGAAAGGGACATGGGAGTTGAGTTCGACGAAGATAGACAAAGAAAGATGTTTAGATTGATACACGATAATGTTAGTATGAGAGAGGTTGAGGTTAATTACAAGTGTATGACACGATGGCACATTACACCGAGTGTAGAGCATAAGATGAATGGGGAAAACTCAAATAAGTGTTGGAGAGGATGTGGAGAGATTGGCACGGCGTTTCACATATGGTGGGAATGTCCGAAAATTCAGGCCTTTTGGAAGATAATAGTTAAACTGATTGAGGAAATAACCGAAATTGACATAGGGTTAGACCCAACGACGTGTCTCCTACACAAGGTAGAGACATCTGTAAATAAACATAAAGATTCAGGTATTTGGTACTTCTTGAATGCAGCGAAAGGGCTGATACCCAAGTTTTGGAGAAGAGCCGAGGTACCGAAGGAGGAAGACTGGATTAACAGAGTGGACCAGATTGGTAGAATGGAAAAATCATACCATATGCATGAAGATAGGATGGGAGTGTATTCTAGGAGATGGGAAAAGTGGGAAAGAGCAAGATTGAAGGAGAAATATAAGAAAATATAAACTAAGAGGTTAACAATAAAATGGATAAGCCTTATTAGATCAGAATGGATTGGAGTCTGCAGAGGGAAGAGGGGGGATGAGGGGCGGGAAGGGGAGATAGTGGGATGGGAAAGAAAAGAGTTCTTTTTAATAAGGGAAAGATAGAAATGTTATAAATGTTTATTTGTATTGAGAATTTTTTTCCCTGTTTTGGGACTTTTGTATTAATATGAAAAATTTAATAAATATTTAAATTAAAAAAAAAAAAAAAAAAAAAAAAGGAACTGGTGGTTTGAAATCCAGACTAATCCACGCCTGATTCATTTTCACAAACGTGAGTCTCTCCACACTTCGGGTGGACAGTCGTGTCCTCCGCGGAGTTACAATACCTCCTGCCGCACTAAACACGCGCTCCGATGCCACGCTACTGGCCGGGCATGACAGCCTTTCAAGGGCAAATTCAGCTAGTTGGGGCCAAAGGTCAAGTTTCGTTGCCCAGTAGTCAAGGGGATTGTCCACCTCGGTTGGCAGGGTGCTGTCCAAGTAGGCCCAAGCCTGTTGTTTGAGGTCCTGCTCCAGGTCCACCTGATGCTGCTGCTGCTGCTGCTGCGGCTGGTTAGTAGTTTCCTCACTCCGCTGGTGAAGAAAGCTACTCATCATCGACTGCAGACTGAGGCAGCCGCTGCTGGTGGAGCTGCCACTGCTCCTACCACCCCACCCCTCCCCTGCTGCCATGGCAGCGGAACGCAAGCGCACAGAGCCCACATGGTCTGAGGATGGACGTTGGCGCAGAAAGGCAGAGACCAACTGACTACATAGGTGGTTTTTATAGTACGTTATTTTGGCCTCCCTCTCAGCAGGTGTGAAAAAGGCCACCATTTTTGAAGGATAGCGAGGGTCCAACAAGGTGGACAGCCAAAAGTCATCCCTCTGTCTGATGGTTATTATTCGGCTGTCGCTACGCAAGCAACCGAGCATGCTATGGGCCATTTGTGCCAAGGGACTCCCTGCCTCCATCTCCACAGCATACTGCCACGGTGCGTCTGGGTCCTCTGTCTCCTCCTCCTCCTCCTCTACCAGATGCTCCTGCTCCTCCACTCCTGTCCGCTGAGTGGAAAAACCACCCATTTCACTCAATAATTCCTGAGCACCAATGTCCTCCTCTACCTCCTCCTCTTCTTCCTGTCCTGCCCCCACAGGGGTCATGTGGCGTTGAGATCTGTGCGCCACGTCTACCTCACCCTGACCAGCCATTGTTAACAGCATTTGTTCCAGGACGTGCAACAGAGAATGACGTTGTTCATCCCATAGTGCTGCCGACTCACGAATAGCGTGGCCTCCTCAAAGGGCCTGAGCAAGCGGCAGGTGTCACGCATGAGCTGCCAATGGCTGACATCTAAGTTACACAGGGGAGTACCTTTATCCGCTTGTAACATCAGGAAATCGGTGATGGCCTTTCGCTGTTCGTAAAGGCGGTCTAACATATGTAGGGTTGAATTCCAACTTGTTGCAACGTCGCAGATCAGGCGATGCTGTAGAATTCCGTTCTGCCGCTGCAGCTCAAGGAGGGTGTGCTTTGCGGTGTAGGAATGGCTGAAATGCATGCAAAGTTTACGTGACATTTTAAGGATGTCTTGCAGTGGGATGGTGGATTTTAGGAACCGCTTGACAACCAGATTGAACACGTGAGCCATGCATGGCGCATGGCACAACCTTCCTTGACGCAGAGCAGACACCATGTTCTTTCCGTTGTCGGTCAACATGGTTCCGATTTTCAGTTTGCGCGGAGACAGCCATCTGTCGATTTCTCTGTTCATTACATTCAGAAGTTCTTCCCCTGTGTGACTGCGTTCGCCAAGGCATACCAGGTGCAGCACAGCGTGACACCGTTGCGCCCTGCACATGTGATATGCCGGTCGGGTAATGGGACTTGGCACGGGGGTGGCGGCTGAGGACACGGCGGAAGAAGAGGTGGTAGAGGCGGACATCTTTGCTGGACCAAGGACGTGCAAACGTGGAGGCAAAAGCAGCGTGACCTGTCCAAGTTGCTGGTGCGGCTGTGCCGGCACCACGTTCACCCAGTGGGCCGTAAATGACATGTACTGTCCCTGACCGTAGTTACAGCTCCACACGTCGGCGCTGCCGTGCACTTTGGCAGAGACCGACATGCTCAAAGACTGGCCCACCATCTCTTCTACATGTGAATGCAGGGCTGGCACTGCCTTTTTGGCAAAGAAATGCCGGCTTGGCACTCTCCACCGCGGCGCGGCACAAGCCATCATTTCTCGGAAAGGTGCTGAGTCCACCACTTGGAAAGGGAGGGACTGCAGCACCAGCAACTTGGACAGGAGGACGTTAAGCTTTTGCACCGTCGGGTGCGTGCTCGCAAACTGTTGTCTCTTGGAAACGGATTCCAAGAAAGACTGCTGACGGAATACGTGAAGAGGAGTAGCAGGAGAAGGAGCATCTGAACGAGTGGAAGATGTCAACGAGCGACAACTCCCCTCAGCAGAGGTGTTGGAGCCTTGACTGGCTGATAGAGGGCGATTGACGTCGGGTGACGGAGCAAGTAACGGAGCGGGTGATGGAGCGGGGGCTGGGGCTGGGGCAGGCAGAACCGCCGTATCTTTATCACGGTTTTCCCAGGCCACCGAATGGCGACGCTGCATATGCTGACGCAACGCTGTAGTCCCAACATGGGCCCCCTGGCCACGCTTGACTTTCTGCCCACATAGTCGACATACGGCTACGTTTACTTCCTCGGGCGGCTTGATGAAAAATTGCCACACCGCCGAGTAGGAAACTTTGCCCCCTCTACTCCTCACTGGCTGACTGCTACTTCCTCCGTGCACACCGGCACCACTACTGGCCGTGGTGGTAGGCTGCAGTGGAGCTGGTGCTCTACTCCGTGGCCGTTTGCCTCCACTGACACTGCTGCGACCCTGCTGCCTCCTGGGCAACCCACCGACTGTTTTGCTCGCTGCCAAGCTGGCACCCTCTTCTCCTGATGATGCGGAAGAAGTAGCCTGATGACGACGAGGCTGCCAAGTGCGATCAGCCTCATCATCATCAATTAGGGTCTCCGCCTCACTACTAGCCCCCTCGGCTGCGTGTGGGTCAGGAGACAGACCTGTCTCTAGACCGGTTACCGAGTCACTCTCCTCGCCAGTACTTCTTCGCCTGGCTGCTGAAGAGGCGGATGTCTCCCCCCGTTCCTGACCGCCCTCTGTTAGCTCTTCCTCACTGTACAGTGGGGCTGAGCCCACAGCATGCGATACTTGCTTGGTGAGGGAACACCAAAGGACAGGGGCAGGTAGAGGACACGTGATTTCAGTGGGCTTGCTCCCGGGCCATGCCAACTAACGGTTGTGTCTGACGTACCCACCGACCGTTGGCTGTAGGTGTCAGAGGTGACCTGGGAAGAGGAAGACGACCGAGCCAACCAATCGATGACGGCAGGGTTGTCGGTGGAGACACGACCGCTGGATGACACCGGGAGCACTGGCCTCTGGCTGCGACTAGTGCTGCCTCGACCCCTTCCTCTGCTGCCACGTCTGCTCGCTCCTAAAACATGGCCTCCTCTGACACTCCTCTGCATGTTGTCTGACATACTCTTTAATTCAACGATTCTGTGTCCGTGAGTAACAATTCTGTGTCCCTCAGTAACAATTCTGTGTCTGTCCCTGAGTAACAATTCTGTGTCCCTGAGTAACAATTCTGTGTCCCTCAGTAACAATTATGTGTCTGTCCCTGAGTAACAATTCTGTGTCCCAGAGTAACAATTCTGTGTCCCTGAATAACAATTCTGTGTCCCTGAGTAAAAATTCTGTGTCCCTGAGTAACAATTCTGTGTCCCTCAGTAACAATTCTGTGTCCCTCAGTAACAATTCTGTGTCCCTCAGTAACAATTCTGTGTCTGTCCCTGAGTAACAATTCTGTGTCCCTCAGTAACAATTCTGTGTCCCTCAGTAACAATTCTGTGTCCCTCAGTAACAATTCTGTGTCTGTCCCTGAGTAACAATTCTGTGTCTGTCCCTGAGTAACAATTCTGTGTCCCTGAGTAACAATTCTGTGTCCCTCAGTAACAATTCTGTGTCCCTCAGTAACAATTCTGTGTCTGTCCCTGAGTAACAATTCTGTGTCCCTCAGTAACAATTCTGTGTCCCTCAGTAACAATTCTGTGTCCCTCAGTAACAATTCTGTGTCCCTCAGTAACAATTCTGTGTCTGTCCCTGAGTAACAATTCTGTGTCCCTCAGTAACAATTCTGTGTTCCTGAGTAACAATTCTGTGTCCCTGAGTAACAATTCTGTGTCCCTCAGTAACAATTCTGTGTCCCTCAGTAACAATTCTGTGTCCCTGAGTAACAATTCTGTGTCCCTCAGTAACAATTCTGTGTCCCTCAGTAACAATTCTGTGTGTGTCCCTGAGTAACAATTCTGTGTCCCTGAGTAACAATTCTGTGTCCCTGAGAAACAATTCTGTGTCCCTCAGTAACAATTCTGTGTCCCTGAGTAACAATTCTGTGTCCCTCAGTAACAATTCTGTGTGTGTCCCTGAGTAACAATTATGTGTGCCTGAGTAACAATTCTGTGTCCCTGAGTAACAATTCTGTGTCCCTCAGTAACAATTCTGTGTCCCTCAGTAACAATTCTGTGTCTGTCCCTGAGTAACAATTCTGTGTCCCTGAGTAACAATTCTGTGTCCCTTAGTAACAATTCTGTGTCCCTCAGTAACAATTCTGTGTCTGTCCCTGAGTAACAATTCTGTGTCCCTCAGTAACAATTCTGTGTCCCTGAGTAACAATTCTGTGTCCCTCAGTAACAATTCTGTGTCCCTGAGTAACAATTCTGTGTCCCTGAGTAACAATTCTGTGTCCCTGAGTAACAATTCTGTGTCCCTCAGTAACAATTCTGTGTCTGTCCCTGAGTAACAATTCTGTGTCCCTCAGTAACAATTCTGTGTCCGTCCCTCAGTAACAATTCTGTGTCCCTCAGTAACAATTCTGTGTCCCTCAGTAACAATTCTGTGTCCCTCAGTAACAATTCTGTGTCTGTCCCTGAGTAACAATTCTGTGTCCCTGAGTAACAGTTCTGTGTCCCTGAGTAACAATTCTGTGTCCCTGAGTTACAATTCTGTGTCCCTGAGTAACAATTCTGTGTCACTCAGTAACAATTCTGTGTCCCTGAGTAACAATTCTGTGTCCCTCAGTAACAATTCTGTGTCCCTCAGTAACAATTCTGTGTCCCTCAGTAACAATTCTGTGTCTGTCCCTGAGTAACAATTCTGTGTCCCTGAGTAACAGTTCTGTGTCCCTGAGTAACAATTCTGTGTCCCTGAGTAACAATTCTGTGTCCCTCAGTAACAATTCTGTGTCCCTGAGTAACAATTCTGTGTCCCTGAGTAACAATTCTGTGTCCCTCAGTAACAATTCTGTGTCCCTGAGTAACAATTCTGTGTCCCTCAGTAACAATTCTGTGTCCCTCAGTAACAATTCTGTGTCCCTCAGTAACAATTCTCTGTCTGTCCCTGAGTAACAATTCTGTGTCCCTGAGTAACAATTCTGTGTCCCTCAGTAACAATTCTGTGTCCCTGAGTAACAATTCTGTGTCCCTGAGTAACAATTCTGTGTCCCTCAGTAACAATTCTGTGTCCCTGAGTAACAATTCTGTGTCCCTCAGTAACAATTCTGTGTCCCTGAGTAACAATTCTGTGTCTGTCCCTGAGTAACAATTCTGTGTCCCTCAGTAACAATTCTGTGTCTGTCCCTCAGTAACAATTCTGTGTCCCTCAGTAACAATTCTGTGTCCCTCAGTAAAAATTCTGTGTCTGTCCCTGAGTAACAATTCTGTGTCCCTGAGTAACAGTTCTGTGTCCCTGAGTAACAATTCTGTGTCCCTGAGTAACAATTCTGTGTCCCTGAGTAACAATTCTGTGTCCCTCAGTAACAATTCTTTGTCCCTCAGTAACAATTCTGTGTGTGTCCCTGAGTAACAATTCTGTGTCCCTGAGTAACAATTCTGTGTCCCTCAGTAACAATTCTGTGTCCCTCAGTAACAATTCTGTGTCCCTCAGTAACAATTCTGTGTCCCTCAGTAACAATTCTGTGTCTGTCCCTGAGTAACAATTCTGTGTCTGTCCCTGAGTAACAATTCTGTGTCTGTCCCTGAGTAACAATTCTGTGTCCCTGAGTAACAATTCTGTGTCCCTCAGTAACAATTCTGTGTCCCTCAGTAACAATTCTGTGTCCCTCAGTAACAATTCTGTGTCTGTCCCTGAGTAACAATTCTGTGTCTGTCCCTGAGTAACAATTCTGTGTCTGTCCCTGAGTAACAATTCTGTGTCCCTAAGTAACGGTTCTGTGTCCCTAAGTAACGGTTCTGTGTCCCTAAGTAACAGTTCTGTGTCCCTAAGTAACGGTTCTGTGTCCCTAAGTAACGATTCTGTGGCCCTAACTCTGTCCCTCAATACAGACAGGTGGTCTGTCTCTCTTGAATGACTGGAGGCTAATGGAGAATTCTAAAATGGCCGCAATTTATAGCTCGACCATTACACAGTGCTGACTGGCTGGCTGCTGATTGGCTAATGTGATCACATGTCATGAATGAATGCATTATGGGTCAGCGCGCCTTGTCTGCGCGCCTTCCCACAGATCCCCGCTCCGTCGCCGCACATGTCTCCGCCATTTTTGGAAAAATTTTGATTCGCGCATCCGAAGTCTTCTCATTTTCGGATTCGGCGCGAATCGAATTTTTGCTAATATTTGAAACGAATTCCACTTCGCCAAGTTCGATTCGCTCATCTCTAGTGTTGGATGGTGTTAGGGTCATCTTTAAGGTTATATAGTTGTTGGTAGTAAGTCACGAAGGCATTAGCTATATCTTGTGGGTTCATGGTTAAGGTTCGTGAGGACGGGTGATAAATTGTGGATATTTTATTTCTTAGTTGTCGTTGTTTAATCAGTTTGATTAGTAAGGATTTGGTTTTGTTGCTAAGGGAGTAAAATGTAGTTTTTGTTTTTTGGAGGTTGAGGTCATATTTGTAGAGGAGGAGGGTTCTAAGTTTATTTCTGTCAGTGGTGAGTTAGGCAGCTGTTGTAGAATTTGGATTTTTTTTGTTTAATTCTTCTTTTGTTTTAATGGAGAGGAGAAGTTCTTCAATTTGTCGGTTTCTCTGTTTGGAGGTGCTGGAGTTTAATTGTATAATGATACCTCTCATGTATGCCTTATATGCAGACCATAAAGTGAATACCTATATTTCAGGAGAGTCATTTATGTCAAAAAACATGTTGTGTGCATCTAATATAGCTTTTTTGTGGTCCAGGTTCTTCAATAAAAGAGTATTAAGTCTCCAGATACGGGGGATTTTTGAGTGCTGATTGTAATCTAATGAGATGGAGATTGGAGCGTGATCAGACCAGGTTATGGTACCAATTTCGGAAGATGTGGCGTGTTGCAGAGTCCATTTGTCCGTGATGAAAAAGTCAATTCTGGAGTATGAGAGTTGAGAGGGGTAATAGTAGGTGTAGTCTTTTTCCGTACTGTGTTGGCATCGCCATATGTCATAGTAGTCATTGTTATGTAGAAAGAGGTTAAGAGATTGTATGGAGGAGCGTTTGCTAGAATAAGAGTCTAGTAGAGGGTTGCGGATGATGTTGAAGTCTCCTCTTATAATTAGTCTGCCTTGCTTTTGAGTAGAAATTGTGAGATTGATTTTGTTGTAGAATTGCAATTGTTTGGTGTTCGGACCATAGATGTTGACCAGGGTGTATAGGATTCCATTAATTTTGCATATCAGGATATGGTAGCGACCCTGTGGGTCTGCGACTTCTGAGATGTAGTGGTATTGGAGAGAGTCTTTTATGGCCGTGATAACGCCGTTTTTCTTTTTGGGGTTGGTTGCCATATAGATTGGTGAGAAATGGTGTATGCGGAAGTTGGGGATTTTGTTGGTGGCAAAGTGGGATTCCTGAAGGAATATGATATCAGCTTGCAGGGAGTGAGCCTCTTTTTGTAGTAGAGATCTTTTGAATGGCGAGTTGAGGTCACGGACATTTAAGGATGAGATTTTAATCATAGTTCTGGATGTAAGTGAGTTATTCAGAGTAGCGGAGGTATTTCATGAGTCATGCAGAGTGAAGGCATATCTTTTTGTCGTTTTAGAGAAGTTTCTACAAAGAAGGGGTATCATGCTGGATGCTGTCGCTGGTTTGATGTGGAGGTTCCATCTTGTAGGTCGACATTTAGAGTGATGAGGGGTTGAGACGATCGACTGGTAGAAGTGAGAGGGAAAGGGGGTAAAAAAACCTTGTTGAAAATACAAGTGGTGTGTGTAGCACTAATTGCTACTGAATAACGGGGGACTTGGAGCATACATGACTCGCGTAGCAAGTCATGTTGACGAGCAATTTGGGGTTCAATAATGGTCATAATGGGGCCGTCTGCCAGCCATTAGTGTTTGGTAGAGTCCCAGTTTGTTGGGTGGTTGTTGATGGTAATGATCTTAGGATCCTGACCACTCAGCTTCCATATGCTGTAGATGGTTGGAGGTGGGTTGGTGAGATTCTGCCGGTAGGATATTCCAGGCTTTCAGGAGATCAATGCCTGCCTCAAGGGATTTAATCGTGAAGAGCCTTCCTTGTTGTTTAACAATGAGCTTTATGGGGAAGCCCCATTGGCAGCCAATTCCGTGAGTCTGCAGCGCTTTTGTAATAGTAACAAGCTTCTTGCGGTTGAGAAGTGTGGCTTTAGATAGATCTGCAAATAATTTAATATTTGCTTGGTCTGGTGGTAATGATGCAGTGTTTCTCACGGCAATCATATTTTTTTCTTTTACATGATAGAAGTAGATACGTGCCAATATGTCCCTAGGTACTGCAGCCGGTAGGAATGACGGTTTGGGTAACCTGTGAGCACGGTCTATAGCGAGTTCCACATCTGATAAGGAGGGGATGAGGTTTTTAATATATTTTTGTAGGTACGGTACTATGGCGTCCAGATTGATGGTTTCTGGGATTCCGCGGAATATGATGTTGTTCCGCCTTGAGCGATCTTCTAGATCCGCTAATTTAAGGTTAATCTGTTCTATGTCAGTGCCTTGGTCAGTGTACACATCTATGAGGTCGTTATGGGCGGCAAACATTTCTCCCATTTTATTTTCAATATGGCGGATACGGTTGTCATGTTGTTGTACCGCGGATGAGATTTGGGATAGCGTCATCGTCAGGTCATCATGTAAAGTTTGTCGCAGTGAGAGAAGCATATTTTTCATAGACAGTTCAGTGATAGGTTGGTCTGAAGCGGGAATATTCTCTATTAAGGATGGAGCAGATATAGCAGAATTAAGTGCAGAATAGGAAGGCTGAGAGACAGGAGGATTATCTGTGTCCAGCCTAGGTCTGGACTTAGCAGGGCTGCTTGTGGTGGGAGACAGGGGCAGAGAGGACTCACCAGGGTCTCCAGGGTACAGGGATGATTTGAGCCTGGGATCTGTGGTGTGCTCCGTGCAGTGTTCCTGCTGTGTCATCTCATGCTGTGAGGAGCCAGCACCATCTTGACTGCAGGGGCTGAGAGCTGGGAAGAAGCTTGTCAGCTTTCCCGGCTTCCCTGGTGATCTGCGGTGTCTGGGCATTTTCCCTGGTGATCCAGAGGAGACCTGCGTCCCCTTATCAGTGCAGGGAGAGGTTTGTGGTGTCACTGGGTGCGCTAAGTGCCGGGTTATGGCTGGCGGGGATACGGAGCTCTCTTCACAGAGCTGTCATCCCAGAGCCGAACGTCATTATTACATTACTTTGTTATTGAAAATCTTCAATAAAAATATATTGAAATATTGTAATTAAAAAGGCAGAAGGCCAGTAAAGATCTTCCTATCCAGAGGAAATAAAATTCTAAGGAATTTCACATTCCAGTACCTTCTGTGCTGATTAACAATCTATTAACAGTGCAAGTCTGTGTGCTTTTTCACCAGTTTTGTAGATCATTTACAGCATTATTTATAACATTAATGAAAACCTATAGATGATTTTTAGGACACGTGTACTTTTATGTGTATACATTTTGAAAGTATTTTTGTGTCAATAAATTTAAATGATAACTAAATGGAAGAAATAACTATCAATAGTGCGAAGCAGCTACAGGTCCCATGGCACAGGTGGGCCCACCACTTAATTCATGAATATTTTATGAATCTTTTCATGCTTTTAAATTATAATTCTTGAAGCTTCATTGCTATAATCTTGTAAATGAAAAACTGCTTTTATACCCACAAAAAAAAAAATAGACTTACTGGAGTGGAAAAATGTGTGTCATATCTAGTATACAATGTTTGTGCTATATGAATAATCAAGATGATATATGTATTTCTTTGAAGACAGATGCAGGTAAATAGTGAGCTATGAAAACAGAACAGTTATAATGAAATATGACAGATGGACAGTTATTGTGTACATTAAATGACACACAAGCTAAGCAGATTAAGAGGCACTTAAAAGATATTTAACATTAGGAGCTACTTCTATTAGATTTATCTCCTGGAAAACAACAGATGACTAAATGTTTGCTAGGCCATAATTGCATAATATTGTGACAGTAAAATGTGGTATGAGGCCATGTATATACTGTAAGTGGATTTTGATCTGTGTCATATATGTTAACATGCTATGTCGTTATGTGTGAAAAGTTATTTAGTGAATATATTAATTTTGTATGTGAATATATAATACCCTAAAACACTTATTTTTCTTTACTGAATCCCAACATACATGACTAGTTCTTATGAGTGTCCAAGAGTGGCAGTTGGTGGTCCTTGGTTCCCATGTTAGGCTTTGAAAAAAACAAACAAAAATAAACATTGTGTTTAGTGCTTAAAGCCCCTTTCACATAAGCGGACCAATGGGGTCTGCAAGTCCATTTTTCAGGCGAACCTAATCGGGACACCCACCAGCATGCGATATGTTTCTGTACTCCAAAAACAAATGCATGGTGATCCATTCCCCAATTGTGCAGTGGATCAGATAACAATTGGGTGGAAATGGAAAGGCAGTCCTTTTCCATCCAACTGTCCCATTGAAATCAGCGGGCAGTTTCTGTGTGCACTCTGTTTTCTGTGAAACAATATGCTCTACATTTTTTTTTTACTGGTGCCTGGTATCTCCCTATAAAACTGTGACCACACAATATTTCTGGCTTTTTTTGTGCACTTTAAATCTGATTAATTGATTATAAACGTTCCTTTCTTCCTTAAGAGGAAGTGTGACTTAGAAGAAGATTTTGAGGAGCAAACAGGGAGTGTAAGAAAAAAGGATATAAAAGAAATAGACAGGGAAATATTGATTGTGAGGGGTCAAAAGAGGTAAAAAAGGAATCAGGAGGGAATATTGCCCCATTATTGGTGTCATTGGAAGAAATAGTTCCCCAAGCCTGATTTCAATTGACAGTATAGTGCCACATTGGTGTCAATGGAAGAAATAGTGTTCCATTGTTGGTGTTAGTGAAATAAACAATGCCCCATCATTAGTGTAAGGAGGAGGAATAGTGTGTTGTACCAGTGGGGGGTGAAAAAAACATTGGAAAGGTTCTGATTTGAAAAAACAAATTTAACAAAATGAAACAAAATAGATATATGATCTTGGAACCTTGAGTCAGATGGGTTTGAATATAGACATAGATTCTAATAGTTTCATAACTAATTATTTGTTTACAATTAGATCCTAATTTATACGTATTTTAAATAATTGTATCTTTTTACTGGGAGCTATACAGGGTATTGAGATTGAAAAAGGTTAGGTTTAGAGGTAGGATTGAGGTAACCTGAAAGGAAATTGGCCATAGATATTATAAATGGTTAAAATCAGGATATTCACTAGGGGAACTGGATTATTAGACACATAATGGGTTAATTTCAGTATACCTAGTATTGTGGGTACCTTTACTGATCCTGATGATGTCTTGGAATATGAAACGTGTTGGGTGGAGTAAAAGCTCTAGACACCATCCCTCTTGAGAGCTAGAGTGTGGTTCCCATGTATATTTACACTAACGATCCTGAGTACTGGGCTGAGCACCAATCTGTAAGTGCAATCTGTTTCTTTCATGATACTTTAATAAGGTATGGTTTTAGGTGATGAGGATTCCTCTGCTTTCTACTTTCTATGCTCTGCTTTCTACTTTCTATACAACATAATGGAGGCTTCTGGATGAGCAAGATGAAGGGGATTGCTAGTTTCTGATATAAACCATGCAAACCAAGGATTTCATCACTTCTGATTTCAGGCTCAAGTAAATAAGCCATTTCCGGCTTGAATAAGCATCAGATCACAGTGATCTTTAAGTAGCAAAGATTGAGATGGAGATTTTTAGGTACCAAATTTGGTGCCCTTCCATGGGCGTACACAGTTTTAAAGCATGACATTTTTGGTATTTACCTAAAGTACCATCATATTTTATATTTTAGCAAATAATTTTGTATTACTGCATATTGTATATTGTATACTATTTTATTGTTTTATATTTTTTCCAAAAAATTTTTTTTTGAAAACCCACTGCACAAATACCGTGTGACATAAAAATATGCACCCAACATTTTATTCTCTTGGGCCTCTGCTTACAAATATATAATGTTTGGGGGTTCTAAGTTGTTTTCTAGCAAAAGAATGATGTTTTTTTACATGTAGGAGAGGAATGTCAGAATTGGCCTTGACTGGAAGTGATTATGGACTTTCTGCATTATTGAGTTATAATAATTATGGGTCAAGAAGGTTTCCAGGAGGCACAACACTTACAGAGTGCTATAGAGACTGTAATTTAAGCTGAAGGTAACATGCTGTGAGCTGTAATGGATGAATATTTTTCAAGAAAAAAAGTGCTGCTGTTATTTAACTTTTATTTAAATTTTATTCAAAGGGGTGCATGCATAGGGTATCCAACAAACAAGGCATAGCATGGTGATAAGAGGATTTAGTGAAGCTGCTGTACAAATATCCAACAAGCAGAGCAGCTATGCAGAGGAGGTTACACTCCCACTGCCAATGTCTACAATACTGGTGTCAGATGCATAAGCAGCCAGCATATCAGGAAGCAGTGTGACATGGCATAGGTGATAGTATGCCCTAGCAGTGAAGGAGCTTGTGAGCTTGGCTCCTTCCATAGTAATCGGTATCCCACATACTGGGTCTGACATTGTGACACGGAGCATCCTAGGGACCCCAGCTTGTAATGCTACTGAAGATGAGAGAGTGAGGCCTTGGAGTTTACTGAGTATATGCAAGAGTTTGGCTTCCTGGTATCCAGGAACATATGGATAACATATGGATCAATATCAATGGGAGTGAGGTGACTGGTAACTGGGTTAGTGGAGTCTGGTACAGGCTCAGAGATACTGGCTCAGAAGTGCTGCACCAAAAGAGAAGTGTAATCTAGTCCCCTGAGCATAAAAAAAGAGTAATAAACTGCTGTGGATTACAAAGTGTTAACTAGTGAATGGAGTAGCATTACTTTTAAGAATGCATCCTTAACTCTTCATCAGAGTGAAGGTGTGGCTCAGCCCACATTTAGGGTACTAGCGAAAGCTATTCCGAGTCCCCTACATGAGCACAGTAATCCCTGCCCACATGGCTTTTGGAGGAATTGCATAGGTCACTGTATTGAAGATTTGTTTGCAACAATCAAATAAACTATTAATTGCTGTTGTAAATATAAATAACTATTTATTTATTATCTGTAGAGCACTTTTATTTTGTGGAGAAGCACTGTGTACTGAAAATTAACTTAATTAGAGTATCTACAGCTGTCATTTAAAGCAGCGGGTAATTGGAGTAGGATAGTGTGGCCATTGGTACAATTTTTCAGACCATGCACTGTTGGCTTGTTGAGTAAACACAGAACTGTTTGGTAAGTTATAAAATGAATGATTGCCTAGCTAGATATGATTTTGTGTAATATCAATGGTTACCAGTGCAAATTTCCCACTGGACATAGACAGAAATGTCATTCACATACTTATTTATTGGGCATCCTTCCCTTACCATATCAAACGTGGAGAAACTTGAGAGTTTTAGTGTAAACAATGCTGTGAAAGAATAAAATATCAGCCATTTTTATTATGCCAAGAAAAAAAAATAAGTTCTGTTAGACAGGCTATGTGTCTAATTACTGTGGGAAAAAAAACATCCTACAGTAGACAATCTGATTTGTAAGCTCAATGGTTTTGATGTTGAGAACTTCCATATTCTTGTTGGATACTAATGATTTTTAACATAAAAATAAATGAAAATTTATATACAGTATGCTGAGTCTTGTCACTGTGACATTTAGATCGAATTCTGTCTTTTCCACAGCATTTGAAATATGAGTCTATCTATTGGGCAAGGTTGATGGCATATCATATTGCAGGCTAAAATTTTAAAATTGGCACTTACAGACCAGGTACAGCTTACTATTTATTGTAAATGCACATATGTACAGCCCAAAAAAAGAGCAATGGATGGCAAGCAAGGGGTTAATGGATGCCTACAGCTAGTGACAGTTATAAACAAACATCAATTAGTTGATATATTAATCACTCTGAAAACAAAAAGGCAGTGCATTCTGGGAATAATGCTAATGAAGTCATTTCAGAGAAAGAGTGATTGCTTCTCATGAAAGATGAGCAATGGTATGGTTCTGTTAAACTTCATTACATTAATCTCACCACGTAATTTGCAGGGAAAGCTGGGTGTCTGCAAGTCTGAGTTTTTAACAGCAGCTGACAAGCAACCTGTAAACTTTTTTCTTTTTTTCTTCTAAGGAATTCTTTATCACTTCTACTTATTTAAACATACTGTGTTTCTAGGCATAATTTGTAAAGGGGTATGCAGCTATTAGGTTCCTAGTAACCAATCAGCTGCCCATGGGCCACATGCAGCCCTTTGGCATTTATTATGGGCCCCATACTCTAGGGCCTCTGCAGACAGTAGTCTGTGTTTTTCTAGCCTAAAGCCAGTTAAGGGAAATTTTCTTTACACTGGATTCAAGTCATTAAATAATAGGGTTTATCTTTTACGCAGAAGCTTACTTCTTTTGTGCTCTCCATCCTTTTACTCTTTTTTACTTGTTAAAATAAATATTAAATATGGTACAAGTAATTTTAAGGGGGCTCTAGGGAGCAGAAATGAGAGCAGCTGGATAGAGGAGTATCTGGAGCCTGGGATGGTACTACAGGAGATGCTGACTAGCTTTCCAAGAAGAAGGATCTGTTCTTATTGCTGTTAAGAGACTTGTACATAGTTCCAGGGAGGCTGTCCTTGGTTTCCATTCCCTTTGGGCATCCCATACACCTCTTACCCCATCCAAGTTTAAATTCCCCTAATAAAATCCAAAAAACAAGCTCAAGGACTGTAATCAATGTGATAAAGTGTTGCGATACTCAACAAATAATCAGATGATAAGTGCATAAAAAATTAAATAATAAATATTTAAATAGGCAATGTATCCATAAAAAGTTCATAATTCACATATGCTTCAGTGATCCAGATCATAAATTATGTGCCTTACTCGTCAAAAATCACCACCACCAAGCTTAAGGATGGTTGCTCACCTGGACACCAGGACCTACTGTATATAACTAAATACAGGTGACAAGTGCTTGTTGCATTTCCATAAGGGGACTCAAGATGTCGTCAATCTGGTGAGCACTGTAAATCTCCTCCATCATCAATAAAAACACCACTCCAGTTATGGTACCTCCACTTCCTCTCCTCCAATAAGAAAGCCAACAAGGAAGGAAAAAACAAAATGCCTCCAACAGTGTAATATTGTTTATTTAAATAAAATGCCAAAAAGCCAAGAAACTACTCACAATAAAATGGATAATAAAAGTGTTCATGAGAAGTAGACTTCCGGTCTGTGGCTCTGTGCTGGAAATGACATCACTAAGCTCTGCCCCATGTGTAATGCCACCAACCCACGTGGCTTTGTCAAGGAAAGGGAACTAAGTGACGCTGACATCTGCATATAACAGAAGGGTTACCATTACAACCGTGCCGGCACAATCAATACCATTAATATTAACTACATACGTAAGGAAACTAAATTTATACATAAACCAATGCATCATGACCCTGACTTAAAATCATAACCTGGAAATAAAATGTTATATAGGACAGCAAAAATATATAAAACTTTAAAGATATATCACCTCACTAAATATATATATATATATATATATATATATATATATATATATACATATACATATATAGACCTCCATCTAGTGGTGCAAAAGTATGTAACAAATTCCAAAGTATATATATAAAAAAAACATAATTAAGGGTCTAATAAAGCTATTGAACCCTGACAGGGCATACAAAGTTCACCCAATCTGGTGGCAAATAAGTAAATAACACATTTATATGAAATATACATTGAATTTTTTTTTATTTAAAACTCATATATAAAACAATTAATATCAAATTTCACATTATGCCCTAACAAATACAAGGTCTGCATTTCATAAATCCAATATGATTCACTTTGGCTGGGAGTTAAAATTTTATTGCTACCTCTCCAATGTGGATAGTATTTTTCAATTCTCCAGAACTGTAAAGCAAAAGGATCCTTATTATGTACAGTGGCAAAATGCTTGGATACACTGTGATTTTTATAACCTTTAGAAATATTTTGTACATGTTTCCTGATACGTTTCTACAGGGGTCTTTTTTTCCGTCCAGTATACTGAATCCCACAAGAACACTGCAATTCATATACTAACCATTCAGTCCTACAAGTGATGCAATCTCTAATTTGATATTGTTTTTCTGTAACAGTAGCTTTAAAATTGTCTCTTTTTTTGATTCACTCCTTTAGTCTTAACACATGCAAAACAACCTTTGCAAGGGAAGAAAATGTTTCCAGTAAAAATAGAATAATCAGTTTTGATTGAAGGGTTAATTACATTTTTAGCAATACGATCCCTCAATCTAGGAGCCCTCTGATACACAAACTTGGAACCTTGCGGTAATACACGAGATATATGTTTATTCACCATCAGATTAGGCAAATTTTTCTTAAATCTTTTTAAATTACCAAATCTAGAAAATTGATACTCCTATTTGCAACTTCCCATGAAAAAACAATATTCTTCTGATTTCCATATAAACTCTCCAGAAATGACAATAAGGTCTCTTCTTCTCCTTCCCACAGGATAAACACATCATCTATAAATCTTTTGTACATCTTCAGTCTCTTACGTGAATTTTTGTATATAGCATCCATCTCCCATTTCGCCATAAATAGGTTGGCCATACTCGGCACAAACCAAGCACCCATAGCAATTCCTGTTATCTATTTATAATATGTACTCTCATGCAAAAAACAATTATGTGTGATAATTACAAAATCAAAGCTCCCTCCAGTGGACAGTGAAAAGTAGGTCAGGGAGCACGACAAGAACCCGCTGAAAAAAGGTGTTATTGAAAGCTGCACCAAACTTGGCAACAACAGTAGAAATTAGGTGTCCCCTGAGCATAAGTTAAAATGCAGATAGGAAGGAATCTTGAAGGGAAGGGGTCTAGCAGCAGACCTATATAGAATGCAGCCAGTCATTAGCCTCCAATAGAGAATAAAAATAATGCACAGTACTTTTATGATGGATCTGTAGTTTGATGGGGTAGTACATGCTGTACTGTCACCCCTTGGCTGCTGCTTTGCCTGTGCAGGTAGAGGAGCCCGGCATGGAAGACAAGATGGCTGCGGCAGGATACGAGGCGCAGGAGCACTGGGATCTCTGGGGCCAAGGATCAGAGGCAGCTAGAGGCCATTTGTAGGTAGGCATGTGCCTTGCAGCTTCCCCAACAAGAGGAGTTGAAGAGGAGACCAGAGCAGTGTAAGTAAGCAGCGATGCTGGTGGATTATGTCCCGGAGCTCCAAGGAGAAGTGTCTAGCCACTATCACATCCCAGCCACACCCCAGGGGCAATTCAAATTTAATATAGAAAAAAGGGCAACTAAAGCTGAACTCTTGGCAAAGATAAAAGGCACATAGTAATGCAGTCCTGTATTAATTAATACATCTATAAATTAGTTTTTAAAATACTAGCAGTGCAAGTATCTGAATTTAACAAGATTTTAGCTTCTTATAATCCCTGTACAGTTCCCACTAGAAAAAAGGAGAAGCAGGACAAAAAAGCCAATCAGGTGTGTTGTAGTGCTCATCATGTATTAACAAGGGAAAAGCTAATTGGAGGAGAGAGCAGAGTGACAGAGTGACAAAGAAATGCGCTATTCAGCCTGCTCGCTCTCCCTTCACTGTCCAGTCACAGTTTGCAGAGGGACAAGACCTGCAAGCGATACTTAACTGTAACATAAATAATCAGGTTTCCTGGCCCACCAGACAGAGTTTTCATCACAGACAAACTGGATAGTGGACTCTCTATGCTATGTGCATGTCTGGCCCCTAAAAAGGGCAGAAGTGCAGAGTCTAAGTACATACCACCAAATCTTCACCAGAGCTCCCTACCAGATGTGATAGACTTTCCTTGTGGGTGTACCATGTTGTGGCCCTCAGAAACAGAGCATGGTTCGGGCAGGTAACAAACAAGCATGGTAAAACTACAAAGAGACATTTTAACGCATACCTGCATAGTGTAGAACATTTTAATATTCAAATAAAAACAAAAAGTATTGTGCTCACAAATGTAAATTTTGTAATCAAAGAAATAGGAATACAGGGGTGCCGAATCTAAAACAGATAGACCCATAGGTTAGGAAATGAACCTATTAAGCAGAGCTAGTAGTGAGGATGATTGGTAGGTTGGGTGGGATACTGACTGTGTAGGTCAACCAGCTGCTGAAACCTGGTGACATCTTGATTTCTTGGTTCTGGAACAAAGCATGCTGTATCAAGGAGAGATTGCAAGGTGGTAGAATCATAAGTAGCAGATCAGCTTGGATGCGTATCTGTGACAGCTGTGCTATGTGACAGAATTCTGTAGATCTCAGAACTGTATGGACAGAAATAATCCTAATGTATGTTTTTTAACTGTGCATTTATCATTTCAGCTTTAATAATAAATTAAACAAATCATACAGCATGAATGTCCTTACAGGATGGCAATGTAATATGTGAATTAGCTTTTTTTTTTTCCAGTGACTACACTTTTGAATAAAAAAAAAATGTATTTTGCATACTTTAGTGTCAGAGGTCCCTTAGTGACAACAGTTAATGTGAACAGGCCATTACATCAATGCATTTCAATACACCAGTCAACACTTATACATATTATTAATCTAAAATAGATGCATGCTGGGAAATTATTTTCATCTACAGCATAGAAAAATATACAAAAACACATTATGTATGGGATACTCCACTACAGTACAATCAGGTTAAAAATTAGCTATCCGTGGTGCTGAAACAATACTATTTAATAAAAACAAAAAAACATCAAATGCTTGTTATGCTGGTAACAAAAATGTTTTTGATTTTACAAATAGCTTGCAAATATAAGGATGGTTTATTTGAGGTATCTGCAAACATTCTATAGTCTGCTCTGTGTAATGGAACAAACTGGCAGCATACCTTTTCATAGATGGTCTGTCCAACCAAAAGTGATCATTTGGTTTTCGGTAGAGGTTGACCAGTTGAATCACCCACAGCTTCATTGATAAGTTCTCTGCATCTGAAAATCCCACTCTGGCATGACAGTTACAAGCAAATATGATTCCTTCTGCCTGATATCTTTACTTGTCTGTTGCGGGGGCAAGGCAATGAATAACAATCCAGTTGTAAGAACTTGACATTCAAATTCTCAGGAGATATGAAGTCACATAGTAATTCAATTCACCAGAAACCAACCAAGGTATGCATATTCAATGGACTGTCCTTTTTACAAATTTTAATAAGCTTTTAAATATTATTAATAAAATATGAAGGCCCAAGTTTGTAAAGATGAAGTATGCAAAGAAAAAGAACAATTGGCTTATGTGTAAATGCACTTTAAATGATAGCCATAACAGGTAGTTTTCTCCGGATGAAGGCTGGAAGGCTTGTAAATGTTCTAAGTTGGCACAGGCCAAGCGATGTCCACTTGGTGAGACATGCACCTACATACCTGCCCTGGCAAGTTGTAATTGTTTTTTTTAAATAGCCTATTTGTATACATTTCACAGGAACCTTGCAAATGCTATATCAAAACCAACAATAAAGTCTTTGTTAATACAGTCCAATAATGTACAGCAGCTTGCAAAAAGGAATGATATATGCAATCCTTTAATTAATTAACATATATGAAGAATGCAGCGCACAATCAGCTTCACAACTTAAATTGGCCTCTGATTAAAGGTAAGGCTGGTAACTCACCAAAGTCCGGCACCTTCCAGAGTGTGTGGAAGTGATTGAGTGGACTTACAGCAACAAAGGGGTTAAACACTGGATCAGTTGAACCACAACTACATGCATAAATAGGCAACCAACCTAGAAGCCACACTGGGACCTAATATGTGGTCCCAAATTTGGTGCACCACTAAGTCCTGTTATGAGAACATGCATGCTCTTGAAACTAATTACAAAGTATTATATAGATGGCATGTAGAGCTAAGATGTCTTGCTCACATTGACCCTGGTACCTCATGAAAATATTTTTGGGACTGCCTGGAATACTCTTCATCAGACCCTCACCATCGACCCACAACTACATGCAAAGATATACAACCTATTTAAATACCACACTGGGACCTGATATGTGGTCCCAAATTTGCAGTACCAGTAAATCCTATTCTCAGAACGCACATGTTCTTGAAACTAACAACAGTGTTATACAGATGGTATATAGCGTCCAGCTGTCTTGCTCTCTTATTTTCGGGACTGCCTGGAACCTTGGATATGGATGAAAGTCTACAAAATGTGCTATACATTGCTACGTATCCCTACCTGCAAGAATCACTGTGAAACACTTCTCAATCTGAACTCTGAAGATCTCACTAAATAACAATTTACTCTTATGATGCACCTCTTAACGGCCATTAAACAAACCTTAGTGAAAGCATGGTTGTTCAATATACACACACTGGCTGAGGTTAAAAACTAAAAACTATACTTGACATTCTCAAAAAAAAAAAGCTGAAAACTTACAGACACTATGACCAAATTTAAGTTTACTTTATGTTAGTGGACTCCAGCTTTTCTACAAAGCTCCAAGGCGATCACCTTCTTGCTGTTCTTTTTTGTTTGTTTGTGTTTGTTTTTTTCTCTTTTTTTACTGTATCTATTTTATTCTAACCATTTGATATTTAAAATATGTTTATTTTTTATTTTAGTTCTGTTTCTTAATTTCTTCAGTCTTCTTGAATTGAAAAAAAGCACAAAGCTGTCAAAAAACCTTTGTGTCATTTGTAAATAACTTTGCAATGTTTTGTAACAGTATCATAAGTTAATATCATTTTATAGAGTCAAATGATAGAAAAAAAATCTGCTCTTTATCATTTTTCATAAATTAACACTGATCAATGTAATGTTCTTATAGGTCAATCAGGGGCGGACTGACCATTTGGAAACTCGGACACTGCCCGAGGTCCCGGGGTCAGTAGGGGGCCCCATGAGATGCCCCTGGTACCTTTTTCATAGGCTTTTTTGAGTTTGGGCAAGGACACAGGGGCCCCATGATCCCCTATTGCCCGGGGGCCCCATGAGTTGTCAGTCCACCCCTGAGGTCATTGACATTACAAGCACCCCTGCTTCTTTACGTGACACTGGTTCTGCTGAATTGGATTCTGACTATGGAATGAACCTAGCTCATCCCTGTTGCTGAATCTATTTGTCGTACTATAAATGTAAACATTGCTCTGGTCCATAGGTGGTGTATCAGAGCTGATGAGGTTAATATAGTACTTGGAGGTATCAAGGAAAAAATGGGGTAATTGCTAGAAAACTTATATTAGCTATGATGCTGATTGTGCAATAAAATGCAAAAATATACATTATTGAAAACGTAAGCAATGAAATAACAAAAAATGCCCTTAATGGGGGGCGTGGCTAGTATACGCACGGGATTGCAGTATAGACTGGGAGCTCTGGCCATCTGTGGAGGACAACAGTGCCCAGTGACTCTCACAGGCTTCAGTACTGCTCACATTTGAAGTGGTTTGGCTCCTGCACACAGTGGTGACATGCCCCGCAAAAGAAAGGAAGATCCAGGACCGAACAAACTAATGTCATTCTTTCCCTAGGCCGTCAAGGGGAATCACCAAGATGGCACCGGTTTGTCTTCCCCGCCTCGTGGCAACTGACACTCAGCCTCTGCAGAATTCTCTCATGGAACCTCACCATCCCAGGCAGCCTCTGCTCCTATGATGGGTAGCCCTGCCAAGTCCAGGCTCAGACTGAATGAAGAACGTGACATGCTAAATGAGCTTAATCATTGCTATAACTCGCTAGATGACACTAGGGAGCTACCAGACTCCATCACTGCCTTCTCTACAGCTAATAAGCCTGTAATAGATACAACCTTGAAGGATATGTTGATTTCACTTAGAGGGACACTTCAGCTGATATCTAACATATCACTAAACAATTTAAAGAGGAAGTGCAGGTCATAGGCTCCAGGGTTGAGCATATTGAAAACAAGATGATTGAATTTTCTCACACGATCAATGATCTTGTAGATGCACATCATGATAATATGGATGAGCATGCATGCATAAAGGCTAAACTTGCTGACATAGAAGATCAGTCTAGGCAGAACAATCTCAAAATAAGAGGCATTCCTGAATCAGTGCAAATGCATGATATCCGTTGCTATGCGTGTGACCTATTTAAAATCATTCTACCTGACACATCTTAGTTTGAGCTGATTATAAACAGGATCCACCACTTACCAAGACTGTCCTTCATCCCTGAAGATGTTCCCAGAGATGTATTGATGCGTATACATTTTTTTCACAACAAAGACCAACTGATGGCTAAGTGCCGTGCTACAGGACCTGTGCCTTCTCCATATGCCAATCCACAATTGAATACAATCACCAAGGCTTTGCGGAACCATTGCATATATTAAAAAATATATATATATGTATATATATATAAATATATATATATATATATATATATATATATATATAAATTGGGCAATCCATCTAAGCTACTGGTGTTCAAAAATGGTGTTACTCATACAATGTTTTCTCTGAAGAAAAGATTGCAGCTTTTGAAAACGTAGGGGATCATGGCTGATTCTTCTTCTCCCACCAGGAAGAACCGCCCTGCCTTCAATTCACCATTCAATGCTTCTCAGCGGTCTCGATCTAATCACTTTCAAGGTGAAGATCCTGTCTGAGAGATTCTACTTCTGACACCGTATGTCCTGCAGTTTATCAGAGCACTTTCTAACAGACTTTCCTTTCTCCCAAGTTTGAGCAGTAACATACTGCACATGGATTGCTTGTATCCCATTTCTTAGTTCTTTTCACATGATATTTTCCGAATTGCTCCTCTGTGCTTGTGTTGTTTTTACTTTCTGATTTACACTTTTATAATTGGAACAACTTTGTTAAAGGCCTTACAACTTCTGTCTTTGGAAGATACATAAAGACTCAACAACTAATAGTGACTACCCACATAGCACTTTGTTTTGATTAACCGAGTACTAATCAGCGCTGTGTTGATCACATGGTAAAGACTATTGTAGGAAACATGTCTATTATGTTGCTATCAATCAATGCCAAGGGACTAAATCATCCTGCCAAGCATTCATCCCTTTGGAAAGAAGCTCTCCAATTTAAATGTGCTGTTTTGTGTGTGCAGGAAACACATTTTCACATCAGAAGCCTCCAAAATGTTTTCATCGCAACTTTCCTATCTTCTCAGCATCTATGCAAGCAAAAAAGAGGTGAGTTCTACTCACAATACGTGACACAGTAGCCTTTAATCTTATTACAGAACCTAAAGACCCTGCGGGCTGGTATCTTGGTCTGGTCTGTGATCTAAATTCAACCAGATACACGATTATAACCATATATGCTCCAAATGCTCATCAGATATGCTTTATAAACAAGCTAATGGGCAAAGTGAATAAAATCAAACAAGGTTTGCTTATACCCTGTGGAGACCCCTGACCCTGTTATAAATATGATGGCTCAAAACGTCTACCGGCATGTCTGCAAACCACCCTACATCCCCAAGATCTTTTTGATGCTTGGATTTGTTTTCATGCTTCAGAGAAAGACTTCACCTTTTTCTCTATAGGTCATAATTTCTACTCCAGGATCGACTTGTTTCTAGTTGATGAATGGACACCCCAGAAGACACAGGAGTCAACTACCAATGATATTACATGGTCAGACCCACGCTACTATAACTCTCAATATTTCAAACTCTCTGTCTTCTGGCCGTGTACCTATTTGGAGACTTAACCCATCTCTATTGTATCCTTCAGGAATAAGGACAACCTTACTACTCAACTGACAGAATATTTTACATTTAATGTGGGCAGTATGCAAGACCCATTTGTCCTGTGGAATGCCCACAAATCTTATATTAGAGGCCTGCTTTTCAAACTTGGTTCCAAGGCAGCAGCATTTAGATCGCCTTATAGCGAACAGACATAGATTCATAGATTCTCTTCCCAACAATAAATAACCAGGTCCCGATGGTTTTAGTGGGGAATACTAAAAGACATTAAAACTGTACAAGACCTATGCTTAGAATTGATCTTCAACTCTGCTGCTGCCTCCTCTTATTTCCCCCAGGAGATGATTAATGTCCTTATTATTACTCTACCAAAACCAGAGAAGGATCCTAATACACCCCAAAACTTTTGGCACATATCCCTTTTAAACACGGATCTAAAACTATATACCAAACTCTTAGCCTTCCGGTTGGTAGATATCTTACCTACTTGAATTCACCCCGATCAATCTGGATTTACTAAAAACAGGCAAACATCTGACACCACTAGAAGAGTGATAAATGTTCTCCATTTTGTCAAACACACTAACTACTACATTATATGCCGAGAAGGTGTTTGACAGGATCCACTGGACCTATCTAACCAGAGTAGTCTTAAAATTTGGATTTGATGGCCATATACTACCTGCTATATTGGCTCTTCTGCCCAGGTCTATACATCAGGTATGCTATCAAAACCCTTTTTGATTACCAATGGCACACGACAGGGCTGCCCACTATCTCCTTTAATTTTTAATTTACTTATGGAACCACTAGCCACTTACATTAGATCCCACCTAGATGTCTACGGAGTACAAATTGGCAATTGAAACCACGGCTTCAACCTTTTTGCAGATGACGTTATTCTTATGCTAACCAACACTGAGACTTCCCAGGTAGCGGTGCAAAAGTCTTTACAACTATTTAACGCAATATCTTACAATAAGGTGAACACAAATAAGTCCTATATATTGGATTTGGGCCTATCACCTCATGTTAAACACAAACTTCAATCACAATTTTCTTCTGTGTGGAATGATACTGGTATAACCTATTCAGGAGTGACACTCACTAAATCAGTTGACTTAATTTTTAAAGAAAATTATGTTCCATTACTTCAGAAACTACGCTCTGCTCTAACTCAGTTGTCTCAACACAAACTTTCCTGGTCAGGTAGAGTAGCAGCATTTAAAATGCTCATTCTATCTTAATTGTATCTTTTTAGGTCAATACCAGTGCCTAACTATTACTTTAGCTCTCTACAATCTATTTTGAGTCAGTATCTCTGGCAGGGGAAATAGCTCACTGTGCTTTCAGTAAGCTTGTTAGGCATTGAAAAGCAGGAGGTCTAGGTCATGTAGCTATTAAAGAATATTATTTGGTCACATTGGTGTCCCACCTTAAAGGTTGGTTTGCTCAACCCAATACATTACTATGGACAGAAACTGACACCAGGAAAGAACTTATTACATTTTCTGTTCCTAAACTTCCTCAAACAATATAATGCACATCACGTATTGCATATTATCTAAGCCTCTTTACATGCATGGAAAACTCCCATAACTCTACCTACAAATGCCCAAGCATCTAATCTTTATATTCCGCTATCAGTATGTAGCCTACTGATCCCTAATATATCCCTAATTAACTGGACCAACAAAAGTATCCTGTGGCTCCATGACCTATTTTAAAATGATTCCCTGAAATCCTTCCCAGACCTTCAACAAGAGTATTAGATATCCCATACGGAATATTATACTCGTCTGCAGATTGCTTCCTTTTTTCATCATAACCCATTATTTTCCTGTCACCTTCCGAACCAAATCCTGCAGTACTACCAAAAATACAAAATGTCAAAAGGGGACATATCTTTCTTCTACTTGTTACTACAAGATAAAAACACTTTTCTCAAATCCGTACCCTTTTTATCATGGGAAACAGAAGTGGGAGCAACGTTTAGCCCCTAATCAATTGGGATATGCATTCCAATCTATCTATAATGCCACTAGAAATGTCAATCTTTGGGAACGGATTCAAAAATTTACTTACGCTGGTATTTAACAACCCACTGCATTTCCAAATTTGATGTTTCCTCCTCTACTTTTTGTTGGAGAGGATGTGAACAAGTGGGCACCTTGTATCACCAATTTTGGGCATGAAAATATTTAGTTAAATTCTATCTCACTATTTTTGAAATTTTATCTAAAATTACCTCTGTTTCATTACAAATTTCTCCAAGTCTAGCTATCTTAAATCTTGGAATAGAACATATCCCTCCTTCCTTAAAACAATAGTTACAAATGTCCTATTAGCAGCTAGACTGACATTGCTTAGATATTGGAAATCTTCCTCCCCTCTCCCAATTTCTGAAGTGATTAGTACCACTCTACATTTTCTACATTTTCACTGTGAAACTATGTTAGCATCTACCACATCATTTGGCCGCGTGTCCTCTTTGTGGAAACCATGGTCACAATAGTATGAATCGCAGGGTAATTCTCTTGATTGAACTGTGTATTGTCATCAATGTGCCTTTTTCTGAATTTTTTTATATATACAAAATATATTGTATTTTTAGCTCCATAAGATGCACTTTCCCCCCCAAAAAAATGGGGGAAAATGTCTGTGCATCTTATGGAGCGAATATGGGGCGGCCGGCCCTGTATTCCCGCCGCCGCCGTGTTAGAATAGCGGGCCCGCCGCTAGGCTCTACTGTGCAGAAGAACCCGCTCCTCGGTCCTACCTGTTTCTCGGTCCAGAGGTGTCCAGCCGCCTTCTCTCCCTTGCTCCGGCATCTTCATTGTGGGTACCTGGCTGTGACAGCTTGCAGCTTCACAGTCGGGTGCCCACTGCTCATGACCAAGAAGCGCTGTGCTTTGGGAATGGCCCTGTAGTCTTCTGGGACCTGTCATGTGTCCCACAAGACTACAGGGAGGTAGGACAACTCTGTGTAAGTGGCAGCGGGTACCTGTCAAATTCGGGTAATTGCCTCCCTCCCCCCGCTGCAGTCTCTGGTCATCTCCTGTGCTGTGTCTGCAGTCTCTGGTCATCTCCTGTACTATGTCCGCAGTTTCTGATCATCTCCTGTACTATGTCCGCATCTCTGGTCATCTCCTGTAATGAGTCCGCAGTCTCTGGTCATCTCCTGTACTACGTCCACATCTCTGGTCACCTCCTGTAATGAGTCCGCAGTCTCTGGTCATCTCCTGTACTGTGTCCGCAGTTTCTGGTCATCTTCTGTAGTATGTCCAGAGTCTCTAGTCATCTCCTGTACTATGTCCACAGTCTCTGGTCATCTCCTGTACTATGTCCGCAGTCTCTGGTCATCTCCTGTAGTATGTCCGTAGTCTCTGGTCATCTCCTGTAGTATGTCCGCAGTCTCTCGTCCTCTCCTGTACTATGTCCACAGTCTCTGGTCATCTCCTGTACTATGTCTGCAGTCTCTCGTCATCTCCTGTACTATATCTGCAGTCCATTGGTTCAGAATATTTTTTTTCTTGTGTTCCTCCTCTAAAATCTAGGTGCGTCTTATGGAGCGAAAAATATGGTACATGTTCATGTATATGTTATTATTTTTCAGAATGTTCATTTTTGCCTTTTCTTGTTTTTCTGTTAGTGACATTGGTGCGACTACTTGGCATAGCACTGCAATGTATAAGTAATTTCCTGTTTTATTTAAAACTTTAATAAAGACATATTGAAATGAAAAAATAACCTCAATTAGTACATATGTTCATGACTTTTATGGTTTACAGGATGTCTAAAGACCACTTCTGGACAGTCATATTAAACTAATTTAAGCATTTACTTTAAAAAAATAACAAACTGGATAATCATTTTTATAGTCAGTAAGTAAATAAACATTAGCTCAAAGTTTGTTTTGGCCATAGGAAATGTGCCTAGATGTAAGTGGAAGAACAGAAGTAAAAATGTGAGCCCAAAATGTATTTACTGCTTAAGGTAAGCTTTTTTAGAAGTCCTTTTGAGTTCACTGGGGTACTAAACAGCCTGAAATGAAATGTCTATGGGTGGGTGGTCTGAGTCAGCTAAGACTTTGTGATGCTGAAAACAAATCTCTTATGAATATATACACAGGTAACTGTCATGAACCCCTAGAAGAAACATGAAAAGATTTTTGTGCATATCTTTTGTTGCTTTGGAAACTGCATCTGCCTGACTAGAGTGCATGAAAACAAGGCACAGACTTTGACAAAAGAATATCCAAAGCCAACACTTGTTTATCTGTTTTTTTGTAGAGTAGGGGATGGTGAAAAATAAAACTGTCAGGGTTTTTTGTCATCTGTATGCCATTGAGGTGATTTACCTTCACTTCCTGCTTACAAAATGAGGGAAATTACCTCTTAGACAGTTGTCATCTGTCCGCACTGGAAAATACCCCTTTATTCCTTGTGACAAATTAAAAATCCTGGATTTTCCCTCACTTTTAGCCCCTAAGACAATGATCACCATTACGCAAAGGGAAATTCAATTTACCTAGAAGGAACACAACTCCAATATGGGTACTAATCTCCCACCACTCTATCTAAAACAAAATAAAACATTTTGCCTCTAGATACACTTTAAATCAATCTTAGTGCAGTGAAAGCAACTGAAGCTATTGTGACTATTTAGATTTTGCTGAATGTGCAAAACTCTGGCTTCTTGTTGATTTGGTGCTGTGAGTGGGGCAGGGGGACATGCCAGGCCATTTACCTCTTTGCTGCACAATAAAGCATTTATATAGTTAATTAAAAAAAAGAAATAACAGACTTATTGTACCGGCTCTGTGCAATAGAATTGCATGGAGTGGCTTCAATTCACCTCTTCTTGGGTCCCCCACTAGTGCTTCTGGTTCCCCCTCTTCTTGGTGTACCACCATAGGAAGCTGCTTCCTATTGTGGCACACCTGTGGGCTGGTTTCTGAATAGCGCTACCTGTATCTATAGACACAGACAGCAAGGCTCAATTCCACTCCTGCTTCTTCATCACAGGATTTGATGAATGGAAAGCCTTTGGCTCCCTCTGCTCTCTGAAAAAGCCTATGAGAGTGGGGAGAAGAGGAGAGAGCTGGTGCAAATGGGCACAGTACTGGCTTGAGTTTGGGCTCAGGTAAGTAGAAGGGGAGTAAAGGCGCGATACCCATACTGAAACATTTTTTACCTAAATGCAGGGAATGCATTAAGGTAAAAAAATATGTAGGCTTTACAGCCACTTGAAATATATCTGGCTAAAATCATGAGATTTTTGCATTGGACTTTAAATAATAATGTTCAACCAGCAAAACCTTACCAGAGTCAAAACCTTACCAGAACCATCAGAAACGTTACATTTTACAGAACATAAGCAGCATGAACTTTCAACTCACTCCCCTGTCATTCCAATTCTTATAGAAGCCCATCAGAATTAGAGGTTCACATGTTCTCTAGCTTACAAATTTTTCAGAAAAAGTTCCCAACTGGGACAAAAGAAACAGGCTTTATTGTTACCAAATGAAAACACGTTAAATAAAACTCTTAAATTTATTTCTAAAATATTTAAAACAATTACATTAAAAGGTAGGGACCAAAGAACAGGCCCCACCTCAACATATGTGGTTACATCTTCCAACATCAAATAATATCAATAGTCAATACTTAACTTAATAATGCACATGTAGTTTGGCCAATGCGTTTCGCAGAAATGCTTCCGCAGGACCAATCATACGCTCTTAAGGTAAAGTAACCTGACTGAACAGAACTAAAATCATTTTTGAATTTTTTAAGAATTAACATCTCCCTAAAAGGTCCAAAGTGTAGGTCCCAATACACAATCACATACTTAAGCTGTAACTGCCTTACTATGGATTCTTATACTTTACAAGGTATTTCATCCTTTTTTAGTTCTGTTACTGGATAATTATTGTAATGTGCTTATGCTGTATGTCCAATTCTTTTGCTTTAGCATGTGGGCAGCCACTAGACTGCTCTACATCTACTGATATGTATGTGTCTACAGGTATATTTGTAATCGCATTCAGTCTAATAAGGTGATTTTGTTTATTCTAATATATTTTTCTTCAGTCAGTTTACTCTTCCTTAAAAGCGTATGATTGGTCCTATGGAAGCATTTCTGCAAAACGTGTTGGCCTAATTACATGTTGTTAAGTTATATATTGACTATTGATATTATTTGATGTTGGAAGATGTAACGACATATGTTGAAGTGGGGCCTGTTCATTAGTGTCTACATTTAATGTGATTGTTTTAAATATTTTTTTAAATAAAGTTTATTATTTTTATGTAATGTGTTTTCGTTTGTTACCAGTAAAGTCTGTTTCTTTATTCTCAGTTGAATTGAATTGACTAATTGAATATTTGGGATGTGGTACTGTTTTTGGTAGGAATACATTTCTAATTAGCTTACGGTACTAAAATGAAAACGTACACATAGGTTTTGAATGCCTCTACCAAGTGACAGCACTTGAGCCTAGTGATTGGCCTCTAAGACACCCAGCACTGTTTTGTAGGGAAGAAGCAATGTCATGTGTACGACCAGAGACCTGAAGGTAGGTCAGATTATTGAAGGAGGGAGTGGAAGCTAGATCAATGCTGCTCAAGCTGCAGAGTGTATGGATAAAATACAGTTTCACTTTACACTCTTCCATATTCACTTCCACATCCACATTCACTCCTGCAGTTATTAAACTTACAAGTGTAACTGCTATCATTTTCTACACTTTGGTTTAACATTTCAATTTGAATGCTTGTTTATCTATGTTATCGTATGCACATCAGAGTCATTCATCAAGGTAAACAAATCAGGTGTCTTATTGCTCTTTCTGCTCATTTTATTAGGATGAGATTATTGATTTAGCATTTTAGATCTGTTTAGATTCCATTTCTATATTTTCTAGTACTGTACTTTTAATGTGTATTCTAAGCAAAGATTACCTATTATAAATTCATTTTACCATAGAGAGAAAGCAAAACCTATAGGACCAGAAAAATCATTAGCGAATCGCTGGCTATGAAAACATTATACAGTTATTAATGAATCACTATAAATATGAAAATGATTGCAAGAGAAGCAATCTGCCTTCTCTTCACCAAGAGCTGCAGCCATGATTCAGATGACCTTTCTTGTAATGGTGATCTGAGTGGCTACAGAGCTGCCTGATCATTTTTAGAAGCAGCATAAGGGGTTTTCCCCTACTCTGACAAGTGCCGCCATCCCACCAAGGAGCCCAGGGTCACTGTGGGCAGTTGCGCATGCTGACCATAGAGATGAAGGAGGATCTCGCATTCCACAATGGTCTCTATGGTGTACTACAACCCCTGGCAAAAAGCATGTATTCACCGCTCTTGGAAAATTTTAATTTAATTGTGTAAAAAAAAACTAAGTACAGACATGCCTCAAAACTATTTTTATTTTAACATTCCAACCTTCAGGCTTTAAGAAACACTTAAAACAATAAAAAAGAAAAAAAAACGTAGTCAGTTGCAACTGTTTTTGAAGAACAAGCTGAGGAAAAAAATGTGGAATCACTCAATTCTGAGGAAAATATTATGGAATCATTAAAAAAACCACTACAGTACACCACTAGTACTTTGTTACACCACCTCTGGCTTTTATAACAGCTTGAAGTCTCTGAGGCATGGCTTTAACCACATGGTGCCCAGCCACTGTAGAAATACGGCAGCAGGGCGGCACAGCTGGGCAAAACCACCGCCCTACCTGTCCTGCCGATCACGGCAGCGGATGTCAGTCGCTGGGTCACAGCCGTTCGCTACCGGCTGTGTCTGCCGATTAGCGGCAATCGCTGACAGAGAGCAGGGCTGCAGTAGCTCTGCTTTCTGTCAGTTCCCTGTCAGCTCCTGACATGCTGAGCCAGAGAGAAGAGTTTATCTCTCCCGATCAGCATGTCCCCAGTGCAGTACACACCCCCGCCCCCTAGTAAAACACTCCCCTCACACAGTTAACCCTTTCAGTAAATAAAAAAGTAAACCCCTTCCTCCCCAGTGCCATTAGTACAGTGTCAGTGTTTTTTTTTTGCACTGATCACTGTATTGGTGTCACTGGGGATGTCAGTGACCCCAAGTCAGTTCCCCCCCAGTGTCAGAATGTCTGCCGCACTCCCGCAGTCCTGCCATAAGTCGCTGATCTCCACCATAAGTCACTGATCGCCACCATAAGTCGCTGATCGCCACCATTATTAGTATAAAAGAAAATTAAAAATCCTAGTACCTTTTGCGCCATTTGTAAACGCTATAACTTTCACATAAACCAATTAATTTACACATATTGGGTTTTTTTTTTTAGCAAAGACATGTCGCAGAATGCATTTTGGCCGAAATTTATGACGAAATTTGATTTTTAAATTTTTTTTACTGGACATGTTTTATAGCAAAAGTCCAAAATATTGTTTTTTTTTCCTCAAAATTGTCAGTTTTTTTTTTTTTTTATAGCTCAAAAAATAAAAAACGCACAGGCGATCAAATATCACCGAAAGAAAGCTCAATTTGTGAGAAAAAAGGACATAAATTTCATTTATGTACCGTATTGCATGACCGCGCAATTGTCCGTTAAACTAGCACAGCGCTGTATAGCAAAAAAATGGTGTAAATTGCAGTATCTATTCCATAGTTTGTAGATACTATAACTTTCACAAAAAGCAATCAATATACACTTATTGGGATTTTTTTTACCAAAAACATGTAGCAGAATACATTTTGGCCTAAATTTATAACCAACTTTGAGTTTACTATTAGAGATGAGCGAATTATTCAAAAATTCGGTTCGGCTGATTCGCCGAATTCGCCGAATAAATTCGCTTCGTGCCGAATATATTCGCTGCGAATTTAACTTATAAAAAGGGTGTTTCTAGGCTTCAGAGAGCCTTTATATTAGTGCAGAACACTGTACCTTTAATTTAAATGCCCTTGGAGTCTGCTGGGGAAGAGAAATAATACTGTCAGTCAGTATGACATGCAGATGAGTGCCGTCGATCTTAGAATCACCGCACACTTCACTCATTTGGGCAGTCAC
Organism: Staurois parvus; assembly: GCF_062004578.1. Lineage (NCBI taxonomy): Eukaryota > Metazoa > Chordata > Amphibia > Anura > Ranidae > Staurois > Staurois parvus. Next base: position 8,331,144 of record NW_028317941.1, read on the forward strand.
GGGCCCAAAACCAGAGTGTGGAGCCACAGTGTGGCGGTGGAGGCAGCAGCAATGGGAGGCCATACAGCACCCTATGACAAAATGGAACCCACCAGCAGTGTGAGGAGACCTGAAAGTGGCACATGGCAGAGTGTGGCGATGGAGACAGCAGCAATGGGAGGCCGTACAGGGACCCATGACACACTCTGGACCTGGCAGCAGCATGAGGAGGCGGTACAGGGGCCCATGACAGATTACGGGCCTGGCAGCAGCATGAGGAGTCGGTACGGGGGCCCATGGAAGATTACGGGCCTTTCAGCAGCATGAGGAGGCGGTACAGGGGCCCATGGCAGAGTGGCGGAGCGTAAGCAGCTAAAATGAAGGCCATACAGAGGCCTATGTTAAAAAGTCCCCCCAGCAGCAGCGTGGGGAGACGACTATCAAGAGTCCAATGGCAGAGTGGCGGAGCAGAAGCAGCTTCAATTGAAGGCCATACACAGGCCTAGGTTAAAAAGCGGAAGCCGTCAGCAGCGTGAGCAGACGACAGAGGCACATGGCGCAGGGTGGCGGTGGAGGCAGCAGCAATGGAAGGCCATACAGCACCCTATCACAAAATGAAACCCACCAACAGTGTAAGGAGACCTGAAAGTGGCACATGGCGCAGGGTGGCGGTGGAGGCAGCAGTATTCGGAAGACATACACAGGACTAGTTTAAAAAGCGGAAGCCGTCAGCAGCGTGAGCAGACGACAGAGGCACATGGCGCAGGGTGGCGGTGGAGGCAGCAGTATTCGGAAGCCATACACAGGCCTAGGTTAAAAAGCGGAAGCCGTCAGCAGCGTGAGCAGACGACAGAGACACATGGCGCAGGGTGGCGGTGGATGCAGCAGTATTCGGAAGCCAAACACAGGCCTCGGTTAAAAAGCGGAAGCCGTCAGCAGCGTGAGCAGACGACAGAGGCACATGGCGCAGGGTGGCGGTGGAGGCAGCAGCAATGGAAGGCCATACAGCACCCTATCACAAAATGGAACCCACCAACAGTGTAAGGAGACCTGAAAGTGGCACATGGCGCAGGGTGGCGGTGGAGGCAGCAGTATTCGGAAGACATACACAGGACTAGTTTAAAAAGCGGAAGCCGTCAGCAGCGTGAACAGACGACAGAGGCACATGGCGCAGGGTGGCGGTGGAGGCAGCAGTATTCGGAAGCCATACACAGGCCTAGGTTAAAAAGCGGAAGCCGTCAGCAGCGTGAGCAGACGACAGAGGCACATGGCGCAGGGTGGAGGTGGAGGCAGCAGTATTCGGAAGCCATACACAGGCCTAGGTTTAAAACTGGAACCCAGCAGCGTGAGCAGACGACAAAGACGCACATGGCAGAGGATGGATCTGGCAGCAGTATGAGAAGGCGGTACAGGGGCCCATGGCACAGTGTGGTGATGGGGGCTACAGCAACTGGATGCCAGAAAGTGGCCGATAGGGCTATATACTGCATGACTACATAGGTGGTTTTTAGAGTACTTTATTTTGGCCTCCCTCTCAGCAGGTGTGAAAAAGGCCACCATTTTTGGACGGTAGCGAGGGTCCCGTTCAAGGTGGACAGCCAAAAGTCATCCCTCTGTCTGATGGTTATTATTCGGCTGTCACTACGCAAGCAACCGAGCATGCTATGGGCCATTTGTGCCAAGGAATGCGAGGGACTCCCTGCCTCCATCTCCACAGCATACTGCCACGGTGCGTCTGGGTCCTCTGTCTCCTCCTCCTCCTCTACCAGATGCTCCTGCTCCTCCACTCCTGTCCGCTGAGTGGAAAAACCACCCATTTCACTCAATAATTCCTGAGCACCAATGTCCTCCTCTACCTCCTCCTCTTCTTCCTGTCCTGCCCCCACAGGGGTCATGTGGCGTTGAGATCTGTGTGCCACGTCTACCGCACCCTGACCAGCCATTGTTAACAGCATTTGTTCCAGGACGTGCAACAGAGGAATGACGTCGTTCATCCCATAGTCCTGCCGACTCACGAATAGCGTGGCCTCCTCAAAGGGCCTCAGCAAGCGGCAGGTGTCACGCATGAGCTGCCAATGGCTGACATCGAAGTTACACAGGGGAGTACCTTTATCCGCTTGTAACATCAGGAAATCGGTGATGGCCTTTCGCTGTTCGTAAAGGCGGTCTAACATATGTAGGGTTGAATTCCACCTTGTTGCAACGTCGCAGATCAGGCGATGCTGTGGAATTCCGTTCTGCCGCTGCAGCTCAAGGAGGGTGTGCTTTGCGGTGTAGGAATGGCTGAAATGCATGCAAAGTTTACGTGACATTTTAAGGATGTCTTGCAGTGGGATGGTGGATTTTAGGAACCGCTTGACAACCAGATTGAACACGTGAGCCATGCATGGAGCATGGCACAACCTTCCTTGACGCAGAGCAGACACCATGTTCTTTCCGTTGTCGGTCAACATGGTTCCGATTTTCAGTTTGCGCGGAGACAGCCATCTGTCGATTTCTCTGTTCATTACACTGAGAAGTTCCTCCCCTGTGTGACTACGTTCGCCAAGGCATACCAGGTGCAGCACAGCGTGACACCGTTGCGCCCTGCACATGTGATATGCCGGTCGGGTAATGAGACTTGGCACGGGGGTGGCGGCTGAGGACACGAAGGAAGAAGAGGTGGTAGAGGCGGACATCTTTGCTGGACCAAGGACGTGCAAACGTGGAGGCAAAAGCGGCGTGACCTGTCCAAGTTGCTGGTGCGGCTGTGCCGGCACCACGTTCACCCAGTGGGCCGTAAATGACATGTACTGTCCCTGACCGTAGTTACAGCTCCACACGTCGGCGCTGCCGTGCACTTTGGCAGAGACCGACATGCTCAAAGACTGGCCCACCATCTCTTCTACATGTGAATGCAGGGCTGGCACTGCCTTTTTGGCGAAGAAATGCCGGCTTGGCACTCTCCACCACGGCGCGGCACAAGCCATCATTTCTCGGAAAGGTGCTGAGTCCACCACTTGGAAAGGGAGGGACTGCAGCACCAGCAACTTGGACAGGAGGACGTTCAGCTTCTGCACCGTCGGGAGCGCGCTCGCAAACTGTTGTCTCTTGGAAACGGATTCCAAGAAAGACTGCTGACGGAATCCGTGAAGAGGAGTAGCAGGAGAAGGAGCATCTGAACGAGCGGAAGATGCCAACGAGCGACAACTCCCCTCAGCAGAGGTGTTGGAGCCTTGACTGGCTGATAGAGGGCGATTGACGTCGGGTGACGGAGCAAGTAACGGAGCGGGTGATGGAGCGGGGGCTGGGGCAGGCAGAACCGCCGTATCTTTATCACGGTTTTCCCAGGCCACCGAATGGCGACGCTGCATATGCTGACGCAACGCTGTAGTCCCAACATTGGCCCCCTGGCCACGCTTGACTTTCTGGCCACATAGTCGACATACGGCTACGTTTACTTCCTCGGGCGGCGTGACGAAAAATTGCCACACCGCTGAGTAGGAAACTTTGCCCCCGCTACTCCTCACTGGCTGACTGCTACTTCCTCCGTGCACACCGGCACCACTACTGGCCGTGGTGGTAGGCTGCAGTGGAGCTGGTGCTCTACTCCGTGGCCGTTTGGCTCCACTGACACTGCTGCGACCCTGCTGCCTCCTGGGCAACCCACCGACTGTTTTGCTCGCTGGCAAGCTGCCACCCTCTTCTCCTGATGATGCAGAAGCAATAGCCTGATGACGACGAGGCTGCCAAGTGCGATCAGCCTCATCATCATCAATTAGGGTCTCCGCCTCACTACTAGCCCCCTCGGCTGCGTGTGGGTCAGGAGACAGACCTGTCTCTAGACCGGCTACCGAGCCACTCTCCTCGCCAGTACTTCTTCGCCTGGCTGCTGAAGAGGCGGATGTCTCCCTCCGTTCCTGACCGCCCTCTGTTAGCTCTTCCTCACTGTACAGTGGGGCTGAGCCCACAGCATGCGATACTTCGCTTGGTGAGGGAACACCAAAGGACAGGGGCAGGTCGAGGACATGTGATTTCAGTGGGCTTGCTCCCGTGCCATGCCAACTAACGGTTGTGTCTGACGTACCCACCGACCGTTGGCTGTAGGTGTCAGAGGTGACCTGGGAAGAGGAAGACGACCGAGTCAACCAATCGATGACGGCAGGGTAGTCGGTGGAGACACGACCGCTGGATGACACCGGGAGCACTGGCCTCTGGCTGCGACTAGTGCTGCCTCGACCCCTTCCTCTGCTGCCACGTCTGCTCGCTCCTGAAACATTGCCTCCTCTGCCACTCCTCTGCGTGTTGTCTGACATACTCTTTAATTCAATAAGCACCCCAAAAATAAAACCGGATTTAACTCTTTGAACGTACAATAGTGGTTGTGAAGCAGAAAGTCAGTTTATTTAGCACAATCGGTCAATTGCAGCTTGCCGTTGGCTGGAAACTGTACGTTTATGTCACTGGAATGCACTAATCACCCAAAAAATATTACCGCCAGCCGGCGTGTAAATGGATCTAACTCTTTGAACGTACAATAGTGGTTGTGAAGCAGAAAGTCAGTTTATTGTACACAATCGGTCAATTGCAGCTTGCCGTTGGCTGTAAACTGTACGTTTATGTCACTGGAATGCACTAATCACCCAAAAAATATTACCGCCACCCGGCGTGTATATGGATTTAACTCTTTGAACGTACAATAGTGGTTGTGAAGCAGAAAGTCAGTTTATTTAGCACAATCGGTCAATTGCAGCTTGCCGTTGGCTGGAAACTGTACGTTTATGTCACTGGAATGCACTAATCACCCAAAAAATATTACCGCCACCCGGCGTGTAAATGGATCTAACTCTTTGAACGTACAATGGTGGTTGTGAAGCAGAAAGTCAGTTTATTGTACACAATCGGTCAATTGCAGCTTGCCGTTGGCTGGAAACTGTACGTTTATGTCACTGGAATGCACTAATCACCCAAAAAATATTACCGCCACCCGGCATGTATATGGATTTAACTCTTTGAATGTACAATAGTGGTTGTGAAGCAGAAAGTCAGTTTATTTAGCACAATCGGTCAATTGCAGCTTGCCGTTGGCTGGAAACTGTACGTTTATGTCACTGGAATGCACTAATCACCCAAAAAATATTACCGCCACCCGGCGTGTAAATGGATCTAACTCTTTGAACGTACAATGGTGGTTGTGAAGCAGAAAGTCAGTTTATTGTACACAATCGGTCAATTGCAGCTTGCCGTTGGCTGGAAACTGTACGTTTCTGTCACTGGAATGCACTAATCACCCAAAAAATATTACCGCCAGCCGGCGTGTAAATGGATTTAACTCTTTGAACGTACAATAGTGGTTGTGAAGCAGAAAGTCAGTTTATTTAGCACAATCGGTCAATTGCAGCTTGCCGTTGGCTGGAAACTGTACTTTTATGTCACTGGAATGCACTAATCACCCAAAAAATATTACCGCCACCCGGCGTGTAAATGGATCTAACTCTTTGAACGTACAATGGTGGTTGTGAAGCAGAAAGTCAGTTTATTGTACACAATCGGTCAATTGCAGCTTGCCGTTGGCTGGAAACTGTACGTTTCTGTCACTGGAATGCACTAATCACCCAAAAAATATTACCGCCAGCCGGCGTGTAAATGGATTTAACTCTTTGAACGTACAATAGTGGTTGTGAAGCAGAAAGTCAGTTTATTTAGCACAATCGGTCAATTGCAGCTTGCCGTTGGCTGGAAACTGTACGTTTATGTCACTGGAATGCACTAATCACCCAAAAAATATTACCGCCACCCGGCGTGTAAATGGATCTAACTCTTTGAACGTACAATGGTGGTTGTGAAGCAGAAAGTCAGTTTATTTAGCACAATCGGTCAATTGCAGCTTGCCGTTGGCTGGAAACTGTACGTTTATGTCACTGGAATGCACTAATCACCCAAAAAATATTACCGCCAGCCAGCGTGTAAATGGATTTAACTCTTTGAACGTACAATAGTGGTTGTGAAGCAGAAAGTCAGTTTATTTAGCACAATCGGTCAATTGCAGCTTGCCGTTGGCTGGAAACTGTATGTTTATGTCACTGGAATGCACTAATCACCCAAAAAATATTACCGCCACCCGGCGTGTAAATGGATCTTACTCTTTGAATGTACAATGGTGGTTGTGAAGCAGAAAGTCAGTTTATTGTACACAATCGGTCAATTGCAGCTTGCCGTTGGCTGGAAACTGTACGTTTCTGTCACTGGAATGTACTAATCACCCAAAAAATATTACCGCCAGCCGGCGTGTAAATGGATTTAACTCTTTGAACGTACAATAGTGGTTGTGAAGCAGAAAGTCAGTTTATTTAGCACAATCGGTCAATTGCAGCTTGCCGTTGGCTGGAAACTGTACGTTTATGTCACTGGAATGCACAAATCACCCAAAAAATATTAACGCCACCCGGCGTGTAAATGGATCTAACTCTTTGAACGTACAATGGTGGTTGTGAAGCAGAAAGTCAGTTTATTGTACACAATCGGTCAATTGCAGCTTGCCGTTGGCTGGAAACTGTACGTTTATGTCACTGGAATGCACTAATCACCCAAAAAATATTACCGCCAGCCGGCGTGTAAATGGATTTAACTCTTTGAACGTACAATAGTGGTTGTGAAGCAGAAAGTCAGTTTATTTAGCACAATCGGTCAATTGCAGCTTGCCGCTGGCTGGAAACTGTACGTTTATGTCACTGGAATGCACTAATCACCCAAAAAATATTACCGCCACCCGGTTTGTAAATGGATCTAACTCTTTGAACGTACAATAGTGGTTGTGAAGCAGAAAGTCAGTTTATTTAGCACAATCGGTCAATTGCAGCTTGCCGTTGGCTGGAAACTGTACGTTTATGTCACTGGAATGCACTAATCACCCAAAAAATATTACCGCCACCCGGCGTGTATATGGATTTAACTCTTTGAACGTACAATAGTGGTTGTGAAGCAGAAAGTCAGTTTATTTAGCACAATCGGTCAATTGCAGCTTGCCGTTGGCTGGAAACTGTACGTTTATGTCACTGGAATGCACTAATCACCCAAAAAATATTACCGCCACCCGGCGTGTAAATGGATCTAACTCTTTGAACGTACAATAGTGGTTGTGAAGCAGAAAGTCAGTTTATTGTACACAATCGGTCAATTGCAGCTTGCCGTTGGCTGGAAACTGTACGTTTGTGTCACTGGAATGCACTAATCACCCAAAAAATATTACCGCCAGCCGGCGTGTAAATGGATCTAACTCTTTGAACGTACAATAGTGGTTGTGAAGCAGAAAGTCAGTTTATTTTGCACAATCGGCAAACTGCAGCACCAACTGTGCACGACAGCCACCAAAAAAAAAAAGGGTGTATGTCACTTTAAATTGTCGATTCTTTGATAGCTGTGGCCCTGAGTAACGATTCTGTGTCCCTGAGTAACGATTCTGTGTCCCTGAGTAACAATTTATTGTCCCTGAGTAACGATTCTGTGTCCCTGAGTAACGATTCTGTGTCCCTGAGTAACGATTCTGTGTCCCTGAGTAACAATTCTGTGTCCCTGAGTAACGATTCTGTGTCCCTGAGTAACGATTCTGTGTCCCTGAGTAACGATTCTGTGGCCCTAAAGTCTCTGTGGCCCTAACTCTGTCCCTTAATACAGACAGGTCTGTCTCTCTTGAATGACCGGAGGCTAATGGAGAATTCTAAGATGGCCGCGATTTATAGCTCCACCATTACACAGTGCTGGCTGGCTGCTGATTGGCTAATGCGATCACATGTCATGATTCATGACTCATGAATGCATTATGGGTCAGCGTGCCTTGTCTGCGCGCCTTCCCAGAGATCCCCGCCCCATCTTCTCTGTTCATTTTCTCCTGTCGCCACACATGTCGCCGCCATTTTTGGGAAAATTCGATTCGTGCATCCGAAGTTTGCTAATCTTCGGATTCGTCGCAAATCGAAGTTTTCCAAATCTTCGGAACGAATTCCACTTCGTCATGTTCGATTCGCTCATCTCTATTTACTATATATTTTTTATAGCTGAAAGTAAAAAATATAGTTTTTCTTCAAAATTTTTGGTCTTTTTTTGTTTATAGCGTGAAAAATAAAAAGGTGATCAAATACCACCTAAAGAAAGCTCTATTTGTGTGGAAAAAAAGGACGTAAATTTCGTTTGGGTGCAGCATTGCATGACTTCGCAATTATCAGTTGAATTAGTGCAGCACCGAGTAGAAAAAAGAGGCCTGGTCATTAACGGGGGTAAATCCTCAGGAGGGCAAGTGGTTAACTATCGACAAACAGTATTCTTCATCAATCCAGCTCCAACTTTCTCTTATTGCAGTTGCCAGATCAGCTTTGCAGGTTGGAGCCTTGTCATGGACCATTTTCTTTCATTTCCACCATAGATTTTCAGTTGGATTAAGGTCCGGACTATTTGTAGGCCATGCCATTGACGTTATTTGCCTTTCTTGAAGGCAAGCTGCATTATTATCCTGAAAAATTATGTCATCATCACCAAACATCCTTTCACTTTATGGAATAAGAAAAGTGTCCAAAATCTCAATATATACTTATGCATTTATTGAAGATTTAAGGACTGTCATCTCCTACGTACCTTTACCTGACATGCAACTCCATATCAACAATGATTGTGGAAATTTGCATGTTTTCTTCAGACAGTCTTCATTATACATTTCATTGGAACGGCACCTAACCAAAGTTCCAGCATCATCACCCTACCCAATGCAAATTCGTGATTCATCCCTGAATATCACTGTCATCCAGTCTTCCACAGTCCATGATTTCTTTTCTTTAGCCCACTGTAACCTTGTTTTTTTTCTGTTTAGTTGTTATGTTTTTTGTTTGGCTTTTCTGTATGTAAATACCATTTCTTATGATGTCTTACAGTTTGATCACAGACTCCAGGTCCGCCCATTTGTTTATCATTTATTTTGTTGTGCAATTTCTTTTTTCAAAGCATATTGCTTTAAGAATTCTATTTTGACGCTTTGATGACTTCCTTGGTCTACCTCCACACTTCCCTTTTACAACCTTCCCATTTGATTTGCACTTGGTCCAGATTTTAGACACAGCTGACTGGGAACAACCAACATCTTTTGCAATATTCCATGATGATTTAACTTCTTAAAGAAGTTTTATAATCTTCTCCTTTGTTTCAACTGACATCTCTTGTGTTGGAGCCATGATTCATGTCAATCAGCTTGATGCAGAAGCTCACCAAAGTGTGCAAGCACTCTTTTTACTTGCAGACTAATTAAGTGTTCTTGCATGGCAAGAACACTTACTGCTATCTCACATATATATTCTTATTATTATCGCCAAATTTACCACCCTAACTCCTTCCACAGTTTTTACACTACATAGACAGTAATATACCGAAACGTGTGGATTGTTCCCGATTGGTGTGCTATTACTTTGTGGAACTTTTCACCGAATGGTTCACGAAATATCGGCGTTTTTGTGGTGAAATTGGTCCCATAGGAAAGAATGGCGGAATGTTCAAAACTAGAGTGGGAGCTGACAAAAGCTAGAGTGTGAACTGAAAAATCAGGACATGATTTCTAAACTGCCATCACTCCCTCATTTTCAAGCCCACCTACACAAATCTTATATCAAAACGTTCAGCTATCCCTGCTCCCACTAAAAATGTCCACGGCTAAGCCATAGCCCTGATAGGTTTCCCAATTTCCCAAATTTGAAGGGCAATTTCTAAACTGTGACTGTGCCTTCATTTGTAATATTTCAGAGACGTACTATGCATCAAAATGTAGGTCTGGGTCTTGTGATTCTCACAATATAAAGCTATTTGCTGTAGGATTTATAGTTTTTAAAACTACGACCATTTGAAGACGCCAGTGAAGTGAGCAATTTGGAGCAGTTTGTTTTTAACTGCTCTTCTCTGCCCTATTTGAAATCTAATTTTGAATTCGTGACAGTTTGGCCGCCTTCTGGTTAAAGGTTTGTAAATAAGTTTTCTACAGTAGAGAGTATTTGAGGTGATAATGCTACTAATGTTTTTATAAATGTATGTTTTAATGTAACTGTGAAGCACTTTGGGCAACAACATTGCAATTAAATGTGCTATATAAATAATTAAAAGTTGAAATGCATTTCTCACTCTATCAAGCTTGCCATGTGCACTTTTTAAATGTGATCAATCAATTGGTTAGTGTAATGTTTACTATTAGAGATGAGCGAATTATTCAAAAATTCGATTAGACTGATTCGGCGAATTCGTGAAAAAATTTCGATTCGAGTCGAATATATTCGCTGCGAATTTAACTTATAAAAGGGTGTTTCTAGGCTTCAGAGAGCCTTTATATTAGTGCAGAACACTGTACCTTTAATTTAAATGCCCTTGGAGTCTGCTGGGGAAGAGAAATAATACTGTCAGTCAGTATGACATGCAGATGAGTGCTGTCGATCTTAGAATCACCGCACACTTCACTCATTTGGGCAGTGACGGGGCCAAAACCAGAGTGTGGAGCCACAGTGTGGCGGTGGAGGCAGCAGCAATGGGAGGCCATACAGCACCCTATGAAAAAATGGAACCCACCAGCAGTGTGAGGAGACCTGAAAGTGGCACATGGCAGAGTGTGGCGATGGAGACAGCAGCAATGGGAGGCCGTACAGGGACCCATGACACACTCTGGACCTGGCAGCAGCATGAGGAGGCGGTACAGGGGCCCATGACAGATTACGGGCCTGGCAGCAGCATGAGGAGTTGGTACGGGGGCCCATGGCAGATTACGGGCCTGGCAACAGCAATGGGAGGCCTTACAGGGACCCATGACACACTCTGGACCTGGCAGCAGCATGAGGAGGCGGTACAGGGGCCCATGACAGATTACGGGCCTGGCAGCAGCATGAGGAGTCGGTACGGGGGCCCATGACACACTCTGGACCTGGCAGCAGCATGAGGAGGCGGTACAGGGGCGCATGACAGATTACGAGCCTGGCAGCAGCAACTTGGACAGGAGGACGTTCAGCTTCTGCACCGTCGGGTGCGTGCTCGCAAACTGTTGTCTCTTGGAAACGGATTCCAAGAAAGACTGCTGACAGAATCCGTGAAGAGGAGTAGCAGGAGAAGGAGCATCTGAACGAGCGGAATATGCCAACAAGCGACAACAGGGGCCCATGACAGATTACGGGCCTGGCAGCAGCATGAGGAGTCGGTACGGGGGCCCATGGCAGATTACGGGCCTGGCAGCAGCAATGGGAGGCCCGTAATCTGCCAGCACCCTATGACAAAAAATGGAACACACCAGCAGTGTGTGAGGAGACCTGAAAGTGGCACATGGCAGAGTGTGGCGATGGAGACAGCAGCAATGGGAGGCCGCACAGGGACCCATGAGAGACTCTGGACCTGGCAGCAGCATGAGGAGGCGGTACAGGGGCCCATGGCAGATTAGGGGCCTGGCAGCAGCTATGGGAGGCCCGTAATCTGCCAGCACCCTATGACAAAAAATGGAACACACCAGCAGTGTGAGGAGACCTGAATGTGGCACATGGCAGAGTGTGGCGATGGAGACAGCAGCAATGGGAGGCCGTACAGGGACCCATGAGAGACTCTGGACCTGGCAGCAGCATGAGGAGGTGGTACTGGGGCCCATGGCAGATTAGGGGCCTGGCAGCAGCAATGGGAGGCCCGTAATCTGCCAGCACCCTATGACAAAAAATGGAACACACCAGCAGTGTGTGAGGAGACCTGAAAGTGGCACATGGCAGAGTGTGGCGATGGAGACAGCAGCAATGGGAGGCCGTACAGGGACCCATGAGAGACTCTGGACCTGGCAGCAGCATGAGGAGGCGGTACAGGGGCCCATGGCAGATTAGGGGCCTGGCAGCAGCTATGGGAGGCCCGTAATCTGCCAGCACCCTATGACAAAAAATGGAACACACCAGCAGTGTGTGAGGAGACCTGAAAGTGGCACATGGCAGAGTGTGGCGATGGAGACAGCAGCAATGGGAGGCCGCACAGGGACCCATGAGAGACTGTGGACCTGGCAGCAGCATGAGGAGGCGGTACAGGGGCCCATGGCAGATAAGGGGCCTGGCAGCAGCTATGGGAGGCCCGTAATCTGCCAGCACCCTATGACAAAAAATGGAACACACCAGCAGTGTGAGGAGACCTGAATGTGGCACATGGCAGAGTGTGGCGATGGAGACAGCAGCAATGGGAGGCCGTACAGGGACCCATGAGAGACTCTGGACCTGGCAGCAGCATGAGGAGGCGGTACTGGGGCCCATGGCAGATTAGGGGCCTGGCAGCAGCAATGGGAGGCCCGTAATCTGCCAGCACCCTATGACAAAAAATGGAACACACCAGCAGTGTGTGAGGAGACCTGAAAGTGGCACATGGCAGAGTTTGGCGATGGAGACAGCAGCAATGGGAGGCCGTACAGGGACCCATGACACACTCTGGACCTGGCAGCAGCATGAGGAGGCGGTACAGGGGCCCATGGCAGATTAGGGGCCTGGCAGCAGCTATGGGAGGCCCGTAATCTGCCAGCACCCTATGACAAAAAATGGAACACACCAGCAGTGTGAGGAGACCTGAAAGTGGCACATGGCAGAGTGTGGCGATGGAGACAGCAGCAATGGGAGGCCGTACAGGGACCCATGAGAGACTGTGGACCTGGCAGCAGCATGAGGAGGCGGTAGTGGGGCCCATGGCAGATTACGGGCCTGGCAGCAGCAATGGGAGGCCCGTAATCTGCCAGCACACTATGACAAAAAATGTAACACACCAGCAGTGTGAGGACAACTGAAAGTGGCACATGGCAGAGTGTGGCGATGGAGACAGCAGCAATGGGAGGCGGTTCAGGGACCAATGAGACACTGTGGACCTGGCAGCAGCATGAGGAGGCGGTACAGGGGCCCATGGCAGATTAAGGCCTGGCAGCAGCAATGGGAGGCCCGTAATCTGCCAGCACCCTATGACAAAATGGAACCCTGGGCTGGGGCAGGCAGAACCGCCGTATCTTTATCACGGTTTTCCCAGGCCACCGAATGGCGACGCTGCATATGCTGACGCAACGCTGTAGTCCCAACATGGGCCCCCTGGCCACGCTTGACTTTCTGGCCACATAGTCGACATACGGCTACGTTTACTTCCTCGGGCGGCTTGACGAAAAATTGCCACACCGCCGAGTAGGAAACTTTTCCCCCGCTACTCCTCACTGGCTGACCGCTACTTCCTCCGTGCACACCGGCACCACTACTGGCCGTGATGGTAGGCTGCAGTGGAGCTGGTGCTGTACTCCGTGGCCGTTTGCCTCCACTGACACTGCTGCGACCCTGCTGCCTCCTGGCAGCAGCAATGGGAGGCCGTACAGGGACCCATGACACACTCTGGACCTGGCAGCAGCATGAAGAGGCGGTACAGGGGCCCATGGCAGATTAGGGGCCTGGCAGCAGCAATGGGAGGCCCGTAATCTGCCAGCACCCTATGACAAAAAATGTAACACACCAGCAGTGTGAGGAGACCTGAAAGTGGCACATGGCAGAGTGTGGCGATGGAGACAGCAGCAATGGGAGGCCGTACAGGGACCCATGAGAGACTCTGGACCTGGCAGCAGCATGAGGAGGTGGTACAGGGGCCCATGGCAGATTAGGGGCCTGGCAGCAGCAATGGGAGGCCCGTAATCTGCCAGCACCCTATGACAAAAAATGGAACACACCAGCAGTGTGAGGAGACCTGAAAGTGGCACATGGCATGAGACACTGTGGACCTGGCAGCAGCATGAGGAGGCGGTACAGGGGCCCATGGCAGATTAGGGGCCTGGCAGCAGCTATGGGAGGCCCGTAATCTGCCAGCACCCTATGACAAAAAATGGAACACACCAGCAGTGTGTGAGGAGACCTGAAAGTGGCACATGGCAGAGTGTGGCGATGGAGACAGCAGCAATGGGAGGCCGTACAGGGACCCATGACACACTCTGGACCTGGCAGCAGCATGAGGAGGCGGTACAGGGGCCCATGGCAGATTACGGGCCTGGCAGCAGCAATGGGAGGCCCGTAATCTGCCAGCACCCTATGACAAAAAATGGAACACACCAGCAGTGTGAGGAGACCTGAAAGTGGCACATGTTTGGGGCATGATTCATGGCGGATTTAGTCAGTTGTGTCAGGAACTGGTGGTTTGAAATCCAGACTAATCCACGCCTGATTCATTTTCACAAACGTGAGTCTCTCCACACTTTGGGTGGACAGTCGTGTCCTCCGCGGAGTTACAATACCTCCTGCCGCACTAAACACGCGCTCCGATGCCACGCTACTGGCCGGGCATGACAGCCTTTCAAGGGCAAATTCAGCTAGTTGGGTTTAAAGGTCAAGTTTCGTTGCCCAGTAGTCAAGGGGATTGTCTACCTCGGTTGGCAGGGTGCTGTCCAAGTAGGCCTAAGCCTGTTGTTTGAGGTCCTGCTCCAGGTCCACCTGATGCTGCTGCTGCTGCGGCTGGTTAGTAGTTTCCTCACTGCGCTGGTGAAGAAAGCTACTCATCATCGACTGCAGACTGAGGCAGCCGCTGCTGGTGGAGCTGCCACTGTTCCTACCACCCCACCCCTCCCCTGCTGCCATGGCAGCGGAACGCGAGCGCACAGGGCCCACAGTGTCTGAGGATGGACGTTGGCGCAGAAAGGCAGAGACCAGCTGACTACATAGGTGGTTTTTATAGTACGTTATTTTGGCCTCCCTCTCAGCAGGTGTGAAAAAGGCCACCATTTTTGAACGGTAGCGAGGGTCCAACAAGGTGGACAGCCAAAAGTCATCCCTCTGTCTGATGGTTATTATTCGGCTGTCGCTACGCAAGCAAGCGAGCATGCTATGGGCCATTTGTGCCAAGGAATGCGAGGGGCTCCCTGCCTCCATCTCCACAGCATACTGCCACGGTGCGTCTGGGTCCTCTGTCTCCTCCTCCTCCTCCTCTACCAGATGCTCCTGCTCCTTCACTCCTGTCCGCTGAGTGGAAAAACCACCCATTTCACTCAATAATTCCTGAGCACCAATGTCCTCCTCTACCTCCTCCTCTTCTTCCTGTCCTGCCCCCACAGGGGTCATGTGGCGTTGAGATCTGTGCGCCACGTCTACCGCACCCTGACCAGCCATTGTTAACAGCATTTGTTCCAGGACGTGCAACAGAGGAATGACGTCGTTCATCCCATAGTCCTGCCGACTCACGAATAGCGTGGCCTCCTCAAAGGGCCTGAGCAAGCGCAGGTGTCACGCATGAGCTGCCAATGGCTGACATCTAAGTTACACAGGGAGTACCTTTATCCGCTTGTAACATCAGGAAATCTGTGATGGCCTTTCGCTGTTCGTAAAGGCGGTCTAACATATGTAGGGTTGAATACCACCTTGTTGCAACGTCACAGCATGAGGAGTCGGTACGGGGGCCCATGGCAGATTACGGGCCTGGCAGCAGCAATGGGAGGCCCGTAATCTGCCAGCACCCTATGACAAAAAATGGAACACACCAGCAGTGTGAGGAGACCTGAAAGTGGCACATGGCAGAGTGTGGCGATGGAGACAGCAGCAATGGGAGGCCGTACAGGGACCCATGAGAGACTCTGGACCAGGCAGCAGCATGAGGAGGCGGTATAGGGGCCCATGGCAGATTAGGGGCCTGGCAGCACCTATGGGAGGCCCGTAATCTGCCAGCACCCTATGACAAAAAATGTAACACACCAGCAGTGTGAGGAGACCTGAAAGTGGCACATGGCAGAGTGTGGCGATGGAGACAGCAGCAATGGGAGGCCGTACAGGGACCCATGAGAGACTCTGGACCTGGCAGCAGCATGAGGAGGCGGTATAGGGGCCCATGGCAGATTAGGGGCCTGGCAGCAGCTATGGGAGGCCCGTAATCTGCCATCACCCTATGACAAAAAATGGAACACACCAGCAGTGTGAGGAGACCTGAAAGTGGCACATGGCAGAGTGTGGCGATGGAGTGAGCAGCAATGGGAGGCCGTACAGGGACCCATGAGAGACTGTGGACCTGGCAGCAGCATGAGGAGGCGGTACAGGGGCCCATGGCAGATTACAGGCCTGGCAGCAGCAATGGGAGGCCCGTAATCTGCCAGCACCCTATGACAAAAAATGGAACACACCAGCAGTGTGAGGAGACCTGAAAGTGGCACATGGCAGAGTGTGGCGATGGAGACAGCAGCAATGGGAGGCCGTACAGGGACCCATGAGAGACTCTGGACCTGGCAGCAGCATGAGGAGGCGGTATAGGGGCCCATGGCAGATTAGGGGCCTGGCAGCAGCTATGGGAGGCCCGTAATCTGCCATCACCCTATGACAAAAAATGGAACACACCAGCAGTGTGAGGAGACCTGAAAGTGGCACATGGCAGAGTGTGGCGATGGAGACAGCAGCAATGGGAGGCCGTACAGGGACCCATGAGAGACTCTGGACCTGGCAGCAGCATGAGGAGGCGGTATAGGGGCCCATGGCAGATTAGGGGCCTGGCAGAAGCTATGGGAGGCCCGTAATCTGCCAGCACCCTATGACAAAAAATGGAACACACCAGCAGTGTGAGGAGACCTGAAAGTGGCACATGGCAGAGTGTGGCGATGGAGACAGCAGCAATGGGAGGCCGTACAGGGACCCATGAGAGACTCTGGACCTGGCAGCAGCATGAGGAGGTGGTATAGGGTCCCATGGCAGATTAGCGGCCTGGCAGCAGCTATGGGAGGCCCGTAATCTGCCAGCACCCTATGACAAAAAATGGAACACACCAGCAGTGTGAGGAGACCTGAAAGTGGCACATGTTTGGGGCATGATTCATGGCGAATTTAGTCAGTTTTGTCAGGAACTGGTGGTTTGAAATCCAGACTAATCCACGCCTGATTCATTTTCACAAACGTGAGTCTCTCCACACTTTGGGTGGACAGTCGTGTCCTCCGCGGAGTTACAATACCTCCTGCCGCACTAAACACGTGCTCCGATGCCACGCTACTGGCCGGGCATGACAGCCTTTCAAGGGCAAATTCAGCTAGTTGGGGCCAAAGGTCAAGTTTCGTTGCCCAGTAGTCAAGGGGATTGTCTACCTCGGTTGGCAGGGTGCTGTCCAAGTAGGCCCAAGCCTGTTGTTTGAGCTCCTGCTCCAGGTCCACCTGATGCTGCTGCTGCTGCGGCTGGTTAGTAGTTTCCTCACTGCGCTGGTGAAGAAAGCTACTCATCATCGACTGCAGACTGAGGCAGCCGCTGCTGGTGGAGCTGCCACTGCTCCTACCACCCCACCCCTCCCCTGCTGCCATGGCAGCGGAACGCGAGCGCACAGGGCCCACAGTGTCTGAGGATGGACGTTGGCGCACAAAGGCAGAGACCAACTGACTACATAGGTGGTTTTTATAGTACGTTATTTTGGCCTCCCTCTCAGCAGGTGTGAAAAAGGCCACCATTTTTGAACGGTAGCGAGGGTCCAACAAGGTGGACAGCCAAAAGTCATCCCTCTGTCTGATGGATATTATTCGGCTGTCGCTACGCAAGCAACCGAGCATGCTATGGGCCATTTGTGCCAAGGAATGCGAGGGACTCCCTGCCTCCATCTCCACAGCATACTGCCACGGTGCGTCTGGGTCCTCTGTCTCCTCCTCCTCCTCCTCTACCAGATGCTCCTGCTCCTCCACTCCTGTCCGCTGAGTGGAAAAACCACCCATTTCACTCAATAATTCCGGAGCACAAATGTCCTCCTCTACCTCCTCCTCTTCTTCCTGTCCTGCCCCCACAGGGGTCATGTGGCGTTGAGATCTGTGCGCCACGTCTACCGCACCCTGACCAGCCATTGTTAACAGCATTTGTTCCAGGACGTGCAACAGAGGAATGACGTTGTTCATCCCATAGTCCTGCCGACTCACGAATAGCGTGGCCTCCTCAAAGGGCCTGAGCAAGCGGCAGGTGTCACGCATGAGCTGCCAATGGCTGACATCGAAGTTACACAGGGGAGTACCTTTATCCGCTTGTAACATCAGGAAATCGGTGATGGCCTTTCGCTGTTCGTAAAGGCGGTCTAACATGTGTAGGGTTGAATTCCACCTTGTTGCAACGTCGCAGATCAGGCGATGCTGTGGAATTCTGTTCTGCCGCTGCAGCTCAAGGAGGGTGTGCTTTGGGTGTAGGAATGGCTGAAATGCATGCAAAGTTTACGTGACATTTTAAGGATGTCTTGCAGTGGGATGGTGGATTTTAGGAACCGCTTGACAACCAGATTGAACACGTGAGCCATGCATGGCGCATGGCACAACCTTCCTTGACGCAGAGCAGACACCATGTTCTTTCCGTTGTCGGTCAAAATGGTTCCGATTTTCAGTTTGCGCGGAGACAGCCATCTTTCGATTTCTCTGTTCATTACACTGAGAAGTTCCTCCCCTGTGTGACTACATTCGCCAAGGCATACCAGGTGCAGCACAGCGTGATACCGTTGCGCCCTGCACATGTGATATGCCGGTCGGGTAATGGGACTTGGCACAGGGGTGGCGGCTGAGGACACAGCGGAAGAAGAGGTGGTAGAGGCGGACATCTTTGCCGGACCAAGGACGTGCAAACGTGGAGGCAAAAGCGGCGTGACCTGTCCAAGTTGCTGGTGCGGCTGTGACGGCACCACGTTCACCCAGTGGGCCGTAAATTACATGTACTGTCCCTGACCGTAGTTACAGCTCCACACGTCGGCGCTGCCGTGCACTTTGGCAGAGACCGACATGCTCAAAGACTGGCCCACCATCTCTTCTACATGTGAATGCAGGGCTGGCACTGCCTTTTTGGCGAAGAAATGACGGCTTGGCACTCTCCACCGCGGCGCGGCACAAGCCATCATTTCTCGGAAAGGTGCTGAGTCCACCACTTGGAAAGGGAGGGACTGCAGCACCAGCAACTTGGACAGGAGGACGTTCAGCTTTTGCACCGTCGGGTGCGTGCTCGCAAACTGTTGTCTCTTGGAAACGGATTCCAAGAAAGACTGCTGATGGAATCCGTGAACAGGAGTAGCAGGAGAAGGAGCATCAGAACGAGCGGAAGATGCCAACGAGCGACAACTCCCCTCAGCAGAGGTGTTGGAGCCTTGACTGGCTGATAGAGGGCGATTGACGTCGGGTGACGGAGCAAGTAACGGAGCGGGTGATGGAGCGGGGGCTGGGGCAGGCAGAACCGCCGTATCTTTATCACGGTTTTCCAAGGCCACCAAATGGCGACGCTGCATATGCTGACGCAACGCTGTAGTCCCAACATGGGCCCCCTGGCCACGCTTGACTTTCTGGCCACATAGTCGACATACGGCTACGTTTACTTCCTTGGGCGGCTTGACAAAAAATTGCCACACCGCCGAGTAGGAAACTTTGCCCCCGATACTCCTCACTGGCTGACTGCTGCTTCCTCCGTGCACACCGGCACCACTACTGGCCGTGGTGGTAGGCTGCAGTGGAGCTGGTGCTGTACTCCGTGGCCGTTTGCCTCCACTGACACTGCTGCGACCCAGCTGCCTCCTGGGCAACCCACCGACTGTTTTGCTCACTGCCAAGCTGCCACCCTCTTCTCCTGATGATGCGGAAGCAATAGCCTGATGACGACGAGGCTGCGAAGTGCGATCAGCCTCATCATCATCAATTAGGGTCTCCGCCTCACTACTAGCCCCCTCGGCTGCGTGTGGGTCAGGAGACAGACCTGTCTCTAGACCGGCTACCAAGCCACTCTCCTCGCCACTACTTCTTCGCCTGGCTGCTGAAGAGGCGGATGTCTCCCCCCGTTCCTGACTGCCCTCTGTTAGCTCTTCCTCACTGTACAGTGGGGCTGAGCCCACAGCATGCGATACTTCGCTTGGTGAGGGAACACCAAAGGACAGGGGCAGGTAGAGGACACGTGATTTCAGTGGGCTTGCTCCCGGGCCATGCCAACTAACGGTTGTGTCTGACGTACCCACCGACCGTTGGCTGTAGGTGTCAGAGGTGACCTGGGAAGAGGAAGACGACCGAGCCAACCAATCGATGACGGCAGGGTTGTCGGTGGAGACACGACCGCTGGATGACACCGGGAGCACTGGCCTCTGGCTGCGACTAGTGCTGCCTCGACCCCTTCCTCTGCTGCCACGTCTGCTCGTTCCTAAAACATTGCCTCCTCTGCCACTCCTCTGCATGTTGTCTGACATACTCTTTAATTAAACGATTCTTTGTCCCTGAATAACAATTCTGTGTCTGTCCCTGAGTAACAATTCTGTGTCCCTGAGTAACAATTCTGTGTCCCTCAGTAACAATTCTGTGTCCCTGAGTAACAATTCTGTGTCCCTGAGTAACAATTCTGTGTCCCTCAGTATCAATTCTGTGTCTGTCCCTGAGTAACAATTCTGTGTCTGTCGCTGAGTAACAATTCTGTGTCCCTCAGTAACAATTCTGTGTCCCTCAGTAACAATTCTGTGTCTTTCCCTGAGTAACAATTCTGTGTCTGTCGCTGAGTAACAATTCTGTGTCCCTCAGTAACAATTCTGTGTCCCTCAGTAACAATTCTGTGTCTGTCCCTGAGTAACAATTCTGTGTCCCTCAGTAACAATTCTGTGTCCCTCAGTAACAATTCTGTGTCCCTGAGTAACAATTCTGTGTCTGTCCCTGAGTAACAATTCTGTGTCTGTCCCTGAGTAACAATTCTGTGTCCCTAAGTAACGTTTCTGTGGACCTAAGTAACGGTTCTGTGGCCCTCAGTAACAAATCTGTGTCCCTCAGTAACAATTCTGTGTCCCTCAGTAACAATTCTGTGTCCCTCAGTAACAATTCTGTGTTTGTCCCTGAGTAACAATTCTGTGTCTGTCCCTGAGTAACAATTCTGTTTCCCTCCCTGAGTAACAATTCTGTGTCTGTCCCTGAGTAACAATTCTGTGTCCCTCAGAAACAATTCTGTGTCCCTGAGTAACAATTCTGTGTCCCTCAGTAACAATTCTGTGTCCCTCAGTAACAATTCTGTGTCCCTGAGTAACAATTCTGTGTCCCTGAGTAACAATTCTGTGTCCCTCAGTAACAATTCTGTGTCCCTCAGTAACAATTCTGTGTCTGTCCCTGAGTAACAATTCTGTGTCCCTGAGTAACAATTCTGTGTCCCTCAGTAACAATTCTGTGTCCCTCAGTAACAATTCTGTGTCTGTCCCTGAGTAACAATTCTGTGTCTGTCGCTGATTAACAATTCTGTGTCCTTCAGTAACAATTCTGTGTCCCTCAGTAACAATTCTGTGTCCCTCAGTAACAATTCTGTGTCTGTCCCTGAGTAACAATTCTGTGTCTGTCCCTGAGTAACAATTCTGTGTCCCTCAGTAACAATTATGTGTCCCTCTTTAACAATTCTGTGTCCCTGAGTAACAATTCTGTGTCCCTCAGTAACAATTCTGTGTCCCTCAGTAACAATTCTGTGTCTGTCCCTGAGTAACAATTCTGTGTCCCTAAGTAACGTTTCTGTGGCCCTAAGTAACGGTTCTGTGGCCCTCAGTAACAAATCTGTGTCCCTCAGTAACAATTCTGTGTCTGTCCCTAAGTAACAATTCTGTGGCACTAAGTAACGTTTCTGTGGCCCTAAGTAAAGTTTCTGTGGCCCTAAGTAACGATTCTGTTTCTCTCCCTGAGTAACAATTCTGTGTCTGTCCCTGAGTAACAATTCTGTGTCCCTCAGAAACAATTCTGTGTCCCTGAGTAACAATTCTGTGTCCCTCAGTAACAATTCTGTGTCCCTCAGTAACAATTCTGTGTCCCTGAGTAACAATTCTGTGTCCCTGAGTAACAATTCTGTGTCCCTCAGTAACAATTCTGTGTCCCTCAGTAACAATTCTGTGTCTGTCCCTCAGTAACAATTCTGTGTCCCTGAGTAACAATTCTGTGTCCCTCAGTAACAATTCTGTGTCCCTCAGAAACAATTCTGTGTCTGTCCCTGAGTAACAATTCTGTGTCTGTCGCTGAGTAACAATTCTGTGTCCCTCAGTAACAATTCTGTGTCCCTCAGTAACAATTCTGTGTCTGTCCCTGAGTAACAATTCTGTGTCTGTCGCTGAGTAACAATTCTGTGTCCCTGAGTAACAATTCTGTGTCCCTCAGTAACAATTCTGTGTCCCTCAGTAACAATTCTGTGTCTGTCCCTGAGTAACAATTCTGTGTCCCTAAGTAACGTTTCTGTGGCCCTAAGTAACGGTTCTGTGGCCCTCAGTAACAAATCTGTGTCCCTCAGTAACAATTCTGTGTCTGTCCCTAAGTAACAATTCTGTGGCACTAAGTAACGTTTCTGTGGCCCTAAGTAAAGTTTCTGTGGCCCTAAGTAACGATTCTGTTTCTCTCCCTGAGTAACAATTCTGTGTCTGTCCCTGAGTAACAATTCTGTGTCCCTCAGAAACAATTCTGTGTCCCTGAGTAACAATTCTGTGTCCCTCAGTAACAATTCTGTGTCCCTCAGTAACA
Organism: Staurois parvus; assembly: GCF_062004578.1. Lineage (NCBI taxonomy): Eukaryota > Metazoa > Chordata > Amphibia > Anura > Ranidae > Staurois > Staurois parvus. The sequence goes on from NW_028317941.1 coordinate 8,353,558, forward strand.
ATTCTGTGTCCCTGAGTAACAATTCTGTGTCCCTGAGTAACAATTCTGTGTCCCTCAGTAACAATTCTGTGTCCCTCAGTAACAATTCTGTGTCTGTCCCTCAGTAACAATTCTGTGTCCCTGAGTAACAATTCTGTGTCCCTCAGTAACAATTCTGTGTCCCTCAGAAACAATTCTGTGTCTGTCCCTGAGTAACAATTCTGTGTCTGTCGCTGAGTAACAATTCTGTGTCCCTCAGTAACAATTCTGTGTCCCTCAGTAACAATTCTGTGTCTGTCCCTGAGTAACAATTCTGTGTCTGTCGCTGAGTAACAATTCTGTGTCCCTCAGTAACAATTCTGTGTCCCTCAGTAACAATTCTGTGTCCCTCAGTAACAATTCTGTGTCTGTCCCTGAGTAACAATTCTGTGTCCCTCAGTAACAATTCTGTGTCCCTCAGTAACAATTTTGTGTCTGTCCCTGAGTAACAATTCTGTGTCCCTGAGTAACAATTCTGTGTCCCTCAGTAACAATTCTGTGTCCCTCAGTAACAATTCTGTGTCTGTCCCTGAGTAACAATTCTGTGTCTGTCGCTGAGTAACAATTCTGTGTCCCTCAGTAACAATTCTGTGTCTCTCAGTGGAGACACGACCGCTGGATGACACCGGGAGCACTGGCCTCTGGCTGCGACTAGTGCTGCCTCGACCCCTTCCTCTGCTGCCACGTCTGCTCGCTCCTAAAACATTGCCTCCTCTGCCACTCCTCTGCATGTTGTCTGACATACTCTTTAATTAAACGATTCTTTGTCCCTGAATAACAATTCTGTGTCTGTCCCTGAGTAACAATTCTGTGTCCCTCAGTAACAATTCTGTGTCCCTGAGTAACAATTCTGTGTCCCTCAGTAACAATTCTGTGTCCCTCAGTAACAATTCTGTGTCTGTCCCTGAGTAACAATTCTGTGTCTGTCGCTGAGTAACAATTCTGTGTCCCTAAGTAACGTTTCTGTGGCCCTAAGTAACGGTTCTGTGGCCCTCAGTAACAAATCTGTGTCCCTCAGTAACAATTCTGTGTCTGTCCCTAAGTAACAATTCTGTGGCACTAAGTAACGTTTCTGTGGCCCTAAGTAAAGTTTCTGTGGCCCTAAGTAACGATTCTGTTTCTCTCCCTGAGTAACAATTCTGTGTCTGTCCCTGAGTAACAATTCTGTGTCCCTCAGAAACAATTCTGTGTCCCTGAGTAACAATTCTGTGTCCCTCAGTAACAATTCTGTGTCCCTCAGTAACAATTCTGTGTCCCTGAGTAACAATTCTGTGTCCCTGAGTAACAATTCTGTGTCCCTCAGTAACAATTCTGTGTCCCTCAGTAACAATTCTGTGTCTGTCCCTCAGTAACAATTCTGTGTCCCTGAGTAACAATTCTGTGTCCCTCAGTAACAATTCTGTGTCCCTCAGAAACAATTCTGTGTCTGTCCCTGAGTAACAATTCTGTGTCTGTCGCTGAGTAACAATTCTGTGTCCCTCAGTAACAATTCTGTGTCCCTCAGTAACAATTCTGTGTCTGTCCCTGAGTAACAATTCTGTGTCTGTCGCTGAGTAACAATTCTGTGTCCCTCAGTAACAATTCTGTGTCCCTCAGTAACAATTCTGTGTCCCTCAGTAACAATTCTGTGTCTGTCCCTGAGTAACAATTCTGTGTCCCTCAGTAACAATTCTGTGTCCCTCAGTAACAATTTTGTGTCTGTCCCTGAGTAACAATTCTGTGTCCCTGAGTAACAATTCTGTGTCCCTCAGTAACAATTCTGTGTCCCTCAGTAACAATTCTGTGTCTGTCCCTGAGTAACAATTCTGTGTCTGTCGCTGAGTAACAATTCTGTGTCCCTCAGTAACAATTCTGTGTCCCTCAGTGGAGACACGACCGCTGGATGACACCGGGAGCACTGGCCTCTGGCTGCGACTAGTGCTGCCTCGACCCCTTCCTCTGCTGCCACGTCTGCTCGCTCCTAAAACATTGCCTCCTCTGCCACTCCTCTGCATGTTGTCTGACATACTCTTTAATTAAACGATTCTTTGTCCCTGAATAACAATTCTGTGTCTGTCCCTGAGTAACAATTCTGTGTCCCTCAGTAACAATTCTGTGTCCCTGAGTAACAATTCTGTGTCCCTCAGTAACAATTCTGTGTCCCTCAGTAACAATTCTGTGTCTGTCCCTGAGTAACAATTCTGTGTCTGTCGCTGAGTAACAATTCTGTGTCCCTCAGTAACAATTCTGTGTCCCTCAGTAACAATTCTGTGTCTTTCCCTGAGTAACAATTCTGTGTCTGTCCCTGAGTAACAATTCTGTGTCCCTCAGTAACAATTCTGTGTCCCTCAGTAACAATTCTGTGTCTGTCCCTGAGTAACAATTCTGTGTCCCTCAGTAACAATTCTGTGTCCCTGAGTAACAATTCTGTGTCTGTCCCTGAGTAACAATTCTGTGTCTGTCCCTGAGTAACAATTCTGTGTCCCTAAGTAACGTTTCTGTGGCCCTAAGTAACGGTTCTGTGGCCCTCAGTAACAAATCTGTGTCCCTCAGTAACAATTCTGTGTCCCTCAGTAACAATTCTGTGTCCCTCAGTAACAATTCTGTGTATCTCCCTGAGTAACAATTCTGTGTCTGTCCCTGAGTAACAATTATGTTTTTCCCCCTGAGTAACAATTCTGTGTCTGTCCCTGAGTAACAATTCTGTGTCCCTCAGAAACAATTCTGTGTCCCTGAGTAACAATTCTGTGTCCCTCAGTAACAATTCTGTGTCCCTCAGTAACAATTCTGTGTCCCTGAGTAACAATTCTGTGTCCCTGAGTAACAATTCTGTGTCCCTCAGTAACAATTCTGTGTCCCTCAGTAACAATTCTGTGTCTGTCCCTGAGTAACAATTCTGTGTCCCTGAGTAACAATTCTGTGTCACTCAGTAACAATTCTGTGTCCCTCAGTAACAATTCTGTGTCTGTCCCTGAGTAACAATTCTGTGTCTGTCGCTGATTAACAATTCTGTGTCCCTCAGTAACAATTCTGTGTCCCTCAGTAACAATTCTGTGTCCCTCAGTAACAATTCTGTGTCTGTCCCTGAGTAACAATTCTGTGTCTGTCCCTGAGTAACAATTCTGTGTCCCTCAGTAACAATTATGTGTCCCTCTTTAACAATTCTGTGTCCCTGAGTAACAATTCTGTGTCCCTCAGTAACAATTCTGTGTCTGTCCCTGAGTAACAATTCTGTGTCCCTAAGTAACGTTTCTGTGGCCCTAAGTAACGGTTCTGTGGCCCTCAGTAACAAATCTGTGTCCCTCAGTAACAATTCTGTGTCTGTCCCTAAGTAACAATTCTGTGGCACTAAGTAACGTTTCTGTGGCCCTAAGTAAAGTTTCTGTGGCCCTAAGTAACGATTCTGTTTCTCTCCCTGAGTAACAATTCTGTGTCTGTCCCTGAGTAACAATTCTGTGTCCCTCAGAAACAATTCTGTGTCCCTGAGTAACAATTCTGTGTCCCTCAGTAACAATTCTGTGTCCCTCAGTAACAATTCTGTGTCCCTGAGTAACAATTCTGTGTCCCTGAGTAACAATTCTGTGTCCCTCAGTAACAATTCTGTGTCCCTCAGTAACAATTCTGTGTCTGTCCTTGAGTAACAATTCTGTGTCCCTGAGTAACAATTCTGTGTCCCACAGTAACATTTCTGTGTCCCTCAGAAACAATTCTGTGTCTGTCCCTGAGTAACAATTCTGTGTCTGTCGCTGAGTAACAATTCTGTGTCCCTCAGTAACAATTCTGTGTCCCTCAGTAACAATTCTGTGTCTGTCCCTGAGTAACAATTCTGTGTCTGTCGCTGAGTAACAATTCTGTGTCCCTCAGTAACAATTCTGTGTCCCTCAGTAACAATTCTGTGTCCCTCAGTAACAATTCTGTGTCTGTCCCTGAGTAACAATTCTGTGTCCCTCAGTAACAATTCTGTGTCCCTCAGTAACAATTCTGTGTCTGTCCCTGAGTAACAATTCTGTGTCCCTGAGTAACAATTCTGTGTCCCTCAGTAACAATTCTGTGTCTGTCCCTGAGTAACAATTCTGTGTCTGTCGCTGAGTAACAATTCTGTGTCCCTCAGTAACAATTCTGTGTCCCTCAGTAACAATTCTGTGTCTGTCCCTGAGTAACAATTCTGTGTCTGTCGCTGAGTAACAATTCTGTGTCCCTCAGTAACAATTCTGTGTCCCTCAGTAACAATTCTGTGTCTGTCCCTGAGTAACAATTCTGTGTCCCTCAGTAACAATTCTGTGTCCCTCAGTAACAATTCTGTGTCTGTCCCTGAGTAACAATTCTGTGTCTGTCCCTGAGTAACAATTCTGTGTCCCTAAGTAACGTTTCTGTGGACCTAAGTAACGGTTCTGTGGCCCTCAGTAACAAATCTGTGTCCCTCAGTAACAATTCTGTGTCCCTCAGTAACAATTCTGTGTCCCTCAGTAACAATTCTGTGTTTGTCCCTGAGTAACAATTCTGTGTCTGTCCCTGAGTAACAATTCTGTTTCTCTCCCTGAGTAACAATTCTGTGTCTGTCCCTGAGTAACAATTCTGTGTCCCTCAGAAACAATTCTGTGTCCCTGAGTAACAATTCTGTGTCCCTCAGTAACAATTCTGTGTCCCTCAGTAACAATTCTGTGTCCCTGAGTAACAATTCTGTGTCCCTGAGTAACAATTCTGTGTCCCTCAGTAACAATTCTGTGTCCCTCAGTAACAATTCTGTGTCTGTCCCTGAGTAACAATTCTGTGTCCCTGAGTAACAATTCTGTGTCCCTCAGTAACAATTCTGTGTCCCTCAGTAACAATTCTGTGTCTGTCCCTGAGTAACAATTCTGTGTCTGTCGCTGATTAACAATTCTGTGTCCTTCAGTAACAATTCTGTGTCCCTCAGTAACAATTCTGTGTCCCTCAGTAACAGTTCTGTGTCTGTCCCTGAGTAACAATTCTGTGTCTGTCCCTGAGTAACAATTCTGTGTCCCTCAGTAACAATTATGTGTCCCTCTTTAACAATTCTGTGTCCCTGAGTAACAATTCTGTGTCCCTCAGTAACAATTCTGTGTCCCTCAGTAACAATTCTGTGTCTGTCCCTGAGTAACAATTCTGTGTCCCTAAGTAACGTTTCTGTGGCCCTAAGTAACGGTTCTGTGGCCCTCAGTAACAAATCTGTGTCCCTCAGTAACAATTCTGTGTCTGTCCCTAAGTAACAATTCTGTGGCACTAAGTAACGTTTCTGTGGCCCTAAGTAAAGTTTCTGTGGCCCTAAGTAACGATTCTGTTTCTCTCCCTGAGTAACAATTCTGTGTCTGTCCCTGAGTAACAATTCTGTGTCCCTCAGAAACAATTCTGTGTCCCTGAGTAACAATTCTGTGTCCCTCAGTAACAATTCTGTGTCCCTCAGTAACAATTCTGTGTCCCTGAGTAACAATTCTGTGTCCCTGAGTAACAATTCTGTGTCCCTCAGTAACAATTCTGTGTCCCTCAGTAACAATTCTGTGTCTGTCCCTCAGTAACAATTCTGTGTCCCTGAGTAACAATTCTGTGTCCCTCAGTAACAATTCTGTGTCCCTCAGAAACAATTCTGTGTCTGTCCCTGAGTAACAATTCTGTGTCTGTCGCTGAGTAACAATTCTGTGTCCCTCAGTAACAATTCTGTGTCCCTCAGTAACAATTCTGTGTCTGTCCCTGAGTAACAATTCTGTGTCTGTCGCTGAGTAACAATTCTGTGTCCCTCAGTAACAATTCTGTGTCCCTCAGTAACAATTCTGTGTCCCTCAGTAACAATTCTGTGTCTGTCCCTGAGTAACAATTCTGTGTCCCTCAGTAACAATTCTGTGTCCCTCAGTAACAATTTTGTGTCTGTCCCTGAGTAACAATTCTGTGTCCCTGAGTAACAATTCTGTGTCCCTCAGTAACAATTCTGTGTCCCTCAGTAACAATTCTGTGTCTGTCCCTGAGTAACAATTCTGTGTCTGTCGCTGAGTAACAATTCTGTGTCCCTCAGTAACAATTCTGTGTCCCTCAGTGGAGACACGACCGCTGGATGACACCGGGAGCACTGGCCTCTGGCTGCGACTAGTGCTGCCTCGACCCCTTCCTCTGCTGCCACGTCTGCTCGCTCCTAAAACATTGCCTCCTCTGCCACTCCTCTGCATGTTGTCTGACATACTCTTTAATTAAACGATTCTTTGTCCCTGAATAACAATTCTGTGTCTGTCCCTGAGTAACAATTCTGTGTCCCTCAGTAACAATTCTGTGTAACTGAGTAACAATTCTGTGTCCCTCAGTAACAATTCTGTGTCCCTCAGTAACAATTCTGTGTCTGTCCCTGAGTAACAATTCTGTGTCTGTCGCTGAGTAACAATTCTGTGTCCCTCAGTAACAATTCTGTGTCCCTCAGTAACAATTCTGTGTCTTTCCCTGAGTAACAATTCTGTGTCTGTCCCTGAGTAACAATTCTGTGTCCCTCAGTAACAATTCTGTGTCCCTCAGTAACAATTCTGTGTCTGTCCCTGAGTAACAATTCTGTGTCCCTCAGTAACAATTCTGTGTCCCTGAGTAACAATTCTGTGTCTGTCCCTGAGTAACAATTCTGTGTCTGTCCCTGAGTAACAATTCTGTGTCCCTAAGTAACGTTTCTGTGGCCCTAAGTAACGGTTCTGTGGCCCTCAGTAACAAATCTGTGTCCCTCAGTAACAATTCTGTGTCCCTCAGTAACAATTCTGTGTCCCTCAGTAACAATTCTGTGTTTCTCCCTGAGTAACAATTCTGTGTCTGTCCCTGAGTAACAATTATGTTTTTCCCCCTGAGTAACAATTCTGTGTCTGTCCCTGAGTAACAATTCTGTGTCCCTCAGAAACAATTCTGTGTCCCTGAGTAACAATTCTGTGTCCCTCAGTAACAATTCTGTGTCCCTCAGTAACAATTCTGTGTCCCTGAGTAACAATTCTGTGTCCCTGAGTAACAATTCTGTGTCCCTCAGTAACAATTCTGTGTCCCTCAGTAACAATTCTGTGTCTGTCCCTGAGTAACAATTCTGTGTCCCTGAGTAACAATTCTGTGTCACTCAGTAACAATTCTGTGTGCCTCAGTAACAATTCTGTGTCTGTCCCTGAGTAACAATTCTGTGTCTGTCGCTGATTAACAATTCTGTGTCCCTCAGTAACAATTCTGTGTCCCTCAGTAACAATTCTGTGTCCCTCAGTAACAATTCTGTGTCTGTCCCTGAGTAACAATTCTGTGTCTGTCCCTGAGTAACAATTCTGTGTCCCTCAGTAACAATTATGTGTCCCTCTTTAACAATTCTGTGTCCCTGAGTAACAATTCTGTGTCCCTCAGTAACAATTCTGTGTCTGTCCCTGAGTAACAATTCTGTGTCCCTAAGTAACGTTTCTGTGGCCCTAAGTAACGGTTCTGTGGCCCTCAGTAACAAATCTGTGTCCCTCAGTAACAATTCTGTGTCTGTCCCTAAGTAACAATTCTGTGGCACTAAGTAACGTTTCTGTGGCCCTAAGTAAAGTTTCTGTGGCCCTAAGTAACGATTCTGTTTCTCTCCCTGAGTAACAATTCTGTGTCTGTCCCTGAGTAACAATTCTGTGTCCCTCAGAAACAATTCTGTGTCCCTGAGTAACAATTCTGTGTCCCTCAGTAACAATTCTGTGTCCCTGAGTAACAATTCTGTGTCCCTGAGTAACAATTCTGTGTCCCTCAGTAACAATTCTGTGTCCCTCAGTAACAATTCTGTGTCTGTCCTTGAGTAACAATTCTGTGTCCCTGAGTAACAATTCTGTGTCCCACAGTAACATTTCTGTGTCCCTCAGAAACAATTCTGTGTCTGTCCCTGAGTAACAATTCTGTGTCTGTCGCTGAGTAACAATTCTGTGTCCCTCAGTAACAATTCTGTGTCCCTCAGTAACAATTCTGTGTCTGTCCCTGAGTAACAATTCTGTGTCTGTCGCTGAGTAACAATTCTGTGTCCCTCAGTAACAATTCTGTGTCCCTCAGTAACAATTCTGTGTCCCTCAGTAACAATTCTGTGTCTGTCCCTGAGTAACAATTCTGTGTCCCTCAGTAACAATTCTGTGTCCCTCAGTAACAATTCTGTGTCTGTCCCTGAGTAACAATTCTGTGTCCCTCAGTAACAATTCTGTGTCTGTCCCTCAGTAACAATTCTGTGTCTGTCCCTGAGTAACAATTCTGTGTCTGTCGCTGAGTAACAATTCTGTGTCCCTCAGTAACAATTCTGTGTCCCTCAGTAACAATTCTGTGTCTGTCCCTGAGTAACAATTCTGTGTCTGTCGCTGAGTAACAATTCTGTGTCCCTCTGTAACAATTCTGTGTCCCTCAGTAACAATTCTGTGTCTGTCCCTGAGTAACAATTCTGTGTCCCTCAGTAACAATTCTGTGTCCCTCAGTAACAATTCTGTGTCCCTGAGTAACAATTCTGTGTCCCTCAGTAACAATTCTGTGTCCCTCAGTAACAATTCTGTGTCTGTCCCTGAGTAACAATTCTGTGTCCCTAAGTAACGTTTCTGTGGCCCTAAGTAACGGTTCTGTGGCCCTCAGTAACAAATCTGTGTCCCTCAGTAACAATTCTGTGTCTGTCCCTAAGTAACAATTCTGTGGCACTAAGTAACGTTTCTGTGGCCCTAAGTAAAGTTTCTGTGGCCCTAAGTAACGATTCTGTGGCCCTAAGTAACGTTTCTGTAGCCCTAAGTAACGTTTCTGTGGCCCTAAGTAACGTTTCTGTGGCCCTAAGTAACGGTTCTGTGTCCCTCAGTAACAATTCTGTATCCCTCAGTAACAATTCTGTGTCTGTCCCTGAGTAACAATTCTGTGTCCCTAAGTAACAATTCTGTGTCTGTCCCTGAGTAACAATTCTGTGTCCCTAAGTAACGTTTCTGTGGCCCTAAGTAACGGTTCTGTGGCCCTCAGTAACAAATCTGTGTCCCTCAGTAACAATTCTGTGTCTGTCCCTAAGTAACAATTCTGTGGCCCTAAGTAACGTTTCTGTGGCCCTAAGTAACGATTCTGTGGCTCTAAGTAACGATTCTGTGACCCTAAGTAACGTTTCTGTAGCCCTAAGTAACGTTTCTGTGGCCCTAAGTAACGTTTCTGTGGCCCTAAGTAACAGTTCTGTGGCCCTCAGTAACAATTCTGTGTCCCTCAGTAACAATTCTGTGTCTGTCCCTGAGTAACAATTCTGTGTCCCTAAGTAACGTTTCTGTGGCCCTAAGTAACGTTTCTGTGGCCCTAAGTAACGTTTCTGTGGCCCTAAGTAACGATTCTGTGGCCCTAAGTAACGTTTCTGTAGCCCTAAGTAACGTTTCTGTGGCCCTAAGTAACGTTTCTGTGGCCCTAAGTAACAGTTCTGCGGCCCTCAGTAACAATTCTGTGTCCCTCAGTAACAATTCTGTGTCTGTCCCTGAGTAACAATTCTGTGTCCCTAAGTAACGTTTCTGTGGCCCTAAGTAACGGTTCTGTGGCCCTCAGTAACAAATCTGTGTCCCTCAGTAACAATTCTGTGTCTGTCCCTAAGTAACAATTCTGTGGCCCTAAGTAACGTTTCTGTGGCCCTAAGTAACGTTTCTGTGGCCCTAAGTAACGATTCTGTGTCCCTCAGTAACAATTCTGTGTCTGTCCCTAAGTAACAATTCTGTGTCTGTCCCTGAGTAACAATTCTGTGTCCCTAAGTAACATTTCTGTGGCCCTAAGTAACAGTTCTGTGGCCCTCAGTAACAATTCTGTGTCCCTCAGTAACAATTCTGTGTCTGTCCCTAAGTAACAATTCTGTGGCCCTAAGTAACGTTTCTGTGGCCCTAAGTAACGTTTCTGTGGCCCTAAGTAACGATTCTGTGGCCCTAAGTAACGTTTCTGTGGCCCTAAGTAACGTTTCTGTGGCCCTAAGTAACGATTCTGTGGCCCTAAGTAACGTTTCTGTGTCCCTAAGTAACGTTTCTGTGTCTCTAAGTAACGTTTCTGTGGCCCTAACTAACGTTTCTGTGTCCCTAAGTAACGTTTCTGTGTCCCTAACTCTCTCCCTGAATACAGCCAGGTCTGCCTCTGTTGAATGACTGGAGGCAAATGGAGAATTCTAAAATGGCCGCCATTTATAGCTCGACCATTACACAGTGCTGGCTGGCTGGCTGCTGATTGGCTAATGCGATCACATGTCATGAATGAATGCATTATGGGTCAGCGCGCCTTGTCTGTGCGCCTTCCCAGACATTCCCGCTCCGTCGCCGCACATGTCGCCGCCATTTTAGGAAAAATTTCGATTCGCGCAACCGAAGTCTGCTTATTTTCGATATTTTCCTAATATTCGAAACGAATTCCACTTCGCCTAGTTCGATTCGCTCATCTCTATTTACTATCTTTACTCACTCCAAACACTCCACACAGTTACTCTGCCCACTCCATAAAGTTACTCTGCCCAGTCCAACCTTTTCACAGTTACTCCAGCCACTCCAACCACACAACAGTTACTCAAGCCACTCCACCCAGTTACTCCGCCCACTCCAGTTGTAGACTACTGGTGGAGGCAAGAACACTTCACACAATTTCCCCAAAAAATGTAACTTTTCTAGTTAGCAGATGGAATCTAATGCAGATGTTTGTTTTAGAAGTACATGGTGATTCCATAATATTTTCATCTGAATTGAGTGATTCCATATGTTTTTCCTCTGCACAGTTGCAATTGACTACAGTTTTCTTTCTTTTTTATTTTTATAAGTGTTTCTTTAAACCAGAAGGTTGGAATGTTAAATAAAAATAGTTATGAGGCATGTCTGTGATTGTTTTTGTTTCTACACAATTAAAAAATTGAATGAACATTTTCCAAGAGTGGTGATTCCATAATTTTTGCCAGGGGTTATATAATAAATTGGAAGTGAAAAAATCCTCATCCCTTTTGTTTAACGGCTGTTATCAGCTGGTAAAACAGCCAATCAAACTGATCTCAGTTTGTCTGGCTGCTTTACAGGGCAAAGAAGAAATCTGGAGTCTAATTAACCTCAGATTTCTCAGCAAAGAGAACCTGTCATTGCCAATGCTATCACAAGGGATGTTGTTCATCCCTTGTGATAGCCATGAAGTTGATTTAAAAAATTAAGAGACAGTGTCAAAAAATACATGTAAATACAATTAATATTAAAATTAAATCAAATGTTTAAAGTGTCTCTGTAACCCCCATGCTCAAGAGCAATTGTGAACACTCACCTCCTGTGTATATCTAAATTTGTAACTTGTAAAGGCTTTTAAAGTGTTGCCTATGAAGATTTTTAGGTACCATAGTTTGTCACCATCCCACAGGCATATGCATTTTTAAAGCATGACTTGTTAGGTATTTATTTACTTGGGGTATATCACCTTTTATATTTCACTCTAAAAAAAATGAGCATTGTTTTGTGTTTGTGTGCACGATAATTCATTAAAGTGTGTTTTTTTCCCTAAAAACTTGCATTTGAAAGACCGCTGTGCAAATATTGTGTGGCATAAGTCTCCAGGGAACTTTGCTTTCAGAAAATATATATTTTTGAGGGGCTTTAAATGTTTTCTAGCAAAAAAAGTATATTTTTACATGTATATCATAAATGTCAGAATTGGTCTGGCTTTGAAGTGCTTAGAATGCAGAAGAAACATTGGTCCTACTGTATTTCTATAACTGGAGAATGCCCTGAAATGTGCGTATAACTAACCAAAGATAATAACAGTTGTATTTGCTTACTTGGTTGCACATTGAGAAGCCTGATTTACATGTTTATCTACTTAATGTATATCATGCGATTCCTAATGATCATCTTAAAGGCAGTATTTTGAAGTGGTGGTTTACTTCCAGATTAGAAGTTTGCCATTTGTTAGGACTAAATTAATTCCCACCAAGATTTTAACTCTCATGGTATTTATGTGTCTGTGTGAATATTTTCTGTACTCTATCATACACTGATATTTACTTGAGATATATATATATATATATATATACTGTAAAATAAATAAAAATAAAATTAATCTTTGTTAACAAATGATTAATCCTTTAAAACTTTCCAGCCTGCTGGACCTCTTGCTGTGCCAGTATCAGATTCATGAAGCTGCAATCTGCTATCCATATGTAATAAAATGTTCTGCCACAGCTGATTGTCTTATGGGAATTTTACATATGGTAATTTGAAGACATTACTTTAAAACGTGCTTCCGTGTTTTTCTGTAACTTTCACTAAATACAACTGTCCTTCTTTATTGATAATCATAGTTCAAAATAATAATGTGCAGTTTCCCACAAAAGTCAGCTTTCATTAGTTTGATTATCTTTATGGACTATGCAAATCCCAGGATAGGGATACAGACTCTGGGCAACCTCTGCAAGTTATGGGCTTCTCAAAATAATCTATCTATCTATTAACCACTGTTTTTTGTAACTGAAGATGTGTGACCAGTATGACAACTGTTGAAAGTGGACAATTGATAAGTAAAGCGTTGAAAATGCTTTCTGGTTTCTGGACTCTTCCTTCTCCTAACAAATGTTGGGAACATCTCCTGGTAACAAAACTTTTGCAAGTGTGGGCTGCTGTTGGCCATGTGGCAGGAATGCAGCATAGGTCAGGTTAGGTATCTCTGAGGGAGTAAGTTCATAGGAGCCACAGGAGTTCTCATAGTCCCTTGATACCGAGAGAAGCCTGGGACAATTGTATCTCAGTGTGCTTAGGGGAACAGTTCCTTGTTCATGCATAAATGAGTTAATGAGTACACATGGTGATCATGCAGCCCAGCATAAGCCAAACCACCATTACACAACAGTTGCATGTTACTAAAGAATCAGCCCAACTAGCTAATACTTTAGATTTGGTACGTGCTATTAAATTTTCAGCAACATAAAGTAAATGAAAAGCCAGAAAGTAAGCTGTTCCTATTGTGGCACACCTGCGGGCTTGATCCCAAGCCAGGCTGTCTGCATCTATAGACATAGACAGCGAAGCTCAGCCCCACCCTTATTCCCCCATCACAAAATTTGACAGGCAGCAGCAGGAGCCAAGAATAGTTGCTAGTAGAACAGTTTCAGCTATATAAGGTGAATTGAAAGTCGGGAAGTAAGCTCTTCTTTTTAATGACTGCACAGGTGAGCAGACTCAAGACCTCAAGCACAGAAATCTCCCCATCTGTGATATCACCCAACACAAGAACTAATTGGATGAACAGGCAATGTCACCAAGGATGAAATATGGACATCTAAAAAGGCCTCTGTGGAGGTGACCACACAGAGATGTGCATACATGCCAAGTAAGCAGAATGCTGCAGAGCTAAGCCACTCTGTAAGAACATACCTTGGAGGATGCCTATTAGAGCTGGACTAATAAACAAGGCTACTACTGTCAGCTACAATGTAACAGATCACTCAAGCTATTGACAGCTCATTTGTTGCTGGTCAGTTGAAGAGTATGTCATCAGGTCAAATATGCAACCTTCATCTTTGATATAGATGCCAAGCAGCATTGCAGAATAAGTACTTTCATCCCCATGCCTGTTGTGTAGTTCTTTGGTAATGGTTATGGTAATGTTTGCAAGGGGTGAGCCTTGGACAAATATCCTTTACCAAGCTTTGATCTGTACTGTTCTCAACACAGTATAATGACATTCTTATGTTTACCCTTGACATGTAAACAAGAAGATTGTTTCATGACCCAAACTATGTTAAAGCATTTATGCAGACAATTTTGGGTACAGTTTTAAATTTTATATACAGTGTTAATGTTATATACAGTGTTAATAATTATAGAAAAGAGCAACAAGTACTCCTTTATCTGGTCATACACATGATTTCACAAGCAAATTCAAATGATTCAAACAGAGCAAGATGTCTGGTGTTTGGATTCTCCTAGGATTAGGTGAATAAGCCTTTAAATTACCTGACAATTGCATATTGCTTAGGACATGTAAAGTTACTTAAGTGTTAAATGTTATTTTAAATTAAATGTTAAAGTGTTATATCAACATATATTCATTTATTCCTCTTTCTATGAGAAACTGGATCGTTACTTCAATGATTGTGGCATAAAACATAGATTAAATAAGTGCATACATAATCTGTGTGTGATCACTTGAGTTGGATTTCTATCCATTTAACTATAGTTCTCTATTGATGGTGCAGAGGAAATTATAGCTGCTGAGATATATGATTGGTAAGTTGAGTCAGCCAAGATACCCTGTCCAGTCAATGTGTATGTTTGGTTAAAAAGTCTTTAACCACTTTCCCTTCAGAGGATTTACCCCCCCTCCTGAGCAGGGCATTTTTTGCGATACTTTAACTGACAATCACGCGGCCATGCAACGCTGCACCCAAATGAAATTTACATCCTTTTTTCCCCACATATAGAGCTTTCTTTGGTGGTATTTGACTGCCTCTGCAGTTTTTATTTTTTGTGCTAGAAGCAAAAAAGTCTGTCAATTTTGAAAAAGCTATATTTTTGACTTTTTGCTATTAAACGTGTCCAGTAAAAAAAAAAATTTACAATCAAATTGTGTCATAAATTTAGGCCGAAATGTATTCTGCTACATATCTTTGCTAGAAAAAAATCCCAATTTGTGTAAATTAATTGGTTTACGTGTAAGTTATAGCGGTATAGATACTGGAATTTTTTTTCATACTAGTAATGGCAACGATTAGCGGCTTATAGCAGACTGTGGTAGGCATTATGACACTTGGGGGGAACTGACTAACTGTCACTGACATCCCCAGTGAGACTAATACAGTGATCTGTGCTAATAAAAAAGCACTGACACTGTACTAATGTCACTGGGCAGGAAGGGGTTAACATCTGGAGCGATCAAATGGTTAACTATGTGCTGTTTTATTATGTGTGCTGTGCGTCTGTATCACTGTGTAAGCACTTTGCTTTGTATTGCTCTGCTATGCAGAGCAATACAAAGCAAAGTACAGGAGCTGACACGGGAGAGATCTGTATTGTTTACATACAGGTCTGTCCCCTCTCAGTGATACTCGGCAGTCACCGGATGCAAGTGGGGAATCACCAGCCAGGACATGGTGATCGACATCTCAGGCCGCCAATGGTGCACTACTGCTGGTCGCGCGCGCCCCCTACCCGGAAATGCAAAATCATGTGTATATATATATATATATGTGTGTGCGTGTGATTTTGCGCAGCCGTTCTGCCCTGTAGCAGTATTTATGCTATAGGGCAGTGTTAAAAGGCTCTGATCTTTTGGAAGAGGGCAACCATGTCATCCCATTTACAGTATTTACCTAACTTTTGGTCAGTTACAGTATGTTCATAATATTGTGAATACTTTGCCAGAGCTTTGACAAATTTATTTGAAAACAAAGAGGAGTGCTCTACAATAAACATTACTGAAATTTCTGAACAGGAACTGCAACCCAGAATCCATGTATCTGACATCATTAGGTGGGCAGAGGGTTTGGAGTGAAAAAAGGTTGAAAGATAATTTCATTTTTATGAAGTAGCTAAAAGATGTCACAGCCTCTCAGTCCTAGCTGACATTGTGCCATTAGGACGCGTGTACATACTGACTTGACACAATCAATATCTAATTTTGTGGGAACATAGAGCTTGTTAGCGGCTAACACTTTTTATGCCACCCTTTCTGACATTTTTATGAAGGCTGAAAAACCTCAGTTTTGTATGTTTTAGACCTTTGTGTATTGGGTTTTTGTGTTAGGCTTTTGTGATACTCCCCAAAAAATTTAAAGAAGTGTTTCATTTTTCTGTACAGCGCCTTGTTGGGCAGATGTTCTTCACATGTTGCACATAGGAAAAATGTAAGAGAAAACCATGATCATATATATTTTGTAGTTCAAATTAATTTAGTAAGTAAAACAAAAAGAAGCCTGTCTTGCAGTTATTTTGGACACTACCTACTAGTTAATTCTTTTTTTTTTTGTACAAAACCAGTCTTAGGACTTCTGTTGCCTCAAAGCCTGCCTGTTTTACTGTGAAGTATGAGATGAGCAAAATAGTTTTCAGGTTCACAACATTTTGGTAAAAATCACGATTTTTTTTAGTGAAACTTCACCATTTTGGCAAAATGCCTTGTGAGGGAGGAGGGGGTGGTGGGATTTAAATAGCTCCTGAAGGAAGAAAGCATTTTCCTCTATTCTAGACCTGTTCTTTAAAAAGGAAAAGAGACAGTGGAAAAGAAAGTCAATTTAAAAATTACTGGCATAGATCACAATGTCACCAAAATACATTACCCAGAAAGCACACACCCTTTTAATTAAGGTTTTTTTTTCGAGCAATTTTGACTAAGCAATGCCATGAGTAAAACTTTCTGGTTTAGCAACATTTTACTTACAGGGAAATCAGTAATTTTGCTTATATCAGTAGACTTATTTCTACCTTTAAAAGGTATACCAAAGTGAAAAAAAACATATGCAGTACATCACTGCAATGCGTGTACATTGCTGTCCATGTTTCATCCCTTTAAAGACCCTGCAACAATATCTATTGATCTGTCAGAAATACACTTAGCTTCGCCCTGTTGTGAGCGTACAATAGACAGCTTTTTTGTGAGTGTCAGCCCTGTCCAGTAGTCTTTTGCAAAACTCAGATCTTTCCACTGTCCTATCTTTACAACATAAATACAAATTATTCTATGTTCCAAAAAAAAGAACTAGGGGGCTAATTAGACTCCTTGAAATACCACAGGAGTTGTGACACAATGCAGCTCCCAGTTTCTGATGTGAAGAGTATTTTCTTTGCAATCATCAAACAGATATAACAAAACTCTTTC
The DNA here is from genome assembly GCF_062004578.1 of Staurois parvus. Classification (NCBI taxonomy): domain Eukaryota; kingdom Metazoa; phylum Chordata; class Amphibia; order Anura; family Ranidae; genus Staurois; species Staurois parvus. The sequence goes on from NW_028317941.1 coordinate 8,370,334, forward strand.
AATAGTATTTTATCAGTCGAAAAGATAGCAAATAGAAGTTCATTATTGTTGCTATTATTATTTGCTTTTGTAATCTCTGTCTTTCTTTTGACACATTGCAGACCTTTGTATAAACACAGGGATATCTAAATTCCATGATTCAAGCATGACATTGTTTTATCTATTACGGAAGAATGTGGGAAAAATGTAAATGTAAAAATGTAAAGTTTTCTGTGTAGTTAAAAGTCTGTTGTAGTGTTTTGGCATTCTGTCTTGGCAGGAAATATCACATATAGTAGAATATATAATATAGAGCTATCCAAGGGCCCACATGCTTCAAAGGGCAGTCAATTATACAGCCAACATTCAACAGCTCTCAGGCAAAATGTGCAGCCACTGTGTGTGTAAACACAATTATTCGGCTGGAGGTAGTAATGAGTAATATTTTGATAAGGCCCCCTATATGCAGAGAAAGTTAGTATAGTGTCTGTTGTTGAATGTGATAATTCTTGTGTAGTGTAGTGTTTTAAAGTTTCAGAATATAGAATAAGTATTTGAATAAATAAGCGTGAGTCATTGAAGTACATATTTGCTAAATTTTTACTGATTAAATTGATGATGTAATGAAGAAGAATGTTTCTGTTACGTCTACACTATATTGACAAAAGTATTGGGACACCCCACCAAATCATTGGATTCGGGTGTTCCAATCACCTCCATGGCCAGAGGTGTATAAAATGAAGCACCCAGGCATGCCGACTGCTTCTACAAACATTTGTGAAAGAATGGGTCGCTCTCAGGAGCTCAGTGAATTCAAGCGTGGTACAGTGATAGGTTGCCACCTGTGCAATAAGTTCATCCATGACATTTCCTTGCTACTAAATATTCCATGGTCAACTGTTGGTTTATTATAACAAGTGGAAGCAACTGGGAACAACAGCAATCCAGCCATGAAGTGGTAGGCCACGTAAAATGACAGAGCGGGGTAAGCACATGCTGAAGAACACTGTGTGCAGAAATCGCCAACTGTCTGCACAGACAATAGCTAAATACCTCCAAACCTTGTGTGGCCTTCAGATTAGCACAACAGCAGTGTATAGAGAGCTTCATAGAATGGGTTGCATGGCCGAGCAGCTGCATCCAAGCCTTACATCACCAAGTGCAATGCAAAGCATCGGATGCAGTGGTGTAAAGCACGCCACCACTGAACTCCAGAGCAGTGGACATGTTGTCTGGAGTGACAAATCACACTTCTCTGTCTGGGAATCTGATGGATGTGTCTGGGTTTGGTGGTTACCAGGAGAACAGCACTTGCCTGACTGCATTGTTCCAAGTATACAGTTTGGTGGAGGGGGGATTATTGTGTGGGGTTGTATTTCAGGGGATAGGCTTGGCCCCTTAGTTCCAGTGAAGGAACTCTTAAGCTGTCAGCATACCAAAACATTTTGGATAATTTCATGCTCCCAACTTTGTGGGAACAGTTTGGGGATGGCTCCTTCCTGTTCCAACATGACTGCGCACCAGTGCACAAAGCAAGGCCCATAAAGATATGGATGAGTGATATTGGGGTAGAGGAACTTGACTGGCCTGCACAGAGTCCTGACCTCAACCTGACAGAATACCTTTGGGATGAATTAGGCCATTCTCGTCTGACATCAGTGCCTGACCTCACAAATGCGCTTCTGGAAGAATGGTCAAACCTTCCCATAGACACCCTCCTAAACCTTGTGGACATCCTTCCAAGAACAGTTGAAGCTGTTATAGCTGCAAAGGGTGGGCCAACTCAATATTGAACCTTATGGACTAAGACTGGGATGCCATTAAAGTTCATATGCGTTTAAAGGCAGATGTCCCAATACTTTTGCCAATAAAGTGTATATAGAAGACCAGGGACAATACAATACATTCTACTCTATGTGATGGTACCTGCCAAGACACTCTTCAGGCAGTCTCAACATGTGTACAGCCATCTGGTGAGGGAGCATGTGCACTCTTTAACCCCTTTCTGCCTGGCATAATTTGATCCACTTAAACTCACTAAGGTACTCTGGGTAATGATCCTCCCCTGAGTGCCAATAAAGTAACACCCCCAAGAGGCCCTTGGAGTGGCCTAACAAGCACTATCCAATAGCCATTCCATACTTTCTTCAATCCTTACAGCAACAGACCCCAATAGCAGCTTTAGTGGACACCTGCTCATTTTCAGAGGATGTTACCATCTTTAGGTTAGGAGAAGGAAGTGTCCACACAATGGAAGCCTTATTTAAATATTTTACCAAAACTCAGTTGATTTATACATGCTTTCAATCATCCCAATGATGACAGTACATTACTTAGCTGCTAACAGATAGAGGACATTAAAGATAAGCGCCAAGTCAAGGAGCTTCCCATACCTTTAGGGGTTTTCCAGAGTCATACATTCAATGCCACAGGAATGTAAGTAGTTTCATTAGTCCTGCACCTCTTGTTCCTTGCTTCCCATCTTTTTGCATGTTGTGGTTCTTGCTTCGCATGACAAAGTCTCAGCTGAACTACCTGGATTACCACCACATTGAGACAGAGACCTCTTACTCAAGATGGCCACACTGGCAGAAGCAGGGCTAGCACTTCCACACTGCCTATGGTACACCTCACTTACTACTCAGGGGACTCAGGGGACCTTTAGTGAATGTCTCAGCACCTACACTGCCTACTGTTCACGACAGGGTTCCAAACACTAACTATGACGATATCTATTGGCCCTATAAAGATTAAAAAAAAATGGATTTTACTAGGGTTAACCTACTTCCAATACCCAAAATGCATACCTTGTGATTTGAGCTCCTGCAAAATTAATGGCCTCAAAACACACTGCAAACAAAATCACATGCGATTTGAACAGGAATGTGATCCAATTCCTGTCAAAATCACATGTGATTTCCCCCACTGCTCCTGTGTGATCCATCCTACTATAGAAAGAGAGGGAAGCAACATGAAGTGCAGTAATGGACAAACAGGTTAAAATGTTATCACAACTCACTTGTTAAAAGTACTTAATATCTTGCATGTCAATCCAAAACCAGCGCTTGTGATGCTCACAGGGCTGGCAGAGATGTATAGGTGGCCAGCCCCTAATTGACATCACTTCTGCCCTATACCCACAGGAGCCCTGGAACTTCCTACCTCTCCTGCAGTCCTGTGAGCACCGCAAGCAGTCAGTTTTGCATTTGTGATTCATTCATTTTGCCCATTCATTTTGTATGGGCTGAAATCACACTGCAAAGGTATCGGTACTCTGTATTGGTGAGTAATTAACCAAAATAATGGGTACTCGTACATAAAAAATGGTATCGGTGAAACCCTAGATTTGACCTTGTTCTGTATTGAATTATTGAGTAAGCATTCTCTACCTTTCTAGTAAATGAACCACGTTTGCTCAGTTTTCCCAGAATATACTGTATTTACACTATAAGGTAATAGATATGATTTGTTACAGTCACCCTATTTTTGTAAAAATAAAATTAAGAGATGATGACAAAGGATTTCAAATGGCATATGAAAAAGTAAAATCCAGACAGATATAAAGACACCATTTAATCCAGTTCCGCATTAAATAAAAACATTTACATGTATATGTAAATGTATACATACCTGTATTTGACCTTATATTAGCTTTGTTTAATCCCTGCACAGTAGTACTTAAAGAAGAAGCACTGTGAGCCTATCAGGCTTTACTGCATTGTGCAGTAATATCAAACTAATACTGCAAGCTCGCTAACAGGAGGAGACAGTAGAGTGATTGGACTTATCAGTATAGGAATATACCTTTAGTGCTCGATTAACAAGCTTGGGACTATTGAGTGACCGAGCAGTATCAATTAACTTCAGTGCAGGAAAGTGAGGTCCTCTTCATGGCATGGGTTCCAGGATGACAAAAGTGGCTAAGAAGAATTACAAAATCATAGTAAATATTTATAGTATGATTCTTTATACTATGCATTTAACTATTTGCCTGGAACTCAACTTTAAAAATAGCTTTAGCCTTTTCATTAATGTGTACATTGCAGTTGGAGGATTTTAATGTTTTCCACATTTCCTATTTAACTTCTCTCTTTGAAAAGTCATGTGGAATATTTATCTACCCATACCTCTGTAGTCAATTTTTGGCTAAAACAGATCATGAACACATTATGAGCTTTTATTTCATTTCCCTGCATCCAACCGATTAATGAGTAATGCCTCATTGTCACAACTTTTAAGAGGAGATGCTTTAATTCTTCTATTTCCATTATAGCCCCAGTGTACTTCATCTCTAATCCATCTGCCCTGGACAACAGGCAAACCAAATAAAATATTTGTTTTTGCTTCCTGTAGCCATAACACTTAGAGCTGTTTCCAATACACGTATCATAGCTCAGCTATCCCAGATGCTGCACAAAATGGACATTATCAATTATGTGAATGTCAGATTAATGTTTACTATACTCTGTGGGGAGTTAGGTTCCATAATAAAGCTGGTTCCATATACTCATCCAGTGCCTATATATGCACAATGTTTAACTTCTGTAATATGCTGCCATAATTAACCTTATGGCAGCCTGGGGAAATAATGGTAATAGATCTGCTTTTGATTGATTTCATTGCAACATTTCTGGCATTTCAGAGAATTGCATAGACCAGTATTTTCATGGTGTGTACAATATATATTATGGAGTCTTCTGCTGCAATAGGCAAAATGTTACAGTGGTTGATAAACTCTTTCTGTATCTGCTCAATTTTGCCAGTATCTGGAACCTTAATTTGACATTTTCTGGTTCAAAAAGTTTTTAGTTAAGGATTTACTGGTACACATAACAGCAACCATCATTTGCGTAAGAGAGGATACTTACACAAGATCAGTGCATAAGACAATAATAATCCAGGACTGAGAAAGCCACTGCTGTAATCTAAATTTTTGGTACCCTAAAGTGGACAGTCAGATGAAATGCTAGAGTAACCAGCTATGAAAGTAGGGAGCAAAGAGAAGTAAAAGAGAGGATGTAGGGCACACAAGGGGGATAAGGTAAGTGGAGGATAGAGAAGTCAGCTGAAGGTGGATTTAACATTCTACCGGCAGCACTTACTACAGATAAAATATTTGCTTTTATTATTTATTAAATATTACTAAAAAATTGCAATTTAGACTATGTTCTGCAATGGAAAAATGGCAGTTCTGTGTGGGGCCTCCTAAGTGTGCAAGATGCCTCAATATGGCCATATTTTAGGATGTGCATATCTGAGAATTCATTCTTTTGGGCATAACTATAATATACTGCCAACAGTCAAGTGCCACATACTCTGTTCCAGATTAGATTAGTCACTGTTCTTCTGACATGTGAGATATGATAATGCCCTGTAGATTTTGACTGTAAGCTTCAACAATCAACTGCATAACTGGGAAGATGTGCAGGATGAATTTCATCAGGCGAAGGGTCCATCTTTTGTACTGTAGCCAAGAAAGAATTAGGTACCTGCTCACTGACTGGAATAGAAAACTTTGTTTGTTTTTTTTGTTTGGTTTTTGTCTTTATACATGTTCCTTGCTTTTAATGTTGATCAATTTCACAATAAATAACCAAAGTTGTCAGGCTTATTTTGATTTAAAAGCTTAACTCAAGGTAAAATCAAAATTACACGTGGAACCCTTATTTCCCAAGGGTCCAAATTGAAGAAATGGCAATCTGAACAAGTAGGAACTTTGCTCTTCAAAATATGCACCCTTGAACTACGCCTTAAACAATCACAGGAACATTCGACATTTGCGGAACTCCAAAGTTCACCAAGAGAAACTTGGAGCTTTACTCCCATCTAGGATCAAGGCAAGGTTTAAGACCAACTTTTGCAAGTGAGGAAACAAGCCAGGGAAAATGTTTGACAGAGCCCTTCAGGAGACTCTGCTTTTATTGCATGTATATTGATTCCAGAGATGGGAAACTTCTATTCTTTACCCAAGCAATTGCCAACCATTCCGTTGGATTTTACAAAGCATTGTATACTTTTTCGCCTTCTGCTGCCTCTCTGCCTGGGTGACAAGCTGTTTGAAATTCACCAATATGTGGCAGACTCCAAGCTGGTTCAATTGTCCCCGACACAAAGTCAGGACCTAGAAGCTCCTTTGACTGCAAAGGAGTTAACTATGGTCCTGAATGAATAAAAACCTCAAAAAGCCTCCAGCTCGGATGGCTTTTCCTTGCTTTGTTATAAACCCTTTGCTCACCTTCTGACCTATCCCTTTATCCACACATTTAATGCTATACAGGATGGCCACCATCTTCCTCTGGACACGCTGTGGGTGACCATAATCAATATTCCCAAGGAGGGGAAAGATAGAACCCAATGTGCAAGTTTTCTGATTATTTTGTTGCTCAACATAAACTTAAAACTTCTTACTAAAATCTTGACTAAAAGGTTGTGACCATAAATCCACCTGCTGATTCACCCTGACCAAGTGAGCTTTGTGTCTGATTGAGACATCAAGGATAACACTACTAGGGCCCCAAATATGGGGCTCTAAATATGATTCATTTAGCACATGCGCATCCTCACATCTGGATATTTGAATATCTTTTTAACATCCTCTCTTAAAGGGATCTTCAAAGCCAACTTTCCACCTCTTGATCAAGCTCTGACAGGATCTTAGGAAATTATTCTCCTGGTTTGGAAAGCATAGCATCCTTAAAATGAATATTGGTATGAGATTTGCTACAAATCCTCCCAATTGGGATTCTGAAAACCTTTCTCAATCAAATGAGTTCAGTTCATAATTATGGGCCCAAATGTACCATAGGCTAAATCATACTTAACTGTCTCGTCAAAAACAATGTGGCAGCTTGGGCTTTCTGGACCCATTGAAGTACCATAGAGTGGTCCATCTCACAAGAATTTTAGATTGGTGTATTCAAGATAGTAATAAACATTGGATCCATGTAGAACAGGCTACTTTAGCCATTCTGCTACAGGGTGTCCCGTGGCTTAAGGCTGCTCTGCCAACTCCCATCAAGTCTCTTCCCCTGGTAGATTATACGGTCCAACTCCTTCTCATTGAAAGAGGAGATATACTTACAGACTGATGATCCTCTTGCATACCTCTGGTGGTAGGCCACCCTAACTTCCTCCGGGGTATACTAGACAGACCTTCCAATATTTTGTCCAAGCAAGACAAATATCATCTAGATGCCTAGCTTATATTCTCTTGGTATAAATCCTTGGCTGAACTTCAACATGTGACTGGGAATCCCTTAGTGTTTTGGAAGGATTTACAATTATGGCATTTTCTAACAAGTGTAGGGAAATGAACCTCTCTTCCCAGGTCCATTAGAATTACCATTGTTTGTTGCCGCTTCTGTGGTCAGGCACAGCTTTTCTCTTTCTGCTCAGTCATCAACCAGAACAATATGATCCATTTTACCTCACTAAACTGGAAACTGAGTTGGTCATCAGCTTTTTGGAACACCAGAAAGAACAAATCTTACAACTTACTCTTACTGCATCTCCCTTCATGGCCAACTATGGATCCCAACCCACTGTATTGCCTGAGTTGTTCTTGCCACAGGAAATTCCGGCTGTGGAGAACCATCTTGCTGCCCTGCATTCTTCATGGGGGCAGATCCAGAGGTCCTTGAAGGACTCAGCACAGCGCCAGAAGCTCCAGGCTGATCATAGACGGTTGCCCAAATGTGGTTGTCCACTCGTAACCTCAATCTTCAGGTGCCCAAACCGAAACTGGCTCCCCATTTTGTTGGTCCTCTCCGCATCCTCTGCAGGGTGAACTCGGTTGCCTATGCCCTTGTTCTTCCTCCTGGAATGAGTATCTCCGATGTCTTCCACGCATCCCTGTTGAAGCCTCTGGTCTGCAATCGCTTTACTGCCTCACTGCCTCGGCCCCATCCTATCCAGGTTGACAGTCATGAGGAGTATGAGGTGAGCCGCATCCTGGACCCTTGGTTGGTCTGCAGTCGGGTGCAGTTCCTGGTCCATTGGCGTAGTTATGGTCCCGAGGAGCATTCCTGCATTCCTTCCGCAGATGTTCATGCTCCTGCCCTCCTCCGCGCTTTTCATGCCAGCTTTCCCCAGAAGTCTTATGTTGAGCCGTGGAGGAGGAGGGGCCCTTGAGGAGGAGGTGCTATCAAGGTCCTACCTTTCCTCAGGGCTTGTGCTGCTCCATGTGCTGGCATCCATCTTAGGTCTGCAAAGCATTGTGGGATCCTTTATGCTTTCAGCCCTCTGCGGCTCCTCCAAGGAGGTGGCGGCTTATCACATTTAAGTCTGCTGTTTGCAGCTGTCCATTGCATTCGTGTCCTGTCTGTTGCACAGCAGCAAGCTCCTGTTCAGTTAACTCTTTGCTCTCCTGGATACTGACTCGGCTTTGGCTAAGACTCCTCCTGGCTTCTGACCCCGGCTCTGGTGACCATTCTTCCTGGCTTCTGACCCCGGCTCTGGCGACCATTCTTCCTGGCTTCTGACCCCAGCTTTGGCTACGATTCCCGCTGGTTCTCGACTTGATTATCCTGGAAGACAACCTCAGCAGGAGAACTTCTGTCCTACCAAGTCATCCGCTGTTGCTGTTGGACTTGCATAGACACTTGCCTTGTTTCTGTGTAAATAAACCTACCTTTAATTGCACCTCCTTGTGTGTCTGGCTCCTCGCTCCCTGACAGGTCCTCAATTGTCTTGTTTTGATCAGTCTTTTCAGGAACTGTAGCAGGCGCAGGTAGAACATTAGTCCTTTTCACTAACACTGGACCTCTATGGTCTCTGTGCGACATACGTGTGTTTGTAGGTCTTGGAGAAAGTGTACTGAGAAGGTTACAGTCCCCATATGAGAAACTTGGGTCATTCTTAGTGTCTGCAATTCTTTTGATGAACTCGCAGAAGTAGGAAAAAGGAGGAAAGGCAACTCTATGTTCTTCCTTATACTTTGATCCAAGCGCTGCCCATCTTTCTTGAATTCCATATGGTAGCTTGAGAACAATAGATTTGATGCCATGAGAGATGTCAAGGTAACTGAGACCAGGTAAGCTGATGTCAGTCTTAGCAAGTTGAAGCTAAAATAGAACATTGTTGAAACTTTAGATTGTCGCTAGCAGAAATCCTTGGGAAGCTTTGCAACCTTTTGAATAAAGCATCTTCAATGGCCTCTGGGCTGCCAAAGGTATGTTCAAGTCTGCCCCAAGCAGCATTAAGTCCTGCAGCAGGGTTGTCAGTATGAACTGCTTTGAGCCTCTTGATGCGTTCAGTAGACTGGGGACCTAGCCATCTGATGAGTAGATCTAATTCCTCTGTGGCATTGATGTCTAGGTCACTCATTGTGGCCTTCAAAGTGGATTTCTAGCCTCTGTAATTTTCAGGCTTGTCATCAAACTTGGTGAGGCCTGTCTTAACAAGTTATCTGCAGAGCAGTTATTTAGCAAACTGTGACATGTCCGTGTTTTCAGATTTTGGATGCATGACTGCAAGTAGAAGAGAGTTGGTTGTGACGGTTGGTGGACTTACGTGCAGTGACGTGGGATCATATGTTGCTGCTAAGGCATTAAATGCCGGAGCTGGCTTAAAGTCCATTGGCATGTTGGTTTGTAGAGTAGTGTGTTTGCTAGGAGGTACTCTGTTAGTGCCAAAGTAAGTTGAACAGTCTATTAAATACATACCAATGCCTGCGGCTAGCTGAGATGCTGCAGTCTGATGTATTGGAGAATATAAGGGCAAATCGTCTTGAGGTACAGTAGGTGCAGAGAAGAGACTTTGATTGAGTACTTTGGCTGCTGTGACAGGGAGTTGACGTTCTGGAGAGGTGTGTGAAGAGTCTGAGACATAAGATACAACTGAGTGTCTGGAACTGTTGTCTCTTTCGTTTTCACTAACGACTTGTTCTAAGACCCTTAACCTTGCCATGGCTGTGGCATACTCACATTGTTTTTCCAAAACTTCAATACCTGCCTTTTGGCGTGTGGGTTCAGCTTCTTTCCTTGCTTTCTGATGTGTGTCCTGATCCTCCATTTCTGCTTTCTTATATGCAGCCTCAGCCTCTATTTCTGCTTTCTTATATGCTGCTTCAGCCTCTCTTTCTGCTTTCTTTTGGTTGAAAGCTGCCTGAATTTTAGAAGCTTCAGCATCAGCATGGGTTTTTATTAGTTGTTGACTGAGTGTAGAAGACCTTGATTGGAGGGATTTGGAAGATCTTGAGGAGCGTCTAGTAGACGCAGAGCGATAAGATCTGGATTCATGGAGCTGTGTTATTCTCACTTCTGCCTTTGTCTTTGTTCACACCACCAAACTGTCTATTTCAAGATTGAGCTCCTCAAAACTCATTAATTCTTCCAATGACCTTTAAGTGTTGTACCGCTTTAAGAGAGCAATATATTTAACACACAGTCTTTGATAATTCTCATAAGCAACATTCAATTGCTGGATAGTGCCATCTAGTTGTATTGGCTCATGAGATTGCTGGGAGAGCGCAGACATGCATTTAACAGTGTTAGACCATAAGTCATTAATAATAGACAGCAGTTCTTCCTTGTCAGCATTAAGATTCTCTTGCACCTTCCACATTGGTTTTGTTAAGCGTTTTTCTCTTTTGTCTGATTCAGGGTTCAAGTCTAGATCTGCTTGTGTATTATTTTCCCCAGATTATGTATTACTTTCCTGAAACATCATGTTAGCAAGGAGAGGGCTGATAGAAAGTTTACAGAGAAATGTATACATTTTTCTGTGGGTGAGCTCAGATTTCCTAGGCAATGGTTGCTGAAAATTTTTCTTTCACTTTCTAAGATTTCACAGGCAAGCCATGTGGTAATGCATACAGATGCAGTGTATACACTTGCAGTTGTAAGACATTCACATCAATAATTTGTCCTGACACTGATGAGTGTTATGCTGAGATATACTTGCAGACATGTACAGGCTTGTGTAGAGATGGCTGCACTGTCTGTTAGCTGTTATATCCAGTGTCCATATAACATCTCACTGTGTATCCAAAGCTACCAAGGATCCTATGAAGACATTTCACTGATCTTTTGACTGCTTTGTCTCTCCAGTCTAAGCAATGAAAGTGTGATCTCTGTAATTTACAGTTGTGATGAGATAGCGATAACTCCAATCTTAGTTGAATAACACAGGCAGTGACTCGATCCAGACGACACCTTGTAAATCTTGTGAAGTTTATTCCATAAACTGAGAGAATCTTACAACATTGAACATCAGATAAGTCAAAAGATCAAAATGTGATCTGCTTCAATAAGACATTAGGCTTGAAGCTGAAATGCATTACTGGGAAAAAGGGTGGGCTATCTATACAGCATGAGCTAAACCAAAGGAAAGGGAAGAGCGGAGACAAAATACAAGAACACTTAAAGGCATATGACAGTCATGTGAAACATGACACCCATGAATGCATCCCCTCCCAGAAAGCCAGGTAGCAACTGTAGTATGCTTAGTGGTGTAGCGTGCTTAGCATTATGCAACATTACAGGCCTCCCAAAAGTTCTGACTCATGACCGTCCAGAACACTGCGCACAACAGGCCTTCTCAGACCACCCAAAGCATTGTGCAACATTACAGGCCTCCTCAGACAACCATCCAGAGCATTATGTGCATTATAGGCCTCCTCAGTCCACCGTCTAGAGCACTGTGCAATACAGGCCTCCTTAGACCACCGTGCAGAGCACTGTGCACTTCAAACCTCCCCTCAGACCACCATCCAAAGCACTATGCAACATTACAGGCCTCCTCAGACCACCATTTCAGAGCACTGTGCATTACAGGCCTCCTCAGATCACCGTCCAGAGCACTGTACAGCATTACAGACCTCCTCTCAGATCACCGTCCAGAGCACTGTGCAGCATTACAAGCCTCCTTAGACCATGCAGTGCTTTGTGCAGTACAGGCCTCCTTGATTGTTTAAATCGAACCCCTTCCTCCCCTTGAGCCGATAATAATTGTTGATACATTGAGGTTTTTGAATGGTATTGCATCTTCCATGAATTTCCTCCGATGTTTCATTGTGGATGGTGGACAGGATGTGCACATGTCTCTTATCCCTCCACCTCATGGCCAACATTTCAATATTTTCCCAAAGGAATGGCCCCAACTAAAGTTATACAGGAGCAGGAAGAACTGCAATCTCTCTTAAAGCATATGAATTGTAATCAATAGGAAGTTGCCACCAAAGTTGGGTGAGTGCCATTCCAAAAGGCCAATTTATGAGAATTAGGCGCAATTGTGATAGAGAGGACTTTACAGTACAAACAGATATGTTGATAACCAGATTTTAGGAAAAGAGATATAGTAAATGTGATTTGGAAAGAACAAGACACATGGTAAGGAATATGGATAGGAACACCTTTCTCATATCAAAACCAAGAAACGAATCTAAATTTGATAGAGCCTTTGTAACTGGATATAACCTACAGTATAGGGAGGTAGAAAGAAGTACTGACCTGTGCTTCTGAAGGATCCAACCTTAAGGGGTATCCTTCCAAATATACCCCAATTTATTTACATAAGAGCTCCTAAGATTCCCTGAGGAATATTATTTCTAGAAACGTGGTGGAATCCCTTATGAGGCCCCCCACCTTTCTAGATTGTACTGGATTCTATAGACTTAACCACTTGCCCTCCTGAGGATTTACCCCCCTTAACCTCCTTGGCGGTACGATTCTTTCTGATTTTTTGTGCTGAAAGCGGTACCATTTTTTTGCATGGAAATATGTAGTTTTTTATTGTAGGCTGTAATTTTTAGGAATAACTCACTGAAATCTGTCCGAACAAGAGTCTATTAAACATTCCGGATATGATAAAATTTGAAACACGAAATCATAAATTATAATTTAATAAATAATCATAAAAAATAATAATATAATAATAATAAATTTAATTCAATAATATAATCAAACCAAAAACACTGAAATTTGAAATACAGAGGCAAATTCACACATCGCTGAGCAAAGTCGCAAAATCGTTTTCAGTGTCTGATGACGAATTTCCCCACGAATCATTATCACTCAATTCTGCAAGTGGTTCTGATTTACTATCGCTGTTCTAAAACCGCTTTTGACGTAAAGGGACGCTTTTTGGACGCCATGGACTTTTCTAAGTTTCCAGGCAGAAAGAACATTCAAAATGCAGGCAGGGCACAGGACAAAGTAGTAGGGACAAAATGTATGTGAAATGCATTGAAATAGCAATGACAGCAAAAATGACATTTTTTAAAAAATTCAAATTTCCCGCCGGTTCCGGCGCCCGTACGTCCCGACGTCACAGGGACCGGAACACAGAAGCCGGATGCCGGCATCGGCCAGAGGAGATGGCCAGGGACGCTGGAGGGGACAGATCGCGGGAGCGAAGGACAAGGTAAATGCTGCAGGGAACCCCAGAGAACGCCGCATGGTAAGCCCCAGTGTAGCTCGGGGTTACCGCTTTTGGTATAGAAATTCTACCCCGAGCTACACTCGGGAACACCGCTAAGGAGGTTAATGACCAGGCTCTTTTTGCTACTCGGTGCTGCACTAATTCAACTAATAATTGCACGGTCATGCAATGCTGCACCCAAACAAAATTTATGTCCTTTTTTTCACACAAATAGAGCTTTCTTTCGGTGGTATTTGATCACCTGTGTGCTTTTTATTTTTCAAGCTATAAACAAAAAAAGACCAAAAATTTTGAAGAAAAACAATATTTTTTACTTTCAGCTATAAAAAATATATAGTAAACTCAAAGTTGGTTCTAAATTTAGGCCAAAATGTATTCTGCTACATGTTTTTGGTAAAAAAAAATCCCAATAAGTGTATATTGATTGCTTTGTGTGAAAGTTATAGTGTCTACAAACTATGGTATAGATACTGCAATTTACGCCGTTTTTTTTTGCTATACAGCACTGTGCTAGTTTAACGGACAATTGCGCGGTCATGCAATACGGTACATAAATGACATTTATGTCCTTTTTTCACACAAATAGAGCTTTCTTTCAGTGGTATTTGATAGCCTGTGTGGTTTTTATTTTTTGCGCTATAAAAAAAAATGCTGACAATTTTGAGAAAAAAAACCAATATTTTGGACTATTTGCTATAAAACATGTCCAGTAAAAAAAAAATGTAAAAATCAAATTTCGTCATAAATTTCAGCCAAAATGCCCAAATGCCAAATGTTTTTGCAAAAAAAAACCCCAATACGTGAAAATTAATTGGTTTACGTGAAAGTTATAGCATTTACAAATGGCGAGAAAGATACTGGAATTTTTAATTTTTTTTATACTAATAATGGCGGCAATCAGCGACTTTTGGCGGCGATCAGCGACTTATGGCAGGACTGCTCGACTGTGGCGGACATTCTGACACTGGGGGGAACTGACTTGGGGTCACTGACATCCCCAGTGACACCAATACAGTGATCAGTGCAAAATAAAAACACTGACACTGTACTAATGGCACTGGGGAGGAAGGGGTTAACTTTTTTATTTACTGAAAGGATTAACTGTGTGAGGGGAGTGTTTTACTAGGGGGCTGCAGTGTGTACTGCACAGGGGACACGCTGATCAGGAAAGATAAACTCTTCTCTCCAGCTCAGCATGTCAGGAGCTGACAGGGAACTGACAGAAAGCAGAGCTACTGCAGCCCTGCTCTCTGTCAGTGATTGCCGCTAATCGGCGGGACACAGCCAGTAACGAACGGTTGTGACCCGGCGACTGACATCCGCAGCTGTGATCAGCGGGACAGGTAGGGCGGTGGCGCGCCTCGTGCGTGCCCCCTACCTGTTTTGCAAACACACGTTTTAAAACGTGGTTTTGCCCAGCCGTGCTGCTCTGCCACCCTATTTCTACAGTGGCTGGGCGGCATGTGGTTAAGAGGCTTGTAAGATAACTGGGGATAAGAACAAAAAAAATTAAAATTTGAATCTATGTTTATTTGAATCTATGGTTACTGGTAAAAATTAAGACATTAAGAAATGTATTACTTGCAACTCTAGGTATGTAACATATTTACTAACCTGCCCCTGAAAATTACAATATATTGGTAGGACCACCAGGAAACTTTCCACAAGAATTGATGAGCATATTACCAACATAAAAAATGGGTACAAGCAACATAGTGTGTCCAACCACTTCAGAAGCACAATTGTGACCCCCACACTATTGACGTTTTGGGGAATAGACAGAGTTTCAAAACGCTGGAGGGGAACGGACATGTGGCAAAAGGTTTCCTAAATGGAAACATCAGCAACATACATTGGAGCCCATGTGGTTAAATCTGGACATAGATTTAAATTGTTTCCTTACAGATTATTAGGTATCCTTTGTAAACAGACAGCGATGTATTAATTCTGTTATCTCAGTTTTAATATTAAATATTTGAGGTGCTGTTGTGGTAACCACCATCCAAGAAGTGTTATTGTGGGCATAGGATTAATCCCAAGAGGTTAACACCCCATGGTAGACTTCACCCGCTTTTTTAAACATGTTAAAATATATATTTTTTTAGGTTTTAAATTTTTTAGATATTTTTATTCAGTGTTTATATGATTATAAATAGTACTATTTTGTAGACCCACCCCTCAGATGGGTATTTTGTATACCTATATGGTTGGTAGATTTTTTGAAGTTTAAATGGGAGCCCTTATAAATGGGCCAAACCTCCATTTGTTTCTTAACATTGGGTTTTGATTTTCTCAATACCACTAGAGGGAGTCATAGATGCATTATGGAGGGTATATGAAAGATTAGGTATATTAGGAGACATAGGTGTCCGTTTATGACACAGAGAATAGCTGCGATTCAACAGATCTCTGGTCATTCACAGTTTATGACACTCAGGAGATCATGTCAGCCCTTCTCTGGAGATCTGTGTTCTCCCTCCAGATTCTCCAGCCCAGAGCTGGAGAATCAGAGGGACCGAAAACTAAGCAGAGATAATTTACCTCTGCTTAGTAAACTGATCTTTTACTGTAATCTCGCGAGATTATAGTAAAATGAGCCGTTTTCCAGAGTTTGTAGACCGTTCTCCAGTGTTTGGAGACCGTTCTCCCTTTGTTCTGAGAACTGCTTCATAAACTGCATTCACAGGAGAACTGTGTTCTCCGAGAATGCCGGAGAACTGAGCAGCGATCTATTTCCGCTGGTTCATAAACAGACACCATAGATTCCTAATAGGACTATCCACCTTCTATAACAATCAATGTATCTTTTATAATGACATAGATACATTTCCTAGGAATATCGTGTTTGTATGCTCACTTAGCACTTTATAATGTAAACCGCAGCAGAATATACAGCCAGTATAATCAGTCTATCACATTGCCTTCATTTTTAGTACCGGTGGCCATTTTGTTGTGACCATCCAATTAGGGCATTTTTACTCCAATATAATCTGTACGGAAATGGCGGCTCAGTACTTCCTGAAGAAGCTGCTCTGGTGAAACAGATGTAGAAGCGCCAGGTCCCGTATGACGTCATGTCTAGCCCACGGAACGAAGGCTTGGAACTCACGCCGGCCAACTGAGGCGGTGCGGTGACTAATATCCAATATAGGCTGTATACACTGGTGCCGGTAATATAGGCACCCTGTAATGTGACTGCATTTGTTACTTTTTTATGTGCAAAACCTTAAATACTACACTTAGAAGCTTTTTAATGGATGTTCCCTGCTTCATTACTGAGCATGCCATATTTAGCTGATTGTTTGAAGAAGCACATGGAATCCACTCCTTGACCTAAAGCACCCTTGGGAGATCATACACTGTTTGACCTACCTGTAAAAAGGGGTCAAAACCCTCTGTTGTGTACGCTTTTTTTTTGGACACAAGTGGTGAAGAGTTGGGGAAATTGGTATGATTCCACATCCATTGAAGGACTTACATCATGGTGTGGTGTTTGGATACACACTTTGGCGGACTTTTACTTTTATTTTATTTCAAATTTTTTTGTTTTCTACTCCGCACAAATATGTTATTATGTATTTTTAATGTATTATTAGGGATTTAGCAATATATTTAGCAAAGAAATGTAGCAGTATAAATTTTGGCCTAAATTTATAAAGAAAAATTACTTGTTTGCAAAATTTTTCAATAGGAATAAAAAAAAAGTGTTTTTTTTTTTTGCAAAATTTATGCTCTTTTTTCACTTATATCACAGAAAATACAAAACCCAGTGGTGATCAAATACCGCCAAAAGAAAGCTCTATCTGTGTGACAAAAAAAAAAGATAAAAGTTTTGTTGGTACAGTATAGCATGACTGAGTAATTGTCATTCAAAGTGTGAGAGCGCTGAAAGCTGAAAATTGGTTTGGGCAGGAAGAAGGTAAAAGTGCCCTGTATTGAAGTGGTTAAATGCTGCCACCATATTACTCCTACTGTCTGTTATCACTGTTAGGATCTTCTTTGGTATGTCTCACCAAGCTTTTGTCCTCATGTGATTTAATTGAATGTGCAGTGTGTGGGTAGGCTTCTTGTTCAAGAGCCAACAGTATGTGTTCCGCATATTTGTTCAACATAAAAGTAGCATGCAAGTAATGAAGCTGTGAGTCCCTTTTTTCTTTTCCACAAATCAGTGCAACTAGATACTCTCCAGGGTCTTCTCTCTCTTAGCATTGACAAATTTGACAATAGAGGTATATATCACACTAATGAAAAAGAAAAATAGATAAGTAACTGTCAATTGGATGCATATTGTTGTTGCTACAAATGCTGTCAATTGCAGTAAATAGTATTTACTGCTATTGACAGCACTTCCTAAACCTATACGCAGGGCCAGATTTAAAATTAGGCAGAGTAGGGGTTCTACACCTAGGGGAGAGTTGATAAAAAGTTGGAGAGTTGGTGATTGTTATAACCCACACAGGGGCGGACTGACCATTTTTAAACTCGGGCACTGCCTGAGGGCCTGGGGTCAGTAGGGGGCCCCATGAGATGCCCACACACTAATGGCATTGTAGACTGCAGTTTTTATTTGAATGTATCTGAGAATTAGAACTGTTAAAATAATAAATTGTGAACAGTAAACTGATTCTCATTGTAGAAATCAGCATTACCCTAAAGTATTGGTTTATTATGCTGTACCAGTGGCAGTGCCTGTGCTTGTAGCTGCTGAAATATTTTGTTGCGTTCAGTTACTTGAACTGTTAAAGTTCATGTAAATATGCATGTTGGCATCACGCAAAGAGGTTTTTTTTTTTTTTTCTATTAACGTTACACTTCTGTCAAAAAAGCAATATTCTTGTAATGAAACTTCTTTCTTATAAAGAGTAAAGGCATTGCATAACGACTAAATCGGTGTCAGTGTAGTTTGTTTAAACCTTAATTCCATAAATAATAACAAGATATTAGGAGGTTTTTTTACTCCAGGAGTATATAATGAGTTTGGAAATTCTAGAGAAATGATTAAATAATGCATTACAATTTAAATAAACACATTAGATTTTAGTTAACTCGACTAAAATGTACTGGAGATTTTAGTGGACTAAAGTGTAGGATATTTTTGTCGACTAAAATGTACTGCAGATTTTAGTCAAGTAAATATGACTAAAACTAAAACAACTGCAGATGACTAAAATGCGACTAAAACAAAATCAATATTTGACACCAAAATTAACACTGGTGCCAGGCTGGGAGAGAGGATGACCATCATCATGAATTGGAGATGGCCACGCTCCAGCAACTGCAGCAGGCTCAGACCCTTGAGCACAAGGAAGCAGCTTTGACTGTATGCCATGCAGCCAAGTTTCCAGTTATTGAGAAAGACAGTGACATTGACAATTGCTGTCCTTTGAAAAAGCATGCCATAAGTACAGCTTGCCACAGAGTAGTAGAGCAGTGGGCCTGGTATTTGATGCCAGGGCTAAGAGGCAAAGCCTTGACGGTCCATGCGGTATTGTTTGCTAATTTTGCAGAAGTCCTTAACAAGAAGGGACAGACTGACTGCAAGATGTTTGGCTGACACTCAGGAAGTAGACAGAGACCTCTATGTAAAATCACAATTTTTTTCCACTGCTGCTATTTTTGACATCTTCCGCTGTCAAGAGTTGTTAATCCCTGGGCACCGGTGCCTCCCGGCCCTTTAAGGGTTTCAGAAGCACGGAGGAGGGGTGGGGTTTTAAGGTCATGTGACCGCCGTGATTCACCGTCATGGCAGTCACATGATCAAGAAAGGTCCCAATCGAAAGAGGAGATCGGGACCTTTCCTTGAGCACCAGACGTGCTGGGAGCACGCAGGGCGCACGCACTCAGCACATGTTTTTCGTAATTGCACGCAAATGTGAGGCCGCTTGGCATCAAGGCCCAGATGCCGGGAGGGCACACATTTGCGCACAGCCAGCGTGAAGAGGGTAAGGAACAAGGCATGTGACCACACACCACATCCTTAGCTACCAGTGACAATGGGTCAATTGGCCCTATCATTTGCTGGCTGGGAATCCCAAGCCATGTAAACAAAGTAGCAAGCATAGAGCTGATATTAGTCAACAAATATGGTCAAAAGGTCCTATTTGTGCACTCACCAAATATAGTCATGGCCATGTCTGGTTAGGGCTCATTCACACCATACGTGTATGAAAACTGATGGAAACTGACCTGCAGATTTCACTTGCAGAGACATCAGTTTACATCAGTTTTCATGCGCGCGTCAATGTTTTGTATATGTTGCAGATTCCTATGCAAAAATAACCTGCACATGATACTTGTGTTGTAATGTGAACAGGGCACAAAGAGAACAGTTGATTTCAGTGTGCCCTTGCAGAACCCCTGCAGAAAGATTCACTGCTCTGCACCATGGTGTGAACGAACCTTTAATGACATCACGGGGTTTATGCCACCCCTTTTTTTTACAATACAGATGACCATTGGAGATCCTGTTTTTTTCCATTGGGATTGGACCTGTTGGCTGGCTGGGTATTTTTTTTTTTTATTTTGTTGAGTGAGCGAACATTTTTCATTGTGTATGACAAGGCTCTGCATTGCTGGTCAATGTAATTGGTCAAAGTACAGTAACTGATAGTGGATTTACATTGTAGGACATTTAGTTTTTTATTCATTTAATAAGGGACTTACATGTTTTGTAAATGTGTGAATGATTAGGTATACTACTACTTCTTACTACTACTATGTACCCTTTACTCATTCCTGTAGGAGGCATGGTTTCTGTGGGCTACTGTAATTTTAAAAGGGACTTCCGATAAACCCCTATCCTGCAAGGTACCCTCCCATGTTGGGGGTATATGACCTGGTAAGGTTCATGTAGGGGATTGCATGCTCTTCTACCTTCTTTTTTTCCATGCAGCATGCTCAGATAAGGGCCTGGTAAGAATTTGGGGGGCTTACACTTTTTTCTTCTTTTTATTTTATTTGGGGTTCATACCAATTCCCAAGAGTTTTAGTATGGAATTTGGGGTAGATCCTACACTTTTTTTTGGCATGGAGCCCTCCATTAACATCTATACCAGAACATCAGCTAGAATAGGGGTCTGATATAGATGAAGGTATTTCACAGCTCTTTGTTTAAAAACAGAACAAACCAGCCAAGAGCTTTCATTTACCAGCAATTTAAATGACATTTTTTTTTTCTTCGTGATGTTAGTTTTGCTGTAATAAGTGGAAGTAGCAGGTAGTCATCCATTTATTGCCGGTATTATTACCACCAATAAATGAAATGTTTTGAGGCAACATAGTGTCATTAGTTGCTAAGATGCCACAGTCATTCCTAGCCCCTTTGTTTACACTTAGCCTGGAGCTGCCATTGGTGACAAGCCTCCAATTGGATTGGATCGCCATGCACGGTCACCATTTTTTTTACCAGTTTCATTGGGACTATCATTCATTGTGATTAATGCGGGATCTGCTCTGCTGGATGACAAGATGGATTTACATTTTTTCCTATTTTTTTTAAAGGACTTTGTCAAAAGCACATGTATTTATTTATTTTTCAAATTTGTGAATGAGTATCCAGGAGTAGTATGTACCCCTTACCCATTCACATGTGGAGTGGTATCTGGGGGACTTCTTGCTGTTAAGTGGGCTTCCCGATTCTGGTTATTCTTACTATGCAGTCCCCCACAACCACCAGGCCAGGGTTGTGGGGAAGAGGTCCTTGTCCTCATCAACATGGGGAAAAGGTTCTTTGATAGGGAGGTCCCCCCTGGCATGGTACCCTCCCCATGATGATAGCATGTTGGTTTATATGGTTTAGGAAGGGATGCACATTTCCCCCTCCTTTCCTCCTACCCCTCTCTTGCAGAGGCCAATTTTAAGCTTTCAGTGCTATCGCACTTTGAGTTACACAGTCATGCAACACTGTACCCAAATGAAATTTCTATCATTTTTTCAGACAGATAGAGATTTGTTTTGATGGTATTAACCACCACTGGGTTTTTTATTTAAAAAAAAAAAAAGAAAGACAGCAAATGTTGAAAAAAAAACTCTTAATTTCTGTTACACAATGTTGCAAATAATTTTTCTTCTTCACTGATGTGCACTGATGGGCACTGATTGTCTGTAATGATGGGCATTGATGAGGCTGCATTAATAAGCATTGATGAGCCTGCACTGATGGGCACTGATGAGGCTACGCTGATGGGCGCTGACGAGGCGGAACCCATGGGCAATGATAAGCTGCACTGATCGGCACTAATGTGGAGGCATTGATGAGGCTGCACTGAAAAGGTGGCACAGATGGGCACTGATATGCTGCTCTGATGGACACTGATATGCTGCACTGATGGACACTGGTGGGGCTAAACTGATAACCTGAACACTGATGGGCACCGATAGGTGGCACTGATATGCTGCACTGATGGGCACGGATGAAGCTGCACTGATGGGCACTGAGAAGATGCACTGAAGGGCACTGATGAAGAGGCACTGATGAGGCAGCACTGATGGGCACTGATAGGTGTCAATGATGGGCACTGATATGCTGCACTGATGGGGCTGTGTAAATGTTCCCTGTCACAGGAAAGCTGGTTATCAGCTTTCCTTTCCTCAGACAGTAACAGTGCTGAGAAAAGAAAATTCCGATAACCAGCATTTGTTTACATGTGATCAGCTGTGGTCAGACACAGCTGATCACATGGTAAAGAGCCAACATTATTGGCTCCTTACACTGATCAGTGATGCGAAGGACACAGCTCACCACCAATCGCGATGCTGCTCACATGTGAAGTTTAAGTGGTAGGACGTCATTTGACTTCCTCCCAGAACGAGAGTGGTCTTGCCCGGCTGTCATCGTACAATAGGCTGGGTGGGAATTGGTTAAACAAATAAATTAATACATGTACAGTATAATATACTGTAGAACAGCAGGGTCTCCAATTATAGCTTTGTGATTGTTAGTACCAAGCTTAGTACCAAGCTTAGACACATCCTTCTATCAGCAAAGTGTTTCAGAAGATTGTTTGAAAATAGTGGTAAGCGATGTAATAGTGGTACTGTATTAGTTGCTTGAGTATTTGTCTTATCCCTTCAACACAGGTAACTTTGGGTGGCCGTATTTACACACATTATTATTCCTGTAACAGAAGTAACCTGAAAGGTTTGCACAATAAATGTTTGGCTTCAGAGTTCTAGGAAGGTACATTGTCATTTGTCAACTGACAGACTGGTTAAATAGTTAAGAGTTGTCCAGCCAAGAGGTTATTTTAGCATATTTTGTGCACACATTCTGCTTAATGCATTCAGACATTATCAGCTATTCACCTAGCAAGAAAGATCTCATTTAATGAATTCAGATTTCCTTGAAGTTCAGCCCTTTTAGGAGACTCATAACCCCTTCTAATGTAAAACTGCAGTAATAAGGTCCCTACCCACCCTACTCCCTCCTAGCTCTATGGTAATTCTGCCATGCTCTACAGGAACTGATTTCTTCCCCTGGACCTGTCTGCACTCTACTTCTTTACCTCCTTTAGTTTTATTATATCCTTTTTTGCATATTTCAAAGACTAGAAGCCTAGGGCAATTTCTTTTTGAACTTGATGAGATGCTCCTCTTCTGTCAGAGAACCAAGAGGGAGCATGCAGAGATTTCTTAATTCACAAAGGTTCAGAAAGACAGTGCTGTGAAAATGAGGCATTTTATTGTTTAAACAAGTCTCACCTTTTGCCTCTTTACTCAGTTCTGCAGAGAGTACAGAATACAAGGAGAGCGAGAGCAAAGTAACTATTGACTATTTCATAAGCCAGAACACCTGCCTAATGATTGACTCACGTACTTCCATAATGGTCATGTAGTATAATGCACATGCTGATATCACAAAGCTTCTTCACCTGTATCACTTAACCCAAGTATATCTGAATTTCTAGTCCAAAAACTACAGTTTAAACCATAAACCTGGTTCAGGATAATACTTATTTCCTGATTATGCAAAAATGTGGTCACAAAATGCTTACTTCTTTACTTAACTCCTGTCATCCTTCCTACATACCCAAACATTTAGTTGTGGTGTTAAAGTTTTGAAACAATCTCAAGGTTGAATATCTCCCAGACTCCAATGCTCAAAAAAGTTTTAATAATTCCCAAAAAACCTCACTTTGGTGTATGGTTGGAATCTGCAAAGTTTAGAAGAAAGAATAATAGAAAGATTCTGCATATTACAGAACACTGATACTTAATTTTAAAGCACATTTTTAAAGCTTCTTTATCTTTCCTAAGTCTAGAAGAATTAAATTGCAATACTATTTAAGGACTGACTCCAGACAAAAAAAAAGCCCAGCAGCAGGTTTTTAAAGCATAGAAACAACTCTGACTGCAATACTTACAGTACCTCTTCTCCAGCAAAGTACCCTGCAGCAATTCCTTTCCACCTCTACCTGCCCTCAGTCATCTACATTGAATGGCACCCTGAATCATTCAATCTGGAGATCTGAGGACTTCCTGTGAGTGCAGGGTGTCTTAGACCCACAGCCTAGGGGAACGATACTATGACACTCTGCACTCATAAACAATGCTTCATTGAGGACCAACCAGTGTAAGAGAAGATTAGATGAGGAAGATAACTCCGCACTACATATGAACAGCCTCAGGAGAAAAAGTAAGTATTAGGAAAGGGGTGGTGGGTTGGTCACTTTGAAGTGGAGGAGAGCTGGCTTTAAAGAGGCCCTTTCAGTACTTTTACAAGTCTGCATTATTAAATAATACACATTAGACAATAAAACAAATTAACAGTAGCATTTTAAAAAAAATTCTGAAAAGCAATCCTAAACTTCAGCCTAATTCCGTTGCCTAGGCTTATATGTTGTCATCAGTCTGTTACAGGCAGGAGGAGGCATTTCCCCAGTCTCTATTTCTCGGACAGCATATCAGTCTACGATGAAGTTACTCACCTTCTATAATACCTGAACAAAGATGGCAATATCTTTCTGGAGAAAAGATGATTAAGAAATTGTCAGGGGAGCACCTCGATTTCTGTGAGAAGCAATAAATACCTATACATACTGTATTAAACATGCACGTAACTTAACACAGATGTACTTAACATGAAACAATATATTTGATACTAAATCCATCTATTATTATTAAGTGCCATCACATCAAGTCTGAGTTCTAGTGACTTGATGAATCAGAGCTCTAAAAAGAAGTCTGCTTTGTGCTAGTCTTGTGAGATCCTCCAGTGTCATCCCTACAGCTGCAGTCAATGTGCCCAACCACCCAGTAGTCAGTTCCCCTCTTCGCCTGGTTTCTTCAATCTCCCCAAATATTACTTCCTTCTCCAGTGATCTCTACCATCTGGGAGTGTGACCAAAATGGGACAATCGTAATTTCATCATTTGGGCTTCCACTGACATAGCCAGTTTGATCCCTTCCAAAATCGATCTATTAGTTCTATGGGCTGCCTACGACACACATAAAATTCTTCTCCATCACAAAAGCTCAAATGAGTTGATCTCCTTTCTGTTCTGTTTCTGTAGTTGCCCTGCTCCCACAACAGTAATTGACAACTGAGAAAATCAGAGCATAGATAAGTCTGATCTTTGTTTTCAGTGTAATTTCTTTGCATTTGAAAACTTTGTTGAGGGTCTTCGTTGTGTAACTACCAAGTGCAATTCAGCGAAATATTTCATCACTGCTGGTTGCTTCCTTGTTTATGAGAGAGCCTAGTGGATTAAAATGATTTACAGCTTCTATTCTGTCACATTCAAGCTTAAAATTGTTGTAATTTTCTGTATTTATGTTCTTTGTCTTGTTTATATTCAGTTCTAATCCCATGTTATGACTTTCAACTTTTAACTTTTCTCAGTAGATACAGCATGTCTTCATTGTTGTTAATGATGAGCGTTGTCATCTGCATAGCGCATGTTGTTAATGTTTCGCCCATTAACTTTAATACCTATAGACTCTTCTTCCAAATTTACTTTTCTGATGACGGCCTCACCGTATAGGTTGAACAGGTAAGGTGACTAGATACATTCCTGCCTGACACCACGTTTTATCAGAAACCAGTCAGTATTGCCGTATTCAGTTCTCACTGCAGCTACTTTAATGTGTCTTAGGATACAGTGCATTAAATGTTACAAAAGCTTGATGAATCAAGGTCCTGGGGAGATTACTTTACACATTTCAAACATTATAGCATGCCGGTACCCACATGATCACAGGTACATATGCAAGTAGTATTGTTCTAGTGGAAGCTGGAAGTTGAAATAATTCTAATAATTGGAACAATTGTACTAATAATCACAGTAATTATTTCTGCCTATATTGTGTCAAAGCCATGCTTTATATGCTTATAAAAAGTCAGAAAATTAAAAGCTGAACTAAGCTAACAGCTGTAGGTGTTTTACTACTAAGAAAATGAAATAGCTCTTCTCTTGCTAGATGCAAGTGTATGTTCGAGAAAAAAGCAGATTACACTTTACCTATGCATATTTATTTACTGACACTGCTGGTCAGTAAGAGTGGGTTAAATTAACTGGTACAGTGTTTAGGACTGTGGTGTACAATCATGCCACAACCTTAAAACAAATAGCTATGTCAACACAAACATCTGCTTGCTCGTTTCCGTTAAATAGAACCCAAATTAATTCTCCCTGCCGTCTGCCGATCTGTCAAGAATTCTTTCTGCTGAGTGTCACAGTGGGTGGAAATTACTCTCATACACGGCTACAGGGAATGCATGGCTTTTTCATCATTCTCGGGACTTTAAATGTATAGAAGGTTTTTTTTCCTAAACGAAAGACAAAATTGTGCACAATGGTGGAATAAAATAATATTATGTTGTGTGTTTCCAAGATTACTGCACTAACAAAACAGCAACTCTGACAAAAAAGGCAAAAACTAGATGGAAAAGAGTGATTGGAAGACCTGAAAAGGGACTTTATACAACAATTATGGCAGTTAGAGTGAGAAAACCATAAACTATGAAATAGGATTAATTGATTTTGGTGCAAATATTTTTAGAAGATAAATTGTTGTATTATTATCGTGTGACAAATCTTTTGTGCTTGACGTTTTCAGCTTGTATCCACTCGTGCTGCCAGTACCATAATTATTATATTCCAGTTTTTACCATTATTAATTATTGATTATTACACTATTATATTATTATCGATATTATTATATTCTTAATCTGTGATTTCACCTTTGATTAATATATTTTTTGAACATGATAAGTAGAGATGAGCGAATCGAACATGACGAAGTGGAATTCGTTCCGAAGATTTGGAAAAATTCTATTCGCGACGAATCCGAAGATTAGCAAACTTCGGATGCACGAATCAAATTTTCCCAAAAATGGCGGCGACATGTGTGGTGAATGAGAAAATGGACAGAGAAGATGGGGCGGGGATCTCTAGGAAGGCGCGCAGACAGGGCGCGCTGACCCATAATGCATTCATGACATGTGATCGCATTAGCCAATCAGCAGCCAGCCAGCACTGTGTAATGGTGGAGCTATAAATCGCGGCCATCTTAGAATTCTCCATTAGCCTCCGGTCATTCAAGAGAGACAGACCTGTGTGTATTAAGGGACAGAGTTAGGGCCACAGAGACTTTAGGGCCACAGAATCGTTACTCAGGGACACAGAATCGTTACTCAGGGACACAGAATCGTTACTCAGGGACACAGAATCGTTACTTAGGGCCACAGCTATCAAAGAATCGAAAATTTCAAGTGACATACACCCTTTTTTTTTTTGGTGGCTGTCGTGCACAGTTGGTGCTGCAGTTTGCCGATTGTGAAAAATAAACTGACTTTCTGCTTAACAACCACTATTGTACGTTCAAAGAGTTAAATCCATTTACACGCCGGCTGGCGGTAATATTTTTTGGGTGATTAGTGCATTCCAGTGACAGAAACGTACAGTTTCCAGCCAACGGCAAGCTGCAATTGACCGATTGTGTACAATAAACTGACTTTCTGCTTCACAACCACTATTGTACGTTCAAAGAGTTAGATCCATTTACACGCCGGGTGGCGGTAATATTTTTTGGGTGATTAGTGCATTCCAGTGACCTAAACGTACAGTTTACAGCCAACGGCAAGCTGCAATTGACCGATTGTGCTAAATAAACTGACTTTCTGCTTCACAACCACTGTTGTACGTTCAAAGAGTTAAATCCATTTACACGCCGGCTGGCGGTAATATTTTTTGGGTGATTAGTGCATTCCAGTGACATAAACGTACAGTTTCCAGCCAACGGCAAGCTGCAATTGACCGATTGTGCTAAATAAACTGACTTTCTGCTTCACAACCACTATTGTACGTTCAAAGA
Organism: Staurois parvus; assembly: GCF_062004578.1. Lineage (NCBI taxonomy): Eukaryota > Metazoa > Chordata > Amphibia > Anura > Ranidae > Staurois > Staurois parvus. The sequence continues at coordinate 8,398,006 of NW_028317941.1, forward strand.
GTTAAATCCATTTACACGCCGGCTGGCGGTAATATTTTTTGGGTGATTAGTGCATTCCAGTGACAGAAACATACAGTTTCCAGCCAACGGCAAGCTGCAATTGACCGATTGTGTACAATAAACTGACTTTCTGCTTCACAACCACTATTGTACATTCAAAGAGTTAAATCCATTTACACGCCGGCTGGCGGTAATATTTTTTGGGTGATTAGTGCATTCCAGTGACATAAACGTACAGTTTCCAGCCAACGGCAAGCTGCAATTGACCGATTGTGTACAATAAACTGACTTTCTGCTTCACAACCACTATTGTACGTTCAAAGAGTTAAATCCATTTACACGCCGGCTGGCGGTAATATTTTTTGGGTGATTAGTGCATTCCAGTGAGCTAAACGTACAGTTTCCAGCCAACGGCAAGCTGCAATTGACCGATTGTGTACAATAAACTGACTTTCTGCTTCACAACCACTATTGTACGTTCAAAGAGTTAGATCCATTTACACGCCGGGTGGCGGTAATATTTTTTGGGTGATTAGTGCATTCCAGTGACCTAAACGTACAGTTTACAGCCAACGGCAAGCTGCAATTGACCGATTGTGCTAAATAAACTGACTTTCTGCTTCACAACCACTGTTGTACGTTCAAAGAGTTAAATCCATTTACACGCCGGCTGGCGGTAATATTTTTTGGGTGATTAGTGCATTCCAGTGACATAAACGTACAGTTTCCAGCCAACGGCAAGCTGCGATTGACCGATTGTGCTAAATAAACTGACTTTCTGCTTCACAACCACTATTGTACATTCAAAGAGTTAAATCCATTTACACGCCGGCTGGCGGTAATATTTTTTGGGTGATTAGTGCATTCCAGTGACAGAAACGTACAGTTTCCAGCCAACGGCAAGCTGCAATTGACCGATTGTGTACAATAAACTGACTTTCTGCTTCACAACCACTATTGTACATTCAAAGAGTTAAATCCATTTACACGCCGGCTGGCGGTAATATTTTTTGGGTGATTAGTGCATTCCAGTGACATAAACGTACAGTTTACAGCCAACGGCAAGCTGCAATTGACCGATTGTGTACAATAAACTGACTTTCTGCTTCACAACCACTATTGTACGTTCAAAGAGTTAAATCCATTTACACGCCGGCTGGCGGTAATATTTTTTGGGTGATTAGTGCATTCCAGTGAGCTAAACGTACAGTTTCCAGCCAACGGCAAGCTGCAATTGACCGATTGTGTACAATAAACTGACTTTCTGCTTCACAACCACTATTGTACGTTCAAAGAGTTAAATCCATATACACGCCGGGTGGCGGTAATATTTTTTGGGTGATTAGTGCATTCCAGTGACATAAACGTACAGTTTACAGCCAACGGCAAGCAGCAATTGACCGATTGTGCTAAATAAACTGACTTTCTGCTTCACAACCACTATTGTACGTTCAAAGAGTTAAATCCGGTTTTATTTTTGGGGTGCTTATTGAATTAAAGAGTATGTCAGACAACACGCAGAGGAGTGGCAGAGGAGGCAATGTTTCAGGAGCGAGCAGACGTGGCAGCAGAGCAGAGCTCATGCTGCTGCCAGGTCCAGAGTGTGTCATGGGTCCCTGTACGGCCTCCCATTGCTGCTGTCTCCATCGCCACACTCTGCCATGTGCCACTTTCAGGTCTCCTCACACTGCTGGTGGGTTCCATTTTGTCATAGGGTGCTGTATGGCCTCCCATTGCTGCTGCCTCCACCGCCACACTGTGGCTCCACACTCTGGTTTTGGCCCCATGACTGCCCAAATGAGTGAAGTGTGCGGTGATTCTAAGATCGACGGCACTCATCTGCATGTCATACTGACTGACAGTATTACTTCTCTTCCCCAGCAGACTCCAAGGGCATTTAAATTAAAGGTACAGTGTTCTGCACTAATATAAAGGCTCTCTGAAGCCTAGAAACACCCTTTTTATAAGTTAAATTCGCAGCGAATATATTCGGCTCGAAGCGAATTTATTCGGCGAATTCGGCGAATCAGCCGAACCAAATTTTTGAATAATTCGCTCATCTCTAATGATAAGTATAATATAAATGTCATAAACTGTTAGGTCAGGCGAATTTATGTGTCAGAATTGCAGGTACACAAATGTCCAAGCAAATCAACTAAGCCAGTTTTTGGAAGCCTAAAACCCGAACATATGAAATCAATTTCAAGAAACATTTTGCTGGGCAACCTTCACTGAATGACTAATCTCACTTACATATGGGGGTAAAAGCAAGGTATGACTCCATACCTTGCAAGGTATTACTCCTTTTAACCTAATGTTTAAAATGCACGTGTCTTGCCGTTCTAGTTCTAGTTTTGTGTTTTGGCAAACATTACAGCCAGTGATGAACAAGTATGTTTGTCTGAACCAGGATTTACAATAGAGAAGGCCAAGGCACAGCAAGAAGATATTAACCATGAAATCACTGTTTTTCCAAACAAAAAATCATGTCACTTGAAAAGCACTGAAAGGGTTTACTTCAAGGTATCATTTATTAAAGATCACTCCTTTATAATGGCAATGGTATCTTAGTGGGAGACGCTCTTATCCCTATGCTCTTGTAACATAATCCATTTTGGGGACTGCCCTCCTGAGTGAAACAGGTGGGCTCTTTAAATAAACTTGTTGGGGAACCAACTAGTACGCAAAACAAAAAGTGGATGTTTAATCGCTGCGTATAGCCAGAGAATATTGCCAGGGGTAACCAGACCCAAGCATAAAACCAGAGATCAAACATGTTGTCCAAGATAACAGCAGTGTCATGGGAGGCTGAGAAAAACCAAAGTCAACATCGGTGCTCAATGTAAGAATAGCAAAGAGTCACACAACCTAATAAGCTCTATGAAGGGCAACATAGGAACAGAACCATTTCAGGCAGTCAGGACATGCACTGACACTCACTTATGCATAGTCTCACCCTTGCAGGTGGACAGATCACTGAGGGAATTCATTGCATGCTGGTTAATGCCCCGTGGCACAAGAAGGAAATCTGCAGTGCAAAAGGACCCAGCTGAAGAAGTTAAAGAGGTAATATATTCAACTTTTAAATAAAATAATAAGACACCTGCAGGTACAGTGAATATCTCCTAAACTTGTGGTGTTTAGGAGATATTCACAATAGATGCAGCTGGTGAAATCACCGGTGCTTGTGCTCTGAAGGGAGCTCTGTGCCGTAAAACTGTGACTCCCATGTGCATGAGCAGGAGTAACATCATCACAGCTCAGCCATTAGGAGGACCGGAGCCAGCGAACTCGGAAGAAAGACCAGGGGAAGATGGCAGCCCTGTCATCAGTGACAGCGCACTGCTAGGAGGCTTTGTTCTAAAGTAAGTATTTCCTAATGTGCTAGCATGCGGTGCAATATGCCACTGCCTTGCAGTGGTTTTGTTTTTTTTTTAAGCCCACGGTTTATTACTGCTTTAGGAGCAACAAGATCCTGCAAGAAAACTAAAAAACATAAGAGAGGAAATCAGGAAATCATTTAGATGATTGCCCATGATGCATATGATTGCCTAATTCACTGCTTAGTTTATCTTGCATCTAACATCTGTGATACCATACAGCAAATTATGCTTATTGTATACTTTTTGGTCAGTCATAAATGGCTTACTCTGAGATATAAATAAATGATGGATATGCCAAGACAGCATCTACTGCAATAAAATATATCTCAGGGCCATGCCAGTGAATTCAGCTTATACTCTGAATGGTGCTTGCATGATTCATATGGCCCTGATCAACAGAAATACACAAATGCTGTCTTTAGCTGACTTAGTAATTCATCCATTTTTGTTGTAGCTTAATTGCTCAAGCTGAAGTTAGAAGCTAATTAGCTACCATGCACAGATGCACCAGATTTTGCACTCTCCAGTTTTAGTAAATCAACCCCATAGTTTTAGAAGATTGTTAATATGACAATGTCTGACAACACACACACAAACACACATGTGTAAACAAACATACACAGCATCATAACAGGTATGAACACACTTACTGAACAACTCTCAGGCCTTGTAGAAAATGTGTTAAAACCGTTAGTCATAAATACTGCCAGTTTTCTGCAAGATACAACTGATTTTTTAAACAAGGTCAACTTTATACAGCAACTATCACCAAACACACCTCTAGTTACCATGACTGTAGAATCTCTGCACAATAACATCCCTCACAAGAATGGAATTTCTACATGTCACAGATTTTTATCATCCTCAGCTGAGGATGTCACACAGTTCATTGAATACATTCAAACACACAACTACTTCACTATCAATAATAACATCTATCTTCAGTGTATGGATACTGTTATGGGAAGTAAAAAGGCACACCAATATACAAACGTATTTATGGTTGACCTGGAGGACACATTCCTTGGCAGCATACAACAAACACCACACAGATACTATCACTAAATTGATGATATTTATATTATATGGACAGAAAGTGAAAAAAATCTAAAAAAAAATCACTCATTCATCAACACAATTCATCCATCAATGAAACTAAAAATGTATTATTCGAGCACAAATGTGAGCTTCCTGGATATCACAGTATACATCAGGGATGATAAGGTACATACCTCAATATAAAGGAAACCAGCCAATAGATACTATCTCCACAGTTCCAGCTTCCACCCCCAGAACACCACCATACACAGCCAGGCCATCAGATACCACTGAATATGCTTAGACCCAGAAGCAGGGGACTGACAACTTATGGGGCCCCCAGGCAATAGGGGATCATGGGGCCCCTGTGTCCTTGCCCAAACTCAAAAAAGCCTATGAAAAAGGTACCAGGGGCATCTCATGGAGCCCCCTACTGACCCCGGGCCTTTGGGCAGTGCCCGAGTTTCCAAATGGTCAGTCCGCCCCTGCCCAGAAGACAGAAATAAACATTTTAGAATACTAGCAGACTCTTCCCATAATAAAGGTTACAGGGACAGATCTACAGGCCGCACAGTGGATAAATGGTTAGCACTTCCGCCTGGCAGTACTAGGGCTGTTGGTTCGAAGCCCAACCATGGCACCACCTGTCTGGAGTTCTCCCTGTGCCTGCATGGGTTTCCTCCAGGTACTACAGTTTCCTACCACACTCCAAAGACATGCTGGTAGGTTAATCGGATCCTGTCTAAATTGGCCCTAGTATGTTTATGAATGAATGTCAGATAGGGACTTTAGATTGTATGCTCCTTGAGGGTTAGGGACTGATGTGAATGTACAATATATGTATGTAAAGCACTGTGTAAATTGATGGTGCTATATAAGTACCTGTAATACATAAAATAATAATATATACAGCATAAACAGCACTAAAAGCCTGAAGAGAAAATCTCCTCCAATATAAATAGAAAAAAAAAAACAAATAACCATGAACCTCTTGTAAGTGCATATAATCCAGCACTGGCTTCAATAAGAAAGATTATCAAAGATTGCAACCCATCCTAACAAAAGATGAATTGTTGAAAGAAATATTCCAACAACCCCCAATGCTGGCTTTCAGGCAAACACCCAACCTCAGACATAAACTAATCAGCAGGAAACTTCATTCTGATTATGAAGTCACTAATAATAAAGTACCAATCCCTGAAACATATAAGCACTGCAACTGTACAGCCAAAGCATCACACATATAAAAGGGGCCTTCATTATTGCAGGATCATACACCATTAATGTTGTGCACCTCATCCAATGCAAAAATGCACAAATCTCTCCTCCCCCGTCCCTTTTTTTCCTCTTGGTGTTAAGGAAAAGCTGTTAGAAGCGACCCATGCAGATAACAGTATAGAGGAACAAGGCATCAGAACTTTGGCTAGAAATGTACACAATATAAAAGGATGTGCTTTGTTCAGACCTAATGCCTGAAGTTTACAACCACTCAGTTTTCTTTCTAGTTACACCACCGACGCAGGGACGTTTTTCCTTTTAGTGACACCACCAGTGTCCCATTTCCCTACATGGACTTCAGTGGGATTCTCTGCTAAGTTTAGGTTTGACCAATTTCACATAGAATTCAACAAACCCTCCATGAAACAAACAGTTTTGCCTACCTGCATATTTTAGGAAAAAAGGTCTTAGACAAAGGGTTGTTCTCCAAAGTTACTGGGTGACAACTTCACAGGTGGCTTGATGAATGAACTGAATAGCCCCCTCAATATGGGAAAGTGCTTGAGATATATTGCAAACGATATATGCACTGTAGCTTACAAAGATAGTACTGATACCAAACACAAAGCAAAAATTAATTAAATTAAAGAAGCAGTATGGCCAAAGCTATTTTGGCCATATTTCTCTCATAGGTCACAGGACTGCACTCAGTTCTGCACTTCTGTGACTCGTATACTGCCGGCAGCGGGCTAAAGCTGCTATTGGCTCACTTCACAGAGCCGGTCCAGGCTCTGCAAGGATCCCAACAATGATGATGGGATCCACCCAGATGCCTGACCGGCAGCTGGTTCAGTCTCACATACAAAATATGTAAAGCTCTATATTTTTTTTACATTAACCACTTGCCTACCGGGCACTTATACCCCCTTCAGTGCTGTTGCACTTTGAATGACAATTGCGCGGTCATATAACACTGTACCCATATGACATTTTTATAATTTTTTCACACAACTAGAGCTTTCTTTTGGTGGTATTTAATTGCCACTGAGTGTTTAATTTTTTGCGCTATAAACAAAAAAAAAGCAAAACATTTGAAAAAAAAGTTTTTCTGTGGTTCTATTATAAAATTTTGCAAACAGGTAATTTTTATCCTTCACTGATGTGCGTTGATGAGGCTGCACTGATAGACAGCACTGATGGGCACTGATAGGCAGCACTGATGGACACTGATAGGTGGCACAGATAGGTAGCACTGATGGGCACTGATAGGCGGCACTGATGAGCTGGAACTGATGAGGTGGCACTGATGATGCTGCACTGATAGGTGGCACTGATGGGCACTGACTGACGGCATTGACTGATGGCACTGACTGGCAGCACTGCTGGGCATTGACTGGTTGCACTGATGGGCACTGATGGATGGCACCGCTGGGCAGCACTGTTTGGTGGCACTGATGGGGGGCACTGCTGGGCACTGGTGGGTGGAACTGCTGGGCACAGGTGGATGGCACTACTAGGCACTGATGGGCACAGGTGGGCGGCACTGCTGGGCAATGATGGGCACAGGTGGGTGGCACTGTTGGGCACTTGTGGGGGGCACTGCTGGGCACAGGTGGGTGGCAATATGGGTTGCACTGCTGGGCACTGATCATCAGAGCACTGGTCATATGTGCCCTGATGATCGGTGCCAATCCGTCCTCTGACAATTGCCGGTTATCGGCAGTATTTTCCTCAGGCTGTGACAGCGTGAGGAAAGTGCAGCCAATAACCGGCAACTGCATTTACCAGTGATCTGCTGTGTCATTGAACACAGCTGATCACGTGGTAAAAGGCCGCTATGATTGGCCTTCTACCACATCACATGATCAGCTGTGTCCGTAGCACACATTGATCACGGAGATTGCCTGGTGCGGCCCCCTAGGGGCGCTTGGGAGGGCCTGTCCTGAGAGGATGTCATATGACGCCCTCCCAGAACTGGACAACCGTGCTGTAGCCTTCATTCGGCTATAGCGCAGTTGTAAAGTGGTTGAATTAATAAACATGTTTTACTCACCTGCTCTGTGCAATGGTACTGTGCAATGGTATTGCAATGGTATTGCACAGAGCAGCCCCAAACCTCTTCTTGGGGTTTCCTGACAGTATTGTCAGCTCCTCCTCTTTAATGTGAGAGACGTGGGCTCACTCCCAAGCCATAGACACACATAGCCCAGCTTGGACCCACCCCCATTCTCTGCTCACAGAATTTGACTGGCAGCAGCAGGACCCAATGGCTCCCACTACTGATTTTGAGCCTGTTAGAGAGAGGGAGGGAGAACAGCACTGTTGCTCTCGGGCACAGATCTGGATCAAGATTGTGCTCAGGTAAGTGTTTAGGGGAAGGTGGGAGGGGAGCTGATCATGAAATGTTTTTTACCTTAATACAGAGTATGTATTAAGTTAAAAAAAACTTCATAACTTTAGAACCATTTTAAGGTCCATGTCTTTTTCATTTTCCATGTCATTGTCTTTCACTTCATGTTGTATCTCACAGTCACTCACAGGTCTGCATGCCACATTCAGGAAGTAGGGCCTCTCACTCTCTTGAGTTTTCAATCATGGTCTCACCACACTGTAAAGCATAGCACCCCAATATATCCTTCAAGGGACTATTCAGCTTTCTAAACCAAATCATTCCATTCCTCATTACTTCTCAGTTGGTCCTTGTTTTATTCTGAGCTATAGACCACTATAAAAAATGCATATATAACTGCTAAAAGTGTTATACTGCATTAAACCTTTCATCCAACATATACTTTACTTTAAAAAAGTAGTGCAGAAAAAGAGCACTTGTGAGTTTAACTAATCATTTTGCATGTATTTTCTCTTATATATTCCCATATCATGGACATGTCCGGGATGTCTTTCCTTGTATATTTTGTGCTGTAAGGTTTCCTTTTTTCTCATTCCAGAAAGCTAGAGGGTATGATCGAGTCTTGTGTGTACAGGTATAAGACCCAGAAGCAAGTCATATACAGCCTAGAGAACATGCTTTTATGATTTTAAAGGGAAAAATATATTGTTTTCGAGATGTGTTTACCACATACCATGTATTTACTGTATGTTCAGCTCTCCTTCCTGTTTACACCCTATGCTCAAATGAAAGTAATTCAAATGCAGCAGAACAAGAAATGTTGCATTTACAAAATTCTGCATGATGCACAGCAAGAACAACATCCATCCAAAGATAACATTGCTCCAAATTATCCAGTTTAAAATTCAAACAGTATATTCCTGATTCATCAAAAATGTTCATAGATGCAATTTAATAATAAACCACAAACACTTATGTTTACAAACTCTAAGAAGAATCAAGAAACAGGAGATTCTGCTATTTTGTTTTTTATTTCATATCAAAAACCTAATAAATCCTTGTGTCCAGGGGCACTGCTAGAAATATAGTGTTCCTAACATCTCTGGTGAGTACAACCCTTATAAAGAATACGGGGAGTTATTCTGCAGACTCAACCATAGCAGAAGATTCTTGGATTCTGAGGATGTAAATGTAAATGAGTGGTAAGTCTGCCTTCTCTGTTTCAGTAGGGGATTTCAATGATGCTAGGACCTTTCTTTTTAATATATTTATTTATTCAAGGCCCCTATCAACAGAAAATGATGAAGAGCAGATAACTATTATAACTATACCTTTTTGGCCATGTTTGTAGACACAATATTTTGGATTAGGCAATAGGAGTGCCAGTATTGTGATCCTGTGATGCACTGTCCATCAAGTAATCCTGCATTCAAGGCCACTTACATGGTGATTTTCAGGGCACATTTTCTATAGCACCTCTAGATTCAAACATAAGAGGTTTCTTATCTCAGTGGACTGGAAGCATCCTCAGTGAGGCTTAATCAAGCATGAAATGAATAGATTACTAGGTGTTTTAAGAGCTTGTTCCCAGCACGAGGTGGGACAGAATCACACAGCATCTGCGGCCAGCATGGGTAGCAAAGATAAATGTTATTTAAATTGTTGTATAGCTCGCACCATCAGACCTGCCATCGGGATTCATGTACTTAATGGTTTTACTACTGAATGTTTTTTTATAACTCAGCAGTTAGGAAGCTCAACATGGGATAGAAAATAATAGTCGATACGATATTACTAAAATCCACACTTGCACATTTGTCATGGCAGTTTACAATATCTGTCAACTGAACATGCAGAATACTAACATTTGATGGTAGACTGGTTTGAAATAACACAACACACTAAAGCTACTCCTAAAAATTTTTATACTGCTGTATTTAAGATATGAACAAAATCTGACAATAGCTTCTTGCAGTTGCTGTTTTAATAGTCATGTTCTGGAAGCCTACTAAACCATGAAAGTAGTAACTATGATTAAATCTGACTAAGATGCCTCTAGAATGGTTTCATTGGATTAATGTTGGGACCTCTAAATGTTGAACGGGGAGAAGGACTGAAGAGTTAATAGCAGATGTACCGGCGTTTTCAGATCAGTTCCAATGAAATTGAGCGGAAACATTCAAAGGACGTAAGGCAAACAGGCCCGAAGCTCTCGAACTCAAATTCAAGGCTTGAAGACACCCAAGGGGAAGCTCTTCTATCTGATTAACGTCTCTGTGCGCTTGGCAGACCTCGACAATGCAAAATGAGTCAGAGGAATGTGATCTCGCAGGATCTTAAGAAAGATCAGTGGTAGGACTAAAGGAGGGAACAGCAGTTCACCGAAGACACAAGGCAGCAAACTAGTAAATTAAAAAGGATACATTCATTGACAGGAAAATAGACTGGCAGGCAACACCCATTCCGGAAATCTTTCTACATTTTATATGCTATGCAGAAGACCTTGTATATACACATTGCTTGTTATACTTCTCAAATCTGCATCGTGGTGAAAAGGTCAGATACATGATGAATGCATACTAGTTTGCAATGGATTAGGTATCTGAATCATCTAAATTAGAATACAACAATAAATAAGAAATCCATATTAACCACTTGCCTTCCAGGCACTTATACCCCCTTCCTTACCAGGCCAATTTTCAGCTTTCAGCACTGGCGCACTTTGATTGACAATTGCGCGGTCATGCAACATTGTATCCATATGAAATTTTGATCATTTTTTTCTCACAAATAGAGCTTTCTTTTGGTGGTATTTAATCACCACTGGGCACTTTACTTTTTGCGCTATAAATACAAAAATGCAAAAAATTTGAAAAAAAAAAAAAGTTTCTTTGTTTCTTTTATAAAATTTTTCAAACAGGTAATTTTTCTCCTTCACTGATGTGCGTTGATGAGGCAGCACTGATGGGCACTGATAGGCGGCACTGATGGGCACTGATAGGCAGCACTAAAGGGCACTGATAGGCAGTACTAATGAGGTGGCACGGATAGGCGGCACTGATAGACAGCACTAATGAGGTGTCACGGATAGGCGGCACTAATATGCAGCACTGATAGGCGGCACTGATAGGTGACACTGATGATGGGTACTGATAGACGGCACTGACTGGCATCACTGCTGGGCACTGACTGGCGGCACTGACTGGCACAACCCCTGGGCACTGACTGGCAGCACTGGTGGGTGGCACTGGTGGGTGGCACTGGTGGGTGGCACTGGTGGGTGGGCACAGGTGGGTGGGCACAGGTGGGTGGCACTGCTGGGCACAGGTGGGTGGCACTTCTGGGCACAGGTGGGGGGCACTGCAGAGTGGCACAGGTGGGTGCACTGCTGGGCACAGGTGGGTGCACTTCTGGGCACAGGTGGGTGCACTGCTGGGCACAGGTGGGCGGAGCTAGTGGGCGCACTGCTGGGCACAGGTGGGCGGAGCTTGCGGGTGGCACTGCTGGGCACCGATCATCAGGGCACTGATCATCAGTGCCCTGATGATCGGTGCCGATCCCCGCTCTGACAACTGCCGGTTCTCGGCAGTACTTTCCTCACGATCTGACAGCGTGAGGAAAGTGCAGCCGAGAACCGGCACTTGCATTTCCCTCTGATCAGCGTGTCATTGGACACCGCTGATCACGTGGTAAAAGGCCGCTGTGATTGGCCTTTTACCACATCACGTGATCAGCTGTGTCACGGAGATCGCCGGGTGGCGCGCAGGAGAGCGCGTTCTGGGAGGACGTCATATGACGTCCACCCAGAACTGGCCGGCCGCAGTGCAGCCGTCATTCAGCTATCTGCGGTCGGCAGGTACCGTATTTTCCGGCGTATAAGACGACATTTTAACCCCTGGAAATTGTCTGCAAAGTCGGGGGTCGTCTTATACGCCGGGTGCTGTGCTGAAACCTTACCGTACTTCCGGGTTGACGCTACTGCGCATGTCTTCGGCAGCAGTAGACGATCGCGGATCACCATAGCTCGCAGAACTGCATGAGACGTCGGATGCAGCAGTGCTCGATTGAGCTTGACTGAAACTGATATGCAGAGAAGGGATACACAGTGATTCTGCGCATGTCACAGTTTCAGTCACGATCAATCGAGCACTGAACGGCTGCATCCGACGTCTCATGCAGTTCTGCGAGGAATGGTGATCAGTGATCGTCTACTGCTGCCCTAGACATGTGCAGAAGTGTCAGCTCGGAAGTACCGGTATGGTACTGCTGCATCCGACCTTGTCCCCTTAACTTCTATGAGATACGGTAATTATTAATATTATAATGTCTGTGGCAGTTCTGTGCAATTTATGGTATCTTGGAGACAGGCAGGGCTGGGCAGGCAGGGAGAGCTGACCCACCCAATCCAAGCAGGCTTTGTATGCAGTGTGCACAGTGTGCACAGAAAATACTGTACATCGCTTGCCGTGATTGGTTGGTTGTTGTATAGGCTATTCTGAGGGAAGGCAGGGGGAAGCAGGAGCATCTGCACTTCAGCCAATTCTAATGTTGGCCATCTCTAATGAAGTTTGGTGTGCATCTTATCTGTGGTGAAAAAACAGAGTCTATCTGGTGAGCAGATACATGTGGTGGTGAATACAGTACAGCACCAGTATCTACCAGTTCATACAGTACAGCACCAGTATCTACCGGTTCATACAGTACAGCACCAGTATCTTTACCGGTTCGTACAGTACAGCACCAGTATCTTTAACAGTTCTTACAGTACAGCACCAGTATCTGTACCGGTTCTTACAGTACAGCACCAGTATCTGTACCGGTTCATACAGTACAGCACCAGTATCTGTACCGGTTCTTACAGTACAGCACCAGTATCTGTACCGGTTCATACAGTACAGCACCAGTATCTTTACCGGTTCGTACAGTACAGCACCAGTATCTTTAACAGTTCTTACAGTACAGCACCAGTATCTGTACCGGTTCTTACAGTACAGCACCAGTATCTTTACCAGTTCTTACAGTACAGCACCAGTATCTGTACCAGTTTGTACAGTACAGCTCCAGTATCTTTACCGGTTCATACAGTACAGCTCCAGTATCTGTACCGGTTCATACAGTACAGTATACAAATGGATAACAGTCAAGACCCCATCATGGCTCCCCCAGCAAGAAGAAAGAAATATGAAGCCAGTTTCAAACTTAAAGTTGTAAACTTTGCCATGGAACATAATAACTGTGCTGCTGCAAGAAAATATGGAGTAACAGAAAAGATGGTTCGGGACTGGAAAGCAAATGAAAAAGCATTAAAGAGTATGCCAAGGGGTAAGTGTGCATTAAGAAGAGGCACCCCACATTGGCCAGAACTCGAAAAACATGTAGCAGACATGGTGAATGAGCATCGCCAAAACGGTTATATAGTGACACGAAATAAAATACGTTTGTTTGCACTTCAGTGGGCCAAATCTAACCCAGATCACAGCAACAGATTTAAGGCCACTGTATCCTGGTGTACTAGATTCTTGGAAAGGCATAATATGACACTGAGGCAAAAGACGAAAATTGCACAAAAATTACCTGCAGATCTTGATGCCAAAGTAAATAGTTTCCATCGATACGTAATACAACAGCGCAATAAACATGGCTATGCGTTAAGTAGTATCGGAAATATGGATGAAACTCCAATGAATTTTGATATGGTTGGAAATAAAACTGTCCATCCAAAAGGTGAAAAAACAATTTTAATTAAAACAACAGGACATGAGAAGTCCAGTTTTACAGTGGTACTAGCATGCACAGCTGATGGCGCCAAACTGAGACCAATGATTATTTTTAAAAGAAAAACAATGCCGAAACTCAAGTTCCCTGTTGGTTGTTTTGTACATGTGAATGAAAAAGGCTGGATGGATGAAGAAGGGGTAAAGCTATGGCTTGATAATGTATGGAGCAGGCGACCAGGTGGACTTCGTCAAAAACGTAGTCTACTGGTGTGGGATATGTTCAGGGCTCATTTAACTCCCAGCACCAAGCAAAGGCTTGCAAGAATAAACACAGATGTGGCAGTTATTCCTGCAGGATTGACATCGTTGGTACAGCCACTGGATGTGTGCCTAAACAAGCCATTTAAAGATCGCATTCGAGAACAGTGGAATGAGTGGATGGTTAGCGGCGAAAAGTCATTCACAAAAGGAGGAAACATGCGTTCTCCACAGTTGGATGTTTTGTGCAAGTTTGTCATAAAAGCCTGGAATGATATTGATGCAGAAACAGTAGTCAAGTCTTTCAAGAAGTGTGGCATATCAAATTCATTAGATGGTATGGAGGATGACTACTTGTGGCAAGATGAAGAGGAAGCTGAGAGCACACCATCTGATACGGAATTAGATCCATACGATGACTGCCTTACAAATGTATCACAAGATGTCATTGATGAACTTATGATATCAGATGACGAACAGGAGGATTTTGAAGGCTTTTAAAGGGAAACTGTCACACCAGCAAAATCTTGCAGTTATGATGGGTGTTGCTGACTCGCCAGGAACTTGATCTCTTTCTATTGTTTATCTTCCGCCTATCATCATCAGTTCCAGTTTGGTTGACTGCTTAGAAAACAAACAGCATGGCAGCTGCCATGGGTTTATTGTCTTATCCTTCCTTTCAGCTTTAGAGTGAATTAGGAAAAGTTTAATCCACTTGCACTGTTTTATGTTTACATGTTTGATGACAAACAGCCTTACAGTTGTGGCCAAAATTATTCAACCCCCACTGAAATTGAGTGTTTTGGCCAGTTTGACATTGCTTTTGATCATTCAGTCATCTTGCTTACATTTACATTAAAGAGGCACTTGTAGGTCAGACAAATATAACATAACAGTTATAATGAAATAACCACAAATGTCTTTTCTGTGCTCACAGCATTATCAGTTTTATTCAACCCCCAAGTGACATTCAATCTTAGTACTTAGTACAGCATCCTTTTACAGTTATAACAGCTTTTAAACGTGAAGCATAGCTTGACACAAGTGTCTTGCAGCGATCTACGGGTATCTTCGCCCATTCTTCATGGGCAAAGGCCTCCAGTTCAGTCACATTCTTAGGCTTGCGCACTGCAACTGCTTTCTTTAAGTCCCACCAGAGGTTCTCAATCGGATTTAAGTCTGGTGACTGCGATGGCCACTCCAAAATGTTCCAGCCTTTCCTCTGCAACCATGCTCTAGTGGACTTGGAGGTATGCTTGGGATCATTGTCCTGTTGAAAGGTCCAACGTCTCCCAAGCCTCAGGTGTGTGACGGACTGCATCACGTTTCCATCCAATATCTCCTGGTACTGAAGAGAATTCATGGTACCTTGCACACGCTGAAGCTTCCCTGTACCTGCAGAAGCAAAACAGCCCCAAAGCATGATTGACCCTCCACCATGCTTCACAGTAGGCAAGGTGTTCTTTTCATCATAGGCCTTGTTCTTCCTCCTCCAAACATAGCGTTGATCCATGGGCCCAAACAGTTCTAATTTTGTTTCATCAGTCCACAGAACACTATCCCACAACTTTTGTGGTTTGTCCACATGGCTTTTGGCATACTGCAGTCGACTCTTCTTATTCTTTGGAGACAGCAAGGGGGTACGCCTGGGAGTTCTGGCACGGAGGCCTTCATTACGCAGTGTGCGTCTTATTGTCTGGGCTGAAACTTCTGTACCCACATCTGACAAATCTTTTCTCAGTTCCTCAGCAGTCACACGGGGACTTCTCTCCACTCTACGCTTCAGGTAGCGCACAGCAGTCGAAGTCAGCATCTTCTTTCTGCCACGACCAGGTAGCGTTTCAACAGTGCCCTTTGCCTTGAATTTGCGAATGATGCTTCCTAAGGTGTCTCTTGGTATGTTTAACATCTTTGCAATCTTCTTATAGCCATTGCCCTTCCTGTGAAGAGAAATCACCTCTTCTCTTGTCTTCCTGGACCATTCTCTTGCCTTCACCATGTTTGTAACCACACCAGTAAATGTCTAGAAGGAGCTGAGTATCACAGTCATTTTAAAGCTGCCTAATTGGTGCTTATTATGCTTGATTGCTGCTCGGTGACATCCACAGGTGTTTTCAATACCTGATGGAAAGCACCTGTATGAACCTCTGTTCTTCAGAGTGGTAGTCTTTAAGGGGTTGAATAATTGTGGCAATGAAGAAACCACATAAGAACCATTTACTACTGTATTACATAAACAATTGATGTCATTTTAGTTGCATTTGGGTAGTTACAACGTCCTTGTAGGATTTGATTCTGAATACAATTCCAAATGTACACTATAGTCCCTAAACCCCTTTACAGCATTGGGGGTTGAATAATTTTGGCCACAACTGTATGTTTATAAGTGACAGTTTTCCTGCTAGGTATTTGCATGTCATAAGCATTTGAATTAAAATTACCATATTGAAATCAAATCTGATGTTTTTTCATTTTTATTTGGTGTGCGTTGGAAGAGGGGTAGTCTTATACGGCGAGTATAGGTCAAACCCTATATTTTAACAGGAAAAGTAGGGGGGTCGTCTTATACGCCCAGTCGTCTTATACGCCGGAAAATACGGTAGTTAAGAAGCTGATGTTCTAGTCCAGAAGTATGAAGCTGTTTTTTAAAGAATTTTTTATTACATTTACTGTATCCATATTCTCAGAATCTAATACTATCTGGAACCTTAGAAATAGATTACAATCAAAATGAAATTCTATTTTTACATATTAGTTAGCCAAATCTGACTCAGCAAAAATAAGCTGCAAGATGCTTTTAAAACATACTGACCAGCTGTACTGTGTTAATGGCCACTAACACAAAAAATGACTAGCTATTTGTTACTTTTCCAACATATATTTTTCTCAGTATTCTACATACATAAATTTGTAGCCATTTTAGCTATGCCCATTCTGTGTAGTTGCACACATATGGATTATAAACAAATGTATATATTCATAATATTTAAATATTTATTACAATCATTTTGAAATTTATAGGAAGTGCGCTTTTAGTGATCATATCTGACTTCTAGTTGAGATGTTTGCTATCTCACCTTTCCTTAACTCATTCTCTTTGCTTTAAAAAAAAAAAAAAAAAAAAAAAAAAGGGGCGTGTCCAAGATGGCGACCGGAGCGGCCGCATAATCCGGAGCTCCGGTGCCGAGCTTTTCAATCCGCTGCCATCCGTGCGGCAGCGGATCACGGAGTGACGGCGGAGGACCCGGGTAGTATCCCCGATCCCGGGGAGTCGGTACCTGGGTGATATTTCCACCCCTCGTGGCGGCTGACGTCCGCGGCCTGGTGCGGCCGCGTGGGCCGGGGCTCCGGCGCCACCCATCAGCTCTCCCATCCGCACCTGCTGCCATCCGGGCTGTGGGAGATCGCCTGGGGACATCCGCGGCGCCCTCTGCATTGCTGGGACTGGGGGAGAGACGCCGCTGAGCCTTGCTGCTTCCCACGGTGGCGGCGGCCTCTGCGGCCTACATCACCGGTCTGGAGCCTCCATCTGGTCACAGTGAGTGGGGGATGTGGGTGCCCTCTTATTATTAGCTCCCCCCACAGTGACCTGGGAGTGGGCCTCACGTTGCTGACCCCGGAGCCTGCCATCTCCTGTAACCACAGCCCCTGTTGGGCTCAGAGGCCTACTGGGGCCTTAATATTGCCCCGTGGAGTGTCTCCCTGGAGGGCCCTGTGCTTGTTGTTGGAGGTCCTCTGCTTCCCACTTGTCCCTCTTGTGTCCTAGGTTGGGATCTGGTGCCATCATCCTGCTCCGGTGTGCTATATCTGCGTGTTACTGTGATCTATGTCCTCTCTACCCTTCCATGACTTGCTAATTATCTTTACAATATAATGTTCTCGCAGATGAATCTAACCGCATTCATGTAACTACAACCCTAAACCTATTTTGGGCGTTATAGGTCCCCTGGGGTTATAATCTCCATTCATTATCCTATTTTCAGTTGATCACCCCCAGGAGACTCCCTGTATGCCGTCCACAAAGAAAAAAAAGGGACAAGCCCAGAAGTCCCTCACGACATACCTACTTAAGGCACACGAGCTTTGTAACATGTCTCCAGTCAATACAGAGCGAGCACCCCTGTCCGATCCCACACAGGATACCACCGCTCCCTTATCGGCCTTGGTCAGTGAAAATACACAGCAACTTACAAAAGGAGACTTGGAGTCCTGCTTGGAATCTATGTACGCCAAACTAGCCGCCAAATTTCAATCAGAATTGCATAAAAGCACTAATGTTCTCTCTCAGGAAATAGCCACGCTGGGCTCCAGGACAGACCGCTTAGAAACCAAACACGATGAACTTAGCCTGGCCTATGGTGCACTTTCCAGAGAGCATGATCATTTACAAACAGCCTTTTTTCAACTACAGGCGCAGGTGGAGGACCTTGATAATCGCAATCGCAGGAATAATCTGCGAATCAGGGGAATCCCGGAGTCTATGTCTGACCTCTCCTTAATCGTGACCAAATTATTTCAATCACTCCTCCCGGATCGTGACCCTGGGTCTTTTGCCTGTGACCACATCCATAGAGCCCTGCGCCCTAAACCTCCTACTGACAAGCCACCTAGGGATATTGTCCTGTGCATGAGGGACTTTTTGACCAAAGAGGAAATACTCAGAGCTGCTCGCAATACCCCTACGATCTCCTTTGAAGGCTCGGTCTTACAAATCTTTCCGGATGTTTCCCCGGCCACGTTGGAGAAGCGTAGAAAAATGAAAGAAGTCACAACAGTCCTGTTCTCAGCTCGTATTTGCTACAAATGGGGCTTTCCCTTTAAGTTGATTGTTCCACATAATGGGAGCACATATATAGCTACATCTCCTTCTGAAGGTAGAGCAATCTTGGCCAAACTGGGCCTAGCGGATGCCCCATCACCTCAACGTCCACCCTCCACCCCTCGTGTCTCTCCCATTTGGCATACCCCATCTCCACGGAAGGATAGAAGGAGAGTCAGACAGGATCCGGGTTGATAGGTCCATTCTCACTTGCCTATTACCTATTGTTTGACAGTCCTTGGTCTTGCCTATTGTCTTTTATGACTTTACCGAGAATTGAGACACAGGGATTTTGTTTCTTACATCTTACGCTGTCAGGATGTGTATTTCTATGGTTACTGCTATGTTAATTTTATAATCCTGAGTAATGCGTGTGTCTTGCATTGATAGCTGGACGAGTTAAGGTATAACAAGGGTCTTTGGTCCCTCTTAATTGCGCCCATTGGTTTATGGTTCCACAACTCTTTGACACGTTACCCCACCCTGCCTCCTGACATGGCCGGAAGTGTCGCCGCACGATTGAGGGGTGGCAGTTCCGTTTTCCATGTTTTAGGGAGACAGGGTTTGGGCCCATTTGGCCCCTTAATATTTGAACTTTTTGTTTTATCAGGTATGACAAATTTTCAGCCTGATCCATGTTCTTTAGTTACCTTATTTGTAGGAGCTCTTCAAATCTCCTCTCTATTGTTTTTTGTCTTCTTTTTTTTCAACACTTTAGTGCATGAGGATGGTGTTGTGTCGGTCTGTGGACATCATGGCCCCCATCTTGGGGCCGGGAGGTCCCCTGGGCTGGTTCTGCCACCTGTACGTCTGTCTGCTAAAGACCTGCGGATTTCTATGTCTAGCCAATTAATTTTAGGGGATATCCTTGTAATGTGTACTTTTATGATGATAGTAATAAGCTCTGTTTACTATGGTAATTCAATGTATTTCGCATAATGTCCAGGGTTTCAATTCGCCAAACAAGCGCAAAACGGCCTTTCTTCAATATAAACGACTGGGAGCCAAGATTATCTTATTACAGGAAACACATTTTCCAGCTGCAAAACACCCGACATATTTTCATAGATCTTATAGGCAGGGGTATTATACCCTGCATTCCTCCAAGAGTAGGGGCGTAGCCATCTTTCTACATAACTCATTCCCCTTTGAGGTTCAACATGTGTATCGTGATCCGGACAGTAGGTTTATCATTCTTAAAGGCACCCTTTCAGGTCGAGAACTTACTATTGCTAATGTATATGCACCGAATTCAGCACAAGCTACCTTTTTTTCAAAATTTTTTGGTACTCTGGATAGGTTTTTGTCTCCTCATCTCTTGGTGGGTGGGGATTTTAATCTGGTGGCAAATCCTCTTTTGGACCGTAGTTCCCCCTCGCATTCTTCCCAGGCTTTCCCAAAATCCCTTACTAAGAAATTAGATACCCTCCAGTTGGTGGATGCCTGGAGAGCGCACAACACCGGAGCCAGGGATTACACATTTTATTCCCACCCACATGACTCTTATGCTAGATTAGACTATATATATTGTACCCCAATTTTACTAGCTAATTCTAAGGTAGCTTGCATTCATTTGAGCCCCTGGTCGGATCACAGTATTGTGGCCTTATCTATCACATTTGTGGGATTGGCACCTACTCCCTTCTCTTGGAGACTTAATGACTCTATGCTAACCGATATTGACTCTCGCCAGGAAGTGGTTACATCTATTCAGGAATATTTTCAATCTAATTTAACCCCTGATATTTCCCCAGCCACACTCTGGGTAGCCCACAAGGCGGTCCTACGAGGCCGACTTATCTCCATGGCCTCATCCAGAAATAGAAAACGTTGGCAGCAAATACTACTTCTAACCCGAGAATTAGAAGCACACTATAGAAGCCATGTCGCTAATCCATCTCTACTTAATAAACAGCTACTGTCCCAAAAGCGCTTGGAACTGAATGCCCTTCTTTCCCAAAAAACTGAAAAGGCCCTTCACTGGTCGAAGGCCTCATTCCTATTACATAGTAACTCGGCATCTACCATGTTTGCAAGGAAGTTGAACCACTCTCTGCGCCCCCCACACGTGTATAAATTACGCACAAATTCGGGTGCTATCTCATCTCTACCTCAGGAAGTCTTGGGTATTTTCGAACATTTTTATTCTAAACTACTAGCTCCTCCGCAGTCG
This sequence comes from Staurois parvus, assembly GCF_062004578.1. Classification (NCBI taxonomy): domain Eukaryota; kingdom Metazoa; phylum Chordata; class Amphibia; order Anura; family Ranidae; genus Staurois; species Staurois parvus. The sequence continues at coordinate 8,418,962 of NW_028317941.1, forward strand.
GATTCTGTCCCTCTGTCGGACTCTTGGCTGGACTCTATACCCCTCCCTGCCCTTACACCCTCTCAGATTGTCACTCTTAATGCCCCCTGTACTTTAGAGGAAATAACATGTGCGATAGGCGCGCTCAAGCGCTCTACTGCGCCGGGTCCTGACGGATTTACCGCTAGCTATTATAAACATTTTGCCTCTACATTGGCTCCATACTTGATAACTTTATTTAATGATGTTTTGCAGGGGGGTAAGTTCCCTGAGGAGATGTTATTGGCTAACATGTCTCTAATACCCAAGCCACAGAAGGACCACTGTTTGCCACAAAACTATAGACCAATCTCAGTCATGAATAATGATCTAAAGATATTTAGCCGTATTTTGGCGGACCGGTTGGCCCCTATCATCTCCTCTTTGGTCTCTCCAGACCAGTCGGGTTTTATTCCCGACAGATTTATTACTGATAACATTCGTCTCACTCTAAATGTTATTCAAGACGCCAATTTACATTCCAAAGAGGTTCTGTTGATGAGTTTGGATATAAACAAGGCCTTTGATAGTGTTCTTTGGCCCTACTTGTTCTCCTTGCTACAGAAAATGGGCTTTAGTGAGGGGTTTTTGGCAGGCATACATGCCCTGTATGACTCTCCTAAAACGAGAATTAGGCTTCCTGGCTGTAACTCTGACTTCTTTACATTGGGTAGAGGTACCCGCCAGGGCTGTCCTCTTTCACCCCTTTTATTTGCGCTGGTGTTGGAACCTTTGGCATTGGCGATTAAATCACATTCGGATATTTCTGGCTATTCATTATTAGTTTCACATTTTAAATTGAGCATGTATGCTGATGATGGTATGCTTTTTATTACTAACCCGTTGACTTCTTTACCTAACTTGTGTGCTGTATTGAACGATTTTGCCAAAGTGTCAGGTCTCACCGTTAATTTTACCAAATCTGTGGTCATGCCTGTTAATGTTCCTGGCTCCCTAAGTGCATCTCTCCGTAGTTCTTTCCCATTTCGCTGGGTCAAGGACAGGATATCCTATCTGGGGATTAACCTCACTCCCAGATACTCGGATATATTTGCGGCTAATTATCCACCATGTGTATCGTGTCTCTCTACTCTACTGAAGATCTGGCACGGTTATCATATCTCCTTTCTGGGTAGAGTCACGGCGGTTAAAATGAATATTTTGCCCAAATTGCTTTATCTTTTTAGAGCACTTCCAGTTCCGGTCTCAAAAACCTTTTTGGATCATTTTCAGCGGACTATTAATAATTTTATTTGGGGAAATAAGCATCCACGTTTTGCCTCATCCATTTTGTATCGCTCACAACGGTCGGGAGGTCTCGGTCTTCCTAACTTTTGGCTATATTATCTCTCGGCTCGTTTTGCGCAATTGTCACAATGGGCTACTATTAACTCTCAAATCCCGTGGATCAAGTTTGAGTCTCAGTCGATACGTCCTTTTTATTTACCGGGAATTTTATGGTCTAACATCTCCCCCCGATCGACTGTTTTTCATAACTCCATAGTGACTCACTCACTGACGCTTTGGTCCAAACACAAATCTAAATTGGGTTTAGTCTCTTCTATTCCCCCAGGTGTGTCATTTTTTGGGGATCCTACTTTTGTTGTAGCCTTTTCTTCCCCTCATATGTTTCGTTGGTGGTATGATCGATCTTTTATCAGATTATCTGATTTCCAAAGAGGAGGATCTTATATTACCTTTGATATGCTGCGCGTGTTGTTTGATGTTCCTCTTCGTGAGTACCTTCGTTATAGACAGATTAGGCACTTTTTTAAGGCGCACTTTGGCCTTACCCCATCCTCTCCGATTTCCTTTTTTGAACGTATCAGCCGTGACTCTCCCAGGGGTAGGGGTCTTATCTCAAATCTTTATCACCAATTTTTGATCTGTCTTTTTCATGCTCCCCCTTTGTACAGACGAAAATGGGAGGAGGATTGTGGTGTCACTTTTTCGGATGAGGATTGGGATTCCATGGTGGATAATATATGCAAGAGCTCTAGATCTCTTTCGGTTCGTGAGACGGCCCTTAAAGTTCTAACCAGATGGTATTATACCCCGTCAAGACTACATGTACTGTTTCCACAAACGTCTCCTCTATGTTTTCGGGGCTGTGACTGCACGGGTACTTTGGTTCATATATTTTGGGATTGCCCGACCATATCTTTGATCTGGCGTAGGATTTCTGAGGTCGCTGCCTTATTGTCGGGTGCCCCGATACGATTGTCCATGCAGACCTGTTTATTGGGGGCCCATATCCCAGGGGTCTCTGATGCCAATCTGAGATTGATACACACATTATGTATTGCCACTTTATGGTCTATTGCCCTACATTGAAGGTCCAATGTTGTACCCTTGGACTCCGTTTTACACAGAATTGACACTGTAATGCTTATGGAACGCATTCATTATACCCTACTGGATAAGATGCACTTATACGATAAAAAATGGGAGTCATGGAGAGATTGCAGACACTTATTACATGCTTAATAACATCCCCAGTAAAAGTTGGCTGGCATGTACTATTGACAGGTGTATCACCTAACCTACTTTGTCGTTTACGTACTTCATGCACTTGTAACTTCCTCTTTTTTTTCTTATCTTCTTTGTTATGTTAATATACCTTTATGTATTGTACTATTCAAAAGTGCCTTGTTTTTGCTGACAACATCACTTTTAAAGTGTGCTGTTGTTCTACTGTCTACTCATGTACAATAAAATCGTTTGTAAACAAAAAAAAAAAAAAAGCTTGCAAGCTTTTATAGGGGATGTATTTTTTTCATATATATTTACTTTATTAATTTATTATATTTAGTACTAAAAAGTATATATACACACGTTTTCTTTGCAGGCTCTCTTTACCTCTATGTTGTAGCCTAAAAAACAGAAGAGAACAGCAGACTGCTGAATAATTCCAGGGAAGCAGTGCACACCACCTACACTCTTTCTTCTACCAAAGACTGAACTGCCTGGCTTAATGGTGTATTATAAAGCTGTCAGTAAGCGCACATCCAGTTTTGGTCTTAGAAAACCCAGCAAGCTTTGTAAACTGAATGGCATTATTCAACCGTGTATTAAACTGGTTGTAAAAGCAAAAGGTTTTTAACCTTAATACATTTTCTGCATTAAGGTAAAAAAACTTTCATGTTTCATATTCAGCAGCTCCCCTAAATACTCACCTGACCCTCATCTTGATCCAGCTCTGTGTCTAAAAGCAGCAGTGCTGCTCTCTCTCTCCTCACAGAACTCAGAGACAGTAGTTGGAGCCATCGGCTCCTGTCAATAAAATCCTGTGAGGAGGAAGGAGCGGTGTGGTAAAGCCTTACTGTGTGTGTCAATAGACACACACAGTCTGGCTCAGGATAGAGCCAGCATGTCTGCCCTCCATAGCAAGTGCTTGAAACATGTTTATTAAAACCAGGAAAGGCAATACACCACATAGGTCGATGAGTAGTTGTAGAATGAGCTAATAAAAAATATTCTTCCATTGGTGAAAAAATGTGAACCTGTAGTTAGATTTGTCACCCAGTACCATTCTGTATATCGTAAGATGGAAAATGTGTTTCAAAAGCACAGGAGAATTCTGTCTCAAGATCCACAACTGATGTTGTCTATTCCTCCCTTACCTAAATTTGCCTACAGAAAAGCACCCAGTGTAAAGAGTAAAATTACACCTAGTAAAATCAAAACCCTTACCAAATCCACCAATCTGAGGTAACTCTCCTTGATTCCGTTGATAGGTATGTTTCATTGTCATAAACCATTATGCCTAACTTGTGCACACATTCCTCATGGTAAATACTCCCTTTCCACCAATACAAGAACATTTTCCATTAGCTCATTCTACAACTGCTCATCGACCTATGTGGTGTATTGCCTTTCCTGACAATATGGTTTACTGTACATCAGCCGAACCATTAGAACAGGCCGAAAAAGGTTCAGAGAACACCAACATTTTGTGTAGGAGGGCAATCCCAAACGTAGTGTCCCGCATCATTTTTCTGAGTATCATCACAAATCTATCTCTGATCTGTGGGTGATTGAATCAATATCAGACAAATATCATCCAAAAGGCTCCAACGCTTGTGTAAGCAAGACACCTTTTGGAGCTATACTTTGAACATCCTGTTTCCAAAAGGTTTAAAGTAGAAGATTGAGGTACATGCTCTGGTTTAGCTGGTTGGACTTCTGAATAAAAGCTTACATCATTTTCATTTATAATTTTTTTGACATAACATCATCTGTTACATATTTATGGTTCATTTCCATTTTCCAGATATCTGGTATCCCTTCCTTCTTCCCCTCTTTCCTGCTCTCATTGGTCCATTCTAGATATTCTCACATACACATGTTATCTATTGTAAAAAGGTGTCAAACTAAATATACAATGGTTACGGCTGACACGGCTGACAGCTTGTGGTCTGACATGGCTATCTCAGACTTAGAAGAGGTGAATCAATATCAGTTGCCTTCTGGAATACCTCCATGTGGATCAGATACTCATACTGTACATGTTAACATACAGTATATACTACCTTTGTGAGTAGTTACTTAGTTGTTTTAATTGATTAATCATGTTTTAAAGTACTACACCTAGGTAGGTGTTCTTTTTGTTCCTACAGAGAATTGCTTCACTGTATGGGGAGCTGCCACTGGCATCGTGTCTATTCCTCTACTATGGACTTAATGGACTATCTGTATGTACTTATGATCTAGTAGCTTAGTATACACAGTACGGTCATTTCCCAGTGCCATTCCTTTTTGTTCCTTTTTTTTTTATCCAAAACTTGTGCAGATGCAGATCACAACAGATGAACATCAGATAGGTCAAAAATATCATAATCTGTGCCATAGCATTAAAAAGAAGGGTGGGACTAATGCCAATTGAAGTAAGCTGGTTTATTTATGCACTGATGCTAATGGTTTTCCTTAAGAGGGCAATACCTGTAGAGTGGCACTACAAATAGTAGCAGGACACCATGAAAGCTGTTTTATTTCTTTGAGCAATTACTGAAGAGTGAACTGGCTACACATAGAGGTTTAAAGACTGCCTACTGACACACTTGGTTAATACCCAGAGGGAATGCTCTTGTTAAAGGGCAAGCTGTGGATTGACCTAACTTGGTAGTGGGGCATACAGTCATGGCCGAAATTGTTGGCACCCTTGATATTTTTCCTGAAAATCAAGTATTTCACACAAAAAAGGTATTGCATTAACACATGTTTTGCTATACACATGTTTATTCCCTTTGTATGTATTGGAACAAATATAAAACAGAGGCAGAAAAGCAAATATGACATAATGTCACACAAAACCCCAAAAATGGGCTGGACAAAAGTATTGGCACCCTTAACTTAATATTTGGTTGCACACCCTTTGGAAAACATAACTGAAATCAGTCGCTTCCTATAACCATCAATAAGCTTCTGACACCTCTCACCCGGAATTTTGGACCACTCTTCCTTTGCAAACAGCTCCAGGTCTCTCTTATTGGAAGGACACCTTTTCCCAACAGCAATTTTAAGATCTCTCCACAGGTGTTCAATGGGATTTAGATCTGGGCTCATTGCTGGCCACTTCAGAACTCTCCAGCGCTTCTTTGCCATCCATTTCTGAGTGCTTTTTGACGTATGTTTGGGGTCATTGTCCTGCTGGAAGACCCAGGATCTTGGACGCAAACCCAGCTTTCTGACACTGGGCCCTACAGTGCGACCCAAAATCCTTTGGTAATCCTCAGATTTCATGATGCCTTGCACACAGTCAAGGCACCCAGTGCCAGAGGCAGCAAAACAACCCCAAAACATCATTGAACCTCCACCATATTTTACCGTAGGTACTGTGTTTTGTTCTTTGTAGGCCTCATTCCGTTTTCGGTAAACAGTAGAATGATGTGCTTTACCGAAAAGCTCTATCTTGGTCTCATCTGTCCACAAGACGTTTTCCCAGAAGGCTTTTGGCTTACTCAAGTACATTTTGGCAAACTGTAGTCTTGCTTTTTTATGTCTCTGTGTCAGCAGTGGGGTCCTCCTGGGTCTCCTGCCATAGCGTTTCATTTCATTTAAATGTCGACGGATAGTTCGCGCTGACACTGATGCTCCCTGAGCCTGCAGGACAGCTTGAATGTCTTTGGAACATGTTTGGGGCTGCTTATCCACCATCCGGACTATTCTGCGTTGCAATCTTTCATCAATTTTCCTCATCCGTCCACGACCAGGGAGATTAGCTACAGTGCCATGGGTTGCAAACTTCTTGATAATGTTGCGCACTGTGGACAAAGGCAAATCTAGTTCTCTGGAGATGGACTTGTAACCTTGAGATTGTTGATATTTTGCCACAATTTTGGTTCTCAGGTCCTCAGACAGTTCTCGTCTCCTCTTTCTGTTGTCCATGCTTAGTGTGGCACAGACAGACACACAATGCAAAGGTTAAGTGAACGTCTCTCCTTTTTATCTGCTTTCAGGTGTGATTTCTATATTGCCCACACCTGTTACTTGCCCCAGGTGAGTTTACAGGAGCATCACATGCTTGTAACATTCTTATTTATCCGCAGTTGTGAAAGGGTGCCAATACTTTTGTCCAGCCCATTTTTGGAGGTTTGTGTGACATTATGTCGAATTTGCTTTCTTTCCTCCCTTTTTTTGTTTTGTCCCAATACACACAAAGGGAATAAACATGTGTATAGCAAAACATGTGTTAATGCAATACGTTTCGTGAGAAATACATGATTTCCTGGAGAAATATCAAGGGTGCCAACAATTTCGGCCATGACTGTATATATGGGTAGGCAACCTATGTGGATTGTGGTGGAGCACTAGCACTAGTGGGGAACATAGGAATAACTGTATATGAACATGGTTTTGGAGGCAGGTGGACTTTGATGTCCTATAAGGTTGTTAGCACATCATTAAGAGAAACATTTCTTTCTTGAGGCACGAAATCTACAGTTGCAAGAAAAAGTATGTGAACCCCTTGGGATTATGTGGAGTTTTGCATGAATTGGGCATAAAATGTGCTCTGAACGTCATCTAAGTCACAACAATAGAAGAACACAGTCTGCTGAACATAATACTACACAAACATTAGATGTTGCCATGGTTTAATTGCACATAACATGTAAACATTCACAGTGCAGGGAGGAAAAAGCATGTGAACCTTTGGACTTAATAACTGGTTGACCCTCCTGTGGCAGCAATAACCTCAAGCAATTGTTTCCTGTAGTTGCAGATCAGACCTGCACAACGATCTGGAGTAATTTTGGACCACTCCACTTCACAAAACTGTTTCAGTGTAGCAATATTCTTGGGATGTCTGGTGTAAATCACTCTCTTAAGGTCATGCCACAGCATTTCAATGGGCTTGAAGTCAGGACTCTGACTGGGCCACTCCATAAGACGTATTCTGTGCTGTTGCAGCCATTGTTTTGTTGAATTACTTGTATGCTTTGGCTCATTGTCCTGTTGCATCACTCATCCTCTGCAGAGCTTCAGCTGGCGGACAGATGGTCGTACGTTTTCCTGCAAAATGTCTTGATAAACTCTGGAATTCATTTTCCCATCAATGACAACAATCCGCCCAGGCCCTGAGGCAGCAAAGCAGCCCCAAACCATGATGCTCCCTCCACTATGTTTTACAGTGGGGATGAGGTTTTGATGTGCTGTGCCTTTTTTTCTCCACACATAGTGTTGTGTGTTCTTCCCAAACAACTCAATCTTGGTTTCATCTGTCCACAGTATATTTGGCCAGTAGTGCTGTGGAACATCCAGGTGCTCTTTTGCAAACTTCAAACGTGCTGCAATATTCTTTTTGGACAGCAATGGCTTCTTCTGTGGTGTCCTCCCATGTACTCCATTCTTGTTTAATGTTTTCCTTATTGTAGATGTGTCAACAAAAATGTTAGCATGTGCCAGAGATTTCTGTAGGTCTTGAGCTGACACTCTGGGATTCTTCTTTACCTCATGCAGCATTCTGCGCTGTGCTCTTGCAGTAATTTTTACAGGACGACCACGCCTAGGGAGAGTAGCAACAGTGCTAAACTTTCTCCATTTGTATACAGTCTGTCTTACCATGGACACATGAACATCAAGGCTTTTGGAGATACTTTTGTAACCCTTTCCAGCTTCATGCAAGTCAACAATTTTTGATCGTAGGTCTTCTGAGAGCTCTTTTCTGCGAGGCATGGTTCACATCAGACAGTGCTTCTTGAAACCAGTAAACCCAAAACAGGTGTGTGTTTTTAAGGGCAGGACAGCTGTCAGCAACACATCCAATATCATCACACTGATTGGAGGCAAGGTTGGCTCACTCCTGGCTCCAATTAGCTCTGGGAGAAGTCATTAAGCTAGGGCCTCACATACTTTTCCCTCCCTGCACTGTGAATGTTTACATGTTATGTGCAATTAAACCATGGCAACATCTAATGTTTGTGTAGTATTATGTTCAGAAGACTGTGTTCTTCTATTGTTGTGACTTAGATGACGTTCAGAGCACATTTTATGCCCAATTCATGCAAAACTCCACGTAATCCCAAGGGGTTCACATACTTTTTCTTGCAACTGTAAGTGGTGCTACCCAGCTGTTGGAATTGTCCTGATAAAACTCCTTACGCATAGTATTTGGAACTCCAGCAGCCACATTGGACAGTGTGGTGCCCACATTATTATCACAGAAATGATGGGCCTTGTTATTTCCTTGTGTGAAGAACCTTGCATGCAACAACTTTCTTTGACATGGTAGTGATGTGGGCACTGTAGAAATAGGTAATGTGACCATTTGGCAGGACACATGTCTTGAAAGAAAAAACTGTGGAGGACCTCCTGACATTACCCAGAAAGACGTTACCTATGATAATCCAGCCTAGGTCCAGGCATTGGGTATATGGTGCATCATATGACCTGTTAATTTGTTGGCAAGCCTTGTGTACCCTTGTGAATTCTCTGCTGAGAAGCAAAAGAATGTCAGAATTTTTCTCAAGAGCTGGTATGTAGTCAGCTATGCCTCTCAAGTGACAGTGGTGAGAGGCAGCTGCAGGAGTAGAGATCTCCTCTCTGTTGCTTGGAATCTGGTTGCACTCAATGAGAGCAGGCAATGGTATTTCTACATTGACACTCAGGGGAACTACTACAAGACTAGTGTCTCTTCTGCCTGAAAGTTCTGTATTGCAAAGCACAGGTAACCAGGGTGTACGGTAAGGCATCTAAAGTTATGTTTAACAGGTCAAAAAGCTTTGATTTTGCAGGAGATATGTTATTCTGATTTTCTAGAATAGTATACTGTCTCACAGTTTTTCCAGATTGACCCTTGGGGTACACACAATCTACTGCAACAAATGAAACAAAGTTTGGCACAGGATTTAACACAGAGTCTTCCTCCACAGACATCTGTGCATGTAAAGAAAACTGAATTATGAAGCACTGTTTGGTGTATGCTGTTCTCACCATACTTTGCCTCAGAAGGATTAATTGTAGATAGAGTGGGACTGTCCTGAAATGGATGAATCGCTTGCACATGATCATCACTGTTGCATTCTATGCACTTAATAGTAGCCTTACTGTCTTTAGCATGGAGATCTGTGGAAGCACAGCATTTGAAGCAAAGCCTAAATTTGTCTAAAAGCTCTTTGTGTTCTTGCAATGATTTCTTTCTGAAGCTGATATATTTCCAAAGGAGATTTGGTTTGTTATGTATAGTCCATTTGGGGAATTGGGTTCTCAATTTTCTTGTTCTGATCAGTCTTTTTAAGGACTGGAGAATATTCAGGTAGAATATCATTCCATTTCACAGACAGTGGCCCTGCAGTCTGTATGTGAAATGCTTGAGCTTGCAGGCCTTGGGGAAGGTGAAACAAGAGAGTTGGACTCCCCACAGGAGAAACGTAGATCATTCTTAGTATCTGCAATTCTCCTAATGAACTCACAGAAGTAGGAATAGGGAGGAAGGGAAATGTATTTTCTTTTTTTGTGCTTTGATTTAAGCAATGCCCATTTTTCCTGTATACCATAAGTTAGCTTGGAGACTGTTGGCTTAACCCAGTGTTTCTCAACTCCAGTCCTCATGGACCCCCAACAGGTCATGTTTTCAGGATTTCCATTATTTTGCACAGGTGATTTGATCAGTTTCACTGCCTTAGTAATTACCACAGCTGTTTCATCTGAGGGAAATCCTGAAAACATGACCTGTTGGGGGTCCATGAGGACTGGAGTTGAGAAACACTGGCTTAGCCTCATGAGCAGTATCTAGGTAACTGAGGCCAGATAGGTGGGTGTCAGATATGACGAGTTGAAGCTCTAAGAGAAAGTCTCTGAGATCTTGAAACTTTATATTGTCTTTGCTTGATATTTTTGGAAAGCTTTGCAACCTTTTAAATAAAGCATTCTCAATGGCTCCTTGGCTTCAAAATCTACATTCAAGTCTGTCCCAAGCAGTGTTAAGATCTGTGGCAGAGTTGTCAATGTCAACAGCTTTGAGTCTTTTGTTATGTTCAGCAGATTGAGGACCCAGCCACCTGATTAGCAGATCTAGTTTTTCTGTAGTTGTGATTTCTAGTTGAATGATTGTGGCTTTGAGGGTGGATTTCCAGCCTCTGTAGTTTTCAGGTTTGTCATTGAACTTAGTGAGAACTGTTTTGGTGAGCTCTTTACTGAGCATTTATTTAGCAAACTGTGACATGTCTGTGTTTATAGACTTTTGATGCACAGCTGCATCCACTACAGAGTTAGTTATCAAGTTATCAACTTGATTGCTTGATTGCCGTGTTGGGTAGCAGCTGTTGAGCAGTGTACTGGGTAAGGGGTAGTTGACTGGTGTCATGGTAAGATGTATTGACCTTTATCTGCATAACGGTGTCTATAGTTTGCTGTGGTGCAAAAGCCTGGTGTACTGAGGGATGAGTAGGCAGATTATCTTGAGAGGTGGGGTAGATGTGGTGTACTGACCTTGGGTAAGAGATACAGCTGCTGTGGCTGGAAGCTGACATTTTGGCAAAGTGTGTGCAGATCAGTGTCTCTGCTTTTTGCTCTTTCACGTTTGCTAGCAGCTTGCTCTAAAACCTTTAACTTTGCCATGACTGTGGTGTGCTCACATTGTTTCTTTAAAGCTTCCATCTCTGTTCACTAGAGTGCATCTTCTGCTTTCACCTCTGCTTCCATCTGTGCTTTCCTGCATGCAGCTTATGATTCTATCTCTGCTTTCTTGTGTGCAACTTCTGCTTCCCTCTGCTGTATTAACTCAGGGGTTATGGCCAAATTTCAAAACATTCTGATAGGTAAGGCTCCAGCACTTCCTGATGGTGCCATAACATGCCATTTGATCATGCTTCCTTGATCACTCCTACTGGCCAGTGTGGCAGCCCAAAATAGAGGTGGGCCAATAGGCATGAATGTAGTGACAAACTTCAACACTAACTTTATATGTCAGACCTTTGACTGTCAGCAATGGCCTGGCTGTAGCAGAGGGGAAATCTCCCTGAACAGACACATATTCAAAATTAAAAATGGTGACAGAAGTTCTGATCTCTCCTGACTCTATCTAGAAAGGTTTTGACTGCCATTCTACTTTAAATATAGAGGTCTAATTACACTGCTAATTCTAGACACGTGCTTTTCGTAATATTGCCTCCCATTTAATGGATTTTAGTGGGCTATGTCTTTGCAGAATATTTCACATAAACAATCTCCCAATGTTATCAAGTGATCAAGAAAAGCCTTGAACACGAAGTCTAAGTTAGAGAGCTAATTAGCACATAATGTGACAGCAGTTTAGACCACGTTAAAAGCAGTGGTTCTGGAAACTAAATCACTGTGCCACATTTATCCAGACTAAAGACATGAGTAAAAGCTTTAAGAAAAATACGTATATTTACATGAGAAGGAAAGATGATGAATAGAGAGCAACTAAGAGAAGGAGGAATACAAGGTATGAGCCAGAGATTTGTTATTTCTTGTCTTAAGATAATTGCTTTTGAATTCTGTAGGGTAAAGCTGTAACTCGTTTAATATCTTAAAATTGCATTGAAATAGAAAAAGGACAGGACTGAAAATTAAGCTTGTTATTAAGGGTTTAGTGTTAAAATGTGTTATTTAACTAGTTAACAAACAGAATAATGTATTTTAGATGGTGAATTGATACCAGTTGTCTGTATACTTCAATATGGCGTATCAGCTACAGTACCTTAAAGTGAGATTAACCACTTTCCCTAGAGAAGATTTACCCCCTTCCTGACTAGTCCATTTTTTTGCTATTTGGTGCTCCGCTATTTCAACTAATAATTGCGCGGTCATGCAATTCTGTACCCAAACAAAATTTGTGTCCTTTTTTTGGTGGTATAATATCACCTCTAGGTTTTTTATTTTTTGCTCTATAAATAAAAAAAACTGAAAATTTTGAAAAAATAAAAAACAATATTTTCTCATTTTTGTTATGAAAAAAATCCACTAAACTCAAAGCTCAGCATAAATGTAGGCCAAAATGTATTTTGCTACATTTCTTTGGTAAAAAAAAATGCCAATGCATGTATATTAACTGGTTTATGTGAAAGTTATAGCGTCTACAAACTATGGTATAGAGACTGGAATTTACACCATTTTTTGCTATACAGCGCTGTGTTGGTTTAACTGACAATTGCATGGTCATGCAATGCTGTACATAAAGGAAATCTATGTCATTTTTTTTCCCACAAATAGAGATTTCTTTTGGTGGTATTTGATCACCTCTGGGTTTTCATTTTTGTGCTATAAACAAAAAAAGACTAAACATTTTGAGCAAAAAACAATATTTTCTTATTTCTGTTCTAAAAAAAATATCCAATAAACTCAAAGTTGTCATACATTTCATGTCAAAATGTATTCTGCTACATGTCTTTGGTGAAAAAAAATCCCAATAAATATATAATATAATAATTGGTTTGTGCGAAAGCTATAGCTTCTACAAACTATGGTATGGATACTGGAATTTGCACAGCTTTTACTTTCTGTCTGCCTATCACATTTCTTGAGGTGCTAAATTGCCAGGGCAGTACAAACATCCCAAAATGACCCCTTTTTGGAAAGTCGACACCCTAAGCTATCTGCTGAGAGGCATGTTGAGTCCATGAAAGATTTTTTTCCCACAGGTTTTTGGAAAATGACAATTCCTTTTATTATTTTTTTTATTTTACAGAACGTTGTCGTTTAAATGGTATATTGCTCACACATTCCATGGGTATATTTGGAATTACACCCCAAAATACATTCTGCTACTTCTACCGAGTATGGGGATACCACATGTGTGAGACTTTTTGGAAGTCTAGCCACATACAGGAGCCCGAAATCCAATGACCACTTTGAAAGCCTGAAGGTGCGTAACTTCCTCACTACCTATCACAGTTTCAGAGGCCCTGAAATACCAGGATAACACAACACCCCCCCCACCCCCCCCCACAAATTACCCCTTTTTAGAGAGTAGACATCCTACGGAATTTAATAGGAAGTATGATAAGTATTTTGCAGATCTCATTTTTTTTTCACAAGGTTTTTAAAAAAAAAAAAAGAAAAGAAAAAACTATGTTTTCTTTTTCTTTCTTCATTTTCCAACATTTGTTGCAACAATGAGATCTGCCAAATACTCACCATGCCTCTTATCAAATTCCTTGGGGTATCTACTTTCCAAAAAGAGGTCATTTGAAGGGGGGTCTGTACTATTCGGACAGGGCGTATAAACAGAACTGACAGCTCTCCTACCTCTCGGCATCCGAACGGGCTATGACCTGCTGCCGCAAGACCCCAGGGAATCCAGGGAAGATGACCAGCTTCTTCCCTGCAATCTCCACATGCAGCCAAGATGGCGCTGGCTGCACAGCAAATGGCTTCTCAGCACAGCAAGGGGAGAACACAAGATCACAGACAGTATACCACCCAGATGCCAGGCTGAAGGGATCCTTGTACCCAGGGGACCCGGGTGAGTTGTCTCCCCCCCTGTCCCCCACATCCAGCAGCCCTGCTAAATCCAGGCCCAGACTGGACACAAGATCACCCCCTGACAGACATTCCTCCCCACCAGCTGCAATTCTGACAGAAATTGCTCCATCTTTAATTGAATCCTACCCTGCTTCTGACCAGCCCATCACAGAGATTTCCACGAAAAACATGCTCCTTTCTCTGCGTCAAACACTACATAGCGACATGATGACATCATTAAACTCAAATATGGTTCAAATGCATGAAAAGCGTATCCGCCATATTGAGAACAAACTAGGAGAAATGTGTACCGCACACAATGACCTCATAGATGCACACACAGACCATGAGGCTGACATCAAACAAATTAATCTCAAATTGGCAGATTTAGAAGATCGCTCCAGGCGAAACAACATCAAATTCCGTGGCATCCCAGAATCCATCACCCCAGATGCCATTGTCCCATATATTCAACAGCATATGAAAAAACTAATCCCTGCCCTCACAGACGTGGAATTAGCTATAGATCGAGCGCATCGAATCCCCAAACCGTCATTTCTACCAGCGACGGTCCCCAGGGATACACTGGTGCATATACATTTTTATCATGTAAAAGAAAGAATTATGATCGCAGCAAGAAATTCTACCTCCATTCCCCCAGCCCAAGCAAACATTAAATTGTTTGCAGACCTATCCAAAGCCACATTCGCCAACCGTAAAAAGCTTGTCACCATAACTGAAGCTTTACGGAACCATGGGATTGCATACCAATGGGGCTTTTCCACAAAATTAAATGTCAAACACCAAGGCAAATTTTACACAATCAAATCTCTAGAAGCAGGCATTGAATTACTGAAAACGTGGAACTTCATCCCAGTAGATTCCCAGCAACCAACACCCAACCGGCCACAACGGATGGAAGCAGAATTATCATAAACCCACGCACAAATCTATTCTCTTCTAGCCCAACACCCTGGGCCTCACTCACTAAAGCATAAGCTGGCGATCGGCCCCAGATCGAATATGTTAAACTTCCAAGTTTGTCTCAAGCATGAGCTCTCGAATGAGTCATGCTTATCCATGCCCTCCACAATTTTCAGTAGCTGTTCTTGCTACACATGTTACCTTTGTTTTTTGCAGGTCTTTTTTATCCCTGTTCATTCCCCAATCTACCAGTCAACAGTCGCTAGCATTACCCCTCCCAACAAACCCACTTATACAAGTGAACACTCTTACCACAACTAAGACCAACCCAAAACCAGTAAACTACAAACTTAACGGTCCACCACCTCCATCATGCGGAAAATTGCACATCTCCACAATTCCTGAATCACCACCGCAACAAGATTCTACCCTTCTACAATCAACAATATGATTACTATAACCTCGCTAAATGTCCAGGGCCTCAACTCTCCCTTCAAAAGATCCTTACTCTCAAGAGAAATACAAGAGCTCCATACAACCTGACATTCTATTCCTACAGGAGACCCACTTTGCGTTATCCAAAATTCCTAAACTCAACATTTTCCATTTCTCCACAATGTACATGGCAACAAAAAAAGAAAAATGGCGTCATTACCTCCATAAAAGACTCCCTACAATTCCAATTCATTTCTGAAACATCAGACCCACAAGGCCTCTACCACATATTAAACTGCAAAATCAACGATAACCCATATACACTGGTGAACGTCTATAGTCCCAACACCAACCAAGTCAAATTCTTCAACAAACATAACTCCATCATCGCTTAACATAGAAAAGGCAGATTACTCATCGGCGGTAACTCTCTTCTGGACTCCTCACTAAAAAAAAGATCTTCAAAACAGTCCTTTAACCATTTCCTTCATTCCAACAACCTTTACGACATCTGGAGATGTCAACACAGTACAGAAAAGGACTATACCTACTACTCTCCATCCCACTTATCCTACTCCAGAATCGACTTCTTCATCACCGATAAGTGGACCCTACAACACGTCACCTCCTCCAAGATCGGAACTATCACATGGTCAGACCATGCTCCAATCACCATCTCCCTTGACAGCGAACAGCATTCAAAGATCCCCCGAATATGGCGTCTGAATGCGACCTTGTTAAAAAATCGTGACTACAAGCAACAAATATTAGATGCTCACTAGACATTTTTTGAACTTAACGATACACCTGATATATCCATATCCATTCTCTGGTCAACCTATAAAGCATATATGAGAGGTATTTTGATACAACTAAATGCCCGTATTACCAAAAATAGAACCCAACAAATAGACGAGCTGCTCGCCTCAATTAAAACAAATGAAGAAAAAAACAAAAAATTCCCAGACCCAGCAACCTCCGCATCTCTCACAACAGACAGAAACAAACTAAGATCCCTCCTACTATACAAATATGATCTAAATCTCAAAAAAATGAAAGCCAAATTCTACTCATTAGGCAACAAAGCCAGCTCACTATTATCCAAAACAATAAAACAAAAACGTTTAAAATCCAAAATAGCTTCAATTAAACATCCGTCTACAAATTCCCTTCACACTAACCCGCAAGCGATACCTAACGCCTTTGCAGAATATTATCAAACCCTATACAACCTCAAAAATGACACAAACACCATCCAACCGACAGCCACATCCATTCAACAATTTCTCCACACGACTAACATCCCCCAATTATCCCCAGACCAACTTGACGCCTTCTCTATCCCTATTTCCCCCAAGGAAATAGAAACAACCATTAAAACACTCCCACTCAACAAATCTCCAGGAAATTACGGATACACCAACGAATACTACAAACACTTATCCACAGACCTATCCCCATATCTGTCCAAACTCTTTAACCATGCTGCCGCAACAAGCTCATTTCCCAAGGACATGCTACAATCCATTATAACGACCACACCAAAACCCGGCAAAGACCCTCAACTTGTCTAAAACTACAGACCAATTTCGCTACTCAATACTGACATAAAATCATATGCAAAAATTATATCTCGAAGACTTCTCCCATACCTCCCCACTCTAATCCACCCAGACCAAGTAGGTTTCATCCCAGATCGTCAAGCACCCGATGCAACCAGAAGACTTATTTCCCTCATACACAACTTAGAAAACACCAAATACCTCTCCTTACTTTTATCTCTGGACGCAGAAAAAACATTTGACCGGATACATTGGCAATTTATGCAACTCACTCTTCAAAAATTTGGTATCACAGGTTGGATGCTTAACGCCCTCTTATCACTATACTCACATCCATCCGCTAGAGTTTTGACAGACGGCACATTATCTGACATCTTTGACATCTCTAACGGAACCAGACAAGACTGTCCACTCTCCCCGATAATATTCACACTCCTTATTGAACCCCTTGCATCCAAACTCAGAGGGGACCGATTATTCACAGGACTCATACATCTCAACGTAAAATACAAAATAAGCCTATTTGCAGACAATATTATACTGATGGTGACCAACCCAAAAACGTCCCTTAAAACGATTCGCTCACACCTCCATAACTACTCGATAGTATCATACTACAAACTTAACGAACCCAAATCCTCCATACTAAACCTCCACATTCCACCCCATCTCCAAACCCTACTAGCAAGTAAATCCCCCTTCTCATGGGAAACAAACAACATCCCTTACTTAGGTATCAAACTCACACCAACAACAGATCAACTATACTCCACAAACCATAAAACACTACTTGAAACTACCCTTCGAGAACTAACCACACTCCGTACCTCAGAACTCTCCAAGCTAAGCCGAGTGGCAACCATAAAAATGTTCATCCTACCCAAAATCCTATACATATTCCATACACTCCCAATACCAATTCCCAACTCATTCTTTTCTAGCCTACAAACAATCCTCACACAATTCCTATGGAATTCGAAAAAGCCCAGATGCACCACAAACCTCTTAATACGCCCTACAACTAAAGGAGGAGCAGGACTCCCACACCTCAAGTCTTACTACACCGCGACGCTCTTAGACCAAATATATTTTTGGTGGAACCCATTGAAAGAAAAAATGTGGTCCATAATGGAAACCCTTTCTTTTTACCCCCTTAAACCCCAAAATATAATCCTAATTCCACCAACCAACCTCATAGAACACAAAATAAAACACCCCTGCATAAACTCCTCCCTACAAGCCTGGCGTGACCTCTTGTCCACCAAATTCAAGGACATCAAACAAATCCCCACTCCAACCAATATACTGCATCTTCTTATACCCTTGTTAGACCTATTGCATTGGACAAAACAAGGCATAACTAATATCTCAGACCTCTACACCAACCAATCTATATGCCCTTTTCATACTCTTCAAACAAAATATAATCTACCTAACTCTGAAAACTTCACATACCTAAGAATTGCTCACTGCCTGCAAACAACAATACTACCTCACACTACCAAATTACCAACTACAGCATACCTTTTTTTTCACCAAATCTAAATACGCAGGTAAAGGCATCTCTACCTTTTATACATATCTCACTAACCTACAATTCACGCTACAAACTACTTCTCTTACCAATTGGGAAAAAATCCTACCAGAACCAATAACCTCACAATGCTGGGAAAATGCTTTCAACATTACATATAAAGCTACCCGATGTAGCTCCCACTGGGAGTCATATCTAAAAATACTCCACCAATGGTACCTGACTCCGATCAAACTCTCTCTCTACTACCCAAAACAAACTCCTGCATGCTGGAGGCAATGCAGGGAAACAGGCTCATCGATACATATTCTTTGATCATGTAAATCACTTAGATCCTTCTGGAACACTACCTTTCAACTAATATCTGATATAACAAAAATTGTGATTACCCGAATCCCTCATTAGCACTCCTACATATCGAGATTGAGAAACTCCCCCCTCACTCCCACACTATTATCACCCACATTCTCTTTGCTGCCAAAATAAACATCACCAGATTATGGAACTCAAAGTACGCCCCCTCAATTACCTCACTAATTACAGACCTCAACTTCCAATGCAAAATGGAAAAAAAAAATTGCAATCAATACTTCCTCCCTCCTTAAATTTAACCACAAATGGACCCAATGGTTAAGTCACCCAAAATGTTCTGTACAACCCTGATAACACTCAAACAGTTAAAAACACCTCCTAAACCTTGACTGGTACACCCTAATCCACCCAGTTATATCTTTCCCCCCCACCTCCAGCTCCCCTACCAATAACCCCCCTAACAACCCAACTCCTCACCAAAGTTCTTCATACATGTATAAATACCTCTGATGATATCGCTAAATGAGACCAACTCCATCATTGCCTAATGAATGGAAAAACAACAACAATGCTCAACTGTATAATGTTTTATTACATTATGGTATGAATGAACAATGTCTCATTCCCTTGTTTTTTTCCCTGAAAATTTTAATACAAATATTGAAACATAAAAGCCTGAAAGTGCTTATTGGATTTTGGGGTCTTGTACGTGGCTAGACTGCCAAAAAGGCTCCCACATGTGGTATCCCCATACTCGAGAGAAGTAGCAGAATGTATTTTGGGGTGTAATTCCACATATATGCATGGCATGTGTGAGAAATATATCATTTAAGTGCCAACTTTGTGTAAAAAAAATTGTTTTTGTAATTTTCCAAAAATTTGTGGCAAAAAATAAATTCTTCTATTGACTTAGCATGCCTCTCAGCAAATATTATCAGGTGTCTACTTTCCAAAAAGGGGTAATTTGAGGGGGGGTTGTTATCCTGACATTTTATGCCCAGCATTAGAAGCTTATGCCACACATCGCTCACTCTTCCAACCACTCAAAGACCAAGCCTTTTCTGACACTTGTTGTTCATCCTGGTATAACCACTCAAAGTCCAGTGATGTACCAGTACATCGCTGGTCCTTATTGGGCAAAGTGTGTGGTATGCCCCTCATTAGAATATACCGCCCTACATCCACCCACTTCTAATGGTGGGCATAAATGAAATGTTCTTTTTTTTTGTTCAGCCCAAAAAAGAAGATAAAAGATTCCTCTATTCATATTGATCGATGTGAATGAAGAAATCTCTGCCAAATTTAAAAAATATATATATATGCTTAAGCATAGGAGCGATCCACCCACTGACCACCCCAGGCCCCCATGCTTGGGCATATATGTTCTTTTTTAACTGCGGATAAAAAATCTCATCCAACAGCACTGCACACACTTATGTTTATTCTGAGAGTAAGACCCCCCTGTTTCTGTCAAAATAAACAGATCAGTGCTGCAGCTGAATGGCATTCCTGCAAAGAAAACAGCAATGGCTAACAATAAAACAGTAACTCAATAAAGCAACTATTTTTTTTACTTTTTATACAAACTGTAATAAGCAGATATTAGGGACTCTCAAAATGTGATAGCCAGTTTCCTCTGTATAGATGTGCCCTGGACTGTACTATGCTGTACACTATATTAATACTCCACTAGTGTATGGTTGCGGCAGAAGCAGAAGCAATGGTTAACAATAAAACAGTAACAATAAATCAGTAACGCAATAAAACAACTTTTTTATTGAAATCTGTGCCAAAAAATATTGTAAAATATATATGCCGAAGCATAGGGGCAGTCCACCCACTGGCCACCCCAGGCCCCCATGCTTGGCATATATGTTCTTTTTTTAACTGTGGATGAAAAATCTCATGTAACTGCGCTGCACACACTTATGTATATTCTGAGAGCAAGACCCTGTTTCCTCAGAATAAACAGATCGGTGCTGCAGCTGAATGGTATTCCTGCAAAGAAAACAGCAATGGCTAACAATAAAACAGTAACTCAATAAAACAAATATATATTTTTTTTTTTATTTTGTATTTTTTTTACTTTTTATACAAACTGTAATAAGCAGATATTAGGGACTCTCAAAATGTGATAGCCAGTTTCCTCTGTATAGATGTGCCCTGGACTGTACTATGCTGTACACTTTATTAATACTCCACTAGTGTATGGTTGCAAGAAGCAGTCCTTGAGGCAGAGACCAGGTTGGGCAAGACAGGAGGGACAAAAAAAGTGGGTGTCATGCCTAATTCCATGTTTGCTACAGACACAACATCTTTTTTGGGGTGACTTTTGGGTTGGGGTATCAGAAATGACATCAGAAAAATGCCTCTCATGCAGCCGGCTCACTGCATCTGGGTTGGAGGTCTGGGCCACAGCACCTTCTGGATGCAAAAGGGCTCTGATAATCTTTTCCTGGATTTTTAGGAAGGATACACTTCTTCCCGTTGCTTTGTAAAGCACAAAAGTGTTGTACAGAGTCAATTTAATTAAATATACAGACACTTCTTTGTACCAGAGTCTGGCTTTATGGGAAACTAAGTACAGCTTCATCATCTGGTCATTGAAGTCCACCCCTCTCATGTTAAGGTTATAGTCGTGGACACAGAGGGGCTTCTCAACATGGTATCCTTTCAGAAAGAGTGCTTTCTCAGGCTTCTTCCTTTGGCAAATGCATCAGAACCCACAATCTATTTGATTCCTGGAGAATAAACATGCTACCCTCTGGCAGTTTACATACTGCCCTTCATAAAATGTGCTCTAGGCTTGATCACTTCTTTATCTCAGCTCCCCCCATTAGCACATACTGTAGCTTACAAAATTGCCCCTATTACATGGTCTCATCATGCCCCATTACTTTAGCTATCACCCTGTCAACTTCCACTTCTAAAACTTGCCATTGTTGTCTTAATGCGTTTCTCCTTCAGTCTTCAGTTACTAGAGAAAGCTAACAAGCTTTGTCTGAGTTTTTCCAACTTAATGTAGATTCTGTGCTGGATGTTTCACCTTGTGAGAGGAGCATACAGCCTTATTCTATAAAGCTCCCATTTTGAAGAAAGACACTAATAGTCTTGGAGCCTCCATACCCAATAATCTATGTGCCTCGGAGTGCCTCCTTTTATGCTTTCCCACGGTGACTTGCCCTTGCACGGTTACCACCTACATAACCAGCTTAAATCCCTGGCTATGAATAAAGTTGCAAAATCCTTGGTATGGGCCAAACAGAAATTCTATGAAATTTGTAACAAAATCCAACAGAATATTAGTAAATAAACTTAGACCCCTTTGATTTCACTTTTTCCCTGATTTACTCATACAAGCTGATGGCCAAGGTTTTCAGCAAAAGACATTTGACAGTTTTAGGAGACTTAATTTGCCTAAGTTGTCGCCTTCTGATCATGCTAAGCTTAATGTGGATATTTCCTCTGAGGAACTCACACAAGTGGTTAAAGAATTTCCACTTTATAAATCCCCAGGTCCTGATGGCGTCTTGTATTCCTACTATAAAACCTTATTGCCCATACTTGCCCCCCATATACTCAGCCTTTATGGCTTCTTACTTCAGGGAACTATCTCTCATTTTCATTTTCGGCTCTCATTTATTTCTTTTATTCCCAAGCATGAAAAAGACTCCTACTTACCAGACAGCTATAGACCTATAGCTCTTCTAAACTCAGACTACAAGCTACTCACTACATCTTGGCCAATAGACTGACTCAGTTACTCCCCAAATTGACTAACAAAGATCAAGTTGGTTTTGTGTCAGCTAGACATGCCGGAGATAACACTATATAATACTAAAGAGAAGTCAAAACACATCATCACTGATTGGCGGAGCCAGGAGGAGGAGCTTTCTGAGCATTACTGAGTACTTTTGAAGTTGCCTGGGGAGCGTTGAGTGTTCATTTGAGTGAGGCTTTGGAAAATAGGATCTTCATATAAGCATTTTTTTACTTTATTGGTAAGATTCACATTCATTGTGGTAAGCACATATATTTGCCATGGTGTAAAGATCACCTGGGTGATTATATGTTTGAAGAGCACATTATTTGGAAATCATTGCACAAGTGGTGGACACATTACTTTGCATGGACTTTTATTATGTGTTGGACTGTTTATTATAATACACCAATTAATCACTTTAGTAGTGCAACATATGCTTTGAAGTGTTTATACTTATTTGGTGTGCCCTGTACCTCTTATGTGCTGCTGCTTTTTCAAATTTTTTACAAATTTTCTGTTAGCCTCTTTTGTGCGGTGATTTTTTATTTATTGAAGTTTCCTATTTTACCTATCTATGTTTCTAATTGGTATGTACTATATACTTATTCCTGTGGGATCTTGTATCTATGGCAACTATTTTTTATTTGATACATGTCATACCTTTTCTGCATTCTATTTGTGCAAAAAATTCAATAAAAAAACAAATTAAAAAATGAAGTGTGTGTTTTTTGTACGTACTTCCTCTTTTATCCTCTTCTTATTGCATTAAATATATAGATTAATATAGTAAATTATCTTCTAAAAAGAGCAACATTTAAATTTGCAGTTAATTTGCCCCCCTTCTTACAAATTGTACACTGCTCAAAAAATTAAAGGAAGACTTTGAAAACACATCAGATCTCAATGGGGAAAAATATCATGCTGGATATCTATACTGATATGGACTGGGTAATGTGTTAGGCATGTAAGGATGCCCTATAATTTGATGGAATTGAAAATTATCAACTTACAGAGGACTGAATTCAAAGACACCCCAAAAATCAAAGTGAAAAAATTATGCAGCAGGCTAGTCTATTTTGCTGAAATTTCATTGCAGCAACTCAAAATGGTACTCAAATGGTAGTAGTTTGTATGGCCCCCTGCCTGCTTGTATGCATGCCTGACAATGTCAGGGCATTCTCCTAATGAGATGACGGATGGTGTCCTGGGGTATTTCCTCCAAGTTCTGGACAAGGGCATCACTGAGCTCCTGGACAGTCTGAGGTGCAACCTGATGGCGTCAGATGGACTGAAACATGATATCTCAGAGGTGTCCTATTGCATTTAGGTCAGGTGAACATGGGGTCCATTCAATGGTATCAATTCCTTCATCCTCCAGGAACTGGCTGTATACTCTCGCCACATGAGGCTGGGCATTGTCATGCACCAGGAGGAACCCAGGACCCACTGCATCAGCGTAGGGTCTGACAATGGGTCTAAAGATTTCATCCCAATACCTAATAGCAGTCAGGGTGCCATTGTCTAGACTGTAGAGGTCTCTGCATCGCTCCTTGGATATGCCTCCCCAGGCCATCACTGACTGACCACCAAAACAGTCATGCTAAACAATGTTACAGGCAGCATAACATTCTCCATGGCTTCTCCAGACCCTTTCACGTCTGAAAAATGTGCTCAGGGTGAACTTGCTCTTATCTGTGAAAAGCACAGGATGCTAGTGGCAGACCTGCCAGTTCTGGTGTTCAATGTCAAATGCCAATTGAGCTCTATGGTGCTGAGCAGTGAGCACAGGGCCCACTAGAGGACGTTGGGCCCTCAGGCCACCCTCATGAACTCTGTTTCTGATTGTTTGGTCAGAGACATTCACACCAGTGGCCTGCTGGAGGTCATTTTGTAGGGCTCTAGTAGTGCTCATCCTGTTCCTCCTTGCACAAAGGAGCAGATACCGGTCCTGCTGATAGGTTAAGGACCTATCCAGCTCTTCTAGAGTGACTGCCAGCTCTTCTAGAGTGACTGCCTGTCTCCTGGAATCTCCTCCATGCTCTTGAGACTGTGCTAGGAGACATAGCAAACTTCTGGCAATGGCAGGTATTGATGTGCCATCCTGGAGGAGTTGGACTGCCAGTGCAACCTCTTTAGGGTCCAGGTATCGCCTCATGCTACCAGTAATGACACTGACCCTATCCAAATGAAAAACTAGTGAAAAACAGTTAGAAAAGATGACTAGGGAAATAAATGTCAGTGGCCTCCACCTGTAAAACAATTCCTGTTTTGGGAGTTGTCTCATTGTTGCCCATCTAGTGCACCTGTTGTTAATTTCATTAACACCAAAGCAGCTGAAACTGATTAACAACCCCCTCTGCTACTTAATTGACAAGATCAATATCCCAGGAGTTTAATTGATTTGATGCTATACTCTGATTTAAAAGTGTTCCTTGAATTTTTTGTATATATGAGATATCAGTCACAGAAGTGCATCATTTAAATTACGTTAGCTGGGTCACAGACATGTATTGTGAGCAGTAGCAGTAAAATACAACCACTGTGTAGCACTGCAAAGCAGGAATCAGAGCCTGTATGTATGTTCAGAATGTATGGCCGCCCATGTACATATTTTCAAAAGCTATGGAAAAGTCATAGAAACATTTTTTTTTTAAATATTAAAGAAATATATTAAGAAACTTTGATAACAACATTCACATCTCCTTTACATGCTTGTCTGCTAATAAAAAAATTATACGTACTTATACTATATTGTATATACATATTCTATTTTAACAAAAAAAAGTGTTTAAAATAAACCAGGGCTATGCACTGAAAAACATGTAATTTAGGTGTGCAGCTTAAATTAAATTAGAAGGCCAGTCAAATACTATCTTTGTTTTTAATAAAAGACAGTTGTGCAGTGTCGATGTGGCTTCTTGGTTCTCTTCCTTATTTGCCCCAAGGTTACAAAGCTGTACAGTTTTCTGTTTGCAAGGGGGATACTAATTTACACTTATTAACACAATGATTGCACTAGAGCTCCTAAGTGAATTCCCTTCTATTTTATGAATCCTAATTATTTAAATGTATTCAGCTTTGTAATGCATTTAATATGCATTATATTGCCTCTCTGTATATGTTTATTTCTGTGGCCTTGAAAATGTACACATTTTATTTCTTTATTTATAAGAATGATGGTAAGTGGATAGCTGGAGCCTAAAATTTAAGGTGGAACTTTTCTTAAAAAGAGAGGTTCCGATTTTCCTCCTTCCCCCCTCCTCTCTCTGTATTGGAGTTTTTTTTCCAAGGCGTGGGTACCTAGTTTAGACAGGTACCCGTCCTCACCACTGCTTAGCAGGTGCTACAGTCCAAATTGACCAAGCTGGATCCCAAAACTGTAGATTATGTCCATGTTTTTTCATTTCACATATCTTCCGCTTTATTTAGTTAACAATATATAGCCCCTTTTGACTACAGCTGCACAGAGCAGGCTGTCACTGACAGTGTCACACATACTGTAGTCACTCTTACACATCAAGGCTGCAGTTGTTTTCCCTTTTCAGAACAGTGTGCAGGCATAGAGAGGAGGAAAGCCCTACCCACCACCCTGGAAAACAAAGACAGCAGTAATGCTGTTACTGTGCAGCCTGGGAAAGGACCAAGCCTGCTGGGAGAAGCACGGACTTGTGTAAAGTGAAGTCCCCAAAGAGGCTGAACCAGGTGCTACAGAGTGAAACTACAGATCCCAGGATTTCTAGAGATCAACAGGAGGAAAAGGAAGGACTGTTCCTGGGCTTCAGGTAGTAGTTGTAGAGTACACACTATGCAACAAACTGCTGATGGGAAGATTTGCTGGAGTGTCAGGGGCGCAGAGAAGCAGAGTCATTAACATCTTCTGGTCTGTGGAAACATCACTGTCAAGTCTGGTGTCACCGTCTGGTTGTAGGGAGGACATCAGAGAAACTAGTCATCAGCCTATGTGTTGGTGAGAGGCCAAAGCTGTACCCTCTGAACACTATTTAAAGGATCAACATTACCACTTGGGACATCATTTAGGGGCTTATACCCGGGTCTGTCATATTTGAGTACCCCAATGCTGGATTTGGGTCCCAATGCACTGGCCAGTGGGAGAGCTTGACAGAGATTGTCAGACCCCTATTTTTGCATTGCACATTAGTCAGCACCCCCTAAGTATAGGAATCCGGGGTAATGGCACTGGTCTACTTGCTATGTACTAAGTCAAACATTAATTTGTATATGTTTCCAGGAACAAGTTTAAGTGTTTATTATTGCTTTTCCATCCTTTGGTTATTATTTTACTGTGTGTTGCCCAAATAAATATTTTCCCTTCAGCCATGGTGTATAAGAGGGTGTGGCATTGCTGTGAAGGTCATTGACATCAGGAGTGAGGTGACCCAAATATCAGCACATCCTTCGGGGGTAAGCACTACAAATACACTGTAATTATCAACAGATGCACTATTGCACAGAAATCTGGGGGACACAATATGCTAAAAACATTTTGTGGAGTGCAACCAATATATACATTTCAAAACAAATGTGGAACAATCAAGAAAATGACTACATTTAAAGCCTTATTAAAGTAAAATTTTAACATGTGAGGCAAGACCACAGTGATATAGATCAGGGTGAGACACTACAGAAAGTGTTTTCAATTTTAAAATGTTTAGGATATTGAAAACTGTTGTAAGGAAGATCACTGGATTTAGTGTATATTATTTACATTTCTAATATTTTCAAAAAGAGCAGCCAATTAGCTACACAGAGGCTGCTTGCACAATACTGCTCTCTTCCTGGGCACAGTTATTCAACATGGCTGTGCCCATAATGAATTTAAAATAAGAATGTAATAATAATCCAGAAAATGACAAGCTCAGCAAAAACACTTTTTTTTTTAAATCTAATTAGTGAAAGGCTCCATGTGCAAGCTCATTTTGTATGTGACAGATTATTTAACGTACGTCAAAGAAGAACCTACAAAGAATGATAAAACACAACTAGTTAGAATTCACATTTTAGTAATATGTCTCCAGATGCTGGACTATGGACATCATCAATGCTCTTTGCACTGCTTTAGCAATGAATCAGCACAATAGTGGTCCAGTCCAGCCAGCAGATATACCTCCCAGCTATATAAGACCTATAGTGATTTGAGATTCTAGCCACTTGCCGCCCAGCCACCGCATATAAACAGTGGCAGGGCGGCGCTCGTAGGCAAAACCACGTTTTAAAACGGCTGCCTTCAAAACAGGTAGGGGGCGCACGCCCGCCCTACCTGTCCCGCGGGTGTCAGCAGCGGGTGTCAGCCGACGGGTCACGGACGGGTCACAGCCGTTTTCCCGCAATTGCCGGTGATCGCTGACACAGAGCAGGGCTGCATTGTTTACACACAGCCCTGTTCTGTGTCAGTTCTCTGACAGCTTGTGAGAAGCTGCAGAGTTTCTCTCCCTCGATCAGCTCCCCCCTCCCTCCCCCCGTCCAGTACACACCCCCGCCCCTTAGTAAAACACTCCCCTTACACTGCAAATTCTAAAAATGTTAACCCCTTCCTCCCCAGTGACATTAGTACAGTTTCAGTGTTTTTTTTTCACTGATCACTGTATTGGTGTCACTGGGGATGTCAGTGACCCCAAGTCAGTTCCCCCCCAGTGTCAAAATGTCCGCCGCTGTCCCGCAGTCCTGCCATAAGTCGCTGGTCGCTGCCATATGTGGCTGATTGCCGCCAAAAGTCGCTGATCGGCGCCATTATTAGTATAAATAAAAATTAAAAATTCCAGTATCTTTCCCGCCATTTGTAAACGCTATAAGTTTCACGTAAACCAATTAATTTACACATATTGGGGTTTTTTTTTTAGCAAAGACATGTCGCAGAATGCATTTTGGCAGAAATTTATGACTAAATTTGATTTTTGCATTTTTTTTTACTGGACATGTTTTATAGCAAAAAGTCCAAAATATTGTTTTTTTTTCCTCAAAATTGTCAGCCTTTTTTTTATAGCGCAAAAAATAAAAACCGCACAGGCGATCAAATACCACCGAAAGAAAGCTCAATTTGTGGGGAAAAAGGATGTAAATTTCATTTATGTACCGTATTGCATGACCGCGCAATTGTCCGTTAAACTAGTGCAGCGCTGTATAGCAGAAAAATGGCGTAAGTTGCAGTATTTATACCATAGTTTGTAGACGTTATAACTTCCACACATAGCAATCAATATACACTTATTGGAATTTTTTTTACCAAAAACATGGAGCAGAATACATTTTGGCCTAAATTTATAACCAACTTTGAGTTTACTATATATTTTTTATAGCTGAAAGTAAAAAATATTGTTTTTCTTCAAAATGTTTGGCCTTTTTTTGTTTATAGCGTGAAAAATAAAAAGCGCACAGGTGATCAAATTACACCGAAAGAAAACTCTATTTGTGTGAAAAAAAGGACGTAAATTTCGTTTGGGTGCAGCATTGCATGACCGCGCAATTATCAGTTGAATTAGTGCAGCGCCGAGTAGCAAAAAGAGGCCTGGTCATTAAGGGGGGTAAATCCTCAGTTGCTCAAGTGGCTAGATCTGTTATGTGAAACTAATATGCAAAGATGTATCAAAAATGGGTAAAAAAACTAAATGGGTAAAAACTCAGTATATTAGATACCATTGCACTTCTAACCTACGCAGGGTAGAGGATGAAAAGTACACACTGAAAAACATGCCAAATGTTAACTGCGCTTACAAGCAGGAGCAGAAATACAGTATTTTGGAGGCATTGCAAGTGTCTTCTGTAAAACAGTTAGTAAAAAGTCCAACTAGACCCAGCACTGACTAATAGGGATTGATTGATGTTGAGGTGTGAGAAAATCTGGGTTCTAGTGATCACTAATATTTTTGGTTTGATATTAGAGCAAAAGCTAAAAAGTTATATACAAAACAAAAGTTTTAGCTTTCAAGAGGGAAAATGTTGAAATGAAAGAATCTCTAAATAAAATGCATTTAAAGGATAAAGTAAAACAGCAGGATATAGTAATCACTAGGCACCATTAAAGACCAACTCCAGCTTTGATATCAGAGATAGCAGCTGCTATCAGCACTGTATAAACTGCTAGTAGCATCATCTAAATACAGTATACAGTCCAGTGTTGCAGTAGTGGTACAGGGACTTCCCATCCTGTTCCTGAGACAGACGGAGTGCCTGCCAAACCACTTACAGGAATCCTTGTATTTTCTATGATTGAATACAATGCTTCCTCTGATAGATTGATGTAGAGATTGTGAGGTCATCCACCCATCTGTTCACCTCAGCTAGACAGAGGAAACCTGCATTTGGTATATTCCCTTGTCCCCTCTCCTGTATAGCGCTAAAGAGCTAGTTAGTATAGCCCTAGCTAGACCTGTGTTTCTGAGTTAGATTTCAGTTTGTTGCAGAAACATGGCTTAGGAACGTCATTGGGGTTTATTTACTAAAACTGAAGAGTGCACAATCTGTTGCAGCTGTGCATGGTAGTTAGCTTCTAACTTCAGCTTGTTCAATTAAGCTCTGACAAAAAAAAAATAGAAGCTGATTGATTTTTATGCAGAGCTGCACCAGATTTTGCACTGTCCAGTTTTAGTAAATCAACCCCATTATCTTCTTACACTTCAAAAGAATGAAAAAAAAAAATTCTGAATTGCATTTGTGAGTTAACCTGCTTGCAAATGGTTCCAAGTCCATACTGTCTATGCAGACTGGGTCTTAAGAGGAATGTGATTGCAGAAATCAGCATTTTAAGGAGAATAATAAGAGGACATTTTTCCACATGCAGGGTTTTCCTGTTCCTCAGGGAGCACATGGTCTGAGTAAGCACTTGACTGTAGTATTGACTCTGAGATCTACTGGCAAATAAACTGCTTCAAAGCATTTAGGATCAGATTATTTTCCACTGAATTATTCTCATGTGTTTTCACTCACTCACTGAAATCTTTATACAGTTTTGAAAGCTGTGCATACAATTTTGTTTTTTTTTATCTGTATATTGAACTTGATTGTGGAACTAAAAGTACTCATGTTTCTAGAATTATATCTGCTGCTGGAATTGCTGCGTTGTGATAGACTATGTTTGGTTTCTGCTCTGCACAATCACCTGTTTTCTGCATAGATTGTGACTGGTGACAAATATTGCAATAATATCTTAGCCAGAATCTATGCATGCATTAGACATACAGAAGATCCCCAGGATGAGGCTAATTTACAACAGGTAGAGATCCGCTAGACCCACATGCACAGTTAAGCTAACAAAGCAGAAATGGCTGGTAGTTAATTTGATCTGTGGAATAGATCTATACAATGTATAACTGCTGCTGATGAAACATGCAATGATGCAAAGGAATTAAACTGTGCACTCGCAAAGCAAAAAGGAGTTTATGAAAGTAACTGTCTGAAAAAGAGAAGGGTCTATGCAGGAGTGTTAAATCACTTTACTGCCCTTAACAAAGAAAGATGCTTCACATTGTTGGAGGCCATTGACAGATAAGATATCACAACTCCACAAAACTGCCTCCTGGCACTCTACCTTTTGGCAGCTAAGACAACTTATAACTGCTAAGGTCTCTCTCTCAGTGACCATCACTAAAATTCTGCTCTCAGTGGTCCTCACTGAGTAGTCAACTCATAATAGGCTGCGATGAAACAGAAAAATCAAAGATGGATGCTTATTGCATTGACAGATTAATCAGCTTTTAAAACTGAAGCTGCAAGAGAACAGACATGTATGCAGACATAAGCTGAAAAAGCACAAGCCATAAGGATTCAAGCAGATGGAAAAGTGAAGGCTGTGCAGGCTGAGGCAGAAGCTCAGTTAGAAGTTCTTCAATCGAAACAAAAAGAAGTCACAGCTATGCTTAAGCTCATTTTTTAAAAGAAGCTACAGAGGAAGAATAAGTCCAGCACCCTATTTTGACACCCTCAGATGAGCATGCAATATGGACCCTGCAATTCATCATAAGCCATAACAAAGACAACATAGTTGTAGTGGACACTTTAAATCCTGTGAATCCACCCACAATACATTTACCAGGAGGAGAGGGAGACTATCACAATAACCACACAGGTTACTGAAGCACATCAGACACTTCTCTATCTCCAAGGTGTTAACATCCTATGCAGTAACTCATGTGCCATCACACAATCATCTCAGCACAGCTCCAAAAATCACCTCAAACTTCCTTAGATCGGTCACACAGTTCTCAAGACCCACATTACAAGACCTCCACAAGACAGAACCTGAAATAACTGATATGTCAGAACTTCCTAAGTACATGGCTTGCAGAAAAAAAAAATTAATACAGGCGTCATGAAGTTCTGCATTTATGTCAATAAACCAATATATTTGACTTTTTGCTGGAAAACATATCTAATAAAAAATTAAAATGTTTTCATATATTTAGGCCAAAATGTATTTTGCTGCATGTCCTTGAAAAAAAAATCCCAAAAATTGTATATTAATTGGTTTACATGAAAGTTATAGCATCTACAAATGGCGGTATATGTACTAGAATTTTTATTTGTATTTTTTTAATACCAGTAATGGCTGCGATCAGCGACTTATTGTGGGACTGTGGAGGGCATTCTGACACTGGGTGGGAACTGACTGCCACTGAAAAAAATTTAAAATCAAATTGTGTCATACATTTAGGCCAAAATGTATTCTGCTACATATCTTTGCTAGAAAAAAATCCCAATTTGTGTAAATTAATTGGTTTCCGTGAAAGTTATAGCGGTATAGATACTGGAATTTTTTTTCATACTAGTAATGGCAGCGATTAGCGGCTTATAGCAGGACTGTGACGGCATTCTGACACTTGGGGGGAACTGAATAGCTGTCACTGACATCCCCCGTGACACTAATACAGTGATCAGTGCTAATATAAAACACTGACACTGTACTAATGATACTGGGCAGGAAGGGGTTAACATCTGGGGGCGATCAAAGGGTTAACTGTGTGCTGTGTGTGCGTTTTACATTGTGTGCTGTGTGCTGTTTTACTTGGGAGTGCTGTGCAGAGAGATACAAAGCAGCATGTCCATGCTGACAGGAGAAAGGACTGTGTTGTTTACACACAGCTCTTCCCCCTGTCAGCTTTGCTGACAATCATCAAGTGCTGGCCGGGAATCGTTGGCCGGGACCCGGTAATTGACATTCCTAGCTGCCAATAGCAGCGTGAGTAGAGCAGAGCACACCCCCTACCTGGAAATGCAAATCCTGTATATATATATATATATATATATATATATATATATATGTGATTTTGCACAGCTGTGCTGCCCTGTAGCAATACTTCTGCTATAGGGAGGATGGCAAGTGGTTAATAAAGGAAGATATTGGAAAAAAAACTGTTACCCTTAGTTTCTGCTATAAAACTGTGCA
Source organism: Staurois parvus (assembly GCF_062004578.1). Classification (NCBI taxonomy): domain Eukaryota; kingdom Metazoa; phylum Chordata; class Amphibia; order Anura; family Ranidae; genus Staurois; species Staurois parvus. The sequence continues at coordinate 8,451,832 of NW_028317941.1, forward strand.
AATAATTAATGTTTTATTAACATTTTTGCCAAAATGTATTCTGATACATTTCTTTGGTAAAAAACATATATATATATTGTCAGTTGGTGAAAAGTTACCCTATAGACTGGTTTGGTGACACTGGGACTGGTTTGATGGCGATTAGGAACACTGTTGCTGGGTGCACTAGTCTGATGACATTCCAGCTAGTGTGGTGGTGATCAGGAACACTGTTGCTGGCTTACACTGGTCTGGTGTTGTAGTGATCAGGTGGTACACTGTTGCTGGCAACACTACTCTGGTGACACTATGACTGAAATGGCAGAGATCAGGGACAATGTGGCTGGCCGCACTGGTTGGACAACACCTTGACTGTTTTGGTGGCTATCAGGAACAATGTGGCTGGTTGCACTGGCATGGTGACATTGTAGTGGTGTGAACAGTAATCAGAAACACTGGCTGGCTGCTCTAGTTACATTGCACTGTGGCTGGCTATGAAAAAAAAACTACTGCCAATCACTGTAGGATACCCTATCTTCTCTCTCAAAGTAGATCAATGTGAAAGAGAGCACTGGCGGCAACATGCAGCCTTTGTTTATATTAGTTATCACTGCGCTTCATCACAGTGATGACCTGGTCCAGGGCCAAGTTCATTGACCCTGTACTCTGCTCTGTGATCTGCTATGTCTGAAATGTGTTTAAAGTACAAGGAGTCACATAAAATGTCCTTCCCACCCTTTTTATCTTTCTTAAAATAATCAAAGACTTAACTAAAGCTAAAAACAATCCAAGTTTCTCTATTGTTGACTTAAAAAGTCCTAGCCCGACTCCTCTGATGTAGCAATACACTAACAGGTGCTGCAGCTGACTCAACAAAAATTTACCAATATTCCCATTTAGCAGCAGACACTCATTAGATTGACTTTTCTCGAATGGGAACTACCACAGATGGATTGCAATATGGCTGGTCCCTACTGAACCAGATGTATTTTGATTCATCTATGGCCAGCTTTATTCACATCTATTTCAGTAAATTCTACAGATTTGCTCAAAGAGGACCAGCTTCAACTTCAGAGTAAATCTATCTTCAGCAAGGCTACATCTTACAAGCAATAACATTACTTTATTTACAGAATCCTAACAAGAGCCTCAAAATCCTTGGTTTCTTGATTTTTCTCTGCAACAGAGCCATGACCTAAGCCACAATTACGCTACAGATTCAAGCATCACATCAGGAACCCTAATAGTGAAAAGTCCAAGAAACCCGATGATGTCTTCTACATTGATCACTATTAAAAAATGTTCACCACTTCACAAGTTGGAAGTAAATCCTCCTAAGGAAATTACACCTCTAAGGGATGTAACATGTTTTTCTACCTTTGGAAAAGAGGCCTGATGCTTCAAAGACTGTTCCAGCTATCACGTCTACAATGCTATAGAATCCTTCAGAATACTTTTTCAGTGCTTCTATAGGGTTATGTGTATGCAGCATGTTTGTTTTACGGGGCCGAAGGACTTGTTATCCATGTTCGTGGACTTATCTAACCACGGAAAAAACATCCTCTATATTGCACTTTTTTAACCCCCTTCCTGCCCAGGCCAATTTTCAGGTTTTAGTGCTGTCGCACTTTGAATGACAATTGCGTGGTCATGCAACACTGTACACAAACAATTTTTTTTCTAGAAAGACAGAGCTTTCTTTTGGTGGTATTTAATCACCACTGGGTTTTTTATTTTTTTCTAAACAAACTAAAAAATACTGAAAATTTTGATAAAAAGTATTTTTCTTAGTTTCTGTTATAAAATTTTGTAAATAAGTAATTTTTCTCCTTCATTGATGTGCGCTAATGAGGCTGCACTGATAGGAGGCACTGATGATGAGGCACTGATAGGTGGCACTGATGGACATTGACAGGTATCACTGGTGGTCATTGAAAGGCAGCACTCATATATGGCACTGATAGGCGGCACTAATGGGCACTGATAGGCGGCACTGATTGGAACTGTTAGGCAGCACTGATTGGAACTGTTAGGTGGCACTGATGGGCACTGACAGGCAGCACTGATGGGCACTGATAGGCGGTACTGACTGGCACTGATAGGTGGCACAGCGCACCACTGATCGCCGTGCCGTGCATCCACGAGGGCGCGCATGCACAGATAGAGTGGGGGAACATCATATGACGTCCTCACAGAATGAGAGAGCTGACGCCCGCCCGTCATGTCCTTATATTGCAGACGTTAGGCAGTTAAATAAAGTGGAGGTGGATTCACTTGTGTCTTATTGAAGAGTTAACCTACCTGTAGATGGGGCCAAGTTAGCAAGTGGCCATTCTGTCATCACAGACTGAGTCTAAGGAGGTATGTTATTGCATTTATTGGCATTTGAAACAGAACAAAAAACAATATGTTCACTTCAGACAGGGAGTAAAAAGAGATTAAAGGAGAAAAGAAATCAGAAAATACAGTAGGAGATACGAGGAATCAGAAAATAGCCCAAACATATTCTCAGGGTTGTGAAAGCATAGAAAGAAGGAGGAAATGGCTAAACCCATTAGAAAAGGAGACACAAGCTATTTTTAGGTATATCAGTGACATGAAGAAAGGATACAACATTTATGTTGAGAGAGATCTGTATACAGACATGTATGTAGCAAACCATTTAAGCAATTAATGGTTTTCAGTCTCCTCAGATGTAAATGACACTAACAAAAACAACTTGAGGGATCATACCGCTTCCAGCAGCAAAGGTTCATTATCAAGGTTTCTAGGGACAGAGGTTGCAGATGAACTGTCTTGCCTAAAGTTTAATAAAGCAACAAACCCTGATGGTATTCACCCCAGAGTTCTAAGGGAACTTTTAATTATAGTTGTTGGACCACTAAATGATCTTTTTAATCAATTTCTTCTAAAATAAGAAGTTCCCCATGTCTGGCAGATAGTTAAAGTGGAGTTCCATGAAAAAGTGGAAGTTCCACTTTAATGCTTTGTCCCCTGCTCCCCATTAAGGATTGGCACCTTTGGGTAGTGGGGGGGGGGAGCAGGTACCCGAATTTGACAGGTACCCACTTCCACTTCCTCTGCAATCGCCTAGGCGATCGGAAGTGGAGGGTGTCCTCCCTCCCCATAGTCTTCTGGGACACGTGACAGGTCCCAGAAGACTACGGGGCCATTCACAAAGTGCATCACTTCTCACGCATGCGCAGTGGGCACCTGGCTGTGCAGCCGCAAGCTGTCACAGCCGGGTACCCACACTAAAGATTCGGGCGCCAGGGAGAGTAGACGGCTGGTGAAACCAACGGTGGGGAGGAGACCACTGGACTGAGGGACAGGTAAGTGGCTGTACTTTAAAAGTCAGCAGCTACAGTTTTTGTAGCTGCTGACTTTTTTTTTCAGCTGGAACTCCCCTTTAATGTTGTACCTATCCACACCAAGGGTAGTTTACTGTACCTGGTTGAGGCCAAACTGACGAGAGGGCATTCCCCCACATCTCCTGGAGGTGGTGACGGGATATAACAAGGCACAGAGTGGCACAGGTGCCTTGTATGAGATCCAGGCAGGAAGAACCTTGCAGCAGGTGCAGAACAGCAGGTGGTCAGATGAGCTGGTCAATGTGAAGTCACAGCAGCAGGTGCAGATATGTGGGCAGAAAGCAAGCAAGTGGATGCAGGTTCTGGAGTGATCAAAAAGGCAGAAGTCGGTATCAGCTGGTATCAGCTGGAAAGCAGAGGTGCAGAATCAGAGTCAGTGCCAGGCCAGGCTCGGTATCGGGTGAGCAAAGAAGGTACCAAAGCAGCAGGCAGAATGCAAGGTCAGGTCACAAGCCAGAATCAGTAATGGGGTATTAGGAACAACCAGGGTCAAAACAAGTCGGGTAGTACAGAATTAGGTCACAAACAGCAGAAACTGATGACCACTCAGCAATCCTCTGATCTCTGGAGCCACTTTAACCACTTCCAATTCACCATATAAGGAAATGATGGGCTCAAGGCGGTTCTCTCTTTCTGGGAGGACGTCATATGATGTCCTCCCACTCTAACCGCACCTGGGCGTCCCCGGAGTGCAGCGTGGCGATCGGTGGTGCGCTCTGTCCCTGGGTCACAGAGGATCACTGATCAATGGAAAGAGCCAAAGATGTGGGCTCTGTCATGTAATCAGCTGTGTCCAATCACAGTTGATCCCATGTAAATAAGGAAATGCCAGTTATTGGCATTTCTCTCCTCATGGGCTGTCATGCTGGCAGCTCGTGAGGAGAGGAGAGCCAGTAATCAGCATTCCTCAGAGGGGAAATGTACACTGATCGTCAGTACCCTGATGATTATATCACAAAAGTTTTGGACTAGAGTAGAATGGGGGATAAGGCCTTCTTAATTTTACAAGGATATAACCCTTGGGTGGTTCAGTGCATACACAGATGGCCAAATGATTGATAGAGTGTGGTTGTACATGAGTGTTCATTAGGAACAGAGACCAATCACTAGTCCTGTACTAAAAGGTTCTGTATTTGTACTTGTAAGTTTCTGTACTATTTATTCTGTTTGTAAGAGATATAATTGAAGGTTTGGTAAACAAGGTATACAGTATGTGCCAAAAATCCAAGGGGGGCTTGATAGGATGAAAGGATCCAAAAAACTCCAGTTCTAGGAGGAATCTCCACACAACATATAGAAAAGAGCACATATAGGGAGCTGGAGTCAGTAGCGTGTTTTCTTGGCTATTCTGTTTTGGACATCAAGATTTTAATATGTAAGTGTCCTCTATTCAATAAGTGTTTGTATGATTCTATTAACTCCAGAGCTCTATTTGTACTCTTTTGTAAGACATTTTGATAATTACAAAAAGGTGTACTGTAGGGTTGATATTACTGGAGGATTTGTAGCATGAAACATGATTTGGCACAGCTGAAAAGTTGGTCAAAGCAGTGGTACCTGCATTTCAATGTTCCTAAGTGCAAAATAATGCACTTAGGAAAAGACAATCTTATGACAGAGTACAACAGAGTACAACATTACAGTATTACTGTGTTGGCCAGAACTAAAGTGGAGAAAATATTTGGGTGCTTATTCCAGATGATTGGGAAATGAGCAAACAGCGTGCCCTGGCAGTGGGGGAAAGTATGTAGAAAAATCAGGAGGAAAGAGGTCCTGATTCCCCAATATATATCTTTAGTTATTCATGATTGAGAGTACTGTGTTAAGTTCTGCAAACCTCACATACAAAGAGATATTGATAAGATAGAGTACAAAGATGAGCAACCAAAATGATGAAAAGTCTGAGAGATAAAACATATCAGGATAGACTGAAGGAACATAATAAGTACAGTCTAGAGGAAAGGAGACATAATTGAAACCTTTAAATACATCAAGGCTGTGAATGAGGACAGATTTATTTCCAATGAGGGTAAGATCAAGAATATAGAAACATGACCTCAAGCTAGCAGGAGGAGATTTCAAAATTAACCTTAGAAAATAAAATTAGATAGAGTAGTTGATCCTTGGAACAGACTTCTAGCGGAGGTAGCACATCAGTCAACAGTAGGTGACTTGAAACATGTTTGAAACCATCATAGATGTATACTTCAACAAAAAGACTGAATGGCCCACTTATTCTTTTTTTTGTGGTGTTACATAATTTTTAAATAAAATTATAGCAAACCCTGCTTTTGCTAGTTTGCTATTTTGGTGATTCCCTGTGTAGGGATGATTGAACAGAACCATTAAAAGCAGAGTTTGCAGTGGACCATGATACATATTATAGAGCAGAGCAGGTAATATTAAACCATATTATTAGAAACCAATTATGTGTTCAAAACATTTAGAACAGTTAATAACTCTTCTTTTTTTTAATGAAAGTGAATTTTCCTTCAATAACGCTTGTTCATATACGTACAGTATGTAGCATAAATGAAAACGTAACCACTCCATAACAGTATCTGGGTAGCATAGTTGTTACTATTATATAGTTATCTTCTTTTTTTTAATAACATAAAGTTTAGAGGTTAGTAGAAAATGTAGCAGTTAAGGCAGTGAAAATATAACTTCTATACTACTATACTAAGCCATGAGAGTATCAAGTCAATGGTGCAAACTATCAGTTTCAGTTTAAGGCATAAAAGCAACTGTTCTTTACTGTTGATTAATTCTGTGTCTCTGCAGAGAAAAAGTTTATATTGTTGTTGACTGGCTTTACAAAGTCATTGATTGGTGAAACTTTCTATTATTGGAATAAAAAAAAGACATCTTCCTTAAAGGATAAGAGTCTTTTCTTCACATCTCTCTTTGCTGTGTTGAACATTTTTTCCAAGGGGTTATAGATAAATCACTACCAGAGGCGGACTGACCATTCAGTCACTCGGGCACTGCCCGTGGGCCCCGGGTCAGTAGGGGGCCCCATAAAATGCCCCTGGTACCTTTTTTTATAGGCTTTTTTGAGTCTGGGCAAGGACACAGGGGCTCCATAATCCCCTATTGCCCGGGGGCCCCATGAGTTGTCAGTCCGCCCCCGATCACTACTTTAAGGAAATCTTCAATGTGTGGCCTGCCGTGCAGTGCATATCTTCCAAAATCTCATCAGTTCTGCATTGCACCAGTTGCACAGCCCCAATTCCAATGGCTCCCCACATATGTTTGGGGAGTACAATGCTAGGTATAATAGCATGAGTTTCAGGGATGGTTGTGTGGTGCCAGGCAGGTCACACAATGAAGATCTCTATGGAGCTGGCATATAGGTAAGTATAAACTATGTCAAAGGTTCATCATAGCAGGAAATAAGCAACTAAGGATGTTGCACTATAAGGTTAACTATACTTTAAAGCACCTGGCTGATATGCCAAACTACACAAAAAAAAGTTTTCATTTGTAAATAACTGTATGATGCTTTGTTCCAGAAACATGATTTTAGTGCATCACACATCAAGAATAAAAAGTTGATGAATTATTAGCTACCTTTTTTCATAGATGTAAGAACACGCCTAGTTTTGTTTATCATGATCATTCTGTTTGGTTCCTCAAGGGCAGAAAGGTGACAATCCTGAAGGGTTGTCATTTTGTCACCCTCCTCTTGCCTGCTCCATTTACAAGCATGTTTTGTCTCATCTTGGGAAGGGGGGTGGGGTGAGGGGTAAGATTTAAAAGATAAAGTGTTAATTAGAATTGGGCAGTCGCATCTATCCAACAATCAGTCTTAAGCAGTCTTAAGCACTTAAGAATAAGATTGCCTCATTAAAGCGGTAATAAACTCCACTATTCTCTTGTACCTATAGGTAAGCCTATAACAAGGCTTACCTGTAGGTAAAGTGAATATCTCCTAAACGTGCACCATTAACCTCCCTAGCTGTCTGATTATGTCAGTATTTCTGTGCTAAAAGCGGTACATTTTTTTGCATGGAAATATGTTGTTTTTTATTGTAGGCCTGTAATTCTTAGGAATAACTTACTGAAATCTGTCTGAACAAGAGTCTAGTAAACATCCCGGGTATGATAAAATATGAAACACGAAATCATAAATTATAATATAATAAATAATCATACAAAATAATAATATAATAATAATACATTTAATTCAATAATATAATCAAACCAAAAACACTGAAATTTGAAATATAGCGCCAAGTTTGCACATCACTGAGCTTAGTAGCAAAATCGTTTTCCTGATGACGAATTTCCCCACAAATCATTATCACTCAATTCTGCAAGTGCTTCTGATTAACTATCGCTGTTCTCTAGCTGGTCTAAAACTGCTTTTGACCTAAAGGTACGCTTTTTGGACACCATGGATGTTTCTCAGTTTCCAGGCAGAAAGAACATTCAAAATGCAGGCAGGGCACAGGACAAAGCACTAGGGACAAAATATATGTGAAATGGTTTGATACAGTAATGTAATACTATAAGATTTTAGTGTATTTAGTGAATGTCACATTTTAACATTTTTTTATTTCCCGCTGTTCCGTCCCCCGTATGTCCCGTACAGACGGATGCCAGCTTCGGCTGGAGGAGATGGCCGGGGACGCTGCAGGGGGGATATCGAGGGAGCGAAGGACAAGGTGAGTGCTGGAGGGATCCCTGAGCAATGCTGCAGGGTAATCCTGAGTGTAGCTCGGGGTTACCGATTTTGGAACTGAAAGTTAACCCCGAGCTACACTCGGGAGTACCACCAGAAGGGTTAACGGACATATTCCAATATGTATCAACCAGTGACGTAATCTATGCATACACACTGAGCTCTCAATGGACAACTGGAGCCTGTGAACCTGGAAGAAAGACTGGGTGAAGATGGAATTCCTGTCAGTGGTGACAGTGTGCCGCTGTAAGGATCCATTTTTTTAGGTAAGTCTCTGCTAGTATGCAGTGCATAAGCCTGCAGTGGTAAACCACGTTGTTTGTTTGTTTTTTACTACTGTTTACTAGAGCTTTAAATAGGGTGGTTTATTAACTTTTTCTGCACCATGTTTATTTGTTATTTTGTGCATTTGAACTTTGACAGTAATTTAAAGCTCAAAGCAGGAAGTTCACACACCTGATTTATTGTAGAAATACATGCGCAGCCACAGCTGTCTCATTTGGCGCAGTCTATCTGAGTGCCCGAAGGACAGGAGAGAAAGAAATTCAGGGGCCCAAGCACTTTTGGGAGCCAGGAAAATTGTAGGAGACCTGGTTAAATGGCCCATGCCTGCATCAGAACATGGCAAGTAAAGGGGTTCCCCTCTCGCTTATCTGTACTTGAATTTGCCATCTCTGAGAAGGTTTCAGACTGAACAAAATAGGTTCCCTGATGGCCAACCATAACATGGTATGATAAGGGACCTTTCGCAAACTGCACTGTATTTTTGTATTTCCAGACCACTTTCTTCAAGTAGTAGATCCATCTTCTTAATTTTTTTATGGACTAGGCCTCTCAATGGCTTAATCAGGGTACAGCTGAACCTCTTGCATGCCCTGTTAACTGACATGTTGTGTGAGGTATAGTGTGATTTCTTGATGCCTAGTGAGCAACACATTTCTTGGAAAAACTTGTTTTTGAAAAAGGTCTGAATGTACCTTCTGTGGACAGCCATAAAAGAAGGATGAAGTGCACTTACAACATCTGAGTGGCGATCTTAGTGGTTCATTCATGGATCAATACTGCTACCACAAAATTTGTAAAATGTTCCACCATTTAAAGGGTCACTAGGCAGCAGTACAGTCTACGAGACACCCAGTACTGACAGATAAGCAGTCAGTACTAATGGCTTCCTATGTTTACCTTAGAGAAACACCTCTCATAGAGGAATTAAGAAGAGTCTGGTAATTCAGTTGGGCAGGTGAAGTGATCCCCAGACCTGCTCCACAGGGTAGTTGTAGTAGGAGTCTCTACTTCTGATACACAGGATATAGGCTGCATGCACAGGACCAGCCCACTTTAGGACGCATTTGGCATAGAGCTCTATGTAGTGCCTGGAACTTGGAAGCAAGCTCTTGTGCTCAAGCCATGTGACCCACACACCTGGATTAATGTAGTCGATCAAGTCACCTGGAGACAGCTGTTGTGCGTTGTTGCTGCTGTCTTTTCAGTCACAGTATTTTATTCCCCCTGGGTGTGTCTAGGGGCCCAGGGACTTGTGAGAGCTCAGAAGATTGTGGAAAACTGTCAGGAATGGACTCAGCACTGGTGGTGGGACTCACCTGCCGTGTGGGCTGCAGTACCAGGGCTGACCAGCGGGTGCTCTCAGCAGCCAGAAGCTCACTCCTGCAGTCAGCCAACACCTGAAACTGATTGCAGGAAGTGTATTTAAGGAATGACCAGGCCTGTGATCAGGGCCTTGGAGTATGTTTCCCATGAGCCCCTGTACCTGGTATCCTGTGTTCCTGCCTCGTTGCTGACCCTGCTTTGATCCTGACCTCTGCTGACCGTCTCCTGTTGAACCCCTGGCTTGCCTGACCATCCTTCTGCCTGATCCTCAATACTGTGCTGCCTGCTACCTGCTGAACCTGGTTTGTGACCCCGACCATTCTCTGCTTGCTCCTCCTGTACCACGCTGCCTGCACGATACCGACCCGGCCTGTCTGACTACGCTTACTTCACCCGACGATCCATCCATCCCGCACGGATCACATTTAGTAAGTCTGCCTGCCTCTTCCCATCAGACTCCGTTCCTGCACTCCCCTGCCAGTGCTCTCTACCACAGCCGGACACACTCAGGGGTCACGACCTGGTTCCAGTCTGCACCAAGTCCATCCCCACCATCAGGGGCCCTGGGGAATAGCAGGCTGGGACTTAGACCCCGCGCCCTGAGGAAATCCATGCTGTGGGCTGCTAGAGACACTGCCAGGTGGCACCTGAGAGTACCTTACGGCCTGCCTGACTATTCCACCTCTCCAGCCTGACTACGCCTGTGTTCCTGAAGCTTGCTACTTCCCTGTGTCAGTCCACACATTTCTGGTCATACCCGGATCCCTAACAAAAACAGAGTTAATTGAGCTCTCACTTGCATATGTACATGCTAAGTGAAGAAACATAAGCCTTCCATCTCTTCTTTACAGGTGCATGCTTGCTTCTGTAATTTTACTAGCATGACTGTTGCTTTATTGTAATCTAAAATTAATCTTTTCTTTATGTTGCCAGCATGCTTTACAAATATAATTTAAACAAAAGTTCAGCATTATCTTTTAATGTTTATAGTATATACAGTATATACTGTATATGCAGTATTTTTAGGCAATTACTTTTGTATAAATAAACTAGATATGTATGAAAAATACAAGGAAGTGGTTGGTTCTGAGTCCTAAAATAGGTTAGTTAGGTGAACTGAGAAATGGAAGTTTTGCCCATAACACCAATCCCACACCTCATCATCTCCGCTTAAACAAGGTGCTTTAAATTTAGTTCAAGGTCAAGGTGACATTCTGTGAACCTGGCAATAAATCATTCTGATTGACAGCTGGCCTTTTATGGTAGAGAGAATTGATAAAACAAGAGATATATCTCTTTTAGAAATGTTCCTTCTATTTTTCCTTGACATGTTTTTATGGCACATTCAGATCCTCTTAGTGTGAGATTGTACTAAAGCATGTTATAAGCAAAATAGATTTATAGCAAGTCTGGTGTAATTATACACACATTGGAATGGTTTTTCAATAAGGTGAGCAGTCTCAGCCGTCTTGTGCTATAGCAAATAATGCCAAAGAGGCAGTAATATTAGCCCAAGCCTATGTTACACTTCTTGCATGTGTTTTTACTGCATGTCTTTGAGGATTACTCAGTGGAGCCATTGAGGCTGTTGTCTATTTCTAACAAGCAACAATAATAAGTGGAAAATGCTAGAGGAACTAAGACTAACTAAAGAAGAAATCATAGCATACGTTCAAGGTACACGTTCCCTTCTTCCAGCTGATCATCATTGATGTTTTACCTTGAAATCATTTTATCATTTCCAAAAACAAAGAAAGTTTTGGGCATTAATGCAACTTTTGATTTTGGGCTGCCCCGAGCACTTAGGAGAAAGGGCATATGACAGGGTGGGTTGAAAGACAGGAGAATGGATAAGGAATTGTTTGAGGCTATCATATAGGGAACAGGGAGCAGCAAGTGTTCGTAGCTTAGGTAAACCTCAAAGAGGAACATACAGCGTGGTGAGCAATTTGGTCCACCCCCTTGTAAATGTATGGATATGGCTATGATTAAAAGTGCATACATTTGGGGAAATAAGGTATGGGAAGTGGATGAGGGAATTGTGGGGCATGTTGTACTTTTGTCACAGCATAGGTGGGTCCTTGATGGTGTCAAAAAATAAGATTGTTAGTAATGTTTAGTTGTGTGGTTTAAAGTGGTTATAAAGGTTGAAGGTTTTTTTACCTTCATGCATTCTATGCAACTCCCCCCACACCCTTCCCCCAATACACACCTGAGCCCAATCGCAATTCAGCAATGTGCACGAGAGCAGCTGCTCTCCTGGGTCTCTGCCTCCTCATTGGCTCCCACAGCTGTCAATCACAGCCAGTGAGGAGGGATCGCGGGGGTGTGTATCTCAAGTCCTGTTCTGTATGTTTTATGGTCACAGAGCAGGGCTCGGGAGCAAGCACACACCAGTGCCCCCCCCCCCCCCCCAGAGCAAGCAGCTTGATATGGGGCACTCAGGAGAAGCCAGGAGCACTGGTGAAGGACCTGAGAAGAGGAGGATCGGGGCTGATGAAGGCAAAACCATTACACAGAGCAGGTAAGTATGATATTTGTTATTTAAAGAAAAAAAAAACATTAATGTAATTTTAAATATGTGTTATTATGTTATGATCCCAATGGATGCTGAAATAGTAGTACTCCCAAAGTTTCAGCAATACATTAGGAATACTAAAACGCTTTGCAAAATTGCATTACTTTTATTTTGTTCCAATAACATTTTATTAAGAGAAATCATAACAGTAATGAGCAGTGTACATCTTATATAAGACATCTCAAAGTAGACATAAATCAATATATGATCAAGTATCAATACATAGGTTCAATACAGCGTCATAGTCTCATACCGGGAGTCCAGAAGGGAATATCTGTCACGCGTGGCAATGAGCAGCTTTAGTAGGGAAATTATGTATATTTTATCATGGGTAGCAAGATACCAGGAGTTTTATGATAGTGTGATTCACATGGCCTCAGCAGAGGCTGGGTTGTCAGGTAATGAGGGGAGTGGCTGTTCTTGTCCATAATGTATCCTTAGGGTATAGGAGGAAAGTGTTCTCTCTCTCTATCTATTCAGTCATGTCTGACTCTTGGCGATTGCATGGGCTGTCACTCTCCTCTCTTTCCGGTCTTGCACCTTTCTTATTAGCTGATACATGCTTAGGCCAGCGTTCAATGTTATAGCATCCAACCAGCGTGTTTTCGGCCTTCCTCTTTTTTTCCCCCCACTGACCATACCAAGTAATGTTGTCTTCTCTAAGGAATCAGATCGCATCACATGCCCAAAATAAGTCAGCTGTAATTTGACCATCTTTCCTTCTAAAGTTATTCCTGGTTTAACTCGCTCTAAAACATCTCTGTTGGTAATCTTTGCTGTCCAGGGTATCCTCAATAGCCTTCTCCAGCACCATAATTCGAATGCATCAATCTTCTTTCTATCAGCTCTTTTCATAACCCAGCTTTCACACCTGTATGTTGTTATAAGGAAAACTATCGTGTTTACCAGCTTGCATTTTGTGATGATGCTGATATCCTTACTTTTCCACAATTTTTGCGTACTTAGCATGGCGTTTCAACCTAATGCGATCCGTTTTTTAATTTCAGGAGCGCAATCTCCTATTTGGTTTATCATAGATCCTAGAAAACAGAAATCCTAATGTTGTCATGATTTTTGTGTTTTTGATGTTAAGATGGAGTCCCATTTTTGCACTCTCCTCCTGTGTTTTTGCTATCAGGTGTTTCAGGTCCTCTTCTGTTTCTGCCAGTAAAGTTGTATCATCAGCATATCGAAGGTTATTAATATTTCTACCACCTATCTTCACCCCAATTTCAGATTCTTCTAGATCTAGTTTCCTGATGATGACCTCTGCATACAGATTGAAAAGAAAAGGGGAGAGAATACAACCTTGTCATACACCTTTTCCAATTTTAAACCACTCAGTGTCGCCATATTGTGTCTGAACAGTAGCTTCTTGGTCAATATAAATTGACCTTATTAACTGTACAAGGTTCAACTGAGGGGCCAGACTAACTGTGTCCATCCCTAGCCACACAGGATGACTCCTGCGTGGTAGGGGTTGGGGAAAGACCTGGCAACCTACCCTGTAAATAAAAAATTCATGGAATGGAAAGTATTACAGTAAAGGAAATAAGTAATTTGATCCCCTGCGGATTTTGAATGTTTTCCCACTCACAAAGAAATGATCAGTCTAAAAATCAAATGGTAGGTATATTGTAACACTGAGAGACAGAATAGCAACAAAAAATTCAAAAGAAATGCATATCTAACAAATTATGCACTGATTTGCATGTTCATGAGGGAAATAAGTATTTGATCCCCTTCGCAAAACATGACTTTGTACTTGGTGGCAAATCCCTTGTTAGCAATCACAGAGGCCAGATGTTTCCTGTAGTTGGCTACCAGGTTTGCACACATCTCAGGAGGAATTTTGGCCCACTCCTCTTGGCAGATCCTCTCCAAGTCGTTAAGGCTTGGTGGCTGACGTTTGCAACTCAAACTTTCAGCTCCCTCCACAGATTTTCAATCAGATTAAGATCTGGAGACTGGCTAAGCCACTCCAGGACCTTAATGTGCTTCTTCTTGAGCCACTCCTTTGTTGCCTTGGCCATGTGTTTTGGGTCATTGTCATGCTAGAACACCCGTCCATGACCCATTTCAAAGCCCTGACTGAGGGAAGAAGGTTCTCACCCAAGATTTGATGGTACATTGCTCCGTCCATCGTCTCTTTGATGCGGTGCAGTTTTCCTGTCCCTTTAGCAGAAAAACACCCCCAAAGCAGAATGTTTCCACCACCATGTTTGACAGTTGGAATTGTGTTCTTGGGGTCATAGGCAGCATTCCTCCTCCAAACACGGCGAGTTGAGTTGATGCCAAAGAGCTTGATTTTGGTCTCATCTGACCACAACACTTTCAACCAGTCCTCCTCTGCATCATTCAGATGTTCAGCGGCAAACTTCAGACAGGCCTGGACATGTGCTTTCTTGAGCAGAGGGACTTTGCAGGCACTGCAGGATTTCAATCCTTGTCAGCACAGTGTGTTACCAATTGTTTTCTTGGTGACTGTGGTCCCAGCTGGCTGGAGATCATTGACAAGATCCTCACGTGCAGTTCTGGGATGATTCCTCACCGCTCTCATGATCAGTGACACTCCACGAGGTGAGATCTTGCATGGTGCACCAGACCTAGGGAGACTGACAGTTTTGTGTTTCTTCCATTTGCGAATGATTGCACCAACTGTTGTCACCTTCTCACCAAGCTGCTTGGCGATAATTTGGTAGCCTAGTCCAGCCTTCTGTAGGTCTACAATCTTGTCCCTGACATCCTTGGACAGCTCTTTGGTCTTTGCCATGGTGGAGAGTTTGGAATCTGATTGTTTGATTGCTCCTGTGGACAGGTGTCTTGTATACAGGTAACAAAATGAAATTAGCAGCACTCCATTTAAGAGACTGCTTCTAAATCTAAGGTTGTTACCTGTATGAAAGACACATGAAAGCCAGAAATCCTGCTGAATTATAGGGGATCAATTACTTATTTCCCTCATGAACATGCAAATCAGTGCATCATTTGTTACATGCATTTCTTTTGAATTTTTTCTTGCTATTCTGTCTCTCAGTGTTACAATGCACCTACCATTCAATTTTTAGACTGACCAGGGGATCATATATTTATTTCCTTCACTGTACATGAGCTAGTTTTTATAGAGGGGAAGGAGGTTGGTCACCTGAGAATGGGGAGTAAGTAGGAAGCTATAGAGTGGTATAGGAAGGGGGTTGGGCACGGGAATAGGGAGTGGGTACAGAGAAGGAAAGGAAGAGGGAGATAGAGCAGAAGAAAACAAAAGGGGGGGGGGAGGGGGAGAGAGAGGGAGAAAGAGGGGGAGAGAGGGAGAAAGAGTGGGGTGGGTAAGGGCAAAGCTAAGGGATCTGTTTGATATGGAATAAGGCAAAAGGGGTGGAGTATGAGAGGAAGCTAGGGGCAGCAAAGAGATCAGCAGGACCTACTAGTGTTGGTTTACTGCCAGTTCCAGTCTGTCCTAGGACGAAGGTGGGAACACAGGGAATATATTCAGTGGTCTTTGTGTTAGTAAGTAAATCCACAGCAAAGGGGTATATTTATATAGCAGGTATGGTCAAGGGATGGTATTTCTTTTATAATGAAAAAAAAAGTGGTGGCTATAGATCAGTGGTGGTCAACTTTCTTGATATAGGGGGTCTCAGGTGCATCCCCTGACATCACCAACGGGCCACACATAGTATTAAAGTGTATATAAACCCATTTAGTTTAAAATAGAAATGAAAGGCTAAACATTTGTGCGTAGGGAATGCTACAGGAAGAGACTGCAGTCATGCTACAGGAGATGTTGAAACACTACAGGCATGCTTTAAGAAATGGTCAGAGACTGCAGATATGATACAATGAAGGAAATACGTATTTGATGCCCTACTGATTTTAAATGTTTGCCCACTCACAAAGAAATAATCAGTCTAAAAATCGAATGGTAGGTGTATTGTAACACTGAGAGACAGAATAGCAACAAAAAATTCAAAAGGAATGGTCTTTGCCATGGTGGAGAGTTTGGAATCTGATTGTTTGATTGCTTCTGTGGACAGGTGTCTTTTATACAGGTAACAAAATGAGATTTGCAGCACTCCCTTTAAGAGACTGCTTCTAATCTCAGCTTGTTACCTGTATGAAAGACACCTGGTAGCCAGAAATCCTGCTGAATGATAGGGGATCAAATACTTTTTTCCCTCATGAAAATTCAAATCAGTGCATAATTTGTTGGACATGCATTTCTTTTGAATTTTTTCTTGCTCTTCTGTCTCTCAGTGTTACAATACACATTCAATTTTTAGACTGAGCATTTCTTTGTGAGTGGGCAAACATTCAAAATCAGCAGGGGATCAAATACATATTCCTTCACTGTAGCTGATGGAGCCTGGGAGCACAATTTGGGATGCATTATAAGAGACTGCTAGAGATCACTGCTATTACAGCCCATGTAAAAATCAGTGCTTCCTAAAACCCACTTAAAAAAAGAAAAAAGAAACATGAGGATGACAGGTCAGGAAAATAATAATAGAGCATGAAAGAAATAATCCAAGCCATTTATCTACTAGAACTCAGTCTAAAGAATAATGTACAGTGGGGCAAAAAAAGTATTTAGTCAGCCACCAATTGTGCAAGTTCTCCCACTTAAAAAGATAAGAGAGGCCTGTAATTGGCATCATAGGTAGACCTCAACTATGAGAGACAAAATGAGAAAAAAAATCCAGACAATCACATTGGCTGATTTGGAAAGAATTTATTTGCAAATTATGGTGGAAAATAAGTATTTGGTCAATATCAAAAGTTCATCTCAATACTTTGTTATATATCCTTTGCTGGCAATGACAGAGGTCAAACGTTTCCTGTAAGTCTTCACAAGGTTGGCACACACTGTTGCTGGTATGTTGGCCCATTCCTCCATGCAGATCTCCTCTAGAGCAGTGATGTTTTGGGGCTGTCGCTGGGCAACACGGACTTTCAACTCCCTCCAAAGGTTTTCTATGGGGTTGAGATCTGGAGACTGGCTAGGTCACTCCAGGACCTTGAAATGCTTCTTACGAAGCCACTCCTTCGTTGCTTGGGCGGTATGTTTGGGATCATTGTCATGTTGGAAGACCCAGCCACGTTTCATCTTCAATGCCCTTGCTAATGGAAGGAGGTTTGCACTCAAAATCGCACGATACATGGCCCCATTCATTCTGTCCTGTACATGGATCAGTCGTCCTGGTCCCTTTGCGGAGAAACAGAGCATGATGTTGCCACCCCCATGCTTCACAGTAGGTATGGTGTTCTTTAGATGCAACTCAGCATTCTCTCTCCTCCAAACATGACGAGTTGTGTTTATACCAAACAGTTCTATTTTGGTTATATCTGACCATATGACATTCTCCCAATCCTCTTCTGGATCATCCAAATGCTCTCTAGCAAACTTCAGACGGGCCCGGACATGTACTGGCTTAGGCAGGGGGACACGTCTGGCACTGCAGGATCTGAGTCCCTGGCGGCGTAGTGTGTTACTGATGGTAGCCTTTATTACGTTGGTCCCAGCTCTCTGCAGGTCAATCACTAGGTCCCCCCGTGTGGTCCTGGGATTTTTGCTCACCGTTCTTGTGATCATTTTGACCCCACGGGGTGAGATCTTGCGTGGAGCCCCAGATCGAGGGAGATTATCAGTGGTCTTGTATGTCTTCCATTTTCTAATTATTGCTCCCACAGTTGATTTGTTCACACCAAGCTGCTTGCCTATTGCAGATTCAGTCTTCCCAGCCTGGTACAGGTCTACAATTTTGTTTCTGGTGTCCTTCGACAGC
This sequence comes from Staurois parvus, assembly GCF_062004578.1. Classification (NCBI taxonomy): domain Eukaryota; kingdom Metazoa; phylum Chordata; class Amphibia; order Anura; family Ranidae; genus Staurois; species Staurois parvus. The sequence goes on from NW_028317941.1 coordinate 8,469,838, forward strand.
TCTTTGGTCTTCACCATAGTGGAGTTTGGAGTGTGACTGTTTGAGGTTGTGGACAGGTGTTTTTTATACTGATAACAAGTTCAAACAGGTGCCATTGATACAGGTAATGAGTGCAGGACAGAGGAGCCTCTTAAAGAAGAAGGTACAGGTCTGTGAGAGCCAGAAATCTTGCTTGTTTGTAGGTGACCAAATACTTATTTTCCACCACAATTTGCAAATAAATTCTTTCCAAATCAGCCAATGTGATTGTCTGGATTTTTTTTCTCATTTTGTCTCTCATAGTTGAGGTCTACCTATGATGCCAATTACAGGCCTCTCTCATCTTTTTAAGTGAGAGAACTTGCACAATTAGTGGCTGACTAAATACTTTTTTGCCCCACTGTAATTGGCATGAAAAAGCACCTATGTAAGGGAAACACAAACCAACGTATACAGGGGGCCAAGGGCTGCACCAAAAGTGCAAAAGGTCCACAGGCTGGGCACCAGGGATATAGAAAGTATATGTTTATATCTGATATTTTTTCAGCTGCATGTTAAGTTTAGGGTGAAATGAGGTGAAACAAACTTGCTGCATCAATTGTACTGATTCCAGGTCTTAGGGAAATGAGCAAATTGTTTTATTATTGGATAAAGAATTAGGTTACCTAGCACATGAATGAGCATGCATAGTAAATGCCACCCCCTTCCAGCTTAGGGTGACACAGGCAAAATATTCTGGTTGTGAAGCCACTGCTCTAAATTCTGGAGTCAGCAGAAGTATCTCTGTGTTTTTCTTAACCTTGGGACAGATTAAATCTCTCCTCTCTGCGCTGAGCAGAATTGAGGAAACAACCTCTCTGCATAGCTATTTTCTGCCAAGTCTCCTGGCTGCTGGCATTAATTAAGAAGCAGAGCAAATCAGGATAACAGGATGATACAGGATCTTATCGCAAGGGTGTGTGGACCAACAAAAAGTCATCTTACTGTCTGCAGGCTTTTTAACCTCTTCAGGGCTCACCAGCATTAAAGCATGCTTCATGTACACACATAACCTAGCTAATTAAAGCATGACACATTGCTCTTTTATACTCCATAAAATGATAAAATATGCATTAAAAGAATGGGTATTTAGCTGTAGAATTATGAAAGCACAAAGTTAGTAGGTTATTAGAAATATTCCAAAGGGCCTATTTCATACTAAAGAATTTGTTCAGCTTTTTTAATGTTCATTAACATCACTCAGTGACCACTATTTTAGGTGTAGCTATTCATTTCTCATAAAAGGATATACAAAGTACAACATTATATACAGTGTGATATGGGAGTTGTTTAGCTCAGTGGTAGAAGCATTTTTAGTGAGTCCGTGCCAGTCTGAACTGTGGTTCAGGGTTGCCAGTCCGCTTTTATTTAAAAAGAAAATTAAAAGTTCATAATCAGTAAAGCAAATAATGAAAAATACCAAGCCACCTGGATCACACTTCAGCAGCACTGCTGCTCTTGTCACTGGTTCCTCAGACCATCTCACCCAGTTCTCTTGATTCTCTGGTCTTTCCTGGTTCACTCAGCCTATAATTACAGCTCCCCGCTTTACGGGCCCACTCGTGACCTCTCGATAGGGGTTCCCCTGACACCCTGGAACTCTCTCACTTCTCTGAGACTTACAGAATCCCCCAGTCCCCAGAACTCACCTAGTTGTCCCAGCTCTGTCAGTTTCCCAGACTCCTTCTTAGTCTTCCAGACTTGCTTTAACTCTCCACCTCAACTCTCTCAACCTGACGGACATAAAATCCTCCAGCATGGAATGCTGTAGAGCACCTCTGTCTGGTAACAGAAACACACATCTGTCTCCAAATGGGAGCGCTGAACAATGCCCAAGCCTTTCATTATATTGGCAGTGCACATCTGCACCTAGTTTTCTGGTTTTCTGCAAGACCTGGAAGCTGAGTTGGATTTTGTTTCCCTCCCAAAGCAGTTTGAAATCTCCAAACTGCTAAGCCCAATACCAAAACCTGGAGAAAGCTGTAAAAAAACAGTTTTTGCTATTTAAAGCTGATATTCTGGTTGTGCACTCTGCAAATCTGCGAACCTAGTGTTGTCCTTTCTCCATCCATTTTCACAATGCAAGGCCTTACGCTGTCACATCAGATATGCTCTGATATTCAGATGATGCAAAGGCATTAAGTATAATGTTTGCATTACCCTCACCTTTACACTAAGCCTGAATCAATGACACAAGACAGGATGTGTTATAGTTTTTTTCTGCATACACCCAAATTTTTACCCTAATCTTTGATATAGATTTGCAGGACCATGAACCCTCCCCCCTCCATTGGACGTCATTAGGTTTATGCCTGATATGGCCATAAGATATAATACCGACTGTTTTGTTTCAAATGCCACTGTATGCACTGACATACCTTCAAAGTCCCAGTCTGTTTGGACAGTATGGTCACCTCCTGGCTTGGCACGGTCTGCAGGGAGATTAAAGCTTCAATAAGACACAGTCGTTGAGTCCAACTCAATTTTACATCATTTTAGTGCAGTACAGAAGATATTTTTTTCAGTCTTTTGAAGTGTAAGAAGATAATGACTGAGGGAACATGGAAAAAACAGGGAGATTCTAGCCTGGACTAAATTAACTAGCCTTGTAACACAAGGGGAGTACAGAGAGAGATACCAAATCACATAATTAAACACTTGTAGTGGCTCTAAACCACCACTAGATGTAAGCTTACATTAAACACTTCCTGTCTGCCCTATAGCAGTAATACTGCTACAGGGCGGCACGGGTGCGCAAAATCACGTATATATACGTGATTTTTCATTTCCAGGTAGGGAACAAGCATCCTATCCCCAATGAGGGATAAGGAGCCTAAGAAGCCTAGATCATGTCACTTTGTCATACCACTCCTTTACAGTGCCACACAAGAAGATTTGTCAGCTGGCAGGTGAAAGCTTCCCAGGTGGAGGGTGGTCCTTTACTCATTAGTTTGCCTGCTGAAAGTGAATAATCTGCACCGTTATAGTTGGCTACTGCTTCTTTCAGAATGTAGGCGGGGGAATGCGGGGATAGATGGCTGCTTTGGAGGGGGATGTGGTATACTGGAAGCTGGGAAGTGGTATATAAATGCCTGCAGGTAGGTGGTTATACAAGTGGCTGTTCTAAAATGAGTTGCACAGTGTATATATATCAGCCATCAGCTGGAGGTTGCCTTAATTGCCGCTTGGGAGAATGATGGGGATTGTATATATATATATATATATATATATATATATATATATATATACAGTATATACACGTATTATCTTCCAGAAATGAGTACACCCCTCTATTTTTGTAAATATTATATTCTATCTTTTCATGTGACAACACTGAAGAAATGACACTTTGCTACAATGTACAGTAGTGAGTGTACAGCTTGTATTACAGTGTAAAGTTGCTGTTCCCTCAAAATAACTCAACACACAGCCATTAATATCTACACTGCTGGCAACAAAAGTGAGTACACCCCTAAGTGAAAATGTTCAAATTGGGCCCAATTAGCCATTTTCCCTCCCCGATATAATGTGACTTGTTAGTGTTACAAGGTCTCAGGTGTGAATGGGGAGCAGGTGTGTTAAATTTTGTGTTATAGCTCTCACTCTCTCATACTGGTCACTGGAAGTTCTACATGGCACCTTTTGGCAAATAACTCTCTAAGGATCTGAAAAAAAGAATTGTTGCTCTATATAAAGATGGCCTAGGCTATAAGAAAATTGTCAATATCCTGAAACTGAGCTGCAGCACAGTGGCCAAGACCATACAGTGGTTTAACAGTACAGGTTCCACTCAGAACAGGCCTCGCCATGGTCGACCAAAGAAGTTGAGTGCACATGCTCAGCATCATATCCAGACACTGCATCAAACTGGTCAGCATGGCTGTCATTCCAAAAGGAAGTCTCTTCTAAAGATGATGCACAAGAAAGCCCGCAAACAGTTTGCTGAAGACAAGCAGACTAAGGACATGGATTACTGGAACTATGTCCTGTGGTCTGATGAGACCAAGATAAACTTATTTGGTTCAGATGGTGTCAAGCATGTGTGGGGGCAACCAGGTGAGGAGAACAAAGACAAGTGTGTCTTGCCTACAGTCAAGCATGGTGGTGGGAGTGTCATGGTCTGGGGCTGCATGAGTGCTGCCAGCACTGGGGAGCTACAGTTCATTGAGGGAACAATGAATCCCAACATGTACTCTGACATACTGAAGCAGAGCATGATCCCCTCCCTTTGGAGACTGGGCTGCAGGGCAGTATTCCAACATGATAACAACCCCAAACATGCTTCCAAGATGACCACTGCCTAGATAAAGAAGCTGAGGGTAAAGGTGATGGACTGGCCAAGCCTGTCTAAACCCTATTGAGCATCTGTGGGGCATCCTCAAATGGAAGGTGGAGGAGCGCAAGGTCTCTAACATCCACCAGCTCCGTGATGTCTTCATGGAGGAGTGGAAAAGGACTCCAGTGGCAACCTGTGAAGCTCTGGTGAACTCCATGCCGAAGAGGGTTAAGGCAGTGCTAGAAAATAATAGTGTCCAGACACAATATTGAGACTTTGGGCCCAGTTTGGACTTTTTCACTTAGGAGTGTACTCACTTTTGTTGCCAGTGGTTTAGACATTAATGGATGTGTGTTGAGTTATTTTGAAGGGACAGCAAATTTACACAAGCTGTACAATCACTACTTTACATTGTAGCAAAGTGTCATTTCTTTATTGTTGTCACATGGAAAGATATAATAAAATATTTACAAAAATGTGAGGGGTGTACTCACTTCTGTGAGAAACTGTATATACAGTTGCAAGAAAACGTATGTGAACCCCTTGGGATTACGTGGAGTTTCGCATGAAAATGTGCTCTGAACGTCATCTAAGTCACAACAATAGAAGAACACAGTCTGCTGAACATAATACTACACAAACATTAGATGTTGCCATGGTTTAATTGCACATAACATGTAAACATTCACAGTGCAGGTAGGAAAAAGTATGTGAGGCCCTAGCTTAATGACTTCTCCCAGAGCTAATTGGAGCCAGGAGTGAGCCAACCTTGACTCCAATCAGTGTGATGATATTGGATGTGTTGCTGACAGCTGTCCTCCCCTTAAAAAACACACACCTGTTTTGGGTTTACTGGTTTCAAGAAGTACTGTCTGATGTGAACCATGTCTCGCAGAAAAGAGCTCTCAGAAGACCTACGATCAAGAATTGTTGACTTGCATGAAGATGGAAAGGGTTACAAAAGTATCTCCAAAGCCTTGATGTTCATGTGTCCACGGTAAGACAGACTGTCTACAAATGGAGAAAATTTAGCACTGTTGCTACTCTCCCTAGGCGTGGTCCTCCTGTAAAAATGACTGCAAGAGCACAGCACAGAATGCTGCATGAGGTAAAGAAGAATTCCAGAGTGTCAGCTAAAGACCTACAGAAATCTCTGGCACATGCTAACATTTTTTTTGACACATCTACAATAACGAAAACATTAAACAAGAATGGAGTACATGGGAGGACACCACGGAGGAAGCCATTGCTGTCCAAAAAGAATATTGCAGCACGTATGAAGTTTGCAAAAAAGCACCTGGATGTTCCACAGCACTATCGGCAAAATATACTGTGGACAGATGAAACCAAGATTGAGTTGTTTGGGAAGAACACACAACACTATGTGTGGAGAAAAAAAGGCACAGCACACCAACATCAAAACCTCATCCCCACTGTAAAACATGGCGGAGGGAGCATCATGGTTTGGGGCTGCTTTGCTGCCTCAGGGCCTGGACGGATTGTTGTCATTGATGGGAAAATGAATTCCAGAGTTTATCAAGACATTTTGCAGGAAAACGTACGACCATCTGTCCGCCAACTGAAGCTCTGCAGAGGATGGGTGATGCAACAGGACAATGACCCAAAGCATACAAGTAATTCAACAAAACAATGGCTGCAACAGCACAGAATACGCCTTCTGGAGTGGCCCAGTCAGAGTCCTGACCTCAACCCGATTGAAATGCTATGGCATGACCTTAAGAGAGCAATTCACACCAGAAATCTCAAGAATATTGCTACACTGAAACAGTTTTGTGAAGAGGAGTAGTCCAAAATTACTCCAGATCATTGTGCAGGTCTGATCTGCAACTACAGGAAATGTTTGGTTGAGGTTATTGCTGCCAAAGGAGGGTCAACCAGTTATTAAGTCCAAAGGTTCACATACTTTTTCCTCCCTGCACTGTGAATGTTTACATGTTATGTGCAATTAAACCATGGCAACATCTAATGTTTGTGTAGTATTATGTTCAGCAGACTGTGTTCTTCTATTGTTGTGACTTAGATGACGTTCAGAGCACATTTTATGCCCAATTCATGCAAAACTCCACGTAATCCCAAGGGGTTCACATACTTTTTCTTGCAACTGTATATAGTTTCTGCTGTGAAAGAAACCAGGAAATGCTTTCAATAGTTCTTTGATTGCTGACAAGTTTTATGGCATGCATTGAGGCTCATTTTGACATAAGCATTTAATTTTGCACTGTACCTTGTTGTGGAGAGGGTAGGGCAAACAATTAGCATATCGGAGTATAAAGTATAAATCTTTTTTTTTTAATGTGGTCTAGTTTAGGTGGGTTAGAGGAGGTAGATTTAGAAAGCATAGTTGGAGGTGGGGGCTGAGCTGTGCTCCCCCCCCCCAGACTTCAGCTGCACCCCTCCCCCAGGAAACCCCACATGGATACTGTGCCCAGGAAGGTTGACAACCGTTCATCAAGGGAAGCAGTCTGTAGGGGCGGCTGGTTGCATGTGTCAAGTTTCAGTGTTTCACAGACTTCAAGCAACAAGCTCCCCCACTCTCCTCTACATATACAGTGGGGATCGAAAGTTTGGGCACCCCAGCTAAAAATTTGTATTAATGTGCATAAAGAAGCCAAGGAAAGATGGAAAAATCTCCAAAAGGCATCAAATTACAGATTAGACATTCTTATGCATGCACTGCCCCCTTTGCCAAGCTGAGACCTGCCAGTGTCATGAATTGTTCTCAATCATTGTCTGGGAAGACCAGGTGATGTCAATCTCAAAGGTTTTAAATGCCCAGACTCATCTGACCTTGCCCCAACAATCAGCACCATGGGCTCTTCTAAGCAGTTGTCTAGAAAACTGAAACTGAAAATAGTTGACGCTCACAAAGCTGGAGAAGGCTATAAGAAGATAGCAAAGTGTTTTCAGATGTCAATATCCTCTGTTCGGAATTTAATTAAGAAATGGCAGTCATCAGGAACAGTGGAAGTTAAAGCAAGATCTGGAAGACCAAGAAAAATATCAGACAGAACAGCTTCCAGGATTGTGAGAAAAACAATTCAAAACCCACGTTTGACTGCACGATCCCTCCAGAAAGATCTGGCAGACACTGGAGTTGTGGTACACTATTCCACTATAAAGAGATACTTGTACAAATATGGTCTTCATGGAAGAGTCATCAGAAGAAAACCTCTTCTAAGTCCTCACCACAAAAATCATCGTTTGAACTTTGCAAATGAATATATAGACAAGCCTGATGCATTTTGGAAACAAGTTCTGTGGACCAATGAAGTTAAAATTGAACTTTTTGGCCGGAATGAGCAAAGGTACGTTTAGAGAAGAAGGGGCACAGAATTTAATGAAAAGAACCTCTGTCCAACTGTTAAGCATGGGATTGGATCAATCATGCTTTGGGGTTGTGTTACAGCCATTGGCACAGGGAACATCTCACGAGTAGAAGGAAAAATGGATTCAATAAAATTTCAGCAAATTTTGGATGGTAACTTGATGCCATCTGTGAAAAAGCTGAAGTTAAAGAGAGGATGGCTTCTACAAATGGATAATGATCCTAAACACACCTCGAAATCCACGGGGGATTACATCAAGAGGCGTAAACTGAAGGTTTTGCCATGGCCTTCACAATCTCCTGACCTAAACATAATTAAAAATCTATGGATAGACCTTAAAAGAGCAGTGCGTGACAGACAGCCCAGAAATCTCAAAGAACTGGAAGACGTTTGTAAGGAAGAATGGGCAAAGATACCTCAAACAAGAATTGAAAGACTCTTGGCTGGCTACAAAAAGCGTTTACAAGCTGTGATACTTGCCAAAGGGGGCAGTACAAGATATTAACTCTGCAGGGTGCCCAAACTTTTGCAGACGCCATTTTTTTGTTTTTTGTTATTTTGAAAGTGTAAATGATGGAAATAAAATCTAACTTTTATTGACATATTATAAGAATGTCTAATCTGTAATTTGATGCCTTTTGGAGATTTTTCCATCTTTCCTTGGCTTCTTTATGCACATTAATACAAATTTTTAGCTGGGGTGCCCAAACTTTCGATCCCCACTGTACAGAAGAAGAGAGGACTCGATCTGCTCCAGCTGATACTGCCCCTCTCCTCCTGTCTACCCCACCCACACAGCTATACACGGCCAGTGCTGTGTCTCAGAAAGGGGATGTGGGCAGAAGATATAAAGTACTGCATCTGAAAGTCAGTGTGTCACAGACTCCAAGCAATAAGCTCCCCCTCCTCCCCTCTGCATAGACAGGAGAAGAGAGAGGACTTAATCTGCTCTAGCTGCTCCTGCCCCTCTCCTCCTGTCTGCCCCACCCACATGCCTATTTACAGCCAGTGCTGTGCCTCAGAAAGGGAATGTGGGCAGGAAATATGAAGTACTGTATCTGGAAGCTACATCCTGGCTGCATGAATGATGCTGCTGCCTGAGTCTCCAGATCCCAGCCTGGAATGAGTGAACACTGAGCTCTGCAATATGATTGAACTGTTGCCACCTTCTTCCCTTCTCTCCCCTATCCTGTTCTTTTAGGAGCTTTCACAAACTTGCAGAGTTGATTTCATGTCCAGGGACACCTGAACTACTGTTGGGGGAAGACTGACAATCTACAAGTTGGATAAACTGATGGATTTTTAACTCTCAAAGTTGTGATGCTTCTGTTTAACCCCTTCCTGTGCAGAATCTCTTTATGAGTGCCTTCACACTAGCTTTGGTCTCTGAAGAGCAATCTGTGTTGTATCACCTCCTCACCACCTGCTTTAACCCCTGGAACCCCACATTAGAGCACCACAACCGCATGCATTGCATGCAGTTGTGGGGTGCTTGCAGAGCAGCCACATTCACTTGATTAGAATGTGGCTCTCAGGCGCTATGCCTACAGAAAGTAACAGAGGGTGTAATTTATGTAATGGCCATGAAACAAAGCATCACAGTGGCAGCATGTGTACACCCCCAGCACTATGTTGCTAATCGTCTGTAAATTTACAGATGGTTTGTAAAAAAACAGGCACTTTTCTGTCCATAAATGTCTATGGACAGTAGAAAAGCCCCCATAAGAAATCCTCTTGTCACCAGCTCTGAACTGAGCATGCAAAGTTACAGAGCCATTATATTAGAGAATTGCCGAGTTTGGCCTCAGATCAGGCAGCAGGGCAGGTTTGGGTGTGCATTTGTGCAGCGATATCATGGCACTTATCAGGCATGGCACACGTCCCACTGCATGAGTTTCATGCGCGGTTGAGAGCCATCGATAAGGGGGTGAAAGGGGCATTCTGCTGGGCTCTGATGTAGGGGGTGGTATTCTGCTGTAAGGTAGGACTCTGATGTAAAGGGAACTCTTCAGACTCTGATATAAGATGGGGCTTTGGAGACACAGATGTAAGGGGAACTCTGATATGCAGGGGGAATGCTGAGGACTTTGTAAGGGAAGACTCTGATGTGAATGTGGCGCTCATCCTGACATTCTATATGTTTGTTTTTTTACTTATTTCTAGGGATAGTCTATATCTTCAAGTTGAATATACGTTCGGCTCAAATATTGGATGTTCGTGTGTTTGCTGAACACATGAATATCTGGGGTTGTTCGGCAGCCCGTTCGCCCTCCCGCCCCACAATGCAATGCACTCTGGCAGTGCATTGTAATTGGCCAAACCATTGCACCTGACCATAGGTCAGGTGCAATGCTTTGGCCGATTACAGCTTAGTTCACAATAAGAGCCATGATTGGCCAAAGTTTCAGTGACTTTGGCCAGTCATTGTTCATGGCAATTGGGCGGAGCTAGCAGGGATGTCATCGCTAGTTCCACTCAATTGTTAATGACAGTTGCCGGTCAGACATACACAACTGGCCGGAGCTAGTGGTGACATCACCGAGAGCTCTGCCAAATTGTTTATATGTGACTCACAAATGTCAGATTGCGGCTAGTGCTCGGCGAGTGAAGACGGGTCGGCTGGCACAGTTTTTTTCTAATTCCGGCCAGTCATGGCATCATCATGACAACGCTGGACGTTGTGATTGATGATGGATTACAATGGAACAAATTTTTTTTTGCTTTTATTTTTTAATAATTGTTTTTTTTCAATAAAGGATTTTTTCAAAAGGCTGGTCTCTTTATTTTTTTCACACTTTTAACCCTTTAGTGAATGGTTAGGGGTACATGTACCCCTTACTCATTCACAAGGGGGGGCAGCATCAGAGTGTCCCCTTATTTATGCTGATGCTAATGAGCCCCACTGCCCACAGACCCACACAAGGTCAGGGTTGTGTGGAAGAAGCTCTTGTTCTCATTGGCATGGGGACACCAATTCCAAGGGCACATGGCCTGGTAAGGTCCGGGGAGGGGAGTGCTGGTAATTTGATTCCCACATCCACACATTTGACTGCCCTGCTAACCAACTGTATTCTGTTCTATTGATTTCTGTTTCTGTACATTGTCCTGCTTACCTCCCATCCTCTGCCCCCCTGATATTTTTTACTGCACCCCCACATCAGACCGGCTAGATCTGGCCCTGCCCCAAAGCAGAATTTGGAGAGATGCCCATGATCATAAATTACATGTGTATTCACTTAAACACATGCAAACGTGCATAGACACACACATATGCACCTAAACTTATTCTAATGGCTATATAAACAACATACGTGCATAAACACATGCAAGTATGCAATATTAGAGGCATTTTTCGTCCTCTAATTCTGGCAGAAAAATGCAGCATAAATTCATATGCCTGTGTGGATGAGGCCTTAGAGTCATATTTTTTCCAGACAGAAGTGCGAGACAGGTATATTAATTGCTAACATTTCAAGCAAAGCACACTTATAATTCAATTTGTTGAAGGAAAACAGTGTACATGTCTTCTTGCCTTCAAGAGTAAGTACATTGGGGCAACTGTGTACACAATTCAGTCATTTTAGAACTGAGATGTGTCAAGCCACATCTCTGAGGTTATAGCTGTAATCCCCGGAGCAAGGGCTTGAGGAAAAAAACAGAGGAGCATTGGTATATCTTACTGTAGAAAGTCAGTCAAATGTTTCTATTTTTGGTGATGTGGTACAGGGTTCCTTTTGTAGTGCTTATCCCCACATCAGCTACTTGGTAATTTGGGTTCTCTGTCCTGTGCCTCGACTCCAAGCACAAGCTCAGCCCCTCTGACACACCTGAATTAATGAAATTTACTGCAAGTACGTAAAAGAACATGGGTATAGATACCTTTACCTCGGTTGAAAATTAGCACCAGGAAATAGACACAATACCATATAATGGTAAATTAACTCACTGTATTGGTACAGGTTAGAATAAATGGTGATTTGAGCACAAATGTACACACAGAAGGTTCAGACACAGTCTGCTAGACAGTATAATCACTATGCCAAGGTAAGATAGAATAGAGTTCTGTACCACTAAACTGGGTTTAACTCATGAATCAGCAAAGTCAGCAATAAACAATGCATAAAAGTATTAACTGCAATGTGAATAATCATACTTTAATTAGTCTAGAGAACACTCTAGGAGAATGGCAAGAATATGGTGCAAAGTCCCCTGATCGATCCCTCTTAGCATAAGTAATAGGTGAAGGTCTTGTATAGTAGCTGCAAAGGGCCAGTCTTTAGGCCTAACTCTTCCGCTGGCTAGCAGTGGGGCCCAGGGGTGGACTGACCATTGGGGAACTCGGGCCCTGCCCAAGGGCCCGGGGTCATTAGGGGGCCCCATGAGATGTCCCTGGTACCTTTCATAGGCTTTTTTGGGTGTGGTTTGAGTGTGGGCAAGGACACAGGGGCCCCATGATCCCCTATTGCCCGGGGGCCCCATGAGTTGTCAGTCCGCCCCTGGTGGGGCCCATTTGTATAAATGGCACAAGTGAGAATAGTACCAGTCAGGCTTGTAGTTAGCAATAAAGCTACAAGATGGCTGTATGGTCACTTCCTAAAAGGCTCATTTTCTTTAGCAGCAGATAGTAAATCCCCACAGCAGCAGCTCACCATTCCCAGCAACATTACAGCTCACCATCCAGTCACACACAGAAATGAGTCCACTCTCTGCTCTGTACCCAGGTGACTCCAGCTGTCTGTGAACCTCACCCCAGGACAAATGTCTGATCTTCCTGTCCATGACCAGACTAAGTATATCTCTGTTTATTTCTATGTGAGAACAATCAGATAAGGCTGCAATGATAAACACTACTTACATATCAAGGTGTCAAGACCAGGATCTGAGCCCATGACCTCTGCAACCTGTTTGTCTCCTGTTTCTAGTGAACCTTGAACTCTTTGCTCCTCCCATGAACTTTCTGATTTCAGCCATATCTCTGCATTTCCTGTTTGCCGTATTTCTCTCTCCAGCCAGTATCTTGCTCCTTTTTGTACCTGCAACTGTCCTCATCTTATCTCCGCCACCACTACACCTATAGCCAGGGTATTATTTCATTTTGGTCAAATCTGCATAGCATGTTTTCATCTACAGGCATCCTTGTCTGCATAGGCAGTTTTTTGGAAAAGGTGAACTAACCTTTAAAATTGAACCTGAATAAATCACATAAGATCACAGTCTGGTTCTTAGCTCCTTCTTAAATTGAGAAAGCCTCTTTACTTACCACAACAATTAAGTAGTTTTAAGCATGTTTGTTATGAAAAAATAAAAGTTCATTATAATATTAATGTTTTTTTAATTATGTTTTAACCACAATCTTACAATTGTCACCCCCTCGATGATAGAGAAAGCAAGGTATTATAAATGAAATGTTGTATATGAACAAAATAATTCACCATCATTAGTTTGGATACGATTAGTTTGCATACTATACTCCCTTAATGACCTATATTAAAAAAGACTGTATGTTTTATTGCAGTTTAGAAAATAACTTTGAAGTGGACCTATCTGATTTATTTTCAATATCAATCTTCCCATAAGAATATATATGCATTTAATGTATTTTAGACATGTTATTTACCTGTAAATTACTCTCTTTTATAGACACCCAAAAACCCCGAGACTGCTGCTGGGTGCCGCCATCTTGGATGTGATGTCATCAGTTCCAGTAAACTCAGATATGTCACTCAAATGAGGCTGTTGTTTCTTCTTTTTGCTGCTCCCAGCAGCTACACAAATGTTTATGTAGGGAGGTGAGGGAAGGGGCAGAGAAGCTGGTTCAGCACAGATAGTATGTAGACACTGCCAGAAAAGGGAATAGGTGCAAGGATGGAGGGTGTAGTGCTTCGGAATTGACTCTTCATGGAGTAGTCAAATTTTCAAGGAAGTTCAAAGATGCATTGCTGCTTTTTAATGGAAACCAATAAATTAATTTGGACTCATATAATTTTGTCTGGTGCTCTTCTGTTTGTGCATGTTTTTTGAGATGTTTTTCCTGTATGTGTCCGCATTCGGTAAATTCACTCAGAGGTGTCCGTTTATGAACCAGCGATAAATGATCGCTGCTCAGTTCTCCGGCATTCTCGGAGAACACAGTTCTCCTGTGAATGCCTTTTATGAAGCAGTTCTCCGAACGAAGGGAAAACGGTCTACAAACGCTGGAGAACGGTCTACAAACGCTGGAAAACGGCCGATTTTACTATAATCTCACGAGATTACAGTAAAAGATCAGTTTACTAAGCAGAGGTAAATTATCGCTGCTTAGTTTTCGGTTCCTCCGATTCTCCAGCTCTGGGCTGGAGAATCTGCAGGGAGAACACAGATCTCCAGTGAAGGGCTGAACATGTTCTCCGCTGATCTCCTGAGTGTCATAAACTGTGAATGACCAGAGTATAGCTGCGATCCTCTGAATCGCAGCTATTCTCTGTGTCATAAACGGACACCTAATTGTCCTGGTCACCAGCGTCACTGGAAATGAAAGTGAGGGTAGATTCACCAGCACAGGGAAAGAGGGGAAATGTCTATGAGGGGCTTTCCCTCACGTTTGAAAGATATCCTCTCACTTCCTGTTTAGTCAACACAGCTAGACATAAGGGGAAATCTCCCTAATGAACCACAAATAGCACCAAAAAAGAGAGCAATTTTAACCTTTACTCTATCCAAAATTAAAACAAAAGTTTTTAGATATGCTTTAAAGCTGACCTCTGGGTACATATTAAAATACCCTTAAGAAAGACTTCCCCCAAGAAATGGTTAGTTTGTATACAGAGAAGAATCATAATAATATACCACTCATATAATAGCATATGCACAGTAACTAGAGGGAATAATCCAAGGAGATATGGCACTGTTATCTATTACAAAAAGAAAGACTACAAAAAAATGTTGTCAGGTATGATATAGAACATATTGTTGTCAAGTAAACTAAGGAAAAAAGGGCATGGTTACCTGCAATAGGATAAGGACTAAAATAAAATGATGCTAAAAAAGTCTATGTACAGTAAAAGCAGAGTGCAATGACACCAATAGAATCCCCCTGAGGAAGCCACATGACCCTAGAGGAGGGGCATATGATGTCACGACTCTCTGTACACGATTGAGAGTGGTAATTATACAGGACTGTATTGCCGACTTCTACTATTGGAGGTTTTAACATTGCATTTGCTAAATATGTGTGGTGTGCTTCTAGCATCTTTTTAAAGTGAGTGTAATTCTGAAGAATTGGGGAAGGAGAGTGTTTTAAAATTGTGTAAGCACTATGTTTTGGTGATTTCTTTTTGCCCTATGTATATGGCTTATTAAAACATGGCATAAGAATACAAGATTTGAAAGGCATGTGGAGAAGTGAAGTGGTGTAAAAGTAGAAACGCTGGTGGAATCTACTTGTTGGGCATATCCCATCTGGTCCCTAAAGGACATAGGTGCATATTTGATCATATTAACTGTATTTCATTGTAAGGTCAAATTATCCCAGGTGAGAGCACATCTGATGGAGGGTGATTACACTGAGAATTATGGGCACTGAGTGGTAATATTACAACAGGATATTAGAAAGAGTTTAAAATCTGCATATAATGGTGGACTGTGCAATTTGGATTTGTATATACGATAGCACATTGGGAATATAGGGGTTTATTTACTAAAGCTGGAGAGTCCAAAATCAGACTCCCTTCTGCATAGAAACCAATCAGCTTCCAGGTTTCATTGCCAAAGCTTCATTGAACAAGCTGAGGTTAGAAGCTGATTGGTTTCTATGCAGAAGGGAGTCTGATTTTGGACTCTCCAGCTTTCGTAAATAAACCCCTAAGTGTCTATTATTTTGGTTATATATCATTTTAATTTGAATGTATTTATGAAAAGTTGTTAACAGAAGTGAAGTGCAGCACATAATTTATTATTTTAACTTATTCGGGAGTATGGGAGACTTCCCCAAATCAGACTACAATGATCAGTGTTGCCAGCTGCAGACTGATCAGTCAGGACAAACCCACCAGGCTTTTTGTACACAAGTCAAACAATACATCAACTTGTGTTAAACCAGCCCCCTCATGCATGGATCAAAATTCGGTCAGACCTTGCTGAAGTGGCCATATGTTGATCCATTTATGGCCAGCTTTAGGCTACTTCTGAGTCTCCACTCATCACGTCAATATTGTAAGGTTTCTGGAAGCTGGAATACCCCTTTTCCAATATCACTGACAATTTATTAACATATGTAATGCATTAATGGACATTTCTTGATGTACTTGCTAGATTAATTTCATTGTGAGAGGAAACTTTATTCAACTGTTATAATAGTTACTTTCTTATGTTGTTATTTTCTTGAAGAAGCAGCAGCAAAGGTGTGTGCAAGAGGCAGGATCCAGGGGTCCATATCTGCAGGTGATGGTGTCAGCATGAGGGGAACCAGCTGGTGTGGGCACATCTCCAGTTATGGATTACTGGTCCTCCACACTCATTAATGGCACAGATGAGGAATCTGGACAGCAAACTTAGGTGATTATACATCACTTCACAAGGAATTAAAAATAAAATGTATTGAATGGGTTGGAAGTGGGATAGAGAGGGGGGGGGGTTAGTGTTGTCCATGAATGGGCTTTCATGTGGAGCTAAAGTCCATGGATACTTACCTATGCTCTAGCAATGAGGCACCCACATCATATCCCCAGTGTCTTCCAGGAGCCAGGCCTTTGGCCATCTAGGTTACCCATAGGAAACAAGCCATGGTGCTATAGACGCTAATAAGTCAGCATGAATACGAATGGTATCAACCTTAGGTTGCAAGCCATTGTGATAGAGCCTAAGAAAAGGATAAACCTCCATTCTAAATAAAAGTAAACATGTGAAATAAAAGCTTACAGTTATCTGGAAAACATCAAAACTGGGAATTTATCAAAAATGTATGAATCTGTTTTGGTGAGAATCTGTAGCAGCTGTGAATGGCAACCAATCAGCTTGTTCAGTTAAGCTTTTAAAATGAATACTGGAAGCTGATTGATTGCTCCAGTTTTGATAATTTGCATTACAAGTGATTAGTGTTTGTCAGGCAACAACAACAGTAAAACCATTTTAAATTAGGGAATATACTTGAACAGACTGACTGAAACATAGAAACCAGCTGTAAAAGCAATTTATGCTAAAAACTTTTTTCTCTTTATGCTGAAATTCATAATAAAGATATAATGCTTTTCTTTCATTCTCCCATTCTCAAAGCTGATGAATAGTAACAGCAGCAGAACCTACAAGAGCCTCTGCCTAATGACTGACTGCCTGTATGTGTGAAAATGATGATGTCAAAAACTCTGACATAAACCTGAGAAATGAGAAATTAGTTAATACATTCTGTTCTGTTCTGAGGTTACCCGGCCCATTCACTTACATGGTCGGGAATCTCTGGCCACGTAAGCTAATAAGCAGGGGAATATAGCATGTTACATCATTGCCCAAATGTGACCACTTGGACATATTTGGGTAGTGATGTCACCACTATGCAATAATTGCTAAGGAAGCAGCAGCTGCTTGCACGTCACTGAGCGCATCCACTTACATGGTCAAAAATACCCAGCCCCAAAAGCAAATGGGTTGGAAATGAAATGTTACATCATTGCCTAAATATGGCCACATAGCCATATTTGGGAAATAACAGTCCCTATCAGAGTCCTCCTTTACATCAGGGTCTTCATCAGAGTCCCCTTATATCAGGGTTTCCATCAGAGTGTGCCTTGCATCAGGGGTCCCATTAGAGTCTCTACTTACATTAGGCTTCCTATCAGAGTCTCTTCTTACATCAGGGTCCCTATCAGCATCCCTCCTTACATCAGAGACCCCCAACATCAATGTTCCTATCAGAGTCTCCTCTTACATCAAGTCCTCATCAGAGTCCCCCTTATGTTAGGGTCCTCATCCGAGCCCCTCTTACATCAGAGGCCTCCATTATATGTGGGAGAGTTGAAGGAGAGACCATAGGCAGTCTCTGCTAACCTTAAGGTAGTATTAAACCCAAAGGCAAACATTTATTATTTTGCAGCTTACCAATTCTTAGATGTGATGGCTGTATTATTTTCCTTTTTAAGGCTTTCTTTCTACTATTTTTATCTGGTGATCCAGCCAGTAAGTTGTTTTTCAACAGAAAAGCTTTCTTGCAGTTACAGGGATGACACACACCATTTACCGCTGACAGAGGTGCTTAAAATGACCAGCTTTTATTTATTTACGTAAAACCTGGAAAAAAAAACCTGCTTGCTGTAACCGATTATAAAGTCTTAGCTGGTGTTCAGCTTCAATTTGCTAGTGTATTTAAATCTGCTAGTACATCTAACACTCCCCTGCCCCCAGACTGACAATACCACTGTCCAAATCTGCCACCTATTCATGCAGAGTGGAGGTCGATTTTACAGGAAGGATTATACTGGCCAGATCATCAGGTGAGCACAGAGAGAAAAAGCCTAAAAAAGAAAACGTATTTTCTTTTTTAGACTTTCTGTACTTTTCCTGGTGATCTGGCCAGTAAATCTGTTGTTTTTCAATAAAACAAGCTCTCTTGCAGATGTAGCATTTAGGGGTTTGAGGCAAGCAATTTACCACTGACAGAGGTGCTTACAATAATCAGCTTTTATTTATTGATATAAAACCTTTATCCCAAAAAGGAAAAAAAACTGCTGTAACTGCTTGTAAAGTGATAAGTGGGAGTTTGGCTTCAATTTGTTACTGTATCAAAATCTGCTAGTACATCTAACACTTCCCTGCCCCCAGAATGACAATGCTGCTGTCCAAATCTGCCACCTGTGCTCATTCATCCAGAGTGGCAGCCGTTTTTACAGAAAGGTGTGTGACTGAGAAGATCACCAGGTGAGAACAGAGAGAAGCCTAAAAAATAAAACAAATGCAGCCACCACACCTAATGATTGGTAAGCTGCAATATAATACATTTTTGGTTTTGAGTTTATTACCTCTTTAATCCTCAGTTTTAGCACATTAGGGATATGCCACTGAACGGATGCCATTGTCGGATGCGGCCGGGGGACTGTAGTTTGAAGACCCCTGCTCCACACTATCAGGCCATTAACAAGTTCTGACACTACACAGCATGCTTGTGAACATCATGAAATACTTTTACTAGAGGTAAGATGCAGATTTACTTATGTGTGTCCGAGACGTAAGACTGTACAAAAAAAGCTTCTTGATTTAAATCATCATTTTTCATAAGATTTTCAAAAGATGGATTGGGCTCAATAAAACAATAAATAAAATGTAATAAATGGATCCAAATTCCTTTCTTAATTGGGAATTGATTTTATAAGAGAAAATTGTCATTAAAAAGCTCTGCAGTGTCATTTGTGTCAACTGTTCTGATTTTCCAGTGTACAAATCTTGGCACATAGACTGCCCCCTAGTGGTTTTGAGGCCATAGGTCTATTTACTTAGAGCACATTTAGACCAGAACTGGAAGCAATTATATCTTGATATCAAAATGGATAAAATGTTTTTTATGACCTAATAAATCCAGTTTTAAATTTCTTGTGCATAAATATGCTTGCTGTTTTGGCACAATGTACTCTTGTGCTTATATCATAAATCTCCAAGGAAGCCTGTGCGTAACTCCTTTACTGACACACAAATAAAAATGAGATTTTCAACGAACTGCCTTCTTTTCTTGCACACATTGTGTATAAAGTATCACTTCTCACATAACTGCACCTTTCATTGGATAAATGAGAGATTGGGACCAAATCAAGCTAAGATCTTTTGGTAATCTTCTGGCAATTTAAACAGAAGCAAAAATCAAAAGAACCAATCAGGATTTTTTAAAATTTTATATAATTTCAAAACTGTTTCTTCTAGGTTGTCTCCATTTCTTTGGTTGTTTTGATTTGAAAGTCATTGAAATTGCCACAAAATCAGTGGGTGTATTGTTAGAATTAAAGTGAACTCATGTTTTGTTCACAAAGGAAAGGACATAGCAATCACCAGCAGCCTATACTCCTACACTATATTGCCAAAAGTATTGGGACACCTGCCTTTCCACGCACATGAACTTTAATGGCGTCCCAATCTTAGTCCATAGGGTTCAATATTGAGTTGGCCCACCATTTGCAGCTATAACAGCTTCAACTCTTCTGGGAAGGTTGTGCACAAGGTTTAGGAGTGTGTCTATGGGAATGTTTGACCAGTCTGACAGAAGGGCATTTGTGAGGTCAGGCACTGATGTCAGGGAAGAAGGTCTGGCTCGCAGTCTCCACTCTAATTCATCCCAAAAGTGTTCTGCGGGGTTGAGGTCAGGACTCTATGCGGGCCAGTCAAGTTCCTCCACCACAAACTTGCTCATCCACATCTTTATGGACTTTGCTTTGTGCACTGGTGTGCAGTCATGTTGGAAAAGGGAGGAGCCATCCAGAAAATTGTCCAAAATGTCTTGGTATGCGGATACCTTAAGAGTTCCCTTCACTGGAACTGAGGGGCCAAACCCAACCCCTGAAAAACATCCCCACACCATAATCCCCCCCCCCCCCGAACAAACTGTACACTTGGCACAATGCAGTCAGTAAGTACCGTTCTCATGGCAACCGCCAAACCCAGACATGTCCATCAGATTGCCAGATAGAGAAGTGTGATTCGTCAATCCAGAGAACACATATTCACTGCTCTAGAGTCCAGTGGGGGCATACTTTACACCACTGCATCCAACGCTTTGCATTGCAGTTAGTGATGTAAGGCTTGGATGCAGCTGTTCAGCCATGGAACCCCATTCTGGGAAGCTCTGTATGCACTATTGTTGAGTTAATCTAAAGGCCACTTGGAAGTTTGGAGGTCTTTAGCTATTCACTCTGTTTCCAGTTTCTTCCACATTGTTATAATACCACTAACAGTTGAGCGAGGAGTATTTAGTAGCAAAGACATGTCACAGATGGACTTATTGCACAGATGGCAACCTATCACGGTACCACGCTTGAATTTACTGAGCTCCTGAGAGTGATACATTCTTTCACAAATGTTTGTAGAAGCAGTCTTCATACCTTGGTACTTGACACCTGTGGCCATGGAAGTGATTGGAACACCTGAATCCAATGATTTGGAAGTCCCAATACGTTTGTAAATCTATTGCAGCTTGTGAGCTCTGCACAGCCTTCCTGTTCATTCATTAATTGAAGCATAGTAAACAGTTTACTATGCTTCAATTATGAACGGACACAGTGAGTGATCAGTACAGATCACTCACTATGTTTATTCAGAAAATGAAGGGGCCATTAAATCACATATTTACCTGCCCCTTCCCAGCTCTACATCCTGAAGAATCCACCACAGCATCAAGTGGGAGAGGAGGAAAGCCATCAGCCTTTTGGGGGTGGGGTCACACGGGAGGGGGGCAGAGATGGTGTCTGATGTCATTGACTTAATAAAGCCATGACCATTAGCCAAATATGGCTATATTTGGTCAATGATGTCAGCCACCATCACCACCCTTTTGTTTATATTCTGCTGTCAGCCAGGAATCCCTGACAGTTGAATGGGCCAGGTAGGGATGACTCATTAGTTGTTAGGATGTTGGCGTTCAATGGCCCTTTAACAATCAGCCCAAGTGGGAAGCTGTCACATTTTGCTGCTGCCAAATGTTTCGCTTTCTGCTGCAGACAGGAGTTTTGCTAGGTGGACCTGTGAACACTCCATTTATGGTTCATTCATTTCCAACAGGAAAAACGTTGACCGAATTTAACTGGTCCAGATTTGAAGCTTATGCCTATTTGGGAATTCAGGACTATAGAAGTAATGGTATGATGGTTTTATAGATTAGGTTATGGCAATTCCCTGTGCTATTGCAAGTAAAACTTAAGTCAGTCATATCACTTGCAAAAATCACACAGTGTATGGCCAGTCTCTGTTCATGCTGGGTTAATCCATTCTACTAAAGTGCCATTTACATTCATCATACAAGAAAATAAAGCTTTCTGTTGTTAACATGCCTTAAAAAAAATCAGCAACCTGACTGAAGGCAAAACAAAAAACGCATGTGAAGTGAAAAACAGGTTGGCAGCAATATTGCCTTTTACATTATGGTTATGCTACATCACTGTCATGGTCTGTGAAAGAAGTGATTGCCCTAAAGGGGTTAAATGTCCAGCTGGCACACAGCCACTCTTTATTATGCCATATCTTTTCCTCCCCTCTCAGCTTGTCCTTCATGTCAGGGAAGTGACAGACACTGCCAGCCTCTGGCATCAGATTAATTACAGGCAACAGGATAGTGTAGCTAAGTAGATCCAGTGTGAGCTTTAACTCTTTCTCTCTTTAAGAGCTACAATAATAAACAATAACAATAGTACCTTCTAGTTAGAGAATGGAGTTTATTATAGCCTCTGAACAATCTTGCCTCAGTATCTGATAGGTGAGAACTGGTAATATGTAAATTCCATCTCCTTATAGTGATTGTAAACCTTATTTTTTTAATAAATAACAAATCTGTTATATTAGCTGCTCTGTGCAATGGTTTTGTACAGAACAGCCCCAATCTTCCTTTTTTAGGGCCCCCCACCGGCGCTCCTGGCTCCTCCTCACCTCTGAGTGCCCCCAAAGCAAGATGCTTGCTATGGGGGGCATTTGTGAGGGTGTGCTCCTAATCTGGCTTTGTGTGGCTCGGCCTTGCCCCCTGTTCCCTCCCTCCTTGCTGTGATTGACAGCAGCGGGAGCCAATAGCTCCCACTGCTGTCTCTGAGCCACTGAGTAGGGAGAAAGCCTTTGTTCTCATGCACATTGCTGGATTGGGTTCAGGTAAGTATAGGAGAGGGCAGCTGGGGGGGGGGGGGGATGGAGCACTGAATATTTTTTATCTTAATGCAGAGAATGCATCAAGGTAAAAAACCTTCAACCTTTACAACTACTTTAAAGAGGTTGTAAAGGCTCTTTTTTTTCATTACAAACAGGTCTATACTTACCTGCTTTGCGCAGTGGTATTGCACAGTGCAGCCCTGAACCTTCTCTTCTCAGGCCCCCCACCAGCGCTCTTGGCTCCTCCATTTCTGCATGTGCCACCATAGCAAGTCACTCTCTATGGGGGTGCAAGTGCGGGCTCACTCCCAAGCCAGGCTGTGTGCATTCATAGACAGGCACAATGAAGTTCAGCCTCACCCCCTACTCCCTCCTCACAAGAATTTATTGGCAGTAACAGGAGCCAATGGCTTCCCTTGCTGCCTCTGAGTTCTGTGGGGGTGATACAAATGCTGGAACATTTTTTACCTTAGTGTCAGTTAGTGTTGTCACCTCATCCCTTTAAAACCAAACACATATTAGTTACACAGGTTCTGTGGCTGATTAAGGTGGTAATTAAACTGACTTAGTGTCTGATTTGCAATAAATTAGCCACAGAACCTGTGTAACTAATATGTGTTCAGTTTTAAAGGGATGAGGTGGCAACCCTATTGTCACTGCCTGTAACATGATCTGTGAATAGGAAAGAATATTATGACTGATCAGACTTTCCTCCATTCACAGATCATGTTGTAGGCAGTGTAATCAATGAAATATTTTTTTCTCAGTGGAGTAGAGGCCAGGAAGGAGTGTGTTGTCATCAGATCATCCAGAATCCCAAAGCTGTTAACCCCCACAGAGATGGAAGTTCAGCAGCAGAAAGCTGTTACCCCCGGTTCATATATCTGCATTCCTGCGGTCCGCGTTTGGCACGGGAATGAGAGCCCATTAATTTGAATGGACTCCCGTGCCCCGAAACACGCAGGGAAGAAGTCCCTGCACTTCTTCTGAAAATGCAACCCACGCGGGAACCTCGACTCCCAGTACGGTTGCATTTTCCAGTGCGGGTGGCGTTCCATTATAAATAATGGCACCTGCCCGTGGGTCCAAATTCTTCTGTGCAGGTGGTGCAGCTGCACAGATTTTTCTGCGGATCCGCAGCAGCACCACACGCACATATGTGAACCTAGCCTCAGGGCAGCCCTGCAGTGAAAATATTGTTAGTATTTCAACATTATTGTAAGCAGATATAAAGCTTAGTCGTCATCAGCTTGTTCAATGAATCAGGTTGCATTCATCACTGTTCATCACACGTTTGGAATTTTCCAGTTACATATTCAGATCTTGGTAGATTTACCTTTTTTTAATGTTGGGAATACCACATTCTCTTTGTGGTATTCACAATTTGCAGAGGGTTATTCACTTATTTTATAAATGATTTGCTGCACTCACTCCCCCTTATTCCAATGCGTTCATTTGCTGCCACAGACCAGCAATTGCCATTGACACTAGGGCTAGACAGACTAAATGTGCATGGACTCACCTGCATTTTATGACAATGCACTATCTTTAGAAAAAAAAAAAAAGGATATTTGTAAAATTTGAGAGAAAAACAAGGCAATTTTTGAGCATTGTCCATTTTTTTTAACATCAATTAATATTTTAGTAAAGCACAGACAGTGGCTAACTTTCAGCTTGCACAAGTTTTCTAAATGCCATGGTGACTATTTAGGATAGTAATAACTTGAACGGAGCATGCCACTTAAAACAAATACACTTTGCTTAATGCAAACACTACAAGCTAGTTATGAAGTTAATGGTTTGATTGCAACCATATTGAAAACCATTTGTTTTTCTATTTTAAAGCTTCAGTTTGTAACTCTTCAGCTTCACACACCATAACAAAGTCCACATGCGTCATAAATCATGTGCTGATGGTAGCAAGAAACCCATTTTGGGCAGCAGAACAGTTGACCAGAAATTACTTGAAGTATATTTAATTCTAAGAACATATCTGTAATATATTGAAGATTACCAGTCCTTAGATGTAGAGACTGCTTTAGTTTTCTTTTTTTCAGACTACAGGCTAGATTCACACTTCTGCGGGTGCAGGACTACGTGTAATGTGCTCACTTTCCTGCACCCGCAGCAAAAACAAGTTGCTGTTAGCAGGTGCATGGGATGTCATTAATTCTTAATGGATCCCCCATGCACTTGAAAGCTCAGCACGGATTCCTGTGCTGGGAACCACGTAGCACTATGCGGTTTCCTTCCTGCTCTGATTTTGGGGAAGGTGCAGGGACCCTTTCCTTGCGTTTTCCATAGGTACAGTAGCCCATTCAAATGAATAGGTTGCTTTTCCTGCACAAACACAGCCTCAGGTAAACTACTGCAAAAAAAAAGCCTGCTTATCCTGTTAGGAATCCAATGTCTTTTTAACTTTCTGAACTGAACTGAACTGAAATCTTAAACAATGTTATCAGCTTTCTCAACTATCTTTTATAAACTATCTTTTACAAGCTTCATTTTATGCATTGGAGATGAGGATGGGGGAGATGTTTGTAGTCCAAACCAGGAGCACAATCTAGGGTGACAACACAGCTTTTCCAAAGATACAGTACAGCGAGAAAGCTTCTCACCTGAGGATAAA
Organism: Staurois parvus; assembly: GCF_062004578.1. Taxonomy (NCBI): domain Eukaryota; kingdom Metazoa; phylum Chordata; class Amphibia; order Anura; family Ranidae; genus Staurois; species Staurois parvus. The sequence goes on from NW_028317941.1 coordinate 8,494,904, forward strand.
AAGGTTGCTGTTGGCAGGATCACAATGGGAAAAATAAATGAAAAGTGTCTGAAAAAAGGAAACTAACACTCCTGCCACATCTAAGGTTGGGGTGTATATACTTTAAGCTTTTTTATTTCTTATGCCTCTAAGCCCTTCAGATTCTGCAGATTAGTGGTTTCTACATTGTTACACATGCTTGAAAACAATCAATGAAAGAAGTTTAAATTGTGCCACTCAAGATGAGTATGTCAGTGTGATACTGGAAAATGAAGTAATCAGCTGTCTTCTTCTAACTTTTACAAGCCCCAGCTCAGGCTTCTTTCATACCCATAACAAGCTAGGCTTTTCTTGAGTGAACAACGATGTCACACTTTGTTGGGTTCTCCTTAAGTCTATATGAAGAATGCAGTAGTAGGTAGAGTATGATATAATAGCTCAATATAAGGGAAAATGGACATAACTGTAGCTAGGGATTTTTATCTCAGAGAATAGGTGCAGGTACTCCCCCTTTTGAGCCTCCTCTTTTCTTCGACTATCCTCCTCCAAGCACTGTCCCTTGGTTCCACCCCCTACCAACCTCCCAGTACCTCCCCTTTTAGAGATCACAGAACCGAGCATCAATTTGTGGTGCTAAGGGATTTGATGGAATTTGTTAATGATACCAAGAAAATTAGTAAAATAGATCCCCTGCAGCCAGAAACAATAGATCTCCCCAGCAAAAAAAGATCCCCCCAGCAACAATAGGGCCCCTGCAACAAAATACCTCCCCCAGCAACAATAGAATTTCCCCACGGACAATAGACCCCACTCTACCTACTATTACAGAATGAGGTGCTAGAGGGGTTGGGGGTGTTTCTGCTGTGACTCATATATTTATATGTAAATTTCAACTACAGCTACTGAGCTCTGTAAACAACAGGTTTTATTCACAACAGAGGAGCAACAGAAAAGAAAATACAGGAAAACATGCAAAAAGATACCAAATGCCCCACCTGTTTGAAGGATAATGGAAAACATAATATCAAGAAATATTTAATATTCAATAGATCCACCCAAGGAACAATAGACCCCACCAGCAACAAAAGATCTCCTAAAAGCCAACATATAGACCATCCACTAGCCATAAATAATAGACCCTTCTCTCAACAGTAGATTCCTTCCAGCAGAAACTGTTGCAAGGCTTTCATGAATTAGACACAGGAATGTTTAAAAGAGTCATACCACTAGAAAATACTAAAAGCCCCACCTGTTTGATGGATAAAAGGAATACATAATATCAATAAATATTAAACATTTTATATTTAAGAAAACATTGATTCCAAAGACATGCTGGTAGGTTAATTGGCTCCTGTCTAAATTGTCCCTAGTATGTGTATGTATGAATGTGAGTTAGGGACCTTAGATTGTACACCCCTTGAGGGTTAGGGACTGATGTGAATGTACAATATATATATGTGTAAAGAGCTGCGTAAATGGATGGCGCTATATACGTATATATACGTATGAATTAGGCACAGGAATGTTTAAAAGAGTGATACCACTAGAAAATACTAAAAGCCCCACCTGTTTGGTAGATAAAGGAATACATAATATCAATAAATATTAAACATTTTATATTTAAGAAAACATTGATTCCAAAGACATGCTGGTAGGTTAATTGGCTCCTGTCTAAATTGTCCCTTGTATGTGTATGTATGAATGTGAGTTAGGGACCTTAGATTGTACGCCCCTTGAGGGTTAGGGACTGATGTGAATGTACAATATATACATGTGTAAAGCTCTGCGGAAATGGACGGCGCTATATACGTACCTGAAATAAATAATAAATAATTTAAAAAATATCTTTCAGTTCTGACTGTAATAAAAGAAACAAAATATGCACAAAAGCACAAAACCAAACCAATCTAGTTATTCCTTTAAAACAAAATATCAAGAAAATATATCAGTACCTTGGACAGCAGCAATGCACCCTAAATGGCACTGTACAATGATTAAATCAGAAACAACAGCTGCTACTAGAAAATGAAAAAAGTTTGTGTTATGAATTGATTCTTTTGCTTTAGAACACAAGTTGTTCTTGTTGAGGTTTAGTTCTGAACTGGTGGTTGCTTTGAAACACTGCCACACACAAATGGGTGCATTAAACTATTGTATCAGAGCTTTGCAGACAGCCTTTATGACTCCTGTCTGCAACATACTGTGTTTATGTACAGATGCAAATTTATGACATGGATTTTCAAAGAGCCAACCTTGGACTCGAACCAAAATTGCTCAGAGGCTAGACAACATTTAACAGTTATAGTACGCAATGACGTTTGTATTAATGTCTAACTAAATGGTATTCACTTTTGTTGTGCTTCATTTACTCTGAATGGTAACGACACACAATCAGATTTGAAACTGGTATATCTATAAAGTTTCTCAGAAAGCAACCAATTACTACAACTTTCTGGGAAGTAATGCTGTATAATGGTTTTGAGTTTTTTTAGGCATATGGTAATGTACATTTAGTTTAATGCATTTCTTTTCTGTTGATTGTTGTTTTTTCTTTCTTGGTTAATTTTTCAAAGGTTTAAAAATGACGTTTTCATCAAATTTTCACAATAATATCTTGTAAAACAGATGTTCAGCTAAAAATACTGAGAAACCTTTAAAAGAAAAGTATGGCCAAATATTTTTCGGCCATACTTTTCTTGTGGGTCACAGGCATGCACTTAATTTGGATAAAGTCTGATGTCGGATTAGGAAACAGAGTCACCTAGATGCCTGATTGAAAGTTGGCTCAGCCTCTCAGCAAGCTGCTGAGAGTCTGAGCAAGCCACTCCTGCCCCATCCAGTGAGTGCTGGAGTGGCAAAGCAGAGATTGGTGACTGACAGAGAAGACCAAAAGTTGAACAATCAGTGGTCATGTGATTGCTCAGTTCTTGGTCTTGGAGTCAGGGTGGAACAGCTGCATCATCACAGTACTACTGCAATATGTAGGTGAGTATGTATGTTTGTTTTTTTGCATTCCCCCACTTCTCCTTTAAGTAAACCCAATTATGAAACTTTATGTACTACAACAGCTTTTAAAATTATTATAGATCAACCAACCAACATTTTGCAGATTTAAAATGGCTGCATGACATGAACGAAGCTGCAGCTTTTGGACATACCATGGTTTGGACTACACATCAGTTTTGGAAGGTTTTGGACTACACATCAGTTGATGCAAAGAAGAGTTTGCTGCTGTCAGACAAAAGTAAGTGAGCACCTGGCTGGGGATGAAATAAATTAGGTTACTGGGCAAGGAATTGTGGGCAGGTGGGTTTTTGTATTGAAAGTAAATATGTCCTCCAAGAGAGCCGTAACTTTGGCAGAGTAAATGCCACAATGCTTTCTCGCTAATACCCATGTAGAAAGGCCCCTATGTCAAGGGGGGTATAGCTCGAAAACTTTCTCATATAACTTGTACATACATGCTTATTGCCAACACTGAAATCATTAAAATCTCATACTACCCCTAACTTGAATTTAAGAAGGAAAAAAAAACAAGAACCTCATTAAAATATCTATAATGAGACTTTCTCCTAACTACTGAAGACAGTCATAAATAATGTATACAGTGCGTTAAGTTATATGAGCGCATGTCATATTTTTATGCTTTGTAGAAGTTGACAGTTGACTCAACATTAAACTAAATTTTACCATTTATTACTTCTAGTTAAAGATTTTCAGACTAACTTGAAATATCCATAACTTCTCATCCCTAGCTGTAAGGACACATTGCAGTGTCTCGTTCTAATAGCCCCATAATAGAAAACAAAGGCCCCATTGTTACATGACATAAAGCTGTCATGAGAAAACAAGCTACAAGTACCCGATGATCCTGCCAGAAATGCAGTAAGCTTTAACTTACTGTAGCAGGCTAACATCTACTTTGTTACATGCAAATTACATGGCTTTCTTTAAAGTATATCTAAAACCAAGAACAAACATTTAAAATCTTGTTTTTTTTTTAACTAAGTACATTTTCTGTAACTACAGAAAAAAATCTGTAGATAAATAGAAATTTCAAATATTGTAATTGGCTTTCCCAGTTCTCTTATATGAACTACAGAACACCTTCTGCCTATTTAATGGAAATAAAGAGATGGGGAGGTGTTTACAGTCAAATCATGTGACCATGCTAGAGAGTCAAAACTGCTTCATAGGTAGGAGCAAACAGGCTTAAATTGCAATACAATCACCAGATTTAATGATTAGTAAGTTGCAAATATTAAGTTTACAAAAGCATTACATTGTATGTTATCTTAAATATATATTTTTTTCTGTGTGTGTGTGTTCACATATGTGTATTTTATAATCATAGTCTCTATCACTTTCATACTTTTTTCATCTGCATTACCTGCTTTATCCTACAAGCCACCTTTCTTCCTTGTTTTAAACTGACCACACACAGCACAGAAATAATTGGTGCTTTCGTGGTCAGTTATCATCCTTTGGCTGGCCATTCAGCGGTACAGGACACTGAGCAGATACACAGCATGTCTGTATTGGGTAGTTCGTTCAGTCACCTTGCCCCTTGACCAACTATAGCCTGCATCTGGCATGCACCCCCTCCAATCACAGCCTGCTTCTTGCCTCAAGGTAAACAGATTGGAATACAAGCAAACTGTGCGTCTGCACAGAGTCCTGTCACTCTAGCCCACACTATCAAGAAGAAGAGATGGATGGTCACATGACAGAACAATTTTACCTTGTAAAAAGTTAAGAAAGGTCATTTCTGAAACTAAGCAAAGGCAGTTATGGTGACTGTATAGGTATAACAGTATTGGAAAGAATCCAAAACAGTATTAAACTATGTGAGCATGCAGCTTATTTATTCCAAATGCATAGGATATTGTATTTTGCAGAAAAAGAGTGAGGAATGCATGTGTAATATTTTTTTTTCCATAAAGTTTATTAATAAACTCAGAGCATACAATAAGTACAGGTAATACAAGGTATCAGTCGGAAATACAATAGGAGGTAATACACATACAGCAAACAAAAAGATACATAGCAATACATAGACAAAAAATCAGACACAAGTCATCTCATGGAAAAGAAAAGAGGGGGAAAATGAGAACCTGCGAGCGCAGGAACTCTAAAGGCATATCTGTTCTCAAGCCCTTATTCAGCATATTGGAATCACAGCACTGGCAAGGTCGATGATATATAACCTCAGTTACCAAACAGCAGCAAAGAGCAGGGCCAGTGAGTCAAAGGTATGCGTTGGAAATGTATACAGTAGGTGTGGGGGGGGGGGGGAGGTGCAAGGGCTTGTAGGATATGGCCTTGTACTTTTGATGAAACTGAGGTAACCCACTACAGGTTGCCATCACGTGGGTAAAGGGTTCGGGAAAGGAGATATGTAAAAGTAAAACATATGAGCAGCTGGATTGCAGATAGGGAGTAGGGCTCCTATGAGTAGAGAAGTGTACCAAAATGGAAAGGGGAGAATGAAAGCTAAACTCTGAGTAAGAAGACAGGGAAATGGGGATTAAGAATTTAAGAATAAGCATGAAAAAGAAGGGAAGAGAGGAGAAGAAGAAAAAGAACAAAAAAAAAAGGGGGGGGGGAGATGGGGGGTTGGGGAAGGGTTGGACGGGGAGGAGGTGTGGAGGAGTAGGAGGGTAGGTAAGTCACCTTTAGTCAAGACTCCCAGGACATGAGAGATATGCGCAACCCTGGCAAAGAAGCGAGCTGGGGACAGTTGCAGGAGTATCAGGGTGCCAAGCGTAGCTCGCTCCAAGCAGTACAGGACATCGAGACAAAGGACCTCAATCAGGACCTTGAAAAAACATAGAGCCGATATATTGCCAGAAACACTACGGGGTATCAGAGAGATTGAGAATCAATAAACAAGGCCCATGAAAGAACGATATTCAGGGTTCGTTCAGAAGTGAATCCAACAGGACCACGTATGAGAAAATTTAGTAGGGTTATCCAGAGAAGAAGCAATCAGCTCTTCCATTTCAGCAATTCTGTTCAAGCGTATGAACCAATCTCGCACTTTGGGGGGGTGAACAGACCCCCAGAGAACCGGTAAGCAGAGTTTAGCCGCGTTAAGCATATGCATAGCCAGAGATTTGAAATATAGACGTTTGGGAAGCGGAGTGTGGTGGAGGAGGAGTTGGGCTGGAGAGAACTCAATATCAAGAGTAGATACCGAAGAAGTAAACTGATGTACCAGTGGCGGTGGGGAGGGGCTCTGACGTCACCACGCCCAGTCGGCTTTCATACGGCGAGTACTGCTAATGTGCGGTGCACACAAGGAGATATGCATTAAGGCTTGTTTTAATTATGAAAGTGTGAGTGCAATATAATGGCTATGCAATAAAGTGTTTTATGAGGTTAAAGCACTATCTTTTGTTCTTTCTTTGGCATTATATGTGTGGAGACTTCTGGAGTGGATCTAGGAGGATTATTCCGCTTGGAGGTGAGAAGGAGGAAATATCCATCCATCCATACATCCACAAATCTGCATAGGATAGTAATGAGAGGAGAGGCACCAGGTGGATAATCAGGAAATCACGCTGTGAACACATTCAAAGAAGGTGGTGAACATCAGTGCACATTTTACCCTTTTAGGATAAACAGCTTGTTTAGACTGTATTTTTGGGCTAAAAATGGAGGTGAGCGCATAATTGAGCTTCATATATACCGCAATCATCTATATGTTGGAGTGAATTCACCTATTTGTACCCATCTCTCAGAAAAGGAGGATTTTACTTTATTTTTGATATTGGACACATAATAATGTTATTACACTAATATTTCTCTATATCCTAAAGGGATCATTTAAGTAATTTTGTGTACTGTTTGGATTATATATGGTGTGGAGACTTCTGGAGTGGATCTAGGAGGATTATTCCTCTTGGAGGTGAGAAGAAGGAAATATCCATCCATCCATACATCCACAGATCTGCATAGGATAGTAATGAGAGGAGAGGCACCAGGTGGATAATCAGGAAATCACGCTGTGAACACATTCAAAGAAGGTGGTGAACATCAGTGCACATTACTTTTTTAGCCTGTATTTTTGGGCTAAAAATGGAGGTGAGCGCATAATTGAGCTTCATATATACCTCAATCATCTATATGTTGGAGTGAATTTACCTATTTGTACCCATCTCTCAGAAAAGGAGGATTTGACTTTATATTTGATATTGGACACATAATAATGTTATTACACTAATATTTCTCTATATCCTAAAGGGATCATTTAAGTAATTTTGTGTACTGTTTGGATTATATATGGTAAGGACATACACTGTTTTTTATAGTTTATGTACATCAATATAGGAGCGCAGCACAGTTAATTGTTTTTACATAGATTCTGACACTATTTATGAGTTGGTGTGATGTGTTTGCGAACCTATTTGTGCATTTATAATAAGGTGATTTAATTTTTATTAGTTTTGATTCAAGACACATTTATTAATTTTTTATTTTATTTATAATTTTTGTATTTCACCTATTTATAGAAATTCACCATATTAGCTCACGAGTAATAATTAGTATTTTATGGATAATCTGATGTACCTCCTGCCAAAAGGACTGAACCATAGGGCAGTCCCACCAGAATGCATGTGTAATATAAGTATCAAGCACAATGGAATTCAATTTAGTGACAGCACAGTTAAGCACCTGTTTGAATTAAAGTGGTTGTAAACCTCAGACAAGAAATATGAACAAAGCATATACCTCTATAGCTTGTACTTGCCTCAATCCAGAACACTAACTGTAATTTCTGTCTGTTGCTTCTCCTATCAGTATGAATCACTTCTGACAAGTTTACCTGACACCAAGAGAAAAAAGGTGACAGGGGAGAGACCTGCAGCAGAATGACAGCCTCAGCTCTGTTCCTGTGTGCTGTGTGGAAAGGGGTGTGTCTCTTCCCTCCAATCAATTCTCAGAGCTCTCGCTCCCTGTTTTTCAGAGCTGTGAAATCCTGTGTAAATTTTGCCCTTTGAATTGATGTAAGAGAAAGACAGCTGTAGATATTCAGTTAGGAGGATTTGTTTCAACTTTGTGTATCACCTGAGGCCAGTAAATTCACTGGGTATATGTGACTGTTTGCAACCACTTTAACTAGTGGAATTCTTTACAAGGCAGACTGCATGTGAAATTGTGTATTCTGAAAACTGCAATGTTCCATTGAAATTAAAGTATGCATGGGAAAAAGTTAGACCCATTTCATATTGTTGATGTCTGTGTCCCTGCGGGGGAATTCACCCCCCTCTTTCTGTTCTGAAGACCACTGTCAGCAAGTGTTGAGAAATTTACAATTTGGAGTTGTCAGCAAAGAAAGAAAATATTCTAAGGCCGTTTTCACACCGGAGCAATTTGTAGCTCAGATGCAGCCAATGGGGATACCTGTTTTAGTGAAAACAAAGAGGAAATTTTTCCCTCCCTTTCGAAAATATTTCCTCTCATTTCCTGTTGATGGGGAAATTGTATATTTTATATTTCCTTATTAATGTTGGCCTCACAAATATTTAAGAATGCCTACAAGCCTTGGTTAAAGAGCTATACAAGGACAAGGTCTGTTTGCCTTAAATAACAAAGGAGTGTGACTATTTGGACAAGCCAAGCCAGACCACTGCTCTCCTTTTTGTTTGCATGGAGGGTTGTCAACACACAAGTCCAGTATATAACCTACAGCTAGACTGTAAATACTTGTCTAACCCAGAGCTTGCGTTAAGCATGCGTCTGTTCTAATCATCAGCCACGCCATATAATGGAGGGACCCGTGGCAAAAACAGGATCTTTAGTTATGTATTCTTGTTATATTTTCTTTATTTTTATCTGTATCTGCCATTACTTGTAATAAATGTTATACTTATAAGTATTTGTGTGATCTCTCTTTGCACATATCGAATACAACCCCAAAACGCTAACAAAAACACATGGTACCAGAGGAGTGGGGTTTGATCTGTATAAACTAGAGATATGTAAAATGATGCAGAATTGTGCTAGATTGTTTGTGCTGGGTTTAATGTTGTGTTTTTGTATTGTAAGCAATAGTATTTTCAGAAAGCATAGAAAATGTTTCAGAGACTAAGCTGGTTTTATTGAGATGCTAATAGATGATCAGGTGAGAGCCCATTCCCCCTTGCATGGCATCCCATTGTGCTCGCCTTCCTTACTAATGGGTGAGTGGGTAATTGTTTTGGTTTGATAAATTGAGTGAGAGACTGATGTACAAGGGAATGGTTGTATTGTCAGGAAGCTTCAATTTGTGACAATAGTAAAAGCTTTGGACTCTGGACTGTAGGCAAGTTTCAGAGAAATGAGCTTGTTTAGGTTTGAAAAGGATGAGCTGATGCTTGTGAGATGCTGATCGTGAGTACTGCAGTAATATAAGAGATGTGTGTATGTCCGAATCTCAAGGTGTTTGGTTTGAAGCTAGTGAATGTTGAGGACATGGTAACTGTATGAAGACATGATGAATGCATGTTGTTTTGTCTGTGATAAATATGACAATGTTAACTGAATAAAGATAGAAAGGTAACGCTAAATACTGCTGATGTGTAAAATATGTTTTGCTACTTCTGTTTGAGGGCTTATGTAAGTTTAACGTTAGAATGGTTGAGTAATGAAATTAAGGTAACAGTTCTGTAAAGTTGTATATGAGAAAATTGAGAGCTTTTGAAGCAGAGATGGCTGTAGGTTTGGGATGTCTGTGTGTATGTGACCCCTCCCTTGGTCCATGATGGACAATGGACATATCGGGGTTTATTTACTAAAGCTGGAGAGTGCAAAATCAGACTCACTTCTGCATAGAAACCAATCAGCTTCCAGGTTTCATTGCCAAAGCTTCATTGAACAAGCTGAGGTTAGAAGCTGATTGGTTTCTATGCAGAAGGGAGTCTGATTTTGGACTCTCCAGCTTTAGTAAATAAACCCCATCCTGTCTTAGAAATCCTGCTTGTGTGAGAGAGAGAAGACCTGTTTTCAGGTCTTTCCTCAACCCCCCCCCCCCCAAATAGCCTGTCTGTGAAGCTAGACATTTTTGACCAGCTGTGAAATGACTAGTATAACAGGTGATGTTAAAATGTGGGTGATATGCAAGGCAATAGGAAAAACTTTAGCAAAAATAAAATCCTGGTGAAATTTTAAGTTTTTACTATGTAACTCATTAATTTATTCACAAATTTGAAATAAAGAAAAGAAAATGGCTGATTGTGGTCGACACCCTTTACATTCCTGAAAAGCAGCCATGATTATTAGAATTATGTAAATCTTTAGCTTTATACTCCAGCCTAATGGGTGTGGAATAGGAAGAAGGGATGGAATACAACTTCAGCACCACCCACAAATAAAATGTGTGTCTGTTTCTTTAATGGAAGTCATTTGCACTAGTTGCTCAGCTAGTAAAGGTCTACATGACATATTCAATTTATGACCAAGCTAAGAGTAACAGCTTGAGTTAGAACAATAGCGAAAGATCACTGGAGATGTATGATATCTTTGTATTGTCCTTGTTGGTGATTGTAATGAAGTGTGATACTTTAGAAAATAACACTGTTTTTAAGTCTTCTTGTTAACACAGTAAGAACCAGATCTGTTCATATAAGTTTAGTAGTTTCCAAGATTTGTATGAGATTCAACAACAGGAAAAACTAGAATAATCAAAATGGATAGTGACGTATAATGTTTGTGCACAAATGTGGTGAATCTGTGAATGTCATCTCAGCCATGGTAATTATTGCCAATTTTTGACGGACGTCCTTTAATGAAAATCCACATGGTGATAATTAATTAATTGATATGAGCTCATTACATATGGGTAGAATGCACTCATGAATTATCAATATAATGGCCATATGTTTTGTGTCTTGTGTAATGTGTGTGCTGTGCTAACCATTGTTTTATTTCTAGGAAGGACATTTATTGATACCTCACTAAGACCTTTTATTTTGTTTAGTTCCTAGATAATACTAAACAGCATCAATATGGTTGATTGACAGAATTAAAGAAGAAGATTACAGCCTCCATGGACAATTTGCTCCGATTTATTACTGTTTTATGTTTCTGTGAAATATCTGAATGTAATGAAAGTTTTTGCTAGAGCCGATTGTAAACAGAGCATCAAATAATTTTGATGGTGTATGATGACTATTTAAAAGTTTTCTCTGGTGAAATCGAATATCAAACAACAATAGAGAAAAACGTAGTATTTGATTAGTCACATCTGGGATAGTTCACTTGATTTTTGTGTTTTGAAAGGTAAAGAATACCTAAACATTTACACTGAAAATGTGGTTGTACATCTTTTTGTACTGTCCATTCCTTTGTGTATTTAAGATAGATTATGGTGGCATTACTTTGGTATATTCTGCCACAATCATTGTAGTTGAACTGTAAGGCAGAACCACTGGTGAAGTGAAGAACAGAATCTACAGGATGTGTACAGTACAGGAAGAGAAAGGGTGATACTACAGCAAAGGTTTACCTTGTCTACATGAATGATAGCTTAAATTTAAGTTAATCATAATTTTGGTTTATTGCAATGGATGCAAATTTTGAAGTAAGTTCTTTAAAATAAGGTGCTCAAAATACTGATATATACATTGTTATATCTGACACTCAGCGATCCTTTGGCCACCACATTTGATACAACTGAATAAATGTTCATAAAAATGTTCTTGGTAGATGATCATTGTGAAATAGATTCCCAGGTTTGATTTTCTTCAACCCTCGTGGGACTGGCATGTAGAGTATGGTGACACATATGTATGGGTAATTTGTACACACATATTGGGGTCAATGTGGACAAGAGCCAGTTAGCCTTCCAGAATGTCTTTAGAGTGTGAGAGGAGACCAGAGTACACAGAGAAAACACAAACATTTGAAGTTGGGCCTATAGTTTAAGTAAATACAGAGTAGTGTAGAGTTCAGGTGGTAGATGGATGGTGTTCATGTAACAATATTTCAATGCTAACAAAGCTGTTTTCTTTAGGTCAGGTCACTAGTGATCATTATTATTATTATACAGTGTTTATATAGTGCCAAAAGGTTTGCTCAGCACTGTACATTAAAGTGGGGGGACAGTACATGAGACAATACAGTAACAATACAATACACGAGGGGTACGAGGGCCCTGCTCTTTCGAGCTTACAATGTAGGAGGGAGGGGGTAGAGGTACAGGAGGAATTGGCTGTGGGGGATGAAGTGGTAGTAGGAGTGGAGGAGAATGGCTATTAGGTGAGGGTGGGGTAGGCTTCCCTGAAGAGATGGGTTTTCAGGGCACGCCTGAAGGTGAGGAGGGTAGGTGACAGTCTTATGGATTGGGGTAGGGAGTTCCAGAGGATGGGGGAAGTCCTGGAGAAGTCCTGCAGTCGGGCGTGGGAGGAGGAGACCAGGGAGCTAGAGAGAAGGAGGTTTTGTGAAGAGTGAAGATCACGGGTAGGGTGGTATTTGGGTATCAGGTCAGTGAGGTAGTTTGGGGCAGCGTTATGAATGGCTTTGTATGTCAGAGTTAGTAATTTTAATTTAATGCGTTGGGCAATCGGGAGCCAGTGAAGGGATTGGCGGGGGGGGGGGGGGGTTTGTGGCAGAAGTGGAGCAGTTGGTGAGGTGGTTTAATCTAGCCGCTGAGTTCAGGATAGACTGGAGTGGGGATAGCGTGTGTTGGTGTAGGCCGGTGAGAAGGGAGTTGCAGTAGTCTAGGCGTGAGATAATAAGGGAGTGTAACAGTTGTTTAGTGGTGTCTGGGGTGAGGAACATACGTATCTTGGAGATGTTGCGAAGGTGGAGCCTGCATGAATTTGATAGTGATTGGACATGAGGTTGGAAGGAAAGGTTTGAGTCCAGGGTGATACCTAGGACTTTGGCGTGTGGGATTGATGGTGGCATTGTTAGTCGTGATGGAGAGGATAGGGGGGGGCGCGGGCTGGGGGGAAAACTAGGAGCTCGGTTTTGGAAAGGTTTAACTTGAGGAAATGGAGCGACATCCAGTCTGATATGTCGTTTAGGAGGTGGGTGATGCGGGCGGAGAGTGAGGGGGTGAGGTGAGGGGTGGAGAGGTAAATTTGTGTGTCATCGGCATAGAGGTGATAGTTTAAGCCGTGGGAGTGTATCAGTTTGCCAAGGGAGGAGGTGTAGATGGACAGGTGGAGAGGGTGTTAATGAGGGTTACAAAGTAGGCTTGGTTGGCGGCGTGGAGGGAGGAAGGAGGATTTGTAGAGGGAGAACACTCGAGGGGATCTGGTTTTGCGCCATAATCGTCTTTTCAGATGTTTTGTATGGTTATTCTGCCAGGGTTGAAGTGGTCGGGGTCTGATGTTACGTGTGGTTAGGGGTGCCAGGGAGTCTAGGGCAGCTGACAGTGAGTTGTTGTACGCAGTAGTGGCCAGGTCAGGGCATGATAGTGGGAGGATGGTGTCGTACAGACGGTCAGCTGCTGAGTGGAGAGGGGCCGGGTTCAGGTTGCGGAGGTTATGGCTAGTGATGGTTTGACGCTTTGGGGGAGGGAGTTAGAGGAGGGGGAGACTGAGAACGTGAGAAGGTGGTGGTCAGAGAGAGGGAAGGGGGTGTTAGTGAAGTTGTGGAGGGTACAGAGGTGGGAGAAAATGAGGTCCAGGGTATTCCCATCGGTGTGGGTGGAGGACTGTGTGCACTGTGTGAGCGCAAAAGAGGAGGTTAGGAGGAGGAGTTGGGAAGTAGCCGGGTTGTTGACGTTGATGGGGATATTGAAGTCCCCAAGGATGATGGTCGGTAGCTCAGAGGAGAGGAAGAAGGGAAGCCAGGCGCCAAAGTCGTCCAGGAAGCGGGATACAGGTCCAGGAGGCCGATAGATTACTGCATTCTTCAGAGGGGTAGGAGAAAAGAGCCGGATGCAGTGGGACTCGAAGGAGGAGAAGGATAGGGAGGGGGGGTTAGGGAGGACCTGAAAGGTGCTCAGCGGTGACAGGAGCATGCCGACCCCACCACCTCTGCGACCACTCGGTCTGGGTGAGTGGGTCCAGATGAGGCCTCCATAAGTGAGTGCTGCAGGGGAGGTGGAGTTAGTGGCTTGGATCCAGGTTTCAGTGACTGCTAGGAGGTTGAGGTAGTGGGAGACAAAGAGGTCATGGATGGCAGTGAACGGGCGTTCAGGAGTGCAACCGAGAGAGGAGGGGTGGATGCAGGGAGGAGGGGGACGGGTATAAGGTGGAGGGGGTTGCGGCGGCTGGCGGGAGCAGGAGGGTGCCTAGAGGGGGAGTGGGGAGGTGGGGGGCCAGGGTTCAGGGAGATGTCCCCAGCGGTTAGGAGAAGGAGAAGGGTGAGGAAGGTGACATGGGAAAGGGATGTGCAGGAGCGTGTAGATGTGTTAGTGGTGGCGTGTGGGTCGGCGGGAGAGTGGAGTATCAGGAGGAGGTGGTGAGAGCCGTAGTGGGGAGAAGGAAGAAGTGAAGGAGCAATGTAAAGCTGTTTTGGGGGAGTAGAGGGGTAGAGGGAGGCAATTTTGGGAATGGAGGAGAGGAATACGAGGAGGAGGAATGCAGGTGACATGTTAGGGTCAAATCGGGGGAGGTGAAAGGTTTCACATCAGGGCATGATGATGCGGAGAGTCTGTCAGGCCGTGGCGGAGTTCATCTGTGTCCATCTGTAGGAGGAGAGTGAGAGTGGTGGGCAGCTGGGTCAGCATCTGGCTAGTTGCAGTCTGTGACTGCTGTAGGCCGGCGTCCGTGGGTGCTGTGGCACGGCATTGCTGGGTACAGTGGCTCGCCGACTGGACGAGCTGTAGGGCACGGTGTCTGGGGGTGTGGTAGGGCACAGCATCTGGGGATGCTGATGGCTCAGTTTCTGGAGGTGTTGTAGGCCTGGTGTCAGGAGGTGCTGAAGGCTCGGCATCAGGAGGTGCTGAAGGCCCGGCGTCAGGAGGTGCTGTAGGCCCGGCGTCAGGAGGTGTTGAAGGTCCGGCGTCAGGAGGTGCTGAAGGCCCGGCGTCAGGAGGTGTTGAAGGCCCGGTGTCAGGAGGTACTGAAGGCCTGGCTTCAGGGGGTGCTGAAGGCCCGGCGTCAGGAGGTTCTGAGGGCTTGGTGTCAGGAGGTGGTGTAGACCGACGTCTGGAGGTGGTGTAGGCCAACGTCTGGAGGTGGAGTGGGCTAGGCGTTGGTAGGTGCAGTAGGGCCCGGCATCAGTGGGTGTTGTGGGCAGCGCATGTGGATGCTGTGGGCCAGCGACTGAGGGTGCTAAGGGGCCCAGCTTCTGTGGGAGTGGTGGGGTCCGGCGACTGCAGGTGTTGAAGGGCCCGGCGTCAGTGGGTGCTGTAGGCCGCGTGGCAGGCTCGCCTCCGCCCGATTGGTCGGGGCTGTGCGGTGGCAATGGCACGGCTGTGTGGTACATGGTGGGGAGCAGGGAAGCATATCTGGTAGCGGTGGCTTACCCTCTCGGTGTCGGTGGCGGCTTACCCCCTCGGTGCCGGTGGGGGTGGTTGCTGCTTCCCTGCTCTCTGCGGCGGCTGTAGGTAGGGGAGGCGGTGGTGGTAGCTCCCCTCTCTCTGGCGCGGACGGCGGCATCCTGGTTCAGGCATCGGGCATTAGCGTGGTTTTGAAGGCAGCGGTAGGCCACAGGGGACAGGGCGCCCAGTACTCCTCCTGAGCGATGGCAGGACCTCGAGAGCGGCTGGTGAGGGTACCGACGGGGGCGGGGGTGGTGGTGGCACCCCCTCTGGAGCGGGGATTGCGTCCCCTCTGGAGCGGGGCGTCTCGGACGGCCGCGGACCTCCGCCACGGCCGGCAGGAAAGGCCGCAGCTTCAGGGGCCGTGGTAGGCCGCGAATCACCGGGGCTCTACTGGGGGGACAGAGAGCCCAGCACCCCTTCTGGGTGTTGGGAGGACCTCCGGGGGATGCTCCAGAGCCCTCTACTGCCCGGATGGCGGCGGAGGGCAGCGGATTCAGCGAGGGCGCCAGAGCTGGCGATTATACGGCCGCTCTGGACGCCATCTTGGTAGGGATCATGAATTTACTTACTCAAAAATCTATAGTGAGCTATATGGACATTGTTGTTAGTTATGGAATGTTGGACTGACAGTTTTGGCAACACACCCGCCTTGACGTCAGCCAGAAGCATGTTGGAAAAAGGACACAAAAGCTTTTGACAGCAACAACCATCAGTAAAGACTTTGCCACTGATCAGCAGCTGATATGTTGGTGCAAGTTCCACCTGCACTGATTGTCAATTACCTGTATTGTTATCATGGTCAAGCACCTGAACAAATCTTGCCATGATGGTCAATTCAAAAGTTCCATCTACCATGGTGGTCAAGTGTCTGCACATCTATGACTTGTGAACTGTAATAATCCAGAGGATAAAATGGACTTTGTATTCTACAGTTCTTTGATTGCTACAGCATTGCATGTGCTGTGCTGTAGCTGCAATCTGATCTGTCCATATATGGAGAACTGTGACAAGGTTCTAAACTCTTGGAAAAGAAAGTCGGATGTTCATGTCTGCTCCTGTGCTTTCGAATTCTTGAAAGGAAAAGTTTGATTTTCTTTTGTTAGTTCAACTTGTAGGTTCTTTTAATGTTTTTTGAATTTTGGATTTTTCATCTCTAAGATAGATGAATTAGATTTTCTGTGTAGGTAAAATCAGACAGGGAAAGTAGACATCTACACTCTAGATAGATAAACTTTATATCCCCCATTTTTCATTTCAGGTAAATTTAACCAGGGGGTGGAAGAACACAATTATTCAGTTTACAATGATTAGGTGCTTTATCTCCCCTGTTGACATGTTGCTTTCATGTACGGTGGGAGGTATCACTGTATGATATTTCTGAGATTGGGGGTGGAGTGATGGGGAAAATGTATATTTTATATTTCCTTATTAATGTTGGCCTCACAAATGTTTAAGAATGCTTCCAAGCCCTGGTTAAAGGGCTGTACAAGAACAAGGTCTGATTACCTTAACCATTTCCATACAGGGCACATTTACCCCCTTCCTGCCCAGGCCATTTTTCAGGTCTCAGCGCTCTCACACTTTGAATGACAATTGCGTGGTCATACAACATTGTACCCACACAAAACCTTTATCATTCTCTTCACACAACTAGAGCTTTCTTTTGGTGGTGTATAATCACCACTGGAGTTTTTATTTTTTGCTAAATTAACAAAAAAAGACTGAAAAGTTTGAAAAAACATGTTTTTCTTTGTTTCTGTTATAAAAGTTTGCAAATAAATAATTGTTCTTCATAAATTTAGGCCGAGATGTATTCTGCTACATGTCTTTGGTGAAAATAACCCAAATTAGGATGTATTTTTTAGTTTGTAGGAAAGTTATAGAGTTCACAAACTATGGTATAGATCTGAAAATTGATCAATCCTGAAGTACTGACGGCCAATCTAATTTCTTGAGGTCCAAGAATGTCAGAACAGTACAGATATCCCCCAAATAACCCCTTTCTGCAAAGTAGACAGTCTGACGTACTTCATAAGAGGCATGGCGAGTTTTTTGACGTATTTTTTTTGCCAGAATTTTTCGGAAAATTAAAAAATTAAAAAAATTATTTTCACTATTTCTTTTTATATACTGTCACCAGTGTAGTACAGCGTCATCATAAAACTGGCATGGTGACACTGACTGGCGACAGTATGAAAAATTACATTTTTTTAATTATTTTTTATTACATTTTTTTTCTTTTTTTTAAGATTTTTTTCATATTTCACTATGACCAAAGTAGTACAATGTTACCATAGTAACATTGTACTACTTTGGGGAAGTGATCAGTATTTTTTTTTTTTACACAATTTGCTTATAGCAAAGAATGACTTTGCTATAAGCAAACATTTACCTGGGTGACATTGATTCATTCAAGGCTTTTTTTTTTTTTGTGCTTAGCTGTGATTTGGCCATGGCTAATCACATGACACAGCTGGGCTGTGATTGGCCCAGCTTGTGCATGTGATCGCTGTGACCATTCACAGCTAGACACACTAGTATACAATGGATGGCATGAATGAAGCTATTTTGTACCAAAAGAGATCTATTCTGTTAATGCTGATGTATTTGATCCTTGTATTTTCAAAAAGGGACACCAGTTTTGTAGTGGGCTTGAGCAACGGTTACTTAGCTGCCTGAGAACCTGGTCGTTATATAGTCGTCGTTTTATAATTCAATTAAATCTGTTCCTGAGAAAACAAACACACAAGTTTTGTGATTTCATTAGCATACAACAGTGGCTTAGACGTATACATTGTACAAAAATACATACAAATTAGAAATAAGTCCAACCTTTTCACCCAATTTTAGGTGCAGGAGGCATTTTAAATAACCATATACTTGATCCTACATGTATCCCTATTCAACACATTTACTGGTGCCAATTTTGATATCGTTTATTACTATTATTAAAGCTAATCACAGATTTGCAACTGCATACATTATCATTTAATATCATGGTTACAATGCTAATTCTAGTGAGGCAAGTGCAAAATGGTATGATTAAATTATATGTGTGTATGAGCTTTGGTAAAATAAATTACATTCAAGATTCATAACCAGGGCTTACAGTGCTCAAGAAAAGCTAGAGTCAAGATTTAAAGAGACCCTGCTTCAAGAAAAATAATAATACTTAAGAAAAACCTGCAGCTACTGCTAAATGCTAGGGCTGTTCTGAGAGGCAAAGCTCCAACACTTCTAGGTAGGGTTTAGCACTAGGTCCGTCCTAGCCCATCACATTCCTATTAGCCCTTGCTGCCTAGAGAAATGTACAGAAGATAGAAAGTGATGGGCTTGCTTTTCACTGCACTGCTGCAGAGAAACACTTCAGATTTTCATTATATATGATAGTAAAGACAAGCTCTGTCCTTCTGCACACTAAGATATGCAGTGCTAAACCTGTTTTCTAGGTGCATTATAGACTGCATTTATCACTGCAGTAACACACAGAGCACGTATCTGCCTGTATCAGTGGCACCTGGCTAATTTCAAGGCTAATAGGCAAGTTATTTCCAAACAAGGCATGGGGAACTGGGAACCACCATGTGGAACATGTAACATAGCTAACAAAAAAAAATTAAATACCATACAACAGGGAGGGGGTACTTTTATTACAGTGTCAAAATTGAAAACATACCAATCCTTTAAATTACAAGCTAAGCTCTATGTGGTGTTACAAAGTTCAATTTCCATGGCAAAAAAGGAACACAAGGGGGAGATAGACTAAGTGCAGTATGGAAACAAGTGGACTTATTAATCAACACTGATAAAAGGCAAATAGGCATATCTAATCATTTGAGGCCAAATGTACTCTGTGTCTCATAGTCGTATCTAAGGGCCTCCAAGAGGTGCAGGAGTTGTTCTCTCTGGCCACTCTGTAGATGGTCAAAGAGTGTGGTAGCCAGTGTGAAACATGGAAGGAGCCGGACCAGATGTGACGTCAGTGGAAAACCAGAAGTGCCACAGATTGATAGGGTGACATGTTTAAAAGCATCCAAATGTGGGTTTCTCAGGGCTTCTACCATCCACATAGCGTACCAGACAGCACACCCCTGCACCTCTTGGAACCTGTTGAAGATAATTATGCACACTGACACAACAGAAGATTAGATAGGCCTATCTGCCTTTTATCTATGTGAGTTGCCATTTGACTTTTAATATAATCACTTGTTTTCATATTGCATGTAGTCTGGTGCCCCCTTGTGTTCATTTTTGTATCCTACAGAGTCATTGCTTTGTTCTATGTGGTGCTGCCACTGATGTTGTATAGCCTTTTCTTTATTTGGACTTTCTGATTTAAGTAGCTTACAGGGTATTACCTAATCTCTCCAGTGCCATCTATTTTATCAATTTCCATGGCATCATCAGGGACACCGTATTCTGATATCATATATTTTGGATGTGCAGTTGATTTTTAAAAAATATGGCTTGGCATGAATACATCAACAGCACCTGAATATGATTCAATTTAGCAGTGTTGGACATCTGATTTTTTATTAAATGATAATATCCCTGAGTTGACCAGTGGAAGTAGCAGTCACAACAAATGTAAAATCTATCTTAAAGTAAACATTAAAATGCATTATTTGAGAAACAACAGCCACAAATATTGTACAGTGGCTGGACAAGTAAGTAAGATGCTTTTTAAGGCTGTAATGTAAGAGGGAGATATGAGGCAAGCTTTATCTTGCAATAAAAAAATAGAGTGTATTATCTGAGAAATAATAGCCTCAAATAGTGTTCAGTGGTTGAGCAGTATGTAAGCAGCCTGGTTAGGCTACAATATAAAATGGAGAGACAAAGCAAGTTTTATGTTAAAACAAGCATTAGGGTGTATTATCTGAGAGCCATTAGCCACAATTATTTTTAAGTGCCGGAGCACTGAAATAGGTCACAAACTTCAAGGCACAGCAAAGGATTTTATAAATTAAAAATTATTCTGTGGGATCCAGAGCTACACCTAAAATGGTTCAGAGTTCTCTTCCCTCATTTAGAGACAGGTGTCCTCACATCCAACTATTGAGCATACTGTATATATTAAAGAGAAATTAGTGAATTTGGACACCACTGCAAGATTGTCTCCTTAATAATATCTAGGTAATTATATTAAGGTGGTTCTAAAGGATACAGATTTTATTATACTTATACTTACCTGCCTGATCTTGATCCAGCGATGTGCACAACATCTCTCTCTGCTCTCTCCCTCCTCATTAGCTCAGAGACAGCAGCAGGAGCCATTGGCTCCCATTGTTGTCAATCAGAGACCCACAGAAAAGGCTTGGGAGCAAGCCTGCATGAGTGCCTTCATAGCAAGCAGCTTGAGGGAGCACAGAGGGAGGAGCCAGGAGCACCGGATGGGGACCCAAGAAGAGGAGAATTGGGGCTACTCTTTGCAAAACCATTGCACAGAGTAGGTAAGTATAAGATTTTTTATTTAGAAACATAAAAATTGATCCTTTACAATCACTGTCATATCCAAAATAATTACACTAATAGTAAAAAAAGGCATACTCCACCCTCCTCATAAAAGCAGTAAACATTGCTCAAAAATACCCCTTACCTTCACCACCTATAGTTCAAATAGTCAAAACAAAACAGACTGGCAACTGACTGAATTCAAAGACTGTAATGATAACACAGATATGTATACAGAGGTATGTGGCTTGATTACATTGATGTATGGGCAGTAAATAGTTCTTTGGTATCCTCAAACTCATTCCAATGGCCACAGCTTCCTATTATGCGAATTGGAATTCATCAGTGTATAAAGCAATAGTCAAGGCAGAAAAGCGAAGCCCCATACATGCTTTCCAGAATATGGACTTTAAACTATGTTCTCAGCCTGATGGCACACACATGACTTGTAATACACACATCCAGCCTTGAGCAGCTATGAAGCAGCAGCAGTTAGACAGTAGTCAATGTGAAGTAAAATGCAAGGCATGCACAGCTGTTTCTCAGTGTTTCCAGCTAAATAAAGCCATTAGACAATTGTATGAAAAGCAGAACTCCTGCACACTGAAATTACAGTTGTGTGTAAGATGACTCCACTTCAACATTCCATATTCATATTCATTCATATTAGAGACCGATGGTATAATAAACACATGTGGGGTTACCTTTTCCAAATGAGATGTCAGATATAATATGTTCAGGACCATCTTTAAGGAGGGGCAAAAAGAGCAGCTGCTCTGGGCCCCGTCATTGTGGGGCCCAAACAGGGGCGGACTGACAACTCATGGGGCCCCCGGGCAATAGGAGATCATGGGGCCCCTGTGTCCTCACCCACACTCAAATTACACCCAAAAAAGCCTATGAAAGGTACCAGGGCATCTCATGGGGCCCCCTACTGACCCCGGGCCCTCGGGCAGTGCCCGAGTTCCCCAATGATCAGTCCGCCCCTGAGCCCAAAGCACCTGCCCCACACTTGCCAACTGTCGCAGTTTACATTCCCTTGCCCCTTGAAGTCTTCATACCATGCTGTGTCCTGATATCTCAGTGTGAAGTGCTGTTATTTATGCTGCCCAGTTCTTCCCTATTGCCATGACTCACATGCAGACACATTTTGGGCTGCCTCTGGGATGCATGCAGGAGCTCTGCTATTTTACCATTGGATCTGGTATCTTGTATTTGATATGGTGGCCACTCTGAAAGGCTGGTTACTCTCTTTATTACCCAGATCCTAGCTTCTTTCCACAAACATTTGAGATTAATGGCTAAGTTCACCTTTGGTAAATAAAAAATACATAAATACATATATAAATACATACACATACACAATGCAAGTAAAAAAAATGTGCATTTAATATTTTTTTTTATACTGCAGCCTGCATACCTGCTATTGATGGATCACAGGATCAATGCCAGGATCCTGAAGACACTCAGAACAGCTGTTTGTTGGTACATCCATATGGTCAGACAGTTACTGAAGTGTAGCAAGAATCAATGTAGTATGATAACACTCACCAGCGTTCTCACAGTCCATTAAGAACTGCAAGCCATTTGGTGAGGTGGCAAACAAGACTTGAAGTTCATTCATTCACAGAACAATAGCAGCACTGTTTTTAAATTGTAACAGAAGGTGTGGGGAGAGGATCCCCCTTCTGCTATCATGGAGGGGAGAGGTTGACTGCTCCAAAGTAACATGTTACATGTTCTACTCAAAATATGGGTGTAACATGCAGCAGAAGATGAACTTATCTTTTAAAATACCCCATTTGCCATAAATTGCCCGCAGCAGAGGATCCTGAGTCCTTGGTGTTGCTGAGGACAACATTATCTTCAACAATCTCATTCCACACACTCTAAGGGTTTAAGAGAGATAAAATGTCTGCCTTAAAGCCTGCCCCATTTCCTAGTCCTCCTCCATACCAGACACCAACGATGCTACTTGTATTCTTCTTCTTCCTCCTTCTGTCTTAGTCTCACAGGGACGTAGGCGGTAAGAAATAGATCCTGATGGCCTTGAGAGAGCAGCAAGTGTTCCCCATTCTCCTGCTGTCGTACCTCCACTGTCCGGTCTATGAGGCCACAGAGTTTGTGCTCCAGGAGGAACACAAGATGGATTGTATCACTAATCTCCACCTTTTCACGACTTACTATTTCAGTTGCCTTTTCAAAAGATGCTAAAATGCTGCACACATCCTGAATGATGAGCTATTGACACAGAAAAAAGAACCCCAGATCCTCAGAACCTGCCCTTCTACCATAATTGCACAAGTACTCAATAATGACACACTGCTACTGGTACAGCCCTTAATATATGGCCAACATTAAGTTCAGGAGAGTGGGGATGTCAACCATGAGGAAGGCAGCTGATGTTTTGGCACTGCATTTCTGGCTAGTTATGACCACCTCAAGTGGACAACAATCCTTCTGGCATGGTGGAGGCCCCCTGAAAGCTAGGGTATTTCATGATGAACAGCTGCACCACCAGATTGAGGCTGTGTGCCAGGAAAGGTACATGTGTGATTTTTCCCAAGCAAAGGGTAGATAGCACATCTCTTGCTTGTAGAGGGCATGGGGTCAGCCACCTCTTAGCCTTGACCTAGAGAGCTGTCAGCCCTGTGTGGTTCCTGTCCCCCCCCCCCCCCAGCATATGAGCTGTAACACAGCATAGCAGTGTTTAGCCTGGGACTTTACATAAGTTCTGGGCCGCTTGCTACTACTAGTTCCAAGGAGTCAGTGAATGAGAAGCTCACAGTGTGCAGTGAAATTAAAGAAAGCAATTTCAGTTTATGAAAGGAGCCTGTGTAATTGTGAAAGATTGAAGGTAAAGATGAAGTTCAACTTTAAATGGTCACCCTTATAACTACACATACAGGTAATCTTTTGCTGCAACAATTTCATAAATCTATTTGTTGAAATAAAATAAACCTGAAAATGGTTAGGGCAGCCTTGTATAGTTCATAAGTAGGCTTTATTACCTGCCATGCTTAATCTATACAGAACCACACTATCAACAGTTCCTTGTAAATGGTTCCTTTCAATAAATGATTATATTTTTTGCCAATGCAAGTTTTTGCAGAAAAAGCTAGAAAAAAGAGTAAGGGTGCGGGCATGTGAAGCAGATAATGTAAGGAGAAAATTATATTATCTGTGCTTTCAGAGTTAAGTAATAATATGTGAGGAAGATAAATGTAAAATTGAGAGATTACATAGCTGCTGGGGGAGGAAGAGAAAGAAAAAAATACCGTAAGCTTTGCTTAACAGGCTGTATATAGAAGCTGTAGCAGTTGACATGTTATGACAGTTTGGAGGGGAAACTACATCCAGATTTAATAGATTTCAGTGAAGCACCTTCCAGACTGGTGTCTAAAGGCTGCATTTCAAACCTGTCAGTTGTGACGGCCTCCTGATGCATCTATTCATTGAATGATCAGCCCAGGAAACAGGCTATCGTACAGGGAATGGTATGACAGGGTAGTAAGGAGATGAGTAAAGTGTTAGGCGAAAAGAGTATGGAAAAAAGTGTGTGTATATATATATACAGTTGCAAGAAAAAGTATGTGAACCCTTTGGGATTACGTGGAGTTTTGCATGAATTGGGCATAAAATGTGCTCTGAACGTCATCTAAGTCACAACAATAGAAGAACACAGTCTGCTGAACATAATACTACACAAACATTAGATGTTGCCATGGTTTAATTGCACATAACATGTAAACATTCACAGTGCAGGGAGGAAAAAGTATGTGAACCTTTGGACTTAATAACTGGTTGACCATCCTTTAGCAGCAATAACCTCAACCAAACGTTTCCTGTAGTTGCAGATCAGACCTGCACAACGATCTGGAGTAATTTTGGACCACTCCTCTTCCCAAAACTGTTTCAGTGTAGCAATATTCTTGGGATGTCTGGTGTGAATCGCTCTCTTAAGGTCATGCCACAGCATTTCAATCGGGTTGAGGTCAGGACTCTGACTGGGCCACTCCGGAAGGCGTATTCTGTGCTGTTGCACCCATTGTTTTGTTGAATTACTTGTATGCTTTGGGTCATTGTCTTGTTGCATCACCCATCCTCTGTGGAGCTTCAGTTGGCAGACAGATGGTCGTACGTTTTCCTGCAAAATCTCTTGATAAACTCTGGAATTCATTTTCCCATCAATGACAACAATCCATCCAGGCCCTGAGGCAGCAAAGCAGCCCCAAACCATGATGCTCCCTCCGCCATGTTTTACAGTGGGGATGAGGTTTTGATGTTGGTGTGCTGTGCCTTTTTTTCTCCACACATAGTGTTGTGTGTTGTTCCCAAACAACTCAATCTTGGTTTCATCTGTCTACAGTATATTTTGCCAGTAGTGCTGTGGAACATCCAGGTGCTCTTTTGCAAACTTCAAACGTGCTGCAATATTCTTTTTGGACAGCAATGGCTTCCTCCGTGGTGTCCTCCCATGTACTCCATTCTTGTTTAATGTTTTCCTTATTGTAGATGTGTCAACAAAAATGTTAGCATGTGCCAGAGATTTCTGTAGGTCTTTAGCTGACACTGGGATTCTTCTTTACCTCATGCAGCATTCTGCGCTGTTCTCTTGCAGTCATTTTTACAGAACGACCACGCCTAGGGAGAGTAGCAACAGTGCTAAACTTTCTCCATTTGTAGACAGTCTGTCTTACCGTGGACACATGAACATCAAGGCTTTGGAGATACTTTTGTAACCCTTTCCAGCTTCATGCAAGTCAACAATTCTTGATCGTAGGTCTTCTGAGAGCTCTTTTCTGTGAGGCATGGTTCACATCAGACAGTGCTTCTTGAAACCAGTAAACCCAAAACAGGTGTGTGTTTTTTAAGGGCAGGACAGCTGTCAGCAACACATCCAATATCATCACACTGATTGGAGTCAAGGTTGGCTCACTCCTGGCTCCAATTAGCTCTGGGAGAAGTCATTAAGCTAGGGCCTCACATACTTTTTCCTCCCTGCACTGTGAATGTTTACATGTTATGTGCAATTAAACCATGGCAACATCTAATGTTTGTGTAGTATTATGTTCAGCAGACTGTGTTCTTCTATTGTTGTGACTTAGATGACGTTCAGAGCACATTTTATGCCCAATTCATGCAAAACTACACCTAATCCCAAGGGGTTCACATACTTTTTCTTGCAACTGTATATATATAATTATATGGAGGGCTCAAAATCACCAGCAATATGCTTGTAAAAAGTAAACTTTATTTGTCTCTCCAAACCAGGCAAGCATATTCATAGTTCCGGTGTCAAGAAAACCACACAACAGGCTCATCTCCAGACTCTCAGTCCCACACCTGGGTAGAAGGTTCCCAATGGTCTCAGGGTGCCTCAAAGGCCACAGGGGTTCAGCAACAAATGACTTAATTGCCTGTGTTCACACTTGCATACAGCTTTTGAACCACTGCACTCTGCCTTACTGTCACAGGGGCTGATTCCATCCTGCTGCTTTTCAAGACTCCCTTGCCTGTGGATTAACTCCTTCAAGACCAGAGTCCTTGTAATCAGGGTTTGGAGGTGCACCAAGGTGTCACACTCAAACCGTCTCTTGGTCAGGTCCCGGTGGGTAGTACAGACTTATTGGGTGTAGAAGAACAGGCCCACATTCCATTGGTTCCTCCTACCAGGGACATTGAGCCTGGCCCAAGTGTGACATTTCCAACACAGCATGTTTCCATCCCTTCATGCCTGAACAGACTTTGGTGACACTGGAGGGTGTGGCCCCTGACCCTCCTGAATTCTGGTTCCTGGGTTTAGCAATGGCTTTGTTTTCCACTTCGGTAAGACTTCTCTGGATTTTACAGGTCAAAGTAGATCCTTCACCAAAGTGTATCTCTCAGCTATTTCTACCATTTCGTCCACTGTCTTGGGGTTTCCATGGCTAACCCACCACTGAAGGTAAAATTTGCTATTTGTTTATGAGAGACAGCATTACATTACAAGCAGGTAAGTACAATAGGTTCTCAGATCACCAAACTGTCCATTATTTGTAGAGCGTGTCCCTCTTTTGCATACAAATCCCTCTGTCATCCATTTCACTTCAGATGTCTCTCTTGTTAGGTGTGCTGATAAACATACCTTTATAAACAATGTATGATTCATAGATTATTCCAGGTATAGCACTCTCTTCTCAGTTAGTTTGCAGAAAAAAATAGTTTTTGGCTCCTTTGTAGTGAATGGAGCAGTGATTGTTTAGATCTGTTCAGGGCTTCCTGAGCTGAGAGTTTGATTACTCTCCCCTGCCTCTGGAAGAAGTGTCTAGAACATAGGGCTGGGAGATTCAAATAATTTGTTGAATTTTTATCATGCCCCAGCCAATGCCTGGAAGAAGGCATCCAGAAGGTGGCAGGGGATGTGATACATGTGAGGCCTGAACGGATCCTCTAAGGGAGGGTTCTGAGTCTCCTTGAGGGGAGGGCTGTTTCCCCTTGGAGATAGCCAAAGAGACAATAATTTTAGTGCTGGGCTGAGGGCCTAAAGAAGATTACTGGACAATTACATCTGCTGGAGGGCACCACACTGGAGTCCAGGGACTGGAGAAGATGCTTGTTATTTCAGCTCCTGGGACATTGCATGTAAAAACCTTGTTGGGGACTGATAGCTGCTAGAGTGCTATAAGGAAACAAAGGTTTTATATATACTGGCCACCCCCTGCTACCACCAGAAAAGCTGCTATTGAAGGATTAGAAAGAAGTTTTCCCTCCTACTGTTGTTATTGATTGTTAATAAACTGTAAATAGAAAGACTGTAAATAAATACAAAAAAAAAGACATCCCCCTAACTAAGCCAGAAATGTCGGTGTGCATGGGACTGTGCTTGTTGTATGACTGGCAGCCTCTGTACTATTTGGGAGAACCTGGGCATGTTCTCAGCGGTCCTTTCAGGGTTGAGTGCTACTTTTTTGGCATAATAATCATTCCTTCTCCATGCAATTGTGGGAGAGGAATTGTTATTTTTTTTTTCGCTGAAGGAACCATTATCTGAGCTCAGAAAGTTGATGGACAACAGTGATACCAATATTGAAAACTGAAGCCTGGGCAACTTGGCTGTATTTTCTGTACATATTTTAACAATGTCAATTCTACATGGATTGCTTCTACGCTTGATACGCAAGCATGTAATTTAAACAAACAAAAAACGCAATTGTACATTAGCTGCCTACAGGTACATGTAGAAGCAGCTGGCACTAAATCTCTAGGTAGTCCCACTTCCAACACCCATTTACTTCAGAATCAATCCAATGAAATAAAAAAAAAGTATTTTTCCCAAGGTTACACCCTGACTATTTTTTTATATACAGTGGAATCCCTGTGCAACAAATCATTGTGTTCTATGCACTTGTTTACATGCAGCCTTTGTTTTTTCCATAGTTGCTCAGTTGTTGCAGTGCCTTGGCAGTATAGTTTACAGTTCTGGTCCTCATGTCAGAGATTCTTGTTTTTATTGTTAAATCTCTTGTTGATCTTGGCACTACAGTTTCACTAACCAGCAAAGGAAATAAAAAGGTCTAACTGAAATGCTAGAATCTACATCTGGCCACACTGTGGAATTGATTTACAAAAGGCAAATAGACTATTCACTTTGCAAGGGAAGTTGCACTTTGCAAGGAGCGTTTGTTCCAGAGCTTATTGAATGTGGTAAAGTTTCACTTTGCAAAGAATACCCAATCATGTGCAAGGAAACAAAGAAAATAATTAAAAAAAAAGTTTTTTGCTGGAACATGATTGGGTGATGGAAATCAACAGAGCTTCACCACATTCACTAAGCTCTGGGGAACATTTTCTTGCAAAGTAGAACTTCCCTTGTAACATAAACATTTTATTTAGTAAACTAACCCCAGTGCCTCAGCCTATTTGAGGTTGCCTAAGCATTTACCATCTGTACATACTTCTGCCCCACTGTATGTTTCGCCATAGCTTGGCTATACCAGAGCCAACTGTTTTCTAGCAACTCAGCTACATTTAATCAACTGCTTAGGCAGGGAGTCAAATGTACTGTTTCATGGTGTCAGACCATGATTAACACGTGGAACGTGGCTGATTACACGGGGCAAAGCAACAGATTCTCTTAAAGCAGTATTACTGTATATATATATATATATATATATATACTGTCACAATATAGGTGCTCTGCCAGCCCCAATTATTAATTTCTTCCTTAATCCCATACCTTATTCCTTGTGCCCAAATGAAGTACATCCTTAATAATTCCTTACGTTCTTGTGCCAAAAGTTCCCAACTTCAATCAATGCATTTCCCCCCTGTCATCCTGCCAAATGTTCCCAAATTCAGTCAATGTATTTCCTCCACTGTCATCCTGCTTTATGTTCCCAAATTCAATTAATGCCTTTCCTCCCCTGCAATAATGCATTCCAACCCAAACTTCCTTAGACAATTTCCTCTCTGTCGTTTGTGTATTCTAGCCTAAACTTCGTTAACAATTTCCTCTCTGTCGTGTGTGTATTCTAGCCCAAACTTCATTAACAATTTCCTCTCTGTCGTTTGTGTATTCTAGTCCAAACTTCATTAGACAATTTCCTCTCTGTCGTTTTGTATTCTAGCCCAAACTTCCTTAGACAATTTCCTCTCTGTCGTTTGTGTATTCTAGCCCAAACTTCGTTAACAATTTCCTCTCTGTCGTTTGTGTATTCTAGCCCAAACTTTGTTAGCCACTTCCCCCCTTTCAGGATGATCAGCCCCCTGCTGTCTCTCACCCTGCCTCGGCTCTTTGAAGCCGAGCCTCATTGCTGAGCAACAAGGCATGCCACTCATGGCCCGCCCCTGGTTGCCAGGGCGACCGGGAAGCGTCCTACACCGGTTTAAGAGACTGGTGCTGGGCTCTTCCCGATCATCCTTTTCTGCTGCGCAGCCATCGAGGGAGCCCAGCTGCGGCGGGACCCTCCTGGCTAAACTCTGCCTGAGACCCCAGCCAAGGGGGAGACCGCACGCCAGCCCTGCCTGAGACCCCAGCCAGACGGGAGACCGCATGCCAGCCCTGCCAGAGACCCCAGCCAAGGGGGAGACCGCATGCTAGCCCTGCCTGAGACCCCAGCCAAGGGAGAGACCACACGCATACTCCGGACTCCAGCAGGTACCTGTGTCATACTATCTTGTCCCCTGGGAGACCGGGCACCCTGTTGCATCCGTGAGTACATGCTTCCCCTGTTTTGCTTGAACTGTTCTTGAACTGATCCTCTGCCTCACTGTTGGATTACAAACTGTCTGCAGAGACCTTAACTTGCCCTTGAGGCTGGACTACAAATGTTTTGCCTACCCTCCATCACATATACCAATACAGAAAAAATTATTACGTTGCAGCTTACCAATTCTTAGGTGTGGTGGCTGCATTACTTTTCTCTTTTAGGCTTTATTTTCTTTTAATACTGCTTTAAAATTTTGTCCCATCTATGATGTAATTTGTTTCAATTGCATTGAATTGCATTGTGCTATTTATGTTGCAATGTTCTTACATCTTATGGTGGTTTAGAGTCACTGCAGCTTAACTTCTGCATTTGGTATATACATCTGTTCCTCCCCTTCTTTTCTGTGCTAGTTAGTGTAGTTCTAGGTAGACCCTACCTGTTTTCTCTTATGGTCTGTCAATCAAGATTATTCACTGTAGAGACAAGGTATAGAGAGCTATAGGGGTTGATTTACTAAAACTGGAGATTGCAAAATATGATGCCGATGTGCATGGTAGCCAATAAGCTTACAGGTTTTATGTCAAAGCTTAATTGAACAAGAACTGAAGATCTGGTGTTCAACTGTCCTGATGTGCATGGATGCTTCGATGTCCAAAAGTTTGAATGCCTCTTTGATGCTGACTCACAAATAACTACTATGCCAGAACTGTTATTTGAGCAATGATTTCCTAAGAATAAGATGAGTCCAAACATGCCATTGCTCTTATTGACAACAGCGAATAGGCTCTCCATAGAATTAGTCAGGATGCTTGGATGACAATGGCACTATGGGGACAGGATCATACTGAGCAACCATGTCATCTGGGGACTGAAGGCTGAGATACTGAAGGGCTGCCCTGCACACTTACTGTACATCCACCTAAAGAAATCAAACAACTGCAGCAAACTCCAAAAACACATGCTCCATAGACATCTGGAAAAAAGCTGGTATTGTCAGGGTTCCTTTTGGAACAGAGGTTGTGCTACCAATTAATCAGGAATTCATACTCCCTATGAATGTTGGCTTTTACCATGGATAACAAGGCTCCACTGTTCTTGTGCAACCCTTTCTCTCCAAAGTGGCTCCATTTTTTACTAGAACATTTACACAGCTCTACCAAGAAGTCAAACAGATGCTAGAACAGATGATGCAACAAAGAATGATTAAAGAGAGTAAGAGCGATGGGTGACTTCAGTTGCCTTGATGAGGAAAGGGGATAACACACTCTGCTTTCCTGTCAACTATAGGTGTCTGATTCAGGGGCGTACTGACAGTTCATGGGGCCCCCGGGCAATAGGGGATCATGGGGCCCCTGTGTCCTTGCCCAAACTCAAAAAAGCCTATGGAAAAGGTACCAGGGGCATCTCATGGGGCCCCCTACTGACCCTGGGCCCTCGGGCAGTGCCCGAGTTTCCAAATGGTCAGTCCGCCCCTGGTCTGAATGCATTTACTACAAGGGACACTTATCTTTCTTCCACAGACTGAGGAATCCATTGCCACACTAGGAATGCCCAAATTGTTCTCCACACTCGATTTTGCCAGTGGGTATACGCAGACACCTCTCGCTAGGGCAGACCATCTGAAGACCGCTTTCATTACTCCCAAGGGGTTGTGCCAGTACAAAAGGATACATGTACATGACATTTAGAAGATATCCTTTAATGTTTTTTTTAAACTGTACTTTCTGACTGTCTTGCTTCCTGAGGTCTTTTGATCTTGTGAATGCATAATATGCACAGGTTGTGGAGAAGTAGTGTTTTTTTGCAGGAAATCCTATTGGAGCACCTTTTACTGCATTGATTTGTTGGGACTTTCTTCTTTGAAAATGTGTCATTAGTTTTTACTTTTCAGTCACAGATATCTTTTATCCTAATTAAAAGGTATGCGCTAATAACAAACTTATACAAAGGTGTATATCATCATCCAAAATAAACATTTAGTGTTTTAAATAAATAATTATAGTGTCCAAACATAAATTAGTGTCCAAAAAATATATATATTAGTGTCCAAAAAAATATATATATAGATCTTCAGTGACTTAAACCAATTGTGAAAAATCCACCACCAAAGGAGATTAAATGAGCTAATGGCTGGTCAGATTATAAACCAGCAACAGCGCTTGTGCTCTGGGAGCAATGAACCCGATGTCCAAATAGATATGGTGATGTTTCAGACACTTCCAGATAATAATAATCACAGACAAACAACTTTGCAGCCCAAGCTCTTATGATGAACTTCTCCACTCTTTCTCATATCTCCATGAGAGCATACAGTACACTCAGGGACAAAAAAGAGAACATAATAGTGCAATACGTTTTTTTCATTTATCTCTTTAATAAAAAAGGTATAAGGAAACTCACAAACAAGGTGTCCAACAGACACCAGCTTCAATCACAAAAAAAGGTGAGATACAATTACCGCTCACCGCGGATCTCTCCCAGACAGCACAGAACAGCAAGGCTCTCTAACGTGCACATCAAGTAGGCCACGCCCGACCGGTTTCATCACACCGACGTCATCAAGGGGCGGTACAAATGGGAACGTCAGACAGCTCTCATAAATACCACCCTTCATCTACATAATTTTAACACCCAGCCAATCACTGCGTTCCTAGTCTCCTTAATCACGCCAGCTTGAACAGGTGTTTCCCAATTTAATTATACATATACACTCTACTACATAAAAAAAGCTAAATATATATACCGTGCAGGTTTGAGTCAGCGCAGGTTTTTTTAATTTGGTACAGATATCTTTTAAAATGCTCAGAGAGGATATCCTGCCATGTTTTAAACATGAAGTGCCACCTAAATGTTTTTTTTATTTGGGGGGGGTTAGTTGGAGCCATTTCAGAGGACTCTATTTATTACAATTTCAGCATGATAACATGGTTTTAATTTAATTTTGTTATTGTTAATTATACATTCTGTACCAAATAGATGTAGCGCCCTCTTAGAAAGGTTGCTAGGATGGTTAGGTAACCTTAGTTATTATTGGCTCCTCTGTAATCAGTGGAGCAATTTGTGATTGATTTGGACTATTCTGGACTTCACTAGCTGCAGGTTTGATTGTTACTCCCTGCCTTTTGGAGGATTCTAGAATGTAGTGGGCTGGAAAAGGCATATCATCAGCTTGGATATTTATGTTGTCTCAGCCAGTCCCTGGGGGAAGGTGCCAAGTAGAAGGCTGGATGTACATAAATAGTCTGGGGCCTGGGACAGACCTGTTCTTAACCAGTAGAAGATGTTCCCAGCCTGAAGGGCTGTTGCCCTTCTGGGTAACCTAGCTGAAGTTTACATGTGCTCATCGAGTTCCCAGATAGATCAGAATTGGAGGATGGGGCTATATTTTTCTGAAAATCTTTTGAACTAATCAAGAGATTTCACTAGGGATTTGGTCTGGAGAACCCACTGGTGAATGTCTGGATGATATTAGAAAAAGGCATCCAAGTATCCAGGGACATTGTGAGTACAAACTTGAGTCTAGGATCCTAGTAAATGTTTGCTGTCTCACTTGTGCATAACTGGCAGTGATTGTTTGAACTGGAACAATTCTTACAACGTTTGAGTGCTGTACATTCCTTTGGCTTTGACTAGAAAGACTTTTCTAAAAAGTATTGACAAAAAATAAGAGTGTCCTTTTGTCGAGTATTCCATAGTTCCCTGTATTCCACACAAGCCTAATTAGCAATACATGTTAAAAAAGACAACCCCCTAGACTGATCTTTGAGCCTCAGTGAGTGAATGTTGCTGTGTACCTGGCTGCCTCTGCACTAATCTGGGAAAATAACCTGTAGCACTCAGCGGCCCCTCGAATTGGGGTTTTCTGTGGACTATCTGGTGCATGTACTTGTGTAAAAGATGCTTGCTGCAGAGAGCTGCTGTAATGAAGTGCCTAGTTGGCAAAGTAATTTCACTGCTGCATGACAAATGGTTCATTTGGGAGATTGGCTGCTGGGGACAAACAATTCCCATTGAGTTGGGCAGTGCCAAAATTGCTATATTTTATGACTGTTTGGAAAGTTGTCTCCTGGGGAGAAGAGCATTATCAAGCGGTCAGCAAAGAGTTTAGTACCTATGTTGGAGGAGCCTGCATGGCAGCAAGAGAGTTTATGGCACCAATAGAATCAAGGAAGAAGGGCAGAATTGTGATATGCATCTTGAGAGTCTAGTACACCTCATATGTGTGAAGGAGTACCATGATGGCACATGTGCATTTTTTTGGCAATCGGGCTGTTATGGCTACTGAAAAAACTCGGGGACATTCGTATCGCAATAAGTTCTTCACAGATACAGGAGTGCATGTGGCACACCAGGGGTGCCTTCAGTACCTGGAGCTGCTGTGGACACTGTGGGGAGGCTTTGATGGACTTACTACCTAACAATCGGGCCCAGGTATCCTTAGTGTGGACTGTGACAATGGTTATTATAATGAAGTGTCAGAGTTCAGCCACTCAACTACCATGGGAAGTAAGGCTGTTAGCAATGGAAGTGCTGTCCAAAAGGTAATTACTGGTGCATCTTCGGGGCTGGGAAAAAAGGCACCTGGATATACAGTATAGTACCCATGGCAGAGGACAGATGGTCACTATAAAGAAGGCAGCATCATCAGCACTGAGCACATTAATACAGTGATGCTGGAACAGGAGGCTGCCCCATTGCCCCTGCACAGAAAGAAACATAGAAAAGTGACAACAGAAAAAAGAGTGGTCCATCGAGTCTGCCAGTTTTTTTTTTGTAAATTTTTTTCTGAGTATAGATCTATTCTTGTACCAAGCATTATTTACTGTTGACTGGCCCACTACCTGTGCTGGAAGATTATTCCAAGCATCAATTACTCTTTCAGAAAAATAATACTTGCTGAGATTGATTTTGAACTTTCCTGCGGTTAGTTTAACTGGAGTAGGAGCCAGATTCTGCAAGCCAAGACTGTGAGCTAGCAAGAATCAATAGTGGATCCCTAAAATTCAGGGAAGAATACCAGTCACTAGAAGAGGAGATCAGAGATTGGGGCTCATTCAATGCCTCAGAGTTAAAGTGTAATTGCAAGTGTGCAGATGCCACTGAAATTGCAGCAGATAACGAGTCAGTCTCACTAGTGTTGGTCTATGCACAAGGGCTGCAGCTGAAGGCATCATACAGGGAATGCAGGGCTGACTTGTTACCTCCTCTCTCCTAGGTACTAGTGATGGGCTGAATACCCGCCTGTTCGGTTCGCGGTCGAACATTTGAACGTACCGAAAGTTGGACCACGAACTTCGAACAGGGACAATTTACTGACCAGTATCTTACTGCATCAATAACTAAGATACAGTATGAGTTATATTATTAAGTTATGTGGTATTATTAAGAATGTGTACATTCTTTAATGTTTCTGCTGTCACTGGGGTTCCCCACTGACAGTGTAATGTCAAAAGAATTGTTGACATTGCCTGACAATTACATTTTTTTTTTAAACTGTGAGGGGTCCCCTCTCCCATCCATACCAAGCCCTTCAGGTCTGGCATGGATTTTGAGGAGGCCAGCTTTAACAAAGGGGCCCCCAGATACCAGCCCTCCCCATGTGAATAAGTATGCCGTACATGGTACCACTACCCATTCACCAAAAAAAAGTGTAGTAAAAAATGACAGGGGACAGCCTTTGACATGTCCTTTATTAAAAACAAAAATTTTAAAAAATGTCCCCCGAAGAAGATCTAACGTCAATCATGATGCCTGCTGCCACTGCTGACCTGGAAAACAAAAACGCTCCACTCTCGATGCTGTGTCCCAGCTATCTGTCATTATGCACTGTGATTGGCCAAAGCATTGCACTTGACCTGTGGTCAGGTGCATTGCTTTAGCCAATCATCAATGCACTGTCAGGGCACAGTGCATTGTGGGGTGCAGCAAGCAAACAGCCCGCTGAACGCCCTTACCATTCGTGTGTTCAGCGAACACACAAAAGGCCCATGTTCGAGTCATGGCACATACCACTGGTCTGAACTTGACTTATAAGGAGTTTATTTTGAAGTCCCCAGAATGCTGTGTTCCCCCAGGAAAAGGTGACACTCCAGAGCTGCCCCAGTTTTCTTGACTTCAGTGAGTAGTACAAAAGAGGGTAGTGCTTGACTATGGGCATGAGTACCCAAAAATACCCCAAGGAGTTATGGAAGAGGTGGAAGTATGCCAAAGCCCTGCAGAAACCTTTAGGTCCCGCAATTTTGGAGAATATTTCAAGGCATTAAAGGGAATTTAGATTGTGGTATTCCATTGGGTCTGGTCTACAAATGTTTGGTGTCCAGATGGCAAAATAGTTCAGGTTCCAGACCCCTTGCTTGTACAGATGAGCTGTGTTTTTCCTTTCTTTTTTTGTTTGGCTGAATCTGTGGTGTTAACATGGGAATGAATTGCTACCTGGTGCTTAAAACAATTCAGCCACAAGAAGTATAAACTTGATCCTAATTGCTGCTGCAATTGTTGAATGCAGAATCCCCCCCCCCCCCCCCCACAACTATGCCTTTTGCACCTAATGGGAGGGGGAGGGGGTGGGACACTTTGTTTCTTTTGTCAGATGCTTTGAAAAACTAAGTCTATTGGTCATTGCAGAGCTAATGGCCAGGAATATGTAAATATATGTGTTAAGTATTTCTGCTGACTTGTTCTACCCCCAGCTAAGGGAGAAGTTCTGCTGAAACTGTAAATAGTGTGGTTTGTTGTAGAGTAGGTAGATTGTGTATCTCTCTCTGTTTTTTTTCAGGGCTCTGAGGTGAATAGCAGGCCAAGAGTATTATGCCCACTAGGGCTGTTGTGTTAATAGGCACCATAAGAGACAGTGCTGTAATATATGGTGTATAGACAGTGTGGCATAGTATATGGACTTTGGGTAATGCCCTGTGTCATTTGAATAATAGGCTTTGGGCTATCTATATAAGGTTCTGATAAATTGGTTTTCTGGAGGGCTACCTCTGTGGAGGTAATGCTCCAAAACTAAATTGTGATACTCACATCTGTGTATTAATTCTACTTTCTTATGTGACTAAGAATACAATACTTTGGCTGAAGTATAAATGTTTGATAGTATATCATGTGTGCTAACCCCCTTTGTTAGCTAGTGATAGGGCATTATTTAGTTAGACTTTTGAAATGTATACAGTTGTGTTAATAATAGCCGTCAGACATCACTAACCTGATCAATCACTGTTTTTGGTAGAAATGATATTTCTACATGGCATATAATTTACTAGCAGGTGTAGTAGAGTAATAGAAATCCAACAGACCCAACACTCATGACATGCATGCTGCTGATTCTGTGTAATTGAATCACTAATTGAAAGGGGCATGTTCAAAATAATAGCAGTGTGGAGTTCTGTTAGTGAGGTCATTCATTCTTTGAAAAACAGGTGGCAATTATTGCCCTTATTTAAGGAAGGAAGGCAGCAAATGTTGTACATGCTGGTTACAGTGCATTTCTCTCTGAAATTTTGAGGAAAATGGGTCATTCCAGACATTGTTCAAAAGAACAGCGTACCTTGATTAAAAAGTTGATTGGAGAGGGGAAAACATATAAAGAAGTGCAGAAAATGATAGGCTGCTCAGCTAAAATGATCGCAAATGCTTTAAAATGGCAACCAAAACCTGAAAGACGTGGAAGAAAGCGAAAAACTATAATTCGAATGGATAGAAGAATAGCCAAAATGGCAAGGACTCAGCCAACAATGAGCTCCAGGAAGATCAGAGAAGGTCTAAAGTTACCTGTGAGTACTGTTACAATTAGAAGATGCCTATGTGAAGCCAAGCTATCTGCAAGAAGCCCCCGAAAAGTCCCACTGTTGAAAAAAAGACATGTGCTGAAGAGGTTACAATTCGCCAAAGAGGACATTGACTGGCCTAAAGAAAAATGGCACAACATCTTGTGGACTGATGAAAGTAAGATTGTTCTTTTTGGGTCTAGTGGCCGGAGACAGTTTGTCAGACGACCCCCAAACACTGAATTCAAGCCACAGTACACTGTGAAGACAGTGAAGCATGGTTGCGCAAGCATCATGATATGGGGATGTTTTTCATACTACGGTGTTGGGCCTATTTATCACATACCAGGGATCATGGATCAGTTTGAATACATCAGAATACTTGAAGAGGTCATGCTGCCTTATGCTGAAGAGGAAATGCCCCTGAAATGGGTGTTCCAACAAGACAACGACCCCAAACACACCAGTAAACGTGCAACATCTTTGTTCCAGACCAACCAGATTGACGTTATGGAGTGGCCAGCCCAATCCCCGGATCTTAATCCAATAGAAAACTTGTGGGGTGACATCAAAAATACAGTTTCTGAGGCAAACCAAGAAATAGAGAAGAACTGTGGAATGTAGTCCAATCATCCTGGGCTGGAATACCTGTTCACTGGTGCCAGAAGTTGGTTGACTCCATGCAACACAGATGTACAGCAGTTCTCAGAAACAGTGCTTATACAACTAAATATTAATTAAGTGATTCAAAGGAAAGCAAAATCTTCAAACATTTTTCAGTTTATATAGTGAATGTTTGAGTTTGTAAAGGAGAATACAAACACTGCTTTTTTTTTGAACAGTCTAATATTCACTTTTCTTCAATTTTTTTAGAGGAACAACACAAATGTGATATATTTTTCTTCATGTTTTGATTTGGAATAGAATGTGTAGAGTTCCCAATGCATTTGTTTGTATGGAAATAAAAGCTATTAGAAGGATTTTGAGCTTTATTCACTTTTTTCAGCACACTGCTATTATTTTGAACACAACTGTATATGTTTAATGTGTGACATTTTCTACAATGCGGAATGCAGCATAAAACCTGTTACTTTGTTTACTTCCTTTCTTGGCAACAAGAGCTGCTTTTGTTTCAGCTTGGGACAGCCCTATTCTTGTCCAGTAAGAAAGGTTCCCAACCTGAAAGGCGATCTAGCCGATGTTTACATGTGCTCATGGAGGTCCCAGCTATGTCAAAACTGGGGGGGGCCTATATTTTTCTGAAAATCTTTGGAGCCCAATGGTGAATGTCTGGCTGATATTGGAAAAAGGCATCCAGGTATCCAGGGACATTGTGAGTACAGACCTGAGTCTAGGATCCTAGTGAATGTTTGCTGTCTATCTTGTGCAGAAGTGCCAGTGGTTCCTTGGAATGAGACAACTCTTACAGGGGCTCAGTGCTGTCCATGGGAGTGCCCTCCCTGAATAACACTATGTAACTTAAATAAATAAAGACACAGACACTCTTTATTGGCATAAAGTTGACTTTTATTGGTATAATTTGAAAATTAAATAAATAATAATAAATACCGTATTTTTCGCTCCATAAAACGCACTTTTTTCCCCCCAAAAAGGGGGCAAAATGTCAGTGCGTCTTATGGAGCGAATATAAAGCAGACGGTCCGGTATTTCCGCTGCCACCATGTCAGAATACTGGTCCGGCCGCTCAGCTGTTCTCTGCGGCAGGAACTCACCTGTCCAGCGCTGTAGTCTTCCTGCGCCGGCTTCTTCCCGCTCTGGCATCTGTGACAGCCAGGTGCCTACTGCGCATGCACGAGAAGCGCTGCACTTTGTGAATGGTCCGGCGTCTTCTGAGACACATGACAGGTCCCAGGAGACGACGGGGCCATTCACAGAGTGCAGCGCTTCTCGCGCATGTGCAGTGGGCACCCAGCTGTCAAAGCCGGGTGCCCACAGTATAGGAAGGAGAGCTCCGCGGAAATGGAAGTGTCAAATTCAGATACCCACTCCCCCTCCCTCCCTTAAGGTCTCCAGTGTCTGGTCATGACCTGTACTGTCTGCAGTCTCAGGTCATCCCCTGTACGGTCCGCAGTCTCGGGTCATCCCCTGTACTGTCCACAGTCTCTGGTCATCCCCTGTACTGTCCGCAGTCCCTGGTCCTGCTCCTGTACTGTGTTCGAAGTCTTTGGTCATCTCTTGTACTGTCTGCAGTCTTTGGTCATCTCCTGTACTGTGTCTGCAGTCTCTGGTCATCTCCTGTAGTATGTCTGCAGTCTTTGGTCATCTCCTGTACTATGTCCGCAGTCTCTGGTCATCTCCTGTACTATGTCCGCAGTCTCTGGTCATCTCCTGTACTGTGTCTGCAGTCCATTGGTTCAGAATATTTTTTTTCTTGTTTTTCTCCTCTAAAACCTAGGGGCGTCTTATGGTCAGGTGCTTCTTATGGAGCGAAAAATACGGTAACTCATATCATTTATTAAAATGTAATAAATAAACTCAAATAATCAAGAACAGCTCACTCATTAAGGACTCAAGCATCAATTAAATATCATTAACCACTTGCCTACCAGGCACTTATACCCCCTTCCTTACCAGGCCAATTTTCAGCTTTCAGCGCTGCCGCACTTTGATTGACAATTGCGCGGTCATGCAACATTGTACCCATATGAAATTTTGATCATTTTTTTCTCACAAATAGATCTTTCTTTTGGTGGTATTTAATCGCCACTGGGCGCTTTACTTTTTGCGCTATAAATTTAAAAAAGTGCAAAAAATTTGAAAAAAAAAAAAAGTTTATTTGTTTCTTTTATAAAATTTTTCAAACAGGTATTTTTTCTCCTTCACTGATTTGCGTTGATGAGGCGGCACTGATGGGCACTGATAGGCGGCACTGATGGGCACTGATAGGCAGCACTAAAGGGCACTGATAGGCAGTACTAATGAGGTGGCACGGATAGGCGGCACTGATAGACAGCACTAATTAGGGGTCACGGATAGGCGGCACTGATATGCAGCACTGATAGGCGGCACTGATAGGTGACACTGATGATGGGTACTGATAGACGGCACTGACTGGCATCACTTCTGGGCACTGACTGGCGGCACTGGCTGGCACAACCCCTGGGCACTGACTGGTGGCACTGACTGGCAGCACTGCTGGGCTGCACTGGTGGGTGGCACTGGTGGGCAGCACTGGTGGGTGGCACTGGTGGGCACAGGTGGGTGGCACTGCTGGGCACATGTAGGTGGCACTTCTGGGCACAGGTAGGTGGCACTGCAGAGTGGCACAGGTGGGTGCACTGCTGGGCACAGGTGGGGGCACTGCTGGGCACAGGTGGGGGCACTGCTGGGAACGGGTGGGCGGGGCTAGTGGGCGCACTGCTGGGCGGAACTTGCGGGTGTCACTGCTGGGCACCGATCATCAGGGCACTGATCATCGCAGGAGAGCGCGTTCTGGGAGGACGTCATATGACGTCCACTCAGAACTAGCCGGCCGCGGTGAAGCCGTCATTCGGCTATGCGCGGTCGGCAAGAGGTTAAACAACAAGCCTCACAAGCCAGGCTAAAGACTGGCCTAACCTAAAAGCGTGGCCAATTCAATGCAATTTTGTAAACCTAAATTTATTTATTACAGGTACTTATATAACACAGTCAATTTATGCAGCGCTTTACATTTATATTGTACATTCACATCAGTCCCTAACCCTTAAGGGGTGTATAATCTATGGTCCCTAACTCACATTCATGCATACTAGGGCCAATTTAGACAGGATCCAATTAACCTACCAACATGTCTTTGGAGTCTGGGAGGAAACCAGAGTACCCGGAGGAAACCCACACAGGCACAGGGAGAACATGCAAACTCCAGGCAGGTGGTGCTGTGGTTGGGATTCAAATCAACAACCCTAGTACTGCCAGACGGAAGTGCTAACCATTTAGCCACTGTGCTAATATATCCAGGCCAATGTCGGATAAATTAATCATATCAGATCTATAAATGCCACTAAAACCTCATTGAAGATCTACATGTCGGTAAGAACAACCATTAATTAGTGGCATGAACTTTTCCATCGCCCTATTTATCCTTTTCCTAACTTTTTCTAAAGGTCTAAATTGAGAACATACCAACCATAGCAGGTATGAAATAACCTCAGAAAAAATAATAGTGGCATTCGGGAATGACAGCTTCAAATGGTGTATGTCTTGCTTCATTATTATTATTATTATTATACAGGATATATATAGCGCCAACAGTTTGTTTTACAATATAACTGGAGACAATACAGCAACAATACAGTTCAATACAAGAGGGATAGGAGGGCCCTGCTCCTTGGAGCTTACAATCCAAGAGGGAGGGGCTAGTGGTACAAAAGGTAGTAACTGTGGGGGATGGACTGGTTGGAAGAGTAGAAGATTCCATTATTAGCTGAGGGCAGGATAGGCTTCCCTGAAGAGATAAGTTTTCAGAGATCGTCTAAAAGTGAGCAGAGTAGGCGATAGTCTGATAAATTGGGGTAGAGAGTTCCAGAGGATGGGGGAAGCTCTGGAGAAGTCCTGGAGACAAGCATGGGAGGAGGAGACAAGGGAGCTAGAGAGCAGGAGGTTGTGCGAGGAGCGGAGAGTACGGTTTGGGTGATATTTAGAGACAAGATCGGTGATGTAATTTGGGGCAGAGTTATAAATGGCTTTATACGTTATTGTTTTGAATTTTATCCGTTGGGCAATGGGAAGCCAGTGGAGGGATTGGCAGAGAGGGGTGGCAGATACAGAACGGTTAGTAAGGTGGATGAGTCTGGCAGCAGCATTCATGATAGACTGAAGAGGGGATAGCCTGCGATTAGGTAGGCCAATGAGGAGGGAGTTACAATAGTCAAGGCAAGATATAACAAGGGAGTGAATAAGTTGCTTAGTGGTTTCCGAGGTTAGGTACGGGCGTATCTTGGAGATGTTGTGGAGGTGAAGTCTACAAGATTTGGACAGTGAATGGATTTGGGACTGAAAGAACAGATGGGAGTCTAGGATTACACCTAGTACCCTGGCATGAGGGGAGGGACTGATGATTGTGTTATTGATCTTGATGGAGAAGTCAGGGGAGGGGGCACGGGATGGGGGGAATACTAAAAGCTCAGTTTTGGAAAACTGAGTTTGAGGAAGTGGAGTAACATCCATGCCAATATGTCACTTAGTAGGTTAGTAATGTGAGATGAGACTGAAGAGGTGAGGTGAGGGGTAGAAAGATAGATTTGTGTGTCATCAGCATAGAGATGGTACTTAAAGCCATGGGAGTTTGTCAAGTGACCAAGGGAGGAGGTGTAGATGGAGAAGAGAAGGGGTCCAAGGAGAGAACCTTGAGGGAACCCAACAGAAAGAGGGAGTGAAGAAGAGGAGGCAGCGTTATAGGTAACGATGAAGGACCGTTGCGATAGGTAGGAGGAGAACCAGGAGAGAGCAGAGTCTCTGAGGCCAAGAGAGTGGAGATTTTTGAGGAGGAGGGGATGGTCAACCGTATCAAAAGCCGCAGAGAGGTCAAGTAGTAAGAGTATGGAGTAGTGGCCATTGGTTTTAGCTGTTAGTAGATCATTAGTAAGTTTTAGTAGGGCAATTTCAGTGGAGTGTAGTGAGCGAACGCCAGACTGTAGAGGGTCAAGAAGGTTGTTGTCAGTGAGGTAGGAGCTCAAGTGATTGTAGACTAATCGTTCTAGGAGTTTAGAGTTAAATGGCAGCAGGGAGATGAATCAAGAACAGCAACTCAAATGTTTTCACCTTACCTATATTATTTCCCCCCAAATTAAATATTAATATATCAGGATTAGGCCAATTATCAAAAAACTTAGATAGGTGAAGTAATAAATCAGCCCACTGTAAGCCTCTCATACCCTCCCAATAAACTTGATAACCTGAAGGATCCATGGACAGATTTGTGGAATAGCAACGCTGAGCAGCCCACTGTAAGCCTCTCATACCCTCCCAATAAACTTGATAACCTGAAGGATCCATGGACAGATTTCTGGAATAACAACATTGAGCAGCTCTTGTCTTTGCCCAAAAAACAAAAGTGTCCAATGATCCAAATGCATCTTTTAGTACCTAGAATTCAAACAGAGAGATCAGTTTGAATGTATAACTGAAAACATGGAGAGTCCCATCTACCAAGTTTCTAAATAATGGTATCATCCAGGCCCATTCTTGCAGCCACAGTAGCTTCCCCTAT
This sequence comes from Staurois parvus, assembly GCF_062004578.1. NCBI lineage: Eukaryota > Metazoa > Chordata > Amphibia > Anura > Ranidae > Staurois > Staurois parvus. The sequence goes on from NW_028317941.1 coordinate 8,538,929, forward strand.
CCTAAATGAATGCGGGGTAAATTTATACTGACGTAGCCCTGCCTGAAAAAGACATTTCTTAAAGACAGAAACAATTTGATATATAGTAATGGGGGAAGAATCAGCATGAATGAAAAAAGGACCAGTAAAAACTGGCCTAACAGATAGATATTGTCGAACCACAATTAAAGGACAGATGATTGGATCACCACAGTTATATAAATTAATCCAACGTCCTATACCAGTTTGGTCCATTTTTGATTTGGAAATAAATATACATTTTCCATTATCTGTTAATAAAACATGTTTAGGATAAAGACCTCCATTGCCAGATTTATTAAGAGGCAAAAGTTCCAATATGCGTAAAGCCCCAAAGAAGGCAAGGACAAAAGAGACTTTAAATAAAATTGATTCAAATTCAGAAAAACAAACCGAAGAAGTAGCAAGACAGATATTTTTTAGGTTTTAAGATAGGTATTCTATTATCTGAGCAAATATGAGATTTTCTATAAACCTTGAGAACCTGCTGAACCAAGAAGTAACTGGTACCAGAGGGCTGATCATTAATTTTCAAGTAAAAAGGAAATACCCGCCAATATTTTAGTGATATGATTATAATAATACTCTAATTGCATAAGATAACATAAGAAAGTTAAAACTGCAGTTTCAGTAGGAGCATCAAAAGCAAAACCAAATTTTGAGCCAAAATCCTTCCATTTTTTCCCTGCGACCATATAATTGGTCCATGTATTGTTTGCTAATGAATTGTCAATAGAATCAAGAATGACCGTTCAATCAATTTCCATAGGTGTTCTGGACATGCCATTCCTTCTCTGTCTGCTTTTGACAACAGCTGACGAAATCTTGACATCTGAAATCGAGATAGTGAATCTGCAATTTTATTCTCCTTGCCTTGAATGTATTTTGCTTTAACCCATATATTAAGTTGTAAGCATAACAAAACTAGGTGTCTAAGGAGCTTTATGACATTAATAGATTTTGATGAAAGGTGGTTTATTGCATAAAGCACTAATTTATTATCTGACTGTATCAAAATTCTTTTATTTCTAAATTATTCCCCCCAAAATTTCCAATGCCACCACTAGGGGGAATAATTCTAATAAAGCTATATTCTTAGTTGCTCTGTTTTCCACCCACTCTGAAGGCCATTCCCCGTAACACCAATGCATACTCCATATTGCAGCAAACCCTTTGGAACCTGCTGCATCTGTAAATAGTTCTAAATATGGAGCAAAGATAAAATTCTCTTGAAAGAATGACTTACCATTAAAGTTTTCAAGATAATCAGACCAAACCAACAAATCTTCTTTCAAATCCACAGTTAAACGAATATGTGAAAAGGGGGTTTGAATCCCGAGATAGCCAAGTACATTCGATGAGAAAAAATTCTGCCAACAGGCATCACTCTAAATGCAAAAGCCATCAAACCCAAAAGGGACTGCATTTCGTTCAACAAGACCTTTTTACGACTTAAGAATGATATTATAAGGGATGATAATTTATCAAGTTTTGCCTGTGGCAGTTTACATTCCATAACATCTGTATTGATATTTATTCCTAAAAGTTCAATAGATGTTGTAGGAAAAACTGTTTTCTCAGTCACTAACAGTACACCGAAGTGCTGAGTAATACGGCTGAATAGTTGCAGTAAATTACCACAATTGTGTGAATCAGGCTGGCCTATGAATAGGAAATCATCAAGATAATGTACTATTCTATCCACACCTGATTCAAAAGCAACTAGCCAATGTAAAAAATGAGAAAATGACTCGAAATACGCGCACGATACTGAACATCCCATGAGCAGGCATTTGTCGAAAATAAAATTGACCATTAAACTGAATTCCTAAAGAGCTGAAAGAATCAGGAGAAATTGGTAGCAAAGAAAATGCAGACTTTATATCCGCTTTTGCCAACGATGTTCCCTTTCCAAATTGTCTTATCTTGTGAATGGCTGCTTCAAAAGAGCTATAAAAAAAAGATGACAACTCTTTGTTTATTTCATCATTTAGAGATGTCCCACTAGGAAATGACAAATGATGAATTAAACGATATGTATTAGGCTCCTTCTTGGGAATGATGCCTAAAGATTATATATGGAAATTTATAAAAGGTTGATTAGGGAAAGGACCCTCCATCCGACCTTCCCTAAATTTTTTATCCAACTTTTCTAGAACAATATTAAAAAGCGTATCTACTGATTTTAAGTTATTAACCATTGCACAACCAACACCCAAAAATATAGGTAAAGGGAAACCATTGGTAAAACCTTCCGCTAATAATTTAGCTTTCTCCCTGTTTGGGTACAGTTCCAACTGGGGTGGGGGCTTTTGGAATAATTTTCCCTTGAATTTTGTTGCAAAGAATTATTCCATTTAAAGCATTTGATGACAGGGTGTAATCTGGAACAATGGGAGCATTCGTGCTTATACTTACATGAAGATGCCCATTTGCACTGTGTTTCGTTATAATCAAAGCAAAAACCTCTTTTATATGGAGAAATGGAAACAGTAGGCTGTTGTTTAGTTAAAGGAGGCTTCTGAGGTAAAATCAAATTTAACCAAAGACCGACATCTTTCTTGCCCCTCTTTAAAGTAGGGTATACTGCTAATTTTTGTCTAAAAGACTCATCATAAAAAACCAGCCTAATCCTGCGCAGATCCTATATGCTTCTAACACATTTTCCAGATGTTGAAAAAGACCACTAAAAAATTCTGGATGTTTTTCTCCCAAAACACTAGAGAATATCTCAAAAGCTTGAAGCCAATTATTAAAAGATCTCTCTACTGGTCTACACCTATCTTCCTCCATTTTTTCTTCTGATTTCTTTTCATTTTTTGGCACAAAATCTTTCGCCGAAGGAAACAAGGACAAAATATCAGTTTACTCTACTTTCCATATATTTTCTTTTGTCATATTAGACAAATGGTAATCCAGTGGCCATATGTCACAAAGGCAAAATTTCTTTAAGACAGGTTTCTGGTACTACTTATAAACCGCTATTAAAATTTGGTTGAGCTGTATTACCAGCCTAAGTACCAGAAGAAATTGAATTAATTACTTGCTGCGAATTAACATTAGAAATAAAAGTAGAAGGAGCTAAAGAATTAGTCCATATATATCAGAAAAGTTAGAAAAAGATAGCCAACCTTGAGCTATAGTGTCCAGTTGTTTGGAAAGGTACGCCTCCAGGACCATGACCCCAGATATTGTGTCAGCACTCCCACTGCTATCCCGTTTCTCACTGACATACAGATAATAGGTTTTTTTACTGTCCAGTAGGCCGAGGGCGGGGGCTTGCATTAAGGAAGTCTTAATGTCTCGAAATGCTTGGTCTTGTTGCTTTTCCCATAGGAATTCACACACTTGACGCCTGGTTGTTAGTATAGGGATTTGGCAAACAGCCTCTTTCCTGCCCTCTCCCAACTGTATTTGGCCTTGTGATACTTTAAATCCCAGGTATTTTACAGTCTTTTGGCACAACTGAGCCTTTTTTCTGGATATCTTATAGCCTGCTAATCCCACAAAGTCCACATATTTGTCTTCTTGTCTGTTCCTATTATATCATCCATTATAAACTTGTCCCTCATGTGGCTCCCTTCTCATGGGGTCCTGTCCTCGTCTCCCAGGTCCTCTTTTTGGGGACACTCTATCTTTCAATGCCCCTCCTGTTTGCAATATTCACACTGATCTTTTCCCAGCCTCGGTACACAATCACTTTTTTTTTTTTTATTTTCTTGGCCTCCTTCCGTCTAAACATTCCCTGATGCTTTTGGATATCTCCGTAGGAGCTTCTGCTAACATATCCACCTCCTTTTTCATTCTCCGATTCTTCTCTCTTCTTGTTTCTCAATCCCGATTGGCAAACAGTTTTGTAGCTATTTCTAACAACTGTGAAATGTTCATACCAACGAATCCTTCTTACTATCTCCTCTTAATATCTCTCGTAGACTGACTAACAAAAGCAGTGTTATGTAACATCTGATTGTCAGATGCTTCAGGGTCAAACAAGGTATATAGTCTAAAAACTTCAAATAGTCTCTTATAAAACTGTCCTGGACTTTCATTGGGCTGTTAAAGAACTTTTGTCATCTTACTGAAATTTGTGGGCTTCTTGCCAGCTGTTTTCATCCCCTTTATACTAGCTGTCTGATAAAATTCAAGTTTTTCCATATCCCCCTCTTTATTTGGATCACACTGGGGGTCGGTTCTTGGAAAATGATCCTCCATCCAGTGCTGGGGGAAACATTTGTCTTTTCCCAACTCTCCAACATACTTAAGAGCTGTCTGAATTATCCTGTGTCTTTCCTCTTTGTTAAAAAGAGTCAATTGAAGTTGCTGGCAGTCATACTAGATGGGGTTATGCATCTGGATTATCACACTGAGAAAGTCTGTCACAGCCTGTGGTTTCTCACTATAAGAGGGGTTATAGATCTTCCAGTTCAGTAAATCAGTTGTGGTGAAGGGAGTGTAGACTACAGTCCGGTGTCCCCCCATCAATTATTATTCCATTTGCATGGGTAAATTGAAGGATAGGGCAAGAGTCTGATTACTGGAGTCCTTCGGGGTGGAAGTGAACACCTGATCTGTGAGCCCATTAGTTTTTGCTGTGCCTCCAGTTTCCATCCTACTGCTAGTACTGAGAGTGTCACAACCAGGGATGTCAGTATGAACATGTTTAGTAAGATTTGGCATTGATGGGCTGCTCGCATCTGCTTTGGGAAGTAGGTCTGAGCTAATTTCCAACTGTCTATGTAGAGAGGTGTCAGCGTCTGTCCCTCGTCTATATTCACCCATGGTATGTCCCTGTACATATGGAGGAGGCAGATCTGTCTCCTCAGGTTGAGAAAAGATACGCTTGGCACTGTTAGTCTGCGGTATTACCTTTGTCATAACCATAATTATACATTGTTCTTCCCTCTCTCTATGCATCCATTTAGGGTCTTCCTCTATCACCCTTTTCCAACAGTCTATATATGGAATCTGGTCATGCTTCTGTTACCTAATATATTCTTGCAATCGGCCAATGATCTCTAAATCAAATGTACCCTGGGGCAGCCAACATTTTCCATAACAGGCCCAGCCTTTCTTACACAGTGTTTCTAACCTTTTAGGACTGAGTTTCAGTTTTCAGATTTTGCAAAACCAACTCCTGAAATTACTGATCATGCACTCTAAGGGGGTCTAGATTGATTGATTACTACCCATACTGTTTCCTTAGAGACACCAAAACAGACACAGAGGGGTAGGGGATCAAGGATCTGGTAAGGGGTCCAAGGTCCTCAACACAGTAGGGTTAAAAGACAAATGCTTCCCCATATCGGTGACTCGGTACAGAAAAATATCAGCCCCGCTACCAAGAATGCCACCTACACAGGGTCAAGTCTGACTTTGCTGCTGGGCAGCATCTCATTCACTCATATACACACACCAAACTTTCCAACCCAAAATTTCTGACTACCTGGAGGCAAACAGAGGCTGCTAGAAGTGTTAGAGTTTAAAGGGGAACTCTGCCATATCTGGGTGCTGCCACAAGTAGACAGATACTATCACTTTGTAGTTATGGTGGGCTACTTTACCAATTTTGCTATGGAAGTAGCAACCTGTGACCAGACCACAAAGACCACTGTCTAGATGGTACAAAGGTACTTCTGTCTTGCTTATGGCTGTCCACAAAAGATACATTCAGACCAGAGATCATGTGTCAAAAGTTCTTCCCAGAATGGTGCCACTCACTAGGCATTAAAAAGCCATACAATATCCCGTACCATTCACAAGACATTGGGACATGTGAGAGGTTCAATCGCACCCTGATACAACTTCTGAGAGTCTTAGTTCATTGGAAATTAAGAAAATTAGCCGCTTAGTTGAAGTGGTCTGGAAATACAACCATACAGTGCAATCCTCAGCAGGCCACCCACCTACCATGTTATGTTTGGTTCTCCTCTCAGGGGGTTTACAGATCTGATGGCCACAGTGCCCACACTCTAACTTATGGCTTTTGAGAGTGGAAATCCAACAGTTTGTTAAAGACTGGTCATGGGTTGAGCAAGATGAGCTGGAAGACAGAGTGCTAGTAAAGGCACACACCAGCAAGGAAATTTGCAAACACCATAGGAAGAAGTCCCTGTAGTTTTCTTTTAACATTCCATCCTAGGCTTGCCAGTTTGCAACTTTCAGAGAGAGTGAACTCAAGACAAATCAAAATGGTTCCTCAAACCCATTAAAACCCACAAAGGAGTTTTTAAAGGTACCTGTCCAAGTTTTTGAGCCACAAATATCTCTGCCACCAGAGGGTCAATGGTGGATGCCTCCTGGTCTTCCACCATTGTCCCCAAGACTACAAGGACAATCCTGACAATATTACACAGCCCAATGTGTGTTTTATCTCATATCCAGACCTAATCCATTGATTCTTCAATCCACCACCATGATAAAATTTTTAAGCCTCTTACTGGAATCAAATGAACCCTAAACACGTGAGGTCATATACACATTTGAAATATATAGATCATCTCTTAGATACTAGTGGATGACATCTGCAGAAATCCCCCAAAGTCTCATAAGGTACCACAGCAAGCATAAACCATCATGGAACATAAAGAAAAAGAAGAGCACTTGACATAGTGTAAATCAGTAAAAATTGCTCAGTTTATTGAATAAAATATTGCTCACAGACATAGGTAAAAAATCAAGCAAATGATTTGCAATGGCAAATGGATGTGATGATGTCAGTTCCATTGGAAAATATTATTATAGAAATATTATGGAAACTGCATTTTGGGAGTGGCCCTATCTGTCCTGTACAGCAAGAAGGCCTTGAAATGGTTGTAAACCCTAACATATGCCCAGTGAAGTGACTGACCTCAGGTGATACACAGAGATGAAACAAATCCCCTTGCATAAGTTGTACCTGTTTATCTGCTGATTTCTTTTTTTCTATAGCCATTTAAAGTGCAGAATTTATAAAGCTTATCTGAGAGTTCAGGAAAAAGGGAGTGGAGAGTTGGATACACTCTGCAGAGTTTAGTGGCGAGAGTTCTGAGAGGTTATTGAAGGGAAGAGACACACTCCCCTTCACACAGCTCACAGGAAGAGATCTGAGGCAGTCAATCTGCTGGAGCTCTCTTGCCTGTCACCATTTTTTCTTGGTGTCAGGAAAACTTCTCAAAAGTAGTTAAAGGAGTATCAAAGGAATGAGCCAGAAGATAGAAATGACACTTAGTGCTTTTAATTGAGACAAGTACACACTGTAGAGGGATATACTTTGTTCATATGTCATGTCTGAGATTTACAACCATGTTAATGCACGGTGTTAAAGCACTGTGATCCATCAACCTTTGTGATCAGACCCCCTGTGATGAAATACATTGGGTGGAGCACAGTACACTCATGTCCACACACCCACTGCAGCTGGATTGAGCAGTTCAGAATTAATTTGCCTGATTGATTTGCAGCTACATGCATTAGGACATGGAAAAGTGGTGCATCTCTGAAACCTTTTGGTGACATTGCCACTGAGCAGAGTAGTGGGCCTGGTCTCCAGCTTTGAGCATCACACCGATGCAGTTACTGTGTGCCATTATAATTCAACCACTGTCCAGGAGTGAGTGCTACTTACAGCACAAAAGAAGATGTGTTTTCTCCACCTGCCATTCAGAATAGCTCTACATTCTTATAAGTGTGATTCCCAGACTGCTGAATCTTCAATTAATAATATTGCCCTATGTTAATTTCTATTTATCTTTTTCTTTCTGGAATTATTTATTCTGATGGAGATGTATTCTTCATGTAACACTGTTCAAGCACTATTAACAATACAAATACTAGTTAGTTCATGCTTTTTCATTTCTTATCTGTTGTTGGCATCCATGATTTTACTTAAAACACATTATTTTAACAGAAACTTACTAAATTCCGGGATAGAACTCAAAGTACAATATTATTTCCTATACTATCTTGATAAAGCTATAAAAAAAATCTGTGACATGGAAGAATATTTTATAAATAGTTACATCTGTGCAAGTGTCTGAAATATTAGGATGGACTAGAAAATGGAGCACTCAAAAGACTGTGTTCTCAAGATAAAACAACAAAATTTATTAGACTAGTAAAATTGACTTTTCAGTCATGGAACTGTGTGAGTAAGGTTTATTGTACTTTGAATTTGTCTGCCCTTCAAATTAATGTCTACGATAGACCGAAGGACACTAGAAAGAAATATAGTAAAAATGTATACAGTATTTAGAAATAGTCTCATGTGGAAATAAATATATTGTTTTTCTACAACATATAGTAGAACATACTGTATATATTGTTAAGTTTGCAGCCATTATAAATTGATTTTAGCAACAATTTGGGGATTTAGTAGCCAGTGATAAGAGAGAATCTGCAATAGATTTTGAGCTGTGTCTATCCCGTGCTACCAATGTGTTTTATATATATATATATATATATATATATATATATATAAAATCAAATAAAAATATGGATTTTGAGCATAGTAAAATTAGGTTTGGAGCTAAATGATAAATGGTCATACAGTGTTTTCAAGCTAATCTCAATGCTTTTTTGTGCTGTTGTGCTGTAGTGTGCACAGCATGCTACGCTGCTAAAAATTTTTAGCATGTTCAACTTTTTTTCAGTGCATTCCACCGCAGTATGGTGGTTTGGACTGAAGTAACAGAAAATAAGGCATATTATTTTGTGTGTGCATTGGGACACTGTTGGGCAAGGCTACCCAGTGCAGCCCAACACATATGATGTGACCATACTTGATTTGCTTTGAAACAGCTTTATTAAAGGGAAGGTATTGTGATTTTTATTTATATGTACATACAGTATATGTAAGCAGTGTGTGTTTAGTATCACTTTAAAGAAATTACATGTGCTCCTGAAAATACATTATACTATCATTGCAATAATGACTTTTATAAATAGTTTGCTCCTAAGCTTTACTTTTTATTAAAAATCATCAGACTTTCTTTTTGCAAATTTTATAGTAAGTAAAAAAATGGATGAGTGTTCTGATCTGAAGAATGCACAATTATTTTAGAGCACATTAGGATGAAAACCCCTATTCACAATACAACACATGAATGGTGCCTCTGGACATGCAAATAGTTCATGGAGAATAACTGGTGGAAAGATATCTTCATGTCCTCTAACTTGTGACCTGCCAGGACCAATTGGGGGGGATTTACTAAAACTGGAGCACTCAGAATCTGGTGCAGCTGTGCATGGTAGCCAGTTGGCTTCTAACTTCAGCCTTAAGCCTTAACTTAAGCTTTGACAATAAAATATGGAGGGTGATTGTTTTTTCTGCAGAGCTGCACCAGATTTTGCAAGCTCCTGTATTAGTAATCCTCCTCACTGAGATCTTCTTCTTAAAGCATAAGCTCACCTTTTGGACAAAAATAATAAATGCACATTTTTTTGCAGATAAAAACATGTGCATTTATTATTTTTGACCAAAGGAGCCTGGAAAGTATTGCACCAGCGATCAGTAGATTGCTGATGCCATGTGAGTCTCCTGCAGACCTGTCAGAATACTTGCTTTCCGTAAGGGATGTATGAGCAAGCAGATATTCTGACAGAAAGCTTCCATTAACTAAAAAGTGGCAAAAAAGTTGTGCAAAAAGTGATAAATGAAATAAAAAAAAGCTGCTGGCAAAACAATCAGATCAATTGTGTACAAATAAGCATAAATAAATTGCCATGCTACATCATCATTATTGTCAAAATAAATGCATAAATAATTCAAATTGTATGAATAAAGATAACAACTTATAATCAAGTCCCATTGAGAAATCATGAATACAGTCCCAATATTCTGCTATTGTGTAATCAAACACGGTGTGTCTTCAAATAAACCAAGTGCACCACCACCAAGTAATGGTAGGACTCTTACCGGAACATGTGGACCCTTGAACTAATAAGAGTCATGAACACTCAAGCAAAGGAAAGATGCTGGACAATCATAATGAGTGAAAAGGATCCCTTCAGACTATCCCCATCTTGTATCACTCTCCAATGTGTGCATTCAATTAGACCGTAAAGGAAGAAACAGGAGAGCAAACGTGTAAAACCATATGGACAATTGTATTTAAAGTGTTGAATTCCACTCACATTTAAGTAGACAAATATGCGCTTTGTACAAAAATAAGACCTCTGGTCTTCATACGTCAAATTTCTGCCAGGGATTATGGGACCAGCAGGTCAAAGTCAGATTATCAAGACTTCCAGGTAGCATCCAGGTCTCCTCACTACGACAGCCTTCAATGAACTACCATGGTGCTTCACAGTGCCATGATAGTTCATTGAAATCCACAAGCCCACAGCCGCTAAGGCTGTCAGGACTTGCAGTTCATTCATACATGGAAGTTAGTGAATTAATGATGCTGCCTTGTGGACGGAGCCCCGCACAGCCATGTTGTTTTCAAATCTGAGAGATAGTATGGGGAAACTTCTCCCCATACTATCTGTCCGAGGGAGGGGGAATGGCAGGTGCCAGCAGTGACAGTTTTCATGATCAAAATATTAATAAGCAATGCCAATGCTTAAAAAAAATACTGACATTCTTTAAAAGAGAACCAGTCAGTATAAGAAAAAGTATCAAGCAAGAAGCACATTGCAAAGCTACTTGCTCTTGACTCGTAGAATTCCACATCCAGAGGTCAATTTACAAAGAGCTATTTTCCTCTTAAATTCTGAGATAAAATAACTCATTGCTTTTTTCAAACACCTTTCTAAAAAGCCACTAAAATAAATTTTTAGTTATTTCATCAAAATGTGAGGTATTGTACTCATGAAACCATTCAGTATTTTATCTCATGATGTGATATCCAGTGGGATGGATGCAGTGGAGAAGAATTTGAAACCCTGTCAGTTTTTAGTGCTAATAAAGGGGTGAAATTGTTTTAACCATAGAAATATATTAACTCATTAAGTCAGGGTGGTTCCTGAAGTATATGTATTAATATAAGAGAAAAAAAAGTGATTGGAACACCAGTTAAAGGGAAGCTGCTTTCACAGGACACACATGGTGTATCAAAAACAAGTTAACACCGTTCTGCCCAGCCTGAAAATAAAAAAAGTAATCCAAAATTTAAAAATTTTTTATTAAAATTATTATTATTTTTTACATACTGTCACCAGTCAGTGTCCCTGATAACCGCCACACCAGTTATATGATAATGCTGTACTGGACTGGTGACAATATGTGATATATGGGCATTTTTTTTTTTATTTCTTTATTTTCCAAACAATTGTGACAAAAAATGACAACTTTAAAAACTTGCCATGCCACTTACTAAATACTTTGAACTGCCTATTTTTAAAAAGGGGTAATTTGGGTGATATTTGTGCTATCCTGGTGTTTTTGGGCCTCAAGAAATTAGATAGGCCGTCCGTACATCAGGATTGACAATTTTCAGATATATATATATACCATAGTTTGTAGACTCTATAACTTTCCTACAGATTAATAATGTATACTGATTTGGGTTATTTTCACCAAAGAAATGTAGCAGAATACATTTTTAACAGAAACGAAGAAAAACACTTTTTTTCAAATGTTTAGTCTTTTTTTGTTTATTAAGCAAAAATGGTGATTAGATACCACCAAAAGAAAGCTCTATTTGTGAGAAAACAATGAGAACAATTTCATATGGGTACAGTGTCGTATGCCTGCACAATTGTCATTCAAAGTGCAACAGCGCTGAAAGCTGAAAATTGGCCTGTGCAGGAAGGAGATAAAAGTGCCTGGTATTGAAGTGGTCAAATATGGTAAAAACTAAATATCAAATGTCAAATACTGAAAGAAAAAAAATATAAAAAATCACACACATATATAAATATCCTTCTTCCACCAATAAAAAAGACAATGTTGTCATTGGAGAGATTTCCCTTCACTTCTGTCCAATGGCCAAAACAGGAAGTGAGAGTAAACCCCTACAAATTAAAAGAATCCCCATTTCCCCTCTATTACTTTTCTGGGGATAACCCAAAACTTGGTATTTTCTTTTACTTTCTCTTTCAATGATAATGGTAAACCTGCAAATAGAGAGCGTGAATCTCCCTAACAAGGGGCACAGACAGCAATAAAAACCCAACAGGGGGTCTACTTTATCCATCTCCACTCTATCCAAATAGTTATACTTTAAGTAAATCAACCCCAATGATTCTGTGTTTATCCATATTTAGGTTTCTATGCATTACTGTTGAGAGAACTGATCCAAAAAAGGTAGAGACTACTCCAAATTGGCTATTATATTTTGACATTCCTTAAATACCGCATACTTTCATGCATTTATTTATTTCCTTTAGTGAATTGATTTTAACACCTCACAAACCAAAGACACTCGGTAAATACCTCATAAGGTAATAGTGAATCAGCATCTCATGAGTAACTAGGAAAAAATGTGTCACATGACTCAATCATCTCATGAGATATTCTTTAGTGAATTGAGCCCTCAGTCTCAAATGTAGCAACGGACAGTTCTATAAATTGAGAAAGCAGTGGGCAGGACTAAGTGTGGCCCGGCGTTGACTGACAAGCTTCTGGCCTATCAATCAGCTGCGACAATGATGATAGCCATGGCCCCTGCAATATATTTTCAACCCATTACAATATAAACAGGCAAAGCCTACATGAAATTGGCCAATTCTGCTCTGAAATCAAGAGCAGTGCAGCATTGTTGCCACGCCATCACAAGAAGATGCACTAGGTGAACTTACTGGCAGAATTAAACGATAATTGTTTGACTCTATAGAATGACTGAGAGAATATTGTTAGTGAAGATGAACATAGAAATAATTGTGCACCATCTATTCTGGACATGCCCAATTAAACCAGGGGTATTGGAAGCAAATTGTGCTGTTCCTCCACAACATCATGGAATTCCCTCTATTCCTAAGTTCCAAACAATGCATATTTGGGCAATTTCCTGACCCTAAAGCGGAGAAATTTCTCAATAAAAAAGAGTCTGAATGGAAGCTGTTCCCCCTACGTTCATGGCCTGGTTTGCAGGGGTTAATGCTTCTTTAACCACTTCGATACTGAACACTTTTACCCCCTTCATGCTCAGGGCAGTTTTCAGCACTTTGAATGACATATGCAAAACTGTACCCATATAAAATTTTGATTATTTTTTTACACAGAGCTTTCTTTTGGTAGTATTTAACCACCACTGGGGTTTTTATTTGTTACTAAATAACCAAAAAAAGGCCAACATTTTTTAATAAAAAAACAAATGTTTTCTTTGTTTCCGTTCATAAAAGTTTGCAAATAAATAATCTTTCTTTATAGGTTTAGGCCAAAATGTATTCTGCTGCTTTTCTTTGGGGAAAATAACTCAAATCAGTGTATATTATTTAGTCTGTAGAAAAGTTATAGTGCCCATAAACTATGAAATATATATCTGAAAATTGATCAGTCCTGATGTACTGACTGCCTCTCATTTTATCAGGCCCTAAAATGCCAGAACAGTACAAATATGCCCCAATTTACCCTTTTTTTTTAAGCAGACAGTCCAAAGTATTTAGTAAGGGTCATGGCACATTTTTAGACATTTTAAATTTTTGTCACAGTTTCTTGGCAAATAAATAATTTTTTTTAACATGCTGTCACCAGTGCAGTACAGCGTCATCATATAACTATGTTGGTGAAAAAAAAATGTAATATTTTTTTTTTCATTTTTATTTTATTTAATTGTTTTAAATACTCTGACCAGAGCAATACAGTGTTACCATAGTAACACTACTACTATGGGGAGGTGATCAGGATTTTTTTTACACACTGTGATTGCTTATAGCAGTCAATTTCACTGCTATAAGCAAGCATTCAGTGTGTAGTGTTGTGATTAGCTGTGATTGGTCACAGTTAATCACATAGTATAGATGGGCTGTGATTGGCCTTGCCTGTACCATGTGATCACTGGGACCAATCACAGCTAGCAACACAATTGTACACAATGAATGGCATTAATCAAAGCCATTTATTATTGTCACATATTGTCATGTGATCTGCTGTAATTGGTCACAGAGATCATATGGTACCAGCAGCAGGCTGGTACATTGATCAGTCATCCGCTGTGTCTGGTGGACACAGCGGATGAAAGATTGGGCCATAACATGGCATAGCCAGCCCACACGAGGTAGGTTCTTGGAAGGACATCATATGATGTCCTCTCCAAACAATAGTGCTCCCACCTGACCATCATTGTATAATCACCCAGGTAGGAAGCAGTTAACATAACCTACAAAAAACATGTTTATTAGACCACTGGTTACAACAAGCGAGTACCTGTATATACATATTCCTCCCTGAGACCTTAGAGATTTGTTCATTGTCCATCCACTCTCCTCATGAGGTTGCTCTACCCTTACAGTAACGCTGTAATTAACACCCGGCTCTTTTATTGTATTTTTTATGAAGTGTAATGATGCTCTTTTTTTCAAAGGTATAGTATCCTGTAAGCTTAATTTCTAATGTCAATATTTAACGTCTTCCCTGCCACCCTATAGTAGAACTACTTCTACAGGGAGGCAGGGCTGCGCAAAATCACGTATATATAAATAATTTGCATTACAGGGTAGGGGGCCATTGATGGCTAGGCATGTCAATCACCAGGTCCCGGAAGGAGATTCCCGGCTGGCACCCGGCGATTGCCAAGTAGAACTGACAAGGGAGAGACCTCTGTGTAAACAACACAGGTCTCTCTCCTGCCAGCAAGCACATGCTGCTGTGTATTTTTCTGCAGTCCCGCAGTCCTGCTATAAGTCGCTAATCACCACCATTACTAGTACAAAAAAATTAAAAATTCCAGTATATATACCGCCATTTGTAGACGCTATAATGTTCATGTAAACCAATTAATTTACATGTATTGGGATTTTTTTTAGCAAGGACATGTAGCAGAATACATTTTGGCCTAAATTTATGAAGAAATTAGATTTTTAAATTTTTTTTTTACGGGATATGTTTTATAGGAAAAAGTCAAAAATATTGTTTTTTTTTTCAAAATGGTCTTTTTTTGTTTATCGCGCATGTTTCAGCTAAAGTAACGCCATATCTCAAAAAATGGCCTAGTCAGGAAGGGGAGTAAATCCTCTGGAGGGCAAGTGGTTAATGATGATCTGACATCTGTATGTGTACACCTATTTTTACAGGTATATGTTTACTAATCTTACCTCAGCACCAAGTCACAGACTATTTTGTTCTGTAATGTTATTGTTCACTTTGTCAAATGTA
The DNA here is from genome assembly GCF_062004578.1 of Staurois parvus. Lineage (NCBI taxonomy): Eukaryota > Metazoa > Chordata > Amphibia > Anura > Ranidae > Staurois > Staurois parvus. Next base: position 8,554,182 of record NW_028317941.1, read on the forward strand.
TTCTTTCAATAAGGAATCATCTTTTTTAATGAAAAAAAGTGCTCCAGGATGCATTTTTTTTTACAATGTCTCATTTCATATTAAGCATTGATGAAAAAAGCTGTTTCTCCTTCTTCGATGACCTATGTCATGAAAATATAAACAAACACAGAAGTAGTAGTAAGATTCTATTACTTTATGTTCTTCAACCCACTATCCAGCTACTAACACCAAGAAAACGGAAACTATAAGGAATGGGTGAAAAGAGTGGTATTGGTAAATGGCTTTCCTTATCTAGAGACCAAATGTAATGTCCAGATCATAGATTCCTGCAAACATCCAATGTTTTTTTGGGACATTGGATGCAGGAAGCCTCTGAAAACTTAGACTTTGGTGTCTCCTTCCCTCTTGGGGCTATGTTTAACCTTTAATCCCATGTTTCAATGCCATCTACCCTAAGTGGCTTTTCTATTATCTCCTGCATCCGCTCAAGTAAAGATAGAATCTCTATCTGGGTGTTAATGCTGGCTCCTTGGTGGTTTATTGGCACACAGCTGTGCTGCCCCTATGGTCTTCCAAGTTGATGTTGAATGACCTCTTTATGCTCTCTGGTAATTCATGCACTGTCATATTTTCCCTGATGAAGATTATATATTAATCAAAACAGGATAGACTGTATATCTTAAGTACGTTCAAGTGGTTTATGCCATATTGTCTCTGTAATTTATGTCCTGAGGCACAAATTGTCAAATTACAAACAGGTTGAATGTCAGAGTCTAATTATTCCAATTTTATTGTTATGTTTTTAATGGAATTTGTATGAATAAAAATCTTTTTTATACATTTATGTTTACATGTATGGCTGCACTAATGTCCCATGGGAGACAATCTTCTTTGTAATTATAATTTAGAGGTATAGAAGCCCTCAACTCATGTCTATCTACCCACCCGCATGGTATCATAATTTTTTGTAGCACCACCACACTAGGGATATCCAGGATGGCACCTTCTAGTTCACCTAATAAAATGACCTTTTGTTGTTCTGTGTGTACCATCCATAACAGCTAGACAGTAATAGGCTTCTGAAGAGAGTCAAAGTCACTCAGGGGTCTTCTATCCTTAAAAGCACTGCTGTTTTGCTATAGATAGATATAGCAAGGCCAAAGTATTTGATATTTTTTTACTTTCTTCCTAGGTATCTTCTCCTGCATTGTCCCTAACAGACAAATATTTATCCCTAACCTGCACAGCCTTCAATGGCTCCAAAACAGTTCTTTGATATCACCTCTGTAGAAAACACTGGCAAATGATAACTGTGTTTAAACACCTCTTTGTGTAGAGTGACTTGACACAACATAGGACATACACCATCTAGGTTCTCCTCTCTCCCTAGGGGGCTGAGATGAGGGGGTCCATGCCATAGAGTTTCAATTAGGGTCTCAGAGTGCCCCTATCTCCCTTCCTTACTCTGCACTCTCCAACCTAGCTGAATTACATGGCTGCCAGGAGAGAATACAGCAACCATGGGACTTCTACCTCTCACCCTGTCCCTTTTTCCTACCCCCCCCCCCTTTTCTTGTTTATTTTTTTTGTTGTCATCTTGTCGTTTTGTTTCTTTTCATGTTATGTTATGAGAGGAACTGTGGCAGATATCCTACCTTTGCACAGCCGATCCAACAATGGGTTCAATTGTATTAGTCATTGCTTATATCTCCCTACAGTTAGTAGGGACAGCCACTTACTATGTGTGTAGTACCCCTCTAGTTAGGCAGAGGGAGCAAATTAGATTTTTTAGTTAGAGGTTGAATAGCAGCCTGGGATGAGTCAGCCTGGGATGGGTCAGCCAGGTTACTTTGGGTCAGGGCTCTGCAGGTCAGTTCCCTGATACCTCCCCTTGCTCTAGAAGCTTAAGAAGTTTCTAGAAGGCAGTTGGTGGGGGTGAGGAGGGGCTGATCTGCATATTCAAGGAATTCTGACCAATCCCCAAGTAGGAGGCTTGCCCAGCATAAGGCCTGAAGGTCACCACCAACCCGTCAAGCTCACAGGAGAGGCCTGAGTGAGTACTCCTACACCCTCTGGGTCAGAAAGGAGAGAGGTCAGTTAGGTGGAGAATCCAACTAACTTCTTTTCTGGTGCTGCTGTGCTAAATTGGCAGTTTCTGGGCCCGCTTTCCCAGGGATTCCCTCAGGTGGGTGGGTGAAGATAAGGATTCATCTGGGCTCTGGAGTGGTACACCAGGAAGACTAGAGAGCTCTCTAAGAAGAGACTGTTTGTCTATGGACTTACATAGTTGCTAAGAGGTTTGTCCTCATGTTCTTAGTTCATTGGGCATCCCATACACCCCTTAACCCTATCCAAGCTCAATACCCCTTAATAAAACTACAAAAACAAGATCAAGGACTGTCTACTCTCCCCAGTGTTCAAGTGTGGAAGAAAATGCATGTTGCCTGGCTGTGCAGGACTATAGGGGGACTCAAAAACTCAGTGACTCCTAAGGGAGTAGTGCTATATGTGATTCACTTTGTTTATGTAATGGATTGTGCTGATATTATGACTTATTATCCCCATGAGTCTCTTGTAAGCTGGATATTTTCCTTTTCTTCAATAAAATATTTTTGGAAGAAAACAATACTTCCCAAGTATGTTCTGTGCTTTCTCAGTGAAGCTAGTGGGGTTGATTTATTAAAGCCCAATAGATTGTTCATTTTCAAGGGAATTTTCATTTTGCAAGGTACTGTTCCTTAAGCTTAGCAAATGTGGTGAATATTTACTTCTGCAAGGAAAATCCATTTGTATGCAGGGAAAACATTTTAAAAAATGTATTTTTGCTTGCACATGATATAATGATTAGATGATTGAACTGAACAGAGCTTCACCTCATTCATTGAACTAAGGAAAATCCCTTGCAAAGTGCCTATTGCTTTTAGTACTTTGGTAAATCAACCCCAGTTTGTCCCAGTACTTCTGCCACCTCAGGATATAACTGGTAATGCAATCTCCATTTACATAGACCTAGTGGAACCCTTTAAAATACTTCCAACTTTTTAACACCAAGTATTATACGTTCGATAGGTATATGTGCCAATGGGTAAGTACAGCAATCTTAATTGTTACCTACGTCCAAACATTTATACATAAGAAAATTATGCTTTGAGGTACCAACATAGATATTACAACATATAGTAGGTTAAAACCAATATTTTATTACATAATACTGTAAAAATATACTCATTCTCTTGTAAGAAATTTACTCCCTCAATTACTCCCCAAGAAGTGGGTAAACTGTGACTCATGTTGAGAAGAGAGAGAGAGAATTTTGGATATTATAGCTCAGCTGTGAGGGCGTTATATATGATGATTTTTGCTGAATAATGTTTTTAGTAATTTTTGATTATATTATGTAATACAAATATTGGTTTTAACCTACTCTATGTTGTAATGTCTATGTTGGTACCATAAAAGTCCATCTGCCTCAACGCAAAACTTTCCTATGTACACAATGAAGGTCTTATTTTGATAATATCTTGCCACCATTGGTATTATAGGCAGACAGAGACATCTTTTAGAACTACCTCCAGAGAATGTGTTTCCAAGAAGAGAATAAGCTTTAACTATAGAAAGTATTGTAGCACTCACCCTCGAAGGAGCCACTGGAATTAACAGGTATTTTTGTCCTTACTTCAGTGATTAACCATATATATATATTGTATCCACAGCACACCAGTACACCTTGTGGGAAGTTTTAATACAGGTTTAATAAGACAGGTAAAATTCTGCAAATAGACTGCAAATTAATTTGGAAAATAGCAGTTAAATGCACTGCATACACAAACCTTCTAGAATTGGCACAATAACATCAATAAACACAATATTAATGTACAGTGAAAGAAATAAGTATTTGATCCCCTGCTGATTTTGAATGTTTGCCCACTCACAAAGAAATGATCAGTCTAAAAATCGAATGGTAGGTGTATTGTAACACTGAGAGACAGAATAGCAACTAAAATTCAAAAGAAATGCATGTCTTACAAATTATGCACTGATTTGCATGTTCATGAGGGAAATATGTATTTGATCCCCTATCATTCTGCAGGATTTTTGGCTACCAGGTGTCTTTCATACAGGTAAAAAGCTGAGATTAGAAGCAGTTTCTTAAAGGGAGTGCTGCTAATCTCATTTTGTTACCTGTATAAAAGACACCTGTCCAAGGACAATCAGATTCCAAACTCTCCACCATGACAAAGACCAAAGAGCTGTCCAAGGACAACAGGGACAAGATTGTAGACCTACACAAGGCTGGACTGGGCTGCCAAACTATTGCCAAGCAGCTTGGTGAGAAGGTCCCAGAACTACATGTGAGGAAAACAATTGGTAACACACTACGCTGACAAGGATTGAAATCCTGCAGTGCCCGCAAAGTCCCTCTGCTCAAGAAAGCAGATGCCCAGGCCTGTCTGAAGTTTGCCACTGAACATCTGAATGATGCAGAGGAGAACTGGTTGAAAGTGTTGTGGTCAGATGAGACCAAAATTGAGCTCTTTGGCATCAATTTAACTCGCCGTGTTTGGAGAAGGAGGAATGCTGCCTATGACCACAAGAACACCATCCCAACTGTCAAACGGTGGTGGTGGAAACATTCCGCTTTGGGGGTGTTTTTCTGCTGAGGGAACAGGACAACTGCTGCACATCAAAGGGACGATGGATGGGGCAATGTACCGTCAAATCTTGGGTGAGAACCTTCTTCCCTTAGCCAGGGCATTGAAAATGGGTCGTGGATGGGGGTTCCAGCATGACAATGACCCTAAACACATGGCCAAGGCAACAAAGGAGTGGCTCAAGAAGAAGAACATTAAGGTCCTGGAGTGGCCTAGCCAGTCTCCAAACCTTAATACGATTGAAAATCTGTGGAGGGAGCTGAAAGTTTGAGTTGCTAAACATCAGCCACCAAACTTTAATGACTTGGAGAGGATCTGCCAAGAGGAGTGGGCCAAAATCCCTCCTGAGATGTGTGCAAACCTGGTGGCCAACTACAGGAAATGTCTGACCTCTGTGATTGCCAGCAAGGGATTTGCCACTAAGTACTAAGTCATGTTTTGTGAAGGGGATCAAATACTTATTTCCCTCATGAACATGCAAATCAGTGCATAATTTTTAGACATGCATTTCTTTTGAATTTTTTGTTGCTATTCTGTCTCTCAGTGTTACAATACACCTACCATTTGATTTTTAGACTGATCATTTCTTTGTGAGTGGGCAAACATTAAAAATCAGCAGGGGATCAAATACTTATTACCTTCACTGCATATACGTATATACCAGTATACCTATAGATCAGTACTAGCCCCCTGCAACTACAGCAGCAATATGTCCCCATCTAAACTGACATCTCTTTAGGCTCAGTCCCAAATTCACTTGTATGCTGTAGGATTGTAACACTGTGTGAGTCTATGTGTTGCACAGGCCTGTGTTAGTGAATCGGTGGAGCACTCTTAAGGACTGACATGTCACTTGTTTAGTGTCTCCTGTTGTCCATTGTCGGTGCTGCACAATCTCTGAGGTGCCTAACCTGGGATGGTCACACACCTCCTCTGTGATTTCCAACACTCTGACTTCTCCCTCTGTGGTGGGAGATGTCGTTGCTGTTGGTAGCTGCCGTTGATGGTAACTGGTACCAATGATCACAGTTGCCGCTGACTTCAGCTGCTGTAGATAACTGCTTCTGATCTGGAAACAGTGTCAGTGTAATTAAACAGTAGGGGCTGCAGACTAGCTCCCACATGTCCTCTCCCCAGGCACACGTGGCTCCCCAACCCTCCTCCTTGCAAAGCATCCTGGTCCTGTAGTCCTGTGCAGAATAAAGTTACATTGTCTGCCTCTGTGATGAAACTGAAACTCCCACAAACGCTCCAGCACTGCTGAGAGCTGAGCCAATCAAACCCTTTCTAGCAACATATAGTCTTAAAAGGGAAACAGTTCTTTAAAAGGAAACCAGCAATGGCTCCGCTACAGTATCAATGCCAGCAGAGCCTACAGAAACGAATATGCACCTTTTAATAGTAGTGACTGTAATCAGAAAGAAGGGGACACTACATACAGTATAATGAAATGCTGTAAAATGCTGCCTGATGAAATTTCTGAATGTTTCTGTAAACATTTCTCCATTTACATTGAAGGGCCAGAATTATGCACAACCAAATGCAGCTCAACTGATGTTGGATCAATATTGGATGTTGCTGTCTTGGCTTTCAAAATTACATGAATACCTTTGGCATAATTGACATACACAGTTTCTTAATGTGAATTAATGTTAATTCAGCAGATCTGGCTGCCAACACTAAACAGAGTAAACAAGCTAATTTATTGTCTAAAGAATGTAATGACGAGGAATCTAACTGAACCTAACTGCTATATACTCAGAGGGCTAGGGAAAAGATCAATGCCCTAAGTCTTTCATAACACAAAGGTTATGACTTCTAAGCTTGATTGTAATGAAACTGAATGTAGGACCATAAGAGCTAAAGCAGAAATACCAGGACAAAGCTTCTGTCAGGAATTCTAATGTACCCCAAAAGCCTTGTTGAGTTTAGAAAATTGCTTCTTTTTTTTTATCAAACCAATCTAAAGTGACTTTAATAGTTCTCTTTCCTGGATGACATTGTTTGTCTCAGCTGATAATGACTAACAGGACAAAAGGATATTCAAGCTGCAATCTACATTAATTGTTAAAGCGTGGATAAAAGCTCCTGAGAGCTCTGAAAGCATTCCACTCTCATACCAAGTAAGAATTTATGACCTATTACTAATTTGAATATTGTGGGACCTAAATTTGAATATATCAAAATTAGGTCACTCACCTGCTCCACTTGAATTTCGTGGAGCATCCAAACCAACTTAGATGGGGGAGAAAAAAACATAAAGATGAGGCCTGTCAATTAAAAACACTGCATATATTTTCCATATATATTTTAAATCAGGCCTTGAAATTTCCACATGCCTGCTCGCAATGGCGAGTGGAAATTATGGTGGGGGCGAGTGTGTCCCCAGGGCCGTCTTGCTGAGCAGGCTCGGAACTCAGGGCTGGATCTGTCACTCGCACTGGGAGCCGTCAGACTGCTCAATAGTTGAGCAAAGTGAAAGCAAAGGAAGGAGTGTGTGCTGTGCTCTCTGCCTCCCCCTAGAGTGCCGTACCCGGCTCTGTGAGTGAATGTAACAAAGTACTGCAACTTTTTATAGGGCTGTGTGTGTGTATTTGTATGTGTGTGTGTGTGTGTGTACGTGTGTGTGTGTATTTGTATGTGTGTATGTACATGTATCTGTGTGTGTGTTTGTGTGTGTCTGTGTATGCATGTACATGTGTCTGTGTGTATGTACATGTGTGTATTTGTACATGTGTTTACGTGTATGTGCATGCATGTGTGTGTGTGTGTGTACATGTGTTTGTGTGTGCATCTACATGTGTGTGTGTATGTACTGTACATGTGTCTGTGTATGTATGTACATGTGTCTGTGTGTATGTACATGTGTCTGTGCATGTGTATTTCTGTGTATGTACATGCGTCTGTGTGTAGGTACATGTTTGTGTGTCTGTGTATGAATACATGTGTCTGTATGTGTGTGTGTGTGTGTGTGTACATGTGTCTCTGTGCATGTGTGTACATGTTTCTGTGTATGTGTGTGTGTATGTACATGTCTGTGTGTGTGTACAGGTGTCTCTGTTTGTGTGTGTGTATGTACACGTGTCTGTATGTAAACCTGCATGTATGGGTGGTTTGGTCAGGTTCAGGACTATGCAGGATTATGTGGTTATTATGGGTGGCAGAGTATGGGACACTTGAGGTACTGCTGAGCTGGATAGTAGGTAGGATATGCTTGGTAGAGTTATGGTTTTGTGAGTGAAAGATTATGGGGGGTTATGGCTGTATGTGGTGCATGGTCTAAGTATGATGGAGTGTTTAGGGGGACATTGGAGGCCCTGATGTAATGTGGGGGGACTCTGGGGACCCTGATGTAATGTGGGTAACATTTAACAGTGTCATTTCATGAAATAATTTATGAGGGCGTGTTTAGGGGCGGAATTAGGGGTGTAACAGGGTAGGGGTTGGGTGGGGCAACTGGTGGCGAGTAACTCTTAAGGCCTGGCTAGTAGCTCAGGACTTGAAATTTTAAGCCCTGTTTTAAATCATATACTTGATACAAGTTTTGATGTTTGTGCACATACCTCTGATGTAGAAAGGTCTACATATCTGTTTTTCAATAACTTAAATAGTGCTCTGAAATAAGCGTATTTATAGAAAAACTAAAGGCAGTGTCCATTTTTGACACATACAGTATGTCTACCTATTTGTTGGCTTGACTATCTTTCTGGCAAGACAAAATCCCATAACTCTGGAGTCTACTAAGTTAAGGAATTGGATTTCATTAACTCAAGAGACTGAATTGCCAACTACATAGGTATGGTCATGTATAAATATTTAGTTACAAATTTCTGAAGCCTCTACTTTACTTACAGTGGGGAAAATAATTATTTGATCCCCTGAAGATTTTGTAAGTTTGCCCACTTACAAAGAAATGAAAGGTATATAATATTTATCATAGGTGTATTTTAAATGATAAAGACAGACTATCAACCAGCAATCCAGAAAAAACACAATATAACTGCTATAAATTGAGTTGCAATTCCTTGAGTAAACTAAATATTTAATCCCCTACCAACCTACAATAATTCTGGCTCCCACAGGCTGGCTATGTGCTCATGTGGTACACAGATTAGTTCTGTCAATTTAAGAAGGTGCTCCTAACAATAACTTGTTATTTGTATAAAAGACACTTGTCCACAGAATCTCATTCTTCTTCACCATCATGGGCAAGACCAAAGAGCTGTCACTCTTAAAGTAAGCACCACTTGAGGAGACAACTGAAGTTTACTCTGAAAGAGCTTCCCAAGTACATATGCATCTGTCAGAACATTAAGGGATCTGTTGCAACCTAGTGTCATAGCATTTTCAATATACTCTTTGCTAGAGTATGATGAAGAGATAGTGTAGATTTTCTCAAATTATTATATTATTAACCATTAGCCGCCTGGCCAATGGCCGTTTGGCGGCTTCAAAAGTGCTGCTGCACTCCGGGTGCACGCCATTTGGCGTGCTCCCGCACATGCACAGTTTGCGCTAATGCAGAGCGGCGCAGCAGCGCGATCTGTCACCGGCCGCGTGCCTCGGACACGGCCGATGACAGATCTGAGTACCGGCCCCGTTGCTGGTGCCATGTGACCTGCTGTGACCAATCACAGCAGGTCACATGACAGTTGTATACAATGGATGGCTTCATTCATGATGCCATCCATTGTATACTAGTGCCTAGCTGTGAATGGTCACAGCTAATCACATGCACATGTCATGTGATTAGCTGTGACCAAATCACAGCTAAGCACAAAAAAAAAAAAGCTAAATGAATCAATTTCATTCAGGTAAATGCTTGCTTATAGCAAAGTAATTCTTTGCTATAAGCAAATTGTGTAAAAAAAAAAAAATACTGATCACTTCCCCAAAGTAGTACAGTGTTACTATGGTAACATTGTACTACTTTGGTCATAGTAAAATATGAAAAGAAAATCTTAAAAAAAATAAAAAAAATTAATAAAAAATTAAAAATAATAATAAAAAATATATATATATATATTTTTTTTTTTTTTTCATACTGTCACCAGTCAGTGTCCCTGTTCACCGCCATGCCAGTTATAGGATGACGCTGTACTGCACTGGTGACAGTATGTAAAAAAAAAAATAGTGAAAATATTTTTTTTAATTTTTTCATTTTCTGAAAAATTATGACAAAAAAAATACAACTTCAAAAAACTCGCCATGCCTCTTATGAAGTACGTCGGACTGTCTACTCTGCAAAAAGGGGTCATTTGGGGGATATCTGTACTATTCTGACATTCTTGGACCTCAAGAAATTAGATTGGCTGTCAGTACTTCAGGATTGATCAATATTCAGATCTATACCATAGTTTGTGAACTCTATAACTTTCCTACAAACTAAATAATACATCCTAATTTGGGTTATTTTCACCAAAGACATGTAGCAGAATACATCTCGGCCTAAATTTATGAAGAACAATTATTTATTTGTAAACTTTTATAACAGAAACAAAGAAAAACGCACAATTGTCATTCAAAGTGTGAGAGCGCTGAAACGTGAAAAATGGCCTGGGCAGGAAGGTGTAAAATTGTACGGTATTGAAACGGTTAAACAGTATTTATATAGCGCTAAAAGGTTTGCTCAGCGCTGTACATTATAGTGAGGGACAGAACATGAGACAATACAGTAACAAAACAAAACACGAGGGGTTCAAGGGCCCTGCTCTTTCGAGCTTACAATCTAGGAGGGAGGGGATAGTGGTACAGGAGGAAGTGGCTGTGGGGGATGGAGTGGTAGGAGGAGTGGAGGAGATCGGCTGTTAGGTGAGGGCGGGTAGGCTTCCCTGAAGAGATGGATTTTCAGGGTGCACCTAAAGGGGAGGAGGGTAGGTGACAGTCTGATGGATTGGGGTAGTGAGTTCCAGAGGATGGGGGATGTCCTGGAGAAGTCCTGCAGTCGGGCATGGGAGGTGGAGACCAGGGATCTAGAAAGTAGGAGGTCTTGTGAGGAGCAAAGATTACAGGTAGGGTGCTCAAATGTTTTAATGTTCCCATTCTTCCTGTATATTATATATAATGAACCTCTTCATCTGCCCACAGAAGGATCAAATCTTGGCTGGTTCAGTAGGGACTGAAATTCGATTAATCTATTGGTAGGCTGGTTGAACTGAAGTCGATCTATTGATTGACTCCAATACAATCAGTCAGTAAGATTGTTTGCCTGTGATCACTGCCAGCGGCTATAGCAGCTAGCAGTGATCATTGTGTTTTGCTGTCAGGGAAGACATAGGGAAGAATAAATGCTTCTCTTGAGGTTAGAAGCCTAGTCCATTAGGTGTTGTTTAATAGCTGGTCTCCTGTAGAATAACCATGTAAACATGTTGCAGTTCTTTTCTAAGCAACAGAAACACTCTTAAAAGTACATACTCATTTTTGTTTGTCATTCTTCATGGCTGCAATTAAATTTTAATGAGGTATTCATATTATTGATAACTATATAACATTTTTATGGTCATATTTGATGTGTTTTCTTTTAGCTAGTGTTCAGAAGAATCATGTATCAGATGGAAAAGCTTTTGCTCAGTGAAAAACCTAGTGTCAAGTAGAATATTTCACAGCTCTGCCATTAGACTTGTGTTTAACTGGGAAGAGTAAATTTGGCAAAATACATTACATAATGGTTGGATGGGAAGTTATAGATCACATGCATGTATTTTATAATAACCATACATCTCTAACTGAAAAGGAACAACAGTAAAGATGGTATAAAGACTGATAAAAAAAAAAACAACGGCAATAACATTCTCAAAAATAGCTTCTAAAATCTGATTTACATTTTATCCAATTTAACATTAATAAATAAAGTCCTAATCAGCAAACAATGCACAGATTTTTCATTTATCTTTATTAAACAATTGCTTTAAATAATCAAGGTCATCGATAGTAAAGGAATGTGACCCAGATAATTACATTTTGAAAAGAGGGTAATTGGAGTCAGGTATTTCAATCAATGAGTCAAGTGTTCCATTCAATTCAGGTGTAGGTTTGACCTCCCTTGCTGTATAAAAAAAAAAACAAATAAATCAAACATTTCTAGTTACCTGTGCTTCACAACAGAATTGTGTTGAAATGCTTTATGGTCATCAGAAGTGATTTTAGAGAACCTTAAAGGAGAAACTTATAGAAAAGGTCATGGAATGGCATGTTATACATTCTTAGAAGAGGTAGCAAAGAACCCTAGGGTGAATCCTAAAGATGTGTCATATGATCTGTGTTCATGAATCTACTATTTAAAAATAATCATTGACGAATGATGGTCTTGGAATTTTTTTCCAAAAGAAAATCACTGGTCTTCAAAAGCAAAGACGAATGATTTAAGGAATCCTTTAAACAAAATTAGCCAAGAGTAATCACTGATAACTGAGCCAGGTTATGATATAATGAGAATAATAAGACCATAATGAGACCTGGTTGAATGGTAGTGTGTTTGGAGAGGGCAGAAAAAGAAAACCAATTCAGAGGGGTTTGTCTATTTGTAAACTCTTCTTTCAGGTGTACTATCGATGAAGATACAGTAGATTTAACTAATAAGACATAGTGTTTATCCATGCAGAATACACTAAGTTGTACCAGAGAAAACTACAAAGGTGCAATGGAAAGATGTCACCCACCCCTTCGACTAGGTTTTAAATATAAACCGAATGCTCTCTTCACATCAATTCTATTATCCTTGTGGGAGATAACAATAAAACAGTAAAATCATCCAAACATCAATAGATATTACACTCGCTGGCCACTTTACTAGGTTCACCTGTTCACTTGCTTGGTAATACAAATTGCTAATCAGCCAATAAGATGGCAGCAATTCAATGCATATAGGCTTCTAGATGCAGTGAAGATGACTTCATGAAGTTCAAACCAGGCATCAGAATGTGCAAGAAAGAGGATTTAAGTGACTTTGAATGAGGCCTAGTTGTAGGTGCCAAATGGGTTGGTCTGATTATTTAAAAAACTGCTGATCTACTGGGATTTTCACACACAACCATCTCTAGGGTTTACAGAGAATGGTCTGAAAAAGAGAAAATATTCAGTGAGCAGCAGTTGTGTGGACAAAAATGCTTTGTTAATTTCAGAGGTTAGAGGAGAATGAGCAGACTGGTTTGAGATGATAGAAAGTCAGCAGTAACTCAAATAACCACTCTTTACAACCAAGGTATGCATATTACTATCTCTGAACACACAACACATCGAACCTTGAAGCAGATGGGCTACAGCAGCAGAAGACCATACCAGGTGCCAGTGCACCAATCTTCTGATTGCTACTTCCAGCAGGATAATGCACCATGTCACAAAGCTTAAATAATCTCAAACTGGTTTCTTGAACATGCAAATGTGTTCTGTGTACTCAAATGGCCTCACCAGAACTCAATCCAATGGAGCACCTTTGGGATTTGGTAGAATCAGAGATTTGCATCATGGATATGCAGCCAATAAATCTGCAGCAACTGCGTGCTGCTATCATATCAATATGGACCAAAATCTTTTAGGAATGTTTCCAACACCTTGTTGACACCTTGCTGAATCTATGCCATGAATAGTGTTGATCTCTATATTTGAGTCAAACATACATTTGACTAGAACATCGGCCGTTCATGTGTTTGCTGAACACATGAACGGTAAGGGTGCTTGGCAGCCTGTTTACTCGCCGAGAGCCCCACAATGCACTTTTTCTCTCATAGTGCATTGTGAGAGCCATGATTGGCCAAAGCAATGCACCTGACCGCAGGTCAGGCGCAATGTTTTGGCCAATCAAAGCGCAATGCACTGTGAGAACCATGATTAGCCACGGTGACTTTGGACAATCATGGCTCACGGCTAAGTCCACGCCCCACACTATTAAGGCTGCTTACACAGCAGCCTTGTGTAGTGTGTTGCCGGAGTTTAGTGGAGTTAATGGTGTTTTAGGAGTGTAGTGTAGTGTAATGTAGTGTGGTGTTGTGAAGAGCAGTGTAGTGGTGTCAGTGAAGTGTTATCGTGTTTTAGAGCACTTCTGCGTCACCACTGTTCCTTTTTTTTTTTGCAGCAGCATTAGGTTCTGTTGCTGCATCATTAATGTTCCCCCTTCTGTGTCGCAGGTGTACCTCATTCTACCTCAGCAGTGCTTTCCTTTTTTTTTGTTTTCTTACTTTTGTTTTTTTCCAGCAGCAAAAAAAAATGTTTTCTATAATTGCTGCTCCTCCTTTTGAGTCGCAGGTGTTCTTCCTTGCAACTGAGTCATCAGTGTTTTTGGAGGTTTTTTTTGGGGGGGAGGGGGCTTTCTTGCATTTTGTACATTTATTTTGTTTTATTTTTTCAGCAGCAGCAGTAAAAAAAAATTCTCCATAAATGCTGTACTCCCTATTTTCTTCATTAAAATAAAAAACAATAATAAAATGGTTTATAGTGCACCAAGCACACAAGTATTGCACTCAATCACCAAATTTCCATCCCACACTCTAAAATAAAAAATCCCCGAAAAAAATCCCCATCATGTCCGAAAGGCCAACAAGGAGAGGCACACACTCACAGGCATCTAAAAAAGAGGGCAGGCAGCCTCTGTGTCCACAGTGAAAACTGGTGCTCATGGTCATGGTGCATCCTCTGTAGGCAGGGCACGCTTGTCCTTTTTTTCCAGTGCTGGCCGTGTTATTGAACCACAACATGCAGAAGAGGTGGTAGAGTGGATAACTAAGCCATTTGCATTCTCCTCATCCTCTGTCACCCAGGATCATACTAGTTCACCTTCCATCACAGCTGCTAAAGCTGTCTATTCCACAGGCTCCTTTTCCACAGCTACTCCTCCCATAGCCCCAACATCATGCACGGAGGAGTCAGCTGAATTATTCGAACATAGTGTCAGTCCCATGCTGCTGGAGGATGCGCAGTAATTTCAGTGCTCTGATGTTGGTTCCCAGGTTCAGGAAGGGAGTGACGTGAGCCTAGAGAGAGGGGGTGCCAATAAAGGAGAATAAATTGGCAGTCATGTTCCCCCAAGTTGGCTCCAGTGATGAGGAGGTAGGGGGTGATGAGGTCACTGACTGTATTTGGGTGCCTCAGAGAACAGAGGAGGAAAGTGAGGAGGAGGCACAACTCCAACGAGGCAGGATGTACTCCAGGGCAGCCACCTAAATGCATCGCATGACAGCTCCACAGGTGCAGGGAGCTGCTGACTCCCTGCTGACTTCCAAAAGTTCATTGGTGTGGGCTTTTTTCAACATATGTGCAGCAGACTGCAGTGTTGCTGTTTGCATTCTCTGAAGTGAATCAAGTGTGGCCAAAACACTAGCCGCTTGGGCACCACATGCTGGACAAGACATATGATGACCTTCCTTGCAGCCCGTTGGCAACAGCACCTGAAAGACCCACATCATAAAAAAGTGCAGACCCCTTTTTTAAGACTCCTTGCTCCTCATCTGGTATCTCTACCCCTACTATACCCCAATTCTTCTCAACAGCCTCCACTGATAGGGATGATGGTAGAGCAGTGGGTGCCACAGGTCCTTGTACTAAATCTGCTAGTAGTACACCATCTGTTAATTTCAAAAGGCAAATTTCACTACCGCAGTTGCTGAACCGTAAAAAAAACACTGTCCCACCCATCCACATGCTCGGCATCTAAATGCTAGCTTGGCCAAACTGCTAGCGTTACAACTGCTTCCTTTCCATCTGGTGGACTCTGTCCCCTTCCATGAATTTGCAGAATGTGCTGTACCACAGAGGCAGGTTCCAAAAATACATTTCTTTTCACGTAAGGTCATTCCAGCTCTGAACCATCATGTGGAAGACAATGTTTTGGCCTCATTGGATAGGGCATTTAGCAGCAAAGTCCACATTACTGCTAACACACGGAGTAACTCTGCTGGCAGCTGGGAAAAAGCTGGTAGTGATTCTGCCACATTTGTCTGCTCCACCCCCTCCTCTTCCTCTATGGCCTCTTCTGCTGAATTGTCTTCTGAACCAGCAGTACTCCCTAAGCGTTCAAGGGGCTACGCAAGCAGTCAGGCTAAAAGATGCCATACAGTGCTTCAACTGGTCTGTCTAGGGGACAGGAGTCACACCAGGGCAGAGATTCTGTCAGCTCTGCAGGGGCAGGCTTAGAGGTGGTTGATGCCATGGCAGCTTGGGCCAGGAATGGTTGTATGCGACAATAGCACCAACCTTCTCTCTGTCCTCCGATGGGAACACTTGACACATGTTCCATGCTTGGCACAGGTCCTGAATTTACATAATTTCTTGAATAGGTACCTAGGCTTACAAGATCTTCTGAGGCAGGCCAGAAAAATCTGTTGCCATTTCTGATGGTCATACACAGCCAGTGTTTCGGTTGACTGACATTCAATGGGAATTCAACCTGCCCATCATCCGTCTCATTTGTGACATGCCCACCAGGTTGAACTCAACATTGGCAATGCTGCAGCAGCTGCACATGCAGCAGAGGGCCATCAATGAGTACCTGTGTGATTATGGCACAAGGATAGGCTCAAGGGAGCTTGGCTTATTTTTCACACCTCAGTGGCTGCTGATAAAGGATGCATGCACTGTCCTGTCACCACTTGAGGAGGCCACAAGGATGGTGAGCTACGACAATGCATGCATCCATGACACTATCTCTTTAGTCTTCCTGCTGAAGCACACACTGCATGGAATCATGAACAGGGCACTTGAGGCAGAGCAGCGGGAGGAAGTGGAGGACTTTCTTTCCTCTCAAGGCCTGCTTTATGCAGACACCATTCCTGTGGGAGGAACATACAGGAGGAGGAGGAAGAGGAGGAGGACTGTGGCAGCATGGAAGTAGAGGAGAACATACAGCAGTCTTCAAGGGATGGCTTTTAGTCCCCAGAAACCCCAGGAGTAGTATGTGGCTTGGAGGAGGTAGTTCCTAACAGGGTTATCCTCAGTGACCCAGAGGACTCAGAATCAAATGTCTCCTCAAGCTTACACTGTATGGGCTCCCTGATTCTGCAAAGCCTGCGAAAGGACCCGAGGATTTGTGGTATCAAGGAAAGGGATCATTACTGGTTGAAAACCCTTCTTGATCCATGTTACAAGGGTAAAGTTGCAGAGCTCATCCTGCCTTCTCAGAGGTAGCAGAGGATGAAACATCTTCAGAACTCCTTGAAGAAAAATTTGTGTAACACCTTTCCAGACACTGGGAGGTTACCATTTCTGGACAACGTGTTTCTGAGGCTTCGTTTGGTCAAAGGAAGAGTGGTGGAGAAGAGGGCCAGCTGACCGATGCATTTAAACAATTCCTTTATTCCTCAGCGCTGTTAGTTTTAAGCACCCATCGGCAGCATCTGCATCATATGGTGCATGAATATCTAGGGCAGCAATGGGCAAACTACGGCCCGCCGGACCTTTTAATCCGGCCTGCGGAGCGTGATACTGTCAGGATGGCTGTCAGGATGTGTGTAGGTGGGGAAGCGTGACGAACGTGAGGGGAGCTAGGCTCCTCTCACAGTCCGCCCTGAAGACCGGAACGGTACGGGAACACGGCGAGAGGAACGCGCGGAGCAAAGGTAAGTAAATTTAATTACTACGGGGGGGGGTGAATTACTATAGGGGGGATGAATTACTATGGGGGATGAATTACTATGGGGGATGAATTACTATATGGGGGATTAATTACTATGGGGGATGAATTACTATGGGGGATGAATTACTATGGGGGATGAATTACTATATAAGGGATTAATTACTATGGGGGATGAATTACTATGGGGGATGAATTACTATATGGGGGATTAATTACTATGGGGGATGAATTACTATGGGGGATGAATTACTATATGGGGGATGAATTACTATGGGGGATGAATTACTATGGGGGATGAATTACTATGGGGGATGAATTACTATATGGGGGATTAATTACTATGCTTACTATGGGGGAATATTACTATACTTACTATGGATGACACATACACATCATTCATCTACTCTTGGTCCGGCCCCCGGGTCCAATATATGAACCCATTGCGGCCCTCAAGTCAAAACGTTTGCCCACCCCTGATCTAGGGGCAAGAGCAGCCTTGGAGACATTTCCAACTGAGGATCCACTGGGTTACTGGGTCTTGAGGATGGATCATTGGCCAGAACTTGGTCAATATGCAATTGAACTACAGGTCTGTCCTGCATCCAGCATGCTTTCCTAATGGACATTCAGTGCTGCTGGAGGTTTTGTGACAGATAAAAGAGTGCACAGACTCCATTAACTGGCTGACATTTATTAAAATAAATCAGTGCTGGATCAACAGCAGCTATAAAGCCCCTGATGCTGATGTAACTGATTAGATTTGCTAGGTATCTGGGATCCCTTGAAGATTGCCTATGCTGCCTATCCTATTCCTGATTATGCTAGCTTCCAACAATGTTTTTGGTTTAGGGCTCCACCAACACCCAAGGCCCATTTTTTTCTGCACCCGTTTGACTGGTGCATGTAATTTCACTTTTTTACAATTTGTTTTCTAATGTTAACAATATTTAACAATTTTTAACAGTAGGGCCCATTCCTGTGCTCAGCAAGAGTAACTGCGAGGGGTTAGAGTGTTCAGGCACCACCAACACCCAAGGCCCAATTTTTCTGCACCTGTTTGATAACTGCATCTAATATAAATTTTTTACAATCTTTTCTAATTATTAACAATTTTTAACAGCCAGGACCATTACTGCACTCATGAAGAGTAATTGTGAGGGATTACAGTGTTCAGGCACCACCAGCACCCACATGCATGTGACAGGTGCCTGTAATTTAAATTTTTTTTTTTTTCAAATTTTTAACAATTATTAATTTTTTACAACAGGGTCCATTCCGGCGCCCAGAAAGAGTAACTGTGAGGGGTTACAGTGTTAGATACCACCGACAACCAAGGCCCAATTTTTCTGCATCTGTTCAGCAAGTGCATCCAATTTAAATTTTTTTATAATTTTTTTATCATTTTGAAAAAATTTTACAGCAGGGCCCATTCCTGCGCTCACCAGGAGTAACTATGTGGAGTTACAGGGTTCAGGCACTACCAACACCCAAGGCAAAATTTTTCAAACACCCTGCAATGCACTGGGCTCTCACAGTGCACAGTCCCCTTCCCACACTATATAAGACTTCTTACACAGCCAGTGTGACAGAGGGGAGAATACTCTCCCCAAAAATAAATAAACAAATAAATAATTATAATAACAAAAAATAATATTCAAAACAAATAAAAACTAAACAAAAAATACATGAAAAAAATAAACAATGTGGCTCCCCCCACCCCAATCCATACCAAGCCCTTTAAGTCCCCCACAGTGAAATTTTTTTTTCTAAGTGCATGGGGTTCCCCTAAAATCCATACCAGGCCCTTTAGGCATGGTAAGACTTTTAAGAGGAACCCCATATCCAAAAAGTAGGGGGAAAAAGTCATGGGGTTCCCGATAAAAGCCATACCAGGCCCTTTAGACCTGGTAGAATTTATAAGGGGAAAAAATCCAAAAATGGGAAGATTGAGTGCCCCCCTGTGGCTTACCAAGACACGTGCCCTTGGCATTGGGACATTGTCCCCATGCCGATGGGGACAAGGACCTCTTCCCCACAACCCGTGCCTGGTGGTTGTGGGGTTCTGCAGGGAGAGGGGCTCATTATCATCATACCCCTTTAAATAAGGGGACACACTGATGCTGCCCCCCTGTAAATGAATAAGGGGTACTTGTACTCCTACACATTCACTAAAGGGTTAAATTTAGAAAAAATAAAGATGCCAGAGTTTTGAAAAATTCCTTTAATTGAACAAAACAACAGTTTTTGACAAATCCTTTAATTTTACAAAAAAAGTAAAAGAAAAGTTTCCATTGATGTATCATCATCAATTAAGGTGTCCATCATTGACCTGACGATACCGACTTGCCGAAATAAAAAAAAAACAACGGCCACTGACCCTTTGCAGCCACCGAGCACACACCACAGTACGTCAGGTCTGACAGTTGCAGGTCAGATGTAAACAAGTGGGCGAAACTAGGGGTAACGTCAGCTGTGACATGACCACTAGCCACACCTATTTGTTTACATCTGACTGGCAAATGTCAAACCTGTCATATTGCAGTGAGTGCTCAGGGGGTGCAGACGGGTCATCGGGCATCAGGTTAATTTTTTTTTATTTTGCTGGACGCCTCGATTGACAATTGATTACAACGATGGAACCATTTTTTGTTCAACTGAAGGAATTAAAAAAAAAACTGGTCTTGTTTACTGAATTGAACCTCTTTATAAGGGGTACCCTGATGCTAATGAGCCCCCCTGCCCGCAGACCCCCACAACTACCTGGCCAGGGTTACGGGGAAGAGGCCCTTGTCCCCATCAGCAAGGGGACACCATCCCAATGCCGAGAGCACATGGCCTGGTAAGCCATATGGAAGTCGAGGGCGCTCACTAACCCCCCTTTCTTTCCCTGCCAGGCCTGTGATTGGATCAAGGGTCTGGTAGGAATTTAGAGGGGACCCCATGTTTTTTTCCCCCCATTTTCTTGGAATGGGGTTCCCCTTAAAAGTCCCATGCACTTTAAAAAAAAAAATTACTGTGGGGTACATCCTAACCTTTCTACCAGACCTAAAGGGTCTTGTATGGATTAGGTCGGAGATGCTGTTTTGTTTTTTTCTCATAAAAATGTCACTTAAAGAAAAAAAATGTCAGTCCTGCTGTAGCAGGTTCTATACAGTGTATATTGTGCAACTTTGCAGGTAGTTTAAGGGGACCCCCCCCCCCAGGCATGATATTTAAAGGATTTTTTCTTTTTTTACTTTAAGCATTGAAAAATGACTGCCAATACGTTTTGAATTTTTCTTTTTTCACTGATTCAGGTCACTCAGGGCAGTACCAATATCCCTCTTATAGCCAATAACTTGCATATAAGCCTTCAGACTGGGTACTTTTGAATTTACGAGTCCCATAGACTTGAACTATGTTTATGGTGAATGTTCATTAGGTTTGAAAGTTCAACTGCAAAGCAAACACGGGGGTGTTTGGCCCATCACTAGCCAAGAAGAATGAAGGCAGTTCTGAAGGCAAAAGGGGGTCCCACCAGGTACTAGTAAGATGTACTTAATAAAGTGGCCGATGAATGTATAAAGTGCCTTACACACTAAAAGCCTAAAAATGTACTTTTATTTAGATAACTTCAAAATATATTTAAATAATAAACTCCTCTATATACAGTGAAGGAAATAAGTATTTGATCCCCTGTTGATTTTGAATAATTGCGAGTGGGCAAACATTCAAAATCAGCAGGGGATCAAATACTTATTTACACACCACAATCCTTATTATGCAAATACATTGTAGGTGTAATATAAATATATTCATAAATATATACATATATGCGTATACTGTATACATGCATGCATACACATGTATACTCTCTTATAAGTGCCAAAGAGGACTCTCAATTCGTTTATATCACATAATTTGTCATATTCATCTGAGTATGATCTTATTTCACTTCAATTTTCAATTTCTAACTGATTTATTTCCTTTTCTATTTCTGCTGGAACTCTTTCTTATCCTGTTTGCCTCCTCAAAAATCACTCCTATTCCTATCAGCGACAATTATATAGCACTTCCCAAAAAGATCCCTTCATGTTTTGCCACTGATTATGGCTTCATCAGGAGTATGACGTGCTTAAAGTGCTAAGTGCTTGTGCAAACTGTAGATTAAAGTGTTACTAAACCCCCAACAGTAAAATCGGACCGTATATGCAGTAAAGCATGCTTGTTATGCTCACTGTGGAACCTAAGGGGTTAATCCTCTGCATTGTGTGAAAAGGTCATTTGATCCTGTTTTCTCTGCCCCCCCTCTTGTTCAGATGCCCATCTGATAAGACAGCCTGAACCCATAGCCACATGCACATGCTCAATTTGGTGTGTATTGCTAGAGAGGTTTTTTTTTTTTTTCTTGGGAGAGTGCATGTGATCAGTACAAGGCCAATCAGCATTGTCCAGACAGAGGTTGGGGGTTTTGTATCCTCCTAGAGCAGAAAGAAAACTCCTCCTACAAGCTTTAACCAGTGCTCTGCTGAAGTCACAAGACTGCTCTAACTGCTGATGAGAAAAGGTATTTAGCAGTTTATATTTACAAAAATAATTGCATTTCCATGTTCTGTGTACTGTGGGAGACCAGATATAGTGAATGCAGGGTCCTGGGTTTAGCAACACTTTAAAGTGCCATCACAATGGAATCCTTGCTCCTATTTATAGGCTTCCTTTCCCATGACCGCATGTTTCCATATTGCATCACCACACTGCATGTGTACACATGTACATGACATCACCACATGTCCTCTTACATGCCATCATCACACATAACTGAAGCACCTTCCAGTACTCAATATTGATGAACATCTTTCCAGACTGCTTATTGTATGTCCCAATAGTGCAACCGTCAATCAATTTAGTTTTGCACTGATTCAAAAGTGATTCTCTTTTTTACTTTACAATATGCTCTTTCAAGACAGCTCTTTAGGTATCCCCTTTTTGAATACCTTGTGTTCAAGACACATCTCTCTTTTTCAAATTCAACAATCATCAAGCAATTTCATTTGTTGTTGAACTTTTGGTTGACTTGCTCATTTTTCTTGATGCTCAAATTCAGGAAGTGAATAGTTTCTCTATGAATTCCACTTGTGAAGCACTTCGCAATATAACAGATGTTCAATGTATTCAAAACATTCCTGATATTTTTCTTAAAGAGGACCTTTTATCCCCATATTGCTGCCCCCCCCCCCCCACCACCACACACACACTGTCATTATCTTTGAAAATCTGGAGCATGCGCTGATGTGCTAATGGACTCTGGCCAACCTATGGGACATAGCAGAGACCTGCGGCACATCTATGCATAAGCCACATTTCCTCACATGCACAGACAACCTGAGATCCAGGGCCTCTAAAACTGTGGATATTTGCACATACATGGGGAAAACCCACTCACATGTGCAGATGTGCCAAAGGTCTCTGCCAGGTGCTGAAGGCTGGGCAGAACCCCTTGGCATATCTGCACATGTGTAGAATCCATGAGGCACCAGTACTGCAACATCATTCTCACCTTAGAAAGAGGAAGAAAGTTCTGTGCTGCAACACAAAATAGTCAAACCACTACAACAATTATTATTTCATTATGGGAGAGGGAGGGGACTTTGGCCATGTGCAAATAACTTGGTTTTTGGGGTGACGGTTTACTTTAAGCACCATACATCATCTATAAATCTAACCCATAAGAGTATATGAGATGTTTAGTCTTCAAATTCTCAGCAAATACTACTGTGTCTTCCCACCAACTTAAAAAAATGGTAAAAGAGGGTGCCCATGCAGTTCCCAATGCCATTCCCTTCCATTGTATATACAATATATTGTTTCATTGAACAAAAACAATAAAAAGGAACAAAAAGATTATGCTCCAACATTCAATACAAATTTTTAAAAAACAAATCCTGTATGTTTCTTAAAGTGTATAGCATTACTTTCAAGAAGTGCTCACAACTTTTAATTCCTAAATCATGATTGATAATACTGTACAAAGCCTTTACATCTAGGCTTGCTAGATATATATTGCCTGATATAAACAGATCTTGTAATTTATTCACAAAATCTTGGATATCACCAATATATGATGGTAATGCATACACAAAGGAGTGCAGAATCTTATCCAAATGCTAACTCAAGCCTTCTGTTAAATTCTGGTCGCCGAAGATGAAGGCCCGGAGAATCATTTTCATTCTTATCTATTCTAATGCATTTTCGGCAATAAATAAAAGGTTGCCAGCATAAAGCTGCATTCTTCTTTTGAAATGATCTTTTGATCTAAACCTTTTATTAGTGTTTCCTGCAGCACTCTTGTGTCAAATCTGTTTTTAGGATATTGTAGTTTTTTTATGTTGCTTAGAATCTTTGAGCACATCTTAGGATAATGTTCTTTATGCATTATTACCACATTTTGACCCCTATTAGCTCCTTTTTATTGCAATTGTATCATTATTTTGTCATTCTTGTACTGCCTTTCTCTCTTTAAACATCAGATTGTTTTTCATCTTTCTGTTTTTCTTCTTCTGAGTCTCATATAACATTGTCAATTCTTTTTCTAACATTTTTACAAACAAATAAATATTGCCCTCTGGTGCAACGTGGGGTGTAAAATCTTCCTTTTGATGTAGATTTGTAAATTAATCTAAAATTCTCTCTTTGTTATGATTCCACAACTCTTAAACTAGTTATTATAACTTTAATGGGTCAGGTTTTTATTTATAAATGTACTTCTTTTTTAATGATAGTTTTTTAGCAAACATATTTAAGTCCTTGAAAAAATTAAATATTCTGAATCAACTGTTGGTATGAAGGATAAAAGAGAGAACAAGAGAACTACAAAGTAGTTGTACAGCCTGAAGGTTTTTTACCTTCATGTATACTAAGCATGAAGGTAAAACATTTCAGTATTCAGCTCCCCTCCCCAGCCCCCCCCCCCAATACTTACCTGACTCCAATTCCATTCCAGTGATGAGCATGAGAGTGGCTGCTGTCCAGGTTCTCTGCCTCCTCATTGGCTCACAGACAGTAGCGGGAGGCATTGGCTGTCTATCACAGCCAGTAAGGAGGGAGCGGACACACAGAGCGGGGCTCGAGAGCAAGCATGTATGAGTGCCCCCCCGTAGTAACAGGCTTGCTATGGGGGCACTTAGCAGAGGGGAGAAGACCAGACCGCCAGTGGGAGACCCGAGAAGGTGAGGATCAGGGCTGGTCTGTGCAAAACCTTTGCAGAGAGAAGGTAAGTATTACATGTTTGTTACTTAAAACAAATTAAGCCTTTAGTATCACTTAAAAATGTATCACTTTAATTTTAAACTAAGGCAAAACTCAACTGTCTGAAAATAGTACAGTTAGTAGACATTCAACCTAATGAGGAGCTAGACACCTTAAGATGCTCTCTCCCACAGCGAATTGAGAGGAAAGAAGAAGGTAAAGGGTACAACCTGGTTTCCCAAAAGATCAAATGAGTATATTTGATGGGGACATTGTAAAGCATGTTATTATCTATCTGCTATAAAGTCATTTGAAAATACAAGGTACCCACCACCACCACCACCACAAAAACAAATAGACACAAGGTCGCAGGCTAAAGCAGATTCCCTTAGCATGCAACTAGTGTGAACAGGCCCTGAGGTTTTTGCTAATAAAGAACGATACATTAGCTACTAAGGATTCACATTTTCCATCTATAACCTTTACTGTTTAAAGCAGAACTCTTCCCCTTCTACCTCATTTATAAAAAGTGGATTTTTTTTGCACTACTTACCCTCTTCACACTCCAGTGCTGCCCTCTGGATCCTTCAATGCCACTTCTGTGTTATTTTATGCTGGTTGTAGACTCAGGCTGTCATGGTCTACCCCCTCCCCCAGGGATGTCTTATGATGCCAGCCTGGTTTCGTACAGTACTAATAGGTGTCATTATGTAAGCCCACTTCATTGTGACAATAAGAACCTCTGGGCATGTCTTGTCTCCGGTGTGTAAGAGATGATGGGACAAAGCCAGGCTGCAGTGCAGGTTAAATACAGTAAATTTCAAAGCGGTGGCTGGGTTGGAGAACATAAAGTAAGAGATCCATATACCATTGGAGGAAGACTGGCCTGGACATTGCACATCTTTCACAGGCAGGTCACAGAAGGAATGTATTTAGATATGTCTTGTATCTTCATTCATTCAGATTTCCCACTCTGCCTGTTGCCCATGTTCTGTAGATGTAGGCAGGCAGATGTAGTAAATGGCCCACTGTTCTTCTTTGTCTCCTTCTCCTCTGCCAGCAGACCTGTCTTCATTGCTGCCATTGTTGGTGTTATCGCTATGCTGACTGAGAGCAATGATACCAACATACAGTATAATATATGTAAAGCTGGGGACCAAGAGATATGACACTTCCTCCCTTTAGCTCGGGTTCACACTGAATATGACTTTGAAATTGTGCAACTTCACAATTTAAAATTCACAAGTCAGTGAAATTTCAGGTGCAACTTGTAAAATATCTGTGCGACTTCATGCACACATGCCAATGCAAGTTGCACCAGAAATCAACAAAAGTAGTGCTGGAACAATTTTTTGAATGGTACGACTCTGATGAAGTTGGACTGTCAAATCGCATGACAAGTCGCATCGGTATGAACCAGGGTTTAAACAAAAAACACCACCTGTATGTACATTTTATCTGTTTTATTTTACCATATGGCTGAAGTTACTTTACAACATCAATGTTATTTTGATACTTGTACATTTCATATCCCAATCTCTTATGCAGTACTCTACCTTAATCACAATCATAAACTTGTCATAAACATGAAAACTTGCTATAATTTTTACATTACCTATGTGGCTTCCAGATTGCAATAACCTTGGCATCATTTTATAATGCTGCTCAGAAAACAAATTAATTTGCAGCATTGAAAAGGCTGATTATTAAAAACCACTTTGGCTCTGAAAGATTTTACCAGCTTCATGACCAGGCTGTTTTCTGCTATTCGGCACTGTGCTACTTTAACTGGCAATTGCGTGGTCATGCAAGACTGTATACAAATGAAAATTATATAATTTTTTTTTCACACAAATAGAGCTTTCTTTTGATGGTGTTTGATCATCACTGTATTTTTTATTTTATAAGTGAAAATAAATTTGGTGAAAAAAACAATATTTTATTTTATCTGTTAAAAAACGTATCCAATAAAAAATAAAAAATACATAATTTCTTCATAAATGTATTTTGCTACATGTCTTTGGTAAAACAAAAATCACAATAAGTGTATATTATTTAGTCTGTAGGAATGTTATAGCATCCAAAAACTATGGAATATACACTGCTCAAAAAAATTAAAGGAATACTTTGAAAACACATCAGATCTCAATGGGGAAAAATATCATACTGGATATCTATACTGCTATGGACTGGGTAATGTGTTAGGAATGTAAGGATGCCCTATTGTTTGATGGAAATGAAAATTATCAACCTACAGAGAACTGAATTTAAAGACACCCCGAAAAGTGAAAAAATTATGCAGCAGGCTAGTCAATTTTGCTGAAATGTCATTGCAGCAACTCAAAATGGTATTCAGTAGTTTGTATGGCCCCCACGTGCTTGTATGCATACCAGACAACGTCACGTAATGAGATGGCGGATGGTGTCCTGGGATATTTCCTCCGAGATCTGGACCAGGGAATCACTGAGCTCCTGGACAGTCTAAGGTGCAACCTGGTGGCGTCGGATGGACTGAAACATGACATCCCAGAGGTGTTCTATTGGATTTAGGTCAGGCAAGCAAGTGGGCCATTAACCACTTGCCGCCCAGCCACCGCATATAAACGGTGGCAGGGCGGCGCTCGTAGGCAAAAGCACGTTTTAAAACGGCTGCCTTCAAAACAGGTAGGGGGCGCGCGCGCCCTACCTGTCCCGCGGGTGTCAGCAGCGGGTGTCAGCCGACGGGTCACGGACGGGTCACAGCCGTTTTCCCGCAATTGCCGGTGATCGCTGACACAGAGCAGGGCTGCATTGTTTACACACAGCCCTGTTCTGTGTCAGTTCTCTGACAGCTTGTGAGAAGCTGCAGAGTTTCTCTCCCTCGATCAGCTCCCCCCTCCCTCCCCCCCCCGTCCAGTACACACCCCCGCCCCTTAATAAAACACTCCCCTTACACTGCAAATTCTAAAAATGTTAACCCCTTCCTCCCCAGTGACATTAGTACAGTTTCAGTGGTTTTTTTCACTGATCACTGTATTGGTGTCACTGAGGATGTCAGTGACCCCAAGTCAGTTCCCCCCCCAGTGTCAAAATGTCCGCCACTGTCCCGCAGTCCTGCCATAAGTCGCTGGTCGCCGCCATATGTCGCTGATTGCCGCCAAACGTCGCTGATCTGCACCATTATTAATATAAAAAAAAATTAAAAATTCCAGTATCTTTCCCGCCATTTGTAAAAGCTATAACTTTCACGTAAACCAATTAATTTACACGTATTGGGATTTTTTTTAGCAAAGACATGTCGCAGAATGCATTTTGGCAGAAATTTATGACTAAATTTGATTTTTGCATTTTTTTTTACTGGACATGTTTTATAGCAAAAAGTCCAAAATATTGTTTTTTTTTCCTCAAAATTGTCAGCCTTTTTTTTATAGCGCAAAAAATAAAAACCGCACAGGCGATCAAATACCACCGAAAGAAAGCTCAATTTGTGGGGAAAAAAAGGATGTAAATTTCATTTATGTACTATATTGCATGACCGCGCAATTGTCCATTAAACTAGCGCAGCGCTGTATAGCAGAAAAATGGCGTAAGTTGCAGTATTTATACCATAGTTTGTAGACGCTATAACTTTCACACAAAGCAATCAATATACACTTATTGGAATTTTTTTTACCAAAAACATGTAGCAGAATACATTTTGGCCTAAATTTATAACCAACTTTGGGTTTACTATATGTTTTTTATAGCTGAAAGTAAAAAATACTGTTTTTCTTCAAAATTTTTGGCCTTTTTTTGTTTATAGCGTGAAAAATAAAAAGCGCACAGGTGATCAAATTACACCGAAAGAAAGCTCGAAAGAAAGCCGAGTAGCAAAAAGAGGCCTGGCCATTAAGGGGGGTAAATCCTCAGGTGCTCAAGTGGTTAAATGGTTTCAATTCCTTCATCCTCCAGGAACCCAGGAACTGCCTGCATAGTCTCACCACATGAGGCTGGGCATTGTTGTGCACCAGGAGGAACCCAGGACCCACTGCACCAGCTTAGGGTCTGACAATAGGTCCAAGGATTTCATCCCGATACCTAACGGCAGTCAGGGTGCCATTTTCTAGCCTGTAGAGGTCTGTGCGTCCCTCCATGGATATGCCTCCCCAGACCATCACTGACCTACCATCAAAGCAGTTATGCTGAACGATGTTACAGGCAGCATGACGTTCTCCATGGCTTCTCCAAACCCTTTCATGTCTGTCACATGAGCAGGTGAACCTGCTCTCATCTGTGAAAAGCACAGGGTGCCAGTGGTGGACCTGCCAATTCTGGTGTTCAATGGCAAATGCCAATCAAGCTCTATGGTGCCGGGCAGTGAGCACACAGCCCACTAGAGGACGTTGGGTCCTCAGGCCACCCTCATGAAGTCTGTTTTTGATTGTTTGGTCAGAGAGATTCACACCAGTGGCCTGCTGAAGTTCATTTTGTAGGGCTCTAGCAGTGCTCATCCTGTTGCTCCTTGCACAATGGAGCAGATACCGGTCCTGCTGATGGGTTAAGGACCTTTCACGGCCCTGTCCAGCTCTCCTAGAGTAACTGCCTGTCTCCTGGAATCTCCTCCATGCTCTTGAAACTGTGCTGGGAGACACAGCAAACCTTCTGGCAATGGCACGTATTGATGTGCCATCCTGGAGGAGTACTTAATTACTGCTACTTAGCTGACCAGATCAATATCCCAGGAGGTTAATTGACTTGATGCTATACTCTGATTAAAAAGTGTTCCTTTAATTTTTTTGAGCAGTGTATTTGAAAATTGGTCATTCCTGATGCACTGACAACTAATATCATTTCTTGAGGCCCTTAAAATGCCATGACAGTACAAATATCCCCCAAATTACCCCTTTTTGGAAAGTAATCAGTCTGAAGTATTTAATATGAAGCATGGCAAGCTTTTTTAAAATTGTATTTTTTTTTCACAATTGTTTGGAAAATGAAGAAATTAAACTTATTTTTTCTTTCACTTTTTTTTTTTTTACTTGCTGTCACCAGCATTATTGCAGACATCCTGTCTGGATGTTATTCCACTATATAGTTTGGTGTCATCTGCAAACACTGAAATAGTACTTTTAATATCAGAATCTATATCATTTATAAATATGTTGAAGAGTGTGAATTATTAACCATTACTGACTGATTATGGTCTTTTAGCCAGTTTCTATCCATTTTATATTCAAAGATTTTTATTGAAAGATTTTTAATATACAGATTAATGTATATTAACATTAAGGAGGCTCACAGTAAATTATAGCAGTCATTAAATATAAGATAGGTCCCCACCAGTTGGCTGGGGAAACTGTAGACTTAAGTTGCGTTTACTTGAGAGGTGTGCTCGGTTTGGTGTGAACCGTGTTTGGGTGGACGTGAGGTAAATATTGGAGAAGGGGCAGGGGGGGGGCACCAGTCTAGTGCATAGGTCATAGTGTGGTATTATTCTATAGTTATCATTTTATGGAACAATTAGGGTTTTGTAACCATCGAGACCATTGGAATTTGAATTTATGGTAGGAGGAATTATGGAAGGCTGTTCTCTTTTCCATCTCACATTGAAGGTTAAGGTCAGATATAAGAGCTGAAAGAGAGGGAGTTTTGGTGGATTTCCACAATTTAGTAATACTGATTTTAGCAGCTGCTAATGTGCAAATAATGATGGTGCAAGATTCTGTAGGGAATTTGTCTATTCCTATGTGTAGGAGAGCGAGAGCTGGGTTTGGGGTCACTGGGAGTCCAGTGGTTGAGGAGATCAGTTGTAAGACTCTGTTCCAGTAGGATTTGAGGGATTTACATGTCCAGAGTATATGGAGAGTTGATCCTGTTCCTCCGCATTGTCTCCAACACGCAAATGAGTGTTGAGAGTAATATAACTGGTGTTAAATACCACTGGTGTAAGATTTTCATGTATGTTTCTCAGTGGGAACTACATCTAGAGGCTTTGTCGGTGATAGTGAAGGTTGTTTCCGAAGTGTATGGGCGTATCGGTTGAAGGAGGATTTTCTCCCAGTTGGTTAGAGAGATAGTTTGAAGGGTAAACTGTGCTTTGGTTATAAGCGTATAGAAGATCGAAATTCCTTTCTTTGGATATTGTGTCTTATGAAAGGAGTGGTATGCAATAGCAGGAATTGTCAGTTCGAGTGGTATATCTTTTTGTGTAGAGAGTGAGCTATTCGCATGTAGGTAAAGTTTTCATTGTCAGGGAGGTGGAATTTCTTCTGGAGAGTGGAAAAGGAGTCTAATTTGTGGTTTGTGTATATGTCTTGAATATGAGATATGCCTTGATTCTCCCATTGTGTTAGATTTAGAGAGGGAGTGATGAAGTGTAGAGTGGAAATTGGGGTAGGGATTCGTTTAGTATCTATATCTGACTGGTTGGAGGTTAAGAGGTTATACCAGGCGTGTAAGAAGGTTTGTATACAAGGATGTTTGGGTAGAAGTTGGGTTTGAAATGTTTGAAGTAGGAACAGCATTTTATTGAGTGTGTGCGGTAGGTGTGGAAGAGTTTCCATGGTGGTCCATGTTTTTTCATTAATAGGGCACCACCAGAAAAAGAGTTGGTCTACAAGGGTGGCATTGTATTATGATTTTAAGTGCAGGAGACCTGCTCCTCCTCTAGAGGCTGGACGTATTAGGAGATTTGTAGTGCATCTAGGTTTTTTTGAGTTCCAGGTGAATTTGGCTAATACTGCTTGGAGTTTGGAAAAAAAGGTGTTGGGAACGGGAATGGGGAGTGTGCGGAATATATAAAGTATTTTGGGTAATATGCACATTTTTAAAGTTGCTATTCTTCCCATTGTCGATAGAGTTGATGTACGTAGATTTTTAAGTTCTCGTGGGATGGATTCGAGTAGCAGTTTGTGGTTGGCAGCATATAGTTGATTAGTTGTAGTGGTGAGGTTGATCCCCAAATAAGGGATGCTGTGGTGTTCCCAGGAGAAAGGGAAATGTTTGATCAGCATATTCTGGATCTTAGCGGGAGTGTAGAGATTTAAGACAGAGGATTTGGGTTCATTGAGTTTATAGTAAGAGACTTCTGAGTAGTTATGGAGATGTGTACGTATTGATTGGAGCGATTTGTAGGGATTGGTATTCATTAGGATGATATCGTCTGCAAAAAGGCTAATTTTGTGTTCTTTTTTAAGGTGAGCAATTCCTGTGAATGTTGGGTCATCTCTAAGTTTAGATGCTAAAGGTTCGAAGAGTAAGTTAAAAATTATGGGGGATAGGGGGCAGCCCTGTCTAGTGCCGTTAGATATGTGGAAGGGTTGTAAGAGTGTGCCGTTAGTTAGAACTTTGGCAGAAGGGTTGGAGTAGAGGGAAAGGATTGCCGATAACATCCAATCTGTAATTGCAAATTTTTGAAGTGTGAGTTTCATGAATTGCCAGTGGATTCGGTCAAATGCTTTTTCAGCATCTAGAGATAAGAGTAAGGAGGGTTGCCTATTGGATTCAAGTTTGTATAGGAGGGATATAATTCTTCTGGTTGCATCTGGTGCTTGTCGACTAGGGATAAATCCCACTTGGTCTGGGTGGATTAGTGTAGGTAGGTGGGGGAGCAATCTTTGGGCAATTATTTTGGCGTATAGTTTTATATCTGTGTTCAGTAATGAGATTGGTCTGTAGTTCTGGACTAATTGGGGATCTTTACCTGGTTTTGGGATAGTTGTGATTATTGATTGTAGCATTTCGGTAGATAATTCACCTGTAGAGGCAGCATGGTTGAATAGAACAGATAAATGCGGTGTGAGATGGGGTGCAAATGTTTTATAAAATTTGTTCGTGAAACCGTTTGGTGGTAGCTAGGAAGTTTTGAATGGATGTAGTTGTCAGTTGGGTTGTGTTTGGGTCATCTTTAATATTATATAAATGTTGGTAATAGGACACGAAAGCGTTGGATATGTCTTGCAGGTTTGTAAGCGAGGTGTGTGTGGTTGGGTGTTGAATTGTGAAGATTTTAGATTTGAGCCGTTTTTGCTTAATTATTTTCGTTAAAAGTGAGTTTGCTTTATTACCGAGTGCGTAGAATTTTGATTTTGTTTTTTGAAGGTTAAGGTCATATTTGTGCAGTAAAATAGTTTGCAGTTTGTTTCTGTCTAAGGTCAAGGATGCAGATGTGGATGTGGAGGGGTTTGGGTTTTTTTTTGCTGATTTCTTCATTTAGTTTGATGGAGGTTAAAAGTTGGTCAATTTGTTGGGATCGTTGCTTATTGATACTGGAGGTTAATTGTATGAGGATACCTCTCATGTAAGCCTTGGAAGAGGGCCATATTGTGGTTATGGAAATGTCAAGAGTAGAATTAAATTCAAAGAATAAATTGTGGGCTTCTAACAGGTGTTTCTGGTTATCTGGGTTCTTCAAAATTGTAGAGTTTAGTCTCCAGATGGGCGGGATTGCCGAGCGTTGATTGTCGTCTAAGGATATGTTGATTGTAGCGTGGTCTGACCAGGTTATGGTACCAATTTTGGATGATATCACGTGTTGTAGTGTCCATTTGTCTGTGATAAAAAAATCGATTCTGGAATAGGAAAGGTGAGAAGGGGAATAGTAAGTGTAATCTCTCTCGTTGCTGTGCTGGCATCTCCAGATGTCGTAAGGGTCATGGTTGTGCAGAAAGTGGTTGAAGTTTAGTTTAGGGGATCTTTTGTTGGAGGACGAGTCTAAAAAAGGATTGCCAATGACATTGAAGTCTCCGCCGATGAGGAGTCTGCCTTGCTTTTTAGTAGAAATGATGGTGTAGAGTTTATGGTAAAATTGCATCTAGTTGTTGTTGGGGCCGTAGACATTTACTAGAGTGTAGAGGATGTAATTTATTTGGCAAATTAGGATATGATAGCGACCTTGGGGGTCAGCTATTTCTGAGATGTATCGGAACTGAAGTCCTGAGTCCTTTATAGCTGTAATGACACTGTTTTTTTTCTTGGGGTTAGTAGCCATATAGATGTGTGAGAATCGATTAAGTTGTAGCCTGGGGGTCTTGGTTGTAGCAAAGTGAGTTTCCTGTAAAAAAAAGTATGTCAGCCTGAAACGTTCGAGTTTTTTTTGAAGCATCGATCTTTTGAAGGGAGAGTTTAAGCCATGAACATTAAGAGATGTGATATTAATCATAATGTGGATCTGTTGAGTGATGAACAGGATAGTTGAGTTGTTTGAAAAAAGTGAGGCTGAGTGCATGCAGCTGTGAGAGGGAGAGTTTCATCGATTTTGCGGTGCAGTCTGGGCTCGATCGAAGAGTTAGGGTGGGTATGCCACGATAGTTTGTTGAATTCAGGTGAATGTTGAAGTATAGTTGATCGACTGGTGGTGCCAGGGGAAGAGAGGAGGAGGAAGGTGGAAGCAGATAAAAAAAACTTGCGTAAAATGCAAGTGACCTGAGTAGCTCGACTTGCTACTTCAGAACTGGGGGGTTTGAACAGGCTTTGACTGTAAAGAAGGTCATGCCAAACATTTTCTTGTAACACAAACATTTTCTGAACAGGGCCGATCGCCAGAGAATAGTAAAGCGGGATATAGTATCTGAGATAAAGTATTGGTGGTGTATAGAAGTGTGTTACGATAGCATTATTCTGCCTCCATATGTTGGAGATTGGTAGGTGTAGATTGCTGTGTGTCCACAGGTAGTGTATTCCATGTTTTAAGTAAATCTAGGCCCGCTTCAAGGTTTTTGATTGTGAAGACTCTACCGTGTTGTTTCACGGTTTGTTTTGTGGGGAAACCCCATTGATAGCCTATGCCGTGGTTTCGTAAGGCTTTGGTAATAGTAATCAACTTTTTACGGTTAAGGAGCGTGGCCTTTGACAGGTCTGCGAATAACCAGATATTTGCGTGTGATGTCAGGAGTGAAGGTGGGTTTCTGGCTGCCCACATCATTTTTTCTTTTATGTGGTAGAAGTGAATACAAGCCAGAACATCTCTTGGGATAGATGCTGACAGAAATGAGGGTTTAGATAGTTGGTGGGCTCGGTCTATAGCAAGCTCCAGGTCAGAGAGAGATAGAATGAGGTGTTTTATATACTGCTGTATATAGGGTAGTAGTGCCTCATTAGTGACGCTTTCGGGAATACCTCTGAACTTGATATTGTTACACCTTGATCGATCTTCCTGATCAGCTAGTTTCAAATTAATTTGTTCGATGTCAGATGTATGATCCGCATGTGCGTCAATCAGATCGTTATGCGCTATAATTATTTCTCCCATTCTGGATTCAATATGGTGTAATCTGTGTTCTTGTTGCTGAACCACGGTAGTAATCTGGGCCAGTGATGATGTTAAATCGCTATGTAGTGTTTGTCAGAGCGATGAAAGCATGTTTTTCATGCATATCTCGGTAATAGGCTGATCTGACGCAGGGAATGTTTCTATCACTGGTAGGTCAGTGTTAAGCTGAGGTGATGGATGGCTGAGAGCCTGGTAGGCAGATGACTGCTCAGGGTCAAGACATGGTCTGGACTTGGCCGGGCTGCTTGTGGTGGGGGACATAGGGGGAGATGACTCACCAGGGTCCCCAGGATACAGCAGATATTGCAGTCTGGGATCTGTCTGCTGGGCTGTGTGGTCCCTCTCATGTCTGCTGTCCTTTGTAATGCTGCAGCCGGCGCCATCTTGGATCCCTGCTGAGACAGCAGGGAAGAATTGTGTTAATTTTCCCGGTTGTCCCGGGGTTTTTCTCCGGCGGGGCATAGCTGGGGAGGTCTGTACACTCCTTCTGTAAGTCACTGTGGGCTTTGTGTCCCTTCGGGTCGGCATGAGCCGCAATCGTTCTGGCGGGTGGACGGAGCTGTCACTGAAGCACGTCCATCCAGGAGCCGGTAGCGCATGCGCCTCCTTCTATCCATTTTAATACTGAATTTTCTAAGCCTATAGACTTTATCTTACACATCAGCCCAATACTACTATATACTATATCCACAACCACTCATTTGTCTATGTTTTTGCTTACTTCCTCATAAAAAGAAAACAGATTTGCTTGACAACTTTTGTGAAGCTCTGCTATTTCTTAAAATATTGTTTTCTGGTAAAATCTTTTTTATGGGGGCTGATTTACTAAAACTGAAGAGTGCAAAATCTGGTGCAGATGTGCATAAAATTCAATCAACTTCCAGTTTTGTGTCAAAGCTTAATTGAACAAGCTGAAGTTGGAAGCTGATTGGCTACCATGCACAGCTGCATTAGATTTTGCACTATCCTGTTTTAGTGTGTTCTTTTATTAAACTCTTTAGTATCTTCCCAACTATAGAAATTAACCTGACCTGTTTATAGTTGGTAAAAATCTTGTTCACATCTTAAATATAGATGGTACCATATTGGCCTTGTGCCAGTCTAGTAGCACATAGCTAGATATTAAAGGGTCTCTAAAATTTTTGGAAATAACAGCTCAATTCTTTGAAGACACATGGGTGTACGCCATCTGATTCATTATTTTTTTATTTTTTGCAGCCCTGATTTTCTTTTTACATATTCTGTTATATTCTTCGTCACTTTCAAATTATGATATTGTTTCTTCATTTTTACATATTTTTAATGCCCTTTTATTATTCTTTATAGATTTTTTTAAAATTTGGACATGAGGAAAAACACAAGGTTTTATTTTTAGCCCATTAAACTTGCCCATATTAATACATTTTGCAGTGTGTTTCCAGTTGGTTCTCATTTCTGTTCTGTGTCTTCAAAGATAATATTTCCTCCCAGTCTTGGAGACTATCCCTCAGCCCTGAAAATGTGGCTGTTTTAAAATTAGGTGTTTTTATCTTTCCAGTATGTGCTTGTTGTTTACAGCTAACATTAAATGAAATCATATTATGGCAAATGCTACCCAGATGTTCTTTAAATGAACATTAGTAATAAGCTCTGCATGGTTTGTGTCTCCCAGGTCCAGCAGAGCATCTTTTCTAGTTGGGGATTCTATAAACTGTATCATAAAATTGTCTTGTAATAGGTGTAAAACAATTCTCAGCCTTTTACTGTACCAGTGCCATTACTCCACTCAAATTCAGGGTGGTTTAATTCTCCTATTATTTTCACTGTATCAGCACTTTAAGCCCTTTCTATGTATGCAAGTAGTGGAGTCTCTACCTCCTCATTAATCTATCTTGTGACAAACTCCAATAATTCACTTTGAAGTATGCACACTCATAAGCATCTCCACCCATAATTCTTCAGCGCCACCACTCTCTCCATCAACAAGGTCCTATTTAACATTCACTTTGACATCAGTTCTTACATAGAGACAGAAGCTGCCACCTTTTTGTTTTAGCTTGTCTCTCTGAAAGAGTGTATAGCCAGGAGTTGCTCTTATGGTGTATTTTAAACAACTGAAAAAGCTACCTTGTGCATACCTTGAATTTGTCAGATTGTCAAAATACAGCCTTACGCATAATAGAATCATACTTTTACTGCATAAATTGTATACTTATTATCTTTTACAAAGAGACTAGAGATGATCCTATGTTCAGATTTCTCTGGATGTGAATGAGTTAAGTTATCCTTTCAAGTAACAAGTTTCGGAAAGTGAATGCTAATGGGTTCAGGCTGTAAAAATTCCACTTTTACAGCCTCGCCTTCTCAGTGAATTATTGGGCTTGCGTATATCATGAGAGAAGAAAAGTGCAGCCCTTGCAGACTTGCAAAGACCTCGTATTTCAAGTGTGCCATGAGGGCGCATGACAATACTTTCAAAAACATCTGACACAGGCATCATTTCCAATCTCCCTATAAGCAGCCAGTTTCACTGGGCACCTAATGCAGCCCTTTGATTCTCTATTGAGGTTAATTGTCATGTCCCTGACAATCAAGCCCTACTTAACTGTGTCTCTCTGGGATTTTGGTGTTAAGTAGGTTAAAATCTACTTCCTCTCTTCACAAAAAAATCTGCACACACAGCAGGATTTCATTCTTCAGTAACTGAAGTATTGCAGATATAGCTATAGACAAGAATAAAGTGAAATATACTATATACTAAACCAAGGTCATCTGTGTGGCAGATGAAGCGTGACTTTTCTCTGTTTAAAATGTCATCCTGAGCCATTAAGTTGTGCCCCAACTCAATCTGAGACCAGTATGTACTGTGATTTTATTTTTCTGCACAAGTCAATGGGAATGCATAGAAAATACATTTTAAGATGTATGCATGTCAAATTTATATAAATGCATGGCAAATAAAGGGCAAGCACATCCTAAATGCATTTGAAAACTTAGCTACTTTCTTTTTTATATTTTCTTGGCTTACTATTTCTCTTTTCTTATTATATTTTATTACAAAGAACTGATAAAAGAAAGAGCAATTCTTTCATAGATCTAAATGATCTTTTTGGATCATCTAATATCCTCCCACTGCTTCCAATACCATTACTATACTGATCACACCCAAATCTATCTGTCTGCCCCTTTAGGGTCCTTTCACACGGTTGTTTTTTTCATCAGTTCAGTCATGTTTTTTCCAAGAAAAAAAGGATCAGTTCACATCAGTTTTTCACCAGTTTTTCATTTGTTTTTAATTAGTTTACATCCGTTTTTTACATCCTTTACCAATGCAAAAACAGACTTTATGTCCGTTTACTTCCGTTTTTGTTCGTCTACATCCGTTATTCATCCATTTACATCTGTTTTTTTTTTAAAGAAAAATAGGATTTTCTTCCATTCAAGAAAAGGATGTTAATGGATGTGGACATTAACGGATGTAAACAGATGATCATCTGTTTACATCTGTTAGTCCATAGAAATACATGGGTATCCGTCACTATTTATGTATATAGTTAATGTAATAAACTATATTATAATCATTGCTGGTAATTGTTGTGTATATCACTTGTTCTGGCCGGAAGGGCGTGGCTACAAGGTCACACGCACGCTGCATCACTACCACTTGTACGGAAGACGTCAACACTACCTATTGCCCGACGAACAATTTTTTTAGATTGGTTAATGTGGGCCACGATTTCGACCAACGAACAAACGCCTCTCGGTCGTCGGATGACCGATCGGTCGATTTTCTAATCGTGTATTCCCACCTTTAGAATACATATGTCAGTAAGTAAAAACTGGTAAGCCGCCAGCATGACACCTAAGTGACACATACCTTCAAACATCTTCTTAAGTTCCCTGAATGGCATGCTACAAATGTGGATGTTTCCTAACAATGCAGAAAGGGTCTGCTCCCTCCTTCCTCACACACATTCTTATTAGGTTGGGATGTGGGGTGGGGAAGGGGGCAGACAAGCTTTCAACATTACAGTCTTGAGTTCAAAGTTCTTGTGTGACTCAAAAGGAGCTTCTTTTCTTTTTGTTTTTGACAGCTCATCATATTATTCACACTGATGCGGTGTGGAATTAGCAGTGTTTTCTGTGCGAATTCCACATCACATCAGAATCGCACCCCATTCATGTGAACCGATGTGGGTGTGTATGTTAACAACACCCCTCAAAACGCAATGTACAGAATCGGATCACATAGGTGTGAATACCCATGCGATGCGATTCTAGTTCAGACCCAAAAAAGGGTCCTGCACAATTCTGGTGCGGGTGCTGTGCGATTGGAGCCATACATAATGTATGGTTCCAATCACACCATGCAAAAATCGCATGTGATTTGCACAGGAATGCGCCGCTGTTCCTGTGCAAATCACATGCAATGTACCGCACCGCTTTAGTGTGAACCTAGCCTCAGTGTACTTATTGAATTTACTATTTGTTTGTTTAAGTTTACCAACTGCATGGTTGCATGGGCATGTGAGTATTTAATTATTTCTTATAATGGTCTTTGAAATTGTGATACTTCATCATTTCAAGTCAGTGCATTATTATTTAACCCCTTGGTGCCGGCGCCTCCCGGCCATTTAAGGGTTTCAGAATCCGGAAGGCGGGGGCGGGGTTTTATGGTCATGTGACCGCCGTGATTCGCTGTCACGGCGGTCACATGATCGGGAAAGGTCCCGATTGAAAGAGAGTGAGTAACGGACATGTGTGCTGGGAGCGCACAGGGCGATCGCTCTCAGCACGTTTTTCTTAATTGCACACAAATGTGCAGCCGCTCGGCATCAAGGCCCAGATGCCAGGAGACTGCACATTTGAGTGCGCCCGGCGCCAAGAGGTTAAATAATTAAACAGGGGCGGACTGACAACTCATGGGACCCCCGGGCAATAGGGGATCATGGGGCCCCTGTGTCCTTGCCCAAACTCAAAAAAGCCTATGAAAAAGGTACCAGGGAATCTCATGGGGCCCCTTACTGACCCCGGGCCCTCGGGCAGTGCCTGAGTTTCCAAATGGTCAGTCCGCCCCTAGAATTAAATATCTTAGAGGCTGGCCATTTAGCATCATATGCTCACAGCAGGGAAAACAAGCCAAAGCCAAATGGTTCAGTAACTGATCATTTCCATACCTAGCAATACAGTGATACAGGTAATGCAATAGATTGGCTACACAGAGAGAATTACAACATTCCTGGAAAACGTTGTAATATGGTAGATCATTTCATAATCTGCATACCTCTGGTACAAAAATGGTTCTACTATATATGTTTGGTCTCTAAATATAGATAAATGAGTGTCAGAGTTGTTAAGGATAATTACATATTTGTATTATATAACTTGTACATTATACATGGTTATGTGGGTTTAAAATTTTTCTAAATCTAAAAGTTATCTCAACATGCAAGCAATGCCTCCCTGAGGTTCAGTTGCTCCCATACGGTATGTTCCACATTTATTTCTAGCCCCATATGTAGATAATCTCTCTATATTTTAATGCCTTTTATTTTAAACTGGTGTGCTTGTAAGTATGCCTTTTGTAACATTTTGTTATTGGGATATTAAATGATTAAGTCATTTTTTTTTATTGTGTGTGCCTGTATTAGCCATTTATGTGAAATGACTGATTTAGCTAAGTGGTTCACTACTAGAGACAGCAGCATGCATGCAAAAGCCTATGTAGTAGCCTGATATCTGCTGGAGAGAAGATTTTT
Organism: Staurois parvus; assembly: GCF_062004578.1. Lineage (NCBI taxonomy): Eukaryota > Metazoa > Chordata > Amphibia > Anura > Ranidae > Staurois > Staurois parvus. The sequence goes on from NW_028317941.1 coordinate 8,594,568, forward strand.
CTGACTCAAGGGTCAGGCATATCTCACACAAGTCTGCAATTTGTGAGTGGTTATAACTCATGTGTGTGTGAGGATTTCCTATATCCATGCTGCTATTCTTGCAGTATTGACCAGTGTGCTAGTACATTTCTGAGAATCACATTCTTTCCCTGACCTCTTCTCCCTATCAAATTTATATTAATTTCTGTCTTACAAATATGTTAGCCCAACATTTCATATTCCTGACACGTGTCTGTTGTACCATGTACTTGTATGAAAAACTATCCTGTTCTCTTTTTATTGTTTTCTTTGTGTGAAATATGTGTTGTTCCTGCCAACACTCCTGCTTTCTTATTTCAAACTTACCATGCTAGGCATAAGAGCACATCCATCCCAGTGTGGTCAGTTTTCGGGCTGTGTTGGGACAACAGCCTGCCTGTCCTCTAATGATCAGGCCTGTGCTGATCACACCTCTCCCCCAACACACACATAGATTAATTCACTGGGAAAATCAGTATACTGCTCTTTCTCCACCCCCACCTCTCTAGGCCCCCCATGCAGCTGAGAATTAAGATTATGTTCTCACTTATGAAAAAAGAAAAAAGTATTTATATATATATATATATATATATATATATATATATATATACACAATATATATATATATATATACAGTAATACCTCAGTTTACGTACACCTCTGTTAACGGAACTTTCGGTTTACGAATGAAAATCCATTAATAATAATGCCTCGGTTTACAAATTTTACCGCAATATGAAACAAGTTTCCCCAGGATGCCTTGCGCCTGGGAGGTTTATATCTCCGTGCATGCTGGAGTCTGTGTTGATGGGTCACTCGCCTTGTCTCGGACACACAGGAAAGCAGAAAAATAGATCTTGTGAACCATTTAGTGTACACTTTCATAATTCATATCTAATCAGCCCTCGGACTTGTCTGCCTAATAATCTACCTGCGGGTCAAATGTCACTTGTGCAGATGAAAAGTTATAGGCCAAATATGAGTTATGGGAGATTTTTGCTCTAGTTGAGGCATCCACCCATATCTCCATGCCCTAAGCGGAGATTGGTCCTTGACTGCAAAGCCACCCCCTGCTGGGGACTACAAAACAGGCTGTCAGGCCTAAGATTAAGGAAGTTAAAGAATTCTCCTATTGACCATCGTAACATAGGGACCAACGCACCCTTCTGCTCTGAAACTTGGATCTGCTAAACCAGGACTTTGGCAAGTACTTTAACCCTTTCACCTCTCTCTGATATCTCTTTGCTGTGCTATGGTTCTTTGTATATGTATGTATATATCTTAGTTACATCCTTTAACTGTAAATATTTTTATTGCATCCGTTGGACCTTTTAGTAATAAATATTTCTTTCTGAAAGTGTTGAACTGTTTCTATAGCTCTGTATTGCAATTTAAGAATCCCTGCCTGTAAAGAGAATGCTACTGTTTGCTTAACCCTCTGTATAACAGGCCTGTGTTATGACCATTTTATACAGACGATTATCTCAATCATTATAGTGTTATAGCTGATAACACCGAGTTTCTTCTTTCTCTGTACAAAAAGGAGGTTGTGCCAGTGTGAAGGGTTAATTGCGTAATTAACCTGACCCAGTAACAATCGCCCAGGCTGCCGGTACATCGATTGTGGCCCATTAGCTGGAGAATCGTTGTGCAGGGTGCAGCTGGGTGTGGCATTGTTACGCATGTCACATCGCGGTTTTAGATCGGCTAGTCCTTCATGCACGAGTTTGGATGGGAAGGTCTGGGGTCTGACACCGCAATCGTGACATATTGTTGGCAGCGTACATGGGATAGTTGCATTAAGAGCTTCAGTGCAGTGTTAAAATTGGCTCTGCACTGAAAGATTGTAACCTTTGTGGAAACAGTCCTTAGAAACAAGCGGTGCATATTTTTATATATATATATATAGAGAGAGAGAGAGAGAGAGACATATAACAACAGCTCTTTCCATTTTCTACTTTCTGTTCTCTCTTGCTTGTAATCATGCCTGGTGCAGCAGAAAACAAGAAAATAAGCAAAAGTGATTTGAGTGCGGAATGTGCCTCACGGGGATTGGACGTTGGTCGCAAAAACCGTGAAGATTTGATTAGTGATCTAGCGGAGTATGATAGCCGAGCATATCAGAACTCAGGGGAACTTGAACATGACGGGGTTCCCACTACATACATTGCCAGTGGCTCAGAGACGGCCTCGCAGGATGGGCATACAGAGACTGACACTGGAGGATCACCGAATGGTATCGTCACACCACCGCCTGAGCGGGCCAGCACCGGAGTGCCTGTAACCAGCAGAGACTCTCCTCAGATGCAGGAAGCCCTGAAACGTCTCATGATGATGGATCCTATGGCATACTTGCAGTTCCTTGAACGCCAAGCAGAGGCTTACAGAGAGGAACGCCAAACAGCGGCTGACAGAGAAGATGCGGAACGCCGGGCTGAGAGAGAGGCGGTGCAGAGGGAAGCTGATCGTCGGCACGAGCTGGAGATGGCAAGGCTCCAGCCCCAGTGACAGGTGCAGAATCCTGGGTCTCTAGAGCACAGGGACACCTCCCTGGCCGTGGGCGCAGCCAAGTTTCCAGTGATGGAAAAAGATAGTGACATTGACACATACTTACTGTCATTTGAAAAAACGTGCCGTCAGTACCATGTGCCCCCAACTCAATGGGCTCGGTACCTGACACCAGGGCTACGAGGCAAAGCCCTGGACGCGTTTGTTGAATTGCCAGAGGGGCAAGACGATGATTACAAAGTTTTAAAAGATGCCATCATCCGGAAGTACCAGATGAACGGTACATCGATTGTGGCCCATTAGCTGGAAAATCGTTGTGCAGGGTGCAGCTGGGTGTGGCATTGTTACGCACATCACATCGCGGTTTTAGATCGGGTAGTCCTTCGGTCACGAGTTTGGGTGAGAAGGTCTGGGGTCTAACGCCGCGATCGTGACACTGTGCATGCCTGCTACTGTGTGTTTTGCATTGTGGGGTGGTTTCCATGCTAGCTCATGTGCTGTGCATGCCTGCTACTGTGTGTTTTGCATTGTGGGGTGGTTTCCATGCCAGCTCATGTGCTGTGCATGCCTGCTACTGTGTGTTTTGCATTGTGGGGTGGTTTCCATGTCAGCTCATGTGCTGTGCATGCCTGCTACTGTGTGTTTTGCATTGTGGGATGGTTTCCATGCTAGCTCATGTGCTGTGCATGCCTGCTACTGATAGACTTGGGGCTGGGTGTGGGTGTACAGTAAAGCATTTTTTTTTTTATTTCTGCTCACTTAGTGACTGTGGTGTCATGGCACCCAAGAAAGCAGCAGAAGCTGGGAAGAGGAAGAAGGAGATGATTCTGCTCGAGGTCAAGAAAGAAATCGTCAGGAAGCATGAAGGAGGAATGCGATTGACTGACCTCGCCAAAGAGTATGGAAAGAGTGCATCCACAATCGGTACCATCCTAAAAATGAAAGAGAAGACAACTGGGAGAGATGCAGCCAATGGAGTCACCAGGGCCTCCAAGCAATGGCCTCTTGTTCTGGAGGAGGTCAAAAAGTTGCTCCTGCTCTGGATTGAAGAGAAGCAGCGTGCACGGGACACAGTGACCAAGGCAATCATCTGCGAAAAAGCCAAGGCCTTGCACACTGACCTCGACCAACAGCCAGGAAAGTCAGAAGGCTTCAAGGTGAGCAGGGGCTGGTTCAAAAGGTTCAAGACCAGATCTGGCATCCACAGCGTGGTCAGGCATGGAGAGGCCACAAGTTCTGATGTTGCTGCAGCTGAGGAATTTGCTACAGAGTTCCTGGAGGTCATGATTTCAGAGAGCTACCTTCCTCAGCAGGTCTTCAACTGCGACAAGACTGGGCTCTTCTGAAAGAGGCTGCCAAAGCGTTCCTTCATCAGGGAAGAGGAGACCTCATTAACTGGCCACAAGCCAATGAAGGACCGTCTCACCCTCCTGTTCTGCACCAATGCCAGTGGGGACCTTAAGATCAAGCCCCTGCTTTTCTACCACTCAGAGAACCCATGGGCATTCAAGAAACACAATGTGAAGAAGGAGCAGTTGAGCATTTTGTGGTGGTCCAACCCAAAGGCTTGGGTCACACGCCTCTTGTTTGTGCAGTGGGTCAATCTTGTTTTTGGTCCTGCTGTCAAGCAGCACCTTGTCAACAATAACCTGCCGCTCAAGGCCGTGCTGCTCATGGACAATGCTCCATCCTCCAGGCCTCAAGGAAGACTTGCTGGAGGACTTTAACTTCATCACAGTCATGTTCCTTCCGCATAACACCACCCCACTACTCCAGCCAATGGACCAGCAGGTCATCTCCAATTTTAAACAACTCTACATAAGGGAGCTTTTCCGGTGATGCTTTGAGATGACAGATCGATCAAGCCTCACCCTCCATGGATTTTGGAGAGACCATTTTGACATTGTGAGCTGTCTGCAGATTATCAACATTGCCTGGGCCGGGGTCAGCCATAGAATCCTAAATTCAGCTTGGTGTAACCTGTGGCCAGACTGTGTTGTGACACCTGATTCCGATGCTTCTGCACCTGCACCAGAGTCAACAGTGTTGAAGGAGATTGTTTCCTTGGGGAGGACCATGGGGCTGGAGGTGACTGAGAAAGATGTCTGTGAGCTGGTGGAGGAGGGACACAACCGTGAGCTAACCACTGAGGACCTGGTGGAACTGCAGAAAGAGGCGATGGAGGAGCGGGCCTCATTTGAGGAGGAGGAAACAAGTGAGGAACAGCTCTCTTCCAGGGAATTCAAGGAGGCATGCCAACTGTGGGTAAACCTACAGGCTTTTGTACAGCAGCACCACCCAGATAAGGCTCTAGCCCAGAGACTTGTGAACTGTTTTGACACCGACGTCATGTCCTCTTTCCGAGGGATGCTGAAAAGGCACCGGAGGCAGCAGACAATGGAAAGGTTCCTACTAAAACAGCCTAGACATGAAGAAGAACCTGCTTGTGTTAGTGCTGCCCAGTTGCTCTGCTCCTCCTCCAGAAAGTGTTGAAATTGTTTGAAAAGTTTGCTATGTTTTAAAAGATGATGTGTGCTTTAAAATTTGAAGTTGGATGTTTGACATGGTATTGCTTGAGTAATCCTGTCTCTGTACAATATTATTGCCTTTACAAAGTGCACTTTATAAAGAGTTTTGAACAGATAAATGACTTGTTTTTGACTTTTTTCTGACCTCAGAAACAGATTAATTTGCTTGCAATGCATTCCAATGGGAAATGGTGTTTACGAATTTTCCACTATACGAAAATTCCCGCAGAACGAGTTAAATTCGTAAACCGAGGTATTACTGTATATATATATACACACACACACACACATTCATGGCAAAATATATTGGCACCCTGCATTTCTGTCAGATAATGCACCATTTTGCCCAGAAAATTGTTGCAATTACAAATATGTTAAGCATTCTTGTGTTTATTTCTTTTGTTTGTATTGATGTGAAACAAAAAAGTGGAGAATAAAATTTGACACATTCCAAACAAAACCCCAAAAATGGACTGGACAAAATTATTGGCACCCTCAATATAACCTCTTGCCAACTGCGCCGAATGGCCGAATGATGGCTACAGTGCAGTTGTCCAGTTCTGGGAGGGCGTCATATGACGTCCTTCTAGAATGCACCATCCCGCGGTCCCCCCGCAGCATGCATCCAGAGCTCTCTGTGATTGTTGTGTCTTACGAACACAGCTAATCATAATCATGTGATGAGGTAAAAATCCAATCATAGCAGCCTTTTACCACGTGATCAGCTGTGTCCAATGACACAGCAGATCACCAAGTAAATACAGTTGCCGTTTACCAGATGCACTTTCCTTACGATGTCACAGCATGAGGAAAGTACTGCCAAGAATCAGCAATTGTCACAGAGCAGATCGGCACTGATGATCATGATCAGTGCACAGCAGAGCCTCCCACCAGTGCCTCCCACCAGTATCCATCAATGGCACCCATCAGTGCCTAGCAGTGCCACCCAGCAGTTGTACCCTTCAGTGCTGCCCATCAGTGCCACCAGTCAGTGCTGTCAGTCAGTGCTGCCAGTCAGCGCCACCCTGCAGTGTCACCTATCAGTGCCACCTATCAGTGCCCATCATTGCTGCATATCAGTGCCTCCTCATCAATGTCCACCAGTGCCGCCTCATCAGTGCCACCTGATCAGTGCAGCCTATATGTGCCCATCAGTGCTGCCTATCTGTGTCACCTCATCAGTGCCCATCAGTGCTGCCTATCAATGTCCATCAGTGCTGTGTATCAGTGCAGCCCCATCAGTGAAGGAGAAAAATGACCTGTTTGCAAAATGTTATATTCACATTTTTTGCTCTTTTTTTGTTTATAGTTCAAAAATAAAATACCCAGTGGTGATTAAATACCACCAAAAGAAAGCTCTATTTGTGTGAAAACCAATTCTAAAAATTTCATATGGGTACAATGTTGAATGACTGCACAACTGTCATTCAAAGTGTGAGAGTGCTGAAAGCTAAAAATTGGCCTGGGCACGAAGGGGGTAAAAGTGCCCAGTAGGCAAGTGGTTAATATTTGGTAGCACACCCCTTGGAAAAAAAAGCTGAAATCAATAGCTTCCTGTAACCATCAATGAGTATCTTACAACTCTCTGCTGGAATTTTGGACCACTATTTTTTTGCCAACTGCTCCAGGTCTCTCAGATTGGAAGGGTTCCTTTTTCCAACTGCTGTTTTGAGATCTTTCCACAAGTGGACTATGGGATTGAGATCTGGATTAATTGCTGGCCAATTTAGTGCTCTAAAGCATGTTGTCTGAAACCATTTCTGGGTGCTTCTTTCTGGGTGCTTTTGGTCATTGTCCTGCTGTAAGACCCATGACCTCTTATGAAGACCCAACTTTCTGACACTGGGCACTACATTTCACCCCAGAATTCTTTTTACCCTGCACACGGTCATGACATCCAGTGCCTGAAACAGCAAAGCAACCCCAAAACATCAGTGAAGCTCACCATATTTGACTGCAGGGACTGTATTCCTTTCTGTAAGGGCCTAATTGCTTTTTGTGAAAACAGTAAAATGATGGACTTTACCAAAAAGCTGTAACTTTGTTTCGTCTGTCCACAGCACATTCTCCCAAAAGGATTTTGGCTTCTTCAGGTAAGTTTTGCCAAACTCCAATCTGGCTATTTTATGTTTCTGTGTCAGCAGTGGGGTCCTCCTGGGTCTCCTACCATAGCATCCCTTTTTATTCAGATAGCGACGTATAGTGCAAGCTGACACAGTTGTACCCTGTGCCTGAAGGTCAACTTGAATTTGTCTGGAAGTTGATTCTTCCAGAAGGTTCTTTATCTACCATTCGAACAATCCTTTGTTGCAATCTTTGATCAATTTTTTCGCTTTCGTCCATGTCCAAGAAGATTAATTACAGAGCCATGGGCTGTAAACTTCTTGACAATGTTGGGCACAGTGGACAAAGGAACATTACGATCTCTTGAGATGGACTTGTGACCTTGAGATTGTCCATGCTTTTCCACAATTTTTATTCTCAAATGGTCAATACTTTTCCATAATTCTTTACTGCTCTTTCTTTTCTCCATGCTCCATGTGGCACACAGAGACACACAACAGAAAGGTTGAGTCAATTTGTCACCATTTTAGCCTGTATATTATATACACTGCTCAAAAAAATTAAAGGAACACTTTGAAAACACATCAGATCTCAATGGGGAAAAATATCATACTGGATATCTATACTGATATGGACTGGGTAATGTGTTAGGAATGTAAGGATGCCCATCATTTGATGGAAATGAAAATGATCAAACTACAGAGGACTGAATTCAAAGCCACCCCGAAAATCAAAGTGAAAAAAATGATGCAGCAGGCTAGTCCATTTTGCTGAAATTTCGTTGCAGCAACTCAAAATGGTACTCAGTAGTTTGTAAGGCCCTCACTTGCTTGTATGCATACATGGCAACTTCGGGGCATGCTCCTAATGAGATGACAGATGGTGTCCTGGGGTATTTCCTCCCAGATCTGTACCAGGGCAGAACTAGAAGCTGTTGTCATATTTGTGTAAACATTGCACTTTAGAGCCCATTCACACTTGTGAGACTTGTCATGCGACTTTGGGGTCCAAAGTCGCATAACAATTCGCACCCTATGTTTACCAATGAGTACCATTCATATCGGTGCGACTTCAAGTCACTTTGACTCGAAAGTAGTTCCTGCACTAATTTGGTCCAACTTTCATGCAACTTGAGGGCCATAGACTTCAATGTAAACCCTCCAAAATTGCATGGAGGTCACACCTGAATGTTATGCATGCAACTTGTGTGCGACTTTGTACAGCACAAATAATCATCCTTGGTCAAAGCCAAAGTTGCACCCATCCAAAGTCTCATCAAAGTCACATCACGGTTGCGTCAAAGTCACATGAGGTTGCACTGTAAAGTTGCAATGAAAATCACACAATTTTGAAGTTACGCAAGTGTGAATGGAGCCTTAAGCTTTTTAAGGTTGCACCATTATATTGCATTAGTCACCCCCCCCTCTTTTTCCCCCCAGTCATCTGCCCGTATCAGTTCCTTATCACATATGTCGTTTTATACCTTCCTCTCAGGTTTGGAGAAGCCAGTTTTCTGCCAGCTATGCTGATCAGCCCTTTTCCTCCTCCTCTGATAATCAGGCTTTTGCCCCACAAACTGGTAGAAATATTTGACTATATCATATCTGACTTGTTGCATGAGAAAGACTGAAGAGATGAACATGAAGGACCCTCTCCCTGTTGTTTTTTGTTTTTTTGTCATTTAGCATTTAGGTAAATGTCCCTCATGGCAGTGTCAGGTATCTAATGCCTTTTGTTGCTTGTTAATTAGACCTACAAATAACATGTGTCTTCCCTTATAGACTTCAATGCAGTTCACAGCAAAGAAGGGATTTCCTATATTTTGAGAAAGATTTGCCTGCAAATAAAAACCTGGGCCAATTTGCTCATCGCTATTTGGCACTTTTTTCTTTGTGATTAATTCAGTATCTGTTTCTAATTCATTGTGTTATACACAGGGGCGGACTGACCATTTGGAAACTCAGGGAGTGCCCGAGGGCCCGGGGTCAGTAGGGGGCCCCATGAGATGCCCCTGGTACCTTTTTCATTTTTCATAGGCTTTATTGAGTTTGGGCAAGGACACAGGGGCCCCATGATCCCCTATTGCCCGGGGCCCCATGAGTTGTCAGTCCTCCCCTGGTTATACATATCACATCATTGATCTCATCATTGTACACAGGGCATGTGTAACACGTCCAGGCCTTCTGCCCTGCTGTCAGGACCTCCCCTGTCACAATACTCAGCAATTCAGCACTGATTGATCAAAGCAGCATTGCCTAGAAAGTTCTGACAGCTGGAGAAGAAAAAACAGTCTGATAATGTTTGCAGTAACATTGCTCATAAGAAATATTGCTTCATTTTGTATCTGTTTATTCATCTACAGATCAAAGGGATTAATTTCTATCTGTAGATGAAGTTAGTTAAAGTAATATATACATATATGTTTTTGTTCTTTTTTTTTTAAATTAAATGTTCCTCTTTTTAACCCTGTATTAACCCTTGGTTTACTCTAATCATCCCTACTTAACTCCTTATTCTCATTCTCCATTCAGTTATTTTGCTGCTGATTTTTTTATTGTGGGTGTCTTTTTTAATAACTAATTAAAAAAAAGGGTTAAGTATTACTACAGGTACTTATATAGCGCTGTCAATTAACGCAGCGCTTTACACACACACACACATACACACATATATATATATATATATATATATATATAGTACATTCACATCAGTCCCTATCCCTCAAGGAGCATACAATCTAAGGTCCCTAACTCACATACATACACATACTAGTGCCACTTTAGACATGACACAGCTAACCTACCAGCATGTCTTGAGGACACCGCTGGACCAAGGGACAGGTAAGTGTCTGTATTTTAACCACTTCCCATCCGGCCCTTGTATATAAATGGCCGGACGGGAGCAGTGCAGGGGCGGATGGCCGTTTATAAATGGCCTCCCCGCTCCCTACTTGTGCGCATTCCCTGGGAGTGCACAGCACTACAATCCGGTGCCCTACAACACCGATCATTGTACGGGACCTCTGTGTGAGGTCCCAATCATGTGATCACTGATTGGCCAATTAGTGATCACATGAAGAGTAGTAACCAAGATGTCACTTCTGACATCATTGCTTACTACGTGTGAAACTGTGAATGATCACAGAGGTCACATGGTACAAGGCTATTCACAACAGCCTTGTACCCTTGTACCATGTGAGAAGCTGTGACCAATCACTGCTCTCATGGTATTTCTCAATGGCTGCAAGAATGCAGCCAGAGAGAAGGAGAAATGGTTGCTTTTACAGCCTTTATGGGTGTAAAAGCAATCAGTGTAAAAAAAAAAATCTTCATCGCCCCCCACAAGTAGTACAGTGTCATTGGGTGACAGTATGTAAAAAAAAAAAAAAACATAAATAATAATATAAAAAAATAAAATAAAAATGTAAAAAAAATTAGAAAAAAATTTAATTTTTGGTGATAAACTAATTTGGGTAATTTGTTTTTTTGCTAAAAAGATAACTGAATAAATGTCAAGATTTATGAAGAAAGATTATTTATTTGCAAAATGTTATAAGAAAAACCCTTTTTTTCTAAATTTTTGGACATTTTCATTTGTAGCTGGCCAACTAAGACCAGTCCTAGGTTGTTAATATGGTTCACATATATGTGTATACCAAACCTGCCAATAACCTCAGTACAGTATATATGTGCATATGTTAAAGCCAAAAGCAAAATCATTGCTGTAATTTATGTCTTTGATTGTTATATGACATTTATATATTCATTGTGTTAGCAGAAGCAGAAAAGGAAAATATGCCTTTAAGAGTTAGTATAAGGTGAGCCAATCACAGACAGCCTCACACTGTACAGAGCCTTAACCAATCCAAGCCAGTTTCACATTTGTGCCTGTGTAAAACTCCCTGCTAGGATTTTCTAGAGACACATGCTCACCAGACAGAAGAGGAAACAGACAGAGTTCCAATCAGAAAAGCTTTATGGAAGCAGAGAAGGCCAAATAGGTATTTAATGCACTTGTGTTTTCCTCTGTTGTTTAGTAATGCAGGTAGATCTGTATGTAAAAACTGTTGTGTGTGTGTTTACTTGTAGTTCCACCGAACTTACGAACTTACGAATTTATAGAATCAAGTCACTGTAGAGTAATCATAATCCAATCGAATCTATCGAACCTATCGAGATAAGCTATTGAATCAACCCAATGTAATACAAATTAAACCATTGTAATATGAAAGAAATAAGCCATTGTAAGCAGTGTTATATGAAGAAGATTGAAGTTATTAAAGAAGTTAACTAAAGTATTCGGTGTGCTCTTTAAACCTACTGCATCCATAGAGCGGCATTGGAGGAATTAAAGAGTAAAGTCAGTCTAACCAAACAAAGAAACAGCAATTGCATAATTTTTCTAATGCCACAGCGCACTAGGCACCAAAGGGTGCTGCGCCTGCCACATCATTTTTATAGCAAAAAAAATCCCAGTGGTGAATAAATACCACCAAAATAAAGTTTTACCTGTCTCAAAAAAATGCTAAAAAATTCATATGGGTACAGTGTTGAATGACCGCGCAATTGTCATTCAAAGTGAGATAGAGCTGAAAGCTGAAAATTTGCCTGGACAGGAAGGGGGTGAAAGTGTCTGGACATGAAATGGTTAAAAGTCAGCAGCTACAGTTTTTTAGCTGATGACTTTTTTTTCAACTGGAACTCTGCTTTAACTAATGACAGAGTTATCACTGAATAAACAGATCCATAGAAGAAATGTTAAAATTTCTCTGGTCCAGAGGTGAACTGGCGTGAGAGCCGAAGTGGATATCGATACATACAGGGGCGGACTGACAACTCATGGGGCCCCCAGGCAATAGGGGATCATGGGGCCCCTGTGTCCTTGTCCAAACTCAAAAAAGCCTATGAAAAAGGTACCAGGGGCATCTCATGGGGCCCCCCACTGACCCTGGGCCCTCGGGCAATGCCCGAGTTTCCAAATGGTCAGTCCGCCCCTGGATATATAGCATGGTTAATTCCATAGATAAGAATAGGTATATATTATATCCCATATATGTTAATATTTTGTGAGCTTGTTTTCTGTTGCCTGGGTTGGTAGAGACCTCAGGTTTTGTTTTTAAACCTTTGCTGTTACGGCTTTCTTGTTATTTAGCATTTGCCCTCACCAAGCACTTTTGAGAGGCAATAACATCTTGTTCTACATGGATTAGCATCAATGCATTCATGAAAATAACCATTTTGACCTTTAAGTTTCATTGTTATTTTGTATTGTGTATGACTCTGCATAGCAAAGGCATTTTAAATTACTTCACTTTCAGAAACCAGATGAAGTCTCTCTGCATGCTATAGATACAGCAAACACAAATGTTTTTGTTTTCCGCACCATATATAACTTTCTTAGATGTAAAATAAAAATGAGGTCATAGGTTTTTCTCCCCGTTGGCAAGAGGAAATCATATGATTTGCTGTTTTCTTGTTCAACTGTTTCTAATCCCAAAGGACCATTGGAGCCAAGTAGCATAATAGTAAAGAAACTAAATATTCCGTTTTACAAGATGTACTTGGCAAGGATGTAGTTAAACACAATTGTCATTGTTAAGTTGCCAGCGGCTTTTCTTACACACGTGCACAAGTCGTTTTTTTATTACCTGTTTAGCTGTGTCCCTTGTGTTGCACTTTGTTATCTAGAAATAGGTATGAGAAGCAATGAGTGAAATCATTTATATTGTTTTTCTGCCTTCTAATAAAATTGAAATTCAGCTGATATGCCGGCTATATCTCATGGGTTTTTGAAAAGCACCTATGCCTATAAGAGGCCTCTGACACTAGTCTAGGACCACAGAAGGATTGTCATCTCCCCATAAATGTAATAAGGAGCCAATGATATATAGAAATGTCATTGATGTTTATGAGTGTGAAAATGAAATCTCTGGTATGGTAAAGGAAAGGGGAAAGGGCAACAAAGGGCTAAAATTCTAATGCAGAGATATGTGCTATGCAAGGATCACTGTGACTAAATATTGTTTTCTACACTAGTTATTACAATTTTTTTTCAGAACTTGTATACAGTTATATAGGAATTTTGCTCAATATAAGCTCTTCCAGAACACAATGATATTTTCATCTTCAGTGCACGTTGCGGAGATTGATAATAAACATTAATTCAAAGGACACATTGGTGGGATTTAATAAAATCTTACAGAACTAAGGTAAAAAGCCAATAATGAGATCTAAGCTAGCTAGATCTAAGGAGACCTTTTCTTCCATATCTGACTAATCTCTGTTATGTTTCCCTGTAATCCATCTTTTCAGTAAAGCTGTGCAATGGTAAATTTATTCAGTTCCCTGTCTACCAGGCCTTGCGTCTAGGCATGGGTTACATAGTCAGTGCCTTCCCATAGCCTAAAGGCAGATCCCAGCATATATTAACAAAATATTTTTCAATACATTTTAGATTACAGAACTGGGACATTTAATACTTAAAGTAATTGTAAACCCTCACCTTGTAAAACAACCTATTAGTTTAAAATAGAAGTGAAAGGCAAAAAATTTATGCACAGCTATAAAAACATTATAAATACATTTTTTCACCCTTTTATAGGTGACTATATACCCTCTATTTTCAGCTGCATAAGAGATAGAGGAGGAGAAGCAGTAGCACACTGATCGTCTCAGTGAAAGACTGTGCAGAGGGGGTGGGTGGGTGTCAGCACAAGTCTGATTATTAGAGGAGAGCACACTGAGTTCCCAGCATAGCTAGAGAACTGACCTTGCTGTGTTCTTATGCGTCAGTTTGGTAATAGGAAAGCACAGGTACTGACAGGAACACCAGGGATTTCACACAAAGGTAACAATACAGCTGTTCTTCAGTTAGGTTTGACAAAAATAAAAGTCAGCAGCTACAAATACTGTAGCTGCTAACTTTTAATAAAAGGACACTTATCTGTCCAGGAATCCAGCATTGTCCTCACCCAAGCCAGTTCTTTGCTGGTCTTCTGATTTCTGGAGCCAGCATGTTAACTGTGGGAAGCCGGCTGTGACTCCTTGCAGCTTCACAGCCAGCTTCCTACTGCACATGCATGCTGTGTAAATGGTCCTGCAGCCTTCTGAAACTTGTGATGTGTCCCAGAAGGTTGAAGGTGGGGGTGGGACTGTGGAATGGGAGCGGATAACTGAGAAAACTAGACATCCACTCCCCCCAAAAAAAAGTTCCAAAAGAAGAAGAGGAGGTAGGAGGACCCCACATGGAAGGAAAATATATTTGAAATATATTTTAAAAATATTCTTCCCAAACATATTGCCATATATTTTAAATACTACAATTTTGGCCATATTCAAGATATATATATATATATATATATATATATATATATAAAATAATATTAAAATATATATATATATATATATATATATATATATATATATATATATATATATATATATACACTGCATGCTGAAATGCATTTTTATTACAAAATGTAAGAAAAACATTTTTAATAATACATGTCAAATATATTGTATGTCTTTAAAAATACAAATCTACATTTTTGGAATGCATTTACAAATATATGTAAAAATATATCTTAAAATTACTTTTTTATATGTTAAAAAAATCGGAAGAATATATTTATTTTATTTTGTGCATTTTCTTGTGGATTGCTGTACATTTGGAAATGTGGAGATGCTAACGCATATAAACACAAATGTGACATGCTTTGCTGTTTGTTTGGGAAATGCATGACAAAGCACGTAATTTCTTTGCTGGTTCAGTAAACGTGTAAATGAGAATGCAGCCTAAATGGTAACATTGGCATGACGCATATTGCTGCGCAAAGCATGTGTTTTTTTTGCAGGTTGCTGTGCGCTCTGAAACAAGATGCAAATGAATGGTAATGCAAGCAAGCCACATGTTGCCATGCATTTTTTAAATGCTCACCAAAACATGCATTTTCTTGCAAGTTGCTGTGTATTCAGAAACATGCAGATGTGAACAAATGGTAACACAAGAGTGTTGCGTGTTGCCATGTATTTTCAAAATGCACAGCAAAGTGCACGTTTTTATTTTCAGATTGTAGCGCATGCTGTGCGTTGCAATGTGTTTTTGAAATGCACAACAAAGTGTCTTTTCTGTGCTGGCTGCATTTGGAAACGTGTGATTGAGAAGGCATGCATAACATACATCGCTGTGCATTTTTTAAACACATGGCAAAGCGTGTGTTTTTTATTGTGGGTTGCAGTGCATTCGGAAACAGGTAGATGTGAACAAATGGTCATGAAAATGTGATATGCATTGCCATGCATTTTTGAAACAAATGGCAAAGCGCGCATTTTATGGCAGATAGCCATGCATTCGGAAACATACAGATGAGAACACATGAGAGCCTAAATGGTAATGAAAGTGCGACATGCAATGCTGTGCATTTTAGAATCGCACAGCAAAGCACGTGTTTTCTGTGCAAGTTGCCATGCATTCTGACATGCACAGATGCAGACCCAGTCTAAATTGCACCGTGAGAATGACGTGTTTGGTGGGTGTTACCATGCTTTTTTTGTGTGGGTTGCAGGAGTAAGAATGCATGAATGCCCTCTTAGCAAGCGCAGTGAGGGAGGAGGAGGATTGGGGTTGCTCTCTGCAGAACCATTGCACAGAGCAGGTAAGTATTACATTTGTTATCTTTAAAAAATAAAGATTTTGCCCTTAAAATTAATTTAATTTTCATACTAAAGTTATACTTCCTGTTGGTTCCCTATTCACTGCAGAGAGGAATGGAGTCTGAGCAGTGATATTACAATTCCATTCCTCTCCTTTCACCACCCACATGAAGGCCCAGAACTGCCCACAATAAGCCTTAGGTTCGGTTCACACTGCCGTGACTTGGGATCCAACTTGTGAGAACCCAAGTCACATGACATGTGAAATCCCATGTTAGTCAACGAGAGCTGTCTTAATTAGCACTACTGAAGTCGCTCCAACTTTAGAAAAGGTTCCTGTACTACTTCAAGGCGACGTCTATCCGACTTGGGCCCATAGACCTTAATGGAACTGGCCTCCAAGTCAGATCCTCATCTATATTGATGTGATTTGGACATTACAGGAAGATTACCCAGGCATTCCCTGAAAGTTGCTTCAGAGTAACTGGTACAAGGGGGCTGATTAATAATCTTCATGAAAAAAGAAACACCCGCCAACATCTTTTTTGATGTGACTAGAAGAATACTCTGCATAAGATAACACAAAAAAGTTAAAACTGCAGATTCATTAGGAGAATAAAAAGCAAAACCAAATTCTGAGATGAAAACCTTCCATTTTATGCCATGTGACCACGTAATCAGTCCATGTATTGTTTGCTAACGAATTTTTATTCTGTTTTTCCTGGCATGTATTTAGCTTTTACCCATATACTGAGTTGTAAACATAACAAAACTAGGTGTCTAAGGAACTTTATAACATAAACTGATTTTGATGAAAGGCAATTTCCCACATAAAGAACTCCTTCATTATCTGACTGTATTAAAATTCTTTTTAAATTATTCACCCCAAATTTCCAAGGCAGCCACTAGTGGAAATAATTCTAATAAAACTATATTCTTAGTTGCTTTATTTTAAGCGCTGCATAAATTGACGGCGCTATATAAGTACCTGAAATAAAATAAAATAATAATAAATTTGCCACCAACTCCAAAGGCCATTCCCAGCAACACCAATGTGTTCTCCATATTGCAGCAAATCCTTTAGAACCAGCTGCATCTGTAAATAAATTAAAATCTGGAGCAAAAACAAAATCATCTTGAAAGAACAACTTACCATTAAAGTATTCCAGAAATTGAGACCAAACCAACAGATCTTCTTTTAAATCAGAATATGTGAAAAGGGGGATTTGAATTCCGAGATAGCCAAATACATATGAGAAGAAGAGATTCCACCAATAGGCATGACTCTAGATGCAAATGCCAATAAACCCAGAAGGGACTGAATCTCTTTTAACAAAACCTTCTAATGGCGTAAAAAGGACATTATGAGGGAAGATAATTTATCAAGTTTTGACTGTGGTAATTTAAATTCCATAACATCTAGTTGATTCCTAAAAAGTCAATAGATGTTGTAGGAAAAACTGTTTTCTTGTTTGCTAACAGAACACCAAAGTGTTGGGTGATAAGGGTGAATAGTTGCAATATGTTACCGCACAGAAGTGAATCAGGTGGGATTATGAATACAAAATCATCCAGATAATGTACAATGCTATCCCCACCTGATTTAAATGCAACTGCCCAATTTAGGAACCCTGAAAATGACTCAAAATAAGCACACAAAACCAAACAGTCCATGGGCAGGCACCTGTCGAAATAGAACTGCCCATTAAAATGAATTCCTAAAGAACTGAAGGAACCGGGAGAAATTGGTAGAAAACGAAATGCAGACTTTATATCCACTTTTGCCAGCATGGCTCCCCTTCTTAATTGTCTGATTTTATGAATGGCTTTCTCAAAAGAGCTGTACGAAACAGCTGACAACTCTTCATTTATTTCATCATTTAGAGATGACCCCTTAGGAAATGACAAATGATGAATTTAACAATATGTATTAGGCTGTTTCCTGGGAACGATACCTAAAGGAAATATATGGAAATTTTTAAAAGAGGGGGTAGGAAAAGGACCCTAATTTCCTTATCCAGCTTCTCATAAATAATATAAAAAATGTATCTACTGATTTTAAGTTATTAACCATTACACAACCAACACCAGAAAATATGGGTAAAGGGAAACCATTGGTAAAACCTTCTGTTAAGAATTTAGCTTTCTCCCTATTTGGGTAAAGCTCCAACCACTGTTGCATGCTTGTCATCTTCAATGGAGTAGGGGCTTTTGTAATAATTTTCTATTAAATTTTGTTGCATAGAGTTGTTCCGTTTGAAACATTTGATGACCGGGTGAGTTCTGGAACAATGGGAGCATTCGTGCCTATACTTACATGAAGATGCCCATTTACACTGTTTTCATTATAAGCAAAGAAAAAACCTATTTTATAAGGAGAAATCGAAAAGTAGGCTGTTGTTTAACCAAAGGAGGCTTTTGTAGTAAAATCAAATTCAACCACAAACTGACGTCTTTCATACACCACTTTAAAGTGGTGTATACTGTACATTTTTGTCTGAAAGACTCGTCATAAAAAAACAGCCCAAAACTCCAAAATTGTTATATGCTTCTAATACATCCTACAAATGTTGAAAAAAAACCACTAAAAAATTCTGGATGATTTTCTCCCAAAACACTTAATTAGTATTGCCTATCTTCATCCATTTTTTCCTCCGACTGCTTTTCGGATTTAGACACAAAATCTTTCGCCAAAGGAAGTAATGACAAGATATCAATATAATACCCTTTCCATATTTTTTCTTTTATCATATTAGACAAATGGTAACCCACTGGTGAGATCTCACAAGGCAAGACTTCTTTAAGGCAAGTTTCTGGTACCGCTGATAAACCACAACTCAAATATGGATGAACTGTATTACCAGTCTGAGTACCAGAAGCCACAGAAGTAATTGAAGGTTTCAAATTAACATTAGAAGTAACCGTAGAACGAGCTGTAGAATGTGTCCATACAGCAGAGAAGTTAGTGTTAGGACTAATGTTATTACCAGGAGAAGAAATAGAGCTAGCCAGTTTAGAAAAAGAATCCATGAATTGAAAAATATCTATGGTAACTCACTACTGATAGTACCACTGCTACATCACTAGTATTTTCATGAGCCTCAAATGCTGAAAAGCAAGGTAATGACATTCACAGGCTCCAATGCCGTCCCTTCCTTTGATCTAGCTGTTGGAGAATGGTCTGGCTGCTGTTCGGCAACCCTCTGCATTTTGATGGGCAGAGCCATTCTTGCAGCCGAGCCCTGCCAAGCTGCTGCTCGGCGTCCTCCGCCTCTGCTCGGTGATGGCGAGTTCTCCCGCCTCCTCTTCTTCACTCGCTGGACGCTCTGCCTCTTGACGCACAGTGGATGCTGGATGCTCCGGGGGCTGCAGATGCTGCAGCCAGGACTGGGGAAATTTGTCTAATCCCTGGCTTCTTTACTGTAGCTGGCCCAGTGAGTCACCTTCTTCCCCTGCCGCTACTTCACGAGCTTGCTTGCACTGCTCCTCTTCTCCCTCATCCATATCCAGACAGCACCTGAGTCAGTATTCTCCGCCACTGCTTCCAGCCCGCTCCAGGACATGGCGCATCAGGGTCTTCATGGTAGGCTATTCGTCAATGAGCTCCTAATAGTATTAAAGCTCAAGGAGCTCATTGGATGACGCCGACCAACTGGCAAATTGCCTCAGGAGACCGCTGCTCATATTATAAGCCCCAGGAGTTCCTGAACTTTCTGAAGGTCATGTGGGGCGATGCTTTCCTGCCCAAACTACCTATGATTTTCTTAAAGGGCCATACACTGCTTAAAGCAGCATCCGAGGTAAATAAAATTTTTGTTTGAAATTAATTAAAACTCAAAAGGGAGAGATGGCTCCTTCCCCTTGAAAGTGGTCATTGATTGTCTGCCTACTTTTAACATTCTGTTCAGAAAAGTTGTGCAATAGCAAACACTTAATTTGATATTCTCCCTGCCTGAAGGAGACCTTCAGCCTAGGTGTTGTTCATGCAGTCAGTGCCTTCCCAGAGCCTAAAGGCAGATCTCTGACATGTAATAGAAACATATTTTCAGTATATATTTACAATATGTTTCAGTATACGAGGTGGTATCAAAAATTTGCAAGACTAGTTTTGTAACACACCAACAGATGGCAGCACAAGGCTGCTTGTCACAGGGAGCACTGACCTTCATAAGTCAGTGTGCCAAAAGACATCGTAGCTGTGCAACTGGTGCTATTCTAACCATGTGCGTTACCATGTCTGCTATTTAATCATGGACAACAAGTTAGAACAAAGAGCAAATGTGAAATTCTGTGTGAAACTGGGCAAATCTGCCAGAGATGTTTGATAGGATTCAGCAACTTTACGGTAATGTGCAATGAGTCATTCTAGCTATTTTGAGTGGCATGCATGCTTCAAGAATGGAAGAACAGCACTGGAAGACGACGAGAAATCAGGAAGACCTTCAATAAGCTCAACCCCTGAAAATATCAAAATGTGGAAACCATTCGGCAGCTTGTGCATGGTGATAGGCAGAGAACAATCCACAACATTGCTGCTGATGTCGCTGTGTCATACGAATTAGTCCATGTAATCCTTATGTGTGATTTGCACATGCACCATGTTGCTGCCAAGTTCTTCCCCATGCTGCAATGATCTCACTTCTGCACCCACCCTACTCTCCAGATTCAGCTCCTGCGGACTTCGCTCTCTTTCTGAAGATGAAAATTCAGCTCAAAGGTCACCATTTTGACAACATTGTAGAGATCCAGCGCAAATAGCAGACGGTGCTTGACGCACTTCAAAGAGAAGACTTCTAGGACACATTCCAGAAGTGGCAGGAACACTGTATTGTTGTGCAAGGGAACTATTTTTCAGGTGATAGTGTGTAAACATAGATAAATACAGTACTATCTTGTAAACAGAGCTAGTCTCAAAACTTTTTGATACTACCTTGTATTTCAGAATACAAACCTGGGATAATTAAAACTGAACTCCAGAGGAGGAAAAAAAAATCACACCCACCTGTTTAAAGGAATTTAATAGTTTGATTAAAGTTTTATGCACTAGGTAGATTCACTCAGACACTCTAAGGGAACCATATATAAATAGAACAGTGACAATGATTAGCAAATGTAACTGAACCTCTCCAAAACCGAGTTTCTTGTCTTCCCCCCAGCCCGGACACCACCCCCCATTGATTTCTCCATCACATCCAACAACGCCACCATCAAACCCGCCCCACAGGTCAGAGTACTTGGTGTCATTCTGGATTCCAACCTATCCTTCCAGCCCCAAGTCCAATCTTTAACTAACTCGTGCAGACTCCACCTCCGCAACATCGCCAAAATACGCACGTTCCTAACTCCAGAAACCACTAAACAGCTCATCCACTCCCTCATCATATCATGACTCGACTACTGCAACTCCCTCCTCACTGGCCTGCCTCGCCGCTGGCTATCCCCGCTTCAGTCGATCCTGAAAACGGCTGCCAGACTCATTCACCTTTCCAACCGCTCCATTTCCACCACCCCCCTCTGCCAATCCCTCCACTGGCTTCCGATTGCGCAACAGATCAAATTCAAAATCCTAACACTGACGTACAAAGCTGTCCGCCATACTGCCCCGAACTACATCACTGACCTAATATCCAAGTACCGCCCAGCACGCACACTCCGCTCCTCACAAGACCTCCTTCTCTCTAGTTCCCTGGTCTCCTCCTCCCATGCCCGCCTCCAGGACTTCTCCAGGGTGTCACCCATCCTCTGGAATGCCCTGCCCCAACCCATCAGACTATCACCTACTCTCCTCTCCTTTAGGCACACCCTGAAAACCCATCTCTTCAGGGAAGCCTACCCCACCCCCTGCTAACTTGCCGACCTCCTCCACTCTTCCTACCACTCCATCCCCCACAGCTATCTCCTCCTGTACCACTATCCCCTCCCTCCTAGATTGTGAGCTCGAAAGAGCAGGGCCCTCAATCCCCTCATGTTTTGCATTGTTTTGGTATTGTTCTGTCACATGTTCTGTCCCCCTTTGTAATGTACAGCGCTGAGTGAACTATTGGCGCTTTATAAATACTGTATAATAATAATAATAATAATCTTAGTTAGTTGTAACATAAAATCTTTTTCTCTGTTTTAAATGACACTCTTAAGTGGTAATGATAACTTACAAAGCTAGAAATTATATATATTTGTCTTGATTTACATCAGCCGGTAATCAGCATTACTCAAAGTGGGCATCTACACAGGTTATCAGTGCCCTAATGATCAGTGTAGCCCCATCAGTGTCACCTGCCAGTGCCCATCAATGCCACCTGTAAGTGCCCATCAATGGCACATACCAGTTCATATCAGTGCCACATATCACTGCCTACCAGTGCACACCAATGCCACATATCAGTGCCCATCAAAGCTGCCTTTCAGTGCCACCTATCAGTGCCAGTCAATGTCACCTATCAGTTCCGCCAATCACTGCCACCTATCAGTGCCAGTCAGTGCCGCTCATCAGTGCCCATCAGTGCTGCCTATCAGTGCCCATCAGTGCTGCCTATCAGTGCCTGTCAGTGCCGCCTAACAGTTACAATCAGTGCCGCCCAACAGTTCCAATCAGTGCCACCTATTAGTGCCATTCAGTGCCATATTTGAGCGTTGCCTTTCAGTGCCCATCAGTGATGTCTGTCAATGCCCATCAGTGCCTCCTCATCAGTGCCCATCAGTGCCACCTATCAGTGCCCATCACTGCAACCTCATTAGTGTACATCAGTGAAGGAGAAAAAAACTTATTTACAAAATGTTATAACAGAAACAAAGAAAAAACTTTTTTTTTTCAAACTTTTCAGTTTTCTTAGTTTTTTTAGCGAAAAATAAAAACCCCAGTGGTGATTAAATACTACCAAAAGAAAGCTCTATCTGTCTCAAAAAAATGGTAAAAATTTTGTTTGTGTACAGTGTTGCATGACCACACAATTGTCATTCAAAGTGCGACACCGCTGAAGGCTGAAAATTGGCCTGGGCAGGAAGGGGGTAAAAGGGCTCGGTAGGCAAGTGGTTAAAGCAATGCACCACCGTATCCTGGCCTGGTCAGGAAGGGGCGTAAATCCTCTGGAGGGCAAGTGGTTAAGAGCGGGGCAACAGGGTACCAAAACAGGGCAGTAAGCAGAGTTTAAAACTCAGGCTGAGGTTACAACAGGCAGACAAGGATCCAGAGACAGGTCAAAAACAAGTCAAACCATACACAGAAAGACAGAAGTAGCAGATCAGGTCACAGGTAAGTAAGGAACTAGCTGAAAACAAGTCTCTCCATGTCACACTCTAGTTTATGTAAGTCATTTGGTGCCATTAACAGTGGCAAGCATGCATTTACTCAGTAATATGTTGTGTATGTGCATAAATGCATGTCTAGCAGTGACCCCATATACCTATACAGGACCTTACACCTACACTCGCACTGGTCTTCTGATTTTGGAACTAAATCTTTGGTTTATATAATGACTTTAGGATGTTAGGAATATGGAATATAATAATACACCCTTTATCAAAACATTACATGGCATATCCAACAAGCCAACTTGAAACCTTTTTTATCAAGTTAATTTTGTATAGTTTGTTATCCAAAACAATTCTAGGAAAATAAAATGATAGCAAATGTGGTATTAACTTACCGTTGTCTTCTCTCTGCCATTGGCAACTTTCCTTTCAGTCCTCATCTAGTTCCATCTGTAATATTGATATAAGATTCTGTACTATGCAACCTCCTTTCTTACTCCTATGTATGTGGGTGAGGCAACAACAGGCTAGGTCAAGACAAAACTAGAGGCAACAGATGTGGAATATAAATGCCATGCTGTAGGCTAGATCCATTTAGCTGATACGTTGCTGAGTTTAGTCTAAATGTTTACCTGGCCTGTATTTGTTATATATATAGAACTTGGTAACAATTGCTTTTTCTTATAAACAACAAAATGTGAAGGAATCAGGCCACTGTGTTGTTCACTTTCCATAAACTTCTAAGTATTACTTACAAATGTCAAGGCTGGAAACCATAAGATAAAGTGACTTATTAAAACTGAGTCAAAATGTCACTTTTAGCCACATCAAGTCTTTGAACATAGCTTTCATGTGACAGTATATTTTTGGCAGGAACTTTAACCAGTCAGCTCCTCTGGTTGCAAATTCTAATCTTTTTTTAATGGTGAGATCTTTTATCAGTATATATTTTTTTGTCCAGATTGGAGAATGAGATCAGTCACACCTTACCAGGGGCAGACTGACAACTCATGAGGCCCCTGTGTCCTTGCCCAAACTCAAAAAAGCCTATGAAAAAGGTATCAGGGGCATCTCATGGGGCCCCCTACTGACCCCGGGCCCTCGGGCAGTGCCCGAGTTTCCAAATGGTCAGTCCGCCCCTGCACCTTACATATGCATTTCTCTATTCTATATGTTTTTCTATGGTCATATGAACAAATAGAAGTCTACATTTGTCTGTCCATTGATGGTAATTCTGAGGTTATAAGAGGACAGAACTATTCTTTCTTCTCAGTGTTCCCTTTTGCCAGTTTGCATCAGGCCATTGACATAAATATTTCTATGCAAAGTTCCATGATTGATTTTTTTTTTATTTTGAATATCTAATTTAAATCATTCCTGTTAATCCAATTATTAAAATATAATTATCACTTTAAAATTTTAATGTAACTTTAAATGCTTTAATATTTTTAAACCTGCAGCTTTCACTAAAATAATACTTAGGGAATCTGCCATGAAGGTCCTTGTTCAGACATGTTATTTAGGGTTTACATATTAAGCATAGTGGCTTTATTGAATGATTTGCACAGTGCATGCAATTAAAGAGATCAAATCAATCAAAAATAAAAATTATACAAATAAGCAATTTAATCAAAGTAAATATAAAACTTAATTGGATATGTAATATAAACCATGTGGGTTATAAGTAACAGTTCTTAAAAGGTCAGTACAATCAAAAGCGATGTTTTGGTTACAGGTAGACCTCGGTGGGCTAAGTAAACCTCATATTTTCAAAATGTCTTGGATGCTGTAACAGTGAGATGTACTTGTCACGTCTCTAGACTCCTGTCCAGAAGAGAGTTTTGATTACGTGGTTATGCTTCTACTATTTTGTCCATAATACAAGTAAACAATTCAACAGGTAGTATGGAACCCTGCTCATAGTAGCCTCACCAAGAGTGGGGATATTCCACAAATACCCAAGAGATAGAAGAAGTTGTCAAGAGATGTAGCTATCCAGCATCTACCAAACTGGTGGGGTGTGATAAGAGGGCGATGCTTCTGCTTTCCACTAATTTACCAATCAAGTTATTATTCATCCTGCCCTCATTAAATTTAAGGCAGAGACTAACAGCTCCCAAATGTACAAGTTGCTTTTAAAGGAATATATTAAACCCATCAAAATCCAAACTTCCACACAATAAACTATTGGAAAAGATTAATAAATCAAGCCTTAACAAATATAGGCTGACCTCTATCCAAAATGAAAACAACGGTTTGCCTTTAATTCCACTTTAAGTTGTTTTTTATTTGCTTTGCATCACTAACACACATGATTACAAGTTTAACTAGAAAAGCTACAATTTCTGGGGAAATTGTGTGAAGTGTTCTTGCCTCCACCAGCAGTCTACAAGTGGAGTGGGCGAAGTAACTCGGTGGAGTGGCTTGAGTAACTGTTGTGTGGTTGGAGTGGCTGGAGTAACTGTGAAAAGGTCAATGGGCGGCGTGAGTTGCAAACAAATGGTCATATTGTGAAAACTATCAGGTCTATGGCTTAGCCGTTGACATTTTTAGTGGCAGCAGGGATAGCTGAACGTTTTGATATAAGATTTGTGTAGGTGGGCTTGAAAATGAGGGAGTGATGGAAGTTTAGAAATCATGTCCTGATTTTTCAGCTCACACTATAGGTTTTGTCAGCTCCCACTCTAGTTTTGAACATTCCGCCATTCATTCCTATGGGACCAATTTCACCAGAAAAACGCCGATATTTTGTGAACCATTCAGCAAAACGTTCCACAAAGTGATAGCACACCAATCGGGAACAATCCGCACGTTTCAGTATATTACTGTCTATGTAGTGTAAAAACTGTGGGAGGAGTTAGGGTGGTAAATTTGGCTATAATAATAAGAATATATATGTGAGATAACAGTAAGTGGTCTTGCCATGCAAGGACACTTAATTACATCAGCACACAGAGTGCTTCTAAGTATAAACTCTTCAGAATATTCTTACATATTTACACATTTTTATATACGTGACATACTGTGGAACAGGAACATGGATCATAAACACCTGAGAGAGTTAGCAGCAGCTTTCTACGTGACCTGAAGCAAATTAAAATGAAACTCTATTATTGCACGGGTAATTGTTACTGAGGTTTTCATTTTGTTTTAGTTACAGCAATAAATTTGTATCAACAGTATGAGATCTATCTACTTAGTTTTTATATCATTAAGTCAATTACACAATTTCTTCCAGAGTGCTTTAAAAATACATCCAATTGAACCATATCTGTTCAATCTTTAGCAAGCAACATCTGGCTTCAAGGCCTCATGCACACAGGACATTTTTTTTTTTACTGCTTCCAAACGGACCTCCATCCAAACGAACCTCCATGCTATCCTATGTGTCCATGCACACATAGACTTTTAGAAGCTTTTAGTAGTAGTAGCATTTACCAGCAGGAAAAAAACCCAGGGCCCGTGCATCCAGGAGCAACAGCTTTTTGGCAGACAAAACCCTGACAGCTCCTAAACTCTCCTAAAAGCTGGTGCCCAGCGTGTAGCAGAGTTTTTTTCTTCACTGGTTGTTAAGGATAGGTCCAGAAAGCCGTCCCCTGCATCCTTAACAACAGATGAGTCATCAGCTGTGAGCACGTTCTCCGCTGACAGCTGAATGTAAAAAAAAAAAACATTGCCGGCAATAAGAAAAAAAGAAGAGAAAAAAAACACCAAAGTAATTTTTTTAAAAATGGCGTGGGGTCCCCCCCAAAATCTATTAGAGACCCTTATCTGAGCAAGCAGCCTGGCAGGTCAGGAAAGGGGGGGGGTGAGAGAATTCCCCCCTCTTGAACCATACCAGGCCACATTCCCTCAACATGGAGGGTGCTTTGGGGCAGTGGTCCCCCCAAAGCACCTTGTTCCCATGTTGATGAGGACAAGGGCCTCCTTCCTACAAACCTGGCCAGTGATTGTGAGGGTCTGTGAGCAGGCGGCTTATCGGAATCTGGAAGCCCCCTTTAACAAGGGGCTCCCAGATCCCACTTCCCATGTGAATGAGTATGGAGTACCCCTAGTTATTCACCAAAAAAGTGTAAAAAGTAAACAAAAATATGTTTCTGATAAGCCCTCTATTAAAAAATTTTAAAAAAATGGTGTAGATCCATCATCAATCACGATGCCCGCCGCCACCCCAGAAAAAAAACCCTCTGGTCCCAATGAAGGCTCCCACCATCTGGCAGCTCTGCTGTCTGAGAGCTCTTAAATAACTAAGGAGAGGGGCCATCTGGTGACGTCACCGGAAGACCTCACCCCCTTTGATATTGACGACATGGGGAATGCTGTGCAGTGGCAGCAGGCACCGTGATTGACAATGGGTTCACACCGGGGGACATTTTTTTAAATTTATTTATTAAAGGACTCGTCAAAAACTTGTGTTGTGTTTTTATTTATTTTTACACTTTTTTGGTGAATGAGTAAGGGTACTATGTATTCACATAGGAAGGACCGGGATATGGGGGCCGCAGATTCCAATAAGCCCCCCGCCCACAGACCCCCACAACCACCAGCCAGGGTTGTGGGGAAGAGGCCCTTGTCCTCATCAACATGGGGACCCCCCTGCCCTAAAGCACCCTCCCATGTTGAGGGCGTGTGTCCTGATATCATTTAGGAGGTGGAGGAGGCACCTGTCAGGCTACATGCTTAGATAAGGGTCTGGTATGGATTTTTGGGGAACCCCACCCACTTTTTTCAGGCATGGGGTTCCCCTTAAAATCCATACCAGACCCAAGGGGCCTGGTATGGATTGGGGGGGGCACTCCATTTTATTTTGCACTTTGTTTTTATTACAGTTAATTTTTTTACATTCAGCTATCAGTGGGGAACTCTTTTTGACAACTGATGACTCATCTGTTGTTAAGGATGCGACAGCCGGCTTCCCGACCCTTTCTTTAAACACTTCCCGTCCGGTCGTTGTATATAAATGGACGGACGGTGGCAGTGCAGGGGCGGGTGGCTGTTTATAAATGGCCTCCCCGCCCCCTGCTTGTGCGCGCTCCCTCTGGACACAGCGGAACACCGATCGCTGCACGTAACCTCTGTGCAAGGTCCCGATCATGTGATCACTAATTGGCCAATCAGTGATCACA
The DNA here is from genome assembly GCF_062004578.1 of Staurois parvus. NCBI lineage: Eukaryota > Metazoa > Chordata > Amphibia > Anura > Ranidae > Staurois > Staurois parvus. Next base: position 8,622,711 of record NW_028317941.1, read on the forward strand.
TGAAAAATTATAAGCAAGATGTCACTTCTGACATCATTGCTTACTACGTGTGAAATCTGTGAATGATCACAGAGGTCACATGGTACAAGGCTATTCACAGCCTTGTACCATGTGACAATCTGTGACTAATCACAGCTTACACAGTAATTCTCAATGGCTGCAAGAATGCAGCCAGAGAGAAGGAGAAATTAATTATTTAACAGCCTTTATGGGTGTAAAAGCAATCAGTGTAAAAAAAAAAGAATGTAAAAAAAACCCCCCATAAATAATAATATGAAAAAAATAAAAATGGAAAAAAAGTTTTAAAAATTATAATTTTTGGTTATAAACTAATTTGGTTTTTTTTTTTTTACTAAAAAGATAACTGAATACATTTTGGCCAAGGTTTATGAAGAAAGATTATTTATTTGCACAATTTTTTAAGAAAAACATTTTTTTTTTTAATTTCTTGACATTTTCATTTATATAGCAAAAAAAAATAAAAATCTCAGTGGTGAATAAATACCAGCAAAATAAAGCTTTATCTGTCTCAAGAAAATGCTAAAAAATTCATATGGTTACAGTGTTGCATGACTGCGCAATTTCAGTGTGACAGGGCTGAAAGCTGAAAATTGGCCTGGGCAGGAAGGGGGTAAAAGTGTCCGGACTGGAAGTGGTTAACTAAGGCCCAACTTTTTAATGATGCAGCTACCAAACGTAGCTTACACACTAGGCTAAACACTGTGGTAAAACATTAGCTTTTTTTTCTCCAACGTTTCTAAAATAGTTTTTAGCTTTTCTAGTGTGCATGAAACCTAAGGGAGGTTTATGACTTCTGCCAATTTTTTTAGCCATCTACCTGCTGGGGAGATTTCCCTTTACTCCCTGTATCATAACCACAACAGAAAGTGAGAGGAAATCCCTCTAAAGTGAGGGAACGACGGTTGTCACCAGAATCATTCAAACTAGTGTTCTCATTGGAAAATTACCCCTCTATATTCCTGTAATTCCTATAGAGAAACACAAGATTTGGCATTTTCTGTCGGTGATACTATTGGTAATAATAATAAACATGACAAATAGAGAGGGTGAACCTCAGGGGCGGACTGACAACTCATGAGGCCCCCGGGCAATAGGGGATCATGGGGCCCCTGTGTCCTTGCCCAAACTCAAAAAGCCTATGAAAAAGGTACCAATGGCATCTCATGGAGCCCCCTACTGACCCCAGGCCCTCGGGCAGTGCCCGAGTTTCCAAATGGTCAGCCTGCCCCTGGTGAACCTCCTAATTGGGGGCACAGGCAGCAAATAAAACCTGACAGGTGTTCTGATCCATCTCCTCTCTATCTTTGACTAAAAACAGTTTTTCCTTTTAGCTATACTTTATAAATATACTTTATAAATAAGCTTCAAACATGCAACCACTATGTATTTTCTTGCTCTTTTACCTCCTTTAGGACATGGAAGCAAGAATATATTTTAACAGGGCATTGTCTCACCTTAGTACTGCTTTCCTGCTTAGATGCATTTAGTGACAAATGAGGAACAAAGGAGAGAGATTACCATACAGCTTTGCTCAGTGGAGAGCCAGTAGCTCTAGCTGTCTTTAATGTGTAATAGAAAAGTATAATACCTGTATATAATGGTAACATTATTTTACTACACTGAAAAATGAGATAACATTCCATTTTGCCTTTAAGATGATTTCCAGGGTAAAATTATTCTATTAAATATAAAGCTATGCTTTATTAATACCAATATTTCTTTAAGTGAACATGATTTTATTACAAAAATACAAATGAAAGTGATCAAATAGAGCATGAGGCTTAAAAATAGCGATAATGATTTAATATGTAGAAATCATGATTATCCTATATATATGCAAAGTGGCAGCACATTCCGATTCATTGAACAATGGAGACATGCAGATTATGACTGCAGGTTTTGGGCCCCTTTCAAAACAAATGATATATTTTATTCATCATGTGAGATATGGCTATCATTACAAGTTGTAACTGATCTCTCAGCCTGAAATTCCTCCCTCTATGTTCCCTTTTCCATTTAAATGTGACCTTCCCCCATCTCTTTAAAGGATGCTGAAGCTATTTGCCATCCTGTCTGCATCTTCCATTACACTTAATAATATCCTTGTGATGGCTTGGGGAGAGCTGAGTCCCCATCATTGCAAAGACAGAAGAGCGACTAATGTATAAGAGCAAATGGAAGACGAATGGCCCATCCCAGCAAAAGTGACGTTGATAGACCTGTAAGCCTTGGCTGTCAGGAGGTGTGAGGGATTGATGTTGCCCATGAACAGTTGGAGCTGGAGCTGTGAACTTGCCATACAAATGATCCCAGTGTCCCTTCCATCATGAAATCTAATGAGCATGCTCCCACCTTCTTAACATCCAAGGACATCAAACAGAGTTCAAGGTGATAGCAATATATTTAAGTGCCTTTAAAGCAGTATTGTTTAGCAGGTATTAAATATTTTATTACAATGACAAGAAGGTAAAATGTCAGATCCTCTTCATTTTCAGGACTTGACGAATAAGTCTTGATCCCAAACCTAAGAAATATTTCTAAGGACAAAAAACATTGCAACATTGCAGTTGCATAAAATATATACCTAGGGTTGGCTAAATGTTGGTTGCCTCTAAACAGAGCATGAAGATGTGCCTCCTGCATTCAGCAAAATGTCAAAAAAAACCCACATAATTATTGATGTTCATTACAATGACATGTAAGCAAAAGCAGCAGATACATAACATAAGAAGCCTACTGAACCAAAATGTGAATGGCTGGTCACAATTAAAACTATTTTGTCATTATTGGGTTTTTGACTTGCCAGGGATCCCAGTCTGTGTTTTTGCATTGTGCTGGATAATTCACATCATAACAGTCATATGATTCATATATAAAAGTCACTCTTGTCTGTTCTTTTTTTCTCACTGCTTGGTTCATGCTTCTTGATACTGTCACATGGAGATTACAGTATGTACTATATGTCACCAGCACAACATCTTGGAATTATTCAATGTTTTTTTTTAATGTACACGAGGGTCAAAGTATAAAGCAGTGGTATTATGTCACACAGGACTCCTTCATCAAGCCAAACAAGACAAACAGCACAAACAACATAAAGCTCTTTATATACTATAGGTCTATAAAATAATTAGAAATACCAGTAGCTTTTGAGGTGATAATGACGCATACTTCCTGCTATAAAATTAAACCAAAAAATAATAATATAACTCAAAGACTGAAACATTCATTGCAAACTAATAAATGGGTAATCCGTTTTTATCCATCCGCTGATGGGTGAAAAATGGACATCAATGCATCTCTATGGAAAAATGGATGTAAACCTATGATTATCTGTTTACATTTATTTACATCTGCATCCATCAACATCCATTTTTTTAAATGGATCAAAGCCCTAACTTTGTTCCATTAAAAAACAAAAACGAATGGGGAAAAAAAACGGATGTAAATGGGCAAACAGTCCATTTTTGCATCTGTTTTGCATTGGTAGTGGATGTAAAAAAACTGATGTAACCCGAATCCGTTTTTTTCTTTGAAAAAACATGACTGAAATGATGAAACAAATAGAACGCCAGTGTAAAAGGAGCCTAAAAAACGTTACGTCCACCTTGCATGGCAGATTCAGTGGAGAAATCTGTGGCTGCGATTGCCCTGAATGTGTGTCACACTTGCAACACTGCCAGAGCCAAGGTGACTGTGTATATATGTTGAATGAGGGGTGCATTCACTGCATAAAAAAATCAACTTCTTTATAGAGTGTGTTTTGAAAATGTTTCTATGTTTGCCAAACAACCAATACAAAATGCAATAAACAAAATGGAAAAAAGCAACAAGAAACAGTAAAAAAGCTAAAACAGTACATCCTAAAAGGAAAATTTATGAACATGAAGAAAAGGTATAAATCAGAAGCACTACCTTAAAACAGATGCATAGCTGACAACATAATAAACCATAATAAAATACACAGACTTTGTTTTTGCTCCAGTTTCATTCAGGTAGCTTTTTCCACTCATGCTCCTATGTAGGCTCTTCATTTGAGCTGTTTCTATGTATTGAATACATTCTTGAAATCTCAGTGATTGAGTCACATTTGCTACATTACATTCTTTATTTTAGCAGCAGTTGGGTATTTATTGACATAGAAATATAGATAAGTGATGGCAGAAAAAGACCAATCAGTCTATTAAATTTGCCCTTTTTTCAACATTTAGGGACTTTTTTACATTTGATTTTGTTGTTTTGTTTATAACCTTTTTGTCTGTTTATATACAGTACATATGTTTATCCCAAACATGTTTTGATTTACTTACTGTGGATTGACTCCCTATGTTCCCTAGAATCCTGTTCCAAGCATCCACTGGTGTGTTGACAGTTCCTTTCATGTGTTGGTTCAGATGTGAAGGTTCAGTAGAGGTCTAATTTGTGTATAGGGTGGTATGGGGAACTTGTCAATGACAATCGTTCTGGAAACTTCATTGTTTGTTTTGGTTGTTGATGTGGACAACCTGCTGATTTTAGAAAGAGAATTCCAAGGGATTTTTCAACAGTATCCTAATATCATTGTCCGTGCTCTTTAAAATCTGACAGTACATACTGCAGATCAATTTCCGGCCATAACCTTATATTAAAAAAAAAAAAAACAATCAGAATTGTGACTAACCCATACCACAAATAATGCAGTGGTGGCTCCTGTTTTGAGAACAGATTATTGCAGCTGGTGATTTTTTTCCACAATATAGATAACTTTTCAGATGGTACTGAATCAGGTAATTTTCATTTCTATGGGATATAGTTAAAAGTAAAGTCACTCAAAATGGTCCATATACCATGTATAGAATTTTGCTTTGGCAAAAAATCCACAGGATCCACGTGTACATTCACCTAAAAACAGCCTGATGAAAGCTTACTTTTATTAATGCTAACAGTAAAGTGTCTGAAAGCGTTTTGAAGAATGCACATAATGCTTGCAGGTTTCCCTGTAGAATGGATCCTGTGTATAGAGGCTCTGACTCCTTATTATTGTGCTTTGAAGATTCTTCTATCATTCATATATTCATACATCCAGCAAGGGGTGATCTAAATGTGGATATGTGACTTACTACTATTGTAATGTTCATCAGGTTTTTTCTATTGCAGCCTATTTGGTTACAGACAAATTGTTACCCGTCTCTGTGTATATCAGTTGGAATGCTCGCAATGTGGTATGTTTGATCATGTGTATCATTTATTGTCTTACATGATGCAGGTTGTATAACCTGCCCTTTTGAAATACATATTGCTGAACATTATAATGATGTATCTACACCAGATGCCCTACATTTATCTAATGCTTTCATAACATTGTTAGCTTAATTTCTAAGGCATAGTAAGAGCTCTTTTATCTAGAAATGGTTGGAATTTACATATACTTTATTATATACAAGAAGTATATGCATTCTCTCTTTGTAACAAAGGATAATCAAGGGAGTGCAAGTTTACATCACAATATATAGTTTTGCATAGATATTGTGAAATTGTTGTTAGCATTGTTCTTACTATGTCCGGACAAAGCTCAAGTTATTCCACATTGCATGTATGGCCACATATTTTAAGCTTTGTATCGAGTAGGGAAGAGTTAAAAACTCTTATCAAGTTAATTTTTGCTGTCTTTGAGCTGCTGGGGAGATGACACTTTACTTCCTGTTTTGTAGATGCATCAGGAAAAGACAGGAGCTCTTCACAAAGACAGGGGCTCTTGCTCTCATGACAAATCTAAAATTTTGGATATTCTCTTTGTGTGTTGGTGACAATGGTCATCAGAACAAATAGAGAGGTGAATATCCCCAGAAGGGACACAGACTACAGTATAGATTTGGTAGAGGTTCTAACTCTTCTCTACTCTAGAGAGTTTTACATAAACTTTAATTTAAATTACATTAATGTGTCTTTATTAAATTAAAATGACACAAAACAAGCTAATACATGATACAGAATGATTATACACCTCTTTTTACAGGTTAACTCCACTTTTGTGAAAAAAAAAAAATAGCAAAAAATTAGAATTAAGCAGATACAATCGCTACATATTGTAATTTATTATTATTAAAACATTACCTTTCTTTTTCAATCTGCAGCTGTAAAATCAATGCAATATGGCAACCTGGCAGCCTTCTCTACACAGTTGGTGTACACAACTTCCCCAGAAATGTCATTTTCTTCTTGTGTGATTGGCTCACTAATTTTTCAAGTAGTCTGCACTAGGATACAAGCCAAATTTAGGCATCTTCTGCATTAAGAAGTATACTGTATATTTAATGGGAAGTTCCCTAAGATGTAACAACTTTTAAAGGGATGCAGACACTACAACTCTCCTCAATAGAAGACTGTAAGGTAATTTGCTGATTATATTGAACACAGACTCTCATTCAGAAACCAGACTTCCAAGGGCATAAATGAACATATAGCTTTTTCCTAAGAAAAGAAACAAGTAGGTCTCTGCTACAAAGTTTGTGAAAATCCTTGTAAAGTACATAGATCACCCAGAAGGGAATGCATTTTTCTTAACAAAAGTTTTGTTTTCTCTGTGTTGGTGTCTTGTGTTTTTAATAAGAGTACATTGCAATTGAACTTGATTAGAGTTGTAAAGCATTTGCTCATTTTTCTTTAGTTTTTTATGGATACTTCAACTAAAGCAGGCTTGTTCAATAATATTCCTGCACTTGGACTCTGTCGTGTTATAATTTTCCATACTATGTGGCATAAACAACACACATAGCAGCAATATAATTATAATTGCTACATTTGCACTAGTACATCACCTTGCTACTGACAGATTTTCTGCCATAACACTTTGAAAGAATATACATCTAAATGATAAATTACATTTTATTTGGGCAGCAAAAATTGCACAGGAGTAGCATTCTTAAGTAAGCCATGAGAAATTCATTTTAAAATGACTGCAGTGTATTTAACATATAATTTCTAAATACTTTGAAAATGCTAAAAAAGAAATAAAACACTCCTTTTATCTGAATGTGGAATATACTGATTTTTTAACAAATGTTCTAAGCGGAATTGTCAAAAGTTCAATGATTTAAATAATAACCTGCAGTAATGTACAGCCTAAAACTAGTTTTATGTTAGAAGCAATATTAAAGCTGAACTCCAGACAAACAGCTAAATATATGCCAGGAATACATACAGTATAAGATCTATTTTACCTGCAAAGGATACGTAATGTTGTTCAGATTCTGGATATAGTTAGACAAAAAAGTCACTCAAAATGGCCCATATACCATGCAAGGAATTTTGCTCTTGCAAAGAATCAACAGGATTCACTTATATATTCACCAAAAAAAGAGCATTATTAAAAGCAAGCTTTTGTCAGACTAACAGTAAAGTGTATGAAGCTGTTATGAAAATTGTAAAGAAAATGTACTGAGAAATGATGCTTGCAGGTTTCACAGTAGAATGGCTCCTGTGTATAGAGGTTCTGACTCCTTACTGCTGTGCTTTGAAGATTGTTCTAGCATTCATAATGTATACTCATACTGGTATATCCAGTAAGTTGTCATATAAATGTGGAGATAAGACATACAACCATTTTAATGTTCAGCAAATTTTGCCTACTGTAACCTGTTTGGTTAAAGGCAATCATCTATACAGAGGATGGACATCACAGCAAGGATGGTGTTCACAGCAGTTTAAAACACAACTTTACCCATAACAACTTGATAAAAAATAATGTTCTTTAGCCAGGAACATAAATTCCCCATTAATAATTATGCTACCAGAATTAGCGTGCATTTTAAATTGACTCCGGCATTGCTCCTGTTTTTGCTTGCTAGCATGGGGGTCAGCAACCAGTAGATTGTGGCCAGGTGTCTGGTAGAGTCAACGGAGAGAAATGTCACTGACACTCCAAGGATCTCCAATGTGGGCAAAAAGGCTTTAATGGGGGTTTACGTAGTTACAGCAAGGCAATATTTCAGAGTCTTGCAGGACCCCTTCATCATGCACCCGCCTATGGATTCAGCCATCTTTAGCAGGAACGTGTGCGTTGGGATTAAGCATCTTCAGGTGTCTGATAGATTGTGTTCTGGGCTTGCTGACCCGCCATTCCAGAACATCAAAGTGCAATACAGTGGGACTACTTGTAAAGTTGGAGCTATTGTAGGGAGCAAGAGCCTCATAAGACAATGTCTCCTCTGTAGTGCTGGCTCCTGTCCCAAGTGATACCAACTGCACTCCACCTCTTATCCCAGCTAGCAGTCTCCAGAATGGTGCCAGCAGCAGGAAAGAAGAGATCAATAGAGAGCAAAACACCGGGAATATTAGTATAAGGCTGCTTTCACACTGATGCGATGCAGTTTACCCACACCGCGGGTGCAGTTCAGTTTACCTGCAGCTTTCCTGTGGATTTGCTGTGCTTAGCCATAGAATTCTAATATATTCTGCAGGTTTGGTGCACTTTCTGAAAGGGCACCAAAATTCCATACAGTTGTAGGACGAGTGCAGAGTGGCCCTATTTACTTGAATGGGTCACGATTGGCAGGCGGTAGCACCCACCAAAAGCAACAGGGGATTTAATTCCTGCTGTAGCATGGGTACACCTTTGGCTTCAGCAGCTAAAGGGGGTAGGAATTGGGGGTGGTGAAGCTGTGACTCAACCACAAGGTTTTACCCCCCCCCCCCCCACACACACACATACTTTACGTATGAATGAGCCCTAAGGGTGCCACTGCTGACTGTAACTAGGGACTCATGCACGCGATTGAGACATGGTAGAGATCAAAATTAGATGTGAGGAAGCGACGCTGTGCCGGTGGCAGGGAACCCAAGAAGAGAAGGGTCGGTGCTGTTCTGTGCAAAACCACTGCACAGAGCAGGTGAGTATAACATGTTTGTTATTTTAAAGAAATAAAAAACTAGCATTTAATTTCACTTTAAGGAACTTAAATTAGTGGTATTCAATCAAAATCTACTGGTTTAGTAATGAATACATATCTGAATTAAATGGTATTTTGTATCTGCCTGAAGTTGTAATCCATTATAAATGTTTGCCCATGAGAAAACCAAATTTTATATCATATCATCAGTTTGCACTGTTTCCATTTAACAAAGGCTTCTCGATTATTACCATATATTGACTGATCCAGTGATGCAAAAACAATGAGCATTGCGGAGGAATCAATAGCGACCAACAGATGTAATCTTTCACTGATCTTCATTCAGAAAACTGTATTGTGGCTGTTATGCTTTTCTAAACTTCCAGTTTATTACTTTTTTCACTTTACTGTATTAACCTATTATCGTAACTGATTGTTTTTTCTCAAACGTATATAAAAAGGAAGTGTATCAACTGTATTAATCTGTTTTAGAGAGAAAAAATAGCAATAGGGCCTAAAGCTTCATGCACATGGTCATACAGGGGCCGTACATCATGCAGAGCCTGCTTAACAACAGTTTCGGAACTCCCTGCCACCACGAATGACTGCCAATTGAGATACAATGGAAGAAATGGCTATATGAGCCAATTTGCCAAGGGTTGTGAAAAGCACCCACATGTACACTGATATATGCTACAATAGTGTGCCTTTGAAGCATACATCAGTGCACATATTGGTGCTTTACATAACTTGGTGCACAACTACATACAGCTGCTTCTTCTAATATATCTCAATATGTGACTGCATGCAGAGACACCGTGCCCCAGCAATGTCATCACACAGGCTCTGCACACTGTTCTGCCATGTACATGAAGTCTATGATGAATTTAACACATTTTCATCTTATGCTCATGTAATAAAAATAAAAACAATAAGGGATCATAATTTCAGTCATTTGTTCTTATTACATATTAGATACTTTCTACTCAATGTCAAAAACTCTTACATGAAAAATATCCTTGTAGAAAAACACTGCTGCTGCAGCAAAATGTCCTAAGAAATTGAAAGAAAGTAGATCAGTTGCCAAATATTCTCTGTATTGTTCAGATCAACACAAATTCATTTTAGTAAAGGTTTCATCTTTAGAGATAATGTGTGGGTAGACACGCACCTCTTCTCTGTGTTCTTCCAATGTAAATAAACAGTATAGTATAATCAATAATATAAAGCTTAAGAACACTTACATTTCCCTTCCCTTATTCTGCTCTCTCCTACTGTCAACACATTGACTGTCATTGGCTCCTAGTGTTAACCATCTCTCTCACAGTGTGCGTTCTGCTGTACACAGGATTATAGGAGACCAATAATAAAACCAGCTTGGGTTCTTAAACCAGACAAATGTAAAAATAAAGTATTTTTACTGTATTCCTTTTATTATATTTTTGTGAATTCTGTAGTCATTCAGTAGTGGGCTATAGTGCAGTCTAACTGTACCTCAAATGTTTCTCCATTCTCAACTTTTTACCTTGGAGGAACCCTTGGTCAAAAGTTTGAGATTTATGGGAACCCCTGAAATAAAATTTCAAGCCAATAACTCACAGAACATTATATAAGAAAATGGGGAGGGGGCTTGAGAGACTAAACACATAATACTATGGAAGCAAATATATAATATCAATATTATTAATTATCACACATCACAAACTGTAGGTGAAAGTAATTGTGTTATATATTTATTTATATTGTGTAATGAATTGACCTTGTACAGCTTAGGTATTGGTAAATAAATATTACACCAATATTATATAAAATCAACCCTTTAGAGGCATAACAATTATAGAAGAAGATTAGAAGCAATAATTCCCAATGCTCTCAAACAAAAAAACAGCTGCACCCTAGAAGACCAACACCTATAGAACCAAAGCTCACATCCTCAAGCAATCCCAAACTGAAGAGATAACTATTCAAAGAATACCCAATGTTACTGATCATGCAGAGCTTATTACAAATGTCCATATAACAAAACATCTGGGTAGCAGTGAACATAACATGATTTCATTTAACCACTTGAGCTCCAGAGGATTTACCCCCCTTAATGACCAGGCCTCTTTTTGCTACTCGGCGCTGCACTAATTCAACTGATAATTGCGCGGTCATGCAATGCTGCACCCAAACGAATTTACGTCCTTTTTTTCACACAAATAGAGCTTTCTTTCAGTGGTATTTGATCACTTGTGCGCTTTTTATTTTTCACACTATAAACAAAAAATGGCCAAAAATTTTGAAGAAAAACAATATTTTTTATTTGCAGCTATAAAAAAAAATATATAGTAAACTCAAAGTTGGTTATACATTTAGAACCAAAATGTATTCTGCTACATGTTTTTGGTAAAAAAAATCCCAATAAGTGTATATTGATTGCTTTGTGTGGAAGTTATAGCGTCTACAAACTATGGTATAAATACTGCAATTTACGCCATTTTTCTGCTGCACAGCGCTGCGCTAGTTTAACGGACAATTGCGCGGTCATGCAATATGGTACATAAATGAAATTTACATCCTTTTTCCCCCACAAATTGAGCTCTTTCGGTGGTATTTGATCGCTTGTGCGGTTTTTATTTTTTGCGCTATAAAAAAAAAAAAGGCTGACAATTTTGAGGAAAAAAAAAAACAATATTTTGGACTTTTTGCTATAAAACATGTCCAGTAAAAAAAAATGCAAAAATCAAATTTAGTCATAAATTTCTGCCAAAATGCATTCTGCGACACGTCTGCTAAAAAAAAAAACCCAATATGTGTAAATTAATTGGTTTACGTGAAAGTTATAACGTTTACAAATGGCGGGAAAGATACTGGGATTTTTAGGGTTTTTTTATACTAATAATGGCGGCGATCAGCGAATTATGGCGGCGATCAGGGACTTATGGTGGGACTGCGGCGGACATTCTGACATTGGGGGGTACTGACATCCCCAAAAACACTAATACAGTGATCAGTGCAAAAAAAAAAAACTGACACTGTACTAATGGCAATGGGGAGGAAGGGGTTAACTTTATTTTGCAGGGAAGGGTTATAGGAGTGAGGGGAGTGTTTTACTAGGGGGCGGGGGTGTGTACTGGGCGGGACAAGGCTGATCGAGAAAGAGAAACTGTTCTTTCTCGATTAGCTCATCCTTGAGCTGACAGGGAAGTGACAGACAGCAGAGCTACTGCAGCTGTGCTCTCTGTCACTGTTTGCCGCTGATCGCCGGGACATAGCCGCTAAGGAGCAGCTGTGACCCGGCGACTGACATCTGCGGCGGTGATCTGCGCGCCAGATAGGGCGGCGGCGCATCTCGCGCGCGCCCCCTATTTGTTTACAAAACACACATTTTAAAACGTGGTTTTGCCTGCGAGTGCCGCCCTGCCGCCGTATATGTACAGTGGCAGGGCGGCAAGTGGTTAATGTTAGCTGTAAACATCAAGCATGTATGGGAAAAATAAAAATGTTAACGTTAAGAGAGTTAATTATATAGTTATATTTAAAAGTAAGTAACACTGAACCCTGGGGTACACCACTGACAACCCTAGACCATTCAAAATCAATCAACTGAGCTGGCCAGAACCAGCTTTTGAAGGAGTCTATTCCACATTTTCACAGCTATATTTATAAACAATATAGGGTCTGGGATTAAAAATACAATTTCAGTCTTCGCAGATGACACCAAGCTGTGCAGTGGAATAACATCCTTACAGGATGTCTTCAATTTACAAGCCGACCTCAATGCACTGTTTAATTGGGCAACTATGTGGCAAATGAGGTTTAATGTTGATAAATGTAAGGTTATGCACTTGGGGGCTAAGAATACACATGCATCATACATACTAGGGGGGAGTACAACTGGGGGACTCAATGGTGGAGAAGGATCTGGGAGTTCTGGTAGATCACAAGCTTAATAATGGCATGCAATGTCAAGCTGTGGTTTCTAAAGTAAGCAAAATCCTCTCTTGTATTAAAAGAAGTATAGACTCCAGAGAGAGAGATATCATATTACCCCGGTACAAATCATTAGTAATGCCTCATCTGGAATATGCAGTTAAATTTTGGGCACCGATTCACAAAAAACGAACATTGGGGAACTGGAGAAAATACAGAGAAGGGTAACCAAACTGATAAGAGGCATGGAGGATCTCAGCTATGAGGAAAGATTAGAGGAACTGAATTTATTCTCTCTTGAGAAGAGGAGATTAAGGGGGGATATGATCAACCTGTATAAATACATCAGTGGTTCATATAGTGAACTCGGTGCAAAGTTATTCACCCTGAGGTCATCACAGAGGACAAGGGGGCACTCTTTACGTCTGGCAGAAAAGAAATTTAATCTCAAAATTCAGAAAGGTTTCTTCACAGTAAGAGCTGTGAAAATGTGGAATAGACTCCTTCAAAAGTTGGTTCTGGCCAGCTCAGTTGATTGATTTTAAAAAGGCCTGGATTATTTCTTGGATACACAGAATATAACTGGTTACTAACATTTATAGGTAAAGTTGATCCATGGAATATCCGATTGCCTCTCAGGGGATCAGGAAGGAATTTTTTCCCCTGCAGGAGCAAATTGTATCATGCTTTGCTGGGTTTTTTTGTCTTGCTCTTGATCAACTGTGGGTGTAGGATTATAACTTTTTTTTTTATGGTTGAACTGATTGGACATTTGTCTTTTTTCAGCCAGACTAACTATGTAACTTTGTGACTGTGATCTCAGAATATTGAAGAATAGCTCTCAGGCCCCTCTTCTCTAAAGCTGGCCATAGGTTCGAATTTGATGGTTAAGCAGCAAACCGGCCAAGTTTCAAACCAGCTATGGGCATGCTGATTGTACCCAAATCAATTGTAAGACTTGGGGAAAATCAGCCTGTTGGATTTTACACGCAATCATTGCCAGCAGCTAGAAATAATCACTGTGTTCTCTTGGCAGGAATGGTTCCCCCTTCCCACTGGTAGAACACAATAGCTTTGCAGGAGGGATTCCCCTATCAACACTGACTGTGTTGATAGGGAAATCTAGTGATTTTCTTTCCTCCAATTCGTGGCCATCTATGGCAGACTTAAGCCTGACCTACAAGGGTCTCAGGTGTCTCTCTATCCAGACTCTCCCTCAGGTCTTCCTTTCTCAGGTCTGCCATTTTTATCCTAGTTCCTTCCATTTGTCATCATTGAGAAATCTCTGAGTGGTCCAAACTGCACAGTCATATCTTTCCCATGAAGGTGATTGAATAGAACTCTTTACTATGATTCCTATCCAATATTTCTATCTAGTTAACCACTTTAAGATCATCCGCAATGTACTGCAGATTGGTGGCAGCTACAGGTAAAGCGACATACCAGTACGTCGCTCTGCCTCTCCTAACACAAGGGGGCGCAGCGCGAATGAAGATCCCAGTGAATGGGACCTAGTGATCATGTGACCACCCCATCACCCAGCTATTAGTACAGTATCAGTATATAGAATATTTCACTGACCACTGTATTACTGCAACTAGTGACATCATATAGCATCGGGGTCAGTTAGTGCCCCTCCCAGCCAGGGTCAGCTAGTGTTAGATTGCCTGGACACTATTGCACTCACGCTGAAGGTCGCTGATCACTGCCATTACTAGTATAGTGTTTGTATTAATCAATATATTGATCATAAACAGAACTATCCTAGTGCATCCTTAGTATAGTGTTCCTAAAAACGCAGTGTTAGCAGGATCAGCCCTGTTCGCTGCCAGCACTAGCATTTAGCTGCTGTGTTGTTTTTCATGGAATATTTGTACCATTTGATTGTGGGCCAAAGCATGTTATATGCACAACACAACTGCCTACTCAAATTCAGCTCTTGCCGGGCAATTCACAGTTTCTGAATTTAAAACTTTTTTGGGCCTAACCCTCAACATTGGCATTACAAAAAAGAATGTTTTTCGGTCTTATTGGTCCACAGACCCGATTCATCATATGCCCATGTTATCTGCTGTTAGATATATGTCCAACATGGACCAACAACATACTAGTACAGTGCTGGACTTTGAGTGGTTATACCGGGATGATGCCTGCAGCTACAGGAATCATTCTGGTATCTTTTTTTAGCTGGGGGGGGGGTCAGCTTTCATGTAAAAATAATCCTAGTGGCTAATCAGCCACTGGATAATTTTTCCAAGCAGTGGCAATATACTGTGTTTATGTGCATTCAAATTCAAAAAAGTGTATTTTTTCCAAAAAATTAGTGTTTGAAAAATCGTTGTGCAAATACTGTGTGACATAAAAACTTTCAACACCCACTGCTTTATTTTGCTTTATAAAAATAAAATAAAAAAAACAAAAGGGTCAGAACAGGCTTTGTCTGCAAGTGGTTAGAAGAGTGGGTGATGTGTGGCATAAGCTTCATTTTCAAAACCCTGTGACAAAAATATCTGCAAAAATACTGACCATGCCTCTTATCAAATTCCTTGAGGTGTCTACTTTCCAAAAAAGGGTCATTTGGGGGGGGAGGGATAGTAATCAGCCTTTGTCTGTAGCCCCCTGTCCTCGTTATTTTCACCATCAGGCCTGGGAGAACTCAGTAGGCGTTGCTTAACTTTAGGATGACCAATTAAACATTCCATTCTTATCAACATAGATACGCGAAGAACAGAAACTGCGGGATACCATATAAGGTGGTTCCGTTTCATCAGAAATTAAACTAGTCTCAGAAAATGAGAAAGAAGTTACAAGCAAAACTAACTGTTCACAAATCTAAAAATGGAGGCATTATACAAAATGGATGCCAGTTAATAAGATATTTCCTTACAGGGGGTGTTTGTACTATCCTGGCATTTTAGGGCCTCCAAAACTGTGATAGGCAGTGAAGAAGTGATATGGGGAAATATGCCCTTTGAAAGCCTGAAGGTGGTCATTGGGTTTTGGGGACCTGTATGTGGCTAGGCTTCCAAAAAGTCTCTCACGTGTATCTCCATACTCGGGAGAAGATGCAGAATGTGTTTTGGGATGTTATTCCACATATACCCATAGAATACATGAGCCATATATAATTTAAGTAACAACTTTGTGTTAAAAAAAAAAATTAATTTCCCAAAAATTTATGGGAAAAAATAAAATCTTCCATGGTCTCTCAGCAATTCCTTGGAGTGTCTACTTTCCAAAAAGGGGTCATTGGGGGGGGGGGGGGTTGTACTGCATAGGCATTTTAGCACCTCAAGAAATGTGTGATAGGCAGTCAGAAAATAAAAGCTGTGTAATTTCCAAAAATTATATATATATATATATATATATATATATATATATATATATATATATATATACACACACATACATACCATAGTTTGTAGACGCTATACCTTTCACATATACCAAGTAACATACACGTATTGGGCCTTTTTTGTGCCAAAAATACATGTAGCAGAATACATTTTGGCCTAAATTTATGACTAACTGAGTTTATTGGATATTTTTTTTATAACCAAAAGTAGAAAATATTGTTGTTTTTTTTCAAAATTTCAGTCTTTTTTCACTTATAATCACAGGAAAAAAAAACAGTGGTGATAAAATACCACCAAAAGAAAGGTCTATTTGTGTGAAAAAAAGGACATACATTTTGTTTGGGTTCAGCTTGCAAATACCAGTTGAAATCACCGAATAGTAAAAAATGACCTGGTCAATTAGGGGTGTAAATCTTCTGGAGCTGATATGGTTAAATCTCTCCTTGCTATTTGTAGTAATGATGTATTATGCCTGCTTTTAGGATACCCATGTTCGTTAAAATTATCTCCTGACATAAACAGTGAGCCAAGTTATTATACTAAAGCCATATGACCCATGAGACTCACTGTCTATTTACTGGTCTCCACCTAATTAATAAGCCCCCTGAAGACAAAAGGGCAATCTTAATTACAACACACAACATATGGCTTTAGCATACTAATGAAGGATTTCTTGACAGACAGGAGACAATCTTGTAGATGACCACCCAATTTGTGGCATACACACATACTATGGATCATAGTTTAAAAAAATACATATACTGTAAATATATTAATGGCATAAAATCCCTACAAATATATATTTTTGTGGGCAATGTAATTTATTACAGGTAGCATGATCAGTGAGTTGTTGAATTACCATGTATATATGTGCATAAAGTTTATACACATACAGTATATACATGGCATTCCATATACATATCTATGGTTATCTTGAACTTTGCCATCTGACAGCAGTGCAGCAGTTACAGGTGAAAATTTAAAAAGGTTAAAAGTGCTGATTGTCCAATAAATCTGGACACCAGGCCTGTTATGAAGTTGCTGAGAAAGTATAGCTTACTTAAAAAGGGGATTCCTCTTTTACTTTGTTTTCAATTTACTAAAATATATGCTTGGTAATCATGCAGGTTCATTAAAATTTTATGTGATGATGTTTCAATGCAGGGGGAGCAGAGCCAAGCTTAACTTTTAGGTGCTTATAGCTGCTTATATATTTGGGTTCAATAAATTTGACTTGTAGTCCCAATGAAGGTAACCTCTGATTGTTAATATGGTCAGATTTGTGATGAGTTTTCTTTAGCATATACACATTATGCTTATAGAATGAATGCATTTTAGAGAAAGCATTATACTATACCCCAAGATTTGACAAGATAGACTGCCCTAGTTGTGCCTTTTTAATTCCTCTCTCACTGGCTATGCCATAGGATTCAGTGAGTATTGTATGACCCAGTATGACTTTGCAATGGGTTAATGTACAATCAAGAACATACCTGGTAACTTTCAAACAAATTGCCAGGTTGAAACTTGGATCATTACCCCGGAACTGCCTAGAGTGATATGCAGCATGTGTGACAGTCTCGTAAGTCATGCTCTCTGAGCACTGAACTCACAGGTTGCTCAGGGAGAAGGAGGGAATGGTGCAAAGTGGGAGCAGAAGCAGGGGTGGACTGACAACTCATGGGGCCCCCGGGCAATAGATCATGGGGCCCCTGTATCCTTGGCCACACCCATCACTAAGGTTATCCCCCAATAGGCCCCATTACAATTTTTAAAGTTCCCAGGTATGGGCATGGCTAACAGGGGAGAGAAGCATAAAAACGATCGTAAAGTGAACCTGTGCCACTGGAGTATTTACATATTCTGAAGTAGTAAAACCAATTAAATGCAAGCTCCAATTCACCCTGTGGCTATAGACATTGAGAAAAAAAGAGGAATATTGACTTCTCTGTAAATACCATATCTTGGAGTACAGTACAGGACACAGGCAGCCAAGGGAATGAACATTGGCAAAGCTTTGAAGGACATGCTCCCTTGATACCTCCCCGATACCCCATTCTGTAAATCCTCAGTTTTATAGCAAGTGATGCAGAGAAACCCAACAAATGAAATGCATGGTGGCCTGTGTCTTGTACTGTACTCCACTAAATGGAATTTACAGGCAAGTCAAAATTCCTCTTATTTTAATTATACAGCATAGAACACAGGCAGAGTATTCATACATTGGATGTCCCCAAGCAATGACTAAGAAGGGTGGGCAACAATTAGGCAAACATAACTGCCAGGAGGCCAGGGTCATAAGACCCAACTTCAGAGTGCTGCTGCAGGAACCTTGCAGCCAAAAGCTGCATCCGTAGAAGATTGGATGTCCACCTGGTAAAATTCTGAAAAATATGAAGAGAAGAACAGGTGGCAGCTTTACACAACTTGACTACAGTTGTGCCAAAATGCCTAGGAAACTCCCACTGATCGGGTAGAATGAGCGTATAAAGGTGCAGGATGAGATTTTTCTTTGCAAATGTAAGCTGTTGCAATCATCACCTTATCCATCCAGAGATGGTGGATTTTGAAGCATGGTGTCCTTTGCAAGGTCCGAAGACAGAACAAATAAGGAATCCATGTGTCTGATTGGAGAGGTAACTGAGGTATTTTCCAGTGACTACATCCAAGTTATGTAGAGGATTTTTAGAGACATGCTTAGGAGCAGGGCATAGAGATGGTAAGACAATGTCCACTGTGAGACAGAAGACTGAAACCATCTTAGTGGGAAAAGGATAGCCTTGGGTGTAAGACAACCTTGTCCTTGTGATATATGAGGAAAGGCTCTTTACAGAAAAGGGCCATCAGTTCAGAAGCAAGTCTGACATGACGGCAAAAAGACTACTTTGCAGGAAAGGTCCTCTAGGGCAGGGGTCTCCAAACTATGGCCCTCCAGGTGTTGAGGAACTGCAAGTCCCTGGCATGTTACAATATACAATGAACAATATTTATATATAGAAAAAAAAAAAAGTTTCACTATGTTTAAAAAAAGTCAGTGAATAAGTATCTTTGCCTAGCATGAAATGATATATTCAGTCTCCTGCAGGCAGGAGAAAGTATTTCCTCATTATCCTTTCTCCCAGTGATCACACTGCAATAATGTAGCCTTCTAGGAAGTCACAAAATGAGAAGCTTCGACATGGGACTGATCTATGATAGACATTTGTGAAAACAACCAAGTACTGCACAATCACAAGGATTTACATGTGTCACCTCTGATCCAGCATCTCAGTTCAGGAAGTAGATGCTGACACTGGATGATGCCTGAACAAAGATGGCTCCATCCTTCTGATGAGAAAAGCAGATAAAGGCATTCTCAGGGGCAGTACTGGAAACTCTTGGAGAGAGAAATAAATAACGTAAAGGGTTACAATTAAACATTGCTTAGCATGCATGTACAGTGTGGAATATAATTATTTGATTCCCTGAAGATTTTGTAAGTTTTCCCACTTACAAAGAAATGAAAGGTTTATAATTTGTATGATATGTGTATTTTAAATGATAGAGACAGGATATCAACCAAAAATCCAGACAAAACACAATACAAAACGTTATAAATTGAGTTGCAGTTCACTGAGTAAAATACGTATTTGGTCCCCTACCAACAAAACAATACTTCTGACTCCCACAGGCTGGTTATGTGCTCATGTGATACACAGATTAGTCTTGTCAATTTAGGAAGGTACTCCTAAAGACAACTTGTTATGTGTATAAAAGACATCTGTCCACAGAATCTCTATCTTCCATTCAAACCTCATCACCATGGGCAAATGACCGAAGATCTGTCAAAGGACATCATGGACATGATTGCAGACCTGCACAAGGCTGAAATGGGCTACAAGACCATCAGAAGAAGCTTGGTGAGAAGGAGAAAACTGTTGGAGCAGTTATTTGCAAATAGAAGAGATACATAATAGCCATCAATCACCCACGATCTGGAGCTTCATGCAATATTTTGCCTCATGGGCTAAGGACGATTATGAGAAAAGTGAGTGATCAGCCCAGAACTACACGAGAGGAGCTTGTGAATGATCTCAAGGCAGTTGGTATCACAGTCACCAAACTATTGGTAACACAATACGCTACCATGGATTATAATCCTGCAGCGCCTGCAAGGTCCCCTTCCTCAAGAAGGCACATGTACAGGCCCATCTGAAGTTTTTCAATGAACATCTAAATGATTCAGAGAAGGATTAGGAGAAAGTGCTGTGGTCAGATGAGACCAAAATTGAGCTTTTTGGCATTATCTCGATTCGCCAGAAAACTGCTGACTTTAACCCTAAGAACACCATCCCTACAGTCAAGCACAGAGGTGGAAACATTATGCTTTGGGGCAGTTTCTCTGCTAAAGGTACAGGCTGATTTTGCCACATTGAGGGCCAATGGCCAGGGCCATGTATTGTAAAATCTTGGATGAGAGCCTTCTCCCCTTAGCCAGAACACTGAAGATGGGTCGTGGATGGGTCTTCCACCATGACAATGACCCAAGAAATACCAAGGCAACATAAGATTACCTCAAGAAGAAGCACATTAAGGTTGTGGCCTGACCTAGAAAGTCTCCAGCCCTTAATCCTATAGAAAATTTATGGAGGGAGCTGAAACTTCGAGTTCCCAACTGATAGCCAAGGAACCTTAAGGATTTAGAGACATCCTGAGATGTGTGCAAACCTGTTAACCATCTACAAGAAACGTCTTACCTCTGTGCTTGACAAGAAGGGTTTCTCCACCAAGTATTAAAGCAAAGTTCCACCCAAAAGGGAAAAAAAGGGAAAGTTCCACTTTAAGCACTTGTCAGAGCTCCTAATGGTGGAGATGGATTTGGCTGCGTGTGAATGCCAGGTCGCAGATCTCAGGATCACCCCACCAGGGAATGAGTAGGCTGGAAACCAAAGCGGATCAAACAGTTCAGGGATCAAACAGAAGCGGAGTCAGTCACAAGCCAAGGGTCGGTCACCAATTGTAGTAGATAGGATGAGGCAGAATCGTAGTCAGTAGCAAGCCAAAGGTCGGTAACGTAGATGAAGACAGCAGCAGGAACAGTAAGCAGGATATTGGCTGGTAAGGCACAATAATCTGGCAACCAGGAAGTGCAGAGACATGGCTTTTATAGGAAGTTCATGGGAGGAGCAAGGAGTTCAAGGTTCAAGACAAAACAAGGTAAAGGCAGGATCATCCAAAGAATTGTCAAGGAAGCTGTCCAGCATTCCAGGTGGCTCAGTGAGAAGAAACACTCTCTCTCACTGCAGAAGGCCCAGGTTCGATTCCAGCTCTGGGGAAGACCGGTGGATGCTTAGACCCCGCACCTCAGGTGAGCCTGCGTTATTCCCAGGGTAGGCCGCTGGTGTACCAATCCTGCTGGTTTCAGGTAAGCCTTACAACTGCTGTAGCAACTGGTCTCTGAACCTGACCCAGATCGTGACAGAATAATCTGGCCTAAAACATGGAGGCTGCTATAGCAAATGCCATGGCTCCTGTCAGGCAGCAAATTTCAGAGCTGCAAGAGTTTGGTGTTACCTATCAAGAAAAATTTTCTGAACTGCAAGGTATAGTAGAAAGGCAACAGAGAGAGATTCAGGCTCTGCAGAGATAACTGCTGAACCGAGATGATCCTAGCTCACATATGCCCCAGCCCCAACCATCTAAGTTTAATGGAGACCGCCGCCACTACAGGGGTTCCCTTAATCAATGTTGTGTATATTTCCAAATGTACTCTGCTGCGTTTCCTTCAGAGAAAAAGAAGGTAATGTTTATTATTGGGCTTCTTACTGGGGAAGCTCTAGCTTGGGCCTCCCCTTATATAGAGCAGAACCATAGCATTCTGAATAATTTTGATACCTTTTTGACCGCAATGAATCAGGTTTTTGATGATCCCAACCGTTGTGCTACTGCCGAAGCAAAATTGCATAGTCTGCGGCAGGGTAGACGCTCGGTCACTGAGTATACAGCCAAATTCAGAAGTTGGATGGCAGATACCACTTGGAACCCTGCAGCACAAAAGAGCCAGTTCCGCCAAGGGCTTTCTGAACAGGTAAAGGATGAGCTTGCCAGAGGTGATACTCCTAATGATCTTGAGGAATTTATCCAATTGTGTATCCGAATCGATCAAAGGCTTACAGAAAGGAGGAAGGAGAGGTTGGGAATGTTTGGAAGTAATAGGGGCATGCATTTCTCTGCTAGTCCATTTTGTTCAGCAGGATTCAAGAGTCTCTCTGGGTTCTAACACTCCTGAGCCTATGCAGGTTGATGCGATCAAGAGATCCATTTCCATCCAGGAGAAAGAGAGAAGACGTTCAGAGAACTTATGTCTTTATTGTGGGGATTCTGGTCATTATGCAATTAATTGTCCTAACAAGGTTAAAAGAACTATTGCTGTGACTGATGTGATTGAGCCTGAACACATAAACTCTATAAGCCAGTCTGTCTCCCCACTGATTTCTGAAGAGAATAAAGTGAACTCACTACTTTCTCACTTTGTTATCCCTATTAAACTTGTATCTGAGGGCCGTGAAGTCTCCTGCTCAGCTATGCTGGACTCCGGGGTGGGGGGGAACTTTATGGATATAGAGTTTGCCAACAGCAATAATATTGAAGCAAGAGACACATTTACCCCTATTGATATGGAGACAGTTGATGGGTCACCCTTATCTTCAGGACCTGTTACCCATAAAACGGTCCCCCTGAAACTGTTGTTTGAGGCTGACCATTGTGAGACCATCAGCTTTCAGCTGATTACATCACCCAAGTTTCCCATCATCCTGGGCATTCCTTGGTTCTCCACTCACAATCCTTCCATCAACTGGGGAGCACGGACTATAGATTTTACGTCCTCCCACTGTGAAAAACATTGCAAAAAACCTTGCCTACCAAGTTCATCACCGACCAAGGAAGCGCAAGGTGATATAGTGGCTACCCAGTCATA
Organism: Staurois parvus; assembly: GCF_062004578.1. Lineage (NCBI taxonomy): Eukaryota > Metazoa > Chordata > Amphibia > Anura > Ranidae > Staurois > Staurois parvus. The sequence continues at coordinate 8,645,828 of NW_028317941.1, forward strand.
TGACAACTTGCCCACACATTACCATGAGTTCCGGGACGTCTGTGACAAGAAGAATGCAGATTTATTACCCCCTCATCGCCCATATGATTGCCCCATTGAGCTGCTCCCAGGGGCAGAAATACCTTTTGGCCGCCTCTTCAATCTGTCGGAACCTGAATTAAAAGTACTCAAGGTGTGGATCGATGAGAATTTGGAGAAGGGCTTTATTAGACACTCAACTTTTCCAGCGGGGGCAGCCCTGTTCTTCGTTGAAAAGAGAGACTCCACCTTGCGTCCATGCATTGACTACAGAGACATGAATAAAATTACTATTAAAAACCGCTATCCATTACCTTTGATCTCTGAAATGTTGGAAAGACTTCGCTCTGCCAAGATCTTTACCAAGCTTGATCTACGAGGGGCATATAACCTTGTCCGCGTTCGTCAAGGAGACGAATGGAAGACTGCCTTCAGAACTAGGTATGGGCATTTTGAGTCCTTGGTGATGCCGTTTGGACTTTGCAATGCCCCTGCAACATTTCAACACTTTGTCAACGATGTTTTTTGTGATCTGTTGGACCAATTTGTGATTGCCTATCTAGATGATATCCTTATCTTTTCCAATAATTGGGAGGAGCACCGCAAACATGTTTGCACAGTCTTTGAAAGATTAAGGAAGAATAGACTCTACATTAAATTGGAAAAATGTGAGTTTGAACAAACCCAGATCCAGTTCTTAGGCTATATCATTTCTCCAGAGGGCATGAGCATGGATCCCGAGAAAATCAAAGCAGTGGTAGATTGGTCAGCACCTGGAAATGTTAAGGAAATTCAACGTTTCGTCGGGTTTGCCAACTTTTACAGAAAATTTATAAGAAACTTTTCTAAAGTGATAGCTCCAATCACACAGCTTACAAAGAAAGGGGTACCCTTTGTGTGGACCTCTGAGGCACAAGCTGCATTTGAAAAACTAAAAACTCTTTTCACTTCTGCACCAATTTTGGTACATCCCGATCCTGAACTACCCTTTACAGTGGAAGTGGATGCCTCCAATTCTGCCGTGGGAGCGATCTTGTCTCAGCGAAGTGGTGAAAAGATGCAGCTTCATCCTTGTGCCTTCTTCTCCCTGATGTCCTCATGTCCTTAGCCGAAAGAAATTACGACATTGGGAATAAAGAGCTACTGGCAATTAAGGAAGCCTTTTCTGAATGGAGGCATCTGCTAGAAGGGGCTAATCATCCTGTAACTGTTCTCACGGACCATAAAAATCTGGAATTTATTCGTTCGGCCAAGAGATTGTCTTCTAGACAAGCTCGCTGGTCTCTATTCTTTTCCAGATTTAATTTTGTTATATCATATCGACCGGGATCGAGGAATGGTAAGGCCGATGCCTTATCAAGGATGCTGTCTGAGCCTCCCCTGGAGGGCAACTCCGAATGTTCCATCCTAACACAAAAGAACTTCCTAGGGGCCACAAGTGCAAAGACATTCTTGAGTCTTCTCAAAGAGGGGTATGAGAATGACCCACTTCTCAATGATCCTCCTAGGGACATGAACCTGGTGTACAAAAATGGCTTTTGGATTCAAGGACATCATCTTTATGTACCTGAATCTGTTCGGGTGGAAGCTCTCAAGTTGGTTCATGATTCCAAACTTGCTGGGCATTTTGGAGTTACTAAGACCGAAGAACTGTTGTCACGTTCCTTTTGGTGGCCGCGGTACAAGAATGACATCAAATGCTATGTGGCCTCATACTTGACCTGTGCACACAATAAAACTACCCGAGCATCTCCTTTGGGGTTGCTTCAGCCACTCCCTGTTCCATCGAGACCATGGGGGTCTATTTCTATGGATTTTGTGGTAGATTTACCTCCCTCAAAAGAAATGACCACCATTTTGGTTGTGGTTGACCGTCTCACAAAGATGGCCCATTTTGTTCCGGTGAAGGGGGTGCCCACTGCTGAACAGACTGCAGAACTAATGGTTCGAGAAGTATTTAAACTGCATGGAATCCCTGATGATGTGGTGTCTGACAGAGGTGTGCAGTTTACGTCGAAATTTTGGAAAAGCTTTTGCTCAGCCTTGGGTGTTACAATCAATCTGTCCTCTGCTTTTCATCCCCAGTCTAATGGTCAGACTGAGAGAACTAATCAAACAATGGAGCAGTATCTTCGATGCTTTGTCACTTATCTTCAGGATGACTGGGTGGACTGTCTTCCCACTGCAGAGTTTGCATACAACAATTCTAAACATAGTTCCACCTCTCAAAGTCCCTTTTACTTAAACAACGGTTATCATCCAGTTTTTATTCCTGGTCTCCCTATCACCACTCCAATTCCTGCTGTTACCAACAGACTAACTACATTGCAGGAGATTCAGGAGAAATTGATTGAGACTTTGAGGGAAGCTCAGGAATATTACAAAAAGGCTGCTGACAGATACCGGAGAGCACTTCCTACGTTTCATGTGGGTGACAAAGTTTGGTTATCAACAAAGAATCTGAAGGTGCATGTGCCATCTGCTAAGTTGGGTCAAAAGTTTGTTGGTCCTTTTCAGATTTCTGCTTAGATCAACCCAGTTACCTTTTGCTTAAAACTTCCTGACAGTATGAAGATTCACCCGGTTTTTCATGTATCGCTTTTCAAACCATTTCATGAAAATCCTTTCTCTGGAAGAATTCTTCCACCTCCTCCACCTGTTGAGGTACAGGGCGAAGAAGAATATGTGGTGGAGAAGATTCTTGATTCTAGGATGTTTAGAGGAAAGTTGCAATATCTGGTCCAATGGGAAGGATATGGGCTAGAGGAAAATTCTTGGGAGCCTGAGGAAAATGTTCATGCTCCTAGACTAACAAGAGAATTCCACCAGAGGTTTCCCCACAAGCCTGGTCCTAAGACGTCCAGTGAGGAGGGGAGTACTGTCAGAGCCTTGAATCGAACCTAGGCCTTCTGCAGTGAGAGTGTCAGGGAATGGGAAGATCGCCTCGGCGATCGAATCTGCACATGCGTAGAATCCTGACAAGACATACAGGCAGGCAGGCACTAGGACCCAGGCGCGCCTGTCACCGATGACGGCGCCGGGCAGGCACTAGGACCCAGGAGCGCCTGTCAGGAGTTGGGCGGCCTATTTAAACCCAGCTCTTGCAATGCTCAAGTGCCGTATGGTCTTACCTGTTACCTGTGTTCCTGTTTGATCCAGTGTTCCTGAATACCTTGTTGCCGACCCAGACTGTTCCTGATACTGCTGTCTTCTCCTGCTCTGATCCCTGGCTTGTCTGACCATTCTCCTGCTTAACCCTGCACGTTCTGATCTCCTGTTAACGAACCCGGCTTGTGACCAGTTTATTCCTCTGCCTGCTGACTTTGTACCACGCTGCCACCACTGTTACCGACCCAGCCTGCCTGACGCTGCTCTTGTGACCTCCTCACATCAGACTCTCACCTGCTATACATCTCCAACGGTGCTTCTACCACAGCTGGGTGAACTCAAGGGTCTCGTATGTCTTGTCAGGATTCTACGCATGCGCATGTGCATGTGCAACTGCTGTAGCAACTGGTCTCTGAACCTGACCCAGATTGTGACAGCACTTGTCCCCCGCTCCCCATTAAGGATTGGCACCTTTGGGGAGCGGGTACCCAAATTGGACAGGTACCCGCTCCCACTTCCACTGCAATCGCCTAGGCGATCGGAAGCAAAAGTTGTCCGTCCCCCCTCCCTCCCCGTAGTCTTCTGGGACACATGACTGGTCCCAGAAGACTACGGGCCATTCACAAAGCACAGAGCTTCTCGCGCATGCGCAGTTGGCACCCAGCTGTGAAGCTGCAAGCTGTCACAGCCGGGTTCCCACTCTGAAGATGTCAGAACCAGGGAGAGAAGACGGCCGGTGAAACCAGCTGTGGTGAGGACACTGCTTGACCGAGGGACAGCTAAAAAATTGTATTTTAAAAGTCAGCAGCTACAGTTTTTGTAGCTGCTGACTTTTATTTTTTTTTGCAGCTGAAAAAAGTCATGTTTTTCTTGGTGATAAAATACTTATTTTTGGTTGATATTCTGTCTCTATCATTTAAAATACACCTACAGTAAAAAGATACAAAAAAAAATACAGACCCTTCATTTGTTTGTAAGCGGGCAAACTTGAAAATCTGCAGGGGATCAAATAATTATTTTCCCCACTGTAATTAAACCAGAGCTCCACCCAAAAAGCTAATTTTCGATTAAAGGACTTGTCCCCTGCTCTCCGTTAAGGATTGGCACCTTTGGGGAAATGGGGGGGGGGGACAGGTACCTGAAATTGGCAGGTACTCACTCCCACTTCCGCTGTGAATGCCTAGGCAATCAGAAACGGAAGTTGTCCTCCCCCCCTCCCCCCCCCCCGTAGTCTTTTGGGACACTTGACAGGTCCCAGAAGACTACGGAACTATTGAGAAAGCACAGCGCTACTCGTGCATGCGCAGTGGGCACTCGGCTGTGAAGCCACAAGCTGTCACAGCCTGGTGTCCACACTGAAGATGTCGGGAACACAGGGCGGCCAATGAAACAGGCTGTGGGGGGGACACTGTGGGATCGAGGGACAGGTGAGTGTCTGTTTTTGTAGCTGCTGGCTTTTATTTTTTTACATTTGTACTGGAACTCTGCTTTAACATAAAAATTCCATTTGATGTTAGCTTCACTTTAATTAAACTTATATATTTCATATTACAGACACCGATATACATATTAACCCATAAAAATTGTACATTTTTATATATATAGCTTTCAAACTTGAAAATATTTGTTCATAATTTGTACATTAGATATTCTTTATCGTTCTCGCTGTTAATATTACATCAGATATTTATTTTTAGAAATCTGTCAGAAAAGGAATCACTTGTCTACCCTAACTAGTCATCTAGATTCCTAACAGGAGTTTACCTCTGAGATATATAGTGCTTGCTGCTCCTCTCTGACAGGTAAAATGTGCACAAAAACTATGGGAGCTGAATTTAGGCTTGGCAGCCAGATCCTGTGGGACGTCCGTGATTTTTACACTCAGCAGAAAGGAGACTAATTATGAATATATATAGATACACACACACACACACACACACTAACAGGTATACCATCGAAATGCTATTTCTGTGTTCTAGGTAAAGCTTCCACCAGGCATGGAAAATTCCTAGATAATTAGAAGCTAGGGGATATATTGAAAAACCGGCTTCATTGTTACAAGTCTTCATGCCATACAGAGGCCTTGGATTTTACTGACCTTCCACATGCAGCTAGATGCACATATCTACATTGGAGAGGGAAGAAATAAGCATTTCAAAAGGCATTTTAAAAAAGCACGAAACAACCCAGTTATAGACTTTTTTACAAACATTCCAATTTAGGCCTCTTTCACATGAAGTGTACCACTGCACATCCCTATGCAGGCATTCCAATTCAAACTAATTAGAACACTGCTCCAATTTGACATCCATGTGGGTGCTGGTGCACAGTAACAAAACCACAGATATCAGATTGGGAGCCACGGCTGTGTCCTTGCAGCTGCTGCATCCTAACAGCTGTTGCATCCTAACTGACATGCATAGGGCTGCCTGCACAGGGATACACAGAATACCTGTACATCACCGTGCATATATAAATGTATATAGCAGGGGTGGACTGACAACTCATGGGGCCCCCAGGCAATAGGGGATCATGGGGCCCCTGTTTCCTTGCCCAAACGCAAAAAAGCCTATGAAAAAGGTACCAGGGGCATCTCATGTGGCCCCCTACTGACCCTGGGCCCTCGGGCAGTGCCCAAGTTTCCAAATGGTCAGTCCACCCCTGGTATATAGTATTGTTTCACTGAAAGTGCTGCTGAGGGATTGATATAGACTCCTAAGAATGGTTAAGAACCTTGGGCCAAAACTTAGGCTGGCCATACACTATACAATTTTTTTGGCCAATTTCCTTTAGATTTACCTTCAACTGTGTAGTGCACAGGCCCGCCCAATTGGATACAATTGAAAGTGTTGTTTGGGTTTGACCTCATATTATATGGTTTTTGGTAAATCTATAGCAAAAATCTCAAGAAAATTGTATAGTGTATGGACAACCTTAGTGTCTGTAAGCCAAATCGGAGACAGTCCAATGTTATTGTGATGAATGCCTTGCTGAGTGAGAATATCATGCTCTGTCACCTCCCTTGTCCCACCTACATTAAACTGCTCAGATGAGATTCAGGAACCTTTTGCTTTAACCTGAAGCCTGGTGATTGGTTTTGTTCTTGATTAATTAAGTCTCTACATTTGTTCTTATTTTATGGGGGTAAAAAGAAGTTAATCCTGTTTGCCAAGATCTTAATAGTTATCTTAGATCTGTTTGTATAAACAAAAGAGAATAATTTGTGCAATCCCCTAGGGTTTTTCCTGGTGTTGGAAGCAGGTTTTCTTGAGGGTCAGATTTTGGGTATTACTTATGCTATTGAAAAAGCTACGGACAGCTACTAAAATTTTTGTAGTAGGATCTCAAGAACCAGCTGGGCCCTGGGGCCTTGGACAACTTCAGTGTTATTGCAACTTTTAATATCTTTCTCTGTAAAATCTTCTTCTACTAGATTGTTCTGGGTGTGGTCTATCTTTAGGAATAGCAATAGGCTAAATATTTGTTCAGACAACATTTTGGGTAAGGTTCACAGTTTTGTAAAATGTTTTGAGTGAGAATTTAAAAAAAAATCACCTAAAATAAGTCGGGGGCATTGAGAAATACGAAACCTGAGTACTGAATCGATGTAGCCCTTGAGGGAGAGTATTCAAGCCATAAGAATGCCCAGAAGGTATAATACTCCTATCTGGCCCATCTGAGGATCTTCTAGGTTTTGGTGGAAAAACAGATTCAAAGCCATTTGGGCTGTTTTTATTCAGGGTGTCTTATTTTCTGGTAAACATAAAAAATCAATCTTTTTCTTTGATAGTATTTTGGCAGTTGTGTTTTGATTCTGGAGGCTAATTGACTTTGTTGGACTCTTATGGGCCACCCAATTTAACCTCCCTAGTGGTCTGATTATGTCCATATTTCTGTGCTCAAAGCGGTACATTTTTTTGCATGGAAATATGTATTTTATTTTATTGTAGGCCTGTAATTTTTAGGAATAACTCACTGAAATCTGTCCGAACAAGAGTCTAGTAAACATCCCCGGTATGTTACAATTTGAAACACGAAATCATAAATTATAATTTAATAAATAATCATAAAAAATAATAATATAATAATACATTTAATTCAATAATATAATCAAACCAAAAACACTGAAATTTGGAATTGAGCGCAAAGTTCGCACATCACTGAGCAAAGTCGCAAAATCATTTTCAGTGTCTGATGACGAATTTCCCCACAAATCATTATCACTCAATTCTGCAAGTGGTTCTAATTTACTATCACTGTTCTCTAGCTGGTCTAAAACCACTTTTGACCTAAAGGGACGCTATTTGGACGCCATGGACGTTTCTCAGTTTCCAGGCAGAAAGAACAGTAAAAATGCAGGCAGGGCACAGGACAAAGCACTAGGGACAAAATGTATGTGAAATGCTTTGATACAGTAATGTTTTACTATGTGATTTTAGTGTATTTAGTGAATGTCACTTTTTCTCATTTTCAAATTTCCTGCCGATCCGTCCCCCGTACGTCCCGACGCTCACGGGGGACGGAACCCAGATGACAGATGCCGGCATCCGCCGGAGGACATTACAGTGGACACTGCAGGAGGGACATCGCAGGAGCACAGGACAAGGTAAGAGATTGAGGGATCCCGGAGCAGCGCCGCATGGTAAGCCCGAGTGTAGCTCAGAGTTACCACTTTTGGTACTGAAACTTTACCCCGAGCTACACTCGGGAATACCGCCAGGGGGGTTAATGTAGGTCATCTCTATTGGAAAAGCACTAACATTTCTGTTTCTATTTCTTTGAAGACAATGGAGTCATTTAAGAGGGACTCATTTAAATGCCATTGTGCTGGATGCAGTTTGAAACAGTGGCCAAAAACAAGCATTTTCACCAGGGAGTGATATAATCAAGGTACTGATAAAATTTTGATTTTAGAAATAAATGGGGAGTAAAGTGCAGAGGGTCAGAAAATGCTTTTTTGCACATGAGTTTAATGCAAATAACCTCTGGTGCTACGGTTACATTCCCACAAAATCTCTATTATATCATGTTGGTATAGCATTTGAGCTATCTTGTGGTTTTGTTGTGGGGTGTATAAAAATTGATCTAGCTTAGTAAGATTTGTCAGGTGTTTGGTCTAAGCGTACATCCCTATCAAAAATTTTGTGACCCATGATGTGAGGTGTCATTGAGGAGAGCCAGTTGCAGAAGAATGTCACTTGTCCCTAAGTACGCAAGAGCTAAGGAAAAAGAGAATTGAGTTTCCTGAAACAGGATTTCAATACCCAGATAGTTATAGTACTGAAAAGCTTTGGATCTTTTAGAGGGGTAATTAAAGCTTTGAACATTGTGAGTCAGAATTTTGAAGTCTGAGGTTTTCATACTTAACATAATGTTATTTTGTGGTTAGGTGAATGTTTGTGGCCTTGAGTGTGGCATGAGGTAACTGTGAGGGCATATGGCTTGGTTTAAAATTGGAGAGATGAAATGGTTGGAGAAAAGTTGTATAGCAGTCCTGCCCTAAGGGTCCTAGAATTACTGGTGCTGCATATAGACTATCTCTCAAATTTCAGAAGTCTGTGCTGTTAAGATCAAAGCTATAGTGTATGTAGAATCTAGGAGGTTACAAGGCCTTTATTCTCAGGTGTGAGACTCTCTATAAGACATTTAGTGACCTAGAGAAGATCCCTATTGTCTTTTGAAGCTAGTTGGTAGAAGCGTATATAAATATGGGTGTAAGGGGGATTTGTATTTGCATGGAGGTCATGGAGGATTTTTAATGGGTTGTTGTCCCTAGTGGTTGTCGAGGTAAAGTTTGTCAGGGCACATGAAAGTAGTGGCTGTCAAGGTAAAGTTCATTAGGGAGTCTATTTGTATCTGGTTTCTGAAGAGTGTGAAAAAAATAGAGCAATCCATCCTGACATGTGGAATTTCAAAGTTATCACTGTTGATCATTCTCAGGTGTTAGGAAGCAGTTTTCTTAGCGAGTTCTTTCCTTTTCAATATAACACCACATGGCTGAAAGGTGTTGGGAACCTTCCTATGCTGTTCTTGGGATTCGAGGGTCTTTAGATATGAGGTCCAATTTCAGTATGACATTTTGCTTTCTAAAATATGAAGAAAAAGCCTGGTTTGCTTCTGTAATAAAAGAGGCAAAGGGGGGCATGGCCGGCCGCGGATCGGGATGGCCGCATAGTCAGTGAGCTCCAGGAACCGAAGCGGCTCACAGCAACGAGGGACAGAGGAGAGCAACCCTCTCATCCCTGGCAGCTGCCCTAGTGTGCGGGGACCCGATCGGCACCTATGGGGAAATGAAAAATCAATCAGGGGCCCCACAAATTAACGGAGTGCTTCACTCCATCGGGTGGCCCCTCCCCTCAAGATGGCGCTGGCCCCAGCACCTCTTCCTCCATGCAGCCACACACAGCAGAGGAGAGCTCTCGCTCCCATTCTCAGCATGATAGCCCTGCACAGTCTGTGGGCACTACACCTACCAACAGATCCCAAAAGGCAAAGCAGCACTGTTCTCCAGACACCCAATTACAAGGTGAGCAAACTAATGATTCTATTTCTCATAATGCAACAAGAGAGTTTATTGAACATCTGGAAGATTACCCTGCTGAAACTCTTTCATGACAGATATGCTTGTTACCCTTAAAGGTTCTTTACACAAGGATATGATGAGTTTTGTGTCACAAGTGAATGCAGAAGTTGAGAGTCTAGGGGAGCGCGTCAACCATGTGGAATCTAAACTGGGCTAGTTTGCGTCTGCTCACAATGAAATAGTGGATGCTCACAATGATGCAGAAGAGGAATTGAAAGCGCTGAGACTAAAAATGGCGGATCTGGAGGACCACTCGTACAGGAACAATATTACATTTAGGGATGAGCGAAACTGTCCCTGCCGCAGATGCTAGATTCAACAGATGATAATTACCTAGTTACCGAATCTGTCAGAGAGAGATGTTATAGTGGATAGAGAGCATAGACTGCCGTAGCCTTCCTTTCTTTCTGATCATGTTAGGGACATTATTCCTAGAATTCACTTCTACCACATAAAGGAGGAATTGATGATCTTTGCGAGAACACACAATCCGTTACCGGCGCCATACAATGGGGTATCCCTATTTGCAGATCTCTCCCAGTATACCATTATTGCTCGCAAAAAATGACTTTATGAAATTACTCCGCAATAACAATATAAAATACAAATGGGGCTTCCCCACTAAATTACTAATAACAAGGGATAGTCATTTACTGACTGTCAGCTCAGAAGAAGAAGGATTTCAGCTTGCGAAGAAATGGGGGATTGGACCTGCGGGAGAGGAGCTAACGGGCGCCAAATCTTCCCCTAGGAAAGTTACTTCTGAATGGGAAAAAGTGGCGGGTTGATGCAACCTTTTGTATTTTTGTGCCTTGAGAGGGTGGCTGTCAGGGATCCCCTCGATCCCCGCCGCGTTGGTCCCGGCGCAGGCGCAGTATGCCGCCCGGCGCAGGGACTCGAGCACTGGGTCCGGGCCGGCCGCGGCGTTCGAGTTCGCGCATGCGCAGTAGAAGCCGCGGCCGCCCGCTGGGCACCAATGGCAGCGCAGGGCGGGATATTTAAACGACCCTGAGCTGTCATTCAGTGCCTTCTGGTCTTTCCTGCATCCTGTATCCTGTGAACCTGTACCCTGTAAGTTATTGACCCGGATTGTACCTGACCTTGCTGTTTTCTCCTATTCTGACCCTTGCTTTGCCTGACCTCTCTCCTGAATGCCCCCTATTGGATTTGACCTGCTGTTGCTGACCTGGCGTGTGACCCGACCATTCTATGCCCGCTGCCTTGTACCTTGCCGCCCTCTCTGTTACCGACCCGGCCCGTCTGACCTTGCTCATCCATCCATCCATCCCGTGCAGTGGGGTCTTCTGACCTCCTCACATCAGACTCTTCCCCGTGGGAGCCCCTTGCGCATACTACTACCACTGACGGGCGCACCCAGTAGCCACGACCTGGTCTCAGGGAGCTCCAAGTCCATCCCCACCATCAGGGGCCCTGGTGAACAAGCACCCTGGGACTTAGACTCCGTGCGCTGGGGACGCCTATTCAGTGGAGTGCTAGTAGTACCGCCGGGCGGTCCCTTACAGTACCAGAAGGCCATGACTGAGTCTAGAGGAGGTCCCTCGCCGCTGGAGGAGATCTGCAGGCACCTGTCCAATTTGACACAGACCGTATCGGCCCTGCAGGATAGATGACAGCGGATTGAAACTCAATTCCAGGCCTGCACTATATCCGCTCCCGCCCCACAGGCCGCGGTCCCCACATCTCCAGCTGTAGCAGCCCCTGTGCTGGTGTCTGGGGCATCCGCACCACTCCCGGCGGCCGACCCCCGAGTACCCTTACCGGAACGTTTCCACGGGGACCGCACACGTTTTAGATCATTCCGCGAGTCCTGCCTCCTCTATTTTGAGCTACAACCCCGAACCTTCGTGACTGAATCCGTGAAGGTGGGGTTCGTCATCTCCCTCCTGCAGGGTGAACCCCAAGACTGGGCCCATCGATTACGGGGAAAAAACGACCCTCACCTCAGTTCGGTTGACAGTTTTTTTGATGCTATGGCCATCCTTTATGATGACCCACAGCGGGCAGCTTCTGCTGAAGCTACTCTGTACACGCTCCGGCAAGGCCGCCGAGCGGCGGAGGAGTACGCAGCTGAATTTAGGCGATGGATGGGGGATACTCGCTGGAACGAGTTCGCACTCCTGCATCAGTTCCGTATTGGCCTATCAGATGGCCTGAAAGACGAGCTCGCCCGGGTGGAGGTACCTGAGACTTTAGAGGACTTAATAGCACTGACCATAAAAATTGACCGTAGACTGCAGGAACGCAGGTTTGAGAGGTCCGGCCAGGGTCATGGAAATCCCTGGGGATCATTTCAGGGTCCCAGTCAAACACCTAGGCCAGTCGTCCAAAACCGGCCACCTGGAGACAACCCCGAACCCATGCAGCTCGGCCTGGCACGGCCTAAACTATCCCCAGAGGAACATCTGCGCAGACGATCCCAGAACCTGTGCCTCTATTGTGGCGAAGCTGGTCATATGGCGCGTTCCTGCCCGCAGAAACTGAGTAAGTGCACCTCTTCTTCCTTATCCATTGGCAATGTTGGTCCATCCCAATACTTAGTGGTACCCCTTTCCTTTCAGCTTCCAGAAAGGACCGTGGAAGTATCGGCCATAATTGACTCTGGGGCATGCAGCTGCTTCGTGGATATTAATTTTGCTCACCAGCAGGGTATTCCCCTTCAATTGAAACAGAAGGGGTTCAATATTTATTTGGCCGACAGTTCCCGAATAAAATCGGGGGTAGTGAACCAGGAAACCCCCTCCATCACCACTGTCATTGCCGGCCAGCACCAGGAATTCCTCCGCCTGGATGCTATAGCTTCACCCCTCTTCCCAGTCATTCTGGGGCTCCCATGGTTACGGGCCCATAACCCCTAGATTGACTGGGAGACCGGAGTAATCACGTTCCCTTCCCCATACTGTCGGATATACTGCCGCACTTCGGGCCCGGGGGCCCCCCAAATCCTCCTGTGCTCTGAGGGGGAAGCTGAATTAAAACAAGTAATCCCTGCGGTCTACCATGGGTTTTTAGATGTGTTCAGCAAACGGGGAGCTGATACTCTTCCCCCCCACCGCCCTTATGACTGCCCCATTGACCTGTTACCCGGCTCAGAAATTCCTTTTGGGCGAATCTTCCCCCTTTCAGAGCCCGAATTGGGGGCCCTAAAGGAATATATCGAGGACAGCCTCCAGAAGGGGTTCATCCGCCACTCCACCTCACCGGCGGGGGCGGGAATCTTCTTTGTTGAAAAGAAGGACAAAACCTTAAGGCCATGTATCGATTACAGGGAATTGAACAGGGTCACGATAAAAAACCGTTACCCACTACCATTAGTACCTGAGCTGTTCCAAAGTTTAAAGTCAGCAGTGGTTTTTACCAAGCTGGATCTGAGGGGGGCGTACAACTTGATTCGCATAAGGGAGGGGGACGAGTGGAAGACGGCCTTCCGCACCCGCTTTGGTCATTTTGAATATCTGGTCATGCCGTTCGGGTTGTGCAATGCTCCGGCCACTTTTCAACACTTTGTAAATGATATTTTTAGGGACTTTCTGGATGTCTTCGTGATCGTTTATTTAGACGACATTCTGATTTTCTCCCCGTCTTTGGGGGAACACAGAATACATGTAGCAAAAGTAGTATTGGGGCGGTTGCGGCAGCATGGGTTGTACGCCAAGGCAGAAAAATGTTGTTTTGAACAATCCAGCATTGCCTTCTTGGGCCTGATTATCTCCACCGCGGGGGTCGCGATGGATCCCCAGAAGGTCGCTGCAATACTGGATTGGCCTGAACCCACAGATAGGAAAGGCGTCCAACGATTCATCGGCTTTGCAAATTTTTACCGGAAGTTCATCAAGAACTTCTCGGGTCTGGTCTCCCCCATTACTCAGCTAACCAAGCTGGGAACCCGATTCAGATGGACACCAGAAGCGCAGGGAGCTTTCGAAGTCTTAAAGAAGCTGTTCACTTCGGCACCCATTTTGGGTCACCCAGACGCCGCTCTGCCCTATATCTTGGAGGTAGATGCATCGGAGAATGCGGTAGGCTCCATCCTCTCCCAACGAAAAGGCACCAAGGAACTGCTCCACCCTGTAGCGTTCTTCTCACGGAAGCTGACCCCAGCGGAGAGGAACTATGATATCGGTGATCGAGAGCTACTAGCGATCAAAACGGCGTTAGAGGAATGGAGGTACCTGCTGGAAGGTGCGGTGCACCCCATCTTAATATTTACTGACCACAAGAACCTAGAGTATCTGAGAACCGCCAAGCGTCTACGCCCGCGACAGGCGAGATGGGCACTATTCTTTTCGAGATTCAACTTCCACATTACGTACCGGCCGGGATCAAAGAACACTAAGCCGGATGCGTTATCACGGATGTACGAAGACGCCAAGGAGACCCCAGTACCTGACACCATCCTGTCCTCGGGTAACTTCTTGGCCCTTCAGTCGGATCTTCGTTCCAGGCTAATGGAGGCATCCACAAACTTCTCTACCCCAGGCGGAGGGCCACTCCGGAACAAGGGGGGACTCCTATGGAGGGAAGACCGAATTGTGGTGCCGGAAGAGACCCGAACCTTGGTCTTGGGGCATTGCCACGACCACCCAATGGCGGGGCACTTTGGCCCAGAAAAGACCCTGGAACTTCTCCGACGCTCATTCTGGTGGCCAGACATGGCTAAGGATTGTAAGGGCTATGTCAGGTCCTGTGTCACCTGCCAGAAGAACAAGCCAGCAAGAAACAAGGTTTGGGGTCTGCTGCGACCCTTACCTATTCCTGAACGGCCTTGGCAAAAGATCTCACTAGACTTTATAGTCGAGCTTCCGCCATCCCGAGACCACACGGCAATCCTGGTAGTCGTGGACCGCTTGTCCAAGATGGCCCACTTCATCCCGTTGAAGAAAACCCCCTCGGCGGCCGAGACCGCGCAAGTCTTCATTTGTGAGGTAGTCAGGTTGCATGGGGTCCCTGAAGACATCGTCTCGGACCGAGGGGTCCAGTTCACGTCCAGATTCTGGAGGGCACTGTGCAAAGCCCTGGACATCAAATTATCTCTCTCCTCTGCGTTCCACCCTCAAACTAACGGTCAAACCGAAAGGACCAATCAGACCTTGGAGCAATACTTAAGATGCTATACCTCGTTTACTCAAGATGACTGGCTGCCACTTCTTCCTTTAGCGGAATTTGCGTATAACAACGCCCGCCACTCAGCAACAGGGCAGTCCCCGTTCTTTGCCAACTATGGCTTTCACCCAGTCTTCCTCCCGGATTTGGTGTCGGAATGCCCAGTACCAGCAACACAAGATGTGGTAACGTTCTTCGCTGCGAACAATAAGAAGCTTCAAGTGGCCATCAGTTGGGCCCAGGAAGACTACAGGAAAGCATTCAACAGGAAATGGAGAGGAGATCTGGTATTGCGGCCTGGGGAGAAGGTTTGGCTGGCGACGTCCAATCTAAAGATGCTTTGCCCGTCAAAGAAATTGGGACCCAAATTTATAGGCCCCTTCTGCATTAAACGGATGGTTAACGAAGTAGCCTACGAACTCGCCCTCCCTGACACGCTCAAGAACCACCCGGTCTTTCATGTGTCCCTGCTGAAGCCAGTGGTCCCAGATGCCTTCCCTGACCGGGAATCTAGACCCCCGGAAGCGGTAACGGTCGAAGGAGAAGAAGAGTTTGAGGTTGAAACAATCCTGAAGTGTCGAAGGAGGGGAGGCCAGACCCAATTCCTTATCAAATGGAAGGGCTATGGTCCTGAGGACAATTCTTGGGAACCAGCCCATAATGTCCATGCACCCAGACTTGTCCGGAGGTTCTTTCGCGATCACCCGTGGTGGAGAGATCGGGTGGGCATCCGGAGGTTGCCCGTGGGGGGGGGCAATGTCAGGGATCCCCTCGATCCCCGCCGCGTTGGTCCCGGCGCAGGCGCAGTATGCCGCCCGGCGCAGGGACTCGAGCACTGGGTCCGGGCCGGCCGCGGCGTTCGAGTTCGCGCATGCGCAGTAGAAGCCGCGGCCGCCCACTGGGCACCAATGGCAGCGCAGGGCGGGATATTTAAACGACCCTGAGCTGTCATTCAGTGCCTTCTGGTCTTTCCTGCATCCTGTATCCTGTGAACCTGTACCCTGTAAGTTATTGACCCGGATTGTACCTGACCTTGCTGTTTTCTCCTATTCTGACCCTTGCTTTGCCTGACCTCTCTCCTGAATGCCCCCTATTGGATTTGACCTGCTGTTGCTGACCTGGCGTGTGACCCGACCATTCTATGCCCGCTGCCTTGTACCTTGCCGCCCTCTCTGTTACCGACCCGGCCCGTCTGACCTTGCTCATCCATCCATCCATCCCGTGCAGTGGGGTCTTCTGACCTCCTCACATCAGACTCTTCCCCGTGGGAGCCCCTTGCGCATACTACTACCACTGACGGGCGCACCCAGTAGCCACGACCTGGTCTCAGGGAGCTCCAAGTCCATCCCCACCATCAGGGGCCCTGGTGAACAAGCACCCTGGGACTTAGACTCCGTGCGCTGGGGACGCCTATTCAGTGGAGTGCTAGTAGTACCGCCGGGCGGTCCCTTACAGTGGCTCACTAGTCTAACACCGCGAATAGTTGTCAAGCATAGTTGCTTGCGGTTCCCGGAAATTCCCCCAATACGTTGAAGTGATTTGGTTCACTTGCATTTATTTGCTATTTGTTTCTATTGTTTTTTTCTGTTTTTGCTGTTCTTTTTTCTGTGTTTTTCCAACAGAGTATCGGCAACTGCTTTAACCAAGGAATTTCTATGGGGCACTGAATTGTTATTGATATTAGGTCTGCCTATGCAGCCAACCCAAGGAGAGCTGGATATTGTGAGTGGCTTCGTTAATGCTAACTAGAGATGAGCGAATCGAACTCGGCGAAGTGGAATTCGTTTAGAATATTAGGAAAATTTCGCGCCGAATCCGAAAATTAGCAGACTTCGGATGCGCGAATCGAAATTTTTCCAAAAATGGCGGCGACATGTGCGGCGACGGAGCGGGGATCTCTGGGAAGGCGCGCAGACAAGGCGCGCTGACCCATAATGCATTCATTCATGACATGTGATCGCATTAGCCAATAAGCAGCCAGCCAGCCAGCACTGTGTAATGGTGGAGCTATAAATTGCGGCCATCTTACAATTCTCCATTTGCCTCTGGTCATTCAAGAGAGACAGATCTCTCTGTATTAGGGACACAGAATCGTTACTTAGGGACACAGAACCGTTACTCAGGGACACAGAACCGTTACTTAGGGACACAGAACCGTTACTTAGGGACACAGAATTGTTACTCAGGGACAGACACAGAATTGTTACTCAGGGATAGACACAGAATTTTTACTCAGGGACAGACACAGAATTGTTACTGAGGGACACAGAATTGTTACTGAGGGACACAGAATTGTTACTGAGGGACAGACACAGAATTGTTACTGAGGGACAGACACAGAATTGTTACTCAGGGACAGACACAGAATTGTTACTCAGGGGCAGACACAGAATTGTTACTCAGGGACAGACACAGAATTGTTACTGAGGGACACAGAATTGTTACTGAGGGACACAGAATTGCTACTGAGGGACAGACACAGAATTGTTACTCAGGGACAGAAACAGAATTGTTACTGAGGGACACAGAATTGTTACTGAGGGACACAGAATTGTTACTCAGGGACAGACACAGAATTGTTACTGAGGGACACAGAATTGTTACTGAGGGATACAGAATTGTTACTCAGGGACAGACACAGAATTGTTACTGAGGGACACAGAATTGTTACTGAGGGACACAGAATTGTTACTCAGGGACACAGAATTGTTACTCAGGGACACAGAATTGTTACTCAGGGACAGACACAGAATTGTTACTGAGGGACACAGAATTGTTACTCAGGGACACAGAATTGTTACTGAGGGACACAGAATTGTTACTGAGGGAAACAGAATTGTTACTCAGGGACACAGAATTGTTACTCAGGGACACAGAATTGTTACTCAGGGACAGACACAGAATTGTTACTGAGGGACACAGAATTGTTACTGAGGGACACAGAATTGTTACTGAGGGACACAGAATTGTTACTGAGGGACACAGAATTGTTACTCAGGGACAGACACAGAATTGTTACTGAGGGACACGGAATTGTTACTGAGGGACACAGAATTGTTACTGAGGGACACAGAATTGTTACTCAGGGACACAGAATTGTTACTCAGGGACAGACACAGAATTGTTACTGAGGGACACAGAATTGTTACTCAGGGACACAGAATTGTTACTGAGGGACACAGAATTGTTACTGAGGGAAACAGAATTGTTACTCAGGGACACAGAATTGTTACTCAGGGACACAGAATTGTTACTCAGGGACAGACACAGAATTGTTACTGAGGGACACAGAATTGTTACTGAGGGACACAGAATTGTTACTCAGGGACAGACACAGAATTGTTACTGAGGGACACAGAATTGTTACTGAGGGACACAGAATTGTTACTCAGGGACAGACACAGAATTGTTACTCAGGGACAGAAACAGAATTGTTACTGAGGGACACAGAATTGTTAATGAGGGACACAGAATTGTTACTCAGGTACAGACACGGAATTGTTACTGAGGGACACAGAATTGTTACTGAGGGACACAGAATTGTTACTGAGGGACACAGAATTGTTACTCAGGGACACAGAATTGTTACTCAGGGACAGACACAGAATTGTTACTGAGGGACACAGAATTGTTACTGAGGGACACAGAATTGTTACTCAGGGACAGACACAGAATTGTTACTGAGGGACACAGAATTGTTACTGAGGGACACAGAATTGTTACTCAGGGACACAGAATTGTTACTGAGGGACACATAATTGTTACTGAGGGACACAGAATTGTTACTCAGGGACACAGAATTGTTACTCAGGGACACAGAATTGTTACTGAGGGACAGACAGAGAATTGTTACTGAGGGACACAGAATTGTTACTGAGGGACACAGAATTGTTACTCAGGGACAGACACAGAATTGTTACTGAGGGACACAGAATTGTTACTGAGGAACACAGAATTGTTACTGAGGGACACAGAATTGTTACTCAGGGACACAGAATTGTTACTCAGGGACAGACACAGAATTGTTACTGAGGGACACAGAATTGTTACTCAGGGACACAGAATTGTTACTGAGGGACACAGAATTGTTACTGAGGGAAACAGAATTGTTACTCAGGGACACAGAATTGTTACTCAGGGACACATAATTGTTACTCAGGGACACAGAATTGTTACTCAGGGACAGACACAGAATTGTTACTGAGGGACACAGAATTGTTACTCAGGGACACAGAATTGTTACTGAGGGACACAGAATTGTTACTCAGGGACACAGAATTGTTACTGAGGGACAGACACAGAATTGTTACTGAGGGACACAGAATTGTTACTGAGGGACACAGAATTGTTACTCAGGGACAGACACAGAATTGTTACTGAGGGACACAGAATTGTTACTGAGGAACACAGAATTGTTACTGAGGGACACAGAATTGTTACTCAGGGACACAGAATTGTTACTCAGGGACAGACAAAGAATTGTTACTGAGGGACACAGAATTGTTACTTAGGGACACAGAATTGTTACTGAGGGACACAGAATTGTTACTGAGGGAAACAGAATTGTTACTCAGGGACACAGAATTGTTACTCAGGGACACAGAATTGTTACTCAGGGACACAGAATTGTTACTCAGGGACAGACACAGAATTGTTACTGAGGGACACAGAATTGTTACTGAGGGACACAGAATTGTTACTGAGGGACACAGAATTATTACTCAGGGACACAGAATTGTTACTGAGGGACACAGAATTGTTTCTCAGGGACAGACACAGAATTGTTACTGAGGGACACGGAATTGTTACCGAGGGACACAGAATTGTTACTGAGGGACACAGAATTGTTACTCAGGGACACAGAATTGTTACTCAGGGACACAGAATTGTTACTGAGGGACAGACACAGAATTGTTACTGAGGGACACCAAATTGTTACTGAAGGACACAGAATTGTTACTCAGGGACAGACACAGAATTGTTACTGAGGGACACAGAATTGTTACTGAGGGACACAGAATTGTTACTGAGGGACACATAATTGTTACTCAGGGACACAGAATTGTTACTCAGGGACAGACACAGAATTGTTACTGAGGGACACAGAATTGTTACTGAGGGACACAGAATTGTTACTCAGGGACACAGAATTGTTACTGAGGGACACAGAATTGTTACTGAGGGAAACAGAATTGTTACTCAGGGACACAGAATTGTTACTCAGGGACACAGAATTGTTACTCAGGGACAGACACAGAATTGTTACTGAGGGACACAGAATTGTTACTGAGGGACACAGAATTGTTACTGAGGGACACAGAATTGTTACTCAGGGACAGACACAGAATTGTTACTGAGGGACACGGAATTGTTACTGAGGGACACGGAATTGTTACTGAGGGACACAGAATTGTTACTGAGGGACACAGAATGGTTACTGAGGGACACAGAATTGTTACTCAGGGACACAGAATTGTTACTCGGGACACAGAATTGTTACTCAGGGACAGACACAGAATTGTTACTGAGGGACACAGAATTATTACTCAGGGACAGACACAGAATTGTTACTGAGGGACACAGAATTGTTACTCAGGGACAGACACATAATTGTTACTGAGGGACACAGAATTGTTACTGAGGGACACAGAATTGTTACTGAGGGACACAGAATTGTTACTCAGGGACAGACACAGAATTGTTACTGAGGGACACGGAATTGTTACTGAGGGACACGGAATTGTTACTGAGGGACACAGAATTGTTACTCAGGGACACAGAATTGTTACTCAGGGACAGACACAGAATTGTTACTGAGGGACACAGAATTGTTACTCAGGGACACAGAATTGTTACTGAGGGACACAGAATTGTTACTGAGGGAAACAGAATTGTTACTCAGGGACACAGAATTGTTACTCAGGGACACAGAATTGTTACTCAGGGACAGACACAGAATTGTTACTGAGGGACACAGAATTGTTACTCAGGGACACAGAATTGTTACTGAGGGACACAGAATTGTTACTTAGGGACACAGAATTGTTACTCAGGGACAGACACAGAATTGTTACTGAGGGACACAGAATTGTTACTGAGGGACACGGAATTGTTACTGAGGGACACAGAATTGTTACTGAGGGACACAGAATTGTTACTGAGGGACACAGAATTGTTACTGAGGGACACAGAATTGTTACTAGGGACACAGAATTGTTACTCAGGGACACAGAATTGTTACTCGGGGACAGAAACAGAATTGTTACTGAGGGACACAGAATTGTTACTCAGGGACACAGAATTGTTACTCAGGGACAGACACAGAATTGTTACTGAGGGACACAGAATTGTTACTGAGGGACACAGAATTGTTACTGAGGGACACAGAATTGTTAATGAGGGACACAGAATTGTTACTCAGGTACAGACACAGAATTGTTACTGAGGGACACAGAATTGTTACTGAGGGACACAGAATTGTTACTGAGGGACACAGAATTGTTACTCAGGGACACAGAATTGTTACTGAGGGACACAGAATTGTTACTGAGGGACACATAATTGTTACTGAGGGACACAGAATTGTTACTCAGGGACAGACACAGAATTGTTACTGAGGGACACAGAATTGTTACTGAGGGACACAGAATTGTTACTCAGGGACAGACACAGAATTGTTACTGAGGGACACAGAATTGTTACTCAGGGACAGACACAGAATTGTTACTGAGGGACACGGAATTGTTACTGAGGGACACGGAATTGTTACTGAGGGACACAGAATTGTTACTCAGGGACACAGAATTGTTACTCAGGGACAGACACAGAATTGTTACTGAGGGACACAGAATTGTTACTCAGGGACACAGAATTGTTACTGAGGGACACAGAATTGTTACTGAGGGAAACAGAATTGTTACTCAGGGACACAGAATTGTTACTCAGGGACAGACACAGAATTGTTACTCAGGTACAGAAACAGAATTGTTACTGAGGGACACAGAATTGTTACTGAGGGACACAGAATTGTTACTCAGGGACACAGAATTGTTACTCAGGGACAGACACAGAATTGTTACTGAGGGACACAGAATTGTTACTGAGGGACACAGAATTGTTACTCAGGGACAGACACAGAATTGTTACTGAGGGACACAGAATTGTTAATGAGGGACACAGAATTGTTACTCAGGTACAGACACAGAATTGTTACTGAGGGACACAGAATTGTTACTGAGGGACACAGAATTGTTACTGAGGGACACAGAATTGTTACTCAGGGACACAGAATTGTTACTCAGGGACAGACACAGAATTGTTACTGAGGGACACAGAATTGTTACTGAGGAACACAGAATTGTTACTGAGGGACACAGAATTGTTACTCAGGGACACAGAATTGTTACTCAGGGACAGACACAGAATTGTTACTGAGGGACACAGAATTGTTACTCAGGGACACAGAATTGTTACTGAGGGACACAGAATTGTTACTGAGGGAAACAGAATTGTTACTCAGGGACACAGAATTGTTACTCAGGGACACAGAATTGTTACTCAGGGACACAGAATTGTTACTGAGGGACACAGAATTGTTACTCAGGGACACAGAATTGTTACTGAGGGACACAGAATTGTTACTGAGGGACACAGAATTGTTACTGAGGGACACAGAATTGTTTCTCAGGGACAGACACAGAATTGTTACTGAGGGACACGGAATTGTTACTGAGGGACACGGAATTGTTACTGAGGGACACAGAATTGTTACTGAGGGACACAGAATTGTTACTCGGGGACACAGAATTGTTACTCAGGGACAGACACAGAATTGTTACTGAGGGACACAGAATTGTTACTGAGGGACACAGAATTGTTACTCAGGGACACAAAATTGTTACTGAGGGACAGACACAGAATTGTTACTGAGGGACACAGAATTGTTACTGAGGGACACAGAATTGTTACTCAGGGACAGACACAGAATTGTTACTGAGGGACACAGAATTGTTACTGAGGGACACAGAATTGTTACTGAGGGACACAGAATTGTTACTCAGGGACACAGAATTGTTACTGAGGGACACAGAATTGTTACTGAGGAACACAGAATTGTTACTGAGGGACACAGAATTGTTACTCAGGGACACAGAATTGTTACTGAGGGACAGACACAGAATTGTTACTGAGGGACACCAAATTGTTACTGAAGGACACAGAATTGTTACTCAGGGACAGACACAGAATTGTCTCCACAGCTCCACTGCAGCCTACCACCACGGCCAGTAGTGGTGCCGGTGTGCACAGAGGAAGTAGCAGTCAGCCAGTGAGGAGTAGCGGGGGCAAAGTTTCCTACTCGGCGGTGTGGCAATTTTTCGTCAAGCCGCCCGAGGAAGTAAACGTAGCCGTATGTCGACTATGTGGCCAGAAAGTCAAGCGTGGCCAGGGGGCCCATGTTGGGACTACAGCGTTGCGGCAGCATATGCAGTGTCGCCATTTGGTGGCCTGGGAAAACCGTGATAAAGATACGGCGGTTCTGCCTGCCCCAGCCCCCGCTCCATCACCCGCTCCGTTACTTGCTCCGTCACCCGACGTCAATCGCCCTCTATCAGCCAGTCAAGGCTCCAACACCTCTGCTGAGGGGAGTTGTCGTTTGTTGGCATCTTCCGCTCGTTCAGATGCTCCTTCTCCTGCTACTCCTCTTCACGGATTCCGTCAGCAGTCTTTCTTGGAATCCGTTTCCAGGAGACAACAGTTTGCGAGCACGCACCCGACGGTGCAGAAGCTGAACGTCCTCCTGTCCAAGTTGCTGGTGCTGCAGTCCCTCCCTTTCCAAGTGGTGGACTCAGCACCTTTCCGAGAAATGATGGCTTGTGCCGCGCCACGGTGGAGAGTGCCAAGCCGGCATTTCTTCGCCAAAAAGGCAGTGCCAGCCCTGCAATCACATGTAGAAGAGATGGTGGGCCTGTCTTTGAGCATGTCGGTCTCTGCCAAAGTGCACGGCAGCGCCGATGTGTGGAGCTGTAACTACGGTCAGGGACAGTACATGTCATTTACGGCCCACTGGGTGAACGTGGTGCCGGCACAGCCGCACCAGCAACTTGGACAGGTCACGCCACTTTTGCCTCCACGTTTGCACGTCCTTGGTCCGGCAAAGATGTCCGCCTCTACCACCTCTTCTTCCGCCGTGTCCTCAGCCGCCACCCCCGTGCCAAGTCCCATTACCCGACCGGCATATCACATGTGCAGGTCGCAACGGTGTCACGCTGTGCTGCACCTGGTATGCCTTGGCGAACGTAGTCACACAGGGGAGGAACTTCTGAGTGTAATGAAACTGAAAATCGGAACCATGTTGACCGACAACGGAAAGAACATGGTGTCTGCTCTGCGTCAAGGAAGGTTGTGCCATGCGCCATGCATGGCTCACGTGTTCAATCTGGTTGTCAAGCGGTTCCTAAAATCCACCATCCCACTGCAAGACATCCTTAAAATGTCACGTAAACTTTGCATGCATTTCAGCCATTCCTACACCGCAAAGCACACCCTCCTTGAGCTGCAGCGTCAGAACGGAATTCCACAGCATTGCCTGATCTGCGACGTTGCAACAAGGTGGAATTCAACCCTACACATGTTAGACCGCCTTTACGAACAGCGAAAGGCCATCACCGATTTTCTGATGTTACAAGCGGATAAAGGTACTCCCCTGTGTAACTTCGATGTCAGCCATTGGCAGCTCATGCGTGACACCTGCCGCTTGCTCAGGCCCTTTGAGGAGGCCACGCTATTCGTGAGTCGGCAGGACTATGGGATGAACGACGTCATTCCTCTGTTGCACGTCCTGGAACAAATGCTGTTAACAATGGCTGGTCAGGGTGCGGTAGACGTGGCGCACAGATCTCAACGCCACATGACCCCTGTGGGGGCAGGACAGGAAGAAGAGGAGGAGGTAGAGGAGGACATTGGTGCTCAGGAATTATTGAGTGAAATGGGTGGTTTTTCCACTCAGCGGACAGGAGTGGAGGAGCAGGAGCATCTGGTAGAGGAGGAGGAGGAGGAGACAGAGGACCCAGACGCACCGTGGCAGTATGCTGTGGAGATGGAGGTAGGGAGTCCCTCGCATTCTTTGGCACAAATGGCCCATAGCATGCTCGGTTGCTTGCGTAGCGACAGCCGAATAATAACCATCAGACAGAGGGATGACTTTTGGCTGTCCACCTTGTTGGACCCTCGCTACCGTTCAAAAATGGTGGCCTTTTTCACACCTGCTGAGAGGAAGGCCAAAATAACGTACTATAAAAACCACCTATGTAGTCAGTTGGTCTCTGCCTTTCTGCGCCAACGTCCATCCTCAGACACTGTGGGCCCTGTGCGCTCGCGTTCCGCTGCCATGGCAGCAGGGGAGGGGTGGGGTGGTAGGAGCAGTGGCAGCTCCACCAGCAGCGGCTGCCACAGTCTGCAGTCGATGATGAGTAGCTTTCTTCACCAGCGCAGTGAGGAAACTACTAACCAGCAGCAGCAGCATCAGGTGGACCTGGAGCAGGACCTCAAACAACAGGCTTGGGCCTACTTGGACAGCACCCTGCCAACCGAGGTAGACAATCCCCTTGACTACTGGGCAACGAAACTTGACCTTTGGCCCCAACTAGCTGAATTTGCCCTTGAAAGGCTGTCATGCCCGGCCAGTAGCGTGGCATCAGAGCGCGTGTTTAGTACGGCAGGAGGTATTGTAACTCCGCGGAGGACACGACTGTCCACCCAAAGTGTGGAGAGACTCACGTTTGTGAAAATGAATCAGGCATGGATTAGTCTGGATTTCAAACCACCAGTTCCTGACACAACTGACTAAATCCGCCATGAATCATGCCCCAAACATGTGCCACTTTCAGGTCTCCTCACACTGCTGGTGTGTTCCATTTTGTCATAGGGTGCTGGCAGATTACGGGCCTCCCATTGCTGCTGCCAGGCCCGTAATCTGCCATGGGCCCCCGTACCTCCTCCTCATGCAGCTGACGGGTCCACAGTGTCTCATGGGTCCCTGTACGGCCTCCCATTGCTGCTGTCTCCATTGCCACACTCTGCCATGTGCCACTTTCAGGTCTCCTCACACTGCTGGTGCTGTCCATTTTGTCATAGGGTGCTGGCAGATTACGGGCCTCCCATTGCTGCTGCCAGGCCCGTAATCTGCCATGGGCCCCCGTACCGCCTCCTCATGCTGCTGCCAGGTCCACAGTGTCTCATGGGTCCCTGTATGGCCTCCCATTGCTGCTGACTCCATCGCCACACTCTGCCATGTGCCACTTTCAGGTCTCCTCACACTGCTGGTGTGTTCCATTTTGTCATAGGGTGCTGGCAGATTACGGGCCTCCCATTGCTGCTGCCAGGCCCGTAATCTGCCATGGGCCCCCGTACCTCCTCCTCATGCAGCTGACGGGTCCACAGTGTCTCATGGGTCCCTGTACGGCCTCCCATTGCTGCTGTCTCCATTGCCACACTCTGCCATGTGCCACTTTCAGGTCTCCTCACACTGCTGGTGCTGTCCATTTTGTCATAGGGTGCTGGCAGATTACGGGCCTCCCATTGCTGCTGCCAGGCCCGTAATCTGCCATGGGCCCCCGTACCGCCTCCTCATGCTGCTGCCAGGTCCACAGTGTCTCATGGGTCCCTGTATGGCCTCCCATTGCTGCTGACTCCATCGCCACACTCTGCCATGTGCCACTTTCAGGTCTCCTCACACTGCTGGTGTGTTCCATTTTGTCATAGGGTGCTGGCAGATTACGGGCCTCCCATTGCTGCTGCCAGGCCCGTAATATGCCATGGGCCCCCGTACCACCTCCTCATGCTGCTGCCAGGTCCAGAGTGTCTCATGGGTCCCTGTACGGCCTCCCATTGACGCTGTCTCCATCGCCACACTCTGCCATGTGCCACTTTCAGGTCTCCTCACACTGCTGGTGCTGTCCATTTTGTCATAGGGTGCTGGCAGATTACGGGCCTCCCATTGCTGCTGCCAGGCCCGTAATCTGCCATGGGCCCCCGTACCGCCTCCTCATGCTGCTGCCAGGTCCACAGTGTCTCATGGGTCCCTGTACGGCCTCCCATTGCTGCTGTCTCCATCGCCACACTCTGCCATGTGCCACTTTCAGGTCTCCTCACACTGCTGGTGTGTTCCATTTTGTCATAGGGTGCTGGCAGATTACGGGCCTCCCATTGCTGCTGCCAGGCCTGTAATCTGCCATGGGCCCCTGTACCGCCTCCTCATGCTGCTGCCAGGTCCACAGTGTCTCATGGGTCCCTGTACGGCCTCCCATTGCTGCTGTCTCCATCGCCAAACTCTGCCATGTGCCACTTTCAGGTCTCCTCACACTGCGGGTGCTGTCCATTTTGTCATAGGGTGCTGGCAGATTACGGGCCTCCCATTGCTGCTGCCAGGCCCGTAATCTGCCCTGGGCCCCCGTACCTCCTCCTCATGCTGCTGCCAGGTCCACAGTGTCTCATGGGTCCCTGTACGGCCTCCCATTGCTGCTGTCTCCATCGCCACACTCTGCCATGTGCCACTTTCAGGTCTCCTCACACTGCTGGTGTGTTCCATTTTGTCATAGGGTGCTGGCAGATTACGGGCCTCCCATTGCTGCTGCCAGGCCTGTAATCTGCCATGGGCCCCTGTACCGCCTCCTCATGCTGCTGCCAGGTCCACAGTGTCGCATGGGTCCCTGTACGGCCTCCCATTGCTGCTGTCTCCATCGCCACACTCTGCCATGTGCCACTTTCAGGTCTCCTCACACTGCTGGTGCTGTCCATTTTGTCATAGGGTGCTGGCAGATTACGAGCCTCCCATTGCTGCTGCCAGGCCTGTAATCTGCCATGGGCCCCCGTACCGCCTCCTCATGCTGCTGCCAGGTCCAGAGTCTCTCATGGGTCCCTGTACGGCCTCCCATTGCTGCTGTCTCCATCGCCACACTCTGCCATGTGCCACTTTCAGGTCTCCTCACACTGCTGGTGTGTTCCATTTTGTCATAGGGTGCTGGCAGATTACGGGCCTCCCATTGCTGCTGCCAGGCCTGTAATCTGCCATGGGCCCCTGTACCGCCTCCTCATGCTGCTGCCAGGTCCAGAGTGTCTCATGGGTCCCTGTACGGCCTCCCATTGCTGCTGTCTTCATCGCCACACTCTGCCATGTGCCACTTTCAGGTCTCCTCACACTGCTGGTGTGTTCCATTTTGTCATAGGGTGCTGGCAGAGTACGGGCCTCCCATTGCTGCTGCCAGGCCCGTAATCTGCCATGGGCCCCTGTACCGCCTCCTCATGCTGCTGCCAGGCCCGTAATCTGTCATGGGTCCCTGTATGGCCTCCCATTGCTGCTGTCTCCATCGCCACACTCTGCCATGTGCCACTTTCAGGTCTCCTCACACTGCTGGCGTGTTCCATTTTGTCATAGGGTGCTGGCAGATTACGGGCCTCCCATTGCTGCTGCCAGGCCCGTAATCTGCCATGGGCCCCCGTACCGCCTCCTCATGCTGCTGCCAGGTCCACAGTGTCTCATGGGTCCCTGTACGGCCTCCCATTGCTGCTGTCTCCATCGCCACACTCTGCCATGTGCCACTTTCAGGTCTCCTCACACTGCTGGTGCTGTCCATTTTGTCATAGGGTGCTGGCAGATTACGGGCCTCCCATTGCTGCTGCCAGGCCTGTAATCTGCCATGGGCCCCTGTACCGCCTCCTCATGCTGCTGCCAGGTCCACAGTCTCTCATGGGTCCCTGTACGGCCTCCCATTGCTGCTGTCTCCATCGCCACACTCTGCCATGTGCCACTTTCAGGTCTCCTCACACTGCTGGTGCTGTCCATTTTGTCATAGGGTGCTGGCAGATTACGAGCCTCCCATTGCTGCTGCCAGGCCCGTAATCTGCCATGGGCCCCCGTACCGACTCCTCATGCTGCTGCCAGGCCCGTAATCTGTCATGGGCCCCTGTACCGCCTCCTCATGCTGCTGCCAGGTCCAGAGTGTGTCATGGGTCCCTGTACGGCCTCCCATTGCTGCTGTCTCCATCGCCACACTCTGCCATGTGCCACTTTCAGGTCTCCTCACACTGCTGGTGGGTTCCATTTTTTCATAGGGTGCTGGCAGATTACGGGCCTCACATTGCTGCTGCCAGGCCCGTAATCTGCCACGGGCCCCCGTACCGACTCCTCATGCTGTGACGTTGCAACAAGGTGGAATTCAACCCTACATATGTTAGACCGCCTTTACGAACAGCGAAAGGCCATCACCGATTTCCTGATGTTACAAGCGGATAAAGGTACTCCCCTGTGTAACTTAGATGTCAGCCATTGGCAGCTCATGCGTGACACTTGCCGCTTGCTCAGGCCCTTTGAGGAGGCCACGCTATTCGTGAGTCGGCAGGACTATGGGATGAACGACGTCATTCCTCTGTTGCACGTCCTGGAACAAATGCTGTTAACAATGGCTGGTCAGGGTGCGGTAGACGTGGCGCACAGATCTCAACGCCACATGACCCCTGTGGGGGCAGGACAGGAAGAAGAGGAGGAGGTAGAGGAGGACATTGGTGCTCAGGAATTATTGAGTGAAATGGGTGGTTTTTCCACTCAGCGGACAGGAGTGGAGGAGCAGGAGCATCTGGTAGAGGAGGAGGAGGAGGAGACAGAGGACCCAGACGCACCGTGGCAGTATGCTGTGGAGATGGAGGCAGGGAGTCCCTCGCATTCCTTGGCACAAATGGCCCATAGCATGCTCGGTTGCTTGCGTAGCGACAGCCGAATAATAACCATCAGACAGAGGGATGACTTTTGGCTGTCCACCTTGTTGGACCCTCGCTACCGTTCAAAAATGGTGGCCTTTTTCACACCTGCTGAGAGGGAGGCCAAAATAAAGTACTATAAAAACCACCTATGTAGTCAGTTGGTCTCTGCCTTTCT
The DNA here is from genome assembly GCF_062004578.1 of Staurois parvus. NCBI lineage: Eukaryota > Metazoa > Chordata > Amphibia > Anura > Ranidae > Staurois > Staurois parvus. Next base: position 8,675,587 of record NW_028317941.1, read on the forward strand.
GCGCCAACGTCCATCCTCAGACACTGTGGGCCCTGTGCGCTCGCGTTCCGCTGCCATGGCAGCAGGGGAGGGGTGGGGTGGTAGGAGCAGTGGCAGCTCCACCAGCAGCGGCTGCCTCAGTCTGCAGTCAATGATGAGTAGCTTTCTTCACCAGCGCAGTGAGGAAACTACTAACCAGCCGCAGCAGCAGCAGCATCAGGTGGACCTGGAGCAGGACCTCAAACAACAGGCTTGGGCCTACTTGGACAGCACCCTGCCAACCGAGGTAGACAATCCCCTTGACTACTGGGCAACGAAACTTGACCTTTGGCCCCAACTAGCTGAATTTGCCCTTGAAAGGCTGTCATGCCCGGCCAGTAGCGTGGCATCGGAGCGCGTGTTTAGTGCGGCAGGAGGTATTGTAACTCCGCGGAGGACACGACTGTCCACCCAAAGTGTGGAGAGACTCACGTTTGTGAAAATGAATCAGGCGTGGATTAGTCTGGATTTCAAACCACCAGTTCCTGACACAACTGACTAAATCCGCCATGAATCATGCCCCAAACATGTGCCACTTTCAGGTCTCCTCACACTGCTGGTGGGTTCCATTTTGTCATAGGGTGCTGGCAGATTACGGGCCTCCCATTGCTGCTGCCAGGCCCGTAATCTGCCATGGGCCCCTGTACCGCCTCCTCATGCTGCTGCCAGGTCCAGAGTGTGTCATGGGTCCCTGTACGGCCTTCCATTGCTGCTGTCTCCATCGCCACACTCTGCCATGTGCCACTTTCAGGTCTCCTCACACTGCTGGTGGGTTCCATTTTGTCATAGGGTGCTGGCAGATTACGGGCCTCCCATTGCTGCTGCCAGGCCCGTAATCTGCCATGGGCCCCCATACCGCCTCCTCATGCTGCTGCCAGGTCCAGAGTGTCTCATGGGTCCCTGTACGACCTCCCATTGCTGCTGTCTCCATCGCCACACTCTGCCATGTGCCACTTTCAGGTCTCCTCACACTGCTGGTGCTGTCCATTTTGTCATAGGGTGCTGGCAGATTACGGGCCTCCCATTGCTGCTGCCAGGCCCGTAATCTGCCATGGGCCCCCGTACCGCCTCCTCATGCTGCTGGCAGGTCCAGAGTCTCTCATGGGTCCCTGTACGGCCTCCCATTGCTGCTGTCTCCATCGCCACACTCTGCCATGTGCCACTTTCAGGTCTCCTCACACTGCTGGTGGGTTCCATTTTGTCATAGGGTGCTGTATGGCCTCCCATTGCTGCTGCCAGGCCCGTAATCTGCCATGGGCCCCCGTACCGACTCCTCATGCTGCTGCCAGGCCCGTAATCTGTCATGGGCCCCTGTACCGCCTCCTCATGCTGCTGCCAGGTCCAGAGTGTGTCATGGGTCCCTGTACGGCCTCCCATTGCTGCTGTCTCCATCGCCACACTCTGCCATGTGCCACTTTTAGGTCTCCTCACACTGCTGGTGGGTTCCATTTTTGTCATAGGGTCCTGTATGGCCTCCCATTGCTGCTGCCTCCACCGCCACACTGTGGCTCCACACTCTGGTTTTGGCCCCGTGACTGCCCAAATGAGTGAAGTGTGCGGTGATTCTAAGATCGACGGCACTCATCTGCATGTCATACTGACTGACAGTATTATTTCTCTTCCCCAGCAGACTCCAAGGGCATTTAAATTAAAGGTACAGTATTCTGCACTAATATAAAGGCTCTCTGAAGCCTAGAAACACCCTTTTATAAGTTAAATTCGCAGCGAATATATTCGCCTCGAATCAAATTTATTCCTCGAATTCGCCGAATCGAATTTTTGAATACTTCGCTCATCTCTAATGCTAACCATAATGTGCTTCTGATATTTTTCCGACCACTAGATGGCGAGCATATATTATCTCCATTTTACACTTTAGTATGGTACTGAATATTGTGTCTATGAATGCACATGGTCTCAACAGCCCTTTTAAATGCAGTATGATGTGGAAAGAGGCACAGAAATTACATGGGGATATTGTTTGTGTACAAGAGACTCATTTTTCTACACTTAAACCTCCATGCTGCTCCCATAAATTGTTCCCGCAGGTGTTCACAGTTAATGCCCCCATGAAAAAATGTGGGGTACTGATAGTCATAAAACACTCTGTCACATTCTCCCTCCACTCTCTGGAGAGAGACCAGAAGGGCAGGTTCATAATAATGGTGTGTGAATTAAATAATGTTCTCTACACGACTGTGAAGCTATATGCCCCTAATGTCAATCAAATCTCTTTTTTAATTCCTTGGGGAAGAAAGTCATGAAAATTCAGAAGGGTTTCTTACTCTACTGTGACGACTTTAATGCTGTCATCCACAAGTCTTTGGATGTTTCGGGCCAGTCGCGTGAGGTGCGGTATTCTATGGCGTCAACTCTACAGGAATCAAATCTTTATGATCCTTGGAGATGTCTCCATGACTCCAAGAAAGATTTTACATATTACTCAGCTCCACACAAGTCTTATTCCAGGATCGATTATTTTTTAACTGATTTACAACTTCTGAAACATGTTACCAAAGCAACAATTCACCCTATGACATGGTCAGACTATGCATCCATATCTATCAGCATTAAAGAGACATTACGATATTCACTAGTATTCCTGTGGCGTAATGACACTTCTATGTTTCTTAACCCCAGTACTCGTTCTCATATCTCTAAATCTTTGTAGGAGTATTTTGATATTACTGCCTGTTCAGATGCGGATATATTCAATGTTTGGTGTGCTCATAAGGCTTTCTGTCGAGGCGTGTTACTACAGCTAGCTTCTAGGGAGAAAAAGTGTAGTTACTACAGCTAGCTTCTAGGAAGAAAAAGTGTAGACAAAAGGCCCTGACAGAACTACTATCTAGGATCGCTAGTTAAGAATCCCAACATAAAAGAGGTCTTTCTCCTAAGATGTTAGAGGAATTGCAGATTAATAGACTAGCTCTTAGAAAAATTATATTACTCCAAAACGAAAAATACCTTAGAGTCAAAACTAATTATTATACCCAAGGTAATAAGGCCCGAAAATTACTGGCCTCCTACATCAATATTAAACAGGCAAAAACCAAAATTCCCTCTGATAGATCCTAAACCTAAGGAAAAGGTTTTCCATCCCAATAAAATCGCAGAGGCATTTCGGACCTACTACACTCAATTGCACAATCTCAAAGATGATCCAAAGATGCCTCAACCCACTCCTGACCTTATCAATAGCTTATTTGCTAATCTCTCTCTACCTAAATTGGACCAGTCTAAGCTGGATATTTTAAATCAGCCTATATCAAATAATGAGATATTGGCTGCAATTAAAGCGTTACCGAAGGGGAAATCGCCTGGGGCAGATGGTTTTGCTGCAGAATATTACAAGATATATTAATACCCCATATTAAGAAAGGGTTCTAGCAGGCTGTACAAAATGCAATTTTTTCATCAGATGTTGAAGGCAATCATAGTCACCCTGCCCAAACCAGGTAAATCCCCAGACTACCCCCAAAATGTTCGCCCAATGTCCTTACTTAATACGGATCTTAAGATTTATGCTATAATTCTAGCTAGCAGATTGCTAACAGTGACTCCTTCCCTTATTCAATCAGACCAAGTAGGGTTTGTTAAAGGTAGGCAAGCAGCGGATGGCACACGTAGGGTGCTTAATCTATTGAGGATTGCCAAACTTTGTAAATCGCAAACTGTCTTTTTGGCAGTAGATGCCGAAAAGGTTTTCAGTAGAGTTACCTGGCAGTATCTCGACTCTACTCTTTCCAATTTCGGTATGTATGGATACACAAAATTGGCTATCACGGCATTATATATGGTGCCTTTCGCACAAGTTTTTACATCCAATGCCTTTTCGGATCCCTTCCTAATCACAAATGGAACCAGGCAAGGATGTCCCCTCTCCCCTATTTTTTCTCTGGTGATGGAACCCCTGGCGACTTCAATTAAATTGAATCCCTTGATTTCGGGTATACAAACAGCAAATATATCCAACAAAATTGGCCTCTTCATAGATGATGTCATACTTACCATAACAGACCCATTGACTTCGTTGACAGCAATCTCTTCTACACTTAAAACGTTTAGCAACATTTCATATTATAAACTCAATATTACTAAATCATGTGCACTTCCTATTCCAAAAGATCTTTTACAATGTCTTAAAAACAAGTTCCTGTACAGCTGGTCCACTAAGAATCTGGAGTATATGGGCATTCCGGTGTCTTCCCCTTCCCCTTCCCAACATATTCAAACACAATTACAAGGAATTATACCAGGTGATATTAACGGATCTATCAGCAATTGGAAAACATGAGCTCTCGTAGTTGAGCAGATTAGCGGCCTTTAAGATGCTGATCCTGCCTAAACTCTTATACTACTTTAGATCAATCCCGCTACTTATCCCCATTCCTATTTTAGTAAATTAGATATATCTTTGAAAAAATATATTTGGAAGGGGAATAAACCTAGAATTCAGTTTTCGTCTCTCATTAAACGTAGGTTTCCCTGTAGTATCTACCTATTATTGCGCTGCACTGCTAGATCAACTTCAGAACCGGCTGATCCCCTCGGATAAGCTATGGGTACAAATATAGAGAAGCACAGTCCCAGCTGGGGATCTTCAGGCTCTATTACTTGTGAAAGCTATTTCCCCGAAGTTAATACATACCTACCTTCCCTCTGTCTCTGCAACATTGAGTGCATGTTTATTAGGCTTATCTAAATCTACTCCTTCTACCCCTAAGATTAAACTAGACATACCATTAACAACCTATGAACATCTTATTCCCAATCTTAATGTAAAACCTTTGAAAGAAGCTGGCTACTCTAAGTTAACTGACATCATTGCTTCACAATTGAGGGGAAATATATACCCATTTTTTCAGATTCAGGCTTATCATGGCGCCAATTACAATTTGGGGGTAAAGGTGACTTCTAAGATTTGGAATATTTTATTGAACTCATCATTTCATGGTTTTACAAATTCTTACAATATGTAGAGTGTTTCTTTGGCATTTTAGTTACTTATATGGAATAAAAAGCGATTTTGCACTATGGAGAATCTCTTTTTTGTTTTCATGAGCTACATGAAAGTTGACATTTGTGAGGGCACCTACCTACCTATCCAGAGGAAGGGAGACCTGTGTTGCTGTGTGGGGCCAGTGTGGCTAAAGACCCAGGAGATCGGGTAACAAAGAGTGCATACTCAGGAAGGATCCAGGGGGGATCCATAAAGCACATTGGTCCTTTGGGGCTGCTGGTTTGAGGTGAGAGGCCATTGCAGCCAGTGAAGGAAACCGTATCGATATAGTGTGCACACACACTGCACTAAGTTGCATGCCCTGGAGCAGTGAAGCACCTTGATTGCTTTTTTGCACATTTATTGGACTTTTATTATTGATAATTTTGCACTTATTGATATATTGTATATATTTCTGTTTTATTTATTGTTTGAGCACTTGGTCACTTAGTTGTTGTACGTATATCCCGCATTTGGGATTCACTATATACACAGATTTGTGTATACATTTTTCAAGCACTTTATATTTCATTGTTGTATGTATATCCCGCATTTGGGATTCACTGTGGACACTATTAGTGTATGATATATATCCCGCAGTAGGGACTGGGTTCATTATATGCGGTTATTTAACATAGTCATTTTTCAGCTCACTTATTGGATCCAAGCATAAGGACCTAGTGTGTGGATTCACATATGTTCACTGTTGTATATGTTTTTTATATAGATCATATCATTTAATATTATATTAAGTTTATATTGCTTTATGTAGCGCTAAACCATTATATTGTTTCATTTGCAATTTCGAACAATCATTGCCCACATCTTAACTGCTGCCCGGTTAACTATTACTAAAGCGTGGAAATCTACTACATCTCTTCCTATTTCGGAAGTGATTAATAGAGTACACTCCCATTATCTGTATGAGAGGTACTATGCATTTTCAAATCATACTATAAGGGTATTTAATTTTAAATGGTTGCACTGGAACATTTTATTCAAGCTCTCTGACCTATGATTGTAAGGTATCATATGGCATGGATGTTGGAACTTTGCTAAATTCTGTTGGATTTTTTTTTTTTTTAATATTCTTTATTTTTAATGTATGTGGAGTTATTGCTCTATTTTTTTTTATTATTATTATTCCATGTTTCTCTTTTCTTGGTTAAATTTCTGTTTGACTATTTTCGTATTGGATAAAATTCCATTCCTTGTGTATCATATGTGTCATTTTGGGAAAAAAAACGTGCATTGCTATGTTCTGAGTGTTAAGTCTGTAGTATACCTGCTAACCTCTTGCATATAAATATGTTCCTGATACAAATATCAGATAGTCATATGTAATTGCTGAATTTATTCTGCATAACTCTGACAAACATGTGATGATCTTTCGACTACTGTTACAGTCATCCACTGTTCTGTTATTGTCTTGAAAAACTTTAATAAAAAAGAGTTGAAAGATAAGAGAGGCAAAAAGGAGAAGGCCCATTGGTACCTGATGTTTTGTTTTATTAGCTCAGATAGTAGTGATCTTAGAGATTGTCACTTTTGTATAATGGAGGGAGCTATATCACCACATTTTGGGGGACAAATATTCCTTCTATCATGTTGAGGACATTACTTTGATTTTGTAATTTTTTTTTTATAATAGTGCAGGAAAAATGATGATGTGCCTTAAAAAACCTTTTCTCTTGTGATGATTAGTGCTTCTGGAATGTCCAGTTCCAGGTGATGTTCTGATATATTTGGTGTTAATTCCATCATCGGTGTCTGGATAGAGTAGAGCCTGTTTGACTTAGTTCTATCTTATCCATATTTCTAACCAGGGGTGGACTGACAACTCATGGGGTCCCCGGGCAATAGGGGATCATGGGGCCCCTGTGTCCTTGCCCACACTCAAAAAAGCCTATAAAAAAGGTACCAGGGGCATTTCATGGGGCCCCCTACTGACCCCGGGCCCTCGTGCAGTGCCCCAGTGCTCGAATGGTCAGTCTGCCCGTTTCTAACTGATGATGAGGCAGCTTAGGCAGCTGAAACCCTTTTTGGAGATGCAGATTTGGTTGGCTGGGTATGCTGCTCTCCTCTGAATCTGAGGGGAACTGAGGTAGGGCGAAGTCCTTCTCCAAAATTATTTTGTTTCTCTGAGGTTGCATGCTGCATGCCTCTAAGGAAGCTTCAGGGAAGTTTTTCTGCTGGCCATCCTAGATTCCTGCAACAGAGCTGCTATATTATGTTTACTGGCTCTCTGTTGCACTGCTTCTTCCACTGCTGTGTTAATTTGGCATTTGATGTATGTGGGCTGCCTGGAGCCAGATCAGTACCTTGGGACCCAATGTTTATGCCCTGTATGGGCAGGAGTGTGCAGAGACCAATTACAGTATGTACTCTATCGGAGCTGCGCTCATCCACTCATCCCAGCCAGCTCCTTTTTCTCTTATAGTTAATATTGCCTCGTGAAAATGTTGCAATGCACTTTGTATTGAATATCAACACATGTCATTACCTGCATTATGATGCATTTACATGTGTCACAATGAGTCAATGTGCTTCATGATGTGTGCTAATGCGCTTCTTAATGCTTGCATTGACATGTATTTTTTTTTTATTGATTTTAATGGACAAACATAGGTTTGAATCCAGCTTTAAAAAGATAGCAATGAATTACTATGCGCAAAGTAAAATGGCCCATAGCAAACCATCAGACATCATTATTACAGAAGTATGTAAAGAAAAGAGAAGTCAGTTGGTTATTGTGGATTACTGCAATTTGCTGATAGTAATCAAAAACTGCAATACCTTATTAAATAGGTCCCCAAGTTGAACAGTATTTATTAAATTGCTGTATATACAGGGATATTTACTATGGAATGGCAAAATTACAGTGACAGCATACGTTTCAGTATCTGAATGCTCATTTTAAAAAAAGGAGCAAATTATAAGACACTTCCTAAGGTACCTCTCTGTAGCTAGCTTGAATCTGATCATCTGCCAAGGAAGGCTGCGCTTAATAAATAGCCACTTCATTTTGCATTACTTTAACCCAGGGGTGGGCAAACTTTTTGACTTGAGGGCCGCAATGGGTTCTTATATTGGACTCGGGGGCCGGACCAAGAGTAGATGAATGATGTGTATGTGTCATCCATAGTAAGTATAGTAATATTCCCCCATAGTAAGCATAGTAATTAATCCCCCATATAGTCATTCATCCCCCATAGTAATTCATCCCCCATATAGTAATTCATCCCCCATAGTAATTCATCCCCCATATAGTAATTCATCCCCCATAGTAATTCATCCCCCATATAGTAATTCATCCCCCATAGTAATTCATCCCCCCTATAGTAATTCACCCCCCTATAGTAATTCATCCCCCATAGTAATTCATCCCCCATAGTAATTCATCCCCCATATAGTAATTCATCCCCCATAGTAATTCATCCCCCCTATAGTAATTCATTCCCCATATTAATTCATCCCTCATATAGTATTTCATCCCCCACAGTACTACTCCCCCCCAAGTAGTAAGCCAAGTCCCCCGTGTCAATTCACTTACCTTTGCTCCGCGCGTTCCTCTCGCCGTGTTCCCGCGCCGTTCCGGTCTTCAGGGCGGACTGTGAGAGGAGCCTAGCTCCCCTCACGTTCGTCACGCTGCCCCGCCTACACACATCCTGACAGCCAATGTTTGCCTGCCCTGGCTGCGGGCCAGATTAAAAGGTCCACCGGGCCGTATATGGTTTGCCCATTGCTGCTTTAACCCCTTTGTGCCTAAGAGTAAAACAAATCTAAATATTTAAGCACAATTTTGCAAATTTGGCATGTTAGTAAAACCGTACATATCACAACTACTTTCTGCATCCAGTTGGATTATACCTTGTATTATTCAGGACAAATTGGGCTTTCATTTGGTGGTGAATGGTAATGGATATTTTTTTTTCTGCTTTTTTTTATTATCAAAAGGAAACTGGCCCAAAATAGTAAAAAAAATATATATTTTTTTTCAATTTAGCTGTATATTTCTTGCTGCTAACACAACCTGCCACCAAAGAACAAGTCAAAAAAAAATTCTTCTTCTCCTGACGATCACAGCAATACCACATATGTTATGTTAGTTGTTCGTACCCGTAAGGTCCAGAATCAATAGTGAGCATTTTGCTTTTTTTTTTAATCCTGCCTAAAATACACTGACACTGATACTAATTGAAAAAAAAAAACCTGATACAAAAAAAATACTGACCCTGACCCAAACATTAACCCTGGCACTGACACAAACCTTTATCTAAGTAGGTTTTTTTTTTTTTACACACTTTTTTTTTTCTCTCTGAAAGGACAGAGAGAGAGAGAGATACAATGTATCTCTCTCCTCCATTCAGAAAGAGAAAACACAGGGGCAGGCTTCACAGTGACTGATCACTGTGATAGCCAATCAGAGGCTATCACAGATCAGGTCATCTGCAATCGGGAGCTCCAGGTCCCAATCATTATAAAACATAAGGAATGCTGCGCTACATTCAAATCAAAATGTGAATGTGGGATCCCAAAATATCAAATCAAAGAGTGTGACAATATTAACAATATGAATCTATAAGTGCTTACTGATAATACCAAAAATCAAATAAATCACTCAAAAGATATAGAAACACAAAAACCTGTATCTATAAGTTTGTGCATGAATACACAAACATATAATTAAATCACACGTGCTGTGAAGTGAAAAAATAACCATAATATTGGTACACGCAAACTTATATCTCAAAGTCCAAAAAATAAATATTGTAGGTGAACAAAACAGTAAACGGTGCTTCCAAATTATACTGTTAGTGACCACAAGTGAAAAAACCCGTGCAGGTTTCTGGGTGTATATAGATCTACGAATCCAACCACCTTCTGGATTAGCCTCTCACCTCATCCCTTCGACCCTTGCGGGCAAAGAGCAGTAGTGGATCCCTGGTGGACTGGCTGCTACGTGAGTTCCTATTCAATATTTGTTACATGTTCCTATGGTATAATAAATATACTACACTATGGGAGGATTCCTTTGTCTCATTCTGAGAGATTGATATTTCAACTTTTCCTGGAGAAGAGCCTGAGTGGGAATATTATACCCTGAGAGCGGTCTTGGAGTGCTTTGGTGCCTGGAGGATCTGTGAGAGGGATCCACTACTGCTCTTTGACCCGCAAGGGTCGAAGGGATGAGGTGAGAGGCTAATCCAGAAGGTGGTTGGACTTTGAGATATAAGTTTGCGTGTACCAATATTATGGTTATTTTTTCACTTCACAGCACGTGTGATTTAATTATATGTATGTGTATTCATGCACAAACTTATAGATACAGGTTTTTGTGTTTCTATATCTTTTGAGTGATTTATTTGATTTTTGGTATTATCAGTAAGCACTTATAGATTCATATTGTTAATATTGTCACACTCTTTGATTTGATATTTTGGGATCCCACATTCACATTTTGATTTGAATGTAGCGCAGCATTCCTTATGTTTTACATTCACTTGATCACTGGTATATGATTTAATGCTAGCAGCTCCTTTTGGGATTTATACACTTATTTATTTATTTGGTTTATTATTTTAATACACATTTGGAGCGCAGGAGGGTCACACCACTATTGGTGCCAATCATTACCACGGGATCCTGGGCTCTCGGTTTCTCTCTGGTCTCTGTGCTGAGAGCGCATTGTGTGGTACGCTGCCAGTGCAAAGCCAGGTATGCAAATTAGCAGCCCCATGGAAAAAAGCCCAGTCTAGTGGGGCTGAATATTTGTGTGCAATCAGTGTGAAGGGATTAATAAAGTGCCCCTGTCCTTACAGGTTCAATACTAAGGTAAAAGCCCGCCTTAACAGAACTGCTGATCCCCAGCAGCTACAGGTATTTGGCCAAAGTCACATGTAGTGACAAATGTACCATCAACAAGAACCACAATGTATGGCAGAAGAAGGAGATATTCATACAGCCAGAACTGGTGACTACCTGCAGTAACAGGGAAACACGAAAATAGAATTTGAAGACATGTGCTGTCACAAAGGTATGTATGTAGCATCTTAATTAACTAGCTGACATTATTTTAGTATAGTCCCTATAGTGACAGGGTCACTTTTAAGAAAAGCTTAGTGTTACTAAACCCACAACAGTAAAATCAGTCTGTATATGCAGTAAAGCATGCTTGATATACTCACTGTGGAACCTAAGGGGTTAATCCTCTGCACTGTGTAAAAAGGCTGTTTGATCTTGACTTCTCTGATCCTCCCCTTCGTCCAGTATCCCTCTCTTTTCTCCTGATAAGACATATCGTGTGGAGACACTCTGCAGTGCTCAGCTTGTTGTGTATTGCTAAAGAGGTTTTTTTTTTTTTTTTTTTGGGAGAGTGCATGTGATCACCACAGGGCCAATCAGTGCTGTCCAGACAGAGGTCAGGGGTTCTGCATCCTACTAGAGCTGAAAGAAAAATCCTCCTACAAGCTTTAACCAGTGCTCTGCCAAACACTGATAGAAGTCACAAGACTGCTCTAACTGCTGATGAGAAAACATATTTAGCATTTTATATTTACTAAAATAATTGCATTTTTATATTCTGTGTACTGTGGGAGAGCAGATAGAGTGAATGCAGGCTCCTGGGTTTAGTAACAATTTAATATTGTGCTGTGCATTCAGGCCCAATATTCATGCTACTGGTTCAGAAGACAGGAAATACAGAATCTACAGTATTATACTGTTAACTGATTTAAGAACTGTGTTTTGTGCCATAACAAAAGCAGTTAAAATTAGTAGAATCTTAAATAAGTGTTTGCTGAAGGGGTACTTAATAAATAAAATTAACTCCCAGTAGGATTGGAAAAAAATGTGTCAGCAGTACTAGGATATAAGTAATTATAAAAAAAAGACTGCAGGGTGATTCTATCTGCAGTTATTAAAGGACCAATAAACTAAAGATGCAAGTTTGCTAAAAATAAAAGAGGTATTATTTGCATTAAGGTTATGCAAATAAAGCTCAATGAACTTAAATCCAAACTACTCACTTTCTTCACAGTCCAGCAATGCGCTCTGTGTCCTCCTTCACTTGTCACCAAAGATCCTCTTCTGGCTGAATTAACTCTGAGTCCAGGCTATAATGAACACATATTTTTATTTTAGATGACACGCGCTCTTTAGACCCCCATCAATTAATAAATGAAATTTTAAAAGTGCCCTACTCCAACATAAACTATGTGCAAAGTTAAGTTAAATCACAAACTATTGCATACATATACAGGTGAAACTCGAAAAATTAGAATATCGTAAAAAAAGTTCATTTATTTCAGTAATGCAACTTAAAAGGTGAAACTAATATATGAGATAGACTCATTACATGCAAAGCAAGATAGGTCAAACCGTGATTTGTCACAATTGTGATGAATATGGCTTACAGCTCATGAAAACCCCAAATCCACAATCTCAGAAAATTAGAATATTACATGCAATCAATAAAACAAGGATTGTACATAGAACAATATGGGACCTCTGAAAAGTATAATCATGCATATGTACTCAGTACTTGGTTTGGGCCCCTTTTGCAGCAATTACTGCCTCAATGTGGTGTGGCATGGAAGCTATCAGCCTGTGGCACTGCTGAGGTGTTATGGAAGACCAGGATGCTTCAATAGCGGCCTTCTGCTCTTCTGCATTGTTTCGTCTCATGTCTCTCATCTTTCTCTTGGCAATGCCCCATAGATAATCTATGGGGTTCAGGTCAGGCGAGTTTGCTGGCCAATCAAGCACAGTAATCCCAGGGTCATTGAACCAGGTTTTGGTGCTTTTGGCAGTGTGGGCAGGTGCCAAGTCCTGCTGGAAAATGAAATCAGCATCTCCATAAAGCTGATCTGTGGAAGGAAGCATGAAGTGCTCCAAAATCTCCTGGTAGACGGCTGCGTTGACCCTGGACTTAATAAAGCACAGTGGACCAACACCAGCAGATGACATGGCTCCCCAAATCAACACAGAATGTGGAAACTTCACACTGGACTTCAAGCATCTTGCAGTGTGTGCCTCTTCATTCTTTCTCCATACTCTGGGTCCTTGGTTTCCAAATGAGATGCAAAGGTTGCTCTCATCAGAAAAGAGGACTTTGGACCACTGAGCAACCGACTAGGTCTGTTTTTCTTTAGCCCAGGTAAGACTTGACAAGAGTAATATGACATTTGAAGCCTATGCCCAGGATCCGTCTGTGTGTGGTGGCTCTTGATGCACTGACTCCAGCCTCAGTCCACTCCTTGTGAAAGTCCCCAACACTTTTGAATGGCCTTTTCCTGACAATCCTCTCCAGGCTGCAGTCATCCCTGCTGCTTGTGCACCTTTTTCTTCCACACTTTTCCCTTCCACATAACTTTCTATTAATGTGCTTTGATACAGCACTTTGGGAACATCCAACTTCTTTTGCAATTACCTTTGAGGCGTTCCCTCCTTATGGAGGGTGTCAATGATGGTTTTTTGCACAACTGTCAGGTCAGCAGTCTTTCCCTTGTACAAAGGAACACTTTGAAAACACATCAGATCTCAATGGGGAAAATATCATGCTGGATATCTGTGCTGATATGGACTGGGTAAGGCCCCATCGTTTGATGGAAATGAAAACTTTCAACCTACAGAGGACTGAATTCAAAGACATGCCAAAAATCAAAGTGAAAAAATGATGCAGCATGCTAGTCCATTTTGCTGAAATTTCATTGCAGCAACTCACAATGGTACTCAGTATTTTGTATGGCCCCCACGTACTTGTATGCATGCCTGACAACGTCGGGGCATGCTTCTAATGAGACGACGGATGGTGTCCTGGGGTATTTCCTCCAAGATCTGGACCAGGGAATCTCTGAGCTCCTGGACAGTCTGAGGTGCAACCTGTCGGCGTCAGGTGGACCGAAACATGATATCCCAGAGGTGTTCTATTGGATTTAGGTGAGGCGTGCGTGTGGGCCATTCAATGGTAGCAATTCCTTCATCCTCCAGGAACTGCTTACATACTCTCGCCACATGAGGCGGGGCATTGTCGTGCACCAGAAGGAACCCAGGACCCACTGATCCAGTGTAGGGTCTGACAATGGGTCCAAGGATTTCATTCCGATACCTAATGACAGTCAGGGTGCCATTTTCTAGCCTGTAAAGATCTGTGTGTCCCTCCATGGATATGCCTCCCCAGACCATCACTGACCCACCACCAAAACGGTCATGCTGAATGATGTTACAGGCAGCATAACATTCTCCACGGCTTCTCCAGACCCTTTCACGTCTGTCACATGTGCTCAGAGTGAACCTGCTCCCATCTGTGAAAAGCACAGGGCGCAAGTGGCGGACCTGCCAATTCTGGTGTTCAGTGGCAAATGCCAATCGAGCTCTATGGTGCTGGGCAGTGAGCACAGGGCCCACTAGAGGATGTCGGGCCCTTAGGCCACCCTCATAAAGTCTGTTTCTGATTGTTTGGTCAGAGACATTCACACCAATGGCCTGCTAGAGATAATTTTGTAGGGCTCTGGCAGTGCTCATCCTGTTCCTCCTTGCACAAAGCTGCAGATAATGGTCCTACTGATGGGTTAAGGACCTTCTACAGTCCTGTCCAGCTCTCCTAGAGTGACTGCCTGTCTTCTATAATCTCCTCCATGCTCTTGAGACTGTGCTGGGAGACACAGCAAACCTTCTGGCAACAGCAAGTATTGATGTGCCATCCTGGAGGAGTTGGACTGCCTGTGCAACCTCTGTAGGGACCAGGCATCCCCGCATGCTACTAGTAGTGACACTGACCCTAGCCAAATACAAAACTAGTGAATAACAGCCAGAAAAGATGAGTAGGGAAAAAGATGTCAGTGGCCTCGACCTGTAAAACCATTCCTGGTCTGGGGATCGTCTCATTGTTGCCCATCTAGTGCACCTGTTGTTAATTTAATTAACACCAAAGCAGCTGAAACTGATTAATAACCCCCTCTGCTACTTAACTGACCAGATCAATATCCCAGGAGTTTAATTGATTTGATGCTATACTCTGATTAAAAAGTGCTCCTTTAATTTTTTTGAGCAGTGTATAATGAAACTAATTGTCACTGTAAAAATGTAAACTTGGCCTATCTTAAAAGCTAACTTCAGAAAGTTAACTTCAGTGAGCAACTAATTAAACTTTCATTCACAATGTTTTCATACTTGGAGGGTAATTGGTCAACTCCACAAGTCTGGTACAGGAGTCTATCACAAAGGCAGAACATCTGGTACTGCAGGATGATTTGCTCAACTAGTATCAGATTGAATGCATAGCAGTGTATATAGGTCAGTAATAGGTAAGGCAGTGTGTAGGGGCACAGGGAAGGTACTACCTATGATACTATGTTGTGCTGATCCTGGCCATCCCTTCTCTCATGTCTATCCCAGGCACTTGTGTGTGACATTGCATGAGATGGACAAGAGAGGAGGGCCAGTTGGCATTAGCTCGACAGGAGGAAAAAGCAGTGGATGGTGACAGTTAGTAGGGCAGTGGATGGTATAAGTTAGTAGGACTGTGGATGGTGACAGCTAGGAAGACAGAGGATGGTTTCAGTTTGTAGGGCTGTGAATGGTGATAGTTACTAGTGCAGAGGATGATGACCGTTAGTAAGGCAATGGATGGTGACAGTTAGTAGGGCAGAGGATGGTGAAAGTTTGTAAGACTGACTGATGACAGTTAGCATGGCAGAGAATGGTGTTAGTTTGTAGGGCTGTGGGTGGTAACAGTTACTAGTGCAGTGGATGGCGACAGTTAGTAAGGCAATGGATGGTGACAGTTAGTAGTGCAGAGGATGATGACAGTTAGTAAAGCAGTGGATGGTGACAGTTAGTAAGGCAATGGATGGTGACAGCAGGGCAGAGGATGGTAAGACTAAATGGTGACAGTTACGAGGGCAGAGAATGGTTTCAGTTTGCAGGGCTGTGGATGCTAATGTTAAAATGGCAGATAAAGGTGTCAGTTTGAAAGGCTGTTGATGGTGACAGTTACTAGTGCAGAGGATGATGACATTTAGTAAGGATGGATTAGTAAGGATGGATGGTGACAGTTACTGGTGCAGTGGATGGTGACAGTTAGTAAGGCAATGGATGGTGACAGTTAGTAGTTCAGAGGATGATGACAGTTAGTAAGGCAGTGGATGGTGACTGTTAGTAAGGCAATGGATGGTGACAGCAGGGCAGAGGATGGTAAGACTGAATGGTGACAGTTAGGAGGGCAGAGAATGGTGTCAGTTTGTAGGGCTGTGAATGGTGACAGTTAAGAGGGCAGAGAATGGTGTCAGTTTGTAGGGCTGTTCATGGTGATAGTTACTAGTGCAGAGGATGATGACAGTTAGTAATGATGGATTAGTAAGGAAGGTTGGTGACAGTTACTGGTGCAGTGGATGGCGACAGTTAGTAAGGCAATGGATGGTGACAGTTAGTAGTTCAGAAGATGATGACAGTTAGTAAGGCAGTGGATGGTGACAGCAGGGCAGAGGATGATAAGACTGAATGGTGACAGTTAGGAGGGCAGAGAATGGTGTCAGTTTGTAGGGCTGTGAATGGTGACAGTTAAGAGGGCAGAGAATGGTGTCAGTTTGTAGGGCTGTTCATGGTGATAGTTACTAGTGCAGAGGATGATGACATTTAGTAAGGATGGATTAGTAAGGAAGGTTGGTGACAGTTACTGGTGCAGTGGATGGCGACAGTTAGTAAGGCAATGGATGGTGACAGTTAGTAGTTCAGAAGATGATGACAGTTAGTAAGGCAGTGGATGTTGACAGCAGGGCAGAGGATGATAAGACTGAATGGTGACAGTTAGGAGGGCAGAGAATGGTGTCAGTTTGTAGGGCTGTGAATGGTGACAGTTAAGAGGGCAGAGAATGGTGTCAGTTTGTAGGGCTGTTCATGGTGATAGTTACTAGTGCAGAGGATGATGACATTTAGTAAGGATGGATTAGTAAGGAAGGTTGGTGACAGTTACTGGTGCAGTGGATGGTGACAGTTAGTAAGGCAATGGATGGTGACAGTTAGTAGGACAGAGGATGGTGACAGTTAGAAGGGCAGAGGATGATGAAAGTTTGTAAGACTGAATGATGACAGTTAGCATGGCAGAGAATGGTGTTAGTTTGTAGAGCTGTGGATGGTGACAGTTACTAGTGCAGTGGATGGCGACAGTTAGTAAGACAATGGATGGTGACAGTTAGTAGTGCAGAGGATGATGACAGTTAGTAAGGCAGTGGATGGTGACAGCAGGGCAGAGGATGATAAGACTGAATGGTGACAGTTAGGAGGGCAGAGAATGGTGTCAGTTTGTAGGGCTGTGAATGGTGACAGTTAAGAGGGCAGAGAATGGTGTCAGTTTGTAGGGCTGTTCATGGTGATAGTTACTAGTGCAGAGGATGATGACATTTAGTAAGGATGGATTAGTAAGGAAGGTTGGTGATGGTGACAGTTACTGGTGCAGTGGATGGCGACAGTTAGTAAGGCAATGGATGGTGACAGTTAGTAGGACAGAGGATGGTGACAGTTAGAAGGGCAGAGGATGATGAAAGTTTGTAAGACTGAATGATGACAGTTAGCATGGCAGAGAATGGTGTTAGTTTGTAGAGCTGTGGATGGTGACAGTTACTAGTGCAGTGGATGGCGACAGTTAGTAAGGCAATGGATGGTGACAGTTAGTAGTGCAGAGGATGATGACAGTTAGTAAGGCAGTGGATGGTGACAGCAGGGCAGAGGATGGTAAGACTGAATGGTGACAGTTAGGAGGGCAGAGAATGGTGTCAGTTTGTAGGGCTGTGAATGGTGACAGTTAAGAGGGCAGAGAATGGTGTCAGTTTGTAGGGCTGTTGATGGTGACATTTACTAGTGCAGAGGATGATGACATTTAGTAAGGATGGATTAGTAAGGAAGGTTGGTGACAGTTACTGGTGCAGTGGATGGCGACAGTTAGTAAGGCAATGGATGGTGACAGTTAGTAGTTCAGAGGAGGATGACAGTTAGTAAGGCAGTGGATGGTGACAGTTAGTAAGGCAATGGATGGTGAAAGCAGGGCAGAGGATGGTAAGACTGAATGGTGACAGTTAGGAGGGCAGAGAATGGTGTCAGTTTGTAGGGCTGTGAATGGTGACAGTTAAGAGGGCAGAGAATGGTGTCAGTCTGTAGGGCTGTTGATGGTGACAGTTACTAGTGCAGAGGATGATGACAGTTAGTAAGGCAGTGGATGGCGACAGTTAGTAAGGCAGTGGCTGGTCACAGTAAGGCAGTGGATGGCGACAGTTAGTAAGGCAATGGATGGCGACAGTTAGTAAGGCAATGGATGGTGACAGTTAGTAGTGCAGAGGATGGTGATAGTTAGTAGTGCAGTGAATGGTGACAGGTATTAAGGCAATGGATGGTGACAGTTAGTAGTGCAGTGGATAGGGAGAGTTATTAGTGCAGTGGATAGTAACAGTTAGTGGTGGTGCAGTGGATGTTGACAGTTAGTAGGGCTGTGGGTGGTGACAGTAGTGCAGAGAGTGGGGACAGTTAGTAGTGCAGAGGATGGCGAAAGTTAGTAGGGCAGTGGATGGCGACAGTTAGTAGGGCAGTGGATGGTGACAGTTAGTAGGGCAGTGGATGGTGACAGTTAGTAGGGCTGTGGATGGTGTAAGTTAGTAGGACTGTGGATGGTGTAAGTTAGTAAGACAATGGATGGTGACAGTTAATAAGGCAATGGATGGTGACAGTTAGTAGTGCAGAGGATTATGACAGTTAGTAGTGCAGTGGATGGGGACAGTTAGTAATGCAGTGGATGATGACAGTTAGTGAGGCAGTGGATGGTGACAGTTAATAAGGCAATGGATGGTTACAGTTAGTGGTGCAGTGGATAGTAACAGTTAGTGGTGCAGTAGATTGTGACAGTTAGTAGGGCTGTGGGTGGTGACAGTTTGTAAGGTAGTGGATGGTGACAGTTAATACGGCAATGGATGGTGACAGTTAGTGGTGCAGTGGATGGTAACAGTTAGTGGTGCAGTGGATGGTGACAGTTAGTAGGGCTGTGGGTGGTGACAGTAGTGCAAAGAGTGGGGATAGTTAGTTGTGCAGAGAATGGGGACAGTTAGTAGTGCAGAGAATGTAGCACAGTAGATGGTGACAGTTAGTAATGCAGTGGATGATGACAGTTAATAGTGCAGAGAATGGGGAAAGTTAGTAGTGCAGAGAATGGGGAAAGTTAGTAGTGCAGAGAACAGGGACAGTTAGTAAGGCAGTGAATGTAATGCAGAGGATGGTGACAGTCAGGAGAGCATTGATGTTTGTACAGTTGCTCACAGGAGAGTAGAAACGTCCCTCACATGCAGAGAAGAAAAGAGCTGGTGACATACTCTGCTTTTTCCTTCTGGCGCACTAATTCTGGCTTGTGCAGCTCTGCAATGTAGGAGGAGCAGTCCGGGTGTCAGCAAAACAGGATCACCGAATTACCTGGCACCTGCCCACGATCAATGGGAAGATAGAGATTGACTGAGTGTGCTCCAGGCAGAGTTGCTACAAATTTCTTTTTGACTGCAAGTCTCTCTGTGGTTCAATTGCACTTTGGAATTTCAAGAGTTACAAGTGCTAAATCAAGCCTGCAAGATGGGGGATTAGAACGTCAGCAGGGTCCCATTGTCAAGACAAACCTACTCCAGATTCAGGCACTCAAAAATCCTTCCACCAGGGAAAAGAGTTAAAAAGGGGGGTGGAAGAGCAAACAGGACACTTTCTTGAAGACACGGAAGCCTAAGACCCTCTCAGTTTCCTCAGTATTCCAGAAATCTTTTTGAATGGTATCCCACCAAGATGAGCAGAGTTGGAGCCAGACTGACACGTTTTGCACACATCTGTGTTTAAAAGTACCAGGATCTGTGGGTAGTTTCCACTGTAAGACACGGTCACTTCTGGAATTTCAAGCATCATCTTCTCCCGTCACTTCTTTACACATTCTTCACAAAAAATAAGCATTCTCTGTCAGTACCTGCAAGCCTTGCAGTTCCAGCTTGCAATAGTGCCCACTCAGTTTTGATGGGTTTTACTCTCCTCTGTTTTTTCTTCAGAAGACCAGAGATTGGATGCCAGTGCTCAACTTAAAACCCCTGAACTATTATACATTTGAAGAAATTCAAGATGGAGTCAGGCAGTACAACCAGGGGGACTGGATGTTGTTGGTCGACCTATAGGGTGCCTATCTTGATATTCCCATTCCCCCTCTTTTTAGAGGCTTATTAGGTTTGCCATGGGTAAGAAGCATATCCAGTTCCTAAGTCTGGCCTCCAGGGTTTCCACTTCCCCAAGAACCTTCATAAAGGTTTTGATCACTAGCATGCAGCCATGTAAGCACCAGAAAACTGTAAAATTGTATCAAAAGCTTTCTGTAATTTTCCTTTTCTGGTGCCTTTTCATGGCAGCATACAGACCCACCCTCAGTCTTGATATAGTGACACAGAATGCTACTGGGTCTCTCCCACACTCTTTTGTAGATTTTAACTAGACTTGTGAGTGGGGATAGGAGCAGAGCTCTATTGCTAGTATGCTGCCATAGATTATCATCAGAAAAGGAAAATTACAGTATTTGCTGAGCACCACCTGAAAACTGGAAAATCAAAGACAACCCACATATTGACAGTAGGCTCCCGATCAATACGTTAATTGGCCGAACATGAAACTTCTGTCACAGGAAATGGCTAAGTTCTGACTTAAAACTCTTTCCCAACTTCTTAAAAAGCCGTAACCCAATTTGACAAATACGAAATTAGATTTTCAGGTAAGTTTTGTACACAAGCAGTGTTCTGCTTTTGCCACATTGCAAGGAAGCAACGTTTGAAATTTTAGGTACTTTTAGAAACTATAGCAACTGCAGAATGAACTAGAAAAGTCAACTTAATAATAACCTTCAATTTTAATTACAAAAATGCCATGTAGCAATTCTTTATGTTATATCTTTTTCATGAACTCAAGTTTTACTTTAACAGGCTGACAATGAAAAGAAATGGCTTGTGTCCATTTATACTCAGGTCACTTAAATAGAGCATGAAGTACCTTGAGTGCCCTCAATGTCTGGCATCTTCCAAATACTATATACATACACACACACACATATATATATATATATATATATATATATATATATACACATACACACATATTAATAGCTTGTTTATCTAAAACAACTTGTTCTAGAATGAACATTCACCAACATATTTTGAAACATTTCTTACCAATAATGTGCAGCATGCTTCAAACAAATAAAAGGCATGTAATGTGTTTATATAACATATTGAAGTAGAATCTGTCATCTTCTGAAGCTTATTTTTAGATGAACATGCCAATGTATTGGCATATGTAAGAATCTGTACTGTACATTTATTCTTGAATTATTATAATCCTGCATACTTATTTATAGAATATGTATAATTTTCTCATTATATAGCTTTGCTTGGTTATCTCAGAACAACCCTTGCAGCTAAGAGTCAGAAGTAAGAGACTCCTGGCAGTCTGACAGATGTTTCCTTGTCAACTACCTGAGCTCATGCTGATAACACATGCTGTCTTCCAGCTACTAAGTAACCATAACAGTAATAAACACAGAGCCCTCAAGTTATTTACATTTCTCATAAGGACGTTCCACTTATTATCCTTCTCCCCCCCACATCACTAGTGGAACTTTTTTCTTTTTTCTGGGAGCAAATACCTATTTCTGGCAAGTACCCAACCTTCTGGGACATGTCACAGGTCCCAGAACAATGTGGTACCATTCAAAAAGTGCAGAGTGGGGAGCCAGCTGTGAGCCAGGAGGAAATCACAGCCATCTTTTCATACCCAAAATAGCGGCATCAGGGATCCAATTACTGGCAAAGACCCGACCTGGGTGATGACAACACCAGATCCCTGGATTGGTACTTGTTTATTAAACGTCAGCAACTACAGTATTTTTAGCTGCTGACTCTTAATTCTTCTTCACACGACTGGAGATCCTCTTTAAATTCATTTGTGTAATGTATCCCTGGTTCGTACCAGTGTGACGTTTTCAAATCGCATGTCATGTCGCACCCTATTGTTCGCAATGGAACTGTTCAAATCGGTGTGACCCTGAAAAAAAGTTCCTGCACTATTCTTTGAGATTTCAGGTGCGACTTGCATAGATATCTATGCATGAAGTCACACAGATGTCAGCCAAGTCTCACTGACATGTAGCTTTGTAATCGTGCAGCTTCAAGTGAAGTCGCACGATTTCAAACTTGGATTCAGTGTGAACTGACAGTAAAGGCTCTCTCTATCCCTCTCTCCCTCCCTATATTGTGTGTATATATATATATATATATATATATATATATATATATATATATATATATATTTATTGCTCAAAAAAATTAAAGGAACACTTTTTAATCAGAGTATAGCCTCAAGACAATTAAACTCCTGGGATATTGATCTGGTCAGTTAAGTAGCAGAGGGGGTTGTTAATCAGTTTCAGCTGCTTTGGTGTTAATGACATTAACAACAGGTGCTCTAGATGGCCAACAATGAGATGACTCCCAAAACAGGAATGGTTTGACAGGTGGAGGCCACTGACATTTCTTTCCCTACTCATCTTTTGTGACCTTTTTTCACTAGTTTTGCATTTGGTAGGGTCAGTGTCACTACAGGTAGCATGAGGTGATACCTGGACCCTACAGAGGTTGCACAGGTAGTCCAACTCTTCCAGGATAGCACATCAATATGTACCGATGCCAGAAGGTTTGCTGTGTCTCTCAGCAGTCTCAAGAGCACGGAGGAAATTATAGGAGACAGGCAGTTACTCTAGGAGAGCTGGACAGGGCCATAGAAGGTCCCTTAACCATCAGTAGGACCATTATCTGCTCCTATGTGCAAGGAGGAGCAGGATGAGCACTGCCAGAGCCCTACAAAACTACCTCCAGCAGGCCACTGTGTCTGACTACACAATCAGAGACAGACTTCATGAGGATGGCCTGAGGGCCCTACGTCCTCTAGTGGGCCCTGTGCACACTGCCTGGCACCACAGAGCTCGATTGTCATTTGCCATTGAACACCAGAATTGGCAGGTCCGCCACTGGCGCCCTGTGCTTTTCACAGATGAGAGCAGGTTCACCCTGAGCACATGTGACAGACGTGAAAGGGTCTGGCGAAGCCATGGAGAATGTTATGCTGCCTGTAAAACTGTTCAGCATGGCTGTTTTGGTGGTGGGTCAGTGATGGTTACAGGTGGTACAGGCTAGACAATGGCATCCTGACCGCCATTAGGTATCAGGATGAAATCCATGGACCCATTGTCAGACCCTAAGCTGGTGCAGTGGGTCCTGGGTTCCTCCTGGTGCACGACAATGCCCAGCTTCATGTGTCGAGAGTATGCAGGCAGTTCCTGGAGGATGAAGAAATTGATATCATTAAATGGCTCCCATGCTTGCCTGACCTAAATCCAATAGAACACCAATGGGATATCATGTTTCACTCCACCTGATGACGCCAGGCTGCACCTCAGACTGTCCAGGAGTTCAGTGATGCCCTGGTCCAGATCTGGAAGGAAATACCCCAGGACACCATCCATTGTCTTATCAGGAGCATGCCCCAACATTGTCAGGCATGCATACAAGCATGTGAGGGCCATGCAAACTACTGAGTACCAGTTGAGTTGTTGCAATGAAATTTTAGTCCATATCAGTATAGATATCCAACATGATATTTTTCTCCATTGAGATCTGGTGCGTTTTCAAAGTGTTCCTTTAATTTTTGAGCAGTGTATGTATGTATATATGTAGGTATATATATATATATATATCTCAGGGGCAAACAGACCATTTGGAAACTTGGGCACTGCCCGGGGTCAGTAGAGGGCCCCATGACATGCCCCTGTTACCTTTCTCATTGGCTTTTTTGAGTTTGGACAAGGACACAGGGGCCCCATGATCCCCTATTGCCTGGGGGCCCCATGAGTTGTCAGTCCGCCACTGATATATATATATATATATATATATATTTACCTGTGCTGTACAATGGTTTTGCACAGAGCAGCCCTGATCCTCTTCTCGGGTTCCTTGCTGGCCTACCCCACTTGCTGAGAGCCCCCAGAGCAAGCTGCTTGCTCTGGGAGCACTTGTACTTTCTGGTTCCATCGTAGAGCAAAGTATGAAGAATTTTACATTGTAGGGTGTTTTTATAAAAAAATATTTTTAGAGTAATTTTTACCAAAACCATAAAATAATACCTTAACTCTTAAAGTGTATCTATTGATAACTTTACAAGTCTGCATGTGTCAGAGCTAGAGGCTTTGGTCTCCTCTCCCCCAGTGATCAGACTGTAACATTGGAGAGAGTCACAAAGTACAAAGTTGCGCCTAGGGGCTGCATTTTGTCACATGTGTAAAGAAAGCCATAAACTACATAGGCATTATGATTTATATCATTATGACGTCTCTGAATCAGCTTTTCAGTCCAGGAAGTAGATGCTGACTCCAATTGATGCCTGAATGACAGTGCTGTCCTCCTGGAGAGAATAGCAGATAAAAGGCATTCAAAGGGGAGTACTGTGTTTTATGTGAGAGATAATACATACCTGGACTGTTACATTTACATATAACTGTGCTTGCATGAGAAAAAAATAACAAGAAAAAACTACCTGATGCTAGGTCCACAGTATCCCGTCATCACAACCTAAGCCTTAACACTTAACCCTGAACCCTTTCCAGTGTTGGGCTCGATGTTAAAGTCAAACATTTGACTCAAACATTGGCCATTCATGCTGTTCACCCGCTGAGCACCCCACAATGCACTGTTAGAACCACAAGTCAGGTGCAGTGCTTTGGCCAACCACAGCACAATGCACTGTGAGAGCCATAATTAGCCAAAATCACGGTGCCTTTGACCAATCATGGCTCACAGCCCCACACTATATAAGGTTGCTTTCACTGCAGCCTTTTGCAGTGTTTTGCTGGACACAGCCAAAGACAGAGGGGAGAATACTCTTCCCAAAAAAAATAAATAAATAAATAAAAAAATATATATATATATTTAAAAATAAAAATTTCAATAAAAACAAAAAATACATTCAAAAAAAGAAACAGTGTGGGTTGCCCCCACCCCCAATCCATATCAGGCCCTTTAGGAGGGACGCCACAGTGAAAAATGCATAAACAAAGTACATGGAGTCCCCCTAAAAGCTACTAGGCCCTTTAGGCTTGGTAGGACTTTTAAGGGGAACCCCACCCAGCAAGCAATGGGGGAAAAAAGTATGGGTTCCCCCTAAATTCTTTTGAGACCCTTGGGCAGGAAAGGGGAGGGGACCATCGAGTGCCCCCCCCCTTATCAGGCCACATGCCCCCGGCATTTGGACGGTGTCCCCATGCCATTGAAGACAAGATCTTCTTTCCCACAACCCTGGCTCGGTAGTTGTGGGGGTCTGTGGGCAGGGAGGGTCCTTAGAATCAGGGTACCCTTTAAATAAGGGGGCACCCTGATGCTGCCGTTCACTAAAGTGTTAAATTTAGAAAAAATAAAGACACCACATGTTTGAAAAATTCCTTTACTTGAACAAAAAAAACCCAACAGTTTTTGACAAGTCGTTTAATTAAAAAAAAAGCCAAAAAAGCAAAAGTCCTATCAGCCCTAAAGGGAATCCCACACACTTAAAAAAATTTTTTTTTCTGTGGTATAGATTGGGAAAGGACCCCACGCAGTTTTTTTTTTTTTTTTTTTTATGATTGATATAAAAATATCATTTATAAAAAAAAATATCAGTCCTACTGCAGCAGGTTCTATACATTGTACAGATGTGCAACTTTGCAGGTAGTTTAAGGGGACCTCTCAGGCATGATATTTAAAGGAATGTTTCATTATTATTTTTTTGTACTTTAAGCAATGAAAAATGACTGGCACTTTAAAATTGGTACTTTTTGATTTTTTTTTTCACTGAGGGCAGTACCCTAGTCCCCATACCCCTTTTATGACCAATAAGTTGCATATAAGCCTTCAAAATGGGCACTTTCTAAGTTCAAGACCCCTAGACTTGCATTGAGCTTGAAGTTTGCTGTCGAACATTCATTAGGTTCGAACATTCGATCGCTAACCGAACACAGGAATCTTCGGCCCATCACTAACCCTTTCACTTAAAGCCCAAGTGTAGTCAAAATAAAAAAAAAAACATAAAAATCAGCACAAGGGACAAGACTCACTATTAATGTGTTGTGCCCCTTGTGCTACTGACTCCTGGTTTCTTTGAAATTTTCCTCAATTGATTCCAACACCCTCCGCCCCCCATCCACACCCCATCCACACACCATTGTCTCATAATCTTCTGGTGCAGAGGGGGTTATTAGAATTGAAGTAGATGTAATTTTTACTCAAGAGAACTATGCCTTCCCTTTGTGCCCAGGTCTGTCATTCATAGAAACCTGCTACAGCTTCTATGAATGTAATGTGATCTTTGAATGGAGGATGTGTAGATGGTTGAAAGGTCTCCATTCAGAGATCCTGTTTCATTCATAGAGTTCATTCACTTCTGGTAAGTGCAAATAACAGCTCCTCCAGGGGAAGGGGATAGTTAGATAAAACGTTCAAGGAAACCAGGAGCCATCAGCATAAGGCACACAGCGCATAAAATAGTAAGGCATGTCCCTTGTGCTAACTTTTTTAATTTTGTCTGTACTTAGGATTTACCCTAAGCTGAACAAGAATTTCTAAAATTTAACCTAACCTTAAATGTGAGTTCTAAACACTTAGCCTCCTTCCCACCCCAACACTTAACTTCCCCCTATAATGTACCAATAAACACCTGTAACTCCTTACCTGAAAATAAATTCCTTTCACCACAAACAGAACAAACTGCACTCCAGGAACCTCAGTCTTACTGATTAGGAAATAGGTGTTTATAGGAATGAGACTGGACCTCTAACACACTAGTTGACTATAGTGCACGTCAAACCATCATGTTTTTGTGGCTAGAGATAGCTATGAAATGAAGCATCTGTATTGCATAAATGTTGTGGCATGCAACCACACAATGTTTAATTTGAGCCTTAAATAATTGCTATTACTGCCAGCTCCAATAAAACTTGAAACTAAACATAACAGAATTGTCATCTGTCAGTCTCTTCATAAAGAATGAATCATCAAGAAAGCTTACCTTTATGTGGTCCTTAAGGTTCACTACTTCCTGCACCCCAGCTGTCCCCATAGCCTGGAGACACATGTGTGGCTACATGCAGCAGCCATCTAGATTCATATGAGATTGTGACACTGCTGATTCTTGGCCACTGCACAATAGGCATGGGAACACCACTTCTGGGAAAGTAAGCTGTAACAGAAGTGTAGGCAGGACAGAACAAACAAAGAAGATGGGGAACACACAAAGCTTTATTGAACTATGAAAGGCACTCAATCAGGACAGTTCATGGCACTCCGTGACATGCAGATTGTAGGGACACCCACGGTAAGCGGGCTCACGGGGACTAAACGGGACCTTAGCAGTGGGGTCTGACCTCATCATAAAACCCCAACAAAGCTTTCTAGGGACAACATCAGGCTCACAGGGACTCAACAGGACTTTGGCTGTGGAGTCTGGCCTCAACACAGCTCCCACACAGCTTACTAGGGACAACATCAGGCTCACGGGGACTCAATGGGAATTCTAGGGACAACATCAGCCTCACGGGGACTCAACGGGACTTTGGCTGTGGGGCCTGACCTCAGCACAGCGCCCACACAGCTTTCTAGGGACAACAGCAGCCTCATAGGGACTCAACAGGATTTCTAGGGACAACAGCGGCCACACGGGGACTCAACAGGATTTCTAGGAACCACATCAGCCTCACGGGGACTCAACAGGATTTCTAGGGACAACAGCAGCCTCACGGGGACTCAATCTGATTTCTAGGGACAACAGCAGCCTCACGGGCACTCAACAGGACTTTGGCTGTGGGGCCTGGCCTCAGCACAGCTCCCACACAGCTTTCTAGAGACATTAGGTTCAAGGGGCCTCAGCAGGACCTTGACTAGGGTGTCTGCGCTCAACACAGCTCCCTTCCAGCTTTCTAAGGACATCAGTTTCACGAGACTCAGCGGGACCTTAACTAGGGGGTCTGCCCTCAGCACAGTTCCCACCCAGCTTTCCAGGGACAACAGCAGCCTCACAGGACTCAACGGGACTTTGGCTGTGGGGCCTGGCCTCAGCACAGCTCCCACACAGCTTTCTAGGGACATCAGGCTCACAGGGACTCAGCGGGACCTTGACTGGGGGGTCTGCCCTCAACACAGCTCCCACCCAGCTTTCCAGGGACAACAAACAAGGGTAGTCTGAGTGCACAATAGGGGCAGTTCATGACAAGGGTGTTCTGAGTGCACAATAGGGGCAGTTCATGACAAGGGCGGTCTGAGCGCACAATAGGGACAGTTCATGACAAGGGTGGTCTGGGCACACAATAGGGGCAGTCCAGGGCACTCCACAACATGCGGCTTATAGGGAAACTCACGGTTGGTGGCTTGCAGGCACTCAGCAGCAGGCAGTGTGCAGGGACACTCACAGCGGTCAGCTTCCAGGAACACTCAGCAATGGACAGAGGCCCTCACAGCAGCCAGCTTTTCAGGGACAGCAGCGATTAGCAGACAGGGGCCCTCACAGAGGCCAGCTTTTTCAGGGACAGCAGCGATTAGCAGGCAGGGGCCCTCACAGTGGCCAGCTTTTCCAGGGACAGCAGCAATTAGCAGGTCAGGGCCCAGGGACAGCAGCGGGAGTACTGGCTGTGGGATCTGACCTTTGAGGAGGGGGGTCTCCTACAGAGTGCTCAGCGGGGATGGCTGCGGAGGCCCGGTCCCCACCCGGACCTCCCAACCGAACAGCTGCAGCACACAGCACAGGAGGGAGAGAGAGAGACCGGCCTGGTCCCGTGCCTTTTTAAAGCTGCGTGGGACGCTTCCGGGTTGCCCTGGCAATGGCCGGCCCAGCGTATGGTTGCCGGGGCAACGAGACACGCCCCCCTTACTCAGGCCACGCTGAGGGAGCGTGGCCTTTGTCTCCGGTGGGCGCAGAGTGCGGGAAAGCCTCGTGCCCACGCCGTGCCTGCCGGGGGCGCGCGGAGACCTTGGCGACCCTTTGCCGGGGATTCTTGGTGGGGGGCCCGAAAGGTGCTAACCGCACCACAGGGGCATTTCCTCCCGTCCTGCACAGCCCTTTTATGTAGGCTGGCAGGACGCAAGGAATCCGCAAGGGGGGAGGGAGGGGTGAAGGGATACGGCAGAGGGACAGGCAAAGAGGGGTGGGGAAAGCACGAGCACTCCGTGACACTCTGTGACATAAGCATTTTATAATTGGATGATTTTTCAAAACTGGTATGTTCCATCATAAAGAATACAGTCTTTGCATGCACGATAACAAAATGTGGAAACTGTAATTTTAAAATAAATGTGTTTTTAAAAAAGGACAAATTGTGGTACAGGACTACAGCTTTATTCCTCCAAACTATTGTGATACTGCAATTTAAAAAGGTATCCCCAAGCGCTGTTTGAACTGTACTTTTGGATTGTGTCCTACTTACTCCTAACCCCTGCACTTGGAAGTTACTTATGCTTGACCTCTATTCTGTGCATTACTTACTCCTGAAACCTATGCTCTGTGCATTGTTTACTCCTGATCCATGAACACTGTGTGTTACTTATTCCTGACCATTACACATTCTATGTTACTTACTTCTGACTCCTGCATTCTGTGCTTTATTACTTCTGACCCCTGAACTCCAAGTGTTACTTACTCTTGACCCAGAGCAAAGTAGGCTCTATGCACTGCATATCATTTCTCTGATAAGGGTGCCCAAAGGTGCTCCAACTCTTTCTCTACACACTCACTAAGAATTAAGAGACCACAGATAATAGAGCAGCGTAAACTGTCCAACAGCAGGACATTTTTAATGAAGGCTAATTGGCTCAAATTAACTAGAGACAATAACCATAGGTTTTACAACCAAAATGAAGGTATTGCCAGAGGATATGGCAGTGTAAAATTATCCTGAAGCAGGCCAGTTTGTATCACCTTTATTTTTACTATGTAGATAGAGGGTGTGGTGAATATGAGTGATGTAAATTGGGGTGGTTTAGGTACACATCTTTCATGCAATTAGCATTTTTTTCGTTCAAATGATGCAGCTGCATTCTGCAAACAAAAGATGGCTCCAAGAAGAAAGTGTGAGTAACAGGTTTATGCTGAGCTTTAAGCACCATGAACTAAAAAAAAAGTCCCTAAAGAAATAAAAATCCTGAAATATCCCCCCTGAAACAAAATCCTGCTTTATTTATGGGAAAGCAGTTTAACCTTAAAAAGGACTTGTCAACATACAGTAAAATAATATACCTCTAAATAAACCATTACCCCAAAGGAATACCCCATGAAACAAAAGCACACTTTATGGAGAAGCCTTGCTGCAAGGAAAAAATCAGTTTGCCTAAAATAAAGGCCCAATTGACATTTTAAAATTAACAATTAAAATGTAAAAGAAAAAAATACTACCCATAAAATAAACAAAGACCTGAAAATACCACTCATGAAACAAAGGTCCAAACAAAAGCATAAAAGTACTATGGACAGGACAGCAGGTAAAAGTGATTACTGAACACAAATTATTATTATTATACAGGACTTATATAGCACCGACAGTTTGCTCAGCACTTTACATAATGGAGGGAGACATTACAGTAACAATACAGTTCAATACAAGAGGGGTTAGAGGGCCCTGCTCCTTGGAGCTTACAATCTAGGAGGGAGGGGATAGTGGTACAAGAGGTAATTAGCTGTGGGGATAGAGTGGTAGGAAGAGTAGAGGATTGCAATATTGTAGTGGATTGTGATAGACAGTCCACGTTTTATTAGATGATCAGTAAAATGACAATTTTATAGTCTTGCTACTTTCTGTTTCTTGCTCTTTAAAATTCCTTACTCTCTTAAGTAAACAATCAGATATAGGTTGACAGAACAATGATGATAATTAAGATGGTGCCTTCATCCGGAGTCTCACCCTAGGTGACTCATTAGGAGAAAAGTATCTTTTAATGTAAACAACCCCCATAAAAGGGATTGAGTCTTTTTGGGGACAATGATTGGAAGATATCAACACGGATGGAAAAACACGCAGAAACCCAGTGGACTTTTCACCCAATCAATGTATATGGTTTGCCTGCATCATAAGCCCTATAAATGATACTGTTAATTCCTCAATAAAACAGAATTTTAGGAAGTTGACAAACTGCAACAGTGCCAGTGTCTTACTTCCACATGCACGTATTCTCACATTAATTAGGCTCACTGGTAGATCACAACAGCTGTGGTCGGTAAGTGACCACATCCAAAACATTTTGGTGCCCAGCGTGGAGCCCGGGTTCTGAACACCGTATCAGCCGACCGAGAGTGGACGAGGGGGACCGTGGAGCATTCCAGACGCGGAGACTGATCACCTCCGAAAGCGGTAAGTGAATTTTTAGTCACTCTAGGGCACGACTATATCGTTTAAAGGTTTCTGGTATGGTCGGTCTGCCAGGGTTGTAGCGGTTGGGGCCTAATGCTTCATGTTGTTGGGGGTGCGAGCGAGTCTAGGGCGGCTGAGAGCGAGTTGTTGTAGACAGTAGTGGCCAGGTCAGGGCATGACAAGGGATGGATGCTGTCGTAAAGTTGCAGAATGGAAGGGAGGAGGGTTCCAGTTCCAGAGGTTTCTGCTGGTAACTGTTTGCCATTTGGAGGGATAGGTGTTTGAGGACAAGGAGACGGAGAAGGTGATGAGGTTGTGGTCGGAGAGAGGAAAGGGGGAGTTTGTGAGGTTGCAGGGAATACAAAGGTGAGAGAAGACAAGGTCAAGAGTGTTCCCGTCAGAGTGAGTGGAGGACTGTATGCACTGTGCTAGTGCAAAAGATGAGGTTATGTGGAAGAGTTGGGATGTAGCCGGGTTATTGATGTTGATAGGAATGTTGAAGTCTTCAAGAATGATAGTGGGTAGCTCAGAGAAGAGAAAGAAGGGTAGCCAGGCGGCAAAGTCGTCAAGAAAGCGGGACACGGGTCCAGGAGGCCGATAGATCACTGCATTCCTCAGAGAGATTAGAGAGAATAGCCGGATGCAGTGGGTCTCGAAGGAAGAGAAGGATAGAGAGGGAGGGTTAGGGAGGACCTGGAAGGTGCTCAGTGGTAACAGGAGCAAACCAACCCCACCACCTTTCCGACCACTGGGTCTGGGTGAGTGGGTCCAGATGAGACCTCCATAGGAGAGTGCTGCGGGGGAGGCAGAGTCTGTTGTTTGGACCCAGGTTTTGGTGATCGCTAGGAGGTTAAGGGAGACAAAGAGGTCATGGATGGAGGTGAGCTTGTTGCAGACCGAGCGGGCGTTCCAGCGTGCGCATGAGAACGGGAGGGTGGTTTTGGGGAGCAGGGGGACAGATATAAGATTGAGGGGGTTGCGGCAGTTGACGGAAGAGAGAGGCTTGTGTGTGGGCGAGGTAGTGGGGGACCAAGGTTCAGGGAGATATCCCCGGAGGTTAGGAGAAGAAGAAGGATGAGAAAGGTGGCATGGGAGCGCGTAGGTCTTCCAGTTTTGGTGTTCGGGTCAGTAGGGGAGTGGAGTATCAGGAGGAAGTGATGAGAGCAGTGGTAAGGAGATGAAAGCAGTGAAGGTAAGATGCTTGGGTGGAGCAGAGGAATGGAAAAAAGGGATTATGGGGATGCAGGACAGGAATATGAGGAGGAGAAGTAGGGGAGGCATTTCCAGAGGTATACGGAGTGGGAGTCAGGTGTGGAGAAGCGTTTCCCCAGGTGCTTGATTGCAGATGGCCCAGTGTGCAGTGGAGTCTTTCGTAGTTTCTCGTGCTTAAGTTTGGTAGAGGTCAGTTACGTGTCTTGTGGCCAAGGGTGGTACTGTTCCCAGGGATCTATGGTGCCCGGTGCCGGTGTAGAGGAGTAGTAGCATAGTTGGAATCAGGCTACAAGTTCCAATTTGTGTAAGTTCTAGGTTGCAAGGTGAAATTTGACTCGGGGCGGTGAGGGAGGATGTCAGCTGTACTCACGGGGGTAGACAGATGGGTCTCAGGTCCAAGTCAGGCCATGTCGTGGTAGGCTGTGGTAGGCCTCACCAGGCCGGGATCATCTGCTGGGTTTGGGTGGAAGTAGACCCGCTCCAGTTCCCTCCTTCAGGTGTGGGTAGTGATGTGTGCGTGAGGTTCTGTTAGGCTGCAGGCTCACTGTTGGTCGGTCGGGAGACGGGGGAGTGTGCCGTGGTGGGCTGTGATGGTTCTTTTAGGCTGCGATGGTTTTTTTAGGCTGCAGGCTGAAGGCTTGTAGCTACTTGGACTTCAGGGGCAGTGTGCTATGGTAGGTTGCAGGCTCAGTGTTGCTTGGGCTTCAGGGGGAGTGTGCTGTGGTAGGCCGTAGCAGGCCCTACAAGGCCGGGTGCTGAAGTTGCCTCGGAGGGGGGGCCTAGGTGACGCAGCTCCCCTCCTCCAGGTACAGGTGGGGTTGGGGAGGCCACCAGAGCTCGCCCTCCACTGCTATATGGGTGGCAGTAGACTGGCAGGCGGCTGTATGGCCATATGGATCCGGGGTCCGGGCTTAATTGCTGTAGGCCGCGGCAGGCCCTGTCAGTGTTGGGCGCCGGACATATGTTGTTTTTTTATTGTAGGCCTGTAATTCTTAGGAATAAGGCACTGAAATCTGTCCGAACAAGAGTCTAGAAAACATCTCAGGTATGATAAAATTTGAAACACAAAATCATAAATTATAATATAATAAATAATCATAAAAAATAATAATATAATAATAATACATTTAATTCAATAATGTAATCTAACCAAAAACTCTGAAATTTCAAATAGAGCGCCAAGTTCGCACATCACTGAGCTCAGTCGCAGAATCATTTTCAGTGTCTGAT
Source organism: Staurois parvus (assembly GCF_062004578.1). Lineage (NCBI taxonomy): Eukaryota > Metazoa > Chordata > Amphibia > Anura > Ranidae > Staurois > Staurois parvus. The sequence continues at coordinate 8,709,513 of NW_028317941.1, forward strand.
GATGAATTTCCCCACAAATCATTATCACTCAATTCTGCAAGTGGTTCTAATTTACAATCGCTGTTCTCTAGCTGGTCTAAAACCGCTTTTGACCTAAAGAGATGCTTTTTGGATGCCACGGACGTTTCTCAGTTTCCAGGCAGAAAGAATGGTAAAAATACAGGCAGGGCACAGGACAAAGCACTAGGGACAAACTGTATGTGAAATGGTTTGATACAGTAATGTAATACTATCAGATTTTAGTGTATTGAGTAAATGTCAAATTTTTACATTTTTGAAATTCCTGCTGGTTCTGCCCCCCATACATACCGACACTCGCAGGGAACAGAACTCGGAAAACGGATGCCTACATTAGTCAGAGGACATGGCCGGGGACGCTGCAGGGGGGACATCGCGGGACCGCAGGACAAGGTAAGTGCTCGAGGGATTGCTAGAGAAGCGCTGCAGTGTAATCCCGAGTGTAGCTTGGTGTTACCGCTTCTGGTACTGAAAGTTTACCCCGAGCTACACTCTGGAATACCACCAGGGGGGTTAAAATACCATTCAGTGCATAATTGTATCAGCAAATCCAGACCTCATCCCTACATGCTAATCACACAAAATCATGCATAATTGGGCTGGGTGGCAACAGAGCATTTTTTTGGATGGAGGTCCTGAGCATAGATACTCTCTCATTCTGAAATCAAAGCAAGACCCACAGTCAGTGGAACATTATGAGAATATAATGCTACCTGTTCCTTGTTCAGACCAGCAATCATTTTGTCGGGAAAAAGGACATCTTTCAACATAGACTTTATTTGTGACTCTAAGATGTCTTGGGACCAAATAGTAGGAGCCATCAAAAAAGTGGTTAATGGGATATGTGAAAGATGTGTCACAATAAACCATGTGCTTTACGAATACCGAGCTTTCATCATTATACTCTTTGCATTGTACACTTTTTTACCCACATAAATCTATTCCTCCATGAAAGAGCTAATTGGTTGTGTCAAAAGGACCCAGTCCTCCCCTTCATATCTACAGTATATACTTATCCTTGGTAATATAAACTCTGAGAAATTGCTCAGGAATACTGTACTTTCCATTGCCTTTTTATGGAAAAATAGTGTAGGAATATCATAGCAAAATGTACAACCAAATTTTGAACTTTCAAAAATCAAACAAAAAATAGGAGACAAAATAGGAGAAGAATTAAGCCATGAGACATGTCTCTGGTTTAATCCTAGGGTTAGAGTGAAACATAGATCCTGTCTTATTTCTCTCATCCATTTTGTGTTTTTGGTTAGCCATTCTGGTATGCGGTTGCAGCAGTTCTGAAAAGATCAGTAATTACTGTATATTCCTTTACCTGTCAAGGATAAGTAGCGAATGGAGTAATGGAGCGAAGATGGATTGGAGAGTCACAGAAAAAGAAAGTTGTATGCAACAATCATATTTTTAGTCATGCATATTTGTATTCATCTGTCTATCATATATTGCCCAGTAGTTTCACTGAAATCAATTTTAGTTTCACTAAAATGAAATGGATATTACGTATCACCAAACAAGGCAGTTAAGCTGTTGGCAACATGGTCACTTACTAAAATACATTTTCTTAGCACTGTAAAAACAGGATAAAAAGTACAAAGTACATAGATATAAACTCTTCTCAAATACAGCCTCAATTGACAGCCCAGTACTAAAGTAAAAGCTTTAATGCCAAAGTGTAATTGTGTAGGCCTACACTATAAACATAATATAATCTCTAAAACTACTCTTACAAGGGCAAGTACAAATGGATCCAGGTGGTACGTAACACAGCTGCTGGAGTTCTTTGAAAACATTTGATAACCCCACCTTGGTAGCAACATGGATACTAGAAGAATCCTCCCACATTGAGGTCCAGAAGAAAAATTCAGGGTCCACCTCATCATGTAATCACTTTTAATTATTTAAAGAATTGTGTGGGGTGAGATTTTGTTTAACTACCTCCCTTACAGCTAGAGATTAGCTTTTAGACTTTTATGATTATTTGGGTGGAAAGAAAGGTTTACCTATCATGAGATCAGGAAAGTCTTAGCCCAACCATATACTGTACTTCCTAACCTAGAAAATAAAGTCATATAACCCTACACCTAACATAACCTAGAGTGTTTCAGCTGTTATTAAGTACACAACACTTAGCTCTAGTTTTGGGGTTTAGTGCACAGGCCAGGTTTGCAGTAATGTCAAACTTAATGCCCTATATCCAGGTAGGTTTTGCAGGTGTCTTGCAGTATGTAGACAAAATTTGTGGAACTTATTGTTTGAAGCAGATTTTCCTTGCCAAATACCATCATTTGCAATTTGCGATTTCTCAAAATCAAAATAAATGTTTGCGCTCAGAATAAATAATACATGAAAAGCAGCTGACACAGAAATGGATACAATCCCTCAACATAATAAATAACAAAAAAAATTACAGCGCTGGATAGTGTGAAAAACAATTAATTCATACAAAAAAAATGCCTATTAGTATGAAAAGTCCATATGAAGAAAATCCAACAAAAAACACATTCAGTGCATCAAAAAGGAAGGAAGATGACACCTCTATAATCTTCGTGAAAAGCAACAGACATGCAAGAGCCCTTACCAGAGCATACCTTTTTCTGCCAAAGGAAGGAGGAAGGAAGCAGCCACACCTAGCCCAGCCACCTGGAGGAAGGTGGTAATACGGAATTGGAGCAGAGCCAAGGAGACTATCTCTGCACCACAAACCAGAGAGTCGTGTGGGGTTAACCGCTAAAGCACTGTTAGCTTTTTTAATATAAAACCCCAACAGCACTGGTAAGAGCTCTTGCATGTCTGTTGTTTTCACAAAGATTATAGAGGTGTCATCTTCCTCCTGTTTTGATGCACTGAATGTGGTTCTTGTTGGACTTTCCTCTGATGAACTTTTCACACTAATTGGCAAGTTTTTTTTATTGTTTTTCACACTATCCAGCGCTGCACTTTTTTGCTATCAAATACCATCATTCCTCTGAAATAAGGTCAGTGCAAGGTCTGTCTGCTCAGTGCAAAAAAAGAGTATGTCTCTGCATTGTTTTAAACAACTACTGGTAAAAAAAAATCTAACTCTCATATATCTAAGGCTAGCTTAAAACCTTAAAGCCCCTAAAAATCCAGCCAAAACTTTTTGTTTTGGTTAGTGGGTGGTAGTTGGAACAAAAACATTTAATTCAGTAGAATGGGGAAGGCTTAGTATTTCTGTCACTTCACAGTTGAATGGCACCATGATTAATGAGAAGCTATCAGCCATTTCTTTGGACACCTATGAGAGGTTCCAGAAAATATGATTACCCTGGATTATGTATACCCAAAAAAACCCAGATGCTCTAAACTCTTGATCATTGATAACTCTCTTGAGACCCATGGGAGGAGGGGGTATCTTCCTTACCCCTATTTCCCTTCCCTTACCTCCCTGAAGCCCTGCTTCATCCTCCCATCCCTCTTCTTGTTTTGTGGCACTGTATTACAATCCAACCACACTGATTATTATTATTATTATACAGGATTCATATAGCACCAACGGTTTGCGCAGTGCTTTACAAAATGAAGGTAGACATTACAGTTACAATACAATTTGGTACAAAAGGAAACAGAGGGCCCTGCTCGTTAGGGCTTACAATTGAGGAGGAAGGGTTGAGTGACACAAAAGGTAAGAGCTGTGGGGGGATGAGCTGATGGAGGAAAAAAAGCATCCAGCATGTGATACCAAATTTTTGGAGAGTGAGTTGCATAAATTGCCAATGTATCCAAGGCGAATGCTTTTTCTGCGTCCAGAGATAAGAGTAAGGAGGGGTATTTGGTGTTTTCTAAATTGTGTATGAGGGAAATAAGTCTTGTGGTCGCATCGGGTGCTTGGCGACCTGAGATGAAACCTACTTGGTCTGGGTGGATTAGAGTGGGGAGGTATGGGAGAAGTCTTCGAGATATCATTTTCACGTATAATTTTTTGTCAGTATTGAGTAGTGAGATTGGTCTGTAATTTTGGACAAGTTGAGGGTTTTTGCCAGGTTTTGGAATGATTGTTATAATGGATTGTAGCATGTCCTTGGGAAATGAGCTTGATGCGGTGGCGTGGTTAAAAGGTTTGGACAGACATGGGGATAGGTCTGTGGATAGATGTTTGTAGTATTCGTTAGGGTATCCATCATTTCCTGGAGATTTGTTGAGTGGGAGTGTTTTGATGTTTGTTTCTATTTCTTTGGGGGAAATAGGGATAGAGATGGCGGCAAGTTGGCCCGGGGATAATCGGGGGAGGTTGGTCGTGCGGAGAAATTATTGAATGGATGTGACTGTCGTTGGGTGGTGTTTGTGTCATTTTTGAGGTTGTATAGGTTTTGATAATATTCTGCAAAGGTGTTAGCTATCTCTTGCGGATTAGTGTGAAGGGAATTTGTAGACGGATGTTTAATTGAAGCTATTTTGGATTTTAAACGGTTTTTTTTTGTTTTGGATAGTAGTGAGCTGGCTTTGTTACCTGATGAATAGAATTTGGCTTTAATTTTTGGGAGATTTAGATCATATTTGTATAGTAGGAGGGATATTAGTTTGTTTCTGTCTGCAGTGAGGGATGCGGAGGTTGCTTGGTCTGGGGATTTTTTGTTTTTTCCTCGTTTGATTTAATTGATGCGAGGAGTTCGTCTATTTGTTGGGTTCTATTTTTTGTAATACGGGAATTTAATTGAATCAAAATACCTCTCATGTATGCTTTATAGGTTGACCAAAGAATGGATATGGAAATATCAGGTGTATTATTAAGTTAAAAAAATGTCTTGTGGGCATCTAGTATTTGTTGTTTGTAGTCACGATTTTTCAACAAGGTCGCATTTAGACGCCATATTCGGGGAATCTTGGAATGTTGTATGTCATCAAGGGAGATGGTGATTGGAGCATGGTCTGACCATGTAATAGTTCCGATCTTGGAGGAAGTGACGTGTTGTAGGGTCCACTTGTCAGTGATGAAGAAGTTGATTCTCGAGTAGGAAGAGTGGGATGGAGAGTAATAAGTATAGTCCTTTTCTGTACTGTGTTGACATCTCCAGATATCGTAAAGGTAATTGGAATGAAGAAATTGGTTAAGGGACTGTTTTCACTGAATTTGATGTTGTTTCACCTGGAGCGATCTTCTAAATCTGCCAATTTGAGATTGATTTGTTTGATGTCATCTGTATGATCTGTGTGGGCATCTATGAGGTCATTGTGTGTGGTACTCATTTCTCCTAGTTTGTTCTCAATATGGCGGATGCGCTTCTCATGCATTTGAACCGTATTTGAAATTTGCGATAATGATGTCATCATGTCGTTATGTATTGTTTGGCGCAGAGATAGGAGCATGTTTTTCATGGCAATCTCTGTGATAGGCTGGTCAGAGGCAGGGTAGGATTTAATTAAAGACGGAGCGCTTTCTGTCAGAATTGCGGCTGGTGGGGATGACTGTCTGTCAGGGGGTGATCCTGTGTCCAGTCTGGGCCTGGATTTAGCAGGGCTACTAGATGTGGGGGACAGGGGGGGAGACAACTCACCCAGGTCCCCTGGGTATAAGGATCTCCTCAGCTTGGCATCTGGGTAATATGCTGTCTGTGATCCTGTGTTCTCCTCCTGATGTGCTGTGAGACCGTTTACTGTGCAGCCAGCGCCATCTTGGGAGCCTGAGGAGATTGCAGGGAAGAAGCTCGTCATTTTCCCTGGATTCCCTGGGGTCTTGCGGCGGCGGGTGATCGCCCGTTCGGATGGCAAGGGGTAAGTGAGCAGTCCGCGGTGGTTTGATTCCCTGGGGTCTGAGTGTGCCGCTGTCAGGCTGGTGGGAGAACGGAGCTCTCCTCACTGAGCGTCCATCTCCGGAGCCAGCCACGCATGTGCCCCCATGGCTACGTTTTTTGAGGCATATGGTATTGTCTGTTTGCCAGGGCTGTAGCGGTTTGAAGAGAGGACACAAGTGTGAGAAAGCGGAGTAGGGAGTGCATGTTACAGAGTGGAGATGACACAGACTGGATAAGAGCTGAAAAAGCTGGATGGGGAAAAGGTCACCTGTAGTCTGATTAGTATTTGAAGTTGTCTGCTTCTCGCTTTCTGCATTCGCTGAAGTGCAGAGCTGAAGTGCAATGCTCCATACATAATCCAAGATAAATACTTTATCCATGATAATAGTTGCCAATGCTGCCTTTGGCTGTGCCTCCCCTAAGGAAGGCCTAAATTTATACAGCGTTGGGTGGGGGTATTGCCAATTAATCAATTAGGTATGCATAGCAAAGACACATGGCTAGCAGGGCAAACTTCTCGCCACAAAGGAGGACTACAAGAGACAACAAGAGAGCAGGAGGGCAGAGTTGAAAAGATTAGGATCAGCTCATAAATTTGGGTTAGACAATAAGAGCAAAATAAACACCATAGTAATATGGACCAGAGTTAAAGATTTTTTGAAGCAGTAAGAATGAACAATAAGAACATTGATAGTTATGAATCAGCTTCAGTTAGAGGTGGATTTTAAAAGCAGTATAGATTACCATATAGCAGTGCGGGGTGAATTAGCATTCATACATGGCATGGGCAATATTACAGATGGATATTGCTCGCAGACATTTACCATATATCAGTGCGGGGTGAATTAGCATTCATACATGGCATGAGTGATATTACAGATGGATATTGCTTGCATACATTTACCATATAGCAGTGCGGGGTGAATTAGCATTCATACATGGCATGGATGATACTATAGATGGATGTTGCTCGCAGACATTTACCATATACCAGTGCGGGGTGATTTAGCATTCATACATGGCATGGGTGATATTACAGACGGATAATGCTCGCAGACATTTACCTGTGATGGGATAGAGAAGAGTTATTCAGATGATTCAGAGCCAAAGTGCAATGCTCAATACTAAATCCAAGATCAATACTTTATCTACGATGATAGTTGCCAATGCTACCCCTGGCTGTGCTGCCCCTGGCTGATAACTCATCATTTATAGCCCCATGAGCATTTTGTCCACTATGTTCTGTTTTCCCTATGGTATCTATCATTTTACCATAAGCAACTTGTAGTTTTCTTTTTTTCGTTAAAGTTCCCATTTGCCTACATAGGTAATCCGCCATGTTGTCAAACAAATCTATTTCTTTTGCCTAGCCTAGATGTGACGCTTGTTAACATTTCTTGTAGCCTGTTCTATAGCATTTTTTTCCCATATTTTCCAAAATGGTCAATGAAAATGATCAAACAAGAATTTCTGTCACTGTTTTCATGCCTTGATAAAATCGAGTGAATGAAAAACGTTGTTAGGAGCTTGTATGCGCAAAGACCATTTATCCACCATGAATAGTTGGATCCACTGAGAAATGAAGCCAGTACCTGTAGGTGGGTAAGAGACGCCAAGTAACAGCTTTCATGTTCAAATAGTGGAGTGTAGTAGATTCTACACCCAGTGTATTTTACCCTGACTGGAGTAAGGCAAAAGGAGCCGGTGATTGCAGACAGAAGATAGTCACTTTGGACAGCAGCTTCCAATCCTTTCATTTGCAGTGGTGGTTTCTTCAGTGCTGAATGCAGCACTAGTACATGCAAGTGGAGTTGCTTTTAGTGTTATTTGTTTTTTATGGCATTGCAGGAGTGGTTGAGTTTTTCTGAGAAGAAAGATTCAAGGAAGAGTTATAATACTAAGGTTTAAGTGCTTTTAAACCTTACTGAATATAAGGTCTAACATTCTGGTGAGTAATCCTTGAGAACACTTGTGTGGTGGGACACTTTTGTTTGAAGTGGAATCACAAGGTGATAAAATACAGAAGATAAGAAATCATTTGGATACTATTTATTTAGAGACTGTTAAAGATGGGATTTTAAAAATAGAGAAGACAATAAATTATTTGCATATTGTTTTATTTGTAGGCTGTTAAAGATGGGCTTTCATATTCAATTTGTAATCAACTTGTGTCTGTAGCAGGTTTTTTTTGCCCTGAATGAGTCCCTGTTTCCCTGGTCCCGTTTCCGGTGCCCACAACTCTGCAAGTAGCACCATGCTCTCTGACACACCTGGGCTGAAAGGGGGCAATATTTACTTATAAATGAGTACACCCCTTTTGAAAAGAAAGATTTTAATCCAAAATCTCTATGAACACATGAACAATTTTTGACAAACCTGAGTTTTATAGAACATTTGTTTAGATCAGTACAAGAACGTAAGGTTAATAATATAACTTGGATTACAAAATCTTCAAATTAGTTGATGCAAAAATGAATACACCCCACAACAAAAACTATGACCTCCATGATTTGCAAGGACAGCACTAAGTCTTCTAGGCATGGAATGAACAAGTTGGTGACATATTGCAACATCTATCTTGTTTCATTCTTCAAGAACGTACTCTTATAGAGCCTGTATGCTGGATGGAGAGTGATGCTCAACTTGTCTCTTCAGAATTCCCCATAGGTGTTTGATTGGGTTCAGATCAGGAGACAGACTTGGCCGCTGAATCACTTTCACTATGTTCTTCTTCAGCAATGCAACAGTGGCCTTGGATGTGTGTTTTGGATCATTGTTGTGTTGGAAAAGTGTGCGACGACCCAGGTCACGGAGTGATGGCAGCATCTTCTCTTTCAATATAGAGCAGTACATCTGGGATTTCAAGATATCATCAATGAAATGCTGCTCCCCAACACCAGCAGCACTCATGCAGCCCCACAGAAGGACACTGCCACCACCATGTTTCACTGTAGGCACCATGCATTTTTATTTGTACTCCTCTCCTTTATGATTCCATACAGTTTTGAAGCCATCAGTTCCAAAACATTTTCTTTGGTCCCATCACTCCAAAGTACAGAGTCCCAGTAGTCTTCTGCTTTTTCAGCATGAGTCCTGGCAAATCTGCGCATGCACTTTAGGAAAGGCTTCCTTGATGGACAACACCCATGCATGCCATTCCTCTGCAGTGTATGCCGGTCATGGGAAACTATCACCCCAGTTTGGCTTTCTACTTCTTTAGCTAACTGCATTGAACTTACATGACGATTTTTCTTCAACCCTTCTCATCAGAAGACGTTGCTGTCGAGGTGTTAACTTCCGTGGATGGCCTAAATGTCTCTGTGAGATGGTTACAGTAAAAAAATATATATAATGTTTGAGGGTTCAAAGTAATTTCCTAGCTAACAATACTGATTTTTTTCATGTGAACAAAAAGTGTCAGAAAAGGCTTGGTCTTCAGGTGGCTAGAAGAGTGAGTGATGTGTGGCATAAACTAAAAAGGCCCTCACCCCCCAAAATGACTGCTTTTTGGAAAGTAGACACCCCAAACTATTTGTTGGGAGGCATGTTGAGTCAATAGTAGAATTAATTTTTTTACCACAAGTTTTTGGAAATTGACACAAAAAAAATATATATTTTTTTCACAAAATTGTCACTTAAATGATTTATTGCTCACACATGCCATGGGTATATGTGGAATTACTCTCCAAAATACATTCTGCTACTTCTCCCAAGTATGGGGGTACCACATGTGAGAGACTTTTTGGCAGTCTAGCCAAGTACAGGATCCCAAAATCCAATAAGCACCTTCAGGCTTTTAACCACTTGCCCTTCGGAGGATTTACCTCCCTTAAGGACCAGGCCTCTTTTTGCTATTCCGCGCTGCATTATTTCAACTAATAATTGCGCGGTCATGCTATGCTGTACCCAAACAAAATTTGTGTCTTTTTCTACACACAAATAGGGCTTTCTTTCAGTGGTATTTGATCACCTGTGCACTTTTTATTTTTTGGCTATAAACAAAAAAAGACCAAAAATTTTGAAGAAAAACTATATTTTTTTACTTTCGGCTATAACAAATATATAGTAAACTCAAATTCATAAATTTAGGCCAAAATGTATTCTGCTACATGTTTTTGGTAAAAAAAAATCCCAATAAGTGTGTATTGATTGCTTTGTGTGAAAGTTATAGCGTCTACAAACTATGGTATAGATACTGCAATTTTCGCCATTTTTTTGCTATGCAGTGCTACACTTGTTTAACTGACAATTGCACAGTCATGCAATATGGTACATAAATCAAATTTATGTCCAATTTTTAACACAAATTAACTTTCTTTTGGTGGTATGTGATCACCTGTGCGCTTTTTATTTTTGGCGCTATAAACAAAAAAATTTTGAATTTTTTTTTTTTAAAAACAGTATTTTCTCATTTCTGTCATAAAAGAAAATCCAAAAAAAATCAAACGTCGTCATGAATTTAGGCTAAAATGTATTCTGCTACATGTTTTTGGTTAAAAAAATCCCAATAAGTGTATATTGGTTGCTTTGTGTGAAAGTTATAGCATCTACAAACTATGGTATAGATAAAGGAATTTACACAGCTTTTACTTTGACTGCCCATGACATTTCTTGAGGTGCTAAAATACCAGGATAATACAAACACCCCCAACTGACCTCTTTTCCTAAAGCAGATACCCTAAGATATCTGCTGAGAGGCATATTGAGTTCACAAAAGATTTATTTTTTTCCACAAGTTTTTGAAAAATGACAAAAACATTTTTTTTTACACAAAGTTGTCATTTAAATTACCGTATTTGCCGGCGTATAAGACGACTGGGCGTATAAGACGACCCCCTACTTTTCCTGTTAAAATATAGGGTTTGAGCTATACTCGCTGTATAAGACTACCCCTCTTCCAACGCACACCAAATAAAAATGAAAAAACATCAGATTTGATTTCAATATGGTATGGTATTCCAATGATGGGGGCTATTCCTCCCACTGACACCAATGATGGGGTAAGATTCCTCCCACTGATACCAATGATGAGGCACTACTCCTCCCACTGACACTAATGATGGGGCACTATTTCATCCACTGACACCAATGATGGGGCACTATTCCTCCCACTGACACCAATGATGGGGCACTATTCCTCCCACTGATACCAATGATGGGGCGCTATTCCTCCCACTGATACCAATGATGGGACACTATTCCTCCTACTGACACCAATAATGGTGCCCGATCATTAGTGTCAGTGTGTGAGGAATAGTGTCCCATCATTAATGTCAGTGGGAGGAATAGTGCCCCATCATTAGTCAGTGGGAGGAATAGTGCCCCATCATTGGTGTCAGTGGGAAGAATCGTGCCCCATCATTGGTGTCAGTGGGAGGAATAGTGTCCCATCATTAGTGTCAGTGGGAGGAATAGTGCTCCATCATTAGTGTCAGTGGGAGGAATAGTGCTCCATCATTGGTGTCAGTGGGAGGAATAGCGCCCCATCATTGGTATCAGTGGCAGGAATTGCGCCCCATCATTGGTATCAGTGGGAGGAATAGCGCCCCATCATTGTTATCAGTGGAAGGAATAGCGCCCCATCATTGGTGTCAGTGGGGAGGAGGAATAGTGCCCCATCGTTGGTGTCAGTGGGGAGGATGAATAGTGCTCCATGGTTGGTGTCAGTGTGGGAGGAATAGTGCCCCATCATTGGTGTCAGTGGGGAGAATAGTGCCCCATCATTGGTATCAGTGGGGAGAAAAGTGCCCCATCGTTGGTGTCAGTGGGGGAGGAATAGTGCCCCATCGTTGGTGTCAGTGGGGAGGAGGAATAGTGCCCCATCGTTGGTGTCAGTGGGGAGGAGGAATAGTGCCCCATGGTTGGTGTCAGTGGGGGAGGAATTGTGCCCCATCATTGGTGTCAGTGGGGGAGGAATAGTGCCCCATCATTGGTATCAGTGGGGAGAAAAGTGCCCCATCATTGGTGTCAGCGGGGAGGAGGAACAGTGCCTCATCGTTGGTGTCAGTGTGGAGGAGGAATAGTGCCCCATCGTTAGTGTCAGTGGGGGAGAGGAGCGGCTGCTCCTTCTTTCAGTTCGGCCGCTTGATTTTCGCGGGGCCGTTCGGCTCCGCCTCCTCGACGGTGATTGGTCGCCTGTGTGCCTTTCCAGTGCTGGCGCCCAATCACCGGTGAGGAGGCGGAGCCGAGCGGGCGGCGGGACCATCGAGCGGCCGAACTGAAAGAAGGAGCAGCCGCGCTTCCTGGACCGGATCGTCGTGGGACCGGGACCTGAGCCAGGTAAGGTACAGCAGCCCCTCTGCCCACCCCTGTACTTGGTGTCCGTTGGAGGAGGAGGGGGGGTGGCGCCGCCCCTCGAAAAAGTGCCGCCCTGACACTGGCTCGCCGTATACCGGCGTATAAGACGACCCCCGACTTTTCAAAAGATTTTCACGGGTTGAAAAGCCGTCTTATACGCCGGCAAATACGGTATATATTTCTCACACAAGCCATGCGTATATGTGGAATTGCACATGTGGTACTGCCATACTCGGGAGAAGTAGCAGAATGTATTTTGAGGAGTAATTCCACATATACCCATGGCTTGTGTGAGCAATAAATCATTTAAGTGTCAATTTTGTGTAAAAAAAAAAAGAATTGTCATTTTCTAAAAACATGTGGTAAAAAAAAAAATTATTCTATTGGCTCAATATGCCTCTCAGCAAATAGTTTGGAGTGTTTACTTTCCAAAAAGGGGTCGTTTTGGGGGGTGGGGGTATTTTATGCCCAGCATAAGAAGTGTATGCCACACATCATTTGCTCTTCTAACCACCTGAAGACCAAGCCTTTTCTGACACTTTTTATTCAGAGGAATTTTTTCCTAGGAAATTACTTTGAACCACCAAACATTATATATTTTTTTTAAAGCAGACACCCTAGTGAATAAAATGGTAGGTGCTGAAATTTTTTATTTTACATAGTACTCGCACAGCGATTTTTCAAATACAATTTTTTTGAAAAAAATACACTTTTTTTACTTATAATGTACAAAAACACAATAAATTGGCCAATTATTTGGTAAAGTATAAAAGATGATGGTATGCCGAGTAAATAGATACCAAACATAACATGCTTTAAAACTGCGCATGCCCAGTGCAATGGCGACAAACTGCATACATTTTTAATATCCATAGACAATGCTTTAAAAGCATTTACAAGCTACCATTTTAGATATACAGAGGAGGTATAGTGCTAGAATTACTGCTCCTGAACTGACGTTCATGGCGATAACCTAACATGCATGGCACAACCACTGTTTACATACCAGCACAGGGTCAATGCTCGCACGCGGGGGGGTGCGTTTTTTATGTTATTTTGATTTTTTTTTTTTATTATTTTTACACTGCCCCTTTCATTTTTTTTTTCTTTCTCAATTTTACTGCTATCACAGGGAATGCAAATATCCCCTATAACAGTGATGGCGAACCTTTTTGAGCCCGAGTGCCAAAACTGCAACCCAAAACCAACTTATTTCTTTCAAACTGCCAACACTGCAATGAAACCTGAATATCGAGCTTTTGGTTTAGAAAAAACAACTCGTACAGTAGTGCAAACTAATTAACAGTACAGGGATGACCAGAGACTGCGGACACAGTACAGGGATGACCAGAGACTGCGGACACAGTACAGGGATGACCAGAGACTGCGGACACAGTACAGGGATGACCAGAGACTGTGGACACAGTACAGGGATGACCAGAGACTGCGGACACAGTACAGGGATGACCAGAGACTGCGGACACAGTACAGGGATGACCAGAGACTGCGGACAGTACAGGGATGACCAGAGACTGCGGACAGTACAGGGATGACCAGAGACTGCGGACACAGTACAGGGATGACCAGAGACTGCGGACACAGTACAGGGATGACCAGAGACTGCGGACACAGTGCAGGGATGCCCAGAGACTGCGGACACAGTACAGGGATGACCAGAGACTGCGGACACAGTACAGGAGATGACCAGAGACTGCGGACACAGTACAGGGATGACCAGAGACTGCAGACACAGTACAGGGATGACCAGAGACTGCAGACACAGTATAGGGATGACCAGAGACTGCGGACAGTACAGGAGATGACCAGAGACTGCGGACACAGTACAGGAGATGACCAGAGACTGCGGACACAGTACAGGGATGACCAGAGACTGCGGACACAGTACAGGGATCACCAGAGACTGCGGACACAGTACAGGAGATGACCAGAGACTGCGGACACAGTACAGGGATGACCAGAGACTGCGGACACAGTACAGGGATGACCAGAGACTGCGGACAGTACAGGAGATGACCAGAGACTGCGGACAGTACAGGAGATGACCAGAGACTGCGGACACAGTACAGGAGATGACCAGAGACTGCGGACACAGTACAGGAGATGACCAGAGACTGCGGACACAGTACAGGAGATGACCAGAGACTGCGAACAGTACAGAAGATGACCAGAGACTGCGGACAGTACAGGAGATGACCAGAGACTGCGGACAGTACAGGGATGACCAGAGACTGCGGACACAGTACAGGGATGACCAGAGACTGCGGACAGTACAGGGATGACCAGAGACTGCGGACAGTACAGGGATGACCAGAGACTGCGGACACAGTACAGGAGATGACCAGAGACTGCGGACACAGTACAGGGATGACCAGTGACTGCGGACAGTACAGGGATGACCAGAGACTGCGGAAAGTACAGGAGATGACCAGAGACTGCAGACAGTACAGAGATGACCAGAGACTGCGGACACAGTACAGGAGATGACCAGAGACTGTGGACAGTACAGGGATGACCAGAGACTGCGGACACAGTACAGGAGATGACCAGAGACTGCGGACACAGTACAGGGATGACCAGAGACTGCGGACACAGTACAGGGATGACCAGAGACTGCGGACAGTACAGGAGATGACCAGAGACTGCGGACAGTACAGGAGATGACCAGAGACTGCGGACACAGTACAGGAGATGACCAGAGACTGCGGACACAGTACAGGAGATGACCAGAGACTGCGAACAGTACAGAAGATGACCAGAGACTGCGAACAGTACAGGAGATGACCAGAGACTGCGGACAGTACAGGGATGACCAGAGACTGCGGACACAGTACAGGGATGACCAGTGACTGCAGACAGTACAGGGATGACCAGAGACTGCGGAAAGTACAGGAGATGACCAGAGACTGCAGACACAGTACAGGGATGACCAGAGACTGCAGACACAGTACAGGGATGACCAGAGACTGCGGACACAGTACAGGAGATGACCAGAGACTGCGGACACAGTACAGGGATGACTAGAGACTGCGGACACAGTACAGGGATGACCAGAGACTGCGGACAGTACAGGAGATGACCAGAGACTGCGGACAGTACAGGAGATGACCAGAGACTGCGGACACAGTACAGGAGATGACCAGAGACTGCGAACAGTACAGAAGATGACCAGAGACTGCGGACAGTACAGGAGATGACCAGAGACTGCGGACAGTACAGGGATGACCAGAGACTGCGGACACAGTACAGGGATGACCAGAGACTGCGGACAGTACAGGGATGACCAGAGACTGCGGACACAGTACAGGAGATGACCAGAGACTGCGGACACAGTACAGGGATGACCAGTGACTGCGGACAGTACAGGGATGACCAGAGACTGCGGAAAGTACAGGAGATGACCAGAGACTGCAGACACAGTACAGGGATGACCAGAGACTGCGGACAGTACAGGGATGACCAGAGACTGCGGACACAGTACAGGGATGACCAGAGACTGCGGACACAGTACAGGAGATGACCAGAGACTGCGGACAGTACAGGGATGACCAGAGACTGCGGACACAGTACAGGAGATGACCAGAGACTGCGGACACAGTACAGGGATGACCAGAGACTGCGGACACAGTACAGGGATGACCAGAGACTGCGGACAGTACAGGAGATGACCAGAGACTGCGGACAGTACAGGAGATGACCAGAGACTGCGGACACAGTACAGGAGATGACCAGAGACTGCGGACACAGTACAGGAGATGACCAGAGACTGCGAACAGTACAGAAGATGACCAGAGACTGCGGACAGTACAGAAGATGACCAGAGACTGCGGACAGTACAGGAGATGACCAGAGACTGCGGACACAGTACAGGGATGACCAGAGACTGTGGACAGTACAGGGATGACCAGAGACTGCGGACACAGTACAGGGATGACCAGAGACTGCGGACACAGTACAGGGATGACCAGTGACTGCGGACAGTACAGGGATGACCAGAGACTGCGGAAAGTACAGGAGATGACCAGAGACTGCAGACAGTACAGGGATGACCAGAGACTGCGGACAGTACAGGGATGACCAGTGACTGCGGACAGTACAGGGATGACCAGAGACTGCTGACAGTACAGGGATGACCAGAGACTGCGGACACAGTACAGGGATGACCAGAGACTGCGGACAGTACAGGGATGACCAGAGACTGCGGACACAGTACAGGGATGACCAGAGACTGCGGACACAGTACAGGAGATGACCAGAGACTGCGGACACAGTACAGGGATGACCAGAGACTGTGGACACAGTACAGGAGATGACCAGAGACTGCGGACAAGGTACAGGAGATGACCAGAGACTGCGGACACAGTACAGGAGATGACCAGAGACTGCGGACAGCACAGGGATGACCAGAGACTGCGGACACAGTACAGGGATGACCAGAGACTGCGGACAGCACAGGGATGACCAGAGACTGCGGACAGCACAGGGATGACCAGAGACTGCGGACAGCACAGGGATGACCAGAGACTGCGGACAGCACAGGGATGACCAGAGACTGCGGACAGCACAGGGATGACTGCTGACCTTTAGGGAGGGAGGGGGAGCGGGTACCTGAATTTGACAGGTACCCGCTCTTACTTCCGCAGAGTTTTTTTTTTTATCTTACCTGTTCCTTTATCCAGCCGCGCGTGGTCTTCCCGGCTTCTGTAGTGTGGGCGCTCGTCGGACAGCCGGATGCCCAGTGCGCATGCGCGAGAAGCGCTGCGCTTTGTGATTGGTCCGGCGGCTTCTGGGATCTGTCATGTGTCCCAGGTACCGCCTTACCATTCACAAAGAGCACTGCTTCTTGTGCATGCGCACTTGGGACCCGGCTGTCACGCACACTACAGCCGGGAAGACAGCGCGCCGCTGGATTCTCCTGGCATGCCCACAGATAAGGCTCGGCGTGGCGGCTGTGGCACGCGTGCCACGGGTTCGCCATCACTGCCCTATAACTTCAATGGACATTGTCATAGATTCTTTTCTGAGAAATCTGGAGTCTATCAAACTCTAGATATCTCCTCTGCCCTTACATTATCCACTCTCACCAAGATCGGTGTGATCAGATGCTTTCACAATTTACAAATGGCGCTGTTTAAATCCTGTGAAACTGAAGTGATGAAATGCTTGTAGCTTCCGATTTCTTAGACTATAGAGATGTTTGGCACCATTCCAGTCTCCAATCAGCTCTATGGTCAGCTGGCAGAAACACCGGCTGTATTCTCAGATTCCCCTGATGGCATGGGACTGGCAGAGAAGGGGGGAGGGGGAATCGTCTTCCGCTGCTTTTAAAAGCAATCCTGCAGCTAATTAGCCACTAGGATTGCTTTTACATGAAAGCTGATCGCCGGCAGAAAAAAACAATACAAGGATGATGCCTGCTGCCGTAGGCATCATCCTGGTATAACCATTCAAAGTCCAGTAATGTACCAGTACGTCGCTGGTCCTTGTTGGGTATATATGCTATGTTCTTATTTTGTTTTTTTTTTGTTTGCAGCCTGTGGGCTGAATGAAAAAAATAGAAGAAATCTCTGCCAGAAAAAGTGTGTGGTATGCCCACCATTAGAATATACCACCCTGCATCCACCCACTTCTAATGGTGGGCACACATTAGGTCGCACAGTGCCACATGCGCCAATTTGAAGATTGTACAAATGTCTAAATAGTGGCACGCTTGAATAAAAATTGTCCACATATAAGTGGTATCCCATATGGAAAAAGGATGACACTAAGTCCCAAACTTTCTTGCCATTGCTCTCCATTTAGTATGGGCATCCGGGGGGCTCCACGTGACTATCTTTTCCCTAGTAATTCCAAAACTTATATGTATAGCCTGTTGCCCTCTCACAGGTCTTCTACATCTTGACCCCATATCTGGCACGCTTGCTGGGGAGAAATTGTTTGAATGCAAGACAGCCAGAAAAATTAATGAGGGACTTATCAACACAGGTGTTTTGCTGGGGAGTATAGATATCTGCAAATATTTGGTTAAGGTGATTTACGAGGGGCTGAATTTTGTGGAGCCAGTCAAATTCAGGGTCACCCAGAGGACGACAGAGTGTGTTGTCGTTGAAATGCATAAAACACATTATACTCTCATATCTATGCCTGGCCATTTCAGCAGAGAACACGGGCATATGATGAATTGGGTCTGTGGACCAATAAAACCACAATTCATTGTTTTTAGTAATGCCCATGTTGAGGGTTAGACCCAAAAAAAATTTTAATTTGGAAACCGTAATGGGTTTCCATGCGAATGGTCTGCAAGGTGTGAATTGGGTTGGCGGCGATAAATTGTTGTGCATATAAACTGCATTGATCCACAATCAATGCATATAGATCTTTCGTGAAAAACAGCTCCAAAAAATCAAGGGGAGTAGTTAAATGTGCTGTTTCCACCTGAATTCCAGGTTGGGCAGTGAATGGGGGAAGTAAGGGTGTTGCAGAATTTGTGGGCTGCCAATTGGGATTTGCAAGCACATCCGGAAGGATACTAGGGGCTCTATGGGCTTGTGTGCAAATTCTTGGTGGTTGCGGGACAATACTTGTGCTCTCCACTGCACCAGCTTGTACTGCACTTATGGGACTCACCACGTCACCAAGTGATACTGCAGTGCTGGTAAGTGAAAGACCAGGATGTACTAGGCCGCTGGTGCTCACCATTACACCAAAAGGTAGCGCAGCACTAGTACTGGCACTCTGCTGCATATGAGAGGCATCAAAATTAACTGGCAAGTGCGAACAGAGATCAGGCCTGATTCTGCAAACACTGCGGTTTTCTGTGTAATGTATCAAGTGACAGTGACCTACTGACACTGCACTTGCTTGGGGAGAAAGGGAGGGTAAGCGTAGGGGCTAAACACAGGTGTTGGCAGGTGCTGGGGCTGATCCCTCTCATGCTGTGTTTTTGGGGACACTATACTAATGTGAATGCTGGTACAGTGCTGATCTGATCAAAGATATTAATCCGTTCAAACACTATATTAGCAATGGAGGTTTATTGTGTATGAGCGTGTTCCTGGCAATTAAGGGGTTAAATGTGATTACTGGTATAAGGAAGAGCAATCTGACGCTATCTGGGAGGGGCGTGAAAACCACCGGAGCGCAAATTGTTTATGTACGTGATTTCGCTCACCTGTGCTGCCCTGTAGCAGTATTTCTACTATAGGGAGGTCAGAAAGTGCTGCATTACCTTAACTGACAAGTGTGCTGTCATGCAACACTGCACCAAAATGAAATTTACATCCTTTTTTTCCCACAAATTGAGATTTCTTTTCGGTGGTATTTGATCGCCTGTGCGTTTTTAATTTTTTGTGCTATAAAAAAAAACAGCTGACAATTTTGAGAAAAAAAACTATATTTTCAACTTTTTGCTATAAAACATGTCCAGTAAAAAAATTTAAAATCAAATTTTGTCATAAATTTAGGACAAAATGTATTCTGCAAAATGTCTTTGCTAAAAAAAATCCCAATACATGTAAATGAATTGGTTTACGTGAAAGTTATAGCATTTACAAATGGCAGTATAGATACTGGAATTTTTTTTGTTAATACTAATAATGGCTGCAATCAGTGACTTATGGCGGTGATCAGCGACTGCGGCGGACATTCTGACACTTAGGGGGAACTGACTTGGTGTCACTGACATCCCCAGTGGCGGCGATCAGCGACTTATGGCGGTGATCAGTGACTTATAGAGGGACTGCAGGACTGGGCATTCTGATACTGGGGGGAACTGACTTGGTGTCACTGATATCCCCAGTGACACCAATACAGTGATCAGTGCTAAAAAAAGCACTAACACTGTACTAATGGGACTGGGGAGGAAAGGGTTAACATCGGGGGGCAGTCAAAGGGTTAACTATGTGTAGGGAGTGTTTTACTAGTGAGTGGGGGGGTGTGCTTCACTGTCAGCACACTGATCACAGTTTTGGAGGCCCTGAAATGCCAGGATAGCACCAAACCCCCCAAATGACCCCTTTTTGGAAAGTAGACACCCAGAGGAATTTGATAAGAAGCATGGTGATTATTTTGCAAACTTGTTTGTTGCCACAAGTTTTTGGAAAATGAAGAAAGAAAACAAAGACATATTTATTTTCTTTTTTTATATTTCAAAACCTTGTGAGAAAAAATTAGATCTGCAAAATACTTACCATGCTTCTTTTTAAATTCTTTGGGGTATCTATTTTCCAAAAAGGGGGGTGTTGGTGCTATCCTAGCATTTCAGGGCCTTGGAAACTGTGATAGGTAGTGAGGAAATGAAATGAGGAAGTTACGCACTTTCAGGCTTTCAAAGTGGTCATTGGATTTCAGGCTCCTGTATGTTGCTAGGCTCCCAAAAAGTCTCACACATGTGGTATCCCCATACTCAGTAGAGGTAGCAGAATGTATTTTGGGGTGTAATTCCACATATACCCATGGAAAAACAAATTTGGAAAAACAAATTTTCCATGGACTCAATGTGCCTCTCAACATATAGCGTAGGGTGTCTACTTTCCGAAAAGGGATCATTTAGGAGTGTTTGTACTGTCCTGGCACCTCAAGAAATGTGATGAGCAGTCAGAAAGTAAAAGCTGTGTATATTCCATTACCTATGCCATAGTTTGTAGACGCTATAACATTCACACAAAGCAATCAATATACACTTATTGGGATTTTTTTTACCAAAATCATGTAGCAGAATACATTTTGGCCTAAATGTATGATGAAATTTTAGTTTTTTGGATATTTTTAATGACAGAAATTAGAAAATATTGTTTCTTTTTTCAAAAGTTTTGGTCTTTTTTTGTTTATAGCGTGAGACATAAAAAGCGCACAGGTGATCAGCTGCCACCAAAAGAAAGTTCCATTTGTGTGAAATAAAGGACATAAATTTCTTTTATGCACAAAATTGCATGAACACACAATTGTCAGTTAAACTAGTGCAGCACTGTATAGAAAAAAATGGCGTAAATTGCAGTATCTGTACTATAGTTTGCAGACGCTATGAATTTCACACAAAGCAATCAATATACACTTATGGGAATTTTTTTACCAAATACATGTAGCAGATTTTTTTTACCAAATACATGTAGCATTTTGGCCTAAATTAATGACTAAATTTGCGTTTACTATATATTTTTTATAGCCGAAAGTAAAAAATATAATTTTTTAAAAACATTTTCGGTCTTTTTTTGTTTATAGCCTGTGTGATGGAGCGTAGGCAGGGACAGAACACACAGAGCAGATGATAAACACACAAAGCTTTATTGAAAAAATGACAGTCACTCAATTGGGGTCTGAAGGTAGTGTCCCAGTACCCAGTGCAGGGGAAGAGCAGGGATGGGGGCCCAAAACAATTGTAATCCGGCCCCAGGGGGGGCAAAGTTAGAGTCTCTGGTAGATTGTAATCCAGACAGGGAAGAGGAAGGGGGGAGAGTTCACAGACAGTCCATAGAGGGATAAAACAGGGGTGCAGACACTTACGGTTCCGGCAGGGATGTCCCAGCTCACAGCCGACGACAGCAGGGGGGCGACCCTTCTCAACACACAGCAGAGGGTCCACACAGCAGGCACTAGTCCTGATACTCCAGCACACAGCAACACAAGCAATCCTGGCCCCGCAGTATTAGACAGTATAGCAGCAGGTACTCCTCCTGAGCCCTGAGTATTAGCAGAGTGTTCAGCGGGTGATAGTCTCCGATTTCCCTGGGGTATTGCAGAGTATTCAGCGGGTATTAATCCTCAAATCCCTGGGGTATTGCAGAGTGCCCAGCGGGTAATAATCCTCAAGTCCCTGTGGTATTGCAGAGCGCCCAGCGGGTAATAATCAACAATTCCCTGGTGGATTGCAGAGTGCTCAGCGGGTAATAAGTCTCTATTCCCGGGAGTATTGCAGAGTGGCTGCGGGGGTCCCGCCTCAGCGTAGACCTCCCAGCAGCTGGCAGCAGACAGAACAACCAGGAGAGCCCTGCATCAGACTTAAGGCTTTTGCAGGACGCTCCCGGTTGTCCTGGCAATGTCGGGTGGCATGCCTTGTTGCTCAGGCAACGAGGCACACCCCCTTGACATGGGCCGCTCTCTCAAGGGTGCGGCCTTTGTCTCCAGCGAGTGCAGGTGTGGTAAAATTCCGTGCCTGCGCCGCACTCGCCGGGGGGGGGGGGGGGCACACAGCATCAAGCGGGGCGGCCCTGTCCCGGAACCTTCCTGCGGGAGGTCACCCCTCTCTGGGCCATATGGCCAGGAGAGACGTGAATCTCGCCGCAGGGGGTCATCTTCCTCCAGCTGGCTGGGCTGGGTGGGAGTAAGATGACAGAGGCAGGATGAGGAAAGTAACACTTCTCATCCTGTGTGGCCAGGCTTCAAAGGGCCGTGACAGGATGAGAAGGGGAAAAGGAAGGTGCCACACGACACAGGCACTGGGGGGGGGGGGGGTCAGATCTGCAGGCACACTGTGACAGTGTGAAAAATAAAAAGCGCACAGGTGATAAAATACCACCAAAAGAAAGCTCTATTTGTATATAAAAAGGACATAAATTTCATTTATGTACAGCATTGCATGACCACGCAATTGTCAGTTAAACTAGTGCAGCGCTGTATAGCAAAAAATGGTGTAAATTGCAATATCTACACCATAGTTTGTAGATGCTATAACTTTCACCCAAAGCAATCAATATATACTTATTGAAATTTTTTTACCAAAAATATGCAGCAGAATAAATTTATGACAAAATTAGAGTTTTTTGGTATTTTTTATGACAGAAATGAGAAAATATTGGGTTTTTTTAAAAAAATTTCGGTCTTTTTTTGTTTACTTGAAAAATAAAAAGCGCACAGGTGATCAAATACCACCAAAAGAAAGCTCTATTTATGTGAAAAAAGGACATACATTTCATTTGGGTACAGCATTGCATGACCATGCAATTACCAGTTGAAATAGTGCAGCGCTGTATAGCAAACAGAGGCCTGGTCAGGAAGGGGGGTAAATCTTTAAGAGAGCAAGTGGTTAACAAAAATTGTAAATCGTTATAACTCTCGGAGAAATTAAGAAAAAATAAACTGAAAACATTTCTTAATTTATATCAACTTATGTACAGTGGGGATCGAAAGTTTGGGCACCCCAGCTAAAAATTTGTATTAATGTGCATAAAGAAGCCAAGGAAAGATGGAAAAATCTCCAAAAGGCATCAAATTACAGATTAGACATTCTTATAATATGTCAACAAAAGTTAGATTTTATTTCCATCATTTACACTTTCAAAATAACAGAAAACAAAATAATGGCGTCTGCAAAAGTTTGGGCACCCTGCAGAGTTAATATCTTGTACTGCCCCCTTTGGCAAGTATCACAGCTTGTAAACGCTTTTTGTAGCCAGCCAAGAGTCTTTCAATTCTTGTTTGAGGTATCTTTGCCCATTCTTCCTTGCAAAAGTCTTCCAGTTCTTTGAGATTTCTGGGCTGTCTGTCACGCACTGCTCTTTTAAGGTCTATCCATAGATTTTCAATTATGTTGAGGTCAGGAGATTGTGAAGGCCATGGCAAAACCTTCAGTTTACGCCTCTTGATGTAATCCCCCGTGGATTTCGAGGTGTGTTTAGGATCATTATCCATTTGTAGAAGCCACCCTCTCTTTAACTTCAGCTTTTTCACAGATGGCATCAAGTTACCATCCAAAATTTGCTGAAATTTTATTGAATCCATTTTTCCTTCTACCCGTGAGATGTTCCCTGTGCCACTGGCTGCAACACAACCCCAAAGCATGATTGATCCAACCCCATGCTTAACAGTTGGACAGAGGTTCTTTTCATTCAATTCTGTGCCCCTTCTTCTCCAAACGTACCTTTACTCATTCCGGCCAAAAAGTTCAATTTCAACCTCATCGGTCCACAGAACTTGTTTCCAAAATGCATCAGGCTTGTCTATATGATCATTTGCAAAGTTCAAACGATGATTTTTGTGGTGAGGACGTAGAAGAGGTTTTCTTCTGATGACTCTTCCATGAAGACCATATTTGTACAAGTATCTCTTTATAGTGGAATAGTGTACCACAACTCCAGTGTCTGCCAGATCTTTCTGGAGTGATCGTGCAGTCAAACGTGGGTTTTGAATTGTTTTTCTCACAATCCTGCGAGCTGTTCTGTCTGATATTTTTCTTGGTCTTCCAGATCTTGCTTTAACTTCCACTGTTCCTGATGACTGCCATTTCTTAATTACATTCCGAACAGAGGATATTGACATCTGAAATCGCTTTGCTATCTTCTTATAGCCTTCTCCAGCTTTGTGAGTGTCAACTATTTTCAGTTTCAGTTTTCTAGACAACTGCTTAGAAGAACCCATGGTGCTGATTGTTGGGGCAAGGTCAGATGAGTCTGGGCATTTAAAACCTTTGTGATTGACATCATCTGGTCTTCCCAGACGATGATTGAGAACAATCCATGACACTGGCAGGTCTCAGCTTTGCAAAGGGGGCAGTGCATGCTATAAATTCTGCAGGGTGCCCAAACTTTTGCAGACGCCATTTTTTTGTTTTCTGTTATTTTGAAAGTGTAAATGATGGAAATAAAATCTAACTTTTGTTGACATATTATAAGAATGTCTAATCTGTAATTTGATGCCTTTTGGAGATTTTTCCATCTTTCCTTGGCTTCTTTATGCACATTAATACAAATTTTTAGCTGGGGTGCCCAAACTTTCGATCCCCACTGTATGTCATTTTCAAACGTTGATTGCTATGGAAGGGCATAACTGCATTTTTATAAGCACTTAACTTATTCAATATTGCTGAAGATAACATTTATATACCGAACACAAATATTTTGATTTTCCAAAAAGTATATACATTTACTATCAGACAAGGAATAAAAGGCAATCCTGGCACTGTTTTGCAGATAAAGCTGAACTGTCGTAAGCATTTATGTTTTTTAAATTATAAATATAATATGAATAATATGCCAGTTATCAATATTGTTGCCTTGGTCTAAATAGCAGAATGACTCATTGGCTGTAGAAAGCTATTAAACAAAAAAAAATCTCTGTCGAGAAAACAATTAATACTTACCATTTCCACTGCCCACATTGATGAATATCGTGTTAAAGAGAGAAGCTTGAATAAGAATGTTTTTCTGGCAGTGCTGGATGCGGTTACCCCATCTGCTCTCTGTTGTTCCATCTGTTGGCTCCTGCCTCACTGCAGGACACAGTAGCGACATAGATGGAGGAAGAAGAAATCACACAGCCCAGCAGGGCACCATGCAACAAAGTTCAGTGGGGCAGGCAGTGGGGCAGCTAAGTATTATTTGTTTTCTTTGCAAAGACTTCTTTTTTTCTAAAGCAACAACAGAGTTGTCTTAGAGGTTTGAACACATTCTCTGCAACAATGACGATAGTTTGTTTTTAGATACTGTATTGAAAAAGAAAGATGTACTACTGGGCAGTTTACACCGCAGCTTAGTAAGTAAATATAAATCCAAATGTAGAGTACAAAACTCAATTCCAGCTGACCATAAAGAAAACATGTAAGGGGTCATATTATTTCTGTGGAACGTACAGCAATGTCCAAACTTTCACAACATACAAAATCCTATTCAATGAGCATACAAAGACAATATAAAAATAAAGATAAATAAAAGATCTTTTGAAGAAATAGCATGCATGCAGCTTGAAGTGTAGTTGTTTATCAACTTATCAGAACTTTATCCAACTAATTTGTTTTCCTATTTTGTTAATAAGTAGTGATGGGCCGAACACCCCCTGTTTGGTTTGTGATCGAACTTAAGGAAAGCTTGACCGTGAACTTCGAACCGGGACAATTCATTAAGCAATAACTTACTACATCTGAGTATGCGGTAATATACCGTACAGCATTTTTTTAAAAAAAACCTACTAAAATACTGCATGAGTTATTTTAATAATTCATGCGGTATTTTAGTAGTGAAAACATTCTTTAATTTTCAGCTGACAGCTGAATGTAAAAAGAATTGCCGGCAATTAAAAGCTTTGCAAAAACAAACACATGGCATGGGGTTCCCCTCCCCCCCCCCATCCATATCAAGCCCTTCAGGTCTGGTATGTATTTTAAGGGAAACCCCCATGCCAAAATTAAAACAAATAAAAAATTGCATGCCCGTCCCCCCCCCTAAATATATACCCTTATTCGAGCTTGCAGCCAGGCAGGTCAGGAAAGGTCGGGGGGGGAAGTGAGTGTTCCCCCAGAACCATACCAGGCCACAGGCTCCCTCCCCCAAAGCACCTTGTCCCCATGTTGATGGGGGACAAGGGCCTCTTCCCCACAATCATGGCCAGTGGTTGTGGGGATCTGCAGGTGGGGGCTTATTGGAATCTGGAAGTCCCCTTTAACAAAGGGGCCACCAGATCTTGCCTCCCTCCATGTTAATGAGTATGGGGACATGGTACCTCTACTCATTCCAAAAAAAAAAGTGTAGTGTAAAAAAAAATGACAGTAGACAGTCTTTGAAAAGTCCTTTATTAAAAACAAAAATAAAAAAAAGTCCCCTGAAGTAGATCCAATGTCAATCATGATGCCTGCTGCCACCGACGACCCAAAAAAAGGAAAAAAAATAAAAACAAAAGCTCTACTCTCGACGTTGACTCCCAGCCGTCTGGCAGCTGCGCCAGCCTGACAGTTCTTAAAGTGTTACCAAACCCACAACAATAACATCAGTCTGTATATGCAGTAAAGGATGCTTGGTATACTCACTGTGAAACATAAAGGGTTAATCCTCTTCATTGTGTAAAAAGGTTGCTTGATCCTCCCTTCTGCTGATCCCAATCCATCTGCTGATAGTACAGAGCCCTAGGAGGCACTCTGCATATGCTCAGTTTAGTGTGTATTGCTAAAGGGTTTGTTTGGTTTTTTTGTGGGGGGGAGAGGGTGTATGTGATCAGCACAGGGTCAATCAGCACTGTCTAGACAGAAGGTCAGGGGTCATGCAGCCTCCTACAAGCTTTAACTAGTGCTGAGCCAGACACTGATAGAAATGACAAGACTGCTATATATTGCTGATGAGCAAAAGTTATTTAGCAGTTTATATTTAATAAAATAATTGCATTTCCAAGTTCTGTGTACTGTGGAAGACCGGATATAGTGAATGCAGGATCCTGGGTTTAGTAACACTTTAGGCACTGAATACTTCATTAGTTACTCTAGTGTTAAATAGGCGGTGGAGATTCAGCTCCTTGCATAGATCAAAAGGGCTGCAAGGGCTGGGACAGTGATAATAATGACGGATTTTAACTACCCAGAAATTGACTGGAGTAATGGTATGGTAAGAACAGTTAAAGGGCAAAAATGTATAAATCTACTACAGGACAATTTTATGGTACAGTTCATGGAGGCCACAACTAGGAATGATGCTCTGCTGGACCTGGTAATCTCAAACCATGCAAATCTTACTAGGAATGTCCACATAAAAGAACATCTGGGTAGCAGTGAACATAACATAATGTGAAAAAATACTCCTACGCTAGATGAACTACCTATTTATAAGCAGCTAACACTTGCCTTAACCACAAAGAAAAAACAAATAATTGCAAGAGAAATAGTGTAGCGCTAACAGCCTAAAATAAAACACAAATAAAATAAGAGTGTCACATATAGAATGCAAAATATATGATATCACAGTATATGGTGTTATGTGCTCATAGAGTAAATGCTATGTGCAACAGTCCATAAATACAGATGATGGTGAAAAACCACAGCAAACTCCGTGAGGTGATCACAGTGCCACTCTATGTGCAGACAATCCACAAACGGCTGAAGTGGCCCCTCACCTCCTTAATGAGACCCAATGGGCCAAACAGCTATAAAGGTGACCTTATACACCAAATAAGGTATCATCAGAGGATGGAACACTTTGGTAGATCACTCCAAAATCTTCTCCTATCTCCTAGGACTCGATTCCACAGGACGATTTATCAGGTGACATTAAAAACAAAAGAGATCCTCCATAGTGTAATCCAGTTTTAATTGGTAAATAGATATAAAAAACAAAATGCCCACTCACATGTAAAAATATGAATTACAGCCTTTTTCCCATATTATGGGTATGCGTCCATGGTTCTAATGCTGAATATACATACAGCTCCACTGGCTCCACAGTCCCTCCAGAAATGGCGCCGACGCCGGAAATGACGTCACTGCGCCACCGGAAGTGTTGTCAGTGCGTACCGACGCGTTTACGTCACGAATCACGTGACTTCCTCAGGGTTTTGCTTTTTAATATATTTATAAATGATATAGAGTCTGGGATTAAAAATACAATCTCAGTCTTTGCAGATGACACCAAGCTTTTCAGTGGAATAACGTCCTTACAGAATGTCTCCAACTTACAAATCGACCTCAATGCACTGTTTAATTGGGCAACTATGTGGCACTTGGGGGCTAAGAATATGCATGCATCATACATACTGGGGGGGTACAACTGGGGGAATCAATGGTGGATCTGGGAGTTCTGATAGATCACAAGCTTAATAATGGCATACAATGCCAAGCTGCGGTTTCTAAAGCGATCAAAATCCTCTCTTGTATTAAAAGAGGTATAGCCTCCAGAGAGAGTGATATCATTTTACCCCTGTACAAATCATTAGTAAGACCTCATCTGGAATATGCAGTTCAGTTTTGGGCACCGATTCACAAAAAGAACATTGGGGAACTGCAGAAAGTACAGAGAAGGGCAACCAAACTGATATGAGGCATGGAGGAGATCAGCTATGAGGAAAGATTAGAGGAACTGAATTTATTCTCTCTTGAGAAGAGGAGATTAAGGGAGGATATGATCAACATGTATAAATACATCAGTGGTTCATGTACTGAACTTGTTGTAGAGATATTCACCCTGAGGTCATCACAGAGGACAAGGGGGCACTCTTTAGAAATGTAATCTCCAAATACGGAAACGTTTCTTCACAGTAAGAGCTGTGTATATGAGGAATAGACTCCCTCAAGAGTTGCTTCTGGCCAGCTCAGTGGATTGCTTTAACCACCTGAGGGCTACAGCGTGGTTGTCCAGTTCTGGGAGGGAGTCATACGATGTCCAGGACATGCCCTCCCGCGCACCCCCAACGGCGCGCACCCGGTGATCTCCATGATCGCTGTGTCTTACGGACACAGCTGATCACGTGATGTGGTAAAAGACCAATCACAGTAGCCTTTTACCATGTGATCAGTTGTGTCCAATGACACAGCAGATCACCGGTAAATGTAGTTGCTGGTTATCGGCTGCACTTTCCTCATGCTGTCACAGCATCAGAAAACAGATCAGCAGTGATCATTAGGGCACTGATGATCAGTACCCAGCAGTGCCACCCATTGGTGCCCAGCAGTGCCACCCACAAGTGCCAAGTACTGCCACCCACCTGTACCCAGCTGTGCCACCCACCCGTGCCCAGCAGTACCACCCACCCATGCCACCCATCAGTGCTGGCCAGCAGTGCCACCCATCAGTGCTGCCAGTCACTGCCCAGCAGTGCCTCCAGTCAGTGTCATCAGTCAGTGCCACCCATCAGTGCTGCCCATCAGTGCCACCTATCAGTGACCATAATTGCTGCATATCAGTGCAGCATCATCAGTGCCAGCTCATCGTGCCGCCTATCAGTGTCACCTTATCAGTGCCGCCTATCAGTGCCCATCAGTGCTGCCTATCAGTGCACCCTCATCAATGCACATCAGTGAAGGAGAAAAATTACTTGTTTGCAAAATTTTATAATAGAAACAAAGAAAAACTTTTTTTTCTAAAATTTTTTTGCTTTTTTTTTGTTTATAGCACAAAAAATAAAACAGCCAGTGGCAATTAAATACCACCAACAGAAAGCTCTATTTATGTGGAAAAAAAAAACTAAAAATGTCATATGCGTACAGTGTTGCATGATCGTGCAATTGTCATTCAAAGTTTGACAGCACTGAAAGCTGAAAATTGGCCTGGGCAGGAGGAGGGTATAAGTGCCTGGTAGGCAAGTGGTTAAAAAAGGCATGGATTGTTTCTTGGATACACACAATATAGCTGGTTACTAACATTTATAGGTAAAGTTGATCCAGGGAATATCCGATTGCCTCTCGGGGGATCTGGAAGGACGTTTCTTTTCCCTGCAGAAGCAAATTGGATCGTGCTTTGCTGTTTTTTTTGCCTTCCTCTGGACCAACTGTGGGTGTAGTATTATAACTTTTTTTTTTTTGAACTGGGTGGACTTTTGTCTTTTTTTCATCCAAACTATGTAACTATGTACTCAAGGCAATGGCAATCCAATCTTTTACTTGCATCATTCTCCACTTGTAAACCTTTGATAGCACACATGCCCTGATATAAGCGTTGTTCTTTTGATATACCAACCTTACATGCAGCCCTTTGTAAGAACCTCTGACCAAACATTTAGTAACTTCAAGAACATTTACTAAAGTTTCTAGCAAGTATATATTTAATAGAACGCAGTCTTTCACAGTTCTCATTATCTTCCTCATTCTATCTTACTTTTATATCCAGGCTGCCAAGCACATACCTCAGAGTAATGTAAAGTCCATAAAGTCCTTCACTCATTTCAGCACCCTGACTGGGTGCCCCTCCGAGGGCTGGAAACCAGAATGCAAAGATCACATCATGCAGCAGTTCCCCTCTCTGATTTTCCCTTGCAAGGAGAGCTCAGACTGCCTCCCCTTGTATTTATAGCACACCACAAGGGGAAAGAGCCATGAACACCTGGGAGCGGGGAGCCTTAACCCTTACCTAAACCCCGTTGACTCACTTACACATGACTGTACAGAGAACAGTGAAATAGACATTCATATCATAATTGCAGGGTTAATAGCAGCATGCTACACATCAGTGGCAGAACTACCAGATTCACAAAGGTCGCACTTGTGAGCAGGCCCTGGATTTCCACCATTGTGGCCCCCCCCCCAGACCCCAGACTGTGGCTGCAGGCCTATGAGCTTAGAGAGTGTCTCTCTCATAGTCCAGAACCAGCACTGACAACTCCCTCTCCTCCCAGACAGCTGGCAGAGGAAATAAAGAGCTTGTTCTGCCCCTCTTCTTCCCACCCTCTCCTCCTGTGTCTGCCCTGCCCACACTCCCCAGCAGTGTTGAGCCTCAGTGAAGGGGATGTGTGGGAAGTTTGAAGCCCAGCAGCCAGAAGTGGAAAGATGCAGACTACGGATCCATCCATCTAGCCACTGTGAGTGAAGTCTCCACCCTCCCTCCCTTCTCTCTCCTGCCTCTCAGTAAGTACTCTAATTTAAGAGGGACTCTGATTTAAGGGGAGCTTGGTGAGGTGGACTCTAATGTAAGGGTGACTTTGGTGAGCAGAGATCACCTTACATCAGAGTTCCCCTTTACATTAGAGTCCCCAGCATTTCCCCTTACATGAGAGCCCCCCCCCCTTAACTCAGGGTTCCCACTTACATTCCAGAGTCCACAGGGGGGCTCTGTGGACTCTGATTAAAGGGTAATCCTGGGAATTCGGATGTAAGTGGGGGCACTGGTTACCTGTGACCCCCTTATATCACAACTTCCCTTTACACCAGAGTCTGGAGTGTTCCTCCTTACATCAAAGCTCCCTCCTTACATCAGAGTTCCCAGTGTTCCCCTGTAAATCAGAGTCACCCCTTACAGTGTAGTGGACACTCTGCGGACTCTGATAGAAAGGGGACGCTCTATGGACTCTGATAGCACGGGGACACTCTGCGGATTCTGATTAAATCCATATGATTCAAAATGTTATTTAAATACAAAATATAAGTATAGTGTACACTACAAAAAAAAATTGCCATGCAACGCTTTAGTGTTCGGGTTGGTGGCAACCCTACCCAAGACGGCAGGCAGAAGTTCTGCTGCAGATCATGTGAATGGGTCCCGCTGTGGGACCGTAATAAAGGGCCCCGTGATGGAGGTAAAGGGCCTAATAATCAATAGGAAGGGCCCCAGGGTCAGGAGGGCTATTCATGGTTTTGCACTGGGGCCCTGGAGATTCTACAGTAGTTACACCTCTGTTACACATACATTAGTATAGCAGTGCCAATATCACATACAGCAAAAAAAAAAAAACAAACTCTCTTTTACACCACAATAAATGTAAGCACCTGTTTACAAGCTCGCATACTTCTACACTCAGAGGTTCCTTTTAAAGAAAACCTATACTGAGAGAAAATAGAGGCTGCCGCTGGTGACTTCATTCTCAAAATGACACTTGGCTTGGTATTTCTGGTACTTTTGGGTAACTGAATCAGAACAAGCATGCAACTAGTAAAGCTAGTAAATCTAGAGTAAAGTTAGTACTCGTAGTCTGAATCAGGGGCGGACTGACCATTTGGAAACTCAGGCACTGCCTGAGGGCCCGGGGTCAGTAGGGGGCCTTATGAGATGCCCCTGGTACCTTTTTCATAGGCTTTTTTGCGTTTGGGCAAGGACACAGGGACCCCATGATCCCCTATTGCCCGGGGGCCCCATGAGTTGTCAGTCCGCCCCTGGTCTGAATACTTCTTCTGGATGATTGACTCAAAATATGATAGCCTTTGGAGTAGTATAACAGCCTGCCAACTGAGATTTTCAAATACACAATTCTGCAGTGACAGTCTACTTGTTTAGCAGTACAGGTTTTCTTTAAAATGCCCTCCCTATAGACAGTGCATTGAGTAGTATAACAACCTGCCAACTGGGATTTTCAAATACACAATTCTGCAGTGACAGTCTACTTGTTTAGCAGCAGGGGCGGACTGACCATTTGGGCACTAGAGCACTGCCCAAGGGCCCAGGGTCAGTAGGGGGCCCCATGAGATGCCCCTGGTACCTTTTTCATAGGTTTTTTTGAGTTTGGGCAAGGACACAGGGGCCACATGATCCCTTATTGCCTGGGGGCCCCATGAGTTGTTTAGCAGTACAGGTTTTCTTTAAAATGCCCACCCTATAGACAGTCATTTTCAATGAGTCAGATCTAACTGGTAATCAAGTGCAAATACTGTGTAGTAGTGCTACTAGCTTGGACACAAAGCCTACAAAAACGAAGAACAAATGTTCATATACAAGTATGATTACATACTATACACATACACTAGCTTTTTAAAACACTAACACACATAGATAAGTGTATATACAGTGTGCTCATCACTATTATGTATATCTAATAACATAAACAAAGGACTATAGATTCCCTTTAAAAGCAAGGATTTAGAACTGTCCATACAACAGCCATACCACCGGTAAACCAAGCTTATTATACTGCATATGTCATTTAATAAGGTAAGGAATTTGTAGTGCTTTTTATATTGTTTCATTAATGAAGTAGTTTTCCTATCAAGTGTTGTAACCTAGCTATATACCGTATGATTCCTTGTAAAGTACAGGAAACTTGTAAATTACCAGACAGGCAGATCAGTGTTTTATGTGAAAAACCCTTCAGGAAATGCAATAGCTAAACTTTATATTCCACAGGAGCCATTGCCATGCTTGCTACATCTTAAATGGAAAATTGAAAGAGCTGCAGATCAGCAATATAAAGTGGAGGGATAGGATGATACTATATTAAATTCACAGCTTTTTGGATGCAGATGACAAATAGGTATTTACTGATACCTTTTTTATTGGGTTTCCAGTCAAATATAGTAAATGATTTTTCAGGAGTTATCGCTTCCTTCCCTCCAGAGTCAAATAGTCTTGATTTTGAGCACTTTCTTCTAAAAGAACATTAGTCTGAAAGGTAAGCACTGCGGATTTTCGAAAAGTGCCAAATAAAGAAAATCAACAATCAAATGGCATTTCAGTAATATTCCAGAAGTCAAACACTTGCATTGGCTTAATGGTTTCTTGATTATACTGATACTGACAACAATTTTTCTTAACCAGCTTATTCTAAAGAAGTCATTCTCAATCAGGTTTTCATGGAACCCTAGATTCCCTGTAGATTGCTATGGGTTCTTGGGGCAATGAGCAATATCTGCTTTTCAAATAAGCTATCTGCATTCTTATTCCCCTGACCAATATTGTAGGGACCAGCCTTCCCATTGACCACCAATATAGGAACATTCTTCCCACTGGCCACCAGTGTAAAGGGGTCATTATCTCACTGGCTACCAGTTTAGGGGGCCCTTCTCCCACTGATCACCAATCTAAAGGGGTCCCTTTTTCACTGACCTACTGAGTACCAACGTGAGGGAACAATACAGTGTGATTGTGCCTTCTTTGCAAAGAAAAAGTTCACCACATTCACTAAGCTCTGGGGTAAATTCCCCTGGAAAGTGCAGCTTCCCCTGCAAAGTGAACAGCATATTTGCCCTTAGTTAGTTTCACACTAACATACCAAGAAGTGTAGACAATATAATTGTTAGCAAGGGTTCCCTGAAAGCTGAAAGGTATTTTAAGCTTTCCTCTGTGTTAAAAAGTTTGAGAAAGACTTTTCCCAACTGTGTTTTTCATTGAGAGAAATATGTATAGTGACATTGTCCACTTTTCAGAAAACGCTAGTTAAAGTAATAGTAAACTAGTTTCTGGTACTTTTACCTAGAGGTAAAATGAGTACCTGTAGGTAAAATGAGTATCTCCTAAACAAAGTGTCACCATTGGGGTGGAATTTCATCCCTTGAGCCTGGAGGTACACAAACTTTGGCACCCTAAGCAACACATGTGACAATGTGTGATATAATTATCTGAGGTGGTTATATTGTTTGTGGCTGGAATTGTGTGTTCAATAACTACATGTACAGGAAAAAGCTGCCTCTTTTATTCTGATGTCTAAAAGGAATTGCCTAATGGTAATTTCGGGCCATGGCTTGCATGTTATTTATCTCTTTTTATTTTTAATGTGGCTGCCACCTAAAATTGAGAACTAACTAGTCAACAAAAAAGAGTGATTAGGGAGTTTCTGGACCCTTGTTAGACAAGTTGTATTTGTTGCAATTTAGCACATACAGAGCAATGTAATAGAGCTCTAGAATTTTGCCCACATCCTGGTCAAGGATCAAATGAGAATCTAGGGAGGTCTAGACTACAATTTGCACATTGGAAAGATAAGAAACATAATTCTAATGTTGGTCTGGCATTTTTTTCTTGGCTAGATAGGGAAAGAGTTCAAACTTGTTACTTTTCATTGCTGTCTGTGCCCTCTTTGGGGAGATTTTCCCATGCTTTTATCTCTGAGACAATTAAATTAACTTACCCTCTGTAATCCTCCCCTACTGTATTCAAAACTAAGTAAAATGTTTTGGCAGGAGTTTGGTCTTAAAAGTGGTTATAAACCTCTGAAATGAAAAACAAATGAACAAAACTATCCCTCTATAGTGTGTACTAGCCTCAATCCAAAGCACCTAATGTGATTTCCCTCTGCTCTGTCCTCCCCTCTGCTATCTGCCTCAATCACATCTGACAGATTGTGCTAACACCAAAAAAGCTCCACCTTCTCCAGCACAGAGAATGTGATTGAAAATCTCAGATGTGCATGTTTCCCCTATGAGACCCATGTCTATTCCCTCCACTCAGGTGTCAGATTACACTCAGCTCCCCACACTATGCTGTGCAGTGAGTGACATCAGATTCCTGAGCCTTGCCTTCTGGAGCTGAGAAATAACCTTTGATCTGTGTACTTTTAACAGCTGTAGAGGAGAGAAGTCTACAGATAAATGGGTACAACTTATATATAAGGATTTGTGTATCCCTATCACCTGAGGCTAGTTACTTAACTGGATATGTTTGGTTAAGGGAATTAAAAAAATACCAACTTTCTTTTTTTTCTCCTATTTTGTATGGGAAATTTGTCTTAAAGCAGACTTTTAAAATAATGCTATGCATTAAGGTAAAAAAAACCTTTGCATGCAGCCCCCCTGCCCTCATATCAGCCCAATCTGGATCCAGCGATGTGCACAGCTCATTGGTTCCCTCCCACAGCATCGACTCCCTCAGCCCTCTCCCTCCTCAATGGCTGCTGTCAATCATAGCTAGTGAGGAAGGAGGTGGGGTATGTGCTCTGTGTGTCTTATGGAGCTATGTTGTACTTTGATGCATTCCTCCCTTCCTCCTAAATACTTACCTAATTCAGTCCAGAGCTGTGCCTGTCTGCTGTCATTCCCTCTCTCCCTGCATTCACAGGACAGGGGCAACAGTGGAAGCCATTGGCTCCTACTGCTATCAATCAAATCCTGTGAGGGGGAGGGGGGCAGGGCAGAGCCACGCCTTGTGTGTCAATAGATGCACACAGCCAGGCTCGGCAGTGTGCCATAGTATGAAGTGGCTTCCTATGGTGGCACACAGAGAAGAGGAGGAGTCTGAAACACCTGCAGGGGACCCCAGAAGATTAGGCCACTCTGTGCAATACCATTGCATAGGTCAGGTAAGTATACAATGGTTGTTATTAGTGGCTTCCTATGGCAGCACACAGAGAAGAAGGGGAACCTGGAGCACTGGCAGGGGACCCCAAAGATGAGGTTTGAGGCTGCTCTGTGCACAGATCAAGTAAGTATACCATGTTTGTTATTTCAATGAAAATACTTTACAACTACTATTGCAGTCTACTGACAATGACTTCAGTATGCCTGCTGCTAGAATCCACAATTTCCAACACTTCTTGGTGCATCAGATATCTGCCCCTACTGCGTACTATGGGTTCTCCCAACAGCCACCACGTCACTAGTATTTTCCTGCAGAGCTATCATAATGGCATGATGGAAACTGCTGACTGTAATAATCAGCATGTAGTCTGCCATATCATCACTATAGTATGGTGAAGCTGTAGTTGCACACCTGACCTCAATCAGCAGTGATTAAATGTACTTCAGAATATTTAGTCAGTGCCTGATCAAGAGTGTGTCTTGTTGCATGTCTGGCTACTTCATTTTTTTATTTCTCACCTTGACTTTGACTTTTCAGACTGTCTGCTGCCTGCCCTGACTGGTTCAGTGCTGCCCCATAACAGTGACAATGTCATTTGGGAGTAACTTATCTAACAGCAATGGACAGGAAAACATCCAGGTATCCAAAGTTCTATGTATACAATGTGCCTCCATATGGACATATGAATGAGCTGTGCTGTTATCTTGTGCAGTTCCTTTGTTTCAGGTTGAGTTGAGGCTCAATGTACACAGGACATTTGGAAAACACTTCTGAATGATGGAAATGTAGATTGAAAAATGTCTGCTTAGCGCATTTATGCACGTTTATGAGCGTTTGCGCTTAGAAGCATTTTTTAAAGATAACCTCAGGAGACCTTCCAAAATGCCCAGAATGCACTGAAAAACAGTAAAAAATTAGCTATTTCAGACATTTTGAGAGAAATAGAGACAGCAGAAGCAGAGAGAGCAGTATTTGTTGAGATTAGCTGTCTTTTTTTTGTGGTGTTTGGATGTGTTCCAGCTCATTTCTGTGCAGAAATTATTACAGCAGTGTCTAACATATTTTCTTTCATGGGAAACCTCAATGTATGCTGTACCAGATCCATTTGAGTACCGGGAAAATGCTTTGCATGCATTTTTCATGATGAAAAAGGCTCTGGACAGCATCTGGAAATGGAAGAGTTAAAAAAATGTTCCAAACGCAAACGCTTATAAACGCAGTTAGCCACTTCTACATGTATTTACAAGCGTTTGAAACGCTGAAAATCTACTCCTGAACGCAAGTTTGTTGTGTTCAAAAAAATGACTGTAAACTCAACTGCCTATAAACGACATAGTGTACATGGATGCATAGGAAAACATTAGGGAGAGTTCAGGGGCTGCTGAAAAAAATGCAGAAAAGCTCCTAAACTTGAGTTTATCAGCTGCAGTGTACATGGAGCCTAAAGGTGGGAATACACGATTAGAAAATGACCGATCGGTCATCCGACGACCGAGAGGCGTTCGTTCGTTGGTCAAAATTGTGGCCCACATTAACCAATCTAAAAAAATCATTCGTCGGGCAATACGTAATGTTGACGTCTTCTGTACAAGTGGAAGTGATGCAGTGTGTGTGTGACCTTGTAGCCACGCCCTTCCGGGCAGAACGAGCGATATACACAACAATTAACAGCAATGTGTATAATATAGTTTATTACATTACCTATATACATAAATAGTGATACATAAAATATAATATGCAGAATTCTGGTTTCATTATCTCATTAGGCCAATCTACTTATAACATTTGTCTTTTTCGTTCGTGTTCCTTGGACATAAACATCCCAGTCATCTTCTGCTTCCGCTCATGCGTGATAGCGCTTGATAGATTTTTTTCGTACGACCGTCATACCACTGCATAGAAAATCGGTCGTTCATATGCGAAACAACAACATTTTTCATTGTTGTTCAACCGAATTTGTTCGTTCACAATATCATTATCGGTTAAAACATCCTGCTCATCAACAAAGAGAAAATCCTTCGATCAGTGGTTCCACCAAATTTTTCGTACGATTTTCTTATCTCACGTACGGGGCATTAGTGTGTTTCACTAAGGCCTCCTTCACATGGGCAATTGCCTGCTTTCACCAGATTCCAGCAGCAAGAATCAGCAGATGAGAGGAGCCCTCGGTAATCACATGTATCCACATGACCAGTGGTTACATGCAGTTAGGGACTGATCAAGGGCGGACTGACAACTCATGGGGCCCCCGGGCAATAGGGGATCATGGGGCCCCTGTGTCCTTGCCCAAGCTCAAAAAAGCCTATAAAAAAGGTACCAGGGGCATCTCATGGGACCCCTATTGACCCCGGGCCCTCGGGCAGGGCCCGAGTTTCCAAATGGTCAGTCGCCCCTGGGACTGATGTCTGAGCCTGGGCTCACCTTGCTCCTAGAATCCATTGTATGCAGGTAGTCACCCATGTGAAACAGACCTAAATGTTCCACAGCTTAGCTGAAGACATACAGTAGTTCTGTGAAAATTTACAGACACAAGATATGAGGATCCTGTTACAAAGGTGTGAAGTACGTCCAGTCAATCACTGTTAATCGCTATGAACACTGGCAGACACTGCGCAAGGGGCTGCAGCAGCTACACTTTAGTATTCTGTGACTACATCTTGCTCAGACACACATTTCCAAGTGGTTTTATGCGGCAGTAAAACATTCATAAAGGGAATGAGCATCTATTTTCTGCATGGTGCTTCTCAGGCTACATTCTGCTTTCACAGGTGTCCCACATCACAGGGCTGTATATCAGCCAGAGAGGACAGCGTTTCAGATCTGCAGACTAAGGACAGCCAGCTGTGATAGTAAAGAGCCTGTGAGGCGATACTGTGACAGGATTTCAAGAAAAGTTTTCAGAAAAAAAGAGAAACTGTCAGAAAACGAGTCTCACATACCGGGGGGGGGGGGGGGATTGTAGAATATCCTATTTACTGAAAAGAAAGTAACAACTTTTTCTTCGACGTCAACTTGACTAGAACACACAGAGCATCAATAATGTGCAAAATTCTATTACATAAATAATCCTGTGTCAGCCATAAAACTCAACCCGTATAACGCATGCTCACTTTTAAGATTGGAGTTCATTGTAATGTCATCATGGGCAACCTGCATGATTTTGAAGGCCTCACATTAACCACTTGCCCTCCAGAGGATTTACCCCCATTCCTGCCCAGGCCATTTTTTGTGATACATTGCTGCGTTACTTTAACCATTTCCATAACGGGCACTTTTACCCCCTTCCTGCCCAGGCCATTTCTCAGGTTTCAGCACTCTCACACTGAATGACAATTGCGCGGTCATACAACACTGTACCCAAACTAAAATTTTATCATTTTCTTCACACAACTAGAGCTTTCTTTTGGTGGTGTTTAATCACCACTGGGGTTTTTATTTTTTGCTAAAGTAACAAAAAAAGACAGAAAATTTTGATAAAAAAACACGTTTTTCTTTGTTTCTGTTATAAAAGTTTGCAAATAAATAATTGTTCTTCATAAATTTAGGCCAAGATGTATTCTGCTACGTCTTTGGTGAAAATAACCCAAATTAGGATGTATTTTTTAGTTTGTAGGAAAGTTAGAGTTCACAAATTATGGGATATATCTGAAAATTGATCGATCCTGAAGTACTGACATCTAATTTCTTGAGGTCCAAGAATGTCAGAACAGGACAGATATCCCCCAAATGACCCCTTTTTGCAAAGTAGACAGTCCGACGTATTTCATAACAGGCATGGCGAGTTTATTGAAGTTGTAATTTTTTTTGTCATAATTTTTTGGAAAATGATGAAATTAAAAAAATGATTTTAACTTTTTTTTTTACATACTGTCACTAGTGCAGTACAGCTTCATCATATAACTGGCATGGCAGTGATCAGGGACACTGTCTAGTGACAGTACAAAAAAAAAAAGATGATAATTTTTTTATTTTTAATTTTTTATAAAAATGTTTTCTTTTCTTAAGATTTTTTTTTCATATTTCACTATGACCAAAGTAGTATAATGTTACCATAGTAAAATTGTACTACTTTTGGGAAGTGATCAGTATCTTTTTTTTTTTTTTACACAATTTGCTTATAGCAAAGAATTACTTTGCTATAAGCAAGCATTTACCTGAATGAAATAGATTCATTTAGGGCTTTTTTTTTGTGATTAGCTGTGATTTGGCCACGGCTAATCACATGACACAGATGGGTTGTGATTGGCCCAGCTTGTGCATGTGATCACTGTGACCATTCACACAGCTAGACACACTAGTATACAATGGATGGCATGAAAGGAAGCCATCCATTGTATACAACTGTCATGTGACCCACTGTGATTGGTCACAGCAGGTCGCATGGTACTGGCAACGGGGCTGGTACACAGATCTGTCATCGGCTGTGTCCGAGGTACAGAGTCGGTGACAGATCGTGCTGCAGCGTAACGTGCGCTCCAGAAAGGATGCCATATGGCGTCCACCCGGCCACCATCTGGCTATAGGCCGGGCGACAATGGGTTAATTGACAATTGCACGGTCATGCAATACTGCACCCAAATGAAATTTCCATCTTTTTTTCCCCACAAATAGAGATTTCTTTTGGTGGTATTTGATCACCTATGCATTTTTGTGCAATTTTGAGAAAAAAACTAGATTTTTTACTTTTTGCTATTAAACATGTCCAGTAAAGAAATTTAAACAATCAAATTTCATCATAAACTTAGGCCAAAATGTATTCTGCTACATATCTTTGCTACAACAAAAATCCCAATATGTGTAAATTAATTGGTTAGCGTGAAAGTTATAGCATTTACAAATGGCGATATATACAGTGAAGGGAATACGTATTTGATCCCCTGCTCATTTTTAATGTTTGCCCACTCACAAAGAAATGATTAGTCTAAAAATCGAATAGTAGGTGTATTGTAACACTGAGAGACAGAATAGCAAAAAAAAAAAAAAATACAAAAGAAATGCATGCCTAACAAATTTTCAGTGGTTTTTGGTTTGTTTAAGAAAAAATAAAAATCCCAGAGGTGATTAAATACTACCAAAAGAAATCTCTGTGTAAAAAAAATGATAAAAAATTCATATGGGTACAGTGTTGCATGACCGCGCAATTGTCCTTCAAAGTGTGACATCACTGAAAGCTGGAAATTGGCCTGGGCAGGAAGGTGGTATAAGTGCCCTGTAGGCTAGTGGTTAACATGTACAACTCAACTATGATGGTAGAAGCGGGACATCTTTGGGAAAGCACTTTTATTCACAAGAATGCTAAATTCAGTTTTATATGACAGGTTAGATATTGCCTCATTTTACAGGAAACTTGGAAGTAAGATGTGGAGGTGGTGATAGACATATGGTAAGAATGGATTGGCTGCTCCTGGAAATGTTCTGGATAGGAAGTAGCCATACTTTACAGGAGAAGTACTGAAGATGATGGAGGTTATAGCTCTATCTATAAGCGAGCTTATTTCCACGCTCCTGAGCCCAGCAGATGATCTTGGCCTGGTGAAGCCTACCATCGCCTACCACGGTGCAACCCTGCCTGGACCTGCTGAGCCCAATGGATGATCTCGACCTGGTGAGGCCTACCATCCTCTACCTTGACGCAACCCTGCCTGGACCTGAAGTCCATCTTATGACCCATTATGACCTGAGAAACTTTCCACCACACTTGTCCACCACTCCGTTTACCTTCCTAAAATGCCTCCTTTACTCCTCCTCCTCATACTCCTCTCCTCCGTTCCCAAAATCTCTTCTCTATATCCTTCTGCTCCTCCCAAACAACTGTACATCGTGCCCTCACTGCTTCCATCTCCCCACTACGGCTCTCACCACCTCCTCCTTATACTCCACTCTCCCACGCCACCACTGGTAGAATTATGCGCTCTTGTACATCCCACTCTAATGCCACCTTTCTCACCCTTCTTCTTCTCCTAAACGCGGGGGAAATCTCCCTGAACCCTGGTCCTCCACCACTTCGCTCACCCACAAGGCACCCTCCTACTTCCATGAACTACCGCAACCCCCTCAATCTAATACCTGTCCCTCTGCTCCCCAAAACCACTCCCCCCCAGTTTTTGTGTGCACTCCTGAACGCCCGATCGGTTTGCAACAAACACCATCAACGACCTCTTTGTCTCCCGCTCCCTCAACCTCCTAGCGATCACTGAAACCTGGATCCAAGTCACTGACTCTACCTCCCCTGCAGTACTCTCCTATGGAGGTCTCATCTGAACCCACTCACCCAGACCCAGAGGTCGAAAAGGTGGTGGGGTTGGTATGCTCCTGTCACCGCTGAGCACCTTCTATGTCTTCCCAAACCCCCCTCTCTATCCTTCTCCTCCTTTGAGGCCCACTGCATCCGACTATTCTCTCCAATCCCTCTGAGGATTGCAGTAATCTATCGGCCTCCTGGACCCGTATCCCGCTTCCTGGACGACTTTTGCTCCTGGCTTCCCTTCTTCCTCTCCTCTGAGCTACCCACCATCATCTTGGAGACTTTAACATCCCTATCAACATCAATAACCCGGCTACATCCCAACTCCTCCACTTAACCTCTTCTTTTGCACTCGCACAGTGTATACAGTACACCACCCACTCGGACGGGAACACCTTGGACCTTGTTTTATCTCATCTCTGCACTCCCCACAACCTCACAAACACCCCCTTCCATCTCTCTGACCACAACCTTATTACCTTCTCTGTCTCCTCGTCCCCAAACACCTACCCCTCCAAACGTCAAACTATCACCAGCCGAAACCTCCGCAACTTGAACCCTGCCCTCTTCCACTCTGCAGCTGACCAACTTTACGACAGTATCCTTCCCCTGTCCTGCCCTGACATGGCCACTACTGTCTATAACAACTCGCTGTCAGCCGCTCTAGACTCGTTAGCACCCCTAACCACACGAAGCATTAGACCCCGACCGCTTCAACCCTGGCAGACTGACCATACCAAAAATCTCAAATGACGCAGTCGTGCGCTGGAGCAACTATGGCGCAAAACCAGATCCCAACAAGCGTTCACCCGATATAAATCTGCCTTCCTCACCTACACTTCCTCCCTCCACGCTG
This sequence comes from Staurois parvus, assembly GCF_062004578.1. Classification (NCBI taxonomy): domain Eukaryota; kingdom Metazoa; phylum Chordata; class Amphibia; order Anura; family Ranidae; genus Staurois; species Staurois parvus. The sequence goes on from NW_028317941.1 coordinate 8,753,046, forward strand.
CCAAGCAAGCCTACTTTGTGACCCTCATCAATACCCTCTCCTCCAGTCCCCGCCGGCTCTTCTCTCTTTACTCTGTCCGCACCCACCTCCACCCAGTACCTCACTCACCGCCCATGAGATTACCAACCACTGTCCTTCCCCTGTCCTGCCCTGACATGGCCAATACTGTCTATAACAACACGCTGTCAGCCGCTCTAGACTCGTTAGCACCCCTAACCACACGAAGCATTAGACCCCGACCGCTTCAACCCTGGCAGACTGACCATACCAAAAATCTCAAATGACGCAGTCGTGCGCTGGAGCAACTATGGCGCAAAACCAGATCCCAACAAGCGTTCACCTGATATAAATCTGCCTTCCTCACCTACACTTCCTCCCTCCACGCTGCCAAGCAAGCCTACTTTGTGACCCTCATCAATACCCTCTCCTCCAGTCCCCGCCGGCTCTTCTCTCTTTACTCTGTCCGCACCCACCTCCACCCAGTACCTCACTCACCGCCCATGAGATTACCAACCACTTCAAAAACAAGATCGACGCAATTCATAGGGACATCGCCACTGCTCAGACTTCCACCCACCTAGCTTCCCTCACACGAAAACCCTCTCAACACCCCTCTCCTTCGACCTTGCCACTGTCCAGACCTCCACCCCACCTAACATTCCTCACACAAGAACCCCCTCAACACTCCACTCCTTCGACCTTGCTACCACTAAAGAGGTCACTAAGGTCTTCTCTGAAGCCCGCCTCACAACCTGCCCCCTTGACCATGTCCTTGACCATGTCCCCTCACAACTCCTACGATCACCCTCCTTCTCCATCCTACGCTCCCTCACTCACATCTTTAATCTCCCCCTCTCTACTGGCGCATTCCCCTCCCCTCTGAAGCATGCACACATCACTCCCATACTTAAAAAACCCTCCCTGGATCCCACCTACCTGAACAACCTTAGACCCATCTCCCTGCTGCCATTTACATCCAAACTCATTGAGCTCTTAGTCTATAATCGCCTGAGTTCCCACCTCACTGACAACAACCTCCTTGATCCCCTACAGTCTGGCTTCCGTCCCCTACACTCCACCGAAACTGCCCTACGCAAACTCACCAACGACCTGCTAACCGCGAAAGCTCATGGCCACTATTCAGTGCTCCTATTCCTCGACCTCTCCGTGGCTTTCGACACGGTTGACCACCTGCTCCTCCTCAAAAAACTACACTCTTGGCCTCAGAGACTCTCCTGGCTCTCTTCCTATCTATCACAGCGCTCCTTCAGTGTTACCTATAACGCTGCCACCTCCCCCTCACAACCCCTCTCTGTTGGGGCCCCTCAAGGTTCTGTCCTTGGGCCCCTCCTCTTCTCCATCTACACCTCCTCCCTTGGGCAACTGATACACTTTCTCGGCTTCAACTACCATCTCTATGCCGATGATAAGCAAATCTATCTCTCTACCCCTCACCTCACCCCTTCAGTCTCCGCCCGAATCACTAGCCTACTGAACGACATGTCACTCCACTTCCTCAAATTAAACCTTTCCAAAACTGAGCTCCTAGTTTTCCCCCCAGCCCGCGCCCCCCTGACTTCTCCATCACGACCAACAACGCTACGATCAGCCCCATCCCGCAAGCCAGAGTACTAGGGGTCATCCTGGACTCCAATTTGTCTTTCCAGCCCCAGGTCCAATCGCTGACAAACTCATATAGACTCCACCTCCACAACATCCCCAAAATACGTCCGTTCCTAACCCCAGAAACTACTAAGCAACTCATTCACTCCCTTATTATATCACGACTTGACTACTGTAACTCCCTCCTCACTGGCTTACCTCACCACAGGCTTTCCCCGCTTCAGTCTATCCTGAATACTGCGGCCAGACTCATCCACCTTACTAACCGCTCCATATCCGCCACCCCCCTCTGCCAATCCCTCCACTGGCTTCCGATTGCCCAACGGATAAAATTCAAAATGCTAACATTGACGTACAAAGCTGTTCATAACACTGCCCCAAACTACATCACCGATCTGATATCCAAATACCACCCAAAATGTACCCTCCACTCCTTACAAGACCTCCTACTCTCTAGTTCCCTGGTCTCCTCCTTCCATGCCCGTCTCCGGGGCTTCACCCATCCTCTGGAACTCCTTACCCCAATCCATCAGACTATCGCCTACTCTCCTCACCTTTAGACGCACCCTGAAAACCCATCTCTTCAGGGAAGCCTACCCCGCCCTCAGCTAATTGCCGATCTCCCCCACTCTTCCTACCACTCCATCCCCCACAGCTATTTCCTCCTGTACCACTATCCCCTCCCTCCTAGATTGTAAGCTCCAAGGAGCAGGGCCCTCGAACCCCTCGTGTATTGAATTGTATTGTTACTGTACTGTCTCCCATTGTAATGTACAGCGCTGAGCAAACTGTTGGCGCTATATAAATCCTGTATAATAAGAATAATATCTCTGCTCAATATCTGGGAAGAGGAGAGTCTGTTCAGCAGCATGTCACCTAATGCTTGTCTGAGGCAGTAGGGCTAGAACAGTCTGGCTTTTGCCAGATATACATTTTTTATCTGGACAGAAGGAAGGAAACCCATGTCTGAGCTCCTTTACAGAAAAATCAGACAATTTACTTTAATATGGGTCTTTAGAATTGTTTGAGACTGCAGCCACCAGTATGATGTTTTTCCCTGCTACCTAAATCTTTCTAGGTATTGCCTCCTGTAGTCTGCAAACCAGGATTCAAGATGTGATAGGGAAGAGCAGAACATAATCTATCAGGCTTTATTGCTTTCACAGTGTTATCCTTATCCCTTCCTGAACATGCTTACAGGAGGGATGACATAGAAGTTGCCCTTTACTGTTAAATCAGAAGGCTGAGGCATGCAAGGCTCCTTTCACACAGGTGGACTCCGCTGAGCGGGGGATCTGTCAGTTGATCCTTACTGAGCAGGCGGATGACAGGTTCATGTCCGTTCCGCTTGTGCAGAGTGAACACAACCAGCTGTTCTCTATGGGGCAGTCAAATGTAAACAGATTGCCTGTCCGTTTACACCCAACAGCTTTCCGATCTGATAGATGGGTAATGGTTCCCCATCTATCTGTTTTTAGCAGATCAGATCGAATGTCAGCAGGTATAAACATACACATGTTAGTTTACACCCAATGCTCCATAGAGGACAATGGAGGTTCGATTGGGTCCGCATAAAAAACTGGCAGGCAGACTTGATTCTGTGAAAGGGTCCTAAGCAGTATTTGTTAACTATAGTGATGAGTGAACACTTGCAATTTTTGTAAAATATATAATGCCTGAACCCTGTTGAAGTCAAAGGGAGCTTGTATTTTTTCTGGTCTTTTTCAAGGCCATTTTGCAAGCTTATGGTAAACAAAGGGCCTGGGTAGCTGGGCACTACCATAGGGGACATGTTCCAGTGCAAAAAATGCAACAAAATACTATATAGCAGGAAGCAGGTCTTTTAATAAGGCTTAAAATGAAACATCAAATACACACTTCTCTGAATGGACGCACCTGTAGAAGTAAAAGTGACATTTGGAAAAAAAAGTATTGCCACTAAATGACAGTTCATTACATTGCCTATATCTGTTTGTAAAAAAGCAACCAGGTCATATGTGTTCAATGACATTAGCCAGCATCCCCTGTCAGTTTGTTGACATTTAACAGCCAGCCAGAAATCTTCCATTTGCAGAGAGCTCAGTTAAAGACGATCATAGTCGAGGGTCTTCGTGTTTGTGATGATGGGTCGTCGGAGCATCATTAATCACAATAATCCCTTAATGATATAACTGATATTGGATTTATATCATGGAACATGTTTTTTGTTTTGTTTTGTTTTTTCAACAAAATACAACAGATTCCTGTTGTGACATCATGCCCTGGTGTGTGGTGCAAGCTCACATGAGGTATGGCTTTTAAGGCCATTTCTCCAGAGCTCCTGATGGTGGAAATGGGTTTCACCGCATGCAGGTACCAGATCACAGCTAGAATCACCCACCAATGGTGAGTGGGAACAAGAAGACTACAGTGCAGAGACAGGAGGCAAGAGCATACATAGTTACATAGTTACATAGTTAGTCTGGCGGAAAAAAGACAAAAGTCCATCCAGTTCAACCATAAAAAAAAAAGTTATAATCCTATACCCACAGTTGATCCAGAGGAAGGCAAAAAACCCAGCAAAGCATGATCCAATTTGCTCCTGCTGGGAAAAAAATTCCTTCCTGATCCCCCGAGAGGCAATTAGATATTCCCTGGATCAACTTTACCTATAAATGTTAGTAACCAGTTATATTGTGTGTATCTAAGAAACAATCCAGGCCTTTTTTTTTTAAGCAATCCACTTAGCTGGCCAGAACCAACTTTTGAGGGAGTCTATTCCACATTTTCACAGCTCTCACTGTGAAGAAACCTTTCCGTGTTTGGAAATTCAATTTCTTTTCCTCCAGACGTAAAAGAGTGCCCCCTTGTCCTCTGTGTTGACCTCAGGGTGAATAGCTCTACTCCGAGTTCACTATATGAATTACTAATGTATTTATACATGTTGATCATATCCCCCCTTAATCTCCTCTTGCCGCATAGGCATGATCATTGGCAGGGAGAAAGCAGAGAGTTGTCAGACTGTGTGAGTTGGCAACAGGTAAGCAGCAAGTCTCAGTTCAGACTACTGTGACCTGAAAGTCGCGTGACTCACAGTGAGACTTTGCCATGCGACTTCCTGGTGACTTGAGTACTAATTTGATGCGACTTTCAAGGAATGCCTGGGTGATCTTCCTGTAATGTCAGATGCAAAGTCCGTATAGATGCGGACCTGACTTGGAGGCGACTTCCATTAACATCTTTGGGCACAAGTCAGATAGATGTCGCTTTAAAGTAGTACAAGAACCTTTTCTAAAGTTGGAGCAACTTCAATAGTGCTAATTAAGACAGCTGTCATTGACATGGTGAGTATTTTGCAGATCTAATTTTTTCTCACAGGTTTTGAAATATAAAAAAAGAAAAGAAAAAATGTTTTGTTTTCTTTCTTCATTTTCCAAAAACTTGTGGCAACAAACTAAAATCTGCAAAATACTCACCATGATTCTTATCAAATTCCTTGGGGTGTCTACTTTCCAAAAAGGGGTCATTTGGGGGGGGTTTGGTGCTATGCTGGCATTTCAGGGCCTCCGAAACTGTGATAGGTAGTCAGGAAGTGTAATGAGGAAATAAAGCCCTTTAAAAGCCTGAAGGTGCTTATTGGATTTCGGGGTCCTGTACTTGGGTAGACTGCCAAAAAGTCTCTCACATGTGGTATCCCTATACTTTATCCCCATACTCGGGAGAAGGTAGCAGAATGTATTTTGGCGAGTAATTCCACATATACCCATGGCATGTGTGAGCAATAAATCATTTAATTGACAATTTTGTGTAAAAAAAAATATATATTTTTTCGTCATTTTCCAAAAACTTGTGGTAAAAAAATTAATTCTTCTATTAACTCAACATGCCTCTCAACAAATAGTTTGGGGTGTCTGCTTTCCAAAAATGGGTCATTTTGGGGGGTGGGGGCATTTTATGCCCAGCATTAGAAGTTTATGCTACACATTATTCACTCTTCTAACCACCTGAAGGCCAAGCCTTTTCTTACACTTTTTGTTCACATGAAAAAAATCTGTATTTTTTGCTAGAAAATTACTATGAACCCCCAAAGATTATATATTTTTTTAAAGCACCCTAGTGAATAAAATGGTGGGTGCTGAAATGTTGCATAGTACTCGAGCAGCGATTTTTCAATCGCAACTTTTTTGAAAAAAATACACTTTTTTTACTTTTAATGCACAAAAACACAATATATTGGCTAATTATTTGGAAAATTATAAAATATGATGGTATGCCGAGTAAATAGATATCAAAACATGACATGCTTTAAAACTGCGCATGCCCCGTGCAATGGTGACAAACTGTATACATTTTTAATATCCATAGGCAACGCTTTAAAAGCCTTTACAAGCTACCATTTTAGATTCACAGAGGAGGTCTAGTGCTAGAATTACTTGAACTGACATTTGTGGTGATACCTCACATGCATGGTGCAACTGATTTTTACATACCGGCACAGAGTCAACACTCGCGCACGCAGGTGCACGCACACGCAAGGGTCGAGGGTGCTTATTTTTTGTACAAATGTCTAAATAGTGGGATTCTTGAATAAAAATTATCCACATATAAGTGATACCCCATATCGAAAAAAGATGAAACCAAGTCCCAAACTTACTTTCCACTGCTCCCCATGTATTCTGGGCATCCGGGGGGCTTTTCCCTTGTAAATCCAAAACTTATATGTATAGCCTGTTGCCCTCTGACAGGTCTTATACATCTTGACCCCGTATCTGGCACACTTGCTGGGGAGAAATTGTTTGAATGCAAGGTGGCTAGAAAAAATAATGAGGGACTCATCAATGCAGATTTTTTGCTGGGGAGTATAGACATCTGCAAATTTTTGGTTAAGGTTACTTACAAGGGGCCAGATTTTGTGGAGCCAGAAAAATTCAGGGTCACCCCCAGGAGGACAGAGTGTATTGTCGTTGAAATGCATAAAACACATTATACTCTCATATCTATGCCTGGCCATGGCAGTAGAGAACACGGCATATGATGAATCGGGTCTGCGGACCAATACAACCACAATTCCTTTTTTTTTAGTAATGGCCATGTTGAGAGTTAGGTCCCCAAAAAATTTTAATTCGGAAACCGTAATGGGTTTTCAATGCGAATGATCTGGCAAGGTTTGAATTCGGTTTGGCGGCGATAAATTGTTGTGCTTATAAATTGCTTTGATCCACAATCAATGCATACAGATCTTCCGTGAAAAACAGCTCCAAAAAATCAAGGGGAGTAGTTGAATTTTCTGTTTCCTCCTGAATTCTGGTTGGACAGTGAATGGGGGAAGTACGAGTGCTGCAGAATTTGTGGGCTGCCAATCAGGATTTGCAAGCACATCCGGAAGGATACTGGGGCTCTACGGGCCTGTGTGCAAATTCTTGGTGGTTGCGGGACAATACTTGTGCTCGCCACTGCACCAGCTTGTACTGCACTTATGGGACTCGCCACGTCACCAAGTGATACTGTAGTGCTGGTGAAAGACCAGGATGTACTAGGCCGCTGGTGCTCTCCAGTTCACCAAAAAATTGGGCAGCACTAGTACTGGCACTCTGCTGCATATGAGAGTCATCAAAATTTACTGGCAAGTGCTAGCAGTGATCAGGCATGATTCTGCAAATATTGCAGTTTTGTGTGCAATGTATCAAGTGACAGTGACCTACTGACACTGCACTTGCTGGGGGAGAAAGAGGGGTAAGTGTAGGGACTAAACGCAGGTGCCATGGCTGATCTCGCTAAAGCTGCGTTTTTGGGGACACTATACTAATGTTAACGCTGGTATAGTGCTGATCTGTTCAAAGATATTGATCCGTTCAGACACTATACCAACAATGAAGGTTTATTGTGTATGAGCGTGTTCCTGGCAATCAAGGGGTTAAATGTGATTACTGGTTTAACTGACAAGCTATCTGGGAGGGACATGAAAACCACGGGAGCGCGAATCACGTATATATGCGTGATTTTGCGCACCCGTGCAGCCCTGTAGCAGGATTTCTGCTATAGGGTGGTCAGGAAGCAGTTAAAGAAGCGGTATGCGTTACGGCTCTGCATTACTTTAACTGACAATTGCACGGTCATGCAACGCTGCACCTAAATTAAATTTTTATCCTTTTTTTCCCACAAATTGAGATTTCTTTTGGTGGTATTTTATTGCTTGTGCATTTTTTATTTTTTGCGTTATAAAAAAAAAAACTGACAATTTTGAGAAAAAAACAATATTTTGGACTTTTTGCTATTAAACATGCCCAGTAAAAAAAATTAAAAATAAAATGTCATCATAAATTTAAAATGTATTCTGCGACATTTCTTTGCTAAAAAACATCCCAATACGTGTAAATTAATTGGTTTACTTGAAAGTTATAGCGTTTACAAATGGCGGTATAGATATTGGAATTTTTTTTTTATACTAATAATGGCGGCGATCAGCGACTTATGGCGGTGATCAGTGACTTATAGAGGGACTGCAGGACTGGGCATTCTGATACTGGGGGGAACTGACTTGGTGTCACTGATATCCCCAGTGACACCAATACAGTGATCAGTGCTTAAAAAAAAGCACTGACACTGTACTAATGGCACTGGGCAGGAATGGGTTAACATGAAGGGCAATCAAAGGGGTTAACTGTGTCGTGTTTTACTAGGGGGTGGGAGGGTGGGCTTCACTGTAAGCACACTGCTCTGGATGGCTCTACTCAGCCATCCAGAGCAGTGTGCCCAAACTGACAGGGAGGGGAGGAGGACTGTTGATAAACAATGCAGCCCTCCCCCCTGTCGGTGATCGCCGGTAATTACCAGATGGGACTGACACCTGGGGCCACGGTCGACGGCACGGGTAGGGCACTTGCGCATGCCCCCTGCTTGAAAAATGCATATATATACGTGATCCTGTGCACAGGGGCTGCCCTATAGCTGTAAATGTACTGTGGGTGGTCCTTAAGCAGTTAATACAAATTAAATTGCCCGGCAGGACTAGGAATAAACAAAACACACTTTCTGACAGATACTTTTCCCTAAGGGCTCTTGTGAGTAAGGGGGGGGGGGGGCTACAGTGTATGCATGTGTGAGTAAGATGGGCTGCATTGCATGTATGTTTGAGGAGGGAGGGGGGCTGCATTGTAAGTATGTGTGCGGAGGGGGGCTGCATTGTGTGCATGTGTAAGGGGGAGTGCTGCTGCATTGTGTGTATGTTTGAGGAGGGGTACTGTGTTGTGAGTATGTGTGAGGTTCCAACCACAGTGGCAGCTGGGAGTGGGAACCCAGCTACACAGGATCATCAGGCTGGCACTCCAGGTGGAGGCACCTTTTTGCACTGGATGGTCATAGTCTGTATGAGTGCTATTCTGCGTAGGCATAAGGATCAACACAAGAAATTACATTATTTTGCCTTCATAGGAGGACAAAGGGGGTTAATTGTTCCACAACCTGCATTTGTGCTTTAAAGCACAACTCCAGGAGAATTGAAAACACCACCCTTGCATTGGGTCCCCCCTACACTTCAAAGATTAATTTTTCCTTTAGTCTAGGGGCAGAGGAGTAAATACTTTCCTTACTCCTCATTCTACCAATGCTACGGTCAGAGGTCAGGCTCAGAGATCAATAGCTATAGTAGCAGACCAACCAACAGGATAGGTAAACAAGCAGATCACCCTGACAGATGATGCAGGCTCACCGGACGTGCAGGGTCCAAGCACAACCCAGTATTCACCAGAGCTCCTGATGGTGGAGATGGGTTTACTTAGGGTTGCCACCTCATCCCTTTAAAACCGAACACATGTTAATTACACAGGTTCTGTGGCTGATTAAGATGGTTAATTAAACTCAGTGCCATATCTGTATTAAATTGGCCACATAACCTGTGTAATTAATATGTGTTTGGGTTTAAAGGGATGAGGTGGAAACCCTAGTTTTGCTGCATGTTAGTACCAGGTCACAGTTTTCAAGATCGCCCCACAAGGAGCTGAGCAAGCCAGGATCCAATAACAGATATAGTAGGAAGGATCACACAGAAGCGTAGTCAGTAAGCAAACCAAAGGTAGGTAACAAGTGGTTTCAGGTTGGGATGAGGCAGAAGCGTAGTCGAGGAACAAGCCAAAGATCTGTAGCGAAGGTACAGACAGCAGCAGGAGAGACAAGAGAGAGATAATTAGAGATGAGCGAATCGAACCAGGCGAACCGGAATTCGAGTCGAATTTCAGGAAATATTCGATTCGCGGCGAAACCGAAATTTTGCCTACTTCGGGTGCGCGAATCGAACATTTCCCGATCAGCCGGCAAAAGTGTCCCTGCAGTGAGCTCCGCTATTTCTGACAGTTCTCTGACAGAAGGAACACATGTTTAGCGGTTGAAACATTGTATCTATTAGTTTACATTTAGGATACAGATGTTTCAACCACTGTTCATGTGAAGAAGCTGTGAGAGAACTGTCAGAAATAGAGGAACTCTGCACATACACTTTTTGCCGGCTTGGAATTATTCTTCTTTTCATCCTACTTCTTCTTCTTCTTCATCTTCATCCTCAGAAGAAGAGGATGAGGATGAGGATGAAGAAGAAGAAGAAGAAGTAGGATGAAAAGAAGAATAATTCCAAGCCGGCAAAAAGTGTATGTGCAGAGTTCCTCTATTTCTGACAGTTCTCTCACAGCTTCTTCACATGTACAGCGGTTGAAACATCTGTATCCTAAATGGAAACTAATAGATACAATTTGTATCTATTAGTTTCCATTTAGGATACAGATGTTTCAACCGCTGTACATGTGAAGAAGCTGTGAGAGAACTGTCAGAAATAGAGGAACTCTGCACATACACTTTTTGCCGGCTTGGAATTATTCTTCTTTTCATCCTACTTCTTCTTCTTCTTCTTCTTCTTCATCCTCATCCTCATCCTCTTCTTCTGAGGATGAGGATGAGGATGAAGAAGAAGAAGAAGCAGTAGGATGAAAATAAGAATAATTCCAAGCCGGCAAAAAGTGTATGTGCAGAGTTCCTCTATTCTGCAGATACACTTAGAGGAGCTCTGCACATACACTTTTTGCCTGTTTGGAATTAATCTTATTTTCATCCTACTTCTTCTTCTTCTTCTTCTTCTTTATCCTCATCCTCAGAAGAAGAAGAAGAGGATGAAGAAGAAGAAGAAGAAGTAGGATGAAAATAAGAATAATTGCAAGCCGGCAAAAAGTGTATGTGCAGAGTTCCTCTATTCTGCAGATACACTTAGAGGAGCTCTGCACATACACTTTTTGCCGGCTTGGAATTAATCTTATTTTCATCCTACTTCTTCTTCTTCTTCTTCTTCTTCATCCTCATCCTCATCCTCAGAAGAAGAAGAAGAGGATGAGGATGAGGATGAAGAAGAAGAAGAAGAAGTAGGATGAAAATAAGAATAATTCCAAGCCGGCAAAAAGTGTATGTGCAGAGCTCCTCTAAGTGTATCTGCAGAGCTCCTCTAAGTGTATCTGCAGAATAGAGGAACTCTGCACATACACTTTTTGCCGGAAACCGCTGTATGGAGGGAATGTCATGGAACTGTCAGAAATAGACTATTAATGACAGTTCTGGGACTGTCCTTCCATACAGCGGTTGAAACATTGTATGTATTTGTTTCCATAAATGGATCCATTTATGGAAACAAATACATACAATGTTTCAACCGCTGTATGGAAGGACAGTCCCAGAACTGTCATAAATAGTCTATTTCTGACAGTTCTATGACATTCCCTCCATACAGCGGTTGAAACAGCTGTATGGAGTGAATGTCCCAGAACTGTCAGAAATAGACTATTTATGACAGTTCTGGGACATTCACTCCATACAGCGGTTGAAACATTGTATCTATTTTTTTCCATAAATGACATTCTGCAGATACACTTAGAGGAGCGCTGCAGATACACTTTTTGCCGGCTTGGAATTATTCTTATTTTCATCCTACTTCTTCTTTTTCTTCTTATGAGGATGAGGATGAAGAAGAAGAAGTAGGATGAAAATAAGATTAATTCCAAGCCGGCAAAAAGTGTATCTGCAGCGCTCCTCTAAGTGTATTTGCAGAATGTCATTTATGGAAAAAAATAGATACAATGTTTCAACCGCTGTATGGAAGGACAGTCCCAGAACTGTCATAAATAGTCTATTTCCGACAGTTCTGGGACATTCACTCCATACAGCTGTTTCAACCGCTGTATGGAGGGAATGTCATAGAACTGTCAGAAATAGACTATTAATGACAGTTCTGGGACTGTCCTTCCATACAGCGGTTGAAACATTGTATGTATTTGTTTCCATAAATGGATCCATTTATGGAAACAAATACATACAATGTTTCAACCGCTGTATGGAAGGACAGTCCCAGAACTGTCATTAATAGTCTATTTCTGACAGTTCCATGACATTCCCTCCATACAGCGGTTGAAACAGCTGTATGGAGTGAATGTCCCAGAACTGTCAGAAATAGACTATTTCTGACAGTTCTGGGACAATCACTCCATACAGCTGTTTCAACCGCTGTATGGAGGGAATGTCATGGAACTGTCAGAAATAGACTATTAATGACAGTTCTGGGACTGTCCTTCCATACAGCGGTTGAAACATTGTATGTATTTGTTTCCATAAATGGATCCATTTATGGAAACAAATACATACAATGTTTCAACCGCTGTATGGAGTGATTGTCCCAGAACTGTCAGAAATAGTCTATTTCTGACAGTTCTGGGACATTCACTCCATACAGCTGTTTCAACCGCTGTATGGAGGGAATGTCATGGAACTGTCAGAAATAGACTATTAATGACAGTTCTGGGACTGTCCTTCCATACAGCGGTTGAAACATTGTATGTATTTGTTTCCATAAATGGATCCATTTATGGAAACAAATACATACAATGTTTCAACCGCTGTATGGAAGGACAGTCCCAGAACTGTCATTAATAGTCTATTTCTGACAGTTCTATGACATTCCCTCCATACAGCGGTTGAAACAGCTGTATGGAGGGAATGTCCCAGAACTGTCGGAAATAGACTATTTATGACAGTTCTGGGACTGTCCTTCCATACAGCGGTTGAAACATTGTATCTATTTTTTTCCATAAATGACATTCTGCAAATACACTTAGAGGAGCGCTGCAGATACACTTTTTGCCGGCTTGGAATTAATCTTATTTTCATCCTACTTCTTCTTCTTCATCCTCATCCTCATAAGAAGAAAAAGAAGAAGTAGGATGAAAATAAGAATAATTCCAAGCCGGCAAAAAGTGTATCTGCAGCGCTCCTCTAAGTGTATCTGCAGAATGTCATTTATGGAAAAAAATAGATACAATGTTTCAACCGCTGTATGGAGTGAATGTCCCAGAACTGTCATAAATAGTCTATTTCTGACAGTTCTGGGACATTCACTCCATACAGCTGTTTCAACAGCTGTATGGAGTGAATGTCCCAGAACTGTCAGAAATAGACTATTTCTGACAGTTCTGGGACTGTCCTTCCATACAGCGGTTGAAACATTGTATGTATTTGTTTCCATAAATGGATCCATTTATGGAAACAAATACATACAATGTTTCAACCGCTGTATGGAAGGACAGTCCCAGAACTGTCATTAATAGTCTATTTCTGACAGTTCCATGACATTCCCTCCATACAGCGGTTGAAACAGCTGTATGGAGTGATTGTCCCAGAACTGTCAGAAATAGTCTATTTCTGACAGTTCTGGGACATTCACTCCATACAGCTGTTTCAACCGCTGTATGGAGGGAATGTCATGGAACTGTCAGAAATAGACTATTAATGACAGTTCTGGGACTGTCCTTCCATACAGCGGTTGAAACATTGTATGTATTTGTTTCCATAAATGGATCCATTTATGGAAACAAATACATACAATGTTTCAACCGCTGTATGGAAGGACAGTCCCAGAACTGTCATTAATAGTCTATTTCTGACAGTTCTATGACATTCCCTCCATACAGCGGTTGAAACAGCTGTATGGAGTGAATGTCCCAGAACTGTCGGAAATAGACTATTTATGACAGTTCTGGGACTGTCCTTCCATACAGCGGTTGAAACATTGTATCTATTTTTTTCCATAAATGACATTCTGCAAATACACTTAGAGGAGCGCTGCAGATACACTTTTTGCCGGCTTGGAATTAATCTTATTTTCATCCTACTTCTTCTTCTTCATCCTCATCCTCATAAGAAGAAAAAGAAGAAGTAGGATGAAAATAAGAATAATTCCAAGCCGGCAAAAAGTGTATCTGCAGCGCTCCTCTAAGTGTATCTGCAGAATGTCATTTATGGAAAAAAATAGATACAATGTTTCAACCGCTGTATGGAGTGAATGTCCCAGAACTGTCATAAATAGTCTATTTCTGACAGTTCTGGGACATTCACTCCATACAGCTGTTTCAACAGCTGTATGGAGTGAATGTCCCAGAACTGTCAGAAATAGACTATTTCTGACAGTTCTGGGACTGTCCTTCCATACAGCGGTTGAAACATTGTATGTATTTGTTTCCATAAATGGATCCATTTATGGAAACAAATACATACAATGTTTCAACCGCTGTATGGAAGGACAGTCCCAGAACTGTCATTAATAGTCTATTTCTGACAGTTCTATGACATTCCCTCCATACAGCGGTTGAAACAGCTGTATGGAGTGAATGTCCCAGAACTGTCGGAAATAGACTATTTATGACAGTTCTGGGACTGTCCTTCCATACAGCGGTTGAAACATTGTATCTATTTTTTTCCATAAATGACATTCTGCAAATACACTTAGAGGAGCGCTGCAGATACACTTTTTGCCGGCTTGGAATTAATCTTATTTTCATCCTACTTCTTCTTCTTCATCCTCATCCTCATAAGAAGAAAAAGAAGAAGTAGGATGAAAATAAGAATAATTCCAAGCCGGCAAAAAGTGTATCTGCAGCGCTCCTCTAAGTGTATTTGCAGAATGTCATTTATGGAAAAAAATAGATACAATGTTTCAACCGCTGTATGGAGTGAATGTCCCAGAACTGTCATAAATAGTCTATTTCTGACAGTTCTGGGACATTCACTCCATACAGCTGTTTCAACCGCTGTATGGAGGGAATGTCATAGAACTGTCAGAAATAGACTATTTATGACAGTTCTGGGACTGTCCTTCCATACAGCGGTTGAAACATTGTATGTATTTGTTTCCATAAATGGATCCATTTATGGAAACAAATACATACAATGTTTCAACCGCTGTATGGAAGGACAGTCCCAGAACTGTCATTAATAGTCTATTTCTGACAGTTCCATGACATTCCCTCCATACAGCGGTTGAAACAGCTGTATGGAGTGAATGTCCCAGAACTGTCAGAAATAGACAGAAACTGTCACAGAACTGTCCTTCTTCTCATCCTTCTTCTTCTCATCCTTCTTCTCATCCTTCTTCTCATCCTTCTCCTTCTTCTCATCCTTCTCCTTCTTCTCATCCTTCTCCTTCTCCTTCTTCTCATCCTTCTCCTTCTCCTTCTTCTCATCCTTCTCCTTCTTCTCATCCTTCTCCTTCTCCTTCTTCTCATCCTTCTCCTTCTCCTTCTTCTCATCCTTCTCCTTCTCCTTCTTCTCATCCTTCTCCTTCTCCTTCTTCTCATCCTTCTCCTTCTCCTTCTTCTCATCCTTCTCCTTCTCCATCTTCTCATCCTTCTCCTTCTTCTCATCCTTCTCCTTATCCTTCTTCTCATCCTTCTCCTTCTCCATCTTCTCATCCTTCTCCTTTTCCTTCTTCTCATCCTTCTCCTTCTGCTTCTCCTTCTCCTTCTCCTTCTTCTCATCCTTCTCCTTCTTCTCATCCTTCTCCTTCTTCTCATCCTTCTCCTTCTCCTTCTTCTCATCCTTCTCCTTCTTCTCATCCTTCTCCTTCTTCTCATCCTTCTCCTTCTTCTCATCCTTCTCCTTCTCTTCATCCTTCTCCTTCTTCTCATCCTTCTCCTTCTCCTTCTTCTCATCCTTCTCCTTCTCCTTCTTCTCATCCTTCTCCTTCTCCATCTTCTCATCCTTCTCCTTCTCCTTCTTCTCATCCTTCTCCTTCTTCTCATCCTTCTCCTTCTTCTCATCCTTCTCCTTCTCCTTCTTCTCATCCTTCTCCTTCTTCTCATCCTTCTCCTTCTCCTTCTTCTCATCCTTCTCCTTCTCCTTCTTCTCATCCTTCTCCTTCTTCTCATCCTTCTCCTTCTCCTTCTCTTTCCTCATCTCCAAGGGCATTTAAATTAAAGGTACAGTGTTCTGCACTAATTTAAAGGCTCTCTGAAGCCTAGAAACCCTTTTTATAAGTCATCTTCGTAGCGAAGAAATTCGCATCGAATCGAATTTCACACTGGAATTCGCCGAATCAGCCGAATCGAATTTTTGAGAAATTCGCTCATCTCTAGAGATAATGGCTGGAGAAGGCACAATAATTTTGCAAACAGGAAGTGTAGAGACATGGCTTAAATCAGGAAGTTCAAGAGAGGATCAATGGATTCAAGGTTCAGCAGAAAACAGGGCACAAATAAGGATTGTCCAATGGATCAGGCTGAGTGATGTTCAGCATCTCAGGTCGCTCAATAAGAAGAGATACTGCCATACACAGTCGAGGTCCTGGGTTCAAGTCCAGCCCTTGACAAGCAAGCTCCCTGTAGTGCAGGGACTGGTCTCTTGAAGCCTGCGTTGGCTCTGGTACACACTCCAGCCTCTGCAGTGTACCTACTATACAGGCCATGGATAATATCCCCTGTATTGTACATTCTAGGGCTCCACTCACAGACTGGAGAGTGGAATCAGCTGATAGTGCCTCTTGTGAAACCCCCTGCACATAACAAGCAATAAACCCTTGCAGTGGTTTGGGGCACTGCAAGGGTTGATCTTATTTTAATTTTTCTTGAATTTACTCTAAAGGAAACCTTTCTTGAGAGAAATAAGGGAACTGAAATGCTAGTTGCCTGGTTACCTGGCTTCAGGACACACAGACCTATAACAAATAAGCATCAGAAAAGTTGGACTGGATTTCTGGATAATTAACGCAGACTGTGGACTAAGGCTGCATGCAACTATATACACATCATTCTGATGGCTCTAACATATTATTGTGTATAATAAAAAGTTCCAGACTGCTGCCCCATCTACCAGTGTAATCCATCTGGGTCCTCACTGTTACTTACCTGCACTTTTTTTTTTGCATAATAATGGACTCTGTATGTACATTTCACTCATTTTGGGTCAGTATATCCAGAGCTAGACTTCTAAACTTAGCAAGTGTTTGTTGAATCTGTCTGGGTTGAAATTGTTAAATGGAGGCTATGCTCCAGAATAACATATCAGTTCATAGGGAGACAGTAAGAAAACAAGATTAAAAGCAATATTTCCCTTTACTAAAGCTATCTGCTGCCCATGAGTGGATTCCTCAATCTGCTGACACTCTGAACAGCCATCAAACATTCATATATCAGGACCTAATGTTTGCAGTGACTAGCAACATTTATTGAGAAACTCTATCATTTCCTACCTTGGCATCAAACAGACACAGAGCATACTAAACAGAATGGAAGGCAGAGACATATTATGCTATTACTAAAAGAAACTTTACAATAAAAGTGACCTTCAAATTAAACTGCAACGTAAGGATAGGGAAAGGAATGGAATATGCAAATCAAATGGTATAGGTGTACAGGATCCAAGACAGGCTTCTGTACCTCCCAGGATATGAGAGTTATTTTTGTAGATTTTGGTGTGACCAAAATCAAGTACATGGAAAATTCCACCAGCACACAGAGCAGAGGATCAAAGGGAAAAGGGCTAATAGAATTTATGGAGAATACACTCATTTCCCACTCTCGTCCTTGTGGATAAAGGTTGAGTTGCCTTCAAAAAGTAAGTATACACCATAGCTATTAGTTATTGCAAGAAAATTTGCCACATTTACCACTTTAATTTTTTTGTCTGGTAGCTAATAAAGTCAGCCACATGAATAGTTATTCAAATTCTAAGAAATTCTCCCCGATATTCCTGCAGATTTCTATAATCCCAAATCCCGTCTTTTGCAGGTCTTGCCATTGAGCTAATTCATCTGGAGTCAAAAGAAAAAATTAAGCAGAACATTTGTTTATTGCAAACAGAGTACAAAATGTCGCCAGTTAATGCAAAATGTGTTTTTTTACTATGTAGCAAATTTTGCAAATGTTTTGCCCTTGCTTATAACCCAGCAGTTGAGTATGTCAACACAATGTGGCAAATTCACAATTCAATATGCCTTTTACTAGAACTTACCATAGCGCAAAATGGGTACTGGTGGTTGTACATGTAGCCAGGTCCTAGGCTATACATAATGGGACATTATTCTACAGTTTATTGTTTACTCCTTATTTTCCTATGAGCCACTGACAATGTGCTGCATAAATTTCCTTCGGCCAGAGAGAGAGAGTTAGAGCCAAGTAATCTCATAGACTCTCAAGCAGAGTGCTAAGAATCTTGGAAAGTGTAGTCCAAAATGGTTACCATTTAATGGTTTGGATGGCTTTCTAAACTACAGTGTTCACAATTCCATAGACAGCAGGAGGAGTCAGAGGGGGTCTAAAGGCACTTGCGTGGGAAAGTTCACTTTCTTGGTGCTGAGGGAACCGCTAGTGTAGGACCATCCTGTGTATTCAGAGGAGGAAGCTGGAGGACTAAGTCAGGGTAACTCAGGTCCATGGTAGGAGCAGGAAGCCAGAACTTCATCTCAGAATGGAAAATTTTATTAAATGTAATTCTTAATAACATTTTGATGCACATTTTCTACTTTGATTCACATCAACTAATCACAAAAATATTTGAATTTTAAAGCCCAACTCCACAACAAATAATAACAGAAAACCTAGAAGCCGAAATCCATGTGATTAAAAAATATAACTGTAAAGAGATCGGTTGAGCCATTGGAAATGGTCATAACACAAAACCATTGGAAAAGGTAGGCAGGCCATGCAACTGAATCTCTGTAGGGCAAGAGTCTCAGAGGCCAAAAAACAGTATCTTGGAAGAAGGAAAAAAAATTATGAAGGGTACAAAAACGTGTTGTTTTTTAGCAGAGATACTCAGGATAGTAGTAATAATGTTAAAAGATGTATCATATAATAAGAAACTGACATACCAGAAAAGCAAAAATTTAATTCCAGAGACCAAGTAATACATTAAGAGACATGGATTCAAAATTATTAAACAATGGAGGAGATACTGACTCAAGTTATACAGAGACAATCAGATTCAGTATTTACAGTACTGAGGGGCCAAGGCAGGGGAAACTACTAGGAGACTCTTCATCAAGGATCCCCTCAGGAAGATTTAGATTTCACTAGATGGCAATGTCAAGTCACAGCTCCTATGTTGCTGGAACCAAGGAATAGGTGGGGGCACAGGGGACTTGATTTATTTCCTGAGGATCTGTTGAGAAAACTCTCAGTCTAGCTAAAACCACAAAATGCAGACAGCTCTACAGGATTCTCTGCCTGTCAAAATCACTGCTCTTCAATTTCATCACCTGAAATGCCAGTCTAGTCAGATTCAGTGGAATGGACATAGCCTGGCCATGTGAACTAAGTTAGCAGCTGGGATAACCTCACTGAGAACAGTGAGGTTATCAATCCATAAACAGATACACACTAAATCATCTTGTGTAGAATTAGAGTTTTATACACAGTCTTAACTTTTACCATTAGGCTCGGCCAACACTATAGTCTCTGATAAAATTAGCATTCCTGTCTTTTTTAAGTTTATTGTGCCCTGGCATGGCTCTGGAATAACTGGGCTCTTCAGGTATATATGTAAATCACTATAAAATTGCTAGCAGCTGGCAAAACTTTCTGTTAAATAGATGTCCCTTTTGTTCTTGAGTTCTTGATAGCTACTAACTGTTGGTTATGACTTAGCTTGTTCTCTGACCAATGACCACAATTTGGATTTTGCCCCAATAATTTGCCTGGCAGTTTGTTCTGTCTTATTGACCTTGGCTCGTCCTAATTTCCTGACAGTTCAGTGTGTTTAACATACAGCCTTTCTGCACTTGGCCTGTCTAGGTTCTGGTTTTCCTGCTTGCTTCCAACGCTTCCAGTTAATTGCAGAGCACACTTTAGACCACTATCCTATGCGAGATTATGCAACACAAAACATCCAGTCTGGGATTCTGGTGAAGACCAGATGCTCTTTGTCTATATAAAAAACCTGTGCCTGCTGCTGGTGATTCATGTACCCTGCTCATCATAGTTGGTCTGCTGGTCATGTCATTCCTTATCCAAGTGTGATCAGCACATCATGAGTATACATCTTAAAATAATATCTTTATTGAATTAATCCATTTAGAATTGGGTTACACCAAGAAGAAGTCTATAAAAGACAGGCAGAAGCATGGGTACATAATGCATTTCAACCCTATCTGAGTCTTGTTCATGTTCATTCCATTCCTTGTCACTTTCTACTGGTAACATGTTTGCAAAGCACACAGCCTAACTACAGCTACTCATATCTAGTTTATGGAAATGTTTCTCAGATTGAGCTTACCACTAGTAGCTCAAGTAGACCTCTCCATGGAACAATTTCATCAACTACAGATTTTGACCCTTGGATTAAAAAAGTTTATATCCTTGATTTTGTACCATAGGTAGGCCAGCAGTATGACACATAATACAAAGGTAGCAACGAAGGCAGCTCACAAAAGAAATGAGCAAGTATTTGTCCTTGAACTACATTCTAAAAAATCTAAAAATAAATGCTTAACGGTCTAATTTATTGATTTTAATATCTTTCCTGAATGTTGCTTAAAAGGAAAGTACCACTAAATGTGATGTTTTAGATTTTAGTAATGTTAATGAATTAAACCACCTAATGATTTCATAAACCTCTCAAAGTATTCAGTGGCAAGATTTCAGAGTTTGGGTTCCCAGGTCTGAGCACCAGTGGTTCAAACAAACTTTTGAAGTGGGAGGGAAGTGAACTATGGCAAAAGATTTTACCCTTGACATCCAAAACAGATATGGGAAGCCTGGTGCAGGACTTGAATTTACCATTAGGCACAGTATGCTTATGCCTTTTGGCAGAAAAGGCATAAGAAGCAGCTTTTCACTGTATACTTATCCACTACCCATGTTTTTCCATTATCACTAGAAATACATTTTATTTAAACTTATTCACACAATGTTTTAATCCAGATTAGGACCAGTAAAACAATACAATGTTCTGCATACAAGGAATGATCCCAGTAGAGGGTTGTTGCTTAAGCCAGGAAAGGTTGTATGCCTTCAGGCTCCATTAATAAGATTATGGCCCTGGCTGGTGGGTCATTAAGTGTTCCCCTTTCCAAGAGACTGAAACAAAACATTTGGGTTATCTGACTTTTTAAAATGCAGACAAAAGGTTATAAAGAAAGAAATAAAAACCAATAACACCAAAAAATCAAGTGATGAGACAACACAATGGGCCACTTGGTCTTTTTCTGCTGTTACTCTTCTGTTTCTAAGCATTTTATTTTTAAATAATTATTTGTAATAGATTAAATTGCGGTTGATAGATATCCCCTTTGGTTTGGTGTGGCCAAAATGGAAAATGTGACATAAGTTGATATATTAAGGCATATAGCCTGTTCACTTTGTAAGGGAGGTTGCACTTTTCAAGGAAGTCTGCCCCAGAGCTTAGTGAATGTGGTGAAGTTTCACTTTGCTAAGAATGCCTAATCACATGCAAGAAAAATAAGAAAGACATTTTGTTTGCACATGATTGGATGATGGAAGCCACCAGAGATTCACCTCATTTACTGAGCTCTGGAGCCAATTCCCTTGAAAAGTGCACCTTCTCCTACAAAGTGAACAGCCTATTTGCCATTAAAAAATCAACCCCTAGGTCTGCAGCTCACAACGGATAGCATTGTCCTTTAAAAGTTATACAGTAAGTGGTAAGGCCTCATACCAACCATTCAGATGTGTTCTGGGTGTGTCTATAACCAGTAGGCTTATGAAGCCTTAGGAAGCATCACCTGCACACGTATCTTTACATGTGTCTGGCAGTAGTATGTAAAAATAGAAAGAAGAAGAAATTGGAAAAGGCTAAAGTTGCTTTTATATAATAAAGAAAAATGCTAACCTCAGCAAAATTGAGGTTGGTTCCTATAGGTACGTATGCATATAAACATATAAAAAGCATTGGCTGATATCAGCAACAGGTCAACATATGCTCCAGTTTTCTTAGTTCTATTTTATATAATCTTCTATATACCGTGTTTCCCGGAAAATAAGACAGTGTCTTATATTAATGTTTGCTCCCAAAGATGCGCTAGGTCTTATTTTCAGGGGATGTCTTATTTTTCCATGAAGAAGAATACGGTACACATTTATTGTTAAATGAAAATAAAGGAAATTTATTACCTGTATACGGTACGGTAGTACGGTAGTTGTCAACACAAACCAGACAAACTGTGAATCCTACAGTATCAAGAATTAACTAATTTATTCAATGGCAATCATGTCATCATCTTCTGGACCATCATCATAACAATCATTATAACAGGCAGTGTCACCAGAGACAGACCAGCACTCACCACCTTCGCCGCGTCCCGTCCGCTCTGATCCTCCTGTTCTTCTACACGCATCTGCGAAAGTCTCCTCCTCTCTCCCGCCCCACGTTCACCGCTCACTCCAACCTACGCTCCGCCTCCACACAGCAGTGACGTCAGGACTCCGCGTAACGTCACTGGTTGCTAGACGCCAGTCGGGGCGGCCCTAGCAACCAGTTTACGGGAAATTAATTTTCATTCCGATACAGAGCCTAGGGGGGCCTTATTTTCGGGGGGATGCCTTATATTTCACCCAGAAGGAAACCTGTAAGTAGGTCTTATTTTCGGAGGATGTTTTATTTTCGGGGAAACACGGTAGTAGTACAAACCTAATTTCCAACATGAAAATTGTCATTGTGTGATCTTTACTGATATAAATGTTTAAGTGCTATGCTATAAAAAAATTGTAAATCATAAAGTTAAGAGCAGTTTTTTAAAGAAACTGGCTTGAAATGCTATACATCTACTAACAAAGTGAGTTGCAAAAATAGAGTAATGTATACTGTCAATTATGTAACAACACTCATTAGTAAATAATATCTAAATGTCATACCAGGCTTAGACTTATTTTACTTGTAAATCCCCAGGATATGCCCTTTAGAATGAAGTAGAAACATAGGAGAACTCAAACAGAATTAAACAAAATGGTGGCGATTCTTAATAAAACTTTAACCACTTTAGTAATGCATCTTGGATTTGGAGTCAAAGTACACATATAAAACTGCAACCTTCTTCTGAGCTTCAAAAATGCCTTATAGGAAGGAAAGGTAAAGTTGTTCTTGTGTTTGTTATAAATGGTCCTTTTAACTAAGCTGTATACAGGCAGAGGTGATATGGCTATATACCAGCATAGATTGCCAACTTGTATACTGACAAAGAAGTGCTGGATTGGGAATAAAAAGAACAGTTGGTTTATAAAGCACACCAGTCCGCATTTATGTACATGCCTGAACTTTTCCAAGCCCAGTGGAGCAATAATGTTTTTGAATTGGCACTTGTGTTCACTTAGTACTGTCTTAGGAGCTAAGCAAAGGATATATATAGGCTATAGTAAATTTTCCTGTTCTGTTTAATCAGGACTCATTATTAAACACAGAATAAAACAGCTTTATACTTTAAGCCTAGTGCAAACATAAATCCTAGACACAGCTGTAAAACATATTGATTGTAACTAAGCAATGATCTTTTCTAGAGATGAGCGAAGAAATGAAAAATTCGATTCGACTGATTCGGCGAATTCGTGGACAATATTCGATTCGAGTCGAATAAATTTGCTGTGAATTTAACTTAAAAAAGGGTGTTTCTAGGCTTCAGAGAGACTTAATATTAGTGCAGAACACTGTACCTTTAATTTAAATGCCCTTGGAGTCTGCTGGGGAAGAGAAATAATACTGTCTGTCAGTATGACATGCAGATGAGTGCCGTCGATCTTAGAATCACTGCACACTTCACTCCTTTGGCCAGTCACGGGGCCAAAACCAGTGTTTGGAGCCACAGTGTGGCGGTGGAGGCAGCAGCAATGGGAGGCCATACAGCAACCTATGACAAAATGGAAACCAGCAGGAGCGTGAGGAGACCTGAAAGTGGCACATGGCAGAGTGGGAGCAATGGGAGGCGGTACAGGGACCCAGGTCACACTGTGGGCCCAGCAGCAGCGTGACCAGGCGGTACGGGGGCCCATGGCCGATATGGGGCTTGGTGGCACCTATGGAAGGCCTGTAATCTGCCAGCAACCTATGACAAAATGGGCAACCGCAGGAGTGTGAGGAGATTTCAAAGTGGCACATGGCAGAGTGGAAGCAATGGGAGGCCGTACAGGGACCCAGGTCACACTGTGGGACCAGCATCAGCGTGAACAGGCGGTACGGGGGCCCATGGCCGATTTGACCTCATTCATCCCATAGTCCTGCCGACTCACGAATAGCGTGGCCTCCTCAAAGGGCCTGAGCAAGCGCAGGTGTCACACATGAGCTGACAATGGCTGACATCTAAGTTACACA
Organism: Staurois parvus; assembly: GCF_062004578.1. Taxonomy (NCBI): domain Eukaryota; kingdom Metazoa; phylum Chordata; class Amphibia; order Anura; family Ranidae; genus Staurois; species Staurois parvus. Next base: position 8,777,259 of record NW_028317941.1, read on the forward strand.
GGGAGTACCTTTATCCGCTTTTAACATCAGGAAATCTGTGATGGCCTTTAGCTGTTCGTAAAGGCGGTCTAACATATGTAGGGTTGAATTACACCTTGTTGCAACGTCACAGCATGAGGAGTCGGTACGGGGGCCCATGGCAGATTACATGTCTGGCAGCAGCAATGGGAGGCCCGTAATCTGCCAGCACCCTATGTCAAAAAATTTAACACACCAGCAGTGTGAAGAGACCTGAAAGTGGCACATGGCAGCAGAGTGTGGCGATGGAGACAGCAGCAATGGGAGGCCGTACAGGGACCCATGACAGACTCTAGACTTGGCAGCAGCATGAGGAGGCGGTATATAGGGGCCCATGGCAGATTAGGGGCCTGGCAGCAGCTATGTGAGGCCCGTAATCTGCCTGCACCCTATGTCAAAAAATTTAACACACCAGCAGTGTGAAGAGACCTGAAAGTGGCACATGGCAGCAGAGTGTGGCGATGGAGACAGCAGCAATGGGAGGCCGTACAGGGACCCATGACAGACTCTAGACTTGGCAGCAGCATGAGGAGGCGGTATATAGGGGCCCATGGCAGATTAGGGGCCTGGCAGCAGCTATGTGAGGCCCGTAATCTGCCTGCACCCTATGTCAAAAAATTTAACACACCAGCAGTGTGAAGAGACCTGAAAGTGGCACATGGCAGCAGAGTGTGGCGATGGAGACAGCAGCAATGGGAGGCCGTACAGGGACCCATGAGAGACTCTGGACTTGGCAGCAGCATGAGGAGGCGGTATATAGGGGCCCATGGCAGATTAGGGGCCTGGCAGCAGCTATGTGAGGCCCGTAATCTGCCTGCACCCTATGTCAAAAAATTTAACACACCAGCAGTGTGAAGAGACCTGAAAGTGGCACATGGCAGCAGAGTGTGGCGATGGAGACAGCAGCAATGGGAGGCCGTACAGGGACCCATGACAGACTCTAGACTTGGCAGCAGCATGAGGAGGCGGTATATAGGGGCCCATGGCAGATTAGGGGCCTGGCAGCAGCTATGTGAGGCCCGTAATCTGCCTGCACCCTATGTCAAAAAATTTAACACACCAGCAGTGTGAAGAGACCTGAAAGTGGCACATGGCAGCAGAGTGTGGCGATGGAGACAGCAGCAATGGGAGGCCGTACAGGGACCCATGAGAGACTCTGGACTTGGCAGCAGCATGAGGAGGCGGTATATAGGGGCCCATGGCAGATTAGGGGCCTGGCAGCAGCTATGTGAGGCCCGTAATCTGCCTGCACCCTATGTCAAAAAATTTAACACACCAGCAGTGTGAAGAGACCTGAAAGTGGCACATGGCAGCAGAGTGTGGCGATGGAGACAGCAGCAATGGGAGGCCGTACAGGGACCCATGAGAGACTCTGGACTTGGCAGCAGCATGAGGAGGCGGTATATAGGGGCCCATGGCAGATTAGGGGCCTGGCAGCAGCTATGTGAGACCCGTAATCTGCCTGCACCCTATGTCAAAAAATTTAACACACCAGCAGTGTGAAGAGACCTGAAAGTGGCACATGGCAGCAGAGTGTGGCGATGGAGACAGCAGCAATGGGAGGCCGTACAGGGACCCATGACAGACTCTAGACTTGGCAGCAGCATGAGGAGGCGGTATATAGGGGCCCATGGCAGATTAGGGGCCTGGCAGCAGCTATGTGAGGCCCGTAATCTGCCTGCACCCTATGTCAAAAAATTTAACACACCAGCAGTGTGAAGAGACCTGAAAGTGGCACATGGCAGCAGAGTGTGGCGATGGAGACAGCAGCAATGGGAGGCCGTACAGGGACCCATGACAGACTCTAGACTTGGCAGCAGCATGAGGAGGCGGTATATAGGGGCCCATGGCAGATTAGGGGCCTGGCAGCAGCTATGTGAGGCCCGTAATCTGCCTGCACCCTATGTCAAAAAATTAAACACACCAGCAGTGTGAAGAGACCTGAAAGTGGCACATGGCAGAGTGTGGCGATGGAGACAGCAGCAATGGGAGGCCGTACAGGGACCCATGAGAGACTCTAGACTTGGCAGCAGCATGAGGAGGCGGTATATAGGGGCCCATGGCAGATTAGGGGCCTGGCAGCAGCTATGTGAGGCCCGTAATCTGCCTGCACCCTATGTCAAAAAATTTAACACACCAGCAGTGTGAAGAGACCTGAAAGTGGCACATGGCAGCAGAGTGTGGCGATGGAGACAGCAGCAATGGGAGGCCGTACAGGGACCCATGAGAGACTCTGGACTTGGCAGCAGCATGAGGAGGCGGTATATAGGGGCCCATGGCAGATTAGGGGCCTGGCAGCAGCTATGTGAGGCCCGTAATCTGCCTGCACCCTATGTCAAAAAATTTAACACACCAGCAGTGTGAAGAGACCTGAAAGTGGCACATGGCAGCAGAGTGTGGCGATGGAGACAGCAGCAATGGGAGGCCGTACAGGGACCCATGACAGACTCTAGACTTGGCAGCAGCATGAGGAGGCGGTATATAGGGGCCCATGGCAGATTAGGGGCCTGGCAGCAGCTATGTGAGGCCCGTAATCTGCCTGCACCCTATGTCAAAAAATTTAACACACCAGCAGTGTGAAGAGACCTGAAAGTGGCACATGGCAGCAGAGTGTGGCGATGGAGACAGCAGCAATGGGAGGCCGTACAGGGACCCATGAGAGACTCTGGACTTGGCAGCAGCATGAGGAGGCGGTATATAGGGGCCCATGGCAGATTAGGGGCCTGGCAGCAGCTATGTGAGGCCCGTAATCTGCCTGCACCCTATGTCAAAAAATTTAACACACCAGCAGTGTGAAGAGACCTGAAAGTGGCACATGGCAGCAGAGTGTGGCGATGGAGACAGCAGCAATGGGAGGCCGTACAGGGACCCATGAGAGACTCTGGACTTGGCAGCAGCATGAGGAGGCGGTATATAGGGGCCCATGGCAGATTAGGGGCCTGGCAGCAGCTATGTGAGACCCGTAATCTGCCTGCACCCTATGTCAAAAAATTTAACACACCAGCAGTGTGAAGAGACCTGAAAGTGGCACATGGCAGCAGAGTGTGGCGATGGAGACAGCAGCAATGGGAGGCCGTACAGGGACCCATGACAGACTCTAGACTTGGCAGCAGCATGAGGAGGCGGTATATAGGGGCCCATGGCAGATTAGGGGCCTGGCAGCAGCTATGTGAGGCCCGTAATCTGCCTGCACCCTATGTCAAAAAATTTAACACACCAGCAGTGTGAAGAGACCTGAAAGTGGCACATGGCAGCAGAGTGTGGCGATGGAGACAGCAGCAATGGGAGGCCGTACAGGGACCCATGACAGACTCTAGACTTGGCAGCAGCATGAGGAGGCGGTATATAGGGGCCCATGGCAGATTAGGGGCCTGGCAGCAGCTATGTGAGGCCCGTAATCTGCCTGCACCCTATGTCAAAAAATTAAACACACCAGCAGTGTGAAGAGACCTGAAAGTGGCACATGGCAGAGTGTGGCGATGGAGACAGCAGCAATGGGAGGCCGTACAGGGACCCATGAGAGACTCTGGACTTGGCAGCAGCATGAGGAGGCGGTATATAGGGGCCCATGGCAGATTAGGGGCCTGGCAGCAGCTATGTGAGGCCCGTAATCTGCCTGCACCCTATGTCAAAAAATTTAACACACCAGCAGTGTGAAGAGACCTGAAAGTGGCACATGGCAGCAGAGTGTGGCGATGGAGACAGCAGCAATGGGAGGCCGTACAGGGACCCATGAGAGACTCTGGACTTGGCAGCAGCATGAGGAGGCGGTATATAGGGGCCCATGGCAGATTAGGGGCCTGGCAGCAGCTATGTGAGACCCGTAATCTGCCTGCACCCTATGTCAAAAAATTTAACACACCAGCAGTGTGAAGAGACCTGAAAGTGGCACATGGCAGCAGAGTGTGGCGATGGAGACAGCAGCAATGGGAGGCCGTACAGGGACCCATGACAGACTCTAGACTTGGCAGCAGCATGAGGAGGCGGTATATAGGGGCCCATGGCAGATTAGGGGCCTGGCAGCAGCTATGTGAGGCCCGTAATCTGCCTGCACCCTATGTCAAAAAATTAAACACACCAGCAGTGTGAAGAGACCTGAAAGTGGCACATGGCAGAGTGTGGCGATGGAGACAGCAGCAATGGGAGGCCGTACAGGGACCCATGAGAGACTCTAGACTTGGCAGCAGCATGAGGAGGCGGTATATAGGGGCCCATGGCAGATTAGGGGCCTGGCAGCAGCTATGTGAGGCCCGTAATCTGCCTGCACCCTATGTCAAAAAATTTAACACACCAGCAGTGTGAAGAGACCTGAAAGTGGCACATGGCAGCAGAGTGTGGCGATGGAGACAGCAGCAATGGGAGGCCGTACAGGGACCCATGAGAGACTCTGGACTTGGCAGCAGCATGAGGAGGCGGTATATAGGGGCCCATGGCAGATTAGGGGCCTGGCAGCAGCTATGTGAGGCCCGTAATCTGCCTGCACCCTATGTCAAAAAATTTAACACACCAGCAGTGTGAAGAGACCTGAAAGTGGCACATGGCAGCAGAGTGTGGCGATGGAGACAGCAGCAATGGGAGGCCGTACAGGGACCCATGACAGACTCTAGACTTGGCAGCAGCATGAGGAGGCGGTATATAGGGGCCCATGGCAGATTAGGGGCCTGGCAGCAGCTATGTGAGGCCCGTAATCTGCCTGCACCCTATGTCAAAAAATTTAACACACCAGCAGTGTGAAGAGACCTGAAAGTGGCACATGGCAGCAGAGTGTGGCGATGGAGACAGCAGCAATGGGAGGCCGTACAGGGACCCATGAGAGACTCTGGACTTGGCAGCAGCATGAGGAGGCGGTATATAGGGGCCCATGGCAGATTAGGGGCCTGGCAGCAGCTATGTGAGGCCCGTAATCTGCCTGCACCCTATGTCAAAAAATTTAACACACCAGCAGTGTGAAGAGACCTGAAAGTGGCACATGGCAGCAGAGTGTGGCGATGGAGACAGCAGCAATGGGAGGCCGTACAGGGACCCATGAGAGACTCTAGACTTGGCAGCAGCATGAGGAGGCGGTATATAGGGGCCCATGGCAGATTAGGGGCCTGGCAGCAGCTATGTGAGGCCCGTAATCTGCCTGCACCCTATGTCAAAAAATTTAACACACCAGCAGTGTGAAGAGACCTGAAAGTGGCACATGGCAGCAGAGTGTGGCGATGGAGACAGCAGCAATGGGAGGCCGTACAGGGACCCATGAGAGACTCTGGACTTGGCAGCAGCATGAGGAGGCGGTATATAGGGGCCCATGGCAGATTAGGGGCCTGGCAGCAGCTATGTGAGGCCCGTAATCTGCCTGCACCCTATGTCAAAAAATTAAACACACCAGCAGTGTGAAGAGACCTGAAAGTGGCACATGGCAGCAGAGTGTGGCGATGGAGACAGCAGCAATGGGAGGCCGTACAGGGACCCATGAGAGACTCTGGACTTGGCAGCAGCATGAGGAGGCGGTATATAGGGGCCCATGGCAGATTAGGGGCCTGGCAGCAGCTATGTGAGGCCCGTAATCTGCCTGCACCCTATGTCAAAAAATTTAACACACCAGCAGTGTGAAGAGACCTGAAAGTGGCACATGGCAGCAGAGTGTGGCGATGGAGACAGCAGCAATGGGAGGCCGTACAGGGACCCATGAGAGACTCTAGACTTGGCAGCAGCATGAGGAGGCGGTATATAGGGGCCCATGGCAGATTAGGGGCCTGGCAGCAGCTATGTGAGGCCCGTAATCTGCCTGCACCCTATGTCAAAAAATTTAACACACCAGCAGTGTGAAGAGACCTGAAAGTGGCACATGGCAGCAGAGTGTGGCGATGGAGACAGCAGCAATGGGAGGCCGTACAGGGACCCATGAGAGACTCTAGACTTGGCAGCAGCATGAGGAGGCGGTATATAGGGGCCCATGGCAGATTAGGGGCCTGGCAGCAGCTATGTGAGGCCCGTAATCTGCCTGCACCCTATGTCAAAAAATTTAACACACCAGCAGTGTGAAGAGACCTGAAAGTGGCACATGGCAGCAGAGTGTGGCGATGGAGACAGCAGCAATGGGAGGCCGTACAGGGACCCATGAGAGACTCTGGACTTGGCAGCAGCATGAGGAGGCGGTATATAGGGGCCCATGGCAGATTAGGGGCCTGGCAGCAGCTATGTGAGGCCCGTAATCTGCCTGCACCCTATGTCAAAAAATTTAACACACCAGCAGTGTGAAGAGACCTGAAAGTGGCACATGGCAGCAGAGTGTGGCGATGGAGACAGCAGCAATGGGAGGCCGTACAGGGACCCATGAGAGACTCTAGACTTGGCAGCAGCATGAGGAGGCGGTATATAGGGGCCCATGGCAGATTAGGGGCCTGGCAGCAGCTATGTGAGGCCCGTAATCTGCCTGCACCCTATGTCAAAAAATTTAACACACCAGCAGTGTGAAGAGACCTGAAAGTGGCACATGGCAGCAGAGTGTGGCGATGGAGACAGCAGCAATGGGAGGCCGTACAGGGACCCATGAGAGACTCTGGACTTGGCAGCAGCATGAGGAGGCGGTATATAGGGGCCCATGGCAGATTAGGGGCCTGGCAGCAGCTATGTGAGGCCCGTAATCTGCCTGCACCCTATGTCAAAAAATTTAACACACCAGCAGTGTGAAGAGACCTGAAAGTGGCACATGGCAGCAGAGTGTGGCGATGGAGACAGCAGCAATGGGAGGCCGTACAGGGACCCATGAGAGACTCTAGACTTGGCAGCAGCATGAGGAGGCGGTATATAGGGGCCCATGGCAGATTAGGGGCCTGGCAGCAGCTATGTGAGGCCCGTAATCTGCCTGCACCCTATGTCAAAAAATTTAACACACCAGCAGTGTGAAGAGACCTGAAAGTGGCACATGGCAGCAGAGTGTGGCGATGGAGACAGCAGCAATGGGAGGCCGTACAGGGACCCATGACAGACTCTAGACTTGGCAGCAGCATGAGGAGGCGGTATATAGGGGCCCATGGCAGATTAGGGGCCTGGCAGCAGCTATGTGAGGCCCGTAATCTGCCTGCACCCTATGTCAAAAAATTTAACACACCAGCAGTGTGAAGAGACCTGAAAGTGGCACATGGCAGCAGAGTGTGGCGATGGAGACAGCAGCAATGGGAGGCCGTACAGGGACCCATGAGAGACTCTGGACTTGGCAGCAGCATGAGGAGGCGGTATATAGGGGCCCATGGCAGATTAGGGGCCTGGCAGCAGCTATGTGAGGCCCGTAATCTGCCTGCACCCTATGTCAAAAAATTTAACACACCAGCAGTGTGAAGAGACCTGAAAGTGGCACATGGCAGCAGAGTGTGGCGATGGAGACAGCAGCAATGGGAGGCCGTACAGGGACCCATGAGAGACTCTAGACTTGGCAGCAGCATGAGGAGGCGGTATATAGGGGCCCATGGCAGATTAGGGGCCTGGCAGCAGCTATGTGAGGCCCGTAATCTGCCTGCACCCTATGTCAAAAAATTTAACACACCAGCAGTGTGAAGAGACCTGAAAGTGGCACATGGCAGCAGAGTGTGGCGATGGAGACAGCAGCAATGGGAGGCCGTACAGGGACCCATGAGAGACTCTAGACTTGGCAGCAGCATGAGGAGGCGGTATATAGGGGCCCATGGCAGATTAGGGGCCTGGCAGCAGCTATGTGAGGCCCGTAATCTGCCTGCACCCTATGTCAAAAAATTTAACACACCAGCAGTGTGAAGAGACCTGAAAGTGGCACATGGCAGCAGAGTGTGGCGATGGAGACAGCAGCAATGGGAGGCCGTACAGGGACCCATGACAGACTCTAGACTTGGCAGCAGCATGAGGAGGCGGTATATAGGGGCCCATGGCAGATTAGGGGCCTGGCAGCAGCTATGTGAGGCCCGTAATCTGCCTGCACCCTATGTCAAAAAATTTAACACACCAGCAGTGTGAAGAGACCTGAAAGTGGCACATGGCAGCAGAGTGTGGCGATGGAGACAGCAGCAATGGGAGGCCGTACAGGGACCCATGAGAGACTCTGGACTTGGCAGCAGCATGAGGAGGCGGTATATAGGGGCCCATGGCAGATTAGGGGCCTGGCAGCAGCTATGTGAGGCCCGTAATCTGCCTGCACCCTATGTCAAAAAATTTAACACACCAGCAGTGTGAAGAGACCTGAAAGTGGCACATGGCAGCAGAGTGTGGCGATGGAGACAGCAGCAATGGGAGGCCGTACAGGGACCCATGAGAGACTCTAGACTTGGCAGCAGCATGAGGAGGCGGTATATAGGGGCCCATGGCAGATTAGGGGCCTGGCAGCAGCTATGTGAGGCCCGTAATCTGCCTGCACCCTATGTCAAAAAATTTAACACACCAGCAGTGTGAAGAGACCTGAAAGTGGCACATGGCAGCAGAGTGTGGCGATGGAGACAGCAGCAATGGGAGGCCGTACAGGGACCCATGACAGACTCTAGACTTGGCAGCAGCATGAGGAGGCGGTATATAGGGGCCCATGGCAGATTAGGGGCCTGGCAGCAGCTATGTGAGGCCCGTAATCTGCCTGCACCCTATGTCAAAAAATTTAACACACCAGCAGTGTGAAGAGACCTGAAAGTGGCACATGGCAGCAGAGTGTGGCGATGGAGACAGCAGCAATGGGAGGCCGTACAGGGACCCATGAGAGACTCTGGACTTGGCAGCAGCATGAGGAGGCGGTATATAGGGGCCCATGGCAGATTAGGGGCCTGGCAGCAGCTATGTGAGGCCCGTAATCTGCCTGCACCCTATGTCAAAAAATTTAACACACCAGCAGTGTGAAGAGACCTGAAAGTGGCACATGGCAGCAGAGTGTGGCGATGGAGACAGCAGCAATGGGAGGCCGTACAGGGACCCATGACAGACTCTAGACTTGGCAGCAGCATGAGGAGGCGGTATATAGGGGCCCATGGCAGATTAGGGGCCTGGCAGCAGCTATGTGAGGCCCGTAATCTGCCTGCACCCTATGTCAAAAAATTTAACACACCAGCAGTGTGAAGAGACCTGAAAGTGGCACATGGCAGCAGAGTGTGGCGATGGAGACAGCAGCAATGGGAGGCCGTACAGGGACCCATGACAGACTCTAGACTTGGCAGCAGCATGAGGAGGCGGTATATAGGGGCCCATGGCAGATTAGGGGCCTGGCAGCAGCTATGTGAGGCCCGTAATCTGCCTGCACCCTATGTCAAAAAATTAAACACACCAGCAGTGTGAAGAGACCTGAAAGTGGCACATGGCAGAGTGTGGCGATGGAGACAGCAGCAATGGGAGGCCGTACAGGGACCCATGACAGACTCTAGACTTGGCAGCAGCATGAGGAGGCGGTATATAGGGGCCCATGGCAGATTAGGGGCCTGGCAGCAGCTATGTGAGGCCCGTAATCTGCCTGCACCCTATGTCAAAAAATTTAACACACCAGCAGTGTGAAGAGACCTGAAAGTGGCACATGGCAGCAGAGTGTGGCGATGGAGACAGCAGCAATGGGAGGCCGTACAGGGACCCATGACAGACTCTAGACTTGGCAGCAGCATGAGGAGGCGGTATATAGGGGCCCATGGCAGATTAGGGGCCTGGCAGCAGCTATGTGAGGCCCGTAATCTGCCTGCACCCTATGTCAAAAAATTTAACACACCAGCAGTGTGAAGAGACCTGAAAGTGGCACATGGCAGCAGAGTGTGGCGATGGAGACAGCAGCAATGGGAGGCCGTACAGGGACCCATGAGAGACTCTGGACTTGGCAGCAGCATGAGGAGGCGGTATATAGGGGCCCATGGCAGATTAGGGGCCTGGCAGCAGCTATGTGAGGCCCGTAATCTGCCTGCACCCTATGTCAAAAAATTTAACACACCAGCAGTGTGAAGAGACCTGAAAGTGGCACATGGCAGCAGAGTGTGGCGATGGAGACAGCAGCAATGGGAGGCCGTACAGGGACCCATGAGAGACTCTAGACTTGGCAGCAGCATGAGGAGGCGGTATATAGGGGCCCATGGCAGATTAGGGGCCTGGCAGCAGCTATGTGAGGCCCGTAATCTGCCTGCACCCTATGTCAAAAAATTTAACACACCAGCAGTGTGAGGAGACCTGAAAGTGGCACATGTTTGAGGCATGATTCATGGCGGATTTAGTCAGTTGTGTCAGGAACTGGTGGTTTGAAATCCAGACTAATCCACGCCTGATTCATTTTCACAAACGTGAGTCTCTCCACACTTTGGGTGGACAGTCGTGTCCTCCGCGGAGTTACAATACCTCCTGCCGCACTAAACACGCGCTCCGATGCCACGCTACTGGCCGGGCATGACAGCCTTTCAAGGGCAAATTCAGCTAGTTGGGGCCAAAGGTCAAGTTTCGTTGCCCAGTAGTCAAGGGGATTGTCTACCTCGGTTGGCAGGGTGCTGTCCAAGTAGGCCCAAGCCTGTTGTTTGAGCTCCTGCTCCAGGTCCACCTGATGCTGCTGCTGCTGCTGCGGCTGGTTAGTAGTTTCCTCACTGCGCTGGTGAAGAAAGCTACTCATCATCGACTGCAGACTGAGGCAGCCGCTGCTGGTGGAGCTGCCACTGCTCCTACCACCCCACCCCTCCCCTGCTGCCATGCCAGCGGAACGCGAGCGCACAGGGCCCACAGTGTCTGAGGATGGACGTTGGCGCACAAAGGCAGAGACCAACTGACTACATAGGTGGTTTTTATAGTACGTAATTTTGGCCTCCCTCTCAGCAGGTGTGAAAAAGGCCACCATTTTGGACCGGTAGCGAGGGTCCAACAAGGTGGACAGCCAAAAGTCATCCCTCTGTCTGATGGTTATTATTCGGCTGTCGCTACGCAAGCAACCGAGCATGCTATGGGCCATTTGTGCCAAGGAATGCGAGGGACTCCCTGCCTCCATCTCCACAGCATACTGCCACGGTGCGTCTGGGTCCTCTGTCTCCTCCTCCTCCTCCTCTACCAGATGCTCCTGCTCCTCCACTCCTGTCCGCTGAGTGGAAAAACCACCCATTTCACTCAATAATTCCTGAGCACAAATGTCCTCCTCTACCTCCTCCTCTTCTTCCTGTCCTGCCCCCACAGGGGTCATGTGGCGTTGAGATCTGTGCGCCACGTCTACCGCACCCTGACCAGCCATTGTTAACAGCATTTGTTCCAGGACGTGCAACAGAGGAATGACGTCGTTCATCCCATAGTCCTGCCGACTCACGAATAGCGTGGCCTCCTCAAAGGGCCTGAGCAAGCGGCAGGTGTCACGCATGAGCTGCCAATGGCTGACATCTAAGTTACACAGGGGAGTACCTTTATCCGCTTGTAACATCAGGAAATCGGTGATGGCCTTTCGCTGCTCGTAAAGGCGGTCTAACATGTGTAGGGTTGAATTCCACCTTGTTGCAACGTCGCAGATCAGGCGATGCTGTGGAATTCCGTTCTGCCGCTGCAGCTCAATGAGGGTGTTCTTTGCGGTGTAGGAATGGCTGAAATGCATGCACAGTTTACGTGACATTTTAAGGATGTCTTGCAGTGGGATGGTGGATTTTAGGAACCGCTTGACAACCAGATTGAACACGTGAGCCATGCATGGCGCATGGCACAACCTTCCTTGACGCAGAGCAGACACCATGTTCTTTCCGTTGTCAGTCAACATGGTTCCGATTTTTAGTTTGCGCGGAGACAGCCATCTGTCGATTTCTCTGTTCATTACACTCAGCAGTTCCTCCCCTGTGTGACTACGTTCGCCAAGGCATACCAGGTGCAGCACAGCGTGACACCGTTGCGCCCTGCACATGTGATATGCCGGTCGGGTAATGGGACTTGGCACGGGGGTGGCGGCTGAGGACACGGCGGAAAAAGAGGTGGTAGAGGCGGACATGCTTGCTGGACCAAGGACGTGCAAACGTGGAGGCAAAAGCGTCGTGACCTGTCCAAGTTGCTGGTGCGGCTGTGCCGGCACCACGTTCACCCAGTGGGCCGTAAATGACATGTACTGTCCCTGACCGTAGTTACAGCTCCACACGTCGGCGCTGCCGTGCACTTTGGCAGAGACCGACATGCTCAAAGACTGGCCCACCATCTCTTCTACATGTGAATGCAGGGCTGGCACTGCCTTTTGGGCAAAGAAATGACGGCTTGGCACTCTCCACCGCGGCGCGGCACAAGCCATCATTTCTCGGAAAGGTGCTGAGTCCACCAGTTGGAAAGGGAGGGACTGCAGCACCAGCAACTTGGACAGGAGGACGTTCAGCTTTTGCACCGTCGGGTGCGTGCTCGCAAACTGTTGTCTCTTGGATACGGATTCCAAGAAAGACTGTTGACGGAATCCGAGAAGAGGAGTAGCAGGAGAAGGAGCATCTGAACGAGCGGAAGATGCCAATGAGCGACAACTCCCCTCAGCAGAGGTGTTGGAGCCTTGACTGGCTGATAGAGGGCGATTGACGACGTCGGGTGACGGAGCAAGTAACGGAGCGGGTGATGGAGCGGGGGCTGGGGCAGGCAGAACCGCCGTATGTTTATCACGATTTTCCCAGGCCACCGAATGGTGACGCTGCATATGCTGACGCAACGCTGTAGCCCCAACATGGGCCCCCTGGCCACGCTTGCATTTCTGGCCACATAGTCGACATACGGCTACGTTTACTTCCTCGGGCGGCTTGAGGAAAAATTGCCACACCACCGAGTAGGAAACTTTGCCCCCGCTACTCTTCACTGGCTGACTGCTACTTCCTCCGTGCGCACCGGCACCACTACTGGCCGTGGTGGTAGGCTGCAGTGGAGCTGGTGCTCTACTCCGTGGACGTTTGGCTCCACTGACACTGATGCGACCCTGCTGCTGTCTCCTGGGCAACCCACCGACTGTTTTGCTCGCTGCCAAGCTGCCACCCTCTTCTCCTGATGATGCGGAAGAAATTGCCTGATGACGACGAGGCTGCCAAGTGCGATCAACCTCCTCATCATCAAGTAGGGTCTCCGCCTCACTACTAGCCCCCTCGGCTGCGTCTGGGTCAGGAGACAGACCTGTCTCTAGACCGGCTACCGAGCCACTCTCCTCGCCAGTACTTGTTCGCTTGGCTGCTGAAAAGGCCGATGTCTCCCCCCGTTCCTGACCGCCCTCTGTTAGCTCTTCCTCACTGTACAGTGGGGCTGAGCCCACAGCATGCGATACTTCGCTTGGTGAGGGAACAGCAAAGGACAGGGGCAGGTAGAGGACACGTGATTTCAGTGGGCTTGGTCCCGGGCCATGCCAACTAACGGTTGTGTCTGACGTACCCACCGACCGTTGGCTGTAGGTGTCAGAGGTGACCTGGGAAGAGGAAGACGACCGAGCCAACCAATCAATGACGGCAGGGTTGTCGGTGGAGACACGACCGCTGGATGACACCGGGAGCACTGGCCTCTGGCTGCGAATACTGCTGCCTCGACCCCTTCCTCTGCTGCCACGTCTGCTCGCTCCTAAAACATTGCCTCCTCTGCCACTCCTCTGCATGTTGTCTGACATACTATTTAATTCAACGATTAGGTGTCCCTGAGTAACAATTCTCTGGCACTCAGTAACAATTCTGTCTGTCCCTGAGTATGAATTCTGTGGCCCTGAGTAACAATTCTGTGTCTGTGCGAGTAACAATTCTGTGTCTGTGCGAGTAACAATTCTGTGTCTGTGCAAGTAACAATTTTGTGTCTGTGCGAGTAACAATTCTCTGGCACTCAGTAACAATTCTGTCTGTCCCTGAGTAACAATTCTCTGGCACTCAGTAACAATTCTGTCTGTCCCTGAGTAACAATTCTCTGGCACTCAGTAACAATTCTGTCTGTCCCTGAGTATGAATTCTGTGGCCCTGAGTAACAATTCTGTGTCTGTGCGAGTAACAATTCTGTGTCTGTGCAAGTAACAATTTTGTGTCTGTGCGAGTAACAATTCTCTGGCACTCAGTAACAATTCTGTCTGTCCCTGAGTAACAATTCTCTGGCACTCAGTAACAATTCTGTCTGTCCCTGAGTAACAATTCTCTGGCACTCAGTAACAATTCTGTCTGTCCCTGAGTATGAATTCTGTGGCCCTGAGTAATAATTCTGTGTCTGTGCGAGTAACAATTCTGTGTCTGTGCAAGTAACAATTTTGTGTCTGTGCGAGTAACAATTCTCTGGCACTCAGTAACAATTCTGTCTGTCCCTGAGTAACAATTCTCTGGCACTCAGTAACAATTCTGTCTGTCCCTAAGTAACAATTCTCTGGCACTCAGTAACAATTCTGTCTGTCCCTGAGTATGAATTCTGTGGCCCTGAGTAACAATTCTGTGTCTGTGCGAGTAACAATTCTGTGTCTGTGCAAGTAACAATTTTGTGTCTGTGCGAGTAACAATTCTCTGGCACTCAGTAACAATTCTGTCTGTCCCTGAGTAACAATTCTCTGGCACTCAGTAACAATTCTGTCTGTCCCTGAGTAACAATTCTCTGGCACTCAGTAACAATTCTGTCTGTCCCTGAGTATGAATTCTGTGGCCCTGAGTAACAATTCTGTGTCTGTGCGAGTAACAATTCTGTGTCTGTGCAAGTAACAATTTTGTGTCTGTGCGAGTAACAATTCTCTGGCACTCAGTAACAATTCTGTCTGTCCCTGAGTAACAATTCTCTGGCACTCAGTAACAATTCTGTCTGTCCCTGAGTAACAATTCTCTGGCACTCAGTAACAATTCTGTCTGTCCCTGAGTATGAATTCTGTGGCCCTGAGTAACAATTCTGTGTCTGTGCGAGTAACAATTCTGTGTCTGTGCAAGTAACAATTTTGTGTCTGTGCGAGTAACAATTCTCTGGCACTCAGTAACAATTCTGTCTGTCCCTGAGTAACAATTCTCTGGCACTCAGTAACAATTCTGTCTGTCCCTGAGTAACAATTCTCTGGCACTCAGTAACAATTCTGTCTGTCCCTGAGTAACAATTCTCTGGCACTCAGTAACAATTCTGTCTGTCCCTGAGTAACAATTCTCTGGCACTCAGTAACAATTCTGTCTGTCCCTGAGTAACAATTCTCTGGCACTCAGTAACAATTCTGTCTGTCCCTGAGTAACAATTCTGTCTGTCCCTGAGTATGAATTCTGTGGCCCTGAGTAAGAATTCTCTGGCACTCAGTAACAATTCTGTCTGTCCCTGAGTAACAATTCTCTGGCACTCAGTAACAATTCTGTCTGTCCCTGAGTAAAAATTCTGTGGCCCTAATAACGTTTCTGTGGCCCTAAGTAACAATTCTCTGGCACTGAGTGAAAATTCTGTCTGTCCCTGAGTATGAATTCTGTGGCCCTAACTAGCGTTTCTTTGTCCCTAAATAACGATTCTGTGGCCCTCATTAACAAGTCTGTGTCCCTGAGTAATGGTTCTCTGTCCCTAAGTAACTTCTCTCTGTCCCCAATTCTCGTTTCTGTGGCCCTAACTCTGTCCCTGTCCCTAGTACAGAGCGGTCTGCCTCTGTTCAATGACTGCAGGCAAATGAAGATTTCCAAAATGGCCGCTATATATACCTCGACCATTACACAGTGCTGGCTGGCTGGCTGCTGATTGGCTGATGCGATCACATGTCGTTGAGGAATGCATTATGGGGCAGCGCGCCTTGTCTGCGCGCCTTCCCCGACATCCCCGCTCCGTCGCCGCACATGTCAGCCGCCATTTTCGGAAAAATTTCGATTCGCGCGTCCGAATTAGGCTGTTTTTCGGATTCGGCACGAATCGAAATTTTTCCGATATTCGACTCGAATTCCACTTCGGATACTTCGATTCGCTCATCTCTAATCTTTTCTTCCAAATTCTAAACACACTAGGTCTCATGGATTCAATTTTAATTTAATATTGCCTAAAATTACTAGTCAGATTCAAATTTTGTTCAATTGACATTTCTAGGCAATGCTGACTGCTTAATACAATTCTATTTTTCAGACACTTTGGAGTTGATTTACAAATAGGCTGTTCACTTTGCAAGGGAATTTGTAAATATGTTTTTTTTTCCTTGCATGTTATTGGGTATTCTTCACAAAGTGAAATTTTGCCACATTCGCTAAACTATGGGGTAAAATGCAACATCACTTGCACAGTGAGCAGCTTAGTTGCCTTTAGTAATCCAATATCTTAATGCCTTTACTCAGCTGCTAATTGGAAAATAAAATTTACCCGCCAAAATTAAATTTTACATTTTTGTAACATGGAAGAGTTAGGTAACTACAGGGTGCTCTGGAGAGTGTCAAAACATTAACTATTTATAGACACAATATATTAACCAGACTGCATGTGTACCTCATCCCTAATATATCATACAGAAGTAAAAAAAAACTAGTGGAACTTTACTGGTACAAAAAACGGACAACCTCATGCTATACATCAAAACATGTTTATTGAAAACATTACGTATAAAAACAATACTTGGCTAGTAAGTCCAAAAAGTCACAGCATCATGTATTGTGGCATCTATATCCTCCAAAGGTCGACGCGTTTCACTTATTCGCTTCTTCCTGACCCCAAAATTGGAGGAAAGAAAATCAGATGCCCTAACTAGAAGATGTGTATATATATATATATATATATATATATATATAGAATTAGTCATACATATACAATTTTACAAAAATCTCACAAAAAAGGCCCTTCTCCGCAAACTCACATGCCAATATGAACGGCAATGCGAGGCAACAGCAGCCACAAAGAGGTCAAGTAATGGACTCCGGTGAATGCCCACATGTAAAGCCCCCTTCCTTCGTCTCCAATCAAATGGAACCTAAGTAGTAGGCCAAGTTCTACTACAGAGAGAATGAAAGGGGAGAAGAGAAAGAGGGGGAAACAGGAGAGGGGAATACTAAATCCCAATTAGTGCTGCAATGTATATTATCACTTAATACTCGTGCAGCAATTTTTCAAGCGCAAATCTTTTTAAAAAAATACACTTTTTTACTTTTAATGCATAAAAAAAATATATTGGCAAATTATTTGGTAAAATATAAAAGATGATGGTATGCTGAGTAAATAGATACCAAACATCACATGCTTTAAAACTGTGCATGCCCCGTGCAATGACGACAAACTGCATACATTTTTAATATCCATAGGCAAAGCTTTAAAAGCCTTTACAAGCTACCATTTTAGATTTACAGAGGAGGTCTAGTTCTAGAATTACTGCCCAGGGTCAACGCTCGCAGGTGGGAGAGGGTGCTTTTTGTTTTTTTTAAGTTATTTAGCTTAGTTTAATTATTTTTACACTGTCCCTTTCATTTTTTTTATCACTTTTAATGTTATCACAGGGAATGCAAATATCCCCTATAACTTCAATGGACATTGTCATATATTCTTCTTTGAGAAGTCTGGGGTCTATCAGACTTACCATTCAAAATCCAGTGATGCACCAGTACGTTGCCGGTCCTTGTTGGTTATATATGCTATGTTCTTTTTTTTTTTTTGTATGCAGCCTGTGGGCTGAATTAAAAAAAAAGAAACCTCTGCTAGAAACAGTGTGTGGTATGCCCATCATTAGAATATACCACCCTACATCCACCCACTTCTAATGGTGGACACAGATCCAAGATTGTACAAATGTTTAAATAGTGGCATGCTTTAATAAAAACTGTCCACATATAAGTGATACCCCATATGGAAAAAGGAGGACACCAAGTCCCAAACTATCTTGCCACTGCTCTCCATGTAATCTGGGCATCCGGGGGGCTCCGGGTGACTATCTTTTCCCTGATAAATCCGAAACTTATATGTATAACCTGTTGCCCTCTCACAGGTCTTATTCATCTTGACCCCATATCTAGCATGCTTGCTGGGGAGAAATTGTTTGAAAGCAAAGTGGCCACAAAAATTAATGAGGGACTCATCAACACAGATTTTTTTGCTGGGGAGTATAGACATCTGCAAATTTTTGGTTAAGGTGATTTACGAGGGGATGAATTTTGTGGAGCCGGTCAAATTCAGGGTCACCCCAAGGATGACAGAGTGTATTGTCATTGAAATGCATAAAACATTATACTCTCATATCTATGCCTGGCCATAGCAGCAGAGAACACAGGCATATGATGAATCAGGTCTGTGGACCAATACAACCGCAATTCCTTTTTTTTTAGTAATGCCCATGTTGAGAGTAAGGCCCAAAAAAAAATTACATTCAGAAACCATAATGAGTTTGCATGCGAATGGTCTGGCAAGGTTTGAATTTGGGTTGGCGGCCATAAATTGTTGTGCATATAAATTGCTTTGATCCACAGTCAATGCATACAGATCTTCCGTGAAAAACAGCTCCAAAAAATCAAGGGGAGTAGTTAAATTTGCTGTTTCCACCTGAATTCCAGGTTGGGCAGTGAATGGGGGAAGTACGGGTGCTGCAGAATTTGTGGGCTGCCAATCGGGATTTGAAAGCACATCCCGAAGGATACTGGGGCTCTATGAGCCTGCTGTGCGAATTCTTGGTGTTTGAGGGACAATACTTGTGCTCGCCACCGCACCAGTTTGTACTGCACTTATGGGACTCGCCACATCACCAAGTGATACTGCAGTGCTGGTATGTGAAAGACCAGGATGTACTAGGCCGCTGGTGCTCGCCAGTTCACCAAAAGGTAGATCATGTTCCTATGATCTATGTTCCTATGTTCCTGGCAAGCAAGGGGTTAAATGTGATTACTGGTGTATTTACGGGCAATCCAACGCTATCTGGGAGTGGCGTGAAAACCACGGGTGCGCGAATCACATATATATTTGTGATTTTGCGCACCCGTGCAGCCCTGTAGCAGTATTTCTGCTATAGGGCAGTCAGGAAGCAGTTAAAGAAGTGGTTTGCGTTACGGCACTGCGTTACTTTAACTGACAATTGCGCGGTCATGCAACACTGCACCCAAATGAAATTTACGTCCTTTTTTCCCACAAATTGAGCTTTCTTTTGGTGGTATTTGATCGCTTGTGCGTTTTTAATTTTTTCGCTTTAAAAAAAAAGACCATCAATTTTGAGAAAAAAACAATATTTTGGACAGTGATGTCACTGTCATGTCACTTCCTCCCCCTACTTGCTGTCCACAAGTGAATTGCGCACTCAGAAATAAATACTACACCTCCACTCACCTTGTTCTCTGTGCACTATTTGTTGAGGTCAGGCAGCATACTCACAGTATGTTATTATATTTGTGTGTTCCTCCTCCACACTCGTGTTCCATTGTCTCTATAACATGGTACCTTCCTAGCTCTCTATTACATGCAGTGCTTCATTCCTCTCTATTTGCAATGCCTCACATCTCTCTATTACGTGCAGTGTTGCATGCCTCTAATACACACAGGGGGTTATTTACTAAAAATAAAACGTAAAAAATCTGGTGCAACTCAATCAACCCAATCAGTTTTCAGGTTTTTCAAAGCGTAACAGAACAAGCTGAAGTTAGAAGCTGATTGGCTGCCATGAACAGCTGCACCAGATTCTGAGTGCATCAGTTTTAGTAACACCCCACCCCATAGTGTCTTATATCTTTGTATTGTATATAGTGCCTCATACCTCTGCTATACATAGTATCTTATACCTCTACTACACAAAGTGCCTCACATCTCTATGTATTACCAGAAGTTTGTCATGCATGTGTATTACACACGGGGGGGGGTTCTAAAAGCAAATATGCTGTTAACTTTGAAAGGGATGTTGCGTGTTGCCAGGGAATTTGCTCTAGAGCTTAGTGAGTACGGTGAAGTCTCACTGTGCAAAGAATACCTACTCACATGCAAGGAAAATAATAAAGCAGCATTTTTCATTGCACATAATTGGATGATGGAAGTCAGCAGATCTCCATTTTATTGGGGATAAGTGAAGGTAATTCTCTCCAAGTGAGGGGAAATCTCCCCCTAGATAGTTGTCACAGGAATAGGTGTGCCATTGGAAGATTTCCCTTTACCTCTTTTCCTGGTGTAAAATGTTGGATTTCCCAGCACTTTCTGTCCCAGTGACAAAAGCAGAAAGAAAAGCTTTATAGGGCTTCTTACCAAGACTAGAAAAAACATTTTGACTATACATACAATTTAATTTTAACATACTCACTTGTATAGTACTTGCATTTTAATTACAAGATTTCATTACAGAAAAGAAGGTTTATAGTTAATCCCCTGCTGAGTACATCCTATGCTTCTAGGCTAAGAGGTTAGAACAGAGTGACATTTTTCTGACATGGGGAAAGCCGAGGTTCACTTTAAAATGTATATGACTTCATTTCATGGCTCCAGCTGTCATGTCTAATACTATGCATTTTTAGCAGGTGCTTAAGGTGGCTTCAGACATTATAAAATGCTTGCCTCACCCCGCATTTTACAGTTGGATAAGGAAACATCTGTACGTCTGTAGGATTTAGACTACTATGGCAGACATCTGCTATCGGAGCATTGTCAGGGATGAGTTGATCAGCCACATTGCTACTGTTTTCCCCTAGGGAAAGGCCAACTCTGGAAATGTCTGCTAAGCTCTCACCCTCTCCTCTCTCCATAAGTATAGCGCAATCATCTCCTTAGAAAGATCATTTGGTTCCAGACTGTGCATTATCCAGAGACTAAAACATTAATGTGTGTAGGTAGCTTTGGTATGCACAGTCCTTAACACCTGCCTTGTCAATATTCGCAAGCATCTACCCCAGTTATTTATACATTTCATCCTTCGGCTCATTGAACTCTGACTTAGTGATTACATTAGTTAAGCAGAAGGGACATGGTTAAACTTCTTGAAGCTAAATAGATATTTTTCAAATCTGAAAGGACAACACCTCCCTTTCAATTTCCATAACTTAGTGAACAAGTCTCAATATGATATATAGTTTATAGCTTCAGCTTTCATATGGTTACTTACAAAAGATGGAATTTAGATTTAATGCATATAAGAAGAAAAACAAAATACTGCTTGTAACAACCGATTAAATTATTGCTTAATGCTGCAAAAATTGCTGCCACTGCGGTTTAGAAACATTAACAACACAGTGATTTAAGGATGGTATTCTATTGCATTTATCTCAAGGTTTTATCTCACAAGTTTTCTATTACTGCCTTTGAGGAACATGAAAAATATTAAGATAAATTTATTTCTTGCAATCAAATCTATTATTGGGCAAAGTTTCATCTAGCGATTAATGCAATATATTAACTGAAATGACTGCATCATTATACAATAAATAGTGCTAATAAATATTATGTCAATGTAACAGTAACTCTGTATTAGAAGATTAATATCACAGGCTGCTGCACATAGTTTATCTGGCCCTATTTACCCAGCTCCTTGCATAAGCCTATGATCACTCCTTTCGCTGTATTATATATTTTTTATAATGACAGTTTGTAAATTCCTTTCCAGGTTTGAACAGAGGACATGTGCATTTTGGCTGCTGCTCATGGAACATCTGGGCTATTTAATACAAAACTACACCTAAAATTTAGAGTTTCCTTCCTTCCCTTTTTAAATACACAGCTTTTTTTTTTACATGATGGGTCTTTTCTCTCTTCAGTTTGTTCCTGGCAGTGAGCGGTCCTCCATAAAGTATGTGGCCTGGAGCTGAACAAAGCTCAGGGGAGTGCCAGCATGACTGGAGCTTGCAGAAAGAGGAGATGTATGGTGGGGTGTTTACTTATGAATAAGAGAGGGTGGCTTACCTGATTGGAAGCTTAAGGAAAAGAAGGGTGGAATCCAGGATGATGATAGTAGGCTGGGCTTGCCGGGCTTCAGTCGAAGCTTGTGGCAGCACTGGTGAGGTTTCTCCTGCCTTCCCTCCCTGGACTTGTTTGTTTCTTGCCTTTTTTTGAGTTTATCGGGTTCTTTTTGTTTTTCATCATGAGGTTTGGGTTTTTTGTGTTTTATGTCATGGCAGCCGGCAGGGGTCGCTGGGTCTTTGAAGGCGTTGCTGGAGTAACATTTTGGAGGGTTATCGGTTGGGCCCATTGTAGGTATGGGTGTCCCTTCCCAACAATAAGGTTACATTGGTAACTTTGTATTTAATGGCCTATATCTAGGACTACGTAGCTGTATCCTTGTCCCCGAGGCAGTGTAGCAGCAGCTGGGGGCCTTCTCACTGGATGGCAGATACAGCCAGGTTCTTTGCTGTGATTATCAGTGCCTTCGAGGACCTGGTTAGGATCATTACTGTTCAGTTAATACCTTCATTGTACTTGATGCATTGATTGTATATTAGTTGTATCTTAATTTGTTATGTTAAATAAATGGACTGTTATGGCTGTTTTGACACCATAAAATTGGAGAGTTGTGTGGTTATTTTCAGGTACTGGAATACTGGGGGGTTGTTTCCTTTATTTAGAGGGGGGGGGGCAACTAGATCATTGGTTAGTCTCAATATTCTGCAGGTCCCTCAGTCATGCAAACAGCAGTCCTGATATAAGGACATCAGCACTGCTCTGTGTGTAAACACACAGTAAATGAAGGGTGAATTTTTTTGTTTAAGTATGACTGAGTATAATTTATTATAATAAAAAATCAGTCTGGAGTTGGGCATTGAAAATTCTTAGAAGGTAGAATTTTATGGTCAAAAGATGACTTTGTACATACAGTACGTCTCTTCTGCCAAAACCTTTTTCCATCCTGTTTAATAATTTTACATTGACTGTGGTGCAATGCACAGTGCAGTGTACACTCCTAGCATATGTAAGACATCCAAAGTATGAGCTGAGTGGCTTGACAATGCAGCTGTGGTGCTCATATGCAAGTATTACCAGTGGTTGACCATAAGTTGAACAAAATGATACAAGACCTGGAAGAAGCCCAGGCGAAGATAGCAGCAGTAGCAACAGACCGACGAGGAGGAGCACAAATCTTCCATCACAAGAGGACAACATAATAGGATCAAAACAACATGCATGTAATATGCCATCATACATATTCTCTGTTTCAATGAGTAGGCTCAACAGGAGTTATAGTACTCAGTAGAACAGTGTAAAATGATGTTTTATGTTAAATGTATTTGCAGTATGTTATTTTTAACTGTATTTTGTGCAAGAACAGGTTTGTCAGTGTATCATTAAAGATTTATGGGGTCAATAAAAAAAACAAACATACATACTCACCTCACTGCTGCAGCATCGCTGTGATGCTGCAGCTGCCCCCGAGAAGTGAACAATTACATGGCTGCTGATCGCTCACTTCTCAGTCTCCTAGGAGTGGAGAGCAGTGACTGATCCAGCACTCACTGGAGCACCAGGCAGGAGAGGGGGTGCAGCTGGCTTAACCTCTCAGCTGCGCACTGACAGCAGGAGCCAGCTATCAATCAGGCAGCTGGGTGGAACCCAGCAATATGGTGACGTCAGCCGACAGTGGACTGTAGCCCACTGTTGGCTGACTCTAGGTCATAGCAGAACAAATGTAAGTACTCTCCTCTGACACAAAAGAGAAGTATGGCCAAAAAATCTTTGGCCTTACTTCTGTTTTAACCCTTTTACTGCCAGGTCTGTACAGCGTACGGACCTACAGCACTGCTTCTAGCTGGCCAAGTCCTTACGCCATATGGATTTACGTTCCTCCTCACTCAGTGACCATGGACTTATAGCAGAATTGTTCAACAGACTCTGCTAAACAAACAGATAGCTCTGATTAGAGGCTAACAAGCAGCTATACAGCTAAATTGTGACACAACCCCCTATCCTGCTGATGCCTCTGTCACGCTGCTTCTCCTGTCATCCACCAATCCAATCGGATCTTCTGTGGCTACCCTGAAGCTTCCGGCTTTAGGTCCAGCAGGGTAGCCACAGGAGCTTTTTAAAAATGCAAATTCTCCCCCCCATCTGACCCCAGCAATGACGCCCCCGCTCACCAATTCTTTCCTCTGATCCATTGAAGCCCCCCACAGGAGTGATGTCACCCGCGGCTATCTTGCATCTATGCACTGTGATTTAGAGCGCTCGGTTATGCACTTTATGTCAAAAGTACCTTCTTTGTAAGTGTGTTTTTTATATTTTGAATAAAAGTATATTATACAGAGAGCACTATCCTTCTGCTTTTGCCTCTTTCCATATGTGCTTTGATTGATGGCAATGCACACCGTTCAAGACCAATTGGAGCCTTCAGTGCTTATATGCCCCAGAGGGGAAATGTGATTTTTGACCTTTTCTATTAACTCAAGAGGTCATACCCTGGAGGTGAGCGTCTGTAATTTCATCTAGTGAAGGTGAGTGTACTCTATCTACACTTGGATATTCATGCACTTTTATTCACAGATTGTGACCTGTTACCCTTTAACAGAATAACTCTCTGGGGTTTTTCTGTGGACATTTTTGCATCTTCTATATATCTTTGCACTGAACTCTGTTTGTATACCTGTTTTTAGATATTTGCCTTAGTGTCCAGCTTGCAAGTGGAAGGTTTATCCCATTCTAGGTGGCTCAGCAAGTAGATGGTTTATCTATTTTATCTTGTTTGCGGTGATTTGGTTTTTTTTATTGATATATAAAAATAAACTAAATTAAAAGAAAAAAAACACAATATAATAAGGCCTTGTTCACGCAGGGCATACTACAGCATACTCCCCTGCAAGGCCATGTTTACCTGTACAGGGATGCACAGATGTTCCATGCATCCCTGTGGAGGCAGTCCCATTGATGTTATTTGGGATGTAGCAACTGCACGAACACAGCCATTGCTCCCAAAATGATATCCATGTGAGTCTGGGTGCATGTCCCTGAGCTCACACTGTCTGCGTTTGGGGTTGTGCACCCACACCTACATGGATGTCACATTGGGAGTAGTGGCTGCACCCATGCAGCGGCTGCATCCCAATTGACATAAATGTTGTCAGTCAATTGGAACAGAACACCTAGGCATCCCCATACCGGTAAACACGGTCCTCCATGGGCATACAGTTTAGTACACCCCATGTGAACGAGGCCTTAGTAGCAATTTAAGAGGAATTTTGTAAGTTATGTTGTGTTTGTGTGCACTTTTACATTACATTACATTACATTGAGTTTATATAGCGCCAAAGGGTTTGCTCAGCGCTGTACAATAGAGGGGGGGACAATACATGAAACATTACAGCAGCTACGAACAGCACACGAGGGGTAAGAGGGCCCTACTCTTTCGAGCGTACAATCTGGGAGGGAGGGGGTAGTGGTACAGGAGGAAGTGGCTGTGGGGGATGGAGTGGTAGGAGGAATGAAGGAGAGCAGCAGTTAGGTGAGGGTGGGGTAGGCTTCCCTGAAGAGGTGGGTTTTCAGGGAGCGCCTGAAGGTGAGGAGGGAAGGTGACAGTCTGATGGATTGGGGTAGTGAGTTCCAGAGGATGGGGGAGGACCTGGAGAAGTCTTGCAGACGTGCGTGTGAGGAGGAGACCAGGGAGCAAGATAGAAGGAGGTCCTGTGAAGAGCGAAGGGTACGGGTAGGGTGGTACTTGGGAATCAGGTCGGTGAGGTAGTTAGGGGCAGTGTTGTGAATGGCTTTGTAGGTCAGAGTGAGTAGTTTGAATTTGATGCGTTGGGCGATAGGGAGCCAGTGGAGGGAGAGGCAGAGGGGGGTGGCAGAGGTGGAGCGGCTGGTGAGGTGGATGAGTCTGGCAGCTGAGTTCAGGATGGTCTGAAGCGGGGAGAGTTTGCACTGGGGTAGGCCGGTGAGGAGGGAGTTGCAGTAGTCAAGGCGTGAGATAATCAGGGAGTGCACAAGTAGTTTAGCGGTGTCTGGGGTAAGGAAGGTGCGTATTTTGGCGATATTGTGGAGGTGGAGCCTGCATGTGTTTGTCAGTGATTTGACATGAGGTTGGAAGGAGAGGTTAGAGTCCAGAATGACCCCAAGGACTTTGGCTTGCGGGGCGGGATTGATGGTGGTGATGTTAGTAGTGATGGATAGGATGGGGGGGGGGGCGCGGGCAGGAGGGAAGACGAGAAGCTCGGTTTTGGAGAGGTTGAGTTTGAGGAAATGGAGCGACATCCAGTCAGAGATGTCGTTTAGGAGGTGAGTGATGCGGGCGGAGAAAGTGGAGGTGAGGTGAGATGGTAGTTGAAGCCGTGGGAGTGTATGAGTTTGCCAAGGGAGGAGGTGTAGATGGAGAAGAGAAGGGGTCCAAGGACAGAGCCCTGGGGGACCCCAACAGAGAGGGGGAGGGAAGGGGAGGTGGCACCATTGTAGGAAACGCTGAAGGAGCGTCGGGATAGGTAAGAGGAGAACCAGGAGAGAGCGGTGTCTCTGATGCCAAGGGAGAATAGTTTATTAAGGAGGAGGGGGTGGTCAACTGTGTCGAAGGCCGCGGAGAGGTCCAGGAGGAGGAGGACAGAGTAGTCGCCTTTGGCTTTGGCGGTAAGTAGGTCGTTGGTGATTTTGAGGAGGGCGGTTTCGGTGGAGTGTAGGGGACGGAAGCCGGACTGTAGTGGATCAAGGAGGTTGTTGTCAGTTAGGTGGGCGCTTAGGCGGTTGTAGACTAAGCGCTCCAGGAGTTTGGAAGTGAGTGGCAGCAGGGAGATGGGTCTGAGGTTGTTTGGGTCAGAGGGGTCCAGGGAGGGCTTTTTGAGTATGGGGGTGATGTGCGCATGCTTTAGGGGGGAGGGGAATACGCCGGTAGAGAGGGAGAGATTGAAGATGTGGGTGAGGGAGCAGATGAGGGAAGAGGGGGGTGACTGGAGGAGTCGAGAGGGGATAGGGTCTAGGGGGCAGGTAGTGAGGCGGGCTTCAGAGAAGACCCTGGTGACTTCCTCAGTGGTAGCGGGGCTGAAGGAGTGCAGAGCTGGTGGGGTTACGGTAAGCGGGGTCTTGGGTGTGGAGGGGGGCAGTGCGGTTGCGAGGTCAGAGGAGGGAAGAGATGAGGGGGAGATAGGGGGGGGGGGAGGCTAGGTGGGGAGGTAGATTGCGAGTTGACTATGTCCTGACGGATAGCATCAATTTTATTGTGGAAATGAGTGGCAATCTCGTGGGCGGTGAGTGAGGTACTGAGTGGAGGAGGGGGGGGAGAGAGCAGGGAGTTGAAGGTGGAGAAGAGTCGGCGAGGGCAGGAGGAGAGGGTGTTAATCAGGTTTACGAAGTAAGCCTGCTTGGCGGCGTGGAGGGAGGAGGTGTAAGTGAGGAAGGCAGATTTGTAGAGGGAGAATGAACGGGGGGACCTGGTTTTGCGCCATAGTCTCTCCAGCGCACGACTGCGACGTTTGAGGCATTTAGTGTGGTCGTTCTGCCATGGTTGGAGCGGTCTGGGTTTGATGTAGCGTGTGGTTAGGGGTGCCAGAGAGTCTAGGGTAGCTGATAGTGAGTCGTTGTACGTGTTAGTGGCTAGGTCAGGACAAGACAGTGGAAGGATGCTGTCGTGTAGGCGGTCGGCAGCTGAGTGGAGGGGGGCCGGGTTCAGGTTGCGAAGGTTGCGGCTGGTGATGGTTTGGCGCTCTGGGGGGGGGAGTTAGGGGAAGGGGAGATGGAGAACGTGAGGAGGTGGTGGTCGGAGAGAGGGAAGGGGGTGTTAGAGAACTGGTTGAGGGTACAGAGGTGGGAGAAGACGAGGTCCAGGGTGTTCCCAATGATGTGGGTGGAGGATTGAGTGTGCTGTGTGAGCGCGAAGGAGGAGGTTAGGTGGAGGAATTGGGAAGTAGCCGGGCTGTTGTCATTGATGGGGATATTGAAGTCCCCGAGGATGATGGTTGGTAGCTCAGAGGAGAGGAAGAAGGGAAGCCAGGCAGCGAAGTCATCCAGGAAGCGGGGTATGGATCCGGGAGGCCTGTAGATCACTGCGATCCTTAGGGGGGTGGGTGAGAAGAGCCGGATGCAGTGAGCCTCGAAGGAGGAGAAAGTTAGGGAGGGAGGGTTAGGGAGGACCTGGAAGGTGCTCAGCGGTGATAGGAGCAGGCCGACCCCACCACCTTTGTGACCGCTCAGTCTTGGTGAATGGGACCAGACGAGACCTCCATAGGAGAGTGCCGCAGGGGAGGTGGAGTCAGTGGCCTGTACCCAGGTACTAATAATGATTTTAGTGTATTTTTAGTGAAAACAGCGATTTGATGAACATTTGCCCAACTATTGTGGTGCCCAACAATCAGTAGCTTTTTTTTAATTCTATAGGTCCTTTGCTTTCAGAAAATATATTGTTTGGGGGGTCTTTTACAAACTCTTAAAGCTGTAAGAGAAAAAATGATAACCTCAGATTTTAGAGTAAATTGTGCCTAATTACAGTTTTGCGCACGTTCAGTTTTCACTATTTAAAAGCTGCAATTCAAAATTTACAAATATTTGTTCTGTACTAACTCAATACAGTTTTGAAATGTATATCCAGTAGGAATTTAGCAAGAATTTAGTAAATTTTGATATGTATGTATCCACTAATAATTTAATTTAAGTGTATTTTTAGTGAAAATAGCAATTTGATGAACATTTACACAACTATTGTGGGGTCTAAAAACAGTAGCACATTTTTTTATTCTATAGGCCTTTTGCTTTCAGAAAATATATGGTATGGGGGTATTTTACAAACTTTGAAATCTGTAAATAAAAAATTATAACCTTAGTGTTTTAGAGTAAACTGTGTTTATTTACAGTTTTGCGCACCTTCAGTTTTCACCATTTCACAAAAAGGCACAGTTCAAATTTTGCAAATAAACAGGAATTTTGCAAATTTTGTCGTGTATGTATCCACTAATAAGGATTTTAGTGTATTTGTATAGAAAAATGCAGTCTATGACCCTCCCCTGTACTAACAGTAGTAACCTCTAGCAACCAATCACTGAGTGTGAACCAGTTCCTTATGTTTGTATTATTAAAGTTTTTTTTTTTTTTTAGATACGTCAGTGTGTGTGTTTATTTGTTTTTTGGGCTGTTGGGGTGGAGAGAAAAATTTATGAGGGAGCCCAAGAAAATCTCAGACTCTGTTTAACCACACCCCCTTTAAGCCACGCCCAACATTATTTTAAGCCACATCCACTTCTTGATGCTCTTCCCCATATTTTTACCTCCAAGCTACACCCACAATTGATGCCCCACCTCTAATATACATATCGCTCTGTCTACACTGGCTTTCTGGATATACAATAAAACAAAGTGTCCCTAAAAATTTTTTTTAAATGTTGGCAACTATGCAAGTGCATTTGGAGTGGACATACAGTGCACAGCCTATTTACCATAAGTAAAATCAACACCTAAATGTGCATCACTTGTCTTTGCAAACCCAGATAATACATGTAAAAATAGTAGTGACACTTCACTGGGCTGCACATTGTCAGTTCAGGAAGCAGAGCTATGGGTGGGAACCAGCCACTGAAGGCTGCCATACAGGAACACCACTACACAGTTTCTATTTTTCACACTCACCTGCCTTCCATTCCAGCACCAACTCTCCCTTCCAGTGTGCTGCCACCAGCGTGCCACAGCAATCAGAGATTAGCCTCTTCCTAAAAGGGCTAGTGCTCAAGCTGCTCAGCCTTCAAGCAACATGGCAACATGCTAGCTGCCATTGCCCCTTTGCCTCCTAGTGTCTGCTGACTTTCCATGTGCCTCTGACATCCCAGTCACTTTAGTGTTTCTTGTGTTTCTCAGTGCTTCAGTGATCCTCAACTTTCCTTCCTTCAACGTATTCCATGTACCCAGTGTACCAACATAACTCCCTGATCCTCAGTGTTCCTGCTGGTTCCAAGCATCCTCTGTCTTATCTGTGCATCTCCCTGTTTTCAGTGTCTGCTGAGAATGTCTCTGATTGCCCCTGGCATCCCAGTCGTCTTAAAGGAAGAATTCACCTTTTATAACGTTACATATTACACCCGTATTCAGAGTGTAATATGTAACCTGTTATGAATGGCCTGTCCCCTGCACCCCCCCCCCCCAATCCCTGTTGTAACAGCTAGCAGGGGATTTTCTCCCCCTGCTAGCTGTCACAATTTTAAAAAAAGGGCTCTGCCTAATTGGCCATATCACTCATTCACAGTATTCTGTGACTGAGAGCACTACAAATTCCGACAGCCTTTGTGGCTGTCAGCTTGTAGTTCTCAATGAACTACCACTATGGCACCAGCGATCTGCCGATCGTTGGTGCAATGCTTTAGAAGCTATAGAACCAAAAAATAATAAATTCACATTTTTTTACCTGCAAAAAATGTGAATTTATTATTCTTTTTTTTTTCTTCAAAAAATATTTTATTAAAGAATAAGGCATAGCAAAGCAAATACAACTACGGATCGCAGTCCTAGAACAGACACAATAAACGGCGTCCCGTATCGCAGATGGGTCAGACATATAGATTACAATGCAATCATAGTGTAACAATGCAGTAAGACAGGTGTATATTACATGTCTGCAGATATGAAGAGTTTACTAGACGAGGTAATGTAGATAGTAAAGGGAACTGTCCCATGTAATAATGAGCTTTTATGATGAGGGGGTACGAAGTGTCGGGTAGGGGTAGCTTTGAAGCATTATTCTTAGTTGAAAGGGTGAACTTATCCTTTAACCGCTTTCCTGCTGCCCTATAGCAGGAATACTGCTACAGGGCAGCAGGAGTGTGCAAAATCACATATACACATGATTTTGCATTTCCGGATAGGCAGGCATGCATGAGCTGCGCACACCCTGCCCGCACCATCATTGCGGCCTCACCTTTCGATCACCGGGTGATTCCCCACCAGCACCCGGTGATCACCGTGTATCACGGATGGGGGAGAGACCTGTATGTAAACAATACAGATTCTCCCCTGTCAGCTCCAGCACACTGCTTTGTATGGCTCTGCACAGCAGAGCCATACAAAGCAGTGTGCTTACAGTGTAAAGCACACACACAGCACACAGTAAAACAGCACACAGTTAACCCTTTGATCACCCCAGTGTCATTAGCACAGTGTCCTTGCTTTTTATTAGCATTGATCACACACACAGCACACAGTAAAACAGCACACAGTTAACCCCTTTCTGCCTAGTGTCATTAGTACAGTGTCCGTGCTTTTTATTAGCACTGATCACCGTATTGGTGTCACCGAGGGATGTCAGTGACAGTTAATCAGCTCCCCCTGTGTCAGAATGCCTGCCACAGTCCTGCAGCCCCACTATAAGATGCTGATCACCACCATTACAAGTATAAAAAAAAATTCTGGTATATATACGCCATTTGTAGATGCTATACCTTTCACGTAAACCAATTAATTTACACGTATTGGGATTTGTTTTTAGCAAAGACATGTAGCAGAATACATTTTGGCCTAAATGTATGATGAAATTAGATTTTTTTTTAAAAAATTTTTTACTGGACATGTTTAATAGCAAAAAGTCAAAAATATTGTTTTTTCTCAAAATGTTTTCTTTTTTTTTGCGCAAAAAAAATAAAAAATGCAGAAGCGATCAAATACCACTGAAAGAAAGATCTATTTGCGAGAAAAAAGGAAATTAATTTAATTTGGGTGCAGCATTGCATGACTGCGTGATTGTCAGTTAAAGTAATGCAGCACCGTATCGCAAAAAATAGCATGGTCAAGAAGGAGGGTAAATCCTCTGGAAGGCAAGTGGTTAATATTTCCTGTGATCCCCAGTGACTGTCTAGCAACAAAAATGTATTTATAAGTTGTACCCCTCAGGCCTGATGAAGGCCTCCAAAACGCGCTGGCTAATACTGGGACTTTTTAGTGTGGCGATTAAATATTTACTGAACTAATTAATAACCACATGCCGCCCAGCCACTGTAGAAATACGGCGGCAGGGCGGCACGGGCAGGCAAAACCACGTTTTAAAACGTGTGTTTTGTAAACAGGTAGGGGGCACGCGTGAGGCGCGCCGCCGCCCTACCTGTCCCGCCGATCACAGCCGCGGATGTCAGTCGCCGGGTCACAGCCGATCGTTACCGGCTATGTCCCGGCGATCGGCGGCAATAGCTGACAGAGAGCACAGCTGCAGTAGCTGTGCTTTCTGTCAGTTCCCTGACAGCTCCAGGACAAGCTGATCGGGACAGAAGAGTTTCTCTCTCCCGATCAGCGGTGTCCCCTGCAGTACACACCCCCGCCCCCTATTAAAACACTCCCCTCACACAGATAACCCTTCCCTGAAAAATAAACTTAACCCCTTCCTCCACAGTGCCATTAGTACAGTGTCAGTGTTTTTTTTTGCACTGATCACTGTATTGGTGTCACTGGGGATGTCAGTGACCCCAAGTCAGTACCCCCCAATGTCAGAATGTCCGCCACAGTCCCGCCATAAGTCGCTGATCGCCGCCATAAGTCCCTGATCGCCGCCATAAGTCGCTGATCGCCGCCATTATTAGTATAAAAAAAAACTAAAAATCCCAGTATCTTTCCCGCCATTTGTAAACACTATAACTTTCACGTAAACCAATTAATTTACACGTATTGGGTTTTTTTTTTAGCAAAGACATGTCGCAGAATGCATTTTGGCAGAAATTTATGACTAAATTAAATTTTTAAATTTTTTTTACTGGATATGTTTTATAGCAAAAAGTCCAAAATATTGTTTTTTTTCCTCAAAATTGTCAGCCTTTTTTTTTATAGCGCAAAAAATAAAAACCGCACAGGCGATAAAATACCACCGAAAGAAAGCTCAATTTGTGGGAAAAAAAAGGATGTAAATTTCATTTATGTACCGTATTGCATGACCACACAATTGTCCGTTAAACTAGCGCAGCTCTGTATAGCAAAAAAATGGCGTAAATTACAGTATCTATACCATAGTTTGTAGACGCTATAACTTTCACAAAAACATGGAGCAGAATACATTTTGGCCTACATTTATAACCAACTTTGAGTTTACTATATATTTTTTATAGCTGAAAGTAAAAAATATTGTTTTTCTTCTAAATTTTTGGCTTTTTTTGTTTATAGCGTGAAAAATAAAAAGCGCACAGGTGATCAAATACCACCGAAAGAAAGCTCTATTTGTGTGAAAAAAAAGACGTAAATTTTGTTTGGGTGCAGCGTTGCATACCCGCACAATTATCAGTTGAATTAGTGCAGTGCCGAGTAGCAAAAAGAGGCCTGGTCATTAAGGGGGGTAAATCCTCTGGAGGTCAAGTGGTTAAACACCTGTTGTGCCCATATCCATTGACCCTTTTTTATTCATGGTCTTTATTATAGGGAACTGCTGAGACAAAGTGCAGGATTTGTTTATTACTTGATTTCGGCATAGACCTGGAATAAATACACAAAGCAGACAAAGATTCAAGTAGGAATACACGTGTCTTATATTTATACAATATTTGTTAAGCCCAGGGTTCAACTTTAAAACTGTGAAATGCAAATGCTAATTTATGGCAACAGCCTTATATCGATACACCTTATGCATCTGGCAGCAAATTATTTTGTTTTTATCTTTTAGAAGTCTTATTAGAATACATCTTGAAAAACTGATGCAGCTTATGTATAGTTATTATGGATGCACATGCCCAGCTCTTGAAGAGTGTAGTCCCCGTAAGCAAAAGAAAAGAGATACAAAAGTGGAAAACATGTTTGCGAGAGTATGATAAGATATACAAATAAAGGAGTTCTAAAATCTTTGGTATTTGCATTGTCAATACCTATAACACATGGCAGAGCAACAATACATTTCTTTGAAGGTTCCGCTGTTGGAAAAGCATATTGCTTTTGTGAAGATTTAACATCAAAGGTAAAGGTAGAGCTTTCAAGGACTCAAACCACTTGCCAACTTGCATTTAAGTGATTTTCTACCTACTGTTATTTAAAAGAAAGTTTCTTAACAGCAGGATTCCCACATGGGGGTTCAGCTTCACATCAATAGAACAGAAATTGTTCAGCCTCCTGGCTAACTTTGGCATCAGTCTATCTCGCACAAACACGTCACTCATCCTCCTGGCCATTGTATTTCCTCACTAGACCTATACAAGTTCTATGCCTCTTGTAGCACTGCCCCTTGCTGTTCTAGTGTTCAAAAGGGCTGTCCTTGGGGTTGGACAAACATCCACACAGCTACTCCGTGCAGGCAGTACTGCTAAGGAGATATGAACCCTGGTTGCTAAACCAATTGCACTTTTGTGGGAAAAACAATCACCTGACAATTAGAGATGGTTTGCATGGTAAACCATGCTCATCCATGTCATAATATGCAGCTTTATACTGTGACAGGACATCCAACTGTCACACCTTAACTTGTTGTAGCCAAGATTATGCATACATTTGGCCCACTGGACTGGGCTTTTTCCATGGAGCCGTATATATGTGTATGTGTCTTTGTGCTGGGAGCATGCCACATTTCCAGCACAGAGACCGGGGTCTCATCAAGAGCCCCGGGTCCCGTACTAATGATTGGGATCTGGAACTCCCGGTTCTAGGTCATCTGATAGCAATGATAGCCTCAGATGGGCTATCACAGTGATCAGTCACTGTGATGTCCACCCCCCTGTTTCTCTCCTTGTGAATGGAGAGAGAGATACATTGTCTCTCTCTTGTTGCAGAGAGAAAAATAAACATGTAAAAATAAACAATGTAAAAAATTGGGCAAAAAAAAAGTTTAAAATTAGTATCAGTGTCAGTGTCTGTTTTAGGTAGGATAGAATAGAAAATGTGCACTTTTTGTCTGGGCTGTACCACGGGTACATACAACAACTAACATATATATATATGGTATCGCTGCGATCAGCAGGAGCAGGAGATTTTTTTCGGGGGGGGGGGTTGTTCTCTGGTGGTAGGTTATGGTAGCAACAATAAATATATGATAGTGCAGTGTGTGTATGGGGCCTATGGGTCTATTGGGGGAATTCCATCATGGAGCACATCAATTTGATACACACTATTATCACCAGTGTTGATGTTGGTTGGAGTGCACAGAACATTTTATTACACTTTGGACAATGATGATTATTATATTTGAGACTTTACTATTTTGTGTATCACACTATGGGACTTTTGGAATATAATTAGCACTTTATACCATATTTTTCACTCCATAAGATGCACCTGACCATAAGACGCACCTATATTTTAGAGGAGGAAAACAAGAAAAAAAAATTCTGACCCAATGGACTACAGACATAGTACAGGAGATGACCAAAGACTGCAGACATAGTATAAGAGATGACCAGATACTGCAGACATAGTACAGGAGATGACCGGAGACTGCGGACAGAGTACAGGAGATGACGAGAGACTGCAGACATAGTACAAGAGATGACCAGAGACTGCAGACATAGTACCAGGGATGACCAGAGACTGCGGACATAGTAGAGGAGATGACCAGAGAATGCGGACATACTACAGGAGATGACCAGAGACTGCGGACATAGTACAGGGGATGACCAGAGACTGCAGACATAGTACAGGAGATGACCAGAGACTGCAGACCTATGTGGAGAGGGGGGGGTACCCAAATTTGACAGGTATCCGATCCTACTTCCACGGAGTTGTCCTCCCCCCTCCCCGTAGTCTTCTGGGACACATGACAGATCCCAAAAGACAACGGGGCCATTCACAAAGCACAGCGCTTCTCACGCATGTGCAGTGGGCACCCACACTGAAGATGCCGGTGCCAGGGAGAGAAGACGGCCGGGGAAAGCAGGACACCACTGGACTGAGGAACAGGTAGGACTGAGGAACAGGTTCTTCTGCACAGTAGAGCCAAGCGTACGGTCCGCTATTCTAACACGGCGATGGGGGGAATACCAGGTCGGCCGCTCCATATTCACTCCTAAAACGCACAGACATTTTCCCCCATTTTTTGGGGGGAAAAAAGTACCTCTTATGGAGCAAAAAATACGGTAAATAGTTTTTGCGCTGTAAGTTTTTAGCAGCTCAGTTCCCCAATATTTTTGGGGTTCTTATACTCTGTGCATTACTCACATGCTGTTTATTGTAAACATTTTAATCACTTCAAGTCCAGACACTTTCACCCCCTTCCAGTCCAGACCAATTTTCAGCTTCCAGCACTATAATTACTCAGTCATATAACACTCTACCCTGTGAAATTTGTATGTTTTTTTGAAACGGAGCTTTATTTTGGTGGTATTTGATCACCACTGGATTTTTTATTTTTTTGCTATAAAAATGAAAAAATATTGAAAACTTTGAATAAAATCATTTCTTGCTTAGTTTTTGTTATACAATCTTTCAAAAAATAATCTGTCTTCAAAAATTGAGGCCAAAATGTATTTTGCAATTTTTTTTTGTGGTATAAATAACCCAAAACAGTGTATATTATTTAGTCTGTGTGAAAGCTATAGAGTCTACAAACTATGGGATATACAGTATATTTGAAAATTGATCAGTCGAGACCCTAAAATGCCAGATGCTGGTATGATGTATGGTAGTGATCAGGACGCTGGTATGACATATGGCAGTGATCAGGACACTGGTATGGGGTATGGCAGTGATCAGGACATTAGCATGAGGTATGGCGGCGATCAGGACGCTGGTATGGTAGTAGTCAGGATGCTGGTAGGGATATGAGGGTGATCAGGATGCTGGTATGGGGTATGGTGGTGATTAGGATGCTGGTATGGGATATGGCGGTGATCAGATCACTGGTATGGGGTATGGCGGTGATCAGGATGCTGGTATGAGGTATGGCAGTGATCAGATCACTGGTATGGAGTATGGCAGTGATGAGATCGCTGGTATGGTGTATGGTGGTGATCAGGGTGCTGGTATGGCAGTTGGCGGTAATCATGGT
Source organism: Staurois parvus (assembly GCF_062004578.1). NCBI lineage: Eukaryota > Metazoa > Chordata > Amphibia > Anura > Ranidae > Staurois > Staurois parvus. The sequence continues at coordinate 8,813,857 of NW_028317941.1, forward strand.
ACTGGTATGGTGGTTGGAGGTGATCAGGGAGTTGGTTTGGGGTATGGTGGTGATCAGGACATTGGTATGGTGTATGTGGGTGTTTTTTTATGCACTGGGACAGGAAACGGGGCCGGCTGCATTATCTAATAAGGATATACTGGGGCAGTGATCAGAGACACAAGGGCACTAAACTGGGACACTAGGGTGGTTGGCACTGCAGTTTGTGAGTGTACATGCAGCCTGACAGGCTGCTGTACACTCACAAGCTGTAGGATTGCTTCTCTTTGCTGTCACGCTGAGAGCAGAGAGAAGTGATCTTTACTTTCACTTTCCAGTATTTACATTGTGAGTGTTGTGATTGGTCACAGTAGTCACATGGTAAAACACCATGTGATCGCCCAGACACAGCAGTAATTTGAGCTGCAATGGGTGATATAGTAATTGCTGGGCTCCCTGGTGCAATCTCTGTGAGCCACGCAGGAGCCGCCGATGCAGGCTGACATACAGGTACGTTAGCTCGCATCAGCAAGCTTACCATCTGCCGTCTATATGCAATGCGCAGATGGGAAGATGTTAATACATGTTAGAAGAACCTTAAGAATACACAAATTTATTGGCAGTTATGCATTTATATGACCTTTTTGATGTATTTATAGCCTGGGTTTTCTAATAGGCAACAACTTATTGAAGTACAAAAGAATACAAACAATTTAAAGTGCCGTACTCTAAATATAGAACTCTATACACTCCAGTGTCCAATACAATCAAGAATGAAAAATGTGTTTATTCAATATAGAATATAAAGCTGCAATGATTAGCTCCTGTATTAACAATGAATAAAAAGTGGAAACACCTGCTGTGTGCTAACCATGTAATTAATTAATTGTGCTCTTTAGTTATAAAACAAAATAAAATATAACAAAATAAAACAAACAGTCCTATGAGTCCAATACATCAAAATACTCTCCAAAGTCAAACTGTGATCTCCAAATGCTGGTTCCACTGAAAAAAAAAACATGTGAACTAGAAAACAACTCCTTTATTTCACCCTGTGCTTCACCTTAGGTGATATACTCACCAGATCTCCATGACCCCTTAAATCAATAAGTGTGTTCAACACAACCTTTTCCAATGCAAAACAGCTCCCCAATCTGCTTCCTTGGCTCCAGCTTAATAAACGTAGAGAAATATCTTCCAACTCCATATCCACCAAGAAAGAATGTATTGTGCAGCACCATTTATTTTTAAAATCAATTCAAAAAGTGCAGACTGACATATTATAAAATCATGCTAGACCTCAAAATGTCTATAACATCACCAGTAATGGAGAAGCACCTCACACTTGTAAAGTTTCATGTTTGGAGCAATAGTCTAGCCTAACGAGTTTTGTCTCTATTTTGAAGAAGTGAGGGATGGGTGGTCCCCATGTGTCCTTTTGTCAGGAGAAAAGATGAGGAAGCCCTAGCAAATGTGCCAATGCTCAATATGTCTGTGCCAATGCTCAATATGGCCACACCAATTTGCGAAAAAATGTGCGCATGCGCATAAGCGGGCAGCACGTAATCGTGCATTCCTGTGCGCGAAAGCACACCGGCACAGGCAGGGCGCGATAATTACTGATGCTCAGTGGCCTTTATAAGGACTGCACCTCTGCTCAATAATTGCTGGATTATCATCAAACTTCTGTTCCTGTGTTCCTGTGTATACTGCTGATTACCAGTTACCGACCTGGCTCGACTCTGACCTTGCTTTGGTTCTCTTTCTGGCTCTCTACCCTGGCTTGATCCTGACCTCACTCCTGTCTGCTGCTCTGTGTATGACCCCGGCTTTTTCCTGACCTTGCTCCTGTCTGCTGCTCTGTGAATGATCCCGGCTTGATCCTGACCTTGCTCCTGTCTGCTGTTCTGTATTGACCCTGGCTCTGGCTACTGACTACTCTACTCATCCCCCGGGATCCACCTGTACTCTGGAGAAACTCCTCCTGCGTCTGGAGTACCCATAGGTTCCGTCTCACCAGGCATCACCAAGAAGCAACATCCCTGGCAACCCGTGCTTCATTGGGCACTGCACCTCCTGTTACCACCTCCAGGGGTGCACTGCACTTATCTGTGAGGGGAGCCCTCTCTCTATTCCAGCATCCGATCATGTACGTGACACCTTTGCTCATTATATATACTCTTTGTTCTAAATGGAAACTCAATCCACTCACCTCATTTGTAGCTCTTTATGGCTCCTTCTTGTGTGCTATTTGTATATTAATCTACATTTTTCACACACTTCTACACCTATGCCCCCTACAGTTATATATATATATATATATATATATAGTCTAAAATATATTAGAAAATCTGAAAAAATTAAAAAAAATAGTTTTAACCGCCTCCCGCCCACCATATAGTACAATGAGGGGCGCAAGGCGGTTCTCTCGTTCTGGGAGGACGTCATGTGACGTCCTCCCATTCTAACCGTGCATGCTCTGGGAGCGCGGAGTGCGGCGATCGGCGGTGCGCTGTGTCCCTCGGACACAGCGAATCACCGATCAACGGAAAGATGTCGGCTTGGTCATGTGATCAGCTGTGTCCAATCACAGCTGATCGCATGTAAATAGGGAAATGCCGGTTATCGGCATTTCTCTCCTCACGAGCTGTCACAGCTCGAGAGGAGAGCAGAGCTGGTAATCGGCATTCCTCGTAGGGGATATGTACACTGATCATCAGGGCACTGATGATCTGTGTAGCCCCAGCAGTGCCAGCTGTCAGTGCTCATCCATGCCACCTGCCAGTGCCCATCAGTGCCACATCAATGCCACATTTCAGTGCCTACCAGTGCACATCAATGCCACATATCAGTGCCCATCTGATCTGCCTTTCAGTGTCACCCATTAGTGCCAGTCAGTGCCACCTATCAATGCCAGTCAGTGCCGCCTATCAGTGCCAGTCAGTGCCGACTATCAGTGTGCCTCAGTGCCGCCTATCAGTGCTGCCTATCAGTGCCGCCTAACAGTGCCAGTCAGTGCCACCTATCAGTGCAAGTCAGTGCCACCTATCAGTGCCGCCTGTCAGTGCCATATATGAGTGCTGCCTTTCAGTGCCCATCAGTGATGCCTGTCAATACAGATCAGTGCCACCTACCAGTGCCTCATCAGTGCCACCCCTATCAGTGTCCATCAGTGCACCCTATCAGTGCCCATAACTGCAACCTCATTAGCGCACATCAGTGAAGGAGAAAAATCACTTATTTACAAAATGTTATAACAAAAACTAAGAAAAAACTTTTTTTTTTTTTTCAAAATTTTCAGTGTTTTTTGGTTTGTTTAAGAAAAAATAAAAAACCCAGAGGTGATTAAATACAAACAAAATAAAGCTCTATCTGTCACAAAAAAATTATAAAAATTTCATATGGGTACAGTGTTGCATGACCACACAATTGTCATTCAAAGTGCAACAGCGCTGAAATCTGGAAATTGGCCTGGGCAGGAAGGGGGTATGAGTGCCCTGTAGGCTAGTGGTTAAAATAAAACAAAATATGAACTTTATTAAATATTAACAATTACTAGTAAACAGATAAGAATGCTGGAAAGAGGTGCTTAACCACTTGCGGACTGACTACCACAGTTTTACTGTGACAGAAGGACCCCACTGCGCCAGATAACGCACATGTACATGCCAGTGTCATGTAGTTAGTTCCCACCCAGCGCCAGTTAGTCTCAGATAGCCCGCTGCACTATCACAATCCCATTATAAGTCGCCGATCACCGCCATTACTAGTATAAAAAAAAAAAATTCCACTTTTCATACCATGGTTTGTGGATGCTATAACTTTCACACAAACCAATTAATATACACTTATTAGGATTTGTTTACCGAAGACATGTAGCAAAATACATTTTGGCCTAAATTTATGAAGAAATTTGATTTTTTTTGATCAGATATGTTATGTTAACAGAAAATAGAAGATATTGGATTTTTTGCTAAATTTTCAGACTTTTTCATTTGTATACTAAAAAAAATAAAAGCCCAGTGGAAATTAAATATCACCTAAAGAAAGCTCTATTTGTGTGAAATAAAATCATATAAATTTTATGTAGGTACAGTGTTGCACGACCACGCAATTGCCATTTAAAATAGTGCAGTGACAAATAGCAAAAAATGCCCTGGTCATGAAAAGGGTAAAATATTCCAGAGCTGAAGTGGTTAAACATTAATAATAAAACAATTTAAATATATTTCTATATTTACCTATATGACACTAAGAGGCCTAGTTCATATATCCACCAGGTCTCTCTCTGCAACACCTCTTCTAAGAGTGGATGCCCTCCATTTATTACTAACCTTATCAATGCCATAGAAAATTAGTCCCCTTGAATCACAAATATGAAAATTATGAAAGCGCCTTGAGATGCTGTGTTTTTTTAAACCATTTTTTCATACTAACCTTGTGCTCTCCTATATACAAACTGGGGTTTATTTGGCAATATTTTTCCCAGTGTCCTGTCTTTTAACAAGATGGGCCAATGCTTCATTTTACCCTTTTCCACCTCCCTATATTGCCAGCTGAAATCCAATATGATCTCTAGGCCCTGATTTTTCATTCCTGTTTTTCATTGTTTGTTGTTGTGTCTGTAGCACCCGGTTCCTATCCATATTTTCCACTTCACATTTGATACATACCCCTTAGCCTCAAATATCTTTAATAATATTTCAGCTTGTTCATCAAAATCTTCCTGTAGGTCACAATTCATTTCTATGCGCATTAATTGGCTTGTTGCCAATCCACTTAGGGTGATGGCAACTATATGTTGATGTATATCTATTTCTATAGGCGTCTTTAAAGAATGTTTTTATGCACCACATCCCTTGTGATTTACAACACTAAATCTAGGAAATTTACATATTCTTAATTCCACCCTCCAGTAAAGGAGATATCATAGGGGTTATTATTAAACTCATCCATTAATTTTTTCAAGGAATTCTCTGGCCCATCCTTTATGATTAGAACATCATCAATAAACCTCCTGTAGAATTTAAGCTACAGAGGCATACTAGAGGCATACTTAGCACCCATTGCCATACCTTTTGTTTGTGCAAAGTATTCATTATTATAATTAGAAGTAATTTTTGCTCATGGCTAGTTCCATCCTCTCTAAAATATAATCAGTTTACACCTGTTTTAGTCCTAATTTCCCCTGCAGTGCCCACTTCACTGCCCTAAGCCCATTTTTTCGCTTGCTGTTTTTAGAGTAAATTAACATCTTTGGCAGCTAAGATATATTCATGACTAAATAGGATGTCTTGTAATATTTCAACCGGGACCCTACTATCCTGTAAATGTGATATATTAGTCATGTAATCTTGTGAAGAGAGAGTTAGCCCCTCTAATTATTGTTCTCCCTGAAGGCTTGTCCCGATTTTTGTGAATGTTGGAAACATAATATGTGACCGCAGTTACCAGTGCCTAAGGCACTAGGTATTTAGCTTATTTACTTGTTAAAATTTTCTCTCTCTTACCATTTTTAATGTATCCTTTATGTTTCTTCGTATATTATCTAATTGAGTTACCAGACAATTTTCTATCAGTGCTCTCTACTGCTAATATTCTTGCCATCTTATCCTCATAATCACTTTTCTTGTTCAAACTTTTTATTGGTATTATAACATGGGGAGGGGGACATGAACAGTAGGCATTGGACAGTACATTGACAGCAAAATACAGGGGTAAAAAATGCACAGTTTCAATGTTCTTATATAGAAGGAGAGAGAGAGGCTCAAAGAAACAGTGCGGCATAACTTATGGTATTGAGTAAATAAAGATTAGTAATAGAAAGAAACAATAGCAAACCATAATGAGTTCAATCAGTGTAAGTAATGACTATCCAGTGCCGCATGTGGAGCTAAGGATAGACCGAGGGGGGCCGGGGGGGGGGGGGGAGGGTGATAGAGATGACTCCATGGATAGCAGGGGAGGACATAATCCTTTGTGTATTCGGTTAAGAGTGGTACCAGGTTAGTGCTGAAAATGCGCACTTTCACACTTTGCATATTAGGGAACCTCATAATCACTTTTATTGAGGGTAACAATCCATCCCCCCTTTTTGTCCACTGGTCTGATCAGCGCATTTCTCTTTCTTTCTATTTCCTTTACACCAGCACATACTGTATTTCCTACTTTCCCTACTTCTATAATAGTTTACCTCATTCCCCTTCATATCCTCCTCCACAAATCCCTTGTAGACTTCCAAATAGTGGTTCCCTGAATTATTGGGGTTAAAAGTGGAGTGTTTTTTTAGGCCACTATGTACATATTGCTAATCCTCTAGAGTCACCTTTATAATTGATCATTTTTTGCATTATGTTTCTTTATATTACATTGTCACATAAATCTTTGTATATCAATGTAGGCATTATTTTCCGGCAACTTATTTAACCACTTCAGTCCAGGGTGCCATCACAAACGCACTGCACCTGTTTTTCCGACACCACTTTAAAATGGCAGACTCTGTTGTCCTGTCATGCCCAGGTAGCTTCTGGTCATGGGACTGCTAGCTGTCATCGACAGTGCGGATCCAGCGCTAAGTCCAGAAGTTGAAATGGGCTGCTCATGTCAGCTCCTGGGCTTCTTATTTTGCTACACAGTACCTGTAGCATATCACTTTATATGTGTTTACACTGGAGGGGATGTGGCATCACATGTGATGTCATAACACTTTCTGTCAATACAGAGACTCAAGCTGCTTGCAACCATCAATCACTTCTATAGTAATATACTGCTAGTAATGTTAATAAATGATGAGGGGAATGTTTATGTTATTGTTCTCAGTGTGATAAGCTAAAAAATTCTGGGGATTTTATACTGCAGAGAGGGGTCAAGGGAGTTACTTGAACAAGTGATAAAGACAGCTTCTATCACTTTCTCATCATGTCTTCTATGCTCATTCACAGATAAATGACAGCTGCTTGGAATATCCTTGTTTAACCATCTCCATGCTATGTATGATTGACAAATGGCACTGTGCTAGTGCCCTAAGGTAAATGACTTCTACTAGGAATATCCATGTTTAACCATCTTCATGCTTTATATAATTGATAAATTACACTGTGTTTTTGCTCTATGGTATGTGCTCTAACAGCCTTTAAACATGTCTATATTTTGCAGTGATTGAATCTCACCTCCTTTTGCCTTTAGTGATCAGAGGATCAACTACCTTTTATGACTTTGGCCTGTGACTATGGCTGGTCTGTTTTTTTTTTTGACAATTTCCCCTTCCATTTAAGTGTTTCAGTTCCTAATCAATTAATTGATAGATGCTTCCTTGCTCTATCTCCTTACAAATTTAGATTAACTTATGGGAAAAGTCTTAGACAGGGTCAAATTGCAGATAAGTGTTTGAACAAGCGTTAAAGCAGTTCAAATACAACTGTTTAATTAAAGCAGTAAGAAGATGCAAGAACTATGCTTCACTTTGGAAAGACTACAAGCAAACTAACATTTTGTAAATCATTTCTTTTGAAGTCTGATTCCCAGTCTCTTTTTCTTTTATGCTCCCCCTAGCCTTCCTTCCCACATTGTTGTCCTCAGGTCCTCAAATTCTCCTTACCTTACCCCTCCACTCCACCCCATAGCTTACATCCTATCCTACCCTCTCCTGCTCTCGGCTAATACTGGAATCTTCTACTCTTTCAACCAGTCCATCCCCCACAGTTACTACCTTTTGTACCACTAGCCCCTCCCTCCTAGATTGTAAGCTCCAAGGAGCAGGGCCCTCAAATCCCTCTTGTATTAAACTGTATTGTTACTGTATTGTCTCCTGTTATATTGTAAAGCGCTGAGCAAACTGTTGGCGCTATATAAATCCTGTATAATAATAATAATATATTTATCACCCTCATTCCTACCCTCTTCCTATCACTACACTCATCACCTCCTGAAAATGCTGAACCCACATGCTGACCTAAACATCAGGACAGTGAGGTATGTGTTCACACTACTGTACAAACAATTTAGGCAGGTGTGAAAAAATCCTGTAAATTAAGAATGCTTTCAGAAATAGAAGTGTTAATAGTTTATTTTTATCAATTAACAAAATGGAAAGTAAATTAACAGAAGAGAAATCCAAATCAAATCAATATTTGGTGTGACCACCCTCTGCCTGCAATACAGCATCAATTTTTCTAGGTACAATTGCACACAGTTTTTGGAAGAACTCGGCAGGTAGGTTGTTCCAAACATCTTGGAGGACTGACCACAGATCTTCTCTGGGTGTTGGCTGCCTCAAACCCTTCTATCTCTTCATGTGATCCCAGACAAACTCAATGATGTTGAAATCAGGGCTCACTGGATTGACTTGCTTCTCTAACAACACACAGAATCAAGTCCTGACCATTACAACCTTGACAAACTGACAACACCAGAAATAGCCGTGTTTTTCAACGACTGTGGCATAAAACTAAATCCCTGCAAGATTTCACCCTGACCCTATACAGATCTGTTCTCCTAAAATACAATTCCTGCCTCCCTGCTGCTACACAAAGCTACTTTGTCACTCTTATTAAAATCTTGTCATCCAATCTTCATCAGCTCTTCTCTAGGAGTTCACAGAAAAAAAGTCTAGTGGTTGCACTAGCATCAATTTTAACCTGAATCCAACAGCCGGAATGCAAAATGTAAAAAACAATCTTGGATTGACAATTTGGGTAATAACTCCAGTCTTCCAGCTCTCAGTAACCCATGGGAGTAGGTAGCTGTGGAAACATAATAAAGAAAGAGAGCACGCCATGATCATGGAAGAGGACTGGCGCATTGGATTGCAGAGCTCTGAGTCTTCAGGATACAACACCACAAAGGAGAGCTGTCAGTGTAACTGGAAAGCAGAGGACGGTGCAAAGCGGCTGCGAACGCCCCTTCTTCCTCTCTCTGCGAGCATGACACCAACCTCAGAGCAGAGCCATCCCAGATGGACAATCATCCTGGGAATATCATATATATATATCATATATAACACCTACAAGCCAGGCTCATATATTCACTGGCATTCAACTAACAAGAGGATTGGAAGTAGTGGTGTTTCTTTTGATGTGCCCTGTGAAAGCAGTAAAATTGTGAATGCAACATCGTATCTGTTTGTTTTGAATACTTTCATTAAAGGTTATTGTGCCAGAGCCAGCATGCTCTCTTTCTTTATTATGTTTCATTAGCTCTACTCTTCCTACTTTGTCCCCCAACACCTCCACTAACTCCTACACTGCCCAAGAGATTGCCAATCACTTCAAAAACAAGATTGATGCAATTCATGAGAACACCTCTACTGTACAAATAGCTTTCCCACTTAACACACTCTGTGTAACAGCACATTCACTACTTTCCTCTTCTGACCTGGCTACTACTGAAGAGGTTACCAAACTTTTCTCAGATGCCCACCTGATCAGTTTTACCTTGGATAGCATTCCCTTGCAACTACTACGACCACCCTCTTCTATCCTATGTTCTCTCACTCACATCTTCAATGTCCCTCTATCAACTGGCACCTCCCCCTCATCTTTAATGCATGCACAGATCACACCCATACTTAAAAAGCCATCATTGGACCCCACCAACCTTGACAACATAAGACTTATCTCCTTGCTCCATTTACCTCTAAACTGTTAGAACGCTTAGTCTACCACCTTCTGGGCTCCTTTCGTATCTCACAAAATTACCTTCAAGCCCCATACAGTCTGCCTTTCATCTCCAGGACTTCTCCAGAGCTTCTCCCATCCTCTGGAACTCTGTACCTCATTCTGTTCAGCTATCTCCTACAACTTGCACCTCCCTTTTAGATTGTAAGCTCTTATAAGCAGGGGCCACTTAAGTCTCTTGTCATTTATTGTATTGTGACTGTACTTTCTACCTGTATATTGTAAAGCACTGTACAAACTGTTAACATGATACAAATCCTGCATAATAATAATGCTATTATAATACTGCTCATCAAACACTGGAATGGGCCTGAGACTGGAAGGAAGTTTTATTGTGAAGCATACAGATTTTACTTTTTCTTCAATACAATACTTTAAACAGAAACATCACCCTTATTTAAAAAAAAAATACAACATGAGCATCTCTAAAAATGTTCAATAACCACAATCTACAAGCATATACTAAAAGATAATTGCAGAATTTTTATTTGTTGCATACCATATTTTTGTTTTATTCTCCATTTGTCTCAAGGTGGTCCTTTCCACTAAGAGCAGATTAATCTAACCCCAATTTTAGTGAAAGGGCAGAAAACTCTGGTTGAAAGTTTAGCTATGGAGATCCCAGGTTTGCTCCGCAGTCCATTCACATCAGGGCAGTGTGTTTGACGTGTGTTATTTTGCACTATGTCATACAGTATGTTATTACTCATTGTATCATTGCATTAAGAAATCCCATGCATGAAAATGGGCTGCCTAATGAACTCCAAGGACCAAAAATCAATCTTGCAATCACAAACACAGCGCACTACAACACATGGCAATGTGTTACTATTCATTGTGCATGTGGGTGGTGCTTAAGGTTCCCTAGCAGGGACACTGTGGAACTGCACTGCCTAATGCCTAAACCATAGGCAGGAGCCACGGTCATGTGAAATCACCATTAAGGTGGTACTCTGGACTTAGAGTAAGCAGTACTCTTTGTAATCTGTGGCCATACATTTTACACTGATGACAATAATCTGACACAACTTTTGTAAGAGAATATTTCTTCCTATGTGTGTTGGTATCACAGACCATGTACCAGTCTCCACCAACTCAGTAGTCTCACCACTTCACTCCCAGTGACAATGTTCCATATATTACTAATGAATGCAGGAAACATTTCTCCATAACTCCATGCTTGTTCTGCTCTCGTGATCCCCTCTACATTCCTCTCTGTGACTTTCAGGCTAGGTCCCTAAGTACTCTGTGCCTCAAGATCAGCCCCAGTATAGAGAAATGGTTGCTAGTGAAATGGCCAAGCATAGCAGAACTTCACTACCAAAGTAGTAGACTTCTGAACTGTATCTTTTCTAACCTCTCCAGTACCCTGTTGTAAGCCTTGATCTTTTGATATGCCATGCATGCACCCCTTTAGCAACTTCAGATCAGGCAACTTGGATGAACAATAAAGAACTTTTACTGGGGTGCATGCGTGGCATCCCAATATGGCGGACGTGTAAACGGTGAGTTCCACCAATCCTCGGACTACATCGGCCTCCCGACACCCTTCCACAGCAGCCACAGACTTGGGAGTGCTCTCACCCATGTCAGGACGTAACATGACACGCCCATGGGCAAAATTGGGAGATGGAAGCCACAAACGCCGCCCCCTCTGGACCCGAGGCCTTCCATACTGGATTGCTTCTTCACTAGGCCTGCATCCCCAGCCTCAAGTAGTTGCGGCTACCCGAGTGAGTGCTCTGGAGAATCCACTGACATGGCAGGGACAGACACAGATCCCCCTACTGCCTTACTTCCTTGCCCCTGCATCTACTCACAACAAGACCTCCCAGGAATTTAAAGGAGACAAGCTCCACATTTTTAGTGATCTATCCCCCATTACTTTGGCAAAATGACGTGTCTTAAAGCCGGTTACCACTCATTTCCAGCAGCATTGGATTGCTTACCGGTGGGGATTTGCTTTTAAGCTTGTTGTCTCCAAGGATAATTCTCAAGTCTTCCTCCGGGATCTCCACAAAGTGGACTCCTTCTTTAAACCGTTGGGACTTCCTCCACTGCCAGAAGAGACTTTTATGCAACCTCCTACACAATCCCGGTCTTCTGTTACTCCACGCAAGATCTGGACACCCGCTAAACCTAGGAAGTAGAAGTTTCCATGCACTCCCCAATGGTCTCGCCTTCCTGGCTCAGAGGGCCCTGTAGCAAACTGGCTCATCAGAGTTGGACGCGGAGTTCCCCTTTTCTATTGGAGGTATTCCTCGGTCCTTCATTCCTTAACCCCTCCCTTCCTGAGAGGCACAGTAACAGCTGGTGTATGCTGGTTAGGGGGGTCAACCGCAGGTTAAGGCATCCTTAGTCCGGTGCCGAGCAGTATGCAAAAGTGTAGCCTTCTTCACCTAAGTCCTGATAAGGCCAGTGTTCATCAGCGCATTGGGAAGCACTGACCCCAGAACTGTGTAGGCTCACCCATCATAAACAGATAAGGCAGCTTCTCCCCGGAATTGAAAGAGATTGTAACCTCACAAAACCTAACAGTTAAAGATGACAGAAAGAAATGAACATTCCTCAAGTCAGGTTTTTTTCCCCTATGTTTCATGTCATGGATTATAACAGATGTTGGTTCTAATTCAGAGTTCTCCCGACTGACCCCTCCCAAAACAGCATAGTGGCCAGTATTCAGAGCCACCCCCCCTTGCAGGGGGATTTTAAAAAGACAGGCTGACAAGCCTAAAGCTAAGCTAAGCACATCTCCTGATCTTAACATCGTAACAGCAAGAGATCAAAGACCCTTTCCACTCTGCAACTTGGATCTGCTTACAAACCAAGGCGTATTGGCAAGTAACTTAACCCTTTAACTTCCTTCCTATTATCTCTTTGCTGTGTTGTGGGTCTTTATCTATATATAAATATATATCTTAGTTACATCTATTTCTGTAAATATTTTATTACACCTGTTTGACTCTTTTAGTAATAAATCTTTCTTTCTGAAAGTGTTAAACTGTTTTTAAGCGCTTACTTGCAATTTACAAATTCCCGCCTTTGAAGAGACGCTACTGTTTGTTATAATCTCTGTATAACAGGCCTGCGGACCGTGTTATATAGATCAATATTTCAATCATTATTGTGTATATTTGATAACGGGAGTTTAGCAGTCTCCGACAAAAGTGGTGGTGGCAGTAGAGGGTTAGTTGCGTAATTAACCCGACCCAGTAACAAGCGCATTCAGGCTGCAGGCACCGATTGTAGCCCATTAGCTGGACAATCGCTGTGCAGGGTGCAGCTGGGTGTGGCCTTGTTACGCGTGTCACACCGCAGTTTTAGATCGGCCAGTCCTTTGGTCACGAGTTTGGTGAGAAGGTCTGGGGTCTGACGCCGCGGGCGTGATGTATTATTGTTGGTCGTGGTCGTGCGATTGTTGCATGTTGAGGGTGGCTATCGAGCGATCGTGACAGGCCCCACCACCTTACTCTTCAAGTTATCAGGTTTTCCACTTTGCTCACTGAGCTCTTATGCTCTCATGAGTGCCTTAGCAATTGTCTATTACCCCCTATTCATTAATATGTCCTGATTACAGCTGTTAAATGGTTATCTGAGGTAGGCGTCTGTCATTTAGGGTCAGCTGCCGTGTTGCCCCCTTGTGCATCAGACTCCCAGACCTGGCGCCTCGGGATATCTCCAATATTCTGGGTACATATCCTTGATGATATCTTTGTTTCTGTTCATAGCTCCTGTGTCCTCTGCACTGTGATACAATGGTTTGCACTAGGCCTGTTGCCATGATAATCACCTGGTTTTCTGTCTCTATTATTTTCTGTTTTGTCTCATCAATGATCATTTATCTGTATGCTCAGGTAATGCAGCAGCTGTACCCTTTGCTGTTTTATGATGGCTTTAAGGCTGTTGTCGTATAATGTCAAAGGGCTTAACTCAATACAAAAGCGGTGGATGGCTTTGAAGGAGTTCAGATCCTCAGGAGCGGATATTATATTCATTCAAGAAACACATTTCAAACAGGATGGCTCTTTTCGTTTTGCCTCCAAGAGCTTTCTACAATTCTACTTAGCCTTTGATCCCTCCCGGAAAGCTGGTGTAGCTATCTTGATCCAAAAAAACTGCTCCCTGAGGGTCTCCTCCTTTCGAATTGATCCACATGGTTGCTGGAATCTATGTACGCGGGCTCTCCATTTGTACTTTTGAATTTGTATGCTCCCAACTCTGGTCAATTGCTATTTCTCTCTCAGATTTTAGACAAGTTATGCTCGATATCAGCTCCCAGTACGATAATTGGGGGGATTTTAACTTAGTTATGTCACCCCATAAGGATAGAAAAGTGCTCTTTGCCCCCACCCCGTCGAAACGGCTATGCTCTTCCTCCACAGCTTTTCGCAAACTGATTCGGGAGTATCGTTTCTTTGACGCCTGGTGAGTCAAACATCCTGTACATAGGCAATTCACGTTCTACTCTACTCCACATCACATGTACTCTAGATTATTTCATTTCTTTGTCACCATCCCCCTGCTTCCCTTCCTGGTTTCCTCGGAGATTAATCCTATATCCTGTTCGGACCATGCCTCTCTGTCACTTTTTTTTAATAATTTAAATATTTATTGATTTTTTAATTAAATACATATTTCCATCATTATCACATTAAAAATACAAAATCGTTCCTTGTTTACACTTTCTAGAACTATTTCCCAATCCCTCCCCCCCACCCACGTCAACCTTCTCTGCATTCTCTCCAGATCTTCCTACTAAAGCAAGTGGAGTTTATCCTTCATTTCTCCTTATAATTTCCTATATTTTACATTCAATCCAGCTTTTTCCCATTTTTCCCATTTCATATAGTAAACCTCCATCTTATCTTCCTGCATGTGATAAAGTTTTTCCATCTTTCTAATCTGGTTCACTCTATCAACCCAGTCTTCCTCTCTCGACACCTCTGTTTTCCACCAAAACTTGGGTATCAAACCTTTTGCACCATTAAGATAGTACCATATGCCTGATTCCTTATATTTATTCACTGCTGGGTCTGTACTATGTAGGAGACATATTTCTGGGTCCAACCCTACATCGATTTCAGTTATCCTTCCAATTAAATAAATTATTGTCTTCCAGAATACTTGGATTTTTGGGCACTCCCACTATATATGGTACACTGTGCCTATCTCTCCGCATCCCCGCCAACACCATGGTGAATTCTCCCCACACATCTTATGTTCAACATTCGGTGTAATGTGCCATCTTATCAAACAGTTATAATTTATTTTGACCTCCCTCATACTTACATTCTTGTGAGTTAATCTATATATTTTCTTCTGTTTTTCCTCATCTATCACAACCCCCATATCTCTTTCTCTCTGTCACTTGACCTAGTTCTCCCTGACTCTACTCCCAGGGTTTGCCACGGGCGCTTTAATGAGAGTTTTCTGTGCTCGGAACCACTTCGAGAAGAGCTCTCTCAGGGTCTGGATGCTTATTTTAATTTCAATGTTTGCACACTATCCTCCTCCTCTACCCTATGGGAGACCCATAAGGCCATCATTAGAGGCCTCTGCATTTCCATGAGTGCCTGTTTGAAGAAGGCCTCTATTGGTGCTAGGAAATCCCTTCTTCACCAATTATCCACAGTGGACCGTCGTTTGTTGGATAGGCCGTCTATACCTCGGTTACAAAAAGTTTCCCATATATGTGATCAAATCAGGGCTTTTGATCTACATAAAACTGCTCAATCTCTTGCCTGGGCTAAGCAAAAGTTTCAGGAATTCTCCAATAAACCGCATCGCATGTTAGTGAACAGACTTAATTCTCAGCAATCCCCTTCCTTACCGGGACATTTACTACAACTTGATGGCAAACCCACATATGACCCGCATGTAATGGCTACCATATTTGGGGAATACTATGAGAAGCTTTACAACTGCCTGGCTCCTGATATTCACCCTCCCCTTCAGATGTCTACTTTTGACGCCTTTTTGACTCCTTATCTTTGCCGCATTTATCACCCTCTAACCTTTTGGCTTTGAACACAGAGATCTATATCAAAGAACTACTGGATGTTGTTAAACATCTCCACACTCGCAAGTCCCCAGGACTGGACGGTCTTCCCTACTCATACTACAAAGCCTTCATTGGCATCCTGCCCCCCATCTTCTGAGTTTGTTTTGGGATCTCCTGAAGGGGTCTCCCCCACACAATGATTATACACACTTTTATATTTCTGTGATCCCGAAGCTAGATAAGGACCACTCTTTCCCTGATAATTATCATCCCATAGCGTTACTAAACTCTGACTACAAAATTTTCACAAAAATATTGGCCAACATGATCGCCGGATGTATCTCCAAGCTCATACACAGAGACCAGGTGGGCTTTGTTCCCACTAGACATGCAGCAGATAATACTAGGAGGACCATTGACTTGATCAATCTTGTCAACAAGTCCCCATCCCCAAAACCTGCTCTCTTGTTGAGCTTGGAAGTTCAAAAAACCTTTGACTGATTAAGTTGTGTTGGAGAGATTCGGTTTTAGTGGTCCATTTGTGGCACCATTGAAAGCCCTCTACTTCACTCCTTCTTCCCAGATAAAACTGGCTTCATTCTGATCACTTTCTTTTTGGGTGTCTAATGGTATTCACCAAGGTTGCCCTCTTTCTCTTCTACTGTTTATTCTCTGCCTGGAACCCCTGGCTATCACTCTCAGATCCAATCCCGATATTCAGGGATATGCACCCACAACAGTGACTTTAAGCTGTCTTTGTTCGCTGATGAAATTTTTTTGTATAATTTACTTTTTATTGATTTTCAAAATGTTTACAACAAACAGAGCTGCATAAATCATGAAATAAAGAACAAAGAAAGAAAGAGGCTCATCGATGAGAGGTTCATAAAGTACAATGTACAAAAGGTAGGCCCAATAAATGAATGTTTGCTCACTCACAAAGAAATGATCAGTCTAAAAATTGAATGGTAGGTGTATTGTAACACTGAGAGACAGAATAGCAACAAAAAAATCAAAAGAAATGCATGTCTAACAAATTATGCACTGATTTGCATGATCATGAGGGAAATAAGTATTTGATCCCCTATCATTCAGCAGGATTTCTGGCTACCAGGTGTCTTTCATACAGGTAACATGCTGAGATTAGAAGCAGTCTCTTAAAGGGAGTGCTGCTAATCTCATTTTGTTGCCTGTATAAAAGATACCTGTCCACAGGAGCAATCAAACAATCAGATTCCAAACTCTCCACCATGGAAAAGAACTGTCCAAGGATGTAAGGGACAAGATTATAGACCTACACAAGGCTGGACTGGGCTACCAAACTATCGCCAAGCAACTTGGTGAGAAGGTGACAACAGTTGGTGAAATCATTCGCAAATGCAAGAAACACAAAACAACTGTCAGTCTCCCTAGGTCTGGTGCACCATGCAAGATCTCACCTCGTGGAGTGTCAATGATCATAAGAACAGTGAGGAATCATCCCAGAACTACACGTGAGGATCTTGTCAATGATCTCCAGGCAGCTGGGACCACAGTCACCAAGAAAACAATTGGTAACACACTACGACAACAAGGAATGAAATCCTGCAGTGCCCGCAAGGTCCCTCTGCTCAAGAAAGCATATGTCCAGGCACGTCTGTAGTTTGCCACTGAACATCTGAATGATGCAGAGGAGGACTGGTTGAAATTTGTGGTCAGATGAGACCAAAATTTAGCTCTTTGGCATCAAGTCAACTCACTGTGTTTGGAGGAGGAGGAGGAATGCTGCCTATGACCCCAAGAACACCATCCTAACTGTCAAACGTGGTGGTGGAAACATTCTGCTTTGGGGTTTTTTTTTCTGCTAAGGGGACAGGACAACTCCACCGCATCAAAGGGATGATGGATGGGAAAATGTAGCATCACATTTTGGGTGAGAACCTTCTTCCCTCAGCCAGGGTATTGAAAATGGGTCATAGATGGGTGTTCCAGCATGACAATGACCCACACCACACGGCCAAGGCAACAAAGGAGTGGCTCAAGAAGAAGCACATTAAGGTTCTGGAGTGACCTAGGCAGTCTACAGACCTTAATCCAATTGAAAATCTGTGGAAGAAGCTGAAATTTCAAGTTGCCAAACATCAGCCTCCAAACCTTAATGACTTGGAGAGGATCTGCCAAGAGGAGTGGGCCAAAATCCCTCCTGAGATGTGTGCAAACCTGGTGGCCAACTACAGAAAATGTCTGACCTCTGCGATTGCCAACAAGGGATTTGCCACCAAGTACTAAGTCATGTTTTGTGAAAGGGATAAAATACTTATTTCCCTCATGAACATGCAAATTAGTGCATAATTTGTTAGACATGCATTTCTTTTGAATGTTTTGTTGCTATTCTGTCTCTCAGTGTTACAATACACCTACCATTCGATTTTTAGACAGTTCATTTCATTGTGAGTGGGAAAACATTCAAAATCAGCAGGGAATCAAATACTTATTTCCTTCACTGTAGGTGCATTGGTAACGTGTCTTTGGGCAAAGCCACATTACATGTGTTGGTGAACTGCAGTGATGAATATGACCTGATTGTAGATATTAGGAAGCAATTTCATCATTGTAAGCAGAGGGGTAAATTGGAAAATGAACTACATTGTATGGGCAAATATCACAACACACACTGTACACAGATGTCATGGTTCATTTGTTGGCAGATACCCTTTAAGACAGAATCATTCCAAGTACACTAACTGGTTTTCTGGGAAAAAATAACTGCAGGATACTTCTGACATTTAAATGGTGGGTTCCCGGACAGCCAAGCTGCTCCTAAACTATCAAAAACATCTATCGTTAAAATTCAGCTATCCTAACACCTTACACGATATGAAGCTGTACTGTTCAGTAACACAACAGATGGCCCACTATGATATCTCATATCTAATTCATGGAAATGTCTGTATAAAAGGCTTGGATCACTCTTCTCATCTGAATACTCTGATACCCTATTAAAGGATGAAGAAATAAATAATTCTCATGATAAAACTGCAGCAGACAATCAGTGACAATATAACTAGAAATTTGAATATGGGGCCAATTCTGCAATAAATTGTTTAAGCATGGATTCAAGTATAGCAATACATGATAGAAAATGCTAGTGTAAACTTGCGATATAAAGTAATCTTGATTAACATCATCTTCAAAGCCATCCCAAGAGTTCATAATGATTTGTGGCCAAGCTAAAACCACCCCAGAAAACTACAAACTGTCGAATTTCTGAAGGAATTAATATTCCCAATGAACACATAAACAAAGTCATAATTCTGCAAACAAATCCCAGTATAACCACAACAAAGACAAATGAATGAGCACAGTGGTGTAGAATTGCTGAATTATTGCTACTAATGACATGGCATCCGAACGCTACAAAAAAGGAAAATAAACACAGCACAATAAATTAATTACTAGCAAAGGATTTTATATACTTCATGTAAAGAAGCCATGATTTCTTTTATGCAATGGTCCTGAGTGATAATGGAAAGAATAAAACTTAATTTCTTCTTCTTTTAGTCTACTGCCACTACTGATTACATTTGTCACTGCAAACACAGACTGAGCACAGACCATTCTTATGTCAGTGCTATGCTAAGTATACCGTACATAATGGTAGGCAAACATAGAAGTCACAAAATGAAACCAACAAATTACCTTAATGGCCCTTACACATGATGAGAAAATTGTATGAAAATTTCCGTATGAGGAACTATTGTCTGATTATCTGATTGTTAGTATACTGCTTTGAAAGCCGATTCCGACTTTTTGGATGAAAAAAAACGAGGGTGCAAGCTAGAACATTTTCATTGTACATGATCACAACGTCCAATTAAATTTCAAGTGTACAGTAATTGCACAGCAATAATTGAAGAGAAAAAAAAATTGCATGATCAAAAGCATTGAATGATCCTACACTTCCTCTTCTACTATGCTAATACATGGCTATGTTTGCCTTTGTTGGCCGAGAATTTTCTTACAAGTCATTACCATTCTGACTATATCATTATATGCACTATTTGTGGAAAAATTGGACGATCGGTCGTCCGATTTTCTCATAGTGTATATGAGGCTTAAGATATACAACAAAGCTTTGTCTGATAATAGTATCCCAGAATATTTTTATATGATTTCTTTTTGCCATGTTTTATGCCTTTTACCAAAATCTGACAAATTCATAAGGATTCATAGGTATCACTGAAAGCGCAAATTACAAGTACCTGTCTAAATGAAAATCAGTTACAGTGAGGAACAGATGTATTTGAACACCCTGTGATTTTGCAAGTTCTCCCACTTAGAAATCATGGAGGGGTCTGAAATTCACATTGTAGGTGCATTCCCACTCTGGGAGACAGAATTAAAAAAAAATTTCAGGAAATCACATTGTATGATTTTTAAAGAGTTTATTTGTCTTGCACTGCTGAACATAAGTATTTGAACACCTGAGAAAATCAGTGTTAATATTTGGTGCAGAAGCCTTTGTTTGCAATTACAGAGGTCAGATGTTTCCTGTAGTTCTTGACCAGGTTTGCACATACTGCAACAGGGATTTTGGCCCACTCCTCCACACAGATCTCCTCTAGATCTGTCAGGTTTTGGGGCTGTCGCTGAGCAACACGGAGTTTCAGCTCCCTCCAAAGATGTTCTATTGGACTTAGGTCTGAAGACTGACTAGACCACTCCAGAACCTTGATATGCTTCTTACGGAGCCACTCCTTGGTTATCCTGGCTGTGTGCTTCGGGTCGTTGTCATGTTGGAAGACCCAGCCACAACCCATCTTCAATGCTCTGACTGAGGGAAGGAGGTTGTTGCTCAAAATCTCACAAAAAATGGCCCCATTCATCCTCCCCTTAATACAGTGCAGTCGTCCTGTCCCCTTCGCAGAAAAGCACCCCCAAAGCATGATGTTACCACCCCCCTGCTTCACAGTAGGGATGGTGTTCTTGGGATGCAACTCATCCTTCTTTTTCCTCCAAACACAACGAGTGAAGTTTAGACCAAAAAGTTCTAATCTGACCACATGACTTTCTCCCATGCCTCCTCTGGATCATCGAGATGGTCATTGGCAAACTTCAGATGGGCCTGGACATGTGATGACTTGAGCAGGGGAACCTTCCGTGCAATGCATGATTTGAAACCATGATGGCGTAGTGTTCTACCGACAGTGACCTTTGAAACTGTGGTCCCAGCTCTCTTCATGTCATTGACCAGCTCCTCCCTTGTAGTTCTGGGCTGATTCCTCACCTTTATTATCATCAGTGATACCCCACGAGGTGAGATCTTGCATGAAGCCCCAGTCAGAGGGAGACTGATAGTAATCTTTAGCCTCTTCCATTTTCTAACAATTGCTCTAACAGTTGATCTATTTTCACCAAGATGCTTGGCCATTGCCCTGTAGCCCTTTCCAGCCTTGCGGAGGTCCACAATTTTGTCTCTGGTGTCTTTACAGCTCTTTGGTCTTGCCCATGGTAGTAGTTGGCGTCTGACTGACTGTAGGGTGGACAGGTGTCTTTAACCTCCCTAGCGGTATGATTATTTCAGATTTTTGGTGCTGAAAGCGGTACCATTATTTTGCATGGAAATATGTATTTTTTTTATTGTAGCCTGTAATTTGTAGGAATAACTCACTGAAATCTGTCCGAACAAGAGTCTATTAAACATCCCGGGTATGATAAAATTTGAAACACGAAATCATAAATTATAATTTAATAAATAATCATAAAAAATAATAATATAATAATAATACATTTAATTCAATAATATAATCAAACCAAAAATACTGAAATTTGAAATAGAGCGCCAAGTTCGCACATCGCTGAGCAAAGTCGCAAAATCGTTTTCAGTGTCTGATGACGAATTTCCCCACGGATCATTATCACTCAATTCTGCAAGTGGTTCTGATTTACTATCGCTGTTCTCTAGCTGGTCTAAAACCACTTTTGACCTAAAGGGACACTTTTTGGACGCCATGGACGTTTCTCAGTTTCCAGCAGAAAGAACAGACAAAATGCAGGCAGGGCACAGGACAAAGCACTAGGGACAAAATGTATGTGAAATGGGTTGAAACAGCAATGTTTTACTATGTAAAATTTGTTTGGAAAAAAATGACATTTTTTAAAATTGTCAAATTTCCCGCCGGCGGCGGCGGCGCCTGTATGTTCCGACGTCACAGGGACCGAGAACACAGAAGCCGGATGCAGGCATCGGCCAGAGGAGATGGCCGGGGACGCTGCAGGGGACACATCGCGGAAGCGAAGGACAAGGTAAGCTCTGCAGGGACTCCCTGAGCAACGCCGCATGGTATGCCCGAGTGTAGCTCGGGGTTACCGCTTTTGGTACTGACATTTTACCCCGAGCTACACTCGGGAATACCGCTAGGGAGGTTAAAGAGCTCAGACAGGTGCTACTAAGTTAGATTAATGAGTGGAGTAGAGCTGGACTTTTTAAAGGCACAGTAACAGGTCTTTGAGAGCCAGAGTTCTTGCTGTTTCTTAGGTGTTCAAATACTTATGTTCAGCAGCGCAAGACAAATAAATTCTTTAAAAATCATACAATGTGATTTCCTGATTTTTTTTTTAAATTCTGTCTCTCAGAGTGGGAATGCACCTACAATGTGAATTTCAGACCCCTCCATGATTTCTAAGTGGGAGAACTTGCAAAATCACAGGGTGTTCAAATACTTCTGTTCCTCGCTGTATACCCTAAATTACCCTTGATGTGCATTAACCACTTTGCATCTGCAGCAATTTCTTTAATATTTTTACACATACATCAAAATCTGCATGATTTTGCTAGAAAGTTAATTAAAACTAAAAAACAATGCATTTTCTGAAAGCAGTAAACATAGGTGGATAGCAACAGCTATAAACAGGTGGGTAATAGCATAGGTATAGCCAGCAAACAGGTAAGGGTCAACATGCATCAGGGGATTAGCTTGCACCAACGTCCTTGTTAGCTGCTGAGAGCCATGTGCTAAACCAGCGGCCATCTTGCTTTCTGGCTTACATACATGTTGACCCTTACCTGTTTGCTGGCTATACCTATGCTATTACCCACCTGTTTATAGCTGTTGCTATCCACCTATGTTTACTTATGGCTATTAGAGCATATCATTACAGTATGCTATCCTAATTTGTGCACTATCATTGGCAAAATAAAAAATTGCTACACTACGGTATATTAGCCCTTTGTCTTGGTGGCTTTACATTGAGCTACTAAAGGTGGTGTTCCTGCTGAGTCCATCCACTACCGGGTACTAACAACAGTGAGGAGTC
Source organism: Staurois parvus (assembly GCF_062004578.1). Classification (NCBI taxonomy): domain Eukaryota; kingdom Metazoa; phylum Chordata; class Amphibia; order Anura; family Ranidae; genus Staurois; species Staurois parvus. Next base: position 8,836,807 of record NW_028317941.1, read on the forward strand.
CCCATCCACTAAGAGGGTCCACCGAGAGGTTTGGAGGTCTTTCCCAGGTTGTAACCAGTACCATTGGAGTGCCATTTACCTACCGGGTCCCAGATGACTATTAGTGCCCTTATATTACATGCTTAATATTATTATACATCTGGTGAGTGCAAGCACACCCTTTTTCTTCATATCACTGAAGTCACGAACACATACTACCACTGGTGCATGTTCCTGGGAAAATTGGTGCATCTTACTTGAATATTTTCAAGGAGTTTTTTTTTTTTTTTTCGTAATTGTATTTCTTTTTTTTTTTTCCAAAAAAGGCGTTTATTGGTAAAGCATAAAATGGTACAAGAGACATGCAAATGACATATCAAGAAAACTTTCGGCAATGCATACAGCATAACAACGAGAGGGTGATGAAGGGCTTTTATATACTGTATATTGAATTGGTCGCTGATTGTTATGTCACTATGAGATGATATCACCCAATTATTTTGACAGGTACCCTCTCTCACTTCTGCTGCAATCACCTAGGTGATCGGAAGCGGAAGTTGCCCCCCACCTCCCCTTAGTCTTCTAGGACACATGACAGGTCCCAGAAGACTACAGAACCATTCACAAGGCACAGAGCTAATCTCGCATACACAAGGGACACCCAGCTGTGAAGCCGCAAGCTGTCATAGCCGGGTGCCCACAATTAGGATGCCGGTGCAGGGGATCGTGGATATCCGGTGAAATGGGCTGCGGTGAATACACCGCTGGATCGGGAGACAGGTGAGTGGCTGTTTTTTAAAAGTCAGCAGCTACAGTTTCTGTAGCTGCTAACTTTTATTTTTTGTAAACTTGACTGGATCTCCACTTTATGGTTATTGTGCTGTGGCATGTAGCTGTGTGGCCTGTACCATGTCATCATACAAATGATAAAGTGAACAGTAAGCTGTGATTAGGATAATAGCTGAAAGTGAACTAATAGGATTTCTCTAGACATGCTGATGAAAACATAAATACAAGTACAACCAGCATGGCGGTTTATGTATACCTGGCCCTGTTTTGGACTTAAATATAAGCAAAATGTTGAAATTTAGCAGCTTCTATTCTGCATTACAAGTTTCCCTATAAGCCACTTAACAGCAGGCATTCACATGCAAGCAACACTTTTCATAGGTATGGATTTTATAGATTTCTCAGTAACCTAATTTTTGAATGCTGATCTTTAACTCATTCACTGCTGACAATACCTCTATTAGCACTAAAAGTGGGGATTAAGTCTGCAGGGCAGAACTGAATTGTAATGATGTTTGAGTTGACCCAGTGGCTTTGCAATCAGCCCTCTACATGAGTCCCTATGTTCAATCAGGAGCCCACTGGGAAGTCCAAGTGGCTTTCTGTGTGATAATTACATCTAACAAGAAAATAAAATATTGAATTGACAGTTTCAGCTTGTCAGGTTAATTCAACCATTACTAGGAAAAAAGATTTCAAAGAAGGACACTGATTTTATAAAACTGAGAGCAGAAAACGAGTACATACTTTCCCTGATATATACATTAGCAAAATGTAACTCCTTACTGCAGCCATTTTTTGTCTTGTATAGAGTGAAAAGTTTCCGTGAGGTTTTTACATCTGTGACCCCATTGGCTAGATTTTCCCTCCTGACAAAGCAGCGATGGCCACAATATATGTGAAGTTATTTCTACCAGACCACATTTTCACTATCCATATATTGCTGGACCCAAGGGTTACATCATGCCTCTCCAGACTCACATGCTCTATCAGCATACTTTTAGCATTAAAGGTGTTCTAGAGGCTGAAAGTGTTTATCTTCATGCATTCCATGCATGAAGGTAAAAAAAACCCTTCAATGTGCAGCATTGGACACACAGAGGCGGCTCAAGAGCGAGCACGTATGAGTTCCCCCTGAGCAAGCTACTTGCTCTGGGGGCATTCAACAGAGGGAGGAGCACCGTTGTGGACCCAAGAAGAGGAGGATTGGGGTTGCTCTGTGCAAAACTATTGCAGAGAGCAGGTAAGTACTGTATGACATGTTTGTTATTTACAAAAAAACTCAACCTTTAATGTCCCTATAGGAATGTTTTTAACAAATATTTAGATTGATCAGAGTTTTATAGCACTTTATTGCATTATTCATATTGCTGGTTTTTCATCGTAAATATTTATATTGCTGATGTAAGTCCTTTGCTTTGGGTTTAGAGCTCTTTATTGTATTGTAACCAGATTCAAACTAACCAGGGACTCTATCTGATACTGTTGGTATGGGTTTGGGAATACAGGGTTGTTTTTAGGGTTTATAAATGGCCTAAACTCGCGGCCGGCTCCAGTATGGACGTGTAGTGTGAACCGCTCCCTCCAGCCGCCAGAACGATCGCGGCTCACACAGACCCCAGGGAATTCCGACACCACAGCAACCTGTAAGAGAGGTGCCCGAACCTCCCCAGACATGCCCCGCAGGAGGAAAACCCCGGGGCAGCCGGGGAAACTAACGCATTCCTTCCCTGCCATCACGGCAGGAATCCAAGATGGCGCCGGCGGCAGTGACATGAGAGACAGCAAGCAGCAAGGGGACTACTCTGCCCAGCAACAAGACCACAGGCTGCGATATCCACTATATCCAGGGGACCCTGGTGAGTTGTCTCCCCCTCTGTCCCCCACCACAAGAAGCCCAGCCAAGTCCAGAATGAGACTGGACCCTGAACAACAGGAGACATACCAGGCCCTCAGTGATTCACCCTCACAGCTACACACAGACCTCCCTGTCATAGAGGCATTCCCAGCAACAGATCAACCTGTAACTGAGATATGCATGAAGAACATGCTATTATCTCTTAAACAAACCCTGCATAATGAGTTATCATCATCTTTGGTACACATCACTAACGTGGTCAAACACCAAGATCAAAGAATACAACATATTGAAACCAAAATGGGCGACATCATTATAGCGCACAATGATTTGATTGACGCACACACAGATCATACCTCGGACATCGAACAAATTAATTTGAAACTAGCCGACCTAGAAGATCGTTCAAGGCGTAACAATATCAAGTTTAGGGGTATACCTGAAAGCGTCACTAATGAAGCATTGCTATCCTATATACAACAGTATATAAAAGTCCTCATCCCATCCATCTCAGACCTGGAGTTGGCCATAGACCGAGCCCACCGCCTACCTAAACTAACATTCCTATCGGCCTCCATTCCTAGAGATGTTTTAGCCCGGATTCATTTCTACCACATAAAGGATAAAATTATGCTGGCAGCCAGAAATACATCTACACTACCACCGTCACATGCAAATATCCGGTTATTCACAGATCTCTCAAAGACCACGCTGCTTAACCGCAAAAAGATGATTACCATTACTAAAGCCTTGAGAAACCATGGTATAGCATATCAATGGGGATTCCCCACGAAGCTAACTGTACAACACGGTAAAACCTTCATCATTAAAAATCTCGAAGCAGGCCTAGACCTGCTTAAAGCCTGGAAAATAATACCTGAAGACACACCACAAAACGCACCTACTCATTCTCAGAGTATGGAAGCTGATTAAGGGTGTCACTACTCGCTCCCGCTATAACATCAACGTAGCACCTCAAAAAAAAAAAAAAATGTCATTCCCCCTCAATAATCTCTGGCGATCGGCCGAGTTTTTGGAGTTATATGTTACTAGAAACTGTTTGGCTTGACCTTTTTTACGGCCAAAGCCTCTTTGAATCCCCCACATCTGAAGTAGCAATACAAGCTACTCAGACCATTTGCATTTTACGCAAGTCTTTTTTTTACACCCCTCCTTCTTTCCTTTCACCTCCCTCCTTGGCACCATCACCAGTCGCTCAAATCCGCCTTATCACCTACAGATTAATGATGAACTTTCATGGAAATTTCACCTTAATCCAGCAACCGAACCTAAACCGATTTCTCAATATTGATTACCTCCTCCCTCACTTGGAGATGCTTGTACAATCTCACATCCCTTCAAATATCACCTCAAACATTTCGCTTAGCGCCTTAAGACCTGCACAATGATCAACATCACATCCCTTAATGTCCGTGGCTTAAACTCTCCATTCAAAAGATCAATGCTCCAAAAAGAAACTAGGAAATTCCAGACCGATATAGTTTTTATTCAAGAATCCCACTTCGCTACAAACAAGATACCCAAATTCCACCTCCATCGTTTCCCAAACATCTTCATGGCCACGAACTTAAAAAAAAAAAATGGGGTCATTACAGCCATTAAAGACTCTATCCAGTTACAACTCATATCAGAAACCGTTGACTCTCAAGGTCGCTACCACATTCTAATATGCCAACTGAACAACAACCTCTACACTTTGGTAAATGTATATGGTCCCAACAAAAACCAGCTGCAATTCTTTAACAAGCTTTACAACACTATCTCTTCACTAAAACAAGGAAGAATTATCATTGGAGGAGACTTTAATATCATCGGCAATCCGCACCTAGACTCATCTTTTGATAAAAGATCGTTTAAACAGACCTTCAATCAATTCCTACATAACCATGACTAGAGATGAGCGAAGTATTCAAAAATTCGATTCGACTGATTCGGCGAATTCGTGGAAAAATTTTGATTCGAGTCGAATATATTCGCTGTGAATTTAACTTAAAAAAGGGTGTTTCTAGGCTTCAGAGAGCCTTTATATTAGTGCAGAACACTGTACCTTTAATTTAAATGCCCTTGGAGTCTGCTGGGGAAGAGAAATAATACTGTCAGTCAGTATGACATGCAGATGAGTGCCGTCGATCTTAGAATCACCGCACACTTCACTCATTTGGGCAGTCACTGGGCCAAAACCAGAGTGTGGAGCCACAGTGTGGCGGTGGAGGCAGCAGCAATGGGAGGCCATACAGCACCCTATGACAAAAATGGAAACCACCAGCAGTGTGAGGAGACCTGAAAGTGGCACATGGCAGAGTGTGGCGATAGAGACAGCAGCAATGGGAGGCCGTACAGGGACCCATGACACACTCTGGACCTGGCAGCAGCATGAGGAGGCGGTACAGGGGCCCATGACAGATTACGGGCCTGGCAGCAGCATGAGGAGTCGGTACGGGGGCCCATGGCAGATTACGGGTCTGGCAGCAGCAATGGGAGGCCGTACAGGGACCCATGACACATTCTGGACCTGGCAGCAGCATGGGGAGGCGGTACAGGGGCCCATGACAGATTACGGGCCTGGCAGCAGCATGAGGAGTCGGTACGGGGGCCCATGACACACTCTGGACCTGGCAGCAGCATGAGGAGGCGGTACAGGGGCGCATGACAGATTACGAGCCTGGCAGCAGCAACTTGGACAGGAGGACGTTCAGCTTCTGCACCGTCGGGTGCGTGCTCGCAAACTGTTGTCTCTTGGAAACGGATTCCAAGAAAGACTGCTGACGGAATCCGTGAAGAGGAGTAGCAGGAGAAGGAGCATCTGAACGAGCGGAATATGCCAACAAGCGACAACAGGGGCCCATGACAGATTACGGGCCTGGCAGCAGCATGAGGAGTTGGTACGGGGGCCCATGGCAGATTAGGGGCCTGGCAGCAGCTATGGGAGGCCCGTAATCTGCCAGCACCCTATGACAAAAAATGGAACCCACCAGCAGTGTGAGGAGACCTGAAAGTGGCACATGGCAGAGTGTGGCAATGGAGACAGCAGCAATGGGAGGCCGTACAGGGACCCATGAGAGACTCTGGACCTGGCAGCAGCATGAGGAGGCGGTATAGGGGCCCATGGCAGATTAGGGGCCTGGCAGCAGCTATGGGAGGCCCGTAATCTGCCAGCACCCTATGACAAAAAATGGAACACACCAACAGTGTGAGGAGACCTGAAAGTGGCAGATGGCAGAGTGTGGCGATGGAGACAGCAGCAATGGGAGGCCGTACAGGGACCCATGAGAGACTCTGGACTTGGCAGCAGCATGAGGAGGCGGTATAGGGGCCCATGTCAGATTAGGGGCCTATGGCAGCAGCTATGGGAGGCCCGTAATCTGCCAGCACCCTATGACAAAAAATGGAACACACCAGCAGTGTGAGGAGACCTGAAAGTGGCACATGTTTGGGGCATGATTCATGGCGGATTTAGTCAGTTGTGTCAGGAACTGGTGGTTTGAAATCCAGACTAATCCACGCCTGATTCATTTTCACAAACGTGAGTCTCTCCACACTTTGGGTGGACAGTCGTGTCCTCCGCGGAGTTGCAATACCTCCTGCCGCACTAAACACGCGCTCCGATGCCACGCTACTGGCCGGGCATGACAGCCTTTCAAGGGCAAATTCAGCTAGTTGGGGCCAAAGGTCAAGTTTCGTTGCCCAGTAGTCAAGGGGATTGTCTACCTCGGTTGGCAGGGTGCTGTCCAAGTAGGCCTAAGCCTGTTGTTTGAGGTCCTGCTCCAGGTCCACCTGATGCTGCTGCTGCTGCTGCTGCTGCTGCGGCTGGTTAGTAGTTTCCTCACTGCGCTGGTGAAGAAAGCTACTCATCATCGACTGCAGACTGAGGCAGCCGCTGCTGGTGGAGCTGCCACTGCTCCTACCACCCCACCCCTCCCCTGCTGCCATGGCAGCGGAACGCGAGCGCACAGGGCCCACAGTGTCTGAGGATGGACGTTGGCGCAGACAGGCAGAGACCAGCTGACTACATAGGTGGTTTTTATAGTACGTTATTTTGGCCTCCCTCTCAGCAGGTGTGAAAAAGGCCACCATTTTTGAACGGTAGCGAGGGTCCAACAAGGTGGACAGCCAAAAGTCATCCCTCTGTCTGATGGTTATTATTCGGCTGTCGCTACGCAAGCAACCGAGCATGCTATGGGCCATTTGTGCCAAGGAATGCGAGAAACTCCCTGCCTCCATCTCCACAGCATACTGCCACGGTGCATCTGGGTCCTCTGTCTCCTCCTCCTCCTCCTCTACCAGATGCTCCTGCTCCTCCACTCCTGTCCGCTGAGTGGAAAAACCACCCATTTCACTCAATAATTCCTGAGCACCAATGTCCTCCTCTACCTCCTCCTCTTCTTCCTGTCCTGCCCCCACAGGGGTCATGTGGCGTTGAGATCTGTGCGCCACGTCTACCGCACCCTGACCAGCCATTGTTAACAGCATTTGTTCCAGGACGTGCAACAGAGGAATGACGTCGTTCATCCCATAGTCCTGCCGACTCACGAATAGCGTGGCCTCCTCAAAGGGCCTGAGCAAGCGCAGGTGTCACGCATGAGCTGCCAATGGCTGACATCTAAGTTACACAGGGAGTACCTTTATCCGCTTGTAACATCAGGAAATCGGTGATGGCCTTTCGCTGTTCGTAAAGGCGGTCTAACATGTGTAGGGTTGAATTCCACCTTGTTGCAACGTCGCAGATCAGGCGATGCTGTGCAATTCCGTTCTGCCGCTGCAGCTCAAGGAGGGTGTGCTTTGCGGTGTAGGAATGGCTGAAATGCATGCAAAGTTTACGTGACATTTTAAGGATGTCTTGCAGTGGGATGGTGGATTTTATGAACCGCTTGACAACCAGATTGAACACGTGAGCCATGCATGGCGCATCGCACAACCTTACTTGACGCAGAGCAGACACCGTGTTCTTTCCGTTGTCGGTCAACATGGTTCCGATTTTCAGTTTGCGCGGAGACAGCCATCTGTCGATTTCTCTGTTCATTACACTGAGAAGTTCCTCCCCTGTGTGACTACGTTCGCCTGGACCTGGCAGCAGCATGAGGAGGTGGTATATAGGGGCCTATGGCAGATTAGGGGCCTGGCAGCAGCTATGGGAGGCCCGTAATCTGCCAGCACCCTATGTCAAAAAATTCAACACACCAGCAGTGTGTGAGGAGACCTGAAAGTGGCACATGGCAGAGTGTGGCGATGGAGACAGCAGCAATGGGAGGCCGTACAGGGACCCATGACAGACTCTGGACATGGCAGCAGCATGAGGAGGCGGTATATAGGGGCCTATGGCAGATTAGGGGCCTGGCAGCAGCTATGGGAGGCCCGTAATCTGCCAGCACCCTATGTCAAAAAATTCAACACACCAGCAGTGTGTGAGGAGACCTGAAAGTGGCACATGGCAGAGTGTGGCGATGGAGACAGCAGCAATGGGAGGCTGTACAGGGACCCATGAGAGACTCTGGACCTGGCAGCAGCATGAGGAGGCGGTATATAGGGGCCTATGGCAGATTAGGGGCCTGGCAGCAGCTATGGGAGGCCCGTAATCTGCCAGCACCCTATGTCAAAAAATTCAACACACCAGCAGTGTGTGAGGAGACCTGAAAGTGGCACATGGCAGAGTGTGGCGATGGAGACAGCAGCAATGGGAGGCCGTACAGGGACCCATGACAGACTCTGGACCTGGCAGCAGCATGAGGAGGCGGTATATAGGGGCCTATGGCAGATTAGGGGCCTGGCAGCAGCTATGGGAGGCCCGTAATCTGCCAGCACCCTATGTCAAAAAATTCAACACACCAGCAGTGTGTGAGGAGACCTGAAAGTGGCACATGGCAGAGTGTGGCGATGGAGACAGCAGCAATGGGAGGCCGTACAGGGACCCATGACAGACTCTGGACCTGGCAGCAGCATGAGGAGGTGGTATATAGGGGCCTATGGCAGATTAGGGGCCTGGCAGCAGCTATGGGAGGCCCGTAATCTGCCAGCACCCTATGTCAAAAAATTCAACACACCAGCAGTGTGTGAGGAGACCTGAAAGTGGCACATGGCAGAGTGTGGTGATGGAGACAGCAGCAATGGGAGGCCGTACAGGGACCCATGAGAGACTCTGGACCTGGCAGCAGCATGAGGAGGCGGTATATAGGGGCCTATGGCAGATTAGGGGCCTGGCAGCAGCTATGGGAGGCCCGTAATCTGCCAGCACCCTATGTCAAAAAATTCAACACACCAGCAGTGTGTGAGGAGACCTGAAAGTGGCACATGGCAGAGTGTGGCGATGGAGACAGCAGCAATGGGAGGCCGTACAGGGACCCATGACAGACTCTGGACCTGGCAGCAGCATGAGGAGGCGGTATATAGGGGCCTATGGCAGATTAGGGGCCTGGCAGCAGCTATGGGAGGCCCGTAATCTGCCAGCACCCTATGTCAAAAAATTCAACACACCAGCAGTGTGTGAGGAGACCTGAAAGTGGCACATGGCAGAGTGTGGCGATGAAGACAGCAGCAATGGGAGGCCGTACAGGGACCCATGACAGACTCTGGACCTGGCAGCAGCATGAGGAGGCGGTATATAGGGGCCTATGGCAGATTAGGGGCCTGGCAGCAGCTATGGGAGGCCCGTAATCTGCCAGCACCCTATGTCAAAAAATTCAACACACCAGCAGTGTGTGAGGAGACCTGAAAGTGGCACATGGCAGAGTGTGGCGATGGAGACAGCAGCAATGGAGGCCGTACAGGGACCCATGAGAGACTCTGGACCTGGCAGCAGTATGAGGAGGCGGTATATAGGGGCCTATGGCAGATTAGGGGCCTGGCAGCAGCTATGGGAGGCCCGTAATCTGCCAGCACCCTATGTCAAAAAATTCAACACACCAGCAGTGTGTGAGGAGACCTGAAAGTGGCACATGGCAGAGTGTGGCGATGGAGACAACCCACCGACTGTTTTGCTCGCTGCCAAGCTGCCACCCTCTTCTCCTGATGATGCGGAAGCAATAGCCTGATGACGACGAGGCTGCCAAGTGCGATCAGCCTCATCATCATCAATTAGGGTCTCCGCCTCACTACTAGCCCCCTCGGCTGCGTGTGGGTCAGGAGACAGACCTGTCTCTAGACCGGCTACCGAGCCACTCTCCTCGCCACTACTTCTTCGCCTGGCTGCTGAAGAGGCGGATGTCTCCCCCCGTTCCTGACCGCCCTCTGTTAGCTCTTCCTCACTGTACTGGATGACACCGGGAGCACTAGCCTCTGGCTGCGAATAGTGCTGCCTCGACCCCTTCCTCTGCTGCCACGTCTGCTCGCTCCTAAAACATTGCCTCCTCTGCCACTCCTCTGCATGTTGTCTGACATACTCTTTAATTAAACGATTCTGTGTCCCTGAGTAACAATTCTGTGTCCCTGAGTAACGTTTCTGTGGCCCTAAGTAACAGTTCTGTGGCCCTAAGTAACAGTTCTGTGGCCCTCAGTAACAATTCTGTGTCTGTCCCTGAGTAACAATTCTGTGTCCCTCAGTAACAATTCTGTGTCCCTCAGTAACAATTCTGTGTCCCTCAGTAACAATTCTGTGTCCCTGAGTAACAATTCTGTGGCCCTCAGTAACAATTCTGTGTCCCTCAGTAACAATTCTGTGTCCCTGAGTAACAATTCTGTGTCTGTCCCTGAGTAACAATTCTGTGTCTGTCCCTGAGTAACGTTTCTGTGGCCCTAAGTAAAGGTTCTGTGTCCCTGAGTAACAATTCTGTGTCTGTCCCTGAGTAACAATTCTGTGGCCCTAAGTAACGGTTCTGTGGCCCTCAGTAACAATTCTGTGTCCCTGAGTAACAATTCTGTGTCCCTCAGTAACAATTCTGTGTCCCTCAGTAACAATTCTGTGTCTGTCCCTGAGTAACAATTCTGTGTCTGTCCCTGAGTAACGTTTCTGTGGCCCTAAGTAACGGTTCTGTGGCCCTCAGTAACAATTCTGTGTCCCTCAGTAACAATTCTGTGTCTGTCCCTGAGTAACAATTCTGTGTCTGTCCCTGAGTAACAATTCTGTGTCCCTGAGTAACGTTTCTGTGGCCCGAAGTAACAATTCTGTGGCCCTCAGTAACAATTCTGTGTCTGTCCCTGAGTAACAATTCTGTGTCTGTCCCTGAGTAACAATTCTGTGTCCCTGAGTAACGTTTCTGTGGCCCTAAGTAACAATTCTGTGGCCCTCAGTAACAATTCTGTGTCTGTCCCTGAGTAACAATTCTGTGTCTGTCCCTGAGTAACGTTTCTGTGGCCCTAAGTAACGGTTCTGTGGCCCTCAGTAACAATTCTGTGTCCCTCAGTAACAATTCTGTGTCTGTCCCTGAGTAACAATTCTTTGTCTGTCCCTGAGTAACAATTCTGTGTCCCTGAGTAACGTTTCTGTGTCCCTGAGTAACAATTCTGTGGCCCTAAGTAACGGTTCTGTGGCCCTCAGTAACAATTCTGTGTCCCTGAGTAACAATTCTGTGGCCCTAAGTAACGGTTCTGTGGCCCTCAGTAACAATTCTGTGGCCCTCAGTAACAATTCTGTGTCTGTCCCTGAGTAACAATTCTGTGGCCCTAAGTAACGGTTCTGTGGCCCTCAGTAACAATTCTGTGTCCCTGAGTAACAATTCTGTGGCCCTAAGTAACGGTTCTGTGGCCCTCAGTAACAATTCTGTGGCCCTCAGTAACAATTCTGTGTCTGTCCGAGTAACAATTCTGTGGCCCTAACTAACGTTTCTGTGGCCCTAAGTAACAGTTCTGTGGCCCTCAGTAACAATTCTGTGTCCCTGAGTAACATTTCTGTGGCCCTAAGTAACAATTCTGTGGCCCTCAGTAACAATTCTGTGTCTGTCCCTGAGTAACAATTCTGTGGCCCTAACTAACGTTTCTGTGGCCCTAAGTAACAGTTCTGTGGCCCTCAGTAACAATTCTGTGTCTGTCCCTGAGTAACAATTCTGTGGCCCTAACTAACGTTTCTGTGGCCCTAAGTAACAATTCTCTGGCACTCAGTAACAATTCTGTCTGTCCCTGAGTAACAATTCTGTGGCCCTAACTAACGTTTCTGTGGCCCTAAGTAACAGTTCTGTGGCCCTCAATAACAATTCAGTGTCTGTCCCTGAGTAACAATTCTGTGGCCCTAACTAACGTTTCTGTGGCCCTAAGTAACAATTCTCTGGCACTCAGTAACAATTCTGTCTGTCCCTGAGTAACAATTCTGTGGCCCTAATAACGTTTCTGTGGCCCTAAGTAACAGTTCTGTGGCCCTCAGTAACAATTCTGTGTCTGTCCCTGAGTAACAATTCTGTGGCCCTAACTAACGTTTCTGTGGCCCTAAGTAACAATTCTCTGGCACTCAGTAACAATTCTGTCTGTCCCTGAGTAACAATTCTGTGGCCCTAACTAGCGTTTCTTTGGCCCTAAGTAACGATTCTGTGGCCCTCATTAACAATTTTGTGTCCCTGAGTAATGCTTCTCTGTCCCTAAGTCACGTTTCTCTGTCCCCAAGTAACGTTTCTGTGGCCCTAACTCTGTCCCTAATACAGAGCGGTCTGCCTCTCTTGAATGACTGGAGGCAAATGAAGAATTCTAAAATGGCCGCTATTTATAGCTCGACCATTACACAGTGCTGGCTGCCTGGCTGCTGATTGGCTAATGCGATCACATGTCATTAAGGAATGCATTATGGGTCAGCGCGCCTTGTCTGCGCACCTTCCCAGACATCCCCGCTCCATCGCCGCACATGTCCGCCGCCATTTTAGGAAAAATTTTGATTCGCGCGTCCGAAGTAGGCTATTTTTCGGATTCGGCGCGCAAAAAATTTTTCCAATATTCGACTCGAATTCCACTTCGCCTACTTCGATTCGCTCATCTCTAACCATGACCTCTACGACATCTGGAGATGTCAACATAGCAACGAGAAAGACTTCACCTACTACTCCCCTCCACATCTTTCATACTCCAGAATCGATTTTTTCCTCACGGACAAATAGACAGTGCAACATATTTCATCATCTACAATTGGCACGATAACATGGTCAGACCATGCTCCTATCCACATTTCAGTGGACGAAAACCAACGCTTAGCAATCCTGCCTATTTGGAGACTAAATTTTGCAATCCTGAAGAACCCTGAACACCAGAAACATATTTTAGAAGCTCATAACCTATTTTTTGAGACTAACGCAACTCCGAACATGCCTATAACCACGCTCTGGCCCACCTATAAGGCATACATGAGAGGTATCCTTATACAATTAAATTCCCTCATTAAAAAACAAAGATCCCATCAAATCGATCAAATTCTTTCCTCCATTAAACGTAATGAAGAAATTAACAAAACGGACCCAAATGCCACTATAGCCGCGTCCCTGGCCTCTGACAGACACAAACTACGAATTCTTTTGCTACACGACTACGATCTTAACCTACAGAGAGCTAAATCCAAATTCTACGTGCTCGGTAATAAAGCAAATGCACTCCTATCAAAAATGATTAAACAAAAGCGACTTAAAACTAAGATAGCAACGATTAAACATCCCACTACTCACGCACTACTTACAAACCCTCAAGACATATCCGACGCTTTTGCGACATACTACCACACACTATACAACCTCAAAGATGATATTGATACGACCCAACCCACCACCACTACCATCCAAACATTCCTAGACAATACCAACTTACCCCGTCTCTCAGCATCCCAACTTACTTCGCTATCAATACCAATTTGCCCTGCAGAAATTGACCGTAGCATAAAAACACTACCCCTAAACAAATCCCCAGGAAATGATGGTTTTACCAACGAATACTTTAAAATAATGGCATTCAACCTTACAACGCATTTATCTGAATTATTTAATCAAGCTGCCTCTACGGGAATATTCCCCTCTGAAATGCTACAGTCAGTAATTACAACCATTCCCAAACCAAACAAAGATCCCCAACTGGTACAAAACTATAGACCGATCTCTCTATTAAACACGGACATAAAGTTATATGCCAAAATAATTGCCCAAAGATTACTTCCTTACCTCCCCACGCTAATCAACCCTGACCAGGTAGGTTTTGTCCCCGGTAGACAAGCACCAGACGCTACTAGAAGAATAATATCCCTCCTCCACAAGCTTGAAACCACCAAACAACCCTCATTACTATTATCTTTAGACGCTGAAAAAGCATTTGATCGAATCCATTGGCTTTTTATGAAACTCACCCTCCAAAAATTTGGTCTTACAGATTGGATGTTATCAGCAATACTTGCCCTCTACTCCAAACCCTCTGCTACAGTTCTAACTAATGGTACACTCTCCAAACCCTTCCAAATCTCTAATGGCACTAGACAAGGCTGCCCCCTCTCTCCCATAATCTTCACTCTATTAATTGAACCCTTGGCCTCTAAACTTAGGGATGACCCAACATTCACAGGTATTACACATTCCAAAATGGATCATAAAATTAGCCTTTTTGCTGATGATATCATCCTAATGGCTACTAATCCCTACAAATCTCTTCAATTGATACGCATGCATCTCCACAATTATTCAGAAGTCTCCTACTACAAGCTCAATGAGCCAAAATCCTCCATCTTAAGCCTATACACCCCTCCTAAGACCCAAAATATGCTGAGCAAGCATTTCCCCTTCACTTGGGAACTGCACAGCATTCCATACCTGGGAATAAAGCTTACACCCTCAACTAACCAGCTATATGAATCTAACTATAAACTTCTACTTGACTCCATTCCACGGGAGCTCAAACAACTACACACATCCACATTATCGACAATGGGTAGAATAGCAACTTTAAAAATGTGCATATTACCTAAAATACTTTACATTTTCCGTACTCTTCCTATTCCAGTTCCTAATACTTTTTTTCCAAACTCCAAGCGATACTAAATAAATTTATGTGGAACAAAAAAAAGCCTAGATGCTCGACAAATCTACTAATAAGACCTCCCTCCAGAGGAGGAGCAGGCCTTCCTCATTTAAAATCTTACTACAATGCTGTGCTCCTAGACCAGCTCTTCTTTTGGTGGCATCCTACCAGAGATAAATTGTGGACCCACTTAGAAATTCCGCCACATCTCCCACATACTCCTGATAATCTATTATTCCTTCCTCTAAATAGCCAAATTCTTCCATTATCTAAACATCCATGTATAAAAGCCTCTTTACAAGCATGGTCTGACCTCTTATCCTCTCATTACCCAGACAATGAAACAACAAAAATTTCTACTCCAATTTCTACTTTGCACCTCATCATTCCCTCACTAAACCTAACACAATGGGAAAATCGAGATATAACCCGTATTCGAGACTTATATACAGATCAAAAGATAAAATCCTTTACTAACCTCCAAGCAACATTTCACATCCCTGACAATGAAAAATTCACATATATGAGAATTGCCCACGCCTTACATACAATAGATTTATCTCTAGAACTAATAATTCCCTCCAGGGCACACCTCTTCTTTCAGAGATCACATTACCCCAAGAAGGGAATTTCAACCTTCTACTCAATTATAAATAACACTCAGTTTAATATACATACCACTTCCCTGACTAACTGGGAAAAAATATTCCACCAACCAGTCTCTCCTTACACTTGGTCGAAAACCTTTAATACCACATACAAAGCATCCAAATGTAACTCCCACTGGGAAGCATACATGAAAATCTTACATCAGTGGTATCTAACGCCTGTTAAACTCAATCTCTATTACACACAACATTCGCCCAAGTGCTGGAGACACTGCGGAGAAATAGGAACGATCCTCCATATACTTTGGTCATGTAAATCTCTCACATCGTATTGGAACAAAGTATTTCAACTGATCTCCACCATATCTAAAGTTCCAACGACTCCAAGCCCAGTTATAGCTCTCCTTCATATAGGAATAGAAAATTTTCCTGTGGATTCTCGTACTATCATAATTCACGTACTAGCAATAGCAAAAAACAATATCACTAAATTATGGAAATCCACCACATCCCCCTCGATCTCAACCCTCATTATAGAGCTTAATCTCCATTGTGAGATGGAAAAGAGAACAGCAATCCAAAATTTTTCATACCACAAATTCTGCTTCCAATGGTCTCGGTGGCTTCAAGATCCTAATTGCTCTGTTAAGTGACAACTATAATAATATACCACCATACTGTAGTCATCACATCTGACTGGTGCCCTCCCCCCCCCCTCCTCTCCCTCCCTTCTAGCCCTTCTCCCCTATACGGTTTATCACATATTCAACCACACTAAGTTCACAATCCTCTGAGCATACCTCTCAAGTATCCGAGGCCCTGCTACACCATTCCCAGCTAAATAGTGGGAACTCGTTTTCTCTAATATTTACTTGTTTTCTTGACTATATATTTTATTGTGAACATTGCCCGTTCTATATGTGTATAACATGTTGTGATAAATTGTTGAAAAATTTCTTCAATAAAAACTATTTGAATATAAATGGCCTAAACTCTATATCTGTATTACTGTATATGATGTGTAAATTTTTTTTGACTAGGGGATTTTTATAGGAAAATATAAGCAAAGGCTTAATTTCAAAATCAATGGTGGCACCATCGTATTACAAAATCCCATTTTCTAAAGAAAGTTTGTTCAGAATTCGCCTCATGTATCGCCTGCATTAGTCTTACTCATCTTTTGTTTTGATGCACCTGGAATATGTTTAGCTGATTGAAACTGAACATTTGCTATCTTTCGTAATATCTTTTCTCCAGTAACTAGTAGAAAACCAGTAACAGTTTTCAATATTTATGACTTTCAAAATGTATTATTCATCCTAAAATAAAGTCTGTTTTTCTAAATTGTATTTTTCAATAAAATACAGTAGAAAGAGTTGTCTGTTTCTTAAAACTTGCCTAGGTCAGTGGTTATGTAGCACTACCCCTTTAAGGGCCGCTGAGTTATTTTTGGGCTCCCTGTCACTCCTAACCCCACTCTGAAAGCCCAACCCCTGCTGACACCACCGTACACACAAGGCCAGAGTAAACTCTCTGAATATTACCAGAAAATAGACTCACGCACAGTTTAGAGTGAACTGATACTTTGTTTATATTAGATTTGGCTCTGATGACTAGATTATGCCTAAAATGTGTTTGCTAATAGGATGGGTGAAAAAAAAAAAAAACAAGAGTTCCAAGCGCTAAATCCCTAAAGCTGTTGAAAGCCAAACAATCCTCAGCTGCTGATGCCACACTAGAAACAGTGATAAATGAAGTCCAAAACAGTGCTCAAGGACATAGGCTTGTTGTGTAATGACCAAGCACTTAGCTCCAATAAAAAATATCAATTTATTCCAGTAAAATAACAATATTATCATCCAATAACAGCGGTGCCAATTGCCCATTTGTGGCCGTGGTGGAATATCCGCTCACCTTCAGCTGCACAAGCCCCTGAGCCAGAGTAGAAGATGTGTGCAAAGCTAGTTCCTTGACAAGTGGAAGCAAGCTGACGGCAACGGAGACCACGGTGTACTGGAACTGATGTAACGAATCCCAGAAGGAAGTGGAAGTTGGCCACCAATGATCAGGTTGAACCGCAAGCATACTAGTTGCCACCACAACGCGTTTTGCGTTTTGCATGGGCTTTTTCAAGTCATCTAATAGGCTGGGAGAACTAGGCTACAAGTTGTGTAACTTGTGAAAAATTTAAATAACTAGATAGAGATTGGCTGATGCAAGAGAATGTCAGTGAAATTTGAGACTCTTCCACCTGAACTGTGGCATCATCCCACTTGCTGGTAGTTTCACTGCAGATGGGAGCCCCCAGTGGTTCTGTGGTTCCTCCTGCAGAGTTTGTCCCTGACTGCAACACTCTGGGTCACCAGCCGACAGAATAGTCTTCCAGATTCTTTGGCAATGTCAGCGGTCAGCTGTTCCTCCCTCTTTCTCTGCTCTCTGTGGCCTTGTCCAGTCCTCTGGCATTCTGCACCTCTCTCTCCTCACATTTTCCTTTCAGCTCTTTCCCAGCTCACTTCCTGCCTGCCTCTTCTACATTATATGCCTCCTCCCACAAGCCAGCTCTTCTGGGAAATGTAGTACCCCAATTAGCAGCCTTCTACCAAAGTCCTGCAGTACAGTCTACAAAATCCACAGAGTTTTTCACCATAGTGTGTGCCACAGAGTCACAGGACACTGCCACCCTGTGTTTCTTTTAACATCCTGCAGTCTGAATAATTGCAGGGTGTTACACTTATATATTCCTGTGTTTGAATAATTGATAGTTAAGAATGATACCTATCAAAACAAGAAATAATACTGTATTTGTAACTCCAGTTTTTGCCAGGTAGATCTGAGGATGTCATAAAGTAATTTTAGTTGAGATGTTTAGGATGAAATAACATTTAAGTTGAATTCTTCAGAATTTAAGACATATTTACAATGCCTCTTGCTGATGTAACCCAGTTTTGTGGTGGCACCTTCGATAACAATGGTAATGAAGACTCCAGAATCAGATAGGGATTTCCATTTAAGCCCAGCATTTCCTTTAAATGTCCTACTTTCCATGGCTGTTATAGTTTTCAATTTTCAACACATCATGTTGCCAATAATCACAGCTCAGCTCTGTCTAAAGTTTGCAGGAGAGAGGCAAGTAACCTTCAGATACTGACCCCCGTCCTTAGCTGAAACAGAACAATAAGCTCTACAGCTTTCAGCATAGCTCTGAGACGCAGTTCAGCTTCAGTAATGTTTGCTGTCACATTGCATCATTCTCTCCCTCTGTCACATGCAGAGAAGAACAATCGCATGTATAGACTCAATCCTGAATGCGTTTGGGAGACGAGAGTAGAACACTTCGAGGGCCAAGTCTTTCTTGTGAAACAGAACAGTCTTTCCACCCAATTTATCACTGAGATAAATCCCCACCTGAGGACTGACTTGTGCCAGCTCTGACATTAACTCAGAAGGATGGCACTGAATAAAAAGACCATGATGCAAAACAACTTCAGAACATTTTCAAAGAATATGAATGCATTATTTAGAAAACCATCGTTTAAACTGCCCATTTTATTTTCAAGCTGAAAATGTAAAATTTGTAAAACAATCTGCAAAAAAATTCACAAAGTGCCAAAAAGTATTCAATGTATTTCTTAAATATTATAGTCCTATACTAGTATTCTACAGTTGTTCACACATTCAGTCAATCAATAAGTTGATTGTACTGACATGCATGGACATTTTTTTTTAATCATTTTGAGTTACTTTTGAAAAAAAAATCTCAAACTATAAAAGTCAGTGCATAATTGCGTGTGTGGCCAGCTTGAGCTGCTATCATGCCAATTCTCATCCTTTTGCAAAACAAACCTGGGAGAGACGTGAAATAAGAACAGTATGTTCAGCCATGGGATATCTTATTTTACCGTGTGCCTTGCTAATGTTAACATATTAAGAGTCTTTTCATTTAAGCACCTGTGCCTTGCAGTCACAGACATACTAGGAGCATTCAAGTGTATTATAACACCTACAAGCAATGGGAAGTAGAGGTTCTTTTTTTAGATGTATCGCCATGGCTGGTTACCTACTACAGGAAGATCTAAGAAATAGTTTATAGTGGTTATCTACATATTTTGTTTACTTAGATTAAAAAATTAGGTTGGGTAAATATGAAACTTTGTATAATAATATGGTTTTTTTAAATTTACCCAGCAAGCTCTCTGCTTTCCTAGCCAGGTAGAGGTCTTTGTTTCTTCCAAGTCATTTCCTCTCACAACCTGTTCTGGTGACACAACAGGAAGTGAGGGGAATTCTTCCTCTTGACAGATATCATCAGAAAAAATAAGTATGCTCTTTGGAAGATTTCCCCTCTGTAGCAAGGCTTTCTGTTATTAATGTTTGCAGGGCATTTAATGACTGTAATGTGAAAGTTAAATTAAGCAGTTTCCTTTTTTGCCACAAGATTTGGGTAATGAGCACACTGACCTCCATGGACTGCTTGGGTGCAGAGAGAATGGTGGGAACTGTATTTTCTGACTGGATCTGTACTAACCAAGGCTGGAGCTAAAAGCCAAAGACAGAGCATCTGGGGGGTAGCTTCTGTCTATCAAAAGGGAGGAAACACAGTTGCATTCGCAGGTGCCATTCAGTCACTGCCAATTTGACCCTACCTGTTCCTGGTCTGTCAGCTACGTGGAGAAAAATGGATCGCTCCTGTCTGTCAGAGAGAGAAGCACAGCCACGTACCTGGCTGCCACTCAGACCTCAGAGCTGGCCTGAACTCCACATTGCTGGCCTGATCCCATCCACTCCTGTCTATCAGTTGCCTGACAGGGAGGGTACCACTCTGGTATGTAAGGAGAGGAAGAGAGAGAGGCCCTGCTACATTCCTGGGTCAGTCTGAAGATCGCACCATTGACCCAATTTGGCCCACTCTTGCCAATCAGACACCAGAGGGTGGAGGAGGCGATACAATGAACCCTGACTGCTGAACAACTCACTCCAGCCACTAAGTGGTCATCATAGACTCGGTGCACCTAGTGCATTGCAAAAGCCTATTCTGCCAGCCACCAACACAGCTACACTGAGATCAGCACACCCCAGTCCTTAGAGGGACCCTTCCACCACCACAGCCTGTCAACTCGAGTCAAGGAGCTGGTGAGCAGGTCATTAACCTAATTTAGAGGTATCACCCTTTGCAAGTTATATTCGACTCCACACAGCTATTCTTTTTCCTGCCTTACTAGTCTTCAGTGTCCATACTGATTTTACATCTGTTCAGTCTATTGCCTTGTACCTCGACCTATAGATCTACCACCACACTGTGTGCAGGGGTGGCAAGCTTTCATCAAGCGCTCCAATGACACAAGGGTCCCAACACAGCTGGCAGTGGATCCATACTAAGGATATAGTTCATTCATTTTTTACCATTTAACACTGTTCCAAATTGCAGAGAGAGAGAGGTAGCCTAGGTCTAGTCTACCCATCAGACATCTTAGCTCTATACTCTTGCTGCGTTAACTATCTGTTGTCATACACTTGTGGGGAAGCTAAAGTTTATGCTTCACATGTAAAAGTCCACTTCCTATTGATGCACATTGTCAGTGAAATGCACATGTTGCTACATACAATACTGTACTGTTATACTCTACACTTAGAGATAATATATGCTGTTACCTACTGTATAGTCTTTAGTTTGATTACAGGGTGACCTTAAGGTACCGAGAAGTTTGGAAATCCAAGCTGCCAAAAGTGATATAACCTGAGGTGTCAGAGGGGTTGAGCTTTGCTACAGAGTGAGTTGAGA
The DNA here is from genome assembly GCF_062004578.1 of Staurois parvus. Lineage (NCBI taxonomy): Eukaryota > Metazoa > Chordata > Amphibia > Anura > Ranidae > Staurois > Staurois parvus. Next base: position 8,857,739 of record NW_028317941.1, read on the forward strand.
ACAGAGGCCCCCACACTATTAGTGGCTCCTGCGGGGGGGGGGGGGGGTAGCTCTACACCTCTATCCCTGTTTTTCCTGTTCTTGTAACAATGGCACCATGACAAATAGGATTAATCTCTACCTAGTGGGGGCAAACAGCAATAAAAACCCAATAGGGGTTCTAACCCTTCACTACTCTCCCCAAAACTAAAACAAAAAAATAACATTTTGGCTTTAGATACACACTAACATACTGAAATAAGCACATAGCAAAATTAAGACTATTCAATAGACATGATTACAAAAGTGATTTTTAGTTCTTCAGTATGGGCTAATTTATTAAAGGCTTAAATGTCAACTTAGCAAAGTGAAGTTATGCTCAATTGCAACATACATCATACACATTAATGCATAAGGGAATTAGAAAAAAATCTAACAGGATTTTGCCTTTTACACAATTTGATAGTTCAGCTTTCTCCCCCCTCTCTTTCCCACGTCTCTCACCCCCTCACCCTCCCCTCTCTTTCACCCCCTCCTTGCTCTCACCCCCTTTCTCTCAACCCCTTCTCTTGATCTCTCACACCTCTTTCACCTCCTTCTTTATCTCTCACCCTACTCTCTCTCTCACCCCTCTCTCTCTCTCACCCCCCTTCACTCCTCCTCTCTCTCATCCCCCTTTCTCTCACCCCTTTTATCTCCTACCTGCCCGTTCTCTGATCCCCTCACTCTTTCACCCCTCCTCTTTCTCTCACCCCACCCCACTCCCCTGCTGTGAAAGGGCTTGCTATGGAAATGGCAGATTTAATATAGAGCACACAACTGGTCTATATCCTGGCTACTTGAGCCTGTGGGAGAGCCTGGGGCCATAATTGTGAGCAGCAGACTTACTGAACACCCCCCTCTCTTCCACCCCCTTCTCTCTCTCTTTCACCTCCTCTCCCTCTCTCTCTCACCCCTCCACCCCCCCCCCCCACCACCACCACCACCACTCTCTTTCTTACCTTTCTTTCTCTCTCTCTAACCTCCTTCACTCTGTTAGGAAAGTCATGGTCAAGTCCATGTGAAAAAAATGCCCATGCTCAAAGGAATGCGCACAGAACAGTCCATAGATCTGTGCACAGCATTAGGACCCTTTGCACATCTGTGCACGCATGTGCACATTAGCATTTTGCTTGTGCTCATATGAGTGAGCGTGCTTGTTTAATGGACTTTGGCATCTAGTGGCCTATTTAAAGCCTTACAAGAATAAGGTTCATTGCTGAGTGGTCGTGAGCTTCTTCTGCTTGTGAACTGATCCTGTGCTTATCTATATCCTGATACGGCTTATTCATCCTGCTTGTTCCTGAACCTTTGTTGCTGACGCTGGCTTGTGACCTGACCTTGCTTCCTACCTTCTGTTCCGGTACATCTTCTGCTCGCTTGATGTGTACCCTGACCTGCCCCTGACTCTATTTCTGGTTCCTGAATTTGCACTTGTGCTGCCTGGTTATTGCTGACCTCTGCCTGTCTGACTACACATCCGAGATCCAGTATCTTTCTACTGCCAATTGGCCTGATCCAGCTCTGCAACTGCTTCCAACATATTCTGAACCAGATCCCTTACAAGCACCCATGCTACTCTGTGCCCTGTTGTACCCTGTCGCCATCCTCAGGGGATACAGGACAAGAGGTGTAAGTGCAGCCCTCTTGTCAGCTCAGCCTTAACCAAGTGCATGACACTCTCTCTCTCTCACCTCTCTCACCTCTTCTCTCTCTCTCCCACTCACTTTTCTCTCACCCCCCTTTTTCACCCCTCCTCTCTCTCATTACCCCCTCTCTCACCCACCTCTCTCACCCCACCTCACCCCTTGAGAGTAGCAGACATGCTGAGTACCCCCCTCCTCCCTCTTTTTTTCTCTTCTCTCTCACCCCCTTCTCTCTCTTGCCCCTCCTCTCTCCATCTTATCCCCCTTACCCCCCTCTCATCCCCCACCCTGCTCTCTCTCTCATCCTCTCTATTTCTTACCCCCCTCTCTCTCTCACCCCCTCTCTTACCCCCTCACCCTTCCTCTCTCTAATCCCCTCTCATCCCTGCTCTCTCTCACCCCTGCTCTCTTTCCCACCCACTTCTCTCTCACCCCCCTCTCTCTCACACTATCTCTCCCATCTCTACTCTCTCTTGCCCCTCTCTCTTACTCACCCCCCTTTCTCACCCTCCTCTCTATCTCACCCCCCTTCTCACACCCTCACTCTCACGTCCCTCTCTCTCATTCCCCTCTCTCTCTCTCCACCCTCTTTCTGACTCCATTCTCTCTCCTCCATCTCTTCTCTCTCTCCTCTCACTCTCTCTTAACCCCCCCCCCTCTCTCTCTCTCTCCTTCTCTTTCACCCTCTCTCTTTCTTATCCCCCTTTCTCGCCCCTCCTCACCTTCCTCTCTCTCTCTCAACCCACCCCTCTCACCCCCCGCCCCTCATCCCCATCCCTCACTCCCTCTATTTCACCCCCCTTCTCTCTCACCAACCCCCTATTCTCTCACACATTCTCTCTCTCTCTCTCTCTCTCTCTCTGTCAACCCCCTCACTCTCTTACCAGTCTCTGTCACCCTTCCTGTCTCCTATCCCCTTCTATCTCTCACTCCTCCTTCTCACCCCCTTTCTTTCTCTCACCCCTCTCTCACCCCTCTCTCACTCACTCCCCCCTGTCTCCCACCCACTCTCTTTCTCTCCCACCTCTTCTCCCTCTAATCTCTAATTCTCTCCTCTCTATCTCACCTCTCACTCTCTCTTGACCCCCCCTCACCCATCCTCTTTCATGTCCCCTCTACCTCTCTCTCACCTTCTCTCTTTCTTACCTCCACACCCCCCTCTCTCACCCCCTCTCTCACCTCCCTCTCTCTCACACCCCCTTTCAGCTCTAGATCCTGGCTGCAGAAGCCTATGGGAGAGCAGCCTGGGGTCAAAATTCTCTCTCACCCCCTCTCTCTCTTTCACCCCCCCCCCACCACCACCTTCTCTCTCTCTCTCTCTCTCACCCCACTCTTTCACACTCTCTCTCACCCTCCCCCTCTCTCTCATCCCTATCTCTCTTGTCCCCCTCTCTCTCACCCTCTTCTCTCTCACTGACCTCCCCCTTCTCACCCCCTCTGCCTCACTCCCCTCTCTCACCTCTCACTCTCTCTCAACCCCCTCTCACCCCTCCTCTCTCTTATCCCCCCTCTCCTCTCTCTCACCCTCACTCATTCTCATCCCTCCACCATCCTCTCTCACCTCCCTCTCTCACTTAGCCCCCTCACATTCCCCTCTCTCTCATCCCCCTATCTCTCACCCCCTCTCATCCATTCTCTCTCACTTCTATCTATCACCTCCTATGTCTCTCTCTTCCCCCTCTTTCTATCACCCCCTTCTGTTTTTCTCTCACTGCCCTCTCCCACCCTCCTCTCTCAACCCATGTCCCTCACCCCCTTACCCCCTCTCTTTCACCCCTCTCTCTCTCACTCTTTTCTCTCTCTCACCCCCACCCCTTCAGCCTTCTCTCTCAAACCCTCTCACCCCCCTTTCTCTCACCCCCTCTCTCTCTCTCAACACCCCCCCCCCTTTCCATGCAGGCTATGCTTGGACAGAATAAAAAGTAAACCATAGTCTTCATTGTAATTATTTATCATGCTTTTTGATAATCATTACATTTAAGGTGGTGTTAATATACTGTATAGGTGGTGTTATGCTGCATAGGTGACAATATGGTGGTTTTATGTCAGTACAGATTGCTTGGAGTCCAGAATATATATCAGCCCCCAACCACATTATGAGGATCTGTTGCATTAGTCTTTCATTCCATTATGGTTATTTGGTTTATTATTTTGCTATTGCTTCAGAAATTAGAATATAGTTTGCCAGATTAAAAAAAAATAGATGTGCTTTATTTTTGTGCTCTTTTTAATCTGCAACTTAATTTTTCCAAAATATTTATTTTTGTTACTAATTTTGTTCAGATTTTTAATACTGTATCCATGGATCACTCTGGAATTTTGTTTGGTGCATTTTAGAACTTATTAAACATTTATTTTGAAAGTAGTTTGGAGAAATTCTGTGACAAATGCATGTAATGTGGCCAGTGCAATACGTATTTGGGGCATTGTGTAGGTGTGGCTTGAGTGTGGGAAGGGACACAGTGGGCCCCATGATCTCCTATTGCATGGGGGACCCCATGAGTTGTCAGTCCGCTCTTGTTTGGTGGCTTATGTATACAAATAATTTGTGGCTTGTTAGCACACTTTTCATAAATAGGCCCCTGTGTGATTAATCATAGTTTGTGGCTCCCATGTAGCATAACTCATATTCCATTGTTACATTACATCTTGCTATCAGCCACATGCAACTCAGAAAATTACCATTAGTAGTTTTCAATTGTATGATGCCGTGACTGAAAATCACTTGCATATCTAAGCTCTGAATGTTAATTATTAGGAGCAAAAATGTGCAACCAAAATTATCCCTGACAATGCAGTTGTGATTAAATAAAAGTAGCAGATAATTAAGATTTTCCCAGTCAATGTAGCGAGCAGAGGGTACAATATTAACAAAAAAATTGTCCACTCATTTCATACCATAGCAGTATTAAACAGGCAAATTCTGTGTCAGCAGGAAAAAGGTTAATCCTTGCACAGTAGAAAGCTCCATAAAGAATACAGCAATTGAATTACAAGCCTCACAGTTTAATTGCCTGCCCTCTTTATACTTCCCCTCACCATCTACTCGGAAAGAAGAAAAGAAATTATGAAATGTGTTTAGCACGAATGAAAGGCACTTGAAAATGAAGGCAGAAACTCACGGCTAATCTGCAGATAGCAGAGTTTTATTTTTCTCCCATCAAGATCTCCTATCAAGGCAAGATTGTGTGCAGAAAGGCAATGACGTGGTTCATCGTTTTAATCCACGGAACTTTTAACAAAGTCTTCCAATCTACATTAGCAATCTCTCTGTGTGATGTTGAGCTGAACAGACTAGAAATTTCAGGTTTTCAGTTCCGTCCAAAGAAATAAAGTGTAACCAATATATATTGACATAGACACTAGTCTTTTTTTTAAAGAACTCTTGTATCTGATAGCACTGACACAACGCACAGTGTGAAGCTGCATTTTAAAAAAAGAGATGAGTTACATGGCATGTAAACACTAACAATGAACTTCTCTTTTGGTCTGTTAAGTACAATTATAGATGTAGTACCCCATTCTACCACTTTAACTGCTATAATCCATGTTAAAGCGGTAGTAAACTTCATTTTTTTTAAATTTCTGACAGGCAGGGTACTTATGAGAGAAGAGACCCTATCGGTTTCTTCTGTCATAAATGCTTCCTTCTGTCTGTAAGTCATCATGTACACTGAGCTGCACATGCACAGCTAAGCAAACATTTACGGCCCCAATCTGTGCCAGGGCGATGTGAATCCCGTGAGCATGCATAAAAATGATGTCATCGCAGCCTCACTGTTCAATTGTTTGAAGACATGGAACCTGGAAGGAAGATGTGAATCCCGTGCACATGCATAAGAGTGATGTCATTGCAGCCTTACTTTTCAATTGTTCGAAGACATGGAACCCAGAAGGAAGATGTGAATCCCGTGAGCATGCATAAGAGTGATGTCATTGCAGCCTTACTTTTCAATTGTTTGAAGACATGGAACCTGGAAGGAACATGTGAATCCCGTGCGCATGTATAAGAGTGATGTCATCGCAGCCTCACTGTTCAATTGTTTGAAGACATGGAACCCAGAAGGAAGATGTGAATCCTGTGCGCATGCATGAGAGTGATGTCATTGCAGCCTTACTTTTCAATTGTTTGAAGACATGGAACCCAGAAGGAAGAAGTGAATCCTGTGCGCATGCATGAGAGTGATGTCATCACAGCCTTGCTTTTCCATTGTTCGAAGACCTGGAACCCAGAAGTAAGACCAGGCAAAGATAGAAGCACTGGGGCCAACCAGACCAACCACATGACAGTGCTGGAGGACAATGTTTGACAGGTAAGTCTGCCATAATGCTGTGCATTATGGGGGCCCCTAAAAAATAAATGCAGCGGAGTTAACTACGGAGAAGTTATAGAGAAGAAGAGGAGGGGAGTTTTTCCTGTTTCCATCGTTCTGATATATTATGATGAGTGGAAGTTGTCTACCAAGGACATAAGGGTGTTAGTAGCAGAATAACTAGAGAAAAAGTAGCCTTAAAAAAGAAAACCAATGCAGACACCACATTTAAGAACAGGTAAGCTGCAATATTAATATTTTTTCATTTAGACATAAAAAAATAAAGGTGCTAATCTATCAAGACAACACAGCCATATGGATGTATACACATGAATCAATATGCATTTGAGGATGCAGCACCTCCTGCCAAATGCTACCTATTAGAGTGTATGGAGCCGCTGCAACCACCCCTTAATTGTGTGCAACGCACATTGTGTCAATGTGGTGGTATAGGCATTTAGTGTTTAAAACAGGCAGTGAGGAGGGGACACTCTTGGGTGGATTTACTAAAGGCAAATAAACTGTGCACATTGGAAGTGCAGTTGAAATCGTTTTTCCCAGAGCTTAGTGAATGTGATGAAGCTCTGCTAATTTTCATCATCCAAAGATGTGCAAGCAAAAATGCTGTTTCTTTATTTTCCTTGCACCTGATCAGGTATTCTATGCAAGGTGAAGCTTCACCACATTCACTAAACTTTGGGGAAAATTAGTGCACCTGCACTTGTAAAGTGTACAGTCTATTTGCCTTTAGTACACGCACGAATTATGGGTTCCCCACACCGCTTTCTGGTGTTAACTGGCTCTAAATATAGTTGATGACAACAAACACATAACCATAATTGGCAGCACTGATTAAAGTAGAAAAGCAAAATTAAGCAAAATAAAACATGAACATGTGCATTTTGCTTCATTACAAATCGAATTTTGGAAGAAAATTAGAGTTTTGGAGTTTCGGATGTATACAAATGTCTAAATGGACATAGTAACGAATGCCAATGAATCTGAAAAAAGTTTGCATTTGTTTCATTTGGATGACTTCACATGATTTGGTTGGTTCAACATAACAAATATGATGAAATTAAATTCTTCAAAGAACGATTGCATCCGAAATTAAACAAAAAAATATTTCTGGTGTGCACGGTCCAAATCTCTATGCGCATTTTTGAATAGTAAAAAAAGATCCACTTGTGTGTATCACAATTCAACAAATGCAATCCTACCAACTAATGGGCTGGAACTCGCCACATCAAAATGCACACCTGTTTAACCGCTTTAGCTCTGCCCTATAGCAGAAATACTGCAACAGGGCGGCAGCTGTGTGCAAAATCACGTATATATACGTATTTTGCTTTTCTGGGTAGGGGGCATGCGCAAGTCGTGTAAACAAAACAGTTCTTCTCCCTGTCAAGTCGTGTAAACAAAACATCGTGTATCCCCCCCCCCCCTTGCTTTGACTGCATCTTAACTCTAGCCTCCTTTTTTTTTTTTCTTTCATCTCTTCTAACATTCTGCTAACTTTGTGAGTTGTACTGCTTAGACCTTGAAGAAGGGGACATTCCCCGAAAGCTTGTCCACAAATTGTATGTTAGTGCAAATAAATAAAAAAAAGTATCACGGACAGTACTCAATTGTTTCTGCCAAACATACAAACAGCAGATGTTTGAGTTAAACATATGTTCGACCCGAACATTAAGCTCAACACTATCACTCCAATGATCCCTTTGCTGCTCATGTCTCCATCTATGGGGGCATGTGATCTCCAATGTGATAGTGCTGGGTTCTGGGGGCCAATCACCAACCTGAGAAAGGTCACATGATGAAGGGCCTGACATAATTCATTCCTTCCTTCCAACACTGGGTATTTTGGTAACAGTTGTAATGAAGGAAGGATCAGCAGAAGATCATTTAAAGCCAGGCATTAGTAAATGGGGGACCATTTCACAGATATTGTCACTTTGTTTTTAATGTAGAGAGTGACATTGTCCCTTTAATGGGTGCTATTTTGTGCTTTAACAAGCATTGCATTAAGTCAGACCTTTCTTCATAAATGGGGTACCAGCATACCACCATGCACATACATTTAGATATGAATCTTTTTTTTTTTTATTCAGTGTAACACACCACAACACACAGATGGTTCTGATCTGTGTATTGTTGTTCACTGAAATGATATACATTGACATGCACTGGTGCAGTTCATTGTGGTGCCATTAAAAATGAATGGAACTGCAATCCACCACACTGATACTTGTAAATTACCACAATGCATAAGTGTGAAACCAGCCTCATGATTTTTTAGCATAGCCTCCATAGCGATCTGATTATGTCAGTATTTCTTTGCTCAAAGCGGTACTTTTTTTGCATGGAAATATGTATTTTTTTTATTGTAGGCCTGTAATTTTTAGGAATAACTCACTGTAATCTGTCCAAACAAGAGTCTAGCAAAAATTTGAAACACGAAATCATAAATTATAATTTAATAAATAATCATAAAAAATAATAATATAATAATAATAAATGTAATTCAATAATATAATCAAACCAAAAACACTGAAATTTGAAATATAGCGCCAAGTTCGCACATCACTGAGCAAAGTCGCAAAATCGTTTTCAGTGTTTGATGACGAATTTCGCCACGAATCATTATCACTCAATTCTGCAAGTAGTTCTAATTTACTATCGCTGTTCTCTAGCTGGTCTAAAACCCCTTTTGACCTAAAGGGACGCTTTAAAGAACGGTAAAAATGAAGGTAGGGCACAGGGCAAAGCACTAGGGACAAAATGTATGTGAAATGGTTTGATACAGTAATGTTTTACTATGTGATTTTAGTGTATTTAGTGAATGTCACTTTTTCACATTTTAAATTTCCCGCTGTTCTGTCCCTGTACGTCCTGACGTCGCAGGGAACGGAACCCAAAAGACAGATGCCGGTATCTGCCGGAGGCCATTGCAGGGGACACTGCAGGAGGGACATCGCGGGAGCGAAGGACAAGGTAAGTGAAGAAAAGATCCCGGCACAGCGCTGAGGTATGCCTGAGTGTAGCTCGGGGTTACCGCTTCTGGTGCTGAAACTTTACCCCAAGCTACACTCGCGAATACCTCCAGGGGGGTTAAAGTGTAAGTAAAGGGAAACAATTTTGACACAGTGCAAATGTACTAAACCCTCTTTAAGTTATTGATGTCTGTGGTGATTCACCTATTTCAAAAAGTGAGGAGAAATCCAAATTTTTAGAGTTGCCTTTAGGGCAAGTGGCGAAAGGAAATCGACAAATGGAGACCAGTTCAGGTGACAACTGTCTAAGATGGCAACTCCTCACTTCAGGGAAATTTAATCTTATTTCCAGTTGCATCTCCAGGACAGGTAGTGAAGGGAAAGCTGCCCAGCGGTAAACAAACAGCAAAAAAAAAAAAAAACCTGCAAGGGATTTTAACCCTTCCATACACTAAGAATGACAAATAAATATTTTGGCTATACATACACTTTAAGTCACCTATTTAGTGTTTTGCATGTCACCATTTTCGCACAATGTAAAGTTTACAAACACTTATTCATTAACTCAATACAGTTTTATCTTTAGATTTAGTGTGGATTTTGAGAATTTTGTGTATGCAAATGATTTTAGTATATTTTTATTGAAAATTTAGATTTAATAAATGTTATGCAACTATTTGACCTATACAACATCTTTTAATTCTACAGATCCTGCGATTTCACAATATTTTTGGTTTGAGGGTTAAAAATAGCAAAAAACATCTGCCAACCTGAGGCAAAAAAATGGGAAGCTGGGCCCCAAAGCAAAAGGCCTGAAGACTGACTCTAGGAAAATTTTAAAAATCCACTCTTGCAGTGCCACCCCCCATCATTTTGTCTAGGAGCAGAGGATTGAGAAGTAAATACCTACTTTATTTCCACAGACCAGTGTTTTTGGGTTGAGGAACAGAGCACTGGAGTTGGCTGGAGAAGGGTATAAGGCCTGAGCATTCATTGAGCACAGGGGTTATACCACCATGCCAGTGGCCCCTCTTGAAACACATTATATTTCATCACTAGTGCAAAGGAAGCATTTTTTTTTTCTTTATCCCTGTTGGCTGTGACAGTTTATTGTGATTTGAGGAAACTGAATAACTATTAGATGATACATGCCTTGGCAGATACTGTTGTTTCTTTTTTTTTTTCCTCTTAGAGCTGCTATTTCTGCATGGGACTGATCTATGTACTTTGCAATTACCAGGTATGCCTGCCATGCTCTGCAGTTTCAAATTGCTACTTGGGATATCAAATGGAGCCCTGAGGAACCAGTTGCTCTTTGTTTAGTACCCGCAAATGGCCAAACCAGATTGAATTACAGATTGGATTACATCTTTCATTGCACAGTGTTGTGTCTAAAAAATAAGAATATACACCTGGGGTACATATTGGCATTGCTTTGTCAGTGTGTATGATGGAATTCTAGCTAGCAAACCTGATGTGCCTTTTTTGGGGGATGCATTACAAAATCAAGCACTGCGGATATATGTGGATTGAAGATTTTATTTCCAATGTTCCATGTGATACCACAATCATTTCTATAAGGGGAATAACAGTTTATTCTCTTGAGGAGTCCATATATGTTTAGTACTGTGTATATTGCTCACCTATGATGTTGGTTTTTCTTGTTACATGGACAATTTGGTTAAAATCAATGAAAGCAGATCAAAAGGGGATTTCTAACAAACAACCGTGGTTTCTTACGTTGTGTAAACTTTTTGTAAAAATGTGTATATTTTGTAATAATCAGTTTCACACACTATATTGCCAAGTATTAGGACAAACAAACTAAAAAAATCCCAGCGCCAATCAAAGAAAGTATACAATTATGCAGCTGTGCACCAGTGAAAACCACCAATAATAAATAACACAAAAAAACAGCGCAAAAATTAAATAAATAAAAATAATCACAAATAAATAAACGTCCGTGCAAATATATATATATAATATTTCAAACATAAGTCCTTATTTTCCCAAAAGGATTTTCAAGACAATGTTCCAAAATGTGCTTCCACCTAATCACCACGTGAAAAATAATATTGACCGCACTCACCAGATAGAGGTGAGTAATAAGCCTCATAGGATATAAGGGATCCTATAGCCCCTCAGGAGGAACTCAAATCGCCTTTACCCTGCTTAGATACAGCAATCGACTCCACTCTACTTCTCCATGGAATCCTCAATAGTGTGCAAGGAAAGAAAGGCTACATAGTGTAAATACTGCCACTCAATACCATATAAATCAATAGAATAAGGACACTCACATGTTTCAATAAAATAACAGGCCTTGTTTAATAGCCTCAAAGGCTTCAAAGGAACAAGTTTCCAAATTGTAAATATAGGGATCTCACGCTTTCAGGATCTTGGCCTACGTCACTTCCGGTATTTGGAACGCACGCCGACTTTTGCGGTTCAAGCAGCCATTTTTGAGGTGGAAAGCTGGTCATCCTCTACAGTGATCCTGAAAGCGTGAGATCCCTATATTTACAATTTGGAAACTTCTACCACCCTCCACATCAGCGGATATTTTTGTAGGAGTCCAATTCTGCCATGTCAAGGAGCAAATCATGAAAGCAGCGCAATTTCAGCGCTCTCTTCCTGATCCCTTCATGAAAATTTTGCTGTACAACGACATCTCAGCGTTCACCACGCAAGGTCGTAGAGCTTTTCAGCCAGTAACAATTATTCTTATGGATCACAATATTCCCTACAAGTGGGGTTATCCCATAAAATTGCTCATCACCTTCCGCAACCAACTTGTTCCCATCTTGACACCCAAGGATGGGTTGAAACAACTCCACAACTGGGGGGTCACTTAGCAGGCTCCACCAATTACTCCAAAGCCTAAACTTTCATCCAAGATCCCAGATCTGTGGGAATTTCACTCTATACCTTGACCTTCAGTCCGTCAGGATTTCATCATTTGCAAATTCTCTCTAAGCCTGCCTGCTGACATGTATATGTTTACTAATGTGGGGGAGGGGAGTCTCTGATACCACTCTTTTCCACACCCCACGGTAATAGTGTGATATGCACACAATTGTATGCTCTTAATATTTCTTTGTTGAATAGCATTGTCAATTTCTCTTTTACGGTTGTGTTATTATTGTTCATTCACTTCATATTGTTACTTAAGTTTGTGACCTGCCAGCAAAGCAACCTCTGAGTACACCCCGTTTTACTGGGTTTTGTTTAAAGTTTCTTCCCTACTCTCTCTTCTGTCTGTGACATCTTGGCTTCTCCCTAATCATAGGTATAGCGCTCAAATCCTTTCTCTAAACGTAAATGTCCTTAACAGCCCTTTTAAACGCTTTCTCCTCTGGTGAAAGGCATTGTCGTAGAAAGCTGACGTAGTCTGTTCTCAAGAAACACATTTTTTGAAAACCAAAGCCCCTACCTTTTCACACAAATCCTACGCACACCGATATCTCAACCTCATTCAATGGGCCGAATGTCATCATCTGCCTTCTCTGCTTATCTCTGTGGACGCAGAGAAGGTGTTTGATCGAGTTCATTGGCATTATCTAGAAGCACTACTTCTAAAATTTGGCATTTCTGGTACTCTTCTCCGAGCCATCATGGGGTTGTACTCGGCCCCCAGTGCTAAGGTATGGACCTCAGGCCTCTTACCAGACCCTTTTCCGATAACAAATGGCACGTGCCAAGGGTGCCCTCTCTCCCCTCTAATTTTGGCTATGGTGATCGAACCTCTAGCACAAGCTATGAGATCTAACCCCCAGATTACAGGTATACAGGTAAGACATACTTCACATAAAATAGGCTTATACGCTGATGATATTATCTCATTGACAGATTTGGAACACTCACTACTTCCTCTATGCTCATCCCTTGACCAATTTTCTAACATTTCACTCTACAAACGTAACCACTCTAAATCTGCTATGTTGGGAGTCTCTTTGTTGCTGGACACTAGAGAAGTCATAACTAAGCTTGCTCCCTTCTCCTGGGCGCTAAACTCCTCAATGACATACTTGGGAATCCAACTTGTCACGCCTTTCTCTAACCTTTTATGGACTAATTTATTTGCTCTGGTTATTAATCTACAAAATCTCAGCAAGGATCTTAGTGCCATTAAATCTTCCTGGACAAGATACATAGTATTATCTGAGATGTTCCTTCTCCCTCATCTCCTTTACTTTTTCAGGACTTTACCCATTCCTATCTTGGCTACTGATCTGCAGAAACTACAGTCTCTCATCACCCACTTCATATGGGCTGGCAAAAAACCCCGTCTAAAAGCCTCCACACTATGCATCTCTAAAAGCTACAATGGGCTCAGAACATTGGATGTTAGGAAATATTATAAGGCAGCCTTTCTAGACCAAACAAAAAATTGTTTGACATCAAAAAGCCAGGTCCCTTGGCTCCAAATTGAAACTACTGCACTGGACTTGCAACCCAAACGTCTGCTAGGGGCTCTCTGGCTGGTATACCACCCACCACACTCCTTCTTGCTCACTGTCCACGCCATCATCTCCTCCTGGAAATCCTTTTTGCAATCCTCAGTTGGCTTATATGTACAAGCTTCATACAATATACCATTATTGTTGCTACAATTACTATCACAAGAACTAGTGCTTCATCACTATGTTAACGCTGGTATCCAGAATATTGAGACCCTCTTCACGCCTCATGGTCTTCTTACCTTTCAGCAAATTTCTGCCAAATTCAAATTAAGTAATAAAGACTTCTACATATATATATACGCATAAGGCATATCCTCTCTAAGGTCCTTATCGCCACAACCACCATGACAAAAGATCTCCTACAATTCTACACCTCCACATCATCTACACAAAAAGGAATATCCACCATATATAGCTCTCTTGTATGACCAGATCCCAGCATTAAATCTCCTGCACTGGCGCTCTGGGAAGCAGCTTTGCAAATCGAAGTACCCCCATCCACGTGGTACCAAGCTCTCCATACCCCTTCTGCCTTTTCTAGAAACATAACCCACTGCAAATCCGCCATGAAAATATATCACAGATGGTACTATACCCCAAAAAGACTGGCTACTATATACCCCAACTCAAAGCCAAAATGCTGGAGGAACTATGGGCTTAAGGGATCTCTCTTTCACATGTGGTGGTCCTGCCCACATGTATGTATATTCTGGAAGGATATTTCTGCCTTTGTACAGGATTTAACAAAGTCTAATATTGACATAACACCAGAGGTGGTTCTCTTCAGACTTGGGTTACAGTCATGGAGCAATAGCCTTTCACCCTATTATAACACACATTCTCATTGTGGCACACCTATCTATAGCCAAAACATGGAAACGCTCCAACCTTTTCCCATTACCCTCAGTTATAGCTATTCTGAATGATCACTGCTTGATGGAATTCTGTTTGCTAAAGCACATCAGACCCTTCCAAAATTGACTGGATACTAGATCTCCCCAACTACAGTCAGTCCCCCTTTTTCATTATAACCTACCTTTGGTCAGAGTCCTTTAGAGAGTCACCTGTTATTGCTAATATGGTTATAGTACTACCTCTCAGAAAAACATTATGCATACTTAAACAGAAGGAATGCAGCGCTCTTAAAATGATATTAGAAATAATATTAAACACAGTCCAGTAAAACAACAGTGTTCCTTGTTTCCCAGTGTAAATGGTAGAATTTTGCACTAACCAGAACGCGCATGGGTAATGCGCATATGTGTATATATCCTGAAGATCCTTTCTCCACTGAAGGCTGGTCAGGTATATGGCTTGGAAGAATGGAGATCCTACGCCCTCATGTGGTGGGAAATGATCCAGCAGGTCAGAGCAATGACGATCCAGATGAGCCTCCACAAGGAACTGGCACAGGAATCCCAAGGGCTACAAGGATGGAAAAGCTCCTCACAGGAGACACAGGGGAGCACTCATAGTGTAGTAATTTAAAACTTTATTTGAAAGCAGCATAGGTGCAGAATACAGGAGAATAGCCAAGTATGGGCAAACACACTGACCCTATTAGATGTCAAAATGGCCGCCGGGCCTCCTCGTGACACCGGCAGCTTGATGTCAACGGTGTCCTAGGGTCCCACCTGACGCGTTTCGTGCGCACGCACTTCCTCAGAGGTGGAACATAGGGTTCCACCTCTGAGGAAGTGCGTGCGCACGAAACGCGTCAGGTGGGACCCTAGGACACTGTTGACATCAAGCTGCCGGTGCCACGAGGAGGCCCGGCGGCCATTTTGACATCTAATAGGGTCAGTGTGTTTGCCCATACTTGGCTATTCTCCTGTATTCTGCACCTATGCTGCTTTCAAATAAAGTTTTAAATTACTACACTATGAGTGCTCCCCTGTGTCTCCTGTGAGGAGCTTTTCCATCCTTGTAGCCCTTGGGATTCCTGTGCCAGTTCCTTGTGGAGGCTCATCTGGATCGTCATTGCTCTGACCTGCTGGATCATTTCCCACCACATGAGGGCGTAGGATCTCCATTCTTCCAAGCCATATACCTGACCAGCCTTCAGTGGAGAAAGGATCTTCAGGATATATACACATATGCGCATTACCCATGCGCGTTCTGGTTAGTGCAAAATTCTACCATTTACACTGGGAAACAAGGAACACTGTTGTTTTACTGGACTGTGTTTAATATTATTTCTAATATCATTTTAAGAGCGCTGCATTCCTTCTGTTTATGTATTTTGGGACTTTTTATGTGTTTTCTTATATGTTCAGCTGCTTGCATTTTTTATGAGCGCTTACTATTTATCACCATTATTTCCATTATGCATACTTAGGTTGCTGATATGCTTTAGTCCATATTCCTTTTCCTCTCATACTTTTCTTACACTCCACTTACTAACCCAACTCCCTTTCTTTTTTTTCTTTTTGCCTCTTGTATGGTACTATGGTTAGTTTCTCCCTATCTGCAGGCACTCCTATTGATAACTGAATCTTCCCTATAACTAGCAAGTATTCTAATGAACCAGTGTACACTTGTTACGGTAGCATTGTATTGTAATTTGCAATCTCTATTCTTGTTTGATACTCTAAAGGTAACGGAGGTTGTATCCTCCCATTTTTCACTGTTTATGTTCATGATAAAAGTCAGTATTACTCTGTTTGATATAACATTGTCTGTTCCTCATGCAAAAATCTCAATAAAACTAAGTTATAAAAAAATAATGGCATCAATCGTAGTCCATAGGGTTCAATACTGAGTTGGCCCACCCTTTGCAGCTATAACACCCTCAACTCTTTTGGAAAGGCTGTCCACAGAGTTTAGGAGTGTGTCTATGGGCATGTTTGACCATTCTTGTCGGACGACAAGGTCTGGCTCACACTCTCTGCTCTAACTCATCCCAAATGTGGTCTATTGGGTTGAGATCAGGACTCTGTGCAGGCCAGTCAAGTTCCTCCACCCCAAACTTGTTCATCCATGTCTTTATGGACCTTGCTTTGTGCACTGGTGCACAGTCATGTTGGAAAAGGAAGGGGCCATCCCCAACCTGTTTCCACAAAGTTGGGAGCATGAAATTGTCCAAAATGTCTTGGTATGCTGATGTCCTAAGACAGGCATGTCCAAAGTCCGGCCCGAGGGCCATTTACGGCCCGAGGGTCGGTTTAATACGGCCCTCCATGTCAGTGTGTCAGTGTGTCTTATGGAGCGAATTTGGAGCGGCCGGTCCGGTATTTCCACCGCGGCCGTGTCAGAATACCGGGCCGGCCGCTCAGCTCTGCAGCGGGACCTTACCTGTTCCTCTATCCAGCGGCGCGCTGTCTTCCCGGCTTCTGTAGTGTGGGCGCTGGGCATGACAGCCGGGTGCCAAGTGCGCATGCGCAAGAAGCGGTGCTTTTTGTGAATGGTAAGGCGGTACCTGGGACACATGACAGATCCCAGAAGCCGCCGGACCAATCACAAAGCGCAAGTGCTTCTCGCTCATGCGCACTGGGCACCCGGCTGTCATGCCGAGCGCCATAACAGAAGCCGGGAAGACAGCGCGCGGCTGGATCGAGGAACAGGTAAGATCAAAGAACAACTGCGGAAGTAAGAGCGGGTACCTGTCAAATTCAGGTACCCGCTCCCCACCTCCCCAAAGGTCAGCAGTCATCTGTACTGTCCGCAGTCTCTGGTCATCCCTGTGCTGTCCGCAGTCTCTGGTCATCCCTGTGCTGTCCGCAGTCTCTGGTCATCCCTGTGCTGTCCGCAGTCTCTGGTCATCCCTGTGCTGTCTGCAGTCTCTGGTCATCCCTGTGCTGTCCGCAGTCTCTGGTCATCCCTGTGCTGTCCGCAGTCTCTGGTCATCTCCTGTACTGTGTCTGCAGTCCATTAGTTCAGAATTTTTTTTTTCCTGTTTTCTGCCTCTAAAACCTAGGTGCGTCTTATGGTCAGGTGCGTCTTATACGGCGAAAAATACGGTAACTTGGCATAAAATAATTTATTTGCATTTAATTGTAATGGTTCAAAGAATGTTTGGAAAAATGTTCGGCCCTCCACCATGTTCACTTCATCCAATCTGGCCCTCTTTGAAAAAAGTTTGGACACCCCTGCCCTAAGAGTTCCTTTCAATGGAACCAACCCCTAAAAAACAATCCCGCACCATAATCCTCCCTCCACCAAACTTTACACTTGGCACAATTAAGTCAGGCAAGTACTGTTCTCCTGGCAATTGCTAAACCCAAACGTGTCCATAGGATTGCCAGACAGAGAAGCGTGATTAGCCACTCCAGAGAACACATTTCCACTGCTCTAGAGTCCAGTGGTGGCGTGCTTTAAACCACTTGCATTGCACTTGGTAGTGTAAGGCTTAGATGCAGCTGTTCGGCCATGGAAACCCATTCCATGAAGCTCTCTACATACTGTTGTGCTAATCTGAAGGCCACACAAAGTTTGGAGGTCTTTAGCTATTGACTTTGCAGACAGTTGATGACTTTTGCGCACTTTGTGCTTCAGCATGGGCTGACCTTACTCTGTCATTTTACGTGGCCTACCACTTCGTGGCTTAGTTGTTGTTGTTCCCAGTTGCATCAACTTTGTTATAATACCACTAACAGTTGACAGTGAAATATTTAGCAGAAAGGAAATTTTACAGATGGACTTATTGCACAGGTGGCAACCTATCACAGTACCACACTTGAATTCACTGAGTTCCTGAGAGCAACCCATTCTTTCAAAAATGTTTGTAGAAGTAGTCTGCATGTCTAGGTGCTTGATTTTAAACACCTGTGGCCATTAAGGTGATTGGAACACCTGAATATAATGATTTGGAGGGGTGTCCCAATACTTCTGGCAATATAGTGTATATACAGTCAGGTCCATAAATATTGGGACATCAACACAATTCTAACGTTTTTGGCTCAATACACCACCACAATGGATTTGAAATGAAACGAACAAGATGTGCTTTAACTGCAGACTGTCAGCTTTAATTTGAGGGTATTTACATCCAAATCAGGTGAACGGTGTAGGAATTACAACAGTTTGCATATGTGCCTCCCACTTGTTAAGGGACAAAAAGTAATGGGACAATTGGCTTCTCAGCTGTTCCATGGCCAGGTGTGTGTTATCCCCTCATTATCCCAATTACAATGAGCAGATAAAAGGTCCAGAGTTCATTTCAAGTGTGCTATTTGCATTTGGAATCTGTTGCTGTCAACTCTCAAGATGAGATCCAAAGAGCTGTCACTATCAGTGAAGCAAGCCATTATTAGGCTGAAAAAACAAACCCATCAGAGAGATTGCAAAAACATTAGGCGTGGCCAAAACAACTGTTTGGAACATTCTTAAAAAGAAGGAACGCACCGGTGAGCTCAGCAACACCAAAAGACCCGGAAGACCACGGAAAACAACTGTGGTGGATGACCGAAGAATTCTTTCCCTGGTGAAGAAAACACCCTTCACAACAGTTGGCCAGATCAAAAACACTCTCCAGGAGGTAGGTGTATGTGTGTCAAAGTCAACAATCAAGAGAAGACTTTACCAGAGTGAATACAGAGGGTTCACCACAAGATGGAAACCATTGGTGAGCCTCAAAAACAGGAAGGCCAGATTAGAGTTTGCCAAACGACATCTAAAAAAGCCTTCACAGTTCTGGAACAACATCCTATGGACAGATGAGACCAAGATCAACTTGTACCAGAGTGATGGGAAGAGAAGAGTATGGAGAAGGAAAGGAACTGCTCATGATCCTAAGCATACCACCTCATCAGTGAAGTATAGTGGTGGTAGTGTCATGGCGTGGGCATGTATGGCTGCCAATGGAACTGCTTCTCTTGTATTTATTGATGATGTGACTGCTGACAAAAGCAGCAGGATGAATTCTGAAGTATTTCGGGCAATATTATCTGCTCATATTCAGCCAAATGCTTCACAACTCATTGGACGCCGCTTCACAGTGCAGATGGACAATGACCCAAAGCATACTGCAAAAGCAACCAAAGATTTTTTTAAGGGAAAGAAGTGGAATGTTATGCAATGGCCAAGTCAATCACCTGACCTGAATCTGATTGAGCATGCATTTCACTTGCTGAAGACAAAATTGAAGGGAAAATGCCCCAAGAACAAGCAGGAACTGAAGACAGTTGCAGTAGAGGCCTGGCAGAGCATCACCAGGGATGAAACCCAGCGTCTGGTGACGTCTATGCGTTCCGGACTTCAGGCTGTAATTGACTGCAAAGGATTTTCAACCAAGTATTAAAAAGTGAAAGTTTGATTTATGAATATTATTCTGTCCCATTACTTTTGGTCCCTTAACAAGTGTGAGGCACATATGCAAACTGTTGTAATTCCTACACCGTTCACCTGATTTGGATGTAAATACCCTCAAATTAAAGCTGACAGTCTGCAGCTAAAGCGCATCTTGTTTGTTTCATTTCAAATCCATTATGGTGGTGGATAGAGCCAAAAATGTTAGAATTGTGTCGATGTCCCATTATTTATGGACCTGACTGTACATATACTGTATATATATATATATATATTTATATATAGTATCTAGGGTGGCTGATTGAGCCCAAATTTCAGATGTTTTTGTGGGTATTGTGCACTTTTATATGAACCAAGTTATAATTTAGGTTTTGTGGGCTCTTTAGCTAGCTGAGTTAATTTGTCATTTATCAGGATGTTCTACTAGCTGCACCGTTAACAACTCTTTTACTACAAAGACAAGCTAAACAGTAAACAATTAGTTTAATAAGCACTTTAGTTGAGCATCAGTGAACAGATACAGACCTTAAGTGCTTCCGTGCTGAAGCTTGAAGGAAACAGCAATACCATGACCAAACCAATATGTGAGTTAGCCAAATGATCTGTCAGTGAGATAAAAAATGCAGAAAGCTCAGAAATTAATGAAAAGTAAACTTGTATTTTAACTAACTAGTATTTTACCTGTTTACCTGTGCTTCATCATTATGTATTTTTTGCAACTTCTTTGCTTATTGCTCATTCAGTAAGTCATTCACTGTATTCAGTGCCGGGACAAGGTTATACAGTATCCAGGGAAAAGATGCCCCCCCAGTTCATTATGTGTAAGTTCCAGGGATCCTACGCCTAGCAGTCACTGGCTTGTCAAATTACTGTCACTGTCACTACTTCTGTCAGCCTTGTGACAGAGGGAAGGCACCCCCATCCCTACAGCAAACCATTGCGCTCAGGGCAAGCCGCCCCTTCCCCCCACCCCTTGTCCCAGCCCTGACTGTATTGCAAGAAACAAGGAAGCCTCCCTAAAACATTTTATTTTTTAAGGATTCATTGCTTCCACCACAATCCAAAAGAAGAAGATTATTTCCCTCCTTAAAAAATGAGTTCTTTGGAAACATGTTACATGTTCCTCCTGTTCTTTTGGGTGGAACATGTAACATCAGGGCTGCTGTTAAAAATCACGGTGCCCCGTACAGCCTACCTGACAAGGCGCTGTAATTATATTTATATTATATTTTCACTAAAAATACATGAAAATCATGATTAGTGGACACAAACATAACATAATTTACAAAATTCCTGATAAATCCAAAAGATAAAACTGTATTGAGTTAATAAAGTTCTGTCTGTGATTGAGGTCTTGGGTATCATTCGCATGGGTGCTGTGTCCTGTACAGTGTGAATCAGTGTTTCTTTCTTTTTTTCTTTTCTTTTTTTTCATGGCTATCACTGTGTGCAGGCAGCCTGAATTACACTATGGGGATGCAGAAGCTATATAAACACAGCCACAGGTCAAAATTTTACAGGAATGTAGATGCAGGTGTATGACCTCCACCCACACCTGCACAATTATCAAATTAGGACCTGTGGCTGTGTTCATACAGCCACTGCATCCTCATTGAGTAACAGACCACCCCAGCCGCACAAACTGCTCATTCGCACTGTATGGGCCAGAAAACCCATATGAATGAGCCCTTAATTTTTTAAATTATTCTTTATAATTTTTCAAAATAACTTTTTACAGTTTGCTATTTTTTTACATTTTTTTTATTAATTATTTATTTACAACACTGTTGGGGGGTGAAATATCAGGGGTCTAAAGAGATATTTGCAATTTCACCTTTGAGACAGAGAAAGGAAATAGATTCTCCAATTCCTTTCCCTGTAGCCTCAGGTGTACTGAATTTAAATGAACAGGAGACAGGGGCTTCTGTTCATTGATAAACTGAAGCCATATGCCCCTGTGTCCCCGCAGCAGCCAGCAGAGCTGCTGGGGGCAAGGGAGGGTGGGCCAGGAATACTAGGGGGAATCGGATTTGGGCAGCACAGGGAGGGGGATTGGTGTGGGGTAGGGGACAATTACATAACAATGTCTTTTGTCTGTGCCAGTGTTGCCAACCTTTGATGACTTTTTACTGACAAAACATGAAAAATGTATTGACAAGCACATTTTTTACTGACAACCTGAAAAAATACAGAGCTCCCAATAAAAACTACAACAATCAGTATTTAAACAGTATAAACACGATATGTGAAAAATGGCAATACCACTTAAATGCCATTTACACTTAAAAAGTCAATATGGCCATTATGGTCAAAATGTCAGCCCCAATGGACACAGCTGAAAAACAAATTCTGTTTTGCTTGCCACAAAGAGATGTTTGGAGACTGCAGACATAGTACAGGAGATGATCAGAGACTGCAGGCATAGTACAGGAGATGGTCAGAGACTGCAGACATACAACAGGAGACGATCAGAGACTGCAGACATAGTACAGGAGATGATCAGAGACTGCAGACATAATACAGGAGATGATCAGAGACTGCAGACATAGTACAGGAGATGGTTAGACACTGCGGACATAGTACAGGAGATGACCAGAGACTGGGGACATAGTACAGGAAATGACCAGAGACTGCGGACATAGTACAAGTGTGTCCTAGCAGTGACCAGTGTTCTTCCATTGTGGACAAGATATAATAAAGTGCCAGAAACAAGGGGCAGTTCCAATTTCTACTTTGCTAACAGTCCATTGCTCAAGCACAGGAAAGTAAAACAGTTAACAAGTCTGTGAAGCTCCTGGCCTGCCCAGCCTAAATCCTGCAAAGGTAACAAAAAAGGAAAAGGTAAAATCTCAGAAGGCTGACACATAACAGGTTCTATAGAAAAAGCTGAAGATTGTGAATAACATGTCACATACTCACATGTAATGCCGGCTGCAGTGTCTTCCAGAAGTCTTGTCATCATCATCATCAATGTGTTCCCCCTTCTAAACAGTGTGCAGTGTAAATAAAACAAATATAAGAAGCAGTGTGAGAAGACAGAGGGGAAGTCATTCCCAGATCAGTGTGTTCATTTCCTAATCTGCACACAGGACGAGAGAACTCACTGATGATGATGAGACTTCTGCAGACGGAATTACATGTGTGTGACGTTCTTAGTAATGATCAAGAGCTGCTTCTTGTGTAGAGTCCTGTGTGATGTATTTGATCTAAACGTGATCATACCTTCTTCATACTTGGGTATGTCAGATACTCTCCATCCCACCCATCTCTAGCCTCCAGCATCTTCTGCTCAAATGTGGCGGGCTGGGTAAGGGACGGGTTACAGATGCTGATTGGCTAAGGAGGTGGCGGAGCAACTTAGTAGGCACTCCCACCCACTCAGATGAGCAGTGCTATTGGTTGGCAACACTGGTCTCTGCCACCCCCTCCAGCAGCTGAAAGCTGGTGGGAGGAAGAGGGGGAGGAACTGGCTTTCAGCTGCTGCAGAGAGCCGTAAAGGGCATCACTTTGCAATTGCTATGGGGGCCAGCCACACCGATCCCTCTGCAGTGTAACATGTTCCCACTCCTGCAGCAGCTCGGCAAGCTGAGCCCTGTGTGTGACAGCAGTATGGAGAGATGTTCCCCATACCAGCTGTCACTTTTTGAAAAAGAGCATGGCCATGTGGGGGTGAGTTCTGTGAATGAATCAACTACAAGCATTGACATCCTTTTGTGGCTGTTGACTTGTAGTTCTCAATGAACTACCTCAGTGCTGTTGAGCACTGGGGTAGTTCATTAATTATTTTTGTCAGTGTGAACTGTCTGCCCATACGATGTGCGGACAGATTACACTGGCAGTCTGCATGAGACCAGTATGGCACCAGCAATCTTAAAGTATGCACAGCCGGTACAGTGATACTGAGAATGGCTCATTAAATCAGTTTGCCTTAAATCAGCCTCCTTAACATAATTATATTTCAGGGAGTTCTTCTTAAATTGGCCATAGACATACGATAACCATTGGCCAATCTCAACATTTTTAGCTACATCTTGCAACCTTAGGCTCCATGTATACTGGGTGTTTTAACAATGCTGGTAACATTAGCTGTGTAAAGTCACATTCAGCGTTTTTGCATTAGCATCTAGCAGCATTTTGCCATGATTTTTAGTGTTTTTTTTACCCCAAAATTGTTTTTTTGCTCCAAAAAAGTCCACAAATGCCAGTTTGCCACGTTTTACTGCATTTTACCATGTTTTTTCAGCGTTAGAGTATTTTACAGCTAAAAAACTCCTCTAGAAACCCACTAGTTCTGGGGGTTTTTTTCCAGGCAAAAAACGCACCTGCCAGAAAATGCTCATTACAGTCGATGTGTGCATAGACACATAGGATAACATGCTGGGGAGTTTACTGGCTGTAAAAAAAATGGCAAAAGCCAAAAACAGCAGCTGGAAAAACATCCAGTGTGCATGAGGACTTATAGTAATAGCAGATACCCCTGGCCTACCATTTAAGAAGGATATAGAAAAAGTTGATTGGACAGATTTAAAAAAGTTATGTGATAAAACAGCTCCAGAGGTTTCAAAATTCAGGCTTGGGTGACTTTAACATGCATGTTTATAAATGCTTGCATCTGACGTTCAGATCATAGCTAATCTCTGACTACTCTCCAAAGTATTGCTACCTTGGAACTGTAATTACAGTTTTGTTGAGAAAAATACAGTCTTCTCCGAATGAACTATATGCATTAGAAGAACCTTGGGATTTTTTTCTTCATATTTATGCCTTGTAAAGAAATGTGTTTATTTAATGATGTCCTTTCTCAAGCTTAGTCTGATGTACCATTGTAACCATCTAGGCAATCTCTGCATTGAAAGGAAAGATTGTCTGTGTTGTTAATATGAGACAGCAAGATGGGAAGAAAAAAAGTTACAGTTCTTGAACATTTACACATGCACCACCATCTACAAATTACATGCTTGTGAGAGGCAGGGGCGGACTGACAACTCATGGGGCCCCCGGGCAATAGGGGATTATGGGGCCCCTGTGTCCTTGCCCAAACTCAAAAAAGCCTATGAAAAAGGTACCAGGGGCATCTCATGGGGCCCCCTACTGGCCCTGAGCCCTTGGGCAGTGCCCGAGTTTGCAAATGATCAGTCCGCTCCTGGTGAGAGGACCACACTCCTGACACTTCCAGTCAGAAAAGTATGCTTTCCAGTAGGTAGCAAGCTAGTTCAGGGTGTTTACTTTATCTGGCAGTTTAACTAAACCTAAAATCTCACTTACATCTGTTAATGTCTACATATCCAATAACAGGCTCACTCTTCAGATTTGTGCATGTTTTAAAGCAATGAAAACCTGTTGTATTAATTTAATATTTCATATCCTAAAAAGGTGGACAGCGCAAATATAGCAAATTACAGAAATAATAGTTTGAATTAGAAGGGATTTAAAAAAAAAAATACAGATAACCTAACCATGTCCTGTTGAAGGGGCCAGGAAAAGAATTGGGAGTATAAATTTCCATATTCTTGGGGTCCAGTTGCTGATCAAGGGGAGTCAACCACTAAACTCAAATGCATAGTAGGTTGATTGCCATGGAGTTTTAAACTTTGTGAAAATGTTTTTTTTTTAAGTTATAACAACTGTCATTTTTTTTGCCATCTGTGTCCCATTAGGAAAATTTCCCTTTACTTCTTGTCCCAGAAACAGAAAGTGAGAGGAAGTCTCTCCAAAGTGAGAATATCACGGGGTGTCACCAGTGTCACCAGAGCTACAGTATGTGTCCCCATTTTGAGATTTCTCCTGTATTACTGTTCATGTATCAACCCAAAATTTGGGATTTTCTTTTACTTTCACTTTAAATGGTAACAGTATACAGGACAGATATAGTTGATGAATCTACGTCAAGGGAAAATAGATGACAATAAAAACTGTCAGGTTTTCTAGTCGCTCTCTACACCATCCAAAACAGAACAAAAAAACTTTTGCTTTAGATATACTTTAAATCCACATAACTCTGCAGAGATATGTGATTATAAAAATGTTGTAATATTATATTGACTGAGACAGTTATTTGCAATTGGAGCCCAAATATAAATATTGGATCTAGTAACTCCTCTACATTTGATGGATTTTTTAGGACATGTTTAAACTCTTTGTAAATCTTTGTGTGCAACCTATATTTTGCATTAATTTCTTTGATTTATTTACTGCAAGGAATATGTGTTATCTATTATAAAACTTTTTAGAACTAAGATCTTGGATTGTGATAAACAAATGTGCATTACTTGACAAGATAAAAGTGCAGTGTGTCCTTGCTAATACCTTTGAGCTGGTCTTGGCTAATGGCCTCATACTGTGTGTACCTCCTCATTAGGCATAAGACCTGTATTTAGCATATAGGTGCTAAATGTTATCTGCATAATCTGATTAAGGTGACAGTGATGTGTCATTTTTATAACCCATGTTACACCAACTAGGATACTGAATTTTCACAGCCTGCTTCCCTTTAGGGAAACATAAGCCACCAAAATTTATAGTAATATTGCAAGTAATACCTGTAAATTCAGTGGAGACTTCAGGAAATATTGTATCAGGATGACATTTGTAAGTACACAGTGTCATATTGCCTCCAGGTTTCCAATTGCAATGTAACACATTTTAAAATATTTGACAGTTTTAGAAAAACATAAGAACTACAGGTTGAAAAGGAAAAGTAACTAGCACATGGGCTTATGTATCATATTTAGGAAAAGTTGAGTTTTCCTTTAAGACAAAACTTACAAAGTAGTAGTCTGTGATGCCCACACCCAACATTTATTTTATGGGTTTCAAAGGTACAGAATATGATGGAAAATTTCTTCGGTGAAGTCTTATGGCCCATACATACGATAAGAAAATCATATTAAAATTTCAGTACGAGGAACGATCGGCCAATTATCTGATCATTAGTATAGTGCTTTCAACAGCTGATTCTGACTTTTCGAACAACAAAAACCAAGGTTGCAAGCTAGAAATTTTTTATCGTCCATGAACACAACTAGAGATGATCGAATCGAACTTGGCGAAGTGGAATTCGTTTCGAATATTAGGAAAATTTCGATTCGCGACGAATCCGAAAATTAGCAGACTTCGGATGCGCGAATCAAAATTTTTCCAAAAATGGCGGCGACATGTGCGGCGATGGAGCGGGGATCTCTGGGAAGGCGCACAGACAAGGCGCGCTGACCCATAATGCATTCATTCATGACATGTGATCGCATTAGCCAATCAGCAGCCAGCCAGCCAGCACTGTGTAATGGTCGAGCTATAAATTGCGGCCATTTTAGAATTCTCCATTTGCCTCCAGTCATTCAAGAGAGGCAGACCTGGCTGTATTAAGGGAGAGAGTTAGGGACACAGAAACGTTACTTAGGGCCACAGAAACGTTACTTAGGGACACAGAAACGTTACTTAGGGCCACAGAAACGTTACTTAGGGCCACAGAAACGTTACTTAGGGCCACAGAATCGTTACTTAGGGCCACAGAAACGTTACTTAGGGCCACAGAAACGTTACTTAGGGCCACAGAATCGTTACTTAGGGACACAGAAACGTTACTTAGGGACACAGAATTGTTACTCAGGGACAGACACAGAATTGTTACTGAGGGACACAGAATTGTTACTGAGGGACACAGAATTGTTACTCAGGGACAGACACAGAATTGTTACTCAGGGACAGACACAGAATTGTTACTGAGGGACACAGAATTGTTACTGAGGGACACAGAATTGTTACTCAGGGACAGACACAGAATTGTTACTCAGGGACAGACACAGAATTGTTACTCAGGGACAGACACAGAATTGTTACTCAGGGACACAGAATTGTTACTGAGGGACACAGAATTGTTACTGAGGGACAGACACAGAATTGTTACTCAGGGACAGACACAGAATTGTTACTGAGGGACACAGAATTGTTACTGAGGGACACAGAATTGTTACTGAGGGACACAGAATTGTTACTCAGGGACAGACACAGAATTGTTACTCAGGGACAGACACAGAATTGTTACTGAGGGACACAGAATTGTTACTGAGGGACACAGAATTGTTACTGAGGGACACAGAATTGTTACTCAGGGACAGACACAGAATTGTTACTGAGGGACACAGAATTGTTACTGAGGGACACAGAATTGTTACTCAGGGACAGACACAGAATTGTTACTCAGGGACAGACACAGAATTGTTACTGAGGGACAGACACAGAATTGTTACTCAGGGACAGACACAGAATTGTTACTGAGGGACACAGAATTGTTACTGAGGGACACAGAATTGTTACTCAGGGACACAGAATTGTTACTGAGGGACAGACACAGAATTGTTACTCAGGGACAGACACAGAATTGTTACTGAGGGACACAGAATTGTTACTGAGGGACACAGAATTGTTACTCAGGGACAGACACAGAATTGTTACTCAGGGACAGACACAGAATTGTTACTGAGGGACACAGAATTGTTACTCAGGGACAGACACAGAATTGTTACTCAGGGACAGACACAGAATTGTTACTCAGGGACAGACACAGAATTGTTACTGAGGGACACAGAATTGTTACTGAGGGACACAGAATTTTTACTCAGGGACAGACACAGAATTGTTACTCAGGGACAGACACAGAATTGTTACTCAGGGACACAGAATTGTTACTGAGGGACACAGAATTGTTACTGAGGGACAGACACAGAATTGTTACTCAGGGACAGACACAGAATTGTTACTGAGGGACACAGAATTGTTACTGAGGGACACAGAATTGTTACTGAGGGACACAGAATTGTTACTCAGGGACAGACACAGAATTGTTACTCAGGGACAGACACAGAATTGTTACTGAGGGACACAGAATTGTTACTGAGGGACACAGAATTGTTACTGAGGGACACAGAATTGTTACTCAGGGACAGACACAGAATTGTTACTCAGGGACAGACACAGAATTGTTACTCAGGGACAGACACATAATTGTTACTGAGGGACAGACACAGAATTGTTACTCAGGGACAGACACAGAATTGTTACTGAGGGACACAGAATTGTTACTGAGGGACACAGAATTGTTACTCAGGGACAGACACAGAATTGTTACTCAGGGACAGACACAGAATTGTTACTCAGGGACAGACACAGAATTGTTACTGAGGGACACAGAATTGTTACTGAGGGACACAGAATTGTTACTGAGGGACACAGAATTGTTACTGAGGGACACAGAATTGTTACTCAGGGACAGACACAGAATTGTTACTCAGGGACACAGAATCGTTTAATTAAAGAGTATGTCAGACAACATGCAGAGGAGTGGCAGAGGAGGCAATGTTTTAGGAGCGAGCAGACGTGGCAGCAGAGGAAGGGGTCGAGGCAGCACTAGTCGCAGCCAGAGGCCAGTGCTCCCGGTGTCATCCAGCGGTCGTGTCTCCACCGACAACCCTGCCGTCATCGATTGGTTGGCTCGGTCGTCTTCCTCTTCCCAGGTCACCTCTGACACCTACAGCCAACGGTCGGTGGGTACGTCAGACACAACCGTTAGTTGGCATGGCCCGGGACCAAGCCCACTGAAATCACGTGTCCTCTACCTGCCCCTGTCCTTTGGTGTTCCCTCACCAAGCGAAGTATCGCATGCTGTGGGCTCAGCCCCACTGTACAGTGAGGAAGAGCTAACAGAGGGCGGTCAGGAACAGGGGGAGACATCCGCCTCTTCAGCAGCCAGGCGAAGAAGTAGTGGTGAGGAGAGTGGCTCGGTAGCCGGTCTAGAGACAGGTCTGTCTCCTGACCCACACGCAGCCGAGGGGGCTAGTAGTGAGGCGGAGACCCTAATTGATGATGATGAGGCTGATCGCACTTGGCAGCCTCATCGTCATCAGGCTATTGCTTCCGCATCATCAGGAGAAGAGGGTGGCAGCTTGGCAGCGAGCAAAACAGTCGGTGGGTTGCCCAGGAGGCAGCAGGGTCGCAGCAGTGTCAGTGGAGGCAAACGGCAACGGAGTAGAGCACCAGCTCCACTGCTGCCTACCACCACGGCCAGTAGTGGTGCCGGTGTGCACAGAGGAAGTAGCAGTCAGCCAGTGAGGAGTATCGGGGGCAAAGTTTCCTACTCGGCGGTGTGGCAATTTTTCGTCAAGCCGCCCGAGGAAGTAAACGTAGCCGTATGTCGACTATGTGGCCAGAAAGTCAAGCGTGGCCAGGGGGCCCATGTTGGGACTACAGCGTTGCGTCAGCATATGCAGCGTCACCATTTGGTGGCCTGGGAAAACCGTGATAAAGATACGGCGGTTCTGCCTGCCCCAGCCCCCGCTCCATCACCCGCTCCGTTACTTGCTCCGTCACCCGACGTCAATCGCCCTCTATCAGCCAGTCAAGGCTCCAACACCTCTGCTGAGGGGAGTTGTCGCTCGTTGGCATCTTCCGCTCGTTCAGATGCTCCTTCTCCTGCTACTCCTCTTCACGGATTCCGTCAGCAGTCTTTCTTGGAGAGAGACAACAGTTTGCGAGCACGCACCCGACGGTGCAAAAGCTGAACGTCCTCCTGTCCAAGTTGCTGGTGCTGCAGTCCCTCCCTTTCCAAGTGGTGGACTCAGCACCTTTCCGAGAAATGATGGCTTGTGCCGCGCCGCGGTGGAGAGTGCCAAGCCATCATTTCTTCGCCAAAAAGGCAGTGCCAGCCCTGCATTCACATGTAGAAGAGATGGTGGGCCAGTCTTTGAGCATGTCGGTCTCTGCCAAAGTGCACGGCAGCGCCGACGTGTGGAGCTGTAACTACGGTCAGGGACAGTACATGTCATTTACGGCCCACTGGGTGAACGTGGTGCCGGCACAGCCGCACCAGCAACTTGGACAGGTCACGCCGCTTTTGCCTCCACGTTTGCACGTCCTTGGTCCACAAAAGATGTCCGCCTCTACCACCTCTTCTTCCGCCGTGTCCTCAGCCGCCACCCCCGTGCCAAGTCCCATTACCCGACCGGCATATCACATGTGCAGGGCGCAACGGTGTCACGCTGTTCTGCACCTGGTATGCCTTGGCGAACGTAGTCACACAGGGGAGGAACTGCTGAGTGTAATGAACAGAGAAATCGACAGATGGCTGTCTCCGCCCAAACTGAAAATCGGAACCATGTTGACCGACAACGGAAAGAACATGGTGTCTGCTCTGCGTCAAGGAAGGTTGTGCCATGCGCCATGCATGGCTCACGTGTTCAATCTGGTTGTCAAGCGGTTCCTAAAATCCACCATCCCACTGCAAGACATCCTTAAAATGTCACGTAAACTTTGCATGCATTTCAGCCATTCCTACACCGCAAAGCACACCCTCCTTGAGCTGCAGCGGCAGAACGGAATTCCACAGCATCGCCTGATCTGCGACGTTGCAACAAGGTGGAATTCAACCCTACACATGTTAGACCGCCTTTACAAACAGCGAAAGGCCATCACCGATTTCCTGATGTTACAAACTTAGATGTCAGCCATTGGCAGCTCATGCGTGACACCTGCCACTTGCTCAGGCCCTTTGAGGAGGCCACGCTATTCGTGAGTCGGTAGGACTATGGGATGAACGACGTCATTCCTCTGTTGCACGTCCTGAAACAAATGCTGTTAACAATGGCTGGTCAGGGTGTGGTAGACGTGGCGCATAGATCTCAACGCCACATGACCCCTGTGGGGGCAGGACAGGAAGAAGAGGAGGAGGTAGAGGAGGACATTTGTGCTCAGGAATTATTGAGTGAAATGGGTGGTTTTTCCACTCAGCGGACAGGAGTGGAGGAGCAGGAGCATCTGGTAGAGGAGGAGGAGGAGGAGACAGAGGACCCAGACGCACCGTGGCAGTATGCTGTGGAGATGGAGGCAGGGAGTCCCTCGCATTCCTTGGCACAAATGGCCCATAGCATGCTCGGTTGCTTGCGTAGCGACAGCCGAATAATAACCATCAGACAGAGGGATGACTTTTGGCTGTCCACCTTGTTGGACCCTCGCTACCGTTCAAAAATGGTGGCCTTTTTCACACCTGCTGAGAGGGAGGCCAAAATAACGTACTATAAAAACCACCTATGTAGTCAGTTGGTCTCTGCCTTTGTGCGCCAACGTCCATCCTCAGACACTGTGGGCCCTGTGCGCTCGCGTTCCGCTGCCATGGCAGCAGGGGAGGGGTGGGGTGGTAGGAGCAGTGGCAGCTCCACCAGCAGCGGCTGCCTCAGTCTGCAGTCGATGATGAGTAGCTTTCTTCACCAGCGCAGTGAGGAAACTACTAACCAGCTGCAGCAGCAGCAGCAGCATCAGGTGGACCTGGAGCAGGACCTCAAACAACAGGCTTGGGCCTACTTGGACAGCACCCTGCCAACCGAGGTAGACAATCCCCTTGACTACTGGGCAACGAAACTTGACCTTTGGCCCCAACTAGCTGAATTTGCCCTTGAAAGGTTGTCATGCCCGGCCAGTAGCGTGGCATCGGAGCGCGTGTTTAGTGCGGCAGGAGGTATTGTAACTCCGCGGAGGACACGACTGTCCACCCAAAGTGTGGAGAGACTCACGTTTGTGAAAATGAATCAGGCGTGGATTAGTCTGGATTTCAAACCACCTGTTCCTGACACAACTGACTAAATCCGCCATGAATCATGCCCCAAACATGTGCCACTTTCAGGTCTCCTCACACTGCTGGTGTGTTCCATTTTTTGTCATAGCTTGCTGGCAGATTACGGGCCTCCCATTGCTGCTGCCAGGCCCGTAATCTGCCATGGGCCCCCGTACCGCCTCCTCATGCTGCTGCCAGGTCCAGAGTCTCTCATGGGTCCCTGTACGGCCTCCCATTGCTGCTGTCTCCATCGCCACACTCTGCCATGTGCCACTTTCAGGTCTCCTCACACTGCTGGTGTGTTCCATTTTTTGTCATAGGGTGCTGGCAGATTACGGGCTTCCCATTGCTGCTGCCAGGCCCGTAATCTGCCATGGGCCCCTGTACCACCTCTTCATGCTGCTGCCAGGTCCACAGTGTCTCATGGGTCCCTGTACGGCCTCCCATTGCTGCTGTCTCCATCGCCACACTCTGCCATGTGCCACTTTCAGGTCTCCTCACACTGCTGGTGTGTTCCATTTTTTGTCATAGGGTGCTGGCAGATTACGGGCCTCCCATTGCTGCTGCCAGGCCTGTAATCTGCCATGGGCCCTAGTACCGCCTCCTCATGCTGCTGCCAGGTCCAGAGTCTCTCATGGGTCCCTGTACGGCCTCCCATTGCTGCTGTCTCCATCGCCACACTCTGCCATGTGCCACTTTCAGGTCTCCTCACACTGCTGGTGTGTTCCATTTTTTGTCATAGGGTGCTGGCAGATTACGGGCCTCCCATTGCTGCTGCCAGGCCCGTAATCTGCCATGGGCCCCCGTACCGCCTCCTCATGCTGCTGCCAGGTCCACAGTGTCTCATGGGTCCCTGTACGGCCTCCCATTGCTGCTGTCTCCATCGCCACACTCTGCCATGTGCCACTTTCAGGTCTCCTCACACTGCTGGTGTGTTCCATTTTTTGTCATAGGGTGCTGGCAGATTACGGGCCTCCCATTGCTGCTGTCAGGCCCCTAATCTGCCATGGGCCCCTGTACCGCCTCCTCATGCTGCTGCCAGGTCCACAGTGTCTCATGGGTCCCTGTACGGCCTCCCATTGCTGCTGTCTCCATCGCCACACTCTGCCATGTGCCACTTTCAGGTCTCCTCACACTGCTGGTGTGTTCCATTTTGTCATAGGGTGCTGGCAGATTACGGGCCTCCCATTGCTGCTGCCAGGCCCGTAATCTGCCATGGGCCCCTGTACCGCCTCTTCATGCTGCTGCCAGGTCCAGAGTGTCTCATGGGTCCCTGTACGGCCTCCCATTGCCGCTGTCTCCATCGCCACACTCTGCCATGTGCCACTTTCAGGTCTCCTCACACTGCTGGTGTGTTCCATTTTGTCATAGGGTGCTGGCAGATTACGGGCCTCCCATTGCTTCTGCCAGGCCTGTAATCTGCCATGGGCCCCTGTACCGCCTCTTCATGCTGCTGCAAGGTCCAGAGTGTCTCATGGGTCCCTGTACGGCCTCCCATTGCTGCTGTCTCCATCGCCACACTCTGCCATGTGCCACTTTCAGGTCTCCTCACACTGCTGGTGTGTTCCATTTTTTGTCATAGGGTGCTGGCAGATTACGGGCCTCCCATTGCTGCTGCCAGGCCCGTAATCTGCCATGGGCCCCAGTACCGCCTCCTCATGCTGCTGCCAGGTCCAGAGTCTCTCATGGGTCCCTGTACGGCCTCCCATTGCTGCTGTCTCCATCGCCACACTCTGCCATGTGCCACTTTCAGGTCTCCTCACACTGCTGGTGTGTTCCATTTTTTGTCATAGGGTGCTGGCAGATTACGGGCCTCCCATTGCTGCTGCCAGGCCCGTAATCTGCCATGGGCCCCCGTACCGCCTCCTCATGCTGCTGCCAGGTCCAGAGTCTCTCATGGGTCCCTGTACGGCCTCCCATTGCTGCTGTCTCCATCGCCACGCTCTGCCATGTGCCACTTTCAGGTCTCCTCACACTGCTGGTGTGTTCCATTTTGTCATAGGGTGCTGGCAGATTACGGGCCTCCCATTGCTGCTGCCAGGCCCGTAATCTGCCATGGGCCCCTGTACCGCCTCCTCATGCTGCTGCCAGGTCCACAGTGTCTCATGGGTCCCTGTACGGCCTCCCATTGCTGCTGTCTCCATCGCCACACTCTGCCATGTGCCACTTTCAGGTCTCTTCACACTGCTGGTGGGTTCCATTTTTGTCATAGGGTGCTGTATGGCCTCCCATTGCTGCTGCCTCCACCGCCACACTGTGGCTCCACACTCTGGTTTTGGCCCCGTGACTGCCCAAATGAGTGAAGTGTGCGGTGATTCTAAGATCGACGGCACTCATCTGCATGTCATACTGACTGACAGTATTATTTCTCTTCCCCAGCAGACTCCAAGGGCATTTAAATTAAAGGTACAGTGTTCTGCACTAATATGAAGGCTCTCTGAAGCCTAGAAACACCCTTTTATAAGTTAAATTTGCAGCGAATATATTCGCATCGAATCAAATTTATTCCTCGAATTCGCCGAATCATCCGAATCGAATTTTTGAATACTTTGCTCATCTCTAAACACAACGTCTGATTTTCGTTTACTGTGTATAGTAATCATACGGAAATAATCCAATAGAAAAAAATTGCATGTGATCAGAAGCATAGAATGACCCTACACTTCATCTTACACTATGCTAGTACGTAGCTACGTTTGCCTACATTTGAGTTTGTCGGTCGAGAATTTTCTTACAGATCAATACCATTCCAAGTACATCATGATATGCACTTTCGTGGAAAATTGGACGATCAGTCATCTGATTTTCTCACAGTGTGTACTAGGCTTTAGTCAGGAGTAGACAATGACAGAAATTTTAACTTTATCATATTCTCATATTGGTTTTAAAAGCAATTTTTATGTACATTTATTTATTTTATGTAAACACTGTCTTGTGGGTATTTTATTTTGGTTCTATGATATTTCTCCAAATAATTATATACTATATGTAGGTTTAATTAGATAACTGGTTGCTATTTATATAAAAAGCATACTGCTTATTCAGTTAAAGAATTCTATGCTCAATTATTATTGCACTCCCCATATATGTTATGAATAATATCATTCAATTCAGAAGCTAAAAACAAGGATGAATTGCAGGAAAGTTTCTCTTAAATATAATTTTTATTAGAAATGTCCTATGTAAAATGACCCTCTTTTCTGTGTATGAACGTCATAGGTATTCTGTTACAAATTTAATTGGAACCAATTAGGAGTTGATAGTGCAAGATAGGAAATTGCAAAAGGAAGCAAAATTCTTAGAAAAAGAGATCTGTGCCTAATGAATATTTATAGCTGCCTAGATGATGCAAAATTCAGAAAAACCTACAAAAAGGTGAATATAAAAGTCAGTGCAGAGAAATCATACCATACACAGTAGTATAATACATGTTTAGTTTTATAATATGATATTTATATATATATATATATGTTTATTGTATTGCTAAGTGTTAATCTTAGGCCTACTTTAGCATAATAGTGCTCTCCCATAAAGACATATCATCAAAGAAAGACTCCTGTCAAAACTGAAAATTAGGTCTTGAGATACATAGAGAGAGCACAACTTACTGCTCAGTAATTTCTTATCTTGGCATGGATGTACACCATTCCACCTAAACCACTTTTGTTGGTCAGTTGATAATCTAAGAATATCTGCTTGTAATATAGAAGACAAACTTCCGAACAATATTCTCACTGCAGGCGTTTTCTATCTCTAGCTGTCAAGCAAATTCTGTGAGCAGAGAGCAGACCAGAGCCACACTGTGTGTGTGTGTGTCCATAGATGCACACAGGCCAGCTTGAGAGCAAGCCCGCACGTGTGCCACCATAGGAAGCAGCTACTTATGTTGGCACACAGAGAAAAAGGAGTAGCCAAAATTGTCATTGAGGGACCCCAGAAGAGGAGGCTCAGGACTTGTCTGTGCAATACCATTACACAGAGCAGGTAAGTATAAGATGTTTGTCATTTAAAAAAAATCTTAGCCTTTACAATAATTTTAACTTACATTGCATTACACTTCACATTAAACATCATCACATGCATTGATGTGTGCTATTATGTACATTTATATGCATCAATATGCATTTTAATGGGCGACAAAATTGGTGTTGATGTATTTCCATTGATTTTAAAGTGTGTATATCCACTTCCATACCGGGCACTTTTACCCCCTGCCTGCCCAGGCCAATTTTCAGGTTTCAGCACTCTCACACTTTGAATGACAATTGTGC
This sequence comes from Staurois parvus, assembly GCF_062004578.1. Lineage (NCBI taxonomy): Eukaryota > Metazoa > Chordata > Amphibia > Anura > Ranidae > Staurois > Staurois parvus. The sequence goes on from NW_028317941.1 coordinate 8,894,287, forward strand.
GGTCATACAACACTGTACCCAAACTAAAATTTTAACATTTTCTTCACACAACTAGAGCTTTCTTTTGGTGGTATTTAATAACCACTGGGGTTTTTATTTTTTGCTAAATTAACAAAAAAAAACAACAATTTTGAAAACAAAACAAAAAAACACGTTTTTCTTTATTTCTGTTATAAAAGTTTGGAAAGAAATAATTGTTCTTCATAAATTTAGGCCAAGATGTATTCTGCTACATGTCTTTGGTGAAGATAACCCAAATTAATATTTATTATTTAGCCTGTAGGAAAGTTATAGAGTTCACAAACTATGGGATACATCTGAAAATTGATCAATCCTGAAGTACTGACGGCCAATCTAATTTCTTGAGGTCCAAGAATGTCAGAACAGTACAGATATCCCTCAAATGACCACTTTTTGCAAAGTAGACAGTCCGATGTATTTCATAACAGGCATAGCTAGTTTTTTGAAGTTGTAATTTTTTTGTCATAATTTTTCGGCAAATGAAGAAATTAAAATAATTATTTTCACTATTTTTTTTTACATACTGTCACCAGTGCAGTACAGCATCATCATATAACGGGCATGGCGGTGATCAGGGACACTGGTGACAGTACGAAAAAAAATTGATAATTTTAATTTTTTTTATTTTTTTATTTTTTTTACATTTGTTTAAGATTTTTTTTCATATTTCACTATGACCAAAGTAGTATACTGTTACCATAGTAACATTGTACTACTTTGGGGAAGTGATCAGTATTTTTTTTTTTTTTTACACAATTTGCTTATAGCAAAGAATTACTTTGCTATAAGCAAGCATTTACCTGAATGATATCGATTCACTCAGGTTGTTTTTTTGTGATTAGCTGTGATTTGGCAAGGCTAATCACATGACACAACTGGGCTGTGATTGACCCAGCTTGTGCATGTGATCGCTGTGACCATTCACAGCTAGCCACACTTGTATACAATGGATGGCATGAAAGGAAGCCATCCATTGTATACAACTGTCATGTAACCTGCTGTGATTGGTCACAGCAGGTCCCATGGTACTGGTAACGGGGCCGGTACACAGATCTGTCATCGACCGTGTCTGAGGTACACGGCTGGTGATAGATCACGCTGCCACGCGGCCCTGCGGGCATGTGCAATATGCGTTCCTGAAAGGACGGAATATGGCGTCCATCCGGAGGGACAGGGTGTTCACCCGGCCGCCATCTGGCTATAGACCGGGCGGCAACAGGATATATATCCAAATTATTATTTTCTTCTGATTTGTATAGAGTAGGTAGGGGTTAAAACTCCTACCAGTACTGTTTTTGAAGTTTGCTGAGGAGACTTCCTTTCACTTTCTATTTTGGAGATGCAACGAGAAATTAAAGGAAATCTTCCCAAAATGAGGGTAATTCCTATTTTTACATTTTAGACATTTGTCCCCATTGAAAGTTTTCCCCTCACCTATTGCTCTCATGGCAAACTCTAAAATGTGGGTTTTCCCCTCACTGTCTGTCTCAGAGACAATTGTCACCAGGAAATAGATTGGCGAATCTCCCCCATGGGAACACAGGTGACAATCAAAGCTTAGCAAATTGACTAAACCCACCACTATTCAAAATTAGAATAAAAAGTTTTGCCGTTACATACAATTTCCAGGACAGTGCATCAGGCATAAACACAGTAGTATGAATTTGACGTAAACTGTTTCTGCTCTGGATATTTAATCTATAAGCAGGTAAAAAGCTGGTTAATGGATACAAAGAAAAACAAACAGATGGCACTCTGGTGCGCCCTCTGTTTTTTTCCTTTGTATCCAGTGCCATTGAACTACCCCGGTCCGTTGAGGGCAGCAAGGAGTGCATTTTCCAGGATATCTGTGATGTTTCCATAACCCTAGCCGAGTTAATCCCGAAGCGCAGGAGTACAGAGTTTGCTGTGTTTTCAAAATGCTGGCTAATGAGGCAGCTGCTGCCCCAGTCAGGAGGGAAACAGTTAACCTGTGGTCCGCACTTTCTATTTATTCTTTTCTCCCTATGCTGATAATAAATGGGGGGAAGGCTCTGCGCAGTCAAACAGTCTGCATGGGAGGAGACACAGACAAGACACAGTAAGTAATCTCCAGCCACATTACAGAGCTGCCACAGAGAGCCTTGCCTGCCTCTAGAAACCTTCCAAATGTAGAGGGATTGCTGAGACCTGCAGTACTTCCTGAAGAACACCAGTTCTGAAGATCTGGCACTGTGGACTGTGCTTTGTATGGAGTCTTGCTTATGCAGGTACACTGGGGCAGCCTGAGTTAGGGATTAGTTTAGGGAAAAGTCTCTGCACTTTGTTTTGGAACTGTTACGCTAAGAGTTTCCAGTACAGCTTTTGAAACTTTGTCCTAGCCTGGTCTGAAGTTACTTAAAGGGATGCATGGTTGTAATCGCATATAAAAGAACAGGGCTGTAGTGCACGTAATGGAGAAAAATCCCTCACGTCTCACATTGCTGCAAATCCACTGTAAAGGAGAAGATTGAACCACTTAAAGATACCACGGAAATGCAACATTTGACCAACAGGCTAAATAAAGATCTGGTTAAGGTGGATCAGGAAGTGGAATATCGGAAGTCAAAGAAATACCGCAGAGATTATAATGATATGAGAAATAATCAAGTTTTTAAATGGCAGTCTCTGTCAAATGAGGTGGAGGCGGCCTCAGCTAATACCACTCCAAAAAAAGAGAAAAAAGTAATGGCAGAAAATCCTGGATATACGTATAGGGACAATTCAGGAAGGAATAATTTTACCCAAAATTATAATAACAGTTACAATACTCAAATGTATCGTACACCCAAGAATAATTGGAAACCTAGAAATGGAGGAACAGGGAAACCATAAGGAAAAGGGCAACCGTTTAATCAGAGGCCATATTTTTATAAAAATAGGCCCAATTATCACCCTGGTAATAATTACCGCCCTCCACACAGACCATTTATACCAAATGGTTATGTGGATGGGGGACAATATTCTGATGGTAGGTGGGAGTACCAGAGGAATGTAGAAAAAAGCCCTTTACCTGTTTATAATAGGTTTGAACCCTTGAGAGGAGATTATGAACATGGGGTTTTTTTTAGAGAGCAATCAAGGGGAGAGGAGTCCCATGAGAGAAAGAAGACACAGCCCCCCAAGAGGAGGGGATGCAGGGCAGGATATAAAAAACAAAAGAAAAAGAGAATATTAGGTGAAGGGGTGTTTAATATAAGTGGTTCTTCATTATCTAAAGAAGAATTACTTGTTCTGGATAAAGGTTTGAAATATGCCCCACCTATGCCTGTGAACAAATTCAATGTGTATATTGATACCCAGAAATTTATTAGGAAATTAAATTTTAAAAAATACTTTTTGGGATTACCAGATGCTAAAAATATAGTTAACAGTGCCCCCAGTAGTAATATTACCCATACAAATTTTAGAAACAAATCGCTTTTTAATCCACAGATTGTTAATAATAGCCAAGTAGAGGTTTTTAAAAAAATGGTCAACCAAGATTTGGAGAGGTTAAACATCCCAAAAGTTTTTTAGGAATAAAGGAATGGAAATAGGCATAAAAAAACTGGCGAAAAGGGAAGATATAGTCATCAGGCCGGCAGACAAAGGAGGGGGAATTGTGGTGCTGTCAAAGGATTATTATATGAATTATTTAAATACTCAGTTAAGGGATAAAGACACTTATCAGGTGTTATTGAGAGATCCCACATTGAAATATAAGAAAGAGCTGGAAATGTTGGTCAAAAAAGGTAGTTATAAAAACATTTTAAATAAGAAGGAATCAAAATATTTGGTTCCAGAGACATGTAGGCTGCCTATAATTTATACTGTTCCAAAGATACATAAAAATGCCACAAACCCACCAGGGAGGCTGATAGTGAACAGTATACAATCAGTGTTGTCAAGAATGGGCCAATATATAGATAATTTTCTACAACCAGTGGTGAAGCAGACAAAGTCTTTTCTAAGAGATACGAAGCACTTATTACAATTATTAGAGGGTTTAGTAGGGGGACTAAGGTGTATATGGCCTGTGCAGACGTTTCTTCCCTCTACACTATTATAGGACATGCAGAAGCATTAGAGTCGGTGGGTTGGGGATTGAGGCAGTATAGTCATTTATCTTGGACCCAAAGAAAGTACCTACTGGAATGCCTTGATTTTTGTTTAGGTCATAATTATTTTTGGCACAACAACACATATTATAAACAAATAAGAGGAGTGGCAATGGGAGCAAGGTTTGCACTGAGCGTCGCAAACCTTTTTATGGCCCACTGGGGAGAAGAAGAAGTATATAAGAATTAAACAGAGGAATTGAGACTATTCAAGAGATATATAGATGATGTAGTTATTGTCCGGGAAGGTGAACTTTCCACATTAATGGGTTTTCTGAATAAATTAAATCAAAATGATAAGAAGATTGTTTTTACATGGGAAGTGGATAATGAGTTACATTTTTTAGACCTGAATATTAGAGTTAGCAATGGGATATTCGTTACTAAAACGTTTTTTAAAACAGTCGACCGTAATGGTTACATACCAATAAGTAATTGTCACTATCCACCATGGCTCTGTAATATACCCAAGGGCCAGCTTATCAGAATTAGGAGGAATTGCACGGTCAAAGAAAATTATTTTGAGCAAGCCAAGATTTTGGGTAATCGGTTTGTGGATAAAGGTTATGCAAAGGATGAGATAGACCGTTTGATAGAAGAAATAGGTAATATAGATAGGATAGGTTACTTGGAAGATACCAATAAGATTAATAATGAAGAGTATAGTGATCAGAAAGCCATTGTGCTAGATTATAATGTACATTATAAGAAGATTGAAGGTATTTTTAGAAAACATTGGAACATTTTAAAAGTAGATCCCATTTTAAAGAATATTTTATCAGAAAATCAGAGATTTATTTATAGGAAAGCACCTAATGTGAGAACTAGAGTAGTCAAAAGTATGATAGAACCCCCTAGTAGGAATAATTTTACATTTTTTAATGATAAAGGTTTATATCCATGTAAAGGTTGATTTGCATGTGTAGCAACAAAAAAACTAAATAATAAATGCAAGAAGTTTGTTGCTAAAACTACCGGGAGAGAATATGATATCAAGGATTTTATTTCATGTCGGACTGAAGGGGTGGTATACTGTCTGGAATGTGAGTGTGGTCTCCAATATGTGGGAAGAACAAAAAGGCCGTTATGGAAAAGACTGAGAGAGCATGTACAAAATATCAAGAAAGGTTTTCCTAAGCATAATGTGTCTAGACATTTTGCCATACACCATAACAGGGATCCATCGAAGATGCCTTTTTGGGGTATAGAGAAGTATAAAAGACATTGGCGAGGGAGTAACAAGATTAGGTCTTTAAGTAAAGCTGAATCCAAATGGATATATCATATGGGTCCCCAGGTCCCCAAAGGATTGAATGTAGAGTTCAACTTGAATTGTTTCATTAGCGATTTTTAATCAATGTATTTATGGATTGAGTTTCTTATGGGTTTGACTCTTTATACTACTTGGCTATTTATAATATTTATATTTCATATATTTTATAAATATTTATTAATATGTATATTTATATTTTATTATCTATATTTTATGTTTCTTTCATGCAGATTTATGGATTATGTTAATGTGTGGATATATTACATGAAAGGGGTGAGAGTAATAAATTGGGTAGTGGATTTAAATTTTTCTCTATATATCCCCTTATTAGTTTTTTATTCCCCATATCTTATTCTTACTTTTGTCCATACACTTTTTTTTTTTTTAAGTATTGCCCCGTGTGGTGTTTCTATTTTTTGTATTTTTTTTATTTTATTTTTTGTACTTATCTATTGAAGTTCTATTTTACCAGGGTGGGTGTATTAGGAAGGCTTTGAGGTTTACCACAAGACACTGGGCTGCACATTTGTTTTATATTATATATGGCATGTGTGCATTTAGATCGCCAATGTGGATTATAGACCGTGATATTGGGCTCCGGTAACATGGCTGCCGGTAATAGTAGAGCTGAGAGGAGAAGCGGTTACCAGGGAGATTGTAGTTAGATGGGTATAAAAGGAGTGAGTTGCGCACCAATGGTGATACCCCGAGGAAGTCACAAGGTTGGTGACGTAACGCGTAGGTACGCCGTGATGCAGCTTCCCGGAGCGCGGTGATGCACTTCCAGCATCGGACGCCATTTTGAGAAACCTGAAAGTCCCCTATTTCATGCAATATACTCAGGCATGAAGGATTTGCTGTGGATGACACAGTTTATGTGAGTGGGCATTTTTATTCTGTTAATAAAGAACATTTTATTGCATACTACACTATGGAGGATTCCTTTCTCTAACCCTGTGGGGTGTGAGATATTTTTAAACAGAAAACCTTCCTGTGACACCTGGTTTATTTGGAGAGGAACTACAGGTCCCAGAATCACCTGCCAGTGTTGGAGTAGGATCCTGGGTGATCCTGAAAATGAAGTGGCCCATTGGGTCACAGAGGGGAGGTGAGGAGGCAATCTTGCCATTTAAGGATTTGAGTGTGTATACACATTCACAGTTTCTTTCACCACACAATGTACATTTTATTTTATCCTTCTACTCCAAATATTTTTTTATCCTTGCTCCAAATATTGGCCTTAAAGTGTTACTAAACCCATGACCCTGCATTCATTATATCTGATCTCCCATAGTACACAGAATATGGAAATGCAATTATTTTAGTAAATATAAACTGTTAAATACCTTTTATCATCAGCAGTTAGAGCAGTCTTGTGACTTCTATCAGTGTCCAGCAGAGCACCAGTTAAAGCTTGCATTTTAATTCTCCCCTCACTGTCCTGTGAGGCTGTAGGACCCCTGACCCTCTGTCTGGACAGCGCTGATTGGCCCTGTGCTGATCACATGCACTCTCTCAAGAAAAAAACTCCCTAGCAAAACACACCAAAGTGAGCATGTGCAGCTTGCCCCCAAGGCTCTGTTCTATCAGGAGAAGAGACGGGGACAGTGGAAGAAAGGGAGGATCAGAGAAGACAGGATCAAACATCCTTTTTACACAATGCACAGATTTAACCCCTTAGGTTCCACAGTGAGTTTAACAAGCATGCTTTCTGCATATACAGACTGATTTCTTTGTTGTGGGTTTAGTAACACTGTAAAGCGGTAGTAAACCATTACCTTTTTTAAAAAAAAAAAAAAACCTGCAAGACAATGTCGTAATGTGCTAGTATGCATCACATACTAGAACATTATGTAAAACTTATCTTAAAACAAAGCCCTCCAGTGTCCGAGCCACGATGACATCACTCCTGTACATGCGCATGGGAGTCACTTTTTACGGCACACAGCTCTGGGTATGCCATTCCTTCAGAGCGCATTGCGCCAGTGCTCTTTTACAAGTAAATATTTCCTAAACTGTGTGCCTTTAGGATATATTTACAGTAACTACAGGTAAGCCTTATTATAGGTTTTAAAAAAAATTAGTTTACTACCACTTTAAGTTTAAGCATTCCATGCTGCACAAGCGGTTAATGTGCTGAAGATGTAAGCTTACCAGTAGAATAAAAGAAAAGTTTAATATCAACCTCAAAAATTAAATATTAAAGGTAAGTAAAGAAGTAAGACACAAGCACAAAACACAAAAGTAGGTTAATGGTTTCTGTAATGTGGGAATGGAAACAGACTGTACTGTTTCTCTGTCCCTCTCTAACTTTTTCTTTCTCTCACTCACATAGCAATTACTAGCCAGATCAAGGCAGCAGAATTAGGAAAGAGATCAATGACTTGTCTAAATCGAGATGTGTGTCATTGTGCCTGCAAGTTTTAAAAGATATTCTAGATACATGCATAATACCACTAGTTGTTTTCTTAAAAATATTTGATTTTATTTTCTGAACACTCATACTTTTTGGAGGACCTGAAAAAGATATCAATCAGTTCCATGTTTGATCAGTAAAGTATTACGGTAACCTTGGATAGCCTTAAATTATTAAATAATTTCCATTAAGTAATATCCATAAAATACTATAATGTTACCAGCCCAGATTTTCACTAACCAGGCTTTAATAGTTAGCCTATTGTCACTACTGCCATAAATAGTTAGCCAAGAGTATTCCCAAGAAACATGCTTTGAACAAATGTTTTAGACATACCATACTTTCTAGCTATGACTAGATTATTCCAATATTTCAGTACAAGATGTGTTCCTGCTCAGAGGCTTCTTTTTGAAATGAGTGATGAATTTTAAATCACATTTAAGCTGTTTTTACTAGAATCATGAATTTTTGTAGTCACTCAGTTTCAAGGATTATTTCTAAAACAATTACATTTGTAATACATGTAAGTACACCCACTGCTTGCCTGCAGCATAGCTCACTCCTTATACTAACAACCAACATATCATAGAAAATATATTTGCTGAGAGCAAGACCTTCTCAAGAAACAGCCACTTTGACCCAGCAGGGATGTCAAGAAGAAACCTTGGTTGAAGTGGCAGTTGAAAGGATCCTTTTGCAGGAGATGTCACAGACATAAAACATCTCCTTGTGTGTCAGATATACAGCATTCATTAAGTTTTATGCTCTGGGTCTGCAAATAGGGTTGCAGGTAGTGAGGGAATTTCTCCACTGCCCAAACCTCTCACCTGAGACAAAACAGGTTTGTCACTGATGTCACAGAAGGGTTTATTATTAATTAATGAATTGTTGGTGAGAGGGCGCACTGGCACTGGACACCCTAGCTGCCATTGTACTACATGCTGGGTGTCCGGTGCGCTCCTGTACCTTTAAGGAGGGGTGGGTTCCCTCATATTCATCTGCCCTTGGTCTATCCATTAAATACATGCGCCTCTACTATGGGGGCACTCAAAATTTGTAGAGTTAGGACTACAGAATATCGGGGTGCCATGGCGTGGCTCTGTAGCTTACGTATGTATTTGCTAATGTGTGCTAACTAAACCCCTGTTTTTAACGCATACTGTTAGACAGGTTAGTTTAGTTTGTTTGCACGCTGGCTGACAAGTTGAGCAGGGAACTTTTCTCTTTTGTTGTTTGACATGTGCCGTCTGTCCATGTGTTCCTTGCTCTGAAGGCCAGTTATAGACTGGGGCAGTGGTCATTTTTTGTACTTTATTATTAACTTCCCTGGCGGTATTCCCAAGTGTAGCTCGTGGTTAACTTTCAGTATCAGAAGCGGTAACCCTGAGCTACACTTGGGAATACACTGCAGCGTTGCTCTGGGATCCCACCAGCACTTACCTTGTCCTGCGGTCCAACGATGTCCCCCCTGCAGCGTCCCCGGCCATGTCCTCCGGCCGATGCCGGCATCCATCTTCCGGGTTCCGTTCCCTGCGAGCATCGGGACGTACGGGACGTATGGGGGATGGAACCGGTGGGAATTTCAAAAATTTTAAAATTTGACTTTCACTCAGTACACTAAAATCTGATAGTATTACATTACTGTATCAAACCATTTCACATACATTTTGTCCCTAGTGCTTGTCCAGTGCCCTGCGTGCATTTTTACCATTGTATCTGCCTGGAAACTGAGAAACGTCCATAACGTCCAAAAAGCTTCCCCTTAGGTCAAAGCTAGACCAGCTAGAGAACAGTGATAGTAAATTAGAACTACTTGCAGAATTGAGTGATAATGATTCGTGGGGAAATTCGTCATCAGACACTGAAAACGATTTTGCGGCCATGCTCAGTGATGTGTGAACTTGGCGCTATATTTCAAATTTCTGTGTTTTTGGTTTGATTACATTATTGAATTAAATGTATTATTATTATATTATTATTTTTTAAGAATATTTATTATATTATAATTTATGATTTCGTGTTTAAAATTTTATTGTACCCGGGATGTTTACTAGACTCTTGTTCGGACAGATTTCAGTGAGTTATTCCTAAGAATTACAAGCCTACAATAAAAAAACAACATATTTCCATTGAAAAGAATGTACTGCTTTGACCACAGAAATACTGACATAATCAGACCGCTAGGGAGGTTAATTACCAGTGAATATCCAAACGCTAGCCACAATCTCTACCAGTCATATCTGATAAATGGTGACATAGGTAAAAGTTGAATTTTCCACCATAACATTTTTTTTTTGTAATTTCCAAGCTTTTGTGCAAAGACTTTGTCCTGGATCAAAAGCTAAACTTATTTATTTGCAAACTGACAATTAATTCCATAACCAAACACCTCCTTACATAAATGGAAATGTATTTGTTGCCACTGCTGAACTCTCCATCTGAAAATTCTAGTTGATTGATTGGTCTGCTTATCTGGCGGTTCCAATTATTGTCATTTTCCTGGAAGAACTTCTAAGTTCAATGGCAGTGAATATCCATACGCCAGCCACAACCTCTACCAGTCATATCTGATAAATGGTGACATAGGTAAAAGTTGAATTTTCCACCATAATTTTTTTTTTGTAGTTTCCAAGATTTTGTGCAAAGACTTTGTCCTGGATCAAAAGCTAAATTTATTTATTTGCAAACTGACAATTAATTCCATAACCAAACACCTCCTTACATGAATGGAAATGTATTTGTTTCCACTGCTGAACTCTCCTTCTGAAAATTCTAGTTGATTGATTGGTCTGCTTATCTGACGGCTCCAATTATTGTCATTCTCCTGGAAGAACTTCTAAGTTCAATGGCTGTGCACTTGTTTTGGTTCACTGACTCAGAAAGTATTGACATCAGAAATAGCCAGATTTGTCAGAAAGGCGATAAGTAATTGCATCCAACAGGTGCAAATAGAAATACATAGCTTGACAATGTCGATCTCATATTGAAAATACCTATTCCTTGGTTGTCAACACTATCCAAAGCAATAACCCAGGAGAGGCATAAAGCCACTAAAGTTAACCTTAAAACCCAAATCTGGCACAAACATCTTTTTCTGTTTTGCATAGAGTAAGGAATGGTTGGAAATTATGCCATATTTTCTGTTTCAATATTTTTATTGAAGATTAACAGATAAATATGGTACAATACAATCGTAGGCCTGTGATGGAATTTGCAAAAGAAGCTTGCAACGCAGGCAAAACACATATATTGTACAATAGGTGTAGTCATCCCAAGGAGTGAGATAACCCTTGAGTAAGAAACACAACAGAACACATGAAAAACAGGAATCAAGGGGTACATACACGAACCCCATGAGAGCAGCCCAAGTATTGTAACACTTAAACGCTGCTCCATGTAGTTGCAGTAAACACCAGGCGCAAAACTGAAGGGTGCTACAAAGAGGGAGGAAAAGAAATGGGAAAAGAGAGGAAGAAAGAAAGAACATGAAAGAGACTCAAGCTGCCCACATGCCCAGCCCACCCCTCCCAACATAAAGGCATATAATAGTAAGATGGATTCTGTCCACACTGCACTCCACCGCCCCTTGGAGCTTCCATTCCAAGCTTTCATTCTCCCATGAGTGACTGAGAGATCTTCATTCCCAGTTATCTGGAGCAGCTCTTGGCCAGATCACCCTGTCGGCCAGGACCAAGCACTGTCTTCACAATGTGCCTATTACCCATTCACATCATATGGGTTGCCATTTTTTAGCCATACCTTGTTTTAATAAAATACTACACTTAGAGGCACTATTTCTGCTTCTGTTGTCCATTGTGTGTATACAAAGAATTTACTTCAGCTAAGGAAATCAGCTGCCTAAAGTAGACTATCTACCCCGAATCCCCCTTATTTAATTTTAGATGCTATTGTCAGTGCTAGTGACCCCTCTCTAATTTGCACAAACTGTGTTTTTTTTCGGAATTTATACAGCTTGACTGAGCTGTCAGGAAACAGGATGCAGGGAGCTGAAGTTACACTCTGCATAGCTCAGAGAGGAGAGCTCTGAAAGCTCACAGGAATACAGGAACAGAGCTGAGGCTATCAATCACAAGCGGTGTGCTGGAGCTCCATCCCCTGTTATCTTTTTTTCTCTTGGTGTCAGGAAAACTCATACAGATAGAGAGGAATGAAGCAGCAGATAGAATTACACTTAGTGCTCTGGTTTGAGACAAGTGCACAGTATAGAGTAATATGCTTTGTTCATACTTCATGTCAGAGGTTTACAACCACTTTAAAGTGGAGCTCCACCCAAAAGGGGAAGTTCTGCTTTAATGCTTTGTCCCCCGCTCCCCATTAAGGATTGACACCTTTGGGGAGCGGGTACCCGAATTTGACAGGTACCGCTGCCACTTCTGCTGCAATCGCCTAGGCAAGCGGAAGTTGTCCTCCCCCTTCCCTTCCCGTAGTCTTCTGGAACACGTGACAGGTCCCAGAAGACCACGGGGCCATTCACAAAGCACAGCGATTCTCGCGCATGTGCAGTAGGCACCCAGCTGTAAAGCCACAAGCTGTCACAGCCGGGAGTTCACACTGAAGATACCGGCGCCAAGGAGAGAAGACAGCCAGTGAAATCCACAGTGGTGTGGACACTGCTGGACCGTGGGACAGGTTAGTGACTGTATTTAACCCCTTAATGGCGATCGCACGCAAATATGCGGCCTCTCGGTGTCTGGGCCTTGATGCCGAGCAGCCGCATATTTGCCTGCAATTAGAAAATACATATGTGCTGAGAGCACGCACCCTGCACGCTACCAGCACGAATGTCCGCGATACCCTGAAAGGTCCCGATCTCCCCCTTTGATCGGGACCTTTTCCGATCATGTGACCGCCATGACGGTGAATCACGGCGATCACATGACCCTAAAAACCCGCCCCGCTTCCTGACTTCTGAAACTCTTAAAGGGCCGGGAGACGTCGGCACGAAGAGGTTAAAAGTCAGCGGCTACAAAAACTTTTTTTTTTTTTTCAGGTGGAACTCTTTTTTTTAAGATTCATTAAAGTGGTTCATTAACTCAGCAAGTACTAAAGCCATTAGATCACCATGACAGCCAGGCATCTATTTTTTTTTCTGGAGAAGAGGTCAAGAATAGAAGCCTACCTATTCCCCTCATTATAATTTTTCTTTAACATCATACAGCAGAGGCCCTAACCAACTCATCCCAAAGTAAATATACAATGCTTTTTCTTCTGAGCTTTCCTTTAATTTTAACAGCACAGACATATCATTATGAATTTTACATTAGTTTTGTTTTCTAAGTGGGGACAAGCACCAAAACACAAGTTTTCAAATGCACCACTTTGTGCAATTATGCAGAACAGTTTCATGTATCTCCTGCTAAAATTGAAACCTCTTTAGTTTCTGTGGTACAAAATCTTTCAGTTCTTTGTACTAGCTGCTCCCGGTCTCTAGATGAATCCATTTCTCTCCCTGACACTGTGGATTCATTTGGATTTAATATGTATTAATGAGAGCTATTTATTTTCTTTTAAAGGGATGTCTGCAATAGGCAAGATTTCTTGCATCTAAGAGCCGCTTGGAGGCTAGGCATCCTTTCTTTTTGCAAAATAGCATTTGAAAGCCATATAGTTTAACCCTGAAATGTTATATATATATAAAAAATCTTTTGTGTATGTATTTTTTTTGGTTGGTTGGTTGTTTTTTTTTGTTTAGATTTTTTGTTTTCCAGAGCAGCAGGTTTTTTTTCCTGCTTACAACAAATTTTTCACTGGTTCATTTAAGGCTTTCCTTTCCCAAACTGTCATTAAAATACTCAAAATCTTCAAAATTCTGTCAGTGTTTGGGTTTCCTCTAAGCCATCTGCTTTGCTGCACCATTTTCCATGTGTCAAAAGTACTTCTCAGGCACTCCAAGAAACGTGGATGTCATGGTAACACGAGGTAGTCAGTTTTGTTCGTGGAAACTGTGGTTGTTAATGCAAAAAAAAAATAGACGTGCTTGATCACAAGAATAGCAGAGAAGAATGACAGTGATAAAGCCCAATGTGAGGCCAGCAGCAGAAAAGCAGACAGGCATAAAAGCATGCTGCTTTCTGGGAGTGATTGACAAGCTGTTTATGTTACACCTGATGGGGCGGTAATACAGACGCAAAGTAGGAGGGATATAAAGCAAAGCAATTAGAAATGTAAGAGATGTGTCTGTGTGATATTATTATTATGTTGTTGTTGCTATTACCCATTTAGTTATACCCTTAGGCATCCCTCATGTGCACATTTTGACATCTGTCTCCCCTACAATTTTGCTAATGGTTCTCCATGTCCCACAACTGTCCCAGGTCCCATGGGACTGCACTGTCATTTGAACAGTCCACAAGCCCAGGACATATGCTTCCACAGAAGCGAATGTGCAAGGCATTATAAATGTCATTATGGCAAAATAAGTATTTGATAAAAAAAAAATCTCACAAAGTACCAGGATTAGCCTCTTCCCTGCTTATGACCTAGAGTGAAAAATGGTAAACCTTTAGCAGAAAACACCATGTGGTTGCAGTGTATTCTGTTTATAAACCTTACTGAATACGGGATGCTTGTTACAGGCAAGTTTTATTACAAAACTTGTTCAACCATTCCCATTTTATCATCTCCCATTTTAACAGGGAATGATGTAGAGTTCTGTAGACCTTGAGACACAACTTTTTCCAAGATGGAAAAGGGATCCTATAAAAGAGATATCCCAGTTTTAGGCCAGTTTTGAGGTGAAAAAACTTCTCACTTGTCATCCTTGTGCCAATCAGTTGTTGTTTTTGCTCCTAAAAATAACCCTAAATTTCAGTATCCCAATATTTGCAATCCATTGCTTTGCCTCCTGGGTATCCTAATCGTCCTTCAAATAGATTTCCATGTAAAAAAACCTTCTGAGAACCTTTTTTTTTTCCCTATGATAAGAAAACTATCCTCTTAGTATGGAAGAGGCCCACCTCCACCTTTCTGGGTGAACAAACTGATCAGGTGTTCGTCCTATATAAAATCAGATATGATTAAACAAGTCCATCCATAACAATTTAATTATATCTGGAATCCACAGCTTTCTTCTATTCCTTATGCTTTGGAATGTTTATGCTTGTTTTGTAATGTTTATAGTACTGTTAGTCAAGACCAGGAATTCTCAACCAGGGTTCTATGGAACTCTAGGGTTCCTCCAGAGGTTGCTAGGGGTTCCTTTTTGCCTCTTAGATAGGTTCCCATTGACACTATTGATCTTTTTAGCAATTTGTAAGGGGGTAATTCTCAATGACTACAAGTGTAAGGAGCCATCTTCCCACTGACCATCACACTAATGTATCATGAGGTGTAGATATAGTCATTTTTATTATGAGTTCCATGAAACAGGAATGTTATTTCAAAGGTTCCTCCATGTTGAAAAGGTTGACAAAGGCTGGTTTAGAATGTATTTTAGGATGCTCTTGTTACTGAATCCCTGAGCAGGTGACTTTGTGATCCTCATTGTTCCTAATGCTGATAATAATGAGGAGCAACGATTGTAAGGTTATTGGGTGTACTGGTTTATCAAATAACATCATCTTTAAAAAAAAAAAAGAAAGAAAAAAAAAATCAGAGCCCTTTTGTTTTTGATGGTTTCACAAAGCTATCTAAGCCCAATAGCTGTGATTTTATTGAGTCCACTTGAAAACAGCTTATTAGCAGGTATAGTATAAGCTACGTGTTCCCTGTCAATCATAACTGCAAAGAACTGCAAAGGATATGTTTTATAGAAAACCCCTGTGAATTCACACTTTTAGCATTATTCTTTAAGCTCTTTAATATGATCTCCCATCCTGATTCCCATAAGACCACAATGTATGCAGAGTACAAGCGATCTGGGTTAACCTAACAGACCTGCAGGATCTCATAATTCATGGTTATATCAAATATATTTTTCCTTTTTTTTGTCAATCAGCCTCTTTTAAATCTGTGTGATTTATGCACATCTCATGAATTTTTTTTCTGTGATTTAAATGTGACATCATTCTTCCTGCACAGAACTCCGATAAATTAAAATATTAAATGCATCTACAAATTAAATTAAATAATATCCCATACCGCCCCCTGCCATCTTTTCAATTTTATGAAGTAAACACAGACTCTAGAACAGATTTGTGCAGCTTCTTACAAGTCCATTGCAGCCTGCTTTTTCATTCTCAGAGGAGCCTGTGGGCCATTACTCTGTATGACAGGTGTCAGCCCAAGCACAGGGAGAATTTACAAAACTTTTGTCTGAGATCTGTGCTTACATATAATATATATACAGTATATGATAAGTAGGGCAAAAAGCAGCATAATTCCACTTTCATATGCAATTGATATTTTTTTAACTGCTCATGAAGAAAGGAAGGACAGGAATAAATCTCGGGTTCCAATGATCAACCAGGTGTTCATTTACCCAACACTGGATTGTGAAGTGAAAATTTCCAATCAAGAAGGAGATATATCTTTAATTGTGTAGAATAATATGAAACAAATAACTGGATGATACAATCAATGAGCTATCAGCGTGAGAATGCTTAAAAGTGATTTACAAAATATGTCCAGCTCAGTAGATTTATTTTTAAAAAAAGGCCTGCATTCTTTATTAAATGCACATAATATAACTGAATACTAATATTTATAGGTAAGGTTAATCCAGGGAATATCTGATTGCCTCATGGGGGATCAGGAAGCAATTTTTTCCCCCGCTGGAGCAAATTGGATCATGCTTTATTTGGGGTTTTTTGCCTTCTTCTGGAGCAACTGTGGGTATAGGATAGTGCAGTGGTCGGCAAGCCACGGCTCGCAAGCCACATGCGGCTCTTTACACTCTTTAATGCGGCTCTTCTGTGTGCCGGGCACCCGCTCCCCTCCCTCCTCTCGGACGGCCGCCCCAAAAGTCAGGACTCTGCAGCTAGCCCAGCAATGGGCAAACTACGGCCCGGCGGTCCTTTTAATCCGGCCCCCGGAGCGTGGCAAACATTGGCTGTCAGGATGTAGGCGGGGCAGCGTGACGAACTCCTCTCCTCTCACAGTTCGCCCTGAAGACCGGAACGGCGCGGGAACACAGCGAGAGGAACGCGCGGAGCAAAGGTAAGTGAATTGACACAATATGGGGAATGAATTACTATGGGGGGATGAATTACTATAGGGGGGATGAATTACTATATGGGGGATGAATTACTATAGGGGGGATGAATTACTATATGGGGGATGGGTTACTATATGGGGGATTAATTACTATATGGGAGAATAATTACTATGGGGGATGAATTACTATGGGGGATGAAATACTATATGGGGGATTAATTACTATATGGGGGATGAATTACTATGGGGGGATTAATTACTATGGGGGATGAATTACTATATAGGGGATGAATTACTATGGGGGATGAATTACTATATGGGGGATGAATTACTATATGGGGGGTGAATTACTATATGGGGGATGAATTACAATATGGGGGATGAATTACTATGGGGATGAATTACTATATGGGGTATGAATTACTATATGGGGGATGAATTACTATGGGGGATGAATTACTATATGGGGGATGAATTACTATGGGGGATGAATTACTATATGGGGGATGAATTACTATGGGGGATGAATTACTATATGGGGGATGAATTACTATATGGGGGATGAATTACTATGGGGGATGAATTACTATATGGGGGATGAATTACTATATGGGGGATGAATTACTATGGGGGATGAATTACTATATGGGGGATGAATTACTATATGGGGGATGAATTACTATGGGGGATGAATTACTATGGGGGATGAATTACTATATGGGGGATGTATTTTCAGTTTTAAAAATGTGGCTCTCAAAATAAATTTCAATCGTGGTTTTGGTGAGATTTGGCTCAGTTGAAAAAAAAGGTTGCCCACCACTGGGATAGTGCATATGGAGGTTTTTTATTTGTGTGTATTGTGTGGTTTTTTTCTGTTGGTTGAACAGGATGGACTTGTATCTTTTTTTCAACCACATTAACTATGTAACTATGTTCTGGAAACATTTTATACTATATGTCTTTGTTTTCACTCTCTGTAATGCAATGCTGTACACAATAACCAAAAGCAAGTCATATACACACAATACACAGATAGTCACACACACAATACACAGGCACATTTAACCAGCACTTACACCATTATTCTAAGCATGTGAGAGATCCACTACTGAATGAACATCTGGCACATCATAGCATTCACTTGGCACTCCAAGAAATAATAGAATCCAACTGCAATATTCTTGCACTTTCAAAACCTCCACTTTTATTATCACACGGCACACAGGAGGATATATCTTATAGTCATCACAATCTGCATAATAACACACACTAATAATAATGTGAGCATTACAGCATGAAATAGACACGTTTTGAAAGCGTCACAGCATAGAATTAATACATTACCAAAGCTATGTCAAGATGGGAAGGAACAGACCCCATCAGAACAATAATGTACAGGGGGTCACGGAGAAGCCTTACACTCGACCAATCGATATATAGCCTTAGCAAGAGTCAGAGCGTCTCCTTTCACATGGGAAGGCTGCTCCCTGACCGCTTTCAGGCTTCCAGTTTTAAGCCCTGTTTCTGACACTTTCCCGAATTGGGCAGGCACCACGCCCACTGCAGGAGGAGCTAGCAGAAAAGTCCCATGAGGATAACAGAGTCACACCCAATAAATAGTACCTCCGCACACCTTACTCTATAGTAAATACCCACTCTAATATACCCTTTTAGAAAAGTAATACTTTTACCCTTGAAAGTAAATTATTATAACCAACCTTTTCTATCAAACACTTATAAATAACTCCTATCCAATCCCAACATAAATAAATAAATCATAAACTAATCCAAATAAATCTAAATAATAAATTAAAATAAAATAAAAATTTATAAAAATATAAAAATGTCCCCAAAAAATAAGTCCAAAATTAAAGTCCAATCAATAGTCCAAAAGGTGATCACGGATTACTCACCGTATGAATTGGAGTGTTCAAAAATACCGATTGGGTGTATAATATATATTTGGATTTAGGAATTTATATATATATATATATATTTTTTTTTTTTTTTTTTCCCTTGCTGTGTGCTGTGTTTTTCACTTGATTAGAGTGTACACGATATGCCGTTTGCATGATACACTTGTTTGTTCACAGCTGAATTTATGTATTTTGGTGCACTTATTTTTTGCACAGTTATTGTATTTTCACATTCATTATTTATTGGTAGAAGGTAATACACTATTATAGTTTTATTTTTTTGAGGTTCACGAAGAGTGATAAGAGAATTGGAATTTCAACACTGGATTTAGAAAGAGTTCCTTTTGGATTATTGATTGGACTTTAATTTTGGACTTTTTTGGGGGGGACATTTTTATATTTTTATACATTTTTTATTTTATTTTAATTTATTATTTAGATTTATTTGCATTAGTTTATGATTTATTTATTTATTTATGTTGGGATTGGATAGGAGTGATTTATATGTGTTTGATAGAAAAGGTTGGTTACAATAAGAGTCACACCCAGCCACATTACTGAACAAACAATGTTATCTCGCAATATCACACTTTTCCATCAAATCAACTTCTTAACTACCCTAAACTTAAAGATTTCTAACTTCTCAAACAGGTGGACATCTTTAAATGCACAAACAAGTTCTTATCTGCTTTAAGCAGTCTAATATCTTGTGACTCTGTTCCTTTAGCCTAGAGAAATGACATCAATGTAATTTCTCATGCTTCTGGCATCTGGGCAACAATGCTTTATTGTGAAAATTCCCCAAGAAACAAAGGGTCCAAGGCCAACACATTTCATAGGCATTACATTTCACCCCTTGGCATTGATCCATTGGTTTCCGGGGTCGACATTGTTCTATCAAATACCGGCCCAGCTTCCATGCTATTATTAAAACTAATAAACAACCCACAATAATAAGAGCCCACTTAAGTAAGGTTCCAGCCAGCCTGCTGAACATTCCTCCGAATCCCAAGGTCCAGTCAAAATCCTTAAAAAAGTCTGAGATACTTCCTGATCAAGCCCAGGCGGTGTCATTAATAGGCTTGAGATGGGCCTGAACCTCTTCCAACCTTTCAACTTTATGGGAGATTCGTCCAGTCTCATCCTCTATAAAAGACCAACAGGTATCTCCTACCACATGGCAAACACCACCTTGGCCCACCAGGAGGTAGTCCACAGCCATCTGGTTCTGAAGTACCAATAGGTGTATTTGTTCTTGTTCAACTGACACTGCAGAAATAGCCTCACCTGTGGTGTTGAAAGCTTCTTCTAGTACAGTAAGCAAATAATCAATTTTTGTGTATAAATCTTCCACACCTATCTGGGAAAAGACTGATTTCCAAAACTTTCCAGCTCCTATGGTTCTGACATTTTGGTACTTGTCCCGGGAGCGTTTCTCCCAAGTGGAGATATGGGAATACCGAGACAGTCCTCCTGGGTATTCGGGCAGTGTGTCCACCCTATAGATGGATGGAACCACAAAGCCCAAAAAACAGGGGTCCTGTTGCTCACATGGGGGAGACTTGTAAGCCCGAGCGGCAAATGGTTAAAGAAACTCTCCTCCTCACTCTCTTCTCCATCCTC
The DNA here is from genome assembly GCF_062004578.1 of Staurois parvus. Taxonomy (NCBI): domain Eukaryota; kingdom Metazoa; phylum Chordata; class Amphibia; order Anura; family Ranidae; genus Staurois; species Staurois parvus. The sequence goes on from NW_028317941.1 coordinate 8,914,768, forward strand.
TTTGCTTGCCTCCGTTGTAAGCATAGGGATGTCAGGGATCTCACCATCATCTGCTTCTACTTGCAGCCTTGGATTCCTGGATAACAGGATCACCACCAGATTTATCCATAGTAGGAACATGGCTGTCTCCTGAACTTTCCCAATGGAGTGGTGTATGCACAGACATCACAATAGTACATTACTGGATGGTCCTCATTTCGTATGGAAGAAATCATTCTTGTGAATATAAGGTAACGTTTTTATATCTTAACACTAATTCCAAGGGTTCACTTCACTCCTTAAACTTATTTCTATTATCTTAACTTATTATTCCTAAACAGAGAAAAAAAACTTTGTTGCGTTAACGTCTTTCATCCTAAAAGAAAAAACACCACAAGGTACCTAATTACTCTTATAAATGGTATTGTTTTACAGCCGCTTACACTTCTAACTCCTGTGAGATGCTTCCTGGAGTTTTCTAGGTCCTATAAAGCTTCCATAAGGCTGCAAGGTGGAAAGAGCCCTTCCCACCCCACAGTTAGTGTATTGTTAGTATTTACTCCCTAAGGAAGCATTTTCCAGATGGCACATGCCACCACTTGTCTTCTCCATCCACTAAAATAATCAGGGTACTGTCATCACCAGAGGCTATGATTTCAGCTTGCAATGGGGGACCAATTTCTTGGTGACACCACACCAGGCACCAGCTCTCAGGATTCCTTTACCTGTAACAGGTGCCAGAGCCAATGTAGGAGATGGCTCCTCCACACCGCTCCTCCTCCTAGTTTCCTTAATTGTTCTTTAAGTAGACCAACCATGCGTTCCACGAGGCCTGAGGCCTGTGGGTAATATGGGATATGGTATACCCACTAAACATCATTTTTCTCAGCATATTGTTTAACTTTGTTCCCTGTAAAATGCATACTGTTATCAGATTGTACTTTCTGAGGTGATCCATACATAGCTGCTACTCTCTCCAGAGTAACAATGGTGTTATCCTGATTTGCTCTGTGGCAGGGTTGGACCACTATCAGTCCTGAAAAAGTGCCTACAGCAACACAAATGTATTGGTAGTTTTAGCTATTGGGCAAAGGCCCTGCATAATCTTTTTTCATATCTGAGCAGGCCCTTTTCCTCGTAGCAATTTACCATAGGGCGGGAGACAAGATCTTTTCCTGTGCTGTTGACAAGCAGGGCCACTTTGGCCCTTTGGTCAGCTATAGAATTAAACAGAAGTTCTAATGAGTCAGTCCTACAATGGGCATCTACATGATGCACCGTGATGGTGCCTTGGGATGCTAAGTCCCAATCTGCTGCCACAACTCCTTTCCCCATACTTCTTTAGAGCGAATCATAAAATCCTTAGCAGCCCACATGGGCATCCATATAGCCAGGCCATTAGCCACTGACCATGAGTCTGCATACAGGTGACATTGACCAGTCATTTATTTTACAAGGGCTAACTACACTGCATACAATTTGCACAGAAATAATTTTTTGGTTTGACTGTATAATATTATTTATGAATTTATTTTTTGTTCATTATCTATTGAGGATAATACACTATTTAGTTTTCACACAAAACACCTTTTTTTTTCACACCCAGAATGCAATAAATATCCAATGTAAGTCCAAAAAAGGTCCACAACACAAATAGTCCAAAAATTCAGTTTTCCATCTTCCAAATCATGCAAATATCCCAAATACCTCAAAATAAGGGAAACTACATATAGTGCATTACCCTTAGTTGTAAAGAATACATACAAATTTACTAATAAAAAAAATAAAAAACAAATATATATATATATATATATATATATATATATATATATCTCAAATGCACTCCTATAAAAAGTGATCAAAAATTACACCGCACTCAGTGAAATAACCAAAACTTCATTATGAAATTAATCATAATTAATCTGTGACTTTTCCACTCGTGATAAAACAAATCACATCAAAAAACACACTCTGAAATTGTGTTCAAACCGGTGGTTCCACACTTTAGTAGGATAACATACAATTACCCTCTCTCAGTTGTTACCAGCAATATAAACACTCCAAGGTGATATTCCCTTCCTCCCTGTAGATGTATCCCCTTTCAATCTCTTCCATTCCTCATAAGGTAGAAAGGATAACTTCTAATTCCTTAGAAAAAGGAACTGTCCATCTTCCAGTACAGACACAGCCAAAATCAGAACAAAAGATGGCCGCACCGCTCCTTCGGGTATTGCGTCTGACGTCACGACCCTGATGCGTTTTGTCACTTCCGACTTCTTCCTAAGGGAACTGGATGTCTAGACTGCAGTTCCTCTTATATTGTTCCACATTGCTGGCGGGAAACACAAACCGCCATCTTGGATAAGGGCATTTTGCGCTATTATTCTTATTATAGATTCCGCATGAGCAAAGTGAGCCACGATTTTTTTCACCTATTTCTCTTGCCACTATATAGAATAATCCTCACAATAAAATAAAATACAATACAATAAAATAAATACATAGTCATAATCATATCTATCTACAGTATAATTATATTCACCTATCCAAAATATTTAATTAATTATACCTGAAACACAACCATAATTAAAACAATGATATGCAAATACATATTCTCCCCTAAAACCTAATTTAAAAACCCACCTCTCCTAAAAAACCATAATGAAAATAAAGCACCACTCCCCCTATTGGCCATAATATGTATGTTAAATCATTATAATTCATCATATAGACTACTTATATCTTCCAATCATTAATTTAACATACATATTATGGTTTTATTATGGTCCTGACCTCAACCCAATTGAAATGCTGTGGCATGACCTTAAGCGAGCGATTCACACCAGACATCCCAAGAATATTGCTACACTGAAACAGTTTTGTGAAGAGGAGTGGTCCAAAATTACTCCAGATCGTTGTGCAGGTCTGATCTGCAACTACAGGAAATGCTTGGTTGAGGTTATTGCTGCCAAAGGAGGGTCAACCAGTTATTAAGTCCAAAGGTTCACATACTTTTTCCTCCCTGCACTGTGAATGTTTACATGTTATGTGCAATTAAACAATGGCAACATCTAATGTTTGTGTAGTATTATGTTCAGCAGACTGTGTTCTTTTATTGTTGTGACTTAGATGACGTTCAGAGCACATTTTATGCCCAATTCATGCAAAACTCCACGTAATCCCAAGGGGTTCACATACTTTTTCTTGCAACTGTATTTTGATCAGCATTCTGTCCAGGTGTATAGCTAGGTGTTAGTGGCAACCCATTCCTAGGCCATTACTGTATTCAGGGTAGCGCAGGTGGTTCTCCATTGTTTTTTGACAGAATTCTGCATATTCGCTGCTCTTATGTTTTTTTTCTTCCTGCAAGAATTATTTGTTAACAGGCCCATAGGCCACAGCTTTCCAGTGGCGCTCTGCTCCTTTATATTTAGCAGAGCCATCACTGAACCAAGCATGTTGCTGCTCTTCCGGCATGAATTCACTGAAAGGCTTACCTCATTTCACAGGTCATTTCACTTGCTGATGTGGATTATCCAAAGGGGTTGCTAGGGCCTCATGTGCTACCTGTTCATGAAGAGTAGAGACCCCTGCAGGCCCTACTTTAGCCATATTTTGTATGTACCATTTCCTTTTAATGACACTGGCCTCTTGGGCTTGGCCAATCTTGTGAGACTTTGTGGAACTCATATGGGGTTTACAGGAACTCATATGTCCCTATGGGGACCTTATAAACAGGTTGTGCTTACCCTGCTGATAAATATGGCAGGTCAGCCATTAAGGGTGGTTGCTGAATCCTTGCTACAGTTAGGAGAGTTGGGAGAATGGTCTGAAAAAGGGGAACTGTATGGTCCACAGCACCCTCAATTTTTCAGACCACAGGCTACACTGAGGTGTAGTGAAGGGGACCCCATGCCACACCGTGGTGAGATGTTCTCTACACTAATAAAGAATGGTGTACCTAGAGAACAGATAGCTGGCATGGACACAGAAAAACTTTATGCTCTGTATAAAAAGAATGGATTGCATAAGAATAAGGTGAATAATATGAGACAGAAACCAGAACTTGTATTCCCATCAGCTCCACCCATGGATTTGTCCCCACTTAAACTGGCACCTTTTGGGGACACAGGGGTTGCAGATCTCCTTTATCCCACTTTGCCCCCAGCCCCACCGCCATCTCATGCTCTGGATTTGTCACTCCCTAAAGCCACAGCAGGCAGTGTACTCCCTCAACCCCCAGCACCCATTGCAGTTGTAACTCCCCGGCAGTTGGAAGGGTTAGACATAAACTTGAAACCTTGGGGAAAAGGCTGGATGCTCCCTTGGAAGCTCTGGCCCACTCACGCTCTGATGCTAACAGGGAGATCTTGCAACACCATAACAAAATAATTGAGGAGACCTTTAAAGAGAATGCCATTAATTATAATTTACTTGACAAGCTGTTGGAAGAAGCTGAGGCTAGTGGGCTGCTATAAGCTCTTCCCAAATAGGATAATGGTGAAACCCCGCATACCCTAAATATTCAGCAAGTAAATTCGGTAGATCCCCCAATTTATTTTGTTTTTAATGCTGAAACCCGCCCCCATGTGGAATTAACTATCCGCTGGTGGAAGGGTAATATTCAGACAGTTAGGGCACTTGTGGATACGGGAGCGGAGACCACATTAATTTATGGAGACCCTATAAAGCACAAGGGAATCCCAGAAGTAGTCACAGGGCTAGGAGGTAAAGAGGTAAAATCAGTTAGTACTGAGGTGGAATTACAGATAGGAAAAACCGCTTGTAAAAAGTACAGAGTTTTGATTGTGCCAATCAAGGAATACATTATTGGGATGGACATCCTGAGAGGTATGACCTTGCATTTAACAGATGGCACTTATGCATTTGGAGTTCACAAAGCTGAAGTTAGATTAGGGGAAGCTAAGGACATATTGGTAGGCACATAACAGATAACTCCAGTAGTATTGCCCCCCGCAACACAAAAGGTGTACACAAAACAGTATCGCATACCTGGTGGACATCAGGAGATTACTCTGACAATTGAGGGCCTCCTCAAAGCAGGAGTTGTAAAGACAATTACCTCTGCTTGGAATTTAGCCATTCGGCCATTGTGTAAACCGGACGGTACTTATCGCATGACTGTGGACTACCAAGCACTCAACAAGGTGACCCCACCATTGACAGCAGCAGTCCCTGATGTGGTCACAATCTTAGAAAATATACAAAGACACTTAGGTGTTCGGTATGGGGCCTTAGATCAGGCTCAGGCCTTTTTCACCATTCCTAAATGCCAGGAACAATTCAGTTTTACCTGGAATGGCAGACAGTTTACCTTTACCAGGTTACCCCAAGGCTATATACATTCTCTTTATTACTTAAAGAGTTTATAGGTCACAGGTACATTTCTACCATTATTCTAAGCATGTGAGAGACCTACTAACGAATGAACACCTGCCCTGGAACATCATAGCATTCACTCGGCACTCCAAGAAATAACAGAATCCAACTGCAATATTCTTGCACTGTCAAAACCTCCACTTTTATTATCACATGACACACAGAAGGATATATGTTATAGTCATCACAATCTGCATAATAACACACACCGATAATAATGTGAGCATTACAGCATGAAATAGACACATCTTTTGACAGGCCAAAGCTATGGGAAGATGGGAAGGAACAGACCCCATCGGAACCATAATGCACAGGGGGTTGCAGAGAAACCTTAAATAAGACCAATTGATGAGCCCATATAGCCTTGGCAAGAGTCCCAGCATCAGAGCGTCCCCTTTTGCATAGGAAGGCTCCCCCCTGACCGAGTTCAGGCTTCCCGTTTTAAGCCCTGTTTCTGGCACTTTCCCGAATTGGCCGAGCACCACTCCCACTCCGGGAGGAGCTAGCAGAAAAGTCCCATGAGGATAACAGAGTTACACCCAGCCACATTACTGAACAAACAACATTATCTCGCAATATCACACTTTTGCTTCAAAGCAGTCTAATGTCTTGTGACTATGTTCCTTTAGCCTAGAGAAATGACATCTATGTCATTTCTCGTGCTTCTGGCATCTGGGCAACAATGCTTTATTGTAAAAATTCCCCAAGAAACAAAGGGTCCAAGGACAACACATTTCATAGGCATTACACTCCCAAAGCTCTTTAAATCCCAGCTACTGCCAAAACTTTGTTCTTTTTCTTTGGATAGAGTGAGGAAGAGCCTGCTCTGCCTGGTTTTCTTTTCTAGTGTAACAAGAATGGAAATTGAAGTGCCAAATCACTGCTAAGATGTCCAGATACATTATTCCAATAAAAGTCAGGGGGAAAATCAATAGAGTACCCAACATGTTTCAGGGGTCCAAGAGCACCCCCTTCATCAGGGCTAGTGAAGAGATAAGGACATCTCCATATCAATCCAATATCAATGCAGAATCCCCTCCTCGGGGTCTTATTTAAAATTAAATACCCAATAGCCAATAGTATTGGAGCTATAAAAATTATTGTAACATTGAATAGATAATCAATAAACAAAAAAATATAATAATAAAATATGGACCTAGGGAAAATAAATAAAAATATCCAAAAACTGATGTGTATAACTCAAGCCATACACCATACAATCTGATGAGCAATCACTAAACAACCCCCCCCCCCCAAGCCTAATTGGCATTATGCATTATAAGGATATAAAGCTGAAAAACACAATCCGTTAGTGGTAAATCCAAATGAGACCGTACAATATGATTGTACTGCCTGCTTTTATTCCACCAAGAATGGATCTTATCCATCCTCTCTCATGATGCCCCGAATTATGGAACTATTGGGTTGGAGTAATTACAACCTTTAACATTTTTGGTATCAACTTTTCTGTTGACCCAATAACATTTATCCTTGGTAACTTTGATATTTGCCCTGCAGATTATTACTTGCTGATAGTGATTACTACACTCTCTTTTGTGGTACATAATAGCCGAAAAATAGGCCTCGACATGCCTGCTTTCTGTTAATGATTAAATCTCAGAGTAAAACAAATAAATATCTTATCAAAAACATACTTATTATTTAAGAAAGAAGAAAGTCTACTTCTCTCTGGACACGTTGGACAGATTTGATGTGCCCACTTACCGTGTAAGGACCCTTTCACATGGGCGATCCTATCAGGTCCAATTGTCAGTTTTTCAGGTGGACCTGATCAGAAGGTCCCTGAATTTTTATGGACTGCTGGGTATAAGCAGACTTGTGTCCGTTTACACCCTCCTAACTTCAGGTCTGGTCAGTCCAACTTAAAAAAAAAAATGGAGGAGTACTGTCTACTCTTCCATTTGGTTGGACCGGAGCAGAGGCAGCCAGCTGTAAATGGACAGCGAAGTCTGTTTGATTCCGGCCACCCATAGAGCAGAGTGAGCTCTGTCCATGTCTGCTCTGCAGAAACTGAGCGAACACAGATCTCTCATCTGCCCCACAGATCCCATGCTGATCAGAACAGAAGGCACTCGTGCAAAAGGGGCCTAAAGAATGGTGGTCTACAATGATTTCTATTTGTTACTTACAGACTATCTGAATGTTTTTTTTATTAGTGTTTTAGCTGTTATTTAATGACTATTGTACTTCTCCCCATGTATTCAGCTGTACTTTATTAATGTTTGTTTCCCTTCCTCTACCTAGCTGCCCTGGGAGGCAAACTGTCTCTACAAATTTTGTGCTCTGAATTTGTCAAAAGCTTTCATAAACATTATCTGATTTAAAAAGAAATACTGTAATATGGCACTTCTAGTAACTCCCAGTTGTCCTCTGTAGTGCTGGGATATGCTCATGCATGAAACCAAAGCAATGGAGCTACCTATAGTTTCCTTGATGAGGGCAAAAGGATCACGGCACAGAACAGTCAGCACATGAAAGATGGATACAGCTGAGCCTTTTGTCCACATCTGCAATTAAATTTAAACAGAATAAAAAAAAACCTTAGCAGAAACTGACAGAATTTCTAAGGAAGCTGAAATATTAAAAGTACTGCAAAATACAAAGACCCGGTTTGTACTTTGGTGCAGCGGACTGATATAAAGCCTAACTTTTGGCAGTGGTGACACAGACTGAATAAACACACAGAGGACAGAGAAAGCTGAATGACCACAGTTCTTGTATATTGGTCTGCATGCAGACGGCTCTGTGCACATACAGCGCTTACAGAAAAGCTGTCATTTTAATGCTATATATATTTAAAGGAAAAAAATAATCATCATTTCCACCCACCATTCCTGTGTCAGTGACTCAGTCTATGTCCCCACACTACAGCCTAACTCCTTTCCATCCAAGAAGAGCTAATGAGAGCTTGTTAGCTGAGCTGGAAGCGTTCTCCCTCTTTGTGAATCCTCCCATCCTCTGAACCAGTGCAGTCTACATCTATACAACTCCTACAGCCTTTCCTCTAGCAATATGTGTTTGTAAGGCTTAACACTGCACCTGCACTGCAGCCTTCTCTGTAATTCCTGTACGAAACCCAAAACATACACGGCGTTGTCACACCACCTTTCGACCTTCTACCACAGCACCATCTGCTATTCCAACATTGGTTCCCAAGTCACCGCACGTCAGTCCTGCAAAGTGGCACCCACACATAGCTCCCTGGCACTGCACCAATCTCTGTGCAATGACAATGCTGCGGAGAGCCGAAGAACACTGCAATGGAATGACAGTGGCTTTGTGATGACATCCTGCCATCTAGCGAGGATCAGGAGAACAAAGAAAGACAACAACTGACAAAAGAGCTAGAGCTCCACGTTCTTCCAAACTAAGCACAAAACAATTTGGTTCACACAGAGCGCCATTAAAACACACGCACAGAAAATACATATGTAAAGCTCCCTTTGCATTGAGGCCTTGTTTATGTCTAGCATATTTGAAACACACATTTTTTTTTTTTGCTCTTTCTTTTTGTATTATTTCAATGGGATGCCCTATGCACAACAAATGCAGCAAAGTAGCTCATGAACAGGGGCGGACTGACCATTTGGAAACTCGGGCACTGCCCAAGGGCCCGGGGTCAGTAGGGGGCCCCATGAGATGCCCCTGGTACCTTTTTCATAGGCTTTTTTGAGTTTGGGCAAGGACACAGGGGCCCCATGATCCCCTATTGCCCGGGGGGCCCCATGAGTTGTCAGTCCACCCCTGGTCATGAAGCGTTTTGCCATTTACCAGTTTGCGCATTGTTTACACTGCACTTTACCACGTTTGGTGTGCTTTCTTGTGTGCAGCAAAATGCTCATCTGTGTGTCACATTTGGGGTGTCATTAACATTTTTTATGCTTTCCAGGGACACAAGGAGAGACGATTACTTCTGTATGTGTTCCTGGAATTAACAGATCAGAATGGAGCCTTAATGTGTTCCTAAACCCACAACAGTAAAATCAGGCTACGCTCGTTTCTGCAGAGGGCACTGGGGACAGTCAGGCATCACGTGGGCTCTGACCAGTTCGGGCATAAGTATTATTACATCCCTCAGCAAAAGACTTTGACAGGAGCTTTTGCTTGCAGAACCTGGATCTTGGAATTCTACTTCTAATCGAGAGAAGGAAGATCTGTTGCTGCATTTACGGAGGAGGGACCCACCATTCCTGTAACCGGACCAGCTTTACTTCCCTTTGGATTGATGACCCTTGAGCTTTTAATGCACACTGCGTTTACGTGTCTTACTTCTGGTGAGTGCGTTTTCCAGCCATTTCCACACGGATCACCAATTCTGAATTCACATCTGACACTGGATACGTTCTTATGAACAAGACTTTTAGTGGACAATTTTTGTCATATTGTCACTATTTCAGCGCTGCACTATTTTATGTTATTGCTTTTAAGTTTTATTGGTTGCTTAGAGTGCCCAGCCGCTATCAGGATTAGCGCTCACTGCTGTTGTTTTCTTAGTAAAATCAGTCTGTATATGCAGTAAAGCATGCTTTTATATTCACTGTGGGGCCTAAGGGGTTAATCTACCGCACTGTGTAAAAATTATTTTTTATCCTGTCTTCTCTGATCCTCCCCTTCTTTTACTGTCCCCCATCCATCTGCTGATAGAACAGAGCTTTGGCAGCAAGCTTCACCTGTTAAGTTTAGTGTGTATTGCCAGAGAGTTTTTGTTTTCTTGGGAGAATGCATGTGATCAGCACAGGGCCAATCAGCACTGTCCAGACAGAGGTCAGGGGCCCTACATCTTCTTACAGGAGAATGAAAACTCTTTCTACAAGCTTTAACTAGTGCTCTGCTGGACACTGATAGAAGTCACAAGACTACTCTAACTGCTGATGAGAAAAGGTATTTAGCCATTTATATTTACTAAAATAATTGCACTTCCATGTTCTGTGTACTGTGGGAGACCAGATATAGTGAATGCAGGGTCCTGTAACACGTTAAGTCTAGTGAGCCTAGAGCTGATATGGCTGTAGTATTTTTCAACTAGCTTGCTGGACAGGAGGTCAGCTGTGTATATTAAAATTGTGTTCCTAATACCTTATACAATATTAGGTATTTTAACCCTTTTAACCCTTTAGTGACCAGCAGTCAATAATTCCCATGTGGCCAGGCCAAATTCAGCAGTATCAAGTTAGCTTGACAATAAGGCTGTATTCATACCTGGCCAGTGATTTCTAGGTGTATTTTGGTGTTTCACTCATATTTGAGCATGTATACAATCAGTTTTAGGGCTGGCTTACAACATAGAAATGCAGTCCGGATGCATTCTGGATGCATTTCTGTATGCACATGTTGACGTGTTTTTGATGCGTTCCGGTGCATTTTTGAAGCATTTTTTATGCATTCCAGTGCAATTTCCCCCCTTTTTTTTCTTCACCTTATATAAGGACATGTGCGTTCCAGTTTATTTTTGGTGCATTTAGGTGTATTCCGGAGTATTTTTGATGCATTTTACTGTGTTCCAGTACAATTCAGTGCAGAAAAAATGCAGCATGTTCTATTTTTTTTCTGGAACTGACCGCACTGGTTTGAACTATGCCATTGGAAATCATATAATCTACTATCCATGCATTTTGGGAAAAAATGCACTGGACTGCATGTGATGAGAACTGGCCCTAAAAACATTTAAGTGCTTCACATGCGTATTGAACTTTCCATCTGCATTCACACAATAGAGCTTTGTGAACACAAGCAAAATTCTGCAATTTTGCATGTGTTTAGGAAACAAGTCACACTTGAGGTGCCATTCATAGTTAACTGGCAAAATAAGATGTGTGCCTTTTTCACATTGTAAATTCAGCAAAATATGCAAAGCTTGATGCTTAACCAGTTGCCGACCGCAGATAGCCAAATGACGGCTACACTGCGGCCGGTCAGTTCTGGGAGGGCATCATATGACGTCCTCCCAGAACGCGCTCTCCTGCGCGCCCCCGGGGGCACGCACTCGGCGATCTCCGTGATTGTTGTGTCCTACGGACACAGCTAATCACGTGATGTGGTAAAAGGACAATCACATCGGCCTTTTACCACGTGATCAGCCATGTCCAATGACACGCTGATCACAGGGAAATGCATTGGACAGCGCTGAAAGCTGAAAATTGGCCTGGTAAAGAAGGGGGTATAAGTGCCCGGTAAGCAAGTGGTTAAAAAGGTGCATGAGCTGCTTTGCTCCATGTTTGGGGCCTTACGTTATGACTAATTTTTTTTCCATAAAGAATTCTTATACACTTTATTAAATGTATTTCCACTTTTGCAAACAAATTGGGATACCAGCTACTTTATATTTGTTACATGTTGTCACTCACATTGCATAACTTAAAAAAAAAAAAGTTAAAGATTGTTGCTTACCTTTATATTTGCTTTTTAGTTAAAAATCCAGCCTAGCTTGCCCTTCCAATGTCATTTTAAGGAGTGGGATGGGGAGTAAGGGCTACCATAATTAACCCGTTATCTACCATGGTAAGTTTATAAATGTCCTGGCATTCAAGGGGTTAAAACATGCTCATTGCTGCTACATCCATTCCTGATTGTTAAATTTAAATGCACCCTCTCCCCCTGTACACACCCAAATCTATATGCATGGGAAGCCTGGGCACATGTATGTAAACATACATTTTACCACACATGTGAGAGAAACAAAATAATGATTCTAGGGCCATAATTTTTGCTTAATGCTAAATTGATAACTTGTAAAAGCTTTAATGCATTGTCTATGGGCAGTTTTGGATACCATAGTTTTCTGTGATTTCACAGGCACATGCAATTTTAAGGCTTGACATGTTTGGTATTTATTTACTTGATGCAGTCCCATCTTTTATATTTTACCAAAATATGAAGTATTATATTGTGTTTTTTTGTGTACTAAAATTCATTTTAATGTATTTTTCCTGAAAATATGCAATTGATAAAAAGTTGCACGGATATTGTGCAGCATAAAAAAAATGCAAATGCCACCATTTTATTCTACAGGACCTTTGCTTTCAGAAAATATATAACTGTTGGTAATTTTAACATGTGAGAAATTAAAAAAAATGGATTGGTAAAAAAGTGGTTAATCCTGGCTGTACTGTGCTGGCTTATCTCAATGTCAGTTGTAAACTAGATTTGAACAATCTGTCCTAATTAAGGGCTAAAGCTGAACTCAAAGAAAAACTATTGCAATGTGCTGGATCTAACTTGGTTACCTCTAAAGCCCCATATACAATAGAAACCGACCTAACATTTGGCCTCTGTGTATGACAGCCACTCCGACAGAAGCCAATCGAACGTCCAGCTTCTGTCAAAGGGGCATGACCAAAAAAGGTCTAGTGATCACAATAGCTCAGCGGGGAGATCACTGTACTAAAAAAAATCTGATAGTATGTACTAGGCCTACTTCTTGGTGTACTACATATGGAGGGTTGCTAGGTAAGGCAAACATCTTCATTGTAATATGCAGCATTCAGCTGTCAACTTTGATCTTCTGGCTCAGCTAATGTGAGCTCCACCGCTGTATAGTGATGCTAGGAGATCGCTTGCCCTTCAACTCCTCCTACAGTTGTGGCCAAAATTATTCAACCCCCAATGCTGTAAAGGGGTTTAGGGACTATAGTGTACATTTGGAATTGTATTCAGAATCAAATCCTACAAGGACGTTGTAACTACCCAAATGCAACTAAAATGACATCAATTGTTTATGTAATACAGTAGTAAATGGTTCTTATGTGGTTTCTTCATTGCCACAATTATTCAACCCCTTAAAGACTACCACTCTGAAGAACAGAGGTTCATACAGGTGCTTTCCATCAGGTATTGAAAACACCTGTGGATGTCACCGAGCAGCAATCAAGCATAATAAGCACCAATTAGGCAGCTTTAAAATGACTGTGATACTCAGCTCCTTCTAGACATTTACTGGTGTGGTTACAAACATGGTGAAGGCAAGAGAATGGTCCAGGAAGACAAGAGAAGAGGTGATTTCTCTTCACAGGAAGGGCAATGGCTATAAGAAGATTGCAAAGATGTTAAACATACCAAGAGACACCTTAGGAAGCATCATTCGCAAATTCAAGGCAAAGGGCACTGTTGAAACGCTACCTGGTCGTGGCAGAAAGAAGATGCTGACTTCGACTGCTGTGCGCTACCTGAAGCGTAGAGTGGAGAGAAGTCCCCGTGTGACTGCTGAGGAACTGAGAAAAGATTTGTCAGATGTGGGTACAGAAGTTTCAGCCCAGACAATAAGACGCACACTGCGTAATGAAGGCCTCCGTGCCAGAACTCCCAGGCGTACCCCCTTGCTGTCTCCAAAGAATAAGAAGAGTCGACTGCAGTATGCCAAAAGCCATGTGGACAAACCACAAAAGTTGTGGGATAGTGTTCTGTGGACTGATGAAACAAAATTAGAACTGTTTGGGCCCATGGATCAACGCTATGTTTGGAGGAGGAAGAACAAGGCCTATGATGAAAAGAACACCTTGCCTACTGTGAAGCATGGTGGAGGGTCAATCATGCTTTGGGGCTGTTTTGCTTCTGCAGGTACAGGGAAGCTTCAGCGTGTGCAAGGTACCATGAATTCTCTTCAGTACCAGGAGATATTGGATGGAAACGTGATGCAGTCCGTCACACACCTGAGGCTTGGGAGACGTTGGACCTTTCAACAGGACAATGATCCCAAGCATACCTCCAAGTCCACTAGAGCATGGTTGCAGAGGAAAGGCTGGAACATTTTGGAGTGGCCATCGCAGTCACCAGACTTAAATCCGATTGAGAACCTCTGGTGGGACTTAAAGAAAGCAGTTGCAGTGCGCAAGCCTAAGAATGTGACTGAACTGGAGGCCTTTGCCCATGAAGAATGGGCGAAGATACCCGTAGATCGCTGCAAGACACTTGTGTCAAGCTATGCTTCACGTTTAAAAGCTGTTATAACTGTAAAAGGGTGCTGTACTAAGTACTAAGATTGAATGTCACTTGGGGGTTGAATAAAACTGATAATGCTGTGAGCACAGAAAAGACATTTGTGGTTATTTCATTATAACTGTTATGTTATATTTGTCTGACCTACAAGTGCCTCTTTAATGTAAATGTAAGCAAGATGACTGAATGATCAAAAGCAATGTCAAACTGGCCAAAACACTCAATTTCAGTGGGGGTTGAATAATTTTGGCCACAACTGTATCTGAAAACGTTTTATATTCTTTTCACAGAATACAAGACTTTCTCTGAATGGAAAATGGTGAGATCCTAATGTTCACCCACCCCTTGTTGCAGCTCTGTCTAACCTCCCCCTACAGTAGTAGTGAACTATTGCTGACTATCAAGGGCTGAGTGCAGACAGCAATAGATCATGAGAAGGAATCTGAGTCCATTGACTAGACTCTACTGACTAGGTCAACTGTTAGTGGTATTAAACGGAAGTGAAAGTAACTGGGAACAACAGCAGCTCAGCCACGAAGTGGTAGGCCATGTAAAATGACAGAGCAGGGTCAGTGAGCAGAAGTCGCCAACTGTCTGCAGAGTCAATAGCTAAAGACCTCCAAACATCATGTGATCTTCAGATTAGCACAACAACAGTGCATAGAGAGTTTCATGGAATGGGTTTCCATGGCGGAGCAGCTGCATTCAAGCTTTACATCTCCAATGCATAGCGTCAGATGCAGTGGTGTAAAGCACGCCACCACTGGACTCTAGAGCAGTGGAGACTTGTTCTCTGGAGTGATAAATCACACTTCTTTGTCTGGAAATCCGATGGACATGTCTGGGTTTGGCAATTGCCAGGGGAATGGTACTTGCGCAACTGCATTGTGTCAAGTGTAAAGTTTGTTACAGTGTTACAGGGGGGATTATGACGAGGGTTTTTTTTTTTAGGGGTTGGGCTTGGCCCCTTAGTTCCAGAGCAGGGAACTCTGAAGGCATCATTATACCAAGACATTTTGGACAATTACATTCATTATCCCAACTTTGTGGGAACAGTTTGGGGTTGGCCCCTTCCTGTTCCAACATGACTGCACACCAGTGCAAAAGCAAGGTCCATAAAGACATGGATAAATGAGTTTGAGGGGGAGACACTTGACTGGCCTGAGTCCTGACCTCAACCTGATAGAACACCTTTGGGAGGAATTAATGGGATGCCATTAAAATTCATGTGCGTGTAAAGGCAGGCGTCCCAATACTTTTGGCAATATACAGTGGGGCAAAAAAGTATTTAGTCAGCCACCAATTGTGCAAGTTCTCCCACTTAAAAAGATGAGAGAGGCCTGTAATTAGCATCATAGGTAGACTTCAACTATGAGAGACAAAATGAGAAAAGAAATCCAGACAATCACATTGGCTGATTTGGAAAGAATTTATTTGCAAATTATGGTGGAAAATAAGTATTTGGTCAATATCAAAAGCTCATCTCAATACTTTGTTATATATCCTTTGTTGACAATGACAGAGGTCAAACGTTTCCTGTAAGTCTTCACAAGGTTGGCACACACTGTTGCTGGTTGTTGGCCCATTCCTCCATGCAGATCTCCTCTAGAACAGTGATGTTTTGGGGCTGTCGCTGGGCAACATGGACTTTCAACTCCCTGCAAAGGTTTTCTATAGGGTTGAGACCTGGAGACTGGCTAGGCCACTCCAGGACCTTGAAATGCTTCTTACGAAGCCACTCCTTCGTTGCCCGGACGGTATGCTTGGGAACATTGTCATGTTGGAAGACCCAGCCACGTTTCATCTTCAATGCCCTTGCTGATGGAAGGAGGTTTACACTCAAAATCTCACGATACATGGCCCCATTCATTCTGTCCTGTACATGGATCAGTCGTCCTGGTCCCTTTGCGGAGAAACAGCCCCAAAGCATGATGTTGCCACCCCCATGCTTCACAGTAGGTATGGTGTTCTTTGGATGCAACTCAGCATTCTCTCTCCTCCAAACACGACGAGTTGTGTTTCTACCAAACAGTTCTATTTTGGTTTCATCTGACCATATGACATTCTCCCAATCCTCTTCTGGATCATCCAAATGCTCTCTAGCAAACTTCAGATGGGCCCAAACATGTACTGGCTTAAGCAGGGGGACACGTCTGGCACTGCAGGATCTGAGTCCCTGGCGGCGTAGTGTGTTACTGATGGTAGCCTCTCTGCAGGTCATTCACTAGGTCCCCCCGTGTGGTCCTGGGATTTTTGCTCACGGTTCTTGTGATCCTTTTGACCCCATGGGGTGAGATCTTGCGTGGAGCCCCAGATCGAAGGAGATTATCAGTGGTCTTGTATGTCTTCCATTTTCTAATTATTGCTCCCACAGTTGATTTGTTCACACCAAGCTGCTTGCCTATTGCAGATTCAGTCTTCCCAGCCTGGTGCAGGTCTACAATTTTGTTTCTGGTGTCCTTTGACAGCTCTTTGGTCTTCACCATAGTGGAGTTTGGAGTGTGACTGTTTGAGGTTGTGGACAGGTGTCTTTTATACTGATAACAAGTTCAAACAGGTGCCATTGATAAAGGTAATGAGTGCAGGACAGAGGAGTCTCTTAAAGAAGAAGGTACAGGTCTGTGACAGCCAGAAATCTTGCTTGTTTGTAGGTGACCAAATACTTATTTTGCACCATAATTTGCAAATAAATTCTTTCCAAATCAGCCAATCTGATTGTCTGGATTTTTTTTCTCATTTTGTCTCTCATAGTTGAGGTCTACCTATGATACCAATTACAGGCCTCTCTCATCTTTTTAAGTGGGAGAACTTGCACAATTGGTGGCTGACTAAATACTTTTTTGCACCACTGTATTCTAGACATGTGAAAGACCCTCTACAAAATGAATATCTGCCCTGGCACATCATAGCATTCACCTGGCATTCCAAGAAATAACAGAATCCAACTGCAATATTCTTGCACCGTCAAAACCTCCACTTTTATTACCACACGACACACAGGAGGATATATCATTTAGTCACCACTATCTGCATAATAACACACACCAATATTAATGTGAGCATTACAGCATGAAATAGACACATTATTTCACAGTGTCACATTAATAGAATTAATACATTTCCAAAGCTATGTGAAGGCGGGAAGGAACAGATCCCATCGGAACCATACTGCACAAGGGGTCATGGGGAAGCCATAAACACGACCAATCGATGAGCCTATATAGCCTTGGCAAGAGTCCCAGCATCAGAGCGTCCTCGTCTGCTAGGGGGCTCCCCATTGATCCCGTTTAAACTCCTAGCTTTTACACCATTTTCTTGGTAGCTTTCCTGAAGTGGGTTGGCGCCACACTCACCTTAAGAGGAGCTAGCAGAAAGGTTCCGTGAGGATAACAGAGTCACGCCCAGCCACCATATCGAATTGAATCTCTAAATAGTCACACTTTTGCTTCAGAATAGCTTCTTATCTACCCTAACTTCTTCTCATCTACCCTAAGCTTAAATATTTCTAACTTCTCAAGCAAGTAGACATTTTTAAACTGGTTCTTATCTTCTAATGTGACATTACTACTGTAGATGTCATAAACACATTCAATCCCACAAATAAGTTCTTATCTTGCTATAAGCAGTCTAATATCTTGTGACCCTGTTCATTTAGCTTAGAGAAATGACATCAGTGATTTCTCATGCACCTGGAATTTGGGCAACAATGCTTTATTGTACAAATTACCAAAGATACAAAGGGTCCAAGGCCAACACATTTCATAAGCATTACAGACTCCATGTCCAAATTCAGTGTAATTCAATCACTCCCACTTTTCACTGCAGTAACATGTCACAGTTTCTAATGTCCCTGAAGTTCTAAAGCTGGGAGGTATAGTGAGTGTCTGGAATGTTGTGAGAAGACACTGGGGAAGGGGGGGTTAAAGAGTAAGGGGAGACATTGGGGTGGAGGCTGTCAATGGCAGTCCTGTCTAGCACTTTCAATTTCCTATAAACGTTTTTTCAACACACTAAGTGCAAAGGGTTGCTTCTGAGATAGAATATACTTTTATGACCTCCTAGATTGTAAGCTCGAAAGAGCATGTACTGTCCCCCACTATAATGTACAGCGCTGAGCAAACCTTTTGGCGCTATATAAATAATGTATAATAATAATAATAATGACATAACCACAAATTACCTTTAGATTTTAATACCTACATTCAATAATACATGCTTGCGTATATATATATAAATATACATATATATATAAAACGATATACAATAGATGTTTAAATGAAAACAGTGAGTGTCTTTTATGAGCAATCTGAATCTGAAATCTGGGTCTGTCAGCCTAATAACATGGATTGCCGCAGGCATAGATATTAGATTCAACTGTTCTTTAAAACTTCATTTATGTTTGTGTCACTGAACAGGTTCTCTGCATCAGGCCCTGAGTGCCACTGTGAAGCTAGACTTTCTAATACAAATAATGCAAAATCCCTGTGTTGATGTCCCAGTAACATCAAGCCCCATCTTCTTTTTGCTAAGCGGTACAGAAAGCTGCATAATTAATTCACACCTCTTTAGAAACTGGATTCACTGTCATTTCTGCCCACTGTAAACAAGTTTGGTGAACAAGGGGGGATATTGGGTCCAACTTTCACTTAGAGCCAAACTTTGACATCTTACACCAGAACAGGGAAAATGGATGGTACAGGAGAGCAAGTGGCCTGCAGTACAAGAGAGACTGTGCAAGGCGAAAGAATCTTGAGGAGACTTCTACATAAAGTGTTGTATACTGAGCATAAAGAGGCATGAGGTGCATGATCCAGGTAAAAAAAAACAGTTATGCAGATGTAGTGCTACCCTTTTGTGTTTCTTGGTCCCCCTAACCTCCTCACAGCCAGGCAACACACATTTTCCACACTTGGATCCACAGTCAGTGAACAGTCAATGAGCTTGGTTTTGCTATTTTATTAGGGTGAAATAACTTGGATGGGGTACTAAGGATTATGGGATGCCCAGCTTGACTGAATCAATACGCAGGGACAACTTCTATACTCTTTACAGAAACAAATCCTGGACTGTTCTTCTCCTTGACTACAGTCAGTCTTTACGGATCAGTAGCAACTGCCCCTTATGAGCTAGGGACTCTCAGCCCCTCTAAAAGTTAGCTTAGATTGTAGCAAACTACATGCAGAGATATCTCCTCTCCCCTGTAGAACTACTCACAGCTCCATACCCCACAGACACTATCAGCCCTCCTAGGTGCTTTGAAGATCTCGCAGGACAAGGATAAATGATTAAGCACAACACTGTTCTTTGAAAGCTTGCTACATGTGGCAGTCTCTCCTCTTGGTAATCCCTGAGTGTGCTGATGTACTCACTGTGTCCTCCTTGCTCCCACTGCTCCCAGGCATTGATCCTGTTCATACTGTGATGCTGAATGGATCCTCCTGAGCCAGCCCAAGCCTAGCCTTGAGGCCAGCCCCCCAAGACCTAGGGGACCCCTCCTAGGCCACCGACAGCCTCCTCAGCACTCCATCTTCCACCCAACTCCCCCACCAGTGTGACTTTCCCATATTTATAGGTTAACCTCACCATTCTACCAGGGCCTCCAAACATGGAATTGGTTAGACTCGCATAAACATGCAGATTTAGGTTTCCATCCCTTCCACCCACTGGCTTCTGGAAGCTTCCATGGTACTCCAGAACCAGGTTGAGTCCCAGTCTGTTAAGTCAACTAGCCTGACCTACAGGAACCTGACCTAATTACAGACTCACACAGTTACCATGAGTCATATACAATAAATTTACCAACACTAACACTAGTTGCACACTAAAGTGTGCTACACAGAGAAGACATGAGCCATGCGAGAGCAGCAGAAGAACCTAGGGACAGACAGAGGCACAGTTCTGTATAGACAAAGGCCAAACACCCCAATTAGCCAGCAGCCTGGAGCTCAACCTATAATATAGAAAAGATCTCCTTTGTAGAAACTTGACAGACTGACCTCTTTAGAAGCTGAACACTGACCCCTCCATTGTACTTAAATGATACTGTGATGTGCCTCTCCTGCTTCCATCTAGCCTACAGGATTGACCATTAAGGAATGGACTTCTCAACCAGAAGACCATGTGGACTCCAGATATAGGTGTGTGTTTGAGAGGGGAGGACCAGGGCATTGTGGTCTACCTCCTGTCCCACAGAAATGTGAGCAATAAGGAAATGTGTAGGGAAGGAGTGGCCTGTGTTGCATTTGCCTTCTCCTAGCTGGTTGGGACACAGTTCATGAGACTGATCACTGTCAGGACGACATCTTCTGCAGCATCACTGTTTTGAGAGATCTTTGGCCTCCCATATATGTTTTGATTGTGTTTAACATCACAGAGAACTTCTGCTGCCAGTAAAATCCCCCCCAAAGGGCATAATCTGCTGAATTTGACATACTCCTGACTACCTGAACTCTAAGCACACTGAGGTTGATTTACTAAAACTAGAGAGTGCAAAATCGGGTGCAGCTCTGCATGGTAGCCAATCAGTTTCTAATTTCAGCTTGTTCAATTAAGCTTTGAAAGAAAAAAACCTGGAAGCTGATTGATTTCAGATTTTGCACTCTCTAGTCAGTGGCATCACTAGGGTTGGTGTCACCCAGTGCGGTAAACCATGGTGTCACCCCCTCCACCCCCCAGGCTCTCTCCTGTGTAACCTGCCACAGTGCCTTGCAGGGCAGGCTAATTTCGGGCCAGCAGATCGCTGTCACACTGCGCACCCTAAACTGGCCCCTGTAAATGATCCGGTTGGTGCTGGCATGCCCATCCCTGTACTGTCACGGATAGGGGTGACACCATTGCAGTCAGATATCACTTCCTATTTGATGGTGTTAGGACAGCCATCACAAAATCTGGGGGCTCTTACACAGCTTTAGGCCAAAATTCACCCTTCAGTGCACCCCCTTTTATTTTAACACTCTTACAACTTAATATTTGAAAATGAAAAGTGTATTCCAAGTCATCAGTGCACCTACCGACCTCTATATGAGACCTCTGGACACCTACCAAGCTCTATATAAAACCCCCTGACACCTAAGGGCCTCTCTATAAGACCCCTTGGCACCTAACAACCATTATATAAGACCCCAATATCTACCAACCTCTATATAGAACTCCAGAGACCTACTAGACACCAGAGAATTTTGCTGTCAGTTGGAGGATCCTGTAATGGAGGACACACACACCTTAGAGATTGGAGGACATTGTGAGGAGGACACACCACCTTATAAAAGCTCTGTCACCTCAGAGGAGCCTCCATCTCCCATATCATCACATAGGAGCCTCATCTCCTCACAGACAGTCTCTGTACCGCATATCTCTTCATGGACAGCCTTCCTCATCTCAGGCGCAGCCCCCATCCCTTATGTTACCTCAGAGGGAGCCTCCATCACCTCACACTCAGCCTCCTCTACCCTGACAGAACTTTTTCCCACCATGTCTGTGTTGCCGCTGTCCCAAAAAGCACACTACAGGAGATGGTCAGAGACTGCAGACTTACTACAGGTAATGGTCAGAGACTGAGGACATACTACAGGTGATCGTCAGAGACTATGGATTTATTACAGGCAATGGTCAGAGACTGCAGACATACTACAGGTGATAGTCAGAGATTGCAGACATACTACAGGTGATGGTCAGAGACTGGGGACATACTAAAAGCGATGGTAAGAGACTGCGGACCTACTACAGGCATGGTCAGGGACTACAGACATACTACAGGAGATGGTCAGTGACTGCAGACATAGTACAGGGGATGGTTAGAGAATGCGGACAAACTACAGGAGATGGTGAGAGACTTCATACCTACTACAGAAGATGGTTAGAAACTGCAATCCCACTACAGGAGATGGTCATAGACTGCGGACCTACTACAGGAGATGGTCAGAGACTGCAGACCTACTACAGGAGATGGTCAGAGACTGCAGACCTACTACAGGAGATGGTCAGAGACTGCAGACATATTATAGGAGATGGTCAGAGACTGTTAATATAGTATTTAAGACAGTCAGAGACTGCAGACATAGCACAGGAGATGGTCAGAGACTGCAGACATACTACAGGAGACGGTCAAAGACTGCAGACTGACTGGAGATGGTCAAAGACTGCGGACATAGTACAAGAAATGATCAGAGACTGCAGATATTCTATGTTTTTGAGATCAGGGTTGCTAGAGAGGGAATAGTACCTAGTGTAAGGGCACTGGGCAGGAATACTCAGCCTGGCTGATATAGCTTTAAACAGAGACACACTAAGCTGCTGGGCTGGTGATTACAGTCTTTCACTGACCTTCTTCACACAATGCAGGTTGCTCTGAGACCACTATTCAGTGCAATCTGTATGCCACCTCCTGCTCTCTTCAGCACTAAGTCCAACTTGCTGTTCCCTATGGCCAGGATGTATACTGTGGCCTTGCCCCTCCACTGAAGTCCCCAGGAAGGTAGGTGCATGGAGCAGCAGTCCCTGTTCCTGTCCCTGTGAGTCCACTATCCCTCATCCCAGTCAGCATCTGAGTCCACTCAAAGCAGTACATCAACCATTGGCAGGTATGGCATGGTTACTGCCTCCTCTGGGCTTAACTACCCTGGTGGCGGCCCTGGACGGCATCACCCCTCTTAGAGCTTAGATTTGCTAAACCCATAATTTGGTGTGGCACCTTGACCGTGCTGCCTAATTATTCTTCTCTTGGTACCCAAGGCTAAACTCCCCTCCAAGAAAAAAAAATATATATATAGCCCTGTTAGTCAACAATATACAGTATATAAATATTAAAACCAGTCCATCCCCCACAGTTAATACCTTTTGTACCACTAGCCCCTCCCTCCTAGATTGTAAACTCCAAGGTGCAGGGCCCTCCTATCCCTCTTGTATTGAACTGTATTGTTGCTGTATTGTCTCCCGTTATATTGTAAAGTGCTGAGCAAACTGTTATATATAAATCCTGCGCTATATATATCTGTTATATATAAATAAACTGCGCTATATAAATCCTGTATAATAATAATATTAATAAAAGCATACATTTATATATACAGTTTATTCAAGTTTAAGTTCCTGAGCTGCTGACTGCTATATGTATAGTATTTTTACTACACTGTACATTTAACTTACAAAAGAAAAAAAAAATCAACTACTTTGATTATAAAGGATAAAGTGTTAATGCCCCCTTGTCTTATTCCAATCTTTAACACTTCCCTTAGAGACTGCTGACTGTGAAATACACCATGAAATGCTCATGGAATGTATTTGATTTCACATTATCCAAGCAATGCCCAGATAATATAAGATTCTGTGAAAAGGGATTGGAGCAGAGGAGGAATGGGAGATCAAACACCAACTCACAAAGACTTGTGTTACTGAGTGAAATGTTGTACTATGTAAAGCATGGCACTGTTACAGAAAACATTGCTTATGTTATGCTAATATATTCTTCAGCACTTAAAGTGGAATTCTAGCCTAATACTAACTACCTACCTACCTTACCTATTTTCAGCCCGCTCAAGTCTTGTGATCCTTCGGCTCTGGTTCCCCCTGGTTGTCAGTGCGCAGTGGCTGCAGGTGAAAGGAGAGAGGTCTGACAATGGCTGAGACATGGGAGCATATAAGTGATGGGAGCATATAAGTGATGTCACAGCTCCTGGAATTCCAAGCCATTTTCAAGCACTCCTGCCTCTCCCCTTTAGCTGCCACTCACTGATGCAGGGAATCACATGACCAGCGTGGACTAAAAATAGGTAAGTATACACATCTTTTTATGCACAGGTTAGGTAGGATAGGTAGCATGAGGAAGGGTAAGGGTGGCATTCTTAAGTTTAGTTAGCATTAGGCTGGAATTCTACTTTAAAGTAAACCTATTTCAAATGTATGCACAGTTAGCATCTACTTATTTCAAACAAGCAGTAAAAACACTTTGAAACAAACCTTCACCTACATAGTTAAAGGTATTGTGGAGAAATTCATCTTCAAAGTTCATAACAAAGGCATATAATTGTCAATATTTTCCATTGCTGCAGAATCTTGGCAGCCTGACAGTCTTCTAATTTAAACACACCACTTGTGTTTCTAATCTGTTTATAAACCAGCTGAAACCCTACTTCAGTCTTTGTTTTGATCGTTTGAGAAATAATTATATAACAGTATATTCAGCTAGAGAGGTCAGGGCAGCTTTAAAACTATTTTACTCCTTGTTAAGAATATGTAACTCCTTTAATATCCATGGGCTTTGCACTGGTGAAAAAACTGTAGCTGCTGACTTTTAAAAAACAGTCACTCACAGGTCCTACGATCCAGCAGTGGGTTCACTGGCCATCCAATCTCCCTGGCACCGGCATCTTAAGTGTGGGCACCTGCTGTGACAGATTGCGGCTGGTGTCCAGTGAGCATGCGTGAGTAGCACCCAGTATTGTGAATGGTCCTGTAGTCTTCTTGGACATGTGACTACAGGGATGGGGGGGGCAACTGTTGCTTCTGATCTCCTAGGTGGTCAGAGTGGAAGTGGGATCGGGTACCTGCTCCCTTCCCACTCGTCAAAGGTGCCAATTCCTTACCAGTCCTTAAAGTGGAACTTCCCCTTTTGGGTGGAGATCCGCTTTAAGTTATATCTGAAGCGCCAAAATGTTCAAACATTTCAAATAGAAGTAAAGGAGGTGTTTATGTCTCCCCCCTCCTCCTACTAACACTGAGTACTGGTGAAAAAAAAGGTGTGTGTAATTGCTCCAATGCGGTCATGTAATGCAAAAGCTCCTGCTCCCCTCTGTCATGGAGCAACTGCTGCAGTGGAGAGGCGGGAGTGGTGACAATAGATGGGCAATGGAAGCCGGCAAGTGAAATCGTGGGTTCCAGAATTCACAGCTATAGTTGAGCGCTCCATTAAACAGAGGAGCTGGAGCTACTGCATCATGTGACTACACTGGGGGAGGGGGAGCAGTATTATAAGCAGATACAGTGCTCAGCATAAATGAGTACATCCCGACAGATTTGTCAGGAAACCTTTCCTTTCACAATCAACATTTTCTATGGGACACTATACTGCAAAATACTTCCACAAATGCAAGCCATTGATTGCAACAAGATTTTTTATTTTGCACACACAAAAAAAAAATTTTTCCTAACAAATTCTTTCAAGACAATGTTGCAAAAATGAATACATCCAATGAAAGTCTTGGGAGCAAAGCTAAATTTTATACAACAAAATACTAATCAACAAGAGAACAGATGTCCAACAGACAGTTGATTATAAAAGGGCGTTACCTAACAAAGAAAACCCCTTCCCATTTCATGCTGTCAGCAATGGCACCACATGGAAGAGAAATGTCACAAGGTTTGAGAAAGAAAAAAATGTCTTTACTCAAGAAAGGTGAAGGCTACAAGAAGATCAGCAAAGCTTTACTTATCAGTCAGAATACTGTAGGAAAAGTGCTCAGTGTAGCAAAATTTAACAAAGATGGAACCATCTCACAGACCGTCCACGGAAGTTAACTCCTTGACAGGAGCGTCTTCTGATGAGAAGGGTTGAAGCAAATTATCATGTACGTTCACTGCAGTTAGCTAAAGAAACAGAAAGCCAAACTGGGGTGATTGTTTCCCATCACACAGTACAGCGTACACTAAAGTGCAATGGCATGCATGGGTGTTGTCCACAAAGGAAGCCTCTCCTAAAGCAATGCACAAAAAGCCCACGTAGAATTTGCCAGGGCCCATGCTGAAAAAGAAGAAGACTACTGGGACTCTGGAGTGATGAAACCAAGATAAATGTTTTTGGAACTGATGGCTGAAAAACTGTATGGCGTCACAAAGGTAAGGAGTACAAAGAAAAAAAGGCTCTAAAAGAGGTTGTTGCAATATGTCACCAATGGGTTCATTTCATGCCTAGAAGACTTGGTGCTGTCCTTACAAATCATGGAGATCATACAAAATACTAGATGCAGTTGTTTTTGTTGTGGGGTGTATTAATTTTTGCATCATTTAATCTGAGTAAAACTGAGGATTTTGTAATCTAAGTTATCTTATTAACCTTACTTTCATGTAACGAGCTAAACAAATGTTCTATAAAACTCATTCTTGTCAAAGTTTCAGAAATTTTTATTGTGTTCATTAAGATATTGATTTCAATCCTATTTTTCAAAAGAGGTGTACTCATTTACACTGAGCATTGTAAATGCACAAACAGGAGGGAGCTTAGTGCATTTCCAAACCTTTATTGACAACCAAATGCCAAAAAACATGCTCACAGATGTGATATAATTCAAGCAATGGATTAAAATCCACTAGTGGGTTGGTGTCACCTGGTCCAAAAGATCCCTCACATTGACAGAATAATGCACTTTGGAGGATGTACCTTATTCCTCAAAGCTAAACCAAACTAGGGCTCTCACCTTCTTTTATACACACTCATATACACATAGTCACTGCCCATCTCCACTTGGGTTGAAAAAAGACACTAGTTCATCTAGTTCAACCAATAAAAATAAAACACACACAAATGGAAACACAAATGAAAACCTCCATATACGCAATCCTATACCCATAATTGATCCAGATCCAGCAAGGCCAAAAAAAGAAAAACCCAATAAAGTATGATCCATTTTACCCCAGTGGGGGAAAAAAATCCTTTCTGATCCCCCATAAGGCAAGCAAATATTCCCTAGATCAACTTCCCCTGTCATTATTACCTCTAAATATTAATATCCAGTTATATTTTGTGAATTTAGGAATGCATCCAGGCCTTTTTAAAAAAAACAATCTACTGAGCTAGCCAGAACCAGCACTTGAGGGAGTCTATTCCACATTTTCACAGCTTGTACTGTGAAGAAGCCTTTTTAGTGTGTGGAGGTTAAACCTCCTATTCTCCAGAAGAAAAGAGTGCCCCCTTGTCCCCTGTGATGACCTGAAAGTGAATAACTCTACACTATGTACACTATTAGACATATTTGTTTTCTTACATTGCAAGGGATTGAGATAGACAATCCCTATTTTGTCAGATAATCAGTAAAATGACGATTTTATAGTTTTGCTTTTCTCTGCCTCTTGCTCTTTAAATTCCTTACTCTTTTAAGTAAACAATCAGATATAGGTTAGCAGAACAATGATAATTAAGATGATAACTAAGATGGCGCCTTCATCCGTTGTCTCGCCCAACATGACTCGTTAGAAGAAACAGCACCTTTCAACGTAAACAACCCCCAAATAACGGAATGAGCCTTATCGGTGACAATGATTGGAAGATATCAACACAGATGAAAGAATATACAGGAAACTTAAGGGACTTTTCACCCAATCATCACATATGCTTCGCTCACGTCATGAGACTTATAAAAGCTATGTTTAGTTCCTTAATAAAGTAGAAATTAGGAAGTTGGCAAACTGCACACTGTGTCAGTGTCTTACTTCTGCGTGCACGTATTTCTATCTTAATTAGGCACACTGGTTGATCACGGTAGGTGGCCTGTAAGTGACCACATCCAAATTAATGTCCAAGACAACATTACAATTTCAGACAAAAATTAAATTTTCTGAGATTCAGATGTATATGAATCTCCAAATATGCATAGGACAGAAGTACAGAATAAACATAGTACAATGAATCTGAAAAAAAGATATAACGAAATTAACAAATGTATTTTTTTCATTCGTTTAATTCAGATGATGTCACATGATGCATAGTAGTTCGGGCCCATGGGGAAATTATTTAATTTTCAAATTTGTTCAATAATTCAGATTCCGATAATGAATTGATCTGAATTTCATTCCATTCATTATTAATATTTTTTGACTAACAAATATATGAAATGAATGCCGAAGATACGAAACTAATTGCGAAAATAAATCGGTTCAACATAATGAAACTGACAAAACTAAATTCTTCAATGAACGAAGGCATCAGAACTGAAATGAAAATTTCCAGCGTGCACATGTCTACTCACTATATGGACCACTCATAACCCCCCTTACATTTGCTTCAAAATGCTTCATTTGACACGCTTTTGTAAACCACTTTGAATGCCAATTAAAGCAACTGTCGCTAAATAAAATGGTTACCCTATAGTCCTGTATACACTGTTGCCATTGCTTTACTTTGCTTTGCTTCACTTCAAAAATGATATCCCATTTTGCATTTTGGTGCTTCAAAGAGTCTCCAAATCCTCCATAGAAGTCTAGCACCTGCAGCATTTGAGGGGCATTTGTTCAGAGTTAGCTTCACTTTTATATTGAAGGTATGAGACATTCCAGGATGCATTGGGAAATCGACAAATGAACCAAAAATACATCATCAATAGTCACGTTCGGTTAATTTGTATATATTCTGGGAGTGTCTGGTGCAGACGCCACAGCTGGTGTGCAGCGTGGAGCAGCAGGAAGGTAAGTGGAGTCCAGAGCAGAGCAACTAGCAGATGGCACATGTGGTGAACAATGTGGAAACTCTATAGCGGAAGGTGAGCAGGGACTGGAGAAATAGGAGTGGTGGAGGATCAGCAGAGTTGGGGGACCACAGCAGGAGAAACTAACAGATTGCATATGTGGTGAGCATCATGGGAGCAATATAGCAGGAGGTGAGGTGGATTGGAGAGAAAGGAGGATCAGCAGAGCTTGTGGTTACTACTGAGGGGAGGATCAGCAAAGCTGGGTTACTACTGAGTGGGAGATCAGCAGAGCTGAGGGTTGCTACTAAGTGGGGGATCAGCAGTTTGGGGTTACTAATGAGTGGGGGATCAGCATAGCTGGAGAGTACTACTGAGCGGGGGATAATCAGATCTCAGGTACTACTGAGTGGGGCATCTGATGAACTGGGTGTACTACTGAGCCTGCTTTTTTAGAATGAGAAATTAATTCTATAAAGTACTGTATATGATAAAGGTTTATTACTTGTTCAGAAAATAGGATATAAGGACAGAAATAGAGAATAGGCTTTGTATATAGAATCATGTGATGTTATAACTGTAATAATTTATGATATGGTCCTGGTGGTATCTGTTTTAGACCTTATATTTGTTTATAAAGAGAATAAATTTAAGATAGGTAAACTGGATCATTATAAAAGAAATATGAGGGTAAGGGTGGAGAGTTATTTTGGCAAAGATCGAGTGTCAATGGATAGCCCCTGAAGAAGCAATTTTTAGATGAAATGCGTCAATAGCAACAATTGTACCTTACTTTGTGACATTTGTTTGTTTTAAAAAAAATGACTGTTTATGAAATGTGCCACCTTTTGTCCCTTTGTAACCAAAGAGGAGACACAAACTGAATCCTTACTACAGTGTCCGGCAAACAAGCACATGATATACTGTGTGCTGCGTTATGATTGATTTTGAATGGCACTCCAATCTGTTCTAGTCAGTGCACTGTTGTGGTGAGTAAAATGTTGTAGGTCCATTAAAAAGGTTTTTGTGGTGTGTGTGCACTGTCCTTTAAATTAAATAGGCTTGCTTCAATGCAAATTAAGGGCCCATTCACACCAGAGTACTCCATTGCAATGTGTTTAACATATGCCTGTTAACACATGTTGCTTTATGGCAGCTCATTCATTTTATATGCGTTTTCCGATTTTTTTTGTTTTTAATAAATTGCTTTAAATGACAGAGAGTACCATGAAGTGTTTTTATTCTCCATCTATTGAGCATTTCGGGGAAGAAAGTACTAAGGAACATCAATGTCATTTTGAAAATGGCCCCATCTTCAAGGGAGATGCCGGTATAAGACCTTTTTATAATGTTAAGGTCCATCATTGAAAGTGAGAGTGTATCCATTTGCGAATAGTTGTGTCTGCAATGAAAGCTTCTTTACACAGCACACAGACACTTATAAAAGATCACAGATATATTTCCAAACAAATAATTTTGATGAACTTGGGACTTTTTGAAGTACTCTTGTTTATTTAATGAGCATTTATCAATTATGTATATGTAAACTGAACACTTTTGAACTTTATTTTATCCATGTCTATGATTTATTTGTGATTTACACTTATGAATTATAGATTATATGTTTATATGAATACTCATATTGGTAGGGGAGTTTAGATTATTTATTTAGAATAGCATAGCCCTTTTTTTTTAACATTCCTTTGAATAGGCTGCCTAACACACCACAACAGGCCAAAAAGTTGACTTGTTGCATATTTGCTAGTACAGCACACGTGGCATACTGCATAGGTATTTTGTAGTGCTATTATTATATAAACCTTTCCAGTGTCCAAAAATACACACAAATCCCCAAAATCAAAGTCCAAAAAATGTATTCATCCAAATTCTGATTTAATTCACTGTGTGACTCCAACATTGCCGTGTACCTCCAAACAAAGAAAAAGTATATAGTGAATTATCCTCAATAAACAATGAACAATAATTAAATCATATAATAATTAGATCCAAAAAAAGAAAAATAAATTGTTTTTGTGCAAATAAAATGTGAAAACACTTGTGATAGTGAAACCCTCTGTGTGAACTTCTATATACACATTCCTCTGTGAACACTCTGTGAACACATCTAAGTGGCTGAATCACATACCCTTACCCTAATTAGATAATAAACCAGCCTTCAAAAAAATCCAGAAATAAATGGTAATCCAGTGGAACCTCACTCCAATATCCACAGGAATACCTTCAGATCCCAAATTGTTCATTCATGTACTCCTGTCTTCATATGCTCCATGTTACTCATAGATAGAAGAAATAACAGCCATATAGTGTAGTATGTTCAATTATAAAAGGTCCAGTCTTTAATAAATGTGCTAATACCGTATATAGAAACCATAAACATTGCATGTATTCTCATAGCTGCACCTCAAGCAGCTTCCTGGAACAGCAAGATGTGGTAAACCTCACTTTAGATGGCTTCTCCGCCACTTCCAGTTTTTCGTGCAACTTCCAACGTCACGTCCCTTTTTCACCCTATTCACCTCAACGCACATAGTGGAATAAATGGGTCCTAATGTACAAAATGTTATGTCTGCATGTGCCCTAGAGAAGATTTGCTGGTTTGAACCCCAGTGTGGCAAAGGAAAAAGGCTGTGAGATAACTGAGATAAATAGATACCTAAACACTCAATGATTTAGAAAATATGCCATGAGAACTTGGTAAGTGTTCCACTGTGGGGGTGCTGGTGTAGGTGTAATATATCAAAAGCTAGCTTCAGTGGGGCTTCATTGGATTTTAAATTTCAAACAAGTTGTAGTTGGGAATATTGGTACAAACAATCTACTGCCACAGCAGCCTGCCTTTTGTCTTGTTTATTGTACCTGATATGTTCCTTTTTCCCCTTCCCTTTCTCTAGTTAGTAAAAGTTCCAAGATAAACACTTCCAGTCTCTCACTCTACCGGTCAGTTTAGTTTACCTTTTTAGGTAGGAACAGGTCTTAGGAAAATTATTGTCTTCTCTCATTTAGAAACACTGGTAAAACATCCTCTGTGCTGTATTTTTCTGATATAAAACTTTGTTGCATTCAATTCCTCCTGTATCTTATTGAACACTTAAGATGCCTATAGATTCTGCCAGTTCAGCAAGTAGCTGCACAGACTGAGTCTAGGATGTATGTCATTGGATGTATTGACATTTGAAACAGAACCTTACCTTACAGGAAAGTATTTCTTGCACAAATGGCATTAATTTATTTCTATATTGTTGGCCACACAGGAGAAATATGTTTACATCTCTACATACTTTTGCAGGGATGTAAAAGCCTACCACACTAGTACGCCAGCAAAGACATGAATATTTTTGATATACACTGCTCAAAAACATTTAAGGAACACTTTTTAATCAGAGTATAGCATCAAGTCATTTAAACTCCTGGGATATTGATCTGGTCAGTTAAGTAGCAGAGGGGGTTGGTAATTAGTTTCAGCTGCTTTGGTATTAAGGAAATTAACAACAGGTGCACTAGATGGGCAACAATGAAACAACCCCCAAAACAGGAATGGTTCTACAGGGGGAGGCCACAGATATTTTTTCCCTACTCATCTTTTCTCACTGCTTTTCATTAGTTTTGCATTTGGCTAGGGTCAGTGTCACTACTGGTATGGTAGCATGAGGCGATACCTGGACCCTACATAGGTTGCACAGGCAGTCCAGTTCTTCCAGGATGACATATCAATATGTGCCATTGCCAGAAGGTTTGCTGTGTCTCCCAGCACAGTCTCAAGAGCATGGAGGAAATTTCAGGAGACAGGCAGTTACTCTAGCAGAGCTGAAAAGGGCCGTAGAAGGTCCTTAACCCATTAGCAGGACCGTTATCTGCTCCTTTGTGCAAGGAGGAACAGGATGAGCACTGCCAGAGCCCTACAAAATGACCTCCAGCAGGCTACTAGTGTGAATGTTTCTGACCAAACAATCAGAAACAGACTTCATGAGAGTGGCCTGAGGGCCCGACATCCTCTAGTGGGCCCTGTGCTCACTGCCTGGCACCATAGAGCTCGATTGGCATTTGCCATTGAACACCAGAATTGTCAGGTCCACCTCTAGAGCCCTGTGCTTTTCACAGATGAGAGCAGGTTCACCCTGAGCACATGTGACAGACGTAAAAGGGTCTGGAGAAGCCGTGGAGAACTTTATGCTGTCTGTAACATCGTACAGCATGACCGTTTTGGTAGTGGGTCAGTGATGGTCTGGGGAAGCATATCCATGGAGGGCCACGCAGGCTAGACAATGGCACCCTGACTGCCATTAGGTATCAAGATGAAATCCTTGGACCCATTGTCAGACTCTACACTGGTGCAGTGGGTCCTGGGTTCCTCCAAGTGCACAACAATGTCCAGCCTCATGTGGCGAGAGTATGCAGGCAGAGGCAGATCCTGGAGGATGAAAGAATTGATATCATTAAATGGCCCCCATGCTTGTCTGACCTAAACACCTCTGGGATATCAAGTTTCGGTCCATCCAATGCCGCAAGGTTGCACCTCTGTCCAGGAGCTCAGTGATGCCCTGATCCAGATCTGGGAGGAAATACCCCAGTACACCATCCGTGTTCTCATTAGGTGCATGCCCCGACGTTGTCAGACATGCATACAAGCACGTGCGGGCCATACAAACTATTGAGTACCATTTTGAGTTGCTGCAAGGAAATTTCAGCAAAATGGACTAGCCTGTTGCATCATTTTTTCACTTTAATTTTTGGAGTGGGACATCCTTACGTTCTTAATACATTAGCCAGTCCATATCAGTATAGATATCCAGCATGATATTTTTTCCCATTGAGATCTGATGTGTTTTCAAAGTGTTCTTTTAATTTTTTTGAGCAGTGTATTATTTAGTTGTTGTAATGATCAGGAGAAAAGGCTTTGCCTGTGACTTTAGTACATTTATCATGTTTGTTGAAAAGTGTTATCTGAATAGATTAAAGCCTCCTTGTATTTTACACAGTAAACTCGCTCAGGAAAAAAACAATTCTCAATATGTTTGACACTCTGACAGGGCAGGGATATCTGCCCTCCCAATTATTTTCCTCTTGTCATACCTATTTGTTTAAAGTGGTTATAAAGGGTGAAGGCTTTTTACCTTCATGCATTCTATGCATGAAGGTAAACAACCTTCTGTGTTCTGCTCCCCCTACAGCCCCCATTAATGCTCACCTAATCTGCTTTTGATCCAGCCTCGGCTGTGCTGGGTCTCTCTCTCCTCATTGGCTGAGACACAGCAGCAGGAGCCATTGGCTTCTACTGCTGTCAATCACAGCCAGCGAGCCAATAAGGAGAGAGCGGGGGGTGGGGCCGAGCCATGACACTACGCGCCTTATGGATGCATAGAGCAGGGCTTGGGAGTGGGCAAGCACCAGTGCCCCCATAGCAAGCAGCTTGCTATTGGGGGCACTGGTCAAAGGGGGGAACTGAGAAGAAAAGGATCGGGGCTGCTTTGTGCAAAACCATTGCACAGAGCAGGTAAGTATACCATGTTTCTCAAAGCTTTAGTAGGTCAGACCAGGTGTTAAAGCCATTTTTCACCTAGTGACAAAGCTAATACAGCTCATTGTGGTCAATCCATGGTTTGGAACAACACTGTCACACAGTGCAGGGTATGTGTTCATCTAGAACCCTACATCTGCAGCACTCACATATCATGCATATCTAATGGCTGAGCAAAGTGGGCATCTATGCTGAGAAACAGGAGAGCAGTAGACCTCAATGACAGAGAGGTGCATGTTTGCTACTGCATGAAACTGCTTTCTTAATTCAGCTGGTCCTTGCTGAATTCAGCTGGTTCAGCAAGGACAGCTGTATTTCGATTCATATATTGGCAGGCTGGTTGTACAGAAGTTGAGGGGCAGATCAACTTTTGTACACCCACCCTGTCAAATTTTTCCTGATCAATTAGGCTATATTTACAGATATTGATCATATACAGTATATGCCATGTCTCGGCAATAAGTGAGAGGGGTACTCTTGATATAATGATGATGGTAGCTCAACATGTTGCACAATTTTATCACTTCTTCAAGAGCTACGAAAGGATTTCTGGATAGATGGAATAAAATAACATTGATAAACACACATACTGTATATTCTACATAAAATTGTTACAGCGTACACATATCAGTACAAATCGTGGTAGAAAGAGTGTGATTGGTATATATACATACATCTGCACATAGATAATGGAGGGGAGTGCCAGACAACACTGCTAGAGGCCAATTGATCAGGGGATCCCAATAAAGCCGAAGGAGCAGACCGCACACCCTATAATGATGCATGGTAAATAGATATGTACTGTATATTAATATTAATAAATGGGTAAGAGGCCTGGCTGTGTGGTAGAGATAACATATATCGAGGAGTGGTACTCACCTCTCCATTAGGTAAACATGGTCAGGCCACTGAATATTCCCCTAGTGAGATACACCTTTATTTGATCTAGGGCATCCTGTCTCCATTCTCCCATCTTTCAGCCTAGATGACAGTGGCGGACCCTGCTAAAGGAGCGAGCTAAGGACCTACTATCTGATAAGTCTGAAGTTTTTAGCCATCTTAACTGCTTTTAATAAACCATCTTTATACACATACTGCACTTATCTGGTGCCTCCTGTTCTTCCCTTACTGTCTTCCCTACAGAGCTGGTCATACTCTGTGGACGGCTGCCACCTGTGCCTCTTTGTATTTTTTATATCTTGTGGAATTCTAAGACTTATAAGGACTTTGTAGGAGTAATTAGGATTTATAAGAACTCCCTTATATATTGTTTGCATTACGATTGGTCCTGGTTAAGTGCCAGATCATACTGTTCTCAAGTAAATGGATAGGAAGGAGGGGGACACCTTACCTCACAGAAATGTTCAACGGAGAGCTCAAGAAACTCAAACAGTCCCCACTATTGACCAGACAACTAAGTTGTACTCCTTCTGGGGTGGGATATATATAGCATGATGATGCTCTCCTAAATAGTAGAGTGCAAATCACTAAATTGTTTGTTTTTCTACAAAAAAATCAATAACCCCTTAAGTAAACACCAATAGGTAACATAAATCAATATCCCAATATATGACGTTTGTAATGCCTGCTGTACCTGTTTAATAATGAGGGTTAACTAGATATATAAACCTTTGGACTGCATCAGATCCACGGACGCCACCACCATGCAGCCATGAGCCGCACACCCCCCCCATGAAGGCATACTATCCCAGGACGCCAGCGCCGTCAGAGACAGCGTATGACATCACTGGACCTGGCCGTGCATGGCACGCGCACCCACACCGCCACCAGAAATATGGTAGGGAGCACGCTGGTAGTCAACACATGGCGGCCATGATGGGCAACCACAGCTTATCATGCGGCGTCCAAAGAACACCGCAGCCGAGCACCCATGGATCGACACAGGGACCTACAGCCTACATACAGGGACCAGGCACTACCCCTCCACGCTCCCATGCAAACATGTTGCATACAAGTAACAAGTGAAATTAAACAAAAATAAATGAACAATTTCCAGAATCATTAAAATCATAACAATCACATATAATAATACATGCTCAATTATACCACAACCCTATGAGCCACAATAGAAAGGCACTAAACAGGTAGCATAATAAAGAAACACAACTATGTCCATTGGTGAGCATATTGCAGTGACATCTTAACAAGATAGATACAGAAACTTGATGTATATTACAAAAATGGTTTATAGGATAGTGTTTCATTGATGCCTGGTGTGCGTGTTGTGTTCAAATGTTCAATCCAAAACACTTCTTTTTGTAATATGCTTTTATCCCAATTACCCCCTCTGGGGTCCTTGGGAATAACTTCCAACACTATGAATGAAACCATGGTGGTGTCAAATCTGTGGTATAGATCCAGGTGCCTGCTTACTTGTAATAATTTTTCCATTGACAGAGTAGTAGATATGATCATTTAATTTAAGTCATAATTTCCTACAGATCTTACCGACATTACCTGCATTTGCAGGTAATAGGATATACCACACCTTCTCTATTAAAATCCGCATAAAATTTAAGATGGAAAATCTCCCCATTGGGTAAGGTAAATAATGTTCCTGAATTAATCCAGGGGCATAGGTTACACTGATTGCATTTGAAAATTCCTGTAACACGGGCCATATGTTTTGGACGGGGCATGTAATGGCTTTTAGCTAGTTTATCACAAAGAAATACAGATTTCCTGAACACTATTTCTGGGTAATTACCGATATATTTCTTCAAAGTAGGTTCTTCTAATAAAAGATGCCAGTGGTTTTTTAAAACCCTTGTCATAGGTGCAGTTACGTCTGATGCATACATATTGTGCGTACGGAATGCTCCATACCAATGCTGGAGGGTGAGCACTGGCAGCGTGCTAGCTCTTGTTTTGCGGTAGAGTGTAGTTGCTAGACAATTGTTGTGATCTTTGTAAATTTGTAAATCCAAAAAAGTAATGGTATACTGATGATAGTTGAGTGTAAATTTTAAATTACAATAATTGTTATTCAACTTATCAACAAAGGTTTTCAGTGAATCTGCAGAGACTGTCCAGATAAAAAAAAATGTCATCAATATATCCATACCAGCATATGTATGGTCAAGGTAGTTGCTCATATTTTCATCAGAGAAAATGCCTTGTTCCCACCCCCCAGGTACAAATTGGCATAGTCTTGGGCACATCAAGTGCCCATAACCATGCTTTTCACCTGGAGGTAGTGGGACCCTTTGAAAAGAGACCAGTTGTGTGTCAAAATGAAAGACAGACGTCTCAACAGGCACTCGTTGAATTCCCATCTTGACCGTTCTTGTTCGAGTAGGAATGTGCATACTGATCTGACACCCTGCTCGTGAGGGATACTAGAGCAAAGAGCCTCTACATCTAAAGTCATGAGCAGGGCGTCAGAAGGCATGGACATTCCCTCAATATGTTTTAAAAAATCAAGAGTATCCTTAATGTAGTATGGTAGCCGCACAAAGTGGGGGATGAGAAAAAAATCAATAAACCTACTGGCATTTTAGGTCAAGGAGCCAAACCCTTGAGACGATAGGCTGTCCAGGTGGAACCACCAGGTTTTTGTGAACTTTAGGTAATGCATAGAATGTAGGGTCGCAAAAGTGTACTGTATTGAGATAGTCATAAGTATCTTTATTAATCAGGGCCTCCAAATAGGCGGTATTGATTAGATCTTTATATTCCAAGCTAAATTAAGTAATGAGTCTGCCCAAGATAGGATGATACCAATCTGTATTATGTAATATGTCACCACACATTTTTTCATATTGCAATCTTGTCATCAAGACAATATTGCCTCTTTTGTCAAAAGGTTTAATGATCAAATCAGGATGATTCTGAAGTCTTACAATGGCTTGTTGCTGTTGCTATTATTGAGTTTTGTCATTACAGGTGGTAAGCTCTT
The DNA here is from genome assembly GCF_062004578.1 of Staurois parvus. Taxonomy (NCBI): domain Eukaryota; kingdom Metazoa; phylum Chordata; class Amphibia; order Anura; family Ranidae; genus Staurois; species Staurois parvus. The sequence continues at coordinate 8,952,944 of NW_028317941.1, forward strand.
GTGCTTAATGTTACTTATAGTGGCTATTAAAAAGGCCCAGATACTGGTATAAGTCGTTAAGTCTGGGAAGTTTTGAGAGTTTTTCTTAAATTTCTTGGTCAAGCCCTCCTGAGCTTCATAGCTCATGATGACATCATTACCATTGTCAGCGATAGAATTCTCATTCTCCTCCAACAATAGCATCAAATCACACAACGCACAAAAGTCATCCATGGTGAAGTGCTTGATACGCTCAGTGCGTTCTTTGTCCTGTCTAAGTCTTTGTCTATCAGGGTCAAAAAGACATTTAAAAGTTAGATTTCTAGTAAATACATAAATATCTTTGATTGTTTCATAACAATCCAACTGAGTTGTACGACAGAAGCTGAGACCATATTGGAGGACTTGCAACTCATCACTAGTAAGATGATATAGAGTAAGATTGATAATGCTCAGTTCAGAATTGGTGGTAGTCCCGAAGGAAGTGGGGGCATTAAAAGCTGTGGGTTGTTGTGTGTCAGATAGGGATCCAAAGTTGCCTATCTTGTGAACATTTGTGAAGAGACTACCGGTAAAAAACTGGACTGGGATTGGGTGGGAGGCACTAGTGGTTGTGAAATTCCTGTGTGGGAAGAAAGTGTTTTTGGAATAGCCATCCTAGAAGTGTTCAAAATGGATTGTGAATTAAAGTGTTACTAAACCCAAGAACTTGCATCCACTATATTTGGTCTCCCATAGTACACACAACATGGAAATGCAATTATTTTAGAAAATATAAACTGCTAAATACCTTTTCTCATCAGCAGTTAGAGCAATCTTGTGGCTTCTATCAGTGTCCAGCCCAGCACTAGCTAAAGCTTGTAGGAGGAGTTTTCTTTCTGCTCTAGGAGGATGCAAATCCCCTGACCCTCTGTCTGGACAGTGCCAATTGACACTGTGCTGATCACATGCACTCTCCAAAGGAAAAAAAAAAACCTCTCTAGCAATACACACCAAAGAGAGCATGTGCATACCTACAGTTCAGTCTGGAGATAAGAGGTGGTCGCTTGAAAAAGGGGAGGAACAGAGAAGAAAGGATCAAATGGCCTTTTTACACAATGCAGATAATTAACCCCTCAGGTTTCAAAGTGAGTATAATGAGCATGCTTTATTGTATATACAGGCTGATTTTACTGTTATGGGTTTAGTAACACTTTCATGATTTGAAGAGCCTGTGTGACCACCTGACCTAGGTGACTATTGCGTGATTCAATGACAGTGTAAAGATTACTATTGACCATTGTGGCCTGAGCACCTGAGACATAGGGTACACCCGGGACAAACTGTTGAAATTGGTAAGGATGTCCTTTGGGAATGTGAGGAGCGTAACCTCCCACATGATGACTTCTAGTACGTGGGCCAAGATACTGTAAGTATTGTAAGAGCCATGTGTACGGCTATCTCTTGACAGTTGTTGAGTAGAGGAGGAGGAAGAATCTAACTCAGTACCTTCATCAACATTCACATTCCCATTTAAGGAGGCATTAAAATTCCCCTGTCTGAGTGAACCACTATTGTATACTGGATTGGCTCAGAGATAGGCATAACCCTCCATAAAGGCCATGCGGTCCTTGACCTCCTCATATTTGCCCTCATACTGTACATGATTTTTCACTGATTCCTATTTAGTATTAAATAGTATTAGTTCTTGGTCAAGTAGGTTAATATAATTTTGATACTGTCCCACCAATAACCCTATCAGATCTAAACTGCATTTAGTAAGGACCAGTTCCCAGGAAATCTTAATATCTGGGGTGGCATTTTTAATAGTGGGAAATACTTGTATTCTCTAGCCAATGGGGCTAATGTTCTCTTTGATGTATTGTTGGAGAAATTCCACATGCTAATACAAATTGGACTTCTTTTTCAATAACCGCTTAGTTTTAACAATATATTGATTAGGGCTCTCATCATCTCTATTTAGCATATTACAACTGGATTGAATTTCTGCCATAAAGCCTGTCCATGCAGTGCTTACAAAATACATGTTGGCCCATAAAAAAATTTTCTGGAACAAAAATAGGTTAACTTCAAAATAGGTATTGATTAAAGCCACACCACCATGTGTAGTAGAAAAAAGGGGGATGCTACCACCCAATTGTCAATGATAAAAATGAGTGCTCCCAACACAGGGTGGTTACTGTGGGGACATAACCAACATCCTAGAGCGCCTCATCCTAGCATTGGCTAAATGGAGATTTGACAAAAAACATGGACTTTATAGGCACTGCAACGACTGATCATAAAATTCAACACTTTATGAACATATACACATATAAACTCACTTACAGAATATATCGTAACCCTGTAACAATAAAGAAATCAATGCAGATTCACATATTGTTAACAGACCTCACAATGTCATATATATGCCTTGTCTCGTAAATAACTATACCCCAATAGAGGGGTACTCTTGATATAATGATGATGATAGCTCAACATGCTTTGCGATTTTAGCACTTCTTCAGGAGATATGCAAGGATTTCTGAATAGATGGAATAAAATAACATTGAAAAACACACATATATCCTACATAAAATGTATACAGCATACGCATATCAGTACAAAGTGTTGCATTTTATGATCAATCGTTGCAGTGCCTATAAAGTCCATGTTTTTTGTCCAATCTCCATTTAGCCAATGCTAGGATGAGGCACTCTAGGACTTTGGTTATGCCCCCACAGTAACCACCCTATGTTGGGATCACCCATTTTTTTCCATTCATACATAGGTGTTTTATATCATGGATGGGATCGCCACGATCGTCACAATTTGAAAACACACTGTTAAAATGTGAAAGCACACATTAGCATGTTCAGATGCCATTCATTTCAATGGCACCTGAAAATGTGGGGCGTTCCTGCTGCAATAGCAGCAGGATTTTGTACGTGATAAATGCAGCACAATTGTCGAGCGTAAAAACATGCCATGATTGACGCAAAAATGCCCTGCACTTTCAGGTGCTATGTGTAAATGGAGCCTTAGTGCTGCTAACTATAGCCTGTAGTACTGATCAGTGTATTCTGACAGAAGGGAAGTCTCCCTGTTGTCAGAACACAGTAGTCCAGTGGGAAGGATTCCCCATCCACACGCTCGATCTGTGTGGACAGGGGAATCAAGTAATTTTTTAGTTCAACTCACTAATTGAACCAAAAAAAGATGATTAAGGTATGACCAGCCTTCACATGCCTGATGCTTCGCTTCTGACAAGTAGGTCAGATAGGTACTTTTTCTAAGCCTCGGTTCACACCAGGGCTGGACTGACCATTTGGAAACTCGGGCACTGCCCGAGGGCCCGATGTCAGTAGGGGGCCCCATGAGATGCCCCTGGTACCTTTTTCATAGGCTTTTTTGAGTTTGGGCAAGGACACAGAGGCCCCATGATCCCCTATTGCCCGGGAGCCCCATGAGTTGTCAGTCCGCCCCTGGTTCACACCATTAACTGCTTGTGAATCGCACAGGAACCGTACCACATTCCTACACAATTCACATGCAATTCAGTGTGTTGCGCTTTCAGCACATATATTTTTTATGGGCTGAAATCGCACCAAAAAACGTGCATAAATCAGTTTTGGAACCACACTGCAACCAGATAGCATTGTTGTTTTGTACCAAGCGTTCCAGTGCTTTGCAGGCACTGAATTTGTGACCTACGCTCGGGGTGTCATTAGAATTGCATTAACAGCTGCTGCAGATCCCAAGGGCAGTGTGATTGGAGTGTGGTCTGGGAAACACACATGAGCGGAGTTTCCCTCACCACATTATTGTGAGCCTAGACTAACTATACTCATTCACTCGCTTTCAGTCTCTCCTGATTGAGAACTGGCCTCTTCCTGTTGCACTGTTTTTTGTAACAAAGAATGGGCTTTAAGGCTTTATTCACACCTTTGCGGTTTGCATGGGCATGGCAAACCATTAAATTGAATGGGCTGCTGTGCCTGCGTTTGATACAGGAAAAAGGTTCTTGCAACGTTTAAAAATGCAGTGGCAGGGACGTTACTGCACATTCCTGCACCTGGAAATGCACTGCGTTTGTAGATGTATGGAGGTGCCATTAAGAATGAATTGCATCCCCGTGCGTCTGTTGAGAGCAGCACATTTTGGCTGTGGATGATTGCAGGAACAGGTGCAATTCCCGCGGTGTAGGTGTGAATAAAGAGAAAAAGAAATGTGTCTGGAGATGAATGCAGTTAGCTAGGGGTGGGAGGGATGGCAGGGGAATAAAAAAAAAAACGTTTATATGCATATATACTTTATTATTTTAATAAAGGTGTGTCTATGCTTTTAATGGGTGTTTTTTAAGTTTCATTTTAATCTAGGGTTGCCACCGCATCCCTTTAAAACCGAACACATATTAATTATACAGGTTCTGAGGCTAATTTAATGCAGATGAGGCACTAAGTGAGTTTAATTACCACCTTAATTAACTACAGAACCTGTGTAATTAATATGTGTTCGGTTTTAAAGGGATGAAGTGGCAACCCTATTTTAACCACATAACTCAGTTCTGGGGATTAATCTATGATCCTTTAGGGTGGAGGATGGTAGGGGAATAGTAGATTAGAAAAAAAAAAAAATATATATATATATATATATACACTTTATAATTTTAGTAAGGGTGTGCATGTGCTTTTTCATGCGTGTTTTTTTTATTTTTAAACAGTTCAGAGGAGTAACCTATGATTTCCTAGTCACTTGCCCTCCATAGGATTTACCCCCCTTCCTGACCAGGCCATTTCTTGTGATACAGCGCTGCGTTACTTTAACTGACAATTGCGATATCATGCCATGCTGCACCTAAATGAAATGTATGTCCTTTTTTTCCCCCACAAATAGAGCTTTCTTTCGGTGGTACTTGATCACCTGTGCATTTTTTATTTTTTTCGCTATAAACAAAAAAAAGACTGACAATTTTGAAAAAAACACATTTTTTACTTTTTGCTCTAAAACATATCCAGTAAGAAAATTTTAAAAATCAAATTTCATCCTAAATTTAGTCAAAAAATGTCTTTGCTAAAAAAAATCCCAATACATGTAAATTAATTGGTTATAGTGTCTACAAATGGCGGTATATATACTGGAATTTAAATTTTTTTTATACTAATAATGATCAGTGACTTATAATGAGACTGAGGCGGGCATTCTTACACTGGGTGGGAACTGACATCCCAATAACACTAATACAGTGATCAGTGCTAATAAAAAGCTCTGACACTGTATCAATGGCACTGGGAAGGAAGGGTTAACATCTGGGGCAATCAAGGGTTAACTGTGTGCTGTTTTACTGTGTGTACTGTGTGTGTTTTACTAGGGAAACTGTATAAGAGCATCTCCAGGGCGGGACCGGTGATTGACATCCCTAGCCGCCAACGACGGTGCCCCCTACCCGGAAATGCAAAATCACATGTATACGGTATATACGAATATATGATTTTGTGCAGCCATGCCGGGAAGAGGTTAATGTGGATCATAGGTTTCCCCACACAGGATGGATGCTGTGTAGCTAGATATACCTTCCCCACATGCCTTTCACTGTCTAACACAGTGCTAACACACTGCTAGCTAACACTGCTTATAACAGAGCTGGAGTTAAACTACATCGTTTATTAACCCCTTGATGCCGACGTCACACAAATATGCGGCCTCACAGATTTGGGCTTTTTTCCGTGGGGCTGCATATTTGCGTACCTGGCTTTGTGCTGAGAGCACAGCGCACTCCCAGCACAAAGACCAGGGTGTCACTGAGAGCTCCGACCCCGTTCTAACGATTGGGACCCTGTACTCTTGATTTCAGGTCACATGATCGCTGTGATAACCTCTGATTGGCTATCACAGTGATCAGTCACTGTGAAGCCCGCCCACCTTGTTTTTTTTTCTCTCTGAATGGAGGAGAGAGATACATTCTATCTCTCTCTCTCCTTGCAGAGAGAAAAAAAACCTGTTTGTACAAAAAAAAAAAAATATTAAAAAAGAAAAGAAAAAATACCTAGATCAAGGTTTGATCTAGTTCAGTGCCAGGGTTAGTGTCAGGGACAAAGGTCAAGAGTCAGGGTCAAAGATCAGGATTTTTATTTTTTTTTAATTGGTATCAGTGTCAGTTAGTGTCAGTGTGTTTTAGGTAAAAAAAACCAAAAAAACAAAATGTGCACTATTGTTCCTGGGCTGTAGTACAGGTACAAACAACAAATAACATACACATATGTGGTATCGCTGCGATCGTCAAGAGCTAGAAAATGTATTTTGGATTGTTCTTTGGTGGTAGATTATGGTAGTAGCAAGAAACACACAGCTAAATTTAAAAAAATTTTTTTTTTCTTGTTTAACCATTTGCCACCCGCCCTATGGCCGAATGGCGGCCGGAAAATGTCATCAGCGTTCCGGGTGGACGCCATATGGCGTCCTCCTGCACATGCGCAGATTGCGCTCCTGCAGAGCTGCTCAGCGGCGCAATCTGTCACTGGTCGTGTACCTCGGACACGGCCGATGACAGATCTAAGTATCGGCCCCCGTTGCCGGTACCAATGACCTGCGGTGACCAATCACAGCAGGTCACATGACAGTTGTATACAATGGATGGCTTCACTCATGCCATCCATTTTATACTAGTGTCTAGCTGTGAATGGTCACAGCTAATCACATGCAGATGTCATGTGATTAGCTGTGGCCAAATCATAGCTAAGCACAAAAAAAAAAAAAAAAAACCCTGAATGAATCGATGTCATTCAGGTAAATGCTTGCTTATAGCAAAGTAATTCTTTGCTGTAAGCAAATTGTGTAAAAAAAAAATAAAAATACTGATCACTTCCCCAAAGTAGTACAATGTTACTATGGTAACATTGTACTACTTTGGTCATAGTGAAATATGAAAAAAAAATCTTAAAAAAAAGAAAGAAAATTTAATAAAAAATAATAAAAAAAAAAAAAATATATATATATATTTTTTTTTTTTTCATACTGTCACCAGTCAGTGTCCCTGATCACCGCCATGCCAGTTATATTATGACGCTGTACTGCACTGGTGACAATTTTTTTTTAATTTTTTCATTTTCTGAAAAATTATGACAAAAAAAATACAACTTCAAAAAACTCGCCATGCCTCTTATGAAGTACGTCGGACTATGTAATTTACAAAAAGGGGTCATTTGGGGGATATCTGTACTGTTCTTGAATCTCAAGAAATTAGATTGGTTGTCAGTACTTCAGGATTGATCAATATTCAGATCTATACCATAGTTTGTGAACTCTATAATTTTCCTACAAACTAAAAAATACATCCTAATTTGGGTTATTTTCACCAAAGACATGTAGCAGAATACAAAACATAAGGAATGCTGCGCTACATTCAAATCAAACAGATTGTGAATGTGGGATCCCAAAATAACAAATCAAGAAATGTGACAATGTTACCAATAAAGTCTATACGTGTTCACTGATAATAACATAAATCAAATAAATAGCTCAAAAATATGTGGAAACACAAAAACCATATCTATATATATGTGCATAAACCAAAAATACACATACATATAATGTAATCACACGTGCCTATTGTGAAGTGAAAAAATACCATAATAATGGTACACACAAACTTATATCTCAAAGTCCAAAAATAAATATTGTTGGTGAACAACACAGTAAACGGTGCTTTCAAATTATACTGTTAGTGACCACAGGTGAAAACTCGTGCAGGTTTCTGGGTGTATACAGATCTACGAATCCAACCACCTTCTGGATTAGCCTCTCACCTCATCCCTTCGACCCTTGCGGATCAAAGAGCAGTAGTGGATCCCTCTCACAGATCCTCCAGGCACCAAAACACTCCAAAGACAGTTTTCTCAGAGTATAATATTCCCACTATGGCTCTTCTCCAGGAAAAGTTGTAATATCAATCTCTCAAAATGAGACAAAGGAATCCTCCCATAGTGTAGTATATTTAATTATACCATAGGAACATGTAGCATATTTACATAGAAACTTACGTAGCAGCCAGTCCAAGCAAAAACCTCATGCTTTCGGATGAGGATATATCTGTTGTGTGTACAGCTGAATGCACAGGTGTACCAAGATGGCCGCCACGCCGGAAATACGTCACCGCGTTAAGCCGACGCGTTGCGTCACAGTGTCATGTGACTTCATCAGGGCTGTCAATCACAGTGACGGTCACTCTTTAAATACCCAGCTTGTTAGAAAGAACCGGAGAGAAGGATGTGCCAACAGAAGTCCCGGAAGACAAGAGGGTGCAGAGCAGGACGGAAGGTCCAAGCGAAAAAGAGAGTAGTAGGAGAGGGTATTTTTAATATCAGCGGTACTACACTCACTAAGGAAGAAATCCTTGTGTTGGACAAAGGATTGAAGTTTGCCCCACCCAAACCAGCAAATAAATTTGATATTTTTATAGACCTACAGAAATTTATTAGAAAGATTAACATTAAAAAGTATTTTATGGGTTTATCTAGTACCAGAAATATGATTAATAATGCACCAGCCAGCAACATTCAATATACCCGATTAAGGAATAAATCTTTATTTAACCCTCAGATTAGTAATAATTGCCAAATCGAATCTTTTAAAAAAATGGTGAGTCAAGATTTGGAATCCCTTAAACTCCCAAGGTTTCGGCCTAATATAGATATGCAAAAAGGAATTAAGATGCTAACACAAAGAAATGACATAGTGGTCAGGCCGGCCGATAAGGGAGGGGGAATAGTGGTCATGTCAAAAGAATACTATTTAGAAGAACTAGGTACTCAATTAAGTGATGATAGTACCTATGAGATGATTAAAAAGGACCCTACAGTCAAATATAAGAAGGATCTAGAAAAGTTGATTAAAAGAGGATGTGAGAAAGAGTATCTGAATAAAAAAGAAGCTAGATATCTTGTTCCTGAAATGTGCAGAATTCCCTTTATCTATACCATCCCGAAAATTCATAAAAACAATACTCATCCTCCGGGACGTCCTATAGTTAATGGGATTGGATCTCTAGTGGCACGATTGGGGCAATATGTGGATATGTTTCTCCAACCATTTGTGAGAGAAACTAGGTCTTATCTGAGAGACACCAAGCACCTAATACAAATGTTGGATAAAGTAGATGGTAATGATGTAATTTTGGCAACAGCTGACGTCTCATCGTTATACACAATTATTGGCCACACAGAAGGTGTGGAAGCTACTGAATGGGGCTTAAGAGAATATGGGAATCTGAAAAGAGGGCAGAGAAAATATATTTTGGATTGTTTAGAATTTTGCTTAAAACATAATTATTTTTGGCATAAGAATGTTTTTTATAATCAAATCAAGGGTGTAGCCATGGGAGCTCGTTTTGCTCCCAGTGTGGCAAACATGTTCATGGCATACTGGGAAGAGAAGGCAGTATATTTGAGGCCCCCGAAAGAATTAATACTGTTTAAAAGATATATAGATGATATTATAGTATTATGGAAAGGAAGAGAAGAGGATTTATTATATTTCTGTGAAAATATGAATAGGAATAGTAAAAACATTGTTCTTACTTGGGAACATAGTCGTGAGCAGATTAGTTTCCTAGATTTAGATATTAATATCATACAAGATAAAATTATCACGAAGACATTCTTTAAGAGTGTCGACAGGAATGGGTATATTCCTCAAGACAGCTGCCACTTCCCGCCGTGGTTATTGAACATACCAAAAGGTCAAATGATTAGACTCAGAAGGAATTGCACTATGCAGGAAGATTTTTTTAGCCAAGCAAAAAATATAGGCCAGAGGTTTGAAGCCAAAGGTTATCAGCAAAATTTAATTAGTAAAACGATCCAGGAAGTTGGGAATACAAAAAGAGATTTACTTTTGGTAGATCGTGAGAAAAATGAGGAACAGAAAGACCAACTTGTGATGTGCCTAGATTTCAATGTCCATTATAAGAAAGTGGAGACTATTTTTAGAAGATACTGGCCACTATTGAAAGCTGATCCTGCCCTAAAAGAGATAATATCAGAATTCCCCACTTTTAGATATAGAAAAGCCCCATCATTAAGAGATAAAATTGTCAAAAATGTTCTTGATCCACCCACTAAAAAGAATGTCACTTTTTTGGATATAAATGGGTTCTTTCCATGCAGGGCATGTTATGCGTGCAAATCAACAAAAGGAAGGAATAAGAAATTGATGAGTTTTACTTCATCTGTAAGTAAGAAAGAATTTAAGATCGAAGAATTTATTACTTGTAGGACAGAGGGAGTTGTGTACGCGCTGCAATGCAGTTGCGGAATGCAATATATAGGGAGAACTAAACGACCTCTTTGGGTCAGGCTCCGGGAACATGTGCAAAACATAAAGAAGGGGTTCCCGAAGCACAGTGTTTCAAAGCATTTCGCCAAATTTCATAATAAAGACCCTAGTGAACTAAAATTTTGGGGTATCACTAAATATAAGAGACATTGGCGAGGCAGCCATAAGGTGCGTACTTTGAGCCAAATAGAGTCAAAGTGGATTTATAATATGCACACGTATTTCCCCAATGGTTTGAACATTGAGTTTGATTTAAATTGTTTTATTTCTGATTTTTGAGGTTAATTGAGATGGTGCTATAGATATACATATATATATATTATCTTACTATGTAATAATTTTATGCATTGATATGTAAACTCATGCTTTCGGATAGAATATGTATGTGTGAGTTTTTTTCGGAGTAGGTCCTTTGTGAGCTGGTGAAGGGATGGGATATTATAAATATTTTAAATAAAATAATTTTTTAATAAAATAATAAAATAATAATTTCCATTTTTAGATTATTTTATTATTTTTAAAGCTAATATACATTAACTTTGATTAGATTGAGTTTCGGACTGTGTATATATGTGTGCGTCCTTATGTGCACAGGTATATATATATTTCCAGTTAATTATATAAAATAATGGGTTGTAGGTTTGGTATATATAATTAGAGATCATACACTGATATTTACCATAACTAGGATTGATAATAGCATGTATAATTATGTGAGAGATGGTCTATTTTATTTATTTTAATTGTATTTTAATTTTATATTTTAACTTTTATATTTAATAAATAATACACATTTTTTCGCTTTTTAATTAAATTTAATTAAAATGGGAATTTGATATAAGGGCGTTTTGTTGTTTTTTAAAGATTAGGTATATTAATTGTAGTTGGTGCATCATTATACAGTCCTCGGACGATCTCTGTATAGATGCGCCTGCTGTAGTCATTAGCATGTATTTTTTACATAGGAGTCCCCAGTGGTCTTCAGTGTAATGGCCGCAGGAAGTATTGATGGGATTAGGCTGAAGAAAACCCCTCCTATGTGGGTGGTTCTTTCTAACAAGCTGGGTATTTAAAGAGTGACCGTCACTGTGATTGACAGCCCTGATGAAGTCACATGACACTGTGACGCAACGCGTCGGCTTAACGCGGTGACGTATTTCCGGCGTGGCGGCCATCTTGGTACACCTGTGCATTCAGCTGTACACCCAACAGATATATCCTCATCCGAAAGCATGAGGTTTTTGCTTGGACTGGCTGCTACGTAAGTTTCTATGTAAATATGCTACATGTTCCTATGGTATAATTAAATATACTACACTATGGGAGGATTCCTTTGTCTCATTTTGAGAGATTGATATTACAACTTTTCCTGGAGAAGAGCCATAGTGGGAATATTATACTCTGAGAAAACTGTCTTTGGAGTGTTTTGGTGCCTGGAGGATCTGTGAGAGGGATCCACTACTGCTCTTTGATCCGCAAGGGTCGAAGGGATGAGGTGAGAGGCTAATCCAGAAGGTGGTTGGATTCGTAGATCTGTATACACCCAGAAACCTGCACGAGTTTTCACCTGTGGTCACTAACAGTATAATTTGAAAGCACCGTTTACTGTGTTGTTCACCAACAATATTTATTTTTGGACTTTGAGATATAAGTTTGTGTGTACCATTATTATGGTATTTTTTCACTTCACAATAGGCACGTGTGATTACATTATATGTATGTGTATTTTTGGTTTATGCACATATATATAGATATGGTTTTTGTGTTTCCACATATTTTTGAGCTATTTATTTAATTTATGTTATTATCAGTGAACACGTATAGACTTTATTGGTAACATTGTCACATTTCTTGATTTGTTATTTTGGGATCCCACATTCACAATCTGTTTGATTTGAATGTAGCGCAGCATTCCTTATGTTTTATATTTACTTAATCACTGGTATATGATTTAATGCTAGCAGCTTCCTTTGGGATTTACACACATATTTATTTGATTTAATATATATTTTTTAGTTTTTTGAATATACACTTGGAGCGCAGGAGGGTCACACCATCAATGTAGCAGAATACATCTTGGCCTGAATCTATGAAGAACAATTATTTATTTGCAAACTTTTATAACAAACAAAGAAAAACGTGTGTTTTTTTCAACATGTTTGGTCTTTTTTTGTTAATTTAGCAAAAAAATAAAAACCCCAGCGGTGATTAAATACAACCAAAAGAAAGCTCTGGTTGTGTGAAAAAAATGATAAAATTTTAGTTTGGGTACAATGTTGTATGACCGCGCAATTGTCATTCAAAGTGTGAGAGCGCTGAAACGTGAAAACTGGCCTGGGCAGGAAGGTGTAAAATTGCCCGGTATTGAATTGGTTAAGACAATGATACTGCAAGAATTAACACAGTTTATTAAACATAGTCTTTAAACATTGAGTACAGGAGTACAGGAGTACTGCCTGGGTTTGTTTTGGCTGATTTTCTACTTTACTTATTTGCTTGATGATAAAATTTAGTAAGTGAATACTATCTTTTGTCTATGCCACACTCAGGCTCTTCTATATCACTTACAATATGATTATTAAAACAAATAATAAAAGAAGTGGTAAATAAATATAGATCTAATTTATTCAAAACAGGAATGAATGTTTGCTTTTATTCAAATGTAACAAAATATAAAGTAGATGGTATATCTTTAAAAGCAGTGATGTTACATATTAAAATATAAATGTCACCAGTGGACAGAGACAATTAGCACTCATTCACACCATGGCGTAGAAACGTCATTTTTTCTACACGCACTCTGCAAGGACACAACAAAATCAATTGTTCTCTATGTGCCCTGTTCACACCACCACACTAGTATCACGTGCAGATTGTTTCTGCGCAGGAATCTGCAACGTGTATACAACTGATTGAAGCATACAGTACATGAAAACTGATGTCTCTGCAAGTGAAATTTGCGCATCAGTTTCCGTCAGTGTTTTTGCACGTATGGTGTGAATGAGGCCTTACAGAAAAAGAAAATGACAGATGAAGAAAAAAAAATAATGGAGTTATGTTACACAGATATCATTATGTTACAATGTGCGCCCAGAGAGAGAGAGCATCTGTGTTCTGATGTTATTTGCGCTTGCCCACCCATCCAGGTATAGATGTACGTAGGTACGTGAAGGGCACTTTCTGGGAGGACATCATATGACACCCTCCCAAAAATGGACGACTACGCTGTAGCCGTCATTCAGCTATATCCCAGTCAAGAAGTGTTTAAATGATGTTTTTAAGCAAAGGCTAATGATGATTTTTTAACAAGCGGTTACGCGGTTATGTATCCTGTCACAGATACCTACTAAGCAGCCCTAAGATCACCCATCTTATCTAAAGCATCCAGGATCACTTAATGGCATCAGCACAGGTTACATAGGGGCTAATGTCCCAACATTCTATTATTGTCATTCAGAAAACAAAAGAAAGTTTGGGTGAAAGTGGAGTAACCTTTGAAAAGTCTCTACTTGTAACAAAGGACGCAATGAGATTTCATATTGATGTTCCCATTTCAAGCTACAATAAGCATGTGAATGCTCAGGGAAACTGGGACAGAATGAGGTCAGAGGTGAAACACACAAAAAAAGGTGAGCTATGATACACATTAGTGCTGGAATGTGATGAGGGTATGATGATGCCATCAATTCACTGTCATCCACTGTGCCTTTGACAGTTATGTCCCAATTCATCTTACTAACTAGTCCAGTGTCTGCAAAAGCAAAGTGAATATTTTATTTAAAATTGCTAGGCGTGACATCAAAATCTACCCTATAACACAATCTCCATTTAATTGCTAATCTTAATGAAATTATCTTGGCTATCATTGGGTAGTGTATGAACATCTGTACAACTAGTGTTAATTTGTTTAGCAGTCTAAGTATAAAAATATTTATGGGTGACATTTTAAAAATATATTCCAATGTGGTATGTTATTAATATATAATGTTCGTGATAATAAAAATAAGAACAACAATAATGAAAATTAACCTTTGTACCATATTATCTGACAGTCTTTTACCATCTGCTCCTTTGCCTCTGTGTTTTCACTTTCTTTTTCCTACTGCCGATTTCAAATATTTCTCTATTAATAATTTATCAAAACTATTAATTCATTTTAAATACCCACCTGATATGTCTGCAGACTTCAATTCACTTTACCGTTACGGATTCCCTCACCTCCATACCCTCCTCCTCCCATACTCTTTATCACTATCCTGAAATAAGCTGCGTAGGAGGCAAGGGAGTGATACACTGAGATACTGTCAAATATTTCACTTTAAACCTTCCCTCCTGCTGCTTCTCTAGTTTCACTTTGAATTCTGGGACTTATAAATACTCAAAAATAAATCATTTGCCAGAGCACTTTGCAGCCCTAACTGTGACAACCTACATGAAGCCTGTCTGTAGTCCTTCCACAACCAGAGCTAAAACGCATTGCCCCAACCTGTCCCGCTGTGACTTTCGTAACCTTATACTTCATACCCTCTTGGCTATCTCCCCAGCTAGCTACTGAAAAAAATCTGCCACAGATCATTATTCTGCTTGCTGATGGGCTGTGTTCTTCTTCAGATGTCAGAGAGTTAAGCAAACCATCCTTTCTGTATTCCCACTGTGTCTTACTAAGCAATAAATAAATTAACAGCAAGCACACATCAGCTCATAGCTTTGTTTATGCTCTGATAAAAGTCTTTCCATTCTGTCTAGTTCCGAGAATAAAATGTTGTATTGAACTAGAAAAGAAATAGCGTCTGGTTAGCATTATATAGATGTAAACAGTTAAAAGTTATCCCAACACCAATTGTTCCTTTTTAACCAAGAAAAGGTAAAATAGTCCATGGTTATTTGTGTTAATTTATAAAAAATATATATAAATTATTAAAAAAAACTAAGTATCCCAAACAGTGACACCAATATTTCTGTTGCCCATCCTCTACAGTTTGGGGAAGGGTACACTGATTTGCAGTCAACACTGGAGACCAAACTTACAATATAAGTTTAAGTGCACAGTGTATAAGTGGGTAGCACTTCCTCCTAGCAGCACTAGGGTCATTGGTTTGAATCTCAACCATGGCACTACCTGCCTGGAGTTTGCATGTTCTGCCTGTGCCTGCCTGGGTTTTCTCTGAGTACTTTGGTTTTCTCCCACACTCCAAAGATATGCTGGTAGGGTAATTGGCTCCTGTCTAAATTTGCCCTAGTATATGTATGTATGATGTGAGTTAGTAACTTTAGATTGTAGGCTCCTTGAGGGTTAGGGATTGATGTGAATGTACAATATATATGCAAAGCGCTGCATAAATTGACAGCATTATATAAGTACCTGTAATTATTATTATATAGGATTTATATAGCGCCAACAGTTTGTGCAGCGCTTTACAAAATAAGGGTAGACATTACAGTTGCAATACAATTTGGTACAAAAGGAATCAGAGGGCCCTGCTCATTAGAGCTTACAATCTAAGATAAATAAAAATAAATAAGTATTGATGCATACTGTTGAAGATCACCAGTAAATCTGTTTACTTTTATCCTCCCATGGTATACAGTTTACTTGTTCATTACATTTTGCTCAACCTACCTATAAGCAGCTTTTGTCTTCCTGTGGTTCTGGATCTTCAGGAACAAGCCTCATTTGGCAATCTGATAAAGAAAAGATGTCACACATATCATTTGTCTTGGAGCTACTTGACTTTGTAATACTCTTCCAGCTGCTGAAAAATTCATAGTTGTTGTCCTTCACTTAAAAAAGAAGGAATAAGAAAAAATAAAGAATACCTGAACTTTGAACTGTGAAAGCCTAAAACGGCAAGCAGAGGACAAAGGGCTAGTCACCAGTAGAGTCTCTGTTCTCCCTGAAGCTGATATTTTGTCCATCTGATGACTGGTGAAGGAATAAGAAGCAGCAGAGGAAGTTCCTAAAGCTCTGATCCACAGAATAAATAAAAAAAGAAGCAAGAAGATCCTTGCAGTCCTCAGATACAGCTTTTAATCCAGTAAAGAAAACAGTGAGCAAAACAGGAGTGATGATAACAAAATTTGTTTTCACAATAATTCCTGTAATGTTAATTCACATGAATCAACCTTCCATCACCCTGTTGCCATCATACCTTAGTCAAACTCCCGAAACTCGGAGTACATTTGGAAACCCACTTGTTAACAGGGCTCCACGCAAAGCAAGAGGACACAAAAGTTTACCAGTGTTGCTTGAACAGGGCTAGGTATAGCTGAGCGTTGGCAAATATTGACTGTTTGCACATACTTTTCCAAATTTAACAAAATTTTGGAGTAAGACGATTTATCAGATTTAGATTCCATATATCTCTAAGCTGAAAAAAGGTTTTTGGCAACAGCTAAGTACAAAATAGCAGCTTCAATTGTAAATGTAGTGCATTCAGCATCAGAATTATATTAGATTTCAAAAAGGATGTCTGATGAGGAATTAGAGGCCAGGAGTGACCTGCTGAGCTTGTAAAGTAGTTCTGTTAGAACTGTGGAGCTGCAAGAGGTTTCAGGCATGGCGGATATTAATCACAGCTGCTTGACAAATAGCTTTCTCTGCAAGGAAGTGCTAAACTTTCTACAGCCATGTGTCCTAGAGAGCATTAAAGAGCTTGCTTAACAGGTTTAGTTTTGGATATGAGCAGGATCCATTCAATTCAATACGATCTTTAGAATACTATATGGAATTTAAAGTTTGCTTATGTGTATATTCAAGTCTCAAGTTGTATAACGTATCCTTAGCATGGCAGGCCAAAAGTTTTAGATAAGCAATGGAGTGAGGTTTTAGAAGGTAGATTGGTGGGACAAGTTATGAGGGTAATTTATTTACATTTTAAACAAGGCTCAACCCACTTTCCTCCACTCAAACTTCATCAAAATTACATTTTTAATAAAAGATTAACATAGGATACTAAAAACTAAAGTTGTCTGTGGTATTTAATCCACGGAGATAGCACAAGGGAGGCAAAACATTATTGTTATGGAGTATTTCTATTCATAAAAGGAATAAAACAACTCTTGTATGCTAAACCTGGCAACGTATCAAAAAATACATAATGGAAGAAACTGAGACGAAACTATGGAAAAAGGCATTGAGCTAAGACGTGGATGTTGTTTAGAAATCAATAACTGAAGTCAAAGAATAAGCTGAAATTAAATTAGGTTGCAGCAATACAGAACAATAAACATGATACTGGGTTATGGAAGACATTAACAGTGAATTTGATATGTATAAATACTTTGAGATAAAAGAAAACTAATCATGCAAGCAAGGACTGAACCATGTCTATGTCTTAATGTGTTTACCATGAATATTTGCCAGTTCCTGCTAATGTGGTTGAGTAGTTTTTAGTGCCTGCTACACTTTTATAGGATCCCCGATGCTTGTGTACCCTGCAATCTTCCATGTACCTACCCACTTCTTCCTTCAGTTGGTCAAGCATGGATGTATCATGAGATAAAATCCCCATATGTAAGCATTGCAGAAGCACAGTGATCACCATTTTACAATGTACTGATTTTGCACATAATATCAGAAAACCTGTGCACTGCTATTTAGTGCAATAAAACCACACAAAACCTTTTTTTTTAAAAGACAGCCACCCACACTTTATGTCTTTCTCACATGGGCATAAATCAAATCAAAATAGAAAATGGTGTAGCATTATCAAAACATCAACTCATTTATTATATACATTTGTTATCAATAATAAGTCCAAAACATACAAAAACAAAAATGTTTCAAGTGCAAAAGTTTCTTCTTCCTTTATACAAAACAGTTTGCACATAAAGTCTTGCAACCTTGGGATGAAACGTGTAGGGGTGGGGCTTTTGGATGACATCATAATGCACAGAGAAAATCAGGAAGTGCAGTATATATATGGATTGCTGGGGCTGAATACTGGTGGTGTTCGTTTCTTTTTGTTGCTATATGTGCTATAAGAACCTGAAAAATGTGAGTGGTTTTTAATTGAGTGGTGTGAATAAAAATTGTAGAAGGTGAAGTACTATGGAGTGTCTTTTATCCTCTTGATACTGTCATGTGGAGGAGCGGCAAGGGGCATATTCCACTGAAGGACAGAGGATTAGATTTAAAGGAAACAGAAACTGTTTTTGACCTTGCATTTATATGTGAGTCATATCTTTGAGGTGAGAGTACAACTGATGGTGCAGGCACATGGAAGGTGAATGAGAGGAAGAGTGAGCAATTTTTCGCAGGAGTTTATGTGCAAATTATTGTGTATAAAGCAAGATGCTCAGAGACTTTTGCACTTGGGACATTTTTGTTTTTGTACTGATTTTGGAGACTTCCTCTCAGTTGTTTTCAGTTCCACCATTAGTCAGAGTCTCAATGCATTGGGGGCAGCTTTCATAATGTTCATCATCATTTATCACAGTCATCCTACTTATTCTTAGTGTTCATTAGAAGTTGTTAGTAATTTTTAACACTTCTTTTCTCACAGGATGCTAACTTCTTTTTACAGTGCATCCAGAAAGTATTCACAGCACTTAACTTTTGCCACATTTTGTTATGTTACAGCCTTATTCCAAAATGGATTAAATTAATTTTTTTCCTCAACATTCTACAAACAATACCCCATAATGACTATGTGAAAGAAGTTCATTTTGAAATCTTTGCAATTTATTAAAAATAAAAAACAAAAAAACCCACATGTACATAAGTATTCACAGCCTTTGCCATGACACTCAAAATTGAGCTCTGGTGCATCCTGTTCCCACTGATCATCCTTGAGATGTTTCCACAACTTGATTGGAGTCCACTTGTGGGAAATTCAGTTGATTGGACATGATTAGGAAAGGCATAAACCTTTCTATATAAGGTCCCACAGTTGACAGTGCATGTCAGAGAACAAACCAAGCCATGAAGTCCAAGAAATTGTCCATAGACCTCCAAGACAGGATTGAATCAAGGCAAAGATCTGGGGAATGGTACAGAAAAATTTCTACAGCATTGAAGGTCCCAATGAGAACAGTGGCCTCCATCATCTGTAAATGGAAGATGTTTGGAACCACCAGGAATCTTCCTACAGCCTGCCAAAATGAGCGATCAAGGGAGAAGGGTCTTAGCCAGGGAGGTAACCAAGCACTCAATGGTGACTCTGAAAGAGCTCCAGCGTTTCTCTATGGAGATAGGAGAACCTTCCAGAAGGACAACCATCTCTGCAGCACTCCACCAATTAGGCCGGTATGGTAGAGTGGCCAGATGGAAGTCCCTCCTCAGTAAAAGACAAATGGCAGCCCACCTGAAGTTTGTCAAAAAGGCACCTGAGGGACTCTTAGACCATGAGAAACAAAACTCTCTGGTCTGATGAAACAAAGATTGAACTCTTTGGCCTGACAACAAATTCAGGGGGAGGGTAAAAGGTAATTCTTAACTAATGGTGCAGGTCTGGATGATTATTACAGCAGTGCTAAGGGTAGACTGAATAGGCAGATATCAGTAGGGTAAGGTTGTGTTGACCTAAATTTTCAGTTTCTGCAGTGCAGTGCATGCAATGGGTTGACAACCCTCTGAAGAACCCTACGCCTCAGCCGTAGGTGTCTGTGATAGAGGGGTCCCTCATGGATTGATGCATTGAGCTCTAACAAACCCACCCTGTATTGCTGGAGATGCAGAATGGAGGCCTGAGAACCTGCTCTGTAATGCTGGAGATTCAGAATGGAGACCAGTGAACCTGTTCTGTATTGCTGAAGCACTGTTGATTAGGCCGCACTGATAGGCAAGTATTCAGCGAGTTCAGCTCTCTACCCCAGATATCTTCTTCCTCCTCCGGTCTGGTGCCAAGTGCCTCTAACCTCCCCGAGCAGTTCACAAAGACTCCCACTTGTCTTGTCCTCCTCCCAGGCCACTCAGACACTTGAGAACTGTACATTTTTGTTTATTAAAAATCTTACAAACAAACATAATAAAAAAAAATATTTACATATATACAGAATAAATAAAATAAATATATATGATTAAACAAAAATAGCTCACTGCAGCATAGAAAATGGGAAACTATAAATTTATATTTTACTATTATTATCATCGTTATAATGTATCTCAACAAAGACAACCTTCACCTAAACACCCCCTCAGGCTAAGAAACGATTAAACATTTATCCCATGCATGCAGCCTTTTTTTTTTCAAAAATCTGATCTTACAAAAATCTAGGGGACATGAAAGGACAGAAAGAGAAGCCATGCCCCCAGAGACTGACAGACAGCAGCTACGGGGACCTGAAATTCCGCCACACCTTTGTTCAGGCTCCCAGCTGCCACCCGCCCTTCTCAAGACCCCGAATCTACCCAGCCTCACCCAGAATGTTGTTCACCACCACCTTAACAGGAAGGACTTTTTTGCGAATGGAAACCTGACACCATGCATTCCAGTTGTATTAACGGACTACTAAGCTAACTAGAAAAAGTGTCTCAAAATCAAAGTCCCGGTGAGTTTGAAAGGCACCATAAGACCACTCCACGTAACTCAAGCGAAAAAGGAAAGGGATACCCAGAGCCCCACCCACCCACTTGTAGACTTCTATATTGAAGGGGCACTCAAGCAAGAAATGGTCCATTGTCTCCTCCTCCCCACTGCACCTCACTCTTGGACAACCACGGTTCTCCATAGAGCGATGCTACAGGTTGCCCTGACACTTGAGAACTGTAATTTCCTCCCAGAGGTTTCACTGCTGGGAATTGGGACTAGAAAGTCAATAGGGACATAGCAAAGGAACGTGCCAGTGTTTGTTGTCCCACAATAACAGTCTTGTGAAGTTCACCTTAGCTTTCTCTTTTTTAAAGGGATCTATATGCCAGCACCTGGCTACACTAGTAATATTGTCTTTTAAACAAACAATGCTCCTGACAGCTGCATTGTAGCAAATGTTGCTTCTCCTCCCTGGTTGAGGTCAAAATGTGGTGAAAGATAAGGAGGTTACAGTGTGCCATGGCTGATTAAAACACAAACACCTCCATAGTGTAGCATGTTTAAAATAAAAAAAAAAACACTTTATTATTACTGGGATTCTAATTCTTAAAGGGGCTGTTGTTTTCTGATCTTATGTTAGTATAATATTTTAATAATAAACACTTTTGATTTTAAACATTCTACACTATGAAGATGTTTGTTTTTTAATGCCGATCCTGAGCTAATGAGCTGAGGAGCATAAGGGATGATTTTGAGTAACAACTGGAGGAGTGTAGAAGAGTTCTTGTTTACATTGCATGTGAAAAGCCCTGTTGGAGAGGGGAGAAGCCTGAATGTCCTGTCTGCCATATTTATCTGTGGAAAGTGTTTCATGAAACACTTATTTACAGGGAGTCATGGGAATCTGGTAAGCCTTTTATACAGTTAAAGAGCACAGAGCATGTAGATGGTAGAGCATTTGGGATTTGGGGAGTGGAACATGGAATTTATTTTTTTTATACATGGACGTTTAATCACTGGTTAGGTTTCATGATTATTGTTTGCATTATATTTTTGTACTGTATTCGCTTTTAATACAGATGTTTTCATGTGATGTTATATTATTATTATTATACAGGATTTAAGGATGCTAACAGTTTACGCAGTGCTTTACAACATAAAGGTGGACAGTACAATTACAAAACAGTTTAATACAGAAGGAATAGTAGGGCCCTGCTCATGGAGCTTACATGAAGCTTATACTGTCGCACTGAGCTATAGCACGAGTGGATCACTTGTTAAATACTGTTATAGCGCTGGTATATTTATATGTTTAATTAAAGCACCTGGGTTTTTTTGTTTTTCCAGCTGCTATTGGTAGAGGTGACTTTTCTCATGCAGGGATTATTACACATATGTAGCTGAGTGCTCTGCCACTTCTGCACCACCAGCTTTCCCCTTCGCAGCTGTCACACAGAGGATCAGAACAACAGTGCTAAGACAGGAGAGAGGTACAGCTGCGGGCTCCATGTAATACCCGGCTTGCCACTTGATTCCCCCCTCCCCCCCTACAAGCAGTGAAGGGGCCAATCAAGAGAGACTAGAGGAGGATGGAAAGCAATGGGACCTGGAATTAAGCCCCCATCGAGCCTTGCGAAAAAAGGAGCAAAGATCAATAATTTGCTGGGCGAAGTGTTAGTGCAGTGCAGCAAGAGCCTGTGAGAGGAACATGCTGTGCAGTGCCATCCCAGAGAGCCATTAGAAAGCCACCACAGTGCGAGGAAACCACAGAAGACAGAGCTGTGACCTGAGTGTGAAGGGACAAAGTCACTGTCAGAATACAGACTTCACCATGCTACATACCAGAGTCACCACAGGCAACCCAGAGTGAGTGGACACCTAATCAGAGGGAAAACTGCTGACATGTTGCTCTGGTGAGAGAGCCTTACGGCTAGTTTATTTTGCAGCTACTAGGCACTGAATGCTTAGAAACTACCTTAACAGCTACTTTATAGCTCTATTACTGCCTGAAGGCCTTATTATGTCTGTCAAGGTCCTACCTTTCCTCAGAGATTGTGTTGCTCCATGTGCTGGCATCCATCTTAAGTTCCTGCAAAGCATGGTGGGACTTTATGTTTTCAGGCCTCTGCGGCTCCTCCTCCAGAAGGGTGTGGCTGATCACATTTAAGCCTGGTGTCTGCAGTTGCTCTTTGCATTTGTGTCCTGTATGTTCCTTTGCAGCAAGCTCTAGTTCTGTTCTCGTTGCTCTCCTGGTAACAGACTTGGCTTGGACAAGACTATTCTCTGCTTAACCCCATTACCTGACCTCCCGTTGCTGAACCCGGCCCGTGACCTGAGTATTCTTGTCTACCGTCTTGTACTGTTTGCTCCGTTGTTATCGACCCGGCCTGTCCGACCACGCTATACATTTTCCATCTGGCTCCCACCAGCGGTACGCCATTGGTGGCAGTCGTTACCGCAGTTGGGGTTACTCGGGGGCCGCGACCTGGTCTCAGGCTGCGTCAAATTTATCCCCACCATCAGGGGCCCTGGTAAAGGGCAGCCTGGGGCTTAGACTCCGCACCCTGAGGGACTCTGGTCTGTGAGTAGTGGCTGTTGTCAGTCGCTGCGTGACCCTACCATTAGGCCTGCCTGCCCATTCCACCGCTCCTGCCCTGACAATGTATCCAAGAACTTTAACAGTTATTAAACACCAAAGTTAGCAGGCTGAAGAAAAAGATTGCCTCTTTATCATTGACCTGTTCCCTTTTGCTTAGTGGAAGAGATACTTTTCAGGAGTTGCTATATAGTATAAACAAAAGGAAAAAATGCCATCATTAGGGGTATAACCACCCATCAAAGGAGTCTCTCTGACTCACCCTATTTTGGGGTGTGGATTATTAACTGAATTGAGCATATTAGAAAAAAATGAGCAGCTGACTAGAGCAAACTGCAAAAAAGAGCGGTATTTTAAATCCAAGGCAGAGTAAACGATAAGCATCAATAATAGATGCAAATAATTTTCTTTATTTTGATCATTAAGATCTTTTGAAAGGGTGGGCATTAGACACGGTGAACACACACTCAATCAAAAGTGTAAAAACAGTGAATATAAAAACAAAAAACAAAAAAAAGTCCTGTGCATTCACTTAGCTGCATCATGTTGATTCAATAAATGGCTGGGAAACCGTTATTTTGATAAGAAGTATTCTTCATATATGGAGGATAATATTGATGTATGGAGAGTTCACTTTCATAGTATTCTCAGCGATTCCATCTTCACAATTTCGATTCTTTACTGTTTTCCAGTAGTAACATAACTTTAGGTAGATACTTCTTTGCTCTTCCCTCATGTGATCATCAATATTGAATATAGAGATAGCAAGTGGAAAAAATCCTAAAGAATCAATGTGAGCAATGAATAATAAATCTAAGAAGAGTCACCATATACATATATATCATCAAAGTGAGTCCAATGCAATGATCAATACTTTAAAGAGGAAAATGTAGTGTAGTCTGCAATTACCTTCATTGTATCTCCTCATCATCATATAAGATTAGCTGACAAGAAAGATTGAACAGTGTATAGCCGACCTTGATCGGCCGATATTACTTTAACAGGATGATCTCTATAGATGGCACTTTATTGCTATATCTAAAATAAATAACATAAATATTAGTGAAATGAAAAGAGTCATTAATGAATATTGAGTATATTAAATAAGGTAAATACCTTAATAGAGGTCATCATTGTTTTCATATAGAAAAATTTGGATCTTATGACCCGTGATCAAAAAATTAAGGAGATTTTCCTCTTATTCATAAAAGATATATTAAGGCTGTAGAGAGTATATGAGTAACTGGAATCTTGATCCTGTGATAGCATGGGTTCATATAGATGAAAATAGCCTTTGGTTGGCCCAAAAATTCCTCTTCTAAGTAAGAGCAAGACGGTTCCTTAAGAAAATTGTGGACAAGAGTCCCGTTTTTTGCATATAAATGCTTAACGCATATCATATACAGTATATAGTTGTCACCTTAATAGGCCCAAAAATTTCTCTGCTAAATGAGAGTTGTAAAGTTCCTCTGTAAAGAATATAAACATAAATGTTCAGTGTAATATCAAAGTGCAAGTCAATGCTTAGCACATTTCCAAAATGACTTGCCACCAGTGGAAGTTGTATACATCGCCACACATTACTGAATAAACGCCTGGGAGTAAGCTCATAAGCTAGCAGTTTCCGTCTTGCCCAGTGTATATCCAAGATGGAGGCATGTGGTGTACCTCTTCCATCTCATGGACACAACAGCACGGTGTTACGCAGGGCGTGATGATGTCATTACGTTGACGCGTTTCGTCCACCAATCATCGTGGACTTTGAACTAAGAACTAAGAGGGGACATCTTTCCAATCCTTATACAGTGCTGTATTTGCATAATCTATTCTGTTTGTCGCCCACTTGTGTTGAAATGTCATCTCTACATTGTTTTCAAATCTAAATTAAATTTTAAAAAAATGACTGACATATATAGATAATTAAAGCGTGGCTATGAGATCAGCAGATATATCACATATTGTATCTAATAAGTATCATTCAGCAGATGGCAACACAAGGGCAAATCATCAAAACTTTTTCCATTTTCAATTATTAAGTAATATAGTATTTTATAATAATACAACATCATTATTAGGATATTTTTGGAAGTCTAATATTTATTTAAATATAGTACCCTAGCCAATCCTTAGACTGCACTCTAATCCAGTGTAGTATTATTATTTATATGGTAGTTAACATTTATTTACACTATTTATTGATGATTTTCTGATTCACTTGTTGAATCCAGTTTAATGGGATAGAACCTGATTCTTAGTTACTTTGGTATAGTTATTACTATATCTAGCAGACTGTGTACACATTTATGCTCAAATCACCATCTATTCTAACCTATATCAATAGAGTTCCATATCCTTGACATGAGAAACACACAGCCACATATATAGCTAAGCTTTATTGTGTCTTCTGAAACAAGCCTCTACCTCCAGACTGCCCATTTTAATGCATTTCACCCATTAAGACTTAATTATAGAGATATCTCTATATAATATGCTTAAGCTCTAATAGTTGAAACTCATTTGAATGTGTGCTGTTACAGAGACCCCAGATCTATGTTGTCTGTGCATGTGTAGGGAACCCAGCTCAAACACAGATGTGCACTAAGATATAAGATAAATTTTAGTCATCCTCTGCAATAGAAATTATATTTTTGGTGAGATGTTTCCTAATTATTTCTAAAGGAATGCAGACACTGCAGTTTTACCCACTGCATTATAAGCTTACCTGTAGGTAAAAGTTAAAAAAAAAAACAAGTTTACTACCACTTTAAGTACAGAAACAGGTAATACTTCAAGTTTGTTAAAATCTCTGCAATGTACATTGATCACCAAGAGGGGATTTTTTGGACTTAATCACATGAGCTCCAAAAGGTTTTACCCTCTTAATGACCAGGCCATTTTTGTATTTGTTATTCAGCACAGTGTAACTTTAACTGGCATTTGGGTCGTCATGCAACGCTGTACCCAAATTATTTTTTTTTACATAAATTGAGTTTTATTTTGGTGGTATTTAATCATCACTGGGTTTTTTATTTTTTATTATATAAACAAAAAATAATAATTTTGAACAAAAAAAACATTTAAAAAAAAATCCAATAAAAATTAAAAAAAATTAAACTTCATAAATTTAAGCCAAAATATATTCTACTACACCGTTGGTAAAAAAAATCCCAGTAAGTGTATATTGATTGGTTTGTGTGAACATTATCACTTTTACAAACCGTGGTATATATTCACTGGATTTTTCTTTTATATACTAGTAATGCTGATCAGTGACATATAGTGGGACAGTGATAGTGTGGCGGGCAATCTGACGCTAACTAGATGGGAGGTACACTAACTGAATAACTGACACTGACATCACCAGTGATACTAACACTTTGATCAGTGATAATACTATGCACTGTCATTGTACTAATGACACTTGCTGGAAAGGATTTAGCATCTCAGGGTAATAAAGGGTTTAAGCGTGTGCCTAACAAGTGTTAATGTGTGTAATATGTTCTGCTTTTTACTAGTTATCTCTTTGTTCTTCCTCCCTTCCCTTAACGATCAGCAGGTATCAGCCATGAATCATTGGCTAAAACTTGCTGTGATTAATCACAGCGGGAGATGGCCCAGGCAGGGGGGACACCCAGAAGACACTGCTGATGTAGTACAGGTATGTGATTGTGCCTGTACTAGCCACCCACCTGCATTAAAATGTGGGTGGGCAGTCAGCAAGTGGCTAAAAACATGAGGCTATATGAGCTAAGTTCGAGCACAAGTAAAAGAGTGGACTATGTGCTGGAGAAATAGCTTGAGAATATTAATCTTACTCTTTGGACAGTCCAAGCAAAGTCCTTTCACTAAGAATAAAATAGATTGAGCTCTTCAGAACACTGAACACTTTGTCTCTTGTAAACACACAGCTGTCTCTCTATCATCAGAGAGGTGGCAACAACACACAGTCTCTTGGAACTCTCACAACTGTCAGTACTCACAATGTCTTTAGATGATTATCAGCCTGCTTCCAATGACTTCCAGACATTTTCTCACCATGATACCAGACTAGATCCTTCAGTTAGCCCAGACGACAGCCCTTCAGTCAGCTTTAGCAATTTCCAGCAAAACTCAGCCCCAGCTTACCTGGCAGGGGCCACAATGATCAGTAACCACATAGTAGGTGGCCTGGGGGTGGGGTTGCAATCAGGCCCCTCCCAAGGCATGTGCTTTCCTCCTCACTGCTCCTGGTCTCTAACTACACTGCTCAAAACTTTCCTCCCAGATCTGGACCAGGGCATCACTGAGCTCTTGGACAGTCTGAGGTGCAACCTGGCGGCATCAGATGGACCAAAACATGATATCTCAGAGGTGTTCTATTGAATTTAGATCAGGCGAGCGTGGGGGTCATTCACTGTAATCAATTCCTTCATCCTCCTGGAACTGCCTGCATGCTCTCACCACATGAGGCCGGACATTGTCATGCACCAGGAGGAACCCAGGACCCATTGCAATTGCAAGGATTTCATCCCGATACCGAATGGCAGTCAGGGTGCCACAGTCTAGCCTGTAGAGGTCTGTGTGTCCCTCCATGGATATGCCTCCCCAGACCGTCACTGACCCACCACCAAAACGGTCATGTTGAGCGATGTTACAGGCAACATAATGTTCTCTATGGCTTCTCCAGACCCTTTCACGTCTGTCACATGTGCTCAGGGTGAACCTGCTCTCATCTGTGAAAAGCACAGGGTGCCAGTGGCGGACCTTCCAATTCTGGTGTTCAATGGAAAATGCCAATCGATCTCTATTGTGCCGGGCAGTGAGCCCAGGGCCCACTATAGGATGTCGGGCCCTCAGGTCAGCATCATGAAGTCTGTTTCTGATTGTTTGGTCAGAGACATTCACACCAGTGACCTGCTGGAGGTCATTTTGTAGGGCTCTGGCAGTGCTCATCCTGTTCCTCCTTGCACAAATGAGCAGATACCAGTCCTGCTGATGGGTTAAGGACCTTCTACAGTCCTGTTCAGATCTCCTAGAGTAACTGCCTGTCTCCTGGAATCTTCTCCATGCTCTTGAGACTTTCTGGCATTGGCATGCATTGATGTGCCATCCTGGAGGAGCTGGACTGCCTGTGCAACCTCTGCAGGGTCCAGGTATCGCCTCATGCTACCAGTAATGACACTGGCCATAGAAAATTGCAAAACTAATGAAAAACAGTCAGAAAATATGAGTAGGGAAAAATGTCAGTGGCCTCCATTTGTAACACAATTCCTGTTTTGGGGATTGTGTCATCGTTGCCCATCTAGTGCACCTGCTGTTAATTTCATTAACACCAAAGCAGCTGAAACTGATTAACAACCCCCTCTGCTACTTAACCACTTGAGCTCCTGAGGATTTACCCCCCTTAATGACCAGGCCTCTTTTTGCTACTTGGCGCTGCACTAATTCAACTGATAATTGCGCGGTCATGCAATACTGCACCCAAACGAAATTTACGTCCTTTTTTTAACACAAATAGATCTTTCTTTTGGTGGTATTTGATCATCTGTGCGCTTTTTATTTTTCACGCTATAAACAAAAAAAGGCCAAAAATTTTGAAGAAAAACAATATTTTTTATTTTCAGCTATAAAAAATATATAGTAAACTCAAAGTTGGTTATAAATTTAGGCCAAAATGTATTTTGCTCCATGTTTTTGGTAAAAAAAATCCCAATAAGTGTATATTGATTGCTCTTTGTGAAAGTTATAGCGTCTACAAACTATGGTATAAATACTGCAATTTACGCCATTTTTCTGCTATACAGTGCTGCGCTAATTTAACGGACAATTGCGCGGTCATGCAATATGGTACATAAATGAAATTTACGTCCTTTTTTTCCCCACAAATTGAGCTTTCTTTCGGTGGTATTTGATCGCCAGTGCGGTTTTATTGTTTGTGCTATAAAAAAAAAAGGCTGACAATTTTGAGGAAAAAAAACAATATTTTGGACTTTTTGCTATAAAACATGTCCAGTAAAAAAAAATGCAAAAATCAAATTTAGTCATAAATTTCTGCCAAAATGCATTCTGCGACATGTCTTTGCTAAAAAAAACCCCAATAAGTGTAAATTAATTGGTTTACGTGAAAGTTATAGCGTTTACAAATGGCGGGAAAGATACTGGGATTTTTAGGGTTTTTTTTATACTGATAATGGCGGAGATCAGCGAATTATGGCGGCGATCAGGGACTTATGGCAGCGACCAGCGACTTATGGCGGGACTGTGGGAATGCGGCGGACATTTTGACATTGGGGGTTACTGACTTGGGGTCACTGACATCCCCAAAAACACTAATACAGTGATCAGTGCAAAAAAAAAAAAACTGACACTGTACTAATGGCAATGGGGAGGAAGGGGTTAACTTTATTTAGCAGGGAAGGGTTATAGGAGTGAGAGGAGTGTTTTACTAGGGGGCGGGGGGGGTGTGCTGGGCGGGACAAGGCTGATCGAGAAAGAAAAACTGTTCTTTCTCGATCAGCTCATCCTCGAGCTGTCAGGGAAGTGACAGACAGCACAGCTTCTGCAGCTGTGCTCTCTGTCACTGTTTGCCGCCGATCGCCGGGACATAGCCGCTAAGGAGCGGCTGTGACCCAGCGACTCACATCTGCGGCAGAGAACCACGGGACAAATAGGGCGGTGGCGCGCCTCGCGCGCGTTCCCTATTTGTTTACAAAACACACGTCTTAAAACGTGGTTTTGCCTGTGAGTGCCGCCCTGCCGCCGTATATGTACAGTGGCTGGGTGGCATGCGGTTAACTGACCAGATCAATATCCTAGGAGTTTAACTGACTTGATGCCATACTCTGATTAAAAAGTGTTCCTTTAATTTTTTTGAGCAGGGTACTTATAGTTTCCAAGCCACACCTGTGCAGTCTTCCCACAGGGACTGGCTGAGAAAGTGTAAAAATATTCATGCTGTTCATTAACCTTACTCCTCCCCTATGTTCCAGGACCATCCAGTAGGTTCTAGATGGCAAGAGGAGTAATCAAACCTGTAGCCTGTGAAACACAGAACAAACCTAAACAATCACAAACAGCCACACTGATTACAGTGGGCCAGAGCTAAATTTACCTAATCCTACCTCCCGGGGGGGATTGACCATTTGGAAACTCTGGCACTGCCCGAGGGCCCGGGGTCAGTAGGGGGCCCCATGAGATGCCCCTGGTATTTTTTTCATAGGCTTTTTTGAGTTTGAGCAAGGACACAGGGGCCCCATGATCCCCTATTGCCCGGGGGCCCCATGAGTTGTCAGTCTGCCCCTGCTAGCACCTATCGAGGAGGGTGCTACACCACTAACATTCTTACTGATGATATTCCTAATAGGTTTACCCATATAAGCTATATTTGCTACTATATCATGTATATAAGAGCAGTGTTAGAACATAGCTTTGCACTACCACTCCTCGATGCTGTGATGTCAAAATCCTAAACTGGCTGCCTCATACTTACAGTTTTCTCATTTCAAGGGCTTTTATCTCTGCCATAACCTTGCTACATGTGTCTAACATTCAGACTACTTAGCAGGTAACTGAACTGTTGTAACCAGTCATAACATAATCCCTCCTTAGAGCTTTTTCACGTTGGCCAAGATCTTGGATGACCTGTGTAGAGAGTCTCTGCTCCTGCTATTTCCAGCCAATTATACCTTTAATAAATATACTACCATAGTTCATATAGTACATGACCTCGTCATCAGTCGATGCCATCATGTGCTATACAGCAATATATTTGAAAAGAAAATGCTTGTGCAATGGGCCATACTATTAGCTGGAAAACTCAATATACTGTTGCATTTATCAAACCACAAAGCAGCATCGGTGGTAAAAGCAATCCAGCTGTACATCAGTTTAGGTATTTTTCACACCACAAAGTTTTGAAGCTTGTATTTCCCTTGTGTTTTTCTCTTTCTCTTTGAACATTAGGCTGGAATAAAAGAGACCAATACCGAAAGGAAATTTACAGCTGCTTGCCACAGCACAATCCTTAGCCTACACAAAATGTCATAACTATACATTTTTTTCATATAAAACAACTGCTTGCTATATTCTTAAAAATAAAAAAATGATAATATGAAACTAGTCAATTGTTCTAATGGTTAATAATGCAGTTTATGTTTGTGCTGGTGAATGAAGGCACATATGAGATAACTTTCTATAGCCTATAGGCTATTGTTTAGTAACCAGTTGTCCTCTACTCTATAGCAGAAGTACTACTACAGGGCGGCATGGCTGCTCAAAATCACATATATACCATATATATATATATATATATATATATATATATATATATATATATATCCTACTCTCGCCGCTATTAGCTGCTGGGGGTGTCAATCATCAGCTCTACAGGGCTGAGAGGGGAGAGATCTTTGTGTAAACAACACAGATTTCCTTCCTGTCAGCATGGACATGCTGCTTTGTATCTCTCTGCACACTCTGCCATGTGCCACTTTCAGGTCTCCTCACACACTGCTGGTGTGTTGAATTTTTTGACATAGGGTGCTGGCAGATTACGGGCCTCCTATAGCTGCTGCCAGGCCCCTAATCTGCCATAGGCCTCTATATACCGCCTCCTCATGCTGCTGCCAAGTCCAGAGTCTGTCATGGGTCCCTGTACGGCCTCCCATTGCTGCTCTCTCCATCGCCACACTCTGCCATGTGCCACTTTCAGGTCTCCTCACACTGCTGGTGTGTTGAATTTTTTGACATAGGGTGCTGGCAGATTACGGGCCTCCTATAGCTGCTGCCAGGCCCCTAATCTGCCATAGGCCCCTATATACCGCCTCCTCATGCTGCTGCCAAGTCCAGAGTCTGTCATGGGTCCCTGTACGGCCTCCCATTGCTGCTGTCTCCATCGCCACACTCTGCCATGTGCCACTTTCAGGTCTCCTCACACACTGCTGGTGTGTTGAATTTTTTGACATAGGGTGCTGGCAGATTACGGGCCTCCTATAGCTGCTGCCAGGCCCCTAATCTGCCATAGGCCCCTATATACCGCCTCCTCATGCTGCTGCCAAGTCCAGAGTCTGTCATGGGTCCCTGTACGGCCTCCCATTGCTGCTGTCTCCATCGCCACACTCTGCCATGTGCCACTTTCAGGTCTCCTCACACACTGCTGGTGTGTTGAATTTTTTGACATAGGGTGCTGGCAGATTACGGGCCTCCTATAGCTGCTGCCAGGCCCCTAATCTGCCATAGGCCCCTATATACCGCCTCCTCATGCTGCTGCCAAGTCCAGAGTCTGTCATGGGTCCCTGTACGGCCTCCCATTGCTGCTGTCTCCATCGCCACACTCTGCCATGTGCCACTTTCAGGTCTCCTCACACACTGCTGGTGTGTTGAATTTTTTGACATAGGGTGCTGGCAGATTACGGGCCTCCTATAGCTGCTGCCAGGCCCCTAATCTGCCATAGGCCCCTATATACCGCCTCCTCATGCTGCTGCCAGGTCCAGAGTCTCTCATGGGTCCCTGTACGGCCTCCCATTGCTGCTGTCTCCATCGCCACACTCTGCCATGTGCCACTTTCAGGTCTCCTCACACTGCTGGTGTGTTGAATTTTTTGACATAGGGTGCTGGCAGATTACGGGCCTCCTATAGCTGCTGCCAGGCCCCTAATCTGCCATAGGCCCCTATATACCGCCTCCTCATGCTGCTGCCAAGTCCAGAGTCTGTCATGGGTCCCTGTACGGCCTCCCATTGCTGCTGTCTCCATCGCCACACTCTGCCATGTGCCACTTTCAGGTCTCCTCACACTGCTGGTGTGTTCCATTTTTTGTCATAGGGTGCTGGCAGATTACGGGCCTCCCATAGCTGCTGCCAGGCCCCTAATCTGCCATGGGCCCCTATACCGCCTCCTCATGCTGCTGCCAAGTCCAGAGTCTCTCATGGGTCCCTGTACGGCCTCCCATTGCTGCTGTCTCCATCGCCACACTCTGCCATGTGCCACTTTCAGGTCTCCTCACACTGCTGGTGTGTTCCATTTTTTGTCATAGGGTGCTGGCAGATTACGGGCCTCCCATAGCTGCTGCCAGGCCCCTAATCTGCCATGGGCCCCTATACCGCCTCCTCATGCTGCTGCCAGGTCCAGAGTCTCTCATGGGTCCCTGTACGGCCTCCCATTGCTGCTGTCTCCATCGCCACACTCTGCCATGTGCCACTTTCAGGTCTCCTCACACTGCTGGTGTGTTCCATTTTTTGTCATAGGGTGCTGGCAGATTACGGGCCTCCCATAGCTGCTGCCAGGCCCCTAATCTGCCATGGGCCCCTATACCGCCTCCTCATGCTGCTGCCAGGTCCAGAGTCTCTCATGGGTCCATGTACGGCCTCCCATTGCTGCTGTCTCCATCGCCACACTCTGCCATGTGCCACTTTCAGGTCTCCTCACACTGCTGGTGGGTTCCATTTTTTGTCATAGGGTGCTGGCAGATTACGGGCCTCCCATAGCTGCTGCCAGGCCCCTAATCTGCCATGGGCCCCCGTACCGACTCCTCATGCTGCTGCCAGGCCCGTAATCTGTCATGGGCCCCTGTTGTCGCTTGTTGGCATATTCCGCTCGTTCAGATGCTCCTTCTCCTGCTACTCCTCTTCACAGATTCCGTCAGCAGTCTTTCTTGGAATCCATTTCCAAGAGACAACAGTTTGCGAGCACGCACCCGACGGTGCAGAAGCTGAACGTCCTCCTGTCCAAGTTGCTGCTGCCAGGCTCGTAATCTGTCATGCGCCCCTGTACCGCCTCCTCATGCTGCTGCCAGGTCCAGAGTGTGTCATGGGCCCCCGTACCGACTCCTCATGCTGCTGCCAGGCCCGTAATCTGTCATGGGCCCCTGTACCGCCTCCCCATGCTGCTGCCAGGTCCAGAGTGTGTCATGGGTCCCTGTACGGCCTCCCATTGCTGCTGCCAGGCCCGTAATCTGCCATGGGCCCCCGTACCGACTCCTCATGCTGCTGCCAGGCCCGTAATGTGTCATGGGCCCCTGTACCGCCTCCTCATGCTGCTGCCAGGTCCAGAGTGTGTCATGGGTCCCTGTACGGCCTCCCATTGCTGCTGTCTCTATCGCCACACTCTGCCATGTGCCACTTTCAGGTCTTCTCACACTGCTGGTGGTTTCCATTTTTGTCATAGGGTGCTGTATGGCCTCCCATTGCTGCTGCCTCCACCGCCACACTGTGGCTCTACACTCTGGTTTTGGCCCCGTGACTGCCCAAATGAGTGAAGTGTGCGGTGATTCTAAGATCGACGGCACTCATCTGCATGTCATACTGACTGACAGTATTATTTCTCTTCCCCAGCAGACTCCAAGGGCATTTAAATTAAAGGTACAGTGTTCTGCTCTAATATTAAGTCTCTCTGAAGCCTAGAAACACCCTTTTTTAAGTTAAATTCACAGCGAATATATTCGACTCGAATCGAAATTTTTCCACGAATTCGCCGAATCAGTCGAATCGAATTTTTGAATACTTCGCTCATCTCTAATTATAACGAAAGGGAAAAAAAAATTTTAGTAAAAACTCTGAAGTAGAGAAGCATCATCCGCTACGAGCCTTGCGATGAGCCGGGGATGCTGGAAGACTATCCCCGATAGCAGGTCTGCACCTGGTTGGTGAAGATGGAGGTCGGGGGAAGGTCTGCGTTGTCTTGCTCCTCCAGGGTGTCTGGATGGTTGAGCTTCCATGTGTTCATCCCCATTCTGGAGTGATAGGCGGGGATCCCAGAACCAGTTGGGTAGATTTACTGTTGGGATATCAAGAGTCTCGCAAAATGATAGTACATCTTTTGGGAATCTCAGGATAGCTACTCGCCCCAGGTGTGAAGCTGAAAGGCCAAATGGAAATTTTCAGTGATACAGTATAGCGCGGGAGTGGAATAGGTCAAGCAAGGGACGTAAGTCCTTTCTGCGTTGAAGGTTAATATGAGAGAGATCTTGAAATAGTTTAATTTCTGCTTCGTTGAAGATAATGCAATTTCTTTCCCGAGCTCTGCGTAATAATTCTTCCTTGAGTCGGAAATCCACCAGGCAGCAGATAACATCTTGGGGGGATCTGTTTCTCTGCTTTTAGGCCGCAGGGCCCTGTGGAGACGTTCAACCTCAATAGGTGATTCCTGAGGCCGTTCAGGAAGATCATTAAAAATGTTTAGGATCTTTTGTGATAACTGACCCACCTCAACTGTTTCGGGGACACCACGCACCCTTAAGTTATGACGCCACCCCGTGTTGTTCAGGTCTTCAATATGACGGTCAGTTTCTCGCAAATGTGTGGTATGTATATCTACCATTTAGCATGTATCTTGCAAGGTCCACATGTAAATCAGCAATACGGTCTCCTTAATGTCCATTGCCACTGCTTTAAGGTCCTCCATCGTGAGAGGGGGTCCCGCTGGTGGGCGTGCTGTGGCTGCTGTGGCCGGGCTCCTGCTGCGAGAGCGGGATGCTCTGTGGGAGGAGTGGGAGGAGGCAGCAGGGGACGAGGTCGCAGTGTGCTCTAGGGCCTGCATTGTAATTATTTTAAATAAAAAATAAAATCTATGTACCTTTTAAAAATAGAAAAAAAGTGATACTAAACACACACTGTTTAATTTATTTGTATATGGATGATGGCACTGTAATTATTTTAATAATAAAAAAAAATCTAAGTAAATAATCTTTTCCTAATTGATATACTCTGTCCTCAGACCCCTCCTCTTCTCCATCTACACCTCCTCCCTTGGCAAACTGATACACTCCCACGGCTTCAACTATCACCTCTATGCCGACGACACAAATTTACCTCTCACCCCCCCCCCCCCCTCACTCTCTGCCCGCATCGCCCACCTCCTGAATGACATATCAGACTGGATGTCGCTCCATTCCCTCAAGTTAAACCTGTCCAAAACCGAGCACCTAGTTTTCCGCCCAGCCCGTGCCCCCCCCCATCCTCTCCATCACGACTAGCAACGCCACCATCAATCCCACCCCACACACCAAAGTCCTGGGTGTCACCCTGGACTCAAACCTTTCCTTCCAACCTCATGTCCAATCACTATCAAAGTCACGCAGGCTCCACCTCCGCAACATCTCCAAGATATGTACGTTCCTGACCCCAGACACTACTAAACAACTTGTACACTCCCTCATTATCTCACGCCTGGACTACTGCAACTCCCTTCTTACTGGCCTACCCAAACACATGCTATCCCCACTCTAGTCTATCCTGAACTCAGCGGCTAGACTCATCCACTTCACCAACCACCCCACATCTGCCACCCCCCCCCCCCCCTGCCAATCCCTTCACTGGCTCTCGATTGTCCAACGCATTAAATTCATATTACTAACTCTGACATACAAAGCCATTCACAACACTGCCCCAAACTACCTAACTGACCTGTTACCCAAATACCACCCTACCCGTGCCCTTCGCTCCTCACAGGACATCCTACTCTCCAGCTCCCTGGTCTCTTCCTCCCACGCCCGACTGCTTGACTTCTCCAGGACTTCCCCCATCCTCTGGAACTCCCTACCCCAATCCATCAGACTGTCACCTACCCTCCTCACCTTCAGGCGCACCCTGAAAACCCATCTCTTCAGGGAAGCCTACCCCACCCTCACCTAACAACCGATCTCCTCTACTCCTCCTACCACTCCATCCCCCACAGCCACTTCCTCCTGTTCCAGTATCCCCTCCCTCCTAGATTGTAAGCTTGAAAGAGCAGGGCCCTCGAACCCCTCGTGTATTGTATTGTACTGTGTTGTCTCATGTTCTGTCCCCCTCGCTAATGTACAGCGCTGAGCAAACCCTTTGGCGCTATATAAACACTGTATAATAAATAAATAAATAATATACAGCTGTCACATGACCCAGCTCTTTCCCAGCCAGTCTGCAGGGAAACAATGGCAGGAGGAGCTTCTAGTCCTCTGCTGCTGGTCACATGTTCAAAACAAAAAAAACCAGTCTTTAGGACACAGTAAAAATAAATAAATAATATCAATAAACTGTTTTACATTGTTATACAAATATATATTAGAAATCAAATAAAAATTTCTTTATTATCTTTTGGCAAAAACATGGTGTGGGCAGATTTCTGACAGTCATAGGCTGTGTCACGCCCCTCCAGCCTGTGTCTTAGAATAGCAGGGAGGTAAAGCCTCCATCAATCAAAGTGTAATACCCCACCCCCATTGTGTTTAGCTGGTTAGTGGGCATGAAGGAGAAAGGAGGGAGTGGGCTTTCATTTACCACTGTGCATATGCCCACATGTGTGACTTTATAGTCACATGGGCTACTCGGATGTGATAGCGAGGAAATGCTCAGAATATAAACTCACTGAAAACTGAGCATGTGCAGTAGCTGCCAACACTACTCTGCAAAATCCCTGTGATGGTTGTGCATACTAGGCACAAGACAGGTTGTGTGTTCAGCAGCCATGTTGTTCAAAATTCAGCCATTACATTTTATTTGTCACTATCTTTTCTGTGTTGAACCAGAGATACAGCTGTAGTGACCTGCCTCCTCCCTCCTTCTTCAGTCATCAAATGATAACTGAAACCAGGACCTTCTTATCACTCCAAACACAGTCCTGACACACACAGACCCTTTATATTAACCAATCCACATTTCAGTCTGGAAACCCTAATAAAATTGTCACCCTTGCAAGCTTGAACAATCCAGAGAACTAACAGAAACTTGAAGCTCTCAACCCTATCATAAATACCATACCAATCCACATTACTGATAGACTGGTTATCAGACAAAACTCTAATATTTCGACACATTTCTTAGCTCATTAAATAATAACAGAACAGCCATAGTAAAGACATATTTACTTTCCTAAGTTCATTTATAACGTTTCAAGTACAAACACCCTTATAGTAGACCATATGGGGAATTTATATTCATTTGGAAGCTAATTTCACTCTGGAAAATAATATGCACATTTGCAGGCTGTAAGTTGTAGGTATGCAGAGATATTAACCACTTGCCATCCTGAGGATTTATCCCCCTTCCTGACCAGGCCTCTTTTTGCTTTTCGGCGCTGCACTATTTCAACTGATCATTGCACGGTCATGCAATGCTGTACCCAAACTAAATGTACGTCCTTTTTTACATACAAATATAGATTTCTTTTGGTGGTTTTTGATCACATGTGCACTTTTTTGATGCTATAAGCAAAAAAATACCAAAAATTTTGAAGAAAAACGATTTTACTTTCGGCTATAAAAAATATATAGTAAACTCAAAGATAGTCATAAATTTAGGCCAAAATGTATTCTGCGACATGTCTTTGCAATACGTGTAAATCAGTTTGGTTTACGTGAAAGTTATATCATTAGAAATGGCGGTATAGATACTGGGATTTTTTTTTTTTTAATACTAATAATGGGGGCGATCAGCAACTTATGGCAGGACTGCTGTGGGCATTCTGACACTGGGGGGAACTGACTTGGTGTCACTGAAATCCCCAGTGACACCAATACAGTGATCAGTTCTTAAAAAAAAAAGCACTGACACTGTACTAATGGCACTGGGCAGGAATGGATTAACATGAGGGGCAATCAAAGGGTTAACTGTGTGATGGGAGTGTTTTACTAGGGGGCGAGGGGTGTGTGCTTCACTGTAAGCACACTGATCGAGATGGCTCTGCTCAGCCATCCTGAGCAGTGTTCCCAAACTGACAGGGAGGAGGGCTGTTGGTAAACAATGCAGCCCTCCTCCCTGTCGGTGATTGCCGGTAATTACCGTTCGGGACCTGGTGATTGATACCCAGGACCACGATCGGCGGCGCAGGTAGGGCTTGTGCACGCACCCTACCTGGAAATGCAGAATCACGTATATATATGTGACATGAGTGGAACTCAACATTGGCAATGCTGCAGTGGCTGTGCATGCAGCAGAGGGCCTGGTAGAACTTCAGAAAATGTGGGGGGAAGTGTGGGGTCAAGTGCCACCCCCCTCCCTTCGGCTTACCAGGCCACATGGGGACAAGGACCTCTTCCTCACAACCCTGGCCCGGTGGTTGTGGGGGTCTGCAGGCAGGGGGGCTCATTAGCATCAGGATACCCCTTTTAATACAGGGGGCACCCTGCTTCCCCCCTTGTGAATGAGTAAGGGGTACTTGTACACCTACCCATTCACTAACGTGCTACATTTAGAAAAAAAAAGACGCCAGACTTTTGAAAAATTTCTTTATTGAACATAAAACAAAACAATGGTTCCATCACTGTAATCCATTGTCAATAACAGCATCCATCCAGCATAGTCCAGCTTGCTGAAACAGAAAATAAAATGGGCCATCGCGGTTCACCATGCTTGTGGCCTCCTCAAATGGTGACAGGACAGTGCATGCATCCTT
The DNA here is from genome assembly GCF_062004578.1 of Staurois parvus. Lineage (NCBI taxonomy): Eukaryota > Metazoa > Chordata > Amphibia > Anura > Ranidae > Staurois > Staurois parvus. Next base: position 8,992,645 of record NW_028317941.1, read on the forward strand.
TATCAGCAGCCACTGGCATGGCGAAAAGAAGCCAAGCTCCCTTGAGCCTGTCCTTGTGCCATAATCACACGGGTTATCATTGCTGGTCCTCTGCTGCATGCACAGCCACTGCAGCATTGCCAATGTTGAGTTCCACTTGGTGGGCATGTCACAACTGAGGCTGTTGGTGGGCAGGTTGAATTCCCGTTGAATGTCAGCCAGTCGAACACTGGCCATGTATGACTGCTGGAAATGACCTTTCTGGCCTGTCTCAGAAGATCTTGTAAGCCTGGGTACCAGTTCAAGATATACTGCACCATTACATTCAGCATGTGTGTCAAGCATGGAACATGTGTCAAGCGTCCCCATCAGAGGGCAGAGAGAAGGTTGGTACCGTTGTCACATACAAGCATTCCTGGCTCAAGCTGCCATGGCGTCAACCACCTCTGAGCTTGTCCCTGCAGAACTGACAGAATCTCTGCCCTGCTGTGGCTCCTGTCCCATAGACAGACCAGCTGAAGCACAGCATGGAATCTTATAGCCTGACTTCTTGCACAGCCCCTTGTACACTTAGGGAGCACTGCTGGTTCAGAAGAAAATTCAGCAGAAGAGGTCAAAAAGGAAGATAAAGGGGGGGGTGGAGCAGAGAGATGTGGCAGAATCACCACTAGCTTTTTGGAGGTGTGGTGGTGGAACAAGCTCCAGCACTGAGCCCTGTCCTGCATCCTTCCAAGCTGCCAGCAGAGTTACCCAGTGTGCCATAAAGGAACTGTAACATACCTGACCTGTTGGACTATGTGTCAGCAGTAATGTGGACCTTCCTGCTGACCGCCCTGTCCAACGAGTCCAAAACATTGCCTTCCACATGATGGTACAGAGTTGGAATGGCCTTAGGTGAAAATAATTTTTTTTTCGTAACCTTCCACTGTATTACAGCACATTCCGCAAATTCACGGAAGGGGGCAGAGTCCACCAGATGGAGAGGCAGCAGATGTAATGCTAGCAATTTGGCCAAGCTAGCATTTAAACACTGATCATGTGAATGGGTGGGACAGTATTTTTTTATGGTTCAGAAACTGGGGTAGCAAAATTTGCCTGGTGAAATCAACAGGTGGTGTACTGCTAGCAGATTGGGTGCAAGGACCTGTGGCACCCATTGCTGTACCATCATCCCTATCAGTGGAGGCTTTTGAGATGAATTGAGCTATAGTAGGGGTAGAGATCCCAGATGAGGAGCAAGGAGAAGTCTTAATTTTTTTATGATGTGGGTCTTTTAGGTGCTTTTGCCAACGGTCTGCAAGGCAGGTCATCATATGTCTTGTCAAGCATGAGATGCCCAAGCGGCTGGTGTTTTCACCACGCTTGATCCGCTTTAGACAGAGACTGCAACAGCAACGCTGCGGTCTTCTGCACATGTGTTGAAAAAAGCCCACACCAATGAACTTTTGGAAGTCAGCGGGAAGTCAGCAGCGCCCTGCACCTGTGGAGCTCTGCCGTGTGATGCAATAGGGTGGCTGCCCTTACACCTGTCCTTGGAGGACATTGTGCTTATTGGAGTTGTGCTTTCTCCTCACTGTCCTCCTCTGTTCTCTCAGGCACCCAAATACAGTCAGTGACCTAATCATCCCCTCTTTCCTAATCACTGAAGCCTACTGCTGTGGCTGGGGGAACATGACTGCCAATTTCTTGTCTGTCATTGGCACCATCTTTCTCTAGGGTCACGTCACTCCCTTCCTCAATCTGGGAACCAACAATTGAGTATTGAATTAGCTGTGCATCCTCCAGCAGCTTGTGACTGACACTATGTTCAAATAATTCAGGTGACTCCTCCATGCATGATGGTGGGGCTATAGGAGTAGCTGTGGACAAGGAATAGGTTGCTTTGGCAGCTGCAGTGGAAGGCGACCTAGTATAAGCCTGATTGACAGAGGATGAGTAGGATGAGGATGGCTTAGTTACCCACTCCACCAAATCTTCTGCATGTTGTGGCTCAATAACAGCCAGCACCAGAAAAAAAGGACAAGCGTGCCCTGTCTGCAGAGGATACACCATGTCCACAACCACCACTTTTCACTGTGGACACAGAGGCTGCTTACCCTCTTTTAGCTGCCTTTGAGCGTCTGCCTCTCTTTGTTGGGCTTTTGGACATGACGGGAATTTTTTTCTGGGATTTTTATAACTTTTTATTTTAGATTGTGGAATGGGAATTTGATGCTTGGGTGCGCTATAAACTGTTTTATTATTGTTTTTTTTTTACATAAAGAAAATAGGGGGTACAGCAATTATGTAGATTTTTTTTTACTGCTGCTGCTTCTGCAAAAAAAATTTAAAATAAAATAATGTAAAAAAAATTAAGGAAGCCAAAGAAAAAACTGACGCAGAAGAAAAAAAAAGGGAACCACTGGGGACTTGTCTTTAAAAATACAAATCTACATTTTTGGAATGCATTTACAAATATATGTTAAAATGACTTTTTTATATGTTAAAAAAACTGAAGAATATATTTAAAAAATATATATTTTTAAAAATATATATTTTTTTAATATATTCTTCAGATTTTTATTAGCATAAATTTGGAAATGTATTCTAAAAATGTAGATTTGTATTTTTAAAGACACAGTATATTTGAAATGTATTTTTAAAAAATATTTTTCATATATTTTGTAATAACAATGCATTTCAACATACAGTATATATATATTGAAATATATTTTGAAATATATTGAATATGACCGAAATTGTAGTATTTCAAATATATGGCAGAATATTTGGGAAGAATATTTTTAAAATATATTTCAAATATATTTTTCTTCCATGTGGGTGGAACTGACATGTACAGAAGAAGAGGGGTTAAAAGGGTTTAAAAAAATCCCACAATCAATTACAACCCCCACCATGACTCTCCTGTTATGTATTCCTTTATTTACAATTCTTTATTGAAAGGTACTCAGTTCCTCTGTTGTAAGTGGAAGAGGAGGGCTCCCAAATGTAAATACTAAACTGAATATATTTGCAATCACTGTGATGACCATACTCAAGGTAGAGAGTCACTTGGATCAGTTTGGTACATTGTGTCTGTGATTTGAGCTCCCGCATGATGGCTCAGATCATACCTATTAACTGGTGCAATGACTGTTCTACTTCTGCAAACCATTGTAAAATGGTATTCTGTACAAAAACACTGATCCTACCTTTTAAGAATCTTTACACTTAAGAAGAATTTACTGCTAAAGCCTCCTGTACTCAATCTGGCAAAAGTTCCTGGCCCAGATGGTGTCGCCCTTTTCTGTTAAAACATATTTTCCTGGTCCAACAATTGTTGGTGCCTTTAGTTCACTTACTGAACAATAAACCATGCCTTTGAACACTGAGGGGTTCATTACACTGTTCAATGTGCAGGTGAAGTTTCACTCTGCAAGAGAATTTAGAGCTTATGCAGGCCATAGACGGTTCGTTTATCGGCCAAATTTTTGTCCGAAAGAATAATCGGCCGATATTCGCATCATTAGTCATCGGCCGATTTTCGCGGTTCCTCCTCATTTTTTTTGTCGGTCATGCTGGAAAATTTATGAAAAACGGACGATTTTTATAATCATTGGTGGCAACAGAACTACTGATGTTTCGTTTTTCGTACGAAAATTCATCTATGGCCTGCATTAGTGAATGCGGTGAAACTTCACTTTGCAAAAAATACTATGTAAAAGTGTTTCTGCTTGCACATGATCCAATGATGGAAGCAGGGGCGTAGATAAGTGGGGAGGGGGGGTCAGGGGGGTTCAAACCCCCCCCAGAGCATATGTCAATAACATGTCAGTCATGGCCTGTTAGTTTAATATTCCATCAGTCTAGGACTTGGGAGAGTGTAGGGCAGAGCTCGGCAACCTCCGGTGACTCTTGATCGCACTTGGCATCCTGGAAAAGAAGTGGGTGGGGAGAGAGGTGGGTGTGCACCGGTCACACTGTTTTCCCTACATACGGCTGCACTGCTGTCCCTTGCTGGCTTTCATGTGCAGGAGGCAGGTGTGAGACTCATGAAAAGCTGGCAAGGTTCACCTTTCTTCCTGCCCACTGAGACCCGCCTCCGGCACATGAAAGCCAGCAAGGTGCTGCATATAGGGAAAACAGTGCAGCTGGTGCATGCCCACCTCTCTTCCTGCCCATTTCTTTTCCTGCTGGACGCTGGTGTAAGCTGAGCTCTTTTTCTTAATCTACGCAGTGGAGAGTTTGGATCAATTGCGCCAGGACCAGAGAGTGCTAATTCTTTTAATGGTAAATCAGTTTATTTTCCCCTCTGTGACTACAGCAGTCTTATAATCAGCCATTTCATGGCTAGGCTTTTCTAATCAGTGTGCACCTGTTGCCTCTGGGCACTCATCTCCCTCCCTTGAGCCGTGTCTATCTCAAGCTGAAGGGGAGACTGTTCAATGCAGAAAATTTGGCTGTGGATGTATTTGGCAAGGAAGTGTTTAGCAGCCATTGTATGCTCCACTAAAAGTAGTCCTCAAAAAGCCAGTTATAAAACAATACTCCTTTATAACTGGCTCTTTTGAGCAATAACTGGCTTTGCAGTACTGACAAAACCAGTTATAAAGTATTACATAGCCAGTTATGAAGGAGTTTTGCTTAATAACTGGCTTTGTGAGTAATCTTTTAAAACTGGCTCTGTGAGTAATGTTTAATATTTAGCTTTTCAGTAGTCAGTTATTAAGCATTACTCACAAAGCCAGTTATGAAGGATTACTCACAAACAGAGGCGAACTGACCATTTGGAAACTCGGGCACTGCCCGAGGGCCCGGGGTCAGTAGGGGGCCCCATAAGATGCCCCTAGTACCTTTTTCATAGGCTTTTTTGAGTTTGGGCAAGGACACAGGGGCCCCATGATCCCCTATTGCCCGGGGGCCCCATGAGTTGTCAGTCCGCCCCTGCTCACAAAGCCAGTTATTAAGCATTACTCACAAAGCCAGTTATGAAGGATTACTCACAAAGCCAGTAATTAAGCATTACTCGCAAAGCCAGTTATGAAGGATTACTGACAAAGCCAGTAATTAAGCATTACTCGCAAAGCCAGTTATAAAGGATTACTCACAAAGCCAGTTATTAAGCATTACTCGCAAAGCCAGTTATAAAGGATTACTCACAAAGCCAGTTATTAAGCATTACTCGCAAAGCCAGTTATGAAGGATTACTCAAAAAGCCAGTTATTAAGCATTACTCGCAAAGCCAGTTATGAAGGATTACTCAAAAAGCCAGTTATTAACCACTTGCCTACCAAGCACTTATACCCCCTTCCTTACCAGGCCAATTTTCAGCTTTCAGCGCTGCTGCACTTTGATTGACAATTGCGCGGTCATGCAACATTGTACCCAAATGAAATTTTGATCATTTTTTTCTCACAAATAGAGCTTTCTTTTGGTGGTATTTAATCGCCACTGGGCGCTTTACTTTTTGCGCTATAAATTAAAAAATGTGCAAAAAATTTGAAAAAAAAAAAAAGTTTATTTGTTTCTTTTATAAAATTTTTCAAACAGGTATTTTTTCTCCTTCACTGATTTGCGTTGATGAGGCGGCACTGATGGGCACTGATAGGCGGCACTGATGGGCACTGATAGGCGGCACTGATGGGCACTGATAGGCAGTACTAATGAGGTGGCACGGATAGGCGGCACTGATAGACAGCACTAATTAGGGGTCACGGATAGGCGGCACTGATATGCAGCACTGATAGGCGGCACTGATAGGTGACACTGATGATGGGTACTGATAGACAGCACTGACTGGCATCACTTCTGGGCACTGACTGGCGGCACTGACTGGCACAACCCCTGGGCACTGACTGGTGGCACTGACTGGCAGCACTGCTGGGCGGCACTGGTGGGCGGCACTGGTGGGCGGGCACAGGTGGGTGGCACTGGTGGGCACAGGTGGGTGGCACAGGTGGGCACAGGTGGGTGGGCACAGGTGGGTGGCACTGCTGGGCACATGTAGGTGGCACTTCTGGGCACAGGCAGAGTGGCACAGGTGGGGGCACTGCTGGGCACAGGTGGGGGCACTGCTGGGCACAGGTGGGCGGGGCTAGTGGGCGCACTGCTGGGCGGAACTTGCGGGTGTCACTGCTGGGCACCGATCATCAGGGCACTGATCATCAGTGCCCTGATGATCGGTGCCGATCCCCGCTCTGACAACTGCCGGTTCTCGGCAGTACTTTCCTCACGATCTGACAGTGTGAGGAAAGTGCAGCCGAGAACCGGCACTTGCATTTCCCTGTGATCAGCGTGTCATTGGACACCGCTGATCACGTGGTAAAAGGCCGGTGGGATCGGCCTTTCACCACATCACGTGATCAGCTGTGTCCGTAGGACACAGCGATCACGGAGATCGCCAGGTGCGCGCCCCCTGGGGCGCGCAGGAGAGCGCGTTCTGGGAGGACGTCATATGACGTCCACTCAGAACTGGCCGGCCGCGGTGAAGCCGTCATTCGGCTATGCGCGGTCGGCAAGAGGTTAAGCATTACTCGCAAAGCCAGTTATAAAGGATTACTCACAAAGCCAGTTATTAAGCCTTACTCGCAAAGCCAGTTATAAAGGATTACTCACAAAGCCAGTTATTAAGCCTTACTCGCAAAGCCAGTTATAAAGGATTACTCACAAAGCCAGTTATTAAGCCTTACTCGCAAAGCCAGTTATAAAGGATTACTCACAAAGCCAGTTATTAAGCCTTACTTGCAAAGCCAGTTATAAAGGATTACTCACAAAGCCAGTTATTAAGCATTACTCGCAAAGCCAGTTATAAAGGATTACTCACAAAGCCAGTTATTAAGCCTTACTCGCAAAGCCAGTTATAAAGGATTACTCACAAAGCCAGTTATTAAGCCTTACTCGCAAAGCCAGTTATAAAGGATTACTCACAAAGCCAGTTATTAAGCCTTACTCGCAAAGCCAGTTATAAAGGATTACTCACAAAGCCAGTTATTAAGCCTTACTCACAAAGCCAGTTATGAAAGATTACTCACAAAGCCAGTTGTTAAGCCTTACTCGCAAAGCCAGTTATGAAGGATTACTCACACAGCCAATTAAGCATTACTAGCAAAGCCAGTTGTTCAGCAAAAGTCCTTTATACTGGTTCTGCAAGTAATGCTTAATAATTGTCTTTGTGACTACTGAAAAGCTAAATATTAAACATTACTCACAAATCCAGATATTAAGAATTACTCACAAATCTAGATATTAAACATTACTCACAAATCCAGATATTAAGCATTACTCACAAATCCAGATATTAAGCATTACTCACAAATCCAGATATTAAGCATTACTCACAGATCCAGATATTAAGCATTACTCACAAATCCAAATATTAAGCATTACTCACAAATCCAGATATTAAGCATTACTCACAAATCCAGATATTAAGCATTACTCACAAATCTAGATATTAAGCGTTACTCACAAAGCCAGTTTTAAAGGATTACTCACAAAGCCAGCTATTAAGCAAAACTCATTTATATCTGGCTTTGTGAATAATACTTTATAACTGGCTTTGCTGAGCAGTACACAAAAAGCCAGTTACTAAGCAGTACACACAAAGACAGTTACTAAGCAGTACACACAAAGCCAGTTGCTGAACAGTACACACAAAGCCAGTTACCAAGCAGTACACACAAAGCCAGTTACACTAAGCAGTACACACAAAGCCATTTACTGAGCAGTACACACAAAGCCAGTTATAAAGCATTGCTCAAAGCCAGTTCTAAAGAGTTACACAAAAACCCAGTTAACTGCCCGAGAAGGCCGTGGAATTCAGCGGGGGAGGGGGGCATCATGTCCCGCTGCTTGTAAAAGCAATCCTGCAGCTAATTAGCCACTAGCATTGCTTTTACATGAAAGCCGATTGCCAGCTGAAACAAATTATACCAAGGATGATGCCTGCAGCTGTAGGCATCATCCTGGTATAACCATTTAAAGTCCAGTGACGTACCAGTACGTCGCTGGTCCTTGTTGGGTATATATGCTATGTTCTTTTTTTTTTTTTGTATGCAGCCTGTGGGCTGAATGAAAAAAGAGAAGAAATCTCTGCCAGAAAAAGTGCGTGGTATGCCCACCATTAGAATATACCGCCCTGCATTCACCCACTTCTAATGGTGGGCACACATTAGGTCGCACGGTGCCACATGCACCAATTCCAAGATTGTATAAATGTCTAAATAGTGGCACGCTTGAATAAAAATTGTCCACGTATAAGTGGTACCCCATATGGAAAAAGGATGACACCAAGTCCCAAACTATCTTGCCGCTACTCCCTATGTAGTCTGGGCATCCGGGGGGCTCTTTTCCCTCGTAAAATCCAAAACTTATATGTATAGCCTTTTGCCCTCTCACAGGTCTTAAAGCCAGTTATAAAGCATTGCTCAAAGCCAGTTTTAAAGAGTTACTCAAAAAGCCAGTTAAAAAGCATTACAAAGCCAGTTATGAAGGAGGTTTGCCTAAACACTTGCCCTCCTGAGGATTTACCCCCCCTAACCGTTTCAATACCGTGCAATTTTACACCTTCCTGCCCAGGCCATTTTTCAGGTTTCAGCGCTCTCACACTTTGAATGACAATTGCGCGGTCATACAACATTGTACCCAAACTAAAATTTTATCATTTTCTTCACACAACTAGAGTTTTCTTTTGGTGGTATTTAATCACCGCTGGGGTTTTTATTTTTTGCTAAATTAACAAAAAAAGACCAAAAATTTTGAAAAAAAAACACATTTTTCTTTGTTTCTGTTATAAAAGTTTACAAATAAATAATTGTTCTTCATAAATTTAGGCCGAGATGTGTTCTGCTACATGTCTTTGGTGAAAATAACCCAAATTAGGATGTATTTTTTAGTTTGTAGGAAAGTTATAGAGTTCACAAACTATGGTATAGATCTGAATATTGATCAATCCTGAAGTACTGACGGCCAATCTAATTTCTTGAGGTCCAAGAATGTCAGAATAGTACAGATATCCCCAAATGACCCCTTTTTGCAGAGTAGACAGTCCGACGTACTTCATAAGAGGCATGGCGAGTTTTTTGAAGTTGTATTTTTTTGTCATAATTTTTCGGAAAATGAAAAAATTTAAAAAATTATTTTCACTATTTTTTTTTTTACATACTGTCACCACCACAGCATCATCATATAACTGGCATGGCGGTGAACAGGGACACTGACTGGTGACAGTATGAAAAAAATATATATATTGTTTTTTTTTTTTTATTATATTTAATTTTTTATTACATTTTTTTTTTTTTTTAAGATTTTTTTTCATATTTTACTATGACCAAAGTAGTACAATATTACCATAGTAACATTGTACTACTTTGGGGAAGTGATCAGTATTTTTTTTTTTTTTTTTACACAATTTGCTTATAGCAAAGAATTACTTTGCAATAAGCAAGCATTTACCTGAATGAAATCGATTCATTCAGCATTTTTTTTTTTTTTTTTTTTGTGCTTAGCTGTGATTTGGTCACAGCTAATCACATGACATGTGCATGTGATTAGCTGTGACCATTCACAGCTAGGCACTAGTATACAATGGATGGCATCATGAATGAAGCCATCCATTGTATACAACTGTCATGTGACCTGCTGTGATTGGTCACAGCAGGTCACATGGTACCAGCAACGGGAGCCGGTACTCGGATCTGTCATCGGCCGTGTCCGAGGTGCACGGCCGGTGACAGATCGCACTGCTGCGCCGCTCTGCATTAGCGCAAACGGCACATGTGCGGGAGCATGCCAAATGGCGTGCACCCGGAATGCAGGGACACATTTGAAGCCGCCAAACGGCCATTGGCCGGGCGGCTAATGGTTAATGACCAGGCCTCTTTTTGCTATTCTGCGATTCACTATTTCAACTGATAATTGTTCGGTCATGCAATGCTGTACCCAAACAAAATTTATGTCCTTTTTTTCACACAAATAGAGCTTTCTTTCGGTGGTATTTGATCACCTGTTCACTTTTTATTTTGCGTGCTATAAACAAAAAAAAATGAAAATTTTGAAGAAAAATTATATTTTTTACTTTCGGCTACAAAAAATATATAGTAAATAGAGATGAGCGAATTATTCAAAAATTCGATTCGGCCGATTCGCCGAATTTGCGGGAGAAATTCGATTCGATGCGAATTTAACTTATAAAAAGGGTTTCTAGGCTTCAGAGAGCCTTTATATTAGTGCAGAACACTGTACCTTTAATTTAAATGCCCTTGGAGATGAGGAAGGAGAAGGAGAAGGATGAGAAGAAGGAGAAGGATGAGAAGAAGGAGAAGGATGAGAAGAAGGAGAAGGAGAAGGATGAGAAGAAGGAGAAGGATGAGAAGAAGGAGAAGGATGAGAAGAAGGAGAAGGAGAAGGATGAGAAGAAGGAGAAGGAGAAGGATGAGAAGAAGGAGAAGGATGAGAAGAAGGATGAGAAGAAGGAGAAGGATGAGAAGAAGCATGAGAAGAAGGAGAAGGATGAGAAGAAGAAGGATGAGAAATAGAAGAAGGATGAGAAGAAGGAGAAGGATGAGAAGAAGAAGAAGGATGAGAAGAAGAAGAAGGATGAGAAGAAGAAGAAGGATGAGAAGAAGGAGAAGGATGAGAAGAAGAAGAAGGATGAGAAGAAGGAGAAGGATGAGAAGAAGAAGAAGGATGAGAAGAAGAAGAAGGATGAGAAGAAGGAGAATTCCAAGCCGGCAAAAAGTGTATCTGCAGAGCTCCGCTATTTCTTAGCGGAGCTCTGCAGATACACTTAGCGGAGCTCTGCAGATACACTTTTTGCCGGCTTGGAATTCTTCTTATTTTCATCCTACTTCTTCTTATTCTTCTTCATCCTCATCCTCAGAAGAAGAAGAAGAGGATGAGGATGAGGATGAAGATGAAGAAGAAGAAGAAGAAGAAGAAGTAGGATGAAAATAAGAAGAGTTCCAAGCCGGCAAAAAGTGTATCTGCAGAGCTCCTCTATTTCTGACAGTTCTCTGACATTCACATTTACAGCGGTTGAAACATTGTATCTATTTGTTTCCATAAATGGAAACAAATAGATACAATGTTTCAACCGCTGTAAAATGTGAATGTCAGAGAACTGTCAGAAATAGCGGAGCTCTGCAGATACACTTAGCGGAGCTCTGCAGATACACTTTTTGCCGGCTTGGAATTCTTATTTTCATCCTACTTCTTCTTCTTCTTCTTCTTCTTCATCCTCATCCTCAGAAGAAGAAGAAGAGGATGAGGATAAAGAAGAAGAAGAAGAAGAAGTAGGATGAAAATAAGAAGAATTCCAAGCCGGCAAAAAGTGTATCTGCAGAGCTCCTCTATTTCTGACAGATACACTTTTTGCCGGCTTGGAATTCTTCTTATTTTCATCCTACTTCTTCTTCTTCTTCTTCTTCTTCTTCATCCTCATCCTCATCCTCAGAAGAAGAAGAAGAGGATGAGGATGAGGATGAAGAAGAAGAAGAAGTAGGATGAAAATAAGAAGAATTCCAAGCCGGCAAAAAGTGTATCTGCAGAGCTCCTCTATTTCTGACAGATACACTTTTTCCCGGCTTGGAATTCTTATTTTCATCCTACTTCTTCTTCTTCTTCTTCTTCATCATCCTCATCCTCATCCTCTTCTTCTTCTTCTGAGGATGAAGATGAGGATGAAGAAGAAGAAGAAGAAGAAGTAGGATGAAAATAAGAAGAATTCCAAGCCGGCAAAAAGTGTATCTTCAGAGCTCCACTAAGTGTATCTGCAGAGCTCCGCTATTTCTGACAGTTCTCTGACATTCACATTTTACAGCGGTTGAAACATTGTATCTATTTGTTTCCATTTATGGAAACAAATAGATACAATGTTTCAACCGCTGTAAATGTGAATGTCAGAGAACTGTCAGAAATAGAGGAGCTCTGCAGATACACTTTTTGCCGGCTTGGAATTCTTCTTATTTTCATCCTACTTCTTCTTCTTCTTCATCCTCATCCTCATCCTCAGAAGAAGAAGAAGAATGAAAAGAACAATGAAAAGAAGAAGAACAATGAAAAGAAGAAGAAGAAGAATGAAAAGAAGAATGAGAAGAATGAAAAGATTCTTCTTCTTCTTCTTTTCATTCTTCTTTTCATTCTTCTTCTTCTTTTCATTCTTCTTCTTCTTCTTTTCATTCTTCTTTTCATTCTTCTCATTCTTCTTTTCACTCTTCTCATTCTTCTCATTCTTCTTTTCATTCCTCTTCTCATTCTTCTTTTCATTCTTCTTCTTCTTTTCATTCTTCTCATTCTTCTTTTCATTCTTCTTTTCATTCTTCTTCTCATTCTTCTTTTCATTCTTCTTCTTTTCATTCTTCTTTTCATTCTTCTTCTTCTTCTTTTCATTCTTCTTCTTCTTCTTTTCATTCTTCTTTTCATTCTTCTCATTCTTCTTCTCATTCTTCTTTTCATTCTTCTTCTCATTCTTCTTTTCATTCTTCTTTTTCTTTTCATTCTTCTTTTCATTCTTCTCATTCTTCTTTTCATTCTTCTTTTCATTCTTCTTCTCATTCTTCTTTTCATGAAGAAGAAAAGAAGAATGAAAAGAAGAATGAAAAGAAGAAGAAGAAGAATGAAAAGAAGAATGAGAAGAAGAATGAAAAGAAGAATGAAAAGAAGAATGAGAAGAATGAAAAGAAGAAGGAAAAGAAGAATGAAAAGAATAAGAAGAAGAATGAAAAGAAGAAGAAGAATGAAAAGAAGAATGAAAAGAAGAAGAAGAATGAAAAGAAGAAGAAGAAGAATGAAAAGAAGAATGAAAAGAAGAAGAATGAAAAGAAGAAGAATGAAAAGAAAAAGAAGAAGAATGAAAAGAAGAAGAATGAAAAGAAGAATGAAAAGAAGAAGAAGAATGAAAAGAAGAATGAGAAGAATGAAAAGAAGAAGAAGAATGAAAAGAAGAATGAAAAGAAGAAGAAGAATGAAAAGAAGAAGAAGAAGAATGAAAAGAAGAAGAAGAATGAAAAGAAGAAGAAGAAGAATGAAAAGAAGAATGAAAAGAAGAATGAGAAGAATGAAAAGATTCTTCTTCTTCTTCTTTTCATTCTTCTTTTCATTCTTCTTCTTCTTTTCATTCTTCTTCTTCTTTTCATTCTTCTTTTCATTCTTCTCATTCTTCTTTTCATTCTTCTCATTCTTCTTCTCATTCTTCTTTTCATTCTTCTTCTCATTCTTCTTTTCATTATTCTTCTTCTTTTCATTCTTCTTTTCATTCTTCTCATTCTTCTTTTCATTCTTCTTCTCATTCTTCTTTTCATTCTTCTTCTTCTTTTCATTCTTCTTTTCATTCTTCTTCTCATTCTTCTTTTCATGAAGAAGAAAAGAAGAATGAGAAGAATGAAAAGAAGAATGAAAAGAAGAAGAAGAAGAAGAATGAAAAGAAGAATGAGAAGAAGAATGAAAAGAAGAATGAGAAGAATGAAAAGAAGAATGAAAAGAAGAAGAAGAAGAATGAAAAGAAGAAGAAGAATGAAAAGAAGAAGAAGAAGAATGAAAAGAAGAATGAAAAGAATGAAAAGATTCTTCTTCTTCTTTTCATTCTTCTTTTCATTCTTCTTCTTCTTCTTTTCATTCTTCTTTTCATTCTTCCATTCTTCTTTTCATTCTTCTCATTCTTCTTCTCATTCTTCTTTTCATTCTTATTCTCATTCTTCTTTTCATTCTTCTTTTCATTCTTCTTTTCATTCTTCTCATTCTTCTTTTCATTCTTCTTTTCATTCTTCTTCTCATTCTTCTTTTCATTCTTCTTCTTTTCATTCTTCTTTTCATTCTTCTTCTCATTCTTCTTTTCATGAAGAAGAAAAGAAGAATGAGAAGAATGAAAAGAAGAATGAAAAGAAGAAGAATGAAAAGAAGAATGAGAAGAAGAATGAAAAGAAGAATGAAAAGAAGAAAAAGAAGAATGAGAAGAATGAAAAGAAGAATGAAAAGAAGAAGAAGAATGAAAAGAAGAAGAATGAAAAGAAGAATGAAAAGAAGAAGAAGAAGAATGAAAAGAAGAAGAATAAGAATGAAAAGAAGAATGAAAAGAAGAAGAAGAAGAATGAAAAAAAGAATGAAAAGAAGAAGAAGAATGAAAAGAAGAAGGAGAAGAATGAAAAGAAGAATGAAAAGAAGAATGAGAAGAATGAAAAGATTCTTCTTCTTCTTTTCATTCTTCTTTTCATTCTTCTTCTTCTTTTCATTCTTCTTCTTCTTCTTTTCATTCTTCTTTTCATTCTTCTCATTCTTCTTTTCATTCTTCTCATTCTTCTTCTCATTCTTCTTTTCATTCTTCTTCTCATTCTTCTTTTCATTCTTCTTTTCATTCTTCTCATTCTTATTTTCATTCTTCTTTTCATTCTTCTTCTCATTCTTCTTTTCATTCTTCTTCTTCTTTTCATTCTTCTTTTCATTCTTCTTCTTCTTCTTTTCATTCTTCTCATTCTTCTTTTCATTCTTCTCATTCTTCTTCTCATTCTTCTTTTCATTCTTCTTCTCATTCTTCTTTTCATTCTTCTTTTCATTCTTCTCATTCTTATTTTCATTCTTCTTTTCATTCTTCTTCTCATTCTTCTTTTCATTCTTCTTCTTCTTTTCATTCTTCTTTTCATTCTTCTTCTTCTTCTTTTCATTCTTCTCATTCTTCTTTTCATTCTTCTCATTCTTCTTCTCATTCTTCTTTTCATTCTTCTTCTTCTTTTCATTCTTCTCATTCTTCTTTTCATTCTTCTTTTCATTCTTCTTTTCATTCTTCTTCTCATTCTTCTTTTCATGAAGAAGAAAAGAAGAATGAGAAGAATGAAAAGAAGAATGAAAAGAAGAAGAATGAGAAGAAGAATGAAAAGAAGAATGAAAAGAAGAATGAGAAGAATGAAAAGAAGAATGAAAAGAAGAAGTATTCCAGTACAGCAAAAAGTGTATCTGCAGAGAGCTCCGCTATTTCTGACAGTTCTCTGACAGTTCCTTCACATTTACAGCGGTTGAAACATTGTATCTATTTCCGAATAAAAACATCTGTATCCTAAATGGAAACAAATAGATACAATGTTTCAACCGCTGTACATGTGAAGGAACTGTCAGAGAACTGTCAGAAATAGCGGAGCTCTCTGCAGGGACACTTTTGCCGGCTGATCGGGAAAAATCCGATTCGCGCACCCGAAGTATGCTAATATTCGGATTCGCCGCAAATCAAATTTTTCCTGAAATTCGAAAGGAATTCCACTTCGCCTGGTTCGATTCGCTCATCTCTAATAGTAAACTCAAAGTTAGTCATAAGGTTAGACCAAAATGTATTCTGCTACATGTTTTTGGTAAAAAATATCCCAATAAGTGCATATTGATTGCTTTGTGTGAAAGTTACAGCATCTACAAACTATGGTATAGATACTGCAATTTACGACATTTTTTTGCTATACAGGGCTGCACTAGTTTAACAGACAATTACACGGCCATGCAGTAAGGTACATAAATGAAATTTATGTCCTTTTTTCAAACAAATCAAGCTTTCTTTTAGTGGTATTTGATCACCTGTGCGCTTTTTATTTTTGGCGCTATAAACGAAAAACTTTTTTTTTTTTAAAAGATATTTTCTCATTTCTGTCATAAAAAATATCCAGAAAATTCAAATTTAGTTATAAATTTTGGCCAAAATGTATTCTGCTACATGTTTTTGGTTAAAAAAAATCCCAATAAGTGTATATTGATTGCTTTGTGTAAAAGTTATAGTATCTACAAACTATGGTATAGATAAAACAAAGTAGAAAAGTAGACACCGTAAGCTATCTGCTGAGAGGCATATTGAGTCCATGGAAGATTTATTTTTTTACACAAGTTTTTGGAAAATGACAAAACATTTTTTTTTACACAAAGTTGTAATTTAAATTATATATTTCTTACACAAGCAATGGGCATATGTGGAATTACACCCCAAAATACATTCTGCTACTTCTACCGAGTATGGAGATACCACATGTGTGAGACTTTTTGGGAGCCTAGCCATATACAGGAGCCTGAAATCCAATGAGCACTTTGAAAGCCTGAAGGTGCGTAACTTCCTCATTTCACTACCTCACTACCTATCATAGTTTCAAAGGCCCTGAAATACCAGGATAGCACCAAATGACCCCTTTTTGGATAGTAGAAACCCCAAGGAATTTAAAAAGAGGCATGGTGAGTATTTTGCAGATCTCATTTTTTTCTCACAAGATTTTGAAATATAAAAAAAGGAAAATATGTTTTTGTTTTTTTTCTTCATTTTCCAAAAACTTGTGGCAACAAACGAGATCTGCAATATGCTCACCATGCTTCTTATCAAATTCCTTGGGGTGTCTACTTTCCAAAAAGGGGTCATTTGGGGAGGTTTGGTGCTATCCTGGTATTTCAGAGCTTCCAAAACTGTGATAGGTAGTCAGGAAGTGTAATGAGGAAATAAAGCCCTTTAAAAGCCTGAAAGTGCTTAATGGATTTTGGAGTCCTGTACTTGGCTAGACTGCCAAAAATTATCTCACATGTGGTACCCCCATACTCGGGAGAAGTGGCAGAATGTATTTTGGGAAATAATTCCACATATACCCATGGCATGTGTGAGCAATAGTGCCAATTTTGTGTAAAAAAAAAAAATTGTCATTTTCCAAAAACTTGTAAAAAAATAAATTCTATTGATTCAACATGCCTCTCAGCAAATAGTTTGGGGTGTATACTTTCCAAAAAAGGGTCCTTTTGGGGGATGGGGGCATTTTATGCCCAGCATTAGAAGTTTATGCCACATATCATTCACTCTTCTAACCACCTTAAGACCAAGCCCTTTCTGACTCTTACTGTGCACATGAAAAAAAAAATCTGTATTTTTTGCTAGCAAATTACTTTGAACCCCCAAACATTATATATATTTTTTAAAGCAGACACCATAGTGAATAAAATGGTGGGTGCTGCAATTTTTTATGTCACATAGTACTCGTGCAGCGATTTTTCAAACACAAATTAAAAATATATATATATATATATATATAATTTTTACTTTTAATGCACAAAAACACAATATATTGGCCAATTATTTGGTAATATATAAAAGATGATGGTATTCTGAGTAAATAGATATCAAACATGACATGCTTTAAAACTGCGCATGCCCCATGCAATGGCGACAAACTGCATAGATTTTTAATATCCATAGGAAACTGTTTAAAAGCCTTTACAAGCTACCATTTTAGATTTACAGAGAAGGTCTAGTGCTAGAATTACTTCCCTTGATTTGACGCTCGCTGCAGCTGTAGGCATCATCCTGGTATAACCATTCAAAGTCCAGTGATGTACCAGTATGTCACTGGTCCTTGTTGGGTATATATGTTCTTTTTTTTTTATGCAGCCTGTGGGCTGAATAAAAAAGAGAAGAAATCTCTGCCAGAAAAAGTATGCCCACCATTAGAAAATACTGCCCTGCATTCACCCACTTCTAATGGTGGGCACACATTAGGTCGCACGATGCCACATGCACCAATTCCAAGATTGTACAAATGTCTAAATAGTGGCACGCTTGAATAAAAATTGTCCACGTATAAGTGGTACCCCATATGGAAAAAGGATGACACCAAGTCCCAAACTATCTTGCCACTACTCCCTATGTAGTCTGAGCAGCCGGGGGGCTCCATGTGACTATCTTTTCCCTCGTAAAATCCAAAACTTATACATATAGCCTTTTTCCCTCTCACAGGTCTTATACATCTTTATCCCATATCTGGCATACTTGCTGGGGAGAAATTGCTTGAACGCAAGGTGTCCAGAAAAATAATGAGGAACTCATCAACGCAGATATTTTACTGGGGAGTATAGACATCTGCAAATTTTTGGTTAAGGTGATTTACGAGGGGCCGAATTTTGTTTAGCCAATCAAATTCAGGGTCACCCCGAGGACGACAGAGTGTGTTTTCGTTAAAATGCATAAAACACATTCTCATATCTATGCCTGGCCATGGCAGCAGAGAACATGGGGATATGATGAATCGGGTCTGTGGACCAATACAAAAAATCAAGGGGAATAGTTAAATTTGTGGGCTGCTAATCAGGATTTGCAAGCACATTCGGAAGGATACTAGGGGCTCTACGGGCCTGTGTGCGAATTCTTGGTGGTTGAGGGACAATACTTGTGCTCGCCACCGCACCAGCTTGTACTGCACTTATGGGACTCGTCACATCACAAAGTGATACTACATTGCTGGTATGTGAAAGACTAGGATGTACTAGGTCACTGGTGCTCGCCAGTTCACCAAAAGGTAGAGCGGCACTAGTACTGGCACTGCTGCATATGAGAGTCATCAAAATTTACCGGCAAGTGCTAGCAGAGATCAGGCCTGATTCTGCGAACATTGCGGTTTTGTGTGTAATGTATTAAGTGACAGTGACCTACTGACACTGCACTTGCTGGGAGAGAAGGGTGGGTAAGCATAGGGGCTAAACACATGTGCTGGCAGGTGCCGGGGCTGATCCCGCTAACGCTGTGTTTTGGCCACACTATACGCTGGTATAGTGCTGACCTGATATTGAGCTGTTCAGACACTATACTAGAGATAGGGGTTTATTGTGTATGAGCGTGTTCCTGGCAATCAAAGGGTTAAATGTGATTACTGGTGTGCTGACAGACGCTATCTGGGAGGGGTGAGAAAACCACGGGAGTGCAAATCACATATATATATGTGATTTTGCGCACCTGTGCCGCCCTGTAGCATTATTTCTGCTATAAGGCGGTCAGGAAGCAATAAAAAAGTGATTTGCATTACGTCCTTTTTTTCCCACTAATTGAGCTTTCTTTCAGTGGTATTTGATCGCCTGTGCAATTTTTATTTTATCACTATAAAAAAAAGGACCGACAATTTTGAGAAAAAAACTAAATTTTTATACTTTTTGCTATTAAACATGTCCAGTAAAAAAAATTAAAAATCAAATTTTGTCATAAATTTAGGCCCGAAATGTATTCTGCGACACGTCTTTGCTAAAAAAAAATCCCAATACATGTAAATTAATTGGTTTACGTGAAAGTTATAGCATTTACAAATGACGATATATATACGAGAATTTTTTTCTATACTAATAATGGCGGCGATCAGCGACTTATGGCGTCGATCAGTGACTTTTAGTGGGACTGCGGTGGACATTCTGACACTGGGGGGAACTGACTTGGTGTCATTGACATCCCCAGTGACACCAATACAGTGATCAGTGCTAAAAAAAAGCACTGACACTGTACTAATGCACTGGGCAGGAAGGGGTTAACATTTGGGGGTGATCAAAGGGTTAATTGTGTGATGGGAGTGTTTTACTAGGGGGCACACTGATTGGGATGGCTGTGCCCACAAAATTCGTAAATCACCTTAACCAAAAATTTGCAGGTGTCTATATTCTCCAGCAAAACATCTGTGTTGATGAGTCCCTCGGCAATTTTTTAGGCCACCTTACATTCAAACAATTTTACCCCAGCAAGTCTGCCAGATATGGGGTCAAGATGTATAAGACCTGTGAGAGGGCAACAGGCTATACATATAAGTTTCGGATTTACGAAGGAAAAGATAGTCATGTAGAGCCCCCTGGATGTCCAGACTACATAGGGAGTAGTGGCAAGATAGTTTGGGACTTGGTGTCATCCTTTTTCCATATGAGGTACCACTTATACATGGACAATTTTTATTCGTGCCACTATTTAGACATTTGCACAATCTTTGCACAATCTTGGAATTGGTGCATGTGGCGTCGTGCGACCTAATGTGTGCCCACCATTAGAAGTGGGTGGATACAGGGTGGTATTTTCTAATGGTGCTTGGGAAAGCATCTGATCACACCGATCTTGGTGAGATTAGATAATGTAAGGGAAGAGGAGATATCTAGAGTCTGATAGACCCCAGATTTCTCAAAAAAGAACATATGACAATGCCCATTGAAGTTATAGGGGATATTTGCATTCCCTGTGATAGCATTAAAAGTGATCCAAAAAAAATGAATGGGACAGTGTAAAAATTATTTAAAAAATCAAAAAACTTAAAAAAAAAAGCACCCTGGTACCCCCCCCCGTCCGTGCACACCTGCTTGCGCGAGCATTGAACCTGTGCCGGTATGTAAACAGCAGTTGCACCATGCATGGGAGGTATCGCCATGAATGTCAGATCAATGGCACTAAATATAGCACTAGACCTCCTCTGTAAATCTAAAATGGTAGCTTGCAAAGGCTTTTAAATCGTTGCCTATGGATATTAAAAACGTATGCAGTTTGTCACCATTGCACAGGGCATGCACAGTTTTAAAGCATGTCATGTTTGGTATCTATTTACTCGGCATACCATTATCTTTTATATTTTACCAAATAATTGGCCAATATATTGTGTTTTTGTGCATTAAAAGTAAAAAAGGGGGGGGGGGGTTTCAAAAAATTTGCGTTTGAAAAATCGTTGCACTAGTACTATGTGACATAAAAAATTGCAGCACCTGCCATTTTATTCACTGGGGTTTTTGCTTTAAAGTATATATAATGTTTGAGGGTTTATATTAATTTCCTAGCAAAAAATACAGATTTTTTTCATGTGAACAAAAAGTGTCAGAAAAGGCTTGACCTTCAGGTGGTTAAAAGAGTGAGTGATGCATGGCATAAACTGCTAATGCTGGGCATAAAATGCCCCCAACCCCCAAAACGTCCCCTTTTTGGAAAGTAGACAACCCAAACTAGCCATGAGTATATGTGGAATTACTCACCAAAATACATTATGCTACTTTTCCCGAGTATGGGGGTACCACATGCGAGAGACTTTTTGGCAGTCTAGCCAAGTACATGACCCCAAAATCCAATAAGCACTTTCAGGCTTTTCAAAGGGCTTTATTTTCTCATTACACTTTCTGACTACCTATCACAGTTTCGGAGGACCTGAAATGCCAGGATAGCACCAAACCTCCCAAATGACCCCTTTTTGGAAAGTAGACACCCCAGGGAATTTGATAAGAAGCCTGGTGAGTATTTTGCAGATCTCGTTTGTTGCCACAAGTTTTTGAAAAATGAAGAAAAAAAACAAAACATATTTTTTCTTTTCTTTTTTTAGATTTCAAAACCTTGTGAGAAAAAATGAGATCTGCAAAATACTCACAGCACAGTGGCTAAATGGTTAGCACCTCAGCCTGGCGGTAATAGGGTCATTGGTTAGCACCACCTGCCTGGAGTTTGCATGTTCTCCGTGTCCCTGCGTGGGTTTCCTCCGGGTACTCCGGTTTCCTCACACATGCCAAAGACATGCTGGTAGGTTAATTGGATCCTGTCTAAATTGGCCCTAGTATGTGTATGTATGGATGTAAGTTAGGGACTTTAGATTGTACGCCCCTTGAGGGTTAGGAACTGATGTGAATGTATAATATATATGTAAAAGCACTGTGTAAATTATCGGTGCTATATAAGTACCTGAAATAATAAATAAATATTCACCATGCCTCTTTTTAAATTCCTTTCCTTTCTTAAATTCTATTTTCCAAAAAGGGGTCATTTGGGGGGGTTTGGTGTATCCTGGCATATCAGGGCCTCGGAAACTGTGATAGGTAGTGAGGAAGTGACATGAGGAAGTTACGCACCTTCAGGCTTTCAAAGTGGTCATTGGATTTCAGGCTCCTGTATGTGGCTAGGCTCCCAAAAAGTCTCACATATGTGGTATCCCCATACTCGGTAGAAGTAGCAGAATGTATTTTGGGGTGTAATTCCACATATACTCATGGCTTGTGTGAAAAATATACCGTTTAAATGACAACTTTGTGTAAAAAAAGAAATGTTTTTGTCATTTTCCAGAAAATTTTGAAAAAAAAATAAATGTTCCATGGACTCCATATGCCTCTCAGCAGATAGCTTATGGTGTCTACTTTCCGAAAAGGGGTCATTTAGGGGTGTTTGTACTATCCTGGTATTTTAGCACCTCAAGAAATGTGATGAGCAGCATGGCCAGACTGACAACTCATGGGGCCCCTGGGCAATAGGGGATCATGGGGCCCCTGTGTCCTTGTCCAAACTCAAAAAAGCCTATGAAAAAGGTACCAGGGGCATCTCATGGTGCCCCCTACTGACCCCGGGCCCTCGGGCAGTGTCTGGGTTTCCAAATGGTCAGTCCGCCCCTGATGAGCAGTCAGAAAGTAAAATGTGTAAATTTCATAATCTGTGTAAATTCCATAATCTATACCATAGTTTGTAGATGCTATAACTTTCACACGAAGCAATCAATATTATTATTATTATTATACAGTATTTATATAGCGCCAAAGGGTTTGCTCAGCGCTGTACATTAGAGTGGGGGGACAGTACATGAGACAATACAGTAACAATACAATACACAAGGGGTTCGAGGGCCCTGCTCTTTCGAGTTTACAATCAATATACACTTATTGGAATTTTTTTAATCATAAACATGTAGCAGAATGTATTTTGGCATAAATTTATGATGAAATTTGAATTTTTTGGATATTTTTTATGATGAAATTTGAATTTTTTGGATATTTTTTATGACAGAAATGAGAAAATGTCAGTTTTTTTTAAAAAAATGTTTTTTAAATTTTTTTGTTTATAGTGCCAAAAATAAAAAGCGAACAGTTGATTAAATACTACTAAAAGAAAGCTCTATTTGTGTGAAAAAAAGGACATAAATTTAATTTATGTACCATATTGCATGACCGTGCAATTGTTAGTTAAACTAGTACAGCGCTGTATAGCAAAAAAAATGGCGTAAATTGCAGTATCTGTACCATAGTCTGTAGACACTATAACTTTCACGCAAAGCAATCAATATACACTTATTTGGATTTTTTTTACCAAAAACATGTTGCAGAATACATTTTGGCCTAAATTTATAACTAACTTTAAGTTTACTATATATTTTTTATAGCCGAAAGTAAATAATATTGTGTTTCTTCAAAAATTTTTTTGTTTATAGCACGAAAAATTAAAAGCATACAGGTGATCAAATACCACTGAAAGAAAGCTCTATTTGTGTAAAAAAAAGGACGTAAATTTCATTTGGGTGCAGCATTGCATGACCGCGCAATTATCAGTTGAATTAGTGCAGCGCCGAGTAGCAAAACGAGGCCTGGTCATTAAGGGGGGTAAATCCTCTGGAGG
The DNA here is from genome assembly GCF_062004578.1 of Staurois parvus. NCBI lineage: Eukaryota > Metazoa > Chordata > Amphibia > Anura > Ranidae > Staurois > Staurois parvus. The sequence goes on from NW_028317941.1 coordinate 9,015,746, forward strand.
GCAAGTGGTTAAGTGTAAACTTGTTAAGGGTATTGTCATTGTTTACATATCATGTTTATACTGTATAATATTGATTGTCATAGTTTTTAATGAGAGTTCTGTCATTTTTCAGGTTGTCAGTAAAAAATGTGCTCTGTCAATACATTTTTTATGTTTTGCCAGTAAAAAAAGTCATCAAAGGTTGGCAACACTGGCACAGACACAAGACATCGTTCTGTAATTGTCCCCTACCCCACACCAATCCCCTTCCCTGTGCTGCCCATATCTGATTCCCCCTAGTATTCCTGGGCCACCACCCCCCCCCACCCCCCCCCCATGTCCCCGAACAGCTCTGCTGGCTGCTGCGGGGACACAGGGGCACGGGGCTTCAGTTTATGTCTCCTGTTCATTTAAATTCAGAATTCAGTATAATAATAAAAATGTGAAAAATATACAAATCACAAATAATAGCGCAAACCAAATCACACAACTAAATATAACCATCACCAAATAAGTGCATATTAATAGTGCAAACAAAAAATCAATAAATAGGGAATCTCAATATAGTCCATTCAGAAAAGTCCATATAAACATGATCCTCAGTAAATGAAGTAAAAAGATCCTCCTTCATAAGCAATGTGGTATTCAGTGCTCAAAAACACCCCATCAAAATGCACACTCACCATGTGCTAGTAATTAACCAGCATGTCAGTATATATCCAGCATTCACCAAACAGACTTCAAAGGACGATCCTCATGTGTTGGTAATTACTCAGCATACTACTGTGTATCCAGCATATCACCAAACAAACTCCAGAGAAGATCCTCTCATATCCAGATTAGCACATGTGGGTAAAGAAAATACTCGCCATAGTGCAGTATCATCCAACAAATTTATTGCCAAATAAACCCCCCTTAAAATCACACTCACAATGAGCAAATAAAAACAAGGCGTTTTGTTATATCAGAGCTCCAGTCTCTGCATCCTGTGTCTCACCAGCCAGCCCGCATTCAAGATGGTAATAGTGCGATCATGTGATCCGGACACGTGCATCAGCATGAGTAGTGATGTCACAGGAAGGCCACACACTGACGCGTTTCATCCAATGACTTCTTCCAAGGGAATGATACTGCACTATGGCGAGTATTTTCTTTACCCACATGTGCTAATCTGGATATGAGAGAATCTTCTCTGGAGTTTGTTTGGTGATATGCTGGATACACAGTAGTATGCTGAGTAATTACCAACACATGAGGATTTGTACAGGACACAGCACCCATGTGAATGATCCCCAAGACCTCAATCACACACACAACTTTATTAACTCAATACAGTTTTATCTTTTAGATTTAGCAGGAATTGTGTAAGTTATGTTATGTTTGTCCGATACAAACAAAAACCACAGTGATAGTGAAAAAATGGCGCACACACAGTGATCAGCTAATAATAATGTCAAATAACATATATTCCAAAAAATTAAATCAACCAATAAAATTTTAAAAAAAAGTCATTAATGTGTGAGAATGAACTAATGTGAATCCAAATCCAACTTCACATATCTTAAAATCCACCATGTGATAAAAAAAAACTTCCAGCGATAAAAAACAGTGGTCACATGGGTGTGCACTTACCTGTGGTCTATTGTCCTCTGCTTTGGCAGGTGAAAAAAAAAGGGCTTTATCTGGTAAGTGTTAATGCAGGAGGTGAAAGAAGTCCCCAATATCCACTTGTTCAGCCACCTGTACACAAGGGTCTCACAAGATATCCGATGTCACTCCATGTACAACCATATCATGTAAATAGAAGAAGGAACAAGACCCGCTCCAATGGTGTAGTAGAAACATACCAAATGAGTAAGTCGGAAATGATGAAACGCGTCAGTGCGGGACGGTGCGGCAAACCGGAAGTGACGCGGGACCATAACCAGAAGTGACGTGACAGCATCAGATGTTGGTTGTTCCGGAGGTGGTGAGAACACCTAAGTGGTATCCGCTTTCCACACTGCATTTGGGCTTGATTTTTTTGTCTATATTGTGAGTGCAACTTTTAAGAGCAATAAAGTATTTGGTATGTTTCTATTACACCATTGGAGTGGGTCTTGTTCCTTCTTCTATACTATGTGAAGTTGGATTTGGATTCACATCAATTCACATCAATTCATTCTCACACATTAATTACTTTTTTTTTATTTTATTGGTTGATTTAATTTTTTGGAATATATGTTATTTGACATTATTATTATTAGCTTAACACTGTTAAGTGCATACGCCACTTTTTCACTATCACTGTGGTTTTTGTTTGTATCTGATTATTTCACATAATGGCAGCAAGGGACGTTATGAGATTGATATTTTTTTGTTTTCATACATATTAATTAATTTATTTAAATTGTTGCATCCAGCGCGATATTGTGTATTTCACTATTGTTTTGAAACACATTTTTTTTATTTAATATGTTATGTTTGTGTCCACTAATAATGATTTTTGTGTTTTTTTAGTGAAAATACCATTTTGATATTCTCGGGGGGATGGCGGACCCTATCAGGTAGGCTGTACGAGACCCTGTGATTTTTAACAGCAGCCCTGGCTGTGGGTATAGGATTATAACTTGTTTGTTTTTTTTTATGGTTAAACTGGATGGACTTTTGTCTTTTTTCAGCCAGACTAACTATATACATGTGTAGTAGGTGTCAGCTTATGGTCAGCTAGTTAAAAAAACAGTAATATGGGTAGCATTACAATGAGTGTTATTATGCTTGGTTCACACTAGCCACAGTTCTGAAAAGTGATCTACAATGGATCACTTTTCATTTTGCAGCTAAGTGGCTGGAGGCCAAATGGCAGTTTATAATGTTGCTAATGTACTGAGGGGGTGAGCTGGGAGGATGGTTTGTAATGATGGAGAGGAGGTCTATGCTGATGGGTGTCTTCCTTACTGACAATAAATTCTATTGTAATGGGACTTGGCTCATGGTTGCGGCACAGCACTATTGACTTGAATGGAATTGACTTTGATAGTTATCTTGACATGCCACGTCCAATTTTCTATGGATGAAGAAGGCATGTGAACAGCCTCCTTCAGCTGTATTTTAGACTTTAGGTGGGTGGCCAGGGAGCAGTAAAATTGGGGCTCATTCCCTATGTAAGAAGCCTGACAGACTGACCTTTTTAGAAATCAGACATTGAAGCCTAACTCCATGTTTACTATTTTCATCACTAACAGATGTTCCTACTGGGAGCACTGTGTAAATGGTATGGAGCATCATATGTTCTGGCAGCAGGATGGGGACTTTCCACCCCATTCCTGGAACAAAATTCAGATTGGGCGCTACTCAGCCATTCACAGGAAGCCTTGTATTTTATCAACAAATACAAGGCTTCCTCTAATTGACTGAGGTGGGCAGATAACATCACTATCCCCCCCCCCCAGCTTTGTATGTGTTGATAAAAGACAAAGCTTCCTGTGAATCAGTGTGATGGTGAGAGGCCTTCAGCCACCCTTATTTGTTTCATATTTGTTTGCTGCTGCAGGGATTTGCTGCCACCAGTAGAGTTCTGCCTAAAGGTGGTTACATATGTTAGGCAGTATATGGCATACTCCTGACCCCTGCATTATTTATGCTATATTGTACAATAGATGCTGTTTGCTCAGCAGTCACTGTTTATGAAATTCTTCTTCATAGTAGACTGTGTGCAGAAAAACATATGTAATGGTAGAGCTTCATTTTTACAGATCAATGTGCTGACGTTTGTACATGTCTGTTAGGGCTCATGTACACGGGGCATTTGGAAAACTCTTCTGAATGATGGAAACTGACTGCTGAAAATGTAAGTAAAAAATATGCCAGTTTAGCCGCGTTTGCATACCGTGTTTATGTGTGTTTGCGTTTAGAAGCGTTTTTAAAAGATAACCTCAGGAGACCTTCCAAAATGTCCAGAATGCACTGAAAAATAGTAAACTATTTCAGACATTTTGTGAGAAATAGATAGAGCAGAAGCAAAGAGAGCAGAATGTGTTGAGATGACCTGTCTTTTCTGGTGGTATTCACTATGGATCCCATTATGAGCATAATGCAGCACATTCTACCATTTTTTCCTTTATGCGAAACCTGGAACTGACTGCGCTGGTGTGATAGGTCCATTTGAATACATGGAAAACGCATTGCATGCATTTCTGATGATGAAAAAAGGCTCTGGACAGCATCTGGATATGGAACAGTAAAAAAAAACACTTCTAAACGCAAACACTTATAAACACGTCTAACCGCGTTTACAAGCATTTCCTGTTTGAAATGCGGGTAAAATCAACTCCTGAACGCAAGTTTGGTGCGTTAAAAAAAATGACTGTAAACTCAACTGCCTGTAAATGACTGTAAGCGACTATGTGTACATGGACACATAGGAAAACATTAGGGAGAGTTCAGGGGCTGCTGAAAAAAATGCTCAACAGCTCCTGATTGTCAGTTTAGGAGCTGCAGTGTACGTGAGCCCTTAGACTCTCACTTGTAGCACAGTAATTAAAGCACATTTATTGAGTACAAGGACTGTCATATGTTACTGTGTACACAGGGAATAGGGTCAGGTTTTAAGCACAATTTGTCACACCCACAATTTGTCACATTGTGGCAGACGTACTGCCAAACTATTGTATCTTAGGTGCCCAAGGCTGATCCCCCCACCTCCCAGGAAAAAAAAAATATCTACGGCCCTGGATGGAAGTTAGCAATGCTTCACCTCATTCACAAAAATTCCCTTGCAGAGGGCAACTTCTCTTGCAAAGTGAACAGGCTATTTACCTTTAGCAAATTAACTCCTGAGAGTAACTTTGTTTTAATAATACTAAAAGAAGGGAAAGACCACTTACACTGCTCTGCAAATCAAATTACATGGCTATCAAAACTGTTAACAATTATTTTAGCTTCTACTCTTGATGATCTCTCCTTTCTTGCTATCAGGATGTTCTTTTCCAGCATATTTGAATGTAACTCACTTGACCTGGGTCCAAGTCCTTCCTCATCCAGAATGTTACTGTATATGGGATTTAAAAAATAGCTTAAGGCCATACTTTTTTTTTTTTTAGTTTTGGATAGAGTGGGAGGGATTAGAACTCTTGCCATGATTTTATTACTGCCTGTCCCCCTGTTAGGGAGATTCACTCTCTCTAGTTGTCCTTTTTTCCGTTATCATTGAAAGTGAAAGCATATAGCTCTGGTTACACCCCGTGATGGCTTCACTTTGGAGGGATTTCCTCTCACTTCCTGTTTTTGAGAAATGTCCCCAATGGGACACAGATGGCAAGAAAAAAAACTGACAGGGGTAATAACCCTCCCTTTCTCTATCCATAATGAAAAAAAAAGCTTAAAATTACTAGTTTAAAAATACATCTAATAGTACATTTATTAAAAATGCAGAAAGCGTACCTTTTATACTGAATCTACCTGGGGTTCAACTTTAAATTTAAATGTAATGCATATATCCTAGGTGACAACGGCGATAATTAATGTATACAGTTTGATTTTTTTCTATACCTAAAACTGATATCAATTTTTCAGAATGCAAACACAGTGAACATTTCTTTCTCTGCAGAGACACTTTTGAGCTTCAAAAACAAATATTCTTTTTAAGTGGCCAAAGGAAACCATCAAATATTTGGCTACGGATACTCCTCCTGACCTTTCTTTGGTCTTTTAATTAAATTTTCCTCCTCTTTTGAGAGTCATTAAATATGATCTTCAGCAATGGTCCCACAGATCATTCACCTGGTTTGGCAGCAGCAACATCTTCAAAATGAACATTCTCCCTTGTAAATTATATTTATTAGCGGCCGTAGCTATCACAATTCTGGCTAGATTTCAGTCAATACATTCAGTATTCATTAAATTCATCTGGGCTTCAAAATCCACATGGATCATGAAGTCAGTTTTTTGCTATATGGAAAAGCACAGGAGGGGACAGATTGCCAAACCTTATACTTTATCATGCAGCTACATATTTTACAAAATTAGTTAACTGGTGTAGACATACAGAAATTAAATCTAGATCCAGCTTGAAACCAAGTTTTCTTACATACCATTATAAGGAGTCCCCTGGTTAGGGGAGAGAATAATTACCCCTTTCAATAAACATTCTATCATTATTTTACCCCAAGTAAAGTATAGCCCTCTACCCTTCCATCTCCAGTGTTTTCTTTTTTGAACAATCTAAACCTTGCTTCAGAATTTAGGATTAAGTGCTTTGGCACCAGAATCTGCAAACATAAATAGTGAATAATACTTACTGCAACATGCACAGACTATGTGGTTCGTTTGCTAAAGGCAAATAGGCTGTTCACTTTGCAAGGGAATTTGCCTCCATAACATAGTGAATGTGGTAACGTTTGGCTTTTCACAGAATACCCAATTACATGCAAAGAAAATTAAAAAAAAAACATTTTGCTTGTACATGATTGGAGGATGGAAGTCAGCAGAACTTCCCCTCATTCACTAAGCTCTGGGGAGAATTCCCTTGCAAAGTGCAACTTCTCTTGTAACGCGAACAGCCTATTTGCTTTTAGTAAAGCAACCCGTGTATCTCTTCTTTCCAGATATTTCCTTGGAGATTACCCTTATAAAATTGTATGTGCTGCACCTAGACATACACTATATAACATACAATATGTGAACACCATCTCTAAATTATTGAATTCAGTTTTGTTTTGTTTTTTTAATTGAATGGCACTGTGTATGATACAGCATACAGTATAAAATCAAGGTATTCTTACTGATATATCATACAAAAGCATTTTAAACAATTGTGCACTTTCAACCTTGTTTGAAAATAGCCCTTTTCTGTTCCAACATGACTTTGCCCCTGTACACAAAGCCAGGTCCATAAAGATGTAGCCATGTGAGTTTTGCATGGAGATAACAGAAAAACAGCTGCAAGCCAATTCTTTTCATTAAGCATCAGTGCCTGACCTCACAAATGCCATTTTGGATGTGCATGCATTCCCGCAAACACACTAAAAACTTGTAGAAAGAGTTCCTAGAAAGTGGAAGCTGTTATGACTGCAAAGTGGGGCCAGCTCCATATGAATGCCAATGGTTTTGGTATGGGATGTTCACAAAAAAAAATGGAAAGAGCCTTTAAAATTTTCTAAAGAAAAGAAGCACTTTTGATATCCAAAGATTTTTGATTTGCATGGAAGGGCACAAATGACCTTTTAACTGGTATAAAGTCCCCAATTTTTCATAAGCAAAAGGCACAGGCCTCTTTTTTACATGCAAGTGTGACTGAGAAGAAGGTGTAACCTCTAAAGACATTTTGCAGACTTTTACTTTCTACTGATAATTAGATGGTGTCCAGTCACCCCAACCAGAGCTTTACCCTGTACCGTCATATCCTGCTGCCCAGCCCCCCAGCCCAGTCCTATCCTGGCTCACTCCTTCTTATAACTCTGTCAAAAACTCTTATTATCAAATGATCTATTACCTATCCTCCTTCATCATAATTTTGTTTCCAAAAAACATACATATGTTATTACTGATATAGTTAATGAATGATGTCAAACCACACAACCCTTTCCTATGGAAAAAACTACACTACTGAAAGTGTAACTAAAGAGCTTTTTTTTCCATTTTGGATAGTGTAAGGGAGGGTTATAACCCCCATCTGTAGTCTGTGTGAAAATTATAGAGTCTGCCATAGTATACAGTATATATTTGAAAATCGGTCTGTACTGACTGCCTCTAATTTCTTGAGGACCTAAAATGCCAGGACAGTACAAATACCAACCAGATTACTCCTTTTTGGAAAGTAGATAGAAATTAAATAACATTTTTCTAAATTATTTAACTTCACACAGTCCAACATGTTTAAAGGAGAAGTAAGTATTCAGTAAAGCCAACTTTCTAATGACGTCACTCAGACTGTCCAGGCTCTGGATGGATCCCGACTTTAATTTCCGGATTTGCCTAGATGCCTGATCAACAGCTGGCTCATCCTCTCAGTGCGCCACTGAGAGCCTGAGCCAGCTGCTCCCTCCCCGTGTAAAATGGACTCACACACAAGTTAGTATAAACCAATATGAAGTTTATATTGGAATTAAAGGTAACTTGGTCAAAATAAAAACAAAATGACACTGATATATGCAGTAAATATATTAACTCTTGGTAATTGTGAGCAAAAGTAATGACATTCACAGTAAAGCAACAATAACTGCTGGCAAGCCTGCTTTCAGAAATAATCCACTGCCTCCAATCTGAGGGGACTGCTGAATCCCCAGTGAACAGGAACAACTATCAAGAAACAGGTAAGCTCACTGCAGGTTCTTAGAACTAGATGACAAGGATTAGATGTGAAGGAAAGAGCATTCTCATTTGAAATTGAACACTGACCCTTTAAGAACACTACAGTGTCTTATGTGTGCTTGTTGGGGCCCAGTTGGTATGAAGTTGAGTTAAGGTGTGGAATATACACTGCTCAAAAAATGAGAGCAGGTTCTCCATGAGCACATGTGACAGACGTGAAAGGGTCTGGAGACACTGTGGAGAACGTTATGCTGCCTGTAACATTGTTCATCATGACCGTTTTGGTGGTGGGTCAGTGATGGTCTGGGGAGGCAAATCCATGGAGTGATGCACAGACCTCGACATGCTAGACAATGGCACCCTGACTGCCATAAGGTATTGGGATGAAATCCTTGGACCCATTGTCAGACCCTATGCTGGTGCAGTGGGTCCTGGGTTACTCCTGGTGTACGACAATGCCTGGCCTCATGTGGTATGCAGGCAGGTCCTTGAGGATGAAGGAATTGATACTACTGAATGGCCCCCATGCTCACCTGACCTAAATCCAATAGAACACCTCTGGGATATCCAACCGCCACCGCCAAGTTGCACCCCAGACTGTCCAGGAGCTTAGTGATGCCCTGGTCCAGATCTGGGAAGAAACACCCCAGGACACCATCTGTCATTTAATTAAAGAATGCCCCAATATTGTCAGGCATGCATACAAGCATGTGGGGACCATACAAACTGCTGAGTACCATTTTCAGTTGCTGCAATGTAATTTCAGCAAAATGGACTAGCCTACTGCATAATTCTTTCACTTTGATTTTCGGGGTGTCTTTGAATTCAGTCATCTGTAGGTTGATAATTTTTCAATTCCATGAAATGACGGGGCATCCTTACGTTCCTAACACATTGCCCAGTCCATATCAGTATAGATATCCAGCATGATATTTTTCCCCATTGAGATCTGATGTGTTTTTAAAGTGTTCCTTTAATTTTTTTGAGCAGTGTAGATCCTTAGGATGGTAGCATAAAGATAGTGAGGGGAAAAGGGAGATTTAACGCTTTTCCTCTTGGTGGCAGCGACTTAGGGTGGGGTCTCCTTTAACCACTTGCCTACTGGGCACTTATACCCTCTTCCTGCCCAGGCCAGTTTTCAGCTTTCAGCGCTGTCGCATTTGAATGACAATTGCGCGGTCATGCAATTCTGTACCCATAGGACATTTTTCTAATTTTTTTTCACACAAATAGAGCTTTCTTTTGGTGGTATTTAATTGCGGCTGGGTATTTTATCTTTTGCACTATAAACAAAAAAAAGAGCAAAAAATTTTAATAGTTTTAAAAAAGTTTTTCTTTGTTTCTATTATAAAATTTTGCAAACAGGTAATTTTTCTCCTTCACTGATGTGCGTTGATGAGGCTGCACTGATAGGCAGCACTGATGGATATTGATAGGCGGCACAGATGGGCACTGATAGGCAGCACTGATGAGGCGGCACTGATGATGATGCACTGATATGCAACTATAATAGGCACTGATAAGCGGCACTGATGGGCACTGATAAGCGACACTGATGGACAGCACTGATGGGTGGCACTGACTGGCAGCGCTGTTGGGCACTGACTGGTGGCACTGATGGGCACTGATGGGTGGCACTGACTGGCAGCACTGCTGGGCACTGATTGGTGACCCTGATGATCGGTGCCGATCTGTTCTCTGACAATTGCTGGTTATTAGCAATACTTTCCTCACACTGTGACAGCGTGAGGAAAGTGCAGCCGATAACCGGCAACTGCAATTACCGGTGATCTGCTGTGTCATTGGACACAGCTGATCACATGGTAAAAGGCCGCTGTGATTGGCCTTTTACCACATCACGTGATCAGCTGTAGGACACAGTGATCACAGAGATCGCCGGGTGCACACTCCCGGGGGGGCATGCTGGAGGGCGCGTTCTGAGAGGACATCATATGACACGCTCCCAGAACTGGACAACAGTGCTGTAGTCGTCATTTGGCAACAGCACAGTTGGCAAATGGTTAAAGCACTAAACATAGGGAAGGCTTGAAGTAATGAATAGCAACAATTGGCATAAGTGTCTATGGACAAAGACAACTCCCACTGAATATCAAATGCCAAATGAACAGTAGTAGGAATCCTGCTTTATTGAATAAGGGAAACGTGTTGTTTCAGTTGGCACTGCTGTATCCTGGCCTGCAATTGTAGGACCTGCGGTAAGCTTGTAGGATAAACTATAATGAAGATGTATCTCAACGATGGCGGCTGGGAGAACTAGGTTGCAAACTGGGACAACTATATGTAATGTTTACAACTATGTGTAGGTAGATAACTGAGGTGGCAAACTGTCAGTATTCACTTAGTTAGTGGGTGCATGGGTCTTTCTCACCTGATCAAAGTAATCCAGAAGATCTTAGTGGTTCTGCAGATGAGGACTGTCCACGGACCGTCCAGTTCAGACACTTCTTCCCGTCTAGTCTCCTGCTGTCAGATTGGCCTACTGGGCTGCATGGCAGACCAGGTCGTCAGTAGGCTCTTTCCGCTCTTCCTCTCTCTTCAACCCTGGCTCCGTGGCCTAGTTCAGCACTTCAGCCATCAGCACACCTCCTTCTCCTTCAGTCTCTCCTTACACTCTCCTGGCCAATCTCCCGGGTTTAGATACTTATATGCCCCCACCCACATGCTACCTTTCTTTGGAAATGTAGTCCCTGACCACCCTGCTCACCAGCTGAATCCTGCTGTTTAGCATACAAATTCCAGAGGGCTGTTCTGTCCATGTGAGTGACCCTGTATGGCAGACCACCACCATTTAATGTCCATCTTAACTTATTGCAAGTAATTACAATTAACTTAAAGTTTTCCACCGCAACCTGTTCAATTGTGTTCAGGGTAGGTTGGAATGATAAAGCCAGTTTCCAATTTGTTAATGAATTTTAAATTTGGCAGCAATGCAAATTTAGTTATTTTATTCCTTTAAATGTTGTTATATCTACAACTCAGTGATCAAACTAATTTGCCATGAACTGTAGATTAGAAAATTATTTCTGGGGCTTCCTGGGACCTCACATTTTTTTCAAGGGTTCCTCAAAGATAAAAAAGGTTGAGAAAGGCCATATTAGAATCTTTGTTTGCGGTTTGCTTGGAAATGAAAATCAATATCAAAATGCTGTTGTGGTGTTTTATGGTTGTTATGGATGTACGTGCCTCTACACATCATGTCTTGTTATATTTTTTCTGTGGATTATAAATTAAAAGTCTGTAATTCTCAGCCAGCAGTCAGGAATATTCCATCCCCACTCAATGTTATCCGGATGGTAGAAATGTCAAACAGCTCTTTCTATGCAAATTTGTCAGAAGCTCTGGCGCAGTATCCATGAATTCCTCGTCTGTCTGGATATTCAATATTTTATTGATTTGAGTATTAACTTTTCACTGAGACATAAAATGCCATATGACAGAAAATGAGGAATCAGTTTTGGTGCAGTTCAAAGCATTTTAAGTCTGTGTATTGCAATAGCTAGAATAAGCAATGAACCTCAAGGATCAATAAGGCTCATTTAGCAAAGTGCAGTCCATGACGCAAATGCACTTTTCATAGTTCTAAATTTGCAAACATAAGCTTGTTGAGACAGCAGGACTATGAAGATGCTAAATTTTAGTTGTAATTGGAAGAATTTTGTAAACAGAATTTCTGGGTTTGCTAAGGTGAGTTAAAGCATATTCGTGGTCAAAATGTAAACTCATATATTAATTTCCACCTTGTATTTCAATTATTTCTAGCCTAATCCAATTATTCTGATTGATCTTGAAGTTTGTAGATTCTCACACATTTACTCCCTTGAAGTCTGTGGCACATCCATGCTATGTGAGTGGATGCTGCTGTGTCACATAATTCACAGTCTGCCTTCTGAACTACAGAGGTGCTGGGAGGAAGAGTTTCAAGAGGCAGAAACAGTACAGGGATCAAGGCTTGCAGGCAGCAAGGTATTATGTGATATGTAGTCCTTAGTAATTGAAAGTAAACAGCAGAGAATTTTCTTTTATAGAGAAGCTGCAAAGCATGCAGGGAATCCAAGAATATATTGAAAGGAAAAATGACTATTGCTTGTATTATTTTTTCAATGCTGGTATATTAAAATGGAAGTGTATGATGTGATCATAGATCTTTTATTGCTTCCTTACCTTTATCCCTGTTTGCACTTCATTGAAATCACCAGACAGTTATTAAACCTACCCCAATTTAATGAACAATAATATTTTTGGGGGGCATGATGTGGTGGTGTGACAAACATACCATTACAAAGATGAGCCATGTTTGGGAGAGCAACCTTGCACCTTTTACAGACATATCTCACACCCTAGTTAAGAACCTCTGCTCAAGAGGAAAAAAAGGTTAAATCTACCTGCTGTGAGAATAGATTTTTGCTATATTTTACTGTTTTTATAAGGGCTTGTTTACATCAGATGCTTTCCAGTTTTAAACCATATTCATATAGAGCTACCCTTGTGAGGACCACTGTGTTGTGGGTATCCCTAAGCTTCCCGCACAGTCAGGCAACTTCCACACAAGGTATCTTCCACATAGACTTACATCCAAAGACATCAGTAGCAGCTGCCCTTTACAGGCGAGGAACTAGCAGCCCCTCAAAAATCACTTCACTACCCGTTTCTACATGCAGAGATCTCTTCTCTCCCCCTTTCGGACCTGTTCCCAGCTCCACAACCTGCAAGAACTACCAGCCCTCCTGGCTTCTTGCAAGATCTCCCGGGACAAGGATAAGGGATTGAGATGAATGCTGTCCGTAGAAAACTTGCTACGTTTGGCAGTCTTTCCCCTTGTAGATCCCAGAGTGTTGTTGTACTCACACTGTTCTCCACTCTAGGCCTTGATTTCATCCATGCCTCTCTGCAGAATGTATCCTTCTGAGCCAGCCCAAACTCAGCCTAGAGGCCGCCTCCCCCCCAGACTGACAGTCTTCTCAGCACTCCATCTTCCACCCGACTCATCTGTCAGCCAGACTCTCCCATATTTATAGACCAGTCCACCACTCTACCAGGACCTCCAAAGGGGGGGTTGGCCAGACCCCCCATGAATATGCAGATTGATCCTCCACCCTTTCCTTCTTACCGACTTCTAGAAGGTCCTATGGTCCCCCAGAGCCAGGAGGAGGCGATAGAGCCACAACCTGTTGAGTCATCAAGCTGACCTGCAATATTCCGGCCTCAATCACATGACTCACACAACTACCATGAGTCATCCACAATGATTTTGCCTACGATACTCTATACTATTCTAGTAGCACACTAGAGGGTGCTACACCCCCCCCCCCACCTTGAAGTAACCTTGTCCCCATTTGTTGGAAAAACATGTACAAAAAAATGGCTTCCATTTGTATAGGAAGTGAGGGCTTTCTATAAAAAAATGGAGGGGAGAAGGGTACAACCTTGAAAGGGAATATGTACAAATAAATATCAAATATAGATATTCACAAAATATAAATTTTCTTCCCAAGATTTAAATAAGGCCTATGTATAGTTTTGACTACAGGTCCCTGTAGCCAGCAAATTATCAACTAGAACACATCTCCCTACATCTAGCAAATATACTTTAGGCAATATGGTTATCAAAAATACTGTAAGGCAATCTACATATTTATATACATCTAACCACAGCTGCCTGAGGCTAGCAAATTTGTTAAGTAAATCACAGATTACTAGTAGACAAACTACACAATTTATTTCTTGTTGAAGGACCTCCCCCAAATGGGAAGCCCTCCAGCAAACTGTAGAAAATAGATATTAGAAAAAAGTCACAAAGTATCAATTTTGGATAGAAGGACAGCCGTCCATGATGAGCCTGTAAAGATGGAAAAGATACACAACCCTCACACTGGCTAAACTACACTATATTGCCAGAACTATTGGGGCGCTTGCCTACATGCACATGAATTTCAATGGCATCCCAGTCTTAGTCCGTAGGGTTCTTTATTGAGCTGGCCCACCCTTTGCAGCTAATACAGCTTCAACTCTGATCTCTGACTCTCTTTAATCATCCTTTCAGAAGCGCATTTGTGCGGTCAGGCACTGATGTCGGATGAGAAGAACTTGCTCACAGTCTTCGCTCTAATTCATCCCAAAGGTGTTCTATCGGGTTGAGGTCAGGACTCTGTGCAGGCCAGTCAAGTTCCTCCACCCAAACTTACTAATCCATGTCTTTATGGACCTTGCTTTGTGCACTGATGCGCAGTCATGTTGGAACAGGAAGGGGCCATCCTCAAACTGTTCCCACAAACTTGGGAGCATGAACTTGTCCAAAATGTTTTGGTATGATGACGCCTTAAGAGTTCCCTTCACTGGAACTAAGGGGCCAAGCCCAACCCCTGAAAAACAACCCCACATCATAATCCCCCCTCCACCAAACTTTACACTTGGCACAATGCAGTAAGGCAAGTACTGTTTTCCTGGCAACTGCCAAACCCAGATACATCCATCGGATTGCCAGACAGAGAAGCGTGATTTGTCATTCCAGAGAACTCGTCTTCACTGCTCTAGAGTCCAGTGCCTTACACCACTGCATCCGACGCTTTACATTGCACTTGATGATGTATGACTTGGATGCAGCTGCTTTGCCATGGAAACCCATTCCATGAAACTCTCTATGCACTGTTGTTGTGCTAATCTGAAGGCCACATGAAGTTTGGAGGTCTTTAGCTATTGACTGTGCAGTTTGAGACTTCTGCGCACTGTGTGCTTCAGCATGCACTGACCCCACACTGTCATTTTACGTGTATCTTCCGCACACTTCCAGTCCATGAACTTGGTTTTGTTGTTTTATTAGGGAATTCAATTTGAAAAAGGAAAGAGAGATTATGGGATGCCCAATTTGACTTGAGACAATTGAAGGGGGACACTAACTTCCTATGTACAAAGCAGACCTGGACTGTTCTTTTCCTTGAGACAATGGAAGGGGGACACTGCCTTCCTATGTACTTTATCAGTCGTTACAGATCAGTAGCAGCTGCCCCTTACTGGTGAGGAACTAGCAGCTCCTCAAAAATCACTTTACTTCTTGTGGCTACATACAGAGACGTCTTCTCTCTCCCTTTCAGAGCTGCTCCCAGCTCCACAGCTATGGTCTACCAAAGCCAGGAGGAGGCAATAGAGCCACAACCTGTTGAGTCATCCAGCTGAACTGCTTTAACCCAGCCCCAATCACATGATTCACACAATTACCATGAGGCATCCACAATGATTTTGCCTATTATATTCTACACTTTCTAGTAGCACACTAGAGGGTGCTACATTCAGAACTCATGTACAGTGTTTGCCATGTAGTTAAATGGCCCTAGTTTATACCAGTGTAATCAGTCCCAGTGCTTTCAACAAAAATACAGGATGCTGCAGAAACGCAGCAAAACTGCGTGTAAATGCAAAAAAAATCAGGAATGCAGAAATGGTGGTGTGAACAAGCCCCAACTCACAAAAGTAATATGCCTTAGCCACAATAACCACACAGCAGATGTCATTTGTTGAACAAAAAATATGTTGCGTTAACCCTTGAAATGTGCATTCATCAACAAGTAATCATAGACAAAAAATTTGCTCTCAAATATTAGCAATGCAATACATGTGTGCAAAAATAATACAAAAGCAACATGCTAAAAATTACAATAAATTCAAATAAATATAAAAAAAATCCATATATTGTTAAAAAACAATGGTGAAGCTCCAGCCTCAACCAATGTGATGTACAATGCAACCAGTGATACTCTCCTCTGCCACCATGTACAGGTGAAACTGAAAAAATTAGAATATCATGCAAAAGTTCATTTATTTGAGTAATGCAACTTAAAAGGTGAAACTAATATATGAGATAGACTCATTACATGCAAAGCAAGATAGTTCAAGCCGTGATTTGTCATAATTGTGATGATTATGGCTTACAGCTCATGAAAACCCCAAATCCACAATCTTATAAAATTAGAATATTACATGCAATCAATAAAACAAGGATTGTACATAGAACAATATCAGACCTCTGAAAAGTATAAGCGTGCATATGTACTCAGTACTTGGTTTGGGCCCCTTTTGCAGCAATTACTGCAGCAATCAATGCGGCGTGGCATGGAAGCTATCAGCCTGTGGCACTGCTGAGGTGTTATGGAAGACCAGGATGCTTCAATAGCAGCCTTCAGCTCTTCTGCATTGTTCGGTCTCATGTCTCTCATCTTTCTCTTGGAAATGCCCCATAGATTCTCTATGGGGTTCAGGTCAGGCTGTATCTCTTCTTGTTGTGCCACCTGAGATGCTGGACAGCTCTGACCGTCTGGTCTATTTGGACAATCTTGCCTTGTTTTTTGTTTCTTGTGAACCTTGAACTCTGTGCTCCTCACATAAGCTTCCTGCTTTAAGATGTGTCTCTGCACTTCCTGTTTGCCAGAATATTGTGCTCTCTCCAGCTCTTTTCTTGCTAATTTGCATAACTGCAGCTGTCCTTGTGTCAACTACCACTCATTATTATCACACAGTAAAGTTTTTTAATAATAAATTGATGAGTTTTTATGTTATTGTGGAGTCTTCTTCTTTTATGACCATTGCATAATATGGATGCCATTGATTCCATTTGAGGAGTGAAGGAGCCTTACTGGAAGGGATTTGCTGCTGCTGTTTATGTCCCACTGAGCTGGGGAAAGCATTGATTGACCTCCCATTGTCACAGTCTGTGGTCAGGCTCAGAGACAGGTAGCTACAAGAGTGGAGAGGCTCTAACCAACCAGCAGGATAAGTACACAAGTAGGTCACCCTGGAGGATGACGAGGGTTCACCTGAGTAATGGGGTCTAAATACTGACCAGGATTCACAGAGCTCCTAATGGTGGAGATGGGTTTTCTGTGTGTTAGTATGAGATTGCGGTCCTTATGATCGCCCCACCAGAACCTGAGCAAGCTGGAGTCTAGTAGCAGATTTAGAAGGTGGAGATCAAGCAGAAGCATAGTCAGTAAACAAGCCAAAGATCAGGTACAAGTGGTTGCAGGTTGGGATCAAGCTGAAGCGCAGTTGAGGTAAAATAAAAGTCGATAACGAATGGTTGCAGGTTGGAAACAAACGGAAGCATAGTTGAGCAACAAGCCAAATGTATTTTGCATAGGCTTAATATTTAATATTGCTTGCAAGCTAGTTTATGTGGATGCTTATAACCAGTCCCAGGGATATCAGATCATGTGTTGCTGACCCCCGATGATGCCAATTGCAATGAAGCGCATCGAGCGGGACATACTATTTGACATTTCTTTGTTAGCATGCCCAGCAGTGCAGATGTTTGCCTATGCTTTGAGCTTGTTTATTTTGATGTCTGTGAGTAACTTTTGTTAATATCAAATGGAGGGTGTAAGCTTCCCACACAAGAAAGACACAAGGAAGGAAAACACTGGGCTTGGCTCCGGGGATGGCCGACTGCTTTCTGGAGAGGTTAAGGTTAGTGCTTGCCTAACTCTTTCTCTCTGCGGGTGGGACAGGGGAGGGGGGATGGTTGGTGGAAAGTGGTGGCAGCGGGGGCAAGGGGGGGTGTGGGGGTTGGTGGAGAGTGGCGGGGTTCTGGTGGAGGGGGTGCTGGTGGGGGTGCCCAATTTTAATGCTGCCTAGGGCAGCTCAAGAGCTAAATACACCACTGACTGTAAGCCCTGGTTAATACTTTGACACAGCCCCTGTTCTCAATATCACAACACCTGTGAGGGTGCGTGTCCCCTGCATTCAGGGACACATACCCACATGGATGTCAAATTAGGAACAACAGCTGTGTCCTTGCAGCCGCTGTTCCCAACGGACATGAAAAGGACTGCCTGCATGCGGATGTACAGAACACCTGTGCATCCCTTGCAGGCCAACATGACCATCACGGTTGCATGCTTGAGTATGCCCATGTGAATGAAGCCTTAAAGCAGGAGCAGAGTCAAAATTCACATAAAATGCAATGTATTTGTAAATAATAATCAACATTTTCTGAATGAATTTATTCTGAAAAGTGTAGTATTCTGAAAGAGTAATTATTCTGTTTTGTTCTCAGCCTTTTGAAATCTCGTGTTTAGACCTTGAGACTGGTAGATGAGGAGCAGCACATGGAGCTTATTAGGTGTGCTACATGCACATGTGCATACAAGGACAAGAGGCAGCAGAGTTAGCAGACAGATGAAGTCATCAGCCTGCTACTACTCCTTCACTAGGACTGGAGTCCTAGGCTCTGGGCAGGGAGGTGATTGTGCTGTATTCCTTGATTGCAGTAGGGAAAATTCAGGTCCCTGCCTGACTTTTTCTCTGAAAGAGCTGTGTCAATCTCAAGACTAGATATACAGAAAAAAAATGTTTGCCAGGTAAAAGAGCTCCTACATATGTATGTTAATATTTGTTAGGTGAACTAAAGAATTTTCAATGTTTGTGTCAATGACCAAAAAGTGAACAGCGAAATTTGTTTGGCCTGAATCTCAAAATTATTCTGGTGTTTAAACTAACCCTAGCAGTGCCCAGTAAGAGCAAGAAGACCAGGCAGAGCCAGGAACCCAACAGAGGAAGCCAATTGCACAGACACTCTGAATAAAGCCATCAAATTGAATAATTAACACTAATGTGTTTTAATGGCTCTTTTTATGCATTTCTTCCCAATCCTTTTCACAGACTATTATGTGCCTGAACAGAGAGGCAACACCGGCAAGGCATGCTGGGTACATTAATTAATCCTTCATGGTCTAGGATATTAACTGTATCTCTGCCAGAATCACAACATTCCAACTGCGTGAAGGATTTTTGTATCATGTGGTTGGGAAAGGTTTTAAGAAAATGTAGCCACTGGTGACAGTTCCAATGCATCATTTAGGTTGCTTTCCTTGTCAGCTACCTTTAATAAGAATGGACAAAAGGCAACAGTCAGATATCTCCTGTCATTCATTTTGACCAATATTAATTAGAGTGATTTTAGTTTGTTGCTTTGTATTACTGCACTTTGCACATCTTCAGTATTAAAAAAAAAACATGACATGCTACAGAGGTCTTAAAGCAGAGTTCCAATCACCCTGTTGAAAAATAAAAGTCAGCAGCTACAAAAACTGTAGCTGCTGACTTTTCAAAAAAACAGCCACTTACCTGTCCTTCAGTCCCGCGGTGTGTCCCCCACAGCCCATTTCACCTGCTGTCTTAGATTGCATGAGGCCGGCATCTTCAGTGTGGGCACCCAGCTGTGACTGCTTGCGGCTTCACAGCCGGGTGCCCACTGCGCATGCGCGAGTAGCGCTGTGCTTCATGAATGGTCCTGTAGTCTTCTGGGATCTGTGACGTGTCCCAAAAGACTACAGGGAGGGAGGGAGGGAGGACACCTTCCACTTCCAATCGCCTAGGCGATCGGACAAGAAATGGGAGCGGTTACCTGTCAAATTCGGGTACCCGCTCTCCGCCCCCCAAAGGTGCCAATCCTTAATGGGGAGTGGGGGAGCAGTCCTTAAAGCGAAACTTCCCCTTTTGGGTGGAGCTCTGCTTTAAACTATTTGGGAACCTTAACCTTGTGGTCAGTGGTCAGTTTGAAATAGGAAAGCAGAGGGATAGGCAAGATCACAAGGTATTAGACACAAATGAAGCAATGCAAAGAGGACAGAACTCTTAGTAACACAAGTACATAGTACAACAGATACATATCAGGAATATGAAATGTTGGGGTAACAAACAAATATGAAATGTTGGGGTTACAGACCAATAATGCTTTACAAGTGTCAGCATTATGGAAAGTGGCAGAATGGCCTTATATTAGTGCCTATTGTGGTTATGAAGCTTTCTTATCCAATACAAACACCCATTAACTCTGTCTTCATGCACAGTGGGAGTTTTAATAACGCCGGTAGCATTAGCTATGTAAAGTTTTTTCAGCATTTTTTAACATTTTTGTATTAGTGTTTAGCTGCGTTTTTCCACGTTTGCGCTTTTTAGCATTTTTACACACAAAAAAATAAATAAAATTTTTGCTAAAAAAAACCCCCACCGGTTTGCTGCGTTTTTCAGCGTTAGAGCGTTTTTACGGCTAAAAAACTCCTCTTGAAGCCCCCTAGTTCTGGGGTTTTTTTCCAGCCAAAAACCACTGATTAACCCCTTGATGCTGAATGTACGCAAATATGTGGCCTCTCGGCGGCTGGGCCTGGACGGCCAGCGGATGCACATTTGCGTACTATTGAAAAAACATATGTGATGAGAGCGTGTGCCCTGCGCACTCCCAGCACATATGTCAGTGTCTCACGAAAAGGTCCCTATCTCCCCTTGCGATCGGGACCTTTTTCGATCATGTGACCGCCGTGACAGCGAATCACAGTGGTCACATGACCATAAAACCTCCCGGCATCTGAAACCCTTAAAGGGATGGGAGGCGTCGGCATAAAGAGGTTAAAGCCTATAGGGGCAGCACAGTGGCTCAATGGTTAGCACTTCTGCTTGGCAGTACTAGGGTCGTTGGTTCGAATCACAGTCATGGCACCACCTGCATGGAGTTTGTATATTCTCCCTGTGCCTGCGTGGGTTTCCTCCAGGTACTCCGGTTTCCTCCCACACTCCAAAGACATGCTGGTAGGCTAATTGGATCCTGTCTAAATTGGTCCTAGTATGTGTATGTGTATCTATGAATGTGAGTTAGGGACCTTAGATTGTACACCCCTTGAGGGTTAGGGACTGATGTGAATGTACAATATATATGTAAAGCGCTGCATAAATTGACAGCGCTATACAATTACCTGAAATAAAATAAATAAAATAATGTGTGCATGGACACATAGGAAAACATGCTGGGGAGTTTATTGGCTGTAGAAAAAAATGCCAAAAGCCAAAAACAGCCGCTGTAAAAATGTCCAGTGTGCATGAGGACTAATGCAATGAGGTGGTTTGTGACTGAATAACAAAAAAGAAAAAATGTGTTTGTGCACTCATGTAAAAATATGTATGGGTACCATATTTTTTGCTCCATAAGACACACTTTTTCCCCCCCAAAAAATGGGGGTAAATGTCTGTGCGTCTTATGGAGCGAACATGGAACTCTGTATTCCCGAAGCTGCCTTGTTAGAATACCAGGCCGACCGCTCTGATCTACTGTGCAGAAGAACCTGCTCCTCTGTCCTACCTGTTCCTCAGTCCACCGGTGTCCTGCTTCCATCACTGTCTTCTCTCCCTGGCACCAGCATCTTCTGTGTGGGCACCCAGCTGTGACAGCTTGCGGCTTCACAGCCAGGTGCCCACTGAGCATGAGCGAGAAGCGCTGCGCTTTGTGAATGGCCCCGTGGTCTTGTGGGACCTCTCACGTGTCCCACAAGACTACGGGGAGGGAGGGAGGACTCTGTGGAAGTGGGAGCCGATACCTGTCATATTTGTGTACCCGCCCCCCCCCCTCCAAAGGTCTGCACTTTCTGGTCATCTCCTGTACGATGTCCACAGTCTCTGGTCATCTCCTGTACTATGTCTGCAGTCTCTGGTCATCTCCTGTACTATGTCTGCCATCTCTGGTTATCTCCTGTACTATGTCCGCAGTCTCTGGTCATCTCCTGTACTATGTCCACAGTGTCTGGTCATCTCCTGTAGTATGTCCGCAGTCTCTGGTCATCTCCTGTAGTATGTCTGCAGTCTCTGGTTATCTCCTGTATTATGTCCGCAGTCTCTGGTCATCTCCTGTACTGTGTCCGCAGTCTCTGGTCATCTCCTGTACTATGTCCGCAGTCTCTGGTCATCTCCTGTAGTATGTCTGCAGTCCCTGGTCATCTCCTGTACTATGTCTACAGTCTCTGGTCATCTCCTGGACTATGTCTGCAGTCTCTGGTCATCTCCTGTACTGTCTGCAGTCTCTGGTCATCTCCTGTACTATGCCTGCAGTCCATTGGTTCAGATTTTTTTTTCTTGTTTTCCTCCTCTAAAATCTAGGTGCATCTTATGGTCAGGTGCATCTTATGGAGCAAAAAATATGGTATATATGAGCTTGTATGTCCATATGAAAATGTACTAAACTGTGCAAGTCTATGCATTGTAAGCTTGTTTTGACTAGGCTGTTACTAATACCAAAACTGAAAAAAAATGGAAGGTGTGATGAACCATTTTTTCCTTCCTTTATACTTGCTGAAAAATCATACTTAGCTTCCCCTTCTATGTAATATTAACCACTTGCTCTCCAGAGGATTTACCCCCCTTCCTTACCAGGCCATTTTTCGCTGTTCTGCGATATTTCAACTGGTAATTGCGTGGTCGTGCAACGCTGTACCTAAACAAAATTTATGTCCCTTTTTACACACAAATAGAGCTTAATTTTGGTGGTATTTGATCACCTCTGCAGTTTTTATTTTTTGCGCTATAAACAAAAAAAGACCAACATTTTTTAAAAAAAAACCTGATGTTTCACTTTTGGTTATAAAAAATATCCAATAAACTCAGTTAGTCATAAATTTAGGCTAAAATGTATTCTGCTACATGTCAAAAACAATCTCGATACATGTATATTAATTGGTTTGCGTGAAAGTTATAGCGTCTACAAACTATGGTATATATACTGGAATTTACACAGCTTTTACTTTCTGACTGTCTATCACATTTCCTGAGGTGCTGAAATGCCAGGGCAGTACAACCCCCCCCCCCCCCCCCAATGACCCTTTTTTTGGAAAGTAGACACCCCAAGGATTTTGCAGAGAGGCATGTTGAGTCCATTGAACATTTTATTTTTTGAATATGGCATTTTTTTTTTTTACACAAAGTTGCCATTTTAATGATATATTGCTCATGTATGCCAAGGGTATATGTGGAATAACACCCCAAAACACATTCTCCTACTTCTCCTGAGTATGGGGATACCACACGTGAGATACTTTTTGGCAGCCTAGCTACATACAAACCCCTAAAATCCAATGACCACCTCCAGGCTTTCAAAGGGCATATTTCCTCATATCACTTCCCCAATACCTATCACAGTTTCGGAGGCTCTAAAATGCAAGGATAGTCCAACCCCCCCCCCCCCCAATTAACCCTTTTTGGAAAGTAGATATCTCAAGGAATTTGATAAGAGGCATGGTGAGTATTTTACAGATATCATTTTTGTCACAGGGGTTTGAAAAAGAAAAAAAAGAAAAGGAAAAATATATTTTTGGTTTTCTTTCTTCGTTTTCCAAAAACATGTGGCTATAAATGAGATCTGCAAAACATTCACCATGCCTCTTAGCAAATACATTGGGGTGTCTACTTTCCAAAAAGGGGTCATTTGGAGGGGTTGCTTCTACTATCCTGGCATTTCAGGGCCAACATTAGAAGCTTATGCCGTACATCACCCACTCTTGAAAACCAAACCTTTTCTGACACTTTTTGTTCACATGAAAAAACTTTTTTTGCTAAAAAATTACTTTGAACCCCCAAACATTATACATTTTTTGTAAAGCAGAGGCCCCAGAGAATAAAATGGTGGGTGTTGAAATTTTTTATGTTACACACTCTTTGCGCAGTTTTTCTGTAAAGCTGAACATACACTTTAACCCCTTCATGCCTAAGGGTAAAACAAATCTAAATGCCTAAGCACAACTACAACTACTTTGTACATTCAGGTGATTTTTACCTTGTTTTTTTCAGGACAAATTGGGCTTTCATTTGGCTGTATATGGTAATGGATATCTTCTGATTTTTTTTTTTATTATTAAAGGAAACCTGGGCCAAAATAATAAAAAAAAAATATTTTTTTTATTTAGCTGTGTGTTTCATGTTATTACCATAACCTACCACCAAAGAACAACCATAAATACATTTTCCAGCTCTTGATGATCGCATATATGTGTATGTTATTTGTTGTTTGTACCCATAGTACAGCCCAGAAACAATAGTGCACATTTTGTTTTTGTCTTTTTTTTTTTACCTAAAACACACTGACATTGACACTAACTGACACTAATACTATTTTTTTTTAATCCTGACCTGTGACCCTGACCTTGTGGACCCTGACCTTGACCCAAACACTAACCCTGGCACTGAACTAGATCAAACCTTGGTCTAGGTATTTTTTCTTTATTTTTTATTTTATTTTTTAATATTTATTTATCTTTTCTTTTTTTTTTTTACAAACTTTTTTTTCTCTCTATGCCAGGAGTTAGAGAGATACAATGTATTTCCTTCATTCATAGAGAGAGAAAAAAACAAGGGGGCCAGGCTGTACAGTGACTCATCACTGTGATAGCCAATCAGAGGCTATCACAGCGATCATGTGACCCAGAATCGGGAGTCCCGGGTCCCGTTTGTTAGAACGGGACCCGGTGCTCTCACTGACACCGTGGTCTCTGTGCTGGGAGCGCACCGTGTGGCACGCTACCAGCACAAAGATAGGTACGCAAATATGCGGCCCCATGGAAAAAAGTCCAGTTCCATCAGGCTGCATATTTGTGTTACATCAAGGGGTTAAGCTCACCATAAGCACTGTCACTGAATGCTTCATACCATAAAGGATATAGATCCATGGGGTGTATAAGGTATATCTGACATGAAAGACTTACAGGAGATATAACCATAGGCTTCTGAAATGACTCATAAAATCATACCTATGTTACTATCATCTCTGGTACTCAGCTACGGTACTGTACTGGGAAATATGACCATAACTTGATAATACTGAAATGCTTTAACAGTGATCATGAGAGAAAAAGCCCCTGTAATCACAAGCAAATGTTAAAATGTTGATCTGGGAATATAAAACAATATTCCTTAATGAGCAGCTATTCCTTATGCTCAGCAAAAACAATAACATGTTTAAAAATGCTGACATTTACATATATGTTTGGTAATTGGATTTTATTATGGCAATTAAACCATTAATTAAGGTTAATCGGGGCTAGATAGTGATACTAAGACATTAATCAACTGCTAAACAGGAAAGCATTGTAATAAAAAATAGCATTTATATAGGAGAATGGTAATATTTCAGTAAAAGTGGATGTAAACCTCGAACATAAAATATGAGCAAAGCATATCCCTCTATGTGTGTACTTATCTCATTTGAGAGCACTAAGCCCTGGTTCACACCAAATGCGATATGAAAGTGATACGATTTGGTCCCATTTAAGGCTTGATTCACATCTGTGTGGGTGGTACCACTGCAGGACCCTCACAAATACCTGCAGCCGCACCACCCACAAAAAGGAATGCGGGACCTGCAGGAGGGTGCCATTAATTCTAATGGCAGGCCGACCGCACTGGAAATCGTGATATCAAAGTGGTGCAATTTGGTCCCATTTAAGGCTTGGTTCACATCTGTGTGGGTGGTGCCGCTGCGGGACCCTCACAAATACCTGTAGCCGCACCACCCACAAAAAAGAATGCGGGACCCGCAGGCAGGTGCCATTAATTCTAATGGCAGGCCGCCTGCACTGGAAATCACGACTGTACTGAGAACCTCGGTTCCCGTGTGGGCTGTGATTTCCCAAGTAATGCAGGGACTTCTTCACTGCATGTCCTGGGGCATGGGAGTCCATTCAAATGAATGGGCTCTTGTGCCTGTGCAAATTGTGGCCCGCACGGCTGCACAGATGTGAACCAGGGGTAAAGTGTGATTTCAAAGTAGCTCTTATATAGGCACAGGTGAAATTTCAGTGCAACTTACCTTATAGTCTATGAGAGTTAAATAGAAGTGAGGTGGTGAAAAAGTAATGCAGGAACTATTTTTAAATTGCACCACTTGAAATCGCACCTATTAAGACAGTGCCATAAAAATACATTATATGAGGCTTCAGATGCAATTTGTAAATCTCATGTCACACCTGAAGTTACAGCAGTGTGAACCAGGTCTTAGTGTAATTTCTGTCTGCTGCTTTGTTCCTCTGCTATCTGCATGAATCACTTCTGACAAGTTTTCCTAACACCAGCAGAAAAAAAGGTGACAGGGGAGGCACCTCCAGCAGATTGACAGCCTCAGCTCTGTTCCTGTGTGCTCTGTGAAGGGTGTGTGTCCCTTCCCTCCAATCAGCTCTCAGAGCTCTTCCCACTGAGCTCTGCAGAGTGTAATTTCAGCTCTCCGTCACCTTTTTTATTGTGGCTCAGACAAACTTTCTAAATTCTGGACTTTGAACTTTGAGAAGACTGCAGATAAACAGGTACAAGTTATTTAGGAGGATTTGTTTAATCTCTGTGTATCACCTATGACCAGTCACTTCACTGGGTACAGATACAAATGTTTTTAGTCATTAAAAAAAGGGTTTGTTTGTCTCCCCACTCTTTGAAAAAGTGGGATGCATGTCATGGTGAGTTCTGCTGCTATTCAAAAATAATAAAAGTTGCTGCAGCTCAGAGTGCAGAAATTAATTCCCCTGATATGCCAGAGTGCAACAAGCCAGACAGGCCCCTGGGGATTTTGCAGAGGAGCCTGTGTGTGTACATTTCCTGGAAAGCTGTACCTGAAAGTGCATGTAAACATACATATCCTACTGCTTGCATTGCCAAATGCCTGTCCGGTAAAGAGCAATTGTTTCTCGTAGTCTGATGGTAAATTCTTGCATTCAGGAGGGTGGATCTCCCATGTTACCTGGAGTACGAGGTATGTCCTAGGTCCTTAACCACTTGTCAGCTGACCTATAGCAGATTTACTGCTACAGGGCGGCATGGCTGCGCAAAATCAAGTATATATACATGATTTGCATTTCTGGGTAGGGGGCGCACATGTGCGCACGCCGCTCTATCTGTACCACTGTTGGCGGCTGGGGATGTAAATCACCGGGTTCTGGCCGGTGATCGTTGACAAAGCTGACAGGAGAGAGACCTGTGTGTAAACACCAAAGGTCTCTCTCCTGTCAGCATGGACATGCTGCTTTGTATTTCTCTGCACAGAAGAAAGATACAAAGCAGCATGCCTCCTAAGTAAAACAGCACACAATATAAAACACACACAGCACACAGTTAACCATTTGATTGCCCCAGATGTAAACCTCTTCCTTCCCAGTGTCAGTGCTTTTTATTAGTACTGATCACTGTATTAGTGCCACTGGGGATGTCAATAGCAGTTAGTCAGTTCCCACCCAGTGTTAAAAATGCCTGCCGCAGTCCCACTATTAGCCGTATTACTAGTATTAAGAAAAAAAAAAATTCTAGTACTGTATATATACCGCCATTTGTAGAAGCTATAATGTTCACGTAAACCAAGTAATATACAATTATTTGGAATTTTTATTTTTTTAGCAAAGACATGTGGCAGAATACATTTTGGCCTACATTTATGAAAATGTGTTTTCACAAAATGTCAAAAATATTGTTGTTTTTTTTTTTCAAAATTGCCAGTCTTGTTTTTGTTTATAGCACAAAAAATAAAAAAAACGCACAGGTGATCAAATACCACCAACAGAAATCTCTATTTGTGGGAAAAAATGTGATACATTTCATTTATGTACAGTGTTGCATGACCACGCAATTGTCAGTTAAAGTAACACAGCGCTGTATCGCAATTAATGGCCTGGTCAGGAAGGGGGGTAATCTTCTGGAGGGAACCCTGTTAAACAAACATGGAGGCTGCCATTATGGAACCAGTTTTCTAAAAATGCTAGCTGCCTGGCAGTTATAGTGATAGGGATCAGCAAGTTTCAGCTGAGTTTAGGAACCGATTGGATCTCTTCTGTATTCATTTTAAACTAAAATGACTGCTAGATGGTTGTTATGACTGTAATTTTGGCGGCTTCTCCATGTCTTATTAAATAAACCTAAAATGATCCATACGCAATGAAATTAAAAATGTAAAATTTACTTACTGCAGGTATTCTATTAAAATGCAATTTTTAGGTGACAGAAATATTTAATATTTCCAGAGCTCTGTAATACCCACTCTAAAAATTAAAAAAAAAAATCTGATTATCACCTTAATCTACATTTCTAACACCTCGAGCCAACATTTTAATGCAAATGTAGCTTATTTTTTTATTTTTAATGTGAAAATGGACAGATGTAAAAATAAAATGTGAAAATAAACAGATAGGTAATTTTGATGTTAGATGGTGACCAAATGTTAAACCACAGCTCCCCTTAGTGGTGCTTTTTCAGTAGTACACTTTCTACAGCAATATTAAACTTTCAATGTTCACAAAAATTCTTGAATGCTTATAACCCACAGAAACCAATGGAAATTTATTTGTACTGATCTGAATTCTATTGACAGAGGCTATTAGTAGCTGTACATTAAATACATGTACCTCTACTATGGGGGCTCTCAATATTTGTAGAGTTAGGACCAAAGAATATCGGGGTGCTGTGACGTGGCTCTGTGGCTTACATATGTATTTACAAATGTGTGCTAACTAAACCCCTGCTTTTAACGCATACTGTTAGACAGGTTAATTTGGTTGTTGGCAAGCTGGCTGGCAAGTTGACCAGGAGCTTTCTTTTCTTTCTTTTTTCTTTTGCTATTAGTATCTGGCAATATACATTGTGGATGGCATTTTTACTAGTGTGACATGTGGAGTAAAACAAATTGTATAGACACATTTACATATTGTTCCTGATTTCTGTGGCATGCTGGTCTCTCTAAATTATAACTATAGTTTTGGTTCAGTTTTGTTTGACTTGTTTTTATTGAAAGGTCAAATGTAAACCATTGTTTTATATATTTGTATTTCAGTATCATTATACAATCTTATAAACCTTAAAGTGGTTGTAAACCCACTGAAGCAACTGGACACAGAGATTAAACAAATCCTCCTACATAAGGTATACCTGTTTATCTGTAGCCCTCTACCCTCTAAAGCAGCGGTTCTCAACCTGGGGGTCGCGACCCCTTTGGGGGTCGAACGACCATTTCCCAGGGGTCGCCTAAGACCATCGGAAAACACATATTTCCGATGGTCTTAGGAACCGAGACACCGCTCCTCCGTCTCAGGCGATGTGTGGGCGGGATGATACGCTGCTCCTGTCACCTGGCCACACCTCCGGGATCGCTCAGCAGCTCCGCCTCCTCGCCGCTGATTGGCCACCGGAACTGTAGCTCAGGAGAGGCACACAGGCGGCCAATCACCGGCGAGGAGGTGGAGCTTGGAGAGGAGGAGCCGAGCAGCAGCGCGCGTACATCAAAGAAGATCGAGGGAGCTGCCGGAGCGAGTGAAGAGGAGAGCGGCCAGAGAAGGAAGACAGCTGACAGGTAAGTGAGAGAGCGAGCCCAGGCTGGAGCAGGGGTCAGCAAAGTAAGTATCATTGGTGTCAGTGGGAGGAATAGTGCCCCATCATTTGTGTCACTAATACCAACGATGGGGCACTATTCCTCCCCCCACTGACACCAACGATGGGGCACTATTCCTCCCCCCACTGACACCAACGATGGGGCACTATTCCTCCCCCCACTGACACCAACGATGTGGCACTATTCCTCCCCCCACTGACACCAACGATGGGGCACTATTCCTCCCCCCACTGACACCAACGATGGGGCACTATTCCTCCCCCCACTGACACCAACGATGGGGCACTATTCCTCCCCCCACTGACACCAACGATGGGGCAGTATTCCTCCCCCCACTGACACCAATGATGGGGAACTATTCCTCCCCCCACTGACACCAATGATGGGGCACTATTCCTCCCCCCACTGACACCAACGATGGGGCACTATTCCTCCCCCCACTGACACCAACGATGGGGCACTATTTCCCCCCCCCCCTGACCCCAATGATGGGGCACTATTCTCCCCTCCACCACACTGACATCAATGATGGGGCACTATTCCTCCCACTGACACCAATGATGGGGCACTATTCCTCCCCCCACTGACACCAACGATGGGACACTATTTCCCCCCCCCCTGACCCTAATGATGGGGCACTATTCTCCCCTCCACCACACTGACATCAATGATGGGGCACTATTCCTCCCACTGACACCAATGATGGGGCACTATTCCTCCCACTGACACCAATGATGTGGCACTATTCCTCCCACTGACACCAGTGATGGGGCACTACTCCCACTGACACCAGTGATGGGGCACTACTCCCCCCACTGACACCAGTGATGGGGCACTATTCCTCCCACTGACACCAATGATGGGGCACTACTCCCCCCACTGACACCAATGATGGGGCACTACTCCCCCCACTGACACCAATGATGGGGCACTATTCCTCCCACTGACACCAATGATGTGGCACTATTCCTCCCACTGACACCAGTGATGGAGCACTACTCCTCCCACTGACACCAGTGATGGGGCACTACTCCCCCCACTGACACCAGTGATGGAGCACTATTCCTCCCACTGACACCAATGATGGGGCACTACTCCCCCCACTGACACCAATGATGGGGCACTACTCCTCCCACTGACACCAATGATGGGGCACTACTCCTCCCACTGACACCAATGATGGGGCACTATTCCTCCCACTGACTCCAACGATGGGGCACTATTCCTCCCACTGACACCAACGATGGGGCACTATTCCTCCCACTGACACCAACGATGGGGCACTATTCCTCCCACTGACACCAACGATGGGGCACTATTCCTCCCACTGACACCAACGATGGGGCACTATTCCTTCCACTGATACCAACGATGGGGCACTATTCCTCCCACTGATACCAACGATGGGGCACTATTCCTCCCACTGACACCAACGATGGGGCACTATTCCTCCCACTGACACCAATGATGGGGCACTATTCCTCCCACTGACACCAACGATGGGGCACTATTCCTCCCACTGACACCAGTGATGGGGCACTATTCCTCCCACTGACACCAGTGATGGGGCACTATTCCTCCCACTGACACCAGTGATGGGGCACTATTCATCCCACTGACATCAGTGATGGGGCACTATTCCTCCCACTGATACCAACGATGGGGCACTATTCCTCCCACTGACACCAATGATGGGGCACTATTCATCCCACTGACATCAGTGATGGGGCACTATTCCTCCCACTGATACCAACGATGGGGCACTATTCCTCCCACTGACACCAATGATGGGGCACTATTCCTCCCACTGATACCAATGATGGGGCACTATTCCTCCCACTGACACCAATGATGGGACACTATTCATCCCACTGACATCAGTGATGGGGCACTATTCCTCCCACTGATACCAACGATGGGGCACTATTCATCCCACTGACATCAGTGATGGGGCACTACTCCTTCCACTGACACCAATGACATGGCACTACTCCTCCCACTGCAAAATTACAGTTATGAAGTAGCAACGAAAATAATTTTATGGTTGGGGGTCACCACAACATGAGGAACTGTATTAAGGGGTCGCGGCATTAGAAAGGTTGAGAACCACTGCTCTAAAGTCTTCTAAAACACACAGATCAAAGGTTTTTTTCTCCGCTTCAGAAGGCAAAGGGTGGGGATCTGATATCACACACTGCACAGACTAGAGAGGAGAGCTCAGTGTAATCCGAGACCTGAGTGGAGTGAATGGACATACCCTCTTCTACACAATCTCATAGGGAAACTTGCACATTGGAGGCTATCAGTCACAGGCTGTGTGTTTGAGCGCCCCTCCCCTGCCCCTCTCCATCTCTTGGAGTCAGGAAAACCTTTCAGAAGTGGCCCATGCAAATTGCAGAGGAACTAGACAGCAGAGAGAAATGACACTCAGTGCTTTGTTTTAAGGCAAGTACACACTAAATATGTTAGAGGTTTCCAACCACTTCAAAATAGAAGTGAAAGCAAAACTTTTTTCATTTTCATTTTGGATAGGAGGATTTTTCATTTTGGGAGGATTATAACCTCTGTTTTTTTGGCCATCTGTGTGTCCCATTGGGGAGATTTCCCTTCAAGTCACATAGCCAAAGCAGGAGGTTAGAGGAAAACCCACCAACGTGACCTGAATCTGTGGTAGTCATTTAGAGTCACCAGAAGTAGCATCCCCTTAGAAAGATTTCTGTGTATTCCTGTCCTGGTGACCACTTTAAATTTAGGATCTTTTTCTTTTGTTAACTTTGGTGATAGAGATGAACAGGACAAATAGAGAGGGTGAATCTCCCTAACGATGACTGATAAAAAAAAACTGACAGGTGTTCTAATTGCTCTCCGCTCTATCCAAAACAAAAAAAAGTTTTGACTTCATCTATACTTTAAGGTCTGCTTTAGGACCTTCATCCTTTCCTATTACTTGGCCTTTTTTCCTTCTCCCCTCTCTCTCATTACACAATGGGACATTAAAAACATTTTTGGGTGGGTTAGGCACCTTTGCTGTAGAATAGTGTTCATCCTAATTTCTTGCCTAGGTTAGAATTATGTCATTTCCCCACCCAATCCAAAGGTGTGGGATACAGTCATCAAACATCCCAGGATGTGTTGAGTAATCTCAGCCACATTGTGCACTTGATATACAGTTCTCCAACATGCCCAGGATAATCTCTACTGCATTGCACATGCGTCATCAGGAGGTCAGTTCAAAGAACCCAGAAGAGACTCCCAGCCCTTTAAGAGGTTCTAAATGCCAGGAGGCAGGCATTCCAACCATGCGACTGCTGTGATTGGCAGTCACAGCAGTCAAATGATTGGAAAGCTCCCAATCGCATTTAGGCATCAGGGCTTTTCTGGTACCCACTGGTAACTGTGCTGAGAGCTCACAGCACACATGCTCTCAGCACAGAAAATGTTTACATAGGGACGCATATATGCCGCCTCTCGATGTTAAAGCCCAACCACCATGAGGCAGTATATATGTGTACCACCACTGGGAACACGGTAAAGTATAATTAAAGGCAAACTTTTTTTTTTTAGTTTTGGATAGAGTTGAGGAGGTTAGAACGCTTATCAGTTTTTATTGCTGTCTGTGCCCCCGTTAAGGAGATTTCACCTTCCCTATCTGCCTGTTTATCATTATTATTATTATTGAGTGAGAGTAAAAGAAAAACCTACATTTTGGGTTGTCCCAAGAAAAGTAATAGAGGACAGTTCTAGTGACCTTGGAGCCTCAAGAGATTCCTTTAGTTTGCAGGGATTTCCTTTCGCTTCCTGTTTGGCTATGGGACAGGAAGTGAAGGGAAATCTCCACAATGGGACACAGATGGCAAAAAAAAAAATTTGACAGGGGTTATAACCCTCCCTTACTCTAACCAAAATGAAAAAAAAAAGTTTTGCCTATAGTTCTACTTTATTATTATTATTATTATTATACAGTATTTATAAAGGGCCAACAGTTTTCTCAACGCTGTACATTACAATGGGAGACAATACATGAGACAGTACAATAACAATACAATGCAATACACGAGGGGTTCGAGGGCCCTGCTCTTTCGAGCTTACAATCTAGGAGGGAGGGAATAGTGGTACAAGAGGAGATAGCTGTGGGGGATGGAGTGGTAAGAAGAGTGGAGGAGGTCGGCAAATTAGCATGGGGTGGGGTAGGCTTCCCTGAAGAGGTGGGTTTTCAGGGTGTGCCTAAAGGAGAGGAGAGTAGGTGATAGTCTGATGGGTTGGGGCAGGGAGTTCCAGAGGATGGGTGACACCCTGGAGAAATCCTGGAGGCGGGCATGTGAGGAGGAGACCAGGGAACTAGAGAGAAGGAGGTATTGTGAGGAGCGGAGTGTGCGTGTTGGGTGGTACTTGGATATTAGGTCGGTGATGTAACTTGGGGCAGTATGGTGGACAGCTTTGTACGTCAGTGTTAGGATTTTGAATTTGATCCATTGCGCAATCGGAAGCCAGTGGAGGGATTGGCAGAGGGGGGTGGCGGAAACGGAGCGGTTGGTAAGGTGAATGAGTGAGTCTGGCTGGCGTATTCAGGATCGACTGAAGCGGGGATAGCCTGTGGCGAGGCAGGCCAGTGAGGAGGGAGTTGCAGTAATCGAGTCATTATATGATGAGGGAGTAGATGAGCTGTTTAGTGGTTTCTGGGGTTAGGAACGTGTGGATTTTGGCGATGTTGCGGAGGTGGAGTCTGCACTTTAAGGGCCTATTCACACTATTGCGTTCCTGTAACACACGGCATCCCAATGCACCTTGCCAATGGACATAAATACCCCACATCGCAACCTGGGACAATGCACTAATGTTCGTTGTGGTGTGGTATAGGCACCACACTACTGCATTAGGCATCCTATTTAAATGAATGGCATGACAAAGCTTTTGAGAATGCTTGGGCAAATTGCAGCGCAGTCTGCTTTTCCCCAAAGTTAACACTGAAAGAATTATTTTTTAGATATACCTGCAGACATAAAAACTAGGGAAAGGATTCTGTTCTGTATGGTTGCAGCTAGGCATGCTTATTCCTCAAAAGGGAATGAAAAGAAACTTATCCATTTCAATTATCTGTACAGGCATATGGAGGTTGTGGGAAGAAATGTGTTGTGTTTTCACTAATTGCTGTACTTGTTAGGCTGGTAGACCTTGATTATTGTAAGCCCTCCTGTCCTTTTGAAAGTCACCCTGCCCTATTACACTCTGATGCATTTTATTGATCTGATCCTTAGACAAAAATTGATGTGACACACCGCCACAAAAAGTGTTGTTGTTCATACAGACGGCTGCACACACTGTTCAAATTATGCACTTTATCAGTACCAATGGCAGTTAGCTGCTTGTAATTGGCCTTGTGAATTGAATAAAAAAATGTTTGAAATTCTGCAAAGAATTCTGTTTGTATTTTAAAAGGGCACGCTGTCCTTCAGCGGCTATACTCTTTCAGAGCTGTGGCCTAACAAAATGATTTAAATTATACTGTTTGTTCTGGAAAGCATATGTTCCTACTTACTTATTCCTCCAATACAACTAACATGGCTCATAGAACATTGGTGCACTATCATATTTCTACTAAAAGTAATGAATGTATCCATTTGTACTGTAGCACTACCCCCTTAAAGGATGCTTAGTAATTTTTGGGTTCCCTGTCAAACTGGACCTCCTTTTGAAAACCCAACCTCAGCTGACACCACCATACTCTTGTGACCACAATAAACCACAAAGTAGTATAAACTAATATGATGTTTATATTGGCATTGAATGTAACTTGGCCAAAAAAGCAAAGATAATCTCTCATCAATTTTAAGTAAAAATAACAGCATTCACAGTGAAATACCCATAACTGTTTGCACGCCTGCTTTCAGAAATAATCCAATGTCTCCAATCTGAGGAGACTATTGAATCGCCAGTGAGCAAGAACAACTATCAAACAGGTAAGCTCACTGTGGGTCCTCAGAACTAGACAACAGGGATTAAATGTGAAGTGAAGAGAGCTCTCAGTTATAATTGACCAATGTATTTTTAAGAATACTATAGAGTCTTCTGAGCGCCTGTTAGGACCCAGTTGGTATAAAATTGAATTAATGTATAAATCAGTGGTCTCCGAACTGCGGCCTGGGAGCTAGATGCAGCCCTTTACTTTCTTTTATCT
Source organism: Staurois parvus (assembly GCF_062004578.1). Classification (NCBI taxonomy): domain Eukaryota; kingdom Metazoa; phylum Chordata; class Amphibia; order Anura; family Ranidae; genus Staurois; species Staurois parvus. The sequence continues at coordinate 9,051,367 of NW_028317941.1, forward strand.
GGCCCTTGAGGCATTATTCCTGCCACTGACACCAACAATGGTGTAAAATTCCTGCCAGTGACATCAACAACAGGGTACTATTCCTCCCACTGAAACCAACAATATGATATAATTCTCTCCACTCACAATACCAATCAGGCACTATTCCTCCCACTGACACCAACAATGGGGGCAGTATTCCTTCCCCTAATACCAAAGATGGGGCATTGTTTACTCTCACTGGGCACAGTCCGGACCCCCTAATGACTGAACGACAGTAAACTAGCCCTTTGTTTGAAGATCCCTGGTATAGATGATAGTTCCTCAGTACATTAACACAAAAATAATGAAGAGAAAGTAAGGTTTTAACACTTTTCCTTTTGCTGGTAGTAAATTAGTGCAGGGTCCCCTTTAAAGCATTAGATAAAAGGCAGACTTGAAATAGTGGAGAGTAACAATTGGCATATATGTCTATGGGCAAGGACAACTCTCTTTGATCCTGGTGAAGCCACGTGACATTGTGGAGTAACGCGTAGAGCGCAGTGACGTACTTCCGGTTACATACTTCCGGCAGACGCCATCTTTGAACACCCAGTACCTTGCAGTACACCCACAGCACATGGGAGACCTGCTGTATGAGATCTGCTATACTGCGAGTGTTCTTTTTTGGTTTGTTTTCATCTGCTATATGGAATAAACGGCATTTCACTATGGAGGCTCTCTTTGTCTACCTCTCTATGGCCTTGTGATTATCCTGGGGGTACTACCATCTGAAGGCATAAGTGACCTGGCAGAGGAGATCTAGTGGTACTACAGGAGTATTATTACAGAGATCACCAGGCTGGTGAAGCTATATTACCTAAAGCATTGTGACCCTTAGGGGTCACATGGTTAAGCTCTGATGAAGAAGGGAGCACCCTTCGAAACGCGTTAGCCTTCATCCCCCCCCTTTTTGGACTTACCTGTAACCCTGTGTGGATTTCAGTTACTTATGCCTGTTATATCATCACTTTGTGAGTATATTTCCTTAATAATAAAATTAGTCACTATTTATTGAGGTAATGCGCAAGGTTTGTGCACTTTCTTTCATCTTCTTCTACAACTCTCTTTGGATGTCAAAGGCCAAAGGCAAACGTAGTAGGAATCCCGCTTTGCTGGAAGAGGGAACTTGTTGTTTTAGTTGGCACTGCTGTATCCTGACCTGCAACTGTATGTCCTGCAGTCAGCATAGATGATGAGATTGTAATGCAGATGTATCCCAACAGCAGCGGCTGAGAGAGCTAGGCTGACACCTGGGGCAACTATATGTAATGTTCACAACTATGTGCAGGTACATAGCTGGAATGATGAAACTCTCAGTGTTCTCTTAGTTAGTGGATACTTGGGACTCTCTCACCTGATCAGTGGGGTCCGGCAGATTATAGCAATCTGGATTTTCCGGCAGATTGGGGCCCCACACAGACTCTCTGGTTCCATTCCACTGTCCCATCTGGTCTACTGCTAACAGATTGGCTCGCTGGGCAGTGTAATAGGATGGGCGCTCAGTAGGCTTTTTCAACTACTTGTCCCTCTCCAACTTTGGCTCCGAGGCCTAGTTCTGCACTTCTGCCATCAGCACACTTCCTCCTCTCTCCTCTGCTCTACTCTGCTGCCCTCCTGTCTCCCAGGCATTGATATTTATATGTCCCCACCCACACGCTACCTTCCCTGGGAATTCAGTCCCTGGGTGTCCTGCTCACCAATGGGTTACAGTACTTTACCATACAAATGCAAAACATCTTAAGACTGGGTTCACACTAATACTGTGAACCACATTCATGTGTAAATTCCATGCAATGTCTGTGTGGTGAGCAAAATGTATGGCTCAAATCGCATTGCATCCTCACCAAACAAGGTGCAGGACCCTTTTTATTTACTGGCACCTGATTCGCATTGCATGGGTGTTCTCACCCATGCAATGTGATTTCTGGTAATCACATAGTGTTTTGCGATTTGTATTGGGGTGTCATTAATTTAACACTGACACCCACACCAGATCGCATGAACGCCAGACGATTGCAATGCAGTGGGGAAACGCACAGGATTTGCAGTGTTTCCCGCACCGCATCAATGTGAACTAAAGGTGGCATTTATAGCACCCAAGTACAGTAATTCAAACTGCAGTATTATAAATACTTTACTCAAAGCCTGCTTAGGCCACAGCTCTGTGCAGTGTGATTAGCTTCATGTAGTAATTATTTGGAAGCATTTTAGATGGAACAGAGACGGAAAGATGAACAGCTGTGGCACTTGTCTTTTTCATCCTACTCTAAAATCTAAGGCAGGGGTATTCATAGAGTACAGTTGATGGTTAAAGAAAATCTCTAGTCTGAAGCTTTTTTAATATTGCATATACAACACAGACAGAGATCAACTGTTTCACAAAGACAGCTGGTGGAAATTAAAAACAGATGGCTTTCCCACCCCCTGACCACCCATCTAAAGTGTAAAATACAGCCAGAGTAGGATGCTCAGTTTAACGTGGCTTGCCAAGTTAACAGGCGGCACCAATTGTCAAACTTGGTTATTCAAGTCACTAGGGTTATGTTGCAACAGCGTGCTAAATGCTTGGTGTGTGTTTGCAGCGCATCAGCCCCATTGTAAATTGTTTTTAAAAGCGATAGGTGTTATAAGTAACAGGATCACCTCCTGAACATTGGACAGTGGCCACTGTGAATTGATTTTCAGAACATACTGTAGTGAAAACCTCACCTAACACTGAGAGATACAGAATCTTCAGGTGGTGGTAAACCTCAGGTGAAGGTTTAGGCTAGTCTAGGCTTCTGGTAGGTCCTTGCCTCTTTAAGGGGTAAGGAACTACCTCCAAAACATATCTGCTCTCAATGTATTCGTTATTATATATATGTCCCAAAAAGGGAGCTCTGTTAGGCAATAGCTGAGGACCACACATTGTAGAGATGGCATCACAATCACATATATTTGCAAATGTATGTAACAAAAGTATCTGTTTGTAAAGCTGAACTCTAGGTATGTTTTTATTGCATAGTTATGTTGGTTCACCTTCAATCAATGTAAGTATGAAAATCTCATACTTGAGAGATCTCTTGTGAATGCTGCTGTAGATGTTCGATACTATAGTAATAACAATGATCTTTCAGGTCCTGTGCCAAGCAGCTTCCCTTTTGCCTAGTAACCACAGGAGATTGCTCATTCAGCACTGCCATCATTCACAGAACACCCTATATTTTTTACATTGGATACAAGATGTTCTCTGGATGGATGAGGTTGGGATCATGACATTACTGCCCAACCTATCCATTTCGGTCAGTCAGAGAATACCTAATATTGGCCTGAATAAAATAAAAGGCATTTTGGGAATAGCAGCAGTTCCAAGTGAGTGGCCTGCTATGGTCACTATGCAGAAAGGAAGCCGAATGGCACAGGACACAGAAGATCACTGCTATTACTGTGGTAGCACCTGACTACAACAGGAAATTTCCACTTCCACAGCAATGACTCAAGAATGAGATATGCATGTTTACATTGGTCCAAGCTGAAGGTCATACCATGGCTTTAATACAGATTGGTGAAATAATTTAGACAGTTTAGACACTGTTTCATGCAAGTTAAATGGTATAGATTTTTTTTCGCTGTAGCACCCTATCTTACACAGAGACTACTGCCCAATTTTAGTTTTTATCTCAGTGGTAGTAAGCCCAGACTGCTTTGTATAGTTTTTACATGGTCCTTCCCTAAGCTCAGTGAGGTTGTGATTTTCCACTGCTAACAGTAGATGTCACTGGTACCACTGACAATAGTATTTCATAACAAGGTATGAATATTTATATTTCCTTCAGCCAACGTAGTAGGAGGTGCATGCCATTGATGCATGTTGGGGGAGGATTTAACTATTTGGGGCAGATTTTGTGGTCACTCTGTTCCTATAGGCTGCGGACTGAGGAAATGTTTCTGGGCTGAAATATGTAGTAGGGGACCTGGCATGTGGTGTGGATGTGAAGATAGACCTAAAGTGGTCCTGAAGCTGTCCTGCATGTTGGTAGGGGAAGGTGTGCCAAGAAAGAGACTCCGGAGAGGACTTCCAGGACCTGGTGACTCACTTGGAGATGGATACACTGAAGCCTAGGAAACAACTGGAACCAACAGGATAATGACCTGCAGAGAGCTGGGACCGACGTAACAAAGGCTACCATCAGTAACACACTACGCCGCCAGGGACTCAGATCCTGCAGTGCCAGACGTGTCCCCCTGCTTAAGCCAGTACATGTCCGGGCCCATCTGAAGTTTGCTAGAGAGCGTTGATGATCCAGAAGAGGATTGGGAGAATGTCATATGGTCAGATGAAACCAAAATAGAACTGTTTGGTAGAAACACAGCTGGTCTTGTTTGGAGGAGAGAGAATGCTGAGTTGCATCCAAAGAACACCATACCTACTGTGAAGCATGGGGGTGGCAACATCATGCTTTGGGGCTGTTTCTCCGCAAAGGGACCAGGACGACTGATCCATGTACAGGACAGAATGAATGGGGCCATGTATCGTGAGATTTTGAGTGCAAACCTCCTTCCATCAGCAAGGGCATTGAAGATGAAACGTGGCTGGGTCTTCCAACATGACAATGATCCCAAACATACCGCCCGGGCAATGAAGGAGTGGCTTCGTAGGAAGCATTTCAAGATCCTGGAGTGGCCGAGCCAGTCTCCAGATCTCAACCCCATAAAAAACCTTTGGAGGGAGTTGAAAGTCTGTGTTGCCCAGCGACAGCCCCAAAACATTACTGCTCTAGAGGAGATCTGCATGGAGGAATGGGCCAACATACCAGCAACAGTGTCTGCCAACCTTGTGAAGACTTACAGGAAACGTTTGACCTCTGTCATTGCCAACAAAGGATATATAACAAAGTATTGAGATGAACTTTTGATATTGACCAAATACATATTTTCCACCATAATTTGCAAATAAATTCTTTCCAAATCAGCCAATGTGATTGTCTGGATTTTTTTTCTCATTTTGTCTCTCATAGTTGAGGTGTACCTATGATGCCAATTACAGGCCTCTATCATCTTTTTAAGTGGGAGAACTTGCACAATTGGTGGCTGACTAAATACTTTTTTTGCCCCACTGTACTGCTCTCTCTGCTTCTACTCTCTATTTCTCTCAAAATGTCTGAAAAAGTTACTTATTTACTGTTTTTTAGTGCATTCTGGGCATTTGGGAAGGTCTCCTGAGGTTATCTTTTAAAAACACTTCTAAACGCAAACACCCATAAACACGGTATGCAAATGTGTCTAAACTGACGTTTTTTAACCTAAGTTTTCCAGCAGTCAGTTTCCATCGTTCAGAAGAGTTTTCCAAACGCCCTGTGTACATAAGCCCTTAAATAACAAAAAAAAAAAAAAAAAAAAACAGGGATCAGGCAGGCTCTTTATTGCAGAGGAGACATGCATGGCCTATTCTGAAATAAAATAAACCTATCTACCAGTTTGCAGTTATCTGTAGAATGCACACTGAGCTGCGCATGCCTGTGTGCCGGGATGACTGAACTCCTGAACATGCATGTGAGTGATGTCATCCCACACCAGTCAAGCAAGAAGGCCGAAGACGGGCACCTGGAAGAAGCCGAAAAGATGATGGCGAGGTGCGACACTGAATTAGGTGCAGGTCATTCTTAAGGAAACTTCAGCCAGAAAAGTGTTGTTAGGACTCTTGATTTCTAAATGTTGCTGATTTTCTCTATATAAATAGGCATTTTTTAGTGACACGTGTAAGTTAGTGCACAATGATCCAAACACACTAATAATCACAATAACCAGCAATGTACTTAAAGGGTTTTTTTCCAGGGGAATAAATGCCATTCTCAACAATCTGTCTCTGCAAGTCAAAAACAGTTTGTATATAAAATGTGTCAGAACATGCTTAAAAAAAGTCCCAAGTATGCTGAAGAGCTGTCTGCATGATATGTTAAGCACAGAGATCTCTAGGGGATGAGAGGTAGATGTAAAATGCCAGATAAACACTTGGAATGGAAAACTCTAGAAATTCTTTTTAATGCAAGATTATAGTAGTTGCAATTTTTTTCTAACATTTTTGCACAAATATAAGATGCAGGTACATAACAGGTAAAAAAAAAAGCACAAGAGCTATCGCTCAAAGATACAATTTGCTTCTTAGGGAAATATTACTTATTAGAGGATCAATCTTCATTTCATGTGTAAAAACTGACCTTCAGTCTCTAACTGACCAGCTCTTACCCATAAAGACTGAAGGCTAATTCTTTTTATCTATTTTTCCCTTGTTACTGAAAAGTGTTACAGGATACAAAAACAAATGCCAGTCATCGAGTGTATACAAACCATTAAAAGGTTTTGAACAGCCTTGAATTTTGGGCTAACATGATTACAGTAGAGGATTTATATTTTCATCAAAATGTTGCTATGGGATTCAATCATTTGTTGTTCTGCCCTTATTGCATATAGTGTGAGAGATTGGCACCAAATAGCCAGGTTGCTTTATTATTATTATTATTATTATACAGGATTTATAGAGCGCCAACAGTTTGCTCAGCACTTTACAATATAACGGGAGACAATACAGCAACAATACAGTCCAATACAAGAGGGTTAGGAGGCTTGGAGCTTACAATCTAAGAGGGTGGAATGTTTTAATAGGTATTTTAATGCATTTGGGGAACTTTTTCTAATAAATATTTTTGTTTTGTTTGTAATGGTTTATTTTACTAATTTTGTTGTACCGGAATGTAAGTTGCCAGCAGAACATTGTAAGAATTCTCTACTCTAGTCTTAGCAGTGCCATTTCTCTAAATCCACATCCGTTGTCATTGTGCAAACAACTGTGCCTGTACCATGTTGTTGTTAATAAAGTGACCATGCAACAATGTACTAGAGGGGGATCATGCTGTAACAAGGGTTAACATGATACAAGGGCGATGAGAGTTAAAAACACTGCAAGATTCAATGATTTTCCATAGGTTGGCACTCACAATATTGTCATGAATAATCACCAACCATAACAATTTTGTTAAACCTGGACTATGTTATTTTTGTTTGTAGTACCCCCCCATGTAGGTTGCTAAGATGTATATAGTCTACTTTAGTATAGTGTGGTCTCCTGCTTAACAGAAAGCTACAATTGCTAATGCAGGCCATACATGGTTCTAATTCGAAAAAATTTTCGCCCGAAAATTGAAAATGTTTGCTCGGTAATCCAATGGTGCCATCAATTATTTCGAAAATCGGCCGACCAAGTCATAAAGTTCACCCCATATAACAGGCGAAACTTCTGTTCCTTCCAGGTTCCAGGTCACAGCTCATGCGCATATTCTTTTTGGAAAAATTATCATACGATTTGACCATCATTGAGTCGAAAATCACATCTGTCACATTTCTGCCAGAATGCTGAAACTCAAGGTACTTCTGAGAGCTGACTGACAGGGATGTCTACAGATCCTGTTTGATATAATGGAGGAAGGTGACCTGTAGCAAGGACCTTGTGAGCACAAACTGTTCTACATCTTCTACTATTTAACTGCTTCCCACCTGGCCACTGCACATAAACGGCCAGGTGGGAGCTTCGCCGTTCTGAGTGGACGTTCCTGAACGTACTTCAGAACATCATGTGATGTCAACAAAGCCGCCATTCAGTTGAACAGCTCTGCCTCTCCTCACACAGATCCCGCTAGTGAGAAGCAGAGCCAATCTGTGAGTTACAAATCACCCTGTCACAGTACCTGTGATCAACATCTGTCACAGTGCCAGTGATCCACATCTGTCACCATACCCGTGATCCACATCTGTCACAGTATCCGTGATCCACATCTGTCACCGTACCTGTGATCCACAACCGTCACAGTACCCATGATCCCGACTGTGAGCCACATCTGTCACAGTGTCAGTGATCCACATCTGTCACAGTACCTGTGATCCACATCTGTCACAGTGTCAGTGATCCACATTTGTCACAATACCTGTGATCCACATCTGTCACAGTACCAGGGATCCACATCTGTCACAGTGCCAGTGATCCACATCTGTCACCGTACCTGTGATCCACATCTGTCACAGTACCCGTGAGCCACATCTGTCACAGTACGAGTGATCCACATATGTGATTCACATCTGTCACAGTGCCAGTGATCCACATCTGTCACAGTATCCATGATCCACATCTGTCACTGTACCTGTGATCCACATCTGTCAAAGTACACGTGAGCCACATCTGTCACAGTACCTGTGATCCACATCTGTCACAGTACAAGTGATCTATATCTGTCACAGTACCAGTGATCCACACCTGTGATCCACAAATGTCACAGTGCCAGTGATCCACATCTGTTACAGTACCCGTGATCCACATCTGTCACCGAACCCGTGATCCCCATCTGTCACAGTACCAGTGATCAACATCTGTCACACAGTATCAGTGATTCACATCTGTCACAGTGTACCAGTGCTCATCCACTTCTGTACCAGTGATCAACATCTGTCATGGCCTACCAGGATCAAATCCACATCTGTCACAGTTTACGAGTGCTCAGTATCTCTCACACAGTACTAGTGTAAAATCCACATCAGTACCAGTGAATAACATCTGTCACAGTGTACCAGAGTAAAATCCACACCTGTACCAGTGATCAATATCTGTCACAGTGTACCAGTGTCAAATCAACATCTGTACCAGTGATAAACATCTGTACCTGTGAACATCAAAATGCCTAAACAATTATACACCAGCGAGGAGGCTTTCCAGATACTGAGTATGACGGACAAGAGTAGCAGGGAACTCTCTTTGTCAGACTCAGATTCTGAGAATGAGTCAGTTGAAAGCGGTGGATCAGCAACAGATTCTGAGGAGGAGAGATTCCAAACAAAAAGGTTCAGATCTGAGGAGGAGCAGGCATCCAACAGTAGCACAGTGGCAAGTACAAGCAGCGCAACACTCCCAGAAGATAGGCAGGTAGCCACCAGTAGCACTAAAAATCCTGGTGCCATGGCGAGTACAAGCAGGGCCACATTCCCAGATGATAGGCCAGGCACTAGCAGGCAGTAGCAGGGTTTCCCATCCATAACGAGGTAGAGCCCATACTAGCCTCCCAGATGTACTTTTATATCCCGTGTGGCTGCCTGCTAATTCAGCAGAACCTACAATTCCCCTTTTACAGCACAGCCAGGCCCTCAGATACAAGCAGAAAATGATACCCCAATTAGTTTTTTTCATTTATTTTTTACTAATCTGCTAAATTACATTGTGGAGCAGTGTAACCTGTATGCCAGTCAATATATAGTCAGCAATCCCAATTCATCATATGCCCATCCATATGTGTGGAAACCCCTCACCGTGGAGGAATTCAAAATTTTTATTGGGCTTACTTTGAACATGGGACTGACCAAAAAAAAAAGTCCATGCCTACTGGTCTACCCGACCTATACATCATATGCCAGTCTATTCATCTTGTATGCCCAGAGCATGCTATGAGATGATAATGAGGTTTTTGCATTTCAATAGTAATACCCAGTGCCCTCAAAATCATCCTGATTATGATAAGCTATTCAAAATTCTGCCACTAATCAACTTTTATTGCTGTACCTTCAAGGAAATGTTTACCCCAACAAAAATATTTGTGTGGATGAATCCCTAGTCCACTTTACTGGAAGGCTTGGCATCAAACAGTACATCCCTAGTAAATGGGCCAAATATGGAGTAAAGTTCTACAAGGCATGTGACAGGGCCAAAGGATATACCTACAACTTCCAGATTTATGAGGGAAAGGACAGCCAGCTAGACCCCCTAGATGCCCTACCTATATGGGGACAAGTGGCAAAATTGTTTGGCAGCTTATAGAACCGCTGTTCAAGAAGGGTTAAGATTTGTATGTAGATAATTTCTACACAAGTCTCCCAATATTCCACCATCTCTAGTTGAAGAAAGCTGTGGCCTGTGGGACAGCATGCGTCAACTGCAAGGGCTTCCCACAAAGATTGGTCACTACAAAATTAAAACGGGGTGAAACAGCCAGTTTGCAGAATGAAGAGATCTCAGCTCTAAAGTGGAAAGATAAAAGAGATGTCTATCATTTCCTCAATTCATGATGACACCTCGGTGGAACGTCAAACAAGACAAGGTCCCATCCAGAAACCAAGATGCATATATGACTATAACTAGTTCATGGGGGAGGGATATGAATGACCAGATGTTACAGCCATGTTTATATTGGTATAAAAAGGTTGACATCTACTTGTTTCAGTTAGCCCTTTACAATTCTTATGCCATCTTTTCTAAGTGCACACAAAGACCTAACCTACCTGAAGTACCAAGAGGATATTGTTACAGCCCTTCTCTATCCACATGCCTATGCCCATGAACACATTTGCTCTGATTCATTGACCAGACTCCATGACAGGCATTTTCGTAATATCCTCCCTCTTACCCAAACAGGCCGCAAACCCCCCAAAAAATGTTGTGTATGTTCCAGTAACCAAATGTGCCGTGACACCCAATACTACTGTCCCCAATGTCCTTCCCAGACAGGACTCTGTATTGGAGAGTGCTTCATCTATCTATCTATCTATCTAGCACACAACTCTACACTATTAGTCAAGATATTTTCCAAGTGTCCACTATCTGCTATTTCCCTGTATGACCTGGACTGTTTATAAACAATGCCTCTGCTTGTCGCCTGAACTGACATTGGACTGTTTATTGACGATGCCTCTGCCTCCCACTTGAACTATCAACCACGTTTCTGCCTTCCACATGAATTGACCTCGGCCTGTTAATCGACCATACTTTTTGCCTGCCTCCTGAACTGGTCTTATGTCCTGTGACTCTATTAGTTGGATTCAAGACAACACAGCAGTCTCATGTATGCGAGGGGCTTCAGAATAGATTTTCTGAGTGGAGAAACACGAAATCAGAAATTATAATTTAATAAATAATCATAAAAAATAATAATATAATAATAATACATTTAATGCAATAATGTAATCAAACCGAAAACACTGAAATTTGAAATAGAGCGCCAAGTTCGCACATTGCTGAGCAAAGTCGCAAAATCGTTTTCAGTGTCTGATGACAAATTTCCCCACGAATCATTATCACTCAATTCTGCAAGTGGTTCTGATTTACTATCGCTGTTCTCTAGCTGATCTAAACCCGCTTTTGACCTAAAGGGACACTTTTTGGACGCCATGGACATTTCTCAGTTTCCAGGCAGAAAGAACAGACAAAATGCAGGCAGAGCACAGGACAAAGCAGCAGGGACAAAATGTACGTGAAATGGGTTGAAACAGCAATGTTTTACTATGTAAAATTTGTTTGGAAAAAAATGACATTTTTTTTAAATTTTCAAATTTCCCACCACCGGCGGCGCCCGTACGTCCCGACGTCACAGGGTCCGGAACACAGAAGCCGGATGCCGGCATCGGCCGGAGGAGATGGCCGGGGACGCTGCAGGGGACACATCGTGGGAGCGAAGGACAAGGTAAGCTCTGCAGGGAATCCCTATGCAGCGCCGCATGGTAAGCCCGAGTGTAGCTCGGGGTTACCGCTTTTGGTACTGACATTTTACCCCGAGCTACACTCGGGAATACCGCTAGGGAGGTTAAATATAAGTACGGTATCACCTACCACTAAACTAACCCAAATATCCTTTCACATACTAGAAGAAATACTTTCCCTGTTGAAAGTGCAAATCATTAAACAAAAGATCTAATATGTCCATAAACTCCAAACTATAAACCCAAGTGCTAAACTCAAAACTATAAATCCCAAAACAAACAGTCCAATTACCAAAATAAAAAATGAATCCTGTTAAGTCACTCAAAAATAAAAATGAAGTCACTGCAACAAAATAAGTGTCCAAAATCCAGCTTGTCACATTCTTTGGTGCTGAGCCCCTCCACTAGCTCTTAGAGGACAGAAAATACTTTAAAAGAAAGAAAAAACTACATAGTGTATTACCTTAATCAATAAGTCACAAAAAGGTATCATTCCTTCCCCCCAAAAATGTGCAAAAATTCAAAGTAGTGCAAAAAATAGTGAACACTGTGCAACGTGAATAGTAGTGCGTCACTCTGTGAATACAGCAGAAAACAAGTGACCACAACAGTGTATACTTCTATAGTGAAAAAGCATATATATTCTTACCATAACAAAAAAGTAGAAACGCCTTATTCATACAGTAGGAATCATCAGCATACTTTCACTCCTGCAGAAAATCTGGATCATCCTACATCTCTGAGGGCTCATAACCATACCACCCTGAGGGAGAAATGTACTGTGTTCCAGTCCGGACCTATATCTGTGAAGGAGATCCGTGTTGATTTACACATTGCGTATTTGAGTTACGCTTCTGGTGAGTGCATAGTTCTTACTTTATCACTGGGAGCACCGCCACTGGATTGGATCATTACACCATATTGTCTTCACCATATAGACTGTCACTGTTATATGCTAATGTTATTGGGGACATTATATACCTATTTTCATTATATAGCGCTGCACTTTCCCATGATATATTAGCATATATTATTGCATACTAATTCTATTTTTGTTACTCCTGACTCCCATGACATTCTACACTAGAATCCTTTAACCAGAATACTTAGCTTTCAGTCGGTTAGCTTAACTAACTCCTGTCTCAGCTATAAAGAAATTAACACTGTCATTGGTTCAAGGCCACTCACACATTTTAATATTAATTTTGATTAATCATAAAAACCAAATATTTTGCAAGCTTGCCATCAATATAATATAAGTTATGAAATTTGTAATGGTAATCTAGGGCAAGACACTTTGCCAAATTCCATAAATATAAGATAAATAGTAATTTACAACTTTGAGCAAAGTTCATCCCAACCCAAGAGAAGAAGATTTGCAGGAAGAGACAAAGTAGGTATAACATTTGAGACCCACTACAAATCCAGGCTTAAAGCCATTCTAAAGGCTAAATGTTTTTTACATTCATGCGTTCTATACATGAAGGTAAAAACCTACAGTGTGCAACTCCTCCCTCAGCCACCCTCATACTAACTGTACCTAAGCCTGATCGTGTACCTAAGCCTTGGCTCTCCCGGGTCTCTCTCTCCTCATTGGCTGAGACACAGCTGCGGGAGTCATTGGCTCACAGCCAGTAAAGATGGAGCAGGGCTGAGCCGTGCTCTGTGTTTCTTATGGATACACAGAGGCTGCTCGGGAGCGAGCCCATATGAGTGCCCCCAGAGCAAGCAGCTTGCTATGGGGGGAACTTGATAGGGGGGAGGGGCCAGGAACTCCAGCAGGGCACCCAAGAAGAGACGGATCAGGGCTGCTCTGTTCAAAAGAGCACAGAGCAGGTAGGTATAACATGTTTATTATTTTAATAGAAAAAAATAAACTTTGCAACCACTTTAAATGATCAATTACGTTTTCCTGTAGTCCCCATTGAGGAATATTAATTAACGGAATAAGTCAAAGTACAGATTTTAATAATACATTGATCAATATACATTAAGGGGAATTAGATGTAGTGATATATTACATGCGATACTTATCAAAGGCTGTACACTATGGCATTGTATAATGTAGTGCATGCTAATGTTCTCACTTGTATTTGCAATCAGGTTGTAATTGCACTGTCCTTTTTGCATCCACTAAAGTTTTGGCTATCTGTGGTCTTGCCAGCAATGTTATCTTTGGTTGGTGGGTGTCCCATTAGCCTGAGGTAGAATTTACATTCAAGTACTAGCAAGCTCAGACATAGGGGGTTATTTTCTAAATACGCATGGTGCAAAATCTGGTGTAGCTCTGCACAGAAACCAATCAGTTTCCATGTTTTATTGTCAAAGCTTAATTGAACAAACTGAAGTTAGTGGCTGATTGGCTACCATGCGCAGCTGCACCAGATTCCGAGTGCTTTAATTTTAGTAAGTTTCCCTCAGTGTTTGCAAGTGCCCTTAATGGAGCACAAAACATTTTACCACTTGCCCTCCTGAGGATTTACCCCCCTTACTGACCAGGCCATTTTTGCATTGCGGCACTGCGTTACTTTAAACGGCAATTGTGCGGTCATGCAAAGCTGCACCCAAATGAAATTTGTGGCGGTATATATACTGGGATTTTTTATTTTATTTTATTAGTAATTGTGGCAATCAGTGACGTATACCGGGACTGCGGTGGGCATTCTGACACTGGGAGGAACTGACTTGGTATCACTGACATCCCCAGTGACACCAATACAGAGATCAGTGCTAACAAAACCACTAACACTGTACTAATGACACTGGGCAGGAAGGGATTAACATGAGGGGCGATCAAAGGGTTAACCGTGTGCTGTTTTAAATAGTGCTGTGTCTGTGTGCTTCACTGTAAGCACACTGCTTTGCATGGCTGTGCTGTGCACAGCTATCCAAAGCAGTGTGCACAAACTGACAGGGAGAACTGTTTTGTTTACATACAGTTTTGCTCCCCGTCAGAGATGCTCGGCAATCACCAGGCACCGACGAGTAATCACCAGCCGGGATCCGGTGATTGACAGCCACGGCCATGAATGGCGGCACAGGTAGGGCACTTGCGTGCCTAGTGCGCGCCCCCTAACTGAAAATGCAAAATCACGTATATATATATATATGTGATTTTGCACACCCGTTCCGCCCTGTAGCAATATATCTGTATATCTAGGGTGCTTGGGAAGCGGTTAATTAAAGTCACAATGTTTGTGTGTGTGTTAACAATACACACAGGAAAATTCAATATAGTCTTAACAACAGATTTCTGATGGTAGTTCCCTTAAGAATAGAGGTGCTCCAGTATTCAGATCAGGCCATGCCTATGCTGGGAACAGTAGTGTATTTAGGTTTTGTTCTGCCCTAGGCAACACAAAAATTGGCCCCCCCCCCCTTCGCAGAGAGACCCTGACACCGACCAACGCCCCCCTCCCCTACGAAGGGAGCCTGACATTGACCAACAACACCCCACCCAGGAGAGCCTTCCATTACCACCGCCCCCCATACAGTGGTAATCTCACCCCACCCTGGTGAGTGAGAAGACACTCCCCTTCACAGTTTTTGAACAAGAGTCAGGCTCTGCATACACCATCAAGCAGCCCGCAGCCTCACTGAGATCCCACCTGGTCCCCATGCTGCGTGTGTCCCATCTTCCATCCATTCTTTCGGGGGCAGCACTGCCTCCCTGAAAAATGCTGCTGCCCCCCTGAAAAATGCTGCCCTAGGCAAATGCCTTGTTTGCCTTGTGGTAAATATGCCTCTGGCTGGGAAGCTATTGTATATGTGACAGCTTCCGGCACAGGGCTGCATCCGCTGCTCATTTAGCTGTCAGCCAGAAGATTTCCCAGCCGAAAGCTAAATATGAAGCTGAATGTAAACAAAGGGCAAGGGATAAAGCTGCTGTAATTATTCAAATACGGCCAATGCCCATATTTGGGAAATGATCCGTCAATGAGTGCCCAGAGTCTGATGAGGAACTGAGAGACTAATTCCCCATCAGTTTCACTTTTGATTGCCAGAACACAGCAATGGGTGGATACAAAAACCACTATTGGACTGCATAGCAGCAGTGGATCCATCCATTCCCATGCACTGTCAATCAAAAGTGAAGCAGACCTTAAGGGGAACTCAGTTCCCCATCAGGCTCCACCCACCCCTAATGCAAAACTCTTTGGCCATGCTCCTGTCAGTGTGACGAATGCAGTGGACAGGGAGGACATGATTGAGGACACTCCTTCCTCAGTGCAGACACTGACTGTGACAGGTACATGAATTGGGAGCAAGCACTGACACTTTTGGTGCTGCACGCCAGCAGAATTCTAAATGGTGTCTCCGTAGCAAGCTGATTGTTTTGATCTATAATGTGCCTTTGTATTCTGAAAAATAGTTTCATAAAAATGTCACGATAGTGATGTGTTTTTAATTGAAACAAATGGAGTTCTATGTGATTTATTTAATAAAATCATATATTTAAGGGGCAATTTTAGGGGAGATGTGAATATCTTCCTGGATAAATAATAGTAATGTCAGCACATTAACACCAAATATAAGGGACAGGAGGTCTGTTCCATTTTTTGTTTTTGTTTTTTGATTAAAGGTATTATTTTTACTATAATACAGGATATATTTAGCACCAACAGTTTGTGCAACACTTTACAATATAATGGGAACAATACAGCTGCAATACAATTTAAGACAAAGGGGTTAAATGGGACTTAGGGGCAAGTGATTCAAAAGATGATAACTGTGGGGGATGAGTTGATGGAGAGAGTAAGAAAAGTAAGTTCACACCTAGCATTTCACAACATGCATTTCTGGGTGCTTTTTGTTTTTTTGTATGTTTTACTGTGCCCTGCTTTGTAGTGCCATTAACAATGAATGGTATTACAAGCATGAAACACATTTTTCATGCATTTTATGAACATGCACAAAATGCATGCGTTTGCACATGTTCATGAAATGCTCAGGTGTGAGCCCAATGTTAATGTTCAATTGGGCTATGCTTCCATGAGAGGTGTGCAACAAAGGAAGGTGAGATGAGGCTTCCCAATGGAGTGGCTAGAGCTTGAGTGTAGTTGACAACTGAACTAGTATCTTACTGATAACATGTTGCTTACTGGCACAGGACAGAACTGGAAGATAGGTCAAGAATAGGCTGTGCAGTCTCCAATGGCTCCAGACCTGTCTTAATTTAAAAATCACAGTACCTTAAGGTAGGATTATATTATGCACCAGTTGGCACCATGACTGACAAGAGCGTATGGACCCTGGTAATGCAGCAGGTGGTTGGACTCAAGGACCACAACCCCACACTCACCTCACTGAGCACCAAGTCTTCTTCCTTTTCTCTAACAACATTTTTGTCTCTTCATAGAAATTTGATACAAAGTGCAAATCAACAGATTTACTTAACTGCCACTGTCTCTAGTTTTCCAAACATACCTATACTGCCTTTGTCTCCATTTAGGAGAGAACATTACAGAGATTGTATGACTCGCTCCCCTCACACCCAGTAACATCACTGGTGATTAGCCTCTTAAGCACCCAGTGTTGTCACATTTGAAAGAGACATAATGCTCAACCCTCTGTATGCTCCAAGTCATTACATAGGACTTACACAGGGTTTTCTTTCTTTGCTCCTGGGGGCTGAACAGGGCGATGGGGGTGGGGCATGAGAGAGAGTAATGCAGGCCATAGATGGGTCGAAAATCGGCCGATTTTTCGGCCGAAAATAAAATCAGCCGATTTTCGGATCGTTAGTGGGTTAATAGGTCGGCCGTTTTTTGGTATTTTGGCAGATTTTTTTTATCGGCAAAGTTGGAAAAAGATCGGCCGATTTTGCCGATCGGCCGATTTTTGCGGCAATTATGGGCAAATCGGCCGATCTTTTTACCGATGAAAAACCTGCGCATGAGCAGTGACCTGCAAGAGGAAGACAGAAAGAAGAGGATGCAGAAGAAGAAGAAGAGGAAGAAGAAGAGGAGGAAGAAGCGGAAGAAGAAGATGAAGAAGAAGAGGATGAAGAAGAGGAAGAAAATGAAGAAGGAGAGGATGAAGAAGAGGAAGAGGATGAAGAAGAGGAAGAAGAGGATGAAGAAGAGGAAGAAGAAGAAGAAGAGGATGAAGAAGAGGATGAAGAAGAGGAAGAAGAGGATGCAGAAGAGGAAGAAGAAGAAGAGGAGGAGGATGAAGAAGAAGAAGAGGATGAAGAAGAAGAGGATGAAGAAGAAGAAGAGGATGAAGAAAAAGAAGAAGAAGACGATGAAGAAGAAGAAGAAGAGGAAGAAAAAGAAGAGGAAGAAGAGGATGAAGAAGAAGAAGAATTCCAGTCTGGTAAAATGTGTACCTGCAGAGAGCTCCGCTATTTCTTTGACATTTATAGCGGCTGCAACATTGTATCTGTTTCCGAATAAAAACATCTATATCCAAAATGGATACAAATAGATACAATGTTGCAGCCGCTATAAATGTCAAAGAACTGTCAAAGAAATAGCGTAGCTCTCTGCAGAGACACTTTTTGCTGGCTGTAGACGAGATGAAAATAGGCCGATTTTTTTTACCGTTCCTGGTAACGTCGGCCGATTAAATTACCGATTTTTCATTTTTTTAAAGAAAAATCGGCCGGTTTTCTCCCCATCTATGGCCTGCATAAGTATGTACACCCAGAAAGGGACAGTAGATAATTGATCCTGTTGCTTTACCCTGTTCATACAAAGCGAAGTAATAGTAAGCACGGTATTACATTTATACTATTTTACTTCATGGCCATATTCCCCTGCATTCATATACTTAAACCTTCCTGTGCCTGCTTATACAAATGATAGCCTGATATACTTGATCAACATTTGGACTTGTAAGATTTTTGTGGCTGTATAATAGGAAAGATTTTACTAGATTTTCACTAAGATTAATGTAAGAAAGAAGGCTTACGACTGAATCAGATAAGATCTTGTCAAGTTGGAACCTGAACTTTCTGAAAAGAACCCCATTAGAGCAATATTATGTCAATAAATGCTATCGTTTGCACAGGAAGTACCTGGTGTGACTCATGGCCTGCTCTATGAAAATGCTGTTATGACAGAGAAATTGGCATAAAAATTACATCCTCTGAAGTGTGCATGAATCACTTAATTCTTAATGTATTCCTTGCCTTGTTCCTTGAATTTGATATACATAAAAGTCATAACATGAAGACATTTTATCTGCCTCTAATTTCCACAAATTAGGCCAAAAACTCACTTATTCAGTGAATATCTGGCTCAAGTATTGCAAGCCACCAAAATGTGGTTTCTGTGGGGGGAGAAGAGAGCACCTGTATAGTAAATTGGGTGAGTTTAAAGTCACTGGTTACCTGAAGACTCACAGGCCCTGATTTACTAATGTGCATAGACGACATCTAGGTGCATTTCCGTGGGCTAATGTCTACTTTTCATTAGAACCCGTCTACTTTTAGAAGGCAAAGACAATTACTAAAGAAAGCATCTAACAAATAGACGCGAAAACGAATTTACTAATAGCCACAATACAGGAATCCATCTAAAAAAACCAGATGTCCTAGAAGTACGTCTAAAAGAACGAAAAATCACTGAAGAAACATGTTCACATTGAAATTTGGTTTCCCAAATATCTGGACTTCACGTTAAACAATATATTACTTTTCAAAAAAAGTTTTCAGTGGGTAAAAAATAGTTTTTTAAGGAATTCATGACAGTCAAGAACTAGACGCTTTTCCATTGTCTATGCAGGAATAGTAATGCTCATGTGCGAACACAATTTAGCCATCTACCGTGGACGCTTTCTTTTTAGATGCTGTTTAATAGTAAATCTCTGGGTGGAGTCCTCTGCAAGACGGCAATCGATCGCGTCTACTGTGTTTAACAAACAGCAGTATTTGTAACTAGGCATATCTTTATGTATTCTAATTTGATTTCCTTAGTTCTTTTGATTCTATTTTTGTTTCTTATCCTTTATAATGATTTCTGTAATGGTTTTACATATTTCGAAGATCTAGATAATATATATTTTGACAGCTGAATCCAAAAATATAGGTCAGCAATTAAAAAAGAAAAAGAAAACGGCGTGGGGTTCCCCCTCCCATCCATACCAAGCCCTTCGGGCCTGCTATGGAGTTAGAGGGAAAGCCCCACGCCAAAATGTAAAAAAAAAAGTGGAGTGGGGTCCCCTCCCCCAAAATCCATACCAGACCCTTATCCAAGCATGCAGCCCGGCAGGTCAGAAAAGAGGGTGGGACGAGCGAGTGCCCCCTCAGAACCAGGCGAACTCATGCCCTCAACATGCTAACCACTAAGCCACTGTAACACACAGAGTTTGAGCTGGAATGTAGAATAGTTACATGATTAAAGAGAATTAAGATATATAATTAGATTGGGGAATTAGAACTAGACATTCAAATTATTTGAGATATGTTTGAAAACGTTTGACGTTCGAAAATAGGATGTATGACTTTGTAACATTCAGTAGGAAATGCATTAGTTGGCCGATCATTTTTGGAGAAAAAAAGGGCAAGACAATTAACAGAGGCAACAATAATAGCAGAACCCCCCCCCCCCAAAAAAAAAAAAAATAAACAGCCATTAAAACAAGCACACTTGCAAGTATTCTCATCTGTCACGTAAATAAACGTGAACCGGACAAAGCCCGTGCTTGTGCGCCACCTGGCGACCATATCCGACATTGCTCCTATAAATGCATCTATGCTGTTTCCATATTTATGAAGAGAATTCCATCTACGTAGTAGACTCTTTTCAGTCTGCTTGCTAGACGTTTTTCAGACCACTGAAAGGTCTCAGTTGATTGAATTGAGTCTGGCTGAATGTTCAGCGTCTGCTGTTAGACGCTATTCTTAGTAAATCAGGGCCATAGTCTCTTTCTTCAGGAGAACAAAACAGAAGGATCTAAACTACAATAAATATAAATGGCATTAAAGAAATTACCAGACTTACATTTATGTAAACATTTACATGTGTGGCATCAAGTAATTCACAAACTCAAGTAAAATCTTGCACCACTGTCCTGCATGCTATACCACTCCAGCATACAGAGGAAGGACATATATAGGAGGACAAAGACTGGCCAGACTTTTTGCACAATGATAGATAAAGCTAAATCGATTATATAGTCTATATACTAGTGATCTTTTATATGAATGGGTAACATAAAAAGATGTTCCACAGAGGACAAACAAGAACAAAACCAATTACAGTTGGCACAAGAGGGTCAATGGCAAGAGGTCAACTACTGCAATAATTCACAGGGTGCTAGTTTCTAACCATAAGAAGTTTTGAAATCATAACAGTTTTGAATATAGTTGCCAGGAATCGTATCTTAAAGGTGATGTATTAGAAAGATAATAAGCAGTCAGCCTGCACTTTAGACTCATATGACTGCTCTCAACTCTCTAAACGTCGACTGCCTAACGGTAGAGCCAGGGGTGGATTGACCATTTGGAAACTCGGGCACTGCCCGAGGGCCCGGGGTCAGTAGGAGGCCCCATGAAATGCCCCTGGTACCTTTTTTATAGGCTTTTTTGAGTTTGGGCAAGGACACAGGGGCCCCATGATCATCTATTGCCCGGGGGCCCCATGAGTTGTCAGTCCACCCCTGGGTAGAGCTATTGGATGAAAGGTGAACACATGATAAACACTTAAGATTTGGAAATATTGCTGTAGGGGCCAACAATTCAAAAATAAATAAAACAAAATCCTTCTATACAGACAAAGCCCACTATATTTTGCATTTTCATGTTCAGTAACAAAGGAAATTGAAAAATTGATAACAGAAGATCATGCGGTACCCATTCTCTCTAAAAAGCAATCCCGAGCACTAACACAATTTAGTCAAAATACAGAAATAAATTAAAGACCAGATGGACCTCACTCAAATGAACTCATGTGCATATATACAACATATCTAAAGAAGAAAAAGTCCCACATTGGTGAAGGTGCATGTGCTTGTGCTCAACTTAATTGCAATATCTTGATTTCAGCAATCATCTCAAAAGAGCTCCATTATGTTCGACAAAGTGCCCCACATGGATTATCACTCACTCTTGGACAATGACCATCTATCTCCAGAGTGGTATGTAACGCTTTAGGGACAATTCCCAATGAGCCAGTTTTCTCCAAATATCCAGAAGTTGAAATATGTATATCACCACAGAAAAAGGAAAAAGAGAGGGTATCCCATAGTGTAAAACTGTTTAGTAGCTTTATTGTGGTAAATTTGATAAAAACTCACTCACAAGTAAAGTGCCTGTGCCTGGCACCTAGTGTACTCGGCCTTGTTACTCCTTAATGGAGTAGTTGTGTCATCAAACCTCGACGCGTTTCGATCAAAGATCATTCTCAGGAAGTGCAAGATCCACCATTTTGGTGATGATATTTATACCCTTAAATTGGATGTTAATTTAATAGATGCAAACCGCAACATTGCTGAGTACATTTGGTGTAAAACATTAATGGGCTTCATACTATTTAGGCTAACATACAATAAGCGATACAAGTGTATTCAGATTGATGTACAATAATAAACTATATAAACATTCCATCATATTCCACAGGGTCCATTCCCTTAAAGGGGAAAACACCTTGACTTTAAAATTACAAAATAATAAAGAAATTAATAGAAAAATAATAATAAAATGAATAGAAAATTAATAATAAATAATCCTAATATTTTTACGCATACAATCTGACAAAAATGTAAAAAAAAATAATATACAATATTAATAATAATTAAAATTTTAAAAATAAATATAGAATAGCCTCAGTTAGGAAACCAGCAGACTTGAACTTTATCTCTTTAAAAATCTGTCAAAAACCAGTTTAAATCTATCTCACAATTTTACCATTCCGGTGTTAAGCTTATATATCCACTTTGTTTCATTTTTTTATATTTCTCTGACCATGTGGGATCTTCTCCAATGTCTGTCTATTTTATCTATAGCAACGAAAGATAGATGTCAGGGGTCCTTGTTATGCAACAGTCTAAAATGATTCAAAACAATGTATTTCTGATAGCCCTTTCTAATATTAGTAATGTGTTCACTTATTCTTTTGGTAAGTTTCAGAGTGGTTCTCCCTATATATTGGTACCCACAGGTACATTGTAACAGGTAGGTAACAAATCTAATTTGGCATGTAATAAATGGTATAATGGAGTATTGTCTGATGGGACATAAACATAGTGATTTTTTTTGCAATTTTTTGGTATGTCTACATGGGCCACATTTACCACACCTGACAAAACCCCTTCCTGAAAGAAGGAGAGCTTCTTCTTGGGTGGGTCCGGAATATTATGGACCAATTTGGTTCTTAAACCTGGGGCTCATCTATAAATAAAGGATGATTTCTTTGGGAGTATAGTTCTTAATCCAGTATCTTTGCATAAAATAGGCTAGTGCCTTATAAAACACTTTTCTAGATCTCTATATTGTTTATTGAAGCCAGTGATAAAGGCAGTATCTTGCACCTTAACTACTTAATTTTTCCTCCCCTCCAATAGATCTTCCCTATTCAGGCAACCTGAATTTCTTCTCTTACTTTATTCGATTCCTCCGGTTTGTAACCCTTTTCTTTAAATCTATCTATGCGGATAACAGTTAGTTTAACATAGTCTTCTTTCAATAAAAAGTTCCTACAAAATACAGAAATAGTGATTAAACTATCAGATAAAGGTAACAATATTGTAATTATTGGGAAACCACAATATGAAAGTGAGTCAAAAAATTTTAGACAACTCAGTTGGTTTACAAAAATACCAGCCTCTTCAACAACATACTTTGAAAAAAATTATCATCAGATTAGTGATAGAGCATGGCAGGACTTCTGTTAGAAATCACGGGCTCTGTACAGCCTACTTGACAGACCCCCTCTGAAAGCATCAAACCGATATTTCTATTAAAAATACACTAAAATCATTATTATTGAACAGAAACACAACATAACTTGCAAGATTACTGCTAAATTTAACTATGTCCCACCCGGCCATTAGGAAAATGACAGCCAGGCGGAACTCTCATCAATCCGGGTGGGCATCATATGATGTTCTTCCTGGATCGCGCCTTGCACGTAACCGCAGGGCCATGCTGTGGTGAGATCTGTCACCGGCTGTGTCTGAGGTAACAGATCTGTTTACTGGCCCATTGCTAGTACCATGTGACCTGCTGTGACCAATCACAGCAGGTCACATTGTGAGATGGGGAAAACAGCTCTCATTGTTTGAACACTGTTGGTGTGCAGTAAATTATTGTGTGGAGTAAATTAAATGTTCTGGAGTGACATTCTGCATTTTAGCCACAAGATGCCACTGTTTTCCTAACACAGCTTCAGACTGCATAGATATTTCTATATTCATGAAGAGGTGGAGTTTTTCACACAGAGTTTAGAGAACAGGAAGGAGAGAGACAGCAACCATGTTTTGGAGGATGGTGAATGCAGAACCTGTGTGAGCAGAGAATCTGATGGCATCCAGGTGTGAGAACATCCCTCAGTAACCAGAGCTGCAGCTAAGTGAAGCTGATCGTGTCCAAGACCCTGATCCTGTTCAGAGAAAGGAAGATTGCTGCCAGAAATGCTGATGAGAGTAGAGGAACAAAGCAACATACACTGCGATACCGCATGCTTGTTGGAGAGACATTTGTTCTGTTCAGAGTCACCAGCGTATGAAAAGCAGACCTGGGTCGGTAAGATCGTGCACGCACCTCATTTCAGTGTTGGCGCCTAGAGACTGAGTCCAGGCCTATAGTTAGTTAGGGTCTCTGTTTGTGTCAGGCCACAAGTGTTATTACTGATCATTGGAAGGACTCCATAACTTAAAGTGACATTTCACATTGGAGAGCTGATAACATCCCACAAACTCAAGCCAGACTTGATTTTTGCTCAGAAGGAATACTCAGGCACGTGCTACAGGACCAGTTATGGGAGAGGGAATACTGTAGATTTGTGTAAGATTGTAAGCTGTTGTGCTGCACCGCAGGCTGGCCCATACCATACACCCATACACTGATTCCTGCTCTTTTAGGGTAATAACGGGTAAGGTGTGGCAGCTTAGTTGTGCCCGCCAGTAGGTAAATTACTACACCTTCTACCTTCATCCATCAGGAGGCGCCGTGCTGTGCAGCACAAGGGTCTCAGCCTTTGGGCTGGGTGTATGTAAATTTATTGTATGTTCTCAGCATTTGTGGTTGTGTTTATTTGCCACATCTAAGTAAAATTCTGCTGTGGCAAAAGCTGGTGTTGGGGCTGCTTTCCTCGTTCGTGACTTCACTGTATCCTGGGAGCCCACCCCGATACACGGCTTACAACTTGACAGTTGTAAACAATGAATGGCTTCCTTTTATGCCATCCATTGTATACAAGTGTGTCTAGCTGTGAATGGTCCCAGTGATCACATGCACAGGCTGGGCCAATCACAGCCCATCTGTGTCATGTGATTAGCCATGGCCAATCACAGATAATCACAACAAAAACACCTGAATGGATTGATTTCATTCAGGTAAATGCTTGCTTATAGCAAAGAAATTCTCAAATTGTGTAAAAAAAAAAAATACTGATCACTTCCCCACTTATTATTGTAACATTATACTACTTTGATCATAGTGTAGTATGAAAAAAAATCTTAAAAAAAGAAAAAAAGATTTAATAAAA
This sequence comes from Staurois parvus, assembly GCF_062004578.1. NCBI lineage: Eukaryota > Metazoa > Chordata > Amphibia > Anura > Ranidae > Staurois > Staurois parvus. The sequence continues at coordinate 9,076,527 of NW_028317941.1, forward strand.
AATAAAATAATAATAATAAAATAAAAAAATAGAAAACAAAGTATGTATTTTTTTTGTACTGTCACTAGTCAGTGTCCCTGTTCACTACGACACCAGTTATATGATGACACTGTACTTCACTGGTGACAGTATGTAAAAAAGGTTTGTGAAAATAATTTTTAAAATTTCTTCATTTTCCAATAAATTATAACAAAAAAATTACAACTTAAAAAAACTCACCATGCCTCTTATGAAATACATTGGACTGTCTACTTTGCAAAAAGGGGTAATTTGGGGGATATCTGTACTGTTCTGAAATTTTTTGGGCCTCAAGAAATTAGATTGTCCGTCAGTACTTCAGGATTGATCAATTTTCAGATATATCCCATAGTTTGTAAACTCTATATCTTTCCTACAGACTAAATAATAAATACTGATTTGGGTTATTTTCTTTTTTTTTCCAAAAAAGAGGTGTTTATTGAAAACAAAACACACAGATTGATACAAGACAGAATAAAATTTCAAACGGGTTGAACATAGGTCATGTGGCAAAACATATATCATACAGAAGAGCATGCAATCCAATGCAGAAATGAACAAATTGGATGAGTAAAACCACGACAAGGTTGTGCCTGCAATATTCCAGTGTGCTTGTCAAACGAATAGAGCAAGGAAGCACCAGGCATTCTACAGTAATGTCTCAAAGTATGGTGCTATGGAGGAAAGGAAGGTGTGTACAATATCTAAGCAGAAGTCCAAACTACAGGTTTGAGATAGTGGAGGTGGCGGAGAGCGTATATGGGAGTAGATTGTCATGGAAATCGCTAATGGGAAAGGAGATAAGATGTTGACATCATGCCTAATGCTCTGCGGAATAATTATCTGGAGCTTGTACAAGCATAAGAGAGGAGAAAAAAAAGAGGAAGGAGAGAAGCGCGAAGGAAAGAAGAGAAAGAAAAGGGGAAGAGAAGAAAAAAAAAAAAAAAAAAAAAAAAGGGGGGGGGGGGAGGGAAACATATGGGTAGAAGGGAGTGAGGGAGGGGGTGACTGCAAAAATTATTGGATCATCAATACGGGTCATATCAGGTGCGGTAGAAGTCTAAATTAACATTAGTTGCAAATAAATGTGGGATGTACACGAAGGAGGAGGAGTATGTTGACCACCATCGGGTCAAATACAACTGAGTTACAACAGTAGGGAACCTAAGTCAAGTCAAACAGGTTGGTCCATAAGAGACTGATATGCAGGGGTGTTCAGGAAATGAGTCCAACAGGCCCAAGTGTGGGAAAATTTCGTAGGGGTATCAAGTGCAGTCGCAATCAGTTCTTCCATAACTGCCGTTTTACCCACTCGGGTGAGCCAATCGCGTATAGAAGGAGGGTGTGTGGAACCCCACAGAACAGGGATGCAGAGTCTGGCTGCATTGATCATGTGCATAGCTAAGGATTTGAAATACTGCCCCCCGGAAAGGGAAGAGTGATGAAGGAGGAATTGAGCCGGAGAGAAATCCACAGGCAAGGTAGTTACAGACACCACTAGCCTGTGTACTTCTTGCCAAAACGGTTGCAGAACAGAGCAAGACCACCAGATGTGAAGGAATGATCCATCTGAGGTCCCACATCTCCAACAACTGTTGGGGAAAGCGGGGTTGAACCGATGAATTTTCCAAGGGGTTCGGTACCATCTTGAGGCTATTTTGTAGCCATTTTCCTGAGTCGAGACGTTGAGGGAGCATTTATGAGAATGCTTAAATACCCGGTCCCAATCTAAGTCCAATAGGTTAGTTTCAAGATCTCTATTCCACGCTCGACATGATGGGAGGGAGTCATAAGTCCGATTCTCCAGTAGGAGGGGATAGATCTCCGAGATCAGGTGCTTTCGTGGTTCAGCTTTAGCGCAGATAGTTTCAAAAGGGGTAAGAGAACGGCCCCAGTCGAACGGGAGTTTCTGTGAAAGCAGATAGTGTCTAATCTGAAAATATACCCAAAAAGGGAAATCGCGGACACCTAGACTTTCAGTCAGTTCTCTGAGTGTTTTCACCTTGCCTTTGTGGAGAAAATGTTTCACCAAGATCTGTTTATGCGGCCAAAATTTCAGTAAGAAGTCCTTGTGCATTCCTGGAGGGAAAGCAGGATTGAGACGAATAGAGGTTAACGGGTTGGGTGTTTCGGAGATGGATGCAAATTTACAAGCCAAGCGAAAAGTTTTTAAGGTAGGCCCCACCAAAGGGTGAGTGAGAAGGGTATGAGGCGTGTGCTGCGGCAGAAGCCAAGGAATCGATGCCAGGGGTAAGGGTGAGCACGCATCTTCTATATATATCCAGTCCTTGGAGGCAGTGTGAACGTGCCAATCAACTACCCGGGAAAGGTGACATGCCCAGTAGTAGCGGTGAAGGTCAGGGAAGCCAATTCCACCTCTAAGCTTAGGAAGGGTCATTTGGGAGAAAGCAATGCGCGGACGCTTATGATGCCATAGGAATGATGAGCAAAGTCTTTTACACGATATAAAAAAGACAAGGGGTAAATGAATTGGCAATGTTTGGAAGAGATATAGAAGGCGAGGAAGTATATTCATTTTGATTATTGCTGCCCTTCCAAACCAAGAGAAGGAAGGACGATGCCATTTATTAAGGTCTTCCTGCAGAGAGCGCAGAGCGGGAAGGAAATTTTTCACATAGAGGTCGTCCAGATTACGGGTAAGCTGAATACCGAGATAGGTTAAGGATTCCTTTTCCCAATGGAATGGGAATTGGAGCTCACAGGAGGAGACAAGCTCAGCAGGCAGGGTAATGTTAAGGGCAGCCGACTTGGAGAAGTTAATTTTAAAATTCGATAAGAATCTGAAGAGGGCAAAATCCTTCAGTAGGTTGGGCAAGGTGATGTGAGGATCAGCAAGAAATAGGAGAATATCGTCTGCGTAGGCTGCGAGCTTGTAGTCTTTGTCCGCTACCCTAATCCCCTTGATATCGGAATTCGAGCGAATTTTCCGTAGCAAAGGTTCAAGGGAGAGGACAAACAGGAGCGGAGAGAGGGGGCATCCTTGCCGTGTGCCATTCCTTAGATGAAAGGAATTCGATAAATGACCGTTCACCCTCACTCGAGCTGTCGGATCGGAGTATAGGGCCATTATGAAGTTAAGCATCTTCTCACCTAAACCCAGTGCTACTAGAGATGCCTTCAAGAAGTCCCACGCAATCCTATCGAAGGCCTTTTCTGCATCCAGGGAGAGAAAAAAACCAGGAGAGTTAGACTTATGGAGCCAATGGTTAAGGTTAAGGGCCTTAATGGTATTGTCCCTTGCTTCTCTCCCAGGGACAAAACCCACTTGGTCTAGGTCAATCAGGGAGGGGAGCAGGGGAAGAAGACGATTAGCGATGATCTTCGCAAATAACTTGATGTCCACATTCAGCAAGGAAATGGGTCTGTAATTAGAGACCTGTGTGGTATCTTTCCCACTCTTAGGGATAACTGTGATGTGAGCCTCCAAAAGGCGGTTTTGCGATCGGGAAGGATGAGAGAGAGTATTGAAAGCCAAAAGAAATGGGACACTCAGGATATCCAGGAAAGATTTATAGTAAGCTACTGTAAAACCATCAGGGCCCGGACTCTTACCCGGTTTCATCTGTTTTGTCGCGGACTGAAGCTCAGTTAGGGTCAGGTCCCCTTCCATAGCCTGAACCAGATCTTCGGAGAGGGCCGCAGGACCGTAAAGGCGAAGGAATTCGGAGATCAAGGAGGTTCTGGACCTGTCTGTATGTATAGGGGGACGTTCCGGAGAAAGATTGTATAAATCTCTATAGAAGCGTTCAAAGTGGGAGGCAATATCGGGGTCAGATGTAGCCTCGGTGCCATCAGAGCCCCTGATTTTATGTACCGTCATGCTGGCTCGTTTCTCACGAAGCGCTCTAGCTAGAAATTTCCCGCTCTTAGTTGCGAATTCGTAGTACAGTTTTTGAGAAAGAATGTATTTTTTCCTAACAACCTTACCCAATTCCGTAAGAAGTTGTGAGCGAGTATTCGTAAGGTCTGCAAGGGTCGACGCAGCCAGAGTCCGCTTATGTGCTCTCTCCAAGGAGTGAATCCTGTCTGTGAGGAGTCTCAGGCGCTCCTGCTTGGCTCTCCTACGTCTCGACGCAGTAGCCATGAGGATACCCCGTATAACACACTTATGAGCTTCCCACTGCGTGAGGGGAGAGGTGTCCGATGAGCTATTCAAAGAGAAATATTCAATCAACTTAGAGCGGATCTCTTGTTCAATAGCAGCGTCCGCTAGAAGGGAAGCATCCAGACGCCAATATGTTGAGCGTGAGTGAGCAGTGGGGAACCGTAGAGACATAGTGATGGGATGGTGATCTGAGAGAGTCATCGGTTCTATGGTAGCAGCATGGAGGAATGGAAGATCTGATTGCGACAGAAAAAAGTAGTCTATCCTAGAGTATTTGTTGTGTGGCGGAGAGAAAAAAGTGTAGTCTTTGACGGTAGGGTTGAGGATACGCCAGGAGTCGTGTAGTTGCAAGAGCTGAAGTTGTATGCGTATTTGCTTCAGAGCCTTGTAAGGCAAAAAAGAACATCCCGAAGAGGAATCTATCAGGGGGCTCAAAGGTACATTCAAATCACCTCCCAGTATCAGCATCCCTGATTGAAAAGCCGCTAAAGTGGAGGTAAGTGAACGCATAAAAGGGACCTGTTTAATATTGGGCGCATATACGTTAGCAAGTGTGATTGGTCTGTTGGCAAAGACTCCCTTTATAAGCAAATATCTACCTTCGGGGTCCGCCAGGGAATCTGTTATTTGGAACGGAAGGTGCCTGGCGAACAATATGGCCACCCCCTTTGATTTAGCTAGAGGGTTAGTGGCATGGAGGACCGTAGGAAAGTGGAAATTATATAACTTGGGAATGGAGTCTTGTCGAAAGTGCGTCTCTTGCAGAAAGACCACATCTGCTTTCTGTTTGTGTAAATAGGAGAGAAGCATGGAACGTTTTTCCGGTGTGTTCAATCCCTTTACATTTAGTGAGAGGATTTTCAAAGACAAATGACCCGCCATTGAGGTGGAAGAGAGCATGATTGCTATCTAGTGTCGTCTAAGTCAGATGTAACGGTGTACTACGGATCAGGAGGGGGGGGGAAGAAGGAGGAGGGGAGAAGGGGAAAAAAAAAAAGGGGGGGGGGGGAAGTAGAAGGAGAAAGAAAAAGAAAACAGACGTATGAGAACAAGAAAAGGAAAAAGAGGAAAATAGGTAATAGACGGCTTGGGGAACAGACCCGCTGTTCCACGTGAGAAGAAAAAAAAAAAAAAAAAAAAAAAGGGAAAGGAAGTTCAGGAAGAAAAAGAGAGAAGCGCGAGAAAAAAAAGGGAGAGAGACCAGAAAAGATATAATAATAGTAGCCGAATAGAGGAATCAGTATAAGCTCACTGAGCTCACTGTGTGGGGGTCAAAGTCGACGTAGAACTAGGAGGTGAACCATTGCCGGCCGGCATCCCTCTGTGAGCAATGATGTAGAGGGAAAAAGGAAGGATGCGGGGTACGAAGGGTGCAAATAGTGTCGGGAGTCCTATAGATTAAATAACCAGAAAATGACCACCTGTCCTCTGCGGGGAAAGAAATGTAACGTAACGCTCAAAGGGTGAGAACTGGGAGAAGGGGCATAGGCGCAATATGACTGGGGGGCCGCAAAACGAGGAGCAACAGTACACTATGTGTAGAAAAAGTGCGCGGACGCTTACAAACCAGGATAGCCTATACTAGTGTGAGATCAAGACCGGTTAGGGACTCAGCATTATGAGTAGAGTAGTGAGGGGCCCTCACAAATATTACAGGCAAACCGTATCATAAGGCGTAAGGAAAATTAGACATCAACAGCAAAACATGTGAAATCGTGTCATAACCGGCTTAACACACAGAAACCCCTAAGCAACCACCGGTGAGCGACTAAGCTTCTTAGGATCAAAACCAGGCATGCAAGCTTATAATCTGAAATGAGCTAGCTGATATGCATATATATATATACACATATACATACATGTACACATACACCTACAAGAACATATAAAAAAAAAAAAAAAAAAAAAAAAAAAAAACCCACACACCCATAGAACAAAATGACCTCTGAATCCTCCGAGTGGCAGGGGGGGCGGGCATCACCTCTCCCAGTTCAGCATAGTAAAGGGGACGAGGAGGCGAAAGGGGGATGTGTACGAGGGTAATCGAGGGCGTGATAGTCCTCAGGTTAACCTCGTCAGTCAAAGTAGTAGGTAAGGACAACCCGGAGAGAAAAAAGGAGGACTCAAATCCGGGTGAACTATCTAGTGGCAGAGGGAGGCGATGCTCATCCACACAGCCAAACTCCATGTACAGTAATTGCCGCTACCAACCCCTATAACGCTACTGCCCATCCCAGCATACAGTAACCATATCCCCTCAAACCGCCCCCCAAGAGAGAAATTAGGTCACTGACACAATCCCACAAAGAGAATACATTACAGATCAGGCAGAGGCGTCATCCGAAGGACCAAGATGTGCCGGGCAGTCCAAGGTGTAGGGGGAGCGAACAGCGTAATACTGAGCAGTCTCTTGCAGGCCGCAGGACATCTTCAGGGACGTAAGAGTGAAGCTCATTTAATACCATAAGGACGGAGCTGAAGGATGGAAGTCTTCCAGAATGCAGACGGATGGTCAGAGGGCCCAGGAGGCTGTGAAGAGGCGCAGGTCAAGAAACAGCGGGGGGCGGAGAGACTGCCAAAGGAAGCTGAGTGTGTTTGAGCGATGACCTGGATGGATCCAAAAAAAAACTGTTCCCCAATGTGGGGGGTGAAACCGGTTTGCATACGGTCAATGTCCGTTCCCATATCATGTAGGGAGAAGTGAGGAGGCCCTTTAAGTGTATACAGGGCCATAACTGTATGTAAGTTCTGTAGAGCAGAGGATGCCATCCTGGTGGAGAAGAGGTATGTGTCGCAAAGTGTAAGTTCAACAGGCATTGATCAGTGCACAAAGAGGTAACTGGAACTTTCGTGGCAAAACTGTAAGAAAGCGTTCGTGGAATTGGCAAAATATAGAAACCTGGCGAAAACATGCGCCGGAAAGGTATTGCTGTGTGGGGATTCCGGACTATTAGATTTCGCGCCGCGGCTTCCTATGTGCAGGAGAGGCCGTCGGGATGAGGATGGCTGTTGCGCCCCCTGTGGGGAGTCTCGGAGGAGTCGTCGGAGGCATCCGACCTCTACGGTTAGATTGAGCATGCCAATCCATAGCACTGTCCACCGATCCCGGGCCCTGAACTGGTGGCAATCTTATGGAGCTGTACCAGTCAGGTAGGTCAATCAAAGTTATGTCCAGGGAGGAACAAAACAATGGCAATTCTTCAGGGGATCTCAGGTTGCATGATTGTCCGTTAGCTTGTACAGAGAGGCAGAACGGGAACCTCCATCTATAAGTGATGTTACGTGATCGGAGCATGTCCAGAAGGGGACGTAATGCACGGCGTTGTTGTAGGGTAATGCTGGATAAGTCTTGAAACAGTTGTAAGTCTGCGCCTTCATATGAAAGATGCCTTCTGCCTCTAGCACATCTGAGGATATCCTCTTTGAGCGGGAAACTTACAAGGCAACAAATGACATCCCTGGGTGGGTCTGCGTCTCCCCTCCTAGGGCGGGTCGCTCTGTGTACACGTTCGATGTCAATTGGGGTTGCTGGCGGGCGACCAAGGAGGTCATTAAATATGGCCATTACCGCATTGGGGATATCGTTAGTTTCCACTGATTCTGGGAGACCACGTATTCTAATGTTATGTCTGCGGCCACGGTTGTCTAGATCCTCAACATGTCTGCAAAGTTCTCTGATAGTAGAAGTGTGCCTCACTGATTTTTGGTGTATGTCTAAAATGGCAGATTTGTTTTGCCTGGAGGTGGATTCCACCTGCTCCATGTGTGAGCCCATGGCCCTTATATCCTCCCTTAAATCTCCTAGGGCATTAGTGAGCGTGGCAGACAGGGTGGCCTTGATGTCTGCTGCCACTGCATGAAGATCCCTTAAGGACAGGGATTGGGATGCAGGATGGATGTCATGGTGTGGCACTGTGTCCGGAGCAGCCGACAAGGCAGAGCAGGAGGGAGCTGTTATATCAGTGGCAGCAGAGGGAGGGGGCGAGGGGGATGCAGAGGGAGAAGGAGATGACTGCGGCCTTTCCCTCTGCTGCTGGGAGCGGAAGAGCTCCTGTATATGCCGCCCCTGCGTTCCCTGGCTCCGTGGGGATCGTGATCGGGCACCGGCTGATGTCCGGTCCGACTTCCCCATAGTGAGACAGCACTCACTCACCCCGCTCCTCCGTAAGGCGGTGTAGAGGGATCCGGCCGGCGGGAGCTCTCACTCTAAGCGGCCATCATCCAGCCGCGGCAGACCACGCCCCCTGATTTGGGTTATTTTCACCAAGAAATGTAGCAGAATACATCCTGGCCTAAATTTATGAAGAACAATTATTTATTTGCAAATTTTTATAATAGAAACAAAGAAAAACATGTTTTTATTTCAAAAGTTTTGGTCTTTTTTTGTTAATTTAGCAAAAATTAAAAACCCCACAGGTGATTAAATACCACCAAAAGAAAGCTTTAGTTGTGTGAACAAAATGATAAAAATTTAGTTTGTGTACAGTGTTGCATGACCACGCAATTGTCATTCAAAGTGTGAGGGTGGCCTAGGCAGGAAGGGGGTAAAAGTGACTGTTATTGAACTGGTTAAAAGATAAAACTGTACTGAGTTAATAAAGCTCTGTGCATGAATGAGGTCTTGAAGCTCATTCACATGGATGCTGTGGCCTGTATAGTGTGAATCAACAAATCATCACTTTTTTATGTGGCTGAAGCTGTGTATAGGCAGCCTATGTTATTATTATTATTATTATTATACAGGATTTATATAGTGCCAACAGTTTGCTCAGCGCTTTACAATATAACGGGAGACAATACAGCAACAATACAGTTCAATTTAAGAGGGAAAGGAGGGCCCTGCTCCTTGGAGCTTACAATCCTATGAGGATGTAGCAAATGTACAAACACAGCTGCAGGTCCAGATTTGATAGGCATGTGGATGCAGGTGTATGGTCCTGAACACAGTGTGCATCAAGGGTCAGACCATTCACCAACACCTGCACTCCTGTGTTCATTCAGCCGCTGGGTCCCCAAAGAGTAACGTTACTCCAGCAATACAAACAAATCAGTTATTTACACTCTAGGGGTCCCAGAACCCATGTGAATGAGCCCTTATTTTTTACTTTTTTATGATGTTTTACATTTTGTATTATTTTTTACAATTTTTTTCACACTTCTGTTGGGGAGAGGGGGTTTTTGGTGAAATATCTGACTTTTGAGACAGGGAAAGGAATTGAGGTTATAGATCACCAATCCTGTATTTGCATCCACAGCTGCACTACAGATGAATGAACAGGACGCACTTTGCACAGGGGCTCCTGTTCATTCACAAACTGAAACATACAGTACAGTCATAAACACAGCTTACCATGCTTCAGTTATGCATGAACACAGTCAGTGATCAGCACCAATCACTTTTCATTCCGGAAAGAAAGGGGCCACTTTTCATCCTGAAACATCCCCCTGCTGTGTGCCCACAGCAGCTGGCAGGAGGCAGAGGACTGGAAAGCAGGTGTACCGAACATGTCACTGTCATGTTCCCGGCCATGAGGTGGTGCAGTATAAACTTTACACTGTGCAGGCACCTCAGCTACCCCAAAATGGCACTTCGGGCCTCTGTAGCCAACTGCCCGTATACATCAATACTCTAGTCTCTGTGTGATGACTACTTCTGACCTCTACACTCTTTGCATTACTTACTCCTGGCTCTGGACTCTGTGAATCACTTACTCCTGACCCCTGTACTCCGTGAATCACTCTCTCCTGACTCATGCACTCTGTGTGTCACTTACATCTGTCTGCTACATTATTTGCTTCACTTACTCCTGACCATTGCACATTGTATGTCTCTTTTTCTTAACCTTTGCTTTCCCTCTGTCACTTACTCCTGACCCTTGTACTCTGGGGCCCTGAGCTACTAAAGTGGTGTCTAGGCACACTTCCGTAGGCTGTCTAATTTTCATTAGAATCCGTCTACTTTTAGACGGCAAAGACATTTACCAAAGAAAGCATCTAACAAATAGACACGAAAGCAAATTTACTAATGGACACAATAATGGAATCTGTCTAAAAAAGCAGACATCCCAGAAGCACGTCTAAAGGAATGAAAAATCACTGAAGAAACATGTTCACATAGAAATTTGCTTTCCCAAATATCTGGACTTCACTTTAAAGAATATATAACTTTTAAAAAAAAATTTCAGTGGATAAAAAAATCAATTTTTTTAGGGAATTCATGATTGTCAAGAAATAGAAGCCATTCAAATGTCTATGCACTGATAGAAATGCGCATGTGCAAAATTTTGAGGAAAAAAAAACAATATTTTGGACTTTTTGCTATAAAACATGTCCAGTAAAAAAAAAATGCAAAAATCAAATTTAGTCATAAATTTCTGCCAAAATGCATTCTGCGACATGTCTTTGCTAAAAAAAAAAACCCAATACGTGTAAATTAATTGGTTTACGTGAAAGTTATAGCGTTTACAAATGGTGGGAAAGATACTGGGATTTTTAGTTTTTTTTTTATAGTAATAATGGCGGCGATCAGCGAATTATGGCGGCAATCAGGGACTTATGGCAGCGACCAGTGACTTATGGCGGGACTGCGGCGGACATTCTGACATTGGGGGGTACTGACTTGGGGTCACTGACATTCCCAAAAACACTAAAACAGTGATCAGTGCAAAAAAAAAACACTGACACTGTACTAATGGCAATGGGGAGGAAGGGGTTAACTTTATTTTGCAGGGAAGGGTTATAGGAGTGAGGGGAGTGTTTTACTAGGGGGCGGGGGTGTGTACTGGGCGGGACAAGGCTGATCAAGAAAGTGAAACTGTTCTTTCTCGATCAGCTCATCCTCGAGCTGACAGGGAAGTGACAGACAGCACAGCTACTGCAGCTGTGCTGTCTGTCTCAGTTTGCCGCCAATCGCCGGGAGAAAGCCGCTAAGGAGTGGCTGTGACCGGGCGACTCACATCTGCGGCGGTGATCGGCAGGACAAATAGGGGGGCGGCACGCCTCACGCGCGCCCCCTATTTGTTTACAAAACACACGTTTTAAAACATGGTTTTGCCTGCGAGTGCCGCCCTGCCGCCGTATATGTACAGTGGCTGGGTGGCATGCGGTTAACCGTCTACCGAGGGTGCTTTTCTTTTAGACTGTGTCTTATAGTAAACCTCTGTGTGGAGTCCTCTGGATGGCAGCAATCGCGACCATCAACTGAGTTTCAGAAACAGCACTATTTTTAACAAGGCATATCTTTATGTATTCTAATTTGATTTCCTTAGTTCTATTCATTCTATTTTTGTTTCTTATCCTTTATAATGATTTTCTGTAATGGTTTTACATGACATTTATTCATATTTGTGTATATTTTGCTCGAAATGTGAATTTGATATATTATATTTCGAATATATACCAGAATTGATGCACATAGACACATAACCAAGGGTTAACACCAGTGGAAAGAGTATTTGTGGCTGCTAATCAGGTGCAATCACTTTCTCAGACCAAATGAATGACAGTGGTGGGTGTGCCCTTCATTGGACGTGGGGCCTTGTTTGGTGTGCTCCAAATCCAACCTATGTTATATAAAGAATAATATAATGAGGGGGTGCAGCGCTAATAAAAAATCTCAATAATAATGCATAAATAACCCAAAACAATAAATTCATAATTAATACGCAATCTGCATATGCCCCACAATTGTAGAGCGCATGCAACCTGAAGTATGGATTATGAGGCAGTGAAGGCTACATGACCAGATCTGACCAGACCTATGCGAGGGCATCTGATGTTTTTTGATATACAAATGCGCATAAAGATTGCGTATCTGGTGAGTGCGCAGTCTTTACCCTATTTTCTCACCTCATCCACGGTTCCAGTCATTGAACGCCTAAAGATCATTTGTGATCTTACTCACATTATCACTTTGGACTTATTTTATTAATTTGTTTATTTAATTGGTTTTATTTTATTGGTTATATATCTCTCACGATATTAGCCACAGATTACAGTGGCATATATACTTGCACAATGTCACTTTACTTATTAATTATTTATATATGAATTCATTGTTTTTGGCTATTTACGTCTGTGATCTTATCCTCATTATCACTTTGGACTCACTTCATTCAATTGGTTTTATTTAATTGGCTATATATCTCTGACTATATTAGCCACAGATTATAGTGGCGTATATATTTGCACTATGTCACTTTATTAATTATGAATTTATTGTTTTTGGTTATTTATGCATTATTATTGGGATTTTTATTAGTGCTGCACCCCCTCATTATATTATTATTTATCTTAAGGATTTATATGGTGCCTTTGGTGCATAGCCGCTATTATATTATGTTAATTTAGCGCTCACTTATTTCCATCCTTGTATGTTATATAAAGGGCTGCAGTAGACAGATTGGCCTGGCCTGGTAATAGGCCAGGTTATTTTCATCAAGTCCTTGCCTGTGGTGGTTTGGAGAGGAAGAAATATTATGCCTAATTGCCCCAGACCACAATAAGGCTGTGTTTTGATGTGACCTGTAAATGGTTTGTATTTTGTCCCTCTAAAGTGTGTTTTGGTGTGTGTTATTCTACAATGATCGTGTGTTTATGGTTTGGGGACATATGATATTTGCCTTGTTTGTAATATTACCAAGTGTCAATTGCTCTGCTCTTCCATATCCTCACTTGGCTATAATTTGCTTGCTTATTTATACTGAAATGCAGTTTTAGGACATACATAATCAGAAATGTATGTGTGGGATTTGAGGAGGTGGGAGGTGTTGTTTGTTTTTGTCACTTTATTATGCTTTTTTATTTTGATATTTTGATCTTGGGACTGTTTGTGGATAGATAATCCGGCATCTAACTGATGGTGTGTACTAAGTTTATGGCCCTGAAAATGTTGCCCAATTCATTTTAGCTGTTTGGATACCTGAGCTCATGTGGTTTGGGTCCAAATATTTCTGGCCATTGCAACATATTGACTAATGCAGCTCAACATAGATCAGGCATAAAGAAAAGTGTAGCTTGTCCATAGAATAGCCACTGGGAGGTCCTATCTGGACACACAGATCTGGCCTATGAATAATTGGGTACATTCTGGAAAATGAGAATTCAGGATGCTTTATAATATTAAGGGGTTAGTTCATGCTTGCTTCAGGGGAGACATTACTAATAATTGTTGTATTTTTAGTAGAAAACGTGTCCGATTCCTAGATGCATTGCGGTACATAGCAGAGGTTCAAGGGATTCCATAGAATAAGTTATTGTTCTTCCAAACTATACAGGTGGCACAGACACAACAGACACAAGCATACACCCAGGGCCACTGTTAGATATCACAGGGCCCCGTACAGCCCACCTGACAGCACCCCCCCGATCACCAAAGGAAATATCCAAATTATATTTATGGTAAAAATACACTAAAATCTTTTTTAATGTACACAATCTTAACAAAATTCCTGTAAAATCTAAATGATAAAACTGTACTGAGTTAATAAAGCTGTGTGTGTAATTGAGGTCTTGGGGCTCATTCACATGGGTACTGTGGCCTGTAGAGTGGGAATCAGTGGTTTATTTTTGTGGCTGTCGCCGTTTGCAGGCAACCTATGTTACACAATGTAAACACCGCAGGTCCTAATTTGACAAGCGTATAGGTTCAGGTGTACAACCCTGAACTCAGACTGTGAGCATTCAGGGCCACTTCCCCACACCTGTCAGATGAAAACCTGTGTTTATGCAGCTGCTGTGTCCCCATAGTGTAACAGGTGGCTCCAGCCACATGAACAACCCACTCATTCATACTGTACAGGCCAGAGGACCTGTGTGAATGTGCATTTTTATGGCATCTGTGAATGCATCTGTGTTTACCAGATGTGTGGAGGTGCAATTAAGTTTTCCTCATGGTACCTGAGCACATCTGCAAAGGGCATTGGGTTTATTTGCTGTGCAGAAAAATGCTTATTCTTGCATGCAATTCTGCACCAAAAATGGTGTGAACAAGTCCTAAGGGCCAGTACACACTTTAGAAACACAGTCTAGATGTGTTCCAGATGCGTTTTTGCATGCACATGTTTGATGCATTTTTAGAGTGTTACGGAGCGGTTTTGATGCCTTCCAGTGCGTTTTTCATGCATTCCAGTTCATTTTCTCCCCTCTCTCGCTTCAATTTAATTAGAGACATGTGCATTTTTGTTGTGTTCCAGTGCGTTTTATCGCGTTATAGTACAGTTCTGTGCAGAAACAATGCAGCCTGTTCTAATTTTTTTTCTGCACCCGGATCGCACTGGAACTGCAAGCACTGATATGAACTTTAACATTGACAACCATATAACCCACTTTCTTTGTGTTTTGGATGCAGTAAAAAGCAGCTGAAACTGACATGTAGTGTGAACTGGCCCTAAAGGTTATTATAGGTAAGGAAACGGAACTGACCAGGAATTGTGAATTCAATCAGACTAGTGGTGAGATACAATTAGGAATCTTATAATAATGCTAGATCTGAGCTGTAAGTGATAGGAAATGGAACACATTAACTAAATCAGTAAATAAATATATAAATATAAAGAGTTGAGCAGTGATACATAGATTTGCAGATGGAACAGGTGATGACAGTGGGAGTGGGATGTCAACTGCCTGGGCCCCCCTTATCTGTGGCCCTACATACATCAATCAGCTCTTCTACTCCCTCTCCACTTTCTAGTCAGTAGACAAAATCTTAATTAATTGGTTAATATTCCTGGCACTGACAGAACCCTAGAAATTGACCTCCATATTTTGGGCCTTCACAATAGTTGGTAACATCAAGGAGCTTACAATCTAAGGACACAAATTTATACATATACAAGGCCCAATAAACCTAACAGCATGTCTTTGGACTATTGGCAGAAACACACCCACACCTAGAAAGCATGCAAACTCCAGACAGGTGTGGCCATGACCGGGATTAGAACCCATAACTCAAATGCTGTAAGTCATGAGTGCTAACCACTAAGCCACTGTAACAGACAGAGTTTGAGCTGGAATGTACAATAGTAACATAATTAAAGAGAATGAAGATATATAATTAGATTGGGAAATTAGAACTAGACATTCAATATAAGTTTGAAAATGTTTGACATTCGAAAATAGGATGTATGAGTTTGTAACATTCATTAGGAAGTGCATTAGTTGATTTACTTGGGTCTGGCTGAATGTTCAGCGTCTGCTGTTGAACACTATTCTTTGTAAATCAGGGCCTTTGAGTGTTCTGAGTATGGATTTTAAGGGGGACTCCATGCAAAAAAAAGGAAAAAAATGCCTAACCTAAAATCCATATTAGATTTCTAATCCGAGCATGTGCTGGCTGGCCAGGAAAGGGAGGGATGAGCCCCTACGCCCCTCCTCAACCATGCCAGGCCACATACCCTTAACATGGGAGGGGTGCCTTGCCAGGGAAGACCTTCCCTGGTAAATCACCTTGCCCCCATGTTGATGAGGGGACCAGGGCCTCTTCACCACAACCTTGGCTGACTGTTGTGGGTTTCTGCAGGTGTGGGGTTTATTGGAATCTGGAAGCCTCCTTTAAGAAAAGAAGGGGCCCTCAGATACCACCCCCCCATGTAAAAAAAAAGGAAAAGAATTCTAAACCAGACGTAAAGACAACCAAGCAATTGACAAGGCCTTTATTAAAAAAATTTAATTAAATAAAAATCCATAAATCATGATGCCTGCCAACTAGCCAAAAAAAGACAGCATGGCATTCATGACCAATCCCAACAGTAACACTAGCAAAACAAAAACTCCCAGAACTATCAGCTATATAAGAGAAAGGGTGGGAATGGTGACACCATTGACCACCTATTTGGTCAATGTAATTTCCCAAATATGACCATCATTATCATTGGAGAAAAGAGACTGATCACTTTGCAAGTGCTACAGTTTCTATACTTGGATACAGAACTACCAAATAGACATAATATGGACTCCAATATTATTATTTTTTTTAAAGTGCTAATAATAAAACTTTTTTGTTATGTTTTGTGCTGTCAGTTTAGGTAAAATCTACCACATTGTTTTTGTTCGCACTACTTACGGGTTCACATTCATCTTCATCCAAGCACAGGCAAGAGATATAGTATGTGAAACAGGTGAGGCAAACTGAGTTTTGATCACAGTGCAGCGTTACAGAGCACAATTGTCATTTTCTAAATGCACCATTTCTCCAGGATAAAAATGAAGAGATGAGGCGACTTAAGAGGCAACATTGGTTCCCTAATCTCATCATTTCTTATATGTAAAAATGAGAAGCCAAGTAACCAGAGAACACTGACTTACAATAATCAATAATCCCCCCAAACAAGCACATGAAATAAAGTGTGTGGTCACACAACACAGCATTAAAGACTAACAAGCTTAAACTTAAAGCCGATTTTTATAAAATGCATACTTATTTGAAAATATAGTATATTTGAGAAAGTATATTTTACATTGTTTTGAGATATAATTCACTGTATCTTGCTGTTTTAACCTGCAGTCATATAACAGAAGGACACTATATTCAAACTCACATAAGCCTAAAAAAGGCTAATCATAGAATGCAATATTAAACCATACAGAAAACATACTCTAATGTACCATGCTTTGTCATGTTAAGAACTTCTACATATGCACTTACACTATAGTGGACCTTCATAGCTAATACTGATCTCAACTTTTTTGTCATATCCTTAATACATTTTCAACCAAAAATGTTGTATGTTTTATAAATGTATTATCTATAGTTAGGACTAAACAAATGTGTGTATGTATATGTGTGTGTGTATATTTATATATATATATATATCTATATACTCTTAAAAAGCCAGTATGTGGAGCTCTAGTCTTATCTCTCTCTCATTGCAAACAGTCCCAGGTTTACTGTCCACTGTTTTGTGACCTCAAGACTAACACCTCATGTACATTCTAATTAATGTATTATATACACTATATTACCAAACGTATTGGGACACCCCTCCAAATCATTGGATTCATGTGTCCCAATCACCTCCATGTCCACAGGTGTATAAAATCAAGCACCTAGGCATGCAGACTGCTTCTACAAACATTTGTGAAAGAATGAGTCGCTCTCAGGAGCTCAATGAATTCAAGCGCGGTACTGTGATAGGTTGCCACCAGTGCAATAAATCCATCCATGAAATTTCCTTGCTATTAAATATTCCATGGTCAACTTAGTGGTATTATATCAAAGTGGAAACAACTGCAAACAACAAAACCAAGTTCATGGACTGGAACTGTGTGGAAGATGTACATAAAATGACAGAGTGAGGTCAGTGCATGCTGAAGCACACAGTGCGCAGAAGTCGTAAACTGTCTGCACATTCAATAGCTAAAGACCTCCAAAGGTCATGTAGCCTTCATATTAGCATCACCAAAAGTGCATAGAGAGCCTTGTGAAATGGGTTTCCATGGCCAAGCAGCTGCATCCAAGCCTTACATCACCAAATGCAATGCAAAGCATCGGTTGCAGTGCTGTAAAGCGCGCCACCACTGGACTCTAGAGTAGTAGAGAAGTGTTCTCTGGAGTGACACTTCTCTGTCTGTAAATCTGATGGACGTGTCTGAGTTTGGCAGTTGCCAGAAGAACGGTACTTGCCTGACTGCATTGTGCCAAGTGTACAGTTTGGTGGAGAGAGATTAGGGCATGGGGTTGTTTTTCAGGGCTTGGGCTTGGCCCCTTAGTTCCGGTGAAGGGAATTCTTAAAGCAGGAGTCCTCAAACTTTTTATACAGGGGGCCAGTTCACTGACTTTCACACTGTTGGTAGGCCAGACTATAGTTTGAAAAATAAATATGAACAAATTCTTATGCACACCGCACATATCGTATTTATAGTGAAAAAAAAACAAGAAAAAACAATACAATATTTAAAATGAAGAACATTTTTAATCAACAAAAACCTGAGGTGGCAGTCAGACTCGTCCAACCAACATAAATTTATTAGTATTTCAATGGGAAGTATGGGCCTGCTTTTGGCTGAGGTCAATATCCGGTTCCATATTTGTTACTGCTATTTGTAACAAGAGATGCAAGTGTGCATCAGTTAGTCTGGATCTGGTTGGAGAGTTCAGATGTTTCATTCGGGAAAAGTCTGTTCACAGACATAGGTGCTGCCAAAGATGGTTGCCATTTTGAGTGCATGGTTCCTGAGATTAAGATATGTATCAGAGGTTAGAGATGCATAGAAATTAATAAGGCTGCTTGACTTGAATGCATCTTTCAGAGAGTCAAAATTCTGCAGTTTGGCCAGTTCCAATTGGTAAATCGGATCAACAGTTTCAATGTCAACAGAAAATGGGTTCCGGAAAAGCTGTATGGAGATGAAGCTCTTTAAATCTAATTTGAAACTCCTTTTGCAACATTTCCAGTGAATCCACATGTTTTGTTTGGGAACACAACTGCTGGTTTTTCTGACAACATGTTTTGAGTAGTGGGGAGATGGCAGCAGTTTTCCTCCTTCATTTGTTTAATTAGGAGGTCTAATTTTACTTCAAATGCTTTCACATGTGAATGCATATCACAAATGAGCTTCCCCTTTCCTTGAAGTTGCACATTGAAACTGTTGAGTAACTCTGTTATATCTGTGAGAAAGGCAAGTTGTCATTTCCATTCTACATCTTTGAGCTCTGGTACTTCTTTGTTTTTTTTTAAATTAGAAAAGCAGAAACCTGTGGAAGGAAGTCATAAAAACATTTCAAAACTCTCCCTCGACTCAGCCAATGGACTTCTATGTGGTACAGAATATCTTCATAGGCAACATTTAGCTCAGACAGAAATTCCTGAAACTGTGGTTTAGTGCATGAACTCTAATGAAGTTAACACAAGATACTACAATTTTCATGATAGAGTCCCATTTCAGTGATTTACAACACAGCGTTTGTTGGTGGATGAGACAGTGTATGGCTATTGGACGAGAATGGTTATGTTTTTCCATCTCTTCATTAATGCGTGCAACCACTCCTTTGATAGACCCCACCACGCTAGGAGCACCGTCAGTTGTCACACTGGCTAGTTTAGTCAAGCTCCAAATCATTCACAGTTTGGCGAACCTTTTCATAGATATCCTCTCCTGTTTTTGTTCATTTGATGCTTTTCAGTGCAGCAAGCTCCTCTGTGACTTCAAAACAATTATTTGTCCCACAAATTAAAATTAAAAGTTGTGCAGAATCACGAACGTCATTGCTTTTGTCGAGTGCCAATGAAAAACAGCAACTTTTTTTGAGGAATTTTGCAAATGCTGATTCAAATTGTCCCCCATTTCTTCATTCTGTCGTTTAATTGTAGGTCCTGAAAGACTCACTGTGTTAAATAAATCAGCCTTCTCTGAACACATCTCTTTGGCAACAGAAAGAAGGCATTGTTTAACAAATTCTCCCTCTATGAATGGTCTGCCAGTGCACGCTATTAGCTTGGCAACTTGAAAATTTGCTCGCAGTGATGAAGTATTTAGCTGCTTCTGCTTCACAAAAGTATTTTGCTGAGTTGTCAATTCATTTTTCAGCTTTAATATTTTTTCTTTTCTCACTTGTCCAAGCAAACAATTACATTTATCTTTATGTTGAGTTTCATAGTATCAATGCAACTTGTATTTCTTGAACACAGACACTAAATTCTGGCATATCAGATGAACAGTTCCTTCCTTGTACTGCATGCGAAAGTAATTGTAAGTCCACTGTTCTTTGAATATCTTGCACTCAGAGTCAATTTTTCTTTTTCTAGACATAATTGTTTCCTACGGATTCAAAATTTCTATTAGTAAAATACTAATAAATACAGTGCTACAAAAATAATATACCAGAAGTAATAACTTTGCCCATACAGAGACATCCAGAGAAATCCAATGATGGCAGTTTATTAAAAGCTAACAGATGACATACCCTATATTCCCCACTCCAGCCCCAGCCAGACAGCTACAAGAAAAGCCACACTCCACACACATTATATGCACTGCACTGTACACTGTAACGCACTGGACACCGCAATGCACTGTACTCTTTAACGCACTGGACACCAAAATGCACTGTACTCTTTAACTCACTGGACACCGCAATGCACTGTACACTGTAACGCACTGGACACCAAAATGCACTGTACTCTTTAACTCACTGGACACCGCAATGCACTGTACACTGTAATGCACTGGACACCAAAATGCACTGTACTCTTTAACTCACTGGGCACTGCAATGCACTGTACACTGTAACGCACTGGACACCAAAATGCACTGTTCTCTTTCACTCACTTGACACCAAAATGCACTGTACTGTAATGCACTGGACACCAAAATGTACTGTACTCTGTAATGCACTGGACACCACAATGCACTGTACTCTGTAACGCACTGGACACCACAATGCACTGTACTCTGTAACGCACTGGACACCACAATGCACTGTATTCTGAAATGCACTTGACACAAAAATGCACTGTACTCTTTAACGCACTGGACACCGCAATGCACTGTACTCTGTAATGCGCTGTACATTAACAGGTTCCCGCCCTGCCTATAGCCAGATGGCAGCCTGCAAAACCCCTCATCCCTCCGGGTGGACGCCATATGGCATCCTTTCGGGCATGCGCAGTTACCATGCCCACAGAGCCGCGCAGCAGCACGATCTGTCACCGGCTGTGTACCTCGTACACGGCCAGTGACAGATCTGAGTACCGGCCCCATTGCCGGTACCAGTTGACCTGCTCTGACCAATCACAGCAGGCCACATGACAGTTGTATACAATGGATGGCTTCATTCATGCCATCCATTGTATACAAGTGTGTCTAGCTGTGATTGGCCACAGCGATCACATGCACAAGCTGGACCAATCACAGCCCAGCTGTGTCATGTGATTAGTCATGGCCAAATCACAGCTAAGCACAAAAAAAAAACCCTGAATGAATCGATGTCATTCAGGTAAATATTTGCTTATAGCAAAGTAATTCTTTGCTATAAGCAAATTGTGTAAAAAAAAAAAAAAAATACTGATCACTTCCCCAAAGTAGTACAATGTTACTATGGTAACATTGTACTACTTTGGTCATAGTGAAATATGAAAAACAAATCTTAACAAAAAAAAAAAAATTAATAAAAAATTAAAAATAATAAAAAAATTAAAAATATATTAAAAATTATAAAAACAATTTTCATACTGTCACCAGTCAGTATCCCTGATCACTGCCATGCCAGTTATATGATGACGCTATACTGCACTGGTGACAGTATGTAAAAAAAAAATGTTTTCATTTTCCGAAAAATTATGACAAAAAAAATACAACTTCCAAAAACTTGCCATGCCTCTTATGTAGTACGTTGGACTGTCTACTTTGGGGTCATTTGGGGGATATCTATACTGTTCTGACATTCTTGGACCTCGAGAAATTAGATTGGCCGTCAATACTTCAGGATTAATCAATATTCAGATATATACCAGTTTGTGAACTCTATAACTTTCCTACACACTAAAAAATACATCCTAATTTGGGTTATTTTCACAAAGACATGTAGTAGAACACATCTTGGCCTAAATTTATGAAGAACAATTATTTATTTACAAACTTTTATAACGTGGTTTTTTTTTCAAAATTCTCGGTCTTTTTTTGTTTAGCAAAAAATAAAAACCCCAGTGTTGATTAAATACCACCAAAATAAATCTCTAGTTGTGTGAAGAAGATGATAAAATTTTAGTTTGGGTACAGTGTTGTATGATCGCGCAATTGTCATGCAGAGTGTGAGAGCGCTGAAACCTGAAAAATGGCCTGGGAGGGAAGGGGGTAAAAGTGCCCGGTATGGAAGCGGTTAACACACTGGACACTGCAATTCATTGTACCTGGTGCCTGGTGTGTTCTCCTCACCTGGGCCGGGTCTAGCCTGTCTGATATGGGGGTTTAGTAAAAAATTTCAGGGGGGCAGAGGATGCAAGGTTAGCAGGGCAGTGTTTAAGAGTCAGTAGAGCAGTGTACAGGGGGATGGCAGTTTGTAGGGCAGTGTACAGGGGATAACATGGCAGAGGACAGGGGTCAACAAGACAGAAGATAGGGGTCAGAAGTGCAGAGGAGAGCGGTTAGCAGGGCAGGATACAGGAGTCAGCATGGCAGAAGACAGCGGTCAGCAGAGCTGAGGACAGGGTCACTGTTGGCAAGACACTTAAGAGATCTCTTCCTCCCCACACAGCACATAGCTGAGATCAGTATCCCCTTACACAGTGTGTAGCTGGATACTGCAGCTGCCAATCCAATCAGGGAATTTCACTTGTCAGAACTGCAATTGCATCCAGCTACACATTGTGCAGATTGCTACTGTGGGGAATCTGATCTCAGCTATGTGCTATGTGTGGGGAGGAGATCTGTTGAGTGCCTTGTGTGCAGTGTGGGCAGTTCCGGGACAAGGTCGTCTAGCACTCAAGGTGAAGGTAACAAACCCTCTCCCCCAAATCCCCCCTCCTAGTACAAATTCTCCCCCAAATCACCCCTCCTGGTACAAATTATCTCCCCAATCCCCTCCAGTACAAATCCCCACTCCCAGCTTAAATCCTTTACCAAATTTCCCCTTCTAGTTCAAATTCCCCCCTCCCTCCCAGCACAAATTCTCTCCCCATATCACCCCTCCTAGTACAAATTTCCCCCACTCCTAGCACAAACCCTCTTCCCCAAATCCCTACTCCTAGTGTAAATCCTCTCCTCAAATCTCCCCCCAGTACAAATATTCCCTCTTAATCCCTCCCTCCTAGCACAAATCCTCTCCCCAGAACAAATCCTCCCCCCCAAATCTTCCCTTCTAATACAAAGCTCCCCCCAATCCCCCCTACTAGTACAAATTCCTCCCACCCCCCTTCTACTATAAATCCCCCACACAATTCCTCCTTCTAGCACAAATGCCTACACATTACCCTTCCCAGCCCAAATCACCCTAGTAGCACATATCACCCCCAGTTCCCCCCTCCTAGCACAAATCCACCCCCCTTCCAAATCCTCTTTCTAGCACAACCCCCCCCACCCCCCCCCTCCTAGCACAACCCCCCATTCCCCCTTCTAGCATAAATCTTTGCCATTCCTGCCTCCTAACACATCCCCCCAATTACCCTTCCCAGCACAAACAGCCCCATCCCTCCTCCACAAGCTCCTCCTCCCCCCCAATCTTACAGGAGCAACAGGAGTAGTGAGATGTGGACTCCCTGTGATCTCCCTCCTCCTGTCATAACACCGGTCCTCCATACAGCAGGTTACATAGGATCGCTATTACATCCAACAGTATACGACTTCATTACTCCCCCATCTCCTTCAAAGACTGCTCAACTCCTGGAAATGTGCATGGGGGCAGGTAATGAAGCTGTGTACCGTGGGATGTAAAAGCGATCCTATGTAACCTATGTAACCTGCAGTATTGAGGAGCGCTCTTTTGGCAGAAGGGGGAGATCACAGAGAGCCCTCATCTCCTCACTGCTCTCTCCTCTCTGCCACTCCTGTCTGGAGTGATATCTTTAGATAACTGTGGCCGGCTGTGAGTGAAGGGATGGGGGGGAGCACAGCGGGCACAGCACAATGTAAATGGGAGGAGGGGGGCACCAGGCCTGGGGAGGCAGAGCCCACCCCAGCACCCCCCTAGATCCGGTCTTGGTCCTTACCTGGCTGCCACTCGCTGAGTCCTCGTGTCCGAGGACCCAGCGGGCAGCTTAGCTATTTGTTGGCACGGTTCCGTTTTTTTTCCCGATTTTTTTTTTTTTTTTTTTTCTGCCAGCCCAGAAAACTAGGTAAATGTCTTTGGTGAGCTGTATGTGGCCTGCGGGCCGTAGTTTGAGGACCCCTGTCTTAAGGCGTCAGCATAGCAAGACATTTTGGACAATTTCATGCATCCAATTTTGTGGGAACAGTTTGGGGATGGCCCCTTCCTTTTCCAACATGACTGCACACCCGTGCACAAAGCAAGGTCCATAAAGACATGGATGAGCGAGTTTGGGGTGGAGGAACTTGACTGGCCTGCCCAGAGTCCTGATCTCAACCACGATAGAATACCTTTGGGATGAATTAGAGTGGAGACTGCAAGCCAGGCCTTCTCGTCTGACATCAGTGCCTGACCTCACCAATGCGCTTCTGGAAGAATGGTCAAACATTCCCACAGACACACTCTTAAACTTTCTGAACAGCCTTCCCAGAAGATTTAAAGCTTTTATAGCTGCAAAGGGTGGGCTAACTCAATATTTAACCCTATGGACTAAGACTGGGATGTAATTAAAGTTAATGCGTATGTAAAGGCAGGCGTCCCAATACTTTTGTAAGTTACAGTTTGTTCAGTTATTCTTTTTGTATCAGACTGTAATATGTATACACACAGTATTCAATGATGCTTAATAAACTGTTTTAAACCTGTTAAAACTTTAATGAAATCCTATTGGGTTAAAGCTTTAGAGGTGTGAATGCAGCCTCAAGCTCACCATACACACTGCAAACCTGACCATACAAACTGCATATCAAAAACAACTATCTGTTTAATTTATATTCAATCAGGCAGGTCATGTGCTACATACTGTAGTTGTTGGTGGTTCTAAAGCAGAGTGTATAGTCAGATTGTAAAGTTTGTAATGAGCTTTAGAGTTTACCAGGAGATCATGCTCAAGCGATCCACTTGTGCATTTTTTTTTTAATTATCTATATACCATAGATATTGTATAATGAAAATAAAGTATAATGCACAGAGAAAATAAGTGCAACATAAAAACATCATATGAGAACTTGCTTATAACAAGTATATACAGAACATGGGCAATACAAACGTAGAACTTACTAGCCTCCAAGGAATGGAACAATTTGAGAAGATTTACTAGGAAATATAGATGTATGAGCAAATCCCATGGACATTTCCCTTGCCCATAATGGAGGCTTAAGATTAACCATTTAACACTGATGGGTGCTTACAATGGTCAGCTATTATTTCCTTATATAAAATCTTTATCCCAAACAGAAAAAAATATTTCTGTATTTATCTAAAAAGAGTTACCTTGAGTTAAGTCGGCCATAGATGGAGCAATTTTGCAGGAAAGAAAATCACTTGATTGCCCCATCAACACATTCAGGGTTGATGGGGAAATCCCTTGGAGCCAGGGGTGGACTGGCAACTCATGGGGCCCCCGGGCAATAGGGGATCATGGGGCCCCTGTGTCCTTGCCAAAACTCAAAAAAGCCTATGAAAAAGGTACCAGGGGCATCTCATGGGGCCCCCTACTGACCCCGGGCCCTCTGGCAATGCCCGAGTTTGCAAATGGTCAGTCCGCCCCTGGGGCCCCACGATCCCCTATTGCCCGGGGGCCCCATGAGTTGTCAGTCCACCCCTGGTCCGCCCCTGCTTGGAGCCATTGTGTTCTTCCAGTGGGGGGGGGGAGCCTGCCTGGAAAACAGTGATTACTGCTAGTGGCTATACTATCCACTAGCAGTAATCACATGTAAAAATCGATCACTCACCTTGGGTACATTCAGCTTACCCATACATGATTTGAATCTCGGCTGGTCCCTGCTGAGCAGGCCAAGATTCAAACCATCTATTGCCATCTTTAGGCTATAATTTGTTAGTCACCTATGTAAAGTACAGCTAAGTCTACTAGTTCATCTAGCGCACCCATCTCCAGAGATTGACAGTGCTGCTGTCCATAAATAAAGGGGAGGAGTCAGGGCAGTGATTCTAGGACAGGAATTTTACTATTGGTGGAATCACCGGGTGAAAATAAGGAGGAAAAAGCCTAAAAAAAAAGAAAATGAATCCAGCCACCACATGGAAGGATTGGTAAACTGCAACGGATTACATTTTTGTTTGGGGTTTAGATACACTTTAATCTTATACAAATGGTCTTGCTTTCTTCACTAGCGTATTTCCTTGCTCCCTGTGGACCTTACATTTTCCTGTTCAGTAAAAGTGGTGACACCTATCAACCTGTCTAGTGTGTCTCCACTTTCTCCAGCATCAAGTATAACCTTATAACATCAGGGAAGCCTTACTCTAAATAGAAATATTGTTTGTTCCCTTTTGGCAAATTCACATAAAAAGTTGTATTATTATTTTTGAAAACCCATGCATGTTTTAATGATATTGATTTTTCAGGTACCCTTCTATGTATCTTTGTTCACACTTGGGAGCATATGGATACTCAGAAATATGGCTTGTTGGAAATCTCTTGCAGGATGTCTTTAGTCTATATATATATATATATATATATATATATAGACTCCAGTACACAAAGTTATTCTATGTTTTCATGCACATGAACCAATGAATGCCTTCCTTACTTAGTTATTTGATTTTCTGCATCTTTTTTAACTTTGAACAAGTTCCAACATGAATGAGTGAAATGAGGAGGAAAATATGTTTGTATAGATAATATAAAAGTGTATAGGAACTCAAGTCTCTGTTATCTCTCCCTATTCATTTGTAGGGATTGTAGTCTTAATAGCTTCTGGAACATACCATCTGGTGTGCTGGGAGTGCTTTTACGTGCTATCAACTGGGACTTAAAGTGGAACATTTCTGCATCTGAATACCACAAACCAAATATGCTATATAATTCATTTTTAATGTTGAAAGCAAACTACTCCATCCATCCATGCCTCCATGCTTTATTTTGCTGAGAAATCATTTTGAAAAACACCTTCTGGCATTTCTGGCAGTGGCCAGATTGAGTAAGGGCAAATGATCCAAGTAGCAGTTACATCCTGGAATCCGTCTGTCTTTAGCTCAAGCATTGGCTGAGCTGAGAACCCTCCCTCCCTCCTGAAAACTCCTGGGATGTATGACATCGTTTGCCTAGGCATGGAAACCAAGTAGTGAATAAAGGAATGCAAACAATGTACATAAACGGCCGGAAGGGAGCAGTGCCGAAGCGGGTTGCCGTTTATAAACGGACCCCGCATTCACTGCCTGTGCGCGCTCCCTGGGAGAGCACGGCACCGCAATCCGGTGCCTGCTGTGTCCTCCAGACACAGCGGAACACCGATCGCTGTACGGGACCTCTGTGTGATTAGCCAATCAGTGATCACATAAATAGTAGTAAGCAATATGTCACTTCCTGACATCATTGCTTACTACATGTGAAATCTGTGAATGATCACAGAGGTCACATGGTACAAGGCTACTCACAACAGCCTTGTACCATGTGACAAGCTTTGACCAACCACAGCTCTCACAGTATTTCTCAAAGAAATGATTGCTTTTACAGCCTTTATGGGTGTAAAAGCAATTAGTGTAAAAAAAAAAAAAATCTTCATCACCCCCCACAAGTAGTACAGTGTCACTATTGTTACACTGTACTGCTAGGGTGACAGTATGTAAAAAAAAAAAACATAAATAATATAAATAAAATAAAAATGTAAAAACAAATTTGTAAAAATTATAATTTTTGGTTATAAACTAATTTAGGTTATTTTTTTTTTTCTACTAAAAAGATAGCTGAATACATTTTGGCCAAGATTTATGAAGAAAGAATATTTCAAAATTTTATAAGAAAAACACTTTTTTTTTTCAAAATGTTTGGACTTTTTTATTTATATAGCAAAAAAAAAAA
Organism: Staurois parvus; assembly: GCF_062004578.1. NCBI lineage: Eukaryota > Metazoa > Chordata > Amphibia > Anura > Ranidae > Staurois > Staurois parvus. The sequence goes on from NW_028317941.1 coordinate 9,104,232, forward strand.
ATCCCAGTGGTGAATAAATACCACCAAAATAAAGTTTTATCTGTCTCAAAAAATACTAAAAAATTCATATGGGTACAGTGTTGCATGACCGCGCAATTGTCATTCAACGTGTGATAGCACTGAAAGCTGAAAATTGGCCTGGACAGGAAGGGGGTGAAAGTGTCCGGACTTGAAGTGGTTAAAGGTGCATTTACACAGTCCAGTAAAGACAGCTTGTGCCGATGAAGTATAGAGGTTGTTGTTGTGGGTGGGCAACTTACAGTAGGTGCAGGCATTATAGTTTTTCATTTGTGTGCCTGGAACTGATTCTTTTTAAAGAGAGACCTGGAGGAAATAAATGGAGGGGCTGCTGGGAGTTCTTTCTGAAGAGATTGATGTTGTTACACTCACCTGTCTTTGTTTAGGTTTTTTTAGGTGGTTATCACAGCATCTTTATAGGTTAGGGGGTCTTTGGGTGTCTATGAAAAGGTGAAATAGTTACAAAGTGCCCATCTGGTAGTATGGGCTCCCCACAACATCAGTTGTTTAAGAGGGGGCTTGTTCCCTCTTAAATCAGAAGTAGTCAATTCTGGAGCTGTCCTAAAGCCAGCAGGGTACAGCTGGGAACAAAGGTGGATCTTAATAAAGCCTTTTTTGGCTAGCAGGCACCAAAGACCCATTCTTGTAACCAACAATTGGTATTTTTTTTTATGGTATGTTTTAGTTGTGGTTATTTTGAAACTGGAACTGGTAATTGTTTAGTGGATAAAGGACTGTTGTGGCCATTTAAACCAATGCCAAGTAGTAAGTGTGTGTTTTTTTAATTTCACTAAAAGGACACAATTTACAAATTCATCAGTCATACATTTATGGAACAGTATGCTTGGTATTAAACTGGTGGTTTTATATAATACAGGGCAGAAGAGGCTGGGCACTCTCATAAACTATATATTGGATTGCCATGGCTTGCAATTAAGATGATAAAATAAACAAATGGTCATGTAATTAGAGGATGTGCAGACTGGGCATTGTTATACACATTCCACTCTGTATAGTCATAGTCACCTATACTGCATGTTTAAAGTAGTGCACTGGAACATCTATTATTAAAAATAAAAGCAGTGTCACACTCGCAAAGTCTGCAACATTCCCAGACCTGTTTTCAGCACTCTCTGCATTTCATACAATTTTCCTATAAAACAATTTGTCACACAGTAAAAACAGTCTGACAATAACATGAACACAGGTAAAAGGAATGGTAGTACAGTGTAGGTGGCTACAGTGTAAAGCTCAAATTCCAGCCATGCCCCCTTCCTAAAGTCTTTTTACATACCATTTTTCAGGTGTATTTGGACCAGTTGCAAGGCATCATGGGTCCTCTTCTTCCTCTGCTTCCTTTAGTCTGAGAGGATCCTGAATGCTGCCGGAGGCGTAATAACATGGCGTCTCACACTGCTAAATGGTTAGCACTTCTGCCTGGCAGTACTAGGGTTGTTGGGTCAAATCCCAACCATGGCACCACCTGCCTGGAGTTTGCATGTTCTCCCTGTGCCTGCGTGGGTTTCCTCTGAGTATTCCGGTTTCCTTCCACAATCCAAAGACATGCTTGTAGGTTAATTGGAACCTGTCTAAATTGGCCCTAGTATGTGTATGAATGTAAGTTAGGGATCTTAGATTGTACGCCCCTTGAGGGTTAGGGACTGATGTGAATGTACAATATATATATATGTCAAGCGCTGTGTAAATTGACAGCACTATATAAGTACCTGTAATAAATAAAACTAATAAATAAATCTGACCAAGCGTATTTGGTTTTTGATGAGGAACCCTTGTTAAGTTTTCAATGTTATCTGGGGCCCATTTAAAGAGATTTCCCCTTCCTGTTCCATTGGTCTAACCAGAAAGGAATCGCATCAAAATCTAGAACTAGGCTAAAACCTTGTCATCTTTGTATTGCTGTTTTTGTCCCGGTTTTCCTCCACTTCCTGTCTGGTAAAACTGTTGTCATTGTGAGAGTGAGGGGAAACCTCATGGAGAGTGCTGGGTGGCAGTAGAGTTCTGAAAAGGAAGGTTTAATCCCTCCTCACGCTATCCAAAATGTAACAAGTTTTGATTGGGCTGACACTTTAACACCACTTGCCGACCGCAGATAGCCGAATGACGGCTTCACTGTGACCGGCCAGTTCTGGGAGGGCGTCATATGGGCGTGTGTCCTATGGACACAGCTGATCACGTGATGTGGTAAAAGGCCAATCACAGAGGCCTTTTACCACATGATCAGCCGTATCCAATGACACAGCAGATCACTGGTAAATGCAGTTGCCAGTTATTGGCTGCGCTGCGACAGCGTGAGGAAAGTACTGCCGATTACTGGCAATTGTCAGAGGAGGGATTGGCACCGATCATCAGGGCACTGATGATCAGTGCCCTGATGATCGGTGACCAGCAGATGATCGGTACCCACCAGTGCCACCCACCTGTGCCACCCATCTGTGCCCAGAAGTGCCACACATCAGTGCCCCCCATCAGTGTCGCCCAGCAGTGCCACCCATCAGTGCCCGGCAGTGCTGGCTGTCAGTGCCCAGCAGTGCCACCAGTCAGTGCCATCTATCAGTGCGACCTATCAGTGTTTATCATTGTTTCATATCAGTGCCAGCTCATCAGTGCCGCCTATCAATGCCGCATATCAGTGATGCCCATCAGTGCCGCCTATCAGTGCCCATCATGGTTGCATATCAGTGCCAGCTCATCAGTGCCACCTATCAGTGCCCATCATTGTTGCATATCAGTGCCAGCTCATCAGTGTCACCTCATCAGTGCGACCTATCAGTGCCCATCAGTTTTCCATCAGTGCTGCCTATCAGTGCTCATCAGTGCTGTCTATCAGTGCAGCCTCATTAACACACATCAGTGAAGGAGAAAAATTATTTGTTTGCAAAATTTTATAATTTAAAATTTTTTCGTTTATTGTTTGCTCTTTTGTTGTTTATAGCTTAAAAAATAAAACACGTAGCGGTGAATACATACCACCAAAAGAAAGCTCTATTTGTGTGAAAAAAAATTATAAACATTTCATATGGTTGCAGTGTTGCATGACCACGCAATTGTCACTCAAAGTGCGACAGCGCTAAAAGCTGAAAATTGGCCTGGGCAGGAAGGGGTATAAGTGCCTGGTAGGCAAGTCGTTAAAGAGATTCGGTCACTTTGCCCGTTCAGGTCTGTGTAACATCCAACTCCCAACCACCTTATACTAACTTTATTAGCTCTATTTTAGCCTACTACTTCATCTTCTTTGAATGCTGCTGGAAAATGCCCAGTGTTTCCAGATATGGAGAAGCATGTGACCTCCTCCGTTGATACAGTGCTGGACGTATCAACCAATCATTAGGCACAAGCATTATCTTGTTATGAAGAGGGAAACCTTATTGCTTCCTCTAAACTCGGATACAAACCAATATCAGACATTTTGTTGGCTGCAACACAGGAAGGAGGCATGGGAGTGTTTATTTGGTCCTGGGCAGAAGGGCCAAGTTTGGGAATCAATGTACTTGTACAGAAAAAAGATAACTTTTCTAACTGTAGACAACAGTTTCTTCAAAAGTTATTCTCTCTTCTCTCCCTTTTCTTTTTAATTCCGGTGTGACAGTTCTTGTTCTTAAGTATATAACCTGAAAAAAGTTGATCCCCTGGTTTTCACTCCACCTTCAGGTAATGTTCATGACACACCCAGGCATGCTGCTTGATTTAGTATTGAGCCTAGAGAAGGCATGGATGACAATTCGAGAGTATGAAGACTGAAAGAGAACAGTAACAGCATCGAATCGCAAGTTTCTAGTAAGTGATTTAGAGTAAATGATAGATATTTAGAATTATCAGACTTTTAGAAATGTATCTAATCCCCAAAAATAGGGAACTGAAATTGCAATGTATATATTTGAGAAAATTCTTTAAATATTTTAAGCATGCCTATACTTGTACAAGTTCTACGGGTGATCTAACTGACAATCAGTACACAATACAGTATTTTCTTCTGTAATTATGTCTTTATATAACTGCCTGAAATACTTACAATACACCTTTACTTTATGTAGTAATGTCGTACACAGTGTTACACATAGTTAACATATTTGCTGAAAAAAATCTGTGTTTCCTGAATACATAAGCTTCTACTATACTGATCTTTACTAAATTGTATACCATCCACCATTGCAAAGATTTTATCTTTTAAAGAGAATAACTTGCTTTTCTGTTATCTTTCTATATGTTTCTTTTATCACTTCAGTCAGTAATATTCTCCTGTATTACATAAACAAAGAAATCAATTTCCAAGAACTCAATCTTATCAAAAAATTGTTGCTTACTGGGAAAAATGTTTCTTTGGTATGTCCTGTAATCTGTTCAAAAAACTATATATAAAGGTTGTTATACAAGATACACACAACTTACATCCAGGATTCACATTTTATTATAAATGAATCCAATAAAACAATGTGTGAATCTTAGAAGAAAGCTGTGTGAAGCTGTTAAAAACATTTTATAAACAGACACTTCATTATTGCACACACAATATGGCTTAAAAACATAAATACATAGGTTTAATGATTTAGATAATAATTTTAATGGCCCTCCTCTAACATTTCAAAGCATTTCTTCAGTAAACTGCAAGAAAAACAATAAGTCACTTAAAAAAATGTTTACTTTTACTGATGTAAGAATTGTAAAATTGTATTTGTTGCCCAAGTTTATAGCATATTTATGATACATGCAGGTTATATTATTCAGCTTTATTTTCTTATGAGTATTAAAGCCCAACTCCAGTAAATTTCAAAAATTTTCCAATACAGTGGGACTGCACCCGTACTTCAAGGGTTAACTGCTTGTTTCTTCTAGGGGAGAGCAAATTCACTTTTACTTAGCCGATCCTCCACTCCCCCGGCAGAGGGCATTTCCCCATGCTCTGGCAATGGATTGTCACTCTGCGTCAGGACATCAGGGCCTTAGACCACTGGAGCACCCGGCTGAAGGCACTTGTAGGAACTGGTCTAGCAGTGCAGAGGAATGGAGGATTTGGTAAATCTTCTTTTTGATGCCTCTTAGGCCAAAACGAACACTGCGGGCACAGCCTAGCTCTAGCGGGCAGTTTTCATGCTTCCCAAATTTGGCCTTTAACATAATGGCTAAATGGAATTATTAGAGTGACTGATCACAGGAATTACATTTGGCTGGTGAATATGAAGTCAGGGAGATTTTATTGTATGCTATTAATGTATAAGTGGCAATAGCCAATGGTAAGATGCGTGTTTAGTGGGCACAAGGGACAGACAAATGAATTCCTGCCAAATCCTAAGGAAGACTTTGTATGTAAATTTCAGTTGAGGGGAACAAGTCCGCTTGTCCCCCTTCCTGGCAGACATGAAGCCAAAGTGGTTAATGCAATGAGCTTTGAGCCTGGATACATCCAAATTGAATACTTAACCACTTCAAGTCCAGACATTTTCAACCTCTTCCTGTCCAGGCCAATTTTCAGTTTTCAGAGCTGTCACACTTTGAATGACAATTGCACGGTCATACAACACTGTACCCATATTAATTTTTTAGCATTTTTTGAGACAGATAAAACTTTATTTTGCTGGTATTTATTCACCACTGGGATTTTTATTTTTTTGCTATATAAATGAAAAAGTCCAAACATTTTGAAAAAAACGTGTTTTTCTTATAAAATTTTGCATATAAATCTTTCTTCATAAATCTTGGCCAAAATGTATTCATCTATCTTTTTAGTAAAAAAAAATAACCCAAATTAGTTTATAACCAAAAATTATAATTTTTTAAAAAATGTTTTGACATTTTATTTTGTTTTTTTTTATATTATTTGGTTTTTTTTTAACATACTGTCACCCTAGCAGTACAGTGACACCATAGAGACACTGTACTACTTGTGGGGGGTGATGAAGATTTTTTTAAATTTTTTTTACCTATAGAGGCTGTAAAAGCAACCATTTCTCATTTTCTCTGGCTGCATTCTTGCAACCATTGAGAAATACTGTGTGAGCTGTGATTGGTCATAGCTTGTCACATGGTACAAGGATGTTGTGAATATCCTTGTACCTTGTGACCTCTGTGATAATTCACAGATTTCACACGTAGTAAGCAATGATGTTAGAAGTGACATCTTGCTTACTACTATTCATGTGATCACTGTGGAGGACACAGCGGGCACTGGATCATGGTGCTGCACGCTCCTAGGGAGCACGCACAGGCAGGGAAGCGGGGAGGATGTTGTTTAAATGGCCACCCGCTTCTGCAATGCTCCCGTTTGGCCGGACGGGAAGAGGTTAAAGCTGAACTCAGTATAAGAAAATAATGTCTAAATACAGGTTATGTGTGTATACTTCAATCTTTGTGTGCTGTGTGTTTCTTTTAGATCTGTGCAGTAATCCAGTGTTAACATTTTTTTTGTGCAGGAGCTTCCTGTATTAAAAAAACAGTCACTCCTGCTCTCTCTTCTTGTGCTGGTTGACTGGTCTTGTATCTTATATCTGCCCCCTCTTCCTGATGATTTTTTTTTGGCAAAATGTAGCTATTACACGATACATGATGTCACTGCTACCATTACAAGGTAATATCTGAGTTTGCAAATGCATTTGGAGCACGCAAAGTGGATTTATATAACTTGTGGCTAATTTTTTTTTTTGCCTGACGTTCAGCTTTAACCCAGTGGCCCTGTGAGTGTTGCCCAAGCTACATTCCACCACATTTACAGTATGTGGTGTGAGACATTAGGCAAAATGGGTTACTGTCTTTCAGAGACAACTTTAATAGCTAATCAGGGGTAAAGAAAGTAAAAGAAAGTAAAAAATCACATATGTGTAACTTTGTCAAAGACCCAGGCAGAGAAAAGGTGGAAGCATACAAAAAAGGGACTTTCTGCAGCATGTAAAGAAATTATACAGTAAGGAGGTTCCAAAACAAATTCTGTTGTATACTGAATTATTTTTACATGAAGACATAAAAGCATATTTAATGACATAGTACAAAGACAATTGTGTGCACTAGCGTGTGACAACAAATCAAAAGCCAGGCTTTAGCAGCTTGAAGATTAATTAAAGCTAATCTGTGAATCATTGCCAGGCGTGTTCAGATTAAACTTCAACATTATTTGAAGTACACTGGATTATTTTATAAAATGTGCAGCAGAAAGCAACTGCATTTGCATGCATTTATCATTTTACTGGAATAAAGTCACTCATGTTTTATCTGCTTTGGTCTATATCAGCACTGTACAATCAACAATGTGCTAGTGATGATAAATGTTAGTGTTTTGTTACTGATCGCTTTTTAATGGCTATACTTTTGCTAGATTGCCCATACAGCCATATGATGTGTACCTCCCAATTATGTAAGAAAGAGGGACATATTATAATATGCAGTATTTAGGCAACGAACACACCCCTGCCATGCCCCAGTAATGCAAACTGTGAAGATTAAGGCATACAAATGGAAGGGTGAACCCAATATAATTTTTTTAATAACTACTTTTTATTTTTTAAAACATAAAAAATAATGTGTAGGTTGGATTAAAAGGTTTATTGTAATAAAACATTTGAGATTTGAGAGTTCAATAATATAATTTTCACAGAGATCTATACATCAAGACAAAAATATGGACATCTGGGAAGGAAAGAGGGTCAGAGGGATTTGGTTCCAAAAAAAGGACCGTCCCTCCTGAGGGGAAGTTGGGAGCTATGTATGATGGTCTGATATAATCCACTTAGTCATTCTCAGGTGAGTTGCAGACTTCAAATTTACTAAAACTTGAGCACTCAGAACTTGGTGCAGCTGTGCATGGTAGCCAATCAGCTTCTAACTTCAATTTGCTAAATTAACTACTAGGGACCCCCCACAGTACATATACTGTGCGCAGGATAACGTATATAAATGTCATCCTGCATTTCCGGGTAGGGGGCGTGCGCTAGCTACCCACCCACACCACAGATCACGGCCCTGGGAGTCAATCACCGGGTCCCGGCCAGTGATTACCCGCCGTTGCCCAGTGATTACCTGCAAACACCGACAGGGAGGATGGCTGCATTGTTTAAAATGCAGCTCTCCTCCCTGTCAGTTTGGGCACAATGCGCGGGATGGCTGAGTACAGCAGACCAAATCAGTTTGCTTACAGTGAAGCACACCCCCCCGCCCCCTAGTAAAACACTCCCATCACACAGTAAACCCTTTGATTGCCTCTCATTGTTAACCCCTTCATCCCCAGTGCCATTAGTACAGTGTCGTTTTTTTGCACTGATCACTGTGTTGGTGTCACTGGGCGTGTCAGTGACCCCAAGTCAGTTCCCCTCCAGTGTCAGAATGTCCACCTTAGTCCCGCTATAAGTTGCTGATCGCTGCCATAAGTCACTGATTGCTGCCATAAGTCGCTGTTTGCCGCTATTATTAGTGTAAAAATAACAAACGTACAGGCGATCAAATACCACCAAAAGAAAGCTCAATTCGTGGGAAAAAAAGGACTTAAATGTCATTTTAGTGAAGCGTTGCATGACCGCGCAATTGTCAGTTAAAATAACGAAGCGCCATAACGCAAACTGCTTCTGTAACTACTTCCGGACCGCCCTATAGCAGAAATACTGCTACAGGGAAGTACGGGTGCGCAAAATCACGTATATATACGTGATTCATGCTCCTACAGTTTTCACGCCCCTCCCAGATAGCGTCAGATTGCCCGTCAGTACACCAGTAATCACATTAAACCCCTTGATTGCCAGGAACACGCTCATACACAATAAACCTCTATTGTTGGTATAGTGTCTGAACGGATCAATATCTTTAAACAGACCAGCACTATACCAGTGTTCACATTAGTATAGTGTCCCCAAAAATGCAGCATTAGCGGGATCAGCCCCGGCACATGCCAGCACCTGCGTTTAGCCCCTATGCTTACCCTTCCGCCTTCTCCCCCAGCAAGTGCATACATTGCACACAAAACCGCAGTGTTCACAGAATCAGGCCTGATCTCTGTTAGCATTTGCCGGTAAATTTTGATGACTCTCATATGCAGCAGTGCCAGTACTAGTGCCGCTCTACCTTTTTGTGAACTGTCGAGCACCAGCAGCCTAGTACATCTTGATCTTTCACATACCAGCACTGCAGTATGACTTGGTGATGTGGCGAGTCCCATAAGTGCAGTACAAGATGGTGCGGTGGCGAGCACAAGTATTGTCCCGCAACCACCAAGAATTCGCACACAGGCCCGTAGAGCCCATAGTATCCTTCCAGATGTGCTTGCAAATCCCAGTTGGCAGCCCACAAATTCTGCAGCAACTTTACTTCCCCCATTCACTGCCCAACCCGGAATTCAAATAGAAACAGCAAATATAACTACTCCCTTTTTTTTATTTTTTTGTAGCTGTTTTTCATGGAATATCTGTATGCATTGATTGTGGATCAAAGCAATTTATATGCACAACAATTTATTTCCACCAACCCAAATTCAAACCTTGCCAGACCATTCGCATGGAAACCCAATACGGTTTCCGAATTTAAATTTTTGGGGGGCCTAACCCTCAACATGGGCATTACAAAAAAAATTGAATTGCGATTGTATTGGTCCACAGACCCAATTCATCATATGCCTGTGTTCTCTGCTGCCATGGCCAGGCATAGATATGAGAGTATAATTTGCTTTATGCATTTCAACAACAACTCACTCTGTCGTCCTCAGGGAGACCCTGAATTTGACCAGCTCCACAAAATTTGGCCCCTCGGAAATCACCGTAACCAAAAATTTGCAGATGTCTATACTCCCCACCAAAATATCTGCGTTGATGAGCACCTCATTAATTTTTCTGGCTGCCTTGCATTCAAACAATTTCTCCCCAGCAAGCGTGTCAGATATAGGGTCAAGATGTATAAGACCTGTGAGAGGGCAACAGGCTATACATATAAGTTTCGGATTTAGGAGGGAAAAGATAGTCACTTGGAGCCCCCAGGATGCCCAGACTACATGGGGATTAGTGGCAAGATAGTTTGGGACTTGGTGTCATCCTTTTTCCATATGAGGTACCACTTACATGTGGACAATTTTTATTCAAGCGTGTCACTATTTAGACATTTGTACAATCTTGGAATTGGTGCATGTGGCACCGTGCGACCTAATATGTGCCCCCCATTAGAAGTGGGTGGATGCAGGGCAGTATATTCTAATGGTGGGCATACCACAAACTTTTATGGCAGAGATTTCTTCTCTTTTTTTCATTCAGCCCACAGACTGCATACAAAAAAAAAGAACATAGCATATATACCCAACAAGGACCAGCGACGTACTGGTACACCACTGGACTTTGGTTATACCAGGATGATGCCTACAGCTGCAGGCATCATCCTGGTATAATTTTTTTCAGCTGGCAATCGGCTTTCATATAAACGCAATCCTAGTGGCTAAGTAGCTGCAGGATTTCTTTTAAAAGCTGATGCCCCCACTCCCCCGCTGCCTTCCACGGCTTTTTCGGGCAGTCCCGTGCCATCGGGGGAACCTGAGAATGCAGTCGGTGTTTCTGCTAGCAGATCATAGAGCTGATTGGAGCCCGGATTGATGCCAATCATCTCTATAGTCTAAGAAATCGGAAGCTACAAGCATTTCATCACTTCAGTTTCACAGAATATAAACAGCGCCATTTGTAAATTGGGAAAGCATCTGATCACACCGATCTTGGTTTGATTAGACAATGTAAGGGCAGAGGAGATATCTAGAGTCTGATAGACCCCAGATTTCTCAAAAAAGAATCTGACAATGCCCATTGAAGTTATAAGGGATATTTGAATTCCCTGTGATAGCAGTAAAAGTGATCAAAAAAAAAAATGAAAGGTACAGTGTAAAAATAATTAAAAATTCTAAATAACTTTTAAAAAAAAAAAAAGCACCATCACCCCCCCCCCCCCCCACGCATGCACACTTGCTTGCGGGAGCGTTGACCCTGTGCCGGTATGTAAACAGAGGCTGCAGCATGCATGTGAGATATTGCCATTAATGTCAGATCTAGGGCAGTAATTCTAGCACTAGACCTCCTCTGTAAATCTAAAATTGAATCAATAGAAGAATTTATTTTTTACCACAAGTTTTTGGAAAATGAAAAAATCTTTTTTTTTTTTACACAAAATTGTCACTTAAATTATTTATCACTCACACATGCCATGAGTATATGTGGAATTACTCCCCAAAATACATTCTGCTACTTCTTTTGAGTATGGGGGTACCACATGTAAGAGACTTTTTGGCAGTCTAGTCAAGTACAGGACCCCAAAATCCAATAAGCATCTTCAGGCTTTTAAATGGCTTTATTTCCTCATTACACTTCCTGACTAGCTATCACAGTTTTGGAGGCCCTGAAATGCCAAATAGCACCAACCCCCCCAAATGACCTATTTTTGGAAAGTAGACACCCCAAGGAATTTAATAAGAAGCATGGTGAGTATTTTGCAGATCTTGTTTGTTGCCACAAGTTTTTGGAAAATGAAGAAAGAAAACAAAACATATATTTTCTTTTTTTTTATATTTCAAAACCTTGTGAGAAAAAATGAGATCTGAAAAATACTCACCATGCCTTATTTTAAATTCCTTGGGGTGTCTACTTTCCAAAAAGGTCTCATTTGAAGGGGGGGGGGGGGGTTGGTGCTAACTTGACATTTCAGGACCCTTTCGAAACTGTGATAGGTAGTGAGGAGGTGAAATGAGTAAGTTACGCACCTTCAGGCTTTCAAAGTGTTCATTGGATTTCAGGCTCCTGTATGTGGCTAGGCTCCCAAAAAGTCTCACACATGTGGTATCCCCATACTCGGTAGAAGTAACAAAATGTATTTTGGGGTGTAATTCCACATATACCCATGGCTTGTGTGTGAGATATATCATTTAAATGACAACTTTCTGTAAAAAAAAAATGTTTGTCATTTTCCAGAAACTTATGGAAAAAAAAATAAATCTTCCATGGACTCAATATGCCTCTGAGCAGATCGCTTAGGGTGTCTACTTTCCAAAAAGGGGTCATTTGGGGGTGTTTGTGCTATCCTGGTATTTTAGCACCTTAAGAAATATGATGGGCAGTTAGAAAGTAAAAGCTGTGTAAATTCCAGGTGATAATATACCACCAAAAGAAAGCTCTATTTGTGTGAAAAAAGGACATAAATTTAATTTATGTACCATATTGCATATCCGCGCAATTGTCAGTTAAACTAGTGCAGCGCTGTATAGCAAAAAAATGGCATAAATTGCAGTATCTATACCATAGTTTGTAGACGCTATAATGTTCACACAAAGCAATCAATATGCACATATTGGTATTTTTTTACCAAAAACATGTAGCTGAATATATTTTGGCCTAAATTTATGACAAAATTTGAGTTTTTTGGATATTTTTTCTGACAGAAATAAGAAAATATTGTTTTCTTTTAAAAACATTTTTTTCCAAAGCCTTTTTTTCGTTTATAGCACAAAAAATAATAAGTGCACAGGTGATAAAATACCACCAAAAGAAAGCTCTATTTGTGTGACCATGCAATTATCAGTTGAATTAGTGCAGTGCAGAGTAGCAAAAAGAGGCCTGTTCATTAAGGGGGGTAAATCCTCTGGATGGCAAGTGGTTAAGGTTTGGCAATAAAACCTAGAAGCAGATCGGTTCTTTTGCACAGCTGCACCAGTTTTAGCAATAACTTCCTTTGTGTCTCAGAACTTCAAAACATAGGCATAATTCTCCATATGCTTTATTTTCAAACATTTGTCTGTCTATATCCAGTTCTAGTTTTTTTTATCATCATTTATTATCATTTTATGAAGGAATGTCTACTTCTGGGCTAGCAGGTTATCAAACTATTCATATTTTTGGCACTGACCATACATGGACAAAAAAATCCAGACCATATAAGCATGATTCACCTGTAGTCACCCTTTCCTAAGCAAAGATGGCTATCTGAATTTAGTGTAATGAATGGTAAAGTCCAAGCTGATTTGTAGTCTGTGCTCATTTGGTCTTACCCTAAGCTCAGCATTGCTGTTGCTTCTCCCTGCTGCCAGTAGGTGTCACTAGAACCTCTGGCAATAACATGCTACAGTAATGCTGAATTATGAATATTTATGTTCCCGCTGGCCAACCACTAGGTTTATTGACAGTTGTGCATGCTGGGGGAGAACATAAATATTGGACTGACCTTGTGAGGCTCTCTTCCCCCCCAGGTTTCAGTCTGGAGCAGTGTGCTGTCTGTAGTCTGACCTGTTAAGCAGATTAGACACATTGAGGTGTTTTTCGTTCAACCAGCCAGTTGAGTATAAAAAAAACTAATCTTACTTCAACACAAATTATGTTGATGCAGAGATCTCTCCTGCTGTGCTATTCTGGTAGGAGGCCCACTGGCTGGAAACACTAAGCAAATGTTGGTTGTCCAGAATGACTGTTTGACAGAAGCCAGTCGATAGACTGTTGAACAGACAGCGGTATACACATATGTAAAGTCGGTTAGTTTATCCTGAACCGGCTGAATTTTGTTATGTGTGTATCCAACTTTAGGACTGTAACCTTTATGGGGCCTAACGTGCTTTGTGAGAGCTGGAAGGAGACCAGCAGTAATCCTAGGAAGCTGTCCTGCCTGGTCGAAGGAGAAGCTAAACCTAGACTGAGAACCCAGAGGAGGACCCTGAATAAGGAAAGATGTCAAAAAGTTATATCCTTGCAAGGACTTGGTGACTCTCTTGGAAGGATGCACAGAAACAATGAAGGATGCAGAGAGACAGAAATCTGCAAGCCAGCTGGAGATGCTATTTAAAGGGATGCTGGTGCGCTGTACAAGTTGATCTGGAGTCTAAAAGTTTTGCAGAGTATATGCAGCCCTTAACCCTCTCCCCCGTGTGTCTGGAGTAAAAAAAAAACTTAAAAAGACTCTAAAGTGACTGGTGCCCAATGTTTCCCAATCTCCCATTACTAACCATGGACTAGTCTGGGTGTAATATCAGCTCACTCTGCCACCGTCAGGAACATTCATAAAACTCAGTACTGTGGGGATATATATTTTCAATACATGTGTGTAAGATTTAAATTATTTCATTTCAGTGCAGCAGTATACGTCAACGCATCACACAGATTGAACCAGCAGCTTTTGAAGCATTGGATAACCTGTGTGTATGCACTGATTTGCATTATACAGCCATAGGTCTGAATGAGCTTTTAGATCACAAGTACACTACGTATATACAGTGCTGTTTTACAACCAGTGCAAATATATACAAAAAAAATCATCTATATGTAAACATTACCAATGGACTTCTCTTATTTTTTCTCTTTTGGTCTGTTAAGTATACTATTAAAAGTGTTTTGTTATGTCTGATTGATAAGTACTTAAGAAATCTTATTAGCTGATAACTTCTGTATTCTCTCTGTCTGTGCAAAATGAGAAGCTATGGAGATAAAGAGGGAGAAGGAGATATGGAGAGGTCTGTGCTTTAGATATTCCATTAGAAATGAAGTAGGCATGGCTGACACCACATGCTTAACAATTCAAAGCTGTATCGTCATGTCAAAGAAGAATATAGACTTAAACTATATTTTTGGCACATCAACAATTTAAAGGGATTTACGCTTTAACCACTTGCCCTTCTGAGGATTTACCTCCCTTAATGACCCGGCCTCTTTTTGCTATTCGGCACTGCACTATTTCAACTGATAATTGCACGGTCATGCAATGCTGTACCGAAACAAAAATTTTCATACAAATAGAGCTTTCTTTCGGTGGTATTTGATCACCTGTGCTCTTTTTATTTTTCATGCTATAAACAAAAAAAGACCAAAAATTGTGAAGAAAAAAAATTTGGGGTATAAAAAATATATAGTAAACTCAGTTAGTCATAAATTAGGCTAAAATGTATTCTGCTACATGTTTTTGGTAAAAAAAATCCCAATAAGTGTATATTGATTGCTTTGTGTGAAAGTTATAGCATCTACAAATTATGGTATAGATACTGCAATTTACACCTTTTTTTTGCTTTACAGCGCTGCACTAGTTTAACTGACAATCGCGCAGTCATGCAATATGGTACATAAATTAAACTTCCTTTTTTCACACAAATAGAGCTTTCTTATGGTGGTATTTGATCACCTGTGTGCTTTTTATTTTTGGCGCTATAAACAAAAACATTTTGAAAAAAAAAACAAATATTTTCTCATTTCTGTCATAAAAAATATCCAAAAAACTCCAATTTTGCAATATATTTAGGCCAAAATGTATTTTGCTACATGTTTTTGGTAAAAAAAATCCCAATAAGTGGATATTGATTGATTTGTGTGAAAGTTATAGCATGTACAAACTATGGTGCTGGCAAGTGCTAGCAGAGATCAGGCCTGATTCTGCGAACATTGCGGTTTTGTATGCAATATATCAAGTGACAGTGACCAAATGACACTGCACTTGCTGGGGGAGAAGGGGGGGGGGGTAAGCGTAGGGGCTAAACTCAGGTGCTGGCAGGTGCTGGGGCTGATCCCGCTAATGCTGTGTTTCTGGGGACACTATACTAATGTGAACGCTGGTATAGTGCTGATCTGATCAAAGATATTGATTCGTTCAGACACTATACTAGCAATGGAGGTTTATTGTGTATGAGCGTGTTCCTGGCAATCAAGGGGTTAAATGTGATTACTGGTGTACTGACAAGCAATCCGACGCTATCTGGGAGGGGAGTGAAAACCACGAGAGCACAAATCACGTCTATATATGTGATTTTGCGCAGCAGTTAAAGAAGCAGTTTGCGTTACAGCATTACGTTACTTTAACTGACAATTGCGCGGTCATGCAACGCTGCACCCAAATTAAATGTATGTCCTTTTATTCCCACAAATTGAACTATTTGATTGCCTGTGCATTTTTTATTTTTTGCGCTATAAACATGTCCAGTAAAAAAATGTAAAAATCAAATTTCATCATAAATTTAGGCAAAAATGTATTATGCGACATGTCTTTGCTAAAAAAAATCTCAATACATGTTAATTTATTGGTTTACGTGAAAGTTATAGTGTTTACAAATGGAGGTATAGATACTGGGATTATTTTTTTATACTAATAATGGTGACGATCAGCGACTTATAGCGGGACTGCAGTGAGCATTTTGACACTGGGGGGGAACTGACTTAGTGTCACTGACATCCCCAGTGACACCAATACAGAGATCAGTGCTAAAAAACAGCACTGACACTGTACTAATGGCAATGGGCAGGAATGGGTTAACATGAGGGGCAATCAAAGGGTTAACTGTGTGCTGGGAGTGTTTTACTAGGGGGCAGGGGGTGTGTGCTTCACTGTAAGCACACTGATCGGGATGGCTCTGCTCAGCCATCCCGAGCAGTGTGCCTAAACTGACAGGGAGGAGGGATGTTGGTAAACAACGTAGCCCTCCTCCCTGTCAGTGATCGCCAGTAATCACTGGGCGCCAGCGGGTAATCACCGTCTGGGACCCGGTGATTGACACCCGGGACCGTAATCAGCAGCGCGGGTAGGGCTCACACGCGCCCCCTACCCTGCAATGCAGAATCACGTATATATACGTGATCCTGCGCACAAGGGCCGCCCTGTAGCAATAAAAGTACTGTGGGCGGTCCCAAAGCGGTTAAAAGAAACAGTAGTTCCTGTGATTTTAAATTTACTCAAAAAATGTATCAGACTATCACTGTTAATTGTCAATGTACAATTACTTGCAACATTCATTTGTAATAAATGCTATTTTTTTTTGTTCTTGGATGACATGAGTAATGAAAATTGTATATGTACATCACATATATGTATGTATATGTATCATGTACATTTTGCCATTTTGGTTAGCATTTCCACCTGGCAGTTTAGTGTCATCAGTTCAAATCCCAACCATGGCAGCAACTGTCTGGAGTTTGCATGTTTTCCCTGTATCTGCATGGGTTTCCTCCAAAGACATGCTGGTAGGTCAATTGGACCCTGTCTCAATTGTGTATGGTTGTTTTAAATTAGGGATCTTAGACTGCAAGCTACTTGAAGGCAGGGACTGATGTGAATGTACAATATATATGTGTAACATGTTGCATAAATTGACAGCGCTATATTAGTACCTTTAATAAATTATGTATATATACAGTATATTTGTCTAGCTCAAGACCTTTAAGACTGTAGAGTAAAATTTTCAATGAATGTCTTTTCGGCAAAACTAAGATTTTTTTTAAACCCCTTTGTGCCTGTGCCTCCCAGCCCTTTAAGGGGTTTTGGTGCTGGGAGGCGAGGCGGGTTTTCTAATCATGTGATTGTTGCAATTGGCTTTAACAGCGGTCACATGATTGAAAGCTCTCGATCGCCAGTAGAGATTGGGAGTTTTCTGTTAACCACCGGTAACTGTGCCTGGAGCACGCACAGTGCGTACGCTGAGCACAGTTCTGTTTATCTTTAGGTACACATATATGCGGCCTCACAGCATTAAGGCCCACCCACCGAGAGACTGCAAACATGCTTATGGCCAGCACAAAGGCGTTAATATTTTCTAAGTGTGCAATGTGCTTTAAATAGCTACTCATGGTTAGGGGAGACCATCATGGCATCAATAGCGACTCATCAGAATTGGGAGGTAAGTAATAGATTACCCAAGGGCACCACAATTTCTCATATTTGCTCACTTTATCCAGGTAAACAGCTTCCATTTTAGCACAGATCATGGCCTGGGTATATATGTTTTTAGTCTAGGATATGCTAAAGCTGGGAGAGTCCCAAGCCTTTGCAATGGTTTGTTTGCAGGGAAGATCCTTTCATCTATCCTGGAACCTTTCTTGTACCAAAAAATGTTAACCCTAACCCTAGTAGTAACCCTTATCCTAGCTCTAATTCTAACAATAACCCTAAATGTTTATTTATAGTCAAAGTTAATTGATTGGCATGTTAGCATTACGAGGCAAACTAAATATTTTGTTTATCAACCGACCCACATGTTCACATGTTAAAAACAAAGCTAAGTTCAAACAGTAATGGAGTATGTTATGGTTTCTCTATCAATTAAAAGCAAATTTTGACAAAACTTTGGCAAAATCATTAATTTTGCTGTGAGATCAACGTCAACAAAATTAGTCACTCATCCCTGTTCGGTCTATTAATGGAATAGAAACTGATCACTTAAAAAATTAATGTTCACTTAACTTTGTGAATAAAATTAAACTGTTTTATTTCAAGGATGCAATCATGGGCAAGCAAATACAATGTTATATTTACTTTGCACTTGAATCTTTAACGTGAACATTCACATTGTCAAGTGGACAGCCTCTACTACTTTAGTAAGTCACCACTTTAACTATGAAGAATAACAGAGCAGGCTAGAATGGTCAATAACCATCTGTCAGATGACATACTTGTGGGGAGGTGCAGTGTGGTGCGGGCAGTAAATACACAGAGTTCAGTTGCAGTATAACTTGGAACTTGTAATAAACAAAATGCCAACATTACAAACACCCAGGCGGCAGAAAACCACTAGGGTAATATCTCACAGTTCAATGTAGTCAGATGTAGAGGAGGAGATGTGCTGACAGCGTATGTTTCAGAGGGTGAAGTGTGGCCTGACCATCCTGTCCAAAGAGGGAAGTTCCTTTCCAGGATAGGAAGCCCCTAATCTTTCCCTCCTCATCAGGAACCTTCCCCTACCACTAGCTATTTTCCCTAACAAGAGAGGTCTCTCTACCTACCCTAACCACATGCCAGAAGCATGCCAAAACCCGGAAGCAGGGAAATGGACCCTCTGACCCAAAATGGCCACCGATGGTCAATGGGCGCAGTATGGCCAACTGGAACACTGCTCCATTGGCCCAAGAAACCATAGATGAATGTTATTTCTCCTGGACTTCCTCTCCAGGCTGAGGCATTACTCGATTTGAGCGCCACCTTCAGTGGAGAAAACAAAGCTCACCTGCTTACATACTATATATTATGATAATGTAAATATTAGAACATGAAGGTATAATTATTTACAAAAGCTCAGCTTTCATAATCAAGAATGGTTTCATGTGTGATTTAATATAATATCAAATTTATAACAATAATATTCAGTATTTATATTCAATATTTAGTATACAAATCCAGAAAGCAGGAAAGTTTAAAGTATAATTTTTAAGCATAAACTGCACAAATAAACTAAATACTATATATTTTTTTTTAATTAACAGAAACTTCAGAGAAACCAGAGGCGGAACAATGAACTGGGGTGTGTATGAAGCTCTGCTGACCGGTGTAAACAAATTCTCCACAGAATTTGGTCGGCTTTGGCTCTCCATTGTTTTTATATTTCGCATCTTGGTATATGGAGTAGCTGCAGTCCGTGTCTGGGGAGATGACCAAAAAGACTTTGACTGTAACACTCGGCAACCAGGGTGTTCTAATGTCTGCTATGACAACTACTTTCCCGTGTCTCACATTCGACTGTGGGCTTTACAGCTCATTCTAGTCACCTGCCCTTCTCTTCTTGTTGTGATGCATGTTGCCTATCGGGAAAACCGAGAAAGAAAACACAGGGAAAGATTGGGGGAGAAATGTGAGAAGCTCTACAAAGACATTAGCAAAAAGAGAGGGGGCCTATGGTGGACCTATCTCTTGAGTCTTCTAATCAAAGCTCTTGTGGACCTAACTTTTATTTATGTTTTTCATCGACTGTATAAAAATTTCTTCCTTCCTCGATTAGTGAAATGCACACTTAGTCCGTGTCCGAACACAGTAGACTGCTTCATCTCCAGGCCATCTGAAAAGAACATCTTCACTCTGTTCATGATCATTACAGCTGCTTTGTGCGTCCTTCTGAACCTTGTGGAAGCTTCATATCTTGTAGGGAAAAAATGTCGAGAGAACATGCAAATAAGAAAGCAGAAGGCTTTGGGAGAGAAATGTTCTGATCATTGTGTCAATGTTTGTAAGAAGCAACAATGTACTGGCAAAAATTGAAAGACAAAAAGTATTGGTTCTTAATTATGCCATGGAAATGAGGAGAAACATGGCGCTCAGTGTACATGGACATTATCGACCGACAATTAGTTAATTTCATGAACTGAATTCAGATACAGTCAATATACATCTAGAAACATCTTTTGCAACATTTTTATTGTATATAGCTTAACATATTTATGCCATTCACCAAAAATGTTATGTTAGATTTGTAACAAGCCTTTTTTATATATAAATATTTATGTTAAACAGCTTATTAAAGTATTAGGAGGAGTAGGAGACAAAACACACATAACTGTAGCCCTCTTTTGGGGGTTATGACAAATGACCCTCCCCAGACAGGATATTGTGCTAAACCTGTGGGTAAATAAGATAACCAGAACCATCGCTAAGTGGAAGAGTGGGTTGGATAATAAAGTTGGCAGTGCCTCCAACCAGGACAGGAAATCTGTGAACAGAGGGGATTCCCTTCCTGCATAATGAAGCAGTAATCTAAATAAAGTAATTAGGAGCAGAATAACTACTTCAACCAGCATAAAACATTAATCATAAGCATATAGATGCACTCTAGTATTGAGATAATGCAAGCTTTATATAGGAATACATTAATAATAGTAAATACATAAACTGTGCACAATTGTATTATCAGCAAAGGGCCCAACAAGAACCCTGGTGGAATTGTGCATATATACCTAGTATAAAAGTCCAGTTTCAGGGACCCCTGAGGATGATCATGATGTGGCATGCACCTTGGTGTATTGTCTAAAGACAGGACCTACAGTGAAAAGTAGTACATCCAGCCTGGAATGTAACTTCTCTACAGCAGGAACCCTGGTATGGCACTGGAACTCAGGATCTGGCTATTTACTCTGCTCTTAGTCCCCAGTAGTGTCTAATCTGCCATGCAACCGAACCAGAAGTTGCTGTCGGATGCCTAACCAGACTCTAGCCTATGCTGGTTATTGAACCCTGTGCTCAAACTAGCTAAAGATCTCCATGGCAGGCCTAACTAAAATAAAAGGAGCCACAAGTAAACTCTATAGCATTAAATACTAATATACTGGAAGGTGACCACTAAACACATACAGTAGCACAGACCTAGCTATCTGGCATTGTGGATGTGAGATAATAACAGTAGAATAGAGGTAAGTCTGTTACAAGGATTTAGATACAAACTCAAGAAGCTATGGGCAGCTGCAGTTAAACTAGTAGAATACTTGTCTAATAGTCTCTGCTTCTGGTCAGGGTGAAAATACAGCCGCCCCTGTGTTTATAAGCTCATGTGACTCAATTCTCTGCATCTGCTTCCTGAAAAACTCATCGTTATATAACAGCACAGTCTTTCAATCAGGGTTTTTAGGCTGTATACAGTAATACAGCAAAAGTGACATTTACAAAGCTGTCACCCCAACATGGAGGGGGTCCCTCTCCTCCACAATACTGGCCCAGTGGTTGTGGGATGTCAGAATCTGGAAGCCCTCTTTAATATAAGGGAGCCCACATATTTGACCAGTGATATCCGCCACCATCGTTTACATGGTCAGGGATTTCAAGACAGCATATGAATGAGCTAGGTGACATTACTGGATGCTAAGGAGTGCCAGCGTTCTTAACAATCTTTCAATAGAAGAAAGCTATCATATATAGTAGTGGTAGAATTACTTCCAATTTAATTGCTGTCAATTTAAATGATTTCATTTTTTTCTTTGTAAATGCCATGTTTGCTGTAGCATATCCTGCAGCAAGAATGGAAAAATTGTGTAACGTGTAGGCAGGTGCAGTCTACTGTCTCCACTGTAGGTGGCACCTGACCGGAGTGGTATCACAGCCCAGAGAGGAAGTCAGGAGAAACATAGGTTCTCTATGGTTTCCTGGTTCCTGGAGGCAATATTCCGATTTGTGATGCTGCATCCAGGTGACCTCTGGCAGCCATATTGGGTCAGCAGAGCCTTTATAAGCCCCCGATCCCAGTTTTTCGTGCGCTATTGGGAAGTGGCTAAAGTAGGGAAAGTGCACCCATTTGTCAGGTTCCAGATGAGTATGGACAAAGAAGCCTCCCCATTAAGACCAGACTGGCTAAGCTGCATTCCACCCTTTGAAAATAGATGCATCTTTTCTGTGTGCATCTTTTCCCACTGCATCTCTGCATTGAACTAAATTGTGAGTTTCACCCTAGGTGTTGCACTTCCACTGGGGTTGTTTGTAATTTGGCATTCTCTTTAATATAAGTTTCAAGTTTTACTGAAACTGGACTGTGTCGCCCCTGGAGGACGGCAAATGGTGAAATGTCACAACGCATGGCTAGGTCTGTGCTCGCAGTTTGGAGATTGCGGCTGCAGACAACCCGGCAGTTGATGATTGTGCCTGTACACTTGTGTCAGTGGCAACACATGTAAATGTGAATTTAATAAATGTTTTCATGCAATAAAAAGTTTTTCAAAATGGTTTTATGCTATGGGAGCTTCCCTCTTCTTTCTTCCTCCCCTTTGCAATTTAGTGACCTTTTCTGAGAGGGCCCTTGAGAGAAGGATTGTGAGGCGGCAGATCATTACTTCCACAGTGGTACACGCTATAAGCTGGTTTATGATTTTACCAGTATGAACCTGAGTGAGTTTATTTAGGATTTTTAGAGCAGAGAATTGGTGAACACTAAGAAGATTTGATTAAATACGGATTACTTAAATTTCATGGTGTAAGTTTTAATGTTGATGGTGGACATTACAAGCATGTGGGATATATACAGTGCCTTGAAAAAGTATTCATACCCCTTGAAATTTTACACATTTTTGTCATGCTACAACCAAAACGTAAATGTATTTTATTGGGATTTTATATGATAGAACAACACAAAGCGGCACATAATTGTGAAGTGGAAGGAAAATGATAAATGGCTTTCAAATTTTTTTTACAAATAAATATCTGAAAAGTGTGGCATGCATTTGTATGCAGCCCCCTTTACTCTGATACCCTTACTTAAAATCTAGTGGAACAAATTGCCTTCAGAAGTCACTTAATTAGTAACCTATGTGTTTAAGGTGTATGTAATTTAATCTCAGTAAAAATACAGCTATTCTGTGAAGCCCTCAGAGGTTTGTTAGAGAACATTAGTGAACAACATCATGAAGGCAAAGGAACACACTAGACAGGTCAGGGATAACGTTCTGGGGAAGTTTAAAGCAGGGTTAGGTTTTTAAAAAAATCCCACGCTTTAAACATCTCATGGACCACTGTTCAATCCCTTATCTGAAAATGGAAAAAGTATGGCACAACTGCAAACCTACGAAGACATGGCTGTTCACCTAAACTGACAGGCTGGGCAAGGAGAGCATTGATCAGAGAAGAAGCTAAGAGGCCCATGGTAAGAGATCCACAGCTTAGATGGGAGAATCTGTGCACAGGACAGCTATTAGTTGTGCACTCCACAAATCTGGCCTTTATGGAAGAGTGGCAAGAAAGCCACTGTTGAAAGAAAGCCATTAGTCCCATTTGCAGTTTGCGTGAAGCCATCTGGGGGATGCAGCAAACATGTGGAAGAAGGTGCTCTGGTCAGATGAGACCAAAATTTAACTTTTTGGTCTAAAAGCAAAACGCTATGGCGTAAAACTAACATTGCACATCACCCTGAACACACCATCTCCACCGTAAAACATGGTGGTGGCAGAATCATGTGGGGATGCTTTTCTTCAGCAGGGACAGGGAAGCTGGTCAGAGTTGATGAAAAGATGTATGGAGCCAAATGCAGGGCAATCTTAGAAGAAAACCTGTCCGCAAAAGACTTGAGACTGGGGAGCAGGTTCACCTTCCAACAGGGCAACGACCCTAAACATAGAGCTACAATGGCATGGTTTATATCAAAACATATTCATGTGTTATGATGGCCCAGTCAAAGTCCAGACCTAAATCCAATTGAGAATCTGTGGCAAGACTTGAAAATTGCTGTTCGCAGATGCTCTCCATCCAGTCTGACAGAGCTTGAGCTATTTTGCAAAGAAGAATGGTCAATTATCCATAGTAGTTTAAAGCAACACATAGATGCATATGCCACTTGTCTGTCACTCTATTACACATAACATCTGCTATGAATGCCACACATCCCTTAATATAATATGACGTACATCCCTTGTTGTATTGGAAAAAGTGATCTTCATCCAGCTATATTGGCATATCCAACATAACCAGAGATAGTGCAGGCAGCTTCCTGGTCTGACATAAAATATCTGATGCATCCTCCTCTTTTAGAAAAATTTCAATAATATCCACGCATATACAGTATATAGCTCTATATTCATAGTGATGGCCCATCCCTTCAGATCACCTACCCATAACCTGAAATACAGCAGATTTTTACACACATGGAAAAACATAGGGACAGAGCAGCGGTATAATAATGTATCATAACCCCAATGTCTCATTCCCTGCTGCACTTACCTCTGTGGAGGATTCAATTTCACTGACCATGCAGCCCAGTGCAGCAGTCCTGGGGTTTGCAAACCATGTTGTTCTACCACTTCGTTCTCTAGGGACAATGGAACAGATCAGAGTGGTTCTGATTGCTCAGCATAGTCATGTGCCAGAGGAAGAGTAGCACAGTTTTCAAACCCCAGGACTACTGCACTGGGCTGCATGGTCAGTGAAACTAAATCTCTAATGGAGGTAAATGCAGTAGGGACAAGAGGGGTGGGGAGGGTGTAGAGTGTTTTGTGCTACCTTCTTGAGAGCTGCTGGTGTTGGGTCCCCCTTTACTTCCTGCACAGTAAGGTGACACGCATTACTCATTTTCATCCAGTCCATGGGCTTGTTTTTTTTTTGGTTTTATTACAGAATTTAATTTGGATAGGGCATAGGGATTATGGGGTGCCCAATTTAATTGAAGAATAACAGTTTGATGACAACTTCCTTCTGGTC
Organism: Staurois parvus; assembly: GCF_062004578.1. NCBI lineage: Eukaryota > Metazoa > Chordata > Amphibia > Anura > Ranidae > Staurois > Staurois parvus. The sequence continues at coordinate 9,129,090 of NW_028317941.1, forward strand.
CAGCCAGAAACTTGACAGTCTCTTTTAGCAAAGTACAGCAACTTGCAGGAGCTCTGAGTTCCCAAGCATCGATTTTAGCAAAGTCGCAACTTATAGGAGGTCTAAATCCCCTAAGTGTTCAAAATACCAGCCCACCTGGCTACGCTACCTGATCCCAGGACAGGGGCTTGGGTAAGCTTTGCACTGTCCCCTCTAGACTTGCCAGAACTTGTATCCAGTAGACTTCTCCCTTCTGCAAGCACAGATGTCAGTAAGTTGACACACAGGGACTGTGCTGATGATGAAAGCCGAGCTGAGTATGCTCAGTTCAGTATACATGCTGCAGAAGACTGGGAGCAGGCAAGTAGGTCTAATTTATCATAGAACAGACATTGCATGTCTCTTCTGCAATAATAGGCTGCCTGCTCACTGTCTATTTTAACCACTTGCCTACAGGGCACGTATACCCCCTTCCTGCCCAGGCCAGTTTCCAGCTTTCAGCGCTGTCGCACTTTGAATAACAATGGCGCGGTCATGCAACACTGTACCCATATGATATGTTTATAATTTTTTTGTGACAGAGAGAGCTTTATTTTAGTGGTATTTAATCACCTCTTGGTTTTTTATTTTTTCTTAAACAAACCAAAAACCACTGAAAATTTTGAAAAAAAAAAAAATTCTTAGTTTTTGTTACAAAATTTTGTAAATAAGTGATTTTTCTCCTTCGCTGATGTGCGCTAATGAGGCTGCACTGATGGGCACAGATAGGCTGCACTCATGGACACTGATAGGTGGCACTGATGGGCACTGATGAGGAGGCACTGGTAGGTGGCACTGATGGGCATTGACAGGCATCACTGATGGGCACTGAAAGGCAGCACTCATATATGGCACTGATAGGTGGCACTGATAGGTGTCACTGACTGGCACTGATGGGCGGCACTGTCTGGCACTGTTAGGGGGCACTGACTGGCATTGTTAGGTGGCACTGATAGGCAGCACTGACGGGCGCTGATCGGCTGCACTGATGCACACTGATAGGCATCACTGACTGGCACTGATAGGTGGCACTGATAGGCAGCACTGACTGGCACTGATGGGTGATGCTGAAAGGCAGCTCAGATGGGCACTGATATGTGGCATTGATGTGCACTGGTAGGCACTGATATGTGGCACTGATGGGCACTGGCAGGTGGCATGGATGAGCACTGACAGCTGGCACTGATGGACACTGACAGGTGACACTGCTGGGGCTACACAGATCATCAGGGCACACTGATCATCAGTGCTCTGATGATCAGTGCACATGTCCCCTACGAGGAATGCCAATTACCAGCTCTCCTCTCCTCTGTCAGCATGACAGCTCGTGAGGAGAGAAATGCCGATGACCGGCATTTCCCTATTTACATGTGATCAGCTGTGATTGGACACAGCTGATCACATGACCGAGCAGACATCTTCAGCTCTTTCCATTGATCGGTGATCCACTGTGTCCCCGTGGTACACAGCGCACCACCAATCACTGCGCTGTGCGCTTAGAATGGGAGGACGTCATATGACGTCCTCCCAGAACGAAAGAACCACCTTGCACCCGTCATTGTACTATATGGTGGGCGGGAGGTGGTTAAAATGACTTTAGTTCTCTTTTAAGGAACAAAAGTAGGCCATCTCTCTGCCCCCACCCAGCAATGAAGCAGCAGCAAATCACCCACTGACTCACACTGCTCTCTCCTTTGTCATCATGTCTATTATTAATGTACTGTTTATACAAAATATGAAATGGTGTGACTGGAGATCACTTAATGCCCATCCCAGAAGAAATATACAGTCATGGCCAAAAATATTGGCACCCATATTTCCGTCAGATAATGCACCACTTCGCCCAGAAAATTGTTGCAGTTACAAATGTTTAGGCATTCTCATGTTTGTTTCTTTTGTTTGTATTGATATGACACAAAAAAGTGGAGAAACAAAAAGCTAAATCTGACACATTCCACGCTTAAACTTAAAAAATGGACTGGACAAAACTATTGGCACCCTCAATTTAATATTTGGTAGCACACCCCTTGGAAAAAATAACTGAAATCAATCGCTTCCTGTAATCATCACTGAGTTTCTTACATCTCTATACTGGAATTTTGGACCACTCTTCTTTTGCCAACTGCTCCAGGTCTCTCAGATTGGAAGGGTTCCTTTTCCCATCTACTGTTTGAGATCTCTCCACAGGTGCTCTATGGGATTGACATCTGGACTCATTGGCCAGTTCAGTACTCTCCGTCACTTTGTTTGAAATCATTTCTGGGTGCTGTTTGACATGTGCTTTGGGTCATTGTCCTGCTATAAGAGTCATGACCTCTGAAGGAGACCCAACTTTCTAACACTGGGCCCTACATTGCACCCGAGAATGTTTTTGGTAGCCTTCAAATTTCATAATGCCATGTACACAGTTAAGACATCCAGTGCCTGAAACAGCAAAACAACCCCAAAACATCAGTGAACCTCCACTATGTCTGACTGTAGGGACTGTATTCTTTTCTTTAAATGCCTTATTTGTTTTTTCTGAAAACAGTAAAATGATGGACTTTACCAAAAAGCTGTAATTTTGTTTCATCTGTCCACAGCACATTCTCCCAAAAGGATTTTGGCTTCCTCAGGTAAATTTTGGCAAACTCCAATTTGTATTTTTTACGTTTCTATGTCAGCAGTGGGGTCCTCCTGGGTCTCCTACCATAACGTCCCTTTTCATTCAGATGGTGACACATAGTGCAAGCTAACACAGTTGTAACCTGTGTCTGAAGGGCAGCTTTAATTTGTCTGGAAGCTGATCGAGGGTCTTTACTCACCATTCAAAGAATCCTTTGTTGCAATCTTTGATCAATTTTTCCCCTTTGTCCACGTCCAGGGAGATTAGCTACAGCACCATGAGTTGCAAACATTTTGATAATGTTTTGCACAGTGGAAACGGAACATTAAGATCTCTGGAGATGGATTGGGACCTTGAGATTGCCCATGCTTTCCATAATTTTTGTTCTCAAATCCTCAGATAATTTTTTACTGCTCTTTCTTTTCTGCATGCTCCATGTGGTACACAGGGACATACAACAGTTTACAATTTTGAGAAGGTGGCAATAATTTTGTCCAGTCCATTTTTGGGGGTTTGTGTGTCAGTTTTGGCTTATTGTTTCTCCACTTTTTTTGTGTCATACCAATACAAACAAAATAAATAAACATGAGAATGCCTACACATTTGTAATGCAACAATTTTCTGGGTGAAGTGGTGCATTATCTGACAGAAATGCAGGGGTGCCAATACTTTTGGCAATGACTGCAGATACAAAAGGGTGGCAGACATGTTACAGGGCAAAAACACACACATGATTATAAAAAAATAACTACTTTATTAAACATGTATTGAGCATAGAACACACAGGCTCATATTTAAGATGTAAACAATAACCAAAAACTCAAAAAGAGCCAGTTAACCATATGATGTAACACAGAACCCCTTAATATTGCATAGACCGGGGAATTGGTTATAGTCCAGATAGCGTAGTTCCAATGTCCAATGCCTTTTTGAGACTGAAGATCTTCTGCAAGGACAGTCCCAGAACCTTGGAATTAAAAAACGGACACACATCAATACCAATTACTAATACAGATATCAATATGAAACATGAAACATTATGTTCATCACTTACAGCACTCAGGAGTATGGTCAAGGATCACATGTAAGGATAAAGCATATGAGAAATGCTTAAAAACACATTGTGTGGGGGGACAGGCAGGGCCAGGTGACGCCAGCAGAGATCCACGGGAGCTGCAATAGCAAACAATATCATCAACAGCAGAAACCAAATGACAAAAAGATGACCTAGCAAAATTGTTTCTGGTACAAACAAGGAAAGTGAAAAAAGAAAAAAAAACTACCTGTTGCCAATAATATAGTGAACCGATCAGGCCGCATGGCCACACAACCGTCAATGTATGCACTTATAATACACCTGAGCTCTTTCCTTACACGTTTCCCTACTGTCTCACAATGGTACTGCACTAGGGCTTACAAAAGTCTAATACAAAATCAAATACAGGTACTTACAGTAGTTGCATAAAAATGTGTGTGTGTGTGTGTATATATATATATATATATATATATATATAGAGAGAGAGAGAGAGAGAGAGAGAACCCCGAGGAAGTCACGAGCAGACGGTGACGTAACGCGTAGGTTCGCGAGTCCGTAGTTTCTGGTGTGTGGTGACGCACTTCCGGCGTGCAACGCCATTTTGCTACACCCAGGAAGTCCCATTCACATGCAGTGTACCCACACATCGGTGAGGAGGGAGGACTGCTAGGAATGTGAGTGTTACTCTTTACCTTTCGATTAAAGAAGTTATATTGAAGTACTACACTTAGAGGTTTTTTCTTGGCTCACTGGATTGGTGAGCTATTACCCTTCAGAGTTACTTTGGCTGACCAGGGGCAATAGGAGCCCCATAAAGGAGATCCAGGGAAGAAAGGAAGCTGCTGGCCCTTATAAGTCAAGGATCCAGGGTGATCCTGCAAGCCTGTTCGCCCCTAGGGGTAACTGGGAGGAGGTGAGGAGGCAATCTAGCCGCTAATAGGAGAAGATTTTTTTGACACAATCACGGATTTATTGATCACTATTGCACATTGCATGATTTTATTCATCACCACAAAGGACATTGTTGAGATTGATTTTTAGAAGAGAGGACACTTATTTTTGCACTGTGTGAGCACTATAATATTTTATGTAGAGTTCCCTATTGGATAAAGCTGGTTTGGAGACTTAAACATCGTTTAATGCAGTAGGTGTGTGTGCACTATATATATATATTTTTTTAGTCACTTATCTTATGTTAAATTGTTTTAGTGTGTGTACACGTGTTTCCAGTGGGTGATAGAGATATTTATTTTGAATACAAGTTTGGCTCTATTTATCCTTTTGATACTATTAATATGGAGGAATATACTGTATGTATTGATTTATTTTAGGGTTGCATTATATGTATTTGGCACACATTTCTTAACATTAATTAAGAGCGCTACACTATTTTTTATGACATAACTAGATTATTTGGTATTTTTTTGTATCTGCCTGGAGTTCAGTTATATGCTGTGTGGTGCAATTTATAGTTTTTCCTATTTATCTGTTATGTGTACAAGAAGTTAGCCTCAAGAATTTAATTGCTGTGTTTCTCATAACCTTGAGCTAGCACTGCAAACATTCCAAGCAGTAAGCTGAAGTTCATCATTACAGAGCCTTTATAAATGAAGATGTGTGGCACACATAACACAGTTTTACAGTCTCTCTCTACAACAGCACTGATTTACTGTTCATTTGGTTGCTTGGGTAAAAGCCAGTTATATGGACCTTATAAAATTGTTTTGACACAAGTTATCAACAGACAGTTAAAACTCTTGAGATTAATGTTGCTACAATTGCAAAACAATGTTACATACTTGCGCGTGCAAGTTGACACCACACAAAGTTATGGAATTTCTTTTCGGTAAATAAAGAACTGAAATAATGCACTTAGGCTATTTTTATCCATACTATTTACTAAGCAGTTTAACCACTTGCCTACCGGGCACTTATACCCCCTTCTTTACCAGGCCAATTTTAAGCTTTCAGTGCTGTCGCACTTTGATTAACAATTGCGCAGTCATGCAAGATTGTACCCATATGAAATTTTTATCTTTTTTTTCTCACAAATAGAGCTTTCTTTTGGTGGTATTTAATCGCCGCTGGGCACTTTACTTTTTGTGCTATAAACAAAAAAAATGCAAAAAAATTGAAAAAAAAAAGTTTCTTTGTTTCTATTATAAAATTTTTCTCCTTCACTGATGTGCGTTGATGAGGCAGCACTGATGGGCACTGATAGGCGGCACTGATGGGCACTGATAGGCAGCACTGATGGGCACTGGTAGGCAGCACTGATAGGCAGCACTAATGAGGTGGCACGGATAGGCAGCACTGATAGGCAACACTAATGAGGTGTCACGGATAGGCGGCACTGATAGGCGGCATCTGATAGACAGCACTGATAGGTGGCACTGACTGGCAGCACTGCTGGGCACTGACTGGCAGCACTTCTAGGCATTGACTGGCGCAACTGCTGGGCACTGACTGGCACAACCGCTGGGCACTGACTGGCAGCACTGCTGGGCTGCACTGATGGGCACTGGTGGGTGGCACTGGTGGGCACAGGTGGGGGGCACTGGTGAGCACAGGTGGGTGGGCACAGGTGGGTGGCACTGTTGGGCACAGGTAGGTGGCACTTATGGGCACAGGGTGGGTGCACTGCTGGGTGGAACTGGTGGGTGGCACTGCTGGGCACCAATCATCAGAGCACTGATCATCAGTGCCCTGATGATCGGTGCCAATCCCTGCTCTGAAAACTGCCGGTTCTTTCCTCGCGCTCTGACAGAGGAAAGCGCAGCCGAGAACCGGCAATTGCATTTCCCGTGATCAGCGTGTCATTGGACACGGCTGATCACGTGGTAAAAGGCAGCTGTAATTGGCCTTTTACCACATCACGTGATCAGCTGTGTCCGTAAGACACAGCGATCTTGGAGATTGCCAGGGGCGCGCAGGAGAGACGTTTCTGGGAGGACGTCATATGACGCCCTCTCAGAACTGGCCGGCCAAAGTGTAGCCGTCATTTGTTGGCAAGTAAAGGGTTTTTTAACAGTTTAACGGATATCTATATTTTTGTACTGATATTCTTTAATCCCTCCCTTAAAAGTCCTATACTTACTTGTCTATACCCCTGCCAAAACCACATTGTGCAGCCCATGGGAAGCCATTCAACCGCCAATGAAAACTTTCCTTTCCAGTGCCTTGTTTCCTCTGCAAATGCACGGACAATCACGATTATTTCTATAGAGAGGCAATTATCATGGGTCCCAACTATAAAATGCCTCTTTAAAGAAATGAGTAGGAGTTCTCTGCACATGTACAGAGGATGTAGGTGATCGCTCAGGCAGTAAATTTGTTCATGGCCAATATTCTCTTCTGTCTGCCTATAAATGTTCATCTTAGTTTGGAACAAAAAATATGCATGGTTGTTGAAAATAGGAAAGAATATCACCTGCACTCCACTTTTCTTGCAGTATTTGGCTTCAATTGACAAGTGAATGTAGAATATTTAGCAGATATGTTTGCACAGCAGATTTTTTTTCAAATTGAAATGTTCTGAATCTGTGCTGAGTGTTCTGAGTTGCAGAACTTTGAACTATGAGTGTTTTAAATTCCTCCTCCTCCTTCCCTCTTTGACTTCCTCTATGCTTGGGAGAAAGGAGTGGTGACATGTGTCAAGGAAACTTGGATTTTAGGTTGGAGATATCACTGTATGCAGACAACATATTAATTATTAGAAAATAAAAATAAAATTGCAAGAAAAGCTAAGTGTAGCGCAGCTGAAATTCTTTCATATTTTTAATGGAGAGTGGAGATGGACTGTGATGGCCGGCACCAAAGTTGTTCATGTGTGGAAGAGGCCAGTCTTGAGCAGAGCTATGCATCTGTGTGTACATGGCTGTTGTCACAATACTTCACACTTTCAGGCATGCAGGTGTTAGGCCCTGAGGAAGTCTCATGACCTAGCAACAAAATGCTTTGGTGGTAATAATGGCGGTAGGGCAGGTGGGTTAGGACATCTTCTGGGGCAAGCTACCCACCGCTCATACACTCACCACAGATCTGCTTACCTTACAGTGTACAATGACAGGAGATTTGTGGATCCATATCTTGGTAATAGATGGAGGCAAAGAAAAGAAATCCCACGTGATGGGAGGATAAGTATTATACATGACTACATGCAAGAATAGTCTTGGAAGGGGCAATTAGTCACTTGCCGACACGCCACAGTACATATACTGCGGCAGGGTGGCACATGCAGGCACAATCACATACATGTACGTCATTTTGCCAGCTTGGGCTTAGGGTGGTGCTGTGTGCATCACATGATGATCACATGCTGGTAGGTTAATTGGATCCTGTCTAAATTGGCCCTAGTATGTATATGTATGAACAGGGGCGGACTGACAACTCCTGGAGCCCCTGGGCAATAGGGGATCATGGGGCCCCTGTGTCTTTGCCCAAACTCAAAAAAGCCTATGAAAAAGGTACCAGGGGCATCTCATGGGGCCCCCTACTGTTCCTGGGCCCTCGGGCAGTGCCCGAGTTTCCAAAAGGTCAGTCTGCCCCTGTGTATGAATGTAAGTTAGGAACCTTAGATTGTACACCCCATAAGTGTTAGGGACTGATGTGAATGTACTATATATATGTAAAGCGCTGCTTAATTGACAGTGCTATATAAGTACCTGTAATAAAATAATAATAATCACATGATCACAGTGTCAACAAAGCTGCTATGAATGAATTCATTCATAATAGTTGCATTTCCTATGCTGTGATTGGCCCACAGCTATCACGTGATGATGAAATTTGATTTTATTGGAAATTTTTTTAACAGAAAGTAAAAATGTTGGGTGTTTTCTTGAGTTTATACTAATTTTATGCAGTTTATGGTGCAGCTGGCATTTTTTGCAGATTTTACAAAGAAGGATTAATTGATGAGTACAAATAAGGAGGTTGACAGTGAGACATTGGATGCATAAGGGAATGATAGACATAAAATGCCCAATTTAGTTTTGGGTGGAGTTGATCTGTATGGACAATTTAATTACTTTTGATATGTGCATCAGCCCAGGAGTAATTATCTTAAAATCAGTGTAGAGATGTTCTGTGTGGACATATCTTCCTTATAATTTACGAGTTCTATCCCTATGGTGCAAGGTACATATATCTAGCGAGATATTGGATCAGAATATTCTATTTGTCCAGGCTGGATGTAAGTTGAGATATAAAAGATTTAATTGCCAGTGGAGATGGATGGGTTCAGACTGCACAAAAAATTGAAATTGCAAATGATCAGAAGTTTAGTATAGTCATGTGCAAGGGTAGAGGCAATGGGTTGGAGATAATGGTGATTAGATACAACACGTTATTACATGTATAATCCCAATGTAAATGTCTTTTGATCTGTTGGTCCTGGGATGAAAGTATTGACTAGTTATGTCTCTGTGCCGTGGGGATGTGTGAAAGGTATATGTTACTCAGGAGGTGTACTATGGTCCTTGGGTAAAGTAACAGTGTTCTGTATATCATCATTGTGTTTTTTTATTATTCAACAAGAATAGAGAATGTGTTAATAAAGATTTCCCATAAACCACTACAGCCATTTTAGCTTCCAGAAGAGCATCAGTGTAGGTCTCCTCCATTCTCCATTTGATACACATATGCCTGTAAATTCTATCATTGCGTTAGTTAAAGTCACATACATAGCTAGATTGCATTTCAATGGACTCAATGTGGTAGCTGTTTGTAAGAAATGTGTTCATTGTTTGCATTTGTGAGAGACATATAAACAAGTATATTGTAATTTCAGTTTATGTGATTGTATTGCAGTTTTACAGAACTATTCATTGAAGTAAATTCAGTTTTGGAAATAAACTGTAACACCCTTCATTAATACTATTGCAGGATGTTAAGTGAACACAAGATGGCAGTGTTCTGCAGTTCAGCTATGCAGACTCTTTTGAAGAAAAGCGTTGTTGAACTTGTATGCTAGTAGCAAGATCTTTGTGCTCACACAAAGAGTAAACAGACTACATTTCCTTGAAAAGCTGGCAAAGTGTCAAGAGCATATATATTCAGAATCCTTGGAACCTTACAGGAAGGAAGTGGATGGTGTGGAACAGCGAACAGTGTGTTGAGAAGGCTGTACGAGATGCTGGAGATCCAGGTCGGGCCAGGCCACAGAGCAGAGAAGTAAAGAGGGGTCGCAGACCACTGGTATTACTGACAAGCAGAACAGACAATCCTGCAGGCAGGCAGATTGTGGTTGATTACCATCGACATCACCCCTTAACAGATTGACGAAGAGACTACATGCTATGCTACTGAGGCTACATACCAGGTGAGAGGATTCTATACCCAGATCATCACAAGTTGCAAATGACTGAATTAAGTTCAATTGTTTCTCTCAGTTCAGTACACCTCACATCACATCTTATCACACTGAGGCCCAGACTATCCAGCTTATTGCGGCCTACTAATTAGTGTTTTATTAACATCCTAAACCTTAGGACTTTGCTGCAGTATATGCACCCTGTGTACAGAATCACTTTAGTGTCTCCTTTCAAATCTATTCTAACCCCAGGCCCCACCTCTGCTAAAGTCTGCTTCCGCCCTTTTACAATTTTAGTTAATCTTTACCTTCACCCTTTGGATTAAAGAGATTTCACCTAAATTCAACATCACTTCAAGGAGGAGTTTTCCTTTTCTGAGACTAAACCATCTTGAGGGAAACTTGCTTTCACACAAGGAAAAAAACCTGAACCTTAATGTGCACCAACTAGGGCCCCACTGAGTACGTAGAAGATTGGACACTTTGTTATCAAAAGAGATACCAAAAAGGGACATTTTTGGTTTTCACCAAAGACTTCACCTCCAAAGTTGAACCCAGTCACCAGCAACTGAAATCCCAGGAGTGAGTTAGTCTGAAAGTTTGCTAGTTCCTCCCAGCTCACTTGGGTAGAGATATCTTAGGGGCTGGGACTGATGTTAGATTCTGATACTTTAGGACATATAGGAGTTCCTTAAAGTGATACTGTGTTATAATACCTTTTTAAATCTTCTAGAGAATTTAACTTTAATTTCATGCTCATCTACTGGTACCTGTTTGTTGTGCATGCACTGTCATTATTCTGACATCATTATAATCAGAATACTTGTTTACCCTAAACTGTGTGTGTTTATTTTGTGGTTCCAAGCCAGGGGGTCCTCCTGGTCAAAGATTTACAGTGGTGTCAGCAGAGGTTGAGCTTTCAAGGCAGGCTCAGAACAGACAGGGAACCGAAAATACTCAGCAGCCATTGAAGGGGTAGCACTACAAAACACAACGCTGCTTTTGTCAGTTTTGTTAGCTAGCTGTTGACTAACCATTAGTAGGACAGCACAAACAGCATATCCTGTATTTATCCTGATTGAGGGACTAGGCTTGCCTTCTGGGGGCTAGGGGTCTTCAAATTCCTTACGAAATGACAAATTCCCATTAGACCTATATGGGGATGGGGAACCCCTGGTTAATTGAGGTACTTACCTCAAGGCAAAATCTAGGAATTAAATGCATACATGACTCTTTGGCATCTGGCTACCCTGCACCACTGCACAGACGTTGTTACCCAATGCAATCTCATGGACATGGCACAGTACATTGGCCATGACACACAACACTGTGCACCCTGTTTCATTTATGCTGGGGGGCGGGGGTCATTAACCTAGGCTCCATAACCACAGCAGTATTGTTCTTTGTCTTATATATCCGCACTAGTACAAAAGCTAAACCACGGCCGACCAGGCTGATATTTGATCATTTCAGTTCATACATGGCACATGATATGCCAGCAGACTCTCTTCTGAAGGAAGTACAATGGCTAAAAGTGAAATAGTGATATCTCACTAGTCCAGTTCTCATGTCATTATCATTTATTGTTTCTCACAATGTTCAGTACTATTCTGGCATTGAATTGTCCATCATCTAAAAATAGCAAAAAGTGAATCTCAGAGGCTCATCTGCTTTACAAAGTCAACTGAAATCCACCACCTGGGTTTATGCCTTCTCTTCCTTCTTCCCATTTTCTCCACAGCTATTAGTTACCAATCTTGTAACATCTGAGCAAAAAGGAGGAATACACTTCCAGTAATCCCACCTGCTTGAGATGCTGTTGGTGCTATTACTGCTGTACCAGTTACCCATTAGCTGCTTTTGGTGAGTTAAAGTGGAACTACACTGTATTTGAATACCACTAACCAAAAATGCAAAAACGCACGCTCAAGAATCCATCCATGTCTCTATGCTTTATTTTGCCGGGGAAACACTTTGTTAAACACCCCCTAGCATTTCTGACTGTGGCCATCTTGAGCAAGGGCAGATAATTCATGTAGCATTTACTTTCTGGAATCCATATGCCCTTGGTTCAGGTGTGCAGGCACGAAGGTTCTTCCTGAAGACTCATGGGATGTATGACATCATTTGCCTAGGCCTGGAAACCAGAAAGTAACTAAATAATACTTTCCTATTTATTTACTAATGCTAGCCACATAAGGATTACAAATTATCAATGTTTATTGAGAAATAGAAGTTTCACTTTAAGAAATGCATTTAGTCTGATAGAGAATGTGTCTCTAACAAGCTCGCCACAATATTTCACTACATATGTCACTTAAAAGTAGATTTCCAAGGGCAAGTTATTAGTTGGTTATTAGATGGGCAGGCCATCAAGAAGTTGGTGGAAAAAGGATCCAGAAAAAGGATATAAATCAGAAACCATGGCATTACGGATACTATTCAAAATAATGGATAGCCTTTTAGAATTCATTGCAGAGAAGGGCAATTTGGTTTGAAAAAAAAGGTAAATCTGTGAATTGTACATTTTTTAATACTTCTGAATGTATCAATGCAGATTTTTTTCCAATACGAAAAAGAAAAAAAAACGCATAATCGATGGCTGATGATATCGTGGTTCCCAATTTTTGTGATACTCTGCAGATAAGACAAATATACGTAGAGATGTTCAGAACCAAGAAGGGGTCAATAAGCAAATCTGATTTGTTCAGCCCTGTTAGGCTGTATACAAATGTTTAGATTCACAGCACTGCCTTACACATTCCATTGACACAGGTCTGCTCTTTTCTACCTTTTTTTCTGTACAGTTGTGACTTATAATAATAAAAATTGTCTGTTCTTTTGTCCCTAGCTAATACCTTTTTATCTGTTTTAAATCTACTGCCTACTGATTTTACATTTTGTCTTTCTTGCTGAAATTAGGTTTCTGTAACCTGCTTGCCAAACATTTAAAGTGTAAGAGGAGTAGAGAGGGAATAGAACAACTGTCAGTTTTTGTTGCAGTCTGTGTCCACATTATGGAAACTCCATCTTTCTAATTTTTACTGTTATCATCAAAAAAGAAAATAAAAGCAAATCCCACATTTTGGGTTGACATTAGAACACTAATATTGGGGAAATCTTCCAATAGGGACACTAGTTCTGGTGACACACCAGTATTCCCTCACTATGGAGGGATTTTCTCTCACTTCCTGTTTTGGGACAGGAAATTAATTGAAATCTCCCCAATCGGACACAATGGCAAAAAAAAATGTACGGGGATATAAACCTCCCTTACCAGGGGCGGACTGACAACTCATGGGGCCCCCGGGCAATAGGTGATCATGGGGCCCCTGTGCTCTTGCCCAAACAAGCCTATGAAAAAGGTACCAGGTGCATCTCATGGGGCCCCCTACTGACCCCGGGCCCTCGGGCAATACCCGATTTTCCAAATGGTCAGTCCGCCCCTGTCCCTTACTATATATAGAATGAAAAAAAAGTTTTGCCTTTAGCTGCACTTTAATATAAATGCCCTGCTGATCATAGGGTTTGCTAGCATGTGCCCCGCATTACTTGCAGAGAGCCATAGCAGCTGGTGGCTTTTGTCATCTGAGACCACAGACACAGTGGTATATTACAGAGCCATAGGGCACGTCACTATCCTACTTCTTTGTCCATTTGTGATGCAGCCAAGGGGAATCCTTGGAGGACTTCCCCGCACTGTGCCTGGCATAATTGCTTCTGACACTTGGTGCATCAAGGAGAGAGGCAAGAAATTATACCAAGGGCTATTTTGATTAGGGGGAGGTTTGCACTGGAAGGGTACATTTTGGTTTTGGGGAGGGGAAGTTTTGTTCTTAAGAAGGATTTTGTCTTGAAAAGGGAATTTGTGTTACTGAGGGCTTCTACGGTTGAGATTAGAGATGAGCGAATCGAACTAGGCGAACCGGAATTCGAGTCGAATTTCAGGAAATATTCGATTCGTGTCGAAACCGAAATTTTGCCTACTTCGGGTGCGCGAATCGAACATTTCCCGATCAGCCGGCAAAAGTGTCCCTGCAGTGAGCTCCGCTATTTCTGACAGTTCTCTGACAGAAGGAACACATGTTTAGCGGTTGAAACATTGTATCTATTAGTTTACATTTAGGATACAGATGTTTCAACCACTGTACATGTGAAGAAGTTGTGAGAGAACTGTCAGAAATAGAGGAACTCTGCACATACACTTTTTGCCGGCTTGGAATTATTCTTCTTTTCATCCTACTTCTTCTTCTTCTTCATCCTCAGAAGAAGAGGATGAGGATGAGGATGAAGAAGAAGAAGAAGAAGAAGAAGAAGAAGAAGAAGTAGGATGAAAAGAAGAATAATTCCAAGCCGGCAAAAAGTGTATGTGCAGAGTTCCTCTATTTCTGACAGTTCTCTCACAGCTTCTTCACATGTACAGCGGTTGAAACATCTGTATCCTAAATGGAAACTAATAGATACAATTTGTATCTATTAGTTTCCATTTAGGATACAGATATTTCAACCGCTGTACATGTGAAGAAGCTGTGAGAGAACTGTCAGAAATAGAGGAACTCTGCACATACACTTTTTGCCGGCTTGGAATTATTCTTCTTTTCATTCTTCTTCTTCTTCCTCATCCTCATCCTCATCCTCATCCTCTTCTTCTGAGGATGAGGATGAAGAAGAAGAAGAAGAAGAAGTAGGATGAAAAGAAGAATAATTCCAAGCCGGCAAAAAGTGTATGTGCAGAGTTCCTCTATTCTGCAGATACACTTAGAGGAGCTCTGCAGATACACTTAGAGGAGCTCTGCACATACACTTTTTGCCGGCTTGGAATTAATCTTATTTTCATCCTACTTCTTCTTCTTCTTCTTCTTCTTCTTCATCCTCATCCTCAGAAGAAGAAGAGGATGAGGATGAGGATGAAGAAGAAGAAGAAGAAGTAGGATGAAAATAAGAATAATTCCAAACCGGAAAAAAGTGTATGTGCAGAGCTCCTCTAAGTGTATCTGCAGAGCTCCTCTAAGTGTATCTGCAGAATAGAGGAACTCTGCACATACACTTTTTGCCGGAAACCGCTGTATGGAGTGAATGTCCCAGAACTGTCAGAAATAGACTATTTATGACAGTTCTGGGACATTCACTGCATACAGCTGTTTTAACCGCTGTATGGAGGGAATGTCATGGAACTGTCAGAAATAGACTATTAATGACAGTTCTGGGACTGTCCTTCAATGCAGCGGTTGAAACATTGTATGTATTTGTTTCCATAAATGGATCCATTTATGGAAACAAATACATACAATGTTTCAACCGCTGCATGGAAGGACAGTCCCAGAACTGTCATTAATAGTCTATTTCTGACAGTTCCATGACATTCCCTCCATACAGCGGTTAAAACAGCTGTATGGAGTGAATGTCCCAGATCTATCAGAAATAGACTATTTATGACAGTTCTGGGACATTCACTGCATACAGCTGTTTTAACCGCTGTATGGAGGGAATGTCATGGAACTGTCAGAAATAGACTATTAATGACAGTTCTGGGACTGTCCTTCCATGCAGCGGTTGAAACATTGTATGTATTTGTTTCCATAAATGGATCCATTTATGGAAACAAATACATACAATGTTTCAACCGCTGTATGGAAGGACAGTCCCACAACTGTCATTAATAGTCTATTTCTGACAGTTCCATGACATTCCCTCCATACAGCGGTTAAAACAGCTGTATGGAGTGAATGTCCCAGATCTATCAGAAATAGACTATTTATGACAGTTCTGGGACATTCACTGCATACAGCTGTTTTAACCGCTGTATGGAGGGAATGTCATGGAACTGTCAGAAATAGACTATTAATGACAGTTCTGGGACTGTCCTTCAATGCAGCGGTTGAAACATTGTATGTATTTGTTTCCATAAATGGATCCATTTATGGAAACAAATACATACAATGTTTCAACCGCTGCATGGAAGGACAGTCCCAGAACTGTCATTAATAGTCTATTTCTGACAGTTCCATGACATTCCCTCCATACAGCGGTTAAAACAGCTGTATGCAGTGAATGTCCCAGATCTATCAGAAATAGACTATTTATGACAGTTCTGGGACATTCACTGCATACAGCTGTTTTAACCGCTGTATGGAGGGAATGTCATGGAACTGTCAGAAATAGACTATTAATGACAGTTCTGGGACTGTCCTTCAATGCAGCGGTTGAAACATTGTATGTATTTGTTTCCATAAATGGATCCATTTATGGAAACAAATACATACAATGTTTCAACCGCTGCATGGAAGGACAGTCCCAGAACTGTCATTAATAGTCTATTTCTGACAGTTCCATGACATTCCCTCCATACAGCGGTTAAAACAGCTGTATGGAGTGAATGTCCCAGATCTATCAGAAATAGACTATTTATGACAGTTCTGGGACATTCACTGCATACAGCTGTTTTAACCGCTGTATGGAGGGAATGTCATGGAACTGTCAGAAATAGACTATTAATGACAGTTCTGGGACTGTCCTTCCATGCAGCGGTTGAAACATTGTATGTATTTGTTTCCATAAATGGATCCATTTATGGAAACAAATACATACAATGTTTCAACCGCTGCATGGAAGGACAGTCCCGGAACTGTCATTAATAGTCTATTTCTGACAGTTCCATGACATTCCCTCCATACAGCGGTTAAAACAGCTGTATGCAGTGAATGTCCCAGATCTATCAGAAATAGACTATTTATGACAGTTCTGGGACATTCACTGCATACAGCTGTTTTAACCGCTGTATGGAGGGAATGTCATGGAACTGTCAGAAATAGACTATTAATGACAGTTCTGGGACTGTCCTTCCATGCAGCGGTTGAAACATTGTATGTATTTGTTTCCATAAATGGATCCATTTATGGAAACAAATACATACAATGTTTCAACCGCTGCATGGAAGGACAGTCCCGGAACTGTCATTAATAGTCTATTTCTGACAGTTCCATGACATTCCCTCCATACAGCGGTTAAAACAGCTGTATGCAGTGAATGTCCCAGATCTATCAGAAATAGACTATTTATGACAGTTCTGGGACATTCACTGCATACAGCTGTTTTAACCGCTGTATGGAGGGAATGTCATGGAACTGTCAGAAATAGACTATTAATGACAGTTCTGGGACTGTCCTTCCATGCAGCGGTTGAAACATTGTATGTATTTGTTTCCATAAATGGATCCATTTATGGAAACAAATACATACAATGTTTCAACCGCTGCATGGAAGGACAGTCCCAGAACTGTCATTAATAGTCTATTTCTGACAGTTCCATGACATTCCCTCCATACAGCGGTTAAAACAGCTGTATGGAGTGAATGTCCCAGATCTATCAGAAATAGACTATTTATGACAGTTCTGGGACATTCACTGCATACAGCTGTTTTAACCGCTGTATGGAGGGAATGTCATGGAACTGTCAGAAATAGACTATTAATGACAGTTCTGGGACTGTCCTTCCATGCAGCGGTTGAAACATTGTATGTATTTGTTTCCATAAATGGATCCATTTATGGAAACAAATACATACAATGTTTCAACCGCTGCATGGAAGGAAACCGCTGCATGGAAGGACAGTCCCAGAACTGTCATTAATAGTCTATTTCTGACAGTTCCATGACATTCCCTCCATACAGCGGTTAAAACAGCTGTATGGAGTGAATGTCCCAGATCTATCAGAAATAGACTATTTATGACAGTTCTGGGACATTCACTGCATACAGCTGTTTTAACCGCTGTATGGAGGGAATGTCATGGAACTGTCAGAAATAGACTATTAATGACAGTTCTGGGACTGTCCTTCCATGCAGCGGTTGAAACATTGTATGTATTTGTTTCCATAAATGGATCCATTTATGGAAACAAATACATACAATGTTTCAACCGCTGCATGGAAGGACAGTCCCAGAACTGTCATTAATAGTCTATTTCTGACAGTTCCATGACATTCCCTCCATACAGCGGTTGAAACCGCTGTATGGAGTGAATGTCCCAGAACTGTCAGAAATAGACAGAAACTGTCACAGAACTGTCCTTCTTCTCATCCTTCTCCTTCTTCTCATCCTTCTTCTCATCCTTCTTCTCATCCTTCTCCTTCTTCTCATCCTTCTCCTTCTTCTCATCCTTCTCCTTCTGCTCATCCTTCTTCTCATCCTTCTCCTTCTTCTCATCCTTCTCCTTCTCCTTCTTCTCATCCTTCTCCTTCTCCTTCTTCTCATCCTTCTCCTTCTCATCCTTCTCCTTCTCCTTCTCATCCTTCTCCTTCTTCTCATCCTTCTCCTTCTTCTCATCCTTCTCCTTCTCCTTCTTCTCATCCTTCTCCTTCTCCTTCTCATCCTTCTCCTTCTTCTCATCCTTCTCCTTCTCCTCATCCTTTTTCTTCTCATCCTTCTCCTTCTCCTTCTTCTCATCCTTCTCCTTCTTCTCATCCTTCTCCTTCTTCTCATCCTTCTCCTTCTTCTCATCCTTCTCCTTCTTCTCCTTCTTCTCATCATTCTCCTTCTTCTCATCCTTCTCCTTCTTCTCATCCTTCTCATCCTTCTTCTCATCCTTCTTCTTCTCATCCTTCTCCTTCTTCTCATCCTTCTCCTTCTCCTTCTTCTCATCCTTCTCCTTCTTCTCATCCTTCTCCTTCTTCTCATCCTTCTCCTTCTCATCCTTCTCCTTCTCCTTCTTCTCTTCCTTCTCCTTCTTCTCATCCTTCTCCTTCTTCTCATCCTTCTTCTTCTCATCCTTCTCCTCCTTCTTCTCATCCTTCTTCTCATCCTTCTTCTTCTCATCCTTCTCCTTCTTCTCATCCTTCTCCTTCTCCTTCTTCTCATCCTTCTCCTTCTTCTCATCCTTCTCCTTCTTCTCATCCTTCTCCTTCTTCTCATCCTTCTCCTTCTTCTCATCCTTCTCCTTCTCCTTCTTCTCTTCCTTCTCCTTCTTATCATCCTTCTCCTTCTTCTCATCATTCTCCTTCTTCTCATCCTTCTCCTTCTTCTCATCCTTCTTCTTCTCATCCTTTTCCTTCTTCTCATCCTTCTTCTTCTCATCCTTCTTCTTCTCATCCTTCTCCTTCTCATCCTTCTCTTTCTTCTCATCCTTCTCCTTCTCCTTCTTCTCATCCTTCTCCTTCTTCTCATCCTTCTCCTTCTCCTTCTTCTCATCCTTCTCCTTATTCTCAGCCTTCTTCTTCTCATCCTTCTCCTTCTCATCCTTCTCCTTCTCATCCTTCTCCTTCTTCTCATCCTTCTCCTTCTTCTCATCCTTCTCCTTCTCCTTCTTCTCATCCTTCTCCTTCTCCTTCTTCTCATCCTTCTCCTTCTCCTTCTTCTCATCCTTCTCCTTCTTCTCATCCTTCTCCTTCTTCTCATCCTTCTCCTTCTCCTTCTTCTCATCCTTCTCCTTCTCCTCATCCTTTTTCTTCTCATCCTTCTCCTTCTCCTTCTTCTCATCCTTCTCCTTCTTCTCATCCTTCTCCTTCTTCTCATCCTTCTCCTTCTTCTCATCCTTCTCCTTCTTCTCATCCTTCTCCTTCTCCTTCTTCTCTTCCTTCTCCTTCTTATCATCCTTCTCCTTCTTCTCATCATTCTCCTTCTTCTCATCCTTCTTCTTCTTCTCATCCTTCTTCTTCTCATCCTTTTCCTTCTTCTCATCCTTCTTCTTCTCATCCTTCTTCTTCTCATCCTTCTCCTTCTCATCCTTCTCTTTCTTCTCATCCTTCTCCTTCTCCTTCTTCTCATCCTTCTCCTTCTTCTCATCCTTCTCCTTCTTCTCATCCTTCTCCTTATTCTCAGCCTTCTTCTTCTCATCCTTCTCCTTCTCATCCTTCTCCTTCTCATCCTTCTCCTTCTTCTCATCCTTCTCCTTCTTCTCATCCTTCTCCTTCTCCTTCTTCTCATCCTTCTCCTTCTCCTTCTTCTCATCCTTCTCCTTCTCCTTCTTCTCATCCTTCTCCTTCTTCTCATCCTTCTCCTTCTTCTCATCCTTCTCCTTCTCCTTCTTCTCATCCTTCTCCTTCTCCTCATCCTTTTTCTTCTCATCCTTCTCCTTCTCCTTCTTCTCATCCTTCTCCTTCTTCTCATCCTTCTCCTTCTTCTCATCCTTCTCCTTCTTCTCATCCTTCTCCTTATTCTCAGCCTTCTTCTTCTCATCCTTCTCCTTCTCATCCTTCTCCTTCTCATCCTTCTCCTTCTTCTCATCCTTCTCCTTCTTCTCATCCTTCTCCTTCTCCTTCTTCTCATCCTTCTCCTTCTCCTTCTTCTCATCCTTCTCCTTCTCCTTCTTCTCATCCTTCTCCTTCTTCTCATCCTTCTCCTTCTTCTCATCCTTCTCCTTCTCCTTCTTCTCATCCTTCTCCTTCTCCTCATCCTTTTTCTTCTCATCCTTCTCCTTCTCCTTCTTCTCATCCTTCTCCTTCTTCTCATCCTTCTCCTTCTTCTCATCCTTCTCCTTCTTCTCATCCTTCTCCTTCTTCTCCTTCTTCTCATCATTCTCCTTCTTCTCATCCTTCTCCTTCTTCTCATCCTTCTCATCCTTCTTCTCATCCTTCTTCTTCTCATCCTTCTCCTTCTTCTCATCCTTCTCCTTCTCCTTCTTCTCATCCTTCTCCTTCTTCTCATCCTTCTCCTTCTCATCCTTCTCCTTCTCCTTCTTCTCTTCCTTCTCCTTCTTCTCATCCTTCTCCTTCTTCTCATCCTTCTTCTTCTCATCCTTCTCCTCCTTCTTCTCATCCTTCTTCTCATCCTTCTTCTTCTCATCCTTCTCCTTCTTCTCATCCTTCTCCTTCTCCTTCTTCTCATCCTTCTCCTTCTTCTCATCCTTCTCCTTCTTCTCATCCTTCTCCTTCTTCTCATCCTTCTCCTTCTCCTTCTTCTCTTCCTTGTCCTTCTTATCATCCTTCTCCTTCTTCTCATCATTCTCCTTCTTCTCATCCTTCTCCTTCTTCTCATCCTTCTTCTTCTCATCCTTTTCCTTCTTCTCATCCTTCTTCTTCTCATCCTTCTTCTTCTCATCCTTCTCCTTCTCATCCTTCTCTTTCTTCTCATCCTTCTCCTTCTCCTTCTTCTCATCCTTCTCCTTCTTCTCATCCTTCTCCTTCTCCTTCTTCTCATCCTTCTCCTTATTCTCAGCCTTCTTCTTATCATCCTTCTCCTTCTTCTCATCATTCTCCTTCTTCTCATCCTTCTCCTTCTTCTCATCCTTCTCCTTCTTCTCATCCTTCTCCTTCTCCTTCTTCTCATCCTTCTCCTTCTCCTTCTTCTCATCCTTCTCCTTCTCCTTCTTCTCATCCTTCTCCTTCTTCTCATCCTTCTCCTTCTTCTCACCCTTCTCCTTCTCCTTCTTCTCATCCTTCTCCTTCTCCTTCTTCTCATCCTTCTCCTTCTCCTTCTCCTTCCTCATCTCCAAGGGCATTTAAATTAAAGGTACAGTGTTCTGCACTAATTTAAAGGCTCTCTGAAGCCTAGAAACCCTTTAAATAAGTCATCTTCGTAGCGGAGAAATTCGCATCGAATCGAATTTCACACTGGAATTCGCCGAATCAGCCGAATCGAATTTTTCATTTCTTCGCTCATCTCTAGTTGAGATGTATGCTGTACATTATGCACACCCCTGACCTCTGCACCTTGTACATCACACACACCCCTGTGCTCTGTGTATTGCATACGCCTGATCCCTAAACTCTCTGTGCATTACACACCCTGGCTGATGCACTTTGTGTGTTACACACCCTTGACCTCTGCACAATGTGCAATTGACAACTCTGTCCGCTACATATTCCTGATCTCCGAACTGAAAAGTTTCATTCAACAAGTGTTTGTGTAACTGTGTTGCTTGTGACATAGTAGCTAAATAGTATTTTGTGGGTATAAATACTGTGGCATATGTGTGCTGTGTATACACTGAGGAGCTGTTATCTGTTTTAAAGAGAATATATGGTTTGAGTATGCAGTAGGCAGTTCCATGCCTCTTGATTTCGGCTTCAGGGAAGGAAAGAAAAAATCTGTTTCTCATGGCCTTCAACGTAAGGTCAAAATCCCCTTTACCGCTGCCTGCATCTGCATAGTCAGTTCTTAAAGACTTGATTGATTGAAGTGGTTGCAAAGGCAGGGCATTTTTTTACCCTAATGCATTCCCTGCATTAAGGTGAAAAATGTCCCACCTGTTGAATTGCTCCCTCTCCTCCCTAAAAACCTACCTGAGTCCTATTGCGATCCAGCATTGTTCCTGTCTGCAGCTGCTCTCTCCTCTCTCTGTCCTCACAGGATATGGATGTTGCAGCGGGAGACATTGGCTCCTGCTGCTGTCAATCAAATTCAATAAGGAGGGAGGGTGTGGGACCAATCCATGCTGTGTTTGTCAATAGATGCACACAACATGGCTTGGGAGCAAGCCCGCAGGTGCGCACCCATAGGAAGCAGCTTCCAATAGTGGTGAATAGAGAAGAGAAGGAGTGAAGAGTGCCAGCAGGGGACCCCAGAAGAGGAGGTTCGGGGCTGCTGTGTGCAACACCATAGAGTTAGGTACACAGAGTAGGAAATATAAAATGTTTATTATTTAAAACAATGTATTATACTGCATATTAGTTCCAAAGGGCTAGGAAGGGTGTATAGTTTAGCTAAAATGTATATCTAAAGGCAAAACTTTTTTTTTTCATTTTGGATAAATCAGTGAATAGTTAAAAAAATATTTTGCCTGTATATCTGTGTCCTATTCCAGCAATTTCCCTTTACTTACTGTCTTGTAGACTTAACAGAGAATGAGAAGAAACCTCTCCAAAGTACGGTCCCCATGGGAAGATACACTATACTGCCAAAAGTATTGGGACACCTGCCTTTACACGCACATGAACTTTAATGGCATTCCAGTCTTAGTCTGTAGGGTTCAATATTGAGTTGGCCCACCCTTTGCAGCTATAACAGCTTCAACTCTTCTGGCAAGGCTGTTTACAAGGTTTAGGAATGTGTCTACGGGAATGTTTGACCATTCTTCCAGAAGCGCATTTGTGAGGTCAGGCACTGATGTCAAACAAGAAGGCCTGGTTCACAGTCTCCACTGTAATTCATCCCAAAGGTGTTCTGTTGAGGTCTGGACTCTGTGCAGGCCCGTCATGTTCCTCCACCCCAAACTTGCTCATTCATGTCTTTATGGACCTTGCTTTGTGCACTGGTGCACAGTCATGTTGGAACAGGAAGGGCCATCCCCAGACTGTTCCCACAAAGTTGGGAGAATGAAAATGTCCAAAATGTCTTGGTATGCTGACACCTTAAGAGTTCCCTCTGGAACTAAAGGGCCAAGCCCAACCCCTGAGAAACAACCCCATAATCCCCCCTCCACCAATATTTACACATGGTAAAATGCAGTCAGGCAAGTACCGTTCTTCTGGCAGCCACCAAACCCAGACACGTCCATCGGACAGAGAAGCGTGATTCTTAACTCCAGAGAACACGTCTCCACTGTTCTAGAGTCCAGTGGCGGTGTGCTTTACACCATTTCATCCAACTGTTTGAATTGCACTTGGTGATGCAAGGCTTGGATGCAGCTGCTAAGCCATGGAAACCCATTCCATGAAGCTCTCTACGTACTGTTGTGCTAATCTGAAGGCCACATGAAGTTTGGGGGTCTTTAGCTATTGACTCTGGAGACAGTTGGCAACTTGTGCGCACTGTGCACTTCAGCATGCGCTGACCCCGCTCTGTCACTTTACATGGCCTTCTACTTTGTGGCTGAATTGCTGCTCTTCCCAGTTGATTCCACTTTGTTATAATACCACTAACAGTTGACCATGGAATATTTAGTAGCATAGACAGTTCATGAATGGACTTATTGCACAGCTGGCAACCTATCATGGTGCCACACTTGAATTCACTGAGCTCCTGAGAGCAACCCATTCTTTCATAAATGTTTGTAGAAACAGTCTGCATGCCTAGGTGCTTGATTTTAAACACCTGCGGTCATGAAGGTGATTGGAACACCTGAACTGAATAATTTGGAGGGGTGTCCCAATACTTTTGGCAAACTAGTGTATATCCTTTATTCCTGTTCTAGCAATATTTGACATTTTTTAATTTTCTCTCATTCGTAGTCCCTATGACAACGTTCTCCAGGACAAATGGAGAGGATGATGCTCCCTAATGGGGACACACGCAGTATTATCTGAAAGGGGTTTGACACTTTAGGTGTTAGCCGAGAACAGCTACCACTCTAAGGACAACAGTAACATGGCTGATTTCTACACAGCCAGTCATTCAGCATTTGACAAACAAACTTTCATCTAGAGACAGAGACCAGTCCTTGAGCTTTGGTTTTGGTATTTATTCAGGGGATTAGAACTTGGATAGGGTAAGGGGGTAAAGAATGCCCAAGGTAACTGATATCTGAGGACAACTTCCTGAACTATTCACAGTTTCTCTTCTTCAGCAACACAGATTCTAATGGAGTGCTAGACGGCAGCTCCTAAGTGTACCACCTCTGACCCTAGATGAACTCCTCTTCACCCAGAAATCTGGAGACTTCCTTCCTGAGGATGGGATCTGGCTCCTGTTCCTTTAAATAGGGTGCACATTCACTAGCAGGAGGCTAATCTGGTTTCTGACCAGAGTGCTCCTTCCCTCACCCAGGGGGTGCAGGTGTACTCACTCAGATCCTCTTCTGTACTACTTGCAGGATGGCTGCTGCTACCAGTCCTATCAGCTGGGCTGCTTCTTAACTGCCATACAGATGATCCTTGATCCGGGGGCGAATGAGTCCCAAGTTTTCCTCCTTTCCAGCTCCAGGCTCGCAGGCAGGTCCTATCTCACTAGGCCTCCTAGCAGCCCTCCACCTCCAGCCTCACAGCTTCCTGCTCCACACTCCTCTCCCACCACCGCTCCTCCTACTGAGCAGACTCTTACACTTTTAAGGGAGTCCCAGCCGCTTGCCAAACCCTCTGTTGAGGATTGTCTGAGGTCCCTCAAGAGTGCAGCCAGCCACTCCTTAGATCCACCCACTGCCTCCAAGGCCCTCCTCTGAAAGCCTCAGAGCAGGGGGAAATTCCAAAAGGGTTGGCCTGCAGTGTCTCTCAGCCCTGACCACAATTTGACCCCTCTGGCTATCACACCTGAGCTGCTAACCAGCTCATGACTAGCTGCATTAGGAGGGTGCTACAATTTAATAGAGAAAACAATGATAATAATGTAGCAAGAATACCAAATGTTATGCCTGGATTGTTGATGTTAAAGTGGTAGTAAACTCTTCTTTCATAATTTTACGTACAGATGAGCTTATAGTAAGGCTTACCTCTAGGTAAAATTAATATCTCCTAAATGTGAACCATTTAGGAGATATTAGCCCATTTTGATATTCACGCGCATGCGCTCTGAAGAAGTGGCATGCCTGTGCTGTTCCTTCAGAGCACTGTGACATGGCCCAAGATTCCTGCGAGGAGGTAAAGTCACATATTGCAAAAAAACAAAAAAGAAAAAGAAAGCGCCAATCAATAATATCAATCCTATCAAGCAGCAAACCTCTAACCCAAATATTGGTGTAAAATAAAAAATCAAAAAATCGGAATGCGCTAAATTATATCAAAAATTCATATGTTGTGCTAAAAAAGACCAAACACCATAAATTCAATGTATAAACAAAAATCCCCAGTGTAACAATCCATAAATTATTAGTGCAAAACGTCCAACACCCCAAAGAAATTTCTTCTTAAACGTATAAATGCTCCGCCCTACGCATTTCGTGACTCCGACGTCCTCACGGAGCGGCATGCCGCTCCGTGAGGACATCGGAGTGATGAAACGCGTAGGGAGGAGCCTATTGGATGACGTCAGGACGTTCCCTGTAGCTGTCGGCGAGGTGTCCGAGGTGAACGGAGTTCGTCCATTCGTTGTATCCTGTCGCTTTTTATACCAGTGTCAGGTGGACACTTGATTTGTGAGTAAGATGAGATTTTAATAAATACTAATGGTTTTGACTTACTGCACCATCATGCCTTTCCTCTATTTCTGAGTGATATTGCCATATATTTGGAGGATGATCGATATATAAAGTGGTCTTGGCCATACTTCAGAGTGGCTGCAGAGTATTGCTCCTGGTATCTGGATGATTTCAAACTACAGAGTGTTGCTTCATGATTTGGATTCTCTCATCGCTCCCAGAGCAAATACGCTTGTGCTGATTTATAATTTGATCAGCATTGAGCTCTGGTGAGTTTATTCCATTCATCTGGTGGTGGATTGAGCACGGTGCATTTATACGTTTAAGAAGAAATTTCTTTGGGGTGTTGGACGTTTTGCACTAATAATTTATGGATTGTTACACTGGGGATTTTTGTTTATACATTGAATTTATGGTGTTTGGTCTTTTTTAGCACAACATATGAATTTTTGATATAATTTAGCGCATTCCGATTTTTTGATTTTTTAAAGTCACATATTGTCAAGCTTTTTTCAGCAGCCTTTACCAAGCAAACAGTTCCAAGCCTCACTGCTAAAGATGAGACCCTACTCTGTTCCTTACTGTTCACCTATTGCACAACCACTGCAACCCCCACTGAAAATAACATTAGGAAAAGCGGCATCAGGAGTAGCAACAGCAGCAGTCATTACAGTTTGAGGAGGAAGCCTTAAGCAGCATATGGAAGAAATGGTTGGAACATATCTGTACTGTTCCAATCATTACATTATATGGATTCCTTGGTGGGCACCCTGAACTATAAGACCAGAACTAGCCTAGAGTGCCATCCAGGTATTCAGTTGCATGTGCCCATTAGGAAACAAAATTATATTTCTATTTTTCTAAAAACTTCAACATAGTAGGTGCTGTAATTAACTCTAAATGTAAAAAAAATCCATTGTAGTATGAAGGGGTAATTTTTATCTGAGTGCTTCAGGCCTAAGTAGCTGACATTTTAAAGGTAAAGTACAGCCAAAGCTTGTTGTTACTTCTGTGACCCATTTTTAGCCAATAGTGGCTAAAGTCCACTGTCGGCTGACATTAGTCAGCCGGTCCAGGCTGAGGAAAGTACCCGATTTTTTATAATTTTGTTTTTATTATTATTATTATACAGGATTTATATACGCCAACAGTTTGTTCAGCGCTTTACTATATAACGGGAGACAATACAGCAACAATACAGTTCAATACAAAAGGGTTAGGAGGGCCCTGCTCCTTGGATCTTACAATCTAAGACTGAGGGGCTAGTGGTACAAAAGGTAATAACTGTGGGGGATGGACTGGTAGGAGGAATAGAAGATTCCATTATTAGCTGAGGGCAGTATCAGCTTCCCTGAAGAGATAGGTTTTCAGAAAGTGAGCAGAGTAGGTGATAGTTTGATAAATTGGGGTAGAGAGTTCCAGAGGATGGGCGATGCTCTAGAGAAGTCTTGGAGGAGGAGACAAGGGAGCTAGAGAGCAGGAGGTCGTGCGAGGAGTGGAGAGTATGATTTGGATGATATATGGAGACAAGATAGGTGATGTAATTTGGGGCAGAGTTATAAATGGCTTTATATGTTATTGTTAATGTTTTGAAATTTATCTGTTGGGCAATGGGAAGCCAATGGAGGGATTGGCAGAGAGGGGTGGCAAATATGGAACGGTTAGTAAGGTTAGTAAGGTGGATGAGTCTGGCAGTAGCATTCATGATAGACTGAAGAAAGGATAGTCTGCGATGAGGTAGGCCAATGAGGAGGGAGCTACAATAGTCAAGGCGAGAGATAACCAGGGATTGAATAAGTTGCTTAGTAGTTTCAGAGGTTAAGAACGGGCTTATCTTTGAGATGTTGTGGAGGTGAAGTCTACAAGATTTGGACAGGGATTGGATTTGGGGCTGAAAGAAAAGATGGGAGTCTAGGATTACACCTAGTACCCTGGCATGAGGGGAGGGACTGATGGTTGTGTTATTGATCTTGATGGAAAAGTCAGGGGAGGGGGCACGGGCTGCAGGGAAAAGTAAGAGTTCAGTTTTGGAAAGATTGAGTTTGAGGAAGTGGAGTGACATCCCTGCCGATATGTCACTTTTATTTTTTATTGAGTTTTTTTAAAAAAACATACAACAGGCAAGTAGTTGCATAGCATTGTGAGACATCAGTATGATAAATCGCAAAACAAAGGAAGAGAGGAGTAGACTCATCAATGAAAAATGCACACACATACAATGTTATAGGATAACAGTGGGCTAGCTGGAGAAATCAGGACCTCTGAATGGACATATTGTAAGTAGGGAGGTGTAGTGGATAACCAATACATGGGTACGGTTCTCCTGGCCACTGTTAAGACATGGGAAGATAGTTTCTTGGAAAGTTGCTAGAGGCCTGTAAAAGGGAGGCCTAATAAAAAGTGAATAGGATCAAATGGGATGTGAATCTGCAAAAGAAGCTGTAAATGGCTTAGGACCTCTCTCCAGAAAGGTTTACTGTGTCGGCAAAGCCAGAAAATGTGAAAAAGAGTACCACTTTCCTTTCCACATCGCCAGCAGACAGGAGGAACATTTGGATTACAAGCATGGAGGACCTCAAGGTCCTGTACCAAAACATCAGAACTTTATACCGTATTTTTCGCCGTATAAGACGCACTTTTTCTTCCCCAAAACTGGGGGGGAAATGTCAGTGCGTCTTATGGGGCGAATATGGAGCGGCCGGTCCGGTATTTCCACCACGGCCGTGTCAGAATACCGGGCCGGCTGCTCAGCTCTGCAGCGGGACCTTACCTGTTCCTCTATCCAGCGGCGTGCTGTCTTCCCGGCTTCTGTAGTGTGGGCACTGGGCATGACAGCCGGGTGCCAAGTGCACATGCGCAAGAAGCGGTGCTTTTTGTGAATGGTAAGGCGGTACCTGGGACACATGACAGATCCCAGAAGCCGCCGGACCAATCACAAAGCGCAAGTGCTTCTCGCTCATGCGCACTGGGCACCCGGCTGTCATGCCGAGCGCCATTACAGAACCCGGGAAGACAGCGTGCGGCTGGATCGAGCAACAGGTAAGATCAAACAAAAACTGCGGAAGTAAGAGCGGGTACCTGTCAAATTCAGGTACCCGCTCCCCACCTCCCCAAAGGTCAGCAGTCATCTGTACTGTCCGCAGTCTCTGGTCATCCCTGTGCTGTCCGCAGTCTCTGGTCATCCCTGTGCTGTCCGCAGTCTCTGGTCATCCCTGTGCTGTCCGCAGTCTCTGGTCATCTCCTGTACTGTGTCTGCAGTCCATTAGTTCAGAATTTTTTTTTTCCTGTTTTCTGCCTCTAAAACCTAGGTGCGTCTTATGGTCAGGTGCGTCTTATACGGCGAAAAATACGGTATATATTTTCCTTATATACCACACATTTAGAAGATCTGGAGGCAGCTTCCAAAATCTTACTCCAGTGATCTAGGGGAATATCTTATTGGAGGATTTTGGGCCATTTCTGCATATAGAGATGTAGGTCTGTAGATAGGGGATAAGTGTCTAGTAATAGCTTAATAATGGAGGAGATTAGGCCCCCTTGGCAAGGAACCCTGAATGCAAATGCATTCAAAGTGAGTAGGCTTCTCTAAAGTCAGGGAGGTGATCTTTGAGGAGAAAAAATGTTGTATCTGCAAGTAAACACTATGCTGTTGAGGAGACATATGTGTAGCTTTTTGTAACTCTGTAAAGGATTTAAGCTTCCGAGACACTGGGCGCACCAGATGTCTTAGTTGAAATAAATTAGCTTTAGCCCAGGGGCTTATGCGGGCAGGGGTTAAGCTATCAGGAAGATTAGGGTTAAATATGATATTGATTAAACGCGAGCAAGGGGAGGACAGAGAGAATCAACCTCCACAACACCTCCATATTAACAACGTAAATTGCATTGGCCCAAGCAGTCGTTGTTTATGTGAGGAAATTTTAGTGGGTCATAGACCAGAGTAGGGAGCAGGGGTGTAATGGATGTAGCTGCGACCATTCAGTCTTGGACCATTTATTGGGGGGGCGTTGGGAAGACCAAGAAATGATAATGCAGAGGTGTGTAGCCAAAATAATATTTCACAAGGTCTGGAGCCCCTAGGCCTCCTCTAGATCATGGCGAAAGTAGAACTGTGCAGGCAATTCGGTGAGATTTATTATGCCAGATGAATTGGAGGAAAGATTTCTGAAGGGAGCGTAGCTTGGACATGGGGATAGGGACTTGAAGCGTCTCAAACAGGTACAATAGTTTGGGCAGTATGGTCATTTTAAGTACATTAATCCTTCCCAGGAAGGAGATGGTAAGCTTGTCCCAAGACTTCAAAGATTGAGTAATGGTTTGGAAAAGGGGCAGAACATTAGCTTCGTATAGGAGTAGGTGAGGTTGGTACCTAAGTACCTCAGGGAATGGGAACACCAGAGGTAGGGGTAATTTGACTTAAGGGAAGATAGGATGATGGGGGTATGTGAAGGGGTAACGCTTCAGTTTTAGAAGTGTTAACCTTATATCTGAATAAAGCACCAAAGAGTTGGAGAGTGCGATGGAGAGCAGGAAGAGTGGTATGGGGTTTTGTGAGGGTTAGTAAAATATCATCTGCAAGCAAAGATAGCTTAAATTCACAACTGTGGGCATGTATCCCATGAATATCATAATTGGATCTGATAGCTATTGCTAGAGGCTCTAAGTAGAAGATAAATAGTAAAGGGGAAAGAGGGCATCGCTGGCGTGTTCCATTGGACATCTGAAATGTAGGAGATAAGTACGAAGCCAATTTGACCTGGGAAGAGGGAGTGGAGTAAAGGGCTTTCAAAGCCTTTACAAACGGGCCACAGAAGCCAAACCTCTGCAAGGTTTATAACATATAAGGCAAACCTAACCTGTCAAATTATTTTTGGGCATCTAAGCTTAACAGAAGAGTGGGTTTCGGGGACTTGTTGAGATCGATCATAGTTCTCCTAGTATTATCCGCCGTGTGTCTAGCTGAGGCAAATCCCCCCTGGTCTCTGTGTTTAAGTTTGGAGATACATTTGCCCAGTCTATTGGCTAGTATTTTTGTGAATATTTTGTAGTTGGAGTTCAAAAAAGCTATGGGGCAATAATTATCTGGGAGAGAGTGGTCTTTGTCTGACTTTGGGATCACAGAGATGAATGAGTAAGTAAAGTAATTGAGTGGGTGGTTTCCTCTCAGGAGAGCCTGAAACAGGTCAAGTAAATGGAGGGCTAAGATGCCAATAAAAGATTTGTAATATGAGTAGGAAAGACCATCCGGTCCTAGGGATTTGTGCGTCGGGAGGTTCTTCACAGCATATAGAAGTTCTTCCATAGAAACCTCTGCGTTTAAAGAATTGATATCGGAAGGTGATAAACGTGGTAGGTGTAGTGCGTCAAAAAAGTGTTAAAAGCAGCCATCTGGAAGGGCGGATGAATATCAGGAGTAAGGCAGTTATAAAGCTTCTCGTAATATTCCCAAAATATTATAGCCATGGCATGTGGGTCGTATGTGGGTGTGCCATCAGGTTGGTTTAAATGACCCAGGAGAGAAGGGGGTGTTTGAGATTTGAGTTTATTCACTAGCATGTGATGTGGTTTGTTGGAAAACTCATAAAATGTCTGCCTGGCCCAGGTAAGAGATTGAGCTGTTTTATGTAGATCAAGAGCCCTGATTTGATTGTGTATATAGGAAACCTTTTGTTACCGAGGTATAGAGGGCTTATTAAGCAATCGACGTCCCGCTGTGGTTACTTGGCATAATTATTATTATTATTATTATACAGTATTTATAAAGCGCCAATAGTTCACTCAGCGCTGTACATTACAAAGGGGGACAGAACATGTGACAGAACAATACCAATACAATGTGATACACGAGGGGTTCGAGGGCCCTGCTCTTTCGAGCTTACAATCTAGGAGGGAGGGGGTGGTGGCACAGGAGGAGATAGCTGTGGGGGATGGAGTGGTAGGAAGAGTGGAGGAGGTCGGCAAGTTAGCAGGGGGTGGGGTAGGCTTCCCTGAAGAGATGGGTTTTCAGGGTGCGCCTAAAGGAGAGGAGAGTAGGTGATAATCTGATGGGTTGGGGCAGGGAGTTCCAGAGGATGGGTGACTCCCTGGAGAAGTCCTGGAGGCGGGCATGGGAGGAGGAGACCAGGGAACTAGAGAGAAGGAGGTCTTGTGAGGAGCGGAGTGTGCGTGCTGGGCGGTACTTGGATATTAGGTCAGTGATGTAGTTCAGGGCAGTATGGTGGACAGCTTTGTACGTCAGCGTTAGGATTTTGCTTTTGATCCGTTGCGCAATCGGAAGCCAGTGGAGGGATTGGCAGAGGGGGGTGGCGGAGACAGAGCGGTTGGAAAGGTGAATGAGTCTGGCAGCCGTATTCAGGATCGACTGAAGCGGGGATAGCCAGCGGCGAGGCAGGCCAGTGAGGAGGGAGTTGCAGTAGTCGAGTCGTGATATGATGAGAGAGTGGATGAGCTGTTTAGTGGTTTCTGGGGTTAGGAACGTGCAGATTTTGGCGATGTTGCGGAGGTGGAGTCTGCACGAGTTTGTTAAAGATTGGACTTGGGGCTGGAAGGATAGGTTGGAGTCCAGAATGACACCCAGTACTCTGGCCTGCAGGGCGGGTTTGATGGTAGCGTTGTTGGATGTGACGGAGAAATCAATGGGGGGTGGTGTCCGGGCTGGGGGGAAGACAAGAAACTCGGTTTTGGAGAGGTTCAATTTAAGGAAGTGGAGCGACATCCAGTCTGATATGTCGCTCAGTAGGTGTGTGATTCGGGCTGAGACCAAGGGGGTGAGGTGGGGGGTTGAGAGATAGATTTGTGTGTCGTCGGCATAGAGGTGGTAGTTGAAGCCGTGAGAGTGTATGAGTTGGCCAAGGGAGGAGGTATAGATGGAGAAGAGAATGGGCCCAAGGACAGAGCCTTGAGGGACCCCAACAGAGAGGGGGAGTGAGGGGGAGGTGGTAGCATTATAGGTAACGCTGAAGGAGCGTTGTGACAGGTAGGATGAGAGCCAGCAGAGAGCAGAATCTCTGAGGCCGAGGGAGTGTAGTTTTTTGAGGAGGAGGGGGTGGTCGACTGTGTCGAAGGCCGCAGAGAGGTCAAGGAGTAGGAGCACTGAATAGTGGCCATTAGCTTTGGCGGTTAGCAGGTCGTTGGAGAGTTTGAGTAAGGCACTTTCGGTGGAGTGTAGGGGACGGAAGCCAGACTGTAGGGGATCGAGGAGGTTGTTGTCGTTGAGGTGAGAGCATAGGCGGGTGTAGACTAGGCGCTCGAGGAGTTTAGATGTAAATGGGAGCAGGGAGATGGGTCTGAGGTTGTTCGGGTCATTGGGGTCCAGGGAGGGCTTTTTAAGTATGGGTGTGATGTGTGCATGTTTCAGAGGGGAGGGGAAAGTGCCTGAGGAGAGGGAGAGATTGAAGATGTGGGTGAGGGAGCGTAGGATGGAGGAGGAGGAAGGTCGTAGGAGTTGTGAGGGTATAGGGTCGAGGGGGCAGGTGGTGAGGTGGGCATCAGAGAGGATCTTGGAGACTTCCTCAATGGTAGTAAGGTCAAAGGTGCAGAGTGTGGGGGGAGCTTCAGTATGAGGAATGTAGGGTGGGGTGGAAGAGGAGGTCAGAGCAGTGGTGGGGCCGTGGGAGAGGGGTGATGAGGGGGTAGCTGAGTGAGGGTGAAGGGGGTTGGAGAGAGTTTGAGCAGCGACGAAGTCCCTGCGGGTTATGTCGAGGGGGAGGGGGGATAAGGGGGTAGCTGTGTGAGAGGGGACGGGTTGAGAGGGTGTGTGAGTTGCGGCAATGTCCTTGCGAATTGTGTCAATCTTGTTTTTGAAGTGATTGGCAATCTCAAGGGCAGTGAGTGATGTGCTGGGTGGAGGTGGGGGTGGAGAGAGTAGAGAGTTGAAGGCAGAGAAGAGTCGGTGAGGATTGGAGGAGAGGGCCTTGATGAGGGTCAAGAAGTAGGCCTGTTTGGCAGCATGGAGGGAGGAGGTGTAGGTGTGGAAGGCAGATTTGTAGCGGGTGAAGGCTTGTTGGGATTTAGTTTTGCGCCATAGTCGCTCCAGGGCACGACTTTGTCGTTTGAGGGTTTTGGTGTGATCAGTCTGCCAGGGCTGGAGCGGTCGGGTCTGATGTTGCGTGTGGTTAAAGGCGCTAGTGAGTCGAGGGCTGTTGAGAGCGCATTGTTGTAGGCGGTCAAAGCCAAGTCGGGGCAGGACAGGGGGAGGATGCGGTCGTGGAGTTGATCAGCTGCAGAGTGAAGGGAGGCAGGTTTAAGGTTGCGGAGGTTACGGCTGGTAGTAGTGTGACATTTGGAGGGGTAGGCGTTGGAGGACGAGGAGATAGAGAAGGTGATCAGGTTGTGGTCAGAGAGAGGGAAGGAGGTGTTAGTGAGGTTGTGGGGAGCGCAGCGGTTGGAGAAGACAAGGTCCAGGATATTTCCGTCGGAGTGGGTGGTGGATTGTATGCACTGTGCAAGTGCAAAGGAGGAGGTTAGGTGGAGGAGACGGGCTGTGTCCGGGTTGTCGAGGTTGACAGGGATGTTGAAATCCCCAAGGATGATGGTGGGTAGCTCAGAGGAGAGGAAGAAGGGTAGCCAGGAGGAGAAGTCATCCAGGAAGCGGGGTATGGATCCAGGAGGCCGGTATATCACAGCAATCTTCAGGGGGGTTGGGGAGAATAGTCGGACGCAGTGGGCCTCGAAGGAGGAGAAGGATAGGGAGGGGGGGTTTGGGAGGACTCGGAAGGTGCTCTGCGGTGACAGGAGCAGACCAACCCCACCACCTTTACGACAGTTAGGCCTGGGTGAGTGGGTACAGGTGAGACCTCCGTAGGAGAGTGCAGCAGGGGAGGTAGAGTCAGTGGGCTGGATCCAGGTTTCCGTGATCGCTAGGAGGTTGAGGGAGCGGGAAACAAAGAGGTCGTGGCATAATAAGGATTGTCTGGCGTGGACAGAGTTTATATTCAAAGGAGCACCAATAGAGATACAGAGGCCTTTGATGACAGCCTTATGGGCTTCCCAAAGGGTAGAGGGTGAGGCTACTGTGCCAACATTTAAAATAAAACAAGTGTCCAAACCCTGGGACAGCTCCTCTCGAATCTACTCTGTGTGCAGAAACTTTCATTAAAGCGCCAGTGGCAAACTTTAGGAGTTAATTTAGAGAGGATGAGATCCAGTGATAATGAGGCATGATCTGACCATGTTATCGGGTTGATCTCCAAAGAGACTAGAGAAGGGATCATGGGGGCAGTGATAAAGAAGTGATCCAACCTAGAGTACATGTGGTGTGGATTAGAGTAGAACGTAAATTGCCTGTGGAGGGGGTGTTTAATCCTCCAAGCATCAAAGAGGCGATGCTCCCTAATCAATTTGTGGAAAGCTGTGGATGTGGAGCATAGTCTCTTCGACGGAGTGGGGGTGGAGAGCACTCTTCTGTCTTTATTAGGTGACATGACCAGGTTAAAATCTCCTCCAACTATCATACAAGGAATTGATATCGAGCATAACTTGTCTAAAGTCTGAGAAAAAAATAACAGCTGACCAAAGTAGGGCGCTTACAAATTCAAAAGTACTAATGGAGTATCAGAATACATACATTCCAATAGAACATAACAACCATGTGGGTCGACTCGAGAGGAGGAGACCCTAAAGGAGCAGTTTTTCCTGATCAAGATAGCTACTCCAACTTTCCTGGAGAGATCAAAAGCTGAGTAGGATTGAGAGAAACTCTTGGAGGCAAAATGAAAAGAGCCATCCTGCTTAAAATGAGTTTCTTGGATGAATGTAATATCTGCTCCCGAGGATTTGAACTCCTTCAGAGCGATCCACCATTTTTGGATTGAATTGAGCCCTTTGACATTACTCTATATGATAACAGCCTTAGAGCCATCATGAGGCAATAATGGATATGGTAGCTGTGCAACCTGAGTATACAAGGTAGATATCATCGATCAAACAAGAAGGTTAACATAGGCAGAGAACCAGAATTAAATTATGGCAACAGGCGGCCTAACAATAACAAATGTGTCATAAAAAACAGGGGCCATGTGGGATACAACCAGAAGAGCAAAAAATGCTAAAGATATTATCAATGATAAAAACCTGAGGCATTGAGGATGACTCGAGTTGTCAGGACTAGGAGATTGATGTACAGAGGTGTAACACGTCAACTGTCCCCAAATGACAGGTGCCTACTTCAGTTAACCTTGTAAAGACATATGTTCAAGACATACATATGAATGAATACAAAGGTTAATAGAAAGTTCCTATTGTACACAAGAGAATGCAGGAGCATCAACAGGGATACATCGAGACAAGGAACCTGTTACCAGGAAAAAAGAAGAGGCTCAGGTAGGGAATCCTGATGAGCCAGGTAATCTAGGCCATTGGGGGGTTTGGGGGAACCTCTTCCTCCCAGACTTAGCTGGTGTCCAGATCTTGTGTGGAGTGGTTAAAGGCCTGGACGATGCAGATGGTTGCAATAAGGCCTCTTCTGGCAGGGGGAGAAGATCCAGTTGTTTGAAGAAGGTGTCTGCTTCATGTAAGCCTTGATGAGTGGTGATTGGCTGCAAGATGTGCCTCTTGGTCAAAGGGATGAGGGATAGGTTGCTGAAAATCTGGAGTTTGTCCCTTTTGAATTCCAGGGAGGCTTTTTTTGTGAGTAGAATTGAGCAAGGCTTCTTTGCTGTCAAAGTAATGGAAAAAAATGATAACGTCTCTAGGCCTAGTACCCTCTAGAGGCTTCGGGCCTAAAGATCTGTGGGCCCGGTCCATACGCCAATCAATATCTGGAACCTTAGGGGCCAGAGTAGTAAACAGAGACAGCAAATAATGTTTAAATGAGGGTCAGGGACCGATTCAGGGATGCCACGAACATGAATATTCTGGCAGCATTACCTCTTTTCCAGACCCTCCTGTTGGAGCTGTAATTGAGTAACGGAATGTTTCAAATTGGCATTAACTTCTTCCAGGACATGTATGTATTGTACCAATTCATCAAATTTTGTTACAAGATGGTCAGTGCGGTCCTCCAGTTGAGTTATCTCCCCTCTGAGCTCCTGAGCCAATTTCCCAATTTCGACGGAGATAGTGTGGGTAATATTGTGTAGAAATACCATATTTTTCTCTCCAAAAGATGCAATTTTTTTCCTCAAAAAAATGGGGGAAAATGTCTGTGCGTCTTACGGAGTGAATATGGAGCGGCCAGCCCGGTATTCCCCCCCGTTGCCACCACCACCGTGTTAGACCTTAAGTGGTCATACCTGTTCCTTGGTCCAGCAGTGTCCTCACCGTCTTTTCTCCCTGGCATCAGCATCTTTAGTGTGGGCACACGGCTGTGACAGCTTGTGGCTGCACAGACGGGTGCCCACTGCGCATGCGCAAGAAGCGCTGCACTTTGTGAATGGCCCTGTAGTCTTCTGTAACCTGTCACGTGTCCCAGAAGACTATGGGCAGGGAGGGGGAAGGACAACTCCGTGGAAGTGGGAGCAGGTACCTGTCAAAGTCGGGTACACGCTCCCCCCTCCGCTCCCCAAAGGTTTGCAGTCTCTGGTCAGCTCCTGTAGTATATTCGCAATCTCTGCTCATCTCCTATAGTATGTCTGCAGTCTCTGGTCATCTCCTGTAGTATGTCCACAGTCTCTAGTCATCTCATGTAGTATGTCCTCAGTCTCTGGTCATCTCCTGTAGTATGTCCGCAGTATCTGGTCATCTCCTGTAGTATGTCCGCAGTATCTGGTCTTCTCCTGTACTATTTCTGCAGTCTCTGGTCATATCCTGTACTATGTCCGCAGTCTCTGGTCATATCCTGTACTATGCCCGCAGTCCATTGGTTCAGAATAT
This sequence comes from Staurois parvus, assembly GCF_062004578.1. Classification (NCBI taxonomy): domain Eukaryota; kingdom Metazoa; phylum Chordata; class Amphibia; order Anura; family Ranidae; genus Staurois; species Staurois parvus. Next base: position 9,166,814 of record NW_028317941.1, read on the forward strand.
TTTTTTTCTTGTTTTCCTCTAAAACCTAGATGCGTCTTATGCTCAGGTGCGTCTTATGGAGCAAAAAATACGATACCTGTAGTTTGCCCTCCAGTATGTCCACCATCAGGTAGGGGGGTGAAGGTGTAGGAGGCTGGGTGGCTGGAGTGTCTGTGTCCGTCCCCACCATTTCAGTAAGCGCTTCGGAGCACTCTCTCAGGCCTCCACAACTACTCAAGGCCGGGGATACAGGCCTGGTAAAGAAGCGATCAAGCATGGAAGGCTTTGAGTCCGGAGGAGGTGGCATGGGTGGTTTCCACTACCCAATTTTTCTCATATGTGAGCTCGCAGTCATCCCGAGTCAAAAGAGAGCTCTCCTGAATCTGTGGCAGCTTCAGAAGAAGATCAGGAGGCTTTTGCAGGCTGAGGATCGGCGGAGCTCACCCGTTACACATCCGCCATCTTGGGTTGCCGCACATGCGCCCCCAAGATCCTGACTTTAAATTCAGAATCCACCCAGATCCCTTGACCAGCAGCTGGCTCAGCCTCTCTGCAATCTGCTGAGAAACTTAGCCAGCCACTTCCGCCCCCCTCCACAGCCCACCACTCCAGTGAGCGCTGGGGGGGCAGTGCAGACAGCATTGACTTACAGTCACTGTTCTCTGCTCAGAGTGGCAGGGAGAACTGAGCAAACAGAGGTGTCTAATGTTCTCATCCTTAGAGCCAGAGGGGGACAGATGCAGCATCAGATTGATGCTGCATCCACTTAGGTAAGTAAACATTTTAAAAAATCCCATATGTTTCCATACTAGTACATAGATTTTCTTTTGCCAGAGACTGCTAGCATTGCACTTCCTCCACGTCATGGGGGTGGGTTACTAATATTGGAGCATACAAAATCTGGTGCAACTCTGTACAGGAACCAATCAGATTCCAGGTTGTTTTGCCAAGGCTTAATTGAACAAGCTGAAGTTAGAAGCTGATTGGCTACCATGCACAGCTACTCCAGATTCTCAGTGCTCTAATCTTAGTAAATCAACTCCTATATGTCTAATTCTTTCTATATGTGTTTTTTTTCCATTTGTGTCAGGCAGAGTTATTATCATGTGCTGCTGCTGCTGGTGATTTGGTTAAATAATGCTGCCGAACAAAATATATAAATGACCTCACCTTTTTTTATCTTAAAAACCTTTCCATATGTGTATTGACCTAAAGGAAACAATGGTTTGTGTGAGAAATTAAAGTATTGCTAACATGAGGGTAATATGAGAGTTGTCATTGTTGGCCTTTATGTGAAAGATAGATGCCTGGGTGTATCTGTCAATTAATAAGCAAATATCAAAATTCTCTAAATTTGATACCTTCTATTGCTCTTAACCTCCTCCAACCTCTCTGAATTCCTTTGTTTTTGCTGCTGTGAAAAATGACTTCCTGTAGAAGGGTGGCTATGTTCATTCTTCATGATCCCACTCAGGGCCGGTGTTAGACTATTTTGCAACCTAGGCAAGACTAGCTACTTGCACCCCCCGCCAAAAAAAAAAAAAAAAATGTCACCTGTAATTCTACTTCAGCCCTCCTAGCACACATCCTCTTTCCCCTCAAATTTTCCACCCTAGCAAAAATCCCTTTCCCAAAATCTCCTCTCGTAGCATGAGTCCCCCAAATTCCACCTCCTAGTACAAATCCCCCTAAATCCCTCCTCCTAGCACAACCCCCTCCAAATTACCCATCCCAGCACAAATCCCTCCTCCCCACCCAAATTCCATCTCCTGGCACAAATCCCCCAGCACAGCCCAGCCCAATCCTCCCTCCTAGCACAATTTTCACCCAAATCCCCCCTCCTAGCATGAATCCCCTCCCAATCCCCCTCCCCTAGCACAAATACCCTCCCCCACAATCCCCTCTCCTAACACAAATTCCCCCCGATCCCCTCTCCCAGCACCAATTCCCCACCCAGCACATCCCCCCTCCTAGCACAAATCCCCCCCAATCCCCCTCTCCTAGCACAACCCTCTACAATCCCCCACTCCCTATCTCCTCCAACGACTGCTCATTTCTCAGCAGCAGGGAGCCAGGGAATTAATCAAACACTGAACATGCCAATATAAAACCGATCTTGTGTTGTCGGCCTTATGGAGGAGTGCTCCACTGAGGAGAGGAGAGCACAGCCCACACCTCCCAGCTCCCTCTTATCTCTGTCCTGTCATTTCTCCTTTTCAGGCTTTACTGCTCCAGGCTGCTCTCTTCTTTTCCCAGCCACGAATGAGGGGATGAGGGAAGGCACTCAGCAGCCAGGCACAGCATCCATGGAAAGGCTGGCTTGGGGGGAACAATTGAAATCTGGGGGGCGTAGCCCACCCCAGCAGTCCCTTAGATTAGGCCCTGATGGAGAGTAGGGAAACCAGCGGCCATGGCTGCACTCTATTATGTCCTAGACAGCTGTCTATTTCTCCTAGTCGTAGCACCGGCCCTGGTCCCACTGAATGTAATAACATAGCCATCCTCTCTTGCTCATTCCTGAGATGGACTAGGGACTATGGTATTTGTAGTGTGTCTAGAGCAGTTCACATGACCACAACTAATGTGTACTACTCTTGCCAAACAAACAAAAGTGAAGGGGAAAGGAGAGGTTTGGAAGCTCACATAGGATGTTACAAGAAGGCAGAAAAGCATACTAAGAAATAATTTTATGAAAAAAGATTACAGGGCCTTTATGTATTGGATGTGTATGGAATCTTTTTGGAGACAAATTATGTTATTTATTATCACTTAAAGCCAAAGCATGTGCACGACAGGCAGGAAACAAGTCTTTTCAGAAGGAGAGTCAGCAGTGACAGTTTACATATTTTAGTCCTGACAGGTATAGTGCAAAGCAGCATTTTGTTCTTTCTCTGGAATAAACAAGAAGAAAACCTACAGAAGCATTTGGTGGGGAAGTTTTCCAGTTAGCAGTTAACATGTGAATTTACTTGGTACCGTGAGTTGCTCTTCAAAGGGTTAACAATCAAGTGCAATTCCAGCACACACCTTTACCTGCCCACTTTTCACAGATTGGCCGCAATACAGACAGATCCGGTTTCCTTTTAGCATGTTCGGAGAAAAACTTTTAATCAAGTAACTGAAGACACTCCCTGGGAACTGGATTCTTTTTTTTTCTGTTTGTTTCAGAACAACAAAAGACAAAATAACTCCCCTTTTGTACCGAAATACGAAATGGCAATGGCGTGTTCATAAGTAATTCCCACAAAGGACATCTTAGAAAAAGGTAAGTGTCAAATTCACTAAGACTTTACAAGACAGAGCGGAGGGCTCTAGAGACTAGAGTATTCAGAGATATGAAATGTAGAATTCAACATGTAGAATCTCCTATCAACAAAGTGAAGGACATATTGTAGATATTAGAGGGACGTGTATGTGACAGATATGGAACGGATATGGAATCACAGTAACAAAGCATAAATTCTTATAGTTATGGACGATTACGTATAATTAACAATCTACTGGCTGTTGATTAATCACTATCTGCCTGCTGAACTGAAATGGACTGACCTTGGCAAGCTGGAATGTGACATATTCCAAGCACCAATATTGTGTTCTTTTAATCCAGATCAAGCCACGGATACATTCATTATATTAATTGAACGCATATTAAAAGACGTGTTTTACAAAATAATGCTCCCAAACTAAACTGCACACAAAATAAGTTGTTTTTGTACAGTTTTTATAAAACAGGAGCTGGCATGATATGTAGTCACAATAGCCAAGGGTAATAAACAAAAGTGAAAAAGTACCAGCAGGCAATACTGCATTGTACAGAGTGGCGTGTGTTCTTCAAGATGACCGCAGTACATTTCTTAATTGCTTTATATATTCATGTAACTAGAAAAGTTGACCAATTTATGGCTGCATCTAGTGTTTTTTAAAAGCAGTCTGCCTTTACCGAAGGCATAAAGAAGTACAGATCATAAAATCATCATAAAAGTGATGAGGCTTTTTAGGACATTTACAAGCTGAGGACACCGAGCAGCGAGTACGTTGCTTTCCAACGTATTCATCAAGTACTTTTTTATTGTGTGAATTTTCCCAAGCATATTGCATATATCAGTCATATTTACTTAATAATAACAGTATTTAAAATACAGGAAAATACTATTCAATTGCCTATAATGGTTGTAGTATTTACTGATGATTTTTTTTTAAACACTATTTTATTTGGAGCTTTGTAGGTTTTTTAAGCTATGACTATATGCCTAAAATATCTTCAAAGATATTGCTTAACTGAAGGTACCGTCACTCTCAACCAAAATAACAATGAAACAGACAGTAATAACTGTAAGAACATTTTATGTGTGATTAAAACAGTATTAAACCCAAAACCAAAAGTGTAATATATCACAGCTTGCCAGTCATTAGATGAGGTGGCTGTATTAGTTTTCTTCTTTTAGGCTTTTTACCCTCTGTTTTCACAGGGTGATCTGGCCAGTAACACACCTCCTGTATTAGAATGCCACAACTCTGGATGAAGGAGCATAGGGGGATCTTTTGGACAGCAGCATTGCTAATCTGGGTGGAGGGGAGTGTTAGATGGTTGAGCAGATTTAAATACAATAACACAATGAAGCTGAACTCAAGCTCACATTGTATAAGGCTCCATGCACACTAGCGTTTTTTTTCTTAAGCTCAAAAAATGCTTGGAAAGATGCAAGATAAAAAAAACACTGATAATAGCATTTTTTTATTAGCGTTTTAGTAGCATTCAAAAGAGTTTAGGAGCATTAGCATTTTTACAGTTTTAGAGGAAAAAAAAGTTAATAAAAAGCTATTAGGAGTGTTTTAGTAGCGTTTAGCTTTTTTTTTTTTCTGCTGGAAAAAACGCTGCAAAAAACTATTTTTTTGCTCCTAGATGCTGAAGCTCAAAAAATACTAATAGCCTTAAGTAGTGTGCATGGACATATAGGATAACATTATTTAGCTTCTAGGAGCTTAGAAAACCACTAGTGTGCATGGAGCTTAAACAGTTACAGCAAACAGCTATTTTTCCTTTTGGGATGAACAATTTACATAAATAAACTAAAGCTGATCATCGTAAACACCCCTGTTAGTGGTAAATGGTTTGTCTCAACACTCTACCTGTTACATATGAAGAACAGCTTGTTCCATTGAAAAACAACAAATCTACTGGCCAGATCATCAGAAGAAAATAAAGGAAAGAAAGGCTAAAAAAAGAAAACTAATATAGCCATCACATCTATGAAATGGTAAGCTGCAATTTGTTAAATGTTTGCTTTTGGGTTTAATACCGCTTTAAATATTTCAGTATTAGATTATTATATTAGTTCATATTACATATGATTTGCATATGAATTAATAGACATAGGAAAAGCCTTAAAGTAGATGTGAAGTCATTTTAACACACATACACATACACACACACACACACACACACACACACATACAATTATTTTTTAAAATCAGCATTACAATTTATTGAGCAGAGCACAAAAACAATTTCTAGAGTACTCATATCATGAAAAAGAGACAATCTACATCCGATTATGTGTCACTTGAATTTACAAGCGTACAAAGGAGACAACATTGTTACTGAGCATAGTATATGTACAACCTCGGCTCACTTATCATAAATCAATGTGGGAATCAAGTATTAATAATGGCTATATGATAAAGCAAAGAACCTAGAGGTAAATGCATACTAGGGATATCATAAAGGCCAGGGGATAGGCCTGAAGAACTGAGCTTCATCCTATCATCCGGTGTAAAACCAGCTCCACAGGGGCTAAACCAGATACAGACAGCCATCCATCCCATATTTGATCAAATTTGGTAGGACAACCTCTATGTTGGTAAATTATTTTTTTTCATAGCGAAGGGTGGTGTTCATATTAGTGCGTCAGTTCTGCGGGGACACGGGTAGACAAAAAAATTCCAATACATAAAAAGCACCTTATGGGCCTGAAAGAGAGTTCTGGAGACAGCCTCCCTGACAAGGGCGTTTCAGAACCACAGGATCCAAGATACTAAGCATACAAGACAAAGGGTCTAAAGATATATTTAATTGATAAGCATGACTGATTGTATGAAGGATGGACTCCCAGTATCTATGTTGCTTGGGACAACACTATAGCATATGAATTAGGTCCCAGTGTTTCCTTCAGCACCTAGGACAAAGAAGGTCCACCAATAAGTCTATTTTATAAAGTTTGAGAGGAGTATAATGGACCCTAAGTAATATATGCAACTGGAATAAGCATTGTGACACATTCAAGGAAAAACACACTTCCTCCATATCTTCCCCCACATCCGGTTCCCATTGTATTCTAGCCTTACAGGGCAACTTGTCCAAGTATGGCCCAAGCAGCTGTGAGCAGGGGCGGACTGACTATTTGGAAACTCGGGCACTACCCGAGGGCCCGGGGTCAGTAGAGGGCCCCTTGAGATGCCCCTGGTATCTTTTTCATAGGCTTTTTTGAGTTTGGGCAAGGACACAGGGGCCCCATGATCCCCTATAGCCCGGGGGCCCCATGATTTGTCAGTCCGCCCCTGGCTGTGAGTAGCAATTAGAAATAAAACCCTTACTGGAAGCGACTTGAAAACACAGGAATGGGAGAGAGAAAAAAATCAGAGGGGAAAACACTGAGCTGCCACAGCATGCCGTAGTTGCAAGTATTAGAAACAAATATATATGTTTAACTATAAAAACATACCGCAGTTATCTCTAAAAACAATCCACAGTTCTCAGTTCTTTAAAAAACAGCGTTTAGATACCCTTTTAAAACATGGGGATCCGATGGCTGTGTACTTGCACAGCGTGCCTGTAACTCTGAATGGGATGATAAAAAACGCAAACTGATCACTCTAGCACGGATTGACTTCTGTGCTTAGCATGGCCAGTTTACAGCCATGAAGTGGACAATGACAGAATCAACCAGCTACTACATAAGGAGTACAATAAAAAACACAGTTAAAAGTCTTAAAGTAATTGTAAAGGTTGAAATAATAAAAAAAAAAAGTTATACTTACCTGCTCTGTAAAATGGTTTTGTACAGAGCAGCCCCAATCCTCTTCTTTTTGGGTCCCACACCGGTGGTCCTTGCTCCTCTCTCTGCCAAGTGCCCCCAATAGCAAGCCTCTTGCTATGGGGGCACTGGAGTAGGCTTGCTTCTGAGCCATGCTCAGAGTGTGGCTCAGCCCTGCCCCCGCTCTATCCTCATTGGCTCACTGGCTGTGATTGACAGCAGAAAAAGCCAATGGCTCTCTCTGCTGTGTGAGCCAATGACGAGGCAGTGACCCGGGAGAGCTGTTGCTCTCATACATATTGCTGGATCGAGATGGGGCTCAGGTAAGTATAAGGTGGGTCGGGGGGGAAGCTGCTCCCAGAAGGTAAAAAGCCTCAATGCATAGAATGCATTAAGGTAAAAAAACCTTCTACCTTTAGAGCCACTTTAAAGAGACATGTTTATTACATTTTATTTTTAGGGTTACAAACACTTTAAAGTAATATTAAACACATAACTTTTTTTTTTTGGTTTATTACATTCAACACAATAAAATAAAAATTCCCTAGTAAAAAAAACTGTTAATATTGTTATACCAGCACTTGCAGGATAAAACTTTTAATTCTGCTGATTCCTGCTCTCTCATTGTTGCTTCCCTGAACTGCCAGTCTTTAAAGGAAAAAGTTAACAGTGGATAGTGTAGTGTCTAGTCAATCTGTTAGCTTGCAGAAAGAAGACTAGGAGAGTTGCAGGGGAGTGCCTTGCCATTCTAGGCTATGGGGCTGTGTGTTTCTATTGATGCAGACAGTGTAGGGAGACACAATTCTAGTTCCTTAATCAAAAATTAAAAATGGCACCATGGACCAACACATAGGTCAGCTGCCCTATGACGTGGTAAAAATTCTTATAATCCACGTGTGATGAAGCCGACTCACCTAAAAAAATAATACATCAAGTAAAATGGTGCGATTTGCTTAATTCACAACTAACCTACAAACAACTAGGGCCAAAGAGAGCCTGATAGGAGGTTACAAGGCGGATCAGGTGGCTTATTAAGAAAAACAGGCTTTATTTCAATCCAAAAGATTCAAAAAATATAAAAGAGCAATAGATTACCTTCACATCATATAAAAAGTTGAAAAAGATAGCGTTGTCTAGTCAAAACGGAGGGCTGTACAGTCAGCACACCACAGACTCATCATACTCATCCATACATTACGGATTATTCTAGTGGTAATTAACCAGGGGGAATAAAGTCCATGAAGAGTGGATAGGTACCACTATAGGACAATAGATCCGTGTCGTGAATGCAACCTCAGCTATCCAAAGGTATAAGTGCTGTGTCAATAGTCCTAGATCCAGATGTGACCATGTACATAAGTTAAATAAAGGACCACAGAAGTGTGTGTTAAAGAAGTGTCCCTGAAGAAGCCCAAGATTATTGGGTGAAACTTGTAGGAGTGTATGTAACTATGTCACTGACGTAGCTGATGTCATCATGAAGATGGCGGTCTGAGTAGCCTCCATTATTTACAGCCACCGAGGGCTGTACACCAACATGCTTCCCTGTGACCCTTCTAAGAGCAAGAGGCTCTAGCAACTGCCATCACGTGGAGAGAAGAGATGTTATGTCCTGGATGGATTGACAGCCACTATGGATGCTCCGAAGTGGGATGGGTGAGCCTAGATGTATGTCACGTATATGCTTATTACCATATCTATTGGTCACCTGAACTTTTCCCACAGTGAGCTCACCATCACAGGGAAGAGCAGCTGTACTTTACTGATAGCTCTACTGCTATTTTGATATCCACTAGACTGGACTGCAAAATAACTTTCACACACACTTAGTCTGTGGTCCTTTATTTTACTTATGTACATACAGTATTCACATCTGGATCTAGGACTATTGACACAGCACTCATACCTTTGGATAGCTGAGGTTGCATTCACGACCCAGATCTATTGCCCCATACTGGTACCTATTCACTCTTCATGGACTTTAGCCCCCCTGATTACCGCTAGGTTAACCCGTAATGTGTGGATGAGTATGATGATTCTGTAGTGTGCTGGCTGTACAACCCTACATTTTGACCAGACAACGTTGTCTTTTTTAATTTTTTATACAGTGAAGGTAATCTATTGCTCTTTTATGTTTTTTGTATCTTTTGGATTGAAATAAAGCCTGTTTTTCTTAATAAGCCACCTGGCACGCCTTGTAACCTCCTATTGGGATTTCTTTGGTCCTAGTTGTTTACAACTCTAGTCCCTGCATGCAAGGGTGGCTCCATAGGATGCTACAAGAGAAAGGAGTCACCCTGAAGCAGGAAACCTGATACATAGACATGGGTTAAAAGATGAGAAGACTGCATACTCAGTAAGTGATTTAAGTGATTTAAAAACTGAGGATTTAATATCACTTTAAGGCCCCTTTCACACAGGTGATCCAATCAAATCTGACTGTCAGTTTTTCAGGCTGACCTGATTGGAAGGTATATGCATTCACAAAAACAGGCAGGTGTAAATGAACTTGTGTCCAATCCGGTCCGCTAAAAAAAAAAGGAAGGTTATTTATCCTTTTCTGTTTAGGTGGATCAGATAGGAGGGTAGTCAGGTGTAAATGTACAGCAGAGTCTGTTTTTCCTTTAAAGACTGGCAGTTCAGGGAAGCAACAATGAGAGAGCAGGAATCAGCCATAGAACAGACTGTTTGTTCGCTCTGCAGAAACTGAGCAGACATGGATGTGTCATCCACCAGCTCTGCTCCAATCAGTAGGGGATCTGTGAGCGGATTCACTGCTGATTGGAACGCAAATCGTCCTATATGAAAGGGGCCTAAAGAGACCCTGTTGGCTCTTCTAGCTTCACTAATAAATACAGGCAGGCAATCTGTATTAGGTGTACTTACAGAAGTATTGCATGTTACAGTTATTGAGGAACATATAAAAATTACAAATCCTGTAATTCAGCAAGAAATGTAATACTTTCTGGAGTGTCAGCTTGTGAAATATCCAGGCACCCACGCTCAGCCCAGGCCTCAACATCATCACAGTGTTACAAAAGCCAGGTTAGGCAAATCTGTTAGCTGCTAATTTATCTGACTGTAGTACTCCCTCTTCCTTTCTCAGTTCGGCAGCTGTCAATGCTGTCCTCCTAGTGAAAATGCTATTTGCTTAGCTGTGCTTAGTTTGCCTTCTATTGAAAACTAGAACAAGTTAGCTGTAAACTAATGTCAGGATCTAAACCTTAATACTTTTTCCATAGTTAAGTGCTCGATATGGAGCAGAAAGGAGTACCCATAGTGTAGTATTTAGGTCAAATTTTGAATTAATTTATTGAAGATTAGAACAAAAAACACACTTTTCTTAAGTATTGTAGTAAAACCAATCCTTGTGCACAAAGGATGTATTAAAATACACACTGACCAGCTGGTATAAATGGGTGGCCGCTGGACCTCCTTGATCCGGCGGCTTGACGTCACGGCTAGCAGGGGCTCCTCCTTGACGCGCATTTCGTATCACACGTACTTCATCAGAAGGGATAAGAGCCATGACGATTTGCTTTAAAAATTTGACCTAAATACTACACTATGGGTACTCCTTTCTGCTCCATATCGAGCACTTAGAACCAGGTCCATTAAGGGGACCCCCAGATGCAGTACCTCCCATTGTGGAGTCATCCATTCCAGGCTTCATTCCACCCACAGCTGGAGGGATCTCTGGTGTATATGACACAAATGCGCATTTAAATTGCGCCTCTGGTGAGTGTGCAATTTACTCATTTTTCCTGCACGACGTTGGACTATAATTTGTCACTGGGATCTAATCAAGTCACTTTCTTCTCAGTTCATCCGTGGCTTTTTCACCACTAGATATTTATTGGACTATCATTTATATTGTGCATTTATATAGTGAAGTGAAGGTGTGCAATATAAACAGTATCACTGTATTTTTGTTGAAAACTATATACACACATCATGTGGTCTACACCATTTGATATCATTTAAGTAACTCTGCACCATTTGTTATATATATTTTTATTGGTGCACTTATATACATCATTTCTAGGGCTGCACTATTTATGTTTATGTCATTTTTAAGGTTGTATGGTTTCTCTTTTAGTGTATCTGCTGCTTTGGTTAGCGCTCACTGAACTTTTTGCTATTATATTTCAGCAATGGCATCCTATGTAATTCTCTCATTACAGTTGCACTTTAACCCATGCCATTTTCCAAGATTTGGACATAATCTTCAGCTTAAACACATATTGGCACACAAACATTTCCGCATACCATAAGATAAAATTTCTACATTTCAATGCATGTAACCTCGCCTACAATTTGGAAATACTTTTTCTTAATAACCTTTGTTTCCTGTTTTTAAAGGTAAACCATGAATTGGGCTGTCTTTCAAGGCCTCCTGAGTGGAGCAAGCCATTTCTCAACAGGCTTTGGACGCATTTGGCTATCTGTAGTCTTTGTCTTCCGCTTGTTGGTTTATGTGGTAGCAGCTGAAAGGGTTTGGGGTGATGAACAAGGCGAATTTGACTGTAACACAAAACAGCCCGGATGCACCAATGTCTGCTATGATTATTACTTTCCAGTATCACACATCAGACTCTGGGCTCTTCAGCTTATACTGGTCACTTGTCCATCTCTTCTTGTTATTATGCATGTGGCCTACCGAGAAGATCGTGAAAGAAAACACAGGGAAAAGCAAGGTGAGAACTGTGGACGGCTGTATGTAGACACTGGAAAGAAGCGAGGAGGTTTATGGTGGACCTATCTTATCAGTCTTATAGCCAAAGCATTGGTGGATGTAGTGTTTCTCTACATCTTCCATCGTATTTATCAGAACTATTCATTGCCAAGACTTGTCAAGTGTACGTTGAATCCATGTCCTAACATTGTTGACTGCTTTATATCAAGACCTACTGAAAAAAATATTTTCACATTATTTATGGTGGCCACAACAGCACTCTGTATTGTGCTTAATCTGTGTGAGATAGGATACCTAGTGATTAAGAGGTGTCGTGAATGTGTGATTCAAAAACATCTTAAGAGTCAGTCTACTAACGTCATTGCATATCTTCAGAAGCAAGAGATGTTTCATGCTAACAACAAACTCAATGAGGAACTTGACCAGCTGAATCCCTGTGATCATGTGATGCCACCAGAAACTAAATTGAAATAACCACAGAATCAGACCGCAGGAACAGAACCCCTCCAAAAACTTGAACAAAGCTGTACAATGAACTGTTATGGCACCACTTAAATTACAACTTTTTTCATTCCTTGAAAAATTTATATGTGAGAAAGACAAGCAAAGACAGTAATGGATAAGTAACTTTTCAAGGACAGATCGATGAACAAATAATGCTTATCATTGCCACATTGCTTTTGCAAACTTCCTTCTCCTGTTCTAACCTGTTTTATTGTGTTAAGCAAGGTGAGCACAAAGAGTGCCCCCAGGAAAAGTCATGGGCATAGCTGTTCACATTATCAGACTCTGACATTTTATAGTTCTCCTGGGACTTGTTAAGGCTGTTTTTACAGCTGCTTACACTCATATTTGATAAAGCACTGTACTGAACAAAGGTCCCTGAACTTTCAAATTGCATGTTGAAACACGACTGAGAAAAATGTTTTGTGTTACTATTTCATTAAAAATACAGAATTTTATTTTGCAGATTTTTTTCACATTTAAAATTCATTTTGCCACCAACAATTAGGCACATATCAATTTACATATCACTTTGCAGATTACATGTTTACTTCATATACTGCTCATCTAAATAGGTGCTATTAACTTCTGAGCTTACAAAAGATATAGTGGATAAAGGATACAAATATAGAGTTAGTCTCCATTCACACTTGTATGAGTCCAAAGTTGCTAGACTTTGGACTGAAACTTTGATGTAACTTTGATACAACTTTCGATGGGTGCGACTTGGATATGATTTGTCATTGTGCAAAATCTACTCACTGTTGCACCACCGTTGCATGTAAAACTTTCAGGTACAACTTTCATGTAACTTTTGTGGGTTAATATTGAAGTCCATGAACCTCAAGTAGCATAAAAGTCGGACCAAAGTAGTGCATGAACTACTTTGAAGTCGTTGCAACTTTAGGTCGCACATATATGAGTGGCTATCATTGGAAAACATGGGTAAGACTTGTCATGCAACTCTGATGTCCAGTCACATGACAAGTCACACAAGTGGTCTTAAAGTACACACATCATGAGAGAAATATGAGGGCTGCCTTGACTTACCTATCTAAAAATGCTATTTCTCTGGCTGCCCTGCTGATGCATCATTGACCTGTAGCAAGTGTAGAGTATAGACATTTTTCTAACATTTGCTGCATGCTTTCTCTGGGTCTGATGAGTAGAATTTTCCAAAGGCCATCTTTTATAGACCACATATTTCCTTAAGGAACGTCTTTCTTACCCTGATAGGGAGATACACTTTTCTATTTGTCCTGGAGACCAGGATCACTAAAACAAAAAAGTAAAGAAATATCCAACATTATGAGTTGTCAAATCTTCTAATGGGGAAACCTGTTCCAGTCAAAGAGGGGATTTCCATCACTATGGGGATATTTCCTCTAACTTCCTAGAGTGTACCAGTCAGGAAGGCATGGGGAACTCTCACTAATGGACACCTAGGGTAACAAAAAACCTGATAGAGATATTACCATTCCGTACTCTATCAAACATGAACAAAGTCTGGCCTTTAAATATACAGTATATAGACTAGTTCAAAATGACTTATAACTGGTTGTTGAAGGATTCCCTTTGGTGTTGGATAGTGACTAACATACCTGATTATCTACAGAGCAGTTCGAAAATAACTCCTCAGGTAACTATAGACAATCAAAGTAAGGGAATTAGTCACCTTTAGACTTGTAAAACAAATTCCTTATGACTTCTTACTTAAACAAAAACAATAAATATGTGAGAAAAAAGGCATTATTTTGGTATACTTTTTTGGCATGCTGCTTTTTTCTTCCCTTGTTTTTTTTATGTTGGTGGCCATGTGTAAGGACCTTTAGGTGGCAAAACTTGAATGCAGAATAAAAAAGGCTGAAGGCTTAAAGTAAACAAATGCTTTGCCCACACAGGGCAAACCAACAGATTTACTTTATTTTAGGAGTCACCATAAGCATATACCTTTTCTCAACCCTGGGTTAGTTAGAAAAAAAGCTAATAACTTTCTGTGTGACAGCACTGTTTGCTCAATCACTGTTATAAAGAATGAGGCACAGGCTTCTCCATACCTAGAAGTATTTCCTTTGGCTCCCAGTGAAGCAAGTGATAGAGCAGCAAAGGAAAATGTAAGTATATGCTAGGGGACAATAAACTGAACCTGTTGATTTTACTAAATGGGAAAAACACATAAAGGGCCAGCATAAATACTGTACATTCAGTAATTTACATAAAGTGGGTCATTTAAAAAAAACAGGTTTTAAAAACATTTATGAATAAGTATATGAAAGTTTCAGGAGGATTTTCAGAAAGGAACAGATGCTAAGTAAAGTGCAGGCAGGAAGTAAAATTTTTAAGTAGAGGTTGATGAGCCAGTAATCACATCTGTACAAGTGGGATACATTAAAAGCTGCATATAGTAGTAAAAAAATCGCTTTTACACAATTGCAATGGAAAATTAGTTGTATCCGGTTTATCAGCTTGTTTTGTGAATATGTGTATACAAGAAATATGTAATATTTTGCAAATGACTAATTTACTATGCCATTATTTATTTTTAAACTTATGTTTTGCTGGTCGCTAATTCTATTTTATTTCAATTTTTATAGCAAATACAATAAATTGGATTTTTTTCTGAATCTCTAATTACAGTTCCAGTTTATGTTATGAATACAATTTCATTTAACTATGACTGCAGTCCAATATATTCTAAAAGAACAGCATTCATACTACTGGGCAAAAAGGTTCTGTAATAAAAACAATTTTAAAGTGTTTCATTTTAAAACAGTCTTAACTTATAACAATAACATTTCTAAGATATATTTCTTGAAATAATATTCACTGGTTGGTGCAGTGGTCATACACACAGTTCTTTGGGGCCACACTCCAATTTACTAGATTAAAGTGGAAGGCTAATACTTGAGGTTTAAATGCTGCTCCCTCCCCCCCCTCCTCATACCCATGCTGCCTACAATTATTAAAATAGTTTTGTACAAATATCTTTTTTTTATGTCCATCAGTGCAAGCACATGATTTCTAAGCTATGGTGTGGCAGGCGTACACCCAGAGATGGATGCGGTTCAACCCTTTTGGCTTCAAACCAAAGGGGTTAAGTATCCTGCCAAACATATTTCCCCCTCATTCTCCCCCTCCCTCTCTGAGAGTCACAGGGACATTTGGCCAGTGTGTGTGTGTGTTAAAAGTGTCACAGGCCAGAGCCCAGCAGGGAGCCAGGAAGTGCATCACTGTCCAAGGAATCTGTGCAATTTAACACCTCGTAAAAAGATAACTCAGCCTTCCCAGGAGTTCAAAAGACATTGAACCAGATAACCTTTTTAAAAATCCATTTTTCCCCTATGTCTCATATCTTGAAATAAGAGAGACTTACATAAAAAAACAGGCATATCGTCAGATTGGCCAAGAGGAGACGAACATTTTTGATAGGTCACTCTCCGTGGTTGGAATACATAGGAAAGCAGAAAAGTAGATCTCTTGAACCATTCAGTGTAGAATTTCATATTTAATATCTAATCAATCCTCAGACGTGTCTGCATAATAATCTACCAGCGGGTGGAGTGTCACTTATGCAGATGGAAAGTTATGAGCCAAAGTATGAACTAGAAGAGATTTTGGCTCTAGTTTAGGTATCCGCCCCGGCGATTCCTCCCTAAACAGGGCATTGGTCCTTGACTTCAGAGACACCTCCTGCTAGGGAACTACAAATTGGGTTGTCAGGCCTAAGAAGGTAATGTTGAAGAATTCTCCCAATGACCATCAGAACAGGGGGAGATCAAAGCACCCTTCTGCTCTGAAACTTGATCTGCTAACCTAGGACTTTGGCAAGTACTTTAACCCCTTAACCTCCTTTCTATTATCTCTTTGCTATGCTGTTGTTCTCTGTATATTTATATATATATTGGTTACATCTTTGCTCTGTAAATATTTTTATTGCACCCCTTCTTGACTTTTCAGTAATAAATCTTTCCTTCTGAAAGTGTTGAACTGTTTCTATAGCTCTTAATTGCAATTTACGAATTCCTGCCTCTAAAAAGAACGCTACTGTTTTTGTTTAACCCTCTGTATAACCGGCCTGCGGTGACCGTGTTATACAGATATTGTTATGATCCGCCAGGCGGAGCCTTCCGGCTGCCAACTGATAGACCAACCCAGAGCGTGGGGTCTAAGCCCGGGCTGTGCCTTCACCAGGGCCCCTGATGGTGGGGATGGACTTGAAACAGTCCCGGGCCAGGTCACGACCTCTGGGCGGGCCCACCAGCGGCTGGGAAGGCCTCCGGGGATGCGTGTAGGTACCGGGAGAGCCAGATATGAGGCGGATGACGGCCCCAGCAGGGTGGCACGGATAGTGGTTCCGTGGGGGGTAAGCGGGGTACCAAATCAGCGGGCAAGGAGTAGTCAGGTCACATGCAGGGTCAGCCAGGTAAATCAGTCCGTAGAATAGTCAGGATATCCGAGTCAAAACGCAGGAGCAGGCAGAGTAGTCAGGACAAGCCGGGTCAAACACAGGGGCAGGCAGCGTAGTCAGGGTTGAAAACAGGGTCACAGAACAGGAGCAGGTATCCAGGATCACATAAGACCTTGCGGCAATGGGTGACAGTGCAGGGCATCTTTAAATAGTGCGCCCTGCACTGTCATTGGCTGGCTGGGACGCGCCCCCGGCTGTCATTGGACGCCTGAGGCGCGCCCTCGACTCTCTACTGCGCATGCGCGGCGTCCTGTCAGCCGCGGCTCGCCGCCAGTGCGCATGCGCGGGGGGACGGCGCCGTGATGCAGGATTCCGGCGCCGTGATCCCTGACACTGCCCCCCCCCAATGGGCACCCTCCGGGAGCCCCACTGATCTCTCCACCGCGGGTGTCCACGAAAAAATTCCCGGATGAGCCGGGGAGCGTGAATGTTCTGGGCGGGTTCCCATGAGTTCTCCTCAGGGCCATAACCCTTCCATTTTATCAGGAACTGGGTCTGGTTCCCCCTCCGTCGGCAACTGAGGATAGTCTCCACTTCGTATTCCTCCTGGTCATCTACGGAGATTGCCTCGGGAGGTCTGGACTCACGGTCCGGGAAAGGATCCGGTCTGGATGGCTTCAGGAGAGACACATGGAACACAGGATGTACCCTGAAGGTCTGCGGAAGCTCAAGCTCGTAGGCCACCTTGTTGACTACACGCTTTACCGGAAATGGGCCAATGTACTTGGGTCCCAGCTTCCTCGAAGGATGCAGCATCTTGCCTGGCGAGGTCTCAGTCGTTTCGCTGTTCTTAAATATTCCAGGTTCTTGTGATCAGTGAAGACTAGGATTGGGTGTGTGGCTCCTTCCAGTAAGTACCTCCATTCTTCTAGAGCGGATTTGATGGCCAGGAGCTCCCGATCTCCAATGTCATAGTTACGTTCAGCCGGCGTCAACTTCCTGGAGAAGAACGCCACGGGGTGCAGTAGTTCCTTGGTTCCATTTCTTTGGGACAGAACCGCTCCTACCGCGTTCTCAGAGGCATCCACTTCCAAGACATATGGGAGGGAAGTATCCGGATGGCAGAGGATGGGCGCAGACGTGAATAATTTTTTGAGCTTCTCGAATGCCGTCTGGGCTTCGGAAGTCCACTTAAAACGGACCCCTTGTTTCGTCAGTTGCGTGATCGGGGAGACCAGACCGGAGAAGTTCCTAACAAACTTTCTATAAAAATTGGAAAAGCCGATGAAACGCTGTACCCCCTTTTTGTCGGCGGGTATTGGCCAATCTAAGATCGCCGTGACTTTCTGGGGATCCATCGCGACCCCCGCGGAAGAGAGAACCAGTCCCAAGAACGTGATTTCGCGCTGTTCGAAACAGCACTTTTCTGCCTTGGCGTATAGCCCGTGTTGACGCAACCGTTCTAATACCCGTACTACGTGACCTCGATGAACCTCCAGTGAAGGGGAGAAAATTAGGATGTCATCCAAATAAACTACTACAAAGACATCGAGGAAATCACGAAAAACATCGTTGATGAAATGCTGGAAGGTTGCCGGTGCATTACAGAGCCCGAATGGCATCACTAGATATTCGTAGTGACCGAATCTCGTACGGAAGGCCGTCTTCCACTCATCCCCCTCCCTGATACGGACAAGGTTATAGGCCCCCCGCAGGTCTAGTTTAGTGAATATCATTGCCGATTTCAATCTCTGGAGGAGCTCGGGGACTAACGGTAAGGGATAACGGTTCTTTACTGTTATCTTGTTTAGATCACGGTAGTCTATGCAGGGCCGTAACGATTTGTCCTTCTTCTCTACGAAGAACAGCCCGGCCCCGGCTGGGGATGTGGAAGGACGAATAAACCCCTTCCGCAGGTTCTCGTCAATATATTCCCTCAGTACACCCGATTCCGTTTCTGACAAGGGAAAGATCCGGCCGAACGAGATCTCAGATCCGGGTAGGAGGTCTATAGGACAATCGTAAGAACGGTGTGGGGGAAGAACGTCAGCCCCCCGCTTACTGAAAACGTCCAAGAAGTCATGGTAGGCCGGGGGAATAGTCTGGGATAGATTGGCATCACCGTCCAAGCACAGGAGGAACCGGGGACCCACGGATCCCGTGACCTGGCAGTGATTCAAACAGTAGGGTGACCTAAATTGAATCGTTCCCCTTTCCCAGTCAATCTGGGGGTTATGGGCCCGCAGCCAAGGGAGCCCCAGAATGACTGGAAATAGGGGTGATGCGATGGCATCCAAACGGAGGAACTCCTGGTGATGGTCTGCTATTGTGGTAAAAATGGGTGGTGTCTCCTGGTCCACCACCCCTGATTTTATACTGGAGCCGTCTGCCAAGAAGATGTTGAACCCCCTTTCTTTGGTCTGCAGTGGTATTTTTTGCCGGTGGGCAAAAGTCAGGTCGACAAAGCAACTACAAGCTCCAGAGTCAACGATTGCGGTCACCGATAGTGTTCTTCCCGGGAGCTGCAAAGACACAGGTATGGCCAGGTAATTGGACTGATCATCCCTTCCTGCGGGTAAAGTAAAAGAAAAGGAAGCGGACTTACTCATCTTTGCAGGACAGGAGCGCACCTGGTGACCAGCTTCCCCGCAGTACAGGCATAGGTTCAGCGCTCGTCTCCTTTGACGTTCCTCGACCGACAAGTGGGAACGGGCCAGTCCCAGCTGCATGGGTTCCGGGTTGTCCCCCGATTCCGTGCCTCGGGGATGGTTCCCTGGGGTTGGAGCTGTGTCTCTCGGTGGGATCCATGCCACCCTTTGACCCTGGTTGCTCCTTTCCAGCCGACGTTCCCTTAACCTACGGTCAATCTGGATGGCCAACTCAATCAGTCTTTCCAGGGAGTCTGGTAGGCCTACTCGTGCTAGTTCGTCCTTGAGAGACTCAGACAGCCCGATGCGGAACTGGTGACATAAGGCCGCATCGTTCCATCTGGTGTCTCCCATGCATCGCCTAAAGTCGGACGCGTATTCTTCGGCTGCCCGGCGGCCCTGCCGCAGCGAGTATAGGGTAGCCTCTGCGGAGGCAGCCCGCTGAGGGTCGTCATACAATACTGCCATGGCCTGAAAGAACTTGGTCACGGAGTCAAGCTGGGGGTCACGCCTCTCCATCAGACGGTGAGCCCAATCCTGGGGCTCATCCTGAAGGAGAGAGACTATAAACCCCACCCTGACGGTCTCGGAGGAGAATGTGCGGGGCTGCAAGTCAAAATATAGTGTGCAAGCATTCCGGAAGGCTCGGAAGCGGCTCCGGTCACCACGGAACCGTTCCGGCAGGGGAACGCGGGGCTCAGGAGCTAAGGGTGTGGCAACCGCTCCGGATGTCGGGGTAGCGGGAGGTTCCCCAGACGCGGGACTCTGAGCAGGGGGAGTCTGGGGGGCTAATGTCTCCATGCGGTCTTCCAGTCGGGCGCAGCGACTGTGGAAGTTCTGGAAGGCCTGGGTCAAAGTTGCCAGGTGCTGGCAAATATCCTCTAGGGACGCCGGTCCACCTCCTGGCTCTGTCATGGCCGCAAGGTACTGTTATGATCCGCCAGGCGGAGCCTTCCGGCTGCCAACTGATAGACCAACCCAGAGCGTGGGGTCTAAGCCCGGGCTGTGCCTTCACCAGGGCCCCTGATGGTGGGGATGGACTTGAAACAGTCCCGGGCCAGGTCACGACCTCTGGGCGGGCCCACCAGCGGCTGGGAAGGCCTCCGGGGATGCGTGTAGGTACCGGGAGAGCCAGATATGAGGCGGATGACGGCCCCAGCAGGGTGGCACGGATAGTGGTTCCGTGGGGGGTAAGCGGGGTACCAAATCAGCGGGCAAGGAGTAGTCAGGTCACATGCAGGGTCAGCCAGGTAAATCAGTCCGTAGAATAGTCAGGATATCCGAGTCAAAACGCAGGAGCAGGCAGAGTAGTCAGGACAAGCCGGGTCAAACACAGGGGCAGGCAGCGTAATCAGGGTTGAAAACAGGGTCACAGAACAGGAGCAGGTATCCAGGATCACATAAGACCTTGCGGCAATGGGTGACAGTGCAGGGCATCTTTAAATAGTGCGCCCTGCACTGTCATTGGCTGGCTGGGACGCGCCCCCGGCTGTCATTGGACGCCTGAGGCGCGCCCTCGACTCTCTACTGCGCATGCGCGGCGTCCTGTCAGCCGCGGCTCGCCGCCAGTGCGCATGCGCGGGGGGACGGCGCCGTGATGCAGGATTCCGGCGCCGTGATCCCTGACAGATATTAACTCAACCATTATAGTGTTATTGCGAATATCGCCGAGTTTCCTCTTTCTCTGTACAAAAGGAGGTGGTGGCAGTGTGAAGGGATAATTGCGTAATTAACCTGACCCAGTAACAATCGCTCAGGCTGCCGGTACATCGATTTTGGTCCATTAGCTGGAAAATCATTGCGCAGGGTGCGGCTGGGTGTGGCATTGTTGCGCACGTGACATCGCGGCTTCAGATTGGCCAGTCCTTCGGTCACGAGTTTGGTGAGAAGGTCAGGGGTCTGACGCCGCATCCATCACATATTGGTGACAGCGATTGTGGGATCGTCGCATATTGGTAACAACGATCCCGCGTCCATCCTCTGTTTCAGCAAGCATCTACTGCAGCTGATGGGAGTGAGTGCTGACAGAGGCGGGGCAATGGGAGTTGCCATCATGATTAGGGTAGGTCAGAAGTAACCAAGCTCCCAACTCCTAACTTACCATCCAAAACTCCACCCCCCACCCACACCCACCCCGAAATAATACAATTAGATCCGAATTGCGGTTAAATGGCCGTAGGGCCTTTTATTAGCAAAAAAATAAATAAATAACTATAACATTACATTAGCAAATTAGGTATAGAGCCTTGAAAACACCATCAACCAAGAATGTTTGTATCTGTGGCCCCATTTTACTAAACCTATCTATCTATCTATCTATCTATATGCCCCAAGCCGTAAGACACCACCTCGGGGACATCACCAATTGCCCACAGACACCATACCGTGCTACCACTACCTGTACCATACCCAACCAGAGGTCACCATACCAACAGATGGGACCCCACTTTTATCCCACAACAGATTTTAACTCCTTCAAGGGGTCCCAACCATTGCCCTGACAACAACAACCTATTTAGAAGTGAAACACTTTTAAGTTATTGTCTGTAGCGCAGTGTGGTGGGTTGTTAATTAATTATCTATAAATATGGAGACTGGCCAATACAGACACCAACTACTACCCTCTGAAAGTGCTGGAGGAAGGCAAACCCACAACAGACGATCAAAACAAATAAGGTGTTAAAGTGGTTCTCAAGGCTAAAGGGTTTTTACCCTAATGCATTCTCTGCATGCTGCAGCTCCCCCCCCCCTTAAATACTTACCTGAGCCAGTCTCGGTCCAGCACTGTCCACGAGAGCAGTGCTATTATTTAACCCTAACCCTAGCCCCTAACCCTACCATTTGGGCCTAACCCTAGACCTTGACCCCATCTCTAATATGTGACTTTGGACACACAAAAGATTCCTGCACTACTTTGATATGACTTTTATGCTACTTTGATGCTACTTTAGTGCAAGAGAGTGTAAAGTCACATCAAAGTCACACTACATGAACAGAACAGTCATACTTTCCTATTAGCCAAAAAAAATTGACATTGAACATAAAAAGGTTCCTACACTACCTTGATGCAACTTTGATGGTACTTTGATGCTACTTGAGGGTTAGCGAGTGTAAAGTCACATCAAAGTCACATCAAATTCGCACTAGAACTGTCATATTTTACTATTTAACCCCAAAAAAACACTACATGCATCAGTAAGAAATAAATGCAAAATGCACCGCAAAACATGTCAGAAAAACATATCAGCCACATTCTGCATAGATGTGAATCTAGCCTAAAAAAAAAAAAAACTAACCACATCTAAGAACAAAGTACATTGCAATTTTAAATTTTTGGATTTTATACCGTTTTAATTAAACTAGGCTGGATTGGAAGTGTAGATAAAACAGTTAGGTTATTCTAAAACATAAAGCAGGCAGCTCTAACTTTGCAGCAAAAGTACCTTTGTCACACACAAAGGCTGCCAAATGTAATGATATATTCTTTTAAAAATAATTACATAAGCTCTGATTATATATTAGGACTTAGTTTTCCATTTTACTGACATTATGCAATTTATGACATGGTGACATGAAAACCTTCTACTGAATATCCTCAGTAATATTTTCACCAGACAGCTGCTACCAAATTATTTGTAGCTTGAATACTAACTTTTTTTTTTCATGGAAGTTCAGTGTTTTATAGCATAACCAGTTGGTGACCGCCTCCTGTACCATAACTGCTACAGAGCAGTCGCCTTGCACAAAATCACGTATATATACGTGATCCGTGCTCCCCCACCATGTTCCCGGCATACAGCACTGATCAGTTATCAGATCCGGGCCACTGATGTTGTGGTCTGGACCTCCTGATCAGTTGCACGGAACCAGAGACCATCCTGTGCCTGTGTTTACAGAACACAGGCACAGGAAATGATGCAATTTTCTCTCCCTGGAGCCCTTTTTTTAGCTCCAGAAAGAGAAGAGAGCAGAACTGCTATGATTACAAGTACTACAGTGACACTAAAACACTTAGGAACATTTTAACCACCTGATTGCCCCCCAGGTAATGCTTTTCACTGCCCTGTCACCAGTGTCATTAGTACAGTGTACAGATTTTTTTACTGATCACTGTATTAGTGTCACAGGCAACTTCAGATAGCTTTATTGTCAGTTAGCGTCAGAATTTCCACCACATTATCACAATCACAATTAACCCTTTGATTGCCAGGAACACTCTCACATACAAACTATAAACCTCCATTACTAGTATAGCATTTGAACAAATCAATATGTTTGATCAGAACAAAGCTATACTAGCCAATACCAATAGCATAGTGTCCCAAAAAATGCAGCATTAGCAGGATCACCCCCGACACCTGTCAGCATCAGCGTTTAGCTCCTCCACTGCTACCCCCCCAAAAGTGCATTGTCAGTAGATCAGTAATTTCTGATACATTGCACACAAAACTGCAGCATTAGCAAGATCAGGCTTCATCTCCTCTAGCACTAGCAGGTGAATTGTTTTTAGCGGTTCAAGCAGTCCCTGACAGGCGGGTGTTCTTTTTTCTGTGAAACGCACTAGGTACCTGTAAATTTAGTAACCAAAATGTCAAAAGAAAGGTACACTAATGAAGAGGCCTACAGGATTCTGAATATGTCAGATGAGAGTGAACGGGGAAGCCTCACTGACAGAATCAGGCTCAGAATACAAACCTGTAGAAAGCATCCTGACATCCTGACAGATAGCTCAGACCATGGAGAAGAGGTCCCTGCTAAGGTCAGGCGTACCGACCCCGTGCCTAGGTTGCTAAGGTGTTAGAATTGCATGATGATTCTCATATGCAGCAGAGTGCTAGTACTAGTGACATGCTACCTTTTGGTGAATTGGTGAGCACCAGTGGCCCAGTACATCATGGATTTTTATATACCAGCACTGCAGTATCACTTGGTGATGTGGCAAGTCCCATAAGTGCAGTACAAGCTGGTGAGGTGGATAGCACAAGTAGCGTCCTGCAGCCACCAAGAATTCAAACACAGGCCTGTAGAGCCCATAGTGTCCTATGCACAATGTGCACAGCCATCCAAAGCAGTGTGCCCGTGCTGACAGGGAGGAGAGCTGTTAGTAAAAAAAACAGTTCTCCTCCCCATTAGAGATTCTTTGTAATCAGCAGGCGCCGGCGAATAATCACCGGCCAGGACCTGCTGATTGACAGCCGCAGCCGCAAACGGAGGCGCCGGTAGTGTGCGCGCGCAGTTCACCCCCTACCTGGAAATGCAAAATCACATATATATACGTGATTTTGAGCACCCCGGTCAATAAGCATTAAAATGTTGCCTATGGATATTAAAATTGTATACAGTTTGTCACTATTGCACGGGGTGTGCGCATTTTCTAAAGCATGTCATGTTTGGTATCTGTTTACCAGCTTTAATATGAGCTTTTATTTTTTACCAAACAATTGGGCAATATACTGTGAAAGATTTTTAAGAGTCTTAACATTTCTGATGGCTGCCCTGATGATCACTCTTTACAGATCTGTAGAAAAAATACCTTTACGGACTGGGAACTCTCAGGTCCCTTTTGAAAGTTAGCACAAATTGTTGCAAACTACATGTAGAAGTATCTCCTCTCCCCTGTAGAACAGCTCCCAGCTCCGCAGCCTGCAGGCACTACCAGTCCTCCTGGCTGCTCTGAATTCTATCAGGACAAGGATAAATGGTTAAACACAGCTCCATCCTTTGAAAGCTTGCTACATATGGCAGACTCTCCCCTTGTAAATCCCTGGGTGTGCTGAAGTACTCACTCTGTCCACTTTGCTCCCTGCTACTCAACCCAAGCCCAGTCTGGAGGTAAATATCCCCTAGACCAGTGGTGGGCAACCTTTTTTTTCAACTGAGCCAAATC
This sequence comes from Staurois parvus, assembly GCF_062004578.1. Classification (NCBI taxonomy): domain Eukaryota; kingdom Metazoa; phylum Chordata; class Amphibia; order Anura; family Ranidae; genus Staurois; species Staurois parvus. Next base: position 9,191,970 of record NW_028317941.1, read on the forward strand.
TCGCCAAAATCACAATTGAAATTTATTTTGAGAGCCACATTTTTAAAACTGAAAATACATAGGATGGTACACTGTTTTTAGTTTCAATAAGTTTTTATAGTAATTCATCCCCCATAGTAATTCATCCCCCATATAGTAATTCATCCCCCATAGTAATTCATCCCCCATATAGTAATTAATCCCCCATATAGTAATTCACCCCCTATATAGTAATTCATCCCCCATAGTAATTCATCCCCCATATAGTAATTCATCCCCCATAGTAATTCATCCCCCATATAGTAATTCATCCCCCATAGTAATTCATCCCCCATATAGTAATTCATCACCCATAGTAATTCATCCCCCATATAGTAATTCATCCCCCATAGTAATTCATCCCCCATATAGTAATTAATCCCCCATATAGTAATTCATCCCCCATATAGTAATTCATCCCCCATAGTAATTCATCCCCCCTATAGTAATTCATCCCCCATAGTAATTCATCCCCCCTATAGTAATTCATCCCCCATAGTAATTCATCCCCCCTATAGTAATTCATCCCCCCTATAGTAATTCATCCCCCACATAGTAATTCACCCCCCTATAGTAATTCATCCCCCATAGTAATTCATCCCCCCTATAGTAATTCATCCCCCATATTAATTCATCCCTCATATAGTAGTAGTAAGTAAGTAGCAAGTAGTAAGCCAAGTCCCCCGTGTCAATTCACTTACCTTTGCTCCGCGCGTTCCTCTCGCCGTGTTCCCGCGCCGTTTTGCTCTTCAGGGCGGACTGTGAGAGGAGCCTAGCTCCTCTCACGTTCGTCACGCTGCCCCGCCTACACACATCCTGACAGCCAATCAGTGGCTATCAGGATGTGAGTGGCAGCGAGACTGGCCAATCATTGCATTTGAGCGCGCTGCCCTGGCTGTTTTTTTTTTTGGATCACGCTGCAGAGTCCCTGCCGCCCGAGAGGAGGGAGGAGAGTGGGCGCCTGGCACACAAGAGCCGTATTAAAGCGTGTAAAGAGCCGCATGTGGCTCGCGAGCCGCGGCTTGCCGACCACTGCCCTAGACCTATTGGATCTCTCCTAGGCCACTGACAGCCTGTTCAACATTCTATCTTCCACCCAACTCCCCTGCTATCATGACTCTTAAATTTATTGGCTAGTCTTACCACACTACCAGGGCCTCTCAGCCTGGGATTGGTCAGACTCCCATAAACATGCAGATATAGGTCCCCACTCCTTTTGCCCACTGGAATCTGGAAGCTTCCATGGGCCTCCAGAACCAGGTGGAGGCAATAGAGTTCCAATCTGCTGAGTCAACCAGCCTGACCTGCAGTAACCTGACCTAATTACAGACTCATACAGTTACCATGAGTTATACCACAATACATATACCTACACTGACATTAGAAGCACACTAGCGGATGCTATACTTGGTAGCATAAGTATTAATGTGTAATATATGTTCCTTGTTAAAGAACATTGGGGGCGATGTACTAAAACTGGAGCACTCAAAAGCTGTGCATGGTAGCCAATCAGCTTTGACAATAAAACCTGGAAGCTGATTGGTTTCTATGCAGAGATGCACCAGATTTTGCACTCTCCAGTTTTAGTACATAACCCTCATTATCTTCTATTTTTTATATAGTTTCTATTATAGTTTGTTATGGAGAGGAAACAGTGGAGCTAATGAGGATCTGTGATTTGTGAGGCCCATTTTACCAAAACTAATCATTATTAGAGTGGGATGGAAGCAAGCATCAGTAAAAAGCAATACATCTATTAGTGGTAGCAGTAACAAGGCAGACACCCTTCTTCATATTGTTGCAAAGTGCAATCAAACCAATAACTTTAATCAAGCAGAAGTCATTTAAAACCAATTATGTCAAACCTGTTTCCATTCACAGCATGGAGCTCATGTTGAACAATAGGTTGACATGATTAGCTTGCAGCATGGGTACTTATTAGTCCTCTGCCTGCACACCCATTGCATACTCTCTCTTTTGTAGTCCAGGCCATTTACCTTCTCTATGGTTTAGCAATAATTTTACACTTGAAAGCAGCAATCTAATTATGCCTTCTCTACTTTCACAGGTAAATGCACCTTTCTCCTACCTCCACTTTTAACTCCAAAACGCATTGACTCCTGCTGCCTTCCTCCTGGGTAAATGCACCTTTCTCCTACCTCCACTCTTAACTCCAAAACGCATTGACTCCTGCTATATTCAGAACAAATGGTGTATTTATATTTTTGTATATGTTGACCAGCTCTCACCTTCAGCTGCACCCGTTTTACGATTGGTGTCTGTTTCCTGAGAGAATCATCCCCCACTCCTCATGTGATCTTTATCAGCTTCTAATTGGGATGGAGTTGAATGCTCATTTGAGCATCTCCCTATAAATTTAGATCAGCTCATGGAGGAGATCTCTGATGGGGGGCACAGTCTCTGATGGGGTGCTGCTTCAGATTGAGTGCGGCTTTGAACGAGTGCATAGAAGAAGCAGTTAAACGCAGCAGTTGAACTTAAGCAGGAGAACTCAAGCAGCAGGAAGACACAACAACAGCAAGAAGCTCTACAGCATGCTGGAAGACTGCAACCAAACACCTTGGAAAACCTCTTACATGCCTGAGTCCCACTCTGTGTACCTTTATATAATACACCCCTCTTCTCCTTATGATATTACTACCCTCTGTTCCCAAATCTCATTTCTTTACCCCTCTGCTCCACCTCACAACCTGTACATCTCCCCCTCACTGCTATCATCTCCCTACTACTGCTCTCTTCACCTCCCCAAAATGTCTCTTCCACTCCTCCTTCTCATTTTCCTCTCCTCCGTTCCCAAAATCCATTCACTATATCCCTCTGCCCCTCCCAAACATTTGTATATCGTGTCCTCACTGCTTCCCTCACCCCTCTATGGCACCCACCACCTCCTCCTATTACTCCGCTCTCCCACTGACCCCAACACCTCCACTAGGAGTTTCTCACGCTCCCGCACATCCCGCTCCCATGCCACCTTTCTCACCCTTCTCCTCCTCCTAGCCGCAGGGGACATCTCCCCGAATCCTGGCCCTCCACCTCCCTCACCCGCTCAACACCCTCCCACCTCCACGTCCTACTGCAACCCCCACAACTTAGTATCTGTCCCCCTGCTCCCTAAAATCTCCCCCCCGTTTTCATGTGCACTCCTGAACGCCCGTTCGGTGTGCAACAAGCTTACCGCCATCCACGACCTCTTTGTTTCCCGCTCCCTCAACCTCCTAGCGATCACGGAAACCTGGATCCAGCCCACTGATTCTACCTCCCCTGCTGCACTCTCCTACGGAGGTCTCACCTGGACCCACTCACCCAGGCCTAACGGTCGTAAAGGTGGTGGGGTTGGTCTGCTCCTGTCACCGCAGAGCACCTTCTGAGTCCTCCCAAACCCCCCCTCCCTATCCTTCTCCTCCTTCGAGGCCCACTGCCTCCGACTATTCTCCCCAACCCCCCTGAAGATTGCTGTGATATACCGGCCTCCTGGATCCATACCCTGCTTCCTGGATGACTTCTCCTCCTGGCTACCCTTCTTCCTCTCCTCTGAGCTACCCACCATAATTCTTGGGGATTTCAACATCCCTGTCAACCTCAACAACCCGGACACAGCCCGTCTCCTCCACCTAACCTCCTCCTTTGCACTTGCACAGTGCATACAATCCACCACCCACTCCGACGGAAATATCCTGGACCTTGTCTTCTCCAACCGCTGCGCTCCCCACAACCTCACTAACACCCCCTTCCCTCTCTCTGACCACAACCTGATCACCTTCTCTATCTCCTCGTCCTCCAATGTCTACCCCTCCAAGTGTCACACTACTACAAGCCGTAACCTCCGCAACCTTAACCCTGCCTCCCTCCACTCTGCAGCTGATCAACTCCACGACCGCATCCTCCCCCTGTCCTGCCCCGACTTGGCTTTGACCGCCTACAACAATGCGCTCTCAACAGCCCTCGACTCACTAGCGCCTTTAACCACACACAACATCAGACCCCGACCGCTCCAGCCCTGGCAGACTGATCACACCAAAACCCTCAAACAACAAAGTCGTGCCCTGGAGCGACTATGGCGCAAAATCAAATCCCAACAAGCCTTCATCCGCTACAAATCTGCCTTCCACACCTACACCTCCTCCCTCTATGCTGCCAAACAGGCCTACTTCTTGACCCTCATCAAGGCCCTCTCCTCCAATCCTCGCCGACTCTTCTCTGCCTTCAACTCTCTACTCTCTCCACCCCCTCCTCCACCCAGCACCTCACTCACTGCCCTTGAGATTGCCAATCACTTCAAAAACAAAATTGACACAATTCGCAAGGACATTGCCGCAACTCACACACCCTCTCAACCCGTCCCCTCTCACACAGCTACCCCCTTATCCCCCCTCCCCCTCGACATAACCCGCAGGGACTTCGTCGCTGCTCAAACTCTCTCCAACCCCCTTCACCCTCACTCAGCTACCCCCTCATCACCCCTCTCCCACAGCCCCACCACTGCTCTGACCTCCTCTTCCACCCCACCCTACATTCCTCATACTGAAGCTCCCCCAACACTCCACACCTTTGACCTTACTACCATTGAGGAAGTCTCCAAGATCCTCTCTGATGCCCGCCTCACCACCTGCCCCCTCGACCCTATCCCCTCACAACTCCTACGACCTTCCTCCTCCTCCATCCTACGCTCCCTCACCCACATCTTCAATCTCTCCCTCTCCTCAAGCACTTTCCCCTCCCCTCTGAAACATGCACACATCACCCCCATACTTAAAAAGCCCTCCCTGGACCCCAATGACCCGAACAACCTCAGACCCATCTCCCTGCTCCCATTTACATCTAAACTCCTCGAGCGCCTCATCTACACCCGCCTATGCTCTCACCTCAACGACAACAACCTCCTCGATCCCCTACAGTCCGGCTTCCGTCCCCTACACTCCACCGAAACTGCCGTACTCAAACTCTCCAACGACCTGCTAACCGCCAAAGCTAATGGCCACTATTCAGTGCTCCTACTCCTTGACCTCTCTGCGGCCTTCGACACAGTCGACCACCCCCTCCTTCTCAAAAAACTACACTCCCTCGGCCTCAGAGATTCTGCTCTCTCCTGGCTCTCATCCTACCTGTCACAACGCTCCTTCAGCGTTACCTATAATGCTACCACCTCCCCCTCACTCCCCCTCTCTGTTGGGGTCCCTCAAGGCTCTGTCCTCGGGCCCCTTCTCTTCTCCATCTATACCTCCTCCCTTGGCCAACTCATACACTCTCACGGCTTCAACTACCACCTCTATGCCGACGACACACAAATCTATCTCTCAACCCCCCACCTCACCCCCTTGGTCTCAACCCGAATCACACACCTACTGAGCGACATATCAGATTGGATGTCGCTCCACTTCCTTAAATTGAACCTCTCCAAAACCGAGTTTCTTGTCTTCCCCCCAGCCCGGACACCACCCCCCATTGATTTCTCCGTCACATCCAACAACGCTACCATCAAACCCGCCCTGCAGGCCAGAGTACTGGGTGTCATTCTGGACTCCAACCTATCCTTCCAGCCCCAAGTCCAATCTTTAACAAACTCGTGCAGACTCCACCTCCGCAACATCGCCAAAATCCGCACGTTCCTAACCCCAGAAACCACTAAACAGCTCATCCACTCCCTCATCATATCACGACTCGACTACTGCAACTCCCTCCTCACTGGCCTGCCTCGCCGCTGGCTATCCCCTCTTCAGTCCATCCTGAACACGGCTGCCAGACTCATTCACCTTTCCAACCGCTCTGTCTCCGCCACCCCCCTCTGCCAATCCCTCCACTGGCTTCCGATTGTGCAACGGATCAAATTCAAAATCCTAACGCTGACGTACAAAGCTGTCCACCATACTGCCCCGAACTACATCACCGACCTAATATCCAAGTACCGCCCAGCACGCACACTCCGCTCCTCACAAGACCTCCTTCTCTCTAGTTCCCTGGTCTCCTCCTCCCATGCCCGCCTCCAGGACTTCTCCAGGGTGTCACCCATCCTCTGGAACTCCCTGCCCCAACCCATCAGATTATCACCTACTCTCCTCTCCTTTAGGCGCACCCTGAAAACCCATCTCTTCAGGGAAGCCTACCCCACCCCCTGCTAACTTGCCGACCTCCTCCACTCTTCCTACTACTCCATCCCCCACAGCTATCTCCTCCTGTGCCACCACCCCCTCCCTCCTAGATTGTAAGCTCGAAAGAGCAGGGCCCTTGATCCCCTCATGTTTTGCATTGTATTGGTATTGTTCTGTCACATGTTCTGTCTCCCTTTGTAATGTACAGCGCTGAGCGAACTATTGGCGCTTTATAAATACTGTATAATAATAATAATAATAATAATTATCATTCTCAGGATATAAGAAAAGGGGTTTTTACGATGAGCTGATGTTGGTTCCTGATCATCTCCAGGTTACTTTTTAGTAGCCAAAGAGGACAACTCTGCTTCCTTGTGCAACATATTCAATCAAAGATAAAGCAATGGCCATCTGGGTACACAACTGAAGACTTTGAATGATATGCAACATACAGTACATGGAATACCATCACATTGTCCAATGGAAAGTCATTGTGGCCAACAATGTGAAACATATTCATCTCTTCCTCCACTTTGCTATAATATTTTCAGGAAGCAAAAGTATTTGCTAGTCATGTGCACCTAACCAGCTCATAGAAAGGCAGAAAAATAGATCTAACATATATCACTGTTGGGGAATTGGGACCATAAAAAGAAAAATCCACAAATAATGTAAAATGGGGCTAGGATGGTCATCACCATCTTTGCGCTGTTTGTGTGAGGATGAGAAGAAGGAATAGGACAATAACATGGCATAACTGCAGCATATTGGGGATTTGATGCTTACAAATATGTTGAAACTATGACAATTACGAAACTGTACAGAGTGAGCTGCCTTAGGCTCAAACAGCTTGACTAGTATGGTAGGATGCATAACTACTTCCAAAATGGCAGCCAAATTAAATCATTTTTAAATTACACTCAGCAGTCAGCTTGTAGAGCACACAGGCACCACTGCTGCAATTGTCATTTCTATCTGCCCCACAGTAGATCCTATCCGCCCCAAAGTAGATATATCTGCTGTCCCTGCCACTGATGTCAAAAGCAGCAGCAACAGGACCAGCAGTTGACAAACCAAAGCCATACACTTCATAGAAGCTGAAAGGATAGTTGTTGTTCATCTGAACTACCCCATATTCTCTGTATTTGTATTTCTCTGTATATTCTCTGTATTTGCCTGAACTGACCCAGCCTACAGTTCAGGTGCTCTCATATCCATTCTCCAGCATCCTTTATAGGAGAGTATCAAGTGCAACTGTTTGTATTATCATGAACAAGCACACTGGTGTCATGGGTAAAACTGAAAGAATCAGGGCTGAAAGAGTAAATATTTGCTAGCTATGTCTGAAAATAATGAACAAATCCCCTGAGAGCATTAGTAATTGTATGATAACAGCCCTCCACCTACAGTCTATTCAACACAACTTACATGGAAGTGCAAAATATTAAAAAAGATAAAAAATCCAAAAGTACAGGTGGTCCTCATATTACTTTTTATGCAAATTTGAATTAGTTTGATCTGCCAGGTCCTATAAGACATTTAGATTACACGGTCTGACTCATAACACAAATCATGCAGGTACAATGGAGAAAGTCAGACTATAATGAGACATCATCTACCTCTAGGACGATCAGTGTTTCCTAAGATGGCATTTTTATAGCTGCCATGTTAGGACAATCAGTTTTTCCTAACATAACAATTATAACAAATAGTACATATAGTGTATAATACAGTACAGGTATGATCTCCACCCAATTATCTATCTCACTGTACAATACATTTTAAAACATCTAAATAAAGTACAGACATTACACAATAAAGTACTGTAGTGTTTTTAAATTTCACCTATGTTTAACACCTTTCTGTATTTTTATTTACATTTTTTATTACATATTGATTTATTGAGGGCATTTGGCCCCTATCATTCACATCAATCGGGTGAAAAGGTGATAGCTGAACATGGAAAAGAATTGTAAAAAATTAAATTTTGTGAATGGAAATCATTGGTTGAAATACTGAAAAACAAAGTAAAAACACCTATTTCCTATAAATCAGTCATTCTACCAAAATGGAAACAGAAGCAAATTCAGTACTCCCATCATGGAATTATGGCAGCCAGTGCTATGTTGCATTTGTTTCTGCTCTATCCCTTCCCTCTGTTTACATATGAATTAACAGCAGTGGTAATGGAACCTGCTTCTCATGGTGCTCCTCATATGTTAACCATTGTTCCTCATACCTGCAACAGTCTTGACATGGAGTTTCTGGTACCAATAAAAGAAACAAAGTAGCTGTTAATTGTCAGTTAACAAGAAGTCTCTGCAACAGCTACTTCTGTTCTCCAGCATGAACACTTTGCTACATAGGATTACTGAGCGGGTAGATGATCCAGAACGAGTAGCATGGATGCAGAACTGCCTGGAACTTACTCCACTGGCTTTTGCTGATGCTCCTATTAATCCTGCTGATTCACTCCAGCCTGAATTCAATGTGTTCGCCACCACCTGGGACTGGACTGGTATACATGGTTGATTCTACATTCCTTGATGCTGCTCTTCTGCAGTGAGAAGAGACATGAATTTAGTTCTCATCTAGGACTGTTAGCACTGAAGAGAAGTCTGTTCCCTTTGCCTTGGAGAAAGTTCAGAGGAGCTTTTGCAGCTCACAGCACTGTTCCCTCATTCACTGCTGTAGAAACTGAAATTGGTGCAGTGGCAGTCAATCCTATACTAGCTGCTTCTTCCTCTCTAGTTACTGTGCTCCCTGATTGTTCTTGTGGACAAGATGCTGGGCTTTTTCAGGAGCCCCCTGTTCTGTTTTGTTCATCCATGTTGAATTTAAACCATGCTTAATGACAGTTTCCCAAAAAGTTCCCTCCCAGTTTACTCTGTGTTCCCCACTGTGAGATCTTGTTAAGTTGTGCTGTGAGTCTCTGTTGCCCAATTGGCAGAAAACTCACCAGGACATAAGACCCCTTTTCACAGTTGGCCTAGGACACTTGTTAACACTCCTGGAATGGACATTTCATTCATGTAATTCCTCCCACATTTTCCACCGTATAAGGAAAAGGCAGAGAGCAAAGGATATTCCATAGCATAAAAACTGTGTAAATTGTCAGGGCTATATAAGTACCTGTAATAAATAAATAACCACTTATTAAAACCACAATCATGAAAACTGCTTTTTTTCCCCAAGTCCACAAAGGTAGGAAAAAACAAAAAACACATAAGTGAACACAAGACGTGCAAGTATAAAACAGCAACACATAAAAATGCACACATAAAGGGGTAGGACCTCTACCCTGATTCCCTGGGGTGCAAGGCTCCTGACAGGGACAAAAGGATTCCAAAATGGTCCACCAAATCAAAAGGTCTGATGGACCCCTTTCTTTGTGGCCAGCCAAATCCAACCACCAAGTACTAGGCCAGGGGGCTCTCCTGAAAAGAGACCCCCCCAGGATCAAGGGAGGAAGGACCCTAAGGGCCACACATCTTCCCCCTAGACTTCAGGGTAGGCCCGAGGACCCACACCCTCCATCCTAGTGATAAAAAAAACAGACACATAAGTGAAAGGTGACAAACAGCGAGGAAAAATAAATTACTAAATATGAGGCCATGCAATAGTGCACTGGCTAGGCCCTGAGGCCCATAGCAAAAAAATTGCCCTGGGCTTAGCCAAAAGGCCTAGCCCTCAAAGGCACAGTGCAGAAGAAGTGTTTTGAGAGCTGTGACCATGTGAACTTTTCACACGTTGGGATCCCACACCCAAGTGTTACTAGGAGCACCCCTGGGGTGACCACTTCCAGGGGGCACAGCTCTGTAGACTTTCTGCCTACCCGGCCCCTGGACAGACAAGGTAGACCCATTTAAATCAAGAGGAACTGGGCCCATTCAGTTTTCCGTGGGAATTTCTCCCATGCCCCAACTGCCTGTGGGCACCCCGGTTTCTGTTTCAGCTAGTACTAGCCTTTAGAGCCCCCATCATAGGGAATCTAAGGTGTGTTTTATGTCAGAGAAAAGCTCTGCCAGTGTGTCCTTGTCAGGAATGGACTCGCCAATGGTGGTGGGACTCATCTGCCTTGTGGGCTGCAGTACCAGGGCTGGCCAGCGGGTGCTCTCAGCAACCAGAAGCTCACTCCTGCAATCAGCCATCACCTGAGGCTGATTGCAGGAGGTGTATTTAAGGAATGGCCAGACCTGTAGTCAGTGCCTTGGTGTTTGTTTCCCATGTGCCCTGTTTCCTGTATCCTGTCTCCTGCCTGCTCGACTCTCCTGCTTGACTCTGACAGAACTCCACCTGCACTGACCCCGGCTATTCCTGACCATTCTTCTGCCTGCTCCCGTTGTACCTTTCTGCCTGATTGTTCCTGACCTGGCCTGCCTGACCACTCCACCTCTCCAGCCCTGACTGCACCTGTACCTATTAGTTTAAGGTTTGTTTTGTTTTGCACTGTGTTTGTTTATTTTGTGCAGCTCATAATAAATATTATTATTATTTAATCATTTCTGAAGCCTGCTGTTTCCCTGTGTCAGTCCACACATCTTTGGTCATACCTGGATCCCTGACAGTCCTGCTAGGTGTGAATATGTATTTTGAAGGAGACCTGACACTTTTTTTACATTGTGTTCCCCAATGTCAAGGATAAAGGTTCTGGTATGAATTTTGGGGGACGCACATTTTTTTTTGCTTTTTTTTTTCTCATTCTTGCCATAGGATGTAGTACAGCAAAAGCGATAGTTTAGAAAGAAAAAATGTTACAATCATTGGATGGTAATTTACATTTTCCGGACGGCTTCCTTTTTTTCCTCCCCTCCAAGGTCCCTTAAAATACATATTAGACCCTTAAGGGTCTGGAATGTATATTGGGGGGAAGCCCAATGTTGTTGTTTTTTATATAACAAGCTGGCAGGGAGATTTGCTGTAGTACATTTTATACATTGTACAAATATGGCACACCACAGGCAGGTTTAAGGAATACCCCAGGCATTTTTTAAAGGAGTTGGGTATTTTAATGTTCCCTTTAAACTGTTTTTCCCTTGTCTACTAGCTTTTTAAATAGAAAAAATGGCCAGAAATTATTTTATGGCTATGGCTCCTATTGACTTCAGTGGGGTTTGGATTAAAATTCAGACTGTCCTGTAAACAGAACCCAGGTATGTTTGGCTCACCCCTGCTCTACGCATCCCTTTAAAGGGTACCTGATAAAGCACATTGTGAAAAAAAGGTTGCTGCTTGTCATAACTGCATTTCTTTTCTTCCCCCATATTTGCAGGATCTATTCTTTCTTCCCTCTTTTTGTTTATCAAGACTTGACATGCACCCTCTACTATTTACCAAGTGAGGCAGTCTTTAGTTTGCTGTACTTAGCCCAAAGCAAAGCAATTACAGCACGCGTTTGTCTGCAAGGCTAACCAGATTTGAGCAGCTGTGATACATTACAGATAGTTCTCATAAATAAATGTAAATCAAACAAATCAAACAAAAAGCTAAGAAACTATTCATATTTCTTTGGGCAAGTTAAAACATAACACCTGCACACGAACTTGCTTTATGCACGCAAGAACTAAATTGTCCTGAGATGAGAAAGACTCATATGACATTTCTACAGATGAGAAACTGACAATCTAATGTAACACTGGCGCAGATAACATATCACTATTGTTTTTGGAAACCTGTTTTAGCCTGTGTAAGCAAAAGTAGTTGATAACTGCAACACTTGGACTTATAACAACACTAGACTATTGCTTTAACCACTTCCAGACACTTTTACCCCTTTCCTGTCCAGGCCAATTTTCACCTTTCAGTGTTGTCACACTTTAAATGACAAATTGCGTGGTCATGCAACACTGCAACAAATTAATTTTTTTGCATTTTTTTGAGACAGATAAAACTTCATTTTGGTGGTATTTATTCATCACTAGCATTTTTATTTTTTTTTGCTATATAAATGAAAAAGTCCAAAAATTTTGAAAAAAAAGTATTTTTCTTATACAATTTTGCAAATAAATAATCTTTCTTCATACATCTTGGCCAAAGTGTATTCGGTTATCTTTTTAGTAAAAAAAAAATAACCTAAATTAGTTTATAACCAAAAATAATAATTAAAAAAAACATTTTTTTACATTTTTATTTTTTTATATTATTATTATTTTTTTTTTAACATACTGTCACCCTAGCAGTACAGTGTCACCATAGAGAAACTGTACTACTTGTGGGGGGTGAAGAAGATTTTTTTCTTTTTTTTACACCGATTGCTTTTACACCCATCAAGCCTGTAAAAATAAACATTTCTCCTTTTCTCTCGCTGCATTCTTGCAGCTATTGAGAAATTCTGTGAGAGCTGTGATTGGTCAAAGCTTGTTACATGGTACAAGGCTGTTGTGAATAGCCTTGTACCATGTGACCTCTGTGATCAGTCACAGATTTCACACCTAGTAAGCAATAATGTCAGAAGTGACATCTTACTTACACCCATTCATGTGATCACTGATCGGGACCTTCAGCGATCGGCATCAGATCGTGGTGCTGCGCGCTCCCAGGGAGCGCGCACAGTCCAAAATGACAGGCACCATTTATGAACGGCAACCCGTCCCTGCACTGCCACCGCACGGCCGTTTATATACAGCAGCCGGATGGGAAGTGGTTAAAAATCATGCTAGGCTATGAGTGCCTAATTTAGGTACTTGGCGAAAAAGTTTCCCATTAAATTTTTTAGATCAATTTTATAAATATGCTGCACCTCAAAGAGCTTGCTGTAATGTAAGCATCTTGTGAAACAGAGCAATGACTATATATTTAATACTGTTGGAATACAATGTTTGTGTACTTTTGTACAACTACTTCAGTATAAGTATTCAGTAGAGATATATTCTTCAGCCAGTAGATGGCAGTGTTTATAGGTTTGTAGCTGCATCTATGGTTAAACTCTAGGTCTTTTCTCTATAATAAAGTTCATGTTTCCTGTTAGCAGAGAAGCAGCAGATAAACAAGTGTGGACTGTGGACTGTCTGTTCTGTAACAAATACTTTAAGCAGAGTGCAGCATACAACATAATATAAACTGAAAGTTGACTGCATGTGTCCATCACAGGCATCAAATTGTAGTAAGACTGGAATACTGCAGTGTTTCTATCTTGTTACAGTTTGATTCCTAGACACAAGCACTAAGAAAACTTGATTTGCACACTGTCTGTAACATGATGTGTTGGTCTTACAACATGCATACGTACAGACTTAGGCTCCATGTACACGGGACATTTGGAAAACACTTCTGAAAGATGGAAACTGACTGCTGGAAAACATAGGTACAAAAACATCTGTTTAGCCACGTTTGCATACTGTATTTATGTGCATTCATGAGCGTTTGCGCTTAGAAGCATTTTTTAAAGATAACCTCAGGAGACCTTCCCAAATGCCCAAAATGCACTGAAAAACAGTAAAAAAATTAACCATTTCAGACATTTTGAGATAAATAGAGAGAGCAGAAGCAGAGAGAGCAGTATTTGTTGAGATTAGCTGTCTTTTTGTTTGTGGTGTTTGGATGTGTTCCAGCTCATTTCTCTGCGGAAATGATTGCAGCAGTGTCAAACATATTTTTTTTCATGCAAAACCTCAAAGTATGGTGTACCAGGTCCATTTGAGTACCGTGGAAATGCTATGCATGCATTTTTCATGATGAAAAAAGGCTCTGGACAGCATCTGGAAATGGAAGAGTTAAAAAAAAATTCCAAATGCAAACGTTTAGCCACGTTTACAAGCATTTGGTGTTTGAAATGCTGATAAAATCTACTCCTGAACGCAAGTTTGGTGCGTTAAAAAAACGACTGTAAACTTAACTGCCTGTAAAGGACATAGTGTACATGGACACATAGGAAAACATTAGGGAGAGTTCAGGGGCTTCTGAAAAAAATGCAGAAAAGCTCCTAAACGTGAGTTTATCAGCTGCAGTGTACATGGAGCCTTACACACTCAAGTCTGACTTGACTATTGCACCAGAGATAGGCTCGTCCACTTCCCCATTACCACCATTACCGTTCCGCACCAACCCCCTTCCCCTTAACCAATTATACTAACAAAAGACATAACACCAATTTTGGAGTAAATGGCCAACATGGCCTTTTATTAACAACTCAAGTTACAATACACCAACCATTCCTTATAACAGAAACCCACATAATTGTTGTTGGTCTTCGAAGGCACCCCAAAACAATCCGAAATGCACCTGCGGACAACCATATACACTAGGCCTCCAGCCGCAACCAACCAGCTCGGAGACAACCATACCGTCCGCAGTGCAGCACCACCACCTTCCAGTTAAACCTTGGTTAACTGGGAATGTCCCCGGGCATCCCATACCACGGATGGGTCCCACACCATTGTTGTTTACCTTCCAAATAAGAACCGCCTCCAAAGACCAACAACCGCCACCAACCATTCCTTATAACAGAAACCCACAGAATTGTTGTTGGTCTTCGAAGGCACCCCAAAACGATCCGAAATGCACCTGCGGACAACCATATACACTAGGCCTCCAGCCGCAACCAACCAGCTCAGAGACAACCATACCGTCCGCATTGCAGCACCACCACCTTCCAGTTAAACCTTGGTTAACTGGGAATGTCCCCGGGCATCCCATACCACGGATGGGTCCCACACCATTGTTGTTTACCTTCCAAATAAGAACCGCCTCCAAAGACCAACAACCGCCCATGAACCAACATAATCCCCCCCTCTACCTGGAGGGACCCAAAACTCACCCAAACAGGGAGGGCGGGAGGGAAGCTCACACTCTTGCCGTCCAGCTAACTGACTCCCCCTCACAGAACCTCCCATCCTAAGGTGCAGCAAAACCCCACCTACACCAACCTCTACCAATCAGCTACCCCCCACTAACAATAACAAAATCCTCCTGGAGCTACCTTAACCCTTTCTGCTCTTCCTTCCCCCACTCTGGGCCTAGTCATGTATGCCCTGCGCTATTTCTTCTTTCTTTCGCTACGGGCATTTCTTGACTATTGCACCAGAGATAGGCTCGTCCACTTCCCCATTACCACCATTACCGTTCCGCACCAACCCCCTTCCCCTTAACCAATTATACTAACAAAAGACATAACACCAATTTTGGAGTAAATGGCCAACATGGCCTTTTATTAACAACTCAAGTTACAATACACCAACCATTCCTTATAACAGAAACCCACATAATTGTTGTTGGTCTTCGAAGGCACCCCAAAACAATCCGAAATGCACCTGCGGACAACCATATACACTAGGCCTCCAGCCGCAACCAACCAGCTCGGAGACAACCATACCGTCCGCAGTGCAGCACCACCACCTTCCAGTTAAACCTTGGTTAACTGGGAATGTCCCCGGGCATCCCATACCACGGATGGGTCCCACACCATTGTTGTTTACCTTCCAAATAAGAACCGCCTCCAAAGACCAACAACCGCCACAGCACGCTGGGTAAGCCCTTACCCATGCGTGCCACGCCACAAACGAACAGCCCGCTGCATGCCATCCTGCAGATCCAGGGACCATAAATCCGTCCCAACCGCATTCAAATGTACCCCATCGCACCTGAGATACCGCCAAGTATCCACCTCCAACTCCAAGCGCCAGACCACCAACCCCCCATGGTGACTAAAGAAACGCCCCACCTCTCTGTTAACCTTAATCCGAGCCTTGTTGAGTCTCTCTACCGACCGCGCCCAACGCCAAGAGGCACGGGCGACAATGTCGGACCACACCACCACCATCCCCGGATAAGCCCGCCGCAACTGAAGAAAGTCCAGCTTGACATCTCGCACCAGCTCCCGCTCAGCGTGCCTGAAAAAACACCCATGCCCCACTGGACGACGGGACAAAAATTCCCGAACCGCCCGCAGTGGGCACACCAGCGAAGCCGGAAGAACGAAAAAAATGCACCCGACCACCACGTCCCAATTGGTCCGTCTTAGACCGACGTACCAGCACCTCCACCCATTCACCGAAGCACCTGACTTCATCCACCAATAACCCCCCAAGAACCGATTCGGACGGGCTAACGAGCTCCCCAATACGCAACGCCCCAAAAAAGGCTACCGCAAAAGCCGCCCGAAATAAGCACACCTCAAAGTCCGAAGAACACACAGACCACCAATGCACAAACAAAGACCCCAACAACTCAAAAGACACCGGACGACGAGAATCCTTACATCGATGAGCGCTCCGGTAACCCCGGAGAGCCTGCCGAACCCAAAAAATCTTCAGTGAAATCCTGACACCCTTGCAACTTAAAGAAGAATGCCAAACCCGCCAGTCGGCGATCCACCGCAGCAGCCGACACCCCTCGCTCAAAATTCCACGCCACAAAGTACAATACCGCCAAAAACACCTCCGGCCCCCAGGGATCAATCTCAACCCGCTGTAGCAGATCCAGCCACTCCCACCAGACCCTAGAGTATGCAGACCAAGTCGGCTCACTCACCGAACGCTGGATCCAGCCCGCAAGGACTCCAAGGCAATCTCCCACAGCCCGTCGGGACAAGGAACCCCGTGTTGCTCTGCCGCCGGCGCCACCTCTCGGAATTTGTCCCACTGAAAGCAAGACAAAGCGTCAGCCACGGTGTTATCAACCCCAGGGAGACGCACCGCATGGAGAAAAACATTCAGACGCAGACAACGCAACACTAAATGGCGAAGCAAGGCCACCACCGGTCGTGAAGAAGCTGAGACCCGATTGATGACCTGAACCACCCCCAAATTGTCACAGTGACAACGCACGTTTAGATTTCGAAAATCCTCTCCCCAAACCTCAACCGCCAACACCGGAAAAAGTTCCAACAACACCAAGTTGCGAAGAAAACCCGCCTCCCGCCAGGAAGCTGGCCACGAGGCCGTACTCCATCAACCCTGGAAAAAGCCCCATAGCCCGCCGACGCCGCCCTGTCCCTGAACCATTCCAAGTCAAAATTGCTAACAGGGCCAGACATCCAGAGAGCCCGCCCATTAAACGAATCCAAAAAGGTGTGCCACAAATGCAAGTCCTCCCGATGATCCCGAGTCAACCGAATAAAATGTAAAGGGGAGGTAATACCTGCCGTCGCCGCCGCCAACCGGCAGCAGAACACCCGACCCATGGGCAGAATCCGACAAGCGAAGTTAAGTTTTGCCCAACAATGACTGTAAGGCCCGCAGCTGAATTTTTCGCTTGCCCCAGCACCCCACGTAGTTCCCCTTGTAGAGCCACCAGCTTAACCTCAGGCAAGCGACACTCCATCGTGCCGGAATCCAAAACAATGCCCAAGAAAGTCATCTCCATAGCCGGGCCCACAGTCTTATCCACCGCCAGAGGAACCCCGAAACGTTCAGCAAAGTGTTGCAAAGTGGCCAGCAAAACTGCACATACTCCGGAATCTGGCGGACCCACGCAAAGAAAATCATCCAAATATTGGATGACCGAATTCACCCCTGAGACATCCCGCACCACCCACTCCACGAATGAACTGAACCTCTCGAACAAAGCGCAAGATATAGAACACCCCATAGGAAGGCACTTATCAACGTAAAAATAGCCCTGCCAATGACAACCCAAAAAACGAAAACTGTCCGGATGGACTGGCAACAGCCGAAAAGCCGACTCAACGTCCGATTTCGCCATGAGCGCACCGCGCCCATACCGACGGACCCAGAAAACAGCCACATCAAAGGACGTGTAAGACACCGAACATGACTCTGAATCAATAGCATCATTCACCGACCCCCCCTCAGGGAAGGACAGGTGGTGAATTAACCTAAACGCATTCGGCTCCTTCTTGGGCACAACCCCCAAGGGAGAAACAACCAAATCCGAAAACGGAGGGCAAGCAAACTGACCCCCCATGTGTCCCAACCCCACTTCCTTACGCAACTTAGCCGAAACCCCCTCCTCATGCCGCAAGGCCGACCGCAAATTCCGAGCTAAGGGAGGAATCAAAGTCAAAGTACACGGGATGCGAAAACCCTCTGGAAAACCCGCCGTCAGCAGCACTGCAGCTGCGCGATCAGGATACCTCTTTAAGAAAAGCCCCATCCTTTCCACTCGCACCGGAGTCGTCCCTCTTACCAGCATGCTCTCCGGAAAGGCCTCGACCCCGCTGGAAACAGCGCGACAAGGGATGGGAGCGCCCGCACCCGGAACATTTGTGCCTAAAACGGCAAGACCCACCAAATCAACACGTCCCCCCTTGGAACTGCCAGAAGAACGCCTGGAGGCCGATTGTCCCGGGGAGAACGAACCGCCGGCCCCGCTCTGACAAAACAAACCAGGGGCCCTCGCCGGTGTCATGAGTCGCATCCAGAGGCCAACGTCCTTATGATCCCAACGCAACGACTGGCGAACCGCCCTCCGCTGCCTAAACTGCTCAGCGTACCGAAGCCACGCAGTACCCCCAGAAACCCTGTGAGCCTCACCAATGGCATCAAGGTAACAGAACAGTGCCGAGCAATGTTCAGGAGCCTCCTCCCTAATCACACTAGCCATGATCGCGAACGCCTGCAACCAATTTGCAAAGGTACGCGGGATAAAACGAAAACGCCGCTGCTCCGCTTCCACCTGCCTACTCTCGTCAACCCGGGACCCTTCAAAAGGAAAACGCTCCAAAGGCAAGAGTGAGAATATATCAACGTACTCCCCACTCCAAAGCTACTCCCGTACCTCCGACTGTAAATGCGCACCCAAAGGGCCCTCAAAACACACGTACACTTCGCCCCTGGCCGAGTCCGCCAAGCCGACAGGCCCGGACACCCTCAAATCCGCACCCAACACCGCGGAGGGGGCCGCAGAACCCCGATCACCTGTCGTGGCCGGAACAACCCCTAGCCCAGACCCCGGAGGAGAAGAGACCCCCGGACGCCGCACGTCCCCGCTGTCCTGTACAAGAACCCCGAAACCTTCCCCACCATCCGGCGGGAGCCACGCAGAAGCAGGCCCAGGCGCCCCACTCAAGACGCCGCAACAGGTCCCGCAAACCGGAAATCACATCACCGAGACCCCCACCCATACCCGACGGGGGAACGCCGACAGTGCACGCCGCAGAGGCCGCGCCCACCGTAGCGGCCCTACCACCCCCCAGCAGGTCCCGTAACGCAGAAGAAAAAGAGATAGACCCCAGAACAGGTAACTCACCAGGCTGCCCAGGAGATGCCCCTTCAGCCGCGTTCTCACGATCCACCGTTGTAGAGCGGCCAGCCGTCGCCCCCACATCGGGTTCCGACAGCTCGCCCTCCGACCTCTCGTCCTCCGCACGCTGTTCAGATGGCCTCCCGGTCCCAGGAGCCACGGGTCCTGCTGGTCTGTGCCGCTCACGACTCCGCCTCCCGGCACCAGACACGCTCACCGCCGTCCCTGGGCTCCGACCTGCAGCACTGCCAGCTGCCCTCCGCCCAGCTCCAGTCTTCCGCTGATGCTGCTGTGGAGCAAGAGCACCAGACCGTCCAGGGGGCCCGCCGGCTGCAGCAGTAGACAGCCCAGCAGCCGCAGAACCCTCTGCTGCACTCCGTCCAGTGCCGATCCCACGCTGCTGCCTCACTGGAGCCGGAGCCCCAGACTTCTCAGGGGGCCCGCCGGCCGCAGCAGGAGACAGCCCGGCAGCCGCAGCTGTGCGCCTCCCACGCAGGGCTCCCTCCCTGACCGGCACCTTGTCAGTGGAGGAGCCGCAGATTCTGCTTCTGCCTCCATGCCGTGTGGGCGGGGGGGAGGGGCTTCCCCCACACGAGGCCCCGCCCACTGAGCTCCGCCGATGGCGGGGATTCCTCCCGGCTTCCCCGCTAGCAGAGGCAAGGGAGCGCCCTGCAAGCGGAGCCGGAGGGGCCCGAGCGGGGCTCCCATGGTGGTGCTGAGCTCTGGGAGGGGGGGGGGAGCCCGGGCTAAAGCGTTCCGGAGGCCTAGACCTCCGAGCACGTGGGCCCTCCCGCCCCCCGCTGCAGGTGATGAGCCCGGATCCTGCAAGAGATCCGAGACACGGCTCTGCAGCCAGTCCATCCCCCTGTCCTCTGCTGCCTCCTGCAGCTGAGCCAAAAGGCTGTCCATGGCAGGGCTAAAGGTGGCCTGAAGCAAGGTGTGCTAAACAGACACCAAGCTCACACTCTTGCCGTCCAGCTAACTGACTCCCCCTCACAGAACCTCCCATCCTAAGGTGCAGCAAAACCCCACCTACACCAACCTCTACCAATCAGCTACCCCCCACTAACAATAACAAAATCCTCCTGGAGCTACCTTAACCCTTTCTGCTCTTCCTTCCCCCACTCTGGGCCTAGTCATGTATGCCCTGCGCTATTTCTTCTTTCTTTCGCTACGGGCATTTCTTTTCCAGTGCAGTGCAATACAAGTTACCACAGTGCATTATGTTTGAACATTATTTTTGAATGGGCCTTTAAACATATTAAAAGGTAACATTTTATTTTAGGAATTTTGTTTACTTTACTGTAATAACAGTTTAGAGAATGAGTGACCCCAAATCTGTTGGTGTTACAGGAGGGACCAGTATCATGTAGTTGCCATATACCTTCAGAGCTGTGTTTTTACAGACCACACTGGGGTTCCCTACTGCGTCTGGAAGGCAGGGTCAACATTTCTTACAAATGAAGAAAAACAAACCTTTCTGAAAGTAAAGCTGAGTAAAAAGGGTCCAAATATTGGCCGGTTCAGTAGGAACCATGTTTACAGCTGTCCATGTGTACACACTGGAAAATTAGCATCCAATCAGTGCTCATGCTGATTAGTGTATTCTTTCTGGGTTTATTGTTAGCCAATTGATTCTCTTATTTAAATAATCAGAAAACAGCACTGAAAATGAATACTGAATAATACCATAGTACATAATAACAAAATAAAATGTAAAAAAAGGACAACAACCAAGAATACCACATTCATATAAGTGTATAATACAGTTAATTGGGCAGAAAAGCAGGCAGTAGAAGTTAAACAGTGCATACCTTAATAGAACAATTTTGTCAAAGCTATACATGGGCAGCAATTTTCTTGGGGCAGGTGAAAGAACGAGCATATTTCCAACCACTATAAGATAGCCACTAAGTTGAAATTTGTACCCTTCATCATGATTTTTCCTGACTCTTTGTACAGAAACTTTAAAGAATGTTTGAAATTGTCTTCAGACTTGAATAGACTGGTTAAATGAAAGCTTTGCGTCAGGGTTGGGATTGCGGTGAACCCAACCCATTCAAAGTTTGTGGCCATGAAAAAAACAATGCCCCAGTTTTACACCACAACTACCAAATACCATGCATTGAACTTTCTGGCCTCTGAACGTAAGTCAGGTGGCTTAGGATGGCCAATAATGGGTGCTTTGCTTTGTGCCAGCCCCTTATTATAAAATTATAGGGTTCCCAGCAGCCATACTGACAGCTAAGCCTGATGTGCTTTGCTGTGATAGTAAAAAAATAGAGATGGCTGGTGATAAAGTGCATAGGACAGGTTGGTATAGGGCTTGTAGTCAATGGTGACTTAAAGAAGATGTAAACCCTTACTGAATAGGTAACAAAATGCTGTGAATCTTGCGGAATTTGAGTGTGTGGGGAAGGAAGGATTGTTAATGTGAATGATGCCCCTACACATGCATTGTCTACA
Organism: Staurois parvus; assembly: GCF_062004578.1. Classification (NCBI taxonomy): domain Eukaryota; kingdom Metazoa; phylum Chordata; class Amphibia; order Anura; family Ranidae; genus Staurois; species Staurois parvus. The sequence goes on from NW_028317941.1 coordinate 9,213,701, forward strand.
GGATGAATGTGTGTTTTAAAAGTGAATATTTCCTATTCTTTGTTGAATGCAATTTTTTTTTACAACCTGTCCTTGAGTCCACATAAACTTCACTGCTAGCTGCCTGTATATATTCAGAAGACATATTTCCTAATTGTTGCAGGCTGCAACATTTTTTAAAACTTTTTTTATTTAATTTTTATTTTCACTAATGCAATATAGCAGGGGCTTGTTTCCCCTTGGGACATCATGTGATGAGATGATTTGCAGGCAGGAGATTGTGGAAGACAGGGCAGAGTGTTGTGACCCCATAACACAAAGTGCCAGAACAAGGACCAATACTTGTCTGAAGAATTAAACAATTAATTGATAGCTAGGTATTCAACTGTCAACACTTGAGCTACTTGAAGCTTCTTTTAAATGGGCTAATTTTCCTTTATTTTTTAAATTATAACTTGTTTTTTTTTAAAGTGTATTAGACAGTTCATTCAAGTGCTTGTTTTTGGAATTAATTTAAATAACAGTGTGCACCTGAAGCACCTCATTACATCACTCACATGTACCACACCCCCCATCACTATAGATAAGTTGAAAGATAGGCCTCATTGATATGGGTGCTGAGGTTCATAGACCACAAAAGGGCAGTTTGTTTATGCGGCTTGAGCTGCCAGGTGCTGCACGTAGGCAGCCCATGTAAGTGTATGGGGATGGACACAGATGCTCATTTTTGACAGACGTTCAGATGGGGGTGAGTGGCCCTGAATGCAGATAGTGTGCATTCACCAGTGCCAACATGGGTGGCCTTAGTAAGAATTTAATATTGCATGGCTAGCCTTAAAGTGGTTCTAAAGGCTTCAGGTTTTTTACTTTCATGCATTCTCTGCATGAAGGTAAAAAAGCTTTTGTGTGCAGCAGTCCTTCCAGCCCTCCCACACTTACCTGAGCCCCATCATGATCCAGTGATGTCCATGAGAGCCAGTTCTCTGGGGACTGTCGCTCCTGATTGGCTGCTTGCTGTGGGGGCACCCAACAGGAGGAAGGGGCAAGGAGCGCCAGCAAGGGATCCGAGAAGAGGAGGAACTGTGCTGCTACATTCAAAACCACTGCACAGAACAGGTAAGTATGACATGCTTGTTTCTAAAAATAAAAAACAAGACTTTAGTATCACTTTAACCTCCCTGGCGGTATTCCCGAGTGTAGCTCGGGGTAAAATTTCAGTACCAAGAGCGGTAACCCCGAGCTACACTCGGGCTTACCATGCGGCGTTGCTCAGGGAGTCCCTTCAGCGCTTACCTTGTCCTTCGCTCCCGCGATGTGTCCCCTGCAGCGTCCCCGGCCGATGCCGGCATCCGGCTTCCGTGTTCCAGTCCCTGTGACGTCGGGATATACGGGCGCCGGAACCGGCGGCAAATTTGAAATTTTTAAAAAATTTCATTTTTTTTTAAATGGTTATATAGTAAAACATTGCTGTTTTAATGCATTTCACATATATTTTGTCCCTACTGCTTTGTCCTGTGCCCTGCCTACATTTTGACTGTTCTTTCTGCCTGGAAACTTAGAAAAGTCCATGGCGTCCAAAAAGTGTCCCTTTATGTCAAAAGCGGTTTTAGACCGGCTATAGAACAGCCATAGTAAATCAGAACCACTTGCAGAATTGAGTGATAATGATTCCTGGGGAAATTCGTCATCAGACACTGAAAACGATTTTGCGACTTTGCTCAACGATGTGCAAATTTTCCTCTGTATTTCAAATTTCAGTGTTTTTGGTTTGATTATATTATTGAATTAAATTTATTATTATTATATTATTATTTTTTATGATTATTAATTAAATTATAATTTATGATTTCGTGTTTCACGTTTTATCATATCCGGAATGTTTACTAGACTCTTGTTCAGACAGATTTCAGTGAGTTATTCCTAAAAATTACAGCCTACAATAAAAAACGACATATTTCCATGCAAAAAAATGGTACCGCTTTCAGCACCAAAAATCGGAAATAATCATACCGCCGAGGAGGTTAAACTATTAATGCCCCTATGGCTTTTGGTCAAGCTCCATTCTTTACCTGAAGGAAGCTGACAAATGAAAGCTCTCTAAGACAGTAAAGTAGACAGTGATCCAAGGATTTGTGATGCAATGGACGATGAAAGATGTATGAATCCAAACTTCCTACTTTCTTGTCGGTCTTTCCACTGTTACAGTGGTGAGAAGTTTTCTTTCTGTGCAATGGCTGCCTGTTTCTGCATTGTGACTTATTGCAATGACTAACAAGACTGGTAGAGCAGCAAGGATTAGCAATTAAGAAGAAGAAGAAAAGAAAGGGAAGGGCTCCAAAATACCAGCTCTTATTAAAGTTCACAGGGTCAGTAATCCTGATTACATCTTTATGTATAATCGGAACATTAAACTCTAATAGGCGTGCCAAGGCAAACTGTATGAGACCTGATTATATGAGTGGACAATGCAATCACTATCGTCTGCAAAAACAAATTCAACAGATTTGTCTTTTTCTCTTTTGTTCATAAGAAAACAGTTAGTATTTCTAGTATGCCATTGTACAGTGATAAAAAAGGTCATCAGTTGGTGTATTTGTGAAAAATGTAGCAGAATAAATCCACTGAAATTTTTTGCAATGTATGTTAATTTTCGAGAATGTTGTTGCTAGCATTGGAGGTATATTGGAAACAGTGGCCCCTAGTCACTTGTTAGGGTGACACATTCATCTCTAGGAGCTTGGTGTTGGCAGATGTTAGAACACAGTTCAAGACATTGACAGCAATGCCCAACCCTAAATGCTACACACCTTCTCTGTAACCCCAGTCTTCACACTAACACTCCTTAATGTAAACCTAACCCCTTGTTTGCATACCCATCACTCCTGTACAGCAACCCTCTGTTCTAAAGACTAACCTATCTGAACCAAAAGATTCCAGTGCCAAAGCTCTAGTGTCAGAATCAACTGCTGCAGGTGTGTCTTAGCTGCTTTGACAGTTCTAATGGAAATCTTATTCAGTGCTTCTGTAATAGGGGCTAGGTTTTACACAAAAGCAGGGCTGTAGTTAGAAACCACGGGGCCCCATACAGCCAACCTGGCAAAGCCCCCACAAAAAACCCCCACAGTTTTCTATGCTTCAGTTATGAATGAACACAATGAGTGATCAGTACCTGAATGACTGAGTTCATTCAGGAAAGGAAGGACCAGGTAAATGTGACATATTTACCGGACCTTTCCCCCACTCTCCAACCTGAAGGATCCTATTGTGTGACTGAAGTTGCTGGGTGGAAAGAAGAGGAGGGAAGCCAGCAGCACTGCAGCGGTGGGGGCACACAGGTGGGCTTGGGCAGCAGAAGGAAACATATGGTACACAGGGAGGGTGATGGGTGTGGCGGGGAGGGAAATTACTGGAACCAATCCCCTGTATGGCTCCCTCTGCAGCAGATGAAAGCAAGCGGGAGGGAGAGGAGAAGAAGCCAGCTTTCAGTTGTTGCAGAGAGCCATACAGGGGATCGGTTCCAGTAATTCCCCCCCACCACCACCACCACTACCGTGCTGATCAGCCTCCCTGCCCACAAATCTGATTCACCCAGTTATCTGAGCCCCCCTGCTGGCCTGGGCCCCATACAGGAGGACTGGTGGTACCTCCGCATCCATGGCCCTGCACATAAGTACATGATTGTTAGCACCCTAAGCTAAATAATATCATGAGGGTTCAGACTTCATGAATATTCACATTAACAGAGATTCTGCTTAGTAAAGTTGCACAGTGACTGTGCATTTCTGCTCTTCTCTCCCAATGCAAATCTAAGTTGGTTTGCAAATATAATTTCATTCCAAAATTTGTATGAAAATTCTCAGTACATTTTAACAGCTTGATGAACGTCGTTCTCTGGTAGTTCAAAATTTTGTTTGCTTTTCACATTAGATTTTGGAATCAATGGACTTTTCTGAACAAAAACCACATGCACTATTAGAAATTCGGTCATTCAGGAAAAAGTTTGTATTCTGCTCCTTCAAGTTTTCTCATCACTTTGCTCAACAACAAACGTCGGTCTGACCCCACTAACAATAAGAAAATTGAACAAACATTCTTAAAATTAAAAATTTAGGACAAAATTCTACTAGCGTAAAACCAGCTTTAGAGTAAGGTCTGACTTATTGAAACCAAAGTGTTTTCTAAGTTAGTTTAAAGTGTTACTAAACCCAGGACCCTGCATTCACTATATCTGGTCTCCCACAGTACACACAATATTGAAATGCAATTATTTTAGTAAATTTAAACTGCTAAATACCTTTTCTCATCAGCAGTTAGAGTATCATGTGACTTCAGCAGAGCACTAGTTACAGCTTGTAGGAGGAGTTTTCTTTCTGCTGTAGGAGGATGCAAAACCTCTGACCTCTGTCTGAACAGTGCTGATTGGCCCTGTGCTGATCTCATGCACTTGCCCAAGAAAAAAAAAACTCTAGCAATACACACTAAACTGAGCATGTGCATGTGGCTACGGGTTCAGTCTGTCTTATCCGGTGAACATTTGAAGAAGAGGTGGGACAGAGAAGTCAGGATAAAACAGCCTTTTTAAACAATGCAGCGGATTAACCCCTTAGGTTCCACAGTGAGTATAACAAGCATGCTTTACTGCATATACAGACTGATTTTACTGTTGTGGGTTTAGTAACACTTTAATCTGAGGTAAAATTGCTGCTCAGCTGCTATTCTGCCCTCTGGCTTCAAAACCTTTTAAATCGCTGACTCAGAACAGAGTTAGAAGAAAATTAGACATCCTTATCTATATTTTTTTTACCAGGCTAGTGACTCAAAGTATTAAAACAATAGTTCAGAATGGCAACCAGAATTTTTAGAAAAAGAGATTTTAAATAGTAGCCTCCATATTTTTATCTTATCTTCCTTCCTGCAGAATTACCAATCACATTCTTTGATGCACAGATGATTAGTAGAGAAAACATTTATAGATCTCTATATAAGATAGAATAATTAAACCATTGAAAATGATGGAAACATATTCAAATTAGTGAAAAGCAAACTATTTTTCTCATCAACAGTAGTAATAGTCATCTCATATAAAAGGTCATTTGCACACTATCACAATATTTTAAACCAGGTTCAGCCCAGAAAAACAGGTTAATATTTTGTGTATTAAAGGTCATGCTAGCAAAAGGGTGTTACGTAGGACACCAGAACTTACACTTACAGGTAGCTGGATTTTGCTCTGGGGGGGTTGATTTACTAAATGCAAATATACTGTGCGCTTTGCACTCTACAGGTACACTTGTGCCAAAGCTTAGTAAATGGGGTGAAGCTTCACTTTGCAAAGAATACCCAATCACATGCAAGAAAACTTTTCAAAAAATAATTTTTGTTTGCACGTGATTGGATGATGGCAGTCAAAACAGATTCCCCTCATCTACCAAGCTCTGGAGCAATTGCACATGCAATCCCATTTGGATTTAGTAAATTAACCCCTTTGTGTCTGACGTTGAAAAGAGCTAAACTGTCAGTTTAAGCTATGCAGATTACACGGGGAACTTGCAGTCTAATTGTCACCATGACAGCCTGTCCTGCCCTCTATATCAGGAGCTTTGACAGCAAAAAGTTAAAGGTGCACTGACTGTCAAACTGGCAGTGGAGCCATGTAGGCTATTGAGGCTAAAGCCACAAGCACAGACAAAACATAGAATGCCCTTCAGCCTTATTTATTTATTACAGGTACTTCTATAGCTCCATCAATTTGTGCAGCGCTTTACATATATATTGAACATTCAGATCAGTCCCTAACCCTCAAGGGGCGTACAATCTAAGGTCCCTAACTCACATTCATTCATACACATACTAGGGCTAATTTAGACAGGATACAATTCACCTACCAGTATGTGTTTGGAGTGTGGGAGGAAACCGTAGTACCAGGAGGAAATCCACACAGGCACAACATGCAAACTCCAGGCAGGTGGTGATGTGGTTGGGATTCAAACCAACGACCCCAGTGCTGCCAGGCGGAAGAGCTAACCATTTACCCACGGTACTAGCCTTGAACATATACAGTATATATGACAATTTCAATAATGATTTTTTTTTTTTTTTACGTGGCTTTCCAATAATGATATAGTGCAATATATTATATCATTGAAGCAGATGTTTCAACAGGTAACTAGCATAATGCAAATATAAAGGCTTTACTGTGATTTTTAAATAGTAATTGCATTAGGATTTACAAGGTATTTGAGTTAGGCTTTTCTTGATATTAAACAAGCAGGTAAATCATTTACATTGCATTATAAAAAAAAAACTTTGAACAGCATGGTGTTGTACATTCTGTCAAACTACGTCAGCATTGAATCTTGTATGTCAGCAGTGGGATCATTTAAAAGGAAAGGTTCCAGCAAACAGAATTAACAGCTTACAAATAAAAATATTTAATTATCTAGATATATACCTCCAATCCAGATTTTGGATTACACAGCATATACAGTAGATACATGAAAGCCAATGTTATGTTGTCTAGTGTGATAAAAAGTGAATTATAGTATCATAGTGAAAGCAAATATACTAGGTGAACAGTTATGTCAGTCTTTATATTGCACATTTTTTGTATTTTAAAAGGAACATGCCAGAATAAAAATTGGAGTGCTACTGTGAGAATGTTCAGGTTGCCATCCTAATCCTTTCTTTACTGCTTAGTGACTGGCTGAATTTAGACAGGTATGTTCATAGAATACATCCTAAAACAGCATAGTCTTTGCAATTCAGTAAACTTGTGTATGCAAGACTGTTATTTCCTGCAGTGAAATACTGCAAATTCCTTCACTCCTAATGAGCTAGAATCTGATTGAATCTAATGAATCATTGATTCCTTTGTTTCTTTGCCTTTCAGAATGTGTCTTTCAGTGTGGGTGGTAGCATAAAAATTTCAGTGGGCATGCACAGAAGACGAGAAGTCTAGGAGACTTTTAAAACAGCAGCTATGGTGCCTTGAAAAAGTATTCATACCCCTTTAAATTTTCCACATTTTGTCATGTCCCAACCAAAAACGTAAATGTATTTTATTGGGATTTTATGTAATAGACCAACACAAAGTGGCACATAATTATGAAGTGGAAGAAAAATGATAAATGGTTTTCAACATTTTTTACAAATACAAATCTGAAGAATGTGACATGCATTTGTATTCAGCTCCCTTTACTCTTATACCCCTAACTAAAATCTAGTGGAACCAATTGCCTTCAGTTAATTAGTAAATAGAGTCCACTTGTGTGTAATTTAATCTCAGTATAAATACAGCTGTTCTGTGAAACCCTCAGAGGTTTGTTAGAGAACATTAGAGAACAAACAGGGTCATAAAGGCCAAGGAACATACCAGATAGGTCAGGGATAAACTTGTGGAGAAGTTTAAACCAGGGTTAGATTATAAAAAAAATCCCAACATTTGAACATCTCACGGAGCACTGTTCAATCCATCATCCGAAAATGGAAAGAGTATGGCATAACTGCAAACCTACCAAGACATGGCCGTCCACCTAAACTAACAGGCCGGGCAAGAAGAGCATTAATCAGAGGAGCAGCCAAGAGACCAATGATAACTCTGGATAAGCTGCAGAGATCCACAGCTCAGGTGGGAGAATCTGTTCACAGGACAACTATTAGTCGTGCACTCCACAAATCTGGCCTTTATGGAAGAGTGGCAAGAAGAAAGCCATTGTTGAAAGAAAGCTATAAAAAAGTCCCGTTTGCAGTTTGCAAGAAGCCATGTGGTGGACACCGCAAACATGTGGAAGAAGGTGCTCTGCTCAGATGAGACCAAAATTAAACTTTTTGGCCTAAAAGCAAAATGCTATGTGTGGCAGAAAACTAACACTCCACATCACCCTGAACACACCATCCCCACCATGAAGCATGGTAGTGGCAGCATCATGTTGTGGGAATGCTTTTCTTCAGCAGGGACAGAGAAGCTAGTCACAATTGATGGGAAGATGGATGGAGCCGAATACAGGGCAATCTTTGAAGAAAACCTGTTAGAGTCTGCAAAAGACTTGAGACTGGGGCAGAGGTTCACCTTCCAGCAAGACAACAACTCTAAACATACAGCCAGAGCTACAATGGAATGGTTTAGATCAGAGCATATTCATGTGGTAGAATGACCCAAAGTCCAGACCTAAATCCAATTGGGAATCTGTGGCAAGACTTAAAAACTGCTGTTCACAGACGCTCTCCATCCAATCTGACAGAGCTTGAGCTATTTTGCAAAGAAGAATGGGCAAAAATGTTACTCTCAGGATGTGCAAAGCTGGTAGAGACATACCCAAAAAGACTTGCAGCTGTAATTGCAGCAAAAAGTAGTTCTACAAAGTATGGACTCCAGGAGGCTGAATACAAATACACTCCAGGAGGCTGAATACAAATACACTCCACACTTTTCACATATTTATTTGTAGAAAATGTTGAAAACCATTTATCATTTTCCTTCCACTTCACAATTATGTGCCACTTTGTGTTGGCCTATCACATAAAATCCCAATAAAATACATTTACGTTTTGGTTGTAACATGACAAAATGTGGAAAATTGCAAGAGGTATGAATACTATTTCAAGACACTGTATGTAGCTCCCATTGGGCTGCATAAAAATATATATGTGGAGAATGGACAGGTAACTACTGTGGTGAGGGTGCTGGAGAAAGTTCAAAGGATAAACTAATGAGAAGTACAATTATCCTTTAAGAACTGCCCAGATGAGGACTGCACTTTTATGTGAAAAGAATTTGTGAAACTAATGATATTGTTGTAAAAAAACATTGTAATATTTTTGGGGTTTTTTCTATAGAAATGTAGAACAAATGCTATTTTCTTCTGTAAATGTTCAGTGTGCACCAAATCCTTAAAAAAACTCAGGGTTCTTTGATAGTAATTTATGTTTTGTTGGTGGATCTTCTGTGTTGGCAATCAAAGACATAGGTTGTCTCCAAGGTGCGGAGACTAAGGACTGCTTGGTCTTCACCAGAGGCACCTTCAAAGAGGGTTGGAATTTGGCTGCTGCCTTCAAAATGTCACAGTGCAAAGTAGCAAATAAAAAGCCGAGTTATGGACAGGTGTCGGTATTTACGTAATATATTACCATCCTCTAACAGCATGCTGTAAGTGCAGATGAATTTATAATTGCATAACCTATGAGAGAATAAATAATAAGTTAAGACATTATATAATAAGACATATAAATTATATAAATTAGACTTATAATAAACACCAATGCCAGCAACTAAACAATTAATTACCCGTATTTATTCGAGTATAACGCGCACACGTGTATAATGCGCACCCCTAATTTTCGATTAAAAATCGGTATAAAATTTTGTTTCACTTTTTCTCGGCTCAGACCAAGCATTGTAAGTGACAAACATTGTTGAACACGTGCGGCCATGATAAAAATAATTTATTGACAAGGTAAACACAATACCGAAATAAAATTACCGGTAACAATATTTATTTAAAATGCTTCAAAGTCAGATTCATCATCATCAGATACACTAAAGAGTTGTTCCCATTCTTCTAGAGTTAATTTATCATCAGTGTCCCAGTTGGCAGGAACATCTGTTTCTCCAGCTTCTTCGCTTTCTTCTGAGTCTGAATTCCACAGCAGGTCGTCTTCTGTGCCGTTCATTTTATTGCTGATGCCTGTCTTTAAAAAACTCTTGATGATCATTTCTTTTGGCATGTCTTCCCATGATGTTTTAATCCAAGATGTCACGAGAGATAGGCCAGGTTTCTTGAGGTTTCCTTTTGCAGTCAATTCTTTGTCGTCGGATTTCATCCAGGTAATCCACTTTTCCCTGACTCTGTCTTTGAAGGGTTTGTTTAAAACAACATCGAGTGGCTGAAGAATAGAGGTTAGTCCACCTGGAATCACAGCTTGAAATGTCTTTAGACTTTTCAGTTTGTCTTTCACAGTGTCTGTCAGGTGTGAGCGGAACTGGTCCCATACAAGCATGGATTTCTTCAGTAGTGCGCCTGGTCTAGTATTCCAAACTTTATTTAACCATAAAATGATGCCCTTCTCATCCATCCATCCTTTAGGATGACAATGGATCACGACACCTGGTGGAAATTTAACTCCTTTTGGAATAGTCTTTCTTTTAAAAATCACCATTGGTTTAAGTTTAAAACCGTCTGCCATACAGGATAACGCAACCGTAAAATGAGTTTTCTCATGGCCTGTGGTTTTAATCTGGACTGTGTGCTTCCCTTTGCTGTCAATTGTCCTGTTGCCTGGTAGGTCAAAACACATGGGGGTCTCATCCATATTGCCTATCTGTGCAAGTTCAAAATGAATCTGCTTGCGTTGGTTGATTATAAAGGTATGGAATGAAGTGATCTTCTCTGCTAAATCATTTGGCAGCTTCTGCGCTATCTTTGTTTTCTGGCGTATTACAAGTCCATGCCTTTTCATAAACTTTTGTGTCCATCCATTAGAGGCTTTGAAGGTTGAATCTTTGCAAAACTTTTGGGCTTGAAGTCTAATGTGGAGTGATGTGACGATGTACCCACTACTTCTTTGGTCAATGATCCATTCATAAAGTTCCTTCTCCATGTCTGGGTACATGGCTTGTCTCCCTCGTTGTGCTTTTTTGGTTTTATTCATATCTTTCAGGACGACTTTCTGTTTTCTCCATTCTCTAACATTCGTCTCTGGTACAGTGAATTCTCGGCTAGCTGCTCGATTTCCGTGAATTTCAGCATGACCAACAACTTTGAGCTTGAATGAAGCGTCATATGCAGAACGTTTTCTCTTGATACCCTGAGTTGTCATCTAACGGGTACCAGTATATCAATAAATAATATGAAGAACACTGAATATGAATATAATATGAAGAACACAGCAAAACAGCAATGCTTATCGTAACGTGTGGGCGAGGAAAGGAAATGAAGAGGCGACCATACGAAATGAAGAGACACAGGGGACGTTTTTTTTTCTTCTTTCTTTCTACAGTGAGCGCATGCGCCCTCAATGGACCGGCCGCCACTGCGTCACCTCACCAGTGCATCTCGCCAGTTCGGGCCGCCCACTATACGCGACAAGGGGATGTAGAAAAAAAAACGATCCCCTGTTTTCGCCGCCCCTTAAAGGGGCGGGGCCGGCACAGGGGACGTTTTTTTTTTCTTCGCGTACAGTGAGCGCCTGCGCCCTCAATGGATCGGCTGCCACTGCGTCACCCCACCCCAGCCCTCGTTTATAACGCGCACCCAAACTTTGATTTATTTTTTTGGTAGAAAATTTTGCGCGTTATACTCAAATAAATACGGTAAATGTATTGATTCGCACCATGGCTTCAACTATAAGCTGATATTTCTATTGTGGCGCGTTTCACATGTTGAGAGCAACCTACCCGCAAGAATACACTCCTTTTTTCTGTTTTACCATACCATAAGCCCTCCCATTCCCTACCCCCCCCCCCTTTTTTTTTCTCTCTCTCTCTCTTTCTTCCTCCTCCCTTTCCATATACTTACGTTATCACCACGTTACTCTACTTACCCTCTTTCTACCTGATCTCTAGCTCCCGCCTGTGTTCTACTCTTATCTTCGTACCATAACCAATACAGAATGCTGTACCTCAAACAGACGTATTACGCTCTATAACACTTACACTTCCAATTCTTGGACACGTGAAAGGGATCTAAGGCTTTCATAGATGCTGTTCATATTCGATATCACACACTTTACACTTCCCTGACAGAAAATCCTGCTCAACGGTCAAAAGACAATATATCTCCTAACTCATTTCTTATTTGTGGTACATTTCCTGGATTGTAATATTGACATGTTGACAAAATGTTTTACAACGGTATGTTTTGTATTGCCTGTTATGCTTTGACCCGTCTGCGACACAGGAGGCGACATACAGTAATATGTCCAATTTTGGATTCACGTCTGTATATGTATTGTTATGCCTGCTTTCTTCTAATAAAAATATTTTTTTGAAAAAAAAAATTAAATGTTTGTTACCTAGCAAGACAGTTTGCTGTCATCTGATCTCAAAGAAGTTAGTGGGTTTGTGGACTTTATGTCCTTAGTAATATGTTTTTGAAGACTTTCCAGCATTTAGACTATACTGTCGTTAGCATAGCGGCTTGTATTCCAGTCTTTTAATGTCTCATTCAAAAATACATCAACTAATCAGTGTAACACTGTGACCCTGCTGATGGGGAGCTCTGCATACTGCTGAATTTCCCACAGGAGCAGCTAATAATATTGGGTCCTCTGCACTTCCTCTTCTCTAGGTGGAACCTCACTCCCCCCTAACACCACCAGAGTACCTTGGTTGGGAACTCCTGCAGCCACACAAGGACTGTGCACACTGACCTCTAGAGAATAGGCAGATTGTATTTACAATGCCAATGTTACAGTTCTTTAGTGTGATTCAAGGTAAGTCATTATTTATGCTATTAAGCGGCTACTCTTTATAGGGCCTTTACATACCTAAAAGACTAAAATATAAGGATACTGCACTCAACCAAAAACAAACAAAATCAAAGAGCACATACACCAGAAAAAATACTGTTTGAGTGTGGGGGTTTGACTGATTTAAAAAAAGGCCTGCTGTTTTTATGGTGGTGGCATATATTGTGTATTGTGTTTTGATAAGAGGAGTTATTACTCATTTTTGCAAATTAAAGAGTATGTTCAGTGCAGTATATTTCTATTTTTGTCTTTAAAGTGTATCTAAACCCCAAAACAAAAAATTAATATAGCAGTGTGATGGAACGCCTGTCACCCTGATTGGGTGATTCCGTCAGAGAACAGCTTCCTTGCCGCTGGGACCCAGGAACATGGTATTATAGCCGGGCATTGCACTCAAGACTAAACAAGAATAGCTTCATGCAAACTGGAACCACTTTATTGAACAGGAACGCAGGTTTTTATATACTTTAGAAGTACCGGCAGTCCCCACATGAACAATAAAACAAATATTACACTGTGGGGTAAACATCCCCACACTGAGTAGGTAAGAGCTTGATCACATTATCCTAAACAACGCAAATGGTAAACAGTACAGCCAACAGTGATCTAATTAACAGTAAGCTAATCAACAGCCAGGCACTCAGTCAATGCTTTGATTAGTCAGGGAGCCCACCCAAAACAGACCAACAACAAGCCCAACCCTGAATACACAAAGTACATTATGCATGCTGTCTATCAGGTGTTTGCTTTCACTTGCATAATCTGTCCATTATAAGACAAAACTCTAACAATATTCTAACAGTCTGAAAAAGTGGAATTCATTTATCTTCATAGATTGAGGGAGATTGTTGATAAATATTTATTTCCCAAGTGGAGGAGCTTCTCCAACCCAGTGGGCAGGAGGGCCACCATATTTCCTCTGTCCATTAACCTGTACAAGATTAATGTTACACCTTTCCGTCCACTCCAGAAGGGAAACTTCATATAGAGAATTATGCAGAAATTTAAACTAAGCCTCGCTCTTAGTGTTCATCACGTTATTATCCATCATCACAGACTGATCCACTCTCTCCATGTGATCAGAGGTTGAACCGAGCTCTTTTGCATGGTCTGACTGGATGAATCAGGTAAAATCCCCAGTCTCCTCCATGGACCATAATCAGTGGGTAGACGGCTAGCCCCTAGTCCCCTCCAAAAGTCCCTGTCTCGGTTGGGTCTGTCACAAGCAGTTTATATTCTATAGATGTTGGCTGTATTAGTTTACTTTGTATGCTTTTTATCCTTTGTTTTCATCTTTTAATCCAGCAAATAACACACTTCCTTTCCTGGCTGTCTACACTCACTGCACTGCACATCTATTCTTGTCTTTTAAAGTGTATCTAAACTCGAAAACAAAAACAAAAAAAAATAATAATAACCACTTGCCCTCTTGAGGATTTACCCCCACCCCCCTTCCTGACCAGGCCATTTTTTGCATTACGGTGCTGCTTTACTTTAACTGATAATTGCGCGGTCATGCAATGCTGCACCCAAATTAAATTTACGTCCTTCTTTTGATGGTATTTGATCGCCTGTGCATTTTTTATTTTTTGTGGTATAAAAAAAGACCAACAATTTTGAGAAAAAAACAATATTTTTGACTTTTTACTATTAAACATGTCCAGTAAAAAAATTAAAAAAAATAAAATTTCATCATAAATTTAGGTCAAAATGTATTCTGCTACATGTCTTTGCTAAAAAAAATCCCAATACATGTAAATTAATTAATTTATGAGAAAGGTATAGGGTTTACAAATAGCGGTATAGATACTGGAATTTTTTTTTTTGTATTTTTACTAGTAATGGCAGCGATCAGCAACTCATAGCGGGACTGCGGAGGGCATTCTGACACTGGGGGGCAATTACTTGGTGTCACTGACATCCCTAGTGACACCAATACAGTGATTAGTGCTAAAAAAAAAAGCACTGACACTGTACTAATGGCACTGGGCAGGAAGGGGTTAACATGAGGGGTGATCAAATGGTTAACTGTGTGTGGTTTCACAGTGAGCTCTGTATGTGTGCTTCACTGTAATCACACTGCTTTGCATGGCTGTGCTGAGCACAGCCATACAAAGCAGTGTGCATGAGCTGACAGGGAGGAGAGCTGTTTTGTTTACAAACAGTACTCCTCCCCGCTGGAGATACTCGGTAATCACTGGCCAGGACCAGGTGATTGACAGCAGCAGCCACGAATGGCAGTGTGGACATACCCGCTACCCAGAAATGCAAAATCTCATATACAGTATATACGTGATTTTGCGCACCAGTGTTGCACTGTAGCAGTATATCTGCTATAGGGCGGTCAGGAAATGGTTAATAATAATATAGCAGCTTATACTCTATAGATGTTGACTGTATTAGTTTACTTTTTTATGCCTTTTATCCTTTGTTTTCATCTGGTAATCCAGTAAATAACACACTTAATTTCCTGGATGTCTTCACTCACTCACTGCACTATATCTATGTAGGGAGTTATGTCACCCAGACTGTACTTAAAACATAACTTAATAAATAACATGTGGAGCTACTAATATCATAAAATAATCAATAAACTTGATTTATAAATACAAACAAAACAAATAAAAAATAATATTTTAAATGATGAATAATATTTAATATGCTGTGTTTGGTCAAAATGATTTTCAAATATCTGTGTACTTCCACCTTCCAAACATACTCTTCATGCTTCTGTGGTCAGTCTCAAGGTCAGCAGATTTACGAATGGAAGTGCACCAGGGAGGTAGAGTGGATTGTCACATTTATTTAGTGGGAATAGCACGTTTGGAAGGTGGAAGTACACAATTATTTGAAGATCTTTTGCACTGATCAAAGCATATACTGGAGGAGATTTACTAAAACTGGTTCAGTCAGAATCTGGTGCAGCTGTGCATGATAGCCAATCAGCTTCTAATCGTCAATAAAACCTGAAAGCTGATTGGTTTCTATGCAGAGTTGCACCAGATTTTGCACTCTCCAGTTTTCGTAAATAACCCCAAAAATATTATTCATTATTTAAAATATTGTGTTTTATTTGTTTTTATCAATCACTTTTATTGATTATTTCATAATGGTAGCAGCAATGTATGTTATTTATTAAAGTGATACCAAACCCAGGACCCTGCATTTACTCTATATGGTCTCACAGTACACACTACATGGAAATGCAATTATTTTAGTAAATATAACTGCTAAATACCTTTTCTCATCATCAGTTGGAGTAGTCTTGTGACTTCTATCAATGTTCAGCAGAGCACTAGTTAAAGCTTGCAGAAGGAGCTTTCTTTTTGCTCTAGGAGGATTCAGAACTCCTGACTTCTGTCTGCACAGTGCTGATTAGCCCTGTGCTGATAACATGCACTCTCTCGAAAAAAAAAAAACATATCTAGCAATACACACCAAACTGAGCATGTGCGGAGTGTCTCCACACGATATGTCTTATCAGGAGATAAGATGGGGGCACTGGAAGAAGAGGAGGATCAAACAGTGGTTTTACACAATGCAGAGGATTAACCCCTTAGGTTGCACAGTGAGTATAGCAAGCATGCTTTACTGAAAAAACAGACTGATTTTACTGTTGTAGGTTTAGTAACACTTTAATTTATATTTAATATATTTCTTTGAGTGAGACAGAAGAAGTGCAGGCTTGCTGCTTTTTTTTTTAGATGTATATATTTTTTTTAGTGCAGACACAGTTTGAAATTTTGGACCTCAAAATTGTCTCTTTTCAACTCCAATAAATTCCAAAAAATGGGAGATGGAAAGATTATTAGTTTGCAGAAAGAAGATAATATTGCTTGTGCTTTCAGTTCTGCCCACATGAAATGATAAGGAAACTGCATTAATGCAAAATCAAGAAGTATTTTCTATACTTGCTGAAAATGTTCTTCGCTTGAAAAAATCAAATCTAAGGCATCCATCCTATATATGGAATGGTAAGTTTGGAATACATTTGTGCTCATGGGTTTAGTTATCCTTTGTGTAAAGGGTAGCAGGGTGGTGGTTGTTTGTCACCTTCTCCATGTTTCCCTCCTTGTTGGGCATCATGCAAGGGTCACATGAGAGGCCTACCCCCAGGGTGGGTTCTTCTGAGCTATGCTACACACATGAGACAGCATCACTTTACTTCACACACATGGGGTACCTTTGCTTTGGTGTCGTTTTCACCGTTTGGACAAGGCTGAGGTTGCCATCAGGAAATACTCGACCTTAAGGTGGGCCTCTACTCTTAGAGTTAAATGTACACCATGTACACTTACACAACTGCTCTTCAGTTAACTCTTCCTACTGTAGCTTGCAATTAGGTGGGGAGTGCTGAACATTGACTACAGCCACCTGTCCAATGTTTCCCACTACCGGTTCTTGTAGCAGCATGGAACCCCGCCATGCACATAGCTTTGTTGCTTGTGGAAACCACATGTATAACTTTCACCAGGATGAATTTTAACATGCTGACTTTTCATACCCCATGTGCTAATTACCCAAGCTGTAGACTAAGTGCAAAGTTGTGTTGGTTACTTGCATTGCACCCCTTTGAGTAACTTCAGACCAGGCAAAAGGCAAAGGTTCAACGCTTTACTTGAATTAAAGTTTAAAAAGAGTCAGTGGAACTTCCATAAAACAGTCAACATACTAAGTCCCTAGTACCTGCTCCTTACCAAGCTATGTGCTGCCCCGGCACACCTGCAGAGATAGAGTCCATCTGATCCCTTAGAGACAACCTCCAGCAGCTGGTGTATTCGAGGCAAAGTTTTGATGGCTGACTGTAATTTTTAGGTTCTTTTTCAGGTGTATCTCCCCTCAGGGAACTGGGAAAACAAGCAAGACCACATAACACAGAATAAGCAAGGTCAGGTCATCGCCCCCAGTGGCTCTCAGACTCGGCCCACTGTCCATTTTATATGCACAGGTTCAGTCAGACCCAAGGATCCTGCAAGGACCCCTACCCTGCTGTCTGGGGAAGCAGCACCTATCTAGCTAATTCCAACCTGCCGATATTTGTATCTATAGATCTGTGTTTTGAAGTATGCAGGACATGGCTCAACACTGGTGCAGAACAGTCAAGTGTAACTTATTTGTGAGAAGTGAGATAAAACAGTGGTTTTATGTGTAGTCATTTATAGGACCTTGTTTTGCCTATTTTGTTTTGCTCGTCTGCCTTGTAGTTTCTAACAAAAGCTTAAAAAAATGTGTTAAAGCAAGCCTTTGTCTTCAAACAATTTGTCCTCAATCTAGAGTGCAAGCACCTTCAAACCCTGCATACATCTCACGTTTATTTCCAAAGCACCTCAAGAGCTGTAATCCCAGGGTGCACTATTATTCAAATTGCAAACAGTTGGCATTGTCATTCTCTAATTCAAACCTCTTTCTATAAACACCTTGATGGTATTGAGGGTACACCCCAGTGACATAACTAGAACCTTCAAGGCCCTGGTGAAAGAAACCATGACGGGCACCCTGACCCCCAGTGGGATCCTGGACGTTCAACCACTGTTGTCAGTAGTTGTTATTTATGTTATTTTATTTTTTATGTTTCATTTGCTAGCCCCTTCCCTGCTCTCCATCCTGATAGATCCCCCACAGCATCTGGCGGGAGAGGGGAGGGGGAGCCTGGCAGCATTGCTTGGGGGGGGGTGGAAAGAGCATGGGGGGGCTAAGAGCAGGGAAGGCCAAGGAAGCTGGATAGGAGGAGACAGCTGCATACAGAGAAATCAATCTCTCCATTTTCCTAATGCTGTCGCTAAATGCCTGAGGTGGGGGGAAGAAAACAGGTACAGTTACTGTAAGTCTAAAATGGAAAGTTGAGAATGTGCATCCAAAAGTAATAAGGGCTAATAATATCCCCTAATAAAAATAAAACATCTCTTTTATGTTTAAAGAAAAACAGCATCATTCCTTTGCAATCAATCTTTAGAAAAATAACAGAAAAGGGAAATGCATTTCACAGTGGTAAACTGGATTTGCAGTGCAGATGTATACAGATATCCCTGTGACACAACAAACTCAGAAATTTTCCAAAAACATCTTTGTATACAACTCTTCATTACCTCCTAGATAGCAGAGCTTTGACCATTTTACAAGCATCTTATATGGCTTTGTTGGTCCTACTAAAGTAGTCTCAGCTACTGTTTCTATTAATAGGGTTCTCTGCTTGTGCCTGAAACACATAGGTAGAGATACTGATGGCAGAAAGTCTTGGGATTATTTACTTTTTTCTTTGTAATCCCTTTTTCTGTTTCAAGATTGTTTTCCCTGCACAGGTGTCAATTTCCTTAATCTTGTAGCATAGCTGAAATAAATTAAACACCTTGAAGATCTCCTTGTCAGCACTCTTTGCTAGCCTAAACAAGAATATGGATTTGAAGCCAAGTGGTTCTTTAAAACCCTCAAGAATGTCAAGCCTCTGAAGAAATATCTACTGCGTTCATGGGATTGTATTTCCCTAATCTACCAACAGAAGATTCTATTGAGTCTTACAGTACAGCTGCCTTGAATCAACTCTGTACATGGATATGCTTATAATAAAGATGGGATTGCTTTTGTATGACCTGCACTACCAAAAAAGATGGTTATGATTCAAACACTCAATATATATCAATAAAATAGAGAATAAACAAACTGCTCATAGATGCCATTGTAGGTACAAAAACTCCTTACGAAACATATAATAAATACATATACATTTTTAACTCAAAACTAAATTAGACAATTTGGGCAAAACAAGATTAAAATAAAAGACCAGCACCCCACATTACATCACTCATTCTGCCTCCTAAGTGTAGCCAGGTCCAGCTTGGGTCATTCTACAATTCAGGGACATCTGCAGCATAGCCAGATCCCCTTTCTTCGCCTCTAGTGTTAAGCGCAGAGTTATCAAATAATTTCCTACTAGCAGATTGGGAAGTGCGTCTGAGAAGCATAGAATCTTGGGACTTGTAATCCCATAGCCTAGTCACACTGTATTCTTCAGCATTGTCTGGACTACACCTACCAGAAGAAAGGAAAACTGAAGGACATTCTGGGGAGGCAGATAGATTCTCCTGCAGCACTGGAGCTTTTGGCACAGGGACTTGGAGCTGGACAGAAGGGAGTGTGTCTCTTTCCCATTCAAGATCAGGCTGCGGCACATCACTGTTCAGTGCAGTAAACCTGGTTGGAAGTCCAGCATCACCCAACACCACAGGGTGACCCTCAACGATCCAGGGGCCACAGTATCATCCAAAAATTGGGTTGGCCGCTGCAATCACTTTTCAGGCATCGCTACCCACTGTTCTGTCAGGAGGCAATCCGGTACCACTCTACTCTACACTCTACTGCAAGGATCCTGAACCCTTCCCTTTCATTGTGTCACCTCCTAGAGGACAGGTGAGCAGGTACAAGCCAACACTTTCCTTAACACAGTTATAGACACTGCATGCAGACACCATTAACCCCCTTCTTATCCACTTAAAGGCTTTCTGCTAGGAAATACCTCTTCTATCCTATTCACTTTGCTGGTTGTCATTGCACAGTAATATCTTTGGGCCCCATCATAGCTAGAAGAAGGCCAAGGACACTCTTACCTCAAAGAGTCCTCCACTCAAAGGATTCAGTTTACAAAGTCTGTCACTGGCTGCCCCCTTTTTCCCCTTAATGTATCAACTGTTTATTTTTAAGGGGAACTCTTACCCAGGTTTCATAAATTGTGCTTTATTGTTTTCTTTGTCTGTGGCATCAGGGCTTAGAGAGAACTGACTGTCAAGAAGTCTCCTTTTCCCCCTCTTGCTCCTGGAGTCATAGGCCTCTCTAGGGCCTGTGGGTTCTTCAGTCAGATCCATTGTCATGGTTGTTTGTTTTTTTTTTTTATATAATTTACTTTTTATTAACTTTTAAAGAGCTTACAACAAACAGAGTTGCATAGAATTGCAAAATAACAATAATAAAGAAATAGGCTCATCGATGAGAGGCATATAGGTACATACAATGTCAGTGCATAACAGTGAATTAGCCATCATTTTCAGACTATTGAGTAGGCAAATCGGAAAAGTAAAGATCCCACAGTTCCCAAACCGCTTCAAAGATGGGGACAGAGTTAGCATGGAAAACAGTGAGGTACTCCATTCTTCTAATCTCTGCTATAACCTTCACCAATTCTGATTGTGTAGGAGGCATGATAGCAGGGGCGGACTGACAACTCATGGGGCCCCCGGGCAATAGGGGATCATGGGGCCCCTGTGTCCTTGCCCAAACTAAAAAAACCCTATGAAAAAGGTACCAGGGGCATCTCATGGGGCCCCCTACTGACCCCGGGCCCTCGGGCAGTGCCCGGGTTTCCAAATGGTCTGTCCGCCCCTACATGATAGAAAGCCAATGCATGGGAATGGTTCTCCTGGCCTCTGTTAAAACATGAGAGTATAGTTTCCTGGCAAAATTGGAGAGGCCTGGAAAAGGTAGGCCCAGCAAAAAGTGGATGGGCTCAAATGAAATAGGAGCATGTAAAAGTAGCTGCAAAAGGTTAAGGACCACCCTCCAGAAGGGTGCAATGTATTGGAAAGTCCAAAAAATATGGAATAGAGTGCCAGTTTCCTCGCCACATCGCCAGCAGACAGGAGAAACACTTGGATTGCGAGCATGGAGAACCTCAGGGGTCTTATACCAAAACATCAGCATTTTATACAGTAAGTGTTTTCTTTATAAACTACACATATCAAAGATCTAGAGGCAGCCTCCCAAATCACGTTGGAGGATTCAGGGCCATTTGCGCATATAAAGGTGTGTATCAATAGAAAGGGGACATGTGTTTTGAAGCAGTTTATCAGTAGAGGAAATTATGCCCCGTTGGTATAGGCCCTGAATGCAGATGTGTTCGAAGAGAGAAGGCTTGTCAAGGGTTAGAGATGGGGCTTTGTAGGAGAAAAAAAAGACGTATCTGTAGATAAACATAATACTGGTGAAGTGACATATGAGTAGCTTTTTGAATCTCAGAAAAGGGTTTAAGCTTACGGGTCACTGATTGAACCAAGTGTCACAATTGAAATAGATTGGCCTTGGCCCAGGGACTCACACGAGCCAAAGCCAAACTATCAGGGAGACTGGGATTAGGTATGACATTGCTCAGGGGGGAAGACAAAGAAGACAGGGTGAATCTAACCCTACAACGCCTCTATATAAATAATGTAAAAAGCATGGGCCCGAGCAGGAGATGTTTGTGAGAGGTGGTTTCAATGTTGGTCATAGACCAGAGTAGAGAACAAGGGTGCATGGACGTATTTGTAGCCCTTCAATCTTGGCCCATTTATTAGGGGGGCGCTGAGAGGACCAGGAGACAAGAGTACGAAGGTGAGTAGCCAAATAATACAACACAATGTCTGCAACCCCTGGACCTCCGCTTGATCGAGGAGAGAGAAGGACAGTACGGGCAATTTGGTGAGATTATTTATGCCAGATGAAGTGGAGGAAGAATTTATGAAGGGAGCGCAACTTGGACATGGGAACAGGAAGTGTCTCAAACAGATACAGAGGTTTGGGCAGTATGGTCACTTTTAGTACATTAATCCTTCCAAGGAAGGAGATGGCAAGATGGTCCCGAGATTTTAAGGATTGAGAAATAGCATGAAACAGAGGAGAGAAATTAGCTTCATAAAGGGAGTGGTAAGAGGAGGTAACGTTGGTACCTAAATACCTCAAGGCGTGTGGGCACCATCGATATGGATAATATGACTGAAGAGAAGATAAAATGGTAGGTGATATGTGAAGCGGTAATGCTTCGGTTTTAGACGCGGTAACCTTATAACCCGACAGGGCACCGAAAAGCTGTAGAGTACGATGTAAGACCGGTAGAGCAATGTGGGGCTCTGTCAGTGTCACCAAGATATCAGCGAATAAAGACAATTTAAAGTCACTTTTGTGGGTGTGTTTCATATGCGTGCACCAGACCTAGGGAGACTGACAGTTGTTTTGTGTTTCTTACATTTGCGAATGATTGCACCATCTGTTGACACCTTCTCATCAAGCTACTTGGCGATAGTTTGGTAGCCCAGTCCAGCCTTGTCCCTGACATTCTTGGACAGCTCTTTGGTCCAATAGTGTGCTTTTGGTTTGGTATTTTGCACATGCTTGCATATGTTCATGCTAACAAGGAAGATTTGTGCATATTATATAGGTGGCAAAAAAAGTGGTATGGGTGTGAGTACATTCAACTAAAACAATAAACCTAAATAAAAAATAGAAACAAAAAAAAAAAAATCAAACAATACATAGTCCAAACGTTTATTGATCCAATACATATTCAACATTTATTTTGACGGCAGCAACAAGTAGGTACATTCAAATTCTTGGTGGGAAAAAAAATTAAAATATAAAAAGCAGGATTAATGTTGCTAAAATAGAATGGTCCTGCTCATAAGAGTTTACAATCTAAAAGATTATACCTTCTAATGAACAGTGCTTTTACAGGGTACAGCAAACGGTTAATATGAATCAAGCAACATTTTCAGGGCCATAAACTTAGCACACACCATCAGTTAGATGTAGGATTATCTGTCCACAAAACAGGCTCCAGATCAAAATAAAAATACATAAGTGACAAAAAAACAAACACTTGCCACCTCCCCAAATCCCCCACACATACATTTCTGATTACGTTTGTCCTAAAACTGCATTTCAGTCTAAATAAGCAAGCAAATTATAGCCAATTGCAGATTTGGAAGAGCAGAGCAATTGACATTTGTTAGGATTACAATGCAAAGATCATATGCTCCTAGACCATAAACACATGATCATTGTAGAATAATACATACCTAAACACACTTTAGAAGGACAAAATGCAAAACATTTACAGCCCACAGCCATGGGGTCCTGGGGACAATTCGGCACAATATCTTTTACTCCTCCCCCAAAACCACCACAGGCAAGGACCTGCTGAAAAAACCCTGGCCTATTACCAGGCCAAGCCACCCTGGCTGCCTCAGCCCTTTATATGACATAGGTTGGATTTGGAGCAAGCCAAACAAGGTCCCATGCCCAATGAAGGCCACACCCACCACTGTCATTCATTTGGTCAGAGAAAGTGATTTCACCTGATTAGCATGCACAAATCCTCTTTCCACCTGCGTTAACCCTTGGTATACAGGACCCACAAATCAGAGTCAGAAAGAAATCCAGAGTGCAATATACAACAGAAAATTGAACAGGGATGTGAAGGGGAACCCCATGGCAACATTTATTGGCACTATGGGCACATTTCACTCCAGATTATCGCATGAGTTAAGGCAGTCACATGACCACATCTTGTATGCAATACTAAAAATGTCAGTTTACTTTTGCTAGTATGCGGTATTTCCCATAAATCGGAAAACACTGGGGAAAGCAAACATAAAAAGACCTTACACCCCGGTCACATAAAAAGTCGATTTTGAAATCATGCAGTGAAGTTGCACGATTTCAAAATCGGGCGAGATGCCAATTTCCTTGCGATTTGCAAGACATCTGACACAGATGTGTATGCAAATTGCCACAAAAGTAGTACATTTACTACTTTACAAATCAGTGCGGCTCTGACCAAGTCAGATATGCACCGAAATGACCACTCTAATAGTGGACAATAGGGTGCGACTTGGCATACGATTTGCAAGTCGCATGGCATGCAAACTGCATGCCAAGTTGCACCCAATGTGACCGCTATTAGAGCGTTCATATCGGTGTGGGAGCAGCACCGATTTCTAAAGTAGTGAATGCACTACTTTTCGTGCGATTTGCATAGACATCTGTGTTAGATGTCTTGCAAATTGCACTTGAAATCAACATATCCCCTGACTTCGAAATCATGCGACTTCACTGTAAGTCACATGATTTCAAAGTCAGGCTTGATGTGACTGGGGTGTAAGTTGCACAATTTCAAAATTGGCTTAGATGTGACCGGGGTGTTAGCCCCCAGTCACATCGTGTGCAATTTGGCATGCGATTTGCATGCCCTGCGACTTGCAAAATGTAGGCAAAGTCGCACCCTATTGTTCGCTATCAGAGCGGTCATATCGGTGCTGTTCCAACTTGCATACACTACTTTTGTGGCAATTGGCATAGACATCTGTGTCAGATGTCTTGCAAATCACAAGGAAATCGGCAGGTCACCCGATTTTGAAATCACGCATCTTCACTGTAAGTCGCACGATTTCAAAATCGGCTTTGATGTGACTGGGGTGGCCCCCGGTCACATCAGGTGCTATTTGTCATGTGATTTGCATGCCAGGTGACTAGCAAATCATAGGCCAAGTTGCACTATTATTGTCCGCTATATGCTCTGTTCTCATCACATCTGATTTTGAAATCGTGTGACTTACAGCGAAGTCTCATGATTTCAAAATCGGGTGAGATGCCGATTTCCTTGCGATTTGCAAGACATCAGACACAGATCGCTATGCAAATCGCAACAAAAGTAGTACATGTAATACTTTTGAAATTGGTGCTGCTCCAACCATGTCAGAACCGCGCCGATATGACCGCTCTGATAGCGCACAATATGGTGTGACTTGGCATGCGATTTTCAAGTCGCAGGGCATGCAAATCGCATGCCAAGTCGCATCCAGTGTGAACCAGCCCTTAGGGCCCTTAGGGCTGGTTGACACTGCCGCGATTTCAGGTGCGATTTGGGAATTGAAATTGTACTTGATATTGGATCTAATAAATGTGAATGTGAGTGTCTTAACATACGTGATTTGCTGCAGCACGATTTCAAAAGTAGTTCTTGTATCACTTTTTCTGCAGTTAGTTGCTATTTCACATATAGACTACAATAGAAATCGCAATGCAAAACAATTGAAAATGCAAGAAATTGTTGGGAAATCTACATAAAACGGTTTGAAATTGCAAACCAAAAGTGAAATTTTAAATCACATCTAGTGTGAACCAAGCAGCCAATTCAACAAAGGAAATAAATCTTTAAAGGCATGCGGTATTTATGTAGACTTCTCCAGGGCTTCCCCCATCCTCTGGAACTCCCTACCCCAATCCACCAGACTATCTCCTACTCTGCTCAATTTTAGGTGCACTCTGAAAACCTACCCTGCCCTCAGCTAATACTGGAATCCTCTACTCTTCCAACCACTCTATCCCCCACAGTTATTACCTTTTGTACCTCTATCCTCTCCCTCCTAGATTGTAAGCTCCAAGGAGCAGGGCCCTTGAACCCCTCGTGTATTGAATTGTATTGTTACTGTACTGTCTCGTGTACTGTCTCCCACCATAATGTAAAGCGTTGAGCAAACTGTCGGCGCTATATAAATCCTGAATAATAATAATAATGTAGTGGTCCAGGCATGCAGTATGTACTGGTATCTGTCAGTACTGTCATGTATTGGTAAGGAATAGGGGCCACAGAGTCCCCCCAAAACTATGAGCTATCAGCTGTCAGCGGGGTTCCCCACTGACAGCTGAATCTAAAAAGAAATAAAGGTCAGCAATTAAGAAATAAAAAAAAATGGCGTGGGGTCCCCCCTCCCATCCATACCAAGCCACAGGGATTTACAGGGAACCCATGGGGATTCACAGGAATTTTCTGCCATGGTGACACCTCGTTTTTTCCATCTATCTTCCGCTGGCTATGGGATTGTGTGTTGTCCATCGGTGGACGCTGTTCGGCACTGTGAGGTTCGGAACATCCCTGTTTGTAAGCAGGCTCCTCTCATATGTAATTCATCTCTTGGCTCTATTTATGGCACTCTTGTAACAGTGCTCCTTGCTGATCTTTGTAGTATATTTCCATTTAGTTCATGTGGTATCTGTGAGCTACCTTCCCTGTGGTGTTAAACAATAGTGTTTCAGAGACATTTGTTTGAGCACACAGTTTCTCTGTGTTTTTTCTGGCCAAAGTAAAGGAAAATGTACTTTTTTACACAAAGCTTTCAATGTATAAGATATTTCTAACATACAGCATAGACATACAAGGAATTACACCTCAAAATACATTCTGCTACTTCCTCTGAGTATGACAATACCATAATTGTGAGACTTTCACAGCCTAGCCATAAACAGATTCCAAACATCCAAGGAGCACCTTCAGGTGTTCTAAAGACATAAATTACACCTGACCTCCAATCACATTTTTTAAGACTCTGGAGCACCCAGACAGTGGAAACACGCACAAAATTACCACATTTTCGAAAGGCAAACACCCCAACGTCTTTTTATGAGGCATAATGAGTCTTTTTTTGGCATGTCTGAAAAATGTGGAAAGAAAATGAAAATGTATTTTTTTACACAAAGTTGTGATTTTATGTGAAGATATTTCTAACACAAAACATGGACATACTTAGACTTACACTCCAAAATATATTCTGCTACTCCTCCCAAGTATGGGGATACCAAATGTGTGAGATCTTTAATGTCTGGACTGATTATGTACCCAACCTTGCAACAGGTGTAACACGAAAATCAACCAACACTATATTGAAAACAATGTACTGTAATGGTCACCTCTGTAAGAATGGTCAGTGAATATAGCATAGTGTAGCTTCACTTACAGCAGATCCTCTTCCTAAAAGCCGAGCAGGCCTAATCTACTGGTACATGGCTGTCCCCATAGCACAAAGCTATGCTCACTGGCCAGGAAGTACAGGAGGCTGAATAAAGGGTAAAACAAAATAATACATGTGATTTTAGTAGTGCAGTTGAATGCAGAGGATCAGTGTGATGTGTAGATAGGTCAGTACTGGTGGCAGGCAAAGACAGGCAGCAAACAAGCAAAGCATTGGTCCAGGCAGCAGGCAGAGACATGGTCTGCACAGCTAAAGGATGTTTTCCAGGAAGCAAGCAAGAATATGATCCATATACAGGAAGCAGGCTGACATCCAGGCAGCAGGGAGGAACATGGTCAATACAGAGTGCAGGGTCAGTAAAGACAGCAGGCAGAAGTATGGTCAGTATAGCCAAAGTGGTCCTGGCAGAACATGGTCTAAAAACAGGCCAGGGTGAGTACAGGCAGCAGACAGAGGTGTGGTCAGTTAACTGGCCAGTGTTTGTGGAAACAGTCATAGAGGTCACTCAAATGTTGCCAACATCCTAACTTTGTACGGAACCAAGAATACCCCCCTGAGAAGAAAAATTGGACTTTAAAGACATCTCAAATATTAACTAAAAATTAAAAGTCAGTGCATTACAATCTTATAAAAATCACATAACATAGAAAAATGGTAATAAAAACACACAATGGCTGAATACTAGATATGTAAGTAAAAGCTTGATGTTAATAGGTATCCTCTTCCTCTCAAATGGAAACAGACAGGGAAAGCTTCTTTAGTAAAATAACTGACACGTTTCATCAGGGGTAGACTGAGTAAGAGGATGGCAAGATTGAACTCATCCAAGATTGATATAAGTGTTCAAGAACAGCCGTATTTTGTTGGCGTCAATGGATGATGTCATCATCCATTGACACCACCAAACAAGCCACCATCAGGCGTTCCCCCAAGGGGCCAAATCGATCCCACACTGAGGTCAACCCAGCAAAATCCACAGCCAAGCTAGAGGGCTGGCACAGGATGGTATCAAAAAAGGGTTACATAAGCACAAGCACTCATCATAGCTGTACCCCTCTAGCACTGCTATGATGGGTGGTTGTAATAAAATTACTTCGAATTTTTAGTTATTATTTGAGTTGCCTTTAGAGGCCCATTTTTTCTCTCAAGGGGATATTCTTGGTTCTGTGTAGTTAACAGTCCAGGGTAATATGGCAGCAAGGAGAAATATCAGGCTTAGGGCCCTGGGCACAGAAGTAGAGGCTTATTCCCACCTAAAGCTCTTCAAAGCCTCCATACACCAGACCCTGATCTGGGAATTACAAAACACGGAGAAAACCAAAAACTAGTTTTCTCCACTTGGAACACTACTCTGAAGCCCCTTACATATGTGAGACCCCCATGTTACTTGAATCCCGCTACTACAGTAGCAGGGCAAAAGATCAGTCCAGGCGGCAGGCAAAAAACATGGTCGATAAACAGGTCAGGTTCAGGGGACAGGCAGAGGTATGGTCAGTTTAGGCAGCAGGCAGAGGCATTGTCAATAAACAAGCCAGGGTAAGTTCAGTTGGCAGGTAGAGGTATGGTCGATTAATAGGCTAGGGTCAATTCAGGTGACAGGCAGAGGCATGGTCAGTTCAGGTGGGAGGCTTGATCAGTATGAAGGCAAATGGTCAGCACATTCGACGACATTAGGTATGGGGAAATTGCAGGAAGTCAGAATTATGTTCACCATACTTCATTAATATTGTAGTGAAGTATGGTAACAAAGGAAGCAGTCTCCTATGCATAGGCCTTGTTGGTAGGGACATTGGGAACAATAATAACAGGTGTCGTTTCTAACTCCCCTTCTGGTGCATACCCAACAGTTTTTTGTTTTGTTTTTTGGCATTTTTGGCCTGTTTATCTGGGAGGGATTTTATCTGGGAAATGTCTTTCATGGAGTCTGCTCACATCTGAGCAAATGTTTTCTGGTGGAGGGCCTTCCTGGTTGATGGGGAAATTTTGTATTTTATAATTCCTTATTAATGTTGGCCTCACAAATGTATAAGAATGCCTCCAAGCCTTGGTTAAAGGTCTATACAAGGACAATGTCTGACCTTAAATAAAAAAGGAGTGCGACTATTTGGAAAAGCCAAGCCATACCACTGCTCTCCTTTTTGTTTGCATGGGGGGGGGGTTGTCGATTGCTTACACACAAGTCCAGTATATGACACACAGTTAGACTGGAAATATTGGTCTCGACCTAGAGCATGTCTTAAGCATGCATCTAATCTGATCATTGGCCACGCCAAATAATGGAGGAACCCGTGGTGGAAACATCATCTTTAGCTAAGTATTCTTGTTATATTTTCTTTTTTCTTTATCTGTATCTATCATTACTTGTAATAAATCTTATAAGTATTTGTGTGATCTCTCTTTGTACATATCAAATACAACCACAAAACCCTAACAAAACACTGGTACACAAGGGCAGTGACAATGTCCCCCTGATATCTGAGAAACGATCCAGGTCTTTCAGTGGATATACAATAGAAAACATAGGAATGATACATTTTCAAATTAAAGAGGTAAATGGAGACTTTTTTTTGTACCAGTGGTGCATTCTTCTTGTTGCTAGATAGAGCTGTATTATCTGATCATTATAATCAGCACCCCCCATGAATTTAACATACTGTACACTGAAAGGATCTAGATAACCTCCATTTTGTTGATGTACACCATTTTAAGTATTAAGTTAGCTTTTTGCAGATATATTGGAAGTTTAACCTCCCTGGCGGTATGATTATTTCAGATTTTTGGTGCTGAAAGTGGTACCATTTTTTTGCATGGAAATATGTAGTTTTTTTATTGTAGGCCTGTAATTTAGGAATAACTCACTGAAATCTGTCCGAACAAGAGTCTAGTAAACATCCTGGATATGATAAAACTTGAAACACGAAATCATAAATTATAATTTAATAAATAATCATAAAAAATAACAATATAATAATAATAAATTTAATTCAATAATATAATCAAACCAAAAACACTGAAAAAAAAACACTGAAATTTGAAATATAGCGTCAAGTTTGCAAATCGCTGAGCAAGAAATGTTTTCAGTGTCTGATGATGAATTTCCCCACGAATCATTATCACTCAATTCTGCAAGTGGTTCTGATTTACTATCGCTGTCCTCTAGCCGGTCTAAAACCGATTTTGACCTAAAGGGACGCTTTTTGGACGCCATGGACTTTTCTAAGTTTCCAGGCAGAAAGAACAGTCAAAATGCAGGCAGGGCACAGGACAAAGCAGTAGGGACAAAATGTATGTGAAATGCTTTGAAACAGCAATGTTTTACTATTTAATAATCGTTTTAAAAAAAATTCATTTTTTTAAATTTTCAAATTCAACGTCACAGGGACCGGAACACGTAAGCCGGATGCTGGCATCGGAGGGAGGAGATGGCCGGGGACGCTGCAGGGGACGCATGGGATCATGGGAGCGAAGAACAAGGTAAGCTCTGCAGTGAATTCCTGTGCAATGCTAAGCCCAAGTGGTAGCCCCATGGTAAGCCCAAGTGTAGCTCGGGGTTACCGCATTTGGTACTGAAACTCTACCCCGAGCTACACTCGGGAATACTGCTAGGGAGGTTAATGAAACTGTTTCAGCTTGTTCAAGGGTTTATAAACAATGATAAGATGACCCTGAGCTTTCTGTGTCCAGCTGATTCTAAGAAAGCTAGCAGAAACAGTTTATACCAAGAAATGTATACGTCATGTTTCATGTAGTCAGCTCATGATGGAAACTTACAAGTTGCAGTTTTGAAACTCGCTCCCCCCCTCCCTTATTTCTTCTGTATCCTATATAACCTTAGTAATGTCTAATAAATTTTGAGCATCTGTGAACATAAGTTGCCGTTATTTCTGTGTTCATAGGGTGTTCCCAGAATTCTGCTGATAAACCAGGAATCTCTCCACAGATCGGGGGTCTCTGAGGGAATAAAGAAAATCGATCCTTTCATACACCAGGGCTTAAAATTTCGAGTCTAGACCTACTAGCCAGGCACAAACCTTACTCTACACCAGTTGCCCCACCCAACCTTGCCCATGTCTGCCTCCAACCCCACCCATGTCCCGTCCCCCAACCCCGCCCCAGCCCTGCCCCCAACCACGCCCCTTAAAGCTTATGAAATTACATTTTTCTTTAGAATAAAGAGTCCAAAATATAAAAAAACTGCAATTATAACATAGCTTTATTATGTCAATTTAAACATAAAAGCAATAGTTTAATAGCATTAGGGGGGCAATCAAAATATCAAGTTTTACAGCCTTAAACCTGTAGTAAACATTTTGTATTTTTTTGTTTATCTCCTGCATCTTTAAAAAGAGACTTTAGTAACTAAAGTCTCTTTTAAAAGATGTAAGTTTAGTTTACAGAAGTATAGCATAAGAAAAAGTGCTTATTTTGATGCCAAAAAATATGGAATAATAGTTACTGTAAACTGTAAAATGTTGTATTTATGTAATTTACCTTAAGCTGGTGGGTGTAGGATTGTCCCCCACATCGGTGTAGAGCGGACCTCTACTCGTGTCCCACAAGGCTGTGTAGAGCGGGCCTCGTGTCCCCCAAGGCGGTGGAGAGCAGGCCTCCTGTCCCCCAAGGCGGTGGAGAGCGGGCCTCCTGTCCCCCAAGGCGGTGGAGAGCGGGCCTCGTGTCCCCCAAGGCGGTGGAGAGCAGGCCTCCTGTCCCCCAAGGCGGTGGAGAGCGGGCCTCCTGTCCCCCAAGGCGGTGGAGAGCGGGCCTCCTGTCCCCCAAGGTGGTGGAGAGCGGGCCTCTCCTTATGTCCCCCGCGGAGGGGCAGGGGAGAGCAGACCTCTCCTTGAGTCCCCTGCGGCGGTGGAGAGCAGGTGTCTCCTCTCAGCGGAGGAGAGTGGACCTCTCCTGCACCTGTCCCCACAGCAGCGCTGCCAGTGTAATGGCGGTACCGAAGAAGAAGCCGGAAGTCGGAAACCGGAACTTGGCTTCATAATGAGGCTTGGAGCACAGGTGGAGCCGCTCCATCTGTGCTCACTACACAAGGATTTTTTTTGCGTTTGGGCAAAGACACAGGGGCCCCATGAGTTGTCAGTCCGCCCCTGCCCCTCGCATTTGGCGAGCGGCTTTTTCAAGCCCTGCTGTACACAATCAGGTTTCTGAACTGGACAATGCATCTGTGGATATCCACAGAGGGTTCATTGTGGATTAAGGAAAGTATATATACATCTAGTTTGTCCCTCCACTTCATAGCCAGCACTTTTTCCTGTTAGCTATCAGTACGCTACCTGCTTGTGTTTGCTTATGGTAAAGATTGTGGAAAAGGGGCAGGATGATACCCCTTATTGAATTGTGGAACTGCAAGGTTCCAAACAATTTTTCCACTGATCCTATATAGTTTGGGCAGTCAGGGGGATGGAGCTGGGTATCCTTTTCTTCATACACAGGGAAAGGCATACGTGTAGACTGGCTTTTTCACACAGCTTGTACAGCTTCACCCCATATCTGGCTGTCAGAGCCTGGGATCGAACCTGGACCTTCTACAGTGAGAGGCAATGTTTCTTCTCACTGAGCTACCTGGGATGCTGGACAACACTCTGCCTGATCTATTGGACAATCCTGCCTTGTTTTTCTGTTGAACCTTGAACTACTTGCTCCTCCCATGAACTTCCTGATAAAAGCCATGCCTCTGCATTTCCTCTTTGCCAGATTATTGTGCCTTCCCAGCCAATATCCTGCTTATTGTTCGAGCTGCCGTCTACATCTTTGCTACCGACCTCTGGCTTGCTACTGACTACGATTTTGCCTCATCCTCATCTGCTACCATTTGTGACCGACCCTTGGCTTGTGACTGACTCCGCTTCTGTTTGATCCCTAACCTGTTTGATTCGCTATTGGTTTCCAGCTTGCTCATTCCCTGTTGGGGTGATCCTGAGATCTCCGACCTGGTATTAACACGCAGCCAAATCCATCTCCACCACTAGGAGCTCTGGTGAAATCTGGTTAATACTTAGACCCCGCACCTCAGTTGAGTCTGCGCTATTTCCCAGGGTGTCCCGCTGGTGTACCGATCCTGCTGGTTTCAGGTAAGCCTTTACTGCTATAACAACTGGTCTCTGAACCTGACCCAGACCGTGACACTGGCCCTTTTACTGGGGATGAACTGCTTGATGCCTGCCATTGGAAAGGACAAGTGACTCATCAACACAGATGTGTTTGTCCTGGATGTACAACTGGGAAAATGTATCTGAGAAAAAAAAAAATCATCGGTGAAAAGTAAATGTACAAAATGGAGGACCTCAAGCATCATTGGCATGTATGATAAAATTAAAAAAATTAGTGCTGTGCTGTCAGGAAAATGAATAGTTCAATAAATAGTGTATAGCATAGTATACGTACAGTGTATAACAAACAAAGTCCTATAAACAAAATATCAAAGTCCACCAAAAGTGTGCAAACTCTTCATGCAGCAGCTTTGCTACAGCCACCAAGCCACAGATGGGGGGGGGGGGGTACATCACAGGCGGGGAATTGTCCTGCATGAGTGCATTTTCTACTGGAGTGCAAAACAGCAGTTGAATATAGCAGTTTAACTAAAGCAGGATAACTCAAGCAGCGGGAAGACACAACAAATAACTCTACTGCATGCTGGATGGACTGCAAACAAACACCCTGGGAAACATCTACAAGTTTTATTCCAACTCCATGTACCTTTTTAATATGCCCGCTCTACTCCTAATTTTCTTATTACTATCCTCTGTTCTCAAAATCTCATGTCTTTACCCCTCTGCTCCACCGCATAGCTTATACATATCACCCTCACTTCTACCATCTCCCTATTACTGCTCTCATCACCTCCTGCTAAAACTTTACTCACCTCCTGACCCAAATACCAGGACAGGAAGGCATGTGCACTCATATACATCCCACTCCCATCTTACTTTCCTCACCCTCCTTCTCCTAACCTCTGGGGATATCTCCCCAAACCCTGGTCCTCCAGTATCTCACCCCCACACCAGGCACCCTCCTTCCTTCAAGAATAGCTGCAATCCACTCAATTCAAACTCAATCCCCATGCTCCTCAAAACCACCCTCCCTTTTTCATGTGCACTCTGGAATGCCCGCTCTGTCTGTAATAAGCTCACCTCTGTCCATGACCTTTTTGTCTCCCACTCTCTTAACCTACTAGCAATTATGATGCCCATAGGTGAGCACAGACAAACACACATGTGAAAGGAATCAGGGGCAGCAAGGAGGTAAGAATAAACAAACAAGAGGCTAACTTGTGACAGATGCTGCCAGACTCATCCACCTTACTAACCGTTCCATATCTGCCATCCACTCTGCCAATCCCTCCACTGGCTTCCCATTGCCCAACAAATAAAATTCAAAACATTAACAATAACATATAAATCCTTATAACTTTGCCCCAAATTACATCACCGATCTTGTCTCCAAATATCACACAAACTATCCTCTCCACTCCTCCCACGACCTCCTGCTCTTTAGCTCCCTTGTCTTCTCCTCCCATGCTTGTCTCCAGGACTTCTCCAGAGCCTCTCCTATCCTCTGGAACTCTCTACCCCAATCTATCCGACTATCTCCTACTCTGCCCACTTTTAGGCGATCTCTGAAAACCTATATCTTCAGGGAAGCTTTTATCTTGGTATGTGTTTTTGCTGCTGAGACTAGTATATGAGAAGCAATCCAGTGACCACTTTTGGGGCATGCGATTCATGAGACTGATGCTTGAAGCTTGCTGAATTGTGAGAGGAAGAGAACTGGAGCCATCCATCTGGGATTTGTCTTCTTTTAAATTCTAATTTAGACATCTTGAATTGTTGGGTCTAAGGATTTGGCAAGAGGCATTATAATCATTATAATTTGTTTGTTATACACTTGTAGCGCTACCCCCAGAGGAGCCACTTGTATTTTTGACCAGGTTACCCCCTTCTTCGCCTTTCAGCCAGGCACAGTGTATTTCTGCAGCAAAATACACTCACACTCTTCTGCTCGTTGCCATCTGTGACCAGTCTAGGGGATGTTTTGCTTTGGAGTTGTATTTTAGAACTGGAGATAGGGATAGTAAATTGTAGTAGAATACTCCAAAACCAGAACTATTCACACTGAGGACATCTGGCTGATCTGTTAGTTGAACACTTATGAAGTCTTGGCTGACAGTAGATTGCAGACTCGTGTAACATATAGCAGCAAGTAGTTTTAGAAGTGAGTAAAGCTCCTTTTTGCAGTAATAGTAGTTACCCGTACAAGGCTGAGCTCCTCAGGTATAAGCCAGTTATGACAGATCGCAACAACCCAAAGGTAACGTAGCTGAGCAAAGTCTTATGCAGTAGCAACAGTTGGACGAGCTTTTCAGAACACCAGCCAGTGTTCCCTTTTTCTCAGACCCATTCTATCATGCGCCAGAGGGGTAGCAAGCACACAGAATTCCCAAGATCTCTCAAAATCTATACTCACATAATGCCCAAGGACAGAATATTGACACCCCCTGCATTTGGCTAGGGCTGTATCTATATTCATGCTGCTCATTTGCCTAGTTCCCTCCCATTGTCTGGAAGGCTCTCACAGCTTCCTGAAGGAGGGCAAAACTCAAGGCAAACTCAGCAGCACCAAAGCATCATGAGTAGACCTAACGAATCCATCACAGCACTCTGTTAAGCAGAGAGCCCAATTAGATTTTCCTAACATTCTCTCTGTTAAGCAAAAAAACACAGCTATACTTATCCTAACTATACATGTCCTAGCAATTAACTGGGAGGGTGCTGCACACAATATATTGAACTAGACATTTTCCTGACAGCACAACACTTTTTTTTTCAGTTGTCTTTTGATATTTGTGTGATTACCAGAGAGTGCTGCAGTAAGGATTTGTTTCTTTCTCAAATTTATTTAATTTGATTGATTAATTTGCTAAGCGCAGATTAAGCACAATATTGGAGGTATTATAAAATGTTAGATAGTGAGATTTTATGGTCCTGCTAAACAATTAGCACTATAAGAAAATGTGGAAGTCACAAATTTACGTTAGGTAAAGCTGCAAAAAAAGTCCAAAACTTTTCTCTTCTTGTCTGCGGTCCTGGGTATAGCTTGCTTTGTAACGGTTGTAACACAAGAGATTAGACAATTTATCTCAAATTTGGTGTCCAAAGATATTTTAAGCAAGGCAGAAAGCAAAGAACTACAAACATTGGGAGAGAACCCAGATACTGAGATTAGAACTCAGACAATTGAGGCAATATTGTCATTATGGACAAAAATTGCTTTATCTCTATTATATTTGCAATTTTTGAACATCCAAACAAACCTAAATAAATACATCCAAAAATACCAGTGTTTTATGCACTGCCTAAGATACATTCAGTAAATCTGTGGTGGACCCCCGGGAGACCTATTATATCTTATTATAAAAAAAAACAAAAACTTTTTTTGGCCTTCAAATATTGACTGCTCATGTTTTTACTTACCGTATTTTCCGGCGTATAAGATGACTTTTTACCCCTTGAAAATCTTCTCTAAAGTCGGGGGTCATCTTATACGCCGGTATACAACATGCTGACACTTTTTAGGGGGGCGGCGCGGTGCTGCGGCTGCTAGGCTCCGCCTCCTCACCGGTGATTGGCCGCCATAACTGTAGCTCAGGAAAGGCACACAGGCGGCCAATCACCGGCGAGGAGGCGGAGCCGAGCGGCCCTGCGAAAATCGAGTGAAGGAGCGGCCGGTAAGTGTGCCGTCCTGAGGTGCTGCTGCAACCACACATGCTAGCTGCAGCAGCACCATACTAGAACAGAGGTCTGCAAGTGTAATTGGTGTCAGTGGGAGGAATAGTGCCCCATCATTGGTATCACTGATACCAATGATGGGGCATTATTTCTCCCACTGACACCAACGATGGGGCACTATTCCTCCCCCCCACTGACACCAACGATGGGGCACTATTCCTCCCCCCCCCCCACTGACAACAACAATGGGGCACTATTCCACCCCCCACTGACACCAATGATGGGGCACTATTCCACCCCCCACTGACACCAATGTTGGGACACTATTCCTCCCACTGACACCAATGTTGGGACACTATTCCTCCCACTGACACC
Organism: Staurois parvus; assembly: GCF_062004578.1. NCBI lineage: Eukaryota > Metazoa > Chordata > Amphibia > Anura > Ranidae > Staurois > Staurois parvus. Next base: position 9,250,803 of record NW_028317941.1, read on the forward strand.
AATGATGGGGCACTATTCTCCCCACTGACACCAATGATGGGGCACTATTCTCCCCACTGACACCAATGATGGGGCACTATTCTCCCCACTGACACCAATGATGGGGCACTATTCTCCCCACTGACACCAATGATGGGGCACTATTCTCCCCACTGACACCAATGATGGGGCACTATTCTCCCCACTGACACCAATGATGGGGCACTATTCCTGCCACTGATACCAATGTTGGGGCACTATTCCTCCCACTGACACCAATGTTTGGACACTATTCCTCCCACTGACACCAATGTTTGGACACTATTCCTCCCACTGACACCAATGATGGGGCACTATTCTCCCCACTGATACTAATGATGGGGCACTATTCCTGCCACTGACACCAATGATGGGGCACGATTCCTCCCACTGACACCAATGATGGGGCACGATTCCTCCCACTGACACCAATGATGGGGCGCTATTCCTCCCACTGACACCAATGATGGGGTGCTAATTCTCCCACTGACACCAATGATGGGGCACGATTCGTCGCTCTGACACCACTGATGGGGCACTATTCCTCCCACTGACACCAATGATGGGGCACTATTCCCCCCACTGACACCAATGATGGGGCACTATTCCTCCCACTAATACCAATGATGGGACACTATTCCTCCCACTGACACCAATGATGGGGCACAATTCTTCCCACTGACACCAATGATGGGGCACGATTCTTCCCACTGGTGTGCATTGGAAGAGGGGTAGTCTTATACAGCGAGTATAGCCCAAACACTACATTTTAACAGGAAAAGTAGGGGGTCGTCTTATACGCCCAGTCGTCTTATACGCCGGAAAATACGGTAAGTGTAAAGGTGTGAATAAAACCTGTCTAGGGAACTGGTTACCTTTGTTTCTGTATATTTTAATTTCAAGTATTAAAATTATAGTATAACAACACAAAAATCAATAACATGTTTGTTCTTGGCTCTGCTAATCAAAAGCAAAGAATAATGTCACTATTCATTGCAGGCACGCAATATCTAACTCAGTACTACCTGGTAATTACAAGAACTTACATGTCTACTGCACAGAGGGTGTATTATACTGTTATACCAAATGTAGTGTAGTGCCAAAAACTCTTAGAAAAGCATCCCTAAGGCAGATGCTTGTGTTCACATTCTAAGATGATGTGATCACACAGGCAAGTCCCTACAATGGTGATTATTATTAGAAATGTGTCAACTCTTTGGAGACATATCTTATAGTACAACTTAAATTTAATTTCAAAATCTGATAAGCAGAAAGAAGAACATTCTTCCGAAGACATACAGGGTTTCCTACCCGAGGGGGCTTTTTACACAATTAATGACTTACTGTTTTGTTGTACAGTTTAACCTCATCAGGCCTGTATGTCCCTTCATTTATACTTGTGCACATGCTTGGTGCACACATTGCCCCTGCTTTCCACTCTCTTTATACAGCGGAGAGCATTGACTACAGACACAGAGCTGATTAAACTGGCTCTGACCCTGTGATCACTGTTATGACCAATCACAGCGATTATTAATGTAAAAAGTATAGTATTGTTTACATTTATGAGCCAAACAGAGAAGGAGACAACATATAATTTAATAAATTAATCCATTAACTAAATTCTCTGGCTGTATCAGAGGAAACAGAGGGAGGAGCAATCAAAGGTGGGGAGTTTTAAAATACCACAAACCACCAATGACTATGATATTCTTTTGGGAGGTTTAAAGTGTTTTGGATTTATCCTTGAGATCTAGCTATTGCACACAATGCAATTTTATTGTTTTAACTATTCATTCTTTCAACTTTCTTCTAATAATGGAAAACTTGCACTTGGCTTCAGAGGGTGACTTTCAAAGCACACCTTAATACCAGCAGGTTTCGTCCTTTACAAAAAAATTGTGATAAAAAAGAGATCACCTTGGGGTGCCCACTTTCCAAAAGGGGTAATTTTGGAGGTCTTTGTACTGACCTGACATTTTTATTTGATATGTTTTATACTAGTAGTAAAGGACACTGGTTTCTTTTTTCAAAATGTTTTTCTTTTTTTACTTTACATAGTAAAAAAAAATAATTCTGGTTAATAAATACCACCAAAAGAAAGTTCTGTCTCACAAAATGATATAAAATTAATTTGGGTACAGTCCCACATGACGGGGTGATTGTCAATCAAACTATCAGACCACTGAAAACCAAAAAGTGGCCTGGATAGCCGGATGGTATAAGCTGCTGGCCCTGAAGTTAATATACTGTACATAACTGAATAAGTGGCCATTCATGGAAAGATCATGTCATTTTATAAGCGCAAAGGTGCAGCAATAGTAACATACAAGATATGCAGGAGCAGACTGACAACTCTTGGGGCCCCCAGGCAATAGGGGATCATGAGGCCCCTGTGCCCTCACCCACACTCAAACCACCCCCAAAGAAACCTATGAAATGTACCAGGGGCATCTCATGGGGCCCTCTACTGACCCCGGCCCTCGGGCGGTGCCCGAGTACCTGAATGGTCAGTCCGCCCCTGAAGATATGCAAACAATTTAATGAAGAACTTATGTATTACAGGAGAACAAATGGACTAAAATGTTTTATATGATTTTTTACTTTCAACTTTGCTAACAAGGATAAATAACAATAAAACCAACGCTGCACTTACGCATTAGATAATAGATTTTTTGAACTTACTGTAAAATCCTTTTCTTTAAGTCCATTGAGGGACACCAGAAGTCTTTACCTTCAAGTTATACTGTTGCCTATAGCAGGATTGGCAAAATAAAAATTGTAGACCAGCCCAAAATAACTCCTCCTACTACTAGAACTGGTAGTAACCAGTACCAAAAGCATAATCATAAACACAGTGGTAAGAGACCTGTGTCCCTTAATAGATTCCAAAAACACATGAGTGTGAGTACAAAACAAGGAGTACAATTTTCTTTCTAATCAATTGAGGAACATAGGAAGAAGCCTTTACCTTCAGGATGTCAAAAAGCAGTCCAACTGAGAGGTGGGCTACAGCATACAAAATTCACCCCAGCATTCACCCAACCACCGACCTGAACCTCTGGCTGCAGCAGAAAGTGATACATTTAGTAGCAGTATTAATACTAATTCTAAATGTGACAGCTTTCCACTCTGGCTGGCTGATCTGTCAGCTGAAGAATTGTCCCCTGACAAAATCTTTACGAGACCCTGCTCTGAGCATGCCATCTGGCTAGCTAGGAAAGGGGGAAGAATGAGCTTGCAGTCCCTCTAAACTATAGCATGTCACATGTTCTCAGCATGGGGGTTAGTTTCAAGGGGACCCCTAGAAAAACAGTTTGTCCACATTCTGATGAAGACAAGGGCTTGTTCGCCAAAACCCTGGCTAACTGGTTGTTGAGATCTTTGGCAGGGGGTTTATTGGAATCTGGAAGCCTCCTTTAAATATGAGGGGGCCCCCAGACACTGCCCCCCCCCCCATGAGAATGTGTAAGGGATACCTGGGCATCACTTACCAAATATGGTCTATGTCTTTTGTATACAATTAGTGACAGGGACTTGGAGATTGTGTTTACTGCTTAGGGCCCCGCTCAAGAAACCTGGTCCTGTAAAATTAAAAATGCTTTGTGTGTGAAGACTGGGAGTGAGACCATCCTGATTTAAGAATAAGGATAGGGAAATGTTCCAACAGCCACACACCTATCTGACGATGTAGTTAGCAAGTAAAAGCAGCCTCAGCTCACTCCATCTGAAGCCTTGCCCCCAATGCATTTCAACCTAAAGAGTCTGATATGGATGTTGGGGGATTTACATATGGGCCCCCTTGACATCCATACCAGACCCTCACCAAAGATAAGAGTCTGGTATGCATTTTTAGATGGGGGGGGGGGGCTACACACATGTGGAGTCCCTCGTTAGTCTCTACACAAGGTACATGCAATGATTGAGCAGGGAATACAAGAGAGATCTCCTCATAGATAGACCTTCAAGATTCAATTTAATCTCCCACCCATCTGCAAGGAGGAAAAAACTACCTAGGGTGAAGCTCTATACTATAGGGGTATTGAATTAAAATTCACTGAGGTCCCATCAGTAAAATTGTATTCCAGCAGAAGTCCAAAGAGCATGTTTGTTCTATGAGTCAGATCCTACATCACAAGCCCCCTCTCTTCTTAGGCTAGGTTCACATCTCTGTGACTTGGAAACATGCAAACTGGCATGCATTTATGACCCACAGAGAAATATACTGCTTTTTAGCAGATATATGAGGGTGCCATTAATTCTTAATAGCACCCCAACACATTGACACCTACAGCACATTTTCACACACAAATCACACGGTGCGGCAGCATCATGCAGCTTGATGCAGTGCAATAAAAAAAAGGGGTTACGATGTCTTTTCCTGTGTTTCTCATGGGTAGAGCAGCCCATTAAAATGAATGGGCTGCCCTATCTGCAGTGTATGTGCAAACGTGCATGCACAGATCTGAATTAAGCCTTATATCACAATCTTGTTCTTACATCAGCATTCTCAGTCCCCCCTTCACATCACAGTCACTCCCCTTTACATCAAAATCCCCCTTTCATTACTGTCCTCAGACCCCCTCACATCACTGTTCTTAGTACCCCATAGCTGTCCTGAGCCTCCCTCACATTACTGTCCTCAGCCCACCTTACATTACTGTCCTGATACCCCCTCACCATACTGTCCTCAGCACCCCCATTACAGTTCTCAGCCTTCCCATTAATGTCCTTAGTGACACAATTAATGTCCTCAGCCCCCGAAATACTGTCCTCAGCCATCCATTACTGTCCCCCGTGACCCCATTAAGGTCCTCAGCCCCCCTATTACTTTCACAATTAGTGGCTGACTAAATACTTTTTTGCCCCACTGTATTTAGCACTTTGATTAGAGTGGTAGCACTATATTCTTCTTTACAGTGACTGTGCTGAAAGTTTTTGTGGTTTCATCAATAAAAAAATATTTACAAAATAACCCAGAACAATTGGGGGGGGTGCTCTGGGGTCACCTGTTGCAGCAGCACTGCTCCCATAGTGTCTTGATGCAGACATGTTAAAACGACTTTGCAGTAAGGCAATTAAGCTCATGATACAAGGCAAGGCCTCATGTACTCACAAAACCCAGGCAGCTAATAGCCAGAGAGTGTTGAATGGCCGGAGGTGACCAAAGTCAGGAGGAAGAGCCTGGTGAAGCAGGAGCAGCAGGGGGAGATGACTCCTGGATAAAAGGTTAATGAGTGTATAGAACCACAACACACCACCCAGAGAATATCAGAAATTAGTCCCTCAGATGACGGTAAATGGGAATTTTAAAGTCATTCAGCGATCTGACCAGTGAGGTAACTCCTGGTGTGAAGGCAGATAAGCCTACTCATAGAGTGAGTCCATACATATAGGGCAAGTGCTAAGATAATCCCAGCAAAAGTGGAACTGGAAAGCAGTTATTATAACTATTTACCCAAACGGGGTTTAGTAAGGACCTTATGTGGAACTCAAGTGTTGAGAGTCAGTTCCAGGGTAGCCATGCAACATCTATTCCAATGGGGTCTGGTTGAGGCACTCCTATTCCATTGGGGTCAGGTTCAGGCACTCCAAAGACCAAACTGAGAATAGGCTGCATTGGATAGCTGTAATGGTAGAAACCTGATTAAGCAGTGACATAGAAAATAATCTTGATTAAAGAAAACATTGTATAAAAATAGGTTAAACTATTTCCTAACAGAGCTGAATAAAAGACATCCATCCTCTTAGGACACCCACAAAAGCTGAGGCATGCTGTTAGTAGGAGGGATTATTCTGACCTAGCCTACATTTGTTTGTCTGTAGCACTACCCTTTAAGGATTTGCTATAGTCAGCCAGGCAACACACATTTGCCTCCACACTTGCACACTGGAGACAATAAACAGTCCTTGAGTTTCTTTTTGTAGTTTTATTAAGGGATATTGAACTTGGATGGGGTTGAGGGGTGTATGGGATGCCCAAGGAACTGTAGAAACTTGAGGACAAACTCCTCCCCACTATGTACAGATGTGGATAAAGAGAATGAAAGTCTCTCCTCTGAACAGGCCAAATGAATCCTCCTCTTCACCCAGCTGCCTGAGGGAATCCCTGGGCAAGGGGACCCAGAAACTGCCACTTTAACAAAGCAGCCCCAGATGAGGAGCTAGTTGGGTTTGCCACCTGATTGCCCTCTCCCCTTATCTGGCCCAGGGGGTGTAGGATTACTCACTCAGTCCTCTCCTGTGAACTTGGTGGGTTGGTGGCTGCCTTCAGGCCTTACGCTGGGCTGGCTCCTTCCTTGCTCCACAGGTAGTCCTCTCTCATTGGACAGTGAGGCTGAGAGAACCTCCTCTCCAGTTACTGCATGCAGAGGGGGTTATCAGGGAACTGACCTGCAGAGCCCTCAGCCCTGACCCAAAGTAAACTGGCTGACTGATCCCAGGCTAACCCATACCAGGCTGCTATCCAGCCTCTAACTAAAAAAACTATTTAGCTCCTCCTGGCTAAATAGAGGGGTGCTACATGTCAAAGTCCAATTCTATAGGCAGTAGTATAACTCAAAGGTGAAGACTTCCTGTGTCCCTGAATGAATGAGAAAGAAAATGTATTTTCATATCTAGTAAAAAAGATAGTTCTGAAGGGGCAGTTTCCCTTGTTGAAGAAATTGGAACAAAGGATCAAAGCACGTGGGTTCAATTGTGGGGGCCACTTGTCCACTGCTGCTGTATATCACTAGTAAAAGTGTAGAATGTAAGCTCAAAAGAACAGCGCTAGGGAGTCAGTGGTATGGAGTCAAAATTCACCTCCCCTGGAGGTATATCTTTATTGATCAAATAGCAAACAATGGCCAGAAATACATCAAGGTTGCCATCCCAAATGAGGAGGATATCATCAATGTATCGTCCGTAGAAGACGATATGTCTGACAAAGGTGTTGTTCGCCAATATAAATTTGTCTTCCCATAGACCCATTGCTAGATCAGCATACCCTGAAGCAAAATTGGCACCCATGGCAGTACCATTGATCTGTAAATAAAACTGCATTGTTTTCAATTAATCTATTTTTAGTTCATCAATTGAATTTTATATTTTTACATTTTTATTCATAGGCGTATGTATCTAGTGGAGGTTTGATTAACCCCACAGTCCTATGTTGATGAACATCAGTAGTAAATGCTTTCATTTTATTGTAATTTACACTATGACTTCTCATTTTATTTTATAGTTTATTCTTAAAATATAATGTAATATATTTATATTCTAATGGTATAAAAATTATTTTTATATGTATTTGTAAACGTTTTTGTATACAATGTTATATGCTGATAGAGGATTGTGACAAGTGTTGAAGTGCTGTGCAGGAGGAATGTCCACTCAATTCATATAAATACAGCTGTTAACCATGTATTTCCTAGACTTGACAAAGCACATGCACGCGAAACGCATTGTCGTGGTTACCAGCCAAGCTTGCGCCTCACTTCCAGGGCTCTACTTCTGCCCCCATCCCGGTTGCAGTGATGTAGCTTCCAGAGCGATGTGATCCCCGGTCAGTCCAGGAACACACAGAGGACCAGCGTCTGTTACCGGTCCGGAGACGCAGGTGAGCGGACTTTCTGCCTCACAAGTCCTGAATCATCATTGCTCTGCATGTTGAGGCATTTTATTTTCTACAACTCCCACAATTTTAACAATTTGATCAATAAAGATATACCTCCAGACATACTACTGGCTTCCCTTATTGAGGGCCTTCTCAAAGTGTACGTATTTTATTTACGTATTTGCAGCCAGCCATAAAGCTTGCAAAAAGCAAGTAAGTAAAGTATTAAAGCAGAGCTCCACCCAAAAAGGGAAGTTCTGCTTTAAGCCTCTGTTCCCCACTCCCCATTAAGGATTGGCACCTTTGGAGAGCGGGGGGGAGGGAGCGGGTACCCAAATTTGCCTATGGTAATCGGAAGTGACCCTCCCCCCCTCTCTCCCCGTAGTCTTCTGGGACATGTGACAGGTCCCAGAAGACTACAGGGCTATTCATGAAGCACTCTTCTTGTGTATGTGCAGTGGACACCCAGCTGTGAAACCAGCCATGGTGAGGACACCGCTGGACCAAGGGACAGGTAACTGTCTGTATTTTAAAAGTCAGCAGCTACAATTTTTGTAGCTGCTGACTTTTATTTATTTTTTTTCAGCTGGAACTTCGCTTTAACAGAATATGTGTTAGCATACCTCTGTCTCCTGTTCCCTTTTGGTAACATATTGCTGTCTTTCAGTTTGATGTACTTACAAGCATGTCTTAATATGTAATGTCTAGGAAATATAAATGCAATCACTACTGTGTGTTGGGCATGTTCATACAGGGGTACAGACAACAAAAAGTAAAATAGGAAGGTGGTATACTCATTTTGTCCAACTTTTGAATATCTAGATTACAATAAAGTAAAAAAACAACACATGGGACATTACTTACCTTCAGTAGGATGTGTCCCCTTGTGCTGCTGTGTTCTACTTTAGATGAAATATTCCTCCTTCAATGTCTACCCCCACCCCCCACTGCCATATACTTCCAGTGTGTTAGGGGTTAATACAGCCAAAGGACTCTGAACAAGAAAGTCAGACTATACCCCCCTTTACACCTAGCTGATCCATTCTTAGATGTCATACTACAGCTTCCATGCATGAAAGAGGATCTATAAATTTAGGGGTTGGACCTATCAAACATATGCCACTCTTCCATTCTTAGATGCTGTTTCAATCACAGAAGCTGTAGTACTGGACTGGTCTTTTTTAAGGGGGTCTGTGCTGAAGGGTTAGACTGGGTGGGGAGGCAGTACTTGGGATGTATGTACTGGGGAGGTTACACTGGGAGGGGGGGCTGTATTTGAGCAATCTGTATTAAGGGATAGGATGGAGGGGGTGTCTTAACTGGGGGAGTCTGCACTCAGAGGTTAGGGTGGGGGGGGCCTGTACTGGGGAGGAGTCTGTAATGAGGGGTTGGACTGGAAGGTGGGTCTGTGCTGAGGGATTAGGCATGGAAGGTGAACTGTACTATGGAGACCATTCTGAGTTTGTACTGAGCTGAGAGGAGAGGAGGTTCTGTACTGGATGGATCTGTACTGGGGGTCTATACTGAGGGATTATGCTGGAAGGGGGCATCTGTACTGAAAGGTTGGGCTGGGAGAAGAGGATCTACTGGGGAAGGTTTGTATTGGAGTGAGCATTAGGCTGGGAGAGTGGGCTGTAGTGGGGATAATCTGTGGTGGGGCCTGTACCAGGGGTGGACTGACCATTTGAGCACTCGGGCTCTGCCCAAGGGCCCAGGGTCAGTAGGGGGCCCCATGAGATGCCCCTGGTACCTTTCATTGGCTTTTTCATAGGCCTTTTTGGGTGTGGGCGAAGACACAGGGGCCTCATGATCCCCTATTGCCCGGGGGCCCCATGAGTTATCAGTCCATCCCTGGGCTGTACTTAAGGGTAAGGATGGAAAGGGGATCTGTGCTTGGGAAGTCTACTGAGGGTAAGCCTGGGAATGGGGTTTATACTGAGGTGGTGGAATATGGGAGGGGGGATTCTGGGCTGTGGGGAAGATCTGTACTGGTGGGAGATTGTGGATGTTGGTGGAGTATAATACTTTCGGGGACATGGACTTGGGAGCTGAGGGATTTGTACTGGCTGGAGGGAGGGATATTCTTGGTTTTATTCTGTGTGGTAGCCTGTGCGTTATGCACTGCTGAGCCCTGAACTCTGCATTATGCCCTCCTGAGAGTGTAGGTACAAGTGTGCTGTGTGTTCAGTGATTAGGCTCAGGTTATATTTAACCAAGTTTCTTTAAGGCTCTCCCACTGTGCAATTTAGCCACACTTGTAATTTGATGTGGTTTGCTGCATGTGACACTTTGGGGGAGATTTATTAAAACTGAAGCGTGGAAAATCTGGAGCAGTTCTGCATAGAAACCAATCTGTTTCCAGGTTTTATTGTCAAAGCATTCTGAAAGCTCCAGTGTTAGTTAATCTCCCCCAGTATGCCAAATATGATAGGTATACCACAGCTGGTAGACTAGAGAATTTGATTTGGAATAACCTGAATCAACCATATTTGTAAATGTAGTTTTAGGTTGTTTTGGTGTCACCAGACGCTTAACAAAAAATCTATTAAAGCTGCATTCTTGAATCTTAGGTATTGCAAAACATGGGACGTTTGCAGGGATAGATGACAGACGTAGAGACAGATGTGCCTAGCAACTCTTACACAATAAACAGTGTGTTCCCTACCCTGCTTTCTTTGTATTCTGTTGGTGAGTCACAGACTGTGTGTCACTACCGTCCTGTCATATTGAACTCTCCCACATTACGCTAAGAATGGAAATAAATCGCAACAATATAACCAAGGACCTATATTGTTCTTCAATGCATGTCTAACCCAGATGTAAATTTTGTCAGAGCAAAGTGTAACTTATGTAGCAACCTTTCAAAGAAAACAGTATCTCTTTATAGCAGTGTGGTCTCAGCAGAGCAAAATCAGCTATATCTGATTTTAAAAAAAAAACTATGCTAATGGATATTATATTGTAATTAAGAGTTATTTGTAATTGACTGTTCACAGGAAACAATTACAATGAATGTTACTTGGGTATGTTATTGGGAATCCTCCAATTTAAACCCCAAATCAGTATTTTCTTTCCTGAGGTAAGCATCAACAGAATTGTCTACCTGCAGCACTCTACTTTCCATATGTATAAGTGTAGCCTGCCCAGAGGACTAATTACTTAGACTGCCTTCTGCTAGCAAAACCACAAATGTGTAATGGTGAACAATTGTGTGAGTACAAACATAAAAGTTGCTGTGTTGCCTCTACTGAAACAATACATATACTGCCCTACTACATATAGGGGCCCCCCAGATGTGCGTATACTTCAATGCCCTATGGGCTAACAAATATACCCCTCCTGCCCAGTGACTAAATCATAAATAGGGAAACCAATATATATACTCTGCATGCTCAAACAACAATTGTGCTATAAATTGAATAATAGCAAATATAACATTACCATTAGAGATGAGCGAAGAAATGAAAAATTCGATTCGACTGATTCGGCGAATTCGTGGACAATATTCGATTCGAGTCGAATAAATTCGCTGTGAATTTAACTTAAAAAAGGGTGTTTCTAGGCTTCAGAGAGACTTAATATTAGTGCAGAACACTGTACCTTTAATTTAAATGCCCTTGGAGTCTGCTGGGGAAGAGAAATAATACTGTCAGTCAGTATGACATGCAGATGAGTGCCGTCGATCTTAGAATCACCGCACACTTCACTCATTTGGGCAGTCACGGGGCCAAAACCAGAGTGTGGAGCCACAGTGTGGCGGTGGAGGCAGCAGCAATGGGAGGCCATACAGCACCCTATGACAAAAATGGAAACCACCAGCAGTGTGAGGAGACCTGAAAGTGGCACATGGCAGAGTGTGGCGATAGAGACAGCAGCAATGGGAGGCCGTACAGGGACCCATGACACACTCTGGACCTGGCAGCAGCATGAGGAGGCGGTACAGGGGCCCATGACAGATTACGGGCCTGGCAGCAGCATGAGGAGTCGGTACAGGGGCCCATGGCAGATTACGGGCCTGGCAGCAGCAATGGGAGGCCGTACAGGGACCCATGACACACTCTGGACCTGGCAGCAGCATGGGGAGGCGGTACAGGGGCCCATGACAGATTACGGGCCTGGCAGCAGCATGAGGAGTCGGTACGGGGGCCCATGACACACTCTGGACCTGGCAGCAGCATGAGGAGGCGGTACAGGGGCGCATGACAGATTACGAGCCTGGCAGCAGCAACTTGGACAGGAGGACGTTCAGCTTCTGCACCGTCGGGTGCGTGCTCGCAAACTGTTGTCTCTTGGAAACGGATTCCAAGAAAGACTGCTGACGGAATCCGTGAAGAGGAGTAGCAGGAGAAGGAGCATCTGAACGAGCGGAATATGCCAACAAGCGACAACAGTGGCCCATGACAGATTACGGGCCTGGCAGCAGCATGAGGAGTCGGTACGGGGGCCCATGGCAGATTACGGGCCTGGCAGCAGCTATGGGAGGCCCGTAATCTGCCAGCACCCTATGACAAAAAATGGAACCCACCAGCAGTGTGAGGAGACCTGAAAGTGGCACATGGCAGAGTGTGGCGATGGAGACAGCAGCAATGGGAGGCCGTACAGGGACCCATGAGAGACTCTGGACCTGGCAGCAGCATGAGGAGGCGGTATAGGGGCCCATGGCAGATTAGGGGCCTGGCAGCAGCTATGGGAGGCCCGTAATCTGCCAGCACCCTATGACAAAAAATGGAACACACCAGCAGTGTGAGGAGACCTGAAAGTGGCACATGGCAGAGTGTGGCGATGGAGGCAGCAGCAATGGGAGGCCGTACAGGGACCCATGAGAGACTCTGGACTTGGCAGCAGCATGAGGAGGCGGTATAGGGGCCCATGGCAGATTAGGGGCCTGGCAGCAGCTATGGGAGGCCCGTAATCTGCCAGCACCCTATGACAAAAAATGGAACACACCAGCAGTGTGAGGAGACCTGAAAGTGGCACATGTTTGGGGCATGATTCATGGCGGATTTAGTCAGTTGTGTCAGGAACTGGTGGTTTGAAATCCAGACTAATCCACGCCTGATTCATTTTCACAAACGTGAGTCTCTCCACACTTTGGGTGGACAGTCGTGTCCTCCGCGGAGTTGCAATACCTCCTGCCGCACTAAACACGCGCTCCGATGCCACGCTACTGGCCGGGCATGACAGCCTTTCAAGGGCAAATTCAGCTAGTTGGGGCCAAAGGTCAAGTTTCGTTGCCCAGTAGTCAAGGGGATTGTCTACCTCGGTTGGCAGGGTGCTGTCCAAGTAGGCCTAAGCCTGTTGTTTGAGGTCCTGCTCCAGGTCCACCTGATGCTGCTGCTGCTGCTGCGGCTGGTTAGTAGTTTCCTCACTGCGCTGGTGAAGAAAGCTACTCATCATCGACTGCAGACTGAGGCAGCCGCTGCTGGTGGAGCTGCCACTGCTCCTACCACCCCACCCCTCCCCTGCTGCCATGGCAGCGGAACACGAGCGCACAGGGCCCACAGTGTCTGAGGATGGACGTTGGCGCAGACAGGCAGAGACCAGCTGACTACATAGGTGTTTTTTATAGTACGTTATTTTGGCCTCCCTCTCAGCAGGTGTGAAAAAGGCCACCATTTTTGAACGGTAGCGAGGGTCCAACAAGGTGGACAGCCAAAAGTCATCCCTCTGTCTGATGGTTATTATTCGGCTGTCGCTACGCAAGCAACCGAGCATGCTATGGGCCATTTGTGCCAAGGAATGCGAGGGACTCCCTGCCTCCATCTCCACAGCATACTGCCACGGTGCGTCTAGGTCCTCTGTCTCCTCTTCCTCCTCCTCTACCAGATGCTCCTGCTCCTCCACTCCTGTCCGCTGAGTGGAAAAACCACCCATTTCACTCAATAATTCCTGAGCACCAATGTCCTCCTCTACCTCCTCCTCTTCTTCCAGTCCTGCCCCCACAGGGGCCATGTGGCGTTGAGATCTGTGCGCCACGTCTACCGCACCCTGACCAGCCATTGTTAACAGCATTTGTTCCAGGACGTGCAACAGAGGAATGACGTCGTTCATCCCATAGTCCTGCCGACTCACGAATAGCGTGGCCTCCTCAAAGGGCCTGAGCAAGCGCAGGTGTCACGCATGAGCTGCCAATGGCTGACATCTAAGTTACACAGGGAGTACCTTTATCTGCTTTTAACATCAGGAAATCTGTGATGGCCTTTTGCTGTTCGTAAAGGCGGTCTAACATATGTAGGGTTGAATTCCACCTTGTTGCAACGTCACAGCATGAGGAGTCGGTATAGGGGCCCATGGCAGATTAGGGGCCTGGCAGCAGTTATGGGAGGCCCATAATCTGCCAGCACCCTATGACAAAAAATGGAACACACCAGCAGTGTGAGGAGACCTGAAAGTGGCACATGGCAGAGTGTGGCGATGGAGACAGCAGCAATGGGAGGCCGTACAGGGACCCATGAGAGACTCTGGACCTGGCAGCAGCATGAGGAGGCGGTATATAGGGGCCTACGGCAGATTAGGGGCCTGGCAGCAGCTATAGGAGGCCCGTAATCTGCCAGCACCCTATGTCAAAAAATTCAACACACCAGCAGTGTGTGAGGAGACCTGAAAGTGGCACATGGCAGAGTGTGGCGATGGAGACAGCAGCAATGGGAGGCCGTACAGGGACCCATGACAGACTCTGGACTTGGCAGCAGCATGAGGAGGCGGTATATAGGGGCTTATGGCAGATTAGGGGCCTGGCAGCAGCTATAGGAGGCCCGTAATCTGCCAGCACCCTATGTCAAAAAATTCAACACACCAGCAGTGTGAGGAGACCTGAAAGTGGCACATGGCAGAGTGTGGCGATGGAGACAGCAGCAATGGGAGGCCGTACAGGGACCCATGACAGACTCTGAACTTGGCAGCAGCATGAGGAGGCGGTATATAGGGGCCCATGGCAGATTAGGGGCCTGGCAGCAGCTATAGGAGGCCCGTAATCTGCCAGCACCCTATGTCAAAAAATTCAACACACCAGCAGTGTGAGGAGACCTGAAAGTGGCACATGGCAGAGTGTGGCGATGGAGACAGCAGCAATGGGAGGCCGTACAGGGACCCATGACAGACTCTGGACTTGGCAGCAGCATGAGGAGGCGGTATATAGGGGCCCATGGCAGATTAGGGGCCTGGCAGCAGCTATGTGAGGCCCGTTATCTTGCAGCACCCTATGTCAAAAAATTTAACACACCAGCAGTGTGAAGAGACCTGAAAGTGGCACATGGCAGCAGAGTGTGGCGATGGAGACAGCAGCAATGGGAGGCCGTACAGGGACCCATGAGAGACTCTGGACCTGGCAGCAGCAGGAGGAGGTGGTATATAGGGGCCCATGGCAGATTAGGGGCCTGGCAGCAGCTATGTGAGGCCCGTAATCTGCCTGCACCCTATGTCAAAAAATTTAACACACCAGCAGTGTGAAGAGACCTGAAAGTGGCACATGGCAGCAGAGTGTGGCGATGGAGACAGCAGCAATGGGAGGCCGTACAGGGACCATGACAGACTCTGGACTTGGCAGCAGCATGAGGAGGCGGTATATAGGGGCCCATGGCAGATTAGGGGCCTGGCAGCAGCTATGTGAGGCCCGTAATCTGCCTGCACCCTATGTCAAAAAATTAAACACACCAGCAGTGTGAAGAGACCTGAAAGTGGCACATGGCATGAGAGACTCTGGACCTGGCAGCAGCAGGAGGAGGCGGTATAGGGGCCCATGGCTGATTAGGGGCCTGGCAGCAGCTATGTGAGGCCCGTTATCTTGCAGCACCCTATGTCAAAAAATTTAACACACCAGCAGTGTGAAGAGACCTGAAAGTGGCACATGGCAGCAGAGTGTGGCGATGGAGACAGCAGCAATGGGAGGCCGTACAGGGACCCATGAGAGACTCTGGACCTGGCAGCAGCAGGAGGAGGTGGTATATAGGGGCCCATGGCAGATTAGGGGCCTGGCAGCAGCTATGTGAGGCCCGTAATCTGCCTGCACCCTATGTCAAAAAATTTAACACACCAGCAGTGTGAAGAGACCTGAAAGTGGCACATGGCAGCAGAGTGTGGCGATGGAGACAGCAGCAATGGGAGGCCGTACAGGGACCATGACAGACTCTGGACTTGGCAGCAGCATGAGGAGGCGGTATATAGGGGCCTATGGCAGATTAGGGGCCTGGCAGCAGCTATGTGAGGCCCGTAATCTGCCTGCACCCTATGTCAAAAAATTTAACACACCAGCAGTGTGAAGAGACCTGAAAGTGGCACATGGCAGCAGAGTGTGGCGATGGAGACAGCAGCAATGGGAGGCCGTACAGGGACCATGACAGACTCTGGACTTGGCAGCAGCATGAGGAGGCGGTATATAGGGGCCCATGGCAGATTAGGGGCCTGGCAGCAGCTATGTGAGGCCCGTAATCTGCCTGCACCCTATGTCAAAAAATTTAACACACCAGCAGTGTGAAGAGACCTGAAAGTGGCACATGGCAGCAGAGTGTGGCGATGGAGACAGCAGCAATGGGAGGCCGTACAGGGACCATGACAGACTCTGGACTTGGCAGCAGCATGAGGAGGCGGTATATAGGGGCCCATGGCAGATTAGGGGCCTGGCAGCAGCTATGTGAGGCCCGTAATCTGCCTGCACCCTATGTCAAAAAATTTAACACACCAGCAGTGTGAAGAGACCTGAAAGTGGCACATGGCAGCAGAGTGTGGCGATGGAGACAGCAGCAATGGGAGGCCGTACAGGGACCATGACAGACTCTGGACTTGGCAGCAGCATGAGGAGGCGGTATATAGGGGCCCATGGCAGATTAGGGGCCTGGCAGCAGCTATGTGAGGCCCGTAATCTGCCTGCACCCTATGTCAAAAAATTAAACACACCAGCAGTGTGAAGAGACCTGAAAGTGGCACATGGCAGCAGAGTGTGGCGATGGAGACAGCAGCAATGGGAGGCCGTACAGGGACCATGACAGACTCTGGACTTGGCAGCAGCATGAGGAGGCGGTATATAGGGGCCCATGGCAGATTAGGGGCCTGGCAGCAGCTATGTGAGGCCCGTAATCTGCCTGCACCCTATGTCAAAAAATTTAACACACCAGCAGTGTGAAGAGACCTGAAAGTGGCACATGGCAGCAGAGTGTGGCGATGGAGACAGCAGCAATGGGAGGCCGTACAGGGACCATGACAGACTCTGGACTTGGCAGCAGCATGAGGAGGCGGTATATAGGGGCCCATGGCAGATTAGGGGCCTGGCAGCAGCTATGTGAGGCCCGTAATCTGCCTGCACCCTATGTCAAAAAATTTAACACACCAGCAGTGTGAAGAGACCTGAAAGTGGCACATGGCAGCAGAGTGTGGCGATGGAGAAAGCAGCAATGGGAGGCCGTACAGGGACCCATGAGAGACTCTGGACCTGGCAGCAGCATGAGGAGGCGGTATATAGGGGCCTATGGCAGATTAGGGGCCTGGCAGCAGCTATGTGAGGCCCGTAATCTGCCTGCACCCTATGTCAAAAAATTTAACACACCAGCAGTGTGAAGAGACCTGAAAGTGGCACATGGCATGAGAGACTCTGGACCTGGCAGCAGCAGGAGGAGGCGGTATAGGGGCCCATGGCTGATTAGGGGCCTGGCAGCAGCTATGTGAGGCCCGTTATCTTGCAGCACCCTATGTCAAAAAATTTAACACACCAGCAGTGTGAAGAGACCTGAAAGTGGCACATGGCAGCAGAGTGTGGCGATGGAGACAGCAGCAATGGGAGGCCGTACAGGGACCCATGAGAGACTCTGGACCTGGCAGCAGCAGGAGGAGGTGGTATATAGGGGCCCATGGCAGATTAGGGGCCTGGCAGCAGCTATGTGAGGCCCGTAATCTGCCTGCACCCTATGTCAAAAAATTTAACACACCAGCAGTGTGAAGAGACCTGAAAGTGGCACATGGCAGCAGAGTGTGGCGATGGAGACAGCAGCAATGGGAGGCCGTACAGGGACCCATGAGAGACTCTGGACCTGGCAGCAGCAGGAGGAGGTGGTATATAGGGGCCTATGGCAGATTAGGGGCCTGGCAGCAGCTATAGGAGGCCCGTAATCTGCCAGCACCCTATGTCAAAAAATTCAACACACCAGCAGTGTGAGGAGACCTGAAAGTGGCACATGTTTGAGGCATGATTCATGGCGGATTTAGTCAGTTGTGTCAGGAACTGGTGGTTTGAAATCCAGACTAATCCACGCCTGATTCATTTTCACAAACGTGAGTCTCTCCACACTTTGGGTGGACAGTCGTGTCCTCCGCGGAGTTACAATACCTCCTGCCGCACTAAACACGCGCTCCGATGCCACGCTACTGGCCGGGCATGACAGCCTTTCAAGGGCAAATTCAGCTAGTTGGGGCCAAAGGTCAAGTTTCGTTGCCCAGTAGTCAAGGGGATTGTCTACCTCGGTTGGCAGGGTGCTGTCCAAGTAGGCCCAAGCCTGTTGTTTGAGCTCCTGCTCCAGGTCCACCTGATGCTGCTGCTGCTGCTGCGGCTGGTTAGTAGTTTCCTCACTGCGCTGGTGAAGAAAGCTACTCATCATCGACTGCAGACTGAGGCAGCCGCTGCTGGTGGAGCTGCCACTGCTCCTACCACCCCACCCCTCCCCTGCTGCCATGCCAGCGGAACGCGAGCGCACAGGGCCCACAGTGTCTGAGGATGGACGATGGCGCACAAAGGCAGAGACCAACTGACTACATAGGTGGTTTTTATAGTACGTAATTTTGGCCTCCCTCTCAGCAGGTGTGAAAAAGGCCACCATTTTGGACCGGTAGCGAGGGTCCAACAAGGTGGACAGCCAAAAGTCATCCCTCTGTCTGATGGTTATTATTCGGCTGTCGCTACGCAAGCAACCGAGCATGCTATGGGCCATTTGTGCCAAGGAATGCGAGGGACTCCCTGCCTCCATCTCCACAGCATACTGCCACGGTGCGTCTGGGTCCTCTGTCTCCTCCTCCTCCTCCTCTACCAGATGCTCCTGCTCCTCCACTCCTGTCCGCTGAGTGGAAAAACCACCCATTTCACTCAATAATTCCTGAGCACAAATGTCCTCCTCTACCTCCTCCTCTTCTTCCTGTCCTGCCCCCACAGGGGTCATGTGGCGTTGAGATCTGTGCGCCACGTCTACCGCACCCTGACCAGCCATTGTTAACAGCATTTGTTCCAGGACGTGCAACAGAGGAATGACGTCGTTCATCCCATAGTCCTGCCGACTCACGAATAGCGTGGCCTCCTCAAAGGGCCTGAGCAAGCGGCAGGTGTCACGCATGAGCTGCCAATGGCTGACATCTAAGTTACACAGGGGAGTACCTTTATCCGCTTGTAACATCAGGAAATCGGTGATGGCCTTTCGCTGCTCGTAAAGGCGGTCTAACATGTGTAGGGTTGAATTCCACCTTGTTGCAACGTCGCAGATCAGGCGATGCTGTGGAATTCCGTTCTGCCGCTGCAGCTCAATGAGGGTGTTCTTTGCGGTGTAGGAATGGCTGAAATGCATGCACAGTTTACGTGACATTTTAAGGATGTCTTGCAGTGGGATGGTGGATTTTAGGAACCGCTTGACAACCAGATTGAACACGTGAGCCATGCATGGCGCATGGCACAACCTTCCTTGACGCAGAGCAGACACCATGTTCTTTCCGTTGTCAGTCAACATGGTTCCGATTTTTAGTTTGCGCGGAGACAGCCATCTGTCGATTTCTCTGTTCATTACACTCAGCAGTTCCTCCCCTGTGTGACTACGTTCGCCAAGGCATACCAGGTGCAGCACAGCGTGACACCGTTGCGCCCTGCACATGTGATATGCCGGTCGGGTAATGGGACTTGGCACGGGGGTGGCGGCTGAGGACACGGCGGAAAAAGAGGTGGTAGAGGCGGACATGCTTGCTGGACCAGGGACGTGCAAACGTGGAGGCAAAAGCGTCGTGACCTGTCCAAGTTGCTGGTGCGGCTGTGCCGGCACCACGTTCACCCAGTGGGCCGTAAATGACATGTACTGTCCCTGACCGTAGTTACAGCTCCACACGTCGGCGCTGCCGTGCACTTTGGCAGAGACCGACATGCTCAAAGACTGGCCCACCATCTCTTCTACATGTGAATGCAGGGCTGGCACTGCCTTTTGGGCAAAGAAATGACGGCTTGGCACTCTCCACCGCGGCGCGGCACAAGCCATCATTTCTCGGAAAGGTGCTGAGTCCACCAGTTGGAAAGGGAGGGACTGCAGCACCAGCAACTTGGACAGGAGGACGTTCAGCTTTTGCACCGTCGGGTGCGTGCTCGCAAACTGTTGTCTCTTGGATACGGATTCCAAGAAAGACTGTTGACGGAATCCGAGAAGAGGAGTAGCAGGAGAAGGAGCATCTGAACGAGCGGAAGATGCCAATGAGCGACAACTCCCCTCAGCAGAGGTGTTGGAGCCTTGACTGGCTGATAGAGGGCGATTGACGACGTCGGGTGACGGAGCAAGTAACGGAGCGGGTGATGGAGCGGGGGCTGGGGCAGGCAGAACCGCCGTATGTTTATCACGGTTTTCCCAGGCCACCGAATGGTGACGCTGCATATGCTGACGCAACGCTGTAGTCCCAACATGGGCCCCCTGGCCACGCTTGCATTTCTGGCCACATAGTCGACATACGGCTACATTTACTTCCTCGGGCGGCTTGAGGAAAAATTGCCACACCACCGAGTAGGAAACTTTGCCCCCGCTACTCTTCACTGGCTGACTGCTACTTCCTCCGTGCGCACCGGCACCACTACTGGCCGTGGTGGTAGGCTGCAGTGGAGCTGGTGCTCTACTCCGTGGACGTTTGGCTCCACTGACACTGATGCGACCCTGCTGCTGTCTCCTGGGCAACCCACCGACTGTTTTGCTCGCTGCCAAGCTGCCACCCTCTTCTCCTGATGATGCGGAAGAAATTGCCTGATGACGACGAGGCTGCCAAGTGCGATCAACCTCCTCATCATCAAGTAGGGTCTCCGCCTCACTACTAGCCCCCTCGGCTGCGTCTGGGTCAGGAGACAGACCTGTCTCTAGACCGGCTACCGAGCCACTCTCCTCGCCAGTACTTGTTCGCTTGGCTGCTGAAAAGGCCGATGTCTCCCCCCGTTCCTGACCGCCCTCTGTTAGCTCTTCCTCACTGTACAGTGGGGCTGAGCCCACAGCATGCGATACTTCGCTTGGTGAGGGAACAGCAAAGGACAGGGGCAGGTAGAGGACACGTGATTTCAGTGGGCTTGGTCCCGGGCCATGCCAACTAACGGTTGTGTCTGACGTACCCACCGACCGTTGGCTGTAGGTGTCAGAGGTGACCTGGGAAGAGGAAGACGACCGAGCCAACCAATCAATGACGGCAGGGTTGTCGGTGGAGACACGACCGCTGGATGACACCGGGAGCACTGGCCTCTGGCTGCGAATACTGCTGCCTCGACCCCTTCCTCTGCTGCCACGTCTGCTCGCTCCTAAAACATTGCCTCCTCTGCCACTCCTCTGCATGTTGTCTGACATACTATTTAATTCAACGATTAGGTGTCCCTGAGTAACAATTCTCTGGCACTCAGTAACAATTCTGTCTGTCCCTGAGTATGAATTCTGTGGCCCTGAGTAACAATTCTGTGTCTGTGCGAGTAACAATTCTGTGTCTGTGCGAGTAACAATTCTGTGTCTGTGCAAGTAACAATTTTGTGTCTGTGCGAGTAACAATTCTCTGGCACTCAGTAACAATTCTGTCTGTCCCTGAGTAACAATTCTCTGGCACTCAGTAACAATTCTGTCTGTCCCTGAGTAACAATTCTCTGGCACTCAGTAACAATTCTGTCTGTCCCTGAGTAACAATTCTCTGGCACTCAGTAACAATTCTGTCTGTCCCTGAGTATGAATTCTGTGGCCCTGAGTAACAATTCTGTGTCTGCGCGAGTAACAATTCTGTGTCTGTGCAAGTAACAATTTTGTGTCTGTGCAAGTAACAATTTTGTGTCTGTGCGAGTAACAATTCTCTGGCACTCAGTAACAATTCTGTCTGTCCCTGAGTAACAATTCTCTGGCACTCAGTAACAATTCTGTCTGTCCCTGAGTAACAATTCTCTGGCACTCAGTAACAATTCTGTCTGTCCCTGAGTAACAATTCTCTGGCACTCAGTAACAATTGTGTGTCTGTGCAAGTAACAATTCTGTGTCTGTGCAAGTAACAATTTTGTGTCTGTGAGAGTAACAATTCTCTGGCACTCAGTAACAATTCTGTCTGTCCCTGAGTAACAATTCTCTGGCACTCAGTAACAATTCTGTCTGTCCCTGAGTATGAATTCTGTGGCCCTGAGTAACAATTCTGTCTCTGTGCGAGTAACAATTCTGTGTCTGTGCAAGTAACAATTTTGTGTCTGTGAGAGTAACAATTCTCTGGCACTCAGTAACAATTCTGTCTGTCCCTGAGTAACAATTCTCTGGCACTCAGTAACAATTCTGTCTTCCCTGAGTAACAATTCTCTGGCACTCAGTAACAATTCTGTCTGTCCCTGAGTATGAATTCTGTGGCCCTGAGTAACAATTCTGTCTCTGTGCGAGTAACAATTCTGTGTCTGTGCAAGTAACAATTTTGTGTCTGTGAGAGTAACAATTCTCTGGCACTCAGTAACAATTCTGTCTGTCCCTGAGTAACAATTCTCTGGCACTCAGTAACAATTCTGTCTGTCCCTGAGTATGAATTCTGTGGCCCTGAGTAACAATTGTGTGTCTGTGCAAGTAACAATTCTGTGTCTGTGCAAGTAACAATTTTGTGTCTGTGAGAGTAACAATTCTCTGGCACTCAGTAACAATTCTGTCTGTCCCTGAGTAACAATTCTCTGGCACTCAGTAACAATTCTGTCTGTCCCTGAGTAACAATTCTGTCTGTCCCTGAGTATGAATTCTGTGGCCCTGAGTAAGAATTCTCTGGCACTCAGTAACAATTCTGTCTGTCCCTGAGTATGAATTCTGTGGCCCTGAGTAACAATTGTGTGTCTGTGCAAGTAACAATTCTGTGTCTGTGCAAGTAACAATTTTGTGTCTGTGAGAGTAACAATTCTCTGGCACTCAGTAACAATTCTGTCTGTCCCTGAGTAACAATTCTCTGGCACTCAGTAACAATTCTGTCTGTCCCTGAGTATGAATTCTGTGGCCCTGAGTAACAATTCTGTCTCTGTGCGAGTAACAATTCTGTCTCTGTGCGAGTAACAATTCTGTGTCTGTGCAAGTAACAATTTTGTGTCTGTGAGAGTAACAATTCTCTGGCACTCAGTAACAATTCTGTCTGTCCCTGAGTAAGAATTCTCTGGCACTCAGTAACAATTCTGTCTGTCCCTGAGTAACAATTCTCTGGCACTCAGTAACAATTCTGTCTGTCCCTGAGTAACAATTCTGTCTGTCCCTGAGTATGAATTCTGTGGCCCTGAGTAAGAATTCTCTGGCACTCAGTAACAATTCTGTCTGTCCCTGAGTATGAATTCTGTGGCCCTGAGTAACAATTGTGTGTCTGTGCAAGTAACAATTCTGTGTCTGTGCAAGTAACAATTTTGTGTCTGTGAGAGTAACAATTCTCTGGCACTCAGTAACAATTCTGTCTGTCCCTGAGTAACAATTCTCTGGCACTCAGTAACAATTCTGTCTGTCCCTGAGTAACAATTCTCTGGCACTCAGTAACAATTCTGTCTGTCCCTGAGTAACAATTCTCTGGCACTCAGTAACAATTCTGTCTGTCCCTGAGTAACAATTCTGTCTGTCCCTGAGAATGAATTCTGTGGCCCTGAGTAAGAATTCTCTGGCACTCAGTAACAATTCTGTCTGTCCCTGAGTAACAATTCTCTGGCACTCAGTAACAATTCTGTCTGTCCCTGAGTATGAATTCTGTGGCCCTGAGTAACAATTGTGTGTCTGTGCAAGTAACAATTCTGTGTCTGTGCAAGTAACAATTTTGTGTCTGTGAGAGTAACAATTCTCTGGCACTCAGTAACAATTCTGTCTGTCCCTGAGTAACAATTCTCTGGCACTCAGTAACAATTCTGTCTGTCCCTGAGTAACAATTCTGTCTGTCCCTGAGTATGAATTCTGTGGCCCTGAGTAAGAATTCTCTGGCACTCAGTAACAATTCTGTCTGTCCCTGAGTATGAATTCTGTGGCCCTGAGTAACAATTGTGTGTCTGTGCAAGTAACAATTCTGTGTCTGTGCAAGTAACAATTTTGTGTCTGTGAGAGTAACAATTCTCTGGCACTCAGTAACAATTCTGTCTGTCCCTGAGTAACAATTCTCTGGCACTCAGTAACAATTCTGTCTGTCCCTGAGTATGAATTCTGTGGCCCTGAGTAACAATTCTGTCTCTGTGCGAGTAACAATTCTGTGTCTGTGCAAGTAACAATTTTGTGTCTGTGAGAGTAACAATTCTCTGGCACTCAGTAACAATTCTGTCTGTCCCTGAGTAACAATTCTCTGGCACTCAGTAACAATTCTGTCTGTCCCTGAGTAACAATTCTCTGGCACTCAGTAACAATTCTGTCTGTCCCTGAGTAACAATTCTGTCTGTCCCTGAGTATGAATTCTGTGGCCCTGAGTAAGAATTCTCTGGCACTCAGTAACAATTCTGTCTGTCCCTGAGTATGAATTCAGTGGCCCTGAGTAACAATTGTGTGTCTGTGCAAGTAACAATTCTGTGTCTGTGCAAGTAACAATTTTGTGTCTGTGAGAGTAACAATTCTCTGGCACTCAGTAACAATTCTGTCTGTCCCTGAGTAACAATTCTCTGGCACTCAGTAACAATTCTGTCTGTCCCTGAGTAACAATTCTCTGGCACTCAGTAACAATTCTGTCTGTCCCTGAGTAACAATTCTCTGGCACTCAGTAACAATTCTGTCTGTCCCTGAGTAACAATTCTGTCTGTCCCTGAGAATGAATTCTGTGGCCCTGAGTAAGAATTCTCTGGCACTCAGTAACAATTCTGTCTGTCCCTGAGTAACAATTCTCTGGCACTCAGTAACAATTCTGTCTGTCCCTGAGTAAAAATTCTGTGGCCCTAATAACGTTTCTGTGGCCCTAAGTAACAATTCTCTGGCACTGAGTAACAATTCTGTCTGTCCCTGAGTATGAATTCTGTGGCCCTAACTAGCGTTTCTTTGTCCCTAAATAACGATTCTGTGGCCCTCATTAACAAGTCTGTGTCCCTGAGTAATGGTTCTCTGTCCCTAAGTAACTTCTCTCTGTCCCCAATTCTCGTTTCTGTGGCCCTAACTCTGTCCCTGTCCCTAGTACAGAGCGGTCTGCCTCTGTTCAATGACTGCAGGCAAATGAAGATTTCCAAAATGGCCGCTATATATACCTCGACCATTACACAGTGCTGGCTGGCTGGCTGCTGATTGGCTGATGCGATCACATGTCGTTGAGGAATGCATTATGGGGCAGCGCGCCTTGTCTGCGCGCCTTCCCCGACATCCCCGCTCCGTCGCCGCACATGTCAGCCGCCATTTTCGGAAAAATTTCGATTCGCGCGTCCGAATTAGGCTGTTTTTCGGATTCGGCACGAATCGAAATTTTTCCGATATTCGACTCGAATTCCACTTCGGATACTTCGATTCGCTCATCTCTAATTACCATCAAACCATATGTACAGTGCACTTATATGCAAAAGACAATATATATATATATATATATATACATATATATATATACATATATATACATATAAAAGTTAGAATGTGAAAAAATCCCCATCCGCATCCAATGTGCATACTAAGTGATACATTAGTTAATCTTCTTATCCATAGCAATCCTCTGTGTTAAGTGCTCCAATTAGTGCTCCCGCTCCAGAGCCCCACTCACCACAAATAATTGACCACCTTGGTCAAATAGCGCATTGGGTGTTGCAGCACTCTCCTGCAGTAAGTTTTCCTTCTGTATGATCTTGATACCTCTATCTACTGGTAATGGACTCCATATGTGAAAATACCTCCAGATCAATCACTTGTGAAAACTCCTCCAGAGCATCCATGGTATTCCTCTACCACCATAAAAACATCAAAGAAAAACTTCACTAGTGTAACACCATATTTATTAGGTAAAAAACACTTAAAATGCCCTTACATAAAAAACATGTGTATGGCACTTTAAATCTCAGCACAAAGCAATTCCTTCTCAGAGGACAAGTGTAGCGCTTTAAGGCCCTGCCCTACGCTTTTCGTCATGTGATGTCATCAGGAGCTCCTTACACAGGGGATTGCTATGGATAAGAAGATTATTAGAACTATTGTAAGAAGATTAGAACTATTGTATCACTTAGTATTCACATTGAATGCAGATGGGTATTTTTTCACATTGGAACTTTTATATGTTCACACGCCGATTGGGACTTTAATATATTGTCAAGGTCCTACCTTTCTTCAGAGCTTGTGCATCTCCATGAGCTGGCATCCATCTTGGTTTTCTGCAAAGCATGGTGGGAACCTTTATGCCTTCAGGCTTCTGCGGCTCCTCCTCAGAAGGGTGTGGTTGAGCACATTTAAACCTCCTGTCTGCAAGTGTGCTCTGCACTTGTGTCCTGTATGTTGCCCTGTTGCAAGCTCTTGTGTTGTTCCCATTGCTCTCCTGGTAACCGACTCGGCTTTGACAAGACTATTCTCTGTGTTAACCCTTTACCTGACCTCCCATTGCTGAACCCGGCCCGTGACCTGAGTATTCTTTGCCTACCGTCTAGTACTGTCTGCTCCGTTGTTATTGACCCGGCTTGTCTGACTACTCTACTCGTGTTCCCATCTAGCTCCCACCAGCTGTACGCCATTGGCGGCAGTCGTTATCGCAGCTGGGGTCACTCGGGGGCCGCGACCTGGTCTCAGGCTGCGTCAAGTCCATCCCCACCATCAGGGGCCCTGGTGAAGGGTAGCCTGGGGCTTAGACTCCGCGCCCTGGGGGACTCCGGTCTGTGGGTAGTGGCTATCGTCAGTCGCAGCGTGACCGTACCATAGGCCTGCCTGCCCGTTCCAGCGTTCCTGCCCTGACATTACACAAGTGCCATGAATCCTGACGGTGCAGGTACGCCTTCGATCCCTATGTTACTCGCCAGACTTGACCAACAGGATCGCTTGTTGGATCAGTTCGCTCAGGCGTTGCAGGCTCTGCTTGCACGCACAGCGCACCTTACTCCTGGGGCTATTAGGTCAGTTGTTACTCCGGTGGACTCTCCCACTGTTGCTCCGGTTGTTGCACCTACCTCCGCATCTGTTGCGGAACCCGCGGTACCCAGGGGTATGACTGGTTCTGCCCCTCTTCCTCAGCGCTTTGGGGGGGAACCGAGTCAGTGTCGTGGTTTCCTTAACCAAGTGGGGATTTACTTTGAATTAATACCTCACGCTTTCCCTACTGAGAGGGCAAAGGTGGGCTTCCTAATCTCGCTACTCTCTGATAGAGCCTTGGCCTGGGCTAATCCCTTATGGGAGAGGAATGACCCGGTGATTCACGTGTTTACCCGTTTCGTTGCCTCCTTCCGTACGGTATTCGACGTGCCCGCTCGCTCCGCTTCTGCTGCCAAATTGCTCATGTCCATGCATCAGGGTTCATGAACAGTTGCCGAGTACGCCATCGAATTTCGTACTTTGGCGGCAGAGGTGGGTTGGAACAATGAGGCTCTAGTGGCTGCTTTCTCTCATGGTCTCTCTGATGCGTTGAAGGACGAGATCGCAGCCAAAGAACTGCCTATGGAGTTAGAGGCACTCATCTCCTTCCTAATCTTGATTGACACCAGGCTCAGAGAGAGGCCTTCATTTAAGGAGCGTCTGCGGAGGCCTCCTAAACGTTTGGCGCCTACGTTTTCTGTCCCACCCGTGCCTCCCTCTCCTCCCACGCCTCCTGGGGATGGTTTATCTGGTAGTGAGCCCATGCAGCTGGGGTTTGCTCGCCTATCCGAGGGGGAGCGAGCCTCTCGGCGTCGGGAGGGTCGCTGCCTGTACTGTGGACTCGGGGGGCATTTTCGGCAGTCCTGTCCGGTCCGTCCGGGAAACGCCCGCACCTGAGATCCTGTCGGGGGCAGATCTTGGGTGGAGTTTCCTCGTCCCCGGTTTCCCGTAAAGATAAACCGCTTATCACCGTTGTCCTCTCTTGGGCAGGAGGCTCGGTGACGGCCCAGGCGTTGGTAGACTCTGGGGCTGGCGGTTTGTTTATGGACAGTTCGTTTGCTGCCCAGTACTCCAGTCCTATGCAGGCTCGAGAGATTCCATTGGTTCTCGAGGCGATAGATGGCAGGCCCTTGCAGCCATCGCAGGTTACCCACGAGACCCTGCCGGTGGAGGTAGCTATTGGGGCTGTTCACAGGGAATTGGCCTGTTTCCAGGTAATTTCTTCCCCGCACTACTCCGTGGTTTTGGGCTATCCCTGGCTTCAGAGGCACAATCCGACCTTTGATTGGCGATCGGCCGAGATTCTCTCATGGTCACCACGGTGTGGGGCTGGTTGCATCCGTGGTCCGGTTAAGGTGCTGTGCACCTCCTCGGACTCTGTGCTGCCCACTGAATATGGGGAGTACGTGGACGTGTTTGACAAGGTGCGCGCCGGTGCTCTGCCTCCTCATCGTCCATACGATTGTGCCATAACCTTACAAACTGGTGCCACTCCTCCGCGTGGCAGGGTGTATCCTCTTTCGGTGGCAGAGAATCAGGCCATGGAGGAATACGTTGCGGATGCGCTTTCCCGGGGGCACATTCGCAAGTCTACGTCTCCAGCAGGAGCTGGGTTTTTTTTCGTGAAAAAGAAGGGAGGTGAGCTGAGACCCTGCATTGATTTTAGGGGTCTCAATCGGATCACAATTAAAAATGCTTATCCTATTCCGTTGATCACCGAGTTGTTTGACTGCCTCAAGGGAGCAACGGTCTTTACTAAACTCGACCTTAGGGCTGCCTACAACCTCGTACGGATCAAGGAGGGCGACGAGTGCAAGACCACGTTCAACACCAGAACCGGCCACTATGAATACCTGGTTATGCCCTTCGGGTTGTGTAACGCACCCGCGGTCTTTCAAGAGTTTATTAACGATGTCTTACGTGACTTGTTGCAGCAGTGCGTGGTGGTTTACTTGGACGACATCCTGGTTTACTCTGCGTCTATGAAGACTCATATCCAGGATGTTAAGCGGGTGCTGCAACGGTTGCGTGAAAACGAGCTTTTCTGTAAGCTCGAGAAGTGTGAATTTCACCAATCTCAGGTTGCCTTTTTGGGCTACATCATTTCCCCGATGGACCATGAGAAGGTTTCAGCGGTTCTGCAGTGGCCTCGTCCCAGTGGTCTTCGGTCCATTCAGCGCTTTTTGGGATTTGCCAACTATTATCGGAAGTTTATCAGGAACTTTTCCACACTGTCCAAGCCTCTCTCAGACCTGACCAAGAAGGGCAGTAACCCTCACGAGTGGTCA
Source organism: Staurois parvus (assembly GCF_062004578.1). Classification (NCBI taxonomy): domain Eukaryota; kingdom Metazoa; phylum Chordata; class Amphibia; order Anura; family Ranidae; genus Staurois; species Staurois parvus. The sequence goes on from NW_028317941.1 coordinate 9,279,869, forward strand.
CCCGAGGCCATCTCAGCTTTCAAGGCTCTGAAAGCTGCCTTCACTTCGGCCCCAATTCTGTCTCATCCCAATCCTGGGTTGCCTTTTGTTCTCGAGGTTGATGCATCTGAGACAGGAGTAGGCGCTCTCTTGTCCCAGCGTCGGTCACCCGAGGGACCCCTACTTCCTTGTGGGTTCTACTCTAAGAAGCTTTCCTCTGCAGAGTGCAACTACCAGATTGAAGACAGGGAGTTGTTGGCCATTATTCTGGCTCTCAAGGAATGGAGGCACCTGCTTGAGGGTTCTGTGGTCCCGGTCCTAGTTCTCACTGACCACAAGAACCTCACATATCTCTCGGAGGCTAAGAGGTTGACACCCCGTCAGGCCAGGTGGGCTCTGTTTTTGTCACGTTTTAACTATGTGGTCTCTTACTTGCCTGGTTCCAAGAATGTCAGGGCTGATGCCTTGTCGCGGCAATACTCTGAGCTGTCCAGGGAGGACACTGAGCCGACCTCGGTCATTCCTCCAAACCAGATCCTGGCTGCCATTCGTACCAACCTGACTTCTCCCCTTGGGGAGCAGATTTTGGCAGCTCAAACTAACGCTCCCCCTGCAAGACCGGCTGGAAGATGTTTTGTACCTGAGGGATTGCGTACCCGCTTGCTACGTACCTACCATAATTCTAAGACTGCCGGTCATCCTGGGTCGTTTCTCTGTTATTCTGGTGGCTATCTCTCCGTTCTGATATCGCCTAATATGTAGCAGCTTGTTCGGTCTGTGCCCAGAATAAATCTCCTCGCCACCTTCCATTGGGCCTTTTGCAACCCATTCCCAATGGGGAGCGTCCCTGGTCACACCTGGGCATGGATTTTATTGTGGATCTTCCTGCGTCTCAAGGTCATACGGTCATTCTTATGGTGATCGATCGCTTTTCTAAGATGTGCCATTGCATTCCGTTCAAGAAATTGCCGACTGCACAAGAACTGGCTACGGTTTTCGCAAAGGAGATCTTTCGCTTGCACGGGTTGCCCAAGGTGATTGTCTCGGACCGTGGGAGCCAGTTTGTGTCCAGGTTCTGGCGCGCCTTCTGCTCCCAGTTGGGTATCGAGCTTTCCTTCTCTTCGGCCTACCACCCTCAGTCCAATGGGGCTGCGGAGCGTTCCAACCAGGCCCTGGAACAATTCCTTCGTTGCTATATATCGGATCATCAGGACAACTGGGTCGATCTCCTGCCATGGGCAGAGTTTGCGAGGAACTCGGCTGTCAACTCCTCCTCTGGGATGTCCCCCTTCATGGCCAACTATGGGTTCCAACCCGCTGTATTGCCTGAGTTGTTCTCTCCACAGGACATTCCGGCTGTGGATAACCACCTGGCTGCTCTGCGCTCCTCATGGGGGCAGATTCAGAGGTCCTTGAAGGACTCTGCATAGCGCCAGAAGCTCCAGGCTGATCGTAGACGGTTGCCCGCTCCCTCATACCAGGTCGGAGATCGGGTGTGGTTGTCCACTCGCAACCTCAAGCTTCGGGTGCCCGCACCAAAGCTGGCCCCCCGTTTTGTTGGCCCTTTCCGCATTCTTCGCAGGCTGAACCCGGTTGCCTATGCCCTTGCTCTTCCTCCTGGGATGCACATCTCCAATGTCTTCCACGTATCCCTGTTGAAACCTCTGATTTGTAATCGCTTTACTGCTTCTCCGCCTTGGCCTCGTCCTATCAGGGTGACGGCCATGAGGAGTATGAGGTGAGCCGCATCTTGGATTCTCGGTTGGTCCGCGGTCGGGTACAGTTTCTGGTCCATTGGCGTGGTTATGGTCCCGAGGAACGTTCCTGGGTTCCTTCCGCGGATGTTCATGCTCCTGCCCTCCTCCGCGCTTTTCACGCCCGATTTCCTCGGAAACCTTTTGTTGAGCCGCGGAGGGGGAGGGGCCCTTGAGGAGGAGGTACTGTCAAGGTCCTACCTTTCTTCAGAGCTTGTGCATCTCCATGAGCTGGCATCCATCTTGGTTTTCTGCAAAGCATGGTGGGAACCTTTATGCCTTCAGGCTTCTGCGGCTCCTCCTCAGAAGGGTGTGGTTGAGCACATTTAAACCTGCTGTCTGCAAGTGTGCTCTGCACTTGTGTCCTGTATGTTGCCCTGTTGCAAGCTCTTGTGTTGTTCCCATTGCTCTCCTGGTAACCGACTCGGCTTTGACAAGACTATTCTCTATGTTAACCCTTTACCTGACCTCCCGTTGCTGAACCCGGCCCGTGACCTGAGTATTCTTTGCCTACCGTCTAGTACTGTCTGCTCCGTTGTTATTGACCCGGCTTGTCTGACTACTCTACTCGTGTTCCCATCTAGCTCCCACCAGCTGTACGCCATTGGCGGCAGTCGTTATCGCAGCTGGGGTCACTCGGGGGCCGCGACCTGGTCTTAGGCTGCGTCAAGTCCATCCCCACCATCAGGGGCCCTGGTGAAGGGTAGCCTGGGGCTTAGACTCCGCGTCCTGAGGGACTCCGGTCTGTGGGTAGTGGCTATCGTCAGTCACAGCGTGACCGTACCATAGGCCTGCCTGCCCGTTCCAGCGTTCCTGCCCTGACATATATATAAAATAGTTAATCTTATCCATAGCAATCCTCTGTGTTAAGTGCTCCAATTAGTGCTCCCCCTCCAGAGCCCCACTCACCACAAATAATTGACCACCTTGAATGGTAGGTCAAATAGCGCATTGGGTGTTGCAGCACTCTCCTGCAGTAAGTTTTCCTTCTGTATGATCTTGATACCTATATCCACTGGTAACGGACTCCATATGTGAAAATACCTCCAGATCAATCGCTTGTGACAACTGCTCCAGAACATCCACGGTACTCCTCCACCACTATAAAAACATCAAAGGAAAACTTCAATAGTGTATTAACTATTGTATCACTTCGTATTCACATTGAATGCAGATGGGGATTTTTTCACATTGGAACTTTTATATGTTTGCACGGCGATTTGGACTTTAATATATATATATATATATATATATATATATATGCATATAAGTGAACTGTATGTATAGTTTGATGGTATTGTTATATTTGCTATTATTCATTTTATAGCACAATTGTTGTTTGAGCACGCAGAGTATATATATTGCTTTCCCTATTTATGATTTAATCACTGGGCAGGAGGGATATATTTGTTAGCCATGGGCATTGAAGTTTACGCACATCTGTGGGGCCCCTATATGTAGTAGGGTAGTATATTTATTTTTTCAGTAGAGGCAGTGCAGCAACTTTTATGTTTGTACTCTACTTTCCATACCTTCTCTCTCCATTAACATGAATTTTCATGTATAATTAATAGTTTGTCTGCATGGTATCATAAAACGGAACCTGAAAAACCTTACATTAATCTTATGGGGCAGAATGAAGATATCTAACATTCCTGATTTTTTTGTAGAAAGCTAGGGCCTCCACACATGGAAGATACTTTCAAAGCTTCATGTTAAGAGTAGGAAAGGGGTCCTAGCAATTACATTTTTTCTGTTGTCAAAAGGTCTACTAGAGTTTAGAATAATATGATCCTTAAATTAAGTTAGCCCCGATTCGCACTGATGCGACTTGTCATGCAATTTGAATGGTCAAATCGCATTACAACTCACAACCAATTATCGGCAAAGGAACTGTTCAAATCGGTGCTACTGCGACCTTATCGGATTTGAAAAGTAGTTTCTGCATTACTTTTGCCAATTTCACGTGACTTGCATAGATATCTGTACATGAATTCACACAGATGTCTATCAAGTCACTAAATAATTAAAAAACTGCAAATTTTCCATACTCACATAGTACAAAGCATCAAACAGTTCAAGAGGACATCCTCTCTCAAAAGGAATATATAAACAATTAATGTTGCGCTATGTGTGAGTAAAGTAACAAAAGTGTAAAAATAGAAACAACTGATATAAATATACAGTAAAGTGTTAAAATTAATCATATGAATATAATCACAAACACTCCATATGGAGGACAATAAGTGCTCAAAGTCCATGTGAATAACAGCCTTAGCAGACAGTTCATGAAAAAAAAATCTGTTTTCTGTGTGTAATAATCAGTAGTGATATTCTTCATTCCATCTACAAAACCACCAAAGTGAATGGACCACCACCATATAGGCAAAATGGAGGCTTATTGGATAATTATAGGGGGTCAAAATAAGCTCTGTATAGACACAGCTCTGTCTCGACTCCTATACTTTGGCTGGGACCTAGGTTCCACATAGATGTCAGTAAGCCACTCCGATATTGATATCCAGATTAGCCCATGTAAAAATAAAAAGTGTCTCTCATAGTGCAGTAAAATCAAGGTGTCTTTATTGCTCAAATAAAACCTTACTTACATACACTGAAGTAATAAGCAGCATTTGTATAACGTCAGAAGGGAGGATCCACCCAGGTTTTCATGGCCTCTCTAATTTAATGCCTCTCTCATTAAGATTTAGAGTATGAGGCTAGCCAAACCAAAATTAATTTTTTGGATTTGAAAATCTCTAGAAACGAAGAAGGGTTCATCACCTCGACATTTTTTAAATGCACTGATCGTAATGCTTATATCCCCACAGATAGTTGCCACTATAAATCATGGTTAACATCAATTCAGCAGAGTAAATTTTTGTGTTTCAGGAGAAATTGTACTAATACTGATGATTACCCTTCACAGGCATTAATGTTGAGAAGTAGATTTTTAGAGAGAGGTTATGGATTGGAAAGTCTTGATGCGGGTATAGATTTAGTTAAAAAGATTAACAGAAAGGATCTTCTTTTGGAAAGATCAACACAAGATAATGATACCAATCATTTTGCATGTCCATTTATTACCTCTTACTCAGTCCAACACTAGTCTATTAGAAAGATTTTGAATATTTTGTGCAATGATGGGATATTGGGAAGCGTTTTACCTCCCAAAACCACAAGTGGTATTTCTTGGTATTCCACCATTGCGTAATAACGTCACCCCTAATGTATATGACCCCCCCCCCAATGTACAACCTTTTTTCAGGATCTAAAAGGTTTTTATAAGTGTAAAGTTTAGAGTATGTCAAATCAATACCTGTTCATGTAAAAGTGTTACGTCCTTTGTGTCTACTGCCACTTCTAGGAATCATCTTATTGAACCCGTTGTTACCTGTTCTTCCTCTAATGTAGTTTATCTAATACAGTGCCCTTGTGGCCTTCAATATGATGGAAGGACTACTCACACCCTCCAAGTTAGACTGGGAGAACACATAAGAAACATCAAGAGAGGTTTCAGAGGGCATAATGTCTCCAGACACTATGCCAAGATTCACAATAAGGACCCTTTTTCTAGGAATTGAAAAATTCACCCCACATTGGTGAGGGAGTGCTATTAGGTTGGAAATTTCTAAGCTCGAAACCAAGTGGATATATAATGTCTAATGTTATGAGCCTTACGGGCTAAATATAGATTGGGACATTAATGCCTTTATGAACAATGCCTAACTTATATTCTGTTCTAGAACTTACATTCTATATTTCTGTTTCTGTCCTCTTCAGATTTTTCATTATGTTTCTTATTTATACTTTCCATCCATGTTGCTTTAATTGTAGTAATTAGCCTTGCCCATGTGATTATGAGCTTTTTTCTGTGGGCTATTGTATTTATTTATATACTTATTACTGATCTCCTCTATTTTTGCTTATTAAATTTATTTTAGCGCCTTACATGCTTTTTAAGGTTAATTTATGCTATTTTTAATTGTTTGATTTTTTCAATGGCATACATTCATCTATATATATATACAGTTGGAAGAAAAAGTATGTGAACCCCTTGGGATTACGTGGAGTTTTGCATGAATTGGGCATAAAATGTGCTCTGAACGTCATCTAAGTCACAAAAATAGAAGAACACAGTCTGCTGAACATAATACTACACAAACATTAGATGTTGCCATGGTTTAATTGCACATAACATGTAAACATTCACAGTACAGGGAGGAAAAATTATGTGAGGCCCTAGCTTAATGACTTCTCCCGAGTTAATTGGAGCCAGGAGTGAGCCAACCTTGACTCCAATCAGTGTGATGATATTGGATGTGTTGCTGACAGCTGCCCTGCCCTTAAAAAACACACACCTGTTTTGGGTTTACTGGTTTCAAGAAGCACTGTCTGATGTGAACCATGCCTCGCAGAAAAGAGCTCTCAGAAGACCTACGATCAAGAATTGTTGACTTGCATGAAGCTGGAAAGGGTTACAAAAGTATCTCCAAAAGCCTTGATGTTCATGTTTCCACGGTAAGACAGACTGTCTACAAATGGAGAAAGTTTAGCACTGTTGATACTCTCCCTAGGCATGGTCGTCCTGTAAAAATGACTGCAAGAGCACAGCGCAGAATGCTGCATGAGGTAAAGAAGAATCCCAGAGTGTCAGCTAAAGACCTACAGAAATCTCTGGCAAATGCTAACATTTTTGTTGACATATCTACAAAAAGGAAAACATTAAACAAGAATGGAGTACATGGGAGGACACCACGGAGGAAGCCATTGCTGTCCAAAAAGAATATTGCAGCACGTTTGAAGTTTACAAAAGAGCACCTGGATGTTCCACAGCACTACTGGCAAAATATACTGTGGACAGATGAAACCAAGATTGAGTTGTTTGGGAAGAACACAACACTATGTGTAGAGAAAAAAAGGCACAGCACACCAACATCAAAACCTCATCCCCACTGTAAAACATGGCGGAGGGAGCATCATGGTTTGGGGCTGCTTTGCTGCCTCAGGGCCTGGACGGATTGTTGTCATTGATGGGAAAATGAATTCCAGAGTTTATCAAGACATTTTGCAGGAAAACGTACGACCATCTGTCCGCCAACTGAAGCTCCGCAGAGGATGGGTGATGCAACAGGACAATGACCCAAAGCATACAAGTAATTCAACAAAACAATGGCTGCAACAGCACAGAATACGCCTTCCGGAGTGGCCCAGTCAGAGTCCTGACCTCAACCCGATTGAAATGCTGTGGCATGACCTTAAGAGACCGATTCACACCAGACATGCCAAGAATATTGCTACACTGAAACAGTTTTGTGAAGAGGAGTGGTCCAAAATTACTCCAGATTGTTGTGCAGGTCTGATCTGCAACTACAGGAAACGTTTGGTTGAGGTTATTGCTGCCAAAGGAGGGTCAACAAGTTATTAAGTCCAAAGGTTCACATACTTTTTCCTCCCTGCACTGTGAATATTTACATGTTATGTGCAATTAAACCATGGCAACATCTAATGTTTGTGTAGTATTATGTTCAGCAGACTGTGTTCTTCTATTGTTGTGACTTAGATGACATTCAGAGCACATTTTATGCCCAATTCATGCAAAACTCCACGTAATCCCAAGGGGTTCACATACTTTTTCTTGCAACTGTATAGAGTTTTGTAATTAAGTTGTTGATTACTAGATGGCATTTTAGTAAGACAATTGTTTATCTTCTATTTATCATCTTCAATTAGCAATATATTTAATTCAAAGTGACATCAGTGAGTTAAGGTGATCTCGTGCCAAACTTCTCTAGATTGCCCTCATATCCACTGGTATATTGTTATTATCGTCATAATTTAGATAAATCACGGGTTTTTCAATTTGGACATGAGAGAGAGGCTTGGTTGGCACTAGCTCATTGTCTCACTCTCCCGTGGCTCCGGATATGATACCTTCTTCTGGTTCTTGTAATATGGCTAAAGTTGATTCTATTCTAAATCAAGGCCTGGTTTTTCTTTATTTATATATATATATATATATATATATACAGTATATATATGCAATGACAGAGGGTGGTCTCCTAGCCCAAGAAGATGTCTGTTGATGATGAAACACGTCTGACGGAGCCTCTCTTCTGGCGCCATCGTGTTGTCCACCATTGTTTAATCTGTTTATGATACGAATGCTGCTTAATCCTTCATTGTTTGTAAGTAAGGTTTTATATGCGTGATAAAGCCACCTTGATTTTACTGCACTATGAGAGGCACTTTTTATTTTTACATGGGCTAATCTTGATATCAATATCGGAGTGGCTTACTGACATCTATGTGGAACCTAGGTCCCAGCCAAAGTATAGTAGTCGGGATGGAGCTGTGTCTATACAGAGCCTATTTTGACCCCCTATAATTAAGGGGTCTGCTTATCCGGTAAGCTTCCATTTTGCCTATATGGTGGTGGTCCATTAACTTTGGTGGTTTTGTAGATGGAATGAAGAATATCAGTACTGATTATTACACCTAGGAAACGGATGTTTTTTTTTAATGAACTGTCTGTCTGCTGTTATTCACGTGGACGTTTGTGCACTTATTGTCCTCCGCATGGAGTGTTTGTGATTATATTCATATTATTAATTTGAGCACTTTACTGTATATTTATATCACTTGTTTCTATTTTTTCACGGATTTGTTACTTTACTTACACATAGCGCAACATTAACTGTTTATATATTTATGTAACTATCAAGTCACACCTGAAGTCCTACGATTTCAAAGTTAGATCCAGTGTGAACCAGGATGAATTCAATAGAAATGCATGTGAAACACACCCATATTACAGAAAATGTCTGTCTGTCTATCATCATATGCAAATGTAAAGCTTCTAATCAAGCTTTACATGATAATTTAAGCACCACTATAGTAAAATCAATGTGGAAAGGGGTAAAAGAAATGGAAAGTTAGGGCCTGTGTTTCAACATGCATTTTTGGTATGTGTGTTCCAGGATTGGGATGTACAGCACCTTACATTAAAATGCATGTAAAATGGATGATTCATGCATTAAGTATGCAGTTTACATGCTGAGCTGTTCATGTATATTGTATGTCAGCATAGCTGTCCCTCTTTTACATTTATAAGGCCTCATGTCAACTGGAGTTGTTTTCCTGCTTTTTACATGCATTTGGAGTGCACAGCAAATGCAAATCAGCAATATTCAATTGACTTTAACTGAGCAGTGGACATGGCTAATTTGCTTATGCTAGCTCTCAACCAAACTGTCAAGCCATCAAATGGCTGGTGCCATAACTGATCACACGCGTAGCACCATGGCAAATGCAGATTAAAAAAGTATAACATGGAAGTTTCCTTAGTTGTAGAGATTAGGAGGGTTTAATTCCACTTTATGCTATTCAGAATCAATTCTAAGAAAAAAACATTTGATATGACAGTTGTCATTTTTCATCATTTTATTGCAAGAAAAGTATTGCAAGATTCACCATTAAATGCCCGTTCATACCGGTGCAATTTGTGATTTGAAATCGCACCTAAATCACATCTAATGAATGTGAATGTCAGTGTTTTAATATGCGAGTTGCTGCATCGTGATTCTAAAGTAGTACTTGCATTACTTTTTCTGCTGTTTTTTTGCGATTTTACATGCATAGAATATAAAGGAAATCGCACTGCAAATTGTAAGAAATCGTTAATCAATTTTCACAAGTAGCAATAACGTTTTCAGAAATCGCACCTAAAATCGAGTTGAAATTGTACACAAATTATGCAATTTTAAATTGCAGCGGTGTGACCGGTGACTAAATGATTGAGTTGAAATGATGATGCTGAACAGAAAGGATGCACTGGAAAAGGACTAATTGGTCATCTTGGCTGGAAGTACCAATCAAATATCAATTTATGTCAGCAGGTCTACTTTTGCTTTTGTCCTGCAAATATCTATTTAAAGCATATACTTAATGATTTTTAAGCAGCAGTAATCCATAGATAAATTACATTATTACTGATGTATTTGTTTATGTGTTGGTGAATCAGCTTTGGAGATTTAGTGAATTAAGGTGGTGCTGGCAGCCTAAGAAACACCCAGTTTTACGATGGAAGGTAAAGATGTAAACATGCAAGACAAAGCATTCTGGTACTGCGCATACTAGGTCAACTGAGTTTAATTAAAACTTGACTGGGAATAAGATTACAGAAAACTTATTTTGTAAAAAAAAAAATAAATCAAGTTGACTGACATTTAAAATGTCTGATCATATGTGTCTACGTAAGAAAACATCAGTTGCACCACACATGTCATATGCCAGAGTGAGAGCAATAATTCTCTAGGACCATCATTCATGGTTAACACTAAACTGATGACCTATAAGGGCTTTAAAAAACAGTGCATATGAATTATTAGTGATGGTCTGAACACCCCTGTGTTCGGTTCATGGTAGAACATTTGAACGTAAAGAAAGTTCTACATCGAACATAATCTAAGTCTATGGGACTCGAACTTGTAAATTCAAAAGTGCCCATTTGGAAGGCTTATAGGAAAGTTATTGTCCATAAAATGGGTATGGGGACTCAGGTACTGCCCTGAGGGACATGAGTTAGTGAAAAAAAAAATTCAAAAAAGTACAGTTTTTAAAGGGGCAGTCATTTTTCATTGCTTAAAGTTAAAAAAAAAAAAAAAATTAAAAATTCCTTTACATATCATGCCTGGGGGGGGGGGGGGGTCCCCTTAAACTTCCTGCAAAGTTGCACATATGTACAATGTATAGAACCTGCTGCAGCAGGACTGACATTTTAATCTTTACTAATCTTTGCCAGACCCTTTAGGTCTGGTAGGAAGGCTAGGAGGGACCCCACAGTAAAAAAAAAAAACTGTGTGTGAGGTCCCCCTTAAAAAAGATACCAGACCAGGCCCTCCATAAATTCCTACCAGACCCTTTATCCGAGCACAGGCCTGGCAGGCAAGGGAAGGGGAGGAACGAACAAGCACCCCCCCCCCCTCAGGCCACATACCTTCGGCTTTGGAACGGTGTTCCCATGCCAATGAGGACAAGGGCTTCTTTCCCTACCACCCTGGCCCAGTGGTTGTGGGGGTCTGCGGGCAGTTGGGCTCATTAGCATCAGGGTACCCTTTTAAATAAGGGTGCACCCTGATGCTGCCACCCCTTGTGAATAAGTAAGGGGTACTTGTACCTCTACCCATTCACTAAAGGGTTGAAAGTGTGAAAAAACAAAGGCCAGACTTTTGAAAAAATCCTATATTGCACAAAAAAACAAAACAACAGTTTTTGGCAAGTCCTTTATAAAAAAAAAAAAAAAGCCGAAAAATATGGTTCCAGCATTGTAATGCATCATCAATCATGGTATCCAGCGTTTTCACGCTGCCGCCGACTCACCAAAATAAAAAAAACCCCGACGCCTGCTGACCCGTCTGCACCCTCCGAGCACTCTCCGCAATCTGACATCTGTGAGCCAGATGCAAACAATTGGGCAGAGCTAGTGGTGATGTCACCGCTAGCTCCGGCCAATTGTGTTCGTCCAACCGGCAACTGTCATAACTGTCATTAACAATTGGGTGGAGCTAGCAGTGACAACCCCGTTAGCTCCGCCCAATTGCTGTGAGCCATGATTGGCCAAAGTCACTGAGACTTTGGCCAGTCATGGATCTTATTGTGAACTCACCTATGATTGGCCAAAGCATTGCACCTAAGTTGTGATCAGGTGCAATGTTTTGTTGAATTACAATGCGCCACCAGAGTGCATTGCATTGTGGGGCGAACAGCCCGCCGAACGCCCCAGATGTTTGTGCGTTCAGCAAATTGTTCCCTCCACCCCCCTTCCTAAATACTTAACGGAGTCCTGGATCGATCCAGAGCTGTACTCATCTACCATCTGCTGGTTCTCTCTCTATCCTCTCTCACAGGCTCAGAGACAGCAATCAGAGACAGCCAATGGCTGTGAGCAGGGAATGGGGGTAGGGAAAAGCGACACTGGGTATGTCTATAAACTCTCAGGAACCAGCCTGCAGGTGTACCACCATAGGAAGTGGCTTCTTATGAGGGGAGCACAGAGAAGAGGAGTAGCCAGGAGCACCAGTTGGGGACCCCAGGTTCCGGGCCGATCTATGCAATATTATTGCACAGAGCAGGTATGCAAAACATGTTTGTTATTTTAAAAAATATAGCTTTTACACCTGCTTTAATTGTGATATTGCAAGCAACAGGTGAAAATTGCATTATTAAGAGGCCAGTCAGGGATTTAATTGTGTTGAACTTGTGAATTTATTTGGCTCATCACTCTGGAAGGTGTGTCTGGTATGGACACTGCGGCCTCTGTGCTGGCCATCCCCATGTGACAAACTCATGTAACTGTTCCCAACAGTTAAATAAATGTGTTGCACTCACCGTCATTTCTCATGAAGAGGAGTGACAGAATTCTAAATAGCATCTACAACATTCTTTATGAATTCCAGGTATAGATTATGTCTTAATAAATCGTATGAGGTGCATGTTTTTTTAACCAATTAACTTGTAAATTACAGAGGCTATATTACATACAAGATGGCATTATATGAATGGATAAAGAAGCCTGCAGTGGAGCCCCAGTAACAGGCAAATGGAGATGCGCTCTATGTCCTGAAGAAGAATTAGGAATTATTAGGCGACTGCAATTTAGTTTTCTTATCAGGAATCAGCTACACTTTGAGGGTATTCACTCCCACGATGGCTGCAAGTCACCAGGAAGTCACAGATGGCTCCAAAATCCAAACTGGCAGCGCCAAAGTTCTGCAGCCCTGTGAAGAATTGGTTCTGGAAAGGCAGCACTGGACATGGGCTGATAAAGTGGGCATATTTCTCCATCCACACAAACACAGTATGTTGTATTTTGATAGCCCACTGTCAGATACACTGAACACTGGCTGCAGCTGCTGACTGACAAACGTTTTCCATTATGCCCCTTCAACAAAAGTCAATCGAACCATGCAAAGACCAATGGTGTCGTGCTCCACTATCAATAATTATATATATATATATATATATATATATATATATAATTAATTAAATAAATTAGGAAAAATTAAAACAAGTGAATAAGTCCAATATTCTTTCCACAACATGATATTGCAATCACGCTGGTGCTGCATGCATATTTTTGGATATTCTGTGATATTAAAGTGTCTTCTTAATGGTGTAATACAAAGTATATATAGTCCACCAATCTTCGTTCATATATTTCAGTTGAGAGCACAACTGGTGAAGGACTTTACGACTTTATTTAAGATTGGTGGACTATATATACTTTGCATTACACCATTAAGAAGGCACACAATCCCTGTCACTCATTTGGCTCAATGAATGGTCTAGAAGTATGCTTTATTGCAGAATTTGAACTTTAATGGGTTCAGGGTAACAGTAACTTTGGCAGCAAATTGAGAACACTAATCTTCCTCTTAAAGATTTAAGCAGAGTTCTAGCACAAGCAGCTAGTGGACTGAGCATCTTTAACAACAATTTGAGGATGTTAAACATCCTACTAAAGACCTGGGCAGAGTCTTTGCACAAGCAAATATTGTACTGAACTTTCCAGGACATCAGACACAATGTCCCTCTTGAGCAACACTGACTGCAGCACAAGAGAGATGGTCACACACCAGTCTGTACTCACTAATGTATTTGGATAGTTTATTGCCTCCTTCCAATATCTTCCAGACACCTCTCCAGTGATACCAGACCAAATCCCTGGACAAAAAGTCAGCAACCTTCAGCAGGATAGGCCCCCAGCTAGCCTAGCTGGGACCTTGTTGAACAGCAGACACATAGTGAGTCTGCAGGGGCCCCCCAGACCATGGTATCTTCCTCCAGGACAAAAGACCCCCATTTTCCAGGCCTATGAGTATTTATACACTCTCCCAGCCACCATGGGCACACTTTCTCCAGGGATTTGCCGGGGCTGAATAAATAAGCAGCTGCTAATTTGACTTTCCGAACCCATTATCTTCCAAAACTTTTCCAGACAGACAGGGAGAAGCAATCAACCCTGCAGCCAGTGAAACACATAACAGAACCAAAATAATCACACACAGCTCAAATTACTACAGTAAGCCCAAACTAATTTTACCTATCCTAGCACCTGTCTAGGAGGGTGCTACAATTAATCCCCACCAAAAATAGGTCCTGTCCTCATGGGCCGAGCTAGACAGCTCCTATCAAACACAATACTTAAAAAGAAAAATGGAGTATCCTACTGACAAAAATGGGGTGCAAGGGAAGTTAACAATTAACAGTAAGACATGTGGCATTACATATGATGGCAATAAACACTACAACAGTCACATTATTTTCAGTAGAAAATGTCACTACAAAATATGTCCAAGTGTAAAGTATCTTGCGCCATTTTACTTCAAAGCTGGCCAAAGTTGCAAGTGATTTTATATTTTTATATCCAGTAAATTTACCCTAATATGTACGTCGTATCATGATAAAATTCCTATCACTAAGTACACAAATATTTATATTCAAAAGGTCATAATGTTAGTACTTCAACCAAAGCATCACAGTCTTGACCTAAAATAAAGAATCAGTATGTGCATCCTATCAAGTCAGTATATACATCCTACAAACAATACAGTTGTTGAAGAACTATCCCCGTGGGGATAACCCTCCAGAAAATCACAAATCACAAAATATAACATCCTATATGCATAAATGCTACAGTCTAAGCAATGGACTAGTGCAAATATTAACAGCTTACTTTAAAATCCACAGTTCACTATTACTTAACCAGATATTCTTACTGAAGAATATATCCAACCCTTAGCTAGAACCATGCCACTTTGTAGCCTAAATATGCTATGAGGCCCCTTATGGGTATAAAGAACACACATAAATTTCACTCCTATTAGAAAAGTATGTACAGTATATAAGCAGAAATCTTGCCTCAGAGAGGCATCCAGAGCCCTGGAAATCAAAGCAGAAAGATACATATCTAACTACTACTATACACAGTAACTATAATACATTGTCTGTATAACAGTGCTACTGCCTAGCCAGCGACAAATATGATCACATAGTCCTTTGATATCGCATGAGTCCTGGCTCTGCTAGCCAAAGTCCCTAAGACCCATGAATAAAAAAATGTTGAACCCAGCTCAAATGACATTTACAGGTGTTCCTTTCCTGCCATATCAGGAGAACAAGCTCCCTTTTCAGAAGATAGAGTAAAGCTGCCCTTGCCTTGAGCGGAAACTTTTAGAACATCACTTACATTTAAACTTTTTGCAAGGAATCCTTCCCCTGCAGATACGAACACAAAAACTTGCTTGTACTCTTCCTTCAGTGAGCCATTACCATCGTTCCATCTGATCCCCAGTTGTTTATGGACCACTCCTGGTCCCTGCGTCCCATTTTCTTGACCACAACTTGGTCTATATGAATGGCTTTTGCCACAGTCCAGCTCCTTTTTATACTCAAGAACCTTTGCCAAAGATATGGGGACTTTTGGCTACTGTAATGTTTGGGTACATGCATAAAGTACTAGATCTCCTCATCACACCGCTTTAATTAAATTTCCTCCATGACATACTTTGGTGCAAGGATAGTCATGTCCATTTTCAAGAGCCACCCACCTCTGAACAATGCGCTGTAAATGGGAGAATCTGGGCAGTTCGTTGGGGTTCCCTTTCTCCAGCAGGAAAAAGGGATTGCTGGCCCTTTTTATTGAGCTGTAGGCTTTATCCTGTGATAGCATATGGGCCACTGTGCGAGGGGGGAAAAGATCAATTCTTATATCATTTTACCCCTCTCTGAGCTGCAGTCTTTCAGCACACTGCATTAACTGAGCAATGTCCAGTTCAGAAGCCTGGAAGCCCCTAACTGTGGTGTCCTCCCAATTACACTCATTCCCAGAGACTTACTCCCAGTCCCCAATATGGTCATCTACTGACAAGCACATTGGATAACCCTGGCAACCTTCACTGCAGTTTTCTCCAAACGTGACCAAATAAGTAAAAAAACAAGTAAACCACACTAAAAGGATTGGTTTATGGATTCAACCAGGACTCACAGGTTTTTTGTATACTTATTTATAAAGTGCTAACATAGATAAACAGGCTGATGGTCAAAAAATTAATAAACGACTTCTTTAATTAAAAATATCTTAAAACAAAACAATAACGCACCACACTCCACAGATCTCATGCTAAACCGCTCAGGTTGGGGAATATGGTGGACTAAGCATTGAGATATGTATCGTCCCTTAATAGCTAAATCAGCTCCGTATTGCAAGGTTGAAACAATGAAGCCCCCATTAGAGAGACAATCCATAAATTAGAATGCTGCGCTTTTCAAAAGAGACATACATTATAGAAGAAAGTAATGTGTACACATAAAGTGCAGTCCAGAGGAAGAAATTAGAGGAGGTGTTTGATTGGAGATTCCCAGACTATCTTTTTTTGAGACCTTGAGGCTTTCTTTCTGGGAGATTTTATAGACCCCCTATAAGTGTAGATGAGGTTCTTGCTTCATCTGCAGACAGTTGTATGACAACAACTGGTCTCAGCCCCATCAGCTGCTCTATCATTTCACAGCAGATCTTGAGAATCTTGTGCGTGGAAATTTGGGCTGCAGATTGCTTGTTAGTAATTTCAACAGCACCTACTAACAGTGTCCTCACAGACTCCATGCCTGCAGCTTTGCTGTAACTCTCCAGCACCTTCCACAGACAATGGTGATGTGTCCACCTATCTTTGCTGCATAGGGCTAAGTATCATCCATGTCTGTAAGCAATCATCCTTATAGTTTAGCCAGCCAGACAAGATATCTCTGCCCAATACTCGCTGTATGCCCAAAAAAAACAAATATATGCCATCTTGGTGCTCTCGCCACATGCATCTCTCTCCTCTACACCCGGAAATGGTACATCGGTTCTACATGCCTTTCCAGATTGGCTGAAACCAGACGTCAACCCCACCCACTGGCTCTGGTTATCTGGTACACTGGGGGTAACACCCCTATCTCTGGGCAGAATTCACTGGCACTTCGTTCTCGTGTCACATAACTCTTTTCTGGCCACTACTTGGAAATGCTTCTGCACTGGCAACAGACTTTTCTGTAGAGCAGACACTTTCCACTGTGGCACAACACTCCTCCGCCATGCCAATTGCCTCTCCACAATCCTTCCTCATCCAAACAACATAATAAAAACACTGATAGTCTCTTCTGTTTCTTTCGTCAGTCACCAATAGCAACAGCTGCAATTTTTCAAGGGAAAAATCCCAGACTAAGTCCACACATGTAGCACTCACTCCCACGGAAGCCTGTAGTTTCTCTAGGGTCTTTTCCTGTAATTGCCTGGCAGCCAGGCACAGAATCACAGCCACTCCTTTGGTTCAATTACCAGCTTTTCTGATGCTTCATTGCAGAACTTGAACTTGGATGGGTTCAGGGTAACTGTGTGATACTCCAGTAACTTTAGCATCAACTTGAGGACATGACTCTTCCTCCTAAATATTTAAGTCCTAGCATAAGCAACTAGCAGACTGATCATGCAGCTCAACAAACTAAATTTACCTAACCTAGCACCTATCTAGGAGGGTGCTACATATACAAATTTCCTTTTGTTGTCTTAGCACAAATACAGTATCTGCATCTATCTATATTTGAAGTTCCAAATGAATTGTTGTTTCTCTAGGGCACATGTGTCAAACACCAGACCCACCAGGGCATTTCATGCGGCCCTCGCACCTCTCCTGCAGCTGTGGCACCCCCCTTGTCTCTACCCTCACCTTGTCTCAGCAGTAAGCAGCACAGAGGAGGACAGAGCTCCTCTGCTAGATCCTGCGATTCTTCATGCAGCAACTTAAAAGACTCGTCTCTGCCCCTACCCCATCTCAGCAGTCAGCAGCACAAAAAAGGACAGAACCCTTGCAGATTCCACCCCTTTTTGTGCAGCAGCAAAACCCCCTTTGTCTCCACCTCTCCTGGTCTCAGCATTCAGGAGACTCCAGCTGCTGAATTCAGCCCTCCTCTGGTCCTTCTCCTGACCCTGCACTTTCAGCCTCCCCAGACTCTGCTTCCATTCTAGGCAGCAGCACAAGGTGAGGGGACATCTGATGTAAGGGGCCAGTTGAAAAGGACGGTCACACACCACTAGTATCATCCACAAGAAACTTTCTGTTTTGTCTGAGCAGTATCCAATAAAGTTTCTTGTGGATGATTCCAGCAGAATGCGACCCTCTTTTTCAGAATAGCATCACGTACTACAGTGAGTGGGCTCCGTACCATTCTTCACCTGCCCTTCATGGCTGTAGTAACTTAAGTTGTTACTAAAACCAGTAATAATCAAATGCAGAGGCAATTATTTAATATGATAAAGAGTAGATACATTTACAGTACATAGTCTTACAGATAGAACCGGCCCTATGAAAGCAACCATAATGCTGATGCAGCTCGTGATGAAATTGAGTTTAACACCCCTGCTCTAGGGTGTGATGGCAGAAGAGGAGAGAGTCAATGTGCAGGTAAGGCCAATTTAGCACCAAAGGAGTGCGGAAGCTTGCCTAACTGTGGTATATGTACTATACGCAATACATACTATACAATAAAATGTAGTATAGCCAATATACGTTATACTATATGCAATACATTCTAGACTACACAATATTAATTTAGTAAATACTATTGTCTCTACATACTTTATAATACAATTTTATAAAGCATATATGCTATAACAAAAACTCTATAAAACTGAGATGCATGCACTGTATATAGTATATACTATTCTCAAGAGATATACTACTTTATGATTCAAGTTATTGTAGCATAAATAATATATACTATTCTCAATACATAATATGCTACACAATCTCTGGAATTCATAAAGACTGGCACAGGCAGATTTTGCAAAAGTGTCTCTCATGCATTCTAAAAATGGTGAAGAATGTGCCAAATTCATATACTTGTCTAAAACTTGGCTCATGCTGCACCACTTCTAGAATGCAGTACTTTAGCAAAATCTGTCTGAGCCAGTTTTTTTCTCTGTATGCCAAAAGAGAGTTGGTCTTATATATCTCCACTTTTACATTTGTCGCAAATTCATCATGAATTTGGCACAGTACATTAACAAGTGGCATTAACGTTAGAAAAGTGGCACATCATCTTTATTGAATTCCCCTCAATATATTTAGAGTATATACTATACTGTAAAAATGGCCATTAGCATGTGACAGATAAATACATATAGGTTAATATTATTTGAACATACTTGAAAGTAGCCAAGAGTTGCTCCTCAGCAAAGACACACACTCCTCCACGTGTTCATTTCCAGTTAGATGAGTCTTTTTCACAGAATCTCCAAAAGGGCATCGGAGGTAGAGACTGACTTTGTAGTGAAGTTAAACAACTTCTCTGGTTTTCTTCAAAGATCAAAGTACGCACTAAGAATCCATTTGCCATGTGTTTTGACACCAAAGCATATGTCCAGTAGTGATACCTGGATCTCCTCTCATTCAACTCCCCCAACCATTCTTCTCCACCTCAGCAGTATAAGCACAATAGCATTGTCAATCAGTTCAATGCTGGGATTCATTGTACTGCCAAAGTAAACTAGCAAAATTCTCTCAAGACAAGGAAGGAGCACACTGAAAGAAGATTGTGCCAGAACCACTATTTTCAATACAGAAAACATTCTGGGAAAATAACATTCTGGGACTGACCACATTGCTGAAGGAATTGCAGAAGTGTCTATACTCTGTATGTATCTTAAGGTGTGTATTTTAGGAAGGATCTTCTGCTAACTCTGCCAGAAAGAACCTGCACTCCATGCAGAAAATACACATATGCCCATGTAAGAGCTGATTCGCACATGTGCGGTGCGGATTAAAGCGCAGGTTTCACAGCTAATTGACACAGTAGTTGTTCAGCAGTTCAGGTCAGGTTTACATAAGGTTAAGGACAGGATTATCCTGTTCACACATATGGGGTTTAGAGACTGTTCCCATAGAAGTCAACAGCCTATTATCTGCACCTGAACCTGAAGGCACTGCTCAGAAATCGTACATCACTCTTTTTCAAACTGCACTGAATCTGCGCCGCCAGTGCACTGAACATAATTGAAAAGGCACCATACGTAGAAATGTTATTTCACATGCCATGCGGATTGGATGCGATTCAAACAGCATCCAATCCACATATATGTGAATCAGCACTCAAGCTTTAATATTGAAGAGGTAATTTGTGCTGGGGGGGATGTTTGCAATAGTCCTATGTGTTAATCACCCACCCGAGTCCTATACTCTGATTTGTTGCAGTTCACTATCACTCCTCCCCTGCTAAATGACAGTTATTCACTCTTGGAGGGGAACTTTTTTAACCACTTTAGGATTAACCCCCCTAAATGACCAGGACTCTTTTTGCTACAATACAACCAACCAATACAACCGCAATTCATTTTTTTCAGTAATGCCCTTGTTGAGGGTTAGGCCCAAAAAAAATGTAAATTTGAAAACCGTAATGAGTTTCCATGCGACTGGTCTGGCAAGGTTTGAATTTGGGTTGGCAACGATAAATTGTTGTGCATATAAATTGCTTTGATCCACAATCAACGCATACAGATATTCCGTGAAAAACAGCTCCAAAAATCAAGGAGGTATGTGAAAGACCAAGATGTACTAAACCGATGGTACTCACCAGTTCACCAAATGGTAGCGTGGCACTAGTACTGGCACTCTGCTGCGTAAGAGAGTCATCAAAATTTACCGGCAAGTGCTAACAGAGATCAGGCCTGATTCTGCGAACACTGTGGTTTTGTGTGCAATGTATCAAGTGACAGTGTCAGGGATCCCCTCGATCCCTGCCGCGATGGTCCCGGCGCAGGCGCACTGCTCCGCCCTGTACAGGGGCACTAGGTCTGGGCCGGCCGCGGCGTTCGAGTTCACGCATGCGCAGTAGAAGCCGCGGCCGCCCGCTGGGCACCAATGGCAGCGCAGGGCGGGATATTTAAAGGTCCCTGAGCTGTCATTTCGTTGCCTTCTGGTCTTACCTGCTTCCTGTGATTCTGTACCTGTGCCTTGTAAGTTTATTGACCCGGATTGTTCTTGACCTGCTGATTTCTCCTGCCCAGACCCTTGCTTGCCTGACCTCTCTCCCTGGATGCCCCTCATTAGATCTGACCTCCTGTTGCTGACCTGGCGTGTGACCCGACGATTCTCTGCCTGCTCCCTTGTACCTTACCGTCCTCTACGTTACCAACTTGGCCTGTCTGACTTCGCACTTGCTCAGCCATCCATCCATCCCATCGGGGTCACCCGACCTCCTCACATCTGGCTCTCCCTGGTTGGAGCCCCTGGCGAACACCCCTACCACTGACAGGTGTGCTCAGTAGTGGCGACCTGGTCTCGGGGTACTACAAGTCCATCCCCATCATCAGGGGCCCTGGTGAACAAGTACCCTGGGGCTTAGACTCCGCGCTCTGGGCACGCCTGACCAGTGGAGTGCTAGTGGTGCCGCTCGGCGGTCCCTCACAGACAGGGACCTACTGACACTGCACTTGCTGGGGGAGAAGGGGGGGGTACGCGTAGGGGTTAAACGCAGGTGCTGGCAGGTGCCGGGGCTGATCCCACTAAACTGCCTATAGTGCTGATCTGATCAAAGATATTGATCTGTTCAAACACTATTCTAGCAATGGAGGTTTATTGTATATGAGCGTGCTCCTGGCAATCAAGGGGTTAAATGTGATGACTGGTGTACTGACGGGCAATCTTACCCTATTTGGGAGGGGCGTGAAATCCATGGGAGCGCAAATCATGTATATATAATATATGTGATTTTGCGCACCCATGCCGCCCTGTAGCAGTATTTCTGTTATAGGGTGGTCAGGAAGCGGTTACAGAAGAGGTTTGTGTTACGGCACTGCGTCATTTTAACTGACAATTGCGCGGTCATGCAACACTGCACCCAAATTAAATTTACGTCCTTTTTTTCCCACAAATTGAGCTTTCTTTCGGTGGTATTTGATCGCCTATGCGTTTTTTATTTTTTGCGCTATAAAAAAAGGGCTGACAATTTTGAGAAAAAAAAACAATATTTTGGACTTTTTGCTATAAAACATGACCAGTAAAAAAATGTAAAAATCAAATTTTGTCATAAATATCGGCCAAAATGCATTCTGTGACATGTCTTTGCTAAAAAAAACCCAATACGTGTAAATTAATTGATTTACGTAAAAGTTATAGTGTTTACAGATGGCGGGAAAGATACTGGGATTTTTAAGCACTTGCCGCCCAGCCACTGTAGAAATACGGCGGCAGGGCGGCACTGGCAGGCAAAACCACGTTTTAAAACGTGTGCTTTGTAAACAAATAGGGGGCGCGCCGCCGCCCTATCTGTCCCGCCGATCACCGCCGCGGATGTCAGTCGCCGGGTCACAGCTGGTCGTTAGCGGCTGTTTCCCAGCGATCGGCGGTAAACAGTGACAGAGAGCACAGCTGCAGTAGCTGTGCTGTCTGTCACTTCCTTGTCAGCTCGAGGACGAGCTGATCGAGACAGAAGAGTTTCTCTCTCTCGATCAGCAGTGTCCTGTGCAGCACACACCCCTGCCCCCTAGTAAAACACTCCCCCTCACTCAGATAATCCTTCCGTGGAAAATAAAGTTAACCCCTTCCTCCCCAGTGCCATTAGTACAGTGTCAGTGTTTTTCTTTTTGCACTGATCACTGTATTAGTGTTTTTGGGGATGTCAGTGACCCCAAGTCAGTACCCCCCAATGTCAGAATGTCCACCGCAGTCCCGCAGTCCCGCCATAAGTCGTTGGTCGCTGCCATAAGTCACTGATCGCCGCCATAATTCACTGATCGCCGCCATTATTAGTATAAAAAAAACCCTAAAAATCCCAGTATCTTTCCCGCCATTTGTAAACGCTATAACTTTCACGTAAACCAATTAATTTACACGTATTGTTTTTTTTTTTAGCAAAGACATGTCGCAGAATGCATTTTGGCAGAAATTTATAACTAAATTTGATTTTTGCATTTTTTTTTTACTGGACATGTTTTATAGCAAAAAGTCCAAAATATTGTTTTTTTCCTCAAAATTGTCAGCCTTTTTTTTTATAGCGCAAAAAATAAAAACCGCACTGGTGATCAAATACCACCAAAAGAAAGCTCAATTTGTAGGGAAAAAAAAGGATGTAAATTTAATTTATGTACCGTATTGCATGACCGCGCAATTGTCCGTTAGTTGCAGTATTTATACCATAGTTTGTAGACGCTATAACTTCCATACAAAGCAATCAATATACACTCATTGGGATTTTTTTTTACCAAAAACATGTAGCAGAATACATTTTGGCCTAAATTTATAACCAACTTTGAGTTTACTATATATTTTTTATAGCTGAAAGTAAAAAATATTGTTTTTCTTCAAAATTTTTGGCCTTTTTTTGTTTATAGCGTGAAAAATAAAAAGCGCACAGATGATCAAATACCACCAAAAGAAAGCTCTATTTATGTGAAAAAAAGGACGTAAATTTCGTTTGGGTGCAGCATTGCATGACCGCGCAGTTATCAGTTGAATTAGTGCAGCGCCGAGTAGCAAAAAGAGGCCTGGTCATTAAGGGGGGTAAATCCTCTGGAGCTCAAGTGGTTAATTTTTTTATACTAATAATGGCGGCGATCAGCGACTTATGGCGGCAATCAGTGACTTATGGTGGCGATCAGCGACTTATGGCAGGACTGCGGGACTGAGGCAGACATTCTGACACTGGGGGGGAACTGACTTGGGGTCACCGACATCCCCAGAGACACCAATACAGTGATCAGTGCAAAAAAAAAACCACTGACACTGTACTAATGTCACTGGGGAGGAAGGGGTTAACTTTTTTATTCACTGAAAGGGTTAACTGTGTGAGGGGAGTGTTTTACTAGGGGGCGGGGGTGTGTACTGCACGGGAACACGCTGATCCGGAGAAATAAACTCTTCTCTCCGGATCAGCATGTCAGGAGCTCACAGGGAACTCACAGAAAGCAGAGGTGCAGTGTAAACACTGCAGCAGTGCTCTCTGTCAGTGATTGCCGCTAATCGCCGGGACACGGCCGGTAATGACCAGCCGTGACCCGGCGACTGACACCCACGGCCCCGCTCGGCAGTGAAGGTAGGGCGGGGGCGCGCCTCCCGCGCGCCCCCTACCTGTTTTGCAAAAGCACGTTTTTAAACGTGATTTTGCGCAGTCGTGCCGCCCTGCCACCGTATTTCTACAGTGGCTGGTCGGCAAGTTAATAAAAGAATTCTTCACAGGGTCTTTGTTTTCATTCACTTCATATTTTTTTTTGTGAATCAGTAATCCATTACTTTAGGAAGGAGGGCCATATATTTGGGGATGTCCTTATATGTACTGCTCCTTCAAGAAAAAAAGTCAGTGTGGGGTTCCCCTAAATATTCATAAAATGTCCTTGTCCAGACACGCAGCTTGGCCGGTCAGGAGAAAGAGACGGGGGCAGCGAGTGTGCACCCCCCTTCTGAAATGTACCAGGCCCTCAACATTAGGGGAATACCTTGCAAAAGGGCATGCAAAGCTTCCCCACCTTGCAAGGCACCTGTTGCCCATATTGATGGGAACAAAAGCCTCATCCCCACATGCTGTCCCACAAAAGGGATACGGGGGTCTGTGGGTGGGGAATATATTAGAATCTGGAAGCCCTCTTTAGAATAAGGGGGCCATATATATCTCCCCTGCCCCCCCCCCCTTCCCCACCATGCAAATTAGAGAACATAGTATCCCTTGTTACAAGAAAAAAATGTAAATAGTAAATAGGAAAAAAATAAAGAAAACAAATCTCACAATGTAAATCCAAAGTCAGTCATGTCATCCAGTGGTGTACTGTAGATCCAGCATCGATTATGGTGAGCATTCCCCCTCCCCCCCACACGCTGTGCCCAACAAAGTTAACCAGCTGCTACTCCTGATGCAAATAACAGTTCAACACTAAAGGTTCAAGCGGGCAAAATGGCTAAATCTGGTCACTTGATTCACCCGCTCATCAAACCATAGATTTTTATCTAAGCCCAAAGCTCATCCTTACATCCATCAGCATGCTTCTTGCATAGCATCACATTTGATTGTTTTGTTGCACTGCTCCTCCTTCCGCCAGTCTGAGCTCTGCCGTACAAGGACTGCAAGAGGCTGATACCAAATCCATATACTTACGCAACTTGTTTTAAAGTCAAATTTAGATACTTTCACCACTTGAATTTTAAAATAATACATTTTTAGATATAATAATGGATACAGAACTGCAATAACTTGTGTTTTTATGTCACTTCACAGCAGTGTTCCCTTTGGAAGACTGAAACACAGCACAAGGAGCCAGCCAGATTGTGCTCCAACAAGGTGCATACTGACTGAAGGAGAGAGCAAAGTGCAAGACAGATGATCTCATTAGTGTGCTGTTTTTCTTTCACTGTTCAGTCATAGACTGGAGGTGGGGACATAACCTCGGTTAGATGACTGCAATACAGAAAGATCAGGTCTCCTGTCCTGGTAGGCAAGGGCTTTGCTATATGGCAAGGATGTGTAAATGCCAGAACTGGATGGACAAAAATACAAACCCTTTAGCCAGTAAAACAGTTATCATATATGCATTTCACTGCACATTTAGAGGTTTACCTAGCATTCAGCTGTAAACACTAGCCATGTCTACTACAACACACCAGAAGCATACAAAGTGCTGTCAAGAGGGACACATAGTGTGTGTGTGTTTCTGTGTGTATGTAGCACCCTCCTAGATAGCTAGGGGGAGCTCTAGCTTCATTTGTTAGTTAGAAACTGAGTAGCAGTCTGGGTGTGATAGCCAGGTGGGTCAAATTTAGGTCAAAGCTGGGAGGCTCTGCAGACCAGCTGTCTAGGATTTCACCCTGCTCTAGAACTATGGAGAAAGATCTAGAAGCAGTGGGTGGAGGTGAGGAGTGGCTGGTCTGTACTCTTAGAGGCTCCTGGCCAATCCCCATCAGGAGGCTTGGCAAGGGGCCAGGACATCCTTTAGGAGTAACTGAGCCTGCTCAGCAGCAGGAGAGTTGGAGAAGAGTTTGGGAGGAAGATGTGAGGATGTGAAGCAGGAGAGTAGGAGCCTGGGAGGGGGCCCAGATAGGAGAGGGGCTCAAGCAAGAGGACCTTGGAAGGAGGAAAGCTTGGGACTTCAGTGACCCCTTGAGAGAGGACCACCCGTGAGGCAGAGAAGGAGCAGCCCAGCTAGAAGGCCTGGTAGCAGCCACCGACCCACTAGCAACACAGGAGACAGACTAAGTGAGTAAACTTGCACCCCCTGGGCCAGATAGGGGAAGGAGGACTCTGGTTGGAAACCAGATTAGCAACCACCCAGGTCTGTCTTATTCTAACTTGGCAGGCACTGGATCCCCTGCTCAGGGATTTCCCTCAGATAGCTTGATGAAAGGAGGATTCATCTGGGGTCTGGGGTCATACAACCGGAGATGCTGGCTAGCTCTCCAAAAGAGACTGCTGTAAAAATGTGTATATAGTTCCAGAAAGTTGTCCGTGGTTTCACAGTTCCATTGGGATTCCCATACACCCCCTGCCCTATCCAAGTTCAAGTCCCCTAATAAAACTTCAAAAAACAAGCTCAAGGAGTGGTTACTGTCTCTTATGCATGTCTGAGTGAAGGAAATGTGTGTTGCCTGGCTGTGCAGGGCTATAGGGGGACCTAAGTCTTTAGCCACTCCTAAGGGGGTTAGTGCTACACACAAACACACACACACACATATATTTTCGAGGTTTTTGTATTCCTGGAAGGGGCTCTGTAGTTAGGAGATTCCATAGTGTCTTGGGCGGGACGGAATCTCCAACCCAGTGTCCCGGGTTTTGGAACAGCAGGGTGTGTGCCCAGATGCACACAGGCCTTATAATGGAAGTTTAGGAATAACTCAGGGCTCCACCAAAGAGAGACAGAAGGTCTCCTACAAGAGTCAGAGAGGCTGCATGTATCATCAGGAGTATGATTGTCTGCAAGAGATGGTTAATGGCCTGAGGACTAGGCCAGAGGAGCTGTGTGTCTGAGAAGCTCTAAGCTGTGTGCCTGGAATAGCTGGTGGTCAGAGGGACAAGTACCTATAGCAGCAGTGCTGCTGATGAGTAGCCAGGTGGGCTAGCATTTTCATTTGGATTGTGTATATTTGCTGGAGAAGAACCCCTGCGCAGGAAACATTGTATTGTGGACTTTCCTTTTTTTCCTTTTAATAAAAGTGGGCTACCAAGCCCTGAAAAATTATTCCTAACTGGCGTGAACTTACTTGCAAAAGCATCTACCACTGAGCTAAACTTCCCCAAATATTACAATATATATACATACTGTATATCACAAAGTGTATACTAACTGCATGTGTTAAAGTTTCCCTTTACATTCACATCTTAGAATAAGGCCCAACTTGCCTTTCATCTTTGCAAAGTCCTTATAAAACTGCTCTCTTTATCCATTGTCTGTTTTATTTCATCTACTTTCATTTAAATTCCATTTTACCAGAAAGCGAGACCTTTGTACTAACTTCAATGAGGTATTATTTTACTTTGATTATGGAGCACCAGTATTGCAAGCACTATAGACTTAGTAAAAGGTAAAAATATTGCGTACC
Source organism: Staurois parvus (assembly GCF_062004578.1). Taxonomy (NCBI): domain Eukaryota; kingdom Metazoa; phylum Chordata; class Amphibia; order Anura; family Ranidae; genus Staurois; species Staurois parvus. Next base: position 9,307,218 of record NW_028317941.1, read on the forward strand.
AATCTATGTAATGTCAAAGCCAATGTTCATAAAAGAAGAATACAAAAACATGTTTAAGGCTCTTAAAAAACAAAAAGACTATATTATGAGATTTTAACTTGAATTGCTCAACAGGTGGATTCTTTATTAAATTATTTTCTCATTTTGTGCCTTTTCTCTACTCTTTTGTTGACTGAGAAAATACATTTCACAAAAAATAGAAAGTTAACTTCAAAGCAGTGTACACTCATGGGCTCATGTGAAATACAAAAGGTGTAGCATCATGAAAGAAAACTTCTTTTATACAGTATGCATATAGGTAGCGCTACCCCCAAAGGAGTTGCTAGTATATTTGGGTCCTCTGCTCTTCAATTAGCCCAAAATGGAGCCCAACTCCTGCTGGCACTTCCTTGGCCGAGGGTTCTGCAGACCGTCACACAAGAAAATACACACACTGTGATAAAATACATTTCCAGATTGTAATGGTAGCAATAAAGAAAAATGGTAAGGCAATTTAATAGTTCAAAGAGGTTAAACAGTAGGAAAAAATGTATCAACACAAGAACAATACAGTACAAACAAAATACCGTTTAAAATGTCGTCACCTGTCCTGCAGTACTGAGGATATAAATTATAGCCCTCCAACTTGGAGATCGCTCCACCAAGTGCAACATATAAAGAAACAAGGAATTGGGATGGCTAACTCACTTGTAGGTCCTCAGCCAGGAGAGTCTAGGTTTAAGCCTGGAGAAATCTGTAAAGCCTACTGTACACCATTACTTCTACAAAAATAGTGCCTCAATATGAACAATCTGAAAAGTTGATTCTTTTTTCTGCCGACTTAGTTGGAGCCTTTAAGTTGGTGTGCAGTGAAAGGTGCAGTCCCTTTAAGATATGGAATAACAGGATGATTCCCTTTGAGAGGCAAAGTGGTTGGCACAGTTCACTTTAAAATGTAAAGTTGTTGGGAAGAGTCACTTTAAGATTTTGAATTGTGGGCAAGAGTCACTTTAGAAGTTGAGTTGTAGAAAATAGTCTCTTTAAGGGGGGAATAATAGGCGTGTTTCCCTTTAAAAGATGTATTTGAACTTAAGTGGCAAAAGCACCCTCTTTAAATTCTTTAAATGGCTTGAACAGAAATGGATATGGCTGCAAAGGCAAGGGAACAAAGCGTTAACCCAGTTCAGTAACCCGCTTGCAGTGACCATGGTGGCAAACAAAAATTTAAAGTTTAAAGCAATAAAGGAGTGGTGGTGTATTTGTCTCTGATAATGGGCAAATGTTGAAGAATGCTAAAAGCCCAGCTGGCAACAAGGGCTCAACCTGAGCAATAGTAAGCCATGTGTGGGTCAGTGACCCTTTCACCAGCCCTTCTGTGAAAACCAAGGAGAGCAAGAGTTGTTCTGCAATGAGGCCTCCTTTTACTGAAGATGCAGCGGTGGTGCATGCAGCTCACACTCCTGAAGTTGTCAGGTCATCTCAGGACAGCACTCTGCATTCAATGTTTGGCTAGGCAGTTTCTTCCTCAGCTTCTCAAGATACTCTGCACTTTCCTGACCAACCCAATCCGGTCCAGTACTGCAGTTTGGTACAAGCTCTCACATGCTCCTTTCACTGGCAAAGTCTTTCTCCAACTCCTCTCCATCTTCCCAGGCTTTTCTTTTTATTTGCTCCCACCCACGGATGATAGCTCCTGGTCTCCATAGTTTAGTTTCAGCTTTACTGTGAAAAAATATCTGCTTTCAGCATACAACTCCCTGCAGTCTCTTAGCACAAGTATTAAGGCTACAATGAACAGAAGTGCTAAACACTTCCATCTCGTGGTTAAATATAAATCTAGACTTCCGGTTCCGACGCCGTGTGAGGATGGAGTGATCTGTCGCTGCTCCCTGCCCCGCTGCCCTCTGCACATTGAAACCACGCCAGAGCTCCAGTTGCCCAGGCAGATTGTGTCCCTCCTGCCCTAGGGGATCCCGGCGGGATCCTGACTCAGGGACGGAGGTGACATCCAAGATGGCCGCCACTATACAGCAAGCACAGCATGTGGATGTTCCCTTTCCGCCATCTTTACAACGGGCGGAAGACAGTAATTTGGTACACTCCAGGATTGCTCAGGCAGTGGTGAATATACTCACTCCGCTGATCTCAGAGGCGGTTGACAAAACAAGGCATGGAACAGCTGAGGCAGGAGCTTCACAGTCAAAGTCATCTGGAGGAAGCAGAGAGACTGTAAGGGACCACCAGGCGGTACTACTAGCACTCCACTGGCCAGGCGTCCCCAGCGCACGGTATCTAAGCCCCAGGGTACGTGTTCACCAGAGCCCCTGATGGTGGGGATGGACTTGAAGTACCCCGAGACCAGGTCGTGGCTACTGAGCACGTCTGTCAGTGGTAGCGGTATTCGCCAGGGGCTCCCGCAGGGAAGAGCCTGATGTGAGGAGGTCGGGTGATCCCGTCGGGATGGATGGATGGATGGCTGAGCAAGTGCGGGGTCAAACGGGCCGGGTCGGTAACAGTGGGGACGGAGCAGTACAAGGCAGCGGGCAGAGAGTAGTCGGGTCACACGCCAGGTCAGCAACGGAAGGTCAGATCCAAACGGGGGCATTCAGGAGAGAGGTCAGGCAAAGCAAGGGTCTGGGCAGGAGAAGGCAACAAGGTCAGGTACAATCCGGGTCAATAACTTACTTAGAACAGGTTCGCAGATACAGGATACAAGGAAAGACCAGAAGGCACTGAATGACAGCTCAGGGCCGTTTAAATATCCCGCCCTGCGCTGCCATTGGTGCCACGCGCGCGCCCGCGGTCCCTACTGCGCATGCGCGAACTCCCTCGCCGCGGATGGCCAGGTCTCAGTGCCCGCATTCTGACACGGGGCAGTGCACTGCGCCTGCGCCGAGCCCGTCGCAGCGGGGATTCCTGACAGAGACATATTTTATCTGTAGAGAAGCAGCTGCTCCAGGTAAACACGGCCAATACTACACGGGGGGAGGGTACACCAATCTATTCTTGACAAAATAGAGGATTTAGAGAACAGATCTCGTAGGAATAACCTACATATTATGGGCCTGCCAGAAACCTATAAGCAATCCTCTTAATGGAGTTCTGCAGTCACCACATCCCTGAAGTTTTGGGCCTTTGCTATCCATGCATTGTGGAAAGAGCCCAATCGTGTGGGCTCACCGCAAGAGCTAGAACAACAGCTGAGGCCCAGACCGGCTATTGTCAGATACCTCAACTATGTGGATATAGTATAGGATTAACAACTTATTCTGAAAGTTTATCGCAAAGGTGGGAACTTTTCCATGTATAACCAGAAATTGCTATTATTCACTGTCGAAACTACGCAAGTATTTTACCCCAACCTGTTCACTTCTCTACCAGTATAATCTGCGATTCTCCCTGGCCTATCCTGTGGTGCTGCATCTACGTTCTCCTGAGGGTGACCAGCTGTCGTTCAATTCTTCTGAGGCAGCTAAACAATACACGGAATCTATGCTGGCTGGTGAACTGTCCTCCACTCATCTTATGGACAATACTATTGCGGATGCGCCCACTGTGGGAACATATACCACCACACACCAAAGCAGTTCACTGGAGCATCCTTCCAAATACGGGAGCTATGCTGCTGGTCCTAAGAAGATGGGTGATACCTGACGTGGTTTGACTGTGTCATTTAATCTCATGGAGGGTTTGCTCTCCCCCAGCCTATAATGTGCCTTATGCTACATTTTTCTCATGTTCACCCTGTTGTATGCGTTCATCCTGAAAGTTTCCTTCCTCTGTTTTACTATACTTTTCTCATCTAAGCACCCTATTGGGTCCATAATACGATATGATATACAATAATATTATGTTGCATTGGTATTGGGTTGTAGCACTGTCTTCTTTATTGTTACAGTACATTACCAGCTCTTAAGTTTAGAATCTCTAGCTTTAATACCGTGGAGCGGAGCGACCGTTCCGCATACTATGATCATCGGCGCTCTGCAAGTTTCGCTATCGTGAGTCTCTCATCAACACAGGGATCTGGAAACTAGACATTCTGACTGTGGTGTATTTCTCACATGGAAAAAAGTGAAGTCTATAGAAATTTTCTATTTTTGAGTTGTTGTTTCATTTTTTTATTTGTTTTTGTTTACTTTTTTTTACGTCTGCTCATTGTGATATCTTATCTGGTTCCAAGTTGTTCACTATACCATTTCAGATACATACCCTGAGAAAGGGGCCAGGGCTGCGACCCTCACTTCTTTACTTGGTGTATCTGTCTTTCTCCGGGGGCTTGTTGCCCACGGATATTGCACTCAGGTGAGTCTCCTCCTCCCTGCCCCCCATCCTCTTGCCTGGGAACGATACATCTGAATACCACATGATTCATCTGCCTGGTAACATGCGGGTTATATCTTGGAACGTTAAGCAACTTCATTCTCTGGGCAAACAGATGAAAATCCCACGACATTTAAAGAGTTGGAAGGCAGACATTTCCCTTTTACAAGAGACACACCTGTTAGAATCTGATCTTCACTGTCTCAAGAAATTATGGGTGGGGGAGGTTGTTGGCTCCTCGACTATGGGTCGCAGGGCAGGTGTGGCCATTTTCTTACATAAACGTTTGTCCTACTCTGTTCGCTTGATAGATAGTGACCAAGTGGGACATAAACTCACCATTCACCTGTCTATAACTTCCAATCATATAGCTATTACAAATATCTATGCTGTTAACTCTCCACATATTCCATTTTTCCAGGATCTTGCCTAGTGGGTAATGCATTCCCCTGAACCTCTCCATCTATTGGGTGGGGATTTTAATAGTTGCATTCTGCTGAGGATAAAACCTTGCGTCCCGCGGGACCCAACCCAATTTCCAGTTGCCCTTGAACTACCTCCTCGCATTTAGTGGATACTATCTCTCATTTACACATGGCAGATTTTTGGCACCTCTTTCATCTCACTGATAGGGAATTCACCTACTATTTACCACTGCATGACATAATGTCCTGTATTGACTAATCTGTTAATTTTCCCTTCACCCTGCTGTCTGACACTCCGAGATTTTAGAAATAGCTATCTCGGATCACAGTCCTATTGTAGTCACCCTTGATGATTTCCAACCCAGTGGTACTCCACCCCCCTGACGGTTCCCTTGTGGATAATGAGGATTTCAGCCATGCTCTCCTCAACGCTTGGAATGATTATGCCCTCACCAATGCGAAGCATGTCACTGACCCCAATTTATTTTGGAAAACAGCTAAGGCGGTCATGCGGTGTAAAATTATATCCTATGTTTCTCAGTATAAGAAGCATTCCTTGGATCAGTGCTACCAGTCTAGCACCACCCTTCAAACTGCCCAATTAGAGCTATGTCAAACTAGATCCCCGGAGGCGAGACGGAAATGGTAGGAGGCCAAGAGATGCTTTGAGTTGTGGGTGGATCAGAGGGAATGGATTAAGAGTTCTTATTGCTCCTTGCTAATCCACAAATATGGAAACAAACCTGGAAATCCTTTAGCCAATCTTTGTCACGGACCCAAGAAATATCCTCTTTATTAACGCATTTTTACCAATAGTTGTATTAGGAGGAACAGGTAGATATGGACAGAGCGGAGATGCTCTTGCAATCTATCCATCTGTCCCATCTCTCTCAGGGCCAATTAGATGCAATGAATGCCCCTATCTCCTCAGAAGAGATTTTGACCACTATTTCAAGTCTTTTCAACGGTAAGGCCCCTGGTCCAGATGGCTATTCGTCTGAACTGTATAAACTGTCCCGAGACTATGTACATCAAAATTTATTGCAAGTATACAACAATATATGGCAGGGGGGCCCCTACCTCCCTATGGGATCCACATTTATAAAGTTACTGGCCAAAAAAGGCAAAGACCCCACTCTCCCTGGATCGTACCTTCCTATTTCGCTTATCAACGTTGATGCTAAGATCTTATCCAAAATTATCGCCACACGCTTGGCAGGTATCCTCCCTGGCCTCTTACATCTGGCCCAAGCAGGGTTTGTCACGGATATATCAGCTGTCCTACATATCCAAAAAGTTATCATGGCTCTAGAACAGGCTAAGCTTCATCCTGATCAAGATATGGCCATCCTCTCCCTCAATGTGAAAAAAGCATTCAATAATATCAATCTTAAATGGCTATTCTTGGTGTTGAGGAAGTTTAGGTTTCTGGGCCTGATTGCAAATCTATTTCACTCCATGTATTCATCTCCCACAGCTCATTTGATTACTCAGAGTGTGGTTTCGGCCCCCATTCATTTAAAAAGGAAACACGTCAAGGCTGCCCCCTCTCCCCTCTGTTGCTTAATTTGGCCATTGAACTTCTTTCCAGGATACTCAATTCTCATCCTCTTCTATTGGGAATTAAAATTGGTAATGCCGCTGTGAAGGCTGCTTTGTTTGCAGATGACATCCTTATCTTTTCCTCGTCAGTATCCTCTGATCTTCCTGTTATTCAGGGTCTTTTCACTACCTGCCAGCTCTGCTCTGGTCTGCGCATTAACTTCACCAAAAGTGAAATTCTCGCACTTAATCTGTCTCGCTCACAGTCCTGGATGACATCTTCTTTGCTTCAGGTAGCTCCCCACCACATCACCTACTTGGGCTTCAAGATAGGGCAGGACCCAGCATCATTGTATCGTCACAACTTTCCCCCAATCTTTGAGAAAATCGCCCAAGAATTGGAGACTTGGACCTCCCTTCCCCTTTCACTCTTCAGGTAGATGTCATCTTTTTAAAATGGTGTCCTTTGCAAGACTTTTATATCCGCTGCAAACACTAACTTTATTGATTAAGAATAAAGATATTCAAATGCTGCACAAATCACTGCAAACATTTCTGTGGCATTCCAAATGCTCCCGCATTGCCCTCCGCAAACTATATCTGCCAAAATGTGACAGGAAATGGATCTACCCAATATTCGTCTATATAATCTGGCTTGTCTTCTTAGAAAAGGGCTTGATTGGCTGACACGTAAATCTATGTACTCCAATTACACGCTGGAAGTGGCTCTGACCTACCCCTTTAATTTGTCTGTGGTTCTACATGTGCCCCTTAAAACATTACCCTCTCAGTTAAAACTTAATTCTCTCATCCGAGATACAGTGATAGTGTGGCGGGAAATCCGCAAGTTGACTGTTGTTTCTCCTACCATTTCCAACCATCTTCCCATACTTGGAAATCCACAGTTCCCTCCAGGTATGGCCCATGAAGCCTTCGTTTCCTGGGCTTCCAAGGGTCTCCAGGATGCCGCCTCTTTATGGGATCCTAGATCTGGCACTCTTCGTTCCTTCATGGAGATCTCCCAACGGTTTTGCCTCCCTTCCCGCCATCTGTTTTACTATCAGCAATTGTCCAAATTTCCTTAGATCACAGCTTAAGGGAAGTAGGGTGGACCTCGCTCGCAATCAGTACTCTATCTAATCCTTGTATCCACAGCCTTTATGAAACAACTCATCAACGGTCTGTGACTATTTATGTAAAGGCTGGTCCAAGGACATCCCGAAGTTGAACGATTCTACTACAATTCTGGGGGGTTACAACACGGTACGTAAACTTATTCTAATGAACAGTGGAGAGAGAATCAATTTAAAATTATCCATAGCACATTCATACCAGCTTTGATGGACACCTCATCTCCGTCCTCAGCTGTTCTTGGTGTGGGGTCCCTAGGCCCACCCTCTTCCATAGGTTTTGGTTGTGTACACCTATTCAGACTTATTGGACCTGCATAATAAAATATATCTTCAGAATCACCAAATGAACGTTCCACATGACCCACTATTTTGTATATTTAGTGTCACTGTACCCATGGCCAGTTCTGCACACAGCACGGCTCAGACTAGGTCTTTATCCCCATGGATTCACTTGTGTCAATTATCTGCCAGGAGAGTGTTACTGAGGGCCTGGATTTCCCTGCACAGCCCAACTCTAGTGTCTGTTAAGAAAGACCTGAAATTGCTTCTTTACCTGGAAAAATTGGATACTCTGGTTCAGAATTTCGGTCCCACCAAACAATTTTTGACACGATGGAGGGCATTTATAGAACATTATTTTTCACAGCAGGAAATAAGACACCTTATGACCACTTTTCAGTTTACTGCTTGGAATGCTAAATCTGATCTGGCGAACAGTTTAAGTCAGCAGAAAATTTCTGACTCCATTCCTGTTGTGGGGAACGACACGCTCATACCGAGGGGATACTCACTACACCCATTTGATAAACAGGGAGAGAGAACGGGGTTTCAGACTTCCCTTCTCCCCCAAGAGCTGTATCAAGTCTCCTTGAGCTGGTTATACACGAACCTAAATGAATCGGTTATATCCTTGAGACTGTTGAGTTTACTTCTATTATGCTGAGCCTGCAATGTGCTAATTTGGGATTGATTTGAGGTTTCCTTTATATGATCTATATCAAGTCAGGATGGTGAACCCGTCTCTTTGAAAGTATGGTATGATGTGCAACTTTCTGTGAGAACTTGCTGATTTGTTTTTGTTTTTTTTGGGGACCTAAGACTGATTCTCCATTGATGTTCCATCTATCAGTATGTAAAACATGATTGTTGTATTGTACCTGACTTCTGCAGAGAATATGTTATGATTGTCTGCTTGTTTTCTGTCAGGATTTGTATTTTTCTTGACCTGTGAAAATGTGAAAATATGAATAAAGATAACTTAAAATATATATATATATCTGCATTCACAGTAACAATGCACAGTGCTACATACGTATGTCTTCTCTTTTAAATCCATTCTCCTGTCCATTGACACACTGATTTCTTACATTAATAAGCCTAAAGCTAGTCTACGTAGTGTCAGCAATTGAATGTTTGAGTTTACCTATCACATACAGCACAGTCTTCTGTAATGGATATAGATATAAATAGTAGATATAAATGAAAAGCTCATTTATTGAAATATAGAGGATGTTGGGGATGCTCTTTTGCAGTGTTTATAACTGAGTAGTTGCTACCCTGATTCTGAGTAGTGATGAGGATGGGGTTTGCTGTTACCATGAATTTAAGGCGAATCCTATGTGTTTAATATTCATGGTCCAAGCAAATGAATGTACAGATTTTTGCAAATTTGAGAGAATTGTTTTACCCATAATGCACTGCATTGCCTTTAAACTTTGCCCGGCAGGCGTAGGAGGGCAAATAACGGGGCTTTTTTAGAAGCCAGCTGTTCACATAAAAGAGGGGCACAGAGCAGCCATAGTGTCAGTGTATTGGAAGTTGCTGTAGGATCAGTTAGGGTCACTGTACTTTATATCGGATTGCTTTCTTTTTGGGCAATCAGCCTCCCCTTTAATTTTATTTTGAGGTTGATTTGAGCTCAGCAGTTACTATTAGCTGCTGTCCTGTGTGTAGCAAATATTTTTTGCTGCAAGGCTTCTTGTTAAAAAAAATGGGGCTTTGTTTTGTGGGGTAGTAGGTGGGGTTTTCACTAATTCTGGGGGTATATTGCTGATTATTTCAAGATGATAGAGTCTTTATTTTAGGTTTAACTGCTTTTTTTGCAGCAAACAATGGACTTTTGTTTCTGGAACCATTGTTTTGGGGTTTTCAATCATTTGGGGGTATGCTGTTCTTTATTGCATGTTGATAGGGACTTTTTTAGGTTAAACTTAAAAAAAAAAACAAAAAACTGGGCATTTGTTTCAGTGGAAATATTTTGGGGCTTTAATTTCTTTTGGGCTTTTTTTTTCATTGAAAGTGCCTTTTTGAAAGTTTGGAATGATCGTTGCACATTAACTTCATACTGACCATAAATTCTTGGAGGTGCCTGTTGTTCACAGCATGCTTGAAAAGTATTATTTGAAAGTAAAATACAAAGTGCATGAACAGAGTGTGCCAAAACCACTTCACATGATATAACTCACAATGCTCCCATCTATACCCATCAATAAATAAAAATGTAGGCATAGATCGATGAGGCTTATCTTGGCACTCTCTCATCCTAATATGCTGCTGGTGAATTTTACACTGCTGTATCATCTACAGTCTCTTAGTTTTGAGAGTTTGAGAAATTGGCCAGCAGCAGCCTATCATCAGAGATCTACAGGACGATTTCTATCTGCTAGTCAAAGCAGGCCAATTACTAATTAATGAAAAGTCATGTGTCGCTGCTAAATACTTCCTGTGAATTTTTTTTTTCAAACTCAAAATTAATTAGTTCAAGCTAATTGTAAAAGAAGAAAATACATTCCACAGCCAATAGATGCCAGTGAAGACTGTCACTGACTGTCTTTAAAAATCATACTCTTCTGTCATACCATGCACAGTGGAAAGACATCCCCCAAGCTTGTTGGGTAAAACATTTGTGTATTTTCAGTGTTGCCTTGTGAGCCACATGAAACACCCTCTAACCAATTTACGGTATTTAGAAATATTCTCTGAATTGGTATATGTCAGTTTCAGTGAACAAAAACAAACAAGGGCGCACTCCCATCGTGCATTAATGTGGTACACCACATATTTATTGAAAAATAGTAGAAATATACTCACAAACCAAAAAGGTTAAAAACAGAACAGGTAATCTGTAAGGGCAGTCCAATGGATTCAAACACCTATATAGGATAGGCTAACTGTCAAGGTCCTACCTTTCCTCAGACCTTGTGCTGCTCCATGTGCTGGCATCCATCTTAGGTGTCTGCAAAGCATTATGGGATCCTTTATGCTTTCAGCCCTCTGCGGCTCCTCCCCCAGGAGGTGGCGGCTTATCACATATAAGTCTGCTGTTTGTGGCTGTCCATTGCATTCGTGTCCTGTCTGTTGCACAACAGCAAGCACCTGTTTAGCTACTAATTGCTTTCCTGGATACCGACTCGGCTTTGGCTTAGACTCCTCCTGGCTTCTGATCCCGGATCTGGCGACCATTCTTCCTGGCTCCTGATCCTGGCTCTGGGGACGATTCTTCCTGGCTCCTGATCCCGCTCTGGCGACGATTCTTCCTGGCTCCTGATCCCGGCTCTGGGGACGATTCTTTCTGGCTCCTGATCCCGGCTCTGGCGACGATTCTTTCTGGCTCCTGATCCCGGCTCTGGCGACGATTCTTCCTGGCTCCTGATCCCGTCTCTGGTGACGATTCTTCCTGGCTCTTGACCCCGGCTTTGGCTACGATTTCCGCTGTTGGACTTGCATAGACTCTTGTCTTATTTTTATATTAATAAACCTACCTTTAATTGCACCTCCTTGTGTGTCTGGCTCCTCGCTCCCTGTTACTAACGCATTTCAGGAGACTAACCCCCTTCCTCGGAGCCCTGAGGAAAATAAATATACCACGTTAATATACCACAAAAATAAATGTACCACGTTAATGCACGATGGGAGTGCAGCCTTGTTTGTTTTTGTTCACCATTACCTAGATTTCCCGATCTATGAAGGGCTGCACCTCAACGTTTTGGCATTCATAATTTTATTTAGTCTGCATGAAGATTTGAGCACTGGTTTCATTTAGTTTTTTTGGATGCATATGTCAGTTTTTGTCCAAAAATGGCAAGAAATTAAAAACACACCCAGCCCCCTATAGACTTTAATAGGATTTGCTGCTAAGTTCGGGTTCACTAATTTTCATATAGGATTTTCTGAACCCTTAGAAAAAGACTGGACAGATTTGCCCATCCTTCACCTTGAGTTGTTCAACTTCCAGTCAAAATTAAGTGCCAAGGATGACTTTTATTTCCAGTCAAACCGATAAATCTTTGAGAAAAAAAGGTTTTATTTACATTAGTATTAATGGTTCCTTTTCAGACACCTGGCAAGAATTTTGATGATTTTGAATTTACTGTATTTCTGCATTTTATATCTCTTTAATGGTTGTAGTCACCTTAGTGCAATATACCATACATCTTCTATTTTCAGGATACTCATGCTAGTAACAGAATTGAGTATTTTTATTTTTATTTACAAGGTTTTTTTTTTTAGGAAGAAATAGGGAAAATACACATTCCTGTAAAAATATCCAACCTAACTGTAATTTGCGCAAACCCAGATATTTAACCCTTGTGACTAACCTGCTGAACTCTATGAAACATGAAAAAACTATGAAAGGCTGACAGCTTCTGCGCCTGGACAGTGCAATGAGCAGTGCAAAATGTTAGGGCAGTGTACACCTGGGGATGACTGTCCAGAACTTTAGAAGTCTGTGTTTCAGGCATAGGTCCCCGGGCCCATCTACTAATAGTGCTCAGGGCATCATCGAGGACTTTCCAGCTTCAGCAGCTGGCAGCATCCTATAGAGTTTAACAGGTTGCTGGTGGCAGGGCTAAATGGTGCATGTGTGCCTTACACTGGATCTTCAGTCTCTGGAGCTAAATGTTCAGTGTGTGTGGGGCATAAAGGACACTACACACACCACCAGTGTAAAAGGGGACTGGCGTCCAGCGTATGGGATCACATTTCTACTGACCACCAATGTGAGGGAACATTACATTTTTCAGTGTGAGTTTTTTTTCCTGGCCATCATTCTTATTTGTTTTACTTTATTATTAAATAATATGCAAACCCAACATTTCATATTCCTGATATGTGCTTGCTGTACCATGTACTTGTATGAAAAGCATCCTGTTCTCTTTGTATTGCTTCCTTTGTGTAAAATCCCTGGTGTTCCTACTAGTCCCGATTAAAAACTAACCTACATTAGGCATTGTCATCAGTTTTCTGGCTATGCTGGGAGCTAATCCAATGATCAGATTTGTGCTGACATGCTGAGATGGGAAAAGGGGTGGGCGGGAGGGGAAGCTGCCCTGGGCGCAATGGTTTACTGTAGGGAGAGGCACTTTCCTTCTGTTACAAGACTGACAAGAGTAGTGATAGGGGCAGTGTTTTTGACAAATGAGTGACTACTGGGCATAGAATCACCTAAGCTTGCACACCATGAATAGGGAAGGGGGGCACAGCTTGGCATCTTTGCCGTGGGCGCTGGATAACCTTGTCCGGGCACTGCTGACACACTCCCCCCATCCCCATCCCTTGCACAGCCATTCACTAGGAATATCAGTGTGCTGCTATTCCTCCTCCAGCTCCCTGAACTCCTTATGCAGCTGAAAATGAATGTGATCATTTCTAATAAAAAGGGGAAAATGTGTTTTTAATGTTTTTTTATATGTATACACAAAGGTTTTGCCTTTCATTTCTATCTTAATCTGTATTGGCTGTTTTTGAAGGTGAGGGTTTACATATACTTTAACACTGAAAATAATGTTGTCATATAAAACAACTCTGGGTGTCAAATATGCTGAATATGCCCAATCCTTCTTATTTAATTTATTGTTAAACTTATAATTTACTGTTCGCGTTAATGTCCCGAGAGCTATAGATATTAATCATAGGCAGTGGCTCCCCGAGACTTAAACATTATTTCAAGAGTTCCATAATGCAAAAAAAGAGTTGAAAAAAACTGCCGTAGGCCCCTTTCAGATGGGGCGGACCCATCAGCAGATCCACTTGCTCAGTGGGGAATCTCTCCGCTGATCCCCGCTGAGCAAGGTCCGTGTCCGCTCCGCTGCTGCAGAATGGACACAAACAGTTTGCTGTTTTCTATGAGGCAGTCAGATGACTATCATCTGATCCAATCTGTTGGACGGATGGTGAGCGGACTTTATGGACTTTGTATATTTTATCTGAAGGCCAGCGTGTGTCAGCGGAAACATGTACACTGACACTCGCCACTTCATAGAGAGCTATGGATGGTCCGATTGGGAAAAAAATGACAGGTGGAACCAATCAGACCATCAATGTGAAAGGGGCCTTACAGAAAAGACATGCATGAATGCAGCCACCCATCCCCACTTTGAAAATGCCAGACCATTAGTAAGTCAGCATTAGCACCTGAGGGTGTATGGAAAAGCTCCACCCAAATTGAAATATTTGTCTATCTAAGCTGTATTAAGATTAAAAAAAATAATTTATTTTTGTGGTATTAGCTGCTCCTTCACAATGACAGTAAAATCAAAAAGACTGCAGCTGAATTGCCTGTAGCACTTTAAAGGGGTTCAGTTCTGAACAGCTGTTAGAGGGATCTCTAATTCAAAGGTCTTGTTAGTGTTTTCTTGGAGATACAATAAATACACAAAGCTATAAAGCATGTTTTCTACTTTCTCCTTAGCTCCAACCCCCTCTCTCGTAGTCTCTGCCTCTAAATCTTGACAAGGCACAACCTGTTAAGGTATTCCTTGGACACACCTCAGTAAGATCTAAGCAAGTCAGCTCACTGTGACTCTGCAGCTGAATTAGATCCAGGTCTGTCAGGACTTTTTCCACTGACATACAGGTAGGACTCCTTTAACTAACAATTTATGTTATAGAACTGTGTAACCTTAAGCCTAGAATGAGGATTTCACCAACGGGAAACCCTTGCTTTAGTAGTCCTGCTCTTTGCTGTGTAACAGGTACAACGTATAACTTGCTCTCAGTTACTTTGCTGCTCCTTGTTCAGTTCCTTATCCTTTCACCTGATCTCAGCACTTTTAGTATTCACAACACTTGTTTTTAAATTGAATTTGTAATCCATAGCACTCTTACTTATACAAATAGAGCTTGTCATATTTGAAATCAACTACACTATTTTTTTGTGTCTGCCAAGAGCTGGTTCCAGACAATTTATGTAACAGTGAATTGAAATGTAGACAAAAACAAATTTGTATGAAATTTGATGGATCTATATAAAATATAGAATATATGTGTATATAGTATATTTTCCTTAAAGGAAAATAAGAGATTTGTAAGTAACATATAGAAAACAAAGGACAACAGGAGTGTAGAAGTGCAGCAAACAAAGCAAAAGAGAGCAGAAACATAATACATGACTATAGATGGTACATCTAGACTATAGACAGAACCAGAGCCTTCCCATTGTCTCCTTCATTGTCCTTCACAAAGAGTTTTTGCAGTGGTCATTTTTTCCCAGGCTGATTCTTATTAAGATGGAAACAATTTATGTGTACAAATGTGGTCAACTGAAAGGTTTTGTAATAGTGTGTTGTGCTTTGGGAGAGCTGTACTTACCTATTCATGTTTGGCTGAATATTAAAATGTAGTTCTGAATGCACTTTCTCTACCATCAAGGTAGATTATGGAAGTGTTGGCACATCAAAAATAACTATTCCTGTGTCTAAAAGACTTTAGGATCTCTTAACTAACTATGTAAAGAGGAAGGACATTACATTTCTGTGAATTAACGAAACAGTGTAATGCTTAAAAACAAATTTATAGACATTGGAATTCCCCACAAAATTATATTTTGTGCAGAACAATGCAGACTAGCCTGCTTAGCGTATTACCCACACACCACATAGGATGTATATACCACAAGGCAAACAAGGCATTTGCCTAGGGTAGCAATTGTCAGGGGGGCAGCACTGCCCCTCGGAAGAAAGGACACACGCAGCATGGGGACCTGGTGGGTTCCGAGAGAGACGGCAGGCTTCATGACGTTGTATGCACAGTCAGACTTTTGTTCCCAGAGATGTCCGGAGCAGTGAAGGTGAGTGTCTTCCTCTCTCCGCAGGCAATGGTGGCTGGTGTATGGGGGGGCAGTGGTAGTGGAAGGCTCTCTTGGGTGGGGGGCAGGGGTGTTGGTCAAAATTAGGCTCTCTGTGCGGGGGGGGGGCTCTGCTTTTTGTGTTGCCTAGGGCAGCACAAAAGCTAAATACACCACTGCATAGGATAAACAGAAACAGTAATGTTAAAATGATGCTTTAGGTTTAACACTTGAAACTATCATACAAACCACAAAACAAGGGATATATATATATATATATATATATATATATATATATATATAAAATAAAATATCTTTTTTTGTCAGGCAAATATAAAATAGCCTGCTTGGACTTGTTTTCTGCTTTTGAGTCAATAGGTGGAGCTTTAGGATCCTTTTCAAGTAATTATTTAGGCTTCTATGCAAATATGGAATCACAGGGGGATTTTCATTACAATGTGTGCTTGTTTATTGGAAATCATCTTTGGGAGAGTTGGAAGCAAATAATGAAATAGAATAGTATTCTGATTATATTTCCCGTTCTGTAGTGTTGCTGTTATCCCAAGTTCTTATGGTGAATATTTGTGCATGATAAACTTCCTGCAAGGCATGCGATCGAGAGAGAGAGCGTTTTAAACCTCCATATCATGTTGCACTGTGTTACTGTAAAGAGTCTATCCCTTTTGACAGAGAATTCAGTTTTGTTTTGTTTTTTTGGGGGGGGGGGTTGTAATTGTAGGAGCAAAAAACCCAATCTAACAGACAAGAGGAAGCTTTATGGGTCCATTCAAAACTTTGTGTGCACATATAAATGCATTTTCATGTACTGCGACACATTTTGTTAAAGAAGCTTATTTATTTTGAATGGTTTTTTAATACATCTCAATGTGTGGAAAAAAATACACATCCGAGTATTAAGTGAAAATTAACTGCTTTAATGTCTACCGTATATATTGGGAATTCCATGTAGAAGGAACATGCCTGTAAAAACACGGGTTTTAGTACACATTGCTGAAATCATTTTTGTGAGTCAAACAGAGGCCAAGGAGGCGCTCATATTATATTTAATAGTGAAGACTTTAAAATGCAGTTATAATTTTCGTAGGCTCATGAGCTCCTGAAATTAGCCAACACTTGGCCTACAGCTGGCCTGCATTCCAACCCAAACCAAATGTGATGCAAGTTACAATTTGGATTAACAGCAATGTTGTAGACACAGATTTTAATATGACCTTCTTGCTAATTATAACAGTGCATAAAAGATATATTTTACAGTACATCTATTGATTTCAGTTGCTTAATGTTAGACTGTTACCAGCTACCAAAGACCAACACAATGCTGGTTTCTAATAACCATTTATTGGGACAGAAAACTTGTATTATTATCTAAGCTATGAGCATACTGCCAGAAATATTGCTGGCATTTTGACCAGCATTTCCCCTGAAACTGGTATGCTTATAAAATATATTATAAGATATGTGTACACCTGTGTTATTATTCTATTTAAAAAAATACATACGTAAAGAAAGGACAGTTTCCTAAGAGTTTTTAGATATAGTCCTGTGCTAATTAATTAAATATACCTATCAAACAATATAATTAAATTTGAATAAAAATGTAAGGCCAACATACATATTTGTAGTATATAAAAAAGCATAACTACCGTACTACTAAAATAAACATTTTTTTGTATACAGAAATTTAGACAACCAACAGCATAGGTTTGTGAAAAAAGTCACCTAAACATGCCAGACAAGATACTTTAAACATTCCATCTTAGATATTTGAGAATGACTTACATAAACATGTTGCTTTTAAAATTACAATGATCCATATACATTTTTGACTGGGCCAGACTCTGCCTTTTAAATATGTATTTTGCACATTGCACAATTTAGTGGCTATTACAGCTATGCAAGATATCCAGTGGTATCATAAAATTGTGCTCTTCTTATATGCATCCCATAATTACACTACATGGGCAAGAGTTTGTGTACACAAATCTAAATTATTAAGTACAGATGAGACCAGTGAGGGTACTGGTAATGCTACAGCATAAAAGGACACCTTAGACAACTGCGCACTTACAACCTTGTAGTAACAGTCTGGGAAAGGCCTTTTCAGTTCCAGAAAGTCTGTGCCACTGTGTACAAATTCAGCTCCATAAAATCATGATTCAGCCCTTTATGGCAAAACGCATTGGAGCAGGTGGATGACAGGCAGGATGTTATGCCATGGACATGTGTTCCTTAAATTTTTTTTTTTTACATTTTGGCACGTCATTGTTGTATGACCTACTCATTCCTCCATAAAGATGTGGTTTAATCAGTTTTGTGTTGCAGAACTGGGCTGGCCAGCATACAACATTGACCTCAACTCTACCAAACACCTTTGAGACAAACTTGAACACTGATTGTCAGCTAGGTTATCTTGTGCAACATTTGTACTTTCTTAGGTGTGTATTGAGGTGTGTTTGAAAAAAGCTCATCTCATTTGAAAGCCTGTTTGAAACATTTAATGGTTAAAAGCATCAAATACATCGAAACGTGTTTTGGGGGAAAACAGCCTCCCCCAACTTCAGGGAAAATGTGCAAAGAAATCAATAAAAAGTAAACACACTGTAATTTTCTCTAGTATAAGACATAGCAATATGCAGTATGTCCATAAAATATACCTAACACCACTGGGTCCCTAAAATGGCAGGCAATCCAAATAATCTAAGGCCCAAGCATGATTCAATAACCTTATAAAATATAATATAATAAATAAAGTCTATCTATTGTAAAAACACAGAGGCCCTAGAACTATCTAAAGTTAAGTTATTTGAATTGGAAAAAAAGGAGGGGCGGAACTGACCTTGAACAGTAAACGCCAATGAAATCAGAAGAGGATGCTCCTGGGGACCTGTGTTAAGGCTTGATGAAGACTGTGGTAATAAAAGTTTGAATTGGAAAATTAAGATAAAGATAAATAAAATAAAAAAACAAAAGAAAACAAAAATTGCAGAATTAATTTGGGATTAGAAAAGGATAAATCAGCGAGGGGGTAGGTTGTTCATTGTAGCTAAAGAAAAAGCAGGTGAAAAGCAGAAATATAAACAACCACATCAAGTCAATGAGGAAACTCACAGACATAGGATAGTTGTGAAACTTGGTCTATTGCAGTTAGAACATGAACACGTGCCTATGGTCTCTTCAACTCTCCTTGTCTAACTGACTGACTTACCAAGCAGTCATCTTTGATCTACCAACATTAGTCAGGTGTTAGGCAATAATTACTGATCCGGATAATGCAGTTCATCTTACTATCTCATATCTGGGGCTTGCTAAAGTAGTACTAAAGGCTCTTTTTTTATTTCATAAACCTGTATGAATAAATTCAGCGCATAATAATATGTTTCCAAAAATGTCCTGAAACACCTTTATTTTCATATAATATCTGCAGCCTCAGGTTCTTGTATGCAACTTCTCTGAAGTTCCAGTCAGGTAGTGTGTACTTATTACTTCATTCATAGCCATCTGATCCCCCCCCCTTGGGACTGCATGTCTTATAATTCAAAGTGCAATTGTACATGCACAGAGATTACAAACTGTGTTCAATCAATTACACTTAGAAGGCATATCTTATGTGTCTAGGGTAGCTCCATACAACCTTGCAAGTCAAGGAGCCACCCAGAAAACAGGGCCAAACCTGTAGGTACCAGCTGATTCAGGAGGCAAATAAATGTTAGCACTTTGAGAAGCAAAATAATGTAAATGATCACATCAGCAGTATAAGTAGCAAAAAAAAGAGCTTTAATTTCAGGTGTACACCACTAGTAAAGTAATTTGGCCGAACCCCAGTGATCCATACAGCCCTTCCAGATAATAGGTATATTTTCTTTACAATACATTTGGTTCTGTGATGTTTTAACACAAGAGAACAAAGACGTAAGAAGAACCTAAGCTAACTTATTTACTTCTGAGTGGGAATGAAGGCTTCATTTTAGTCATAGATTTATGGCAAGACAGGACAAAATAGATGGTGCTTAAATTAGCATGGACATATGCAGAGGCTTCTAAACTGAAGTGATTCTAAAGGTTGTAATAATAATAAAAAAAAAACATGCTATGCTTGTGCAATGGTTGTGAATGGTTCAGAAAAGCCCCAATCCTCTTCTTTTTGGGTCCCCCGTCAACAGTCCTGGCTCCTCTTCCCTGCCAAGTGTCCCCAATATGAAGCTTCTTGCTATGGGAACCATTGAGCAGGCTCTCTTTTGAGCCATGCTCCTTTGAATGGACATTCACAGATTGTGGCTTGCCCCTCCCCGCTCTCTCATTGGCTCACTGACTGTAATTGACAGCAGCAGGAGCCAGTGGCTCCCATTGCTGTGTGGGCCAATGAGGAGAGAGAGACCTGGTAAAGCTGCAGCTCTCAAGCACATCACTGGATCGAGATGGGACTCAGGTAAGTATAATGTGGGGCTGAGGGGGGAGCTGCACCCAGAAGGTTTTTTACCTTAATGCATCGAATTCATTAAGGTAAAAACCTTCTGACTCTAGAACTCCTTTAAGCCTGAAAAAGAGGATATAGTGTGTATATATATATATATATATATATATATATATATATATATATATATATATAAAATTTACAATGTATAAATGAAAGCCCGAACTGAGGTCAAGCTGTCTCTAAACAGTATTCTTTACGCTATCACTTCACTGTTGCTACAAAATTTTATGATGATCTAAAAAAGTTGTGCTCATATGTTACATATCCCCATCTGTGGATGGAGATATGTAATATATCCACATCCACAGATGTCAACAGATGTCAACACACTAATTTCATTGAAAGTGTGTTTTTTTAAAATGGTGCTGAAATATTTTTGTTTCATTCCTTCTGTCAACCAGTTTCATGGGTTCAGTAAATTGTATATTAAAAGAAACCATATTATTATAAAAAGAGCTTTTGATGGTTAACCAGCACAAAACAATGATCCTGTTGAAGTTTGAATTCCAGCATTTATTTTACATTTAGAATCTCCAAACTTGCCTTTGGTCTCTCAATATCCCAAAGCGCCAAAATGGATTTCATTATCTGAGCTTTGGTGCATCAGATTGTGAGAGAATCATTAGCCTTAAGATAAACCGTTGGCAAAAAAAAAAAAGAAAAAGAAATATATATATATATATATATATACTGTATATACACTATATTGCCAAAAATATTGGGACGCCTGTATTTACACGCACATGAACTTTAATGCCATCCCAGTCTTAGTCTGCAGGGTTCAATATTGAGTTAGTCCACCCTTGGCAGCTAAAATAGCTTCAACTCTTCTGGGAAGCTGTCCACAAGATTTAGGAATGAGTCTATGGGAATGTTTGACCATTCTTCCAGAAGCGTATTTGTGAGGTCAGGCACTGTAGTCGGACGAAAAGGCCTGGCTCGCAGTCTCTGCTCTAATTCATCCCAAAGATGTTCTATGGAGTTGAGGTAATTCCAGTCACATTCCTACACCCCAAACTTGCTCATACATGTCTTTATGGACCTTGCTTTGTGCACCTGTGCTCAATCATGTTGGAACAGGAAGGGGCCATCCCCAAACTGTTTCCACAAAGTTGGGAACATGAAATTGTCAAAAATGTCTTGGTATGCTAATGCCTTAAGAGTTCCTCTCACTGCAACTAAGGGGCCAAGCCCAACCCCTGAACAACAACCCCACACTATAACCCCCTTCCACCAAACTTTACACTTGGCACAATGCAGTCAGGCAAGTACCCTTCTCCTGGCAACCACCAAACCTAGACACGGCCATCAGATTTCCAGATAGAGAAGCGCAATTAGTCACTCCAGCGAACACGTCTCCACTGCTCTAGGGTCCAATGGGTGCGTGGTTTACACCACTGCATCCGATGCTTTGCATTGCACTTGGTGATGTAAGTCTTGGTCAAAGCTGCTTAGCCATGGAAATCCATTCAATGAAGCTCTTTATGCACTGTTGTTGTGCTAATCTGAAGGCCAAGTGAAGTTTGGAGGTCTTTAACTATTCTGCAGACAGTTGGCGACTTCTGTGCACTGTACGCTTCAGCATGCGCTGACCCTGCCCTGTCATTTTACGTGGTCTACCACTTCATGGCTGAGTTGCTGTTGTTCCCAGTTGCTTCCACTTTGTTATAATATCACTAATAGTTGACTTTTGAATATTTAGTAGCAAGGAAATTTCATGAATTGACTTATTGCAAAGCTGGCACCCTATCACGGTATCATACTTGAATTCACTGAGCTCCTAAGAGTGACCCATTCTTTCACACGTTTGTAGAAGCAGTCTTCATGCCTAGGTGCTTGATTTTATACACCTGTGGCCACGGAGGTCATTGGAACACCTGAATCCAGTGATTTGGAGGGGTGCCACAATACTTTTGGCAAGATAGTGTGTGTATATATATATATATATATATATATATATATATCAAGGCTAAATGCTGCAGCAAAACGTAGCTTCAAGAATAAATTGTGTTAGGCTGTTGCTGCCAACACTTTCACTTCAGAAATGCAGTGAACTTCCTGCGGTCTATCAACTTCCTAGCAGTGAAGAATAGACCTATTGCCCAACCCTCATGCCACAAGTTGATACCAAGCTGCCTAGAAGCAGGCCCAGACATTGTCATATAGGGGTGGAGGCATGCCAAATTATAGTATATGCAAATAGCAGCTTTCAGTAACTGCTATTTGTATATTGTTATGGATAGAACTCTCATAGAAGACATGTACTTACTGCAATTTCCTTTTTTCATTTTAGTTATGCCACAGACTTATCTTGAACAATTTCAATTCTAGTTTGTAGATCATTCATTATTTCTCTGAGTAAAGTTTCTATAATATTACCAATAGTATTGTTTATTGTTGCTTATAACTAACACCGGTGAAAACACTTTTTTTTTAATTGTCTTGTCTTGTTCTAGACTGGGTATTGGAAAATGAACACATGCTAGGATTACAGTTAGGCTGGTGATACATGGCTTGGTGTATGGCAGTCCCAGCTTAACGGAAGCCAATTGATTGTTTGGGCAATGTCCGTCAAAGGAACATGTTGGAAAATTGTTGTCAATCAGTATCTGCAGCTGTCAGAATACAATGTTCTGGCAGAGGGAATTCCTTCATCCACCTTGTTTGTGTGGATGGAAGAATTTGTTTTCTTTCTTTTATTTAGCCCCCGGCTAAAAAAAAACAAAAAAAAACTGTATGGCCAACTTTAGTTCTTTTGTAAATTAATATTTGAAGCAAGAATGAACTATTCCTATAGTAAGATGGTGGAGGTCACATTTACATTTGAAGAATTTGCATTTAAGCAGGCTAGGCTGTTGACATTAAGTATAGGCTCCTGTATCAGCATACACTATATAGCAATTCATTCTCAACAATGATAGTTAAGTGCTGCATAGGCATAATTACACCAACATATGCATAGTGTCTCATTTACAATGATTCTTCACAAAGTCCATACACTGTGTGTAACTGTGCAATCTGTATCTGTATCTGTGCTGTGATCTTCTTAAAAGTGCTGAAAAACACACACACTGTGCTCTCCACCAGTGATACGCCTCACTCACCGACTTGTGTGGATTCTTAGATTAGACTCGAATGCGCTTAGTGGGAAAAATCCCAGTATGGCTGGTGCTTGTATTCCTCCTTGGTGTGGATATGCCCCTTATTGCAGAGATGATCGTGTATAGCGGTCATAAATTTAGGCACTCATGGGTAATAAAAAGAGTGGCCACATAGCATAATTCTGTTTATTTAAAACATTTCCAGATAAAAAAATATATATTGCGCTCACAGCAGAAACATTGATTTCGTCCAAACTATCTCAGCCAGCTCAGCTTCCCCATCTCTCCTCCTCAGAGCTCCTGCTCTGTGTTTACATAGGAGATTAAAAGGCTGCCAAGCCAATGCTGGGAGTAGGGAGCAAGGTGAACTGAACTACTGAGATAGCAGTTAGACCCCATTCAGATGGGGTGGACTCCATCCTGATCAGCAGGGGATTCACTCACAGATCCCCTGCTAATTGGAGCAGAGCGGGTGGATGACACATCTGTCTCAGCTCAGTTTATGCAGAGCAGACATGGACAGAGCCCACTTTGCTCCTGGCCACCTATGGGTGACCAGGAGTAAATGGACTCTACTGTAAATGGACTCTACTGTTCATTTACACTTGACTACCCTCTGATCCAGTCCTCCTAAAGGGAAGAGAAATGATCCCTTTCTTTTTTTTTCATTTAGATCAAACCCAGAGGTAGGATGGTGTAAAAGTACACAAGTCCATTTATACCAGCCTGCCCATAGGGGTAAATGAACCATCCAATCTGGTCCACCTGAAAAACTGACAGGCCAATCTGATCAGACACAACGTGTGAAAAGGGCCTTAAGCAAATAAAGTAGTAGCTTCCCAAAGATCTTCTATAGAGCTATATCCCTAGCATCTTCATCCTCAGGAGGTGACGCCATAGAAGTCTATAAGAAGCTGCTGCACATGCACAGCCAAGACTCAGAATAAGTTTGGGTCTGAATGTAAACAAACCATGCCCACCAGGTCAAGGTCAAGTATGCATCTGGGGAGTGAGCTGTAGGCTAATTTATGTTAGGAAAGAGAGGAGGAAAATGCACTTTGTTTTAGAATGAAACTTTAGCAGAAAAGCTTTTATTACCAAAGAAACGTTTTATGACTCTTCTGCAGAAAATGTTTCTTACCTGCCTCCTAACATGTTTCCTTAAATTGTATACTTAGCTGTGCTTGCGTGTACTCAGTTTAAAATATCCAAGGCCCACTTCACCACCTGTCCCCTGGATCCTGTCCCCTCACGACTGTTGCAGCCTCCATCCTGCTCTATCCTAAACTCTCTAACCCACATATACAACCTCTCACTCTCCATGGGCACCTTTCCCTCCTCACTCAAACATGCACTGGTTACCCCCATCCTCAAAAAACCCTCGCTGGACCCCACCTGTTTGATTAAATTAAGAACCATCTCCCTGCTCCTGTTTGCCTCCAAGCCTCTCAGGTGCCTTGTTCACAACCGTATGAACTGCTACCTCACCAACAACAACCTTCTTGATCCCCAACAGTCTGGCTTCCACCCACAACATTCCACAGAAACTGCCCTACTAAAACTCACTAATGACCTTCTAACTGCTAAAACCAACGGCCATTACTCCATACTCATACTCCTTGACCTTTCTGCTGCCTTTGACACAGTCGACCACCCGCTCCTCCTCAGTAAACTCCACTCCATCGGCCTCCGTGACTCTGCTCTCTCCTGGTTCTCCTCTTACCTTTCTCAGCGCACTTTCAGTGTCACATACAACTCCTCCTCCTCCGCTCCGATTCCTCTTTCTGTTGGGGTACCCCAAGGTTCTGTCCTTGGGCCCCTCCTTTTCTCTCTTTATACCTCCTCCCTGGGCCAACTGATAACCTCCCATGGCTTCCAATACCACCTCTATGCTGATGACACCCAGATCTATCTCTCCACTCCCCAGCTCACCCCCTCAACCTACTCATGTATCACAAATATACTAAGCGACATATCAGCATGGATGTCACATCACTACCTTAAACTCAATATTTCAAAAACTGAGCTTGTAATATTTCCTCCTCCCCGATCCCCCACTCATGACTTTACCATTAAGATCAACAGCACAACCATTGGTCTTTCCCCTCATGTCAGGGTGCTAGGCGTAATCCTAGACTCTGACCTCTCCTTTGGGCCAGACATCCACTCACTGGCTAAATCCTGCCGCCTCAACCTCTGGAACATTTTCAAAATCCGCCCCTTCCTGACCAATGACACCACAAAACAACTTATCCACGCCTTGGTTATATCCCTCCTCGATTACTGCAACTCCCTCCTCACTGGTCTACCGTTACACAGGCTATCCCCCTTCAGTCTATTATGAATGCTGCTGCTAGACTCATACACCTTACCAACCGATCAGCGACTGCTGCCCCTCTCTGCCAATCCCTTCACTGGCTTCCACTAACCCAACGTATAAAATTCAAAATACTAACCACAGCTTACAAAGCCATCCACAACACTGCCCCTAGCTACATCACCAACCTCATCCACAGATACCGCCCAAATTACCCACTCCGCTCCTCCCATGATATCCTCCTCTCTAGCTCCCTCATCACCTTCTCCCACGCTCGCCTCCAAGACTTCTCCAGAGCCTCTCCCATCCTCTGGAACTCCCTACCACAGCATGTCCGGTCAGCCCCCACCCTGTCTGCCTTTAGGTGATCTTTGAAAACTCACTTTTACAGGGAAGCCTACCCCACCTCCACCTAAGAACTGTACTTGAAACACCTCCGCCAGATCATCCCCCGCAGTTATCACCTTTTGTATCACCTCCTCCTTCCTTTCGATTGTAAGCTCCATGAGCAGGGCCCTCCTATTCCTTCTGTACTGAAATGTATTGTAATTGTACTGTCTCCCTTATATTGTAAAGCGCTGTGCAAACTGTTGGCGCTATATAAATCCTGTATAATAATAATAATAATCAGCATACATAGGTTATGAGATGAGTCCACTTCCATACACATGCGCACAACTCACATCCTCCTGTGCTAGCCAATCAAAATGAATTCCAAACTCGGAAGAAGACCAGGTCAGCAATAATGAGGCAGTTCTTGGATGTCACATTGTTTGATGGGAGGAGCGTTAGCTCCACTTTATAGTGCACTGAACCCTTAAGGACATCAATGCTTCTGTTGTGATCTTTGGGAATAAGTTTCTCCACTGTGTCTGCAGCTATATAGCTCAGTGAGGGCTTGTTTAAAGCTCAGTTGCAGTTTATTAAGTAAATATATTAAAATCCATAGACCTGGCCAGGGGTTCACTTTAATCCCTATTCACACGGTACATTTTAGGTGTGGTGTGTTGTATGCACATTGCTTGTTTTACATGGCTTACCATCCAACTCTAGAAACTACATCAAAGGTGCAGCAAGCAGCACTTTTTTTCTCAACAACCCCAGAAAATATGCAGATGCAAATAGGGCTTTTAAAGTCTTTGAAAATCTGCATTTTTTTTTGTTTAGCATCATTTATTCTAAGGATTTTTTTTCCCTTTGTAGTACAAGCTTATGTTTTAAGGAAAGTTGTTTGACGAGTTGGACGAGTGAAACTGCACACCCAGATTTCTGTCTGTGTTTCACATTTTTGCCTCTCAATGAGCAACCATTTAACAGCTCCACTCCTTCCCAAATGAAATGTTTCTGCACTTCACTGAGAATAGTGAGTAAGGATATTGCAATGTTAACAATGTCATTCTCCTGCAATGCAAGTAATCTGCTGCTTCATGAACCTTAACCATAGTAACTGGCATGCTGTAAACATATGTTCAAATATATGTGCTAATAGGGAAAAAGCAGATATGGACATATTGATCTCTATTCTAATATACTATACAAAATCAAATACTTTGGACAACACATCATACCTAGGGATGAATTTAGGGTTTGAACCGGATGTGGGTTTGAGGCAAACCCAGTCTGTTCTCAATTTGCAGACCAGCAGAACAAATGCACCCACCAGAATTGTGAATTTACATAGAAGTTATAGTTCAGCTTCTATGAATGGAGGGGGGGGGGTGTAGAAAGGGTGGGCATAGTTGGCACTCTTGATGAGTGCCTTTCACAGGTCCAGTACTGTATTAACCTCCATTGCACCAGAAAAATATAGTGGCAGGGTATGGAAGGGGCAGGGAACTTTGAATTTCCACTACTAAACAACAGTATAAGACACACGTCATATTAGGGCTCGGTTCACACTACTGCCATGTGATTTTGAGGCAATTTACAGTGTGATCATGTGGTGCAACTTTTATGTGACATTGATGTGACTTTGCATATTCTGTGGGGTCAAGTCACAGTATAAATCACATCAAAGTAATACAGGAACCTTTTCCAAAATTGCACCATTTTGATCGAATTGATTAGAATGGGCACCATTGAAAACAATGAGATTTCCCTTGTTATGCAATTCTGTGCAGCTCAAGTCACATCAGAAATTGCACTAGAGTGAACCTGGCCTAAATGTACTATTTTTACGAACCCTGAGGCTTTAAAGCCTAACATTCATGTAAACATTTCAGGCTTGAATGCAAATAGTGCAATAGAAAGGGTGATAAGCAAAGTGCAGTAACCCGTTACACCGAATGGGATTTAATTCCAAAGGAGTAGGATGATGTGATATGAATAATGATTGCTTTCTCTGGCTTCCTGCATTGTGCACACTGTATCAACTACGTTGCTATGCATAAATGCGTGAAAAGATTGTCTTGGAGATAAAAAGGCAAAAAACATCCATGGAGACATTTATTTCCTTACTCCAAAGTACATTTGCTCTTCTCACATGGCCAGTTATGGCTCAGCAAATTATAGATTCATAAACTTTAAAGGTAAACAAAAGTTATCAGACAAATTGATAATTTATTGTCTGACCTCATTTGCTTTATTTACACTGGCTGGGGTTCATTTTCAAATGCAGGAATAAAGTACAGATAAGTTCAAAATATACTTGCTTTGTCGCACCTAGTTCAGAGATAAAACACAACTGTTTGCCACATGAAGATAAACATTGTGCATGTAGCGTAAATGGTTTATTGCATGTACTATTAACACCCAGATTATTAGTAAAGACTTATAAAGTTGAACTTAAAGCTGAACTCCAGGTTAGCAGCTAAATACACAGAGGAAATACATATATAGCTGGTATATGTGCCAAAATACTTTCTGTCCATCCAGTCCTGAGATTCACACAGCTCTGGCACAAAGCACAGCCCTGCCTAGTGGGTCAAGAAACATGATTTTTCTTTGCGGCAGTTAAAGTGGACCTTCAGCCAGTAAAACAATGTATTTCCACCTGGCTCCTCTCTTTCCCTCTCCCACAAAAAATATAAATTCTGACCTTTTTGTGCTGTAGTGCAGAACTTCCTTCCAGCTCATCTAGGTGACGCAGTGCCCCCTGCTGCCTCCTGGAATGTCAACATCACACATTGCAAGAGGTAGTTCTACTGATGATTGCATTTGCGTTAAGGATAATCTGCACATGCACAGTGTGCCACAGGGCTTTGTGACCCAGCAGAGACTCGTGGCACATCTACACACATGCGGGGGGGGGTTTGTGCTCATGTGTGTAGACTCCGCAGGTATCCAGATTTCAGATACCAGCTGTATGTGTGCTCAGGTAGGAATTCCACACATAAGCAAATGTGCCCACGTACAGCACAACTGCACATTCACATGACCAGGGGCAGACTGACAACTCATGGGGCCCCCGGGCAATAGGGGATCATGGGGCCCCTGTGTCCTTGCCCAAACTCAAAAAAGCCTAAGAAAAAGGTACCAGGGGCATCTCATCAGGCCCTCTACTGACCCTGGGCCCTCGGGCAGTGCCCGAGTTTCCAAATGGTCAGTCCGCCCCTGCACATGACATTCAAAGATGACCAAACGCACCAGTGGGAGTGAGACAGAAATAACAAGGATTGAAGTTCCTCTTTAAGTAAAAGAGTAACTCCACTTTTGTTGAGATGTTGATTACAAAAAAAAAATCATTCCCCTCTGGGTGATCTATGTACATTGCAGGGATTTTAACAAACAATGTTGCAGATTCCTACCTTTTGTTATATTGAAGAGATAGCTGTTTGTTTGTCTGTGTCCATGTGCAACGTGAATGTGAATGAGAGTGACTTTATAATTAACAATCAGATGCTGTGCTTGCAGTGTTCTAATGAGGAAAGTGACAAGGTCTTGAATCCCTTTAGATGTGATTTCCCTTTGGGAGTATCTCACCAAAAATAAATATTTTGTTGCAGGGGATGCTCAAAATATGACTTGTACTTTAGTGCAGACTTCAGAGAAAATTGGTGAGCCAATCACACAAGCAGGAAAGCACACTCCTGGGTGGAAGGAGCTCCATATGCCACCTGTGTACAGAATATCTCCAAGTAGCCATATTACATTGCATTTTACAGAAAACTACATATTGAAAAGGAAAGGTCATTTTTAATAACATTCAATTACAGTATAGCTTGTTTAGCAGCTTTTTTATTTGCTATTTTTTTCCCAAGAAAGTGGAGTTACCTACCTACAAGTCTTCTCCCTCTCCTCCTAGCCTGAAACTGGAGAATTTAAAAAGAAGCAGCAGACTAACAAGCTCATTGCTCTCCTCCTACCGACACGTTTCTTGTTGCACTGAGCACTGCAGCACACTGGATTCGCCCCTTTTGCTGATTTTCCCTATCCCAGGGACTAAAACCAGGTCAAATTTAGGTACTTACACTGCTTGCATTTAAAATATATATATATATATATTTTTTTTTTATTTAAATAATATACTAATGAATACAGAGCTGTTTTAATTTAAACAATGCTGTGCTGAAAAGGACTGCATGCTGTATTTATATCTATAGTGTGGTGGTGTGAACTGGCATGATAGAGAACAGAGCTTTTTGCCTTATGTTAGGGCAAGGCCATCCAGCACAATCCCAATGCACCCGGTGTGACATTAAATTGTGACTACACTGAAAGAATTAACACATGTGGCTAGTTAAACTTGTTATTCAAATATCATGCCATTTAAATTCCTCTTATTGTGATGTCATGGCGAGAAAGAACACCCACATATCATGGCTCACCTTAAAGAGAATGGCATGCATCCACGTGTTAAGGGTGAATTTATGTGCATATAGCCAGCTTTGCACGTGCAGCTATACTTAAGTATGCAAAATATGTAAATAATCCCTGATGCCCAATCTAGAACTATTAGGTCACTAGAGCATAGTGGTAAGATTACCTGGGAGACATTTGGCAGAAGTTAGCAGGTCTAAGGTCTCTATATCCAAAATGCCCTCTACGCCTTTAAAAGCCAGCCTATCATTTTTTAAAGAGCAAATCCAGTCATTTTTTTCTGGTCTTAAATAGTGGGGGTGGTTTGAATCTGCCATTTTTTCTCTCTGATCAAGCAAACCCAATATTTCAGTTAAAACAATTTGATTGATTGACGGGAGTTACACTGCACCCTCACTCAAGTATTCTTTGTGTTACTTTTTATATATATTTTACAGTATTTCTTTTTTTAGAATTGGTCACAGTCAAAAATTACTCAATATCAGCCTTTTTCGACCTTCTGAACACAGAGGAACCCTTGAAATAACATCCCGATCTCAGGGAGCCCCTGCTGAAAATGACTATATCTTATGATACATTAGTGCAGGCATCATTAAATGGTGGACTGTGGTCCAGGCCAAGTCACTGCCCGATCTGGACCACTGTGGTCACGCCACCTAAACAGTCATTTTCTCCTCCCAGCCTCCACTACTGTAATTTTCATAGAGCGGGGAGCAGGAGGCCGCAAAGCACTGGATGGAGGGGAGTGGATGGGGAGCTGCCAGAGTTAACTTTTTGTATTAACAAGCTGGTGATTGGTTGCTTGGACTGCCTAGCAACCAATCATCTGCTAGTTAACTTGAAAAGTTGTGCTGCCTCCCACCCGCTGCCCATAACTGTGTGTTAGGCTGGCCATACATTATACAATTATCTGCAGATTTTCTGCCCAATTTCCTTTAGATTTACCTTCAACTATGTAGTGTAAGGGCCTGCCTAATTGGATACAAGAAAGTGTTGTTTAGGTTTGTCCTCCTATTATATGGTTTTTGGTAAATCTAAACCAAAAATCTGCAGATAATTGTATAATGTATGGCCAGCCTAAGTCTCTGTATCCTCTTAACTGTTTGCTCTCTGTGTCCAGGTATGCACTAATGGAAGTAGTCCAGCTTGTTGTTAGCTTTTAGTGGAGTGCAACGTGGAAAGGAGACTTAGTGCTCTCTGTTTAGTACAAGGTGAGATGTTGTATGTGTTGTGGTGATACTACAGAAGACAGAGGGCAGAGAATATGGCTGTTGGGGGGTGTTTAGGAAGATAGAGGACATGGCTGTGTGGAGAGGGGGTTGTGAAGGGGGCTAGAGGAAATGGCTGTGGGGGATGTTAAAGGGGGTAGAGGACATGGCTGTGGGGGGGATGGGAGGGGGGGTAGAGGACATGGCTGTGGGGGGATGTGAAGGGGGGTAGAGGACATGGCTGTGGAGGGGGGTGTTTAAGGGGATAGAGGACATGGCTGTGGGGGGATGTGAAGGGGGTTAGGGGACATGGCTGTGGGAGGGATTTGAAGGGGAGTAGAGGACATGGCTGTGGGGGGATGTGAAGGGGGCCAGGGGACATGGCTGTGGGAGGGATGTGAAGGGGGGTAGAGGACATGGCTGTGGGGGGATGTGAAGGGGGTTAGGGGACATGGCTGTGGGAGGGATGTGAAGGGGGGTAGAGGACATGACTGAGGGGGACTGTGAAGGGGGTAGAAGACATGGGGGGATATGAAGGGGGGTTCAGAATACTACTGTGAAAGGGGGCTATGGACACTCATGTGAAGGGGAAACTGTGATATGACGTGAAGGACTGTGATGTAAAGAGGGAATTGTGATATGCAGGGGGGACTGAGAACACTGATGAAAGAATGCTATATTTTGTAAGGGGTGTGTGATGTGAAGAATAATGTGATTCGGACCTCTGCTTGTAGAAATTTTTATTGATCGGACTGTCATGAATTGTAATTCAATACCCTTGCATTATTATGATGGTCAGTGGGAAGAATGCCCCTTACACTGGTGGACATTGGAAAGAATTACCCCCTTATAGAGATCTAAAAAAAGATCTATGATGTCAGTGGGAAATAATCTGAGAGGCAGAAATTGCTCATTGCTCAAGGAACCCCTAGCAACCTCTGGAGGATCCTTAGGCTTCTTCGGAATCCTGGTTGATAAACCCTCATCTAATTTATAGTCTTCAGAAAACACTGGGGCCTGTAATTACAGAATACTGTGTTTTAAAAAGTTCAAACAATAGAGAATTTGTTGCTACAATCTCCTAAAGCACAGGCTTATATTTACTTGAATAATAATATGTTTGACAGCTACCTTTGCGGATGACTATTAGGCAAGTTGTTACTAAGAAAAAAACTTAAAGTAAAACTGAAGTCAGCAATACTTACCGTAGTTCTGATGGTCTGATGACCACGAGGTCCCTTTCCAACACCTTCCAGACTTCTTCCAGGTGGCAGTCTTTGGCTATCTTGATTGGCTGGGGTGGAATGATGTAACTCCCGTGCATGCATTGGAGTTCAGTTGTCCCAGGACACAGGCACTGCAGCAAAATGTACACTGAGCAGAAAATTTACAGCTCAGTGTACATTTTAAGGAAGACTGGGAACAGGAAGGTAAGTTTATTTTATTGCATGTCTTTCCAATACATACACACTCCGCTCACAATATTTTATGTTAATCTTTACTTTAGCTTTTATTTTTGGATTGCAAAGAAAGTGTATTCAGAATGAGAAAGCTTTCTTAGTTCATGAACCCTCAGTCCTTTACCCTTTTCTCTCTTCCACGTTGGCATGACTCATGTTATTATGCCACTTGTTATACTTTATCTCTAACCTTTTTACAAAAGAAAAACATGTTTTCACTCCATTGCAGACTTATCTTCTGCACACATACATTCATATCCTACGGTAGATTTGTAGCAGTATGATCGATACAAATACCATTGCTGATTAGGAAACTCTCTTCATCCTTGAAGGCAGAGATATTTTCTATCTCAATGTTATACATAGTTGTCTGAGCTATTGCAGAGGATCATGGCACTGTAGCAAGGGCGGACTGACCATTTGGAAACTCGGGCACTGTCCGAGGGCCCGGGGTCAGTAGGGGGCCCCAAGAGATGCCCCTGGTACCTTTTTCATAGGCTTTTTTGAGTTTGGGCAAGGACACAGGGGCCCCATGATCCCCTATTGCCCGGGGGCCCCATGAGTTGTCACTCCGCCCCTGCACTGTAGTCAATTGATCAGTTCCTTCAGCCCTACAGTATAATGGTAGGCCCTTCTCTCCATACACACTGGGACTGGAGGAATATTCTGCAGGAGCCTGTGCATTTCACCTGCAGCTTTGCAGGGTCCAATGCAAACACTTAACCAATGCACTTTTTTTTTAAAGGTGGAATATGCTTTTAAAGTAGTTGTAAACCCTTACATATACCCAGTGAAGTGACTGGCCTCAGGTAATACACAGAGATGAAAAAAAATCCTACATAAGTTGTACCTGTTTAGCTGCAGCCATCTCTTATGTACAGCCTCCTAAAGCACACATTTTACACAGCATTACAAAGCAGGGGGTGATGATCTGACATCACATACACTGCATAGCTAGAACATACAGCTGTGTCATAAAAAAAGCATACAGAACTGAACTTATGAATTACCTGTGTTGTGCTGGAGGATATAAGCAGATGAAAAACAGATGTAAACGGAACAAAGCTAAACAGAAGATGGATAAACTGATGTATACTGAATCCGTTTTTTTTCTTAGCAAAAACAGATGAAGCAGGTGGACCATCGGTGTGAAAGGGGCCTTAGCCATTTGGGTGAAAGGTGTCAAGGGCAGTATGTTTAAACTTTTCTGACATATGCAAATAAAGGAAGCTCAGCACCTTGCTCTATTTATTTTGGAGTAACAGAAAATTGCCTCACATGTATTTCCTAAACTGTTCAACCAAAATCCACCTGGGTGATGCCTATCTAATGCAAATGTTTTTTGCTTCCACTGTGAAACTGTAACCTTTAGTTTACTGGCAAGGTGTGGTGTGTGGGTGGGGGTTTGCTATATGTTATATAGATGAGTTAAAAGAAAGGGTAACATCTTAACTATGCTGGAAAACACCTTCACTGACAACACTATTAGTTACTACACAACACATTAACAGGTTGATTCTTGTTTTGTTTATTACATATTTATACTATATGACATTTTATATATCATGTTAAAGCAGCCCTTTTCTTTGCCAAAGTTTCCTGAGACCATTGATATATATGAATTATTATTGTAAACAATTCAATGCTGCAAATTCATTGAACAAAAATTTTGCTCCAATTTGTAACCTAAGATCTGATTATTTTCTTATAAGTTACCACCATGTTGCTTCTCACACAGCATAGGGCTCCTTTCACACCAATGTGGTTTTTAGTGCTTTTTGCAGAAACACGCTACAGTCTTTTTTGAGCCGCTTCATTCTTAGAAAGGGTCAGGGACTTTTTTCAAAAGCAAAAAGCAGCGTTTTTGCTACAATAGAATTCAATGGAGAAGCTGTTGAAATGCACGGTAGTGAGTTTTTGACGTGTTTGCATTTTTATTCTGCCCAGCAATAAAACAAATCCACTTTAACAAAAAAAAAAAGAGCTGAACAAAATGCAAAATGAGGTAAAAACCCATTAAAAATGCATAAAAAAACAAACTGTGAAAAGCACTGCAAAACGCACAAAAAGCAAACTGCATAGGTATGAATGGAGCATAAAGGAGGGGAAACTGGATATCAGTCACAGCCTGCAAGTTAACAACATGTCAGCCTTTTCTGTGTGTCTATTGTCACTGCCAGGGCCATCTTTAGAGATCATGAGGCCATGTACACTCTGTGGGATCAATAATAGCAATGCTCCAAACATGTCTCATTCCCTGTACCTCCAGCACACATCAGGTGTATGCCCAGAAGCACATACACAGCTGAGCTGTGCCACTGGTCAAGTAGAAATTAACGGTGCCATGGTAGTTCATTGAGGACTACAAGCTGACAGCTGCTAAGGCTGTCGATACTTGTAGTCTCTCAATCACAGATGACTGCGAATAAGTGATGCGGCCGTGTGGGTGGAGCCCCCATGTTTTTTTTTTAATTTGACAGCTAGCAAGGGGGGAGAAGACCCACTTAGCTGTCAAGATTGAAAATAAGAGAGATATTCTCTTGGAAGAAAAAAGAGGACTATAGTCTTTTGGAATTGCACCTGTGGTCATTTAGATAAGGAGGACATTTATTTATATTTTTATGATTCTTTTTTCAATTTATTGATATAATTTGGGAAAGAAAAAGACTTTATAATTTTTGTTTAGCTTTCAAGGGTGAAAGTGAGTGTTTTTTCTGGGGCACATTTTAGTAATTTAGAATTAGAGTGTGCTAATTCAGCAATTTATCCCCTTATAGATAGCTAAAAAGATCAATGGTGTCAGTGGGAACTTAACTGAGAGGCAAAAATTTCTCATTGTTTAAAGGACACCTAAGAACCCCTGGAGGAACCCTAGTTGAGAAACTCTGCTCTAAACCAATCACATGGCATAACCCCAATATAATTTTACAAAAAAAAAAACAAGAAACCAATCTCATAAATCAGAGTTTTTGAGGCACCTTTGGCTCTGGAAAAAAATGAGAAAACAATGAGCTAAAATACCTGAATCAGGAAAATACTGCATTGTGGATGCATTACAAATAAGGCGTTTGGACAAACTTGTTAATAGAATATATTTGTATATTTAAACACCACTTCTATTAACACAAAAAAAGTTTGAGTTGAACTACAGTTTAAAAAAATCATAACGACTTTTATGCTATTTATTTCAAAGAAGAGTGCCTGTTTTTAATAGAAATTTTGCCTTGTGCTTTGTACATGTTTATTTAATATAATAAAAATGACTAATATTCTGTTTTTGTCTCTTCAGGGATCTAACTCACAATGGATTGGAAGACATTCCAGGGTCTCTTAAGTGGTGTGAACAAGTATTCAACAGCTTTTGGACGTATTTGGTTATCAGTTGTCTTTGTATTCCGAGTTCTTGTGTATGTGGTTGCAGCAGAGAAAGTATGGGGAGATGAGCAAAAAGATTTTGATTGTAATACCCGGCAACCAGGCTGCACTAATGTCTGCTACGACCATTACTTCCCTATATCTCATATTCGGCTTTGGGCTCTCCAGCTCATATTTGTGACATGTCCTTCTCTTCTGGTAATAATGCATGTTGCTTATAGAGAAGATCGAGAAAAAAAGAATCGCTTAAAAAATGGAGACAATTGTTCTAAGCTGTATTCAAATACTGGCAAGAAACACGGAGGTCTTTGGTGGACTTACCTTCTGAGTCTTTTTTTCAAAACTGGCATAGAAATTACTTTTTTATACATCTTGCATAAGATGTGGGACAGCTTTGACATGCCTCGGCTTGTGAAGTGTACTAATGTTGAACCCTGCCCCAACATCGTGGATTGTTACATCGCCAGACCAACCGAGAAGAAAGTTTTCACCTACTTCATGGTAGCTGCTTCTGCAATCTGCATTGTCCTCAGCATTTGTGAAATATTTTACCTGCTCTTTAAAAGGATTTTCAACTGTGCTAACAAGTACAAAAAGTCCAGCGATCACTCAGTAACCTACAGCAAAGCTTCTACTTGCCAGTGCCATATCCACTTAGAAAGCTCAGAGAAGAAGCCACTTAATAAGACAGTTGAATCATTAAGAGCTTCAGCACCAAATTTAACATCTTTGTAACCCTGTACCATTGATCCATATTACATTTACTTTATCACAGACCTTTGTTGTCCAGCATTACCCTTAAAAAGAAAGGTTTTTTTATTCAATTTGTAAGCCAGACTATGAACAATCTTTCTTTTGTACAACTATTTTGGAGAACGCACTGTGGAGAGCTGCTGGGTAAAACAAAGGAAAATGAGTCTTCTGTTTCTCCTATTAAAGCTACTAAAGCATACTAGCCATGCTTAATGTTTACAATACATAGCTTTTCCTATTATGGAAACCTCAAGAAGAGATGTATGGACACAAATCAGGATGGATTATAGTATAAATATGTAACTGGCTGCTCTTTGGATCAAAGGGTACCAGATACACACTACTTCATTTCATGGTTTTTATGAAAGGTGCCACTCAGAAGTCAAGAAAGGATTTCAAATATGAAAACTAAACACTGCCACAGTAGTATATGCTCATCTAAACTTGACTGTTGATATTTGCTCTATAAATGAGAGCCAAGGAGATCGAACAATAATGGCATTCTCCCTAACAATTATAGACTTGTACAGTATATGTCCTTGCAGTCTCTCATAATGTCAATATGATGGGTTACCTATGTTGATGATACTTTCTGTTTCTCCCAATTATGGCTGCAGTCTGAAAATCTTGGTAGACAGGTCAGCTCAATACAGAGCAAGACTCTTTTCTCTAAACAGGTCCCTCAAGTGGTGGGCAGAAACTGCTTGTCTACAGCAAAAATGGATTCAAACCACAAAGCCATGCTATCGGAAACGCTTTATTCAATAGGAACAAGTGCACACGTATTATGTTTGTTAAATGTTCTGTAATACTTTAATAAAGTCAAAGAGCAACTCAACTTAATGGACACTAATATCTTATCACAAACTGACATTGATAGGATTGCACAGGACTACACAACAAAGTTGTAATTTTATCTGAAATTCAAAGTCATCATAGTGTCGGAAGAGAAAGGATGCAAGCCCTATTAAAACAGCTTTCTTACTGTAACTTTTTTTAACAAGCAAGTGCTGGTCTTTGCTGCAAATATACCAGCACCAAAGTAACCATGACCTGAGAAAACAAGACTTTTTGCTGCTACTCACTGTCCAGAGTCATCTCTTACAGCAGTGACGTGTCTATAGACTATGCTCTACTCTCTCGCGTTAGCTTGTACCATTATCCACAACTGGAATAACAGGAGATGTTTTCAGTGATTGACAGGCTGCAGGGAGAATACCTACAAACCTATTTTAGCAATACTACTAAGATAATATGTAGAGCATTGCTTACAATATTTGTATTTAGTTTCTTCCTTAAAGTGGTTGTAAAGTCAAATTAGTTTTTTACCTTAATGCATTCTATGCATTAAAATAAAAAATCTTCCAGTTGGTGTTCTTCCCCCCCACCTCCCAAAATGATTACCTGAATCCTGTATCAATCTAACGCTGTGCCCGTCTGCGGTTCTCCTGTCCCCTCTCTGTTCTCATAACCTTGGCTGAGAGCAGTGGAAGCTGGCTCCTGTTGTTGTTAGTCAAACTTGAGGCGGGAGCAGGGGGACGCACACAGCCTGGCTCAGGATTGAGGCTGCACATGCACCCCCATAGGATGTGGCTTCCTATGGTGGCATGGAGAGAAGGGGAGGAGCCGAGAGCTCTGGAAGGTGACCCCAGAAAAGGAGGTTTGGGGCCGCTCTGTTCAATACCCTTGTATTAATTGAAAAAACTTTACAACCTTTTTAAAGTTTTCTTCATGTTTAGACTACCTTCTCTATTTTAAAAGACATTTTTTTTTTAATTATGAGGATTTCAACTGTTTGTATGAATATATTACTGTAAAGTTAAGATAATCATGTTGTCTCATTTAGAACATAATGCTATGTTAGCAAAATTTTGTATGCTACCTATTAAAACTAAACCATCGAGTGTAAAAGATAAGGTTATATCACATTGCAGAGTACTCTATAGCGAACACAAAAATCTGCTACTTTTTATCATTGTTATTGGGACTGGGCTAGCACGTTTTAGAAAAATGTTTGGGAATCTTGCAAGTTAAAAGATCAGACTACCTAAAAGCAATAGTTCATTAGGTAAGATGTATACACACTAGATGCATGTCTTAAAATGTGTTAACTCACGTTTGGTTTTACCTATGATTTACATACATTGTAGCTGCAAAGCACCTTCTTTCTTCAGTTGACTCTAATGAAATCAATTTACCACTCATTTTTGTAATTCCTAGAAATTTAGTCTGGTGATAAGGAATCTTGAAATGTGCTCTGCCCATGTAGATTAAAAAACACATCTGCTTTAATGCCCACTCTACAAAGGTAGCATAGAAACCTTTCCTTTACTTTCCTGCTGCTCAATTTAGCTGCTAGGAGAAAAGAATACACAGGTACTTCCGGGTATGGAGAAGCATGTAACCCTCACTCCTGTGCTGTCACATGGAGAAATACCACTTCAGCAACTCATAGTTTGTGTGTGATGAGGACTGGACAATGGAAAGGTGGGTATATGGTGCTGTGGAGGGGCGTGGGCAAAGCATAGGTTCACATTAAAAGTAAACCACCCCTTAGTTTCTTGCTCTTCCAAGGAGCCCATGAATGAGATCTCCCCACCATTGTTCCCACTTTTAAGCAGCCCTCCCCACACTGAGGGGAGTCACTATAGCAAATGAAGCAGTAAAGTTTCAAAACATCTACTGCATTTTCTGTTTTATTAAAAAAGATTAAATATGTAACATTCATCAAAATGCAAGTGCATTGCTTCTGAACTCTCCATAATATAAATACAGAACAGGATTAAAAGGCATGCAAAGATGGTTGTCTGTATTATGGGATTTTGTATATCAGAGAAGACCCTTCTGCTTTCTGTATCTTCTATTTATTATTTATACAAAATGTGTATATTTTATTAAAAATGCATTTTTTAAGTAAGTCATAATTGTCTGTTATTCTGAACAGTTTATTTGCATGAAAATATAACAATCGCTGATATGCAGAATATTGAACCTACAAGGACAGGGAAGGGCACAGTTTGAAAAATTCTTCTACTATAGGGAAGAGCATAACAATTACAGATATGGAGGTCCCATGTATACAAACATCTACTTAAAGGAAATACACATGCCATATAGGAAGAGATTTGCCTTCTAACAGCCTTAGACTAAATTCACAGGAAATTACAGGTCTGACTGTATAAGGAAGTATACAGTATATTCCATTAGTAAAATGATTATAGTGAGTCCTTGGCCATGTGGAAACATACTGTACACAGAAAATATGTAATTATAGAAATAAAATAAACCATTAATCTGGCTCTGCTATAACATTCAACTACAAGCATATTGTGTACATAAAAGATTCATATGTAGCTTAAACTAATCCTAGTATAGAATTATATTAGTCCAAAATAAATCTCTGTTGAAGAGAAGATTTCTAAAGTCTAAGGGTAAGAGTTAAAATGATACTGCCTCACTGGAACATAAATGTGCTGAATGAGGTCTGAACTGCACCAAAAAGTCATGAAATGAGGTTTGTACTATTATATAGCCACCAGAAACACAATAAGGCCTTGTGCACATGGGCGCATGAAAGTGTAAATAGGCCAATGTCCTCTATAATGCAGACTGCAGCCAGAGCTTGCATGAATGCACTATGATCTGATCTCTTTTCGTAATATGTGGTTACAGGGACCCAACACTAATCACAAACTGGAACACATTTCATACAGGCTTTTTTGCCAGCCCAATTACTTGACCAACTAGAGAGTGCCAAATCACACTTTTGCACTGTATTGCAGAATTATGCCCTATTGTGTTGGGGAGCTATTTAATTTGAATGGCATCTTATCACCCTAAGGTAGCTCAGCTCTGAGGCACGTGCTATCATGCATAGTAATGTGCTGTATCGGGAAAATTGCTGCATGTCCATTTTTATTGTCTGCTCTGGTGTGTTGGCTGCCCATACTTTTGAATGAGCTTCATAAATGCAATGTGTGTGCATTAACACATTGCTTCAGAAATGACAGATCTAAATAAACCTTAAGACTATACACCATATACCAGGGGCGGACTGACAACTCATGGGGCCCCCGGGCAATAGGGGATCATAGGGCCCCTGTGTCCTTGCCCAAACTCAAAAAAGCCTATGAAAAAGGTACCAGGGGCATCTCATGGGGCCCCTTACTGACCCCGCGCCCTCGGGCACTGCCCGAATTTCCAAATGGTCAGTCCGCCCCTGCCATATCCAATTTGATTATATAATCTCCTTT
This sequence comes from Staurois parvus, assembly GCF_062004578.1. NCBI lineage: Eukaryota > Metazoa > Chordata > Amphibia > Anura > Ranidae > Staurois > Staurois parvus. Next base: position 9,348,405 of record NW_028317941.1, read on the forward strand.
AGCCTTACCATAAGCTGTGAAGTGCAAGGTACTGTCTGATTTGGTTTTTCCTCATAACACATAGTTTTAGTGCATCTAATGGTGGCCATACACACTTGAATACAAATTATTAATTCCTTTTCTGATCAATCTCTTCCAAAAGGAATAATCGATCTAGAATGACCAACCCTTTCAATCAATATGCCACACACAGAAGAGTGGATTTCAATTGATAGTCAAGATATGATCATAACTTTCAATTGTACGTTTCCCCAATCTTTTTCCACCATGTAATCTCATAATCTGATTAATTGAAATATAATCATTTTATGTACAAAGTATTTGATGCCAATAAATGCAAAACCATCAATACATTTCTACCCCTACTGATTAGCTCAATTTGATTGAATCTTATCTAAATTGAGTCTAAATTGTTTAGAATGGAGGAGTTGGCTAGTAGATTGTGTACAGATTTGATTACTTTGATTGAATTGCATATCAGTCAGAGAAATAAAAATAAAAGCATATGTGGCCACCATAGAGGAGATTGCATCATCAGATTGTATATTGTATGACCATCTTAGGAGGGACCTACCAACCTTTTACAAATAATTTATCTTTGGCTGGAGGCACATGGAGGACCTAAAATAAGAGGCTCTGTCTCACTGCTATGTCATTTTGCAAGAGAAGTTGTTCCATATCATATGCTACATGTGGAATCTTCAGTCACTCAGCAACAGGTTTGATACTTTTGCATGAGGAAATTAGATAATGCCATATCCAGTGTACACTTGTCCATAGATCCTATAAAGCAGTGGTGTCAAACTCAATTTCATCTTAACGTCACATCAGCACTACGGTTGCCCTCAAAGGGCCAGCTGTATCTGTAATACTACATGTCCAAATGCCCCCCCCCCGCACTTAGATCAGATGTTAATAGCCCCCCCACCATCAAAGTCAAGAGTCCCCAACCCTCCTTTACATCACAGTGCACCCCCTTACCTTATGTTTCTGCCAGGAAAAAGCTGGGGTAGAGATGAGAAGCAGAAAGTGCAGAGTCTGGAGGAGGACCAGAAGAGGTCTGGAGTTAGCTGTTAACGTCTGCTGAATGCTGAGAGCAGGGGAGGCTGAGATGAGGGGGTGTTGCAGCTGCACAGAGAGGCACAGGATCTGGTGGAGGTGTTATGTCCCTTCTTCCATCAACTGCTGAGACAAAGTGGGGGCGAGGACAAGGGGGGTGCTGAAAATGCAGGAGTGGTACAAGGGCCACATGAAATGGCCTGGTGCGCCAGATTCAGCTCGTGGGCCTTGTGTTTGACACGTGCTATAGAGCATGATAGCATCAAGAGGAACACTTGGAAAATGCACAAGATATGCAAATAATTAGAAAACAAACAGCAGAGTACAGAGTATGTTTGAATTACCTATTACTAAACTGTGAGATTAAAAATGCTTCAACATTTTCAAACTGGGCGTGAACTTGCTTTTCAACTTTAGGGATAACATGTTACTACACTTCACTTATGCTAATCTCTGAGGTTATCATTAAATGTGGTTAAAGAAGAAATGTTTTGTTCTTGAAAAATTCCCACAGTGACTAAGTCATGAGTAAATGGGGGAACAGGTATGTAACATAATGCACACCTGATTTTACCACAATTCTGCACAAAGCAATAGAACATGTAAAATGTGAAAATGTCCTTCTTGACTTAGGTATTTGAAAGAAACCATCACCATATGCTGTGTTTTAAGTGTAGGCCTCTTTTGGGGGGGGGGGTCATGAGAAATGACCCACCCCAAACAGGACAGTGCACTAAGGCTGGCCATACATTATACAATTTTCTTGAGAATTTTGATTTAGATTTACCAAAACCCATATTATATGAGGTCAAACCTAAACAACACTTTCAATTGTATCCAATTAGGCAGGCTCTTGCACTACATAGTTGAAGGTAAATCTAAAGGAAATTGGGCAGAAATTGAACAGAAAACTGTATAATGTATGGCCAGCCTAAGCTTAATAAAAGAACCAGAACCTTCACTAAGTGGAAAAGTGGGTTGAATAATAAAGTTGCCAGTGCCTTTACCCAGGCATTCAATCTAATCAAAGCAGTTGGGAGCAACTGAACTACTGCAACCAGCATATAGTATTAACTAGTGCTGCACCGAAATGAAAATTCTGGTGCCGTAACCAAAAACTAAAATTCAAAATGCACTTGGCCGAAAACTGAAACCAAAACCAAAATACGCAGTTTTTAAAAATGTATAGTTTTTGGAAAAAAAATACACTGATTAAAAAAACAAAATATACCTCAATTTTTTTGTTACGGTGAATAAATAGATACTCAACATATCACGCTGTAAAATTGCGCACGCTTGTGGAATGGCGTGAAACTGCGGTACTTAAAAATCTCTATGGTTGATGCTTTAAAAATTTCTACAGGTTAGCAGTGTAAAGTTACCAAGGAGGTCTATTGCTAGAATTATTACTCTTGCTCTGATGTTCGTGGCAATACCTCTCGTGTGTGATTTGAACATCATTTACATATGTGGGCATGGCCTACATATGCGTTCACCACTACGTGTGAGCACAGGGGGATGGGGGCACTTTAAACTTTTTTTTTATTTATTTAATGTTTGAGGTTTTTTTGCACTGTCCCTTTAAAAAAAAAATTAATCACTTTTATTCTTATTACGATAAATGCATGCATCCCTTGTGATAGAAATAATTAGTGACAGGTCCTCTTTATAGAGAGATATGGAGTCAATAAGACCCCACATCTCTCTTCTACATTGTAAAACATTGGATCAAAAAAAAAAGCATTGATCTAGTGCTTTAAGAAAAAAAAAATGGCCGGAATGTGAAGTGAAATCACTCCAGTCCTCCAAGGACATAGAGATGAGTGGTTTCTCAGGTAAGGCTGAGAAGTAACGAGCGGCAGCCAGTGGCAGCAGCAGTGCGCGAGCGGCGGCGGCGACAATGGGCGGGTGGCGGTGAGGGGCGGGGTTTTTTCAGCACCTGTATGGGGCTTTTTTAATTTCGGCCAATGGCCAAAAGGAGTGTTTTTGGCTGAAACATTTTGGCCACAGAATTTTCGTTGCATCCCTAGTATTAACTATAAGTATTTAGATGTGTACCAGTATGGAAATAATACAAGCTTTATATAGGAAGAGATTAGTGATATTACATGCATCCAACGTTTATTCAATTTATTATTAGCAAATGGCGCAACAAGAATGCTGGTCATACTGTGCACATATACAAGGGTATACAAAGTTATTTATAAAGATACATCCAAATGAATGTTGCAGCTTTGTGTCGGAGACCTGAAGACATGATCAGCAGTGAAGTGGAGATCCTCCAACTGTTGACCAACCCACCTGGAACATAGATTTTCTCCAGCATAAACTGTGGTGGTGGAACTCAGACTCAGCCTATGCTGGTTATTGAGCCCTGAGCTAAATCTAGCTATAGAATCCAAGACTAAGAAGGGACAGGGTTAACTAAAGTAACATGAGCTACATACTACTGATATACTCATACAGCAAAGTGACCACTGCACACGCACACCCTATCTCAAACTTAATTCTCTGCTATAGGGCACGTAAGATAACATCAAGAACCCAGAAGCTCATGACAACAATAGTAAACTATTAAACTTATTACACCCCTGTCAGGTGCAACTTAGCATGCGACTTGCAAATTGTATACCAAGCCGCACCCTATTGTCTGCTATTAGAGCTGTCATATTGGTGTGGTTCTGACTTGGTCAGAGCCGCACTGGTTTCTAAAGTAGTGCATGCACTACCTTTGGTGCGATTTGCATAGACATCTGTGTCAGATGTTTTGCAAATCGCACCTCAAATCGGCAAGTCATCCGACTTTGAAATCGTGGGACTTCCCTGTAAGTCGAACAATTTCAAAATCGGCTTTGATGTGACCAGGGTGGTAATCTCTTTTGGCCTGGATTTAGCAGCAGCTTTTCCATGGACAGGGCATGAGGTATCAGATGCTTCACTTTCTTTTTCTGAGGTTTTCAACTCAACAGCCCAGTGACAGGAAGTGCACATACACTATATTGCCAAAAGTATGTGGACACCACTCCAAATCATTGGATTCAGGTGTTTCAATCACCTCCATGGCCACAGGTGTATAAAATCAAGCATCTAGGCATGCAGACTGCTTCTACAAACATTTGTGAAAGAATGGGTCGCTCTCAGGAGCTCAGTGAATTCAAGTGTGGTAACGTGATAAGTTGCCACCTGTGCAATAGGTCCATCCATAAAATGTCCTTCCTACTAAATATTCCACAGTCAACTGTTAGTGGTATTATAACAAAGTGGAAGCAACTGGGAACAACAGCAACTCAGCCATGAAGTGATAGGCCATGTAAAATGCGGGGTCAGTGCATGCTGAAGTGCACAGTGTGCAGAAGTCGCCAACTGTCTGCAGAGTCAATAGCTATGGACATCCAAGCTTCATGTGACCTTCAGATTAGCACAACAACAGTGCATAGAGAGCTTCATGGAATGGGTTTCCATGGCCAAGCAGCTTCATCCAAGCCATACATCACCAAGTGCTATGCAAAGTGTCAGATGCAGAGGTGTAAAGCAAGCCGCCACTGGACTCTAGAGCAGTGGAGACATGTTCTCTGGAGTGACAAATCACGCTTCTCTGGGAATCCAAAGGACGTGTCTGGGTGTGGCTGTTGCCAGGAGAATGGTACTTGTTTGACTGCATTGTGCCAAGTGTAAAGTTTGGTGGAGGGGGGATTATGGTGTGGAGTTGTTTTTCAGGGGATGGGCTTGGCCCCTTAGTTATAGTGAAGGGAACTCTTAAGGTGTCAGCATACAAGACATTTTGGACAATTGCATGCTCCCAACTTTGTGGGAACAGTTTGGGGATGGCCCCTTCCTGTTCCAACATGACTGCGCACCAGTGCACAAAGCAAGGTCCATAAAGACATGGATGGTGAGTTTGGGGTGGAGGAACTTGACTGCCCTGCACAGAGTTCTGATCTCAACCCCACAGAACACCTTTGGGATGAATTAGAACAGAGACTGTGAGATAGGCCTTCTTGTCCGACATCAGTGCCTGACCTCACAAATGTGCTTCTGGAAGAATGGTCAAACATTCCCATAGACACACTACTAGACCTTGTGGACAGCCTTCCCAGAAGAGTTGAAGTTGTTATAGCTGCAAAGGGTGGGCCAACTCAATATCGAATCCTATGGCCTAAGACTGGGATGCCATTAAAGTTCATGTGCGTGTAAATACAGGCGTCCCAATATTTTTGGCAATATAGTGTATATACAGTATATATATATATATTTCTTTTTCTTTTATTTTTTTGCCAACCGTTTATCTTAAGGCTAATGATTTCTCTCAAAATCTGATGCACCAAAGCGCAGATAATGAAATCCATTTTGGCGCTTTGGGATATTGAGAGACCAAAGGCAAGTTTGGAGATTCTAAATGTAAAATAAATGCTGGAATTCAAACTTCAACAGGATCATTGTTTTGTGCTGGTTAACCATCAAAAGCTGGGGTGCCATTAAAGTTCATGTGCGTGTAAAGGCAAGCGTCCCAATACTTTTGGCAATATAGTGTATATAATATATCAGCAGTCCAGGCATTTACAAATACAGACAGTAGAGGACAGCCCATCCCTACAGAAACTTAACACAGACAAAAAACCTGTATTAGGAGGAAGCTTTGCCTGCCACCCCAGTACTCTGGACCTCATTCAACCCACAAGAGGATTAGCAGATGGCAGTGGAGGAGGAGCAGTATAGAGTCCTGAACTATCAGAATAAAAAACTTTGGGGCTACAGTGTGCTTGCCATTCAGCTCAGAGGATTTTGAAAGGAAGCAGCTCTGCAGCTTTGTGGGCGATATCTCGCTGGATCAGGAACAGGTTTTTTAAAAGACTTGCAGGTGGTTGTAGGCATGACAACCTACAACTCATTTGGAACTGCATTTTTGGGGTTACATAACTACTACTCACCGACTGTTAAATGCACTCTGAAAAGTGATCTAACTTGGGTTGCTGTTCAGAGGGCAACACCACTGTTAAAGAGCCCTTATACTTTATTATAGTGATCTGTGCAAAAATATGCATTTTCTATTTAAAGCTGAACTACAGGCAAACAGCAAAATACACCATCAATACAAGCATATATTGGCTGTCTTATGTGCCAAAGGATTTATAATTCTGTCTAGTCATTTTTGTGATTTGCAGCTCTACAGTAAACCAGGGGGATAGCATAATTGTTCAATGCAGTGCCCCAGAAAGTCTCTTTGCGAAGGGAGGGTGAACTTGCAGGCAGATGGTGGACTCCATTCACATAGCAGTATATACCGCTTTAAGGAATGCAGTATAATACAGATTAACATTTGTTAAAAGGTTTTTTGGCATTCACAAAAAAACACTTCTAAAATACAGCATGCAGAATTTTTCTGAAATATGTGGTATTTATCTCATGAAACCACACGATATTTTATCTCATATGATATCCAGTGGGATGGATACAGTGGAGAAGGATTAGAACCCATGTCAGTTTTTATTGCTAATAAAGAGGTAAAATACTTTAAACTGTAGAACTATACCAACTCACTAAGCCAGTGCAGTCCCTGCAGCATATGTATTAATACAAAAGAAAAAAAGAGGGCTCCATTCACGAAGCAGTATCGACCACTTTAAGAAATGAAAAAAAAAAACACTCAGAGTTTTTCAAACAATTTTTGGGCATTCACAAAAAAACACAACTTAAATACTGCAAGCGGTATTTTATCGGAATATGTGGAGTTTATCAGTATATGTATTAATGCCAAAGAAAAAAGGTGACTAGAATACCAGTCAAAGGGAACCTGCCACAGGACACGTGTGTCAAAAACAACAAGTTACATTAAGTAAATACAAAATATCTTTCTAAATGTCAAATATTGAATGAAAATAGTATCAAAAATCACATGCATGTATAAACACAATGTTGTCTTTTTTTATTGGTGGAAGAAATGTATGTGTGTGATTTTTTATATTATTTTCAATCAATATTTGACATTTAGAAAGATATTTTGTATTAACGTAAAGTATAACTAAAGGAACAATGTAATTACCGTATTCATTGAATTGTTTATTTCCTTCTGTGAATTGACTTTAACCCTTTTCATGCGGTGTTTTGAGATAAATACTACAAAATGGAAGAGTGAATTGACAACTTCAGGATCGCATCCAATATTTAGGGAAAATGTATCCGGACACCTAAAAACTGCATGCGATCTTCTTTAGTGAATGGAGCCCAATGTCTAAAATGGCAGGCCATGCTACTACATACAATGCAAATTGCTTCAATGTGTCCAATGCAATTCTTAACAACGTCAATCCAAGAGATGGGGTGGGGGTTAAAGCTGATAGCTTGCATTGGGGCCCTGTTCTTCATTAACCCATCTCTGCCAGTGGGCAGCGGGGTGGGACAACAAGAGAGCAGGTCACTTTTCCCTTGGTGGCCAAAGCATTGCATTTAAAGCTACCATGTCACGGTTTTATCAACTAAAAAAATGCATCCCTGTGAATAAAAGTTTTATACGACAGCGTGAGGAAAGTGTAGCGGATAACCGGCAACTGCATTTACCGGTGATCTGCTGTGTCATTGGACACGGCTGATCACGTGGCAAAAGGCTGCTGTCATTGACCTTTTACCACATCACGTGATCAGCTGTGTCTGTAGGACACAGCCATCATGGAAATTGCCGGGGGCACGCGGGAGTGAGCGTTCTGGCAGGACATCATTTGGCACCCTCCCAGAACTGGACGACCGCGCTATAACCGTCATTCAGCTATAGCGCGGTTGGCAAGTGGTTAAACCCGAACGCATATTAATTACACAGAGTTCTGTGGCTGAATAAGGTGGTAACTAAACTCACTTCCCCTAGGTTCACATCTAAGCGGTTTTTGCAGCGTTTTGCGCTTTGCAGAAAAGCACTACAGTCCATTTAACATGATTTCCTATGGGACACATTCACATCTCCACATTTTCACCTGATGCATTTTTTTTTTTTTGGAAAGGGTTAAGGGACTTTTTTAATCAAGTGCCAAAATGACTTGTGAGTTAATATGGTGAAATTCAAAAGTGTTATATACAACCAAAAAAAATAAAAATAATTTTTATATATATGTACAAATAGGTTCGCTAGCACCCTACACCAACTCATAAATAGTGTTAATAACTCTATATATTCAAACAATAGTGCAGCGCTCCCTTGCTGAATAATTAGTGTACTAAAAAATATATAAATAAATTAGTGTACCAAAAATTATTTTTCAATTAATAAATCCTAAACTTGTGATTATGAATTCAAAGATAATCTATATAATTAACCTAAATATATGCAAGTATATTAATGACCAAAACAATATAATTATCTGATCCAATAAAACAAAAACAATATATCCCATCAACAAGTGTCCAAAATTATATTTAAATGAATAGTTCTCCAATATTAATATATGGATTTGTTCCAACACATAGGACGGCTTCAGGATATTTGTTCCTCTATTATGCGCCTACCTCCTTATTTGCCTACTTAATATAGGCTGAAATAGCTGTTTGTCCTATAGGGACAGATGCAAATACTGCTGCTCCTGAACTCCTTCCTAGATGGTTCCACACTGCAATTTACTAATTATCTACCTGATGTCTCTCCAGTGTGTAGTTTCTTATGGTGATATAAGGATGGATGGATGGATTTCCCCTTCTCACCTCCAGGGGTCTATTCCTCCTTGTATCCCCTCCAGGTCTCCACATAAATGATACCAAAAGAAAAGCAAAAGATAGTGCCTTATCAAAATGTGCAAAGAGAGTCAATACAAAAGGGATAACAGGCCCATGGTGTGACAGTCCTTGTATGTTTGATGAGTTCCAAATGGGCAGGGGTAAAGGTAGTCCAGTAGGCACTAAGGGCAAGCTGCGTAGGAGTGAAGCATAACTCTTTCAGCTCTCCAGACAGGACTTGTCTGTTCCCCAGACCGGAAATGTGTCAACGCGTTTCGCCCGATGGGAGGGGCGAAACGCGTTGACGCATTTTTGGTCCATACGCCATACATCTGATGTCACTTCTGGTGAGTGGAACGCACGCCGAACAGTGCGTTCCAGCGGCCATCTTGTGGGATTTATGCTGGTTCTCTGCTGTTCCTCTATTCCATCTGGCTACATTGGTGTGAGAATCCTGGATTATGTGGCTGTGAGCTGGTTCTTATCATCAGCCTGGTATTGGCTTAATAAATGTGCCCTTTACAAGCTGATAAAATGTGAGTTGCCTGGATTTTGTCTTTTGTCTCAATATTGATCTGGCAATATTACACTATAAGTTTTTTCTTTGGTGATACGGTGGAGCAAATTAGGAAGCTACGCTGAGGACCTGAAAGAAGATCTTAACCTGGTGGGGCAGTCTACCATAGAGCTGATGAAAAGAGGGTTTAGGATTCCCCAAAATCCTTAAAGGCTTTTCATTCACCAATATCTGGTGAGTGCATTTGATGTTGGTGTACACGGGTGATAGGTGGAAGTTTTCTTTGATCCTAAAATTATTTGGAATCCCCAGTCCTCATCACAAGTGGTCCTGTGGTGTTTTTCTTGAAGATTTTTGATAAAGATATTCACTAATGAACATGGGACATTTATGTTTTGTGATTTACTAATATTTGTAAGTAGGTCTATTTTGCGCTGTTTAATTTATAAATATCACTATGTGTTTTAAATCTGCCTACCAACAAGAAAAGAAAAAGAAAAATGCATCAAAAACACCGCAAAAATGCATGTGCAAAAACGCAAAACGCACTGCAGAAATGGCTCAAACTGCATAGATGTGAACCTAGCCTTTTGTGCATTTCTGCATTAAATTACCCTAAGAATCTGTGTAAATAAGTCTAGGTTCGCACCTATGCAGGTTGCGTTTCTGCATTGTGTTTTGCATTTTCGCACTTTTAAATGCAAAACACAATACATACTTTTCTGCAGCATTCCCGTTGAAGTCTATAGAACCAAGAAATGCAACATTTTGCAATCAAAAAAGTCTCTAACCGTTTCCAAAATGTACAGGTGAAAACGCAGAGATGTGAACGTGTCCTATAGGAAATCATGTTAAATGGACTGTACTGCATTTCTTCAAAATGCAAAACGCATCATGAAAACGCTTAGGTGTGAAGCTAGGGTTATATGTGTTCGGGTTAAAAGGGATAAGGTGGCATCCCTAATTAAACTCTTGATCTTCCTGCTCGTTTCTAGTCATTGACTTTAAGTGGCATTAAACCTAAAAAATGCAGCACACTTAAATACGCACAATTTTGGTTACATTTGAGCAGCGCAAAGATGTCAATGAGGACTTTTAGGCTAGGTTCACACCTATGCAGGTTACATTTAAGCCGTTTCTGCATTGCGTTCTGCTTTGCATTTTTGCACCTGCATTTGTGATTCATTTTGAGCTTTTTTTTAGTTTTTTTTTCTTGTTCTTGTTGCTAGGCAGATTTAAAATGCAAAACGTATCAAAAATGCAGCAAAAATGCCATACATGCTTTTTTGCAGCATTTCCATTTCCATTGCAAAACTGCAATTTTTTGCATTAAAAAAAGTCCCTGACCCTTTCCAAAAAACGCACCTGTTGAAAACGCGGAGATGTGAACATGTCCCATAGGAAATCATGTTAAATGGATTCTACTGTGTTTCTGAAAAACGCTGCAGAAAATGCTTAGATGTGAACCTAGGGTGCATGCCATGGGTATATGTGTATGTTTACCAGTGTGATGATTGATCATCCTGTAAAATATGCTGTAGATAAAAGATCATTTTACCAAACAAAAATAATAATAAAAGCAAATTGTGGCTGCTGCACGCATTGTTCATTTGATATTGATACTTTGACATACCCTGTGCTGCACATCTTGCCGTGAACATGTTAATAGTGGAAAAGGTCAAAGGCCCCAACAGGTGGTAATAATCCTGTTCATCACCATGATGTGAAGCTGTCAGATTAGTTCAGCTCAGATACCAGGTAAGGATATTTTTCTCTGAATAAATACAATAGACCGGGAAACTAAAATATTAATTTTGTCATTCAAAGTACTAAAAAAATCATGCTGTATCAACTTAGAATAGAGGTTGCTGGGAAACCATTCGTTCACATCCTGCAGACTTGCATGTAGAAGTTTTGTTACTGATTCCAGACATAGAGCTGTAACCTTTACCCCCGGTTCACATATATGCGGCTGTGATTTGCGCGGGCACGAGAGCCCATTCATTTGAATGGACTCCCGTGCCCTGTGACACACAGGGAAGAAGTCCCTGCACTTCTTTGGAAAACTCAGCCCGCGTGGGAACCTCGGTTCCCAGTACGGTTGCATTTTCCAGTGTGGGCGGTGTGCCATGAAAACTAATGGCACCCGCCCGCGAGTCCACATTTCTCTGTGCGGGTGGTGCGGCTGCACAGATTTTTGTGTGGATCCGCAGCAGCACCAGATGTGAACCTAGACTTAGGGCTCATATACACGGGGCGTTTGGAAAACTCTTCTGAACAATGGAAACTGACTGCTGGAAAACGTAGGTTAAAAAACATCAGTTTAGCCGCGTTTGCATACCGCATTTATGCGCAGAAGTGTTTTTAAAAGATAACCTCAGGAGACCTTCCCGAATGCACTGAAAAATAGTAAAAAATTAACGCTTTCAGGCATTTTGAGAGAAATAGAGCAGAAGCAGAAAGAGCAGTATGTGTTGAGATGACCTGTCTTTTCTGGTTGTATTCACTATGGATCCCATCATGAGCATAATGCACCACGTTCTACCATTTTTGCCTTCACGCGAAACCTGGAACTGACTGCGCTGGTGTACCGGGTCCATTTGAATATATGGAAAACACTTTGCATGCATTTCAGGTGATGAATAAAGGATCTGGACATGGAACAGTTAAAACACGCTTCTAAACGTGGTTAACCACGTTTACAAGCGATTGAAACACTGGTAAAATCTACTCCTGAATGCAACTTTGGTGCGTTAAAAAAAAACTCAACTGCCTGTAAACGACATAGTGTACGTGGACACATAGGAAAACATTAGGGTGAGTTCAGGGGCTGCTGAAAAAGACGCTGAACAGCTCTTGAACGTCAGTTTATCAGCTGCAGTGTACATAAGTCCTTATACCTAAACCCAATTCTTGTTTTTTTTCCTTATACAAGCTTTATCGAAACTTCTCAATTATTAAGTACAATCAACCAAAAATAGTCAGATGGAAGGAAGTCAGACCTAATCCAACAAGTATAAGTATAACATACATCATCAACTGTAGAGAGGTCAGCAGCAGGAAGCCTTCACATTCAGAGGAGCACCCCGCTGTGGGGAAGGTAGCATTATAATGATACTGTTAGCCAAAGAAGTTCACCAAGTTCCTGACCCACTTGGCTATGCTGCTCCCATATGTACAGGCATCAGTTTTTTATTTTTTTGCTGTCTGTACTAATTAGGGAGATGTCCATACACTTCTTATCCTGTAGACCTAGCAGGAAGTGAGTAGATTTATTTCTTTTGTGAAGGAAATCTCCTCTAAAGTCTTGTTCACACTTGAGGGTGCCTTTGTTGCCCTCTAAAAAGTGAACTGCAGTGGATTGCTTTTCAGGGATGGTTAAAAAGTGTCTGAGAGATAATATGTTGCCTGCTTACTGCATGCTTTAACCCTCAATCACTTGAATTGGTGGTGGTACTGCCCACCAAACCCAACATTGGGTATAATTTTTGCTGCACATGTCCAGCCCCATCTAGCCTCCATTGCAGCTCAGGAAGGGGGGGGGGGGGTGGAGAATACAGTCAAGAGGAGGTAAAACTGTGACTTAATCTCCTAATTTTTACCAGCTCCTGGCTGCTTGTGTGAACAAGCTTTAGACCAGGGGCATGATGAAAGAATAGAACAAATCTAATAAAGCTAGGCCTACCTTTTAGGCTCCATGCACACTGGGCGTTTTAATAACGCTGGTAAGGTTAGTTGTGTAAATTCAGATTAAAAACGTTAAAGATTTTAAAAGTTTTTCAGCGCTTTTTAGCGTTTTTCCTGTTTTTACGCGTTTGCGGGTTTTTTTAACCAAAAAAAGAAAGTATGCTGGTTTTCCGCATTTTTAAGCATTAGTCCGTTTGTACAGCTAAAAAACTCCTCTAGAAACCCACTAATTCTGGGTTTTTTTTCCAGTCAAAAAAATGCCCCTGCTAAAAAACGTTGATTACAGTCTGTGTGCATGGACACATAGGATAACATGCTGGGGAGTTTAATGGCTGTAGAAAAAAACTTCAAAAGCCAAAAACAGCCGCTGTAAAAACGTCTACGTTGCATGAGGACTTAGTTAGCTTCAGCTAGAAGCTCTGCATTCACTTTCATTCAAAATTTGTTTTCTGGGGAGTAATTGGTCACCCCAAAAAGTCTGATGAAGGAAGAACATCTGATACTGCAGGATGACTTTCTCTACTAGTTTCAGGCCTGGCTTTCTACTCTGAGTTCTGGCCAGTGTAAGTACTATATAGGGCAGTGTCCAGGGGGTAGTGTGCAGAGGTCATAAGTATGCTAGGGCAGTGTGCAGAGATCACTAGCATGCAGGACAGTGTAAGGAGGTGAGTAGTATGTAAGGCAGTGTGCAGAGGTCCATAGTAGGTAGGGCAGTGTACAGAGGTCAGAAGTATACAGGGCCGTGTACAGAGGTCAGTAGTGGGTAGGGTCAAGTACAGCAGTCAGAAGCATGCAGGGCAGTGTACAGGGGTCAGCTGCATGCAGGGCGGTGTACAGGGGTCAGCTGCATGCAGGGCGGTGTACAGGGGTCAGCTGCATGCAGCGCGGTGTACAGGGGTCAGCTGCATGCAGGGCGGTGTACAGGGGTCAGCTGCATGCAGGGCGGTGTACAGGGGTCAGCTGCATGCAGGGCGGTGTACAGGGGTCAGCTGCATGCAGGGCGGTGTACAGGGGTCAGCTGCATGCAGGGCGGTGTACAGGGGTCAGCTGCATGCAGGGCGGTGTACAGGGGTCAGCTGCATGTATGGCGGAGGACAGAGGTCATAAGCATGTAGGGCAGTGTAAAGAGGTCAGTTGTAGGTAGCGCAGTGTACAAAGGTCAACAGAATGTAGGGTAGCGTACAGAGGTCAGCAGGATGTAGGGCAGCGTACAGAGGTCAGCAGGATGTAGGGCAGCGTACAGAGGTCAGCAGGTTGTAGGGCAGCGTACAGAGGTCAGCAGGTTGTAGGGCAGCGTGCAGAGGTCAGCAGGTTGTAGGGCAGCGTACAGAGGTCAGCAGGTTGTAGGGCAGCGTACAGAGGTCAGCAGGTTGTAGGGCAGCGTACAGAGGTCAGCAGGTTGTAGGGCAGCGTACAGAGGTCAGCAGGTTGTAGGGCAGCGTACAGAGGTCAGCAGGTTGTAGGGCAGCGTACAGAGGTCAGCAGGTTGTAGGGCAGCGTACAGAGGTCAGCAGCAGGTAGGGCAGCGTATAGAGATCAGTAGTATGTAGGGTAGTCTATAGAGGTCAGTAGTATGTAGGGCAATGTTCAGAGATCATTAATAGGTAGGTCAGTGTACAGGGAAAAAGCAGGGCAGAGAACAGGGCAGTGTACTGGGGGGTCAGGAAGGCACAGTACAGGGTGCTCAGGAGAGCACGGTATTGAGGGGGGGGTCAGGAGGGCATAGTACAGGGTAAGTAGGTGAGCATGGTACTGGGGGGGTCAGGAGGACACAGCACAAGGGTGGTCAAAAGAGCACATTACTGAGAGCTCAGGAGGGCACTTGATGCAGAATTCAGCCTTGTCCACTGGCAGTCTCCCGTAGAATTTGACAGGCTGCAGGCAGCTTGGCTGGACACCGCACTTGTCTCTCCTGGACACAATAAAACACTGGGAGGGATGCACTGCAGCTAGACCGTCGAATGCACAGGGGGCCTAACAATCAAGCAGAATTCATCTGTCACTGTAAACTGACATCTAAATGTTGCTGTGGACAATAGGAGCATGTTTCCTCAGACAAGTCACTTTTCTTTTTAAATTGTTGTATGGTCAATATAGAGTAAGTGCAATACAGTTTACTAGAAACACACAAAAAAAGTTGTTAAGCCTGTTACTGCATTAAATAAAAGAAAAAAAATGTGGGTAGAGGCAGCACTTTATCGCTTAGGGCTGATGCTATACTTTATTCTTTAGCTGTGTGGATGAAAGGGTTGGCTTGGTTTTCAACAAATTCAATACTGTTTGTGAAATATGAGCGAGACTTTTTCCTGTAGACTCTTTTAGAAAGTTCTATTATTGTTATTTTTTGTTAGCTGAATACTGGTTAGTAAAGATAGAAGTACTGTAGTTGTAATACTAGTGAGTCCTTGAGCAAGATTAGTTTACATATACAGTATATCTTGGAAAAGAAAAAAGTTCCTTTTTTAGTGCAATTTAAAAGATGTGAAACAGTTATGCATTGCTGTGCATTAGGCCCCATTCACACCCAAATAAGGGAGAAAAAAAAATCAATGCATCTCTATGGTGGTGGCTCACATCTCCACTCCAAACGGCCTGAAGCCAAACACCTGATACTCAAAAAAGTTATGGATCTACTTTTGTAGCTCGATTCGGAGAGATGGGTGTGTTTTGAGCCCCATAGGATTGCATTGGTGCATGAAAAAACACACACAATGCATATCTTGTTGCACATTTTAAGCTGATGTGTCTACACAGCAACAATTGATGTCACAGATGATACTGTCCTCTATAGGACAATGCAAAAACACCTGAAGCATAAACGTTGTAAAAAAACGCAGTGCTCAGGTGTGATGCAGCCTTTAGGAGTGTCATTTTTATTAGATAAGCAGTGCACCTTAAAGTGAAACTAAAAACATATTGTTTAATTACATGGTACCTGCTGTTTTTGTATGTGGATGATGGCAATGTAATTATTTTAATTAACCACTAGCCTACACAGCACTTATACCACCTTACTGCCCAGGCCAATTTCCAGCTTTCAGCGCTATCACACTTTGAATGACAATTGCGCAGTCATGCAACACTGTACCCATATGAAATTATCATTTTTTTGAGAGAGCTTTCTTTTGGTGGTATTTAATCACCTCTGGGATTTTTATTTTTTTTCTTAAACCAAAAACCACTGAAAATTTTGGGGAAAAAAAATGTTTTTTCTTAGTTTTTGTTATACAATTTTGTAAATAAGTGATTTTTCTCCTTCACTGATGTGCGCTAATGAGGCTGCAGTAATGGGCACTGATAGGCTGTACTGATGGACACTGATAGGTGACACTGGGCACTGAAAGGCAGCACTGATACATGGCACTGACTGGCGGCACTGACTGGCGGCACTGACTGGCACTGATGGCTGACATTGAAAGGCAGCTCAGATGGGCACTGATATGTGGTATTGATGTGCACTGGTATGTACTGATATGTGGCACTGATGGGCACTGGCACATGGCACTGATGAGCACTGACTGCTGGCACTGATGGACACTGACAGGTGGCACATTTGGGGCCACACTGATCATCACGGCACACTGATCATCAGTGCCCTGATGATCAGTGTACATGTCCCCTCCACAGAAAGCCGATTACCGGCTCTCCTCTCCTCTCGAGTTGTCAGCGTGACAGCTCAAGAGGAGAGAAATGCAGATAACCGGCATTTCCGTGTTTACATGTGATCCACTGTGATTGGACACAGCTGATCACATGACCGAGCCAACATCTTCGGCTCTTTCCGCGATCCGCTGTGTCTGAGGGACACAGCGCACCAGCGATCGCCGCGCTCTCCCTGAGCCGCGTATGGACGATGAGAATGGAAAGACGTCATATGACGTCCTATCAAAACGAGAGAACCACCTTGCGCCCGTCATTGTACTATATGGCGGGCGGTGGTTAAAAAAAAAACGCATCTATATACCTTTTTTCCTTATCGATATACAGCTGTCACGTGACCCAGCTCTTTTCCAGCCTGTCTGCAATGAAACAGTGGCAGGAGGAGCTTCTATTCTTCTGCTGTTGGTCACATGTTCAAAATGAAAACAAATAGTCTTTAGGATACAAAGTAAAAATATCAATAAACTGTCATCACACATCTACATATATTTGAAATCAAATCTTTATTTTATTTTTGGCAATAATAACATGGTGCGGGCAGATTTCTGCCAGTCACAGGCTGTGTCGTGCCTCTCCAACCTATGTCTTAGAACACTACAGAGGTGAAGCCTCCATCAATCTGCATGTGATATCCCACAATCGTGTTTAACTAGCTAGTATGCATGGAGGAGGAGATGGAGGGAGTGGGTGGGCTGTAATTTACCACTGTGTATACACCCACATGCGTGACTCTATAGTCACATGGGCTACTCAGATGTGATAAGGAGTAAATGATCAGAATAGAAACTCACTGAAAACTGTGCATGCACTAGCTGCCAACACTGCTCTGCAAAATCTCCAAATGTATTGTGGACATAGACAAGAGGGGGAGCCAGAGAACAGCAGGATCAACCAGGTTATTTGCAGAATACAGAAAATGAATCCCATAGTGACTGAGTATGAACAGCATGTAATACAGCATTTATCGATGGCTTTTAGTTATGTGGGTTTATGTGGGTTATGTGGGTTTCACATTTAGGCTACATTCACACCTGACAGAGCACTTTAACGCATTTTATGCATTTTTCAAGCATTGATGCTTCAGGCGTTTTTGTTTTTAGCCAATGGAAAGCACCAGGGGGAGGAGACCAGTTCTTATAGGCTGAATATGTCAGAAAAACACATTTGATGTGCTCCCATTCAAGTCTGTGGGTCCAAATACAGCCAGATCTGCCCCAAAAGTAGCTCATGTAGTTTTCAGAGCTTGAGGCTTTCAGCTACAGGCACCTTGAGCACCCATATATGAACAGTCACCATTGCAAATAATACATGGGATTTTGGATGTTGAACATTTGGTGCTTGGGCTGCAAAACGCCCAGGTGTGAATGGGGCCCTAAAAACAGACCTGAACCTTTTTTTTTTTTTTTTTTTCCTTTTATTTGCTCTAACATGCCTTGTTCACTGATGTGCATTAAAGCACAGTGTAACACATAGCTCTAATATGCATTGTGATGCATTTCCCAAAAATCCACATGTACCTTTTTTTGGGGGGGGGGGGGTTTCTTTTTTTAGACGCAATAGTGCTTTGATTGCCCAAAATAGTGCCCTCAAAGATGAACTGCACAATCTGGTTGCTATGGGAAGCATGAGAGACTTTGTGATGGAAAGATGTTAGCTACACTGACCCTAAGACCCGGCTTGGGGGGCTGGCAGGAACCTATAGTTAGCACTATGTGGGAGGAAGTATTGTGGTACACTGTGGCGAAAAGTAAATGTGATTTCTCTAAGGCCTCATCCATATAGGAACTATGGCCCCTACAGCATAAATAAGCCATCTGTTTATGCAGCTGGAGTTGGTGGGAGCTAAGTCACTTTGTGGGGACACTGGAGAGGATGTATAGATCAACCCAACCTGCAGAGACTGTTGGGTGGAATTTTTCAACATAGTAGCATGTTTCAAAATAGGTGTGGTTTAGTCCGTGAGGTCCGTGAACCACGTTTTCTTTTTAGTCATTTGCACATTTTATTTTGTGATTTGTCTTGTTTATTACAACACCAACTCTCTATGGGCCAAGTCATGCAGAAGTTATTTGCAAATGAAATAAAGTTTTATTTTTCAAATGTATATATTTAATGCAACACTACCAAAGCAAATGAATAAAACATACAGGAAAAAAGGTTACATGCATATGGTTATTAAAAAAAAAAAAAAAATTAAAGGTAGCTAAGTATAAAACTAAACTTTCTTTTTCCCCAAAAAAAAATCTTTCAGAGCATCACCTGACAGATTGGTGCTCCTCCCTACAAACACAGGAAATACTCCCACTCTGGTCTTTAAATGGAAGCTTCTCCCCACAGGTTCTCATTTATCATGTTTCCTCTGGAGGTGCAGGAACACTAAGAACTTGCACTGTCTATTAGAGAGCTTTTTTCTTACAATTTTCCCAGATAGAATTTTCCTACAAACACACCCAGGTTTTGTTCTGAAGGTTTCATCAGTTTACCACTGCTCCTAGAACATAGTCATTCCGACATTTTTTCCCAATCTGCCTGGGGGAGAGTCTTCATACCCTGTACGTACGAAGATCAGTCTTGCATTATTTGGAGGTGACAAAAGGTTTTAGGAGCTCTGACAACTTTTTAATTTTGTATGCTGGAATAAAAAAGGGTCAAAAAGCCACCAAAGGAGCCATAGCCAGATGACTAAGGACTCGAGTCTGGACCCTCTGTTGGGAATTCATGCTGATTCCACAAGAGCTCTTATATCCACTTGGGCAGAGAGGACTGGTCCTACCCCAGAACAAATCTGCAAGGCAGCAAAGTGGTCAAGCTTATCCACCTTTGTTTGTCATTACAGACTAGATTTGTTATCAACTGAGAATCAAGCCTTTGGCAGGAAAGTTTTACAAGTAATATCCCACCTACAGTGGTAAGTTCTTGTTTATCCTCACAGTTGTTGTCCTGAAAGGTGTTTTGGGAAAATTCAAGTTAGACTTACCAGTAACTTGTTTTCCAGTAGTCTTTCAGGACAGCAACAATTGCCCACCCACATGCTGTTTATATGAGGTTGTGTTTATGTGTTCCAGTTGGACCAGAGGTACTCTAGTACAACAAAGGACCTGAGGGGAGAAGTCTCCATTTAAAGTTGAGTTGGAGTGTTTCCTGTGATTGGAGGGAGGAGCCACGATTTCTCAGTCCTGAAAGTCTACTGGAAAACAAGTTAAGAGTAAGTCTAATTTTAATTTTCTTCTTTTACACTTGCAGATTTGCTGGAGTTTAATTTGTTACAATTTGTTACAATGTACTGGTACATTCTACTTATAGGGGCCTATTTATAAAGCAGTAAATTTGACAATCAACAAACTTTCACTGTGCGTGAACCTTCCAGAGGCATGTGTTTTAAACAATAGTGATTGATTCACAGTTAGTGAATGTTTGGTCAAAATCGCATTCACTGCTTTACAATAATGCTCCTATTGTTGGAGGGTTCGGTCACATGGGAGCTGGTGACTACTGCTGTCAGTGAACCTAATAAAATGTGATTTGGTTTGCTATGCACAGTGTCCAGACTGGCCTCTTTAATTGCAAAAAAACAGATATTGGATTTAAAAACTGTAGGAAGAAGCTATACCAGAGCTGTTTATATAGTTGGTGAGGACATGACATCCTGTCAGCTAGGATGCAGCCTTTCAAAAAAAAAGTTCTGTCAATTGCAACAAAGCATAATGAAGAAGCCATGTCCAGGCACTATATCCTGACTGTAGCAATAATAGGCGTCAGATTAGTTAAAAAGATATTAAATCCCAATATGTAATATATTGCAGCTTACCAATCATTAGATGTGGCGGATGCATTTGTTTTCTTTTATTAGGCTCCTTTTCCCCCCTCTGTTTTCACCTAGTGATCCATGGCAGTAACACACTTGCTGTCAAAAGGGATCTTTCATATGGGCAGCAATAAAAACAAGCAAGTGAGCTGTGGCTATGCCCCCCAGCCAAATCCTAACAATAAAGCCAGAGAGGGCTGTACATATGCCTCGTCCACAATGCTTTGTGACACAGCCTGTCAAACTCACACTTCGAGGTCAATGAGGCTGATCTGCAACTGCAATCCAAATGCTTGGCTCCCATTTGCAATGCAGTTCTGCGATGTAAAATTGCTCCTGGGGCTGTTAAAATAAGTTACAAAAAAAATCAAGCTTACTGGCAGGATCACCAGGTGAAAAAAAAGAAAACTAAAGCAGCCACTGCATCAAAGAAATACGTTTTATATTTGAGTTTAATACCTCCTTAAACCCTGATGCTAGCTATTGCACAGAAAATTTTTCTAGAAATATCAACCACTTTTAACCAGATTTGATCACAAATGCAAATGGATCAAGGCAACCTACCACCTTTCCTAAAATTGTATAGAAACGATTTGTGTCAGGGGGAGTGGCTTGGTGCGTGAGCCTCATGGCAGCACACTGACAGAGCTCCGGGGAGCAGACCAATTCAGAGCCACTTAACGGGTACGCAGCGGGGCGATCATGGGCAAGATAGTCAAGCCCACATTGCACAGTCACCCACCCCACTCAAATTCCGTGTCTTCAGCCAGATCCCTGAACTTTTCCAAAGAAGAGGGACACAGAAGAGCGGTTCTGCAGGGGGCAAGATGGCGTCTGTACAACATGAGGAAGACCACAGTGAGGAGTCCCTGCCAGCTTCTGAGGACATGGTAAGCGAGAACACTCACCCTGATCCACCTCTCGCTTACTCTGAGATGACACAGATCACTGCAGATCTTAAAAGATCGTTCAACATCTATCACTGATCTGAAGGAAGACTTTCTTACTCTCTCTGAGCAAATGACAACACTTCAGAGAGATGGCACACAGAGCGATTTCTAGGCTAGAAAATGTATCTGAAACACATGCCACACTGTGAGGCTCCATATTGAGGATTTGGATAACAGAGGGAGATGGAAAACATAAGAGTAAGAGGCATTCCTGAAAAGGTGTCTGCGGAGCAAATTAAATCGGTATTACAATCCATCTTTAACAACCTACTAGAAAGACGTGCTGACACTGCTATTGATTTTGATAGAGCACATAGAGCTCTCAGACCAAGCGGAGTGGAAAATTCCACCCCAGGGACATTATCTGCTGTGTCACTAATTTTCCATTGAAAGAAGAGATCCTCTGCAAAACCAGACTGAATGACCTCATCAATTTTAATGGAGATGATATATCCCTTTTTCAGAACTTGTCCCCAATTACTCTGAAAAACAGAAGAGCACTATGCCCTCTGACCATCTTAAAAGATAAAGGAATCCCTTACAGATGGCGGTTTCTCTTTGCCTTACAAGCAACCCAAAATGTCAAACACTACATGTTAAGACTGTCTAACAAAATACGGGATTTCTGTGCCAACCTACAAATTCCATTCGTAGAGTTACCGGAATAGTACGAAGAACTCAAACTTCCTCCAGCCGCACCTCATATCCCGTCTACACCACCACAAACTCCAACTAAGACACCGCATAGGAAAACCAGACACCAAAAACAGAGCGGACCAGGATCAAGCTTTTCCTCTCTGAAATCTAAGCAGCTTAGAGTCAGAGAAGATTTGGATGATACTTGACTTTATTTGGTTAATTTTATATTTCATCACATCCATCTTTATCTTGACATCCTGTCCCAACCATAGGTAATCCATGATGGAGAGGACACAGCCAACTTAACGCATCTAGGGCAGTATTCTCTGCTGAATATATTCGCAGACTCCTTTTCTTTTCTTTTGATTATGTTCACCTTGGCTGTTATCTGCCCCATTTGATGCTGTTTATCTGGCTCACAGAAAGGGTTTTATAAATTGTTGGAAACAAGATGTTATTGTAGTCATACTTTGGCCTTATTGTGTTATTTTTTTATGTCTCTAGCATTCAGAAATTATTTAAGCTAAAGGTGTATGACAAACTGTTAATCACTTGAATGTGGTCTTTATGATAAATGTATAATGGTTATGGACTTCCAATGTTAACAGGGTAAGATTCATCTCTGCGGTGTTGCCCCGCTGTTACCTAAGACTTGCTAACCGATATTAGTGATTTTGGCTCTAAATACAAAACTCTCCATACTCGCATGTATGTTGTAGCTTGTTAAATTAGCTGCTTATACGGTAATTACTACCTCAGTCACATTCGTCTATTTCTTGAACGCAGACTTCATATACTCGACAGCTCCTCCCACTAATCCCGACATTTGGCAGAGTATCTTTCTGAGCTCCTTTACAGTATGGCATATAGTTCCCTTGTCCCTAAATTTCTTCCTTTTTTCTGACGTATCTTAAAGTTTAGTGATTGATCGATAATATTATTATACAGGATTTATATACGTAGAGCCAACAGTTTGCTCAGCGCTTTACAATATAAAGGAAGACAATACAGTTCAATACAAGAGCGTTAGAAGGGTCCTTCTCCTTGGAGCTTACAATCTAAAAAGGAGGGGCTGATGGTACAAAAGGTAATAAATGTGGGGGATGGACTGGTAGGAGAAATGGAAGATTCCATTATTAGCTGAAGGCAGGATAGGCTTCCTCGAAGGAGATCGCCTAAAAGTGGGCAGAGTAGGAGATAGTCTGATAAATTGGGGTAGAGAGTTCAAGAGGATGGGGGAAGCTCTGGGGAAGTCCTGGAGATGAGCATGGGAGGAGGAGACAAGGGAGCTAGAGAGCAGGACGTCATGGGAGAGTGGAGCAGACGGTTTGGGTGATATTTGGAGAATATTCTACCTATCTCTATCTCTTTGTAAAAGTCTAACTAGCGTGCCATAAGCCATGTTCTTGAGATATAGACATGGCTTATTCATCATCAGGAAAAAAATCTCTGATCATTTCACACAATGTTAGAGGTCTAAATGTACCTGAGAAACTATCTCAACTGCTACGCGAGCTTGATTAAGTCAAACCTTCAATAGTGTTTCTACAAGAAACTCATTTTAAAATGGAACAGATCCCTAAATTATCAAATAGATATTTCACAAAAGCTTACCATTCAACTAATGACCTGGCCAAGACTAAGGGGGTCACTATACTGATTAGTAAAGAAACAAACATACTGATAAAGGAACATTTTAATAGACCTCGAGAGCAGATACATTTTCCTAAAAGGTTGGTGGGAAGGTAAACCAATCATTCTAGCTAACGTTTATTTTCCCAGCTCATCACACATTTCCTTCTGCCAGAAGACTGCTGATGAACTCAAGGGTTTTGCAGCTGGCTGCTTGATTCTAGGAGGAGATTTCAACATACCCCTTAATCCCATCTATGATACATCCACAGGGACAACCTGTATTGCATATAAGATTCCTTAAAAGGTTAAGCTTTATTACTGATGGACACATGAGACCGGACTACACTTGCTATTCCCCACCACACAAAAGGTACGTAAGGATTGATTATTTTTCCATATCACAAAGGGATCTCCACTCCATCATAAACACAAAAATTGGGATACAATCCCTTTCGGATCACTCCCCAATCTCGCTTAATATGACATTCCCAGAACAGGCAGACAAAACATATAATTGGAGACTCAACCCGGCTCTAACAGACATAGAAATCTTGAATATTACTACCCGTGTCATAAAGCAGTATTTTGACACCAAAACGGTAGAGGACACCGCTCCAATTACTGTGTGGGAAGCACATAAATGTGTTGTTCGTGGAGAGTTCATTAAGTGTGGCACCAAACGAAAAAAAGAGCAAAGTAGAAAGATTGAGGGAATCTCCAATGTTATAGCGGACCTCGAATCCCAACATAAATTATCCCTGACCTCGGCTTTTGCTGCTAGCCTTGTGAAGGCGAGCCTCAAATTACAGTCCATCCTCGACACCAAATGCAAACGTTCCTTATTTTTTTAAAAACAAATTTATTATGAGGGTGCAAATAAAAGTGGAAGATTCCTGGCCGAGAGGCTAAAGTAAATGAAAATTTCCATGATATCAAAAACACAAAAGGCACTATAGAACATGATAGCAAATTGATTGCTTCTTTATTTCATCAATATTACACAAACTTCTATAACTTGCCACCTACACACACTCCTAAAGACCTTAAGGGAGAGAAAATGGATTTAATTAATGATTTCCTTAAAAAATTAAATTGCCATCATTAAAGTGATCTGATGCCAAACACCTAGAAAGCCCTATAGAAGAAACAGAACTAGTCACTGCTATAAAAAAAACCTAAAACTAGGTAAAAGTCCAGGCCCAGATGGTCTTGCGTTACAATATTATAGGGCTTTTAACACCTTACAATGCCTTTACTTCAGACATTTTAACTCACTGAGTAAACCGCAACCTATACCTACTTCCTTCTCACTAGTGCATATTTCTGTCATTCCCAAAAAAGACAAGGATCCCACTTACAGACACCCTCCTCAACACAGACATAAAATTATTTGCGAAGATACTGGCTAACCGGCTTAGACCTTTATTGTCTGCTATCATTGGCTTAGAAAAAGTCTGCTTTATGCCAGGCAGAGATGCACGGGATAATGTTGTCAAAGCCCTTAACTGAATTCATAGAGCATGCTTGGAAGTATTGAAGGCCGCCTTCTCAACAGATGCGGAAAAGGCCTTTTGATCGCGTTTCTTGGGACTTCATGTTTGCCACCTGTACACATATTGGCTTGAAAAGTAACATGATGAACTGGATCACCACACTCTATCAAAACCGTGCAGCTAGGATTAAAGTCAATGGATTTCTATCTGAAACCGTTTCCATTAAAAATGGAATGAGACAGGGTTGCCCCCCTATCCCTCTTTTTATTTATTCTCACACTTGAACCCTTCATAAGGCTAGTTCATCAAAACTACGCTATACATGGTTTAAAAATAAACAATAAGATATTCAAAACTGCGGACTATATATTATTTTTTCTTTCTCAAACCCACATCTCTATACCTAATCTTTTACACTTATTCAACCACCATCTCTTTCTCTCTCATTTAAAGATAAACTACACTAAATCGGAGACTTTAAATCTATCAGTTTGCCCCTCTTCTTTAGCTCTACTACCTAGGTTGCTAATTGTATGAATGCACTCCCAATGAAAGTTCCGTCAAATTTTTTCAAGAGGTTACAACAAGCCCAAAGAGTCTTTCTCTGGGCAAATAAAAAACCACGCATTCATTTTCAACTAATTACTCGCAATAAAGCCTATGGGGGCATGGGCCTACCAGATTTTAAAAAAAATACTACTATGCCACACACATCACCAGAATTAATGACTGGAACTGTCACTCCAGCAACAAACACTGGGTCACTTTAGAAGACTCCTACACTATATTCCCTTTAAGATTCCTACCATGGATATCTAAGTCTTCCTATCCAAAACATCTGCTAGCACACCCCTTAATCAATGCAACATTGAACGTATTTCATAAAATCGCAAAGTCTTCAGACTTCGCTATTTCACTGGGTCCTCTCACCCCTTTAGCTAATAACTCTGATTTTCTTCCCAGATAGGAGGCTGGAGCAATCCCAACGCTTGATTCTCGCATCCCTCTGTTAGTGACTCATTGTCTCAGCCATGGGGGTTTGAAACTAAAAAGCGAACTTCAGGAGATGTGCAGAGACCTCACTATCCCATACTGGACGTATTTACAAATGCAACACTATTTAACAAATCCTAAGTGGAGGGATGCTTTCACTAGGTCCTTAGATTTAGAAAAACTTTGCCTCAAAGTAAAGCCTACAGATAAGACCACCTTTTTGGCCTACTCATGGCTCCAATGAGATCACAATAATTCTCCCGACTATTTTAAGTCTAGTTGTGAAACCGCTTTTGAGATAGAATTCTCTGATGAACAGTGGAGGAAAGCCTGTATGTTTGCACACAAATGTATAAACACTAAGATGCAAGAAACCTGCTACAAAATATTAACTCAATGGTATGCCACACCAGATAGGCTGAATAGGTGGTTCCCGCAAGCATCGGACTTGTGTTATAGATGTGGGTCAGCAAAAGGTACCATGCTACACATCTGGTGGCAATGTCCACAGATCGTACCATTCTGGGAAAAGGTTTGCGATTTAATTTATGCTATCACAGATACAGCTTTGAATCTGACCCCTGAATGCTGCATTTTACACATCTCCACATGTTCGCTTAAATCGTACAAACACTCCCTAGTGCAACACCTCCTAAATGCAGCAAAGACCTTAATCCCCAGACATTGGAAAACTACATACACCCCTTCGATTCAACGTTGGATAAGAGAGCTTGACACTATTCAAGAATTGGAAAGGACACTAACTATGACAGATGACAAGGTTGACAGATTTCATAATTTATGGTCAAACTGGTACATTTTCACCTTCTCAGATACATACAATACATTGATGAATGTGTAGTCTGTACCTTACACTCACTGTTTCTGTCATGATGGCATTTTATATGGCTACTTCTTGCAGAGTTAGACTTACTTTTCTCTGTTCTATTTTATGCTCCCTCCTTTATCTTCTTTCAGTCCTTCTAATTCAACTCGGTGTGATTCAAAAATCTTTGACTTTTGATTCTTTCGTCTATAGGACTGATTTTGATTGTACATTTTGACGTGTCCAAACAAACAGATTATGTTAAACTATGCATCTTTGTCTTATGTATATTACTTCTAAGCTGCTACTTTGTTCAACTTTGTTATGCTATTATACGAATAAACTTTTGACTGTTAAAAAAAAAACAAAAAAAAAAAAAGAAACTATTTGTGGTATGCTGCCTTGATCCACTTAATCATTGTTGAAATTGCTAGAAAAATGTTGAGTGGGTTTTCCAGAACTCTGCAGGATACACTGTGACACTCAATCGGTTCTATTCTTGCTCAAAAAGTTATATGCAATGATATCTTGTGTTACCTGCTTTGAATTATGGGTGTGGATATGGTTATATGGCAGCTTAAAGTGGAGTTTCAGTTGATTTAAAAAAAAAAAAAAAAGTCAGCAGCTACAAAAACTGTAGGATACTGACCTGTCCCACGATCCAGTGGTGTCCTCACCATGGCTGGTATCACCAGCCGTCTTCTCTCCCCGGCATCTTCAGTGTGGGCAACTGGCTGTGAGAGCTTGCGGCTTTGCGCGAATTTCGCTGTGCTTTGTGAATGGTCGCGTGATCTTCTAGGACCTGTCACATGTACCAGAAGACTACGGGGAGAGAGGGGATAGGACAACCCCCCGCTCAACAAAGGTTCCAATCCTTAACTGGAAGCGTGGGATAATGCATTAAAGTGGAATTTCCCCTTTTGGGTAAAGCTCTGCTTTAAAGGATAAGTTCAACCTTAAATATGTTTTAAATAATAATACAGGAAATGCACATTTTTTTTTTGAAGATAAAACAAAATGTGCGTTTATTATTTTTCTCAGGAGCCTGCAGAGCCTTGCACCCACAATCAGTGGATCACAGGTGCAATGTCAGACTCCTGCAGACACTTGCTATGGGTTTCTGCCTGTACCTCCTGTATGGGCTTTCTTTTTGAAAGCTGTAGAAGTGTCACTGACCTCTGAGAGCTCTCACCAGTGCCCTCGCCATTCATTAAAAATGGAAGGCAGAACTTCCATTCAATTTTTGAAATATGACAGTGATGAGAGCATCCCCCGCCCACTAACACTGATGGGGGGATGCAGGGACAAGTGCCAGACCTAAATATGGGTGTAATGTTTAACATGCTCCAAAAGGTGAATTAGAATTTAGGCTGAATTTACACTATAAAGGACAGCTGCCAGATCACTTTACCGCTCCACCAGCTGTCCGTTCCTGGCTGCAGTAGGGGCAGTGTAGTGTGCGATTCAGCGCACCACACAGACCCCCTTCTTTGTTTGTTTTGTGCAAACTTTATTTGAGGTGTACAAAATGCACACTTTATCCATGGCACTGTATAGCAGCACAATGTGCTGCACTGTTGTACAGTGCCGTGTGATTCAGTGCACTGTGATAACATACAATATCTTCTTACTTTCTGTTTTACACTATAGAAACGCAGTCCAGATGCGTTCTGGATGCATTTCTGCGTGCACTTTTTTCGCGCGTTCCGGTGCATTTTTGGTACATTGTTGATGCACTCCGGTTAATTTTTTCTCCCTTCTTTTTTTCTTCAATTTAAATAAGGGCATGCATCTTTGATGCATTCCAGTATGTCCCGATGCATTTTTGATGCATTTTACAATGTTCAAGCACAGTTCTCTGCAGGAAAAAATGCAGCCTGTTCTACTTTTTTTTTTTTTTTTTTTTTCTTTTTCCTGCATCTGAAACACACTGGGTGACAACTATGACATTGACAACCATATGACTAGAGATGAGCGAATCGAAGTATCCGAAGTGGAATTCGAGTCGAATATCGGAAAAATTTCGATTCGTGCCGAATCCGAAAAATAGCCTAATTCGGACGCGCGAATCGAAATTTTTCAGAAAATGGCGGCTGACATGTGCGGCGACTGAGCGGGGATGTCTGGGAAGGCGCGCAGACAAGGCGCGCTGACCCATAATGCATTCCTCAACTACATGTGATCGCATCAGCCAATCAGCAGCCAGCCAGCCAGCACTGTGTAATGGTCGAGCTATAAATAGCGGCCATTTTGGAATTCTTCATTTGCCTGCAGTCATTGAACAGAGGCAGACCGCTCTGTACTAGGGACAGGGACAGAGTTAGGGCCACAGAAACGATAATTGGGGACAGAGAAAAGTTACTTAGGGACAGAGAACCATTACTCAGGGACACAGACTTGTTAATGAGGGCCACAGAATCGTTATTTAGGGACAAAGAAACGCTAGTTAGGGCCACAGAATTCATAATCAGGGACAGACAGAATTGTTACTCAGTGCCAGAGAATTGTTACTTAGGGCCACAGAAACGTTATTAGGGCCACAGAATTTTTACTCAGGGACAGACAGAATTGTTACTGAGTGCCAGAGAATTGTTACTTAGGGCCACAGAAACTTTACTTAGGGCCACAGAATTTTTACTCAGGGACAGACAGAATTGTTACTGAGTGCCAGAGAATTGTTACTCAGGGACAGACAGAATTGTTACTGAGTGCCAGAGAATTGTTACTTAGGGCCACAGAAACTTTACTTAGGGCCACAGAATTGTTACTCGCACAGACACAGAATTGTTACTCGCACAGACACAGAATTGTTACTGAAGGCCACAGAACTGTTACTTAGGGCCACAGAATTGTTACTCGCACAGACACAGAACTGTTACTGAGGGCCACAGAACTGTTACTTAGGGCCACAGAAACTTTACTTAGGGCCACAGAATTGTTACTCGCACAGACACAGAACTGTTACTGAGGGCCACAGAAACTTTACTTAGGGCCACAGAATTGTTACTCGCACAGACACAGAATTGTTACTCGCACAGACACAGAACTGTTACTGAGGGCCACAGAAACTTTACTTAGGGCCACAGAATTGTTACTCGCACAGACACAGAATTGTTACTCGCACAGACACAGAACTGTTACTGAGGGCCACAGAACTGTTA
This sequence comes from Staurois parvus, assembly GCF_062004578.1. Lineage (NCBI taxonomy): Eukaryota > Metazoa > Chordata > Amphibia > Anura > Ranidae > Staurois > Staurois parvus. Next base: position 9,378,525 of record NW_028317941.1, read on the forward strand.
CTTAGGGCCACAGAATTGTTACTCGCACAGACACAGAATTGTTACTCAGGGCCACAGAACTGTTACTTAGGGACAAAGAAACGCTAGTTAGGGCCACAGAATTCATACTCAGGGACAGACAGAATTGTTACTCAGTGCCAGAGAATTGTTACTCAGGGCCACAGAAACTTTACTTAGGGCCAGAGAATTGTTACTCAGGGACAGACAGAATTGTTACGGAGTGCCAGAGAATTGTTACTCAGGGACAGACAGAATTGTTACTGAGTGCCAGAGAATTGTTACTTAGGGCCACAGAAACTTTAATTAGGGCCACAGAATTTTTACTCAGGGACAGACAGAATTGTTACTGAGTGCCAGAGAATTGTTACTCAGGGACAGACAGAATTGTTACGGAGTGCCAGAGAATTGTTACTCAGGGCCACAGAAACTTTACTTAGGGCCACAGAATTTTTACTCAGGGACAGACAGAATTGTTACTGAGTGCCAGAGAATTGTTACTCAGGGACAGACAGAATTATTACTGAGTGCCAGATAATTGTTACTTAGGGCCACAGAAACGTTATTAGGGCCACAGAATTGTTACTCAGGGACAGACAGAATTGTTACTGAGTGCCAGAGAATTGTTACTTAGGGCCACAGAAACTTTAGTTAGGGCCACAGAATTGTTACTCAGGGACAGACACAGAATTGTTACTGAGGGCCACAGAACTGTTACTTAGGGCCACAGAATTGTTACTCGCACAGACACAGAATTGTTACTGAGGGACACAGAATTGTTACTCAGGGACAGACACAGAATTGTTACTCAGGGACACAGAATCGTTTAATTAAAGAGTATGTCAGACAACATGCAGAGGAGGCAATGTTTTAGGAGCGAGCAGACGTGGCAGCAGAGGAAGGGGTTGAGGCAGCACTATTCGCAGCCAGAGGCCAGTGCTCCCGGTGTCATCCAGCGGTCGTGTCTCCACCGACAACCCTGCCGTCATCGATTGGTTGGCTCGGTCGTCTTCCTCTTCCCAGGTCACCTCTGACACCTACAGCCAACGGTCGGTGGGTACGTCAGACACAACCGTTAGTTGGCATGGCCCGGGACCTAGCCCACTGAAATCACATGTCCTCTACCTGCCCCTGTCCTTTGGTGTTCCCTCACCAAGCGAAGTATCGCATGCTGTGGGCTCAGCCCCACTGTACAGTGAGGAAGAGCTAACAGAGGGCGGTCAGGAACGGGGGGAGACATCCGCCTTTTCAGCAGCTAGGCGAAGAAGTAGTGGCGAGGAGAGTGGCCCGGTAGCCGGTCTAGAGACAGGTCTGTCTCCTGACCCAGACGCAGCCGAGGGGGCTAGTAGTGAGGCGGAGACCCTACTTGATGATGAGGAGGTTGATCGCACTTGGCAGCCTCGTCGTCATCAGGCAATTTTTTCCGCATCATCAGGAGAAGAGGGTGGCAGCTTGGCAGTGAGCGAAACAGTCGGTGGGTTGCCCAGGAGACAGCAGCAGGGTCGCAGCAGTGTCAGTGGAAGCAGTGTCAGTGGAGCCAAACGGCCACGGAGTAGAGCACCAGCTCCACTGCAGCCTACCACCACGGCCAGTAGTGGTGCCGGTGTGCACGGAGGAAGCAGCAGTCAGCCAGTGAGGAGTATCGGGGGCAAAGTTTCCTACTCGGCGGTGTGGCAATTTTTCGTCAAGCCGCCCGAGGAAGTAAACGTAGCCGTATGTCGACTATGTGGCCAGAAAGTCAAGCGTGGCCAGGGGGCCCATGTTGGGACTACAGCGTTGCGGCAGCATATGCAGCGTCGCCATTTGGTGGCCTGGGAAAACCGTGATAAAGATACGGCGGTTCTGCCCGCCCCAGCCCCCGCTCCATCACCCGCTCCGTTACTTGCTCCGTCACCCGACGTCAATCGCCCTCCATCAGCCAGTCAAGGCTCCAACACCTCTGCTGAGGGGAGTTGTCGCTCGTTGGCATCTTCCGCTCGTTCAGATGCTCCTTCTCCTGCTACTCCTCTTCACGGATTCCGTCAGCAGTCTTTCTTGGAATCCGTTTCCAAGAGACAACAGTTTGCGAGCACGCACCCGACGGTGCAAAAGCTGAACGTCCTCCTGTCCAAGTTGCTGGTGCTGCAGTCCCTCCCTTTCCAACTGGTGGACTCAGCACCTTTCCGAGAAATGATGGCTTGTGCCGCGCCGCGGTGGAGAGTGCCAAGCCGTCATTTCTTCGCCAAAAAGGCAGTGCCAGCCCTGCATTCACATGTAGAAGAGATGGTGGGCCAGTCTTTGAGCATGTCGGTCTCTGCCAAAGTGAACGGCAGCGCCGACGTGTGGAGCTGTAACTATGGTCAGGGACAGTACATGTCATTTACGGCCCACTGGGTGAACGTGGTGCCGTCACAGCCGCACCAGCAACTTGGACAGGTCACGCCGCTTTTGCCTCCACGTTTGCACGTCCTTGGTCCGGCAAAGATGTCCGCCTCTACCACCTCTTCTTCCGCCGTGTCCTCAGCCGCCACCCCCGTGCCAAGTCCCATTACCCGACCGGCATATCACATGTGCAGGGCGCAACGGTGTCACGCTGTTCTGCACCTGGTATGCCTTGGCAAACGTAGTCACACAGGGGAGGAACTTCTGAGTGTAATGAACAGAGAAATCGACAGATGGCTGTCTCCGCGCAAACTGAAAATCGGAACCATGTTGACCGACAACGGAAAGAACATGGTGTCTGCTCTGCGTCAAGGAAGGTTGTGCCATGCGCCATGCATGGCTCACGTGTTCAATCTGGTTGTCAAGCGGTTCCTAAAATCCACCATCCCACTGCAAGACATCCTTAAAATGTCACGTAAACTTTGCATGCATTTCAGCCATTCCTACACCGCAAAGCACACCCTCCTTGAGCTGCAGCGGCAGAACGGAATTCCACAGCATCGCCTGATCTGCGACGTTGCAACAAGGTGGAATTCAACCCTACACATGTTAGACCGCCTTTACGAACAGCGAAAGGCCATCACCGATTTCCTGATGTTACAAGCGGATAAAGGTACTCCCCTGTGTAACTTCGATGTCAGCCATTGGCAGCTCATGCGTGACACCTGCCGCTTGCTCAGGCCCTTTGAGGAGGCCACGCTATTCGTGAGTCGGCAGGACTATGGGATGAACGACGTCATTCCTCTGTTGCACGTCCTTGAACAAATGCTGTTAACAATGGCTGGTCAGGGTGCGGTAGACGTGGCGCACAGATCTCAACGCCACATGACCCCTGTGGGGGCAGGACAGGAAGAAGAGGAGGAGGTAGAGGAGGACATTTGTGCTCAGGAATTATTGAGTGAAATGGGTGGTTTTTCCACTCAGCGGACAGGAGTGGAGGAGCAGGAGCATCTGGTAGAGGAGGAGGAGGAGGAGACAGAGGACCCAGACGCACCGTGGCAGTATGCTGTGGAGATGGAGGCAGGGAGTCCCTCGCATTCCTTGTCACAAATGGCCCATAGCATGCTCGGTTGCTTGCGTAGCGACAGCCGAATAATAACCATCAGACAGAGGGATGACTTTTGGCTGTCCACCTTGTTGGACCCTCGCTACCGTTCAAAAATGGTGGCCTTTTTCACACCTGCTGAGAGGGAGGCCAAAATAACGTACTATAAAAACCACCTATGTAGTCAGCTGGTCTCTGCCTGTCTGCGCCAACGTCCATCCTCAGACACTGTGGGCCCTGTGCGCTCGCGTTCCGCTGCCATGGCAGCAGGGGAGGGGTGGGGTGGTAGGAGCAGTGGCAGCTCCATCAGCAGCGGCTGCCTCAGTCTGCAGTCGATGATGAGTAGCTTTCTTCACCAGCGCAGTGAGGAAACTACTAACCAGCCGCAGCAGCAGCAGCAGCAGCAGCATCAGGTGGACCTGGAGCAGGACCTCAAACAACAGGCTTGGGCCTACTTGGACAGCACCCTGCCAACCGAGGTAGACAATCCCCTTGACTACTGGTCAACGAAACTTGACCTTTGGCCCCAACTAGCTGAATTTGCCCTTGAAAGGCTGTCATGCCCGGCCAGTAGCGTGGCATCGGAGCGCGTGTTTAGTGCGGCAGGAGGTATTGTAACTCCGCGGAGGACACGACTGTCCACCCAAAGTGTGGAGAGACTCACGTTTGTGAAAATGAATCAGGCGTGGATTAGTCTGGATTTCAAACCACCCGTTCCTGACACAACTGACTAAATCCGCCATGAATCATGCCTCAAACATGTGCCACTTTGAGGTCTCCTCACACACTGCTGGTGTGTAGAATTTTTTGACATAGGGTGCTGGCAGATTACGGGCCTCCTATAGCTGCTGCCAGGCCCCTAATCTGCCATAGGCCCCTATATACCGCCTCCTCATGCTGCTGCCAGGTCCAGAGTCTGTCATGGGTCCCTGTACGGCCTCCCATTGCTGCTGTCTCCATCGCCACACTCTGCCATGTGCCACTTTCAGGTCTCCTCACACACTGCTGGTGTGTTGAATTTTTTGACATAGGGTGCTGGCAGATTACGGGCCTCCCATAGCTGCTGCCAGGCCCCTAATCTGCCATGGGCCCCTATATACCGCCTCCTCATGCTGCTGCCAGGTCCAGAGTCTCTCATGGGTCCCTGTACGGCCTCCCATTGCTGCTGTCTCCATCGCCACACTCTGCCATGTGCCACTTTCAGGTCTCCTCACACACTGCTGGTGTGTAGAATTTTTTGACATAGGGTGCTGGCAGATTACGGGCCTCCCATAGCTGCTGCCAGGCCCCTAATCTGCCATAGGCCCCTATATACCGCCTCCTCATGCTGCTGCCAGGTCCAGAGTCTCTCATGGGTCCCTGTACGGCCTCCCATTGCTGCTGTCTCCATCGCCACACTCTGCCATGTGCCACTTTCAGGTCTCCTCACACACTGCTGGTGTGTAGAATTTTTTGACATAGGGTGCTGGCAGATTACGGGCCTCCCATAGCTGCTGCCAGGCCCCTAATCTGCCATGGGCCCCTATATACCGCCTCCTCATGCTGCTGCCAGGTCCAGAGTCTCTCATGGGTCCCTGTACGGCCTCCCATTGCTGCTGTCTCCATCGCCACACTCTGCCATGTGCCACTTTCAGGTCTCCTCACACACTGCTGGTGTGTTGAATTTTTTGACATAGGGTGCTGGCAGATTACGGGCCTCCCATAGCTGCTGCCAGGCCCCTAATCTGCCATGGGCCCCTATATACCGCCTCCTCATGCTGCTGCCAGGTCCACAGTGTCTCATGCCATGTGCCACTTTCAGGTCTCCTCACACTGCTGGTGTGTTGAATTTTTTGACATAGGGTGCTGGCAGATTATGGGCCTCCTATAGCTGCTGCCAGGCCCCTAATCTGCCATAGGCCCCTATATACCGCCTCCTCATGCTGCTGCCAGGTCCAGAGTCTGTCATGGGTCCCTGTACGGCCTCCCATTGCTGCTGTCTCCATCGCCACACTCTGCCATGTGCCACTTTCAGGTCTCCTCACACACTGCTGGTGTGTTCAGTTTTTTGACATAGGGTGCTGGCAGATTACGGGCCTCCCATAGCTGCTGCCAGGCCCCTAATCTGCCATAGGCCCCTATATACCGCCTTCTCATGCTGCTGCCAGGTCCAGAGTCTCTCATGGGTCCCTGTACGGCCTCCCATTGCTGCTGTCTCCATCGCCACACTCTGCCATGTGCCACTTTCAGGTCTCCTCACACACTGCTGGTGTGTAGAATTTTTTGACATAGGGTGCTGGCAGATTACGGGCCTCCCATAGCTGCTGCCAGGCCCCTAATCTGCCATAGGCCCCTATATACCGCCTCCTCATGCTGCTGCCAGGTCCAGAGTCTCTCATGGGTCCCTGTACGGCCTCCCATTGCTGCTGTCTCCATCGCCACACTCTGCCATGTGCCACTTTCAGGTCTCCTCACACACTGCTGGTGTGTAGAATTTTTTGACATAGGGTGCTGGCAGATTACGGGCCTCCCATAGCTGCTGCCAGGCCCCTAATCTGCCATAGGCCCCTATATACCACCTCCTCATGCTGCTGCCAGGTCCAGAGTCTCTCATGGGTCCCTGTACGGCCTCCCATTGCTGCTGTCTCCATCGCCACACTCTGCCATGTGCCACTTTCAGGTCTCCTCACACACTGCTGGTGTGTAGAATTTTTTGACATAGGGTGCTGGCAGATTACGGGCCTCCCATAGCTGCTGCCAGGCCCCTAATCTGCCATGGGCCCCTATATACCGCCTCCTCATGCTGCTGCCAGGTCCACAGTGTCTCATGCCATGTGCCACTTTCAGGTCTCCTCACACTGCTGGTGTGTTGAATTTTTTGACATAGGGTGCTGGCAGATTATGGGCCTCCTATAGCTGCTGCCAGGCCCCTAATCTGCCATAGGCCCCTATATACCGCCTCCTCATGCTGCTGCCAGGTCCAGAGTCTGTCATGGGTCTCTGTACGGCCTCCCATTGCTGCTGTCTCCATCGCCACACTCTGCCATGTGCCACTTTCAGGTCTCCTCACACACTGCTGGTGTGTTCAGTTTTTTGACATAGGGTGCTGGCAGATTACGGGCCTCCCATAGCTGCTGCCAGGCCCCTAATCTGCCATAGGCCCCTATATACCGCCTCCTCATGCTGCTGCCAGGTCCAGAGTCTCTCATGGGTCCCTGTACGGCCTCCCATTGCTGCTGTCTCCATCGCCACACTCTGCCATGTGCCACTTTCAGGTCTCCTCACACACTGCTGGTGTGTAGAATTTTTTGACATAGGGTGCTGGCAGATTACGGGCCTCCCATAGCTGCTGCCAGGCCCCTAATCTGCCATAGGCCCCTATATACCGCCTCCTCATGCTGCTGCCAGGTCCAGAGTCTCTCATGGGTCCCTGTACGGCCTCCCATTGCTGCTGTCTCCATCGCCACACTCTGCCATGTGCCACTTTCAGGTCTCCTCACACACTGCTGGTGTGTTCAGTTTTTTGACATAGGGTGCTGGCAGATTACGGGCCTCCCATAGCTGCTGCCAGGCCCCTAATCTGCCATAGGCCCCTATATACCGCCTCCTCATGCTGCTGCCAAGTCCAGAGTCTGTCATGGGTCCCTGTACGGCCTCCCATTGCTGCTGTCTCCATCGCCACACTCTGCCATGTGCCACTTTCAGGTCTCCTCACACACTGCTGGTGTGTAGAATTTTTTGACATAGGGTGCTGGCAGATTACGGGCCTCCCATAGCTGCTGCCAGGCCCCTAATCTGCCATAGGCCCCTATATACCGCCTCCTCATGCTGCTGCCAGGTCCAGAGTCTCTCATGGGTCCCTGTACGGCCTCCCATTGCTGCTGTCTCCATCGCCACACTCTGCCATGTGCCACTTTCAGGTCTCCTCACACACTGCTGGTGTGTTGAATTTTTTGACATAGGGTGCTGGCAGATTACGGGCCTCCCATAGCTGCTGCCAGGCCCCTAATCTGCCATGGGCCCCTATATACCGCCTCCTCATGCTGCTGCCAGGTCCAGAGTCTCTCATGGGTCCCTGTACGGCCTCCCATTGCTGCTGTCTCCATCGCCATACTCTGCCATGTGCCACTTTCAGGTCTCCTCACACACTGCTGGTGTGTAGAATTTTTTGACATAGGGTGCTGGCAGATTACGGGCCTCCCATAGCTGCTGCCAGGCCCCTAATCTGCCATGGGCCCCTATATACCGCCTCCTCATGCTGCTGCCAGGTCCAGAGTCTCTCATGGGTCCCTGTACGGCCTCCCATTGCTGCTGTCTCCATCGCCACACTCTGCCATGTGCCACTTTCAGGTCTCCTCACACACTGCTGGTGTGTAGAATTTTTTGACATAGGGTGCTGGCAGATTACGGGCCTCCCATTGCTGCTGCCAGGCCCCTAATCTGCCATGGGCCCCTATACCGCCTCCTCATGCTGCTGCCAAGTCCAGAGTGTGTCATGGGTCCCTGTACGGCCTCCCATTGCTGCTGTCTCCATAGCCACACTCTGCCATGTGCCACTTTCAGGTCTCCTCACACTGCTGGTGTGTTGAATTTTTTGACATAGGGTGCTGGCAGATTACGGGCCTCCCATTGCTGCTGCCAGGCACGTAATCTGCCATGGGCCCCCGTACCGACTCCTCATGCTGTGACGTTGCAACAAGGTGGAATTCAACCCTACATATGTTAGACCGCCTTTACGAACAGCGAAAGGCCATCACCGATTTCCTGATGTTAAAAGCGGATAAAGGTACTCCCTGTGTAACTTAGATGTCAGCCATTGGCAGCTCATGCGTGACACCTGCGCTTGCTCAGGCCCTTTGAGGAGGCCACGCTATTCGTGAGTCGCCAGGACTATGGGATGAACGACGTCATTCCTCTGTTGCACGTCCTGGAACAAATGCTGTTAACAATGGCTGGTCAGGGTGCGGTAGACGTGGCGCACAGATCTCAACGCCACATGACCCCTGTGGGGGCAGGACAGGAAGAAGAGGAGGAGGTAGAGGAGGACATTGGTGCTCAGGAATTATTGAGTGAAATGGGTGGTTTTTCCACTCAGCGGACAGGAGTGGAGGAGCAGGAGCATCTGGTAGAGGAGGAGGAGGAGGAGACAGAGGACCCAGACGCACCGTGGCAGTATGCTGTGGAGATGGAGGCAGGGAGTCCCTCGCATTCCTTGGCACAAATGGCCCATAGCATGCTAGGTTGCTTGCGTAGCGACAGCCGAATAATAACCATCAGACAGAGGGATGACTTTTGGCTGTCCACCTTGTTGGACCCTCGCTACCGTTCAAAAATGGTGGCCTTTTTCACACCTGCTGAGAGGGAGGCCAAAATAACGTACTATAAAAACCACCTATGTAGTCAGCTGGTCTCTGCCTGTCTGCGCCAACGTCCATCCTCAGACACTGTGGGCCCTGTGCGCTCGCGTTCCGCTGCCATGGCAGCAGGGGAGGGGTGGGGTGGTAGGAGCAGTGGCAGCTCCACCAGCAGCGGCTGCCTCAGTCTGCAGTCGATGATGAGTAGCTTTCTTCACCAGCGCAGTGAGGAAACTACTAACCAGCCGCAGCAGCAGCAGCAGCAGCAGCATCAGGTGGACCTGGAGCAGGACCTCAAACAACAGGCTTAGGCCTACTTGGACAGCACCCTGCCAACCGAGGTAGACAATCCCCTTGACTACTGGGCAACGAAACTTGACCTTTGGCCCCAACTAGCTGAATTTGCCCTTGAAAGGCTGTCATGCCCGGCCAGTAGCGTGGCATCGGAGCCCGTGTTTAGTGCGGCAGGAGGTATTGCAACTCCGCGGAGGACACGACTGTCCACCCAAAGTGTGGAGAGACTGACGTTTGTGAAAATGAATCAGGCGTGGATTAGTCTGGATTTCAAACCACCAGTTCCTGACACAACTGACTAAATCCGCCATGAATCATGCCCCAAACATGTGCCACTTTCAGGTCTCCTCACACTGCTGGTGTGTTCCATTTTTTGTCATAGGGTGCTGGCAGATTACGGGCCTCCCATAGCTGCTGCCAGGCCCCTAATCTGCCATGGGCCCCTATACCGCCTCCTCATGCTGCTGCCAAGTCCAGAGTCTCTCATGGGTCCCTGTACGGCCTCCCATTGCTGCTGTCTCCATCGCCACACTCTGCCATGTGCCACTTTCAGGTCTCCTCACACTGCTGGTGGGTTCCATTTTTTGTCATAGGGTGCTGGCAGATTACGGGCCTCCCATAGCTGCTGCCAGGCCCCTAATCTGCCATGGGCCCCCGTACCGACTCCTCATGCTGCTGCCAGGCCCGTAATCTGTCATGGGCCCCTGTTGTCGCTTGTTGGCATATTCCGCTCGTTCAGATGCTCCTTCTCCTGCTACTCCTCTTCACGGATTCCGTCAGCAGTCTTTCTTGGAATCCGTTTCCAAGAGACAACAGTTTGCGAGCACGCACCAGACGGTGCAGAAACTGAACGTCCTCCTGTCCAAGTTGCTGCTGCCAGGCTCGTAATCTGTCATGCGCCCCTGTACCGCCTCCTCATGCTGCTGCCAGGTCCAGAGTGTGTCATGGGCCCCCGTACCGACTCCAAATGCTGCTGCCAGGCCCGTAATTTGTCATGGGCCCCTGTACCGCCTCCCCATGCTGCTGCCAGGTCCAGATTGTGTCATGGGTCCCTGTACGGCCTCCCTTTGCTGCTGCCAGGCCCGTAATCTGCCATGGGCCCCTGTACCGCCTCCTCATGCTGCTGCCAGGTCCAGAGTGTGTCATGGGTCCCTGTACGGCCTCCCATTGCTGCTTTCTCTATCGCCACACTCTGCCATGTGCCACTTTCAGGTCTCCTCACACTGCTGGTGGTTTCCATTTTTGTCATAGGGTGCTGTATGGCCTCCCATTGCTGCTGCCTCCACCGCCACACTGTGGCTCCACACTCTGGTTTTGGCCCCGTGACTGACCAAATGAGTGAAGTGTGCGGTGATTCTAAGATCGACGGCACTCATCTGCATGTCATACTGCCTGACAGTATTATTTCTCTTCCCCATATTTGACTCGAATCGAAGTTTTTCCACGAATTCGCCGAATCAGTCGAATCGAATTTTTGAATACTTCGCTCATCTCTACATATGACCTACTTTCTGAGTGTTTTGGATGCAGAAAAAAAGCAACTGAAGTGCATGTAGTGTGAACTGGCCCTAAAGCATATCCAATAAAATCAAATCTCTTCATATATTTAGGACAAAATGTATTCTGCTACATGTCTCTGGTAAAAAAAAATATCCCAATAAGTGTATATTAATATATATTATATAATTGAAAGTTATAGCGTCTACAAACTATGGAGTGTGTGTATGTGTGTATGTGTATGTATTTGTGTGTGTATGTGTATATATATATATCTCGTGTGTGTGTGTGTGTGTGTATACACACACACACACACACATATATATATATATAATCCATTTAGTCATATCTGACCTTTGGCGATTGCATGGCCCGTCACTCGTAAGCAACTTTTTCCAAGAATTCTCTTAGCAATTATTTTACAGGGTAGGTTGCCAGGTCTTTCCCCAACCCCTACCATGCAGGAGATCCCACATGGCCAGGGATGAAACTAGGACAATTTAAACAGGAGCCAATTAACCTACCAGCAAGTCTATGGAGTGTGGGAGGAAACCGGAGTACCCGTAGGAAACCCACGCGAACAGGGAGAACATGCAAACTTCATGCCCCAATTGCTGCAAGGCAGAAGTGCTAGCCATTAAGCCACTGTGATATATATATATATATATATATATATATATATTTGAAAATTGATCAATCCTGATGTGTCTCATTTCTTGAGGCCCTAAAACACCAGGAAAGTACAATTACTACACAAATGACCCCTTTTTACAAAGTAGACAGTCTGAGGTATTTTTTTTTTTTTCCATACTGTCCCCAGTGCAGTACAGTGTTATCAATGCCTTCATGAACTGCTTGCTTTTGATTGTGATCTGTGAAGTACGGTTTGCCACGGTACCATGTGATTGCTTTGGGCCAATCACAATAGTAAGAAAGCTGTTTATGAATGAAACCTCATTCAGGACAGGTTGTTTACATTGTTATCATATGATCGCTATGACCAATCATAGCGATCACATGATGCCCAGTTACTGATTACCAGTAACAGTGATCCGCTCTGTGCAGGCTCATACATGATTGAGCCTGCACATTCCACCCTGCCACAGTAAGTCTACTGTGTGGGAGTGGCAAGTGGTTAAAGTGTAACTAAAGACAAAACTTCTTTCCCTTTTTTTTTTTTTTTTTTTTTTTTTTTTTTTTTAAGTTTTGTATAGAGTGGAGAGGGATTAGAACACCTATTGGGTTTTCATTGCCTTCTGTGCCCCCCATTAGGGAAATTCACCCACTCTATTATTTCTCCTGTTTACCATTATCATGTAAAGTAAAAGAAAATCCCAAATTTCATGTTGTCCCCAAAACCAGAATAGATGGGATTTCTTCCAATGCTGACACTAGCTCTGGTGACAACCAGGGATTTCCTCACTTTAAAGATGTAGCACCCTCCTAGAAGTAGTGCAGGATGTTAGGTAAATTTATTTGGCTCCTCTGTAATCTGTGCTGTAGGGGTTTATTGTTCAGGGCTTCTTGGTGTCTCATAGGCTGCTGATCTAATTACGTCCCCTGTATTCAAGTTAATTCTAGAATTATAGTGGAAGGAAGAACAGAGTGGGCAGCCTGAATATTTATGGGGCTCTAGCCAATCCTGGGTAGGTGTTCCCAGTAGGTGGTAAGAGAGCCCATAAATAGTCTGAGGCAGCAGTGGAAAGTTCCTGCGTCCAGTCCTGCTGGAGAAGACTCCTGTGCAGGCGCTCTGCCCCTGTGGCAGGAGTGCTAGAGAAGCCTTTGTGAAGACAATAATTTCCCAGATAGGTTTAGCTGGGGGGCCTGTTTGCAAGCATAAGTCCTGAAATCAATCTGGATCAGGAGAGCGCTCACTGGAGGGAGAGTCAGGAAGAAGTTGGGGGGGGGGGGAGCGTGTGTCCAACTGTCCTAATGGAGGTGTTAGCTTGCATCTCGTCTTGAAGAGCCTGGTGGATATCAGAATGAGGCAACTGATGATCATGTGGCTACGTAAGTAGATTGTCCATGTGCTGAAAAGTCAGTGGCTATGTGTAGCATTTGATATCTGGAAGAAGTAACAGTCACTGTGAACCTAGAAAATATGTGGCACATTCATTTTGTGCTCTTCACCAAGATAGATAAGGAGTCCTCAAATTGTCCAGTTCCTCAGTTTCCAAGTTTAATGTTCCCAATAAAAACCCTAAAAAGACAACCCTAGACTGCTTCTTCAAGCCAGCGGAAGAGTGAAGAAAATGCTGTGTGCTTGGTTGTGTGTGCCTTATCTGGGGGAATTGGACTACATTTACCAGTGGGTCTTTAAGGGGTGCTCTACAGAGAGATTTTCACTCTCTGCCTGTTTTGACTCTGGGACAGAAAATGAAGCAAAATTCCCTCAATGGGATGCAGATAGCAAAATAAACCTTACAGAGGTTATAGCCTCCCCTACTCTATCCTTAATTGGGGGGGGGGGGGGAGTTATGTCTTACATTCTATTTTAATAGAAGTGACTAGCACACAGTTGCCCATGTTCTCACACTCCTAATAACTTTATAAAAGTCCCTATTTTATACCTCTCATCCGAAGCCCCAGTCTTGTTCCTTTAATAATCATTTCATACAGTCTTAAAACAAATGTGCTAATGTTCACAAAATAAGTTAGAACATAAAAAAATCTAATTGGCCAGGTGCTATGGGTGTTAAATGAGAGGGTGGACAATGCCATATAGAACAACCCAAGTTTTTAATGCAAAATGTACTTGTTCTCTATGTATCAGAACTAAAACAGAGACAGTTGTTAAGGAAAGGGGGACAAAGGGATCCACCAGAGGAGGAACTTTATCTCCAACTGTGGGGCACTTGGGAAGCTATGCTATTTTTCCAATGAGTGCGAGATCATAAGGTCCCTTTTACATGGGTGTTCCATTTATCAACGTTTCATATGTCTTTTTTTTTTTTTTTTTTGGATGGAAAACGGACAGCAATTCATTCCTATGGGATTGCATATGTAAACAAATTATCATCTGTTTTACATCCATGTCTGGTCGGGACTATTCTTTTAAATGGAGCAAGGCTGCGTTCTTTTCTGTTCAGACGGATCTGAATGGATGTCGCCTATACGTCTGTTTCATTTGTGTCCGTTTCTTTAGACAGGAAACATATTTTTTGTTCACTTTTGTCACCTATGATTAGTTTCTTCAAAGTCTAAAAAAAATGGATGTCAACCGAGCTGAAGACTGATAAGTAAATTGATGTAACCTTGTCTTTTCTTGGCAAAACAAAAAATTTACTGAACTGATGACACCTGTCTGAAATGACCCATAAGGCCTCATGCACACTGGGTATTAAGCCCTGGTTCATTGTGCAATGGTGTTTAGCTGTGGCTGGAAGTCACAGACATACTGCCCATCCCTGCTGCCAGCAGCCTGTCAAACTACTGCCCTAAACTACTGCCATAAACAGAAGAGCCTGTGCCCTCCAGCTTCAGCTAAACACCAGAACCCCATGCACTAGGGCTAAACACTCACTGTGTATGAGGCTTCAAATTGTTACTAAACCCAGGACCCTGCATTCACTATATCTGGTCTCCCACAGTACACAGAACATGGAAGTGCAATTATTTTAGTATTTGGTAAATATAAACCGCTAAATACTTTTTTCTCATTATAGGTTTTGTGACTTCTATCAGTGTCCTGCCAAGCACTGATTAAAGCTTGTAGGATGAGTTTTCAGTCTCCTGTAAGGGGATGCAGGACCCCTGACCTCTGTCTGGACAGCCCTGATTGGTCCTGTGCTGATCATATGCACTCTCCCAAGAAAAAAAAAAAAACCTCACTAGCAGTACAAACTGAGCATGCGCAGAGTGTCCCAGCATGATATGTCTTATCAGGAGATAAGAGGGGGATACTGGAAGAAGGTGAGGGTCAGAGAAGATGGGATCAAATCGAGTTTATATACAATGCAAAGGATTACCCTTTAGGTTCCACAGTGACTATAACAAACATGTTTTACTGTTTTTACTTATTTTACTGTTGTGGGTTTAGTAACACTGTAAGCAACATTCTAGTCTCAAACCTTTGACTGTCTACTTTTAAGCATTTGCTTAAAGCCTAATTCCAGACTGAATCCCACGCACACTGCAAGGATTAGATGCTCATTATATCTAAGGATGCAGAAATTAGAAGTAATGCTTACATGCCCCAGCAGGCTCGGCCAGCAGTGCTTCCAGTCCCCTTCAGCCTCCTCCCTAATTCCCTCATGGCCACAGTCGAATTCCAGCCTCCTCCACAAATAATGTAGAGTAATAGCCCCACATTGTATGTGATAATGCTGAGAGACCGCCCACAGACCAGTGTTTCAGGGAGAAGAGGGCAGCAGCTGAGCATAAGATAAATAATAATGCCTGTTTTCAATCCCCTAGACATAGTGAGCAATTAACCTGCAGAGTGCTGGTGGGGCCCACTGCAGAAGCAGATTTTTTTTTTTATCTAATTCCTGGAATTAGGTTTTTTAGTTTGGATAGATTGGAGAAGAGGTGAAAATTTGTTAGGCTTAAATTTGGCCTGCGGACCAACAGGGAAAATGTACCCCACTTACTGTCTCTGTGATTCCTGCACAAGAAAAAGGATCCGGTAAAGCAGGAGATCAAGGAAGCATTAGGGCAGAAAAGCCCCATCTATAATCATCTTCACCCTTGGTTACAAAATAATTCATAAGTGTGGGCCCACCACTTCACTGCTGACCTCCTGGGTTTAGGCTTGAGCTTTCCTAAATCAGCTGTCGCATATCAAGTAGTTTAAAGCGGAACTTCACCCAAAAGGGGAAGTTCTCATTGTTTGACCCCTCCACTGCCACATTTGGCATTTTGGTTTTTTTTTTGGGGGGGGGCAGGTACCTGGTTTTGACAGGTACACGCTCCCACTTTTGGTCAGATGCACCGTGTCAATCTGATTCGGAAGTTCAGCCGCCCTCTGCTTCCCCGCAGCCTTCTGGAACACTTCACAGGTCCCAGAAGACTGCAGGACCATTCACAAATCGCAGCATGCTTTGTGCACATAAAGAAGGAAACCAGCTTTGAAGCTGCAAGGCTTCACTTTCAGTTTACCTTACTGAAGATGCCCATACTTGCACCCATAGCCGACTGAAGAATCGGCTTGGGTGAGGACATCCCAGGATCCCTATAAAAAAAAGTCAGCAGCTACAAAATTTGTAGAACTTTAAAATTTTTGGCAGGAGCTTGGAGCTCTGCTTTAATTGTTCACCCAGTGGATTAGTTCATCCAGTGGAAAAAGTGGTCCAATCCTGTGCGAAGGCATCTTTAGTGGTTACAAGCACCACCTACATCTTCTAGACCTCTAGACAAAAACTGTTTAAAACATATATATGAATTAATTTACAAGTTGATGTAATCCATATATATGTTTTAGTGTTTACAGTTCATGTTATGTATCATATTTGTTTTACTGAGTTGAAAATAACTGTGAACAGTATTTGAGCAGTTTTACACTGTAATGGGATGAGCCCAATATGACCAAGAAGAAAAGTTCATTTTATAATTTATGTTTACAATTCTATTCTTAAACTGATCTAATATTTTTTTCCAGTAAACAATGGCAGGATGGGATCTACTTAAAATATTGCTTGATGAAGTCCAGGAACATTCCACCCCCGCTGGAAAGGTCTGGTTGACTGTGCTCTTCATCTTTAGAATTCTAATTCTCAGCCTGGCAGGAGACTCAGTTTGGGGAGATGAACAGTCTGATTTCGTCTGCAATACTGTACAGCCAGGATGTACCAATGTCTGTTATGATAAGGCTTTCCCTATTTCACATATACGGTATTGGGTTTTGCAGTTCCTTTTTGTCAGCTCTCCAACCTTGATCTACCTTGCACATGTAATTTATTTGTCTAGGAGAGAGGAGAAGCTGAGACGCCAGAATAACGAAATGAAGACCATTGAAGCTACAGAATCAAAAGTGAAGAGTAACCTTAAAACTGAATCTCCTAATGAGAAAGTTAAAATTCAAGGAGCGTTAATGTGTACCTACGCAACCAGTGTTGTCTTCAAAAGCATCTTTGAAGCTGCATTTGTTTGCGGTCAGTGGTACCTCTATGGTTTTGTGATGCCTCCAATCTTTGTGTGTATTGGAAAGCCTTGTCCTCATGTGGTGGACTGTTTTGTCTCCCGACCTATGGAAAAAACTATTTTCATCATCTTTATGCTGGTGGTGTCCCTTATCTCTTTGCTTCTGAATTTGCTGGAACTTATTCACCTCGCCTGTAAACAGTTTAAGCAGACTGTTAAAACTGGAGTTCTTTGCCATCCTACTGGAGGCTACACAAGCACACAGCTAACCAATCTTCTACATCCCCATCAATCTTACCTTAATCCTTCAGCATGTGATCAAGAAACAGAGCTGCCAGTTTACAATAAAAACTCTGAAAGTAGCAGCTGTCTAGAGAAAGCCAAGGCATCCTCTGAGTGCTGGTCCCAGAGTGAATTATCTGTTGCAGTTACAAATGCACCTAGTTCAAAGACCAACCTGGCTTCCAATGCAATCAGCTACCAGACATCTAGCAAACAACAATATGTCTAGTTATTTGCCAGGTCAAACTTGTATTTATTAAGGCGTAGAGACTATGAACTGTTGTGGGAGTTGCTTCACAGGGTGGGCACATGAATTTAGTCGTCTTTCAGATGGCCAAACCTTATGGTGCAGATGATATTTTGCATTCACATGATATAGGCAGAAATATGAAAATAAAAAAAAAGTTTCACTATTTCCTACATTGGTTTGTTATTGAGTTCTCTTGGCTTGTTTTTAAAGTTGCAACTAAATGTTAATGTCATGGGTTAGCGTGGACCATTCATATCTTCGTTAGATGGCAAGAGCTTCCTAAGGAGCATCTTGTCTTCACCATGGACTCCCACAAGGAAGTATGTGTTTTGCTTCTTACCCACTTAACCTCCAGAAAATTTTACCCCCTTCATGACCAGGGCATTTTTTGCTATTTAGCACTGCGCTACTTTAACTGGTCATTGCGCAATCATGCAACAATGTGCCCAAATTAAATTTTATATATTTTTTTTTTCCACAAACAGAGCTTTCTTTTGATGGTATTTAATCACCACTGGGTTTTTTTATTTTTTGCTATTAAAAAAACATTTTTGAAAAAAAAACCCACATTTTTCTTGGTTCGTTTTAAACTTTTGCAAATAAATAATCTTTAATTATAAAGACATTACAAGACATAACTTCTTTGGTTAAAAAAAAATCCAGTTTGGTGTGTATTGTTTAGTCTGTCTGAAAGCTGAGTCTAAAAACTATGGTGTGCACTGCATATATACAGGATGAGCACAAAAACAGTATGAAGCAATAACATTTTTTTTGTTTTACACCAGTGCAGTACAGCATCACCATATGACTGGTGTGATGATCAGGGATACTGACTGTTGACTAAAAAAATGTTTGTTTGTGTTTTTTTTAACTTTTTTTTTCTGTTAACCTCTTGCCGCCTAGCCACTGTATAAATACGGTGGCAGGGCGGCACGGGCAGGCAAAACCACGGTTTAAAACGTGTGTTTTGTAAACAGGTAGGGGGCGCGCGCGAGGCGCGACGCCGCCCTACCTGTCCCCCTGATCACGGCCGCGGATGTCAGTCGCCGGGTCACAGCCGGTCCTTACCGGCTATGTCCCGGCGATCAGTGCCAATCAGTGACAGAGAGCACAGCTGCAGTAGCTGTGCTTTCTGTCACTTCCCTGACAGCTCGAGTACAAGCTGATCGGGACAGAAGAGTTTCTCTCCCGATCAGCCTGTCCCCATCCAGTACACACCCCCGCCCCTAGTAAAACACTCCCCTGCACACAGATAACCCTTCCCTGAAAAATAAAGTTAACCCCTTCCTCCCCAGTGCCATTAGTACAGTGTCAGTGTTTTGTTTTTTTTTTGCACTGATCACTGTATTGGTGTCACTGGGGATGTCAGTGACCCCAAGTCAGTATGCCCCAATGTCAGAATGTCCGCCGCAGTCCCGCCATAAGTCGCTGATCGCCGTCATAAGTTGCTGATCGCCGCCATAAGTCGCTGATTGCCGCCATTTTTAGTATAAAAAAACCCTTAAAAATCCCAGTATCTTTCCCGCCATTTGTAAACGCTGTAACTTTCACGTAAACCAATTAATTTACACGTATTGGGTTTTTTTTTTTTTTTTTAGCAAAGACATGTCGCAGAATGCATTTTGGCAGAAATTTAGGACTAAGTTTGATTTTTAATTTTTTTCTTACTGGACATGTTTTATAGCAAAAAGTCCAAAATATATATTTTTTTTTTCCGCACAGGCAATCAAATACCACCGAAAGAAAGCTCAATTTGTGGGGAAAAAAAGGATGTAAATTTCATTTATGTACCGTATTGCATGACCGCGCAATTGTCCGTTAAACTAGCACAGCGCTGTATAGCAAAAAAATGGCGTAAATTGCAGTATCTATACCGTAGTTTGTAGATGCTATAACTTTTACACAAAGCAATCAATATACACTTATTGGGATTTTTTTTTACTAAAATCATGTAGCAGAATACATTTTGGCCTAAATTTATAACCAACTTTGAGTTTACTATATATTTTTTATAGCTGAAAGTAAAAAATATTGTTTTTCTTCAAAATTTTTGGCCTTTTTTTGTTTATAGAGTGAAAAATAAAAAGCGCACAGGTGATCAAATACCACTGAAAGAAAGCTCTATTTGTGTGAAAAAAGACGTAAATTTCGCTTGGGTGCAGCATTGCATGACCGCGCAATTATCAGTTGAATTAGTGCAGCGCCAAGTAGCAAAAAGAGGCCTGGTCATTAAGGGGGGTAAATCCTCTGGAGGTCAAGTGGTTATTGTGTTTTTTTTTTTTTCTTCTGGTTTTTTTTTTTGCATACTGTCATCAAAGTAGTTTAGGAGTGATCAAGGATTTTATTTTTCTTTTTATACTGCTATTGCTTTATAACAGTGATGATCAATCATGACAGCTTGATTTCTGTTGACATGCTGTGACTGGCTACAGTTAATCACATGGTACAGGGTGCCAAGTGATAGCTGTGGGCCAATCACAGCTTCACAACAGTAAGCAAGTGATCCCATGATACAGCAGCCAGGTACAAAGTGTCCTATGGACACAGCGGTCATGTGTTCAGTGACTTACCAGTACATCGCTGAGCCTGGCTGTGCCACCCAATTGCAGTAAAAGTTCTATGGACAGGCAGCAAGTGGTTAATGTTATTCATCCTATGTATGACAGATGACATATGAACAGTAACAGTAAGGTCAAATAGTAATTATTAATGTTAAAGTGTTACTAAACCCAGGACCCTGCATTCACTGTATCTGGTTGCCCACAGTACACACAACATGGAAATGCAATTATTTTAGTAAATTAAAAACTGCTAAGTACCTTTTCTCATCAGCAGTTAGAGCAGTCTTGTGACTTCAGTAGAGCACTGGTTACAGCTTGTAGGAGGAGTTTTCTTTCTGCTCTAGGGAAGATGTGAAACCGCTGACCCTCTGTCTGGACAGTGCTCATTCGCCCTGTGCTGATCACATGCACCCTCCCAAGAAAAAAAAAAAACCTCTAGCAATACACAGCAAGCTGAGCATGTGCATGTGACCACAGGTTCAGTCTGTATCAGGTGGTCATTTCAACAAGAGGAGGGGCAGATAAGACAGGGTCAAACAGCCTTTTTACACAATGCAGAGGATTAACCTCTTAGGATCAACAGTGAGTATAACAAGCAAACTTACTGCATAAACAGACTGATTTATTTCAGTGGTATTTGATCACTTGTGAGCTTTTTATTTTTCACGCTATAAACAAAAAACTCAAAAATTTTGAAGAAAACTGATATTTTTTTACTTTTTGCTATAAAAAATATATTGTAAAGTCAAAGTTAGTCATAAATTTAGGCCAAAATGTATTCTGCTACATGTTTTTGGAAAAAAATCCCAATAAGTGTATATTGATTGCTTTGTGTGAAAATTAAAGCATCTACAAACTATGGTATAGATACTGCAATTTATGTCATTTTGTTTGCTATACAGGGCTGCACTAGTTTAACTGATAATTGCACAGTCATGCAATACGGTACATAAATTTAATTTATGCCTTTTTTCACACAAATAGAGTTTTCTTTCTGTGGTATTTGATCACCTGTGCGCTTTTTTATTTTTGGCGCTATAAACAAGCATTTTTGAAAAAATTAAAAAAAAAACTATTCTCTCATTTCTGTCATAAATAATATCCAAAGGACTCAAGTTTCATCATAAATTTAGGCCAAAATGTATTCTGCTACATGTTTTTGGTTAAAAAAAATCCCAATAAGTGCATATTGATTGCTTTGTGTGAAAGTTATAGCATCTACAAACTATGGTATAGATAATGGAATTTACACAGCTTTTACTTTCTAACTGCCCATCACATTTCTTGAGGTGCTAAAATACCAGGGCAGTACAAACACCCCCAAATGACCCCTTTTCAGAAAGTAGACACCCTAAGCTATCAGGTGAGAGGCATATTGAGTCCATGGATGATTTATTTTTTTCCCACAAGTTTTTGGAAAATGACAAAAACATTTTTTTTTTTTTTAAACAAAGTTGTCATTTTTAATTATATATTTCTCACACAAGCCATGGGTATATGTGAAATTACACCTGAAAATATAATCTGCTACTTCTACTGAGTATGGGAATACAACATGTGTGAGACTTTTTGGGAGCCTAGCCACATACAAGAGCCTGAAATCCAATGACCACTTTGAAAGCCTGACGGTGTGTAACTTCCACATTTCACTTCCTCACTACCTATCACAGTTTCGGAGGCCCTGAAATGCCACGATAGCACCAAGCACACCCAATTAACCCCTTTTTAGACACCCCAAGAAATGTAAAAAGTGGCATGGTGAGTGTTTAGCAGATCTCATTTTTTCTAACAAGGTTTTGAAATGGAAAACAAAAACATTTTTTCTTTTTTATTTCTTTATTTTTCAAAAACTTGTGGCAACAAACGAGATCTACAAAATACTAATTTCCTCTTTTTTTATGCTATCACAGGGTATGCAAATATTCCCTATAACTTCAATGGGCATTGTCATATATTCTTTTTTGAGAAATCTGGGGTCTATCAGACTCTAGATATCTCCTCTGCCCTTACATTATCTAATCTCACCAAGATCGGTGTGATCAGTTAATTTCCCATTTTACACATGGCGCTGTTTATATACTGCAAAACTGAAGTGATGAAATGCTCGTAGCTTTCGATTTCTTAGACTATAGAGATGATTGGCACCATTCCGGTCTCCAATCAGCTCTATGGTCAGCTGGCAGAAACACCGGCTGCATTCTCTGGTTCCCCCGATGGCAAGGGACTGCCCAAGAAGGCCGTGGAAGGCAGCAGAGGAGGGGGGCATCATCTCCTGCTGCTTGTAAAAGCAATCCTGCAGCTAATTAGCCACTAGAATTGCTTTTACATGAAAGCCGATCGGCGGCTGAAAAAAAGGATGATGCCTGCAGCTGTGGGCATCATCCTGGTATAACCATTCAAAGTCCAGTGATGTACCAGTACGTCGCTGGTCCTTTTTGAGTATATATGCTATGCTCTTCTTTTTCTTTTTTTTTTTTTATACAGCCTGTGGGCTGAATGAAAAAAAGAGAAGAGATCTCTGCCAGAAAAAGTGCATGGTATGCCCACCATTAGAATATACCGCCCAGCATCCACCCACTTCTAATGATGGGCACACATTAGGTCGCATGGCGCCACATGCGCCAATTCCAAGATTGTACAAATGTCTAAATAGTGGTACGCTCGAATAAAAATTGTCCACAGATAAGTGTTACCCCAAATGGAAAAAGGATTATACCAAGTCCCAAACTATCCTGCCACTACACCCTATGTAGTCTGGGAATTGAGGGGGCTCCACGTGACTATCTTTTCCCTTGTAAATCCAAAACTTGTACTGTATGTATAGCCTGTTGCCCTCTCACAGGTCTTATACATCTTGACCCCATATCTGGCACGCTTGCTGGGGAGAATTTGTTTGAATGCAAGGCAGCCAGAAAAATGAATGAGTGACTCATCAACACAGATTTTTTGCTGGGGAGTATAGACATCTGCAAATTTTTGGTTAAGGTGATTTACGAGTGGCCGAATTTTGTGGAGTCAGTCAAATTCAAGGTCACCCTGAGGATAACAGAGTGTGTTGTTGTTGAAATGCATAAAACACATTTTACTCTCATATCTATGCCTGGCCATGGCAGCAGAGAACACTGACATATGAAGAATCGGGTCTGTGGGCCAATACAACCTCAATTAATTTTTTTAGTAATGCCCATGTTGAGGGTTAGGCCCCAAAAAATTTTTAATTCAGAAACAGTAATGGGTTTCCATGCGAATCGTCTGGCAAGGTTTGAATTTGGGTTGGTGGCGATAAATTGTTGTGCATATAAATTGCTTTGATCCACAATCCATGCATACAGATCTTCCATGAAAAACAACTCCAAAAAATCAAGGGGAGTAGAAAAATGTGCTGTTTCCACCTGAATTCCGAGTTGGGTAGTGAATGAGGGAAGTACGGGTGCTGCAAAATTTGTGGGCTGCCAATCGGGATTTGCAAGCACATCCGGAAGGATACTAGGGGCTCTACGGACCTGTGTGCAAATTCTTGGTGGTTGCAGGACAATACTTGTGCTCGCCAACGCACAAGCTTGTACTGCACTTATGGGACTCGTCACGTCACCAAGTGAAACTGCAGTGCTGGTATGTGAAAGACCAGGATGTACTAGGCTGCTGGTGCTCACCAGTTCAGCAAAAGGTAGAGCGTCACTAGTACTGACACTCTGCTGCATATGAGAGTCATCAAAATTTACTGGAAAGTGCTAGCAGAGATCAGGCCTGTGATGTGGTTTTGTGTGCAATGTATGAAGTGACAGTGACCTACTGAAACTGCACTTGCTGGGGGAGAAGGGGGGAGGGTAAGTGTAGGGGCTAAACGCAGGTGCTGGCAGGTGCTTGTACTTAAATGCATAGGCTGTGACATGATACCTCTAAGCCATTTCCATCATGGCGGGGATTTTTTCCTCACGGACGCCGGGGTGGCCATATGGTGATGCCTCCTGGCGTCTTTGGCTGCTTCAGCCACCACTCCAGACCTGGGACACAGTTGCACTAATTCATTCCCCAATTGTTAAACCATACATATATAGCTCTAATTAATGAGCATCTATTTTACATTTGTCTCTCAGTTTTTTGATTCACAGGCTGTTTGTGCATCAGTCTGATCATTCGGTGAGCATTACATTTTGTTTTTATGCGTCTGCTATAAAGCAAGCAGTCATAGGTTGCTTCAGCTGCCATTCTAGATCTGGGACACAGGTGCACTAATTTATTCCCCATTACCAAACCACCCATACAGCCCTATTTAATGAGCATTCATCTTGCATTTGTGTCTTGGTCTTCTGACTCATAGGCTGTTTGTGCTTCACTCTGATGATTTGGTGAGCATTGCATTTGTTTTTATGTGTTTGCTATAAAGCAAGTAATTGCAATCATGGATGAATACTTTAATGTATACATGGTTTGCTCTGACTTCATTCTTAGTTTACTACTTTGACATACTGGTGAAGCCTCTCCATGGCCGCATAGTTTGACTTGCCTCATCTATAGCTAATTACTTGGATGCAACTTATACTAATGGTGGCTCACCATCTCTTTTGCCTATTAGGGAATTGGTGGCTCTGTGCCCTGCCGCACCCCTTTTTTTGTGCTTCCTTGTAGACTTGGTGAGCAACAATTTTTGTTTGTTTCTTGCGGAGTATATTATCATATATCTTAACCAGTTGGCTTTTCTTTTTTGACCTGCATTGACGAGTTTCTGTTGCAGTACAATAAATTTATCTATACCTCATGAATTTGTGATTGGGATATTTTTTTTATTCTTTCCTTCATATGATATTGTTAATGTGTATTTTTTTTTTCTCATACCACCATTGGCTATTATTGTTAATTGTTTGCATAATATTTGGATCTTTCACAGTTTTGCGTGCCACTTTGGTCTTTTGTTCCATGGGATTTGACATACTTCCATTCCTTGGAGAAATTAATATCTCATTTACCACTTTTTCCTTTTGAGTTGTTTACATCCATTACCGAATGAAATTCTATTTGTTCCATACATTTGGCCTGCTTAAGACACGGTCAGTTTTATCACTTGATATATCTCTTTATGGACTATTCTTGAATGCTTATTCTTTTATTAGGTATATCCCTTTGGTCTGATTTGGAATTTAATATATTGTCTTTCATACCATCTTTAGTCCCATTGGGGGGATGTTTTGGTGCCCTTCTGTCAGTCCTTGTCTGGTGACTTACATCTGACCACTCTTGCCCTCTTGGATGATGCACCCCACCGAGAATTGTGTCCAGCCTCTCATCCTGGAAGTCCATCCTTTCTTTTGCTCTGACATACAGTTGCAAGAAAAAGTATGTGAACCCCTTGGGATTACGTGGAATTTTGCATGAATTGGGCATAAAATGTGCTCTGAACGTTGCCATGGTTTAATTGCACATAACATGTAAACATTCACAGTGCAGGGAGGAAAAAGTATGTGAACCTTTGGACTTAATAACTGATTGACCCTCCTTTGGCAGCAATAACCTCAACTAAATGTTTCCTGTAGTTGCAGATTAGACCTGCACAACGATCTGGAGTAATTTTGGACCACTCCTCTTCACAAAACTGTTTCAGTGTAGCAATATTCTTGGGATGTCTGGTGTGAATCTCTCTGTTAAGGTCATGCCACAGCATTTCAATTGGGTTGAGGTCAGGACTCTGACTGGGCCACTCCAGAAGGCGTGTTTTATGCTGTTGCAGCCATTTTTTTGTTGAATTACTTGTATGCTTTGGGTCATTGTCCTGTTGCATCACCCATCCTCTGCGGAGCTTCAGTTGGCGGACAGATGGTCGTACGTTTTCCTGTAAAATGTCTTGATAAACTCTGGAATTCATTTTCCCATCAATGACAACAATCCGTCCAGGCCCTGAGGCAGCAAAGCAGCCCCAAACCATGATGCTCCCTCCGCCATGTTTTACAGTGGGGATGAGGTGTTGATGTTGGTGTGCCTTTTTTTTCTCCACACATAGTGTTGTGTGTTCTTCCCAAACAACTCAATCTTGGTTTCATCTGTCCACAGTATATTTTGCCAGTAGTGCAGTGGAACATCCAGGTGCTCTTTTGCAAACTTCAAACGTGCTGCAATATTCTTTTTGGACAGCAATGGCTTCCTCCGTGGTGTCCTCCCATGTACTCTATTCTTGTTTAATGTTTTCCTTATTGTAGATGTGTCAACAAAAATGATAGCATGTGCCAGAGATTTCTGTAGGTCTTTAGCTGACACTCTGGGATTCTTCTTTACCTCATGCAGCATTCTGCACTGTGCTCTTGCAGTCATTTTTAAAGGACGACCACACCTAGGGAGAGTAGCAACAGTGCTAAACTTTCCATTTGTAGACAGTCTGTCTTACCATGGACACATGAACATCAAGGCTTTTGGAAATACTTTTGTAACCCTTTCCAGCTTCATGCAAGTCAACAATTCTTGATCGTAGGTCTTCTGAGAGCTCTTTTCTGTGAAGCATGGTTCACATCAGACAGTGCTTCTTGAAACCAGTAAACCCAAAACAGGTGTGTGTTTTATAAGGGCAGGACAGCTGTCAGCAACACATCCAATATCATCACACTGATTGGAGTCAAGGTTGGCTCACCCCTGGCTCCAATTAGCTCTGGGAGAAGTCATTAAGCTAGGGCCTCACATACTTTTTCCTCCCTGCACTGTGAATGTTTACATGTTATGTGCAATTAAACCATGGCAACATCTAATGTTTGTGTAGTATTATGTTCAGCAGACTGTGTTCTTCTATTGTTGTGACTTAGATGTTCAGAGCACATTTTATGCCCAATTCATGCAAAACTCCACGTAATCCATAGGGGTTCAAATACTTTTTCTTGAAACTGTGTATGCTTTTGTAAGTAAAAAATTATTTGGTTATGGGAAAATATTTTTTGGGTTATCTGTTTATTTTTGGTATATTCATTTATGATTGTTAATATATTCATTAGATAGTCCTTTGTCTTTCATGACCCTGAGGAAGATCTAGAATATGGAAAGATCGAAACGTGTAAGAGTTTTTTTCTATTTTCTGTGTGGTTTCATGTTTTTGTATTAAGAGTTTTCTTGTAAGAATACTGTCAGAGCAATATTCTTTTTAGAAATCATGTATTTAACATTACAATGGAAATGTGTATGTAATAAAGTTGATAATCTTTTTTTTTAACCAAATGTCTTTTTCAATATATGTATGATCCTATTGCTGCGTTAAAGTCCCACTGGGGGTTCTTTGGGTACATGCATTGTCTGCAGAATAATGAGCTCTTAAAAACTTGCAAATTCATATGAATGCTTCTGAGTATGCTCTCTAGATTACCATTGCAGTGAATATAGTTTTTATGAGCTTGTTGTTGCTTAGGCCACAGGATGAGCTCTTTCAGGCTAACCCACTCATATCAACTGGTCTGAGCATGCTCTAGATTTCCATTACTATGATCACACTGTTTGATTTTGTAGATGCAGAGCAATGCCAAAAGAATCCCACATTGTCTGCATAACAATGAGATTTTGCAGACTCCTATGATTGCATGTTCTCTAAGTCACCATTACAGAGAATATCGTTTATACGAGCTTGACGTTACTTACAAAGGCCACAAGATGTCCCCATTGACTGCAGGATGAGCTCTTTCAGGCTACCATGCTCAAATGAACTGGTCTGAGCATGCTCTAGTTTGCTATTATGATGAATAAACAGTTTATTTGATTTTGTAGTTGCTGACAAATGCCAAAATAAGGCCACATTGTCTGTAAAATAATGGGCTCTTAAAAACATGTAAAATCATACTAAGCGTGTTCTCTAGATTACCATTACTGTGAATATAGTTTGTATGAGCTTGATGTTGCTTACAAAGGCCACAAGATGTCCTCATTTCTGCAGGATCAGCTCTTTTAAGTTCACAATCTCATATGAACTGGTCTGAGCATGCTCTAGTTTGCAACTACTATGAACACCCAGGCCCACATTGGGTGCAGAATATGAGCTCTGAAAAGTAGCAAACCAACATAAAATCACCTGAGCATGCTGCAGTTTTCCATTACTACAAATACAAAGTTTATACAATTATTGTCTTTAGAATATGAGCTATTAAAAAAGTTATTAGACAGTGTCTCCACAGTAATCGCTAAGGGGAGAATGGCCAGAAGGATTTTTTTTTTTTTTTTCTAAATGTGTAACACTTCTGCTCCAAGTATCCATCTCCACTTTTACCATGCATGATTTTTATGTAGTTGCAGGAAAACTCCAAAAGTCTCACTTAGACCCAGTTCACACTGATGCTATGTAGGAAACGTAACGTATCCTGTGCATTTCCTGCACTACATTGCACGGCGTCCATGTGTTCTGTTTTTTTTTTTTTTTATGTGTGTGTTGCTTATTTGTACAGCCCTAAGAGATCACCCTTTCTCTTGTAAGAAGTTTTAATGTATGCAATTGTAATAACTCGAATCTCTATTTTTCTTTTACAAAGAATTTTATTATAGAATAGGTAACAGCAGAGAATCAGTCGAAAACAGATGCAGTGACTGACAGGAATATAACATACAAGGGATTCGATGAGTAATAAAGAATATGTACTGATGAAAAGACATGAAAACTGCATACACAAGTGCCATATATATATATATATATATATATATATATATATATATATATATATATATATATATATATATATAAAAAGGGGGAAAACACAATGAATTGCAAAAATGATAAACATTTAGAGACCAATGACATAATAAACTCTAAGGAAAAATTGTCACTATATCAGCATATCGAATGCAGGAAAGATAGGAGAGGGAGCCTCTCTGAATACAGATAGGTACTTTACACGCAGGGCTTTCAAAGGAGTCCAGCAAATGGATGTAGTGTTGCTGGTACAGCACTCAAAGCAGAAATCACAATCAGCACAAATAGCATAAAAACCAGACTAGACAAAAGGAAAGAGAGGAGCGAAGAGAAAGAAGACAAACAAAACAAAAAGAAGAAAAGGGCTCCAGGGGGACCACAGCAGAGAAAAAAAAAAGAAGAAAAATAATCTGATATGTATATTTTATATCAACAAAAGGGACTGGTCGAATCTCGACGGTTGAGCTATATCAAGCCAAGGACGCCATGTCTACAAAAATTTTGTGTGGGTGTCTAACAGTATAGCTGTCAGCTTTTCGTTAACCATTATAAAGTTCATCCGTTTTTTGACAGCCTCGAAGCTGGGGAGGGGAGTCTTCCAAGCCCTTGTGATCGTCAGTTTGGTGGCCATGATAAGTGTTGAATGTCTATTTTTATACAAATAGCATGCTTAGTTTTTCTTGATGTGACCTTTCCGCTTTATAAGCACACAAGAGTGTACATACAAGAAAATGATTGGATATTCTTGCACTGTGAGCGTTTCGCAGTACTGTCAAAATGTCAATTTTGGAGCATGAGCATAGCTCCTTCTTCAAGACCAATGATTGGCCTTGAAGAAGAAGCTCTGCTCATGCTCCGAAACAAGTCAACCACTCCACTTCCGGTCCGTGGACAGCGTGCATTCTAGCGTGTGCTCCAGCAGTCCAAACAGAACGGTGGTCATCTTTAACACCTCTCCTCAAGCTCCCCCTACAGCTGCTGGCTGGCACAGCGGCTCCATCGCTCAGAGGACAGAGCCCTGCTACTGACGGATTACATTAGAGCCTGTCTGTACTACTACATTGTAAGTGTTTTTAACTGCTTTTTATTAAAGATGACCTGGAATACTGCACTTAGAAGCGCCTTCCTGTTTCACCTTCTTATGCAGACGATGTGGGCTTCTTTTTGCATTGCTCTACAACAACAAATTCATAGTAATGGAAATCTAGAGCATGCTCAGACCAGTTCATATGAGTGGGTTAGCCTGAAAGGGCTCATCCTGCAGAAAATGGGGACATCTTGTGGCCTTTCTAAGCAACAACATGCTCTCTTTACAGTGCATTATTTTTGTGAAATACCTGATGTTCCTGTCGGTTTCCTTGCTCTTCTGTTTAAAACTGACCATGCCTGGCATGAGAGCACACCCTTCCAAGAATATTCTGTTTTATGGCTATATTTGGGAGCACAGCCTCTTGTCCTCCAAAGAACCCACTTCTGCTGACACTCCTTTGAACAGCCATTCACTAGGAAGGTCAGTTTACTACAGTTTCTGCACCCCTGGCTCTCTTATGCAGCTGCAAATACAGATTACGTGATCACTTATAAATGAGATTTATTTTTATCCCCTATGTTTACACAAAAGGTTTGTCTTTCATTTACATTTCAAACTAAATGGGTCATTTTACCATATAC
Source organism: Staurois parvus (assembly GCF_062004578.1). Classification (NCBI taxonomy): domain Eukaryota; kingdom Metazoa; phylum Chordata; class Amphibia; order Anura; family Ranidae; genus Staurois; species Staurois parvus. The sequence goes on from NW_028317941.1 coordinate 9,408,601, forward strand.
TTTAATGTGAACACACAGCTTAGACAATTTTGTTGTTGCAGAGAAATGCCTAAAGAGAACCCCATTGTGTGCTGTTAAACTTGCAAACTCACATGAACTCTTTTTTAGCATACTCACTAGTTTGCCATTACTGTGAATACACAGTTTATATGATTTTGTTGTTGCTTAAAGAACAATTGAGTACTGTATGTGATACTTTATTTGCACTAGCTTCTAAATTTTAAGGACAATTTTTTTCATTGGGTGTCCCCTTCAAGGTCCAAGCAGTACTCATAAAATGTTTTAGGTGAATGTTAAGTAGGACACTCACTGAGGGGGGGGGACATAAAAAACATAACACAGTCGTAACTAAAACGTGGATAATTAGTGAGATAAGGCAAAGAGAGGGCTATACACTGGGGAAAAGAAAGGTGGAGCTCTGTTTTCTAAATCAATATCCAGCAGTTTTATGACCACTCTCACCTATGTGACTGTTAAACCCACACAGACCCCCTCACCCCCAGTCTATAGCCCTCTCTCTACATTATCTCACTAATTATCCAAGATTACCATTGCTAAGCAGGTTTGCCTTTTTTCCCCCTCATAAATGGTCTTAACTGTCTGCTAAAAGTTTGTGTATTCATACTGCTTGGATCTTAGCTGGGAACCCCCCCCCCCCCCCCCCAAAGCTTGTCCTGTACATTTGGAGGTTTTAGTGCAAGAACATGGACAGTGCTCTGTTGTTCTTGTAAGTACACCAAAACTGCTACAATCACCTCAAGCAGGATGTTGCTTAGACATGCCAGAAGAGGACACAATCGTCTGCAGAATACGAGCTCTTAAAATGGGAAAACTCCTATTAACACTTCTCAGCATGCTCTCTAGATTACCATTACTGCAAATACAAAGTTTAGACCACAATTACTGAGAATACAGTTTACACGAGCTCGTTGCTGCTTAACAAGGCCACAAGATGCCCCCATTGTCTGCAGGATGAGTGCGTTTAGGCTGACAATCTCCTATGAACTGGTCTGAGCATGATCTGGTTTGCTATGACTATGAATACAAATTTTATTTGATTTTGTAGTTTCAAACCATTGCCAAAATAAGGCCACGTTGTCTGCAGAGTAATGAGCTCTTAAAAACTTGCAAATTCATATGAATGCTTCTGAGTATGCTCTCTAGCTCACCATTACAGTATAGAAGGCTAGGAGCGAAGATCCTTTTATTACAAGAAACCCACTTTGCAGCAGATAAACACCCTACATTCTTCCACAAATCATATACACAAGGTTTTTATACATTACACTCTTTTAAATGTAGGGGGGTGGTGATATTCCTTCATAACTCATTCCCTTTAGAAGTGCACCAGGTCTATCGTGACCCAGAGAGTAGGTTTATTATCATCAAGGGCTCCCTTTTAGGTTGTGAACTTACGATAGCTAATGTTTATGCGCCAAATTCAGCTCAAGCGACCTTTTTCTCAAATTTTTTCGACACTCTGGATAAGTTTCTGTCCCCCCCATCTATTGGTGGGAGGAGACTTTAGCTTGGTTTCCAACCCTTTGTTTGATAGAAGCTCCTCTTTGCCCTCTTTTCTGGCCTTCCCAAAGTCCCTTACGAAACGCATGGATTCGTTCCAATTGATTGATTCCTGGAGGGCTCATGTGGGGTCAGGGATTATAACTTTTTACTCCCATCCGCATGACTCCTATGCTAGGTTGTATTACATATATTGCTCTCCGATCATTCTGGCCAACTCCACGAAAGCTGGTATACATTTATGTACTTGGTCGGATCATAATATTGTGGCATTGTCTATCACCTTTACTGTATAGGCCTGGCGTGTACTCCTTATTCCTGGCGGCTGAATGACTCTAAGCTCACAGACCCCACCTCCAGATAGAAGATGACTTCCTCAATCCAAGAGTATTTTCAGCTGAACAATACCCCTGACACCTCCTCGGCTATGCTGTGGGTGGCTCACAAGGTGTTTCTTCGTGGCCGTCTTATTTTGGCAGCTGCCGGAATAGGGACCACTGGAAATGGATTCAAACACTCATAAGGGAACTGGAAATGTATTATTGAGCTAATGTAGGTTACCCCGTCCTTAATGAATAAGTGCACGATATCACAATAGTGCTTGGAACTGAATACCGTATTATCTAAAAAAAAACAAAAGCCTTAAGCTGGTCTAAGGCATCCTTTTTACTATATAGCAATTCGGCATCAACCATGTTCGCTCGTAAACTTAACCACTCAATTCATCCCCCACATATATATAAATTATGTAATAAACAGAGTAATGTCTCTTCTCTGAAGTTCTGAATATTTTTGAAAAGTTTTACTCCTCCCTGTTGGCTGCTCCCCAGGTGGAGTCCCCTCCCCCTGCTGCCTCCTGGCTTGATTCTATACCCCTTCCCGCTCTTATGTAAGCCATGTACCGGGGTGGGCTCCCCAGGATACAGTGAAGTCACGAACGAGGAAAGCAACCCCAACACCAGCTTTTGCCACAACAGAATTTTACTTAGTTGTGGCAAATAAACACAACCACAAATGCTGGAAACATACACTAAATTTACATACACCCAGCCCAAAGGCTGAAACCCTTGTGCTGCACAGTACGGCGCCTTCTGATGGATGAAGGTAGAAATTGAAGTAATTTACCTACTGGCAGGCACAAATAAGCTGCCACACCTTACCTGTTATTACCCTAAAAGAGCAGGAATCAGTGTATGGGTGTATGGTATGGGCTAGCCTGCGGTGCAGCACAACAGCTTACAATCTTACAAAAATCTACAGTATTCCCCCTCCCATAACTGGTCCTGTAGCACGTGCCTGAGTATTCCTTCTGAGCAAAACGCCAGTCTGGCTTGAGTTTGTAGGATTTTATCAGCTCTCCAATGTGAAATGTCATTTGAAGTGGTGGAGTCCTTCCAATAATCAGTAACAACACTTGCGGCCTGACACAAACAGAGACCCTAACTATTGGCCTGGACTCAGTTTCTGGGCGCCAACACTGAAATGAGGTGCGTGCACGATCTTACCGGTCTGCTTTGCATCCACTGGTGACTCTGAACAGAACAAATGTTGCTTAGTTCCTCTGCTCTCATCAGCTTCCTGGCAGCAATCTCTGGTTAGTGAGGGACGCTTTCCCACCTGAATGTCATCGGATTCTCAGCTCACATGGCCCCCGCTTTCAGCATCATCCAAAACATGGCTGCAGTCTCCTCTTCCTCTTCACTCCAACTCTGTGTGAAAACCCCACCTCTTCATGAATATACAAATATCTATGCAGTCCCAGGCTGTGTTAGAAAAACAGTGACATCTTGTGGCTAAACCGCAGAATGTCAGTCAAAACATTCATTTATAAACATTTTGCTCCTCTTCTAGCCCCGTCTTTGGTGTTTTAGTTTAATGAGATTTTACAAGGGGGTAGATTTCCTGACGAGATGCTTTTGGTCAATATGTCGCTGTTGCCCAAACCCTTAAAGAATCACCTTTTACTACAAAACTATAGACCCATTTCATTCATGAATAATGATTTGAAGATCTTTAGCCATATCTTAGCAGATAGATTAGCCCCAATTATCTCTTCATTAGTTTCATCTGACCAATCGAGCTTTATCCCTAACAGGCTTATTACAGATAATATACATCTCACTTTGAATGTTATTCAAGACGCTAATTTACTATCCAAGGAGATGTTTTTGATGGGTCTAGACATTAATAACGCTTTTGATAGTGTCTTTTGGCCTTATTTGTTTTTGCTATTACAGCGTTTGGGATTTAGTGATGAATTTCTCTCTGGTGTTGAGGCCCTACACAATTCCCCCCAAACAATGGATTAGACTACCTGGCTGTAATTCTGACTTTTTTACCCTGGGCAGAGGCACTCGACAGGGTTGCCCGCTCTCCCCCCTACTTTTTGCACTGATTTTAGAACCCTTAGCCATTGCCATAAGATCACACCCTGATATTTCGGGGTACCCGCTCTTGGTCTCTCAATTTAAATTTTGTATGCATGCTGATGATGTCATTCTCTTTCTTACTAACCCATTAGTATCTTTGCCTAATTTATGCTCAGTGTTGAATGATTTTGCATCCATATCAGGCCTCTCCGTAAATTTTTCAAAATCAGTAGTTATGCCTATCAATGTTGCTGAGCCTCTGGGGGAATCCCATCATGGCTCTTTCCCATTTCGCTGAGCCACAGATCGGTTTCAATACTTGGGTGTTTATCTTACACCCAGGGACTCTGGGCTATTTGCAGCCAATTACCCACCATGTGTATCTCGTCTTTATACTTTATTCAAAATTTGGCATGGGTACCCTATTTCATTTCTGGGTAGAGTCACGGCGGTAAAAATGAACCTAAACTCCTCTATCCATTTAATGTGCTCCCAATATCGGTTTCTAAATCGTTCCTTGATCGTTTTCAACGGGTGGTCAACAATTTTAACAGGCGGAATCGACGTCCTTGATTTTCCTCACCTTTCCTATATAAATCGCAAAGAATAGGGGGCCTAGGCCTCCCTAATTTCTGGCTATACTACTTATCCGCTTGTTTTTCTCGACTTGCACAATGGGCCCTGGGTCAGATTTGAATTTTAATCGATATGCCAATATTATCTACCGGGTTTATTGTGGACAAAAATCTCCCCCGTTCATTGTCGGGTTACAATTGGATTGTATCTCACTCTTTAACACTTTGGCCCTGTTTATAAATCTAAATTGGGTCTTATATCCTCCATCTCTCTGGGGTCAACATTTTTTGGAGATCCAAATTTTGGTGGTATGATTGTGCCCTTATCAGACTAACGGACTTGCAAAGAGGCGGGTTGTTTATATCTTTTAACACTTTTTGATATCCCACTCCGCGAACATTATCACCACTTTTTTAGTTCCCATTTCGGACTGACGCCTTCGTCCCCGATCACTTATTTTGAACATATCTCTTTATTGCAAACAAACTAAAAAAATCCCAGCGCCAATCAAAGAAAGTATAAAATTATGCAGCTGTGCACCAGTGAAAACCACCAATAATAACACAAAAAACAGCGCAAAAATTAAATAAAAATAATCACAAATAAATGTCCGTGCAAATATATATATATAATATTTCAAACATAAGTCCTTATTTTCCCAAAAGGATTTTCAAGACAATGTTCCAAAATGTGCTTCCACCTAATCACCACGTGAAAAATAATATTGACCGCACTCACCAGATGGAGGTGAGTAATAAGCCTCATAGGATATAAGGGATCCTATAGCCCCTCAGGAGGAACTCAAATCGCCTTCACCCTGCTTAGATACAGCAATCGACTCCACTCTACTTCTCCATGGAATCCTCAATAGTGTGCAAGGAAAGAAAGGCTACATAGTGTAATACTGCCACTCAATACCATATAAATCAATAGAATAAGGACACTCACATGTTTCAATAAAATAACAGGCCTTGTTTAATAGCCTCAAAGGCTTCAAAGGAACAAGTTTCCAAATTGTAAATATAGGGATCTCACGCTTTAAGGATCACTGTAGAGGATGACCAATCTCTTTATTGTCAGTTATGATCTGTAGCATAGTGTCACTTTATGTTTTTCTTTTCATGTTACCATGGCTCTACAACTGTGCTATTTCAACATGTGTCACAGCTAACATACAACTTCATTGTTGCTCTGTAATGTACTTTTTCAATGTTCTTTTTGATTTAAAAAAATAAATAAAAATGGTCATTGCACGTGAGTATGGGGCTGCGTAGTGGCAGACTGGTGCGTTGGGTTGATGAGTTATGAAATGAAAGAAATACAATTTCTTTTATATGAGGTGGCTGGGTGGGTGTGAGTGCATCTGGGGAAGAGATGGCACAAGGATGCGGTATGGGAAGAAGGCAAGTCAGTGGAGGATCATCAGGTACTCCTGCCTCCATCTCTTCCAGAAGATATCGGCAAGGCTTTGAACTTGTTTCCATTGCTTGGTGTACAAGTCTTTAAGATCAAAGCCCCCGTTGGGAGCTGTCACCATCTCCATCTTCTGGGTCAGCAACGTTGCCGGTGTCAATACGGTTGGCATCTCTGGGTCAGTAGACACTGGGACCAAAGGTCTGGCGTTCATGATAGCCATGACTTCAGCCATCAGCGTGGTTAAGACTTCGTGTGTGAGACGAGTAGATCCAATCTTTAGAAGCATTGCATCTAGAATGCGACGAGCTACTCCAATCATCCTCTCCCAAGCTCCTCCCATATGTGAGGCATGAGGAGGATTGAAGATCCAAGTGCATCTTTGATTTTGAAGATAGTTACTTGTCTCTGAGTCTGTTGCAACGATCTTCAATTCCTTGCAGGCTCCAATAAAGTTTGTGCCACAATCAGAACAAATCTGTTTTGCTGGTCTTCGAATGGAGAAAAATCTTTTCAAGGCATTTATGAAGCTTGAGGTAGATAGAGACTCAATTACCTCAATGTGAACTGCTCTGGTACTCATACACGAGAAAAGAACAGCCCAGCGTTTGTTCTCTGCACTGCCTCCTCTGGTCTTGCGAGAAGAAATGTTCCAAGGACCAAAAATGTCCAGGCCTACATTTGTGAATGGAGGGTCTGAAGCCAGCCTGTCTGGAGGTAAGTCTGACATCTTCTGGACTTCAAGCTTTCCTCTGATTTTCTTGCAAGTTACACATTTGTTAATCACACTGGAGACTAGTTTTTTACCTCCTTGGATCCACAATCCCACTGAGCGGACTGCTCCTTCAGTGAGGTGGCGACCTTGATGTGCAACTTGCTCGTGGTGGTGTCTTGTCAGAAGAACGGCAACGTGATGATTCTTGGGTATGACAATGGGATGTTTTTCTAGAATAGTCGTATCAGCTGCGGGTAGACAACCTCCAAGTCTCATCACTCCATCTTCATCAAGGACAGGGTTCAACTTTTTGAGCGGGCTGTGTTTAGAAAGGTCTTCTTTCTTGAGAAGACATTGAATTTCTTCTTTGAAGGCTTCCTGCTGAACACATCTGATAATGATGACATTGGCTTGCTCAAGATAGTCATTGTTACCCTGGTCAACACTGGCTGTTTTGCTGAAGGATCTGGCCAAGCAGATGAGTTTCCCTATGGCACGGATAAGTGACTTCCAGCTGGAAAACCTTTCGAACCTACATGAGCCAAGACCTTCTCTGGTGGTTAGAGTCTTGTAAACTGCAACTAGAGGTCTTACCTCTTTGTCTTGGTCTGGTTCTACAAGCTGAAAAGTTCCTTTCTGATCAGTCTTTTCAGTTTCTGGTCCAGTCAAGAAGGATGGACCTGTGAACCAGTTAGTCTGTTTGAGGACAGCAGCTGGTACCAGTCTAGTCCCATGGTCAGCAGGGTTCTTGTTTGTACTGATGTGATGCCACTGTTCTGGACTTGTACACTTTCTGATACGTGTTACTCTGTTTGACACGTATGTGTAGAATCTTCTTGAAGCGTTGTGGATATAACCTAAAACAATCTTGCTGTCTGTGTAGAAGTTCACTGCATGGATCTTGATGTCCAGTTCTGCAATGAGTGAGTCTGCCATCTCCACAGCTAGGACAGCAGCACAAAGTTCTAAGCGTGGGACTGTGTGAGCAGGTCTTGGAGCCAGTTTGGACTTTCCCAAGGTGAATCCTGCATGGCTTTGTCCCTGAGTGTCTATGACTCTAAGGTAGGCTACAGCTGCTATAGCCACGGTGGATGCATCTGAAAACACGTGTATCTCTCTTCGTTTTGTAACAGACAAAGAAACAGAGACATATGGTCTTTGGATGCTAAATCGCTCAAGCTCCAGCAAAGAGTCTTTCCACAACTTCCACTGCATTTCCTTCTTTTCAGGTAGAGGTGTGTCCCAATCACTTTGTTCTAGCTCAGTTGTAATCTCTCTGAAAAGAGCTTTGCCTTGCATGGTGATGGGTGCTGCGAACCCCAAGGGATCGTAAAGACTGTTGACCGTAGAGAAGACACCTCGCTTTGTGAAAGGCTTCTCTTCCCTGGATACTCGGAAGGTGAAGCTGTCAGTCTTCAAGTCCCAACTACAGTGGGGATCGAAAGTTTGGGCACCCCAGCTAAAAATTTGTATTAATGTGCATAAAGAAGCCAAGGAAAGATGGAAAAATCTCCAAAAGGCATCAAATTACAGATTAGACATTCTTATAATATGTCAACAAAAGTTAGATTTTATTTCCATCATTTACACTTTCAAAATAACAGAAAACAAAAAAATGGCATCTGCAAAAGTTTGGGCACCCTGCAGAGTTAATATCTTGTACTGCCCCCTTTGGCAAGTATCACAGCTTGTAAACGCTTTTTGTAGCCAGCCAAGAGTCTTTCAATTCTTGTTTGAGGTATCTTTGCCCATTCTTCCTTACAAAAGTCTTCCAGTTCTTTGAGATTTCTGGGCTGTCTGTCACGCACTGCTCTTTTAAGGTCTATCCATAGATTTTTCAATTATGTTGAGGTCAGGAGATTGTGAAGGCCATGGCAAAACCTTCACTTTACGCCTCTTGATGTAATCCCCCGTGGATTTCGAGGTGTATTTAGGATCATTATCCATTTGTAGAAGCCATCCTCTCTTTAACTTCAGCTTTTTCACAGATGGCATCAAGTTACCATCCAAAATTTGCTTAAATTTTATTGAATCCATTGTTCCTTCTACTCGTGAGATGTTCCCTGTGCCACTGGCTGCAACACAACCCCAAAGCATGATTGATCCAACCCCATGCCTAACAGTTGGACAGAGGTTCTTTTCATTAAATTCTGTGCCCCTTCTTCTCCAAACATACCTTTGCTCATTCCGGCCAAAAAGTTCAATTTTAACCTCATCGGTCCACAGAACTTGTTTCCAAAATGCATCAGGCTTGTCTATATGTTCATTTGCAAAGTTCAAACGATGATTTTTGTGGTGAGGACGTAGAAGAGGTTTTCTTCTGATGACTCTTCCATGAAGACCATATTTGTACAAGTATCTCTTTACAGTGGAATAGTGTACCACAACTCCAGTGTCTGCCAGATCTTTCTGGATGGATCGTGCAGTCAAACGTGGGTTTTGAATTGTTTTTCTCACAATCCTGCGAGCTGTTCTGTCTGATATTTTTCTTGGTCTTCCAGATCTTGCTTTAACTTCCACTGTTCCTGATGACTGCCATTTCTTAATTACATTCCGAACAGAGGATATTGACATCTGAAAACGCTTTGCTATCTTCTTATAGCCTTCTCCATCTTTGTGAGTGTCAACTATTTTCAGTTTCAGTTTTCTAGACAACTGCTTAGAAGAACCCATGGTGCTGATTGTTGGGGCAAGGTCAGATGAGTCTGGGCATTTAAAACCTTTGAGATTGACATAACCTGGTCTTCCCAGACGATGATTGAGAACAATCCATGACACTGGCAGGTCTCAGCTTGGCAAAGGGGGCAGTGCATGCTATAAATTCTGTAGGGTGCCCAAACTTTTGCAGACGCCATTTTTTTGTTTTCTGTTATTTTGAAAGTGTAAATGATGGAAATAAAATCTAACTTTTGTTGACATATTATAAGAATGTCTAATCTGTAATTTGATGCCTTTTGGAGATTTTTCCATCTTTGCTTGGCTTCTTTATGCACATTAATACAAATTTTTAGCTGGGGTGCCCAAACTTTCGATCCCCACTGTAAGTCCTAAGCTTCTTTGAAGGAGTGGTGAATCTGTACCTAGATCTAAGTCTTTGAGGTCTTTTGCACGGTCTTCTGCTGGGAATGCTTCCATGACTTTGCTGTTGTTGGAAGCCACTTTGTGCAGCCTTATGTTAGATTCTGCTAGCAAGTCTCTAGTGCTTTTCAAAATGTCAATGGCTTCTCCACTACTGGAGAAGGAAGCAAGTCCATCGTCTACATAAAAGTTTTTCATAACAAATTGTTTGGCTTCAGGGTTGTGTCTGTCACCTTGCTGCGCTGCTCGTCTCAAGTTGTAGATAGCGACAGCTGGTGAGGGACTGTTTCCAAACACATGTACTTTCATCCTATACTCTATGATACCTTTGTTGAGGTTGTTGTCTTCATACCATAGGAACCTCAGGTAGTCTCTGTGGTCTTCACGGACAAGGAAGCAGTAGAACATCTGCTGTACATCTGCTGTTACTGCAACAAGTTCTCTTCGGAATCTGATAAGGACTCCAAGAAGTGTGTTGTTCAGGTCTGGTCCGCTGAGAAGTACATCATTAAGGGAAATACCTTCATGCTTTGCACTGGAATCAAATACTACACATATCTGACCTGGTTTTTGAGGATGGTACACTCCGAATATTGGCAAGTACCAGCGTTCTTGTGTTTCATGCAGTGCTGGTGCTTTTTCAGCTTGATCTTTGTCAAAGATTTTCCGCATGAATTCTTGGAAGTGTTCTTTCATGTCTGGCTTTCTTTCAAGAGTGCGCTGCAATAGCGCAAGGCGTTTCTCTGCTTGCACTCTGTTGTTGGGAAGACGATGCCGTGGTGTACGGAATGGTAGTGGGGCTACCCAACTGCCTGCTTTGTCTTTGAAGACTTCTCTGTCCATGATCTCAAGGAAGAGGTTATCTTCAACAGATGGTGCTAGTTTGTCATCATCTTGAGTTCTCTCAAACACTTTGTGGCCTAGCTGATCTGAATCTTCAGCTGAGGCTGTATCTTCCAGGAACCTCTGGGTGTTCTGGGGATGTGTTGGATTAAATAGTTTCTCTTTAATCTGCATGCTGTTGTTACATGGGCAAAGACATGATGTGCGACCGTTCTGCAGCAGATTTGTTCTGTAGACATTCACCTTTGCGGGTTTGTGAAGTCCGTCCAGACATACATCTCCAACGATAACCCATCCAAGATCAAGACGTTGAGCAAATGGTGCATTGTGCGGCCCATTGTATTGTTCTCTGACCTTGTGCACTCTCAGTATGTCTCTTCCTAGTAGAAGGACGATTGCAGCATCTGGGTTGAGTGTTGGGATCTTGTCTGCTATTCTCATGAGATGAGGGTAGTGACGTGCCACTTCAGGTGTGGGAATCTCTGACCTGTCATCTGGTATCATGTCACATTCTATGAGGGTAGGAAGAGTCAGCTGCGTCTTTCCATCTAATGACTCGATGGTGTAGTTGTTTGCTCTTCTCCCTGATGTCTCTATAACTCCAGAACATGTCTTCAAGGTGTATGGAGTTGAACTTCCTTTGTCACCGAAGAGGTCGAAGAACTCTGTCTTTGCTAGAGACCTGCTGCTTTGTTCGTCTAGGACTGTATACATCTTCACTGCCTTTTCTCTGAGACCGTTGGGATACACTTTGACTAAGCATATCTTGGAGCATGATCTAGAGAGTCCTGGTTCTGTACAGATCTCAGTGCACTTTGAAGTTATCGCTGGTGTTGCACTTTCTTTTTGCTCCCCACCATGATCTTCTTGAGTTGCAGGAACTTCTGATCTCCATGGTGGTGGTCCTGGGTGCAGTGCTGACAGATGTCGGTCATTGTTGCATTCTGTGCACCGTATTTCTCTCTTACAGTCTTTTGCAAGATGTTGCATTGAGGCGCAGCATCTGAAACAAATGTGATTGTCTTTAAGGTAAGCCTTGCGCTCTTCTAATGTCTTACTTCTGAAACTGCAACATTTTCTTAGTGGATGAGGCTTATTGTGTTTTGGGCACTGTTTGTCTGGATCCTCAACTTCCTTGCTTGTGTTGTCTTCCTGATTGGCTGCAGCCTCAGGCGGGACTTCTGTCTTCCGCACAGACACTGTTGCTCTGCGTTCTTTGTAGTGTACTGGCGGCTGCTTCTCTGTCCTTGGGGAGCTTGCAACTCTCTTGTTCAGGAAGGCGAAGCTTGGGTCATTGCGTGTCTTAGCTTGGTCTACAACGAATTCAGCGAGGAAGGCAAACGGTGAAAATGCAACTCGATAGTCTTTCTTGTATCTGGATGCTTGAGAGACCCACCTTTCTTGCAGATTGAAAGGGAGCTTCTCGATTATGGGCTCTACTCCACGTGCTGTGTCTAAGTATAAGAGACCTGGCAGAGTTCCACTAGTCTTTGCTGCTTCTATCTCTAGGAGTAGGTCTCCGAGCTCTCTCAACTTCTGATTGTCTTTGTCATTTTCGGGCAAGTTTCAATTTTCTTTAAAAGTGCTTCTTCAATTACTTCAGGTGACCCATAGCAGTCTTCCATTCTCTGCCAGACCATCGCAAGTCCTGCTGTTGCATCATGGACATGCACTGACCTGATTCTTTTGGCCTGCTCTGAGGACTCTGGTCCTAGGTATTTAGCGAGTAGGTCGAGCTTCTCCCTGTCTGTCAGCTCTAAGTTTTGGGTGCTGCTTAGGAAGGATGACCTCCAGGCCCAGTAGTTTTCAGGACGATCGTCAAACTTCAAGAGACCAGTGCTCACCATCTCACGGCGCATCAGGTATTTCGACACGTCTGTAACCCTTGCTGTGTCAGGTGTGTTTGTTCTGGGAACAAACGCGGGACTACTGGCTGATAGTGACTGATGGGTACGTTGAGGTATTTGACTAAGTCTATTTTGGTCAGATGGTTGCTCTCCTCTATTGTAGTCTAGATCTGATTTTGCACGAGGAGAGGTTATATCGCCATCTACTTGGTTTCTTAGCGTGTTGGCGGTTTGGTATCTGAGCCCGTGATTGGTTGACTTATCACGTGGCGGTTCAGTCTTGTAGTGATGCGTAACATCAAAGCTGTCTGCTCCCAACTGGGTCCTTGATGGTTTCGGTGCGTCACTAGGCTGTTTATAAGGGTACAGGGTTGCTTGTGATTGCACGTACTCACGGGTGCATTGGAATGTACTGAGAGGTGTTATCGGGGTTTCCAGTACATCGCTCTCTACAAACTGAATATCTGCAGCTCTCGTGAAAACTTCGGCTTCAGCTATGGCTGCTGCAGTTATTTTCTGTTGCTGAAGTATGTGTAAAGAGGCTTGTACTTCTGCCTTTCTCCTAAGCGTTTCTGCTTTTCTCCTTTTCATTTCAGCTTCCCCTTTGGCTTGTCTCTTTTTTATTTCAGCTTCCCCTCCGGCTTGTCTCTTTTTTATTTCAGCTTCCCCTTCTGCTTGTCTCTTTTTTTATTTCAGCTTGACTCTTCTGCTGCTCTTCATCTAGGTAGCCTTGCTCTTTCAAAAGCTCTGCTTCCTGTATAGCATAGGAGGCCATGGCGCATGCGGCCTCGGCCTTGGCTTGTGCCCTGGCGGCGATAGCGCTGACTGAAGACAAGTTTGTGACGCTAGAATGTCTGGAACTTGTATTCTTACTCCTGGCTGCCCCAGCACTGACTGACGATAGGTCTGTGACGTTTGAATGCCTGGAACTTGAACGCTTAGATCTGGCGGTTTCTGCTTTGGATGACGACAGATCCGATATGTTATAAGTTCTCGGCGTGCTGCATTGTGACCTAGTTTCCAGCGTACTGTGCATATTTTCTTCCTGTTTGCACAAGATTTTAGGAAGGGTTAATTTAGTGATATCTTTCATGAAGCTGAGTTAGTTTCACTTTGCTATGCCTTAGACTGGCTGTGCTGTGGGGATTTCACACACACGTGTTGCTGTATTAACAGTTAAGAGTCTTTTCTGTGTTGTGGGGCTTGCTGTAGCGTTTTCACACAATGTGCTCTGAAGTAACCGTGTAAGTCTTTTTACTGTCCTGCCTTCTCTGCAGTTATGAAAGGGTTACAGAGGGTAACAGGCAGTATAACCTTTGATGTCCACACAGTAACGAGTCGATGATTGATAACCGATGATCTTTTACTGATAACATGTGAACATAGTACATGAAGTGTGGATATGAATGAATGAATGGTAAAACTGAAATACAAACAGAATAAACAGACATGAGTACATATCTAACTTCCTAGCTATGTGCATAACATTCCACAGTACATAGGAAGGGTACTTACAGACTTTGGGGGTCTAATCAAGCCCATATATGAAGAGGAAACAGCATCCCACATCTACTCTCATCATAGAATTTCTTCAGTCTGAAGAGATGAGGTCACTTCCTCCCAAGTTAGCAGACAGGAAGTCTCTGGCCTTCAAGGGGACAGACACTGCTGAATGCTAAAGAATGCCTTGTGTAATAAAAGGCAGCACAATGGTTGACTGGTGTAAGTTTTTTTTTTTTTTTTTTTTTTTTATTCACAGTAATGGCAAAGTGGACCATGCTAAAAAAGAGTTCATATGAGTTTGCAAGTTTTATCATGCTATAGATCTCTTGTGGCCTTTCTCAGCAAATACAAAATCATATAAAACCATGTGTGTGCTGTAATGGCAAACTGGAGCACGTAAAGAAGATTTCCTATGTGGTTGTTAGTCTTTAACACTATAGTTCATTCTGATCCAATTGGCATTTCTGTGGAACTATAAATGATATAAAACTGCATATTCACTGTAATGGCAAACTGATTCATCGTCAGAAGAGGCCATTGGGTTTGTTTGTTTTTATTGCTATAGCTCATATTTGGAAGACATTGGTGACTTCTTGTGGCATTTCTCTGCAACAACAAAATCATTTAAGTCTGTGTATTCACTGTAATGGCAAACTGGAGCATGTTCAGAAGAGTTCCTATGGGGTTTTTGGTTTTTAATGCTATAGTTCATATTCTGAAGACAACGGGGACCTCTTGCAACATTTCAATGCAATGACAAAATTGTATAAAACTGTGAATTCACCGTACTGGCAAACTGGAGCATACTCAGTAGAGTACATATGGGATAGTTAATATTTTATAGCTCATTCTGCAGACAATGGGGAACTCTCATGGCTTTTCTCTGAAACTAAAAAAATCATAAAACTGAGTTACCGGAAATGGTGAGTTGGAATGTGCTCAGGAAAAGTTCACATGAGTTTGCTGGTCTTTAATGCTATATTCTATTAGATGCAGTGGTCGGGAAGGGAGGAGGAGCACTGATGGAGCATTCCGTATGGACTTTGACCTCGGGTTCCCAATGCCAACATATTCTTGTACCTGTCTTTGAGACGTGCATAAACAACCTGCAGATACTGACAATTTTAGTGTGCAGCTTCTGAGTCAGTTTTAAAGGGTTTCAGCTTTGTCGATTAAAAAATTGTACTTTAGCTTGATGCCCCATTAAAAAAAAGGTTTGGTGATTTGCAAACTGCTTCCTGGATGAAAGAGTGGACTTGTGAGTATGAAACTGCTTGCCCCAGATGGGAGGGTGGCATGGTGAATGAATCTCATGACTGGAGGAGGGGAGTAGTTGTGGCTGCAAAGCTTGTTGCTCTAGTACTAAAAGGGTATTGGGATTTGCAATCTGCATATGACATGACGGAGTTGTATTGTGCCAGTGACCCTGTCTGCCTCATGGGGAAATTATTTGTGGGAAATAAATCCCCTGACAGAGGGAATGTATTGGCTGTGCCTATCAAAAAAGATGGCAAGGGAAATTTTCAGGCTGCTTCCTGGAAAGAATAGTGGCCTTGTGAGTGTGAAGCCATCTGGCCTATATGGGAAGGTGGTATGGGTTATTTGAAGCTTATTATTGGAGAAGTGGGAGTAGCTGTCCACGGTTAGCTTGATGCCCCAGTACAAAAAGGGTTTGTGGATTCCCCCAGATGGGAAGACGGTGTTGAGAATCAAGTTTCTCATCCGAGGTGTGGGGGTAGCGCTCCACGCTAATCTTGATGTCTCAGCAAAAATAAGTGTTTTTAATTTTCAAGCTGCTTCCCGGATGAAAGAGTGGACAGCTGAGTGTAAGACTGGCCATACGTTATACCATTTTCTTGTACAATTTTCATTACGATTTACCAAAGCAATATTAGGTGAAACCTAAACAATTTCTATTGGCATGCAATCAGGCAAGGTCTTGCACTACATTATTAAAGGTACATCTAAAAGAAATTGAAGAAAATGGTATAATATTATTATTATACAGGATTTATATAGCACCAAGTTTGCTCAGCACTGTACATTATAATGGGAGACAGTACAGTAACAATGCAATTCAATACACGAGGGGTTCGAGGGCCCTGCTCCTTGGAGCTTACAATCTATGAGGAAGGGGATAGTGGTACAGGAGGAAATAGCTGTGGGGGATGGAGTGGTAGGAAGAGTGGAGGAGATCGGCAATTAGCTGAGGGGGTGGTAGGCTTCCCCGAAGAGATGGGTTTTCAGGGTGCGCCTAAAGGTGAGGAGAGTAGATGATAGTCTGATGGATTGGGGTAGGGAGTTCCAGAATATACGGCCAACTTAACAGCCTGCTCACACTCACTGATGTTATTAATTAAAAAATGGTCTGGTGATATGTCAGCTGCTTCCTGGATTACAATGTGGTACTACGCCTTGTCACGATCGCGGCGTCAGACCCCAGACCTTCTCACCAAACTCGTGACCGAAGGACTAGCCAATCTAAAACCGCGATGTCACGTGCGTAACAATGCCACACCCAGATGCACCCTCCACACGATTTTCCAGCTAATTGGACCACAATCGATGTACCGGCAGCCTGAGCGATTGTTACAGGGTCAGGTTAATTATGCAATCAACCCTTCACACTGCCACCACCTCCTTTTTGAACAGAGAAAGAGGAAAACACTATAATGGTTGAGATAATCGTCTGCATAATATGGTCACCACAGGCCGATTATGCAGAGAGTTAAACAAACACAGTAGCGTTCTCTTTAGAGGCAGGAATTCGTAGATTGCAATAAAGCGCTATAGAAACAGTTCAACACTTTAAGAAGGAAAGATTTATTACTAAAAGGTCAAACGGGTGGAATCAAAATATTTACAGAAAAAGATGTAACTAAGATATATATATAAACATACAGAGACTAACAGCACAGCAAAGAGATATCAGAGAGAGGTGAAAGGGTTAAGGTACTTGCCAAAGTCCTGGGTTAGCAGATCCAAGCTTCAGAGCAAAAGGGCATGGGTCTCCCCAGGTGGTATTGGTATGTGGTAGTGGTATGTTAAAATGGGAGACGTCTTCAATTTAGACTCTTAGGCCTGACAGCCTATATTGTAGTCCCCAGCAGGGGGTGTCTCTGAAATCAAGGACCAATACCCCGCTTAGGGCGTGGAGGTATGGGTGGATACCTCAACTAGAGACAAAATCTCCCGTAACTCATATTTTGGCCCATAACTTTCCAGCTGCACAAGTGACATTCCACCTGGGGGTAGATTATTATGCAGACACGTCTGAGGATTGATTAGATATGAATTATGAAGTTATACACTGTACGGTTCACGAGATCTACTTTTCTATTTTCCTATTGTGACAGTAGGGCGATCTGTCACCCAGGATTTTCAACGAGGCAGGTTGAGGGGCTCCAGGGTAAGTGTTTGATACGGAGGAAAGTGGCTTTTCACTTTCCTCCTTTGTTTGTAAGGTCTGTTTTGGGATCTGGAGCTTGGAGGGATGAAATCTACAATCCTGGGACCAGGTTTTGGGATAGGCCAGGAGACTGATTGCACAGGTGTGTGCAGGCCTTTAGAGAGAGTCAGGACCAGGGTTCTGGGCTCCACCCCGGCAGATAGGAGTCAGGAGGGCTTTACTTGGAAGACAGGAGGTCACTGCTTGGGGTCAGGTGGGCTTCACCAAGGAGAGGTGGAAGCCAGACTAGCTGTGTGCTAGAAGTTTGCTGTGTGTGCAAAAACCAACCTTTTGGAAGGAGTCTGCAGGAGACAGACATAGAGTGGTATCCCTGAGAGAGCCAGAAGGCTGAGTATTGTTTAATTTGTGTGATGGTGGAAACCCCTGCGCGGGAAACTTTTATGTTACGGGACTTTCATTTAAATAAAAGTGGGCTAAAAAGGCCCTGAAAAATAAGCGAGTTGCTGTGTGCGTTAAAGCTTTACCACTTTGAAGCGAGTTCCCACATATGGTGGAGGCTGCAGTGGGCAGAATTGGAGATCCCTGCGATGAAGTAAGTTTATTTGTTATATGAACTGTGTTTGGTGCATAAGTCTGCACTATCTGTGTGTGCAGGTGAGGAGAGCCTGCTAAAGAAAAGGATTTTGCCTTAAAGAGACAGTGTTCCATGGTGTTGCTGAACTGTGTAACACACTGCTGTGTGCATGACTGCAAAGATGGGGCGGTCAAAACAGAAAAAGGAGGCAATGTTTGCTGAAATGAGAGAGAGAGCCCTGTGGCTAGGGGGTTATATACCGCATGCCCCAGCCAAGCCGGGAAATGTAGATGTGGGTGAGTCTGCTGTGGACTGGTGCAAACGGCACCTGGCCGCCTTGAACCAACCTAAAGAGGAAAGAAAGCCAACCTTCAGTGCAAGGAGAGAGCTGCAGGATGTCCGTACCTGGGAGAGGGGTGTTGTCACCCATGGCAACGCTGCTGCAGTTAAACCAGTAGCTGTTGTGAAAAATGTGAATGTGTCACGGCTTGAAAGAGGGTCCAGCAGAGAGAAGCCTATACTATGTGCAAGGAGAGGAGCTGACCAGAGGCCAGGACCAAGAGTGAAGGCCCATAGCAACACAGAGGAGGCCAGTCGGGCTGTCTGTGTACAGGGGGCTATGTCCTATAAGGATCATGGCAAGTGGCATCAAGAGGAGCCAATACAGCATGTTGGAAAGAGCCAGCAAAGTTCTGCTTGGAGAGTGCAATCTCCCATGGCGACCGGAGAAAAAGTAGTGCCTTGGAAGGAGGAGCTGCACTGGAGATGTGTCTCATTGTCCCAAAAAAGATAAGAGTGGAAATGTACCATGCCTGGAATGTGGTCAGTGGGGGCATGGGATCTTTTCCTGTCCTAGACTCTGGAATACCGCTGATACTGGGCAAATATCGACAACCGCAAGCCCAGATTCTTGTTTTAAAATGTCAGCAGCCACCTCTTGCAACAGGGAGGAAGTTCCTGTTGGGCCTGCAGGGGGTGCCAGAGAGTCCATGGAGCCTATGAGGGCGTCTGTTACTTCACCTTGGGGCAAGGGAAAAGTTGCCAAGGAAAGTGCAGTTGAGGATGCGTTTATGAGACGACGCACTCAAATGAAGATGGTGACACCTACTACTGTGGTGGGTAAGACTGTGTGTGATAAAACCATGGCTGGGACTGTCATGTTGAGAAGGACTGGTTATGAAACTGTCCATTCTGATGTAGGGGTGACCCCAGTTAGTTGGGCCACTGAATGTGCTTTTAAGAGTGACTATTCCCTGTGCAGTGCCTTGTACGGTGGGGAGTTAGGGGTTAAAGTAAAACCTGTGCCTGGTTCTCAAAAAGAAAGTGATGTCACGAATGTGTGCCAGTCACAGGTTGGTAGTAGGCTAGTACAGCCCACAAGAGCTACAAAGGCTGATTTTGTTGTTGATGAGAAATGTACTGCTGTTGGGAAAACCCTGAGCTCTTGCAGTGCAAAAGCTGTAATTAAAGATGGGTCATTTCCCATAGCAACTGGTGGTAAGACAGCACAGGTGTCCTTGGACATCTCCAGGGGTCTCCGTGTATTGGAGCCGGAGGTTGCCCTGGACAACTGCGTTGTCACTCGGGTGGAGCAGAGTGGAACTGCACCTTGTCATAGGAGTGTGTTGGTGCAGTCTAACAATACGGAAAGTGTTCAGGTAAACAGCGGGTTAATGCAGCCTGGCAAAAATGCAAGTGTGTGGGTAATTCAGGGAGTATCACCAGAGCAAAGTGGTGGATGTGAGGTATTGCAACCTGCTGGTGGAAAACAGGTGTTGCCCAAGTCTGATGTGAGCCAGAGTGATTTGTGCAATGGATCTGCAACTAAGCCCATCTATTTTTATGTGTCTCCTTGGGCGGATGGTTCGGTGCTGAGGTGCACTGGTGAATGGAGCACATATACAATGGATTGGGATAGTTGGGGTAAAAGGCTAATCTCGTTGATGGATGAGGTTTTTATGCAAAAAAAATAAGGTGGACACTGTTTCTGCTGTGCCAGCAGGAGGATCTATAGAACAGCCTATGGATAAGGGTGTGTATACAGCAGAGACTTTGTCTGTGACCCACAAAAGTGATGTTGGCATGGAGTGTCAAAATGATGTCACTGGGAATGATCGGGGGCAGCTTATGGATGCTGAGTCTGAGATGTTGAGAGTGAGCCCAGCACATGGCAGCGCTCTGGTGGAGCACCAGGCTGTGGTTATCTCCAGCTTCTCCTCCAGCTTGGAGGAGGTCCCTTTGAAAATTTCAACTTCTCAAGTCTCAGCAGATGAGTCTCTCAGCATTCCCAGTGCCCTAAATATGGTCAAGAAGGTCTTAGGTTTAGAGTCAAGTGGTTGGGTTGTAACCAAAGTATTAAAGGAGATGCTTGAACTTTGGAATGTACAACCAATGTATACTGGGTTGTCTCCTCCACAGTCGGATGGTCTGGTACTGCGGAGTACCACTAGGTGGAGCACCAAATGGCTGGCTGTACATATCAAACGGGAACAAGAAAGTGGTTTATTTCTGAATTTGTTGATGGTGTTAAAAGTTGTATCAGGGTATGCCGCTGGATTACCTGTAAATGTGATAGATGAGAAATGTTTTGGAGAAATGAAAAATGAGTCAAAGCTTTCACCTCCTAACAGCCAGGTGGGAAGCATTTCTGCTGCTATGGTCCAGGATGGTGCTGGTCTGCTGTCAGTGAAGGGCATGTTTACTGCACCAGTGGACAAACCACATGAGTTGGAAGGGCCGAGCATGGACCTGAGAACAGCAGAGATCCTGACCAGGGCTCAAATGGATGTGCATAAAGAAATCCGGATCATTGGGCCAAAAAGAGGTTTATGTAGCAGGTCTGATAAGACACCTGACATACAGGGACAAATGGTATCTGAAAACTGGCAAAATGGATCAGAAGAGAGCTCATCTGTACAGGATTTGGATACAGATCCAAGTGGTGTAGAAAAAATTAAAATGGTGGGACAGGCGCCTGCAGAGTGCATGACACCAGGTGAAGTGGCATTTTGTGAGGTTCACGTGGGTGATGGCTGCCCTATGGTGTGTGTGCCCTCTACAGACACTGTCCTAACAAATGCTGGAAAAGATATTGAAAGGTGTAATATTGACTGGAATATAACTGTTCATGGTAAACTGAATGCTGTGGTAATGAGTCATGCAGGTTTGCTAGCTAAAGGTACAAGAAATCAGGGGGGCGGTCCTGGTAAAAATACAGTAGAAATAGTTCCCCTACAGCCTTGGGACAGTAATACTGAGAGAGATATTAGGAAACCTTGGAACCTGAAGCAAAGGGGCAGAAAGGTCAATAGAAAGGCCAGGGGGACCCTGTTAGGATTTCAGGAGAGAAAGTGTTTATGGAAGTGCACCCGGAAAAAGAGTAGGCAAGGTCTGAGTAGAGCCCATAGCAGAGTGACAATGAGGCTTGGGGAGAGACACCAAAGGAATCATTGGGTAGAGTTCCCCTTTAGGAAAGGTATAGTCAGACCAGATTGGACCCCTGTAAGTGAAAGCTGGCACAGAGGTGCCAGAAGCTGTAAGTCGTGTGTTCTGCCCCCTACGGGGTCAAAACAAAGGGGGGGGATATGTGACAGTAGGGGGATCTGTCACCCAGGATTCTCAACGAGGCAGGTTGAGGGGCTCCAGGGTAAGTGTTTGATACGGAGGAAAGTGGCTTTTCACTTTCCTCCTTTGTTTGTAAGGTCTGTTTTGGGATCTGGAGCTTGGAGATTTCAAAGAGATCTGGGAGGGATGAAATCTCCAATCCTGGGACCAGGTTTTGGGATAGGCCAGGAGACTGATTGCACAGGTGTGTGCAGGCCTTTAGAGAGAGTCAGGACCAGGGTTCTGGGCTCCACCCCGGCAGATAGAAGTCAGGAGGGCTCCACTTGGAAGACAGGAGGTCACTGCTTGGGGTCAGGTGGGCTTCACCAAGGAGAGGTGGAAGCCAGACTAGCTGTGTGCTAGAAGTTTGCTGTGTGTGCAAAAACCAACCTTTTGGAAGGAGTCTGCAGGAGACAGACATAGAGTGGTATCCCTGAGAGAGCCAGAAGGCTGAGTATTGTTTAATTTGTGTGATGGTGGAAACCCCTGCGTGGGAAACCTTTATGTTACGGGACTTTCATTTAAATAAAAGTGGGCTAAAAAGGCCCTGAAAAATAAGCGAGTTGCTGTGTGTGTTAAAGCTCTACCACTTTGAAGCGAGTTCCCACACTATGTATCCGAGACAATGCGAGTGATCTATCAAAACTGTTCACCTTCTTGTGGCCAATCTAACGATTTTTATGTAGGTCTCATATTCCAAGATATGAGACATAGGGGAGAAATGGATTTTGAAAAGTGTTCTGTCACCTATGCTGAGTTAGGTTTATTAGGTTGGAATCTCTTTCAAGTCCTGGGAAAGCTTGCCTTATCTCTTCCGAGGTGTTACAGTTTGCAGGTTTCTTTGGACAGGGAGGCCCGGCTCCCTTGGGGGGCTTTATAGCTCCTATGACCCTCCTGTGACATTCCTAACTCACGCACATACTGGCCAAATGTCGCTGGGCCTCTCAGAGAGGGAGGGGGGAAGAATGAGGGAGAAATATATTTGTCAGGATGGTTAATCCTTTTGCCAAGATGGAGGTTGAAGCCAAAATGGTATACGCTGTTACACGCCTGTTAAGCTACCAGCCAAGATGGCAAGGGTGTGTGGGGAATGAAGCTCCTGAGTGGAGGCATGGGATTAGCCGTGTGCAGGGCTGCCACCTTAGGGTGCCAAGGAAATGGGGCAGCAAAATCTGACTCCCCCCATCCACTTGCTGGGGAGAGGAATGTGTACAGCTCAAAGCCTTTGTGATCAGTAAGTGGGAAGGAGGGGGGAGGCTCTGCTGGGCCCCTCTCTGTGCTGTCACTGCTCATATTGTAGCCCAACAGAGCTGGGGCATCGCGGTAACAAAGCAGTGGTGTGATGGAACGCGGCACCCGACCTCTGCCCTTCTCATCAACTCATGACAAAGGACCAGCAAATCTCACATCGTGCTATCACTTGCGTAACAATGCCACTCTCATCTGCACCCTGCACAAAGATTTTCCAGCTCTCGAGACCACAATCTATGTGCCAGCAGCCTGAGAGCGATTGTTACTGGGTTAGGTTAATTACACAATTAACCCTTCATACTGCCACCACCGCCTTTTTACAGAGAAGGAGGAAACTCACAAATCCTAGCAATAACACTGATTTTAGCATAAGCATCTGCAACACACACAGTCACCACAGACAGGTCTATTCAGAGGATTATTATATACAATAGCACTCTTCAACAGACGGATTCTTCAATTTTCATTAAAAGCTTTAGAGGCAGTTTCAGCATTTTTAAAAATAGGGTTTATTACTAAAAAGGTCAAAATGGTGCAATTAAAATATTTACAGAAAAAAGATGTTACAAAGACATAAAGAGAACAATAAAGCAAGAGAGAAATAAAAGAAAGGAGTTAAGAAGGAAGAATACTTGCAAAGTCCTTGGTTTTATCAGAGTCCAATTGTCTGAGCAAAAATGTTGCCTTGGCTCTCAAGTCTGTTAAGATGTTTCTTGATCAGGGGCGGACTGACAACTCATGGGGCCCCCGGGCAATAGGGGATCATGGGGCCCCTGTGTTCTCGCCCACACTCAAACCACACCCAAAAAAGCCTATGAAAGGTACCAGGGACATCTCATGGGGCCCCCTACTGACCTCGGGCCCTCGGGCAGTTCCCGAGTTCCCCAATGGTCAGTCCGCCCCTGTTCTTGATTGATGTTAAATGAGAGCTCCCCTTCTCCAAGCCTGTCAGTTCTTTTCTATGATATTAAAGGGGTGTTGCCTAAGAACAACTGACCAACCAGTTTAGGGGATGGGTTCCAGGAGGTCACCAAGTTTATGACCAAGTCCCAACTACAATTTCATACTAATATTAATAACTTCCAGTGTATGCAGGTTGTATTCTAGCAACTGCCAGACTAAAATACAGAATTATATTTCAAACCCAGGGATACCAAACACAGCATACCTTTCGTCACCCAGGAGGGAAGAGACTGCTTTCTCCACTTTCTTATGTGCTCATTTATGATCTGAATCTGTTCGGCATAAAATGATCTATCCAAATATATACCTAATATTAATGTGCCCAGTTCCTGTTTAATTTTATGAATTGTTACATATGGAATAGACGATTTTTGGCATGCTCTGCATTCCTAGAGCGCTAATGCCTAACAGGTCATGTGGGGCGGCTGACTGAGTTATTGTTAAACGATAGGGCAGAGGAAAGTGTCTTTGCAAAATAGACATCTTGCCAAGCCTAATTAGTGGTTTACAGTTCTGGAGCTGGCCTCTATTTGTGTTTTATTTAATATAACAGGCTCTTTTGAAATCTGATACAAATTCCATTTCAAGGGGGAGGAGGAGGGGTGAAAGATGATTGTTCATGAAAAACAAAATGGCTGAGACCTTAACAAGATGGCTGTTGCATACAGCTTCCATGTCTCTATTGCGCATAATCGTTACAAGTGGGACCAGTGACACCTGGGAGGATGATGAGCAGAATAGAGCCAAGCATGCAGAGCATAAAGTGCAGACAAAATGGAGGAGGCTGGGGACTGCACCATGTAGGGTCTGCTCTGACATGAGTAACCAGTCCTGGGCTCTGCCCTGCAATGCTTCTCTGGCATGGCAGCAGCCAGCGACACCAGCTATTTAGGTTCTCCATCTCATCAGGTAGGTGGTCAAATCCTGTTTCTCCACATCTGCACAATGACCGGTTCACAGAGGTAGGCATCTGTATATTACTAATCAGTCAGATCAGACCCAGTGTTGGACAAGGACAGGTGAGGAGTTACCAGGAGGGTAAGGACTGGCATGGGACACTCTCTGTGGGGTTGGGGGATGCCAGGTATGGTAACACTCATGCTGTGGTGGGGAGTGTGTGTGTGCTGGGAAAGTAGGGCATGATATCAGGTATGGTCACACTCTTCTGGGGGGGGGGGCTAGGAGTGTGGGCATGATGCCAGGTAAGGTCGCATTCTTTGGGGGAGATGGGGGTGGTCATACTCCTGCTGGGGGGGTTGGGCGTGGTTTCAGATATAGTCACACTCTTTCAAAGGAGCTGGGAAGTAGATTTGTAATATCAAGATCCTCATTAGAAGAGGTAGAGTTGCTGTGTGAGCCAAGATGGCAGCCCTTCATTGGAGTGGGGGAAGCTACGCTTGCCACTTGTCATTGGAGGAGTGGGGATAGCTGTGTTGGCCATGCTGGATGCCATTCAGTGGAGTGAGCAAAGTAGCTGTGCATGCCAATCTTGCCACTTCACAACAGCCCTTGTTTATCTTATGACAGGTATTCATATGTACCAAACATTTACATACCGTACGTTCACATAAGTCCCTGCCTTCCAGGAACTTAGAGTCAGAGGTCTCTATCACCATCATTAGGGCTGAGGCAGACTGGATTCAATTAACATGACAGTGCGTCTTTGGATTGTGGGAGGAAACCCATGCAAGCACGGATAGGATATGCAAACTCCACGCCAGGAACCCAATAGCGCCGCATGGCAGTAACACTATTTGTCAAGCTACTGTACTGCCCCAAATCATGAATCCTTTGAGTTCTGTCAGAGATCAAATATTTCAGAGTCTTCTGGCTGCTAAGATATAAGACCATTTGCAGGCCTTTTTGTTGACAGGCTCTCTTTATTGTCCCATGCACAAGTCCTCTATATACCTCAATACAAGACACATTCTCTTTATTCACCCATTCTCTTTATTCAGGTGAAACTAATATATGAGATAGACTCATTACATGCAAAGCAAGATAGTTCAAGCCGTGATTTGTCATAATTGTGATGATTACGTTTTACAGCTCATGAAAACCCCAAATCCACAGAAAATTAGAATATTGTGAAAAGGTGCAATATTCTAGGCTCAAAGTGTCCCACTCTAATCAGCTAATTAAGCCATAACACCTGTAAAGGGTTCCTGAGCCTTTAAATGGTCTCTCAGTCGGGTTCAGTAGGAATCACAATCATGGGAAAGACTGCTGACCTGACAGTTGTGCAGTAAACCATCATTGACACCCTCCATAAGGAGGGAAAGCCTCAAAAGGTAAATGCAAAAGAAGTTGAATGTTCCCAAAGTGCTGTATCAAAGCACATTAATAGAAAGTTATGTGGAAAGGTACAGTGTGGAAGAAAAAGGTGCACAAGCAGCAGGGATGACCGCAGCCTGGAGAGGATTGTCAGGAAAAGGCCATTCAAAAGTGTTGGGAACTTTCACAAGGAGTGGACTGAGGCTGGAGTCAGTGCTTCAAGAGCCACCACACACAGACGGATCCTGGACATGGGCTTCAAATGTCGTATTCCTCTTGTCAAGCCGCTCCTGAACAACAAACAACATCAGAAGCGTCTTACCTGGGCTAAAGAAAAACAGACCTGGTCTGTTTCTCAGTGGTCCTAAGTCCTCTTTTCTGATGAGAGCAACTTTTGCATCTCATTTGGAAACCAAGGACCCAGAGTATGGAGGAAGAATGGAGAGGCACACACAACAAGATGCTTGAAATCCAGTGTGAAGTTTCCACAGTCTGTGTTGATTTGGGGAGCCATGTCATCTGCTGGTGTTGGTCCACTGTGCTTCATCAAGTCCAGGGACAATGCAGCCGTCTACCAGGAGATTTTGGAGCACTTCATGCTTCCTTCCACAGATGAGCTTTATGGGGATGCTGACTTAATTTTCCAGCAGGACTTGGCACCTGCCCACACTGCCAAAAGCACCACAACCTGGTTCAATGACTGTGGGATTACTGTGCTTGATTGGCCAGCAAACTCGCCTGACATAGAGAATCTATGGGGCATTGCCAAGAGTAAGATGAGAGACATGAGACCGAACAATGCAGAAGAGCTGAAGGCCGCTATTGAAGCATCCTGGTCTTCCATAACACCTCAGCAGTGCCACAGGCTGATAGCTTCCATGCCACTCCACATTGAGGCAGTAATTGCTGCAAAAGGGGCCCAAACCAAGTACTGAGTACATATGCATGCTTATACTTTTCAGAGGTCCGATATTGTTCTATGTACAATCCTTGTTTTATTGATTGCATGTAATATTCTAATTTTCTGAGATTGTGGATTTGGGGTTTTCATGAGCTGTAAGCTATAATCATCACAATTATGACAAATCACAGCTTGAACTATCTTGCTTTGCATGTAATGAGTCTATCTCTTATATTAGTTTCACCTTTTAAGTTGCATTACTAAAATAAATGAACTTTTGCACAATATTCTAATTTTTCGAGTTTCATCTGACACCAGCAGTCGGAAAACGGTCTTCATCTTCTGTGAGTATGAAAGTGAGCAATATTGCTGGCAATGGGATGCAATCAATTAAAAATTGGACAACTATATATTCCATGAATAAAATGACAAAATGACCCAAAGCCTCCAATCATAACTTGTACATATGTGTTTCTCTAATGACCGGTTCAATTTTAGACTTGAGAACATTTCTTCAAGAAATCATGGAAAAAAAAGGTATTTTGGTCTTTTCTGGAGCTTAAAACAAAAGCAATTTAAAGCTAATGCCACAGTGACATCTACTGGCTGATAGTGGAACTCACAACTAAAAATCAACTCACTTATGACACCTGGTGGCTGCTTGCAACTCTATAGCCAGAAATGCAAACATACCACTGCTCTTCTCGTTTTTTTCACTTACCCAGTAAGGTGGGGGGTGAGCCCCGAAAAGCTTTCGTTTCTGGTGCCAAGTACATCAGGTGAACCCGCTCCTTGGACAGTGGCAGGTGGGGAGTTTGACTGGGGTGGTACACCTGTCAAACGGTAACGCAGGTGTCTTAAGGCTAGCTCAGGGAGGACAGAAACCTCCCGTGGAGCAGAAGGGCAAAAGGTTGCTTGATCTTGATATTCAGTATGAATACAGACCGTGAAAGCGGGGCCTCACAATCCTTCTGACTTTTTCAGTTTTAAGCAGGAGGTGTCAGAAACGTTACCACAGGGATAACTGGCTTGTGGCGGCCAAGCATTCATAGCGACGTCGCTTTTTGATCCTTCGATGTCAGCTCTTCCTATCATTGTGAAGCAGAATTCACCAAGCGTTGGATTGTTCACCCACTAATAGGGAACGTGAGCTGGGTTTAGACCGTCGTGAGACAGGTTAGTTTTACCTTACTGATGATGTGTTGTCGCAATAGTAATCCTGCTCAGTACGAGAGGAATTGCAGGTTCAGATATCTGGTGTATGTGCTTGGCTGAGGAGCCAATGGGGCGAATCTACCATCTGTGGGATTGTGATTGAACATCTCTAAGTTAGAATCCCCCCTAAAGGTGATGATACAGCAGTGCCACGAAGCCCATGTTGGCCTGGGATGGCTGCCACCCCAGCCCCTTTGCCAGTGCAGGGGGCCGGTGCGTATCGCTGCTTGCCTCAGGACTGGAGTGCGGATGGAAGCAGGCTGCCTCTCTCCTGGAACGCATTGCATGTTTGTTGGGAACCTAGTGCTAAATCATTCATAGACAACCTGATTCTTGGTCAGGGTTTTGTACATAGCAGAACAGCTACCTCGCTGCGATCTATTGAAAGTCATCCCTTGAGCCAAGCTTTTGTCTTTTCAGTGGGCAGCGTGGGTGGCCACTCCCCCCTTCCCTATTCCTGCCACCAGGACAGCTTGGCCCAGAGAGGGGCCACCCCCTGCACAGGGCTTGTGTCGTGGGCCAGCTCAGCTGGGGGAGTGGAGAATAGAGGGGAGAGCCCGGCCGGGAGGAAGAGGAGGAGGGCGGCAGCACCCCTTCAAAGGGTCGCTGGCCAGCTTGGCCAGAAGGAGGAGGATGGCTGCGGCATCCCCTCAAAGGGACACTGGCTGGAGGAGAAGATGGGAGATGATGATTCCAGGAGATGAGAGCTGCCTGCTCAACGGTCGCTGGCCAGCTCGGCTGGAAGGAGAAGGGGTCCAAAAGGCAAAGCTGGCTCAAGTCCTCTGAGGTGCTGGCGCGCGGGTGGAGGTCAGACAGTCCTGGGAGGCATAAACGGGAGTAGGTGGTCGCAGGTGAGGGGCTTGAAAAGTTTCCAGAAATGGGGGTGACGTTCTGGCAGAGTTGTAACGAGGGTGAGCACAGCCTGTCAGTCGTGGAAGGAGGCCGCCGGCCAACTTGGAGCTGCACCCAGAGGGGGGAAGCTTTCTGTAGGGAACTGGGCTTATTCCTGAGAAAGAGGAGAGCGTCCACAGAATGTGTGCGGGCCCAGGTACAAGGATCAGTCCCTGGGAGCCAGACGCTGGCAGAGCGGGAAGCAGTCCGGTAGTCAAGCAGCTGCGGGTCAGCACCGGGAGCCGGCTGGGGACTGTGCGGCAACCTGACCGGGAGCATGGAACTGGCTGTTGGCACAGGTAGCTGGCCAGGAGCCAAGGAGCCACTGGATGGCATGGGGAGCTAGCCAGGATCATGGAACTGCCTGCTGGCAAGCGGAGCTGCCAAGGAGCCACAGGATGGCATGGGGAGATGGCCAGGGACCACACGGCAAGCTGACCGGGGAACATGGAACTGCCTGTGGGCCAGCCAGGAAGCAAGAAGCCACGGGCCATTACGGGGAGCTGGCCAAGGTGTATGGAACCAGGAACCAAGGAGCAACTTGCCGGTGTGAGGAGCTGGCTGGGGACTGCATGGCAAGCTGACCAGGGAGCATGGAACCACTCGCCAGCAGGCAAGCAAGGAGCCTAGGACTGGAGCAGGGAGCTGCCTGGGAACTGTGCGGAAAGCTGACCAGCGAGCATAGAACCACCCGCCGGATGGCTGGGAAGCAAATAGCCATGGGCCGGCATGAGGAGCTGGCTGGGGAGCATGGAACCACCTGCCAGTGAGGGGGGTCCCCTGGCAGATGAGGAGCAGCGGACCAGCATGGGGAATGGGACGGGGACTGCGTGGCTAGTTGACCGGGGAGCATGGAACCACCCATTGGCCGGCCAAGGAGGAAGAAGCAGTGGGCCGGCATGGGGAGCTGACCACGGAAAATTAAACAGCCTGCCGACAAGGGGAGCCGACCTGGAGCCACAGGCCAGGGTGGGGAGCTGGCCGGGGGCCACGCGGCAAGCTGACCTGGGGGCATGAAACTGCCAGCTGGCCAGACATCAGATATGCATGGGCCGATGCCGAGAGCTGGCCGGGGAGCATGGAATCACCTGCTGGTGAAGGAAGCCAAAAAAGAGGGGTTTGTGAAAAGAGATTCACAGAAAAGCGGCTACATAATGAATAGAACGTGACACTCAGAAAATTTCCAAAAATTATGCTTTATTACACATATATAGATATGACATATGGGCATATGCCCTGGTTTACCATCACCTCAGTATGAGACAATAACACACAGACCTAAAACCATATAAAATGACATCAAGACCGGTCTAAATGCATGTGCAACAGAAAGAATGACTTCAAGAGTCTAATACCTCTGCAGCGCAAGCACATAGGTGAACACTTCCATGGGGAGGTGTATCCAAAAATTGTACCATAAGTATACCATAATATTGAATATATAATAAATGACAATATCAATCTGGTGAATCCCAATAAGGGAATCCAAAAATTATACTATGGATATATATATATATCACATGTATGCAAGGCAGCAGCACAAAAAGCGTGAAGAAGAGAAGCTGAGTGAGATACGCCCATCGGCGAAACGCGTTGACGTCATACGTCAGTTACGTCACTTCCGGTCATGCGCACTAGGTGGAACGCGCGCTGGTCCATGAGGAGGAAGCCATCTTCACATGCCATGAGGCAAGTGTGAGCAGCACAAGCGCCAAGAGGGGGCTGGAGCCCGCGGTATATCGGTGGATGTCAGCGGTGGCTCCCTGGTCTCTGTGGCCGTGTATGGCAATACCCATGAAGGACATTTCTTTTATTCTCATTTTCCACAGCACAGGTGGTGAGTGGATTGTTGCGGGACATTAGATATATGATCCTCTGTGATCTATATGATCTATATATCTTACTGAGTGTAAGCTCTGTCAGTGACTTCCCACATTATTTGTTTTACTACAGGATGGGGACATCATGGTGCTTTATGTAGGACACAAGATATAACACCATATATATTTCTACAAGCAGAAGATACCTTGGGATATGTCTTGTTGTTTTTTCTACAAAAGGTGGTGTGTAGTCCACAAACAGTGGTGAAGACACCATTTCAAGCAGAATGTTGCTATTTGCATCTTTTCTCCCATCCTGGGAATAACTGGGGCTTATTTTCATTCAAAAGCTCTGAGATACAGCTGTTCATATTACAGATGAATGGGCCCCAACCACGTGTGCTGGCACAGGAATGCATTGTATCATATATTGGACATTTATGTCTTTTTCCATACAGGCCCTAGGCCTATTGTTCTCTTCTTCACGCTTTTTGTGCTGCTGCCTTGCATACATGTGATATATATATATATCCATAGTATAATTTTTGGATTCCCTTATTGGGATTCACCAGATTGATATTGTCATTTATTATATATTCAATATTATGGTATACTTATGGTACAATTTTTGGATACACCTCCCCATGGAAGTGTTCACCTATGTGCTTGCGCTGCAGAGGTATTAGACTCTTGAAGTCATTCTTTCTGTTGCACATGCATTTAGACCGGTCTTGATGTCATTTTATATGGTTTTAGGTCTGTGTGTTATTGTCTCATACTGAGGTGATGGTAAACCAGGGCATATGCCCATATGTCATATCTATATATGTGTAATAAAGCATAATTTTTGGAAATTTTCTGAGTGTCACGTTCTATTCATTATGTAGCCGCTTTTCTGTGAATCTCTTTTCACAAACCCCTCTTTTTTGAATGCCTTTTTTGGCTACTGAATAGAAACCAAATATTGGGTGACATGATAACTTAATTGATAACCTCTTAACAATTACCTTTAGTATGGTGAAGGAAGCCACCTGAAGAGCAGTGGACTGGTACAGGAAGCTGACCGGGGACCGCGTGGCAAGCTGACTGGAGAGCATGGAACTGCCCGACATCCAGGAAGCGAGTAGCTGCGGGCTGGGGAGCATGGAGCTGCCTTTCAGCAAGGGAAGCCATCTGGGAGCCACAGGCCAGCACGGGGAGCTGGCCAGGGACCGTGCAGCAAGCTGACTGGGGAACATGGAACCTCTTGCCAGCTCTCAGGAGAGCAAGAAGCCGCATGCCGGTGCAGGGATCTTACTGGGGAGCATGGAACCACCAGCCAGTGAGGGGAGCTGACAAGGAGCCATGGGGAGCTGGCCAGGGGCCGGGAGGCAAACAGCCGTGTGCTAGAGTGGGGAGCTGGCAGGGGAGCATGGAACCGCCTGCTGGCAAGGAGAGTCGTTGGCCGGCACAAAGGAGCCGGCTGTGAAGCTAGGCGGTTGTGGCGAGCTGGTTGGAGGGACTTTTCCACCTTCCTGTCCTGAACATCGCAAAAGAAGGCAGTTTCCCGACTTCGAGCTTCGCCCGAAGGGAAGGAAGCTTTCCGGAGGGGACCGGGCCCATTCCTGAGAAAGAGGACGACCACAACATGCGTGCGGGCCTGGGCACAAAGATCAGTCCCTGGGAGCCAGATTCTGGTGGAGCGCAAAGCTGTCCGGGAGCTAAGCAGTTGCAGGTCAGCATGGGGAGCTGGCCGGGGACCGCACGGCAAGCTGACTGGGGGCATGGAACTAGCCACCGGCGCAGGGAGCAGGCCTGGAGGCAAGGAGCCACAGGATGGTGCTGGGAGCATGGAACCACCTGCTGGCGAGCGGAGCCACCTTGGAGCCAAGGAGCCGCATGCTGGCACAGGGAGATGGCCAGGGACCACATAGCATGCTGACCAGGGAGCATGGAACCGCCTGTGGGCCAGCCAGGAAACAAGAAGCCACGGGCCGTCATGGGGAGCTGGCTGAGGAGCATGGAACCATTTGACAAGGAGCTGCCTGCCGTCGCAGGGAGCTGGCCGAGGAACATGGAACTGGGAGCCAAGGACCCACTTGCCGGCATGGCGAGCTGGCCGGGGACCACGCAGCAAGCTGACTGAGCATCAGGGAACTGCCTGCTGGCCGGCCGGGAAGCAAGAAGCTGGCCAGGGACCCTGCGGAAAGCTGAGTGGGGAGCATGGAACCAGCCAGCCGGGAGGCAAGGACCCGCTTTCCGGCATGGGGAGCTGGCAGGGGAGCATGGAACTGCCTGCTGTCGAGTAGAGTCACAGGCCGGCGTGGGGAGCTGGCCAGACACCTGCATCAATCTGACCGGGGAACATGGAACCGCCGGGATCAAGATGCCACATACCGGGCCCGGGGAAGCCGGATGTGAAACGGGGTGGCTGAGGCAAGCTGGCCCGGAGGGACTTTGCCACCTTCCCATCCTGAACCTCGTGGAAGTCGCAGATGAGGATGGCATTAGGGGTGCGAGCTGGGAAGGAGTTCCAGGCAAGTGGGGCAGCTTTCCTGGGCAGCAGGGTGGTGGTCCTTGCCCCTATTCACCGTGAGCGAGCATCCTGCTGCAGAAGTCTGGGAGGGGACGGTCGTGTCCATGCACGCCCAGTGGCCCCCCTCACTGACCCCAACCAAGCCTCCTCCTTGCTGGGCAAATTGTCCTGGCGGGGAGGGTAGAGTGCGCCCAGGCCCCACCAGCGGCCGCCCCAGGATGCCTTCCCCTTCCCGCCCACACTGGAACATGGCCCGTAGCCTGCCTGTGACAGGAAGAGGTCCCCCACGAGGCCACCACCTGCATTGAAGGTCTGGTTAGTCTGCCAGAACCTGAAGGAGAATCAGGCCCAGACAGAAGATGCATCCCTGGTTTGAGTGGGAGATCCGGTCGATCAGTGTGGAAAAGGGATCTCCTCGCCTCCCTCTCGCCGGCCGGGCGCCTCCGGTGGCGGAGCGTGTCTCCGGCAGCCCCCAACCACATTGGTCTATGAAACGCAAGCAATGGAGATAGCACACATGCAGGAGGAAGGCGTCCACCCCTTCCCCGGTGCCAGGGTCCTCCAGATGAGCTTCAGTGCTCAGCCAGCCCCCGCTCTGGCCCTTGGCTCCTTGCTTCCCAGCCGGCCCACATCGGAACCCTAGAGTGGTTCGGTCTGCACACCCCCCCGGTGATGTCAGTGGCCAATCCCCATGCGATGGCTAACTTGTTGATCCTGCCAGTAACAGGGAGCCGTGTACCAGCCCAGGGAAACCTGCCTGTGAAGCCAGGTGGCCACTGCGAGCAGGCCGAAAGGACTTTATCGCCTTCCCATCCCAATCCTCGCGGGTGAGGATGGGATGAGGGGGCACCAGCCAGGAAGGAGTTCCAGGCAGCTGTGCAAGCAGGGTGGCTTTCACCGGTGGTGGGGATGCTGGTCCCCTCCCCTCTGGACCACAAGCGGGCACACTGCTACAGATTTGTGGGAGGGGGTGGTTGTGTCCACGCACACCTGGCGGACCCCTCATGGGCCCTATCTGAGCCTCCTCCTTGCTAGGTGATGACCAATGGAGCTCCCCCGCACCCTGGTGCCACCCCAGGATGCCTTTCCCCTCCTGCCCACCTGGGGATGTGGTATGTGGCCTACCTGTGTCAGAGAGAGGTCCCCCATGAGGCTTCCCCCCATGGTGAATGTCCGGTGAGTCTGCCAGGACCCCAACGAGAATCAGGCCTGGCCAGAGGATACTGCTGTGTGGTCCTGGTCTGAGCGGGAGGGCTGGACGGTTGGCTGGGAAAAGGAGTTGGGGATTTGCCTTCTCCTCTGCTCCCTGCCTTGCCCCCCTCTTGCTGGCTGGGTGCCTCTGATGGTGGAGCGCATCTCCAGCAGTCCCCCACCACATTGTTCTATGGAAGGCATGCAATGAGCATAGGGTGCGTGCCTGAGGTGGGTGTCTTCCCCTTCCCCAGTAGCCCCCAGATGAGCATTGGTGTCTGTCCTGCCCATGCCTCCCTGGTGAGGGCAGTGCTCAACATGGAACCCCAGAGCAGTTTGGTCTGTGTGCCCCTCTGCTGTTGGTGGCGGCTGACCCCCATGAGGCAACTAACTAGTTGATCCTGTCAGTAGCATATGCTTGTCTCAAAGATTAAGCCATGCATGTGTAAGCACCCACGGCCGGTACAGTGAAACTGTGAAAAGCTCATTAAATCAGTTATGGTTCTTTGATCGCTCCATCTGTTACTTGGATAACTGGTAATTCTAGAGCTAATACATGCTGATGAGCATTGACCCCCAGGGATGTGGTGTGCATTTATCAGACCAAAACCAATCTGGGGGCCATATTGTGCCACTAGAGGTGAAATTCTTGGACTGGCGCAAGATGAACCAAAGCGAAAGCAATTGTGAAGAATGTTTTCATTAATCAAGAACAAAAGTAGGAGGTTCGAAGACGATCAGATACCGTTGCAGTTCTGACCATAAATGATGCCAGCTGGCGATACAGCGGCATTATTCCCATGACCCTCCAAGAAGCTTCTGGGAAATCTGGGTTATGGGGGGAGTATGGTTGTAAAACTGAAACTTAAAGGAATTGACGGAAGGGCACCACCAGGAGTGGAGCTTGTGGCTTAATTTGACTCAACACGGGAAACCTCACTCAGCCCGGACACTGAAAGGATTGACAGATTGATAGCTCATTCTCGATTCTGTGGGTGGTGGTGCAAGGCTGTTCTTGGAGCGATTTGTATGGTTAATTCTGATAGCGAACAAGACTCCTCCATGCTCTAGTTATTCGACCCCTGGTGGTTCGTGTCCAACTTCTTAGAAGGACAAGTGCTGTTCAGCCAAACGAGATCGAGTAACAACAGGTCTGTGTTGCCCTTAAAGATCTGGGTCATAAGCTTATGTTAAGTTCCTGCCCTTTGTACACACCACCCGTCGCTACTACTTATTGGATGGTTTAGTGAGGTCTTCGGATTTGCCCCATCGGGAGTCAGTGATGGCCCTGTCGGAGCGCAGAGAAGACAATCAAATTTGACTAGAGGAAGTAAGAGTTGTAACAAGGTTTCCATAGGTGAACTGGTGGAAGGATCATTACTGGAGAAAGGGAAAAGTGGGGAGACCAGAAGCACTGCCTGCCCCCTCTTCTGGGTAATAGACCATGGAAAAAGAAGCCAGAGAAAAAATGTGGGGGTGCCTGGCCTGCGTGGCCTGTTCCCCCCTTGACCCCCCACCCACAAGTAGAGGAATGCGCCAGTGGGGGGGGTCAGCTGGTTGGACGGAGGGTGGGCTGCTATGGTGTGCCCCCCTCCTCTTCCTCCCTCTCCCTCCGCCGGCAGGCTGAGCCGGGTAACGCTCAGGCCCTGCCACCCTGACCCAGGGGAGTGTCTGGGGCCTGGAAGGTTTGGAAGTCTGGAGACTGGCCCCCCTTGGGGAGGGGGGCTGGGCCGAGCACCCAGCTATGTGCTGTCTGGGTGTCCCCCTCAGCATGGACTTGACTAGAAGTAAAAGTCATAACAAGTTTTCTGTAGGTGAACCGGTGGAGGGATCATTACCGAAGAAAGGGAAAAGCGGGGGGGCAAGCAGCACTGCCTCCCCCCTTCTTCAGGGTCCCAGACCATGGAAAAAGAAGCCACGGAATGAAGGTGGGGATGCAGGCATGAGGAGAGGTGCTGGCCCTCGTGGCCTGCTCTCCTTGATCTCCCACCCACAAGCAGAGGAACACGTTGGTGGGGGGTTGGAAGCTTGGATGGAGGGTGGGCTGCTGTGGTGTGTCCCCTCCTCTTACTTCCCCTCCCCCCACCGGCAGGCTGAGCCGAGTACCGCTCGGGCCCCTACGCCCTGACATGGCAGAGCATCTGGGTCCCGGAAGGTTTGGAAGCATTAGGACTGGGCAAAGCACCCGGCTGTGTGCCGCTCGAGCAGCCGGGTATTGCCCCTCATCATGGACACTTGACTAGAAGAAGTAAGTCATAACAAGGTTTCTGTAGGTGAACCTGTGGAAGGATCATTATCAGAGAAAGGGAAAAGAGGGGGGACCAGCGGCACTTCCTCCACCCCTCTGCAGGCTCCTGGACCACAGAAAAAGAATACATGGAAAAAAGGTGAGGGTGCAGCAGACATGGGGGTGGGGGTGCTGTCCTGTGTGGCCTGCTCCCCCCCTTAGCCTGCCCACCCACAAGCGGAGGAATGTGCTGGTGGGGGAGTCGGCTGGTTGGATGGAGGGTGGGATAGTATGGTGTGTCCCCTCCTCTTCCTCCTCCTCCCCTTACTCATAGGCTGAGTCGGGTACCAATTGGGCCCTGCTTCCGTGACCTGGGGGAGCGTGTGGGGCCCAGGAAGGTTTGGAAGCCTCAAGACTGGCCTCCCCTTGGGAACGGGGTGCTAGGCCGAGTGCCTGGACGCATGCCCTCAGCATAGATAATACCTGAAGAGTCCTCCTGATGCTGTTAGCAAGACAAATTAATGGATGGACAGTTTGGCAGGCACCAACGTGTCTAAATGACATGCAAGCTATGCTAATTAAGCTGTAAAAGGCCTAAAAATTAGCCCTGCTTGGAAAAGAAAAAAAGTCAGCTTGCAACATATAAAACAACCACCCGATGTCACCGTTGTAGAAGACTTGATGTTAGAGAAAAGTCTGTGGCTGTAAAAGTATCTACCAGGTGTCACCACTAGATTACAAGTGAAAGTGTCATTCTGCCAATGGAGCATTAGAAAAATGCTAGAACTGGAATTTCAGATTCAGCTAGAAATTGATCATGTCTTGGATTGTCACACTATTTTGTCAGAAGGCATCCTTATTTAGGTGTGTATTAAAATGATCAATGTGAGAAATCTCAATTTGGAAGGTATGTTTTGGACAGCTTGGCCAATAAATGGGTTCTTTCTTTTTTTTAATGTGCAGGAACATTATCAGAAGATGTATTAGAGTTATTAGTCACTTTTTCCACTTTTAGTAAACTGAAAGCTTTCTTTCGGAACATTGATATTACAGACACAACACACACCTTACAAAATATACACATATATAAAGTATACATTTTTGTTATTAAATATTTATTTAAAAACCATTGGTTGGTCATTGTTAGAGACTAAAGATTAAATGTTAAACAAATAAATGACTCCGACCACGCTGTGAATTAAAATGATATTTTATTATAGAGCTGCCTGATACCAAGCTCCAAAAAAGCCAGAGAAACATAGAGATTAAACTCACTCTATAATCCTCAGTTTAACAAATTGTAAATAGGTGTCCTCTCCCAACATAAACTATGTGCAGGGACAATATGAAATAACACCCACCTAACTGTAAATTAGTTAACACCCACCTAAATTAGAGTGAAGATAATGTGTACATTAGTTCACTCTAATTAGGTAGACCTAAGTAGGTATTATTTCTATTGTTGCTGCACATGGTTTATACTGGAAGAGGGCATTTTGGTAAAATTATATTTTTTTACATATTTTTTCTTTACAAACTGTTTGATAGAGGTTTACATCCTATAAACAGATAAATTGCACTCTGGAAATGTTAGCCTAGCTGAAATTTAAATGATAGCCTAGATTTATATATTATGGCCACTATCTCACAGACTTGGAGAAAGCCAGGTTCAAAGAGAGCACTAAAATGATGTTTGTATTAAAGTATAGGCAGTCTCAGCAACATGGCCCCTTTTGGATCTGTTTTATGGTCATTGAAAACACAATGGAAAAGAATGCAGAGGTGAGGTAAACTTTATTTGGTTATAAACTTAGTTGGGCTCGTTATTTATAGCTTTAGGTTTGTATTGAAAGCATGGTGGAAGATTGATGTCAGGGGTCACAAATAGCACGTGCCAATTATGACCCTCCTTAAGCATAGGCAGAAGATTTTCTTGACAAATGCTCTTTTAATTTCTCACTGCTTGTGTAGCCATAAAAAAAGGTCAGGAGTTATCTACTAGTCATTTTATAGACTCCCATAGCTTTTCGAGGGGAAAATGTATGTGCACAGGTCATTAGAGGTACGAAAAATCACAGCACAGAGCGCTGGGCTGATGTTAACTTGGGTTAGGCATGCCAGAGATGTTTTCTGTGTCCTATTTTTGGTCAGCTGGGTTTGGGAAGAAATTGCTCACCAAACTCACACCCCAAAAACTGCAGCTGAGTACAGTGGAAGTGGTTTCAAGTCCCCCATGTCTTTCCCCTGGTTAAAAATTTCTGTATGGAAGATGTTAGGGTTTGCTAACATCTTCACTTTAAAAGAGTGCAGGCGTTCTCCTTGGGCCCCTGGAAAATTTTTATCAGGTTTGGGGTTGAATCTGCCGATGCCAGAGATACTCTTAACCCTTGATACAGCTATTCCCTTTCCATAAATAACATCTGACGACAATTTGTTTCCTCTAATGTCAAAAGTGCAGTTAGACCAAAACTATAGGGCGGGTGCTAAGCGATGCTTGCCATTTTAGCCAGTGTGCAGTCAACATGACAGCAAGTTTTCCTGGCCACGCAAACATTACATGAATAAATGCTGTGGCTTTGGGCAAGAGAGTGGAGAGGGAGTAGAACAGCTGGCCAGTTTTGGCTATTGTCTGTGCCACGTGTAGATTTATTAAGAAAAAAGAACCTCTGCTATGTATCTAAATGTTTTTATTTTTCTTTCAGCTGATTAATTGCTGGAGTACAAGGCAGAGGGAGACCCTGGGAAGCCTGTTGTGATTAGCTGTCTGGTGTCACAGGTGGGTTTGGAAAAGTGATCTTAACAATTGTTCCAAAATAAAATAATAAACATGTAAGACTTACCTGCTCTGCACAGTAG
The DNA here is from genome assembly GCF_062004578.1 of Staurois parvus. NCBI lineage: Eukaryota > Metazoa > Chordata > Amphibia > Anura > Ranidae > Staurois > Staurois parvus. The sequence continues at coordinate 9,448,156 of NW_028317941.1, forward strand.
TTTGCCACAGAGTAGCCCAAATCCTTAATTTCATTGCTCCCCCACCAGCATTCCTTGGCCTCTCTCTCCTGTCTAGTGCCCCTGTTCTGGTGTGAGCCCAAGAAGACTCACTCATGAGCCACGTAGCCCAGAGAGCAAAGCCCATCAGGGTATATGGATGGGGCTCAACTTCAAGTAAGCATTAGTGTGCCTGAGGGGGGGGGGGACCTTATGCCTTTCCAAACACAGGAATGTTTACTTTAACTCCTGAAATGGTAGCAAAGTAAAAAGATATTCTAGCTAGCCTGCACTGAGAAGTGATTGTCATGATGAAATGTCAATGATTCTTTGCTCTCATTTTACAGGAGTGGTACTGCTTGCGGTTTCACCTTGGAGAAAGCCACCTTCATGTCCTCCACTTGTCTTCTGAAATGGTAAAGAATGAAAAAGACACTCTAGCTAGCCTGCACTGAGAAGTGATTGTCCTGATGAAATGTCAATGATTCTTTGATCTCCTTTTACAGGAGTGGTCCTGCTGGCAGTTTAACCTTGGAGAAAGCCACCTTCATGCACTCCACTTGCCTTTATTTGTGGCCAGTGGATATTTTGTGACACCAGGCAAGAACTGGCATCAAGGACCTGCATAAACACCCTGGCATGCCAGAGGTGGTTTGGAAGCAGCACAGCAACTTGACCATCCCTTTCCTCTGTGCTGCTTTTGGAGGTACACAATTGCTTCTCGTTCCTGAATGATCTTGCACCGGATATTGGAGTCCCCATATTTTCCAGATATGTTTGAGCCGTGTACTTGCAAACAGCATAGCCAGTTTTTGGTTTGCATAAAAGATGAGAGCTGGCAGCCATATCTTTCCATCAGGCCATGCATTTGCCTTTTTTTGTGTTTTGTCGAATAAAGACTATTTTGTGGTTCCTTAAAACAGTGTCATATCCTCTTGATTCTATTACCGAAACTTAAGATGGCCAGATAATATGCAATCTGATGAAAAGTCTGTGCAATTTCCTCAACATGTAGCTAAAGTCTGTAATAGAAGGACCCACCAGAACAATGCATTCATTTAGAATGGGCCAGGCCAGGGGCGGACTGACAACTCATGGGGCCCCCGGGCAATAGGGGATCATGGGGCCCCTGTGTCCTTGCCCAAACTCAAAAAAGCCTATGAAAAAGGTAGCAGGGACATCTCATGGGGCCCCCTACTGACCCCAGGCCCTCGGGCAGTGCCCGAGTTTCCAAATAGTCAGTCTGCCCCTGGTCAGATGAGACCAAAATAGAGATAATAGGGGCCAATCTATCTGCCAAAACCCGGCTGAATATCTTTAAATCATTGTTCATCACTGAAATATACCGTGTTCCAAATTATTATGCAAATTCTATTTAAGTGTCACAAAGATGAAATATTTTGTTTTTCAGTTTAACTCATGGATGGCATTGTGTGTCAGGGCTCTTTTGATCACTGAAAACAATCTCGGACACCTGTGATAATTAGATTGGCAGGTGAGCCCAATTTAAGGAAAAACTACTAAAGGAGGGTGTTCCACATTATTAAGCAGAGCACCATTTTCAAGCAATATGGGGAAGAAAAAGGATCTCTCTGCTGCCGAAAAGAGTGAAATAGTTCAATGCCTTGGATGAGGGATGAAAACATTAGATATTTCACGAAAACTTAAGCGTGATCATCGCACTATTAAGAGATTTGTGGCTGATTCAGAGCACAGACGGGTTTGTGCAGATAAAGGCACATTGAGGAAGATTTCTGCCAGATCCATGCATCGGATCAAGAGAGCAGCTGCTAAAATACCATTACATAGCAGCAAACAGATATTTGAAGCTGCTGGTGCCTCTGGAGTCCCACGGACATCAAGGTATAGAGTCCTCCAGAGTCTTGCAACTGTGCATAAACCTTCTATTCAGCCACCAATAACCAATGCTCACAAGCAGAAACGGCTGCATTGGGCAGAAAAATACATGAAGACTAATTTTCAAACAGCCCTGTTCACTGATGGGTGCCATGCATCCCTGGATGGTCCAGATGGATAGAGTAGTGGATGGTGGCTGGATGGCCACCCTGTTCCAACAAGGCTGCGACGTCAGCAAGGCGGTGGTGGAGTCATGTTTTGGGCCGGAATCATGGGAACAGAGCTGGTCAGCCCCTTTAGGGGCCCCGAAGGTGTAAAGATGACCTCTGCAAAGTATGTGGAGTTTGACTGACCCTGCAGCCTCTGACCCTCTCTTGTACTACCCCTGCAGCCTCTGACCCTCTCTTGTACTACGCCTGCAGCCTCTGACCCTCTGCTGCACTACGCCTACAGCCTCTGACCCTCTCTTGTACTACGCCTGCAGCCTCTGACCCTCTGCTGTACTACGCCTGCAGCCTCTGACCCTCTCTTGTACTACCCCTGAAGCCTCTGACCCTCTCTTGTAATACGCCTGCAGCCTCTAACCCTCAGCTGTACTATGCCTGCAGCCTCTGACCCTCTCTTGTACTACGCCTGCAGCCTCTGACCCTCTCTTGTACTACGCCTGCAGCCTCTGACCCTCTGCTGTACTACACTTGCAGCCTCTGACTCTCTCTTGTACTATGCCTGCAGCCTCTGCTCTGACCCTCTGCTGTACTACGCCTGCAGCCTCTGACCCTCTGCTGTACTACATTTGCAGCCTCTGACCCTCTCTTGTACTACGCCTGCAGCCTCTGACCCTCTCTTGTACTATGCCTGCAGCCTCTGACCCTTTGCTGTACTACACTTGCAGTCTCTGACCCTCTCCTGTACTACGCCTGCAGCTGTCAGGGCTCCCGGGTATGACCAGAGGTATGTGAACTGACGCAGGGAAACGCAGGCTTCAGATATGTTATAAACAATATAATTTATTAACACTAACAATACATAAACGTAGTGCAATACTAAAACATAACACAGTGCAAACGAACCAAACCAAACCACCCACAGATAACAAAACATACAGTGCAAGCGTAGTCAGGCCGGCCGGGTCAATAACAATCGGGCAGGTAGGAACAGAAGGATCAGGCAGAGAGTAGTCAGGTCACGAGCCGGGTACAGCAACTAACGGGCAGGTAGGTACAGGGGGTCAGGCAGAGAATGGTTGGGGTCACAAGCCAGGGATCAAACAGGAGAAGTCAGCAGAGGTCCGGATCAGGCAGGGTCAGCAACGAATCAGTCAGACAGGAACAGGGGCCCATAGAAAAGCACACACCAAGGCCCAGACTGCAGGTCTGGCCATCCCTTAAATACACCTGCATAATTAGCTTCAGGTGTTTGGCTGGCTGCAGGGTTGAGTCTCTGATTGCTGAGAGCACCCGCTGGCCAGCCCTGGTACTGCAGCCCACAAGGCAGGTGAGTCCCACCATTACTGGCAAGTCCATTCCTGACAGCAGCCTCTGACCCTCTCTTGTACTACGCCTGGAGCCTCTGACCCTCTGCCGTACTACGCCTGCAGCCTCTGAGCCTCTCTTGTACTACGCCTGCAGCCTCTGACCCTCTGCTGTACTACGCCTGCAGCCTCTGACCCTCTTCTGTACTACGCCTGCAGCTTCTGACCCTCTTTTGTACTACGCCTGCAGCCTTTGACCCTCTGCTGTACTACGCCTACAGCCTCTGACCCTCTGCTGTACTACACTTGCAGCCTCTGACCCTCTGCTGTACTACACTTGCAGCTTCTGACCCTCTGCTGTACTACACTTGCAGCTTCTGACCCTCTCTTGTACTACGCCTGCAGCCTCTGACCCTCTGCTGTACTACACTTGCAGCCTCTGACCAACTCCTGTACTATTCCTGCAGTCTCTGACCATAGTCCTGTACTAACTGCAGTAACCTCTAGAAACCAATCAGTGAGTGGTAATGATGTGCTGTAACCTTTAGCAACCAGTCAGAGTGAACCAGTTTTTTATGTTTACATTCAGTTTTTTTTTTAGATAAGTCTATGCTTGTGTTTATTTGTTTTTTTGGGATGTTGCGGTGGAGAGCAAAATTGCATGGGAGTGAGCCCAAGAGAATCTCAGACTTGGTTTAACCACACCCCATTTAAGCCACACCCAATGTTTAGCGTAATCTAAACTGCACCCATTTTTTCATGCGCCGCCATCCTCTTTTTGTTGATAGGCTACACCCATGAATGAATGCCCCACCCTAATTAACATACTGCTCCTCCTACACTGTCTTTCTGGTCATACAGGAAAAAAAGTGTCACAATTTTTTTTTTTTAAATGTTGGCAACTATGCTGTCCTCCCCATGTCACTGAAACTGCCATCCCCTAATTCACTGACACTTGCTGTGCCTTAACCTCTTCATGCCTGCCGACTGTAAATGTGCGGCCTCCCAGAGTCTGGGCCTAGACGCCGAGCGGCCGCACATTTGCGCTCTATTAAACAAGAACATATGTGCTGAGAGAGCGTGCACCGCGCGCTCCCAGCACACATGTCTGGTAGTCTCGTCTTTCAATCAGGACCTTTCCCGATCATGTGACCGCCGTGACGGCGTGTCACATTACCCTAAACCCCGCCCCACCTCCCGGCTTCTGAAACCCTTAAAGGGCTGGGAAGCGCCGGTGCAAAGGGGTTAAATCAGCACATGCGCTGTTGCTTCACAAGAAACCGATTTTCATAGCATACTAATCATGCCGCTACACCTGCAACCTTTGGCAGGCATTACAACTTGCAAAGTTTGCCAAGCTTCTCCATTCAAGTCAGTGAAAGCATGTCACAAACGTGACTTTTGTTTGTACTTGCAGTCTCCCAAGTCATAAAACATGTGAATGCACTGCAGAGACGTGCTACACTTTTTTTGTCAGACTTTTACTTTAACATCATTAGCAGTTAGGCTGACCATACACTATACAATTTTCTGTCTAATTTACATTAGATTTACCTTCAACTATGTAGCACAAGGACCTGTCTAATTAGATACAATTGAAAGTGTTGTTTAGGTTTGACCTCATATTATATGGTTTTTGGTAAATCTAAAGCAAACTTCTCAAGAAAGAAAATTGTGCAATGTATGGCCAGCCTTACACAGTCTATAGAGCTGTAAGCTGACTTAGACTACAAGAAAATGGCCGACTCTATCACATGACTGTACTGAGCATGCTCATTCTTTAGCCAGGCGTCTGGTGGCCATGTTAGGGTTTGGCAGTTTTGACAATCGAGGATTTTGCAGCAATGTATATGCGGGAAATATATGAGTTACATTATACGGTCTGCTATAGGTCACCATTTTCTGAGTGGGCTAACATAATCTTGGTTTTGATTTATGTTTTGGAAAGCATTGGAGCCTCAAACTACCATTGTCAGCTGCCAATGAGAGAGCAAGGGGCTTGCCTTAGTAAGTCACGTGTCATTTTACGGCTGCTTCCCTGTCCAGGTGTAGGAAGAACTGGAGTCAGTAAGTGCTGCATGGAATGTATTCCTATGTACATAATGTCTGCTATCTGTGTGGCAGCAATACAATGGATGACATAACTTTAGTACTAGATAAGTATGTGAGAAGAGATTACATGGCTTTCAGTGAAGAGAAATGGGAAAATGTAAAATACAATGGGGAGGTTTCACACAGTGAATTGAGTGTCTTATAGGTTTAAAGGGCTAATTTACATTTACAATACATTTTTAGTGGATTCAAGAGAGTAGTGTTTTGGGTGATCAGTGCTGTCCTGAGTATAAGTTAGGTTAGATGGTGTGTTCAGTGTGACCCCATCATTGCAGGAAGTGAGTGCAGCTGCAGTATTGCCCATCCACAAATCTGCACATGAGCAGCATGCACTCTCTATTCTGAATAAAAGAGAGGGAGAATGTACTGCATGTATGTGGATGAAGGAAAGTACACTGCATATATATCAATTGGTGGATGGAGAACGCACTGCGTGTATGTGGATTGGTGGACGAAAAAGAGAGCGCACTGCGTGTATGTGAATTGAAGAACGAGGGAGAGCACACTGTGTGTATGGGAATAGGCGAACGAGGGAGGGCGCACTGCGCGTATGCGGGTTGGCGGACGAGGGAGGGCGCACTGCGCGTATGCGGGTTGGCGAACGAGGGAGGGCGCACTGCGCGTATGCGGGTTGGCGGACGAGGGAGGGCGCACTGCGCGTATGCGGGTTGGCGGACGAGGGAGGGCGCACTGCGCGTATGCGGGTTGGCGAACGAGGGAGGGCGCACTGCGCGTATGCGGGTTGGCGAACGAGGGAGGGCGCACTGCGCGTATGCGGGTTGGCGGACGAGGGAGGGCGCACTGCGCGTATGCGGGTTGGCGGACGAGGGAGGGCGCACTGCGCGTATGTGGGTTGGCGGACGAGGGAGGGCGCACTGCGGGTTGGCGAACGAGGGAGGGCGCACTGCGCGTATGCGGGTTGGCGGACGAGGGAGGGCGCACTGCGGGTTGGCGGACGAGGGAGGGCGCACTGCGCGTATGCGGATTGGCGGACGGCGCACTGCGCGTATGCGGACTGGCAGACGAGGGAGGGTGCACTGCGCGTATGCGGACTGGCGAACGAGGGAGGGCGCACTGCGCATATGTGGACTGGCGAACGAGGGAGGGCGCACTGCTCGTATGCGGACTGGCGAACAAGGGAGTGCGCACTGGCGAACGAGGGAGGGCGCACTGCGCGTATGCGGACTGGTGAACAAGGGAGGGCGTACTGTCTGGATTGGTGGATGAGGGAGAGCATGCTCCACGTGTGGGGATTGTTTGGTAAGGGAGAGCAAATTGTATTATGCTTTGCTGGGGTTTTTTTTGCCTTCCTCTGGATCAACTGTGGGTGTAGGATTATAACTTTTTTTTGTTATGGTTGAACTGGATGGACTTTTGTCTTTTTTCCAGCCAGACTAACTATGTTAGAGTGTGCGGCACATGTGAGAATTGGTGAACGACAGAGAGCATGCTGCATGCGTGGGGATTGGTGGATGAGATAGTGTGCTGCATGTGTGGGGACTGATGGATAAGGCATATGGTGATTGGTGAATGAGGGAGAGTGTGCTGCGTGTGTGGTGACTGACGGGTAAGGCGTATGGTGATTGGTGAATGAGGGAGAGTGCGCTGCGTGTAGGGGGATTGGTGGACGAGGCGTGTGGTGAATGAGGGAGAGTGCGCTGTGTGTGTGGGGATTAGTGGACGAGGCTTGAGGGGATTCGTGAATGAGGGAGAGTATGCTGCGTGTGTGGGGATTGGCACACAAGGCTTGTGGGGATTGGTGAATGAGGGAGAGTGCGCTGCGTGTGGGGATTGGTGAATGAGGGAGAGTACGCTACATGTGTGAGGATTGGTGGATGAGGCTTGGTGAATGAGGGAGAGTGTGCTGCGTGTGTGGGAATTGGTGGAAGAGGGAGAGTGCACTGGGCTTGTGGGGATTGGTGGGCAAGGGAAAGCGCGCTGAGCGCGTTGGGATTGGTGGGGGAGGGAGAGCATACTGGGCGCTTGGGGATTGGTGGGGGAGGTTGAGCTTACTGGGCGCTTGGGGATTGGTGGGGGGAGGGAGAGCATGCTGGGCGCTTGGGGATTGGTGGGCGAGGGAGAGCACACGGGGATTGGTGGACGAGGGGGAGCGCACTGGGCACGCAGGGATTGGTGGACAAGGGAGAGCGGGCTAGGTGCGCTGGGATTGGTGGACAAGGGAAGGCACACACGTGTGTATTTGTGAACAAGGGAAAAGATTTGTGGAGGAGGGAGAGCACGCTGCTAGGGTAAGGGAGAGTTTACAGTATACAACTTTAATGTTAAAGGGTATCCTTAGGCAAAACCTGGCATAGAATGGAAGGGTTGGATCCTCTGTCAAGTTTGTATTGCTCTTTGTGTCCCCATTGGGGAGATTCCCTGTTTTTGTAGTGGTGGTGTTTGTAACTAAGAAAGTGAGGGACATTTCAGACCTTTAGGGCTGTCTTCAGAAGAGGAAATGGGAAATCTTCCAGTGGGAACACCATAGCTCTTAAAGATGGGTGGTGGGATGGGTAAGCATATGAGTGTTTCTTTGCAGAAGAACCCTCTTTTTTACTTTTTAATGTTGTAACGGGGTTGCTTTAAGGTGCCACTAAAATTCAATGACATAATGTTAGGAAACAGAAAGTACAGTGATGGTTGTACATATGTTCATACATCTGATCGTTTCTTTGCAGAAGAACCCTCTTTTCTACTTTTTAATGTTGTAACGGGGTTGCTTTAAGGTTTCACTAAAATTTGCTGACATAATGTTAGGAACCAGAAAGTACAGTTAAAATCACACCTTTAATGAAATAGCATAAAGAACGCAGTTCAGAAACGTAGTCAAAAACAGAAGCCAGGGTTTGGAAGTCAGAGTGGGTAATCAGATGAGCTAGGGTCAGGAAACCAGAAGTCAGCATAGTCAGGAACAGAAATCGGAAGAGAAGTCAGCCAGACCGAGTTATTCACAGAAACACACTGGAGATCATAGACCACGCAAGGGCAAGTAGGAAGTGAGCTAAGCTGTTAAAAAAGTTAAAAGGGCTGACTGTAGGCTGGACTAATGAGGCAGGTAAAGATATACAGGTGAGTCACTGTGTAGCTCGTAATTAACCGACTTCTGAGCACTGAAAGAAAAGAGCTGCTCAGGGAGCACCAAGCTTGAGCGGAAACCATATATGGAAAACATGGAGCAGGGCAGGAGCATGTATGTCTGAGGACGAGACCCAAGAGCATTTCTCCGGACCGTAATCCCTTCAGTTAACTAGATATTGTATGCGTCCACGAAACCTACAGGAGTGAATGATAGATTGTATCTCATATTTCTGATGGTTGTCAACCTGGACCAGGCAAGGGCATGGTACCAAGTTGCTATAGCAGTTACACACCAAAGGTTTTAATAGGCAGACATGGAATATATTGGAAATACGCATGTTGGAAGAAAGATCTAATGCGTATACCACTGGGTTTACCTTATGGAGTATACTGAAAGGCCCAATATGCTGAGGCGCCAGTTTTAGTGAGGGAAAACATCAGCGGTTAGGGGAAGACAGCCAGACCCTCTCCCCAACTTGGGAGGAGGGTGCAGGTAGGAGTCGGTGGTCAGCAAGGAGTTTGTACCTTTCTCTGGAATGTTGAAAGGATCTGCACCCAAGTGGAGCGGAGTTCCCGAAGATGTTCTTCTAATGCAGGAATTCCCTGTGGTACTAATGTATCAGCCAGCATGGATGGCTGGAACCCATAGTTTGCCATAAACCGTGATAATCGGGAGGTGGCATTGATGACGTTATTGTGAGCAAACTCCGCCCAAGGTCTGACCAGTTGTTGTGGTAATCTGTAATGTAGCAATGTAGGAACTATTCCAGATTTTGGTTGAATCTGGAAGGTGTCGGGGTGTTTTGTTCTTAGCACACATGGGACAAGTGGCTACAAATGCGTTTCCATCAGGACGGACACTAGGCCACTAGAATTGTTGAGACATAGACCATATGAGTTGATTTTTCCCTGGGTGCCCAGCTGCTTTGGGAGAATGGTAGGTCTGGAGCAAATCAGTGCAGAGATTCTTGGGGACAAAACAGCGGTCATGAGGTTTTCCAGGAGGAGAATTGATCTGAGAAGCCTGAATTTTCTCACCCAAAGCTGAAATGAGACTAGTGCGAATAGTGGCCAAAATGTGGTCAGGCGGTATCACAGGAGTAGGAACAGACTCCATTTTTGAAGAGGAGGAAAACTGCGATAATGAATCTGCTCTGATTTTCTTCGTGCTGGGTGGGAATGAGACCATGTAATTGAAGCTTGACAGAAAAATGGCCCACCTAGCCCTTCTAAGAGATAAGCGTTTGGCCTCAGACAAGAAGGTGAGATTCTTATGGTCAGTCAAAACGAAGACCGACACAGTAGTACTCTCAATGCCTTCATTCTTTAAGAGCTAAAATGATGGCTAATTATTCTGTGTCCCCAATTTTATAATTGCCCTAGCCAAGGCTTTGTCAGAAAGCATCGAAAAAATGAAGCCTTTGTTTAAGTAGCAAGAGCCCGTCCATGACACATTCTCCCAATCTAGCCATTTTTGCCAGCTTAGTTAATTAACTGATATCTAGAAGTCACCGAGGACACCGTTAGGAAAGACTTCTCAGGGGCTAGTTAGAAAACTTGCCCGAACTATTGTAGTGATAATTCAGCATACCTCCCATCCCTGCTCCATATATTAGACATGAACAGACATCTAAACCTGTCTTTTGTGTTGAGGGACCCAGGGTACTGAAGCCAGTGTGTGGATCCTGCCTGCATACCCAACCATCATGTGTTGTCTATAATCATATTTTTCCTGCAGACCTGTTCAAAGCCAAGTACTGGTCATGCAGAAAAAAATAAACATATTTCTTATGGTCCAGCCAAAACCTTTATTATAGCTGAAAACAGAATGAGGAAATGTTAAAAAGTTTGCCTGGTTTTAAATCTGTCTGTGTACCTGCTGATGGTTCACTCTCACTTTCCCTCCTGATGATCATTGCCATTGGAACAAGTGAGGGGAAATGTAATAATGAACAGCTGTCACCAGAACAAGTTTAAAGGAGAAATCTCCCAATGAAGACACTTGTTGAAGGAGGTTGTTATTCTCACTTCTGGTTGTTGCCTCAGGACAGCAAATTAGAAGAAATCGAGGTACAATTAAAACCTTACCTCATCGTCCAAAACAAGAAAAAAACTTTCAGTTTAATCTTGTAACTAAAGGGCAGTGAGTTTAGTCCAGAGAATGTGTAGTAAGATACAGTAAATATGTTTTTGAGTGATGTGATGTTCATTATTCTGCAGTTTTCTGTTTGACAAGAACCTTGAAATCCGTGTTTCACAGATTGTAAAGTGATGTCCACATAATCCAATAGTCAATATGTAATGTTTGAATTGTAGCTAGATAATGCTCTGCAGGTTAAACATCCATTTTGCCCATTCATCAAACTTCTGGAAAGCACTGACCAAAGTCTGAACTCCATTAGCAGACTGTAAAACAGACATGTTTCACTTTCCGTCACCGACTGACCCTATCTGCAATGTATCGAAGAACTTGGCATCCTATATTTTGCTATGTGAAAGCATTACAGTTCTCATTGCACCAGCACAATTTTGTAAAAGAAAATAAAAAAAGAATAAGGGTTTTTTACCAGAGTTAAAGTGGAACTTTAGTCAGAAAATTAAGTCCTGATAGATCACTTAATGCTGGCCCCTTTTGCAGGTATTATTATGCAAAATGTTACAGATAAGTGCCTATACTGTTTAAAATCCAGTAATGCACTGTATCATCCTGCTCTGCCCATGCTCAGATGCTCTCTATTCAGGGCACTGTGCTGAAAATCAGAGCCACAAGAGGCTGAACTGCAGACAAACTAATGATTTACTGATGCTCAGGGGCTATGGGATTCAGCAAAATGGCAGCCTCTTTTAAGGAAGAGGAGCAATGCATGGAAGCAATTTACAGCACACAATAATCTGGTAGCATAATTAGTAATGTGGAATGTATTTGAAATAAATAAATAAATATTTTCCTTGCTAAAGAACATTTTTTATCAAGTTGTTATGGGAAAAGTTCTGTTTTGACGTACATATTCACAAAAGCTGCATACTTATGAAATATATACTCAGTAAAGTTGAAAAATATAATTAAGATAAATATAGCCTATGTAACCTATACCAATCTGTTATTTTCCATTGTGGCATCAGCCGCAGCTGCCTCAACACAATGGCGCTGGCAAACAGTGATGGCATCTGATAGGATGCCGTCACTATTTTTAGCCTAAATCATTTCCACCTTGCTCATTTGTTTTTTAACTTTACTTTTGTTGAGCTGGATGGTTCTTGTAGGGCTACCTGTTGCTCAAAATCTGGTTGAATTGTTTTGGATGTTGAGCAGTCGAATCCCCAAGAGCTGCAGATTGCACAGCTCAACTGGTGAGGAAATGTTGGATCTGCTCTCACATAGAGAGTAGCTGTCCTTCTCTGCAGCCTAATTTTTTGCTTGTTCTGGAGAACTTAAAAAGGCATACAGATGGTGAGCTGTATGCAAACCCTAAGGATTTAACTTCCTGTTTGCTTCATTTTGGTATGGTAAATAAAGCATTTTATTATATCTGTTCAATAAGTGCAAAAAATAAATTTTGCTCATAATTTCCCATGCACTACTACTCCCAGGCAGTGTTATCAATCCTGCCTAGTTCACTTTTGTCCACCACAGAACACCTCCACTTGTTAGGGAATGAGAGAGGAAGGTGGACTTACAGTGAGGAACAGAAGTATTTGAACGCCCTGCGATAACTTCTTCCATGAAATACCTTGAACCTCTGCTATGCACCTCAATGTGTCTAGGAATCGGACACGTTTTCTACTGAAATACAATTATTAGTAATGTTTTCCCTGAAGCAAGCATCGTTATATTGTAAAGCACTGAGCAAACTGTTGGTGCTATATAAATCATGTATAATAATAATATTAATGAACTAACCCCTTAGTATTATAAAGCATCCCGAATTCTCATTTGCCAGAATGTACCCAATTATGCATGGGCCAGATCTGTGTGCCCATATAGGACCTCCCAGCGGCTGTTCTATGGACAAGGTACACTTTTATTTATGCCTGATGTATGTTGAGCTGCATTAGTCAATACGTTGCAATGGCCAGCAATATTTGGACCCAAACCACATGAGCTCAGGTATCCAAACATGAATGTTCCTTCATAGCAAACCTCCATTATGTACTGTATGGGCCTGGCCCATTCTAAATGAATGCATTGTTCTGGTAGGTCCTCCTGTTACAGACTTTAGCTACATGTGGAGGAAATTGCACTGAGTGTTCATCAATCAGATTGCATATTATCTGGCCATCTTAAGTCTAGGAAATGGAATCAAGAGGATATGTCACTTTCTTTTAGGAACCAAAATAGTATTTATTCGACACAAAAAAAGGCAAATACATGGCCTGATGAGAACACATGCCTGCAAGCTCCAAATTGGTTGGAAAACCAAAACCAGGCTCTGCTCTTTGCCAGCACACGGCTTAACCACATCTGGAAAATATGGGGACTCCAATATCCGTTGCAAGTTCATTCAGGAACGAGAAGCAATTATGCAGCCCCAAAAGCAGTATAGAGGAAAGGGATGGTTTGAAGGGCATGGGAATATGCTTTTTATTCATTTTAACATTGTAAGCAGTTAAAGTATACAATTTAACATTTTGCAAAAACGGAATTACACTATATATTTTATTCATATATCACTTGCATGAGCACTCTGGAGTCCTATGAAATGCTTCCTTAAGCCATGAGGACATTCAGGAGAATGTGGTAAATGATATCCTAGGAAGTATGCTTCAGGAGTGTTCACTGTTCATTGTTCACTATTTTTGCACTATATGAATTTTGCTCTTATTTTGAGTTGCATTTATGTATATAGAAAGGGTATGATTTTTTTAAATTTATTTATTAAGGTAATGCACTGTCTGAGTTTTTTTCCTTTTTTGTGAGGTATTTTCTGTCCTTTTAAGAGCCATTGGAGGGGTCAGCACCAGATGATTCGATACGTTGGATTGTGGACACTTATTTTTGTTGAAGTGACTTTACTTACATGCTTTTTTGATTTGAGTGACTTATATATACTTTTTGGGATTGGATATAATGTTTGGAATTTTTTACACTTTGAATTATTTGGGTTTATTATAAGGGTTATGGTGTAGAGTATTTATTTACATATTAGATTTTTTGTATGCTTGGGAGCTTTGACTGAGGCCTTGGGAAATGTGCCTGGAGCACACAGAAAAAGTGCTCTTGGCACATATGCGTACATTATACACACATATATGGCAGGTCTAAACATGAAGGCCCAGGTACTGGGATGCTTAAGATCTGTGACCAATAAATACCACAGTGCTAATATGCAGATAAACAGGAAGTAACATGTGTATGCACATGTGCGCTAAGTGATGTACAGCTAGCCCCAGCAAATCTACACATTGGCCTGTTAAAAAAAAAAACCTATAGCATCTACCTATCACATCACCCCCACATGCTATGAACATTAGAGCAATGGCCACACTTTGCAAATGAGCACAGCTCCACTGTGGAGAACAGAGATCTCGCCATATATTTTTCCAGAAAATCTGTGCTTCCAGTTCCCACTATCACTTCCAGGTGCACGCAAATCTCCTTCCGCAAACGTGATGACGTATTTCCGGTCTGGCATTCGCTCTGGTGCTTTCTTGTACACCATAGTGGTTTTCCCTGTATGCACGATTGCCGATGTGACATTGCCGAATATATGTTCTTATGCAGCACAGGGCCAAAGGCAAAACACATTTAAGTCCCAAATTTTTACTGTTAGGAGGATTGTTTCAAAATAATGCCTAGCTGCACATTGAACACTACTTATCCATCTGCTGCATTCATTGTTACATAACATTCAGTCTTGTGGTGCAATAGAGTGCTTTTGGTTAGGTACATACTTACATATGTGCACTCTAAATATTTGTGCATACTATTATATAGGTCAAAAAAAGTGGTGTGGGTGTGAATACATTCAACTAGAACATGTAATCAATAAACTATTCAAACAATACATAGTGCAAAGATTTATTGATGCAATACATAGTCAACATTTATTTTGACAGCAGCAAGTAGGTACATTCAATTTCTTGGGGAAAAGAAACCAGGAGGATTTATGTTGCTAAAATAGAATGGCCCTGCTCATAAGAGCTTGCAATCTAAAGGATCACGCCTTATAATGACCAGTGCTTTAACGGTACAGCAGCAAAGAAACGGGTAATATGAATCAGGCAACATTTTCAGGGCCATAAACTTAGCACACACCATCAGTTGGTCAGATGCAGGATTCTCTATCCACAAAATAGTCCCGAGATCAAAATAAATAAAACAGCATAATAAAGTGCAAATATCACAGCCAACACCTCCCACCTCCCCAAGTACCACACGCATACATTTCTGATTATGTTTGGCATAAAGCTGCATTTCGGTCTAAATAAGCAAGCAAATTCTATCCAAGTTAGGAGTTGTAAGAGCAGAGCAATTGACATTTGTTAGTATTACAAACAAGGTAAGTATTAACAGATGCTCCCAAACCATAAACACGATCATAGTAGAATAATACACCACAAAACACACTTTAGAAGGACAAAATGCAAAACATTTACAGCCCACATCAAAACACAGCCTTAGTGGGGTCTTGGACAATTAGGCACAATATCTCTTCCTTACCCCCCAAAACCACCACAGGCTGGTATACAGGCCCCACAAATCAGAGTTCATTAGCATGCCCAGAAATAAAGCAACAGTAAAACAAGTGTACCTGTGCAGCATACAACAGAACATTGAACAGGGATGTGAAGGGGAACCCCATGGCAAAATTTATTGGCACTATGGGCACAATTCACTAAAGCTTATCACATGAGTTATGTCAGTCACATGACCACATCTCGCATGCGATACTGAAAATGTCAATTCACTATTGCTAGTATACGCTATTTACCGAAAATAGCAAAAACACTCTGGAAATACCGCATAAAAAGACCTTAAAGTCAATTCACAAAAGGAAATAAATATTTAAATGCATGAGTTATTTATGTAGTGGTCCAGGCATGCTGTATGTACTGGTATCTGTCAGTACTGTCATGGATTGTTAAGGAATGGGGGGTCGTGGAGTCCCCCCAAACCTAGGAGCCATCAGCTGTCAGCAGGGTTCCCCACGGACAGCTGAACAAAGGATGGAAATGAAAAAAGAATTAAAAAAACAGCGTTGGGTCCCCCCTCCCATCCATACCAAGCCCTTCGGGTCTGGTTTGGGATTTGAGAGGAACCCCCACACCAAAATTTAAACAAAAAAAAATGGCGTGCCCCCCAATTCCATACCAGACCCTTATGTGAGCATGCAGCCCTCCTGAACTATACCAGGCCACATGCCCTTTTGGAAAGGGTTTGTCAAGCCAAGAGTTGAGATTCCAAAGAAAAAGAGTAAGAGCGTGTGTGAGTGAGGAGGAGGGGGGGAGTGCCCTTTGGGCTAAGTCACACAATGGGCACAATTCACTACGCGGTATCTTACCGCATCCAATTATGTGGTAGGATCCCACACAGCATTTTTTTTTTTTTTTTAAAGTTTGCGTTCCCTAAAAAATGCTACTAATATACAGCATGAGTTATTTTATCAAGTCATGCAGCCGTTTAGTAGTTTAAAGCATGCGTTTATGTTGCAGCTGCCAGTGGGGTTTCCCACTGAGAGCTTAATATAAAAGAAAGAATTGCTGGCAATTTAAAAAAAAAAAAAAACATACAAAAGCCCTTCAGGTCTGATTTAGATTTTTGAGAGGAAAATCCACACCAGATACTAATCCGAGCATGCAGCGCAGCAGGTCAGGAAAGGGGGACGAGCGAGTGCCCCCTCCTGCACCATACCAGGCCACATGCCCCCAACATGTGGGGGGTGCTTTGAGGCGGGGAGGCCTCTGGAAGCCCCCTTTAGCAAGGGGGCCCCCAGATCCCCCCTCCCATGTGAATGTGTATGGGGTACCCGGTACTGCTACCCATTCCCAAAAAACAAAAAGTGTAGTGTAAAAAAAGACAAGAGACAATCTTTGACAAGTCCTTTATTAAAAAAGAAAACTAAAAGAATGTCCCCCTGCAGTAGATCCAACATCAATCACGATGTCTGCCGCCACCCGAAAAAAGACTAAAAAAAGTCTCCGTTCCTGGCCATCTGTCTGCTCTGCAGTCTTGACAGTTCTTAAATATGTAAGGGACGGGGCCACCTGGGGACATCAGGCATGTGACTTCACCCCTTGTGACATCCATGAGCTAGCATTCCCCGATTGATGATGTCACCTGGGGCGGGGTCATATGGGTGATGTCCCCGGGTGGCCCTGACCCTTACATATTTAAGAACTGTCAAGTCAGCGGAGCAGACAGACGTGCAGAGACTTTTAAAAAAATATATTTTTTCGGGCCTTCGGCAGCAGGCATCGTGATTGACATTGGATCTACTGTGGGGGACATTCTTTTACTTTTTAATAAAGGGCTTGTCAAAGACCGTGTACTTTCTTTTTTCAGACTACACTTTTTGTTTTTTGTGAATGGGTAGCGGTACCATGTACCCCATACTCATTCACATGGGGGCGGGATCTGGGGAGTAAGCCCCTTGCCCGCAGTCCCCCATAACCACAGCCAAGGGTTGTGGGGAAGAGGCCCTTGTCCCCATCAACATGGGGACAAGGTGCTTTGGGGAGGGGAGCCCCCCCACCTGCCATAAAGCACCCCCCCATGTTAAGGACATGTGGCCTGGTATTGTTCAGGAGGGGGGTGGGGGCGCTCACTAGTTCCCCCCACCCCCTTTCCTGACCTGCCGGGCTGCATGTTTGGATAATGGTCTGGTATGGATTTTTGGGGGGGACCGCACACCATTTTTTAACTTTAATTTGGGCTTGGGGCTTCCTCTCAAAATCCGAACCAGACCCGAAGGGCTTGATATGGATGGGAAGGGGGACCCCTCGCCTTTTTTTTTTTTGATTGTCGACCTTTGTTTATTTTTAGATTCAGCTGTCAATAATACTGTGTATATTATCTAGATCTTCGAAATGTGATATATCAAATTCACAACATTTCGAGTGAAATATACAGAAATATGAGTAAAGTTCATGTAAAACCATTACAGAAAATCATTACAAAGGATAAGAAACATAGTATAAATAAAACCATGATATAATAGAAAAGGAAATCCACTTCCAAACAGATATACAGGGCTTCACTTGGGGTCCAATTTAAACTAGAAAAGCTTCAATTTCTGGGGAAATTGTGTGAAGTGTTCTTGCCTCCACCAGTAGTCTACAACTGGAGTGGGTGGAGTAACTGGGTGGAGTGGCTTGTCATTCTGCTGCCTGCTCACACACCTGGGTTCCTATGGCAACTCACTCTACAGCAAGGGCAGAGAAGAGCAGTTAAAAACAAACTGCTCCAACTTGCTCACTTCACTGACGGTTGCCATCTTCAAACGGTTGTAGTTTAAAAATTGTAAATCCTACACCGAAGAGCTTTATATTGTGAGAATCACAAGACCCAGACCTACATTTTGATGCATAGTATGTCTCTGAAATATTAAAAATGAAGGCACAGTTTAGATATTGCCCTTCAAATTTGAGGTGGCTAGAGTGGAGTTTCAATGAATGTCAATGGGCAGCGTGAGTTGCAAACAAATGGTCATATTGCGAAAACTATCAGGACTATGGCTTAGCCGTGGATATTTTTAGTGGCAGCGGGGATAGCTGAACGTTTTGATACAAGGTTTGTGTAGGTGGGCTTGAAAATGAGGGAGTGATGGCAGTTTAGAAAGCATGTCCTGATTTTTCTGCTCACACTCTAGTTTTGAACATTCCGCCATTCATTCCTATGGGACCAATTTCACCACAAAAACGTCGATATTTTGTGAACCATTCGGCGAAACGTTCCACAAAGTAATAGCACACCAATCGGGAACAATTCGCACGTTTCAGTATATTACTGTCTATGTAGTGTAAAAACTGTGGGAGGAGTTAGGGTGGTAAATTTGGCTATAATAATAAGAATATATATGTGAGATAACAGTAATTGGTCATGCCATGCAAGAACACTTAATAATGTTGTGTGAAAATGATACTCTACTCCCAAAGAAATATGTCAGGGCCAGATTTGGGAACCAGTGTAGATTCTTGTGTGAAAATTAAATGCCCCAATTGTACCTGTTTTAGCCCAAACCACCTGAGACATAGTTATATGAATTCCCTTATCGGATAACCCAGATCTCCAGATTGTAAGACGTCAATAGCAAAGGTTACACCAAATATGAATCACACCAGGGTATCATAACAACCTCCATGCCCACCAGGTTCTCTGCTGGCTGTCCGGAGAGTGCAGTTCTCCACAATAAGATTCACAGTAAAATACAAAAGACCAAAGAGTAATTTTGTTAAAAACACCAATTTATTTCATGCAAATATACTCACAAGCATGTCAGGCCTATGGTGTGATGACATCATAGACCACTAACCCCTTCCTATGTGTTTAGTTTATGCAAGGAACCTCTGCAGGTGACTTTGGGCGTGGAGGTTATTACCATATTCTGATATTATTGTTTGATTTATATTTAATATGCCTTTTTATTCCACTATACTGGTGGTTTTATTTATTGATGCTGATATTATTTGTATCACTTTATTTGCTCTCATTGTGATATTTATGGTCAGAGGTTCTGCACGCTCTTTTTGTTTATGATTTTGTTTTTTTGTATTCGGAACGTAGTGTGCATCCTTATTATCTAGCATCGAGCGCATAATTCTTTGGTGGTTTATTTAAATCTAACCTATAAGGAGACTGTCAATTTTTACTTTCTACTATTATTACACTAAAATGAATGTGCTTGTAGTTGACTTTCAGACTACATGTTTTATATATTGTTTTTTTTTTTTATATCCGCTTAGGAGGCTAAAGTGCTATTTACAGAAGAAAAATGTTGCTGAATCCAGTCATTTCAAAGCTGGCAGGGAAGAGGGTTGTACTGGCCAGTGCATCTCCACGAAGACAAGATATACTTTCCAATGTGGTATGTAAATTGTGATTGATATTTAACTACTTGGTAACATGCACCAAACCCAATCTCACAACTTTGCAGTAATTTTTTGATTTGATTAAATATTGCATTGAAGTGATATGTTAATAAATAATGCTTGGCATAGTATAAAGCCTTTCAAGACTTGTTCTTTTAAGTGTCTATATACTGCCTCATGTATCACTAATTTTGATTTGGATATTCTGAAAAGAAGATTTCTTTACACTTTACATGTGTGAGAGCAGGAACATATTGTTTCAACCTGAGAAGCAAGAAACATCAAAAACGTACACTCACCGGCCACCTTATTAGGTACACCTGTTCAATTGCTTGGTAACACAAATTGCTAATCAGCCAATCACATGGCAGCAACTCAAAGCATTTAGGCATCTAGACGTGGTGAAGATGACTTGCTGAAGTTCAAACCAAGCATCAGAATAGGAAAGAAAAGGGATTTAAGTGGCTTTGAACGTGGCATGATTGTTGGTGCCAGACAGGCTGGGCATTTAAAAAACTGCTGATCTAGTGGGATTTTCACGCACAACCATCTATAGGGTTTACAGGGAAGTCCGAAGAAGAGAAAATATCCAGTGAGCTGCAGTTGTGTGGACAAAAATGCTTTGATGCCGGAGAAGAATGGGCAGACTGGTTTGAAATAATGGAAAGGCAACAGTAGGGTCAGAATTTGGCATAACCAAAATGAAAGCATGGTTCGATTCTGCCTTGTATCAATGGTTCAGGCTGGTGGTGTCAAACTGTGCTAGCCAAGTTAAAATTGCAGAGGCAATCAAACGTAGCATTATGGATGTGGTATGTGTAGAGCTTGTTGGATGCAATGGTAGAATGTAGGTGTGCTGTTAAGATTGTAAAAATGCTGCTCAACCACTTGTTTTAGACATTTGTGTGAAAGAGCCCATAGTGCAAAACTGACCTGTTTTGCTTATCCCTCTGCTGTAACTCAATTGATTACAATATAATGAACCACTAAAGGTTACCTATTTAATTACCACCTGTAGGGTAACTAAACTGCCTTGCAGGTTTCTTCTGGAGGCCCAGGCTCTGGTAGGACCACTCCATGTTGTGCTCAGGTGCTCCAGTGTTATGCTCAGGGCACACATGTGCTTTATGGACAATACGCAATAAATCATGGGGCATGTAGCCTGAAGCATCAGATTCAATCCATTTGTACAGTGTGCGCTCCCTGACCAGAAGTTCAGGAAAGCAAAATTAAGAGGGATACAGTGAGTAGGTGAGGGTATGTGATGCAAAATGCAGAGATAAAACAACTGTTTTACAGCTAGTTATGTGGAGCTAGAGGTAAAACACTGGGCTTAACCCCTTCACGCCTAAGGATAAAACAAATCTTAAAGCCTAAGTAAAATTTTACTTTGACATGTGGTAGTAAAACCGTACATATCATCACAACTACTTTGTACATCCAGGAGAATTGTACCATGTTTTTTATCAGGACACATTGGGCTTTCATTTGGTGGTAAATGGTAATGGATATCTCCTGTTGTGTTTTTTTTAATTATTATCAAACGAAAACTGGTCCAAAATTGTAAAAAAAAAATATATTTTTTAAATTTAGCTTTGTGTTTCTTGTTACTACCATAACCTACCACCAAAGAACAACCCAATATAAATTTCCCAGTTCTTGAGGATCGCAGCGATACCATATATGTGTATGTTATTTGTTGTTTGTACCTCTACTACAGCCCAGAAACAATAGTGTGCATTTTGTTTTTGTTTTTTTTTACCTGAAACACACTGATACCAATTTAAAAAAAAAAAAAAACCCTAACCTTTGACCCTGATGTTTCTCTCTCCCCCATTTAGAGAGAGAGAAAAAAACAATGGTGGGGGGCTTCACATTGACTGATTACTGAGTTAGCCAATCAGAGGCTACCGCAGCAATTGGAACCCGGTGATCTCAGTGACACCCTAGTCTTTGTGCTGGGAGAGCGCTGTACGGTGCGCTCCCAGCACAAAGACACGTACGCAAAGAAGCCCATTTCCGTGAGGCTGCGTATTTGTGTAACGTCGGCGTCAAGGGGTTAAAGAAGAATTCCAGGTCACCAGCTAGGCATGGTGATGTCATGCTTACCACTTTATACAGTCAGAGAATGATTTGCATGCATTGAGGAAATTAAAGCACTCTCTCAATTGGTGCCTGTGTTGAAAGGGCAACCTCCTGTATTCACAATACAGCAGGGCAGCCGCTCGACATAGGACTTGTAAGCTGTTTCAGATTACTGTAGTAGTGATGTCTACTACAGTGTTTTCCAGCTTCTAGAGGGAACCCATGGGCATAGTTACATTGGTCCTAGGTGCAAAAAAAAGCCATCCATATCTGGTGTTCTTCTTTAATAATGCTTTAATATTTTTCATTGGAAAGGTGTACTTTAATCACTGGTTTAAAGAACATTTTTTTTTGTAACTGGATGACATATGTTTGCTTTGAAATATACATTTTTTTTCCCTTCCCATTTCTGCTATGCATAGGGTCTTCGCTTTGAAGTGGTTCCATCTTGGTTCAAAGAAACTCTTGAGAAGTCTTTGTTTTCTGCTCCACAAGAATATGCGGTTGAAACTGCTAAGCAAAAGGCACTGGAAGTGGCAAGAAGAATGCACATGGTTAGTTTGGTTGCTTTACTTTGTTCTCAGGTAGAATATAATTGTTTTACGGTAGCACTTCTGGATGACTGTTACTTGGTGCATCCAGAAGTGCTACCGTCTATTCATAGGAATGCATGGACCTTCTGATCATGTCCACCTGAAAATCTGATAGGCAGACTTGATCCAGTCGGCGTGTGAAAGGGGCCTTAGCATTATTCCTCACTGGGTTCTCTTTATGCTTTATTAATGTCATATGCTTATATTGTAAAAAAAAAAGGTCGAATTCACAAATTGTCATCTATGATATGCTTCATATATGACTGACTTAATAATAAGAAAGCCTATTACCACATTTATGCTTTCTGGCAGCCTTTATTTTCCTTAGAAGAGGGGAGTGTGTCCATTTTGTGTCTATTTTGTGCATTCTTTAGGTCTATTTCTGGTCAAGCAACTCTGCAGGTGTTTACAATCTTAGGAAATAATTCTGTAAATGGACAGAAGGAAAATGCATGCCTGTAGACCCTCTTCAGTGCCCCCGTTAGGGGAAAAACTGATCAGCCAGAATTAATTTCCAAGGAGCTGCTAATCTTTTACCCCACAGAGGCTGGGGCCTCAGTGCTGTCTGCTCCATCAGTACAGACATATAGGGGTTTATTTACTAAAGCTGGTTCACTCAGAATCTTGTGCAATTCTGCATAGAAACCAATCCGCTTCCAGGTTTTATTGTTAAAGCTGGTTCACTCAGAATCTTGTGCAATTCTGCATAGAAGCCAATCAGCTTCCAGGTTTTATTGTTAAAGCTTAATTGAAGAAGCTGAGGTTAGAAGCTGATTGGCTACCATGCACAGGTGCACCAGATTCTGAGTGAATCAGCTTTAGTAAATAAACCACATATTGTCTTGTGGCCATGCATGTTTTTAACAATGGCCATTCATGAGGAAGATCATTCATCCCGGATTGTATTTTATTGACCAGCCTCTGCCTACAGTCTGTAGGCACCTTCAGCAAGAAACTTTATAGAGCACAGAATTTAAATAGAGCAGTACCTGCTGGCTAAGTATTGTAAATGTGAAATATTCTAAAACAAAGTAAGTGTATGTGTTTAGTATTCAACATAACAGGTCATGAACATGATTCGAAGCATTTTGGATGCCCTGTAAAATTTTAGTTTTAAAACTTTTTTCCCTATTACATATATTCAACTTTGAAATTATTTCTATTTCACATATTTTCAGTTCTGTACTATTAACTGAAATGGCTTGCTGAACCTGTGCTTTTTCTAAAGAAAAAAAAGGCCAAAACATTTACCTTTTTTGAGATAGGATTGCTGTTTTAGGAACCACTAAACATACCATAAAGGTTAATAATTTACTGTAATTACATTTATGTTTTTTGTTTTTTTTTAGAAGCACCGTAAAACCCCAGATATTGTCATCGGAGCAGATACTATTGTGGTGAGCAAGTCATTAAACTAAAAATCTTTTTCTTTTTTTTTTTTCTTTTTTTTCAAATTGTTGTAGCCAATAGGAGGTCTGTTTTGCTGAACAGGACAGTTATTGGTGTACATTATATTTACTCAAAAAGTTTCAGTAAAGTGGGGAAATGTGAGTGCCACACATCTCTACTGTTAAGTTGGAAAGAGTTTTTATAGCGGTCTGTATATTCATTGGTGTATTTTTCTTCACTTTCTGTCCTGGTTACCACACAGGATGTGTGATGAACATAACTAAAGGCTGCCATACATATCTTTAATTTCATCTGATTCCTGCTAAATTGGCTGAATTCATGCTATGCCTGCTCTTTTTGGCACCACCCAGTTCAACAAACGTTGGTAGTTCACTTGACATTTGTTGTAGAAGCCGACTGTAAAATTGTCAGCTGAACAGTGGCTGTATCCAATCATACTGTATGCAGCCACTGTTTGGGAATCCTGACAAGCCTGGCTGCAGGCTGTCAGGATACAATAGCTGGCATGAAAGATTTGTGTTTAGTGTGGATAGAGGAAGCTGTTAGATTTCTATTGTTCAGCCCCCAGGGTGAACAAAAGAAATCTGTGTATATGGCTAGCTGAATAGGTTCACAGGCATCAGTATAAAAACTTAGAACAGAAGTTCTAAGCTTTATCAACCTATCCTAGATCATAGGGCTTCAATCAACCCTTCTAAACAAAATAGTTCAACTACTGTCCTGTTAAGCCTAATCCATACTATCATTTTTGTTTTCATTCAACCCAGCGAGGTGAACAGAAAAAAAAAATGCAACAGAAAATGAGGGGGGGGGCCTATATTAACAATCCCATGTCCCCACTGAGCTATTGTGTTCTGACGGGGTTGGTCCACCGCCGGAACACACTGATCACTGGATGCCAATAGGCATACCTTTTTCAGTCTTACCCCTTTGACAGAAGCCAGACTGGCTGCTGTACACACCGGCCAAATATCGTCCAGTTTCTACTGAACCAGCTGATACCACCTGATATTCAGCCCATGCATAAGGGGCTTTACTGAAGATATTGTTCTCTCTCTCTGTCCTGGTGATTTCCCAGAAAGTGAAATCTCTTCAATGAAGTCACTGACAGCAATGAAATCCCAGCAGAAGTTCTGATTGCTATCCATTCTATCAAAAAAGAAAAAGGTTTTTGATACTGTTGGCCTTTAGTGTTTACTATGTGTTATAATATAATTGTATGCATTTACGTATGTCTGTGGTGATATAAAAATTGTTGTTTATTACACAATTTCAGAAAAAAAATTTTCAGAATGCAAATTTTCTCTGGTGCAGATGCAGTTTTTAAACTGGTATTATCAACAGTTTTGTGCATTTACAGTTCATTCCAATGGACCTTCCTAAAGTATTATTTTTCTCAAGTCATCTTCCAGGGCAGCATATGAGAATAGACTCCTCCCACCTGAAAACAGGGAATTCGTCCACCATTATTAAAAAAAAAAAAAAAAGCGACGCATACAACTGGGCCTTATTTCTTTGTGTTCCCTCTGGACCAACAGGACGATTGCATGTTTATTTTTACTCAAGCAAGTCTGTTGTGCTTGTTGCAGGAGTCTCCCTGCCTGGCTGCCTTCCCATGGCATCAGAGGGTGCTAGGCATGCCTAGGCAGGGTTTTCCTGGGGAACAGATGGACAGCGCTCTCCCCATTCAAATTTTTTTCGGCCTGTGGTTTCACTTCCACTGGGACGTATGCAACCATCCTCCCAGCTGTAAGGCTTTCCAGATAAACATCCATTGTGCTCCCCCCACAGACCCCAGTTGTTCCTCTGTACTCAGCTCTAGGCTGCAGGGCAGGTGGTGGCCTCACATGGAGTTGCGTTCACTGACCTGGGGTGCTGCAGTGCTTGGTACAGTTTGCCTGCTACACCAGTTGCAGCAAGATGATGCTGGGTGGAGTGGCTCATGCTTTTGGTGTCACTTCCAATGATGTACTTCCTTTCTATCACCACTTCCAAGTGAGCACAGTAACAGGCCTGGCCAGCCATATGTTTCGTCAGAGTTACGGTACTTCCTGTCAAGTGACTGGGGTTTTTTGGTGCTTTTATTTTTAGAAGCATCGTAAAACCCCAGATATTGTCATCTGTCAGCTATCCATCTGAAGAGGGCTGAAAATTCATTGGCAGACTTTCTGAGCAGGAAAAGTTTTTGATACAAGCAGAATATTCCCTAGAGCAGGGAGCATTCAACTGGCTTACATGGAAGTGGGGGACTCCGCTGCAGACCTGTTTGCTTCAAGAACGAATTCCAAGACACCAAACTTCTCCCAAATAATAGTGAATAATGGCAGTGCAGGTTTGGATGCGTTTTCCCAGAGTTGGTCTTTCCATCTTACTTATGCATTCCCCCTGACAAATCTGATACCAAAGGTAGTCCAAAAGATCAAGAAAGAGAAAGCAGTAGTCATTCTGATTGCACCCTGTTGGCCACAGAGGGCATGGTTCGCTCACCTACAAAGCATGAGCACACAAACTCACATCCCACTGCCACTGAAAAAAGATCTTCTGAAACATGGTCCACCAACTAACCATCATCTGAAGAGCCTAAAATTTTCATCTTGGCTACTGAAAGGATGATCCTAAAGAACAAGGGATTTTCGGGCAAGGTCATCAACACACTGCTTGCCAGCAGGAAAAAGATAACACAAGCCATTTACGAAGAAGTCTGTAAAAAATTTGAAACATGATCATGAGAGGAGACCACCTATCCCTCAATTTCTTGGAATCTTCCAGGGCAGCACAGCTACCCTGACCTAAATCTTGAATGGGGTTGGTATTTGGTAATTTCTAAGTTGTATGACTTCTTGTTACAGATTTTTACCTCCTCCATCTGTACTTTTGTAGTATTGAGGCACAGAGGTATCTGTTATTTTTTTTTTATAATGGTGGCTTATGCGTTCGTTGTCTTCAAGTCTTCTCTCAGATGCTGCCCTCGAAGATTCTCAGAAAATAAGTTACCAGGTACCTATCTTTTTTTTTTTTTGTACATTTTAATACATTCTAACCCACAAGTTTTTAGAAGAATGGTACCTAAGGCCTTCTGTGCAAAATGCATGACTAGTGTATTTCACATGCATTTATGTGCTAGTCTGAGTGACAGAATGAAAATGTATAGATTAATTCTAATAGCACATATCTCATCTTGAATATTATGTGCAGTTCCTCATGTATTTAACTGCGTTAAACATGCAAAAGTGTGAACCAACCCTGACATGTGCATTTTGTGAATGTATTTGCAATACTTTATAATGACATGCTGCTTTTTCTACAGACACTAGAAGATGCGATCCTTGAAAAGCCTCTTGACAAACAAGACGCGTATAATATGTTATCAAGGTTGGCAACTCTTCTAGTAAATGGCTGAGTTCAAATGTGATTTCTGATTCAGAATATATTGTAAATTCTTGTGTCAGGTTGATGACATTTATGCAAATATTTAAACTGAAAAAGCGTTCCTAAAAATCTTTTGTCTGGTTTGAATGATAATGATAAAAGGAACACTGACAGTTGTATTTACAATTTTTTGTAGGTTGAGTGGCAAAGAACACAGTGTCTTTACAGGTGTAGCAATTGTTCACTGCAAAAGTGAGAAAGGTAATTATTTTTTTTTCTTCAGCCCCAAACTTAATGATACTTCTCTCCTACATGTAAAAATCAGCATTTTTTTGCTAGAAAATTACTTAGAACCCAAAACATTATATATTTTATAGCAGAGGCCTTACAGGTTAAATGGTGGGTGTTGCAGTTTTTTATATCACACAGTATTTGCGCAGTGGTTTTTCAAACCCAGTTTGTTTGGACAACAACACAATATAATACTCAATTGTTTAGTAAAATATAAAAGATGATGTTACAATGAGTAAATATATGTCTTTTATAGATGCATGTGAGCACGGTGGGTTAGGGGCGCTGTAAAAACAAAAAATGTGATTTATTCACAGTCTCTTTAACTTTTTTACTTTTGTTGCTAATACAAGGGATGAACAATATCCCTTGTGATAGCTGGAGCAGTGACATGTCCTCCTTATGGAGAGAATGTAAAAATGGAGTTGTTCTGGCTCTCAGAGGTTTAGTATCCAGCAGTTATATAAAAAAACAGTGCGTATGGCACTGAAGGTAAACAGTGACCATGAATAATCCATAGAGTTAATAGGTCTTTGATGGCAGATGAGGGTATATTAGGGGCTGCCATCCTTAAAGTATAGCCAGCTGGATATAATAGGTTAAGGGAGAGAGAAGGAGGCGCCACCTAAGTGCATTGTTAGCAAGATAAATTGATTCACAAACAGTTGTAGGATAATATAGGGCTCATCTGATAGTGCAGTGTTCTCAGGTACTGCCAGCCAGGATCCTGAATAGCTGTAGAGATGTAAATTGATTTACCTATTACTGCACTTAGGTGGCACTTCCTTCTTGCTCCCTTCTCCTCTTTATGGAGAGATCTGGGGGTATTAGACTCCAGATCTCTCCTCTACCCTTAAAAGCATCTGTTCAAGCCAAGATCGATTTACATCCTGGTGAAATTGGAAGTGACAAAATAGTTGTCATTTCCAGTTTCTTAGACCATAGAGATGATCAGAGAAACTCCAGTCCTCGGTCACCTCTATGGTCAACTTGCGTAACCACCAGATTCAGTCCCAGGCGGGGAGTGGGTTGGGAGACCCCGGGAAGGTGAAAGGGGGGGGGGGGACACCCCCCTTCTGCCACCTGTAAAAGCGCTTCAGTGGCTAATTAGCTGGTTGGATTGCTTTTACATTTGTCAGCACCGCTGATGATGTCTGTAGCTGAAGGCATCATCCTGGTGTATTCGGCTCGATCTGGGTTTACAACATCCATCCAGGCCATAATATCCCCTTAAACCAGAAAGCGTATCCTGACCTATTCCCAATAGCTCTAAGCACCAGGTGAGCAGCTTGTGGTGGTAGAGTGTGCAACACATAATGATTATACCATAGATTGATCAAAATCACAAGATTGATATATGCACAAAAAAATTGGGACTTCCACACATTTCGTAGTAATAAAAATTGTAGGAACACTTTTATATTACAGCAACAGGATTACAAGTGGGCTATTTTTGAGTTTTGCACATCCTTTCACTGTATGTTATTTAGTTGTGTTTGGTAACTATGCCTGATTAGGTGACGTGAGTTAGGCCCCTTTCACACGGGCTTAAGCAACAGAAAAGCCCTATAGATATAGAATATTGCAAGGAAGTGTACCTGTCCTTGTTCGTTTGAGTTCTATTTGTATTATTTAGGCCTCATGCACACTGGATGTTTTTACAGACTATAGAATAGG
Organism: Staurois parvus; assembly: GCF_062004578.1. NCBI lineage: Eukaryota > Metazoa > Chordata > Amphibia > Anura > Ranidae > Staurois > Staurois parvus. Next base: position 9,477,124 of record NW_028317941.1, read on the forward strand.
GAAAACCTCCCGCACTGCCACTACAATACCAAGCTAAACCCTATAGTCTAGGAAAGCAGCAAGTACCCACCTATGTAACCAGATAGTGAAGATGCAACAAAGGGGGGGGGGGGCATTTTTACAGCTGCTTCTAGGGGCGTCTGGCATTTTTTCTTTTTTTTTTTCTGCTTGTAGACTCCCCTGCATGTTATCTTGTGTGTCCATGCACACATAAACTTTTAGAGGAGTTTAAAGGCAGAGATGTTTAGAAGCAGAAAAAAAACCCTACTGCCAGTGCATCCAGGAGCAGTGGTGCTTTGACTGAAAAAATGCTTGATGCTTCAAAACGTGTGTAAATGCTAGGCGTGTTTAGCACTTGAGCATTAATTAATTTCAATGGCCAGATTAAATTATTTAATTTGGCCATTTAAATGAACTAATGCCCAGACAGTTGGCATGGCTAAACACACCTAAACTTGTTGTCAGGCGTTTTTACTGCCAGAATGTTGCTGCAGGAAGAAAGGCTTCTAGGAGAGTTTGAAAAACATCCTGCATGCATGAGGCCTTAGGGTAAATTCACACCAGATACGGGAGGACTGCATCTGGCAGCTAATCCAGTGCAGTCCCTCTGCACAGCCAGGCAAGTGGCTCTTTCTGGTGTACCCAGTTCACACCACTGCATTGTGGTAGTGTTCACTGAAAAAAGTACTGCATGCAGTAATTTTTTCCAGCCCAGTTCAGTGTGAGGCAATTCACTGCCTCGCGCCAAATGGCCTCCAATTGAACTTAATGAAATGCCCCTGTGACATTTCAATAAAGTTCATAAAAAAAAAGTAAGTGCGATGCACGGAGATTGGCACTGTAGCGATCCCACCGGATCGCACCACACTGCACACCAGGTGCTGTGCAGGATACTAAAAAAAAAACAAACGCTTTTTTCTTTTTTGAATAAACCGTAGATAACAAATAGTAGTAGTGCTACTTTTTACCTCTTTATTTTGCATCTAATATATTTTTGAGAGCAGCAGCTGCAAGAGCTCCTGGATTTTATTTTCAGAGCTAGGAATTGCTGGCAGTTGGGAGGAGGAAGGGGGCCACAGCAGCATCACAGATGGACAGGGTATGCTACACATCCTATGTACTTTGATGAAGTTTTTTTGGGCTAATGTAGCACAGCCAGTGTTCTCAACTGTTTTAATCGGATTAATATTCTAACCACAATTGTTTATTTTAGATAACCAGCTGGACACTGATATTGTTGATTTTTATGAAGAAACCAAAGTCAAATTTGCTGTTCTGTCAGAAGATCTTCTGTGGGAGTACATCGACAGTGGGGAGCCAATGTAAGTTCTTGTTTGCGTCCAGCGCATTTGTCCTATGATTTTTTTTTTTTTACGTATTTTATATTTTAGTAATCTAGATTAGTTTGTATCTAAAGCCAAAGCATTTTTTTTCAATACAGTACTGTAGGGTTTCTTACTCTTTTGCTCTGTTTACCATTGCACTGGAACTAAAAGTGAGGGAAAACTCTAAATGTTTAGTTTGTTAGGACAGTTTGTCATCTCACTTAATCAAAATAATTTGTCAAGGATGAGATGGCACCACCAAAGGTAGGCAAGAGTTTGGGTATAAGATAACCTTGCACACATTCTATTGCCTTCTCACATAATGGTCCTTGAGATAAAATAATTACGCATTCTTCCACTATCCACCAAGAGAACATGTTTTCTGACAGAGAAAGAACAATGACTAGCATCACTTTTTAGGCCTGCAAGAGCATAAATATGTCCCTCTTTAATAAAGTTGTTGTTCAGTTCTTTGTCAATATGTCCTTCACTTTTGTGCTCACTTTACAAAACTGGTACCCAGGACATGGCACCATTTAAATGTATTCATTTTTTAATTATACTTATCTAGGTGGATTCACCATTGCTCCGATGCTGCATCTGTCCCCCGCCGCCTCTAAGGTGAGAACAGTGCTCTGTGAGCAGAGAGCTGGTGACTGTCAGTCACTGCTCTCTGCTCTGCCCCCCCCCTCTGCACTCACTGGAGTGCTGGGCTGTGAAGGGGGCTGGAGTGGCTGGCTCAGGCTCTCAGTTGATTACTGGGAGGCTGAGCCAGGTGCCGGTCAAGGGATCTGAGTGGATCCCGACTTTAAAATCAGGATCTTTCCCCAGTCTGAGTGACAACAGGCCAACAGCAGATTTTATCCTGCTGTAGGCTGAAAACGGGTCACGGGAGTGCATAACGAACTGCACTCCTGAGATCCACAGAAGTACAGCCAAAACAAGCTTTAGCTGCACTTCTCCTTTAACCTCCCTGGAGGTATTCCCGAGTGTAGCTCGGGGTAAAGTTTCAGCACCACAAGTGGTAACCACAAGTTACACTCGGGAATACCCTGCAGCGCTGCGCCGGGATCTCTTCTGCACTTACCTTGTTCTTCGCTCCCGCTATGTCCCCCCAGCAGCGTCCCAGGAAATCTACTCCGGCCGATGCCAGCATCCGTCTTCCGGGTTCCGTTCCCTGCGTCATCGGGAGGTACGGGGACGAAACTGTCGGGAAATTTAAACATTTTAAAAAGTGACATTCACTAAATACACTAAAATCACATAGTAAAACATTACTGTATCAAACCATTTCACATACATTTTGTCCCTAGTGCTTTGTCCTGTGCCCTACCTGCATTTTTACCGGTCTTTCTGCCTGGAAACTGAGAAAAGTCCATGGCATCCAAAAAGCGTCCCTTTAGGTCAAAAGTGGTTTTAGACCAGCTAGAGAACAGCGATAGTAAATTAGAACCACTTGCAGAATTGAGTGATGATTTGTGGGGAAATTCGTCATCAGACACTGAAAACGATTTTGCGATCAGTAATGTGCGAACTTGGCGCTTTATTTCAAATTTCAGTGTTTTTGGTTTTATTACATTATTGAATTCAATTTATTATTATTATAATATTATTTTTTATGATTATTAAATTATAATTTATGATTTCGTGTTTCAAATTTTATTATACCCGGGATGTTTACTAGACTCTTGTTTGAACAGATTTCAGTGAGTTATTCCTAAGAATTACAGGCCTACAATAAAAAAAAAAAACATATTTCCATGCAAAAAAATGCACCGCTTTGAGCACAGAAATACTGACATAACACAGGTCTTTTTCAAATTTTTTTTTCAAGAGCTGTTTTGGTTATTCCACGTAATCTTTATGTTTTTTGGTGCGCTGAATCCGAAAATGACCTCCATTTTGTCATAGGACATCACGTTCCCTGACAATTTAGGTAACTATGTTAAATAAGGCAATACCTCAAAATAAATGGAAATAGACTTATAAAATTAAAGTTTTATTACAATTTTTATGAAAATCCTTTTTTGAACTGAAATGAGCTCATCTACACACAGTAAACTCGATTCTTCTTCCCTGTGAGGCTCCTCTTGGTGCATTTATGCTTGTGAGTAGCATCTGGAATGTCTCTCTGAAGCATCCAACAGTAGTCTGCCATCATTGTAATGTTCCATTTTCCCTGGTATCTCTTTTCCATCTCTTTAATGTCTTGGTGGAATCGTTCGCCTTGTTCCTCACTCACAGCTCCCAAATGTTCAGGAAAGTAGTCAAGGTGGGACTGGAGGAAATGTAGTTTCAAACTCATCAGGCAACCTAAAGCTTGAAATGCTTTCAGCATTCGTCTGACGATCTTTTTGTAGTGAGGATCTTTGTTATTGCCTAAAAATTTCTATACGACATCTTTAAATGCAATCCACCCTTTTTGAGGATCTGTCATGGTATTGACAAACTCTTGATCAACTATAAGCCTTCTAATGTCTGGTCCAACGAACACACCTTCCTTCAATTTTGCCTCTGACAGGCCTGGAAACTTGGTGACCAAGTATTTGAAGCATTCTCCATCTCTTGGAAGTGATTTTATGAATTGCTTCATCAGTCCCAATTTTATGTGGAGAGGTGGTAGAAGAACTTTTATGGGAAGGTACCAAAGTTTCTCGGAGAACTTTTTTTCACCGACTGTTAGCACCCTCAGCTGCCAACTCTTCTTGGTCCAGTGATTTTGTCGGTCTCGACTGTCCCATAGACACAGAAAACAAGGGAATTTGGTATCCCACCCACTGGAGTCTTAAGGAAAGATTAACCCCTTCTACCATTAGAAGTACAGACTCAGGGCTGAGGCTTACACATACAGCATGCTGCTGAGTATCCCAGTAGTCAGACATGTCACTCAGAGCAGCACTTGTATTCACCCCCTTTGCAGGGGGGGAGAGGCAGAGATTGTTTACCTGCAAATAACAACAAAGGGCCAGAAGAGAACTAGTGAAATGAGGAAATAGAATTTTTTTTTCCCTAAAACTTGCTTAGCTTATGTATATATTGCTGACCATCAGATTTACAGTGCTCTATTTTTTTTTACATAACTCAGACAACCCCTTTAAGGTTTTTTTTGGCATTTTATATCTTAAATGCACTTATGTGAATTAACAGTAATTTGGACTTTAAATTTGGTTAAAAACCCATAATATAAAAAAAATATAAATTAAAAAAATTTGATAAATTTGAAGACAATTTTTCATTTTGTGGCAAATCATGACGTCTAGGAGTTTTTTCAATATTTTATTTGTTTTCAGCACACCAAAATACATGGAAATTAGATGAAAATAATCAAACAGCTTTTTAGTCGCAGACCTGTGTAATCATACCGCTAAGGAGGCTACGGCATTGATGACCTCAGATCTAAAGATAAACTTAGTTATCATATACATTATGCCATTGCTTAATAACAAGTGATCAATATGTAAATAAAACATGAAATATCCAGAGGCTTCTCATTGTATGCAAATACAGTATGTTTTCAGTACTTGCATTGGGATGTAGAGCTTACTCACAGCCAGCAGGTGGAACTGTATGTACTGTTAAATTTTTATCAAACGAAAAAATTAAACTTTTATACTCAGTGGTTAGCAATTGTCCCACCTTTTTGTCATGTTTTTATGGGTTTCACACAGGGTGATCTAGTTTTGTTCCCACAGTCCTCAAATCTACAGAAAAGGTTTCACAGGGGCGATGCATTTTTATTCTAATAGTCCCTAAGCTTAATTTCCACCTTTGCATTTTAAATTTGAGTCCCCCCCCCAACCAATACATTGTCCTACCAATCACACAGAATACCTGAAAATATATTAACAAACATTTTTTTTCTTACCTTTCTAATTGTTTCTTTGGAGCAGGTTTGTACAATATGTCTCTTTAGGCAGGTTGTATTGTTATATCAGAATAGCTTGCAATGTGCAATTAAGGGATAGACTGAAGGACAATTTTATTTTTACAGCTTATACATACCTTTTGTTGGAGACAAGTTGGGGTCAGCTAAACTGGTATAACACTTTACAATTACAATGCCAGAAAAGAAAGGGGCTGCACACAGATGATGCCTTTTGCTTTAATGGATTTCATTCAGCTGTACAATCCATGCTGCAGATCTCCATCTAAGACTTCTCCTTGCTGACGTGTTTTACCCTCTTGGGCTTAGACGTAGGGATCTCTTGGAAGTCACATCATTGATGTGTGGCCCCTAATTTTATGCATTATAAGTGCAAAGTAGGTGTTATCCCAACTTAGCCAATCACAATTTGGCTGCAAATGTGGAAATACACTTTAAGCTTACAGCAATGGCTGTGATACATTTTTATTCCCATAGTCCTCAAACCTATTGCAGAGACTTGCTGGATGCTCCCAGAGGTGGTGTGTTTCTATATAATTATAGTAGGTAAATTTGGCCAAAGTACTGTCAGAGACTGACATAAAGAATTCCTGGTACTCTGTAAAGCTATGCAGAATTTCTTTGTACAATATAAAAAGGCAGTAGTTCTAGTTATATAGCGTTGTCAATTTAAATATACAGTATGTTGTACATTCACATCAGTCCCAGTACAATTTAAAGTGCCTAACTCACATTCATACATACACATACTAGGGCCAAATTAGACTGGAACCAATTAACCTACCAGCATGTCTTTGGAGTGTGGGTGGATACTGGAGTACCCAGATGTAACCCACGCAAGCACAGAGAGAACATGCAAACTCCAGGCAGGTAGTGTCGTGGTTGGGATTCGAACCAATGACCCTAGTGCTGCTAGGCAGAAGTGCTACCCACTTAGTCACCATGCTTTCCAATGTCCACATGTTAATTGATTACCAATTTACAGAACTCCAGTAATACGTTCTACTACAAATAGTACTTTTTCATATTGCTTTATATAATTGTTTAGCAATTTTTTTTTTTTCCCTCAGGGATAAAGCTGGTGGATATGGCATTCAGTCTCTTGGGGGAATGTTAGTAGAAAGTGTACATGGAGACTTTTTGAATGTAGTTGGTTTTCCGCTGAACCACTTCTGCAAAAAGCTTGCAGAAATCTACTATCCACCTTCCAAACAATCCATACATAGAGTAAAGCATGACTCCATTCCATATGTAGAGAGCTTTGAAAACCTCAGTGACGTGGAGAAAGACTGCTCTTCTAGTAAGAACTCTGACATAAAGAAGGCAAGGAAGGATTGTGGTAATAACAGTTGTAGTTCTGGGCCCTCTTTACAACCTACAACAATTATTCAAAATGGAGTTGAAAAAAAGTCAGAAAACACCATTCAGTTCCCCTCAAAAATTATTGAACTTCTGGATGGCTTTAAAGCATCAAAGGTATGTGTCTCAAATATATATTATGCCTTTTTTATATTTTTAGCTGAGCTCCAGCCATTTATCTAAATATAATGGAAGTACTGTATGTATTAAGCAAATTAGCGACACAGGCTGCCTATCACGCTCTCTGCGACAAGTTTACAGTGTATTTGCAACCAGTGCTTCTGGATTTCTGGGCAGCAAACTTGGACATATTTGTTACTGAAAATTAGACTGATTTTCACTCTAAATAGACACATAATTAAGAAATAGTCAGGGTCAAGTGGCATTCTACTACTCTCAGCGAGCCGCTGGGAGCCTGAGTTGCTCCTACCCCCTTCACAGCCTGGTACTCCAGTGAGCGCTGAAGGGGAGGGACAGAGCAGAGAGCCGGTGACTGACAGTCACCAGTACTCTGCTCACTGAAGACTGAGAACCGAGCACTCCACAGTCAGTTCTTGGTCTTGGAGGAGACTGGGGACAGATCGGACCGATGCTGCATCCACCTAGATGAGTATGTAAGTTTATTTTTAAATTCCCAAACTTCTCTTTTAACCACTTGCCTACAGGGAACTTATACCCCCTTCCTGCCCAGGCCAATTTTCAGCTTTCAGCGCTTTCACAATTTGAATGACAATTGCGCGATCATGCAACACTGTACCCATATGAAATTTTTTTGAGACAGATACGGCTTTATTTTGGTAGTATTTAATCACCTCAGGGTTTTTTATTTTTTGCTAAACAAACCAAAAACTACTGAAAATTAAAAAAAAAAGTTTTTTTCTTAGTTTTTGTTATAAAATTTTGTAAATAAGTGATTTTTCTCCTTCACTGATGTGCGCTAATGAGGCTGCAGTAATGAGCACTGCACTGATAGGCTGTACTGATGGGCACTGATAGGTGGCACTGATGGGCATTGACAGGCATCACTGATGTGCACTGAAAGGCAGCTCTCATATATGGCACTGATAGGCGGCACTGACTGGCACTGATAGGTGGCACTGATGCGCACTGATAGGCAGCACTGACTGGCAGTGATTGGCAGCACTGATAGGTGACACTGACTGGCACTGATAGGCAACTCAGATAGGCACTGATATGTGGCAATGATGTGCACTGGTAGGCACTGATATGTGGCACTGATGGGCACTAGCAGGTGGTATTGATGAGCACTGACAGCTGGCATTGATGGACACTGACAGGTGGCACTGCTGGGGCTACACTGATCATCAGTGCCCTGATGATCAGTGTACATGCCCCCTCTGAGGAATGCCGATTACCGGCTCTCCTCTCGAGTTGTCAACGTGACAGCTCGTGAGGAGAGAAATGCTGATAACCGACATTTCCTTATTTACATGTGATCAGCTGTGATTGGACACAGCTGATCACATGACCGAACCAACATCTTTGGCTCTTTCTGTTGATCGGTAATCCACCGTGTCCGAGGGACACGGCACACCACCGATTGCCACGCTGCACGCCCCCGGATCTACGCACGCACGGTTAGAGAGGGAAGACGTCATAGGACGTCCTCCCAGAACGAGAAAACCGCCTTGCATCCGTCATTTCCTTATATGGCAGGCGGGAGGCGGTTAAAGTTGTCCTACTACTTTTCCAGGTACAAGTAAATAAAGGGTAGCTTAAAAGCTAAAATGCTTACCTTCCTGTACAAAATGCTGCCCTGAGTTTCTTTCAGCACTGGTAACCTGACCAAAAGTCTAAACATTTACATATTCACATAAGATCTGCTAAAGAGGAGGATCGACAATTTTTCCCTGTGTTCACAAAACCTGAAGCAGAATTTTCTCTATGAAACTCTTTTTTTTTTTTTTAACCATTACATAAATACCAGTAACATAGCTCTTTGTTAACATTTAAGTGTAAGCCTGCTTTGAAGGACTCACTTCATAATAAGAACTACCTAGCCCTCTAAATGAACCCGCTCCCAAAACAGGTGCCTACTTCTAATCTCATACAGATGGCAGCGGCCTCCTGTAGTGTTTTAACGTAAAAGTAGACTTCTGACAAGGTTGAAAGTAAAGTCTTGAAATATATACAGGGAAGGGAGTCTACTAGCTCAGTGCATTGGCTTTTCATCCAGACGATTGATCTTGAAGTGCACTAGCTTGTGTTGCTGAAACACTCACTGCAAGCTTCTTGCTGTCTCGCTCATGCAGCATGATAAAAATGCTAATAATAAGACCTGTCTTATAGCACCATTCAAATTTAAACCTTCTTTGAAAGATTGGATGTGACTGCTGATGCAGTAAGTAAAAAGTTACAGTACAGGCTTTAGTAAGTATATTTTTAGTGGTGCACGGAAATGAAAATTCTGGTGCCGAAACCGACACTGAAAATTCAGAATGCACGAGGCCGAAAACTGAAATGTATGTGGGGGTGGGGAGGCTCAAATGTTGTTTTATATTTTTTGCTTTTTTACATTAATGTGTATTTTTTTTTTTTTTTAACTGATGATTTTATTGCTATCACATAGGGGAACGATAGTCCCCTATGTGATAGTATATGAGTGACAGGTCCTGTGACAGGGGGTGGGGAGGCAGTATGACAGGTGCTGTGACAGGGGGTAGGGGGGCAGTGTGTGCAAGGAGGGGGCAGGAGAGGAGCATTGTATAGCAGTGTCTACAGTCAGGATCCCTCACTGGCTGCCGCTATATGTCAATGCTGGTTTTTAAATGTAATTACCAGCTTTTTTTTTTTTTTCCTTCACTATAGCTCCAAGAAAGATGTGTCATTCTCCCCGCCGCTAAAGGAAACAAAAGGGTGGGGTCACTGGGTAATGTCACTGGGTGATTCTGCCCCTTTGTTTCCCAATCTTGGGATGTGTTGTTGAAGACTTCTTGAAAGTCTGCTGTGGATTCCTGCTTTGTAAGCCTGTTAGTCGAGACACAAATTGGTGTTTTCTTGACCACTCGCCAAGGTCAGCTGCATACATTGATTTCAGTTTCCCTATTCATCTGCCAATACTCTTAGAAGCACTGCGCTTTTGTTTTTTGGTAAATTTATTTTAAGTGAATCGCCAAATGGTTGTATTTTTACGCATCTGTATATTGAGGTCTAATCATTTGTATAGCATTTGTCACACAGAAGATTTTTTGGTGCAAAGGAAAGTATAATGTCAGTGAGTTTGTCAATATAGAAGTAAAAGGGGGTAGATGTAAAGGAAGAACTAAATGAGAAGGGTGAGGGCGACTTATGACCAAATAGAGGCTAACCGACAACTGTTGACAGAGCGTTCCTTTCAAAGCACACACAAATGTAAAGGCCTAACTAAAGAGTATTTAAAGTGTTACTAAACCCAGGACCCTGCATTCACTACATCTGGTTTCCCACAGTACACAAAACCACAGAACATGGAAATACAATTATTTTAGTAAGTATAAACTGCCAAATCCCTTTTCTCAATCTTTCTTAATCAGCAGTTAGATTAGTCTTGTGACTTCTTCCAGTGTCTAGCAGAGTACTGGTTACGGCTTGTAGGAGGAGTTTTCATTCTCCTGTAGGAGGATGCAGGTCCCCTGACCTCTGTTTGGACAGTGTTGATCACATGCACTTTTCCAAGAAAAAAAAAACTAGCAATACACACCAAACTGAGCATGTGCAGCTTGCCCCTGAGCCTCTGTTCTATCAGAAGATATTTAGGAGACACGTTGAAGAAGCGAAAGATCAGAGAAGACGCAATGAAACATCCTTTTTACAAAATGTAGAGGATTAACAGTGTGTATTACAAGCATGCTTTGCTGAATATACAAACTGATTTTATTGTTGTGGGTTTAGTACCACTTTAAAGGCTAGGAACATGTTACAAGTTACATGGGTATTTAGGGTTGTTGTTCCCCTTCCCCCAGCAGCTGTCACTTTTGAAATAGGTGCAGCTGTGTGAACTCTGCCCGCACAGCTGCGTCATTCATTCATTCACAGAGAACTGTGAACAAAGTACAAGTTCTGTCTGCCAACATTGCAATGTTTGACAAAAAAGCCTGACAAAAAAGTCCTGAGGAGCTCTGAAATGTTTCACTGTGATGTGATCTTTCCCATAAAAAAATTGGACTTTATGGCACTTTCATTTTGATGCGGTGCGGTTATCCTGTGCGATTAACTGTGCCGGTTACTTGTGCTTTACCACAGACTTCTATTGCATTAGCCGGTTTTGGTGCACTTTCAGAAAATGCACCAAACTGCTTGATGCAATAGAATTCTATACAAAGTTCAGATAACCGCACGAAACTCACAGGTACACTGCGCTGCATCCGCAGTGCAGGAAGAATGTACCGCATCAGTGTGAATGTGCTGTTATAGTAAAGATCAGTGGTGTGATAGTTACATATTTCCCTTTTCAAGAAAGTGACATCTAGGCAGGCTTACTGGAAGGATCAATAGATATATTTTTATATACATAGCGCTTACACATATAAATCATTGAGCACACTCTGATTGTGTGCAAGTACTCTATTACGCATGTCATTTTTTTAAAATTTTTGACAATACTTTTTTTTTTGTTCACCAGTGTGCCTTAAGGATTTTTTCTTTAGAAATGGTTTCTTTCACGAATATAAGTATTTTTTCTAATTGGAACTGCCCCAATTTATAACTAGCTTGGAGGGTAAGGTGCACATAGTCCTCTATATCTGCTTTAGACAGAACAAACAACAACATTTTCTACAAAAAGTATTTGCTCTGTGTCTAATCTGTATAGCCCAAACTAGTCCTTGTCTATGTGCACAATGTAGATAAATGTCCACAACTGTGATTTCCTCTGTTTGTCTTTCTGTTTACAGACATTGTTTGCAGCATCTAAACTGAAGGTCTTTGATAAGTTGAAAGATAAAGGTGCGCTGAAGGCCATGGATATTGCGGATAAGATTAATGCTTCTGTACATGGAACTGAAAGGCTTCTTGATGCCTGTGTCGCCCTTGGCCTGCTAGAGAAAACTCATCAAGGTAAATCTTAGTGGTAATTTATTTCTGTGTAATGTTTTAGTCTTGAAAACTTTAAAATGAGAGCAAAAAATCAGGATGTGGTAGCTTTTCTTTTGTACAATTGATTTCCACAAGTGAAATAGCCATTGCTACGTTTCATGGGATAAAGGAGTTTTAGGCAGCAGCCTACCACTTTGAAGAATAGGGACAAAAGGAAAATCAAGTACTTACTGATTAAAGTGACCATGTAGCTAGTATAAAAATCTCTAACGGCTTGTTCACACCATACATGCACAAAAACTGATGAGAACTGACACGCAGAATTCACTTGCAGAGACAAGTTTAAATCTGTTTTCATGTGCGCTTCAGTGAGTTTTATACAAGTTGTCGACTCGTGCAGAAAAAAAAATCTGCTAGTAATACTAGTGTTGTGGTGTAAACAGGGCACATAGAGAACAATTTTTTTTTTGTGCTTTTGTAGAATGCGTGCAGAAAAACTGATGTCTCTGCACACTGGTGTGAACAAGGCCTTATAGTTACCCTTTGTAAAAGAATAACTTGTATAGCTACGGTGGCCATACTCGCTGATTGAAGTTCAGCCGATCTGAACCCTGATGTACAGAAGTTGATTGTTTAATCGACTTCTTCTGTTGAAGGGACATGTTGGAATATTTTCCATGAACAGCGTCTGCAGCTGTTGGTCGGTGTATGAAATGTCCCAGCGGGGAAGGAAACATCCATCCACCTCTTGTGGCCGCAAGCTGAACAAAAAAAAGTGTATATGACCATCCTTACAGGTCCAGCATGCTGCAGAAACATTATTTGACCTCTCATGCCACAGCTGCTGGACATTTCCAGGTGTGTCAGCTTGTCAATGCTAGCTAAAAAGCAAAGGCCAAATAGGACTTTAAAGGTACCACACCAAAGGTAAGCTAAAATGTTATTTTTTTATTACAGCGTAGAAAAGTTAAAATCCCAAAAGATAGAAAACATGAATTGCACATTTTACAAATACAATTGATGTTCATGGTTTTCAAGCACAGTTTAGATATATGTGAAGTGACAACCTCTAAGTGGATCAAAGTGTTCATTTCTTTAACACGTTTTGAAGGACAGAGCCTGCTTCTTCAGGACAAACAGAACTTTTGAAATGTCTGCTGTGGCTGTTGACAAAATGTGCAGTAAAATAAAACAAATGTGGAACAGCAAACCCTCGGATGGGTGAGCCCAGGACCCAGTGCCTCAAACCAAGATGCAGAAAAAAACACCAGATGTATGTGTTACTGCAGTACCACAAGGAGGGAGTGATGCCTCAAACCAAGAAGGAGAAATAATCACTCGGATTTATGTGTTGCACTTGTTCGATTTTCTTAGTCTCAGTTATAAACTCTTGTTAAGATGTATGCGGTCTTACATCGCTCCCTCATTGTGGTGTTGCAGCAACACCCTTATTTCTTTTAGGCTACGTTCACACTAGCCTTGTGTGCAGGTGGCAGAGAGGCGTTTGGTAAGCGTTTTTACCGCTTCCCAAACGCCTCTGCCAATTCTGCACATTACAGCACATGGTGCTGTTCTAACGGGAGCATTTGCGTTGCGGCACAACGGACGCCTCTGGACGAGTCAGGAGGCTTTAAAGCCTCCTATTCTCGTCTATGGTGCCGCTCTACAAACGCCCGGCTGGCGTTTGCGGTGCGGTTGCGGAGCGGTAACACCACTCAAACTGCATTATAGGCGTTTGTGGGGCGTTATTAACGCTCGGCAAATGCCTAGCAACCCCCGCTAAACCGCGCATGCGGCATTTGCGGAGCATTTGCCGAGCGTTAATAACGCTCCGCAAACGCCGGACCAACGCGTGCGAAACGCTATAGGGGCGTTTGGCAAGCGTTGGCAAAACAGCCTAGTGTGAACGAGCCCTTACAGAAGACAGCTTGTGGAGACTTTGTATACTAGCAACAGGTTTGCTACATGCTTAAAGTCCAACTCAAGACATACCTATTTTCTTAGTACACTTGAAAACGGTTAGAAGAGCTATACTTTGGAGTAAGTATTTTCCTATCATTTTTATGCCCTAGGACCCAAAAGTACCTTTAAAAAAAAAAAAAAGAGAACTTTTCTGCATGCTTTTTTTTTTTCTTTCTCCTGACATTACAGTTGATCTATCTCCTTATCTTCCTATAGCTGGTGGGTGTGTATCTTTAATGCTACAGAGAATGAAAAATACTACAGCTTCTGACTTTTAATAAGAGAACACTTGTCCAGGGATCCAGTGCAGTTCTCACTTGGACCTGTTCCTCACCGGTCTTAGAGTCTCCAGCATGTTTACTAACTGCGCTTTGTGAATGATCCCACAGTCTACAAAGAGGGCAGTGAACTTGCGCTTTGATCGCCTAGATGATATGGGTAACTGTCAAAACCAGGTACCCATTTCCCCCCCCAAAAAAAATAAGCACTTGCTCTCCAGAGGATTTACCCCCCTTCCTGACCAAGCCATTTTTTTGTAATATGGCACTGCATTACTTTAACTGACAATTGCGTGGTCATGCAACGCTGTACACCAATGAAATTTATGTACTTTCATTTCATAGAGCTTTCTTTTGATGGTATTTGATCACCTGTGCTATTTTATTTCACATACTTTTTATTGAGTTTTCAATACGTTTTCAACAAGAAAGAAAAGAAAGATAGTGTACATAGGGGTATCAATCCAACACACAATATACTGTAGCAATCCAGGATGAAATTGAAAACACATTAAATGATATACAACATACAGTAAATTGACATATCGGTACCAGATTAACTTAGAGTATGTTAAAGTCACCCAGTGGAAGGCATCAATTGCTTCCAAGAATGCCATCTTCAGTAAAAGTAATCAGCCAATCCGTCTCTATATGCCATTATTCGCTTGTATTCAAATATTATATCTAAATACTGTTTAACCTGTTATGCTAGGAACTAATGCAGATTTCCATTTTCTAACAAGAGGCGTGCTGTAGATAAAATATTTAATGATATAGGTTTCATGGATGATTACGATCAATGCTCTTAATTTATAAATATTCTGAGATAGTAAAAGCATTCTAAGTTCCTATCTAGCATGCGAAAGCTTTGAGTACACAAAGGCTGAGGGTTTTGTTTTGAGATTGTTTTAAGACCTGAATTTTTGTAAGAAAGTTATCTAGTAACTGTGCCTTTTGCCTTTTTAGCTATACCACTCAATTTTAACAGTATGCCTCGCATATACAGTGGGGCAAAAAAGTATTTAGTCAGCCACCAATTGTGCAAGTTCTCCCACTTAAAAAGATGAGAGAGGCCTGTAATTGGTATCATGGGTAGACCTCAACTATGAGAGACAAAATGACAAAAAAAATCCAAACAATCACATTGGCTGATTTGGAAAGAATTTATTTGCAAATTATGGTGGAAAATAAGTATTTGGTCACCTACAAACAAGCAAGGCTTGTTTGGCTCTCACAGACCTGTACCTTCTTCTTTAAGAGGCCCCTCTGTCCTGCACTCATTACCTGTATCAATGGCACCTGTTTGAACTTGTTATCAGTATAAAAGACACCTGTCCACAACCTCAAACAGTCACACTCCAAACTCCACTATGGTAAAGACCAAAGAGCTGTCGAAGGACACCAGAAACAAAATTGTAGACCTGCACCAGGCTGGGAAGACTGAATCTGCAATAGGCAAGCAGCTTGGTGTGAACAAATCAACTGTGGGAGCAATATTTATAAAATGGAAGACATACAAGACCACTGATAATCTCCCTCGATCTGGGGCTCCACGCAAGATCTCACCTCGTGGGGCCAAAATGATCACAAGAACGGAGAGCAAAAATCCCAGGACCACACGGGTGGACCTAGTGAATGACTTGCAGAGAGCTGGGACCAACGTAACAAAGGCTACCATCAGTAACACACTACGCCGCCAGGGACTCAGATCCTGCAGTGTTAGACGTGTCCCCCTGCTTAAGCCAGTACATGTCCGGGCCGTCTGACGTTTGCTAGAGAGCATTTGGATGATCCAGAAGAGGATTGGGAGAATGTCATATGGTCAGATGAAACCAAAATAGAACTGTTTGGTAGAAACACAACTCGTCGTGTTTGGAGGAGAGAGAATGCTGAGTTGCATCCAAAGAACACCATACCTACTGTGAAGCATGGGGGTGGCAACATCATGCTTTGGGGCTGTTTCTCCGCAAAGGGACCAGGATGACTGATCCATATACAGGACAGAATGAATTGGGCCATGTATCGTGAGATTTTAAGTGCAAACCTCCTTCCATCAGCAAGGGCATTGAAGATGAAACGTGGCTGGGTCTTCCAACATGACAATGATCCCAAACATACCGCCCAGGCATTGAAGGAGTGGCTTCGTAAGAAGAATTTCAAGGTCCTGGAGTGGCCTAGCCAGTCTCTAGATCTCAACCCCATAGAAAACCTTTGGAGGGAGTTGAAAGTCCGTGTTGCCCAGCGACAGCCCCAAAACATCACTGCTCTAGAGGAGATCTGCATGGAGGAATGGGCCAACATACCAGCAACAGTGTGTGCCAACCTTGTGAAGACTTACAGGAAACGTTTGACCTCTGTCATTGCCAACAAAGATTATATGACAAAATATTGAGATGAACTTTTGATATTGACCAAATATTTATTTTCCACCATAATTTGCAAATAAATTCTTTCCAAATCAGCCAATGTGATTGTCTGGATTTTTTTTCTCATTTTGTTTCTCATAGTTGAGGTCTACCTATGATGCCAATTACAGGCCTCTCTCATCTTTTTAAGTGGGAGAACTTGCACAATTGGTGGCTGACTAAATTCTTTTTTGCCCCAGTGTATGCTTTCTGTGAGTTCCACAACACGAAGTGGTCCAAAATAAACTTTTCATTCATGCCAAAAAATTCTTTAATGTGTTGAACTATTTTGCTTCTATTTTCGGGTAGGGTCATGAGGAAAACATCGATCCTCCATCTATTCGCTTTAGTTTCTATACGGCCCCCTCCAACTGTAATAGACACAAGAGCATGATCCGACCAAGTCATTGTATGGATCTCTGAATTCGTCACTGACTGTAACAAGAATTTATCCATCAAAAAAAAAAAATCCATTCGAAAGTAGGTCAAATGCATCGGTGAAAAGAACGTATAGTCCCTCTCACCGGCGTTTTGACATCTCCACGCGACAAAGATTTGGGAAGAAACTATGAAATCGGTTAGAGTTTCTCTACGGACGTTTTTCTGTTCCTGGGTAGACCTATCAAGAGTGTTGTCATGAATAACGTTGAAGTCTCCACATAGTATGGTATGTCCTTGACTCAGCTTCCTTGCCTTTTTCCAAATTTTCTTCAAGTAGTGGGGAGGTTTCTCATTAGGTAAGTATACGTTGATCAAAGTATAGGCAGTATAACTCTTGGGGGTTTATGGAAAAATAAACAAGCTTTTTATAGCTTTACGTGGGACTGCCGGAGCTATACTTATGAACATGAGAATTACATACACAGAGCCTGTCAGCCAGCGTCAGCAACTTGCCAGGCGGTGATTTGTGATTGTGGAGCGTAGGGACTCCTAGGAGAATTGCAAGCTGAATCAAGGACATGCCAGTGTTGTAGTAATTTCAGGCCTTCCTCAACTGTTGTAATGAAGAACATCTTGTCCTCCTGGGTGATTTGCAGTTTAGCTTGATAATTCCACCTATAGGGAATGTTATGATTGCGTAGCAGTTTAGTAATCGTAGCCAGATTTCTCCCATGTTTCATAGTAAACTGCGACAAATCTGCATAAAGCGTGAGGCCTTGCAAGCACTCTGGGAGCCGATCTGGATTTCTCGTGAGCTTGAGCAATTTTTCTTTGGTTTTGTGAAAGTGGATGCAGACTACAGTGTCTCTAGGTAGACGTTCGGATATATGTTTAGGTTTAGGGAGCCGGTGTATACGGTCAATAGCAAGCTCCTCAGCGGGAGCATCTGGTAGTGCTCCCTAGAGTACCTTGTAGAAATATGCATGTAGCTCAGGATGCTTAACAGACTCTGGGATTCCTCTGATTTTTATATTGTTCCGTCTGCTAGTTTGGTTTTGATCCAGATGATGTCATCTTCTCATTCACTGTGCACGTCTACCAGTTCATTAAAGGTGTCTGCAAATTCCTCCAGTTTATGTTCGATATGAGTCACCCTTTCATTTACTTCACTAATGTCCGATTTAAATTGTTGAACTAAGGTTAGGATATCTGTGTGGATAGTGCTTCTCAGTGAAACCAACATTTCCTTTAAAGTGGTGTCTAAAACTGGCTGATTAGTAGTAGGGAAAGCAAGTATGGAGTCTGCTAATTCCCTGGTGTCTTCTAATGAAAGGTCTGAGGCACCTTTATATATATATATAAATATATATATATGTGATTTTGCGCAGCCCTGCCACCCTGTAGCAGTAATTCTACTATAGGGCAGCGGGCAAGCTGTTAAAAAGAGCACAAAAGTCAGAGAGGAGGGAGGTGGTGGAAAAGCGGAACTTCCCCTTTTGGGTGAAGTTTCAGTTTAAGCCAATGCAAGGACGAAAACTGGTTTTATTATGAACTTGCCTATTAAAGTGAAACTTTAGTCAGAAAATTAAGTCCTGCTAGATCACTTCAGGCAATGTAATACATTAACAGTAGGTGCCTATACATTGTGTGCACAATTATTAAGCAAGTTGTATTTTTGAGGATTAATTTCATTATTGAACAACTACTGTGCTCTTGGTCAATCCAAAATGTTAAACCTCAAACCAGAATATTTAAGAAAGTAAAAGTGAGGTTTTGGCTTTCCTAGGGGAACATCCATGTGTGCACAATTGTTAGACAACTATTAGTGTGCAGAATTATTATGCGACTAAATGAAAAACCAAAGTTTTCCCATCTCACTTATTTTAATCTGTTAAAATGAGAATAATAAACAACCGAAAATGTACAAATAAACATTTCTGACATTTCAAGGAAAACATTCAGTGACCAACACAGCCACCCTTCTTTTCAGTAACAGTCATAAGCCTTCCATTCATGGAGTCTGTTGATGATCAGCTTTTTGTGCAGCAGCAACTATAGCCTTGCATACACTGTTAAGAGAGGTGTACTGTTTTCCTTTCACGCTGTAAACAAAAAAAAAAAAAACCCCGCAAAATCTTAAAAAAAAATATTTTTTTTTTAACTTTTGCCTATAAAAAATATATAGTAAACTCAAAGTTACTCATAAATTTAGGCCAAAATGTATTCTGCTTCATGTCTTTGGTAAAAAA
This sequence comes from Staurois parvus, assembly GCF_062004578.1. Taxonomy (NCBI): domain Eukaryota; kingdom Metazoa; phylum Chordata; class Amphibia; order Anura; family Ranidae; genus Staurois; species Staurois parvus. The sequence continues at coordinate 9,496,000 of NW_028317941.1, forward strand.
AAAAATCCCAGTAACTGTATATTGCTTTGTGTGAAAGTTATAGCATCTACAAACTATGGTATAGATACTGCAATTTACACCATTTTTTGCTATACAGCGCTGCGCTAGTTTAACTGACAAATGCACGGTCATGCAATATGGCACATAAATTAAATTTATGTCCTTTTTTCGCACAAATAGAGCTTTCTTTTGGTGATATTTAATCACCTGTGAACTTTTTATTTTTCACACTATAAACAAAAAAAAGACAGAAAATTTTGAAAAAAAAAAACAATATTTTCTCATTTCTGTCATAAAAAAATATCCAAAAAACTCAAATGTCATCATAATGTCATTTAAGCCATAATGTGTATTCTGCTACATGTTTTTGGTAAAAAATCCCAATAAGTGTATATTGATTGCTTTGTGTGAAAGCTATAGCATCTACAAACTATGGTATAGATAATGGAATTACACAGCTTTTACTTTCTGACTACCTATCACATTTCTTCAGGTGCTAAAATTCCAGGACAGTGCAAACACCCCCAATTGACCGATTTTCAGAAAGTAGACACCCTAAGCTATATGCTGAGAGGCATATTGAGTCCATGGAAGATTTTTTTTTTTTTTCCACAAGTCTTCGGAAAATGACAAAAACACACACATACACATACATATATATATATATATATATATATACGTATATAATATATATAATTTTTTTTTTTTACACAAAGTTGTTACTTAAATGATATGTTGCTTACACAAGCCATGGGTATATGTGGAATTACACCCCAAAATACATTCCGCTACTTTTTCGAGTATGGGGATACCACATGTTTGAGACTTGGGAGCCTAGCCACATAAAGGAGCCTGACATCCAATGACACTTTGAAAGCCTGAAGGTGCATAACTGCTCATTTCACTTCCTCACTATCACAATTTCGGAGGCCCTGAAATGCCAGGATAGCACCAAACCACCCCCCCCCCAAGTGACCTCTTTTTGGAAAGTAGACACCTCAAGGAATTTAATACGAGGCAAGGTGAGTATTTTACAGATCTCATTTTTTCTCACAAGGTTTTGAAATATAAAAGAAAAGAAAAAATGTTTTTGTTTTCTTCATTTTCCAAAAACTTGTGGCAACAAACGAGATCTGCAAAATACGCACCATGCTTCTTATCAAATTCCGTGGGGTGTCTACTTTCCAAAAAGGGGTCATTTGGGGGGTTTGGTGCTATCCTGGCATTTCGGGGCCTCCGAAGCTGTGATAAGTAGTCAGGAGGTGTAATGAAGAAATAAAGCCCTTTAAAAGTCTGAAGGTGCTTATTGGATTTTGGGGTCCTGTACTTGGCTAGACTGCCAAAAAGTCTCTCATGTGGTATCCCCACACTCGGGAGAAGTAGCAGAATGTATTTTGGGGAGTAATTCCATATATACCTATGTGTGAGCAATAAATAGTTTGACAATTTTTTTGTGATCTCTTTTCTAAGACCTGAAGACCAAGCCTTTTCTGACACTTTTTGTTCCCATGAAAAAAATCTGTATATTTTTATAGGAATTATTTATTACTAACTACTTTGAACCCCCAAACATTATATATTTTTTAAAGCAGACACCCTAGTGAATAAAATGGTGGGTGCATAGTACTCACACAGCGATTTTTCAAACGCAATTTAAAAAGAAACAAATACTTTTTTTACTTTTAATGCACAAAAACACAATATATTGGCCAATTAATTATGAATTACATAAACTAGATAAAAATATAACTCTCAACCCGGTGTAAACATAGCATAAATTAGTAAGGTAGTGCAAAAAATACCAAGTGACAGTGCCAGCCGCAGGAAATTGGCTATGAAGTGCTAGTGACACAGGTGAATAAAACAATAACTAATATATACAAAGAGTGACTCAATCCCAAGATGGACGATCAAAAATACTTCATAAGTGATCACGCCAGCGAAAACAAACCGGCTAAGAAGTGCTAGTGACATAAGTGAATAAATCAAACGCTGATATATACAAAAAAGTGACGCAGTCCCAGAATACTCAATCAAAAATAATGGATAAGCGACTCACTCCAAAAACATCAAAAAGTGACTCAGTCCCAAAAAATGAAAAACGATGAGAAAAAAAAAATTAAAAGGAAAATTACAGTCCCAAAAAATCTGAAAAAAAATTCAGTGAATCTTCAGTGCATACCGTGACAGATCCAGTGCTGCAAACATATATGGTCAAATCCACCGACTAGCGTGCCTGCTCACCTTCAAAATTCGACTCACAAGGAGTCGCAAAGCATAGAATGCCTCAAACGATGATTTCCAGGAGAAAGATCCTCGACACAATCAGAGAGCCAAGGATCATCTCCAATGGTGCCGACAAACACTCATAAGCATGCTGCAGCAATGGCCGCAGACCTCTGTCTTCTACAATGCCTCACATGGAAGATGCAAGCAAGAAGACTCCCATAATGTAATATGTCACAAACATTATTTAAAATAACATCTAGAAATAACTACCCACATTTAAAATAGGTCTGCAGACCAAAACAGGCAAAATTCTTGCAGTAAAAAACTTCAGGAAAGGTGTAGAGGTTGTGGGAGTACCAAGATGGCGGCTGCTGTCCATACCACTAAGTCGCTGGTCCTTGGATGTATATGCTATGTTTTTTTTTTTTTGTTTTTTTTTTTAAATTTATGCAGCCTGTGGGCTGAATGAAAAAAGAGAAGAAATCTCTGCCAGAAAAAGTGTGTGGTATGCCCACCATTAGAATATATTGCCCTGCATCAAACCACTTCTAATGCTGGGCACACATGAAATGTGCCAAAAAATATTATAAAATATATATGCCAAAGCATAGGGGCCATCCACCCACTGGCCACCCCAGGTCCCCATGCTTCGGCATATATGCTCTTTTTTTTAACTGTGGATGAAAAATATCATCCAGCAGCACTGCATACTTATGTATATTTTGAGAGCAAGACCCTGTTGCTATCAGAATAAACAAGTCGGTGCTGCAGCTGAATGACATTCCTGCAAAGAAAACAGCAATGGTTAAAAATAAAACCGTAACTCAATAAAACAACATTTTTATTGAAATATGTGCCAAAAAAATTATAAAATATTTATGCCGAAGCATAGGGGTCATATGCTATGTTCTTTTTTTTTTTATGCAGCCTGTGGGCTGGATGAAAAAAAAGAGAAGAAATCTCTGCCACAAATTGTGTGGTATGCCCACCATTCGAATACACCTCCCTGCATCCACCCACTTGTAATGGTGGGCACACATGAAATGTGCCAAAAAATATTATAAAATATATATGCTGAAGCATAGGGGCCATCCACCCACTGGCCACCCCAGGCCCCCATGCTTCGGCGGATGAAACTGCGGATGAAAAATATCATCCAGCAGCACTGCACACACATACTTATGTATATTTTGAGAGCAAGACCCTGTTGCTATCAGAATAAACAAGTCGGTGCTGCAGCTGACTGATATTCCTGCAAAGAAAACAGCAATGGTTAACAATAAAACAGTAAAATCGTAACAGTAGAGCAGTAACAACAAAAAAAAAAAACTATAACTGTTTGGTTTTTAATTATTATTTTTTTGGACTTGAACTTTTTATTTATTTATTTAAAATTTAAATTTTGAAAACAGATTGAAGGGTCTCTCAAAATGCAATAGCCGGTTTCCTGACTACCGAAAATCTTTTGACACCCTGTGTAAATATGTTCCCTGAACTGTGCCGTGCTGTTCCCTATACTAATACTCCACTATTGTATGGTAGTGACGGAAGCAGTCCTTGAGGCAGAGACCAACTTGGCCAGGACAGGAGGGACAAAAAAAGCGAGTGTTGCGTCTTATTTCGTATCAGAGAGGACATCTGGAAAATGCCTCTCATGCAGCCCGCTAACTGCATCTGGATTTGAGGATTGGGCCACAGCACTTCCTGGATACAAAAGGGCTCTGATGATTTCTGATTCACCATTTGGTCGTTGAAGTCCACCCCTCCCATGTTAAGGTTATAGTCGTGGACTATAATGGGTTTCTCAACAACGCTAGATACTGTGTTATTTTGGACTGTCGCATCTGCTTGAATGGAAGACAGGATGAAAACATCTAATTTGTCTTTCCACTTCACTGCAAGCATTTCATCATTCCTCAAGAAGGCTTTCTCCCCCTTTCTAAGTTGGGTGTTTACAAGAAGTTGGGGGAAGGCCCGGCGATTAGGTTGCACGGTGCCACATGAGCCAATTCCAAGATTGTACAAATGTCTAAATAGAGACACGCTTGTATACAAATTGTCTATGTACTTGTTACGGAACAACCACGACACCAAGTCCCAAACTATCTTGCCACTGCTCCCCATGTAGTCTGGGCAGTCGGGAGGCTCTACTTCGCTGTCTCTTCCCTCATAAACCCTAAATTTGTACGTATAGCCTGTGGCCCTCTCACACAGCTTATACAATTTGACCCTATATCTGGCACGCTTGCTGGGGATGTACTGTTTGAATGCAAGACGGCCAGTAAAGTGAATGAGGGACTCATTCACGCAGATGTTTTTCTGGGGCGTATACACATCTGCAAATTTCTGAGTGAGGGGGTTTATGAGGGGCCACATTTTGTAGAGCCTGTCATGTTCAGGGTCACCCTGAGGATTACAGAGTGTGTTATCACTGAAACGCATGAAGCGCATTATCGTGTCATATGTATGCCTGGTCATGGCAGCAGAGAAACACGGGCATGTGATGAATCAGGTCTGTAGACCAATATGACCGCAACTCATTCTTTTTTGGAATGCCCATGTTGAGGGTTAGGCCAAAAAAAGTTTTAAATTCAGAAACTGTAATGGGTTTCCATGCGAATGGTCTGGCAAGGTTTGAATTTGGGTTTTTGGCAATATATTGTTGAGCTTATAAATTGCTTTGGCCCACAATCAAATTGTACAAATCTTCTGTAAAAAAACAGCTCCATAAAATCAAGGGCAGTTAAATTTGCTGTTTCCACCTGAATTCCGGGTTAGGCAGTGAATGGGGGAAGTACGAGTGCTGCAGAATCTGTGGGCTGCCAATTAAGATTTACAAGCATGTCCAGAAGGCACTAGGGGCTCTACGGGCCTGTGTGCGAATTCTTGGTAGTTGCGGGACACTACTTGTGCTCGCCACCGCACCAGCTTGTACTGCACTTATGGGACTCGCCACATCACCAATTGATACTGCAGTGCTGGTATAAAAAAGACCAGGATATACTAGGCCGCTGGTGCTCACCAGTTCATCAGAAGGTAGTGTGGCACTGGTACTGACACTCTGCTGCATATGAGACAAGTCATGCAATCCTAGATCCTATTCAGCTTCATGGGGTCGGGTACTCCTGATCTTAACCTCTTCCCTTCTGCGCTATAGCCAAAAGACGGCTACAGCGCGGTTGTCTAGTTCTGGGAGGACGTCCATAAACGTCCTCCCAGAACACGCCCCCAGTGCCGCACACCCGGCGCCGCTGGTGATCGTTTTGTCCTACGAACACAGCTTTTCAAGTGATATGGTAAATGGCCAATCACAGCAGCCTTTTACCACATGATTAGCTGTGTCCAATGACACAGCAGATCACCGAGTAAGTACAGTTGCCGGTTATCGGCTGCACTTTCCTCACGCTGTCACAGAGTGAGGAAAGTACTGCCGATAACCGGCAATTGTCAGAGAAGTAGTTGGCACTGATGATTAGTGCCCTTGATAATCATTGCCTGGCAGTGCCACCCAGCAGTGCCTAGTAGTGCCACCCACCTGTGCCCATCAGTGCCGCCCATCAGTGCATCATCAGTGCCGCCCGTCAGTGGAGTCCCATCAACGCACATCAGTGAAGGAGAAAAATTACCTGTTTGCAAAATGTTATAATAGAAACAAAAACTTTTTTTTTTCTTTCAAATGTTTTGCTATTTTTTTGTATATAGCACAAAAACTAAAACATCCAGTGGTGATTAAATGCCACCAAAAGAAAGCTCTATTTGTGTGAAAAAAAATGATAAAAATTTAATATGGGCACAGTGTTGCATGACCGCGCAATTGTCATTCAAAATGCGACAGTGCTGAAAGCTGAAAATTGGCCTTGGCGGGAAGGGGAGTATAAGTGCCCGGTAGGCAAGTGGTTAACAGGGACCTCTTCTCCATCGTCCGAGCTACCTGTCAGGGTGCCACTGCGGTCTACAGGTTTGTATTCTGAGGCTGATTGTGTCAGGGAGTCTTCCCCTTCGCTCTCACCTGACATGCTCAGAATCTTGTAGGCCTCTTCACTGGTGTACCTTTCTTTGGACATTTTGGACTCTAAATTTACAGGTACCTAGTGCGACTCACGGGAAAAAAAGCACCTGGCTGTCAGACTGCTTGAACCGCTACAGAAAAATTTACCGGCAAGTGCTAACCGAGATCAGGCCTGATTCTGTGAACACTGCGGTTTTATGTGCAATGTATTACAAGTGACAGTGATCAGAAATTCTATTGACATTGAACTTCTTGTTAGGCGTGGGGGGGAGCGTTGGGGCTGAACGCTAGTGCTGGCAGCGAACGGGGATGATCCTGCTAACACTGTTTTTTTGGGGACACTAATACTAAAGGGGCACTGGTATAGTTTTGTTCGTGATCAATATATTGATCCGTACAAACACTATACTAGTAATGACGGTGATCAGCGACCTATAGCGTGAGTGCGATAGTATGCGGGCAATCTATTGCTAGCTGACCCTAGCTGGGAGGGATGTTAACTGATCCTGATGCTAAATGACGTTGCTAGTGGTACTAATACAGTGATCAGTGAAAAATACTGTACACTGACACTGTACTAATGGCACTGGCAGGGGGCAATCGAAGGGTTAAATGTGGCAATCAAGGGGTTAAAATGTCTCTAACGTGTGTGAGTACAGGGTGCTGCTTTTACTCACGTGCGATGTCTTTCTTCTCTCTCTGGAACAAAATGGTTCCAGGGAGAGAAGAACCAGCTAGATCCTGTGCCTGTGTTTACAAATACAGGCACAGATCTGCATCTCCATTCGCTGTAGGAGATCGGCAGAGTCCCAGCCAAAATCACTGACCAAGACCTGCTAACATACACCTCCTACAATGAATGACAGTGGAGGGGAGGGCGTGCGCATGCAAGCTCTAAACCCGGAAGAGCAAAGCGACGTATGGGTACGTCGCTTTGTCTGCAGCTACTGCCTGTCCGCAGTCCATGGGTGGGAAGCGGTTAAGAAGGGCCAACGAGTTCCCAATAGGGTTTAGATCAGGTGAGGTAGGGGGCCATGTCGTTATTCATTCATCATTAAGGCCTTTACTGGCTAGCCATGTAGTGGAGTACTTTGATGCATGTGATGGAGCATTGTCCTGAATAAATATCATGGTCTTCTTGAAAGATGCTGACTTTTTCCTGTACCACTGCTTGAAGAAAGTGTCTTCTAAAAACTGTCAGTAGTTTGGGGAATTGATTTTGAGTCCATCTTCAACCCAAAAAGGTTCAACTAGCTTATCTTTAATAATATAGTCCATATTAGTACCCCACCTCCACCTTGCTGGCGTTTGAGTTGAAGTGGAGCTCTGTGCTTGTTACTGATCCAGCCACGGGGCTATCCACCTAGTCCATCAAGAGTCCCTCTTATCTAATCAGTCCATAAAACACTGAAAAATCTGTCTTCAGATATTTTTTGGCCCGGTCTTGACGTTTCAACTTGTGTGTCTTCTTCAATGTTGGTTGGGTTTCAGCCTCTCTTATCTTGGCCATGTCTCTTAGCACTGAACACCTTGTAGTTCTGGGCACTCCAGGAAGGTTGCAGTTCTGCAATATGACAGCACTGGAGGATAATTGGCTCCTGGTAGTTTCACGTTTGATTCTTCTCAAATCTTTGGCAGTTAATTTGCATCTTTTTTTTCTCAACACATTTCTTGCCACCCCGTTGACTGTTTGCAACAAAACATTTGATGGTTCTGTGATCACACCCCAATAGCTTAGCAATTTCAAGAGTGCTGCATCCCTCTGAAAGACTTTTTATAATTTGTTACGTTTCAAAGTCAGTTAAATCTCTTTTTTGGCCCATTTTGCCTGAGGTAAAGAAGCTGGCTAATAAATATGCACACCTTGATATAGGGTGTTGATCTCCTTAGACCACACCCTCTCTCATTACACAAATACACATCACCTGATATGCCTAAGTCCAATAGGTATTTAAGTTTATACATCTTTGAGTTGGACAATATGTATAAAAATGATGATTTGGTGAAATTGGGCAGTGTACCCTTATGATCCAGTAATATTTTGTCTCACCCTGATCTGCTCAGTTGCTCTCTTTTTTTTGGTACTTTGCCAAATTTTTGGAGGCTGATCTGCTGATAGCCTGAAGATTTAATGCTGCTCAGGGGCTTTTGCCTTCAGCAAAATGGCAGTCTCCAGCAAGAAGAAGCAGGAGCAATGTTGGAGGTAATTTACACCACACACTAATTTTGTAGCATAATTATTAAAGTGGAATGTCTGTTCCTTACTAAAGAACATTATTTTTTTATCAATTTGTTATGGGTAAAGTTCTGCTGACCTTTTTTAATCAATAAAGTGGATCTATCGGTGTGCTGCCACCCCGGAATTTTCTTCCATATACTGATTGGCTTGCAAGCTGGGCTAGTACCTGATTGGCAAGTGTATGGGGTGTTAACAAGCAGACTGACCTGGAGCAGCATTTTTTTTTATTCTGAATACAGGCAAGACCTCTTTGAGAAAGTCCTCTGAGGATGTTAAACATTTGCTTTACTTTTTTTTTTATTCTGTGTTGGGTCATGTAAACTTCTTGCTACAAGCCTGTTAGAAGATGATTTTTAAAGGAACAAAGATCAAGGTTCTAAAGGGAGAAAAAAAATAACTTTTCTCAAGACAAGGTCAAGATCGTTGGGTAATCTAGATCCAGCTGGCTAGTTATGATCATAACTGGGTCTCTGTGTTTTTCTATGCAATACAGTCGAATAATGGCTAATGGGAGGGGCCAGAAGGTTTCTCTACATAGTCTCCTAAAAACAATATAGCACATACCCTCAGTATTCAAGCTAGCTTTTGGGAAGAGTTATACAAATCTCAAAATGCCTTGATGGGTAGATGTCTGCCTGGAGAAGTGGGTATTCCTTGACTGGTTGTATTTGAATCCAGATCACCCTAGATAATGTCCACATGAATTGCTGAGCCTCTGTCATTGAAAGAACTGAGGTCCAGTAAATGAAAGGGACTTACCAGGGGCAACAAAACTGGAGAGCTCATAGTGTGAAGTTCATTTAGTGTAAACCATTTCAGGGCAGGTGAAGAGCCTGTCTAGCTTTACTAGGCGATGCTGGAATACACCTATAAACACTGTTTCTAGGCATAGACTCTTCAAGTTAGAAAGCCTGTGTCCCATCTCTTAGTAATGAATCTTTAGCAATTAGTACATATTTAAAAAACATGACAAACAAGACGTGACCCAAAATAGTTATGGATTGTCATCTTGGCTTCAGAATATCAATTGTATGTTGAATGTATGATTATCTTTGGTTCTATATTTATAGTACATAGACTGTTTCAGTACCTGAAAAAAAAAAAATCTTCATTAATACTCTATACTATATGTTTGTATATTAATACTATATGTTTGTACATAGCTATTGCTTATACTAGTGATGCACTGATACCCTTTTTGGATCGGCAAGCACGAGTACTAATACTTTCGGTCAGATACACTCCGATACCGAGTACCGATACTTTGCGTTGCAATTTACGTCAATATATATGTACAAAATGTATGGACGCAAATCGGACCTTAAAGAATAGCATGCGATTCCTGTCCAAATTGCATGCAGTTTCCCCACTTGTCATAGCCTGAGTTCACACAAGAGTGGTGCGGGAACCTCCCTGAACCGATCCCATGCTGATTAGAGAGTGGGAGAGAAGGGCATGTGGGATTGTAGACCTTGGTGTCAGATGGAGGCAGATGCTCCGGATACTCAGCAGTAGAAGAGGAGAAAAAGCTGCTGCAATGCTCTGGATTCTCAGCTGTAGAAGGAGAGAGATCCACTGAGATTTGAACTCCTTTCTTTCCTCTCCTTGCAGGGATAACAGTATGGGCTAGACGAGTTTTGATTGGTCAGCACTGTCATATATGGATGGTGCTTACCAATCAGAAGCTGTCTATACTGTCAATGCTGCAAGGAGAGGAGAGAGAGCTGCTTCACAGGTCTGGAGATTTGAAATCCCTGCAGTTTTCTCTCCTCCTTGCAGGGAAGAAAGTATGGGCTAGATAGCTTCTGATTGGTCAGCAATGTCTATGTGACGGTGCTGACATCAAAAGCCATCTAGCCCGTACTGTCTTCCCTGCAATGAGAGGAGAGAGAGCCACAGGAATTTAAAAAACTTGCGGCTTTCTCTCCGCTCCTACAGCTGAGAATCCAGAGCATCTGCCACCAAGGGTATACATCCCCACAATCCCTTCTCTCCCACTTTCCACTCAGCATGGGATCGGTGCAGGGAGATTTCCCGCACCACTACTGTGTGAACTCAGTCTGTGACAAGCCTGGATTCACACAGGAGCAGAGGGCAAACTGCATGTGATTTGGGCAGGATTCGCATTCCTGTTCAAATCACATGCTATTCTTTGTGGTACAATTTGTTTCCATACCTTTTTGTATTGACACAAAGTATCACTTCCGTGTATTGGGAGCATTTTCACGGGTATGAGTACTCGTGAAAATACTCCGTATTGGCACTGATACCAATACTGGTATCAGCATCAGTGCATCCCTAGCTTATACCCAAACAGTCTAAAGAAAGTGTACACTATACTTATGTTAGGTTTCCTAGGTGTTTAGGTATTTGTCATTGTAGCCCATATTATGTAATCTGTGTAAATGGCATTTAACATTAACGTTCTTTTGTCTCATATGTAGTGACTTTTTATATCCGATATCTATATAAATCTTATATTTGTATGTTACTTGACATTTCTGCTGCTATCATATGACAAAAATATATTTAAAAGAAACAGAAATTTGGCAGTGCTGTACAGGTATAGACTCATTTTTTTTTATTTTTTGTTCTTACAGTATATAGTAATACGGAGTTAGCTAACACCTTTCTGGTATCCGATGCTGAATTTTCAGTTCACGGTTACATCATTCACTCTAATGACCATCTGTGGTCCCATTATACCCACCTGGAGTCTGCAGTAGTAGAAGGAATAAACTATCACCATAAAGCCCATGGACAAACAGCTGAACATGTGCATGTAAGTACTGTATATACTTGTATATGCCATTTTATAATCTCTTTCAGTGTGTTGGCTTTTTCAATCCTTTTTTTTTTAATTTTTTTTATTCTTTATCTCTTTTCTTTGTCCGTAATACAAACAAAAAAAGCTTTGATAGATGACAGACCTAGTTTACTGGGCTTATGTTTTGTAGTCCTTGTGAAAGATTCAGAAGGTTTTGCACACAATACTTAACAAATAAAAAGCAATTATTTTACTGCCCTAACATTTTGAAACAAATCTTTTATTCTGTATGTTTTTCTTTCTCCTACATATTGTGATAGGTGAGAGGTTTAGTGTATTGCAGTATTTCTTGTACCACTAGAGTGCAGCAGAGGATGATCTTGAGAATCATATCAGCTTTGTTTAGGTTCACAAGAAAAACAAAAATTTTGAAGGTTTCTCTCTGAATAATGATTATACTTTTTTGGATCTGAACTTCTTTCTGGTAGTAGTGGCTACCAGGACATGAAGTTAAGATGGTTCTCTCCAACAGGGACACAGATAGCAATAAAATCCAAATAGAGCAACTTTCCCTACTCCATCCAAGAGGTTTTGACAGTTCCACGTTGATTCCAATCTGTTAAATGGTTACAACCAATTAGTTGTGTGTTGACTTGCTTGTGATGAAGCTAATGTAAAGGTTAACATGTATAGTGATCAAATTTTATAATAAAGATCCCAGTTGTCTGCTAGCATGCTTATATAATTCCATTTTTTTAAATTTTTGTTTATTACCAGGGACCTGAAGTCAAGGAGCGTTATATGAGGGCCATGCATTGCACGCTTAAAATAACAGCAAGAGATGTAGCAACAGCTTTTGACCTTTCCAAGTACAGTACTGCATGTGATTTAGGAGGTATGTTTTATGTTCTGTCTCTGTACCATCCTGGTGGTTCATGTAGCAGGCTGTATATATTTTATACAGTGCATCCAGAAAGTATTCACAGCGCTTAACTTTTGCCACATTTTGTTATGTTACAGCCTTATTCCAAAATGGATTAAATTAATTTTTTTTCCTCAACATTCTACAAACAATACCCCATAATGACACCGTGAAAGTTGTTTGTTTTGAAATATTTGCAATTTATTAAAAATAAAAAAAAAAGTGTACATGTGTATTCACAGCCTTTGCCATGACACTCAAAACTGAGCTTTGGTGCATCCTGTTCCCACCTCCGAGACAGGGTTGTATCAAGTCACAGATCTGGGGAAAGGTACAGAAACATTTCTGCAGCATTGAAGGTCCCAATGATGACAGTGGCCTCCATCATCCGTAAATGGAAGAAGTTTGGAACAGCCATGAATCTTCCTAGAGCAGGCCGCCCGGCCAAATGAGCGATCGATGGAGAAGGGCCTTATCAGGGAGGTAACCAACCACCCGATGGTCACTCTGAAAGAGCTCCAGTGTTCCTCTGTGGAGAGAGGAGAACCTTCCCGAAGAACAACCATCTCTGCAGCACTCAACCAATCAGGCCTGTATGGGTAGAGTAGCCAGACGGAGGCCACTCCTCAGTAAAAGGCAAATGGCAGCCCGCCTGGAGTTTGCCAAAAGGCACCTGAGGGACTCCCAGACCATGAGAAACAAAACTCTGGTTTGATGAAACAAAGATTGAACTCTTTGGCCTGAATGCCAGATGTCATGTCTGAAGGAAATCAGGCACTGCTCACCACCTGGCCAATACCATCCTACAGTGAAGCATGGTGGTGGCAGCATCATGCTGTGGGGATTTTTTCCAGCAGCAGGAACTGGGAGACTAGTCAGGATCGAAGGAAAGATGATTGCAGCAATGTACAGAGATATTGTTGATGAAAACCTGTTCCAGAGTGCTCTGGACTTTAGACTGGGGAGACTGTTCATCTTTCAACAGGACAACGACCCTAAACACACAGCTCACATAACAAAGGAGTGGCTATGGGCCAACTCTGTGAATGTCCTGGAGAGGCCCAGCCAGAACCCAACTTGAACCCAATTAAACATCTCTGGAGAGATCCGAGAATGGCTGTGCACCAACCTGATGGAGCTTGAGGTGCCGCAAAGAAGACTGGGAGAAATCGACCAAAAATATTTGTGCCTCAAAATAACTTGAGGCTGTAATTGGTGCTAAAGGTGCTTTAACAAAGTATTGCAAAAAGGCTGTGAATACTTATGTACATGTGGTTTTTTTCATTTTTTATTTTTAATAAATTGCAAAGATTTCAAAACTAACTTCTTTAATGTTGTCATTATGGGGCATTGTTTGTAGAATGTTGAGGAAACCGTGAATTTAATCCATTTTGGAATAAGGCTGTAACATAACAAAATGTGGCAAAAGTTAAGCACTGTGAATACTTTCTGGATGCACTGTACATAACTTCAGTCATGCTTTTATCAAACCTGTTGGTGCCTAAAAATGGGAAGGTTATCTATACTGAGTTGCTTTTTCTTATCTGCCTGAGAATTGGTTGTATTTTTTATTTATTTATTTTAGCTATACATTTTAGAGATCAATTTTCTTGAAAGAGATTAACTGCTTTATAAATATACCCCCATGAGTTGGCCAATCAGCTGAAAATGTTAGAAATGTTAGATTCCTCTAGTTGCTAATCTACAGATCTCTGTATTAAATACCATAACAGAAAAGAGGAAGATCAGGCATGTAGAAATGCAAAAAAAATTACTTTGCATTGCATTTTCCCATTTGCAGTCAAATTTTTCACTGTCAGTAGTGAAAAATTTATAGTGCCCCATCATTGGTGTCAGAGCGAGGAATCGTGCCCCATCATTGGTGTCAGTGGGAGGAATAGCACCCCATCATTGGAATACCATACTGAAATACCATACCATATTAAAATCAAATCTGATGTTTTTTAATTTTGATTTGGTGTACGTTGGAAGAGGGGTAGTCTTATACGGCGAGTATAGCCCAAACCCTATATTTTACCAGGAAAAGTAGGGCGTCGTCTTATACGCCGGAAAGTACGGTATGCACCAATTTGCATGTTCATGAGCAAAATAAGTATTTGATCCCCTTCACAAAACATGACTTAGTACTTGGTGGCAAATCCCTTGTTGGCAGTCACAGAGGTCAGACGTTTTCCTGTAGTTGGCCACAAGGTTTGCACACATCTCAGGAGGGATTTTGGCCCACTCCTCTTGGCAGATCCTCTCCAAGTCATTAAGGTTTGGTGGCTGATGTTTGACAACTCGAACTTTCAGCTCCCACCACAGATTTTCAATCGGATTAAGGTCTGGAGACTGGCTAGGCCACTCCAGGACCTTAATGTGCTTCTTCTTGAGCCACTCCTTTGTTGCCTTGGTTGTGTGTTTTGGGTCATTGTCATGCTGGAACACCCATCCACAACCCATTTTCAATGCCCTGGCTGAGGGAAGAAGGTTCTTACCCAAGATTTGACGGTACATTGCCCCGTCCATCGTCCCTTTTATGCGGTGCAGTTGTCCTGTCCCCTTAGCAGACAAAATCCCTCAAAGCAGAATGTTTCCACCACCATGTTTGACAGTTGGGATGGTCTTCTTGGGGTCATAGGCAGCATTCCTCCTCCTCCAAACACGGCGAGTTGAGTTAATGCCAAAGAGCTCGATTTTGGTCTCATCTGACCACAACACTTTCAACCAGTCCTCATCTGCATCATTCAGATGTTCAGTGGCAAACTTCAGATGGGCCTGGACATGTGCTTTCTTGATCAGAGGGACCTTGCGGGCACTGCAGGATTTCAATCCTTGTCGGTGTAGTGTGTTACCAATTGTTTTCTTGGTTACTGTGCTGCCTGGAGATCATTGACAAGATCCTCACGTGTAGTTCCGGGATGATTCCTCACTGTTCTCATGATCATTGACACTCCACGAGGTGAGATCTTGCATGGTGCACCAGACCTAGGGAGACTGACAGTTGTTTTGTGTTTCTTCCATTTGTGAATTATTGCACCAACTGTTGTCACCTTCTCACCAAGCTGCTTGGTGATAGTTTGGTAGCCCAGTCCAGCCTTCTGTAGGTCTACAATTTTGTCCCTGACATCCTTGGACAGCTCTTTGGTCTTTGCCCTTTGCCATGGTGGAGAGTTTGGAATCTGATTGATTGCTTCTGTGGACAGGTGCCTTTTATACAGGTAACAATATGAGATTAGCAGCACTCCTTTTAAGAGACTGCTTCTAATCTCAGCTTGTTACCTGTATGAAAGACACCTGGTAGCCAGAAATCCTGTTGAATGATAGGGGATCAAATACATATTTCCCCCATGAACATGCAAATCAGTGCTTAATTTGTTAGACATGCATTTCTTTTGAATTTGTTGTTGCTATTCTGTCTCTCAGTGTTACAATACACCTACCATTCGATTTTTAGACTGATCATTTCTTTGTGAGTGGGCAAACATTCAAAATCAGCAGGGGATCAAATACTTATTTCCTTCACTGTATCTAAAAATAATTAAAAAAAAATAAAATCTTACCATTCTAGATGTTTTGGTGCAGGCCCAAGATAGACACATTGAGTTGAGAGAAACATAAGAAACCCATAGATTATGCAATTTTCAAAAACTTGCTAGATTCTGGCTGTGTTGATGGGGGAATCCCTCCCACAGCGCTGTTGTGTTCTTTCAGTGGGGAGCCTTCCCTGCTGGCAGAAAACATTGATCACTGCTGGCGGCCATAACTGCCAGCAGTGATCGCGTAAAAAAAAATACGACAGGCTGGTTGTTCTGAAATTGATTGATTGGTCAACTTCAGTATATCCAGCTTTCCCATTGATGGATTGAATCTCAGCCGGTCCCTGCTGAACTGGCTGTGATTCAATCTATATATGGCCGGCTGTAGTCTGTTCTCACTGACAAAAGTGACACAGGGAGTGTCCCCTCCCTCCCCAATTAACACACAATGAAAAAGCCCAGCTTCAGGATCTGTATGTATGTGTTAGAACAGATAGTGTTTTAATCTAATTCACAAATGATAATTGAATCTGCTCACTTTGGTTTTGGAATTTTCAGAAAAAAGCAAGTAAAGTGTATGCTGCAGTCTTTATTTTTTAAAGCATAGCGATGGTCAAAATGTAAAATCATATATTTCTACATTGAATTTCAATTATGTCTAGCCTACTATTAATCTGAACGATCTTGAAGTTTGTAAAGATACCCACACATGTATTTGGAACTCTGTGACACATATTCACTATGGCCTGTGAATAGACACTACTGTGTCATACATAGAGCCTGCTTTCTAAACTACAGAAGTGCTGAAATGAGACTTTTCAGGAGGCAGGGTCAGTACAGGAATCACGGCTTGCAGGCAGCACAGTACCATAGGATATGTAGTCCTTAGAAATTAACAGTAAACAGCAGAGGATAAGCTGCAAAGCATGCAGGGAATCCAGTCAGTTGTGGAAAGAGATGGCCATCAGACAGACAGGACTCACAACGAGAGGAGTTTTTCAAGTAAGCTTATATTGGAATGTCACCCATAATCGTGTATTAGTACAATGCTGAAGTTTAGAAAATGAAAGTGTATTCTGTGACCATAGAACTGCTTTAAGATCTACTATGTGAATGAGAACCTGTAACAAATATAAAGTAGATATTATCCCAGTTTGGCTGCAAAAGTGGATAAGGTAATCCCTGCAATGACCATAAACTCAACGACAGTACACTATACTTTTCCTTTAAATTTAGAGTCTTTTATAGTACTGGAGAAAATATGTTGCAAAGCAATGATGCAGAGAGGGTGTGCACTGTCCATTGTGTTTTCAGCTCTGAAGTTTTTTAGTTTTTTTTGTTTTTTTTAGATGCTGATGTTAGCTTGTGCCCACCATACGAACCAAGCAAGTCAGCTGTAATGTGTTAAAGCCTTAGTTTAGTAATCAGCACAAGGGCATTACTTACCATCAGTGTGATGTGTCCCTTGTGCTGCTGTCTTCTAGTTTTGGTGAAATCTTCCTCTTCCTATCAAATCCTACCAGATATTATGGTGATTGTCCTTTTAAAAAAATAATAAAGCTCCGCTACAGGTATAACATGCACTTGGAATTGTGCCTACAGCAATTCTAATTTCCTCTTTTATGCTGGTAGTGTCAGGGCTTTTCCCATCACATCCTATTGGTGCATTGCTATTATGGGCTGGCTCACTGACCAACAGGAATGTGTGGGAGAGGCAGGTAAGCTCCAGAAAAAATTTAAGTGCGGGAGGTTTGCTGGTTCAAAATGGCCAAGAATTCCGAGACTTTGTGGTGGCACACTTTATACTTTTTTGTTTTTGTGGCACTTTCAGCAAGGCTATTTTTGTGTTTGACATTTGTAATAAGGCTGGCTTTTGAAATTGTTAGTGTGATCTGCTGAGTAAACGTTGAGTAGTGCAATCCAGAGGGCATTTGATCTACATCTGTCATGTGTTTTGCCATGCATGTAGTATGGATTCACATTGACTTCTAAAGAGGCACAAGTAGATCTTTGAGGGATTTTTTTTCTAACACCCGGTTCACACTGGTGCAATTTCTGATACGACTTGAGACACACAGAGTCGCATGCAATATGTTTAATGATGCGGGTTCACATCAGTGCAACTCTGTGCATTGCGATTTTGAAAAAAAATTCTGTACAACTTTGGTGCGATTTGGCTCCATAGAATATGCTAGCCACTCTGAAAGTCTCATCGAGTTCGTACTACACAAGTGCACTGAATGTCGCATAAGAATGGAGTCGCAGTAGTGTGAGCTAAGCCTTAATCAGATTTTTATTTATACATTTTTTAAATATATATCTAAGTACATTTTCCACATCATTTTGAATAGGTGATAAATGCAGGACAATTCGGGTTTTAACTGTGACTGCTTTTTTTTTTTTAGTTCAGAACAACACAGGACACAGATGGTCCCTACCTGTATGTTGTGGTGCAACATAATGCAAGGCTAGTCAATTAATGACACTGTGATGTACCACAGTTTTGGCATTGCGGTAATGCCCAGCAAAACCAATGTGTCCTAATCATACAGTACAGGACACAGGCTCTTCATAGACCCTGAGTTATAGGTTACTACTTTTAGGTGATTGGACATTGGCAAAAGCTTTGCTGGGCATGCTCCCGGGTGGACTCCTATAACTCCACCCCACTCTCTGAGTCCTTTGTACTAGTGTCCCTAAGTGATGGACCTTTTCTCCTCTTTGTAGAAGTGTTCTATGCTTAACCTGTTTAGTTTATATTGCCTTTATTTTATATTGGATTCTTCAATAAACTCTTTACTACCTTCTACTTTAACAATAGAAGCAGTGCATCCTGATTGCTGTAACCTTGGTAATACCTTGGAAACTGTACCCAGACTCCATGCTGTTGAGACAGCCTGTAATGTTGCTTCGGGGACTGGGTCCTGCTTGGGTGCTCACCTTAGTGTAATTAGCCGCAGGGTGCTATACAGGTCCAGGACTCTGTTTTCTACAAGTGCAGTGTTGGGATGTGAATCCTACTTCAACTTTCTTTAATATGTTATGGAATCAAATGTGTTCTTTGTTGAAAATTATAATGGCAATATATTGTATATGCTTAATTGTAGTTGTGTATTGTTCTTTCATAAAGGCTGCACTGGTGCCCTTGCTCATGAACTGTCTTGGATATACCCAGAGATGAAAGTCAAAGTTTTCGACCTTCCTGAAGTTATTAAAAACGTTACTCAGTTCCAGCCAGAAAAATCAGACTCCACTCGTATAATATTTACCTCAGGTATTTTTTTTTCTCTGTAGATATCATTACTACAGGTCATTTAGTAAATATGTCCAACCTATTTTATTTTCTTCATCCACAATGGTTGTGTTGCGTATTGAAATCAAAGGCTTTTCATATTGCTTGCTTAAAATGTTTCACAGATAAATATGACTGGGAATATTTCTCCTACAGGATGTAGTATTGCAGACTGCTCGGACAATATCTTTAGAAAACCTGGTTATTCCTTCTTGGTCCCTCAGCTCCCTTTATCAGCGTATATACATATGTAACGTTAAAAACACATTGGACAATGTCTCCATTAGGCGTGTGGTGGTCAGCAGGAAACAGTAGTAGCTCACATTTTCCAACCAGTTGGATCTCCTTAAATGTTAGTCAAAACATTAAATTTTTATTTGGATGGATGGATCCTCTGTCATTGCACATTGTTGGAAAGATTTCCCCTTACCTTCGGTTAGACAGAAAGTGATCGGGAAAACTCCAGTGGGGACACAAACAAAACCAGAAACACATATTTAGTAGAATAGGGATAGGTCAGAACTCCTGGCAGTGTTTTATACACTCACCGGCGACTTTATTACGTATACCTACTTGGTGTGGTCTTTTGCTGCTGTTGTCCATCTGCTTCAAGGTTTGACTTGTGCTTTCAGAGATGGTATTCTGCATACTACGGTTGTACAAAGTGGTTATTTTAGTTACTGTTGCCTTTTTATCATCTCAAACCAGTCTGCCCTTTCTCCTTTGACATCGAAAAGGCATTTTCGTTCACACAACTGCTGCTCACTGCATATTTTCTCTTTTTCGGACCAATCTCTTCAAACCCTAGAGATGGTTGTGTGTGAAAATCCCAGTAGATCAGCAGTTTTTGGAATATTCAAACCATCCCATCTGTCACCAACAACCACGCCATGTTCAAAGTCACTTAAATCCCCTTTCTTCCCCATTCTTATACTTGATTTGAACTTTAACAAGTTATCTTCACCATATCTAGGTTCCTAAATGCACTGAGTTGCTGTCATATGATTAGCAATTTGTGGTACTAAGCAATTGAATAGGTGTACCTAGTAAAGTGGGTTGTGGAAGGCTCACAAACCGAAATCAAAACCTGACAGAAATTGAAACTCTTCTGAAGTGAAAAAAAAATTGCTTCGTTTAGGTTTTTAAGATTTTTTACAACATTACAAAAATGGCCTCCAAATACTAATTGAACATGTCACTTTGGTATTTGATTTCTTTTTTATAATGTTGTCCAGGATTTATAAGCGATTTCTTCTATGACATTTTATAAGGTGATCTTTTTGCTTTGTTGCTGTGCAGTCAAAGATCTTAATCAACCAACAATATAATGCACTAACGTGATATCTCAGAAGTCAAAGAATGAAGGGGAGACTGATTTTTTAAAAATGTCCTGAAGGCTTAATAAAGTCTCCTGTATAACTCTACGGGTCCTTTAGTGCTTAGAGTGGATTTTACACCAAAAATGCAAATCCGATTTTTTTTTTTTTGGCTTGTTACTTTTCTTTTGTTTGTTTTTTTGTTTGTTTTTCATGTTTTCACAGCCCCCTCCATGCCAAAACACTGTAATACCATACCAGACCCGAAGAGCTTGATATGGATGGGAGGGGGGACCCCACGCCATTTTTTTAATTTATTATGGTGCCGGTTTTTAAATGTAATTACCCCCTTTTTTTTTTCCTCATTATAGCTTAGAAATTCAGCTGTCACTTTCCCCCCAGCTAAAAGAAAGAAAGTTTTCTTTTAGTTTATTTCCCCGAGTTTCCGTTAACTCCCGGGAAAGTGACAGCTAATTCTGTGAACTTCAGTGAACAGAAAAAAAAAAGTCGGCAATTGCATTTAAAAATCAGCACTGACGTACACTTCGTATTGCGAAAAAAACATTTGTAAAAAAATCGTAAACTGAGGCATTATTTTCAATGGATTTTCATTCATAAACCAAAAATTACATTAACCGAGGCATTTGTAAACCGAGGTATTACTGTAGATTTAAACCTTAGCAGGATGACTTTTCATATGTTACAGCACTCAATATCATAAATAATTGCTTTTTTTCTGCTTTCTCCATTTTCTCAGCCCTTTTTTCATTACTGATTTTCCCTAGCCTCTTTGCTGGTACTTCTTGTCCATATCCAAGTTGACATTACTCAAGGCAGGCTTCCCAAAAGTGACAAAATGGGAAAATGCAAGTGTATGGTGTGTCAGCACAGCTGCTTGTATCCATTAAGACCATGTGTGAGACAGGCTGACAGCGCAGGAGAACAATTGGGAGACAGTTACCTCCCCATAACAGAAAGTGCCAGGCCAAGGAAGGAACTGGATAGCAGGAGGCCTAGGGGATATTTTTAGGAAAAACTGAGATTTAATAGATTTAAAAAAGCTTTTAAAATGTCATTGGTATGTTCATATTTGATTTTGGTGACCGAGTTTAGATTTAGAACTACTTTATGTAACATGGTTTGAATAAACCATCATTTTAGATTCACAATTTGCTAATTAATACATACAGTAAATAATTGAAATTTTTTTTAGAGTTGTCTTCTGTCATACTGTTGAAGAGCCAAGAAAACACGTTTGCATAATTACCATACCTGACAAGCTTTCAGAAATAATTGCATTCACCCACTCATTCCCTTTTTCCTTATTCATTGTTCTTTTAAGTACACAAATTTCAATGCAGACAAATTGTTACTGGTAATAAAATGTTGACACATTTGTAAAGTACTGTGAAGAATTATTGCAGTTTATTAAAGCAGACCTTGCACTTACAAACAAGGTCCATCTAAAATAGTCACCCACTCGTTCATAATAAAACATGGTACTACAGTTAAGAAAAAAGACCTGCAAAGAGCGAAGTTTCTAAATGTACTTTTCTCACCCAAATATGAAAAGCCCAATTATGAGAAGATGCTCCAGCACTATATTGTTATATTAATCAGACCTTGTTTTTTTTTCCAGTAAACATTCACTTGAAAGATTCTTTATTGAATTTAGAGTGATAATGTATAATATATAATACTTTTGAAGGCCACCTGTGCAGGTGTAAACATTTTTTTTTTCAAAGGGAGGAAAGTTTTTTTTTTTTCCAAAGGCTTTAAACAGAACATTGTGAGGTGTCCTTATTTACTTTGAATGAAGTGGAAAATATTGTAATACAAGAAGTACTGAAATAAACTAAAAATGAGGAAAAAAAACAAAGGAAAGAAATGGTAGATAAGGATATATAAAACAAGATCCAGAATCAAGGTGAATAGTAGGTGGACATTTGAATAACATTTTTAGTCTGAGACCTACTACATTATTTAGAGTGTCTTCTTTCCTCGCTGACCTCTGGTCTTCACCTGTTGGAAGAAGATATCACAGGAAAACCAGGAGCAAAAAACATATTTGCTGAAAAACTGTCCGTTCCCTTCTTGTAATAGGTCATCCTTTTTCAATTGATAGTGTTATGTATGCAGTTGTATCTTTGCTCTGCTATTCCTTTTTAATGCTGTTTAATCTTTGTGTAAAAGGGGTCTTTTTTTTTTCTTTTTTGTGAGGTTCAGTAAAAATAGTGTTTCTTTGCCATTCCTTATGTGTAAACCGTTTAAGACATGGCAGCAGAAACTCATCGGTGCTTGGGAGCTGCTGCTAAAAAGAAAGCACACACTGCACATGTACACAGTGTAAATGAGCTGGAGAAGCCTTTCTAGTGTTTGTCCCCAGAAGGAAATCACGTATTGAGACATTTCTGTTGACAGATGCACTCGGCTTACACATGTGGAGGGGACAAGGAGCACTTTTTTTTTTACCAGCTTTTAAAATCAGAAGCACTACTATCCGTTAGGAACTGGCATAAACCAATGGGACCATGGTACACATCAAAAATCCAGAGCAGTCTTATAAAAAGTGTTTTTTATTAAGTTTCCGCTGAGGTGGAAACAAATCCAAATGCCTCACCTATGCTTAAAAACATGAGTGGGTTGAAGAAAAGTAGTAGCAGGCTCTCTGGACTGATGACTCAAAATAAAAAAATAAAAAATTGGGGCTTAGACAGAGGTTACTGATTTGGTCAGAATTGTTGCTCAGAAATACATGCATTAAGGAGGCCCTACGGCATGACAATGAGCCCAAACATTAAAGAACTATTTGCAGCAAAAAAGTGTAAAACTGATCACATGACCCCCAAAGAGACCTGATCTCAAAATTGAGCCAGCATGGAATTACTTTCAGAGACAGAAGAAAATAAGCAGAGAGTTCATGTTGGAACTCTGGCCAGTTCTCCAGGATCCTTGAAAGAGCGTACTATGCTAGTTCTGCAGAAACTGCATTCAGTTGTGCCTAATAAAATTGCTAATATGCCACAGGCAATTGATTAATAAAAATGTTTCATGACATTATTTTTAAAGTACTTTTTCTCCACTCATTGTCCAGGATGGCACGCATGAAAAATGATAGGTTCCTTCCTCCCAGTCAATGGCCAGCTGTTAAAAACCCCCACCCATGTTGTTATATGGGTCAGCTGCAGGCCCCAGGCCCAGAAGAGACAGCACCTAAGGAGGGCCCATCCTCACAGGAAAGTCTTGCCTCCAGGGGGGGGGGAGGGCAAGCTTATTTCTCCTATCTTCTCAGGAACTCCCTCAGATTAGGGAGGAGGAAGGAGGAAAAGATATAGATCCAGCTAAGTCAGATCGCAGCTCAGGGGAAGAAGTGGAACAGAGAAGGTTAGGGCAGGTAGACACCTATTTTTTCCTGGAAGATCTGGAGGGCCTCCTGCAGGCCATTTGCGCCAAGAGGAGATTCCTGAACCTCCAAAAGAGGCCTTTGCACAGGACAAAATGTACAGGGGCCTTGTCAAAGCCCAGTCTAAGGTGCTCCCCTTCCACCAGTCCCTAAAAGACCTCATCTTTCAGGAGTAGAAGGGAGAATGGTCAGACCTAAAACATGGAAAAGAAGGTTTCCCTTTAAAGACGAGGAGAGGTTTTTTAAGATTCCTAAGTTGGACAAGTAACCAAGAGGTCTGACCTCTCCTTTGAGGATTCAGGAAGTATTAATGATCTAACGGACTGTAGAACAGAGACACTCCTGAGAAAGGCTTGGGAGGTTAATGCATCCACTGTGACCTGGCAGCAAATTGCATTGCCAGAAACACAGGTTTCTGGGTAGAGAGACTTACTAAACACCTGATGCAGGAGGCCAGATCAGAAGAGGTACTGTATTATCTCTCGATTATAGGGAAGGCCATTGCTTATTAGGCAGATGCGGCTGTGGAACCCATAAGGGCCACCGCTAAGAAAGCCGCTCTGACTTACTCTGCTAGGCGAACTGTTTGGGTAAAGGCGTGACAAGGTGACCTCATGTCAAAATCCAAACTGTGTGGGCTATCATTTGAAGGGTCCTTGCTTTTTGGCCCAGGTCTAGATACAGTTATGGCCAGGTCCTCTGAAAGGGGAAGAAGATCCAGGTCAAGCCCAAGAGAGAAAAATATAAGACATTTTTTAAAGGCCTTTCGGGACAGAATCAACAAGGAGCTAGCAAGGAACCTAGCAAAATATGGGCCAGTGGTAGGGGTAGGCAGATGAACAATTTGCTGTTCTCACCAGGGGCCAGCACCAAGGAGACAAAGTGGCACCAAGATCAGGGTAGGGGGCCGACTGTGTCAGCTCGCCTCCAAATGGGAGAAGCTATCAGACTTTCCATACATCTATTGACTTATTTGAGAGGGATACCATCTAGAGTTCTCAACAAAGCTCTTCCATCATTACTCTGAATCGTCCCCCAAGGGACATGGTGAAAAAATAAGCCCTTTTGGAAGGGATTCAAGAGGCCAACAATACCAGGGATTCTACTCCCATGTGTTTGTAGTTCCTAAACCCTCAGGGAAATTCTGCCACGTCTTAAATCTCAAGAATTTAAACAGATTCTTAGAGTACAAGTGCATCGCATCAGTGGTTTCGGCACAGCTCCAGTCAAAGGACCTTCAGTTCTTCCTCATTTCCAGTTAGGACAAGAAAAAAGAATCCTTGGACAAAAGAGTGGTTCTTACCCCGCAGATAAAGTCCTCCCTGGCATGGAGATAGATCCTGAGCATTCTGCGGGAAGGCAGGCCCTGGACTCAGTGAAACCCAGTGAAAGTCACCACGGATGTAAGCACCTGGGGGTGGGGAGCCCACTTAGGGAGATGCAAAGTACACGGTGCCTGGGACAGTGCGGTAAGGTAGGCCTCCTCCAATTTCAGAGAACTCAGGGCGGTATGCGAGGCACTAAAGGCTTTTGAGAGCAGAATCTCAGGCTAGGAGATTCTGTACAGTTCCGACAATGCTACTACCATGGCGTATCTGAACCACCAAGGGGAGGACCAGATCCAGGCTTCTCCTAAATCTAACCAAAGAGATCCTAAACAGTGCCAAAGGGAAAGTAGTCTCCATATTTGCAGTCCTCATAAAGGGTATAGACATCAGGGAGCCGGATTGCCACATCCGTCAACCAATCAGGCAAGGAGAATGGGACCTGAATCCAGAGGTGTTTCAGGCCATAGTACAGGAGTTTGGCAGCCCAGAGATGGATTTGTTTGCCAATGGCAAAAGCAAGAAGGTAAGGTGGTACTTCTTCCTATCTTGGGAAAGGGAATCGGGAGGCCTGGATGCCCTTGCATTTCGGTATGGCATACGCCTTTCCACCATTGGCCTTAATCCCACGGGTTATACAGAAGCTCACCCAGTCGACCAGTCACCTTCTTCTGGTTGCGCTGTGGTGGCCAAGGAGAGCATGGTTTGTGACCCTAAAGGGGCTCTTGGTTGTGCCTCACTGGAGACTTCCATTCATGCCGGATATCCTCACCCAGGGCCCGGTACAGCACCCAAGACTGGAATTCTTACAGTTGATGGCCTGGCTCCTGAGTGCCAGATTCTCAAACTAAAGGGATACTCTGATAGGGTAATAGACACACTCCTCCTAATCAGCCTGTGACCTGGAGGATTTATGCAAAAATAAGGAAAACCTTTTGTGTGAGCAGATACAGCTGACTTCTACCTCTCTTCCAGTCATCCTGGAATTTCTCTAGGAAGGGGTTGAGAAGGGTGTGGTTGTCAACACCCTTCGAGTGCAAGTAGCAGTGCTTTCGTTTTTGGTTTTTTTTGACAACTAATTAGTGAGAGATTCCTTAGTTAAATGTTTTCTGGTGGCCAGGGAAAGAGTTACCCCAGCCAAGAAAGAACGGTTTCCACCGTGGGATTTGACTAGGGTGTTAGAGACTGTTAGAGACTTTAACTAAGCACCAAAGTTCAAACCAACTGAAGAGGTTCCCTTTAAGTTTGTATCCTTGAAACTTTCCTTTTTTGTTAGCCATTACCATGGCTATGAGAGTAGAAGGCCTACAAAGCTTATCTATTAAAGAACCCTTTTTGTTGGTTTTTCCAGACACTCACCTTGAGGCTGGACCCATTATACCTACCAAAGGTAGCCTCTTCATTTCATAGGACACAGAAAATTACTCTGCATTCCTTTTGTGATAATCCGAAGAACAATAAGGAAGGGAAATTCCACTGTTTGAATGTTAGGAGGGTTAGAGGGTTCAGAAGATCTAACGATTTCTTGATATTACATTCTGGACCAAGGAAGGGGCTTCAGGCATCTAAAGCCTCAGTTTCTAGGTGGATTAGGCAAGCCATCACCTTAGCATATGAGAGATCAGGGACTTCTGCACCGGAAAACCTAAAAGCACACTTTACCAGAGCCCTGGCAACATCTTGAGCCAAGAAAGCAGGGGCCACCTGGGAACAGATTCACAGTGCAGCCACCAGGTCCAGCCAAGGCAACTTCTAGAAGCACTACCATGTAGAGGTGCTGTTGCAACAAGATTTAGCCTTCGGCGGGAAATTGCTACAGGGAGTAGTCCCACCCTAAGGTAGGCCTGCGGTTACTTTATTATCCTCTCAGGTGTGCCGTCTTGGAAGATGAGTGGAGAAAATCCACAATTAGACTTTCCGGTAACTGTTTCTAGGAATCTTCCAGAACGGCAGCCTACTTCCCACCCTGTTAAGCAGTAGGTGGTGATGTAAACCGATTCCTCTTGTGGACTGGTTGAGGGAGCTACTTTGGTACAACTCAGAGACAAGGGAAAGGTTGGGGGCTTTTAACAGCTGATGCTTGATTGTGTTTCCTGGCAGCGATGAGCCTATTATCTCTCAGGTGTGCCGTCCTGGAAACACTGTTACCGGTAAGTCTAACTGTGGATTTTTACTACTTTACACTGTTCATAGGCACTGTGGTATGGCCTTGGGCGACATGTATATTGCACCCAGTTAGTTCCTGTGGTGAGGAGTTGGATGCTGTGGGTGTTGAAGTAGCTTTAGTGCATTGTATTGCTTCACATGTTAACATACATTGTATTGTGTAAGTTGAGGCAAAATAAATAGCATTTATGGTATATCTCTGCAATACTTACACATTTCCCTCTTGGTTTATGCCTTTAAAAAGGCTCTTAAAGAACAAAAAAAAACCTGTTCATCTGCCAGAAGAGCCATACGCATCACTCCTTGTAAAAAGATGCTGACCAAGGAGTGAAACGCAATCGGCCTCCAGCAAAAAAATAGCTAATGCTGAAACCTGACCTTTAATGTTACCAATAACCAAATTCTTCTGCAACCCTCTTTGAAGAAACAACATAATCCTGCCAATCACATACTTTCGTGGGTGCCATTTATGAACCTCACACCAGGCAGTGTAAGTCTTCCAGGTTCTGTAATAAATGTTCTTCCTTTCCTTTCTAGCACCCAACATGATGGAGATGACCGAATCCGACACTCCCCTATCCTTCAGGATCTGGGTTTCAATAGCCACACCGTCAAATTTAGCAACCGTAAATCTGGGTGCAATATAGGACCTTGAGACAACAGGTCTGGCCAATATGGCAGGGCCCACGGCCCATCTACAGCCATCTTCACTATGTCCGCGTACCAGGCCCTCCTGGACCAGGCCAGAGCAATCCGTATTACCGGAATAGACTCCTCCCGAGTCTTGCGTAAGAGACGCGGCTGCAGCTGGATCGGAGGAAAGGCATAAATCAATGAGAACTGGTTACAAAGAATCACTAAGGCGTCTACCCCTGTCGTCAAGGGCCCCTTACTTTGGACTCAAAAAGACTGACCTTGTTGTTGAACCTGGATGTGAATAGATCTATATCTGGGCAGCCCCATCACTGGCAGATTTCCTTGAAAACATCAGGATGCAAAGCCCATTGCCTTGGAATCAACTGCCGGCGACAGAGATAATTTGCCTGCCAATTTACCACGCCTGAAATGAACACTGCTGACAGACCTGGAACATATCTCTCTGCCCAGGTCAGAATGTAGTTCACCTCCTTCTGAGCACCTCGACTCCTGGTACTGCCCTGGTGGTTGATGTATGCGACTGCTGTGGCATTGTCGGACTGAATCCTTACAAGCCAACCGTGAAGCCTGGATGTCCAATGCCTCAGAGTCAGCCTCACTGCTTGAAGTTCCAGGACATTGATGGAAAGAACCCTTACCCGTGGAAGCCATGTTCCCAGAACTGTGGCCTCCTCCAGAACGGCTACCCAACCTGAAAGGCTTGCGTCAGTGGTTATCAACGTCCACACCACTGGCCGAAAGGATTTTCCCTTCACCAAATTGTGAGTTATCAACCATCAATTAAGGCTGTGCCACACCTTTGGAAACATACAGTAATCCAGGGTCGGAATCTTTGTTGCAAACAGACAGATTGTACCTTTGCAGCAGTCTGGAGTGGAATTGAGCAAAGGGAATGACTGAACCGATTCCATACGAAAGGATCGGACATTTAGGAACTGATTTAGCCCCTTGAGATCCAAAATGGCCTTACATCCCATTTTGGTTTTGGGACTATAAACAGGTTTGATTACAACACTTGAAATCTCCACTGGAAACTTCATGACAATAGGTATTCGAGTGCCTGAAATATAGTGCTTCTTTTCTCTGGATTTATTAGTACATTTGATCTTAGAATTCGGGGAGAGGGAAACACCCGAAATTCTAGTCTGTACATCAGAACAATTGTGGAAATTACCCATTTGTCTTGGATTGGAGCCCTCCATGCGGCCACAAAATTCAAAAGCCTTCCCCCCACTCAAACAAGTGAGGAGGCGCCCCTAAATAAGAAGGTGGACTTTGGATCTGTCTTAGATGACTTTTGCACCCTGGGCCTCCTTGGAATTTGATTTGAGATCCCCCTGGAGGCTGGGATCTGTGTGTGTGGTGAAACGACTGCCTGGTAGATGAGGGCCCAGCAACCAAAATCCCTGACACCTTAAAAGAAGGGCGTTTGGATTTCTTCCTAGAGGGTAGAAGAGTACTTTTACCACCTCCTGAAATCTTTGGGATATATTTGTTCAAATCTTCCCCAAACAGGCGTTCCCCATGAAAGGAAAAACCTGCCAACAATTTTTTGCATGGCAGTTCTGCTGATCAACTATTCAGCCACAAAACCCTGCGTATGTGCACTGATAAGAGGGCCAAGCAAAAAATTTGCTGCATCGAATCCTTAAGAACATCAACCGTGAAACTTAAAGCACGCGGAACAGCCTCCAACTCCTCAGCCGAGCATTCCTCCTGCACTGATGGTCTTCCAAACCACTGCTTGACATGGTCAGACTCTGGCAAATGCCAATAGCTGCCACAACTGGCTGTGTGGCAGAACCTGCCAGGGAGAAGGAGGCCTTAAGGAGAGACTCCAGCTTCTTATCCACTGGGTCCTTGAAAACCTGTGCATTATCCACAGGACATGTTAAAGATTTATTCAAGGATGAAACAGCTGCATCCACTACAGGCAACCCCCAAAAACTTTTGTTCCATGGGGTACAAAACAGAAAACCTCTTTGGTGGAACAAAAACCCTGTCTGGGTGATCCCAGTCAGCAAAAAAATTTGCTCCAGAAAAGGATGCACTGGAAAGGCCTGAGTACTCTTTGAAGGCTTCAAAGAGCCCAGGGAAGAATAAGTATCCTCAAAGGTTTCTATTAGAGGTAGCCTGAATCCAGACCGTACCATATCTGTGAGGTTCTGGACTAAACATTTCTGAGACTGAGAGGCAGAGACCTCCCTCTTCTCCTCAGGCTGTGACTCTTCAGACAGAAATTCTACTGCCTGACCTTCCTCTAGCTCTTCCTCATCTGGCTGCACCCATTCTTGCTCCAGGATTGGTGGTTTTAGTGATGGGGATCTATTCCGCTTCTTGGTCCCCTGAGAAACTGATGCAATCATCCCAGCGATCTTATCTTTTAAACCCGCTAAGGCTGCAGCAAGATCATCCTTGGTTACATATGCTGAGGCAGAAGCCCCAGTAGTAGCCACAATGCCAGATAGACACAGTGGCTCAGACTGCCCAGTCGCTTCTGGCCTGCCAGGAGAAGATATTACAGCGGACCTTTGGCTAGGTTCCTCAGGATATTAGTGCCCTTTTCTGCTGCACCTCCCACGCTCCGCTTTCTGGAAAGTATTACTTCAGATAGCACAAACCTGTGCACCTCCACTAGTAACACAGATCACAATGATACTGCTACACAAGTAGTGTGCTTAAAAAACTCTTATTGCAGATTACTGCCTTATGAGCCACCTAGGGTGGCTCCTGACTGACTGGTCCACGCTTCCCCCTCAGGGGAGTACTAATGTGCCCCTACTGAATAGCCCACTCTGTGTCCCAGCCACAGGAGATTCCTCACTAACAGCAGCCCACGTGTGTCCTGGCACATCTTGGGAACAACTGTGAGCACTCCCCCTGGTGAAATCTCAGTCACAACACCTCTACTTTTCCCTCCAAATTAGAGCTTTTGTTTGTTTCTCTTTACAGAGAGAGAAAACAGGAGATATCTAACCAGTTCCGCCGCAGATCTCTGTCAGGCACCAACCTTCACCCATCACGGCGGACATTGTCATACAGACCTTCAAGGATTCAGTCCCAATGCTGAGGAGCTACTGCCTTGGACCCATATAGCACACTGCTGGAAGTTGCTTGGCCAAATTTACAACTGCACAGGGTTCCATCTGCATGGGGTCCAGCTCATTAACCTCACCTAGCGGTTTGATTATGTCAGTATTTCTGTGCTGAAAGCGGTACATTTTTTTGCATGGAAATATGTACTTTTTTTTATTGTAGGCCTGTAATTTTTAGGAATAACTCTCTGAAATCTGTCCAAACAAGAGTCTAGTAAACATCCCGGGTATGATAAAACTTGAAACACGAAATCATAAAAAATAATAATATAATAATAATACATTTAATTCAATAATATATATGCAAACCAATAACACTGAAATTTGAAATATAGCGCCAAGTTCGCACATCGCTGAGCTCAGTCGCAAAATCGTTTTCAGTGTCTGATGACGAATTTCCCCACAAATCATTATCACTCAATTCTGCAAGTAGTTCTGACTTACTCTTGCTGTTCTCTAGCTGGTCTAAAATCGCTTTTGACCTAAAGGGACGCTTTTTGGACGCCATGGACTTTTCTAAGTTTCCAGGCAGAATGAACAGTCAAAATGCAGGCAGGGCACAGGACAAAGCAGTAGGGACAAAATGTATGCGAATTGGTTTGAAACACTAATGTTTTACTATGTAATATTCGCTTATTAGAAAATGACAGTTTTTAAATTTGCCGCCGGGTTCCGGCCCCCATACGTCCCATACGCCCCGACGCTCGTATGGGCGGGAACACGGAAGCCGGATGCCGGCATCGGCCGGAGGAGATGGGCGGGGACGCTGCAGGGGACGCATCGCGGGAGCAAAGGACAAGGTAAGCGCTGCAGGGAATCCCTGAGAAACGCCGCATGGTAAGCCCGAGTGTAGCTCGAGGTTACCGCTTTTGGTACTGAAAACTTACCCCGAGCTACACTCAGGAATACCGCCAGGGAGATTAAGGCTGCATTACAGGCAAAACCTTCAGGATTCTTCTCCTTATCCAGCGAGGCTTGGGTACCATCTATTTTAGCTCATAGCCTTCCGAATGGATCCAATTAAAGTCCCTGATTCTCTAATGGAACCTTTCTGAACTTTCAGGTATGCTCCAAGAGCCCCAAAACACTTTCAGTGACCATCCAGTTTACAGACACTGGCCAAAAAACTGAGCTACTTCCTGTATAGGAGGGGTTATATAGGGGAGGACCTCCTGCTGATTGGTCGGCCAGTGTTCATTCACCTATAGGTGACCTGTAACCCACATAGTCCTGAACAACCTGCTCTGTGTCCAGTGATGTATGATAACGAAATGTAATATATTGCAGCTTAACAGTCATAAAATTTGGTGGTTGCATCGGTTTTCTTCTTTAGGCTTTTTTCCCCTCTGTTTTCACCTGGTTACTTTGCCAGTAGCACACCTCCTGTACTAGAGTGCCTTCACTTTGCATGGAGGAGCAACAGAGACACCTTAGGACAACAGTATCACCAGTGTGGGGAGAAGTGAGTGTTACAGTGCCTTGAAAAAGTATTCATACCCCTTGAAAATGTCCACATTTTGTCATGATACATCCAAAAATGTAAATGTATTTTATTGGGATTTTATGTGATAGACCAACACAAAGTGGCACATAATTGTGAAGTGGAAGGACAATGATAAATGATTTTTAAACTGTTTTACAAAAAAAATGTGAAAAGTGTGGAGTACATTTGTATTCAGCCCCCTTTACCCTGATACCCCTAACTAAAATCTAGCGGAACCAATTGCCTTCGCAATGCACCTAATTTGTAAATAGAGTCCACCTGTGTGTAATTAAATCTCAGTATAAAAACAGCTGTTCTGTGACGCCCTCGGAGGTTTGTTGGAGAACATTAGTGAGCAAGCATCATGAAGGCAAAGGGACACACCAGACAGGTCAGGCTTAAAGTTGTGGAGAAGTAGGGTTAGGTTATAAAAAAACAAAATCCCAAGCTTTGAACATCTCACAGAGCACTGTTCAATCCATCATCAGAAAATATAGTATGACACAACTGCAAACCTACCAAGACATGGCATCCACCTAAACTGACAGACTGGGAAAGGAGAGCATTAACCAGAGAAGCAGCCAAGAGGCCCATGGTAACTCTGGAGAAGCTGCAGAGATCCACAGCTCAGGTGGGAGAATCTGTCCACATGACAACTACTAGGTGTGCACTCCACAAATCTGACCTTTATGAAAGAGTGGCAAGAAGAAAGCCATTGTTAAAAGAAAGCCATAAGAGGTTCCATTTGCAGTTTGTGAGAAGCCAAGTGGGGGACACAGCATGTGGAAGAAGGTGCTCTGTTCATATGAGACCAAAATTTAACTTTTTGGCCTAAAAGTTAAACTCTATGTGTGGTGGAAAACCAACACTGCACATCACCCTGAACACACCATCCCCACCATGAAACGTGGTGGCAGCATTATGTTGTGGGGATGCTTTTCTTTAGCAGGGACAGGCAAGCTGGTCAGAGTTGATGGGAAGGTGGACAGAGCCAAATATATGGCAATCTTAGAAGAAAACCTGTTAGAGTTTGCAAAAGACATGAGACTGGGGCGGAGGTTCACCTTCCAGCAGGACAACGACCCTAAACATACAGCCAGAGTTACAATGGAATGGTTTAGATCAAAGCATATTCATGTGTTAGAATGGTCCAGTCAAAGTCCAGACCTAAATCCAATTGAAAATCGGTGGCAAGACTTAAATTGCTGTTCACAAATGCTATCCATCTAATCTGAGAGATTGAGCTATATTGCAAAGAAGAATGGGCAAAAAATTAATTCTCTATATGTGCAAAGCTGGTAGAGACATACCCAAAAAGATTGGCAGCTGTAATTGCAGCAAAAGGTGGTTCTACAAAGTATTGACTCAGGAGCTGCATACAAATGCATGCCACACTTTTCACTTATTTATTTGTAAAAAAATAATCCATTTGTTATTTTACTTCCACTTCACAAACTTTGTGTTAGTGTATCACATAAAATCCCAAGAAAATAAATTTACCTTTTTGGTTGTAACATGGCCAAATGTGGAAATTTTCAAGGGGTATGAATGTTTTTTCAAGGCATTGTAGATGAACTAGCAGTTTTATATACACTAAACAAATTGAAGCCAAACTCCAGCTCACTGTAAGCAGTTACAGCAACAGTTTTGTTTTTGTTGGAATAAAGGTTTTACTTAAATGATGATCACTGTAGGCACACTTGCCATTGTTAATTGGTTTGTCTCATCCCTGTGACTGCTACATCTGCAAGACAGCTTTATTTTTGTTAAAAATCAACAGACCTACTGGCTAGATCACTAGGTGAAAATAAAGGACAAAAGCCTAAAAAGAAAAGAAAAACTGCAGCTATAATATTGAAGAATTGGTAAACTGCAATATAAAATGTTTGGTTGTGAGTTTAATACCGTTTTAAGATCTGTTGTAAGCTGACAGCACACAGTATTTTTCTGGACTTAGTATTAGCAGTTCTGCACATTGTATTTTGCTAAACTACTTAGCCACTCCCACTCTCTGATCTCTACAACAAATGCCTGTTACACATTTTTCGCTGGGCTGAATGAAAAAAAAAAACTGAGGAGATTGGAAGATGGTCTTTGTGCTAACTGTGTGATGTCAGTACAGCGATCTCCCTGCTGAGCTATTGTGTTATCACCTCCCCCCCCCCCCCCTCGCCAGAACACACCAATCAGAACCTGATGCCATTGGCTGAGAGCGCTGATCGTATGCTGATTGGCAAGTGTTTTCCTAGCATGTCTGTTCTACAGAAGCTGGGCAGGCTACTGTACACAAGGGCCAAGTGTTGGCTGGTTTCTGTTGAACCAGGCGATGCAGCCGATATTTGGCCAATGTGTAAACTGTTTTAATGGCTAGAATATAATAATATTCTGGCCAGTAGAATGCATTTACATCTAAACATAAATGTACATAAACGTGTGCAAGATGTGGGTTTTGTAGTGTTTTTCTGCCACATTTTTCTCCTCTGACATTCAGAGAGGTTTGTTCACACACCCTATATGCATGAGGCCAAACTCTTGCAAATTGTGAAAAAAAATGCAATCGTACAAAACTGGAATAGTACTTAAGAAAAATGAATGAACAGTAATGTTGAGTGTCTCTGCTCTTTGTGAAGTCCTGTGTCATCTTGGATCCAATGCCACATTATTTGATCTGATATATTTACAGAGTATATACTGGCCAGGTGATTTCAGCCGGCCATTCTTGTGATGTACACACTTCTAGTCAGAATGGTAAATCTACTGCCTGGTCTGACCGGAAGAAGAGATGCGTGCTAGTCAGCCGCGTTTCACCCGTCTCTGCAGTGTTGAATTAGTGTATAACAAGATAAGGGCATTTCCTACAGCCCTTACATCATTGTTTCCAGCATTACAGATGTACTTTAAAATCTCAGAAAACATGTCAGGGAGTTTAAAAGGATAGCCAAATACCTAGAATCCATATTGCACGCTTGGTGTTTATTCCAAATAATGAGAGGAACTGCCTGTTACTCGGAAAAGGGAAGTTGGGAAACTCTTCTATACTTTGCAAAAATACTGGGAGTAGACATTGTAATAGATCAGTGGTATCTCTAAGCTAATGACTATATAATATATTATTTGCTTAGCAGTTATCTTTTGTATCTCTGCAGTATGGGATGTTTTCTAGCAGAGCCGATTAATCAATCCCCTCACAATGACTTCTGTTTTTGGCATCTGCTCTAAATATATGTCTGTTCAAGTATAGTATGTTCGATATAAACAACCATTAATCTCTGTTTTTTCTTGTAGAAATATTGTATATATGAGTGGAGCTACTATATATCCATTTTAATTAAAATCACATAAAGCAGTGGTACTTGTGGTGCAAGAAGACTCAAATGGAAGTTGCCATTATTTGACTAGATATGCTTTTAAAGTGTACTGATGCAGCTTTACTGCAAGTATACAGCTTATATCTAATTGTTCTCAGGTCTTTTCTTTCTGACAAGTTCCTTTTAAGTTTTATATTTAAAGAGTAACTCCACTTTTGTTGAGGAAAAAATATTCCTCTCTGGGCAATCTTTGTACATTGCAAGGATTGTAACAAACGTTTTTGCAGATTCCTACCTTTTGGTATTCTGAAGGAGTGTCTGTTTATTTGTCTGTGTCCATGTGCAAACATAACTGTATCGGAGTGGTTTATATTTATCAATCAGCTGCTGCACCTGCAGGGCTCTAATGAAGAAAACTTCAGTGTCTGCATCCATTTAGCCATAATTTCCTTTGGAAGTATGTCACCAAAAATGACATTTTTGGTGCAGGGGATACACACAATTTGAGTTGTCTCTTAGTGCAGAGTTCTGGGAAAATAAGTAAGCCAATCACACAAGCAGGGCATTATATACAGTCATGACTAAAAATATTGGCACCCCTGCATTTCTGTCAGATAATGCACCACTTTGCCCAGAAAATCGTTGCAATTACAAATGTTTAGGCATTCTCATGTTTATCTCTTTTGTTTGTATTGGTATAACACAAAAAAGTACAGAAACAAAAAGTCAAATTTTGACACATTTCACACACAACTCCAAAAATGGACTGAACAAAATTATTGCCACACTCAATTTAACATTTGTTAGCACACTACTGAAATCAATCATTCCTGTACCCATCAATTAGTTTTTTTATACATCTATACTGGAAGTCTGGACCAGTCTTCTGGGGATAAGTGGTGGGAAGAGGGGGGGCATTGGGGATAATTGGGAGAGAAGGGGAGACATTGGGGTATGTGGGAGAGGAGTTGGACATTGGGGATTAGTGGGGTGGGGGATAATGCTGTGTGTGAACGTAGTGTACTCTATGTGACTACTGGACATGCTGATTGTCACATACCACAGTGCACTTGGTCAGGAAGATTCCAGGAGATGTCCATTATAGGTGGGGTACAGCAGCACACCCATTCCTGAAACAGCAAAGGGGCAGATCTTGGAGCAGTATGCTGCAAGGACTGGAGTTGGTTCAGTGTCCCGGGACTGACAGCCAAATAAGAAGAAGTCAGGAGAGTATGTATGCACGTCTTTCGGAAAGAGAAGCAAAACTCAGTGCTGGCTTTTCATTGCAGAGGATCATTAGTCGGGGCTAGGGTAGGCTGTAATACAATACGTAAGGAGATAAAGAGGGATGTTTGATAGGAGACAGGAGTCTGTGTACTGTGTACTCTGCTCAGAACAGCAGCCGCATTGAAGAAAACCAGAAATCCCCTGCCCTCTCCTCTGCTGTCATGTGCAGTGCAGTGAGGGTCTTGTGCTGCCAGGCTTCTCTGTTTTCAGCTTCTGCCACAGCGAGTGGCAGGGAATAGCCCGCAGCAGGGTTAAATGTAGAACAAAACTTCTTGCCTGGAGCCCGGAACTGCATGTCCCGGGCTCCGGGCGATAGAAATTAAACATCCCTGACTTGTAACCTTGAGATTGTCCATGCTTTTCCACAATTTTTTCTCAAATCCTCAGACGATTCTTTGCTGCTCTTTCTCTTCCCCATGCTCCATGTGGCACACAGACACACACACAAAGGTTGAGTCAATTTTTTACCATTGTAACTGATTGTCATGTGATTTCTATATTGTCAGCACCTGCTAAAGGCAAATTTGTTTTATAATATATTTTGTATGAAATTTAACATAACAGAGAATTCGGAATAATAACATGTACAAGTAAATGAACATATAGACATCCCAGATATAAAGTTGATCCTTGTGGGTGGATGAAATCGACTCCATTCAACGGAAAGATGAGAGGATCAACCGCATATATTACAGAACTATGAAAAAACATAGTTTCAAGGGGGGACTCCCCAGGTGGGACTTATAAAACAGACTGTAATAACTCCACATAACAAAGTGTATAACCGAAACTAAGAGAAAAGATAAAAAAAACATAAAAAGAAAAGAGAGAAGCTGGGTGTAGAAATAGTAAAGGGCAAGAAGAGAGAGGGTCGGGAGATGGGAACGGCGAGAAGCAGAGTCAAAGTGGCCCCCCAACAGGGCCCCACCAGAGTGACTCCGCACCCAGGCACGAGCTGCAGGGCCAAACTGGCGGACATTTCAGAATAAACCGGGGGAGCAAGGCTCAACTTCATTAGGGCACAACGGGGGAACATATATCTTGGAAAGTCAAAGAGGAGGAGAAATGGAGCCAGACCGACCACAGTAACTTGTGTGTATCATAGGTATCATTGGCAAACGCCAGCATTTCCCCCATACACATGATATCATTAAGCACAGAAACCCACATTGGCAGAGGCGTGGTGGGGTGGCCGTTTTCCAAAAGAGGGGTATCAATTGGCGGGCCACAGATAGAAACACAATAAACTTTTCTTCTGTGCTGCCAGTGAGCCCGGTAACATAGAGAAGAGAGCAATCTCTGGCAATGGAGCCAAGGACTCACCGTAAATCCTGTTATATACATAAAAAAACTTGATGCCAGAAGGGTTGTATTTGGTTGTAGTCCCACCAAATATGGAGCTGTGTGCCGACAGCTTTAGTACAGCACCAACAGAGATTAGTTGTAGCGGGAAAAAAATTGTGTAGGGAGAAGGGGTCCCTGTACCATCGGGAAAGGAGCTTAAAGTTCTTTTCCTGTGAATAAAGGAAATAGACGATTTGTGAGTGAAATGGAACGATGTGGACTAGTCTTCAGTCGATATGTCTTTATCTAGGTCCCAAGCCCACGCCTTAGTATAGAGAGGGAGTTTGGAGTGAAGTGCATTATGTAACACTTTGTAAAGGGAGGCTAAGATATGTCTCAGCGGTTCAGAGTGGGAGCACAACTGCTCAAACTCAGAGAGTTGACGATGAATGGAGGAGGAAGAGTATAAGTGCTTGCAGAATGAAGATAAATGTAAAGTGGTCAACCAATCTCTAGGCCCACCCTGAAGGAGCGGATGGCCTGATTGGGGGCAAACAAAGTCTTGAGTCACGGGCCATGAGGCGCGTGCAAAGGGACTGATAGCAGAAGAACCCAGCCCTTGAGGAAGAGCGGGGTTATCAAATAGGGGTGATAAGGGAGAGGGGTCAGAAGATAAGAGTGCGATGACACCCCTTTATACCACAGCCGCAGTACAGTCACAGTCAATGGGGACAGACCAGGGAAACGCCGAACGTCATGGCCATAACCCCATAGTAGAGACCGAAGATCAACCTGAGATAGATTTTCTTCTATCATACAAGAGGCTTCACGGAAGGGTCTGGGTAACCAATCAAGCATCCGGGCTAGCAACGCGGCTCTATAGTATAACTCAAAGTCGGGCAAACCCACTCCACCCCCGAGATTCGGATAAGTAAGTAACCTATATTTTAACCTTGAGAACCCTCAGTGCCAAATAAATCTGATCAAGAGAGAGAGCATACAGAGATAAAAAAAACTCCTAGGCACAGAGATCAGTACAGTCTGGAAAACGTATAGTAACTTAGTTAAGGTATCCATCTTGAGGGTGTTGATGCATCCAAACCAGTGCAAAGCTGAAGTGCCCCATGAAGCCAGGTTTTTTCGGACATGTGAGAGTAGGGGTAAGTAATTAAGGGAATACAGAGCATTAAGATCGTCAGGAATCATGACCTCTAGATACGTAATAACCTTTGGTCACCATTGAAAAGAGAAATTAGAGCTTAGATGCGCCAACACATGGTCAGGCAAAGAGATATTCAAAGCCTCTGTTTTAGAAATATTAGGTTTGAAGTTACTGAATAAACCAAATCTGCGGAATTCGTGGAATAGATTAGGAAGTGAGATAAGTGGATGTTGAACGTAAACTAGAAGGTCATCTGCGTATATTACTATTATTATACAGTATTTATATAGCGCCAAAAAGTTTGCTCAGCGCTGTACATTATAGTGGGGGACAGTACATGAGACAATACAGTAACAATACAATACACGAGGGGGTCAAGGGCCCTGCTCCTTGGAGCATACAATCTAGGAGGGAGGGGATAGTGGTACAGGAGGAAATGGCTGTGGGGGATGGAGTGGTAGGAGGAGTTGAGGAGATCGGCTGTTAGGTGAGGGCGGGGTAGGCTTCCCTGAAGAGATGGGTTTTCAGGGTGCGATAATTTTTGATGTGAGGAAGAAGTGTGGATACCCAAGATTGAGTCATTAGCTCGTATGGCTCTCACAAGATGTTCCATTACTAAAACAAAGAGAAGCGAGAGGGGACAACCTTGTCTAGTCCCGTTAAATATGGGGAAGGGCGAAGAAACCATACCATTTACCAGGACGGACGCTGAAGGATGAGACTTGAGGGACATAATCTGAGCGAGGAACCGCGAACCTAGACCTCTCTGTTCTAGGGTAAGATGTAAAAAGCACCAGTCAAAGTGATCAAATGCCTTCTCAGCATCAAATGAGAGGAGACAAGCCTTTGGGCCATGTTGCTTGATGTAAGAGATAAGATGGATTGTTTTAGAAGTATTATCCCTAGCTTCTTGACCAGGAACAAAGCCAACCTGATCATGGCGGATCAAAGTTGGTAGGAAAGGTGAAAGGCGGTTCGCTAGAGCTTTAGCAAAAAGCTTAACATCTAGATTAAGTAGAAAGATTGGGCGGTAGCTACCGCAAAGAGAAGGGTCTTTACCTGGCTTAGGGATGGCTAAAATATTAGCAGACAAGAAGGCTGGCGAGGGCACGTTCATATCGTCGATAACCTAAAAAGCTTGGGCTAGAAGCAGGGCCAGTTGGGCGGCGAATGTTTAGTAAAATCTTGGAGTAAACCCGTCTGGGCCTGGGCACTTACCAGTTTTCAGGGCCTTAATTGCCCCAAGAACTTCCATAATCGAGAAGGGCTCCTCCAGATCCAATGCGTCCTGGGCATCTAGAACTGGCAACGCCATCTCAGCAATGTATTGGGACATAGCCGGAAGAGAGGAAACAGAAGGAGCATCAGGTTTTGCCGAAGACAAATTATAAAGTTGAGAATAATATCGCTCAAACGCAGAAGAGATTCTTTTGTTGTGGTAGAGTTTGGCATTGCCAGGCGCCTTAATATACTGGATTGGGTGACGGGACGGTCGAGGATGGAGTACATGCGCCAGGTTTTGGCCACATTTATTAACAAGGGAGTAATGAGTGTTGCGTGCTTTGTCTTGTGCAATGAGGGGGAAGAATCTAAAAGTTGGCGATAAGTCTACCGCAAGCCCCGGGTCCAATGTGCATTTGTGGGAGGATTCTAGACATGCAATGAGCGAAAACAGGCGACGCATTTCGGCCGTTCAAGCAAGAGTCATGTTTAATAAGAACCCCTCTAAGAACACATTTAATGGTCTTCCATTGAGTAAGGGGGCCTATGGTGTCCAATGAGTGATCAAAAACAAAGTCTTGGATAGTCTTTGTGACTATCACATATAATGGCATCCTTGACCTTGAAGTAGTGGACCCTGCATAGGGTATCACGAACAAAAGATGGATCAGGGTTTCTGGAGGCATTTGTGCGATGTGCGCGGTCCAACTCAATATAGGTGTCTTTAGGTTGCTGTAACAGTTGATTGAATATGGCGGTAACCGCTACGGCTAAATCTTTAGATTCAATGGATTTTGGTATGCCCCTAATCCGTATATTATTATGGCGGTTCCTGTTCTCAGTGTCTACTTGTTGATACATGAGTTGTTGTATTAAGACCGTATGGGAGTTAAGGGTCTCTTCATGGGATTTTAAGGCGTTGCACAGGCCGTCGGTGGTATTTTCAATCTCTTC
Organism: Staurois parvus; assembly: GCF_062004578.1. Taxonomy (NCBI): domain Eukaryota; kingdom Metazoa; phylum Chordata; class Amphibia; order Anura; family Ranidae; genus Staurois; species Staurois parvus. Next base: position 9,537,658 of record NW_028317941.1, read on the forward strand.
CATACACACACAAATATCTTATTGAAGATCAGAGATTTCTTGTCTGTGTGAAACATATTGAAAATACATACAAAGTTCAAAATCCGGCTTTGTAGGGAGAGATTTAATATAGTTGTGCAGGGACCGCATGTGGGACTGCAGGTCCCAGTCATCCTCAGAGCAGAGAGATGCTGGGGAAGGGCTGCGATACCTCTGTGCCCTGTAGGCTGATGGCAGAATCCCTAGGTGGAGAGAGGGAGCCCCGAGGGCTTACCTGACCATCTTCATGGAGCCCTGTGTCCCGAGGGGATGAGAAGGACAGAGGTGCTGGTGCCATCTTGCAGGCCGGGGCGCCCTAGGCGGGTTAGAAGCCGGTGTAGATCACTGCCGGACCGCCCCCCCCCCATTGTTTTCCGGGGGGGATCCGGTGCTGATTCTTGCCCATGTGGAGGGCGTAAGGCAACCTGTGAGAGGGATGGAAGCCTGTATAGGAGGTCCGAGCCGAGAGCTAAGCAGAGGTGCTGCCTCTCGCTCCATGCGCCTAGCCACGCCCCCTCAGCATCTGTTATGTGATACAGGTGAGTTTACTTACAAATTACAGGAGCATCACAAACTTGGAATGCAATTATTTCTTACATCTTTGAGAAGGTGCCAATATTTTGGCCAGTCCATTTTTAGGGTTTTGCGTGGAATGCATCAGACTTGGCTTATTGTTTTTCCACTTTTTTGTGTCATACCAACACAAACAAAATAAACATGAGAATGCCTAAACATTTTTACAATTTTCTGGGTGAAGTGATGCATCATCTGACAGAAATGCAGGAATGCCAATATTTTTTGCCATGCCTATATCTGAGGGGTGTTTTGTACACCATCTCCAGGTAGCCATATTGCATTGCATTGCAGTTTACAGAAAATTACAGCGCTGCAGATTGAAAAGGAAAGGTAATTTTTAATAACATTCAATTACAATATGACGTGTTGCAATTGTATACACCATAGTATTTATTTTTTTATTTGCACTTTTTTTTTCACAAAAGTGGTGTTACCCTTTAAGGGAACTGCAGTGAATGTATAGTATAAAGCTACAATTTGGTTACAAACAGCTTCCCAGCACTTAGCAAAATTAGGTACAAAAATGCATTTTGACTAAAGGAACACTTTAATCCTGCATTGTGACTTGGATCCCAGCACTATAGGTGTTAAATGCTGCACTGACTTTCATCAGAGTAACTCCAAAAATTAATATGAAATTCGGCTTTGTGTGCTGACATAAAAAGGAACCTTTGTCTAGACTATTCACACTAAAGTATTTACTGTTTGAACAACCTGTAAAAGCGCTTTAAGTCATTATTCACCTCTGTAGCTATAAGCATTGTGGAGAAATGTGTTTTCAAAATTTCACAATATAGCAAAGGAATCTCAGCTTTTTTTTAAGCCCCTATTCATGTTATGTAGTGTGTTGTCACACTTAGCACATATTAATTTTAGTGGGCTGGCCTACATGCGACAAATGTGGCAAAGAAGTTCAGGTATCTTTTTGAGCTGTGCATGTTTATTTTTTTTTCTTCTTGCATGCCATGTTTGGAGTCCCATTAACATTGAATGGCACTACAAGCATGAAATCCAGTTTTTGCACATTTTGTGAACATGCGCAAAATCAAGCACATTTCACACACTACTGTAGTGTGATTGCAGCCTAAGAGCTGATTTTGACAGCCTGCCAACCATCTAATGCAAGCAAGCAGCAGGTGTGTTCTAAGCTGTAAGAAACTGACTAAAACCCAACTTTAGAGTCTTTGCTGTGATATTTACAGGGAGTTTAAAGCTAGTTCACCTGTTCACAAATAATGAAAAGGTTAACTAGCAAACAATACCCTCCGTACCCTTCCAGTTCTTAGTGCACATACCTTATGTGATCTCCATCTTCTGCCACCATCTCCAGCTGGTATGATACAGAATTTTAAAACTACACAGTGCCAGACACTCGATCAGTGATAAGGGCTCATTAATCAGCGCTGGCCACATGACTGCAGTGACCAGTGAGAATACTTTTGAGGCTTCTTTTTTCCGGGATGACAACCCAGAACAAAGAAGACATTCTTTCTGATCGTCCTGGTCATGTGGTCAGTGCTGACTACTGAGCACTTGTGATTTTGAGAAATATATACAGCCTCCCAATGTTTTTCAGTGGAGCTTTAAAGGTCCAGACCATTATACTGACTGGAGAGGGCATCAGAGGATGGGGATCACATAAGGGGGGGGGGGGGGGGGTTTGTAAATTCACCTTTTCATTTTTTCCAAAATGTTGTTACCCTTTAAGAAACAATTAATGCAGATTACAAGTAGCAAGCTAGCAAGGTGCATAAGGTCTTGTTTTAAAGCTCTTTTACCACTTTAAGAATCTGTAAATAGTCTGGGTGCAGGTGTACCACTGAGTGACCCACCCCCAACTCTCCATGAGTACTGGGTAAATGATCTTGTTAGCTTCTAGTATTTGTGTACATATTATACCTGTGTCTTTTGCTTATAGGTAACTTTCTAGATGATGCTCTTCCAAAGGCTGATCTGTACATCTTATCTAGAGTCTTGCATGATCTACTGGAAGACAAATTACACCATCTTTTGAGGAAGGTGTCAGAAGCTTGTAGCCCAGGTACAATATAAATACCTGAGAAAATGTTTTAAATTTTAAACCATTTTGTTGTGTATTCATTTTTTTTTCTCTTTAGGGAACAGTGCTCTGCTTATTGCTGAAATTGTCCTGGATGAAGAAAAGAGGGAGCCAAGAGCACTATTACAGTCTTTGAGCATGAGTGGAGGAAAGCAGCGAAGTGGCACAGAATACAAGCAACTTCTAGAAAGTCATGGATTTAATAGAGTACAAATTAAGAACACTGGCAACTTATTAGATGCAATTCTTGCTGTAAAAAGATAGGTTTTAAGAAGGTTATACTAAAGAATGACTACACTTATATGTTACTTGAGCCCAACTTCCTCCCATTTTTCTCAGTAGAGGATGAAAGCTATGCCTGACCCTTGGATAAAGTAATCTGTTGTCCTGAGGCCTGAAGTGAGGACTGTAGATTGCATGTGGGTGGGGGTGGGGGGGGGGGGCAGTTTGGCATAAAGTTTGAATAATAATCCTTTCAAAGAGACCCTGTTACCTTTCTGTTTAGGGCAGATTGACAGTACCTCCTAGCCCACTCCCTCCCGCAGCAAGATAAGCTCACCAATCCACACTCCCTTGCCACCTCTTCAGTGCAGGAGTTTAAAATGTGTAAGCTCTGGCATCAGTGGTTTCCCAGGTGGATGATATAACTACTCCATCTACCTGACAGTGTTTGTGCCTGGCGTTTGGCTGCTCAGGCCGAAGCACTGTCAAAGGGGGAGATTGCATGCTCCCCCATTGCTGAAAACATTAGACCAACATAGCAGGTAGGCAGCAAAGGAGTGCAGGGATGGTAGTGGAGGGCTGCCAGGATGTTGCTTTGCTCTGAACTGGTGAACAATCGGTGGCTCTTTAATTCCCAAAGCTTTTTTATTGTTTTATATAAATTAATTGGATAAAATACCTTCAGAACACATATAATAGGTTCATCATAATTCTTATCGACTCAGATCCATTATTATTAAAGTGTTGGTAAAAAGCATACACATCTATTTACTCTTTTATTGATTTGCTGACTAAAACATCTAGATGATTAGTATCATAATCCCACTAATAATTCGGTGGGGTTTTGCAGCAAGGTTTCCACACCATGGTGTCTAAACATTTCAGTGTTGTTTGAACAGTGTTCTACCCTATCACTTTAATTCTATTACTCTGGAATTTAAATGTCACATCAGTCTAGTTTTAAAAGTTGCTTAGGAACTAGTTTACCCTAAATAAAGAAGTATCCAGAGAGAAAGATGGATGTCTTGTACTTACTGTAGGTTGAAATTCTTTTTTTGGAGCTACTAAATACCTGACATATACAAATAAATTTCACAATTTGCCAGTTTCACACATGTTGTACTCTTTATAAAGCAGTGGTATACCTGTCCATTGGTGACATCTGACTTTGAAGCGTATTTAAACCCAAGAACAAAATGTAATATATTACAGTTCACCATTTCTTATGCGGGAGAGCTCTATAATTTTACCCCCTTCCCCATAAACATATATTTACTGTTCCATGATCTCTGTCCATCCAGCCTTTTCCTCCCTACAGGAGTACCCTGTTCTTTAGTGTCGGAAAGTCTTATCAGGTCTGACATTTGGCTGTTTGGTATACTTTGCTGAGGAGGCAGCATGTTATGTAAATGAAGTGGTACAATTGCAATTAGTTCCATTTAAAATCCAGACAGAAACGCTTCTAAATTTGGAAGAAGCAAAGGAAACAAATACTTATGTAAATCACTGTATGTTCTCTAACAAAGACAGCTTCAGAAACCAGTGTATTCATCATAAAATCATCTGACAGGTTACTTGCAAAGAGGTGGTCAATAAAATTATTATATGATTTCTGAAGCAAATGGTTGCACTAGAGCTTAAGAGTTTTTAACTTGGGGATCAATACTTATGTAATCAAGATTTTTTCAGTTTATTTGTAGGTTATTTGGAAAATGATGTAGATGTTTCCATTTCAACAATAAGGACTGTATTATGAAGGTCAAGGACATAAATATCCCAAATCAATCCATTTTAATTTGATTTTGTTAATCTAAAATATGTAGGAATGTTCAGCGGTGATGAATATTTATTTTTTTACTAGATAATTGCTTTGAACTACAAAATATTATATATTTTCTGAAAGCAAAGGCCCAGGAGAAAAAAATGTTGTGCAGCGGTTTTTCAAGCGCAATTTAAAAAAAATGCACTTTAATAAATTTTAGTGCACACAACCACAATATAATACCCTATTGTTTGGTCAAATATAAAAGATGATGTTACACTGAGTAAATAGATACCGTATTTTTTCGCTCCATAAGACGCACTTTTTCCCCCCAAAAAAGGGGGGGAAATGTCAGTGCGTCTTATGGAGCGAATATGGAGCGGCCGGTCCGGTATTTCCACTGCCGCCGTGTCAGAATACCGGGCCGGCCGCTCAGCTCTACAGCGGGACCTTATAGAGATGACTGCTGACCTTTGGGGAGGGGGGGGAGCGGGTACCTGAATTTGACAGATACCCGCTCCCACTTCCGTGGAGTTGTTCTTTCATCTTACCCGTTCCTCTATCCAGCGGCGCGGTCTTCCCGGCTTCTGTAGTGTGGGCATGACAGCCGGGTGCCAAGTGCGCATGCGCAAGAAGCGGTGCTTTTTGTGAATGGGAAGGCGGCACCTGGGACACATGACAGATCCCAGAAGCCGCCGGACCAATCACAAAGCGCAAGTGCTTCTTGCTCATGCGCACTGGGCACCCGGCTGTCATGCCGAGCGCCATTACAGAAGCCGGGAAGACAGCGCGCGGCTGGATAGAGGAACAGGTAAGATGAAAGAACAACTCCGCGGAAGTGGGAGCGGGTACCTGTCAAATTCAGGTACCCGCTCCCCCCCCTCCCCAAAGGTCAGCAGTCATCCCCTGTACTATCCACAGTCTCTGGTCATCCCTGTACTGTCCGCAGTCTCTGGTCATCCCTGTGCTGTCCGCAGTCTCTGGTCATCCCCTGTACTCTCCGCAGTCTCTGGTCATCTCCTGTACTGTCCGCAGTCTCTGGTCATCCCTGTGCTGTCCGCAGTCTCTGGTCATCCCCTGTACTATCCACAGTCTCTGGTCATCCCTGTACTGTCCGCAGTCTCTGGTCATCCCTGTGCTGTCCGCAGTCTCTGGTCATCCCCTGTACTCTCCGCAGACTCTGGTCATCCCCTGTACTCTCCGCAGTCTCTGGTCATCCCCTGTACTGTCCGCAGTCTCTGGTCATCCCCTGTACTGTCCGCAGTCTCAGGTCATCTCCTGTACTGTCCGCAGTCTCAGGTCATCTCCTGCAGTGTCTGCAGTCTCTGGTCATCCCTGTACTGTGTCCGCAGTCTCTGGTCATCCCTGTACTGTGTCCGCAGTCTCTGGTCATCCCCTGTACTGTGTCCGCAGTCTCTGGTCATCTCCTGTACTGTGTCCGCAGTCTCTGGTCATCTCCTGTACTGTGTCCGCAGTCTCTGGTCATCTCCTGTACTGTGTCCGCAGTCTCTGACTGTCTCCTCTAGTTTGTCTGTAGTCTCTGGTCATCTCCTGTACTATGTCCGCAGTCTCTGGTCATCTCCTGTACTATGTCTGCAGTCTCTGGTCATCTCCTGTACTGTGTCCGCAGTCTCTGGTCATCTCCTGTACTGTGTCCGCAGTCTCTGGTCATCTCCTGTACTATGTCTGCAGTCCATTAGTTCAGAATGTTTTTTTCCTGTTTTCTGCCTCTAAAACCTAGGTGCGTCTTATGGTCAGGTGCGTCTTATGGAGCGAAAAATACGGTACCTGTCACGCTTCAAAATTGCACACATCCGTGGATTGGCGACAAACTGCGGTATTTAAAAGTCTCCATAGGCAACGTTTTAAAAGCTTTTACAGGTTACCAGTTTAGAGTTACACAGGACATCTGGTGCTAGAATTATTGCTCTCGCTCTCATGTTTGCAGCGGTACCTGGCATTATGGTGTGATCGCCGTTTACATATGCGTCCTGGACCGATGTGAACCGATGCGCCTGTTAATGGGGTGGGGGGGTTGGGTGTTGTGGTGCATTGGAGCCACCAACCACCCTTTCAGTGGTCGTGGCAGAGAACTAGGAGTGCCAGGGTTAATTTGAAACTTGGCACTGTCATGTCTATCCCAGTACTACTGCACCTGCACAAGTCCCCCAAACGATGCCTGATATGTCTGCATGTCTTCTTTATCAAAGGGGGGGGGGGGTTATTGCAGCTGCATGCCCTATCTTTCCTGTATGCAGGCAGGACTTTAGACTAGCAGCTTCTCCTGGTTCTCTCTCCCTTCTGTGAGCACATTATGGATGCTCTTATTGCACAGACATTTCCCTCCTTTACAACTGCTGCAGAGGTCATGAGTACTCATTTGGGGACAATATTACAAGCATGACAGATCTTAAGCACAGGGAAAAAGGGTCAGATGGACTTGACAGCTCAGGTCCTGCTGTTAACTACATTAAGGGTGGTAATTTGTCCATTCAGGGACCAAGTACACTCTCCTCACATGGTTACTTTCACTTTAACTCTCTGCCTTCCTCTGGCCATTCTGTTGGACTGTCTGCCACACCTGCTTCCTCCTCTGTATCTAGAGAAGAATTTTCTGACAAAGTGTCAGAATTCATGGGCTGAATTTCTGGCCTTATAGAGGCCATAGACAGCAGGGGTTACAGCTGTGCCCCTTTGACATCCCCTCCTAAATCAGTCTTTGATTTTGCCTTTATGCCAGACATATTGCCTGAGTAAGAAGTGGCAGTTGAGGATGATTCCACTCATTCTGAGGCATCAGATCAGTGACATACCTGTAACAGAAATTTAATCCAAGCTTACGGGTACCATCGCTTCCCTTATTGGTGCTATATGCTCTTGCTTAGGGTTGGAGCAGCCTGATTTATTATCTAGGTCTTTGAAATATGATATATCAAATTCACAACATTTTGAGCAAAATATACAGAAATATGAATAAATGTCATGTAAATCCATTACAGAAAATCATAAAAGATAAAAAACAAAAATATAATCAATAGAACTAAGGAAAACAAATTAGAATACATAAAGATATGCCTAGCTAAAAATAGTGCTGTTTCTAAAACTCAGTTGACATTCACGATTGCAGTCTTCCTGAGGACTCCACACAGAGATTTACTATAAGACACAGTCTAAAAGAAATGCATGATAGTCTATTTCTTGACTATCAGGAATTTCCTAAAAAAAAAAAAACAATTTTTTACCCACTGAAATTTTTTTTTAAAAGGAATGTATTCTTTAAAGTTAAGTCCAGATATTTGGGAAGCAAATTTCAATGTGAACATGTTTCTACAGTGATTTTTCATTCCTTTAGACGTACTTCTAGGACGTCTGCTTTTTTAGATGGATTCCTTTATTGTGTCCATTAGTAAATTTGCTTTTGCGTCTATTTGTTAGATGCTTTCTTTAGTAAATGTCTTTGCTGTCTAAAAGTAGACAGATTCCAATGAAAAGTAGACTTTAGTCTACGGGCATGGACCTAGATGCTGTCTATGCACTTTAGTAAATCAGGGCCATAGTGTCTACAATCTATGCTACGTATCATTGAAAATGGATCATTTCTGATGTACTAACTGCCTGTCTCATTTCTTGAGGCCCTAAAATGTCAGGACAGTACAAATACCCCCAAATGACCCATTTCTGGAAAGGAGACAGTCCAAGGTATTTAGTAAGAGGCATGACGAGTTTTTTGTTGTAAAGTTGTAATTTTTTCCCCACAATTGTGAAAATGAACAAATAATTTTATTCACACAAAATTGTCATATTAAGTTATTTTTCACACACGGCATAAGCATGCTTGCAATTACACCCCAAAATACATTCTGCTACTCCTCCCGAGTATGGCGATACCACATGTTTGAGACTTTTTAAGAGCCTGGCCACGTACAGAGGCCCAACATGCAAGTAGCACCTACAGGCATTCTAGAGGCATAAATTACATATCTAATTTCCTGACTACGTATCATATATTTTGAAGGCCCTGGAGCACCAGGACAATGGAATTACCTGCAAAATGACCCTATTTTGGAAAGCAAACTCCCCAGTGTATATTCTGAGGCATAATGAGTCTTTTGAACGTGTCATTTTTTTCCCCAAGTTTTGGGAAAATTTGGAAAGAAAATGAAAACTTATTTTTTTAAACAAAGTTGTCAATTTATAAGATATGTTTTATACACAGCTTGTACATACCAAGAATTACCCAAAATACATTCTGCTACTCCTGAGTATGGTAATGTCACATGTGAGACTTTTCCACAGCCTGGCCAGATACAGAGGCCCACCATCCAAGTAGCATCTTCAGGCTTCTAATACATAGCATGTACATACCAAGAATTACACATCAAAATACATTCTGCTGCACAAGGGTAAACAAAAGATTACTTGTGATTTTAGTAGTGCAGTTGTCCATAGAGGGGAGCATTGGTCCACGCAGCGGGTAGGGACCTGGACAGCGAAATGAATCCTCCAGGCAGCAGGCAGTACTGTCTATAGTCAGTACAGGCAACAGGCAGAGATGTGGTCAACAACACTATAGCCAAAGTATTGGTTCTGGCAGTAGGCAGGAACATGGTCTATAAACAGGCAGTACAGGTAGCAGGCAGAGTCGTAGTCAGCTCACATGGCAGGCAGATGCATGGTTAATTAACAAACCAGGGTCAGATGGCAGCAGGCAGAAAAATCAGGCTTAGGAACTCAGGTAAGACCTGGAAACGGGTAGAGACTTATTCCCACCCAAATCTCTTCAAAGCCTCTGGTCTGCACACCCTAATATGATAAATACAAAACCCAGAGAAAGCCAAAAACTTTTTCTCCACTTGGAAAAACTATTCTGGAGCCCCTCACATACGTGGGACCCCTATGTTGTCTTGACTCTCACTAATACAGTGGCAGGGCAAAAGATCAGTTCAGGATGCAGGCAAAAAGCATGGTGGATTAACAGGCTGAGGTCAATTCACCTGGAAGGCAGATGTGGTTGATAGTTCAAGCGGCATGCAGAGGTATTGTCAATAAATAATCCAGGGTCAGTTCAGGCGGCAAGCAGCGGCATTGTCGATAAGCAATCCAGGTCATACAGGGAGATAGTGTAGTGATGTATAATAGATCCCGAAGTACTCTCCACTACATGGGCCTGGCTTGGAGGGACATTGCGGACAGTAGTATTGGGTGACACACTGAATTCCGTTACTGGAACATGCATGACATTTTCTTTGGGGTTTGCAGCCTATTTGGGTAAGAAGGAAGATGTCGGGGAAATTCCTTTCATGGAGTCTGGTCAATGAATCAGAGCAAACTTGTTCAAGGGCATGGCCATGCGGATATAAAAGGGCTGTAACAATGTCCTTAGTATTTCAGATAGGTTAGGGATCTTTGTGTGCACTTAGAGAAGATGACACAAATTGTACAGGGCTAAATGAAACAAGTAGATGGTGACCTTTTTATACCAATAGATTGATCTGGTGGCTAAGTAGGGCTGTAACATCTGGTCGTTCATCCATCCCCCCCCCCCAATTAACTGGTTAAAATGCTGTATGCATTTTGGTTTCTGGACAGGACCTTGTCTTGTTCTACTGAGGTGTCATAATGAATTGAGGAAAAGCTATAGACATCTCTTTTCTCTCTCCACTTTGGGGCTAGTATCTCTAATTTTCCACAAACTGGCTTTTTCCCCGTCCTAGTTTTGTGGTGACCAATCTTTGTGGGAAGCCCTTGCGGTTGGCCCGTGTTGTCCCACAGGCCACAGTTTGCTTTAGATAGAGATGGTGGAATAGTGGAAGACCTGTGTAGAAATTATCTACATACAGATGGTAACCCTTCTCAAACAGCGGTTCTATAAGTTGCCAAAAATTTTGCCACTTTACCCCATATAGGTAGAGCATCCAGGGAGGTCTAGCTGGCTGTTCTTTCCCTCATAAATTTTGACGTTATAGGTATATCCTGTGGCATACCTTGTAGAAATTTACCGCATATTTGTCCAATTTACTAGGGATGTACTGTTTAATGCCAAGCCTTCTGGTGAAGTGGACTAGGCATTCTTCCACACAAATTTTTTTTCAGGAGTAAACATTTCCTTAAAGATGCAGCAAAAAAAGTTGATTAGTGGCTGAATTTTGAACAGTTTGTCATAATCATGATGATGTTGAGGGCACGTGGCATTATTATTGAAATGTAAAAACCTCATTATCTCGTAGCGTGTTCTGGGCATTAAAGATGATTAGACTGGCATATGATATATACATTTTGTAGACCAGTAGGCATTTTTTTTGTCAGTCCCATGTTCAAAGTACAAGAAAAATTTTAACTGCCTCCCACCCACCATATAAGGTAATGACGGGAGGGTGGCAGGTCTCTCGTTCTGGGAGGATGTCATATGACGTCCTCCCACTCTAACTGCACGTGCGCGCAGCGATCGGCAGTGCGCTGTGTCCCTGGGACACAGTGGAGCACCACTGTAAAAAGCCAATGATGTTTGCTCTGTCATGTGATCAGCTGTGTCCAATCACAGCTGATCACATGTAAATAGGAAATGCGGGGTATCAGCAGTCCTCTCCTCCCGCTGACAACTTGTGAGGAGAGCCGGTAATCGGCATTACTGAGAGCGGACATCTACACTGATCATCAGGGCACTGTTGATCAGTGTCACATGTCAGTGCCCATCAGTGCCTACCAGTGCACATCAATGCTACATATCAGTGCCCATCAGGGCTGGCAGTGCCGCCTAACAGTTCCAATCAGTGCCGCCTATCAGTGTCCATCAGTGCCATATATGAGTGCTGCCTTTCAGTGCCCATCAGTGATGCCTGTCAGTGCCCACAAGTGATGCCTGTCCATGACCATCAGTGCCGCCTTTCAGTTCCCATCAATGCAGCCTCATTAGTGTACATCAGTGAAAGAGAAAAATTACTTATTTACAAAATGTTATAACAGAAACTTTCAAAATTTTCAGGCTTTTTAGTTTGTTTATCAAAAAATAAAAACCCCAGTTGTGATTAAATACCACCAAAAGAAAGCACTATCTGTCTCAAAAAAGTTAAAAAAATGTTGTTTGGGTACAGTGTTCCATGACCGCGCAGTTGTCATTCAAAGTGCGACAGCGCTGAAAGCTGAAAATTGGCCTGGGCAGGAAGGGGGTAAAAGTGGTTAAATTCCTCCATAGTGAGGGTTTTCCACACAGATTGACGGGCATATTATGAATTAGGATTGCTGGCAAATATATTGGCTGGCATACAAATTACACTGTACAAGATCAGCAAAAAAAATATATTGGGGAAACATTTTCTGTTTGTATCAGAGGGCCTGGCTGCTCTGTAAAAGGGGGAATTGTAGGTTCTGCTACCATGTAGGATATAAAAGTAAGTCTGGGAGTCTAGTATGGACCCTACCTTGTTGTGGATGGGACACCCTGTTACTAGTGCCTGGCCTATCTTCTGGGAGTGCTGCCCTGCTTGTACTCGCCACTGCATCAGGATTTGCAGCACTATTGGTGGATGCCTGCTTCTCTTCAGATATACTGAACCTCTTTGAACTCTCTCCTTCTCACAATTTGTTGCTAACCCTTTGCTTTCAGCTGGCTCATACTCAGAATCTGAGTCTGACAGAGTTCCCCGCTACTCTTGTCCCTCATACTCAGTATCTGGAAAGCCTCCACGCTGTTGTATAATTTTTTGAACATGTTGATGCTGCACTGCTGATATTGCTGATTTTGATCACTGGTATTGTGTGACAGATTTTGATTTTCACTGGTACACTGCAACAGATGTTGATCACTGGTGCAGATGTGGATTTGACACAGGTACTTTGTGACAGATGTTGATCACTGGTACTGATGTGGATTTACACAGGTACACTGTGACAGATGTTGATCACTGGTACAGATGTTATTTGAAACTAATACTGTATAACGGATGTTGATCCACTGGTACAGATGTGGATTTGACACTGGCACACTGACAAATGTTGATCACTGGTACAGATGTGTTTGACACTGTGACAGATGTGTGGGGACACTAGCTGGGTGATCAGTGTGTGCAAGTGCTTTTATAACTCATTGCTCCCTGGCTGGCAACACAGATCAACTTTGCTTCTCACTAATGGGCTCTGTGTTAGTAGAGCTGATTAACTGACAGGCGGCTCTGTTTACATTACACAATGGCTGCGATTGGACACAGTCATAATGTGATCAGAGGGGCCAATCAAGAGCCCTTCTGCCAATTGGTAATGCTCTGTGTCCTGGGGACACAGGCGCACCAGGAGCGCACAGGTGCGCGGCCACTTTCTGGGGGACATATGGATATGTCGACTGAGAACGGCGAAGCTCCCACCCGGCCGTTTAAGTGCAGTGGCCAGGTGGTAAGTGGTTTATAAGAGGACATGGTCCTCCAAGTCAGCCAAGACTGGTTCCAATGCCTCTATAGTGATGTGGTGCCCCCACATCTCAGAGTGGGAGGACATCTGTTGGCCTTCTAGTCCCAGAACACTTGAGATGCCAGAGCCCAGAAAGTTATTTCCAGGAGCTATGGGTTTCACACAGGTCTCCTCCCTGCTTGATGCAAACGTTTCTCGGTCATGGTGGGTCTGCTTGCTGCTGCCCAACAGCTCTTGTCTCAAGGGGTCTTTTTTTTTTACCAACAAAAGAATGTTTTCATGGGTTTTGCTTGAACCATGTTATGGTTTCCTACTTCTGAGTACTCACAATTTGTTCCTACCTTCAAAAGTTTTTTTCTTTATCATACATCATGGGACACAGAGTAGGCTATTCAAGACTACCGTATGTGGGTTATATGCCACCTATAGGTGAATGGACACTGACTGACCAATCAGAGTAGAAGTCCTCCCCTATAAAACCCCTCCTACACAGGAAGTACTTCAGTTTTTTCGCCAGTGTCTTTAAGGTGGATGGTCACTGAAAGTGTTGCATGTGCTCTAGGAGCATACCTAAAAGTCCAGAACGATTCCATTAGAGAATGAGGGACTTTAATTAGATCCATACGGAAAAATGTTAGCCAATATGGATGGTACCTGAGGCTTATTGGATAAGGAGAAGGATCCTCTGGGTTTTGCCTGTAATGCAACCTTACAGCCCTGGACCCTATGCCCATTTCCACTGCAGACAGCTGCAAAGGAACATTCTGACTATTTGGGAGAAGCAGGTTCTGGCCCTGGATTACTGTATTTCCCTGTCTCCAGGGGTACTGCAAAGCCTGAATTGGTGGTTAATGACTCACAATTTGGAGAGAGGGAGATCCTTTTGGTCAGTGGTGTGGAAATTGGTATCCACCGATGTCAGCCTCTCAGGTTGGGGGGCTGTCCTGAAGGAGACAACAGTTCAGGAAACATGGCTTCCACAGGAAAGGGTTCTACCCTTCAATGTCCTAGAACTTCGGGCAGTGAGACTGGCTGTGAGGTATTGGACATCCAGGCTTTAGGGTTGGCCTATAAGGATTTAGTCCGACAGGGCTGTACTAGGAGTTTAGGGGCTCGAGGGGGGATTGCCCCGGCCTGGCCCAGGAGGGCCTGGTACACTGACATAGTGAAGATGGCAGTAGACGGGCCGTGGTCCCTGCCGTGTTGGCTAGACTTGCTGTCTCAAGGTCCTATATTGCATCCAGCTTTACGGTTGCTAAATTTGAAGGCATGGCTATTGAAACCCAGATCCTAAAGGACAGGGGAGTATCGAATTCTGTCATCCCCATCATGTTGGGGGCTAGAAAGGTAGTCTCTAGGAACATTTATTACTGAACTTGGAAGGCTTGCAGTTTCTGGTGTGGATTCTGTAATTTCTTCAAACAGGGTTGCAGAAGAAATTGGCTGTTGCTACCATTAAGGGCCAGGTTTCAGCATTAGCTATTTTTTCCAGAGATCCAGTGTGTCTCACTCTTTGGTTCGCACTTTTTTACAGGGAGTAATGCATATTGCTTCTCCTGTCAGGTTACCTTTGTGCCCTTGGGACCTGAACTTGGTTTTGGAGGTTTTGCAAAAACCACCATTTGAACCTATTAGAGATATTCCATTGGTCCTGTTGACTCATGAGGTTTTGTTTCTTGTGGCAATCACTTCTACAAGAAGGGTTTCGGAGCTGGCAGCTTTTTCTTGCAGAGAACCATTTCTGGTTTTGCATCATAATAACGTGGTGCGACCTCAACCGATTTTTTTACCAAAGGAGGTTTCTAGTTTTCACCTCAATCAGAACATTGTTCTGCCGTCATTCTTTCCTAGGTTTGTCAGAAAGAGAAATATCTCTGCATACTTTGGATGTGGTACATGCTTTAGGGGACTTCTTGAAGGTGATGGCACAGGTCAGGAGGTCAGATGCTCTGTTCGTGCTGCTTGAAGGGCTTAGGAAGGGGCAGGTGGCATCCATGGTGACTATTTCACATTGGATCTGCCAATTGATCATTCAATCCTATGGTTTGAAAGGTAAGGTTCCAGCATTTCAGGTGAAGGCACACTCTACCAGTGTGGGGGCATCTTGGGTAATCCACCATCAGGTGTCAGTGGCTCAGGTTTAAAAGGCCGCAACATGGTCTTCGGTTCACACATTCACAAGGTTCTACCAGGTGGATGTCAGAGCCGCAGAGGATTCTGCCTTTGGCTGCAGTGTTTTATGGATGGCTGGGGAGGTCCTGAGGGATTATTGACAGTGGCTGTTATGGTGTCACCCTCCCCTCAAATTTCTTTATTGCTTTGGGACATCCTACATAGTCACGAATAGCCTGCTCTGTGTCCAGTGATGTACTATAAAGAAAACTGGATTTTTTTCTCCATACTTGGAATTTCATTGCTTGCTACAAAAACTGAAGTACTTCCTGTGTAGGAGGGGTTATATAGGGGAGGACGTCTTTGGTCGGCCAGTGTCCATTCACCTATAGGTGGCATATAACCCACATAGTCATAAATAGCCTGCTCTGTGTTCCGGAATGTACTCCAATAAATTTATTTTACAGGTAAGTATGTAGAAAAAAAATCCATTTTTTTTTTCTGTTGTTGGGACACTTTCTGGTTTCAATAGACATCACAAATGCTTACACACATTTCTTTCTTTCCATCTCATTGCTATCTGCATTTTGCAGTGGGCAATCAGCATTGCCAATCTGTTCACCCTTCTTTCTCTATCACAATGAATGTCAGCCTGAATATTGGGGAGAAGGCCTGGATGACTTCCTATTAACATTCTGGAACCTAACCAACATCAATCCTCAATGAGGCACCAGAAGACATGTTGCTTAAAGAAAAGTGGACTTGATCCTCTCTTGGGCAGAACTTCATTTTTTAGTGCAAAATGTATGCCTGTTGGAGTTTTTCCTCCCTTCCTGTCCATGGGTTAACATTGTCCCTCCCCACCATAATGGAGCGCCAGACCAAAGAACCCTTTTTCCACTCTATCCAACCTGAAAAGAAACACTTTGAACAATTTGACTGGAGATACACTTTCAAGGCCAACTCACAGAAAACATGCCCATCCATTTTTTTGCTTTTTTCCCCTAATGCATTTTCCAATTAAATCAATGAAAATGCATTACCTAGCATGGCAACATGCACATAAACATGTTACAATGCATGTTGCCGTGTTCTGATGCATTTCTCTTTATTTTATTGGAAACACATAGTGCAAAAGCATAAAAATTTGTTTCCAGCCTTATGCTGAAAATGCATTAGTACACATTGACATGCAACTAAAGTGCATTGCAACTTGCACTTGCAGCAGTGCATGTTTACATGCATTTTGATGCATTTTCACATATTTCAGTTTGATAAGCATCAGGCAACACTGCAAAGCTTAATTGGGAGATGCTAAGAATACCTCGTATCAACCTTCAGAGTAGTGTTAATTTGTTTATCCCTCCCCCCAAAAAAAGAAAAAAAAACTACTAATTTGATGGACTTAGACTGACTTATTTCCATTGTTTGCATTCTATTTGTCATACAGCACTGCTCTGTGGTTGTCATCTAAGGAGGAAGAGCATTTTCGTTAGAAATTTGGCTCACGTGGAAATCCAGACATGTATGATCTGTAATTTTCAGAAATTGTTTGGACATTTTAATATTTGTAGTTAGACAGATTGTGTTGTAACCCTTATATTTGTATCTAGTGTGTTGTAACATTTAAGTGTTTGAGACTTCAGATTCTATTTTAGCTTGTTCTGACATTATGGTATGGTTTTACAAGCCTCACATGTTGGCTGTTTCTCAGATAAACAAAAATTCTAAAATGGAATTCTGGACATTTTAGTGCCAATCGCTGCACACATTTGAGGTGCTTATTTTAGACATGATTGGCAGATGGCAAATGTGTTTCTTAATCCATTGAAAAAACTCTCTGGATGTATTCTAAATCTCAAATCAAGGCAAGGCTGAAATACACAAATGTAATACATTGAAGGGCTGGCAAAGTATTTTTATTTTTGTCTATTAATAACATTTGTACAGTCCAGTTTGGCAGGACAGGAGACTTGAGTTTTCTGTGCTGAAGTTTATTATCACTTACAGGTCACCTCAATCCCCGTGACTGGCGAGTGAAAGGAGAAGCAGCAGACTGATGAGCTCCGCTTTCCATCACCCTACTCAATTTTATCAGTATGATTCTTGTACTAGTTGGCTCGCCTAGTTTGGCTTCTTCCTCATTCAGTTTGAGCTCTTCTGTACAGGGACTGCAAAAGGCTGATAAGTCAAATCCAGGTACATTTAACTGCTTGGATAAAACAAAAGAATTTAAGAATTTGTAACCCCTTAGTGACTGAACGTAAAACAAATCTTAATGATGAACACAATTTTTAAACTTTTACACGTGTTAACAAAATCATACATTTCATCCAAACTGCTTTGTGCATCTAGGTGGATTATACCTTGTTTTTTCAGGATAAATTGGGCTTTTCTTTGGTGGTAAATTATAACAGATATCTCCTGATTTTTTTTTTTATTACCAAAGGAAAGCTGGCCCAAAATAGTAAAAAGAAACTTTTTTTTTTGTTTTGCTGTATATTTCTTGCTACCACCAACAAACAACCAAAATTAAATTCCCCTGCTTCTGACAATCGCAATGATGCCACATATGTGTATGTTATTTGTGGTTGTACCCATAGTAAGGCCAAGAAACAATAGTGCTCATTTTGCTTTTTTATCCTACCTAAAACACACTGATACTGATTTCTTTTTTTTTTTTCTTTTTTTTAAATCCTGCCCAAAATTTACTGACCCTAACCTTTGACTCTGATTTAACCCAAACACTGACCTAGATCTAACCTTGATCTAGGTATTTTTTATATTATTATTATAATTATTTTAACACAAGTTTGTTTACATTCTCTCTGTAATGAGAGAAATATAGAATGTATCTCTCCCATTCAGAGAGAAAAAAACAACAGGAAGCAACTTAACAGTGACTAATCACTGTGATAGCCAGTTAGAGGCTATCACAGCAATCAGTTGACCTTGAACCAGGTGTACCAGGTCCCAATCGTTAGTACTGGACCCGGGGGTTCCCAGTGACAGCCCGGTCGTGCTGGGAGATTGCTGTGTGGGTGCTCCCAGCACAAGAACAGATACACATATGGTATATGTGACACCCCACAGAAAAAAGCCCAGTTCTGTGATGGGTTAAAAGAGAAATATGAGTGAGTAGGTGAATATAAACATTTATACTCATCTAGATGAGTGTAGAATTGATCCCCTGCTGCTTCTATGACTGAGAACTGAACATTCAAAGACCGCTGATCACTCAGCTCTCAGTCTTCAGGGACTAGAGAGCTTGTAACTGTCAGTCACTGACTCTCTTGCTCTTTTCCTCCAGCCATCACTAGAGTACCAGGCTGTGGAGGGGGTAGGAGGCTCAGGCTGTCAGCCACTCAGTCTAGGCATCTGGGTGGATCTCGACTGTATCCAGAGCCTGGAGTGATGTTAGCCAACAGCAAGCTTTAACCCACTGTTGGCTGAAAACGGGTTACAGGAGTACAGAATGAACTGCACTTCACTGATGTCCACGAGAAGTGTAGGAAAAATAGCTTTGGCTATACTTTAATGAATACTGAGTTGCGTGAATTTCCATCTTTTTTATTCTGCCTTAAGTTCAGGGACTGAAGTGTGGAAAAATTCAGCATGTTCTCTGGACTGATAATTCAAAATGTGAAATATTTGGCTGTTGCAGGAGGCAGTTTGTTCATGAAGGGCTGAAGAGTGTTACAATAATGAGTGTCTGCAGGCAACAGTGAAGCATAATGGAGGTTCCTTGCAAGTTTGGGGCTGCATTTCTGCAAGAGGAGTTGTAGATTTGGTCAGAGTCAATGGTGTCTTCAGTGCTGATAAATACAGAGGCCTCTGATTGGCCCCAGATTTATTCTGCAGCCGCAGAATGACCCCAAACATGCAGCCAACGCCATTAAGAACCATCTTCTGAGTAAAGAACAAGGAGTCCTGGAAGTGATGGTTTGGCTCACACAGAGCCCTGATCTCAACATCATTGAGTCTGAAATTAAAAGAACAGACTGAAGGATTTGAGGCAGCCTACATCCACAGAAGTTCCTTCAAAAACTGTGCAAGTGCACCTAGAAGAATTGGTGCTGTTTTGAAGGCATTCTAATTTACAGCATATTTTCACAACTACTTAAAACGTTTGCACAGTACTGTATAACTCGTACAGACTAGTGAAGTGTAGACCCACATAGGTCCTAATTGTAATGTCCAAGAAAAAAAGACATTAATGATGTGATAGATCTTTGACTCATTTTAGAAAAAGACTAACATGTAATTGATGGAAATCCTGGGAATCCTGTCCCCAAAGGCGTAAATCCACAAAGTCTTTCACTGAAGAAGTCTTTGATAGCGGAAAATTCTAGGGGAAAACATTGTACCCAGGGTGAGTGCACTCTTGCTAGAAATGCGACCACCCAGCTTTCAATACAGAATGTGGGGATTTTTCACTGTATAATATGGACACATTCTTTTTTTATTATACTGTATCTACTACTTTATTGTACTACTGGGAGTAGGTCATGGTTTCTCAACCATGGTTCCTCCAGAGGTTGCCAGGGGTTCCTTGAGCAATGAGCAATTTCTGCCTCTCAGATAAGTTCCCACCAACATCATTGATTTTTTTATCTATCTATAAAGGGATAATTCTTCCCAGTGACCACAAGTGTAAGGCACATTCTTCCCACTAACCATCACACTAATGTATCATGAGCTGTAGATATAGTCATTTTTAGCAGGGGTTCCCTGAGACTAGAAAGTTATTTCAAGGGTTCCTCTGTGTTGACAATATTGAGAAAGGCTCTGGGGTAGGTAATAGGAACCACTGCATCCTGTGTGGCTGGCTGAGTACAGAAGAGGGAAATTTACATCCGTACCCTCCCCTCCTCTGTGACAAACTGAAGTAGAAATTGATGAGGATTTTACTGGTACTGATTTTACTGTTACTGGCTTGCCGATCTTGGTTTGATCACATGCCCTTGAGGGCAGAGATGAGATCTGGGGTCAGATCTCTCAATAAAGAATACCTGACTGATGCTGTTCCTCCCTTTTGGGATAGCATTAAAGTTGATCCACCAAAATAATATAAAGAGATGGTGTAAAAAATAAAAATGTAAATAAAATAAATGATAAAAGTTGAAAGTACCCCATGCACATGCACAAATACAATGATGATTTCACCCATGTAATGTATCACTGTAAGCGAGCATGAGAGCAATAATTCTCATGCCAGACCTCCTGTTTAACCCTAAACTGGTGACCTGAAAGACTTTTAAAGTGTTGGTTATTTAGGATAGAACATGTAACATGGTCCAGCTCCTCTGACCCCGATTGCCCCTCCCTTTGACAGCGGCAAGGGATCTTCTCCCTGCTCCTGCTGTCACAATTTAAACACAGCGGGGCTCTGCCCACATGTCCAAGTCATTCCTTCACAGTTTCCTGTGAATGAATGCCAACAAGTACAGTCAGCCATTGTGGTTTATGGGTTGTAGTTCTCAATTTTTTTTTTTTTTTTTTTTTTTTTTAAGTCCGCAAACGTGGAACTATAACGTAAAAACCCGTAAGTGTCCGCAAAAAAGTGCAAGTGCAGAAACACACACACGAAAAACGTGCACTTAGGGGTGTGTTTGTCCTACCCCCGAAAGGGTTGGACCGTTCACCCGATCCCCCGGGGCACGAAGCTCCTGACAGGGACAAGGTTCCCATTTGGTCCTCCTGGCCAAAAGGCCTGGTGGACCACCGTTCCTTATGCCCAGCCGAAGCCGGACATCCAGTACTAGGCAAGGGGGTTCTCCCGAAGAGAAAACCCCCTAGGGATCAGGGGAGGAAGGAACCGTATGGCCACACATCCTCCCCCTAGACTTCAGGTAAGGCCCGAGGACCCACACCCTCCATCCGTGAAAAACACACACATAAGAAAGCAAAAAGTGACAAAACGTGGGAGTGGTTTAAATAAATAGAATAAAATAAAAAAGTGGTACCGTGCCTAATAGTGCACAGACCAGGCCCTGAGGCCTGTAGCAAAAATTGCCCTGGACTTAGCCAAAAGACCTGGTCCTTAGGGCGCTGTGCAAAAAGATGTGAAAAACAGTGGCCATGTGTCATCTTCACACCGTGGGGTCCCACACCCAAGTGTTACTAGTGACACCCCTGAGAGCGTCTTCCCCAGGGGGCACTGAGTTTGCGGACTTTTTGCGTCCCCGACCCCAGGCCAGACCAAGGTAGCCTGCTCAAACCAGGAGGAACTGGGTCTTTCCGGTCTCCCCAGAGGAATTACTCCCAAGGCCCCAGAACGAATCATGGCGCTCCCTGGTTTCTGTCCCTCCGGTACTAGCCTTCCGGACCCCCATCATACCAGTGAGGGTACTGTACAACAACCATCCCCGTAAACTAGAATGGTCGGTAGCACCCCCACTGGACACTGATAAGAACAGATACTACACTTGATCTTAGCCAAAAGGCCGAGAAGCGATGGGTTGTAGTTCTCAATGAACTGCAAGGACACTAGTGAGCGCTATTGTAGTCCAATAATTCTTTATGAAATTCATTAATTGCCTGCTTGTACGCGGTACATGAAGACAGCTTACTGAGTGTCTGCAGGATCCACACATTGTCCCCATGATCTGCTGATCACAGGTAGAATGCCTTACAGACTGCAATACAATAAATGTACAATTTTTCACCTGCAAAAAGATGTGCATTTATTTAGGGGCAGACTTAGACCATAGGGGGCCTCTTATACACAGAGTTGGTTTACATTGCCAATGACAGTCACGCATTTTTAAAATGCATTACACAATGTCAGAATGAGGTCAGACGTGCAGACACACATGCAGTCATAGCACTCTAAGTGTGGTTCAAATTAGTTTTTAAAAATGATACAATATACCAGTCCAGATTAAACACAGATGGTGGCTGGTAAAATATTACTTCCCAAAATACATTTAAAAAAAGAAAGTATTTTTTTAATTCTACATTTTATATTATTTTATTGTTTATTTTATATTATTTTTATATTGTTTTATATCATTTTTGTATAAAAAAAAGGGGCCCTTTTGTCAGGGAAGTCCAGGGCAGTTGCCCCTTATAAACCCAACACTGCATTTATTATTATTTTTTTTATAAAAGATGAACTTATCCTTTCTTTTTTTGTAATTAATTTTTACTGATTTTCAAACATTTACAACAAATAGCATGATGGACACAAAACAACAAAAAGACAGAGAAACAGGCTCATCGATGAGGGGTACATAGGTGCATACAATGTCAATATACAGCAGTGAATTAACAATCATGTTCAGATAACTGAGTAGATAGGTCAGAATTAAAAGTGTCCAATGCTTCCCAAACTGCCTCCAAAAGTAGTTACAGAGTGGGCATGTAAAGCAGTGAGTGTAGCTGGCCAGCTAAGAACGGTCCTAGGTTGCTAATATGGTTCACATATATGTGTATACCAAACCTGCCAATAACCTCAGTACAGTATATATGTGCATATGTTAAGGCCAAAAGCAAAATCATTGCTGTAATCTATGTCTTTGAATGTTATATGACATTTATATATTCATTGTTTTAGCAGAAGCAGAAACAAAAATATGCCTTTAAGAGTCAGTGTATAGGTGAGCCAATCACAGCCATCCTCACACTGTACAGAGCCTTAACCAATCCCAGCCAGTTTCACATTTGTGTCTGTGTAAATCTCCCTGCTAGATTGTTCTAGAGACACTTTCTCACCAGACAGAAGAGGAAACAAAGTTCCAGTCAGAGAAGCTCTATGGAAGCAGAGAAGGCCAAATAGTTCCATCGAGATAAGCTATCGAAATATACAGAACAAAATAAGTTATCGATATAATCTACCGAATTAAACCATTGTAATACGAAATAAACCACTGTAATACGAAAGAAATAAGCCACTGTAAGGTAAACGAAACAAGCCATTGTAAGCAGTGTTATATGAAGAAGATTGAAGTTATTAAAGAAGTTAACTAAAGTATTCGGTGTGCTCTTTAAACCTACTGCATCCATAGAGCGGCATTGGGGGAATTACAGAGTAAAGTCAGTCTAATCAAACAAAGAAACAGCAATTGCATAATTTTTCTAATGCCACAGCAGACAAGGCACTACATGGTGCTGCGCCTGCCACAGTGAGATACTCCATTTTTTTAATCTCAGCTGTAGCCTTCAACAATTCCGATACAGTAGGAGGCATATTAGAAAGCCAATGCATGGAAATGGTTCTCCTGGCCGTCGTTAGAATCTGGGAAGAAAGTTTCTGTGCAAATTTGGAGAGGCCTGAAAAAGGTAGGCGCAGCAAAAAGAGGAGGGGTTCAAATGAAACGGGTCCGTAAAAGTACCCGTAGTAGGCTATGGACCTCTCCAAAAGGGTGCAATGTACTGGCAAGCCCAAAAAATGTGGAAAAGAGTTCCAGTTTCCTTGCCACATCACCAGCAGACAGAAGAAACAGTTGGATTACGAGCATGGACCTCAGGAGTTCTATATCAAAAGATCAGAATTTTATAAGTGTTTTCTTTATATACCACACATATAGAATCCTTTTACATTGATCCAGGGCAATATCACCCTGTAGGACTCGGGACCAGTTACGCATATAAAGATGGGCATCAATAGAAAGGGGGCGGGAGTCTAAAAGTAGCTTATATGTAGAGGAAATTATGCCCCGTTGGTATGGGTCCTGAATACAGATACGCTCAAAGGGGGTAGGTTTCTCAAGAGTCAAGAGACTTTGGAGGAAAATAAGTGACATATCTGTAGATAAATATAGTATTGGTGGGGTGGCCTACGATTGGCTTTTTGAATTTTAGAGAAGGATTTAAGCTTACAAGTCGCTGGATGCACCCCCTCTCCACCACAGACCCCTCCGTACCAGCTGACCCCTCTAACGTTCCTAAATCCACTTACACAGCCTACCCTCTTGGTACAGACTGCCTTCTCTGCAGTACAGAACCCCACAGTATAGACACGCTTCCCCTCTAGTATAAACACCCCTCCTCCCCAATACAGACAACCCCCTCAAGTACAGACCCTTCTGTATATACACCCCTCCCTTCAGTACAGACACTCCCCTCCCCCCAGTACAGAATCCTCAGTACAGACACCCCCTATTCCTTGCAACCCCCCCCAATAAAAACCACTCTGAACAGATCTCTGCTTCTCTAAACTCACCATCTCTGCTTCTCTAAACTCACCATCTCTGTTTCTCTAAACTCACCAGACAACAATATGCCATGGGAAAGAGCCATGGAACACAACAAGTGTCAAGCGGCCACAGCACCCCCAGGTAGACTGTACACCCTTAGCTACTGGACTACTATAAGCAGCTCTTCCTCAGTCTTAGACCTTCTGGGAGGCTTTCAGAATAAACATTTACATAGTTAAATGCTTTATGTTAATGGCTAAAAAGGCTTTTGTTCAATCACTTTGATTGCTTGGACAATTTTTATAGTTGATACATGTCAATGTAAAACATTTCTGAAGTTTGTTAAATCCTGTACTAAAAATATATGAGGGCTACTTTTGCTAACCTCTCTAACTAAAAATGCTAGTTGTTTGGCTATCATTCTGAATGAATGACCATTGACACCAATAATGGAGCCTAATGAAACCAATGAGGAAGCACAATTCCTCCCAATGACACAAACGATTGGGCATTGTCTTTTTCAACTGGCGTTGGGACCTATTCTACTCTCAGTGGCCACAGTCTGGAACCCCTAAAGTCGGAAGGACAATGAATTGGTTATTTTTTTTAGAAAGTTTGGAAACCCCTGTTTTAGGTCATAGTTTATGTCCTGGTGTAAGCTACCTATCGCTATGGTGGGACGTATTAATTTGATTAAAATGATCTGGATGCCTCAATTGTTATATCTGTTTCATATCTCCCCCTGCTGGATTCTCTTTAAAATCTTTAATATTTTGTTTGGTATTTTTAGAGACTATATCTGGAAGAATAAACCACCTCGAATTAGGTTATAATTCCTCCAATATCCCAAAGATAAGGGAGGCTTTGCAGCACCGAATCCCTGGCTTTACTTTTTGGCAACGCAACTTCAATATCTGTGCTGTGTATGAATGGGGATTTTTTATGTTCTTTGTTGTTGTTTTCATATTTGTAAAGTCGATATGTTTAGTTTATATGTGTATGTAATAGAAAAATGTTTTAATAAATGACATCTGATTGATATTTGGAGATCAGATTGGGTTTTAGAAGGTATTTAGATGGAAATCCAGATAATAAACATTCACAAATGTTTTCTCAAGTGTCTTTATTGTTTTGAGCTTTCAATTGTTCGGGTATTGATATGAATTGGAATGGATCATAATTATTAATTTACAGTAGGTAGAAAGTATTTGAAGGCCACCTATTATTATGACAAATATCTAAACAGGCTTATTTTAAATTGATTGGTGCGTACACATTCCTTCCACAAAAACATTGAATGGTATAGTATAAAGCACAGCATACTTTACTCATTTGTAAGAATTCCTGTACCAGTACTCAACACAGTCTAGGTGTTGTAGCAAAGGGGATCAGAAATAAGAGATGTGCATGATGAAAAATGTTGTTTTGTTTCATATTCGTTTGTTAAGTTAATAATTTTGTTTTGTCTTATTTGTTATGTATGTTAAAATGATTTGTTTTCAGAATTTGTTTCATATATTTGGACTTCATTTGTATATTCGGATTTGAAACTGTATACACATTGCAGATTCCTCACAGAAAAAAAATCTCCACATTATAATAGTGTTGTGATGTGAAAAGGTCACATAGAGAACAATTGTTTTTATTGTGCCCTTGCAGAACAAAAGCAGAAAAACTCATGTCTCTGCACATGGTGTGATTGAGGCATTATTGACCTTCTGTATCTGGATATCTATTTTCTATAAGAATTGTAAAAGTTATAATCAGGAAAGCTAGAGACATCACTATCAATGGAATAAAAATTGAATCTTCCGTTATTTAAAACATTTTAGTTGTGCAAAAAGTCTAAAACATCTCTGCACTGAGCTACTTGACTAGTGTAGTGTATTGTAAGTAAAAATCATTGTGTATGGTTCTGTATTTGAGGTCTGCTTATTGCAGGTCAGCTGGATGACTCAACAGTTTGTGGCTGTATCACCTCCTCTTGACTCTGGAGGACAATAGAACCTTCCAGATCTCAGTAAGCAGGAAGGGGTGGAGACCTTTTATGCATGTTCATGGGAGCCTGGCCAATGCCAGGTTTGGAGGCCCTGGTAAAATGGTGGACTGGCCCATAAATATGAGAGAGTCAGGCTGACAGAGGTTTTGGGTGGACGATGGAATGCTGAGGAGATTTTTGATGCCTGGAAGGGGTCCCCTAGGTCTGGGGGGTGACCTTCAGGCTGGGCACGGTCTGGCTCAGGAGGATACATTCAGCAGTGTAGCATGAATGGGGTCGAGACCTGGAGCAGCAGGGAGCAAAGAGGACAGTGTGAGTACAGCAGAACTCTCTGGGATCTGCAAGGGGAAAGACTGCCACACGTAGCAAGCTTTCTAAGGATAGTGCTGGGCTCAATCCTTTATCCTTGTTCAAGGAGATTGTCTGAGAAGCCAGGAGGGCTGGTAGTGCTTGCAGGCTGTGGAGCTGGGAGCAGCTCTATAGAGGGAGAGAAGACATCTCTGCATGTAGCTATGAGAAATAAAGCTGATTTTTGAGGGGCTGCTAGTTCCTTGCCCATAAAGGTCAGCTGCTTCTGATCCCCAATGACTGACAGCTTTTAGGAAAAGAATAGTCCAGGATCTGCCTTTGTACAGTATCCCCCTTCCATTGATTCAAGCCAAACTGGGCATCCCATAATCCCTATTTCCCTATCCAAGTTGATTTCCCCTAATAAAACAACAAAACCAAGCCCATGGACTGGTCATTGTCTTTGAATGCAAGTCTGTGTGAGAAATTTCTGTTGCCTGGCTGTGCGGAGAGAGGCTTAGTGATACCTCCTACACAGGGGCCCTCACAAGGGTAGTTCTACATTCAAAGAAGTCTTATGGCTAGTGTATAGCTTACCAGACACCACCAATATGTGAAAAAAGTACAGAAATATAATTGGGACAAAAAGCCCATGTGATCACTATAATCGTGTGGAATGAGAAGATTAAATGGAGTGTTTATGGTCAACATTGAAAAGAATCACTGCAAATCAATATCCTTTCCTTATACCTACATACAAAGAATGCAGTATGTTCCAAAAGGAAGATCATGGCAAGCGGAAAAATGATTGTGCATATAGTTATAACAGATCATATGTATTGATTATATCCTGAGAGACATTGAGATCTTTATCAGTCTGACCATACAGGCACATAAAAGGAATTCTGAGTTACCTGTAAATCCCATATCCTGAAGTACAGTACAGGACAAAGGCTGAAAATGTATAGACTCTGGGTTATAGGCTGCTACCTTTAGGGCTTTTAAACACGCCCCCTTGAGTGTTCCCCCAGAACCATACCCCACTGTGTGACTGTTTTTGAGCAAGCAATGCAGAGTAGCACAGAAACCAGGGAAGGCTTTCCTGTGACTTGTCTTGTACTGCAAGATATGGAATTACAGGTAATTCCTTTTATTTTATTTGTACAGTACAGGACACGGGCATAATATTCTAAGACCCTGGGACTTCCCCAAGCAATGCATTAGAAGGGTGGGGACAAGGAGGCAAATAGAACAGTTTCAACATACCCCACAAAACAGAAAAAAGTCAAAGACCCAACTCAGGGTGCTCCTGATAGAACCTTGAGACTAAAAGCTGAGTCTGCAGAGGCCTGGACATCCATATAGTAGAACTAAAGACCAATTGGTGGCCTTAAAAAGCTGATCAACAGATGCCTGATTGTGGCATGCTCAGTTAACCCCACCGCTCTGGTAGAGTGAGTACACTAGGGTAACATGCAGTACTATATCTCTTAGAGTATAGGCCAGCAATGGGCAAACTATGGCCCGCGGGCCATATACGGCCCAGCGGACCTTTTAATCCAGCCCTCGGAGCTAGGCTCCCGCTAGGCTCCTCTCACAGTCCGCCCTGAAGACCGGTGTAGCATGAAAATCTGCCTCCTATGAGGATCTGTCCCCCTCTACGTATCTGCGCATGTGCCGGAGATTGCCGATCGGCTGCTAATGCCTGAAACTGGCACATGCACAGATACGTCGAGGGGGACAGATCCTCATAGGAGACAGATTTTCATGCTACACCGGAACGGCGCGGGAACACGGCGAGAGGAACGCGCGGAGCAAAGGTAAGTGAATTGACACAAGGGGACTTTGGGACTTAATATGGGGGATGAATTAATATGGGGAATGAATTACTATATGGGGGATGGATTACTATAGGGGGGATGAATTATTATAGGGGGGATGAATTACTATATGGGGGATGAATTACTATGGGGGATGAATTACTATATGGGGGATGAATTACTATAGGGGGGGATGAATTACTATATGGGGGATGAATTACTATGGGGGATGAATTACTATAGGGGGGGATGAATTACTATGTGGGGGATGAATTACTATAGGGGGGATGAATTACTATGTGGGGGATGAATTACTATAATGGGGATGAATTACTATGGGGGATGAATTACTATATGTGGGATGAATTACTATATGGGGGATGAATTACTATATGGGGGATGAATTACTATGGGGGATGAATTACTATATGGGGGATTAATTACTATGGGGGATGAATTACTATATGGGGGATGAATTACTATATGGGGGATGAATTACTATGGGGGATGAATTACTATATGGGGGATTAATTACTATATGGGGGATGAATTACTATGGGGGATGAATTACTATATGGGGGATTAATTACTATGCTTACTATGGGGGAATATTACTATACTTACTATGGATGACACATACACATCATTCATCTACTCTTGGTCCGGCCCCCGGGTCCAATATATGAACCCATTGCGGCCCTCAAGTCAAAAAGTTTGCCCACCCCTGATATAGGCTCTTAAAAAAAGCTGTCTTATCCACCAGTTGGCAGGACAAAAATTGGGTCTGCTTTTCATTTAGAGTCTGTGGTTTTCAGATAGACTCTGAGAATCCTGACTGTGTCCAAATGAAGAACAATTTCCATGGGATGCTAAGGAGCAGGTCACAAGAAAGGCAAGACAATGCCTTTATTAACCTCCCTAGCGGTCTGATTATGTCAGTATTTCTGTACTCAAAGCGGTACATTTTTTTGCATGGAAATATGTCATTTTTTTATTGTAGGCCTGTAACTTTTAGGAATAACTCACTAAAATCTGTCAGAACAAGAGTCTAGTAAACATCCCGGGTATGATACAATTTGAAACACGAAGTCATAAATTATAATTTAACAAATAATCATAAAAAAATAATAATATAATAATAATAATACATTTAACTAAATAATGTAATCAAACCAATAACACTGAAATTTGAAATAGAGCGCCAAGTTCGCACATCACTGAGCAAAGTCGCAAAATCTTTTTCAGTGTCTGATGACGAATTTCCCTATGGATCATTATCACTCAATTCTGCAAGTGGTTCTAATTTACTATCGCTGTTCTCTAGCTGGTCTAAAACCGCTTTTGAGCTAAAGGCTTTTAGAATATGATGTATAAGGCTAAAACCTGTCCCTTTAGAGTACTTAGAACTAAGTCTCAATCAAGTCCCAAGTGCAGAAAAGCCAGAATATGAAGTACCTCCCTGGGACTGAAATGCCTGTGTTCACACCAGACGATAAGAGCTCTCAAAGTACTGTAGTGGATTGTGGCTTTTCTTACCTTTAGTAACGTGGGAATGACAGTCAGGTCAACCCTTGTCCTTCAGAACCTGGGCTTCAAAAGCCTCGCTGTTAAAACTAGTTACAGAGAAGCAGGATGCCACAGGGGGCCTTGGGACAGCAGGTTTGGCTGTCCAATTTGTGAGAGCCCAGGGGGCATCTCCTAGGAGTTTGAGTATACCTATGTACCAGGACCTTCTGGGCAAGTTTGGTGCAGTGAGAATCACTTATTTCTTCTTTTCCTCTATCTTGAGGGAATGATTGCAATAGGTTTTTAATATTTATTACAAGAATGTAGTGGCACTTTTTATGTTGATAATTATGATACGTTATAGGTTTAAATTTCTATATATATATTTTTTGTGTGTATGTGTAATTTAGCTACTCCTGTTAGCTGTGACCTCTGACCTTACCATATGCGTGATCACATTCCTTGTCTCCTTTTACTATTATTTGGTGAAAATAATTTAAAAAGTGTACATATGGGTGGAAGACAAATACTAGTTGTGTTCTTCCAGGGCTTTGAAAGATCGCATGGGAAAAGAGAACTGTCACTTCCAGGAATTTCAAATTAAAAGTATGGGCTCCCCTGAATTTTAATGATTTTATATTTATCTATTTTATCATCTGTAATACATCTTTAACCATGCTCCATCCTCAAGTCATTTATAAACAGCCTAAGATTTAAGTGGTACACCGGATTATGGTCGAGTCTATAACCATGATCCCATTATCGATTTTTAGAGCAGATAATTCCCTATCAGGTAAAAGTGATTTGAGTCTCTGTACAGCCAATGGATCACTTTTACAGGTGGTGGAAGGGGTCCCTCCCGCCACCTCCACCTTTATCGTTCTATTGGGGAGCCCAGTAAGGATGCAACTGGTGGCATCAGCTTTCCAGACATAGTGAGATTAACTGATTCTGTTCCTACCACTGTGTGATGTCAGAAACTGGAAGTGACTTCCAGTTTAGGTCTCATGTAAACAAATCACTACTGACCAAATCAATCTTGGTTTGATCAGAAGCTTTGGAGGCCATAGGAGAGATCTGAGGTCTAATGGATCCCAGATCTCTCCAAAAAACAGGACCTGTTGTTAGAAATTCTGTATATAGCCCTACAGAACAGACAGTGCACGTGTTTCTCTGCTCCTCTCTGGAAACAGGAACTTTATTACAGAGAAACAGACAGTTTAATCATTAGATGCAGCTACAAACTTATACACACTGTCATCTATTGGTTGAATAATATATCTCTACTGAACACTTTAGTAGTTGTTGCAAAATATGAGCCTGTATTCCCACATCCCCACTCACCAACTACTTCTTATATTAGTCCCATTTTGGATCTCAGTTCTATAAATCTGTTTCAGTTCACTAAGAGATGTCACCTCTGCATTGGCTCTGGTTTTAATGCTATGCAAGCAACATATGACAGACTATTGGCTGGGATGCCTTTATTGCTTCTGGTGGATTTCCTAAAGCCTCTTGTGGCCTGGTTTCTTCTCTTACAGTATTTGAATTGTCTGCTTTAATCTCTATTACTGTGCCACTGTTGTTTATCTTCATGTGACACTGATGTGGAATTTCCCTCATTTTGAAGCCTGTGTGTTAGTTTAAAATTTGGAATGCACCAAAGTTTCATGGACAGTTACACTTCTACTGAAGGTTACTTTGTTTGTGTCTTGGTGTAGAATTCGGTATCTCTTTTGGGATTCACTGTATCCCACAAGTACACCTTCCTTTGTGCAAGCTTCCCATTTTGTATGTTTCTCTTTTGGGATGTGCACATAGGCTTTACTTCCAAATTTTATTTAGATGGTTCAAATGTGAGGCCTTTCCATTCCACAGTTAATATGGCGATTTGATTTTCCTAGTAGTCAATTTTGGAGATAGCATGCGGTCATAATTGCCTCTCCCCATCATGTAGTTGACATATGTGCATCAACCAGCATGGTTCTTCCACTCTCACATGGAGTACAGTTCATTCTTTCTGCAACCACATTTTGTTCTGGGTTGCATTTACAGTAGTTTGAGATATTATGCCATGCTTTCTGAGAATTGCCTGTGTGTTATCACCTATATATTCAGTGCCATTGTCTGTGCACAATACACTCAGCATTTTGCAAAATGTGTTGGTTGTTTGAGCCAAATACTGTTCAAGTTTCTCTGGTACTTCACTTTTGTTGTGTAACAGATACAGTGTAATATAGTTGGAGTAATAATCTATAAAAGTGAGAAAATACCTCTTCTATCCTGGAGTAAATGTTTCTATTGGACTGCAAAGATCTGAATTAGTTAAGTCCAGTGGTTTTGTAGCTCTGCTGTTACTCTGCTTTGGAAAGGCATTTCTTGCCATTTTTCCTTTTATACAGCTGGTAAATTTCATTGTTTGATCGCATGAACTATTTTTTATTCCACTTGCATAGTCATTCTCAGTTAATTTCTTTATTATGCAGGATTTCAGTAGCCAAGTTGTCTGTGCCATGTGTGAATGCAGTTTGAATGTTTTTCCTCCTAGACAATATTATCCACCCCATTGTAGTTCAGCTGATCCACTTCATCTGTAATTTTAGCCTTTGTAAGCAAGATATCTCCTATTGTGATGGCACAGCTGTTATCTTGGAAGGTCACTACATGGCCTTGTTTTGTGAATATCTTTCTGGTGACACTCTGGGAAATAGGACAGTAAAAAAACATCTTCTATTCCTTCTGATTCCATTATTTGCCCATTAGCTGTGGAGATTTTTCTGTTTTATTCTGGTCAAGGTGAATAAATAAATTACTGTCACTTGTTACGTGTCTCGTAGATCCTGAATCAACAAACCATGCTTGCAAAGATGAGATGCAACTTTTGAGAGGACACTTTTGAAAAAAAAACATATTCATTCGCTGAAGAAAAATTATTATTATTATACAGGATTTATATAGCACCAACAGTTTGCGCAGCGCTTTACAATATAAGGGAGACAGTATAATCTTTGTAAGCTGTGGTTAGTATTTTGAATTTTATACGTTGGGTTAGTGGAAGCCAATGAAGGGATTGGCAGAGAGGGGCAGCAGTCGCTGATCGGTTGATAAGGTGTATGAGTCTAGCAGCAGCATTCATAATAGACTGAAGGGGGGATAGCCTATGTAACGGTAGACCAATGAGGAGGGAGTTGCAGTAATCAAGGCGGGATATAACCAAGGCGTGGATAAGTTGTTTTGTGGTGTCATTGGTCAGAAAGGGGCAGATTTTGGAAATGTTCCGGAGGTTGAGGCAGCAGGATTTAGCCAGTGAGTGGATGTGGGGCCCAAAGGCGAGATCAGAGTCTAGGATTACGCCTAGCACCATGGAATGAGGGGAAGGACCAATGGCTTCCAATACCACCTCTATGCTGATGACACCCAGATCTATCTCTCCACTCCCCAGCTATTCAATGCATGTGTTTTGGATATCTGTGACCAAAACAAAAGCAACGTGTATCAGTTGTCCCCCCATTCATTGTGGAGAGGGCTTTTTGGCAGACTTGGTGGACTTTGTGGAAGAACTAAATTTTGGGTTTGAAGATGAATCCTGAGGATAGCAGTATGGCACTCTGGTTTTGAGGAGGTAAAAGCTCCTGAACAAGGGGTTTTGGAACCTTCTGCTGCAGGAGAAATACCTTTCCTCCTGTGACATCTTTCATTAATTTATCCAGTGCCTCTTCAAGAGACATCCTCCTTCAAAGGACATATGAGTGAGGTGTCTTTTATAGGCAGCTTCAGCTAACCTGGCTTTCAGCCCTCAGATTCTGCACATATGGACAGAAATGAGAGCCATTCAGGAAATTTGTGTTATGACATGTTCTGGAACATCAATGGGGGAAAACAATGTTTTGCAAGTGTTCTGACAGAGGATTCTGTTGACTGTTTGTTGCCCTAGCCCAGTTAGCTGCAGTTTAACTAACCTGCAAGAGTAAAGAGTCTTCAAAAACATCTCAAATTTTCTGGCTGTTGAATTCCTGAATGAAGGAACATCTTCTAAAGGCACAATAAGATGTTTGATTTAACATTTGGTCATTCACCTAAGATTAAGATCTGAATGGTGGAATTTTTACAGCCAAGTTTGAAAGTTTAAACAGTCAACAGTGAATAAATTAAAACATAGATTTCCTGTTTCCTGAAAGTTTTAATAATAAAAATTAGATACCAATAAGTACCTGTATATTGAAAGCAGTGGAGAAATTAAGTCTCATATTTGTTATAGGACTACATTAATGATCGAAAAACTTGTCCTACTTTTCCATGTCACTGTTCCCTGTATGGGTCCAGGCTTCACCCATCATGGTGGACATACCCCCAGAGGAGTCTGGGAAAAATAGATATTGCCACAGACCTGAATCAGTATAGTGCCCTGCAGCTAACTTTTAATGTGCCCAAAGCAAAATTACAGGCCATCTCCAGAGTGTGGGGTCTGGTTCAAAAGGTTTTACACAGGTTGCACAAATCTGGATGCCCTGCTTCTATTGTTGTAGTAGAAGGCAGTGAAGAGGTTGATTGAAAAACTGATTGAAGAATTCAAAATAAATAAGAGCTAGTTGTAGTGTTACCTCTGAAGGAGCTTCTGGTTAAGATGAGTCCCCTTTTCTATGGCACAACCTTTCAAAGGTCTTAGCCTTTCTGACACACCAGGTTAATAGCGAAAGGAGTAAACAACAGAAGGAAATTCCTTAACACTTAGTGCTAAGTCTATTTTGAGTGAACATATAGATTATTATTTAGAAAGAGGGTTAATAGGCAAATGCAAGCTATCAACAACTATGGTTATATAATTCAGCATACTGGGTAGTTAACGAGAGAGAGGGGGAGAGAGAGAGAGAAGGAGAGGGGGAGAGACAGAGAAAACATAAATGGAATACTAGCTCCAAATTAGAATGAACAGTAGCAATACCTCTGAGAGTATGTGTAGATCATATTTAGCATTGCAAGAACTATATTGCCCATATGTCCTAATGGTGGCTATGCTAGTCCTAGACTGGTTGGGAGAACACAGTCACTGGTAAACAGTATAAACAAGGTAACAAAGAAAAAACAGGAAGGGATTATAGCTTAGCAAGAGGGGCAGTCTTTAAGATGAATATTCCATTGGCTAACATTGGGGCCCTTTAGATGTTGGTGCACTAGTGGTGGTCTTTATATCCTGCAGGCAGTGAAAATGCAATGTTATCAGGGCAATGCAGAACAGTCGTGAGCCAGGGGGGGCATGAAAAACTCAGATATAACTGCACCCTGTGATTGTGAAAATGTGATGTGAACCAAAGTGGTGGGTTCTGAGTGCAAGGGGAATGCTAACAGCATTCTGCCCTCAGTGGTATGTTTGGTTCAAAGGGTACAGGTGGGCTGGTGGCTCTCTAATCAATTCATGGAAAGGCTGTGATGTCTTTTTTGAGTTGATCCTGAAATAGCAGTGACTTGACTGACAGTTTAGCTGATTTGGAGAATATGCAGGTCTCCCATGTAAAGATGAGGCAGCAGGTCCATCAAATGCACTGATCTCAGAATAGCAGCAATGATATGTGAACCAAACAAATGGTGATTCCGACCCCAGCAACTTGAAGCCTACTCTCAGGCCCTCTCGAGTTGCTCATTCAACTGGTCTGGACTGCTCACATCTCCATGGCCCTAAGAGACTGGCCTTTTCCCCACCAAAAAATGTAAATCCCTCTTGGTTCCTCCTGCCATACACACGCCATAGGGATTTTTAGTCTGGGAAGACAATTGTCTCATTAAAAAGGTCACTGCCTTGAACTACATCTCCCAGAATTTCAGCCATTCTGTATTAAAGTCTATAACCTTGAAGTAACTTGGTTCTCCCCCTGCTGTCTGGAGGAGAGTAGTGCTGCAACATAAGTCAGTGTGGGGCAGCAAGACAAATGTACTTTGGAGCAAGTTCTTTGTCTCATACAGTTGTAGTCTTGTACCTGGCTACATAGCTAGGCATAGAAACCTTTCCATAATGAAGAATAGGTCTATCACCTACAGGACACTAGCAAAAGAAAACAGAGGTCTCATGAATTGGGGTAGGGTACACCAAAGGAGACAAAGGACACTCTGCTGGTGTCCAGTTACCAGAAGGTAGCAGCCCATAACCCAGGGTCTATGAATATCCAGCATGTGTCCTGTAGTAAACAATCAGGATATATGATTTTTAAACAAATGCATTCCAATTCTAGTAAGAATCTTAGGAAAAAGTCACATCATCCGGCAGCATCACCAGCAGTAGACTCGACCAGAATCCTTTGAATCCTGCCCACAGAACCAGGTTCCCCTTTACTGATCCCCACCAACCTCACCTTAAACTGCCAGTACTGACACATACAATAGGAACATAAAAGGTTCCTGCTACAGAAACACCTGACATCAGAAATGTAAATGCCATGCATTCCATGGTCATTCCAGAACTAGAAGTCCTCAGGAAATCCTAGGGTTATAGCCTCCATGCTTAGCCTAAGGGAGTAGAGGAAGGATCAGCTCATGCCTCAGCTCCCATCTGAAGTCTGCAGAACGTATGGCTAGGACATGGCAGGTAAGTTCAGGATTAGCTGTACTGCTGCATTCTTGTTCCCTTCCTCAGTCTGGGACCCTGACAAGCTCCCTTCCCTGCAAGCTACAAGTGTTAGGGGGAAAGGGGACCAGCTTGGAAGGGAGCCACTGAAATTAACCCACAGGAACTTCTCCCTGAGATCCCAAGGTAGTACTCCCTCTGCATGTGCTCCTACTCCTGTGAGGGACAGGAAATCACCTTAGTGGAAACTTTATATAATAGGTTAATATTGTCCAGCTGGTAGAAGAGATAAACACCCAAACTGAGGATCTGAGCTTGTACAAACATTTCTTCCTTTATATGATATATGATTGTTTTTATACATGTAGCCAGGTTCTGACTATATCATTATGCCATTCAGGGACATTTACAAATAAGACTATTATCAATCCTTTCCCCCCTAGTGTCCAATACTGGGACTACTGCGTAACTTCCTATTAGCAGAATTGATTCAGTTTTTCTGATAGCAGAGGATCTTGGGACCTATAGTCCTATAGCCAATAAATCCTGTATTCCTAAATGCTGATTGAACTACAACTGACAGAAGAGCTTGAGAACAAGAAGGATGCTAAGAAAGCAGATATATTCTACAGTAAGAGAGTGTCTCTCTCTCTTGATGCAGGATTCAGAGGTGAACATAGGGAGACTGCTGTTCTACTCCAGGAACAGATTGCGGGCCTACTGCTGTGGGACTGTTCACATCGGTTCAGCACAGTGGTGACACAAATTGCCACACCAGGATTGCATCAGCTTCTCTCCATCAGAACTGCCACTGTCTGGTCTTCACACTGACATCTCTCCTCTCTGTACTGACAGGCAATCAGGCTGTAAATATGCACATCCCTGACATCAGCCAAATCCTGTGCAAGAACTCGTATTACTAGGTGACCATGCTTTCTATGGGATTGGTGAGCAGGCAGATGCCCAACCTATTTCTCTCATCACTCTAGAGACACTGCATGCGGACACCTTTACACCTCGGTATCAAGAGACCTTTGCTTTAAGCAGTACCATGGCTTATGTGTTTAACTCAATTGAATTACCAGTATCCACTAATGCTTATGGGCCCCAACCATTGCTAGCAGAAGACAGCAGAAACTATCATATCAGAAAAGTTAAACACTTGGACTCAAGTTTCAATCTCTTTTTAAAGGGACCTTTTTTTCTTCTAAGGCCATTGTTATTAAACTTAGACTACTTAAATCCATTTATCCTTTCTCTTGTGTTAGTTTCCTGTTACCATCTCTTATGTTAATGGGTCGGTTTTGACCCGTGTCTTAAATCAGCTGTAAAATAGACTAAAAACAATTATCTATCATCCAATTTGTTTCTCATTTCTTGGTTACCTTGTTAGGCTTCCTTATCCATGAAAATATTGGTTTTAATATTTTTGGTGTGGGCCCCTGGGCCTTTTTTTGTCAGTATACCCCAAGATTTCAATTAAAAAACAATGTAAAATGAACCTCAAGAGAATCCTATAAATAAATAAAAGGTTGTTATGTCACCTATTACTGAGGGGATTTAGAACACATCTCTGAAATAAATTTGTTTTGTTTATTTTTTCATTTTAAATTTATTAACTATAGTAGCATCTATGGTGTTACGGGTCAATTTCGACACATATATATAATTACTTAAAAAAGGCAAAAAAGTCTCTTTTTTTCAGCAATAGAACTTTAGTACAAACACAAAATGAAAAACAGAACAAATATATATATATATATATATACATATATACTGTATATATAACATAAATATAACAAAATATAGATTTGCAAGGTCAAACAAACAACAACCAATCAAGCAAATCAAACCAATAGAAATCAATTACTTGTTCCAACACTAATAAAAAACAAAATCAGAGTAAATGTCTGTGTGCAAGAACATGTGTGTGTGTTTAGATGCATATGTGCAAAAAGTGACACTTTTAGTGTGTTCTTTGCAGAGATATTTGTTGCAGTTGAAGCACAGTACAATTGTCTTTCTGTCCTTACTGCTTGGGCAGACCTGACACCTCTTTCTTTTAGAATCAGGTGGCCTGAGTGGGGTTGTGGCTGTTGTGGATGATGTTGAGGCAGGGCTGCTGAGGAGGATGCTGGCATGGACAAAGTGCTAGGTGACCTCTGCAGCTGTCTGACCAAGACTGCAGCATCTGGGTCTCGGGGCACCCGTTCCCTTCGCTCAATGTGTGGCTTGACAAGGGAATTTCCCAGCTCCTCAAGAAACATTCTCCACTTGTTTTTTTTGGTTGAGTTCCATCCTTGGTGGATGTGGGTCCACAACATAAATGCATTATATGCAGACACATCAAGGATGTTGTAAAACACAACCATTGGCCATCTCCTGGTCATTAGCTGGAAAGTGTAGGTGGCAGTCAGCTTGTCCAGGTTGTCCACTCCTCCTTTGTTTTTGTTACAGTCGAGGATAATTGTGAGCTTTTTGTCACTTCCTGATGACACAGCTGCATCTTTGTGAAGAGTAGACATAAGTATCACATTCCGTTTTTTTTTTGGACAATATGAGACAACAGTGGTGGTATCTGTAAAAGCAAACTTTGTGGACAGTGCAGCCCTGTCCTTCACCTACAAGATTTCAGCAGGCAGCTCAGGTTTATTTTTCTTCCCTGTGCCCACCATGGTACGTTTCCTCCTGAGAAATTCTTGTCCAAGGTCATAGCTGGTAAAAAAATTGTCACAAGTGATATTGTGACCCTGCAGTCCAGTAGTCATATCGAGGACCACATGTTTTTCTTGGTTTTTCTCAGGGATGCCACTTGCAGCTTTGCCTGTGTAAATCTGTAGATTCCAGGCATAGCTGGTTTTTGCATCACAGGCTGCCCAGATTTTTATGCCTTACTTCCCTGGCTTACTGCGTATGTATTGTCAGAAGGGGCATTTTCCTCGGAAAGGGACAAGACGTTCATCCACTGTCACCTCTGGCCCAGGGTTGAACATCAGTGGAAGGAGCTGCACCCATCTCTCCCAGACATCCCTGATGTCCCTGAAGCTTGTCAGATCTTGCTCTGGTATCTCTGTTGTCAAATCTGAGAACTCTTGATATCATTTGAAAGGTCTGAAGTGACAAATATTTGTCAAAAATATTTCTGCCTGTGGATGCGTCCGACAGACTATCAGTGGCCTCACTGCAGGATCTGTACACTCCAGCAAGAAGAAAAACAGCAATATAGGCATCCAGGTATTCCTCATCAATGTCTTTCCACATGCTGCCATGGACTTTTTTTCCTTCAAGGTTTGTCATAGGAATGGTGACTCTTTTTAGTGACAATGGCATAAATAGCTCAAAACATGTCTTGATGTCACTGACTCTCATCACAGCAAACCTTGTGATTCCAGGGGTCATTTTGATTACATTTGCAGCAGCTGCCCTGCCATGTGCATCAGGAGATACTGAGCTCCAGCAGATCTTACCATTTTTGAACTTGAATATTTCAGCGGGAGCAGCTTCAGCACCGGTGGCCTCCTCATCAGACTCATCAGATGTGTCTATGTCTTCTGGATGGTACTCCACATTGTCTTCCTCCTCAGAAACCTGCTCATCCAAATCACTATGCTCCTCTGTGTCCTCTCCCTCATTTTCACCAAAAATATTATCCAGAACTTGGCTCAATGAAAATCTTCTTCTCATTTTTGCATGCTACAAATTGGAGATGTGCACTCTGCAAGTCACCAATTCTATACTGAATTGGCCTCACATGTCTGGACATGCCCGTTTTTGTTTTGTTTTTGTGCAGGTATACTGGAAAACAAGGCAAAATGAGAATCCCCTAAAGCTCACATGATTGGGAGAGGAACTGGCTGTCAGTGTGCTGGTTGACAGTGAACTTATGATTTCAGTTTTGGCTCTAATTATTGCTTTATAATTTTATTTTTATAACTGGGTCGAAACCGACCCTAACAACACAAAGGTCATAATTTCAACTTGAGCATTTTATAATTTAGTGAAAACTATTTTTTTTTTTTGTTAAATAGAGGTTCCTGACAAAGTCATAAAGCCTTGATGCAATAAACAAATTTATATGGTTATTTTGTGCATTTAAAACCTAAAAACGGGTCGGTGCCGACCCTAACACAAGACGAAGGTTATGCCAGAGTATACATTTACATAATTCTCTGCATGCCTTGTTGTGGTGTCAGTGACAGGGAGGGAGCTGATAAGTCAACAAGCCTTTTCTTCCCCCTCTTGCTGCTTGTGTTGCAATTAAATAGTTGAAGCTTACTACTCATGATTGTGTAACCTGTTAAACATTGCTAATTGATTATTCCTATTTTACCAGTGTTCTGCTTTTATGCATTAACTGGGGTTGTATATCCTATAGAGATTGTATTCCTGTAGCCTACTCTTTTGAACAGGTCTAATATAGAGGTGTTACTAAAGCATTGTGTCTTTTGCATGAATATTCTATACTGTTGACATATGTCTGAATCCAGAGTGTCAGAGGTGTCGGGAGGCTTGTGAGGTCAGGGCAACCATTGGGGACAAGCATTATTAAGCGGCCCCTGCGGGGGTAGCGCTATATATGTGTAAGGCAGAAACCAAACCTTTAAAGAGACTCTATCACTGTCCATTGAGGGGAACGTTTAGACTCTTTAAACTCCACCTACTTAAACTTAGCTTCCATGTTGGATGTAGACTGGAGTGCACAAGGACTACAGTCTGGATACATGCTGGAGTACACATGGATTACAGGGCTGAATGCAGGCTGCAATACACAAGGATCAGCAAAGAAACATACAGCACTGGAGAATGCCTAATCGTTGCCTAATGTGATGAGTTACTTCACTGGTGAAGGCACAGAGTAGAAGGTGGCAGACCAAATATTGACCTTGGAAGCTGTGGTCCATACTGGCATTACAGGAGAGAAAGTCAGTGGTTGTCTGTAGGTAGTTTGTCAGTACTTTATAAAATGTTGGTGCTATGTACACTATGTAACTATGGCAAACACCATATGACTCTAAAGTAATTTATTTAGCAGTGCTAAAAACATGTTTTTTTCCCCTTTAAAATCTATGTTTATATTATCCTCATACTTGCAAATATATGACTTTCTTTTTATTTTAGGTCAATCTATCTTCAGACTAACAGTCTGTTTATTACCACGGTGGGAACATTACATGTCCCAGAGTCCTTACTGTGGTGACTTGAAATATATTGCACAAGAGATTGTGTCAGACATGTTTTGGAAACCACCAATAAACTGTTGAAACCAACTGTGGTATTAGTAAAATTTGAGGAATATTTCATCTCTTGTTGATGACTGAACACTTTCATTTCTGCAATGGGAAAAGAAAGACATTTGAATTCTCTATTGTGTTAGCATAAATTTATCTTTTCGTACATTTAACTTTTAAATGCTAATATTTTAACTTTTTTATTGTGAAGGTGTTAGTATTTATCTTACTGCAATTTTATTGTATCTAACCCTAACAATTATCTTCTTCAATCAGCTCTCTTTTTTTGTCAGTTAAATATACTATTAAAAGCCATTTGCTCCATCAGAAGTATCAAAGCACCCTTTCCCTCAAAACATGCAGATTTAACAAGGCTATGATATGCAAATGCAAACATTTTCTTCAAAAGTCAATGGCTAACCCTCATCACCATCTCTAACCATTCCTATGGCACTCTGATGTATGAGCCATGACACATATCTTTTAAAAAAAAAGGAGAGCTGAGAGCTGAGGAGTCACTTATGTGTGGGCTTTGAATGACTGGCTTCAGCTTTTTTATGCTGAGTAAGAGAGAAGATGGCAGAACCCCAAGAGGGAATCACTCGGTCTCTGATGGCCGACTGGAGCAGAGTAATAGAGATAATGCATACAGTTGCAAGAAAAAGTATGTGAACCCCTTGGGATTATGTGAAGTTTTGCATGAATTGGGCATAAAATGTGCTCTGAACGTCATCTAAGTCACAACAATAGAAGAACACAGTCTGCTGAACATAATACTACACAAACATTAGATGTTGCCATGGTTTAATTGCACATAACATGTAAACATTCACAGTGCAGGGAGGAAAAAGTATGTGAACCTTTGGACTTAATAACTGGTTGACCCTCCCCTGGCAGCAATAACCTCAACCAAACGTTTCCTGTAGTTGCAGATCAGACCTGCACAATGATCTGGAGTAATTTTGGACCACTCCTCTTCACAAAACTGTTTCAGTGTAGCAATATTCTTGGGATGTCTGGTGTGAATCGCTCTCTTAAGGTCATGCCACAGCATTTCAATCGGGTTGAGGTCAGGACTCTGACTGGGCAACTCCAGAAGGCGTATTCTGTGCTGTTGCAGCCATTGTTTTGTTGAATTACTTGTATGCTTTGGGTCATTGTCCTGTTGCATCACCCATCCTCTGCGGAGCTTCAGTTGGCGGACAGATGGTCGTACGTTTTCCTGCAAAATGTCTTGATAAACTCTGGAATTAATTTTCCCATCAATGACAACAATCCGTCCAGGCCCTGAGGCAGCAAAGCAGC
This sequence comes from Staurois parvus, assembly GCF_062004578.1. Lineage (NCBI taxonomy): Eukaryota > Metazoa > Chordata > Amphibia > Anura > Ranidae > Staurois > Staurois parvus. The sequence continues at coordinate 9,580,649 of NW_028317941.1, forward strand.
CCCAAACCATGATGCTCCCTCCGCCATGTTTTACAGTGGGGATGAGGTTTTGATGTTGGTGTGCTGTGCCTTTTTTTCTCCACACATAGTGTTGTGTGTTCTTCCCAAACAACTCAATCTTGGTTTCATCTGTCCACAGTATATTTTGCCAGTAGTGCTGTGGAACATCCAGGTGCTCTTTTGCAAACTTCAAACGTGCTGCAATATTCTTTTTGGACAGCAATGGCTTCCTCCGTGGTGTCCTCCCATGTACTCCATTCTTGTTTAATGTTTTCCTTATTGTAGATGTGTCAACAAAAATGTTAGCATGTGCCAGAGATTTCTGTAGGTCTTTAGCTGACACTCTGGGATTCTTCTTTACCTCATGCAGCATTCTGCGCTGTGCTCTTGCAGTCATTTTTACAGGACGACCATGCCTAGGGAGAGTAGCAACAGTGCTAAACTTTCTCCATTTGTAGACAGTCTGTCTTACCGTGGACACATGAACATCAAGGCTTTTGGAGATACTTTTGTAACCCTTTCCAGCTTCATGTAAGTCAACAATTCTTGATCGTAGGTCTTCTGAGAGCTCTTTTCTGCGAGGCATGGTTCACATCAGACAGTGCTTCTTGAAACCAGTAAACCCAAAACAGGTGTGTGTTTTTCAAGGGCAGGACAGCTGTCAGCAACACATCCAATATCATCACACTGATTGGAGTCAAGGTTGGCTCACTCCTGGCTCCAATTAGCTCTGGAAGAAGTCATTAAGCTAGGGCCTCACATACTTTTTCCTCCCTGCACTGTGAATGTTTACATGTTATGTGCAATTAAACCATGGCAACATCTAATGTTTGTGTAGTATTATGTTCAGCAGACTGTGTTCTTCTATTGTTGTGACTTAGATGACGTTCAGAGCACATTTTATGCCCAATTCATGCAAAACTCCACGTAATCCCAAGGGGTTCACATACTTTTTCTTGCAACTGTAAGTGGTTAAGAGATGAATACTTTAACAGCAGTTTCTGCAAGGGCTACCTTAAAGCGTAACCTAACTCTACTGTCCTAAAGCGGTAGAAAAGTGTGAAAACAACCCTTTCCCCTGCAAGCTAATGTCATAATGTGGTAGTATGCACCACATGCTAGCACATTATAAAATGGCTCCAGCCATTTGAATGGCCGAACCGCACAATGACATCACTACCATGCATGCTCATAGGAGCCACGATCACAGCACAGTTCTCCATAGATACAAAATACTCAGTATGCAGTGCACATGCACCAGTAATGTCACTGGCTGCAGAAATAGTGAATATCTCCTAAACGGTGCAGGTTTAGGAGATATCATTGTACCTACAGGTACGTTTTATGATAAGCTTACCGCTATGTAGACAGGTGCAATCTGTTTTCTCCACTGTAGGTGGTGCTTGACCTGAGTGGTATCAGAGCCTAAAGGTAAAGTCAAGGGGAAAAACCTTTCTCTGTTGTTTCCTGGGTCAATGGAGCAGCATTTTGGTTGGCTATGCTGTAGCCATGTGACCCTTGGTAGCCATCTTGTGTCAGCATGGTCAATATAAGTCCCTATCCCCGGGTTTGGAGCGCATTTTGTGAGTGTAGGGAGAGAGACCCAAAGTAACTAGCAGTAGTGAAAGGTTCCTGATGAGAAGAGAGAAGCTAGGAACTTGCTAACCTGGAAAGAAGCCTCCCCACTTGGGATCATATCGGCCAGGCCAAACTTTACCCTCAGAAACAGATGCTGTCTGCATCTCTCCACAGCAACATCTTTGCCTGCATTTAACTGTTTGTTATTTCTCTAATCGGCGCTCTCCCGCTATGGTGTCTTTAACATTGGCATTCTGCTCAGTACAAGTTTCAGGTTTATTGCACCCAGACTCTGTGTGTTCACTGCTGCCGCACCATGCTGCACCTCCCCACATGTAGGAACAAGTCACCAAGCAGTGTTTATTACCACTTTAAAAAGCCCTAAATTCAGTTACCATATATTGAAAGGAGCTTAGATTGTAAGCTCCTTGATGTTACAGACTATTGTGAAGGCCCAAAATATGGAGGTCAATTTCCTGGGCTCTGTCAGTGCCAGGAATATTGATCAATCAATTAAGATTTTGGCTACTGACTAGAAAGTGGAGAGGGAGTAGAAGAGCTGACTGGTGTATGCTTGTGTCTGTGCCACCTGTATAGTTAGAAAGAACAATAACTTCTTCTATGGAATACCTTGAACCTCTGCTATGTGTCTAGGAATTGGACACATTTTCTCCTGAAAATACAATTATTAGTAATGTTTCCCCTGAAGCAAGCATGAACTAACCCCTTAGTATTATAAAGCATCCCAAATTCTCATTTGCCAGAATGTACCCAATTATGCATGGGCCAGATCTGTGTGCCCTGATAGGACCTCCCAGTGGCTATTCTATAGACAAGGTACACTTTTATTTATGCCTGATCTGTGCTGAGCTGCTTTAGTCAATATGTTGCAATGACCAGAAATATTTGGACACAAACCACATGAGCTCAGGTATCCAAAGGTGAATGTTCCTTCATAGCAAACTTCAAATATGCACTGTATGGGCCTGGCCCATTCTAAATGAATGCTTTGTTCTGGTAGGTCCGCCTATGACAGACTTTAGCTACATGTTGAGGAAATTGCATTGACGTTTCATCAATCAGATTGCATATTATCTGGCCATCTTAAGTCTAGGAAATACAATCAAGAGGATATGACACTGTTTTTAGGAACAAAAATAGTCTTTATTTGACAAAACAAAAAAAGGCAAATACATGGCCTCATGCCTGTCAGCTCTCAATTGGTTGGAAAACCAAAACCAAGCTCCACTCTTTGCCAGCACATAGCTCAACCACATCTGGAAAATATGGGGACTCCAATATCTGTTGCAAGTTCATTCAGGAATGAGAAGTAATTATGCACCTCCAAAAGCAGCAATAGAGGAAAGGGATGGTGAAGTTGCTGTGCTGCTTCCAAACCACTTCTGGCATGCCAGGGTGTTTATGCAGGTCCTTGATGCCAGTTCTTTCCTGGTGCCACAAAATATCCACTGACCACAAATGAAGGCAAGTGGAGGACATGAAGGTGGCTTTCTCCAAGCTTGAACCGCAAGCAGGGCCACTGCTGTAAAATGAGAGCAAAGAATCATTAACATTTCATCATGACAATCACTTCTCAGTGCAGGCTAGCTAGATTGTCTTTTTCCTTCTTTACCATTTCAGGAGTTTAAATAAATATTCTTGGAGCAATTACAGTGTTTGGAAAGGCACAAGGTCCCCCCTCCCCCAGGCCCACTAATGCTTACTTGAGCTCCATCCTGATTCCCTGATAGGCTTGAAAAGCTCTGCTCTATGGGAGCAGTGGCTAATAAGTGAGTCTTCTTGGGCTCACACCAGAACAAGGTGCTTGTTCTGGTGGCACTTAACAGGGGCCAAGGAATGCTGGCAGGGGAGCAATGAAATTAAGGATCTGGCCTGCTCAGTGGCCTACTACTATGCTGAGCAGGTAAGTCTTACATATTTATTATTTTATTTTAGAACAATTGTTAAGATCACTTTTCAAAACACACCTGTGATGTCAGACAGCTAATCACAACAGGCTTCCCAGGGTCCGTGTCATGCCTTCCACCCAAGATGTTAATTGGCTGAAAGACAAATAAAAACAGATACAGAACAAAGGTTCTTTTTTCTTCCTAAATCTACAGGTGGCACAGACAACAGCCAAAACTGGCCAGCTGTTCTACTCCGTCTCCACTCTCTTGCCAAAAGCCACAGCAGTTAGTAATTTAATGTTTGAGTGGCCAGGACAAATTGTTGTCATGTTGCCTACACACTGGATAAAATGGCAACCCCTGCTTTCCGCCCGCCCTATAGAAGATATCCTGCTACAGGGTGGCATGGGTGCGCAAAGGAGAACATCGCCATTCGTGGCTGCGGCTGTCAATCACCGGGTACTCGCCAGTGCCAACTGATTCAGGAGCATCTCTGACGGGGAGGAGAACTGTATGTAACCAATACAGTTCTCCTCCTTGTCAGCTCATGCACACTGCGTTGGATGGCTGTGCCCAGCACAGCCATTCAAAGCAGTGTGTTTACAGTGAAGCACACAAACACAGCACAGAGTAAAACAGCACACAGTTAACCCTTGGATTGCCCCACATGTTAACCCCTTCCTGCCCAGTGCCATTAGCACAGTGTCAGTGCTTTATTTTAGCACTGATCACTGTATTGGTGTCACTGGGGATGTCAGGAACACCAAGTCAGTTCCCTCCCAGTGTCAGAATGCCTGCCACAGGCCCACTATAAGTCACTGTTCGCCCCCATTACTAGTAAAAATAAAACATTAAAAAATCAGAGTATATATTCAGGCATTTGTAGACGCTACAACTTACACGTCAACCAATTAATTTACACGTCTTGGAATTTTTGGGAGCAAAGACATGTATCAGAATACATTTTCCCCTACATTATGATTATTACATTATGATGAAATTAGATTTTTCAAATTTTGGAAATGGGCATGTTTAATAGCAAAAAGTAAAAAATATTGCTTTTTTTTCTATAAATTGTCTGCCTTTTTTTGTTAGCGCAACAAATTAAAAAACGCACAGGCGAGCAAATAACATCTAAAGAAAGCTCAATTCGTTGGATAAAAAGGATATGTTTCATTTGGGTGCAGCATTGCATGACCGTGCAATTGTCAGGTAAAGTAACGCAGTGCTTTAACGCAATAAATGGCCTTGTCAGGAAGGGGGGGGGATCCTCAGGAGGGCAAGTGGTTAGCATCTGTGTCCATGTGAGGGAGAGCCCTCAACATTGCCATCTAGTACTGTTCCAAGGCAACAAGCAAATCAGTTGCCACAGCAAGGTGTTTGCTACAAGGGCTCACCAATGGGAAGTCATCTCCCAAAGGATGTTCTTGCATAGGTCCTCCCCTGTGATTTATGGAGGTAGAAGAACAGGAGCCCAGACCTCCTAGTGGTCTGAATTTTCAAAGTGGCTGATTTCCTGACATCAAAAGGGGGGCAGATGTGGGCTGTGATGCTGCCCTGTGGCAAGAAGATTCATGGCAATATAGTGGGCTCCCCTGGTAGAGCCAATGACCTACTTCCTGGAGGGTTCAGGGTAGCACAGTACTTCCTGGGGTTTGGAAATGATGCCCCTTCTAATTTACAAATGCTAACTCTTTGGCCAGAGAACAATATGGGCCGGTTCCCGAGCGTTAAATGGGTGTTGCTTTTGAGTGGTATAAATGTCATTGGCGGCCATGGCCCCTCTTACCCTTTTCTATCCATAGACCAACCTTAAAGCGGAGCTCCACCGAAAGGGGAAGTTCCGCTTTAACGCATGTCCCTCGCTGCCCGTTAAGGATTGGCACCTTTGGGGAGCAGATCTCCGAATTTGACAGGTACCCGCTCCTACTTCTGCTGCAATCGCCTAAGGCGACTGGAAGCGGAAGTTGGTCTCCCCCACCCCCCGTAGTCTTCTGGGACATGTGACAGGTCCCAGAAGACTACGGGGCCATTCACAAAGTGCAGCGCTACTCACATATGTGCAGTGGGAACCCGGCTGGGAAGTTGCAAGCTCTACCTATGTTAGAATATGTACATGTGAAGTAGCGGGTGATCAGGTCAGTTCGAGTGGCCACCCCATCCTTGGTATTCTGCCTTCAGGGGACCTGTAGCTGATGGACCTCTGACTCCCTCTCCTCAGTCATCTCCCAAGAATTATTCCTTGCCAGGCAGATGTTATGTAGGAGGCAACAGGCGAGGATGATCCTGGAAGGTTTTTGAAGAGAGTATAGTAACTCACCCCCAGGCCTGGCCAAACACAAAAAACATGATTTTAGGAGACCGATAGTGGTCTCCACTATTGCTTGGCTTTATGCCAGGGCCTTTTTATAGTGTCTGTGCTCCGGAGCGGTGGCCAGTTTGATATGTGTATTTACACATGTACTTTATGTTTCCACGTGGAAAGTTTTTATCTCTATTTTCAATAAATACTACACTAAGTATGCTATTCTGGACTCCATGTGGTGAGCTTTCTTTCTAGGAGGATCTCCAGCCTAGGATTGTGAATATGTACATTGATCACTGCTACTATACTAGTAGCATTCTGGTGAGTGCATAGCGGTGGTGGAGTGTTCACTGGATAACTTTACACAGTATTGGAACTGGATATGTTGCTGTTTTGCAATTTGCAGTATCACTGGCACATATATGGACTATAATATGTCAATTGGTTTGTGATTTACACCAGCACTTATTTGTTACACTGTATGGACTTGTATAATTATTGCTGTATTGATGTTTATGTTTTGTTTGCACTTACTGTATGTGTAAACGCTTTGATGTTTCACTATATGATTTAGCGCTGCACTTTATACACATACACTTATTATAGTTACGTTCGGGCAGGCTCTGGGGTTATCTAATTGGAGCCATCAGCCACGTCAGCTGCGGATAACCAGCATCCCCTGTGAATAAGAGAAAACGTGGTCAAGTAATTGTACTAGTATGGTTATATGTGTGTCTATTTGTGGCACTAAACCAGGCAAGATGCTACACAATTTTCATCTCTGACACCAGGGTTGCCAGACACGGAAATTGACTTTCATGCATCCCCTAACTCAGTGGTGACAGGAGAATAACATCTTGATTACTATTATGCACTGCTGATGTGGAGGATGCCAAGTCTTGACAGCTTGCTGTACACCATGCTTGTAGCTGGCTATAGTAAGCCTCAATAGTTAGGGTGGAACAAGTAGACAGGCTGGGGACACAGAAGCTGATTGTTATATTGTCCTGTTGCTAACCAGGGTGCACATACATTGCTTCATAAACTGTGGCTTCCAGCTGAGTCCAAAAATTCAACTTCTCACATCTCTTTCCCAACTAAGCCAGTCACTGGGAAGATCATTGTAACACATTTTCTCTCTCCTAAAGCAAGATAGTTCAAGCTGTGATTTGTTATAATTGTGATGATTATGGCTTACAGCTCATGAAATCCCCAAATCCACAATCTCAGAAAATTAGAATATTACATGCAATCAATAAAACAAGGATTGTACATAGAACAATATCGGACCTCTGAAAAGTATAAGCATGCATATGTACTCAGTACTTTGTGTGGGCCCCTTTTGCAGCAATTACTGCCTCAATGCGGCGTGAAACAGAAGCAATCAGCCTGTGGCACTGCTGAAGTGTTATGGAAGACCAGGATGCTTCAATAGCAGCCTTCAACTCTTCTGCATTGTTCAGTCTCATTTCTCTCATCTTTCTCTTGGCAATGCCCCATAGATTCTCTATGGGGTTCAGGTCAGACGAGTTTGCTGGCCAATCAAGCACAGTAATCTCACGGTCATTGAACCAGGTTTTGGTGCTTTTGGCAGTGTGGGTAGGTGCCAAGTCCTGCTGGAAAATGAAGTCAGCATCCCCATAAATCTCGTCTGCGGAAGGAAGCATGAAGTGCTCCAAAATCTCCTGGTAGACGGCTGCGTTGACTGTGGAAACTTCACACTGGACTTCAAACATCTTGCAGTGTGTGCCTCTCCATTCTTCCTCCATACTCTGGGTCCTTGGTTTCCAAATGAAATGCACAAGTTGCTCTCATCAGAAAAGAGGACTTTGGATCACTGAGCAACAGACCAGGTCTGTTTTTCTTTAGCCCTGGTAAGACGCTTCTGACGTTGTTTGTTGTTCAGGAGCGGCTTGACAAGAGGAATACGACATTTGAAGCCCATGTCCAGGATCCGTCTGTGTGTGGTGGCTCTTTATACACTGAATCCAGCCTCAGTCCACTCCTTCTGAAAGTCCCCAACACTTTTGAATGGCCTTTTCCTGACAATCCTCTCCAGGCTGCGGTCATCCCTGCTGCTTGTGCACCTTTTTCTTCCACACTTTTCCCTTCCACATAACTCTCTATTAATGTGCTTTGATACAGCACTTTGGGAACATCCAACTTCTTTTGCAATTACCTTTTGAGGCTTTCCCTCCTTATGGAGGGTGTCAATGATGGTTTTCTGCACAACTGTCAGGTCAGCGGTCTTTCCCATGATTGTGATTCCTACTGAACCATTTAAAGGCTCAGGAACCCTTTGCAGGTGTTATGGATTATTTAGCTGATTAGAGTGGGACACTTTGAGCCTAGAATATTGCACCTTTTCACAATATTCTAATTTTCTGAGATTGTGGATTTGGGGTTTTCATGAACTGTAAGCCATAATCATCACAATTATGACAAATCACAGCTTGAACTATCTTGCTTTGCATGTAATGAGTCTATCTCATATACTAGTTTCACCTTTTAAGTTGCATTCCTGAAATAAATGAACTTCTGCACGATATTCTAATTTTTTGAGTTTCACCTGTATAATGTGCTACACAATGCTATTACCTGTAGACAAATATATCCTTATCTACTTAAGTGGTCCATCATGTTTTTTGCAATGGTTTTTTTAATTTAGCTAATTTTCAGCAGCCTACAGCACCTGTAGTGTGCCAGTAGACCAAAAACCATTTACTTATGTTCCAATGTGTAGTTTGCCTGGCTAAACATAGTATTTCTTCCTCTAGACTTGTTAATGTTCTACCTCCCCCGTTGGTTGTGTTGGCGTTTTTGACTTGGCCTGAGGGTCCCCCTCCAGCAGGCCCTTGTCTTTCTATGGAGGCCATAGACCTGGCCTTTGCCTTTTTGTCCTTTTCCCCTTGGCAGATTTTGGAAATGTTTGTCCTCCCCCACCCCCTCGGGCCAAGAGCGCCATTCATTTCTTTTGGTAACTGTGCTCTCCAACAGGGCATGTGCTGTGTTTAGAGCTCAAACAACTGACCTTTGCCTTTCTTCTTTTAAAATTTAAATATTTATTCATTTTTCAGATAAACAAGTTATACAAACTACTCATTAAAACCTTAGCTTGTTATCAAAACATTTATTGTTTCATCCCTTTCCCCCCCATCCCCCCTCCCCCTACCTATTTACCACCCATCCCCCCCCTCTCCAATCCCTGACCTCTTCTGCTCTGCATTTTCCTGTTCATTTCTGGAGATCGTAATCCCTATAAAAGAACAAAATATGTTTCCATATTATTCTATGTTAATCCCCCATAACCTCTAAGGCTAGCCTCGTCTTTTTGAATTCCTCCCATTTGTTCCATCTTGTATAGTGACTCTCCATCTTATCTTCATTCAAATGATAAAGTTCCTCCAATTTACATATTTGATCCACCCTATCACCCAGTCTTTTATTTTCGGCACCCCCTGTCTCCTCCAATACTTGGGTATCAGTCCCTTTGCTGCATTCAAATAGTACAACCAGATTCTTTGGATTTTTCAACTGAAAGCTTAGTACTATGAAAAAGGCAAATCTCTGGGTCTACTAGAATATCAACCTCTGTAATTTTCTGAATCAAGCTTACTATTTTCCCCCAATACTCTTGTATTTTAGAACACTCCCACCATATGTGATACATTGTGCCTCTACCTCCACATCCATGCCAACATAAAGGTGAATTATCTCCACTCAATCTATGTGCCACATTCGGTGTGATATACCATCTTGCCAAACACTTATAATTCATTTCTAACTCCTGCATATTTATATTTCCGTGGATTATTCTATACATTTTCCTCTGTTTTTCCGCATCTATTGTAACTCCTGTTTCTCTTTCCCATTTTTCTATATATGGAGGTCATATATCTGCGTTTATTCCAGTGAGAATCTTATATATTTTAGAGGTTCCGTGTTTCCCATCTCCCCGTGTACCTAACAAGGGTTCAAAAGGATTCCATTCCTCTCTTAATCCTAAAGGCTTTGGAAGCTTTCCTGTAAAGTGTTTCAATTTAAAATAACGCCACTCATCCATCCTCGTAAAAACTTCTTTTTTTTCCCAATTCCTGTGATCTTATTTCCTCCCCCACCATTATATCCCTAATTGCGCATCTTCCTTCTTAATCCACTTCCCTGTGATACCTTCTTTACCTGGGGGGAAAAACTCTGTGGACTTTAAGGGCATTAACAATTAATTAAATTCCCATCCCATCTGTTTGTGGAAAACATCCCACACTTAAAACATTAATAGTGAACAAACGTGTACTGTCTGCTAATCCTCTGTATTGTGGAGGTAACCATACAATTCCACTTAATTTAGTATTACTTAGTATATTTTCTATTTTAACCCAGCTTTTCCCCTCTGCATTATATGTCCAGTCAAAAATTCTCGCCATTATTACCAAGTTATAATATCTTTTTAAATCTGGGACTCCCAATCCTCCTTTCTCTTTATTTCTACATAAATTTCCTGGCTTATTCTCATTTTTTTATTCCTCCAAATAAATCTTAACTTTTTTTAATTGATCTAAAGTATACCTCTGGTAGTTTAATTGGTATCATTCGAAATTTTTATAATATTTTTGGAACAATCACCATTTTTATCAAATTTATACGACCTATCCATGACGATAGAGCAATTTTTTGAGGAAAATGATTCTGGGGAAGTGTCCATAGCAACAGTGTGGGAGGCTCATAAGGGCTATATTAGAGGAATCCTGATAGAGATTGGAGCAAAAAAGAAGAGGGAAAGAAGAGAAAAAATAAACATGCTTCTTAGTGAACTCTGTGAGCTAGAGCAGATACATAAACATAAAGTAACAAAAGAGATTATGCAGAGGGTAATAAATAAAAGAGAAGAATTAAATACATTTCTGGAAGAAGATAAGAGAAAAGTGTTCAATAAAATGATAAGTGAGAGATACAGATGGGAAGGTAGGCCAGGAAAGTATTTATGAGGGCTCAGAGAAAAAAAAATCTAGGAACTATATAGAGAAAATAAGAGACCACAAAGGAGAATTCATGTATTCAACTAAAGATAAAGCTAAAGTGTTTAAAGAATATTATAATAAGCTATATAATATTATCCCCCACAGCTCCATAAGTAAAGATGAAGTAGGAAAAATAGAAAAAGACAGACATACTTAAAAAAGGCAGGATCACCAAAATTAAGTGAGGAGCAATTAAAATCCCTAGAATCAGCAATAACGCAGGAGGAAATACACTTAGCATTAAAGAGCACTATAGCTGGGAAAAGTCAAGGATCTGATGGATACACAGTGAGATATTATAAAAATTATAAAGAATTATTAGTACCTAAACTGAGGATATATATGAATGCATTGGGAGGAGAGATGGAAATGAGGAGGGAATCCCTACAAGCCTATATAGTTCTCATACATAAGGAAGGTAAAGATGATACTCACTGTTCAAGTTACAGGCCGATTTCCTTATTAAACACAAATACCAAACTATATGCAAAAGTTCTGGCAAACAGGTTGAAAGACCTAATGTGGAAATGGATACACATAGACCAAGTAGGCTTTGTCCCAGGGAGAGAGGGTAGAGATAATGGACTGAGATCTCTGTTTCTCATACAAAAAAGTAGGAAAGAGAAAATCCCTGTGGTGGTACTCTCTATCGATGCTGATAAGGTGTTTGATAGCGTAGATTGGGGATATATGTTGGATACATTGGAAGTATTGGGGATAAGACCTACAATGAGAGAGTGGATAAGGAAATTATATAGTCAACCCTCTGAAGTAATCATGGTTAATGGGGAATTGTCAGAGTATTTTGGGATGCAAAACTTTGTAACAGTACTGGTTGGACCTTGAAGAAGGGGACACTCCCCGAAAGCTTGTCCTGAAAATTGTATGTTAGTGCAAATAAAAAAAGTATCACGGACAGTACTCAATTGTTTCTGTCGCAAGTGCACTAATACAGCTACAATCACCTCAAGCAAATTTGGAGAGAAAAAGAATTGAAATATCTAGGAATAAAATTAACTGTATCCTTCAAGAACTTGTATAAATTGAATTATATCCCATTGTTAAATGAGATCAGGGATGAACTAAGCTTCGCCGTTCTGAGTGGACATTCAGAAATGTCCTTCAGAGCATGTTCACAAGCTCTGCTTTGTGTCCGCGCAGCTAAGTGCTCTTGGTGTGCCTGTGTCCCTTGGACACAGCAGAAGAGCCCTCTGATTGGCCCTTCTGATCACATGACAGCTGTGTCCAATCACAGCTGTCATGTGATATCAACAAAGCTGCCATTCAGTTGAACGGCTCTGCCTCTCCTCACACAGAGCCCATGAGTGAGGAGAAGCAGAGCCGATCAGTGAGTACACACAAACACATCGCCCACACATCACCCTGTCACAGTACCAGTTATCCACATCTGTCACAGTACCAGTGATCCACATCTGTCCCCGTGACAGTGATCCACATCTGTGATCCACATCTGTATCAGTGCCAGTGATCCACATCTGTGATCCACATCTGTCACATTACCAGTGACCCACATCTGTCACAGTACCAGTGATCCACATCTGTAATTCACATCTGTCACAGTGCCAGTGATCCACATCTGTCACAGTACCCGTAATCCACATCTGTGATCCACATCTGTTACAGTGCCAGTGATTTATATCTGTTACAGTGCCCATGATCCACATCTGTCACAGTACCCATGATCTACATCTGTGATCCACATCTGTCACAGTTCCAGTGATCCACATCTGTTATCCACATTTGTCACAGTGCCAGTGATCCACATCTGTCTCTGTACCCGTGATCCATATCTGTCACCATACCCGTGATCCATATCTGTCACCGTACTCGTGATCCACATCTGCGTTCCACATCTGTCACAGTGCCAGTGATCCACATCTGTCACAGTGCCAGTGATCCACATCTGTCTCTGTACCCGTGATCCACATCTGTCACCGTACCCCTGATCCACATCTGTCACCGTACCCGTGATCCACATCTGTCACCGTACCCGTGATCCACATCTGTCACAGTACCCGTGATCCACATCTGTCACAGTGCCAGTGATCCATATCTGTTACAGTACCCACGATCCACATCTGTCACAGTACCCACGATCCACATCTGTAACAGTACCCATGGTCCACATCTGTCACAGTACCCACGATCCACATCTGTCACAATACCCGTGATTCACATCTGTTACCGTACCCGTGATCCACATCTGTGATCCACATCTGTCACAGTGCCAGTGATCCACATCTGTCACAGTACCCACGATCCACATCTGTCACAGTACCCACGATCCACATCTGTCACAGTACCCACGATCCACATCTGTGATCCATATCTGTCACAGTACCCGTGATCCACATCTATCGCAGTACCCGTGATCCACATCTGTCACAGTGCCCATGATCCACATCTGTCACAGTACCAGTGATCCACATCTGTCACACAGTATCAGTGAACCACATCAGTCCTGGTGTACCAGTAGTCAGCCACATCTGTACCAGTAAACCACATCTGTCATGGTGTACCAGTGTAAAATTCACATCTGCACCAGTGATCCACATCTGACACCGTGTACCAGTGCTCATCCACTTCTGTACCAGTTATCAACATCTAGGGGAGAATGTCACTATCACACCAAGGATCACCAATATGGGTCCAAAAGTTTTAATAAACGATCACATAGTTACAGCAAAGGCAACTTTTTGGAGTCTTGCAGGACCCCTTCATCAGGCATGTGACCCTGATGGAGTCCTGCGAGACTCCGAAACGTTGCCTTGCTGTAACTATGTGATCATTTATTAAAACTTTTGGACCCATATTGGTGATCCTCGGTGTGCTGGTGACATTCTCCTTTGCTGATTCTGTTCGGTTCCAGCCGACGGTCGCTACAGCACCCACTTATACACACAGCCATTTTTAACGCAGGAACATGTGCGTTTGGATTGTACACTTGCATAGTGATAAACATCTCTCACAGTGTACCAGTGTCAAATCTACATCTGTACCAGTGAATATCAAAATGTCTAAAAAATTATACACCAGCGAGGAGGCTTATCCAGATACTGAGTATGACGGACGAGAGTAGCGGGGATCTCTATTTGTCAGACTCAGATTCTGTGTATGAGCCAATTGAAAGCAGTGGGTCAGAAATGGATTCTGAGGAGGATAGAGTCCAAAGAGGTTTAGGAGATTTGAGGAGGAGCAGACATCCACCAGTAACGCAGTGGCGAGTACAAGCAGCGCAGCACTCCCAGAAGATAGGCAGGCATCCAAGGGTAATTCCATTGTCCTGGTGCTCCAGGGCCTTCAAAATTGTGATAGGTAGTCAGGAATTGAGATGTGTAATTTATACCTTTCCAAAAAGGGGTAATTTGGGGGGTATTTGTACTGTCCTGGCTTGTTAGTGTCTCAAGAAATGAGATAGGCCATCAGTACATCAGGTTTGATCAGGTGTGTTCAGTTTTCAATGATTGGTCCCTTAGCTTGTAGACTCTATAACTTCCACACAGACCAAATAATACACACAGATTTGGATTGTATTTACCAAAGCAATGTAGCAGTATACATTTTGGCCCAAATTTATGAAGAAAAATTACTTATTTGCAAAATTTTATAACAGAAACAAAGAAAAATGCGGGTTTTTTTCAAATTTTCGGTCTTTTTTCATTTACAGCGCAAAAAATAAAAAATCCCAGTGCTAATTAAATACCACGAAAATAAATCTCTATTTGTGTGAAAAAAGGACGACAATTGCATTTTGGTACAGTGTTGCATGACTGCGTAATTATCATTCAAAGTGTGAGAGCGCTGAAAGCTGAACATTGGTCTGGGCAGGGAGGGGGTAAAAGTGCCTTGTATTGAGGTGGTTAAATGGGAGGCAATCAATTTATTTTGAAAGTCATGACTTTTTTTTTTTATGAACTTGGATCATTTGATATATTATATTAAGTATTTTTGATCTGTTATTGTTCCTTTATCATGAATAAGCATACCCTTGTAGAAAATATCATATAACAACTGCAGATGCAAGTGAATAATACATAAAAATTGATAGACAAAACCAATTTCTTAGTTTCCCAGCAGACTGATTTTAAAATCCCCTGTGAAGCACAGCAATAAAAAAAATCATCAGCCAAAAGTGGAATGAGTTTGCATAACATGTACAACTACAAGCATGACCCCATAATTCCCTCAAAAGATGATATGCTGCTGCTTAAAAGGTAACCTTCACTCATAGACGTTTCTTCTGAAACTGCTGATTGCTTTGGTTTCATGTTGATTCAATCATCTCTAATACTTTCCGAGATACTGACTTGAAATAGCACATCAAAACTTTTGCTTTCAGTCGGAAATTCTAATTGCTATGCATAAGTGTTCAAGCTAAAGACAGCCAACAACATATAAGTAAAAGCCCTGGTACAGGGTTTTTTTAGGGTCCAATCACATTCCCACTCGTGATTTTGTGTGGTTCATTTTCTACACAGTATCGCGTGTCATGCATAGGGCAGCCCATTAATTTCAATGTGATGTCCATGCACATTTGTCACCCAAAAGAAGCTCCTGCTCCTTTTTTGGATGACAAGCTTCACACTAGGTGCAATTGCAGCAAAATTGCACCGCAGTTAGAATGAATGGCACCCAACACACATGTTGCCCATTTTGCATGGATTGTCATGCAATTTGGAATTGCAAGCAGAATTGCAGTGATTCCACCCATAATTCCAAATCATGAAGTGTGAATGACTGTGAATAGCCTTTTAATGTGGCCTCTGTACTGGACATTTTTACTCCTTGCACTAGCATGTTGGAGCACTGGCTCATTCCTGGGATCTGGAACCTAGTGTTACATACAGTGATGTCATACTTTGGTGCTTTTAGGATTTGTGGGGAAGATTTAAAAAATTGTCAAGTCTTACAAGCAGCACCTACACTGCCTTTATTCCCTTAATCATACAGACCTGTATGAAGTGTTGTAAATCACTTTACACATCTCCCTTGAATTTATCTCTACAATGGTTCTTGGCTGTGATAGTAAGTATTTTTTTTTCAAGATTCGGATATCAGAGGACATTTCATACACTTGCCAAGCCTAATAGTAGATAGTCACATTCATTTTCTATATCCAGATATACAGATTAAGTATGTCAGTGGATAAAAAAACAACACCACATCCCAGTAAATACAGTAACAACAAGGCCAAAAAATTGGAGTTTTGCATTTCAAGATGTTGTTCAAAAATATAAATGTTTTATTATGTCCCAAACAGTACAAATGTTAAAACCACATATACTGTAAAAAAAAACTAAGATTTCAGCATCCTCATACAGTACTGTTTCCACCCCCAGTAGCCAGTACATAATAAGTGATAATTCAGTACAGTTTACATATTGTAATTCAAACCCAAACAGACCAGGGCTTGGTGACGGTCTACAATAATCAAAACATGCTGATTATGGATATAACCAAAAATAATATTGCTATCAAGAAAGCTGTTTATTATATTCTATAGTCTGGTTCACAATTATACATAGGTAGGTAAATTCAAGTGATAAGGCAACAATTTTAATGCAAGCATTATGAGGATCCCTTAAAAGGGGCATAGGGCGGGGAACAAGTGCCTTAAAAATCAATACTATAGGAACCAGAAGGAAAGGGGGGGGGGTGGGGAAGGTAGAAGAGGAAGTGGGTAAGGGGAAATGGGGGAAGACATAGAAGACCACGAGAAACGGTTGTAATACATTAACAATACCAATCAATATACAGTATATCATATATTTACTCCATATGGTGTGAGCTATCAGATTTTAACTGTGCAATTAGGGTTACGTGACCATAGGGTCCAAGCCTTGTGGAATTTAGTGTTGGGAAGTTGTAAGAGAGAAAATCTTCTCTCCATATCACATTGGGTGTTTAGATCGAATATCACTTTAGTC
This sequence comes from Staurois parvus, assembly GCF_062004578.1. Lineage (NCBI taxonomy): Eukaryota > Metazoa > Chordata > Amphibia > Anura > Ranidae > Staurois > Staurois parvus. The sequence goes on from NW_028317941.1 coordinate 9,597,408, forward strand.
AGAGACAGGGAGTCTAGGGATTTCCATAGTCTGGTAATGTTATTTTTAGCTGTGTAAAGGATATAGACGATAATGGTACGTGAGTCAGGAGGGAATTTTTCTAGCCCGATATGGAATAGAGCTAGTGAGGGGTTAAGTCTCACTTTGTTCCCTGTTATTACTGAGATCAAATCAAAAATATTATTCCAGAAGGATCTAATCGATTTGCACAACCAGATTATATGAAAGAGGGAACCACTTTCTCCACATTGTCTCCAGCACTGTGGGGACCATGTTGGGTATATTTTGTTTAGTCGATGAGGAGTTAAATACCAATGGTGTAAGAGTTTAAAGTACGTGAGGTACAGTGAGATGCTTTATAGGTTATATCAAAGGCTCCGTTCCACATTTGATCAGTTAGTATTTGGGACATTAAAGCTTCCCACTTAGTTAATGATGGCATCCTTAGTTTAAATTTTGATTAGACAATGAGGGAATAAAACAGATATTCCTTTACCTGGGTAACTGTTTTTACTTAGGAATTGAAAAGCTTGGATAGGTAGTGTAGTGAAGTGTGGGATGTTTGTGTTCTTAAGGCAATGGCAAATTCTATAATAGTTAAAGCTTTCCTTTAATGGAAGTGAGAATTTGTTTTGAAGGTAATGAAATGGGGAGAGGTTACGGTTTATAAATAGGTCCGACAGAGATACGATACCTGTGGATTCCCATTTGGTGAGATTTATATGCGATATAAAAACATGTAGGACCTTGAAGGGAGTAGAAATCTTTACTGAATTTGAGAAGGAGTGAGTTATCATGGATTACCATGCTTCCAGAGAGGCCTTGATACAAGGGTGTTTGAAAGGAATTGATTTGTGGTTTGATGAGCCTAGGATGAGGTGAGTCTGCGGTGTTGTAGGATGAAATATTTAAGCTTCCATGTTGGTCCAAAGTTTTTCTTTAGAGGGGTGCCACCAATAGTATATTTGGTCGAGTAGCGTAGCTATGTCATAAGTGTGTAGGTGTGGTAGGCTTGTTCCCCCTTTACTATATGGGTGAATTAATAAATTGTTAGTGCATCTGGGTCTTTTTGATTCCCAGACAAATTGGGAGAAAAGTTTTTGGGCAGTATGGAAGAATTTCAGGGGAACCGGAATAGGTAGAGTTTTATAAATATATAACATTTTAGGGAGTATAAACATTTTTTGAGATGCAACTCGACCAAGTTTAGAGAGGCTGTAAGTTCGGAATGTTTGGATTTCTTTGGGAAGAGACTGGAGGAATGTTTTGTGGTTGAAGTCATACATTTTGAGGTAAGGTTGTTAAATTGATTCCAAGATAGGGAATTGATCAGTCCAGATAAATGGAATTTTTTTTGAGAGAAACCTCTGGGTGTATGTAGGTTTAGTGTTTGGGATTTATTTGCATTAAGTTGTAATATGATATATTGGTGTAGGAAGCTAATATCTCCATGGTTCTATTCAGAGATCGAGAGGGATTGGTGATTATTAAAATTATGTCATCTGTGAATCAGCTTATTTTATGTTCAGAATCTTGGTATTTGATAACTGGCTCATCTCATATTTTTGATGCAAGTGATTCGTCTAAGAGAGCAAATATGATGGGGGATAATGGGCATCCCTGTCTGGCGCCGTTTGTGATTTCAAACATGCCGTCTGTAAGTACCCTGGCTGATGGGGAAGAATATAGGGACATGATAGCCCTTTGTATCCAAACTGAAATTCCAAATTTTTGTAATGTTGATTGCATAAATCCCCAGTGGATGCGGTCGAAGGCCTTTTCTGCATCCAGTGATAGGATCAGAGAAGGCTTTCGGTGGTCTTGTAGGTTGTAGATAAGTGAAATTAAGTGCCTAGTGGTGTCTGGGGCTTGACGACCCGGTATGAACCCTACTTGGTCTGAATGGACCAATGATGGTAGTATAGAGAGTAGTGTGCATGCTATTGTTTTGGCATATATTTTAACATCAGTGTTAATAAGGGATATTGGTCTATAGTTTTGCACTAATTTGGGGGTCTTTCCCTGTTTAAGAATAGTGGTTATAGTAGATTGTAGCATTTCTTTTGGCATAGTACTGGAAGATGCAGCATAATTGAAGAATTTAGATAGGTGTGGTGCTAGGATATTAGCAAACTGTTTATAGTATTCATTGGTGTATCCGTCACTGCCAGGGGACTTATTAAGCTGCAATGAGCTGATCACCTTTTTCGATTTCCTTTGAGTGGAAAGGTTCAGAGATGGATTGAAGTTGAATCAAAGTAAGGGTTGGGAGTTTGACGGATTGTAAGAAATATTGAATGTTTTCAGGAATTGGTTGGGGAGTATCTTTATCGTCTTTGAGGTTGTAGAGAGACTAGTAGAAGTCTGCAAATGCGTTAGCTATGTCTACTGGGTTAGACACAAGGGTTTTGGAATTTGGATTGTGAATTGCCTGTATTTTGTTTTTAAGTTGCTGTCGTTTAACCATTTTGGGTAAGAGGGAGCTTGCTTTGTTGTTTAAAGAGTAGTATTTGGCCCTTGTCTTTTTTTAGCTTTTGGTCAGATTGATGTAGTAGAAGGGATCAGAGTTTTTCCCTTTCTGTTAATAAGGAGGAGTTTTCCACAGAAGGGTTATTTTTGTTTATATTTTCTCTATTTTTAATGGATGCTAAGAGTTCTTGAATTTGAAGCCTCCTGTCAGTATTTGAGAATTTATTTTTATGAGGATTCCTCTCATAAAGACCTTATAGGTGGACCATAAGGGTGCAAAAAATAGATTGTGTGCTTCTCTAATAGTTTTCCTATGTTCTAAATCTGTTAAGAGCAGGGACGGACTGACCATTAGAGCACTTGGGCACTGCCCGAGGGCCCAGGGTCAGTATGGTACCTTTCAGAGGCTTTTTTGGGTGTGGTTTGAGTGTGGGTGAGGACACAGGGGCCCCATGATCCCCTATTGTCCGGGGGGCCCCATGAGTTGTCAGTCTGCCCCTGGTTAAGAACATGGAGTTTAGTGTTGGGTAGTCTGCCTGGTGCAGTTAGTGAAATAGCAATAGGAGTGTGGTCTGACCACATTATTGATCCTATTGAGGATGATGAGATGTGTTGTAGAGTCCATTTACCTGTTAGGAAGAAGTCTATTCTGGAGTATGATAGTTGGAAAGATGAGTAGTAAGAGTAGTCCTGCTCGAATCCATGTTGACATCTCCAGATGTTGTATAGGTCGTTTTCATGGAGAAATTGATTCAAGCTGTGATTTGGAGATCTTTTACATGATGATGATGACATGTGGGTATTCCCCACTGTATTGAAATCTCCACCTATGATTAGATGGCCTTTTTTAATTGGAGTTATTTTGTTAGGACCATATATATTGACAGGCGTGCATGGGTTATTATTGATAAGACATACCAAGATCAGGAAGCATCCCAGGGGATCGACGTATTCATGTGTGAGTTGAAAGGAAATCGTGTTCTTGATAGCAGTTAGGACTCCATTAGTCTTTTTATGGTGAGATGCCATGAATCTTGTTGGGAAGTTTTTCAGTTTGAAGAAAGGTGTTTTAGATGTGTTGAAGTGGGTTTCTTGGTTAAAGATAATATCTGCATGTTGCGCATGTACAGTATCTCTCGGTTTAGCAACAATCTTTTGAAGGGAGAGTTAAGTCCTCTTATGGATAATGATATGATATTAAGCATCGTGCATAAGTTTAGCTTTGTGGTGGAGGTGGCACATATCAAGCTTTTGTATAGGAATTGGAGTAGATTGTCTTCTGGAGTGGTGGTAATAGGTCAAGTGTGAAATATAGTCACTTGTAGGTAGCAGGAATATATATATAGATTGTGGTAGTTTAGTATTTGTATGGAGTGATAGAGACTGACAGGAACAGTGGGGAAAAAAACCAAAAACTAATATATAAAAAAGGTTTGCAAAAAATGCAAGAGTCATGGGTAGCCTGAAAGGCTACTGTCATTTGGGGACAGCATCTTGAACTGAGCACTATCCAGGTATTACCCGGAAATAACCAGTAAACAGTGGTGAACATTTTGAATGAATCAGATTAATATAGCAACATCATAAATTGGGTTAGGTTGAGGGACTAACTCGTGGTAAGATTCTGGTTAGGTCCAGTCACCTTCCATTTGATGGGGTTGTTGATGATTTTGGTGGCAGTCATCTTCTGGGATTATGTTCCAATCTTTGAGAAGGTTAATACCTTCATCTAGGCATTTTATAGTGTGGGTTTTACTCTGGTGTTTTATAATGAGCTTGATGGGGAAACCCCATTGGTACCCTATATTGTGATTTCTGAGAGCCTTAGTGATAGAAATCAGTTTTTTTCTATTGAGGAGTGTTTCTTTTGATAGGTCTGCATATAGTTTGATCCCTGCGTGAGAGGTCGGGAATGCTGATGGGTTTCTTGCGGCCGCCATTAATTTTTCCTTAATGTGATAAAAATGTATCCTTAGTAGTATGTCTCTTGGGACTGCGGCTGGTAAAAAATGATGGTTTTGGAATTTTGTGTGCTTTATCTAGTGCAGCTTCCATTGTATTAATTGATGGTATTAGGTGTTTTATTAGTTGTTGCAAGTATGGAAATAGTGCGTCGGCTATGATTGTTTGTGGGATACCTAAAATTTTAATGTTGTTTCTTCTGGAGCAGTCTTCCAAGTCCGCAATTTTATTTCTTAGTTGAAGGATCTCAGATTCTTGATGTGCGTGTGCGTCTACTACCGTATTGTGGGCCAGAAACATATCAGACATTTTGTTCTCAATATGTTGTAAGCGCTTAGAATGATCAGAAATGGCATTTGAAATAGGGGTTATCACATTAGTAATATCATTATGTAGAGTCAGTCTTAGGGAGAGAAGCATGTTTTTCATGGATAATTCAGACACGGGTTGATCAGATGCTGGAAACTCCTCAATAGTTGACTGTAGTTGTAGGGTAGGAGTATACAGAGTAGCAGAGGCATGTGTATCTGTAATGATAGGGCCTTCTATCTGGGCCTGGATTTTGCAGGGCTCCGTGTTGAGGGGAAGATGACTCACCTGGGTCACCTTCATAGAGAGGAACGAGTAGCCTGGGGTCTGGTGAGTAGCTGTTTTCTTCAGCTTCAGGGACGGAGCGTCTGCTCTGTGAGGTGCCGGCACCATCTTGGGATCTGATTTCCTAGGCTGGGTAAAGTCTGTTAATCTTTGCTGCTGTGCTCCCGATTTCTGCATTCTGGGCATTGTACCGGAGGGTGTGGGGAGTTGATCCCCTGAATCTGGAGGGTCTGGTTCCCGTTTGTCGGGTTGTAGCCACTGCGATGTCGGAGGTGACTACGGAGAGTCACTACATCGTGGCCATCTTGGGAGCCGGCCGCACATGCACCCCCTTAAGCTGTTTATTAATTTACCCGCACAGAGAGCCCTATAGATTCCCTATATGATGGAAGTCACTGGAAGAACAGGGTGATGCAGATGGGACCCACAGCCAGTATTTGTATCTCCTTATATGATATTACTCATTTCGGTGGTATACTTACAGTGACATTGTAGCTGGCACAGTATTCTACATTACCACTGTATACTATATTTAGCGCCAAAGCAAGAATTGCTCTTGGTACGGATTGACAATCCATACATCTCCCCCTGGGGCACATTTAAACAGCGATGTTATAAATGTTGATTCATATTTACTGTGTAAAAAATTTAAACTTTTCTTTTTTGATTAGTTATTATTACTATGAGTATTTCATTTTCATGAGAAGTTTTCCTTAACAATAATGCATTCTTATGTCTCAGATTTTGGTAGCATTAGAGAAAAATATTCATTGTTCTGCAAAAAAAGAAACACAAAAACAATTAACGTGAGTTTAACAAGGGAAACCATAGTTTTATTTTTCAGTAAACTAATATGTACCGTTATTAAGTAATCCTTTGACTGCCCTTTATTTACATGCCACTTGTCCCATATTTTTATAATTATACAAGGATACTACAGTTCTGTTGTTTCGGAAAAGCATATTCTGAGTAAATATTACTTCAAGGTAATCCTGTGATTGTATTTTTTTTAACATGCAATTTATTCTATATTTTTATATTTACGTCAAAACACAGATTTGAAAACTAGCTGTAGTCGTCATGCAACCAGCGGTTAAGAGAAGATTGACTTTGCAAAGTGAAAAATCAGCTTAGTGAATGAGGTGAAATTGTGGTTAAACTAATCATCCAATCATGTGCAAGCAAAATCCTGTTTTTTTTTTCCTTGCATATGATTGGAGAGTGAATTTTTACATTGCAAGATAACATGTTCAAGTCCATTTGGGTAGAACTACAAAGCAGTAAGCCTGTATATGAAATGAGCCAGTTTGGTGACTTCTATGTACATACTGTATATACTGCACTTACAAGTTATACTGTCCATTTAAAGTAAAAAACTTTCTGTACAGTTGCTATTTACATACAGTGGGGCAAAAAAGTATTTAGTCAGCCACCAATTGTGCAAGTTCTCCCACTTAAAAAGATGAGAGAGGCCTGTAATTGGCATCATAGGTAGACCTCAACTATGAGAGACAAAATGAGAAAAAAAAATTCAGATAATCACATTGGCTGATTTGGAAAGAATTTATTTGCAAATTATGGTGGAAAATAATTATTTAGTCACCTACAAACAAGCAAGATTTCTGGCTCTCACAGACCTGTACCTTCTTCTTTAAGAGGCTCCTCTGTCCTGCACTCATTACCTGTATCAATGGCATCTGTTTGAACTTGTTATCAGTATAAAAGACACCTGTCCACAACCTCAAACAGTCACACACCAAACTCCACTATGGTGAAGACCAAAGAGCTGTCAAAGGACACCAGAAACAAAATTGTAGACCTGCACCAGGCTGGGAAGACTGAATCTGCAATAGGCAAGCAGCTTGGTGTGAACAAATCAACTGGCCTAGCCAGTCTCCAGATCTCAACCCCATAGAAAACCTTTGGAGGGAGTTGAAAGTCCGTGTTGCCCAGCGACAGCCCCAAAACATCACTGCTCTAGAGGAGATCTGCATGAAGGAATGGGCCAACATACCAGCAACAGTGTGTGCCAACCTTGTGAAGACTTACAGGAAACGTTTGACCTCTGTCATTGCCAACAAAGGATATATAACAAAGTATTGAGATGAACTTTTGATATTGACCAAATACTTATTTTCCACTATAATTTGCAAATAAATTCTTTCCAAATCAGCCAATGTGATTGTCTGGATTTTTTTTTCTCATTTTGTCTCTCATAGTTGAGGTCTACCTATGATGCCAATTACAGGCCTCTCTTATCTTTTTAAGTGGGAGAACTTGCACAATTGGTGGCTGACTAAATACTTTTTTGCCCCACTGTATGTAGCCATACTTTGCTTTAATTCAAGCTCTAGATCAGTGCTTTTTTCAGCAAAGGCTCCCTTTAAAATTATGGACAGTCATAAATACACTTTTGCACACTGGTATTGAGTAGTATTCCAGCGTTTCTCTTCTTCCTCCGTTTTTCTCCATCACTGAGCTGATGTGACCCCAGCACTGATGAAGAGGGGCAGGGGAGGGTCAAAATAGGATGCTGTGCAGGCAGCTGACATCATCCTTATCAACTGATGATGTCATTGGTTGTCAAGACGCCAGCAGCTAGAAGGTCGTAATGGTGCACCATGAAAACCTGTGGCTTTGTGTAACTAAAACATGTTCCACCCGCTGGCTTGTATACAAGTTTTGGGCAACTTTCATACATTTTGCCAAGGAACCCCTGAAGAAACCTCAAGGCCCTCCAGGGTACGTTGAGAAAGGCTGCTCTAGATCATTTACCTGTTGCCAGGCTGAGCCTGTAGATGTGACTGCAGTCTCTTGTCTTGTTCAACCAACCAACTTCTATGAGACTACAGTTGGCTCAGAGGAGGAATGACCAGTGGAATGAACAAGGGTTTAAATAATTAGACTGCATTTGAGATGTGCCTAATTAGACTGCAATGAGTCTTTTATGGTCAAAGGACTAGAACTCCTGGTCTACAAATACAGGTATGTAAGCCTGGTAATAGGAGCTCCAAGAATATTAGGCTACTGACAAAATACAGGACTTTACAGAGCAGAGTGGTCACAAAGTGTTGCAAGAAGGAAAAACAAAAGTCTTGGGCGGGTACACTGTTGAATTTGTATTTCCAGAACAGCTAGTTCTAGTCACTATTTAATGTACACGTATTTAACACTCAAATTGCCATAGCAAAGCATTGTTATCTAAAGTCAAATACAACTCCATTCTCCACGCTGCTAAACAAACCTACTACAACACTCTTATCAAGACCCTCTCATCCAATCCTCATTAACTTTTTTCTACCCTTAATTCTCTACTCCACCCCCCCATGCCTACACCCACCAACTTACTGCACAGGAGATTGCCGTCATTTCAAAAACAAGATCGACACAATTTGTGATAAGATATCCAGTGTCAAGCTTCCTCCTCCAACCAACATACCAAGCCCAACACCACACCTTCAACCCTGTTAGCACCGAGGAAGTTACCAAACTCCTTTCCAAGGCTTACTTCACCACCTGTCCCCTGGAACCTGTCCCCTCATGATTATTTCAGCTTCTTTCCTGCTCTATCCTAAACTCTCTAACTTGCATTTTCAACCTCTTACTCTCCACAGGCACCTTTCCCTTCCCACTCAAACAAGCACTGGTTACCCCATACTTAAAAATCCCTCACTGGACCCCACATGTTTCAACAACTTAAGACCCATCTCCCTGCTCCCGTTTGTTAACAAGATGCTCAAGAAGCTTGGAGGCAACCATATGATCTGCTACCTCACTGATAACAACCTTCTCGATCCTCTACAGCAGCGGTTCTCAACCTGTGGGTCGCGACCCCTTTGGGGGTCGAACAACCCTTTCACAGGGGTCTCCTAAGACCATCGGAAAACACATATTTCCGATGGTCTTAGGAACCGAGACACCGCTCCTCTATCAGTCTCCAGGCGGGTCCGCCCACATGCAGATACGTCCACATTTCCCTGGACCACGATGTGTGCGCGGGATGACATGCCGCCCCTGTCATCTGGCCACATCCCCGGGATCACTCAACAGCTCCGCCTCCTCGCCAGTGATTGGCCACCAGAACTGTAGCTTAGGAGAGGCACACAGGCGGCCAATCACCGGCGAGGAGGTGGAGCTTGGAGAGGAGGAGCCGAGCAGCAGCGCGAAGATCAAAGAAGATCGAGCGAGGGAGTGGCCAGAGAAGGAAGACAGCTGGCAGGTAAGTGGCTGTAGCGTGCAGATGGTGCTGCTGCAGCCAGGTATGCTGGCTATAGATGGGAGAGGGAGGGAGCGAGCCCAGGCTGGAGCAGGAGTCAGCAAGGTAAGTATCATTGGTGTCAGTGGGAGGAATAGTGCCCCATCATTGGTGTCAGTAATACCAATGATGGGGCACTATTCCTCCCACTGACACCAATGATGGGGCACTATTTCCTCCCTCCCCCACTGACACCAATGATGGGGAACTATTCCTCCCCCCACTGACACCAACGATGAGGCACTATTCCTCCCCCCACTGACACCAACGATGAGGCACTATTCCTCCCCCCACTGACACCAACGATGGGGCACTATCCCCCCCACTGACACCAATGATGGGGCACAATTCCCCCCCACACTAGTATCAATGATGAGGCACTATCCCCCCCCACTGACACCAATGATGGGGCACTATTCCTCCCACTGACATCAACAATGTGGCACTATTCCTCCCACTGATACCAACGATGGGACACTATTCCTCCCTCTGACATCAGTGATGTGGCACTACTCCTCTCACTGACACCAATGATGTGGCACTACTCCTCTCACTGCTAAATTACAGTTATGAAGTAGCAACGAAAATAATTTTATGGTTGGGGGTCACCACAACATGAGGAACTGTATTAAAGGGTAGCGGCATTAGGAAGGTTGAGAACCACTGCTCTACAGTCTGGCTTCTGCCCACAACATTCCACTGAAACTGCCCTACTAAAACTCCCTAACGACCTACTAACTGCTAAAACCAATGGCCATTACTCCATACTCCTATTTCTAGACCTTTCCGCTGCCTTTGACACAGTTGACTACCCGGTCCTCCTCAGTAAACTCCACTCTGTTGGCCTCCGTGCCTCTACTGTCTCCTGGTTCTCCTCTTACCTTTCTCAGCGCACTTTCAGCATCACATACAAAAACTCCTCCTCCGCTCCTCTTCCTCTTTCCATTGGGGTACCCTAAGGCTCTGTCCTTGGGCCCCTCCTTTTCTCTCTCTACACCTCCTCCCTGGGCCAATTGGTAACCTCCCATGGCTTCCAATACCACCTCTATGCTGATGACACCTAGATCTATCTCTCCACTCCCCAGCTCACCCCCTCAATCTCCTCACGTATCACAAATCTACTAAGCAGCATATCAGTATTGATTTCCCACCTTAAACTCAATCTTTCCAAAACAGCTTGTAATATTTCCTCTTCCCCAATCCCCCACTCATTACTTTACCCTTAAGATTGACCTCACAACCATTGGTTCTTCCCCTCATACCAGGGTGCTAGGTGTAATCCTAGACTCTGACCTCTCCTCTGGATCCCACATCCAATCACTGGCTAAATCCTGCTGCCTCGACCTCCATAACATTTCTAAAATCCTCTTCTTTCTGACCAATGACACCAAAACAACTTATCCACATCTTGGTTATATCTCGCTTTGATTACTGCAACTCCCTCCTCACTGGTCTACCGTTACACAGGCTATCCCCCCTTCAGTCTATTATGAATGCTGCTGCTAGACTCATACACCTTACCAACCAATCAGTGACTAATGCCCCTCTCTGCCAATCCCTTCATTGGTTTCCACTAACCCAACGTATAAAATTAAAAATACTAACCACAACATACAAGTCATCCACAACACTGCCCCTAGCTATATCACCAACCTCATCCGCAGATGTTGTCTAAATCGCCCACTTCGCTCCTCCCAAGACATCTTTCTCTTTAGCCCCTTTGTCACCTCCTCCCATGCTCACCTCCAGGATTTCTCCAGAGCTTCTCCCATTCTCTGAAATGCAATACCGCAGTATGTCCGGTCAGCCCCCACCCTGTCTGCCTTTAGGCAAACTTTGAAAACTCACTTATTCAGGAAAGAGTACCCCACCTCCACCTAAGAACTGTACTTGAATCACCTCCACCAGATCATCCCCTGCAGCTATCACCTTTTCTACCACTTCTCCTTCCTTTAGATTGTAAGCTGCATGAGCAGGACCCTCCTGTTCCTTCTGTACTGAAATGTATTGTAATTGTACTGTCTTCCTTATATTGTAAAGCGCTGCGCAACTGTTGGCGCTATAAAAATCCTGTATAATAAGAATCTAAAGTGTGTTAAAAGATAAATTCACCATTTAAAAAAAAAATAAAAATTGCACGTCTTTTTGCAGGTAAAAAATGTACATTTAAACATTTTTTTATTAGGAACCTATACAGCATTGCACCCATAATCAGATTATGCGTGCGGTGCAAGGCTCCTGCAGACTGTCAGTGTAAGGAAGGCCATAGATGGTGCAAGAAAGAAATTTGGACTTGATTCCCCCATCAGCACAGTCGGGAAGTGTTGGGGGAGCCATCCGCACTGGGGGAAGACAGTGATTATTGATAGTGGCTATGCCAGCCACTAGTGATAATCTTATATAAAAAAATTAGAATCCAGCAGGCTGGTTGTACCCAAGTTTATTCTTGCTGAACCTGGCAAGATTCGATCCTGCAGGCAGCTACACAATGACAGGAACCATCAATGAACTATCTAGTTTTCACGAGTGATTAGGTAGTTGATTGAAAACTACAAGCCATTGGCCGCAATGGCCGATGGTAGTTGTATTTTGCCCCCTTCACAAAAGCCTGTGAATGAATGATGCGGCCGTGCGGGAGGAGCCCAGCACTTCCGTGTTTTCTTTTTTTTTCTTTTTCAAACTGCGGGTGTGGAGAGAAGATCCCTGGCTCACTGTCACTAGAGGTGGCAGATTGGGAAGAGACTGCAGGAGTGGGGACATGTTACATTTTCTACCCTAAAAATGGGTGGAATATGGTCCCAAAGGATAATTTATCATTTAAAGAAAAACTGTCAAGCAAACATTTGTACTACATGCTTTTGGCTGTAATTAGATTTTCTTCTGTACTTCTAGGACCTCCTAAACTCCTGTAATAAGTTACTTTCAGTAATAAGAGCTTGTCTTAAGTGCAATGCAAGTGCCCCTCTACTAATCACTGACAGTTATAGAATTGGGAGACAAAATAAAATCTAGGCCTCCCAATGATGTAGTTTTAGAAACACTGTCAGAGGTATATTCTAACAAAAACTCATTATGAGAAGGAGAAACTAAAATTGGAGCTGCAAAAAAAAAAAAGTTTGCATTTTTGGATAATATAGCTGTTTTATGTACTATAGGCTCTATGATAAGAACAAGCCACATTCAATGGTGGAAGGTGCAACCGTGCTAATTAAAAAAAATAGCTAGAAGATTGGAAAATATAGTGGTGCTATAGAGAAAGCAGACAGCATAGCAGAAATTGTATGGATTATGGTATAGCAGAGATTATTGCTGATAGTGGTATAATAAAAACAGTAAGAAAGTTGTTAGAACTATATGATGTTATGAAAAAGTGAGTGAAAATATGAAATGCATCGTAACAAAGTGTTAAGGAAATCTACAAATTGGAATGGGTACAAAATTGAATAGGTATAACAGAAATACTGTATGGCTTTTAAAAAAGAAAAAAACTGAAGCACACATCCCAAAAAGGGGTTTTCCTACCTGGAACATTTTTGCTGAAGACCCTGAATGAATTTATATATGAAAACAAAAATAGTGTGAACCTATGTGGTAAAACATCCATAGTGAAAGTAATACTTGCAGGGCATTATTATGGATTGTTACAGGTCACACCACAAGAATTACTATGCTAGTATTCAAAGCTACAAGCTGAAAAGTCAGCAAACAAAAACAAGTTATATATTTTGGCTTCTTTCAATTAACTGGAATGTTCAATCTAGTGGTTAGGTGTAAGGGAATTCTTGTGAGACGGCTGGCTCATAGAAATGAGCATGCGCGCAGCAATCCCCACAGAATGGAGACCAGACATGCGCATGTGCACAGGCACATGCACAGTGAATATTGGCACCAGACGGACTATTGAAAGGATGCTTCTGCCTGTGTTTAGTGCTGACTGGTCTTCAGCTGTTTCCCCTGTGTCCTGCAGTATTCTTATATGATCCCCTTGTTGCTTACCTGGCTTGTTTCTGACCTGACTTCGGATTCAACTCCTGACTTGTTGCTAGTTCCCTGTCCCGGCTCTGTTCCTGACTTCGGCTTTGCTCATGATTTGGTACTTCGCTGCCCGCCTCTTAGTGACCTTGGCTATTCCTGTGACCTTGCTCCTGTCTCTGATTCCAGCTTTCTGTCCTACTTGAGTGCCCACCCGGCTGTCTATTATACCAGCTCTGAACACCATAGAATGCTCCTGCTTCAAGTCGGATGGAAGATCTTACATGCCACTTATCCTTAACCTGTTGAGCAAGCGGAGTGCACTTTTAACCCAGGTGGGATTCCTGAACATCGCTACCGTTCCTGAACCGGTGGTTCGCCAGTATCTTCAGGACTCCAACTGTAAGCCCCTTTGGCAACATCTGCTGGCACCCTTGTTCCCCTGGTCCATCAGTACCCTCTGTTCCACTTCCAGCGGGGTCAGGGCTAGTGACACAAGTGAGGCCGACCTTTTAATTTCATTCTCCTATCAGGTACGTGAAATTAGGGTAAACATGCGCTATTGTATTCACATTATAAAATAATCATTTTCTGCAATTGGTGGATGAAAAAAGCCATTCCATATATGTTAATTTCTAGTAGCCCAAACCACATGCTAAAATGGTTCTAAAGGCAGAAGGAGAATGTTTTTTTTTACCTTGATGTATCCTATGATTTCAGGTAAAAAAAACCTTCAGGGTACAGCTAACTTCCAGCCCCCTCTTATACTTACCTGAGCCCCATCTCCATCCAGCGATGTGCATGAGAGCAGCGGCTCTCCTGGGTCTCTCTTCATTGGCTCACACAGCAGCTAGTGCCATTGGCTTCTGCTGCTGTCAATCACAGCCATTAAATGTAAGAGAAGAGAGCGGGGGGCAGGGCCAAGTTGCACTCCTGTGAATTGCTATTGCTATTGGGGGCATGTGGCAGAGAGTAGGAGACAGGACCCCCTGGTGGGGGACCAAAAAAGATGTGGATTGGGGCTGCTCTGTGCAAAACTATTGCACAGACCAGGTAAATATAACATGTTTATTATTATTTTTTTAATTACAATTATCACTTGGCTATAGGAACAACAATGGTAAAAGCATAATAATTTTCAGGACTGTTTAGATAAAACATTTCAGATGAAAAACTTTGATAATGCTGAGATTCAATCGGGTTCATAACAGTCGGGCAACTGGCCGCAAACATTTACCAAATCTTGGTAACTGAGAACATGAATTTTATTTTGGCAATTTTTACTATACATGGGTTATGTCTCTTGCTTGATGTATTTACTGTTTTTTAGGGTAAAAAAAAAACAATTATTGCATAGGCAAATAGGGAAAGGTTATTTAACAGGTAGTTCTTGATTAGTATGCTGCATGTCAGAATAGAAAATTCTTCCTACATTTTCAAGCAGTTGCCAAAGAGACATTACCTCCATATTTATTTTACTGTCTTCTGTAGATTCTAAATAATTCTTTGGCTGAGGAATCTGTGGAAAGCATGTATTCACAATCCTATATAAAGGAAGAGTAATGTAACTGGTGAATTAAAACACATATAATTGCTGCACAAGCCATTTTATATTTAAATATCATTAACATTACATTTCCATATGTATATCTAAGTACTAACTATATACTGTGTGTGTGTATATATATATATATATATATATATATATATACATACATACATACATACATACACACACACCATATAGCAAATTTACAATACATTGTGTTCAGTATCGCCTCAGAATTGTCAGTCATATTCATGTAATTGGCTCAGTGTGTTTTGACAGCTATGGATACTTTGAAACAGGCAAGATAAAAATTAAAAATAGAAATCCGATTTACCTTTTGTACTGCAGTGTAGTAATCATTAAGAGAACTGATATTAGGCCAGAGACCAGAATCACTGAAATCAACTCACTCTGCCATTCAGACTTGCCAACCAGGGGCATGGGACCTGAAACAATAATTGGAAGGACTATTTCTGACACAGCTTGTTGTTAGACAATGTAGGGTGTGCTCCCTATTGAGCAAGAAATATTTTATTGTACAAATTAAAAAGGTATTGCACAAGGATATTTTTCAGTTTAAAAGACATAAGGGCAAACATTTCTTTAATTTTATTGGTCATACAGCAATGAGCTCCTATGTCTCAGTCAATGCAAAAACCTACTATACCCTCTCAGTTCAGGTAACAGAAAAAATGTATATATAAAGTACTGTTTGTTATCGGCCAACAATTGCATATTATGTTGTGTATGTGTGTTTGTTTGTTTTTTGGATTCTAACAAGTGGTGCTGCTTTTATATAGCCTTTATTTTTAAATACCAACATGGCGCTGAAGAAAATACAAGCAGAAATCACCAAGCTAAGGGAACTACATACCACCACTACTCCAGCTATTGGGATATCACATCTAGCAGCTTTAGCCACTTTTCCCACTGCTTTCGTTCTTTGGATTTCAGTTCATACAAAGAGGCTCAGCATTACATATGAATATTCTCAAGGAGGTCTGCATGCAAATGCAGTCTGCCTAGAAGTGCCCACTTCTCCAGACCGACATCCCCCCCTCCATTACGGCATTGGCAGATTTGCCTATCTCCTCCCAAGTGCCAGCCCATTGCTTGCATCAGAGCTGAGGGCTCCTGAGAGGAGTACTGATACAAGGTGCTCTGATATTTTTTTCTGAATGGGCTGGCAGGAACCAATAAGTAAATTTGACCTTTTTTAGCACAGTGCACCACAATGTATAGTATGTGCACTGTGGAAAGTGGGCATTACTACAAGGGTTAAATGTGATTGAGCCCAAAATAGACATGATTTAATTCCCTCTTACCTTTCTCACCTTGGAGTTTTTATCTCTTTTCTCTATTATAACATTTATTCTAGGCTTTTAAAACTAGCCGTTTTTAAACTGAGTAAATCTGAAAACATTATTTGCTACATTTTGCCTTTAAAATATGTGAAACTTGTAATACCTCTTATTAGACATGGCTTCCAAAAATAAGCATTGGTTATTCCCTTCATGCCCACCCAAAAAAAAAATATGCATAACTTTAATATCATAGATTTGTAAAATTATTGTCAAATTAAGAACCCAATTAGTAAAAATGTTTGAGAACTGCCTAAATAAAAGACAAGTAAAAACTAAGTAAAATGTAGGAGCAATAAACAAATAAAAGCTGTAGATTGGGTAATATTTGCTAGTCTTGGTAGGTGTAAATCAGTATGAATCAAATTGTTAATTTTGTGGATCAGTTTACACATCTATCTTTTTATGTTTACTGTTGACATGCATTTGCTCTGAAGTCAACATTCTCAGATTTTGCAAGCAATTTAAAATTGGTAAATGGTGTATCTGCTGTGTGCACTGTAATCTTACCGCAGGATGTCCATTCACTCCATTCTCCCCAGTGTGTATTCATTTGACATTTCTCTATTCCACTGGCTCTGATTCTGACTGAGCATTCCTTTTCCACATTTGGAATCATATATGGACTTTTTGTAGGGTAGTAATGATCCTAAAAAAAATAAATATATTAATGTATTTTGTAGTCCGAATGATGCTCATATGAAAACAAAACCCAGTGACAAGAGATAACTGTCACATGATAAAGCTATTAACCAACAGTTTTAATGGTATCACTGACTTAATGAATGAGGGAAAGATTGTGCAGAATGGATCTCTCACTTGTGGAGGATTGATTCATTTGAATAGATCATGACTGCTATTATCTCTTCATAAAAAGGTCAGATAGCATCAGTGAGTGCAACGACCATAGTGCGTGCTCAAAAAAAGAGCACAATCTTCATTAAAGATATTTCAGCATTAGGTTCTTTCTCGGGGTCAGACTGGGCCACTACCCAACATGTGGTGAACCCGCAGGAATTTCTATGTGGCCCTCCTTCCACTGTGTCCACTGATCTTCTTTTATTTGTGGTTTTGTTTGCTATTCTTAGACATCAGATGATTGACAATGGACCAATAGCTCTTCAGCGACGCATGGACTGATATAATTTCCTATCACTAACAGCAGTTGCTAGGATGATAGGCTGCCATGCTGTCCAGCATCTGAATAATCTGAGTGGGGAGCATGGTAAACCATTTCTGCAACCTCTTACATAAAATAAGCAGTGAACACACTTGCCAGTCTGTTATCAATGAATAACATTAATGGAAGTAACCAATGTCCTTGCTCCCCATACTTAAGGCTATACTTAGTTATATTTTTGCATATGGCTGTACTTAGTTATATTCATAGGAGTATGTGATATATCAGCTATAGGCCAGTGAGATCCTCCTATAACCCAATAGATACATATTGAAAAACATATAAAATCACTTTGAGAATCTGCAGACAGAAGGACATACCCATTACATCAAGTTACACTTGGGGGCAATTTGTGGAAATGTTCTCACTCAAGTATAATTGTCTTTCATATATTAGCCCCTTTTATATATTATGTGTATTGGATTCTAGTTATCTGGTAACATGTAATATGGTCACTCAACAAGATTGGTCACTGCCACCCAAAAAATACTTACCTCACTCCAGCATACTATGCTTAGGGCAGTGCTTCTCAACCTTTTTTCAGTCAATGCACCCTTTAAAATTATGGACAGTCCCCAGGCTCCCTTTAAAATATGTACAGTTTTGAGGCACTCCATTCTAAAATGGGGTACCTCAAGACTGTACATAATTTTAAAAGGGCACCCCATTCTAAAACGTGAAACTCTATTCTAATAGTTCTATAAAACACAGCAACATCAACACATGTGGGACACCCAACATTAGAAGTGATTTATTCTTCCAAAGCAAATACACTTTTGCGCACTGGTACTGACTAGTTTTCCAGTGTTTCTCTTCTTCCTCCATTACTGAGCTAACCAGCACTGATAGAGAGGGGCAGGGGAGGGTCAAACTAGGATGCTGTGCAAGCAGCTGACATCCTCCTTATCAACTGATGATGTCATTGGTTGTCAAGATGCCGGGGGCTAGAAGGTTGTAATGGTGCACAATGAAAATCTGTGGCTTTGTGTAACTAAAAGACAGGCTTATTCCATAGGCTGGCTTGTCTACAAGTTATGGGAAATTTTTTGACATTTTGCCAAGGCACCCCAGGGTCCCTGGGCACCCTGGTTGAGAAAGGCTGGCTTAGGGAATAGCACAGAAGTTACAGGCAAAAACTAAAATACCAGTATGGTATTTATGGTGAGCTAAGTATGGAAGTATAGTGAGCTAAGCTTGAGCTCCCTATAAAAGCCTATTCAACAGTTCAGATACCCTACTGTCAGTTGTTGCAGTAGGCTGTTGCTTGTCTGGGTCAGCAGCTGGGAAGGAGGTGACTGTGGTCTACTGTGACACGGCCATTGTTTGTGTTTGCTGCACAGGCCAAATTTCAACAAGCTTCCCCTATTTATAGTTAGCCTTGTATTAGGATTAAACACAACACTGATTTCCTGACAAAAAACGTAATCAGTTCACGTGTATGTGTAACATTTGTGGATCTATGTAGAGTAACAATTTTATAAATGGAAGACTGAAAAACATTTTCGATATTGTATGTGGGCTATACCTTGTTTTTTTGAATGTTATACGTGAAACAATGTTCCCCAACATTATATTGTCTTTCTGGAATTTGCCAGGATATTGTCAGGTTGTCGTCAAATGATGACACTGAAATGACTCTTGGTGGATTAAAAATTTCTGTAATAGAAAACAAAAAACTATTTTTTGCTGTGAATACAAAAACATTATTATTATTTTAAACCCTTTATTTCAGCTCTAAGTGGTGTTACAAAACAGAGCCTTTGGGCATACCCTAGCTCAAGGCAGAACGAAAACTTAAGCAAATAAAGAAAAAGGAGAAAAAAAAAATAATAAGTACTAGAACCTCCAATTTAGTTTCTATAATACCCTCATGGAGGCTGCTCAGATCTGCCAAGGCATAAAATGGAAGGGTTAATAAACCAATATTCAAAAATCACTTGTCTAATACTACCAAGTCAGAGATACTGTACATATTCTGTAACATCCATTGTGTGGGGCACCAGGAGCAGTAGATTGGAAGGTAAATAGTAGGAATGTGCCTCCAAGATAGATATGTACCATACAAAAAAACAATCATAGCTAGAATTTTAAGAGCATCTTCCATGGTCGTCTATTTCGGGTTGTCTGTAGTAGTAGTAGTGAAATCAAGACATGTCCCATACTAAAATTTTATGCTTTCTGTAAGATTTCTATATGATTCACAGCTATCATCTTCCCATTTCTTCTCTTACTAGAACTACAGAACAAGCTGACTCAGAAGTCAAACTGTCAGCACAGAACTCCAAGTTCACAACCTCAAAGGTTAGCATTTCCCATGCCATTTGTAGGCCATTCAGTAGAACAAATCTCACCATGTTAGTTTGGATATGTCCTGTAGCCTGTAGGTTCTTTGTATTGTAACCGATAGCTAATCACTGTCAACATACTGAGGCTCTTAGGAAAAAAATATTCTAGAGATATCGGTCAATAAATATTCTTTGAAAGTAAAAACCGCAAATAAATGTAATTTTATTTTTAAACACGGATTGTATACTTTACCTATGTGTGCAAGCTTAATCTTTTCTTCAAACACCTCTATCCCAGGATCTGAGCCTTGTAAAACTATAGTGACATCATCGAAGAAGCCTAGTCTGAAATCATGAAATGTGCAGGCACCATTCCTTGTTTGGAAATTTCTTTCGTATTGTTGACACAGTACATTTGTAGTTCCTTGTCTACGGAAATTTAAAAGTCTCACGATTGATAAGGAAAACCATGTTAAAATACAGATTATAGTATAAAATAACTGCACTGCACCCTGATGCCCAGTTCTCTGTGTTTAATAAAATTTACCTATAAAATATACCTACCTGATAGGGTTCATAAAATTATATTGTTGCTCCTACCAACAAGTAGGGCGTTTGTGACAGCATAGCCTTTTGCATTTATTAAGACACATTGGTAGAAAGTGGTAGGGCTCTGGAAAGAGGATGGGCTCCCCTGTCCTTCATCTTTCGACCTACAGTTGGGATTCCACTTTTTTTCAGAGCATGCAGGGGATTGTGGGCTGTGATTTTCCATCACCTGTGATGGGAAGTGTAAATGTAATAACTTAAAAAGGATATTTTCTAATTCCTTATTGGATTCTACCAACAAATAATGACCACACATTAACACCCAAGGGGTCCTTTATCTGTTCATAAAAAAGTAGGAGGTGAATCAGGGATATGTGGCATCCATCTGCTCATCATTGCTGTTGATCCAGGTGCTAACAAACCAATCCACTCCAGACCATTTTCAACCAAAAAGATAAATAAATGCTTTAGTGCTACATAATGCATATACAGTACTTACCTGAGAGAAAGCATGTATGAAGTGCTGTCTGGAGCATTTTTGCCAAACATCCATGTACATGTCATTGAAGAGGTATTATAAACTCTGCAAGATACATTTTCTGCTGAGGTTCCATTTCTTTCTGAAGAGTATAACATACAGTGCATATAATGTCAGGACACATAAATTAATTATTAACAAGCATCAGATTCCAAATACTGATAAAAAGAGGAAATAATTTTAAAACATTTTTTTTTCAAAGGAGAACAAAATTAATTTATTGGACTGACATCAGCAAAATGTTGTACATTCTGTGACTTCCTTTTGGGGTAATACAGATTTTAATATCTGTTGATGCTGAACAATTTTCTTTTTCAATGATAGAATTGCTAACAATTGGTAAAATAATAGTTGAACAGTATCTAAGATGAAAAAATATACTCCCTAAAAAATGTTACTTTTACTAATGTAATATTGTCTAATGGGAAATGCTTTAACAGCATTAATAATTTTACAGAATTTGAAAAAACCTGTATAGATTAAGACTAGCTACTATGACCTATTTAAAAGTCCATGTTTTCTCTTGGTAAAGTCAGGGATGCCATGCTATGAGGTCCCCTTAAGCTAATTCTCCCTGTATCCCTAACTTTATAGCTGATCTCTAGGCAGATATAAAAGCCACAAATGAAAGCAGCTCTGTAATCATTAATACACAATCAAATTAATTTGTAATTGTATTTTTTTTTTTTTTTTTGTATTAACAATTTTTATTAGTTTTCATATACATATATATATATACAAGCAGTAAATTAAAAAAAAAAAAGGAACACAGGAAAAAAAGGTAGCACATCAATGGTGAAATCTGCATGGTTACAGACATAGTGTCACATAGCAACAGTGAGGAGGCCATCAAAACCGTACATTTGGAGAAAGGTGGGAGGAGGTGAAATTATCCCATGCGTGCCACACTGCCTCGAACACAGCAATCGAACAGGCGTGTAGAGCAGTCAGGTACTCCATCTGTCTCACATCAGCAATAATTTTAAACAGAGTTGGCATTGAAGGAGGTATAGAGGATAGCCAACACATAGAAATGCTTCTTCTAGCCGCTGTCAGGATATGTGTGGTGAGTTTCCTGGCCATTTGGGGAAGACCTGGGAATGGCAGGCTCAATAAAAAGTACAGGGGTTCAAAGGGAAGGGAGGTATGCAATAGCAATTGTAAAAAGGACAAAACTTCTTCCCAAAAGGGAACGATGGATCCACAAGTCCAAAAAATGTGGAAGAGGGAGCCAAGGTCTTTCCCGCAATGCCAGCAAGCGGAAGAAGCATTCGGATTAAAGGCATGAATTACATCGGGAGTTTTGTACCACAGCATCATAATTTTGTATGTATTTTCCTTATAGTATTTATTTTTTTTAATGCCAGCAGTGTAAGCATCTGATATTTATTTGGCATCTGCTTTTTGCAATCCCTGTATACAGCAGTGTATTTAGGTTTCCTGCTGCCCTAGGCAATACAAAAATCGGCTCCCTACCACCACCACTACCACCACGGAGAGACCCTGACACAAACCAACACCCCCCTACTCCATGAAGAGAGCCTGACATTGACCAACAATACCCCAGCTCTCCCTCCACCCAAGATAGCCTTCCACTACCACCGCCCTCCATACACTGGCAACCCCCACCACCACCACCACAGCGAGAGAGAGAAGACACTTACCTTCACAGATCCGGACATCCCCAGAAACAAGAGTCAGACTCTGCATACACCATCAAGAAGCCCACAGCCTCTCTCAGATCCCACTTGGTCCCCATGCTGCGTGTTTCCCTTCTTCCATCCCTTCTTTCGGGGGGGCGGTGCTGCCCCCCTGAAAAATGCCGCCCTAGGCAACTGCCTTGTTTGCCTTGTGGTAAATATGCCCCTGCCTGTATACCAGAAAGAAGCAGTGCAAGATGCAAATCAGTTAATGCTGACGAGAAGCATACTGATAGCAAAAGAAAGCAGAGTGACAGAGATATAAGTTCATCATTAGACATGTGAGATTAATTTTGTCTCGATTAGTTTTTTGGATGAAAATTTCATTTTTGGAGATTCAGATTTTTAGAATCTCTGAGCCTTGGTTCACACATGTGCAGGCCGTGTGGCCTGCGTTTGTGTGGGCATAGCAGCCTTTCATTTGAATGGGCTGCCGTGCCTGCGTTTTCAGGAGCATGCACCTTTTTTAACCACTTGCCCAGTGGGCACTTTTACCCCCTTCCTGCCCAGACTTTCATACTTTGAATGACAATTGCGCGGTCATGCAACACTGTACCCAACCTCAATTTTTATAATTTTTTTTTACACAAATAGAGCTTTCTTTTGGTGGTATTTGATCACCAACGGTGTTTTTATTTTTTGCTAAATTAACAAAAAAAGACCAACAATTTTGAAAACAAATTACTTGGTTTCTGTTATAAAGTTTTGTAAATAAGTCATTTTTCTCCTTCACTGATGGGCGCTGATAGGCTGCACTGATGGGCACTGATAGGCTGCACTGGTGGGCACTGATGAGAAGTCACTGATGGGCACTGATGAGGCTGCACTGTTAGGCAGCACTGATGGGCACTGTTAGGCTGCACTGATAGGTGGCATTGAGGGTCATTGGTAGGCAGTACTGATGTTCACTGTTAGGTGGCACTGATTAACTGATGGGCACTGATTGCTAGCACAGATGGGCACTATTGACTGCACTAATGGGGCTACACTGATCACCAGGACACTAATTATCAGGGCCCTGATGATCAGTGTGGATGTCCCCCTGCGAAATGCCGCTTACCGGCTCTCTTCTCCTCACACTCTGTCAGCGTGAGGAGAGGACTACCGATAACTGGCATTTCCTATTTACCTAGTTATCAGCTGTGATTGGACACAGCTGGTCACATGGTAGAAGCGGCTGTGATTGGCCTGTTCCTTAGCCATGTGATCAGCTGTGTCTGAAGGACACAGATTACAGATTGTGCGCCCCAGGTGGCACACGGGGGAGCATGGCTCTGGGAGGACGTCCATGGATGCCCTCCCAGAACTAGCCGACCATGCTGTAGCCGTCTTTCGACTATAGCGAGGTCAAAAAAGGTTAAAAACATGGACACAGGGAAATTGCATGGTCTTTTTGACTATGCAATTTCCCAGTGGTTCCTACACCTGCAAATGCACTGCGGGCTGAGGTGAGTGAGGGTGCTATTTAGAATGAATAGCAGCCTCAGGTGTCTCGTAAGAGCTGCAGGACTTGGCCACAGGGGATTGCGGGTTTAGGAACAGATGTGATTCCTGCAACCAAGCTGCACAGTATGAACAAGGGCTGAATGGACACTGAAATAAATGGCTTATAAGCTTACCTATAGGTAAAAGTATAAAAAAAAAGGAGTTTAGTACTGCTTTAAGGAGCCATCGCAACCTGCAACAACATGTAAAAAAAAAGGCAAAAACCCATGTACATGCATTTTTTATGCATTTACATTTAAGTCTACAGGGCCAAAATCACATGCAATCGCACCAAATTAGTACAGGACCCTTTTCCAAAAAACATGCCATGCTGTGTTTTATTCATGTGAAAGAGCATCGTAAAGAATAATGTGATTTCCATTGTCATGCAAGTCTGTGTGACTCGAGTCACATCTGAAATCACACTAGTGTGAACCAGGCCTTTCTTTTTTTTTTTTATTTACTTTTTATTGATTTTCATAAAGATTTACAAGACATAGAATCAGAAAATAACCAACACAAAGCATTATGTAGAAAAACAAAAAGAAAACAGAGAGGCTCATTGATGGGAACATAGTACATATAACATCAATACAGAACAGTAAAATTAGTCAACAATATCAGACAGTGGAGTCGGCAAATCAGAAAAGCTTGCACAGCTGTGAGGTATTCCATTCTTGTAATCTCCAATAACGTTTTTACCAATTTTGACCGTGTAGGAGATGTAGCAGAAAGCAAATACATGGGAATGGTTCTCCTGGCCTCTGTTAAAACATGGGCAGACAGCTTCTTGGTAAATTTAGAGAGGTCTGGAAAAGGCAGACCCAGGAAAAAAACATGGGTTCAAATGGAATAGGAGCCTGTAAAAGATGTTTCATAAGGTTAAAGACCTCTCTCCAAAAAGGTACAATGAGCTGGCAAGTCCAAAAAATCTGAAAGAGTGCCAGTGTATTCGCCACAATCGCTAGCAGACAGACGAAACACTCCGATTGTGAGCATGTAGAACCTCAGGGGTCCTATACCAAAACATCAGTATTTTGTAAGTCATTTCCTTATACACTACACACATGGAAGATCTAGAGGCGGCCTCCCAAATCTTACTCCATTGACCCAAAACAATATCACCTTGGAGGATCTGGGGCCATTTGCGCATATAAAAGTGTGTATCAATAGAGAGGGGATAAGTATCTTGAAGGAGCTTATAAGTGAAGGAGATTATGCCTCGCTGATGCCAATCTTGAATACAAATACGCTCAAAGGAGGTAGGCTTCTCAAGAGTTAACGATGGAACTTTGGAGGAGAAAAAAAATGTTGTATCTGTAAATAAACATAATATTGGTGAGAAGGTAGATGGGCAGCTTTTTGTATCTCAGAAAAGGATTTTAGCTTATGAGTCACTGGCTGTACCAAGTGACGCAACTGAAATAAATTGGCCTCAGCCCATCACGCGAGCCAAAGCCAAGTCATCTGGGAGATTTGGGTTGAGTATGACATTGGTCAGGGGAGAACACTTAGAGTGAATTTAACCCTACACTTTCTTCATATAGAGATTGTGAAATGCATGGGCCCGAGTAGGAGGTGCCTGTAAAAGGTGCTCTCAGCATTGGGTTGAGACCAGAGTAGGGAACAAGGATGCACAGGGCATAATTGTAGCCATTCAATTCTCGGCCCATTTATTAGGGGGATGCTGAGAGGACCATGAGACAAGGGCAAGAAGGGGGGTAGCAAAGTAATACAACACAATGTCTGGGGCCCCCAAGCCTCTCCTAGATCGAGGAGAGAGGACATTTGGGCAATTCAGTGAGCTCTGCCATGCCAGATAAAATGGATGAAGGATTTTTGAAGGGAGCGCAACTTGGACATGGGGATAGGAACAGGGAGCGTCTCAAACAGATACAGACGTTTGGGTAGTACGGTCATTTTAAGCACATTAATCAGTCCAAGGAAGGAGATGGCAACATTGTTCCAAGGTTTTAAAGACTGGGAGATTGCCTGAAACAGGGGGGCAAAATTAGCTGCATAGAGGGAATGATATGAGGAGGTAAGATTGGTGCCTAGATATTTCAAGACGTGGGGACAACACCGATAGGGATAATTTTGCTGAAGAGAAGATAAGATTGTAGGTGGTAAATGGATTGGCAGAGCTTCCATTTTAGACTGTTTACCTCATAAACTGACAGAGCACCAAAAAGCCGTAGGGTGCATTGTAAAACCGACAAAGCAAGTTGAAGATCCGTCAGCGTCAGTAAGCTATTATCCGCAAATAAAGACAACTTGAAATCTCTATTGTGGGTGCGTATTCCATGTGTATCTGGGTTGGATCTAATAGCTATCACCAGGGGTTCCATGCAAAGGATAAACAGCAGGGGGGATAGCAGGCATGGTTAGTAAAAGATAGATTTTAGAGGTTCAAATATAAATTACTGTATCACCCAATATATGGCTTCCATCCAGTAGCCAAAAAACATGCAGACCAAAAAAGGGATTTGTGAAAAGAGATTCACAGGAAAGCGGCTACATTATGAACAGAATGCGATACTCGGAAAAATTTCCAAAAACCCGCGAAATATCGGCTGATGTAAGCAATAGTTCCCTGGATCAATATTGCAGTACTTATGAAGGATATCTCTTTTTTCTACTACCCATTGCACAGGTGGTGAGTGGACTGTTACAGGACTAACGAAAAAGGCTCCTTGCGACTTATATTATATATACAATAGAGTGAGAGCTCTTAAAGTGACTATTCTTATATCGTTTGTCTTATTACAGGATGGGGACATTATGGTGTTTTATATAGAAACAAGGAATACTACATATATTGCAACGGGCGGAAGACCTACTGGGCCTCATCTTTTTTCAAATATTAAAGTGGTTTGCAGTCCACATGTTGTGGTGAAGAAACCATATAAAGCAGGCCTCTGCTATTTGCATCTATTTCTCCATCAAGACAACAACAGGGACTCTTTCACCTATAAGAATCCCCGCAACTATTCACGTATATTACAGATGAATGGGCCCCAACCACATGTGCCTCTATAGGGTTGTACTGCATGAATCCATTATCATATTATTTCCCCCTTTTTCAATCAATGTTTTACCCACATTGCCTTATATAGGCTTAGGGTTATGCTTCTCTCCAGATGGTAACTGTATCTGTCCTTTTGGCTTGCATGTGATATTATATATACCCATGGTACAATTTTTGGAAAAATCTCCTTCAGGGAGTGTAACCTATATGATAACAATATGTGCTTATATATATAGCATGTGATATTATATACCTATGGTATAATTTTTTGAATACACCTCCTATAGGGAGTGTAACCAATGTGCAGGTGCTGCAAATGCTTTAGACTATGGTGGTCATAGCCTTTGTAGCACATATATCTAGACCGGTCTTGGTGTGATTTTAATGGTTTTAGGTCTGTGTGTATTGTCTCATACTGGGGTGATGGTAAACCAGGGCTATTGCCCGTGTGTCAATCATTAATGTGTAATAAAGCATAATTTTTGGAAATTTTTCCGAGTATCGCATTCTGTTCCTAATGTAGCCGCTTTCCTGTGAATCTCTTTTCACAAATCCCTTTTTGGGATAGCAGACATCCCTGACGAGTACCATTGGACATCAGGAAGGAAGGGGACAAAAATGACCTGGGAGGAGGGAGTGGAATAAAGGGCTTTTAATGCGGCCACAAACAGATCACTAAACCAAAATCTTTCCAGGACTAAGAACATATATGGTCAACTAAGTCAATCAAACGCTTTCCAAGCTCAGCAAGAGAGTAGGGATGAAGATTTATTGACTATATAAATCAAGTCAATGGTCCTCCCGTTATTGTTGGCAGCATGCCTGGCCGGGACAAAGCCCACCTGGTCTCTGTGTATAAGCTTGGAAATACACTTGGTCAGTCTGTTAGCAAGTATTTTCTTAAAAATCTTATAATCAGAGTTCATTAAAGCTATAGGTTAGTAGTTGTCTGGAAGAGAATGGTCTTTCTCCGGCTTAGGGATCACAGCGATGTAAGCTCATGTAAAATCTGCATGTGGGAGTGACCCAGCCAAAAGATTCTGAAACAGTGTCAGGAGATGGGGAGTCAAGATGCCTATAAAGGATTTGTAGTATGAGTATAGAAGATCGTTCAGACCTGGGGATTTGTGAGTATGGACATGTTTAACCATCTCCAGTAATTCTTCAGTACAGATGTCCGCGTTTAGAAAAGTGGCATCAGAAGGTGACAAACATGGTAAAGGATGAACATCAGGAGCTAGGCAATTGTAAAGTTTCTTGTAGTAATCCCCAAATACATTGGGGATTACAATTGGGTAAATCTCCCCCCTGAGCTGCTGAGAAAGCTTCCCAATTTCTGCAGAAATAGTGTGAGTAATATTTGCTAGGAATACTTGCAGTTTTGCCTCCAAGGAATCCACTGTTAAAGAGGGAGCCTTCTGGGTGGGATGTTGAGCAACAGGGATGTTTGTGTCCACCCCCACCGATTCCGTCACCCCTCTGGAGCTCATCGTCGGGCCGCTGCTGCTACCTGAGGCTGGGGATTCAGGCCTAGTAAAAAATCTATCCAGGCAGGAAGGCCGGGGGTCCAGAGGCGGCGGCGTGGGCGGTTTCCAATGCCCAATTTTTTTTATATGTATAGCGGGATGTGCCTGAACTTGGAGAGGGCTTTCCCATAGCTGTAGCTGCCGAGAAAGCAGAGCGGGAGAGCCAGGAAAGCCGAGGGTCAGTGGAGATTAGAAATTATGCGGCCGCCATCTTGGTCCGCCGCACATGCGCCCGAGGGGCCTTACTTTTTGCTGTGTTTTATGAGCCTGAAAAACCAAATTAAATTCCTCTTCTAATAATTCTGTAAAAACAGATTTCAGTTTTCTTTCATTTCACCTTCAAGGCCCTATGTATAGTGTGGTCTCCAGTGTGATGTATGGCAACACACTGGGATATATACAGTATAACATTGAAAAACTGGGAAACAAACTGAACCTAGAAGTTTATGTTATCTTTCAACTGCACGTTAGCTTTAAAAACCATTATTGCAATGAGCCTACAATATAAATACTATAACTTTTTTCACATGAACTAAGATTTTGTCATCGTCTTCCTAACCTAAAGAATGAGTGCACCTACAATCAAAGTGCACTTATTCTTTTTGTTCCCCCCACAACCAATCCTAACCTCTCTGACCACGGATGAATACTTACTGACATCCAACACCACAAGTCTTCTCTCTTCGGGCTGTACCTGCGCAGTACAGCTCCACAGAAGTCTCTGGGGGCGTAGAATGAAGGCATGGCCTGGAGAGATTGGACTTGCAGTGCTGGATGTAAACAGTCCCCAGAGGTCACCTTTAAAACAAAGGTGCAGTATAGAAATTGCCATGGGAAAAAGGGGGGGTATCCTTCTGTAGCAGCCTCCCAAGCATTCCTGTTAGGACCAAATTCCAGGTTGTTTTGGAAGGCAAAGCTTTGACATTTAGGGGGAGATTTACTAAAACGTGTGCACTCAGGTTCAGCTGTGAATGGGAAGCCATTAGATTGGTTTCTATCCAGAGCTGCTGTTTACGTCAGTAGTGCGGATTCTCAGACAAAGCTGTTTTAGCTTCGTCGAGCCTCTATAGTGATCAATTGCAACCAACGTTATATGTATTTTACACTTTCTCTTTCTTCATGGCCTAGGGGGGAGGGATCTGGATATGGTGAGTGGAGACCAAGTCCAGACCCCGCCATTCCCATGAAAAAAATAGAAAAATACAATAAAAACAAAATGTTAAAAATGTCAATAAATAAATAATACAGTACACACCACAGACATTTTTAAAAGCACTTTTTCCATACCATATTCCCATTCTGAGACAAAACGACTAACCTCAAATTATAAATGATCGAAAAAAGGGATTGGATTAATGATGAAAACATTTACGCTTACTGAAACCGTGTCAAAACTATTTTCTTTTTGTAGAGTAAAGACATCTCATATGTATTTTGCATTGTCTTACCAAGATTTACACATTTTTCTGATGAAAGATGTTCAAATTCTTTTTTATTAATAGTAGGAGTCACCTTGAGACAAATAGCTGAAAGCGTTTCCAAGGGTATATCCGTGTTACATTGTTGTGTCTGCAGAACATTTAACAATGGTTGTTACTCTTCTTAAAGTCTATATATTATTGTAGCATGCATATGCCCTTGAAAGTTACAGGCAAATGAAAGAAGCACATTGGCGTTCTAACTTATAATTCATAGCATTAACTATAGGTTATACATGATACATTTCATTGTATATTTAAATGCAAGATTTTACAAATGACTAGTATACTTTAGAGATGAATTTTTTAATCTTGTACTGCTGTGTCTCAGGGATGTACCTTTTATGTATGTATAGACTGGCAGTTCATCTTCTTTCCTGCTACTGAGATCTGGACCACTCTTAACAGCTGAGCTATTGTTTAGATGCTGTAAAAGCTATCTGATAAAGAGGTTTGAACTCTCTTTGCAATAATCTTATGATTTCACATACACAGTTGCTGGCAGGACAACTTATAAGCTTCAGAGGTGCTTACAATAGTTATCTTTTTATTTAAATGGTTGAAATCTAAAAAAAAAAAAAAATCAAACATACTCTCCTCACTCCTCTCCTACACATCCTACCTACCATCATACCCTCTACTACACGTACTGCTTAATGTCATACTCTTATTTCTCTCCTGTGCATGCTGCCTGCTGTCATACCTTCTGCACTTTTTTATTACACATGCTTCCTGCTGTGGTACGCTTCACACTCTTATCCTACACAATCTGCCTTTTGTCTTACTCTTTCTGCTCCTCTTCTACACATACTGCCTGCTGTCATACTCTTTTCTCTCCTCTCTTACACATACTGCCTTCTGTCATACTCTTCACACACCTCTCCTACAACTACTGCCTGCGCTCGTACTTTGGGCCATCCTCTACAACACATACTACCTGCTGTTGTACTCTCCAGACACCTCTCCTACACATACTGCCTGCTGTTGTGCTGTCTGCTCTCTTCACCTACATGTACTGCCTGCTGCTGTACTGCTCACACTCCTCTCCTACAATTACTGCCTGCTGTTATACTTTTTACTCTCCTCTCCTACACATACTGCCTGCTTTCATACTCTTTTCTCTCCACTCTTACACATACTGCCTGCTCTCGTTCTGTTCACACTCCATTCCTACAGTTACTGCCTGCTGTCATACTATTTGCTCTCCTGTCCTACACATACTGCCTGCTGTTGTACTGTTCGCACTTGTCTTCTACAGTTACTGCCTGCTGTCATACTTTTTACTCTCCTCTCCTATACATACTGCCTGCTGTTGTACTACCTTCTGTCGTACGCTCCACACTCTCTTCTTCTACACATTCTGCCTTCTGTCTTACTCTCCGCCCTCCTTTCCTACATATATCACCTACTGTCGTACTGCCTGCTCTCCTCCTCTACATGCACTGCCTGCTGTCATACGGGTCACACTCCTCTCCTACAATTACTACCTGCTGTCATACTCTTCACTCTCCTGTCCTACACATACTGCCAGCTGTCATATTCTTCGCACTTCTCTCCTACAAATACTGCCTGTTTTCATACTTTCCATGCTCCTCTTTGACACATGCCGCCTACAAATACTGCCTGTTGTCATACTTTCCATGCTCTTCTTTGACACATGCCGCCTACAAATACTACCTGTTGTCATACTTTCCATGCTCATCTTTGACACATGCCGCCTACAAATACTGTCTGTTGTCATACTTTCCACGCTCCTCTTTGACACATGCCGCCTACAAATACTGCCTGTTTTCATACTTTCCACGCTCCTCTTTGACACATGCCGCCTACAAATACTGCCTGTTGTCATACTTTCCATGCTCCTCTTTGACACATGCCGCATACAAATACTGCCTGTTGTCATACTTTCCATGCTCTTCTTTGACACATGCCACCTACAAATACTGCCTGTTGTCATACTTTCCATGCTCCTCTTTGACACATGCCGCGTACAAATACTGCCTGTTGTCATACTTTCCATGCTCCTCTTTGACACATGCCGCCTACAAATACTGCCTGTTGTCATACTTTCCATGCTCTTCTTTGACACATGCTGCCTACAAATACTGCCTGTTGTCATACTTTCCATGCTTTTCTTTGACAAATGCCGCCTACAAATACTGCCTGTTGTCATACTTTCCACGCTCCTGTTTGACACATGCCGCCTATAAATACTGCCTGTTGTCATACTTTCCACTCTCCTCTTTGACACATTTCGCCTACAAATACTTCCTGTTGTCATACTTTCCACGCTCCTCTTTGACACATGCCGCCTACAAATACTTCCTGTTGTCATACTTTCCACGCTCGTCTTTGACACATGCCGCCTACAAATACTACCTGTTGTCATACTTTCCACTCTCGTCTTTGACACATGCCGCCTACAAATACTTCCTGTTGTCATACTTTCCATGCTCGTCTTTGACACATGCCGCCTACAAATACTGCCTGTTGTCATACTTTCCACGCTTCTCTTTGACACATGCCGCCTACAAATACTTCCTGTTGTCATATTTTCCACGCTCCTCTTTGACACATGCCGCCAACAAATACTGCCTATTGTCATACTTTCCATGCTCCTCTTTGACACATGCCGCCTGTTTTCGTACTCTCCATGCTTCTCTCCTATACATACTGCTTGCTGTCATATTCTTCACACTCCTCATCCATACACGTAATGTTCACACTCCTCTCCTACACATACAGCCTGTTGTCATACTGTCCGCTCTCTTCCTCTACATGTACTGCCTGCTGTTATACTGTTCTCAATCCTATCCTATAATTACTGCCTGCTTTTGTACTGTTTTCAATCCTCTCTTACACATACAGCCAGCTGTCTTACTCTCCACTCTTACACATACTGCCTGCTATCTTACTCTCCTCCCTCATCTCATAGTGTCCATTCTACTCTCTTACACATACAGCTTCCTGTCATACTATTCACACTAATCCCATACACATACAGCCTGCTGTCATACTCTGCACCCTCCTCTCCAACACATACTACCTACTGTCCTACTCCTCACAATCCCCTTCTACACATTCTGCCTGCTGTTGTACTCTCCATCCTCCTCTCCTACATATATCACCTGTCGTATTCCCGTTCTCCTCTACATGTTCTGCCTGCTGTTGTACTGTTCACACTCCTCTCTTACAATTACTACCTGCTGTCATATTCTTCACTCTCCTGTCCTACACATACTGCCTGCTGTCATACTCTTCTCACTTCTCTCCTACAAATACTGCCTGTTGTCATACTTTCCATGCTCCTCTTTGACACATGCTGCCTGTTTTCGTACTCTCCATGCTTCTCTCCTATGCATACTGCTTGCTGTCATATTCTTCACACACCTTTCCTATACACATGCTATCTTACTCTCCTCCCTCATCTCTTACACATAGTGCCCACTGTTGTACTCTCCACTCTACTCTCTTACACATACAGCTTCCTGTCGTATTGTTTACACTCATCCCATACACATACAGCCTGCTGTCATACTCTGCACCCTCCTCTCCGACACATACTATCCTCTTTTGTACTCCTCGCACTCCTCTTCTACACATTCTGCCTGCTGTTGTACTCTCCATCCTCCTCTCCTACATACTGTATATCACCTACTGTCGTACTGCCCGCTCTCCTCCTCTACATGTACTGCCTGCTGTCGTACTGTTCACACTCCTGACGTATTCTCCAATCTTCTCTCCTGCCACGACTGTCTGCCATCATACTGCTCACTAGGAAACTTCTTAAGCATTGTTTATTATTATTCCCATCCTTGTCCATTCTAGAATGGGTACACTTTTGTTAGCGTGAATAAAGGGAATGTTACCTTTACATGTACAATATTAGCTGTGTACAGTTATAAAAATACAATAATTTCTTGACAGTGGTACTTTAAAGAGAATCTATTCTTAAAAAAAAAACACTTTTACAGACATACATCACAGGTACATGCAGTCTCTAATATCATGGTTTAATGGCCTAATTTCTGGCTGTTTTGACAGGTAAATTTTGGCACTTCCTCAAAGTGTTGGAACCCTTCCTCTCTATTGAGCATTCCTATTGTCTACTGAGTTTGCCACTAATAGTGAAGGACCAATAGAAATGTATGGGGGACAGGAGGTCCTACCTAGAAATGGAAGGCAAAGTATTAGAGGCCACGTAAGATACTGTCTGTTCAGGCAACTCTAGGTGCCTGTATTTTATGCCCTGAACCTGGTCTCTTGAATTTTTAATTTATAGTGTCATGAACCACAATTTTGTTTTCCATTTTGAATAGAGTAAGGGAGGGAAATAACCCCTGTCATTTTTTTTATCATCTGGGTATATCTCCCCAACAGGGACACAGATGGAAATAAAACCTTACAATGGTTCTAATCCCTCTCCATTCATCAGAAGCTAATACAACATTTTTGCCTTTATTGACACTTTAAGGAAAAACTCTTATTTTTTTTTGTTCTGAGCTTGTTTGTGGATAGAAGCTCCATTTTGATCTGTGTACCCTTTAGGCTTCCTGTACATTGACAGCTCCTAAACTTGGGTTTAGGGGCTTTTGGCTTTTTTTTTTGCCAAAGCTCCTAAACTCCACCCCATAAAAGCCTTGTTGTCTACGTGCACATAGGTTTTTAGCAGAGTTTAGGAGCTGACGCATTTAATCTGACATAAAAACTGACAGAGATCCCACCACCTTCACCTTTTACTAAAAAGTGTGTTCATTTTCTGTCCAGTAGAGCATTATCACTGGGACAGGGTATATACAGTTGTGGCCAAAATTATTCAACCCCCACTGAAATTGAGTGTTTTGGCCAGTTTGACATTGCTTTTGATCATTCAGTCATCTTGCTTACATTTACATTAAAGAGGCACTTGTAGGTCAGACAAATATAACATAACAGTTATAATGAAATAACCACAAATGTCTTTTCTGTGCTCACAGCATTATCAGTTTTATTCAACCCCCAAGTGACATTCAATCTTAGTACTTAGTACAGCATCCTTTTACAGTTATAACAGCTTTTAAACGTGAAGCATAGCTTGACACAAGTGTCTTGCAGCGATCTACGGGTATCTTCGCCCATTCTTCATGGGCAAAGGCCTCCAGTTCAGTCACATTCTTAGGCTTGCGCACTGCAACTGCTTTCTTTAAGTCCCACCAGAGGTTCTCAATCGGATTTAAGTCTGGTGACTGCGATGGCCACTCCAAAATGTTCCAGCCTTTCCTCTGCAACCATGCTCTAGTGGACTTGGAGGTATGCTTGGGATCATTGTCCTGTTGAAAGGTCCAACGTCTCCCAAGCCTCAGGTGTGTGACGGACTGCATCACGTTTCCATCCAATATCTCCTGGTACTGAAGAGAATTCATGGTACCTTGCACACGCTGAAGCTTCCCTGTACCTGCAGAAGCAAAACAGCCCCAAAGCATGATTGACCCTCCACCATGCTTCACAGTAGGCAAGGTGTTCTTTTCATCATAGGCCTTGTTCTTCCTCCTCCAAACATAGCGTTGATCCATGGGCCCAAACAGTTCTAATTTTGTTTCATCAGTCCACAGAACACTATCCCACAACTTTTGTGGTTTGTCCGCATGGCTTTTGGCATACTGCAGTCGACTCTTCTTATTCTTTGGAGACAGCAAGGGGGTACGCCTGGGAGTTCTGGCACGGAGGCCTTCATTACGCAGTGTGCGTCTTATTGTCTGGGCTGAAACTTCTGTACCCACATCTGACAAATCTTTTCTCAGTTCCTCAGCAGTCACACGGGGACTTCTCTCCACTCTACGCTTCAGGTAGCGCACAGCAGTCGAAGTCAGCATCTTCTTTCTGCCACGACCAGGTAGCATTTCAACAGTGCCCTTTGCCTTGAATTTGCGAATGATGCTTCCTAAGGTGTCTCTTGGTATGTTTAACATCTTTGCAATCTTCTTATAGCCATTGCCCTTCCTGTGAAGAGAAATCACCTCTTCTCTTGTCTTCCTGGACCATTCTCTTGCCTTCACCATGTTTGTAACCACACCAGTAAATGTCTAGAAGGAGCTGAGTATCACAGTCATTTTAAAGCTGCCTAATTGGTGCTTATTATGCTTGATTGCTGCTCGGTGACATCCACAGGTGTTTTCAATACCTGATGGAAAGCACCTGTATGAACCTCTGTTCTTCAGAGTGGTAGTCTTTAAGGGGTTGAATAATTGTGGCAATGAAGAAACCACATAAGAACCATTTACTACTGTATTACATAAACAATTGATGTCA
This sequence comes from Staurois parvus, assembly GCF_062004578.1. Lineage (NCBI taxonomy): Eukaryota > Metazoa > Chordata > Amphibia > Anura > Ranidae > Staurois > Staurois parvus. The sequence goes on from NW_028317941.1 coordinate 9,633,627, forward strand.
TTTTAGTTGCATTTGGGTAGTTACAACGTCCTTGTAGGATTTGATTCTGAATACAATTCCAAATGTACACTATAGTCCCTAAACCCCTTTACAGCATTGGGGGTTGAATAATTTTGGCCACAACTGTATCCCTAACTGACACAGAAACCTCAGTGAAAACAGATGTTCTAGTGGCTCTCACAAAAAGGATGTTTATAAATGTTTCCTTATGAATTATGCACTGATTAATATATGTCATGTGAAGGAAGGAATTTGTGATGTTGAGATTTTATTTCTGACAGTAGGGTCATGGAATAATAAGTGAACTAGTTGAGAAAGCGGTGAGCAACAAAATAAAAGTCAGAGGGTTAAAACTGCTCCCAGCTAAATATAGAAAGCCCAGAGGGTCCAATGAAACATATAACAGAATATAACATAGATTACCGCAAATTCATAGTTGTATTCTCCATCATGTTTTAAATAAATTTCATATTCCGTATTGCTTTGGATCCCTGGGCGAAAATCACAGTCCCAAGACAGATATAAAACTCTTTCTCTGACTTTAATGGATAAATGTATTGGCTTTAATTGATCGCTGGGCACTGTGATAAAAAAAATTAAAAATAATGTCAATAGCTGGTCAAAGTTGATGAAATTAAACAAAATTTATTTTAAACTCCAGATAAATATAACCCAAGAAACAAACTAAACATTTGGATAACTAGAGAATAAAAATAGAACTGAATTAAACAAGGCAACATGGTAGAACCTTCTTAGAATAACAAGAGTCTACTGGTGCTACACACTAGCTCCATTGTATGGATTTTTGATTCCTTTAGTCTCTTGTTACCATAACATACTAGGTTACATTTGCTATCTAAATAATATTAATGCATTTGTTTAATTGCAGAGTTGGCAACATCCATTTAATTTTTTCTGCTTTGTACTAATGCATTATCTTCTAAATTGCTTTCACAGACTATAATATAATATGTCTGAAAGTAATATCAGAAATAACATCATAACATGGCCTTGAAATAGCATGAGAAGGAAATTAGATGGATTCAGAGCTGAATGGATTAAAGTCGAACTCTGGACTGCAGTAAAATGTAACCTTGCTGTGAGCCCCTTGCCAGTCCCCCTACTGCATGGGTTAAATACTCATTTTGTATAGTAAACACCTACTTTATTGCTCATTCCTACAAACCTATTCCTCCCTTCAGAGGAAGTCCCCCAAATCTGCTTCTCTTTACCAGTCACAAGCTCTCTGATGTCATCACTTCACACAATGCGGGACCTGCCCCCATGGAAACGTCAGAGAGGGGAGAAGAGCGTTGGCTGCCTGGGGAGCAAGGAGATATGTTAATTATTTGGAGTATCATCTCCCCCAAGAACAGTGATCTTTAAACTGTTCTGGTTGCAGCACTAATGCCAACAGTGAGGTGTCATTCCACTGACACCAACAATGGGGTATGTTTCCTCCCACTGACACCAATAATGGGACACTATTCCTTCCACTAACACAAATGATGAGGTACTATCACTTCAACTAACACCAACAATGGGGCACAGATCCTCCCACTCGTGTAAATGATAGAGCACTATTCCTCCAACTGGCACCGATGGTGGGGCACCTATTACTTTCCCTGACACCAACAACCGGGCACAAATCCTCCCACTGATATAAACGATGGAATACTATTCCTCCAACTGACGCCGATGATGGGGCACTATTCTTCCCAATGACACAAAAGATGGGGCATTGTTCCTTTTATTGTTGCCAGTGATGGGGCACTGTTCCTTTTGTTGTTGCTAGTGATGTAGCACTATTCATTCCACTGATGTCAATGATGGGGTACTATTCCTTTAACAGAAACCAGTGATGGGGCACTATTTCTCCTCCTACTGACCACAGGCACTATTTAATTTATATTTACTCCCACCGAACACCAAGCCTGAGGCATTATTTACTTCCACTGAGATTAGGGTGTTTTCTACACCCATTGGCCACAGTTCGGCTAATTCTGAAGGACAGTACACTGACCCTTTTTTAGAAAGTTTGAAAACCCCTGCCTTGAAGCACTGAACCCATTCAGTGTGGGGTGGCAGTGGGCACTGCATGGTAAACTGTTATCACAGCCCAGAGTTCAGATTTAATATTCAGTAATCTTTTGGAAAATTTAGGAATAAAGATTAAAGTGTACGTAAACCCTAACAAAGAATTTATTTTATATACTTCCTTTTGGTTTGTTAAATACACCATTAAGTGTCAATATTAAATTTATTTTCAGGATGAAATTGTTCATTTTGCTCTCCTCCCCAGCTGTAGCTTTAAGATTACGTCACAACTACCATCTCTTATTTGAACTCCAAAAGCTCAATATTGTTCTCCATTTTCTCTCCATTTTGCATTTATTTCCTCCTAGGTTCATCTCTTTTCACTATTGCATCACTTATTTTCCTAACCTCTGGTAACCCCAGTTGGAATGATTTCATTTAGCTTCTGAGCAATATTATCTGCATTTTTGTCTGTCCGATCCATTTGTTCCCTCATAAATGAAGATGGCCACTCTTTGGACCTTATTTATTTATGCCAATACTTTCATCAATATTTTTTTTTCCTTTTTCTCTTCACAGCCTCATAATTTACAATAGTTCTGCTCCTATCTCTTGCACTTTTCAAGATTTATTTAGCATTTCTTAGATTTTTTAAAAATTATATTAATTCAAATATCTTCATTCTCAGTCTTTTGGAGGATCAATAAGTATTTTTCTGTACTGGCAACATTTAAAAACATGGAGGCATGCACATGTTGCAGACCTATGTTTTTTTTTTTGCCTAGACATGCATTTTAACATTTGTTACACAGATATCTGGAGAGCAGCTTTAAAGCTGTTACAAATTATGTATGTAGCCCTACAGAATAAACAGTACACAGTCCAGGCAGTGCTTTTCTGCTTTACTGCAACAAGGATGCAGTAGATGTAGCTACAAACTTATAAACACTGCCATCTACTGGTTGAATAATATAGCTCTGCTGAATAATGATGTAGTTGTTTCACAAAATACATGAACACTGTATCCCAACAAAAGCCTAAGTTTAGTGCTTATAATCAGTGTAAAGTGAGCGCATAGTCTACGATCGCCTAAGCTCCCACCTTACTGGCAATAACCTCCTTGACCCACTACAGTCCAGCTTCCGTCCCCTACACTCCACTGAAACTGCCCTCCTCAAAATCACTAACGACCTACTAAACGCCAAAGCCAAGGGCGACTACTCTGTCCTCCTTCTCCTGGACCTCTCTGCGGCCTTCGACACAGTTGACCACCCCCTCCTCCTTAATAAACTACTCTCCCTTGGCATCAGAGATACCGCTCTATCCTACCTATCCCGACGCTCCTTCAGCGTCACCTACAATGGTGCCACCTCCCCCTCCCTCCCCCTCTCTGTTGGGGTCCCCCAAGGCTCTGTCCTTGGACCCCTTCTCTTCTCCATCTACACCTCCTTCCTGGGCAAATGCATACACTTCCACGGCTTCAACTATCACCTCTATGCTGACGACACTCAAATTTACCTCTCCACCCCTCTCCTCACCCCCACTATCTCCGCCCGCATCACTCACCTCCTAAACGACATTTCAGACTGGATGTCGCTACATTTCCTCAAGCTCAACCTCTCCAAAACCGAGCTCCTCGTCTTTGCCCCTGCCCACCCCCCCCCCCCATCCTATCCATCATCACTAACAACTCCACTATCAGTCCCACCCCGCAAGCCAAAGTCCTTGGCGTCATTCTTGACTCGCATCTCTCCTTCCAACCTCATGTCAAATCACTTACAAACACATGCAGGCTCCACCTCCGCAACATTGCCAAGATATGTACCTTCTTACCCCAGACACCACTAAACTACTCGTACACTCCCTGATTATCTCACGCCTTGACTACTGCAACTCCCTCCTCACCGGCCTACCCCAGTGCAAGCTCTCCCCGCTTCAGACCATCCTGAACTCAGCGGCTAGACTCATCCACCTCACCAACCGCTCCACCTCTGCCACCCCCCACTGCCTCTCCCTCCACTGGCTCCCGATTGCCCAACGCATCAAATTTAAACTTCTAACCCTGACCTACAAAGCCGTTCACAACACTGCCCCTGACTACCTCACCAACCTGATCCCCAAGTACCGCCCTACCCGTACCCTTCGCTCCTCACAGGACCTCCTTCTATCCTGCTCCCTGGTCTCCTCCTCCCAGGCACGACTGAAAGACTTCTCTAGGTCCTCCCCCATCCTCTGGAACTCACTGCCCCAATCCATCAGACTGTCGCCTTCCCTCCTCACATTCAGGCGCTCCCTCAAAACCCATCTCTTCAGGGAAGCCTACCCCACCCTCACCTAACGGCCATTCTCCCTCTTTCCTCCCACCCCTCATTCCCCTCAGCCACTTCCTACTGTACCATTACCCCCTCCCTCGTAGATTGTAAGCTCGAAAGAGTAGGGCCCTCTTACCCCTCGTACGTTGTTTGTTATTGTTGTACTGTGCCATGTATTGTCCCCCCCTCTATTGTACAGCGCTGAGCAAACCCTTTGGCGCTATATAAACTCGATGTAATAATAATAATAATAATAATAAAGTGTCCCTTGTGTTGCTGGCTGTGGTTTTAGTTTAAATCTCCTGTCCTCTGATGCTCCTTACCCCCACATACAGTAATCTTATGGTGTTGTGCGCAGAGGCCGACTGACAATTTGGAAATTTGGGCACTGCCCGAGGGCCCGGGGTCAGTAGGGGGCCCCATGAGATGCCCCTGGTACCTTTTTCATAGGCTTTTTGGAGTTTGGGCAATGACACAGGGGCCCCATGATCCCCTATTGCCTGGGGGCCCCATGAGTTGTCAGTCCGCCTCTGGTTGTGGGAGTTAATACTTGCTGAAGGACCTGTCATAGGCTCTTGTCAAAAGTGGTGCCCACCCTTTACATCCACTTCCTCCATTTATAAAACCTATATTATAGCTTCCATGAGTGAAATGCAATCTATGAATGAAGGACAGGTGGATAAATGAAAGGTCTGCCCCCTCTCATGTTTTATCTCTATAAATGCCACAAGTACAGAAAAATACCTGTTGATTGGTCAGAAATTAAGTGCATTAATAACCTAACTGCATAGTGCCTTGTCTGCTCCGAAATTCTAAGCAGTGATGTCAGCCCTGCCTGCTGGACTACAGAACTCCTTCCTTCTCTCTCCCTCACTATTTACATGCATAGATTTATTTCTAAAGCAAAACAGTTCTGCTGCCTTTACTCCTGTAAGCCTAATTGTGGGCAGGGCTTATCATATAAGTTAAAGGTTAAGGCGGCAATCCAGAAGTGAGCAGGACACTTGCACAGTTAACACTTTGTAATCCTTGGTCAAACTTAGGTACTCTGTGCTGCAAGATCAGTCCAAGTATGTGGGGAGCCGGTTACTAGTGAAGGGGCCAAGCATAATACCCCTTTATTACCAGAGCAGGGGCGGACTGACAACTCATGGGGCCCCCGGGCAATAGGGGATCATGGGGCCCCTGTGTCCTTGCCCAAACACAAAAAAGCCTATGAAAAAGGTACCAGGGGCATCTCATGGGGCCCCCTACTGACCCTGGGCCCTTGGGCAGTGCCCGAGTTTCCAAATGGTCAGTCCGCCCCTGTACCAGAGTATCTGTCACCCTTGCAATGTCACCTGTTTCTTGGCTGGTTGGTTGCTTTAGCAAGTGACACAAGTACAGTATTCATTAGCAACAGCAATATAGCCTCCTTAGGACAGCTCCTTTGCTTGTTAGACCTCTTTACTGTATCTTCTCTAACCTTTCCAGTTCCCTGTTAGCCCTGTTCTTTGATACACCTTGCATGCACCCTATAATGATTCAGGCCAGGCAATTTAAAGAAACAACACAGATTTATTTTACTGAAGTAGTTAAATAAGGCATTTTGAGAAATACTTAATAGCATCCCCAACACATTCCTAATAAAGGTTTCTAGTGTCCCTGAATATTGTCCCATTAGGTAGTCATACCTGACTTAGGTAGTAAAGTCCATAAAATTCCCCTTTAAGTACAAGAGTATATTATTGGCAGTAAATCCACAAGAGGAAGCAATAATCCATAAGAAGGGTCCAGCAACCGGTAGCAAAAGTGTATATAAAATCACAGGCTCCATACCCCATTGGGAGCCCCCCACCTAGGCTCCCCCTAAAAGGTGTACAATCCAACAGCATAACGGCTACATTTTAGCAGTCTTTCCCCTCACTGACCTCTTAGAGCACTAATGGTCCCCTATTTATATGGTATGACCTGCAGGCAGGTTGCAAACTTCCTGAAACGAGGGAAAACCTGACCAGCAGCGTTAACTCTTTCTTCTCAGGAATCACCAGCTCAACAGGTAAGCCAAGGAAATAGTCCAATGAACCACTATGGCTTTTACATATAAATACGGTTGAAATAACCTGACCTAGAGCATATAACATAGCAGATGAAAAATGTTTAGCACACAGAGCCTTTTAGAAGGACCTGCTTACATGGCCTCCCACTGTGTGTATGGAAAGAACCCTTGGGAGATGCAGTTCTGGGGATTTGCCAACATCACTAGTTACTGAGCTAGTGATGTTGGCATCCCTGCCATGTTAAGCTTGGCAATCTGACAAGCTTAGCAATGTTATTATAGGGAGTAATAAAAGCTGTTTTTTGCTACAGGTAAACTTACGTAATGCCTGGGCACACCTTTTAACATTGCCAACAGCATGCAATATGTGTGCCACCAAGACAAGTACCTGCCTTTTTTTTTTTTCCAAAAAAAACGTTTATTGAAAAAGTGCATAATAATACAAAAGAAAAGCAAATGATGGTCATTTACAACATTTGGCAGTGCATGTCGGGAGAAAGTAGGAATATTCTTACAAAGAACCACCTAAGGAGCATGGATGTGCCAGTCCACGACGGGGTAAGTCTGTAATACTCAGGCAGTCTAGTAGGGCGCATGGGAATGTTATCGCATTGGACCTTCTTAGTATGTAATTATCATTATAGCGCCGCAGAAGGAGGCAGGGTAGATGCAGCACAACCGTTGAGGATGAAGCTAGTGTTTTACTGGAGTGGTGGTACCTGTAAGTAAGCTTAGATTGTCGTGAGGGTCGCTAATGTAAACAAGGTAAATATGACAATGGCATGCCTAATGTTCTCTAAAGAGGAACCCAGTGGTTAACTGGGCGAGTAACAAGAAGGTAAGAAGAAAGAAGGGGGGGGGGCTGGGTTTGTATTGTCGTCAACACCAAGGGTCTTTTATGGGTGGATTTGAGCAAAAGTCTATTAACCGGGGCCGGTAGGTGGGGATAGAGCCCTGAAAGTGGGGAAGTCGCCTACCGTATGCTCTAGAGTGTGGAGTAACATACAATGGAGATTAGTAATCAATCAGGCGTGTTGGTTGGACGGTTCATAAAGGACCGGTACGTAGAAGTAGTTTTAAAGTGATTCCAGCAGGCCCAAGCATGGGAGAATTTAGTGGGGGAATCAAGTGCGGTCGCAATCAGTTCTTCCATTTCCGCAATTTTACCCACACGGAGCAGCCAATCGCGTATGGAGGGAGGGCGGGTGGAGCCCCAAAGAGTGGGAAGACAGAGTCTGGCTGCATTGACCATATGCATTGCTAAAGATTTGAGGTATTGTCCCCTGGGCAGAGAGGAGTGATGGAGAAGAAACTGCTCTGGAGAGAAAGCTAGGGACAAGGTGGTCACAGACACTACAAGCCGGTGGACCTCCTGCCAAAATGGTTGGATATTGGGACAAGACCACCAAATGTGGAGAAAGGATCCATCCGGGGTTCCACATCTCCAACAGCTGTTGGGGACGGAAGGATTAAAACGAGAGATTCTCGACGGAGTTCGGTACCATCTCGAAGCAATTTTATATCCATTTTCCTGAGTCGAGACATTGAGGGAGCATTTATGAGTATGCATAAATATTAGGTCCCAATCGGCGTCCAATAAGCTGTTTCCCAAGTCTCTGTTCCAAGCACGACAGGAGGGTAAAGAGTTATAATCCCTACTCTCAACAAGGAGAGGGTAAATCGCCGAAATCAAATGTTTGCGCGGTTCAGCTCTAGAGCATAGGGATTCAAAAGGAGTGAGGGGACGAGTCCAGTTATGGAACAGTTTGTGTGAGAGCAGGAAGTGTCTTATCTGCAGAAAAGCCCAAAAAGGAAAATCTCGACTATCTAGGCTATCAAGCAGTTCGCGGAACGATATTACTTTTCCACCGCGGATAAAGTGTTTAACTAAGATCTGGTCATGTGGCCAATGCTCAGATAGGAATGACTTGTGCATGCCTGGGGGGAAGTCAGGATTGAGACGAATGGAGGTTAAGGAATTCGGTGACTCAGAGATAGATACCGTTTTACAGTTCAGGCGGAGAATATTTAAGCTTGGCCCCACTAAAGGGTGGGTGAGGAGCTCTTGAGGTGTATGCTTTGGCAGTAACCATGGAATCGATGTCAGGGGTGAAGGTGAGAAGGCATTTTCGAGGCAGACCCAGTCTTTAGAGGTAGAATGAACATGCCAGTCCACTATGCGTGTAAGGTGGCATGCCCAGTAGTACCGGTGAAGGTCAGGAAGCCCAATTCCACCTCTAAGTTTGGGGAGAGTCAGTTGAGAAAAAGCAATACGTGGACGCTTATGATTCCACAGGAATTGTGTGCAGAATTTTTTACAAGATGTAAAAAAAGCAGCAGGTATGTGGATTGGCAGCGTTTGAAAAAGATAGAGAAGGCGTGGTAGTATGTTCATTTTGATTATAGCTGCCCTTCCAAACCAAGAGAAACAAGGACGATGCCATTTGTGGAGGTCCTCTTGGAGAGAACGTAGAGCGGGAAGGAAGTTTTTTGCATAGAGGTCATCGAGGTTGCGGGTAAGTTGGACGCCGAGATATGGAAGGGAATCCTTTTCCCAACGAAACGGGAAATGAGATTCACAGAAAGATACGAGTTCTGGAGGCAGGGATATGTTAAGGGCAGAAGATTTGGAGAAGTTGATTTTAAAGTTTGACAAGAATTGAAAGAGGGCAAATTCTTTTAACAGATTAGGCAAAGTGGTGTGTGGATCAGCAAGGAAGAGAAGGATGTCGTCTGCGTAAGCAGCGAGCTTGTATTCCTTGTCCAATACCCTGATCCCTTTGATGTCAGAGTTCGAGCGGATTTTGCGCAATAGGGGCTCAAGGGATAGGACAAACAAGAGTGGGGAAAGGGGGCAACCCTGACGTGTTCCGTTTCCTAAGTAAAACGAGTTGGACAGATGTCCATTGACCCTGACTCGAGCGGTGGGGCCTGTGTACAGGGTCATGATGAAGTTGAGCATCTTCTCACCCAAACCCAGTGACACCAGAGACGCTTGCAGATAGTCCCATGCAATTCTATCAAAGGCCTTCTCTGCATCCAGGGAAAGGAAAAAAACAGAAGTGTTAGATTTGTACAACCAATGGTGAAGGTTAAGGGCCTTAATGGTATTGTCCCTTGCTTCCCTTCCCGGTATGAATCCAACCTGATCTAAATTGATCAAGGAGGGAAGCAGGGGGAGAAGTCTATTTGCCAAGATCTTCGCAAATAACTTAATGTCTACATTCAGCAGGGAGATGGGTCTGTAGTTGGATACCTGCGTGTTATCTTTATCACCCTTGGGGATAACCGTTATGTGGGCTTCCAAAAGACGATGTTGAGGCAGGGGGGAGTTGGAGAAAGTATTAAACGCCAAAAGAAGGGGGGTACCTAAGATATCCAAGAAGGATTTATAATAGGCTGCGGAGAAGCCGTCGGGACCCGGACTCTTACCAGGTTTTGTCTGTTTCAAAGCACACTGCAGCTCATTCAGGGTCAGATCCGCTTCCAGAGAGTTGACCAAGTCTTCCGAGAGAGCCGACGGACCGTGGAGCTGGAGAAATTCAGAAATCAAAGAGGCCCTGGATTCGTCAGTATGCGGCGGTGGGCGTTCAGGAGGAAGGTTATATAAGGATCTATAAAAATGTTCAAAATGGGCAGCAATATCAGGATTAGAGGTGGCCATGGTGCCATCGGGACCTCTAATTTTGAGTACCGTCATACTGGATCGTTTTTCGCGGAGAGCTCTAGCTAGGAACTTTCCGCTCTTGTTAGCAAATTCATAGTATAGTTTTTGAGAGAGAATGAACCGTCTCTTAACCATCTTCCCCAATTCTGTAAGAAGCTGTGAACGTGTACACGTAAGTTCGGATAGGGTCGACGCAGCCAGAGACCGCTTATGTGCTCTCTCTAATGAATGGATCTTAGCTGTGAGGCATCTCAAACGCTCTTGTCTATCTTTTTTACGCTTCGAAGCAGCTGCTATGAGGACGCCCCGAATGACACACTTATGAGCCTCCCACTGCGTGAGTGGGGAGGTATCAGGGGAGCAATTGAAGGAAAAGTATTCAACCAGATTGGTGCGGATCTCTTGTTCGATAGCAGAGTCAGCAAGAAGGGAGGCGTCTAGGCGCCAATATTTCAAGCGTGAGTAAGTATCTGGGAACCGTAAAGTCATGGTGATGGGATGGTGATCGGAAAGAACCATCGGTTCTATAGAAGCGGCATGGAGTAGCGGGAGATCTGATTGCGACAGAAAAAGATAGTCTATCCTGGAGTACTTATTATGTGGTGCGGAATAAAATGTGTAATCTTTTACCGTGGGGTAGAGAGTTCTCCATGAATCGTGCAGTTGTAAGTGTTGTAATTGTATGTTTATTTGTTTGAGGGCCTTAAACGGTAAAAAGGAGCTTCCGGAGGAGGAGTCTAGCAGAGGATATAGTGGGACATTCAAATCGCCCCCTAAGATCAGAACACCTGAATGGAAAGCAGATAGGGTGGTAGTTATTGAGCGTGTGAAAGAGACCTGCTTGGTATTAGGGGCGTATTAAGTACCTGCCTTTATTCTTTTCAGATCTTTAATATATTTGTGAGTTGCTTAATTTTTATGTCTGTGTAGTAATAGAAAAAAAGCATTCTGCGGTATCATTTTGTGTTAACATACTTACACACTGTGTTGCATTCTTCAGGGGCTTCACAGGCTTCATGCAAATAACAATGCCATGTTAGACAAAAGAAAAGAACAGAAGGTCTTGCATCCATTTCATATTATATAGCACAAGCCTGAAAATAGAAAGACAATACCAACACTGAAACATTAGCTCACAAACCTTCTTTTGTTATGAATACGAAAACATACCAAATCTGTTACAGAGTCTAAAGGAAATAATGGTTAAAGAGGTAATAGAAGAAAATATAAAACTGAGAGCCCAGTGGCTTAGTGGTTGGCACTTGAGTTCTTGGTTCAAATCCTGGCCAGGACATTATATACAGTACATAGATATTGTATGTTCTTCTTGTATTTGAGTGGGTTAGCCCCCCAAAGGCATGCTGTGTGTGTATCTGAATACATGTTAGATAGGGACCTTAGATTGTAAGCTTCATGAGGACAGGGACTAATATGAATGCAAACGGTCAGTGCTACATAGATGCCTGTAATAAAGAAAAACTGCCCAAAGATAGTCTTTGTTATCCTAAAATAAATGTCTACAGTATATATCACTTTGTTATCGAAAAAAAAGTGTGTCTAAACCAAAAAACATTTTTTTTAATATTGCTGCATTTGTTTTTGCTTTTCATTTTTTTGTCACTTATTTAAACTTGATAATCAAACGTATAACAAAATTCCATTCCTAGGGTGACTATATCACTCATTACGCATCGTATCTATGCAGGGAGCCATGGTTGTCGCCCAACCTGCTCTCCTGATTTGGAATAAAAGCATGCCCTCATCATATTATCTCTATTACATGGGGAGCAGGGCACTTGGTGGTTTACATAAGATTACTCTAAAGAAAGATAAGATTGTTTGTGCTTTTAGTACAGGCAGGGCTTTTTTTAAGTGGGAACACAGTTCCAGCACCTCCAGCACTGGATGTATGTAATGGCAAGGGGTGCTGGAGAGTCTATTGATGCTTGCTGCTAGGGGATTTTTTTTAAGTACATTATTAAGCAGGGTTGCCCTTAATACATGTATTATTCTAATTTCAAGGTGTACTGTGTTCTTATCAAACTCATCTGCCCCTGTAAAAGGCGACTTTAATTAAAACGGACTTGAACCCAAAAGCAAATATGTTAAAGAAAGCAACAGGAAACCTCTGAGTCAGTAGTGATATATAATCAGCTTAAAAATGGCAAGAGTACAAGTTTTTGACCAAGTAAAAGAATAAAAAAAAATAGAATATATTATTTGACTCCTGCTTTGAACACTATTGCACAAGGATTGTGGTCAAAACTAATGCTAATGCTAAATGTGACTCATAGTTTTCTTTAAACAGAAATGGTAATCAGAAATTTCAGCAGACACGGTAAACCACCTGAAACATCTTCTAAAGAATATTATTCCATCTAACAGGAACTATGTTACAATTTCCCACTCTTCTCCCTATTCAAACAATAGGGGTGTATTTATAAAAAAAAAATCAGAGCTATTTAAACTGCATGTATGTTTGTTCTGTGCAAATGGGGGCATAAACAAATGTTATTAGGTTAAAAATTCTCTCCAGGTCGAATAGAGTAAATCAGAAAAATACAACATTATGACCACTAGCTGGAGCTGACAATCAGAGTAAATAATTATTTATTTCCTATGACCACCAGCTCCATCTAGTGGTCGTAATGTATTATTTTTCTGATTCACTCTCACCTGTATGAACAATAACATTTGACTAGGAGAGAAAATAGCCTAATAACATTTGTTTTTGCCCCCATTTGCACAGAGTAAATGTATATGCTGTTTCACAGTACGAATAGCTCCACCCAATGAAATGGGTACCTGTAACCTGTACCTTTGTGCTGAGTTTTTATATGTGCAAGTGCCCATGAAAGCCACTTCTGTTTATTGGCTGCTGTTTTGGGATACAAAGGGGTTGCTATGAGTTGTACCAATGTCATGACATGCATTAAAAAGGTGTAAATAATAGTGGCACAGGTTGTTGATTATCTGCAAGAAGTCAAATGGCACCATCTGTTTCCATCTCTGCACCCTACTTATAAGAGCAATATGTGACTGAGTTTATCGGATTTTTGGTTATTACATTGAATATTATTGTTATGGACAATATCAGAATAATTCCTTTAGCCCTACTTCACACTGGAGAGACTTGTCATGCGATTAGAGGGTTCCAAATCACATGACAAGCTGCACCCTATTTTTGGCAAAAGAACCTTTTAAATCGTCTTACACTGATTTTGAAAATAGTTCTTGCACAATTCAGGTGCAACTTGCACAGATGGTAGGATTGAACTAGGGCTAAATCCACTTTGTTAAAGTTATAGAAATCAGGAGGCACATCCAATATTATTGTTGTACCTTATTAATTCATAAAGCAGTAAGCCATTCCCACTTGGTTCTCATCTATTTTTAAGCCAGTTAGTTTACTTTCATCACTCTGTGTTTCCCTCTAGCACATTTCCAGTTTTTAAAAGTCATGTGATTTCATTACATTTTTAAGAATCAGCATTACTTTACATCCCCAAAAAAGAAAATCAAAAGCCAGCAATGAATTTTAAGTTTTAGAGCAAAGAGAAAAATACAAAACTTTGTGTATATTATGACAATCTTAATAGGCTAAATACTCTATAATTTTTATCTTTACTTGAAACATCAGCCCAAACCTTTTTTTTTCTAGTGTATTACTGCAAATTAGGGAAGATGTAGATCTTCTGTTGAGTTGTATTTGCGGTCTGTGTGGGTTTGCAGGGATGTGCGTTGGGGGGGACTTATAGGAATCTGGAAGCCCCTTTTAGAATAAGGGTGACCCCAGATATCCCCCCTCTCTCAGGGGAATAAGTACAGGGGAACATTAGTACCTATTGTTGCTCATTCCCCAAAAATGGAAATGTACTGTAAATAAACACCCTGACACCATGAAAAAATCCTTTATTAAAATTACATTTTAAAAATGTACATAATTCCCTACTTTGCTCCAAAAGATTTTTTTCACAGTGTGGGGGTCTATATTTGCTTTTAACGCTTTGTGTAAATGGGCTAGGAGTAGTAAAGTATCCCTGTACTCATTCTCCTGGGGGGCAGATATGTGGAGATCCTTTATCATAAGTCCCCCTCATAAACCCCCACGTCTCCTTGAGGACCAGATATGGGGAAGAGGCCCTTGACAACACTGGGACAAGGTGCCTTGCACTGGGGAGGGTCCAATTCAACACCCCTCACCCCCTGTAGGATGCTCCCCCAATGTTGAAAGGCATGTGGTTCTGGTCTGATGAAGGATGGGGGGCAGCATGCTGGTTGCCCTTCCTCTTTTGCCACCCAGTTACTTTTAAAGGACTACATCTAACTGTACTGGAAGCTCCAAGCATGTTATTTAACCTCTTGCCCACCACCCTACAGTAGAAATACTGCTACAGGGCACCAGGGCTGTTCAAAATCACATGCATATAGGTGATTTTCAATTAAGGGTAGGGGGTGCGTGCGCCACCCTGCCCATGCCTCCATCGGCGGCTATCAATCACTTCTATTGGATGTCAATCACTGGGTCCCGGCCAGAGTTTCCCTGCTGACACCCAACGATTGCTATGTAGAACTGACAGGAGGGAGACCTGTGTGTAAACAGGTCTCTCTCCTGCTAGCAAGGACATGCTGCTGTGTATTTCTCTGTACAGCACAGCAGTGAAATACACAGTTGCATGTTTCCCTAGTAAAACACACACAGCACATTATGTAAAACAGCACAGTTAACCCTTTGATCGCACAGATGTTAACCCCTTCCTGCCCAGTGTCATTAGTAGTGCCAGTGCTTTTTATTAGCACTGATCACTGTAATAGGGATGGCAGTGGCAGTTAGTCAGTGTCAGAATGCCTGCCGCAGTCTTGCAGTCCCACTATCCCAAGTAAATAAATAAAAATTCCAGTATATATACTGCCATTTGTAAATGCTATAACTTTCATGTAAACTAATTAATTTACATGTATTGGGATTTTTTTTAGCAAAGATATGTAGCAGAATACATTTTGGCCTAAATTTATGAAGAAATTAGATTTTTAACATTTTTTTACTGAATATGTTTTATAGCAAAAAGTCAAAAATATTGTTTTTTTTTCACAATTATCTGTCTTTTTTTGTTTATAGTGCAAAAAATAAAAAACACAGATATGATCAAATGCCACCAAAAGAAAGCTCTATTTGTGGGAAAAAAAGGATATAAATTTAATTTATGTTAATTTATGTACAGCGTTGCATTACCGCACAATTGTCAGTTAAAGTACCGCATTTTTAAACTGTGCAATCATTATCCTTGGAAAAGACCAAAAAATAATTAAAAGATTTGCCTCCCATAGATATCAGTGGGGTTCAGTGCTAAGTTCAGTGTTCGCAGATTTCCCGCTGAATCCCATGGATCAAGCCTGGCCTGGTTGCTCATCCATAATTCTAATGTACTTTTAGTGAGAATAATAAATTAAATGACAAAAAGATCAATATAGTAGAAACTGTAGTAAACACAGCCAAGTGCGTTTTATCGAACATAGTGACACTTGAAGCACCCATTCCAATCAAATGGAAATAGAAGCTCAAAGTGGCATATCACAAAGCGCATGAGAATCTAAACTAAAGCTACACACATACATACATACATATATATATATATATATATACACCTATATACACACACACACAAATTTGCTCAGTAAATGTGAAAACAAAATAAGTAAATAGTTTCAGATACTATTGGTTTCTTCATTTATGATTTTAGTTTTCAGGCATATTTTTAGCACAGAGTCTAGTGCATACCAATTAGTAATAAAATACCTGATTGATCAGAACTCACCTATATCATGTTGTCAGGATCCTTCTCCATTAGTGGATATTCAGTGTATTTCAATGCAGTCTTAAGATACCACGTCAGTCAAACTTATAGGTAGTGAAACCATCAAGCAATATAAATCACAGTACACTGATACATGAACTTCCCT
The DNA here is from genome assembly GCF_062004578.1 of Staurois parvus. NCBI lineage: Eukaryota > Metazoa > Chordata > Amphibia > Anura > Ranidae > Staurois > Staurois parvus. The sequence goes on from NW_028317941.1 coordinate 9,649,642, forward strand.
TTGTAGTATTTCTTATAAACTGCAGGAAGGGTGGTAGAAGAAAGGAGAACACATTTTGAACTGCCACTATTTTCCTTCTCTTTTGTATGTCATATAATGTATAGTAAATACATTCCCATCTTTACGCCACAGACTCTTCCTGGACATGTGCATCCTCAGTGGCAGATGTATTAAATAACAAACATTTTGGTGATTTCCTACTAAACCACAGATTTCAAACATTACCATGCTTCATCTTAATTGTCGGACAACTTCAACAAAGTGCTTTTGCAAGTATTGAATGATTTTGCACTTGCACCCATGTCAGTCCACCTTCTCTATGATCATTTTGTTACTATGTATGATGTGGTGAGTATGAACATCAGCAACTCTAAACCTGAATGTATAAATCGAATATTTATAAATGTATAAATAAAGCATGTTAAAGTCGTTTTATTTAATCTCTGTGTATCACCTGAGGAGAGTAACTTCCCTGGGTATAGTGCGATTTTGTGGATGTTGTACTAGGCCATAGCAGGGATGCATGAGCTACATTTCTGGGAAATATTTGTGGATTGTTAGTTACTTTTCATTCCTTACCAATGTAAATTTTAAAGTGGTTATAAAGTGGTTGTGGTTGTGCAGCATCTCCCCCAGCCCACCCTAATACTCACCTAAGCCCCCTCTTGATCCAGCACTGGAGTCTCGACTATCCCGGGACTCTCTCTCCACATTTTTGAGACAGCAGCAGGAACCATTGGCTCCTGATGCTGTCAATCACATCTGGTGAGCCAATGAAAAGAGAGAGGGGTGGGGCTAAGCCACGGCTCTGCGTGTGAATGGACACATGGAGCAGAGGCTCGGGAGTGTGCCTGCTAGAGTACCCCCCATAGCAAGCTTCTTGCTATGGGGACACCTGTCAGGAGGGAGGGGCCAGGAGAGCCTGTGGGGAACCCAAGAAGAGCAGGATGCAGGCTGATCTGTGCAAAACCACTGCACACAGCAGGTAAGTATAACATGTTTGTTTTTTTTTTAACTATGGCTTTAGTATCACTTTAACCTCCTCCTGCCTGCCATATAAATAAATGATGGATGGGCGGCAGTTCCCTCATTCTGGGAGGATGTCATATAACATCCTACCACTCTAGCTGCGCATGCGTGCCCCCGGGGGCATGTGGCGTGGCGATCAGTGGTGCGCTGTGTCCTTGGGACACAGCAGATCACTGATCACAGTAAAGAGCTGATGACATAGGCTCTATCATGTGATCAGCTGTGTTCGATCACAGCTGATCACAAATAAATAGGAAATGCAGGTTATCGGCCGTCCTCTTCTCATGCTGACAGCGCGTAAGGAGAGCTGGTAATCGGTATTCCTCAAAGGAGACATCCACACTGATCATTAGGGCACTATCTGTGCCCTGGTGATCAGTGTAGCTCCATCAGTGCCGCTTGTCAGTGTCCATCAATGCCACATACCAGTGCCCATTAGTACACATCAGAGCTGCCTTTCAATGCCTTTCAATGCCAACTATCAGTGCCAGTCAGTGCCACCAATCAGTGCTGCCAGTCAGTGCCATCTATCAGTTCCTCTCAGTGCCACCTATCATTGCCAGTCAGTGCTGCCTATCAGTGCCATATATGAGTGCTGCCTTTCAGTGCCCATCATGATACCTGTCAATGCCCATCAGTGCCTCCTCATTAGTGCAGCCTATCAGTGCCCATCACTGCAGCCTCATTAGCGCACATCAGTGAAGGAAAAGTACTTATTTACAAAATTTTATAACAGAAACTAAGAAAAAAACATTTTTTTTTCAAACTTTTATGTCTTTTTACGTTTGTTTAGCAAAAAAAAAAAACCCAGTGGTAATTGAATACCACCAAAAGAAAGCTCTATCTGTCTTGAAAAAAAGTATAAAAATTTAGTTTGGGTACAGTGTTGCATGACCACGCAATTGTTATTAAACGTGTTACAGCTCTGAAATCTGAAAATCTGAAAGGGGGTAAACGTACCCGGTAGGCAAGTGGTTAAGTACAGATGTGCAAACTGGGGTTTTGGGATTCAGTCAAATTTAAAGCTGATGGAGGTTCAAAAATGTTACCTGATTGACATGTGGCCATTAGTAATTTAAGCCAAATTTATAGCTCAATTCTGGGAAACCTGAAAATGTATCCTTGTAGTAGAGCTTTGCTGCACTGCAAGAATTAACTGCTTGTTTAGGTATGAAAAAAAATATTTACCCAATTCTCCACTCCTCTATTCTACTAGATCGATCCCTGCAGTGTTTCTTTCCCCAATGCTGCAACGGTCTAAGATTCTAACTTTGTTGAGATTGATGCAGGGTCCGAAGCCTTGTGCTGGACCTGGTGATGCTGAGGGACAGTCCACTGTTGGTTCATAGGGGAGCACTGTGTGCTGGGGAGTGGAGGATCAGGTAAGTAAAAGTCTTTTGACTCTCCCGTAGAATAAATGAGAAATTAACCATTGTTGTGGGTACAACCCTGCTGAAATGGAGAAATCTCAGATTTCCTGGAATTGAGCTATAACTCTGTATATCACAAAACACTCAGATTGGCTCTGTGCCTTTTGTCTATGCTCTCTGCTGTCTACTGACAACAGGAGAATCGGCATTATGCATGCCTGGGTACAACATAAAAACTGGATCTACAGTCCAGTTACTTACTTCATTGATAGTAACCTTTTCCAAGCTTTTCACCCCAAAGTGGTCTCAGGGAATTTCAGATGGAATTATTTTCAGACAAAATAACAGAACTATTTTCAGACAAAACTGCAGACAACTATTTTCAGACAAAATTGCAGACAGAACTATTTTCAGACAGTATCATTTAAAGCTGTATTAAACCCAAAAATATAATTTTTATCTCAGCTTACCAATCCTTAGATGTGGTGGCTGCATTAAGTTTTCTATTTTTAGGCTTTTTTCCTCTGTTTTTACCTAGTGATCTGGTCAGTAATACACCTCCTGTGTTAATGAGCACCCCCACTTTGAAGGAGCACAGGGGGCACCATTGGACAGCAGCATTGTCAGTCTGGGGGGAGGGTGTTAAATGTAGTAGCAGATTTAGATACAATGACAAATTGAAGTATAACTCCAGCTCACACTTTATAGCCAGTTACAGCAAACAACTTTGTTCCTTGAGAGAAAGGTTGTTATTATTATTATTATTTTACAGTATTTATATAGCGCCAACGGTTTGCTCAGCGCTTTACATTATAGTGGGGGACAATACTGTTCAATACAAGAGGGAGTTGAGGGTCCTGCTCCTTGGAGCTTACAATCTAGGAGGGCGGGGTGAGTGGTACAGTAGATAGTCACTGTGGGGGATGGAGTGGTTGGAAGCGTAGAGGATACCAGTATTAGCAGGGGCGGGATAGGCTTCCCTGAAGAGATAGGTTTTAAATGATCGCTTAAAGGTAGGATGGGTGACGCCCTGGAGAAGTCTTGGAGACGACCATGGGAGGAGGAGATAAGGGAGCTAGAGAGTAGGAGGTCTTGCGAGGAGCGGAGTGTACAGTTTGGGTGATATTTAGAGATAAGATCGGATATGTCAATTGGGGCAGTGTTGTGGATGGCTTTATATGTCATTGTTAGTGTTTTGAATTTTATCCGTTGGGCAACCAGGAGCCAGTTTAGGGATTGGCAGAGAGGGGTGGCAGATACAGAACGGTTAATAAGGTCGATGAGTCTGGCAGCAGCGTTCATGATAGACTGGAGTGGGGATAGCCTGCGATGAGGTAGGCCAATGAGGAAGGCGTTACAGTAGTTGAGGCGTGTTATGACAAGGGAGTGAATAAGTAGCTTAGTGGTTTCTGGGGTTAGAAACGGTCGTATCTTGGAGATGTTGCGGAGGTGTAGTCTACACGATTTTGTCAGCAATTGGATCTGGGGCTGGAATGACAGATGGGAGTCTAGGATTACACCTAGTACCCTGGCATGAGTGAATGGACTGATGATTGTGTTACCGATATTTATGGTGAGGTCAGTGGAGTTGGCACGGGCAGGGGGGAATACTAAGAGCTCAGTTTTGGAAAGGTTGAGTTTGAGGAAGTGGAGTGATATCCAAGCCAATATGTTACTTAGTAGGCTAGTGATGTGAGTGGAGACTGAAGGGGTGAGGTGAGGGGTAGACAGATTTACGTGTCATCAGCATAGAGATGGTACTTGAAGCCATGGGAGTTTATCAAGTGACCAAGGGAGGAGGTGTAGATGGAGAAGAAAAGGGGTCCAAGGACAGAACCTTGAGGGACCCCTAGAGAGCGATTGAGTGAAGAGGAGGTGGCAGCGTTATAGGTAACACTGAAGGAGCGCTGCGATAGATAGGAGGAGAACCAGGAGAGAGCGGAGTCTCTAAGGCCAAGAGAGTGTAGTTTTTTGAGGAGGAAGGGATGGTCAACGTGTCAAAAGCCGCGGAGAGGTCGAGTAGTAGGAGTATTGAATAGTGGCCGTTGGTTTTTGCAGTTAGTAGGTCATTAGAGAGTTTTAGTAGGGCAGTTTCAGTGGAGTGTAGAGGGTGAAAGCCAGACTGTAAAGGGTCGAGAAGGTTGTTGTCGGTAAGGTGGGAGCTCAGACTATTGTAGACTAAACGTTCTAGGAGTTTAGAGGTAAATGGCAGCAGGGAGATGGGTCTTAGGTTGTTTAGGTTGGTGGGGTCTAGGGAGGGTTTTTTAAGTATGGGAGTGATGTGCGCGTGCTTAAGAGGGGAGGGGAAGGCACCTGTAGAGAGGGAAAGATTGAAGATGTGAGTGAGGGAGCATAGGATGGAGGGGGAGGGTGACCGAAGGAGTTGTGAGGGGACAGGGTCCAGGGGGCAGGTGGTGAGGTGAGTTTCTGAGAAGACCTTGAGGGCCTCTTTGGTGGTAGCGATGTCAAAGGAGGAGAGTGTTGAGGGAGGTGTGGTATGAGAAATGCTAAGTGGGGTGGGTGTCTGTCTAGTGGCGATGTCCCCACGAATTGCGTCAATCTTCTTTTTGAAGTGGTTTGCAATCTCGTGGGCAGTGAGTGAGGTGCTGGGTGGCGCTGGGGGCGGAGAAAGTAGAGAGTTAAAGGTAGAGAAGAGCCGCCGAGGACTCGAAGAGAAGGTATTGATGAGGGTGACAAAGTAGGCTTGTTTGGCAGCCTGAAGGGAGGAAGTGTATGTTAGGAAGGCAGATTTATAATGGGTGAACGCTTGGTGGGATTTGGTTTTATGCCATAGTCGCTCCAACGCGCGACTGTGTTGTTTGAGATTCTGGGTGTGGTCAGTCTGCCAGGGTTGTAGAGGTTTTTACATAAATAAATAAAAGCTGGTCATATCAGCTGGTTTGTAGCATTCCTGTAACTGAAGAGAGTTTGTTCTGTTGAAAAAACAACTTACGTGGATCACCAAGTGAAAATAAAGGAAAAAACGCAGTTATTTACCTGTTAACTGTATTTCCAGGAATCTTCTAGGACAGCTCACTTGAGAGATAGGGCTCCTCCCAGGAAACACCCGCTCCACCTTTTTTTCCCCTTTATAGGCGTCCTCTCTCCCATTGGCCCCCAGTATAAGAATATGACCGAAGGCCTAGGAGAAAACAAAAAAGAAAACCAGTAATAAAGATATCCCCCATAGGTTCGCAACATACCTGCACATAATTGTGTGATCAAACAGTAATCGGGGGGGAGTTACGCTGTCCTAGAAGATTCCTGGAAATACAGTTAACAGGTAAATAACTGCGTTTTCCCGAGTCATCTTCTAGGACAGCTCACTTGAGAGGAGTAGAATAGAAATACGTACATTAGGGCGGGCACCCTGCTTGTAGGACCTTCCTGCCAAATGCCTGGTCCTTGCTGCCGATCAGATCCAGCCTGTAATGCTTAGTGAAGGTGGCGAAACTGGACCACGTTGCGGCTCTGCAGATCTGTCCAGGGGAGGCCCCCTCCTTTTTCCGCCCAGGAGGCCGCAGTGGCCCTTGTGGAGTGGGCTTTTAGGCCGGGCGGTGGTGACAGGCCTGCCGACTTGTAACCTTCCGAAACTGCCTCCCTGATCCATCTGGCGATGGTGCCCTTGGAGGCACCGTCCCCCTTCCTTGGCCCCTGGAATAGGACGAAAAGCCGGGACGAGTGTCTCCATGTCTTTGTGCGTTCGATGTATGTGATCAAACACCGTCTTACGTCTAACCTGCTACAGTCCTCCGCGCTGCCCGGATCGGCCTCCAGGGAAGGTATTACTATTTCCTGAGATCTATGGAAGTGTGACGCGACCTTAGGTAGGAAGGCCGCGTCCGTGCGGAGGATGATTCTATCCAATAAGATGGTGCAGTACGGCTCGATCACTGAAAGGGCATGCAACTCGCTGACCCTGCGGGCAGAAACTAGTGCCGTGAGGAGGATGGTTTTAAGAGTCAAAGATCTGAGTGAACATTCATCCAGCGGTTCGAAAGGCCCCCGCTGAAAGCTCTTCAGGACTGTGCCCAGGTCCCATGTTGGAAGTTTTGGCAAGGACGGGGCACGGCGCCTGGAGATAGCCCTCAGGAATCTGATTACTAATGGGTCTGCCGCCAACCTCAGCTCGAGAAAGTTCGACAGAGCCGCTACCTGTACTTTGAGGGTATTGGCGGCCAGACTCTTATCCGCCCCGGCTTGAAGGAATTCAAGAACTGTATGCAAAATGGGCGTGCCCGGTGCTTCGTTTCTGACCTTCCAGGCGGAAAACTTCTTCCAGACCTTGTCGTACAAGGCGTTCGTCGACCTCTTCCGGCCATCCAAAAGGGTGGCGACCACTCTTGCCGAGAGCCCCTTTTCCGCTAGCCTGTCCCGCTCAGAAGCCACGCCGCTAAGGACAGCCTTTCTGGATGAGGATGCATCACCCTCCCTTGGTTGAGTAAATCGCGTGTGGGTGGTATCATCCAAGGGTCTGCTAAACTGAGCTCCTTCAACCGGGAGAACCAAGATCTCTTGGGCCAGAATGGCGCGATCAGAATAACTTTGGCTTGAGACACCCGGATCTTCTGAATCACCTTCGGCAGTAGTCTGAATGGAGGGAAGGCATAGAGAAGGTCTCCTTCCCACTGCTGGGCTAGCGCATCTATCCCCTCGCTTTTGGGGTCCTTCTGCAGGCAGAAGTACCTTTCCCGCTTTGTGTTCTGGCCGTTGGCAAATAGATCGATAGAGGGGGAGCCCCACCTGGCGCAAATCTGATCGAACGCTGACTGGCTGAGGCACCATTCTGTCTGGATGACCTCTCTTCGGCTCAGCTGATCCGCCAACTGGTTCAGGTCCCCTTTCAGATGTACTGCCGTGATGAACTCCAGGTTTTCCTCCGCCCAGCTCAGGAGGGATCCGGCCAACTCCATCAGCCTTGGGGACCTTGTGCCTCCCTGCCTGTTCAAATACGCCACTGCAGTGGTATTGTCGGAGAGAATCTGGACACCTCTCCCCCTTATCTTTTCCTGAAAGGTCGTAAGTGCCTTGAAAACTGCCAACAGCTCCCTGTAATTTGACGACCTGCTGGAGTCTACTGCACTCCACGTGCCCTGGGCCAGGCCGTCTTCCATATGGGCGCCCCAACCAGTCATGCTTGCATCCGTGGTGATCCGCAGTGGGTTGGCCAGCCTCCAACTTCTTCCTCGTTCCAAGGTGAGGATGCTTCCCCACCACCTTAGCGATTCCTTCACTTTGTGCGTGATGCGGATCCTGGAACTCAGACCTGCTCGGCTGCCGTCCCAGTGGGAAAGGGTGTGATTTTGCAGAACAAAAAAGGAGGGTTGTGAAAAGAGATTCACAGAAAAGCGGCTACATAATGAACAGAACGTGACACTAAGGGAATAATTTCCAAAAATTATGCTTTATTACACACAAATGAATATGACATATGGGCATTTGCCCTGGTTTACCATCACCTCAGTATGAGACAATACACACAGACCTAAAACCATTTAAAATGACACAAAAACCGGTCTAAATGTATGTGTAGCAGGGAAAATGGCTACATGAGTCTAGTGTCCCTGCAACACAAACACACAGGTGAACACTTCCCTAGGGAGGTGTATCCAAAAATTATGCCATGGGCATACCATAATAGAGGATATAAGGGATTAAACAGTAACCATAATGGCAAATCCCTATCAAGAAATCCAAAAAAATATGCTGTAAATATATATATCTCACATGTATGCAATGGAGCAAGCACAATATGCGTCAAAAAGGAGAGTAGCAGGCCTCAGGCCTGTATGAAGGAAGACATAAATGTCAAATATATTGTACAATACATTCTAGACTTTGTTGCTGATGATTTGAAAAATCTTGAGTGGAAAATGCCAATTGGTGATAACCTTACCAAAAAAGAAAGGAAAGCCCTTAAAGAACTAAAAGAGACCAAGGATATTGTTATTAGGAGAAGTGACAAAGGGGGTAATGTAGTGATTTTGAATGAACAAAACTATGTTAGGGAAGTGAAACGCTTATTGAGTGACTCATCCACGTATAGGAAAGTGACTACGAATCCTTTTCATATGGTGGCTAAAAAACTAAATTCCATCTTAACATTAGGAAAGGAAGCTGGTCTGTTAACTAGAAAGGAATATGAGTATTTGAGAACTGAAGAATTTAATCACCCTACTTTCTACATTATCCCCAAAATACACAAAAATCAGGAAAATCCTCCGGGTAGACCTATTGTTTCAGCCATCAATGGCCCCCTAGATAAAACAGGGAAATATATAGATTTGTTTCTTAAAGACATGGTCCCTAATCTCCCCTCCTATGTAAGGGATACTAAAGATGTGTTGGCGAAAATTGAGAATATGATTATCAATGATGATGCCATTCTAGTGGGAATAGATGTGGAATCACTTTACACCTCTATCCCACATGAATGTGGTGTGAGATCAGTCTCTTATTTTCTTGACAGAACATATCCTACGTCGGGGGGACAGAATGAGTTTATCAGTGAGCTATTGGAATTTGCATTAAAACATAATTTTTTCCAATTTAATAATATCTTTTATCAACAGACTAGGGGTACCAGTATGGGAGCACCGTGGGCTCCGGCCTATGCATGTCTCCATTTAGGGTTTTGGGAGGAGCGGGTTGTATTCAGATCATCAAGATTTCTTGCAAATGTCCAGATCTGGTTAAGATATATAGATGATGTGTTCCTTGTATGGCGAGGAACATCTGAGGAATTAAAATTGTTTTTGGGAGAGCTCAATCAGAACTCCTTTAACATTGGACTTACATATATATTTGATGAAAGATGTATCTCTTTCCTAGATCTGGAGATTAGAGTTGAAAATGGAAGACTTCTTACAAAGACATATAGAAAACCCACTGCCGCCAACACCCTATTAGAGGCAAGAAGTTATCATCCGCGTTCACTGATTTCAGGGATTCCAGTGGGACAGTTTTTGAGATGCCGGAGAAATTGTTCAAATATCAATGACTTTAGGATGGAGGCCCAGGACCTCTATAGAAGATTTAGGGAAAGAGGATATTCCCATTCCCAAATTAGAAATGCTCGGAGACGGGCATATCAAACTGATCGCGAGGATTTATTATCCTCTAAAAAGGATGTGAAGGCCAAGTTGAGTGATCAACCTGTTAGAATGATAACCCAATTTGGAGCCCAATGGCAAGATGTAAAATTGATATTAGAAAAACATTGGAAGATTTTGACTCAATGCCCCAGATTGAGTAAGATTGTAGGCGAACGCCCCCAGATGGTAGCGAGAAGAGCACCAAATCTTGGTGATCTTCTCATTCACTCAGATTATCAACCAATAAAACAAACAACATGGTTAAAATCACGTACTAAAGGGATGTTTAAATGTGGAAAATGTCAAATTTGCAAATATGTGGATCGTACGGATTCCTTTCATGATTCAGGAAATAATACTCATTATAAAATTCAGAGTCTCATAAATTGCTCTACAGTAAGAGTATTATACATCTTAACCTGTCCTTGTAAAAAGATGTATGTAGGTAAGACCAAAAGACAACTTAAAGTACGAATAGGTGAACATCTTAGAGATATTAGATCTAATGAACCTGATAGTAATCTTGCCCAACATTACGTTAAATATCATGGAGGCAAACTGGATGGTACGAAAGTGAAAGGTTTCTATGCACTGCACTTTCCACAGAGGAGAGGTGATTTTGACAGAGAACTGCTTAAAAAAGAAAAATATTGGATATATAAACTTGATACATTGCACCCTAAGGGGTTAAATGTGGAATGTGATCTCCAAGTATTTTTGGAAAAATAGCTAGAGCCATGTACTTTATTATTGCCATGTGGTGGTTAATTTGCGGGATTTTTGTTTTCACTAATATGTCACTTAAATCCTTAAAAAGTATGTATGTATATGGAAACAACTAAAACAATATGGAAGATCTCAAGTTATGAGTTTAAATATAGCTCTAAACCATATGTATCAGGACGGTATTTTGAGCTAACTTCTTTCTTTGTACCTTTTTTCTTTAATAATAATCATACCATAGGATGGATATTTAAAAATTGGGGTATTTCTGTTGAAGTGACCCTTAATGAGAATTTTCAGGTTATATTGCCATCTTGTGGTATATTATGGTAATTCAGAGGGGTTTCTCTGATAATTTGATTCAGTGGATAGACTTGTTGATTCTCTGATTAATATCGCCACCTTCTGGTTAGAGTGTGATGGGTGCTTTAGTTGACGAATATATTTAATTCATGATTTTTTGATCAATATGTGTATCGTCAAAATTGCTAAAGTCTCTCCCCTCTCTGTTGTCTCCGGATATCTGTTTTTTAATTTTATTCAATAATGACCAGCAGCTGTGCTAAGTATTTAGCCCTTTCTTTCTTCCATTAGGAATAACTGCAGGTTGGCTTTTTGCATAAATGGGTGGGTCTTTACCCACTATAAATAGGAAATTGAAATGCGGTTGTTTCATTGGTCCTGACGAAGCTGAGTGAGATACGCCCATCGGCGAAACGCGTTGACGTCATACGTCAGATACGTCACTTCCGGTCATGCGCACTAGGTGGAACGCACGCTGACCCATAAGGAGGAAGCCATCTTCACAAGCCATGAGGCAAGCCTAAGCAGCACAAGCGCCGAGAAGGGGCTGGAACCCGCGGTATATCGGCGGATGTCAGCGGTGGTTCCTTGGCCGCCTTGGCCCTGTATGGCAGTACCTATGAAGGATTTCTCTTTCATTCCCGTTATCCATAGCACAGGTGGTGAGTGGATTGTTGCAGGACATTAGATATATGGTCCTCTGTGATCTATATGACCTATATATCTTCTATAGAGTGTGAGCTCTGTCAGTGACTTCCCACATATTGTTTGTTTCACTACAGGATGGGGACATCATGGTGCTTTGTATAGGAAACAAGATATACCATATATATTTCAACAGGCAGAAGAGTCTTTGGGATGTGTCTTGTTTTTTCCTACAAAAAGTGGTGTATAGTCCACATGTAGTGGTGAAGAAACCATTTCAAGCAGAGTGCTGCTGTGTGCATCTTTTCTTCCATCCTGGAAATAAATGGGGCATATTCCCATCCAAGAGCTCTAGGAAACAGCTATCTATATTACAGATGAATGGGCCCCAACCACTTGTGCCGGCACAGGAATGTATTGTACAATATATTTGACATTTATGTCTTCCTTCATACAGGCCTGAGGCCTGCTACTCTCCTTTTTGACGCATATTGTGCTTGCTCCATTGCATACATGTGAGATATATATATTTACAGCATAATTTTTTGGATTTCTTGATAGGGATTTGCCATTATGGTTACTGTTTAATCCCTTATATCCTCTATTATGGTATGCCCATGGCATAATTTTTGGATACACCTCCCTAGGGAAGTGTTCACCTGTGTGTTTGTGTTGCAGGGACACTAGACTCATGTAGCCATTTTCCCTGCTACACATACATTTAGACTGGTTTTTGTGTCATTTTAAATGGTTTTAGGTCTGTGTGTATTGTCTCATACTGAGGTGATGGTAAACCAGGGCAAATGCCCATATGTCATATTCATTTGTGTGTAATAAAGCATAATTTTTGGAAATTATTCCCTTAGTGTCACGTTCTGTTCATTATGTAGCCGCTTTTCTGTGAATCTCTTTTCACAACCCTCCTTTTTTGTATGCCTCTTTTGGCTACTGAATGGAGACCATACATTGGGTGACACGTTAATGTATTTAATAACCTCTTTAATAACTTTCTTAGTGTGATTTTGCAGAACCCTGGAGTGAAGTTGCGCCCATTGCACCCCTGGTATTGCCGCTGTCATCCGCCCGATTATTCTCATCGCGGTCCTGACCGTGCAGGTCGACATCCTCCGGAGGGCCCTTGTGTCCTGCCGCAGGTTGAGGGCTTTTTCTGATGTTAGGTACGATCGGGCCTGTGCGGAGTCCAGGACGTACCCCAAGTACGTAATCCTCTTGGAGGGGGTTAGCTGTGACTTCTCCTTGTTGATAAGCCACCCCAAACTTTCCAGAAAAGATATCGTACGTTCGATGTGCGATCTCAGGCCTCCCTCTGTGTCCGCAAATAAAAGCAGGTCGTCCAAATAGGGGATAATGTGTATCCCTTCCAGTCTCAAAACTCTTAAAGGCTCCGCTAAAATCTTGGTGAATATCCTCGGGGCCGACGACAGGCCGAAGGGGAGTGTGTTGAACTGAAATAGCACCGGACCCTTTTCTCCTTCCAGCGCAAACCTCAGGAATCTCCTGGAATCTTCTCTTATCGGGACATGTAGGTATGCGTCTTGCAGATCTATCGAGGCCATGAACACCCCAGGTGAAAGGAGTTCCTTCACCGTGTATATGGATTCCATACGGAATTTGCTGGGCCTCACGAACTCGTTCACCTTCCGCAGATTCAATATCATCCTGTAAGTACCTGACGGTTTTTCCCTAGAAAGAAATGGGAGAAGAATCCACTTCCCCTTTCCTCTTCTCTCAACTGGCAGATAACGTTCTGACTGAGCATATTTTGTAGGAGGTCCACCAGCGCATCTGCCATAGCCCTGTCCTTTGGCGGGGGTGTTGCAAAGAATCTCTGAGGGGGGGCCCTTGTGAACTCTATTCTGTACCCCCTGTGGATGGCCTCCAGAATGTAGGTGTTCTGGGTTATCCTTAGCCATTGTGCGTGGAAGCGCCCCAGTCTCGCTCCCACCTGGCCTCTCCAGTCACTTTGGCTGGGTTTTGGGTCTATTCTGGCTGGGGTTGAAAAGGAAACCTCCCCTGCCTCTCGGCTCGTTCCTGCCTCTTCTTGCGCCCCAGCCTGGGCGCTGGGTTTGGAACCTAGCTTCCCTCGACGCGTATAGCCTGGATGGGCGAAACCCCTTCCGTCCAACCTGCCTGCTGGGGACCGGGAAGCTCTTTTTCCTGTCGGCCGACCTTTCCAGGACTGAATTCAGCTCCGGGCCGAAAAGGAGTTTACCTTCAAACGGCAGGCCACAGAGTTTAGATTTGGAGGCCAGATCCCCCTGCCACGATTTCAGCCAGATAGCCCTCCTTGCCGTGTTTATGAGCGCTGTAGATCTAGCAGAGAGTCTGATGGTCTCTGCTGATGCGTCCGCGATGAAGGCTACCGCTTTCTCCAGCACCGGAAGGGACTTCAGAATCTCTTCCCCCGGAGTGCCTTGTTCCAGATGCGAACGGAGCTGCCCCAACCACACATCCAGGGTTCTGGACACACAGGTCGTTGCCACTGCAGGTTTAAAATTCACATGCGGACGCTTCCCATGCCCTCTTCAGGAAGGCGTCCGCTTTCCGATCCATCGGGTCTTTTAGGGACCCACCGTCTTCAAAGGACAGATCCGTGTCCTTCGAGATCCTCGAGAGAGGGGCGTCTGGCTTTGGGCAAGTCTCCCAAACCGAGGCATCTTCCTCCTTAAAGGGGAAACGTCTCTTGAGGTTCTTGGGAAGGAAAGCCTTCTTCTCTGGCTCTTCCCATTCTCTCCTGATCGTGGACCATAGGGCAGGGTGTACTGGGAATGTACGGCTGCTTTTTGCCTGTAGCCCTGCGTACAGTTGGTCGTGGAGGGAGAGGTCCTGCTGTTCTTCCTCCAGATCCAGGGTCTCATAGATCACCTTTAACAGGTCCTCCGTGTCTTCCACCTGAAAAAGGAACCTGTCTGCCTTTGGGCCCTGAGCCTCAATCTCACCCTCCTCCGAGTCTGAGGTGTCCGACTGTTCGTCCTCCCAGTCCCTTACCGGCGCTACCAGCTTCCTCTTTTTCCCCCCTTGGGTGCCAGAAGTGCCCGGTTGGGCCTCATCCTGGGCCGGTCCCGGCTTCTGTTCTCTGAAGCTTTGAAATGTCTTGGACATCTCTTGTGTCATATTCTGTAGGAAGTCTTTAAAAAGAGATCCAGACTCCTTCTTGATGAGCTTGTCTATGCACCCCTGGCAGAGCTGCTTCCTCCAGGAGCTCGCCAGTTTCTTCCTACAAGTGGCACACTTCTTTTTCTGCTCACAAGGAGCTTCTTTCTCCCCTCTATCCTCCTCCTGTGGGCCCATCTGGGGACAAGGAGATACACGCGTTCATGCGTCTGTAACAGCAACGCCTCCCCCCCTGTGCCACTGTGAAAGCTCCAGCTGTGGGCCTGGGGGGGGGGAGAGGGGGGCTGTGTGTGCGTGGGGGGTACCCAATCATCCCGGGGAGGGGGGGGGGAGGAGGGGGGTAAAAACAAAAGAAAGTTGCCAAACAAAGGCCCTTACCTTACTGCAGGCCTCCCCCGCTCCTGACAGATCTGCCTCCATGCCGCCGCAGACTCTGCCTCGGTGCGACGGTTTTTCAGGGGCTGGTGGGCTCCGCCCCCCCCCCTGCGATCCCCCCTCGCCGACCCCCCTCTCACGGCCGCCGGTGGAGAAGCGGCCGTGGCACGGGTTCCTTCCACGGCCCGCCGCCCATTTCCAAGATGGCGGCGGCCGTTCCCTGCTCCTGCGCCGGAAGTGACGACACCCGGCGCCCGGAAGTGACGCGATCGCAGCGTCCAGACCCACCGCAGCCGAGCCTCCTGGCCATGCTGCCGGGATCCAGGAGCAGGTAAGACTTACCTGAAACCCCCAGGGAAAGGCACCAATGCCTCGGTCGGCGGAGCGGGCTCTACCCCCCTGGAGAGCCCCGCTGGGACCATCTGGGGCCGACGCCCCCACCCCACAACGGGCATCCCTAGTGAAACTGGCTGAAAGGTCCCCCCCCTCACAAGGCCCCTGCCTTGCTTGGAGGAAGGGGGGGGCCCCAGCCAGGGACCCTCTGTACTCCGCCAGAGAGCCCAGATAAAAAATAAAAAACGGGCGTAGCTCCTTCCTGGCCGGAGGAAACACTAAAACTGGGGGCCAATGGGAGAGAGGACGCCTATAAAGGGGAAAAAAAGGTGGAGCGGGTGTTTCCTGGGAGGAGCCCTATCTCTCAAGTGAGCTGTCCTAGAAGATGACTCGGGAAAAAAGCATAAAAAACAAAACTAATGCAGCCATCACATCTAAGAATTCTTAAGCTTTAGACATTTCATTAGGTACAATTGATCACTGTGAAGTGTGAGGCGCTGTCTTGTGCTGCGCTGTGGTGCTCTAAAAAAGTAGTTCATGCACTACTCTTTTTCAGCGCACCGTGCTCGTACACCACTGCAACATGGTGGTGTAAATCAGGCACACAGGAGAAAAGCCATTTTGTCTTGCCATACAGTGGGACTGCATGGTAATAACCACTCAGCACAGTCCTTCCGCATCTGGTGTGAATGGGCCCTTGTATTGGTTATCCATGGTAAAGTACTCCCTTACTGGTGGTCAGAGGAGTGCTCCCCTGCTTTGATGACCAGTGTGTGAAATGGCCTCTTATGTGGCACATAGGTAGTCAGTGGGAGAATGGTGTTATTATATTGATGCTCAGTGGGAAAAGTGTCCCTTTGCATAGGTGGTTGATTGGCAGAAAAATGCCTGATGAATTGGTAGTTAGTAGGAAGGATACCATTTTATATTTGTGTACGTTAGAAAGGATACCTCATTACATTGGTGATTACTAGGAAGAATGCCCCATTACAGTAAGGTTTCCATTTGTCACTCTTTCCCGGGGACATGTCTTGTTGTGAGGGGTCTATTCCTGGCAGATGTTCCCAGGAGCTTGGAATCAAAAACATTTTGTTGTTACTTTTGTCCACCGACGCCTTAGCACCTGTTGTGTCTTACTCCTGATTGTCTACCATAGCAATGACTACTCACGATTCATTCTGTTGTTAAATAATGTATCACTACTGTTGAAGCTCAGCTCTATTTTTCGCTCATCCATGAAGCTTTCTAATCTTGTATCTGGCAACAGCAAGTACACTGCCTTTTGACCTACTATGTCCACCTATGAATTTTTCTGATATCTGGTGCACCTCATCCTCCCAATTTCTCTATCTCCAAGTTAACCATCAAATAGTTTGGTCTTTTTTTATGGGACTTAAGTTGTTTTCAATAAATGCACGAGGCCTCAAACAGCGATCTCTCTGGCAAGATGCTCTATATATAGCAAAGTGGACGTCATAGCAGTCCAAGAAACACACTTTCACTAGGATGCTACACCCAGATGTAACCATAAAAACTTCCCACATATATTTTTGGCTTTTTTGCAGCTGACCTGCCTGGGGCAAGGTAAGTCACCATCCCATCACTGGAAAACTGGTTCACCATGATGCAGGAAGAGTTTAAAAAAAGTAAATTAGACAATGTCTAAAAAAAACTTTATTTTAAATCATTTCAAAATTCCCCAATGGTTCTCAACCAAGATTCCTTGGAAAATAGTCTGAGAAAAGCCACTGGAATTACTGCACTTAGTCATACTGAGGCTGGAATCTCCTATGGGAATATTTTCCACAATTAATTGCATATGTACACAAAAAAGTTATTGGTATAAAACTGGATAGAAATGTTATGACTTAAGCTAGTCAAAGACATTTATGGGAACCTACTGTAAATGTCACTCTAGCAAAACCGCAGAAAAGCCAGCATACCATTGTGGTCATCCATATCGTCCAAACAATTTTGTCATTTGGAATTTATCAGGAGTTTGACAAAGTCAGTGACAAACCTAATTGAGTGAATACTAAAAAGTTAATACAAAGTGAAAAAAAAACAGTAAATCATGTGAGTGCGACTGTAAATATTTAATCTTTACTGTGTCAGTAGTCTTCATAAAACCTGTTTTTTTTTTTTTTGCTTTTCTCTTGCAATAATTTAATTTGGGAATTGACCTGCAGTAATTGCAAGATTTGGGGTTTCCCTCAGAAAGTGGGCTATTGTCTATTCATGTCCTGAGTTTTCCTGGAATTATTTCCTATTCTTACCTGAAATGTAGAGTATTTATACACAGTGACATTTGTTATCATATTAAAATGAAGGTATGAAAACCTACAGGTTTTGTTTATCCAGTTTTTGTTATAAATGTATAATCATTAAAACATTTATAGCATTTTCATTTAATTTGGTTTCAGTCTTTTATTACTAGGTGCTTTTTCACTGGACATTGTGCAAACTTAAAAGATAAGTTCACCTTTGGGAACATGTTACATGTTCCACCTGTTTATAGGGGTGTGGGGTCCACCCACACTCCCACGTCATTGATTCACAGTCCTCTGTGAATGAATAGACTACAGGTCCAGACAGCCTTAGCGGCTTGTCGGCTTGTAGTCCTCAATGAACTACCCCTGTGCTGTGGAGCACTGTGGTAGTTTATTGAGTCTTCCTGACAGACGTTTGACAGTCTGCAGGAGACCTGCATAGCATCAGCGATCTGCTGATCACTGGTACAATGCTTTAGAGCAGCGATTCTCAACCTAGGGGTCGCGACCCCTTTGGGGGTCGAACGACCATTTCACAGGGGTCGCCTAAGACCATCGGAAAACACATATTTCCGATGGTCTTAGGAACCGAGACACCGCTCCTGTCTCAGGCGATGTGTGGGCGGGATGATATGCTGCCCCTGTCGCCTGGCCACACCTCCGGGATCTCTCAACAGCTCCGCCTCCTCGCCGCTGATTGGCCACCGGAACTGTAGCTCAGGAGAGGAACACAGGCGGCCAATCACCGGCGAGGAGGTGGGGCTTGGAGAGGAGGAGCCGAGCGGCAGCGCGCGTAGATCAAAGAAGATCGAGGGAGCTGCAGGAGCGAGTGAAGAGAGAGGCTAGAGAAGGAAGACAGCTGACAGGTAAGTGCAAATTTTGCTGCTGCAGCCAGGTATGCAGGCTGTAGATGGGAGAGGGAGAGAGCGAGCCCAGGCTGGAGCAGGAGTCAGCAAGGTAAGTATCATTGGTGTCAGTGGGAGGGATAGTGCCCCATCATTTGTGTCACTAATACCAACGATGGGGCACTATTCCTCCCCCCACTGACACCAACGATGGGGCACTATTCCTCCCCCACTGACACCAAGAATAAGGCACTATTCCTCCCCCCACCGACACCAACGATGGGACACTATTTCCCCCCCACTGACACCAATGATGGGTCACTATTCTCCCCCTGACCCCAATGATGGGGCACTATTCCCCCCTCCACCACACTGACATCAATGATGGGGCACTATTCCTCCCACTGACACCAATGATGGGGCACTATTCCTCCCACTGATACCAATAATGGGGCACTATTCCTCCCACTGACACCAATGATGGGGCACTATTCCTCCCACTGACACCAATGATGGGGCACTATTCCTCCCACTGACACCAATGATGGAACACTATTCCTCCCACTGATACCAATGATGGGGCACTATTCCTCCCACTGACGCCAATGATGGGGCACTATTCCTCCCACAGACGCCAATGTTGGGGCACTATTCCCCCCACTGATGCCAATGATGGGGCACTATTCATCTCACTGATACCAATGATGGGACACTATTCCTCCCACTGATACCAATGATGGGACACTATTCCTCCCACTGATACCAATGATGGGACACTATTCCTCCCACTGATACCAATGATGGGACACTATTCCTCCCACTGATACCAATGATGGGACACTATTCCTCCCACTGATACCAATGATGGGGCACTATTCCTCCCACTGATACCAATGATGGGGCACTATTCCTCCCACTGATATCAATCATGGGGCACTATTCCTCCCACTGATATCAATAATGGGGCACTATTCCTCCCACTGATACCAATGATGGGGCACTATTCCTCCCACTGATACCAATGATGGGGCACTATTCCTTCCACTGATACCAATGACGGGACACTATTCCTCCCACTGACACCAATGATGGGGCACTATTCCTCCCACTGACACCAATGATGGGACACTATTCCTCCCACAGACACCAATGTTGGGGCACTATTCCTCCCACAGACACCAATGTTGGGGCATTATTCCTCCCACTGATACCAATGATGGGACACTATTCCTCCCACTGACACCAATGATGGGGCACTATTCCTCCCACTGACACCAATGATGGGACACTATTCCTCCCACAGACACCAATGTTGGGGCACTATTCCTCCCACTGATACCAACGATGGGACACTATTCATCCCACTGACATCAGTGATGGGCCGCTAGTCCTCCCACTGCAAAATTTTAGTTATGAAGTAGCAACGAAAATAATTTTATGGCTGAGGGTCACCACAACATGAGGAACTGTATTAAGGGGTCGCGGCATTAGAAAGGTTGAGAACCACTGCTTTAGAGGCTCCTAACGCAAAAAATAATAAATGCATATTTTTTTACCTGCAAAAAAAATGTGCATTTATTATATTTTGTGTAAAGGGGAACTTATCCTTTTAGAAAATAAAAACAAGGAATGGAAAGCCAACACAACAACAATCTGCTTTCTGTTAACTAAATTACTGAAAAAATAAATACAGTATAAAGGGGTCTATGTATAATACATTTGCTGTGTTGATGTCTTAAGGCCAATTCACACTAACTAAACTGTATATACATGTCCATCAATGTAATCACATGCTGACATCCATTGCCATACATTTTTGATGTCTGTTGACATGCATTTTAGTGTTCAATACAGCGTACTGTATTTTCACAGGATATCCTGTGTATTGTGTTGACATCCACTTCCATTTGTTGCTTTGCCCTAAAATGCATACATGTTGCATTTTTGCACAGCGCAGGTCAATGCAGTGTTATGGTGTAAATGGGACACAGTGGAAATTGTTTTTCAGATGTCCCTCTGTTGATCTGCGTTTTACAGCTTCGCTAAAAGGTAGATCAATGCACTGGTGTGCATTGGATCTTAATCATTCACATGAACACCATAAATGTTTGCTGTATTGTTTGTGATATGATTATCTCCTATGATTGCCAGCTCCATATAGTGGCCATAATGCAGTATTGTCTTGAAATACCTAAAAAAAAAATAGATACTCCAATACCTTCACCGACCACTTTGCTACACCTTGCTAGTGTCAAGAAAATATCCCCACACCATTACAACACTGCCAACCAGACTGAACCGATGACACAAGGCAGGATGGATCCATGATTTCATGTTGTTTACACCAAATTTTGACCCTACCATCTGAATGTCACAGCAACCAGTCTGCCCATTCTCCTCTGACATCAACAAGATATTTTCATCCACACAACTGCTGCTCACTGGATATTTTCTCTTTTTCGGACTATTCTCTGTAAACTCTAGAGATGGTTGTGCATGAAAATCCCAGCAGTAGTGGCCTCACTAGGGTTGGTGTCATTTGGTGCAGAAAAACAGGGTGTCAACCCTCCCCCCAATAATTTTTTCCCGTTTTCTGAAAGCGCACAGATGCATCATGCAGGACTTTTGGTGCGCTTTAAGAAAATGCTGAACAAAATGTGCAACCTAATAGAAAGGACTGCAGGTATGACTGTGGGTAAAATGCAGGAAAACTGCGTCCAAACCACAGCAAACCAGTCTGAACCCACTTAAAAGCACCAAGAAACAAGTCCTACCATAGGCTGATAACACAATTCTAAACTCTGGCTGCAGTTATGATAGCTACTGTTGGAGGACAAAGTGAGAAAGCGGGGGAGGGAGAGAGATTTAAAGGAGAGAAGGTAGGCAGGGAGAGTCCGGTCACAGTGCTCACATTTGGATGGTCCCTGGAAGCTCATGAGTCAGAGACCTTGTATTCATGTTGGATCTGCTGGCCTGTGCTGCTGCAACCCCCTCATTCATATATCTGTCCCCCTGCTCCCCAAAACCACCCTGCCATTCTCATGCACACTCTGGAACGCCCGCTCGGTCTGCAACAAGCTCACCTCCATCCATGACCTCTTTGTCTCCCACTCCCTTAACCTCCTAGCGATCACCGAAACCTGGGTCCAAGCAACAGACTCTGCCTCCCCCGCAGCACTCTCCTATGGAGGTCTCATCTGGACCCACTCACCCAGACCCAGTGGTCGGAAAGGTGGTGGGGTTGGTTTGCTCCTGTCACCACTGAGCACCTTCCAAGTCCTCCCTAACCCTCCCTCTCTATCCTTCTCCTTTTTCGAGACCCACTGCATCCAGATATTCTCTCCAATCTCTCTGAGGATTGCAGTGATCTATCGGCCTCCTGGACCCGTGTCCCGCTTTTTTGACGACTTCGCCGCCTGGCTACCCTTCTTTCTCTCCTCTGAGCTACCCACTATCATTCTCGGAGACTTCAACATCCATATCAACATCAATAACCTGGCTACATCTCAACTCCTCCACATAACCTCTTCTTTTGCTCTAGCACGGTGCATACAGTCCTCCACCCACTCTGACAGGAACACTCTTGACCTTGTCTTCTCTCACCTTTGCACTCCCTGCAACCTCACTAACACCCCCTTTCTTCTCCGATCACAACCTCATCACCTTCTCCGTTTCCTCGTCCTCAAACACCTATCCCTCCAAACAGCAAACAGTTACCAGCAGAAACCTCCGGAACTGGAACCCTGCTCCCTTCCACTCTGCAACTGACCAACTTTACGACAGCATCCATCCCCTGTCCTACCCTGACCTGGCCACTGCTGTCTACAACTTGCTTTCAGCTGCTCTAGACTCGCTCGCACCCCCAACAACACGAAGCATTAGGCCCCGACCGCTACAACCCTGGCAGACCGACCACACCAGAAACCTCAAATGACATAGTCATGCGCTGGAGCGACTATGGCATAAAACCAAATCCCAACAAGCGTTCACCCTCTATAAATCTGCCTTCTTAATGTACACTTCCTCCCTTCACGCTTCCTACTTTGTTACCCTCATTAGTACCTTCTCCTCCAGTCCTCGCAGGCTCTTCTCCATTTTTAACTCTCTACTTTCTCCGCCTCTACCTCCACCCAGTACCTCACTTACCGCCCACAAGATTGCCAACCACTTCAAAAACAAGATTGACGCAATTCGTAGGGACTTCGCCACTGCTCAGACATCCACCCCACTTAGCACTCCTCACACAATGTTTTAGCAAGTTCAAAAATACACTGCTCAAAAAAATTAAAGGAACACTTTGAAAACACATCAGATCTCAATGGGGAAAAATATCATGCTGAATTGTGATAGTGATATGGACTGGGTAATATGTTAGGAATGTAAGGATGTTTCATCATTTGATGGAAATGAAAATTAACAACATACAGAGGACTAAATTCACAGACACCCCAAAAATCAAAGTGAAAAAATGATGCAGCAGGCTAGTTCATTTTGCTGAAATTTCATTGCAGCAACTCCTGTTCCTCCTTGCACAAAGGAGCAGATACCGGTCCTGCTGATGAGTTAAGGACCTTCTATGGCCATATCCAGCTCTGCTAGGGTAACTGCCTGTCTCCTGGAATCTTCTCCATGCTCTTGAGATTGTGCTGGGAGACACAGTAAACCTTCTGGCAATGGCATGTATTGATGTGCCAAACCGGAGGAGTTGGACTGCCTGTGCAACCTCTGTAGGGTCCAAGTATCACCTTATGCAACCAGTAGTGACACTGACCCTAGGCAAATGCAAAACTAGTGAAAACAGAAAAGATGAGTAGGGAAAAAATGTCAGTGGCTTCCACCTGTAAAGCCATTCTTGTTTTGGGGGTTATTGCATTGCTGCCCATCTAGTGCACCTATTGTTCATTTGATTTACACCAGCTAAAACTGGTTAACAACCCTCTCTGCTACCTAACTGACCAGGTCAATATCTCAGGAGTTTAGTGGACTTGATGCTATACTCTTATTAAAAAGTGTTCCTTTAATTTTTTTAAGCAGTGTACATTGCAAATGAAGATCAAAAAAACCCATACCCTATGTGGGTGTTAGTTCAGATGGGGTTTACCTTCGCTGGGGAAAAAAGGTGGTCCAGACATCAGGTCTTTCTTAAAAGTCTGACTTGTAGTTTTATTAAAAAGGTTGCATGGAAAACAAACAAAACAAAACAGAAAATAAATCTTTTCCATCCAGGCACTAACTAAACAGAAGAGATTGCTATCTAACAGGTGAAGTGCTTCTCCCAGTAACCAACAAAACAAACATTGTGCAAACCTTTTTTTTTCCTCTTACAAAGCAACTTCCACATTTACAGCCCTCTCAGGTTTGTCTTCCTAAGTCCCAGGCCAAGCACAACCTCTTGCTCCAGTCCTGCTTTATTTATACCACCTGCTGGTGGTCATCAGTGGAACACAAAATCCAGTATGGAGCCAACACTGCCAAGGTGGCCTGGAAAACCTGGACACATAGCTTTCAACAATCACCTCAACTTTTCCACTGTAATACCTATTATAAAATATTAAAGCAAATTTGTGAAAAAAAAATCCTCTCCTACTTTAGCACTGTGTCTCTGGCACTGTGTCTATTATAATTTACTTTACAAAATCCTATCTGCTACCTCAATCCTTTTGCAATGATTCTAGGCACAAACCAACCTAATGCTCGCAATTGGTGCCTTCATGATGTTATGTTCGTCCCACCACATGACAGCACTTGGGCAAGCATTGTATTATGGGAGGACGTGGGAAGTGTAGCATGTTCCACCACACTTAACAGGTACAAGGATTTTCCAGGTGTTTGTATCATGGACCAGACCAGAGAATGAAGCAAAGGGTTTCTACTATACATTTTTGATGTGGGAGGGTACCTTTTTTACAAACACAGGTTTACATTAGGGCCCAAGTATACTTTTGCACTACAGTTCTTTGCAGTATCATGTGCATTACTGCAACATATTACATGCATTACTGCATTGTGGAGGCATTAGTTATGATTGGCATTCCAATGCACTGGGGCAATGCAGCTTTAGCATACATCTGAATCTTTATATGCCAAAATCTGCAATTGGAAAAGAGAAAGAACTAAAAAATAGTAGCTGAACACCATACCCTGATACAAAGCATTCAAAAGTGTACAACAAAAAGTACGGTGCTCTGCTCATCAAAAAAGCAACCAATTAAAATGAAAGCAATGAAAATGTCCAGTGTATAATAATTAAATTATGTCTATAAAAGGTAATATAGTAGTAGTGAAAATGATTAGTCCCACATGCCACGATGGAAACAGGAAACTTCCAGAGATAGCCAAAGTGACACCATCCATGGCCGCCCTCTAGAGGAATTCCCTTCCTCTAGGCTGCCATCTTGGAAAGTGGAAGAATTTCCTGTGATATTTTTTTCTTTATGCTGATTAGAATGGCTGTCTTGTAAGTGCAATACTGTTTAATAAATTTCCTTGTACAGATGGTTTTATACTATGTTGAGTATCTCTTTATTACATGGTGTCTGCTGCATGTTTGGGTCCTATTGATTTATATTGGAGTGTTTTGGAGCCATCACAAAGTAGAGAGGCACTTTTAAGGAGATTGATTGTCTCTATCTTGAGCCTGTTTTGGAGGATAGCCATCCAATATTTTTTATGTCATTTATAATACATTAAATAGCATTGTTTGACCACTCTTAACAGGGGTCGCAAGCCTTCTGGTAAGCCTTGCATGGGAGTAAATGTTGTCACTTTGGCTATCTCTGGAAGTTTCCTGTTTCCATCACAGAATGTGGAACTAATCATTTTCACTACTACTCTATTATATTTTATGGACACAGTTTAATTATTATACATTGGACATTTTGATTTCTTTAATTTTGGTTGGATTATTTTTTTCATGAGTAGAACACTGCAAATTTTGTTTAACCTACATATGTTGCAGCACTTCACAATGCATATGAATGCACCTGTCACGTACCTTGGTAGTAAACCTGACGTGAAGAGGCAGACCTCTTGTACAACCCCGACTTGGGAACCGCTGAGAGTGAGACAGCAGTCGCAGGAGCAAGAGGGCTTGGGATCCATCCGATGAAGTAGCTGGACTGGTGAGGAGCAGAGCAGGATGCGGATGGATCCGTGCAGGATGGATGGATGCGGATGCACCGAGAGGTGAATAGCAGAGTCAGACAAGCCGGGTTTGATAACGGATGAGGCAGAGCAGACCAGAGCAGCAGGCAGGAGGATAGTCGGTCACAGGCCAGGTTCAGCAGCAAGAGGTCAAATGATCAGGAGCAGGCAGAAGAATAATCCAGAGACAAGTCAGGGGTCAGGGCAGGAGATGGTCAACAGTAGTCAGGAGCAGGCTGGGTTCGGCAACAGGAAACAACACAGAATCAGGAAGCACAGGCAGGGTAAATAAGACCATATGGCAATTTGGATACTGCAGTGGCCAGTTTAAATAGCCCGCTCGGCGCCGTCATTGGTGAGAGGCGCGGCCGCGAGTGTCACCGCGCTCCTCTGTCCTAGTGCCCGCACACCTGTTTGCCTCATCGGGATCCCCCGCATGCGCAAATTCGTGCGCCGCGGCGATCCTCTCATTCCCTGACAGCACCACTGTCACAGACTTGGGGCTGCAGGAGAACCATTGCGCGAAAAACTCATTGAAACATATGGCTTCCTATGTATAATGCATTCCTATGTGGGTGCCGTACTGTCTTGGGTGAGCATTGTCTATAATATTGTGATTGGTTCTTATCTGATGGTTTTCTGTATAAATTCAGTGTGTTTCTCTAATAAAACAGTTCTTCTTGCTTACTCCAAAAACTGGTGTTGACTATACCTGTAGAGCTACCCCAAAGAACTAGACACTTGCCTCGTGTTCCAGAGCTTGGGAAGCAGCTTCTTGGCAGAGATACCCAGCCAGGGTGTTAGGAGTCCATCACAACCACCATGCATTGTGGTACACTGTGTTGCCAGAAATGATGCCTGTGTTCTTTTTTCATATTGTGGTAAACTGCCAAACTATTCATTTGTACAGGCTTTCTTAATGCAATGCATGGGAATTCTTGAAATAAAAGCAAGTCAATGCACCAGGATGCCAAGGTTGAATGTTTAATAAAAATATTTTAAGACTCTTCAAACATTTTTGAATATTTTCAATTCAAGTGTATCACTTCTGTTATGTGTTAGCAGATGTATTCTTTTTTTTCTCTGACTTCTTCTTTTGTAACCACACTAAACAAGATCAGAGGGGATTTTAGAATGGCGAGGTCAGCAAGGAACTTGGTTGTCACTAAAGAAGCCACAGATACGTAACAAACAAAAGGAAAAACAATGGGTTCTTTTTTACAATTCATTGCAAAAAAAGTAAAACAAAAAATTGGTGACATGAATAAATGTGCACTCTTCCATAGCTTTCCATGTGCATATTATAGTTTTGTTATGCAACTCTAGAGGAAAACCCTAGAGTAATGGAAAAGCAATATACTGAATATTTTCCATTAGATAATGGAAAAGCATAAAGATAATATAATCTTAAAATAGGGAATAACAAATCCACAATACAATCAATGATCTCTTTAACATTAGCTATTTACAAATAGACAGAAGCTAATAACAATTAATAGACTTGACACTCTGTATAGTGTGTTTGTGCTCAACTTTTTTAATACTTTTTCTAGGTTTTTTAGTAACTGACAATTCAGCTTACACAGAGACATTAACAGCCCACATAAATATCAGTAATTTACATTTTTACATGTCTCAGACTATCACAGCCATGGGGATGTTATAAAGAAATTATGTATTGGGGGTAAAGAAAAATACTTTTGCAGACACAGGATTTATGGCTCACCTTAAAAGAGAAGAAGAATAAAACATTATTTTAGCAGCAATCCAAAAAACATGCTCATCTAAAAATAATGCCAGGTCAAACAATATGTGGTGTATTACGGCTTTACCCCTTATTATATATTTATAACTTTCCACTGTCACTGTTCTTTGCTGTGAAAAAGTAGATCTTTGTATGAATTTGATGTGCAATTATCGAAGGATATATTCCTCTAAAACTTGGTATACCAGTGGTGTAATTAGGTCTTGTGCTGCCGTAGGCAACACAAAAATAGTGCTCCCCCACCCCCAATGAGAGAGAGTGAGAGAGCTAGTTCATATAGCCAGTGGTGTATTTTGGTTTGTGCTGCCCTAGGCAAGACTAAAATCAGGCACCCCGCATCTAAATTTGCCCAACCCCTTCCTGTCTAAGATCCACCCCTTCATCTGTAAACCTCACCCCTTCCTCTTTAGGCTCCACCACTTCCTATCAGAGCTCCGCCCACTGACAATGATGGGAATCCATTCCTCCCAGTGACAACAACGGTGGGGTACTATTCCTCCCACTGACACCAATGATGGGGCACTATTCCTCCCACTGACACCACTGATGGGGAACTATTCCTCCCACTGACACTAATGATGGGGCACTATTCCTTGGTGTCAGTGGGAGGAATAGTGCCCCATCATTGGTGTCAGTGGGAGGAATAGTGCCCCATCACTGGTGTCAGTGGGAGGAATAGTGCCCCATCACTTGTGTCAGTAGGAGGAAAAGTGCCCCATAATTGGTGTCAGTGGGAGGAATAGTGCCCCATCATTGATGTCAGTGGGAGGAAAAGAAAGTGACCCCTCATTGGTGTCAGTGACACCAATGAGGGGGCACTATTCCTCCCACACTGACACTAATGATGGGGCACTATTCCTCTCACTGACACTAATTATGCTTACATTGCTGACCCCTGCTCCAGCCCAGGCTGCCTCCCCTGCTCCAGACCAACTGCTCTGCCCAGATCCTGGCCACATTGCCTTAACGATCAGCTGTCTTCCTTCTCCGGCCGCTCTCCTCCTCTTCACTGGCTCCGGCTGGTCCCTCACTCAATCTTCTTTGATCTTTGTGCTGCCGCTCGGCTCCTACTCTCCAATCCCCGCCTCCTCGCCAGTGATTGGCCGCCTGTGTGCCTTTCCTGAGCTACAGATCCAGCAGCCAATCACCGGTGAGGAGGCGGAGCTTGCAGAGAGAGGGGCAGGCTTCCACAGGCTTCCTAGTGATTCTGGGAGTGTGGCCAGATGAGAGGGGCAGCATGTTATCCCGCCCATATTGCGATCATGATCCAGGGAGATGAAAACACCGGACAGACACCCTCTCCATCCCTCCTCCAGCAGCGCCTGGTGAACCAGATCGAAGTGTGACACGGAGTCGCGAACACAGGTAAGGCACAGAAGCCCCTGTCCCTTTCAAACGGAAGTGTCCCTTCCATGGGAAAGGGGGGGTGGTGCCACCGCTGTGCCACCCCTTTGAAAAGTGCAGCCCTAGGCAAATGCCTTGTTTGTCTCACAGCAAATATGCTCCTGAATATAGCACTCACCTTCACAGCCGGAGATCGCAGGAGCCATGATCAGAAAATTGGGTGAGCTCAGCCAGTTATCCACACATCCCAGGGACTGACAGTCGGGCTCTGCCACCCTCCAGCAGCCCACAGCCTCTTTCTGATCCCAAGTGGTGGAGCAGAGCTCATGCAGTGCCTCACCAGGTCCAGTCCCCGTATCCATGTTCCTTTTTTAGGGCCACTCTCCTGAAAAATGCTGTCCAATGCAAACTCCTTGTTTGCCTCACAATAAATACGCCCCTGGTATACACGTCAAGTTTTTTTCCCTTCAACCAGTGGATTCCCTGCAACAACACAAGTGATGTTGGTGCAAGGATCTCTTCTGCTGTCTTTATTCTTTATTCTGACAGCAGGAGCTTCCCCCTTGTCAGAATACACTGATCATTATTTCTGGCTTTCTAGCATGACCTTTTGACAGAAGCTAGTTATCAGACCAGCTTTTTTTGAACAGAAAGCAGTACACAGAACTGCACTCCTATAATTCATATTCAGCTGACAGTGGGCTAAAGTCAGTTGCTTGCTGACATCACAGAGCCGGTCTAGACTTGAAAAGAGCCTGGCCATATGGTCAGGATCCACCCAGATGCCTCTCAGTGCACCATTGAGAGCCTGAGCCAGCCGCTTCCTCCACCTTCACAGTTCGGCACTCCAATTAGCACTGAAAGGGTAGAGCAAAGAGCCAATGACTGCCAGTCACCAGCTCTCTGGCAATCAGTGGTCTTTGATTGCTCAGTTCTCAGTCTTAGAGCCGGTGGGGGACAGATGCAGCATTGGATCGATGCTACAACTCTGAAGGGGATAGTGCTACACGTGTATAAAATATTAACTGGAGTTTGGCTTCAATTCGTTAGTATATCTAAAATTGCTAGTACATCTAACACTCCCCTACCCAAAGATTCAAAATGCTGTTGTCCAAAGGTGCCCCCTGTGCTCGCTTCATCCAGAGCGGGGCACTCTAATATAGGAGGTGTGTTATTGACCAGATCACCATGTAAAAACATGAGGTATGGAAGGAATTTACATAAAGAAAATAATGCAACTACAGTAATGGTAGTGAGGCAAATGAAAACAATATAAATATTACCAATTAGAGTGGTGGTGACACTACAAGTGACATCAGAAAGGCATAGGAAACTACATATTCAACTAAGATGCAGACTGGGAGAAGCTCCATCAGTAATACTACCATAAGAGGGGATAGATAGGGGCAATAGAAGGAATGGGACACTCAAGAACTCTGGGAGAGGAGAGTAAAGCATACAGAAAAGCTGGGGGGACCTGGCTTAGGACCCTGCCTGGTAAGAAAAAGGGGGGAGAGGAGGATAATCCTGTGAGGGGGCAGTCAGTTACAAAATATAAAAGATGACCATCAACTGGAGTGCAAAGAACGGTCTAAATTTGAGTAGGTCATTATAGGCTATCTAGGGATTCCAAATCTTCAGTCTTCAGAAATTTGGTGTGTCAGTAAGTATGGATGTGAGCTTCTTGTCAATCATGGTTCTGCTGCTTAACTTCAGCCAAATTAAGGAATAGTTGTCGTTATGCTCTGGCCAGGGGTCTGCAGGGCTGTGAAGAACACAAACCTCAACAGCTTCCTCTGAGCTTTAGTCAAGGATGGGATCGACTTATGCAGCAATGCTTCCCAGGGAGGACCGTGCGAATCAGTGCATAGACCCACAACCAAAATCGTAGGGCTTTGGGACATGTCCACCAAATATAAAGAAGGGTGCTGGTTCCCTATATTTCCAAAACCAAAGGGGGGGAGGGGGAGGCTACAAATTTGGTTTTCAAATGAGATTAAGCATTTGGGGGAATCCGATTGGTGTTTAAGGAGGTTGCAGATGTAGTGGCTGATTTGAGTGTAACGGAATATCTCAATGGATAGGAGTTGCCAGTGTTCCTACTGCAAATATTCTAAAATATTTGATGCCGTCGACAGACAAAAGCTTGTAGATCAATCTAGTTCCTCTTCCTCACCACCAGCGGAATGTCACTGGATTATCATAAGTGGTGGTGGTGGGGGGATTGAGGGGTATCCAGAATGCCTGAAACCGTGCAGAGAATTTCACAAAATCTCACAGGATCAACAAATGTTGCAAGGTCTGGTAAGATACAGAAGGCCAGGAAGAGTCCAAAGGAGGTTATAAACAGGAAAGAGTGAGCATTCTGATATTGTCAGATGAGCCCAAACTGGCATTTCTAGAGTAGCATGAATAGAAACAAGAGGTGCAATTTGTGCGGGGATGTAATAGGACCGATGGTCAGGGACAGCCAGACCCCCCACTGTTCTGCACCAGTACAATACCGAGGCATGTAGTCTCAGTTACTGACTACACCAGATGAAGAGGAGCAGATTATGTTGTTCGAATGTGCATGATATGGTTCATCATGGGAATAGGTAGAAGGAGTTCCTGCAAGTATGTCATACGTAGGGCGTGAATCCTCCTCAACCAGGAAATCTGTAGGGTCGTCCAGGAAGTAAGGAGGCCAGAGGGAGGCATTTGAATAAACTGTTTTTTTTATTGCTGTTTGTGTCGTGCTAGGGAAATTTCCTTCAACTCCTGACCCTTAGATAATGTTGGAAGTGAGGGTAATTATCTCAAAAGTAGGAAATCCTTTCTTAGATAATTTTCACTGCAACAGCTTTCCTCATTGGAAGATATTTCATCAATTTCTGTTCTAGTGACAACTCCAAACTTTGGATTTTCTCTCTCTTTATGTCTCACAGACAATCATGGTCAAGAAACAGGGAGAATTAATCTTTTTTTTTTTTAAATAATCTTTATTGGTTTTTATTGTGTACATAATATCAACCAATGGTGAAATTTGTAAGTATAGCATGGCAACATAACAATGCTGGCAATAATTCAAGTACATTAACCAAAACAAGGCTAATATTCATCAAATAAGGACACTTGAATAGCCCCAGGGATGAGAAGAACCCATATGGGGACAAAAAGGTTTTGGAATGTAAGCTGTTGTGGGGGCCAAGAAGGAGGAGGTCGAAGGGTATGGTAGTATGTGATGACATATTCGTAGGTATTAGAATATATATGTGTAGCCGTATGTTGACCAATCGTCATTATAAACATTGAAGGTGATTATCATGTATGCGATTAACAGAAAGAAAAATAAGAAAATAAGATAGGGATAGAGAAAGAAAGGTAAAACCTAAGAGCTGGGAGTATAAGAGTAGAAAAGGAGATAGGGTTAGAAGGAGAAGGACATAAATGATACGTTTCCAGAGGCCAACAGCTATAGGACCGAGAAGCCATATAAAATGATAAAAGATTGGAATGCAGCGCAGCGTGATGTATTATAGTGTGACATTTATATTTTGTTGGTGGGAAAGAGTAAAAGAAGATAAGAGGAAGCAATGAAAAAGGGAAGAAGAAATCAGAGCTTAGTAATGGTGAGAGAGCAGCTTCTAGAGAACACATCAAAGATATTATATCTCAAATATGCAACCGTAGACAAGTATACCACAATATAACAGGAAGTAACAATATGGAACCTGTTACTAAACCATTAAACCTTGAAAAAAAGACTGTTGCTCCAGGGCAGGAGATACTCTCGAGATATAGTGTCCCCATTTTCGAGTGTACTTTTCTGCTCCATGAGTGGAAGAAGCGGTAAGTATGATGCGCTGGTCTAGACGAAGGAGGAAATTTAGGTCTTGTTTAACATTCGAGATGGTGGATGGGTAATTGGAAACCCATTTTTTTAGTATAGATCTTCTTGCTAGCAACAGGCAGGTGGACAGCCATGGTTTGGTTGCTCAGAACATGGCTAGTTGCATGTTAGAAATTTTTGACAGAGGTAATTCCAAGTTGTCGAAAAGAAGAAGCAACGGGTCTTTAGGTAGCTGAAGAGTAGTGATGAAAGATATGAAGTTCAGTAGTTGGTTCCAGAAGGCAGATACCGGTGCACAGAGCCAGAATCTATGTTGTAATGTAGGTTTGTGAGAACCACATAGCGGGTAGGTAGAAGCAGAAGGATCGGCTCATAAGTTTAGGCAAGTCGTAAGCATGGTGCATGATTTTAAATTGCTGCTCCTGTCAAAATGTATTTGAATTAAATGCACAGGTAGTGTTAAATCCAGTGAGGATTTGCTCAAACTATGCGTTTTCAAAGTCTCTTATCCACGACTTGATGGAAGTAGAGGTTTCTAGCGCTTTTGTATATTGTAGGTTTAACGGACCGTAAATATTAGATATTTTGTATTTTTGATTTCTTACAATGACTTCTATCAATGTTGTACAAAAACTAGTATATTTAATCGGGGCTACAGAGTTCACAAAATTCCTGACTTGTAAGATGTACAAAAAATGGTGAGAGGGTAAATTGAAGGAGCTTAGAATTTGTTGAAGTGACAGAGGAGAGCTGGATGATATATCATACAATTGGCTTACAAATCTGAGACCCTGGGTATACTGCATTTCATATACTGCATGGTGTTGAGGAACAGAAAAAGAAGGGTTATGATGGTAGGAAGGAAGTGAGATAGCCAGGGAGAAACTCCTAGTTTGCGTCTAACCTCTTTCCAAGTGATGAGCGTGTCACGAATGAGTGGGTTGTGTTTAAGGTATGAAGGGAGTGAGTTTGAGTTTGAATGCAAAAGGTCCGTAAGATCAAATGGATATGCCATGGCAGATTCAAGTTGATAATTGGAGTACATGGACGATTGGGACAGACAAGCTATGCAATTGTGTAAAATACAAGAGAGATTATAGGTTCTAATGTTGGGGAGACCAATTCCACCCTCACATCTAGGGAGAAACAATTTAGAATAGCAATACGTGGGCGGCACCCTTTCCATAGGAAATTGGAGATCGCTTTGTTGAGTTTGACTATGTCCGTGTGTCTGAGCAGAAGAGGGATAGTTTGGAGAGGGTATAATAGTTTCGGAAAGCTCACCATCTTAAAGAGGTGAGCCCTACCCATGAGTGATAACGGCAGGTCTTTCCACATTTCCAACTCCCCTATGATTTTTTGGATTACTGGCAAATAGTTAAGTGAGTATAGAGAAGAGGCAAGTTTCCCTATCTTAATACCTAGATAAGTAATATGACTTGTATTAATTTTGAAAAGTGAATCGCGAGCCCATATAGGAGGACGTGCATGGTATAAAGGGAAGAACTTCACTTTTTGCAAAGTTTATGCGAAGACACGAGCAATGTTGGAAGTCTGAGAAAATGGTGTGAATATATGGCAAGTCTAAAGTCGGGTTGGATATTAATATATCATCTGCAAATAAAGCTAACCGCAGATCTTGTTGTGCAATTTGGATGCCATGGAGCTGTGAATTGAATGATAAAAAGCGGGCTAGTGGTTCTAAAGCTAGATTGAAAAGCAGGGGGGATAGAGGACA
Organism: Staurois parvus; assembly: GCF_062004578.1. Classification (NCBI taxonomy): domain Eukaryota; kingdom Metazoa; phylum Chordata; class Amphibia; order Anura; family Ranidae; genus Staurois; species Staurois parvus. Next base: position 9,683,586 of record NW_028317941.1, read on the forward strand.
TCCTTGCCTTGTTCCTTTGCGGAGTAGAATGGGATTGGATATTCACCCCGTCGCTACTACTTGGGCCATTAAGGCTGAGTAAATAGCTTGAATTAAATGTGTGAAGGATCCTGAAAAACCAAACTTATGCAAAGCTAAATGAAGCCACTGAAAACTAACGTTATCAAAGGCTTTTTCAGCGTTGAGAGAAATAATTGCTAGATCTTGAAGTGGGCTTTTTTTAGCTTGTGTAATACTGTTAGCACTTTACGAATGTTTGACGTGGTTGAGCGTCCCTTTATAAATTCCCGCTTGTGATGAGTGAATAAGAGAAGGTAAAATAGTGGCTAGACGGTTGGCAGTAATTTTAGAAATAATTTTTGCATCTAGATTAAGAAGGGAGATCGGTCGATATGAACCCGGGTCAGATGGGTCTTTATCTTTTTTTGCAATTAATTTAATATGGGCTTGAAAGGCCGAAGGAAGATATGCCCCTCCCTCCTGGATTGTAGAGTAGGGGAGAGGGTTTTAGTCATAAGCTTATAAAATTCAGAAGTGTACCCATCAGGACCCAGAGCTTTACCGTTAGCTAGGAATTTAATAGCCATGAAAATATTGACGTTTTCCACGAAGGAGTTTGCTCGCGTTTGGTCTATAGGATCAGGGCCATTGAAATTTGCATAGAAGCTTTCTAATATGGATATGAGGTCCTCCGGGGCGTGTTTAAGCATTCCCTGAGAGTCTTTCAGAGAAGTGAATTGTGTGGGGGTGAACTATTTCCGGCATAGACATGCCAGCAATTTACCTGGCTTATTTCCAAATTTGTGATAGTGCAGGTCAAGGTAAGATTGATGTAATGCTTCTTGGGCTGCTGCACATGTGTAAAATTGATTTTTAGCTTTTGCCCATGCTTTCCTGTTGTCATGTGTATTTGATTCCGCCAACTTTTTTGGGTTAGTCTGAGAAGGTTGCTAGCCTCAGTGACTTTGTGAACGAGTTGTTTTTTGTAAACAGATGTAAAATGATAATTTTAGCACGTAATACCACCTTCCCTGGATCCCAGAATAAATTTGGATTAGAGATATGGGCCGCGTTTGTGGTTTGGAAGTCTGCCCAAGTGTCCTGAAGCTGTCGGGATAGCTCCTGATTATTCACCAGAAACTAAGTGAAACGCCATATCCTTGGGTGTTGTGTAATTTATAGTGATGGAGATTGGGGAGTGATCTGAAATGGCAAAATCATGTATATTAGAGGATATGATGTGTTGCAGTAAAGTGGAATTGCAGAAAATATAATCAATTCTAGCTAAAGAATGATGAACGGGAGTAGAAAGTGTAATCTTTGCCGTCTGAGTGAGCCAGACGCCATACATCAGTGATCTGCATAGCCTCCGCGAAATTGCACAGTAAATGTGGGCGTTGGACAAGGGGGCTGGGAAAGGCGCCGACAATGATCAGTGCTCAGCGATTTATCCTGCTGCTCATGCATGATTGAGTTAAAATCGCCTCCTATTACAAGTGGCAAATGGATATATCCCGACAGCCATGAGGACAAGTCCTGGAGACTTGTTTTGATGGAGAATTCGGTGCATAAATACTAGCAAGAACTAACGATTGCGATCCCAATCTGATGTGAGCTGCTATACTGTAAATCGTCCCTTATCATCTACAGAGATAATTTCTGGGTTAAGCTGTTTATGGATGAGGATGAGAACCCCTGCTTTGTTTTTGAGGGAGGATGAGCCTAAGACATGTCCCACCCATAGTTTTTTCATACGAATAAAGTCAGTGTGAGTAAGGTGAGTTTCTTGGAGTAAAGCTATATCAGCATGTAACCGCTGAAGATGACGGGAGTATTGCCATGCATTTGTGAGGAGATCTAAGGCCCTTAACATTCCATGAAAAAATATGTGTCATTTTGACAGAAGTGTTGTGCATAGGAAAAAGATGAAAAACTTACAAGTTCGAAGTTTAACCTCCCTAGCGGTCTGATTATGTCCATATTTCTGTGCTCAAAGCGGTACTTTTTTTGCATGGAAATATGTATTTTTTTATTGTAGACCTGTAATTTTTAGGAATAACTCACTGAAATCTGTCCGAACAAGATTCTAGTAAACATCCCGGGTAGAATAAAACTTGAAACACGAAATCATGAATTATAATTTAATAAATAATCATTAAAAATTATAGTATAATAATAAAATTTAATTCAATAATATAATCAAACCAAAAACAATGAAATTTGAAATATATCGCCAAGTTCTCACATCACTGAGCAAAGTCGCAAAATCGTTTTCAGTGTCTGATGATGAATTTCCCCACGAATCATTATCACTCAGTTCTGCAAGTGGTTCTGATTTACTATCGCTGTTCTCTAGCTGGTCTAAAACCGCTTTTGACCTAAAGGGACGCTTTTTGGACGCCATGGACGTTTCTTAGTTTCCAGGCAGAAAGAACGGTAAAAATGCAGGCATGGCACAGGAGAAAGCACTCGGCACAAAATGTATGTGAAATGCTTTGATACAGTAATGTTTTACTATGTGATTTTAGTGAATGTCACTTTTTGTCATTTTTTAATTTCCCGCCATTCTGTCCCCCGTACGTCCCAGCGCTCACAGGGGACGGAACCCAGAAGACAGATGCCGGCATCCGCCGGATTACATTGCCGGGGACACTGCAGGAGGGACATTGAGGGAGTGCAGGACAAGGTAAGTGATCGAGGGATCTTGGAGCAGCGCCGCATGGTAAACCCGAGTGTAGCTCGGGGTTACCGCTTGTGGTACTGAAACTTTACCCCGAGCTACACTCAGGAATACCGCCAGGGAGGCTACGGGTGTCTAGCGATGCATTGGCATCCAAGTTCAAGCGTAATAGTTCTGGCCTCAGAGGATGAAGGAGCTCTCCGAAGAAGTAGAGGAAAAGGAAATAAAGAAGGAGAAAATAATAGAAAAGAGCATGGGCCTATCCGAGGCCTAACAAAAAATCAAAATATACAAGGTAACATAACAATATATTGGACTTCGCATCAATCCGACCAGCGTGACCGGGAGTAGCAGGAAGAGGGGACTGCCCCAGGGACATGTTGTAATTGTTGAGAAGGATGCCCCGTGACCAGAGATAAAAGCCAAACAGGGATGAGCTCAACAACCCCACAACCACAGCGTTGCTTGAGTCGGAATAAGGCACATGCAGGATTAAATAAATCAAACATATACATATGTCAAAATGGAGACATGAAACATGAAAACATGTAAACAGGCAAAACCAACAGGGATGGCATAAAACAGCGAATGCTTTGCATCCGTAACTAATCATACCAATGACCAGAAATAGCCTTCAACAAAGGGTCTTACGCTTCGGAAGTCTGTTAAAGCAGTGGTCTGGTCAACCGGGAGGAGTAATTGTAGCGATTATGCAGAATCGGCTTTCGTGGTGGACGAGTTTTAGTTGAAGAGAAGTTGCTACTTTGTCACTTAGGAGGATCTTTGCGGGGACTTCATTGATCTCTGGGGCCAGGAGACCTAGCTGGGTGATGTGCTGATGAATTGCCGTCCGTTAGGTTATCTTGGATGTATTGCTGGGCCTCCTCAGGGTGAACAAAGGATTTTGCATCGACTGAGGGTGTGGTGAACCTTAGTGTAGCCGGGTACGCCAGTGTAAATTTGATTCCTCTCTGATAGAGATTGGCACATATTTGCTGGAATGCTTTTCACTTACGCAATACTTCTTGTGAGTAGTCAGCGAATAGAAGCAGTTTATGACCCTCAATCTGCAGGGAGCTGGAGTTACGAAAAGAATTGAGGATAGCTACACGATTAGTGTAGCTGAGGTATCTGACAATCACTGAGCGCCACGTGCAGCGTTCATTAGAGGGAGGCCATAGGCGGTGGGCTCTCTCTATCTGGCAAGGAGTAGTTAGGCCCAGAGCTGTGGGAATTTGTGCTGAACAGGGATCCAGGAGAGTTCCTGAGTTATAGGATTCTGGAAGGCCCACAATGCGCAGGTTGTTCCTGCGTGAGCGGTTTTCCAAATCATCTAGTTTTTCTAGAATACTTTGCTGAGTACGGTTAGATTGAAATGTGCCCGCTTGCATCGATTGGACTTCATCTTCTAAATCTGAAAGGCGTTGTTCCGCCTCAGATAGACGTTTAGATTGAGCCCAAATCTTTTCTAAGCTGATCAATTCCGGTTGTGACTGCTCTGTCTACAACCTGTGTAATAGTAGGCAGTATTATGGAAGCAACTGCCTGTGCAATCTTTTCATAATACATAATAGTAGAACTACAAGTACCAGGGGGAGTGGTGTAGCTGTTAAGATGGTGTCATTATATTCTGGCATACCTTGTCTCACACTGTGCCCTGGATCTGTGCCTGTGTTCATGCTGTGACATGCAGCGTCAGCCTTTTTTCAGGAGGGGGAGAGCATCAGTACCGGTCTCAGCGTTCTTTGCAAATGCCAATGGGCAAAATCGGGCATCAGAAGTACCCTCCATCACCTGCCAAGCAGTTGCGGCCTACACATATGGATAGGCATCCCCAGCCTCAAGTGATCAAGCAACCCCAATGGCAGAACCGGATGACCAGTCGGGTCCTGAGGCGGAGGTAACACACCACTCTGCTCTGTCTACCCCTTCCCCTATGCCATATCTCACAGCAGACTTACTGGATGATAAGTTATACAGCCTTTTGCAAAGTCTGACTCATACTATATTTGCCGCAGTGGGGAAAATAGCACAAGACACAAAGGGGAGTAAGTATTGGTGGAGGAACATACAGACCACCTAGAAACCAAATTTGATGATCTGGTGCAGTATGTACACATACTAGAGGAAGATAATGACAACTTAAAATAACAGATGTCCCAGTTACAATCCCTTCAAGAAAATTTGGAGAATAGGGAGCAGAGACAGAATCTCCGAATACGCAGTGTCCCAGAATTTGTAGGAGAAGCTGATCTACAAGATTATCTGCGAGGTCTGTTGACTGCATTGACCCCGGCGGTTCTGGACATAGATTGGCAAATGGACATGGCCCACCGCTCTCTTGCCCCAAAACCACCACTGGTCGCGATACCAAGAGACGTCATTGTCTGATTTCATTACTATGATAACAAGGAGTCTTTGCTGAATTCCACATGTAACACTGCCTCGGTTGAGTTTAGAGGGGAAAACATTCAAATCTATAGTGATCTGTCCCCTATCACATTGTCTAAGAGACGTCCACTTCGTTCACTTACTCTCCACCTACAGAAGCATCGCATTATATACAGAAGGGGCTTTCCGTTGACAATGACAGTAACCAAGGATGGTACTCAACACACAATCAGAGATCTTCAAGAAGGAGTGGCTTTTCTACGCAACTTAGGCCTACCTCCTCTCCCGAATGAAGTCTTAGCACTACTGCTATCCAAACCAAAAGCAGCCAACACTTTTAACAAGTTGTGGACACCGGCAAGATCCAAAAACAAGACACGCCTTCCAATTCCTCAAAGATCTCCTGCTTCCCGGTATTCTTCTGTCACCTGATGACATCATGCAAAACACAGCTGAAGCCACTTACGACTTAACGTCTATTGATATGCCTTGCCCAACAATTTGGATATCCCCTTTTGGATAAATCCGACACCCTATCTGGATCTTTTTCAAATAATGTCCTGTTATTTTCTGTTTATTTTGGAATAGAGTAGTGAAGTCTCTGCCTGATTTTCACCCTCCCTATGTCATCCCCAAACATCTACAGCTATTGCTGTAGATGCCTGGGTGGCCTAGGCTGCTCAGGCCTCCTCCTTATTTTGGTTTCATATTACAAATCCTTTCTAGATTTGTTTGTTCTATGTCTGCTAGTTTTGTTGTGATGCACTGGATACGTCTTTCTCAGTCAATGTTTTTTGTGTTATTCTTTGTTGGAACAGACTATACTCTTGCAATGCTAAAGGTTTAAATCCAATGAGGAAGAGGTTGATAGCCCTTAGGGCATTCCATCAGTCTAAGGCTGATATTATCCTTATCCAGGAAATACATTTCAAAAAGGGAAGCTCATTTAACTTTGCCCTCAGATATTTTCCTATAGCATACTCTGCTCTGCATAGCAAAGGTAAAGCAGGTGTCGCTATTCTCATCAAAAAAGGCTACCCTATCCGGGTGATATCCTCGGTACTAGACACACAAGGCAGATATATACTACTGCAGTGTCAATATGGTGATGTCTATATTATAATCATTAATGTGTATGCTCCAAACACTAATCAGTTGGCGATCTTTAAAGATACTATCTCTCCACTTTTAGTTTCATCACACCCTTTCACGATCATTGGCAGAGACTTTAAATTTATCCATATCAGCTGCACATGATAGGAGATCCCTTTGGGGCCAATTGCCCTCAAAACATGTTTTGAAACAGTCTACATCCTTCAGTCAAAGGATCAGAGGATATAAGCTGCTTGATATTTGGAGGATACAACATCCGAGCGCCACATCTACACCGGACTAGATTACTTTTTGCTTTCATCCCCCCTACTTAAACAGACAGTTCTCTAATATTGTTCCCAGCTCCTGGTCAGATCATTCTTTTTTGGCTTTAGATCTGTTTCTAGATCAAACAAATTCTCTGCACTTGCCATTGGCGCCTGAATGACACACTTTTCCGTTACACAGATGTCAATGCTTCCATTTCAAAAGCATTGCGTGAATTTTTTTTTAACTTAATACAGGATCTGTGTCAGCATCCTCAACTCTGTGGGAAGCCCACAAAGCGTTTATTAGGTGTAGCTTTATAATGGAAAGCTCACATCTTAAGAAATCCATGCTTCACCAGAAAACTGACCTTATGAACCAATTATCTCAAGAGGAAAGAAACTTATAGATTTGCCCTCTTTACCTAAACTTCGATTAGTGGTACAACTTAAAGACCAACTTAAGACACTTGAGGCTAGTTCTATAGCAAAGAAACTGCTATGGATGAAACAGAACTTTTATCAATATGCTAATAAACCTCATAGGATGTTGGTTAATAAACTAAAAGCACATTTGGCAACTTCCGCTCCTGATTTTTTGTTTCAAGCAGATGGCACCCCTACTTTTTGCCCCCAACAGATAACTCAAGTATTCGGAGACTTCTATCGTAAGCTTTTTAAATGTTTATCACCAGACATACACCCCCCCTTTCCATAAAGATTCCTTTGACACTTTATTTTCAGCTCTTCATCTCCCTAAATTGAAAAGGGAGGATGACGTTTTACTGACCATAGATAAACCTCACTTGTCATTACCTGCATTGCATAAACTTTTGCAAACATTTAGTGATTTATTTGACTATAAAATAAACACTTCAAAGGCAGAAGCTATGCCCCTTAGTATCCCATCCAAAGATCTCTCACTGCTCCAACAAAATTCCTCATACCACTGGTGCATGCCATCTATTAACTAGTTGCCGGCCGCAGATAGCCGAATGACGGCTGCACTGCGGCCTGCCAGTTCTGGGTGGACGTCATATGACATCCCCCCAGAACGCGCTCTCCTGCGCGCCCCAGGGGGCGCGCACCCGGCGATCTCCGTGATCGCTGTGTCCTACGGACACAGCTGATCACGTGATGTGGTAAAAGGCCAAATATACCGGCCTTTTACCACGTGATCAGCGGTGTCCAATGACACGCTGATCACAGGGAAATGCAAGTGCCGGTTCTCGGCTGCACTTTCCTCACGCTGTCAGATCGTGAGGAAAGTACTGCCGAGAACCCGCAGTTGTCAGAGCGAGGATCGGCACCGATCATCAGGGCACTGATGATCAGTGCCCTGATGATTGGTGCCCAGCAGTGCCACCCACAAGTTCCGCCCACCTGTGCCCAGCAGTGCGCCCACTAGCTCCACCCACCTGTGCCCAGCAGATCACCCACCTGTGCCCAGCAGTGCACCCACCTGTGCCCAGCAGTGCACCCACCTGTGCCACTCTGCAGTGTCACACACCTGTGCCCAGAAGTGCCACCTACCTGTGCCCAGCAGTGCCACCCACCTGTGCCCACCCACCTGTGCCCACCAGTGCCACCCACCTGTGCCCACCTGTGCCCACCCACCAGTGCTGCCCACCAGTGCCACCCACCAGTGCTGCCAGTCAGTGCCACCAGTCAGTGCCCAGCGGTTGTGCCAGTCAGTGCCGCCAGTCAGTGCCCAGCAGTGATGCCAGTCAGTGCCGTCTATCAGTACCCATCATCAGTGTCACCTATCAGTGCCGCCTATCAGTGCTGCATATTAGTGCTGCCTATCCGTGACACCTCATTAGTGCTGCCTATCAGTGCCGCCTATCCGTGCCACCTCATTAGTACTGCCTATCAGTGCCCTTTAGTGCTGCCTATCAGTGCCCATCAGTGCCGCCTATCAGTGCCCATCAGTGCTGCCTCATCAACGCACATCAGTGAAGGAGAAAAATTACCTGTTTGAAAAATTTTATAATAGAAACAAAGAAACTTTTTTTTTTTTTCAAATTTTTTGCACTTTTTTAATTTATAGCGCAAAAAGTAAAGCGCCCAGTGGCGATTAAATACCAGAAAAAGAAAGCTCTATTTGTGAGAAAAAAATGATCAAAATTTCATATGGGTACAATGTTGCATGACCGCGCAATTGTCAATCAAAATGCGGCAGCGCTGAAAGCTGAAAATTGGCCTGGTAAATAAGGGGGTATAAGTGCCTGGTAGGCAAGTGGTTAAATACCTTGGTACCCGTATAACCCCAACTTATGTTCAGTTGTTTGAAGCTAACTACCCCCACTGTTTTGGAAAATGTATGCTCTTCTAAATCAATGGGATGCTTATAAGATATCTTTCCTGGGTAGAATAGAATGTCTTAAAGATGTCAATTTTACCAAAGCTACTTTACCTTTTTGAGACTCTACCAATCACGATCCCCCATGCTCAACTGCAAACTCTACAATGAAAATTTATTAGATTCATTTGGCATGCTAGAAAGCCCAGAATAGCGAGAACGGTTCTTTTGTAATCTAGAAATAATGGAGGCTTAGGGGTACCGGATATTACCCATTACTATTTAGCTACTTATCTGAGACAATCGCTATCATGGTTCACCCAAAAACCTCAGAACAGATGGGCGGAGATTGAAATAGGCTATATTTATCCGATCCACACATGTTCATTGCTGCTCCCTTTTTATTATGTAACAGCTCTGTTTCCTCCCCCCCTTTGCTTGAATCTATGAAATTTACCCTCAAAGTTTGGTCAACTTGTGTGCAATTTCAGTAGTTACTGTCCATGTGCTCTCCATTGTTAAACGTTTTATATAATCCGGAGCTCCCAGATAGTCTGTCCTACCCACAGATGAGCCCTTGGGCAACTAATGTGATATTTCAACTTCGTTATCTGATCAATCTGGTCTCGCGCAGGTCATTTGAGGAGATTAGGGTGTGGAAATCCACAATACCTGTTTTAGCTAGATACACCTATACACAGTTCCGTCATTTCTTCCATTCCTTGAATTCCTCTCTAACGCTAGATTGCCCAACAGATATTGAGAAGATGGCTATTAAAGGTACCTCTCAACAACATCTTATCACCTCTTTATATAAACTACTTCACAATAAAGATGCTCTTATTGAGAAACCTCACTGTTATATGAAGAGATGAGAGGATGAACTCCAATTCTCAATTTCTTTGAAATTTTGGCAGGTGATAAGGGATTCTGTTGCTAAGACCTCTTGTGTTTTGTATAAAGAAAACGTATATAAAATATTGATGCATTAGTACAAGACCCCTGTAGTGCTTCATGCTATCAACCCAAATCTGTCTGACAAGTGCTGGAGGTGCATAGGAGAAGTAGGTACTTTGGCACACATCTTCTGGTTTTGTCCACAGATTGCGGGTTATTGGGCTATGGTTAGAAAGATATTGGAACAAGTACTCAATGTTACCCTACCCCTAGACCCGCTACACTATCTTTTGGGGCTACCCTTTTGGGGTATCCCTAAGCAATCTAAGAGGTTGGGAATGCATATTCTGACGACTGCTAGAAGGGTGATACCACGATTCTGGAAATCAGTTGATGTTCCCACGCTAAATCATCTCTTAAGAGCGATCTCTGAAATCAAGGAAATGGAATATCTTACAGCTCTAGTGGGTGAACACTCAGGTCACTTTTGCTCTATTTGGGAGCTATGGGATCATTCTCCTTTTAGTAGACTTCCTTCCTCACTCCCTCTCCCCTCATCTGCCCCCCCTTATATGGTCCAAACACTTTTCCAGGTAACATGCTTTTGACAAATAATGTAACCCAACGATGTGCAGGTTTATGTCGATTTATGCTTTTGTATTGTGCAGAATACCATCCTGCCTATTTATGTTCATATTTCTTCTGTTTTTGTTTTCTTTTATACTGATGATGGTTTTCTTTCATTGCAACATTTACAACTGAAGTGTTGTTTGTTGTAACTATGTTCTGTAAAAAAAAAAAAAAAAAAAGGCACTGGCCCTTAATAAAAATTTACAAAATTAAAAAAAAAAATGAGTTAATAGGAACAACATGCTTGGTCATTTATAACCTGTAGAGGGCAGACACAAGTCATCAAATGATTTACATTTACAATTGCCTTCTCTACATCTGGGCAGTCAGCTTCAAAGGCCATAGAAAAAAGGTTTTAAAAAAAGGTTATAATTAGAGATGAGCGAATCGAAGTAGGCGAAGTGGAATTCGAGTCGAATATTGGAAAATTTTCCGAATCCGAAAAATAGCCTACTTCGGACGCGCGAATCGAAATTTTTCCTAAAATGGCGGCGGACATGTGCGGCGACGGAGCGGGGATGTCTGGGAAGGCGCGCAGACAAGGCGCGCTGACCCATAATGCATTCCTTAATGACATGTGATCGCATTAGCCAATCAGCAGCCAGGCAGCCAGCACTGTGTAATGGTCGAGCTATAAATAGCGGCCATTTTAGAATTCTTCATTTGCCTCCAGTCATTCAAGAGAGGCAGACCGCTCTGTATTAGGGACAGAGTTAGGGCCACAGAAACGTTACTTGGGGACAGAGAAACGTTACTTAGGGACAGAGAAGCATTACTCAGGGACACAGAATTGTTAATGAGGGCCACAGAATCGTTACTTAGGGCCAAAGAAACGCTAGTTAGGGCCACAGAATTGTTACTCAGGGACAGACAGAATTGTTACTGAGTGCCAGAGAATTGTTACTTAGGGCCACAGAAACGTTAGTTAGGGCCACAGAATTCTTACTCAGGGACAGACACAGAATTGTTACTGAGGGCCACAGAACTGTTACTTAGGGCCACAGAAACGTTATTAGGGCCACAGAATTGTTACTCAGGGACAGACAGAATTGTTACTGAGTGCCAGAGAATTGTTACTTAGGGCCACAGAAACGTTAGTTAGGGCCACAGAATTGTTACTCAGGGACAGACACAGAATTGTTACTGAGGGCCACAGAACTGTTACTGAGGGCCACAGAAACGTTAGTTAGGGCCACAGAATTGTTACTCAGGGACAGACACAGAATTGTTACTGAGGGCCACAGAACTGTTACTTAGGGCCACAGAAACGTTAGGGCCACAGAATTGTTACTCAGGGACAGACACAGAATTGTTACTGAGGGCCACAGAATTGTTACTTAGGGCCACAGAATTGTTACTCAGGGACAGACAGAATTGTTACTGAGTGCCAGAGAATTGTTACTTAGGGCCACAGAAATGTTACTCAGGGACACAGAATTGTTACTGAGGGCCACAGAACTGTTACTTAGGGCCACAGAAACGTTAGTTAGGGCCACAGAATTGTTACTCAGGGACAGACACAGAATTGTTACTGAGGGCCACAGAATTGTTACTTAGGGCCACAGAAACGTTACTCAGGGACACAGAATTGTTACTGAGGGCCACAGAACCGTTACTTAGGGCCACAGAATTGTTACTCAGGGACAGACACAGAATTGTTACTCAGGGACACAGAATTGTTACTGAGGGCGACAGAACCGTTACTTAGGGCCACAGAAACGTTACTCAGGGACACAGAATTGTTACTGAGGGCCACATAACCGTTACTTAGGGCCACATAATTGTTACTCAGGGACAAACACAGAATTGTTACTGAGGGACACAGAATTGTTACTGAGGGCCACAACCGTTACTTAGGGCCACAGAATTGTTACTCAGGGACACAGAATTGTTACTGAGGGCCACAGAACCGTTACTTAGGGCCACAGAATTGTTACTCAGGGACACAGAATTGTTACTGAGGGCCACAGAACCGTTACTTAGGGCCACAGAATTGTTACTCAGGGACAGACACAGAATTGTTACTGAGGGACACAGAATTGTTACTGAGGGCCACAGAAACGTTAATCAGGGACACAGAATTGTTACTGAGGGCCACAGAACCGTTACTTAGGGCCACATAACAGTTAATCAGGGACACAGAATTGTTACTGAGGGCCACAGAACCGTTACTTAGGGCCACAGAATTGTTACTCAGGGACAGACACAGAATTGTTACTGAGGGACACAGAATTGTTACTGAGGGCCACAGAACCGTTACTTAGGGCCACAGAAACGTTAATCAGGGACACAGAATTGTTACTGAGGGCCACAGAACCGTTACTTAGGGCCACATAAACGTTAATCAGGGACACAGAATTGTTACTGAGGGCCACAGAACCGTTACTTAGGGCCACAGAATTGTTACTCACGAACAGACACAGAATTGTTTCTTGAGGGACACAGAATTGTTACTGAGGGCCACAGAACCGTTACTTAGGGCCACAGAAACGTTAATCAGGGACACAGAATTGTTACTGAGGGCCACAGAACCGTTACTTAGGGCCACGTAAACGTTAATCAGGGACAGACACAGAATTGTTACTGAGGGACACAGAATTGTTACTGAGGGACACAGAATTGTTACTGAGGGCCACAGAACCGTTACATAGGGCCACAGAATTGTTACTTAGGGACACAGAATTGTTACTGAGGGCCACAGAACCGTTACTTAGGGCCACAGAATTGTTACTTAGGGACACAGAATTGTTACTGAGGGCCACAGAACCGTTACTTAGGGCCACAGATTTGTTACTTAGGGACACAGAATTGTTACTGAGGGCCACAGAACTGTTACTTAGGGCCACAGAATTGTTACTCGGACAGACACAGAATTGTTACTCAGGGATACAGAATTGTTACTGAGGGCCACAGAACCGTTACTTAGGGCCACAGAATTGTTACTCAGGGACACAGAATTGTTACTGAGGGCCACAGAACTGTTACTTAGGGCCACAGAATTGTTACTCAGGGACACAGAATTGTTACTGAGGGCCACAGAACTGTTACTTAGGGCCACAGAAAGGTTACTCAGGGACACAGAATTGTTACTGAGGGCCACAGAACTGTTACTTAGGGCCACAGAATTGTTACTCGGACAGACACAGAATTGTTACTCAGGGACACAGAATTGCTACTGAGGGCCACAGAACCGTTACTTAGGGCCACATAACAGTTAATCAGGGACACAGAATTGTTACTGAGGGCCACAGAACCGTTACTTAGGGCCACAGAATTGTTACTCAGGGACAGACACAGAATTGTTACTGAGGGACACAGAATTGTTACTGAGGGCCACAGAACCGTTACTTAGGGCCACAGAAATGTTAATCAGGGACACAGAATTGTTACTGAGGGCCACAGAACCGTTACTTAGGGCCACATAAACGTTAATCAGGGACACAGAATTGTTACTGAGGGCCACAGAACCGTTACTTAGGGCCACAGAATTGTTACTCACGAACAGACACAGAATTGTTTCTTGAGGGACACAGAATTGTTACTGAGGGCCACAGAACCGTTACTTAGGGCCACGTAAACGTTAATCAGGGACAGACACAGAATTGTTACTGAGGGACACAGAATTGTTACTGAGGGCCACAGAACTGTTACATAGGGCCACAGAATTGTTACTTAGGGACACAGAATTGTTACTGAGGGCCACAGAACCGTTACTTAGGGCCACAGAATTGTTACTTAGGGACACAGAATTGTTACTGAGGGCCACAGAACCGTTACTTAGGGCCACAGATTTGTTACTTAGGGACACAGAATTGTTACTGAGGGCCACAGAACTGTTACTTAGGGCCACAGAATTGTTACTCGGACAGACACAGAATTGTTACTCAGGGATACAGAATTGTTACTGAGGGCCACAGAACCGTTACTTAGGGCCACAGAATTGTTACTCAGGGACACAGAATTGTTACTGAGGGCCACAGAACTGTTACTTAGGGCAACAGAATTGTTACTCAGGGACACAGAATTGTTACTGAGGGCCACAGAACTGTTACTTAGGGCCACAGAAAGGTTACTCAGGGACACAGAATTGTTACTGAGGGCCACAGAACTGTTACTTAGGGCCACAGAATTGTTACTCGGACAGACACAGAATTGTTACTCAGGGACACAGAATTGTTACTGAGGGCCACAGAACCGTTACTTAGGGCCACATAAACGTTAATCAGGGACACAGAATTGTTACTGAGGGCCACAGAACCGTTACTTAGGGCCACGTAAACGTTAATCAGGGACAGACACAGAATTGTTACTGAGGGACACAGAATTGTTACTGAGGGACACAGAATTGTTACTGAGGGACACAGAATTGTTACTGAGGGCCACAGAACCGTTACTTAGGGCCACAGAATTGTTACTTAGGGACACAGAATTGTTACTGAGGGCCACAGAACCGTTACTTAGGGCCACAGATTTGTTACTTAGGGAGACAGAATTGTTACTGAGGGCCACAGAACTGTTACTTAGGGCCACAGAATTGTTACTCGGACAGACACAGAATTGTTACTCAGGGATACACAATTGTTACTGAGGGCCACAGAACCGTTACTTAGGGCCACAGAATTGTTACTCAGGGACACAGAATTGTTACTGAGGGCCACAGAACTGTTACTTAGGGCCACAGAATTGTTACTCAGGGACAGACACAGAATTGTTACTGAGGGCCACAGAACTGTTACTTAGGGCCACAGAAAGGTTACTCAGGGACACAGAATTGTTACTGAGGGCCACAGAACTGTTACTTAGGGCCACAGAATTGTTACTCGGACAGACACAGAATTGTTACTCAGGGACACAGAATTGTTACTGAGGGCCACAGAACCGTTACTTAAGGCCACATAAACGTTAATCAGGGACACAGAATTGTTACTGAGGGCCACAGAACCGTTACTTAGGGCCACATAATTGTTACTCAGGGACAGACACAGAATTGTTACTGAGGGACACAGAATTGTTACTGAGGGCCACAGAACCGTTACTTAGGGCCACAGAATTGTTACTCAGGGACAGACACAGAATTGTTACTCAGGGACACAGAATTGTTACTCAGGGACACAGAATTGTTGAATTAAAGAGTATGTCAGACAACACGCAGAGGAGTGGCAGAGGAGGCAATGTTTTAGGAGCGAGCAGACGTGGCAGCAGAGGAAGGGGTCGAGGCAGCACTATTCGCAGCCAGAGGCCAGTGCTCCCGGTGTCATCCAGCGGTCGTGTCTCCACCGACAACCCTGCCGTCGTCGATTGGTTGGCTCGGTCGTCTTCCTCTTCCCAGGTCACCTCTGACACCTACAGCCAATGGTCGGTAGGTACGTCAGACACAACCGTTAGTTGGCATGGCCCGGGACCAAGCCCACTGAAATCACGTGTCCTCTACCTGCCCCTGTCCTTTGGTGTTCCCTCACCAAGCGAAGTATCGCATGCTGCGGGCTCAGCCCCACTGTACAGTGAGGAAGAGCTAACAGAGGGCGGTCAGGAACGGGGGGAGACATCCGCCTTTTCAGCAGCCAGGCGAAGAAGTAGTGGCGAGGAGAGTGGCTCGGTAGCCGGTCTAGAGACAGGTCTGTCTCCTGACCCAGACGCAGCCGAGGGGGCTAGTAGTGAGGCGGAGACCCTACTTGATGATGAGGAGGTTGATCGTACTTGGCAGCCTCGTCGTCATCAGGCAATTTCTTCCGCATCATCAGGAGAAGAGGGTGGCAGCTTGGCAGCGAGCAAAACAGTCGGTGGGTTGCCCAGGAGGCAGCAGGGTCGCAGCAGTGTCAGTGGAGGCAAACGGCCACGGAGTACAGCACCAGCTCCACTGCAGCCTACCACCACGGCCAGTAGTGGTGCCGGTGTGCACGGAGGAAGCAGCAGTCAGCCAGTGAGGAGTATCGGGGGCAAAGTTTTCTACTCGGCGGTGTGGCAATTTTTTGTCAAGCCGCCCGAGGAAGTAAATGTAGCCGTATGTCGACTATGTGGCCAGAAAGTCAAGCGTGGCCAGGGGGCCCATGTTGGGACTACAGCGTTGCGGCAGCATATGCAGCGTCGCCATTTGGTGGCCTGGGAAAACCGTGATAAAGATACGGCGGTTCTGCCCGCCCCAGCCCCCGCTCCATCACCCGCTCCGTTACTTGCTCCGTCACCCGACGTCAATCGCCCTCCATCAGCCAGTCAAGGCTCCAACACCTCTGCTGAGGGGAGTTGTCGCTCGTTGGCATCTTCCGCTCGTTCAGATGCTCCTTCTCCTGCTACTCCTCTTCACGGATTCCGTCAGCAGTCTTACTTGGAATCCGTTTCCAAGAGACAACAGTTTGCGAGCACGCACCCGACGGTGCAAAAGCTGAACGTCCTCCTGTCCAAGTTGCTGGTGCTGCAGTCCCTCCCTTTCCAAGTGGTGGACTCAGCACCTTTCCGAGAAATGATGGCTTGTGCCGCGCCGCGGTGGAGAGTGCCAAGCCGTCATTTCTTCGCCAAAAAGGCAGTGCCAGCCCTGCATTCACATGTAGAAGAGATGGTGGGCCAGTCTTTGAGCATGTCGGTCTCTGCCAAAGTGCACGGCAGCGCCGACGTGTGCAGCTGTAACTACGGTCAGGGACAGTACATGTCATTTACGGCCCACTGGGTGAACGTGGTGCCGTCACAGCCGCACCAGCAACTTGGACAGGTCACGCCGCTTTTGCCTCCACGTTTGCACGTCCTTGGTCCGGCAAAGATGTCCGCCTCTACCACCTCTTCTTCCGCCGTGTCCTCAGCCGCCACCCCCGTGCCAAGTCCCATTACCCGACCGGCATATCACATGTGCAGGGCGCAACGGTGTCACGCTGTGCTGCACCTGGTATGCCTTGGCGAACGTAGTCACACAGGGGAGGAACTTCTCAGTGTAATGAACAGAGAAATCGACAGATGGCTGTCTCCGCGCAAACTCAAAATCGGAACCATGTTGACCGACAACGGAAAGAACATGGTGTCTGCTCTGCGTCAAGGAAGGTTGTGCCATGCGCCATGCATGGCTCACGTGTTCAATCTGGTTGTCAAGCGGTTCCTAAAATCCACCATCCCACTGCAAGACATCCTTAAAATGTCACGTAAACTTTGCATGCATTTCAGCCATTCCTACACCGCAAAGCACACCCTCCTTGAGCTGCAGCGGCAGAACGGAATTGCACAGCATCGCCTGATCTGCGACGTTGCAACAAGGTGGAATTCAACCCTATACATGTTAGACCGCCTTTACGAACAGCGAAAGGCCATCACCGATTTCCTGATGTTACAAGCGGATAAAGGTACTCCCCTGTGTAACTTTGATGTCAGCCATTGGCAGCTCATGCGTGACACCTGCCGCTTGCTCAGGCCCTTTGAGGAGGCCACGCTATTCGTGAGTCGGCAGGACTATGGGATGAACGACGTCATTCCTCTGTTGCACGTCCTGGAACAAATGCTGTTAACAATGGCTGGTCAGGGTGCGGTAGACGTGGCGCACAGATCTCAACGCCACATGACCCCTGTGGGGGCAGGACAGGAAGAAGAGGAGGAGGTAGAGGAGGACATTTGTGCTCAGGAATTATTGAGTGAAATGGGTGGTTTTTCCACTCAGCGGACAGGAGTGGAGGAGCAGGAGCATCTGGTAGAGGAGGAGGAGGAGGAGACAGAGGACCCAGACGCACCGTGGCAGTATGCTGTGGAGATGGAGGCAGGGAGTCCCTCGCATTCCTTGGCACAAATGGCCCATAGCATGCTCGGTTGCTTGCGTAGCGACAGCCGAATAATAACCATCAGACAGAGGGATGACTTTTGGCTGTCCACCTTGTTGGACCCTCGCTACCGTTCAAAAATGGTGGCCTTTTTCACACCTGCTGAGAGGGAGGCCAAAATAACGTACTATAAAAACCACCTATGTAGTCAGCTGGTCTCTGCCTTTGTGCGCCAACGTCCATCCTCAGACACTGTGGGCCCTGTGCGCTCGCGTTCCGCTGCCATGGCAGCAGGGGAGGGGTGGGGTGGTAGGAGCAGTGGCAGCTCCACCAGCAGCGGCTGCCTCAGTCTGCAGTTGATGATGAGTAGCTTTCTTCACCAGCGCAGTGAGGAAACTACTAACCAGCCGCAGCAGCAGCAGCAGCAGCATCAGGTGGACCTGGAGCAGGACCTCAAACAACAGGCTTGGGCCTACTTGGACAGCACCCTGCCAACCGAGGTAGACAATCCCCTTGACTACTGGGCAACGAAACTTGACCTTTGGCCCCAACTAGCTGAATTTGCCCTTGAAAGGCTGTCATGCCCGGCCAGTAGCGTGGCATCGGAGCACGTGTTTAGTGCGGCAGGAGGTATTGTAACTCCGCGGAGGACACGACTGTCCACCCAAAGTGTGGAGAGACTCACGTTTGTGAAAATGAATCAGGCGTGGATTAGTCTTGATTTCAAACCACCAGTTCCTGACACAACTGACTAAATCCGCCATGAATCATGCCTCAAACATGTGCCACTTTCAGGTCTCCTCACACACTGCTGGTGTGTTCCATTTTTTGTCATAGGGTGCTGGCAGATTACGGGCCTCCCATAGCTGCTGCCAGGCCCCTAATCTGCCATGGGCCCCTATATACCGCCTCCTCATGCTGCTGCCAAGTCCAGAGTCTGTCATGGGTCCCTGTACGGCCTTCCATTGCTGCTGTCTCCATCGCCACACTCTGCCATGTGCCACTTTCAGGTCTCCTCACACACTGCTGGTGTGTTGAATTTTTTGACATAGGGTGCTGGCAGATTACGGGCCTCCCATAGCTGCTGCCAGGCCCCTAATCTGCCATGGGCCCCTATATACCGCCTCCTCATGCTGCTGCCAGGTCCAGAGTCTCTCATGGGTCCCTGTACGGCCTCCCATTGCTGCTGTCTCCATCGCCACACTCTGCCATGTGCCACTTTCAGGTCTCCTCACACTGCTGGTGTGTTGAATTTTTTGACATAGGGTGCTGGCAGATTACGGGCCTCCTATAGCTGCTGCCAGGCCCCTAATCTGCCATAGGCCCCTATATACCGCCTCCTCATGCTGCTGCCAGGTCCAGAGTCTCTCATGGGTCCCTGTACGGCCTCCCATTGCTGCTGTCTCCATCGCCACACTCTGCCATGTGCCACTTTCAGGTCTCCTCACACTGCTGGTGTGTTGAATTTTTTGACATAGGGTGCTGGCAGATTACGGGCCTCCTATAGCTGCTGCCAGGCCCCTAATCTGCCATAGGCCCCTATATACTGCCTCCTCATGCTGCTGCCAGGTCCAGAGTCTCTCATGGGTCCCTGTACGGCCTCCCATTGCTGCTGTCTCCATCGCCACACTCTGCCATGTGCCACTTTCAGGTCTCCTCACACACTGCTGGTGTGTTGAATTTTTTGACATAGGGTGCTGGCAGATTACGGGCCTCCCATAGCTGCTGCCAGGCCCCTAATCTGCCATAGGCCCCTATATACCGCCTCCTCATGCTGCTGCCAGGTCCAGAGTCTCTCATGGGTCCCTGTACGGCCTCCCATTGCTGCTGTCTCCATCGCCACACTCTGCCATGTGCCACTTTCAGGTCTCCTCACACACTGCTGGTGTGTTGAATTTTTTGACATAGGGTGCTGGCAGATTACGGGCCTCCTATAGCTGCTGCCAGGCCCCTAATCTGCCATAGGCCCCTATATACCGCCTCCTCATGCTGCTGCCAGGTCCAGAGTCTCTCATGGGTCCCTGTACGGCCTCCCATTGCTGCTGTCAACATCGCCACACTCTGCCATGTGCCACTTTCAGGTCTCCTCACACACTGCTGGTGTGTTGAATTTTTTGACATAGGGTGCTGGCAGATTACGGGCCTCCCATAGCTGCTGCCAGGCCCCTAATCTGCCATAGACCACTATATACCGCCTCCTCATGCTGCTGCCAGGTCCAGAGTCTCTCATGGGTCCCTGTACGGCCTCCCATTGCTGCTGTCTCCATCGCCACACTCTGCCATGTGCCACTTTCAGGTCTCCTCACACTGCTGGTGTGTTGAATTTTTTGACATAGGGTGCTGGCAGATTACGGGCCTCCTATAGCTGCTGCCAGGCCCCTAATCTCCCATAGGCCCCTATATACCGCCTCCTCATGCTGCTGCCAGGTCCAGAGTCTCTCATGGGTCCCTGTACGGCCTCCCATTGCTGCTGTTTCCATCGCCACACTCTGCCATGTGCCACTTTCAGGTCTCCTCACACTGCTGGTGTGTTGAATTTTTTGACATAGGGTGCTGGCAGATTACGGGCCTCCCATAGCTGCTGCCAGGCCCCTAATCTGCCATAGGCCCCTATATACCGCCTCCTCATGCTGCTGCCAAGTCCAGAGTCTGTCATGGGTCCCTGTACGGCCTCCCATTGCTGCTGTCTCCATCGCCACACTCTGCCATGTGCCACTTTCAGGTCTCCTCACACTGCTGGTGTGTTGAATTTTTTGACATAGGGTGCTGGCAGATTACGGGCCTCCTATAGCTGCTGCCAGGCCCCTAATCTGCCATAGGCCCCTATATACCGCCTCCTCATGCTGCTGCCAAGTCCAGAGTCTCTCATGGGTCCCTGTACGGCCTCCCATTGCTGCTGTCTCCATCGCCACACTCTGCCATGTGCCACTTTCAGGTCTCCTCACACTGCTGGTGTGTTGAATTTTTTGACATAGGGTGCTGGCAGATTACGGGCCTCCTATAGCTGCTGCCAGGCCCCTAATCTGCCATAGGCCCCTATATACCACCTCCTCATGCTGCTGCCAGGTCCAGAGTCTCTCATGGGTCCCTGTACGGCCTCCCATTGCTGCTGTCTCCATCGCCACACTCTGCCATGTGCCACTTTCAGGTCTCCTCACACTGCTGGTGTGTTGAATTTTTTGACATAGGGTGCTGGCAGATTACGGGCCTCCTATAGCTGCTGCCAGGCCCCTAATCTGCCATAGGCCCCTATATACTGCCTCCTCATGCTGCTGCCAGGTCCAGAGTCTCTCATGGGTCCCTGTACGGCCTCCCATTGCTGCTGTCTCCATCGCCACACTCTGCCATGTGCCACTTTCAGGTCTCCTCACACACTGCTGGTGTGTTGAATTTTTTGACATAGGGTGCTGGCAGATTACGGGCCTCCCATAGCTGCTGCCAGGCCCCTAATCTGCCATAGGCCCCTATATACCGCCTCCTCATGCTGCTGCCAGGTCCAGAGTCTCTCATGGGTCCCTGTACGGCCTCCCATTGCTGCTGTCTCCATCGCCACACTCTGCCATGTGCCACTTTCAGGTCTCCTCACACACTGCTGGTGTGTTGAATTTTTTGACATAGGGTGCTGGCAGATTACGGGCCTCCTATAGCTGCTGCCAGGCCCCTAATCTGCCATAGGCCCCTATATACCGCCTCCTCAAGCTGCTGCCAGGTCCAGAGTCTCTCATGGGTCCCTGTACGGCCTCCCATTGCTGCTGTCTCCATCGCCACACTCTGCCATGTGCCACTTTCAGGTCTCCTCACACTGCTGGTGTGTTGAATTTTTTGACATAGGGTGCTGGCAGATTACGGGTCTCCTATAGCTGCTGCCAGGCCCCTAATCTGCCATAGGCCCCTATATACCGCCTCCTCATGCTGCTGCCAGGTCCAGAGTCTCTCATGGGTCCCTGTACGGCCTCCCATTGCTGATGTCTCCATCGCCACACTCTGCCATGTGCCACTTTCAGGTCTCCTCACACACTGCTGGTGTGTTGAATTTTTTGACATAGGGTGCTGGCAGATTACGGGCCTCCTATAGCTGCTGCCAGGCCCCTAATCTGCCATAGGCCCCTATATACCGCCTCCTCATGCTGCTGCTAGGTCCAGAGTCTCTCATGGGTCCCTGTACGGCCTCCCATTGCTGCTGTCTCCATCGCCACACTCTGCCATGTGCCACTTTCAGGTCTCCTCACACACTGCTGGTGTGTTGAATTTTTTGACATAGGGTGCTGGCAGATTACGGGCCTCCCATAGCTGCTGCCAGGCCCCTAATCTGCCATAGGCCCCTATATACCGCCTCCTCATGCTGCTGCCAGGTCCAGAGTCTCTCATGGGTCCCTGTACGGCCTCCCATTGCTGCTGTCAACATCGCCACACTCTGCCATGTGCCACTTTCAGGTCTCCTCACACACTGCTGGTGTGTTGAATTTTTTGACATAGGGTGCTGGCAGATTACGGGCCTCCCATAGCTGCTGCCAGGCCCCTAATCTGCCATAGACCACTATATACCGCCTCCTCATGCTGCTGCCAGGTCCAGAGTCTCTCATGGGTCCCTGTACGGCCTCCCATTGCTGCTGTCTCCATCGCCACACTCTGCCATGTGCCACTTTCAGGTCTCCTCACACTGCTGGTGTGTTGAATTTTTTGACATAGGGTGCTGGCAGATTACGGGCCTCCTATAGCTGCTGCCAGGCCCCTAATCTGCCATAGGCCCCTATATACCGCCTCCTCATGCTGCTGCCAGGTCCAGAGTCTCTCATGGGTCCCTGTACGGCCTCCCATTGCTGCTGTTTCCATCGCCACACTCTGCCATGTGCCACTTTCAGGTCTCCTCACACTGCTGGTGTGTTGAATTTTTTGACATAGGGTGCTGGCAGATTACGGGCCTCCCATAGCTGCTGCCAGGCCCCTAATCTGCCATAGGCCCCTATATACCGCCTCCTCATGCTGCTGCCAAGTCCAGAGTCTGTCATGGGTCCCTGTACGGCCTCCCATTGCTGCTGTCTCCATCGCCACACTCTGCCATGTGCCACTTTCAGGTCTCCTCACACTGCTGGTGTGTTGAATTTTTTGACATAGGGTGCTGGCAGATTACGGGCCTCCTATAGCTGCTGCCAGGCCCCTAATCTGCCATAGGCCCCTATATACCGCCTCCTCATGCTGCTGCCAAGTCCAGAGTCTCTCATGGGTCCCTGTACGGCCTCCCATTGCTGCTGTCTCCATCGCCACACTCTGCCATGTGCCACTTTCAGGTGTCCTCACACACTGCTGGTGTGTTGAATTTTTTGACATAGGGTGCTGGCAGATTATGGGCCTCCCATAGCTGCTGCCAGGCCCCTAATCTGCCATGGGCCCCTATATACCGCCTCCTCATGCTGCAGCCAAGTCCAGAGTCTGTCATGGGTCCCTGTACGGCCTCCCATTGCTGCTGTCTCCATCGCCACACTCTGCCATGTGCCACTTTCAGGTCTCCTCACACACTGCTGGTGTGTTGAATTTTTTGACATAGGGTGCTGGCAGATTACGGGCCTCCCATAGCTGCTGCCAGGCCCCTAATCTGCCATGGGCCCCTATATACCGCCTCCTCATGCTGCTGCCAGGTCCAGAGTCTCTCATGGGTCCCTGTACGGCCTCCCATTGCTGCTGTCTCCATCGCCACACTCTGCCATGTGCCACTTTCAGGTCTCCTCACACACTGCTGGTGTGTTGAATTTTTTGACATAGGGTGCTGGCAGATTACGGGCCTCCCATAGCTGCTGCCAGGCCCCTAATCTGCCATGGGCCCCTATATACCGCCTCCTCATGCTGCTGCCAAGTCCAGAGTCTGTCATGGGTCCCTGTACGGCCTCCCATTGCTGCTGTCTCCATCGCCACACTCTGCCATGTGCCACTTTCAGGTCTCCTCACACTGCTGGTGTGTTGAATTTTTTGACATAGGGTGCTGGCAGATTACGGGCCTCCTATAGCTGCTGCCAGGCCCCTAATCTGCCATAGGCCCCTATATACCGCCTCCTCATGCTGCTGCCAGGTCCAGAGTCTCTCATGGGTCCCTGTACGGCCTCCCATTGCTGCTGTCTCCATCGCCACACTCTGCCATGTGCCACTTTCAGGTCTCCTCACACACTGCTGGTGTGTTGAATTTTTTGACATAGGGTGCTGGCAGATTACGGGCCTCCCATAGCTGCTGCCATGGGCCCCTAATCTGCCATGGGCCCCTATATACCGCCTCCTCATGCTGCTGCCAAGTCCAGAGTCTGTCATGGGTCCCTGTACGGCCTCCCATTGCTGCTGTCTCCATCGCCACACTCTGCCATGTGCCACTTTCAGGTCTCCTCACACTGCTGGTGTGTTGAATTTTTTGACATAGGGTGCTGGCAGATTACGGGCCTCCTATAGCTGCTGCCAGGCCCCTAATCTGCCATAGGCCCCTATATACCGCCTCCTCATGCTGCTGCCAGGTCCAGAGTCTCTCATGGGTCCCTGTACGGCCTCCCATTGCTGCTGTCTCCATCGCCACACTCTGCCATGTGCCACTTTCAGGTCTCCTCACACACTGCTGGTGTGTTGAATTTTTTGACATAGGGTGCTGGCAGATTATGGGCCTCCCATAGCTGCTGCCAGGCCCCTAATCTGCCATGGGCCCCTATATACCGCCTCCTCATGCTGCTGCCAAGTCCAGAGTCTGTCATGGGTCCCTGTACGGCCTCCCATTGCTGCTGTCTCCATCGCCACACTCTGCCATGTGCCACTTTCAGGTCTCCTCACACTGCTGGTGTGTTGAATTTTTTGACATAGGGTGCTGGCAGATTACGGGCCTCCTATAGCTGCTGCCAGGCCCCTAATCTGCCATAGGCCCCTATATACCGCCTCCTCATGCTGCTGCCAGGTCCAGAGTCTCTCATGGGTCCCTGTACGGCCTCCCATTGCTGCTGTCTCCATCGCCACACTCTGCCATGTGCCACTTTCAGGTCTCCTCACACTGCTGGTGTGTTGAATTTTTTGACATAGGGTGCTGGCAGATTACGGGCCTCCCATAGCTGCTGCCAGGCCCCTAATCTGCCATAGGCCCCTATATACCGCCTCCTCATGCTGCTGCCAGGTCCAGAGTCTGTCATGGGTCCCTGTACGGCCTCCCATTGCTGCTGTCTCCATCGCCACACTCTGCCATGTGCCACTTTCAGGTCTCCTCACACTGCTGGTGTGTTGAATTTTTTGACATAGGGTGCTGGCAGATTACGGGCCTCCCATAGCTGCTGCCAGGCCCCTAATCTGCCATGGGCCCCTATACCGACTCCTCATGCTGTGACGTTGCAACATGGTGGAATTCAACCCTACATATGTTAGACCGCCTTTACGAACAGCAAAAGGCCATCACAGATTTCCTGATGTTAAAAGCGGATAAAGGTACTCCCTGTGTAACTTAGATGTCAGCCATTGGCAGCTCATGCGTGACACCTGCGCTTGCTCAGGCCCTTTGAGGAGGCCACGCTATTCGTGAGTCGGCAGGACTATGGGATGAACGACGTCATTCCTCTGTTGCACGTCCTGGAACAAATGCTGTTAACAATGGCTGGTCAGGGTGCGGTAGACGTGGCGCACAGATCTCAACGCCACATGACCCCTGTGGGGGCAGGACAGGAAGAAGAGGAGGAGGTAGAGGAGGACATTGGTGCTCAGGAATTATTGAGTGAAATGGGTGGTTTTTCCACTCAGCGGACAGGAGTGGAGGAGCAGGAGCATCTGGTAGAGGAGGAGGAAGAGGAGACAGAGGACCCAGACGCACCGTGTCAGTATGCTGTGGAGATGGAGGCAGGGAGTCCCTCGCATTCCTTG
This sequence comes from Staurois parvus, assembly GCF_062004578.1. Taxonomy (NCBI): domain Eukaryota; kingdom Metazoa; phylum Chordata; class Amphibia; order Anura; family Ranidae; genus Staurois; species Staurois parvus. The sequence goes on from NW_028317941.1 coordinate 9,709,443, forward strand.
GCACAAATGGCCCATAGCATGCTCGGTTGCTTGCGTAGCGACAGCCGAATAATAACCATCAGACAGAGGGATGACTTTTGGCTGTCCACCTTGTTGGACCCTCGCTACCGTTCAAAAATGGTGGCCTTTTTCACACCTGCTGAGAGGGAGGCCAAAATAACGTACTATAAAAACCACCTATGTAGTCAGCTGGTCTCTGCCTGTCTGCGCCAACGTCCATCCTCAGACACTGTGGGCCCTGTGCGCTCGCGTTCCGCTGCCATGGCAGCAGGGGAGGGGTGGGGTGGTAGGAGCAGTGGCAGCTCCACCAGCAGCGGCTGCCTCAGTCTGCAGTCGATGATGAGTAGCTTTCTTCACCAGCTCAGTGAGGAAACTACTAACCAGCCGCAGCAGCAGCAGCAGCAGCATCAGGTGGACCTGGAGCAGGACCTCAAACAACAGGCTTAGGCCTACTTGGACAGCACCCTGCCAACCGAGGTAGACAATCCCCTTGACTACTGGGCAACGAAACTTGACCTTTGGCCCCAACTAGCTGAATTTGCCCTTGAAAGGCTGTCATGCCCGGCCAGTAGCGTGGCATCGGAGCGCGTGTTTAGTGCGGCAGGAGGTATTGCAACTCCGCGGAGGACACGACTGTCCACCCAAAGTGTGGAGAGACTCACGTTTGTGAAAATGAATCAGGCGTGGATTAGTCTTGATTTCAAACCACCAGTTCCTGACACAACTGACTAAATCCGCCATGAATCATGCCCCAAACATGTGCCATTTTCAGGTCTCCTCACACTGCTGGTGTGTTCCATTTTTTGTCATAGGGTGCTGGCAGATTACGGGCCTCCCATAGCTGCTGCCAGGCCCCTAATCTTCCATGGGCCCCTATATCGCCTCCTCATGCTGCTGCCAAGTCCAGAGTCTCTCATGGGTCCCTGTACGGCCTCCCATTGCTGCTGTCTCCATCGCCACACTCTGCCATGTGCCACTTTCAGGTCTCCTCACACTGCTGGTGTGTTCCATTTTTTGTCATAGGGTGCTGGCAGATTACGGGCCTCCCATAGCTGCTGCCAGGCCCCTAATCTGCCATGGGCCCCTATACCGCCTCCTCATGCTGCTGCCAAGTCCAGAGTCTGTCATGGGTCCCTGTACGGCCTCCCATTGCTGCTGTCTCCATCGCCACACTCTGCCATGTGCCACTTTCAGGTCTCCTCACACTGCTGGTGTGTTGAATTTTTTGACATAGGGTGCTGGCAGATTACGGGCCTCCCATAGCTGCTGCCAGGCCCCTAATCTGCCATGGGCCCCTATACCGACTCCTCATGCTGTGACGTTGCAACAAGGTGGAATTCAACCCTACATATGTTAGACCGCCTTTACGAACAGCAAAAGGCCATCACAGATTTCCTGATGTTAAAAGCGGATAAAGGTACTCCCTGTGTAACTTAGATGTCAGCCATTGGCAGCTCATGCGTGACACCTGCGCTTGCTCAGGCCCTTTGAGGAGGCCACGCTATTCGTGAGTCGGCAGGACTATGGGATGAACGACGTCATTCCTCTGTTGCTCGTCCTGGAACAAATGCTGTTAACAATGGCTGGTCAGGGTGCGGTAGACGTGGCGCACAGATCTCAACGCCACATGACCCTTGTGGGGGCAGGACAGGAAGAAGAGGAGGAGGTAGAGGAGGACATTGGTGCTCAGGAATTATTGAGTGAAATGGGTGGTTTTTCCACTCAGCGGACAGGAGTGGAGGAGCAGGAGCATCTGGTAGAGGAGGAGGAAGAGGAGACAGAGGACCCAGACGCACCGTGGCAGTATGCTGTGGAGATGGAGGCAGGGAGTCCCTCGCATTCCTTGGCACAAATGGCCCATAGCATGCTCGCTTGCTTGCGTAGCGACAGCCGAATAATAACCATCAGACAGAGGGATGACTTTTGGCTGTCCACCTTGTTGGACCCTCGCTACCGTTCAAAAATGGTGGCCTTTTTCACACCTGCTGAGAGCGAGGCCAAAATAACGTACTATAAAAACCACCTATGTAGTCAGCTGGTCTCTGCCTGTCTGCGCCAACGTCCATCCTCAGACACTGTGGGCCCTGTGCGCTCGCGTTTTGCTGCCATGGCAGCAGGGGAGGGGTGGGGTGGTAGGAGCAGTGGCAGCTCCACCAGCAGCGGCTGCCTCAGTCTGCAGTCGATGATGAGTAGCTTTCTTCACCAGCGCAGTGAGGAAACTACTAACCAGCCGCAGCAGCAGCAGCAGCAGCAGCATCAGGTGGACCTGGAGCAGGACCTCAAACTACAGGCTTAGGCCTACTTGGACAGCACCCTGCCAACCGAGGTAGACAATCCCCTTGACTACTGGGCAACGAAACTTGACCTTTGGCCCCAACTAGCTGAATTTGCCCTTGAAAGGCTGTCATGCCCGGCCAGTAGCGTGGCATCGGAGCGCGTGTTTAGTGCGGCAGGAGGTATTGCAACTCCGCGGAGGACACGACTGTCCACCCAAAGTGTGGAGAGACTCACGTTTGTGAAAATGAATCAGGCGTGGATTAGTCTGGATTTCAAACCACCAGTTCCTGACACAACTGACTAAATCCGCCATGAATCATGCCCCAAACATGTGCCACTTTCTGGTCTCCTCACACTGCTGGTGTGTTCCATTTTTTGTCATAGGGTGCTGGCAGATTACGGGCCTCCCATAGCTGCTGCCAGGCCCCTAATCTGCCATGGGCCCCTATACCGCCTCCTCATGCTGCTGCCAGGTCCAGAGTCTCTCATGGGTCCCTGTACGGCCTCCCATTGCTGCTGTCTCCATCGCCACACTCTGCCATGTGCCACTTTCAGGTCTCCTCACACTGCTGGTGTGTTCCATTTTTTGTCATAGGGTGCTGGCAGATTACGGGCCTCCCATAGCTGCTGCCAGGCCCCTAATCTGCCATGGGCCCCCGTACCGACTCCTCATGCTGCTGCCAGGCCCGTAATCTGTCATGGGCCCCTGTTGTCGCTTGTTGGCATATTCCGCTCATTCAGATGCTCCTTCTCCTGCTACTCCTCTTCACGGATTCCGTCAGCAGTCTTTCTTGGAATCCGTTTCCAAGAGACAACAGTTTGCGAGCACGCACTCGACGGTGCAGAAGCTGAACGTCCTCCTGTCCAAGTTGCTGCTGCCAGGCTCGTAATCTGTCATGCGCCCCTGTACCGCCTCCTCATGCTGCTGCCAGGTCCAGAGTGTGTCATGGGCCCCCGTACCGACTCCTCATGCTGCTGCCAGGCCCGTAATCTGTCATGGGCCCCTGTACCGCCTCCCCATGCTGCTGCCAGGTCCAGAGTGTGTCATGGGTCCCTGTACGGCCTCCCATTGCTGCTGCCAGGCCCGTAATCTGCCATGGGCCCCCGTACCGACTCCTCATGCTGCTACCAGGCCCGTAATCTGTCATGGGCCCCTGTACCGCCTCCTCATGCTGCTGCCAGGTCCAGAGTGTGTCATGGGTCCCTGTACGGCCTCTCATTGCTGCTGTCTCTATCGCCACACTCTGCCATGTGCCACTTTCAGGTCTCCTCACACTGCTGGTGGTTTCCATTTTTGTCATAGGGTGCTGTATGGCCTCCCATTGCTGCTGCCTCCACCGCCACACTGTGGCTCCACACTCTGGTTTTGGCCCCGTGACTGCCCAAATGAGTGAAGTGTGCGGTGATTCTAAGATCGACGGCACTCATCTGCATGTCATACTGACTGACAGTATTATTTCTCTTCCCCAGCAGACTCCAAGGGCATTTAAATTAAAGGTACAGTGTTCTGCACTAATATTAAGTCTCTCTGAAGCCTAGAAACACCCTTTTTTAAGTTAAATTCACAGCGAATATATTCGACTCAAATCGAAATTTTTCCACGAATTCGCCGAATCAGTCGAATCGAATTTTTGAATACTTCGCTCATCTCTAGTTATAATATGCCTTTCATATTCATGAATATCTTCTTTCAGGAATTTTAAAGGTGAATAGATGTTATTTCATTGCTATTCAAATGGAAAAGGTTATTTTACTTATCTCTACATTATGCAAAGAAACAGAGTATCTAAAAGGGAGGAAAAAAAAAACATTGTTACAGCTATAACATGTTATTTATTTATTTTTTAATTCCAAACAAGTTTTATTGGAAAATAAACAACAACTACAAGTAAAGTACTTCACTATACAAGTAAGGTATAAACAAAAGGGTTTACAGTATAACTGATGGGGAAAACTTCAGGCATGGATACAAGTCACTGTTTCGGTGTGGAATCATGCTTCTAATAGCATGGGAGAAATACAGAGAACATATGACATTGAGATTATTATGGGAGATTTTAAGAAAGCCTGAAGGCCTGGACACCTCTCGATCCTGGAAACTATGGGTTCAACCTTCTAGCTGGCGGAGATACAGTATCTACTGCAATAGGATGGTAACATGTTCAACTATTTGCACTGTGGCCAATGCTGTCCTCCAATCACCTTGCTAGCCCGGTGATCAAGTAACTCCAGAGACAGGAAGAGAGAGAGAGAGAGAAATGGAAAAAAAGGGGGAGGAGGGGGAAGGAGAGGAGAGGAGAAAGGGGAGGGGAAGGAAAAAAAGAGTGCCTAAGGAAACAGGCGGGTGCTGTACCAGAGGGGCGGACAAGAGCTGAGGATGGATACCTATGTGGGGCAAGGGGGGGTAAGCCATTCCTTACATTTCTGTATGGGTTCATATGTTGTCATGCAAATAAGGGGTAAAAGGGATAGGAAGCTGTCGTTTCTTTTTGGAGATTAAGCAGGAAGAATTGTCCATGGGGACAGGTTGGTTAGGGGTATCATGACTGTTGGTTAGTTGGGTTAGAAATAACTGTAAATATTTGGCTGAACTCGTCGTTGTTTGAAAATGGAGCCAACAGGCCCAGGTTTTTGTGAATTTGGAAGGGGAGTCTTTGGCGATGTGTATTATTTCCTCCATTTCAGCAACTCTTGAGATTCATGTAATCCATTCTACAAGGAATGGAACTTTGGAAGAGCCCCAGTGTATCTGTATGGATGCCTTGGCCACATTAATCAAGTGCATTGCAAATGATTTTTTATAGACCTTCAGGGGGAGTGCTGTGAGATGCAGTAAGTACTGTGGTGGAGTGTAAGTTAGGGCTTCAGTTGTTACTTTGAGAGTAATGGAGTGGACATCAGACTGGAATGATTGGATCAATGGACAATCCCACCACACATGTTGGAGTGTACCAACTGCTTGGTGGCATCTCCAACATTGATTGGGGAGGGAAAAATCTAATTTATGAAGCAAAGCTGGGCTCCTGTACCACCTGGCCAAGAGTTTATAATTAATTTCTTGGATAGAAACATTGATCAAACGTTTATGTGCATTATGGAAAAATTTTTCCCACTCTTCTGGGGTTACATCCATTTGAAAATCTCTGGACCAGGTGGCACAAGCTTTTCCCGTATCTGTTGAAATATTCTCTCTTAGGAGGTTATGGATTGTTGATATGACGTGTTGCTATGGATTTGCTCGAGCAGATGTTTTCAAATACTGTGAGTGGCCTAGACAGGATTGCTGTAGGATGTGAAGTTTTAAGAAAATGACTAAGCTGGAGGTATATCCAGTGGGTATAACCTGCTTCAGGCCATTGCAATGTCAGTTGGTCTCTCTTCAGTAGTACACCTGCATTGAAGAATTGGTGTGCCCGTAAGACCTCATTCAGATCAATCCCAGATAATAAAATGAAGGGACATCCCTGGTACAAAGTCAGGGTTCATCAGGACAGGTGTCATGGGGCCAGGGAGTGAAGAGATCCCAGTTTTCTTACATGTCTGATGGAAACAGCGTATAGTCAGTCTGATAAGCAGATGGTTCTGTAGTGCAGTGGGAAGATTTTTTCTGGTGAGCCAAGGAAGGGCTGTCAGGGGTGTAGTCGAGACGAAAGCCTCAAGGTGTATCTAATCTTTAGTCCCGCAGTGTGCGTACCAGTCCACAATTCTGGATAGGTGGCATGCCCAATAGTAATATTGTAGGTCTAGGAGACCTATTCCCCCTTTTAGTTTTGGGAGGGCAAGTTGGCTATAGCTAATGCGTGGGTGTTTTTATGGCGCCATAAAAATTTTGTACAAAGTTTATGATATGAGCGTATGAACAGGGGAGGTATTGCAATCGGTACTGCTTGAAGGACATATAGCAGACACAGAAGAACATTAATTTTAAGGATTGCTGCCCTGCCAAACCAGGAGAAAACAGGTTTGTCCCATTTGCGGAGATCCTCTGCTATAGCCTTCAAAATTGGGATATAGTTTCTGGTATAGAGCTCAAATAGGCATGCAGGAAGTTGTATCCCCATATAAATAATGGCTTCTGCTTGCCAGGTGAAGGGAAAGTTGTCCTGACAATGCCTAACTATCCACTCCAGTAAGGTGATGTTCATGTCGTGTGATTTGCTAAAGTTAATTTTAAAATTGGAGACAACTTGAAAGAAATGGAAGTCCTGTAATAAATTGGGTAGAGTAACATGACATTACAAAAGGAAAAGCAAGATGTCATCTGCACATGCTGCAAATTTATAAGTTTTATCTGATATGGTTATGCCTTTGATGTTCTCGTTCGATCGGAGACGCCAAAGAAAGGGTTCAAGTGTAAGGATGAGCAAGAGGGGGTACAAGGGGCATACCTGTCTGGTGCCATTACGGATGGAGAAGGCATTTATTATTTATTTCAGGTACTTATATAGCGCTGTCCATTTACGCAGTACTTCACACATATATTGTACATTCACATCAGTCCCTAACCCTCAAGGGGTGCACAATTTAAGGTCCCTAACTCACATTCATATATACACATACTAGGGCCAATTTAGACAGGATTCAATTAACCTACCAGCATGTCTTTGGAGTGTGGGAGGAAACCCACACAGACACAGAGAGAACATGTAAACTCCAGGCAGGTGGTGCCGTGGTTGGGAATCGAACCTACGACCCTAGTACTGTCAGGCAGAAGTGCTAACCATTTAGCCACTGTGCTGCCCATTTGACAGGTGTCTGTTAACACAGACTTTAGCCATAGGTGCTGCGTAGAGGGCCATGATGAAGTTTATAAAACGTGTTCCGAGGACTAGCTTTTGCAGCACTGCTATCAGGTAGTCCCATGTAAGTCTTTCAAATGCCTTCTCCACGTACAGAGAAAGGAAAAAGCCTTGGTGTTTGGAGGTTGAGAGCCAATGGTGTATATTTATTGCTTTAATTGTATCCTCCCTTGCTTCTCTACCCGGGACAAACCCTACCTGGTCCTTGGCAACAGGTGAATTGATAATCGGTTGAAGCCAATTCGCTATTATTTTGACAAAAATCTTCAGGTCCACATTACGCAAGGAGATTGGGTGATAGTTAGTTACCGAGATGGGGATCCTTCCCAGCTTTTGGGATTACCGAGACATGGGCTTTGGAGAGGTTGTGCATAGCAGAGCCAGGTTTAGTTAAGGTGTTGAATGCGCGTAAAAAGGGATGTGCTAGGACCTCCAAGAAAGACTTGTAGTAGGTCACTGTGTAACCATCTTGTCCGTGGCTTTTTCCAGATTTTATCTGAGTCACTGAAGTTTTGAATTCTTCATAGGTCAGTGGGCCATCGATTTCATGGGTCTGCGCGCATGAGATTGGTTTCGAACAATATTGGGTTAAAAAGTCATGTATGATATCTGCTTGTGGCCTGTGATCAACGGGGGGGGGGGGGGGGGTGCGGACCTGAGGCTGCAATGTGTGAAGAGGTCACCGCCAGTCCTCCCTGAGGGGTACGGATATGATATGGTGGATTGTGGATGATGCCTTCGTGGCCTGAAACTCTTTGGCAAGAAGTTTGTAGCTTTTATTGTCCTGTTTTTAAAAAAGCTTTTGTGTCAATACAAATTTGCGTTTGGTTTTGTGGTCTAGCTCATCTAGCAGCTTAGCATGTGTGAGGAGAAGTTCCGTGTTTATGCACTGTTTGTAACAAAGAGGTTAGTAAAGCCTGTGCTGCCTTTTTACATGTCACGGACATTGCAAGGAGGATCCCACGCAGCACACACTTTGTGTGTTTCCCACTGGACAAGTGTCAGGGTTGTGTCTAGCTTGTCATTCTCCCTAAAAAAAGTGTTGTAAACATTCAAGAATTTTAGAGGTATTTACACTGTCTGTGAGGAGAGAGGAATCAAGTCTCCAAGCTTTGGTATGGCGAAGCTGGATAGGGAATTGGAGAGTCATTGTAACCAGATGGTGGTCCAATACCACCATTGCCTCGATCGTGGCACTATCCAGTAACGAAAGGTCCCTTTGTGACAAGAAGAGACAGTCAATTCTAGAATAGCACTTGTGAGGTGGGGAGAAAAAGGTATAATCTCTTGTTTCAGGGTGAAGTGTTCACCAGGAGTCATGGAGTAAGAGCTTGTGTAGTTGTAATTTAATGTGTTTAAGTGCTCGAAAAGATATCAAAGAGGAGCCATTTGAAGTGTCCTCTAATGGATTGAGTGCCAGTATGAGTTTATCTAATTGGAAGGTAGTAAGTGAATGGCAGACTTTTCGAAAGAATCCAACCTGAGTTGAGTTGGGACTATAGATTTAAGCAAGTTTGGTTGGTCTATTCCAGAGGGAGCCTTTAATGAATAAGAATCTGCCCTCCTCGTCCGCTAGAGCGTTTTCTATTTGCAGCGGTAAGTTTTTAAAAATCAAGACAAATACTCCTTTGGTCTTGGCAAGCTTGTTTGTCACATGTAATACTATTGGGTATAGTGGTGTAAACCTCCCCCGGTTTAACAATAAGTTAGTGCAGAGAAGCCACTAACATCTAATCATATACCGATGATCAAATACATGCAATAAAAATAAACTGATGTAGAGCTACCCACAAAACATAATTCACATATTAACATTAATATAATCACAACAGTGGAGACTTACTATGCAGTGACACAATGTGAAAACTAAACCATGTGATAAGATCCTCATAGGGTCTTTACCAAATAACTCAATTGTGATATGATCTTACTTGGATCAGCAACTGAATAAAAATGTGAAAAAATGCACATCCACACAATATGTGAAACCGTATAATAAATAAATGTAGTAAGTGAATATATTCTAAGCAGGATAAGATAGTGATGGTGGATAATAGTCCCACTGGGACTTAAAAGTGACGAGTCCGTATAAATATGCACATGCCAATTCTGCACATTACAGCACATGGTGCTGTTCTAACGGGAGCGTTTGCGTCGCGTCGCGTTGCGTCACAGAAAAACGGATGCCTCTGGTTGAGCCAGGAAGCGTTGAAGCCTCCTATTCTCGTCTATGGTGCCGCTCCGCAAACGCCTGGCCGGCGTTTGTGGTGCATTTGCGACACGGTTGCGGGGCGTTTGCGGAGCGGTAACACCCACTCAAACTGCATTATAGGCGTTTGTGGGGCATTATTAACACTCGGCAAATGCCTAGCAACCGCCGCTAAACCGTGCATGCGGCGTTTGCGGAGCATTTGCTGAGCAAACGCCAGGCCAACGCTTTCCAACCGCTATAGGGGTGTTTGGCAAGCATTGGTAAAACAGCCAAGTGTGAACGAGCCCTTAAGAGTATATTTGCGCTAAAGTTATGCAAGTGAATTAGCTGCTGCGAGTGTATTTTCAGGTAGATTTAGGCCCATTGCATTGATGGTGACGACTTTAATCTTGGCAGTATCAATGTTGGGTATGGGAGGGGGCTTCCTGAAGAATGTGGTGTAGTTGTTGACTGAGTTTGGGCAGTCCACTAAAGTAAAATAGAAGCAGATCAATTGGGTAGGTAGTGTAGGGTCTATAAAAATTAAATGCCAAAAAGTCAAAGGCATCTAGAAGGAATATATAACAGGGCAGGGAAGAAAGAAAAAAAAAAAGGGAGTGGGGGAGGGGGAGTTAGTGGGTGGGGGAATCAGAAACAGGGTCAGATAATATTCCGGAGGTGTGATAGACCAGCTATCTCACGCTTAATAAGTTTCTTATCTGGAGAGGGTAAGTAGGATTCAGAGGAATCTGCTGGGTGGTGACATGTTAGGGTGCTGTGATGGGTGCTCGCAGAGGTGTTAGTGTGTTGGCGTTAAAAGGGTCGTAGTACTCCTGTGGCACTAATGAGGTATAAAGCTGGTGGAAGTAGGAGGGGGGGGGTGTACATAGCAAGTGAAGCCAAAGAGGAGGTAGGGGGATCATAGGAGAAGAAAGAGGCAATATGGGTGTGACCTGTTTTCAAATTAGTCATATTGGAGGTGGTCATAATTAAATTTGCAGATTTCATCTCTAATGGCCAGTGTCAGGATTGAGAGGCTGTTGTGTATATGCTGCAGGGAATAGAAAAAAAGTTAACAAATAATATATTATAAGCCATTGGGGTGAGGAGTTGGTGCATACAATCTATTAACCATGAGCAATGTAAACGAGTAACCATAGCATTGAAATTAACCAGGCTGTGATGGGTAAAGTCTAATGTAGCATGGAGTGAAAGTGTAGCTCCAACCAGATTGAAGAAAATATTAGGCAACGTTAGAATCATGGTTGAAATATAAAGTATAGGGACTTCCTTCATGAGCCTATAAATGGCATGTAAGTACCTATATGGAGACCTTTTCCAAGGTTCACCATACACCAGCCAGATAGAGTTGGCATTCCGATAGACTGAAAGCTGAAAACCCTTCTATAGGCCATGCCATACGGTGACACCTGGAAAAGGCTGATAAGCAGTATTCATATAATATGACTGGGGTTAGATAGGTGATGTCAGCAACATTATATGGAGCATCCAAGTCCCCTCATGACCAAGGGGGGGGAGGGGGAAAAGGAGAGGTTAGGTGGGTATAGGGTATTGGGAAGGGTTTAGGAAGATGTTGGAGCAGCCTTGACCATGTTAAGGGTAGAGCATATGAACCTTTTCTATTAAGATATACACAATATGGTTAGAATATCAGAGAAGGTGTTTATGATGTGGTAGTGGTCCATGACAATATCCAATAAATTATGTAAATTCACAGGTCAAAACAGCCATGAGGCTAGGTGCACCCTCATTGCCCTTAGGCATCTTTACAGCTAAGGAGATAGATGTAAAATGATCCCTTTAGTGGGGTATGTTATGGAAAGATTAAAATAAGAACACCCGCTGCCTAAGCATATCTATCAGGTGCTTCGCCTCATGAGGGAGTCGCACAAGTATTTTTTGGGGGCAGGCTCTGCTGGGTGGACCTGCGAATGATCTCTATACAGACAATAATGGGTCCAGAAATGTTATCACAGCCTGTTGCTCCTGTTCCATAGCCAAGAACAGGAAGAACGAACTGGCATTTCTGTGTTAGGTGAGAAAAGTTTCCAGTATAGGTGTTTGCATATATGTGCAGCAGGTCAGTGCTGGATGTACCAGATGGTGCAGGTAAGCTCATAGTCTATCAGTCATGTAGGCATATGACTGGAGAGTAGTAAGTCCTATGGGGGGCTCCTTAAGTTCTGCCAAGATAGCCGGAGCGAGGAAGAAAAAGTGCCTTGAAAACTTTTTGAACCCAAAAGTCGTAGAGCTGAGCTAAGGGGTAAAGACCTTCGCTCCCCATGCAGTGAAGGTGACAGGTGTGCTCTTCAGTCTTGTCAGACTTTGCAATGAGAAGGAGATGCCGGTTGACTTTCTCCATGAGGCGGGCAATGGTTTGCTGGTTCCTGGGAGACATGACGGGGAGATCTTGGGTGTCTAGCTGCGGGAGATCTCCTCAGCGGTTGAAGATCCATAGGGTTCATCTCCGGGTAGAGGAGTCAGGCGTAGGCCAGTGTACCAGTCCGGGAGCTCAACCAGAGGTACAGTAGATCCAGACTTTTGCAAAAAGCCCTCAGGTCTTCTGGTCCTCTCAAGGTAGCTGTGCGGCCTATAACTGTGGCTGACAAGCAAAAGGGGAACGTCCAGCGATATGTTATGGCTCGAGTACAGAAGAGGTTGAGCAAGGGACGTAAATCCTTCCTGTGCTGTAGAGTGATATGTGAGAGGTCTTAGTATAGTTTGACCTCTGCTCCATTATACAGAAGCCAACTTCTATTTCTCGCCCGCCTAAGAAACTCTTCTTTAAGCCAAAAGTTGACTATGCAACAGATTACATCCCTAGGTGGATCTTTGTCTCTTCCCCTGGGGTGGAGTTCCCTGTGCATACAGTGAAGGAAATAAGTATTTGAGCCCCTGCTGATTTTGAATGCTCGCCCACTCACAAAGAAATGATCACTCTAAAAATCGAATGGTAGGTGTATTGTAACACTAAGACAGGATAGCAACAAAAAATTCAAAAGAAATGCATGTCTAACAAATTATGCACTGATTTGCATGTTCACAAGGGAAATAAGTATTTGATCCCCTTCACAAAACATGACTTAGTACTTGGTGGCAAATCCCTTGTTGGCAATCACAGAGGTCAGACGTTTCCTGTAGTTGGCCACCAGGTTTGCACACATCCCAGGGGGGATTTTGGCTCACTCCTCTTGGCAGATCCTCTCTAAGTCATTAAGATTTGATGACTGACGTTTGGCAATTTGAACTTTCAGCTCCCTCTACAGATTTTCAATCGGATTAAGGTCTGGAGACTGGCTAGGCCACTCCAGAACATTAATGTGCTTCTTCTTGTGCCACTCCTTTGTTGCCTTGGCCGTGTGTTTTGGGTCATTGTCATGCTGGAACACCCATCCATGACCCATTTTCAATGCTCTGGCTGAGGGAAGAAGGTTCTCACCCAAGATTTGACGGTACATTGCCCCATCCATCGTCCCTTTGATGCGGTGCAGTTGTCCTGTCCCCTTAGCAGAAAAACACCCCCAAAGCAGAATGTTTCCACCACCATGTTTGTCAGTTGGGATGGTGTTCTTGGGATCATAGGCAGCATTCCTCCTCCTCCAAACACGGCGAGTTGAGTTGATGTCAAAGAGCTCGATTTTGGTCTCATCTGACCACAACACTTTCAACCAATCCTCTGCATCATTCAGATGTTCAGTGGCAAACTTCAGACAGGCTTGGACATGTGCTTTCTTGAGCAGAGGGACCTTGCGGGCACTGCAGGATTTCAATCCTTGTCGGCGTAGTGTATTACCATTTGTTTTCTTGGTGACTGATCACAGCTGCCTGGAGATCATTGACAAGATTCTCACGTGTAGTTCTGTGTTTCTTCCATTTGCGAATGATTGCACCAACTGTTGTCACCTTCTCACCAAATTGCTTGGTGATAGTTTGGTAGCCCAGTCCAGCCTTGTGTAGGTCTACAATCTTGTCCCTGACATCCTTGGACAGCTCTTTGGTCTTTGCCATGGTGGAGAGTTTGGAATTTGATTTTTTGATTGCTCCTGTGGACAGGTATACAGGTAACAAAATGAAATTAGCAGCACTCCCTTTAAGAAACTGCTTCTAATATCAGCTTGTTACCCGTATGAAAGACCAAATTAAAAAAGAAAAAAGCGCCACTTACAAAAAACACCAAAGTGTCAGCAGCATATCCCACCCAAAATAAATTTTGGCAACAATTATCCAAATTAAAAGGTATGCGCTAATAACAAACTTATACAAAAGTGTATATCATCCAAAAAACATTAGTGTTTTAAATAAATTATAGTGTCCAAACATAAATTAGTGTCCAAAAAAAAAATATATATCTTCAGTGACTTGAACCAATTGTGAGAAATCCACCACCAAAAGGAGATTGAATGAACTCACCAGAGCTAATGGCTGGTCAGATAATAAACCAGCAACAGCGCTTGTGCTCTGGGAGCAATGAACCTGATGTCCAAATAGATATGGTGATGTTTCAGATACTTCCAGATAATAATAATCACAGCCAAACAACTTTGCAGCCCAAGCTCTTATGATGAACTTCTCCACTCTTTCTCATACCTCCATGAGAGCATGCAGTACACTCAGGGACAAAAAAGAGAACATAATGGTGCAATACGTTTTTTTCATTTATATCTTTAATAAAAAAGGTATAAGGAAACTCACAAACAAGGTGTCCAACAGACACCAGCTTCAATCGCAAAAAAGGGTTGAGATACAGTTAACGCTCACCGCAGATCTCTCCCATACAGCACAGACCAGCAAGGCTCTCTAACGTCCACATCAAGTAGGCTACGCCCAACCGGTTTCGTCACACTGACGTCATCAAGGGGCGGTACGTATGAAAGACACCTGGTAGCCAGAACTCCTGCTGAATGATAGGGGATCAAATATTTATTTCCCTCATGAACATGAAAAGCAGTGCATAATTCGTTAGACATGCATTTCTTTTGAATTTTTTGTTGCTATTCTGTCTCTCAGTGTTACAATACACCTACCATTCAATTTTTAGACTGATCATTTCTTTGTGAGTGGGCAAACATTCAAAATCAGCAGGGGATCAAATACTTATTTGCTTCACTGTATGTTCCATGTTGATCGGAGCCTCAGGGGGCCTGTCAAGCAGATCATTAAAGATAGAAAGCACTGCCTAGGGTAAAAGGTTATGTTCTATGGCCTCAGGGATTCCTCTGATCTGGAGATTGTGGCATCTGCCTCTGTTATCCTTGTCTTCCAAGTGACGATGAAGCTCGCGTAGGTGTGTAGTGTATGCCTCCATGACCTTCTGGACATCTTGTATGGCAGTGTAATGGCGGGATGTCACTTCCTCTACTTCCTCCAGCTGCATGGCCACCACTTGTACATCTGTCTTTGTCTGAGCTGGCGGCCGCTAAGGTCTCCTTTATGTCTGTAGCTACCACCCTTAGATCCTCTAGGCTGAGTGCCTTGTTGGTCTGTGGGGTGGCGGTGTCTGGCTGGGTCTGGCATGGTCTCATGTGGCTTCCGCTAATCGAACGGGCCGCTTGCTCCACCCGTGAGGGTGCCGCTACCTCTCTGGATTTGGGTCCAAAAAAGTTCAAGAATATTGCGGCTAAGTTGTGTGTCTGTCCCTCGGGGGGACCGGAAACTTGAGGCAGCTGCATTCCGATCTGATTTTCCCATGATGCCGCTGAATCTCTCTTTCAGCAGGGTAAGTAGCAGACCTCAATGTGCCGGAACAAGGAGCTTAAGCAGCCCTCCTCATCAGTGTCCAAGCCACGCCTCCAGCTATAACATGATATGTCAGGAAGATACACCCCTAGGCCTGATACCCCATTCAATTGTCTTGTCTGGATTACTAAAATCTAAAAAGATTTTTTTTTACCTTTCTGTAATTTGCTGTAGTTTATAATTGCAGAGTTCTGTAGATCTTGAATCCATTAATATCTTTGTGTCATTTTCCTAGGTTGGGTGTACTACCGGTGTATATATATTAGTTATTATCCTAAACTGCAAACTCAGAATATTTTTTTTTTTATTTAAGTGAAATCGCTGATCATTGCTTTTGAAAAATTCTAATTGTTTGGCTGTCAGGCTGATGTTGAGTCACAGACCTCAAACAAGTATAAAGATAAGGAATTCTGACACTCTACTAACACTCATTTACAGCATGCTTGTTCTGTGTCAGTGAACCAAATGTATTGATGGCAGGCACAGCCAAACAACCATCATTTTAGGCAGGAAACTAGCAAAAGCAGCCCCCCATACTTTGACAACTGCTGGGGGAGTTCTTGTAGTATGCAAAAAAAGTTTGGCACCCATATTCAAAGGGAACATGTGGTGGTTTTATGCATATTTTTATTTATAAGAGAAAAAGGACATAAAAACCCAAACTTAAGATCAGCTCCAGTCTATAAGTATTATTATATATCCTTGAAAAGTATAAAAAACCCAATGAATGGCTCAACACTCGCAAATAACAAAATAAAAAAACCTTTATTGAAAAACCTATGTTATACAAAACCAACTGTCCCAAAATAAAACCATAATTACCCAATGAGTAAAAAAACATAGCAGCTGTGGGAAAAGTGTAGTGCATCACTGCCCAATAAGGGGCACATACATAAACTTGACTCAAATATTTATATATGAAATTCTGTAAGATATTAAAGTACTGCATATCATGTAAAAGCATCTCATCCATGGGGAATTCACAAAGTCAATTCAATTAATGGCTAGGCACACATTCAAAGTCCTTGTTGGATAGTAAACAAGATGTTGAATCCTCCTATTTGTAGCATATCTTGTCAATCATTATAATATAAAGTTGTCCCAACTGTATGGTTTAACAGCCAAACAAGGGAGCTATCAGCTTGCTGAGATTGCCAGAAGACTCCAAGAGCAATTGGACCATGTATCTTTCCATCTAATTATAGACTTATACTGATAATAGAATCCTTATTTAAGAATATTTACTGCCACATAGCTTAATTTGCCAGTCCAGGGGCTAGCTTGAGGTGCTGGAAGACTCCATAAACAGTTTGGCATAATAAAAAAAGAAAAGGGATTTTTCCAACATGTGAGTCAAAATTTGGTAAATGCCTATTATGGAAACCACATAGTAAGGAAGGTTCCAAATAATAAGTATCCAGTGAGGAAATAAAGTTATACTTAGCCATCCAATAGAGTCTCAGGATGTCCAGACTGTTTTCTATAGTGGTAATGCTTCATAGATGTATCAGAAAGCGCTCCATGGTCTCATCTTGAATGGAGGAGATAGGGTTAGGGATAAATAGGGATATTTTATTTATAGTTATATACATAGTCTGGTTAAGGTTATAGTCAGTTCAACCCACATGTATTGTGTATAATAGGCATTATGATTTAATATTCAATATTTTGTATTCTCCTTTGGAGCCATCAGGTGGAGCTTTCGGCTTCGTTTCACAAGTTATCTTGCTTACAGACTTTAGTAGCTCCAGCTAAAATGTAGACATGTGAATAACCCTTCGCAGTAGAGAACCAGCCTGCCATAAAGGAGTTTATTACCACTGTGCTGTCCTTTTAGATAACCAATAGTGCCCTGAGAAATCTTTGATCATGTAATTTGCAAAACAAAGAATGCATGCATAAAGGAAAAAAACAGATCCAAAAAAGTGTAACATACTTTTAAACTAGCGACAGACAGACAGACAGACAGACAGACAGACAGACAGACAGACAGATACACAAATTCTATATAAAGCTGCATGAGGTATAAGTGATGAGTGGGGTTTTTAGGGGTGGGTTGTTAAAATATATAAAAATGTCCCCACATACCCAGCTAATGCAAAAGATAATGCACATTTTTCTATGGGGTGATGTAATACACATGAATATTTACTTAATCTAGGATCCTGCAGGCTGTCCTAGTTGTGATAACTGGTACCCCAAAGCCTTATTTCTTGCATGTCTCCTGCCAGTGGTGCTGCCACTCTTTTTGCCAACATCATCACATACAGTCAGGTCCATAAATATTGGGACATCGACACAATTCTAACATTTTTGGCTCTATACACCACCACAAAGGATTGAAATGAAACAAACAAGATGTGCTTTAACTGCAGACTGTCAGCTTTAATTTGAGGGTATTTACGTCCAAATCAGGTGAACGGTGTAGGAATTACAACAATTGCATATCTGCCTCCCACTTGTTAAGGGACCAAAAGTAATGGGACAATTGGCTTCTCAGCTGTTCCATGGCCAGGTGCGTGTTATTCCCTCATTATCCCAATTACAATGAGCAGATAAAAGGTCCAGAGTTCATTTCAAGTGTGCTATTTGCATTTGGAATCTAGTAATGAGGGATTCAGTGAGCGCTAACTAACACAGCAGCTGATACACTAAAAAGGAAAAACCATGAACCTTCAAATAGACAATATAAGATAAATAGTGCAGCGCTAGATGATATATGACTGCACCAGTATTTGAGGTGGTGCCATATCCCTTACTTTAATGTCAACTAATGTAGGCCACATATATTGTATGTGACCTTCCCAAGAAATGAAAAAAGGGAAGTAATGACGTGTACTCCACACGGCTTCACTTCACATTAAAAACTCACAATATGAATGCACAATATAGTCCAGTAATCAAAAAAGCACAGATAGATGTATCTTGATAAGATCCTTGTGATGCATATAGTCCGGCGTTGTGCAGAAAAAATGAATAAATTGCGCACTCACCGGAACCACAATTTAAATTGTGCGTTTATATCTCATACACCAAGGATCACTCTGGCTGTAGATGGAAGGAAGCTCTGAACAGGTGGTTCCGTGATGGGGGGTAACACATCTGGGGGTTCCTTATGGTAGACAGGCTCCAAACAGGATCAGCTGAATATTACTCTGGGCCTTGGGGTAGTCACCTGGTGGTCCTGAGGGATTAAATGCTCGATGTGGAGCAAAAAGGAATACCCATAGTGTAGTATTTAAATCAAATTTAAAACGGATTTATTGAATATTAGAGCAAAAAACACTTAACATGAGTATGAAGGTAAAATCAATCCTTGTGCACTAAGGATATCATGAAATACACACTGACCAGCTGGTATAGAAGAGTGGCCGCCGGACCTCCTTGATCCGGCGGCTTGACGTCACGGCTAGCAGGGGCTCCTCCTTGACGCGCGTTTCTTATCACACGTACATCATCAGAAGGAATAAGAGCCATAGCTGCCGGACGTCACAGGAGCTATATATATAATGTATTGTGTGCCTGTATTCAAGATAATTAGGTGCCATTTTGCCGAAGTCCCGCATACAGCGCATGCGCGGGCGTCCGGGCGCCATTTTCTAGTGGCCAAAATCATGTATGTATCCACCGCATGCCCAACCGTGGTGGAACATACTGTTCACAAATGAAGCCTACCTTCTTCTCCTGCATACTGTAGTCCCAGGTATCCTCAGGTATCCTCAGAAGGAGGTGGAGAAAGCGCCGATCAATGCGGATCGGCGCCATATTCCCGGGGGTGAACTACATAAGTGCGCATGCGCAAATAAGCACGACGGACCGACGCCATTTTACCGTGGGTCGGTACAGCAGTGCGCATGCGCGAAATGGAACCGCCATATTTATGTGGTCTCATAGAGTAGATACACAATCACTGCGCTTGTACAGGTGCAGGGACAGTAAATAAACGATTGAGGATATACTTTAGATTTATACAATGTCCTATTCACCTAGGGGAAGCTCTGATTCATTGATTCTACAGTTAGATACATTATTCTTGATTACAAAGTGTCCCATATGGTATCTCATAATGCCCATTTGTGACATGTATCTTTATATGCAGAAACTCTTGATCACTCTATGGTGATCAGAAGTCACTATGGTTAAAACTAAGGTTATATACATAGCTTAAAATCATTATGCATAAACAGTATTATTATATACAGAAATGTATAAAGATGTGCACATATTGCAGGTCACCATAGAAAACCATATAAAACCAAAAAAAAAGGGGGGGCTCTAATGGATGTACATGTGTATACATATGCACACACATAAGTATATGCGCACACATACACACACATACGCACACACACATATAACCAAGGACAGATTCGTCACAAATTGGCAACTCATACAGCACATAATAAAGTTGCTATATTAAAAAATTAATTAATTCACTGTTAATATGGTTACTTAAACCTACAATTGCCAATTAATGTTATTAGAATATCATAAAAAGTCCTTGGCTGAATATCCAGAAAAAAGTATTAGTAACGATGCCTTTGTAAAAACGCCTCGGCCACATTGTGATAAAATCACAGTGCTTATGAGGACTGTCGGAAAAAATGCTGATTGTTCAATGCTATCAAAAATCAGAAAATGATAAGTAATAACAATGCAATATATGTCCCCATTGAACCCACTTCAGTACAGTAAAATAAATATAAATTAAAATTGAAATACCCCAAATATATAAAATTATAGTAAACAATGTCATAATAATGAAGTAAAATTCCTAAGTAGACCATATTAAAAAAATCATTTTCCCATAAGCCATAGTATGAATAAACAAATAAATTAGTGGACCATTATGATCACTAAGGCTGTCTTGATCTATATTTATGGTCTGTAATTTTATAATAATTCCCTGATGACCCACAATGTAAGTGTGAATAATCAAACTTAGACAAAAGGCCATATAAACAAATGAAAACATGGGTGCTAACTGTTATCTATATAGCAATTTATATCTACCTCTACATTATGGCCAAGAGGGGATAAAGTTCTCATCTCATATATCCACCTCGTTTCCATTTGAGAGACTTGTCTTAGCTTATTTGTACCCCGCCAGTGACTATGCACTACATCGATCCCTGAGAATTTCAAAGAGGTAGGGTCCCGGTTATGGTGCTATCTGAAATGTCTAGACAGGGGATGTTCTTTCCGGCCTTTTTTGATACAGTTAACGTGCTCTCTGAACCTGTCTCTGAGCCTTCTGGTGGTTCGACCAATATATTGCCGTTTACATGGGCACTCCAAGAGGTATACCGCATAGCGGCTATGACAGGTGATCAATGTGGAGATGTCATATGTTTTCTGAGTTATAGTGGAAGTAAAAGATTCAATTTTCTTTTTACGTATGCCATCTAACTTACATATAACACACTTGTTACATGGGTAAAAACCCGTCATCTCACCAAAGAACGTAGTTCTGGAGGGAGGATCTATCACGTTTGGTGAGATTTTATCTCGTAAGGTAGGAGCCTTT
Organism: Staurois parvus; assembly: GCF_062004578.1. Lineage (NCBI taxonomy): Eukaryota > Metazoa > Chordata > Amphibia > Anura > Ranidae > Staurois > Staurois parvus. The sequence goes on from NW_028317941.1 coordinate 9,729,994, forward strand.
CTGAAGACTATTTCAGGCCTATCCGGTAATGCTCTGGCTAGGATTGGATCAGCCTTAAGAATGTCCCAATTTTTCTTAATGATCTTACTGACTTGTTTATATTGAATGGAAAAGGATGTAATAAAGGGACAAAATTTACCGTTCTTACGTGAAGCGGAGGTGGTTAACATCGTATCTCTATTCATTTTTGCCACACGGGCCATCTCAATATCCAATACTGCAGCATTATACCCTTTCTCAATAAATCTTTCCTTTAGGACAGCGGCCTTCTGATGGTAAGTATCAATGTCTGTACATATTCTCCTTATCCTCATGAACTGGCCCTTAGGGATATTGGCCAGCCATGAGGGATGATGGCAGCTGTCCATCGGGATGTAACTATTTCTATCTGTGTTCTTGAAGAAGGCTTCTGATATTACAGAGCCTCCGTTGTTAATCAGTGTTACATCTAGAAAATCTATTTTAGCGGTGCTATAATTAAAGGTAAGTTGAATATTGAGATTATTATTATTTAAAGACCCAAAAAAATTAATAAGTGTCTGTTCGTCTCCCTGCCAGAGGAGGAAGATATCATCAATGTATCTTTTATAGAATAAAAGTTCTGGCCAATCACGAGAGTATATTATATCTTCCTCCCACCTGGCCATGAACAAATTGGCCAGGCTGGGAGCAAACTTTGCTCCCATTGCTACGCCTCTTTTTTGCAGGTAGAATCTGTTATTAAACCAAAAATAATTGGTATGCATGGCAAAATCCAGTAATTCCAGAATATATGACTTCAATTTCTTAGAGATATTAGTGGTGGTATTAAGGTAATACTCAACTGCTGATCTGCCATCTTCGTGATTAATGTTACTGTACAAAGAGGCTATGTCAGCAGTTACCAAAAAGGTCGTATGTCTAGGATTCCATGTAAGATTCTTAATTTCGTTTAAGACCTGCTTTGTGTCTTTCAGATAAGAAGGAGTGGTTGTCACCAAGGGCTGTAGATGGTAATCTATGAATTGACCAATCCTGGAACACAAGGATCCAATTCCACTAATAATCGGTCTCCCCGGTGGATGCACTGGGTCCTTGTGCACCTTAGGAAGACAATATATGACCGGGAGTCTTGGGGCCTTTGGACACAAGAAATCTCTTTCTTTTGTGTTAATAATATTGTTCTCAAAACCTTTATTTATCAGTTGTTTCAAAGACCGCTTGTAAGTAACAAGTGGGTCTTTGGGTAATGGTTGATAGGTTTCTTTATCATCCAGTATTCTTTGGACTTCTTTTATGTAGTCTACCTTTTTAAGCAGAACAACCCCTCCGCCTTTGTCAGCGGGCCTTATGACTAAATCCTTATTTTCAAGTAGAGATTTTAATCCCATATCCACGCCTATTTGGTTATATGGGCGCTTTATTTTAATAGATTCCATATCCCTAAGTACCATTTCCTTAAAGGTATTAATATGTGACTGGGTTTGAGGAGGGGGGTTGAAGAGGGAAGCATTTCTTAATTGGGATGTGGGTGGTTGGGTACTATTCTGATCAATCGCTAATGATTTATTAAGGAAAAATCGTTTGATTGCCAATCTCCTAGTAAACTTGTGTATATCTAAATACATCTGAAACTTATTTAGCTTAGACTTAGGAGCATATTTCAAACCTTTGTTAAGAACCTTAAGTTCTTGTTGGGATAAAGTAGTGCCACTTAAATTAAAAATCCCCTTATCTGTTATAGTTTCCTCTTTTTGGGGTCTATTGACCCTCTTCCCTCCTCTGCTTCCTCTGTGCGCATACTTCTTTTTCGTGTGGTTCCTTCCCCTAAAAAACGAGTCTGTTGGAATGATTCGGACTGGGTGTTATAGACTGGATAGTCATCATAACCATCATGTCTATTTCTTCCCTGGTAGTAGTCGGGGTTACCCGGAGGCCTATCATACTGGGTATTACGAGGAGTTCCCCAATCTCTCTTGGGTGTGTAATAATGGGGTTTATACACATCCTGATTATAATTATAGTTATAGTTATGATTAGGGATACGGTCATCTGGCTGATTATAGTTATAGTTATGATTGGGGACACGATCATTGCGCTGATAGTTGTTCCAATTTTGAGATCCCTTAGTGGATTTCTTATTGGAGCCTCTTTTTTTGTTCTTATTATTCTTCTGTAATGGATGCCACCTCATGTCTCTCAGTCCAATATTATTCATATCACTATCGGGACCCTGGTGTAGGTGTTCAAAGCGATTATATACTGGGATGGGTGCTCTTTCATACTGCCCTGAATTTCTTGGAGAATCATAACCATACTGTCTTTCTGATGGGACACTAGGTATATGTCTACTGTATGTACCGCTGGTTTGCTTTCCAGGGGCCGTATTAGCACTGGAGATGGTATTATTATAGTCATTTCTAGAGGTTTGCCATTTAAAGATGCACTTCTCTTGATAATCTTTGGAATCCCTAAGATATTTTTTCTTTTTTTTGATCTTTTGATCCCTTTCTATACCGTCTAAGTAGTTTTTAAGTTTATTGGATTCATTAATATATTCCTCTGTACTTTTATATGGTACCAGTTTCTCTCTGATCTTATTAATTTCCTTGTCTAAATGTACAAGTTTTTTCTTTTTCCTGACGATGAGGAATTTTAAAAGATCTAATCCCATGTTATTAAAGAACTGGAGCCATTCAGACTCACTGTTAATATCATCAATTTCTGGGGGTATATCCCATCTCAGAAATCTCGGGACCATGTTTTCTTTAATGTATTTCTCCAAAAAGGAGATATCCCATAATGTTCTTATCTCAGATGAAGTGATATTTTGAAGGTGTAAAAAGAGGCCTTTCAGGTCATCTATACTATCATCAATTGAGAACACATCCTCTGAGATATTAACTCTCTTGGATCTGATCTCAAATATATCCATATTCTATAAAATTACTGGAAAGCGCTTCAAACTGTAAGGTATTTGTGTGTAGATATAGTAATGAGGGATTCAGTGAGCGCTAACTAACACAGCAGCTGATACACTAAAAAGGAAAAACCATGAACCTTCAAATAGACAATATAAGATAAATAGTGCAGCGCTAGATGATATATGACTGCACCAGTATTTGAGGTGGTGCAATATCCCTTACTTTAATGTCAACTAATGTAGGCCACATATATTGTATGTGACCTTCCCAAGAAATGAAAAAAGGGAAGTAATGACGTGTACTCCACACGGCTTCACTTCACATTAAAAATGCACAATATGAATGCACAATATAGTCCAGTAATCAAAAAAGCACAGATAGATGTATCTTGATAAGATCCTTGTGATGCATATAGTCCGGCGTTGTGCAGAAAAAATGAATAAATTGCGCACTCACCGGAAGCACAATTTAAATTGTGCGTTTATATCTCAGCTGATCCTGTTTGGAGCCTGTCTACCATAAGGAACCCCCAGATGTGTTACCCCCCATCACGGAACCACCTGTTCAGAGCTTCCTTCCATCTACAGCCAGAGTGATCCTTGGTGTATGAGATATAAACGCACAATTTAAATTGTGCTTCCGGTGAGTGGGCAATTTATTCATATTTTCTGCACAACGCCGGACTATATGCATCACAAGGATCTTATCAAGATACATCTATCTGTGCTTTTTTGATTACTGGACTATATTGTGCATTCATATTGTGCGTTTTTAATGTGAAGTGAAGCCATGTGGAGTACACGTCATTACTTCCCTTTTTTCATTTCTTGGGAAGGTCACATACAATATATGTGGCCTACATTAGTTGACATTAAAGTAAGGGATATTGCACCACCTCAAATACTGGTGCAGTCATATATCATCTAGCGCTGCACTATTTATCTTATATTGCATTTGGAATCTGTTGCTGTCAACTCTCAAGATGAGATCCAAAGAGCTGTCACTATCAGTGAAGCAAGCCATCATTAGGCTGAAAAAACAAAACAAACCCATCAGAGAGATAGCAAAAACATTAGGCATGGACAAAACAACTGTTTGGAACATTCTTAAAAAGAAGGAATGCACCAGTGAGCTCAGCAACACCAAAAGACCCGGAAGACCACGGAAAACAACTGTGGGGGATGACCGAAGAATTCTTTCCCTGGTGAAGAAAACACCCTTCGCAACAGTTGGCCAGATCAAGAACACTCTCCAGGAGGTAGGTGTATGAGTGTCAAAGTCAACAATCAAGAGAAGACTTCACCAGAGTGAATACAGAGGGTTCACCACAAGATGTAAACCATTGGTGAGGCCTCAAAAACAGGAAGGCCAGATTAGAGTTTGCCAAACGACATCTAAAAAACCCTTCACAGTTCTGGAACAACATCCTATGGACAGATGAGACCAAGATCAACTTGTACCAGAGTGATGGGAAGAGAAGAGTATATAGAAGGAAAGGAACTGCTCATGATCCTAAGCATACCACCTCATCAGTGAAGCATGGTGGTGGTAGTGTCATGGTGTGGGCATGTATGGCTGCCAATGGAACTGGTTCTCTTGTATTTATTGATGATGTGACTGCTGACAAAAGCAGCAGGATGAATTCTGAAGTGTTTCGGGCAATGTTATCTGCTCATATTCAGCCAAATGCTTCATAACTCATTGGACGCCGCTTCACAGTGCAGATGGACAATGACCCAAAGCATACTGCAAAAGCAACCAAAGAGTTTTTTAAGGGAAAGAAGTGGAATGTTATGCAATCGCCAAGTCAATCACCGGACCTGAATCCGATTGAGCATGCATTTCACTTGCTGAAGACAAAACTGAAGGGAAAATGCCCCAAGAACTAGCAGGAACTGAAGACAGTTGCAGTAGAGGCCTGGCAGAGCATCACCAGGGATGAAACCCAGCGTCTGGTGATGTCTATGCGTTCCAGACTTCAGGCTGTAATTGACTGCAAAGGATTTGCAACCAAGTATTAAAAAGTGAAAGTTTGATTTATGATTATTATTCTGTCCCATTACTTTTGGTCCCTTAACAAGTGGGAGGCACATATGCAAACCGTTGTAATTCCTACACCGTTCACCTGATTTGGATGTAAATACCCTCAAATTAAAGCTGACAGTCTGCAGTTAAAGCACATCTTATTCATTTAATTTCAAATCCATTGTGGTGGTGTATAAAGCCAAAAATGTTAGAATTGTGTCGATGTCCCAATATTTATGGACCTGACTGTAAATGCCACTGGTGGTCCTGCATTATATGTTAGAATGTGGGAGGGCCCTGTAGCGAGCAAAGGAATGGATAGTGAGCTTGTGCAGGACCCTAGATTAGGGTAAGTATTTCTCTTTTATTTACTATGGGAATTCTGAATATACAATGTGGTTGTATGGTGTACTGCTTCCCCATGCGTGGAAGTGAAGGACTACCCTTAAGTGGAAAAAGAAGGAAAGTAGAGTCAAGCTATTTTTACCAAAGTGAACTAGTGAAACTGTGAATGCTGCAACAAGTGCTGTAACTATTCTCCTGGTGCTAGAGACTAGGTCATTGTAAAAGTAGTAACAGTACTTTGGGGAAAGTGAAATTTAGGAAATGGTTCACGTCAGGAGTCAGTGGTTAAGTGACGAAGTGTCCTTCAGAGGCAGTGACCGAGAAAGTTACCCTGGGCACTCTCTCACCATATAGGCATCTGTATCTTGTGGGAACAATATGTTGGACGGGATCTCCCTAAGGACCAAACATTGAACCAATAAGTAGGGGTCAAATGCAAATTTGTGACTCTTGACACAGGCCTGTAACATGGAACCTGAATGTTAAAAAATCAGCAGGGTGTAGTTGGTGCCTTGGCTCAAAGCCCCTGAAAGCAACCTGGATGCTAGGGTGCCCTCTAGTATGCAGAGAGTATGAAAGTACAGTAGACAGCATGTGCAGGAGTAAAAGGAGAGGGGTTTGAAGGGTATGACGGTGGGAAGTATATGCAAAGGAGAAATGCAGTCTATGACAGCAGACAGTATGAGGTTTATTTTCTAAAGCTGGAGAGTGCAAAATCAGGCTCACTTCCGCATAGAAACCAATCAGCTTCCAGGTTTTATTGTCACAGCTTAATTGAACAAGCTGAGGTAAGAAGCTGTTTGGCTGCTACAGCTGCACCAGATTCTGAGTGATCCACTGTTAGTAAATCTACCACTATGTGTAGGAGAGAAGTGTGCCTGGTATGATGGGGCAATAGGTGCAGAAGAAGGCAGAGAGTATGGTCCTGGGCAGTATGTGCAGGGGGATATGATGGGTGGAATTTGTGCAGGAGAAAATAGAAGACAGGACAGCAGGCAGTATGTGATGTGCAAAAGAAATGACATCAGACAGTATATGCAGATATAGGATTTAGCTTAACATAATAAAATTACCATTACCTAGTAAACCAATTATTTAAATTCTTACCCTATCACCTGCAGTTTATAACTTCCTATACTGAAAGTGCTTTAAAAAATTGCTTAATATCACTTTATCTTTCAGAGATGAACATCTAGACTGTATCTGAGCTCACAATGACCTCACACGGTGTGCACTCCCCAGATTCATGGACCAATATACAACAGGTATATGAATCTGTCACCTGGACCAACACTTTTGACGCGTGAAGGCACATCAGAATTCAGAAGACACTCTTTATGAATTCCTATAATTTGTTCATGTTAGCATTGTTGATGACACTTATGCTAAAGTTTATAGAATCTGGAAAGTGAAATTCTTTTCTGAAGATGTTCATATGCATAGACTCACTTTGTTATTAATTGAAAATTGTTATATAACAGTCAGTCTAGTGAAAAAAGTGGGGAAAGCTATCACCAGACAACTATTGTTAATAGGTCTGCCTCTTTAATTACACCACCAATTTAATCCTTCAAATAGAGGTATTTGTGAGTGGGATATGCCTCTGATAAGCATCTGTGAGGCTAGAAGAAGAAGGGGTATCTAGGCAATTTTCAAAAAGCTTCACTAGATTCTAGTAGCAAAAAGCCATATGTGTCAGATTTTTGGATAAGGGCAGTGTCACCCACACCTCATATAGACCACAGATCTTGGTCCAGGTCACCTGGTCATTTGAGGTCTTTATTGGGGGCTCTTAGTGGCATGAGAAGGGTGAGGGGAGTAGGTTGGATTAAAACAGTGGCACCACAACAATATGACCCATATATGGAATGGTTTTGTACACACTTTGACACTCCTTTTGGAACACTATAATGGGCTGTACACTGCACATGTGTTCTTGGTGGGCTTTTACTCTGACTGTTTATACAATGGGTATAGAAAAGAATCACCTCTTTTAAAATAATCACTTTTTGTTGCTTTCAAGCCTGAAAGACAGACGCAGTTTTTGTTTTATAGTGCAACTGAAGCAAACTGTCAACTATGGGTAGCAAGGCACTATTAAAAGATCTCCGGGATAAAGTTGTGGACAGTCACTAGTCAGGAGATGGATAAAAAAAAAAAAGTCAAAGGTTTTATCAATGCATAGACGCACAGTGAAATCTGTTATTAAGAAGTGGAAGGTATTTGGTACAACACAGATCCTTTACGGATCATTACATCGTTAAAAACTGTATGAAAGAGTCAGGAGGAAACTAGTCAGAGAGGCTACTAAAAAGCCTACAGCAACTCTGAAGCAGTTGCAGGAATGTATGACAAAGAGTGGTCATTGTGTGCATGTGACAACAATATCACAAATTCTCCACAACTGTGGCTTGTATGGGAGGGGTGCAATAAAAAAGCCGCTCCTCACGAAAGGCCACATGCAGTCACAACTGAACTTGGCCAAAACTACCCTTGAAGATTCTGAGGCCACATGAAAAAAGTGACATCACACATGTGACTCTGCCCTATGTGACATCATTGACTCAGTATGCCCCAGTTGATGATGTCAGGAGGGGCAGGGTCACATGTGATGTTCCAGGGTGTCCTGCCCCTTACATATTTAAGAACTGTCAAGCCAGTAGAGCAGTCAGACAGCGGAGCTAGCGTCTTGAGTGGAGCTTTTTTTTTTTCTTTTTTTGGGTAGCGGCAACGGAGGGCATCGTGATTGACATTGGATCTACTTCGGGGGGACATTCTTTTATTTTCCTTCTTTTAATAAAGGACTTGTCAAAGACTGTCTCCTGTCTTTTTCCACACTACAGTTTTTTTTAGTGAATGGGTTCATTCATTCACATAGTGCGGGGGCTGGGATCTAGGGGCCCCCTTGGTAAAGGGGGCTTCCAGATTCCGATAATCCCCCCGCCTGCAGACCCCCACAACCACAGCCCAGGGCTGTGGGGAAGAGGCCCTTGTCCCCATCATTATGGGGACAGAGTGCTTTGGGGGGGGACATGTGGCCTGGTATGATTCCAGGGGGGGGGCGCTCGCTTATCCCCCCCCTTTCCTGACCTGTTGGGCTGCATGCTCAGATAAGGCTGTGGTATGGATTTTGGGGGGACCCCACGCCATTTTGTTTTAAAATTTTGGCGTGGGGATTCCCCTCAAAATCCATACCAGACCCGAAGGGCTTGGTATGAATGGAGGGGGAGACCCAACACCATTTTTTAAATTATTTTTTTTAATTGCCAGCAATTCTTTCTTTTGCATTCAGCTGTCAGTGGGAAACCCCCGCTGACAGCTGAAACATTAACACATGGTTTTCACAACTAAAATACCACATGACTTGATAAAATAACTCATGCAGCATTTTAGTTGCGTTTTTTAGAGAATTCAAACATTTAAAAAAAAATACTGTGCGGTATCCTACCGCATACTCAGATGCGGTAAGATACCTCTTAGTGAATTGTGCCCAAGGGGGTGATCCTTTTTTCAACTCAGCGATTCTGTTTTTGAATGTTTTAAATGTTTTTGACATGTTAGTGTTTCATCTTTCAGTTGGATGTTATAAGTTGCACTAAATACAGTAAATACAGCTGGATAAAACAAAATGTGTTTGACTTAATTTCAAAATGTGATTATTTTAAAGGGGGGCAATTCTTTTTTATACCCAATGTATGCATTATTGACACATCCGATTGTATATATTGTGGAATTATTGTTACTGTGATATACCAATTTAAGGTAATATTATTTAGTTACATCATTCTTGCCGTTTTATTGTCAGTCGCAGAAAGCTGGTTCTGGTCAAGCCTTTCCAACTTTGCAATTGCAGAGCTGCATTATCAACAGCTAGTTTTTCATCAATGTATTCCTCTAGGCATGAGATTACTTCTTTAATTCAATTTAGAATTCTAGCTCATGACAATATTGCACTTAATCATGTATTTCTCTGACATCGAAATGGGTATCTGCCTCCTTGCCGATTGTGGAGGTTGTAAATATATATGCAATTACATTATATTGCACTTTGCTTTGTGACTGCGCACCTGTTATATGGTAGTTGTGCATTCACATGCAAGTGCATTATTGTGCATTACACAATGGCAGTCATGCACTCAATTGGGGGTGTTTATAAACATATAAAATAAAATGTATAGATCTCATAACCACATATGGAAGGTGCTACTTTCCTAATGTCCACTGTTATTGCTTTCTTGAGGTGTGGTTTGCAGAGCATATATATATCTGATGAATTTTAAGCAATTTATAAGATATATATTATATTTCACTGCTCACAAAATTCAAGGAACACATTAATCAGAGTATAGCATCAAGTCAATTAAACTCCTGGGATATTGATCTGGTCAGTTAAATAGCAGAGGGGTTGTTAATCAGTTTCAGCTGCTTTGGTGTTAATGAAATTAACAACAGGTGCACTAGTTGGACAACAATGAGATGACCCCCAAAACAGGAATGGTTTTACAGTTGGAGGCCACTTGACATTTTGTTCCCTACTCATCTTTTCTGACTGTTTTTCACTAGTTTTGCATTTGGCTAGGGTCAATGTCACTACTGGTGGCATGAGGCGATACCTGGATCCCAGGGGTGGACTGACCATTTGGATTTTGGGGGGGCCCCATGAGATGTCCCTGGTACCTTTTTCATAGGCTTTTTTGAGTTTGGGCAAGGACATAGGGGCCCCATGAGTTGTCAGTCCACCCCTGCTGGATCCTTCAGAGGATGCACAGGCAGTTGACCTCCTCCAGGATGGCACATCAATATGTGCCATTTCCAGAAGGTCTGCTGTGTCTCTCAGCACAGTCTCAAGAGCGTGAAGGAGATTCCAGGAGACAGATAGTTACTCTAGGAGAGCTGGACAGGGCCGTAGAAGGTCCCTAACTCATCAGCAGGACCGGTATCTTCTCCTTTTTGCAAGGAGGAAGAGGATGAGCACTGCCAGAGCCCTACATAATGACCTCAAGTAGGCCACTGGTGTGAATGTCTCTGACTAAACAATCAGAAACAGACTTCATGATGGTGGCCTGAGGGTCTGACGTCCTCTAGTGGGCCCTGTGCTCACTGCCTGGCACTATAGAGCTCGATTGGCATTTGCCATTGTACACCAGACGTGGCAGGTCCACACTGTCAACCTGTACTTTTCACAAATGAGAGCAGGTTCACCCTGAGCACATTTGACAGATGTGAAAGGGTCTTGAGAAGCTGTGGAGAACCTTATGCTGCCTGTAACATCATTCAGCATGACCATTTTGATGGTGGGTCAATGATATGGGGAGGCATATCCATAGCGAGGGGACAGGCTGGACATTCTTCGCGCAAAGCGCTATTCTGGCACTAAGTGCATGGCACTCTGAACACTGTGCTTTAACTAAGGCACCTTAACCTTAACTAAAGCAAGTACATTAATGCTCCACCTTCAGTAGTCTGCAAGTGCTCTTTCCTCTCTTCTCTTTGCCTCAGCCTTCCCTTGTTGTTTCTCCTCACTCTCCAACATGCTCTTACTCACTTTCTTTTTTGCTATAATGCCCTCTCTCCTCAAACTCTCTCTTCTTTACCCCTTCTCCCCACCCTACAACCTGTACATATCACCCTCTCTTCTGCTCTCTAAATATCATTGTACTTATCATATCCTGTGCTCTCTTAGACCACATAATGTCACTGCTCCAAAATCACTGCAGAATTTGCCCTCATATAAATCCCGCTCCCACATCTCTCATCCTCCTCCTACTACCAACTTCCGGAGACATTAGCCCCAAACCCTGGCCTCCACCATCAAAATCCCACCCACAAAAGCAGCAGTCTTCCTTCTCTGACAGCAGCCACAGCCCTCACTCCCTTATCTCAATTCCTCTGCTTCCATGCGCCGGCCCCTCCCTCTTATGTGCCCCCTGGAATGCCAGCTCAATCTCTAACAAACTTTCTACTATCAATGACCTCCTCCTCTCTCACTCCCTCAGCCTACTTGCTATTATCAAAACTTGGCTCCAGAAGTCTGACTCTGTCTCCTCAGCTGCACTCTCCCATGGTGGCCTCCACTAGACTCACTCGCCCAGACACAGTGGACAAAAAGGGGGCAGAGTCGGACTTCTTTCCCCACAAAGCACGTTCCAAGTTCTTCCTACTCCTCCCTCTCTGTCCCTCTGCTCTTTTGAAGTGCACTGTATTTGTCTATTTTCTCCTGTTTGTCTAAGGATCACAGTCATCTACTGTCCTCCTGGCCCATTTGCATGCTTTCTTGACAACTTCTCTGCATGGCTACCTTACTTTTTCTCCTCTGAGGTGCCTGTCATCATCTTCGGTGTCTTTAACATCCCAGTCAATGTAAACACTGCCGCAACTTCTCAACTAATCAACCTAACTTCCTCTTTTACCACCCACTCTAACAGAAACACCCTCAATCTTGTATTCTCCCACCTATGCATTCCCTGTAACTTCTCTAACACCCCTTTTCCTCTCTCTGATCACGTTTATCAGCTTCACACTCTCCCTGTCTCCTATCTCCCATGCCTATGTAGAAACCTCCACCACGTCAGCCCTTCCTTTCTTCACTCTGCTACTGAGTGCCTTTATGATAAAATTGCGCCCCTGTCCTGCCACATTTGCCTACAACAACGCACTGTCATCCTCCCTGGATGCACTTGCTCCTCTCTACATGCAGAACCAGGCCTCACCTGTCACAACCCTGGCAAACAGATGTCACCAAAAGTCTCAAGAGATGCAGGCGTGCTCTTGAGTGAGCATGGAGTAAAACTAAATCCCTGCAGGACTTTACCCTACTACAACACTCTCATCAAAACCCTCTCATCAAACCCTCATCAACTCTTTTCTACCCCTAATTCCTCACTCCACCCCCCACTGCCTCCACCCACCAACTTACTTACTGCATAAGAGATTGCCAGTCATTTCAAGAAAAATATCAACACAATTCGTGATGAGATCTCCAGTGTCAAGCTTCTTCTTCCAACCAACATACAAGGACCAACACCACACTCAATACTCTCCTCCTTTGACCCTGTTACCACCGAGGAAGTTACCAAACTCTTTTCAAAGACTTACTTCACCACCTGTCCCCTGGACCCTGTCCCCTGGACCCTGTCCCCTGGACCCTGTCCCCTTACGATTATTTCAGCCTCCTTCCTGCTCTATCCTAAACTCTCTAACCCGCATCTTCAACCTCTCACTCTAAATGGGCACCTTTTCCTCCCCGTTCAAACATGCACTGGCCACCCCCATACTTAAAAAATCCTCGCTGGACCCCACCTGTTTGAATAACTTAAGACCCATCTCCCTGCTCCCGTTTGCCTCCAAGCTTCTCGAGCGCCTTGTTCACAACTGTATGAATTGCTACCTCACTGACAACCTTCTTCATCCTCTACAGTTTGGCTTCCACCCACAACATTCCACTGAAACTGCCCTACTAAAACTCACAAACTACCTACTAACTGCTAAAACCAATGGCCATTACTCCATACTTCTAGACCTTTCCGCTGCCTTTGACACAGTTGACCACCCACTCCTTCTCAGTAAACTCCAGTCCATTGGCCTCCGTGACTCTGCTCTCTCCTGGTCCTCCTTTTACCTTTCTCAGCGTACTTTCAGCATCACGCACAACAACTTCTCCACTCCTCTTCCTCTTTCTGTTTGGGTACCCCAAGGCTCTGTCCTTGGACCCCAACTTTTCTCTCTCTACACCTCCTCCCTGGGCCAATTGATAACCTTCCATGGCTTCCAATACCACCTCTATACTGATGACACCCAGATCTATCTCTCCACTCCCCAGATCACCCTCACATATCACAAATCTACTAAGCGACATATCAGTATGGATGTCACACCACTCCCTTAAACTCAATCTTTCCAAAACCAAGTTGGTAATATTTCCTCCTCACCCCCTTATTCCACTCATGACTTTACTATTAAGATCAACAGCACAACCATTGATCCCACCCCACACTCCAAGGTGCTAGGTGTAATCCTAGACTCCGATCTCTCCTTCGGGTCCCACATCCAATCACTGGCTAAATCCTGCCACCTCAACATTTCCAGAATTTGCCCTTTCTAGCGACACCATAAAACAACTTATCCACGCCTTGGTTATATCCCGCCTTGATTATTGCAACTCGCTCCCTACTGGCCTTCCTTTACACAGACTATCCCCCCCCCTTTAGTCTAATAGGAACGCTGCTGCTAGACTCATACACCTTACCAACCGATCAGCGTCTGCTGCTCCTCTCTGCCAATCCCTCCATTGGTTCCACTAACCCAATGTATAAAATTCAAAATACTAACCACAACATACAAAGCCATCCACAACACTGCCCCTAGCTACATCACCAACCTCATCTGCAGAAATCGTCCAAATTGCCTGCTCTGCACCTCCCAAGACATCTTGCTCTCTAGCTCCCTCGTCACCTCCTCCCATGCTTGCCTCCAGGACTTCTCCAGAGTCTCTCCCATCCTCTGGAACTCCCTACCCCAGTATGTCCACCCCCACCCTGTCTGCCTTTAGGCATTCTTTGAAAACTCACTTATTCAGGGAAGCCTACCCCAACTCCACCTAAGAACTGTACTTGAACCACCTCCATCAGATCATCCCCTGCAGCTATCGCCTTTTATACCACTTCCCCTTTCCTTTAGATTGTAAACTCCACAAGCAGGGCCCTCCTATTCCTTCTGTACTGAAGTGTACACTAAATGTAAACTACTTAGTACCCATTTGAGTTGCTACAATGAAATTTCAGCAAAATGGACTAGCCTGCTGCATCATTTTTTCACTTTGATTTTCGGGGTGTCTTTGAATTCAGTCCTCTGTAGGTTGATAAATTTTCATTTCCATAAAATGATGGGGCATCATTACATTCCTAACACATTACCCAGTCCATATCATTATAGATACCTAGCATGATAATTTTCCCCATTGAGATCTGATGTGTTTTCAAAGTGTTCCTTTAATTTTTTCAAGCAGTGTATATATTATATTAATCTTTTTATATATGGGGTAGAAAGTATAATCAAGGATCTTAGGAATTTCATATGTTTTGGTGTTGTTTTGTATAAACTAAAAAGGTAAGCACATTTATTTTTAATAATAGTACTCTTTGGTTTTTTGAGGCATAAAATGTAGGTGTACTTGATATATATTTTATGGTTAATTTACCTTGTGCTCTCCAATTTATGCATTGAGCACCCATTTGTTGTACTTTAACCCCTTGATGCCGATGTAACACAAAGATGTGGCCCCACTACACTGGGCTTTTTGCTGGGAGCATAATGCGCAGCGCGCTCCTAGGACTGAGACTGGGGTCTCACCAAGGGCCCCGGGTCCTGTACCAATGATCAGGACCTGGGACTCCCAATTCCAGGTCAACTGATCGCTGCAATAGCCTCTGATTGGCTATCACAGTGACCAGTCACTGTGAAGCCCGCCCCTGTGTTTTCTCTCTCTGAATGGAGGAGAAAGATACATTGGGGTTGATTAACTAAAGGCAAATATACTGCGTGCTGCAAGTGCAGTAGCTCCAGAGCTTAGTAAATTAAGTAAAGCTTCCGTTTGAAAAGAATACCCATGCCAGGAAAATAAAAAAACTGCATTTTTGCTTGGAGGTTGAAATCAGAAGAGATTCCCTTCATGTCAAAGCTTCCCTCAGACCTAGAGCAACTGCACTTGCAGAGCACTTGCAGTGCACAAACTATCAGTAAATCAGCCCCATTGCATCTCTCCCCTTCCTTGCAGAGAGAAAAAAACAACAGTGTGTAAAATGAAATAGATATTAAACATTTTTTTTTAATTTTTAACAAAAATTGTATCAGTGTCAGCATGTTTTAGGTAGGACCAAAAAAGCAAAATGAGCACTATTGTTTCTGGGCTGTACTACGGGTACGAACAATAAATCACATACACATATGTGGTATCGGTGTGATCATCAAGACCAGGATAATTTACAGTTGTGTCCAAAATTATTCAACCCCCAATGCTGTAAAGGGGTTTAGGGACTATAGTGTACATTTGGAATTGTATTCAGAATCAAATCCTACAAGGACGTTGTAACTACCCAAATGCAACTAAAATGACATCAATTGTTTATGTAATACAGTAGTAAATGGTTCTTATGTGGTTTCTTCATTGCCACAATTATTCAACCCCTTAAAGACTACCACTCTGAAGAACAGAGGTTCATACAGGTGCTTTCCATCAGGTATTGAAAACACCTGTGGATGTCACCGAGCAGCAATCAAGCATAATAAGCACCAATTAGGCAGCTTTAAAATGACTGTGATACTCAGCTCCTTCTAGACATTTACTGGTGTGGTTACAAACATGGTGAAGGCAAGAGAATGGTCCAGGAAGACAAGAGAAGAGGTGATTTCTCTTCA
Source organism: Staurois parvus (assembly GCF_062004578.1). Lineage (NCBI taxonomy): Eukaryota > Metazoa > Chordata > Amphibia > Anura > Ranidae > Staurois > Staurois parvus. The sequence continues at coordinate 9,745,680 of NW_028317941.1, forward strand.
CAGGAAGGGCAATGGCTATAAGAAGATTGCAAAGATGTTAAACATACCAAGAGACACCTTAGGAAGCATCATTCGCAAATTCAAGGCAAAGGGCACTGTTGAAACGCTACCTGGTCGTGGCAGAAAGAAGATGCTGACTTCGACTGCTGTGCGCTACCTGAAGCGTAGAGTGGAGAGAAGTCCCCGTGTGACTGCTGAGGAACTGAGAAAAGATTTGTCAGATGTGGGTACAGAAGTTTCAGCCCAGACAATAAGACGCACACTGCGTAATGAAGGCCTCCGTGCCAGAACTCCCAGGCGTACCCCCTTGCTGTCTCCAAAGAATAAGAAGAGTCGACTGCAGTATGCCAAAAGCCATGTGGACAAACCACAAAAGTTGTGGGATAGTGTTCTGTGGACTGATGAAACAAAATTAGAACTGTTTGGGCCCATGGATCAACGCTATGTTTGGAGGAGGAAGAACAAGGCCTATGATGAAAAGAACACCTTGCCTACTGTGAAGCATGGTGGAGGGTCAATCATGCTTTGGGGCTGTTTTGCTTCTGCAGGTACAGGGAAGCTTCAGCGTGTGCAAGGTACCATGAATTCTCTTCAGTACCAGGAGATATTGGATGGAAACGTGATGCAGTCCGTCACACACCTGAGGCTTGGGAGACGTTGGACCTTTCAACAGGACAATGATCCCAAGCATACCTCCAAGTCCACTAGAGCATGGTTGCAGAGGAAAGGCTGGAACATTTTGGAGTGGCCATCGCAGTCACCAGACTTAAATCCGATTGAGAACCTCTGGTGGGACTTAAAGAAAGCAGTTGCAGTGCGCAAGCCTAAGAATGTGACTGAACTGGAGGCCTTTGCCCATGAAGAATGGGCGAAGATACCCGTAGATCGCTGCAAGACACTTGTGTCAAGCTATGCTTCACGTTTAAAAGCTGTTATAACTGTAAAAGGATGCTGTACTAAGTACTAAGATTGAATGTCACTTGGGGGTTGAATAAAACTGATAATGCTGTGAGCACAGAAAAGACATTTGTGGTTATTTCATTATAACTGTTATGTTATATTTGTCTGACCTACAAGTGCCTCTTTAATGTAAATGTAAGCAAGATGACTGAATGATCAAAAGCAATGTCAAACTGGCCAAAACACTCAATTTCAGTGGGGGTTGAATAATTTTGGACACAACTGTATTTTGGGTTGTTCTTTGGTGCTAGGTTATGGTAGTAACAATAAATATAAAGCTAAATTAAAAAAATGATTTTATTTTTACTATTTTAGGACAATTTTTCTTTGATAATAAAAAAAAAAATCAGGAGATATCCATAACCATTTACCACCAAATGAAAGCCCAATTTGTCCTAAAAAAAAACCCATAGTGTAGTATACCTGGATGTACAAAGTAGTTGAGATGATGATTTTACTAACACAAGGTTGTCAAAGTTGCAAAATTGTGCTTAGGCATATAGATTTGCTTTACCCTTAGACATGAAGGGGTTAAGTAAGGTTTAGCTAATATATTTATAAATTATACAAACAGCAATTGCTTTAGGTATGTCTAAAATTGTCTGCAGTAGCTTTTCTGTGTGCTTATCTACCTAGTTTTTGTATAATTGCATATTGGAAGGCAGATAACAACAAAATTGATTTTTTTGCAGATAAAATCTCAGTGAAATTCAGCAGAAAAGCACCAAAAACATGAATCCTATAATCCAATATTGTACCGCGCTCCAATATATTCTACCTCATGTGATATAGTGAATACCTGTGTGTGCCACCAATTAACAAACAATTTCATCAAACAGTAATACTTAAATACATAATTTGTATAAATATAAAAGAAATTAAATTTTCTATAAATGTGAAAAAACGAAGAATAAAGTGGGAATGATAGTTCTCCTCTATGTGAATTGACTCGCCGTTCCTCTGTGGATGCGTGATGACGTCACCGCCCCTCCCCTACGCGTTACACTACAGGGACTCGTAGCTTCCTCTGGGGGATGTAGTTTTCTACATCCCCCAGAGGAAGCTACAAGTCCCTGTAGCGTAACGCGTAGGGGAGGGGCGGTGACATCATCACGCATCCACAGAGGAACGGCGAGTATACACACTGAAGGCAGACACACCTATAAGGCTGACCATAATACGATTTGGATACATTTTATGTAAAGCGCTACTTTATCTTTCACAATGTGAGTGGGAAATCAAAGCACATTAAACAATTGAAATCCCGGATAAGACACTATGTTTCTTTTCCCTTCTTTTCATGTTCCATATATGGAGGATTAAGCCAAGCAGCCAGCGGAGAAAGTTTTACTGAGAAGGCTGTGCTGAGGAGAGAGAGGTTCACGCAGTGGACACAGATCCATAATACAATCCAGTCTGAATAATACCATCTCAATTCACATAGAGGAGAACTATCATTCCCACTTTATTTTTCGTTTTTTCACATTTATAGAAAATTTAATTTCTTTTATATTTATACAAATTATGTATTTAAGTATTACTGTTTGATGAAATTGTTTGTTAATTGGTGGCACACACAGGTATTCACTATATCACATGAGGTAGAATATATTGGAGCGCGGTAGAATATTGGATTATATGGTTAACATTTACACACCTAGAGAGGGTGTACGAAGTACCTTGCGATCTAATATTTAAAAAAAAAATTTTAAGCACGCAATTAATTCATTTAATTAATTTTTTTAATGCACGCAATCAATTGGTATTATAGTTTGTATATAGTAAAAAACCCCTAGTGGCTCACAAGTAACTATCCAACTCTACAAAAACATGAATCCTGTTATGCATTTCGCAATATCTACAGTACTTAGTCATGGGATGTTTGTGCTTTATACCAATTAAAGCCTAATTCCATTTTTTTTTTTAGCTAAAAACAAGTAGAAGCAGTTAAATAATAAGTGCACTTTCCCTAACCTAAACAATCCCACCCTCCCCTTCCACAGATGCCTGATGGCCATGGCCTCCATTGTTTGCTTACTTCCAGCATCTGTGTAGTACAGCCCCAGAGACTTCGATGGGGCTCACCTACCTCCATCTCTCACTTAGGAGGTGACCCCCAAAGAAATCTATGGAGATGTACTGTACAGGCACAGCAATGGAATAGAATAGAAAAAAAATAAAATAGAATAGAGCGAAAATAGCCATCTCCCAAAATTCTAATTTTGAATTGATTTGAAAAATTTTGAATTACAGATCAATGAAAATAACACATATGAAATGAATCCAAATATGCAAAACAAATTCCAAAAATGAATCATTCTAACAATGAAAATGATGAAATGAAATTATTAAGTTAACGAACAAATCCAAAACTAAATACATTTTTCCATTGTGCCCATCTCTAATGTTTAGTGTGCTCATGGAAGGTTTTATCAGTTTATGATGTTTTTAATCCCCCTTAAAAAAATATATGTTTGGTAACAGTTTAGAAAATCTGCAGATCCCAGTTAATTTCTGAGTGGATATTGCTGGTTTCTTAGAAGCTTGCACAGTAGACTATGGCATGTATGGTTTCCTGAAAGTTTAACAAAGTAGTTTATCTCTCAGGCTTCCTTCCTTCCGTTTGAAGCACAATGAGCTCATATAGCTGCATGGTTTCATTATCGCTTGCTATCATGCAATGCGGATTGTTGAACACAGTTTTATTTAAAGCCCGACTCCCATATTACAACTTCCCATTCAACGGGTGAGAACAAAGTCTTGACCCCTCATCCTCTAGCTCTGCATGACACTACACCACACCACGCACAAAGAAAATGTCGCTCTTTGCCAAGGAAATCCACCAATCACAGAGGGGGCAGGCCAAGAACGGAATGTCTTGAGTGAGATTATTACCATTCCATTGGATACTCTGGATGCCATCTGCATAAACAATTATGTGCAATGACATTCAGAATTTTTGAAATCACACACCTGAAAATATTCCTGTCCAAAATGAAATTGATGCTATCTTAACCAATTGCCATATAGTCAATATATGGGCTCAGGGTGGCTTTCTAGTTCTGGGATAGAATTCCTGGATGTCCTCCTACATGAGGATCTCTCCCTGGGCCTGCATTGGAAGCATTGTGACTGTTGTGTGCCTTGGACACAGGTGATCACCGATCTGAATAAATGGCCAACAAACAGTGGTAATTATCAGCTCTCAGTGATCGCTGGTTTTCATTTCTCCTTTCCTCACACAAAGACAGAATGTGAGGAAAGGAGAGCAGGATCACACAGCGTATTTGCATACTGTGATTTTTACACAGTGTCACACACCAGTGCAGCCCCATCAGAGCCCTGACCAGCCTCACCAGTGTAGCCACATCAGTTTCCTGATCAGCCATGCCAGTGCAGCCTCCTTAGTGTCCTGATCAGAAACACCAGTGCAGCCTCCTCAGTGTCCTGATCAGCCACGCCAGTGCAGCCTCCTCAGTGTTCTGATCAGCCACGCCAGTGCAGCCTCCTCAGTGTCCTGATCAGCCACGCCAGTGCAGCCTCCTTAGTGTCCTGATCAGCCACGCCAATGCAGCCTCCTTAGTGTCCTGATCAGCCACGCCAGTGCAGCCTCCTTAGTGTCCTGATCAGCCACAACAGTGCAGCCTCCTTAGTGTCCTGATCAGCCACAACAGTGCAGCCTCCTCAGTGTCCTGACCAGACATGCCAGTGCAGCCTCCTCCGTATCTTGATCAGCTACAACAGTGCAGCCTCATCAGTGTCCTGGTCAGCCACAACAGTGCAGCCTCCTCAGTGTCCTGATCAGCCAAGGTGGTGCAGCCTTGTCCGTGCAGCCTTCTCAGTATCCTGATCAGCCATGCCTGTGCAGCCTCCTCCATATCCTGATCAGCTACAACAGTGCAGCCTCATCAGTGTCCTGATCAGCCACAACAGTGCAGCCTTATCAGTGTCCTGATCAGCCATGCCAGTGCAGCCACACAACTGCATCCTCATCCAGTGTTCTTTATCAAAGAAATATAATAGATTAAACTTTAGCCAAAATTTATGAAGAAAAATTGCTTATTTGCAAAATCTTATAAAAGAAAAAAACATGTTTTTTCCAAATTTCACAATTTTTTCATTTAAATAGCAAAAATAAAAACCCAGTGGTGATTAAATACCATCAAAAGAAAGCTGTCTCAAAAAATGTATAAAAATGTTTATTTGGGTATAGTGTTGCATGCCTGAATCATTTTCATATCATGTCAGGAAGGAAAAAAGCTGTTTTGAATTGAAAGGCACTATTTAATTTTGAACTACAGTAAATAAATTTACACTAATGTGATATCCTCTTAGTCAAAAAGGTTTGTTGCGTATATTTAGCAGGATTGATGGGCAAATCTGCTTGGGTATGATTTGCGGATACGTTTTGTGAAAATGTCCAACAATTCACAAATTGCTACATTTTATGTGAAACCTATTGAAGTAACAGAAGGTGAGTCCTGAGAATCAAGTCTCTCCATTTTCAAGGTCACTAGTTAAGGGGTTGTTAAACAAAGGACAAGGTGAGCTGGGCACTGCCAGGGGGAACAAGTACAAATGCAAAAAGACATTTTAAAAAATATAATGTAGTGGGGCGCAGCTGTAGGATGTAACCTTTAGATAGAAAAAAATATATAATTTGCTGCTAAATTAAAATTTTCAAGCCAGCGTCATTCTATTTGTAAACAAAGCCATTTTCAAGGGTTAGCAAGGGATTGATTGCACCATAACAACCAACAACTCTGCAGTTGCTGGCATCCCAGCAACCAGGGACATCATCAGTTGCTAGGACATAGGTGGGCCAGCCTGCTTAACATCTTTGGTGGCTAGGATGCAGGCAGCACATCAGAAAATCATTGTTTAGTGGTAGAATTGATACTGCAGAGGCTCCTGTAGGCAGACCGGCATCATTTAGTTTGTTTAGTCTGCAAATCATGGACATGCAGAGTTCAGTGTAAACTCATGGCTGTGAATGTGAATCTCATCTCTATTAAGGAAAAAAAACTGGGATTTCTCAATTATGGAAAAGTTGCCTTGAGGATTTTTTTTCCTTAATTTTTCCTTCCTTTCTGCCTAGGAACAAAAAATCACGCACAAAACCATAGAGCGGAGTACACTAGAAAGTAGTAAATATAAGAGCAGGCGGATGAGAGATGACATGGTAACAGAAAAGACAGAGTAATGATATGAGTAACTAAAAATAATTCGATTTTTTGCTGCTTCCTTTTCCTTAGTCAAAATGCTTATCTTACATAACATACTGTATAGTATGTTATGTATAGATTCTAATACAGAAGGGAAAGTTAATTGAGTAGGAACTGTTTTTCAAAAGCATCACTAAACACATACTTACAGGTCCTGTTCCTCTGTATGTCTCTTCTACAATAAAGCTTCTTTTATTGCCAGCTGACAATTTTATTGTAATTGCATGAATAAACTCTTGTATGAATATGCAGGAGTTATGTCATCCCAGACCAACCAATCAAAATGGCTGAAGACCCTGAACCCAGCTGAAGACAAGGCAAATATGTTAATGGTACGGCAATATATCAATACAACGCCAAGATATCGCAGAGGTCACATCACTGGAGGATGTGATTATTTATTATGTGCAGAATAAAATACACGTACATTATGGCAAGGCCTACCCTGCATAGTTACATAGTTAGTCTGGCTGAAAAAAGACAAAAGTCTATCCAGTTCAACCATAGAAAAAAAAAGTTATAATCCTATACCCACAGGTGATGGGTTCCAAATTTGCACCTGCTGGGAAAAAAATTCCTTCCTGATATCCCGAGAGGCAATAGGATATTCCCTGGATCAACTTTACCTATAAATGTTAGTATCCAGGTATATTCTGCGTATCTAAGAAAGAATCCAGGCCTTTTTTGAAGCAATCCACTGAGCTGGCCAGAACCAACTCTTGAGGGAGTCTATTCCACATTTTCACAGCTCTCACTGTGAAGAAACCTTTCTGTGTTTGGAGATTAAATTTCTTTTCCGCCAGATGTAAAGAGTGCCCCTTGTCCTCTGTGTTGACCTCAGGGTGAATATTCACTATATGAACTACTGATGTATTTATACATGTTGATCATATCCCCTCTTAATCTCCTCTTCTCAAGAGAGAATAAATTTAGTTCCTCTAATCTTTCCTCATAGCTGAGCTCCTCCATGCCTCTTATCAGTTTAGTTGCCCTTTTCTGTACTTTCTCCAGTTCCCCAATGTTCTTTTTGTGAATTGATGCCCAAAACTGAACATTCCAGATGAGGTATTACTAATGAGTTGGACAGGGGTAATGTGATATCTCTCTCTCTGGAGTCTATACCTCTTTTGATACAAAAGAGGATTTTGCTTGCTTTAGAAGCCACAGCTTGGCATTGCATGCCATTATTAAGCTTGTGATCTACCAGAACTCCCAGATCCTTCTCCACCATTGATTCCCCCAGTTGTACCCCCCCCCCCCTAGTATGTATGATGCATGCATATTCTTAGCCCCCAAGTGCATAACTTTACATTTATCAATATTAAACCTCATTTGCCACATAGTTGCCCAATTAAACAGTGCATTGAGGTCGGCTTGTAAGTTGAAGACATCCTGTAAGGACGTTATTCCACTGCACAGCTTGGTGTTATCTGCAAAGACTGAAATGGGATTTTCAAACTCAGACCCTATATCATTTATAAATATATTAAAAAGTAAGGGTCCCAACACTGAACCCTGGGGTACACCACTGATGACCCCAGACCATTCAGAGTATGAATCATTAACCACTACTCTCTGAATACAATCTTTTAGCCAGTTTTCTATCCATTTACATATGGATTTTGCCAAGCCTGTAGACTTTACCTTACAAATTAGCCCTCTGTGGGGAACTGTGTCAAACGCTTTTGCAAAATCCAAGTATACCACATCCACCACCACCCCTCTGTCCAACGTTTTGCTCACCTCCTCATAAAAAGATATCAGATTTGTTTGATAACTTCTGTCTTTCATGAATCCATGTTGTATGTTGCTTAAAATATTTTTTTCCATCAAGAACTCATCTATGTGGTCTTTTATTAAACTATCCAGTATCTTCCCAACTATGGAAGTTAAACTAACAGGTCTGTAATTACTTGGCTCAATTCTTTAAGGACCCGTGGGTGTATGCCATCCGGTCCAGGTGCTTTATTCACCTTTATTCTGTCTAAATATTTTTGGAGGAAAATTATGAGCCAATGTGGATCATCTGGAGCTGTGTCAATACCTTGCCCATTATGGACAAGAGCTCCCCCATGCTCCTTTGTATATACAAAGTCCATTAGACTGTCACCTACCCTCATCACCTTCAGCACACCCTGAAGACCCACCTCTTCAGGGAGGCCTACCCCACCCTCACCTAACAACTTACCTCCTCCACACCTCCTACCACTTCATTCCCCACAGCCATTTCCTCTTGTTCCACTTCCCCTCCCTCCTAGATTGTAAGCTCGAAAGAGCAGGGCCCTCGAACCCCTCATGAATTGTATTGTTTCTGTCCTGTCTCATGTTCTTTCCCCCTGCTATTGTACAGTGCTGAGCGAACCCTTTGGCGCTATATAAATACTATATAATAATAATAATAATAAACAGAGCTGAAGAAGGTATTAAATAAATTTGCCTTCTCTTTGTCCCCAGTCACCCATTCTAGATTATTTTGTAAAGGGCCTACATGCTCGGACCAAACCTTTTTACTATTAATATATTTGAAGAATTTTTTGGGGTTGGTCCTGTTACACTGTTCAACAAATTTTTATTTTTTGCCAGTTTTGGAAACAAAAGGATCCATTTCTTAATGAATTTCACATTCTGAGTTCAAATATAACAATGAAATTTGTCAATTGGCTCTAGTTTTTCTGTAAACGGAAAGTTTTCTACTATAGGCGTAATGACTACATAATGCACAATAATTATATAGATAGATGTCTTTCCACAAATATAAAGCAAGTGATATTGACTACATAACAAAGCCTAAATGGCATAATATATTGCATAGGATTACCAAGAAAAATGATAGCCATAAGCTAAGTTGAATCATTTTAATACTTAGGATTCTCACTAGTTTTGTCTTCAGTTTGTGTCGGTTTTGCTTCTCTTGGCTTTTCTCTTGTATTCGAGGAAAGGGCTATCTCTTACAACTGTCCAGCAATAGTCAGCAAGCATTGATGGGCTCCATTTACCTTGATATCTTCTTTCCATAGCTGCAATGTCTTGATGGAAGCGCTCTCCGTGTTCATCACTCACTGCTCCACAGTTTGGTGGGAAAAAATCCAGATGCGAATGTAGAAAATGAATTTTTAGAGACATGTTGCAACCCAGATTTCTGTAAGTCTGGATGAGTTTTTCTACCACTTTCTTGTAGTCTGGTGTTTTATTGTTTCCAAGAAAATTTGATGTCACTGATACAAATGCTGTCCAGGCAGTCTTTTCCTTTCCACGCAACAGAGAAAGAAACTCATCATGATGAATAAGTTTACGAATCTGTGGCCCAACAAAGACTCCTTCATTTATTTTTTCAGCACTAAGTGCTGGAAATTTGCTAATCAGGTACTTGAAACCTGCTTTATTCTTGTCCATTGCCTTAACAAAGTTTTTCATTAATCCCAACTTGATGTGTAATGGAGGTAATAAGATCTTATTGCTGTCTACAAGTGCTGGATAGTTAACATTTTTTTCTCCAGGCTGCAATGACTGGCGTAATGGCCAGTCTCTTTTGGCATAGTGCATTTCTCTCGCACGACTGTCCCACTCACAGAGGAAGCAGCAGTACTTAGTATATCCACCTTGAAGTCCAAGTAGGATAGCAATCACCTTCAGGTCACCACAAATCGACCATTGATGTTTATCATAGTTGATGCACCTTAAAAGCTCTTTCAAGTTTTCATACGTTTCTTTCATTGAAACTGCGTAAGCAACTGGAACTGACGGCAGCTGATTGCCATTATGGAGCAAAACAGCTTTAAGACTCACCTTTGAAGCATCAATGAACAGCCTCCACTCATCGGGATCATAGCATATGCCGATGGCTGAGATTAAACCATGAACATTGTTACATACAGCAATATCACCTTCCTGGACGAAGAATGGGATCAGATCTTTCTGACGATGACGGTAGAAAGACGTACGAACATCACTTGCTAGGAGATTCCACTGTTGTAGTCTTGACCCCAAAAGCTCTGCCTTGTTCTTCGGAAGATCCAGGTCTCTGATAAGATCGCTCAGTTCCACTTGTGTAATGAGGTGTGGTTCAGTGGGTGTGGATGGAAGAAAGTCTGGGTCATGTGAGGTCGACGGTTGATGACTACACGCTTCAGGTTCTTCCTCACTTGACTCAACCATGAAGGATTCTGGTGCTTTAGGAATTGGTAGCCCCTCTCCATGAGGAACTGGACGTATTGCCGATGGAATATTTGGATAGTGCACAGATAACTTTTTCTTCTTATTTAGCCCTTTTGTTGGAGGCACCATACAAAAGTAACAATTACTAACATGATCTGTTGGCTCTCTCCAAATCATTGGCACAGCGAAAAGCATAGATGCCTTTTTTCCATTCAACCATTGCTCCAGTGCCGTCCCACAAGAATTGCAGCATATATGTGGTGCCCAGCTCTTGTCCTGGTCTCCTATCTTGCAGCCAAAATACAAGTTGTAGGCTTTCTTAATCATTCCTGTTATCCTCCTTTTTTGTGAGATAAAAGTTATTTCACCGCAGATATAGCAGAAATTATCTGCTTTATTCACACAAGTTCGAGGCATTACTGAGTAGCCTATATAAGCATAAAACGAAATGTAAAGACGCTGTCGAACTACAATCAGCTACAGATACTGCAGCTTTTATGCAGTGAAGTGATGCAATTAAAGGCTAATATTGCATCATCTCAGTATACATGCATTTTTCTATTGGTCACCAGTATCAATTGCGCAATATGCAGCTGAAGTTGCATCATAATTTTGAATGGCTTACGTCATTAGATGGGTGAATATATCATGGAAACTAGAGCCAATCAACATTTTTTAGGGTCATTTTCGTTTTCAGCACCCCAAAATTATGTAAGATTAGCTAATTTTATGCCCAAAACTTTTTACCTGTTGAACAGTGTAACAGACTCATCTATTGTTAAAATTTATGGGTTACAACCCTTACATTTCAATAGTTACAACTATTGCTGATGGGTTTTAACCCTCCTTTACTCTATCCAAAATGAAAAAAAAAAGTTTTGCCTATAGTTCTACATTTACGTATATATATGTATAATTTGAGTGCAGTGTAATACACAACTCAGTCCTTACTCCCTCAAGGCTTATTCCTCGCAACTTATGACCTGTTCCACAAACATGATGACATTGAGGCCCTGATTTACTAAGAATAGAGTCTAACAGCAGACGCTGAACATTCAGGTAGACTCAATTCAATCAAATAAGACCTTTCAGTGTTCAGAAAACGTCTAGCAAATTGATTGAAAAGTGTCTATCTTATAGACATGGTTCTCTTCGTAAATACGAAACCAGCTTAGGCGCATTTCTAGGAGCAATGCCGGATATGGTCACTAGGTAGCACACAAGCGTGGGCTTTGTCCCAATCGCGTTTATTTGTGTGCCAGATGATAAAACGCCACTGTTTTTTTTAATAGCTTTTTCTCTGTATTTGTTGCGATTGTTGAATCTATTAATGTTCTTGCCTTTTTTTTCCTCCAAAATTGATTGGCCAACTAATGAATTTCCTAATGAATGTTACAAAGTCATACATCCTATTTTCAAATGTCAAATATTTTCAAACTTATTTGTCAAATAATTTGAATGTCTAGTTCTAATTTCCCAATATAATTATATGTCTCATGGCCGCACCTGTCTGCAGTTTGCATGCTTTCTCTGTGCGGGTGTGTGCCTGCCAACATTCCAAAGACATGCTGTTCGGTTAATTGGGCCTAGTATATGTCTGCGTTTTTGGCCTTAAATTGTAAGCTCCTTGACATTACAAACTATTGTGAAGACCCAAAATTTGTAGGTCAATTTCCAGGGTTCTGTCAGTGCCAGGAATATTGATCAATAAATTAAGATTTTGGCTACTGAAGAGAAAGTGGCGAAGGAGTGAATCTTACCTGTGTCCTGTTCTTCTGACAAGTTTGAAACTTTCAATTTTCCTTCTGTTTATATTTGATTGCAACTTTGTTTCTCTCCTCTTAAACCTCTCTCCTTTAACTGGTTGCCGACTAGCCACAGTACATATACTGCAGCAGGGCAGCACCGCTGCGCAAAATCAAGTATATAAACGTCATTTTGCATATCGGGCAGGGGGTGTGCGCAAGGCGCACGGCCGCCCCACCCGCACCACCGATCGTGGCCGCGGGTGTCAATCACTGGGTCCCAGTCGGTCATTACCCGCCGGGTACCGGCAATTGCCGGAAAACAGTGGCACAGAACACAGTTGCGTTGTTTTCAATGCAGCTCTGCTCCATGTCAATTCACAGCACGCTGTCCCGGACAGCAGAGATTAGCTTTCCGGGATAGCATGCAAAAGTGAAGCACACCCCCCCGCCCATTAGTAAAACACTCCCCTCACACAGTTAACCCTTCGACTGCCTAAAAAAGTTAACCCCTTCCTCCCCAGTGCCATTAGTACAGTGTCAGTGTTTTGTTTTTTTTTTTGCACTGATCACTGTATTGGTGTCACTGGCAATGTCAGTGACCCCAAGTCAGTTCCCCCCCAGTGTCAGAATGTCCGCCGCAGTACCGCAGTCCCGCCATAAGTCGCTGATCACCGCCATAAGTTGCTGATTGCCGCCATAAGTCGCTGATCACCACCATTATCAGTATAGAAAAAAATTAAAAATCCAGTATCTATTTCGCCATTTGTAAACGCTATAACTTTCACGTAAACCAATTAATTTACATGTATTGGGAAATTTTGCTAGCAAAGACATGTCGCAGAATACATTTTGGCTAAAATTTATGACAAAATTTGATTTTTAAATTTTTTTACTGGACATGTTTACAGCATACAGTCCAAAATATTTTTTTTCTCAAAATTGTTTTTTTTTTTATAGCGCAAAAAATAAAAAACACACAGGTGATTAAATACCACCGAAAGAAAGCTTAATTTTTGGGGAAAAAGAGATGTAAATTTCATTTTGGTGCAGCGTTGTATGACTGCACAATTTTCAGTTAAAGTAACGCAGTGCTGTAACACAAACTGCTTATGTAACGGCTTCTTGACCGCCCTATAGCAGAAATACTGCTACAGGGCGGCACAGGTGTGCAAAATCACACACACACATATATATATATACTTGATCCATGGTCCCGTGGTTTTCACGCCCCTCCCAGATGGCGTCAGATTGCCCATCAGTACACCATTCATCACATTTAACCCCTTGATTGCCAGGAAGATGCTTATACACAATAAACCTCCATTGCTAGTATAGTGTCGGAACGGATCAATATCTTTGAACAGATCATCACTATACCAGCGTTGGCATTAGTATAGCGTCCCCAAAAATGCAGCATTAGTGGGATCAGCCCCGGCACCTGCCAACACCTGCGTTTAGCCCCTACGCTTACCCCCCCTTCTCCCCCAGCAAGTGCAGTGTCAGTAGGTCACTGTTGCTTGATACATTGCACACAAAATTGCAGTGTTCGCAGAATCATCTGTTAGCACTTGTCGGTAAATTTTGATGACTCTCATATGCAGCAGAGTGCCAGTACTAGTGCCGCGCTACCTTTTGGTGAACTGGCGACACCAGCGGTCTAGTACATCCTGGTCTTTCACATACCTTAGATTGTACGCTCCCAGGATCAGGCACTTCTAACCCTCTTGTATTGAACTGTATTGTTGCTGTATTGTCTCTCGTTATATTGTAAAGTGCTGTGCAAACTGTTGGCGCTATATAAATCCTGTATTATAATAATAATACTGCAGTATGACTTGGCAATGTGGCGAGTCCCATAAGTGTAGTACAAGCTGGTGCAGTGGCGAGCACAAGTATTGTTTGGATTTACGAGGGAAAAGATAGTCATGTGGAGCCCCCCAGATGCCCAGACTACATGGGGAGCAGTGGCAAGATAGTTTGGGACTTGGTGTCATCCTTCTCCATATGGGGTATCACTTATACGTGGACAATTTTTATTCAAGCGTGCCACTATTTAGACATTTGTATAATCTTGGAACTGGCGCATGTGGCAAAGTGTGACCTAATGTGTGCCACCATTAGAAGTGGGTGGATGCAGGGTGGTATATTCCAATGGTGGGCATACCACACACTTTTTCTGGCAGAGATTTCTTCTCTTTTTTTCATTCAGTCCACAGTCTGCATACAAAAAAAAAGAACATAGCATATACAGTAATACCTCGGTTTACGAATGCCTCTGTTAACGTAGTTTTCGGTTTACAAATGAAAATCCATTGAAAATAATGCCTCGGTTTACAAATGTTTTGCTAATTTTTTTCACAATACTAAGTGTATGTCAGTGCTGATTTTTAAATGCAATTGCCATCTTTTTTTTTTTTTTTCAGTATAGCTCACAACATTAGTTGTCAGTTTCCCAGAGCTAAAGGATACTTTGTATATTTTAAGAAACTGAAAGGATACATTATTTTAAGAAACTGAAAGGAAACATTGTATCTTTTAAGAAACTGAAAGGAAACATTGTATCTTTTAAGAAACTGAAAGTAAACATTGTATCTTTTAACATGGGGAAATAACCTAAAATAAACGTTCTCTTTCAGCTGGAGGGGGAAAGTAACTGCTGAATTTCTGAACTACTGTATAGTGAAGGGAAAAAAAAAAGGTAATTAGATTTAAAAACTGGCACCTGACAGCTGAGTGAATTGCCTGCAACAATACATTTTTTTTGTAATTATCAGCATTCATCTGTCAGTGGTAACCCTGCTGACAGCTGAAATATTAACACATGGTTGTTACTACTAAAATACTGCATGAGTTAATAAAATAACTCATGCAGTATTTTAGTAGCGTTTACTGTTTTTCTGACCTTCTGAACGGATTAATTGGTTTTCAATGCATTCCTATGGGAAATAATGTTTCGGTTTATGAATTTTTCGCTATATGAAATGTTATGCAGAACGAATTAAATTTGTAAACTGAGGTACTGGTACATCACTGGACTTTGAATGATCATACCAGGATGATGCCTACAGCGGCAGGCATCATCCTGGTATCGTTTTTTTCAGCCAGCGATCAGCTTTCATGTAAAAGCAATCCTAGTGGCTAATTAGCTGCAGGATTGCTTTTACAAGCAGCGGAAGATGATGCCCCCTTCCCCCACTGCCTTCCACGGCCTTCTCGCACAGTCCCGTGCCATCAGGGAAACCTGAGAATGCAGCCGGTGTTTCTGCTAGCTGACCATAGAGCTGATTGGAGACCAGAATGGTGCCAATCATCTCTATAGCCTAAGAAATCGGAAGCTACGAGCATTTCATCACTTCATTTTCACAGGATATAAACAGCGCCATTTGTAAATTGGGAAAGCATCTGATCACACCAATCTTGGTTTGATTAGATAATGTAAGGGCAGAGGAGATATTTAGAGTCTGATAAAACCCAGATTTCTCAAAAAAGAATATATGACAATGCCCATTGAATTTATAGGGGATATTTGTATTCCCTGTGATAGCATTAAAAGTGATAAAAAAAAATCAAAATAACTTAAAAAAAAGTACCCTCACCCCCCCTGTGCACGCGCGCATCTCCGTTCGTGAGCATTGACCCTGTGCCAGTATGGAAACAGCAGTTTCACCATGCATGGGAGGTATCGCCACGAACATCAGATCAAGGGCAGTAATTCTAACACTAAACCTCCTCTGTATGCAGTTTGTCGCCATTGCACGGGGCATGCTCAGTTTTAAAGCATGTCATGTTTGGTATCTATTTACTCGGCATACCATCATCTTTTATATTTTACCAAATAATTGGCCTATATTTAGTGTTTTTGTGCATTAAAAGAAAAATAAGTGTATTTTTTAAAAAAAAAATAGCGTTTGAAAAATCGCTGCGCAAGTACTATGTGACATAAAAAATTGCAGCACCCACTATTTTATTCACTAGGGTGTTTGCTTTAAAAAAAATATATAATTTTTGGGGTTTAAATTAATTTCCTAGCAAAAAATACAGATTTTTTTTCATGTGAACAAAAAGTGTCAGAAAAGGCTTGGTCTTCAGGTGATTAGAAGAATGAGTGATGTGTGGCATAAACTTCTAATGCTGGGCATAAAATGCCCCCACCCACCAAAATGACCCATTTTTGGAAAGTAGACACCCCAAACTATTTGCTGAGAGGCATGTTGAATCAATAGAAGAATTTATTTTTTTACCACAAATTTTTGGAAAATGACAAAACATTTTTTCTTTTTTTTACACAAAATTGTCACTTAAATGATTTATTGCTCACACATGCCATGGGTATACAGTTGCAAGAAAAAGTATGTGAACCCCTTGGGATTACATGGAGTTTAGCATGAATTGGGCATAAAATGTGCTCTGAATGTCATCTAAGTCACAACAATAGAAGAACACAGTCTGCTGAACATAATACTACACAAACATTAGATGTTGCCATGGTTTAATTGCACATAACATGTAAACATTCACAGTGCAGGGAGGAAAAAGTATGTGAAGCCCTAGCTTAATGACTTCTCCCAGAGCTAATTGGAGCCAGGAGTGAGCCAACCTTGACTCCAATCAGTGTGATGATATTGGATGTGTTGCTGACAGCTGTCCTGCCCTTAAAAAACACACACCTGTTTTGGGTTTACTGGTTTCAAGAAGCACTGTCTGATGTGGACCATGCCTCGCAGAAAAGAGCTATCAGAAGACCTACGATCAAGAATTGTTGACTTGCATGCAGCTGGAAAGGGTTACAAAAGTATCTCCAAAAGCCTTGATGTTCATGTGTCCACGGTAAGACAGACTGTCTACAAATGGAGAAAGTTTAGCACTGTTGCTACTCTCCCTAGGCGTGGTCGTCCTGTAAAAATGACTGCAAGAGCACAGCGCAGAATGCTGCATGAGGTAAAGAAGAATCCCAGAGTGTCCGCTAAAGACCTACAGAAATCTCTGGCACATGCTAACATTTTTGTTGACACATCTACAATAAGGAAAACATTAAACAAGAATGGAGTACATGGGAGGACACCACGGAGGAAGCCATTGCTGTCCAAAAAGAATATTGCAGCACGTTTGAAGTTTGCAAAAGAGCACCTGGATGTTCCGCAGCACTACTGGCAAAATATACTGTGGACAGATGAAACCAAGATTGAGTTGTTTGGGAAGAACACACAACACTATGTGTGGAGAAAAAAAGGCACAGCACACCAACATCAAAACCTCATCCCCACTGTGAAACATGGCGGAGGAAGCATCATGGTTTGGGGCTGCTTTGCTGCCTCAGGGCCTGGACGGCTTGTCGTCATTGATGGGAAAATGAATTCCAGAGTTTATCAAGACATTTTGCAGGAAAACGTACGACCATCTGTCCGCCAACTGAAGCTCCGCAGAGGATGGGTGATGCAACAGGACAATGACCCAAAGCATACAAGTAATTCAACAAAACAATGGCTGCAACAGCACAGAATACGCCTTCTGGAGTGGCCCAGTCAGAGTCCTGACCTCAACCCGATTGAAATGCTGTGGCATGACCTTAAGAGAGCGATTCACACCAGACATCCCAAGAATATTGCTACACTGAAACAGTTTTGTGAAGAGGAGTGGTCCAAAATTACTCCAGATCATTGTGCAGGTCTGATCTGCAACTACAGGAAATGTTTGGTTGAGGTTATTGCTGCCGAAGGAGGGTCAACCAGTTATTAAGTCCAAAGGTTCACATACTTTTTCCTCCCTGCACTGTGAATGTTTACATGTTATGTGCAATTAAACCATGGCAACATCTAATGTTTGTGTAGTATTATGTTCAGCAGACTGTGTTCTTCTATTGTTGTGACTTAGATGACGTTCAGAGCACATTTTATGCCCAATTCATGCAAAACTCCACGTAATCCAAAGGGGTTCACATACTTTTTCTTGCAACTGTATGTGGAATTACTCCCCAAAATACATGCTGCTACTTTTCCTGAGTATGGGGGTACCACATGTGAGAGACGTTTTGGCAGTCTAGCCAAGTACAGGACCCCAAAATCCAATAAGCACCTTCAGGCTTTTTAAGGGCTTTATTACACTTCCTGACTACCTATCACAGTTTTTGAGGCCCTGAAATGCCAGGATAGCACCACCAACCCCCCAAATTACCACTTTTTGTAAAGTAGACACCCCAAGGTGTCGACTTTGATTAGAAGCATGCTGAATATTTTGCAGATCTCGTTTGTTGCCACAAGTTTTTGGAAAATGAAGAAAAAGAACAAAAACATATTTTTTCTTTTCTTTTTTTATATTTCAAAACCTTGTGAGAAAAAATGAGATCTGCAAAATACTCATCATGCCTCTTTTTAAATTCCTTGTGTCTACTTTCCAAAATCTATGCTATCCTGGCATTTTAGGGCCTCCGAAACTGTGATAGGTAGTGAGGAAGTGAAATGAGGAAGTTAGGCTTTCAAAGTGGTCATTGGATTTCAGGCTCCTGTATGTGGCTAGGCTCCCAAAAAGTCTCACACATGTGGTATCCCCATACTCGGTAGAAGTAGCAGAATGTATTTTGGAGTGTAATTCCACATATACCCATGGCTTGTGTAAGAAATATATAATTTAAATGACAACTTTGTGTAAAAACAAAAAAAACATTTTTTATTTTTCAGAAACTTGTGGAAAAAAATAAATCTTCCATGGACTCGATATGCCTCTCAGCAGATATCTTAGGGCGTCTACTTTCTGAAAAGAGTTAATTTGGGGGTGTTTGTACTATCCTGGTATTTTAGCACCTCAAGAAATGTGATGAGCAGTCAGAAAGGAAAAGCTGTGTAAATTCCATTATCTATACCATAGTTTGTAGATGCTATAACTTTCACACATAGCAATCAATATACTCTTTTGTGGGATTTTTTTAACCAAAAACATGTAGCAGAATACATTTTGGCCTACATTTATGAAGAAATTTTAGTTTTTTTGGATATTTTTTATGACAGAAATGAGAAAATATCGTTTTTTTAAAAAAACATTTTCTCAAAGTTTTTTTGTTTATAGCACCAAAAATAAAAGGCACAGGTGATAAAATACCTCCAAAAGAAAGCTCTATTGGTGTGAAAAAAAGGGCATAAATTTCATTTATGTACCATATTGCATGACCGCACAATTATCAGTTAAACTAGTTCAGTGCTGTATAGCAAAAAAATGGCGTAAATTGCAGTATCTATACCATAGTTTGTAGACGCTATAACTTTCACACAAAGCAATCAATATACACTTATTGGGATTTGTTTTACCAAAAACATGTAGCAGAATGCATTTTGGCCTAAATTTAAAATTAACTTTGAGTTTACTACATATTTTTTATAGCTATTGTTTTTCTTCAAAATGTTCAGTGTTTTTTTTGTTTATAGCGCAAAAAATAAAAAGTGCACAGGTAATCAAATACCACCAAAAGAAAGCTCTATTTGTGTGAAAAAAGGACGTAAATTTTGTAAATTTCGTTTGGGTACAGCATTGCATGACCGCGCAATTATCAGTTGAATTAGTGCAGCGCCAAGTAGCAAAAAGAGGCCTGGTCATTAAGGGGGGTAAATCCTCAGGAGGGCAAGTGGTTAAACTTGACCCCCTCCCCCAACCCTCCTGTCATCACCTGTTCCATCTGCAAATCTATGTATCACTGCCCAACTCTTTTTATTTAACTATTTATTTACTGTTTTTATTTTATTTATATTTTTATTTTATTTATTTTTAGTTACTGTACTGTTTCATGTATTGTCCCCCCCTCTATTGTACAGCGCTGAGCAAACCCTTTGGCGCTATAAAAACTCGATAAATAAATAAATTTACTGATCTAGTTAATGTGTCTCATTTCCTATCACCTACAGTTCAGATCTCGCATTATTATACGATTCCTAATTGTATCTCACCACTAGTTTGATTGAATTCACAATTCCTGGTCAGTCCCGTTCCCTGACCTATAATAACCTTTAGGGCCGGTTCACACTACATGTGTTTCAGTTGCATTTTTCTGCATCCAAAACACAAAGAAAGTAGATTATATGGTTGTTACTGTCATAGTTCACATCAGTGCTTGCATTTCCAGCGCGTTGCAGGTGCTGCCAAAAAAGTCAAACAGGCTGCATTGTTTATGCATAGAACTGTACTGGAACGCTGAAAAACGCACTGGAATGCACTAAAACGCACATGTCTCTAATTAAAGTGAAGAAAAATATAGGGGAAAAAATTAACTGGAATGCATAAAAAATGCACTGGAACA
Source organism: Staurois parvus (assembly GCF_062004578.1). Taxonomy (NCBI): domain Eukaryota; kingdom Metazoa; phylum Chordata; class Amphibia; order Anura; family Ranidae; genus Staurois; species Staurois parvus. The sequence continues at coordinate 9,766,049 of NW_028317941.1, forward strand.
CGTCAAAAACGCATCCAAAATGCACTGGAACACACTAAACATGCATCAAAAAAGTGCATGCAAAAACGTATCTGAAACACATATAGACTGCGTTTCTGTAGTGTGAACTGGCTCATAGGACTTGTTCACACCATTTGTGGTGCAGAAACGCATGCAAGAGCATGCATTTTCCTGCACAGCAATGAAATACAATGCCCTTTGCAGATGTGCGCAGGTACCATGATGAAAACTTAATTGCACCTCTACACGTCTAGTAAACACAGCCACTAAAACGCATTCACAGCCACCAAAATGCATGGCACCACACTACTGTGTGGTTAGGTGCAACACACTTTTAAAATAATACACCTGCAGTATTTTTGCATGTTCCCACATGTTAGGCAGCCCATTGAAATTAATGGGCTGAGGAAAAAAAAGTAAAAAATGCCACACATTCATACAGGTCCTCTGGCCTATACAGTATGAATGAGTGGGTTGTTCATGTGGCTGGAGCCGCCTGTTACACTATGGGGACACAGCAGCTGTATGAACACAGGTTTTAATCTGACAGGTGTGCAGGCGTGGGGAAGTGGCCCTGAATGCTCACTGTCTGTGTTCAGGGCTGTACACTTGCACCCATATGCTTGTCAAATTAGGACCTGCAGCATTTCCATAGTGTAACATAGGTTGCCTGCAAATGGTGATAGCCACAAAAACAAACCACTGATTCACACTCTACAGGCCACAGCACCCATGTGAATGAGCCCCAATACCTCAATTACACACACAGCTTTATTTATTAACTCAGTACAGTTTTATCATTTAGATTTAACAGGAAATTGGTTGGAATTGTGTCCATTAATAATGTGTTTTTAGTATATTTTTAACATCAATATAATTTGTATATTTTCTCTGGCGGTGTGAGGCCTGTCAGGTATGCTGTATGGGGCCTCGTGATATCGAACAATGGCTCTGGGTGTATGATTGTGTCTGTGCCACCTGTATAGTTAGGAAGAACAATAACTTATTCTATGGAATACCTTGAACCTCTGCTATGTACCCTAATGTATCTAGGAATCTGACATGTTTTCAACTGAAAATACAGCAATTATTAGTAATGTCTCCCCTGAAGCAAGCATAAACTAACCCCTTAATATTATAAAGCATCCCAAATTCTCACTTTCCGGAATGCACCCAATTATGCATGGGCCAGATCTGTGTGCACAGATAGGACCTCCCAGTGGCTATGCTATGGACAAGGTACACTTTTCTTAATGCCTGATCTATGTTGAGCTGCATTAGTCAATACGTTGCAATGGCCAGAAAAATTTGGACCCAAACCACATGAGCTCAGGTATCCAAACATGAATGTTCCTTCATAGCAAACCTCCATTATGTACTGTATGGGCCCAGCCCATTCTAAATGAATGCATTGTTCTAGTAGGTCCTTCTATTACAGACTTTAGCTACACATTGAGGAAATTGCACAGACTTTTCATCAGATTGCATATTATCTGGCCATCTTAAGTCTCTGAAATAGAATCAAGAGGATATGACACTGTTTTAAAGAAACAAAAAATAGTCTTGATAAATATTTGATAAAACCACAAAAAAAGGCAAATACATGACCTGATGGAAAGATATGGCTGCCAGCTCCCAATTTTTGTGCAAACAAAAAACTGGCTCCCCCGTTTGCTAGCACACGGCTCAAACATATCTGGAAAATATGGGGACTCCGATATCCGGTGCAAGTTCGTTCAAGAACGAGAAGCAATTGTGCACCTCCAAAAGCAGCTGTACACTAACGCAATGTACAGTAACACAATGTACAGTAACGCACTGTATACTAACGCAATGTACTCAGTATGAACATGTATGAACATATATGCAAAGTTTAAACATGAAGGCCTAGCTGCTGGAATGGTTAATATCTGTGACCCATCAATACCCGCGAGCTAATGTGCAGATAAACAGGAAGTAGCGCGTGTATGCACATGTGCGCTAAGTGACATGCTGCAAGCTCCCCAAAAGCTGCACATTAGCTGTTAAACCCAAAAAAGCATCAAACTATCACATAACCCCCCCACATGCTGTAATCATTGTTGCGATGGCCACACTTACTTTGCAAATGAGGATCAGCTCCTCTGTAGAGAACAGTGATCTCGCCATGTCCAGATGTGCTCCCAGAAATTAGCCAATTTCACAACTCTCCAAATCTCCAACCTGCTCTCCTAACCACCAACACTCCCCACTACCACTTCTGGGTGCTCCCAAACATCCTTCCGCAAACGTGATGACATATTTCTGGTATGAGAACCACTCTAATGCCTCCTCCAACAGCCGTCTTGGTGTTTATTTGTGCGTCATAGCGATTTTCCATGCAGCTCGATTGAGCATATGGCATTGGCGAATATATGTTTGCCGGTAAAGGCCCAAAGTCAACATAAATTGAGGACCTAATTTATTACTGTTAAGAGGATTGTAGAAAAAGATTAGCTAGCTGCACATTGAACATGACCTATTCATTGGTACATAATATGGTCTTGTGGTGCAATAGGGTGCTTTTGGTTTGTTATTTTGGACATACTTGCATATTAGCACTCTAACAAGGTAGATTTGTGCATATTATATAGCTTGCAAAAAATAAGTGTTATGGGTGCTAGTACTGTACATGCAACTAGAACATGAAATAACACCCCCCCCACCAAAAAAAAACAAATACATAGTCCAAACATTTATACATTTATTGATCAAATACATATTCCACATTTATTTGGACAGCAGCACCAATTTCTTGGTGGACAAAAAAAAACACCTCCCACCTCCCCAAATTCACCACACATATATTTCTGATCAGGTTTGTCCTAAAACTGCATTTCAGTCTAAATAAGCAAATTATAGCCAAGTGTGGATTTGGAAGAGCAGAGCGATTGACATGTTAGGATTACAATGCAAAGATAAGAAACACACAATCATTGTACAATAACACACAAACACACTTTAGAAGGAAAAAATGCTAAATATTTACAACCCACATCAAAACACAGCCTAAGTGGGGTCTGGGGCAATTCGGCACAATATCTCCTCCTCCTCCCCCAAAACCACCACAGGCAAGGACTTGCTAAAAATAACCCGGCCTATTATGAGGCCAAGCCACCCTGGTTCCCGCAAGCCTTTGTATAACATAGCTTGGATTTGGAGCACGCCAAACAAGGTCCCACACCCAATGAAGGCCACAACCACCACTGTCATTCATTTAGTCAGAGAAAGTGATTCCACCTGATTAGCTGGCACCAATTCTCTTCCCACCTGCAAGTCCATTAATATTGGCACCAGGGGCAGACTGACAACTCATGGGGTCCCCAGGCAATAGGGGATCATGGGGCCCCTGTGTCCTTGCCCAAACTCAAAAAAGCCTATGAAAAAGGTACCGAGGGCATCTCATGGGGCCCCTACTGACCCCGGGCCCTCAGACAGTGCCCAAGTTTCCAAATGGTCAGTCTGCCCCTGATTGGCACAATTCACTCAAGCTTATTGCATGAGTTAAGGCAGTCACATGACCACATCTCGCATGCAATACTGAAAATGTCGATTCACTTTTGCTAGTATGCGGAATTTCCCATAAATCTGAAAAACACAGGGGAAATCAAACATAAAAAGATCTTACACCCCGGTCAAATCAAAGCTGATTTGGAAATTGGCGACTCACAGTGAAGTTACCAATTTCCTTGCGATTTGCAAGACATCAAACACAGAAGTCTGCAAATCGCCACAAAAGTAGTACATGTACTACTTTAGAAATCAGTGCATCTCCAAACAAGTCATAAAAACGCACCCATATGAGTGCTCTAATAGCGGACAATATGGTGCGACTTGTCATACGATTTGCAAGTCGCATTTTATGCAAATCACATGCCAAGTCGCACTTGATGTGACTGCTATTATAGCAGTCATATCAGTGTGGTTCAAACTTGGTTGGAGCCACACAGATTTCTAAAGTAGTGAATACATTACTTTTTGTGCAATTTGCATAGAGATGTCTTGCAAATCGCACTTGAAAATGGCTTGTCCCCCGACTTCGAAATCATGCACCTTCACTGTAAGTCGCATGCTTTAAAAGTTGAGCTTGATGTGACCGTGGTGTAAGTCACATGATTTCAAAATCTGCTTGGATGTGACCATGTTGGCCCCCGGTCACATTGGGTGCTATTTGGCATGCGATTTGCATGCAAGGCAACTTGCAAATCATAGGCCAAGTCACACCCTATTGCCTGCTATAGGCTCCGTTCACATCAAATTAAATGTTGAAGGTGACCCCACCCCATCAATGATGTGATATGGGGCAGGGTCACTTGGATGATGTCCCTGGGTGGCCCTGCCCCTTACATATTTAAGAACTGTCAAACCACCTCAGAGCCTCATGGCAAGAAGCCAGCTTCGGGTATGGAACATTTTTCTTTTCTTTTTATTTTTTCGGGTAGCGGTGGCAGTGCAGCCATCAACAAGGGGGACAAGGTGCTTTGGGGGGAGCCCTCCCTGCCCCAAAGCACCCCCACAGGTTGAGGGCATGTGGTCTGGTATGGTTCAGGAGGGGTGGTGATGAGCACTTCCTGACCTGCCGGAATGCATGCTCGAAAAAATGGTCTGGTATGGATTTTGGGGGTTACCCCACAACATTTTTTTTTAAATTTTGGCATGGGGCTTCCCCTTTAAATCCATACCAGACCTGAAGGGCTTGATATGGATGGGAGGGGGGACCCAACACCTTTTTTTTTAGTATTTTTTTAATTGCTGGTAATTCTTTTACATTAGACCATTTTTTTTGCATGTCTATTCTGGGAGTGGTGTCCTCGTGTATTACCTGAACACAGTCATGTTCCTCGGGTTGATTATCAGTTTCAACTTTTATCCCTAACAAACAATTTAGCATAGCTAAGGGACCCAAGTTAGAATCTGCATATTTCACTTCCAAATTAGCAGTTGATGTCAAAATCACTTCATAACCACTTGCCCTTTGTGCTGTCATGTGGTGCATAGTAAGATTCTTAAAGAGATGCAGTACATGATGGGCATAGTGAAGGATGGTTTTATGTACCAGAGTCACACTAATTGAGTCCTCCACCACCATGGCACAGATGGCCAGGGCTTTCAAACATGCCGGTATACCCTGTACTGGACTTGGCACTACTTTTGAAAAATAGGCCACTGGCCTCATGTGTCCTCCATGATCCTCAGCGACCACAGCCACCGTGGTTTTACAGTTGTCACGAGCATGCACATGAAAATCAACATTGTAATTTGCTAAACCCAGAGCTGGAGAGGAAACTAGAGAGGACTTCAAGGTTTGGTAGGCATAGGTGGAATCTTGGTCCCATTTAATGAGGTCTGGAGCCTTAGTTTTAGTGTGCTGCCTGAGTATGTTGTCATAATGGGAGCAGTCAGGTATCCATTGGCGACAATAGTTAACCCTACCAAGGAAGGAAAGCATTTCCTTTTAGTTTTTGGGTGGAGCAGACCCGTAATGGCTTGGATCCTCGACTGGCTTGCCATTCTGGTGCCTTGTAACAGAGTGAAACCCAAATAATCCACCGATGTTTGACAACATTGTACCTTATGCCTTACCACCTTGTGTCCATCTGTACTCAGAAAATCTAACAGAGGTATACTGTCCTGCCTACAAGCCTCCCTGTTGGGTGAACAAAACGATAAGTCATCCACGTACTGGAGCAACATGGAACCATGGCAGGGTGCCCAACCCTTTAAGGATTCTTGGAGGGCCATGGCATAAACAGCTGGAGAATCCACATAGCCTTAGGGCAATCTGGGTTAACTGTTTGTCGGCCACAGTAAAACTAAACAGTAGTTGTGATTCTTTGTCAACTGGGACAGGAAAAAAGAATTGCTTAAATCGATCACAATATAACACTGTGTATCATGTGGATTGGAGGCAATCAAAGAGGACACATCTGAGACAATGGTTGCTATCCTCCTCTTCCCCTATTACGGTTTCTACCTCTCTCTCTAAGATTACTATGTTGTAACCCTTGAAAGTATGCTTTACTGGTAGATTTGGAGACCTCAAAACATCCAGCGTCGTCTTTCTCCATCACTTGTTTTTTCAAGCGTACCTATGGCCATCTCTGTCTAGTTTGAAATAAGCTGTCTTATTAACAGCAACATTTCAGGTCTGAATCCTGCCATTAAGGTTTGAATATACTGTATATATAGTGCACATTTCTGCACTATTCATATCCATCCCAGCTGTCAGGGATCCCTCCGTGCAGCTGTGCGATGGCGCCGGATCCCCTCGGGCTGTGACGGTGCAAGTGCGCATGCGCGGGAGCGTGCAGGCGCTCATGCGCATGAGTGTGCGTATGCGCTAGTGTACACATCACCGCAAGGCTGGCTATTTAAACTTGCAATACAGTTTAGTCAATGCCTTCTGGTCTATAAAGTTCGGCACTCCGAAACCTGATTCTGTTGCCTGTATCTGATCTGACCTGACTAAGAAAGAACTCCGCCTGCACCGACCCCGGCTTACCCCTGACTATCCGCTTGCCTGTTCCCTTGTACCTGATTTGCTCGTTTGTTCCCGGCTTGTCTGACTCTGCTGCACCTACTTACCTGTATCTGCACCTGGCTTGTATCCTGATTGCTGCCATACTTACCTGCTGCTGAACCTGGCCTGCATCCTGGTTACCAACATACCTGCCTGCTGCCACATCCACGCTCCTGTGTCCGTTCCCGGTCTGCATCCTGATTGCTGCCATACTTGCCTGCTGCTGCACCCACGTTCCTGAATCCACACCTGGCCTGCATCCGGATCTCCTGGGTTTTCACCTGCCTGCTACCAGCTCCAGACCCACCCAGCACTCGTGCCACTCCTGGCTCTGTGCCCTCTGTTCCCACTATCAGGGGCTCCGAGCAGGAGTAGTAAGAGGATGCTTCCTCTCCACGTCAGGCTCCCCAACCAGGTATGTGACACCAGCCTCGTTCTTCCAGACTTTTCTAAATCTTTTCACATGCTCTATCACTGAATCCTTTGTTTCTTGCTTACAACCTACAGCAGTTGTTAAAGATTTTCTACTCTTCAATATTCACTCCGTCTCGGCTATCACCTCCTCCCACACCTTTGTCTAACACTGAGTCCATGTCATATCCCAAATTCCATCAATTATTAATTTCATGTCCTGCTGTGAGCACTGTCTGCCTTGTACGGCTCTCTTTACATTATTTTTATACATGCAGTTGGATTCTTTCTGGGGTCTGGACTATATCTAATTTAGGGCCCCCTGAAAACTACGGGAAAATGTCCTTATCACCCAAACACAGTCCCCTTATCATGTCCATATGAAATGTATCATTAGCCCCATCTCTGGAAAAGAGACTACTGCTTTTCATACTCAGGGACCACTTGGCAATATTCTCTATGAAAGAAAACCACATAATAATCATCCCATGGAAATATAGTTATCACATATTCTTTACAAGTTAACCTAGACAATTCAGGATTTTCTTGTCTTTTTTTTTTTTTTCCTTAGCAATATCACCTAACACTCTATGTGGAGGCTTAGGAATGTTGGGCAGAAGTCCTTTACTGTGGACTATGTCCATCTTGAAGCAAAACAGCTGTTAGGCAACGCACTAATTATTATAATGTCAGCACCTATTCTTTGAAGCGGAGGGGCTGTAATGTCGACAAAACCTCCTCAACAGTTCAGAAGTTTAAGACTTAAAAGCACAGACAACTTAAAAAAAGTATTCTTGTTACCTTTTTTTTTTCAGTAACACAAGTATTCTACATAGCAGTTTCTTAACATACAGCAAATAAGCACTTATACTTCTAAAATGCTTCTAAAAAGATAAATGAGGGCTCCTGTGAATTCACCATATTATTCCTGCCTAGGCAATTTTTGCCCAGAGGTTCCAAACCTCTGACTTCCCTTTGAGGTTTCAAACCTCAAAGACTCCCTGCAAGACCCAATGATCTCAAACGGTGAATTTTGCTACTACTACTAAACCCGGGTTTCAAAGGGGAATGATCAAAGTAAAGAGTAAGACTTATTCTCAGCTTACCTGACCGGCCGCACCTTTGTCTCAAACCTCTGACACCAAAATTGATAAGATTAATTTTTGTCTTATTTTTACCTCTTGATTCAAGAAAAATAAAGCTCCAGACACCGAAGTGTAAAAGCTGTATCTCTGAAAGTTTAATGCAAGACAAGAACTGTTATACAGAACTCAACAGGCGTTGCTTATTTTAGGATAACTAATAAAACATTCCACTCTTATCAGGATAGTTACTTGAAGAACAGAAACTATAAATGGCGGAGGGATACCATAAAAGGTGAATCCATTTACAGAGAAATAGAATCTATTCTCAGGAAATGAAAGAGAAGTTACAAAACCAATCTCAAAACTGAAACTGTTTACATTACATTTGTACATACATTATACAAAATGGATGCCACTTAAAAAGATATAGTTCCTTACACATGTGATCTCTGAGTTCTCTTGCTTAGAGCCAGCAGGGGAAAGATGTAGCATCAGACCAATGCTGCATCCACTTAGGTAAGTATAAATGGGGAAAAAAAAGCCCTACTTCTCTTTTAAGAGTTTTCAAATGAAATTAGTTGATTCAGTGATAGAGAGGTTGCATACTCCGCAAATGTTCCAAATTTCCTGATAGTAAAGGACCAGTTTTAAGGCTATATCACATTAGTGATCCTGTAATTAGCGAGCAACTCACCAGCAAAATTACTGCAAATAGAGCACGCACCAATTCCTGCAGGGTCGCACTCTCATTCATCAGTCCAGTGAGGTGTTGCTTTTGGGGTTGATGCTCACATGCGGATGAGCAGGATTCTTAAGCATTTTGTCAAGCAAGGGAGTGATACTGTAGTAGCAAATGAGTAGTACTTGTAGAGATTCTGTTGCTGGCAAAATGACACCAGATAAGACCACTAAGCCCTGTTCACATCTGGTGCAATTTGGCATGCAATTTGCATGACATGCAACTTGCAAATCATATGCCAAGTCACACCCTATTGTTCACTATTAAAGTGGTCATATCGGTGCGGCTCTGACTTGGTCAGAGCTGCACCGATTTCTAAAGTAGTGCATGCACTACTTTTGTTGCAATTTGTGTTGACATCGGTGTCAGATGTCTTGCAAATCGCAATGAAATTGGCAGGTCACCCGATTTTGAAATCCTGCAACTTCATTGTAAGTCGCACAATTTCAAAATCAGCTTTGATGTGACCGGGGTGTAATGTGACATAGCCTTCATTTTTTTTTACAGGGTAATGTACATGAGAGGGGGTCTCTTAAAGGGATACAAAAGGTTCAGTTTTTTTTTTTAAATAACAAACATGTTATATATACCTGCTCTGTGCAATGATTTTGCACAGAGCAGCCCAGATCCTACTCTTCTCTGGTCCACTGATGATGCTCCTGGCTCCTCCTTCCTCTAGGGTGCCCCTTTAACAAGCAGCTTGCTGTGGGGGTACCCTAGCAGGCTCAGCCTTGCCCCTTCTTTCTCCCCATTGGCCAACTGGCTGTGATTGACAGAATTGGAAGCCAATGAGGAGGCAGAGACCCAGGACGAGGTTCTTGTGCATATTGCTGGATCAGCCCAGGTAAATATTAGTGGGGCTGGGGGGGTGCTGCACACAGAAGGTTTTTCATCTTCATGCATAGATTGCATGAAGGTAAAAAACCTTGAGCCTTTACAACCACTTTAACCCCCCTGGCAGTATTCCCGAGTGTAGCTCGGGGTCAGGGGTGGACTGACAACTCATTGGGCACCCGGGCAATAGGGGATCATGGGACCCCTGTGTCCTTTCCCAAACTCAAAAAAGCCTATGAAAAAGGTATGCCTCTCATGGGACCCCCTACTGAGTCTGGGCCCTCGGGCAGTGCCCGAGTTTCCAAATGGTCAGTCCGCCCCTGCTCGAGGTTAACTTTCAGTACCAAAAGTGGTAACCCCGAGCTGCACTTGGGATTACCCTGCAGCGTTACTCAGGGGTTCCCTCTTGCACTTACCTTGTCCTGCGCTCCTGCGATATCCCCCCTGCAGCATCCCCAGCCATCTTCTCCGGCCGATGCCGGCATTTGTCTTCCGAGTTACGTTCCCTGTGAGCGTTGTGACTTACGGGATGTATGGAGGACGGAACTGGCAGGAAATTCAAACATGTTAAAATGTGACATTCACTAAATACACTAAAATCTTATAGTATTACTGTATCAAACCATTTCACATACATTTTGTCCCGAGTACTTTGTCCTGTGACCTGCCTGCATTTTTATGGTTCTTTCTGCCTGGAAACTGAGAAAAGTCCATGGCATACAAAAAGCGTCCCTTTAGGTCAAAAGCGGTTTTAGACCAGCTAGAGAACAACAATAGTAAATTAGAGCCATTTGCAGAATTGAGTGATAATGATTCGTGGGGAAATTCATCATCAGACACTGAAAACAATTTTGCGAGTAAGCTCAGTGATGTGCGAACTTGGCGCTCTATTTCAAATGTCAGTGTTTTTGGTTTGATTACATTATTGAATTAAATGTATTATTATATTATTATTTTTTATAATTATTTATTATATTATCATTTATGATTTTGTGTTTCAAATTTTTACTAGACTCTTATTTGGACAGATTTCAGTTAGTTATTCCTAAGAATTACAGGCCTACAATAAAAAAACAACATATTTCCATGCAAAAAAATGTACCACTTTGAGCACACAAATATTGACATAATCAGACCACTAGGGAGGTTAATAGCTAAAAAGATACAAGAGGGCTACACTTTAGCTAGACAAGAGACTGTCCAAACTGCTTAGTAAGAAAAATAAGAAGATAGAAAATTGATAAAGTGGACCAGTTATATATGTTATGATTGTTTTGGTAAATGGTTAGAAGAACTGATCTCTAGTAAAGACTAATGCACATTAAACTAAATAATAATTGCTAAGTATGTATAAATAATAATTCATAATCTTTACATATAAATAACTGTTATTATTTTGTAGATATCTAACATTATATGGCGTTCTAATAAGACATTGTTGTGGTATTCACTTTATTTTAAATAATAATTCATAGTCTTTAAATATAAATTACTGTTATTATTTTGTAGACATCCACCATTTTATGGAATTCTAATAGGACACTCGTGTGCTATTTTCCCTCAAAATAAATTATTTTCAGGTCTTTTGCCTTCAGTTTGCTAACTTATTTTGTTGAACTGAATTGTAAAGTCTGTACCCAATGTTATACAAGTTTTGTTGGTAAAACTACAGCAAAACATTTGGCAAAATAGGATAGTGCAATGGGTTCAAGCCACAAAACATTTATTCCAATAGCAAAATACATTAACCCCAACCTACCTGGAACCTATTTATTGTTTCCTAGCACAATGCCATGTGTCAAGCATGCATTAAAAAATGTCCTCCACATTTAGAGCAAGAAGCTGACACTTTTTGCAGCTTCTCACTTTCAATCCCCACTGATTATTCGTGAACCAATCATAGTTTCTAATCATGTGTCCACTATCTCAGTTTACAAAACTAAAATCCTTCAGCCTGCAGATGGACACTGCCACATTCAGGCTGCAGTGTTCACCTGTATGCAGTGAATTAATGAAGTAAGTGTCACAATCAGGTGCACCACTGAAAACAATAATAAATTAAACAATAGAAAAACTTTTTTGTCTATTTGCCTGCCTATAATATAGCTAGGCTATTTTTTCACCATTAAAAAAATACCAAATAAAACCCGTTTATTTATGTATATATATATATATATATATATATATATATATATATATATATATATATACTGTATATATAGTTGGCCTGGACATCAAGACAATCAATGCTATTGGCCTGGACAACTTTAATAAAACATCCCCATTAGAGTCTCTCCTTACATCAGGGCCTCTGCAGACCCCCCACTTACATCAGGGTCTCCATCAGAGCCCCCCTTACACCAGCATCCTCATCAGAGTCCCCCTTACACCCATGTCTCTACCAGCATCCCCCCTTAAATTGGGATTCCCCATAAGAATCCCATTTCACATTAATGTCCCCATCAGATCTGTGCTGGAAACTGCAGGGAGGGTAAAATGAAGACCAGCTGATCTGAATCCTCAGTCTGTGCAGGATTTGCTACTGACCCTAGCTGCAAGATGGATACAATATTTTAGCAAACAAGATGTGGCCCTTGGGCTGCAGAATGGAGACCCCTGCTTTGGAGCACAAACTACTACAGGCTAAAGCCTCATACATATGATGAGAATATTGAAGGAATAATTGTCTGTTTTTTGGGAGTGTTTTTGCATGCTAGTATTATTTAAAAAACAAAGAGGTTACTAAAGTTATGAAAATTCTCATAATATCATGACCATATTATTGAACGATCACTCAGCAGTATTTTTCATACGATTTTCTTATTGTGTGTACTAGGCTTAATACCTTAGAGGTGTGACTGTAAAAGACAAAAACTGTTCCTAGTATTTGCTAATCTATATGTAGATACCATTACAATGCTGCTCTAACATCCATAGGAGGTAGTTTTGGTTGCATACATAATTAATTGAATGCTTACAGTGTTTTATATTATAGATGTATTGCTGATTATTATTGCTGATAGGCTAAATTTATCTTTAGTAATTTACCGGAATATAGTAAACTATCAAGAAGGGTCTAAGTTTGATAGATTAGTTAGAAAACCCACCCCATGTGAGGTCATTGTTCTAAAAAATAAGAACTATTGCTCTTTTTTAGGTCTTACGTACAGTTTACTAAAGAAGTATTGCATTTTCTTAATAGTAGTGTGTCTTACCCCACTGGAGCCTGCTCCCTTGACAACCAGAAAGTCAGAGTAAAGATCCTGCACAGAGCATGAGCTCACCGTATGATTTGGTATTTGCATTGGACTCCTTTGTCATAGAGTAGCCTGTGGCCAACATTTCCTACCTGAAAATCTTCTGATCAGGTGGAATTCTTTAAATGATTCCACTAACCTTGACTGGAGAACCCCTCAAAGCTTACCTCACTTTCAATATATAGTGTGCATTTGTATTAGTTCCTTCAGCCTTTGAAAAAGCTTCCGTATAAGGTGTTACCTTTCAAGAATTAAGGAAGGATAGCAGCAACTTGGTGTACTTGCATTCACCAACCTTCAGGAGAGGTCTGGTTTCCATTGATGTAGCTTCTATAGATCTGTTCTGTCCAATCAAACTGGCATAAGGCCCCAGGAATTCAACTAATCACCTTTTATGAATTAAGCAAATGATCAGCATTACATAGTAAAAAACCTGGGCATCCTCTCCTCAGTTGATCAGGGACAGCGTGTTCAGAGTAAAACGCAGAATGTGTAAGAAGAACCAGACCATACAGATAGAAACAGGGTTTATCTCCTGAAAAGGTAACCTATCATACTGGCTTTAGGGTAAAGCATCAAAGCATAACTCATAGCGAAAGTAAGCACCCTTAAAATAAAGTATCCACTGAAAACAATTAATTTTGGATGGAGAGTATTTAGAATGCAAAATCTGGTGCAGCTCTGTATAGAAACCAATCCGCTCCCTTTTTTTGTCAAAGCTTAATTGAACAAGCTGAAGTTAGAAGCTGATTGGCTACCATGCACAGCTGTACCATATTTTGCTCTCTCCAGATTTAGTAAATAAACCCCTATGTTTGAAATTGCATTTGTGTTTCCAGTTCTGAAGCTGAAAGTCTTCCATATATATCCTTTTCTCTTCTGCTTGTATTGGCACTACTTGTCAAAAAAATTATCTTAAATTCAGTTGTGAATCTTGCCACAATAGAGAAGTTCGTCCAACAAGGGCTGGAGAAAGATTTTGACCTTACCATCAGGGCTATGAAGGACACTAAAATAAACAAATGGCTCCAAACTGATGTTTTCTTTAAAAGGTATTAATAAATATTTGAACAATCCTGATGCATCGCTATATTCACATATTGATTTTCAGACTGTTCTTTTTGAGGGATTTCTGTTACTTGTAGGCATATACATTCTTCGTCTTCTTCAGTTAGACTTTTCTTTGTAATATTTTTTTCCTGAAACTAAAAAGCAAAGCTTTTAATATGAACATCTGATATGAGGTCATGCATAATTAAACAGAGAAATAACCAGAGAGAATCACATTACTGTATTTACATATGAACAATTACTTGATCTGAAAATGATCAGTAGATCCAGAGCTTGAGCTGATTTACACATGTGCAGTGCAAATTGAGGCTCAAGTTTCACAGCTAATTGACACAGTAGTTGTTCAGTGGTTCAGGTCAGGTTTACATCAGGTTCAGGTCAGTATTTTACCCTTTTCACACATATGCGGTTTAGAAACAGTTCACATAGCAGTCAATAGCCTATAAGCCACACCTGAACCAGACCGCACTACTCAGAAATTGGACAGGACTCTTTTTCAATCTGCACTGAATCCGCACTGCCAGTGCACCAGACATATGTGAACAGGCACCATAGGAAACAATGGTATATCACATGTCATCCAATCTGCATATATGTGAACGGGTACGCAGTAAATGTTCACAAAAATGTTGACTTTGGCTTTAAACGACGAGTCTGTCCCTCAATTCCTGTCCTTTCTACCTCTTGAACGTACTTATTGGCAAGAGAGACAAGCCTTTACATTTAAGGACCAATGATAAACGTAATTTTGTGTGGATTTAAATTTTGTCTTGACACACTGATTAAAGCTATAAAAACACTGACATATAGACATTATGGGGTTGATCTACTAAAGGAAAACAGGCTGTTCACCTTACAAGAGAAGTTGCACTTTGCAAGTGAACTATCACTTGGTGAATGTGGTGAAACCCTGCTGACTTCCATCATCCAATCATGTGCAAGCAAAAATGTTGTTTTTGCATGTGATTGTGTATTCTTTGCAACATGAAATTTCACCATTTTTCCTACATTTTGGGGAAAGTTCCCTTGCACATTACAACTCTCCTTGCAAAGTTAGCAGCCTATTTGCCTTTAGTAAATGAACCCTAATGCATCACCATATTCATGTCATGATATCAAGTTATTTCTACTCTTACTACATCAGAATGAAACTTTCAGTATTCAATGAATTAGCTTTTTTTCCCCTTTTCTATTTTCTTTTTTGTGTAGACCAGTTTTAAGTGGACATGTTTCCCTGAAGATGCCTAAGGAATTGTTCTTTACACAGGGTTTCTAAGAAGCAGGGGTGCAATCAATAAAATTGAAACACATTTGCACGTTGCTGAGAAGTGGTCCCAACCTTCTATTTAATTATTACTATTGTTTAACAGTAAAAAGATCAGATGTTTGGCCATACCAATAATTCTTTCTGTTCAATTGTTTGAAATATTTTCTTTGCTGGTTTTGGTATTTGTGGAAAGAGCCTTTTCCATACTTGGAACCTAATCAAAAATAAAAACACATACGTAGAAATATCTTAATACATCCTTGAAATGCTTATTTGTTGTACATGTATCTGTCAGATGGCAGACAGTAAAAATGATTAAAACTACTTATTGATATCATACTGATACTTAAAAGTTGAATCCCAAACCCGAACGCAGGCCCTCCAAATCCTTCTGCCACCCTCTTCCTGTTGGTGCACACCCAGTATATACTGTGCTATTTGTTTAATCAATATACATACCTTTTTCCAGTTGTTTTCAGTCTGATGACATTCCGAGTCCTCTTCACTCCTTCCTACCTGGGTGGATCTTACATCCTACAGAGAGCCGTTCAACATCATTAAGTGGTGCCACTCTCTGCAGCATTCTCTCGTGTGTCCAAAAGCGAGAGGCAAAGCAGGACATTCTGGGGTCCCAGCAAGTGGGTTGGAAACCTCCCAGCACCACTTAACCCAAGAAAAGGGCTGGTGCTGAATTAGCAAGTAGGTGGGTCTGCAGGAAATTTTGTATAAGAGGAAGAGCTGAGTATTGCACTCAGAGCTTTTTTTTCTTAAGGTGGAACTGGGTTTTAAGTAATGTTAAAGTAAACCTGTCATCAAAAAAATATCATGGCTGTCATTGCTTAAAATGCTAGTTCCATATTTTTCTCATGAAAGGTTTCCTTTAACGTGTATAGTACATGAATATGCATATTTTGTATAAATATTTGTTTTCATAGAACTTTTTTTTATTTTTCATAACTGGAAAAGGCTTGTGTAGCTTCATTGTAGGGGCATTGCTAGGACCTAATGCACCCTGGGGCACCAAGTCTAAAATAACTAGTGGATATAGCCAAAACATGAGTGTGGTTTTAAAGCCAAGGTCTCCCACAGCCAAAGTTATACATATCAGATACAGCAGAGCTGATAAATCAGTAATAGAAAAGAGAATTGAATGGGAATGTCACCCAGGTGTGTGAACCCCTAGAATACAGCAGCACAATGAGGGAAGCAATAAGTTGTGGAGGAGTGTGGATGATAAGCTATGGCATTTAGCAGGACAGGCACAGAGCTCTAGAAATTAGAACTTTGAGTAGTCAAGTGCAAAATGTGGAGCCAATTAAGCAACGTACACTAGAAATAGGTTTATTTTGTGTGTTGTGTACAGAAGCATGTAGGCAGGTTGAAAAAATGTGTTAGGTGCTGCCCTGGATGGGAGGGTAAGTGTTAATGCCTTTCCCAGTTCTTTGGTTTTTCTGGGTTTTTCTCTAGGTCCGAACCAATGGTCCTGTGTTATAAAAGAGGGACGGTTGTCCAGAAGAGAAAGTTCTGGGGCTGGGAACCCCTGAGAACAACATGGTCAAGAGCCCATAGGGGATACAATTGGAGAGTCGCACTTGTGAGGAGTGCAAGAATGCCACCTGCTTCTGCTATTATTCTACTAATGTAGAAGGTCCATGCCCGGGTTTCATCCCTGAACATACCAGCTATTGGGAAATTCTACTGATGGATTCATGTCTGTACATGGACTCTACCTTTGCAGGCATCCCGGGGAGTTAGGAGTTGGGAGGTAGGAATAATCCTGTTTTTGCATGTTGGACTTTGAGATGTTCATTTTGCACTTTTCCAAGTACAGCTTTGAAACTTTGTTCCCGCCTGTTCTGAAGTTACTCAAGGGGTGTAATGTAAGTAACTGACACCTATATTCTAAGGTCTGGGAAATGAAGACAGTTCTGCAAGAGTTAACGCAATGTGGCGTGCAAGTAAACGGTTACCTAGGGTAACAGATATCCAACAAACAATCTGTTGATAGTGTATACCTGCTACAGATGGAGCAGCCTCCATCAGCTAGGGAGATGTTGTAGACGCATTCTTTCTTCCATAGCATCAAGAGTGGATCTGCACCACAGGGATCCCCATTCCGTACAGAGGTAAGGAAGCTCACAGGCTGAATCAAGTGCACACTGAAGCCCGGGCTAGTTGCATGGTGGGGCCCACTCTGCTACTGGGGAAAGTAGTGGTAAAATCTGGACATGTGGTTGTGGTCAGTGTTTGGCACAGTCCTCCAAAGTGCATGCAGTAGTGAGAAGATGTACATTTTACATGTAAACCCAGGAGTTGACTGGAGAACAGTTATGGCACAAGGGTACATGTTGTATGTTCAGCATAAAGGCCCACCTTAAGGTCGAGTATTCCTCAATGGCAACCTCCACCTTGTCCCATGGCATTGATGTAATGGTACAGAGTAATGGTACCCCATGTGTATTGAAAGTGGACCTGTTACAGGTGCCTAGCATAGCCTAGAAGAACCCACCCCGGTATAGGCCTCCTATGTGATCCCCACTTAGTGCCCAATGAGGAGGAGAACATGGAGGGAGTATCACCTACCTACCCATACCTGTACAAAAAGCATGTGGAGTCAGGATATGACAGCTAATGACTAGCAGAATTGTGTTTCAGAGAAATAAGTTGTTACTGCCTCTTGATCAGGCAGTAAACAGCCGAGCTGTCTAAGTTTGGTAGCATCTCTTCCACTGTAGTATGGTAGTAGGGATCCTGTTAACTGAATAGAGTATATTGTTCCAATCAGATAAAAGGGTGTCTGTGCCTGCAAGGTCAATGTCATTCTGCAGAAGTGGAAGGGAATAGAATGTGCTTCTAAGAGAGAAGAGGAAAAGACCACATAGCCTGTGTCAGAAAGAGAAATGTAATGGATGATCCATGAGGTGTATATGGCTTCTAGAGATAAAGGTTAAAAAATATCAAAACAACTTGTTAAATGTGATTTACATTTTATGTCAGACTGTAAAAAAGCACACCTGATAGCTGTGGAGTGTTTCTCGAGTGTGTCACAACTACTGGCATGTCAGTACTACTGTGCTGGCATAATATTAAACACTTCAGTCTTGAAGTAAAATGATACATTTTTCAAATGACCCCTTTATCAGTTTATTTCATATTGAACTTTTTTCTCTTTTTTGGTCGTATTTACAAAGGATGGTGACTGGTGCTTCAATTTGCTGTAGGCAGGACATGTGGTGCATCTAGAGCTTTGGTGCTCAACCTGTGGTCCAGGGGCTGCATGTGGCCCTTTTGGCACTTTTTGTGAGGCCCTTGCAGACACTAATCTGTGTTTCCATATTCTTCTGGTACATCAGTGGTTTCTAGCAGACAAATGTAATATGTCTGCAGCCTCTGATCATTTCTTGTATCAAATCTGCAGTCACTGGGCATCTCTTGTGTCATGTCTGACTACATCCTGTTGTGTGTCTGCTGTAACCAGATATTCACTGAATTTTATGTGTAGCTTTTTGGTGATGTTGGGGGCCCATAACAAGAAAGATGACCACCACTGATCTAGAGATATAATTATCAAAAAGCTGCTGGCAATAAAAAATATGTGCTTGACTGGAATGAGAAAAGATAAGCCAGAGTAAGGATGTTGAGTTTAGTGAAGATATAGGCTAGGGGAAGGATGTGAAAAAATGACAAAGGGGATAGGAATGGGGTGAAAGTAAGTGGGCACAAGTAGATCAATAGAATAAGAGGACCACAGGAAGGGGTGACAGGAAAATACAGGAAGGGGTGACAGGAAAAGAGACATAACACAAAGTACCACAAGATTCTAAAGTAGGATCTGTATTGTGTTACTATGTACACATCATTGGCTGAGCGCTCACTTATTGTAAAATAAAGTCTAACAATGGTACTAATGCAAATTTGAAACAGAAACACAGAGACAGAGACTAGGGTCATGTGTTATTGTATCAGGATCTACTCCATATGTGCTGTATCAAATTAAATTAATTTTGAAAGTCTGCAGTTGGATTATAAGAGTGTTCTGCTTTTAAAAAGATATAGCCTTCTTAATAATGGCCAGTGTGGTCAACTTCCTTAAAAGTGTTTTTCTGTAGGCAAATTTGCCTGCTATGTTATTACATAATGGAACTCCAAAGACAGATTGAACCCATGGTGAGGCTCTTCATCAACTGCATTGATTAGCATTTGCAAGATTAAAAGCAGTTGCAAGAGGGTAAGGTTATTTCAGCTCACTGAAAGTGTGAATGTTGCTGGATTGAATTGCATTGTATACAAACCCAAAACAAAATTTGTGCTATGCAGGGAAGGACTGACAACTCATGGGGCCCCCAGGCAATAAGGGGACATGGGGCCCCTTTGTCTTTGCCCAAACTCAAAAAAGCCTATGAAAAAAGGTACCAGGGGCATATCATGGGGCCCCCTACTGACTCCGGGCCCTCGGGCAGTGCCCGAGTTTCCAAATGGTCAGTCCGCCCCTGGTGCTATGTAACATTTTAGACCAAAACATATAGAGCAATATTGTACCACATGAGATTTCTGTTTGCACAACTGGCTGCCCATTTCGTGAACAGAATTTATTTTATACAAATATTACATACAATTGAAAGAGTATTGATAGGTAAATGTGTATCCTCCATCTCAACTTATTTGTTTTGGATGGAGGACTTTTAACATTTCTCAGATCATAGATTAGCCTGATCTTTAGAGGTTAAAGTAGAACGTGTGAACAATAAAGTATGTGTCTATGCAAACTGAATAACAAATATCAAAACATCAGCCAGTAGTTAAGGCGTATGCATAGAAAAAAATATTTTTAGTTATGGATAGATTAGTTAGGGCTTAGAACCCCTATCAAGCTTTCTTTTAATAGTTTATGTCACCAATACACAGTTTCACCTTCTCTGTGTGTCTTGATGACCACTGGCACAGAATATGAGGGAAAATGTAAAATTTCAGAACAACAGTTGCTGGTTAATCTATCAATCAGGACACCTATTTTGTTGATAGATTTTTCTATATATGCATATATAAATTGGTCCCACATAGTTTTCCCTTCCCCTTCCCTTTCTCGCTAAACTGCAGTGCATATACAGTAAGGGAACCAGACCCTTAGGGAAGAATAGGATTTCTGCTACACATGCATTTTCCTGCAGCCAAATCATTAGTTTTGCTACATTACAATTGGACAAGTGTGAATTGGCCCAAAACGTTTTATACTCTATCGAAAACTAAACAAAAAAAATTTGGCTATACATATAATTTAACTTTAGCTAGTTCCTTGATAATCCTGGAATCAAACATATTCATAATAGTTCCTTTAAAATAAACAAACAAGGCAGTAAATACACTTGTATAGAAAAACATGACAAAGTTACTTTTGCATGATTTTGTCTGACAAATTCAATTGGTGTGCTCAAATAAATATTGACATATTTACCTCTTGCATGTTTTATTTAAATTTGTTTTGTGTAACATTTGTTATAAAGCTATGAAAGATTTTCATGATAATGTTAGTACCATACCTGTGACATAGGAAAATAAGAATCAAAAGAACAGCAAATGTTATAATCCCCAATACAAGTACCAGGTGATTTGGTGTAAAACTTGGAGATTCGGGTTCTAAGAGAAAGAATATGTAAAATTCAATTCCACTGAAATACAGTCATCTGAAATAAAAAACAGGAATAACACAACTTGTTCATGTGCAGGTTAATGAATGTCATTTTAGCAGGCTAACATACTTTTGAAAGTTTCTAAACTTTTTCTTGTTGGGTCACTGCTTTGTCAAGATATCACTGCAAAATGGCAGCAGTGAAAAGATAGAAGCTCATATTTTTGGCTTCCTTTCACATAGGTGTGGGAATGTGTGTTAAAGTATATCTAAACCCTTACCTTGTAAAACAACTGATTCAGTTTAAAATAGAAATAAGCTAAATATTTGTACATGCATAAAAAAAAAATAGTAATACCTTGTTTTCTTTTTTTATAAGTGACCACATACTCTGTTATCAGAGAGCTAAGGGAGGAGAAACAGCAGCACACTGATCTTCCCAGAGAATGGCTGTGTAGTTGGGGCATGTCAGGACATTTCTGATCATTGGAGGAGAGTAGGATGAGTTCTCAGGACAGCAAGAGAACTCACCATGCTGTGCTCTGTTGCCTAGTGTCATTACTGTTACCCTAGCAGTACAGTGTCACTGTACTACTTATGGGGGGTGATGAAGATTTTTTTTTTACACTGATTTCTTTTACACCCATAAAGGCTGTAAAAGCAATAATTTCTCTTTCTCTCTGGCTGCATTCTTGCAGCCATTGAGAACTACTGTGTGAGCTGTGATTGGTCACAGCTTGTCACATGGTACAAGGCTGTTGTGAATAGCCTTGTACCATGTGACCTCTGTGGTCATTCACAGATTTCACATGTAGTAAGCAATGATGTCAAAAGAGACATCTTGCATACTACTCTGCATGTGATCACTGATTGGCCAATCAGTGATCACATGATCGGGACCCCACACAGAGGTCCCATATGACGATCGGTGTTCCACTGTGTCGCGGTGCTGTGAGCTCCCAGGGAGCGCACACAGTTCAAAATGGAGAGCGCTGTTTATGAACGGCAAGCTGCCCCTGGACTGCCACCGTCCGGCCGTTTGTATACAGCGGCCTGACGGCAAGTGGTTAATAACTAAAATGTTGGTACAAATGTTAACCTATTCTAAATTGGTAAATAAATAACAGTAATATTACTTGCCTTTTATGTGTGGATCACTCCATCTACTCCAATTGCCATAGTATGAACAGAAGTATTCCCATTTTGCTCTCACAGAGATGTTCATTTTTTCATTCAAAAGAAAATTACTTGTTTTGTAAGAATGGCCCTTGGTATCATCTTTAATATCCTAAAATGAAATACAAATAGTAGAGGGCAGTTAGCCAAGATCTCTTCATCCTTGCTCATCTGTGCTAACTTTTGGGTTTGTGTTTAGCCAATTGAGTAGTAAGAGGGATGTGTGATCAAGACACTTCCAACACTGTCCTTTTTTGTCTTCACTCCAGGACAATTCCTAACAGAGGATAATAGTTAGAAGATAATAATAATTTAAATAGCAATAGTTTTAAGTTAATACCTCCTTAACACATTATCATCCAGTCTCCTAGTCCTTGGTTTGGAGGACCCTTTATTGGCTATAAACTTGCCTAATAAGAGGCACCCTGAGGCCCTGGTGTATGGCTTGGTTCAATGTGCTAGCTTAGTAGGGAATTCAGGAATTCTACAGCTATTACGATGGTAAAGAGAATTTTGGAGCTGGCAACTATCTGTTGTAACGAACCTTTTGGTTATATCTTCCAGTTCGGAATCATATTGATACCTTTTCTAGAGTATCTCTCTTATGTCTTGTTTACTTTCATTTGTAACTTTGCCTGCTTTTTCTTTCTTCAGAACCCAGTTTACAAGATGGCGGTTGGAAGAAATTGGAGTTAATCTTTTTGATCTCCACCTACATGGACAGAACTGGGAGTCTGTGTACCATAGGACCAAAGAAAGGTGTTGCAGCATCAGGAAGGGTAATCTCCTCTTGAATTATCAAGATCATTCAATATATGTTATCTTCTGCAGGTCTTTCCCCACCATCAGAAATAAGATAGCATTGGACCTCAGGTGTGGTGGCAACTTGAGTCTCATATAAGAAAGTATCAGCAGATACATTTGACAGGACAGACAGTTGGAGGTCTAATGATACCCTCATCATTACAAACTGACTAACAGTGACGGCTTCCAAGTCTTTTGGCACTGCTTTTCTTTCAACAGCCTTATTTAGCCAGTAAAAGCGTTTTGTGGCATCTTTTGTTGCTGTTTGTTCCTCCTTCAGATTGCATTTCCATGGTTTCTGTCCTAGTGTTCTATGGTTTAGGAACAGTGGGTCAGGACTACTTCGTTATTTTTTAGTCTAGTTATCAGGGTGTGACTACCTAATATGCATATTAGGAAAAACCTCTGCTGATGGTCTTGAGACTGAATGTATGGCATATTTGGCCTTTTGATATGATACTAACAATTTACATTGACAGCACAGTTATGTTACAAACATATTGATGAAGGCAGACATTTCCTGATTTATCCTATAGAGTCACAAGTATATTTTTCAATATAGATTCTTCTAATACCATTTTCTGTTCTTCTATTTGTTATCCGTTCAAGTGATCACTAAAAAAAGATAAAACCTTTTAAAGGTGTTTCAGTGCTCTGTTTATTGTTTTAAAGTGATCTAGTGATACTGATGTTGGCCAAGCGGGCTTAATATAATAGGTTGGCAATAAAATATTACTTTGAAACTGTATTTGAAGTAGTGTGGTGTACTGTAAACAGATTTTCACACTTAAGCGTAATTAATAATTAAAAAAAACCTCAAAATAAACATGAAATTTCACCACTTTACTGCAAAAATGTACTGGAAACATTTCAGATATTATTCACTTAATATGTTTTTTAATTTTTTTATGATCATTTTCTCCTGAATACCTTCATTTCACATACCAAAAAAATCGCCTAGTTACAGTATTATTAATCCACATGAAATATTTAACAATTAAAAGCTTTTATTTATCTTGCCATTTTATCTCTCAAAGATTTATTTTATTTCTATATCAAATGGCTTTATTTTCTGCTCTTCTTTATGGGCACCTCAAAGATCCCCACAATAAATGCCAGGCAGAAGGTAGCAATATATCAACACACTAAAACCCTTGCAGCAATTCCTAATTTCATTATACATATCGAATAGCACAAATTTAATATGTGCACAAAATGCTAGGAAGATATAGAAGACAAAAATTAATGTTAAAGTTATAATAATGCATATATATATATATATATATATATATATATATAATTTATTTATACATTTATTTTTAAATATATATACTATAGAATAAATGTATTTAATCTGTGTAGCTATTTGCCTGGTGTTCAGCTTTAATTTGACCCAACATTTCATTAGTTTGAAGAACCATTTTATAAATGTAGCCAACCCAAAATTCCTAAGCTCAACATTCTCCACCTCTCCACAATGTATATGGCAACAAACCCTAAAAAGAAAAATGGCGTCATTACAGCCATAAGAGACTCCCTGCAGTTCCAATTCATTTCAGAAACAGCAGACCCATAAGGCCGCTACCACATATTGATCTGCAAACTCAACGATACTCCATACACATTGGTGAACGTCTATGGCCCTAATACCAATCAACTCCAATTCTTCAATAAACTTAACTCCATCATTACTCAACACAGAAAAGGCAGACTACTCATCGGCGGGGACTTTAACATTATCGGTTAATCCTCTTCTGGACTCCTCATCCAACAAAAGATCTTCAAAACAGTCTTTCAACCAATTCCTCCATTCTAATGATCTTTATGACATCTGGAGATGCCAACACAGTACAGAAAAGGACTATACCTACTACTCTCCATCCCATTTATCCTATTCCAGAATTGATTTCTTCATCACCGATTAAAGGACTCTACAACACGTCACCTCCTCCAAGATTGGCACCATCACATGGTCAGACCATGCTCCAATCACTATCTCTCTTGACGGCAAGCAACATTCGTCGATACCCCGAATATGGCGATTGAATGTAACCCTGTTGAAAAACCGAGACTACAAGCAACAAATACTAGATGCACACAAGACATTTTTTGAATTTAACGATACACCTGATATATCCATACCCATTCTATGGTCAACCTATAAAGCATACATGAGAGGTATTTTGATACAACTAAACGCCTGCATCACCAAAAATAGAACCCAACAAATAGATGAACACAATCAAAACAAATGAAGAAAAAAACAAAAAATACCCAGACCCATCAATCTCTTCATCTCTTACAGTAGATAGAAGCAAATTAAGATCCCTCCTACTTTACAAATATGATCTAATTCTCCAAAAAATGAAGGCAAAATTCTACTCACTAGGTAATAAAGCCAGCTCATTATTATCCAAAACAAAAATGGCTGAAATCCAAAATAGCTTCAATTAAACACCCATCCACGAATACCCTAAACACAAACCTGCAAGATATAGCTAACGCTTTTGCAAAATATTACCAAAACCTATACAACCTCGAGAATGATCCAGACACCATACAACCAACAATCGCATCAATACAACAATTTATCCACACGAACAACCTCCCTCAACTATCCCCAGCCCAACTTGACACCATCTCTATCCCAATTTCCCCCAAGGAAATAGAAATGACCATTAAAACACTCCCACTCAACAAATCTCTAGGAAATGACGGGTACACTAACGAATACTATAAACACTTTTCCACAGACCTATCACCATACCTGACCAAACTCTTCAACCATGCTGCCACTACAAGCTCATTTCCCAAAGACATGTTACAATCCATCATAACGACCATACCAAAACCTGGCAAAGACCCACAACTTGTCCAAAACTACAATCCAATCTCGTTACGTAATACTTGCATAAAACTATATGCGAAAATCATATCCGGAAGAATTCTCCCATACTTCCACACCCTAATCCACCCAGACCAAGTAGGTTTCATCCCAGGTCGCCAAACACCCGATGCTACCAGAAGAATTATCTCCCTCCTACACAACTTAGAAAACACCAAAACCCCCTCCTTAAACTTCTCTTTGGATGCAGAAAAAGCATTCGACTGGATACATTGGCAATTTATGCAACTCACTCTTCAAAAATTCGGTATCACAGGTTGGATGCTGAATGCCAACCTATCACTATATTCACATCCCTCCACCAGAGTGTTAACAGATGGCACACTATCTGACCCCTTTGACATCTCTAACGGTACCAGAAAAGGCTGTCCGCTCTCCCTGATAATATTTACACTCCTTATTGAACCCCTAGCATCCAAACTCAGAGAGGACCGATCATTTACAGGAATCAAACACCTCAACGTGGAACACAAAATTAGCCTATTTGCGGATGATATTATATTAATGGTGACCAATCCAAAATTGGCCCTTAAAATGATCCGCTCACACCTCTATACCTACTCAACAGTCTCATACTACAAGCTTAATGAACCCAAATCTTCCATACTAAACCTTCGCATCTCACCCCAACTCCAAACTCTACTAGCTAAACAATTCCCATTCTCATGGGAAAGGAATAACCTTCCTTACTTAGGAATCAGATTCACACCAACGGCGGAACAACCATACACCACAAACCATAAAACATTACTTGAAACTATTCCCGGAGAACTAACCACACTCCGCACCTCAGAACTCTCCAAACTAGGTTGTGTGGCAACCCTGAAAATGTACATTCTACCCAAAACCCAAAATCTTATACATATTCCGTACACATCCCATACCAATCCCTAACATTCTTTTCTAGCCTACAAACAATCCTCACAAAGTTCCTATGGAACTCAAAAAAGCCCAGATGTACCACCAATCTCTTAATACACCCCACAGCTAAAGGAGGAGCAGGACTCCCACACCTCAAGTATTACTACACCGCTACTCTTTTACACCAAATATACTTTTGGTGGAACCCATCGAAGGAAAAAATTTGGTCCACAATGGAAACCCTTCCTTTTCACCCACTTAAAACCCAAAATATAATCCTAACTCCACCAACCAACCGAATAAAATACCAAATAAAATATCCCTGCATACAAGCTTCGATACAAGCTTGGCGTGACCTCCTATCCACTAAATTTAAAGACATCAAACCTATACCTACTCCAACCAATATATTACACCTTTTTATGCCCTCGTTTGACCTATCTCATTGGAAAAAACAAGGTATAACTAATATAACAGACCTTTACACCAACCAATCTATATGCCCCTTCCAAATTCTTCAAACCAAGTATAATCTTCCTACTACTAAAAACTTTACATACTTAAGAATTGCTCACTGTCTACAAATAACAATCTTACCCCACACCACTAAGATACCAATTACAGCCTACATCTTCTTCACCAAACCTCAATACCCAGGTAAGGGTATCTCCACTTTCTACACATACCTCACAAACTTACAATTCACACTACAAACAACTTCCCTAACCAATTGGGAAAAAATCCTATCAGAACGAATAACTTTACAATGTTGGGAAAACGCCTTCAACATTACCTATAAAGCTACCCAATGCAGCTCCCACTGGGAGTCATATCTAAAAATACTCCACCAATGGTACCTGACCCCGGTCAAACTTTCCCTCTACTACCCGAAACAGTCTCCTACATGCTGGAGACAATGCGGTGAGACAGGCTCAACAGTACATATTCTTTGGTCATGTAAGTCATTTAGATCCTTCTGGAATACTACCTTACAATTAATACCTGACATAACCAAAATTTTGATAATCCCGAATCCCTCATTGGCACTCCTACATATCAGGATCGAGAAATTCCCTCTTCACTCCCGAACAATTATTACCCACACTTTTGCTGCCAAAATAAACATTACCAGATTATGGAACACAAATAATATCCCCTCACTTACTTCACTAATTACAGACCTCAACACCCAATGTGAAATGGAGAAAAAATCTACAATCAACACTCTCTCTCACCATAAATGTAATTGGCAATGGACCCGATGGTTAAATCACCCAAAATGCTCTGTACAACCCTGATGACATTTAAACAGTAAAAATTACCTCTTAAACCTAGACTGGTATATCCTTATTCACCCAGTTATATCTTTCATCCCCTAATCCTTACCTCCCTCATCTCCCCCACCAATACACCTCTAACATCCCAAGCTCCTCACCAAGGTTCATCATACACATATGAATACCTCTGATGATATTGCTAAATAAGACCAATGCCACCACCGCCCAGTGAGTGGAATAAAAACAAAAATGCTCAACTGTATAACATTTTATTGGAATACTGTATAATTGAACCATATCTCATTTCCTTGTTTGTCTCTGAAAAAATTCAACAAAAATATTGAAATATAAAAATATAGCCAATAATCTATGGCAATTAGAAATAAGGCATAGGCTATGTTTTGGAGAATTCCACTGACACATTATTAAGGCCCGAAAAATGATGCTGTTTGTTAAATGGAGCTTTAACTTACTCACGTTATTCAGGCAATAATGTCCTATATGTTAGCAGCTTGGCCAACACTCCTCTTTACTAAATCTAGTTCCTAATTATTTATGAAGCATACATTTCAGCAACAGGGCTCTCTACAGAATTGAATAGTGGTTAGGAGCCAAAACTTATTTTTTTTCCCAATAATAATTCAAATTACAAACAAAATGAATGAAATAGAACATATTACCCCGTTTATTTTAACACTGTATATGAAGCAATGGTTTTCTATATTGCTGTATGTTTCTGGAGTCTCCCATGTAATTTCAAGATCAGTTGAGCTAAAATTCAGGTGTATATTTCTTGGAGGATCTAAAATTACTAGAAAGAGAGAGTAGTTATTGATTTACCAAATGTCAGTGCAGAATTAAAATAACCTGCTAAATAAATCACTAATTATGAAAAACTATCTTGATTGAAAGTATAGTATATTTTCAGAGAGCACATATTGTATTTTAAGTTAATATGCCACATGCCTACAGCAGTACCCTTTGTTTGAAAAAGTACAGAGTTTGAAGTTGACCTGGGGTCTGAAGTTTATGCTTTGAAGTTGCTTTGAGGTCTGAAATGTGTGCTATATTACTGATCTGAGGTCTGTTGTGCATGCATTGGGCTGGACCATGTTTTGTGTGTGCACCATGGCAAGTTAAACATAGAAAAACATAATTACAGCAGAAAAAAGAATGAGTAGTCCATCGAGTCTGCCCATTTTTGTTTTGCATTTTTTTGGGGGTTTTTTCTGTGCAGATATATGTTTGTTCCAAGCATATTTGAAGCCATTTACTAAGTGCGGCGCTAAAATAAGTGAATGATATTATAGTGAAAATAAAGTGCAGAGTCAATCTGACATATAGCAAAGAAAAAAGAAAAAAAATTGATTAGCGGAACAGTCACGTGCAGCATATAAAAATCAAATAAAACTGTGACCATACCCCTGAAGACATGCATGCACACGAAATGCATTGGGTGGAGCAGCACTTGCTGATATCATGCTGCCGTTGCCGAAGGTCGGAATGGCAGCCATCTTGGTACTCCATTTTACATCCATTCTTACTTGTTTCCACGTGGATTGTCTTTTATTAATTATTTAATAAAATACTACACTATATTCTACTTTTGGCGCCTGTGGGGAGCTATTCCTCATAGGAGAGGGTTTTTGCCCTTGGCTGAGCCTTTCAGAGGCTTCATTGCTGTTACCTGTACCCAGATGAGATGTGCTTACATGCTGTTTACCAGTAGATGTCTGGTGAGTGTACATCTGACAGAGGTGGTGGATTCTCTGTTGGATCACTTCACAATATTTCACCATGATTGCCGTACTTATATCCCTACGGACAATTTATAGCTCTTACTCCACTGATATTTTATGGACTTTATATATTCTCACTTTGATGCTGCACTTTACTGTTTCACATTTATTTAATGATTTATTGAACATTTTTTTATATTTGATTTTTATATGCTGCACTTGACTGTTCCTTTGATCAATCTTTTTTTTTTTGCTATATGTCAGATTGACTTTGCACTTTATTTTCACTATAATATCATTCATGTATTTTAGCGCTGCACTTTCTATATATTTTTCCATAAGGAGTTGCTACCTATACCTTGGTGCTAGCTGCTTTATAGTTCCAGCGCTCGCCTACACTTGATATTTATATGAAGCCATTTACTGTTGACTGGCTCACTACTTCTGCTGGACATTTATTCCAAGCATCAACTACCCTTTCAGTAAAATACTTTCTAAGATTATTTTTTAACTTTTCTCCAGTTAGTTTGAGATTATGCCCCTGTGTTCTTGATATTGGTTTCAGATTGAAAATACCGCCCTCCTGAACATTATTCACCCCCTTGGTGTGGTTAAAGGTTTTTGTCATGTCTTCCCTTTCCTTTCTTTCCTCCAAACTGTACATATTAGGTTCCTGAAGTCTCTGCTGATATGTTTTATCCCCCAGACCTTTCACCAAGTGGAACTTCATCCTAAAAAGGAAGTTATGCTCTTTTTAATCTCCCCCAACATTTTTGGCACTTTTTTTAAGCGTGTGGGGGTACCTTTTTTCGTAGGTACCCGCTCTCACTTCTGCTGGGATCACCACGGTGATTTCAGCTGAAGTTAATTCCCCTCCTTCAATCTTTTTGCGACAGGACCCAGGAGGATGTGGGGCCATTCACAAACCCCAGTGCAGCTCACGCATATGCATTGGGAAGCCGGCCATGAAGCTGCAGGGAGTCATAGCCGGCCTTCCACATCAAACATGGTGGCACTGCGGACCCAAAGATGGGTGAAGAACCAGCCAGGGTGAGGACAGCACTGGATCCCTTGACAGGTAAGTTTCCTTTTATTAAAAGTCAGCAGCAACTGTATTTGTACTGTTTGTGTATATTTTTTTTCATTAGTTGACTGAAGAACCTCTTTAAACTAATTTATTATTATATAATAAGGAATTGGTTTATTTTTCATTACCAGTAAAATATGAGTGCAAAGGTTGAAAACAAACTAATTCTACAAACCTCTGCTGTTCACTAGCATATCATTTGTCTAAATCTTGTGACCATGACTTATAGGGGTGTATTTATACTTTTATATTCTGTGCAAATGTAGGTAAAATCAAATGTTAATAACATTTTATTTTACCTACATTTGCACAGAATATAATCTGTCTCCAGATTGACTGTTTTTATTTATTCATACACAAGAGTGATTTACAAAAATACTACATTATGGCCATTTATTTATTATGATTTACTATGGTCATCGGTGCCATAGTGGCCATAATGCAGTATTTTCCAGAATTACCATTTTTAATGAATGGATGCCATTTGACCTGGAAAGAAATTGGAATACTATCAATTTATTTTTCCCCAGTTCGTAACGAACAAATGTACATGCAGTTTCATGTTATGAACAGCACATTTTTTAGAAATATACCCTGTAATGTGGAAAAGGTTGCTGATATCCGCTGATATTGTTTAGTTAAAAATACTCACACAGTTTTATATGCTTACTCTGTTATATTTCAAGTATTGTGTATAATATAGAGATGTGTAGATTACTCAATAGATAATTACAAGTCATATACAAAAACAAGGTATTAAATATTAAACACAAGGTATTAAAAATTAAAATATAACTAAAGGCAATTGTTTTTCTTTTGGAATAAAGTGGAGAGGGAATAGAACATCTGTTAGATGTTATTGCTGATTGTGCGCTGGATAGAAAAATTCCCTTTCTCTATTTGTCATGTGTATTATTACCACCAAAAGTGAATGTAAAAGAAGGTAGCAATTTTGGGCTGTCCCCAGAACAGGAATAGTGGGGATATCTTCCAATGGGTACACAAGTTCTGGTGAGCCTGGTAACAATAAGGGATTTCTTCACTTTAGAGGATTTTTCTCTCACTTCCTGTTTTTGGTTATGGGAAATTAGGCAAAGTGAAATATCCCAATGGAACATAACATATTCAACATGTTTTAACAAACGTTTTCCCTTTAGTTCTACTTTAAACACATAAGACTATATAAATTAAGGTCTTCTATTCATGCACAACTGAAAAAATGTAAAAGACTATACATTTCCTTTAAAGCTGAACCTTGGGAAAAGTAAAAGTATTACCTTGCAGTGGGGTTGCACCCACAATTCAAGGATTAACTGCTTTATGTCTAGGGGGACTGGGTAAAACAGTTTTACTTATCAGATCCTACACTTCTGCAGTGTCCTCTGCACTGCTGTTGGTCCTTGCACCTTCTTCAGCGTTCAAGGTGCCTCAAACATCATCAAGACCATTATAAGGACTACAACCCTTCAATATATGTGAGAAAAGTTAATTGCCAGAGAGTAGGGGAACGCTGTTTGCTTGTGAAGTGGTGGATCAGGTAAGTAAAACTGCTTTTCCTCCCCTAGACTAAATGAGCAATTAACTCTGCAAGGGAGAACATTCACTTTTCCTGGAGTTAGGCTTTAATCAATCAAAAAGTATATGTTGTATCACAACAGGATTGATTAAGGTTAGAGAGTTCACAATTAA
Source organism: Staurois parvus (assembly GCF_062004578.1). Lineage (NCBI taxonomy): Eukaryota > Metazoa > Chordata > Amphibia > Anura > Ranidae > Staurois > Staurois parvus. The sequence continues at coordinate 9,798,415 of NW_028317941.1, forward strand.
CTTCTGGTCAATGACAGAACTGAATTATTCTTAGTCCATTAATCCATTCATGTACCCTTTAAAATTAAATTGAATGACAAATTTCTGCCAAAGCCAAACTATAGTCAAATTTTTTTTTTAGTTTTGACTACAGTGGGGAATGGTTAGAATCTCTGTGTTTTTTGTGTGTGTGTTTACTTTCCCCACTATAGAGATATTCCCTTATTTCCTATGTGTGCACCCCATTAGGGACACAACAAATAAATAAATACAGCTATATGTCCCCAAACCAATGGCTGGCAATGGCATTACACAGCTCTTTGATCCATAACAAACTGGTATTCAAATTTCCTTATTAGAGTGAAATTGCCATTTAAACTCTTTTACTGCCTTTAAACACAAATATTTTTTTTAAATATTAGAAAAATTGTTTTTAGAAATAAAAAGTAAAAAAAATGCATCCAGTTCTAAAGGTTGAAGGTTTTTGTACCTTCATGTATTCTATGCATGAAGGTAAAAAACCTTCGGTGTGCAGGTCCCTTCTCAGCTCCCCCTAATACTTTCCTGAGCCCGATCTCCATCCAGTAATGTGTACAAGAGCAGAGGCTCTCCTGGGTCTCTCCCTCTTCATTGGCTCAGACACAGCAGTGGGAGCCATTAGCTCTTATGTGGAAGCACTGACTAGGCTAGATTCTGAGCCATGGGGATCAGAAAAGAACTGTCAAAAGTCCTGCGTAACAAGGTAATGGAACTTTATAAAGATGGAAAAGGACATATAAAGATGTCCAAAGCCTTGAATATGCCAATCAGTACTGTTAAATTACCTATTAAGAAGTGGAAAGTTTGGGGATCTCTTGATACCAAGCAAAGGTCAGGTAGACCAAGAAAGATTGCAGCCATAACTGACAGAAGAATTGTCTGGGATTAAAAGAAAAACCCACAGGCAACTCCAAAAGAAATACAAGCTGCTCTGGAAAAAGATGGTGTGGTTGTTTTTAAGGAGTACAATACGGTGATACTTGAACAAAAATGAACTGTTTGGTCGAAGTGCAATATGCTTGACAACACCTTGACATGCCTAACCAGGCCTTTTTATGTCATTGATGCAGTAAAGGCTTCTTTCTGGCACCTTGACCATGCAGCTCATTTTTGTTCAAGTGTCATCATATTGTGCTCCTTCAAAACAACCACACTGTCTTTTTCCAGAGCAGCCTGTATTTTTCTTGTGGTTACCTATGGGTTTCCTTTTATCCTGAACAATTCTTATGGCAGTTGTGGCTGCAATCTTTCTTGGTCTACCTTACCGTGGCTTGGTATCAAGAGATCCCTCTACTTTCCGCTTCTTAATAGGTGATTTAACAGTACTGATTGGCATATTCAAGGCTTTGGACATCTTTTTATGTCCTTTTCCATCTTTATAAAGTTTCATTACCTTGTTACGCAGGACCTTTGACAGTTTTTTTCTGATCCCCATGGCTCAGAATCTAGCCTAGTGAAACAAAAAACAAGAAGCGCACCAACCTTGCGCATTACCTCAGTAACAGAATTTATTAATAAAAGATAGGTACTCACAAACAGCGAATAAAATCAGGCATGTATTCCTCAAAGGGACTTCAAAGATAAGAAGCCAGTGCGAATCCCATCATGGGGGTAGACACTCAGTATAGCTGATGCGTTTCGAAGGCTATGCCTTCTTCCTCAGAGCTGAGGAAGTCCCTTTGAAGTCCCTTTGAGGACTACATGCCTGATTTTATTCGCTGTTTGTGAGTACCTATCTCTTATTAATAAATTCTGTTACTGAAGTAATGCGCAAGGTTGGTGCGCTTCTTGTTTTTTGTTTCACTTTGCAGTATCGATCAGACTTCCCCAGCCCTGTTTTGGAGCTGCACAACCTTGAAATATACTGGTGGTTGCTTGATCTGGTGTTGGTTCCATCTATTTGCCACTGTTCTGGGCCCTAGAGCGCAGGAGAAATCGCAGCTGGTCAGAATCTAGCCTAGTCAGTGCTTCCACGTAAGAGATAACAAACTCATTGACTATTTATACACTGACACTAATTGCAATTTAAAAAGCCACAGATGTGGGACATTAACCTCTAATTGGCATTTTAACCCGTGTGTGTCACCTTGTGTGTCTGTACCAAGGCCGAACATTCCAATGTATGTAAACTTTTGATCATGGCCATTTGGGTGATGTCTGTTAGCATTATGATTTGATAATAAATGGCTTCATATGATCATCATCCTTCAATAAAAGAACATTTTTTGGCATGATCAGTCATATTTTCAATATCAATGCCAAAATTTCACAATTTCTGCTAGGGTATGTAAACTTTTGAGCACAACTGTAAGTATGTCATGTTTGTTATTTTTTTTAATGTTTGTACCTTTGCAATCACTTTAAAAAAGACATCATAAAATATTCAGGCATTTTGGACATCGTATACAAATTGATACATTTCCTTACTATACAATAATTGTGACATAATATAATTTCTGTTACATGTTATAGGAGAGGAAATCTGACACTTCATTATTTTATATCCAACATCATTTTTGTTGAACTTTTTAAAATGAAATGAAAAAACAAAACAAAACACCAAGTTACCAAAATTATCCAGTTTAATTTTTTCATCGAAGAATTGGATTGAAGTTTCACTACTTGATCCCACAAGCTGTACATAAATGCTCACATTGAAGCTAATTGTTTGAGCTTTCAAAACGCATCCCACTTGTCTTCCAAAATAATCTGTTCTGTAGTCTTTGCATGGTACATACACACGGTTCTGCCTATTTCCAAAAATATATATAAATATTTTAAAAAAGCATATTCAGCATTTACATGCATTTTTATTTTTTTGCTTATATATTTATTTGGCTTACTTTCTCTTCAAATGAAGGGTTCCAGCCTTCATTTTTCATTTACTCCCAACTGAATTTCTTTGTATAATTTGTTAAATCTGACTGGGCGGCTTGAGCCCATTATCACAGAATATGGGTGCTTAGAAGACCTTCCACCTATCAGAAAATTCTATACTGATTAGTCTCTTCAACTAAAAAGACTTTTATAACCTTGGAATAATTCCACTTTGCTTCACTGAAGAAGTTACATGGGCAGTTACATGGGCTAGATCAAAGTGGTGCACTTAAATACAGATCTAAGAAAACAACAGTAATACCAGTTTACATCTTAATCTAAGTAAAAGATATATGCCATATTTTTCGCTCCATAAGACGCACTTTTTTCCCCCAAAAAAAGGGGGGAAAATGTCAGTGCGTCTTATGGAGCGAATATGGAGCGGCCGGTCCGGTATTTCCACCGCCGCCGTGTCAGAATACCGAGCCGGCCGCTCAGCTCTGCAGCGGGACCTTATGGAGATGACTGCTGACCTTTGGGGAGGTGGGGAGCGGGTACCTGAATTTGACAGGTACCCGCTCTTACTTCCGTGGAGCTGTTCTTTGACCTTACCTGTTCCTCTATCCAGCGGCGCGCTGTCTTCCCGGCTTCTGTAGTGGCACTGGGCTTGACAGCCGGGTGCCAAGTGCGCATTTTTGTGAATGGTAAGGCGGTACCTGGGACACATGACAGATCCCAGAAGCCGCCGGACCAATCACAAAGAGCAAGTGCTTCTCGCTCATGCGCACTGGGCACCCGGCTGTCATGCCGAGCGCCGACACTACAGAAGCCGGGAAGACAGTGCGCGGCTGGATAGAGGAACAGGTAAGATCAAAGAACAACTCCGCGGAAGTAAGAGCGGGTACCTGTCAAATTCAGGTACCCGCTCCCCACCTCCTCAAAGGTCAGCAGTCATCTCCTGTACTGTCCACAGTCTCTGGTCATCCCTGTGCTGTCCGCAGTCTCTGGTCATCCCTGTGCTGTCCGCAGTCTCTGGTCATCCCTGTGCTGTCCGCAGTCTCTGGTCATCCCTGTGCTGTCCGCAGTCTCTGGTCATCCCTGTGCTGTCCGCAGTCTCTGGTCATCCCTGTGCTGTCCGCAGTCTCTGGTCATCCCTGTGCTGTCCGCAGTCTCTGGTCATTCCTGTACTGTCCGCAGTCTCTGGTCATCCCTGTGCTGTCCGCAGTCTCTGGTCATCCCTGTACTGTCCGCAGTCTCTGGTCATCCCTCTGCTGTCCACAGTCTCTGGTCATCTCCTGTACTATGTCTGCAGTCCATTAGTTCAGAATTTTTTTTCCTGTTTTCTGCCTCTAAAACCTAGGTGTGTCTTATGGTCAGGTGCATCTTATGGAGCGAAAAATACGGTACTTCAAAAATATGTTACTACTAGAGATTATGTTACCACTAGAGATGTGCACATTGAAAAAATTTGTTTAGTTTCGGAATAATTTAACATTATGCCATATTCGTTATGTTAGAATGATTTGTTTTCTGAAGTTATTTCGGAAGATTGGGATTCCTTCCTTATATTTATTTCGACTTGCTTGTGACTTATTGTGACTTTCATGTGATTTGCTTGCAACTATGATGTTTTGCGACTTTGGCCAATCATAACAATACAGAGTATGAACTTACGAAACGGATGAATACAAATGAATTTGTTGTTTTCATTATAATTTATTTCGGATTCATTGAAATTCCTTACTGCTATGATTTGGAGATTTGGATACATCCGAATACTAAAAATGTATCCCGAATTTCGTTTCGTAATTAAACAAATTGCACATATTTAGTTTCCACTTAACGTAAACGTGTGCTTTGCATAGAGGGCAAAGCAACAGGTGCATTTACAGTACATTCTTCAGTCAACAATTGCTCAAAATCACCTTCCTTTTTTGGTTGCCATCTATAAGTAGAAAGCCCTGTGAAAGTTTTGATGTGAAGATTATACAATCTTATGACTGCTATTTCCAAACTCTATATAGTCACAAGGAAGAAAGAGGAGTGAGGTACCCATTCACCCATACACAAAGGTATCAATGATGGAATACAGAAAAAATGAGTACATGCTTCTGGGGTGGGGGAATGTTAAGTGAACCCCTTGCTTTTTGCTGAAAGTGTATACTGTATATTGTAAATGTAAAGGTACAAACAACTTGTCCTGTTTAAACTACACCAAAAAAAAACAAACTTACTTTGGATTTGGTATTTGGCTTTCATGTGGAGTTTCCCTGAAAGCCAAGGTGTATTGGGTATCTTTTGGAGCTTCTCGACCAACAGTCCATGAACAATTAACAAAAGAAACATTATAAACCTCACAGCGGAGGTCCTCTGCAGCAGTATTGTGTTTCCCTACCAAAAACACAAATAGATTAAAATGTGTACTCCAGAGTCTTTAAAATTATAAAGGCAAATGATAATTAAGAGAACAAATACACATATATAGCAATTAAGTAGCCTTTAAAGTAGTACAATTTTTGTTTAGTAGCTAGTAATAATATAATTTAATTTGTATTTCTATAATGCTTTTCTCCCTTCACACTCAAAGTGCTTAGCAGGTGAGGCATGGGCACACTCAGTTCTTAAAATCATCTATATATCAGCTTCATGTAATTCTCTTAACAGATACTTTTAGACTGTGGGCAGCAATTAAGCCTCGTGCACACACATATGTTTTCAGGTATACAATATGCCAAGTGTAAAATTCCCAATCTATAGACCTAGCAGGCAAATTGAATGAAGGCATTATGCACCCATCAATAATTGATCTCAGAGACATCTCAAACTAAACTAAGGCATGCTTCATTTACTTAATGACACTCCCAAGGTGGCACAGGTAGGGCATAGGGACAGCAATAGAAGTGAGTGGCTGTATGCTGTTCTACTCATGTAAAAGCAGATTCTTCTGCATTTATTTTTGCCCTCATAAGCACATATAGCATATTTCCAGCATGCAAAACGTCTGTGTTCAGGAAATTTGTCATACATGCATGCACAGGTTATTGTGTTTTACAAGCAAAAATGTGCCTACTTAGAGAAATAAAGTCAAGGTCATCTCAGACATATTTCTGTGCCCAAAGACTTTTGCCAGAATAGGCGCTAGGATAATTACAAAAACATTAGTATTAGAGTTTAGGCACAAAATATATCGGCCATCACTGTGAATAAAGCCACAAAAGCAGTGCTAGACTGGGAGCTTCTCATGTCAGCCCATAGAGTTACAATGGGAAACATCTCAACCATGACTCAATGTAAAGATCACAGGAAAGAAGAAAACACCAACATGAACTTCAGCTACATTATGTAATATCTGTTGGGAAACTTTAGTACATTCATGGAAAAAAAAACACTGACTTCTCTGGTCTCTATAAGTTCTCTATAGGTACCAACCTTAAAGAAAATACTTTTTGGCGGCATTTTTTTTTCTTCTGCCATTGCATGAGCTTTCTCTGTTGCCTAACTGACAGTGTTAAGGATATGTTGTGTTCAGGTGCTATAGAAAGCTGAATGATGTGGTATTTTATTTAGAATTTTACTCAGTTATGCTTGTGACAATTTCACAAAGCGGTTTGTAAAGTATCTCATTCTTTACAATGTGTTCTTTAAATAATATTTTACCATAAATTGATTGTGTATGTATAAGGTTGTGTCACAAAAACTACAATCAGATTTGACTATGCCTAACTAACTAACACTGTGGTGACAAAAGTGTTCCTGCTGTAAAAGGGCCAGTTAGTTGTGTTTGTCCCCCCAGGCAAAAGTCCCCAGTCCTCCCTAATGGCTGTGGATGGATCAGTAGTGCTGCTTAGCAGTTTTGTAATGAAAGTAAAACTACCAGCTTGGCTAAGCTGTAAAAAAAAGGTGCATGGAATACCTGGATTGGGAGAACAGAATTAAAAATATTTTGTGAATAAAATAGTTTAACTGTTCATTTCTCTTATTTATCTGTGCTTAAAGTTCAGCTTTACTTAGATGTTGTCTACTGAAAAAGCTGAAAGTCCTTCCTTTGCAACAAAGTACATTAAAGTGAAACAAAACTGCATATACATGTTTGGCCCCCAGGACCTTTTGCCACAATGTGCAATTATATCCAGCATATTTGTGCACTGGGGCACACTTACTTTGTATACTGCCCCCTGCAGCAATGTGATTTTTGGACTACCTCTCATTGTATGGGAGTTAAAGTCACCTATTTTCTTCATAAAAATACTTGTTTCTCCCATTATTTACTGGGGGACACAATGACCTCTGTGTATGTTCAATTCCTCTATGGGGTTGCACCCCAAATATAATGAAATCATGGCTTTACCTATTGTCAGGCTCCACCCAACGGGATCTCTAGTGGTCCACGGCACGGGGTTTCCCAGGGCGCGGAGTCTAAGTCCCAGTCTGCCTTTTCACCAGGGCCCCTGATGGTGGGGATGGACTTGGTGCAAGACTGAAACCAGGTCGCGTTCCTGGGCACCCCCGGCGGTGGCAGAGGGGTCCCGCTGGGGGTATGTGCCCGGGTTGAGCCTGCTGTGAAGGGGATGACAGATCCCGATCCGAGCGGGATGGATGGGATGACAGATCCCGATCCGAGCGGGATGGATGGGCAACTGTCAGGAGTGGACGAGGTCAGACTAGCCGGGTCGGAATTGTGCGGGCAGCGTGGTACAGAGGGAGTAAGCGGAGAATAGTCGGGGTCACAAGCCAGGTTCAACAGGTAGCGGGCAACGAGGTACCGAGGGTCAGGCAGAAGGATGGTCAGGGACGAGCCGGGGTCAGAGCAGGAGAAGGTAAGCATAGCTCAGAACAGGCAGAGTTTGGCAACTAGGAAGCGTACTTACAGGACTGGAACAAGACCTTGCGGCAACTTGGAGATGCACAGGCAGCTTTAAATAGGGCGCCCTGCTCTCCCATTGGTGCGGCCGCGATCGCTACTGCGCATGCGCGGCCGCCGCGATCGCCGAGGATTCTGCGCTCGCCGGCTGGGACGGATCGGCGGTCTGCGCATGCGCGCGCCGCCGAGGACCCGGGATCCCTGACATTGCCCCCCCCTACGGGCAACCTCCGGATGCCCAACCGACCCCTACTCAACGGCTGGTTCCGAAAAAATTCCCGCACAAGCCTTGGGGCGTGCACATTTTGGGCCGGCTCCCATGAATTCTCCTCCGCCCCATATCCTTTCCATTTAACCAGAAACTGAGTTTGGCCTCCCCTCTTCCTGCAATCTAAGATAGCTTCAACTTCAAATTCCTCCTCCCCATCCACATCTACTGCCTCCGGTGGCTTAGACCTTCGATCCGGGAAGGGGTCTGGAGTTGCCGGTTTCAACAGGGACACATGGAAGACCGGATGAACCTTCATAGATTCGGGCAGTGCCAGCTCGTATGCCACCTCGTTGACCTTACGTTTGACCCGGAAAGGCCCCAAGAACTTTGGAGCCAATTTCTTTGAAGGGCAGGACATTTTTAAATTTGCGGTGGACAACCAAACCTGGTCCTCTGGCCGCAAACTCAATTCCCCTCTTCTCTTCCTATCAAACGCCCTCTTGTTGTCATCCTGGGCCTTTGCCATTGCTTCCTGCAATACCTTGCTATTGGTTGACAGAAAGGTCAACATATCCTGCGTGGCTGGGACTGCGACCTCTGGGATTAGATCTGGCAGGAATACAGGGTGGAACCCATAGTTTGCGAAAAACGGGGACTGTCTAGTAGCAGAGTGACTCGCATTATTATATGCGAATTCCGCAAGCGGCAGGAGAGTAACCCAGTCATCTTGGAGGAAGGTGGTATAGCACCTGAGGTACTGCTCTAGGGTCTGGTTTGTACGCTCTGTCTGGCCATTGGTCTGTGGGTGATAAGCAGAAGAGAACGATAACTTAATCCCCAGGGTTTCACATAGAGCTTTCCAGAACCTGGACGTAAACTGAACCCCTCTGTCAGATACAATGTCCCTGGGAATTCCGTGGAGTCTTACTACTTCCTTAATAAACACACGTGCTGTTTCAAGGGCCGTAGGTGTGTCCTTTAAGGGTACAAAATGGGCCATCTTGGACAGGCGGTCCACAATCATGAAGATTGCTGTGTGGTCCTGAGAGGGTGGAAGTTCCACGATAAAATCAATGGAAATCATGGTCCATGGCCTGTCGGGTATGGGTAATGGGCGCAAGAGACCCCAAGCTTTGTTCCTGGTGGGTTTATTTCTCTGACAAACGGGACAAGTCTTTATGTAGGTTTCGCACTCTCTGGCCATATTAGGCCACCAGAAAGTATGCTGCAGCAGTTCCAAGGTCTTACGTACCCCAAAGTGCCCGGCCAGCGGGTGATCGTGGCAGTATCCTAATACCAAGGTACGGGCCTCCTCAGGGACCACAATCAGATCCTCCTTCCAGAAAAGTCCTTCCCTATTTAATAAGGGGACACCGGGTGGGCCTTGCATCCCTACGGACGCGGTCTGCAGTTGCGAATGGAGCTCTGATTGGAGGGCTAGGAAATTCCCTGGGGTCAGGATAGTGTCTGGCCTGGGATTCTCCTTGGGATCCCCAAACATGCGGGAGAGTGCGTCTGGTTTTGTGTTCTTAGACCCTGGCCGATAGGTTATGTGGAAAAAGAACCGTGAAAAGAACAGCGCCCACCTGGCTTGACGTGGCCTCAAACGTTTAGCTGTCCTCAGATATTCTAAGTTTTTATGATCCGTAAAAATCAATATTGGGTGTACCGCTCCCTCTAACAAGTATCTCCATTCCTCTAGTGCCACCTTGATTGCCAAGAGCTCCCGATCCCCGATATCATAATTCCTTTCCGCAGGAGTTAGTTTCCTGGAGAAGAAAGCCACCGGGTGCATGAGCTCTTTGATGCCCTTCCTCTGGGACAGGATCGCCCCGACCGCATTCTCGGATGCGTCCACCTCCAAGACATATGGCAAGGACGAATCAGGGTGGCTCAAAATAGGAGCTGCCGTAAACAACTCCTTTAAGGCTTCGAAAGCCCTCTGTGCCTCAGGTGTCCATTGGAAGCGAACCCCCTGCCTGGTCAGCTGGGTGATCGGGGACACTAGGCCTGAAAAGTTCTTAATGAACTTTCTGTAAAAGTTAGCAAAGCCGATGAAACGTTGGACCGCTTTCTTGTCGGTGGGCGCTGGCCAATCTAAAATGGCCGAAACCTTTTGGGGATCCATGGCTATTCCCGTGGGAGAGATGGTTAGACCCAGAAACGAAATACTACTTTGTTCAAAGCAGCATTTGTCTGCCTTGGCATATAAGCTGTGTTGGCGGAGCCGTTCCAACACGTGCCTCACGTGACCTCTATGGTCCTCCAAGGTTGGGGAAAAAACAAGGATATCGTCTAGGTATACGATGACGAAGATATCTAGGTAGTCCCTGAACACATCGTTTATGAAATGCTGGAAGGTGGCAGGGGCGTTGCATAGGCCGAAGGGCATAACCAAATATTCATAGTGCCCGAATCTGGTACGGAATGCTGTCTTCCACTCGTCCCCCTCTCTGATACGGACTAAATTATAGGCACCTCTCAAGTCTAGTTTAGTGAAGACAGATGCAGACTTCAGCCTCTGAAAAAGTTCGGGGACCAGTGGTAGCGGGTAATGGTTCTTTACTGTGACCTTATTCAAGTCCCGGTAATCTACGCAGGGCCGGAGGGACTTGTCCTTTTTCTCCACAAAGAAAATGCCCGCCCCGGCTGGCGACGTGGAGGGTCTAATAAACCCCTTATGGAGGTTTTCATCTATATATTCCTTTAGCACCCCTAACTCCCGTTCGGACAAGGGGAATATCCGCCCAAATGGGATCTCCGACCCTGGGAGGAGATCAATTGGGCAGTCGGTCGCGGGGGGAGAGAGTGCTCGGTGCGGGGGGAGAGAGTCCGCCCCCCGCTTGCTAAACACATCCAGAAAATTATGGTAGACTGAAGGAATGACTCGCGCCAGCTCCGCATCTGTCTCTAGACACAACACGGTCGGCGGTATCGGGGAGATCTTAGGGAGGCAGTGCTGCTGGCAGTATGTGGAGAGGAACTGGATAGAACCCGCTTTCCAGTCCACCTGGGGATTATGGGCACGTAACCACGGGAGCCCCAAAATAATGGGAAATAATGGGGATGCTATGGCGTCCAACCGAAGGAGTTCCTCGTGATGGGTCGATACGGTAGTACGGATAGGTGGGGTCTCGTGGTCCACCACCCCTGACTTAATGCGTGACCCATCTGCTAGAAAAATATTCAATCCCACCTCCTTGGTTTGTAGAGGAATTTGTTGCTGAACTGCAAAGTCTAAATCTACGAAGCAACTACACGCCCCAGAATCCACAATAGCCGTGGTCACTACTGTTCTCCCTGGTAGCTGAAGTGACACAGGTACCGCTAGGTAACTAGTGTTGCCCACACTGTTAGAAGATACCGTAGAGAAAATAGCGGAGCACTTACCCCTCTTGGCTGGACAGGTACATACCATATGGCCTGCTCCCCCACAGTAGAGGCAGAGATGGTAGGTAAGACGCCTCTGGCGTTCCTCGGGTGTTAGTGTCGGCCGGATTCTTCCCGATGGACCGGTTTCGGGTGTATCCATAGCATCCTGATTCTGGCTTGCCGGCTGGAACAGGGTTGAAGCCTGAGGAGGTGTTCCCGTTGGGCCTCGTCCTTGGTTGCCCCTTTCCTGCCTGCGCTCCCACAACCGGCGGTCAATTTGTATAGTCAAAGCTGTTAAGGCCTCCAAAGTGCTAGGTATGTCTATTCGGGCCAATTCGTCCTTCAGGGATTCAGCTAACCCTACACGGAACTGGTGGTGCAGAGCCGCCTCGTTCCATTGGCAGTCACTACGCCAACGCCTGAAGTCGGCGGCATATTCCTCCACTGTCCGGTGACCCTGCCTGAGCGTATATAGGGCCCTCTCGGCCGTTGCGGTGCGCAGGGGGTCGTCATACAAGAGGGCCATAGCCTCAAAAAATACCGTTACCGACTTTAACAGGGGGTCTCGATTCTCTCGGAGCCGGTGGGCCCAGTCCTGGGGTCCTCCCTGTAGTAGGGAAATAATGAACCCTACCTTCACCGATTCGGAGGAAAAGGTCCGGGGCTGGAGGTCAAAGTATAACTGACAGGAGTTACGAAAGGCCCTGAATCTCCCTTGGTTTCCAGAAAAACGTTCCGGTGTGGGGACACGGGGTTCTGGTGCGGGTTCCCCAGGCCCCCTGGTAGAGGTAGCTAAAGTCTGCATGCGACTCTCCAATTCCGTATAACCCTCCTGTAGGCCCCTAATTCCCAGTGTAAGGGTCTCCATCCGTTGGCAGATGTCGTCCAGAGGGGAAGTTCCCCTTCCAGGCTCAGTCATGGCCGCAAGGTACTGTCAGGCTCTACCCAACGGGATCTCTAGTGGTCCACGGCACGGGGTTTCCCAGGGCGCGGAGTCTAAGTCCCAGTCTGCCTTTTCACCAGGGCCCCTGATGGTGGGGATGGACTTGGTGCAAGACTGAAACCAGGTCACGTTCCTGGGCACCCCCGGCGGTGGCAGAGGGGTCCCGCTGGGGGTATGTGCCCGGGTTGAGCCTGCTGTGAAGGGGATGACAGATCCCGATCCGAGCGGGATGGATGGGATGACAGATCCCGATCCGAGCGGGATGGATGGGCAACTGTCAGGAGTGGACGAGGTCAGACTAGCCGGGTCGGAATTGTGCGGGCAGCGTGGTACAGGGGGAGTAAGCGGAGAATAGTCGGGGTCACAAGCCAGGTTCAACAGGTAGCGGGAAACGAGGTACCGAGGGTCAGGCAGAAGGATGGTCAGGGACGAGCCGGGGTCAGAGCAGGAGAAGGTAAGCATAGGTCAGAACAGGCAGAGTTTGGCAACTAGGAAGCGTACTTACAGGACTGGAACAAGACCTTGCGGCAACTTGGAGATGCACAGGCAGCTTTAAATAGGGCGCCCTGCTCTCCCATTGGTGCGGCCGCGATCGCTACTGCGTATGCGCGACCGCCGCGATCGCCGAGGATTCTGCGCTCGCCGGCTGGGACGGATCGGCGGTCTGCGCATGCGCGCGCCGCCGAGGACCCGGGATCCCTGACACCTATACCCCTGTACATACTGAAGAATATCAGATGAGCTCAAAGCTGGCCATAGATGGTTCGAATCTTGGGCGGTTCAACAGGATGATTTGAAGGTAATGTTGAATACTCAGGGGTTCTCACATATGTAGGGTGAAGGGTTCCGGAGTAGTCTGGCTGGAGAAGAGAGGGCTGTTTTTTAGCACTCTTTGGTTTGCTAAGTACGTATTAGGAATTTCAGAAGTTTTGGTTGGGAAGAACCTCCAAACCCTGATTACAGGGACTTTGGTCCTAAATTGGTAAACCCATGTGTGCATGTGTCAAGAAATGGGAGAGGAAGTAGAAAGCACCCGGCTGTGAGATAGTGAGTTGGACACCTGTGTGAGCAGGGTGAATTGAGTGTAGGACTGCGCCACAGTTGCTGTGAAAACATCCTCTTTGGGACGCCTGAAGCCAAAGGGAAACCCCAAAACCCCAGAGTGAGACTGGTATGGTTGTGATGCACCTTTAACTTGTTTTACAGTTTTGAAAAAGAGGATGGACTATTATGGGTTTTTTGTTTGCAAAAGTCAAGCTGTTTATCTATTTGCCTGTATTTTTTGGAATAAAAAAGGATTGTTTGTTTTTACCAACATGCTTGGCTGATGACCTCGAGCTCCACAGGTGGCAGGTGACACAGGACACTTATTGAATATACTTTACCTTCAGGTATGGCCTTTTCAATTTTCCACTCACTGCCAGATGAAATATTTAATTCCAATCCATTGTGAATTACAAAGTCCAAGTGATCCGTAACAAAATGCTCATGGAAACATTTGGATATCTGTAAAAATGCAAAATACATTATATTATTATTATACAATGGTTGACCTTCCTATTATGTCTAATAGACAGGAGTGAAATTCTGGGGGAGGGACCTAAACATGGCGCCGTGAGCTAGTGAGGTGAAGGAGCTCCAGACGCCGACGTTATGGCAGCTATCTAACTGGACCACTTGACACTCCACAACCAGACCTACCTGATCCTGACAGCCGGTGCTGTGGGTGGATCCTCGGTGTCTATTGTAGTGCACCTGCTCCTGACTCCTGGAGTGTGCTCAGGTCTGCACAGTCTTGCTGGCTGGAGTGGTGAGAACTGCCCTTGGTGCTAGCACGATTCCTGGTTCTCAGAACATGCTGAGGAGGTGGGGGACACCTGAGGGATACCTGTGCTGGATGTGGAGGTGGAGAGGTGGTCAACGGTGATGATGAGCCCTGCCTGAGGAGTGGAGCAGTGGAGAGGCAGACACCAGGACCCTGGAGTTCCTGTCAGTGGAGGAGTGAGGAGGAAGGAGGAATCCCAAGGGAGATCACTTGAGAGAGCATGTGACTCTGAGACACCTGTAAGCACAGGACACTTTGGACCAATTGTATTTCCACACAGACCATGCCCAATGGCGATTCTGTATACAGGGCCAGGAGTCTCTGGAAGGGATGGAAGAGTACATACAGGAATGGAGCCAGTGGACCAGGTCTGGTTGGTGATGGTAAGTTGCCGTGGGCAATGGCAAGATGCTTATGCCAATATTGCTGTGTTTCTGTGAAAAGTAATTGTATGCATGAGAAATGGGACTGGGCGGTCAGAAGAGTAAGGTGCTGGGTGATCTCAGAGGTCAAGGGAGTGTGAAAATGTTGCATATATGCTTAAAGTTATCCAGAACTGTACATGTGACAGAGAACAACTAGGAGGAGGAGTCTAATATTGGTCCGATAATATCGTATGTGAGCAGTGATTATATAACCAGCGGATAAGCCCAATCAATATGAAGAGTAGATCCGCCAAGGGAGGAGGGGTAAAAACCCTACAATTGAACGCAAATACGAGTACAATTAAGAAATATATGCCAATACAGGAAAAAAGTCCAGAGATAAAAGGCCCTGAAAAACAACAGAAAAGAAGTAAAAAATATAATGGGGAAAAAACTAGACTGTCATTTGGAATGCAGGATGAAAATTTTACGAATGAATCTATAAATACTGACAATGTAATAGAACAAAATGTGGTGGATCAACAGGGAGCTATATCTCAAATTCCTACAAAAACCAAGATGGTGGAAATGTTTGTAAAATTGGAATGCTCCATGAAAAATGAAATGACGGTAATTCATAAGGACCTGGGACGAGTAGAAGAAGTAGAAGGGAAAATGGAAACCCAGGTTCAGCAGTTTATTAAATTGGGAATGCAAGTAGAAGAAATTAAAAGGGAACAGAGGAAGCTATCATATAAATTAGAGGACTAAGAGAACAGAGAGAGGAGAAATAATCTAAGGGTCCAGGGTCTACCAGAAGATACAAGAGAAGAGTGCTTGTGAGAAAAAATAAAGAGTGTGTTTAATCCTTTGATAGGAATATCAGATAGAGACCCTTTAAAAATTGAGAGAGTGCATAGAAGTAGACGTCCACCAGGAATTACATCAGAACTTCCAAGAGATGTGATTGTCTGCTTCCATCATTATGAGGAAAGAGAGAGAATATGGAAGAAATTGAGTGAGACTCCTGAAATAAAATTTGGAGAAACAAATTTGCAGGTTTTTGAGGATGTAGTTTTATCCAGAAGAAGAGAGTTGAAACCGTTATTAGATCAGATGAGAGATAAACGAGTTCCGTACAACTGGGGTTTCCGGCATGCCTGATTGGGTGGAAAGATGGCAAATCAGCAAGATTGAGATTTCCAGAAGAATCAAGCAGATTTCAGATGGTTGATATTGTGGGGTAGTCAGAAGGGTCTAATGAGAGAGTGGAGTCAATAAATGAGAAATGGCAGCAAGTAAATAACAGAAGAAAGTAGCCAGAGGTGGGGTCGGGGGGAGGAGAAGGGAGAGGAGGGGTGAGGAAGGGGAAGCCAATTTGTAGCATTGTCTTTTGGACTGGGGAGTGAGATGGTTTCTCCTTTTTTTTCCCTTATCTCCTCTCCTCCCTTCGTCTGCCTTCCCCTTTGTTCTCCATCTGGTTTTCTAGAAGAAACTCGAGTAAGATATCTTAGCAATGGCGGGGCATCTGGAGGTCATCAGGTCATGAAGTAGAGGAAAGAAAAAAGGGAAAACAAAAAGAAAAGGTAAGCCCCCATGTTGAGAGAAGGGGGAACTAGTGGGGGATTCCCACGTCATATTCCAGGGCAATATATAGGCCAGGGGGTTTTTATGGGTGGGCGAGGGAAGCAGGGGGGTGGGGAGGAGGAATTTGGGGTAGGGTTGCTGTCCATGAGTTGATTAGCCCTTGTCTCCCTACCTGTAAATGGAAATGTAGAGTTGAAGAGAAATAGTCAACAGATATGAATTTGATTAATATTTTGACTTATAATGTGAAAGGTCTAAATTCTCTGACTAAAAGACATAAGATATTGAGGGAAGTGCACCAAGATTCTATAGATGTCGTATTCTTACAAGAGACACATCTATCTTATGATACCAACGTTACGTTATACTCGAGGTACTATCCAAACATGCATTATGCGGATTCACCAATAAAGAATGTTAAAGGAGTTGCAATTGGATTTGCAAAAAATATAGGTTTTGACGTTGAGGAAAAACTGGTAGATCCAGAAGGTCGGTACTTAGGTATAAGAGAGAAAATGCACGAACAAAAGTTTACATTGGTCAATATTTATTGCCCAAATAAAAATTCAGAAGTATTCCTTCAAGATGTGCTTGGAAAAATTATGGAATTTAAGAGGGGTAGTCTAATCATAGCAGGATATTTTAATTGTTGTTTGGACCCATGGATGTATGTGTTTTCAAGTGCACAGAGGGAGGGAGGTAAAAAATCAAGAATGTTGAAAATGTGGTTACATCAAAATTAACTAATAGACACATGGAGAGTAAAACATCCTATAGAAAGATATTATACCATCTTCTCTTCTGCACACAGATCGTATTCATGATTAAACTATATATTGATAGAGCACAGACAATTGGAATCCCTGATTAAATCTGATATAGAGGTTATGTCTATCTCGGATCATGCTCCTGTCATGGTGAGACTATGGTTGGAAGGTGAGGGAAATAAGAGGGCTATGTGGTGACTAAACAAGACACTTATACAAGACCCCGAAATAAAGAAAAGGTTAAGGAAAGAGTTAGAGCAATTGAAGAAGAAAAATTAGCATCCCTAGAACAAGTAATTTCCCAGGATGAAATTAGAGCGGCCCTGAAGAGTACGGCAGGAGGAAAGAGCCCTGGTCCTGATGGATATATGATGGGCTGTTATAAGAAATTTAAAGAGTTATTGGTCCCTAGACTCTGTAGATATATGAATGTGTTAGGGGAGGGAACGGAAATGAGAGAAGAATCACTGCATGAGTATTTAACAATTATTCTTAAAGAGGGTAAAGGTAGTTCACAATGCTCCAGTTATAGAGCTATAACACTATTAAAAACTGATAATAAACTGTTCGTGAAAGTACTAGCTACCAGGATGAAAGAGCTGATGCCGGAGGAGATACACCTAGATCAAGTGGGATTTATCCCAGGAAGGGAAGGGAGAGATAATGATTT
The DNA here is from genome assembly GCF_062004578.1 of Staurois parvus. Taxonomy (NCBI): domain Eukaryota; kingdom Metazoa; phylum Chordata; class Amphibia; order Anura; family Ranidae; genus Staurois; species Staurois parvus. The sequence continues at coordinate 9,815,851 of NW_028317941.1, forward strand.
AAGAACACTGCTCTTCTTACAAAAAGCAAAAAGAGGAAAGTAGCTGACAATTATATTGTCGATTGATGCAGAAAAAGCCTTCTATAGGGTAGATTGGGGATTTATGATAAAAATGCTAGAGGCATTAGGAATAGGAGGCAAAATGGTGAGGTGGATAAAAGGGCTATAGAATGACCCTTCAACAGCAGTTAAGGTCAATGGGTCCCTTTCAGGGACCTTTAGAATGTATAATTGAACTAGACAGGGATGTCCATTATCCCCATTGCTATTTGTCCTATCCCTGGAACCACTTTTTGACGTTGGTAAGAATGAGCACATATATTACAGGAATTAAGATAGGAGAAGTAGAACATAAGGTAGCAGCGTACACAGATGATATGCTGTTTTACATTATGATTGACATTGCCTAACTTAATGGGATTAATAAAACAATACGGAGAGTTATCAAATCTGAAAATAAGCCCCTCAAAATCTGAGATCTTAAATATTAACGTGTCAAAGGCAGAGATGCTGATCCTGCAAGAAGATTTTTCATTTACATGGAGGGAAAAATAATTAGGTTACCTGGGAATAAAGTTAACCTCCTCAATAAAGGACGTATATTAAGTTAATTATATTCTATTAATAATTGAAGTTACAGATGAGTTGAGCAGACTCTCAGTGGGGTTGGTCTCATGGATTGGGCATATAAATCTGGTCAAGATGGTAATAGTCCTAAAAATCCTGCATACATTTCAAATGCTCCCAATATATTTACCCGTCTCTTTTTTTAGGATAATAGGAAAATTCAAAAGTTCATATGGGCTAATAAGAAACCAAGAATTAAGTACACAACTTTATATTATAACAAAGAGAAAGGAGGATTAAATCTGCCAAATATAAAGAAGTATTACATATCGGTGTTATTATCATGGGTGGTAGATTGGGCACATAATTCACAAGAGAAAAGTTGGGTTAAAATGGAAGGTGCATTAAGTAATACACAATTGGAGAGGATCATTTGGATTCACAAAAGTTTCAGGTTATAGATGAAAATAGTATCACATTGACACGGGAGGTGTTGAGAATTTGGGATGGTATGCATAAGTCAATGGGTTGGAAGTATAATTCATTATTGATGCCTCTGGTGGACACAGAGTTTTTTCCTCCAGGGAGAGATAATATCTCAGGGAAATGGTTTAAAGATAGAAATGCACGGTTAAGGGATATAGTAGATAAGGGGAAGTTATGCACTTTTCAAGAGTTAAAAGAATTCATTTTTTGCATTAGATGAATTGAGATATCAATTGGGACATTTTGTCTCAACCACTGAGAATGCCAGAGGACATGCTTCCATTTGAAAAAATGTTGAGTTCTAAGATAATATATAAGCATGCAACCTCTAGGATTTATAAGATCCTAATTGAACTGATGGGATACGAACCTCCGTTATTCTTGGACAAATGGGAAAGAGAACTGGGTACAAAAATAAATGAGCAACAGAAAATTAAAATGTTTACGTTAATGAAAGGAGATGATGAATATGAACACAGTTGAAATGAATTATAAATGTTTATCTAGATGGTATTGTACACTGTGGCACAACGAGGAGAAATATCACCACTATGTTGGAGGGGATGTGGGGCAAGGGGGACAATGGCACATATATGGTGGGATTGTCCAAAAATACAGGTGTTCTGGCAAGATATAATTTAATATATACAGGAGATTTTGAGGATATCTATTCAGAAGGATCCATGGATGTGCCCTTTTTATAGGTCAGAGATGTCAGTGAAACAATATAAAAATAGTATATTATACCATCTGATCAGTGTGGCAAAAAGTTTAATCCCCAAATTTTGGCAGGTATAGGACTCTCCAACAATGAGGGACTGGATAGATAGGATCGAGTATATAAATAAGATGGAGGAGTTATACCATATGGAGGAAGACAAAATGGAAACATTTAGAATTAGGATTGAAGTAGGTGGTATGAATTTAAAACATCTGAAAAATACTTCAAAGTGACGGGTGCCCAGTTGTAGAGTTGAATAACTAGATAACAGAAAATAGAGTTGTAGACATATGTTGGTAAACAGGGAAGAAAAGAGATGGTAAGAATTACTTGGACAAAGGTAATTTAGGAGGGGAGGGATGGGGGGGGGGAATGGGGCTAAAGCTGTTTTTTGGGAATGTATGTGTTTTGATAAATGATATATGGTTGATTTCTGTATTGCAATAAAATTTAATAAACGATATAATAATTAAAAAAAAGACAGGAGTGAAATTTTACTGATTAAATTGAAGTTAAAGTGATTTTGTTGCTAAAACAATTAAACAAAAACAGTCTGTAAAAACACAATATTAATGCTAACAATTCCCACTGTCTGGTAGGCCAGTTTTTGGTTTCTTACAGAACTACACCTGTCAGTAGAATCTTTAGTATCTCAAACGTATGGATGAGTTAAATACCTGTGTCCTCCATTGCATGTTGTGGTCAGACCTAAAGCCAATACACAAGGAACCACCAGTGACCTGCGGCCAGTGTGTGAAACTGCAGTATGAAAAGGTGACACAAGTGTCTGATACATTTAAAGTTGGATGCTGAGGGTTCTACTGGAGGGTGTAGGTTTGTAATAGGAATCAGAATGGAGTAAAAAAACAGATAGAACGAAAAGAGTGATAAGTATTATTAATATGCTGTATTTTTACTGTCTGTTTTTTCTTTAGAGACAAAAAAAGCGTTAACATAATAATCAGGCTGTGTTTACAGCAAAAAGTATAATCCAAGATATTTCTAGGTCACCTTTTGGCAGATTGTGCTATGGTTGTTTGGAACTTTCAAAATTCTGTAATACATGTATTGAGTTCTCCTAAATAAATGGAAGGAAATGCTAGATATTTGTCTATAAAGTGCTTTTAAACTGCAATAGTATACAGTAATGTTATTTGTGCAATTTAAATGAAAGAATAAAAAAAAAGAAAACATTTTTGTAACATAACACAGCACCTTCTTCTTGCAATGCAGACATTATGGCCCTGATTCACTATTGGGCGTGGGCGCATATTTATGGGCTTAAGCCCAATTTTCATGGGCGTCCGTCATTTTTTACCCTGCAACCTAATTCACTATTGAGCAGAGCCCATAAGCAGATGCCCAATCTAATTCACAAAAAGACACACGCCCGAAATCAGACTCACAAAACAGACTTGCTAAGAAGCAAGTCTAAAACCATGAAAAATCACTGCAGAGACATGTTCACTTAGAAATTTGCTTTGCCAAATATCAGGACTTCACTTTAAACAATATCTGCTATTTCCAAAAAAATTAAGAATGTGTTAAAAATCGTTTTTTTCAAGGAAATCGACACAGTAAAAATCTAGACGCCCGTGCAGTGTCTTTGGCAGATACAACTGAGCATGTGCAGAACACATTTTAGACTTCTGCCATGGGCGTTTGCTTCTTAGCCACTGACTAATAGTGAATCTTACTGTGGATTCCTCTGACAGCCGACACTCGCTCGCGTCTATTGTGTTTAATAAACAGCACTCGGCATATCTTCATGTAATCTAATTAGATTTCCTTAGTTCTATTGATTCTATTTTTGTTTCTTATCCTTTATAATTATTTCTGTAATGATTTTACTTATTTCAAAGGTCTAGATAATATTTATTTTGACAGCTGAATGTAAAAATAAAGGTCCACAATAAAAAAAAAAAAAAAAAAAACAGCGTGGGTCCCCCCTCTCATCCTTACCAAGCCCTTCAGGTCTGGTATGGATATTAAGGGGGAACTCCACGCTGAAATTTAAAAAAAAAACAGCGTGGGTCCCCCTCAATATCCATACCAGACCCTTATCCGAGCATGCAGCCCGGCAGGTCAGGAAAGGGGGGGGACGAGAGAGCGCCCCCCCCCTCCTGAACCATACCAGGCCACATGCCCTCAACATGGGGGGGTGCTTTAAGGCAGGGGGGGCTCCCCCCCCAAAGCACCTTGTCCCCATGTTGATGAGGACAAGGGCCTCTTCCCCACAACCCTGGCCGGTGGTTGTGGGGGTCTGCGGGCGGGGGGCTTATCAGAATCTGGAAGCCCCCTTTAACAAAGGGGCCCCCAGATCCCGCCCCCCCCTACGTGGCCCCGCCCCATACCTATATAAGAACTGTCAGCTAGCCTCTTCTTCACAAGGCTGGAAGCCTCCGAAGGGAGCGGAACCTTTTTTTTTTTTTTCTTTTTTCGGGTCCCTGCCGCCGCCGCCGCCGTGATTGACGTTGGATCTACTTCGGGGGACATTGTTTTAATAAAGGACTTGTCAAAGACCCTGTACTGTGTTTTTTTTACACCACACTTAGTTTTTTTGTGAATAAGTCTGCGGGACCATGTACCGCAGACTCGTTCACGTAGGGGGGGGGGCGGGATCTGGGGGCCCCCTTGTTAAAGGGGGCTTCCAGATTCTGATAAGCCCCCCGCCCGCAGACCCCCACAACCACCGGCCAGGGTTGTGGGGAAGAGGCCCTTGTCCTCATCAACATGGGGACAAGGTGCTTTGGGGGGGGAGCCCCCCCTGCCCCAAAGCACCCCCCCATGTTGAGGGCATGTGGCCTGGTATGGTTCAGGAGGGGGGGGGCGCTCGCTCGTCCCCCCCCTTTCCTGACCTGCCGGGCTGCATGCTCGGATAAGGGTCTGGTATGGATATTGAGGGGGACCCACGCTGTTTTTTTTTTTAATTTCAGTATGGAGTTCCCCCTTAATATCCATACCAGACCTGAAGGGCTTGGTAAGGATGAGAGGGGGGGACCCACGCTGTTTTTTTTATTATTTATTTAATTCACGGAAATAATTTGAAATTCAGCTGTCAGTGGGAAACCCCGATGACAGCTGAAACATTCCTTCTGTCCCTGCAGAGAGCTCCACTATTATATTTGACATTAAAAAGTATAGAGACTGCAACATTGTATCTATTTGTATCCATTCCGGATATAGATGTTTTTATTCGGATACAAATAGATACAATGTTGCAACCTTTATACTTTTTAATGTCAAATATAATAGCGCAGCTCTCTGCAGGGACAGAAGTAATTACTTTGCTATTATATTTGCAGGCCGTAGACGGGGCGAAAATCGAACAATTTTTTTACCATTGGTGGTAACGTCGACCCATTGAACAACCAAATTTTTTTTTTTTTTTTAAAACGGTCAGTTTTCGCCCCATCTATGGCCTGCATTTTTCTTTTTCTTATTCTTTTTTTTATTCTTCTTTTTCTTGCAGGTCATGGCTCATGTGCAGATTTTTTATTTGTTAAAAGATCAGCCAATTTGCCGATCATTGCAGCTAAAATCGGCCGATCTGCAAAATCGGCCAATTTTTATCCAAATTTACCAATTAAAAAAAGTTGCAAAATCCCCAAAAATGGCTGACCAATTAACCCACTAACGGGCCGAAAATCAGCCGATTTTTTTTGCGGACGATTTTAGACCCATGTAAAGCAGGCCATAGATGGGTCTAAAATCGGCCGATTTTTCTGCCGAAAAAAAAATCGAACGATTTTCGGGCCGTTAGTGGGTTAATTGGTCAGCTGTTTTTCGGGATTTTGGCACATTTTTTTTATCAGTAAATTTGGAACAAAAAATTTTCAACTTTACTGGTAAACAAAATATGCTAAAATCCCAAAAAATGGCCGACCAATTATCCCAATAACGGAAGAGGCCCTTGTCCCCATTAACATGGGGACAAGGTGCTTTGGGGGGGAGCCCCCCTTCCCCAAAGCACCCCCCCATGTTGAGGGCATGTGGCCTGGTATAGTTCAGGAGGGGAGGGCGCTCGCTCGTCCCCCCCCCTTTCCTGACCTGGAGTGGAGTTCCCCCTTAATATCCATACCAGATCCGAAGGGCTTGGTACGGATGTGAGGGGGGACCGCACGCTTTTTTTTTTTGGTACATTCAGCTGTCAGTGGGGAACCCCGCTGACAGTTGAAACATTAACACATGGCTGTCGCTCCTACAATCCCGCATGAGTTATGTTATCAACTCATGCAGCATTTTAGTAGCGAAAACCAATGCAGCGCTCATGTTTCAGCTGTCGGCGGAGTTCCCCACTGACAGTTGATGTAAAAGTATTGCAGGGAATTATAAACAATTTGTAAAAAACCCGGCGTGGGGTCCCCCCTCTCATCCATAATAAGCCCTTCGGGTCTCGTATGGATGTTAAGGGGTAACTCCACGCTGAAATTAAATAAAAAACAGCATGGGGTACCCCCCAAAATCCATAACAGATACTTTATACATATATATAGTGCAGCGCTGAAAATGTAATAAAATAAGATATATAAAATATATAAAAGTCTTTCTCATGACAATAAAGTCAAATATGTGCAGGTCTTCTCCTCATTAGGTGACTGGAAAATAACAAGATTGCGCACTCACCGACCGCACATTTAAAATGCGCCTGTGTATGATATATTCCAAAAGACCAGCCAGGTATACAGCTCCAGAGACCACACGAATCCTCCCTCTTCCACACTCTCATCCGCCTTGGGTGTAGCAATATCTCCAGATCCAAAGGTAGAAAGACAGAGATCCCCCTTTTTTGGTTCCAGACACCCCAAGAATGGAAGATGTATATCTGCACTCTCCAACAGGAGAGTCAAAGAAAAAGGGGAACGCCAATAGTGTGGTACTATCAAAACTTTATTGGAGCAATAATGCCTGGGTCATATGCACACACATATCCATACACCATAAGCCAATAAAGGACAGGTAAGTATGAAAAGAAAATTGTACTAACCCGGCAATGGCATAAAAACAAAGACCACTAGACCTCCTCTTGGTCTCAGTGGTCTGGAAGTCACACTTGCTACTTGGCTCCTCCTGAGGCCTTTCGTGCAAAAAGCACTTCTTCAGAGGATGGACGCCACTAGCAGTGTGACAGCCAGACTTCCATTTAAAAGCCGTTCGCGCATGCGCGAAAATCCCGCTCTATCGTGAAAAGCGGTACTGCGCATGCGCGAATAGCGGCCATATTGCCGTGGATCGCGGCTGTGCAGTATCAAACTGCGCATGCGCCACCCGATCGCCGCCATATTGCCATGGATCATAGGCAGCAAGGAATAGCTGCTGCTGAAGATTAAAGGAACAAACAAGCAACCACATACTCAGGTGCTCTTTTATCCTATAGATGGATACGGATACCTTCCCACCCCGAAGGGAAACATTAGAAAGGCCCGACCTGGAGTTATTAATCCAAGTGGGATATATATATATATAGGGGAGTGCACAAAATAAGTGCCGCAAAAGCCCTCTCAAAAATCACTAACTCCATGGCATAGGGGCTTATATATCATCATACAAAGATGGAAATGATGATAAACTGAACTCTAAAACTATTATGTACATATAAAACTTCTAAACGCCCCAAAATCATTCAGTATTGCGATCACATTCTAAAGGGGCTTAATTGATAATAGTCAAATTCTAGATCACAAAGTCTTGTACTAGGGACTAATGCGCAAAGGTTGAGTGGTTCAATGTTAACCTAATCTCACCAATTCCGACTTTCCGTATAGTTCGGAGCCATAACTCAAATACCTTGGATGGGGCTATTAGACAATCATAAAAATCCACATGATAGAACGAACTAAAATAAACCAATAAAAATACGATAAAAACTCAGAGCTATACTACGTTATAAGGTCTTCATGTCCTAGCTATTGGCAATGAAACAGTTTATGTCTACCTCCACATTGTGTCCATGAGGGTAAAGGGTACGTAATTCGTAGACCCAACGAGTCTCAGCCTGCGAGACTGTTCTGGTCTTGTGAAGTCCCCTCCAATGTGGTGATACCATTTCTATACCCACAAACCTTAAAGAAGTAGGATCACTATTATGGAACCGTCTGAAGTGATTAGATAGCGAATGGTCCCTATAACCTTTTCTAATGTTGGCTACATGTTCCCGCAGACGATCCCTTAGGCGTCTAGTTGTCCGCCCCACATACTGCTTATTGCAGGGACAACTGAGGAGGTAGACAACGTACTTGCTATTACACGTTATACACTGCTTGATGGTGTAGGACTTCCCTGTTGATGTTGAAGTAAACATATCTATTTTCTTCTTACGAGATTTGTCACATCTGCATATAATGCATTTGTTGCATGGATAGAATCCCTTTAAATCCCCAAAAAAAGAGGTTTTTAAAGGGGGATTTACAACATTTGGTGCAATGCGGTTTCTCATAGCCGGAGCTCTCCTAAACATAATTTCAGGCTTGTTGGGTAATATTTGTGAAAGGACAGGGTCCATTCTCAGAATATCCCAATTCTTCTTTATAAGTTTTCCCACCTGTTTATATTGTATTGAAAAAGTTGTTACAAAGGGACACACCTTTTCATTTTTCTTATGTGGTTTATGTGAAAGCATCCCTCTCCTATCCAGGTCAGCAACCTTTGTCAAGGACTCATCAAGTTCGGGTTCTTTATATCCTTTTTCAAGAAATCTATTTTTAAGGATATTTGCTTGGGACCAATAGGTCTCAAGATCTGTGCAGTTACGTCTTATCCGAGTGAATTGGCCTTTCGGGATGTTTCTCAGCCAATTTGGATGGTGACAGCTACTCACAGGGATATAGCTGTTACGGTCGGATCCCTTAAAGAAGGACTCAGTAACTATCCTCCCATCATTTTTCTTAAGCGTAAGGTCCAAAAAATCAATCTGGTGTTGACTATAAGTATATGTCAGATGAATGTTTAGGGTGTTATTATTCAACGTTGTAAAGAAGTTATTGAGGGCACTTTCCTCTCCATTCCAGAGGAGGAGGATGTCATCAATATATCGCTTGTATAATACAAGCTCCGGCAAGATCAGGTAATAACCAGGGCAGCACCAAACCTCCGAAACATCAAAACCCCTCCCAACAACAAAATCAAACTAAACAGTCTTTTTTAGGGACAGGTCAACCACGAAAAAGGAGAGACATAGAAGGGGAAAGAGAGGAGGAAGGAGAACGAGAGGACACTCCAAAAAAGAGACGGGTATAAAAGGTCAGGGTATTTATAACCTGAGTGACGTTGAGCTGACTAAGGAGGAGCTTGACCTACTGGATAAAGGGTTAAAATATACCCCTGCTACACAGATGAATAAATTTAAACATATCTATCTACAAAGGCCAATTCACTCGGATAAGACGTAACTGCACAGATCTTGAGACCTATTGGTCCCAAGCAAATATCCTTAAAAATAGATTTCTTGAAAAAGGATATAAAGAACCCGAACTTGATGAGTCCTTGACAAAGGTTGCTGACCTGGATAGGAGAGGGATGCTTTCACATAAACCACATAAGAAAAATGAAAAGGTGTGTCCCTTTGTAACAACTTTTTCAATACAATATAAACAGGTGGGAAAACTTATAAAGAAGAATTGGGATATTCTGAGAATGGACCCTGTCCTTTCACAAATATTACCCAACAAGCCTGAAATTATGTTTAGGAGAGCTCCGGCTATGAGAAACCGCATTGCACCAAATGTTGTAAATCCCCCTTTAAAAACCTCTTTTTTTGGGGATTTAAAGGGATTCTATCCATGCAACAAATGCATTATATGCAGATGTGACAAATCTCGTAAGAAGAAAATAGATATGTTTACTTCAACATCAACAGGGAAGTCCTACACCATCAAGCAGTGTATAACGTGTAATAGCAAGTACGTTGTCTACCTCCTCAGATGTGGGGCGGACAACTAGACGCCTAAGGGATCGTCTGCGGGAACATGTAGCCAACATTAGAAAAGGTTATAGGGACCATTCGCTATCTAATCACTTCAGACGGTTCCATAATAGTGATCCTACTTCTTTAAGGTTTGTGGGTATAGAAATGGTATCACCACATTGGAGGGGACTTCACAAGACCAGAACAGTCTCGCAGGCTGAGACTCGTTGGGTCTACGAATTACGTACCCTTTACCCTCATGGACACAATGTGGAGGTAGACATAAACTGTTTCATTGCCAATAGCTAGGACATGAAGACCTTATAACGTAGTATAGCGCTGAGTTTTTATCGTATTTTTATTGGTTTATTTTAGTTCGTTCTATCATGTGGATTTTTATGATTGTCTAATAGCCCCATCCAAGGTATTTGAGTTATGGCTCCGAACTATACGGAAAGTCGGAATTGGTGAGATTAGGTTAACATTGAACCACTCAACCTTTGCGCATTAGTCCCTAGTACAAGACTTTGTGATCTAGAATTTGACTATTATCAATTAAGCCCCTTTAGAATGTGATCGCAATACTGAATGATTTTGGGGCGTTTAGAAGTTTTATATGTACATAATAGTTTTAGAGTTCAGTTTATCATCATTTCCATCTTTGTATGATGATATATAAGCCCCTATGCCATGGAGTTAGTGATTTTTGAGAGGGCTTTTGCGGCACTTATTTTGTGCACTCCCCTATATATATATATATCCCACTTGGATTAATAACTCCAGGTCGGGCCTTTCTAATGTTTCCCTTCGGGGTGGGAAGGTATCCGTATCCATCTATAGGATAAAAGAGCACCTGAGTATGTGGTTGCTTGTTTGTTCCTTTAATCTTCAGCAGCAGCTATTCCTTGCTGCCTATGATCCATGGCAATATGGCGGCGATCGGGTGGCGCATGCGCAGTTTGATACTGCACAGCCGCGATCCACGGCAATATCGCCGCTATTCGCGCATGCGCAGTACCGCTTTTCACGATAGAGCGGGATTTTCGCGCATGCGCGAACGGCTTTTAAATGGAAGTCTGGCTGTCACACTGCTAGTGGCGTCCATCCTCTGAAGAAGTGCTTTTTGCACGAAAGGCCTCAGGAGGAGCCAAGTAGCAAGTGTGACTTCCAGACCACTGAGACCAAGAGGAGGTCTAGTGGTCTTTGTTTTTATGCCATTGCCGGGTTAGTACAATTTTCTTTTCATACTTACCTGTCCTTTATTGGCTTATGGTGTATGGATATGTGTGTGCATATGACCCAGGCATTATTGCTCCAATAAAGTTTTGATAGTACCACACTATTGGCGTTCCCCTTTTTCTTTGACTCTCCTGTTGGAGAGTGCAGATATACATCTTCCATTCTTGGGGTGTCTGGAACCAAAAAAGGGGGATCTCTGTCTTTCTACCTTTGGATCTGGAGATATTGCTACACCCAAGGCGGATGAGAGTGTGGAAGAGGGAGGATTCGTGTGGTCTCTGGAGCTGTATACCTGGCTGGTCTTTTGGAATATATCATACACAGGCGCATTTTAAATGTGCGGTCGGTGAGTGCGCAATCTTGTTATTTTCCAGTCACCTAATGAGGAGAAGACCTGCACATATTTGACTTTATTGTCATGAGAAAGACTTTTATATATTTTATATATCTTATTTTATTACATTTTCAGCGCTGCACTATATATATGTATAATGTCTCTACTATGAGGTTTAGTGATCCCTTGAAGTGTTCTAGCAGCTGGTTTTTCTGAGCGCTCGCTATATTCATTATTTATTCTCACATAACAGATACTTATCTGAGCATGCAGCCCAGCAGGTCAGGAAAGGGGGGGGGGGGACAAGCGAGCGCCTCCCCCCCTCCTGAACCATACCAGGCCACATGCCCATACCAAATTATTCAAACATTTGTAAACAGACCAATTAACTGAAATGGTTTGGCATTTGTACCCCAAATATGACGTTCCCTGAGGCATTGGTAAACCGAGGTACGCCTGTATTAGTATTGCAATCCTTTGTATTGGGATACATAGAACCAACATACATCTGAATTGGCAACATAGCACAACATTTGTGTCACATTGGAGATATCTGGCTAGTTATACTGACCATGCCCAGGGACCTAAGATTGATTCACAGCACAGAAATACAGGCTGGATTAGCAATGTAGCTCCGTGGGTTAGTGGTTAGCATTACTGCCTCATAACTCTAGGGTTGTCGGTTTGAATCCCAACCCCGGTGAGGAAGTAGCATGATCTCCGTGTGTGGCTGTCTTCAAATAGATGTTCTGGCAACATCTTTGCTTTCTGTCTAAATGATCCCTAAAATGTGAATTAGAATGAGGCCTTGTCTGTTGAAACACCTTCAAAGCTGCACCTTATGTGAATGTCATACAATGGGATAAGAGCCTGGAGCACTAATAGATTTGATAATGATGGTTTACACTCCATCCACTTTTGTGAAGGATTTGGCAAGCAAAGAGCTGACAGAGAGAGGCAAAGTCGCACCCTATTGTATGCTATTAGAGCGACCACATGGGTGTGTTTCAAACATTGATTTCTATAGTACATATAGTATATGTATATAGTATGTAGTATATAGTAGTACATGTACTACTTTAGTGGCAATTTGCATAGAGATCTGTGTCAAATGTCTTGAAAATTGCATTGAAATGGTCAATTTTACTGTAAGTCGCAGGATTTGTAAATCAGCTTTGCCCAGAGTGTAATGTTTGGTGAAGTTTGATTTCTGGAGTGTTTTGCCAATTGATGGGAAATTCACCATACTAGTCAAATCGATTTGTCATTTTCAGTATTGCATACAAGATGTGGTCATGTGACTGTCTTAACTCATGCGAGAATCTGGAGGGAATTGTGACCATAGTAGCAATAAAGGTTCCAATTGGGGTTCCCTTTCACATCCCTGCTCAATGTTCTGTTGTATGCTGCACACGTACATTTCACTGTATATATCTTTCTGATTTGTGGGGCCTGTATACCAAGGGTTAATGCAGGTAGGAAGCGGATTCATCGGGTGAAAACACTTTCACTGACCAAATTAAGGTCAGTGGTGGGTGTGGCTTCATTGGGTGTGGGGCCTTGTTTGGCGTGCTCCAAATACAACCTAGCTTATATAAAGATGTGCAGTAGGGAGTGATTTGGCCTGTTACTAGGCCGGGTGGTTTGTGACTAAGTCCTTGCATGGTGTGGTTTGGGGGAAGAAGAGATTTTGTGCTGAATTGCCCCAGACACCACTCAGGCTGTGTTTGGAAGTGGGCTGGAAATGTTTGCATATTTTTGGCCTTGTAAAGTGTGTTTGTGTGTTATTGCACAATGATTGTGTTTTTTCTCTTTGCATTGAAAGCCTCACACATGTCAATCGTTTTGTTTAAAATCTGCTCTTGTTTTAATTTTGCTTGCTTATTTAGACTCCAATGCATTTTTCTGACAAACCTGCTGACAAATGTATGTGTAGGGGGTTTGTAGAGGTGGGAGGGGTTTTTTTTCACATGCTTTGTTTTCTTGATATTTTGATCTGTAGACTTTTTTTTGTGAATGGATCTTCATACTAAGTGTGTAAGTAAATCTTATGTGCACGAAAATGTTACTTGATTCATCTTCCCCTTTGTTTCCTGCTATAACCTGAGCATACACAGTTCATTAGAAGTATCTTTAGATTGTAAGCTCTTATGAGCAGGAGTGTTTTATTTTTGCCACATCAATCCTATTTTTGTGACTCACCAAGATATTGACTGTACCTACTTGTTCCTGCTGACCAAATAAATGAAGATATATTTGATCAATAAATGTTTCACCAATGTTTTTGTGTTTATTTTATGTTCAATATATGAACAACCTTAATAGTTACTTTGTATACTTATATAATCTGCTCAAATGTAGCTTGTAAGAGCGTGAATATGCAAGTGTGTGTAAACTGGCTTTTTCAAAACCAAAAAAAAAAAAAAAAACCCACTTGCACCACGATATTGTTATGTACTAATGAATGTCACATTCACTGTGCAGCCAGCTACAGGTTTTCTACAATTCGATTTACAGTAATAAAATAGTCCACACTTTGTTGATTTTTGGCCTTTGGCAACAAATATTAGCCAAGGTTAAAAAAAACAAATCAATAAGAAACACGCATTTGCGAAAGCTATCATAGCCGTGCATAGAAATGCGCGATTGCAAACAAATAAGCACCAAACAGGTGTCCGCATGGCGCATGAACGGCTATCCTGGAAGTCCGTCATCTGGTGCGCGCGCACCCGTAAGTGGTTGTGGGGAGTGTAAGTGGATGACAAGTGGTTGGAGGTTTTGTGTTGGTTGAAAATTTTGATAACTTTATTGGCATTTGGACATGGCGAGAGCACAGTTCTCAACTGAGGAGATGATCCTTATATGTACAGTAACTGTGGCCATTGCAAATATGTTTATAACATGTGAGGGACAAGTAATTGTAATTTTGTGGGTGGGGCCTAGCAGAATCTCACTTGGTGCACATGCTACTTATCTGTACATTAGCTCCTGGGTATTGATGGGTCAATGATATTAACCACTTGCCTACTGGGTACTCCTACCCCCTTCCTGTCCTGGCCAATTTTCATCTTTCTGCACTGTTACCCTTTGAATGACAATTGTGCGGTCATGCCACATTGTACCCATCTTAAATTTGTATCAGTTTTTTCAGACAAATAGAGCTTTCTTTGGGTGGTATTGACTTGCTGCTGTGAGTTTTACTTTTTGCTCGATAAACCACAAAATAGCTCATAATGAATAAAAGTCTGTTTATATTATAACATTTGGTAAACTGGTAATTTAGCAACACTGATGTGCGTTGATGAGGCAGTACTGGTGGGTGGCACTGCTGGCCACAGGTGGGCGGAACTGTTGGGTGGCACTGGTGGGCACTGATCATCGGGGCCGACCCCTGCTTTGATAACTGCCAGTTCTCGGCAGAACTTTCCACACATTCTGACAGCGTGATGAAAGTGCAGCCAAGACCCGGCAAATGCATTTCCCGGTGATCAGCGTGTCATTGGACATGGCTGATCACATGGTAAAAAGCCGCTGTGATTGGCCTTTACCACATCACGTGATCAGCTGTGTCCTTAGGACACAGCAATCACGGAGAGCGCGTTCTGCTAGGATGTCATATGACGCCCTCCCAGAGCTGCCTGGATGCAGTGTAGCGTTATTCGGCTATCTGCGGTCGCCAAATAGGAAACTAGCTAGGCCTTCATGGCTAATCTTTGAATATCTGGACATGTATACTGCGTATAATGCATTACATTCTACAATGTGTTGGTGTACATGGTATTACAGTGTGCAATGCGTTGCTGGATTCTGCGTGACAGTGGACAGCGTATCAGTGTGCAATGCATAGCTCCAGCCTGCATGACAGTGTACAGTGCATCACAGTCTGCAATGTGTGGGTGTACACGGTATCACAGTGTGCAATGCGTTGCTCTATCCTGCATGACAGAGTACAGTGTATTACAGTCTACAATGTGTGGGTGTACACGGTATTACATTGTACTGTATTACAGTGTGCAATGCGTTGCTCTATCCTGCATGACAGTGTACAGTGCATTACAGTCTACAATGTGTGGGTGTACACGGTATCACAGTGTGCAATGCGTTGCTCCATCCTGCATGACAGTGTACAGTGCATTACAGTCTACAATGTGTGGGTGTACACGGTATTACTTTGTACAGAGTATTACAGTGTGCAATGCGTTGTACACTGCAGTGTGCACTAAAGCATTTTACACTCATGCACTGTACACACTAACGCATTTGACATTTCTAGTGTGCAATGCGTTAGTGTGCAATGCCTTGGACAGTACAATGCATTTGCAGTATTGGTGTATGTTTATTAAGCACAGATAATTACTCTGATTTTAGTTATCAAGGAGAAGTCTTCTCTGTCCCCCTGTTTATGAGGTGGAGGACAATTGTTTTCCGAAGAAGAGAGGAGACATTTTTTCAAGGAGATCTGTATAGATTTCCAGAGATATGTGTAGATGGTTGAGGGGCTGCATGTGATCTCCGGAGATAATTGGGATTAATGATCACCTGAGTTAAACCAGTGAATGAAAAGTGTAAAAAAACATGGATTGAAAATAATCTGCACTGACCACTGTGCTTTGTCAAGCCACATATTGGCACATTCTGGTGTCACACAGATGCGATGTGAAATTTGCAGTGTTTTCTGTGCAAGCGCTGCACCGCATCACAACCGCAACCCCTTCATGCCACCTGCTGCGGCTTTCTAGGTGAAGTTACCAACACACCAATATTGGTACACAAAGCGTATTGCGATTTGCCAAATTGGATGGCATGCCTATTCACACCCATGTGCATACCCTGAAAAAGGGTCCTGCAAATTTTTGGCCTGGATGCGGTGCAATTTGAGGTGTGCAAAATGTTTGTCTCTAATTGCAACGCACACAAATTGCATGTGATTTGCCCAGGAGTGCGGTGTTAGACCACAATGCATGTATGTGAAGCCAGAATAAAAGGATGTGGATTTTGTCTATTTTTACTTGCGCATGTTAACATTATGGAAGTGCATTTTTCTTCTGTTTAACATGCTATAGAAATGCAACATGCATTTGGATGTAGTGTTTTTGTATGTGCATTTTGGAAGTATTCTAAACACACATTGACCCTAGGGCCACACCATATCTTATGCAGGCCATAGATGGGTCGAAAATCGGCCGATTTTCGGATCGTTAGTGGGCTATTTGTTCGGCCGTTTTTCGGCATTTTGGCAGATTTTTTTTTTCGGTAAAGTTGGAAAAAAACGGCCGAATTTGCCGATCAGCCGATTTTCGCGGCAATGATGGGCAAATCGGCTGATTTTTTCACTGATAAAAAATCTGCACATGAGCAGTGACCTGCAAGAGGAAGACAAAAAGAAGAAAAAGAAGAAGAGGATGATGATGATGAAGATGATGAAGAAGAGGATGATGATGATGAAGAAGAAGAAGATGATGAAGAGGAAGAAGAGGATGATGATGAAGAGGAAGAAGAGGATGATGATGAAGAAGAAGAAGAGGATGATGATGATGATGATGAAGATGATGAAGAAGAGGATGATGATGAAGAAGAATAAGAGGATGATGATGAAGAAGAGGATGATGATGATGAAGAAGAGGATGATGATGCAGAGGATGATGATGATGAAGAAGAATATGATGAAGAAGAGGATGATGATGAAGAGGAAGAAGAGGATGATGATGAAGAAGAAGATGATGAAGAGGAAGAAGAGGATGATGAAGAGGATGATGATGATGATGATGATGATGAAGAAGAAGAGGATGATGAAGAAGAGGATGATGATGAAGAAGAAGAAGAGGATGATGATGAAGAAGAGGATGATGATGAAGAAGAAGAGGATGATGATGAGGATGATGATGAAGAAGAGGATGATGATGATGATGAAGAAGAAGAGGATGATGAAGAAGAGGATGATGATGATGAAGAAGAAGAAGAGGATGATGATGAAGAAGAAGAGGAAGAAGAAGAGGAAGAAGAAAGATGAAAAATTAGAGGAATTCCAGTATGGCAAAAAGTGTCCCTGCAGAGAGCTCCGCTATTTCTTTGACAGTTCCTTGACATTTACAGCGGTTACAACATTGTATCTATTTGTTTCCGAATAAAAACATCTGTATCCGAAATGGATACAAATACATTGTTGCAACCGCTATAAATGTCAAAGAACTGTCAAAGAAATAGCGGAGCTCTCTGCAGGGACACTTTTTGCCAGCTGTAGACGGGATGAAAATCGGCCGATTTTTTTTTTACCATTGCTGGTAACGTCGGCCACTTGAACAACCGATTTTTCATTTTTTAAAAGAAAAATCGGCTGTTTTTCTCCCCGTCTATGGCCTGCATAAGCATTAGTGTGCCTGGGGGAGGGGGGGACCTTTGGCCTTTCCAAACACAGTAGATGCTCCAAGAATGTTTCCTTGAACTCTTGAAATGGTTAAAAAGGAAAGACACTCTAGATAGCCTGCACTGAGAATTGACTGTCATGATGACGTGTCAATGATTATTTGCTCTCATTTTTCAGGAGTGGTACTGCTTGCGGTTGAAGCTGGTAGAAATCCACCTTCACGTCCTCCACTCACCTTCACTTGTGGCCAGTGGATATTTTGTGGCCGCAGGCAAGAACTGGCATCGAGGACCTGCATAATGACCCTGGCATGCCAGAGGTGGTTTGGAAGCAGCACAGCAATTTGACCATCCCTTTCCTCTATGTTGGTTTTAGGGGTGCAGAAATGCTTCTCGTTCGTGAACGGACTGTCGCCGGATATCAGAGTCCCCATATTTTCAAGATATGTTTTAGCCATGTTGGCTTATTTTTATGTTATTTTCCAAGTGTGTCGCACCTAACCGCACAGTAGTGTGGTGCCATGCGTATTTGTGGCTGTGAATGGGGCTGTTTTTAATAGACGTGTGTAGGTGCAACAACGTTTTCATCATGGTACCTGCGCACATCTACATAGGGCATTGCATTTCTTTGGTGTGCTGGAAAATGTGTGTTCTTGCATGCGTTTCTGCACCACCAATGGTGTGAACAAGTCCTAAGGGCTGGTTCACACTATAGAAACAGTCTAGATGTGTTCCTGATGGGTTTTTTTCATGCCCTTTTGGCATGCATGTTTAGTGTGTTCCAGTACATTTTGGATGCGTTTTGGACATGTTTACATTGCATTTTTGTATCCCTTCCACTTATTTTTTTCTATTTTCTTTGTATTCAATGTAGTTAGGGACATGTGCGTTTTAGTACATTCAAGGACGTTTCAATGTGTTCCAGTACAGTTCTGTGCAGAAACAATGCAGCGTGGTCAACTTTGTTTACAGCACCTGCAATGCATTGAAAATGCAAGCGCTGATGTGAACTATGACATTGACAACCACATAACTTTCTTTCTGTGCGTTTGTGATGCCGAAAAAGCAACTGAAACACATGTAGTGTGAACTGGCCCTAAAGGTTATTAGAGGTCAGGGAACAGGACTGACCAGGAATTGTGAATTCAATCAGACTAGTGGTGAGATACAATTAGCAATTGTATAATAATGTGAGATCTGAGCTGTAGCTGATAGAAAATGAGACACATTCACTTGATCAGTAAATAGATAGTTAAAGAGTGGGGCGGTGATCCATAGATTTGCATATGGGACAGGTGATGATGGGGTGGGGGAGGGGGTCAAGTTGTATAAGGAGACAGATTTAAAAGAGAAAAAAGTTACAATGAAATATACACGGCATGAAACTTGCACATGACCTAATTGGCAGAAGAACAGTACGCAAGTAACATTCATCCACTTTCTAGTCATTAGGCAAAATCATAATTGATTGATCAATATTCCTGCCACAACCCAGAAAATTGATCTCCATTTTTTTGGGATGTTGCCAAGACTGGGATTAGAACCCATGACCCAAGTGCTGTAAGTTCTGAGCTCTAACCACTAAACCACTGTGGGAAACACAGTTTGAGTTATAATGTAGAATAGTTACATTGTTTAAAAATGATAAAGCGAGCGCTGGTCAAATGATATAGACTAGTAAAATGGTATTACACAAGATAAATATAACCACGAACAGTAGTGCATGAACTCGTGAAAGGTCATCCACCCCTGTGACAGTGTACTACACTATTGAGCACCTTTCTGGCTCCTGTGGCTGAGCTAATTCCTCCCCAGGACCATTTGGGCACCCACCCTGATGGATGGATGGATGGATGGAGCTGGATGACTAACCCATAGCTGCCAGCATACCGCTGCACCCCCAGATGTGCGATGTGTATAACCCATGCACATTAATACTTTTGTTCTGGTGAGTGTAGACCAGTCCCAAGGGTGGTTTACCTTTCACGAGTTCATGCACTACTGTCCGTCACGGAGAGACCACACGTGCCATTCATAGGCACTCTCTGAGTTGGTACTCTCACACAAAGGACATTCCATTATTCAGGAATGATTATATGAACTTATTTTAGCACGATTTACCAGTTTACATCATTATTGCAATTCTTTGCACTTTTTGGTTTTTACATGCGTTCATTATTGATCACATGCATTTATAGCGCTGCACTTGTCTTTAACATAGAATAGTTATGTGATTAAAGAGAATGAAGATATATAACTATATTGGGAAATTAGAAGTATATAAATTATTTGAGATATAAGTGTGAAAATGTTTAACATTTGAAAATAGAATGTATGACATTCATTAGTAAATGCATTACTTTCCTGATCATTTTAGAGAAACAGCAAAAAAAAAAAATAGAAAATTCTAATACAGCTGTACTCTTTATTACATTCTAAAAATTCTCTTTTGCTATCAGAAAAACGCCAATGTTAATAAAGCCTGTGCTTGTGCGCCATCTAGCGAATATATCCGGTATTGCACCTAAAAATGTGCCAGACAGGATACCACATTCACTAATGGCAAAGTAGACGCTCGTTAATGAGCTTGCTAGACGCTGGTCAGACGACTGATTGATTGACCGGAGTCTGCCTGAATGGTCAGTCTCTGCTAATACACTCACATCTTAGTGAATCAAGGCCTATGTATGATGCCTTAGGTTATAATGCTTGTATTGTGATAAAATGTGTTACTGAAGGAACTGTAGATCACACATCTCACAGAGGTGGCAAGAAGAGGTAATTCAAATGAGAATAAAATAAATAAATACATAAATGCCGTTATTTTCAGGCTTGGTGCCCTCACTCCCACTTACACTGCCACCCCTAGGCATTGAGTCATAATTTCCATTATTGGAAATACTGTACAGCCTTGTTTTATGCATATTCTTATCCTTTTGACTAAAAACACATGAAATGCTGAATTACACTGAGCATTTAATGGACAGTTTTAACTGATTGTCTTTTCCGGTGGTTTCAGTACAGTATGTTTTCAGACATTTCTGGTGTTATCAGATTTATCACTGACTGTTCCTATTGACATGTTCTTGTGGTGTCAGCATATTGCTGATTGTGTCTGAGGACTTGTATCTGATTGTTTCACAAAAATACAGAGTGTGTCCATGCAAGGAATTCTTGTGTCAGCACAGTCTTTAATGTGTCTGATTTACTAACGGCAAATTTTGCATGATATTTAATTTGACATCATAGCATGCAAGCTCTTTTTGATAGGCATTTAAGTTTAGTGCTTGCATGTTTCATTTCCTAATAGCCATTATTCTTTTCTTTATTGCATGGTTATTTTAGATGTTCATATTCAGAACACACACAGAACAATGTACAATCAGCAAGATAAGTTCAGAAAACGCAATCATGCATGTAAGCGCACACATGTGGGCCCATCATAAAATCATACCTTCACAATATTCCCCACTCTTGTTTTTTTATTTTGTAAAACTGAAGATTAACCCCATCATGCCAACGTAACACAAATATGCGGCCTCACAGAACTGGGCTTTTTTCCGTGGGGCCGCATATTTGTGTACCAATCTTTACTATTTTGGGCCAGTTTTTATTTGATAATAAAAAAAAAAAAATAAAAAATCAAGAGATATCCATTACCATTTACCACCAAATGAAAGTTCAATTTGTCCTGAAAAAAACAAGGTAAAATTCACCCGATGCACAAAGTAGTTGTGATGATATGTACGGTTTTACTAACACATGTCAAAGTTGCAAAATTGTGCTTAGGCGTTAAAAAAAATTTGTTTTACCCTTAGGCGTGAAGGGGTTAAGAATGAACACAATGAAAGAAAATGAAGAATTAAGAATTTGAAGAAATAAAAAGAAGAATGAAAATGTTATGTCTTACCCTTTGTAGGAATAAATATGCATTTGTTAAAGAAAAAAAAAACTTAAACAATTTTCATATTGTTTATGCTTACATTAATGTTTTCAACTGTGTCATATGGAAACTCAATTTGATAAGTATGTTCTTCCATAGATTTTGTTATATTGCAGTCCCATGTCACATTGATGATCCCTGGATATAAATGTATTTTCACATTTGTAGGTAATGGGAAAAATGTATCTTCTAAAAGAAAAAAAGGTAATTTGTTAAAAGTCTGTACATATTACCTAAAAGCTAACAAGAAAAATATACACTCCAAGTCTCTACAGGGAATATGGTACCCACACCTTATAGCTAAACTCAAAGCACAGAAAGATCAATGAAATATATTCTCCTATATCCACAAAGTGTATAAATCTACCTCGCAGAAATACTTTAATTGCAGCCGCAGATATTACCCTGTATATTGGTGGTGATATCATTAATGGGCTGTGCATAGCCTTGGCACAGAGCAGAATTGTGGGGGAGTTCCTCTTGGGACCTCACATCACTTTCTAATGACATGTCTGTGCTTGATGGAGCTGGGCAACAATAAACATACATCTTTAAATTAACTTTATTTTAACTTAGTGGGAAAAGCATGTAGTAAAGTTGTATTTTGAATGATTCCCTTTCATGGCAACTTACCTACATCTTACAGAATGCCTGTAGATCACTCTTTATTACAGGAAACTCCTGCACAGAGTCAACGTTATTAAAATACTGGATTACTGAACAGATCTTTCAGAGAGACAGAAAGGATATCAAGATTCAATAAGAATACATATGCCTCTATAGTTTGGACAATAATTGTTTAACCTCCATTTTATGCCCCCACAAACCAGATTCCACCCAGTGATATGAGGTTTGAAGACTCATTCCAGTAAAACCAGATTTGACTTCGTTCCCTCTTATACATGGCTTGCTTAACACCTTTCCAATCCCTCTAGTGGCAAGTCCTCTGTGAGGTAGGAGATTCATTAAAGTATGTAAAGCCTCACCTTGTGAATCAAACCATACCGTTTAAAATAGAAATGAAAGGTAAAACGCATGAATAGATATAATAAAAACATGCTGCATAAGGATCTCAGAGAGCAGGGGGAGGAACAGCAGTACATTGGTTTTCCCAGTGAATTGTTGTACAAGTAAGGGGGGGGGGGCGTTTCAGAACCGGGATGATCATTGTAGGAGAGCTGGCTCAGTTCCCAGCGTAGCTAAAGAACTGACCATGCTGTGTTGTCCTGCCTAGCATAGTCAATTGTAATAGGAAAGCAGAGGTACTGGCAGGAACAACAGGGATTTCACACAAAGGAAGCAATACAAAGAGAACAGGATACTTTTTCACACAAGTACATGGTACAGCAGGCACATATCATGAATATGAAATGTTGGGTTAACATATTCTTTAAAGTCCTTTGTAGCACTACCTCTTTAGGAATCGCTGAACTTTGGGTCCCCCACTGCCACTGCAGTGTGAAACAGTCCTGGATAAGAAAGCTAATCCAGTTTACTACTAGGGTGCCTTTCCCCTTACTGGCCTAGGGGATGCAGGCCTAGTCACTCAGTCCTTCTCATATGCTCCTCACTCTGGGGGCCTCCTCTCAGGCTCCTGCTCTCTAGCCTCACTTCTCCATCTTCCACCCAAACTCTTCTACTGTTGAGCAGGCTTGGTTACTCTTAAGTGCTTTCCTGGCCCCTTGTCAAGCCTCGTGTTGGGGATTGCCCAGAATCCCTTGAGAGTGCAGACTAACCACTCCTTATCTTTACCCACTGCTTCTAGAACTTTCTTCAAAGTTATAGTGCAGGGGGAAGTCTCAGAGAGCTAGTATGCAGAGCCTTTCAGCTCTGACCCAGATTTGGCCTTGCTAGCTATCACACCCAGGCTGCTACTCAGCCCTCCTTACTAACAATTGAAACTTTAGCTCACCCTAGCTGACTAGCAGGGTGCTACACCTTGTTTCTGTGCCGCTTTACATCTGGAAGATTGCTTTTCTTTCCGGGGGGTGGGTGGTATTACAGTGGTGTAGGACTGGAACTGAAGGGTTTAGGATGGCTAATCAATTTCAAGGTAGAAAGTGGTAGAGAAGATCAGGGAAGACGTTTTCTCTATCTTCTCTGCTGAGACTAAACTCAGAAGTGCTCAGATTTGATCACCTTCTGGTTTAGAGTTGTCATATCCTGGCTGGTAGTGGCTGGGTGTAGGAGCATATCTGCTTGCTCTAGTAGCAGGGTAAGGAGAACCTGACTACTATCACAAAGGGGTCTTATAAGCATACTTTTGGTAAAATAAAAAATAATTATTATATAAGTGACAACAAAAAAAAGACCCCTGCATACACAGTCAGGTCCCACTTATGTACATAAACCCCAATTAAATATTAAACATCCCCACACACCAAAAGTAGAATAATAATTTTAGACCTGACAATTTTAAGGAATACTCTACTTTCATGAAAAAGTGAACCAATATGGCATGTAAAATTGCTACACACTGCATTTTTTTATGCTACAAAATGTTTTTAAATTTTTAAGTTAGAAATAAAAAAAAATACCTTTTCATTTCAGTCTACAGTAACTATAATTTTCTAACACTAAGAAAAAATTTAATACAACATGGTAACTTCAAAGTGTTCTATACATGGATGATCTATGAATAGACCCCTGAAATGTAATTTTCTGCTACCGTTATAAGCTTACTGATTTTATCAGACATCTACACTAAGATACAAGCAAAATGTTAGGCATACTCTGCAACAGTCACTTCATTTTTGGTGGGATACTCCCTAGGGCTTTTCTACTAAATGGATGCAGACACTGTAGCTTTCCTCATTGGGTCACTGAGATCAACTATGCATGTTATGGTGAAATTAGAAATCAGTCTGGAAAAGACACAATGAAACAAACAGTGGTTTCTTCAAAACAGAAAATGGTAGGAATCTCAAAAGTGGAGTGACAGTCTGTAAAGAATTTAAATATGACACTTCTTTACAATTTTTGTTATCTTGTTTTCCACTGTTTTACAAGCACACACAATTTTAGTGTAGGAATATTTGTTATTTTTTTTATTTTACATAATTTCTTCTTTTTACTTGAACCCATTAATAAATGCTCTCTTGTACATTATTGTTGTCCCAAGCCAGTGGGTAAATTATATCCATTAATTGGATAATGCCTAATACTCAGAAATCTAAAATATAAGCACATGCTTATCTTTCATACAGAGCTTAAATATGCATTAAAAAGACACATATTTGTAATCTGTATACTCAGGATCAATTGCAGAAAATAATTTAACGAAAATAAATAGAGTAGTAGAAGTATTAATTTTACCAATATGTTGCACATGAAACAAACTAAGTTTTCACATGTTTTTATTAATTTCTTGTTACAAAAAATAATTATTACATTTAAAAAAGAAAAAAATGAATTACACAATGAATGCTCCATATGTGTTAAAAAAATGGTGTGTAAAAAATGTTGTCGTTCAAAGTAGTTAGGGATGATGAGATTCAATTTGGCCAGTATTGAATTTGCAGAGAATTTCCAAGATCTAAATCCGCTTCAAATAGGTGAATTTTAGGCAAATTTGCAATAGTTGAATTTTGACTTCCACTCATAATTCCCTGTGCATCCTTTAACCCATCCGTTAGTCTCACAACACCAAATAATTGGGAGATGTTGGATTACCCAACTGTTCAGTATGAATAGGTGATGAGAGAGTGTGTATGAGCTGCCTTAGGGAGAGATTACTGACTCCATATGGAAAGATTAAGATCCGTAAATAAACTGTGCTTTAGTTGTGTGAATTCTAGTGGTGGGACTCACCTTTCCCATGTTCAGTCTTCACTTAGCCCAAAAGCCCTTTTAGGAATACTATCTGTGTCGACAAAAGTTTTATTGCTGACTCTTGGGCCATTGCCTCATTTGCCTTGTTTTTTAGTAATATTTTTTTTTCATAGTGCTTTTATTTATTAAATTTTTTTTTTTGCTTAGTTTGAGGACAACAGTACCTTTTTGGCTGCTAATATGGCCATAACAAGACTGTTTTATTTCTGCTTTAAGGCTTTTGTTTTGTGGGTGGAATTTTGGGGTTTTCTTGAGGGCCATCTTGAGGTTTTCATTTTTCATTTTTCAGGGCTATCTTGGCGGTTTGTTTTATTTATCTATTTAATTATTTATTTTTTTTGTAAATTTGTTGTAATCAAAGAATAGCATTCTATACTTGTTGCTAGTTCTGATAGTTACTTCATGAAAAAAAAAAGAAGATGTGAAATAGCAGCTCTCGTCAAAAACCATCCTTGCCTTATAACCCATATTCACCGCTCTCCCACTACCCTGAAAGTAAAAATAAAACTTATTCATAGATCTGATAAAAATCATAAAATAACAGACAGGAACAAAGGAAGAAACATCTGTGCTGGGTGTGAAGGTACTAGGGTGCCTCTGTCTCATTTTTAAGTACTCCATACCTGGGGGCTTTGGCTCTAATTTTGCAGGAAGACACCTTCTTGTGGCTTCCCATTCTGGACTAAGGTAGGTTGTGGCTGCTGCTCCTATCAGTCAAAGCCAACATAGTTACTGCTTGATGAAATCACAGGTGACATTGCTAAAAATATCAGAAAAATACTTTTTTTAAAATGTCAGAGAAATTGTGCTAACCACATTTTTTTTGCACTCAGGATATGCCCCCCAAATAAGGTAAGCATATTAACAATCATCCGTTGTGTCAACCTTAAATAAAATATGAATACAATTGAGCTAAACCTACCCCCAATCTACTGTATGAATCCATATACATTACTCAGGTAATGATGTCATCTGAGTGGCTGAACAGGAGACATTATTGTGCTAGTACAGTGAATCACATAGGAGGTGGAGTCTCTTGTGAAGCCACAATCCACCAAGCACCAATATCGTCTTTCTAGCATGTCATCTAGGGCTAGTTATAGTGCACATGCATGTAAGTTTTTTTTGCTGAATGTTACTATTAAAGTGTTTTAAAAATGTCACACTATGAGAGTTCTTGCTTTATGAGCTAATGTGAGAGGTCTATGTCTCTTTACCTGCCAGTTGAGGACAATTGAATATTGCTTGAATAAAGGAGGGATCAATAGTGGAGATTTTATGGCATAAAATGCTATTGACCTTTTCTTGATTTAGGGGTCAATTCCTTAACTCTACATTATAAAACGTTTGTGTAGCAATTATACTGTATAGGTTATATGATTTGTTTCCCTGTTCAAACGTTTTATTGTTTTCAAAGGTAAAGAAATACAAGTTTAGGACAATCCATATATATTTATATATACAGATGTAAATGAGAACAGGTAAAAATGTTGTCCTATAGAATTGGGGGGTAAATATATAAAAATGCATTACATGGAACCAATAAAAAACTTGGAGAGATACAATAAAGGAAGGCAGGATTCATATATATTTTAGATAGGGGGCTCTGCCCCCAGTAACCATATGGGGGTTCCATATGAGGCAGTAAAAATGGGACAGGAGGGGGTAGAAAAAAAAAGGGGGGGAGACACAGAAGAAGGAATAGAAAAGGGAAAGAGAGAACATGTGACTTCTAGGGGGGAGTAGAGGATCTCAAGACCATACCAATGTATAGCATGACGTATTGGATAGTTACAATTGTGGATTAGGACATTTCAAGGAAGGAGCAATGAATCGTCAAGTTCGGTGGAAGAAAATGTTCCACCCATGGGGTCCAGATCAACAAAAACCTAAGAACAGCGTTTAGGATAGTAGCTTCCACTTCCATGATTTGGCTATAATCTGTTTAGCTGCTGTAGTGACTTGCAAGAGGAGTTTAAATTGATGCTTGGAAATGCTGGAAGGGCGCAGATTTAGGAAGGCTATAATTGGGTTGGGTGTTATTGGTTTCATAAAGAGCCTGAATAACATATGAATGACTTCGGCCCAAAAGGCTTGGGCTACTGGGCAGGTCCACCAGACATGAAAATAAGTTTCTACCAGCCGGGACTAAGTACCAGCGGGTCAAAAATTTATAGTTAATCTCTAGGGCTACAACGTTTTTGGAAGATGACTTGGTAGCTGACCAGATGCGTTCCCAATTTGCAGGGTCCAATTGATGGCTCAGATCCATCTCCCATCTATTGCCATAAGAGGGGCGTGGTGAGGACTCAGGAGTAGAGAGGAGGGTGTAGATATCAGAGATAAGGCCTTGTCTATGTGGGTCTCTATCACAATTCAAAGGAGGACATTGAACGAGCCAAATGGGTTGGAAAGTATGCGGTGAGTAAAAATGTTGCAGCTGGAGGTATCTAAAGATTTCTGTCACTGGCAAAGAATACGACTCACGGAGGGAAGGGAAATATTTGAAGCCTCCATTGGTCAAAAAATGGAGGGTACAGAGAAGGTTGGCTGTGGACCAGTGTCTGGAGGATTGCGGGGAGGACCAGGCTGGGGGAAAGGCTGGGTTTCGAAGATAGGAAAGCAGAGGGTTATGTGGCGACTTGAGGGAGTAGCGGGTTTTTAGCTTTTCCCAGAGAGAGACATAGTGGGATGTTATAGGGTTACAAAGCAGATGACAATCCGATGGCCGCAGTCATAAGAGATTAGCAGTTGAGAGGGGGTCGCAATATATTGATTCAAGGATGACCCACTGGGAGATATCGTGGGTCGCATGATATTTAGGCATTTGTGCAAAATGCGCTGCTTAGTGATATTTTGTAAAATCTGGGAGGCATAGGCCGCCTCTGAGCTTAGATTTGTGTATGGTGGAATGAGGTATCCGAGTACGAATGGTGCCCCAAACATAGGTGTATACGCGATATTGCAGGATACGGAGGTAATGTGCAGGTACTGAAATGGGTAGAACTCTAAACAGGTAAATTATTATAGGGAGAATGGACATTTTCACGACAGTGATGCTGCCC
The DNA here is from genome assembly GCF_062004578.1 of Staurois parvus. Classification (NCBI taxonomy): domain Eukaryota; kingdom Metazoa; phylum Chordata; class Amphibia; order Anura; family Ranidae; genus Staurois; species Staurois parvus. The sequence continues at coordinate 9,844,303 of NW_028317941.1, forward strand.
ATCCAGGCCAATGGTAAGGAAGACCACTTAGTTGTGAGATTAGTAAGGTGGGTCAACATAGGTAAGTAGTTGGCTGCATAAAGGTCCGATAAGCTAGAAGTTAGTTTAATGCCTAGGAATGGGACTGAGAGCTGTGACCAAAAAAAGGGTAGAACCTGTTGTAAGTGAACCAGGTCTTGGGGGGGTAGGGAGACATTGAGTGCTATCGATTTCTGGGGGTTGACGTGTAGGCCAGAAATAGAGCCGAAATCATTAAGGAGCCAGAGAAGGATTGGTGCGGAGGTCAAAGGGGAGGTGAGAAAGAGTAGCACATCATCCATAAAAAGGCAAACCTTATGGTGGGAACCTCGTATCTCAAGTCCTTGTATATCTGGGCTAGCTCTTATCCAAAGGGCCAAAAGATTCTATGGCTACGGCGAAGAGCAAGGGAGAAAGTGTGCAAAATTAGAGGGTGCCACGCAAGATTGGGAATGGTGCCGACTTGTGCCCCATTTATCTGACTCTGGCTGATGGTGCACAATATAAGAAGAAGATCCATGACAAAAAGTGGGGTCCAAAGCCCAAGCAACATAGGACATAGTCGAGGTATGCCCTCAAGACCGTATCAAAAGCTTTCCTGATATCTAGGGACAAGAAGTAGGTGGGGAAGTTGCGGGAATGGGCTAAATGAGTGAGAAGACCAAACATCTAACATTACTGGCTTGGCGGGTGGGTATAAAACCTACTTGGTCATTGTGGATGATGGAGCCAATGAGCGGTTTAAGACGGGTGGAGAGCGTTTTTGCAATAATAATATCTATATTAAGGAGGGAGATTGGCCTATAGTTTGACCAGATTGAGTCATCTGAGTTGGGTTTTGGGATCATAAAGATTAGCCGTCGCTATTTCAGGGTTAAAAGGCATTTGTTAAAACTGGATAAAGAATGTGGGCAAATTTTTTGTAGTAAGCAGCGCAAAAGCCATCAGGACCCAGGCATTTACGTAGTTTCAGGGCCTTGATGGCCTTCAGGGTTTCAGTTGGAGTGATTGGTTGTTCAAGAACTTCCAGTTAGTGATCTGACAGATTCAGAAAAGGAAGGTGGGCAAAGAGAGCTTCAGCGCGAGGCTGATCAAAGGAATCAGTTGGGGAATACAGCTGTGACAGGTGCTTACGGAAAACTTGTAAGATACGTACTGGATTACTAGTGAAATTGCCTTGGATTTCAATCAGATCAGTTTAGTAGCTTGATCAAGTCTGTGAAGCGAAAGGCCTAGGAATGTGTTAGGCTAGTTTGCTTTGGTATAATATTTATGCCGGGACCAGGGGCAGACTGACCATTCGGAAACTCAGGCACTGCTCGAGGGCCCGGGGTCAGTAGGGGGTCCCATGAGATGCCCCTGGTACCTTTTTCATAGGCATTTTTGAATTTGGGCAAGGACACAGGGGACCCATGATCCCCTATTGCCCGGGGGCCCCATGAGTTGTCAGTCCGCCCCTGGCCAGGACCTATGAAGAGAGAGTTCCACCTGGTCCGTCAGAAAGAGATCTAGTTCTAGCCTTGATTACTCCAAAGCTTTTCTGGTGCTAGGTGACTGAGCAGTCTGAAAGGCCTGGTGGGACTGATTGTAAGCCAGTTCAAGATGGGAGAGTAGTTGGCATTTTTCTTTATTCAATAAGGATGCTTTGCTGATACAGAACCCCCTTAAGACAGGCTTTTGCGCCTCCCAGAGAAGGAGGGAAGAAATGCTTGGGGTAGAATTGTGTGACAGATACTCTTTAAGAGCAATCTCAATGTCTAAACTATGGGATGGATGGGATAGTAGATTATCATTGATGACACAGGAGGGATCAGATGTCGAGGGTGCCAAAGATGCAATTGATGTGAGGATGGCGCTATGATCACACCAAGGTATGGGAAGAATATCAGAGGCAATAAGCCAAGAGGAGGAACTTGTGAAGATGTGTTTGATACTTGAAAATGTTTTGTGAGGATGAGAGTAAAAGGTATATCGATGTTTCACCGTGTTGAGTTCTATCCACATATCGAGTAGAGAGTGACGATGTATATTTTGAAAGGAGATTTTGGGGCCAGCGAGACGGACGGCTGAGGTGATTTGTCTAGGAAGGGATACAATTCTCCACAGACAATAAGCGTTTATGGCAGTCTGTGATGGTCAGGAGATGGGAGAGGAACTGTAGTGGGCCCTGGTTGGGAGCATAGTCAGGAGCGTATTTACCACAAGGTAAACAAGGCACTTGCCTAGGGCAACATTTTTCAGGGGGCCAGCACATCCTCGCTTCTGTGGGACATTAGGGCCCTGCACATTCAGGGTAAGGACGTTCAGGGAACTGGTTATATGATTTTTTTAACAAATGTGTTGTTGCCCTGAGGATAATCTCAGGAGGATTGATGGGCTGCTTACTCTCATTTGTAAGTGGAGAGAAATATCTGACCCACTGGGTCTATCCATGAGCTCTGTTCCACTTGGTGTCGCAACCTCATTTTATTAATTTTTTGCCTACTTAAAGTGGTATTAAACCCAAAACAAAAAAATTTAATATAATGTAGCTTACCAATCCTTAGATGTGCTGGCTGCGTTAGTTGTCTTTTTTTTTTCTCTGTTTTCACCTGGTGATCTGGTCACTAACACACCTCCTTGTTAGGGTGCCTACACTCGGGGTGAAGGAGCACAGGGACACAGCACACAGCAGCATTGTTTATTTGGGGGGAGGGGAGTGTTAGATGGACTAGCAAATTTAGATACACTAACAAATTGAAGCCAAACTCCAGCTCACACTACAGTTACACAAGTAGTTATAGCAGAATTTATTTTCTCTTTTGGGATCCCTGTAAACTATTACATTACCAGGACAGCTTGTTCTTTTGGAAAGCAACAGACTTACTGGTTGGTTCACCAGATGAAAGTAAAGGAATGAAAGCAGAATTTGTAAGATGCAATATAATAATGTTTGCTTTTGGGTTTAATACTGCTTTAGGTTAGAGTGTCCTTTTCAAACATTTTAAAGTAACAGGTATTTATATAGTAACATCTCCCTTTGTGATTTCTAGGAATTAGGAATTATTCTCGGAGACTGGTTACCCAGTTATCTGTTTATTGATTTTATAGGTAGAAGTTATTGGATGTTGTTTCTTCTCTCCTCCCCAGGGGCAGACTGACCATTTGGAAACTCGGGCACTGACCGAGGGCCCGGGGTCAGTAGGGGGCCCCATGAGATGCCCCTGGTAACTTTTTGATAGGCTTTTTTGAGTTTGGGCAAGGACACAGGGGCCCCATGATCACCTAATGCCCGGGGCCCCATGAGTTGTCAGTCCGCCCCTGCTCCTCCATCCCCATGCTTATGCTGCTCCTGGCTCTCTCTGCATGCTATGGCAGGGCTGTTTTTTGCATTGCATTTTGTCCTGCACATACCCATCATTCCTCCATAGGGTTGGTCCGGATATGTAAACAATCATCAGTATGGATAATTTGATTTATTTATCACATTTCTGAAGGTTATTATTTATTTTTGTTAATGTATAAACATTATTGAAAGATTATATCTGATGTTTGAAACAACTGAATTTGTATGACAATATGTGCAGACTATATTTGCGATACCTTCTGTATTTACAGTGCTTTCCCCTAGTGTTTTAAACCCCAGCGAAACACGTTGGGACTTTCACATCAGCTCTCCAACTTGAGACTACTTTATTATATACTAACAAATGACATCATGAGTATTCTGATGAACAAATTATAGGAGAGGTGTTGGGGCTCACTGTATTGAAGGGTTGTCATTAATTGTATTTAATATTGTAGGGGAGGATCTATTTACTCCTATGTTGTTATGTTTTTAATTTTGTTTTACTAAATCTTGATATTTTTACATACCTGTATCTTTGAACATTTCTTCCTGAGGGTACCACAAGCACCTTAACAATACTATATATTTCCTTAATTTCTCTTCTTCTTACATATCTTAAAGCGGAGTTCCACTCACTCTGTAAAAAAATAAAAGTCAGCAGCTACAAAAACTGTAGCTGTTGACTTTTAAAAAACAGCCACTCACTTGTCCCACGATCCCATGGTGCCCCCGCAGCAACCTGTTTCACCAGCCGTCCTGTATTCCAGGCATCAGCATCTTCAGTGTGGGCACCTGGTTGTGACAGCTTGCGGCTTCACAGCCGGGTGCCCACTGCGCATGCGTCCCACAAGACTACGAGGAGGGGAGGAGGACAACTTCTGCTTCCGATCGCCTAGACGATCGCAGCAGAAGTGGGAGTGGGTAGCCGAAATTGACAGGTTCCCACTTCTGCTCCCCAAAGGTGCCAATCCTTAATGGGGAGTGAGGGACCAATCTTTAAAGTGGAACTTCCCCTTTTGGATGGAACTCCGCTTTATAGGATGCTGTGCTGATGGATGAGTTATACCAGTACTTTGTTAAGTAACAGATTATTACTGCTTTGCTTACAGTACTTACCAGGAGTAGTCATTGAAGCTTTACATGCTAGTTCAAGGGAAAACCACAGAGTGATGAAAAACACCAGACAAGATGGTTGCAGCATTTTAGTTTGATCAGATATTATATCTTGTTTTGATTCTAAAAACAGACAGAGAAAACATGTGAAAGCAATACAGTTCATCCTGTCATAGCCCCATGCATTACAATGCTTAAAACTGCAGCTGAGCCCCTCCTGACTCTAAACAAATGCTGACAAAGCTAACATATGAAGGAGGGGAGCAGCATGATTAGATGAAAGCCAGAATGCTCCAATTTCTGCGACTGGGCTTCAAGGGCCTTGAAAGGTTATTCCTAGGTGGTTTTCAGTTTTTTTTTTTTTTTTTTTTGGAAGGAGTGATCATAGGAAAGATAGGGGTCTCTTTATTCACATAAGAAAAAAAAAATCACTGGGTTTTAGTATTGTAACACTACACCATACATGGGTGTTATAAAGCGCAAGTACTCTTCTATAGATTTTTTATTAGTTCAATCTTTATGAAGGTATCTTTGGCCTATTAGCCCCATGATGTGTCCATAAAGAATACTTTATCTATATTCCCATCGCACACTTTCCTGGAAATACGGGTCATCAATGGTGGGTGCTATAGTGGCTACATCTGGGACTGGAAACATCATAGGCAAATGTACATATTCGCCAGCACACCATGGATCTTCAAATATGGTCCAAAGAGGTTTTTATTGCAAAAACATCACATCACAAAAGAAAATGTAATGTTTCGGAGCCATGCAAGAATACTCTTATCACATGCCTGACAAAGGGGTCCTGCGCGGCTCCAAAACGTTGCACTTTCTTTTATGATGTTGTTTTTTTTTGCAATAAAAACCTCTTTGAACCATATTTGGAGATCCATAGTGTGCTGGCGAATATGTACATTTGTCCATAGAAAATACCTGTCACTGACAAAAAGAGATTTCTAAGTTAAAAAAAATATCTAAAATTGAAGTAAAGTAAAGTAAATTAATGTGGCATTAAACCTAAAACAAAACATGTAACAAATTACAGCTTATCAATCCAAATATGGTGGATGTATTAGTTTTTGTTTTTCGTTTTTTTTTTCCCTCTGTTTTCACCTGGTGATCTGGCCAGTAACATACCTCCTGTATAAGAGTGTCCTCACTCTGGATGAAGCAGCAACAGAGACACCTTTGGAGAGCAGCACTATCAGCGGGGGGGGGGGGGATGGGGTGTTAGAGGGCTAGCTGCAGTAGCAGATTTAGATGCACAAAACAAATTGAAGCCAAACTCCAGCTCACACAGTTACAGCAATTTTTTTTTCCTTTTGGAATAAAAGTTTTACATGAATTAAAAAAAAAAAAAGCTGAACATTGTAAGTACCTCTGTCAGTGATATCTCAAACCTCTAAATGATACATCTGCAGGACAGTTTGTTTTACCAGATCACCAGGTGGAAATAAGAAAGCTTAAAAAGAAAACTAATTCAGCCATCACATCTAAGAACTGGTAACATGCAATGTAATGAATGTTTTCTTTTGAATTTAATACCACTTTAAATCCCCCAACCCAAAACATTTTTTACAAGTCCCACTAACCCCTTCTCCTTTTTACATACACACACAGGAGACAATCCTGCAACATGCATTAGCTATCGCTGCCTAATCCGAGTAAGGCAGCCCATAGATTGTACTTGATTTCCCCATCCACACAGTCAGTGTTGATGGGAGAATCCCTCCCAGAGTGCTATTGTGGGAGCTAGAGATGAGCGAATTATTCAAAAATTTGATTCGGCTGATTCGCCGAATTTGCGGAATAAATTCGATTCGATGCGAATTTATTCGCTGCGAATTTAACTTATTAAAAGGGTTTCTAGGCTTCAGAGAGCCTTTATATTAGTGCAGAACACTGTACCTTTAATTTAAATGCCCTTGGAGTCTGCTGGGGAAGAGAAATAATACTGTCAGTCAGTATGACATGCAGATGAGTGCCGTCGATCTTAGAATCACCGCACACTTCACTGAAGAAGAAGAAGAGGATGAGGATGAAGAAGAGGATGAGGATGAAGAAGAAGAAGAGGATGATGGTGAGGATGAGGATGATGAAGAAGAAGAAGATGAGGATGATGAAGAAGAAGAAGAAGAGGATGAGGATGATGAAGAAGAAGAGGATGAGGATGAAGAAGAAGAAGAAGAAGAAGAAGAGGATGAGGATGAGGATGAAGAAGAAGAAGAAGAAGGAGAAGAGGATGAGGATGAAGAAGAAGAAGAAGAAGAAGAAGAAGAAGAAGAAGAAGAGGATGAGGATGAAGAAGAAGAAGAAGATGAGGATGATGAAGAAGAAGAGGATGAGGATGAAGAAGTAGAAGAAGAAGAAGAGGATGAGGAAGAAGAAGAAGAAGAAGAAGAAGAGGATGAGGATGAGGATGAAGAAGAAGAAGAGGATGAGGATGAGGATGAAGAGGAAGAAGAGGATGATGGTGAGGATGAGGATGATGATGAAGAAGAAGAAGAAGATGAGGATGATGAAGAAGAAGAAGAAGAAGAAGAGGAGGGTGAGGATGAAGAAGAAGAAGAAGAAGAGGATGAGGATGATGATGAAGAAGAGGATGAGGATGAAGAAGAAGAGGATGAGGAAGAAGAAGAAGAAGAAGAAGAAGAAGAAGAAGAAGAAGAAGAGGATGAGGATGAAGAAGAAGAAGAAGAAGAGGATGAGGATGAAGAAGAAGAAGAAGATGAGGATGAAGAAGAAGAAGAAGAGGATGAGGATGAAGAATAAGAATAAGAAGAAGAATAGGATGAGGATGAGGAAGAAGAAGAAGAAGAAGAGGATGAGGATGAAGAAGAGGATGAAGAAGAAGAAGAAGAAGATGAGGATGAAGAAGAAGAAGAAGAGGATGAGGATGAGGAAGAAGAAGAAGAAGAAGAAGAAGAAGAAGAAGAAGAAGAAGAAGAAGAAGAAGAAGAAGAAGAAGAAGAGGATGAGGATGAAGAAGAAGAAGAAGAAGAAGAAGAAGAGGATGAGGATGAAGAAGAAGAAGAAGAAGAAGATGAGGATGAAGAAGAAGAGGATGAGGATGAAGAAGAAGAGAATGAGGATGAAGAAGAGGATGAGGATGAAGAAGAAGAAGAGGAAGAGGATGAGCATGAAGAAGAAGAAGAAGAAGAAGAAGAGGATGAGGATGAAGAATAAGAAGAGGAAGAAGAAGAGGATGAGGATGAGGATGAAGAAGAAGAAGAAGAAGTAGGATGAAAATAAGAAGAATTCCAGTCCAGCAAAAAGTGTATCTGCAGAGAGCTCCGCTATTTCTGACAGTTCTCTGACAGTTCCTTCACATTTACAGCAGTTGAAACATTGTATCTATTTGTTTCTGAATAAAAACATCTGTATCCTAAATGGAAACAAATAGATACAATGTTTCAACCGCTGTAAATGTGAAGGAACTGTCAGAGAACTGTCAGAAATAGCGGAGCTCTCTGCAGGGACACTTTTTGCCAGCTGTAGAAGGGATGAAAATCGGCCGATCGGGGAAAATTCGATTCGTGCATCCGAAGTTTGCTAATTTTCGGATTCGGCGCGAATCGAATTTTTCCTAATATTCGAAACGAATTCCACTTCGTCATGTTCGATTCGCTCATCTCTAGTGGGAGCCTTCCCTGCAGAACTCAATGCTTAGTCTTGTCGGCTATAGCCAGCTATAAAATTATTGGTTTCATATGTGTGTAAGTCAATTGTTAAATACATATTTGTACAAACAAATATACACTTTATTAAGATAAAATAATACATATTTACAATCACAGTCAGACTGTGTGCTAAATCTGCATTTTTTCCATCCTGTGCTTATTTATCTTAGCAGTAAAGATTCAAGATTTAAATAGTTTAGCTGCACATTCGCTGAACGTATGACACATATTTACTGTACATTTTCTGCAGTATAACTCAAAATCCCCCTTGCTATACATTCGGCATTCACCAAGTTGAACATTTACAATATCATATTCTCAGCATATTATGATTGTTGTTGGTGAATGCCAGTGAATTTATTACTGTGATTGCACTTGAATTCACCAGAGGGTTTTAAATATTTCCTATAAGATAGCTATACACTGTCATAAACATATGAAATATCATTGCATGGAATAGTGTTAAAGTTATTCTCACCGTAAATAAAAGTTTGATTGTTGTGACTAATTTAGAATAAAATCTGTAAAACAGAGTATTGCCAGAAATTGCTAAAAGAATAAACATTTTCAGTTAATTTTTCTTTTGATACAATTACATTTATAAATGTTTCTATCCATGTAATTTCCTTTCTCACCTCAGTTTTGCAGAATCTTCCCATACAGATTCCACACGTCTATGAAATGCAAGTACAGTCTAATGAGACAGATAGAGCAATACTTAAACTAGTGCCTTGGGTGCTTTAACTGCCAAGCACCCATCCAATCAGTACAGTCATATATATATATCAGAGAGGGGAGGAGACCATCGCCTAGTTTAGATCAGACACCATGTAACATTTATATCTATGGCCACACAATTGTAAAATGTAATACATCTGCAGATTACCAAGATACTCTTCACACACATCATACAATTTGGCACGCTTATATTAAATATGTCAAACTGGAAGTATGAGCACATAGAAAAAAAATACATTTATAATGCAGTCTGCCAATAGTATTAAAACAGTTGTAAAGCTTCATTTTTTTTCTATTTTTAAAATAAAAAAGGTTTTGCACAGAACAGCTCCTTACCTCCTCTCCTGAGGTCCCCCACCACTGCTCTCCGCTCCTCCTCTTCTTTGAGTGCCCCCACTTACTTTAGGACCTTTGTGCAGGCATTTGCCTGAGCAGTGTTGTGTGCGTCCATAGATACACACAGTGTGGCTCAGGCCGCCCCTCAACTCCCTCCTCACAGGAGTGACAGCAGCAAGAACAAATGGCTCTCACAACCATTAAGCTCAATGAAACCCACATGGAAAAAAAATAAATTTGAAATATATTTTAAATATATTATCCCCAAATATATTGACATATATTTGAAATGCTACAATTTTGGCCATATTCAATATATTTCAAAATATATTTCAATAAATATATACATATATACTGCATGTTGAAATGTGTTTTTATTACAGTACATTACAAAAAGCGTTAAATGCTCCTTTTTGTGTCTAGGGTACCATTAAAAAAGTTTTACTTGCCTTACCCCTCACTTCCCCGGCAGCTGATGCTCTCCTGTTCCATCTGACATTGCGGGTTGTTGGTGGACATTCAGTGTTCTCAATTACAATGCAGGACTGTTGAATTGTATATGATGATGTCAAAGCCCACATGGAAGAAAAACATATTTGAAATATATTTTAAAAATATTATTCCCAAATATATTGACATATATTTGAAATACTACAATTTTGGCCATATTCAATATGTTTCAAAATATATTTCAATATATATATATATATATATATGTATATATATAGATATATACACTGCATGTTGAAATGCGTTTATTACAAAATACATGAAAAATATTTTTAAAAATACATTTCAAATATACTGTATGTCTTTAAAAATACAAATCTACTTTTTTGGAATGCATTTAGAAATACCGTATTTTCCGGCGTATAAGACGACTGGGCGTATAAGACGACCCCCCTACTTTTCCTGTTAAAATGTAGTGTTTGGGCTATACTCGCCGTATAAGACTACCCCTCTTCCAATGCACACCAGTGGGAAGAATCGTGCCCCATCATTAGTATCAGTGGGAGGAATAGTGCCCAGTCATTGGTGTCAGTGGGAGGAATAGCACCCCATCATTGGTGTCAGTGGGAGGAATAGCACCCCATCATTGGTGTCAGTGGGAGGAATAGTGTCCCATCATTGGTGTCACTGGGAGGAATAGCACCCCATCATTGGTGTCAGTGGGAGGAATAGCACCCCATCATTGGTGTCAGTGGGAGGAATAGTGTCCCATCATTGGTGTCAGTGGGAGGAATAGTGTCCCATCATTGGTGTCAGTGGGAGGAATAGCACCCCATCATTGGTGTCAGTGGGAGGAATAGCACCCCATCATTGGTGTCAGTGGGAGGAATAGTGTCCCATCATTGGTGTCAGTGGGAGGAATAGCACCCCATCATTGGTATCAGTGGGAGGAATAGCACCCCATCATTGGCGTCAGTGGGAGGAATAGCGCCCCATCATTGGTGTCAGTGTGAGGAATCGTGCCCCATCATTGGTGTCAGTGGGAGGAATAGTGTCCCATCATTTGTGTCAGTGGGGGGTGGAATAGTGCCCCATCATTGGTGTCAGTGGGGGGGGGGGGATAGTGTCCCATCGTTGGTGTCAGTGGGGGGGGGGGGGAAATGCCCCATCGTCGGTGTCAGTGGGAGGAATAATGCCCCATCATTGGTATCAGTGACACCAATGATGGGGCACTATTCCTCCCACTGACACTTGCTGACCCCTGTTCAGTATGGTGCTGCTGCAGCAAGCATATATGGTTGCAGCAGCACCTGTGCCCGGCACACTTACCTTCACTTGATTTTCGCGGGGCCGCTCGGCTCCGCCTCCTCCCCGGTGATTGGCCGCCTGTGTGCCTTTCCTGAGCTACAGTTCTGGCAGCCAATCACCGGTGAGGAGGCGGAGCCGAGCAGCCGCACGAACATCCAGTGGCCGAACTGAAGGAAGGAGCAGCCGCACTTCCTGGACCGGATCGTCGTGGGACCGGAGCCAGGTAAGAAACAGAAGCCCCTGCCCACCCCTGTACTTAGTTTCACTTCCGTTGGAAGGGGGGGGCGGCGGCGGCGGCACCGCACCGCCCCCCTAAAAAGTGTCAGCATGCCGTATACTGGCGTATAAGACGACCCCTGACTTTTGAGAAGATTTTCAAGGGTCAAAAAGTCGTCTTATACGCCGGAAAATACAGTATATGTAAAAATATATGTTAAAATGACTTTTTTATGTTAAAAAAATCTGAAGAATATATTTAAAAAATATATATTTTTAAAAATATATATTTTTTAAATATATTCTTCAGATTTTTTTTTTACATATACAATAGTAGTTTGAACAGTTGCCCCCCAGAAATGTGATTTCCTGCTTTTGTGATTGGCTTACTGATTTTCCCAGAAGTTAGAACTCATGAGAACTCTGCAAGTGCATCAGATGATTACACTGACCAAAGACACTCTTATTCAAGGATCGGTATTTCAAGGACACAGTAGAACATACAGATTTTTTCAGAAAATGCATCTCTGTATTGAGCGAGTTATTTCCTGTGTTCACAAATCAGTAGTGCAGCCACTCTGTTTTGGACCCAGAAGCCACTGGAAGTCACTACAGTACCGGTGTCTACTACAGTGATTTCAACTTATAGATGGATCCCACAGGTATAGTATTATGCATATGTAGCACTACCCTCTCAGGAATCAGTGAGTTATTTTCACGGTCCCTGTCGTTATGGACCTCTTTCTGAAAGCTCAACCCCTGTTGACACCACATACTCTTTTACCCAGTGTAAATTACCACCATAAAGTAGACTCACACACAGAATGGAGTAAACTGGTATGATGTTTATATCAAACTTGAAGGTAAACTTAGTTAAGCAGCACAAAGTAGTATAGGTGTGTGTAATAGCAATCGTCACTCTTAACAACTTTAAGCAAAGAAACAACACATACATCAGCATCTCAATCAGTTCTAGCAGGCCTGCTTTTCAGAAGTTAACCCAATACCTCCAATCTGAGGTGTCTCTATTACCCAGTGAGCGAAGAAAACTGCCAAAGGTTGAACTAGCTTACTTTGGGCCCTCATAATCTGATGGCAAGGTTTAAATCTGAGATAAGAAAACTTTTTAACTAAGGTGGTCAATGTCCCTTTAAATGCAGTGAGGAATCCTCTGCACACTTGCTGGGGCCCAGTTGGTGCACAAGTAGTAAGAGATGCAATGCAAGGAAAGGAAGAAGAAAGGACAAGTACTATCCCTTTAGATGGCATTTGACTTGGGTGGTGTCCCATTAATGCACTGAGAAGGTTACAAATTTTAGGCAGAAAGGTATCAGAAGTTGGCAGAAGCACTTGCTGGCAAAAAGGGCAACTCTACTCTGGGCTGCAGTAACCAATGGCAATGGTGATAAGGGTTCCTTTAAGAGGGTAGGCCAATGGTTAAGGGAGCACTGATATGATTTGGCCTGAAGAAGGCATGCACTGCGGTCAGCTCCGATGACTGGACTGTGCTGCAAATGTGTTCAAAAGTAGTGGCTGGGGGAAATAGGCTGCAACACGTGTTAACTATATGCAAAGTCCACAACTGGGTACAGGAAAGTGGCAGATATAAGAAGAATGTCAGTGTCCTCTTGTTTTGATGGTGTATGGGACTCTCTCACCTGATCAGTGGCTTCCAGTAGGTCCTGGCAGGTCTCTCTCTCTCACTAATAGGGGCCCTTACAGGTTTTATGGTCTCACTTGAAGCGTTCTGTCTAGTCACCACCCTCTTGATCACCTGCTGGTAGACTGTCTCACTGAACAGGCTGCCAAGTCTAGTGGGCAGTGACTCCTCCTTGCCTCTTTTCTCTCTAGCTCTGCATCCTGGTCCAGTTCTCTGGCAGTTAACACAGCTCTCTCTCTACTTCTGCTCTCCAGCTCTTTCCCCTCTCACTTCCTGTCCAGTCTCCCGGGCTTCTGTATATAAATGTCCCTTCCCACACGCCAGCTCCTCTTGGAAATGTAGTCTTCTAGTACACCGATCCTCAGAAAAGTCCTGCAGTTCAGCATACAAGGTCCATGGGGCTGCTCTACAGAGTGTTCCCATTACCATCCTGCAGCTTGCATTATAGCAGGGTGTTACACATAGTAACATTGTTCCAACTTGTACTAATGTAAATATGTAAAAATATCCATACCTGGAATTCTACTTACACACCCCATATAAAAATCTGTTTAAAACCTTGCATCGGCCTGTTTCATCATAATGGTTACATTGCAAACATGCACCTGTATATTTCAACAAGCAACAATGTGGCTGTAATGTCTATAAATCACAATTAATTAACTTAATACACAGAATTATAGATCTAGTAACTCTTACTACATATACATACTGTTTGTTTTTCTAGTTGAAGAAGGTTTTACATCACATTTTAGAGGCATTCAAATGTTCCCAGTGTTGTGATCCAACAATTATGCTAAAGTAACAAGAATTATGCTGAGGCAGAAGCATTTGGTCTCTTATGCATAAATATATCCACTTCAGATGTGAGTCCATCTCAGCAATATAGGACTTCCATTTTCACAATCAAAGGTCACAGGTTACTAAAAATTGGCTCCAACATCACTAATGTGACCATAAGAAAACTTCAAAAGAATTATTGTGTATGTGAAATCTCATTCAACAGATCATAAAGAGACAGTTGTAGAGAACTGGAGAATGGTCACAAAACTACATAAATCATACAGCTCTATATCAACAATCCAGATGGGTTGTACATAAACCATTCAGTACATAAACCATGTAATTACCTCTAGTGTGCTAATAGAATAGTGTAGGTAAATTTAGTGACTCATGGTAACTGTGTGAGTCTGTGATTTAAGTGGGGTTACTGCAGGTCAAGCTGGATGGCTTCACAAGCTGGAATATATCACTTTCACATGATTCTGGAGGACCATTGGAACCTTCCAGAAGCCAGTGGGTAGAAGAGGTGGAGATCTAATCAATCCCAGGTTTGAAGGCCGCGGTAGAGTGATGGAACAGCTCATAAATATGGGAGAGCCAGGCTAGCACAGGAGTTGGATGGAAGATGGAGTGCTGAGGAGACTGTCGGTGGCCTGGGAGGGGTCTCATAGGTCTAGGAGGGTCTATTCAGCAGTAGGCATGAAGAGGATCAAGGCCTGGGAGCAGTGGGAGAAAGGAGGACAGAGTGAGGGCATCAGCACACCCAGTGATTTACAAGGGGGAGACTGCAACATGTAGCAAGCTTTCAAAGCACTGTGCTTAATCCTTTATAATTACCCTGGGGGATCTTCAGAACAGCTAGGAGGGCTGATAATGTCTGCAGGCTTTGGAGCTGAGAACAGTTCTGCAGGGGAGAGGAGACAACTCTGTATGTAGTTTGTAACAAGCTGAGCTAACTTTCAGGGAGGCTGCAAGTCCTTAGCCCATAAGGGGCAGTTGCTACTGATCCACAAAGCTTTCTGTTTCTGTAAATAGGAAGGAAGGCGTCCCCATGCTTTGATTTAGTTAAATTGGGTCTCCCATAATCCCTACTACCCCTTCCAAGTTACATTCCCCTAATAAAATATTAAAAAACAAGCTCATGGACTGTTCACCAACTGTGAAAGCAAGTGTGTAAAATGGTTGTTGCCTGGCTGTGCAGAGCTTAGGGGACCTAGAAAAACAAAGGCCCTCACAAGGGTAACACTATTTAAATCAATGGTTGATAATATCTAGATAGCTAAACATAATTCCAGTAAGGTACTAGGTACATAAACATCACAGAATGAAAGTGTAGATATCTGGTTGCCAAACAGATTCTAAGCTTTTATTTAGGGAAACATGCAGTCTACATGGGCTCTGTATTTCATCTTATTTCATTGCTGCTATGGCTTCCAACTGATGAGGGTATTATGACAGTTTACAACAGTTACTTTGAATTTTGATACATATTGCCACATACAGTATCTCCCAGAAGTGAGTCCACCCCTCACATTTCTGTAAATATTTGATTCTCTCTTTTCATGTGACAACACTGAAGAAATTATGCTTTGCTACAATGTGACGCAGTGAGTGTACAGCTTGTATAACAGTGTAAATTTGCTGTCCCCTCAAAATAACTCAACACACAGCCATTAATGTGAAATCCGCTGGCAACAAAAGTGAGTCCACCCCTAAGTGACAATGTCCAAATTGGGCCCAATTAGCCATTTTCCCTCCCCGGTGTCATGTGACTCGTTAGTGTTACAAGGTCTCAGGTGTGAATGGGGAGCAGGTGTGTTAAATTTGGTGTTATCTCTCTCACTCTTTCATACTGGTCACTGGAAGTTCAACATGGCACCTCATGGCAAAGAAATCTCTGAGGATCTGAAAAAAAGAATTGTTGCTCTACATAAAAATGGCGTAGGCTATAAGAAGATTGCCAAGAACCTGAAACTGAGCTGCAGCATGGTGGCCAAGACCATACAGCGGTTTAACAAGACAGGTTCCACTCAGAACAGGCCTCGCCATGGTTGACCAAAGAAGTTGAGTGCATGTGCTCAAAGTCAAATCCAGAGGTTGTCTTTGGGAAATAGATGTATGAGTGCTGCTAGCATTACTGCAGAGGTTGAAGGGGTAGGGTGGGTCAGCCTGTCAGTGCTCAGACCATACGCCTCACGTGCGACCTTGTCACTTAGGGGTGTACTCACTTTTGTTGCCAGCAGTTTATACATTAATGGCTGTGTGTTGAGCTATTTTGAGGGGACAGCAAATTTACACTAAAAATATTACAAAAATAGTGATTTAGTTAAACAAACCCATATACTGTCAGGGCTCCGGGTATGACCAGAGGTGTGTGGACTGACACAGGGAAACGCAGGCTTCAGATATGGTATAAACAATATGATTTATTAAGACTAACAATACAAAACGCAGTGCAAAACTAAACATAAACACAGTGCAAACAAACCAAACCAAACCACCTACAGATAACGATATATACAATGCAAGAGTCGTCAGGCAGGCCGGGTCAGTAGCAAACGGGCAAACGGAGTACCAGGAACAGGCGGGAGAGTGGTCGGGTCACAAGCTGGGTTCAGTAACTCACGGGCAGCGCGGTGCAGAGGGTCAGGCAGAGAATGGTCAGGGTCACAAGCCAGGGATCAAACAGGAGAAGTCAGCAGAGGTCAGGATCAGGCAGGGTCGGCAATAAGTCAGGCAGAAACAGGAACAGGAACAGGAACACAGGATACAAGATACAGGGGCCCATGGAAAAACACACACCAAGGTCCTGACTGTGAGTCTGGCCATTCCTTAACTACAACCCCTGCAATCAGCTTCAGGTGTTTGGCTGACTGCAGGGGTGAGTCTCTGATTGCTGAGAGCACCCGCAGGCCAGCCCTGGTACTGCAGACCACAAGGCAGGTGAGTCCCACCACTATTGGCAAGTCCATTCCTGACATATACAGTGTCATTACACCTAAAATCAAATTAAAGTCAATTTACAGTTCAAAGAAAAAAGAAAAAATATCTTGCAGGTGATTTCACAATCAATGATATCCCTGAATAAGATTAATGGTATACTCCACAAAATCTTCATATACCTCAAAAACAAAAGATTCTCAACATAGTGTATTATCTAAGATATTATGATATAGTGCCACACGTGTCACATGCAGACAAACTGAAGTGCCACAGCAATCGTGAAATGTCAGAACTCCAACACCTCTATAAATAAATCCACTGCACACAATATAAGAAGTGCATAATTACCCCAACATAAATAAAATCAGCATAGGGTCCATACTATAGATGAGAAAACCTCCAGGCTTTAGTCTAAACTCTTCTCCACACACTTCCCATAGACCTCAATGGATAGACCAGGAGTCAGTATATATATTAAACACCAATAATTTTATTGTACCAACTTACATTAAAATTCGATGAGAACAGCTTCCATATAATAAGGACACCATGCCATGATTCCTCAGCAGTATCAATATGGTCAAATCATACCACTCTGAAGGAGGGCCGGGTGGTAGATGGAAGTTTCCAGGAGGAGAACAGCGGCGTGTCCCGAAATCCAAAAAATGGCCGCCACGATACTTCCGGAAAAACGTTGATACGTCACTACGTCACGTGCCCCGGACGCGTTTCGTCACATCCGGACTTTTTCAACAGGGATCAATGCTCTTCTGCATTGTTCGGTCTCATGTCTCTCATCTTTCTCTTGGCAATGCCCCATAGTTTCTCTATGGGGTTCAGGTCAGGCGAGTTTGGTGGCCAATCAAGCACAGTAATCCCACGGTCATTGAACCATGTTTTGGTACTTTTGGCAGTGTGGGCAGGTGCAAAGTCCTGCTGGAAATGAAGTCACCTTAAAACCCAAGTCTGGGCCAGACACATCCACTCACAAACGCTACATGTAGTAACTCCATCTCTTGTAGAGCATAGCTTAGCAGTTCAATAATCTCCAGAGTCACAGTCAGTGGGCGCCAGCAGGCACTAAAAATGGCTATAACTGGCTACCTAATACGTAAGCACTTAATGGTGACTGAAATTTGGAGAGTAAGCTCAATTAGTGTAAACATCAAACAGTATCATATAATTAAGGCATAGGATCACATCCGGATGAATGATGTAACCATGAAAAAAACAGATTAGGGCAGTGTAGGAAGTCCATGTCCAGAAAGCAAAACAATATGAAGGTGGGGTAATCCTATAAGTGATGTGGTGGTGGACTAATGAACTATAGTAAGGGCAGGCTGATGAGCCTCATGACCTGGGCATGTTGAATAATTGGTGAGTTGAAAAGACAACTCAGATGTGTCCAAATAATGCCTACACCCTGGGTATGTAATCCTGAGGGGCACACACAATTGTGGAAACAGCAGGATAATAGTTTAAGTTCTATGCATAGGGTATAGGTGGTGCAACCCTTATGGTAGGTGAGGCCAATGACCATACGGTCTTAGGTGATAGTGAAGTTCTGCACAAAGGGCGACAAACGCCGCATGGAATGTACCCGCAGGCTCTCATCACTCCACACACTGTTAATGCTCTCCTCGGTGATGTCTGGTCTTCCATTCAAAGGATGTGACAGAGTTGGAATGAGGTGTCTTTCTGGGCAAAGCCAAAGATTAGCAGCCTCCAAACACCAGCCGATACAGGTGGAGTATCATACTGTTGACAAGAGATCAGTGCGGAGATCTGTAAGTAAAAGGTGTGCAGAATTTTCCGCCATCCACAGTGCTAGCTTTGAGCTGGTAAACACATTGCAACTGGTGGGGGCATGGCCCGGAGCTTATTGATGCTGCCTACATGTAGTGTATGTGAGTGGATGTGTGTGGCTTGGGCTTGGGTTTTAAGGTGATAACGTTATCTTACCTTATTTTAATGGTGTTTGAAGGATTGTTTGCCATTTGGCCTATTTGCCTAAATTGATATCAATAAAGTTGTTAAATATGGTTACACCGCAGTTGATTCTCTCTGTTTAGCCTATTTCCAAGGGGGATCACTTGGTCTCCTTAAAATTTCTCAGTTCACTTAGCAACCTGTGCAATTTCAAAGGAAATGGAAATGAGAGCACTGATAGACCTACAACAGGTCTTTGTCCATAATGTGGCACACACCACCCAGTTTCCTGCACCATTAATGCAGGAAGCTTAAAGGAGAAGTATAGCCAAATCTTTTTTGGCTATACTTCTATGGATCACAGGAGTGCAGTTAGTTAGTAGACCCATTTTCAGCTTACATCCACTGAAGTCACAGAGTTGGTCCAGCCTCTGAAAAGATCCTGACTGTATGGTTGGGATCTGCCAAGAAGCCTGGACCAGCAACTGGCTCAGCCTCTTACTAGAATGCGGCGCTGAGAACACAAAAATCAGCAGGAATTGCCTTGAACCCATTGTAGTGGTAAACATGAACCTCATTCCTATTCCATAGGAACCATCGATTGCAATCTACTTGTCAATTGCTGGAAGCTGACATGTACAGTTGTGACCAAAATTATTCAACCCCCAATGCTGTAAAGGGGTTTAGGGACTATAGTGTACATTTGGAATTGTATTCAGAATCAAATCCTACAAGGACGTTGTAACTACCCAAATGCAACTAAAATGACATCAATTGTTTATGTAATACAGTAGTAAATGGTTCTTATGTGGTTTCTTCATTGCCACAATTATTCAACCCCTTAAAGACTACCACTCTGAAGAACAGAGGTTCATACAGGTGCTTTCCATCAGGTATTGAAAACACCTGTGGATGTCACCGAGCAGCAATCAAGCATAATAAGCACCAATTAGGCAGCTTTAAAATGACTGTGATACTCAGCTCCTTCTAGACATTTACTGGTGTGGTTACAAACATGGTGAAGGCAAGAGAATGGTCCAGGAAGACAAGAGAAGAGGTGATTTCTCTTCACAGGAAGGGCAATGGCTATAAGAAGATTGCAAAGATGTTAAACATACCAAGAGACACCTTAGGAAGCATCATTCGCAAATTCAAGGCAAAGGGCACTGTTGAAACGCTACCTGGTCGTGGCAGAAAGAAGATGCTGACTTCGACTGCTGTGCGCTACCTGAACCGTAGAGTGGAGAGAAGTCCCCGTGTGACTGCTGAGGAACTGAGAAAAGATTTGTCAGATGTGGGTACAGAAGTTTCAGCCCAGACAATAAGACGCACACTGCGTAATGAAGGCCTCCGTGCCAGAACTCCCAGGCGTACCCCCTTGCTGTCTCCAAAGAATAAGAAGAGTCGACTGCAGTATGCCAAAAGCCATGTGGACAAACCACAAAAGTTGTGGGATAGTGTTCTGTGGACTGATGAAACAAAATTAGAACTGTTTGGGCCCATGGATCAACGCTATGTTTGGAGGAGGAAGAACAAGGCCTATGATGAAAAGAACACCTTGCCTACTGTGAAGCATGGTGGAGGGTCAATCATGCTTTGAGGCTGTTTTGCTTCTGCAGGTACAGGGAAGCTTCAGCGTGTGCAAGGTACCATGAATTCTCTTCAGTACCAGGAGATATTGGATGGAAACGTGATGCAGTCCGTCACACACCTGAGGCTTGGGAGACGTTGGACCTTTCAACAGGACAATGATCCCAAGCATACCTCCAAGTCCACTAGAGCATGGTTGCAGAGGAAAGGCTGGAACATTTTGGAGTGGCCATCGCAGTCACCAGACTTAAATCCGATTGAGAACCTCTGGTGGGACTTAAAGAAAGCAGTTGCAGTGCGCAAGCCTAAGAATGTGACTGAACTGGAGGCCTTTGCCCATGAAGAATGGGCGAAGATACCCGTAGATCGCTGCAAGACACTTGTGTCAAGCTATGCTTCACGTTTAAAAGCTGTTATAACTGTAAAAGGATGCTGTACTAAGTACTAAGATTGAATGTCACTTGGGGGTTGAATAAAACTGATAATGCTGTGAGCACAGAAAAGACATTTGTGGTTATTTCATTATAACTGTTATGTTATATTTGTCTGACCTACAAGTGCCTCTTTAATGTAAATGTAAGCAAGATGACTGAATGATCAAAAGCAATGTCAAACTGGCCAAAACACTCAATTTCAGTGGGGGTTGAATAATTTTGGTCACAACTGTAGATCACATTCATGACAGTCCTGATGCTTCCCCCTAGACTCTGCTGCTCTCCTTTTCGAGCAGAGTGAGAGGCAAAGCAGTGCTGGATGGAGGGCGGGAGCACAGCAGCTGCTTTAGTCAACTTTGCAAGTTAACAAGCAGGTGATCATCAGCTTGTTAACATGAAAAGTTAACTCTGCACCCACCCACCATCCAGCACTGTGTTGCCTCTCAATCCGGTCAGATGTACAGCCAGTGCAAGGTAGGAGAAAGCTACCTTCACACCGTTATGCATTGTGCACACTTCTTTGGGGGGAAGGGGTACAGAGTGCAGAGTATAGCGCTATGCTGGGAGGGTCAAGAGGACACTACTGTGATGGGGGAGAGGTTCTTTTAGAGGATACTGCTATGAGGAGGTGCAGATGACACTGCTATGGGGGGCTACAGAGGACACTATTGTGTGAGGGGGTTTATTGGGGACTTTAATTTTATTTTAAAGGTATTATTATTGTTATTATTATACAGTATTTATATAGCGCCAAAAGGTTTGCTCAGCGCTGTACATTAAAGTGGGGGACAGTACATGAGACAAAACAGTAACAAAACAATACACGAGGGGTTCGAGGACCCTGCTCTTTCGAGCTTACAATCTAGGAGGGAGGGGATAGTGGTACAGGAGGAAGTGGCTGTGGGGGATGGAGTGGTAGGAGGAGTGGAGGAGATTAGCTGTTAGGTGAGGGTAGGGTAGGCTTCCCTGAAGAGATGGGTTTTCAGGGTGCGCCTAAAGGTGAGGAGGGTAGGTGACAGTCTGATGGATTGGGGTAGTGAGTTCAAGAGGATAGGGGAAGTCCTGGAGAAGTCCTGCAGTCAGGCGTGTCAGGAGGAGACCAGGGAGCTAGAAAGTAGGAGGTCTTGTGAGGAGTGAAGATTACGGGTTGGGTGGTATTTGGGTATCAGGTCGGTGAGGTAGTTTGGGGCAGCGTTATGAATGGCTTTGTATGTCAATGTTAGTAGTTTGAATTTAATGCGTTGGGCAATCGGAAAACAATGCACAACTTTGCCAGCACCCCAAACCCCCCGGGATTTTTTTTTCATTTTTTTAGAGTTAGACAACGATGCACAACTTTTCCCAGCCCCCCCAGGGATCCTTGATTTCCTCCATGTTGTCAAGGTAGATCTCAACCTCTGAAAGGTTGCCTACCCCTGGTCTATGCACTCTGTAACATGCTGCGTATTCAGGGGTAGACTAACCATTTGGAAACGCGGGCACTGCCCGAGGGCCTGGGGTCAGTAGGGGGCCCCATGAGATGCCCCTGGTACCTTTTTCATAGGCTTTTTTGAGTTTGGGCAAGGACACAGGGGCCCCATGATCCCCTATTGCCCGGGGGCTCCATGAGTTGTCAGTCTGCCCCTGTGCGTATTACATTAGCACTCTGAAAACTTTGTGAAATATCATAGTAGTGGTGTAATTACTTCACTTCTCGGGAAAGATTATGAGCATCTCCAGGGAAAAAATAATAAAAAAATGATGCATGTGCTTTGTAAACATAATGATTACATAAATAAGTAGATAAATAATGATAATAGTGATGTCATTAATTTTTAAGAAAGACGTGATTGTTTTTATTGCTTACCGTCTGCCAAGTAATGATGTGAGTCAAGGAAATGCCAATTCCTAATAAGTACCAACTGTCCAAATACTGATTTTGAGTGGCTGTGTACACACTCATAATGAATTGTTGCTAGGCATTGAAAACCTTGACATTTGAGAACACAACATCAATAAAATAAAGAAAAACATCCTATATAAAATGTTTAATAGAAAATCTAAGAAACTTAGAGATTCCACAGAATCAAAATGTAACCTCAAAAAGTGAAGACAAACAGGATCAACCATATATGGGAAATTCTAAAACACTTGGTGTGAATTGCAAACCCACAATGGTTTTTAACTTCTTCCCATCCACCCCTAGGCTATAGACAGCAGCCAGGAAGCTTTGCCAATGAGGACTAACTTACCTGTACGTCAGCCAGCATCGGCGGCTCCTGGGTGGCTCACAGAGAGTACACCAAGGAGCCTAGCGATCGGTATATCGCCCGGACACAGTGGATCACATTACTGCTGTGTTCGGGCAATCACGTGGTGTTTTACGATTTGATTGCTGTATCCAATCACAGCAATCACATAGTAAACAATGCAAAGGGAAACAAAAGATCACTTCTCTCTGCTCTCACTGAGAGAAGCAATCCGGCAGCCTATGAGTGTAAAGCAGCCTATCAGGCTGCTTGTACACTCACAGACTGCAGTGCAAGCCACACCAGTGTCCCTGATCACTAACCCAGTAGGGACAATAAACAATGCAGCCAGACCCTGTTACCTGTCCCAGTGTGCATGAAAACACCACCATATACCATACCAATGTCCTGATTACCCCCCTACCAGCATCCCGTTCACCGCCAAACCCCACACCAACACCCTGATCACTGCCATACCAGTATCCTGATCATAGCCATACCCCGTACAAGCATCCTGAACACCCAATATGCCATACCAGCAACCTGATCACCACCATGCCCCATACCAGTGTCCTGATAACTGCCATACCCCATACCAGAGTTCTGATCACCGCCATACCCTATACCAGTGTCCTGATCACTGTCATACCCCACACCAGCATCTTGATCACCTCCATACCCCATACCAGCATCCTGTTCACCCCATACCCCATACCAGCATCTTGATCTCCGCCATACCAGCTTCCTGATTACCACCATACCTCATGCTAACATCCTGATCACCGCCATACCCCATACCAGCATCCTGATCACTGCCATACATCATACCAGCATCCGGCATTTTAGGGTCTCAACTGATCAATTTTCAAATATATATCCCATAGTTTGTAGACTCTATAGATTTCACACAGACTAAATAATATACACTGTTTTGGGTTATTTTTGCATTTTTGCAGTTTGTAGACTCTATAGATTTCACACAGACTAAATAATATACACTGTTTTGGGTTATTTTTACCCGAAAATGTAGCAGAATACATTTTGGCCACAATGTATTAAGAAAAAAGTATTTATTTGCAAAACTTTCTAACAAAAACTAAGCAAAACATTTTTTTTTCACATTTTTTGTTTCATTTGTATAGAAAAAAAATAAAAAACCCAGTGGTGATTAAATACCATCAAAAGAAAGCTCTGTCTCTAAAACAAACTAACAATTTCATATGGATACAGTGTTGCATGACTGAGTAATTGTCACTCAACATGTGAAAGTGCTTAAAGCTGAACATGTCCTGGACTGGATGGGGATGAAAGTGTCTAGATTTTAAGTGTTTAATTCCAGGAAGCTTAGAAATTATTTCATGCTGTGTACTGCAAGGGGTAACTGTTCGTTTCGGTCTAGGGGCATGCAAAAGTAGATTTTCTTGCCTAAGCCTCCATTCCTCCACACTGCTAGACTGATCCTCATAGCATCATCTTCTCCATATTCAAGCAGTCTAAGGTCCTGATGTCAACAAGACTAACCAAAGCTCCCCATTGGATGTGAATGCACCAAGGGATAGATACTGCTGGATCATGGGGGAGTGCTATATGCAGGAGGAGTGGAGAATCAGATAACTAAGAGTGCTTTTATTCTCCCCCAGACCCAAATTAGTAGTTTTTCAGATGTCCCACAGTTGGGCTTTAAGATCAAGTC
Organism: Staurois parvus; assembly: GCF_062004578.1. NCBI lineage: Eukaryota > Metazoa > Chordata > Amphibia > Anura > Ranidae > Staurois > Staurois parvus. The sequence goes on from NW_028317941.1 coordinate 9,868,753, forward strand.
AACATGAAAAAAAAAATATATTATATATCAGCAATCTACAACACCATTTGAATATTAATTGTGAACACAGTATCCTCTGCATCCATCTGGTTTCAAATACTATATGAATGCAGGGAAAGTAATATCAGTCTCCTATCATACAATACTAACCATGATAATCGAGTGGTTGCTCATGTCAGCCTAGGATGTTGGTTCTGATATCCAGGTCCAAGCAGTATGTTGTATAGAAACATCAGTAAAAGCACGGCATAAATACAATGAACACAATGATGCCACAAATCTGTCAAAAATACATGTACCGTAATTCAACATTTAAAACAAAACTGTCCTGGTATGCAGAGGATAACTTAGCTGCTGGCTGCTAAGGGGTGGAGTGTGCATTTTACATCCAAGAAAATATTTCTACACATAAGAGAATCTAATAAACTAGCAGGACTAAAAGAGGTCTGAGCACCATGTTCCTAATTAAAATACCCAACATAAGCAAAGATTTTATTGGGGCTTTGAAGGTGCCATAAATATACACATTACTCTTCATGTCTCCTAAATAACAAATTTTCTATGAAACACAAGGAGCTCTGTCCCACAGACACAGGTGGTGATGAAACTTTTGGAACCCATTTTTGGGCATTTGGATATGTGTAAATCCTAATAAACCATGGGTAATACAGGGTACATATATTGGGGTGTATGGGTGGTACTTAAATTTGTCTATATACTGTATGCTATCACCAAGGTTTTTGAGTAATTTATATTAAATGTTTACACTTTAATATTAAAACATTATCTTAAAAATCCTATACTGTATACTAGTTTGTGTAATTGTAAGGCACTTTAAAAGTCCTTAGTTCCCCATCAGGTCTGCTTTCCTTTTGACTGACAGCGCACGGCATTGGGTGAATCCATAGCTGCTATTCAGTCCAGTAGCACCTTTCGAATCTGCTTGCTGTCAGTGAAAAGCTAGGTGGACTGGATGGAGAACTAATCTCTCTTTTTCCCATCAGCCCACCAAACAGGTGCTGCAGCAGGACTAGTTCCCTATCAGGCCCCCCTTTCCTGTAACATCATTGTTACCCAAATATTAACATTGCAATATTTGAGCAATGGAAGCACCAATACTTGCCTTCCAATTTTCTGAGATGAGAAAGAGGGACACCTTAGTATAAGGTATGTAGATGAAAGATGCACCACTATGATGCCACCAGGGTACATGGGCCATGAAGAATCATCACTCAAAAAATATTGGTTAAACCTACAAGTTATTATTTTTTAGCACTATTTTTTTATACTGGTATTTTTATACTGGTTGAGTTTATTGCAATTTAACACTTTGGTAGCAACAGATCTAAAAGAGGGACAAATAAGGCATGAATGGATTTGCTTCCAAGAGAGCAAAAGTCCCTCCAAATCAGTTGGTAGCTATTATAGTATCCATGACCCCCTGTTGTTTATATTTAGCTTTTAGCGGGGGGGGGGGGGGGGGAGAAAATATCCTGTGGACAAAAATGTCTTGTTGATGTCAGAGGTCAGGGGAGAATGGGCAGACTGGTTCAAGATGATAAAAAGGCAACAGAAACTTATGTCAATATGGACCACAATCTCTGAGGAATGTTTCCAACACCTTGTTGAATCTATTCCACAAAGAATTAAGGCAGTTATGAAGACGAAAGGGGGTCCATCCTAGTACTAGCAAGGTATACCTAATTAAGTGACCAGTGAGTGTAGATATGCCAACAATCAAATGGAAAACCCACAGAGCAACAATAAGTCATTTAGAAGCACTGCAGGGGGTAATATCACCCAATTGAAGAAAGTCAACAGACAGCTTAGGAAAAAAATTGTGGCTTGTGTGTGGTAAAAGGGTCATTTACAGCAGCTGGCAGAGGCAAGATAATTTCTGTTTGTAGGCTCCAGCATGTTCTTTAGAGTGGCCTAAGACCACTTGAACACACCACACTCTGTGTTTTGCCTAGACCAGCTTCACCAGAGAGCTACCTTTGGCCTGTTGTTGCTAATATTCTTTACACAATGTGATGCTGGATATGGATGTCAGACTCAGGTCTTACATGGTCAGTTACTATGGGAAACCATTTCTATAATCATTTAAAGCATTATAGATATAACTGCAAGAAAATATTCAAAGGTGCAGAAAATATATCATGGATGTAAACTGCACAGTCCACCCACAACTGCCAGCAGCTAGTTAATTCTCTGCATGTCAGGACAGCTTTATTTTGCTTTGGTTTACATTTATATTCAACAGTTTTGTGTCATAATTTGGCCACTAGACGGAGCTAAGCATCAAACTGCATTTGACCACTAGACGATGCTAAGTATCATAGGAAATTCAAATGCTGCCAAAATGTGATCAAATACAGTATTTCCTATTTTAAATCAATGAAAAATATTTAACAAGAACAGGAACCAGCCTGATAATATTTGTTTGTTGTTGTTTTTTTAGTTCTATTTGCACAGGACAGATACTATCTACTATATTGCCAAAAGTATTGGGACATGCTTTCAAACCATTGGCTTCAGGTGTTCCAATCGCCTCCATGGCGACTGGTGTATAAAATCAAGCACCTAGGCATGCAGACTACTTCTACAAATATTTATAAAAGCATGGGTCACTCTCAGGAGCTCAGTGAATTCAAGCATGGTACCATGATAGGTTGCCACCTGTGCAGTAAGTCCATCCGTGAAATTTCCTTTCTACAGAATATTCCACGGTCAACTGTTAGTAGTATTAAAACAAAGTGGAAGCAACTGGGAACAACAACAACTCAGCCACAAAGTGGAAGGCCACATAAAATGACAGATCAGAGTCAGCGCATGCTGAAGCACACAGTGCACAGATGTTACCAACTGTCTGCAGAGTCAGTAGCTAAAAACCTCCAAACTTCATGTGGCCTTCAGATTAGCACAGCCACAGTGCATAGGGAGCTTCATGAAATGGGTTTCCATGGCCAAGCAGCTGCATCCAAGCCTTTCATCACCAAGTGCATTGCAAAGCATTGCATACAGTGGCGTAAAGCACACTGCCACTGGACTCTAGAGCATTGGAGATGTATCCTCTGGAGTAACAAATCACGCTTCTCTGTCTGGCAATCCGATGGATGTGTCTGGGTTTGGCTGTTGCCAGGAGAACGGTACTTGCCTGACTGCATTTTTCCAAGTGTTCAGTTTGGTGGAGGGGGATTATGGTGTGGCGTTGCTTTTCAGGGTTTGGGCTTGGCCCCTTTGTTCCAGTGAAGGGAACTCTGAGGTGTCAGCATACCAAGACATGTTGGACAATTTCATGGTCTCAGCTTTGTGGGAATAATTTGAGGATGGCCCCTTCCTGTTCCAACATGACTGTGCACCAGCGCACAAAACAAGGTCCATAAGGACATGGATGAGCGAGTTTGGGGTAGAGGAATTTAACTGGCCTGCCCTCAACCCAGTAGAACATCTTTGGAATGAGTTAGAGCGGAGACTGTGAGCCAGGCCTTCTCGGTCGACATCAATGTCTGAGCCCACAAATGCGCTTCTGGAAGAACGGTCAAACATTCCCATAAACACACTCCTCAACCTTGTGGACATTTTTCCTAGAAGAGTTGAAGCTGTTATAGCTGCAAAGGGTGGGCAAACTCAATATTGAACTCTATGGACTAAGACTGGGATGCCGCTTCCCGACTGTCCTATAGCAGAAGAACTGCTGTAGAGCGGCAGGGATGCACAAAATCATGTATATATACGTGATTTGCATTTCCGGGTAGGGGACGCACACACTCTCCCTACAAATGCCACTATTGGCTCCTCGGCATGTCAGTTGCCAGGCCCAGCCAACAATTCTCGGCCGGGACTTGGTGATCGTCGGCTTAGCTGACAGGGGAGAGGTCTGTGTGTAAACAACACAGATCTCTCCCCTGTCAGCACGAACATGTTGCTTTGTATTGCTCTGCACAGCAGAGCAATACAAAGCAGCATGTCTACATAGTAAAACACATAGCACACTATGTAAAACACAACACAGCACACTGTTAACCCTTTGATCACCCCAGATGTTAACCCCTTCCTGCCCAGTGTCATTATTACAGTGACAGTGCTTTTATTAGCACTGATCACTGTATTAGTGTCACTGGGGATGTCAGTGGCAGCTAGTCAGTTCCCACCCAAAGTCAAAATGCCCACTGCAGTCCCACAATAAGTCACTGATCACCGCCATTACTAGTAAAAAATAAACAAAAATAAAAATTCCAGTATGTATACCGCCATTTGTAGAGGGCAAAACTTTCACATAAACCAATTAATTTACACGTATTGGGATTTTTTTTAGCAAAGACATGCAGCAGAATACATTTTGGCCTAAATTTATGCAGACATTTTATTTTCAAAATTGTTTTACTGGCTATGTTTTATAGCAAAAATTCAAAAATATTGCTTTTTTCTCAAAATTGTCAGCCTTTTTTTTATAGCTCAAAAAAATAAATATTGTTTTTTTTTTTTTAATTTCTGGTCTTTTTTTTGTTTATAGCCAAAAACAAAAAACACACGGGTGATCAAACACCACCAAAAGAAAGCTTTATTTTTAGGAAATATTACATACATTTAATTTATGTACTGCATTGAATGACCTCGCAATTGTCAGTTAAAGTAACGCAGTGCCGTATCACAAAAAATGGCCTGGTCAGGAAGGGGGTAAATCCTCTGGAGGGCAAGTGGTTAAAGTTCATGTGCATGTAAAGGCCGGCTTCTCAATACTTTTGGCAATATAGTATTCATGTACTTTCGCTTGGCAAAATGCTATGGAATTTTTCTTATAAATACACCCATCTGCATCTGCTATTTGGACTGTTTGCTGGGAATGTCTGGGCTGTAAACATCTGCCATAAATGGTTAGAGTACGTAAAGCATTCTTTCTTAACTAGGATTCTGTGGAACCCTAGAGTTCCTGAGAAGGTTGCTAAAGGTTCATTGAATAATGAGCAATTACAAATTACTTACTTATAGCACTGATCTTTTTACAGTTGTGCTCATAAGTTTGCATAGCATTGGAGAATCGATAATATACAGTATGTACCATTTTAAAGGAAACATAAGTGATCAGGCAAAACACATTTCTTTTATTTCTTATTCATATTCAACTGTAGATCATAACAAAATGGCACAATCATAAAACAGAACATGGCAACAAGTAAACAAATAAAAAGACCCCATTACAAAAGTCTGCACACCCTTAGTTCTTAATACTGTGTATTGCCCCCTTTAGCATTGACAGAGTGCAGTCTTTTGTAATAGTTGCCTATTAGGCTCCAAATACTAGCAGGTGCTATAGCTGCCCATTCATCTTGGCAAAATACCTCCAGGTCATACAAAGTCTTTGCTCATCTTAAATTAACCTCAGGTTTGAGATCGCCCCAGGGTGGCTCCATTACATTAAGACAAGGAGACTATGATGGCCACTCCAGAACCTTAACCTTTTTCTGCTGTAACTACTGTAGGGAAAACTTTGCCTCTTGCTTAGGGTCATTGTCATGCTGGAGAGTCCCATGCACAGCTTTCATGCAGAAGAATACAAATTGTCTGCCAGTATTTTCTAATAACATGCTGCATTCATCTTGCCATCAATTTTCACAAGATTCCACATGCTTTTATAACTCACACACTCCCAAAACATCAGCAAGCCACCACCATGCTTCACAGTGGAGACTGTATTATTGTTCCTATAGGCCTTGCTGACCCCTCTCCAAACATAGCGCTTATGATTGTGACCATAAAGTTCTATTTTGGTCTTGTTACTCCAGATCACAGTGAGCCAAAAGCTGTGACATGTGTCAAGGTGTTGATGGGCATATTGTAACTGCGCTTTTTTGTGGCATTGATGCAATAAAGGCTTCTTTCTGGCAACTCGATCATGCAGCTCATTTTTGTTCAAGTATCATTGTATTGTGCTCCTTGAAACAACCACACTGTCTTTTTCCACAGCAGCCTGTATTTCTCCTGAGTTTGCTTGTAGGTTTTTCTTTCTATCCTGAACAATTCTTCTGGCAGCTGTGGCTACAATTTTTCTTAGCCTACCTGATCTTGGCTTGGTATCTAGAGATCTTTGAATTTTACACTTCTTAATAAGCGATTGAACAGTACTGACTGGCATATTCAAGGCTTTGAATGTCTATTTATATCCTTTTCCATCTTTATAAAGTTCCATTACCTTGTTATGCAGGTATTTTTAAAGTTCTCTTCTGCTTCCTGTGGCTTAGTATCTAGCCTGCTCAGTGCATCCACGTGAGAGCTAACAAACCCACTGACAATTTATACAAAGACACTAATTGCAATTTTAAAAGACATAGATTAATTAACCTTTAATTTCTGTTTTAATCCATGTGTGACATGTTGTGTGTCCATACCAAGGCCAAACATTCCAAAGTGTGTAAACTTTTAATCGTGGCCATTTGGATAATTCCTGTTATCATTATGATTTAAAAATGAGCCAAACAACTATGTAATAATAAATGGCTTCATATGATCACTATCCCTAAATAACAGACAGTTTTTTTTGTCATGATCAGTCATATTTTCAATATTAATGTCAATATATCACAATTTCTGCCAGGGTATGCAAACCTTTGAGCACAAATGTAGCTATCTGTAAGGGGGATCCTTCCCAATGACCACAATTGTAAGGGGCATTCGTGCTAGAGACCATCACGCTATGTACTGTATGTTGTAGATATAATAATTATTCGCAGGGGTTCCCTGAGACCATTAAATAATTTCAAGGGTTTCTTCATGTTAAAGGTTAAGAAAGGCTGATGAAGAGTATGGAGAAGAATACATAATGGCTAGCCCTGCCATCATGTGCAAACGCTTATATAGACCATTTTTGTACACGCGTTTTGACAGATTTAGATGAATTAGGAGCGTTTAGGATTGTTTCTGCTTGAAAACTTTCTAAAAAAGGCAATCCAGAAGGTTTTTTTTCTGCCTCTAAATGCTGAGTCTGAAATTTACCTTTAACCTCCCTGGCGGTATGATTATTTCAGATTTTTAGTGCTAAAAGCAGTACCATTATTTTGCATGGAAATATGTAGTTTTTTTTATTGTAGGCCTGTTATTTTTAGGAATAACTCACTGAAATCTGTCCGAACAAGAGTCTAGTAAACATTCCGGATGTGATAAAACTTGAAACACGAAATCATAAATTATAATTTAATAAATAATCATAAAAATAATAATATAATAATAATAATACATTTTATTCAATAATGTAATTAAACCAAAAAACACTGAAATTTGAAATAGAGCGCCAAGTTCGCACATCACTGAGCAAAGTCGCAGAATCGTTTTCAGTGTCTGATGACGAATTTCCCCACAAATCATTATCACTCAATTCTGCAAGTGGTTCTGATTTACTATCGCTGTTCTCTAGCTGGTCTAAAACTGATTTTGACCTAAAGGGATGCTTTTTGGACGCCATGGGCTTTTCTAAGTTTCCAGGCAGAAAGAACAGTCAAAATGCAGGCAGGGCACAGGACAAAGCAGTAGGGACAAAATGTATGTGAAATGCTTTGAAACAGCAATGTTTTGCTATGTAATAATCGTTTTAAAAAAAAAGACATTTTTTAAAACTTTCAAATTTGCCGCCGGTTCCATTGCCCATACGTCCCGTCGTCACAGGGACAGGAACACGGAAGCCGGATGCCAGCATCGGCGGGAGGAGATGGCCAGGGATGCTGCAGGGGACGCATCGCGGGAGCGAAGGACAAGGTAAGTGCTCCAGGGAATCCTTGAGCAACGCCGGATGGTAAGCCCGAGTGTAGCTCGGGGTTACCGCTTGTGGTACTGAAATTTTACCCCGAGCTACACTCGGCAATACTGCCAGGGAGGTTAAACGTCCCAATGAGCATGGACACATAGGATAACATGGAGCTGAATCTACAGGCAAAATAGTAGAAGCAGCTTTTCTTAAGCCCAGTATGCATGCACCCTAAAAGCATCTTTGTAGGACAGCAGTTGATGTGAGTGGCTCAATGTTCTCTGTAAAGTGGAGCAGAAAAAGTGATAAGTTTATAGGTAGCATACACTAGTTTATGGCTAAATGGTTAGCACTTCTGCCTGGCACTGCTAGGGTTGTTGGTTTGAATCACAACCACAGCAGTACCTGCCTGGAGTTTGTATGTTCTCCCTGTGCCTGCATGGGTTTCCTCCCACACTTCAAAGACATGCTGGTAGGTTAATTGGATCCTGTCTAAATTGGCCTAGTTTCATCCCTGGCCACGCGGGATTTCCTGCATGGTAGGGGTTGGGGAAAGACCTGGCAACCTACCCTGTAAAATAATTGCTAAGAGAATTCATGGGAAAAGTTGCTTACGAGTGACAGTCCATGCAATTGCCAAGGGTCAGATACGACTGAATGGATAGATAGATGTGTATGTATGAATGTGAGTTAGGGACCTTAGATTGTACACTCCTTAAGGGTTAGGGATGATGTGAATGTACAATATATATATACTGTACCAGGGGCGGACTGACAACTCATGGGGCCCCCGGGCAATAGGGGATCATGGGGCCCCGTGTCCTTGCCCAAAAAAGCCTATGAAAAAGGTACCAGGGGCATCTCATGGGGCCCCCTACTGACCCCAGGCCCTCAGGCAGTGCCCCGAGTTTCCAAATGGTCAGTCCGCCCCTGTACTGTACATACATACATGTAAAGTGCTGCATAAATTGACAGCGCTATATAAGTCCCTATAATAAATAAGTGTTAGACTGCTGATGACTAGTAGCAATGTTGGTTAATTTGAATTCATATACACATATTCACCCTATAAAACCACCAGTTGACAGTTTTGTAAGTATCCCAAATCAAGACTTACATTTTTGCGTATGACTTTTATGTACAATATATTTTTCTTTTTTCTACCTCAACTTTCCCAAACTAGAACCTCATTTAGATCATTGTTAATAGGGAGCTGTTATAGTTGCTGAGATAGAAACAGCTAGACAAATATTATTAGCTATGATAGTCAATGCAAAATGACAAAAGGAAGCATAAGTGGAAATACATACTCACTCTGTTACACGAAGCTCTAACATGGAAGTCGTCTAACTTACATTACAGACACAGTGAGCTTCAAATTCTCCTAGGAAAGTCAGTGGTTAATGGAAATGGACTTCAAAGTCAGAGACGAAACAGGAAGAGAGAGTTGGTGTGTGTGAGTGTGTGTGTGGGGGGAGCAGATATAGTATTCACGGGACATTGAATGAAGAATGGTTTTCTGTTGTTTTACTTTTTTTTTTTACTTACACAATCTATTATTTTATTATATCATTTGATTAAAGGAACTTTCATTGCATTTCTTTGTCTGATCATATGTTCAGGTATATCTTATGTTCTTTCTGTTTATTTTTTTACCCATTACTAAACTTTCCCTGGACTCTTATATCACTAAGCAGCTTTTTTAAGATTTTGGAATCAGTAAGAGGAGATTATAGTCCCTAACCAGGAAAAATCTGCAGCTTCTCTATTACATAGATTATAGTTATACACTCTTGAGTAGAGACACTTAAGAGGGGGTATGAAGTTGGAACTTTAATATAATTGTTGGGAGACGCAACAGGTAGGTACGGTTATTCCTCCTGATTTTGAAAATTAGTAAATAGTCCCCTCTCCTTTCCTGGCAACTGATGCTGAACTGATGGCACCTGGGCAGTGATGTACTGGGGGAAGGGGTGTGTGTTTGTGCAGTTTGCACTGGGTTCTGGCACTCTGGAGGTGCAAGGTGGCCATCCAACATGTTTATTTTTTTTTCTTTCCGTCAGACAGACAGAAGCATTTCTGAATTGCAAGGAGATCTGTACAAGGGGAATAAAAAATGGCTAGAGGTGGTTCATGTAGTAGTCATCCGGACCATAAGACTTCTATTGGCGGTGTACAAAGACTTCCACAAAGGGTTTCATGCTATGTGATCTCTTTTATTTCCCTCTGAGTACTGGTTGTAAGGAGAGGTGAGAAGGATACATGGGGAACTCACTGTGGAAGCCTTTGTATACCACTAGTGGAAGTGTCCAGATGACTACTACATGAGCAATTTTTGACCTCTCTTTAGTTATAGGGTCCACTGCTGTTGGTAAGCTTACATCTGTACTTTCAAGGTGGCACTTGCAAGTGGTGATGGTAGAGTCTGGAGTACTCACCTTTGCTCCAGATTTGAAGTGGATGTTTTCACAAGTGGACTTTTTATTTTTACGTTCACAAAATGGACACTTTATACTAATTTCTCTGTATTTATTTTTTCTATTCACAGATGTCTGTTTTCATTTGTGTTTCGCTTATTGTATTTGCTTAGTGTAGCACTGTATTTGCATATATGTTTTTGACTTTGAACAATACCTCAGCATGTTCTGCTGCTTTGCTAACATAGTTTTTTTTTTACTTTTCTTAGTTACATGAGCGCAGTTTGCTTCCCCCTGTTTTGTCTTATACTAAGGAGTGTCTGTAGTGGGGGTTGTCTGTCTTTGTGTGTGTGTGTGGGGGGGTTGTCTGTACCAGGGGTTTCTGTACTGGGGGATCAGGATTGGAGGAGGAGTCTGTTTTGAGGGATTAGACTGGAAGGGGGGCAGTACTGAGGGGATAGGCTTGGAAAGGGGACTGTACTGAGGAGGTCTGTACTATGGTGGTGGGCTGGGAGAGAGGATTCAGGGCTATGCAGAAAGTTCTGTACTGCCGGGAGATCAAGTCTATTGATTGAAATTCGTACTGTGGGGGATATGGGTGTTGGGGGTAGATTTGTATTGGTAGGAGGGGTAGTTTTTGGATATATTCTGTGCAGTGGCCTGTGTGTTACATGCTCCTGAACCTTGCACTCTGTCCCTTCTTTTTCCAAACAGTACTGACCAGGAGCCTGAAACATTCAAAGTTTAAACTGCAAGTACTGGGTAAGAATTTTAACAAATTGTTTAAGGTGGTAGTAAAGTCTGTTTTTTTACTTGTACCTACAGGAAAGCCTATAATAAGGCTTACCTGTAGGTACTCTAAATATATCCTAAACTAGCACAGTTTGGGATATTTACCTGTGTAGAGCACCAGTGCTTGCACTCTAAAGGAACAGCATGCCCATGCTATTTCTTCAGAGCTCTGTGCTGTAAAAAGTGAGTTTTGTGCACATGCACAGGAGTGAAGTTATCGCCATTCAAGCTGCTGGAACCCAGAAGAAGGATCGTGTGAAGATGGAAGCCCTGTCAGTAGTGACAGCGTGCTGCTGGAGGGATTTGTTTTTAAGGTACATTTCACATAATATGCTAGTATGTGATGCATACTAGCCCATTATGCCTTTGTCTTGCAGGGGAAACATTTTTTTTCTTCCTTGGGTTTACTACTGCTTTAATGGGGAATGTTTGTTTAATCAATTCACTGCTGCCCTATAGCAGATATACTGTATATATACATGATTTTGCATTTCCAGGTAGGGGGCGAGGCCGCGGTTGTCAATCACCGGGTCCAGTCCAGTGATTAATCGCCGGCGCCCGGTGATGATCTCTGACTGGGAGGAGGGCTGCTTTGTTCACAGTCCTCCTCCCTGTCGGCTCGGCCACACTGCTCTGGGTGGCTGTGCACAGTACAGCCATCCAGAGCAGTGTCCTTACAGTGAAGCACCAACACACCACCCCATAGTAAAACACTCCCAGCACACAGTTAACCCTTTGATCGCCCCTCATGTTAATCTCTTCCTGCCCAGTGCCATTAGTACAGTGTCAGTACTTCTTTTTAGCACTGATCACCAGGGGCTGACTGACAACTCATGGGGTCCCCGGGCAATAGGGGATCATGGGGCTCAAACTCAAATAAGGTACCAGGGGCATCAAAAAAGGTACCAGGGGCATCTCATGGGGCCCCCTACTGACCCCAGACCTCGGGCAGTGCCAGAGTTTTCAAATGGTCAATCCGCCCCTGCTGATCACTGTATTGGTGTCACTCAGTTCCCCCTGGTGTCAGAATGCCCGCCGCAGTTCCACAGCCCTGCTATAAGTCACTAATCACCGCCATTATTAGTAAGAAAAAAAAATTATTATCTATAACGCCATTTGTAGACACCAAAACTTTCACGTAAACCAATTAGTTTACATGTATTGGGATTTTGTTTTAGCAGAGACATGTAGCAGAATACATTTTGGCCTAAATTTATGACAAAATTTGATTTTTAAAATATTTGTACTGGACATGTTTAATAGCAAAAAGTCAAAAATATTGTTTTCTTCTCAAACTTGTCGGTCTTTTTTATAGCACAAAAAATAAAAAAATGCATAGGCAATCAAATATTCCCGAAAGAAAGCTCAATTAGTGGGAAAAAAAGGACGTAAACTTAATTTGGGTACAGCATTGCATGACCGCACAATTGTCAGTTAAAGTAATGCACCACCGTAACGTAAAAAAAATGGGGGGTAAATCCTCAGGAGGGCAAGTGCTTAATGCAGCCTTCTGTGTTGACAGGTTCATGAAGTTTCTGAGTCTGTAGCCTTATCTATTACTAGTATTATATAACCAACATTTCTCATTAATTTCAGAGTACATATAACCTGTTACATCATCCTCATCTCGGAAAGAAGCTCACCATCTCATGTCCCTACTGTAATAGGGACAATTTAGGTGCCTGTGCAACTGTGGCAAAAAGCTTGAGCATCTAGAAAAAACTAACACAAACCAATAAAGAACATACCAACTATGGAATTGTGTTACAGGTAAAGCTAAATCTCTGGATAGCTATCTACCTATCATTCTGCCACAAATCACTGGTGCATGGTTACACAGTATTATGTAACAAGCAACTGAGTAAAACATGCATGAAACTACAACATAGCCTTTCAGAAATTAGCATGTTGGCAATTTTCATTGGAAAGCACAAGCTGATAATTGACTTTACTTTTGGCTGATGTTAAAACAGAAGTATAAAACATACAGGGCAAGTGAAACTACTACGCTTGTGTTTAGAAGAGGAAACCTTCATGTGCATTATTTTCTATGACCAGACAACTAGATGACAGCTGAATGAATGATAAGCTGACATTTGTGAGATTTATTTATTTTTTAAATTTATTTCAGGTACTTACATAGCGCCGTCAATTTCCACAGCACTTTACATATATATTGTACATACACATCAGTCCTTAACCCTCCAGGAGCGTACAATCTAAGGCCTGTATAAGAAAGTTCTACTGAACAAGCAAATGCAGGAGGAAGAAATGCTAATCATACCATATAATGTATTATACATTATGTACTATATTTAAATCTTCTATGCGTTATCTTACAATAATTAATAAAATTATACCTTAGAGTTGGAAATACTCTTTAAATTACCTATACTAACACCAGTTATCTGGTACATTGAGCTGGGTTGTTTGTTGATGGTTAACATGTGTATGGAATGTGTTTAGAATTATAGTGCTTCCTATCCCAACAGTTTTGTCTGAATAAACCACTGAAATGTGTTTACAGACCCAATTTGCTGTCAAAACAATCAGGGGAATTCAATAAAGTTAAAGCAACACCTTTCTGTTGGTATGGCTGGCGCCTTATTAAAAAAATCTCTGTAGCCTGTTTTGGTAACTTTATACTTAGGCTTTATGCTAAAGAAATAGACATTTTCAATAGTCTCTATTATTATTATTATAACAACACAACATTATTACCCATTATTGCATAATACATAGGGGTTGATTTACTAAAGGAAAATAGACTGCGCACTTTGCAAAGTGCAGTTGCTCCAGAGCTTAGTAAATGAGGTTAAGCTTCCCTTTGCCAAGAATACCCAATCACATGCAAGACAAATAAAACAAACAACATTTTTGCTTGTACATGATTGGATGATAGAAGTCAGCAGAGCTTCTGCTCATTCACTAAGCTCTGGAGCAACTGCACTTGCTGAGTGCAATTGGACTTTGCAAAGTGCACAGTCTAATTGCTTTTAGTAAATCAACCCCATAATGTAGCATAATGTAGGGGAGCTCACAGCAGCTTTGGATAAAGTTAACACTCACCACAGCTAGTTATTTCTAGCTTCAGCTAGCTTTGCTATACCTACAATAGCTATATTATCTCTTTTTGAAAAAAAAAAAATATATATATATATATGTTCAGCCAAGTTACTATTTACAGTATATGCTGTAAGTAGATCTCTTAATATCCAAACCTGACAGACATCACCCCCACAAAACAACACTTGTCATGGTAAATCTATACTTACAGATGCTTTATAGTGTTCAGTAGTGTTCTGACATGAACTGCATTCTCTTCTTTTCCCCAGGTTGTGTGAGATCTCCCTGTTTCCTAATATGGCTTTTCATTAGGTAAGAATGTAGAAGTAATTTGATTTCTTGCCTGTTTCATTGGATTGGAGTCATTTTTGTAACACCAATCTCTCAGATGACAACTGACTAAACAGCCTGAGTGTAAAAAATCAGTTATTTTTGCTTCAACAATCCTTATTATTATTATTACTCATATTTCTATATAAGCAGTACAAGTATCATATGAAAATCATGACTTGCCTTTTTAGGAAAGCAAAATTGCTGTACATTGCAAATGTTTATCAATCGAAGGATACTTTTTAACATGTGGCATTGAAAGCATTTTATAGTCTCTTGGTTAAGTTTGTTGCTGGGCACTGACTTTCCTGGTTAACATTCCAGTCAGGTTTTATGCAAATCAGTCATCACATGTGTACATGTACATATACATGTACATTTGAACCCCTTCCTGCCCAGTGCCATTAGAACAGTGTCAGTGCTTTTTTTTTTTAGCACTGATCACTGTATTGGTGTCACTGGGGATGTCAGTGACCAAGTCAGTTCCCCCCAGTGTCAGAATGTCCGCTGCAGTCCCAAAGTCCTGCTATAAGTCGCTGATTGCTGCCATTACTAGTAAATAAATTTAAAAAATCCCAGTATATATACCGCCATTTATAAACACTATAACTTTCATGTAAAACAATGAATTTACATGGCCTTTTGGCTAAGATCAAGTGTAGTATCTGTTCTTATCAGTGTCCAGTGGGGGTGCTACCGACCATTCTAGTTTACGGGGATGGTTGTTGTACAGTACCCTCACTGGTATGATGGGGGTCCGGAAGGCTAGTACCGGAGGGACAGAAACCAGGGAGCGCCATGATTCGTTCTGGGGCCTTGGGAGTAATTCCTCTGGGGAGACCGGAAAGACCCAGTTCCTCCTGGTTTGAGCATGCTACCTTGGTCTGGCCTGGGGCTGAGGAGGCAAAAAGTCCGCAAACTCAGTGCCCCCTGAGGAGACGCGCTCAGGGGTGTCACTAGTAACACTTGGGTGTGGGACCCCACGGTGTGAAGATGACACATGGCCACTGTTTTTACACTCTTTTTTGCACAGCGCCCTAAGGACCAGGTCTTTTGGCTAAGTCCAGGGCAATTTTTGCTACGGGCCTCAGGGCCTGGTCTGTGCACTATTAGGCACGGTACCACTTTTTTATTTTTATTCTATTTATTTATTCACTCCCACGTTTTGTCACTTTTTGCTTTCTTATGTGTGTGTTTTTCACGGATGGAGGGTGTGGGTCCTCGGGCCTTACCTGAAGTCTAGGGGGAGGATGTGTGGCCATACGGTTCCTTCCTCCCCTGATCCCTAGGGGGTTTTTCTCTTCGGGAGAACCCCCTTGCCTAGTACTGGATGTCCGGCTTCGGCTGGGCATAAGGAACGGTGGTCCACCAGGCCTTTTGGCCAGGAGGACCAAATGGGAACCTTGTCCCTGTCAGGAGCTTCGTGCCCCGGGGGATCGGGTGAACGGTCCAGCCCTTTCGGGGGTAGGACAAACACACCCCTAAGTGCACGTTTTTCGTGTGTGTGTTTCTGCACTTGCACTTTTTTGCGAACACTTACGGGTTTTTTCGTTACAGTCTCACGTTTGCGGACTTAAAAAAAAAAAAAAAAAAAAAAAATGAATTTACATGTATAGGATTTTTTTTAACAAAAACATATCAAAGAATACATTTTGGCTTAAATTTATGATGAAATTTGATTTTTTAAATTTTTTACTGGACATGTTTAATAGCAAAAAGTCAAAAATATTGCTTTTTTCTCAAAATTGTCGGCCTTTTTTTAT
Organism: Staurois parvus; assembly: GCF_062004578.1. Classification (NCBI taxonomy): domain Eukaryota; kingdom Metazoa; phylum Chordata; class Amphibia; order Anura; family Ranidae; genus Staurois; species Staurois parvus. The sequence continues at coordinate 9,884,859 of NW_028317941.1, forward strand.
AGCTCAAAAAAATAAAACACACAGGTGATCAAATACCACCAAAAAAAAGCTCAATTAATTTGAAAAAAATAAAGGACGTAAATTTCATTTTCAGTGTAGCGTTGCATGGCCACACAATTGTCAGTTAAAGTAATGCAGCGCTGTAACTCAAAAAATGGTTACAGAGGTAATTTGTAAAGATTCAAAGCGTTTCGGAGTGATTTCACTCCTTCCTCAGGGAAGAGAAAACTCTGCACAAAGGTGATATGATAATATAGAGAAATAAGAAGACACATGAATAAATCTTCAACCAAACTTAAAAGCAAGGCTTCAATTTGCCACCACCTCCCAACCAGAGCACCGGAGAGTATGAGATACCCAGGATCCCCGCAAAATGAAACACGCGGGACACCCAGATCACATTGTACTTGTGAGAATCCAGTTATTTAAAAAAAATAGTTCAGATATATACAGATAAATCAGAGAACATATGGGTATGGATCTGCACTGGCCCACAAAAGGAAGGAGTATCGGTCAGGAAGGGGGGTAAATTCTCAGGAGGGCAAGTGGTTAAACTTTCCTCAGCCACGGTGAAATGTAGCTGTTACAAAAAACAGTTGGGAGATAATAGCCATTAAAATTGTATCAGTGGAGGTCAGCATATAATATAATATAATACAGTATAATATAATATGTTTGACTGTAATGCTACATAAACCTCAAGTAGAGACGTAGTCAAAGCAATGTAGGACTGTGGATGCTTAGATGTAATGTAAACTTTACAACACAGTATAACACAACTCTCGCCTAACGTGAAAAAAAATATCTCCTTCTGTAGGTTCTCTCAAGAGGGATAGTTAAATAGGTATACACAAAGAAAAATCTAGGAACACAGAAAAACAATAAAATCAGGGAGATAAAGTATAATTTTTAATTACTTAATAAAAATAATTTATTCCAAAAGCACAAAACCAACTTTCGTACAAGTATGGAAAAATGAGTTAAGCATCTAGTGTACATAATACACATTATAACAGATATAAATACAAATAAACACGGCACATAAAAAATTAAGCCTGAAAGACCAACAAAGATAGGATCATGCAAAGTCTCTTGTTTACAAATTTTTCCTGGTATATGCAAAGCAAACCGAAAGGACATTGTAACACTGTGTCCTAATGATAACATTAGCAGGATTATAAAGTGCCACCAGGCCAAGTTATAAATAGGATGTTTCATTTTTTGCATAGTCTGCAGGAAATTATACAGTATAGATTATATTAAGCCAAAATAAGCCTATTGATGTCACAGAACTGGTAAAACGTTGATCAATAGAATATATTTGTTGATCATAACTAAACAATTCTAGATATTGTCAAATATGTTCAGTAATCACTGACACCACAATGAAAAATTGTAAACAAGAGACTTTGCATGATCCAGTTTTTGTTGTAGGACTTCAACTTCCATATGTTGGTTTGTGGGGAGTATTTCCCAAAATAAAATACTCTTTCTTTATCCTTGGTGTATCAGTTGGATTGTCTGGCCCCAGGTGACCCTGGTGACCATCTTGGATCAGGCAGAGTCTATTTAACCTCTGGGTGGACGCCATATGGCATCCTTTTCAGAGCGCACATTGCGCATGCCCGCAAAGCTGCGATGCGGCGCGATCTGTCACCAGCTGTGTACCTTGGACACGACCGATAACAGATCTGTGTACCGACCCTGTTGCCAGTACCATGTGACCTGCTGTGACCAATCACAGCAGGCCACATAACAGTTGTATACAATGGATGGCTTCCTTTCATGCCATCCATTGTATACAAGTGTGTCTAGCTGTGAATGGTCACAGCGATCACATGCACAGGCTGGGCCAATCACAGCCCAGCTGTGTCATGTGATTAGCCTTGCCAAATCACAGCTAATCACAAAAAAAAGCAAACTGTGTAAAAAAAAAAATACTGATCTCTTCCCCAAAGTAGTACAATGCTACTATGGTAACATTATACTACTTTGGTCATAGTGAAATATGAAAAAAAAATCTTAAAAAAAGAAAATAAATGTAATAATTTTTTTTTTGTACTGTCACCAGTCAGTGTGCCTGATCACCGCCATGCCAGATATATGATGATGCTGAACTGCACTGGTGAAAGTATGTGAAAAAAAAAATAGTGAAAATAATTTTTTTAATTTCTTCATTTTCGGAAAAATTATAACAAAATAATTACAACTTCAAAAAACTCGCCATGCCTCTTATGAAATACATTGGACTGTCTACTTTGCAAAAAGGGGTCATTTGGGGGATATCTGTACTGTTCTGACATTCTTGGGCCTCAAGAAATTAGATTGGCTGTCAGTACTTCAGGATCGATCAATTTTCAGATATATCCCATAGTTTGTGAATTCTATAACTTTCCTACAGACTGAATCATAAATACTAATTTGGGTTATTTTCTCCAAAGACATGTAGCAGAATACATCTTGGCCTAAATTTATGAAGAACAATTATTTATTTGCAAACTTTTATAACAGAAACAAAGAAAAACGTGTTTTTTTTCAAACTTTTCGGTCTTTTTTTGTTCATTTAGAAAAAAAAAATAAAAACCCCAGCAGTGATTAAATACCACCAAAAGAAAGCTCTAGTTGTGTGAAGAAAATGATAAAATTTTAGTTTGGGTACAATGTTGTATGACAGCGCAATTGTCATTCAAAGTGTGATAGTGCTGAAACCTGAACATTGGCCTGGGCAGGAAGGGGGTAAAAGTGCCCTATATGGAAGTGGTTAAGAGTGAGTGGCTAGTGTAGGGACAGGTTTCCCATCTGTCAGGGACAGTGTTAGCAGTAAGGAAAGGTTCTGGTGGAGTAGAGAAAGAGTAGAGACTACGTTTACCTCTATGTCTAACTTCTCAGAAAGCTCCCCATTGGGTTGGACTGGCCAGGTTGCACCCCACTCTTCGTCATCTGCATCCTGGCATCTCCTTTCTGAACTGTTATGAGTGCCCTAGTCAGGTGAACCTCCCCGACTGGTTTGTTTGTACTTCTTTTCACTAGTTCTGTAATACACCATTTCTGGCAAATTGGGACCACACTGCACCTATCCAACATGCAGAATACTGATCAGTAATGCTGATTTTTGCATTTTTTTTACTAATCTGAATGAGTAATATTTACGATGTGTGCATGGTCCCAAATTTTATGTCAATAATTGGGAAGTAATTAAAATATGAGTCATACTAATATGTTTCCAAAACATTTATTATGAGATTATTACTAGCTAAAATTATTCACAGTGTGGGCCCCTATCAAAATGTAAAGCACTGTATACATATTCATAGGCAAAACAAGGATTGGGAAAAAATATCACCAAAAAGGGAGAAACCATTCACTGATTTTTTTTCCTTATTTTTGAATTTTGTTGATTCTGGTGATGAGGACAAAAAAAATGAATCTCCATAGAAACACTGACAGTGACACAGACAAGAATAGAAACCAGGGTTGCTATGTTTTCCTATTCTTTGCAAAACCAAAAAAAAAAGTTTTGGATTTAGATATGCTTCAGGTAAATTTGAAATGTTTCATATTTGATTGATCAAATTGCAAAAGGTTGGCATTGCAATTATTTAGAAGAGTGCCTTTCAGCGCTTGTATTCTTTCCTACATCTTGATCCCTCCAGCAGCTTAACGATATATTAAACTTTCCAACAATCCAGAAACCTCAATATACAGTATTTTCACATATTTTGCATGTTTTTGCATGTGACCCCATTTGTAGGATTTGCTCTTGCTTCATGTTTGGAGCTGTTATCACTGGGACAGGAAGGCACAGACAGCAAAAAAAAAGTTGTTAAAAACATTTCTGAAAATGCTTATCGACCCTTTACAGTCCGGCTTCCGCCATCTACACTCCACTGAAACTGCCCTACTCAAGCTCACCAATGACCTACTAACTGCCAAAACCAATGGCCACTATACTGTGCTTCTTCTACTTGACCTCTCTGCGGCTTTTGACACAGTTGACCACCCCCTTCTCCTCAAAAAAACTCCACTGTCTTGGCCTCAGAGACTCTGCTCTCTCCTGGTTCTCCTCCTATCTATCGCAGCGCTCCTTCAGTGTTACCTATAACACTGCCACCTCCTCTTCACTCCCTCTCTCTGTTGGGGTCCATCATGGTTCTGTCCTCAGACCCCTTCTCTTCTCCATCTACACCTCCTCCCTTGGCCAATTGATAAACTCCCATGGCTTCAACTACCATCTCTATGCCGACAGCACACAAATCTATCTCTCTACCCCTCACCTCACCCCCTCAGTCTCCAATCGTATCACTAGCCTACTAAGCGACATATCGGACTGGATGTCACTCCACTTCCTCAAACTCAACCTTTCCAAAACTGAGCTCCTAGTATTCCCCCCAGCCCGTGCCCCCTCCCCTGACTTCTCCATCATGATCAATAACACAAGCATCAGTCCCTCCCCTAATGCCAGGGTACTAGGTGTAATCCTAGACTCCAATCTGTCCTTTCAGTCCCAGGTCCAATCGCTGATGAACTCGTGTAGACTTCACCTCTGCAACATCTCCAAAATACAACCGTTCCTAACCTCGGAAACCACTAAGCAACTCATTCACTCCCTTATTATATCACGCCTTGACTACTGTAACTCCCTCCTCATTAGCCTACCTAATTGCAGGCTATCCCCACTTCAGTCCATCCTGAATGCTGCTGCCAGACTCATTCACCTTACTAACCGTTCTGTATCTGCTACCACTCTTTGCCAATCCCTCCACTGGCTCCCAATTGCCCAACTGATAAAAATCAAAACACTAACACTGACGTATAAAGCCGTTCATAACACTGCCCCAAATTACATCACCGATCTTGTCTCTAAATACCAACGAAACTGTACTCTCCGCTCCTAGCAAGACCTCCTACTCTCTAGCTCCCTTGTCTCCTCCTCCCATACTCATCTCCAGGATTTCTCCAGGGCTTCACCCATCCTCTGGAACTCCCTACCCCAATCTGACTATCGCCTACTCTGCTCACTTTTAGGCACACTCTGAAAACCCATCTCTTCAGGGAAGTCTACCCCGACCTCAGCTAATACTGGAATTGTCAGGGCAGGAGCGCTGGAATGGGCAGGCAGGCAGGCCTATGCACGGTCAAGCCGCGACTGACAACAGCCACTACCCATAGACCAGAGTCCCTCAGGGCGCGGAGTCTAAGCCCCAGGCTACCCTTCACCAGGGCCCCTGATGGTGGGGATGGACTTGACGCAGCCTGAGACCAGGTCGCAGCCCCCGAGTGACCCCAGCTGCGGTAACGACTGCCGCCAATGGCGTACAGCTGGTGGGAGCTAGATGGGAACACGAGTAGAGTAGTCAGACAGGCCGGATCAATAACAACGGAGCAGACAGTACTAGACGGTAGGCAAAGAATACTCAGGTCACGGGCCGGGTTCAGCAACGGGAAGTCAGGTAAAGGGTTAACGCAAAGAATAGTCTTGTCCAAGACGAGTCGGTTACCAGGAGAGCAACAGGAACAACACAAGAGCTTGCAACAAGGAAACATACAGGACACGAGTGCAGCGAGCACTTGCAGACAGGAGGTTTAAATGTGCTCAACCACACCCTTCTGAGGAGGAGCCGCAGAAGCCTGAAGGCATAAAGGTTCCCACCATGCTTTGCAGAAATCCAAGATGGATGCCAGCATGGGGATGCACAAGCTCTGAAGAAAGGTAGGACCTTGACAGGAATCCTCTACTCTTCCAACCACTCCATCCCCCACAGCTAATTACCTTTAGTACCACTATCCCCTCCCTCCTAGATTCTAAGCTCCAAGGAGCAGGGCCCTCTAATTCCTCTTGTATTGAACTGTATTGTTACTGTACTGTCTACCTCCATAATGTAAAGCGCTGAGCAAACTGTCGGCGCTATATAAGTCCTCTATTATAATAATAATAATATGTACAGTACGTGCCTGCAAGAGAGATTTCCGATCACTTCCTGTCCAGTTACAAAATAAAGAGAAATCTTTCCAATAAACAACCTGACAGAGACCTTTAACCCTTTGTTAAAAATAAAAGGATTTGGCTGAAGCCTTTAAAGCAGCTCTATTGCCAAAAAAAAACAATAAAGAGAAAAACAATATGGGCAGCACAGTGGCTAAATGGTTAGCACTTCAGCCTGGCAGTACTAGGGTTCTTGGTTCGAATCCCAGCCATGGTACCACCTGCCTGGAGTTTGCATGTTCTCCCTGTGCCTGCATGGGTTTCCTCCCACACTCCAAAGACATTCATTGGATCCTGTCTAAACTGGCCCTAGTATGTATATGTATGAATGTGAGTTAGGGAGTTTAGATTGTACGCCCCTTGAGGGTTAGAGACTGATGTGAATGTACAATATATATGTAAAGCACTGTGTGAATTGGCAGCGCTATATAAGTACCTGAAATAAATTAATAAAACAGCCTGCACATAAAATACCAGCTACTTGGGCTACTTGTAGAGGGGTACACACATTGGGGGGATTTACTAAAACTGGAGAGTGCAAAATCTGGTGGAGCTGTGCATGATAGCCAATCAGCTTATAACTTCAGCTTGTTCAACTAAGCTTTGACAATAAAACCTGGAAGCTGACTGGTTTCTATGCAGAGCTGCACTAGATTTTGCACGTGCCCCTTTTAGTAAATCTCCTCCATCTTCCTTTTAATAAAAAAAGTTAAAGCTTATTTAAAAAATAAGAACAAAAATGTAATCTATTGCAGTTTACGGGGCGTAGTTGTATTACAGGCTACTAATACACTTCCTATCCTAGGGTGATAACACTCACTCTCTGTACTGTATCTACAGTATGTTGGAACAGTGTTGCCACCCTAGGACAGGAGGTATGTTAGGACAACAAAACTCCTGTCCATCACCTTATCTTCTTAAAATCATGAAGAGATGTAGTCCAAAGAACTAAACTGGGCGTGGCTGAAAACACTGCTTTGGATTTCAGTGCAGCACAGGCAAACTCTTGTCAACTAATATTTGTGCCGAGGACTGCAGGAAGCAGACAGAATGTAAAGAAAAATATGAGGCAATCTAGATACACTAATCTTATTCACTCAGACTTTCTTTGCTAATCATCTCAGAAGACAAAACTCAGTAGGAAGCTTTAATTTAATGAGAAATTAACTGCAGGAAATTCACTAACAAAAACAAAATGAAATATTCTGTTCCTCTTGTGCTGGTGTAATGTGCCAATGATGTGTTACCTAGTGAGTCTATTAATTTAGTTTCATTGTTTTACAATGTATTTAATTTTTGCTTTATAAATAAACATTGAGTGTATTTAATAAATAAACATTGCATGTGAGGATTGAGGATTCCCAGAGCACTAGGGGCTAGTCAAAGAGAAAGCACAGCAGTACTTTCCTTTCAGGTATGCTGTTTCTCAGTGAGCTCTTTGCTGAAATCATGGAGTTCTCTGCTTCATGAAACAGAAAGAACTTCATAACACATCACTCAGTAGGACACCATGAAGCATGCTGCTGACTTGTTTGGCTGGTTGCAGGGGCGGACTGACAACTCATGGGGCCCCCGGGCAATAGGGGATCATGGGGCCCTTGTGTCCTTGTCCAAACTCAAAAAGGTACCAGGGGCATCTCATGGGGCCCCCTACTGACCCCAGACCCTCGGGCAGTGCCCAAGTTTCTAAATGGTCAGTTCGCCCCTGAGTAGAACACAATACAATGAAAAGTCCTTCACCATCTAACAGTGTTGAAGTCTACACTGAGGTAACTAACAATATTTCTAAAAACTTGTTACTCAACTTGTATAGATAAAAGATACTGTTCAGTATGTTTGAGATCATGCCCTACTCACCGTATAAAGTTTTGTTACCTGTAGATTATCCAGTAATAGCACCTCTTGTTGCAGGATGACATCACTAACCCACTGTCTCACAATTTGCAATGTAGTCAGCCTGCCACGTGCAAGCTCTTTCAGTTGGGCTGTCATACAGGCAGCCCAGTGGCCAATTAAAGGAGCACACATGCAGGCTGTCAATACTGCTGCTAATGGTGACATAGTGGTTTAGTGTTTTACCTAGCAACAGTGCTGTTAATATCAGGATCTACAGTTAAAAAACTTTGGAACAAATTCCCAGACAGCTCTTTAAGAAGACGGTATACAGTGAGACATGATGGCAAACTTACTAAAAAATAGATTAAGGTTTCACATTCACTTTTATCTGCTATTTGCAATATGAAGTGCCTATTCTATTTACAGATTGATAATAGAGTAGTTGATTGTTATGTTACAATAGCAAGAAGCGGGTGTGACATTGTATGCAGGACAGTCCCTGCAGCTTTCTTTGACAAAAGTAAGGGCTCCTTACATCATTTAGAGATTGAAATAAAGATAATAAAATTGGCACTGGCATTTGAATCAATAGTAATTATAGTGCTTAAGGGGGAAATTGAGACAATCTTGCTGCACAAAAACATACAGATATACTGTATCTTTTCCAGGTAAAAATAATTTTGATTGTAACATACTGTACAATATCCATGACTTTATTATCTCATAATACACAGTTTTTGATGAGGATGGTTCACCCTTACAATCGGCTAGCAGAAATGCATGCCAGAGACAGCAGGTGCATGCTGTGTGAGTTAAGCAGGTCCCTTTCTAGATGCTATTTTATTTGATATAGTAAGTCTACAAAGAAAATTTGTGAGTACCGATTTTTATTATTTTTAGTAAAGATTATATATTGTTGTGAAAAAGTATTTGCCCCATCCTGATTTTTTTTCTGCATATTTGTCACACTTACGTAAATGATTCAGATCATTATTGGGGATTCACTACTTAAAGCGGAGTTCCACCCAAAAGGCGAAGTTCCGCTTTAACGCTTTGTCCCCCGCTCCCCATTAAGGATTGACACCTTTGGGGAGCACGTACCCAAATTTGACAGGTACCCACTCCCACTTCCGCTGCGATCGCCTAGAGAATCAAAAGCAGTAATTGTCCTCCTCCCTCTCCGTAGTCTTCTGGGACACGTGATAGGTCCCAGAAATCTACGGGGCCATTCACAAAGCACAGCGCTTCTCGTGCATGCTCAGTGGGTACCTGGCTGTGAATTTTATTGCACACATACACAATATAATACTAAATTTTTGGTAAAATATAAAATATAGTGTTATACCAAGTAAATATACGCTTAACATGTCACGCTTTACAATTGCATATGCCCATGGAACTGCACCAAACTATGGTACAGGCAATTTTTTTAATGTCTTTACAGGTTACCAGTTTAAAGTTACAGACGAGTTCTGGTGCTAGAATTATTGCTCTTGCTCTAGCATTCACGCCGATATCTCACAAGTGTGGTGTGATTACCATTTACATATGCGTGCAGGATTTACGTATGCGTTTGCATTTGCATGTAAGCATGTGGGGGCACATCCCTTGTGAAAGCATGGTCTGTGACAGGCTCTCTTTATGGAGAGATCTGAGTTCTCTCCTCTGGCCACCAACCAGCCGATCAGACACAGATGGCATAGATCGGCTGCTTTCCTGGCAGATAACGGCCAAGTGAACAAAGAGCAGAAACCAGAAGTGACAAAATCCTCATTGCTTCTGGTTTCTGGGGTCACAGAGAGGGAGGAACGACATCAGTTCTTCTCTTTCTGTGGAGTGCAGCCATTGCCACTGGTCGCAGCAGTTCACGACTCCCCAATCTCTTGACTCACCTTCCACCACCCGCAGAAGTGATTGAGTGGATCAAATCAATTCTGCTTAAAAGCCCATTGTCACCTGTAAATTTTAATACTGGGATGATGCTTGCAGATGCAGGCATCAGCCAAGTATAGGCATTTCCCTCCCAGGATATCACATGACATCCACACGGAGGAAGTGGATAATGAAAGCACACCCTATCCAGCCATCGTCGACCACTACTCATATGTTACCTTTCTTAAGGTGTTTCTTAGGGCATAAAGTATACTTTCACCCTATGGCTGGTGCTTACACAATTCACTGAAAAAGCCATTCTTTTTGTATAGAAACCCAAGATTTGTTTTGCTTAACATATATTGCTTTTGGCATTAACAGACGATGTCCATTCATTGCTAGCTGGAAAGTAGAAAAAGTATACACACGTGTCAGGGAACATAAGGAGTCTGCATAATACAAGGCATAGGAAATGCATATCTGTTTGCAGAAAACAGGGTTGATATTGGAATTCTCCTTAATGTTAACCTGCAAACTAAACAAAAAGAGAAAGGAGAAAAACCATGATAGACTAATATTCTGTGTATTTTGTAACCCTGATCTAAGTTGTGATAATTTTCTTGAACTTGTTTTGCGTCTTAACAAATTTATATTAATTTCTACAAGAATATAGAAGAGGTTGGGGCTCTGAGTAGTAAAGGAAAGGCCCAACAACCCACTAGTAGAGGAAGAGATGGTCTGACAACATTGTCAAGTAAAACTTAAACCCAGGACCTTGCATTCACTATGTCTGGTCTCCCACAGTACACACATGTAAGTGCAATTATTTTAGTAAATATAAACTGTTAAATACCTTTTCTCATCAGCAGTATATAGCAGCCATTGTCCGGCCAAGCACTGGTAAAAGCTTGTAGGAGGAGTTTTCATTCTGCTATAAGTGGATGCAGGACCCCTGACCTCTGTCTGGACAGTGCTGATTGGCCCTGTGCTGATCACATGCAATCTCAAAAAAATAAAACAACCTCTCTAGCAATACACACCAAACTGAGCATGTGCAGAGTGACTCCACATGATATGTCTTATCAGAAGATAAGAGGGGGGCACTGGAAGAAGGGGAGGATCAGAGAAGTCAGGATCAGACAGCATTTTTACACAATGAAGAGGATTAACCCCTTAGGTTCCACAGTGAGTATAACAAGCATTCTTCACTGCATTTACAGACTGATTTTACTGTTGTAGGTTTAGTATCACTTTATATTCATCATTGGAAACATGGCGAATCAACAAGTAAGCTAGAATGTTGAAGAAGCTGTTAAATCATTTTGGAAATAGACAGTACACAGGATGTTGCAGTGAAAGAACAATACAGCATGGCTTGTGCTAATGCTAGCAGCACAAATATAGAAAAGCTGTTTTGTTCTCTGAAAGAGCAGTAGGAACAGTTCTCCTTGAGTGTTGTTAGCATTATTGGTGATGATGATGCAAATCCAAATGTGAGCAATAATGGCGTAGAGGCCCATGTCAACAGTTCTGTTTCCGCGTGGTTCTATGCTCAAGTTTCCTAGTTTGGTAATTATTGATGTCACACAGTGTGCCACTCTTGTGAAATTATTATTTGGACTTTTAGAAAAAACAGCTGCCTTTTTATCAGTCATGCAAATTCTCTTCCATTAAGACTGAACAGGTCTATTCAAAAGTGTCAAGGGCATGAAAATCTCTCTCAAGAGAGAGAATAAATGTACCAGCATAGCTTTCATCGTCATGCTCCCTTTTTGCACAGTCTTTTCAGCATAATATGTCCTTGCTGGTATGTGGAGTCTGCAAGCGCAATATGGTTAGTACTCTAGCACTGTCTTTGGGCACATGCAGTGTATGGGCAGTACTCAGTGCTTTGTTCAGGTTGCATGTGCAACACATGCAGCACATAGGAAGCATGGGACTTGTAGTTTTCAAGGCTCTATGACATGCTCCAGGTGCACTCTCCTTCGCTTGAAGATCTGGTAAGTGCTGAAGAAAGAGACTTAAAACACCAATCAACAAACAGCTAAAAAGTAACACTGGGGGAAATATAGATAAGAACCACACTATCTTAGTTACTACTTGGAAGGAGCTTAATTTAAATAGCAATACTACAATGAGGGTTTAGTACTTGTTTGAGAAAATTGGTGAAAATAGATGGTGGAACAAGCCAGGAGCACTGTGTACCATATTTGGTTTTACTGTTGATCAATAAAAAGAGCTGTATATTGTTATATTGTACTGCTTGAAATACACATCGGAATCCCCTAGATTTGACAATTAAGCTGTGAGTGAGGCCAAAAATCTGCTTCATGCTTGGACCAAATGTAGCATCCTCCTAGTTAGCTAGGAGGAGCTAGCTGATTATTTTTTAGTTAAGAAGGCTGAGTAGAAGACTGGGCAATAGTCATTTGGGTCAGATTTGGGTCAGACACTTGGAGAAGATTTCAGAAGCAGTGAGCGGGGGTGCAGAGGGGCTGGTTTGCACTCTCATGGTATCCTGGCCAATCCCCAAGCAGGAGGATTGGCATGGGGCCAGGACAGCTCTTAAGAGTGGCTGAGCCTACTCAGCAGCAGGAGAGCTAGTGTGGAAGATGTGAGGAAGCTGACATGCAGGAGCCTGGGAGGGGGAAGGTGTGGGAAGGTGCCTACCTATACGCAGGGCACTGGAAAGGAGGATCGCTCAGCCTCACTAGCCCCGAGAGCAAAGACCACTTGTAGAGTCAGGAAAGGAGCCAGCCCAGTGGAAGACCTGAAGGCAGCCACCTACCTAATTCTGCTTGCAGGACTGAGACTGAGTAAGTAGTCCTACACCCCCTGGGCCAGATAAGGGAAAAAGAGCACTCTGGCGGGAAACCTGATTATCTCCTTATGCGAGACTGTTTCATTTAAAGTGTCAGGCATTGGATTCCCTTGCCCAGGGATTCTCTCAGGCAGCTGAATAAGAAGAGGATTATCTGGGGTCTGGGGTAATACAACAGGAGAGGCTGGAGAGCTCTCCAAGAATAGTTTCTGCTGTGTAAAGACTTGTCTACAGTTGCTAAAAAGTTTGTCCTCGGTTTGCAATGCCATTGTCATATTTGGACCCCCAAACAGTTTATTCAGAACAAACAAAGTGACATTCCAAGAGAAGTTGTGCAAACTGTAGCGCAGTTGGCTGAGGTTGATATTGTTCAACTTAAAGTGGTTCTATAGGTAGAAGGTTTTTTAACTTAATGCATTTTCTGTGTTAAGGTAAAAAACGTTTTGCAACCAGGATCCCCCCAGCCCCCCCTAAACACTTACCTGAGTCCAATCTCAATCCAGCTCTATGTATAAGAGCAGTGGCTCTCTCTCCTCACTTTACAGAGTCAGCAGTTGGAACCATAGGCTCCTGCTGCTGTCAAAAACAGTTAGTGAAAGGAGTCAGGAAAAGTGCTCTGTGTGTCAATGGACTGCGCACAGCTCGGGAGCGAGCCCAAAGCAGTGCCCCCACAGCAAGCGGCTTGCTATGAGGGCACTCGGCATGGAGGAAGAGCTAGGAGTGTTGGCTGGGGACCTGAGAAGAGGAGTATCAGGGCTGCTATGTGCAAAACCATTGCACAGAGTGGGCATTATACCATATTTGTTATTTAAAAAAGCATCCTTTATAATCACTTTAAAGTGTATTTCCACTTCTGCAGTCAAACATGAACCCCCTCCTCCCCCCACACACACACTATATGTTTATGTGTTTTTTTCAAACAGTATACCTATAAATAATTTTGAACTTCTTAGTTTCTAAGAAAATGGTCCCTTTCTAAAGAAATCACTCTGTCAACCTAAAAATCTTGCTTTTGAAAATTAAAATCTTACTGACATAAAGCGTAGAAGGTGAAAAGTGCTATAGGATTTTGTATGACTATAACTTTCAGCCGCTGTCTAACACAAACCTTTTTGCAGTATATACAGTTCTTCTTCCTCTTGCATGCATTCAAGTGTCTGGTGAAAAAGTTTTTTCAAAATTGAAAATTGTAAAAATCAGATTAAGGACTTTGACTGGACAGGGTATTCTGGAATCCCTTAATTTACTGAACATTGAGAGGAATGCCAACAGAAGTTTAGTTTATAGTGACATCTTTAAAAAAAATTTTCATTTATCTTCTGTCCTCCAAAAATTATTTTTTAAGCTGAATGGAACAAGTACAGTCAACACTGAAAGCAAGGCAGCCATGTTTTCAGCAAGTGTAATGTTCCTTGCAAACTTTATTTGTGACTAATGGCTTTCAATCTGAATTGTTTCTAACTGTATAATGTTGATCCTATCTGCTGGAGTAGTGCCTTGTGTTGTATGACCCAGTAACCCAGTGACAGGTCATATTTGGTTAATGACATCACCTATATTCCAGGTTACATTTAGCTTTCAGTGGGGCAATCTCAGACCATGGATACAGCACTGAGCTGAAGATGTCACATACGTGACAGTATTCCAGCATAGGAAAAGTCCCTTCTTAGTACTGGCTTAACTCTGTACACTAGCTCAGAGTTGGTCTTAATTACAGCTAGTTTACTGATCTGTGAACTACCAGTAATTCTGTCATAGCAACAGATTCTTAAAGTGGCAGTACAAAGAACTACATGAATTTGCCGCATGTATCAGTCATTAATGTTACAAGTACAAATGCTTACCCAACTTAGGTGCATGTAGTTCTTAATGATACTACCACCAGAAAGATGCCTTTAATCACTTGCCATCCTGAGGATTTACCCCCCTTAATGACCAGGCCTGTTTTTGCTATTCGGCACTTCACTATTTCAACTGATAATTGCGTGGTCATGCAATGCTGTACCCAAACGAAATTTATGTCCTTTTCTTCACACAAATAGAGCTTTCTTTCTAGGGTATTTGATTACCTGTGCACTTTTTATTTTTCGCGCTATAAACAAAAAAAGACCGAAATTTTTTAAGAAAAACTATATTTTTTTACTTTCGGCTATAAAAAATATATAGTAAATTCAAAGTTAGTCATACATTTAGGCCAAAATGTATTCTGCTACATGTTTTTGGTTAAAAAATCCCAATAAGGGTATATTGATTGATTAGTGTGAAAGTTATAGCATCTACAAACTATGGTATAGGTAATGGAATTTACACAGCTGTCACACACCTTACTTGTGAGCCTGATGGCAGAGGAAGGCCTCTCGCACGGCTCCGGCTCAGGGGCCACTGAAGGTGGAACAGCAACCACAAGAGCATGGCGGGGAATGAGTGCCTGGTTAGTCCTGTAGTCTGTGCGGGAATTGCTGGCACTTCGCTGGCAGATGGGGTGGCTGGACTGGCTGGCAGCAGAGCAGGCTGGTAGCAGGCAGATGTCACATCTGGACTGGCTGGTGGCAGAGCAGACTGGTAGCAGAGCAGGCAGGCAATGAAGCAGGCTGGTAGTGGACTGTATGCAGGGTCAGACAAGCCAGGTCGGTAACAGATAATCAGATCAGGCATAAACGGTAAGCAGAAGAATAGTCAGGTCACAAGCCAGGGTCAGTGATGGTGGGAGCAGATCAAGCAGAGTCAGAAGGCAGAGGCGGAGTCCAAGAAACAAGCTGGGGTCAATCACAGGTAATCAATCACATAACAGGAAAAGGCACAGGAATACAGGAGGGGGAGTTGCAGATCAGACAGCAATTCACTGGTGTAACTGATGCACCTTTATAGGCCAGTGGGCGCCAGAATTAACCAATGCACATTTCCGTGCGTGTACGCCCACACATGCGCATATGTGTGCGCATATGCACACGGCCACGCACAACAGTACGAGCACCTGCAGGCCTGCGCCTGCACGTTCGTGTGTGGCTACGAGCCTCAGCTATGCCATAGCCAACATATCCCTGACATTGTCCCCTCCCTAGGGGCAGCCTCCGGATGCCCAATTGGCTTCTTTTCTGTGGATGACTGTGGAAAAAGTAATGAATAAATTCCTTGGCATGAACATTCTGTTCAGGTTCCCAAGAATTCTCCTCCGGACCGCACCCCCTCCATTTAATAAGGTATTGCCACCGGTTCCTCATTTTTCTACAGTCCACAATGGCTTCCACCTCATATTCCTCATCCCCATTAACAATTACAGGTTCAGATCTTCTATTTGGAAAAGCATCTGCGACTGCAGGTTTTAACAGCGATACATGAAATACAGGGTGGATCTTGAACGATTCAGGTAAAGATAATTCGTAAGATACTTCATTGAGCTTCATTCTTACCAGAAACAGGCCTACAAATGTAGGTGCAAGCTTTTTTGATGGACGGGCTAGCTTCACATTTGCTGCAGACAGCCATACCCTATTGCCAGGCTGAAAAACCAGTCCCCCCCTTCTTTTCTTGTCAAAAGCCCTTTTATTGTCCGCTTGTGCCTTAGTCACCGCTTCCTGTAACAACTTGCTATTACGGCTGAGGAAATCTACGGTGCTGTGAACAGCTGGGACCGTAGATTCTGGAACAAAATCTGGCAAGAAAGATGGATGGAACCCACAGTTGGCAAAAAATGAGGATTGTCCTGTGGCTGAGTGTTGTTATAGGCGAATTCGGCCAAAGGTAGCAGTGAAACCCAATCATCCTGGGTGAACGAAATAAAGCACCTAATATACTGTTCGAGAGTCTGATTGGTCCTCTCAGTTTGCCCATTAGTCTGCGGATGGTAGGCAGAGGATAAGGAAAGCTTGATTTTCAAGATCTCACACAGGGCTCTCCAAAATCTTGAAGTAAATTGGACTCCCCGATCTGAAACAGTATATTCACAAGGACCCCATGAAGTCTCATGATTTCTTTGACAAAAACTCGAGCAGTCTCCATGGCCGAAGGTGTGTTCTTCAGAGGAAGAAAATTAGCCATTTTAGATTGCCAATCCATAATCACAAACATGGCTGTGCACCCTGCAGAGGATGGGAGCTCCACTATGAAGTTCATGGAGATCATTCTCCAAGGTCTATCCAGAACTGGCAAGGGTAGTATCAGGCACTGATGTTTCCTTGGAATCCTCGAACATGCGGGAAAGGGCATCCGGCTTAACATTCTTTGATCCAGGCCTGTAGATAATATGGAATGCAAATCTTGAAAAGAATAATGCCCATTCAGCTTGGCATTGCTTCAAACGTTTGGCAGTCCTTAGATATTCAAGGTTTTTATGATCAGTGTAGATGAGTATTGGATGTGCTGCCCCCTCAAGCAAACATCTCCACTCCTCAAGGGCAGCTTTGATGGCAAGACGCTCCCAGTCCTCCACATCATAATTCTTTTCTGCTTGTATGAGTTTATGGGAAAAGAACGCCACTGGGTGAATTAAGTCCTTAAGCCTCTGCCGCTGAGAAACCACAGCTCCTACTGCAGTCTCTGAAGCATCTACCTCCAGGATGTAAGGCAGAGCAGGATCCGGGTAACTTAGAATAGGGGCTGAGGTAAGAAGTCCTTTTAGGGTTTCAAAGGCAACTTGTGCTCAGGAGTCCAATAGGATCAGGTACCTTGCTTGGTCAGCTGTGTAATGGGGGAAATTATAGCAGAAAATCCCCTGATGAATCTCCTCTAGAAGTTTGCAAACCCCACAAAGCGCTGCACCCCGTTTTTATCTGTGGGTGCAGGCCAATCCAGAATGGCAGAGACCTTCTGTGGGTCCATTCTAATCCCTTCTGAAGAAATGACCAAACCCAGGAACTGAATACTCAGTGGCTCAAATTCACATTTCTCGGTGGCGTCTCTTGAGTTACAAGTCCTAAGTTAATACAAGAACCATCAGCCAGGTATACCAAAAGTCCTCGAGTCTTTGGCTGTAGTGGAATATGCTGCTCTGCAGCAAAGGCCAGGTCAATAAAGCAACTGCAGGCTCCAGAGTCAATAATGGCAGTCACTGAAACTACACCTCCTGGGAGCTGAAACAAGATTGGGAGAGCCAGGTGAGTTGCACTAGAGGTCAGGAGCGGCTGGTTAGCAGGAGAGGTAGACAGGCACTTGCGCAACTTTGCAGGGCATGTGTGTACATAATGGCCAGACTTCCCACAGTACATGCAGAGATTGTTTTGTCGGTGACAAAGACATTCTTCAGATGACAGAGTGGGGCGCATCATTCCCAGCTGCTTCTGGTATTTTAAATTTGTAAGCCTTAGGAACAACTAGAACAGAATGGGTAGAAGTCAGAGCTTTAGACATCATAGTAGTTTGTTCCAGTCTGCGCTCACGGAGCCAATGGTAAATCTGAATAGTTAGTGGGATCAGGGCCTCCAATGTATCAGGTACTCCAACTCTGGCTAACTCATCTTTTAGGCTTCTGAAAGGCCAAGGCGGAATTGGAATCGCAGGGCTGCGTTGTTCCAAAGAGTATCTGTGCTCCAGCATCTGAAGTCCGTAACATAGTCCTCAGCTGCTCTGTGGCCTGCCGGAGCGCATACAGTGCAGTTTCTGCAGAAGCAGTTTGTTGAGGATCATCGTACAACTGAGCCATTGCTTCAAAGAATGATGACAATGTGCATTCTTTTCCTCTAGCAACTGATGGGCCAAAGTTTGAGCCTCACCCTGGAGTAAAGAGATGATAAACCCTACTTTTGTGGATTCCAAAGAAAAATTTTGTGGCTGCAGGGAGAAGTATAACCGCCATGCATTATGAAACGCTCTGAATATACTTTGATCCCCTGAGAACCTTTCTGGTGTGGGAACCCTAGGTTCAGGAGGCCACATCACCATTCTGGGTGCATTAGCAGTCTCTGTTGGTGCTGTTTCAGGTGAAGAAGCAGACGTAGTAGCAGAATTGGTCGAAATAGCCAGGGATTGCACATGTTCTTCCAGGTGGACGTAGCCTTCCTGCAGAGATGTGTCAGCTTGAGTCAGGATGGCGAGGTGCTGGCAGATCTCATCCATAGGAGAGGTTCCTCTTTCAGGCTTAGTCATGGCTGTCTGATACTATCACGTACCTTACTTGTGAGCCTGACGGCAGAGGAAGGCCTCTCGCACAGCTCTGGCTCAAGGGCCACTGAAGGTAGGACAGCAACCACAAGAGCGCGGCGGGGTATGAGTGCCTGGTCAATCCTGTAGTCTGTGCGTGAATTGCTGGCACTTCGCTGGCAGATGGGATGGCTGGACTGGCTGGCAGCAGAATAGGCTGGTAGCAGGCAGACATCACATCTGGACTGGCTGGTGGCAGAGCAGACTGGTAGCAGAGCAGACAGGCAATGAAGCAGGCTGGTAGTGGACTGTATGCAGGGTCAGACAAGCCAGGTCGGTAACAGATAATCGGATCAGGCATAAACGGTAGGCAGAAGAATAGTCAGGTCACAAGCCAGGGTCAGTGATGGTGGGAGCAGATCAAGCAGAGTCAGAAGGCAGAGGCGGAGTCTAAGAAACAAGCTGGGGTCAATCACAGGTAATCAATGACAGGAACAGGAACATGCACAGGAATACAGGAGGGGGAGCTGCAGATCAGACAGCAATTCACTAGTGCAACTGATGCACCTTTATAGGCCAGTGGGCGCCAGAATTAGCCAATGCACATTTCCGTGCGTGTACACCCACGTATGCACATATGTGTGCGCATATGTGCATTGCTACGCACAACAGTATGAGCACCTGCAGGCACGCGCCTGTGCATTCGCGTGCGGCTACGAGCCTCAGTTATGCCATGGCCAACATGTCCCTGACAACAGCTTTTACTTTCTGACTGCCCATCACATTTCTTGAGGTGCTAAAATACCAGGTTGGTACAAATTACTCCTTTTTGGAAAGTAGACACCCTAAGCAATCTGTTGAGAAACATATTGAGTCCATGAAAGATTTATTTTTTTCCACAAGTTTTTGCAAAATGACAAATATATATATACAGTATATATATTTTTACACAAAGTTGTCATTTAAATTATATATTTCTCACACAAGCCATGGGGATACCACATGTGTGACACTTTTTGAGAGCCTAGCCACATGCAGGTGCCTGAAATCCAATGACCACTTTGAAAGCCTGAAGGCTCGTAACTTCCTCATTTCACTTCCTCACTACCTATCACAGTTTCGGAGGCCCAGAAAAGAGGCACGGTGAGTATTTTGCAGATCTAATGTTTTCCTCACAAGGTTATGAAATATTAAAAAAAAAAAAATATATATGTTTTTGCTTTCTTTCTTCATCTTCCAAAAACTCGTGGCAACAAACGAGATCTGCAAAATACTCAACATGCTTCTTATAAAATTCTTTGGGGTCATTTGGGGGAGTTGGTGCTATCCTGGCATTTCAGGGACTCCAAAACTGTGATAGGTAGACAGGAAGTGTAATGAGGAAATAAAGCCCTTTAAAAGCCTGAAGGTGCTTATTGGATTTTGGGGTCCTGTACTTGGCTAGACTGCCAAAAAGTCTCTCACATGTGGTACCCCCATACTCGCCAAAAGTATCAGAATGTATTTTGGGGAGCAATTCCACATATACCCATGGCATATGCGAGCAATAAATCATTTAAGTGACAATTTTGTGTAAAAAAGAAAAAAATTTTTTGGTCATTTTCCAAAAACTTGTGGTTAAAAAATAAATTCTTCTATTGACTCAAAATGCCTCTCAGCAAATAGCTTGGGGTGTTTACTTTCCAAAAAGGGGTTGTTTTGGGGGGTGGGGGCATTTTATGCCCAGCATTAGAAGTTGATGCCACACATCATTCACTCTTCTAACCACCTGAAGACCAAGCCTTTTCTCACACTTTTTGTTCATATGAAAAAAATCTGTATTTTGTGCTAGGAATTTACTTTGAACCACAAAACATTATATATTTTTGTAAAGCAGACACCCTAGTGAATAAAATGGTGGGTGCTGCAATATTTTTGTCACATAATTCTTGTGCAGCGATTTTTCAAATGCAAATGTTTTGCAAAAAAATATGCTTTTTTTTACTTTTAATGCACAAAAACACAATATATTGATTATTTGTTAAAATATAAAATATGATGGTTTGCCAAGTAAACAGATACCAGACCTGACATGCTTTAAAACATGTCCCGTGCAATGGCGACAAACTGCATACATTTTTAATATCCATAGGCAGTTGTTTAAAAGCCTTTACAAGCTACCATTTTAGATTTACAGAGGAGGTCTAGTGCTAGAATTACTGCCCTTGATCTGACGTTCACGGCGATACCTCACATGCATGCTGCAACCGCTGTTTACATACCTGCACAGGGTCAATGCTCGCACACGCCGCGGGGGGGGGGGGGGGCAAGGGTGATTTTTTTTAAGTTATTTGATTTTTGTACTTATTTTTACACTGTCCCTTTAATTTTTTTTTTTTTTATTGCTTTTAACCACTTCCTGTCCGGCCCATGTACATAAACGGCCGGACGGGAGCAGAGCAGGAGCGGGTGGCCGTTTATAAACATCCTTTTGCATTCCCTGCCTGTGCGCACTCCATGGGAGTGCGTGCGCTGCGATCCGGTGCCCGCTGTGTCCCCGATCATGTGATTACTGATTGGCCAGTCATTGATCACTGAATGGCTAATCAGAGATCACATGAATAGTAGTAAGCAAGATGTCACTTTCTGTCAATGCTTACTACTAGTGAAATCTACGAATGATCACAGAGGTCACATGGTACAAGGCTATTCACAACAGCCTTGTACCATGTGACAAGCTGTGACCAATCACAGCTCTCACAGTATTTCTCATTGGCTGCAAGAATGCAGCCAGAGAGAAGGAGAAATTATTGCTTTTATAGCCTTTATGGGTGTAAAAGCAATCAGTGTAAAAAAAAGAAAAATCTTCATCACCCCCCCTCCCCACAAGTAGTACAGTGTCACTATAGTGACACTGTACTGCTAGGGTGACAGTATGTTAAAAAAAAAACAAATAATAATATAAAAAAAATAAAAAAAAATGTTTTTGAAAATTAGAATTTTTGTTTAGAAACTAATTTGGGTTATTTTGTTTTTACTAAAAAGATAGCTGAATATATTTTGGTCAAGATTTATGAAGAAAGATTATTTATTTGCAAAATTTTATAAGAAAAACACTTTTTTTTTCAAATTGTTTGGACGTTTTCATTTATATAGCAAAAAAATAAAAATCCCAGTGGTGAATAAATACCACCAAAATAAAGTTTTATTTGTCTCAAAAAAATGCTAAAAAGTTCATATGGGTACAGTGTTGCATGACCACGCAATTGTCATTCAAAGTGTGATAGCACTGACAGCTGAAAATTGGCCTGTAGAGGAAGGGGGTGAAAGTGTCTGGACTTGAAGTGGTTAATGGTTTTACAGGGAATGTAAATATCCCCTATAACTTCAATGGGCATTGTCATATATTCTTTTTTCAGAAATCTGGGGTCTATCAGACTCTAGATGTCTTCTCTGCCCTTATATTACCTAATCTCACCAAGATGGATGTGATCAGATGCTTTTCCTATTTACAAATGGTGCTGTTTATATCAAAACTGAAGTGATGAAATGCTCGTAGCTTCCGATTTCTTAGACTATAGAGATGATTGGCACCATTCTGGTCTCCAATCAGCTCTATGGTCAGCTGGCAGAAACACTGGCTACATTTTCAGGTTCCCCTGATGGCACGGGACTGGCTGAGTAGGCCGTGGAAGGCAACGAGGGAGGGAGGGCATCATCTCCCGCTGCTTGTAAAAGCAATCCTACAGCTAATTATCCACTAGGATTTCTTCTACGCCAGCTGAAAAAAAAACGATACTAGGATGATGTCTGCAGCTGTAGGCATCATCCTGGTTTAACCATTCAAAGTCCAGTGATGTACCAGTATGTCACTGGTCCTTGTTGGGTATGTGCTATGTTCTTTTTTTTTTTTATGCAGTCTGTGCCAGAAAAAGTGTGTGGTATGCCCACCATTAGAATATACCGCCCTGTATCCACCCACTTCTAATGGTGGGCACACATTAGGTCGCATGGTGCCACATGCACCAATTCCAAGATTGTACAAATGTCTAAATAGTGGCACGCTTGAATAAAAATTGTCCACGTATAAGTGGTACCCCATATGGAAAAAGGATGACACCAATTCCAAACTATCTTGCCACTGCTCTCCATGTAGTTTGGGTATCCAGGGGGGCTCCACGTGACTATCTTTTCCCTCGTAAATCCAAAACTTATATTTATAGCCTATTGCCTCCTCACAGATCTTATACATCTTGACCCCATATCTGGCACGCTTGCTGGGGAGAAATTGTTTGAATGCAAAGCGGCCAGAACAATTAATAAGGGACTCATCAACGCAGATTTTTTGCTGGGGAGTATAGACATCTTCAAATTTTCGGTTAAGGTGATTTACGAGTGGCCGAATTTTGTGGAGTCGATCAAATTCAGGGTCACCCCAAGGACGACAGAGTGTGTTGTGTCGTTGAAATCCATAAACACAGTATACTTTCATACCTATGCCTGGCCATGGCAGTGAGAACATGGGCATAAGATGAATCGAGTCTGTGGAGCAATACAACTGCAATTGATTTTTGTTAGTAATGCCCATGTTGAGGGTTAGGCCCCCAAAAAATTTATATTCGGAAACCGTAATGGGTTTCCATGCGAGTGGTCTGGCAAGATTTGAATTTGGGTTGGCGGTGATAAATTGTTGTGTATATAAATTGCTTTGATCCACAATCAATGCATATGGATCTTCCGTGAAAACAGCTCCAAAAATCAAGGGAAGTAGTTAAATTTGCTGTTTCCACCTGAATTCCGGGTTGGGCAGTGAATGGGGGAAGCATGGATGCTGCAGAATTTGTGGGCTGCCAGCCAGGATTTGCAAGCACAAGAATACTAGGGGCTCTACGGGCCTGTGTGCAAATTCTTGGTAGCTGCGGGACAATACTTGTGCTCGCCACCGCAACAGCTTGTACTGCACTTATGGGACTCGCCACATCACCAAGTGATATTGAAGTGCTGGTATGTGATCCCACTGATGCTGTGTTTTTGGGGACAGTATACTAATGTGAATGCTGGTATATTGCTGATCTGATCAAAGATATTGACCCGTTCAGACACTATACTAGCAATGGAGGTTTATTGTGTATGAGCGTGTTCCTGGCAAACAAGGGGTTAAATGTGATTACTAGTGTACTGACGGGCAATCTGAGGCTATCTGGGAGAGGCGTGAAAACCACGGGAGCGCGAATCACATATATATACATGATTTTAAGCACCCATGCTGCCCTGTAGCAGTATTTCTGCTATAGGGTGGTCAGGAAGCAGTTAAAGAAGCGGTTTGCATTACGTTGCTGCTTTACTTTAACTGACAATTGCGCCATCATGCAGTGCTACACCCAAATTAAATGTACGTCCTTTTTGTCCCATGACTTGAGCTTTCTTTCGATGGTACTTGATCGCCTGTGCGTTTTTATTTTTTGCACTATAAATAAAAAAAGACTGACAATTTCAAGAAAAAAACAATATTTTGGACTTTTTGCTATTAAACATGTCCATTAAAAAATTTTAAAAATCAAATTTCATCATAAATTTAGGCCAAGATGTATTCTGCAACGTCTTTGCTAAATAAAATCCCAATACGTGTAAATTAATTGGTTTACATGAAAGTTATAGCATTTACAAATGATGGTATAGATACTGGAATATTTTTTTATATTATATATACTAATAATGGCGGCGATCAGCAATTTATGGCGGCGATCAGCGACTTATAGTGGGACTGCGGCGGGCATTCTGACACTGGGAGGAACTGACTTGGTGTCACTGACAGTGACACCAAAAAGCACTGACACTGTACTAATGGCACTGGGCAGGAAGGGATTAACATTTGTGGGCAATCAAAGGGTTAACTGTGTGATGGGAGTGTTTTACTAGGGGGCGGGGCGGGTGTGCGTCACTGTAAAGCACACTGATCTGAATGGCTGTGCTCAGCCATCCCGAGCAGTGTGCTCAAACTGACAGGGAGGAGCGCTGTTGGTAAACAAGAGCTCTGATGAAGAAGGGACGCCTTTCGAAATGCGTCAGCTGTACTGAGTATCCAGCCCCTTGATGGGATTCATGCTGGCTCTTTATCTTTCAAGTCCCTCTGAGGACTTACATGCCTGATTTTATTCGCTGTTTGTGAGTATCATTTTATAATTAATACATTTTGGTTACTGAGGTAATGCGCAAGGTTGGTGCGCTTCTCATTTTCATTTTGTTTTGCGGTAAACAATGCAGCCCTCCTCTCTGTCGTTGTTCGTCGGTAATCACCGAGTGCGGGTGGGTAATCACTGGCCGGGACCTGGTGATCGACCCCCGGCGCCGCGATCGGCATTGCGAGTAGGGCAATCGTGAGTCTCGCATGCACCCCCTACCCGGACATGCAGAATCACGTATATATATATATGTGATTTTGCGCACAGGGCCTGCCCTGCAGCAGTAAATGTACTGTGGGTGGGCCCTAAGTGGTTAAAGCTATAAATTAAATTATTATTTATATACAAAAGATTATAAATTATCTTTTGTATATACAGTTGTGCTCGAAAATGTGCATACCTAGCAGAAATCATGAAATTTTGGCACTCATATAGTCACTCAAGGTGTTGTTAAGCATTTTGTAACTAGACTTTTTTGTGGTGGTACAGTAAAGGCTTCTTACTGGCAACTCGACCATGAAGCTCATTTTTGTCCAAGTATTCTCGTATTGTGATCCTTAAAAACAACCATACCGTCTTTTTCCAAAGCAGCCTGTATTTTTCCTGAGGTTACCTGTGGGTTTTTCTTTGTATCCCGTGCAATTCTACTGGCAGCTGTGGCTGGAAACTTTCTTGGTCTGCCTGACCTTGGCTTGTTATCAAGAGATCTTCAAATTTTCCACTTCTTAATAAGTGATTGAACAGTACTGACTGTCATATTCAAGGCTTTGAATATCTTTTCATATCCTTTCCCATCTTTATAAAGTTCCATTACCTTATTATGCCGGTCTTTTTACGGTTCTTTTCTGCTCCCCATGGCTCAGTATCTAGCCTGCTCAGTGCATCCATGTAAGAACTAACAAACTCATTGACTATTTATACACAGATACTAATTGCAATTTATAAAGCCACAGATGGGGGGACATTAACCTTTAGTTGACATTTTAACCCGTGTGTGTCTGTACCAAGGCCAAGCATTCCAGGGTATGTAAACTTTTGATTAGAACCGTTTGGGTGATTTTTGTTATCATTCTAATTTAAAAAGGAGTCAAACAACTATGTGATAATAAATAGCTTCATATGATCACTATCCATAAATAAAAGAAGTTTTTTTTACATGAGCAGTGATATTTTTAATATCAATGCCAACATTTTTGCCAGGGAATGTAAACTTTTGAGCACAACTGTATGTAACACTACCACCTTAGGGATTGCTGATGGATTTTGGTCTCCCTATAGCCCTGAACAGCCAGTCAGTTAGCATTTTCCACACAGCTTTCATCCACAGATAGAAATCAGGCCTTGAGCATTAGTTTTGGTATTTTATTGAGGGGATTGAACTTGGATAGGGTAGAGGGATGTGTAGGATGCCCAAGGGAACTGAAATCTGAGGACAACTTCCTGAACTATACACAGCTTCTCTGGCACAGTCCCTGATTGCACTACACTAAGGCCCCTCAAAAGTGCAGCCAGCCACTCCTCAGATCCACCCACTGCCTCCAAGGCCCTCCTCTAAAAGCCTCAGAGCAGGGGGAAATTCCAGAGGGAATGGCCTGCAGTCTCTAAACTCTGACCAGAATTTGATATGGGATTCAAACTGTTCAAAAGTTTTGAATCTTCTTTGTCATATTATTTGTTTCAAGATGTACTACGTATTTGCAATTGGTGAAAGGTCTGGACTACAGGCAGGCCAATTAGGCACCTGTGCTCTTCTACTAGGAAGCCATACTATTGTCATAGATGCCGTAAGTGGTTTAGTATTGTCCTGCTGAAATATGCAAGGCCTTCCTTGAAAAAGATGTCTGGATGTGAGCATATGTTACTCTAAAATCTGGATATATCTTTTAGCATTGATGGTGCCTTTCCAAGTGTGCAAGCTGCCCATTCCTTACGCACTAATGCACCCCCATACCATCATAGATGCAGGTTTTTGAATTGAGCGCTGATAACAAGCTGGAAGGTTACTCTCTTCTTTAGTCCAAAGGACACAACACCCATTGTTACCAAAAATAATATCAAATTTTGATTAGTCTGATCACAGAACAGTTTTTCACTTTGCAACAGACCATTTTAAATGAGCTTTGGCCCAGAGAAGATAGTGAAGTTTCTGGATAATGGTCAGATATCCTAATTAAAAAGGTATGCGCTAATAACAAACTTATACAAAGGTGTATATCATCATCCAAAAAAACATTTAGTGTTTTAAATAAATAATTATAGTGACCAAACATAAATTAGTGTCCAAAAAAATATATATTAGTGTCCAAAAAAAAAAATATATATATATATATATATAGATCTTCAGTGACTTGAACCAATTGTGAAAAATCCACCACCAAAGGAGATTAAATGAACTCACCAGAGCTAATGGCTGGTCAGATTATAAACCAACAACAGCACTTGTGCTCTGGGAGCAATGAACCCGATGTCCAAATAGATATGGTGATGTTTCAGACACTTCCGGATAGTAATAATCACAGACAAACAACTTTGCAGCCCAAGCTCTTATGATGAACTTCTCCACTCTCTCATATCTCCATGAGAGCATACAGTACACTCAGGGACAAAAAAAGAGAACATAATGGTGCAATACGTTTTTTCATTTATTTCTTTAATAAAAAAGGTATAAGGAAACTCACAAACAAGGTGTCCAACAGACACCAGCTTCAATCGCAAAAAAGGTGAGATACAATTACCGCTCACCGCGGATCTCTCCCATACAGCACAGAACAGCAAGGCTCTCTAAGGTCCACATCGTGTAGGCCACGCCCAACCGGTTTCGTCACACCGATGTCATCAAGGGGCGGTACAAATGGAAAGTCAGACAGCTCTTATAAATACCACCCTTCATCTACATAATTTTAACACCCAGCCAATCACTGCGTTCCTAGTCTCCTTAATCACGCCAGCTTGAACAGGTGTTTCCCAATTTAATTATACATATACACTCTACTACATAAAAAAGCTAAATATATATACCCTGCAGGTTTAAGTCAGCGCAATACCGTTCTCCTTCAAAAATCCCCACAAAAAAATATATAAAATTATAGAAACATAAATATATGCAGAAAAGCAATATATACTCCATCCTGTGCATGGCTCTTCAAACCACAGAAAACCCTTAAAGGGCCATGCACAGAAACGTAAAGCACAACTCCTCTCAAAATCAAATTACAAACATTTATAAAAAATATAAACCAAATTAAAATACATTATATATAACAACCATCATATGTATATCAATATTTAAAGCAGATAATATCTATGTTTAAACCTCTTGAGACTAAAGATTCCAATTAATATATCCAAAAAGTCTCCTTTTTTGATATTTCTTTAATCAGATCTAAACAACTCCAATGACATTTTACTCTCTCAATTCCATAAAAATTTTTTTAAAGATTCACATCTTTAATTTCACTCTCAATTTTTTTATTTATTTTTTTTATTTTAAAACCATCTAGATGTACATTCCCTATATTTTTAGGATTAAACGTAGAAGAGTTCTTCAAATTACTATGCATGTAGACCTTTGCAGGTACTTTACTAATCCCCTCTCTTATTATCTTTAGTTTTCTCAAAAAAAATGTTTATGTTCAGCTTTCTAACGAATTTTTACAGATCGATAAAAACATCGAATTTATTTACATTTTTTCTGGGTATATATTTTAGCCCTAAATCTAAAACTTTTAACTCTTTTTTCAGTAAGACAAACATCACTTAAATTAAAAATTCCAGTGCCTATAGATCTCTTATCCTTTTCTTTTCGTTTAACTCCTTTTTCCTCTATACCTCCTCCATTGTTTTTCATATCATATGTATCTCTTTACTTCCATCCCCTGTAATTGGAATTGTAATATCCCATCTCTGGGTTCCATCCTCTGCTCGGGTCCTGAAAACCCCCTCTATTGGAAAAATTACCCTGAAAACCTCCTCTCTGAAACCAATTACCTTGTACACTTCCCACCAAATACGAATCTGTTTTTCTAACAAGTGCTTTAAATTTTTAAAATTATCTTCCAATTTCACTCCATTTTTTTCTTTTATAGGGTTAAGTACCTCAACTAAATCCACCTTTCTTTTTTCATATACCCAAAAATATCCATGGCAGCTCTTCTTAATCACTCCAAAAAAGTTACAATCAATACCAAATTAAAAAAGAAAAAAGCGCCATTTACAACACCAAAGTGTCAGCAGCATATCCCACCCAAAATAAATTTTGGCAACAATAATCCTAATTAAAAAGGTATGCGCTAATAACAAACTTATACAAAGGTGTATATCATCATCCAAAAAAATGGTCAGATATGGCTTTTTCATTACATGATAGAGCTGTACTTTACTTTTTTGGCTGGCACGGTGAACTGTGTTTACATACAGTGATTTTTGGAAGTAGTCCATGCAGTGATGTGCATCACAGAATTGCATAGCTGTTTTTAATGCAGTGCTGAGGGCCAGAAGATCACAGGTATCCAAAATCAGCTTTGTCCCTTGCACACAGACATTTCTCCAGATTTTTGGAATCTTGTGATGATATGTACTGTAGATGCTGATAAATAAAGTATTTGCAATTTTACATTGAGGAACATTATTCTGAAATTGTTCTCTTTTTAGATATAGCTTTTCACAGATTGAGGAACCTCTTTACAGCTTTACGTCTGAGTCACTCTGGCTCTTTAAGATGCTCTTTCTATACCTAGTCATGTTACTGCCCTGTTGCCACTTAACCTAATTCATTACAAAATGTTCTTCCAGCTCTTTCATGTTAGCACAGCTTACTTTGTCAGCTTTTGTTGCCTTTTGCAACTTTTTGAGACGTGTTGCTGCCATCAATTTCAAAATTACCTTAATTTTTTTTCTAAATGGTACATTTTCACAGTTTAAAAGTTTGATGTTTTCTATTTTCTACTGTGAAAAAAATATGGGGTGAGGTTTGCAAATCATTGCATTTTGTTTTTATGTAGATTTTACACACAGTTCCAACTTGTTTGGAATTGGGGTTGCAGATAATACATACTGCCCTGGGATTTCTTTGTCAACTAGATTGTATAAATATGTGAAAAAATGAATATAAAACTGATGTTATTATAAAGTTTGGTATTAAAACTAGCCAATTCTCTGGGAAACTGATTTGTGGTGAGAGTCACTGTCAGGCATTCAGAAAGCAATCCTGCAGGAGCTGCCCAGGCAGAGCTCAGCAACATGAGGATTATTGACAGGTAAGTGGTGTCTGTGTATGTTGTAGAGACTGCAGCCTTAATTGAGAGGAGATAACCAAAGAATTATAATCATTACCAGCTAATGGGTTCAATTACATGGTATACTAAAGCAACAAGAAACTAGAAAGCCCCCTTCGGTCAATGAAGAGCTGAGGCTGGTTTCTAAGAGTATTCCTGGAAGCACCAGAACATACAATTGATGCTCTTGAAGATCACATTCACTGAGTGATGTTGTTAACGATATACAGGGAAGCAAGTTAAGTGACTTTGTTCCAGTTGGCAGTGTTATTGGCACTCATGCTATAGAATTTATTTCTTTTAATAGATGTTACTTCTAAGTCAAAGAATTCTTTTGAAATAATGGTAGCAGTTATATTCAACTTTAGTGTACAGGAATACAATTTAAAAAAGAAAAATTGCCTCAATGTCAATCTCTGCTCACCTTATACAATTACTCTGTAATGTGTTTTGAGCATATTAAAAGCAATAAATAAAACCTTTTTTTTTATTTAGGACAACTAATTACTGTGAAATAATGATCTGAGAAAAGAGATCTGTAGTGAAGAATATTAATCACGTTTGGGGCTTGAAGGGGGAAATTGGGTTAATATATTTATAAAGTCTTTGCTATGTCACTTGATCTCTGCAGTTCATCAGATAATTCCAAAAACCACCACATTGCCACTATCTTTATTGGTCAGTATTGTTAATATCATGCACATTGAAAAACTACTAGCATCTGACAATGATAAGTTGGATTATTTTTGATCCTAATGGGCAATATGGTTAAACCATGGCCAGATCTAGGGGGGTGCTGGGGTGGCCTGTGTCCCCCCAGATTCCAGTTGTGCCTTCCCAGGCCACCTCCTCCCCATGGACATTGTGCCCGTTCAGCTCCTCCACAATCCCCACACTCAGGATTGAGACAAGGGGGGCAGCCCAATGCAGTGAACTAATGTAAACAGGAAAGGCCAGAGAGGAGAAGTGGCAGCAGCAGAAAGGAGAAAGCCTGGAGGAGGTGCGGGCTGTGCTATACTCTCTCCCTTCTGTCATAACAGCGCTGCTCCAAACAGTAGATGACACGAGATTGCTCTTACATTGGACTGTACACAGTATGAGTACAATGCCCTGTCAACCTTACATCCTCTGCCCCCCATTAAATTTTTTACTGCATCCCCACATTAGGCAAGCTAGATTCAGCCCTGGGTTAAAATGTTCTAACTCAGCATCTCATAAAAATAACTGACCTTGGGGGTGTGTCCAAGATGGTGACCAGAGCAGCCGCTTAGCAGTGAGCTCTGCCGCTTCAAACACATTATCTGCATCCATCCTGGGGGTAGCAGGATCCTCTCGACATCAGGGATTCTCGCAGACCTACCCCGCTGCCTGGAGAGGGGAAACGGGTCAGTTTGACCCCCATCTGAGGAGGCAGAGGATCATGGCCTACTGTGGCCTATGAGGCCTGCCACGGCCTCCAAGCGGATGGACCCAGCCGGTGCCCACCTAGGTGCTGCTGGCCTGCTGCTGGGATCCCAGAGAGGTGAGCTGCTGACGGGGAGAGGGTGGTACCCTCCATTGGCCCCTAAATCCCACTCTAGGGTCCTGTAGCCTGCTGGGGCCTAAGTTCAAGGAAGCCTGGGAGTTCATCCCTGGAGGTGGAGGTGGCTCGGCCCGGTCTGGAAGATCTGCGAGGGGTGACTGCTGCCTGGAGGAGAACTCTTGAGCTGTTTGTGCAGCCCCCCGAAGATTGGAGGTGTTTCCTTGCAGGGCCTTGGCAGATATGATCCCTATTTGGCTCCTGTCTCGAGCTTGGGCTCTGTCTGAGATCCATCACTGTGCTACCTGTACCTGCTCAGGGGATCCATTACCTGCATTATTCATATAACACCCCCTTTCCCTGAGGTGCTGGTGTCCTGAGCCACCACCTGCCTAGTTTATACTTCTACAGTCATCTGTGGGAGCCATCTACCCGAGTTCAACGCCAATTGTTATAGTAACCATTTTTTCTGCCGCTGAGAAAGGAATATTGGGGATGACTAGAGGAAAGCCTGTGACCGCTGGCAGGAGAACCGATACTACACAAGCAGTGAAGACCAGTCGGCCCTCGGGGGCAAAAGTGGGGGTCACCAAGGCCCCCTCCCAGGAGCCCAGTCCACCTGTTGCACCGGCAGACTTTAATTCTCTCAAGATGGCAATTACCAATTGTCAGGCAGTGCTCACCACAAAAATAGAACACTTGCAGACTGATGTGGGACTGATCCGGAGGGACCTTGACACGTTCCGTGGCTGAGTTACAGCGGTCGAGCAGCGTAGCAGTGATGCGGAGGACACTATTCGTGCCCATTCGGCAGAAATGCATACACTGCAGGTCAAGGTCAAGTACCTCAAAACCAGAGCAGAGAATGCAGAGAATTGCAGCAGGCATAACAACCTCCGTGTGGTGGGTCTTCCTGAGGGGGCAGAGGTTGATGATCTGCCTCGGTTTTCTGAAAATCTCCTTCGCTCCTTGTTACCTCGAGCCACCTTTTCCAGCTTCTTTGTGCTTGAGAGAGCCCATCGAATGCCGGCAGCCAGGGGCTCACCTGGTTCACCGCCCCGCACTTTTATTTTTAAGTTGCTTAATTACCAAGATCGCGATATGGCACTGAGGGCGACCAGGGCCCAGGAGTAACTGCGTTATGAGAATCACAAGTTGATGCTGTTTCCTGACTACATGGTGGATACTCAATGACAACAATGCTCCTTTGATGCTGTAAAGGCTCAATTGCATGCAATAGGCCTTAGCTATGGCATGCTGTTCCCTGCGAGTTCAGGATGGCGAAACCACGCGCTTCTTCACTGTGCCTGAGGAGGCAGCATCCTGGTTGGAAACTCTATGACCGCTGCGCTGATCCTATGCGCCACTGGATGATCAGTTGTTTTGCAACATCTATTCCAGTTATACGTTGCATCGGGACTTTCAGATCATCCGTATCACAAGTTATAATTCAAGTTAGTGCCCTCGGATCTACCTCATTGCCCATGAGGCGGTATCTCTTTGACATGCGAGCTCTTCTGACTAGATCTATGTACTTGCTCCAAGGACATCCCTATGGCCTGTTGCCTGTTTTTGTTAAGGGAAGTATGGCTCTCTCGGTTTTGGGGGGGGGGGTAAGGGAGGGGGGTGGGAGTGAGGGGTGTTTTATGTTTTTTGGGAGTTTTTTGTCCTTATTCTATGTTGCAAGGTACATTTGAATTTTTCTGTGCTTCAGTCTGTACATGGTATCCAGTTACTACACTGATCCTTCTGATGTCTCATTTACTGCTATGTTTTCTTATCGGGGTTCAGTCTGAGTGGTCACAAATTAATTCTCCATTGTTTATTTTATGGCGTTTCCTGATTTGAAATGTATCTCCTGCAACTCTCCCGTTAAGCACTCCTTGGTTTTCCAATTTCTCATATCCTATTCTCCACACATTTGTATTTTGCAGGAAACCCATCTGACGGGCCGTAGTGTATTGGGCCTCAAGAGAGCTTGGGTTGGTCATTATTATAATGCTACATACTTTTCTTATGCTCGAGGGGTTAGTGTCCTTGTACACAAATCCTTGCCGTTCACTCTCCTTCATCTCAGGCTGGATCCCGAGGGTAAATACATTATGATTCATGCGATGATTAACTGCTTTGAACTGGTAATTGTTGGGCATTATTTCCTGCCTCCGCGCACTCGTTGGCTGCCTTGGTCCCACTCCTGGCCTTGGTGTAACGGTGCAATGGGACATGATGAAGTACTTAGCGGACAATCTTCATCTCCTCATGCAACAGATGTAGACTAAATGTACTGCTTGGTCTTCCCTTCCTATTAGCACCATAGGCCGGGTCAATCTTTTAAAAATTGTATTTCTACCTAAGGTTATCTATTTTTTTTGTCATAGACTGGTGCAGATCTCGCAGTCCTTTTTCTGTCCGATGGATGGTGTCGTCTCTGGGTTTATTTGGGCTGGAAGGACCCCTAGATTTTCCCTCTCTACTTTGCATCTACCTATTGATGGGGGTGGACTGACCCTTCCTAAACTGCTTTTATATTACTGGGCAGCAGTTCTGGTCACAGTGTGTTGGTGGCTCTCCCAGCCTAGGGATAATGCTGCGGTGATCCTGGAGGTGGCAATATTGAGCTCTTATGCAGCACTTCGTAACCTGATTCATTGAGGACCAAAGTCCAACTCGGCTATCACTCTTCCCATGCGGACGACCCCGAGGGTTTGGAGTCAGGCTAGAGCTCAGTTCAGTGTACATAAGTCATACTTCCCTCACACGCCGCTCTGGGGCAACCCTGCCCTTCCTCCATAAGGTGCCAGACCCTGTGGTGTGGGCTCAATATGGTATTAAAACATTGCACCATATTATGCCTAGTGGCGTCTTGCTTCTCTTTGCTGAACTCAAACGTAATTATGGCCTGCCTAACCATTTTTCTGGCTGTTACAATTGCATCATGCGGTGGCCGCTCAATTTCCTTCTCCACCTACCATACAGACTGATCCTTTAGAACAATTGCTGTCAATGGAGGACTTGTCAAAACCATTGTCCTCTCTCTCTTCTCTGTTGCTACCTCTATCTACCCCTAGAATGTAGTTGCTTTATGATAAATGGCACATAGACCTCCCTTCTCTGTCAGAGGATGACTGGGAGGATTGTCTTTTACAGTGCATCCCTACCATGATCTCAGCCAGGGACTGCTTCATACAGTTAAAATGTATTCATAGAGTGTATTACACCCCGCGATGATTGGCTGTGATATATCCTGATAGATCGGCAACTTGTCCTCGCTGTGACATGGAGGTGGGCACGTTTCACCATATGTTTTGGGAGTGCTCCAAGCTTCTCCCCTATTGGGTCAGGGTGCGGGATACTATTAACGCTGTTAGTCATTTGTCTATTCCTCTGGATCCGATGATTATGTTGTTGGGTCTCCTGGACCTCATGGAGACATCTAAGCATAATTGATTGTTCATCTTCTATGCTCTCTATTATGCTAGAAGAAAAATTTTCAGTCTGGAAATCGACAATCAACAGTGCGCTTCCACTGTATAAACGTACTTATATGAGTTGCAACTGTCCAGTTAAATTTGATAGAATGTGGGCTGGGTGGGTGGAGGCCCAGGGCCTTACAGTCTAATACTTGGGTTTTTTTGCTTTGCGGGAAAGTCCAGTTGTATTGTTTATTTGCTTGTGTTTATGTTTATGGGTTGCCTTTCCTCTTTGCCCCCTCCTCCCCCTCCACTTTCCTTCCTTCTTCCCCCCCCTTTTGTTTTTTTTTCCTCCTCATAGCTCCTGCCGTTAGATCTTTTTCCTACATCTAATTTGGTTGGAGATGATTATCTATAGTGTAATATGTCTGTCTCTCCTGATCTGACTCAGGATGACCGGTTGACTCTCTGGGATCTTTAGTGTTGGAATCTACTGTGTATTGTATATTTACTGACTGCTGTAAGCCTGCTTGTTCTCACGTACGCTGTTTTGTTATACTTCTGTACAATTTCAATAAATGCAACTGTTAAAAAAAAATAACTGACCTTACCCACCTGACCATTACCTTACTTGCGATAAACACTGCTCCCTTTTTAATATTTTCACAAATACAGGTATATCCAGGGTTAGGTTTCCCTTCCCCCCATTTACTCCCCTCTAAACTATTTTTGGAGGGAAGCTGCATTTAATATCTGGTTTTCCCCTATGTGTTCTCCTGCCTTAGATTACAGATCACATACCATTTCAGCAGAGGTGCCTAATTTACTTACTCTGGCAAAAGTATTCCAGAAACTCTACATTTGACTATTTTGTGTTTGTGTTTTACATGCAACTATTTTCATATTTCATATTGAAATTCCAATATTTTACTGCTTTTCTGTTCAGTCTTTATACCTATTATCATTTGTGTATTAATAATAATAATAATAATAATAATCATCATCATGAACTAAGATTTAACCATAATATATACATACAGTATGCAGTCGCCATTCCAGGTCCATATTTGTCTGCAGCACCTTTTCTGGATGCTTATTTTGTAAGTTTCTGAAAAACTGCACAAAGAAAGGCTGGTGTGAACACAAGTCAGCTGCTAATACAATTCTTAACTTAAATTTAGTAGAAAAACATCTGTAATTCCTGTTACACTTTTCAGGCAACTCACAGCACTATGGGTACGCTATAGATGATGCGATCGCTCGATTGATACAGTCATTGTTGATGGGGGAATCCCACCCACAGAGCTGTTGTATTCTCCCAGGGGAAGGGAGCTGCAGGGAGCCATCCCTGCCTGGAGCCCAAGGTGATTATTGCTAGCAACTATAGCCGCTGGCAATAATAGCATGTAAGAATCCAACATGCTGGTTGAACCAAAGTTATACAACAATCGAATTGGGTTCAATTAGACTGCCCATAGATGTATTGAATATTGGACGGTCCCTGCCGAACTGTCCGGGATTCAAACCATCTGTGACTGGCTTTAGTGTTAGAGTGTGTCTTCAATAGAGCTCCTACCCTACCCTATAGACTTACTTTTGTTCAGCTGAAGTTGCTCTTGTTTGTAAGGGAGTTTGTTACATATATTGCAACTCAATTAATGCAGTAAATAATAATAAAAAAAAATAGTAGGGCCAATAGTAGGAGTTAATAAAGCATCAGTTTTTTGTATATTTACTGATTATGTTGACTAGAATTCTCCTTTCAATAAAAGGCACCATAACTGTTGATTTTCAGATTTTTTCAATCTGCAACTCATCACTTGGACCTGGTTCACAAGTGATAAATTCATGCTGAATATGTACTGTATTCATGAAAAGTTTTCTCATTATTTGATACATTTTTAATTACTCTTTCTAAAATTATATTTGGTAAGAGTTTTGAAAAGCTTAGCTTGCAAGTATGTCCAAGTTATTTCTACGTAACACTGGTTTCCTAGAAGTCTAGTACTGTATAGTATGTATGTTTTCCTGTGATTATCACAAAATAGTTTATCTCTTTAGCTTCCTTCCTTATTGTTTATGTATAATGAACTCATATAGTTGCATATTTCCACTGTTCTTTGCATTCGCATGCAACACTGGTCATTGAACACAGTTTTATCTAATGTAGATATGATTGTGAAGATGTGTGGGGTTTCAGAGAAGGACAAATAAAACTATTAGGAGCTTATGAATTTATTTCCAAACTAAAGAAGATTTATAGCCTCTTGGTTTGCAGTTTTTTTTTATGAATTTGTCCACTGTTTCATATAACCTTTGAACAAAACTACCAAACTAATACAGAGGAAAATAGAGAGTCTCTGGTATTACTAGTACTGCCATGCTAATCCAGTAAGTTTTTTTTTTCACAACTTTCAACTGTGAAACATTACAAATACAGTCATGTGAAAAAGCAATTGCAAAAATGTTGATTTTTTTAGACATACTTGAACAAGCAAAAATGAGATCTTTATTCAATAAATGCCTAGTGCGAACTCTGATCAAAAATTCATTGAATAATTGCTTATTCAGCCAAACATATCAATAGATGTAATGGTGTACTGTAGAAAGAAGTACAACTTTCGTCTCAGATGCTGGTATTGCTACCTTTAGCAGGAATTATTTGATAACTGCATAATTGCCCATAATTCTCTAACATTCTCTTCAGTTGCAAGTGTTTGTGAGTTTTCATGTATGTATTGCCAGTTTCTAACCCCCCATAACATTTCAATGGGATTCAAATCGGGGCTTTCACCAGGCCAGTCCATAATTTTCCATTTCTTTTTTTAGAGACATTCTTCAGTGGATTTTCTAGTGTGCTTTGGATCTGCATTGTGTTAAAAGATTCATTTCAGCTTCACCTTCACCAGATGGTCTCAAATTCACATAAAGCTAACTTTGATATGATGTAGAATTCATATTTGGCTCAATGACTGCAATTTACCCAGGTCATGCAGCAGTAAATCAACCCAAAATTATATTTCCACCACCATGCTTCACAGTTGGTTTCTCTCCTGAAATGTTTTAATTTGCACCAAACATAATTACTGTTACTATAACCAAAAAACTCTATCTTTGATTCATCAGTCACCTTTATATTCAATGAAAACCTGCAGCGTTGTTTGATGCTCCTTTTGAACAGCAGAGGCTTTGTCCTGGCACACCTCCCATACAGATTAAAATTATTACATTTTCTTCTAATTGTAGATACATGCACTTTGACACAAACTATTGCAAGATTTACCTGAAGATCCCACAATGAAATCTCAGGGTACTTAGAGGCTACGTTTAGCATCAAATGATCATCTTCTTGGCTAAATTTGCTAGGCTAGCTAGCCCTGGACAAATCATCAGCTGTTTGCAATCTACACCACAGTGGAATGATTGACATAATTTTTTTAATAGCTTGACAGGCCCATGGGCATGGATCTCTTTAGATGCTGTATCTGTTTTATGCTATTCATAGCACTTAGGGTTCTCCTGTACTGTGAGTGCAATATATTGGGTTTTAATAAAGTGTGTTTTTAAGCAGAAGTACACTATCCCATTTCTGTCTTTTGCAAAGCAGCTTTTCACATAAAACCCTGTGCAGTGGTGTTCTAGTGCTCCATAAAGTTAGTGTACTTTAGGCAGATGGCAAGTGTCCATTAAGGCAAATAATTCACAGGAGGCAGCAAAGAGTCCATAGAGTCCATGGTCAGCAGCTAAAAGTCCATGAGTGTTTCAAGCCTCCAGACTCTACTGGGCAACAATGACTGGGTTCCCCTTTAACCACCAAAGGAGGTGATCATTCTTGCAGAGTAACAGCTACATTTTGTCAGTTTTTCTAAGGAAGAGCACACAGGTCATTTCAGTGAGCCCGTTTTATGCAGATCTCTGGAAAATTAGTAGGAAAATCTAGTCAATCAATTCCTCAGATCCACCTCACATCTACATTTTAACAATTTGCACCTGGCTGGCTCAGAAAACTTGAAGACATGAGAACAGACCGAAGAAACAGCATAGCTTGAACCAGATAGCTGTCAGCACAACAGAAAAATCTTAATCCCTTGTAGACACCTGTTTACAAGCGGACTGTAGTTCCACTCTAAACTCTGATAATTTTACAGATTTTCTTGAAAAGTAATAAAACCTGATAGTGGAAGAAGGAGCTGTTCTGGTTTTTACTTTGAAGCCTCAAGAGCCTGGCAGTGAAGTAGGATGTTTAGTATTGTTGCCCATATGGTTGCACAAAGCTTGAGAGGCTTATCCAGGGAACTGAATGATATTGTAAACTGAACAATTTTGGATGATCTGTCCTCAGGTTGTTTGATCCTCAAAAAGGAATTAAAATAGAAGTATAGCCAAAACTTTTTAATAGAGTGGTTACAACTCCCATCAAGCTTTTATTGCTGTCTGTGTCTGTTTGTGGGGATATTTCCACTTTATAATTATCCTTGTGACCATTGTTGCCAAAACAGAAAGTTATGGTAAACCCAACATTTTACATCTGTCTTCAGAACAGGACTAGAGGGAAAATCTTTCTTAGAGGGAAATATCCTTGGTAGGAAGGCACAGTGCGCATTTGGGGCTGCTCCTACACTGTTGTCAAATTTTAACATGCAGCTGTGTCTGTGCAGCTGCTGCATCTGCACCCACTTCTAGAAGTTTTACATTATACCCTCTCCTATATACACCATCGTGTCCTTATATTCATGACTCCTGCACTGTATGTGATACATTTTTGTTAGACTCCTGACTCCTGTACTGTATGTGCTGTGCTGTATATTTTTCTCCTGACCGCTGCACTATATACAGTATATTATATTGTACATTATACTCCTGACCCTTGCACTGCATATGTTATGTTGTACATTATACTTCTGACTCCTGCACTAACATACTATATTGTATAATTATACTGTTGACCTATGCACGATATACGCTATGTTGTATGTTATACTCCTGTCCCTTGCACTGCATTACTATGTTGTACACTGAATATGCTATGTTGTACATTATACTCCTGATGCCTGCAATGTATCAGCTATGTTTTACAATATACTTCTGATCCCTGCAATATATACACTATGTTGCATACAGGGGCGGACTGACCATTTAGGCACTTGGGCACTGCCTGAGGGCCCGGGGTCAGTAGGGGGCCCCATGAGATGCCCCTGGTACCTTTCATATGCTTTTTTGGGTGTGGTTTGAGTGTGGGAGAGGACACAGGGGCCCCATGATTTCATATTGCCCGGGGGCCCCATGAGTTGTCAGTCCGCTCCTGGTTGCATATTATATTCTTGATCTCAGCACTGCGCACAAGGAAAGGCACTGGTTGGTGCAGAACCATAAACTTTATCTATTTATTGTAAGGACTGGTCTGCTCATCTGTTGCTGCCAGAAGTAAACAATGCATGAAACCCAGGAACACTTTAACTAGGAATCTTATCCAGCAAGGCAGCAAACATATTTTTAGTGCAGGAAGGATTTGTAGAGGAGGTCCATAGCATTAAACAAGAAAAGCATCTGCTTGTTGAAGCCACTAAGAGAACTCAGGTCAGTTGTTTATTAACAGGGTGTCTCCTAAGGAGTTCATCATCACAAACAAGCAGCCTTAATACTTTTTAGATGTTCTGTTAGCACTCAGCCTTTTAACCCAACAGCAGACCCCCACAACAGAGTGAAAGAGCCCTGAGCATCAGTCAACTTGCATATATAAAGGGCTGTGGACAGATGAGATTATCAATGAGGTCTGACTACTAGGTAAGATGTGGACCTAGGCATGAAGGCTTTATCCCACCTAAAAATTTACAAAGCACTCCAAGACCCAGAACAGGACTTAGGATCTGAGATACAGTATATTTGTTTTCCCCCTATCAGCCAGAAACCCCTCACTATATGTATGTAAGAAATCTAAGTGACACACACATCATCCACAATCCCGCCAGCCAGTGCCTCACAATATGTATTTCTGAATGCATGTTTTAAGTGAAAAAGGGAGCAGCATCAGTTGTTTTGGAAATGTTAGTGGATTATATTTATTTTGAGGAACCTACAGTATTTGAGGAAGTTTGAATTTGAATATTTCAAAGGACTGTATTGCCCAAATAAATGTGAAACATACCAGCCTAAAAAAGATGGTGACTTTTTATATCTGAAACTATGACAAATTGTTAAATTTGAAACATGAAAATAACAACAATGATCCCTTTGGTGACATTTCCAAAAGAGAAGCTCTGTAGTTAGTTGCAAGTCAAGGGACATATTAAAGTAAAGAGAGTCTAGGCATATCACATTTTAGCATACTGGATGACTTCATTATCGTTTTTTTCCTGTAGACAGTTCCCAGAAAAAATTAAATAAGCAAAATGATAAAATATTTTGATATTGGTAACCAACTATATTTACTTTGGTAAATGATCAGGAGTACTGATCGCCAGTAAATTTCTCCATGTGACAAAATAATCAATATTTATTATTATTATTATTATTTAATAATACATTTCATATTTTATATAAAAAAACAGCTCTTATTATTTGTAAACATCCAGTATTATACAGTGTTCTAATAGGACATTCTGATCTTTGCGTGTTTTTCCCCTAAATGTTTTCAACCTTTTAATCATCAGTTCACAAACTTTCTGTGGAACTGAATTGCAAAATCTGAATCCAATGTTACTATACACATTTCTGGTTAAAATGATGTAAAACATCTAGAACAATGAGGAAACTCAAATGCAAAGATTTCAAGCCCGAAAAACATTCATTCTAATGGCACAATGCATGAATAAATACAACCACACAAATGAGTCAAAAATATGACATTGACAACAGAAACAGAGCAAAAATTCCAATGCTTTGGAAGACCAAACTGGTTTTGCTAAGTACAGCCAGATTCCTCAGAGGTGTGACTGTGATAGGTAATACTTGTGCCTTTTATATGCTCATCTATATGTGGCTACCATTAGCATGCTTCTTTAAAAAATGCGTTGGAGGTATTTCTGGATGCATACTAAAATAATTTAATGCTTAGCGGTATATAAATGCATTGCTGATTATGTCCTGACTATTGATGAGTGGAAGACAGAATATGCACTCTGCCAGTAATTTTGTTGAATATAGGCTAATATTATCTTTCTGTATGATAGCAGTTTTCTTGGAATATAGTGAACTAAGATAAAGGGGTCCTTTGTACGTGTTCCTAGTTCATTCAGGAGACCCATCCCATGTGAAGTAATTCCCTTAATAAAAAAACTATTCCTTCCTATGAGTTACTATATAAAGTCTAATAAAGAAGTACATCACTTACCTAAAAGTTGTCTGTCCTACCTCATAATCTTATGCACCCTCTGGGACTATATAAAAGAGGTATCCACCTAGGATTCTGTTTACATACCAGACACTGTTTAGCAAGTGAAGACAGGAAGGATGCACAGAGCATGGAATCCCTATATATCCCTATATAAAATGTTATGGGATCTAGGCAGGGTACTTTCAGCTTATCATGAGTTCTTTATTGCAGACAAAATTGCATGTAAAAATTGTATTTTGTGAAAGCATTTATGTACAGCTATTGTCTGGTGCATCTAGTTTCCAGGGGCATAGTTTGGAATCTCCTGTTTAACTCTTGATATCCTTCAGTGCAATGAACAAGCTGCTTTAAGAGGTGGGCTGCTCATTCAGTCCAACACAGAGCAAGTCTTCTGTATTTCAAGATCCTCCTTTAGTGTTGGTCAAGCACAGATTTATCTCCAAACGGGGTAACACATTATATTGGCTGTACGGTTAAGTGCAATACATAACTCATAGTGGAAGGCTATATATCCTTTAAATGAGGCTTTAATTTACAGACAAATCATATTGGGTGTGACAATCTATGTATGAATTACATTTATATTAACAGTCCTGAGATAAAGAACTAAAATAGAAAGTCATCTACCCATTCTTGTTTTTCTACTGCTCATACTGTCACTACTTGTTTGAATATTTGACAACGTAAATCTGCAACGTAGGTCCAGCAAATGCATGTTGTGAAAGGAACTTACAAGCAGGACTTTACACTTACTTTATTAAGTACACCAGTTCAATTGCTTGGTAACACAAATTGGAAAACAGCCAATCACATGGCAGCATTTAGGCATCTAGGTGTGGTGAAGATGACTTGCTAAAGTTTAAACCGAGCATCAGAATGGGGAAGAAAGGAGATTTAAGGGATTTGGAATGTGGCATGGTTGTTGGTGCCAGATGGACTGGTCTGACTATTTTAAAAACTGCTGATCTAGTGGGATTGTCACGTACAACCATCTCTCAGATTTACAGAGAATGGTCCGAAAAAAAGAAAATATCCAGTGAGCAGCAGTTCTGTTTACGAAAATGCCTTGTTGATGTCAGAGGTCAGAGGAAAATGGGCAGACTGGTTTGAGATGATAGAAAGGCAACAATAACACAAATAACCACTCATTACAAGGTATACAGAATACCATCTCTGCATGCACAACACATCTAACCTTAAAGCAGATGAGCTACAGCAGCAGAAGACCACACAGGGTGCCAGTGTAACCATCTTCTATTGGCTACTTCCAGCAGGATAATGCACCATATCACAAAGCTCAAATCATCTCAAACTGGTTTCTTGAATATGACAGTGAGTTCCCAGTTCTCAAATGGCCTCCACAGTCAGCAGATCTCAATCCAACAGAGCATCTTTGGGATGTGGTGGAACGGGAGATTTGCATCATGGATGTGCACCCAACAAATCTGCAGCAACTGCGTGATGCTATCATGTCAGTATGGACCAAAATCTCTGAGGAATGTTTCCAACACCTTGTTGACACCTTCTTGAATCTATGCCATGAAGAATTAAGGCAGTTCTGAAGGCAAAAGGGGGTCCAACCCAATATTAGCAAGGTGTACCTAATAAAGTGGCCGAGGAGTATATATACGTATAATGGAAATTTACACTTAAAGAAATTAATGGTTCTAGGCTGATGTCTTCTTGAAAAGGTATTACTCCAAATATTTGAACACTCCGGATGTATCTCCTTATTCACACACTAATTTTGAGGTTTCTCTTTTTGATGAATTTCTGTTATTTGTAAGCAAACACATTCTTCGTCTTCTTCAGGCAGATATTTCTTCATATTTTGTTCCTGAAACTAGAAAGGAAAGATTTCAGTGTACACATCTGATACATGCTCATGCAGAGCTCAAAACAAAATGGAAATAACTAGCCTTATTCACATTAGTGTAGCATGACACTGGGCATTGTCCTGCTTCCTGAGTAGGACAGCTCATTAATTTCAATAGGCTACCCTAAGCGCTACAAATTTGGCAAATAAACCCATGTACCATTTTTTCACATTTGCTTATTCTGTAATTTTAATTCCACATGTTTGTATGCATGATTTTG
Organism: Staurois parvus; assembly: GCF_062004578.1. Classification (NCBI taxonomy): domain Eukaryota; kingdom Metazoa; phylum Chordata; class Amphibia; order Anura; family Ranidae; genus Staurois; species Staurois parvus. Next base: position 9,929,239 of record NW_028317941.1, read on the forward strand.
TGGAAGTTGTTACGCTACACTGATGTTGAATGGAGGCTTAAAGTGGCTTTGCATCTCAAAATTGTTTATGTGGTTTTAAAGTGAACCTGTCCCAAAACTGGGAAATGTCCTGAATGTAGAAAATAAGTAGATCCAGAGCATGAGGCAGCTAACATTCTCTGCAAATGTCAAATGTTGAACCTAACCACACTTTTTCCATCTCTTTTTTGGTCAGTTAGGCTTCCTAGTACATTTGAAGGAACAACAATGAACTTCATTATATAGGAGGGGCAGGGACAACTTTTACAGTAAACAAAGTTGAGACTGACATATAATTCTGGTTTCATCTCTGCATCTGGTGGCATTCAATTTTCATCCAAGATAAAATCTACTTCTCCATATGCCTGAGTTACCCATTTTTGTGACAGGTGTAGTTTAAGTTATAGCTAATGCTTTGAAATGCTAGTATTTTTAAGCAAACTGGTTTACCCATCACTTGTGTCCAGTGAAAGACTTTTGCTAGACACATTTTTTTTGCTCCTGTCTAAACATATTCTACAGTAGTATGGTTGCATTATATAGCAGTTTTGAATCCTGTATTTCTACACAGATTGATACCAGATTGGTTGCTGTTATATTTATATGTGGCTCAGCAGATGTTGTCTGTAACTGGGCTCTTTGTTTGCATTTTGCATGCTATCTGGACTGCTTGGCTTTGTGTAAAAAACAAAAACAAAAAAAAAAAATTTTTTGCCATTTTCCAAAAACTGTGGTAAAAAATAAATTCTTCTATTGATTCAAGATGCCTCTCAGCAAATAGTTTGGGGTGTCTACTTTCCAAAAAGGGGTCGTTTTGGGGGGTGGGGGCATTTTATGCCCAGCATTAGAAGTTTATGCCACACATCACTCACACAACCACCTGAAGATCAAGCCTTTTCTGACACTTTTTGTTCACATGAAAAAAATCTGTATTTTTTGCTAGGAAATTAATTTAACCCCCAAAACATTATATATTTTTTTTAAAACAAACACCCTAGTGAATATAATGGTGGGTACTACAATTTTTTATGTCACATAGTACTTGCGCAGCAATTTTTCAAATGCAAATTTAAAAAAAAATACACTTTTTTTTACTTTTAATGCACAAAAACACAATAATGCACAAAAAAAATATTGGCCAATTATTCGATAAAATATAAAAGATAATGGTAGCGATCAGCGACTTATGGCAGGACTGTGGCAATTGCGGCGGACATTCTGACACTGGGGGGGAACTGTCTTGGGGTCACTGACATCTTCAGTGACACCAATACAGTGATCAGTGCAATAAAAAACCACTGACACTGTACTGACACTGGGGAGGAAGGGATTAATCAAGGGGGCAATCAAAGGGTTAACTGTGTGAGGGGAGTGTTTCAGTAGTGGGCGGAGGGTGTGTACTTCACAGTAACACACTGATCCGGAAAGCTGAGCTCAAACTGACAGGGAGGAGAGCTGCAGTGTTTACACTCCCTGCCAGTGTTTGCCAGTAATCGCCGGGTTCCGGCGGGTAATCACTAGCCGGGACCCAGTGATTGACACCCGCGGCCGCAATCGGCGACGCGAGTAGGGCGGTCACATGCCTCGCGTGCGCCCCCTACCCAAAATGCAAAATCACGTATATATACGTGATTTTGCGCAGCGGTGCCGCTCTGCCGCAGTATATGTACTGTGGCTGGTTGGCAACCATCTAATATTGTTTTCTTATAGATTTTGTGAACAAAGCAATTCAATGAAAGAGAGCATTTTCCCTTTTGCTGCCTTAGGCCCTGCTGATGTTACTTTTTATGGATTGGTTTCCATAGGGTTTTGATTGGTTTTAAATGTCACTATGAACTTTATAATTGGGTTAATGTAATGTATTTAATATGACATTGTTAGACAAACATTGCTTATGATTATGAAACATTGCAATGGTTCTTTTTCCTGCAGAGGATAACTCTGTCTTAAAGCTTCAGTACGTTTTTTTTTTCTTTTTGCAAATTCCATGAGCCAATCATTTATAAATATACATGTTCACCTGAAGGTGTCTGAGGGACTGGTCATTGCTTAGGGTTTCTGAAAAGGAGGTGTGCAGTCTAGTGAAGGCTTGTTTACACCATACGTGCATGAAAACTGATGGCAAATGACACATAGAATTCACTTGCAGAGACTTCAGTTTACATCAGTTTTCAAGCACTCTTCAATTAGTTTTATATACCTTGCAGATTCACACAAACAAAAAATCTGCAGGTGATACTAGTGTTGTGGTGTAAACAGGGCACTTAGATTTAATTGCAGAACATGTGCAGAAAAACTGATGTCTCTGCACCATGGTGTGAACAAGCCCTTAATGACTAGTGATCCTAACTGTCTTTTTAAATATAGTAAAATAATAGGTTTTACTGTTACATGCACCTTTTTGGTTAGGTTTTGCAGACGCACATATATATATTTATATTTTTATATTTTTTATCACAGGTTTTTGGCACTATACTTATTATCTTTGTCTTTTTAAATATAACTGTAGTCCAGTAAAATAAAGGTCAGATGTTTGGCCATACCATTAATTCATTCTGTTCAACTGTTTCAAATATTTTTTCTGCTGGTTTTGGTATTTGTGGAAATAGCCTTTTCCATACTTGAAACCTAAATTAAAAAACAAAAAAAGCATATTTGACAATGTTTTTACAAATCCATGCAATGACTATTTGTAACTGGTACCTGCCAAACAGAAATGATAACAGAATTAATACAGATCGTTTTTGGAAATAATGTTTAACCTCCCTGGCGGTATTCCCAAGTGTAGCTCGGGGTAAAATGTCAGTACCAAAAGCGGTAACCCCGAGCTACACTCGGGCTTACCATGCGGCGCTGCATAGGGAGTCCCTGCAGAGGTTACCTTGTCCTTCGCTCCCGCGATGTGTCCCCTGAAGTGTCCCCGGCCATCTCCTCCGGCTGATGCCGGCATCCGGCTTCCGTGTTCCGGTCCCTGTGACGTCGGGACGTACGGGCGGCGGCGGGAAATTTGAAAATTTTAAAAAAATGTCATTTTTTTCAAAACAAATTTTACATAGTAAAACATTGCTGTTTCAAACCATTTCACATACATTTTGTCCCTACTGCTCTGTCCTGTCCCCTGTCTGCATTTTGACTGTTCTTTCTGCCTGGAAACTTAGAAAAGTCCATGGCGTCCAAAAAGCGTCCCTTTAGGTCTTAAGCGGTTTTAGACCGGCTAGAGAACAGCGATAGTAAATCAGAACCACTTGCAGAATTGAGTGATAATGATTTGTGGAGAAATTCGTCATCAGACAATGAAAACAATTTTGCGACTTTGCTCAGTGATGTCCGAACTTGGCGCTATAGTTCAAATTTCTGTGTTTTTGGTTTGATTATATTATTGAATTAAATGTATTTTTATTATATTATTATTTTTTATGATTATTTATTAAATTATAATTTATGATTTTGTGTTTCAAATTTTATCCTACCCGAGATGTTTAATAGACTCTTGTTTGGACAGATTTCAGTGAGTTATTCCTAAAAATTACAGCCTACAATAAAAAAACTACATATTTCCATGCAAAATAATGGTACCGCTTTCGGCACCAAAAATCTGAAATAATCATACCGCCAGGGAGGGTTATTATTGTTTGATTTCTACTGCTATCCAGGAGATCCTTGAGAGATATTTAACCTTACTTCAGGGTTGATTTACTAAATGTAAATAGGCTGTGCACTTCAAGTGTACTGCAAGTGCAGTTGCTTTATGTCCGAGGGAAAACTCTGAAATGAGGCAAAGCTCTGCTGATTTGTTTCATCCAATCATGTGCAAGCGTTCCCCTCAGATCTAGAGCAACTACACTTGCAGTGCACAGCATATTTACCTTTAGTAAATCAACTCCAGTCTGTCCTGCTTTTTTTACTTTTTTACTACAAGGAAGCCATAGGAGCTCTCCAATGATTTTTTTTTTTTAAGTAGAGGAAGGTTACAATCATTGTCAGATTTTTATGTTTGCTTGTGTCCGTGGCACAGATTTTCTTTCACTTCCTGCTTGGTAAAGCTATTATCCCCTGGACAGAGAGTGAGGGAAAACTTCTCTAAAGGAGCCCAAGGTAGCAGTAATTACCAGAGGTTTTAATACTACCCCACTTATAACCAGGGGCGAACTGACCATTTGGAAACTCGGCACTGCCTGAGGGCCCGGGGTCAGTAGGGGGCCCCATGAGATGCCCCTGGTACCTTTTTCATAGGCTTTTTTGAGTTTGGGCAAGAACACAGGGGCCTCATGATCCCCTATTGCCCGGGGGCCCCATGAGTTGTCAGTCCGCCCCTGCTCATAACGTAAAACCCCAAACATAACTAAAAATACATACACTTTAATAAAACTGCATACTGGTATGATATTGATACAAAAATAGCAATGTTAAAGGAACTGTCATAAAATGATGGAGGTTTCTGACTTTTAAAAAAAAAAGTCTAGTTGCTTGACTTTTAGGCTGCCCCACTGCCACCAATACTTTCTGATGTAGAATGTGCAGATATGGAATGCTGATGTGCTTTAATCATGACTGTCTTCCTTTATCAGCTATTGTACATATATATACATAGTTTTATAAAGCTTTTTGTACTAATACTATTTTAATGTTTTTTGACTGGGAAGGGATTCTGTAACTTCCCTTATATAGCAGGATTGCTAGAATCATGAAAGACTTAAAAGCACCCTGGGGCACAATATCAAGTCTAAGCTTTGGGTGCAACCAAACTATGTGCATGCAAAGTCTTCCACAGTAACAGGTATAACACATTCATCAATAATGGCAGGCAGGGTTAACTGAGATTATCATTTAGGTGTGCAGACTTATAGAACAAAGCAAAAACATATACAGGCCATAGACGAGACATTCGGCCGATAAACGGAAAATCGGCCGTTGCTGCCACCAATGGTTACGAAAAACATCCGTTTTTTGTAGATTTTCCAGCATGAAAGATAAAAAGAAACAAGAAGAACCACGAAAATCGTCCAACGACATTGCCCCACTAATGGTGTGAATATCGACCGATTTTTCGTTCGGACGAAAATTCGGCCTATAAACGACCCGTCTATGGCCTGCATAAGGGGGCACAAATGAGTGTGGACAATCAGCAATGGCAAGAAGCAAGGCAGGAGCAGTACATCAGAAAGCAGAATGCGGCACACTTAGACAAGTCAAGACCAATATGTAGAGCGGTGTTGCAAAGTTTATTTTGTATGTTATGTACAGAAGGATGTGGATTAGGGAAGTAACAACAGGGTGCAGGCCAAAAATCTTGATTCAAAAAATCTGTTACATTCTCTTGGTCAGCCAGTTAACTGCTGAGCTCTGCATGTAAGGTATCTACAAAGTTTGGCATTATGGCATTATTCTATCATGGCATGGTACCAGAGGCCCTGTTTCTTAAATGGAGCATATTGTTGTCCCAATCAGATAAAAAGTTGTCTGTAAGAGGTGATTTCCTTTCTGTTTTTCTTCTGCAGAATGAGTGTTACCTTACAGGCACAGGGAAGACAATAAAGACCACATAACTTGACAGAGAAAGAAATGTAATATAAGTTCCTATGGTAAATGAGAAGTGTAAAGTTTTTGGAGAAAAATAAGATTCCACTGTTCAACAGGTAAAAAGTTTTGGGCATAAAATTAGCTAATCTTACATAATTTTGGGGTGCTGAAAACGAAAATGACCCTAAAAAATGTTGATTGGCTCTAGTTTCCATGATATATTCACCCATCTAATGACGTAAGCCATTCAAAATTATGATGCAACTTCAGCTGCATATTGCGCAATTGATACTGGTGACCAATAGAAAATTGCATGTATACTGAGATGATGCAATATTAGCCTTTAATTGCATCACTTCACTGCATAAAAGCTGCAGTATCTGTAGCTGATTGTAGTTCGTCTTTACATTTCGTTTTATGCTTATATAGGCTACTCAGTAATGCCTCGAACTTGTGTGAATAAAGCAGATAATTTCTGCTATATCTGCGGTGAAATAACTTTTATCTCACAAAAAAGGAGGATAACAGGAATGATTAAGAAAGCCTACAACTTGTATTTTGGCTGCAAGATAGGAGACCAGGACAAGAGCTGGGCACCACATATATGCTGCAATTCTTGTGGGATGGCACTGGAGCAATGGTTGAATGGAAAAAAGGCATCTATGCCTTTCGCTGTGCCAATGATTTGGAGAGAGCCAACAGATCATGTTAGTAATTGTTACTTTTGTATGGTGCCTCCAATTGTAAAAGGGCTAAATAAGAAGAAAAAGTTATCTGTGCACTATCCAAATATTCCAACGGCAATACGTCCAGTTCCTCATGGAGAGGGGCTACCAATTCCTAAAGCACCAGAATCCTACGTGGTTGAGTCAAGTGAGGAAGAACCTGAAGCGTGTAGTCACGTGCAGTTGTAAGAGATAGCCCTTTCCTCGAATACAAGAGAAAAGCCAAGAGAAGCAAAACCGACAAAACTAGTGAGAATCCTAAGTATTAAAATGATTCAACTTAGCTTATGGCTATAATTTTTCTTGGTAATCCTATGCAATATATTATGCCATTTAGGCTTTGTTATGTAGTCAATATCACTTGCTTTATATTTGTGGAAAGACATCTATCTATATAATTATTGTGCATTATGTAGTCATTACGCCTATAGTAGAAAACTTTCCGTTTACAGAAAAACTAGAGCCAATTGACAAATTTCATTGTTATATTTGAACTCAGAATGTGAAATTCATTAAGAAATGGATCCTTTTGTTTCCAAAACTGGCAAAAAATAAAAATTTGTTGAACAGTGTTCTTAGTCAGCAGGATGACTTGTAAAGTATAATTCATATAATTTTTATTTAAAATGTCTAGTATCTGTGGAGAATTTTGTGAGTCATGACACCATGTACTCACATGAAATTAAACAGCTGCAGCATGTTCCAAGGGTTCTTCCATCAAATCATGTTAAGGGGGACTTTTTTTCCCTAGTTTCAAAACACAGTGATTGGCGTTATAATTTGTGGTAGATAGGACACATGGTGTTTCTGGAAGCAAAATTTTCATGTGCTGCTGGCAGAGATAAATCTGTGAACAACGTAAAAAGAGACAAAATGAGCCAAAGTAGGAGAAGGACAAGGTTGGTAAAAGTACAGGTCAGAGCAAGGTTGTGAAAAAAAGACGAAAGAAGAGGGATGAAAGTGAGTAAACACAGGAGAAGAGTAAGAGGAGCAGAGGATTAGGTGACCATGAAACAGACAGAACACACACTATTTACATAAGAAGGCATGACATACACTGAGAGCAAGAGACTCTGAATAGAAAAGCACCACTTACAGTGGACAGGCATACTAATGGCACCAAGGAGGATCTGCATAATAGTACTGAGCACACCAAGAGCCAAGCACTAGCTAACTAAAATAAATGTTAATGGAGGGATTGAGGTCACTAGTGGCACATTTTTTAACAAAAACACTCAGCAGGACACTGTGGGATTGTATTGGATTAGAAGGACCTATGGCTGCCATTGCTTCACCCATATGTGTGCTACATCAGAAGAAATGTTTGCTGAAATGTTCAACTTCCACTTTCCTCTTACAACAAAAATAGCTTTCCACAATTTTGACCAGTGTTGTTTATCATACAAATTGTTTGCTGTGGACAAATTTAAAAAATTTAACCTTTGGTGAGGATCATTGGCAACTGTGCTGAGTGGTCCCTGTAAGATTAGAAGCTGCTGCAAGCAGATGAGGCTATTTTGGTGCACTGTATTTGTAACTCTGTTTTGGGGTAACCATGTGAGATGAATTTACATCTAATTTCTCTATGTAACACCTGAAAATCTAAGCCACCACATACGAGAGAGATAGAGATATTGCTGACATCTCTTTAATTCAGTGTCTTCATTCGTAAGGGCCTTAGTCTTTGCAGTTGGGATACCCTGCTAAGAACACCCTGCCCTTAGGTAGTTCACTTACAGAGCCTGACAGTCTCTGGGTGAGGGTTAAACGTTTGTGCCACACAGTTACCACTATAATAAGTTTCCACAAACTTGAGGTACTAATGTTCCACTTCTTTAACTGAAGTTTCATAATACAACATGCACAAAGCCTATAAAAGGCCCTCTAGGTCTTGAGCTCCAACCAGGTATGTAGCCTGTTGATCTATAACTTCTACCTAAGGCAGGAGGGACTGAAAGACCTCTTCCAATGGACTCTTATAGAACGGTGCTCACCTTTCAGCTTAGTCCAACCACCTGGTAACAAGCTCACCTTAGATTGGTGAACTCTGAAACAGACAAAGCTCTCCACATGTCACAGGAACCTACTTAACAGAGTCAGGACAGTGTCAAGTCTATACAATAACATACCTGCTAAGAGCAGAGGCAATGTACTTACCTTTTCATTGGCACATGTCTTCAAATGCTACTGCTTCACTTCAAGTATCCCACCTGCTTCCTGCCATATGCTGTGGTTTCTCCCACTGGCTCATATGTCACTATAAGACATACACGTCTGTGGGAGAAACCAAAGCATGTGACAGAGGTAAAAGATATTTAACTTATGACTGATTAAATACTAGCAGTGGCCACATTTCAACACACATTCTTTTTAGCAGGTATGTCACTGTACATAAAAGCTCACAGGGTCACTTGAACACTGTAATCTAAAAGAAACCCTTATTGTGGCTGCACAATTTGTGAACAAAATTGTTTAAAATACAGATAGTATATTTATTTCCCTTTTAACTCGCTAAGGTGTTTTGGATAATTTTATAAAATTCCTCACAGGTTAGATCGTTCCTTTGGGGTAAAATAATAAGGACCCTTTCACATAGGTGATCCGATCAAATCTGCCTGTCAATTTTTCAGGTGGACCTGATCAGAATATCCATACACTCCTATTGACAAGCAGGTGTAAATGGACTTGTGTCCGTTTACACCTGCCTACTTCAAGGCCTGATCCACTCTGCTAAAAAAAAACTAAACAAAAAAAATCCTCTCTGTTTAGGCGGATCAGATCAGAAAGAAGTTGGGTTTAAACAGACAGTGGAGTTTGTTTACTCCTGGTCGACCATAGAGCAGAGGGGGCTTTGTCATTGGCCGCTCTGTAGAAACTGAGCGGTCATGGAAATGTCATCGGCTCACTATGCTCCAATCAGCAGGGGATCTGTGAGCTGATGCCCTGCTAATCAGACCAGCATCTGCCACATGTGAAAGGGGCCTTAGAGTGATAAATAACTTCTGTATCTATGCAAATGTAATAACATATGTTGCAAAACTAGCCAATAAGTCACTTTAGCCAGTTCCTTGGGACCCAGGAATCAAACACATTGAGATAATTTCCTTTAACCTAAAACATATAAGCAAGTATTTATTATAATATAAAATATCTGGTACCGTTGCCCTAACTAGATGATTTTAGTTGACAAACTCTTTTGGCATACTCAAATAAATATTGTCACATATACTATGTTTTATTTAAATTTGTTTTCTGTAACTGTTTACATTTAATACATAGCTATGAAATATTTTCATGATAATGTTAGGACTTTACCTGTGACACAGGAAAATAAGAAGGAATAGAATAGCAAATGTTATGATTCCCAATACAAGAAGATGGTGGTTTGGTGTAAAATTCGGGGAATCAGGTTCTACAGAAAAGAATATGAAAAAGTGAATTCCAGTGAAATGCTGTTGTCTAAAAATATAGCTATGAATAACACAAAAATTAACAGTCCTAAAACTTGTGCATGTGCAGATAAATAACTGTTAATGATTATACTTTCTTATACTAAAGCTCACCATTACAATCCCTTTATACAAAATTTGTACACTTTACTTTATATTTACCAAAATATATAATATGAAGGTCTACCTATACTATTAAATCTCTTTGTAAACAATCAGGCAGGTCCTAGCACTACATAGATATTGGGAATCTGAAAGAGGTGGTAGCGTCTGATTGTACCGCATGTGTTGAGCTTTAGATGTGTTTGTTATCATTTTATGAGGCTAACATAAATTACAACGTTTCAAACACTTTTCTAATTCAGCAAGAAAGCTTTTGTAAGATTTTCAAGTTGGCCAATAGGTAACACTGTTTGTCGGTTGATAAACAGATGGGAGCTGATGTTTTTGGTGTCCAGTCCCTTCACCAAATAGGTGGGGGAATGTGTGTTAGTTTAAAAAAAAATACAGTACATCTCTACAATACAAGTACAGTTGAATGGACCCAGCTCCTAAGTCCTGTTGTGGACTGACAGAAAAAGAGCTTTTGTGGGTCTGACTTCTGTCAACCCTACCCAATTTTCTTTTGCCACACTACTCATTTTTTAGGACACCGGACAGCTCTGAATTTTTGATCAACTGATTTTTTTGCACCTATCAACCAAACCAAAAACACAATCAATTGTATATTTAACCCCAAACCCAAAGGGAGCAAATAAGGGAATTTCTTTGTTAGGGTTTAGCTATACTGTAACGTAAACCATATAGATATCTACGCAACTCCAGTCTACGATCTATGAAAAATAATTTCAAAACATTAAACCATATCTAAACCAAAAAAATGAAAATTTTATATATTTCTTCCTACCAATTATTAGATGTGGTGGCTGCATTCATTTTCATTTTTCAGACTTTTTCCCTTTGTTATTACCTGGTGATCCTGCAAATAATACACTTCCTGCTCTGGGTGGCTATGCTCTTTCACTTCAATGTATCTAAGGGCGGCAGTCATGGTTATCACAGAAGCTGGACTTAAAACATGTCCAAATTCAATTATCTCCATTGCATGGTGGATTGATGGAACTAGCAGTTAAAAAAAAGATAGATATGGATGTTTGTGCTTTCTTTTCAGCTGACAAAAAGTGACAAGGACACTGCATCTATTGACTGATGAGCTGCAATAGTTTACATTTTTGGTTTTTGTTGTCGATACGCGTTAAGTAAATTTAGAGATTTAGGCAGCTGAACTTGCAAATCTCGACTTTCTCTGTAAATGTTGAGCTAAGCTTCAACCTGTACCCATGACCAGGTTTGTGACAAATCTAATTAGTTAAACAGATCTAAAACTTTATATAGATATATGGGGTTATTTACTAAAACTGGAGAGTGCAAAATCTGATACAACTCTGCATAGAAACCAGTCAATAAACCAGCTTCCAGGTTTATTGCCAAAGCTCATGAACAAGCTAAACTTTAGAAGCTGATTGGCTACCATGCACAGCTGCACCAGACTCTCTCTGTCCTAGTTTTAGTTATTCATCTCCATAGTTTTCATCCAGGGATGCATTTTTGTCCCTAACTGCTGGTAGTTGTTCCATGCGCGATTATATGCAGACAGCCATGAATAGATGTGGCCACTGTCAGCCTGTCATTCACTTCTGCAACCTGAATGGCCACAAATGTTTGTATACATCTATGATTCCTGAAACAGAAATCTGCTCTATACACGTGTGAATGAAACCTAAAACACGCCTTTATTCATCTCTGTATTTATAAGCATCGGGATAAAATTAGTTTTCAAAGTTCACAACCAAGGCACGTTTTTTTTCTATGATGGCAAATCTTGGCAGCCAGCACTCCAATGTAAACAACCAGCATCTGTTTCTAAGCCACTGAAAAACTGATTGAAACCCAACTTTAGAGTATTAGTTATAATCTTTTTGGATATATAAGAATTAATAACTTCACATTAAAAGCGATTAGAGAAGACAGGGAAGGCTTGCTTTAAAGCATTTTTACAGTTTGTTAAAAATGCATAAATCGTTTAATGTCTACAGTCTGGACACAGGTGCACTTTAACATATAAAGGAAAAACACCACACTAATAACAAGAATGTTATGTTAAATTTTTCACAGAAAGCAAAACAAATATTAACGCACAAACAAAAAGGTTCATGTTATAACTCTTTGACCCTTTTTGACTTGTGATATCTTGCTGTAGCAGCATATAATACTACTTGAAATGACACTGATTGATATGGCATCTTTTTTTTTTAAATGCAAACTTTACACAAAGAGACAATACCCAAAATATTGTACAGTGGCTGAACAATATTTAAGCAGCTTGGTTAGGCAGTAATATAAGAGGAAAAGAATAGAGTGGTTATCAGAACATAATGTCCTGTTTATCCAAACACAAAATATGTTCTTGGCATTTAACAAATATGTTTGCATAAAAGATAAACTATTCTGAACTGGAAAACAAATTGGCACTATTATTACTTTATTACCTATTATGAATGGTTCGCTCCATCTACCCCAGTTGCTATTTTCCTTGGACTTCCATCCTGCTCTCACAGAGACATTTACTTTTTCATTCATATGTAAATTACTTGTTTTGTAAGATTGTCCCCTTGTTACATTATGTTCATTCTGAAATAAAATGACTGATTTAAATATACTGTAAAGTCACCCACAAATAGTATATGGCAATTAGGTATACAGGCAAAATTTCTCTATCCTTATCAATCTGTTCTAGCTTCAGGTAACTGTTCATGTTTAGTCAATGCAGGAATAGGGAGATGAGTTGCAGACATTTGCAACACTGGCTATGGAACAGGTTCTCTTATCTATCCAATTTACCATTAGACCTCAGCTTGTAGTGGCTGTAGCTGACTGAAACATCAGATCATCATAGTTTGTTGATGATTGGACAGAATCCCTTAGCGAGTATCTGACTATAAGTATCTGAATAACACCACATAAATGTGTATCAATACCTTTTGCAATTGTTTTACCATATACATACTATATATATATATATATATATATATATATATATATGTAAGGTTATACATTTGGTCTAATCTAAACACATATTTTGTATCACAGTTGAATTGATTGTGGAGAGCCCATAGAATATCATCCATCCATGTGAACAATAATACAATATATAATATACAAGATATAACTATCTTGGCTGTGCCATACTCTTTGGATCATATATGAGAGGTGAGGAAGAGTAGGTCAGCCTCTTAGGATACTAGTAAAAAAATCAAGGCATGGCAGTTTGAGGCAAGGTCATATAGGGGCTGGCTTTTATTAGCTAGTGTCCCACCTTCTGAAAGTGGCAGTAAAATGCAATTGTCTAATAAATTTTACCTTCCTTTGTCCTGTAATGGACAATAAAGAAAAATAAATTACACTGTTTTAAAATTTTGCGTTACAGTTAGAATTTTTAGTTGCAAATGTAGTATGGCGTTCACATATATTTGCATAAATACATATACTGTACATGCTGTATATTTTTAGGAGAATACCACATTATGGACACTAGCTGATAATCATAGCAAATACACCAATTAAACACAATGTACGGATTATTCACAACATATGTGTGAATACTGAGGCATTTTTTATATGGACTGCATAGATTCATGTTTTCTAGAAATAATTAAAAATACAAAGAGAAGTGAAACAGGAGATATTACCCCATTTATATTAACAGTGTATGTGAAGTAACCGCTGTGTAGATTGCTGTACGTTTCTGGAGTCTCCCATGTAATTTCAAGTTCATTTGAATTATAATACAGGTGTATATTTCTTGGAGGATCTAAAATTACTAGAAACACACAAAAAAGTTATTGATCTAACAGTGCAGAGTTTAAAAGCTGATAGATAAAGCTCTCTATAAAAAAATAATAGGTTAGAAGAAAAGTATAGCATATTTTAAGAGGGCGCATAGTTATTATTTTAGTGCTTAGTTAAAAGTAATTAATTGAGTTACACATTTTTACATGCTTGCACTGTCATGTTTAATTATTGCAGTAAATATAAAAGTAAGAATGTTCAGTAGATAATTAGAAACTATATAGAGAAACATGGTATTAGTAATAAACACATATGAATAGTATTATTTACATTACATAGGTAGAAAAAAATTCATGGGATTTTAAAGGTGCCAACAAAAAACAAAATCATTTATTTACATTACAAGATTTTCTTTAAATACATATCTAAAAAATTTAAGGTTATACATTTGGTCTAATCTAAACACATATTTTATATCACAGCTGAATTGATTGTGGAGAGCCCATAGAATATCATCCATCCATGTAAACAATAAAGATGCGATCAGCATCAAGTCAAAGCCCAAGACTCCTTAGTACCTGCATCCCAGTACCTTTCTTTCTAGACCTTGGGTGAATGCCCAGGTCTTTTTTCCACACCATGGCTGCACTGCTTGGGAAAAACATCTAGGCTGAGTATAAATTTGACATCCAGGTCTTGCTGTGTGCTGCAGGAACTCAGCCAGCCACTTCTGTGTAAATTTAGGTTGCCTTTATACAGTTTGTACGCTTTATTGCTAAATATATTGTACCAATATTACTGATACAATGCATTTAGATTAATTTAAAGAAAACAGAACTTCAGGGTTGAATAAAAAAAAAACATTCATACTCACCTAGGTGGATGCAGCATCAGTCAACTGCTGCATCTGTCCCCCAGTGCCTCTAAGACTGAGAATTGATCAGTCAGTTCTCAGTCTTCAGTCTGCAGAGCTGTTGGCTGTCAGTTACTGGCTCTCTTTTCTACCTCTCCAATGCTCACTGGAATGCTGGGCTGTGGAGGGGTGGGAGCTTCTGTCTCAAGTTCTCAGCAGCATACTGAGAGACTGAGCTAGCTGCCAGTTAGTTTTCTGGTTGGATCCTGACTTTATTGTTGGGATCAATCCAGAATCTGGACTGACTTTGAGGTGCCAGCCCACAGCAGGCTTTAACCTCCTTTAAGTAGAGGAATAATTTGATCTGTATATAATGTTAGTTAAAGCTACATGACAATTGACAAATAGTTTGTAATAATTTTTTTCAATTTACGATAACTCTTAGTTAATCTTACTCTGCCCTAATTAACTCTTTCCTCCCCCTTTACCTTTTTTTTTTATGTTTGTAGCATCTCGATATAAAATACACATATAATTACATATAATTCTGCCATGTTTTGTACCAAAAATTTCATGGTGTCATTATCGACGGTGATTGGCACGGTGGCATGACATTTTTACTCCTGTGACACATACTGTATATATGAACATAAATGCCTGTGTTTATAAATGTGTGTAAACCTCTGAAATTAAAAATTAAATAAAACATCTTTTTATGGCGTGTAATTCCCTTGACCTAAAGCACTTGGTATGACTTCTGTCTGCTGTCTTTCCTCTGCTATCTGTATGAGTCACATCTGCCAATCTATGCCAACACCAAGAAATCCTGGGAGACTGCCTTGCAACCCTCCCCCCATCCCCTCCAGCGCAGAGCAGGTGATTGACAGCCTCAGGTCTGCATGATTCCCGAAGAGACTATGTAGAGGGCGTTATGTCCATTTCCTCCACTCAGGTCTCAGATTACACTCAGCTCCTTGCTTATGCTCTGCAGTGTGCGACATCAGATCCCTTCTCCCTGACTTCTGGAGTTAAGAAATTCTGTGTAAAATGTGTGTTTTAGGAAGATGTAGAGAGAGAGAGAGGGTGCAGATAAACAGGTACAACTTATGTAAGGGGATTTGTTTCCAGAGGCTAGTCACTTCAGTGGGCAAATGTAAGTGTTTACAACCACTTTATTGATTTCAAATGGGCTTTGTTTTCTGAATGCTTGTTGCAGGTTAGTGATTTAACAGTACTGAAGCCAGGGATAGTCCAGTATGAGTGTTTTCAGAAGGAGGCCAGCCATGGCAGCCCCAATATTTTTCTCTCTTTGGGTTTCCTTTAAGCCAAAACTTGGGGTGGGAGTTGTGCCTAATATTTTGTGCTTATAAATTATACTGGAGTGCATTGACAGAAAAGTCGGGTAATTCCAATTTCTCTGGGAACTTCAGTACTGCCAACTTATTGCTTGACTTTTCAAATAGCAATAAAAAAGTGTCAAGTTACCAAAATGATCCAGTTTTAACAGTCCATCAAAGAACTGGATTGAAGTTTCACTACTTGATCCCACCAGTTGTACGTAAACGCTCACATTGAAATAAATTTTTGGAGATTTCAAAATACATCCAATTTGTCTTCCAATAGAATCTGTTCTGTAGTTATCACATGGTGCGTACACACGGTTCTGCCTTGTTGCAAAAAAAAAATAGCATAAATAAAAATATAATTTAAAAAGTCATATTCAGCAGTTAAATACATTTTTATTTTGCCTATAGAATTAACTGTTTACTGATCTTCAACTACAGGGTTCGAGTTTTCATGTTATGACTTTCCCCTAACTGAATTCCTTAATTTTGCATTATATTTATTTTGCAAAATCTGAGTGGGCAGGTGGAACCCAGTAACACAGAAAATGGATACTCAGAAATTTAACTTTCACATGTCCAAAAGACGTATGTTCCCTAGTTAAAATTCTCAGGGTACAAATTCTTCATCAACAGTGACTTTTAAAGGGCTGGAATTTTCCACTTCCACTTCCACTTTCCAAGTTTCTTTTAATGAACAAGTCACTCTGGCCAGATCAAAGTGGTGCAAAGAGGTACAGACTACAACTGTAGAAACATGTAAAACACTCCAAAGATTATACAATTGTCTTTCCTTCCACCAGGGTGATTTCCCCATCAACACAGTCAGCGTTGATGGGGGAATCCCTCCTGTAGTGATATTGTGGTCTCCTGGAGGGTAGCTTCTCTTGCTGGAAAAACACAGTGATCACTGCTGATGACTATAGCTGCCGGCAGTGATCACATGCAAAAAATATGACAGGCTGGATGTACTGAAGTCGATCAGTGGATCAACTTCAGAACAACCAGCCTGCCAATAGATGAAAGGAATCTTGGGAAGATTCAATTCATCTATGGCCGGCTTAACCTTTGTCATGGACGAGTGTGTGTATCCACTAGCAACAGGCTGGGCAGGAATTGTTACCAGTAACTGGGTCTAAATTATACTGGTTACCCAAAGGTATTTGATAGCTTGGACATTTGAGTGATAAAAGAAAGATGTGACATTGGATATAGCATACTCCCAGGACTAAGGAGGAACAGGACTCAGCACATTCAGTGGAGTTGAGAGTTCTGAGAAGAGCCAAGGTGTATGGTCTAAGAAGCTTCCTGGTATTTTTCAGAGCACCCACAAGGAGCGATGACTTTGCTGCTGATGGCTTCCAGGTTATGGTCCTCTGACTAATCCAAACAGGCAGCTCCTTAGCAAGAGTCTTTGGGACCACAGAAACACAGATGTGAGAGTGTCTGGATCACAGGTAAAAGTCATTGGGATCACTGGAACACAGGTCAAAGTCTTTGGGAGCACTGAGGTGCAGGGAACACTGGAACATAGGTGAAAGTCTTTGGGAGCACTGGGGTGCTGAGATAACAGGAACACAGGAGTAAGTATCTGGGATCACAGGGGTGCAGGGATTACAGGATCACAAGATACAAAAGTCACTGGATTCTACAAGAGCTACAGGGGTGTACAGGAGTCACAGAGGATGCATAAAAGCGGGAACAGTGGAGATGACAGGGGCATTTGGGATCACAGGCAACAGTGTTTTAGGGGTGCACTGGGGTGGGATGTGTCAAACAACATGCCACCTAGCCCTCTACAGATAGTGCCTGATCTGGGATTGGCTACAGGGCTGAAATAGCCTGGAAGCTGGAGGCCATACGTATGCATGAAGACCCAATGCAGGAGCATGGAGCAGGTGAGTCTGACACCCCTTCTGTAGTTTATTCTATATTTTCTTTTAGCAACCTTTACTTAACATCATACATTATATATAGAGATGAGCGAATTATTCAAAAATTCGATTCGGCTGATTCGCCGAATTTGCGGAATAAATTTGATTCGATGCGAATTTATTCGCTGCGAATTTAACTTATTAAAAGGGTTTCTAGCAGTGTGAGTAGACCTGAAAGTGGCACATGGCAGAGTGTGGCGATGGAGACAGCAGCAATGGGAGGCCGTACAGGGACCCATGACACACTCTGGACCTGGCAGCAGCATGAGGAGGCGGTACAGGGGCCCATGGCAGAGTGGCGAAGCGTAAGCAGCTTAAATTAAAGGCCATACAGAGGCCTATGTTAAAAAGTCCCCCCAGCAGCAGTGTGGGGAGACGACTAACAAGAGTCCAATGGCAGAGTGGCGGAGCAGAAGCAGCTTCAATTGAAGAAGAAGAAGAAGAGGATGAAGAAGAAGAAGAGGATGAAGAGGAAGAAGAGGATGAAGAGGAAGAAGAGGATGAAGAAGAAGAAGAGGATGAAGAAGAAGAAGAGGGTGAAGAGGAAGAAGAGGAAGAAGAGGATGAGGAAGAAGAGGATGAGGAAGAAGAGGAAGAAGAAGAAGAGGAGGAGGAAGAAGAAGAAGAAGAGGAGGAGGAGGAAGAAGAAGAAGAGGAGGAAGAAGAAGAAGAAGAGGATGAAGAAGAAGAAGAAGAAGAGGATGAAGAAGAAGAGGATGAAGAAGAAGAAGAAGAAGAGGATGAAGAAGAAGAGGATGAAGAAGAAGAGGATGAGGAAGAAGAGGAAGAGAGGAGGGAGAAGAGGAAGAGGAAGAAGAAGAGGAAGAAGAAGAGGAAGAAGAAGAGGAAGAAGAAGAGGAAGAAGAGGATGAGGATGAAGAAGTAGAAGAAGAAGAAGAGGATGAGGATGAAGAAGAAGAAGAAGAGGATGAGGATGAAGAAGGAGAAGAAGAAGAAGAAGAGGATGAGGATGAAGAAGAAGAAGAAGAAGAATAGGATGAGGATGAAGAAGAAGAAGAAGAGGATGAGGATAAAGAAGAAGAAGAAGAAGAAGAAGAAGAGGATGATGAAGAAGAAGAAGAAGAGGATGAGGATGAAGAAGAAGAAGATGAGGAAGAAGAAGAAGAAGAAGAAGAAGAGGAGGATGAGGATGAGGATGAAGAAGAAGAAGAAGAAGAGGATGAGGATGATGAAGAAGAAGAGGATGAGGATGAAGAAGAAGAAGAAGAAGAGGATGAGGATGAAGAAGAAGAAGAAGAAGAAGAAGAAGAAGAGGATGAGGACGAAGAAGAAGAAGAGGATGAGGATGAAGAAGAAGAAGAAGAGGATGAGGAAGAAGAAGAAGAAGAAGAAGAAGAAGAAGAGGATGAGGAAGAAGAAGAAGAAGAAGAAGAAGAAGAGGATGAGGATGAAGAAGAGGATGAGGATGAAGAAGAAGAAGAGGATGAGGATGAAGAAGAGGATGAGGATGAAGAAGAAGAAGAGGATGATGGTGAGGAAGAAAAAGAAGAAGAAGAAGAAGAAGAAGAAGAGGATGATGAAGAAGAAGAAGAAGAAGAAGAGGATGATGAAGAAGAAGAAGAAGAGGATGAAGAAGAAGAAGAAGAAGAGGATGATGAAGAAGAAGAAGAAGAGGATGATGAAGAAGAAGAAGAAGAAGAAGAAGAGGATGATGAAGAAGAAGAAGAAGAAGAAGAAGAGGAGGATGAGGATGAAGAAGAAGAAGAAGAAGAGGATGAGGACAAAGAAGAAGAAGAGGATGAGGATGAAGAAGAAGAGGATGAGGATGAAGAAGAGGATGAGGATGAAGAAGAAGAAGAAGAGGAAGAGGATGAGGATGAAGAAGAAGAAGAAGAAGAGGATGAGGATGAAGAAGAAGAAGAAGAGGATGAGGATGAAGAAGAAGAAGAAGAAGAAGAAGAAGAAGAAGTAGGATGAAAATAAGAAGAATTCCAGTACAGCAAAAAGTGTATCTGCAGAGAGCTCCGCTATTTCTGACAGTTCTCTGACAGTTCCTTCACATTTACAGCGGTTGAAACATTGTATCTATTTGTTTCCGAATAAAAACATCTGTATCCTAAATGGAAACAAATAGATACAATGTTTCAACCGCTGTAAATGTGAAGGAACTGTCAGAGAACTGTCAGAAATAGCGGAGCTCTCTGCAGGGACACTTTTTGCCGGCTGTAGAAGGGATGAAAATCGGCCGATCGGGGAAAATTCGATTCGTGCATCCGAAGTATGCTAATTTTCGGATTCGGCGCGAATCGAATTTTTCCTAATATTCGAAACAAATTCCACTTCGCCAAGTTCGATTCGCTCATCTCTAATTATATACTACAATATGTAAGTCCTAGCATTTTTGCATTGCCAGAAATAAGGTATGAGTCAGAGTATTTTGTTCCCTCCCCAATTGTACATACTTAAGTTCACTTTTTGGCCACCAGGAGTAAGTAGATGGAGCCTTTTATGAGATCAAAGTTATAACAAAGATTATACAGTAATAAGAACCAGAGGTGTCACGGTAACGGAAAAAGAACCAGTTCCACAAGTGCAAGCAATGACATGAATAAAGGGACAGTATGTATTGCTAGGGAAAGGGGGGGAGGGTTAAGTTAATATGCTGTTAATATGTGTTTTGGCAATTATAAAGTGTATGCTTTCATAATAAATGTAAAAGTACTCACATCCCGTTCTGTTTGGAAATACATTAAATTAAAAAAAAACAATTACTTTGGATTTGGTACTTGGCTTTCATCTTGAGTTTGCCTGAAAGCCAAGTTGTATTGGGTATCTTCTGGGGCTTCTCTACCAACAGTCCATGAACAATTAACAATAGAAACATTATAAACAATACACTGAAGGTTTTCTGCAGCAGTGTTGTTCTTTCCTGAAAAAAACCCCAAAACAAAACATAAAGCAAAATAAAATTAAAGATATTTTGAAATTTGAAGCAGTTAAATATTAACACATATACATGTATATGAATCTATCTTTGTTTGAGCTTCATGGCTTTATGTAATTCCATTCATAGAAGTTCTTAGACAGAGAAGAAAGAACAACAGAGTTAGGGCTTGTGTTGCTAGTTGAATGTAGTGTGCTTTAAAGTGTGCCTAAACCCAAAGCAAAAATGTGAAACTATTGCAGCTTACTTGTCCTTAGATATGGGGCTTCACTCATTTTTTCACACTTTTTCCCCTTATTTTCACATGGTCATCCAGCCAATAACTCACTTCTGGTCCTAGAGTGACGACCATACCAAGCAGCATTGTCAGCCAAGGGCAGTGAGTGTGTTAGGACTATATAACACTGCGAGAAAATAGGAGAAACGTACTGCTAGAGTTTAGGTATACATTAAGTTCAAACAGCTTGAATTTGAGATAAGTTCAAGATGTTTTTGCGATCATTTAGGATTCATACACTGCAAAGTTTATTTGCCCTGTAGTTTACTTCCCTCTGACATGCATTTGAACTTCTGATCTTCATCAAACCTGCTTTAAGCTGTCTTTGTATTCCAATTGTCTTGTATGGGAATAGAAACAGTTTCAACATGTCTAGTAGCTCCACTTCTCATCTTCTTGAGTAGCAGGTGAGAAAACAAAAATTAACATGTTTTTTAGGACTCAAGCTATATGAACTTGCTGTTTTGCCCTGCATGACCAAAGCACAAATTTACTTTAAAATAGCCATAATAGTGACTTAGTTAAAAAAGAAGCTATATTTAGAATGGATTATAATAAAAATTAAAATACCATATAAAAAAGGCTAAATCCTGGGATATCTATGTAGGATAGAAGAAAAGAGACAGGAGGCGCCCATCTGAGTGTAGTAATAACACTTTATTTAATAGCAAAGGATTAAAAACATTCACAAAGGAAGTAATAAAACAAGCTCATCTGTGTATATGAGAGATGACCGTTCTTCAAAACATCATGCAGGCGCCACCGGTGGTTAGTGCAATAGCAGCTGGGCTGATGGAGATGGTAAGAGACACTGTAGTGGTCAATAATACAGAGTGGTGGTGTTGTAGAGCCGATTCAGCAGCGTTTGTGCAGGAAGGAGCCTAGTAACCAGCCTGGGAAACACCGGCAGGATGTGACATCACAGGAAGAGGCGGAGGGTCAGTGGGGAGGGAGAGCACAGACGTGGGCCAGTCAGGCTACATGCTCGGAGCCTCTAGCTCCTTATATTGGCCTGGTGGACCTTGGGAAAGTAGCAGCTTAAATAGAGGACACTGTCTGGCGTGGAACAACAATGCTCAGAGGAGATTTGAAGACACAGTAACATGGAAAAAACGCATATCAATATGGAACATGATCTCAAAGCATAAAGCTATAAAAAATAAATAAAAGATATAACGATAATAAAAAGAAAGCACTGAACCATGAAACAGAAAATTATGAAGGATATATATGTATAACGGTGTACACATACTGTTATTAGTAATGATAATAAAAATGGTAATAAACGTAAAATTTCACATATGGTAGTGCAGATAACATGGAAAAAAGGTGTAACAAAAAGAAACAGGAAAATGAAAGCGAGGCACTGAAAAGAGAGGGGGAGGGAATGAAAAGTCATTTTCTGGCAATTTAACCATATAATTGTTTAAACTGTAAATGTCATATACTACAACAAGATTTTGAAAAAAATGTATACCAGGCCCTTTTAAGTGGGTACCCCAGGCAAAGAAACAAAAAAGTGTGAGGCCCCCAAGAAATCCATACAATGTGGTACAACGTACCCCTTACTCATTTACATATGGAGAAGCCCGTATCTGGGTTAATAAGAGGGCTACCCGATTCTGTTAAGCCTTCACTTGCAGGACCCTACAACCACCTGGTCAGAGGTTTGGGGAAATGGCCCTCATCCTCAACAAAAAGGGGTTAGGGTGCTTTGCCAGGGAGGTGTCCATGTTACGGGCATGTGGCCTGGTATGGCTTAGAACTGGGGGTGCATGCTTGTCCTCCTCCTATCCTGGCCTGCCTGGCTGCATGATTGAATAAAGTTCTGTTATGGATTTTGGAGGAGGGGGAAACTCATGCTTTTTATAACTTGATTTTTATGTGGGTCCCCCCTTAAAATCCACACCAGATCTAAAGGTATGATTTGGGGAGGGAACCCCATGCCTTTTTTTAAACAATCCCCATCCCTTTGCTTACATGGGCAGTGATCCTGGACAAAAAGAATTGTATTTATTTTATAAAAATGTGAGTTTAATGTCACTTTGGGTATATATTATAAATATCTATTATTTATCCATTAATACAAGTTGGAAATACATGGCTTTATAATATTAGGCTACCGTATATTTGCACTATAAATCAGCAAATCAGGATGTGCATCTGGAGGTACAAAAAGCAATGATTTGCATGGCTCTGCCCACTACCCTGAAATGATGAATAATCCTCTTATTTTTGGCATATTTGATGGTATGCAGATACCCTCTGTTCTAAAAATACTTAACTGTGCAACTCAAGTTTGTGTAATAGTTTACGAGCCTATTAATCACTTTTATATTACTGTGGCATGCTGCGATTGTTTGGCAAATGTCTGTGTAAATTGCGAGCCAGTCTGTATCCACCAAATATTAACCTCTCAAAACCAAGGGAATGGACGATTGTTCCCTGACCTGCTCTGAGATTAATGATTTCAATCTCCAATAATTAACTGCCGTAATGAAAAAGCAATAATGTAAAAACAATGAACTGCTTGCATGCTATGAGATATTTAACCTCTTCCCGCCAACGTGACATATATATGCGGCCTCACAGAGGGTGAGCTTTCTCAGAGTTCTCATTTATGTGACCCAAAATAAACAACTCTCTGTGCTGAGAGTGCGCATCCTGCATGCTCCCAGCACAGATACTGGTGGGGACCAGAAAGCTCCAGAAGCATACTAGAGATCAGGAGCTTTCCATTCATGTGACCACTATGACAGCCAATCACAGCGTTCACATGACCCAAATGCCCACCTCTGCCTCCCAGAATTTAAAAGCTCTTACAGGGCCGGGAGGTGGCAGTGGTAAGGGGTTAACACAGAAAACACTACATACAACCAATGTGCTGTGCTTCTCTACTGTAAAAAACTAATAGTGCATATATTTATATTTCCTAGGGGGCCATAGCATGAAAAGGAGGAGTGGAGAGACTCAGAGCACTGCCCATGCAAGTCTGGGCAGTTGGCACCAGGATGGGGAAGAGCACAGACATTTTGGCCAATGCGCTCCCTCAACTAGGGTCTCTGTGAGGAGCTCGGTCTGGGTAGCTGCATCACTAGTAGATAGAGACCATCACCACATCTATCGCCCATATACTCCAGTTCATATTGGAACAAGCAGGCAGGCTCACCAGTCATTAGCTGCATCACCAGCATTCCTGTTCAAGATCTGAAGTCCTCAATTCATAAGGTTCCCCTCTGCAATTGGCATCCAAGGCTCAAATGCAGGACTGACAAGAGGGTTTTTAACCCAATGCATACACAGTATGGCAGGAATATTTTAATTGCCTATCATAGCCATACCCCCTTACTCCCACAGGTTAGTATCAAACACAGGTAACCAACCATAGAGTCTCATCATAAAATCTATTGAGTATTGTCCCAGTATTCCATAACTTACTTTACTTTGGACTCTTTCTCACCTACTGCTACTGTTTAGCTTCTTCTTCAAACCAAAACTACAAATCATGCCCGTGACACTGTACTTGGAACTGAATGTATGCTGTGACTTGAACCTTCATCAGTAGTGCACCACATTTAAAGGGCCTGAACAATAGCCAGCAGAAGTGACCATATAGCAACATATCTGCCTCAAATTTGCACATCTTTCACCATCTACAATTTATTTGGAGTTGTTTGGCCTAAATAAAGTCCTGCAGGAAGACATGGACCTAGCATGGTCACCCAAGGGCACTCGTGGGCAGTGTGGCTCCAAGGGTTTAGACTTACCCACTGTTCAAATTGCCCTTGTTGTACCTTCAATGATCCTGTTACGGTTTAAGCTGGTAAACTTAACTTTATCTTACTCAATGTCTTTTCTTATCCTCTGTTAGTCGTTTGCTAATAAATGGAAAGGCCTATAAGTTCTTCAAGTTTATATATACGGTTTTACTCTGCAGCTGTGTTTTCTCCAGATTCTTGAGACAGGGTTGGTGCAGGGGCGGACTGACAACTCATGGGGCCCCCGGGCAATAAGGGATCATGGGGCCCCTGTGTCCTTGCTCAAACTCAAAAAATCCTCTGAAAAAAAGGTACCAGGGGCATCTCATGGGGCCCCCTACTGATCCCGGGCCCTCGAGCAGTGCCCGAGTTTCCAAATGGTTAGTCCGCCCCTGGGTTGGTGTCAAATCTTGTGAATTTATTTTGTAGTGTCAGAGTGGCAGAGGTCTCAACACAGTCATGACTAGTATCAGAGGGCACATTGAACTAGCGGCTCCTGCACTACACAATATATGCAGCTTTTAACATATGTGCATAAAATCTAAAAATGTGAAAAATACCTTAAATCTCCTACTGCGGTAAATAAATCATATTGTGCATGTGACCTAAATTTACTTGAAGCCTAAGTGCTTGCAGTGTAAAAATTACTAAACAACAACTTTCTCGTTTTGGCCAAACGAGCTGCAAACTTTTGCTACCCTTTTGTACACACAATAATCTTTCAGGTCACAACTTTGCCTCTGGATTTTACCCCAACACAATATCTATTGCACCACACAACCCTTCTTAGAAAGGAATACTTCAGATCCCTTGCCATGCACATGGTGAATGCAGCCAGAATGTGTATACAAACCCACAGGCGCTCACAGACCATCCCACTGATCATTGAATGGTTCTTGAAAATTAACAAAACTGAGGAAATGGAGGAGCTTATTCATATTTCATATGAATGTATGCACAAATTTAATGTCACTTGATTAACTGGATCCACTGATAGCTATATGAGAGCTGGCTAAGTGGCCTTACAGGGTTTTATTTTTGCTTTTTTTAAGCAAGAGCCCCTTGTTTTTTAAGTTGCTACTCTCAGACATGATAAGTAGTAAATTGCCTAACGCCTCTTGATTTCTTTGCTGAAAGCTCAAAGGATCTTCCTGGCAGGAGAGGAGGGCAGAGCTATTTTTTTTATTTATTTAGCTATTTGTTTTTTTTTTTTGCCTCCGGCTCCTCCTTCCCCTCCCTGCTCTCCCCTTCCCTTTTCTTTTTAACATCTCTCACCTTTTTTCCATGTCCCAGTACAGGTGCACTCCCAAAAATACAAAACAAAAAGAAAACAGTCTATAGATGCTGCCTCATGAGTCCCCAATGTTGAGGGTATCTGAGTCTTAGCTCCATCTCTCCGAAAGACTCGTATGTCCTGGGGCTTTATCAAGCTTGCTTACTCATTTTTGCATTGACACAGACATAACCGTTAACAACTGATTGATATCTTCTACTTTTCTTGTTTAATAGGCCAAGTTTGATCCTGCTGTATATAAAAACGCATGTTTTTCTTTATGCTGTTGTGGTCACACTTATGTAATTTTGGCTTATATTTGTTATCGCTACTATTTGTTACCAATAAAACCATTTATGGAAAAAAAATACTAAACAATAAAATAATTTCCCTGTGTCAATAACAGTTGCTCAATTTCAATAGTAAATAATAAAAAAACCACAAAAGAGCAGAAGGAACTGACCAAAAATTAATCAGGAAGAAAAAAATATTCTGTGTTATTTTATTTTTTATTCTTTCAAGCATATAGCCTGGTATGGTTGTGGGGGAGGGAGGGGACACACTTGCTGCATGTCTCCTTCCCTAACTTTCTGGCCACCCAGGCTGCATGCCTGGAAAAGGATCTGGAAGGGGGACTCCATGCAAAACAAAAATTGAATGAAATTCATTCAAAATCCATACCAGACTCCTATCCTTGATGAGGAGACCCCTTGTAGAAAGTAAATGGAATGTGGTCTCCCTAATAATACATACCAGACCCATATTTGGGATCCCTGTTAAAGTGGAGTTCCACTCACGCTGTCTAAAAATAAAAGTCAGCAGCTACAAAAACTGTAGCTGCTGACGTTTAAAAAACACACACTCACCTGTTCCTCGGTTCTGCGGTGTGCCCCCCTCAGCCCATTTTACTGGCCGTCTTCTCTCCCTGGGTGCTGGCATCTTCAGTGTGGGCACCCAGCTGTGACAGCTTGTGACTTCACAGCCGGGTACCCACTGCGCATGCGCGAGTAGCGCTGCGTTTCCTGAATGGTCCTGTAGTTCCTCTTGGACCTGTCACGTGTCCCAAAAGACTACGGGGAGTGAGGAAGGGAGAACACCTTCCACTTCCAATCTCCTAGGCGATTGGAGCGGAAGTGGGAGCGGGTACTTGTCAAATTCGGGTACCCGCTCCCCCCCCAGCCCCCCAAAGGTGCCAATCCTTAATGGGGATCAAGGGATCAGTCTTTAAAGCGGAACTTCCCCTTTTGGCTGGAGCTTTGCTTTAACTTTATTTACTATGTGAAACAAGCAAGCAGGCGGGTAGGGAAGTCATCCTCTAGTGGCAATATTGATACTAAATAAATTAATTCCAGCTGCAGAGGCAGCTAGAGTTTAGCATAGGCAAACAGGCGAAATCTGGCTATTTAGTTTGCAAACCCCAAAAATCTAGAGTTTCAGTTGAACCCTTTGTAGACCCAAACCCAAAGCAGATCCCTACTCCTGAGCTTCCAGCCTCAGCTGCCTACATCACATGGTCTCTGGCTACCAGTCAATAGTTAGTTCAGAGTCTAATATGTTAAGTTAAAAGAAATCCCTGTGTGGCTGATTTGCAGTAAAATAGGAAGATAAGAAAGGCACAACAATGAGTAGCAGTACTAAGTATAAAATGAAGTCTGAATATATATGGAGTAGATGTGGCCATCACCATATACTGTACATGTCTAATTAGCAATTACTCAGAAAAATCATTTTTTTTTTTACACATTAATAGTGATGGTCTGGAAGTTTGAGTCAATGAACACGCGAATGGTAAGGGCGTTCTGCCTAAAGGACCTGGTATTGCTTTTCGAGGGAACCCCATGTACTTAAAAAAAAAAAAATACTGTGGGGTCCCTCCTAACCTTTCTACCAGACCTAAAGGGTCTAGTGTGGAGTAGGGGTGTGTCCCCATGCTGTTTTTTTTTTATAAAAATGTGAATTTAAAAAACAAATGTCAGTCCTTCTATACATTGTATATTGTGCAACTTTGCATGATATTAAAATGATTCTCTCTCTCTCTCTCTCTCTCTCAATGAAAAATGACTGCCCCTTTAAAAATGGTACTTTTTGAAAAAAAAAGTTCACTGATTCATGTCCCATAGACTTGCATTAAGTTTGAAGTTCAAGATCGAACAATTCATTAGGTTCGAATGTTCGACCACGAACCGAACACGGAGGTGTTTGGTCCATCACTACACATTAAAGTCATGTATTATATACACCTCTATTACTGATACAAGCTTTACCTTCAGGTAATGAAAACTCTTCTTTCCACTCACTGTCAGAGGAAATATTTATTCTCAATCCTTTGTGAATTTCAAAATCCAGGTGATCTGTAACAAAATGTTCATGGAAACATTTGGAAATCTGTAAAATATGCAACAGTTGTTATATTATTAATTGTAAAATTTCTGACCTTTGTTTAATGTCTTAAAGATAGGAGTACAATTCTACTAACTTGATATGCTGCAATTTGGAAAGGTTGAAGTTACTCAACAGCTACAAAAACGCCCCACAGAAACCAGTCTTTTATAATACATTACTAATACTTATAGCCTTAATGCCTCATTTCCAGTCTACTGCTCTTTCGTAGAACTATATCTGCCAAATCTTAAAATCTGACACTTCCAGGTGTGTTAAATGCCTGCAACCTCCATTGCTTGCTATCATTCTATCGGTTGGCTTCTACATCAAACGTATATAGAATTGTAGTGTCTAGCAAAGTCACAACATGCCACAAGGCAGGGGAGTTTTATGAAATTAGTTGGCCTGTGTGCATGATCATGAGTCAGGCCCCATTGCTTTTTAAAAAGAAAAAAAAGTGGCGTTCTTAGTGTGCCACAGTAAAGAGTGGGCTTGGTTGTCATTGTGCCAAGGGTGTTGCCATGATTGTAAAAGACCAGAAGCACCTTTGGGCCCACTAAGTATGGGGAACAGTTGGTGTGGCCAAATTGTTTTAATGGAGGGAGGGACTTAAAGGGCACAGTTAAATTTAAAAAAAAGTCGTAGTTCCATTGCTTACCAGTAGCTGTCTTTCAGCCTTCAGCAGGGTTTTTAGCCCCATCTTAGTAGTCACACAGTGCCTCTGTTTTTTACCTGAGTACCTGTATATACTACATCTGTTAGTCTGGGCTAATTCTGACATTTTTCTCATACATGTGAAATCTGCATTTTTTTTGCTAGAAAATTACTCAAACCCTCAAACATTATATATTTTTAAGTAGAGGCCTTGGAGAATAAAAAGGTCGTTGTTTATTAAATGCAAATTTTCAGAAAAAAAATACACTTAAATTAATTTAATGCATACAAACACAATGCAATGCTCAATTTTGGGTAAATTATGAAAGATAATGTTACGCTGAGTAAATAGATACCTAACATATCACACAAAATGCACACTCCAGTGGAATGGCAACAAACTGCCTATTTGGATTTGCGCGTGAGCACAGGGGGATGGGGGAACGTTACATTTTTTTTAAAAGCAGAGCAGAGACCCTGGATAATAGAATGGTGAAGCTGTAATTTTTTATGTTGCACAATATTTGCACAGTTATGAATCAAATGCATATTTCCAGAAAAATATACTAAAATGAATTTCAGTACAAACAAACACAATATTATATCCAATTTTTTGGTAATAAACATATGGGGTCACATTGAGTACATAAATATCAAACATTTCAAATCTAAATTCTGCAAGCCTGTGGAATTGCCAAAAACTATGGCAACCAAAATTCTCAATAGGCCACAATTTAGAAGCTTTTACAGGTCATCAGTTTAGAGTTAACCATGAACTATGGTCCTAGAAATACTGCTCTCACTCCAATGTCCATGACGATACCTCACATGTGTCGTGAAATTGATGTTATATACATGTGCTTGCCCTACACTAGACATGATAGAACGCTATGGAAAAGTGCAGTTAACCCGCACCAAACCCACTGGTAAACTGCTTTGCTCCCGTGGTATGGTCAAACTCGAAAGCATCGGTGTGAAAGCAACCTTAAGCTTTTTCCCTCTGTTTTCACCTGGTGATCTGGCCAGTAACACACCTCCTATATTACAGTGCACCTGCTCTGGATAAATGAGAACAGGGGTGCTTTTTTATGGGGTGTGCAGGGGTAAGGGGGAGCTTTTAATTTTTTTTTTTTAATTATTTTTATTTATTTCATACAAATATTTTTTATATGTATTTATTTATGTACTTTCTTGCCATCCCATAGGGGACTTGTTTGTTTGTGATAGCATGGACAGGTGACAAGTCCTCTTTATACAGACATTGGAGGTCTAATAGACCCCTAATATTACCCCTGTCCCCTATTGGAGCTATTCCAGCAAAAATTGAGCTGGAGTAGCTTCATCCTCGGCTACAGCTGTGACCCCAGAAGTGAAATGATACACGGCCCTAGAGTCACCCGATCACTTATCAGAAAGCTTTTTGCCAGCTCTTAAAATTGGTATCAAACTCACAAATGCAGCAGCAGCTATGAGTTGATTTAACCACTTGTCTACTATGATGTTTAAAAATGTACATTGGTAGACAAGTAGTTAAGGAAAAAAAGGCCATATGACTTAACCACTTGATCACCGGGCAAATTTTGACACTTCTCACATACAGTAAATGTAAAAATCAGCTTTTTTTGTTAAAAAATGACTTAGAGAACCAATGCAGTATATATTTTTGAAAGCAGAGACCCTGGAGAATAAAATAGTTGTTGTTGTAATTTATTATGTAACACAATATTTGCAAAGCCATTTTTAAAATGCAAAAATTCAGCAGTTTTATTTTTAGTGCACACAAACACAATATATTACCCAATGTTTTCATAAAATATTAAAGGTGACATTATGCCAAATAAATAGATACCTAACATGTAATGCTTTAAAATTGCATACGCCCGTGGAACAGCAAAAAACTAGAGTACCTAAAAATCTCCGTAGGTGATGCTTTAAAAGCCTTTACAGGTTACCAGTTTAGAGTTAAACAGAAGGTCTGGTGCTAGATTTATTACTCTCACTTGACATTTGCAGCAATACCTCATGTTTGCAATTACCGTTTACATATGTGTGTGGGACCTATGTACTGTATGTATTCACATTTGCGCATGAGCAGAGCAGTTGGGGGCACTTCTTTTTTTTAATTTTGTTATTTGACAGAAGAGGACATGTAATAATGACTTAATATGGGTTTGCTTAAAATATAAATTTTTAAAAAGGCCAGTACAGGCAAGCAACCTGCATGCCCTGCCTTATCAACTGATCACCACTGACAGACCATTTTGAAGTGATATTTTAAAGTGTAAACTAATAATATGTCATACTTACCTGCTCTATGAAATGGTTCTGCACAGAGCAACCCCGATCCTCCTCCTCTGGAGGCCCTGCTGGGATTTTTGGCTCCTCCTTTTCTCTTTGACGAGTGCCCCCACAAGAAGCCACTTCCTATGGGGGCACTCATGCAGGCTCGTTTCTGAGTTGTGCTGCCTGCATCTATAGACAGCGTGGCTCAGCCTTGCCCTCATTCCCTCATCACAGAATTTGATTGACAGCGGTAGTTGCCAATGGCTCCTGCTATTATCAATCTGCCCTGTACACAGGGAGAGAGAGGAGGGAGCTGCTGCTCTCAAGCACAGGTAGATAAAAGGATGTGGGGGCTGGGGGGGATCCTGCAGCACAGATGGGTTTTAACTTTAATGCAGAGGATGCATTAAGGTAAAAATCCTTTAAGTGGAACTTTAGTGAGAGTATTAAGTCCTGCTAGATCACTTCAGTCTGACCCCTTTGCAGGTATAGCTATTTAAACATTAACAAATAAGTGTCTATACTGTTTAAAATCCAGTAATACACTGTTGGATCCTGCTCTGCACATGCTCAGTTGCCCTCTATTTTTCAGCACAGTGCCACAAATGTAGAGGGCAATCTGCTGACAGCCTAAAGATTTACTAGTGCTCAGCAAAATGGCAGGCCTCCAGCAAGAAGAAACAGGAGAAATGCTGGAGGTAATTTATAGCACACAGTAATTTTGATAGCATAATTGTTAAAGCTGAATGTATGTTCCTTGATAAAGAACATAATTTTTTATCAAATTGTTATGGGTAAAGTTCCACATTATGCCTTTAGAACCACTTAAAAGAAAGTCAGAAAGATCCTTAACACGTTTCTAAACTAGATTTGGATTACAAAGCACGCTTTTCTTCCTTTCTTCAGTAAAGGCATCAGCATTATCTCATAGGCAGGGCCACATTTTCCATGAGGCCCAGTAGATGACAGAGGCAAAAGAAGCAGGGTTTCCTTGTATAGTTATAAGCAACACAATTAATCATAATCAGCATGAGTACAGTCATACCAAATACATTAATTTATACATTGTCACAATTATAAACCAGGTTAGAAAAACAAGAGCAAGTGATTTAGATGGAAATCTAGCTCTGTCCATAGCTATAATCTCTGGCTCACAATGAAATCAAGGTTGACTTCCTCTGGGGCTGCTTGGAAAGTTTTTTATAGGAAGAGAGCACAGTGATGAAAAGATTTGATGACAAGCATTTTCCTTGACAAAAGCATGAAGCACAGAAAAAGTAATTTGCAGTTTGCCATTTCAGTGCATTCTTAACCACTGTCCAGTACACTTTTTGAAAGAGTATTCACAGTGTTAGACAATGTTTTCAACATCAAATATATATATATAGTGATACCCCTGAAGGGGCCACTCGACACTGCTTGTCCTCAGTGGTTGCCCTGACCTTGCAAGCCCCCTGATACCCAGGATTTACATCTCAGGAGCCTATAGCCAGAGAATTCTGAAGCTCCCTTCCCCCCCCCCAAAAAAAGATAGTAAGACCAACCTTTTTTTCTTGATAAAATATTTTTATATAAATATGTGTAAAGAGTATTCCAGGCGCCGGCATCTTCAGTGTGGGTTCCCGGATGTGACAGCTTGCAGCTTCACAGCCGGGTGCCCACTGAGCATGGGCAAGTAGAGATGCACTTCCTGAATGGCCCCGTTATCTCCTGGGACCTGTCACGTGTCCCACAAGACTTCGGGGAAGGAGGGCAACTTCCGCTTCCGATGGCCTAGGTGATCGCAGCGGAAGTGGGAGCGGGTACCTGTCAAATTCGGGTACCCGTTCCCCTCCGCTCCCCAAAGGTGCCAATCCTTAATGGGGTGTGGGGGACCAATCTCTAAAGCAAAACTCCCCCTTTTGGTTGGAACTCCGCTTTAAAGAGTCTCTAAATGTTAGAAACAATGGCTTTGAAATGACAGAGCTCAATTCGTTAGGGACTTGTGGGCGTATGCCATCTGGTCCAAGTGCTTTATTCACCTTTATTCTGTCTAAATATTTCTGGACTATATCAATTTTGAGCCATTATGGATCATTTGGGGCTGTCTCAATATCATCCCCATTGTGGACAAGAGCTCCCCCATGCTCCTTTGCTTACACAGAGCTGAAGAAGGTATTTAATAAATTTGCCTTCTCTTTGTCCCTAGTACTAGGGTCCCCTTTCCCTGTGGGGTGCTAGTGAGAAAGGGGCAATGCACTGGGGCAAGGCACACACACTTTGCTGTGTACCTCTTTTACTGACTGTACCTTTTTTGAGAATCCTCTGCAGATTTGATGAGTGGAGGATCCCTCACTCAGTGTACACCTCTGCCTGTGTGTTCACTCCACACTGACAGCTACCTCTGACCGCTGCGCTGGTGATGTGATGTCTTCCATATGCCACCTTCCAACCTGCCACTCATTCCCTCTCAGCCTGAGTCCACCCTTGCCTCAGCACTTCACTGAAAGAGGCAGGCACTGAAGAAGTGGCTGTGAGTGAGATCACTCTGTGAACGGAAAGTGAACCAGAACTAAAATTTTATCAGGGAATGCAGCACTGGCAGCTTGTGTGAATATGCCTGTGAGCCGATTTAGGAAAAAAAGTCCTTTCATACTACAGGTCTTGAGGTCCTGGGCTCTTATATACTGAGTAGGCCATTCAGATCACCTGGGAGCTGCCGCAATTGGGAACTCTCTCTTTCTGTCCAGATGGGTGCCCCTCTATCAAGGGCATCTGTAGGCACAGGCCTACAGTGCCTAATGGGAAATCTGACACCTCTGACATGCTGGGTTCAGACATATTTCAACAGTATAGAATAATAATGCAAGAGACACAATGCTTTAGTAACACCTCTATATTATATTTGTTCAAAAGAGTAGGCTACAGGAATAATGGGTTTAGAATATAATAATACAACCCCAGTTACTGCATTTAAGCAGAACACTGGTAAAATTGGAATATTCGATTAGCAATGTTTGTCAGTTTACACAGTCATGAGTAGCAAGCTTCAACAATGTAATTACAACACCAGCAGTTGGCTTATCAGCTCCCCCCGAAACAGGGCACCTAGAGAATTATGTAAATGTATACTCTGGCATAAATAGATATAAATATTCTACATTGAACAACAATGGCCTTATAAGAGAAAAGGTCCCTTTAACTAGATCAGATTAACTTGCAACTTGAGTCCTGCTATGTTTAAGGTTCCTGATATGGTGGTATCCACTGTCTTCTGCTAGCATAAGCATTAGCCCTGGTACTGCTCAAAACAAAGGTCACCTGGTAACTGAGGTGTAAAGGTTTCTGCAAGCAGTGTCTCTAGAGTGATGACAGAAAGAGGTTGGGCATCCACCCGCTCACCAATCCTATAGATTGCACAGTCTCCTAGGAATGACAGTTCTTGCCCAGGCTCAAGGCTGTTTGCAGGGATGTGCAGAGTTGCTGCCTGGTGGTCTGTCAGTGTGGCGAGCAGAGATGTCTATGTGAAGACTGGACAGTGACAGTCCTGATGCAGAGAAACTGATCCTGGTGTGGCGATCGGCATCACCGCTGTGCTGAACTAATGTGCAGAGTCCCGCAATCTGTCTCTGGAGGTGACTGGCTGTCCTTCTGTGTTCAGCTTTGAATCCCACATCAAGAAAGAGAGCCAGTCCTTTGCTGTAGAATATATCTGCTTTACCAGCATCCTTCTCATTCCCCATTTCTCTGGTAGTTGTAGTTCAATCAGCTCTCAGGAATACAGTATGTACTGGCTATAGGATTACACGTCCCAAGATCCTCTGCTGTCAGAAAAACTGAATCTACCCTGCAAACAGAAAGTGATGTAGCAGTCCCTATACTGGGCACTAGGGGGGGAAAGAATTAACCATTGCCTGATCTGTAACTGTCCCTGATTGGCATAATGATATAGCCAGAACCTGGCGACATCTAAATCTCTCCATTATACCACTTAATATACATTATGAATATTAATATATTAGGCAACTTTCCATCATATGGAATTATATACTGTATCCTGGCTAGAGCTTGAACTTCTGTCCATAGAGACAAAGATCCACATAAACACAGTACAATATACAGTACAGTACATATGTGAACAGTTTTCTGAGGCTCTTTACATTTTACAAATGAAAGCTTCAACTTTGATTCACATAGCTACTGCCAGCTGGGTACTGATCAGGCTGCTATATCTGAAAATAAAGGTGAAAATACTTGATATGCATTTTAGTTTGGTGCATGCAGATTTACTTTTCTAACCCAGTCACATTGTTATTTTTTTCAGCAGGTTATTTCTGATATGTGTATTCTGTGGTGTACCTTATAGAAACAAGAGGCATGAAAGCAAAATACTTTTGTTCAATGCACACAGCAAACTAAAAATGTAAACATTAAACATCAGCGTACAATCGGCTAGATAGATTCATAGATGACAGTTGTGCTTGTGAGCAGGGGCGGACTGACCATTCGGGAACTCGGGCAGTGCCCGAGGGCCCCGTGTCAGTAGGGGGCCCCATGAGATGCCACTGGTACCTTTCATAGGCTTTTTTGGGTGTGGTTTGAGTGTGGGTGAGTATACAGGGGCCCCATGATCCCCTATTGCCCGGGGGCCCCATGAGTTGTCAGTCCGCCCCTGCTTGTGAGAAGCATCTTTGCACATGTGGGCTCATCATAACCTCATTATTTACTCCTGCTCTATTTTGTTTAGTAAATCAGTCTCACTTCATCATTGGAAAAACTAAGAAAAAAGGTAGAAAAGGGAAAAAAAAGAAGAAAGTATCAAGAACAGGGAAAGAAGTAGAAAATAGTGTAGCACCCCTCTAGTTAGCCAGAGGGAGCTAACTAGGCTTTCTAGTTAGAGGCTGAAAAGTAACCTGGTATGGGGGTATTGGACAGCCTGGGACAAGGAGGCATGGGGTCAGGACAGCCCTCAACTATGAGAGAGCCTGATCAGGAAGTGGTCGGTGTTGGGTGGAAGATGGAATGAGAAGGCTGGAGTGTAGAGTCTGGGAGGGGGCCCAGGAGAGAGGCCTACCTGCAGGCAGGAGCTGGAGAGGAGAATCTCTTTGCCTCACCATTCCCTAAAAGAGGATTACCCATGAAGCAGGGAAGGAGCCAGCCCGTTGTAAGGCCTGAAGGCAGCCATCAACCCACCAAGCTCACAGGAAAGGACTTAGTGAGTAATCCTACACCCCCTCGGCCAGACCAGGGGAGAGGGCAGTCAGGTGGTAAACCCAACTAGCTCCTCATCTGAGACTACTTTTCTAAAGTGGCAGTTTCTGGGTCCCCTTGATCAGGGATTCCCTCAGGCAGTTAGGTGAAGAGGAGGATTCATCTGGGGTCTGAGGTGATACACCAAAAGGGCTGGAGAGCTCTTCTAAGGAGAAACTTTCATTATTTTTGTCCACATTTGTAGATAGTTGCTAAGGAGTTTGTCCTCAAATTTCTACAGTTCCTTGGACATCCCATACACCCCTCAACCCCACCCAAGTGCAATACCCCTTAATAAAACTAAGAAGAAGAGCTCAAGGACTGTTTACTGTCACCAGTGTGCAAGAGTGGAAGAAAATGCATGTTTCCTGGTTGTGCAGGACTATGGGGGGACCCAAAAAACTCAGCAACTCCTAAGGGGGTAGTGCTACAATAGTAATCAATAGCATTAAAAAATAATTCCAACCCTTTTTTAAGAATAATGATGTGCTTTTTTTAAAAAAAAAATAAAACCTTTAAAATACTCATGCTTACATTAATTTCTTCCTTGATTCCTTTTGGAAACTCAATATGATAAGGATGACCTTCCAAAGATGTTGTTCTATTGCAGTCCCATGTCATGTTGATGATCCCCGGATATAAATGTATTTTCAAACTTGTAGATAATGGGGAAAAAATGCCTGCTAAAAGAAAAAAAGTTATATTTTAAAATTTGTACATTTTTACTAAAAGGTACCATGCAGAAGTTCATAATATGTACTCTAGAATTGGGATTGTGGTGCCACATTAAATACTTTTGTTTAGATATACAGTGTGTGTGTGTGAATCCTAGATACTGTAGGTGTTAGGTTAGGTATATTTAGTTCTCTCCTGTAATCTGTTTCCCCCATCTTCTGGATGGTTCTGAAGGGTAGTAGGCTGGGAGAGTCAATTTTATGTATATTTATGTAATATTCGTGCATACTTATGTGGCCCCAACCAACGCCTGGAGGAGGGTGCCCAGAAGGTGGCTGGGGGGGAGCCTAGATAGCTTGAAGCCTGGCGCAGAAGGATTTTTGTCCAGGAGGAGGAGATCCAAACTGTGCCATTGTGCAAAAAAACAAATATGCAGCGCACTAACAAGCCAGGGGTATATACGGCAGAGAGTTATTCCATAGGCATCCGTCAAGGGCCATGTTCAAAGCTTTTTATTAAAGTCATAAAGATAAAATCAGTCACAAACTTGTATAGAGACAATAAAATTGTGGACAAGGTCCAATAGCTCCTTCAGCACACTGGTAAGATTCTGGTATAAATGTAAGGATAGAAGTCAATGAACACATACCAGCTGGGAAATGCACATGGATCATATCAATGAACCATCCATTGAAGATCACTCTGTATCGGCCTCTGTGTATTGTGAATCATCCAGAGAGACTCAAGGCAATGGACATGTCATGTGGGGTCCTGGAGCCCAGAGATGACATCACCAGTGGCGCCGTGGATGAGAGGAGATGGCGCCGCTCGGCCAGAAAACCAGCTGCTCAGCGACTTGGTGGCTCAGTGGCTATGACGAAGGATGGGGGAAGACCTAGGAACATATGTTCACCAATGGGATAACATGTTTCAAAGTATCCTGCATCTTTGTCAAATCCAACAAGGTGAACGTGCAACAGGGATTAAATAGGGAATGGAGAGACCCAGGGGGAGGGAAAGAGGGAGGGAGAGAGGCTAATTTGTTCACTGACTCCTCACTCTTACCACCTGAGGCTATTAAATATGTAGATTGATAAATTCATAAAAATAAAATAAAATATACAGCAATACATATGTCTCTCTCACTCTCTCTTCCTTTTGGAACATAGGGCACATACATATTCTCAGAACTATTAGCAATAAAAATACATAATAATCAATAAGTCTTAATAAGTCTGGTATATTTATAAATTCATTTATATTTAACATAAATAAAATACATTATCTATATACATTTTTCCAAATCATTTTATATAATTAAAATCATTTCTGTTTTCACTAAAATGTGATATTATTATACTATGATCACCAAATTAAACATCCACAAAATAAACCAGATAAATTAGCTATGAAAAATTATAATAAAAATATTATTTTAAATAAGGAAATTAATACATACGCCATTGTAAAAGGTTTGACAAATAATAATAAATAATAAGTAATAAATAATAATAAAAAGATAATACAAAATGATAAATATATTCATATTACCAATATTAAACAAAAATAATAGCTTTTGATGAATATTTTGTATATAACAATCATAACCCCTCATGGACTATAAATCTATACATACGTGCGTATAAGGGAAATAAAGAAAAAAAAAAACAACAGGGCAAAAAGAACATCCTATCATATCAGATCAAAGGATAACTCTCTGCCTTATATACCCCTGGCTTGTCAGTGCTCTACATATTTGTTTTTTTGCATTCTGTCCATTCCTCCAGTGGATTGCCAGCAGCACACACCGGTAGGAAATTATTGATACCATCAGCCCTAGTGACTAGCGCCTTTAGTCCTGTGTTGTATTTAAGATCAACTGTGCCATTTTACTGCTCATCAAGGTCCCAGCTATACTGGCAATCCTACTGAACATTGCTGGAGCTGACTGAGGGACTTCTTTTTGTGGATCTGGTCTGAAGAATTCACAGGAGAGGTATTGAAAGATATTGGAAGACATACAGACCAGTGTGGGAAATCCCAGTGGCTCTGTGCTGCTATTATCCCTCTTTCAATAGAGTTAGTTTGTACTTAAAAAGTGGACATTGTTCATGGTGTCCCAGTGTCGCTCAGCTTAACATTTGCTGCTGTAAGGACTGTGCTCTGAATCTTTAGGAAGAAGATAGTTGTCCTCAAGTTGCAACTTGCTACTTAACACTTAATAAAGCATCAAAAAGAATATCAATAGATCTATATTGATCATTGAACCAGAAGAGTGATTGAAACAGCTAGTACACCTACTGGAAAAGAACCTTTGAACCTAAACAGAGGACCCTTTAGGGGGTCACATATTTATAGCCACAAATGATATAAATCTACTTTGTATGCACCTTCCCAAACTTTTATTTACCATGTAAAAATTGTGTTAAGGTTTTAATTGTGCTACAAAATTGTGGGGAGAGCTGAGCTATAGGTTCCTCTTGGAACATTGAATCCCTCTAAAGTAATATACAGTATGTGCTTGGTAGGTCTGAGGCAGGCATAAACCTGTGTGTAGCACTACCCCTTAGAAGCTGCTGAGATTCTGGGTCCCCCTATGGTCCTACACAGCAAGGCAACACGCATTTTCACATCTACTGCATTCAGGAGTCAGTGACCAGTCCTTGAGCTTGTTTTGAAATTTTATTAGGGGTTTAGAATTTGGATGGGATAAGGGATGTCAAAGGGAACTAAGAAACCTAGGACAACTTCCTGAACTATGTAGTTTTTACACAAAGATTCTCTTTGTGGAGAGCTAGCCAGCGTCTCCTGTTGTACCACCCCAGACCCTAGATATTCCCTAGATATTCCTCTATCTAGCTGCCTGGAGGAATCCCTGAGTCCTGTCCCTGAGTCCTGTCACTTTAAGAGATAAGACAGTCCCAGGTGGCAGCTAATCTGGTTTCCCACTAGAGTGCTTCTTCCCCTATCTGGCCTAGGGGGTGCAGGTCTACTCACTCAGTCCTTTGTTGCTGATGGGTCAGTGGCTGCTACCAGGCCTTTTAGCTGGGCTGCTCCTTCCCTGCCTTACAGGGGGCCAGTGAAGTCTCGAGTTTTCCTCCTTTCGAGGTCCTCTGCCTGTAGGTGAGCCCCTTTCCTCATAGGCTCCTTCCTCTAGCCTCATATCCTTTCTATCTTCCACCCTAACTCTCCTGCTGCTGAGCCGCCTCAGTTACTCTTAAAGGATATCCTGGCCCCTTGCCAAGCCTCCTGCTGGGGATTGGCCAGGATCCTCTAAGAGTACAGACCAGCCATTCCTCAGATCCACCCACTGCTTCTAGATCTTTCTCCAAAGTTCTAGAGCAGTGTGATATTCCAGAGGGCTGGTCTGCAGGGCCTCTCAATGCTGACCACAATCTGACCCACCTGGCTATCACACCCAGGCTGCTACTCAGCCCTTCCTACTTGAACTATTGAATTGAACTAGAGCTGCCCCTAGCTGACTAAGAGGGTGCTACAAAAGTGTAATAATAGTAAACAGTATGTTGTATTGTAAACAATTACCTTTTATAGCAGTGAAAGCCTATCTAAATCTCACAGAATGTCTGCATGGCTATCTGTGAGGAACTGCAGCACCAGGCTCATTCTGTCTGTTTTACATATATTTTCCAAAGTTAAAAGAGGTGTATAGATGATGACTGATTAGGGGAACAGAACATCAGGTCTACAGTATCTATCATACTGTACTGTAGGTGGCCTTCATAGGTGGATACAAACCCAGTCACTTTGTACAAGGAGAAAAAGTAGCAATGATCAGTCATCATTACAGGAGACGCTGCAGAGAGGAAAAGTGCAGAGGTTGTTTCATCTTAGATTACTCTTGAGATCTTGAAATACACAAAGGACACAGAGATTTGAGTAAGGTTACACATGCCTCTAGTGTGTGGAAAATATTTGTTTAGCCTGGAGTTTGGCTTTGACCCCTTCACAAACCAGATACCATCTACAAGGCACTTGAGGAATAATACAAACAAAATCATGTTTGCTTTGTAGAAGTAGACCCCTCTCATCCACAAACCATTTCATCTGTTCTCTGCATACCCATTTGTACCCATGCCAAGTTTTCACTGCTATCTAGGACTTTGTTGGAGAGATTTCCTCTCATTTACTGCTACATTGAATTGGGCTGCAGCAGACAGTAAACTATGGAAAATCTGCAAGTCAGAGAATGATAAAAAAAGATGTCAGGGTTCTAGCCTTCACAAACTTTACTATCATTATTATTATTATATGGGATTTATATAGCGCCAACAGTTTGTGCAGCGCTTTACAATATAAGGGAGACAGTACAATTATAATACATTTCAGTACAGAAGGAATACGAGGGTTCTGCTCATGGAGCTT
Organism: Staurois parvus; assembly: GCF_062004578.1. NCBI lineage: Eukaryota > Metazoa > Chordata > Amphibia > Anura > Ranidae > Staurois > Staurois parvus. The sequence goes on from NW_028317941.1 coordinate 9,970,749, forward strand.
ACAATCTAAAGGAAGGGGGAGATGATACAAAGGGTGATAGCTGTGGGGGATGATCTGTTGGAGGTGATTCAAGACTAAAAAAGATATGTTTATTTACGTGTGTTTAGTTTTGGACATCTTGTAAGGAAGACAGTTATTTTTTTGGGGGGGGGGGAGGGGAGGGGGAGGGGGAGGGAGGTAAATATATTTCTGTTAGCATTTTTAAAACATTTTTCAGGAAAAAAAGGAGGGGTAGGGAAAAAGGTAGGGTAACAAATGTTGAAACCTCCAAATGCTTAAAAACAAATCCAAATTTTTGAGTATTGAGCACTCCATCCAGTTTTGGAGCTCTTTCTAGTATTGAGCTCTCCATCCAATAGGCTCTCCCTATGTATTTGATTGTTCTTGATAATTGCACAAGAAGTTAAGTTTTTAATTTAATTGTCCTGAGGCCCTGTGGATGTATGTGGACACACGGTTCAGGAACCTGAGCTCTTTTCACAAGTTGCTCATTGTACCATTAGCATGCCACAGCCCATACTTTATTTTTTGAAAGACTTAGAAATGCTTGTTCAAGATTGATCTAAAAATGTACATTTATTGACTTTACATACCAAAAAAAAATGGTGCAGCAATTATATAGGTTATATTAATTTAAAAAAGTGGCATTTCCCTTTAGGTGTTTTGGTGGTTCTCAAGACAAAGATGAAAAGAAGATTAGGAGTTATTTTGCTCATGTACTGTAAGAATAATCTCAAGAGGGTTGATGGGCTGCATACATTTAATTGTCAGTGGACAGAAAAAATAACTCCAAGACTCATGTTCCACCTGCTGTTGAAACCTGATTTTCCCTAATTAGCGTCAATTTTACATATTTAAAAGAAACTGATTAATGATTATCACTGTGTTACCAACTTACTTGGAGTTGTCATTGAAGAGTTACATACTACTTCAAACGGAAACCACAAAGTGATGAAAAACACCAGACAAAATGATTGCAACATTTCCGTTTGGTGAGACGTTGTATTTTATTCTTATCTTGATTCTAAAAACAGAAAGAAAATACATGTAAAAGCAACACAGTACATCTTACTTATTTGTTAATAAACTGTGAATAATGTGTTGATATATTTTGGATTGGCAGCAGCTAGGACAGGTAAATTCACTTGTAAAGTATGGATATATAATGGAATAATTGGACACATAATATGTAAAGAACTTCCTTTAGATAATGGGATGGAGGTAGAAAAATTAAAGATAAGGTGGAATAAACGGGGATGTTCTGGTGCTAATAGAGAAGTATAATTCCATCCTAGAGTATACAAACACCTGGATAAATGACTTAGGCATGCTTCAAAAACAGTTAACAAAGGAGCATTTCCATGAAGCTGAACTTTTTAGAAGAAACCTTGGTCAATATGACTGGGAGGGGGTAATGGAAGCTTTCGATCCTACTGGGAAGATACTGTCTGCATTTTTCTTGAGAAAAAAAAGGAAAAGCAAAGAAATATATACTAGAAGATGCCAAAAGACGAATTATATGTTGCAGTTTGTTACTGTCACATGGCCCATAGCAAAAGATATTATGTCAAAAGGTCAGAAACCTGGTCAGGTTTCTATTGCTGTCTATAACCTTTGTAGAGATTTTCCACCTCCTTAAAAAACTGAATGCTAAGGTAACGTTGCCTACACATTGTTGATGTTTAAAGCTGGATCGCAGGAATTCAGCAACTCTGCAAAAAGCTCTGGAACCCACCTGGAACTCTGCTCCAGGTGGGTTAACCTCCTATTCATCCCCATATACATCCTCAGGTCAGGTGCCAGCCCAGCTTGTATGCTGCCCAATGTAAAGCAAGGTAGATCCGGATGGATTAATAAGTGCTGGTACTAGTGCGAAACACATTTACCTGTTATTCCTCTACTGTATATATACCACCTGCCATTTTGGTCTTTTATCTTTAATAAAGTGGATTGTAGGTGTACAGCTGTCCGGATCTTCTTTGTTTTACATATTTATATCTGACATTTTTTTGGCTCTGTGGAGGCTGCTCTGAGACACTAGGGGCAGAGAGAGAGTGGAGAGAAGTACACACATCAGCTATGCCCGTCCTTCCCATCTGCTGCCCATTCACAGAAGCCTTTCTATTTTGTAAATTGGTTCACACAATGCAAAAGTTTCAATGATTGGGCAGAAGGAGAGGAGGGCATAGTAGCTGCATCAACTCTACATTTGAAGAAGCTGAGACCAGAGTCAGGCAGCATAGGTGCTCCACTTCGGAAGCTATCTTGCTGAAGGTTAATAAAGCTGTCAGACATAAATATTAGAGATAAGCCCACAATGTGGCAGCCACATGGTTGGAGGTACCTCATTGTGCCCGACACTCTTTGCAAAGTTGTTGAATTTCTGGAATTCTATTTTTCTGGCCCTGAGTGAGACATTCATTAGGAAATGGTGTCAGTGCAGACCCAAAATTACTCTGTCCTTCAGTCTTTAAGAATGTATGAGGGCCAAAGTCATTCTTTGTCTGTATCTTCCCCTTTTTGTAGAGAATTACTCATTTAAGGCCCAGGAAGATGTAAACATTAAAGCCCAGTACACACATGTTGATATTCAGCTGGCTCAGCAGGAATTTGCTGACTTTTGGTACATGTGTATCACTGACTGACTGTTCAGCTTCTCCTGACCGGTCTTGCTGGAAAACCAGCATTAAATCATTGTATTCTGGAAGGAGGGCAGAATACAATAGCTCAGTGGGAGAGATTGCTGCATCACACAAAGGGTAAATTTACTAAAACTGGTGCACTCAGAATCTGGTGCAGCTGTGTGTAGTAGCCAATCAGCTTCTAACTTCTGCTTGTTCAATTAAACTTTGGCAATAAAACCTGAAAGTTGATTGGTTGCTATGCAAAGCTGCACCAGATTTTGCACTCTCCTGTTTTAGTAAATAAACCCCATTGTGTTATATTGATGCAGGGATCTGTCTTTTTTTTCTGTTTGTAAACCCACTGGCTGAACATAAAAAGAAAAAACTACACGTGTATACCCAGTTTAACAATGTGTAGGCAATAGCAGTGGCGCAGAATGAGCTCAGCTCATAGGAACTACTACATACTTTTTTAAGCAGGATCTTGCTATAATATTGTTATATAAAATGACTATGTATGATCTTAAAAATGCAGATTGTATGCAAAACAAGACAATGAAGGAAATGTGCTAATCCCAATTAGACTGCAAATCAAATAAAACAATTTAAATAAATTAGTGGTTATATATACATACACTGTATATCTATTAAACTACATTCGAAAAATCCCACTGAGTTCCCCTACTGCCTGCTTCATATTCATGATATTGAGATAAGTATTTACAATAGTGGACAGTTAGACTTTGTGCTAAACCATACATTTCCAAATGTAGCAGTAAAGTTTTCAGATTAAGTTCACACTTTGCGGGTCCTGTGTACAGCATTTGCACAGACACAGCAGTCCATTCATTTGATTGGGCTGCTGTATCTGTGGGAAAAGTAGGGAAAAAGTCCCTGACTTTTTCTTTAAAAAAAAAAAACTACATAGTGCTTTGCGCATCTGAAAATGCACCACATTTTCAGATGCATGGGGGGCAATTAATGACACCCCCATGGGTCTGCTAAAGAGCAGAGCATTTTGTCTGTGAGTTGGGGATCAAGTGTGATTTACGTGCCTTTCTGGACCTGCTACAGTGTTTACCTAGGTTAATATAGATTTGCAACACGTTCACTGAACATTCAGTGCATGTTTATTACATTTTACAGTAACAAAGAATGATACTGCTATACATTCAGCATTCACCAGTTTGAACATTTACCATCATCTTATACTTTGCACTATTCATTTTGTAAATGTTGTTGGTGAATGTCAGTGAATCCTGCAATGTTAATGTACTTTAACAGGTTTATATAATAAATACATTTATAATAATAACATAGAAAAGAGTGTAACCAAGTATAATTCCCTCTTGTGTATCATAAATAAAAGTTTGATGCTGTGATTATCTCAGAATACAAATCTGTAACATTTTAACAGCAACACATTCAGGCCAGAATATTGCTTATGGCAAAATATTTTGGTAAAATTCTTTTGTGATACATCTATGTTGCTCTCTAAGAACATTTTAAAAGTTTCTGTTACTGCAATTTTATATTTCCCACCTCATTTCTTGAAGATTCCACTGTTCTATGAGAGCCAAGTTCAGTCTAACGACTGACAAAACAATACATGAACATTGTAAAGAGTATGTTTTAACTGCCAAGAACCCGCCCAGTCAGTACAGTGATATACGTATTGTATATATCTCAGAGAAGGGAGGAGGCATAGCCTTGCTTAATCTGGATGAAACATCATAAAACATTTACACATGTCCACATGTTTATGACATTTAAAAAATCTGCAGATTTACCAGATCAAACAAGTTCTACATTTAAACTGAAGAGTATGTGTTTAAGCTGAACTCCAGGAATTATGCTTTTTGTATAATTACATTGATCCAATGTTTGAATGCATATATCATACCTTGTGGGCTTCTGGGGAAGCTAACAGTCACTGCAGTAGTTGTCATTACTATAGTTAAAGCCATGATCTTCTTTGTTCTCAGCGAGTGGTTTCCCCTCTGACCACTGACCACAAGGAGTTGCTTGCTTAGTACTGCTACCATTCATAGAACGTCATGTATTTTTTCAATGTAGGCATTCTCTGATCAAATGAGGTGGAGAGGTGGGACAGTAATGTCACAATCTCCACCAAGTCCAATCACAGAATAGCTTGTATTCATTAAAAAGAATAAATGATGCTCTTTGACTGGCGGCAGTGCTGACCAAGCAACCCTATGGTTAGTGGGAAGAGGGGAAAACCTTGTCCTGGAAGAGCTCAGCTATAACTGTAGTAGCACCAACTGCTACAGTAGTTGTCAGCTTCCCCAGTGACTCACCAGATATAGGATATGCATACTTACGACGTGCCAAGCTGGACCAAGGTAAGTATTAAATAAAGATATGTGGAATTCCAAGCTACTATTGTAATCCCCCCTAGAATTGTATAATTATTGACATCAACTTTTGTATTATCCACTTATTAGTTTTGTGAATGGCTGTTAAGAAACAATCATCTAATTATGCCTCCTCTTACTGACCACCACGGCTTGATTTGCACTGCAGAATATGGCTGCTCACTGACACTTCCAAGTAGCGTTATCAGTCTCCATTTTTACCTCTGTAAAAGTAGTGCAGCGCTAAGAAATGATAAATTAAATCTTATAAGAAAATGCACATAAGTAGTAAGTGCGTTTTAACCATAAAAATGCTCATAAACACATGGAATCTCCCCACATATAAATTAGTTCTTTAGTGAAAACATGCACTTAAAATGAGTTTAAAACATAAAATGTCAATAGCATCTTGATAAAATCTTCAAAATAACTGTCAGAATAATCACCAGGTGACTGTGTTAAATCCCAGTATGCAAGAAAATCCTCAGGTGGGTGTGCTGATAGGTATATAAAATGCGCACTCACCAGATGAGCATATATAAAGCGTGTTGTATCATATACTGTTGGACAGTCAGGGATCCATTCTTACGGTGGTCCGGGGTGTAGCCTGAGGGTGGGTGGCCTTCCTTAGGTTATAGGATAATGGCAAGCCAGGATATGTGGATCAACCTCTTCCAGGCACTGTGATGTTCACCGGGGATCGCTGGGGAACTAAAGTGCTCGGTGCAAAGCAAAGAAAAGGGATATTCCCATGGTGTAGTATTTTAAATAATACTTTAATGGTGCTAATTGGTAAAAGAATAAAATCCAGAAACATACACTTGTTGCAGTGCAAGAAACAAAGCAATATAATGAAAATTGCATGAATTCAAACTGACCAGCTAAAAAATATGGCCACCGGACCTAAGCAATCCGGCGGTGTGCCGTCACGGCGTGCAGGGCTCCTTCTTGACGTGTTTCGTTCTACAAGTACATTATCAAAACGGGTATGCCATTTGCAGCCTGACGTCTGTACATTGCTATTTATATCTTTCAAAAAGTGCGCCTTGATTGTCGCACGCCATCTTGCTGAAGACAAGTGCCAATACGCGAAACCGCGGGTGCCATTTTGCGTTGGTCCGCAGCAAGGAAAAACAGAGCTAGAGACCAACATTGTATTTTGCATGCGTGGGCACCATTTTCCCTTGGTCTCTAAAGAGAGAAACAGCGCAGACGGCTATGTGTATGAAACCATTCAAAGGCAAGGGCTATGCAGCTACAAAATTAATATTCTTTGAGAGCATTGCCTTAGGGTACTTGGGGCTATACTAATTAGGCAAAACATATTAACAGATGCATATTAATGTCCGCACATGCAGACGGCTATAAGCCTCATCCTTATAGGGACTTTGCAGCTAGTAATCATTATTACTTTAGCGCAATAATTAAGGTAAAAAGATGAATAAAAAAACACATCAGTGAATATGTGTTAATAGGAAAAATATGTGAATGTAAATGACTTTATAATAAGGAATATAATGTGTTAATAATCTTAACGCATATAAGATATACATGGGAAAAGAAACATACCTGTATGCTATAAAAGCCGTCTGGGCTGTATAAATACCATATAGGGAAACATCAACGAAAGTCTGTTGTACATAACCAAAAATAAAATGCGACATTATATGATGTAAAAAAAACTTAAAACCTGAGTCATGGTAATAATAATAATATTCCAAAGATATACAAAATGGATATAGACCAGGATAAACTCAACAGGTGGTAAAAATACAATAAGACATGTAGAATAAGATGTTAAATGTGTAAGAAACCCAATATATACATCTTAAAAGGATAACGCATCTTAAAAAGATAGAATATCAATATAAAAATATATAAAAATCAATATAGACCAGGATAACCTCAAAAAAAAAAAAAACTTCCCAAAGAAGGAGCTGATAATAGGTGAAAAAAAATATGTAAAAAATATATATAAAGTGTATATAAAATTCATATAAAATACCAAGGAATAAACCTATGTGATACCAAGCAATGAGTAAAATTATAATAAAAAGACTCAATTACTAACTGTTGTCAATAAAACAATTTATGTCAATGTCCACATTGTGTCCGGCCGGTGTCATTGTCTTCATATCAAAAATCCATTTAGTCTCGGCTTGTGAATCCAATTTGGTTTTATTTGACCCTCTCCAATGGTTCTCAGTGATTTCAATACCGATAAATTTGTCTATAATGTTTTGACAAAGTGTGCTCTTTGAACCCTCTTTTAATATAAATATGTTCTCGGAATCTGTCCCTAAAACGTCTAGTGGTACGTCCAATATATTGTCTTTTAAATGGGCACTCAAGAAGGTAGACTGCATATTTACAGTTAAAAGAGATAAAGGAGGAAATCTCATATGCTTTACCCGTATCGGTAGATGTGAAAGATTCTATCTTTCTAAGCGGGATTTTGCTTTGCTGACATATAACACACTTTTTACGGGAGTGAAAACCTTTCATTTGTGAGAAAAAAGTGGATCTGATTGGAGGGTCTATAATATTAGGAGAGATTCTGTTTTGGAGGGTAGGCACCTTTCGAAAGACTATTTCTGGTCTCTCTGGTAACGCTTTTGATAAGACAGGATCTGCCATCAGAATATTCCAATTCTTGTTTATAATTTTATTTACTGCTTTGTATTGAATTGAAAATGTTGTTACTAAAGGACAGAATTTGCCTGTTCTTTGAGCAGTGGAACTAGATAGCATGGGTTCTCTATCCATCTTAGCTATGTGATCTATTTCCTTACTCAATTTGACTTCATCATAACCTTTATCGATAAACCTTTGTTTGAGGATTTCTGCTTTAGTGTAATATGATGCTAAATTAGTGCAATTCCTTCTCACCCTCATAAATTGGCCTTTGGGTATATTTGATAGCCACGAAGGATGGTGGCAGCTGTCTGTAGGGATATAGCTGTTTCTATCCGTGTTTTTAAAGTAGGCCTCGCAAATGATGTGATTTCCATTATTTATGAGTGTTACATCAAGAAAGTTTATTTCTTTTGTGTTGTACTCATAGGTGAGTTGAATGTTTAGATCATTATTATTAGTTCTGAAAAAATTAACCAGAGCGCTTTGCCCTTGCCACAGCAGAAGAATATCATCTATGTAGCACCTGTAAAACTTAAGCTCAGGCCAATCCCTTGCGTAAATTAAATCTTCTTCCCACCTGGCCATGAAGAGGTTGGCCAGGCTGGGAACGAATTTAGCTCCCATAGCTACTCCTTTCTCTCTCTTTAACTCCCCTCCACATTCTCATTTGTTACAAGTGGATAACCTGTGATGTCAAATGACCATATTCCACCATCCCTCAAAATCTATGGGGAGGGGGTATTCTTATTGAATTACAATGATTTTCGTATTTGATGGAACATGATATTTACAAAAAAGAGAAGCTTTCAGGGAAGGTAAATTCACATCTACATACACAAATTTGTATATGAGGAGGTGGGAAGAGTGCCACATTTATAGTGATGGCAACCCATACCAGAGTCAAATAATTTCATTCTATCACTATAATAATGATTTGATCTTTAATGTTGACTGGCTTCCTTGTCTATTTGAATGACAATAACGACGACCTTTGGTTCACAGGTGAAAAACAATATGTAGAGATGCATTATTTAGATCTAACCCTTATTGGGTCAACAGAGAATCAGAGGGTGTATGCTAAAACCTAAATGAAACCTACCTCTAAGAACTTTTTGCTATATCTTTGTCATCCAGCTCATGTCCTGAAAGCCATTCTGAAAGGGCAATTAATTAAAATAAGATGCAATTGCACTACCACTCAAGATTTTGAAAGAAGTGGTTCTAATGGAAGAAAGATTCCTGGAAAGAGGTTACAACAGGTCAGTGATCAAAAGAGTATATAAGCAAGTCAGGAATATGTCTAGTGTGGAATTGATTAGCAAAAACTCTTCCACTGGTAATAGATCATGGTATCCTCCTGAGAAAGGACTTAAAACTTTATAGTTTAGATTTCCAGAACATTGAACATATCACTAGTTAACTTCAGGAATTTTATGCAGATCCAATATATAGATCCATATTGACCCAGGGAACAAAATCTGTAGCCAGGAAAGCTTTGACTCTCGGCAACATACACTTTCCTAGTTTTTTAGCTCTAGTACTCACAGTGGTACCTGGCTCAATACCATAGGGGTTTTTAGATGTGGTGCCTCCAGATGTTCTAGCTGCAAATATTTTGGTGATCGCCACAGAGTAGCATCTTGTACACAAAGAAGCTTGTTCCCCCATTAGGCAACTGGTAAACTGCCAGACCAGGTTTGTAATTCATAAATCTGCGCAATACATTATGTGGGTCAAACCACAAGATATTAATGCTTTCAGATAAATATACATAAGAATATATATATATATATACAGTATATACATAAGAACACTAATGTGGCCAAACTTTGTATTTATCATCATGCCTCTAATCTATAATCATTCAGATTAGAGAGAGAGAGTAGATCATCCTAAGAGAGGGAGAGACCATTTTTCAGCTTAAAAAAAGAAAAGCCTGTTGAATCTTGAAATTAGATATTCACATACCGAAAGGGTTTAATTATCAGTGGGATATTAACCAATACTAGACCCCCCCTTTTCCTTTTTCTATTTCTAGGCTTATTTCTTTTCTTTTTTTTTTCTTGTATCATATTTAATGTTTGGATGGTGCATATACTGTAGAACACAGCAGTTCTTATAAAATTAAAGTATATGTAAACCCTCACTTTGTAAAACAACCAATTTAGTTTAAAATAGAAATGAAAGACAAAACATTTTATATGTCTCTTCTCCCCTTTGTTTACAGGTGATAACATACCCTCTACATAAGGATCTTAGAGAGGTGAGGCAGGAGAAGCAGCAGCACACTGATCTTCCCAGAGACTGGCTGTACAGAAAGTGTGTGTGTGTGTGTGGGGGGGGGGGGGGGGGGGTTTGACATGTCAGCACAAGTCTGATAATAGGAGGAGAAGGCTGAGCTCTCAGCACAGCTAGAAAACTGACCACATTGTGCTCTCATGCCTAATGTGGGCAGTGTTTAATAAGGAAGCAAGGGGACTGGCAGGAACACTAGGTATTTCACACATAGGAAGCACTGCAAAGAGAACAGGGTGCCTTTTCATCCGAGTATATGATACTCTAGGTACATACCAAGAATATGACATTTTGGGTCGAAGTTTTCCTCTTGCAGGTTGTCAAGCATCATAAACCTTTGATTTTCATTATGTTAGCATAATTTTGTCTTTTTACATCACACACATAAAATATAGGGCATACATAATTAGATCTCATTATGTGTTTACTTCATATATCCATTTTTCTCTCATCAGGTCAGTATAACTATTTACATACATTTACATATGATATACCATTCCTGGCTATTTTAATTTATCTTATTTTTATATTTTAAACTTTTCTCACATGCATTTTTTATTGGTTTTATCTTTTTGATTAAAAAACTATAGTTTTTTATTGGGATAGGATCTAATTATGTACATAGCTCAAAGAAACAACTCACTGTGTGTAAAGGATACCATATGCAAGTATCCAACAAGGATGAACAGATCAGTGGACTGTACCTTAAGAAATCAGGAACCAGGCTGAATGAAGTTAAATAACGTTTATTAAAAAAAAAATACACCTCCAGCACCACCACCAGTAAACCATAAACAATATATAGTGACAAATTAGCATGAAAGTGCAGCAACCCAAATGACAACCTAACTGACTATGTACAAATGGAGGGAGCACACACAAGCAGGGCAAGATCAGGACAGACTCAAGAAACAAGGGGAGACTGGAGCAAGGTATTGGAAGCTGCATTCAGGGAACAGGGTATAGGAGCAGGTCACAGGAACAAGGTCAAGACCAGGCAGAAACACAACTCACAGGAAGAACACAGAAGCACTGAACCTCAGCTATGGACAGAATTATATACCTCCCAGCAGCCCACATCAGGTGCAGCCTAATTACTGGGATAGCCCAGCTTCTGGGAGACCCCTGCTGGTGGCCACCAGAATTGAGCTCTTTGACTCCGGGAATAACAGTGACACCAGCAGATGGCCCAGGTAATAGACAATCCTGACACCGTGCTCCACCTAATATCCCATTAGGGTTTATGCAAAGATATCAGTGCTCTAAATTAGGCTCCTAATAGCCACTAAATGTTTAAACATCCAAAAAAGTCAGCACTCAACAGGATCCTAAAGATATGAATCTTTTATTGATGCATAGGGTAAAAAGCAATGTACAGAGCCCCGCTTATGAGTTTCAACCTAAACAACCTTAATCATTGATTGACTACAATGACAGCAATTTATAATACATAGACCCCTTCTCCTCAGCTAATACCTTGGGTGGGTAAATAAGAAATTGAAAAAAATAAAATAAAATAAACCTGATTTATAGATTAAGATAAACACTGTTGAAAACAAAAAAGCAACAATTAATATCCATAGTGCTTATTTTACATAAATTACTTTAAAAACAAATTAATATTCCACCTTTTGGAACTACAAGTCCCATCATGCCTCTGCCTTTGGCAGTCATGCTTGCAACTGTCAGCCTTGCAATGCCTCATGGGTCTTGTAGTTCCAAAACAGCTGGAGGGCCACATGTTAGACATCCATGATTTAGACCATTGGGTGTTCAAGTGGCAAGTTATAGGATCCACCATCCCTCTCTCTCTAACAGATCTCTGTTTACATCTCCTCACCTAAACAGCCTGATAACCCTTTCTACACCACAAAGCTGGAAACTAGACATGTCCCCAGCATGCACATCTTCAAAGTCTTTAGAGACCAATGACAATTATTTGGCAATAACATTAATGACATTGCAATAATGTTCACAAATGCAAACTTCAAGGCTAGCCATACATATTCTTCTAACTTTCCTTTAGATTTACCAAAAGCATATAACATGAGGTCAAACGTAAACACTTTCAATTGTATGCAATCAGGCAGGTACTTGCACTACATAGCTAGTAAATCTAAAGGAAATTGAACAAGAAAATTGTATGATGTATGGCTAGTCTTTACACAAAATGCTGCAACACACAAATCATATGTTGAATCACATAATGAACATTATTGGTAATGTAATGCTGTATAGGAATTGACTCTCATGTGACCAAGGATTTGATTTCTGTCGTTTTGAGATGTACTGGCAATACCAATGTATATTCATGTATATTCATGCTAAATGTACATGATCCAACAGTACACAGCCAGGGTTTATTTGCAGAAGGTTGCAATTGAACAAACTAGGTGATAATAAAGATCCAAATGTAGGGGCTCTTCTGCTGTGAAAACTGCATACCCCCCCCTCCATGAATATCCCACAAATTACTATCTGCAAAGGAAATTGGCATTTTTTCCTGATAATATCAGTTACCGTATATACTCGAGTATAAGCCGAGTTTTTCAGCACATTTTTTGTGCTGAAAAACGGCCCCCTTGGCTTATACTCGAGTCAACGTCTGCAGATGTCTAGCAGGGGGACAGAACAGAAGGGAAACTAAGTACAGGGGTGGGCAGGGGGCTGCTGTCTCTTACCTGGCTCCGGTCCCACGACGATCCGGTCCAGGAAGCGCGGCTGCTCCTTCATTCGGTTCGTCCACTGGATGTTCGCAGGGCTGCTTGGCTCCGCCTTCTCACCGGTGATTGGCCGCCAGAACTGTAGCTCAGGAAAGGCACACAGGCGGCCAATCACCGGCGAGGAGGCGGAGCTGAGCGGCCCCGCAAAAATCGAGTGAAGGAGATGCAGGTAAGTGTGCCGTGCTTAGGTGCTGCTGCAACCACATATGCTGGCTGCAGCAGCACCATACTGGAACAGGGGTCAGCAAGTGTCAGTGGGAGGAATAGTGCCCCATCATTGGTGTCACTGATACCAATGATGGGGCATTATTCCTCCCACTGACACCAACGATGGGGCACTTTTCCTCCCCCCCACTGACACCAACGATTGGGCACTATTCCTCCCCCCCCACTGACACCAATGATGGGGCACTATTCCGCCCCCCACTGACACCAATCATGTAGCACTATTCCACCCCCCACTGACACCAATCATGGAGCACTATTCCACCCCCCACTGACACCAATCATGGGATACTATTCCTCCCCCCCACTGACACCAACGATGGGGCACTATTCCTCCACCCCCCCACTGACACCAATGATGGGATACTATTCCTCCCACTGACACCAATGTTGGGACACTATTCCTCCCACTGACACCAATGATGGGACACTATTCCTCCTACTGACACCAAAGATGGGGCACTATTCCACTGACACCAATAATGGGGTGCCTCATTTCCCACCCTCGGCTTATACTCGAGTCAATAGTTTTTCCCAGTTTTTTGTGGTAAAATTAGGTACCTCGGCTTATATTCGGGTCGGCTTATACTCGAGTATATACGGTATTTCCCCATATTGCAAAGAGTAGATAGTGATAAATGTGACCCGACTGTCTATAGGTTCACATCTGTACGGGTGGTGCCGCTGAGGATCCGCATGAAAATCTGTGCATCTGCACCACCCGCACAGAGGAATGTGGACCCGTGGGCGGGTGCCATTAGTTCTAATGGCATGCTGCCTGCACTGGAAAACACAACAGTACTGGGAACCGAGGTTCCTGTGCGGGTTGCATTTTCAGAGGAAGTGCAGGGACTTCTTCTTGGGGCACGGGAGTCCATTTAAATGAATGGGCTCTCGTGCCTATGCAAAACATGGCCCGCACAGCCGCATATATGTGAACCAGGGCTTAGCTAATAAGGTGGAGTTGCCTGCACAGGACATTTGCAGAATCTTCGTGTTAACTATTCCTGTGCTGCAGTTTTTGCATACATGTGCCAGGAAACTAGTATTAATTATCTAGATGTCACATTGGAGAGTGACTGAGGTGGGGAAGTTTCCTATTCTCAGAATACAATAGCTCATTTGGAAATATTCAAGTCAACCCGCTGGTTGAATTAAAAAAAAATGCATGTATGCACTGCTCAAGACTCACCACAAAACCTGTGCAGGCAACTCCACCTTTTAGCTAATAGCTGTCATCCTGCCCATACAATTAGAGGAATCCCCAGTGGGGAATTCCTTTGTGCAAAAACAAAGACTCAAAGAATTTATCCTGATACATTATTATTTAGAGGCTGTTACATTTCTCACTACCTACTCTTTGGAATATGGGGAAACAACAGAGATTGTCAGAAAACTTTGCCAATTGTATTTGCAGATGGTAATGTGCAGGATATTCTTAGGGGGTTGAGCTGCTATTTTTTCAGCAGAGCAGCCCCTACACTGGATCTTTAGGCCTCATGCACCGTGGACGTTTTTACAGCTGTTCCCAGGGGCATCTGGCATTTTATTTCCTGTCTCTAAACTCCCCTGCATGTTAGCCTATATGCCCATGCACACATAAATCTTTAACCACATGCCTACCTGGCACTTTCACCCCCTTCCTGCCCAGGCCAATTTTCAGCTCTCTGCGCTGTCGCACTTTGAATGACAACTGCGCGGTCATGCAACACTGTACCCATATGAAATATTTATCACTTTTTTGAGACAGATAGAGCTTTCTTTTGGTGGTATTTAATCACCACTGGGTTTTTTATTTTTTATAAACAAACCAAAAACAGCTGAAAATGTTTTTTTAAAAAAGTTTTTTCTTAGTTTCTGTTATAAAATGTTGTAAATGAGTAATTTTTCTCCTTCACTGATATGTGCTAATGAGGCTGAAGTGATGGGCACTGATAGGCTGCACTGATGGGCACTGATGAGGGGGCACTGGTAGGTGGCATTGATGGGCATTGACAGGCATCATTGGTTGGCATTCACAGACATCACTGATGGGCACTGAAAGGCAGTATTCATATACGACACTGACTGGCACTGATAGGTGGCACTGACTAGCAATGTTAGATGGCAACAGATGATCACAAGACAGAGCCAAAGTCATCGATCGCTGCGCTGCGTGCCCCTGGGGGTGCACACACATGGTTAGAGTGGAAGGACATCATATGACATTTTCCCAGAACGAGAGAACCGCCTTGCACCCTTCATTTCCTTATATGGCAGGCAGGAGGTGGTTAAAGGCTTTAGTGGCATTGCCAGTGTGTCCAGAAGCAGCAGAGCTTTGGCAGAAAAAAATGCTTGACATGTGTAAATGCACATTAATGCGAGGCGCGCTTAACACTTTGGAGTGTGAGAGGAAACCGGAGTACCTGGAGGAAACCACGCAGTCACAGGGAGAACATGCAAACTCCAGGCAGGTGGTGCCGTGGTTGGGATTCAGAACCGATGACCCCAGTACTGCCAGGCAGAAGTGCTAACCATTTAGCCATTTATTAGGTAGTGGTAAGGCTGGTACGTATACATTTGTATTACGGTACCTGCAAATTTGTTAGGGCCAATTACAGCATGACCCCTGTTCCCTGAAAGCTAAAATGTATCTTTTGGAAAAATCTTTAAAGATAAATTGAGTAAAAAAAATGAATGTATTCTGTTTATCACTTATTTCTGTTATTTTTTTCATGTAGTAATAGGCTTGAGGTATTTTACCATATATTGGAAATTACTCCTGCAATTTAGTGCTTGTAGGCAAAAATTACCATTTAATTTTCACATAATTCTGAACTTTTTTTTTTTTAATTATAAAGTTTTATTGAGCCCTTTAGCAATATACAAATACCATGACATTTGGCCAACAATGTGCATAAATTGACAGAAAACATCCAAATAAGGGTCATGAAGATAAAGTAAAAATACTACAAGTTATTTCCCAGAGGCACTGCATCTCTGCCTATGTCCCAATATAATACCTACAGTAAATGATAAGTACATTCAAAAGAACAAAAAGAAAGAAAGGGAACTACATACTGATACCAGGCCAGATACAAAGGTGCTGTGAGGCAATGTACCAAACATAAGGTCAACCAACCTTCTGTAGTATGAAGGCACACCAAAGGACTTTCTTTTTTATTTTGTGTAGAAGAATATGCTAGGAGACAAGTAGAAACAAACATTTGGTAAATATTAGAAATATTTACTGGAGATAAAGTCCAGAAAAGAAAGACTGAAGGGGCAGAAAAAGAGGGAGAAGGGTTAGGGGAACTAAGACAATAACTGGCAGAATATACCTATAGGTGCTTAAAACTCTTGTTATGAAGAAGATTGAGTCACCTGAGTTGTGAGTGTGACCAAAGAGCTGTATTCCTGCAAGAACTGGAATTTGTGTCAATAGTACCAGGTATGTTCCTCCTTGCATTGTAAAGCTCCAGTCACCCTCCTGTGCATAGTTGAGGAGGTGGATCAGGGGAGATTTTTTATATCTATGGCAGAAAAGTGGGGTGAGATGTAAAAGACATGCTTTTGGGTGGTTTTCTAAGAAAATGACAGCTTAAAAATTAGATGTTGAATTTCTCTCCAAAATGGATGTATAAGGGGGCAGGTCCAGGACATGTGAATCAGGGTACCATTCCCCCCTCTGACATCTCCAGCACAGTGGTAAAATCACTGGAAATATTATATGTAGCAGGGTGGGTACCCTGTACCAGTGAGTCAGCAAATTGTAACTTACTTTCCGATATCTGCTAGAAAGAGATTTGTGAGCAAAGAAGAGGACTTGGCCTTACTGTTGTTACATTTATGTCCTTCCCATATCCTCCACCCATTTTTCCCCAAAAACACAGGAATCATATCGTTGGTGGGCTTGTTCACTAACAAGTTTGAGTTTGACAGGGTGTGCCACAATGATGCGTTATCTAAACAGTACATCTCAAATGGGATGGCAATATTTACTGTAGGTGAATTGTGGATAGAAAGTTATGTATTTGCATAGCCAGCTAATGCTCCAGTTGAGAAGAGATCATGTTCTGTATCCCCGCTATTGACCACCAATGAGCATCTCATATGAAGCTCCTAATTCTGAATTTACTGGTGGACAAAAATGCCTGGAAACGGGCATCTTACAACCCCGAATGGGACTTCTAGAAACTGATCACTGGGGAGGTGAGGGGGTTGAAGAAGATGCAGATAGACACCCTGATTTTACCACCATAGACTTAAAAAATTTAATGTAAAAAATGTTATCAATTATTCTCTTACTCTGGGCAAAATTTAAATATGCAGTAATTTACACAGAAGGGTCTATAATGAGTGCTGGTTCCTGCAGTTCATGATGCCCCCCCCCCCAAAAAAAAAAAAAAGAACTGGAAGTCATAGACACAGAAGTGAAGTACCTTCAATATGCCAAATATATGTACAAGGAAGTTAAAATTAGTACCAGAAAAAACGATGAACAGCAATCACACTGGCATCAGAAACACATTGTCATTTGCTCCTTTGCCCCCAATACTTTTGCAAACTCCCATGTTTATTCAGAAAATTCATCACATCTATAAGTTGTTTTGTAGAAGTTTTTGTTGCAAAAGGATCTAGAGAATCCAACTGAATATAATACTGTGACATGTGAGCATTTCCTTCACCTAGTGACAATTTTCATCTTGCTAGGCTTCACTTGTTCCTCTATGAGGTGAGACCTAGCAGCAAATTTCTGCTTGGAAAGTTTAGCTTTAAGAAAATTACTAAATGTTAGAAAGTTTCCAGTCCTTTATTCCCCTTGTCATTGTAGCAGTGAAGCCAGTGGAACATGCATCCGTGGGAGAGGAGAAAATGGGCAGACAGCACATGGACCAACCATTTCACCTCATCACAGTTCATAAGATTTGGGCTCACATGATGGTGGTATTGATAATGAGGGGTTTATTTACTAAAGCTGGAGAGTGAAAAATCAGGCTCACTTCTGCCTAGAAACCAATCAGATTTTAACCTCAGCTTGTTCAATTAAGCTTTGGAAATAAAACCTGGAAGCTGATTGGTTTATAGGCAGATGTGAGCCTGATCTTGCATTCTCCAGCTTTAGTAAATAAACCACTGGAGAGGTGTACTACCCAATAATCTCTGTGCTTTAATAACTTAAAGTGACACAAGAAGGCAAAGTAAGTACCCTCTTGACCGCTCCATTTACTTCTATTGACTCAGACTTTACCCAGAAACAGTTACAGCAGACTCACAAGATTGTTAAAAAGAGTTTTATTACATGCTGAAAGACTTTCCATGATACAGGTATTTAATTTAATACTATATGCAAAAAATGATGGAAATACCAAATTCAATACATTATATGTGATAGCCACTAATAAGTACAATCTCCAAAGCAAGATACAGGAACTGGAAGCCATCTGGTTTACTGCAGAGCCACTGGTAGTATGAATGTTGCACTGCAGGTGACTTCCAGTATATTGCTAACTGAGCTGCTTAATTAAATAATTTTAGGGAAGGCAAAGGTATGAAGTTAAAGGTCATAAGGCATTCTACCAGATTGTTTCAGGCTGATATTTAAAGGCAAGATTACCATTCAATAGGATACTTGTTAGATTAACCTAACCCAACCACAAACCCAAAGCAAAATTTACTCATTTAAATAATCAAGCAACGTGAAAATGGAAAAGAAAAAAGTTTAATAAAGATGATCTGAACAAAAAATTAATTAGGGAATAATAAAAACAAAACTAATTAAAAAAACTAATAATATTGATTAGTTCATTTTTAGATACAAATCATTCAGCCTGTGCTTAAGGATTTAACTGAAATATCCACTCAATGGGTGTATTATAGATTTAGTAATTGCATTTTAATGGAACTGCCATTAAAACAAGTGGGCAGCACAGTGGCTAAATGGTTAGCACTTCCACCTGGCAGTACTATGGTCACTGGTTCAAATCCCGACCACGGCACCACCTGCCTGGTGTTTGCATGTTCTCCCTGTGCCTGTGTGGGTTTCCTCTGGGTACTCTGGTTACCTCCCACTCTCCAAAGACATGCTAGTAGGTTAATTGGCTCCTGTCTAAATTGGCCCTAATATGTGTATGTATGGATGTGAGTTAGGGACCTTAGATTGTACGCTCCGTGAGGGTTAGGGACTGATGTGAATGTACAATACATATATATGTAAAGCACTTTGTAAATTGATGGCACTGCATAAGTACCTGTCTTCTAACAAAAACTTACAGAGCACTTGTGAATTAAAACTTTGCTAAGACTCTCCACCAGAAAAACATATGGTCTTTACAAATCACCTATAGGTGAGAACCCCTGTAAAGTGCTTACAAGCACCTATAGGCAAAAAAGTAGCAATAAAGACTGCTGTTGTTGCTCTCTCAGCATCAAAGGCTGTCATGATCCTTCTGTGGGCTCATCAGTCACAGGATAAAAACCTTCCTTATGCCATTGCCCTAAGAGTCATGCAGATTCCCACCTAACTGGACAGGGAGGGCACCCAACTCCAGTACAATTGTTTACCCATTTACTCGTTCTGGGTTTCTTTATACAAAAAAAACTTCAGAAAAGAAGTTAGTAGAAGGTGCCCAATTCTACCCCCAGAAATTGCCACAGTACAGGTGCATGCCACCGCTACTTACTGAGTAAATAGTGTTTTAACCATTTGATGCCAAAAGTTCAAAAATACTGGGGATACAAACAAAACTTAGTAAAAAAAGTGTGTTTGTTATCCAATGAAACAGAGTGATTTTGTTCACAGCAGTTTAAATTTCCCCATCTTGCTGTGATTGCCCAGTGACCTCTTCAGGTTGTTGGGCAATCACATCAACAATCTACAAGTAAATAACTTTTGGCCTTAAAAAAGTTAAAAAAGATAAATGGCAATTTAATAATAAACTTATTAAAAGATAAAAACTTAATTTTTTGGAATCTCCTTGTGTGCCCAACTTACAGTACCTTTGCACAGCCATGTATGGTCATTTCATATTATGAATCTCACATATATATTTTAAATTTGCTGAATATGTAATGTGCACACCAGTCAATTCCATACACTGCCTAGTGCAATGATCACCAGTCCATCGGCATCTGCAGGGCTCTCATAAGAATATTTCCAAAGAACACATCTTGTACTAAAGACTTCAAAAATATTTCACGCAAAACTGTATTTTATGTTCATATAAAAACAGCAGCATAAAAACTCATCTTAGAAAAAAAATATTATCTGGGCTTGATAAAAAGCTCAATTTCAGCTCAAAATGTTGCTACTATGCAGGGGCGGACTGACCATTTGGAAACTCGGGCACTACCCGAGGGCCCGGGGTCAGTAGGGGGCCCCATGATATGCCCCTGGTACCTTTTTCATAGGCTTTTTTGAGTTTGGGCAAGGACACAGGGGCCCCATGATCCCCTATTGCCCGGGGGCCCCATGAGTTGTCAGTCAGCCCCTGCTACTATGCTAAGATTAGTTTTATGCTGTTTTGTGACATGAAAACAAACAAGCATTTTTTTGCATCCAAAGCCCTTAGTGCATGAGGTTTTCGATAGAAATATTCAAAATTTGCTCACATCAGAAATAAGAGACAAAGGGCACAATTCACTAAGCGGTATCTTACCGCATCCGAGTATGTGGTAAGATATCGCACAACATTAAAAAAAACTTTTGCATTTACTAAAAAACTTTACTAAAACACTGCATGAGTTATTTTATCAAGTCACACCAAAATGTTTAAAAAAATGGCATGTGGTCCCCACCAAAATCCATACCAGACCCTTATCCAAGCATGCAGCCCAGCAGGTCAGGAAAGGGAAAGGGGTGGGGGGACGAGCGAGCACCCCTGCCCAAACCATACTTGGTCACATGCCCTCAACATGGGGGGGTGCTTTTGGGCAAGAGGGGCTCCCCCCCCAAAGCACATTGTCCTCATGTTGATGGGGACAAGGGCCTTTTCCCCACAACCCTGGCCGGTGGTTATGGGGGTCTGCAGGCGGGGAACACTAACAAAATTAAAACAAAAGTAAAATTTAGGATACATTGATTTGATAGTGGATGTGGACACATACAATGTAGAGTTCAAGAGCCCACACTAGAATGTGGTGTGGGAGACACATATTCCATGCCAGTTTTCTGCACCGCATTCCAATAACACTGTCCTTGCGATCTGCAGTGGGTGTCAATGCAAAAATAACTCCACCCCAAACACAGTGCATTTACCCACACAAGAACACATGGTACAAAAGTACCATGTGAACCAGTTGCAGTGTGTTTTTGCAGCATTGGTGTAGTGCGATTTCAGCTCATTGGGGCTGAATTCGCACTGCACAGAACTACATGTGAATCGCACAGGAATCGCACAGTATTTCTGTGTAATTCACAAGCAGTCAATAGTGTGAATTGACCCTAAAGGTTTGCCATCATAATTTTTACCAACGTTTAGCAAGTCAGAATCTAAAACAAAATAGAAAAAAATACAATAAGCATAATGTTTTGTTTGCCAGTCAATGTCTACTGACATCTAGTGTTCAGTTTTCAGATTAATATTTGTTCGCACAAATTCTACATCAGGCTAACAAAAGGGTTGTTCTTCTCTGTAATCCAGTTATATTTTCTGAAATATAACTCACAGCTCAGCTACAGATATATCAAATTAAGTAAGTAGATTAAATTAAGAAGTATCTTTGCAGCATAAAAAAAAGCCAGCAATGATATAAAAAGCTTAATATGTACCCAAAAATACATTGGTAATCCAGTAAATATCAAATAAATAAAACATTTTTTACCTAAAGTCTTTTTGTTTTTGTTTTATTTATTTATTTTTTGGCCATGTATCAATTAAAAAATGACCTTCCCAATTCAAACTGCAGCTGCAAAAGACAATGCAATAGTTATTTCTGTTTGCTAGGTGAGAAAAATCCCTAACGGGTTAACCACTGCTAAGGGAATACTGACATTGCAGTGTCTCACATTAGAGTACTGTGATTCCAACAGATGACTAATGAGACACACCCTGCCATGCAGAAAGAAAGCCTTGCTAAAACAGTTAAGGCTGCTTCATACAAACGTTCTGATAGGGTACGCCTGCCCGTTTTTATTGGGGACCCGTTCGGAACCTGCATTCTCCTCTATGGAGCAACGGGTGTAAACAGGAATGTGTCCATTTACAACTGATGACATCAGATCCATCAAAAAGGGATAGATGGGGATCCAACTCCCCTTCCGTCCATTGGATCGGTTTGAACAAAAACACACAGGTGGTCAGTTTTCATCCGACCGCCCATTGAGGAGAGCAAGCAGCTCTGTGTCTGCTGTGCGGCAGCAGAGCAGACACAGAGTTGTCATCATTTTGCCTAGCATGGACCAGCGGAGAGATCCCCCGCTGAGCAAGCGGATCCGTTAAACGGGTCCGCCCCTTGTGAAAGGACCCTTACATAAGGACAGGACATAAAAAAAAGAAAAGAGGTAGGAAAATTTATACAATTCTACAATATACCATTTATCACCCAGAAAGCATTGTCATCACCATGTTTTCAATTTGGCTATATATATATATATATATTTTTTTTTTTTTTGGAACAAAAGTTGGCAACTGCCTTATAGCAGACATATATATATATATATATATATATATATATATATATACATGATTTTGCACTTCCTGCTTGAGGGAGGCGTGCGCTCTCGACGCAACACTTCTGCTGTGATTAGTCACAGCAGACGCTGATCAGCGTGTGCTGGCCAATGGATGACTGCTAGCACATGCTGATTGGCAAGGAGAGAGGCAGAACACAGCTCTGTCTATGTAAACAAGGTAGAGCTGTGTCCTGTCAGCGGAGATGTGCTGGGTTTTGTTTCCCTGAAAAGTAGGGAATAAAATCCAGCACATCCCTTAGTAAAACACCACATACTACTCATATAAACACTGGATAGCCACACCAGTAACCCTATGATTGCCCTAGATGTTTATCCCCTTTCCAGCTAGTATCATGAGTACAGAGTGTATAATTTTAGCACTGATCACTGTATTAGTGTCACTGATTCCAACAAAGTGTCAGTTAGTGTCAGATTGTTCGCTGCAATATCACAGTCCTGCTATAGGTCGCTGATCACTGCCATTACTAGTATTTAAAAAAATACATATAAATTCCAGTATATATACCATAGTTTGCAGATGCTTAAACGTTTGCTCAAACCAATCAATATACTTTTTGGGGGGATTTTTTAACCAAATATTTGTAGCAGAATACACGTTGGCCTAAATATGGATATGTTTTATAGCAAAAAGTAAAAAAATATTGTTTTGTTATTTAAAAATTGTAGGTCTGTTTTTTAAAAAACCACAGTGGTGATCAAATATCAGAATAAGAAAGCTCTATTTGTGGGAAAAAATTATATAAATTTAATTTATGCACAGCGGTGCATGACTGCGCAATTGTCAGTTAAAGTAATGCAGTGCCGAAATGCAAAAAATGGCCTGGTCATCAAGGGGGGTAAATCTCCTGGAGGTCAAGTGGTTAACAGTCCACACAACATATGGTCAAGTGCTTTAAGTCAAACATACTCATGCATCCTAGATCTTTTTCCACAGGGCAATCAATGCACATTCTGGGAACACTCTGGACCACCCACTGATAGCTGGACATTTGGTCAAACATAGTCCAGCAGATGGCTGGGAATGCTCCTCTTAAAAACACACCTGCCATATCAACAGCAATAACAATAAGGCACTCACATGACCTGGATCCCAGTAGTGCAACTGCAGTACCCCCACTGGGCACACTTAACGGCTTAGTAGGGCTTTCGGTCAATGCTAACACCCACCAATGGCAGGACCTACTCGCCAGGTGTAGCACTCTCCAGGTGTAATACCTCTGCAATATTTTTCACACGCCATCCCACTGATAGCAGGGCTTTCGGTCAATGCAAATGCCCACCAGTGGCAGGCCCACTCTCCAGATATCAATCCTCTGCATAAGTGTGCCAAACACCACCCTGCTGATAGCTGAAGACATGGTAGTAGCTTGAATCATCCTGTTGCAGCTTGAAGTCTTCTGGATGACACAGGATGTTCTATCTATCCACACAGCTGTTCTCACATGATATCTGGCTACTGACGCTACCAAAAGGTAAGGAAAACTTCAAACACCAAGGTTGTATAAGTGAGGAGGACAAAAAAAGAACTTGGCCTCTGGCTCAGCCTCAAAATTATGGGTGTGGGGTCATATGGGGTAGGAGTGTCGATGGAGCTACTAAAATGTATGCTGCCAAGGAGTCTGTCAGGACATAAAATGTGTGAAAGTTTACATTCAAATTGGAAAAATAAATATATGAAACACATGGCAGAAAAACAAAGGGATGGAGTGAACTAATGTTAATTTTAGAATAAATAAGTATTAACAAGGAACTACATTTGAGCAATTCTATTTATACAAATACAAACATTTGTGAGGTTGTTGGAAATGATATCATGTGCATATTAAAGGATTGTCCTTTCATCTCCACATAAAAGCACTCAGTAACATACATTGTAACTGTTGTGACTCAACCAAAAAGAGTAGGTCTATGTCTTATTTTGAATCTATTTTCATTAACATTTTTGATCCATCCAAGAAAAAGTTAATTCACACTTTCTAACAATAAAAGGTCTATACAGTAATTCAGAATATGCAAAGGATTTTAACAATACATTGTCTCATGCAGGCTAAATGGTGTTTGTGTGCTTTTATAGTGAGGGGTCATTAAACTTTGTGATCACCAGTTGATGTGTTCACATTCCAAATAATCAAAGAGGAATAAAAGTCTCACATAGCTTTTTGAGACAAAAGGGTGTAATTCAATCCTCAGAAAGTCTTGTAATGAATAATAAATCATAACTCCCATTCCTTGCAATGTACACTCATATAACCTTTGCTAAAACTTGGTGGCACCAAAACAAGCTGTTTGAATATACACATGCTAGCTTCACAATAAAATATTGAAGAGTTATAAAAATATGGATCTTTTTATGAAGAAAGGTCTTTGTATTTGTAGAGAATCAGTGTTTGGACTCTACACATAGCAGAATACCAATTGAAACAATTACTCTCAATTTCAGATCTATAACTGGATACAGGGTTTGAAAATTGTTACTACCAAAATCCTAGTTGTTTACTTATGTGATAGGCAGTGGCCCCTTTCATCCTATTTGATAGTCTGAGTAGATGGCAACTCACTTTTGATCTCCATGAAATTCTGAAATCAAATCTAGGTCATAACTTGGGTCCCATAATGTGTAAGGTATGGTCTACATTTTCTTGCTTGTAAAGCAATTCAGGGTGCATTTTTTTAGTCAATGCTTGTATTTCTTAGACACAGAGCAAAACCAGCTTTCAAACTGAGAGCTATCCCAGCGATCATATCGACACAGTCGGCATAGCATTTGGGGGGGAGGGGGGCATTGCTTCATCCATACTTCCTCCACTGTCTCTGCCTGCTTCTTCCTCTCTTCTGATTACAGTGCTGTTATGACAAAAATAAAATGCTTCACTGCTTTATATAAGGAAAAAGACCATGCAGCAGATGGCTATTGGTACAGTGAAGGAAATTTTCCACCCTCAGCATTGCATTATTACATTGAAAGGTGAGGCACTTTTTTATGAGCAAATGGTGCAGAGGCACATGCATCCTGGGATACTTGGGTTTTGAGTGGCCTCCCAAGTGTTGATACTCTACCATGTGCCACCCATTCAAAACAAAG
The DNA here is from genome assembly GCF_062004578.1 of Staurois parvus. Lineage (NCBI taxonomy): Eukaryota > Metazoa > Chordata > Amphibia > Anura > Ranidae > Staurois > Staurois parvus. The sequence continues at coordinate 9,996,383 of NW_028317941.1, forward strand.
TCGCAACCTATAATTTAAGAAATGCTGCTGTATGTGATACTTTTTTGCTTGCAACAGTTAATATTTCAGGACAAGCTTTCTGCAGTTTACCCCCTTTTTCTTGGTCCAAGCACAATATACAAAAGTTTAGCAATTTTAATCATGTACAGTACTCAACTCTGATGGTGGGTAGGTTTAATTATGTAAGAATCATCTTTGACCCAATGTGTGATCCTTTTCAAGGATGAAAAAAGGAATGTCGATCCTGGATCAGGAATTCATGTGATACGTTCCCCTTGGTGCAGTGCCATTACTCATATCCAATGCAGAAAATGGAGGCGACAATGGCTTTGCATTTATTGAGAGATCTATAGGATTTATCCACTACATTTTAGATATGTCAGTGGCAGGAGGCAAAAACTGAAGATATGTTCTGCTTACCTCCTGCAAAGGAGAAAAACAGGCTAACAGATTCGGATCCTACTGTAGATCCTAGAGGTTGTACTAACATGACAAACGTAAAATATTTGTCAAGGCCAGTAACCAGAGAATCGGTGTGTAAATATCTCAAAGACTGGAGTACAAGTAATACAGACAAATAATGATTCTTGGTGTTACCATATGGAGGTGAATGGATTTCATACTAGTGCAGTACTGTCTGGTCATTCTCAGTGCTATCGAAGATAAAGATGTAGTACTACAGGCAACACAGCACCCAAACCCTACTGAAGTCTTAATCCTATTATTCTTGTTACGTTTCTTATTCATTTCTGGCCTTTTTCAAGGCCAGTTCACACATTTTTTGTAAAATAAAAAGGGATGGGTAGCTGAGTGTTGCCACGGGGGACATGTACTATTGCAAAATACACTGCTCAAAAAAATTAAAGGAACACTCTGAAAAAACATCAGATCTCATGGGGGAAAATATCATGCTTAAAAGCAATACATGAAAAAATTTGGAGCTCACAGTTCTGTGAAAGAAGGAACAGAGGCAAGAAAAGAGAAAACTCATGGAACCAAAGTCTATAGAAAAGGTCCTGTGCAAATCCAAAAATCTTGCAATGGGGTGTACAGAAAGAAGAGGACCGATCTCACTGTAAAAGTTCAGTAGGGACAGGATCCGTGGAAGAACCATGATATGTTCCCAGGTGAGAGGATTCCAGTGCAGTTGAAAGAACAGAGAGATGACAGCCCGTTTGGAAAGGCGGAGGAATGGCTCAGTGAAATGAAGGATTCTAGACTCTGCAGCTCCTCAGTGTTAGCAGATCAAAGGGAGATCCAAGAGAACATGTAGAGGATACAAAATAACCAGGATGCAGGAGTCAATAAAAACATTGAGATCTGACAGGCATAGTAATCTGAAAGGTGGAATCACACAAAACCTCTGTGGCTGTGTAAGTCAGTGTGCGATGAGCAGAGACAGGACCCTCCAAAATGCCACAAGGCTACGGTGTTACCGGCTCCCTTCCAGCTAGGAGGCTGTACAACGAGGGATCGGAGTGAGACAGAAGTGGGAAGGAACAACACGTTTCATAAGCTCTTCCTCGTTTGTCAAGTGCCTGTGATAGGGAAATGCCAGTTTAAATACCGGCGGCCAAGGGACAATGATCTGCCTAATCAGATCACAATTAAAATAGACTATTATAAAAAGTCTATTATAAAAAGTAATAAAAATCATATTACAGATTGAGCTACACTGAAAGGAAGGGGGGTGTTGACAAAGTCAGTTGTTACTAAGATAACCTATATGAATATACAACTAATACTATGTATTAGAATTACATAATTACAGATACATGTAGAGGTATAAAAATTAAATAATAATAATGCAGAGTATTTTTACTTTTATGCTCTCCATTATTATTGTTTCTTTTCTTTGCCTCTACATGTGATAGTATACATGGTACATATGGTATGTTACGTGAGGGAAATATCTGGACAGTGGAATTCTCATCTTGCAGCATATCCACCTTGTCTTTCAGGTGATCAGCAAATGTCCTGGGAAGTGAATAAATTAGTAGGTGTAGGTGGTGGGGGAAGTAGAGAGTTAAAGGTACTGTAAATATATATATTTATATTTATACAGTATATACTGTATTTGCCTAAAGTTGACCTCCCATGCAAATGCAAAGTCTGCTTTACTCACAGACCCCCACTTCTAGAAAACTATACAGAAATAAAGTTTTACCAAACATAAAAATTAACAATATATTAATCTGTACAAACACTATACTAGTAATGATGATGATCAGTGACCTACAGCATGAGTACAATAGTGTGCAATCCAACACTAGCTGACCCTGGCCGGGAGGGATGCTAACTGACCCTGACGCTATCTGATGTCACTAGTGGCAGTAGTACAATGATCAGTGAAAAATGTTATATACTGATTGTACTAATGGCACTGGCTGGTTGACAGGGTGATCAAATGGTTAATAGGGGTCAAAGAGTTAATTGTGCTAATCTATCGTGTGTGTAAAATGTAGTGCTTTTACACAGTGTCATGTTCATTCTTCTCTTCCTGGACCCCTGGACAGTATAGGGGCAGTGGGGGGTGCATGCATACGCACGCACACCCGAACATAGAACACAACATAAGATTACATTGCTTTGCCCACTGCTCACCCACACATTGTTGGCAGGTGGGCGGCAAGTAGTTAAAAAAAGTAGAAAAAAATATTCTCTCAATAATATTTTTTTAACATTATTTTTCCTTTTTTGCAATTTTTTTAATACTTTGATCAGAACAGTGCAATGTTACCATAGTACCATTATACTACTCTGGGGGGGTTAATCAGGGTTTTTTTTTTTTGTAGTTTACACTTTGCATTGCATGAGAAATTAATATTATTGCTTTGAACTGTCATGACAGTATTAAGTTCATGACAGTTCAAAAATCAGTGATCTGTGATTGGGTCCAGCTGGTCACAAGGTAAAGGGTGCTGTGACTGGTCCCATGTGCCATGTGAGAGCTGTGCACCAATCACAGCTCTCCAGGAACAGAAGCAAAGCTTTTATGAATCAGATTGATTCATAAAAGCTTTGTTGTCATTGTGATCATGTGATCGCACAGTGATCAGATGGTCAGTGGATCCTGATTACTGGGATTCTCATTCCACTGTTTCTGGTGGACACAGCGGACGTGGGGAGGGGGGGGGGTTGGTTGTCAAAACACCAGCTTCCTGTAGCTGCCACCCATCTGCAGTTCATTGCAGGCAGGCATCCCAAGCTTGCAGGAGAAGTTTTCATTCTGCTCTGACTGTCTAGTGAAGCTGCATAACCTCTGACCCTCTGTCTGGACAGTGCTGATTGGCCCTGTGCTGATCACATGCACCTTCCCAAAGAAAAAAAAACAATATACACTAAACTGAGCATGTGCAGAGTGCCTCCTAGGGCTCTGTTCTATCAACAGATGGATTGGGGACTTTGGAAGAATGGGATGATCAGAGAAGATCAGATCAAATCAAACAGCCTTTTTACTAATGCAGAGGATTAACCCCTTGGGTTCCACAGTATAGAAGCATTCCAGAGTATAACAAGCATGGTTTACTGCATATACAGTTGTGTCCAAAATTATTCAACCCCCACTGAAATTGAGTGTTTTGGCCAGTTTGACATTGCTTTTGATCATTCAGTCATCTTGCTTACATTTACATTAAAGAGGCACTTGTAGGTCAGACAAATATAACATAACAGTTATAATGAAATAACCACAAATGTCTTTTCTGTGCTCACAGCATTATCAGTTTTATTCAACCCCCAAGTGACATTCAATCTTAGTACTTAGTACAGCATCCTTTTACAGTTATAACAGCTTTTAAACGTGAAGCATAGCTTGACACAAGTGTCTTGCAGCGATCTACGGGTATCTTCGCCCATTCTTCATGGGCAAAGGCCTCCAGTTCAGTCACATTCTTAGGCTTGCGCACTGCAACTGCTTTCTTTAAGTCCCACCAGAGGTTCTCAATCGGATTTAAGTCTGGTGACTGCGATGGCCACTCCAAAATGTTCCAGCCTTTCCTCTGCAACCATGCTCTAGTGGACTTGGAGGTATGCTTGGGATCATTGTCCTGTTGAAAGGTCCAACGTCTCCCAAGCCTCAGGTGTGTGACGGACTGCATCACGTTTCCATCCAATATCTCCTGGTACTGAAGAGAATTCATGGTACCTTGCACACGCTGAAGCTTCCCTGTACCTGCAGAAGCAAAACAGCCCCAAAGCATGATTGACCCTCCACCATGCTTCACAGTAGGCAAGGTGTTCTTTTCATCATAGGCCTTGTTCTTCCTCCTCCAAACATAGCGTTGATCCATGGGCCCAAACAGTTCTAATTTTGTTTCATCAGTCCACAGAACACTATCCCACAACTTTTGTGGTTTGTCCACATGGCTTTTGGCATACTGCAGTCGACTCTTCTTATTCTTTGGAGACAGCAAGGGGGTACGCCTGGGAGTTCTGACACGGAGGCCTTCATTACGCAGTGTGCGTCTTATTGTCTGGGCTGAAACTTCTGTACCCACATCTGACAAATCTTTTCTCAGTTCCTCAGCAGTCACACGGGGACTTCTCTCCACTCTACGCTTCAGGTAGCGCACAGCAGTCGAAGTCAGCATCTTCTTTCTGCCACGACCAGGTAGCGTTTCAACAGTGCCCTTTGCCTTGAATTTGCGAATGATGCTTCCTAAGGTGTCTCTTGGTATGTTTAACATCTTTGCAATCTTCTTATAGCCATTGCCCTTCCTGTGAAGAGAAATCACCTCTTCTCTTGTCTTCCTGGACCATTCTCTTGCCTTCACCATGTTTGTAACCACACCAGTAAATGTCTAGAAGGAGCTGAGTATCACAGTCATTTTAAAGCTGCCTAATTGGTGCTTATTATGCTTGATTGCTGCTCGGTGACATCCACAGGTGTTTTCAATACCTGATGGAAAGCACCTGTATGAACCTCTGTTCTTCAGAGTGGTAGTCTTTAAGGGGTTGAATAATTGTGGCAATGAAGAAACCACATAAGAACCATTTACTACTGTATTACATAAACAATTGATGTCATTTTAGTTGCATTTGGGTAGTTACAACGTCCTTGTAGGATTTGATTCTGAATACAATTCCAAATGTACACTATAGTCCCTAAACCCCTTTACAGCATTGGGGGTTGAATAATTTTGGACACAACTGTACAGACTGATTTTACTGTTGTGGGATTAGTAACATTTTAAGTCATTGGTATTAGGAGGTGGAGGCCGTGGCTAAAGTTACCCTTCTTCTGTATTTTTGATGGAAAGTCCAATTTAACAGTGCAGTCTGTAGTTAGACTAAAGTCCTGGCGGCGCTGTCTTAGCAAGGGTGCCTGCTGGATAACAAAAGTAGCTGAGCAAATTTAGAAATCATTGCAGACTTTTCACATGTATATGTCTTCATATTTTTATATTTGGATGGTTTTAAGTTTTAATACAATATATAAATAGTGGTATAATGTAGAATGTTACTAATATTATTTGTATTTTTTTCTTACTTCACTAGGAGGTGAACAAATTAGTCATGATACTTAGTTGCCTAAGTTATGAGACATCTGAAGAGTTGTTTTGCAATTCATTCTGAGAAGAAATATGGAAGTGAAATATATTGGGAAGGTTACTTCCTCTTCAAAATAAAGCACTAAACTGGATATTAAATACTGCTAGAAAAATGGGGGTTTGATAAATAGAGATAAGATATTACATTTTTTTTCATGTCTTGGCCAGCTGTATGATTTTTATGTGGTGCAATATTAATTTCTAGTGGACAAAAGTCAGTGGTTTGCTAAAAAGCACGTTTTACGCATCAAGAAACAAGCATGGCGTTATGTGATCACTGTAAAGTCCAGAAAAACAGGAACCTAAAATGAATTTATTATAAACAATTCAGAGGAATACAATATGCTGTATGAACCCTCCTAAATTTCCACACTTACACAAAAACAGAAAAAAACTATGTAATTCATGTAACATTAGGAATGCTAAACCATGCACCATCAATGCTAGTCTCTAGAAATCACAAAAGAGATCATATCTATATGACATGTACCACATACATATCCCGAATCATACTATGGTTTTGCAAATGTGGGTCTGGGTTAGAATATTGAGCAGTGATAAAATTTTAAATGCAGTCACTCACCAGAAAAAAAGGTATATATCCCCTCTTAAAAGGAAAAAGCCATTGAACATCCACTAACCAATAATGTATTGTAATGTACAGCGCTGAGCGAACTATTGGCGCTTTATAAATACTGTATAATAATAATAATGTATCATCCAAATAAAAGTACGTTCATTATATCCACTTTGCATAAAAAGCTTATGCAACACTTATACAAGATGAATCCACAGATAATAATCAAAGTTGAAACCTTGGTAGCTGTGTATAATCTATCCAGTGCCACATCACACTTGCTAACCTGTATAACAGGTTTCCTGGTACTTTAAATTATTTGTTTAGATCTACTGCGACCAAAAGAATGCCAGAATGGACTTGCTGCTGCTTAGAATGTAATAAAGAGTAATGGTTTGGGCTACATACAGTGAGCAGCACTGTGATCCAAGAGCAGTACCAGCAACTCCCTATTGGATATAGAGATAGAACCTATACCGCATCTCCATTGTGCGCTGCACTAGCAAAAATGTAGGAGGTCTAATTTTTGGCTAGTTTTGGCTTGTTAGGCATATACCGCCTTAACAAAATGAATGTAAGCACTCTGCAATAGATCTGAAAAGTCCCTCTTCCAGTTTATTTAGCTATCTGTGAATATTTGAGCTTGGACATTTAGGGAAGTTGAGCTTGGTAAAAAAAATATGAAAGAGAGTTTAGAACATCACTTGCTGGTTGTAAAACAAATGTAAATGTTTAGCCCTGAACTGAATAAAAAAAGATAATATATACAAAACAATATTCATTTTTTTCAATTGATAATTATTTATTAGGTGAACAATTTTAACACCCAGACACAGTGCACCAGTAGGGGATTCCAGTATGCTAATTTAAAATAATTTATTCCTGGTAGCTCTGTTAAAACAAACATTTATTAATGTAAAAAACTGTATTTGTATTTTACAATACTTTATTACAATTTTGGTTTGGTATTTCTTTTTATGTATTCACCATTTTAGTGTAACAGTAATTCTTTACAGCTTTTGCATTGTTATATTCTACTTAAAAGACACACAACCTTATTCAGTAAACAGTTCTTTACCCTAAGTGCTAGTTCTTGAAGTCTAAGTTTAATTAAAATACAAAATAATAAATAAATGAGTAAAAGGGACATGTGTGATGTGCTTCTGGATTCTGCTTTAGTTGAAATCTTCCTTCTCTGATTCTCCCCTACCCCACAATCTTACAGTAGCAGGGCTTGACAGAGCAAAAGGACTTGGTGTGTTCTCATAAGAAATGCTAGCATTTTTATTTGTATACAAAACTTGTTCATTTACACTTGCTTCTACTTTAACACACAGAGCGGCTACCACTTCAACATGATTTTTGATGTGTTTTTGATGCTTCCGTGATGCTTCATTGATACTTTTTTGAAGCTTTAACCATCTCCTGCCCGCCATATAGTAATATGATGGGCGCAAGGTGGTTCTCTCGTTCTGGGAGGACGTCATATGACATCCTCCCATTCTCACTGCACATGCGCGGCTCAGGGAGCACGCAGCATGGCGATCATCTGTGCGCTGTGTTCCTCGGACACAGCGGATCCCCGGTCACGGAAAGAGCCGAAGATGTCGGCTCGGTCATGTGATCAGCTGTGTCCAATCATAGCTGATCACATGTAAACACAGAAATGCCGGTTATCAGCATTTCTCTCCTCTCGAGTTGTCACGCTGACAGCTCGAGAGGAGAGGAGAGCCGGTAATCGGCTTTCTGCAGAGGGGACATCTACACAGATCATCAGGGCACTGATGATCAGTGTGCCCTGATGATCAGTGTAGCCCCAGCAGTGCCACCTGTCAGTGTCCATCAGTGCCTTATGTCAGTGCCTCGTGCCAGTGCCCATCAGTGCCACATATCAGTGCACACCAGTGCACATCAATGCCACATATCAGTGCCCATCTGAGCTGCCTTTCAGTGTCACCCATCAGTGCCAGTCAGTGCCACCTATCAATGCCAATCAGTGCCACCTATCAGTGCCAGTCAGCGCCACTTATTAGTGCCAGTTAGTGCTGCCTATCAGTGCGCATCAGTGCCGCCTATCAGTGCCAGTCAGTGCCGCCTAACAGTGTGCATCAGTGCCACCTAACAGTGCCAGTCAGTGCCGCCTATCAGTGCCAGTCAGTGCCGCCTATCAGTGCTGCCTATCATTGCCATGTATCAGTGCTGCCTTTCAGTGCCCATCAGTGATGCCTGTCAATGCCCATCAGTGCCACCTACCAGTGCCTCCTCATCAGTGCCACCTATCAGTGTCCATCAGTGCAGCCTATCAGTGCCCATCAGTGCAGCCTCATTAGCGCACATTAGTGAAGGAGAAAAATCACTTATTTACAAAATTTTATAACAAAAACTAAGAAAAAACATTTTTTTTCAAGATTTTCAGTGGTTTTTGGTTTGTTTAAGAAAAAATAAAAAACCCAGAGGCGATTAAATACCACCAAAATAAATCTCTGTCACAAAAAAAATGATAAAAATTTCATATGGGTACAGTGTTGCATGACCGCGCAATTGTCATTCAAAGTGTGACAGCACTGAAAGCTGATAATTTGCCTGGGCAGGAAGGGGGTATAAGTTCCCGGTAGGCAAGTGGTTAATAAAGCAAAAAAGGAAAAGCTAGAGAGCTCCTGTTCAATCACATCTATATTGACTGTAGTTGTTATCAAGAAGCATTGAGAAGCATTGAAGAAAAATGTAGACTTAGTAGCTGTATGCACCAGCCCCATGAGTGACAACAGATAGCCAGTATTCCATGAGAACATGTGTATTTTACATCTTATATGCTGAAATAATATGAATACAATTTGATATCTCACCCCCGGCATGAGTTCCATCTGTACAGAAGTATAACGGTTCATTCCATCACCCTCTTTTCTTGTGCCTACAGGCATAAAGTTTGATGTGCCTACTGGCATGTAAATTGTGTATTTACATGCATGTATCTATATGTATGGAAATATTTACTTACTTGTTTGAGGCAATGATGCATTCATTCTAGAATACTTCTCCACAGGGCCACCATGCTGTGTAGTGGGGAGGATGCAGCATGGCACTGGGGGTCCACTGCAGAGCTCCTGTGTTCATCCAATTTAACAGCACAGGCAAGCAGCAGATCTAATTTAACAGTGAAAACTAATTGCAGTGCCCAATGTTGTATCAATCTGCTTGGAAGCTCTTACCATGGTAAGTACACCATCTTTTAGGTGCACTGGATGTTCCTCATTAAGGCTAGGTTCACATTTGTGCGGCTCTATGAGCCGCATTGGCACAGCAGCCCATTCATTTGAATGGACAGCTGTGCCTGCTTTTCATGCCTGAAAAATGTTCCTGCACCTTTTTAAAAACACAGCTACAGGGAAATCGCATGGTGAAAACTGTGCTGCATTTTCACATGTGTGGGGTTGCCATTAAGAATGAAAGGCAGCCCCGCACATCAGCAAAAGATCAGTGCAATTTGGCTGTGGGTGGTTGCAGGTGCAACAGGAACAGAAGCATGCTGCCCCACAACCTCAACCACCCACACTAGTGTGAACCTAGCTTAAGGAATAAAACTACTAAAGGAATAAAGCTAGAGGTACAATCTTGCCAATACTGGGAGCCAAGTCAAGGGCACTGTACAAAGTCTTCAAGCAGTTATATAAAATATAATTTCACATACTGTATCTTATCACTATTTTTTTTTTTAAATCTACATGTATTTAACTATTTCACAAATGTGCATACTAAACCAACACATGAAAGTATTGAAGTGTCTACCAAACGTTTTGAGCCAGTGTTAGAGAAATACCATGATAACACCAAACCATTTATGTTAATACAACACTGCCCTACCTGTACTGGATTGTAATGCACAGTCTATGCTTTTAAACAAACTCACAGATTTACCTCTCTGAGGATTTCTCATATACCATTTACTATTACTGTTATTATTATACAGAATTTATATAGTGCCAACAGTAGTTCCTAATATTCCACCCTCTGCAAAACTCAATGCCCAGTTAATATACCTCCCTTTTTAAAACAGATCTGGAAAACACAGGAGCAGATATTTCCAGTCTGATAATTAAAAGACAAGTTTGGGAATTGAGAAAACAAACATACAGTGGGGCAAAAAAGTATTTAGTCAGCCACCAATTGTGCGAGTTCTCCCACTTACAAAGATGAGAGAGGCCTGTAATTGGCATCATAGGTAGACCTCAACTATGAGAGACAAAATGAGAAAAAAAATTCCAGACAATCACATTGACTTGGAAAGAATTTATTTGCAAATTATGGTGGAAAATAAGTATTTGGTCACCTACAAACAAGCAAGATTTCTGGCTCTCACAGACCTGTACCTTCTTCTTTAAGAGGCTCCTCTGTCCTGCACTCATTACCTGTATCAATGACTCCTGTTTGAACTTGTTATCAGTATAAAAGACACCTGTCCACAACCTCAAACAGTCACACTCCAAACTCCACAATGGTGAAGACCAAAGAGCTGTCGAAGGACACCAGAAACAAAATTGTAGACCTGCACCAGGCTGGGAAGACTGAATCTGCAATAGGCAAGCAGCGTGGTGTGAACAAATCAACTGTGGGAGCAATAATTAGAAAATGGAAGATATACAAGACCACTGATAATCTCCCTCGATCTGGGGCTCCACGCAAGATCTCACCCCGTGGGGTCAAAATGATCACAAGAACGGTGAGCAAAAATCCCAGGACCATACGGGGGGACCTAGTGAATGACCTGCAGAGAGCTGGGACCAACGTAACAAAGGCTACCATCAGTAACACACTACACCGCCAGGGACTCAGATCCTGCAGTGCCAGACGTGTCCCCCTGCTTAAGCCAGTACATGTCCGGGCTCGTCTGAAGTTTGCTAGAGAGCATTTGGATGATCCAGAAGAGGATTGGGAGAACGTCATATGGTCAGATGAAACCAAAATAGAACTGTTTGGTAGAAACACAATTCGTCGTGTTTGGAGGAGAGAGAATGCTGAGTTGCATCCAAAGAACACCATAACTACTGTGAAGCATGGGGGTGGAAACATCATGCTTTGGGGCTGTTTCTCCGCAAAGGGACCAGGACGACTGATCCATGTACAGGACAGAATGAATGGGGCCATGTATCGTGAGATTTTGAGTGAAAACCTCCTTCCATCAGCAAGGGCATTGAAGATGAAACATGGCTGGGTCTTCCAACATGATAATGATCCCAAACATACTGCCCGGGCAACGAAGGAGTGGCTTTGTAAGAAGCATTTCAAGGTCCTGGAGTGGCCTAGCCAGTCTCCAGATCTCAACCCCATAGAAAACCTTTGGAGGGAGTTGAAAGTCCGTGTTGCCCAGCGACAGCCCCAAAACATCACTGCTCTAGAGGAGATCTGCATGGAGAAATGGGCCAAAATACCAGCAACAGTGTGTGCCAACCTTGTGAAGACTTCCAGGAAATGTCTGACCTCTGTCATTGCCAACAAAGGATATATAACAAAGTATTGACATGAACTTTTCATATTCACCAAATACTTATTTTCCACCATAATTTGCAAATAAATTCTTTCCAAATCAGCCAATGTGATTGTCTGGATTTGTTTTCTCATTTTGTCTCTCATAGTTGAGGTCTACCTATGATGCCAATTACAGGCCTCTCATCTTTGTAAGTGGGAGAACTTGCACAATTGGTGGCTGACTAAATACTTTTTTGCCCCACTGTACATACTTACCTAGGTGGATGCAGCATTGGTCCATTGCTGCATCTGTCTCCTGCAGCCTCTAAGACCGAGAACCAATCGATTAAAGACTGCTGATCACTAAGTTCTCGATCTTCAGTGAGCAGAGAGCGGCGACTGTCAGTCTCTCTGCACTCCCCCTCCAGCACTCACTGGAGAGCTGGGCTGTGGAGGAGGTGGGAGCAGCTGGCTCGGTTTCTCAGTGGCTCACTGAGAGGATGGGCCAGCTGCAGGTTAAGAATCTGGGTGGATCCTGACTTTAAAGTCAGAATCTCTTCTGAGTCAGGACCGGCTCAGTGACATCAGCCAACAGTTGTTGTTGGCTGTTCACTGAATTTGGGTCACAGGAATGTAGAACTAAATGCGTATACATGGTCCCCCGTGTAATTGTATCAGCTATTTTGCAAATCATCCTTGATAAATGAATTACTGGGTGGGTGGGACCTGTATTATTTGCACCAATATATATTCCAAAGTTTCATGTCTTATTATCGTTGTGATTAAGGCCGTGTAGGCTGAAACGAGTCAACGGACTGTATTTGTGTACTGTACACTGTGGTTGTTTGAATGAAAGGAGGATTTTAGAGCAACATCCATTTTGCATATATCTTTATGGAATCTTTAAAAGAGCTTTGGCCCTACTTCTCCTTTAAATCTACACATCCTGCTTGTGTCTTTCATTCTTTGCTGACTACATTCCCCTCCTAAGGCATGGAATTTTGAAAGCTAAAGATTTTTAGAAGGCATATCTAAACTCAAATACAAATCAATTATATATTGCAGCTTACCAGTCCTTAAATGTGGAAGCTGAATTAGTTTTCTTTTTTTTCATGGTTTTTCCCTATGTTTTCACCTGGTAATCCAGTGAATAATAGACTTCATATATTGGTTGGCTAAACTTACTCCTCCCCTGTATCTATAGAAGGAGACATGGTTGTCACTCAGGCCAGACCCATCACATCTAAGGGTTGGTAACCTGTAATTGGTTACATTTTTATGCTTTGTTTTCATTATCATTTAAGATAATGTGATTGTCAGGTAATTCTGAGATGCACAGGAGTTCTGCCCAAATAAAAATTGTTTTTTTTCCTATTAGATATTCCACATCACCTTTACTGCTTTGATCTCTAAGATTGTTTGACATTTCTATGTTCTTCACAGGCTTATGTGCTTAGTCTGTTTCAGAATGTGGATATTAGCATATAACACATTGCACCATTGTAAAACAAACATTGCTCAAGGCTGTTATATGTCCTTTAATGTCTGATTCATAATACTTGCCATTTACAGACTGAACAAAAGGCATAAAAAGCACACATAACTTTTTTAGAAGATTTGAATCCACAGAACAATGCACATGAATTTATATATGCAGTGTGTTTCAAGAATAAATAATCAAGGACAAAATAACATTTAACTTTTTTTCTTCAGTAATGTCAGACCTTCAGATATCTTGATCTCTAAATGAGATGTTTGTACTCAGGGGTCTCTCGACAATGTAATAAATAAATAGAAAATAAATTCATTAATTAAACAACAATGGACAAGCGACAAATCTCATACAATATCTATTCAGTCAGCTTAAACAAGTCTTATCCCAGTCTATAATTTAGAATTAAAAATGTAAACCCCTAAATTGCTTGGGGTGCTTTAAGCAAACACAGACATTATATTTGCATGTTCAAATGTATGCAGGACTAGTGTTAGAGAATATATTACCAATAATATTTGTAAGTAGTATATCATAGGAGGGGGAAAAGAGAATGGGATTTTGTAGATGTAATTCGGTTCATTATTTTACTACAGGTTTCAGCCAAATGAAGCTTTTTTTACTCAGGGCATTTCCAGATAATGTAAAATACAGAACTGAGAAATTTGAAGGGGGCTTGTGTGCTACCTTGTCTTCATTACACAGAAAGCTTTGCGACGTATAGTACTGTGCTTTCAAAAATATATATTAATTGTTTATGTTTATAAATTTACAAAATGCAAAGTGAGTGCAAAGAAGCAAACTCAATCAAATCAATATTTGGTGTGACTACCCTTTGTATTCAAACCAGCATTGATTTTTACACTTGCACAAAGTCAGGGATTTTGTAGGATTAGAGTCAGATGTATGATTAACCAATTATACCAAGCAGGTGCTAATGATTATCAATTTCATATGTAGGTTGAAACACAGTCATTAACTGAAACTGAAACAACAACAGCTGTGTAGGAGGCTTAAAACTGGGTGGGGAACAGCCAAACTCTGCTATCAAGGTGCGGTTGTGGAAGACAGTTTCATGTCCCTCGTCATACACCATGGCAAGACTGAGCACAGCAACAAGACACAAGGCAGTTATACTGCATCAGCAAGGTCTCTCCCAGGCAAAGATTTCAAAGTAGACTGGGGTTTTAAGATATGCTGTTCAAGCCCTTTTGAAGAAGCAATAGAAACAGGCAACATTGAGGACGCAAGGAAAATCATGCATCAGATGAAAGACTTACTTCCCTTGGACATCAGCGGTGCCATCAGCACAGAACTGGCAGAAACCAGTAGGACTCAGGTACACCCATCTAATGTCTGGAGAAGTCTGTCTAGAAGTGGCCTTTATGGAAGAATTGCAGCCAAAAAGTCATACCTCTGACATGGAAACAAGGCTAAGTGACTCAACTATGCATGAAAACATGGGAACTGGGGTGTAGTAAAATGGCAGCAGGTGCTCTGGACTGATTAACCATAATTTGCCTGTAGAAGGAAAAAGTTTGTTTGCTAAAGGGCTGGAGAGCAGTACAATAATGAGGGTCTGCAAACAGTGAACCATAATAGAGTTTGTTTACAAGTTTGAGGCTGCATTTCTGCAAATGGATTTGGAGATTTGGTCAGGATCAATGGTCTCCTCAATGCTGAGAAATACAGGCAGATAATTAACCATCATGCTATACCATCAGGGAGGAGGGTGATTGGCCCCAAATTTATTCTGCTTATTCTGCAGCAGGATAATGACCCCAAGCATAAAGCCAATGTTATTAAGAACTATCTTTAGTGTGAAGAAAAACAAGGAGTACTGGGAGTGATGGTTTGCCCCCACGGAGCCCTGATCTTCATCATCAAGTCTGTCTGGGGTTGCATAAACATTAATTTTGTTCATTGATAAAAGTAAATTAATAACACAATTCACTGCTCTTCTGTCCCCTGCTAGCGTCTTAACTATGGGCAGTTGACTGTGACTGCTTGGGGCTTCACAGTCGGCTGCCCACTGTGCATATGCAAGCTGCACTGCATCTTGTAAATGGTCCCACAGTCTCTTGAGACCTGTGACATGTTCCATGAGGTTGTGGGAAGAGGAGGGCGGAAGCGAACTTCTGCTACAATTGTCTAGGCAGTGGGAGTGGAAGCGGGAGCCAGTACCTGTCAAAACCAGCTACTGGCACCCCCCCCCAAAAAAAAGTTGCCAATTTTGATAAAGGAGGGGGTTGAGGAGGAACAGCAGAACTCCCTTTTTTAGGTGAAGTTCCACTTTAAGTTCCCCCTGTAAAGTTCCATAGATATCTAATGATTCTGCCAGAAAACCTGATGCAGCTTTCGACGATGGAGACACAACATTGCTGCCCTACTCCCTGAATTTAAAGCAGCATTGTCCCTTGCAGTCAATGACAGCTTGCACTACAGTGAGATGAGAAGATGTTGCAGAGGCATAGCTATCAGCAGTGTCTCTGCTGATTCTTAAGCTTGTAGCTTGCCAATCAGCAGCTGGCCTCACCTAGCCCTGCCAACTATTTTTGGGATTGGAGGACTGTGCTGCTGAAATCCTCCCACTGGGGACTGGAATGTCTTAAAGAGGGAACATCTGAGACACAATTAAAGGAGGATTTGATTTTGATTTGACTGACTCAATGTAGGTATTTTTTCATAAGGTGCTTGCATAACCACTTGACCTTTCGAAGATGTACCCCCTTCATGACCAGGCCATTTTTTGCTATATGGCTCTGTGTTACTTTAACTGACAATTGCATGGTCTTGAAATGCTGTACAGAAATGACATTTATGTAATTTTTCCCCCACAAATAGAGATTTCTTTTGGTGGTATTTGATCACCACTGGGTTTTTTTTTATTTTTTGTGCTAATTTTGAATGTAGAGATGTGCTGGTTGCTTTAAATCTTAAACAATAGTTGGAAAGCATTTTTTTTTCTTTTCTCTCTTTGTGAGTGACAGACAGGAAAAGCAGGACTGTGCTCTAATTGGTTGTTGCTACAGCTGAAAAGGATACACCCATAACAGCACTGTTGCAGCTGAACTTATGATTGGCTGTGGAGGAAAGGAGAGAGGAAAAAGGAAGAAGAAGCACATGTGGGGAAGCAAACATTTTCAGGGGACCACATGGAGCAAGGGCTCGTGGTGTAAAGTCACAGAGTCTCACTCTCTGTGCTGCTAGAGCCCATGGGCGGGGCTGGGAGTGTGTAGCAGAGGAATTGTTGCAGGAGGACAGTGTGCAAATCAAGGATTGTCCTGCCTGACACTCAGGATTACAGCCACTCAAGTGCATGTGTCTCTCAAAGTCTGGAGCTGCTGAAAGAGAGAGGATTTCTACTACTGTCTAATGCTATCTAGAGGACAATCCAGAAACAGTGAGTACTCTGTGATGAAAGGGGATTTTGATATTGCTGCACTTGCTGTTTATCTCTGGAGAATGGTCATGAGAAAGCCTGCTCTCTAATTCTCAGAGTGACACAGATCTTGGAAAGCCCAAGCTGCTCAGAATTAGCTATTCCTGCTGCTAATTGATTAGAGAACTCTGTCTCTGTATATTACTGGTTTGTCTCCTCAAGACTTGTGCTATGGCTGAAGAGTGTGTTTAGTTCCAAGTCCCCACAGAAGCTTGCTGCTTTGAATATACTGAGCAAGTGTCAGTATATCAGGATTTCACCTGTATGGTAAAGATTTGTTGAAGTGTTGTTTTTCTTCTATTGCAATGTTCACTGGAAGATTCTGCTTAAAGAAGGCTGTGCTATCCTGCTACCCCTGGATTACAAATACTCTCCCATGCAGAGAGTGAGCGCTCTTCCATTGATTAAAGGGCCCCAACGTCGAGAGACTTTAAGTTTCATCCCACTGGCCAGTGGTTAGGTAGGACATTTTTGCTCTACATAGTATTGCTATAGCAAATGTGAATAAGCTGCTAAATCTCATTAACAGTTATTGTTTCATGTGTCAATGTTACGCTCATATGTCACCCTAGTCAGTGTGATACTAGTCAGTTTTTGGAGATTTGGCAAGTGAATTGTGACTTCTTACTAACTGTGTTATGCAAAGTGGTATCTGTGTTTATGTACATTACCTGTGTTAAATCAGCTAGTTCTTTTTCAGGGTTTGTCTTCTTCAATAAAACCGATAAAAAATATTTTCAGTGTAGAAGTGTTTTGGGTATAATCGGAGCTGTCACTAGATTCAGGTGGGAGCTGAACCTATATATCTAGCCAAGCATCACCCAAGGGTGTGCTACAGGAACAAAACATTTTTTTTTCCTTTCAGCTATACGACATATCCAACAGAAAATTTTAAAAATCTAATTTCTTCATAAATTTAGGCCAACATGTATTCTGCTACATATTTTTGGTAAATTGATTGATTTGTGCAGTTAGCATCTGCAAACTATGGTATATAGTATATACTGCAATTTGTATTTATTTCTTTTTTTTAACCTAGTAATGGAGGCGATGAGCAACTTATAGCGGGGCCGTGATATTGCGGTGGACATTATGACACTTTGTGGGAATCAGTGACGCTGATACAGTGATAAGTGTTAAAAATATACACTGTCACTGTACTAATAATCTATATGGGAAGGGATTAAACATCTACTGCAATCAAAGGGTTAACTGTGTGCCAAGCCAGTGTTTATATGTGTGTAGTACCCTTCTAGTTACGCTAGGTGGAGCTAGATCTCTAATAGTTAGACAGGAGCTGAATAGCAGCTTAGGTGCAATAGCCAGGGGGGTCAAATTCGGGTCAGGGTTGAAAGACTTTGCAGGCCAGGCCCTGTGGAATTTCTCCCTTCTTTGAGGCTTTCGAAGGAGGGCCTTGGAGGCAGTGGGTGAATCTGAGGAGTGGTAGGGGGCTGGACTAGCTTAAGAGGGGTTGGAGTCTGTTCAGTAGGAGTTGGAGAATGGTGGTGGAATACGAGTTTGAGTGAGGAAGATGTGAGGCTGGAGGAAGAAGGCTGCCAGGAGTTCTGCTGGAATGGGGCCTGCCTGCAAGCCTGGATCTGGAAAGGAGGAAACCCCAGGACTCACTGGTCCCCTGACAGAGGACCACCTGTATGGCAAGCAAGGAGTAGCCCAGCTGTTAGGCCTGGTAGCAGCAGCCATTCCACAAGCTTTACAGGTGGGGATCTGAGTGAATACGCCTACACACCCTTGGTGGATAGGGGAAGGAGCACTCTGGTGGGAAACCAGATTAACCCTCTGTTACTGACTATGTACCATACTTAAGGGAACAGGAGCCAGATCTCCGACTCAGGAAGAAAACCTTCAGATTGCTGAATGAAGAGGAATTCATCTAGTGTCTGGGGTAATACAACTGGAGCTGCTGGCTAGCACTCCAACAGAGACTGTGTGTAAGAGAGAAGAAGTTGTGAATAGTTCAGGAGGTTGTCCTCAGAGTTTGCTTGGGCATGCTATACACCCTTATACCCTATGTTAGGAATGGACTGGCCAGCAATGGTGGGACTCACCTGCCTTTTGATCTGCAGTACCAGGGCTGGCCAGCGGGTGCTCCCAGCAATCAGAGACTCAACCTTTCAGCCAGCTAACACCTGGAACTGATGATGCTGGGGTATTTAAGGGATGGCCAGACCCACAGACTCTGCCTTGGTGTTGTGTTTGTCCTGGGCCCTGTATCTGTCCTGCATCCTGTTTCTGTCCCTCTGCCTGACCCTCTGTACTACGCTGCTTGTTACCTGTTTTGATCTCTGGCTTGTGACCCTGACCATCCCTCTGCCTGACCCTCTGTACTACGCTGCTTGCTACCTGCTGAACCTGGCCTGTGACCCCGACCATTCTCTGCTTGCTCCCCCTGTACCTACCTGCCCAATTGATATTGACCCGGCCTGCCTGACGACGCTTGCTTGTATGTACTGTTATCTGTGGGTGGTTTGGTTTGGTTTGTTTGCACTGTATTATGTTTAGTATTGCACTGCGTTTATGTTTGTATGGTTAGTGTTAATAAATTGTATTGTTTATCACATATCTGAAGTCTGCGTTTCCCTGCATCAGTCACACACCTCTGGTCATACCTGGGAGCCCTGACATTACACCAAGGCCAATCCTGACCAGAAGTGGCTGCACAGGGAAGCCATCTTGGCTTGTTGATGGGAAGGATGGATCTTGAAGAGGTTGAATATTTATATCTGCTAGTGTTTGATGACAGGGAGTATGCTTATCAAACTCTGAAGGAGTATACCCGGGATGAACTGCTAGAATGTATACGGCTCGCTCATGTTCTAGTAGATCAGGGCACAGAGTTCTCTGAGGTGCAGCCTTTGATTGAGGTTTGTGCTGAGTTGGTTTCATCTGGTTCCCCCGAATGCAGGGATGAATTTTTGCCACCATTTAGTGCAGACCAGGTAGAGTCCCTGGTGTGGTTATTAGAGGATGATGTGGGTTACTTTCTGGAGCGTTATTCCACATGTTCACCACAGACACTAAGAGATTGTATAAACGCAGTACAGTCATTGACCAGACAGGCTTTGTGTAAGCTCAGCTTTGTTCAACCCATACTGCAGACATGGACAGACTTGTTGCACCCAGCCTCAGTCAGCTTACAAAAACCCAGTCCTGCTTCTAATCTATTTCCTCAAAACTCTATTCCTGCATTCCCAACAGCTCCTCCTGCCCTGCTATCTACCGCATGTCAGTACCCTGTTCCCACTCGCTGCACCTATCCTGCCTTTAACCCTGTAAAAGAGCCCTCTGTAGCAACCGCTCCCTCTCCTGTTCCATCCTCCAGTTCTTCTCTGTCTCCAGCTGCTCCATTCGTTTGCAGACCTGCGTTTACTTGCAGTGCTCCAGTAGTTAAAACCAGAAAAAAGCGAAAATTCTTTCCAACCAATACCATCCTGCCAGTATCCAAACCGGTGAGCCTGCCTTCCGTGGTTCAGCCTGAAGCCTCTACTCAGCCTGAAGCCTCTACTCAGCCTGAAGCCTCTACTCAGCCTGAAGCCTCTCTTCAGCCTGATGCCTCTCTTCAGCCTGATGCCTGTATGCAGCCTGATGCCTCTCTTCAGCCTGATGCCTCTACTCGGCCTGAAGCCTCTACTCGGCCTGATGCCTCTACTCGGCCTGAAGCCTCTACTCGGCCTGATGCCTCTACTCGGCCTGAAGCCTCTACTCGGCCTGAAGCCTCTACTCGGCCTGAAGCCTCTACTCGGCCTGAAGCCTCTACTCGGCCTGATGCCTCTACTCGGCCTGAAGCCTCTACTCGGCCTGAAGCCTCTACTCGGCCTGATGCCTCTACTCGGCCTGAAGCCTCTACTCGGCCTGAAGCCTCTACTCGGCCTGATGCCTCTACTCGGCCTGATGCCTCTACTCGGCCTGAAGCCTCTACTCGGCCTGAAGCCTCTACTCAGCCGGACGCCGGCATTCAGCCTGATGCCTCTACCCAGCATGATGAACTGATCCAGCCTGACGATCCTATTAGGCCAGTTGACTCGATGCCCGCTGTTGATCCAGATGATCCGGTACCTGATCCGGTGCCCGCTGTCGAGCCAAATGACCTGATGCCTGGTGACCCAGTGCCCTCTGTCATACCTGGTGACCCGATGCCCGCTGTCGAGCCAGACAATCCGGTACCTGATGACCCGGTGCTCACTGTCGTGCCTGTTGACTCGGAGCCCACTGCCTTGCCAGATGACGCGGTGCCCGCTGTCGAGCCAAATGACCTGATGCCTGGTGACCCAGTGCCCGCTGTCCAGCCAGACGATCCAATGTCTGACCCAGTGCCCGCGGTCATACCAGTTGACTCGGAGCCCACTGCCTTGCCAGATGACGCGGTGCCCGCTGTCGAGCCAAATGACCTGATGCCTGGTGACCCGATGCCCGCTGTCCAGCCAGACGATCCAATGTCTGACCCAGTGCCAGCGGTCATCCCAGTTGACTCGGAGCCCACGGTTGTGCCTGGTGACTCGGTGCCCGCCGCCCCGCCTGGGGGCCTGAGACCTGTCATTCCGCCTGGGGGTCCGGCGCCCGCCACTCCGCCTGAGGGTCCGAGACCTGTCGCTCCGCCTGGGGGTCCGGCGCCCGCCGCTCCGCCTGAGGGCCCGAGACCTGTCGCTCCACCTGGGGGTCCGGCGCCCACCGCTCCGCCTGAGGGCCCGAGACCTGTCGCTCCTCCTGGGAGTCCGGCGCCCGCCGCTCCGCCTGAGGGCCCGAGACCTGTCGCTCCACCTGGGGGTCCGGCGCCCGCCGCTCCGCCTGGGGGCACGATGCCTGTCGCCCCGCCTGGGGGCCCGATGCCTGTCGCCCCGCCTGGGGGCCCGGCGCCCGCCGCCCCGCCCGGGGGCCCGATGCCTGTCGCCCCGCCTGGGGGCCCGGCGCCCGGCGCCCCGCCCGGGGGCCCGACGCCGGTCGCCCCGCCCGGGGGCCCGGTGCCTGCTGCTCCGCCCGGGGGCCCGGTGCCTGCTGCTCCGCCCGGGGGCCCGGTGCCTGCCGCTCCGCCCGGGGGCCCGGTGCCTGCCGCCCCGCCCGGGGGCCCGGTGCCTGCCGCCCCGCCCGGGGGCCCGGTGCCTGCCGCTCCGCCCGGGGGCCCGGTGCCTGCCGCTCCGCCCGGGGGCCCGGTCGCCCCGCCCGGGGGCCCGGTGCCTGCTGCTCCGCCCGGGGGCCCGGTGCCTGCTGCTCCGCCCGGGGGCCCGATGCATGTCGCCCCGCCCGGGGGCCCGGTGCCTGCTGCCCAGCCCGGGGGCCCGATGCCTGCTGCCCCGCCCGGGGGCCCGATGCCTGCTGCCCCGCCCGGGGGCCCGGTGCCTGTCGCCCCGCCCGGGGGCCCGGTGCCTGCTGCTCCGCCCGGGGGCCCGGTCGCCCCGCCCGGGGGCCCGGTGCCTGCTGCTCCGCCCGGGGGCCCGGTGCCTGCTGCTCCGCCTGGGGGCCCGGTGCCTGCTGCTCCGCCCGGGGGCCCGGTGCCTGCTGCTCCGCCCGGGGGCCCGGTGCCTGCTGCTCCGCCCGGGGGCCCGGTGCCTGCTGCTCCGCCTGGTGGCCCGCTGCCTGCTGCTTCGCCTGGTAATCCGATGTGCCTCTGCCCGGAGTCCTGCCCGATGTGCCTCTGCCCGGAGTCCTGCCCGATGTGCCTCTGCCCGGAGTCCTGCCCGATGTGCCTCTGCCCGGAGTCCTGCCCGATGTGCCTCTGCCCGGAGTCCTGCCCGATGTGCCTCTGCCCGGAGTCCTGCCCGATGTGCCTCTGCCCGATGTGCCTCTGCCTGGTGTGCCTCTGCCTGGTGTGCCTCTGCCTGGTGTGCCTCTGCCCGGTGTGCCTCTGCCCGGTGTGCCTCTGCTCGATGTGCCTCTGCCCGGAGTCCAGCCCGGTGTGCCAGTCTTTGATATCCCGCCAGTTACCAGACCCGGGCGGTGGAACATTTTGCCCAGCTAGGACTGTTTGGAGCGTCCTGAGGCCGCTCCTTGGGGGGGGGTACTGTTAGGAATGGACTGGCCAGCAATGGTGGGACTCACCTGCCTTTTGATCTGCAGTACCAGGGCTGGCCAGCGGGTGCTCCCAGCAATCAGAGACTCAACCTTTCAGTCAGCTAACACCTGGAACTGATGATGCTGGGGTATTTAAGGGATGGCCAGACCCACAGACTCTGCCTTGGTGTTGTGTTTGTCCTGGGCCCTGTATCTGTCCTGCATCCTGTTTCTGTCCCTCTGCCTGACCCTCTGTACTACGCTGCTTGTTACCTGTTTTGATCTCTGGCTTGTGACCCTGACCATCCCTCTGCCTGACCCTCTGTACTACGCTGCTTGCTACCTGCTGAACCTGGCCTGTGACCCCGACCATTCTCTGCTTGCTCCCCCTGTACCTACCTGCCCAATTGATATTGACCCGGCCTGCCTGACGACGCTTGCTTGTATGTACTGTTATCTGTGGGTGGTTTGGTTTGGTTTGTTTGCACTGTATTATGTTTAGTATTGCACTGCGTTTATGTTTGTATGGTTAGTGTTAATAAATTGTATTGTTTATCACATATCTGAAGTCTGCGTTTCCCTGCATCAGTCACACACCTCTGGTCATACCTGGGAGCCCTGACACCCTATCCAAGTTTAATCCCCTTAATAAAACAACAAAACCAACACTCAAGGTCTGATCTGTCTGTGGATGAAAGCAGTGTGAAAAATGCTAACAGACTGGCTGTGCAGGACTATAGGGGGACCGCAATTCAACGGCAATCCCTAAGTGGGCAGTGCTACATGTGTAGTATGTGGTATTTTGCTAAGGCATGCACTAAATTTTATTCCCTGCTTTGCAGGGAAACAAAGGCCGTTGCATCGCCACTGACAAGGCACAGCTCTGACTTGTTTACATAGTCAAAGCTGTGTTCTATCTCTCTCCTCTCCAGTCAGCAGGTGCTGTTAGTCATCCATTGGCCGGCACCCACTGATTGGCTTCTACTGTGACTAATCACAGCAGAACTGGCATTCCACAGATGTGAGTGGCCACTCAGGAAGTGCAGCATCATCTACATACGTGATTCTGCACACAGCGACCACCTAGTAGCAGTTAAGCTGCTATACAGCCTTTGTCAACTGGTTAATATATTAACAGCATGGGCATAGCATCAAGGGTCGCAAGTGAGACCCCACCCATGCTCTAAGGGGGCTATGTGGCCTCTGTGTCATATTATCATGATCACCACACCAAATCCTGCAGATCCAGATCGGATCCCCAGTGTCCTTGCATCTTGTGTCCCACAGCTGAGTGGTGAAATGCTTGCTCCAGTACTCGACTTCCAGCTTGCTTTCGGTGACACATCCCTCTGTTCTCATTAGCTGGTGAGAAATTTTAATCTTTTGGCGCTATTACCTGAACAGAACAGGGGAGGAGAGGAGGACAGGGGGAGAGTAGCCTGGGATAGGGAGGGAAAGGGTTAGTGCTGACAACAGAAGAGGGTTCAGACACGAACGCACTGGCAGCTACTGGTGTCAGGGTAAGCGGTCCGGACTGCTGGAGACAGCACAGGAGCAGGAATCCTCTCTTCCTTCTTTGCTACCTGGACACAGACAATTCACTCTGCAGCCAAGATGGCCACTGCCACTGCATCCCATGTATTCTTTGCTTCCGGGTCTGGTATGGAGAAGAGAGGAGGAGAGACCACAGCCCCTGCTGCCCCAGATACAAAGCTAGGTTTGCTTAATAGCACACAGTGCAAACACTGCACAGCCCAATATACTGTAACTGCCTGTACCACTGAGGTTGCCCTGAGGAGGAGGGTTGCCTTCGAAATGCGTCAGATTTTTTGACCCTGGGATGGCTCTCATCTAGATGTCAGGGTGTATTGGCTCCTATCGATCATTGCACTAAGTGGCTGTCATTAGATATGCAAATTTTCATCACATGTTTGTGTGTATGTTTTTATCTATAACACAATAAATCTTTGTTGGATAATGTGATAGGCCAGTGCGCTCTTGCTTTGTCTTTTTGTAGTCCAGCATTGTCCTTATTGTTCGGGGATGTATGTGAGGAGGAGAGATCTGGTGAAGGCTAGCCTCCATCCGTATAGCATGCACGGATCCCTCAGGGAAGGGGCAATTTGCCTTGGTTGCCCTAAAACTACATGAGCATCTCAAGTTGGTGTTGCTGTTGCCAGAGATCCTGTTCCAGTATAACGGACAAGCTCAGGTGCCGAGCAAGGACTTTTATCAGCTTGTGGTCACATGCAAGGTGGGTGCAGGGTTCTCAAGGGTTCATATGGTATTATGGGAGGGGCAGACAGTTTGTTGCAAGGTATAGAGTGTGTATGTTTGTGTAGATGGGGAGACCCCTGATATTTCACCATAACTCCTAAAAAAAATTGTTAAAATAAAAATAAATAAAAACTACTAAGATTGTCCTTTGTCTTACTGACAGCGCAATACTGACACCGTCCATTGCTCTACTGTCTGACACTGTCCAGTGTTAAGGTAGGCTAAGTTTATATTATTACAATGACATTTGCTTTATTATATTTTTCTAAAATTTCCTTACTATTTAGTTAGGCCTTGTTAGTTTCTTAAAAAAAAGTGCAGAACCTCAGTGATCTCTTTCATGTTGTTCATGTAGATCTCTACCTCTCCGGGGTTGGCTACCAGTGTTTATCACTGTCACAGGGAAAATGCTTGCCCCGTCACCCTGCATAGATAATTCAGTAAACTCAGACGGCCTGTTCCAGGTCCTCTGAGTTTCTGGTTTCACCTACACAAGGTAATGGGGCAAGCCCTTTCTCTCAGCAGCATACTCCCTGCTCAGCCCAGTACAGCCCCTTCCTCCACGCACTGCTCAACCGTTCAAATGCACACAAAGTGGGGGCAGGCAGGCCTGGTGAAATTGGTGAGATAATATGTGAATCTGGAAGTGGGCGGGGCCAAGGTGGGTCCCTCTGAGTTCAAGCCATCAGGAGTATCTTGGCACGCAGTGGAAGTGGTCGGGGGTAGTGGGGGAGATTTGATGATATTGCTATTGTGAGTACCTGTAGTGCAAGTATCTTTTTGGTCTGCTTTACTCATTTCTTTCATTCAATCTGTGAAACTGTGCTTTTTTAACCTCTCCTGCTGCTTTTTGAATATTGCCCCATTGGTCACCAGATCACTAGTCATCATGGGAACAGCTTTGACATAAGAAAGCAAAGCCTTCTCTTACCCAAGATAGGATGGAAGAAGGCATGGTAAGTCAGTAATGAGGAAAAGATCAGCTGCAGGGAGACCACAGACTCAATGCACCAGATGACCACTGATGAGTCGCCCTCTTTGGAGAGAAAGTCATACTCACTATCTGAAACATCTTCTATTTCTTTTATACATTTTGGCTTTTTGTCACTTAACTAGTTTTTTGCTGATTCATTCTAGCTTTCCAAATACTGCAGTTTGTCTTTAAATTACTATTTTTTTTTTGCACAAAAAACATTTACACTTTATAATACTATTAGGCCTCATGCAGACCGGATATTTTCAATGCTATTGTTATGGGTGTCTGGCAGGGTTTTCTTTCTGCTTCTGAACGTCCCTGCATGTTAGCCTAAGTGTCCATGCACACAGGTGTTTAGAGGCATTTAGAAGCAGAAACAAAAAGCCACTGCCAGTGTTTACACTCATATACAAGCGTCAAGCATTTTTTCTATCAAACTGCTGCTGCCAGGAGGAAAGGTGTCTAGGAGAGATGGCCAAACGTCCAGTGTGCATGAGGCCTTAATGTGGTTTTTGGTTCTGTTGGATGAACTTTTTAGCTGTTCATACTTTCTGTTTTTCACTTATATTCATGTACATACATACTTGCATACTGTATGTACACATACAATACACATACAATTTGATCACCATCTATGCTCAGGGATATAGTACTTTGAGCTACTTGCTCTTTCTCTGTCAACTCATCTGTAGGTGGGTTAGATCTTGGCTCTTGTATATACTTCCATGTACCCTCTGTTATCAACAAAATCTTCATTTAAAGAGAAATTTCAGGTATGGATACTGCTGGAGAGGCTGCTAACTGAGGGAACGTGCGCTTGGTGCAATATGTCAATATATCTGCTGCTGTTTTCTTCAGGTAATGAGCCTTCCACGTTGCACTGTGTGTTCTTCAGTGCCAGATTGTTTTGGGAGGACTGAGCCAGCCAAGTCAGCTGCACACAGCAGCTCTACCTCTGGGTGGTGGAGGCATAGTTGGTAAGCAGTCCTTCTTCTATGGCAGGCATCATTAGATGGCGTACCACTGTCCAGATCCGTACCGAGCCACTGTCCTATCCAGACCCGTGGTTGTACCATTTAGGAGCCACTTCTATTCTCAGGCCTCCACCACTGACATTTTCAAGACATCCCAGAGAGTGGGGAAGCAGAATGGTAATGAACTGAGTGTGGGAGGCACAGCTCTGCATTGGATGGTGAGTGGGGGGGGCAGGAGCTGGAGCTGGAGCTACCGGCAGTTAACATTTTCATATTAACTAGCAAGTAATTGATGGCTAGGACGATCCTGTGTCCTAGCCACCAATCACCTGCTGGTTAATCTGAAAAGATAACTTGTAGAGTTCCCTCTTCCCCCGCCATCTAATGTAGAGTTGTGCCTCCCTCCTTACCATCTTGCCTCCCACTCTTCGCACTGTCTAAAGTTGGAGAGTAAGGGGGGGGACACTACTGGAGGGGAGTGATGTAAAGGGGGGCAGTGCTGTGTTTGGGGGTTTGATATAAAGGGGGGGCATTGCTGTGCGAGGGGGTGAGGTGAAGAGGGCAGAGTACAGAACTGTGGGGGTATATTTGATGTGAGGGAAATGTAAAGGGGGCAGCGCAGTGGGGGGTGATGTAAAGAGGGGCAGGTGATATGAAGGGGGGCAGTACTGAGGAGGTGATGTTAAGGGGAAGCGGGTGATGTGAGGGGGCCATGCTGAGGGGCAGGTTATACGAAGGGGCAATGCTGTGGGGGGTGATGTGAAGGGGCAGTGCTGTGGGGGGTGATGTGAAGAAGTCAGAGCACACTAATATGGGGGTGGGAATTGTGATGTGAGGGGTGGCCAGTGCTATAGGAGGGTCATATAAAGGTGGAAGAAGTGCAGTGAGGGGGGCGTGATGTAAAGGGGGAAGTGCTGTGAAGAGAGGCAGTGCTGTGGGCGGTGATGTAAGGGGGCAGTGTTGTGGGGTGGGATGTGAAGGGGGGCAGGGCTGTCAGGGGGGATGTGAAGGGGGCAGTGCTATGTGTGGGGGAGGGGGGTTGATGTGAAGGGGCAGAAGGCAATATGGTGGGGGTGTGATGATTTGGAAGGGGGTTGAGGACACTGCTGTGAATAAAGGGTGTGTGCTATGTAAAGGCGATTCACTACAGGGGGTAGGGGTGATATGAAGGTGGTCTGAGAGAACTATTCTGAAGGAAAAACTGTGAAGTGAAGTGGGGGACTGTGATGTACAGGGGACTGAGGACACTGATATAAGAACCAGGAATTGTGATATATGGGGGGCTGTAATGTAAAGGAGTCTTTGTACCAACTTGCAATTCGGACCTCTGCTGGAAGAAACATTTTACTGATCGGACCTCTGTAAATTTTAATGCAATACCCCTGCCCTAGGGTAGCCAGCACACTGTTGATATTGCATAATGCCTTCTCAGCTGGCTGGGATTGATTATTAAGCATGGGTCACATTTTTGGAAGTTATCAGGCTATATATCTAACAGACAGCGGAGAGGAGGGAATCAGGGGGTAAGGATCCCAAATACCTCTGTCAAGTCGGGTAGAATCTAGACATAGCACCCCTGGTACTATTTCCGCTGGGGGTCATAATGATCCTTAAGGATCTGATTCCCTTCGCTTATTGGGTATTTCCACTCTAGAAGGAAGATTTCTGGGATATCTTCCTCCTATTCCTATGTGACTAAAGAAGATTTGTCATCTTCTTTAGTGGGGATTCAACAACATCTCTCAAAGATACTTGCTGTTATGGGCTGGACTAGTTTTAATTGGAGGCATTTTCCTTCTCCTCCCTCCTCCTTATAAGTGAAGAAAATTATAGACGCAGATAGCTGTGTACCTGAAGAGGGGGAGGAGGAAGACTTTCCTTCCAAGGACTCTGCACCTGAGCAACCATTGTGAATTTTGGTTGTGCACACTGACGTGAAGTTGCTGTTTCCTTGTCCTAATCTCAGAAAATTCCTGTCCCTAGGATCATGGTGTTGCAATAAGATCCCCAATTGTTTACCATACATTCACATCTTAAAGATGTTTTATGAGCAGATTGGGCTCACCTCAAAAAGATGTTCACTCCAACAAAGAGATTCACCCAGAAATACCCCATGGAGGAATAACTCACTGCTGTCGGTAGATGTGGCAGTCTCTTATTTCAACAAAAACTTCATGTGCCAGGTGAATGACATCAACATGGACAAACATCTGGATACCTTCTTAAAAGTGCCTTTTGCCTAGGTGAGTGGTACTTTGTGGCTATTGGAGTCTATCAGCGCCTTAAGGTTGGAGCAAGATTTGTCTGTCCAGAGGGTTAGTTTCCTCCACTGGAGATACCGATTTGTACAAGAATCTGTCGGATTTCCCTTGAGCCCTCTGTTTTGAGGCAGATGGAGCAATACTGCCAATGTAAGGAGAAGCATGAGCTCAAAACCAGAGGATACATCAGCTCAGGAGCCAGTCTGACAGCATTGGAACTTCCCTATGCTAGGCACCTATAACAGCTACAACAGGATCACTCTATTTCACACATATGGGGTACCTCTCCTTTGTACCATTTTTGCCAATGCCCTGGGACAAGGGAATACTCAACCTTCAGACAGGCCTTGGCTCTTAAAGATGAACGAACACCATGTACACTTACACAACAACTGTTCTCCAGTTTTGGGTCCCCTTACATAGTTACATAATTAGTTTCATAATTAGTCTAGCTGAAAAAAGATATTTAATAAATTTGCCTTCTCTTTGTCCCCAGTCACCCACTCTCGATGATTTTGTATAGGGCCTACATGCTTGGACCGGACCTTTTTACTATTAATATATTTCAAGAATTTTTGGGGGTTGGTCCTGCTTATTTCCTTTTTGCATATTCTGTTATGTTCTTTGTAATGTTTAAACGATGATAGCATTCCTTCATTTTTATATTTAATAACAGCTCTTTTCTTGACTTTTAGCTTTTTAAACATGTTGCCCCTGGGAATATATTTTGCAGTGTGTTAATATACAGTCTTTTTGAAGAACTCCCATTTCTGTGTTGTGTTCATTGATGCCAATATCCCCCCCCAGTCTAAGTCTTGGAGAGCAGCTCTCAGCCTTGGAAAATTAGCTCTCTTGAAATTGAGCGTTTTTATTTTTCCCTTATGTGCTTGCTGTTTACAGCTAACAATACATGAAATCATGTTATGGTCACTGCTACCCAGATGTTCTTTTATATAGACATTTGTAATAAGCTCTGCATGGTTTGAGATTACCAGGTCTAGCAGAGCATCATTCCTAATAGGGGCTTCTATGAACTGTATCATAAAATTGTCCTGTAGTAGGTTTAAAAATTTTTGCCCTTTAACTGTTCCTGCAGTACCATTACTCCAGTCAATTTCTCGGTAGTTAAAATCCCCCATTATTATCACTGTCCCAGCCCTTGCATCCCTTTCAATCTGTGCAAGGAGCTGAGTTTCCACCTCCTCATTAACACTGGGAGGCCTATAACAAACGCCAATGATTACCTTTGTAGTATGCACCCACATGTGCAGTTCCACCCATAATACTTCAACCTCATCACACTCTCCATCAACTAGGTCCTCTTAAACACTTGCTCTGAGATCACTTCTCACATAGAGACAGACACCACCACCTTTCCTATTTACTCTGTCTCTCCGAAAGAGAACATAGCCAGGAATATTTATGGCCTAGTCATGCGAAGAATGAAGCCAAGATTCAGCAATACCAATTAAATCATAGTTCTCTGCATGCTCCAAAGCTTCCAACTCACCTATTTTGCTTGGCAGACTTCTGGTATTGGTGAACAAACACTTTAATTGATTGACACCTTGTTCACACGTATTTTGCATATTTTTTATTTTCATACAAATGGTACCAATTTCACTGGTTGTTTGTAACATGGGAACCTTCCTAAATGTAAATGTACATCTTCCCACTGACCACAGATTCCTGTCCAGCATCGCCCACTAGCAGCATGGAAGACCACCTTGAACAAAGCACGGGCTCCAACATGCATCTGACTTTAACTCTTGAACTTCCATACCACTGCACAGGATGGAGAGCAATTCCATTTACATATTTACGCCAGGCTGCATTCTGACTATACCTTCTGTTGCCCGTGGCAACCACATGTTTAACTTGCATTAAGATGACTCTTAGTATGTTAACTCTTCATACCCCATGTGCCAGCAACCCAAGCTCTAGACTAAGTGTGCAATAGTGTTGGTTACTTGCAGTGCACCCCTTTTAAAGGACTTCAGACCAGGCAGAAGGCACTGTTTAACTCCAGAGTACACCAGAGTACACTGAATGTGACAGACTGAAAGCTGGACATTTTTTAATGTGAGTGCACTCCTATTTTTTAATAAACATTGGTTAATATAAATGCTACACTATGTTGAGCGTTCTGTCTACATGCAAAGGATATAATGGATAAGGAGTGGAAGGAACCCTCTGGAGCAGAGTGTGGAGAAGAGTGCAGCTGCAAAAGATTTATACCTACCCGGGTTAAAAGGGAAAGCGCTGTTTGACCTAATATCTGTAGGTCAAATAAGAAGGTGAGAGTATATACGTACAGTGCATCCAGAAAGTATGCACAGTGCTTAACTTTTGCCACATTTTGTGGAAAATGAATGGGAGAAATTTCCCAAAGGTGTGCCAAGCTTGTAGCATCATACTCAAAATGACTTGAGACTGTAATTGGTGCTAAAGGTGCTTCAACAAAGTATTGAGCAAAGGCTGTGAATACTTATGTACATGTGGTTTTTCATTTTTTATTTTTAATAAATTGCAAAGATTTCAAAGGTAACGTCTTTCACGTTGTCATTATGCGCTATTGTTTTTAGAATGTTGAAGAAAAAATTAATCCATTTTGGAATAAGGCTGTAACATAACAAAATGTGGCAAAAGTTAAGCGCTGTGAATACTTTCTGGATGCATGTTATGTATGACAGTGGTGGAGGAGCACAAAAGGGTGTTTTTGCACATGGAAGAAACGTGCACGGATTTATACAAGAATTAAGTTATTGTGTGTTGAAGATATCGTACATGAGGACTGTTTCTAGTATATGAGATATCCATAGCACATATAGTTTATGCACATACTGTAATGATTATATGCACTTTACAGATTGTTATATGAATATTGCAGCAACACTTTAAAAATGGAACATATTGGATTGTTTATTGCGCGGCACTGTTATATTGAATTATGGTTTAACATTCGACTGATTTAAAGTGCAACAGTACAAAGTTCAAAAAACAGACTGGACAGTTCAACAAGAACTCAGATGAACAGTCATTATCCCTATGTCCCTACTCCTAACCAGTCTATGTGCTGCCCCAGTGTACCTGCAAATGTAGAGTCCATGTGGATAAAGATCCATTAAAGATAATCCCCAGTGGTTGGTGTCTTCAGGGCAAACCCCAGGTTGGACGTCTCTCACAACTTTCGGACTCCTAAGTGGCTGTACACCTCACAGAACACAGCTGATGGGCCAGCAGCAAGGCTCTCGAACTCCTGTAGGTAGACTCTTCTGCCACAGACCACTATTCCTTTTTAAATCCACAGGAGCAGTGAGTCGGATGCAAAGATCCCACCAAAACCAACAACCCAGAAACAGAGTTAACTCTAACCCACCTAACTACATAACTACAATCACCTGTAGGTGGTGCATAACCATGTTAATAGGGATTATTGAAGCTGCTCCCATGATGTACTCTAAGAAATTGATTTTACAGGTAAGCCAAAAGTCCAGTATTTATTAAACAAATTTCACAAAGTCTGCATGGCACATTTTAGGCAATTTTGAAGAAACTGTGGCACAGGTGAAATTGTAATTTCACTGTAAGATTGGGGCGGCACAGTGGCTTAGTGGTTAGCACTTCTGCCTGGTAGTACTAGGGTCGTTGGTTCAAATCCCAACCATGGCACCACCTGCCTGGAGTTTGCATGTTCTCCCTGTGCCTGCGTGGGTTTCCTCTAGGTTTTCCGGTTTCCTCCCATACTCCAAAGACATGCAGGTAGGTTAATTGGATCCTGTCTAAATTCTCCATAGTATGTGTATGTTTGAATGTGAGTTAGGGACCTTAGATTTTATACCCCTTGAGGGTTAGGAACTGATGTGAATGTACAATATATATATGTAAATGTAAAGTGCTGTGTAAATTGACGGCACTATATAAGTACCTGAAATAAATAAATAAATACATTTTGTTAAAAAGCACTCCAGTCATCTCTAATTGATACTCTGATATTTATGTAATCACTTTGTATTGTTTGGTCATTTACCTTTTATTGGTATTGTGTTTTTAAATGTCTTTCTTAGATGGTGGGATGCTTTGGGTCCCTGTTTTTGTTTTTGTTTTGAGATTTGTGAACTTTTGTTGTTACATGACCCTATGCAGAGTACTGAATCTACAGGAAAAACATTCATTCAACGTTGAGGTATATAGGGCATGGGATATTTGCAAGTTTTTCCTAAATAGTACCTAATAGGGATGAGCCAAACACACCTGGGTTTGTTTTGCAGATGTTTAGCTGAACATATCAAAAGTTTGAATGCCAAATCTGAAGCCAAATGAAGTCATTGGGTGTCATGGGAACTGAATCAGTCAATGGACCTGGGTACTGTCCCAGGGGTTTCATTCCAATGCAAAAAAGTTTTAAAAAATATAATTTTGCAGGGAGCAGTGAATTTATTAATTTGAACGTGGAACTCTAAAACTTTACTATTAATTTAACAAACCTGCTTGTGTAGTGGTACATCTCTACCATGTAAACAAAGTAGTATGTCAAAAGTGATACAAAAAAAAAAAAACTTAAAATGTCATTAATTCACAATTCCTTGCAACCTTCCTTTGTCTTGTAAATGCATTTGGGCATTCCCCTAAAATACATACCAGACCGTTTGGATTTGGTATGGAATTTGTGAAAAATGGAAAATACAATACATTGCACAAGGGATTAAAGTTATGTGTTTAATAATTGATGCAGAAAAGCTACAGTTATCGGAATTAACAAAACAAATTGAAGATAGTGCTAAATCTCTGGACTCCTTTAAAGATTACCTCAAATTCAATAAATGTAATGAACAGCTAAAAAGGGAAATTGAAAAGGTTCAGAAAAACGTACGTTTAACAAAACAACAGGAATTTAAACAGGATCTTGACAATTGGAGTAGGGGTAAGATCTTTGATCTTACAACTGCCAGAGGGAGAAGTCGATCCAGAGGTAGAAGATATACTCAAACAAGAAGGGACCCCAATCATCAGATAGTAATAAAAAAACTGTTAATTTTTAGGAGCAGAAACAACAGATTCCGAACAGGGAGGACATCTGAAATCTAAAACCAGTCAAGGGAGTGTACAAATCAAAGAAACAGGAGGTAAACAAAATACTGCTGAAACAAATACTCTAGGTTGCACCAGAAGTCAGAGGACCTGATTAAATTAAAAAATAAGATGGATTTACCTTCACAAGATAAGATAGACCTTCAAATTGTTAATTATCAGATTTCCACCTTGAATCTAGACATATAAAACTCTTACAAAAGGGACTTTCTTTCTCTCTAATGAACAAGATGAGTGACTTTGAGGTTTTGGTGATTTCAATTTATTTCTACGGAAGGTGTTACTTTGAGCTATACACAATGTACTCCTAACCCAGATTGAAAACCAGGATCAGGATGAACAAGCACTTCAGGTTCTGATTAGTCTACTTGATGGAAATGACTCAAATGATGATAACATAGATATAATCTAACCAAGGATGAAAGAAAGGCCCTTGAATTAAAAAAACACCCCTAATATAATTAGAAAAAGGAGTGATAAGGGAGGAAATGTAGTCTTAATGAATAATGATGATTATGAGGAAGAAGTCAAAAGACAAGTGATACTAGTACCTACATTAGGCTTCCTGAAAATCCATTTAAGAAAATTATGGATTTGCTGAACCGCAAATTATTCTGGGCCTATAACGTCAATCTTCTAACCAAATCAGAGTATGATCTCTTGAAGACAGATACTTTTAACATACCAACGTTTTATGTGATACCTAAAATTCACAAAAATCCCTTAAAACTACCAGGTAGGCCCATAGTATCTACAGTGAATGGATCATTGGAAAAGATTGGCAAGTATCTAGATGACATAATTAAGGACATGGTTACAACCTCACCCTCTTACATCCAAGACACAAGAGAGGTACTATCTAAAATTCAAGAAATTGAGGTTCCAGAAGGAGTTTTATTGGCAGGGGTGGGCGTGGAAGCACTCTACATGTCCATCCCCCATAAATTGGGACTTATAGCGGTGACTCATTTTCTTGAGTTACATTACCCAGGAATGGGAGCCCAGAACAAATTCATCCTGGACTTACTAGAGTTCATGTTCAACCATAACTGTTTCCAATTCCTAGGTGTGAGCTACCAGCAAGTACACGGCACGTTGATGGGGCCCCTTGGGCCCCAGGTTATGCGTGCTTACACCTGGGATTTTGAAAACAGAAGATTGTGTACCAGACATCAATGTACTTGGATGGCTGAGGTAGATAGATTATATCTTGATACTTTAGAACGGTACGGTAGAACAGTTTGGGAAATTTATGCAGGGATTGAATCTAAATAATAGGACTATCAATCTAACATTTAGCTATGATTACAAGGAGATTTCATTCCTGGATTTGTCTGTTTCTATTGGACAAGGTCATCTTATAGCCAGAACATTCAGAAAAGAGATGGCAGCAAACATGCTGCTACATGCAGATAGCCACCATCTCGAGACCTTGAAGCAGGGTATATCTGCCTGTCAATTTCTCTGAATACTGAGAAACTATACTGAAGATTCCCAATTCCAACTAAAGGCTACTTCTATGTACATGAGGTTTAGATAAAGGAGATATCCACATAGTGTACTTAGAAAAGCAAAAAGAAATGCTGAATTGACACACAGAGAAATTCTATTGAACACACGAGGCAAGCAACAAAAAATAGATTGTATGGATCCTACAAGATGTATTACTAAACATGGCCAACAATGGAAGGAGGTAAAAAATACTTTACAAAGACATTGGCATATCTTACCATCTAACCCCACTTTGGCAGAGATAATTGGGAATAAAGCTCATATGGTGGTGTGTAGAGCCTCCAATTTAAAAGACTTCCTAGTTAAATCTGAATTTAAAAAGCAGCAAAACAGAAAACTGGCTGACTAATCTATCTGTCAGATATGTCCATTAGTGGAAAAAACACAGATGTTCACAGATGCAGACAATACTAAAATCTATGAAATCAAAAGATTGATAAATTGCTCTACGAGTACGAGTAAAGTCATATATATGATGGAATGCCCGTGTAAAAAGTTTTACATAGGAAAAACTAAAAGACAGTTACAAATCCAAATCAGTGAACATCTGAGAGATATAAAATAAATAAATAAATAAATGACAAGGAAAAGGAAAATCCCCTGGCTAAACATTTTAGGAATGTACTTTGAGACCAAATTGAGGGTCTTAAAGTAAAAGGTATTTTTGCCCTGAAATTGTCACTGAGAAAAGGAGACTTTGAGTTTTACTCCAGAAAGAAAAATTCTGCATGTATACATTAGGGACTTTGGTCCCAAAAAGGTTAAATACCGAGCTAAGTTTTAAAGTCTTCCTTTACTAGGCTGGGGATATCTGATTCCTAAAAAAGTGACTGATGATTTTTTGCTATATACTTTTAGGTGGATCCCACTAGAAATCTCCTCCAGTACATGGGAACTTATAATACCCTAATGATCTATACTATATAACCTAGATTTCTTTTAATAAGATACTTTATAATGATGACATCTATACACTAGGGGGTGCTATCATAGACCTATGATGGAAATGTAGGTATATAAACAAGCAGGAGACTGTCCCCTCCTCGTTGTGAAGAAGTCCGCAATGATTGGCTGGCAAAACGGGTCAAAGTTATTACATTATCATGCCCTGAACTAGCACTTGGTGGAGTCCCCAGACCTGGTCAATTGAGTTATGCTACAACATTACTCCTGGAATACCGGATCATCTCTAATACAACAGAGGCATCTGGAATGCAAGAACTCTCAGTCTGCTATTACGCCGACTGCATGGCTTAACATGGAAAGGATCGAGGATTGAGGACTTCCGGGATTTACTTGGAATGGTAGCAGTAAGTGTGTGACATAGTATATGTATGACTAATATGCTCTTTCCATCCACACTCTGCTACTCCAGCTCCTCTCTTGCTGTTGCAAAGCCTTCCTATCTGCCATTTATATTTGTTTCCTGCCATTTATACTTTGTGTTGACTTATTTGGATGGATCAGTCTGCACAAACCTAGCCTGTATTATACCTAAGTCATATAGTGTTGAATACTGAACAAGGATCCATCTCAATCAACATAATTTTGCCTCATTGTTGTTGCGTCTATGGACTTTTATATATATACATACCTTTGATTGTTATGGGCTTGAGATCTCAGCAGCTGCTTTTGTTTGCCTATTGCTTTATGCAAGGACTTACCTCTGCTTAATAGGCTTTCACTTTTCTTGACGGCCCTAATGAGAAGCCAATAATGCTTCTCAAGACGCCAATACACATACTACAATTACTATCTTAATGTGTGCACAATGTTTTTCATTGTTGATGTCCTTAATTGAGGTGTAATTAATTTATCTGCTAGTTATTAGCTTCTATTTCATATGTATAGCTCTTATGACCAGTAAGTGCCTCTGAATACAAACCAACCATAGGGGCACAACAATCTGGATTATTTTGTTTTAATTGTGTTTTATTGGGTGTAAACGTAGGATGGTTCATGATTGGAAGACATCATTTTTATCTTTAATTATCAATAAAGATTTGTAACACTGTTTCACATAAACTACTGTGCTAGGGTGATTAATCACCTGCGTTGGCAGGCTGTACCTTACGGATGCCTTGTTCTTTTTAATTTGAGTGGGAAGCAAAACAAAAAGAAATGACATGGTGTCCCCTCCCTCCAGACCCTTAGTCTTAGCATGCCACCTGGCAGGCCAATCCTGCTTAAAGTATTACTAAACCCACAACAGTAAAATCAGTCTGTATATGCAGTAAAGCATGCTTGTTATACTCACTGTGAAACCTAAGGAATTATGGTGTCCGTTTATGAACCAGCGATAAATGATCGCTGCTCAGTTCTCCGGCATTCTCGGAGAACACAGTTCTCCTGTGAATGCCTTTTATGAAGCAGTTCTCCGAAAGAAGGCAGAACGGTCTCCAAACGCTGGAGAATGGTCTACAAATGGTGGAAAACTGATGATTTTACTATAATCTCTCGAGATAACAGTAAAAGATCAGTTTACTAAGCAGAGGTAAATTATTGCTGCTTAGTTTGCGGTTCCTCCGATTCTCCAGCTCTGGGCTGGAGAATCTGGAGGGAGAACACAGATCTCCAGTGAAGAGCTGAACAGTTCTCCTCTGATCTCCTGAGTGTCATAAACTGTGAATGACCAGAGAATAGCTGCGATCCTCTGAATCGCAGCTATATTCTGTGTCATAAACGGACACCTAATCCTCTGCACTGTGTAAATATGCTGTTTGATCTTGACTTCTCTGATCCTCCCCTTCTTCCACTTTCCCTCTCTTATCTCCCGAGAAGACATATTGTGTGGAGTCACTCTGCACATGCTCAGTTTGGTGTGTATTGCTTCAGAGTTTTTTTGTTTTTTTCTTGGGAGAGTGCATGAGATCAGCACAGGGCAAATCAGTACTGTCCAGACAGAGGTCAGGGGTTTTGCATCCTCCTAGAGCAAAATTAAAACTCCTACTAGCTTTAACCAGTGCTCGGCTGGACACTGATAGAAATCACAAGACTGCAAGTAATTGTACTTCCATATTCTGTGTACCGTGGGAGACCAGATATAGTGAATGTAGGGTCCTAGTAACACTTTACCAATAAAGGCCACATTCCCTCATCACTGGGGGGGAACCCCATTATGAAGATGTTAGGGGTGGGCACCCATTGGAATTTTGAATCCCCCTTTAAGATAAAGGGCCTCTAGATAGCTGTCTCCTCCAACCCACCCGGAGTGAATGAGTAAGGGGTACATACCCCTACTTATTCCTAAAAACAGTCAATTGCAAATAAACACACACACAAAAAAAAAAATCAGCGTTGTCAATCCAGCATCAATCATGATGAACATATTTTCACCAAATAAATAAAAACATTTAAATTAAACTGAACATAAACTGAACAAAAACATAGTTCTCTTTTAAGAGCCTGTTTAGTGTAAACCATTTGCTACGCAAATGTTTACAAAGTCATGGCTTGGAATATTCTTCATATATTTTATGAACATTATAAACACCTATCCTTTTATGCAAGCTAGGTGCTCCTGTGTTCTAGTTTTACATTAGTAGATAGGTAGGGATTAGCTTCTAGTTGACCATGGATTTGACCTGAACCAACACTTTTTGCGGTTTACCAAGTAAAAGAATTAAATGGCCAAATTTGGCCAGTTTGCCTCACCTCCTGCTGTAGGTGAAAACCATTCATTTAGTGGCAGTATTACTACCCCCTTTAAGTGAATTAATATGGATTACATAGTACCTCTTGTTACTCATTCACAAAAAAAAAATGTAAATAGTAATTAAAGCACACAGCATTGAAAAAATATTTGCTTAAAAGAGCCCTCCCCCCAAAAAAGCATGTATCACTTCACCCATAAACTCACAATTCTCACTGAGCGATGCTCCACATGACCATATGTGGCCAATGCTATCACCCAGGATCCTCCAGCCTCTTTGCTTAAAAACAGAAGCAGGCCAAGGATTGGAACAGTCATTTAGCAGCAAGTTTTTTTTTTCAGTATTCCACTTTATATACAGGTTTATGGCATCCAGCAAGCATGTTATTTAACCCCTTCCATCCAAATGTTAATGCTTAAACACAATTTGCACTTTTGACACGTGTTAGTAAAACCGTACATATCATCACATCTACTTTGTGCATCCAGCCAGATTATACCTTGTTTTTTCAGGACAAATTAGGCTTTCATTTGGTGGTAAATGGTAATGGCTAGCTCCTGTTTTTTTTATTACCAAAGGAAAACTGGCCCAAAATAGCAAAAAAAATAAGATGTTTTAAATATAGCTGCATATTTCTTGCTACTATCATACCCTACCACCAAAGAACAATCCAAAATAAATTCTGTTGCTGATGATCGCAGTGATACCACATACAGTATGTGTATGTTAGTCATTGTTTGTACCTGTAGTACAGTCCAGAAACAATAGTGCACATTTTGCTTTTTTTTTTTAATTCTACCTAAAACTAACTGACACAGATACTAATTTTAAAAATATATATATTGATCATGCCCATCGACCTTGACCGTTGACCCTGACCTTGGACCCTTACTTGACCCAAACACTAACCCTGGCACTGATCTAGATCAACTCTTGATCTAGGTATTTAATTTCTTTCTTTCTTTCTTTCTTTCTTTCTTTCTTTCTTTCTTTCTTTCTTTCTTTCTTTCTTTCTTTCTTTCTTTCTTTCTTTCTTTCTTTCTTTCTTTCCACTCCCCTCTATTCAGAGAATGAGAAAATGCAGGGGGTGGGCTTCACAGTGACTGATCATTGTCATAGCCAATCAGAGGCTATCATAGCACTCAAGTGACCCAGGACCAGAATTTCTGGGTCCCGATCATTAGTACGGGACCCGCTGTGCAGCATGCTCCCAGCAGAAAGACAGATATGCATATATGCGGCCCCACAGCACAAAGCCCAGTCCAGTAAGGCCACATATATACAAACTATCAGTGGGAAGGGGTTAATGTGTTGCCCTTTAAACTTCATTAAAAAACTCACTTACTGTTCAATTATTTTTGCAATTTTGCATCTACCATCTACTCGTGCCCTTTATTACCAAAATCTTGCAAACTGGCCTTGAAGAAAGGCAGAAAAAAATAATAAATAAGATTCAGCTCCTGTAGACTTTAATGGGATTTGGGCACTGTGTACTAGCTTTGTATGGTTTGTTCATCACTATAAACAAGTAAAACTCATAATCATTTTTGAGTTCAACTATTGTAATTTCAAGAGAAAAAAAATATTTTCAATGTACATATGTCATCCCAGTATTTTTCTGTCTGACACATTTCCTTCTTGCTTACTTCCTTGTTTTTGGTAAGATTTCAGTTTGAATTGCACAAGCCAACATTAAGGAACTAGATATATTTACACATAACCTACTGGAGTGAAGAACCACAAAGATTGTTTTTATCAAATATCACACAGCATCTTCATAGAATTAAAGAGCAAAAAATAAGTTCTGAATGGAAATTCCACACCTGGATACAGATCCGCCTGTGGCTCCGGTGATGTATTGGACAGCAGCTGAGAAAGTAAAGGTTAGTGATAAGTTTAATGTATATTTATAAATTAAAGCAAACCTGTTCCAAAAGATATATGGATTTTGGTTTGGTAAAGGAATTTTTTTAGTAAATATTCGCAACTCTTTTAGTAAATTAGCCCAATGAGGGCTGCTATTGATGACCTTTTAAAAGTATGACTTGCTTAGCTGCCCCTGGCTCTTTTGAGTTTCCTACTGAGAACAAGCAAGCATAAAGCATAAAGTCTTAAAGCAGATCTCCTTTTTTGTATAACTTGTTCCATGTCAAAAAAATAATAAGGTTATTGGATTGCTATGGAATCAGGGCAGCCATTTTTTTCAGATAGTTTATTAATTGAAACCTCCATACTTTCCCAGTACAGGTTTTTTTTAAAGGACAACCATTGAAAATTTTTTGTTTTGGGATAACTCTATGGGGTTAAAGAGTAATGACAGTATTTGGAGTATAAATCCCTGTTTTTCTCTTAAATTTAACATTAAAAATATGGAGAGCTCCTGTGTTTCCAAACTTCCCGAACAAATGGCCAGTTTTCTGGTCTTCTGACCAAAAACTGCAGCAGAAATAGTGCCCAATCATTGGTGTCAGTAGAAGGAATAGCACCTTATTAATAGTATCAGTGATACTCCTATGTCCCCCTTCTGCCACACTGATCCCTCAGAACAGTGCATTTGACAACCCCCCCGTGCACTGATCCTTCCTGCTTGCTCGCAACACTAAACATCCACATCTGGCTTCCCTGGCTTTCCCCCAGCTGCCTTCCCTCCTCTGCCCTACCCTGGCTTCAGGAGCTGCAGGGGAGAGAGCCACAGAAGGATTGACAAGTACTCCCCCTGGCCCCCCCGTAGTGCCCTCCCCTCGCTGATCCCCCAACACGATTTCTGACAGTGCAGCTGGCTGGCTTTCCCTCCTGCAGGCTGCAGCTGATGCTTGGGAGGGAAATAGCTGTCAGGATGGAGGGATGGTAAACATGTGTCTACGTCTTTACTTCTTTTCCTTAATGAACATAATGAGCGATCGGTACCGACTGCTCCTATGTTCATTCATCACTAGAGCATAACAGTGTTTACTATGCTCCAGTTTATGAATGAATAGGTGTGTCTATGCAGATACTTCAATTCATTCATATGCAGAGAAAGGGACCTGAGGACTATGTCTTCAGTCCAATTTGACATCTATGTGGGTCTGGGTGCTTGTCCCTGAG
Organism: Staurois parvus; assembly: GCF_062004578.1. Taxonomy (NCBI): domain Eukaryota; kingdom Metazoa; phylum Chordata; class Amphibia; order Anura; family Ranidae; genus Staurois; species Staurois parvus. The sequence continues at coordinate 10,038,743 of NW_028317941.1, forward strand.
CTCAAAATGTCTGCATTTGGGGTCCTGCACCCACATTTACACGGATGTCAGATTGGGTACAGCAGTTGTGCCTATGCAACCTTTGCATCCCAATTGGCATGAATGGGACTGCCTACACTGGGATGCATGGAACACCTGGGCATCCCTGAGCAGATAAAGAATGGCCCTCCTCGGACATACACTTTAGTACGCCATGTAAATGAGGCCTTAGTAGGAATTTAACAGGAATTTTGTAAGTTATGTTGTGTTTGTGTCTGCTAAAAATTATTTCAGTGTATTGTTAGTGAAAATAGCGATTTGATAAGCATTTGCGCAACTATTGTGGGGTCTAAAAAAATCAGTAGCAGTTTTTTTTTTCTATGGTTCATGTGCCTTCAGAAAATGCATGCTTTGGGGCTCTTTTACAAACTTTGAAACCTGTAAGTGAAAAATGATAACCTCAGATTTTTAAAGAGATTTTAGAGTAAATTGCTTTTATTTACTGCTTTGCGCACTGTCAGTTTTCACCATTTCACAAAAAGGCAACATTTAAAATGTACAAATATTTGTTATTTGTTAACTTAATACAGTTTTGATTTTTTTATTTAGTAGAAATTTAGCAGGAATATTTTTAAGTTTTGCTGTGTTTGTGTCTGCGAATAAGGATTTTTATGTATTTTTAACAAAATTATTGGCCTGATAAACGTTTACGCAAGTATCACAGGGCCTAAAAAATCAGTAACACGTCCTTTTTATTCTACTGGGCCTATGCTTTCAGAAAATATATGGTTTGGGGGGTCTTTTACAAACTCTGAGAGCTGTAAGGGAAAGATTTAAAAAAAACAGCAAAATTGCAAAAATGGTCTGACCACCTGAGTTTAAAAGTGAAGTGCTGGGCCTGGCAGCAAAAGGGTTAAATTCTATCATCATCAAATGTCTGTGCCTCATACTTTTTAAAATTATTTTATTTCTAAAAATATCACAAACTTAAGAATACTGAGATTGCTCATTCATAAATTAACTAGGCTGTCGTAACACAATGAACACAGGCAATTTGATTGCTAACATTTTGTTTGATTTTGAGAGACGTTAAGTTCTCACTGGTCAAAAATAAATGCCTACCCTGATTTTGATTATGTGGGGAAGTATACAAATGGTCACAAGGACCATTTTTTGTTGTATAAAATTTAAGAGGCTATCTGTCAGCCTCAAAAAAATTACCAGCATGCTTTCTATAGCTTGTAAACTGGTGCAGCAAATCTATGATGACTTGCTCCAGGAAATATCAAAGACATTATATAACCATGCAGCACTACAATACTTTTACAATACATTTTATTTGAAAATGATGACCTTTGAGTTTATGTAGTAAGAGTACGAGGAAAAATATGGTAACTTCAAGGTGTGTTTTACTGACATCTAAAATATTACAGGATAGATTCTGATTTGCAGCCATGGGTGCTACATGTTATTCTTACTGCTTTGTTGTCAAATGTTTAATTGAATAAATTCATTTGAGTCTTTGAAAGGTAGACAGTTTTCAGTAAAAAAAAAAGTATATTTTACTATAGAAATTATTTTCTATTCCGTTCTGCAAAACCTAATAATACTGAATTTTTGCTTTTTTTTTTTTAATAGAAATAATGCTAAATTTTGAATGCCAATATGTAAGGGTACTGTGGTTTAATTGCTAGAACATTTATTTAAAGCAGATCTGTTATTTGAGTGAAATTATGCCTTTTAAAACTAGTAAATCAGCAAAGACCTTGCATGTATCAATGTCAATTTCTTGTTACCTAGCAACTCATTTTTTTTCTCCCTGTATCCTAGGCACCCAGGATAATCCCTAGTGGACAGGGACATTTCAGTTTTTATTAGAACAAAAAAAATGGAAGGAAAACTTTTTCAGTAAATTATAGCATAACTTTTATGAGTACAAATTAAAAATAACACGTGCTACCTTGAATATCAACACCTTAAATGGAATACTTAAAAGATAATTTCACCTTTAGTAACATGCTACATGTGACACCCATATTTAGGGTATCACATGTAATATGTTACTAACTGAGCAGCTCCCACACTTCTCCCTCCCAAATCCCTGTTGTGACAACCAACTATCTTCTCCCCGCTGCCATAATTTTTAAAAAAATGCATCCATGTGGAGTTCTGCCCACCCAACTTCATCATTCATTCACAGAGTTGTGTGAATAGGAGAACTACAACTACCATCAGCCATTGTGGATGATGGCTTGTAGTCCTCAATAAACTACAATGGCACTGCTGAGTGTTCTAGATAGTTCATTGATACTTTCTGTCATACCAGGTATGGGCAAGCAGCTACACTGACAGTCTACAGGAGCCTTGCATTGCACCTGTGATCTGATGGTTTCAGGTACAATGCTTTACAGGTTCCTAATAGAAAAAAAATGCACATTATTTACCTGTAAAAATATGTGCATTTATTATTTTTCAAAAAGGCAAACTTATCCTTTCATCTGAAAGCATATACTTGTTTGCCAGATTCCTGGCCCCTTGCTACATGCTGTGTTTCTGTCTGCTGTCTACTATGTCACTACTGTATCCTGTAGTGATGTAGTGGCTGGAAGATGGAACCAAAGGCATCTGACAGACCTCAGACTGTGTCTGATGCAGAAGATTCTTCATTCTGAGTTTTCTTTTGAAGACAATGAAGATTACCAGTGTGGATAACAGGACACATCACTATTAAAAGACATATTCCAAGTACCATTTTTAAAAACTGACATTAAAAAATACTTTAAAACAAAAGGGTTGCATGGACAAACCATTGGCATACTTTAATACCCCTGTCTTAGAAAGATTTTAGGATATTTAAAGTAGAACTAAATCTAAAACTTTTTCAGAAGGGTTATAACCCCTGTAATTTTTTTATCTTGTCATCAATGTCTCATTGAGTAGATTTCCCTTCACTTCCATGGTCACAATAAGAAATATAAAGAAACTCCTGCTGTTCACAAGCATCACCAGAAGTGTACTCATTGGGAGATTTTCCCTGTATTCCTGTTATGGTGACATTTAAAAATTTGGGATTTTCTTTCATGTTCATTCTCCTTCATAACAGTCACCCGGACAAAAAGAGAGGGTGAGTCTTCCTAATGCAGACACAAACAGCAAGAAAAGCCTGCCCGGTGCTCTAATCCATCTCCACTCTATCCAAAACTAAAAATAAATGTTTTGCTTTTTTAGTTAGAATTTTTAGGGGTTACCAGTTGAAGTACCACATCCGAGTGTATTTTTTAGTTTATAGCAAAGTATGTTTTTTCTTTCCTGGCTTTTTAGTTCTCAAAGATTGATATGGATCAGGGTTTACCCAAGTCACCCATCCAATAATTCTGTTCATTTTAATGAAAATTGTTATTCTGGAATCTCTTTCTGAATAGGAAGAAGCAAAATCCTGCAAGCTGACGCCTAGAGAATGTGTATTGCAAGGTTCTCCGAGGATTAGAGGATTAGATGACTCCATAGGCTGTCAATAGTGATGGTGTAATGGATAGCCAGCCCTGCTTTTGCACTGTGATACAGTAGCTGCAGCAGTACAGTGTGGAGACTTAGGCCTCATGCACACAGCGTGCTTTTGCAGCCACATTTGGCGGCGTCAGGTGTTTTTTTAACTACTTCCAAGTGGCTCTCCATGTTATCCTATGCGTCCAAGCACACTTAGACTTTTAGAAGCTTTTAGTAGCAATAGTGTTTACCTGCAGGAAAAAAAACCCAGGGCCAGTACGGCCGGTAGCAGCAGCGTTTTGGCAGAAAAAAACGTTTGATGCGTGTAAACGCATCTAAACGAGTGTTAACTTTAGGTGCGTGTAGCGCTTGAGCATTAATTCATTTAAATGGCCAGAATAAATTATTATTCTGGCCAATTAAATCAATTAGCGCCCAAGCGCTTGATGCTTGTAAACACGCCTAAATGCTTGTACAAGCATTAGACACTGACAAGCGTCAGGTGTTTTTTCTGCCAAAACACTGCTGTCAAGAGAAGGGGTGTTTTTATAATGTCCTGTGTGCACGAAGACCTACCATGCATAATGGTAGATTGTAAAGTGTTAACATTCTCTCTATTTTATTGAATTTGGCTACCTATGCTACTTACAGTATGTTATTTATGTATATTTTTTTAAGGGTACTCAGATATTTTATGTAGAACAATCATGCAACAGAATCTGCTTCCTCTACAAGAAGCTGCTTCGGCTTCTTTGGGTGTCATGGCTTTTTTGGGGGGGAAAGATAATGTCACAAGTGGATACTAGCAGTGTAGGAATTTGGAATATGTAATGGATTGTACATGTTGATTCTTTTTTTTTGTATTTTTAAAGGGGCCAGTGTGAATGATGTCTCATAAAGACCATATACCATTATGGATCCTTCTACTGGCATCAATCAAGGTTTGTTACCAGATACATGTAACCAATACCACATTAAACTGTAAGTATTTAAGTAAAACAATATCAGGAGCAAAAGTCTTAACATTCTTGTTATTGTCATGTGTTTCTAAAGATATGGTGATCTCTTTTCAGTTCTTCTTAAAAGGCCTAACATTAGAATATTAAATTATCGCCCAAATGCCGTTAATCTTACCTGGGATACAGAGGTAATATCTGAAATAGATGAGTATGAGATCTGTTATAATTTATCCTATCGATTTCTGGATAAAACAAGTTGGAAGAAGGTAATCAGTGTTTTCATTGTTACTGTTATTTTAAATGTAAATTTTATTTTGAGCCTTTATATTTTGGGACTAATTTCTTAATCTAGATCAAACAACTGAACACAGTAGATCATATCTATCAATCACGGGTTAGCTATTTGAAGTTTACTATTGTAAAAATTAAATATCTAATTGGTTGCTATAGGTTAGTCATTGCAATTTCTTTATGAAAAAGGGGCTTGTTGTTCCTTACAGAGCGTTAATTGGCCATAGCTAGTAAAAGCCTCAACTATTTCCACAGGTGCTGTTTGTTGTTGTAATAATTATTGATTGTTGCCATCTAAAATGTCTCTGTAGCCACCAGCTATGACATGGCCTGGATAAATGAATACATTCAAAGACATAATGAAATAGGATGCCTTTATTTAAGCTATTGAGCAATTATTGACATTTTTAACCTTATACCTACAGTGGGGATCGAAAGTTTGGGCACCCCAGCTAAAAATTTATATTAATATGCATAAAGAAGCCAAGGAAAGATGGAAAAATCTCCAAAAGGCATCAAATTACAGATTAGACATTCTTATAATATGTCAACAAAAGTTTGATTTTATTTCCATCATTTACACTTTCAAAATAACAGAAAACAAAAAAATGGCGTCTGCAAAAGTTTGGGCACCCTGCAGAATTTATAGCATGTACTGCCCCCTTTGCCAAGCTGAGACCTGCCAGTGTCATGGATTGTTCTCAATCATCGTCTGGGAAGACCAGGTGATGTCAATCTCAAAGGTTTTAAATGCCCAGACTCATCTGACCTTGCCCCAACAATCAGCACCATGGGTTCTTCTAAGCAGTTGTCTAGAAAACTGAAACTGAAAATAGTTGATGCTCACAAAGCTGGAGAAGGCTATAAGAAGATAGCAAAGCGTTTTCAGATGTCAATATCCTCTGTTCGAAATGTAATTAAGAAATGGCAGTCATCAGGAACAGTGGAAGTTAAAGCAAGATCTGGAAGACCAAGAAAAATATCAGACAGAACAGCTCGCAGGATTGTGAGAAAAACACTTCAAAACCCACGTTTGACTGCACGATCCCTCCAGAAAGATCTGGCAGACACTGGAGTTGTGGTACACTATTCCACTATAAAGAGATACTTGTACAAATATGGTCTTCATGGAAGAGTCATCAGAAGAAAACCTCTTCTACGTCCTCACCACAAAAATCATCGTTTGAACTTTGCAAATGAACATATAGACAAGCCTGATGCATTTTGGAAACAAGTTCTGTGGACCAATGAGCTTAAAATTTAACTTTTTGGCAGGAATGAGCAAAGGTACGTTTGGAGAAGAAGGGGCACAGAATTTAATGAAAAGAACCTCTGTCCAACTGTTAAGCATGGGGTTGAATCAATCATGCTTTGGGGTTGTGTTGCAGCCAGTGGCACAGGGAACATCTCACGAGTAGAAGGAAAAATGGATTCAATAGAATTTCAGCAAATTTTGGATGGTAACTTGATGCCATCTATGAAAAAGCTGAAGTTAAAGAGAGGATGGCTTCTACAAATGGATAATGATCCTAAACACACCTCGAAATCCACGGGGGATTACATCAAGAGGCGTAAACTGAAGGTTTTGCCATGGTCTTCACAATCTCCTGACCTCAACATAATTGAAAATCTATGGATAGACCTTAAAAGAGCAGTGCGTGACAGACACCCCAGAAATCTCAAAGAACTGGAAGACTTTTGTAAGGAAGAATGGGCAAAGATACCTCAAACAGGAATTGAAAGACTCTTGGCTGGCTACAAAAAGCGTTTACAAGCTGTGATACTTGCCAAAGGGGGCAGTACAAGATATTAACTCTGCAGGGTGCCCAAACTTTTGCAGACGCCATTTTTTTGTTTTCTGTTATTTTGAAAGTGTAAATGATGGAAATAAAATCTAACTTTTGTTGACATATTATAAGAATGTCTAATCTGTAATTTGATGCCTTTTGGAGATTTTTCCATCTTTCCTTGGATTCTTTATGCACATTAATACAAATTTTTAGCTGGGGTGCCCAAACTTTCGATCCCCACTGTACAATCTCTGTCAATGCCCAGATCATTTGCATCACTCGCATAGAATGGGAACAATGCATCTTGAGTCTAATTTGCATAAACCAAGCTCACAAAGTACACATAGGGGTCTATTTATAAAACATTTGTTGTATGAATGCCACAAGTATTCCTCCATCCTGCCCACATTTTCTCTCCTTTTTTTCTCTAATATGATTATTTCCTATGATTGTTGAAACGAGAGAAAGAGAAAGAAAAATAATTTATTGTATTCGGGAAAATGCAGGGAAGATTCATGAAGGCTGGGTGAATGCTTGTGATATTGATCCAATTAATGTTTTTATAACTAGACCCATAAAAGTGACTAAAAAAATGTATAACCACATTTAGGAGCCAGCCCAATCAACAGGTAACTGAAAACAAAAAGCCAGCCTTTGATCATAACTTTAACTCTAACAGCATTCTGTGTTATGGCATTTGCTAGGGATTTCCACACTTAGGGAAAAATGTAATGTTCTTTGGGCTATTTTCTCTTTGAATGAATGTTCTTTTATTAAAGGCAGTAGTGAAATATCACATTATGGCCAATAAAGAGGGCTGAGGTGCAAAAAGAATACATAGGAGATCATTTACTAAAATTGGAGAGTACTAAATCTGGTACAGCTCTGGAAGCAAATCAGCTTCCAGTTTTTTTTTTTTGTTTTAGTAAAAGCTTAATTGAAAAAACTGAAGTTAGAAGCTGATTGGCTACCATACAGGGCTGCACCAGATTTTGCACTCTCCAGTTTTAGTAAATCAACCCCACAATCTTTGCAACAAGAGATACAATGTAACAATTGTTACTACCATTTGTTATATTTACTTTATCAGTGCTGAGCGAACTACTGGCACTTTATAAATACTGTATAATAATAATAATAATAATAATATTTATTTGCTAATTCTCTCAGCCCTCAGCCCACATTTGTTGAGAAAAAAACATTCTCCTCTTGGTGATTTATGTACTGTACATTGCAAGGATTTTAACAAGCTTTGATGCAGATTCCTACCTTTTGTTATTCTGGAGAAATAGCTGTTTATTTGTCTGTGTCCATGTGCAGAGTGAATCTACAGTATATGGAAGTGTTTTTTTTATGTTTCAATATTTTTATTAAGTTTTTCAGAGATAAACATGGAAAAAACAGGGAAATGAGATATGGTTCATTCATACAATATTGCAATGGACAAAATATAGTTGAGCATTTTTGTTGTGATACCCACCCAATGGACGGATGAGGTGTTAGTCTTGTTTAGAAATATCATCAGAGGTATTCGTGTGCATATGATGAATCTTGGTGAGGAGTTTGGGGTGTTAGGGGGGTTTTGGTGGAGAGGTGGGGGAGGATAGGATTGGGGGAGGAGGGATATAACTGGGTACTTGAGGAGATACCAGTCTTGTTATGGGAGGTAATTTAATCTCATGAAATGTCATCAGGGTTGTACAGAACATTTTGAGTGATTTAGCCATCGGGTCCATTGGTTATTGAATTTGTGATAGGAAGAAGTGTTTATTGCGGATAATTTTTCCATTTGACATTGAGTGTTAAGGTCTGTAATTAATGAAGTGATTGAGGAGGTATTATTTGTGTTCCATAATCTAGTAATATTAATTTTGGCGGCAAAGAGTATGTGGGTAATAATTGTTCGGGAATGGGGAGGGAGTTTCTCGATTACGATGTGTAGGAGTGCTAATGAGGGGTACGGGACTATCGAAATTTTGTTTATTTCGGAGATTAATTGAAAAGTAGTATTCCAGAAGGATCGAAGTGACTTGCATGACCACAGAATATGTAGTGTTGAGCCTGGCTCACCACATTGTCTCCAGCATGTAGGAGCTTGTTTCGGATAGTAGATGGAGAGTTTGACCGGGGTCAGGTATCATTGGTGGAGTTTTTTTAGATATGACTCCCAGTGGGAGCTGCATCGGGTAGCTTTATAGGTGATGTTGAAGGTATTGTCCCAGCATTTTAAAGTTATTTGGTCTGATAGGATTTTTTTCCAATTGTTTAGGGAGGTTGTTTGTAGAGTGAATTGCAAGTTTATGAGGTATATATGGAAGGTGGATATAACTTTACTTGGGTATTGAGGTTTGGTGAGGAAGATGTAGGCTGTAATTGGTATCATAGTGTTGTGGGGTAAGCTACAGTAGTTGTTTGTAGACAATGAGCGATTCTTAGGTATGTAAAATTTTCAGTAGTAGGGATATTATATTTGGATTGGAGAATTTGGAAGGGGCATATAGATTTATTGATATAGAGGTCTGTTATGTTGGTTATTCCTTGTTTTGTCCATTGGGATAGGTCTAATGAGGGAATGAGAAGGTGTATTATATTGGTTGGAGTAGGTATATGTTTAACGTCTTTAAATTTAGTGGATATGAGGTCCCACCAAGCTTGTAGGGAGGCTAGAATGCAGGGATGTTTTAGTTGGGGTTCTATTCGGTTGATCGGTGGGGTCAAAAGTATATTTTGAGGTTTAAGTGGTTGAAAAGGGAGGGTTTCCATTATGGACCAAATTTTTTCCTTCAGTGGATTCCACCAAAAATATAGTTGTTCTAAAAGAGTAGCTGTGTAATAAGACTTGAAGTGTGGGAGTTCTACTCCTCCTTTAGTTGTAGGTCGTATTAAAAGATTGGTGGTACATCTCATTTTTTTTTAGTTCCATAGGAACTTTGTGAGGATTGTTTGTAGGTTAGAGAAGAATTAATTAGGATTGGCATGGGGAGTGTGTGGAATATGTATAAGATTTTGGGTAAAATATAAATTTTTAGAGTCGCCACTTGACCTAGTTTGGAGAGTTCTGAGGTGTGTAAAGTATTTAGTTCTCGGGGGATAGTTTCAAGCAATAATTTGTGATTTGCTGTGTATAGATGGTCTGTCGTTGGTGTGAGTCTGATTCCTAAGTAAGGAATGCTGTTTGTTTCCCATAAAAATGGGAATTGTTTGGCTAGTTGGGTTTGGAGTTAGGCTGAGATGTGAAGGTTAAGTATGGAAGATTTGGGTTCATTAAGTTTGTAATATGGGACTGTTGAGTAGGCATATAGGTGTGAGCAAATCGTTTGGAGGGATTTTTTTGGGTTGGTCACCATTAATATTATATCGTCCGCAGATAGGCTGATTTTGTGTTCCATGTTAAGATGTGTGATTCCTGTAAATGATCAGTCCTCTCTGAGTTTGGAAGCTAGGGGTTCAATAAGGAGTGTAAATATTATCAGGGAGAGTGGGCAGCCTTGTCTTGTACCGTTTGAGATGTCAAAGGGGTCAGATAATGTGCCATCTGTCAGAACTCTAGCAGATGGATATGAATATAATGCCAAGATGGCTTTCATCATCCAACCTGTGATGCCGAATTTTTGAAGTGTGAGTTGCATGAATTGCCAATGTATACGGTCGAATGCTTTCTCTGCGTCTAGAGTTAGGATTAAGGAGGGGCTCTTAACATTTGCTAAGTTGTGTAGGAGGGAGATAATTCTTCTGATAGAATCGGGTGCTTGGCGACCTGGGATGAAACCTACTTGATCTGGGTGAATTAGGGTGGGGAGGTAGGGGAGAATTCTTCGGGATATAATTTTCACGTATAGTTTTATGTCGGTATTGAGTAACGAATTTGGTCTGTAGTTTTGGACGAGTTGGGGGTCTTTGCCTGGTTTTGGTATAGTCATTATGATGGATTGCAACATGTCTTTGGGGAATGAGCCTGTGGTGGCAGCGTGATTGAAGAGTTTGGTCAGGTGTGGTGAAAAGTCTGTGGAAAGGTGTTTATAGTATTCATTAGTGTATCCGTCGTTTCCTGGTGATTTATTAATTGGGAGTGTTTTAATGGTTGTTTCTATTTCTTTGGGTAATATTGGGGTAGAATGGAGTCAAGTTGGTCTGAGGATAGTTGAGGGAGATTGGTTGTTTGGAGAAATTGTTGTATGGATGTGATTGTTGGTTGAATGGTGTCAGGGCCATTTTTAAGGTTGTATAGATTTTGGTAGTATACTGCAAAGGCGTTTGCTATGTCTTGCGGGTTTGTGTTTAGGGTATTCACAGATGGGTGTTTAATTGAGGCTATTTTGGATTTCAGTCATTTTTGTTTTACCGATTTGGCTAGCAAAGAGCTGGCTTTGTTACCTAGTGAATAGAATTTTGCTTTAATTTTTTGAAGATTTAGATCATATTTGTGGAGTAGAAGGGATCTTAATTTATCTCTATCTGCTGTTTGTTGGGTCTTGGGATTTTTTGTTTCTTTCCTCATTTGTTTTGATTGAGGTTAGGAGATTATGTATTTGTTGGGTTCTGTTTTTGTTGACGCGAGAGTTTAGTTGTATCAGAATACCTCTCATGTATGCTTTATAAGTTGACCACAGAGTGGTTACGGATATATCAGGAGTATCGTTAAATTCAAAGAATGTTCTGTGTGCATCTATTATTTGTTGCTTGTAGTCTTGGTTTTTCAGCAAGATTGTGTTCAATCGCCATAAACGGGGTATCGACGAATGTTGTTTGCTGTCAAGAGAGATTGTGATCGGTGCATGGTCTGACCAAGTAATGATACCAATCTTGGAGGAGGTGACGTGTTGTAGAGTCCATTTATCGGGGATGAAGATGTCAATTCTAGAATAGGATGAGTGGGATGGAAAATATTAGGTATAGTCCTTTTCTGTACTGTGTTGGCATCTCCAGATGTCATAGAGATCATTGGAATGAAGAAATTGGTTGAAGGATTGTTTTGATTATCTTGTTTTGGATGATTTGTCAAGAAGAGGATTCCCGATAGTGTTAAAGTCTCCGCCGATGAGTAATCTGCCTTTTCTGTGTTGATTTATGGTGGAGTTAAGTTTGTTAAAGAATTGGAGTTGATTGGTGTTAGGACCATAGACGTTCACTAATGTATATGTAGTATTATTGATTTTGCAGATCAATATGTGGTAACGACCTTGTGGGTTCGCTGTTGCAGAAATAAATTGGAACTCCAGGGAGTCTCTTATGGCTGTAATGACGCAGTTTTTCTTTTTAGGATTTCTTGCTATATATACTGTGGAGAACTGAGGAATACTGAATTTAGAGATTTTGGATGAGGCGAAGTGGGTCTCCTGTAGGAATATGATGTCAGGTTGAATGGAACGGACTTCTCTCAAGATCAGGGATCTTTTGGAAGGGGAGTTGAGATCTTGGACATTTAGCGAAGATATAGTAATAATTTTGTTGATTGTAGATGGTTTGAATTCCGTAGCTGTGGTGATTCAGATGCTGTGGAGAGAAGTGGTTTTCCGCATGGTGGAGGTGATGGACCGCCAGGTGTGCGACTTTATGAGCATGGGTTTGTTATTTTTGTAGATTGAATTTGTGTGGAGAGGATTGTTGAGAGGGACAGTTCTGGCTACTGATGACTGGTAGCTTGGGGTATGAACAAGGGTAAAAACAGGGGTAAAAAAGACTGGCAAACAACGCAAGTAGCATGTGTAGCAGTATCTGCTACTGTGTAGAGTGGAGGCATGATAAAGCATGACTCTTTCGAGAGCTCATGCTTGAGACGAACTTGGAAGATCAATATGTTCGATCAGGGGCCGATTGCCAGCTTGTGTGTTAGAGAGTGGTGCCCAGGGAATTGGGCATGAAGGTAATATGCTTCAGTGGAGGTTATGACCAATCTGCTTCCATCTTTGGTTATGCTGATGAGCTTCTTACAGTTGGAGAGTGTGGCTTTGAAGAGGTCTGCAAACTATTTAATGTTTGCTTTGGCTGGTGGAATGGAGGTCGAGTTTCTTGCTGCAATCATTATTTTTTCCTTTACAAGGTAAAAATGTATGCACGCCAATATATCTCTGGGGACCGTCACAGGTAGAAATGATGGTTTGGGGATTCGATATGCTTGATCTATAGCCAATTCCAGGTCAGTGAAGGTGGGGATGAGATTTTTCATATATTCTCCGTGATAGGTTAGTCAGAAGCAGGATAGGATTCGATCAAAGATGAAGCATTAGCAGATAGGATAGTAGTTGAAAGAAAAGGTTGTTGTCTGTCAGGGGATGATTCTGTGTCCAGTCTGGGCCTGGAATTTGCCAGGCTGCTGGATGTGGGAGGCAGGGGGGGAGAGGACTCACCAAGATCCCCTGGGTACAGCGATCCTTTCAGCCTGGGGTCCGGATGGTATGCTACCTGGTGGTCTGTGGTCTCCCCTTGCTGCTGTTGCTGGGCGACAGGTCGTTCTGCAGGGGGCCAGCGCCATCTTGGCTGCAGGGGCCAAGTGCCGGGAAGAAGCTGGTTATCTTTCCAAAGCTAATGGCCACTACTCAGTCCTCTTACTCCTTGACCTTTCCACGGCCTTGACCAGTTGACCACCCCCTCTTCCTTAACAAACTACACTCCCTTGGCATCAGAGACTCTGCTCTCTCTTGGCTCTCCTCCTATGTATCCCAACGCTCCTTCAGCGTTACCTATAACGCTACCACCTCCCCCTCTCTCCCCCTCTCTTTTGGGGTCCCCCAAGGCTCGGTACTTAAGCCCCTTCTCTTCTCCATCTACACCTCCTCCCTTGGCAAACTGATACACTCCCACGGCTTCAACTATCACCTCTACGCCGATGACACGCAAATTTACCTCTCCACCCCTCGCCTCACCCCTTCAGTCTCTGCCCGTATCACCCACCTACTGAAAAACATATCAGATTGGATGTTGCTCCATTTCCCTAAATTGAACCTTTCCAAAACCGAGCTCCTGATTTTCCCCCCAGCCCGTGCCCCCCCTCCACACCCTCTCCATCACGACCAACAACTCCACCATCAGTCTCACTCCACAAGCCAAAGTCCTAGGTGTCACTCTAGACTCAAACCTGTCCTTCCAATCCTATGTCCAATCGTTGGCAAACTCATGCAGGCTCCACCTCCGCAACATCTCCAAAATACGTTCGTTCCTAACCCCAGACACTACTAAACAACTCATTCACTCCCTTATTATCTCACGTCTGGACTACTGCAACTCCCTTCTCACCGGCCTACCTGATCGCAGACTATCCCCGCTTCAGTCTATCCTGAACTCAGCGACCAGACTCATCCACCTTACCAACCGCTCCTCTTCTGCCACCCCCCTCTGTCATTTCCTCCACTGGCTCTCAATTGCCCAATGCATTAAATTCAAACTACTAACACAGAAAGCACCCAGCAGCGTGGGACAAAGAGAGCTATACATAAACCATTAGAAATTCTCATGTCATTCCATTTACTCTTTATTCTCTCTGTCAATTCAGAGTAAAAATATTTGATAGCCGACTCTCTTACTGCAGTTGCTTGACCTGAATGGGCATTCACCAGAGCTAAGCATGGCCACATGGGTTTGGTGGTGGAGGAGATGTTGGTGTTAGCCCTGTGTATATAGACCATATCTTATTGTTACTTTTTACCACAGATACAATTTTTGAACTATTAAAGTGTTGTATATTTGGTGTTCTTCTTAGGAGATATTGACAGAAAACTACAAAATTGTTTATTGTCATCTACATCCTGGGTTCATAGTATCAGTATCAACTGCACTTTGTGAACATTTTTCAATTGTTTTTGAAGGCAACACAACTGAGTATGTGTATCATGCACCACCAGGTCAGTTAACAAAAATATTCTGTCTAATGAAATTGGAATATGCAACATACATTGTATTTACCATGTGATAGCGGTGTCCTGAATCTGTCAGTAAGCTAGTTTCAGGTCTTGCCATTTACCGTTATTTTTTGTTGCTTCTTAGTGGCTGTCTTTTAAGATGACATTACATACTGCTTATCTTTTAACCTGCACTAAAAAAACATATCTGATTGCACATTATGGGAAAATCCAAATATATATATATATATATACAGTATATATATATATATATATATGTATATATATATATATATATATATATATATATATATATATTTACACCCAATCTAGCAGAAAATCTGTCTCAGAGCACCATACTTATACTTATCTCACACCCTAATGCAATATGAATAAAAATGTATTTAGCCATCTAATTAGCAAATGAGAAACTACAAGTGAAAGCCTTGTGCTTGCTCTTTATTCTCCCTCAGTGGTAACCCCCCTCCCCTTTCCTTCCACCCCCGCCCAAACCTCTCTTCCTCCCTAATACCCCACCCTCATCTGGTGTGTGCAGACTTAGGCTACTCCTGCTACAGATGACTTCCCAATACCTTCCCACCCTAAATTGGGTTACTACGATCAACTTGGCCCTTACCAGGGATTGTAATGATAGATCTTACTGTTAAGGCTCTCTGTCCTTTCAGTGCTTCCTTGGCTGATACTCAATGTCTACATCCATTTGCCACACTTCAGTCATGGTGTTGTTCATTTTATTTGTGTATGGTTGCTTCCTTAATAGACCGCCTTTTGTACTTGTTTTGTACATGCCTACTTTACCTGATATTTGAATTCTATGTTCTATTGTATTCTGTAGCACACCTTTAAATAATATAAAAAAAAAACTACAAACAACTGCAATAACCTCAATTTAAATCATTCTATATGTATTTAATTGTTTACTAAAAAAACACATTCCTATAATCGCTTTCACTGCAATCTACATTTTTTAAACTCAAGCCGATATCAGGATGATGACACAACACTCCTATCTGCAGTCTCTACTATCTGCAATTCTCTTGTATTTAGATCAAATACCATGTTAAGATTGCTTAAAGTTGTATGAAAGACAAAAATGAAAATGTTTTAAATTTCCTAGATGTGGTGGCTGTATAGTTTTCTTTTTTAGGCTTTTTTCCTTTTAATTTCTGTGTATTTGGAGATGACACACTCCTCTCACCCAACATTGACAGACTCACCTTGTGTGTTTTAACAATTTATTTCAACAGCAACAATCTGAGAAAAGACAGTTAGCATTGAAAGAGTACACAAGCAACAAAACAATATATTTTGTATGGAGGGAATACTAACTAAGCACTATCAATGCTCTTTACTAGCAATATGCAATTGTATGGGTGGTCCAGGGGCGGACTGACCATTTGGAAACTTGGGCACTGCTCGGGGTCATTAGGGGGCCCCATGAGATGCCCGTGGTACCTTTTTCATAGGCTATTTTGAGTTTGGGCAAGGACACAGGGGCCCCATGTTTCCCTATTGCCCGGGGGCCCCATGAGTTGTTAGTCCGCCCCTGGGGTAGTCTATGCTTAGTACCAAGAGGAAAAAAAAGCTAATTATAGTCATTAAACAGTCTCTGCCCCACTGAATAGTGGTAGGTAAGATAAGCACTTTGGCCTGCAGCAGTGGGGCCCTTTAAGAAATAACACAGCCTCAAAAGGAAGGAAAGTCAGCTTGCTGAAGTTTGAGCTTTTACCAGTCTTGCACTCACTCCCAGAATTTCTATGCATTGGCATCACTGAATCCATCACACCCTCCCAAGGAGCAGACTCACAATTTCCAAGTCAAAGCTCTCAATGTGCACAAAAGATCTGGTTGGCCTCATGTCCAATAATATCATATTTATTGTTGAACGCTCATAAAAGCATATCCAAATACATGGTAGCAAAAACAGCAATGCAGTTCAATGCTGTATGCTATGATTAAGTGCTGAACGTGGTGTAAAATGCGTTAGCTGGATCTGCTGTTTTCTCTACCATGTATTTGGATATGTTTTTATCAGATTTTAATAACAAAGGTGATATTATTGGATGTGCGGCCAACCAGATCTTCTTTTTTGTACCATGGAAACTGTGATGGACAGGGCCAGCATCTGCGATAGTAGAAGTGGAGTATGAGGCTACCTGGAGCCCTGTTCATTTAGCATTTCAAAACTGTTTTTGCCCTTGGCTTCCTGTGTCTTAGGGTGACAGCCACTCACAACAGGGTCCTGGGCACACCAAATTACTGCCTTCAAATGCAGAAAGGAAGGGGGCGATCTTCAATGGTGGGGTACCTTACAGATAGGCAGTCAGTCCCCTGCACACTCCTGCACCCTCTCACCATGTGTATCCTCGCTCCTTTTTCATGTACCACTCCTTCTTCTTTATTTTTAGATACAACCAGACACCTCCAAAGTGGATGCCCCCATGGTTTCCTTAAAGATGGCCACCACATTTCATTTTTATCGAATATGAAACTGGTTATCACCCGGCCACAGAACATTTACTGTGGCAGGGTGGCATGGGCAGGCTGGATCACATATATGTACAGTATGTCATCCAGCCTGTTCTGGGTTAGGAGTAAGCAGTGCCATTCCTGTGATTGCTGTGTCCACCAGACAGAGCAGATTACAGTTAGCGGTGAACGGGTATTGGGTATCATGTGATCACTATGATTGGTCATAGCAGTCACTTGATAACAATGCAAACAAACTGTCATGAATGGATTTCCATTAATGAACAACTTGCTTACAGTTGTGATCTGTTATTGGCCCATAGCAATCACATGGTATCTGGCTACCTGTACTATGTGAGTATTGGCGAAATGGTGCTTCATATGCAAAATTTCATTAAAAAATACACTTCAGTCAATTTTATGGCACTTAAAAGCAATATTGTATTTTTTATAAAATATAAAAGAGTTAAAAGAGTTGTGCTGAGTAAATAGATACCCAACATGTCAAGCCTTAAAATTATGTGCACCCCTGAAATGACAACAAACTTTTGTATCTTGTATTTTCCATAGGCGATGCTTTAAAAGACTATACAGATAATTTGTTTAAAGATAACCGTTAATAATGGGCCTAGCTTTATTGCTCTCACTCCAGTGTGTAAAGCGATATGTATCATGTGTATCACAATCAGCATTTTCGTGGGAAGACACTCCCAACATATGCATATCTGCCTGTGTATGGGGGTGGGTTCAAAAATGTTTCAGGGGGTATTTTAAGTGCTTGATTGTGACTGAAATTTTTTACAGATTTAAATTTTTTTTTCATTTTTTTATTTTTTGCTAAACTTTTTTTATTCTTGTTAGTGGCAATCCTTTCAGCAAGGAATTATAGGGGAGAGTATAGACAGAGAATATTGAGGGAAGTCAAATGTTTAAAGATCAAGAACCATTAAATAATTTCTTTCCTTGGTTTGTTTATCAGTGCAGTTAAAAGAAAATCACTGTGAATGTAAAGCAGTCAACATGCTGCCACAAATAATGCATCATAACTAGAAATGTTTGCATGATAGCTGCATGGGGTGGCAAATAAAAGGGCCTCATCATTTGTGATCTCTAAATATAGTCCTCGCTCCAAGAGCAGCATGTCATATGACCAATCTGTGTGCATGAAAATATCATCTTCCTGCAGTCCTTCACAGCTTCTGGTTGCACTTTTTTTTCAGTGTACATCAGCAATGTATCATGTGCAATATATAATGTAACCAATCTAAACTGTACGTGGGAATGGAGAAATGATTCTCCCTCTGATGCAAGATATTCATTTGCATTAAGGTACGTAAGTTCAGGTTAATTTTTTTTTTCAATCATTCATTAATAATGGAATCTAATTTTGAATTTCCTATTTTAGACTATATGATAAAACACTAGCTTGCAAACAATATTTGAAAAGCCATGGGAGAAATATTGGATGCCACATGAAAGATGTCTTCCCCAAAGAAAATAATGATGAAATACCAAAAATTAGGATTTGGTTCTTTAATAATTTAACTCGTTTCTCAAAAACTTTTCAAACTGGCATGATAGGTAAGTGTTTGACAGTTCCCTTTATCATGACCTAGTGCTTATTTAGATTTTGTATAGCGCACACAACAGTTATTTTTAACTTTGAATATCAAACATTTCTTCATGTTTAAAGTACAAAAAGTCTAATTTAAAGGAAACCTTTAAAACTTGTGCCCAATTTATTTCAATTTTAATAATTAAATGTGTTTTTTGCTCTTCTCAGCTCACCCTTCTTCCCCTTCCCAGAAGTGCATGATATTCTTCAGCTTTCTAATATCTAATATAAACACTGAGCAGGTGCTCTAGGAGGGGAAATCAGGGCGATCTGAGCTGCTGAGGGAACAACTTAAACAACATAATGTATATGTGAACCCTTACCTTGTAGAACAACCCATTCAGTTTAAAACAGAAATTAAAGGCAACAGACATGTGTGCTTCGTTTCATTCTGAATTGAAATTCGGACAAAATTTTCATTATTTGGAGATTCAGATGTATCCGAATTTCCAAATTACAATTTGTAAAGAATTTAAATGAATCCGATATAACAAAACAAAATTTCATCTGAAATAAGGAATTATCTTAATTCAAATTGAATTTGAATTTAATTTGAATCAAATCTGATACAAATTCAAATACAAATTTGAATTTGAAACCAGATTCCAAATTTAAGCATATTGCTGACTATGTATACGGAAAAAACCTTGGAAAACACAATCTAAGTGCAGAGTATAGGTGAAAAACAAGCTAGAATTAAAAATAGCACTCACATTTATTAAAAGAATCAATTCCTTGATCCTTTTAACCACTTGCCCCCCCCAGAGGATTTACCCCCCTTCCTGACCAGGCCGTTTTTTGTGATACGGTGCTGCGTTAGTTTAACTGACAATTGCATGGTCATGCAATGCTGTACATAAATAAAATGTATGTCCTTTTTTTCCCCACAAATAGAGCTTTCTTTTGGTTGTATTTTATCACCTCTGTGTTTTTTATTTTTTGCACTATAAACAAAAAAGTCTGAAAATTTTGAAAAAAAAATATTTTTGACTTTTTGCTATAAAACATATCTAGTAAAATAATTGAAAAAAATCAAATGTGTCATAAATTTAGGTCAAAATGTATTCTGCTACATATCTTTGCTGAAAAAAAAATCCCAATACGTGTAAATTAATTGGTTTACATGAAGGTTATAGCATCTACAAATGCTGGTATATATACTGGAATTTTATTTTTTTTATGCAAGTAATGGCGGTGATCAGCGACTTATAGCGGGACTGCGCTGGGCATTCTGATATCGGGTGGGAACTGACTAACTGCCACTGACATCCCAATGACACTAATTCAGTGATCAGTGCAAATAAAAAGCTCTGACACTGTACTAATGACACTGGGCAGAAGGGGTTAACCTCTGGGGCAATCAAAGAGTTAACTGTGTACTGCGTGTGTTTTACAACATGTGCTGTGTGTGTTTTACTAGGGAGACATGCTGTTTTTTATCTCTCTGCTATGCAGATAAATACACAGCAGCATGTTCTTGCTGGCAGGTGAGAGACCTGTGTTGTTTGCAGACAGATCTCTCCTCTGTCAGTGTTACTCGGTGATCGCCGGTGTAGGCGGGAATCTCCACCTGGGACCCAATAATTGACATCTGTAGCTGCCAATGACGGCGCAGATAGGGCAGCATGCACATGGGTGCTCTCTACCCGGAAATACAAATCATGTATTTATATGTGATTTTGTGCATCCGTGCTGCCCTGTAGCACTAGTTCTAAATGTGAGTGATATTTTTAATTCTCGCTTGTTTTACACCTATAATCTACACTTAGGTGATGGCTCTTCCCATGTTTTTTTCCTTAAACAGATCAAAGAGTGTTATCCAATCCTTTTAAATTGAAAATGCAGCCATGTCTAAGTGATTCTCATTGACTATGATGGATTTTACTATGGAACATTTTTAGAGACTTTTTACCCATTCCCACCTTATTATTTATATCCCCAATCCACCCTAGCTCACCTAGCGCCATAATACTACCCTTCTTTTTTACATATTGCTGATCTCCTTCAAAGACTGTGTGTATTAGTGTTAATATAGCCATATTCTGAAATTCTAATTTCTAAAAGAATAGAATAAAACAGGATAGAATAGAATAAAATAGAAAATAAAAGAATAGAAAAAGGAATTGCATAGAAAGCAATAGAAGAGAATAGAAAAAATAGAATAGAACAGAATATAGCCATCTTCCAAAATTCAAATATGAACATTCAAATTTCAGAATTCAAATAGAATAAAATCGTAGAAAGAATATAGCCAACTGTCTTCTCAAGTTTGAATAGAATAGACTAGAATAGAATAGAAAAAAATAGAATAAAACAGAATAGAATAGAAAATAAAATAATAAAATAGATAATAAAAGACTAAAATAGAATAGAATAAAAAATGAATAAAATAAAATAGAAAAGTATAGAATAGAAAAAAATTGAAAAAATACAGCTATCTTCTGAAATTCGATTTTCAAAAAGAATAGAATGAAATAGAATATAATAAAAGATAATAGAATAGAATTGAAAAGATTAGAACAGAAATGAATAGAAAATAATTGAATAGAAAAGAATAGAATGAAAAAAATAAAACAGATTAAAATAGAGAAGAATAGAACAATATAGAAAACTATAGCTATCTTCTGAAATTCGCATTTTCAAAAAAGAATAGAATAAAACAGAATGGAATATAATAGCATAGAATAAAACATAATTGAATAGAAAATAAAAGAATATAATAGAAAATTAAGCAATAGAAAATATTAGAATAGAATAGAATAGAACAGAAAAGAATAGAATAAAACTTAAATAGAATAGAATAAAAAAAATATAGCTGTCTTCCAAAAGTCTGGTCAAAATGAATAAATGAAGTGAACCGGAACTAAACTTTGTTATGAATGCAACTAAATAAAATTAGTAGCTTAACGAATCGAACCGAAATGAAATGTAGCAAATATTTTTCATTCTTCACATGTCAAAACAATGTTAGAAATACCTTTTTGTTTTCTTTTTTTATAAGTGATCAAATAATCTCTGTTCTCAGCTACATAAGGGACGTAGAGAAGTGGGGGTGAAGAATGAGCAGTACATGATCTTCCCTGTGAATGGCACTCCAAGGGGGTCTGTCAGAACAAGTCTGACCATCAGAGGACAGGCAGGCTATTCTCCCAGCACAGCCTGAAAATTGACGACACTGGGATGGATATGCTACCACGCGTGATCAGTTTGAAATAAAAAAGCAGGATGCTGTCAGGAACACCAAGTATTTCACATAAAGGAAGCAATATAAAGAGAACAGAATACTTTTTAACACAAATGCATGGACAGCAAAATACAACAGACACATATCAGGAATGCAAAATGTTGCGGTAAACTATTCTATAACCACTTGCCCTCCAGAGGATTTACCCCTCTTCCTGACCAGGCCAGGCCATTTTTTGCTATACTTTACTTGACAATTGCCACTCATGCATCACTGCACCCAAATTAAATTTATGTCCTTTTTTCCCATAAATAGAGCTTTCTTTTGGTGGTATAATAAACGCCTCTAACCTATAAAAAGACTGACAATTTTGAGAAAAAAAACAATATTTTTTTTCTTTTTGCTATTAAACATGTCCAGAAAAAAAAAAATTCAAAAATTTAATTTCGTCATAAGTTTAGGCCAAAATGTATTCTGCTACGTCTTTGCTAAGAAAAAAGCCCATTATGTGTAAATAAATTGGTTTACGTGAGAGTTATAGCGTTTATAAATGATAGTATAGATACTGGAATTTTTTTTTTTTAATACTATTAATGGCAGCGATCAGCGACTTATAGAGGGACTGCGGCGGGCATTCTGACACTTCGGTAAACTGACTGTCACTGACATCCTCAGTGACACCAATACAGTGATCAGTGCTAATAAAAAGCACTGACACTGTACTAATGACACTGGGCAGGAAGGGGTTAAGGTCTTTAGCAATGAATTTTAGGATACATTGCTCCACAGTTACCTGCTCCATCAGAGGTCAGTGAGGGCTTGTTATAAAGCACATTTACTGCTTTTATGTGTAAATGTAAGTAAATGGAATGTGTAAATGTTTATTGAATCTTCATATCCTGCCTAGTGACAAGGCAAGCCCCTGGGATTTATAAGGACTGACTGTTGGGTGATTGGAGCCTGGTTGTGGGATTCTAAGTGACTAATTCCATTAGGTCTGCCTCGCTTGTGATTACCAATGGAAAAGAGTTCTTCTACTGGATAGGCAAAGCCTGATGGGTATTCATCAGGTCTGACTTCCTTGTGGTTGACAGTGGTTGGCAATGGGCAGATTCTATAGACCAGTAGCCACTATGAAATCTGCTTGCAGCTATTCTCTGTCAGTCACAAAGAAAGTGGACCCAATGGGCAACTAGTCTTTCAGCATCATAATCAGTCTCCACTCACTGATAGTGTTTAGCCCATTGTCATTGGTTGTTAGAATGCTGATGACCTAGCAAGCAATGAAGCTATTCAGCCTACAGCATCACAGAAGCCAGTGACGGTGGGGGCATGGAGGTTTTTGCACATGTCTACTGACCGGCTAACAACAATATACAGTACACTGTAATGCCAACCTCTAGAAAGGTAGAGAAGGTGCCACTGAGTGCAGACCATTATACACTTTATTAAAACAGAGCAGAGGTTGACGAAGGAGCGCGCCCCCATAGTTGACGAGCATGCTACAAAACGTTGTATCACTTCCGGTGACGCGGTCACATTGAATGATGCGTTCCACGTGCATTCCACTGCATATCAAAGTGGTGTTCCGGTCCTGTTCCACCTTCCAGCTGGCTCTGGACCTGGGATTTTGACGTCCGCAGCCCATGCACCCGCAGCCCATGCACACCGATTCCGGAGAACTGTATAGATTTCAGATGTACCTGTAGTTATCTTCAGAAATGTGATTGTAAGTCACAGCATTGTTTTAATAAAGTGTATAAAGATCTGCACTCCGTGGCCCCTTCTCTACCTCTCTACTTACATGTGACATAAGAGACTTGCTTGTGCTGTACTTTGATGGCTAGCCTTGAAGTGACAACCATTCTAATGCCCCCGTGTATTGTCTATAGGGCACAGCAGTGGTCTTCTCCTTCTTTCCCTTTCTAATTTCTCCCCGCCCCCCCCCCATCAGTGGGGCTATGGACTTGGCAGTGGACATCCACTTTGCGCCAACTCATCTCAACGTATGTAATACCAACTTAGAGTTGGTCTTTATTACTTCCAGTTTGGTTATTTATGAACTAGCACTAATCTGTTTTGAATCTATCCCAGATATAGCAGCGTATTATCAATCTGATATAAAATAAGACCAACCTGAATTTGTTACACATGTTGGAGCTCTTAGTAAAACTACCGTAAGGATTTCATGAATTAGGTGCAGGGGTTACACTGCTGGAAAATAGACCCAAATGCATTACTGAATTCCCCCCATTGTTCCTATTGCAATTTCAGTATGGGGCAGAGCCGCACTTTTTTTTATCCTTATATAATCACCTACAAATAAAGTGCTTTTAGATATTACGCATCTCAAAATCAAAGGAAAAGGTGTCTTTCCCTTCATAAAATTCATAGCTTTTATTAACCCCTACCTTGTGCATCTACACTTTGAAAGGTAATGTAAAGTATGAATAAACCCTAGTAATCAACTTTTATTATTATTATACAGGATTTATATAGTGCCAACAGTTTGCTCAGCGATTTACAATATAACGGGAGACAATACAGCAACAGTACACTTCAATACAAGAGGGTTAGGAGGGCCCTGCTCCTTGGAGCTTACAATCTAAGACTTTATTTGTTTCTTTTTGGTTTCTTAAATATTCCAAGTGTTTTGTTATACCTGTGTGAGGGCAAGGGCTCAAGAGCCATCAATGTTTGATTTAAGTGTAATGTGTACTAACCTAACCTTCCAGCCCATTTGTGTTAAGACTATTCTTTTAGATCTTGTCTTGTTCATGACCCATCCTGTGTTGGTGTTCATCTTCTATACCTGTCTTTATCTGAACCTGCTTCGTGTACCCCTATGCCCCTGGTTCTTGAACTGTTTGCTTCCTGTTCTGGCCTCTGGAGGAACCTTTTTATGTTTCTACTTAACATCTGGTACTCTGCCTGATCTTATCTATATTGTCAGATATCATTGATAAGGACTTCAGATTAAAATTTATCCTGCAGGCAAACCTATTCCCATAATCAGGGATCCTAATGATGACTAAGCCATTTCAAATTCTAAAATCAAAGAGTTAATCCACATGCTGTTTTATGTATACTCTTTGTAAGGATTCTAAATCTATACTCCAGTACCATCTCATCTGCACTGACAGTCATGCTCTCTGAATTTCTGCACTGATGGTCTGCACTGGTTCATGACTTCCATTCCAATCCACTTGACCTCTTAAGTCTCTGGACAGTTGTTTTCCTCTTCCCTGTCTATTCTTTTTGCTGCCTCAGTGGGTTTCTTTGCATAGTTATATCACTGATCCCTTTCTGCCCATGATATTTATATTTTTATCTGTAATTCCTTTATTTTATTCCTAATATGCTCAATGTTCCTAAGAAATTTCACAGTTGTGAATAGACTATATAGACTATACAAAGGGATGCACACTTAGAATTGTGCATGGGATCATAATCAGCACGCAGGAATAATAAAAACACCAAATGAAAAGTATGAAATAAAATTGGTCATTTTTTTTTCAAAACTTTAAAATCACATCACCATATAGTAAATAAATAAATTAACCAAAAACCAAAACAGTCCCAGTCACTACAACCGAGCCATTTACACAAATAGCAGGAAATTTAAACATCAACTGTCCCCAAAAAGCCAGGTGGGTCACAAGACCCAACTGGCATTACTCCCCTGGACCATGGCTAGTTCAATACACATTTGCAGATCACAAATAAAAATATTCAGGCCAATATCGGACAAGTGTATTCCATAATTTCTGTAAAGCCAAGGATCTCCATCCTTTAATCTCTTCTTGTCCGGCGCTTGCCAATAAACGGCTGAAAGGGAGTGCTGCCGATGTGGGGGGATGTTTCTAAAAGTCCCCCCGCATCTATTGCCTTTGAAGTGATCCCTGCAGCGATGCGATCTGTGGAACACAGATCGCTGTACAGGACCTTGCTACCACTGAAGAGGTCACTAAGGTCTTCACCGAAGCCCGCCTCACCACCTGCCCCCTTGACCCTGTCCCCACACAAATCCTACGGTCACCCTCCTCCTCCATCCTACGCTCCCTCACCCACATCTTCAATCTCTCCCTCTCTACTGGCGCATTCCCCTCCCCCCTAAAGCACGCGCACATCACCCCCATACTCAAAAAACCCTCCCTGGACCCCACCGACCTGAACAACCTTAGACCCATCTCCCTGCTGCCATTTACATCCAAACTCCTCGAGCGCTTAGTCTATAATCGCCTAAGCTCCCACCTCAATGACAACAACCTCCTTGATCCCCTACAGTCTGGCTTCCGTCCCCTACACTCCACCGAAACTGCCCATCTCAAACTCACCAATGACCTGCTAACCGCCAAAGCTAATGGCCACTACTCAGTCCCCCTACTCCTCGACCTCTCCGCGGCCTTCGACACAGTTGACCACCCTCTCCTCCTTAAAAAACTATCTAACTATCCTCTCTGTTGGGGTCCCCCAAGGCTCTGTCCTCTGGCCCCTTCTCTTCTCCATCTACAGCTCCTCCCTTGGCCAACTGATACACTCCCACGGCTTCAACTACCGCCTCTACGCCGATGACATGCAAATCTAACTCTCTACCCCTCACCTAACCCCTTCAGTTTCCGCCCGTATCACCTGCCTACTGAACTACATATCAGACTGGATGTCCCTCCACTTCCTCAAATTAAACCTTTCCAAAACCGAGCTCCTAGTTTTCCCCCGAGCCCACGCTCCCCCCCAACTTATCCATCGCGACCAATAACGCCACCATCAGTCCCACCCCGCAAGCCAAAGTTCTAGGTGTCACTCTAGACTCCAATCTATCCTTCCAGCCCCATGTCCAATCGCTGGCAAATTCATGCAGACTCCACCTCCGCAACATCTCCAAAATACGTTCGTTCCTAACCCCAGACACTACTAAACAACTCATTCACTCCCTTATTATCTCACGACTCGACTATTGCAACTCCCTCCTCACCGGCTTACCTCACCACAGACTATCCCTGCTTCAGTCTATCCTGAACTCAGCAGCTAGACTCATCCACCTTACCAACCGCTCCGTATCCGCCACCCCCCTCTGCCATTCTACTAACATTGACGTACAAAGCTATTCATAATACTGCCCCAAACTACCTTACCGACCTGATATCCAAATACCACCCAACACGTACTCTTCGCTCCTCACAAGACCTCCTACTTTCTAGCTCCCTTGTCTCCACCTCCCACGCCCGACTCCAGGACTTCTCCAGGTCTTCCCTCATCCTCTGGAACTCAGTACCCCAATCCATCCGACTGTCACCTACCCTCCTCACCTTTAGGCGCACCCTGAAAACCCATCTCTTCAGGGAAACCTACCCCGCCCTCATCTAAAAGCCGATCTCCTCCACTCCTCCTACCACTCCATCCCCCACAGCCATTTCCTCCTGTACCACTATCCCCTCCCTTCTAGACTGTAAGCTCCAAGGACCCTCAAACCCCTAATGTATTGTATTGTTACTGTATTGTCTCATGTACTGTCTCCCACTATAATGTACAGCGCTGAGCAAACTTTTTGGCGCTATATAAATACTGTATAATTATAATAATAATATGTTTCCAATATGATGTCAATGTATTGAAAAATACCCAAACTTTTTTCAGGAACCTTTTTTACACATTATGCAAGAATAAATGCAGAAGGCCTGCAACCAGTATTTAAAACTCCTGGCTACAGGCCTAGGCCTATCCTCATCCACTTTGCCATCTTTTTTTTAATCACCTCTAAAAATAAATTCTTTAGCCAACAGAGGCAAGGAGAGTAAATCAATAACATCGCCACTCCTGATTTTCTCTTCCAGACTAAAAATCCAATAGCAATAATTTACATGGCATTGACTCCTTTAGAGAAGTCTCAGGAATAGTCTGCAGTCTGTGGTTTCTGGTATCCTAAGACCTCTCACTAGCATCAGCATTAGACTAAGGTCATTAACTAGCTTAGACAATGAATCAGTCATGTTACATAATACATTTAATTGTGAGTATTCACGATTGGTAGGTTCTTGCTATGGGCTCTGCTGAGTAGTCTGGGTACAGACGACTGTTATGCTGCAGACCTTTTCCTGTCTAGATGGAATTGCTGGGGATCTGGCTCTGCTGCTTCTTTGCCTGGGTGATCTGCTTCTCTTAGGGAACCCAGATGCCAGGCTGATGGCCCCTCTGCTTCTTTCTGAACTCTCCTGTTGCCCTTGCGACATAGCTTAATTCATTGAGGTTGATGGACAGCTGCTCTTCCTTGCTCTGCCTTTGTTCCCAACTTTGGTCATCCCAGTGCTCCTTCTGGCTCCTGTACGGGGAGGAGAGGGAGAGTATCTTTGGTGTTGGCAGCACCTCCTCTTCACCAACCCACTGGCTGCGGATCCTCCACTTTTGGCAGCACTCTGCTGGACTGCTTTCTGAGGTAAAGGGTCTTCTTCCACTTCCTCCCTGTAATCATCCTTTTCTAAGCTGGCTTTCTCCATAATAACAGCAGACCAGAGGTGACAGAGGGAGCAGCAGTGATGGTTGTGGCTGTAGCAGAGGCTACAGCCACTGTTGAAGAGGCCCAGACACCTCTTCAGCCAATCTTCTTCTCCTTCTTCGCTGGCTTTCTGCAGGATCTGCTGCAGAAGTGTCTTCATGCTGCTGGATTAACACCCCTGTGAGAATGGTATTATAGCTCCAGAACTCACAGGTGGTGTACTTCTAACACTTAGTACATCTGAGAACTCACCTTAGCCTTATTTAGGTACACAAAACCCCTTTAGAACTTTCTAAGATGTCACCTGACCTTGCCTCAACCTACAAGAAAAGTCACTTGACCTTTTCCACACGTCTTCCCTAACAGGTAAATATGCAGGTAATGGGAGCCAAGAAACTCCTGCTACTGACACAATCTAATGAGGGAAGGGGGCCTTGAAACAGGCATCCCCCTTTTCACTTTCAGTCTCAAGCTAACAGTTACAACTAATCAAGGTTATGTGCAGCAGTCCATCATGTAAGTGATAATGGCTTTTATCAACGTATTTGAAATAGCATAAATAAACAATTTAATACAATATACATTCCTGAGAATTAATGTAATGTTACATGAATGAACAGTGCTCTATGCACAAAAACTGCAGTTATAATAAAGGCCGGTGTCTGCACAGAATTGTTTACAAAGCTTGGAATGAGATAATTGAAGTGTTACATTCATTTATGCTGTTTTAATTGCAGAATTGTTAAATGCGCCAATCAATATTTCTGTAACCTCAGTTAATGAGAACACGAAACTTGAATGGCTTTCTCCACCAAGTATAAACCCTGTATCATCAGAGTGTTTCCAGTATCATATTAGAGTTACAGAGACTCAGACAAAACTATTCAAGGTAGGTATTATAAAGAAAAATTTTTAACTGTTGAACTTACACTTTGTTATTGTTCTTTATGCTGTAAATATATTTTCCTTGTCAACCTTTGAAGGACACAGAAGTTCTTGAATTATTGAAGTATTGGGTTATGCTGCTGCCTACAGGAGGATGAGACACTGGTGCAAAAAATTAGGAAGAGAGTCTGTTCTGTGTCTCCAATCTAAGCAGTGAAAGTGTGATCTCTGTAACTTACAGTTGTGATGAGATAGCGATAACTCCAATCTTAGTTGAATAACACAGGCAGTGACTCAATCCAGACGACACCTTGTAGATTTTGTGAAGTTTATTCCATAAACTGAGAGAATCTTACAACAATGAACATCAGATAAGTCAAAAGATCATAATGTGATCTGCTTCCATAAGACATGAGGCTTGAAGATGAAATGCATTACTGGGAAAAGGGTGGGCTATCTATACAGCATGAACTAAACCAAAGGAAAGAGAGGAGCAGGGACAAAATACAAAGAACACTTAAAGGCATATGACAGTCATGTGAAACATGACACAGTCCCAGTATAATTTCACCTCTACCCTTTACTGTATGTCTAGATGTTTTTGATAATGTCCTAGAAGGATGGAAACCTTTTCTGCAGCTTTGCTGATTAATGTCCAACTTTAATGTTGCTAACCCTATTACTCTTATTTATATATTTTCTTCTCTCTTGCCTTCAAATATGATACTCTGTACACCGCACATATTTTTTTTCTTGATGACTTCAGTTAAGACTCCAGTTTGCTGCTTGAGCTAGTCTATTCACAGCAGCTATTCAGAGTTGAGTATCCTCAGCAACAGCTTTGGAGGCCATACCCAGACCTCACTGAACTGGAGGATTTAGAGGGCTAGCCTGGAATGTGACCTTTGGGCACTGGGCTTTGCATTGTAGTACTGTATAATTTAACTGTAGAGTGCTTTTCTAGTCCATAGCCATGGCACAGGTTCTGGTCTGACTATGTCTCTAAAGATTAATTTTGGGAGTAAGGTTTGTCAGGCTGAAGCATTGGGAGTTAGCTCAGCTGCTACAGTTCCACTTTTTTTAATATATTCTGTCACTGCTAGTTTCACTGTAGTATGGGTTAAACAAGAACTCCTGGTTTCCCTACACATTATATAATATTTTTTTGTCCTGAACAGACTGGCTGCTGCTTAGTCTGTTATTAACTGTAGTAATTTTTACTACGTAGCGCTGTGACACTTCACCTCTGCTGCTGAATATACAGATAGTCAGTTGCAGTGCATATCCATCAGTCAGCAGAAGCCTTGTATTTTGTTTTAATAAAAGCAAGAATTCCTCTGGTTGAGATGGAGATCATGATGCCATCTGCCTGTCTCTCCACCTCAGTCAGAGGAAGCCTTGTATTCACTGAAGAAAAAGAAATACAAGGGTTCTCCTGAATAGTGAAGGTGAGCTAAAACGGGCTGTCCTTACACAGAGGATAAGTGTTTTTTAACACTGCTGGAAGACACTTTTACTGTACATAGCAAAATATACTATGGTATCAGGGGCGAACTGACCATTTGGAAACTCGGGCACTGCCCAAGGGCCCGGGGTCAGTAGGGGACCCCATGAGATGCCCCTGGTACCTTTTTCATAGGCTTTTTTGAGTTTGGGCAAGGACACAGGGGCCCCATGATCCCCTATTGCCCGGGGGCCCCATGAGTTGTCAGTCCGCCCCTGTATGGTATATAATGTAGACTTTGCAGCAGCCAGTCCATTTTAGCATGCAAATAATTTTCTTGGTCCAAGCTGGCCAAAAAAAGCAATTTAAAGTGCCAGAAAACCTGGGGTACTGATTCTGACTTATGTAATCAATAAGGTGGAACGTTGCATGCAAGCACTCTTTCTATTGCTGTTCAGCCTATAGGAAGAACCAGCCCGCTGCTGTTTTTGCTTCTGAAGCACTACATGAAACATCCAACCTCTGGGCTCACTCCACTGCCTACCTACAGTGACTTGTTCACCTCTGATAGCCTGAAAACCCTCATCAGCACCAGCTGCTTTGGGCCTTAGCCACTGATTTTCCAAGAAGTCTGCATTATGATACATATCAGATTTTGGGCATTTCTGGCAACAAAAATTTAAATTTTGGTGAGATACTCCCAAAGTGTTGATTACTTCTAAAGTTATACAGACCCTGCAGCATTCCTTATTAGAACACTGCAACTGCATCAGCTGGTTAATAATGAAAATATTACTCCTATTCAGATTTGCTCTACACACAACAAACAACCTTTTTGTTCAGAACAAAGACAGGTTGGAATTTGCCCTAATGTGTTTCATCACTGGTCACATGATTTCCTCAAGGAGAAGGAATTCCTTGTTCATTAAATAAATATTGAGCTTTTTAATATGGAAAAAGTGCAATGATAGCCTTTTATAATCTCGTTTGAGCCTAATGCTCGATGTAGAAGATTGCTAATTCAGGAGGTGTAACCGTGGAAAAGTGTTGGTGAATTTCAGGAGAGCCAAACCAGTGGATAAGATCCACGGTGGGTGAAGGCACTTTGAGACCTATTCACATATAGGTCAAATATAGAGGGGAGCTTATGATGTGGATGAGCTCACGTGGTGTTGCAATTAACGCATATAAAACAGACATGGGCTTGCATATTATTAAAAACTATATTCATCAAGATCTCAACATATCATTTGGACTTTGTTATATTTTGCTAATTTTTGTGGATTTTTTTATTTGAAGGGCTTCCACCATCATTCAGAATTACAGTTAAACTGTTTTTTATATCCCTTTTTTATAATACTTGTTTATGTTATTTGGATTTTGTTATAGTTTGCACATTTTGAAGAATTTTGTGAAGTTTTAATTTTAAGGGGTTTCCACCACTGTTCATAATTGCAGTTATATTCAATGATATATTTTGCCCTTTACATAGTTTTGTTTGAGTACTTGGATGGTATATTTATGTATGTTAATGTAAGAGGTGTCCACCATTCATTCATGTATGACATTGAGTATCATATAGGGTAGTGATGCACTTTGTTTGCTTTTTATTTCCTTTTTATCATGGCCTACCCTTTTCATGTGATCTGTCAGTCCTTTTCAGCTTGTCCTCTATGTTAGAGACTCTGGAACCTGGGAAAGAAACCAAAATAAACTCTTTGGATCAGGGCATCGCAGAGGCTTTTCACTGGTCTCTAGTGGGGGATGGTTACTTCTCCACCCAAACTGGAAGGAAACCTCTTGCCTGGCAAATGAATCTTGTTCTTTTGCAGAACAGACAGTTCCTAGGAAGGAGGATCCTTGCACAGGTCAGGGTTCTGAACAAACCTCTGCCGGACATCTGAGTGCTGCAGCACCTTCAACTCTGGAAAGTTTAGGAAATGATCTTCTCTATCCTCCTACATAAATAGAAGTATAGAAATAGCTCCTCTCCCCCTCCAGCCCTAGTGTTCATATACCCAATCCGGGTTACAATATACGATCAACCATACCTATCCTTTTGTGCGGGTGGTATTGCTCATGCTACCTTCTCCGTCATGATTAAGTGTTATTATCCTTCAATGTTTTCCAGTTTAAGGGTCTTTCCTTTCTATCCATTTTGATTTTTTTTTTATGTGAGGACTCTCACACCCATCGCTATCTCTAGTTGTCTAAACAGGTAGCATCCTTCCTTATCATGGATCTCCATTTCCTTGAAGTCAAGGGATAGGAGTGATAAATTAAAACCTTCTAATTCCTTAAACTTCCTTAGTAGAGTCAATACGTGAAGGAGATTGCTTGGATCTAGATATATCAGGGTGTCATCAGTTGGGTCCTCCAGATATATCAGGTTGTCATCAGCATATGAAGAAACACAATTGCAATTAATTCACCTGAAGGCCCTTAATAATAAAGGAAGAGAGGACAACTCTGTCTTGTGCCATGAAAACTTGTGAATGTATTATAGATAGAAGTATTAATTCTAATTCTCACTTTTGAGGCAGTATATAGTATTTCAACCCACTGAATAAAGTTGGGGCTGAAGCCAAATATATGTAGAACTTTAAGAAGGTAAGGCCCTTTAACGCTGTTAGAAGCCTTATGTGTATCAAGGGAAATAAATGCTATCCCTTCTCATGTGAAGTCTGAAATTGTAGGTTAGTAAACAGTCTTTAACAATATTTAGATGAGGGATCTGTTAGGATGAATCCAGCTTGCTCGGATCCTACCAGCTTTCCCATATAGTTATTAAATCTAATAACTAAGGCTTTGTATAGTATATATTGACAGAATATATTAAGATCCAGTAAAATAAGCTAGGAATTTTCCTGCCTTATTACCAAATTCAAACAATTTCTGAGTGGAATATTATAATTTCTACCATGTACAAGTCAGAAAGAATAGTTCATAGTTTCATTTCTTAGATAGCTAGTCCCCATAAGCTAACTTAGAAGGATTCAAAATATAATGGGCCTCAGCCTGGACCATGGTAGACCCTATCTGCACCACAAAGGCCTCATTGTCTAGCTGGAGAACACCAACAATGGCCACAAAGGAGCCTTGAACTGTAGCTTTAAATGTATTCAGCCAGTATTGTGAATTATCTTTTAATCATGAATTAATAGCAATCACATTAATCAACCCTGAAGAATTGAGTCTCCAAAGCCGAAATTGGAATATTGCCACTTGTCAGTTCAAAGGTGAAGGTGGCATGATCAGAAATCCCTCCAGCCCAGACACAATGGGGAAAAGCCTTGGTAGAGTGAAAATTCATATTTGACTGATCCCCCAAGCGGTCTAAGTAGAAATTAAGAACTGTATTAAAATCTCAAAGGAGAATCATCTGTAATTGCTAAAGCAGAGAGAGATCAGGGTGGAAAATAAATCAACCAATGTGAGGAATCTGCTCTCATGTAGAGTTTTTAGGATTATATAAGGAAATTCTTTTTTTCATGTTATGAGTCTTATGCATCACATAATAACTGGATCTGGGACTTGTTTAGATTGTTATGCAGGGGGGTTTATTTTATACTTTAATCTAACCACGCATGTACAATCTGATTGTGCAATCTCTTTCCCAACAATTTTGTAAAGCAAGGGCCTATCTACACAAACAATTTAATTTGTACGGCCTCAGTTAGACTCTCACACTATATACCGGGGTTAGAAAAAAAATGGAAACACTATATGATTTGCAGATGTGAAAGTGACAACATTTTTCATGTTGAAAGTGGAAGTGATGTAACATTCTTTTGCTTCTGCTGTGTGATGAGACACCTAGCTAACAGGGAAAGCCTCACTTTCATTATTCACTGTGTGCGCTGCTAGTAATACGGAGTCATGTCAAGGTTTACAGAGCTTCAGAGGGCAAATTGTTGGTGCCTGCTTAGCTGGTGCCTCTGTGACTGAAGTTGCCAATTTATTTACCATGTCACGAGGTACAGTATCAAAGATTATGATGGCAATATACAGTTACTGAGAAAACATTAACTGATACGCATAAGCGTGGTTGACTGACCAAAAGAGAAAAAAGGGCATTTTGCAGGATTGTGACCCAGAAAAAGAACAACTGCTGCAAAAGTGACTACAGACTCCCATGATGTCCAGGTCACAATACTGCGCAATGTCCTTTTGTCTCTTTGGATCAGTTGACCATGTCCCGCACAGAAGTTGACCATGTCCCCCACAGAGGAGACCTGCGTGTGTGGGTGTTTATGTGTGCGTGTGGGGGGGGGGACTCTGTAATTACTTTATGTAGTGGGGGCCCTGTGTGTGTTCTGGGGGGGCATTGTACCACAATGGGGGACTCTACATATGTCCTAAGTGGTGTGCACTCATTAAAATGGGGGAGCACTTGTTTGTGTGGGTGTGGTAAGCCCTGTACTTCATATAATAGGGGGATGGGACATAATTGTGAATAGCAGATAAACTCTCTCACCCCGCTCTCTCTCTTCTTCTCTCTCACCCCTCCCCTCCCCTCTCTCACCCCCTCTCTCTCTCCCTCACCCCCCATCTCTCTCCCCACTATCTCCCTATTTCCTCCCCCTTTCTCTCTATCTCACCTTCCTATCTCCAATCTCTCCTTCCTTGTCTCCCCCCTCCCCCTCCCTCTCTCACATTCCCCTTCTGCCCCCCCCCCCCCCCAGCAAAAGAGAGATGGGGAGATGTAAAAGTAGAAGCATTTCTTCTACTTTTCCATTTCCCCATCTCTCTCTCAATCCTATTTCTATCTCTGCTCCCCCTTCTCTCTCCCCCCTCCCCCCTTCTGCCTCGATCCTTCCACCCCTTCTTTCCTTCTCAGTTTCTAATAGTTCTGTCATATTTCAGGTTCTTTGTAAAAAATGCATTCCGGCAGCAGATTTTCCATGTTTGCTCAGTGTAAAAAAAAAAGTTGTAGGGGGGTTGACAACCCTTTCAGGAAGGAGCTGAGTTGAAACCTAACAGTCGCACAAGGCAACTGTTCAATCCTCGGGCATCTTTACTTTACTATGTAACCAGCAGGTGCTACCTACAGCCCCCAGAAACCACACCCAATATTTTCCATACCTCTTTCTCTAGCCTTAGAGCCCAGCTTATGATCTTGGGCACAGGCCTGCTGCTTTTATAAAACACCCCTGGTTGCATCATAAAGATATCTGCTGAGCTGCGGCCATCCTTAAAACTGGAAGTGCCCATCAGTTTCTACGGAAAGAAACCGGGAACTTCCAGAAATATGTAAGGGGGGCTTTGTGTTGGTGTGGATTGAATGTGGGCAGGGACACAGGAGGCGCCATGATCTCCTATTGCCCAGGGGCCCCATGAGTTGTCAGTCTACCTCTGGTTGAAATGTTGGTGTAAATTTAAGTCACTATATTTCCTGAAGCATGCAATACCTTTCTGCTTACTGTCCATTACTATCAGTTTTGCCATCTACAGTTATCCCATTATATTTACTTAAAGTGATACTAGATCTTCATTTTTTTTTAATTAAATGACAAACATGTCATACTTACCTGCTCTGTGCAGCAGTTTTGCATACAGCTGCCCCGATCCTCTTCTTTTCGGTTCCCCCACCGGCAATCTGCTCCTCCCCCTCATTCAGTGCCCCCAGAGAAAGCTGCTTGTCCTGGGGGCACTGCTGCATGTTCGCTGATGTATGCATTCATAAGACTCATAAGACACATAGAGCTGCGACTCGTCCTCTGCTCTCTCCTCATTGGCTTACTGGCTGTGATTGACATCAGAGGGAGTCCATTGGCTCCTGCTGCTGTCAATCACATCCCTCTCAGCCAATGAGGAAGGAGAGTCCCCATACAGCCGAGGCTATTGTGCACATAGCTGCTGTTCTATGTGTCTATAAGACACATAGAGCAGAGGATTGGCCCCCGCTGTGATTGACAGCAGTGGGAGCCCAATGACTCCTGCTGCCGTCAATCACAGCCAACTCAGCCAATGAGGAGGGGGAGTCCCCATACAACTGAGGCTATTGTGTACATCGCTGGATCAGAAGTGGCTGAGGTAACAATTGGGGGAGGGGGGCAGGGGGGGGGCGCTTCACACAGAAGGTTTTTTACCTTCATACATAGAATGCATGAAGGTAAAAAACCTTGAGCCTTTAGAACCACTTTAAAGAAATATAAACAAATAGTATTAATAGCAGAACAACCCATGAATCTTCATACAACGTTACATAATTATAATATTTATTTTCAAATTTCAGGATATTTTTGATATTAAAAGCCAAGAATATGTATTTTCTTATCTGGAAAAAGACAAAAGTTACAGTATGCAAATTAGGGCAAAGAAAATCTATTGTGCCAAAAGCAAATACTGGGGTGCATGGAGTCATCCGGTTTTTACAGACAACGGTAAGCAGTAGCAAACTTTACCTGCTATTTTATTGTCTTCTGCATACTAATGCTATATTTATTTATAAACTATTTATAACCTATTCCTATAACTATTTATAAACTAAAGTCAACACTGAAAGATGTATTAGTTTATTGATTTTAAAATAGTTGAAAAAGTTTGAAAATTATCACCTTCTGTGATAGTAATGTCCTATCAATTTCAGCACATAATCAAAATGTAGTGATTACACATACTACTATCAAAAACTGAAGTACAAAACATCAGAAATAACATTAATACCTATTACTAAATTTTGGCATGGTAGGGTGTCAGCTTTAGAATATTAAACAAAAGGAAAGAGAGGAAAGAGCAAATTCGATATGATCATATAAACTAAAACTGCAGAATCAAGTGAGAAAAAGAAAATATTTATGGTCTATTTAGGGTTTACTGTTAGGTTGTTGTAGATATTGAATACTTTAAATAGGGACCAGTGTGAACAGGTATTGTGAAATTGATATTTTTTATTTTGGCCGCTTAGTTTCTTCTATTAGCTTCCGTCCACACCAATTCGATTTGACAGTTAAAAATCGTATGACAAGTTGCACCCTGTTTGTGGAACCATTCAAAATGGTGCAACTTTGAAAAAAGGTCCCTGCACTATTTTTGGTGATTTCATGTGTGACTTGCATAGACATCGGTGCATGAAATAGCACAGATGTCAGGTAAGTCGCACATTAAATCGCCCTACTTTAAGTGAAGTAACACAATTTCAAAGCCACATTCAGTGTGAACCACGGCTTAGTGTTTGTTGCAAAATATTTATTTTGGTTGTTTACTATGAGATCATGGATAGTCCTGGCTTATTCATGGTGCTAATTTTATGGTTGCTGCAGTGAAAATGATCAGAGCATTGTTATAGGATAATTTTGTTTGACTGGAGTCCAAGTTCAGCAGTACAAATTGTGGGGAGAAACCTAAAGCCCCAATGTGCACTACTATTATCTTTACCCATGCAGTGGGGTCTCCCCCATACTGCATGAGCTAAATGCTTGTTAGCTAGGGGGAAGGAAAAGGCACAAATACATTATTCCTTGCTTTCCTGATAGCCATCTGACACTTATTGGTTGTGGTTGAGCTATCTCCATCCTCACATACAACGTAGGACTCTTGGTCTTGCATTGTACGTGAAGACGTCAGAAAGCTGCTACCAGCTAGGCAACAGCATGAAGCAGCTTTGGGTGATCAGTTGCATGGAAGGAAGGAATTCTGAAGGAGCAGAAAATTAGGTAAATAGTTGTACTTATTTATTTCACCCTTAGACAAACATTGAACCCATGCAGTACAGGAAGGGTACCTCACTAAATGGGTAAATTTTACAGCAGCCGGAAATGGGACTTTAAAGTGTATGTATACCTAAATCTAGTTTTCACAATGTTTGTCATCATGAAATAGTGAGGTCTGATGAACTGCAGAGTGGTGGTAATGGGGAACTAGTACTGAACACAATGACACATTCATAGCTCCAAAATTTGTAAGTCCATAACAAAAATGGCCAGATATTAATTTCATGTCTGTGGTGGACAGTTCAAGAGGGTGAAACATTCAATAAACCACAGTCCAGCTTAAAGCACATTGGCAGAGCACAGGCCAGCTAAGAAGAAAGGTAACAGGCCATAAACCTCCAATAGTAGGTTCTGTAAATAACTCTTAATGAGGGTGCTTCCATAAAAAGCCATTGTAAATTTGGCATAACAACTAAGCAATACACATCCCAAACCTGTTGTGTTTATTACTACCATAGGCAAACTTTATAGAGAATCCATAATTCCTGCTGTGATGGAGTTACTCTCCTAAAAAGTGGTCACACTAATGTGTAAGAAGTTACCAATCTGTTAGACATACAATACAACTATAGCAAAAGGTTCAAAGGGATAATAAGGTACATTAGACCTCTTAAGAGAGACATACACCCCTCGGACCCTTTGATTGAATGTGTTAATTCTGTAATGCCCTTTCCAGGACCATGAAAGAATCACTTCATTTGCAGCTTTGAGTTCTCATTTGATATTGCAAGTACCACAGATGTTGAGAGCCACTTTTTCTGACTGAAGCTTCTCCTCTGTTGTTTACTTTCAACTTCTAAGGACTACATAATCCCATGGTACCTTACTGCTTTCAAGCAGTGATTCCTGCACTGAATGTGTCTCCTGAAACTCCTCCTCTCAGCACCTCTGTAGTTCAGAAGGCCGGGTCTGCAAACTGTGTGACACAACAGTGACTACTTACAGGGCAGAGTTAGTATGTG
This sequence comes from Staurois parvus, assembly GCF_062004578.1. Taxonomy (NCBI): domain Eukaryota; kingdom Metazoa; phylum Chordata; class Amphibia; order Anura; family Ranidae; genus Staurois; species Staurois parvus. The sequence goes on from NW_028317941.1 coordinate 10,077,871, forward strand.
TCACAAAACTCAAGGAAGTAAATTGTGGGATTCTTCACAACATACTGTACGTTTACAAACTTTAAGATCATTTAGATTAAAGTGGTAGTAAACTCTTCTTTAATAACTTTACCTACAAGTATGCTTATAATAAAGTGTCCCTGTAGGTAAAATCAATATCTCCTAAACATGAACCGTTTAGGAGATATTAGCTCTTTTTGATATTCAGTGTATGTGTTCTGAAGGAATGGCATACCCATGCTGTTCTTTCAGATCACTGTGCCATGTCCCGGGATTCCTGTGTGCATGCACGGGAGTGATATCATCGCGGCTTGGCCAGTCAGCTGGCCAGAGCTCGGAAACCTGGAAGGAAGACCTGGTGAAGATGGAATCTCCAGGGAGCTGTGACAGTGCTCTGCTGGAGGGCTTTGTTTCAAGGTAAACACTTCATAATGTACTAGTATGAAATGCATACTAGCACACTATGCCTGTAACTTGCAGGGTTTTTTTCATTTTTTTTCATGCAGTTTACTACCGCTTTAATAGGAATATACTAGAATAATTGAAATTCAGAGTGTAAATGAAAATATGAGTTTACATTTTGATCAGAGATACACTTTAAGTAACCTACCTGCCATTAAAGGATTGCTACCTCTCTGAAAAAAGTTCTTGGAGATAAACAGATACTGTGACGATCGCGGTGCCAGACCCCAGCCCTTCTCACCAAACTGGTGACCGAAGGACTAGCCAATCTAAAACCGCGCTGTCACGTGAGTAACAATGCCATGCCCAGCTGCACCTTGCACAAAGATTTTCCAGCTAATGGACCACAATCTGTGTACCTGCAGTCTGGGAGCAATTGTTACTGGGTCAGGTTAATTATGCAATTAACCCTTCACACTGCCACCACCTCCTTTTTGTACAGAGAAAGAGGAAACTCAGCAATATCAGCAATAACACTATGATGTTTGAATAATCGTTTGTATACACAATGTCACCGCAGGCAGATGTATGCAGATGTTCAAAACATACAGTAGCGCTCTCCAGAGACAGGGATTCTTAGTTTGCATTAAATAGCTTTAGAAACAGTTCAACACTTTTCAGATATTAGGATTTATTACTACAAAGGTCAAAAGGGTGCAATAACAATATTTACAGAAAAAGATGTAGCCAATATATATATATAAATACAGAGAGCAATAACACAGCAAAGAGATAACAGAAAGGAATTTAGAGAGGTAAAGTACTTGCCAAAAGTCCTGGGTTAAGCAGCTTTCAAGTTTCAGAGCAAAAGGATGCCTTATCTCCCAAAGTTGGTTCCGATGTTAAAAGGGAGAATTCTTCAACTTCAACTTGACCTACTCAACTTAACTTTCTGCTCCAAGCATTACAGCCTTTTCTAGGAACTCAGTGGGGTGTCTCCTTACAGCAGAGAACCAATCGCCTCATTTGGGGAGGGTGTTGCAGGCGGAGATCCAAGCTAGAACCAAAATCCCTCCCAGTTTATATCATGATCCATAACTTACCCTCGGTGAATGTAGCAGCCTTGCCACTAGTGGATTAATATGCAGAAGCATCTGCTGAACGTCTAGATTTTAAATATGACATACCTGCTTGGGACGGTTAAGGAGATATTATAATCTGCTCTCCTGTAGATTTCATCTAGGGGGTGTAATATATCAGCCATCTTGTATTAAAGTGACCGATCTGAATATATGCCTAGTTTCTTTGTAAGTCTTCCATATCTCCAGATATAAAATTATATGGAAAAGGGGATTTTTAAATGTGAGTCTGTTTTACAGCTAGCTGGAATGTCTTTGAAGCTCAGTGAAGGACTGGTTTTTGGTTTTATGATATCTCAGATTGAGACAGACACCCGGGCACTAGCTGTTTGGCATTTATAAACCTGGAGCTCTCCCACTGTACCTGTGATCTCTGGCATCATACAGACCACATTCCTGAGGGAGGGGGGATATTGGAGGGAAGCTGATTTGGGAGTAGAAATGATACAAGATGGAGGATCCTTAGCAAGATGGATGACTGCGTCCATCTCTGTATGCACAATTGCTACAGATACATCTTTTTTATATAGATAGAGACACACACAGCAACAATTCCCTCCCTGTCCTTTATTTTTGTGTTCTTCTTTATCCTATCTTTTATTTTGCAATCAGGCCTGGTTGATCAGAGCACAAGAAAAAAAGCAACAATGATATGACAAATGTATGCCAAGCAAGGCAGATTAAAACAGGGCAAATCAAAGGAGGACCAATTTTGTGATTTCAACATCAATGTGCAGTACCTGCTATATTAAAACAGCTTCAAATCCATGTGTGTACATGAATCACATTACAGAACTGATAGGACCATAGTAGCTGTGATGCTAAATTAAATAAAGAAAGTCCCAGAGAAAAGGTGTAGGATGTTATATAGAATTTAGTCCTCTAATGTCCAGGAAAAGACTACCGCCATAGTTTAGGATCCTCCACCCCATGTGCTCAGTGCTAATGTCACACTCACCACATCCTATGCTCCCTGATATAAGCAGCAAACAGCACAACAATAACAGAGAGATTCTTATGCTTTCATGCACGACCATCCAGCTGCTATGATACTCCAGCGGTGTAATGATCTGACTTGCTAGGCAAGGTCACTTGGTGTTTCTTGATCCCATCAAACAGCAGCTCTGCTCTACCTCCAAACTCCAGCTACAGGCATCATATGTCTGCAGATTGTAAGCGAGAGTTCCTCAGCACCCTCACTTACAATCTTGGAGTGCTGGTCTTTCATTGTGATGTATGTGATATGGGCAGAGCAACAAATATAAATGGCTTCAGGGGAACAGGAAATCAGCTGGGAGGGAGCTTGCAGGGGTGATGAACCAGTGAAGGCAACAATTAGAACTTACAGCAACAGTTGGGTTTTACCCTTTGGAAATTGTCTTAAATCATATACAGTAAAAAAACAACAACATTTGTAAGTACCCTTGTCAAGCGTATATGGTTGGTCCCAACCCCTGAAACTGTCAGTTTCTGGACAAGTTAGTATGAGTGTAAAAATGGAGAAAATGATAAATGAAGGGATGTGAAATACTGAACATACAAGTAGTAACCCCATACAGAATGCAATATTTTCACTATAGTGGTCCTTTAATGAATAATGGTGAATATGTTTTGCTCAGCACTATGAAACATTGCTAGACCAGACTTTCTAAATTATTTACAGTTGTTTGTATAGATACTGCATTTTTTGTGCTTGCTTAAAAATCAATACAAGGGGGCACATGCGCGGCCAGTTCCGAGATGGCAGCTCACCGACAAGAGCTCCGTCTTACCGCCAGCCATAACCCAGCACACACAGGACCCAGCGACAATACTCACCTCTCCCCAATCACATATGTGGACACAGAGCAATACAGAACCCCCCCGGATCATGCCTTTATGCTGCAGATTGCCGGGGCAGCCAGGGAAGCTAACAAGCTTCTTCCCAGACCTCAGCCCCTGCAGCCAAGATGGCACCGGCTGCTCACAGAATGATCTCCTCACACAGGCATAGGGAAACACAGATCAGACCACAGACCCCAGGTTAAAGGCACCACTATACCAAGGAGACCCGGGTGAGTCCTCTCCGCCCCTGTCTCCCTCCACTAGCAGTCCTGCTAAGTCCAGGCCCAGGCTGGACATAGAATCTACTCCTGATCTGCAACCTTCCTATCCTCCTGCATTTACTACTACTTCTACTCCATCTTTGATTGGGAACTTTCCTGCTTCTGACCAACCTATCACTGAAATCTCGATGAAAAGTATTCTTCTTTCCCTGTGACAAACACTACATGACGATCTGACAACAACTTTATCTCAAATCTCAACCACGTTACAAAAACAAGACCACTGTATCCGCCACATTGAAAATAAAATGGGGGAAATGTTCACAACACACAATGACCTAATAGACGCACACGCAGACCACAATGCCGACATAGAACAAATTAACCTTAAATTGGCAGACATAGAAGACCGCTCCAGGCGGAACAATATTAAATTCCGCGGAATACTGGAATCTATCACTATGGACGCCATTGTTCTTTACATCCAACAATACATGAAGCACCTCATCCCTTCTCTAACAGATGTGGAGCTTGCCATAGACCGTACACACAGAATACCAAAACCGTCTTTCCTACCGGCCGCAATACCTAGAGACATCCTAGCGCACATACACTTCTACCACGTGAAAGAAAAAATAATGATAGCTGCTAAAACCCAACCTCAATTCCAGCATCTCAAGCGAATATCAAACTATTCGCAGACCTATCCAAAGCCACACTCCTCCACCGCAAGAAACTTATCACCATAACAAAAGCGTTGCAGAACCATGGAACAGGCTACCAACGGGGTTTCCCCAAGAAGCTCATTGTTAAACATCAAGGCCCTATATGATCAAAACCCTAGAAGAAGGCATCGAAATCCTGAAAACATGGAACAACATACCAGTGGACTCCCACCAATCCAATTCTCCCACCAATCCCACCACAACAAATGGATGCAGAATGGTCTTGAACCAACAGTCCCTAACATCACTCATCACCGAACATTTCTAAACCCCAAGTTTTTCTTCAGCATGACAGCTTTCATGAGTCATGCATGTTCAATTTCCCCCCGTTATACAGTAGCAAAATGTGCTACACATGTTACTTGTATTTTCCACAAGTGTTTTTACCCCTCTACCCTCCTCACACCCCCAGTCGCTCAAGTCAACTCCTCTTCTCTCAAAAACCTGCATCACAAGATGAAACACCCTCCTCAAACCAGTGACCAAATCAAGATCACTACTCCTTCACTATGGAAGCTTTCCACCTATGACAAAGGGAAACCTACCTTTCTCCACAACTTATGAACCATCTCTACTACTCAATACAACCCGTTTACACTCAGCAACATGATTAACATATCATCTTTGAATGTCTGTGGCCTTAACTCTCCTTACAAGAGATCCCTACTACAGAAAGAAGCTCGCTCCCTACAAGCTGACGTCCTATTACTCCAAGAATTCCACTTTGCCTCCACCAAAATCCCCAAATTCAATATACACCACTTTTCCTCTATATATATGGCAACCAGCTCCAAGAAAAAGAACGGCATCATCATAGTCATAAGAGACTCCCTCCAATTCCAATACATCTCAGAAGTAGCAGACCCTCAAGGCCGCTACCATATTCTGATATGCAAAATCAACGGAATCTTATATACCCTGGGAAAATCTACGGTCCAAATACCAACCAACTCCAATTTTACAACAAAATCAACTCAACCATCTCTTCCCAGAGACAAGGCAGGCTACTCATCGGCGGAGACTTCAACATCGTAGGCAATCCACTCCTGGACTCTTCTTCCAGTAAACGCTCCTCCAAGCATACCTTTAACCACTTTCTACACAACAACGATCTCTACGATATATGGCGATGCCAACACAGTACGGAAAAAGATTACACCTACTATTCCCCATCCCTCCTCTCCTACTCCAGAATTGACTTTTTCATCACAGACAAGTGGACTTTACAGCATGTCACCTCCTCCAAGATCGGCACTAAAGCATGGTCAGACCACGCTCCAATTTCCATTACTCTAGACCACAATCAACATTCTACGATCCCTTGAATATGGAGATTGAACTTGATTCTACTGAAAAATCCTGAGCACAAGAAACATATATTTGATACACATAATATGCTCTTTGAAATGAATGAATCACCTGATATCTCTATACCTATATTATGGTCCACTTACAAGGCATACATGAGAGGTATTCTTATACAACTAAATTCCTGTATTACCAAACAAAGAAACCAACAAATTGACAAACTCCTCATGTCAATTAAAACAAAAAAAGAATTAAACAAAAAATCCCCAAATCCCTGAACTTCTGCTTCCCTCACCACAGACAGAAACAAACTCAGAACCCTCCTGCTCTATAAATACGACCTTAACCCTCCAAAAAACGAAAATTTAATTTTACTCCCTAAGCAACAAAGCCAACTCCCTATTAACCAAAATGATTAAGCAATGATGCCTAAAATCCAAAATATCCTCAGTTCAACACCTAACCACACATATCTTAACCACAAACCCACAAGAAATAGCCAATGCCTTTGCGAGCTATTACCAACAGCTATACAACCTTAAAAACGACCCTGACACTATCCAACCAACACTAACATCCATACAACAATTCCTCCACACAACTAAACTCCCCCAACTCTCCCCATCTCAACTTGATGCTATATCTACTCCAATAACTCCCAAAGAAATAGAAATAACCATCAAAAGACTCCCTCTTAACAAATCTCCAGGAAACAATGGATACATGAACAAATTTTACAACTAATTTGCCCCTAACCTATCACCATACTTGACCAAAATCTTTAATCATGCCGCCACCACTGGTATATTCCCCAAAGACATGCTAAAGTCGATAATAAGGACAATACCAAAACCTGGCAAAGAGCCACAACTTGTCCAGAATTATAGACTAATTTCCCTACTCAATACAGACATAAAACTCTATGCAAAAATTATAGCTCGCAGACTACTCCCCTATCTTCCTACCTTGATACACCCAGACCAAGTAGGATTCATACCAGGCCGCCAAGCACCCAATGCTACCAGAAGACTTATATCTCTTCTTCACCACTTAGAACACACCAAGCAACCCTCATTACTCTTATCCTTAGATGCAGAAAAAGCATTTGACCGAATACATTGGCTATTTATGCGATTGACCCTACAGAAATTTGGTATTACAGGATGGATGTTAACAGCCATCTTATCACTATAATCCCTCCCCTCAGCCAGAGTACTAACAGATGAAATACTATCAGACCCTTTCAATATCACCAATGGTACTAGACAAGGCTGCCCACTATCTCCCATCATATTTGCATTGCTCATTGAACCCTTAGCTTCTAAACTTTGAGACGACCCGACGTTCACTGGCATCAAACACGTTAACACTGAACACAAAATTAGTGTATTTGCAGACGACATCATATTGATGGTTACCAACCCAACCAGATCCCTCAAAACGATACGCACTCACCTTCAACAATACTCAACGGTCTCTTATTATAAACTTAATGAACCCAAATCTTCAATCCTAAATCTCCATACACCACACCAAACCCAGATATTACTTGCCAAACAATTCCCCTTCTCCTGGGAAAAAAACAACATCCCCTATTTAGGAATCAAACTCACCGCAAACAGACCAACTATTCACCTCAAATCACAAAACACTACTCAAAACTATGCCCCAAGAAATTGCCACCCTTCGCACCTCAGAACTCTCCAAACTAGGCCGAGTTGCGACATTGAAAATGTACATCCTACCAAAAATTCTATACATTTTTCGCACACTTCCCATACCAGTCCCTAACACCTTTTTCACCAAATTACAATCGATTTTCGCCAGATTCTTATGGAACTCCTGAAAAACCTAGATGCACCACCAATCTCTTAATACGACCATCTTCCAAAGGAGGCGCAGGTCTCCCACATCTAAAATCCTACTATAATGCTACTCTTCTTGACCAAATATATTTTTGGTGGAACCCAACCAGAGAAAAAAATCTGGTCTACAATGGAAACCTTGCCGTTTCTTCCACTTAAACCCCCAAATTTACTTCTAATTCCATCAATGCCACAAAAAAACTACCAACTAAAACACCCATGTATCCAAGCCGCTCTTCAAGCCTGCTGCGAACTTCTGACCATGGAATACACAGATCCCAAACACATCCTTACCCCAATTGACATACTACATTCCATTACACCCTCTCTGGACCTATCTCAATGGGAAAAACAAAACATACATAATATAACAGACCTCTATAAAGACCACACCCTACACTCATTTCAGAATCTCTAAACCAAATTCAATCTCCCTACCACTGAATATTTCACCCACTTAAGAATCGCCCACTGTATGCAAACAAAAAATATACCTCATACCAAGATCCCAAATACCGCCTATCTTTTCTTTACCAAACCACAATATCTAGGTAAAGGCATCTCCACTTTCTACAAGTACATAACGAACCTGCAATTCGCTCTAAAATCTACCTCCCTATCCAATTGGGAAAAAATCCTTTCATAAACAATTACAGCACAGACATGAAACAAAACATTTAACACTACTTACAAATCCCGCCGTTGCAGCTCGCACTGGGAATCATATTTAAAAATCCTCCACCAATGGTACCTAACCCCTGTCAAACTAGCCCTTTATTACCCAAAACACTCCTCCTCTTGCTGCCGACAATGCGGAGACATAGGCTCAACACTGTGTCTTCCAATTAATCTCTGAAATATCCAAAACAGTGATAACCCCAAATCCTTCACTTGTGCTTTTACACATTGGGATTGAACAATTCCTCTATAACTCTTGTACTACCATTGTCCATACACTTTTCACAGCAAAAATCAATATAACCCAATTATGGAACACCACCACTGCTCCTTCCCTCAAGACACTAATCACAGATCTTAATTTCCAATGTGAAATGGAAAAAAGATCGGCTTTTAACAACTCCACCTAACACAAATTTAAATCCCAATGGACTAGCTGGTTAGAAACCCCTAACTGCTCAGTACAATTCTGATATATTACAAACAATTGAATTACTCACCCATTCTAGACTGGTACTCCCTTTCCACCCCATTACATTTAGACCCCCCCCCCTACCCTCCTCCTTATCCCCCTTGCTCAATACCCCTTTGCAATTTCATACACCTCACCAAGGCTCAGTATATACCCAAGTCTACCTCTGATGCTAATGCCTTAAAACCCAAATTTAACCCCAGCCAAATGGTGGGGTAAATGCTTATTAATACTATATTGTATGAATATACTCTCTACTGAATCAAACACTATTACCTTGTTCTGGTATTGAAAATCTTTCAATAAAAATTATTGAAATAAAAATCAATACAAGGAGTACAGTAATAACTTCAAAATTAAATTACCAGTAGTAAACAATTAATTGTGAATATGCCGCGGTCTGTGGATTGGGTAGTATAAATCCATTCCAGCCCTCACTTACATTAAAATGTATTATTACCTAGACCAAGTTCTCTACCTGAAATATAGAATTTAATGTTATCAGCTATAACAAACCTGTACCCTTTGATCGCATACTTTATGGTTAGATGTATGTATCCTAATACATCTGTCAAAAGAGAAATATGTTGTCTGTCATTGGTGACCTCTTTCTAAAAATGCATGTTGCTTCACTGTCTTGGTGACAGTACTTCAGAACATTTAAGGCTTCATTCACATGGCAGTAAAAATTGCATTTAAAAGTCTTTTTATTTATTTTTCTGTGCACAATTGCATTGTTTTCTATGGAGACATTAACACAGCTGTGTGTACATGCATTACATTCAGATCCATAACACCAAATCCAAAAATCTGCATCTGAGTATATATGTATGCATGTTCAGTATGTCAGATGCAGTCAAAAAACTGATAGAAGAAAAACATGTGTAAAAAGATTGGTAAAATGTGTACGCCCATGTGAATATTGTGAACATACAGACTTACGCACAGATATGCAGATTCACTCTGAATTCTTTGAAACAAGAGAGCATTTTCAGAAAAAGGTCACTAATCACACCATGGTCTTCTCTTGTGACTAGCTACCATCATTTTACAATCAAAATGTTTAAATCAGAAGTCAGTGTTCTGCCATTCACTTGCATGTTCAAAGACCCAAGCACTAAGATGAAAATGACAGCACCGTTACTGCATCTTTGTTTTTCTAAGGCATGCCTTACAACTTAGCATTAACACACATTTGAGCTCACAAATAAAATCAGAATAAAAATTTAATGAAAAGCACGGGACAGATGGAGGTATAAATACATCATATACAGACAGATGTTAGCGTTATTCATTTTTCTGTATTAATACATATTTGCTAAAAAAATCTTCTTGCCTTTTAGACAAAGTAATCTTTCCAATATGGATCACAATTTTGATTATTGCCTGCACATCAGTGGTAATCGTTTTTCTTCTAATATATCTGTTTATAAGGTTTGTATTTTTCTCATAGTTTTCCTAAATGCAATGCAATATTTCCTTTAATAGCTCATTTTAGATACAATCTTGCTATGTGGACTTTATACATTTTACTATTTGGTAACTCAAATGAAAACAAAAAGTATAGTAATCCCAATGGAAAAGTAATTATTTAACATGTTCTCAAAAGGGAATTACTGATTAAAGTGTCTCTAAAGGCAAACTATTTTTTTTCATTCTGGATAAAATAAGGGGGGTTATAACCCCTGTCATTTTTTTTTTTGCCATTTGTGTCCCAGTGGGGAGATTTTCCTTCACTTCTTGTCCCATAGCCAAAACAGGAAGTGAGAGGAAATTCCTCATAAGTAAGGGAATCTTGGAGCGTCACCAGAACTAGTGTCCCCTTTTGAAGACGTTCCCTCTATTATTGTTCTGGTGACAACCCAAATTTGGGATTTTCTTTTATGTTCACTTTCAATGATAATGGCAAACAGGACATATAGAGAGAGTGAATCTCTTTATCAGGGGTCACAGGCAAGAGTTTTAATCTCTCTCCACCCTATCCAAAAAAATGTTTTGCCTTTAGTAACACTTTACATGTTTGTTTTTACCACAAAGCCACACCAAGAGACTTTCCAGAATTGTTAAAATAGATCCAAACCCTAATGGGATACCTATTAGTTTATTTATATAAAATAGTTTTTCCTTTTCTCCTCATTTTTAGTATCTAAATGCTGCTAAGAAGTAAACAAATATATGGATGTTTTAATATGCTTTTGTATATTTTATCCTGTGCTACAAAAAAACTTGTGGCCTGCAGTCCATCATTGTGTCTATGGAAATTATGCCATTTACGAAAAAATGTTCTTAGTATGCATTTCCATGAATCTTTAACCTCCCTGGAGGTATTCCCGAGTGTAACTTGGGGTAAAGTTTCAGTACCACAAGCGGTAACCCCGAGCTACACTTGGGAATACCTTGCAGCGTTGCTGCGGGATCCCTCGGTCACTTACCTTGTCCTGCGCTCCCGCGATGTCCCTCCTGCAGTGTCCCCTGCAATGCCCTCTGGCTGATGCCGGCATCTGTCTTCTGGGTTCCCTTCCCTGTGACGTCGGGACGTACAGGGACGGAACTGGCGGGAAATTTGAAAATTGTAAAAGTGACATTCACTAAATTCACTAAAATCACATAGTAAAACATTACTGTATCAAACCATTTCACATACATTTTGTTCCTAGTGCTTTGTCCTGTGCCATGCCTGCATTTTTACTGTTCTTTCTGCCTTGAAACTGAGAAACGTCCATGGCGTCCAAAAAGCGTCCCTTTAGGTCAAAAGTGGTTTTAGACCAGCTAGAGAACAGCGATAGTAAATCAGAACCACTTGCAGAATTGAGTGATGATGATTTGTGGGGAAATTCGTCATCAGACACTGAAAACGATTTTGCTTTTGATTTTGGTTTGATTATATTATTGAATTAAATTTATTATTATTATATTATTATTTTTTATGATTATATATTCAATTATAATTTATGATTTCGTGTTTCAAATTTTAACATACCTGGGATGTTTACTAGACTCGGACAGATTTCAGTGAGCTATTCCTAAAAATTACAGGCCTACAAAAAAAAATACATATTTCCATGCAAAAAAATGTACCGCTTTGAGCACAGAAATATGGACATAATCAGACTGCTAGGGAGGCTACAGTACACTTCTCAGTCCTATAAGAATATTGAAGAGAAAACTTGAGCTTCTATAATTGGTAGTGATGAGGCATATTTACCTGAGTTCGGTTCGTGGCAAGTTTGCCAAACTGCTATGCATTTGGTCACACATACGTTTAGTATGCATAGTACACATGGTAGAGGTAGATACATTTCAGGGCCATAATTTAGGTTTAACTCTGGATGAATAGTTTTTTAATGCAATACCTATTTACAATTTTGGGCATGGTTTATTTGATATTTTATTTATGTTTTTTGGGGGGGCATGATATATTTGACATTTAATAACTTGATACCGTTTCATATGTTATATCTAATAGATTATTTAAAGGTTTGACAGTTTTTTCTGTGAAATATTAATTTGCACAAATATCACGCAACACAAAAAGGCAACCATCCTTTATTCTATAGATCCTCCTTTATCAAATAATATCTATGTTTGGTGAACTTCTGTAAATTTTTAAAGGGAATAATTAGAGATGAGCGAATCGAAGTATCCGAAGTGGAATTCGAGTCGAATATCGGAAAAATTTCGATTCGTGCCGAATCCGAAAAACAGCCTAATTCGGACGCGCGAATCGAAATTTTTCCGAAAATGGCGGCTGACATGTGCGGCGACGGAGCGGGGATGTCGGGGAAGGCGCGCAGACAAGGCGCGCTGCCCCATAATGCATTCCTCAACGACATGTGATCGCATCAGCCAATCAGCAGCCAGCCAGCCAGCACTGTGTAATGGTCGAGGTATATATAGCGGCCATTTTGGAAATCTTCATTTGCCTGCAGTCATTGAACAGAGGCAGACCGCTCTGTACTAGGGACAGGGACAGAGTTAGGGCCACAGAAACGAGAATTGGGGACAGAGAGAAGTTACTTAGGGACAGAGAACCATTACTCAGGGACACAGACTTGTTAATGAGGGCCACAGAATCGTTATTTAGGGACAAAGAAACGCTAGTTAGGGCCACAGAATTCATACTCAGGGACAGACAGAATTGTTACTCAGTGCCAGAGAATTGTTACTTAGGGCCACAGAAACGTTATTAGGGCCACAGAATTTTTACTCAGGGACAGACAGAATTGTTACTGAGTGCCAGAGAATTGTTACTCAGGGACAGACAGAATTGTTACTGAGTGCCAGAGAATTCTTACTCAGGGCCACAGAATTCATTCTCAGGGACAGACAGAATTGTTACTCAGGGACAGACAGAATTGTTACTGAGTGCCAGAGAATTGTTACTCAGGGACAGACAGAATTGTTACTGAGTGCCAGAGAATTGTTACTCAGGGACAGACAGAATTGTTACTGAGTGCCAGAGAATTGTTACTCAGGGACAGACAGAATTGTTACTGAGTGCCAGAGAATTGTTACTCAGGGACAGACAGAATTGTTACTGAGTGCCAGAGAATTGTTACTCGCACAGACACAAAATTGTTACTTGCACAGACACAGAATTGTTACTCGCGCAGACACAGAATTGTTACTCAGGGCCACAGAATTCATACTCAGGGACAGACAGAATTGTTACTGAGTGCCAGAGAATTGTTACTCAGGGACAGACAGAATTGTTACTGAGTGCCAGAGAATTGTTACTCAGGGACAGACAGAATTGTTACTGAGTGCCAGAGAATTGTTACTCGCACAGACACAAAATTGTTACTTGCACAGACACAGAATTGTTACTCGCACAGACACAGAATTGTTACTCAGGGCCACAGAATTCATACTCAGGGACAGACAGAATTGTTACTGAGCGCCAGAGAATTGTTACTCAGGGACAGACAGAATTGTTACTGAGTGCCAGAGAATTGTTACTCAGGGACAGACAGAATTGTTACTGAGTGCCAGAGAATTGTTACTCAGGGACAGACAGAATTGTTACTGAGTGCCAGAGAATTGTTACTCAGGGACAGACAGAATTGTTACTGAGTGCCAGAGAATTGTTACTCGCACAGACACAAAATTGTTACTTGCACAGACACAGAATTGTTACTCGCACAGACACAGAATTGTTACTCTGGGCCACAGAATTCATACTCAGGGACAGACAGAATTGTTACTGAGTGCCAGAGAATTGTTACTCAGGGACAGACAGAATTGTTACTGAGTGCCAGAGAATTGTTACTCGCACAGACACAAAATTGTTACTTGCACAGACACAGAATTGTTACTCGCACAGACACAGAATTGTTACTCAGGGCCACAGAATTCATACTCAGGGACAGACAGAATTGTTACTGAGCGCCAGAGAATTGTTACTCAGGGACAGACAGAATTGTTACTGAGTGCCAGAGAATTGTTACTCAGGGACAGACAGAATTGTTACTGAGTGCCAGAGAATTGTTACTCAGGGACAGACAGAATTGTTACTGAGTGCCAGAGAATTGTTACTCAGGGACAGACAGAATTGTTACTGAGTGCCAGAGAATTGTTACTCGCACAGACACAAAATTGTTACTTGCACAGACACAGAATTGTTACTCGCACAGACACAGAATTGTTACTCAGGGCCACAGAATTCATACTCAGGGACAGACAGAATTGTTACTGAGTGCCAGAGAATTGTTACTCAGGGACAGACAGAATTGTTACTGAGTGCCAGAGAATTGTTACTCAGGGACAGACAGAATTGTTACTGAGTGCCAGAGAATTGTTACTCGCACAGACACAAAATTGTTACTTGCACAGACACAGAATTGTTACTCGCACAGACACAGAATTGTTACTCAGGGCCACAGAATTCATACTCAGGGACAGACAGAATTGTTACTGAGTGCCAGAGAATTGTTACTCAGGGACAGACAGAATTGTTACTGAGTGCCAGAGAATTGTTACTCAGGGACAGACAGAATTGTTACTGAGTGCCAGAGAATTGTTACTCGCACAGACACAAAATTGTTACTTGCACAGACACAGAATTGTTACTCGCACAGACACAGAATTGTTACTGAGTGCCAGAGAATTGTTACTCAGGGACAGACAGAATTGTTACTGAGTGCCAGAGAATTGTTACTCAGGGACAGACAGAATTGTTACTGAGTGCCAGAGAATTGTTACTCAGGGACAGACAGAATTGTTACTGAGTGCCAGAGAATTGTTACTCAGGGACAGACAGAATTGTTACTGAGTGCCAGAGAATTGTTACTCGCACAGACACAAAATTGTTACTTGCACAGACACAGAATTGTTACTCGCGCAGACACAGAATTGTTACTCAGGGCCACAGAATTCATACTCAGGGACAGACAGAATTGTTACTGAGTGCCAGAGAATTGTTACTCAGGGACAGACAGAATTGTTACTGAGTGCCAGAGAATTGTTACTCAGGGACAGACAAAATTGTTACTGAGTGCCAGAGAATTGTTACTCGCACAGACACAAAATTGTTACTTGCACAGACACAGAATTGTTACTCGCACAGACACAGAATTGTTACTCAGGGCCACAGAATTCATACTCAGGGATAGACAGAATTGTTACTGAGTGCCAGAGAATTGTTACTCAGGGACAGACAGAATTGTTACTGAGTGCCAGAGAATTGTTACTCAGGGACAGACAGAATTGTTACTGAGTGCCAGAGAATTGTTACTCGCACAGACACAAAATTGTTACTTGCACAGACACAGAATTGTTACTCGCACAGACACAGAATTGTTACTCAGGGCCACAGAATTCATACTCAGGGACAGACAGAATTGTTACTGAGTGCCAGAGAATTGTTACTCAGGGACAGACAGAATTGTTACTGAGTGCCAGAGAATTGTTACTCAGGGACAGACAGAATTGTTACTGAGTGCCAGAGAATTGTTACTCGCACAGACACAAAATTGTTACTTGCACAGACACAGAATTGTTACTCGCACAGACACAGAATTGTTACTCGCACAGACACAGAATTGTTACTCAGGGCCACAGAATTCATACTCAGGGACAGACAGAATTGTTACTGAGTGCCAGAGAATTGTTACTCAGGGACACCTAATCGTTGAATTAAATAGTATGTCAGACAACATGCAGAGGAGTGGCAGAGGAGGCAATGTTTTAGGAGCGAGCAGACGTGGCAGCAGAGGAAGGGGTCGAGGCAGCAGTATTCGCAGCCAGAGGCCAGTGCTCCCGGTGTCATCCAGCGGTCGTGTCTCCACCGACAACCCTGCCGTCATTGATTGGTTGGCTCGGTCGTCTTCCTCTTCCCAGGTCACCTCTGACACCTACAGCCAACGGTCGGTGGGTACGTCAGACACAACCGTTAGTTGGCATGGCCCGGGACCAAGCCCACTGAAATCACGTGTCCTCTACCTGCCCCTGTCCTTTGCTGTTCCCTCACCAAGCGAAGTATCGCATGCTGTGGGCTCAGCCCCACTGTACAGTGAGGAAGAGCTAACAGAGGGCGGTCAGGAACGGGGGGAGACATCGGCCTTTTCAGCAGCCAAGCGAACAAGTACTGGCGAGGAGAGTGGCTCGGTAGCCGGTCTAGAGACAGGTCTGTCTCCTGACCCAGACGCAGCCGAGGGGGCTAGTAGTGAGGCGGAGACCCTACTTGATGATGAGGAGGTTGATCGCACTTGGCAGCCTCGTCGTCATCAGGCAATTTCTTCCGCATCATCAGGAGAAGAGGGTGGCAGCTTGGCAGCGAGCAAAACAGTCGGTGGGTTGCCCAGGAGACAGCAGCAGGGTCGCATCAGTGTCAGTGGAGCCAAACGTCCACGGAGTAGAGCACCAGCTCCACTGCAGCCTACCACCACGGCCAGTAGTGGTGCCGGTGCGCACGGAGGAAGTAGCAGTCAGCCAGTGAAGAGTAGCGGGGGCAAAGTTTCCTACTCGGTGGTGTGGCAATTTTTCCTCAAGCCGCCCGAGGAAGTAAACGTAGCCGTATGTCGACTATGTGGCCAGAAATGCAAGCGTGGCCAGGGGGCCCATGTTGGGACTACAGCGTTGCGTCAGCATATGCAGCGTCACCATTCGGTGGCCTGGGAAAACCGTGATAAACATACGGCGGTTCTGCCTGCCCCAGCCCCCGCTCCATCACCCGCTCCGTTACTTGCTCCGTCACCCGACGTCGTCAATCGCCCTCTATCAGCCAGTCAAGGCTCCAACACCTCTGCTGAGGGGAGTTGTCGCTCATTGGCATCTTCCGCTCGTTCAGATGCTCCTTCTCCTGCTACTCCTCTTCTCGGATTCCGTCAACAGTCTTTCTTGGAATCCGTATCCAAGAGACAACAGTTTGCGAGCACGCACCCGACGGTGCAAAAGCTGAACGTCCTCCTGTCCAAGTTGCTGGTGCTGCAGTCCCTCCCTTTCCAACTGGTGGACTCAGCACCTTTCCGAGAAATGATGGCTTGTGCCGCGCCGCGGTGGAGAGTGCCAAGCCGTCATTTCTTTGCCCAAAAGGCAGTGCCAGCCCTGCATTCACATGTAGAAGAGATGGTGGGCCAGTCTTTGAGCATGTCGGTCTCTGCCAAAGTGCACGGCAGCGCCGACGTGTGGAGCTGTAACTACGGTCAGGGACAGTACATGTCATTTACGGCCCACTGGGTGAACGTGGTGCCGGCACAGCCGCACCAGCAACTTGGACAGGTCACGACGCTTTTGCCTCCACGTTTGCACGTCCTTGGTCCAGCAAGCATGTCCGCCTCTACCACCTCTTTTTCCGCCGTGTCCTCAGCCGCCACCCCCGTGCCAAGTCCCATTACCCGACCGGCATATCACATGTGCAGGGCGCAACGGTGTCACGCTGTGCTGCACCTGGTATGCCTTGGCGAACGTAGTCACACAGGGGAGGAACTGCTGAGTGTAATGAACAGAGAAATCGACAGATGGCTGTCTCCGCGCAAACTAAAAATCGGAACCATGTTGACTGACAACGGAAAGAACATGGTGTCTGCTCTGCGTCAAGGAAGGTTGTGCCATGCGCCATGCATGGCTCACGTGTTCAATCTGGTTGTCAAGCGGTTCCTAAAATCCACCATCCCACTGCAAGACATCCTTAAAATGTCACGTAAACTGTGCATGCATTTCAGCCATTCCTACACCGCAAAGAACACCCTCATTGAGCTGCAGCGGCAGAACGGAATTCCACAGCATCGCCTGATCTGCGACGTTGCAACAAGGTGGAATTCAACCCTACACATGTTAGACCGCCTTTACGAGCAGCGAAAGGCCATCACCGATTTCCTGATGTTACAAGCGGATAAAGGTACTCCCCTGTGTAACTTAGATGTCAGCCATTGGCAGCTCATGCGTGACACCTGCCGCTTGCTCAGGCCCTTTGAGGAGGCCACGCTATTCGTGAGTCGGCAGGACTATGGGATGAACGACGTCATTCCTCTGTTGCACGTCCTGGAACAAATGCTGTTAACAATGGCTGGTCAGGGTGCGGTAGACGTGGCGCACAGATCTCAACGCCACATGACCCCTGTGGGGGCAGGACAGGAAGAAGAGGAGGAGGTAGAGGAGGACATTTGTGCTCAGGAATTATTGAGTGAAATGGGTGGTTTTTCCACTCAGCGGACAGGAGTGGAGGAGCAGGAGCATCTGGTAGAGGAGGAGGAGGAGGAGGAGACAGAGGACCCAGACGCACCGTGGCAGTATGCTGTGGAGATGGAGGCAGGGAGTCCCTCGCATTCCTTGGCACAAATGGCCCATAGCATGCTCGGTTGCTTGCGTAGCGACAGCCGAATAATAACCATCAGACAGAGGGATGACTTTTGGCTGTCCACCTTGTTGGACCCTCGCTACCGGTCCAAAATGGTGGCCTTTTTCACACCTGCTGAGAGGGAGG
Organism: Staurois parvus; assembly: GCF_062004578.1. Classification (NCBI taxonomy): domain Eukaryota; kingdom Metazoa; phylum Chordata; class Amphibia; order Anura; family Ranidae; genus Staurois; species Staurois parvus. Next base: position 10,096,427 of record NW_028317941.1, read on the forward strand.
CCAAAATTACGTACTATAAAAACCACCTATGTAGTCAGTTGGTCTCTGCCTTTGTGCGCCAACGTCCATCCTCAGACACTGTGGGCCCTGTGCGCTCGCGTTCCGCTGGCATGGCAGCAGGGGAGGGGTGGGGTGGTAGGAGCAGTGGCAGCTCCACCAGCAGCGGCTGCCTCAGTCTGCAGTCGATGATGAGTAGCTTTCTTCACCAGCGCAGTGAGGAAACTACTAACCAGCCGCAGCAGCAGCAGCAGCATCAGGTGGACCTGGAGCAGGAGCTCAAACAACAGGCTTGGGCCTACTTGGACAGCACCCTGCCAACCGAGGTAGACAATCCCCTTGACTACTGGGCAACGAAACTTGACCTTTGGCCCCAACTAGCTGAATTTGCCCTTGAAAGGCTGTCATGCCCGGGCAGTAGCGTGGCATCGGAGCGCGTGTTTAGTGCGGCAGGAGGTATTGTAACTCCGCGGAGGACACGACTGTCCACCCAAAGTGTGGAGAGACTCACGTTTGTGAAAATGAATCAGGCGTGGATTAGTCTGGATTTCAAACCACCAGTTCCTGACACAACTGACTAAATCCGCCATGAATCATGCCTCAAACATGTGCCACTTTCAGGTCTCTTCACACTGCTGGTGTGTTTAATTTTTTGACATAGGGTGCAGGCAGATTACGGGCCTCACATAGCTGCTGCCAGGCCCCTAATCTGCCATGGGCCCCTATATACCGCCTCCTCATGCTGCTGCCAAGTCCAGAGTCTGTCATGGTCCCTGTACGGCCTCCCATTGCTGCTGTCTCCATCGCCACACTCTGCTGCCATGTGCCACTTTCAGGTCTCTTCACACTGCTGGTGTGTTAAATTTTTTGACATAGGGTGCAGGCAGATTACGGGCCTCACATAGCTGCTGCCAGGCCCCTAATCTGCCATGGGCCCCTATATACCGCCTCCTCATGCTGCTGCCAAGTCTAGAGTCTCTCATGGGTCCCTGTACGGCCTCCCATTGCTGCTGTCTCCATCGCCACACTCTGCCATGTGCCACTTTCAGGTCTCTTCACACTGCTGGTGTGTTAAATTTTTTGACATAGGGTGCAGGCAGATTACGGGCCTCACATAGCTGCTGCCAGGCCCCTAATCTGCCATGGGCCCCTATATACCGCCTCCTCATGCTGCTGCCAAGTCCAGAGTCTGTCATGGTCCCTGTACGGCCTCCCATTGCTGCTGTCTCCATCGCCACACTCTGCTGCCATGTGCCACTTTCAGGTCTCTTCACACTGCTGGTGTGTTTAATTTTTTGACATAGGGTGCAGGCAGATTACGGGCCTCACATAGCTGCTGCCAGGCCCCTAATCTGCCATGGGCCCCTATATACCGCCTCCTCATGCTGCTGCCAAGTCCAGAGTCTGTCATGGTCCCTGTACGGCCTCCCATTGCTGCTGTCTCCATCGCCACACTCTGCTGCCATGTGCCACTTTCAGGTCTCTTCACACTGCTGGTGTGTTTAATTTTTTGACATAGGGTGCAGGCAGATTACGGGCCTCACATAGCTGCTGCCAGGCCCCTAATCTGCCATGGGCCCCTATATACCGCCTCCTCATGCTGCTGCCAAGTCTAGAGTCTGTCATGGGTCCCTGTACGGCCTCCCATTGCTGCTGTCTCCATCGCCACACTCTGCTGCCATGTGCCACTTTCAGGTCTCTTCACACTGCTGGTGTGTTAAATTTTTTGACATAGGGTGCAGGCAGATTACGGGCCTCACATAGCTGCTGCCAGGCCCCTAATCTGCCATGGGCCCCTATATACCGCCTCCTCATGCTGCTGCCAAGTCTAGAGTCTGTCATGGGTCCCTGTACGGCCTCCCATTGCTGCTGTCTCCATCGCCACACTCTGCTGCCATGTGCCACTTTCAGGTCTCTTCACACTGCTGGTGTGTTAAATTTTTTGACATAGGGTGCAGGCAGATTACGGGCCTCACATAGCTGCTGCCAGGCCCCTAATCTGCCATGGGCCCCTATATACCGCCTCCTCATGCTGCTGCCAAGTCCAGAGTCTGTCATGGTCCCTGTACGGCCTCCCATTGCTGCTGTCTCCATCGCCACACTCTGCTGCCATGTGCCACTTTCAGGTCTCTTCACACTGCTGGTGTGTTTAATTTTTTGACATAGGGTGCTGGCAGATTACGGGCCTCCTATAGCTGCTGCCAGGCCCCTAATCTGCCATAGGCCCCTATATACCGCCTCCTCATGCTGCTGCTAGGTCCAGAGTCTCTCATGGGTCCCTGTACGGCCTCCCATTGCTGCTGTCTCCATCGCCACACTCTGCTGCCATGTGCCACTTTCAGGTCTCTTCACACTGCTGGTGTGTTAAATTTTTTGACATAGGGTGCAGGCAGATTACGGGCCTCACATAGCTGCTGCCAGGCCCCTAATCTGCCATGGGCCCCTATATACCGCCTCCTCATGCTGCTGCCAAGTCCAGAGTCTGTCATGGTCCCTGTACGGCCTCCCATTGCTGCTGTCTCCATCGCCACACTCTGCTGCCATGTGCCACTTTCAGGTCTCTTCACACTGCTGGTGTGTTTAATTTTTTGACATAGGGTGCAGGCAGATTACGGGCCTCACATAGCTGCTGCCAGGCCCCTAATCTGCCATGGGCCCCTATATACCGCCTCCTCATGCTGCTGCCAAGTCCAGAGTCTGTCATGGTCCCTGTACGGCCTCCCATTGCTGCTGTCTCCATCGCCACACTCTGCTGCCATGTGCCACTTTCAGGTCTCTTCACACTGCTGGTGTGTTAAATTTTTTGACATAGGGTGCAGGCAGATTACGGGCCTCACATAGCTGCTGCCAGGCCCCTAATCTGCCATGGGCCCCTATATACCGCCTCCTCATGCTGCTGCCAAGTCTAGAGTCTCTCATGGGTCCCTGTACGGCCTCCCATTGCTGCTGTCTCCATCGCCACACTCTGCCATGTGCCACTTTCAGGTCTCTTCACACTGCTGGTGTGTTAAATTTTTTGACATAGGGTGCAGGCAGATTACGGGCCTCACATAGCTGCTGCCAGGCCCCTAATCTGCCATGGGCCCCTATATACCGCCTCCTCATGCTGCTGCCAAGTCCAGAGTCTGTCATGGTCCCTGTACGGCCTCCCATTGCTGCTGTCTCCATCGCCACACTCTGCTGCCATGTGCCACTTTCAGGTCTCTTCACACTGCTGGTGTGTTTAATTTTTTGACATAGGGTGCAGGCAGATTACGGGCCTCACATAGCTGCTGCCAGGCCCCTAATCTGCCATGGGCCCCTATATACCGCCTCCTCATGCTGCTGCCAAGTCTAGAGTCTCTCATGGGTCCCTGTACGGCCTCCCATTGCTGCTGTCTCCATCGCCACACTCTGCCATGTGCCACTTTCAGGTCTCTTCACACTGCTGGTGTGTTAAATTTTTTGACATAGGGTGCAGGCAGATTACGGGCCTCACATAGCTGCTGCCAGGCCCCTAATCTGCCATGGGCCCCTATATACCGCCTCCTCATGCTGCTGCCAAGTCCAGAGTCTGTCATGGTCCCTGTACGGCCTCCCATTGCTGCTGTCTCCATCGCCACACTCTGCTGCCATGTGCCACTTTCAGGTCTCTTCACACTGCTGGTGTGTTTAATTTTTTGACATAGGGTGCAGGCAGATTACGGGCCTCACATAGCTGCTGCCAGGCCCCTAATCTGCCATGGGCCCCTATATACCGCCTCCTCATGCTGCTGCCAAGTCCAGAGTCTGTCATGGTCCCTGTACGGCCTCCCATTGCTGCTGTCTCCATCGCCACACTCTGCTGCCATGTGCCACTTTCAGGTCTCTTCACACTGCTGGTGTGTTAAATTTTTTGACATAGGGTGCAGGCAGATTACGGGCCTCACATAGCTGCTGCCAGGCCCCTAATCTGCCATGGGCCCCTATATACCGCCTCCTCATGCTGCTGCCAAGTCTAGAGTCTCTCATGGGTCCCTGTACGGCCTCCCATTGCTGCTGTCTCCATCGCCACACTCTGCCATGTGCCACTTTCAGGTCTCTTCACACTGCTGGTGTGTTAAATTTTTTGACATAGGGTGCAGGCAGATTACGGGCCTCACATAGCTGCTGCCAGGCCCCTAATCTGCCATGGGCCCCTATATACCGCCTCCTCATGCTGCTGCCAAGTCCAGAGTCTGTCATGGTCCCTGTACGGCCTCCCATTGCTGCTGTCTCCATCGCCACACTCTGCTGCCATGTGCCACTTTCAGGTCTCTTCACACTGCTGGTGTGTTTAATTTTTTGACATAGGGTGCAGGCAGATTACGGGCCTCACATAGCTGCTGCCAGGCCCCTAATCTGCCATGGGCCCCTATATACCGCCTCCTCATGCTGCTGCCAAGTCTAGAGTCTCTCATGGGTCCCTGTACGGCCTCCCATTGCTGCTGTCTCCATCGCCACACTCTGCCATGTGCCACTTTCAGGTCTCTTCACACTGCTGGTGTGTTAAATTTTTTGACATAGGGTGCAGGCAGATTACGGGCCTCACATAGCTGCTGCCAGGCCCCTAATCTGCCATGGGCCCCTATATACCGCCTCCTCATGCTGCTGCCAAGTCCAGAGTCTGTCATGGTCCCTGTACGGCCTCCCATTGCTGCTGTCTCCATCGCCACACTCTGCTGCCATGTGCCACTTTCAGGTCTCTTCACACTGCTGGTGTGTTTAATTTTTTGACATAGGGTGCAGGCAGATTACGGGCCTCACATAGCTGCTGCCAGGCCCCTAATCTGCCATGGGCCCCTATATACCGCCTCCTCATGCTGCTGCCAAGTCTAGAGTCTGTCATGGGTCCCTGTACGGCCTCCCATTGCTGCTGTCTCCATCGCCACACTCTGCTGCCATGTGCCACTTTCAGGTCTCTTCACACTGCTGGTGTGTTAAATTTTTTGACATAGGGTGCAGGCAGATTACGGGCCTCACATAGCTGCTGCCAGGCCCCTAATCTGCCATGGGCCCCTATATACCGCCTCCTCATGCTGCTGCCAAGTCTAGAGTCTGTCATGGGTCCCTGTACGGCCTCCCATTGCTGCTGTCTCCATCGCCACACTCTGCTGCCATGTGCCACTTTCAGGTCTCTTCACACTGCTGGTGTGTTAAATTTTTTGACATAGGGTGCAGGCAGATTACGGGCCTCACATAGCTGCTGCCAGGCCCCTAATCTGCCATGGGCCCCTATATACCGCCTCCTCATGCTGCTGCCAAGTCCAGAGTCTGTCATGGTCCCTGTACGGCCTCCCATTGCTGCTGTCTCCATCGCCACACTCTGCTGCCATGTGCCACTTTCAGGTCTCTTCACACTGCTGGTGTGTTTAATTTTTTGACATAGGGTGCAGGCAGATTACGGGCCTCACATAGCTGCTGCCAGGCCCCTAATCTGCCATGGGCCCCTATATACCGCCTCCTCATGCTGCTGCCAAGTCTAGAGTCTGTCATGGGTCCCTGTACGGCCTCCCATTGCTGCTGTCTCCATCGCCACACTCTGCTGCCATGTGCCACTTTCAGGTCTCTTCACACTGCTGGTGTGTTAAATTTTTTGACATAGGGTGCAGGCAGATTACGGGCCTCACATAGCTGCTGCCAGGCCCCTAATCTGCCATGGGCCCCTATATACCGCCTCCTCATGCTGCTGCCAAGTCTAGAGTCTGTCATGGGTCCCTGTACGGCCTCCCATTGCTGCTGTCTCCATCGCCACACTCTGCTGCCATGTGCCACTTTCAGGTCTCTTCACACTGCTGGTGTGTTAAATTTTTTGACATAGGGTGCAGGCAGATTACGGGCCTCACATAGCTGCTGCCAGGCCCCTAATCTGCCATGGGCCCCTATATACCGCCTCCTCATGCTGCTGCCAAGTCCAGAGTCTGTCATGGGTCCCTGTACGGCCTCCCATTGCTGCTGTCTCCATCGCCACACTCTGCTGCCATGTGCCACTTTCAGGTCTCTTCACACTGCTGGTGTGTTTAATTTTTTGACATAGGGTGCAGGCAGATTACGGGCCTCACATAGCTGCTGCCAGGCCCCTAATCTGCCATGGGCCCCTATATACCGCCTCCTCATGCTGCTGCCAAGTCTAGAGTCTGTCATGGGTCCCTGTACGGCCTCCCATTGCTGCTGTCTCCATCGCCACACTCTGCTGCCATGTGCCACTTTCAGGTCTCTTCACACTGCTGGTGTGTTAAATTTTTTGACATAGGGTGCAGGCAGATTACGGGCCTCACATAGCTGCTGCCAGGCCCCTAATCTGCCATGGGCCCCTATATACCGCCTCCTCATGCTGCTGCCAAGTCCAGAGTCTGTCATGGTCCCTGTACGGCCTCCCATTGCTGCTGTCTCCATCGCCACACTCTGCTGCCATGTGCCACTTTCAGGTCTCTTCACACTGCTGGTGTGTTTAATTTTTTGACATAGGGTGCAGGCAGATTACGGGCCTCACATAGCTGCTGCCAGGCCCCTAATCTGCCATGGGCCCCTATATACCGCCTCCTCATGCTGCTGCCAAGTCTAGAGTCTGTCATGGGTCCCTGTACGGCCTCCCATTGCTGCTGTCTCCATCGCCACACTCTGCTGCCATGTGCCACTTTCAGGTCTCTTCACACTGCTGGTGTGTTAATTTTTTGACATAGGGTGCAGGCAGATTACGGGCCTCACATAGCTGCTGCCAGGCCCCTAATCTGCCATGGGCCCCTATATACCGCCTCCTCATGCTGCTGCCAAGTCTAGAGTCTGTCATGGGTCCCTGTACGGCCTCCCATTGCTGCTGTCTCCATCGCCACACTCTGCTGCCATGTGCCACTTTCAGGTCTCTTCACACTGCTGGTGTGTTAAATTTTTTGACATAGGGTGCAGGCAGATTACGGGCCTCACATAGCTGCTGCCAGGCCCCTAATCTGCCATGGGCCCCTATATACCGCCTCCTCATGCTGCTGCCAAGTCCAGAGTCTGTCATGGTCCCTGTACGGCCTCCCATTGCTGCTGTCTCCATCGCCACACTCTGCTGCCATGTGCCACTTTCAGGTCTCTTCACACTGCTGGTGTGTTAAATTTTTTGACATAGGGTGCAGGCAGATTACGGGCCTCACATAGCTGCTGCCAGGCCCCTAATCTGCCATGGGCCCCTATATACCGCCTCCTCATGCTGCTGCCAAGTCTAGAGTCTGTCATGGGTCCCTGTACGGCCTCCCATTGCTGCTGTCTCCATCGCCACACTCTGCTGCCATGTGCCACTTTCAGGTCTCTTCACACTGCTGGTGTGTTAAATTTTTTGACATAGGGTGCAGGCAGATTACGGGCCTCACATAGCTGCTGCCAGGCCCCTAATCTGCCATGGGCCCCTATATACCGCCTCCTCATGCTGCTGCCAAGTCTAGAGTCTCTCATGGGTCCCTGTACGGCCTCCCATTGCTGCTGTCTCCATCGCCACACTCTGCTGCCATGTGCCACTTTCAGGTCTCTTCACACTGCTGGTGTGTTAAATTTTTTGACATAGGGTGCAGGCAGATTACGGGCCTCACATAGCTGCTGCCAGGCCCCTAATCTGCCATAGGCCCCTATATACCGCCTCCTCATGCTGCTGCCAGGTCCAGAGTCTCTCATGGGTGCCTGTACGGCCTCCCATTGCTGCTGTCTCCATCGCCACACTCTGCCATGTGCCACTTTCAGGTCTCCTCACACTGCTGGTGTGTTGAATTTTTTGACATAGGGTGCTGGCAGATTACGGGCCTCCTATAGCTGCTGCCAGGCCCCTAATCTGCCATAGGCCCCTATATACCGCCTCCTCATGCTGCTGCCAGGTCCAGAGTCTCTCATGGGTCCCTGTACGGCCTCCCATTGCTGCTGTCTCCATCGCCACACTCTGCCATGTGCCACTTTCAGGTCTCCTCACACACTGCTGGTGTGTTCAATTTTTTGACATAGGGTGCTGGCAGATTACGGGCCTCCTATAGCTGCTGCCAGGCCCCTAATCTGCCATAGGCCCCTATATACCGCCTCCTCATGCTGCTGCCAGGTCCAGAGTCTCTCATGGGTCCCTGTACGGCCTCCCATTGCTGCTTTCTCCATCGCCACACTCTGCCATGTGCCACTTTCAGGTCTCCTCACACACTGCTGGTGTGTTGAATTTTTTGACATAGGGTGCTGGCAGATTACGGGCCTCCCATAGCTGCTGCCAGGCCCCTAGTCTGCCATGGGCCCCTATATACCGCCTCCTCATGCTGCTGCCAAGTCCAGAGTCTGTCATGGGTCCCTGTACGGCCTCCCATTGCTGCTGTCTCCATCGCCACACTCTGCCATGTGCCACTTTCAGGTCTCCTCACACACTGCTGGTGTGTAGAATTTTTTGACATAGGGTGCTGGCAGATTACGGGCCTCCCATAGCTGCTGCCAGGCCCCTAATCTGCCATGGGCCCCTATATACCGCCTCCTCATGCTGCTGCCAAGTCCAGAGTCTGTCATGGGTCCCTGTACGGCCTCCCATTGCTGCTGTCTCCATCGCCACACTCTGCCATGTGCCACTTTCAGGTCTCCTCACACTGCTGGTGTGTTGAATTTTTTGACATAGGGTGCTGGCAGATTACGGGCCTCCTATAGCTGCTGCCAGGCCCCTAATCTGCCATGGGCCCCTATATACCGCCTCCTCTTGCTGTGACGTTGCAACAAGGTGGAATTCAACCCTACATATGTTAGACCGCCTTTACGAACAGCAAAAGGCCATCACAGATTTCCTGAGGTTAAAAGCAGATAAAGGTACTCCCTGTGTAACTTAGATGTCAGCCATTGGCAGCTCATGCGTGACACCTGCGCTTGCTCAGGCCCTTTGAGGAGGCCACGCTATTCGTGAGTCGGCAGGACTATGGGATGAACGACGTCATTCCTCTGTTGCACGTCCTGGAACAAATGCTGTTAACAATGGCTGGTCAGGGTGCGGTAGACGTGGCGCACAGATCTCAACGCCACATGGCCCCTGTGGGGGCAGGACTGGAAGAAGAGGAGGAGGTAGAGGAGGACATTGGTGCTCAGGAATTATTGAGTGAAATGGGTGGTTTTTCCACTCAGCGGACAGGAGTGGAGGAGCAGGAGCATCTGGTAGAGGAGGAGGAAGAGGAGACAGAGGACCTAGACGCACCGTGGCAGTATGCTGTGGAGATGGAGGCAGGGAGTCCCTCGCATTCCTTGGCACAAATGGCCCATAGCATGCTCGGTTGCTTGCGTAGCGACAGCCGAATAATAACCATCAGACAGAGGGATGACTTTTGGCTGTCCACCTTGTTGGACCCTCGCTACCGTTCAAAAATGGTGGCCTTTTTCACACCTGCTGAGAGGGAGGCCAAAATAACGTACTATAAAAAACACCTATGTAGTCAGCTGGTCTCTGCCTGTCTGCGCCAACGTCCATCCTCAGACACTGTGGGCCCTGTGCGCTCGTGTTCCGCTGCCATGGCAGCAGGGGAGGGGTGGGGTGGTAGGAGCAGTGGCAGCTCCACCAGCAGCGGCTGCCTCAGTCTGCAGTCGATGATGAGTAGCTTTCTTCACCAGCGCAGTGAGGAAACTACTAACCAGCCGCAGCAGCAGCAGCAGCATCAGGTGGACCTGGAGCAGGACCTCAAACAACAGGCTTAGGCCTACTTGGACAGCACCCTGCCAACCGAGGTAGACAATCCCCTTGACTACTGGGCAACGAAACTTGACCTTTGGCCCCAACTAGCTGAATTTGCCCTTGAAAGGCTGTCATGCCCGGCCAGTAGCGTGGCATCGGAGCGCGTGTTTAGTGCGGCAGGAGGTATTGCAACTCCGCGGAGGACACGACTGTCCACCCAAAGTGTGGAGAGACTCACGTTTGTGAAAATGAATCAGGCGTGGATTAGTCTGGATTTCAAACCACCAGTTCCTGACACAACTGACTAAATCCGCCATGAATCATGCCCCAAACATGTGCCACTTTCAGGTCTCCTCACACTGCTGGTGTGTTCCATTTTTTGTCATAGGGTGCTGGCAGATTACGGGCCTCCCATAGCTGCTGCCAGGCCCCTAATCTGCCATGGGCCCCTATACCGCCTCCTCATGCTGCTGCCAAGTCCAGAGTCTCTCATGGGTCCCTGTACGGCCTCCCATTGCTGCTGCCTCCATCGCCACACTCTGCCATGTGCCACTTTCAGGTCTCCTCACACTGCTGGTGTGTTCCATTTTTTGTCATAGGGTGCTGGCAGATTACGGGCCTCCCATAGCTGCTGCCAGGCCCCTAATCTGCCATGGGCCCCTATACCGCCTCCTCATGCTGCTGCCAGGTCCAGAGTCTCTCATGGGTCCCTGTACGGCCTCCCATTGCTGCTGTCTCCATCGCCACACTCTGCCATGTGCCACTTTCAGGTCTCCTCACACTGCTGGTGGGTTTCATTTTTTGTCATAGGGTGCTGGCAGATTACGGGCCTCCCATAGCTGCTGCCAGGCCCGTAATCTGCCATGGGCCCCCGTACCGACTCCTCATGCTGCTGCCAGGCCCGTAATCTGTCATGGGCCCCTGTTGTCGCTTGTTGGCATATTCCGCTCGTTCAGATGCTCCTTCTCCTGCTACTCCTCTTCACGGATTCCGTCAGCAGTCTTTCTTGGAATCCGTTTCCAAGAGACAACAGTTTGCGAGCACGCACCCGACGGTGCAGAAGCTGAACGTCCTCCTGTCCAAGTTGCTGCTGCCAGGCTCGTAATCTGTCATGCGCCCCTGTACCGCCTCCTCATGCTGCTGCCAGGTCCAGAGTGTGTCATGGGCCCCCGTACCGACTCCTCATGCTGCTGCCAGGCCCGTAATCTGTCAAGGGCCCCTGTACCGCCTCCCCATGCTGCTGCCAGGTCCAGAGTGTGTCATGGGTCCCTGTACGGCCTCCCATTGCTGCTGCCAGGCCCGTAATCTGCCATGGGCCCCTGTACCGACTCCTCATGCTGCTGCCAGGCCCGTAATCTGTCATGGGCCCCTGTACCGCCTCCTCATGCTGCTGCCAGGTCCAGAGTGTGTCATGGGTCCCTGTACGGCCTCCCATTGCTGCTGTCTCTATCGCCACACTCTGCCATGTGCCACTTTCAGGTCTCCTCACACTGCTGGTGGTTTCCATTTTTGTCATAGGGTGCTGTATGGCCTCCCATTGCTGCTGCCTCCACCGCCACACTGTGGCTCCACACTCTGGTTTTGGCCCCGTGACTGCCCAAATGAGTGAAGTGTGCGGTGATTCTAAGATCGACGGCACTCATCTGCATGTCATACTGACTGACAGTATTATTTCTCTTCCCCAGCAGACTCCAAGGGCATTTAAATTAAAGGTACAGTGTTCTGCACTAATATTAAGTCTCTCTGAAGCCTAGAAACACCCTTTTTTAAGTTAAATTCACAGCGAATTTATTCGACTCGAATCGAATATTGTCCACGAATTCGCCGAATCAGTCGAATCGAATTTTTCATTTCTTCGCTCATCTCTAGGAATAATGTGCATGTTCCATGTGTGTGAAAAACTGAAATATTGGCCCTACAACAAACAGATTAATGTCAGATTTTACGTGCAGAGTTGAATTTGGTACAATAGTCTGACTACAAGTTTACATGCAAGGGTGATTTGCAAGTATATCTAAGTTGTAAAAAAAGTGATCATTGGGTCTAGATTTTTTCTTTTAGGGCTCATCCACACAGGTGCCCAGTGGGTGATAAAAGCAGGTGGTTGAGCCATGGTTTTGAGGCTCCTCTCTGACTCCCCACCTAAACAATGACATGCAGTTGTTTGAGACTGTACACATGCCTTGGCAAATTTTAAACCGCCTGTCACATTTGGTGGGCAGTACCATCTCTAAAAATTACCCATTCAAGATAATAGTGCTTCTGATGTGTGGTGGTTTGGCCTTTTGAACATATGCCCCTCAGCCGCCTGTCAACCTCCCTCTCAAAGGGCTTCCACACGTCTTATTGAATCCTTGAATTAATTCAAAGGGCAATTTTGCACTTCTAACAAAGACACAAAACTGAAATTATCAGTAGTACCTTTATTATGTAGGAATCTTTTAACTACTTTTGCAATGTTCTGAATATTTACAGATATGTGAAGATACTGATTCATGTTGCAATTCCGGATCCTTCTGAAAAATTAAAACTTTCATTGTCATCAAGCAATATAAACTGGCAGGTACATTTACGATAGTAACTCTACTATATATAATATTAAGACAATGCTCTAAACATGATGTAAACAGAGAAAATGAAATATTGTTGTTATTAATTGATTAGATACAATAAGCTAGCCCTTCTACACATCTTTGAAGCCACAGCTGAAAAATCTCGACCACAATTTTTGTCACTGTTCTTGTGTTAAAAAAAAAAAATGACTAATATGACAGGGAGAGTGAGACTATGTGGTAACATTCATGGCAGATAAACATGAGATGTCATGTGCTGTGATCATTGACACAACACTCCAGAATCTACTAAACTAAACTCTGATTTAGATATGCTGGGTCTTCCAATTATACTTGATGTAAAAAGCTGTTATGTTCTATTTCCATTTGTGTAACACATCATATTTAAAGTGCACCTGTGCCACACTATGGTCATAAATGGTTTGCATACTTATAATAAGCAGCAAAAAGCTTTAAACAAGATCTCACTGATCTCACTAGCTGCTTGTACTGTGAAGTAATTTATTCTTAAAGATGACCACAGCAAATAATCTAAAGTCCAGTTTCAGTAGTCTTCTAGCAGCTTACAAATAACTACTGTGTGTTTAGAGAGCTGGTAGGTTGTTGAGATGTTGCTCTCTACAGAAGGTAAAGTGCTAATGAAATGTGGTTTCAGCTCCTCTGATGTGAGTTTTAAAGATGAATTTTTGCACAATGCCTATAACTGCAGAGGAGAATTGAGGATTGTCTTAAAGTGTTTCAGTATTTCTTAGGGATATGTAATTATTTGAATGTGTGCAGTCTGAACACAGGTTCAGTTTAAAGTGTAACTGTAATTTTAGTGCACTTATCCCTCCCCCCCTCCCCAAAAAGCTTCCTCAAAGCCCTACACACTATACTGACTTGGTTGCAGTTCTGCCATGTCTTAAGTTGCCCCCAGGAGCTACACAACTGCCACCATAAAGTATCCCTAGTAAGCAGATTATTCTACACATGTAAATAAACATCTATATTCACTGTTGGTACTTAAAATAGACAGCATCTTCATTGCCGCGAACACGGATTATCTGCACACATGGAGAAGCTGCCTGGCCCAGTTGGCACACATAGATATGGCATGGACAGATGAGTTTGAGACTTTGGAGGGGAAGGGGGTCGTTTAAAGGATTACTTTACTAAAAGTACATTAGATTTTGTTATTGTTTTAAGTATAATCTGGTATGTTACTAAATCAACAATTTTTTTCCATAAATAACCTTTTAGCAAAAAAAGTGATTTGATCTATTTTTAGTATTGGAGAAATCGGTGCAGATTTAATACTGCATGCACTTGGAATAATTCATGTTGGAACACTTTTCATGGAATTTTGTTTTTTTCCTTAAGTGAAAAATCATACTATGTTTCTAGAATTCGAGCTGGGGTGTACTGTATGATAATGATATATCAGTATTTGATTGTGATTATAGGTAGAGGGAGTGGTAGTGCTGTTTTTAAATATACATTAATGAAAAAAAAACTATTCAAATCTTTGGAAACATACTCTCCATTTTGAATATATATATTGTGACAGGAGGGATGCCTACACCATCAGGACAGGGAGTTGGGAATAAGTGTTAGGAAAGGCAGAAGACCTCGCAAAAAGACTGTTAACCCCTGGAACCCCATGGCAGGGCTGAGTATAGTAAAAAGTAGACACTGCTGAGATTCAATCTAGGGGGTGCACCCAGAAGAAAGAATGGGCCTACCTGGCTGACAGCTCACGCAGAGGTGACCCAATCAAGAATTCGGGCTACTGTGTTCCACCTCCTACTGGGTCGAAACAAGGGGGAGGGATATGTGACACGACAAGACTCTGTAACTGTGAATTTTTTTGAGTACAGGACTACAAAATATAGTTGTTGAGTGGCTTTGATATTCCTGGAAGGAATCTCTTGTATTGGACTGTATCGTTGCTGTATTGTCTCCCTTTATATTGTAAAGCGCTGAGCCAACTGTTGGTGCAATATAAATCCTGTATAATAATAATAATATATATATACATACACACACTATATTGCTAAAAGTATTGGGACGTCTGCCTTTATGCACATGAAATTTAATGGCATCCCAGTCTTAGTTCGTAGGGCTCAATATTGAGTTGGCCCACCCTTTGAAGCTATAACAGCTTCAACTCTTCTGGGAAGGCTGTCCACAAGGTTTAGGAGTGTGTCTATGGGAATGTTTGACCATTCTTCCAGAAGCGCATTTGTGAGATCAGGCACTGATGGCAGATGAGAAGGCCTGGCTCGAGTGTCTCCGCTCTAATGCATCCCAAAAGTATTCTATGGGGTTGAGGTTAGGACTCTGTACAGTCCAGTCAAGTTCCTCCACCCCAAACTTACTCATCCATGTCTTTATGGACCATACTTTGTGCACTGGTGCACAGTCATGTTGGAAAAAGAAGGGGCCATCCCCAGACTGTTCCCACAAAGTTGGGAGCATAGAATTGTCCAAAATGTCTTGGTAGGCTGATGCCTTAAGAGTTCCATTCACTTGAACTAAGGTGCCAAGCCCAACCCCTGAAAAACAACCACACAGCATAATCCCCCCTCCACCAAACTTTACACTTGGCACAATGCAGTCAGGCAAGTATTGTTCTCCTGGCAACTGCCAAAACCCAGACAGATCCATCAGATTGCCAGACAGAGAAAAGTGATTTGTCACTCCATAGAACATATCTCCACTGCACTAGAGTCCAGTGGTGGCGTACTTTACACCACTCCATCTGACCCTTTGCATTGAAGTTGTTGATGTAAGGCTTGGATGCAGCTGATTGGCCACAGAAACCTATTCCATGAAGCTGTCTACGCACTGTTGTTGTGCTAATCTGAAGGCCACATGAAGTTTGGAGCTAGCTATTGACTCTGCAGACAGATGGTGACTTCTGCGCACTATGCGCTTCAGCATGTGCTGACCCGCTCCATTATTTTATGTGGCCTACCACTTTGTGGCTGAGTTTCTGTTGTTCCAAGTTGCTTCCACTTTGTTATAATACCACTAACGGTTGACCGTGAAATATTTAGTAACAAGGAAATTTCATGGATGGACTTATTGCACAGGTGGCAACCTATCATGGTACCATGCTTGAATTCACTGAGCTCCTGAGAGTGACCCCTTCTTTCACAAATGTTTGTAGAAGCAGTCTGAATGCCTATGTGCTCGATTTTATACACTTGTGGTAGGTGGTGATTGGAACACCTAAATCCAAATCGCAATATAGTGTGTGTATGTATATATACAGTGGGGCAAAAAAGTATTTAGTGAGTCACCAATTGTTCAAGTTCTCCCACTTAAAAAGATGAGAGAGGCCTGTAATTGGCACCATAGGTAGACCTCAACTATGAGAGACAAAATAAGAAAAAAAATCCAGACAATCACATTGGCTGATTTGGAAAGAATTTATTTGCAAATTATGGTGGAAATAAGTATTTGGTCAATATCAAAAGTTCATCTCAATACTTTGTTATATATCCTTTGTTGGCAATGACAGAGGTCAAACGTTTCCTGTAAGTCTTCACAAGGTTGGCACACCCTGTTGCTGGTATGTTGGCCCATTCCTCCATGCAGATCTCCTCTAGAGCAGTGATGTTTTGGGGCTGTCGCTGAGCAACATGGACTTTCAACTCCCTCCAAAGGTTTTCTATGGGGTTGAGATCTGGAGACTGGCTAGGCCCCTCCAGGACCTTGAAATGCTTCTTACGAAGCCACTCCTTTGTTGCCCGGGCGGTAAGTTTGGGATCATTGTCATGTTGGAAGAGCCAGCCACATTTCATCTTCAATGCCTTTGCTGATGGAAGGAGGTTTGCACTCAAAATCTCACGATACATGGCCCCATTCATTCTGTCCTGTACATGGATCAGTCGTCCTGGTCCCTTTGCGGAGAAACAGCCCCAAAGCATGATGTTGCCACCCCCATGCTTCACAGTAGGTATGGTGTTCTTTGGATGCAACTCAGCATTCTCTCTCCTCCAAACACGACGAGTTGTGCTTCTACCAAACAGTTCTATTTTGGTTTCATCTGACCATATGACATTCTCCCAATCCTCTTCTGGATCATCCAAATGCTCTCTAGCAAACTTCAGACGGCCCGGACATGTACTGGCTTAAGCAGGGGGACACGTCTGGCACTGCAGGATCTGCGTCCCTGGCGGCGTAGTGTGTTACTGATGGTAGCCTTTGTTACGTTGGTCCCAGCTCTCTGCAGGTCATTCACTAGGTCCCCCCGTGTGGTCCTGGGATTTTTGCTCACCGTTCTTGTGATCATTTTGACCCCACGGGGTGAGATCTTGCGTGGAGCCCCAGATCGAGGGAGATTATCAGTTGTATCTTGTATGTCTTCTATTTTCTAATTATTGCTCCCACAGTTGATTTGTTCACACCAAGCTGCTTGCCTGTTGCAGATTCAGTCTTCCCAGCCTGGTGCAGGTCTACAATTTTGTTTCTGGTGTCCTTCGACAGCTATTTGGTCTTCACCATAGTGGAGTTTGGAGTGTGACTGTTTGAGGTTGTGGACAGGTGTCTTTTATACTGATAACAAGTTCAAGCAGGGGCCATTGATACAGGTAATGAGTGCAGGACAGAGGAGCCTCTTAAAGAAAAAGGTACAGGTCTGTGAGAGCCAGAAATCTTGCTTGTTTGTAGGTGACTAAATACTTATTTTCCACCATAATGTGCAAATAAATTATTTCCAAATCTCATAGTTGAGGTCTACCTATGATGCCAATTACAGGCCTCTCTCATCTTTTTAAGTGGGAGAACTTGCACAATTGGTGGCTGACTAAATACTTTTTTGCCCCACTGTGTATACATATATATGTAAAATATATTGTTCCAGTATTTTGAAAGCTGAATGCATACAACATTCACCTTCCTGTTATTACACTAAATGCATACTGTATAAACACCATGATGGTATGTGTGAGCATTGTAATGTACCTCAACAATGTAAACAGAAAATGGAATAAATAAATCAGGTGCTGTATAGACCAGAGTGCATGAACAGATATTGTTACCTGAATATCTGTCACTGAGGAATGTCCTACTCAAGCTGTCACAGATATATTATAGGTAGTAAAATATATCAGCAGTTATTATGCAAGGTTCATGTAGGAATGATGCTGAATATATATAGATATATTTCCTGGACCTTCGCACATCAGTCTACTATGGGCCAGCTCCGCCCTCCTGACCCCTCCAAGACAACCCATAACTAACGCATAATTCTAAGCTAATCCCCCACTCAGGTGTTCTTTTTTCGTCCTCGCTTCGGACACTCATTGAAGAGACAGAAGTGAAAATGTGACCTCTGCCCAGGTTCAGCTTCTCCTGGGCTGTAGACCCCCTGTTTAGGTGCAAGGCTCCTATATGGTGGGTAGCGTATGTACTCTCCAGTGCCTCAGGATATGCACAGCCAAAAGGGAAGCCAAGGGTACCAGGACAGCGACAACCAAAAGGAAATGTTCCAGGGGTGCAGCCCTCCTCAGACAGGGAAATCAGCCACTGGATAGAGAGACATCAACAGCGAGGCTCTTACTTTACTTTCCATTCATCATACATCAGCATCAGAGGTTGGTCATCAGCTCTGAGGAAAGGGATTCGTCCCTGAAACGCGTCAGCAATTTGACCGCACTGACAGTGAGAACACCTTGCCCGCCGTTGTGGCCATTGTCATTTTTCTATGCTTTTTAGATACATGCTTCATCTGTGAGTATGTTTTTATGATTTAATTCCTACAATAAACCTTGGATAATGCACTAGGTGTGTGCGCCACCTGTTTTCTCTCTATCCTATATGGTGGGTGCCCTGAGTGCTCGGGCAAGGAGGATGTTAGGAGCATAAACTGCTTCAGATTGTGTCTGGCAGGTGTGGAGGTGCTTACCTTTCTCTCCTTTCTATTTCATCCATTATGACTTGGCTTGCTGTCCTCCAGCTCCCTTACAGCTCACAGGTGATCCTCATTGGCTGAAGCAGGAGGTGTGAGTGGCTGGGACTTCCTGGTTACTAGGCAGCAGTTGGGAAGATTTCAGCTCCTTTCCAAGGCTTCTGGGCGGGAGATTTAAATGCAGCTTCCTTCTCAGCTCCTGTCATCTGTGGAGACTTCACACAGACTTGCAGCCTCCTGATCTCTTTCTGCTGGCTTCAAGCTCCAACTGCCCCTGTGAGTCCATGGTTCCTTCTGAGGTACCGTCAATGTCAGCTTCTTCCTGTGCTGTGTTTTTCATATGCTCTCTTTTATTTCAGTTTCTTTAATGTCATCATGAGTTCCTCCACACCGCCAGCCAGAGTACTGAAGCAAACTTCTGAAAGGTTATTTATTTTATTTTATTTATTTATTTTGTGTGTTCTTTATACTAGTAAGAACAAGTTTTTTTTATTTGTCATTATTTGGGTTCTGGCAACATTTTTTTTAAAAAAAAGAGTGCATCCTCTCTTGGACAGGAAGAAGAGCCCAGCACGGAATAAAAGTCAATCAGTGGTGTCAGTCAATGTGCCTTCCCCAGTTGCTCACGAAAGTCACCAGGAGGTTCTGAGAAGAAAGGTCACCCACAATTCAAGAATTTCCCGCAGGAGGAGAGCACACCAGCAACGTGAAGGCGGGGACTTCTCCTCTCAAGAGGCTTCTCCATTACGCATGCATGAGAATTTGTGCTGGGCCTGTTCAGCGCCAGCGCTACCTACAAAATTGGTGTGTGCTTCTTGCCTTAAAGATGCAGCGTAAGATAAGAAAGCAGAATCTGAGGAGTTTAAATCCTATATTCAAAAGGCAGTAGCCGATGGCTTTCGCAGGCTTTCGGAAAGATCTTGGAAAACGTCAGAAGATATTCCTCGGATGAAATTTCACGGTCTCCAGTGTCGTCTTCCCATCATAAATGAAATTCAGATTCTGATTCCTTAGAGTCAGATTCGGTTCCTGAGACAGATTTATTTGATTTTACTTAAGTCTCAGCTTTGGTGAATGCAGTTAAACAAGCCATTGTCTGGGAGGATGAAGAAGCCTCTCCTTCAAGAAAGCAGAGGAAATATCCTAAACTAAAAAGAGAGTTACTTGCTTTCCCTTTGATTTTCAAAATCAGGGAAATAATTGAGGAAGAATGAGCGAAGCCCAACCGCATGCTTACAACACAAAATAGGGGAGCTAAACTATTTCCTTTTAAAATAAAGGACTCTGAGCTTTGCGATACACTCCCCAAGGTGGATGCAGCATTGCAAAGGCTGGCAAGGCATGTTACATTGCCTCTTGAGGATTCTGTTTCTTTTAGAGACTGCAGTATGGCAGCCAAGCTCATAGCTCATTCAGTGACAGAACGCAGATTTCTATGGTTAAAGCACTGGTCTGCTGATAATGCATTGAAACAAGGCCCTTTCTCTATTCCCTTTGGGGGGAAAAATGCTATTTGGAAAGACCCTCGAGGATGCCATTCACAGAGTCTCAGCGGGCAAGTCAAGATTATTGCCCCAGGAGAGAAGAAGGCAGCGCCATTCCTTTCGTACAAATAAGTGATCAAAGGATCAGTTTAAAGACGCAAAGTCTTACAGACCTGGACGGGAGTATTTCAGACCCTCCTTGAGGTCTGGTTAGTCCTCCTTTACTAAGGGACCCAAGGCCAAGGCAGAATGCCAAGCCCGCAGATAAGAGCTTATGAAGGTTTGCCAAACATCTCAGGTAAGGGCAAGATTGGCCCATTTCACAGATGTTTGAACGGAATCGGTGAAGGATGAATGGGTTTTGGATGTTATAGCCTTAATAGCTATACTTATCTCGTTTTCCAAGATAGGTTGATTGAGCTCTTCTAATTTTTGATTTGATAATTTAGGCAGTGATAATTTATCTAAGAATTTTTGGATAAGCTCTGGGGTAGGTTGGGGAGTATTAGAGTCCTCTTTAAGGTTATATAGTTGAGAATAGTAAGAGCGGAACGCATCCGCTATTTTATTGGGGTGGTACAAAGGTTTAGTCAATATAGGATCCACTATTGACGTTAATTTAGATTTTGATTGCTTAATAGCAAGGTATCTCGCGAGCATCTTACCCGCTTTGATCCCTTGTGTATAAAAGGTAGTTTTAGCTTTTTTCAAATTCATAGCGTGTCGCCAAGACATAAGGGTCCTAAGTTCAAGCCTAGAATTTTGAAGGTCCTGTAGGACACTGGGAGATAAGGATTGCATATGGAGATGTTCTAATCTAGCTATCCTGTGAACCATTTCCGAGAAGGATTTATTCCTATCACGTCTTGCCTGTGAAGCCAATTTCAAAAGAAGACCTCTACAATATGCTTTATGGGTGCACCACATACTAAAAACATTTGTAGTAGGAGAGGAATTGATGTAAAAAAATTCCTTTAAAGCTGTGGTAAGAGTGGAACGAAAAGCAGGGTTATAATACATAGAGACATTATTCCGCCACAAAAACACTGGAGAAAAGTTTAAGGATTCCTCGATACTCAGAGAAATAGGTGCGTGATCTGACCACGTCACAGGATGAATTTCTGCACTGGAAACAGAAACAATTGAGTACTGTCCTTGATACTAATTTTATTTGCACTAACAAACAATTTTAAGGACAAGCTTTTGGGGAGTGTCCCCTTCTTCAGGTTAAAGCAGTACTGATCACAAAGGGTTAGAAGAGATGTTTTGGAGTTGGAAGGAAAAAAAAAAAGGAGAGCAGATAAGATAAGACACATCAAAAGCAAAGTCTGGGGAGGGGGGAGACTACACTCACAGAGGCAGTGATGCTTGAGGTGATAAAACTGTTGGATAATGAGTGAGGAATCCCAAGTCCAAATTAAGGTCGTTATCTCTTGTGTCAAACAGAATTATCATTCTTAGTTCAAAAGTTTTTCTTTCCTGGATGGATTTGAAATTTCCTTTAAGAACTAAAATATTGAGGTCTCCCATTGTGGTGTCTGGTTGTGCGAAATGGTGTCCCACAGGTGTGCAAAAGTCATCTTCTTTATGTTCCTTGATGGTATGTCTGTGCAAATTCATCCTTGTTTGTAACTTCTGTCCTGTTTCACCAACATAGGATCCTTTGTTACATTTTCTGCACTGGATAAGGTACACAACATTACTGGAGGTGCAGCTGTATGATCTGGAGATATTAAAGATCCCTTTTGAGTGTCTGACACTTTTTGATGGATTGATTTGGTTGCACAGTTTGCAGCGTATTTTATTGCAGGGTTTGCTTCCATTATTTGTGACATCATCATCAGAAGGAAGTTTCCTACTGATTAGTTTATTTCTGAGGTTGGGTGGTTGTCTGAAGGCCAGTATTGATGGTTGCTGGAATATTTCTTTCAGAGTTCCATCCTCTGTTATGATGGGTTGTAAATCTTTGATAATTTTTCTTATTCCTTCTAGTGCTGGGTTGTATGTGGTTACTAAAGGTACACGGTTGTTTGTTTTTTTCTCTTTGTACTGAAGTAGATTTTCCCTTTGGGTTCTCAAGGCTGTGTTTATTCTGTTGTTGATAGTTTTGTTCTTGTAACCTTTCTTATGGAAGTAGTCTGCTAGTGTCCCGAGATGTGTACCTCTGTCTCTTGGGTCAGAACATATTCGGTGGTATCTAATGGCCTGACTGCGTATGATGGCACGTTTTGTGTGTTGGCGGTGGAAGCTAGAACTGTGGAGGTAGTTGCATCTGTCAGTGGGTTTCCTGTATATTGAGGTGTGAAGCGTATCATCCCTGATGTATACTGTAGTGTCTAGGAAGTTTACGTGTGTGTTTGTGTATTCCATTTTTAGTTTGATTGATGGATGAAAAGTGCTGATCAATGAGTAAAGTTGTTTTAGGTATTCTTCACCTTCTGTCCATATGATGAAAATATCATCAATATAGCGATAGTATCTGTATGGTTTTTGTTCCATGCTGTTCAGGAATTTTTCCTCCAGGTCAGCCATAAATAAATTGGCATATTGGGGTGCCATTTTACTGCCTATCGCAGTACCCATACATTAAAGATAGATGTCTTTATTGAAGGCAAAGTAGTTGTGTGTAAGTATGAATTCAATGAGCTGTGTAACATCCTCAGCAGTGTATTTGTGGTTTGGTGAGGATGATAAGGATCTGTGACATGCAGCTAATCCATCCTTGTGAGGGATATTACTATACAGGGATACTACATCCATAGTCACTAGAAGTGTATTAGATGGTAATTGCTGTATGTTATTGATCTTGTTTAGAGAGTCAGTTGTGTCTTGCAGGAAACGGTTTTAAAAATGTTTCTACAAAGCCTGAAATTTATTCGGTGAGTGTATTCATACCTGTTATGATGGGTCTGCCTGGATTTCCTGGCTTGTGGATTTTGGGCAACATGTAGAAGTCCCCGATTTCTGGATGATCCGGAATCGCATTTATAAGTTCTGAAAGTAGGTGGGCTGGAAGTGTTTTAAGGAGACCTTTTAATTGCTTTGCAAAGTCCTGGGTCAGATCATAATCCAGTTTCTTATAGTAGATGGTATTTTCCAGCTGCCTCTGGCCTTCTTGTATGTATTTGTTTGTATCCATCACAACTGCTCCCCCTTTATCTGCTGGTTTGATGGTAATGGCCTGATTATTGCGCAAATCGTGTATAGCCCTTCGCTCTAGTGGTGAAAGATTGTACAGAATTTTCTTTTGCTGGGTGGATATCAGGGATGTAGCTCGCAATCTGAAACTGTCAATATAGGTGTCCAATTTGGGGTTGCGTCCTTGTGGAGGTGTGAAGCGGCTATTCTTTTTCTTTGTGTAGCACTCCATTGTCCTAGGATTCCTTTCATTGCTGTGGAAATATTCTTTGAGCCTTAGTCTCCTGAAGAATTCCTCCATATCTGACAATAATTGTAAATGATCTAATTTGGTGGTTGGGCAGAATGTAAGGCCTTTGGAGAGGATGGTTAATTCTGGTTCATAAGGTTTATGATTTGACAAGTTGATGATTCCAAGTTCCTCTGTTCTATCCACATTTTTAGTCAGGTCAGCACTTACACAAGGGATACCTTGGGATTCCAGATTAGATTCCAGGTCACCGATAGTAGGAGGTATAGATGTTGGGTTGCTTTTATGTTTAGGTTGTATCCAAAAAATCTGCTCTTGCTGTAGCTTCTGAAGTTTTTTTGCTTC
The DNA here is from genome assembly GCF_062004578.1 of Staurois parvus. Taxonomy (NCBI): domain Eukaryota; kingdom Metazoa; phylum Chordata; class Amphibia; order Anura; family Ranidae; genus Staurois; species Staurois parvus. Next base: position 10,119,762 of record NW_028317941.1, read on the forward strand.
CCATTCATGGCAAGTTTTTGTGTTTGTCTTTGTAAAGTTTCCAATTCATTCTTGATTTGGTTAACGTTGATAGGGTCCAATGATGTTAGGGTTTCAAACAAAGACTGCTTTTGTATCCTGATAGTTACCCTTTTTACATACAGTTTGTGAATGAGGTTATTCCTTAATCTCTTGCTGGTGCGTCTGCAAAGTCCTTCTGCATAAGGAGAGTTGATTGTATTTACGCAAGGTTTTTTAATCCGGAGGCCTTGTGGTATGAGATTCCTCTTTTTGCATCTTAAGAGAAAGAAGATATCACTGTTAATCTGTGTTTCCTTTGTGATTAGGTTGGTTAACTGCTTCTTGCACTGGAATGCACTGGAAAATGAACTGGAAACATTTTGTAATAATTGAATATCCATCAAGAAGAAGTCAATTCTTGAGTAGGAGTTGTGGGGTGTGGAGTAATGCTAAACATCTCCAGGGGTCATACAGATTAGCCTCCGAGAACACATTAGCGAGAGAATGTCTTAGGCTGCGAGAGGAGTGTGAGATGTCCAAGGAGGTATTAATGATAGCGTTAAAATCTCCACAGAAAAGTAGGAATCCCTTCTGGAATTTTGCCACCTTTTTCCGCAAGGAATTTAAGAAGTGGATCTGATGAACATTGGGGGCATATAGATTGACAATGGTATAAGTGATGTTGCTGATTTCACAGACAATAATTAAGTATCTACCTTTGCTATCAGATTCTTGGGAAAGCAATGAAAATGCAAACAGAATTACGAATGGCTATGAGACGCCACATTTCTTATCCGGGCCGAATGATGTGAGCAGTGTGGAGCTTTAGTAGAGGCAAAATGTGTTTCCTGGACACAAATAACATCGCCAGCCAACCGTTATGCCTCTCTCCACATGGAATGGCGTTTAAACGGGCTATTGAGGCAGTGAGTTCATAGATATTATTTTTAGAACCATGGTGGATGTAGGGTAAATGATGCAGGGATGCCCTCAAGTGGTATGATTAAGAATGAAAGAGGTATTCCAGGTGGATAGGCTTACGGTGTCTGTAAAGATCCAACGAGGAGTGAAGAGTTGTTTCTTCATATAGCAGGAGAAAAGAGATATGTTTTGTTCCCATACTTGGTCAATTCTGGTGCTCTGTGAGAAAAAAGTTAGCAAAAGGGAAGAAAAAAAATAAGAGACAACAAAAATAACAATCAACGAGTAACTTTGTGTGAACTTAATCACTGCAACGGTTGGGGGTTCAATGCCGAGAGGCGCAGCTTAATGATGGCTGTCCAAGTGTACAGTGGGTAGGAATTAGGAGGCACGGGAGAATGCACAGCATGGTATCTCATCTCGCTACTTGTTCCCAGTCAGGAGATTTTCTTTAGGAGAGGCTTTGGCAGGAATTGGTTCGTCATCTGCCGGCAGGATGCCCCACTTTCTAGCTAATTGGAATCCTTCCACTTCAGATTTGACCGTTATAACACGGTTGTCTTTAGAGATAAGCAGTTTGGTAGGGAAGCCCCACTGGTATTTGATATCATTGTTCCGTAGCAGTTTCGTGAAAGATATTAATTTTTTGTGGGCTAGTATGGTATGTTGAGAAAGGTCAGTGAATAAGGAGATCCCAGTATAAGGGACTGGGAGCGGGTTGTTTTTTTGAGCAAATAGCATTAGCTCCTCTAAAGTGGTAAAAGTGGATTCTCGCTATAGTGTCTCTTGGAATATGATCGGGGAGAAAGGAGGGTTTTGGCAGTCTATGGGCACTGTCCACTACTACTTCTCTATGCGGAGTGTGAGGTAGCAGAGTGGAAATCATTTGCTGAATATATTTGCGCAGATCTGCAGTAGAAATATTTTTGCCAATACCCCTGAATTTAACATTATTCCTGTGGGACCGGTCTTCTAGATCCACCAATTTTGCCTTTAATGCTGTTAAGTCGTCTTCAGATTCATTATGTGCATCAACTAATTCGTTGTGAGCTTTAGCGAATTCACCCATTTTAGTTTCCACGTGTGATACCCGTTCTCCCATACATTTAATATCCTTGTTAACTTGCGATACAAAGCCCATAATATCTTTATGCAGGGAGCCTTTAAGTGTAATTAACATATATTTCATTACTGCAGTCGTAAGGGGCAAGGACTCTGCAGGGTAATCTTCCAGATGTTTCACAAACTCAGTAGTGGAATTATGTAATGATGCATTCTGCAGATGTTCACCCCCAGGCTGTACCTCTGGGGAGCAGCGTTGGCTGTGTTTCTGTGGGCTATTTGTGGGAGAAGACTGTGCAGAGCCTGCAGTCTCTGCTGGGCTGGATGTGTGTAGTGGAAGAGTATGGCCATCCCCCCTCACGTGTCCTTGATGTACGGGAGGGGGACAGAGACCAGCGCCATCCTGAGGGGAGGGGCCTCCCGCCAGAATGAAAAACTCTGTCAATTTGCGGGGCCCCTCCTTATTTTTCCTCTTCCCCATCATGCCTCCCCGGTGCCCCCCTCTTTCCGAGGGCTTACTGTGGTGTTGGCGGGTATCCCCGCTGTCACTCGTCACTCTGCTGGGCTGCAGCTCTCGGCGGCTCCCGGAGCTCTCTTACAGAGCTGCCATCTCCTTCTGCAGCCGGCCACGTCCCCCCTCTAAGTCAATTGTATGAGTGGTCGCTCAGTCTGAGTTATCTCTAGCCACTCTTCAGCCAGTGGGGGACACCAGTGATAGATTTGATGGACTCAGCTGCAAACAACAGGCTTCCTTGATGCTTCTCGTGTTTTTGAGATTTGCAAGCTCTGAGCCAGGATGCCCTTTCAAGCCCCTGGAGCTTTCACCTAGTGTATGAATTCCCTCCCATAACTCTAATTCTTTGGGTGTTACTGAAGATACAGCAGGAGGGGGTCCAGGCAATAGTAATTCATCAGTTTTGGCCAAGAAGGCCCTGGTTCCTTTTAGTATGGAGAATGAGACTAGAAGATCAAATTCCCTTACCACATCAGGCAGATTTGTTGATGCAGAATAGAAAACAACACCCATACATCAAGAAATTGAATCTAATGGCTTGGAGATTGAAAGGGGATGGTTGAAAGAAATGTATATTTCAGACGGAGTCATGGACACTTTGTTACGCTCAAGGAAACAGTCTACAAATTCCACATACCAACGTGTGTGGGGAGCATTTCATGAATTTGCCTTGACAAATGGCTGGGATCCTATCTCTCCATCAATATCTACTGTGTTGGACTTCCTCCAAAAGGGCATGGATAAGGGTCTGGCATATAATTTCTTGAGAGTCCAAGTATTGGCCTTAGCAGCTTTGACCCAAAGAAGATGGGCATTGCATCCTTTGGTGATTCGCTTTTTGAAGGCCACAATGAGAATCCATCCTCTGGTGAAGACCTACTTTCTAAAGTGAGATTTGACCCTGGTTTTAAAGCTTTATTGTGTATCTCCTTTTGACCCTCCATCGTCCTGTTCAATGTATTATCTTACTTAAGAATGATTTTCCTAATAGCTGTTTCCTCAGCAAGAAGAGTCTCAGAGTTGTGTGCCTTCTTGGTGAAGGAACCGTACTGCTTGTTCTTTCCAGAGAGTGGTTTTCAGGCAAGAACCTTCTTTTCTTCCCAAGTGTCCACGTCTTTCCACTTGAATTGGGAGTCTATATTTACATACTTTATTCCTGAGGAAACAGAAGAAGAATGGAAAAACTAGATCTAGTTTCATTTCTACCTCATACCTAGAGTGCACCAAACATGTCAGAAAAGTGTATAATTTCTTTGTCTACCCCTTAGGCCCAAGAAGAGGGCAGATTATGTCTCCTAGGGTTCTCTTAGCCTACATTATTAGAACTATACAATCGGCTTATACATTCTTGAGCCTTCCTCCTCCAGAAGAAGAAAGGGCTCATTCAACCAGGGGCACGGTGGCATTATGGACTTCTTATTTGAAAGTCTCGGCAGAGGTGGTTTTCAAGGCAGCTAGTTGGAGCACTATACATACTTTCATGCACCATTGCAGGCTGGATGTATCTCTAAGGGATTCTGATCACTTTGGGACTTAAGTTATTTCTTCAGTTGTGAACCATTAAATGTCTGTGTGCTTTGCAGTACTTTTCTTGTCCCAGTATCTTTTTGTTGTTTTCCCTCCCATCTGGGCCTTGTCATTGCTAGTTATGTCCTGTAGTAGGTTAATGTGAGGAGGTCCAGGAATACAGAAAATTGTTATCATACTTACCATAATTTTCCTTTCCTTGACCCTCCCACCCTTCATTTCCCTTGAGAGGCTAGTGATGGAACACCTGAGTGGAGGATTAGCTTAGATTTATGGGCTAGTTATGGATTGTCCTGGAGGAATCAGGAGTGCGGAGCTGACCCGTAGTAGGCTGACGTGAGGAGGGTCAAGGAAAGGAAAATTACAGTAAGTATAACAAATTTCCATAATACACATATATGTGTGTGTATATACTGTATATAGATATATGTGTATATATATATATATATATATATATATATATATATATATATATATATATATATATATATATATAAAATATGATGCTGGCTGTTACTTATGTTTATCTGATGCATTATTTTATATTTTATTTTCTAGAGATGTGTCGCAGTGCACAATGAACAACCCGAGCCTATCACAGAAATTGAGATAGTCAGCAGTTTGATGGACAGTCGAGAGTGTCAAGATTCAAACAGCAACAATATTTAACATAAAATACCATATCATTGATGTACATAATTGCAATACATGCAGACATATATTTTTGTATGGAGATGTAGTTTCCGTTTGGATTTTTAGTCATTTGCTGTATTGAACACATATACATTTTCAAAGAAATAGTGCAATAGAAGGCATGGTCAATTTGTCTTTCAGCACACTGTAAATTCAATAGGAATGTTGAAGGATGACCTCAGTGTGGTATAGTGAAAATCCACTTTTATTTGAAAAGAAGCATAAGGGAGGGAACAAAGGAATCTCTTATGCATGCTTGTGTTTATGCTGCTTTGCTAATAAAAGAGTTTCAGCATACCACGGTGCAGTCAACCTTCAAGATTTATAAGCGACCCTTTTGTGAACACGCCAGATCAGGCATTTGGGTGGATGTGTTGGGATGAAGCATAGATCAACTGTGCTGATTGATGTTGCTTTGAATGCATTATGTCTGGAACCTCTGGTATTGCTAATACTTCTGGGTCTGTCATGTGCTATTGTGACTATTTTATGTCCTATTTCTAATGTTACCTAACCCATTCAAGTCAGTGCTAAAGGTGTTTATAGACAACAGTAACTGGCTAGGAAAAAATGAATTATCAGTTCTTCCAAGATCAATAGGTCATGAGGCATCTGCAAAGGTTGGGAAAAGTTCACAGAAGTTCCCTTTGTTTATTGATTTGTATAGCTGTGTGTAATTTTTAATGGTGATATGGACAGTACATATTGCAAGGCTTAAAAAAATCAAATGCATAACAATATAAAAAATATAATAAATAATAATATAATAAAACTGTACTGTACAACTTTTAAAAATTACATTTCAACTTCAATTACTGTTTGCATACAGTGCAAAATTATCACAAAATTATCACAATAGGAACAACAAAATTAACACAATAGGAACAACAATGACTTGATATTACAGGGATCTAGAAAATTACACTTTTATGAATTTACAGTCTAGAGGATCAAGGTAAAAGGAAGGAAGCGAATGAGTGAGCTATCTGTAATATGTACCACAACCATATGTACACGTAGCCAAAACTTTTTTTTTTTAGTTTTTGGACATTTTAATTTTTTTCTGCCTGTGCTCTATTAGGGAGTTTTAATTTACTTTGTGTCTTTTGTTCTGAAGAAGAGGGAAGAAAATATCTTTTGTACAGGTCATACCTGAACAGGTGCCACCATTGAGAGTTTTACCATTACCTCTTGGTGAAAACTCGAAATTTTGGATTTTCCCTCAATTTGTTGAAATCACCATGTAGAGACACAGACACACAAAGTAAAACCCCCAAAAACTTGATAGGAGTTAATAATTGCCTAAGGCATATGTGCACATTCTCTTCCTCATAATTCGCAGGTGCAAGCATTGTTTCATAGACTGTAGCCTGGACCTGTTACCACTGGAGGAAGGAACACTGAGAGGTAAGTGTGCCATAAAGTGCAAGCATGCACAGCACACTTGCCTGTAATGTAATGACTCCGCTCTCTCCTGGCTCTCCTCCTATCTATCCCAGCGCTCCTTCAGTGTTACCTATAATGCTGCCACCTTCCCCTCTCTCCCCCTCTCTGTTTGGGTCCCACAAAGCTCTGTCCTCGGGCCCCTTCTCTTCTCCATCTACACCTCCTCCCTTGGCAAACTGGTACACTCCCACGGCTTCAACTACCACCTCTACGCCAATGACACGCAAATCTACCTCTCTACCCCTCGCCTCACCCCTTCAGTCTCTGCCCGAATCACCTGCCTACTGAACGACATATCAGACTGGATGTCACTCCACTTCCTCAAATTAAACCTTTCCAAAACCGAGCTCCTAGTTTTCCCCCCAGCCCGTGCCCCCCCACCCTCTCCATCACGACCAATAACGCCACCATCAGTCTCACCCCGCAAGCCAAAGTTGTAGGTATCACTCTAGACTCCAACCTATCCTTCCAGCCCCATGTCCAATCACTGGAAAATTCATGCAGGCTCCACCTCAGCAACAACTCCAAAATACATTCGTTCCTAACCCCAGACACTACTAAACAACTCATTCACTCCCTTATTATCGCACGACTTGACTACTGCAACTCCCTTCTCACTGGCTTACCTCATCACAGACTCTCCTCGCTTCAGTCTATCCTGAACTCAGCGGCCAGACTCATTCACCTTAGCAACCGCTCTGTATCCGCCACCCCCCTCTGTCATTCCCTCCACTGGCTTCCGATTGCCCAACGCATAAAATTCAAACTACTAACATTGACGTACAAACTATTCATAATACTGCCCCAAACTACCTCACCGACCTAATATCCAAATACCACCCAACATGTACTCTTCGCTCCTCACAAGACCTCCTACTCTCCAGTTCCCTAGTCTCCTCCTCCCATGCCCGACTCCAGGACTTCTCCAGGTCTTCCCCCATCCTCTGGAACTCACTACCCCAATCCATCAGACTGTCATCTACCCTCCCTACCTTTAGGCACACCCTGAAAACCCATCTCTTCAGGGAAGCCTACCCCGCCCTCACCTAACAGCCGATCTCCTCCACTCCTCCTACCACTCCATCCCCCACAGCCATTTCCTCCTGTACCACTATCCCCTCCCTCCTAGATTGTAAGCTCCAAGGAGCAGGGCCCTTGAACCCCTCGTGTATTGTATTGTTACTGTATTGTCTCATGTACTGTCCCCCACTATAATGTACAGCGCTGAGCAAACTTTTTGGTGCTATATAAATACTGTATAATAAATAATAAATAATGTGGACAACTCAGCCCCACACAATGGACTTTAATTGCACTTTGAAGGAGAATGGTAGCTCACATATAAGTGTTCTAACACAGGTATTTTACTTTGTTACAGAGTTCCTTTAAACATAACATTCCTTTCCAATTTCCCATCACTGTTTATTTAACTACTGACCTTCTATGATACATAGCTTTATGGTGCTGCCTGGAAATTAGAGTACTTGCTAAATTTAAAGCTTTTGTGAGAAAAACATGTGGGTTACATATACTAACCTCCCTTTAAAATTGCTAGCCCATTGCTTTTTGAGTCCCTGACGTAAAAAAAAAAATATGCAAGATTAACGGTTCACTTCATTGAAGCTGAATACAGCCAGGAAGCTAACAATATCTAGAATAACATCCATTGTGTTTTATAACAGGTTTTCTTTACAATCCACCATACCTGCTGTTTTCTAAATCTGACCCTACATGCAGATTTTATCTGTCTCTCTATTTTCTTTCTTTCTCATTTTGACATTCTTATTTTGTATTTGTTCTTTATTGCCTTCAGATTGATTTTACCTATTACTCTTGCACTCTGGTATCCCATGTCAATGCATTACATAATATACTCAGTAGGTAAGAATTTTGTTGCTCTCCAGCTGTTGCAGGACTCCAAGTTCCATCATGCATCTGCAAGTCATAGCTGTAACTGTCTATTTTGCAATATCTCATGGGAAATGTAGTTCCACAACAGCTAGAGAGCCGCAGGTTGCCTACCCCTGAGTTAATTATATCAAATGGATCATATACATCACAGTGAATAAATGAAAGTCCTCCCCAATCATATAAATGGTCCCCATCATCATTTCTCACTTTCTAACCAGAGTCAGAAGCTAGTGGGCCACAGGTGTATGAGTGACTTGGTGAGAGGTCCTCTTAACCAGTTAATTTATAGACAGTATATTTCGGTATCCTCAGATCTGACTGGCCTGTGTAAGATCATGATTTAGAACACCTGATTTGTATATTTTGTCTGCAGACAGAAAGTTGGAGGCTGTCACTTAGGGATGTATATAGTAATAAGTGTTAGATCTTATCTTTAGTGGGACTGAAATAATGAAGAAACAATTTTACACAAGCTAATTGTGGATGCTTCTTACCTTATTTGTTTCAGTAGTGCATCTTCTAGCACTATTGTTCCTGGTATGCTCCACCTGTCACTTCTTCCCTCTGGCATTGTTCCTGGTATGCTCTACCTTTCACTTCTTCCCTCTGGCATTGTTCCTGGTACACGCCACCTGTCACTTCTTCCCTCTGGCATTGATCCTGGTATGCTCCAGCTATCACTTCTGTCATCTGGCATTGTTCCTGGTATGCTCCACCTGTCACTTCTGCCCTCTGGCATTATTCCTGGTATGCTCCACCTGTCACTTCTTCATTCTGGCATTGTTCCTGGTACGCTCCACCTGTCACTTCTTGCCTCTGGCATTGATCCTGATGTGCTCCAGCTATCACTTCTGTCATCTGGCATTGTTCCTGGTACACTCCACCTCCTGTCACTTCTTCCCTCTGGCATTGTTCCTGGTTTGCTCCACCTGTCACTTCTGCCCACTAGCATTGGTATTCTCATTTTGAAAAACTTTTGTTCCTCTGATCCTGAGCCTTTGCAGCCAGGCATCTCAACTTTTGGTACACTTCATTTGTAAAACTTTGCTACTCTGAGCCCTTGATCCTGGGCACAGCAACGCTAGATATACTCTATTTGCCAAGCTATGCTTCCCCAAGCCCTCACAGCTGGATAAATCTGAGCTTTTTTCTTTGGTGTTCATGCCAGCTCTTTAGTTTCCTCTCTAGTCGCCTGGCCATTTTTACCAGTCCTACTGCAACTTCCACGTACCTCTAAGAGTGTCTGGGGAAGCAACCTGGGAGCGGGAAGTAGCAGAGTCTAAACTCATTTGAGGGGGTCCCTAGTGAATACTGCCCATTCTTTGACTTTTGGCTAGTTTGCTTTGCTCTGTTTCACTCAGTTTTTGACAGTAATGTACACTTCAAGTACCTAAGCAGTAGTAAACACAGCCAGTGTAAACATGATTTCTTTATTTATAGAAAACCCAAAACTACTTTACTGCCAGCTCCCCCGTCCCCTAAATACATATTGCTAAAAAATGTCAAAAATAAAATTTTTACTAAAAAAAAAGTAAAACTACTTACCTCAGCCTTGGCTCCGAACACTGTCAGGGAATGCAGCTGATGTCACCATGTCTCACCAATGTCTTCCCTAAAATTCCATGTGAATGTGCTCGAACACATTGCATAAGTGCATTCTCATGAAATGTTGCGCTTCGGCTTTCCCAGGAGGCAGAGGTGAGATAGTCACTTACAGGTCTTAAAAGAGCTGGAAGGTGGGGCAGGGGTAAGGTTTTTTTTCTTTATTTTTGACAGGTTTTATTTAACCATTTACATTTGGTTGGAGTGGGACTGTCAGTATTTTCATGGTCCACTTTTAGGTAGAAATTGCTTTGCTCATCTTTGTGGTAATGAGCATATTGTAAATTAAAATATTCTCTTTACAGTATAAAGTTTTATATATATTAATGCTGCCATTATCCAATAAAGCATACTTTTGTAATTTAAATATTTTTTTTATACAAAAATAATTGTTGTTTGAATTCACCACAACCTGGCCTTGACCACAACCTATGGCCTTGGTCTGAAGATTTATTTCACTTAACTTCTTTAGGATATAATATGTAATATGCATATAACTTTTATATGCTTGGTGTTTCATGGAATTTGTAACAATTTCAATTAAAAAAATATTACTTTTTAATTTTGATTGTTGTATGATGCATAAAAAGTCCCCTTTCTTGCTATCTCTTACATATTGTACATTGGGATGTGGCACCACTATCTACCAGTTTTGCTATATACAGTAAATATTTTCTATGGGATATAATCTTTTTGTCATATAAAATAAGCAGCAAAATGTGGATGCATAAGTAATTGTCCTTAAGGGTGCTTTTTCTAAGTTTTGGAGTAAAAAAAGGTTAAAACCCCTGCTATTTTACTGTTGCTGTCTGTGTCATGTTGAAGAGGTTTCCTTTTACTCCCTGTCCCAGAGACACAACAGGAAGTGCAAAGAAATCTCTACCTTTTCTCGCCCTGAACAAAAAAAACCCAAACTGTCTATTCTGACAAGGGACAAGGCTAGGGGGAATATTCACCACAAAATGTTCAATACAAAACATTGATTGAAATTCAAGCCTGAGAGAAAGCAATCAAGATACAGGAATGTACTATTGGACACCTGATGAAACTGCACCACTTCAAAAGGGTGATCAAGACTCAAAGTCCATAAGTTGAAGGTGTGGTCATATGAACACACCTATGGACTCTCTCTTATAGTGAACTGTCCCAAACCAGTAAATACAGTCATTGGCCAGTTTATTATCTACACCTGTTCAATTGCTTAGTAACACAAATTGCTAATCAGCCAATCACATGGTAGCAACTCAAAGCATTTAGGCATCTAGACATGATGAAGATGACTTGCTGAAGTTCAAACTGAGCTTCAGAGCGGAGAAAAAAGGGGATTCAAATTACTTTGAACATGGCATGTGTGTTGGTGCCAGATAGGCTGGTCTGAGTATTTAAAAAACTGCTGATCTACTGAGATTTTCGCACACAACCATCTCTAGAGTTTACAGGGAATGGTCCCAAAAACAGAAAATATCCAGTGAGTGGCAGTTGTGTGGACACAAATGCCTTGTTGATGTCAGAGGTCAGAGGAGAATGGGCTAAAGGTGATAGAAAGGCAGCAGAAACTCATGTCAATATGGACCAAAAGAGGGAATGTTTCCAACACCTTGTTGAATCTATGCCATTTAGAATCCCTCGATCCCCTACAGTCTGGCTTCTGTCCCCTACACTCCACCGAAACCGCCTTACTCAAACTCTCCAATGACCTTCTAACTGCCAAAGCTAATTGCCACTATTCAGTGCTCCTACTCCTTGACCTCTCCGCGGCCTTCGACACAGTCGACCACCCCCTCCTCAAAAAAAAACTACACTCCCTCGGCCACAAAGATTCCACTCTCTCCTGGCTCTCATCTTACCTATCACAACGCTCTTTCAGCATTACCTATAACGCTACCACCTACGCCTCACTCCCCCTCTCTGTTGGGGTCCCTCAAGGCTCCGTCCTCGGGCCCCTTCTCTTCTCCATCTACACCTCCTCCCTTGGCCAACTCATACACTCTCACAGCTTCAACTACCACCTCTATGCCGACGACACACAAATCTATCTCTCAACACCTCACCCCCTCAGTCTCCGCCCGAATCACAAACCTACTGTACGACATATCAGACTGGATGCCGCTCCACTTTCTTAAACTGAACCTCTCCAAAACCGAGCTCCTAGTCTTCCCCCCAGCTCACACACCACCCCCCATTGACTTCTCCATCACATCCAACAATACCACTATCAGACCCGCCCAGCAGGCCAGAGTGCTTGGTGTCATTCTTGACTCCAACCTATCCTTCCAGCCCCAAGTCCAATCATTAACAAACTCATGCAGACTCCACCTCCGCAACATCGCCAAAATCCGCACGTTCCTAACCCCAGAAACCACTACACAGCTCATCCACTCCCTCATCATATCACAATTCGATTACTGCAACTCCCTCCTCACTGGCCTGCCTCGCCACAGGCTATCCCCGATTCAGTCGATTCTGAATACGGCAGCCAGAATAATTCACTTTACCAACCGCTTTGTTTCCACCACCCCCCTCTGCCAATCCCTCCACTGGCTTCCAAATGGATAAAATTCAAAATCCTAACAGTGATGTACAAAGCTGTCCACCATACTGCCCCAAATTACATCACCGACCTAATATCCAAGTACCACCCAACACGCACACTCCGCTCCTCACAAGACCTCCTTCTCTCTAGTTCCCTGGTCTCCTCCTCCCATGCCTGCCTCCAGGATTTCTCCAGGGTGTCACTCATCCTCTGGAACTCCCTGCCCCAACTATCACCTACTCTCCTCTCCTTTAGGCGCACCCTGAAAACCCACCTGTTCAGAGAAGCCTACCCCACCCCCTGCTAATTTGCCGACATCCTCCACTCTTCCTACCACGCCATCCCCCATAGCTATCTCGTCCTGTACCACTATCCTCTCCCTCCTAGACTGTAAGCTCGAAAGAGCAGGACCCTCGAACTCCTTGTATATCGCATTGTATTGTAATTGAACTGTCGCATGTTCTGTCCCCCTTTGTAATGTACAGTGCTGAGCGAACTGTTGGCACTTTATAAATACTGTATAATAATAATAATAATAATAAAAAAGGCAGTTCTGAAGGCAAAAGGTGGTCCAACCTGATACCAGCAAGGAGTACCTAATAAAGTGGCCGGTGAGTGTATATGGGAAAGAAAAAGACATGCAGGAGTTCCCCACTGAATATTCAGGAAGGGCAGGGAAAGAGAGGTGTGGGCAGACTGCAAACAACAGGGAATCATACAGCTAGCCCCTGTAGTCCCTGAGGGGTGCTTACAGGTTATCCTAAAATATCTGGCTATAAAGCAGATCTGTGGTAAGGACAATTTTAAAACAAAGTCTGAATTTAAGTCCCTTCAGCATTTTATATCATTTCCCAGAGAACTGCCCCTTATAATGTCATATAAATAATAAGGGTTACACAAAGGTGTATGAGAGTTGATTTAAATAAATTGGTCAGTTTATTTGTCTTATCTGGTGTTTTAAGTGTATACATGACAGGGGAGTACAAAAACAGGTGGGGGAGGATGGTTTGGTTAGATTTGACGGAATCCCTATGTCCAGCCTAATTGCCTCTGTGACAACCATACATACATTTTAAGACCTTTGCACTGAAAGTCAATAGACACTTGGAAACTTGTGTTCGATTGTGGAAGCCATTACTGAATATGAGTTATTTACCACAGCACTTCTCTTAAGTGATTTACTTAACTTTGGGCAGTTTTAATGACAACCAGGGTCGGTGCTTCCACTAGGCAAACTAGGAAGCCACCTAGGGTGCACTGCCACCTAGGAGCACCTAGGCACAGCGCTGGCCGGCACTCTCACTGTGTGGGATGCCACCACGTGATGAATAATCCTTTAGCTGAGGGGAGGGGTGGCAGAGGAGAGGAAAAAAGGACAGAGGAAGATGCCGGGTGTCTGGGACCAGTATAGCAGCTGAGATGCAGCTCCTTCCATTGTTCCTCTCAGAATCGGTTCCTTACTGCAAGCCGGTTAGCGGAGTTCCAGCCCCCCTCTTTACATTCATCAGTGGAAGCAAAAGCGGAACTGTGCCTGTGCAGAAAAGTCTGACTCTGATGCCTCTGATGTCTGTGTGACTGTGATCCAGCTGACCATCCATCACATGTGCAATGTCCATCTGGTTCAACCATTAAAAAAAAAAAAATTATAATCCTATAACCGCAGTTGATCCAGAAGAAGGCAAAAAAAACAGCAAAGCATGATCCAATTTGCTCCTGAAGGGAAAAAAAATCCTTCCTGATCCCCCGAGAGGCAATCGGATATTCCCTGGATCAACTTTACCTATAAATGTTAGAATCCAGTTATATTCTGTGTATCTAAGAAAGAATCCAGGCTTTTTTTTAAAGCAATCCATTGAACTGGCCAGCCAGCGCACTGTGAAGAAACCTTTCTGTGTTTGGAGATTAAATTACTTTTCCTCCAGACATAAAAAGTGCCCCCTTGTTCTCTGTGGTGACCTCAGGGTGAATAGCTCTACACAAAGTTCACTATAAGAACCACTGATGTATTTATACATGTTGATTATATCCCCCTTAATCTTCTTTTCTCAAGAGAGAATAAATTCAGTTCCTCTAATCTTTCCTCATAGCTGAGCTCCTCCATTCCTCTTATCAGTTTGGTTGCCCTTCTCTGCACTTTCTATAGTTCCCCAATGTTCTTTTTGTGAGTTGTTGCCCAAAACTGAACTGCATATTCCAGAGGAGGTGTTACTGATGATTTTTACAGGGGTAACATGATATATCTCTCTCTGGTGTCTATACTTCTTTTAATACAAGAGAGGATTTTGCTCGATTTAGAAACAGCAGCTTGGCATTGCATGCCATTATTAAATCAATAAAAGGAATGAGCTAAATAAACATATAAATAATTAAATGACAAAGAAAAAATGTGTAAAAAAATATATGAAAAAAAGAAGTGTTCATAAATACAATAAATGTCCAAAAAATATCTTTCAAAATCAAGTGATGTCCACACCGTGCTAAATCCACAACCAAAAAAAAGTTGGGTCACTCACCAGAGCTCAATGCTGATCAGGAAATGGACCAGCAAAAAACGCTTTTGCTCTGGGAGCAATAGATATCAATCTACTTCTTGGATGCAGTGCTCTGCAAACAAACGATATCCCATAGGATGAGTAGCCACCATTCAAAGATATGGATAGATTCCAGGGGTATATATCACCTTTATATCATATATCTCCGTACCATTGGGACCATATTCAAAGGCAAAAGAAAGAGATCATGGTGCAGCAAGTTTCAAAATCGTTAACTGCTTTAATGTATGAATAACACTCACAATTAAGGTGTCTACAAGCCCGTAGACTTGACCTTACACATTAGCCGTGTGGGGGGAACTGTGTCAAACGCTTTTGCAAAATCCGTGTATACTACGTCCACCGCTCCCCTCTGTCCAAGGTTTTGCTCATCTCCTCATAAAAAGAAATAAGATTTGTTTGACAACTTCTGTCTTTCATTAATTCATGCTGTCTGTTGCTTAAAATATTTTTTTCCAGCAAGAACTCATCTATGTGGTCTTTTATTAAACTCTCCAGTATCTTCCCAACTATAGATGGTAAACTAACTAACGAGTCTATAATTATTTGGTAAAGAATTTGACCACAATAACTGACTGCTAACAGTACATTTGCTGCTAGTGGCAGGCTCCCCCAGGCACCATGCCTCTAAAAGATTAGAGGCAGGAGTGATAGCACCCCTGCTGATCTGTGCTTTGATTGGGCACAGCATGAGTCGGTCAGAACCTGTATGTTCAGCATAAGAGCATGGGTTGGTCAGCAAACAACAGCTCCTATGCTTGGCATATACTTTTTTCACTTTTTTTCTGGCAGAAATTACTTCATCCATATCTATCCATGTGACTGGAGAAATCTGTTTTTTTTTTTGTTCATGTATGCCCAACATTAGGAGCGTGGGGTGTTCATTGCGTGTTAGCTCCTATGCTTTAGCATATACTTTTTTTACTTTTTTTCTGGCAGAGATTTCTTCATCCACATTGATCAATGTGAAAGGAAGAAACTATTAGGTTCTTATTGGTTTTGAGAACCTGTACGTGACTAGGCTCCCAAAAAGTCTCACGCATACGGTATCCCTATACTTAGGAGAAGTAGCAGAATGTGCTTTGGGTGTGTAATACCCATGCTGTGTGTGAGGAATATCTCAGTAAAGTGGCATCTTTGTGTAAAAAAAAAAAAAAAAAAAGATCTTCCAAAGAGTCAACATGCCCATAAGCAAATACCTTTGTGTCTGCTTTCCAAAAAGGGTCACTTGGAGGTGTTTATATTGTCCTAGCATTTTGGGGTCTCTGAAAATGTGAAAGGTAGTCAGGTAATTCAATGCATAATTAACACCCCTTAAAATGCAAAGGTCTTTGGATTTTGGGCCCCTGTATGTGGCTAGATCAAAACGTCTCTCACAAGTGGTATGCCCATACTTGGGAGAAGTAGCAGAATGTGTTTTGAGGTATAATTCTATATATACCCATGGCATGTGTGAGAAATATCTCATTAAATTGACAACTTTGTGTAAAAAAAAAATATTTTTTTTTTCATTTTCCAAAAAACGTGTGGCAAAAAATAAAATCTGCCATGGACTCAACATTCCTTTTTAAGCAAATACATTGGGGTGTCTACTGTCCAGTGTTTGTACTGTCCTGGCATTTTAGTACCTCAAGAAATGTGAGCAGCAGTCAGAAAGTAAACGCTGAGTAAATTCCAGTATGTATACGATAGATTATAGATGTCATGACTTTCACACAAACTAATGTACACTTATTGGGATTTTGTTTCACCAAAGACATGTAACAAAATATATTTTGGCCTAAATTTATGTAGAAAATGGATTTCATTGGATATGTATTAAAACAGAAAAAATAAAATATTGTTTTTTTTCCAATATGTTTGGTCTTTTTTGTATATATATATATATATATATATATATATATATAACCCAGTGGTGATCAAATACCACCAAAAGCTCTATTTATAGTAATACAAAATATATATTCCATTTGCCTACAGTGTTGCATGACTGAGCAATTGCCATTTTAAAAGCACAGTGCTGGATAGCAAAAAATTCTCTGGTTATGAAAGTGGCAAAACGTTCCAGAGGTCCAGTGGATAAATTGCCAGTAAATGAGAGCTTCTGGCTGATTCCTTCTGTATGTAAACAAAGCAGCCCAGTAGGAAGAATGATACAGCCAGTGAATTGGCACCTGTGCAACTTTGTCAACCAACAAGCATGTTCTGAAAAGTGCTGAAATAAGTCATAGGGGTTTCCTGCAGAAAGATAGCAAATGGTATTAAGAACTTCATTTGCAGCCTCATCTTCCTAGTTTATATTTATCCAAACTCATCTTACAGTTCTATGTAGCTGGTCATATTGCTTTAGATCTCTAATACATTCAACATGGCAATGGTGCAGCACAAGGAATGTAAGCATTACCTTCTACTTACAGTTGTTTTGATGTCTCCCTCTTTGAATGTGGACTTTTTTACATGCCTCCTTTTCATGTATAAAAGAAAGTGTAATTTATTGTTAACTTTCTTAGTAAACCTATATATCTGTACTATATGGTATGTAATAGTAATAACACTCAATAATTACTCACTAATTACATTACTATATTATATAAATTCAGAACAAAATGCTCAATATTTAATCACTTTTTATATTACTATATGATATAAATGGCGAAAAAAGAAAAATACAGCAATAGTATATAAAAACATAGTTTAATTACAAACTTATACAATCTGCTTGTATCTCAAGCTAAAGTACGCATGCATAATTTTCTAGTAGATATAGCTGCTGACTCACTCTCCCTATTATTTGTGTAATCATGTTTAAATATTGCAGCAATTATTATGTGGTAGGATTATGAGTCCTCATGAGTCAACACATTTCTCTTTATTAGCTTCTTCAGGACAATGAGATTTCAGTAGCAGTCATTGAAATGTAAGAATAATCACATAAAAATCATATACAGTACAATATACAAATATAGTGCATTCAATGAACAATTGACATGTATCCCATATACACAGGAAGTATATAAAGCACCTTAATCATGTGTATCTCAATAGCCTGGGGGTTCCCCTGGGGTGGGCACCAGAGCAAAAAAGAGGCCGAGCGAGCACTAGATGGTATGATGGCTTATCCTGATAATGCAATACAATAATTGGCTAAATAACTATTCAGGGGCTATCACAGACCAATTCCACCCTCTAAGATGTGTACCTACCAAAAGGGTAGCAGTACGCGGGTCATTGACAGAGTAATTGATCTCAGGCCATCACTATATTCCAACAAATTGGTCACCCAAAAGGAAAGATATATATTTGTCTAAATAAAATACAGCATATATTATATATCTGAGAAGGGGAATCACACATCAGTAGACTCTAGCTAAAGCAATACACATCCTATCCTTATAGTGTGTAATAACCAAATAAGGGCTGTGAGGACTCCAAAAAGCCAAAAAACAATAGTCCCCAGATGGATTCTACATACAAAAATAATAGGTGTATGTGACGGAGGGGTGGGTGGAAAAGAACACACACACAGAGCAGGAGTACACACAAGACTTTTATTGAAAGGCAAGGAAAGCAGAGTTCTGGTAGGCAAAGGGGTAAATCTGTAACACAGGGCTGCACACACTACAGGGATGGCAGGACTCCAGCAGACAAAGAGTTAAGACTAGCACACAGGGCAAAGGGTTCTGAGCAGAGCAGGGTTAAGTCCAGCACACAGGACAAAAGGTCCAAACAGAGCAGATATAAGTCCAGCACACAGGGCAAAGGGTTCCAGTCAGAGCAGTGTTAAGTCAAGCACACATGACAAAAGGTCCAAGCAGAACAGAGTTAAGTCCAGCACGCAGGGCAAAGGGTTCCAGGCAGAGCAGGGTTAAGTCCAGCGTGCAGGGCAAAAGGTCCAAGCAGAGCAGGGTTAAGTCCAGCACACAGGCAAAGGGTTCCAGACAGAGCAGGGTTAAGTGCAGCACACAGGGCAAAAGGTCCAAGCAGATCAGGGTTAAGTCCAGCACACATGGCAAAAGGTCCAGGCAGAGCAAAATTAAGTCCAGCACACAGAGTAAAAGGTTCCAGACACAGTGAGTTACAGGCCACAGACTGGAACAGCAAAGTCCAGGGGCACAGGGCAGCAATTTAGGGACTTCAGCTACTCATCACGGGTCCTCAGTGGGCTATGGTGTCCTAGCCGCAGCTTCAAGATCACACAGGCACCCATTGCAGGCAGAGCAGAGAGAAGAGCAGAGTCCCAGTGTCCAGGAAGTGACATAGACAATATGAAACTACAAGCTCCAGCAGTTTAGAATGCGAAGCACAGCCCATACAAGACTATCTTTCTCAGCAGTTCTGCTTATCTTCAAACTTCCTTTTAGGAAGACTTGCAGCCCTTAGCTCCTGTGTGTCCATCACAGGAGTACACTCAGAAAAAGGTCTGAGACATTCTGCCAGCGTAGGGAAAAATCGCAAGTTCCAGTCCAGACATTTGACCAGAGAGGGGGATCTTCATGAGATACATTTACACCACGTATTTTTCAATACGCGTCTGGTTAGTGTGCATTTATACAATATGCACGGGGAGCACCATCACAACGGCTGGATTCTAATGCTGTTCTACCATACATTTATTGGTCACTGGCTGTATGCAATTTTATTGCATTATTTATTAGACATTTGGTATTGATTATTAGTGCTGCATATTATTGTTTACATTATTACCACAAGGCTTTATCTGGTTTCATTGAATGTTCAGCTGCTTTTGTTATAGAGAGCTCACTTTTACTGTTATTTAATTGTAATGCATAAGTAACCCATGGTAAACAAACACACCAACATCTCATTAGACAAGGATTAGTCAAGTACATAGCCACCAGCGTTATGGGCCATCCCTACCGCTGGACCACTTGGTCACATGCCCCACTAGCTGATTGCACTGGCTCCCACCACCGGATTGCTTGGCCGCAGGCCGCACAGTGGCGCAGACAGTGACACCAGCGGCTCTACAGAGCATGCACAGCCCACACGACTGATGCACTGCTCAGGCCATACTACCACTGCGTCAAAACACACCTCACCCACCAAAGGTGGGTATTAAATATGTGGACAGAGAGGGAGGGGAAATGTCATAAGTTGGTAATTTTAGAGACCCAGTTGACACTGGTGAGCATGCGCATTGGGAGCAATACTCAAGTCACCCTACCATGGGACTCTATATGCTATTTTTCATGTAGCGGACAATACACTCCTGCAGTGATGTGTAGGTCAGTCACAGGAATGAAGTTCAGGCTCACTGATACCATAGGTTTGTGGCAAACCTTTGGGGGGTCCCTGGATAAATGAATCCTAATGTTTTGGCTGAAAACCTTGCCACCATAAAAAAGGAAAAATCTATAACGCAAGACATTTACTTTGCCCACTTAGCGGAGTCACAAGAGCCAATCATTTGAAGAAATGTATAGTTATATAGAAATGCCCAATTGACAGCTGACAGTCCTGTTTTCGGAGATATACTGTGATATACTGTATGTTCTTTTTGGCATTAGAAAATGTCCTTAATGGTAGTGCCATTCTTCCCTGCTTCCAATGTGTTTTATTTGACTGTACCTTGTGTAATAGCCCTACATATTGCCAGAATTGAATAAGAAGATTTCCCCCTAAACTTTAAAGGGGTTCATGGCAAAGTTTATGATCTTCAATCATGGCGAAACTGTCAACGATGATTTGAATGTGGGCAGGTTTTCCAATCTCTAGTCAGTAGGAGGAACCAGTGAGACCTGCATAAGTGTTGGTTTCCCTGTGGACATTACATGTGGATTTCTTAGGGTCAGATTGGTGTTCAGCAGTGCAGACAGAAGGAATTGCCAGTATTCACAAACTTTGCAAGAATGGTTTGATTCAATATCCTTAGTACAATAACAAGGTTGCATACTTAAAGTTGAAGGAAAGGCTACACAAAACCACCTGCCCATAGTTGCTTCATCATTTTGAAATAATTTATCATATAAATACATTTTTGTTTTCAGTTTTTCTTTGAGGTCACATAACCACTAACCTTCAGTTTTAAAATATATAAAATAAAGTGAGCGCTCATTAAATAAGAGAAAATATCAATGAGAAAATAATCAGCTAATGGCACAAGAGGGGATCACAACCTCCTCTGACTGTATAAATAGATAAATAAAGTGCAGCGCTAAAGCATATCAAAAACGTTTGTTCTTAGAAATTCGTTGTCAAAAGTTCATAAGATATCTCGATCAATACAATGGTATACACAGCTAGAAGGATCCAGTGGAAATGACAGAAATGCGCACTCACCGACCGCGCATAGGAAATGCGCATTTGTGTGTTAAAATCACAGGTGTCGAACTCCCTCAGGACGAGGTGTCATCAGGCGGTGATCTGCTAGGCTCACAGGACCTCCTTAGGATCAGGATTAAAAACGGCCAGGTGAGGGCTCCCTCCTCCAGATATAGCTGTGTCTGCCAGTCTGATAACCCCTCAATAAGGGGTAAAAAACGGGAAAATGCCCATAGTGTAGTATTTCAAAAGTTTATTTTATAAACACATATAACAGGACAGGTCAGTATTAAAACTGGCAAACAGCCAGAAAGTGCAAGCTGAAAGGTACTAGTACTGACCTAGAGTAAAATGGCCGCCAGACCTCCTCGTGGTCTGGGCGGCGATGAGGCGTCACAAGCTGTCAGTTCCTCCTGAGGCCTTTCGTGCTAAGGCACATCTTCAGAGGGGAGCTGACAGCTTTGTGACAGACGCCGGATTCTGAAATAGCAGACAGCGGGAGTCGCGCATGCGCACAAACTCGCCGCCATAGGAAATGCGCATTTCCTATGCGTGGTCGGTGAGTGCGCATTTCTGTCATTTCCACTGGATCCTTCTAGCTGTGTATACCATTGTATTGATCGAGATATCTTATGAACTTTTGACAACGAATTTCTAAGAACAAACTTTTTTGATATGCTTTAGCGCTGCACTTTATTTATCTATTTATACAGTCAGAGGAGGTTGTGATCCCCTCTTGTGCCATTAGCTGATTATTTTCTCATTGATATTTTCTCTTATTTAATGAGCGCTCACTTTATTTTATATAATTTATGTTCTGTTTTTATCACTATAAGTTTTGAGCTGCTTTCTGATTTTAGTATCGTACATACTTGATTATATCCCATCTATCCTATTGACGTAATATGGGGGATATTTTTGACTACAGGCTTTCTAGAACTGTCATATCGGAGGATTTTTTTACAGTTGATACAGGTGATAAAGAGACTGACGACCTAAAAGGTCTGTTCCTACAACTTAAAAATCTTGCCACAAGTGAAATTAAAACATTATGGGACATCTCCTTTTTGAATAAATATACGAAGGAACATATGGTCCCCAAGTCATTACGCTGGGATGTGCGCCCAGATTCAGAGGACACTAACAGTCATTTGGAATGGTTCCAGTTCTTTAACAATGCTGGAATAGATCTGTTAAAATTCCTCATCATCAGGAAAAAGAAGAAACTAGCACACTTAGATAAAGAGATTAATCTTATTAGAGATAAATTAACTCCACATAAGGATAAGGGTAACTACAATATAGAATCAGATAAACTCAAAAAACATCTGGAGGGGATAGAAAAAGAACAAAAGATAAAGAAGAAGAAAAAGTACCATAGGGAGTTTAAGGATTATTCGGATCAATCAGTCTTTAACTGGCAAAAACAGGAAGATCCCGTTCCTCCCAAAACTCCTATTACTAACAATATTAACAATTCTAGATCTAATAAATCGAAACACAAGAACTCCAATTTCAATCACAATAAACAATATCCTATTCCCTCGTCCAATAGATCTCAACCCCTCCAGGACAATAATATTGGCTCTAGAGAGCTTTATAGACACCCTAATGCTTATACCAATTATGTAGGAGACAGGTTTCCCACTGACTACTACACCCCTCCAAGACAAAATAACTGGCCACCGACTCAACAGTACAATTCTAATTATCACCATCCCTATTATCACCCATCCCCATGGAAATTTAGGGATAATAGGGTTAAACATCCCCCTTCTAATAACCCCCCTCAAAAGAGGAAACCAACCAACCCTCAGAATAATTATCAGAATCATCATCATAAACCTCAAAACCCCGTCCCTAAAGGTACACATCAACCTTATCACCCCAGACAGCCTTTTTTAGAGGAGGGTCTGTCAAGAAAAAGGAGAAATTCAGGAGGGGAAAGAGAGGGGGAAGGAGGACGAATAGATACCCCAAAAAAGAGGAAAATGTAGTTGGCAAGGGCATCTTTAATCTGAGTGATACACATCTGACTAATGATGAACTACGTCTCCTTGATAAAGGACTTAAATATGCACCTGCAAAGAAACTGAATAAATTTGGCACATACATTGATGTACATAAATTTGCAAGACAGTTATCTCTAAAAACGATACTTTTGTAATAACCCAATCACGAGTAATATCATCTCTGATGGGTTTATGCAGTCCAATTTAAGGTACTGTTGAGTCGGTGGCCAGTTATTTAAGGAATGCATCTACTTACAACCCACCACCCCAAGCACATTCTTGTGTTAATCTTTTTAAAGATAGGTCCTAAGAGATCTTAGAAACATCCCTATTAAAGACTCATACAATAGAGCGGGGGACAATAGGGTGATTAAATCTTTGCTTGAAAGGAAAGATCTGGTTGTCAGACCGGCCGATAAGGGAGGAGTTGTGATTTTGAACAAGACCGATTACATCACTGAGGTCAATAACATCCTTGGTGACAGTACTACTTACAAACCTTTACCACGTGACCCAATGCTAGGCTACAAAAAGGAGCTCAAGAGGATTATTACTAAAGGCTATGACCTAAATATTCTAGACAAAAAAGAAAAGGCTTTCTTATGCCCTTCAGCACCCAAACTGCCTATATTATACATCTTACCCAAGATACATAAGGACCCAGTCCACCCACCAGGACGTCCAATAATTAGTGGGATCGGATCCCTCAGCTGTAAAATAGAGGAGTATATAGATCACTACCTCCAGCCTTTGGTAACACAAACCCCATCTTACCTACGAGATACTAAACAGGTGCTAAATATAGTCAGCACTTTAAATACATTTACCGGTTAAGAGAACATGTAGCCAATATCAGGAAGGGCTACAGGGAGCATTCACTCTCTAACCATTACAGACTACTTCACAACAGCGACCCCTCCTCTCTTAAATTTGTAGGAATTGATGTGATATCACCACATTGGAGGGGTATTAACAAGACCAGAGCTGTGTCACAATCAGAAACAAGATGGGTTTACGAATTAGATACTTTACACCCCAGAGGACACAATATCGAGATTGACGTTAATTGCTTTATAGCTAACAGTTAGGATCCTATGCTTTTATTGAGAAGTCCTTTTTTAATAAATATTTTTATTGATTATTTATTCCAGATTGACATATATGAATGTTATATTAAACCTTTGACGCTTCTATGTTATCATATGTAATTTTATGCTATTCTATTCAGTTTATGCATTTTATGCTATCCTAGTCTATATTTTATGAAACATTATTTTAGTGTACCTGGTCATATCATTTATGATTTTATATATCAACATATATACCTATATCCATTTATGTGCTTTTTATTACTCAAGTATTTATACTCTTGGTACGGATTGTTGCACTTTTAGCACCTTTATATGCCATGGATAAATTGGTATTAATTCTGATGATGAAGGATTGAATATCAGGACCGGCTATGGTAATTTTGATCACCCATCTAGGATTAAGAGCTACCAATTATGGCAATTATTTGTGCTGTGTGCTTTGATTGCTGGGTGCAGCTATAATTTTAACCACCAGCATCTTTGGCAAATATGGTGTCTTGAAATATAAAGATTTTTTGAATTGTCTGGTCTCTCAGATAATGGCAGTGGTTTCACACATATATGTGACTTCCAACTCCAGACCGGTCATTGATGCAATTATATATAAGGATTTTCCTCGAACCATTTTTTAGGACACACCATTATTAACCTTTGACCACATTTTATTTTATATTTCATATTATGTATATATGTTTAAATGTGGATTTATGTATCCGAAGCACCTCCATATGCTGTGGATAAGTTAGCATTATCTTACCTATGAATCACCATCCCTGGTGATAAAAGTACTTGTCAAGGGGTTCTGGCGCTATATTTTCCGCTGTAATACCGGACTGATCATTTTGCTTATCCCCTGGGATCATGAGCCACTATTTTCGTCTCAAAAGCACCTTTCAGTGTGCCCTGACAGCTGTATGTATTGCATCTCTGCTGGCAGTTCCTATATCCACGGCAAAATGGCGTCTAGGTGTGCAGTTGCCCGGTCCACTCGAAAATGGCGGCGAGTTTGTGCGCATGCTCGACTCCCGCTGTCTGCTATTTCAGAATCCGGCGTCTGTCACAAAGCTGTCAGCCTCCCCTCTGAAGATGTGTCTTAGCACGAAAGGCCTCAGGAGGAACTGACAGCTTGTGACGCCTCATCACCGCCCAGACCACGAGGAGGTCTGGTGCCCATTTTACTCTAGGTCAGTACTAGTACCTTTCACCTTGCACTTTCTGGCTGTTTGCCAGTTTTAATACTGACCTGTCCTGTTATATGTGTTTATAAAATAAACTTTTGAAATACTACACTATGGGCATTTTCCCGTTTTTTACCCCTTATTGAGGGGTTATCAGACTGGCAGACACAGCTATATCTGGAGGAGGGAGCCCTCACCTGGCCGTTTTTAATCCTGATCCTAAGGAGGTCCTGTGAGCCTAGCAGATCACTGCCTGATGACACCTCGTCCTGAGGGAGTTCGACACCTGTGATTTTAACACACAAATGCGCATTTCCTATGCGCGGTCGGTGAGTGCGCATTTCTGTCATTTCCACTGGATCCTTCTAGCTGTGTATACCATTGTATTGATCGAGATATCTTATGAACTTTTGACAACAAATTTTTAAGAACAAACTTTTTTGATATGCTTTAGCGCTGCACTTTATTTATCTATTTAACCTTCAGTTTGCTTACATTTCTCTCCTGAGTAGTGTGACTGATGAGTATGATCTCTGTCCCAACGACCTTTATACAGCTATGGATGCCAGCGAGATGACATCACTGCTGTATCAGTTTAAGAGTTGTGACTCAGAGAGCTGACAACATTGCTACAAATTCACCTGGCCCTTCACAAAAAACATAGACTATACAGTGGCACTGGTAGGATCACCAAGTAACTAAACAACACACAAGAAGAAAAATTAAAAAAAGCTTATTGATTGGCCATTATAGAATGTAGCATTTAATTTTCAATTAACCTGGAGTTCCACTTAAAGCTACAAACATAACATTTATAGCAATAACTATGAGCAAACAACTTTGAATCTCCATTTTTCCTCTCTACATTTATATCTGTAACAATATGAACAGTAAATAATTAGTGATGTAGCTTCATAGTCTATACTTTTTCCAGTCAATGACATCCTCAAGGTCTCATGTTGCCTACTGTTTGACCTTGGTTTTAAAAGCATAAAAAAAAGAAAGAAGATACAACCTTGTAGCTCAGTATCCGTTCATCAAGATTAATTCTGACAAGCTAATGCTAGGTGAAAAAAAATACACATTTATTTTTTTTTATAAGCCAATTTATCTTGTAAGTCTTTTTATAGCTTTTCTTGGAATCCGAACAATATACCACCCCTTTTAATTTGAGAATGCATTTTAGTTCATCCAGAATTCTAATGCATAGTAATATTATAATGGAAAATAATTTAGCAGACATTATCAAAGTGATCTTTTCAGAAGAAGTAATCATGTAATGAATGCAATAAAATAGTGTATATTTTAAAGAGACACCATATGGATGAATTTATGATTCCTGCTTTTATGAGGTTGGCAGACAATGAGATAGCAAGCATTATAAATTATTTAATTTGTAAAAGTAGTAAATCATGACAATCATATTAATTCAGTGTTACTGTACTGCATATTTACATTAATACATTAATGATATTAGACTAGGGCACTGGTAATTGTGACAGTATATACAGGTACTTTAGGAGAAGTAAGGTTCGCTCTCTATCTCTAAATGTAGACTTTTCATCTTCTTTTAGTTTTTTTTAGGATGAAGCACAGGGTGTGGGAAGGGACAACAGCGGTACTGCCCAATGGAACTTTCAGTTTAAATTAGTTAAATACACTGTTCAAAAAAATTAAAAGAACACTTTGAAAACACATTAGATCTCAATGGGGAAAAATATAATGCTGGATATCTTTACTGATATAGACTGGGTAATGTATTAGGAACATAAGGATGTATAAGGATGAAAATGATCAACCTACAGAGGACTGAATTCAAAGACACCCCGAAAATCAGAGTGAAAAAATGATGCAGCAGGCTAGTCCATTTTTCTGAAATTTCATTGCAGAAACTCAAAATGGTACTCAGTAGTTTGTATGGCCCCCACGTGCTTGTATGCATGCCTGACAATGTCAGGGCATGATCCTAATGAAATGATGGATGGTATCCGGGGGTATTTCCTACACGATCTGGACCAGGACATCCCTTAGCTCCTGGACAGTCTGAGGTGCAACCTGGTGGCATTGGATGGACCGAAACATGATATCTCAGAGGTGTTCTATTGGATTTAGGTCAGGCGAGTGTGAGGACCATTCAATAGTATCAATTCCTTCATCCTCCAGGAACTGCCTGCATACTCTTGCCACATGAGGCCGGGCATTGTCGTGCACCAGGAGGAATCCAGGACACACTGCACCAGCTTAGGGTCTGACAATGTGTTCAAGGATTTCATCATAATACCTAATGGCAGTCAGGGTGCCATTGTCTAGCCTGTAGAGGTCTGTGTGTCCCTCCATGGATATGCCTCCCCAGACTATCACTGACCCACCACAAAAACAGTCATGCTAAACAATGTTAAAGGCAGCACAACATTATCCACAGCTTCATCAGACCCTTTCACATCCGTCACATGGGCTCAGGCAGGGGTGTATTTACAACAAGGCAAGCAAGGCATTTGCCTAGGGTGGCATTTTTCAGGGGGGCAGGGCAGCATTGCCCCTTGAAAGAAGGGATGGAAGAAGGGACACACGTGGCATGGTGACCTGGTGGGTTCTGAGAGATGCTGTGGGTTTCATGATGGTGTATGCACACCCCAACTCTCGTTCCTGGGGATGTCCGGAGCTGTGAAGGTGAGTGTCTTTCTCTCTCTCGCCATGGGGGATGGTGGCTGGTGTATCGGGGCAGTTGTAGTGGAAGGCTCTGGTGGAGAGCAGGGGTGTTCTTGGTCAATGTCAGGCTCTTTCTGTGGGGGGCACCAATTTTTGTGTTGCCTAGGGCAACACAGAACCTAAATACACCACTGGGCTTAGGGTGAACCTACTGTTATCTGTGAAAATCACAGGGCGCCAGTTGTGGACCTGCCAATTCTGGTGTTTAATGGCAAATGCCAATCAAGCTCTATGGTGTCGAACAGTGAGCACAGGGCCCACTAGAGGATGTCGGGCCCTCAGGCCACCCTCATGAAGCCTGTTTCTGATTGTTTGGTCAGAGACATTCACACCAGGGGCCTGCTGGATGTCATTTTATAGGGCTCTGGCAGTGCTCATCTTGTTCCTTCTTGCACAAAGGAGCAGATATGGTCCTGCTGATGGGTTAAGGATCATCTACAGCCCTGTCCAGCTCTCCTGAAGTAACTGCCTGTCTCCTGAAATCTCCTCTATGCTCTTGAGACTGCTGGGATACACAGCAAACCTTCTGGCAATGGCACGTATTGATGTGCCACCCTGGAGGAGTTGGACTGCCTGTGCAACCTCTTTAGGGTCCAGGTATCGCCTCATGCTACCAGTAGTAACACTGACCCTAGCCAAATGCAAAACTAATAAAAACAGTCAGAAAAGATGAGTAGAGAAAAAATGTCAGTGGCCTCCACCTGTAAAACCATTACTGTTTTGGGGGTTGTCTCATTGTTGCCCATCTAGTGCACATGTTGTTAATTTTATTAGCACCAAAGCAGTTGAAACTGATTAACAACCCCCTCTGCTACTTAACTGACCAAAGGAATATCCTTGATGCTATTACACTTATTTTTTTGAGCAGTGTAAATTCTAGGTGCATCAAAAAAAATATTTGCAAAGTCTTACAGCTTGTTTTTTTAGTAAGCAGACATCGCCTAAGTAGAAAAACATTTCCCCTGCCAGCATGTTGCAGATATCTGCAGAGAGAGACTGATGCTTCCGCAGAGAGCAAGTATCCTTCTCTGCAGTATGATTGCATTAGACTGACGTTTCTACTCAGGCTGTGGCTGCTTTCTAAATACTTTGCCTATCTTTTGGTTTGATGCTTCTGGAATTCATTTAGTGATTTAAACTGAAAGTTCAGCTGGGTTTTAAAGCCCCTTTCACATGAGCGGACTGATCAGAAATTCTCTTCTATGGAGCATCCAATCTAAAAAGAGACAGATTCCTTCTAGGGCATCAGATGGCAGTCGGGTGTAAACAGGCTGATGGTCCATTTACATCCAATCACCGATAGAGGAGAGTAAGCTGTGTCTGTGTATAAGCACAGTAGATACGGATTAGCCATCCACCTGTTCAGCTGGTGGAGTCTGCCCCATGTGGAAGGGGCCTTAAGGCATTTAAAATTTTTGTTAATTTTTTTTTAAATTATTTTTTACTTGTCTAGATGCTGCTTTACAGTTGGGAGTCCATTCTGTAAGCCATAATTGGTGAACTGTACAAGTTCTTCAAGAAGAAGAAAGCAAGCTTGTCAACAATACATCCATGTAAGAGTTTACTGAAGTCCCGTATCAAACACCAATGTTTTAAGGGCACAGCAGCCCTCTTTATAAAAGTGACATGCAGAGATAGACTGTACAGTTTAAAGATACTGAAGCTCTGGTAACAACAAGACTGGTGACAAAAAGGGAGGAACAAGCATAATAGACATGATCTACGAAATGGAGGACCTCCAAATACATATCTGAATGTAGTAGTTGCTTAGAAAGACTTCTGAAAGAGAATCTGCCAATAACAGCATGGGAGTTTAAAGCTAACACTTCCTTCAGGCCCCATTCACATTACAAGGTCTGCCCTCCTCCATTCATATATCATGTTTCATTGATAGCAGCTGTTATACTGGCTTCTATGAATGCTTCTTGATGAGCGCCTGTGACAGCCCCTTCATTTCATTAACACCCCCCCCCCCCAGAAAAAAAAAATCAGAAGATTACAGCAGTAGGGGTGCGGGGAAATAGGTGGAAGAAGCCTGCACATAACAAAAGTCATCAGCAGAAGGGACACATGATTCTACTGACCATAAGTTAAGTCCCTTGTGGTGATGTTTGTTTTTTTTTATTTCAGCTACATTTAGTCTTTAAAATTTAACTCCAGACAAGCAGCTAAATGCATAGATACATAAATACTGTAAAGGGAGCTGTTTTAACTGCCAAGGATTTGTTTTTCTATTCATCTAGTCTTGAGATTTAAATAGCTCTGTAAACACAGTGCAGCCCTGTCTAGCATCGGTAGGACCTTTTTTTTTCTGCTGAAGTTCATTAACCCTTAGGCCTGGTTCACAAATAAGCAGTTTGCATTTGATTTGTTTCTACAGTGCTTTTTGTGGTGTGTTTTGCATTTTTGTACACGTAATTTTAACACTTTTTTTATGCGTTTTGTGTTTTTAAAGCTTTTTTTTGGCCAATTTGACACTGGGCAGATTAAAAATGCAAAACGCATCAACGTGTCAAAAATGCATCACATGCATTTTCTGCAGCGTCTCCATTGAAGTTTATTAAAACAAAATGCACTGTTTTGTGTTTAAAAAAGTTGCTCACCCTTTCCAAAAACGCAGTGGCTGAAGAATACATAGATGTGAATGCGTCCCATAGGAAACCATGTTAAATGGACTGTAGTGCATTTTTGCAAAAAGCACTAAAAACTGCAGTGGTGTGAACTAGGCCTTAAAGGTCTCCTCACTGCCCCCAAACCCTCACTGGACAGCACTCTGATGAGCTTATCTTTCTCTCACTTCTATCCTATCAGTACTTTCTTTGCACAACACAACTAATTGGCAACTTGTGCTGCGCTCTCCCCCCAGTCTGTGACAATGGGGAGATTAACTAAAACTGGTGCACACAAAACCTGGTGCAGCTACGCATAGTAACCAGTCAGCTACTAGGTTTGTTTGTCAATGGTTTATTGATAAGCTGAAGTTAGAATCTGATTGGTTACTCTACACAGCTGTCCCAAGTTCAGTGTGTACCACTTTTAGTAAATCTTCTCCAATGGCTCCCCTGATACCTCGGGAAAAATGTGCAAAAGAGACACAGACAGCAATAAATAACTAAAAAAATAGTTAAAAGCATTATTTATAGAGAACAACTGTCAAGTTAAAACAACTTTTATTTAAACTTTTTACAAAACTCTCATTACAAAAATATGGACATTTGTAGTATGTGCATTTTAATGTATGGACAGCATAAAGTACGATTGAAAAGAACATTTTAAGTGGAAGACTTGAGAATCCAATAGAGCAACATCATATATGTTCTATTTTCATGGAGTAAAGTTGCAAACAACTTAAACTACAAACACTGATTGTTCAAGTTTGTTTTTGCTGGATATGGAAATCAAACAGAGATTTAAAGTGTAACTCCAGTTTGTTGAGAAAACACAACATCTCTAGGTGATCTATGTACATTGCAAGGATTTTTAGGAAACCTTGTTGCAGATCCCTATCTTTTCCTGTTCTGAAGAAATTGTTGTTTGTTTTACCATGTCCTTTCCAGACTGATTCCTAAATGTAAGGGTTAGCCTTCATTATAACCATCAGAGCAAGTCTCAGTGTTCTAATGCGGAAACCTACAGTTTTTGCATCCCTTTAGAAGTATTTCAGCCTTAGGTAAAGTCTCACTAAAAATAAAACTTCTGTTGCATTGGATGCCTAAAATTTGACCTGTGCTTAGTATTTCTTGTGCAAAAAGCAGTGATCAAATTACACAAGCAGAAAATTACATTTCTCGCTACTTTTCATACACCAGCTGTGTATAAAACATTTCCAGGTTGCCATATTGATAGGAAGTTTATGACCAGGACTGTCTTGTGGCAATGGTAAAGCATGGTAGCAGGACAATCATGGTTTGAGAAGGTATTCTGTAGGCCCCATCATCACATGCCTGTGACTATGTGCTTCGTAAACTGTTGGCGCTATATATATCCTGTATAATAATAATAATGATGATAATTATATACAAATATTGGCTAACCATGTGCACCCCTTGGTGCACACATTGTTCTTTTACCTAGTGTTTCCATAATTTTGTCCAGCCCCTGTATATACAGTATATATATATATATATATATATATATACACACACACACACTATATTACCTGAAGTATTGGGAGGCCTGCTTTAACAAGTACCTGAACCTTAATAGCATCCCAGTCTTAGTCCTTATGGTTCAATATTGAGTTGGCCCATCCTTTGCAGCTATAACAGCTTCAACTTTTCTGGGAAGGCTGTCCACAAGGTTTAGGAGTGTGTCTATGGGAATGTTTGACCATTCTTCCAGAAGCTCATTTGTGAGGTCAGGCACTGATGGTGAATGAGAAGGCCTGGCTCGCAGTCTCCGCTCTAATTCATCCCAAAGGTGTCCTATTGGGTGGAAGTCAGGGCTCTGTGCAGGCCAGTCAAGTTCCTCCACCCTAAACTCACTCATCCATGTCTTTATGGACCTTGTTTTGTGCACTGGTGCTCAGTCATGTTGGAACAGGAAGGGGCTGTCCCCAAACTGTTCCTACAAAGCTGGGAGCATGAAATTGTCCAACATGTCTTGGTAGGCTGACACCTTAGGAATTCCCTTCACTGGAACTAAGGTGCCAAGCCCAACCCCTGAAAAACAACCCCACACCATAGTACTCCCCTCCACCAAACTTTACACTTGGCACAATGCAGTCAGGCAAGTACTGTTCTCCTGGCAACCACCAAACCCAGACACATCCATTGGATTGCCAGACAGAGAAGCATAATTCATCACTCCAGAGAACACTTCTCCACTGCTCTAGACTCCAGTGGCAGCATGCTTTACACCACTCCGTCTGACGGTTTGCATTGCACTTGGTGATGTAAGGCTTGGATGCAGCCTCTCGGTCATGGAAACCCATTCCATGAAGCTCTCTAAGCACTGTTGTTGTGCTAATCTGAAGGCCACATGAAGTTTGGAGGTCTTTAACTATTGACTCTGCAGACAGTTGGCGACTTCTGTGCACTGTGCGTGTCAGCATGTGCTGGCCCCACTCTGTCATTTTACGTGGCCTACCACTTTGTGGCTGAGTTGCTGTTATTCCCAGTTGCTTCCACTTTGTTATAATACTCCTAACAGATGACTGTGGAATATTTAGTAGCAAGGAAATTTCATGATGGACTTATTTCATAGGTGGCTGCCTATCATGGTACCATGCTTGAATTCACTCAGCTCTTGAGAGTGACCCATTCTTTCACAAATGTTTGCAGAATCAGTCTGCATGCCTGGATGCTTGGTTCTATACACCTGTGGCCATGGAGGTAATCGGAACACCTGAAGCCAATGATTTGAAGGGGTGTGGCAATATAGGGATATATATATATATATATTCTGTATATATAGAAACAGTATATACAGCATATCTGCATAATCTTTTTATAAAGTTATAAAAATAGTGCAATTTACCATAACTTGAGTTGATGTATATTCACACGTTGTCCTGAAATGTGTTATAATTTTAGCAAGAGCCACATTTTGTTTTCTTTATTAACATGCTTCATTAAGCATGTTACATGTTCAATGGTACACACCAACGCAGTGTTGGTGTAAGTGAGCCTGTTGGATATAATCAATTTTGGCTTGCATTGCATTGGACTTGTGTTAAATAACACAGCCTAATGGACTTATTGTGAATAGGCTCATAAAGAGAAAGGGAGAGTGAGTGACAGTTTTAGGCAGCAATGTTACTTGGTGGTGTTAACTAAGGAAGAAGGATCTCTTTTTTTGTTTAAAGAGACCAAACAGAATGACTATGTGGGTTAAAGGTGATGGTCCCTGTACCAGTGGGGAGCACAGAGTCATGTATCAAGGGTACATTGGCTAAGTGTGCAATAAAAGAAGCTCCCATGGTAATGAGAGTTTTCTAAACTATAAAGATGTGTGTGTGTGAGTTTTTCTTTTTTAACTTCTCATATAGCCCTTAAAGCTCAACACTACCAAACAGGTCTTTCATGCTGAGAGTCATAACTCCATATTGCTCAGGCTGCTATTCTGTTCAATAAAGCCTGACTTCAAGTATTTTTATAAACGGTTCCCCGTGTGTCTTTTAGAATAAAAAAGCAAGTCTGGCTGCAATACTCAACTCCTCTCCTGCACTGTCACATGGCAATTAGAAATATACTTAATGCCATTTCATTTTATATATTTTAAATTTAAATGAAAGGGTATGCATGAGAGCATTTCTAAAATGCAGTTTATATATTACTAAGATTAACACATCAGTGATACATTTTGACATGACATGACAGTTCAGCTTTAACAAAAGCTTTGTTAAAAATCCATTAAATGTACAGTATGAACAGAAGCTCTGTTTCATGCTGTAATAGATATGAATGCGGTACACATGCTCTCTGAACCTTTGTTCATTTCAAACTGTTTCCTAAGGTTTATTAGAAATTTGTTTTTTTATATCCCTTGAACACATAGGGTAGGTGAAATAGGTTCACTGTGATAATGTAAAAGTGCTTCATCCTTTTAATAGAAAAGTCTAGCCAAACTTTTCTTTTTTTTTTTAGATACTGTGGGGAAAGGTGAGACTCGCTGGCAGATTTGTAAGCAGGTTAGACTCAGGTCTTTTGGACTCCCCTGTACCAGGGCCTCTGGAGATACTACCTCCAGTACGGTCAGGCTCCACTGCTCTGTGTCATTGGTGCCCCCAGAACCTTCAATCCCAGTGCCATCTAAGACAGTCAAAAAGAATCAGGTAGCCTGGAACAAACTATGATATGGCAGCAGTGAGGAGGAGTGTTCCTCCTCCTAAGAGGCCACCATCCCATTCACTTGGTGCCCCCAAGGAAGTCTTGTCCAATGCATGTGGCTAGCCACAGGGAAGATCCTGCTGCCCAGATGACACTTGTCTTGACCAGGTTGGCCAAACTGCAGAGACCTTTTGATAATTATATTCGCCGAAAATTTTTATATACCTTGCCTTTTTCACTAGAACCAGTGTTCCAGCAGCTGCAAGAGGAATGACTGAAAATCTATATCCAGTTCATGTGGGAGGGAATTTCTGAGAGTTTTGGTTAAAAAATGAATTCATCAAGGCCTGCTTCCTCCAAATTTACAAAGAGTGGAACATCTGCTGACTTATCTATATCGACAGGGAAGAGCTGGTTAAGCCAGGCTATATGCATCTGGTTGTGCGCCAGGTAATTGGAAGCCATCCGGTCATGGAAGAATGGGTCCTCCTCGCAGACCCATATTAATATTTGTGAACTGCAGACTCTATGAGTTCTGCTCTCATTATTAATTTTGTTAACATATTATATTTTTGATGTTTTATCTGCTGTTGGATTTAATTTAAAGTAATGTAATTATATTTCATGTTTTATGTTTGGTATTGGCCCAGGCTGGGTTGGTGTTAAATTCTCTGCTCCCAGTGCGTGGGATTTTTGAGTTTCAGACAACCCACCCATGATATAAATTGAGGAAAGGATGAGGTCCTTGAAACCCTGCTGTGTTCAAGAAATTCTTTGAGGAACCGTGTGTGTCATCCCAACACTGAGGGTATCGGGGTACTACTGAGTAAGGACTCTGCAGCCATTTATCAGTTAGTCACAATTGGGGAAGGGATCGTTTGCACTTTCATCATGTTTGCGTTGAAGTTGCAGTAAAGACTGTTAAACTTTGTCTTTGATCCTGGTCTGAAATCATTTAAAGGGGTGCATATTGGGGCTGGTATATTAAAAGTACCTGGGCCTGTAAAGTAGGAACACCACACTACAGTGTCAATGCAGTATGCTAAAGAAGAGCAAGGGTAACTAAGTACACATTCAAAAGGTTTTACTGCTGCCCTTATTCAAGTTCAAATGACTCAGTAATGGTTCAGGGGATTGGATCCATCTAGTGCAAGAAGTGCAGACAGAAATTTATCAGAGACACAGATAGTAATAAAAAAATACTTTTTTAGTAGAGTGAACCAAGAAAATAATGTTAGTATTTACATGAAGAGCCATTGGCTTCTTTTTCCAATGACTGGTGACATAAATGTGAAGTGTGATAATAATTGAAGAATTATCTCTCCAACATATACACAGTCTACATCTCTTTAACTACAAGAACATATTTTAGAAACTGCACTTTGGCATTACATGTTATTATTAAGTCTATGATCTATGAGATCACCCAGATCATTCTCAACCATTGATTAAACAAGCAGTTCTTCTAGGATGTATGATGCATTCATGTTTTTAGCCCCAAAATGCATAACTCTGCATTTATCAACATTAAACCTCATTTGCCATCTATCTGCCCAATCACCCCAAAAAAATCTGAAGAATATATTTAAAAAATAGATTTTTTAAAAATATATATTTTAAACATATTCTTCAGATTTTTTTTGCATATAAAAAAAGTAATTTTAACATATATTTTTACATATATTTGTAAATGCATTCCAGAAATGTAGATTTAAATATATTTTTCTTCCATATGGGAATTTCCCAACTGGGATCCGAACCATGGATTTCAGGGCTGCAAGGCAGAAGTGCTAATCACTAAGTCACTTTGATGATGGTTGAACTAGAGATTGTATTGCGAGCACACAGTGGGGAGGATTGTAACTGTCCAGAATGATCAGTGGGAGATCTGAAAATATGTCTTTCATATTTATTGATCCCCTGACTTACCTTAATGAACATAGGAGCGCTCAGTACTGAGTGTCAGGTGTTCATTTATTACTGAAGGCATAGTAAACATAACTGACATTGGGCTTAATCCACTAAAGGAGATCACATACGATATTTGGATCATGTATCCATATATTGCATGCAATACTGGAAAGCTCAATTCACTATAGGTGAATTACTATAGGTTTATGCTTTATTTATTGGAAAAATAGGAAACATTCATTAAATACCACATAAGTTAGTTAAGTTGATATAAACAAAAGCATTCATTAACCACATCCGCGCTGCCCTATAGCAGAAATACTGCCACAGGGCGGCACGGGTGCGCAAAATC
The DNA here is from genome assembly GCF_062004578.1 of Staurois parvus. Classification (NCBI taxonomy): domain Eukaryota; kingdom Metazoa; phylum Chordata; class Amphibia; order Anura; family Ranidae; genus Staurois; species Staurois parvus. Next base: position 10,156,828 of record NW_028317941.1, read on the forward strand.
ACGTATATGTACATGATTTGAGCTCCCGCGGTTTTCGTGGGCCGGGGGGGGGGGGAAGCGGTCGTCTTGCTGACCCATGGGTGCCGCAATTTGATCCCCGAGGGATCAATCGTCTAATTTAGGCCAGTGATGGTCGGCCTAAGTCGGATGGTTGATCCCTGTCCTATCAGGGATCTTCCTGTACCTGTGTTTACAGTTACACAGGTACAGGAAATGATGACATCTTCTCTCTCAGAGCACATTCCATCCCAGAGAGAGAAGAATCAACACACAGTGAGTAAAAGCAGCACACTTTTACAGTTAGAACGCTTTAGGACACATTTAACCGCTTGATCCCCCAACCCAGTTAACCCCTTCACTGTCCTTTCACCAGTGTCATTAGTACAGTGTACAGATTTTTTGCTGATCACTGTATTAGTGTCACCGGCAACTTCAGATAGTGTTAGAGTCAGTTAGCGTCCCTCCCGGATAGCTTCAGATTCAAACCTCCATTGCTAGTACAGGTGAAACTCGAAAAATTGGAATATTGTGCAAAAGTTCATTTATTTCAGTAATGCAACTTAAAAGGTGAAACTAATATATGAGATAGACTCATTACATACAAAGCAAGATAGTTCAAGCCGTGATTTGTCATAATTGTGATGATTATGGCTTACAGCTCATAAAAACCCCAAATCCACAATCTCAGAACATTTGAATATTGTGAAAAGGTGCAATATTTATGGGGATGCTGACTTCATTTTCCAGCAGGACTTGGCTCCTGCCCACACTGCCAAAAGCACCAAAACCTGGTTCAATGACCGTGGGATTACTGTGCTTGATTGGACAGCAAACTCACCTGACCTGAACCCCATAGAGAATCTGTGGGGCATTGCCAAGAGAAAGATGAGAGACATGAGACCGAACAATGCAGAAAAGCTGAAGGCCGCTATTGAAGCATCCTGGTCTTCCATAACACCTCAGCAGTGCCACAGGCTGATAGCTTCCATGCCACGCCACATTGGGGCAGTAATTGCTGCAAAAGGGGCCCAAACCAAGTACTGAGTACATATGCATGCTTATACTTTTCAGAAGTCTGATATTGTTCTATGTACAATCCTTGTTTTATTGATTGCATGTAATATTCTAATTTTCTGAGATTGTGGATTTGGGGTTTTCATGAGCTGTAAGCCATAATCATCACAATTATGACAAATCACGGCTTGAACTATCTTGCTTTGCATGTAATGAGTCAATCTCATATATTAGTTTCACCTTTTAAGTTGCATTTCTGAAATAAATGAACTTTTGCACAATATTCGAATTTTTCGAGTTTCACCTGTATAGTGTCTGAACGGATCAATATCTTTGATCAGATGCAGCATCAGCCCCGGCACCTGCCAGCACTTGTGTTTAGCCCCTATGCTTACCCCGCATTGTCCCCCAGCAAGTGCAGTGTCTGTAGATTACTGTCATTTGATACATCGCACACAAAATCGCAGTGTTCGCAGAATCAGGCCTGATCTCTGTTAGCACTTGCCGGTTAATTTTCTTTGTAGCAGTTCAAGCAGACCTTGACAACCAGGTGCTCTTTTTCCTGTGAGTCACACTAGGTACCTATAACTTCAGTGGCCAAAATGTCCAACTAAAGGTACTCTAGTGAAGAGACCTTAAGGGTTCTAAGCATGTCAGGTGAGATCAAAGGGAAAAACTCCCTGACACAATCAGCCTCAGAATATGAACCTGTAGACAGCAGCAGCACGCTGACAGATAGCTCAGACAATGGAGAAGAGGTCCCTGCTAAGATCAGGTGTACCCAACTCCATTACCAGGTTGCTGAGATGTTCCAAAACGTATGATGACTCTCATATGCAACAGAGTGCCAGTACTACCTTTTGGTGAACAGGCGAGCACCAGCGGCCTAGTACATCCTGGTCTTTCACATACCAGCACTGCAGTATCACTTGGTGATGTGGCAAGTCCCATAAGTGCAGTACAAGCTGGTGCGGTGGCAAGCACAAGTAGTGGCCTGCAGCCACCAAGAATTGGCACACAGGTCCATAGAGCCACTAGTATCCTTCCAGGTGTGCTTGCAAATTCTGATTGGCAGCCCACAAATTCTGCAGAACCCGTACTTCCCCCATTCCGGCCCAACTCAGGTAGAAATAGCAAATTTAAATACTACCCTTGATTTTTTTGAGCTGTTTTTCACATAAGATCTGTATGCATTGATTGTGGATAAAAGCAATTGATATGCACAACAGTTTATTGCCACCAACCCAAATACAAACCTTGACAAACCATTCACATGGAAACCCCTTATGGGTTCCGAATTTAAAGTTTTTTTGGGCCTAACCCTCAACTTGGGCATTACTAAAAAAAAGAATTGCGGTTGTATTGGTCCACAGACCCGTTTTATCATATGTCCGTGTTCTCTGCTGCCATGGCCAGGCATAGATATGAGATTATAATGCTTTTTATGCATTTCAACAACAACACACTCTGTCATCCTTGGGGTGACCCTGAATTTGACAGGCTCCACAAAATTCGGCCCCTTGTAAATCACCTTAACTAAAAATTTGCAGATGTCTATAATCCCCAGCAAAACATCTGTGTTGATGAATCCCTCATTAATTTTTCTGGCCGCCTTGCATTCAAAAAATTTCTCCCCAGCAAGCGTGCCAGATATGGGGTCAAGGTGTGTAAGACCTGTGAGAGGGCAACAGGCTATACATATAAGTTTTGGATTTACAAGGGAAAAGATAGTCATGTGGAGCCCCCCAGATGTCCAGACTACATGGAGAGCAGTGGCAAGATAGTTTGGGACTTAGTGTCATTCTTTTTCCATATGTGGTACACCTCTTATACGTGGACAATTTTAACTCAAGCGTGCCACTATTTAGACATTTGTACAATCTTGGAATTGGCGCATGTGGCACCGTGTGACCTAATCGCCGGGGCTTCCCTCAACGGCTTGCAAATACCGGTCTTAGAAATGAGGAAAAAGCCTGCTTGAGGACTGAGGAATTACTTGCAGTGAAGTGGAAGGACAAACGGGATGTTTTCGTCCTGTCTTCCATTCACGCAGATACGACCATCCAAATTGCCACAGCAGCTGGTGTTGTTGAAAAGCCCCTCTGTGTACACGACTATAACCTTAACATGGGAAAGGTGGACCAGATGATGAAGCCGTACTTAGTTTCATGAAAATCCAGATGTTGGTACAAAAAAATTTATTTTTATTTATTTCAATTGGCTCTATATAATGATTTTGTGCTTTACAAAGCAACTGGATGAACTGGATCCTTCCTAAAATTCCAGGAGGAGATCATCACGGCCCTTTTGTATCCAGAAGGTGCTGTGGTCCAAACCCCAACCCAGATGCAGTTAGCCGGCTGCATGAGAGGCATTCCTGGTAACCCAATCCAAAGAACACCCCAAAAAAGATATTGTGTCTGTAGCAAAGATGGATTTAGGCATGACACCCACTGTTTTTGTCCCTCCTGTCCTGGCCAACCGGGTCTCTGCCTCAAGGACTGCTTCTGTCACTACCACACACTAGTGGAGTATTAGTATAGGGTACAGCATGGCACAGTTCAGGACACATATTTACACAGGGTCTCGAAAGATGTTAGGTAGGTAGGAAACTGGCTATCACATTTGAAGAGACCCTACAATCTGTTTTAAAAATTTTAAAGTTTTAAAAAAAAGTGAAAAAATAAAAAGTGCAAATCCCCCAAAAATAAAAAAAATGTAAAAACCAAAAATAGTTATAGTTTTTTTTTGTTGTGATTGTTGTCATTGTCGCTGTTGGCCCCTATGCTTTGGCATATATATTTTATAATATTTGTTGGCACATTTCATGTGTGCCCACCATTAGAAGTGGGTGAATGCAGGGCAGTATATTCTAATGGTGGGCTTACCACACACTTTTTCTGGCAGAGATTTCTTCTATTTTTTTCATTCAGCCCACAGGCTGGACATAGCAAATACACCCAACAAGGACAAGCGATCTACAGTGCCTGCAGGCATCATCCTGGTGTCATTTTTTCATGAAAAAGTAATCCTAGTGGCTAATTAGCTGCAGTCCCGTGCCATCGGGGGAACATGAGAATGCAGCTGGTGTTTCTGCCAGCTGACCATAGAGCTAATTGGAGACCAGAATTGTGCCAATCATCACTATAGTCTAAGAAATCAGAAGATACAAGCATTTCATCACTTCAATTTTGCAGGATATAAACAGCACCAGCATCTGATCACTCCGATCTTGGTGAGATTAGATAATGTAAGGGCAGAGGAGATATCTAGAGTCTGATAGACTGCTCAAAAAAGAATATATGACAATGCCCATTGAAGTTATAGGGGATATTTGCATTCCCTGTGATAGTATTAAAAGTGATCCAAAAAAAAAAAATTAAAGGGATAGTGTAAAAATAATTTAAAAATTCAAAATAACTTAAAAAAAAAAGCACCTATGCTTATGGATATCAAAAATATATGCAGTTTGTTGCCATTGCACGGGGCATGCACAGTTTTAAAGTATGCCATGTTTGGTATCTATTTCCACAGCATATCATCATCTTTTATATTTTTCCAAAGAATTGTTTTTGTGTATTTAAAGTAAAAAAACTGTATTCTTTTCAAAACAATTTGCGTTTGAAAAATCGCAGCGCTAGTACTATGTGTCATAAAAAATTGCAGCACCCACCATTTTATTCACTAGGGTGTCTTCTTTAAAAAATATATAATGTTTTGGGGTTAAAAGTAAGAAAAGTCTTGGCCTTCAGGTGGTTAGAAGAGTGAGTGATGTGTGGCATAAACTTCTAATGCTGGGCATAAAATTCCCCCACCCCACAAAATGACCCCTTGTTGGAAAGGAGAGACACCAAACTATTTGCTGAGAGGCTTGTTGAGTCAGTAAAAGAATTTATTTTTTTACCACAAGTTTTTGGAAAATGACAAAAATAAATAATTTTTATTTTACACAAAATTGTTGCTTAAATGATTTATTGCTCACACATGTCATGGGTATATGTGAAATTACTCCCCAAAATACATTCTGCTTCTTCTCCCAAGTATGGGGATACCACATGTGAGAGACTTTTTGGCAGTTTAGCCAAGTACAGGACCGCAAAATCCAATAAGTACCTTCAGGCTTTTAAAGGGTTTTGTTTCCTCATTACACTTTCTGACTACCTATCACAGTTCAGTTTCAAGAGGCTCTGAAATGCCAGGATAGCACCCCCCCCCCCAATGACCCCTTTTTGGAAAGTAGACACCCCAAGGAATTTGATAAGAAGCATGGTGAGTATTTTGCAGATCTCATTTGTTGCCACAAGTTTTTGGAAAATGAAGAAAGAAAACAAAAACATTTATTTTCTTTTTTTATATTTCAAAACCTTGTGAGAAAAAGTTAAATCTGCAAAATACTCACCATGCCTCTTTTTAAATTCCTTGGGGTGTCTACTTTCCAAAAAGGGGGGGGATTTGGTGCTATCCTGGCATTTCAGGCCTGTGAAACTGTGATAGGTAGTGAGGAAATGAAATGAAATGAGGAACTTATGGGCTTTGAAAGTGGTCATTGGATTTCAGGCTCCTGTATGTGGTTAGGCTCCCAAAAAGTCTCATGTGGTATCCTCATATTCAGTGGAAGTAGCAGAATGTATTTTGGGGTGTAATTCCACATATACCCATGGCTTGTGTAAACAATATATAAACAATATATCATTTAAGTGACAACTTTGTGTAAAAAAAGAAAAAAATGTTTTTGCCATTTTCCAAAAACTTGTAGAAAAAAAAAATCGTAAATTTCAATTATGTACAGCACTGCATGGCCGCGCAATTGGCAGTTAAACTAGCGCAGCGCTGTATAGCAAATAATGGCGTAAATTGAAGTATCTATACCATAGTTTGTAGATGCTATAACTTTGATACAAAGCAAGAAATATACACTTATTGGTTTTTTTTTTTACCAAAAACATATAGCAGAATACATATATAGCCGAAAGTAAAAAATGTTTTTTTTTTTTTAATTTTTGCTCTTTTTTTGTTTATAGCGCAAAAAATAAAAAGCACACAGGTGATCATATACCATCGAAAGAAAGCTCTTTTTGTTTTAAAAAAAAGATATAAATTTAATTTATGTACAGCATTTGCATGACCACGTAATTGTCAGTTAAACTAGTGTAGTGCTGTGTTGCAAAAAATGGCATAAATTGCAATATCTATACAATAGTTTGTAGACATTATAACTTTTACACAAAGCAATCAATATACACTTATTTAGATTTTCTTTACCAAAAACATGTAGCAGAATACATTTCGGCCTAAATTTATGACTAACTTTGAGTTTACTATATATTTTTTATAGTCGAATGTAGAAAATATCGTTTTTTTTCAAAATTTTTTTTTTTTTTTTATAGCACAAAAAATAAAAAGTTTACAGGTGATCAAATACCACTGAAATAAATCTCTATTTATGTGAAAAAACAGGACGTAAATTTTGTTTGGGTACATCATTGCATGACCACGCAATTACCAGTTGAAATGGTGCAGCACCAAATAGCAAAAAAATGCCTGGTCAGGAAGGGGGGTAAATCCTTAGGGGAGCAAGTGGTTAAATAAGTTGAGGTTTAGCCACACACTATTTAATGAAGACTAGCTGGTTGTTCAGAAGCCAGCACCCGCCGGTGTCCTTAACCAGGGAATAGCTAGTTGTTAAGGAGCTAGCAACTGCCACATTCTTAACAATCAGTATCCCATCTGCTGTCAGTGGGGATTCCCTGCTGACAGCAGAATGAAGTCAAAAGAGCCAAAAAAAAACCTTGCAAACCCCCCCAATCCTTACCAAGTCCTTGGGGGTCTAATATGGATATTAGGGGGGACATCACGCTATTTTGTTTTATTTTTAGTGTGGGGTCCCCCCAAAATCCATACCAGACCAGAGCAAAAAAAACGTGAAATTTTACCCTCTGCAATTAAACCCAGAGGGCCTGGTAAGGATTGGGGGGGGGGCAATACTCCTTTAAAAGAAAATAAATACTGTCGACTCAGGGATGAGCCCTGAGCTAACCTGTCACATTTAGCTGTGATAGGAATACCAACGCTAAATGTTTCACTTCATGCTGCAGCTGGAGAGCTGGACTGCATTAAAATAACATGCAAACACACATATTAAATACCTTAAAAAAAAATAATAATAATACGCAGTATTTAACATGCTTTTTTGTGATTTGCGTGCTTTAGTTTAATACCGCATGCGTTATTTTATCTCAACAATTGATAACGCTTAGTGAACTGACCCCACGGTTACTGTCATTTCTGTTTGTGAATAAACAAGGAAGGGCTCAGGACTGTGAAGCTTCAGGGATCTGTTTAGGCCCCTGATATTTCACTAAAGCCATCTGGTGACAGTAATATTAAAAAAATAGAATAAAAAATAGAAGTCAACCTCCAGATATTTTATCATAAGTTTCTGATTTACAGTTTTGCAGACCTAGGAGTTTTGCAAAAGGCACTATTTAAAATGTACAAATATTTGTAATTTATTTACAGTTTTATCTATTAAATTTAGTATGGGTTTTGTAAGTTAAGTTGTGTTTCTAAGCACTTATAATGATTTTAATGTTCTTATTGAAAAAATAATTTTGATAAACATTTGCAAAACTGTTATGGGACCTACAAAATCAGTAGCAACTTCTTATTAGAGATTTTTTTAAAAAGATAAGCATTGTAAAAATGGTCAATGTGAAATATGGTGAGCAGGGCCTAGTAGCAAAAGGGTTGAAGTACTATGTACCTAAAGGTATTGCATTTATTTGTTTCAAATAGAGGGCAGATCTTCCAGTGGCAATGGTTGCTCTGGTGACATCCCAAAGCTGTTCAGGACTCTGTGCAGGCCAGTCAAGTTCCTCCACCCCGCACTCACTCATCCATGTCTTTATGGACCTTACTTTGTGCACTGGTGCGCAGTCATGTTAGAAAAGGGAAGAGGTCATCCCCAAACTGTCCCCACAAAGTTGGGAGCATGAAATTGTCCAAAATGTCTTGGTATGCTGATGTCTTAAGAGTTCCCTTTACTGGAGCTAAGGGGCCAAGCCCAACTTCTGAAAAACAACCCCACATCATAATCTCCCCTTTACCAACCTTTACACTTGGAACAATGAAGTCAGGCAAGTACCGTTCTCCTGGCAACCACCAAAGCCAGACAAATCAATCGGATTGACAGACAGAGAAGAGTTATTTGTCACTCCAGAGAGCATGCCTCCACTGCTCTAGAGTGCAATGGTGCTCTACACCAGATCATCAGATGCTTTGCATTGCACTTATGATGTAAGACTTGGATGCAGCTGCTCGGCCATGGAAACCCATTCCATGAAGCTCTCTATGTACTGTTGTTATGCGTATCTGAAGGCCATATGAGGTTAAGAGGTCTTTAGCTATTGACTATGCAGACAGTTGACAACCTATCACAGTACCACTCTTGAATTCACTGAGCTCCTGAGAGTGACCCATTCTTTCACAAATGTTTGTAGAAGCAGTCTGCATGCCTAGGTGCTTGATTTTATATACCTGTGGACATGGAGGTAACTGGAACACCTGAATCCAGTAATTTGAAGGGGTGTCCCAATACTTGTGTATAATGTGTTTGTGTGTGCATATGTATATATATATATATAAGGTTTGACTTTAGATATACTTTAAGGTGTATGTCCAGCCTGTAGACAGGTTGCCTATGGAAGTCAGCTAGCATGTGTGTCCCAGTGGAAGGGAAGGGGTTAATTCTTTTTGGCACCGCTCTCTGAATTTCTTGGCAAACCTTTTGGATCCAACTCACAGATCCTATGGTTTTATAAAAATTACAAGGGTCCGGATCCCAGGGGGGTTATTGTTGGCGGTCTCCATATGTTAGGGGCTTGCCTTGTCTCTGCCTTTGCCAAATCGGTCGCTGAAGACACCATTATATGATTCTACCACCAAGGACTCTGCCAAAATTGGACTCTTACCTTTGTAGGTATGCTGAGACAGCCACGGTTGTAGGTTTAGTTAGGAAAAACTGTTTGCTTTCTTGAACTGTTTTACTGAAGTTTCATTAGTAAAGCATTGAAACATTTTAATGACTAGTCTAAAGTTATTAAAAGGGGTGTATGAAAGTAATGGATTCATTAGACAGAGTCTTCTGCAGCTTGGCTTAAAGCACACTGGGGTATAAGATATATATAAACTATTATTCCTGCGCCAACAGATTCCCACAGGTTCTATACTGCTGCTGTGCACTGTGCAAAAAACACAAACCACAATAAATAATAAATAAACTAGCGCAAACATAGACCTCTACACACCATCAATACATAAAGTGCATCATAATAAAAAAAATTTATAGTGAAAGTCCACAGAAAACATCAAAAATATTTTTTTGTCCGTGAAATATATATATATATATCAAGTGAAACAATTAGAAGAAAATTTTGTAAAAAACATTTTTTTTAGTGAAAAAATTATTATTATTATTATCAAGTGAAATTCTTCTTTCCCAAAGAATCTTCAAATACACCAAAAGAGCTTCCACCTTCCACCCGTGAAACCAACATCAAATGCACTCACCAGATTTAAGTGAATGAGAAGCTTTTTAGGAATTTAAGGGATCCTAAGCCCTCTTTGCTGTTCACTCTAAAGGGATCTTCAACGTTACAAATAGGCTCCACCGTTCAACCAGGGAGAAAAAAACTTACATAGTGTGATATTGCCACTTAATATCGTTATTAAAACTAAGGATTATTGCCACTCACATTTTTTTCTCTTTCAAAAGGCATATTTATTTAAAACCAGCATCTTCCAGACAAGTAGTGAAACTATTTTTGCCTCCTCAGAACTCTCACATCACAGCCCAGGATACAGCAGCAGCTACACAGAGAAAGACATTCCACAGACCCTAGAAAATAGTCACTGGAACGCACCGCTCGGCGTGCGTTCCACTCACCGGAAGTGTCGTCAGACGTACGTCTTGAGAACTCCCTGAGGGAGGGGCAAAACGCGTTGACGCATTTCCTGTCTTTACCCCGTACATCTGACGTCACTTCCGGTGAGTGGAACGCACGCCGAGCGTTCCATGCTTTTCATGTCAAAGAAGAAATCATGGAAATTGCACGGAAACCCCAAAATTTGCTTGCACAATTCTCCTCTTTACAGCTTTTCAGATTTATCTAAGCGCACCATGCAACTCAGGAAAAATCTCCTCCCAATAACAAAAGCTCTACGAAACCACAAAATAATTTATTGTTGGGGTCACTCCACTAAATTGATCGTCACCAGAAATTACTCAATCATCACAATCAACAGCCTAGAGGAAGGTCTGCAATGTCTTAGAGAGTGGGACATTCTCCCAGAAAGAGACCCACAACATTCTACTACCACCAGAGCGTCTCCAGAGTGGAACCTTGTCACTCACAAATGCCAAACTAAACATTGACCATATACTTGCAATCTTATCTCATGGTCCCCGCTTAGATATAATTTCACATCTTTAAGCTAGACACTGGGAGTACTACCCTTACTGAACACACTACCTGTAAGTATGCTTGCCAATGGCAAGGTCACTTGTTTTTGCCCCAAAAGTACTACGCAATTTTTATTGCGTTCTGATCTTGGCTAAGATCCTATTTTTTACTGATTTGTTCTCTGTTCAGTTATCTGTATTTGTTTATTTTCTTCCTTTTTGTTTCTACTATCATGTAATTTGTGATAGTCTAAATGGTTTAACTGACATGTGCATAATGTATTGCCGCTTTAGGGGCCCCTTGGTTAAGCCCCGATATATATCTGTAAATATATCTATTCATTGGGTATAAAAATTATCTCTATTCATGTCAATGGCTTGAATCCTCCTGCCAAGTGTACAAACATGTGGAAACAGGCATTTAAAGATACATGTGATATACTCTGTGTTCAAGAGACTCATTTCGTAGATTTATGGCCCCTCCAAAATGCTCACACAAAAAGTTTCCATATGTGTATACTGCCAATGCCTCTGCAAAAAAAGAGAAGTACTCACTGCTATTAGAGATACACTAAACTTTGTTCTTCATAAAAATATTTCGGACCCCGAAGGCCGGTACCTGATTCTTATATGTACTATAGATAATACAGATTACACTATTGTAAATTCATATGCACCTAATACTCATCAAAAAAGATACTTTACCAAGCTCTTCAAACTAACCTCCAAAAATCGTTCTGGTTCCCTTATACTATGCGGTGACTTCAACCTCATAGTTGACAGAAACCTAGACTCAACCAAATCTCAAAAAAAGACTACCCCAACCCTATACCCCTTTCTAATAAATGAAGATGTCTATGATGTTTGGAGGTGTCAACATGCAGGTGAAAGAGATTACACCTTTTTTTTGGCTAGACATCAATCTTATTCAAGAATTGACCTTATATTAGTAGACAAATGGCTACTGCAAAATGTCACCACATCAACCATAGACAATATAATGTGGTCAGACCACACGCCGGTTTCAATTACTATTTCGGATAACCACTCATTGAAACCACATTACCTTTGGTGCGTAAATTTGTCCATTATAAAAATCCCCAACAATAACTTGATACTTGAAAAACATCTTGAGGAGTTCTTCCATATAAATTTGCAATCTGTATCAAACTCAGGCACCCTTAACTGCGCTCACAAAGCATATATATGTGGTATAATTTTACAAATGTGTGCTAAAGCTAAAAAGCAAAGAAATAAACAGCTTAATGACTTACTACAGGATTTTCGCAAACTAGAAACGCAAAATAAAGTTCAAATCGATCACACCACCTTGAAATTACGTTCCTTACTAATGTACCAACTTGATAGAAGTACGCAAAGCTTAAAACTTAACTACTACTCATTGGAAACAAAGCAGGGAAATACCAAGTGAATAAAATGAAATCCCTGCATACTAGAACTAAAATACCGTATCATAACGAAATAAACAGAACAATAGAAAAACTACCCAATGGCAAAAGTCCAGGACTAAAGGATTTTCCAGCTAATACTATATCTAAACCAACTATACACTGATGTGTTTTCTTCCGCCTCATTATCTTCCCAAATGCTACAAGCATTAATCGTAACAATCCCCAAATCAGGTAAAGATTCAGACAACCCACAAAATTTCAGGCCTGTTTCTGTATTAAATACTGATATTAAGATTTACGCTAAAATTATAGCGTGCTGACTGCTCAATATACCAGATTTGATCAAGCCTGATCAGTAAGGCTTTAATAAAGGTAGACAAACATCTGATGCAACCTGGAGACTAATCAACATAATTAATTACGCAGGCTCACAAAAAAATTCCCTCCTTTTTACTTGCTCGGATTGCCGAAAAGGCTTTTGATGGGATACACTGGACATGCATGTTCCAAGTACTGCATAAATTTGGATTTTCAGGAACAATTTTAATGTTATTTCAGTACTTTACTCACATCTTTCCGCTCAAGTCTATGTATCTAACATGCTATCCAAACCATTCTTAATTACGAATGGTACCAGACAAGGATGCCCATTGTCACCACTAATTTTTAACCTCTTGCTGAAACTATAAGAAACAATCCAGATATAAATGGCTTCTATATAGGTAAAAACCACCACAAAATAACGCTCTTTGCAGATGACATAATTTTAATGCTAACTAATCCCTCTACTTTAACAGCAACTCAACAAACTCTCATACAATTCAGTAATATTTCATATTATAAAATAAATGCACCCAAATCTAATATCCTAAATCTGGGTGTAGATCACATTCTAAAAATGCACCTCCAAAAAAATTTCCCTACATCTGGGAAAATTAAGCCATTCCTTATCTTGGAATATTGTTGACAAACAAAACCTCTGACCTAGGAACTCTCAGTTATTCTAAATTCATTCCAAAAATTCAAACCCACCTTAATCAAATGGCTAAATGTGAACTATCCTGGTCTGGCAGACTGGCCGCAATTAAAATGATCATATTGCCACAGATTTTAAATCTATTTAGATCAATTCCAATCCCAATTAAATTTTCATATCTAACAAAACTACAATCTATGCTTAAAAAATACGTTATTCACAACTATGATAGCATCCCCCGGACGAAGCCACGTGTCCCTGTGGCGCAACGCGTTGGGGAGGGGCTTTGACGTCACCACAGCAACCCGACTTCACGGCGAGTATAGGTCTATGTGAGCGAGTGTGAGCAACCACGCAGGAGACCTGTCACAAACGCATTTAGCGGTTTCACTGATTTTAACTCAGCGCTTTTTATACTGAATACTTGTGAGTGCATAAGAAGTAGTTGTGAATAAAATTGTTCTTTTAAAAAACGATAAGGCACCATGTACCTTTTTCTTTCCCACTATACCAATGAGGAATAATACAAGGAGATGGAGCACTTTTTATTGCTATGAGAAAAAGCTAACTACAGACCCACAATCATCTATAATCAACCATCAGGAGTATCCAAGGGAGTCTCTAAAGATATCCATCAAGGATAAACATCACAAAGCTGTGTTAGCCCTGCAGTGGGCTTAATGGAAGGTGAGCGCATATAAGTATCTATATTCCAGCAAGAATCCATCTGCAATCTTGTTTGACTAATCAACTTTAATCGAATTTTATAGACTTTTTTTGGACACTATTCATTTCTTATTTAACCTCCTTGGCGGTATTCCCGAGTGTAGCTCGAGGTAACATTTCAGTACCAAGAGCGGTAACCCCGAGCTACACTCGGGAATACCATGCGGCACTGCTCCGACATTTGTTCTTCACTTACCTTACCCTGCGCTCCCACGATGTGTCCCCTGCAGCGTCCCTGGCCATCTCCTTCGGCCGATGCCGGCATCCGGCTTCTGTGTCCTGTCCCTGTGACGTCGGGACGTACGGGCGCCGCCGGCGGCGGGAAATTTAAAAATTTTAAATAATGTCATTTTTTTTTTTTTACATTTTACATAGTAAAACATTGCTGCCTCAACCAATTTCACATACATTTTGTCCCTAGTGCTTTGTCCTGCGCCCTGCCTGCATTTTGTCTGTTCTTTCTGCCTGGAAACTGGGAAACGTCCATGGCATCCAAAAAGTGTCCCTTTAGGTCAAAAGCGGTTTAGATCAGCTAGAGAACAGCGATAGTAAATCAGAACCACTTGCAGAATTGAGTGATAATGATTTGTGGGGAAATTCGTCATCAGACACTGAAAACGATTCTGAAACTTTGCTCAGCGATGTGCGAACTTGGCGCTATATTTCAAATTTCAGTGTTTTTGGTTTGATTATATTATTGAATTAAATGTATTAATATTATATTATTATTTTTTATGATTATTTATTAAATTATAATTTATGATTTTGTGTTTAAAATTTTATCATCCCCGGGATGTTTAATAGACTCTTGTTCAGACAGATTTCAGTGAGTTATTCCTAAATATTACAGCCTACAATAAAAAAATTACACATTTCCATGCAAAATAATGGTACCGCTTTCAGTACCAAAAATCGGAAATAATCATACCGCCAGGGAGGTTAAATTACTAATATTATGATATTTTTTTTTCACATATTTTGTTTTTTTCACATTCTATTATTTATTTATTTTGAAGTTGTAATAAGTTGATTTGGAAGGTTCATTATTTCTGGAAGTATTCATATCTCACATTTAGGGTGCTGCAATAAGCAATCAATTTATTGTACAATACTACAAAACACATTTATATGAGGATGTGAATAGATGTCTGCTGACCTATATATTTATTTATTATATCTCAGTGGTTCGCAAGTAATTATAATATATATTATGTTTAACCATTTCTTGGATACTCTAAAATGATTATTTTGTGGAACTAGTAGGATTGTTAGTAATTATTCAATATTTCCTTTTTTCTCTTTGTTAACTCTAGCTTTTCACAGTTTTTTTCCTTGTTGTTGTTGTAAAACCAAATAAAAATTTATTATGGAAAAAAGAAAAAAAATGCAAATTTTCTGGGGTAATAGGTAAAGGGGGTATTCTGCCAGGAACATGTATATTTTTTAAATGTTTAAAGTGAAACAATAAAAAATTCCAGTTTCTTTAAAAATGTGTCTAGAGGGTACCCTAGTCTTGCCTATGAAGGGGCACATATCTACTATGTATAAAAAGTTCTTTTGTAGTACTGATACTGTCCAGTCCAGCTTGGTCTGGATAATCAATTTGTTCAACGCTATTGCTCACGATATGTCGCTCCAGATAGCTGCATACAGAAAACAGCTCACACAGCATGTGACACTAACAATACTGAGGAATGCTGGAAGTGGGTGGGGTTATACTAGGCTTGTCACTGTTTTTTTTTGTTTGCCTCCTTTTGATGTAATTTTAGCCAAATAATCTCTGTATCCTGTGTACCTGAATGACCGATAAAGAAAATCAATTTAATGAGAAATAAACAATAAAATAATTTTATTTCACAATAGGGTCAGGGTATGTTTAGACTTGCAAGGGTTAAGAAGTCAGCAGAAAATGTTACTCAATCACTTATTGTTCTTTAAAGAGAGGCCAGGCAGGTTAATGTGACATTTTATATTAAATTTTATAAAGCCCCTCTGGCCTTGTAAAGGATGTAAACATGCTGGTTGTTTCATGTTACCGTAGTAACTAATAGCGCATGTCCTTGTAAGCTTTAACAACTAGGAAAGTTGTAGACCTTTCTACTGAAAGTAGAATCAAGTTTTTTTTTTCTTTTTTTTTTCATCCTTACTAGAGTTTGTGATAGTTTCATTATCCAGAAGTCATATTTTCTCAGATTTCAAAAGATTTATTATTAAGTCAGTCTAGTAATTTGCATGACAGTATCTGAGTGTACAGTTTATAGGATGGAAAAACTTAGGAGCATCTCTATAGCATGATGGCTGCTAGGAACAAGAAACTAATGAAGTGATAACATGAAATTGTAGCCCCCACAAGTGACCTCCCTTTATTTATATTGTCAATGAGTAATCATTTCTTTTATTTAAAGTGGTTGTAAAGGCTCAAGGTTTCTTACCTTCATGCATTCTATGCATGAAGGTAACAAACCTTCTCTGTGCAGCAGCCTCCCTCCCCCAGGCCCCCTAATCATTAACTAAGCCTCCTCTTGTTCTAGCGTTGTGCAATGTAATCCCTCTCCTCATTGGCTGAGACAGCAGGGGGAGCCATTGGCTACTTTCAATCACGACCATTGAGCTAATGAGAAGAAAGAGGGGGTGGGGACAAGCTGCCACTCCATGTGTCAATGGGTCAATGTGGGGGCACCCGACAGGAGGGATGGGCCAGAAGCGCTTGCAGGGGTACAAGAGAAGAGGATGATCGGGGCTGCTCTGCAAAAAACCACTGTAGACAGCAGGTAAGTATTAACTATCTTCAGCCCTAAGATGACTTCTTAAACGTGTGCAAAAAAAACAAAAAAGCCAGTGAAAAAGTTAGGCAGTTTCTTTAAAGTGGTTGTAAAGGCTGAATGTTTTTTACTTTAATGCATTTTATGCATTAAAGTAAAAAACCTCCTGTACGCAGCAGTGCCCCCAGCTCTCTTAATAAGTATTAAGAGTCCCATTGCAATCCATCAATGTGCACAACAGCCTCAACTGTCCCGTGTCTCTGCCTCCTCGTTGGCTGAGACAGCAAGCGAGAACCATTGTTGCCCGCTACTGTCAATCACACCCAGTCAGTCAATGAGGAGAAAGAGGGGGTGGAACTAAGTCACGGCTCTGTGTGTGAATGGACACACGGAGCCACAGGCTTGGGAACATGCAACATGATTTTGCTATGGGGGCACTCAACAGAAAGGAGGAGCCAGGAGTGCTGGTGAGGGACCTGAGAAGAGGAGGATCCAGGCTGTACTGTTCAAAACCACTGCACACAGCCAGTAAGTATAACATGTTTGTTATTTGTCAAAAAAAAGCGAACCTTTTAGTATCGCTTTAAATTTTATGCTTGGAAGATACTCTAAATCTGCATGAGAACTGACACACCTGTACAATATACTGAAGCAAACACAACATTTAGAAAGAAAAAAAATATATATTGTCTAAATTACATTTCCTGACCCGTTGTTCTGTTTGTAAACAAAATGAGAAAGGGATTTCACTCATCATTCATACCAGACCCTTATCCTTGATGAAGATCTGGTATAGATTTTAGGAGGGAACCCCATGCCAATCTACAACACAAAAAAAACTAGCTGCAGTTCCTCACCAAAATCCATTCCAGATACTTAACCTTAATAAGGGTCTGGTACATTTTAAGGGGAAACCCAAAGCAAAAAACTAAGTGAGAATCTGCTATGGATTTTAAGGGGGAACTCCATGAAAATAACTGTGTGGGGTCATCCCCAAAATTCAAACCAAACACTTTTGAACATGCCTTCTACATTGGGAGGGCACCTTTCCAGAGTCCCTGCTCCAGCCAAGGTACCTTGTCCTCATGTTGATGGAGACAAGAGCATCTTCTTCACATCACAGGCCAGGTGGAGTTTGAGGTCTGCAAGGTGGATTCATTTACAAAAAAAATCAAATAGTAAATAAAGACACAGACATGTCACAGGAATCAATGCGATGTAATTGAGCAAATATGGTCATGTATAAATTTGGTAAATGATGTCACCTAGCAGACTCTGCCCTTTTGTTTGTACTCTGTTACTCATCTGCCGGATCTGTCATTCATGGGTGAGCTGTCATTGGGAGAGCACTGTATTCACGATTGGTGGGTTTTTCCTTATGGTAGAACAGCAGGGGTAGTTCATTATGATTGATGAGGACTACATCACTGTAAGATGCCAGTGATGTGGATTTATATCATGTAACTTTTTTATCAAAGCACTTGCCATAAATTTTGTAATTTGTATTTACTTTTTAATTTATTTGGTGAATGGAGGGTAATACATATTCCTTACTCAGTGACATAGAGAGGGCAGTATATGGGGATCCCTTATTTCTAAAGAGTGCTTCCAGGTTCCATAAGCTCCCTACCCCAATAACGCCACAGCCACCAGGACAGGATTGTGGGGAAGAGGCCCTTGCCTTTATCAACATGGAGACAAGGTACCCATCCATGTTTAGGGTATGCGAGCTGGTATGATTCAGAAGTGGGTACACACTCGTGCACATGCTCAGATAAGGGTTTGATGTGTTGATGTGTTTTGTTTTGTTTTTTTGGGGGATGCTTTTTTTTCTTGACCTTTGCAAAGGGTGTGGTATAAAATGCCATTTTTTGGGGATGGGATCCCCTTGACGTCGATACCAGACCCTTATGAGTTTTTTTTCTGGGGGGGTTCCTATTAACATCTATTCCAGACCCTCATCTAAGATAAGTCCCACAGGGCAGTTCTTAGCCACCATTCCATCTGTTAGATTTCCCTTGCATTTAAGTCTAGAAAATTACTATTATAGATTTTTAACATTGACTTCAATTGCATTTGGATTTGGTACCCAAACTTCAATAATGTTTGCCAAGTCTGCCTCCAACTGAACCCAGGTACATTTGGCTAATTCCTTATGAAGACCACCCTAGGTTTGTTAAAAATAAAAGTCAAACTCAAGGTCAAATCTTAAGCACACCCCTAGTAAGTTTCATGAACTGTTGTTACAGAGTGATTCTTTAATCACTTTGCCCTGTTTTGCTCTCGTGCTTCTATGTCACTTCCTGCCATTCTCGCCTCCAGGACTTCTTCCAAGCTTCTCCCATCCTATGGAACTCCATACCCAAATATGTGTGACTATCTCCTAATCTACCCATCTTTAGATGATCTCTAAAAACTCTTCCCTTTAAAGAAGCCTAACGTTCTTCTAACTAATACACTGTGTTTTTTACTAAAGCTCATCCCCCACAATTATTAACTTTTTTTATCACTTGACCCTCCCTCTCAGATTGTAAGCTCTAATGAGCAGCATTCTCTGATTCCTCTTGCACCAAATTGTATTTTAACTGTAATGTCTGCCCTTATGCTCCTTCAGTGTTACCTATAACGCTGACACCTCCCCCTCTCTCCCCTTCTCTGTTGGGGTCTTCCAAGGCTCTGTCATCGGGCCCCTTCTCTTCTCTATCTACACCTCCTCCCTTGGCCAACTGATACACTCCAATGGCTTCAACTACCACCTCTACGCCAATGACACGCAAATCTACCTCTCTACCCCTCGCCTCACCCCTTCAGTCTCCGCCCGAATCACCTGCCTACTGAACGACATTGTCAGGGATCTCCTCGATCCCCGCCGCGATGGTCCCGGCGCAGGCGCAGTGCACCGCCCTGTGCAGGGACACGGGCACTAGGTCCGGGCCGGCCGCGGCGTTCAAGTTTGCGCATGCGCAGTAGAAGCCGCGGCCGCCCGCTGGGCACCAATGGCAGTGCAGGGCGGGATATTTAAATCGCCCTGAGCTGTCATTCAGTGCCTTCTGGTCTTTCCTGCATCCTGTGATTCTGCGGACCTGTACCCTGTAAGTTATTGACCCAGATTGTACCTGACCTTGCTGTTTTCTCCTATTCTGACCCTTGCTTGCCTGACCTCTCTCCTGGATGCCCCCTATTGGATTTGACCTTCTGTTGCTGACCTGGCGTGTGACACGACCATTCTATGCCCACTGCCTTGTACCTTACCGTCCTCTCTGTTACCGACCCGGCCCGTCTGACCTTGCTCATCCATCCAACCATCTGCCCATCTCTCACAGTGGAGTCTTCTGACCTCCTCATATCAGACTCTTTCCCGTGGGAGCCCTCGGCGCATACCACTACCACTGACGGACGCACCCAGTAGCCACAACCTGGTCTTGGGGGGCTCCAAGTCCATCCCCACCAATAGGGGCCCTGGTGAACAAGCACCCTGGGACTTAGATTCCGTGCGCTGGGAACGCCTATTCAGTGGGGTGCTAGTGGTACCGCCGGGCGGTCCCTTACAGTACCAGAAGGCCATGACTGAGTCTAGAGAAGGGCCCTCTCCTCTTGAGGAGATCTGCAGGCACCTGTCTAATTTGACACAGGCCGTATTGGCCCTGTAGGACAGATGTCTGCAGATTGAGAACCAGTTCCAGACCTGCACTATATCCGTTCCTGCCCCACAGGCCATGGTCCCTGCACCCCCGGCCGTAGCAGCCCCTGTGCCAGCTTCTGGGGTTTCCGCACCACTCCCGGCGGCCGAACCCCGAGTACCCTTACCAGAACATTTCCACGGGGACTGCACACGCTTCAGGTCGTTCCGTGAGTCTTGCCTTCTCTATTTTGAGTTACAACCACGGACCTTTGTGACTGAATCCGTGAAGGTGGGGTTCGTCATCTCCCTCCTGCAGGGTGAATCCCAAGACTGGGCCCACCGACTGCGGGGAAAAAATGACCCTCACCTTAGTTCGGTTGACAATTTCTTTGACGCAATGGCCATCCTATACGACGACCCAGAGCGGGCAGCTTCTGCTGAAGCTACTTTGTACACGCTCCGGCAAGGCCGTCGAGCGGCGGAGGAGTATGCGTCTCAGTTTAGGCGCGGGATGGGGGACACGCGCTGGAACGAATTTTCACTTCTGCATCAGTTCCGTATAGGCCTATCAAAAGGCCTGAAAGATGAGCTTGCCCGGGTGGAGGTGCCTGAGACTTTAGAGGACTTAATTGCGCTGACCATCAAGATTGACCGTAGACTGCGGGAACGCAGGTTTGAGAGGTCCGGCCAGGGTCTTGGAAATCCCTGGGGGTCATTTCAAGGTCCCAGCCAAACAACTAGGCCAAACATCCAGAACCGGCCACCTGGTGATGTCCCTGAACCCATGCAACTTGGCCTGGCACGGCCTAAACTATCTCCAGAGGAACACCAGCGCAGACGATCCCAGAACCTGTGCCTCTACTGTGGTGAAGCTGGTCATATGGTACGATCCTGCCCACAGAAACTGAGTAAGTGCACCTCTTCCTCCTTGTCCATTGGCAATGTTAGTCCATCCCAATACTTAGTGGTGCCCCTTTCCTTTCAGCTTACAGAAAGGACCATGGAGGTGTCAGCCATAGTTGATTCGGGGGCATGCAGCTGCTTCTTGGACATTAATTTTGCTCACCAGCAGGGTATTCCCCTCCAATTAAAACAGAAAGGGTTCAATATTTATTTGTCCGACGGTTCCCGGATAAAATCGGGGGTAGTGAACCAGGAAACCCCCTCCATCGCCACTGTCATTGCCGGCCAGCACCAGGAACTCCTCCGCCTGGATGCTATAGCTTCACCCCTTTTCCCAGTCATTTTGGGGCTCCCATGGTTACGGGCCCATAACCCCCAAATTGACTGGGAGACCGGAGTAATCTCGTTCCCTTCCCCATACTGTCGGGTACACTGCCGCACTTCGGGCCCGGGGGTCCCCCAAATCCTCCTGCGCTCTGAGGGGGATGCCGAATTAAAACAAGTAATTCCTGCAGCCTACCATGAGTTTCTGGATGTGTTCAGCAAACGGGGAGCCGATACTCTACCCCCCCACCGTCCATATGATTGTCCCATTGACCTGTTACCCGGCTCAGAGATTCCTTTTGGGCGAATCTTCCCCCTTTCGGAGCTCGAATTGGGGGCCCTGAAGGAATATATCGAGGACAGCCTCCAGAAGGGGTTCATCCGCCCTTCCACTTCACCAGCGGGGGCGGGAATTTTCTTTGTTGAAAAAAAGGACAAAACCTTAAGGCCATGTATCGATTACCGGGAGTTGAACAGGGTCACAATAAAAAAACGTTACCCACTGCCATTAGTACCGGAATTATTCCAAAGTTTAAAAGCAGCAGTGGTTTTTACAAAGCTGGATTTGAGGGGAGCGTACAACTTGGTTCGCATAAGGGAGGGGGACGAGTGGAAGACGGCATCCCGCACCCGCTTCGGCCACTTTGAATATTTGGTCATGCCGTTCGGGTTGTGCAATGCTCCGGCCACTTTTCAACACTTTGTGAATGATATTTGTAGGGACTTCCTGGATGTCTTTGTTATTGTCTATTTAGACGACATTTTGATTTTCTCCCCGTCTTTGGGGGAACACAGAATTCATGTAGCAAGGGTATTGGGGCGTTTGCGGCAGCATGGGTTGTACGCCAAGGCAGAGAAATATTGCTTCGAACAATCCAGCATTGCTTTCTTGGGCCTGATTATCTCCACCGCGGGGGTCACGATGGATCCTCAGAAAGTCGCTGCAATACTGGATTGGCCTGAACCCATGGACAGGAAAGGCGTCCAACGGTTTATCGGTTTTGCAAATTTTTACCGGAAGTTCATCAAGAACTTCTCGGGTCTGGTCTCCCCCATTACTCAGCTAACCAAGCTTGGAACTCGGTTCAGATAGACACCAGAGGCTCAGGAAGCTTTTGAAGCCTTGAAGAAGCTGTTCACCTCGGCACCCATTTTGGGTCACCCAGACGCCGCCCTGCCCTACACCTTACACCTTAGAGGTGGATGCATCAGAGAATGCAGTAGGTTCCATCCTTTCCCAGCGGAAAGGCACCAAGGAATTGCTCCATCCTGTAGCATTCTTCTCACGAAAGCTTACCCCAGCGGAGAAGAATTATGATATCGGTGATCGAGAACTACTGGCGATCAAAACGAGGAATGGAGGTACCTGCTGGAAGGCGCTGTGCACCCCATCTTAATATTCACTGACCACAAAAACCTGGAATATCTGAAGACCGCCAAGTGTCTACGCCCACGACAGGCAAGATGGGCATTATTCTTTTCAAGATTTAACTTCCACATTATGTACCGGCCTGGATCAAAGAACACAAAGCCAGATGCATTATCACGTATGTACGAGGACGCCAAGGAGATCCCAGTGCCCCACACCATCCTGTCCTCGGGTAACTTCTTGGCCCTTCAGTCAGACCTTCGTTCCAAGATAATGGAGGCGTCCACAACCGTCTCTACCCCAGTTGGAGGGCCCCTCCAGAACAAGGGGGGACTCCTATGGAGGGAAGATCGGATTGTGGTGCCGAAGGAAGCCCGAACCCTGGTCTTGGGGCATTGCCATGACCACCCGATGGCGGAGTACTTTGGCTCAGAAAAGACCCTGGAACTTCTCCGACGCTCCTTCTGGTGGCCGGACATGGCCAAAGATTGTAAGGGCTATGTAAGATCCTGTATCACCTGCCAGAAGAACAAGCCATCAAGGAACAAAGTGTGGGGTCTGCTGCGACCCTTACCGATTCCTGAACGACCTTGGCAAAAGATCTCGCTAGACTTTATAGTCGAGCTTCCGTCATCGCTAGACCACACGGCAATCCTTGTGGTCGTGGACCACTTATCCAAGATGGCCCACTTCATTCCGTTGAAGAAAACCCCCTCGGCAGCCGAGACGGTGCGAGTCTTCATTCGTGAGGTGGTAAGGCTGCATGGGGTCCCTGAAGACATTGTCTCGGACCGGGGGGTCCAGTTTACGTCAAGATTTTGGAGGGCACTGTGCAAAGCCCTGGACATCAAATTGTCCCTCTCCTCTGCGTTCCACCCTCAAACTAACGGACAAACCGAAAGGACTAACCAGACCCTGGAGCAATACTTACGATGCTACACATTGTTTACTCAAGATGACTGGATGCCACTTTTACCCCTAGCGGAATTCACGTACAACAACGCTTGCCATTCAGCGATGGGACAGTCCCCGTTCTTTGCCAACTATGGGTTTCACTCCGTCTTCCTCCCGGATTTGGTCTCAGAATGCCCAGTTCCAGCAACGCAAGATGTGGTAACATTTTTCTCCGCGAACAACAAGAAACTTCAAGAGGCCATCAATCGGGCCCAAGAAGACTACAAGAAGGCATTCAACAGGAAACGGAGGGGAGATCTGGTGTTGCGGCCTGGGGAGAAGGTTTGGTTAGCAACATCCAATTTAAAGATGCTTTGCCCTTCAAAGAAATTGGGGCCCAAATTTATAGGCCCTTTTTGCATTAAGCGGATGGTCAACGAAGTAGCCTACGAACTTGTCCTTCCTGACACACTCAAGATCCACCCAGTCTTCCATGTGTCCCTGCTGAAGCCAGTGATCCCAGATGCCTTCCCTGAACGAGAATCTAGACCCCCGGAGGCCATAACGGTCGAGGGAGAAGAAGAATTTGAGGTAGAAACAATCCTGAAGTGCCGAAGGAGGGGGGGCCAGACCCAATTCCTTATCGAATGGAAGGGCTATGGCCCTGAGGACAATTCTTGGGAACCAGCCCATAATGTCCATGCACCCAGACTTGTCCGGAGGTTCTTTCGCGATCACCCGTGGTGGAGAGATCGGGTGGGCATCCGGAGGTTGCCCGTAGGGGGGGGCAATGTCAGGGATCTCCTCGATCCCCGCCGCGATGGTCCCGGCGCAGGCGCAGTGCACCGCCCTGTGCAGGGACATGGGCACTAGGTCCGGGCCGGCCGCGGTGTTCAAGTTCGCGCATGCGCAGTAGAAGCCGCGGCCGCCCGCTGGGCACCAATGGCAGCGCAGGGCGGGATATTTAAATCGCCCTGAGCTGTCATTCAGTGCCTTCTGGTCTTTCCTGCATCCTGTGATTCTGCGGACCTGTACCCTGTAAGTTATTGACCCGGATTGTACCTGATCTTGCTGTTTTCTCCTATTTTGACCCTTGCTTGCCTGACCTCTCTCCTGGATGCCCCTATTGGATTTGACCTGCTGTTGCTGACCTGGCGTGTGACCCGACCATTCTATGCCCGCTGCCTTGTACCTTACCGTCCTCTCTGTTACCGACCCGGCCCGTCTGACCTTGCTCATCCATCCATCCATCCTCCCATCCCTCACAGTGGGGTCTTCTGACCTCCTCATATCAGACTCTTTCCCGTGGGAGCCCTCGGCGCATACCACTACCACTGAGGGACGAACCCAGTAGCCACGACCTGGTCTCGGGGGGCTCCAAGTCCATCCCCACCATCAGGGGCCCTGGTGAACAAGCACCCTTTGACTTAGATTTCGTGCACTGGGAACGCCTATTCAGTGGGGTGCTAGTGGTACCGCCGGGCGGTCCCTTACAGACATATCAGACTGGATATCACTCCACTTCCTCAAATTAAACCTTTCCAAAACCAAGCTCCTAGTTTTCCCACCAGCCTGTGCCCCCCCCCAACCTCTCCATCACGACTAGAGATGAGCGAAGAAATGAAAAATTCGATTCGACTGATTCGGCGAATTCGTGGACAATATTCGATTCGAGTCGAATAAATTTGCTGTGAATTTAACTTAAAAAAGGGTGTTTCTAGGCTTCAGAGAGACTTAATATTAGTGCAGAACACTGTACCTTTAATTTAAATGCCCTTGGAGTCTGCTGGGGAAGAGAAATAATACTGTCTGTCAGTATGACATGCAGATGAGTGCCGTCGATCTTAGAATCACTGCACACTTCACTCCTTTGGCCAGTCACGGGGCCAAAACCAGTGTTTGGAGCCACAGTGTGGCGGTGGAGGCAGCAGCAATGGGAGGCCATACAGCAACCTATGACAAAATGGAAACCAGCAGGAGCGTGAGGAGACCTGAAAGTGGCACATGGCAGAGTGGGAGCAATGGGAGGCGGTACAGGGACCCAGGTCACACTGTGGGCCCAGCAGCAGCGTGACCAGGCAGTACGGGGGCCCATGGCCGATATGGGGCTTGGTGGCACCTATGGAAGGCCTGTAATCTGCCAGCAACCTATGACAAAATGGACAACCGCAGGAGTGTGAGGAGATTTCAAAGTGGCACATGGCAGAGTGGAAGCAATGGGAGGCCGTACAGGGACCCAGGTCACACTGTGGGCTCAGCAGCAGCGTGACCAGGAGGTACGGGGGCCCATGGTCGATATGGGGCCTGGCGGCACCTATGGAAGGCTGCTAATCTGCCAGCAACCTATGACAAAATGGACAACCGCAGGAGTGTGAGGAGATTTCAAAGAGGTACATGGCAGAGTGGAAGCAATGGGAGGCCGTACAGGGACCCAGGTCACACTGTGGGACCAGCATCAGCGTGAACAGGCGGTACGGGGGCCCATGGCCGATTTGACCTCATTCATCCCATAGTCCTGCCGACTCACGAATAGCGTGGCCTCCTCAAAGGGCCTGAGCAAGCGCAGGTGTCACACATGAGCTGACAATGGCTGACATCTAAGTTACACAGGGAGTACCTTTATCCGCTTTTAACATCAGGAAATCTGTGATGGCCTTTAGCTGTTCGTAAAGGCGGTCTAACATATGTAGGGTTGAATTACACCTTGTTGCAACGTCACAGCATGAGGAGTCGGTACGGGGGCCCATGGCAGATTACATGTCTGGCAGCAGCAATGGGAGGCCCGTAATCTGCCAGCACCCTATGTCAAAAAATTTAACACACCAGCAGTGTGAAGAGACCTGAAAGTGGCACATGGCAGCAGAGTGTGGCGATGGAGACAGCAGCAATGGGAGGCCGTACAGGGACCCATGAGAGACTCTAGACTTGGCAGCAGCATGAGGAGGGGGTATATAGGGGCCCATGGCAGATTAGGGGCCTGGCAGCAGCTATGTGAGGCCCGTAATCTGCCTGCACCCTATGTCAAAAAATTAAACACACCAGCAGTGTGAAGAGACCTGAAAGTGGCACATGGCAGCAGAGTGTGGCGATGGAGACAGCAGCAATGGGAGGCCGTACAGGGACCCATGAGAGACTCTAGACTTGGCAGCAGCATGAGGAGGCGGTATATAGGGGCCCATGGCAGATTAGGGGCCTGGCAGCAGCTATGTGAGGCCCGTAATCTGCCTGCACCCTATGTCAAAAAATTTAACACACCAGCAGTGTGAAGAGACCTGAAAGTGGCACATGGCAGCAGAGTGTGGCGATGGAGACAGCAGCAATGGGAGGCCGTACAGGGACCCATGAGAGACTCTGGACTTGGCAGCAGCATGAGGAGGCGGTATATAGGGGCCCATGGCAGATTAGGGGCCTGGCAGCAGCTATGTGAGGCCCGTAATCTGCCTGCACCCTATGTCAAAAAATTAAACACACCAGCAGTGTGAAGAGACCTGAAAGTGGCACATGGCAGCAGAGTGTGGCGATGGAGACAGCAGCAATGGGAGGCCGTACAGGGACCCATGAGAGACTCTAGACTTGGCAGCAGCATGAGGAGGCGGTATATAGGGGCCCATGGCAGATTAGGGGCCTGGCAGCAGCTATGTGAGGCCCGTAATCTGCCTGCACCCTATGTCAAAAAATTAAACACACCAGCAGTGTGAAGAGACCTGAAAGTGGCACATGGCAGCAGAGTGTGGCGATGGAGACAGCAGCAATGGGAGGCCGTACAGGGACCCATGAGAGACTCTGGACTTGGCAGCAGCATGAGGAGGCGGTATATAGGGGCCCATGGCAGATTAGGGGCCTGGCAGCAGCTATGTGAGGCCCGTAATCTGCCTGCACCCTATGTCAAAAAATTAAACACACCAGCAGTGTGAAGAGACCTGAAAGTGGCACATGGCAGAGTGTGGCGATGGAGACAGCAGCAATGGGAGGCCGTACAGGGACCCATGAGAGACTCTAGACTTGGCAGCAGCATGAGGAGGCGGTATATAGGGGCCCATGGCAGATTAGGGGCCTGGCAGCAGCTATGTGAGGCCCGTAATCTGCCTGCACCCTATGTCAAAAAATTTAACACACCAGCAGTGTGAAGAGACCTGAAAGTGGCACATGGCAGCAGAGTGTGGCGATGGAGACAGCAGCAATGGGAGGCCGTACAGGGACCCATGAGAGACTCTGGACTTGGCAGCAGCATGAGGAGGCGGTATATAGGGGCCCATGGCAGATTAGGGGCCTGGCAGCAGCTATGTGAGGCCCGTTATCTTGCAGCACCCTATGTCAAAAAATTAAACACACCAGCAGTGTGAAGAGACCTGAAAGTGGCACATGGCAGCAGAGTGTGGCGATGGAGACAGCAGCAATGGGAGGCCGTACAGGGACCCATGAGAGACTCTAGACTTGGCAGCAGCATGAGGAGGCGGTATATAGGGGCCCATGGCAGATTAGGGGCCTGGCAGCAGCTGTGTGAGGCCCGTAATCTGCCTGCACCCTATGTCAAAAAATTAAACACACCAGCAGTGTGAAGAGACCTGAAAGTGGCACATGGCAGCAGAGTGTGGCGATGGAGACAGCAGCAATGGGAGGCCGTACAGGGACCCATGAGAGACTCTGGACTTGGCAGCAGCATGAGGAGGCGGTATATAGGGGCCCATGGCAGATTAGGGGCCTGGCAGCAGCTATGTGAGGCCCGTAATCTGCCTGCACCCTATGTCAAAAAATTAAACACACCAGCAGTGTGAAGAGACCTGAAAGTGGCACATGGCAGAGTGTGGCGATGGAGACAGCAGCAATGGGAGGCCGTACAGGGACCCATGACAGACTCTAGACTTGGCAGCAGCATGAGGAGGCGGTATATAGGGGCCCATGGCAGATTAGGGGCCTGGCAGCAGCTATGTGAGGCCCGTAATCTGCCTGCACCCTATGTCAAAAAATTAAACACACCAGCAGTGTGAAGAGACCTGAAAGTGGCACATGGCAGCAGAGTGTGGCGATGGAGACAGCAGCAATGGGAGGCCGTACAGGGACCCATGAGAGACTCTAGACTTGGCAGCAGCATGAGGAGGCGGTATATAGGGGCCCATGGCAGATTAGGGGCCTGGCAGCAGCTATGTGAGGCCCGTAATCTGCCTGCACCCTATGTCAAAAAATTAAACACACCAGCAGTGTGAAGAGACCTGAAAGTGGCACATGGCAGCAGAGTGTGGCGATGGAGACAGCAGCAATGGGAGGCCGTACAGGGACCCATGAGAGACTCTGGACTTGGCAGCAGCATGAGGAGGCGGTATATAGGGGCCCATGGCAGATTAGGGGCCTGGCAGCAGCTATGTGAGGCCCGTAATCTGCCTGCACCCTATGTCAAAAAATTAAACACACCAGCAGTGTGAAGAGACCTGAAAGTGGCACATGGCAGAGTGTGGCGATGGAGACAGCAGCAATGGGAGGCCGTACAGGGACCCATGACAGACTCTAGACTTGGCAGCAGCATGAGGAGGCGGTATATAGGGGCCCATGGCAGATTAGGGGCCTGGCAGCAGCTATGTGAGGCCCGTAATCTGCCTGCACCCTATGTCAAAAAATTTAACACACCAGCAGTGTGAAGAGACCTGAAAGTGGCACATGGCAGCAGAGTGTGGCGATGGAGACAGCAGCAATGGGAGGCCGTACAGGGACCCATGAGAGACTCTGGACTTGGCAGCAGCATGAGGAGGCGGTATATAGGGGCCCATGGCAGATTAGGGGCCTGGCAGCAGCTATGTGAGGCCCGTTATCTTGCAGCACCCTATGTCAAAAAATTAAACACACCAGCAGTGTGAAGAGACCTGAAAGTGGCACATGGCACCAGAGTGTGGCGATGGAGACAGCAGCAATGGGAGGCCGTACAGGGACCCATGAGAGACTCTAGACTTGGCAGCAGCATGAGGAGGCGGTATATAGGGGCCCATGGCAGATTAGGGGCCTGGCAGAAGCTATGTGAGGCCCGTAATCTGCCTGCACCCTATGTCAAAAAATTTAACACACCAGCAGTGTGAAGAGACCTGAAAGTGGCACATGGCAGCAGAGTGTGGCGATGGAGACAGCAGCAATGGGAGGCCGTACAGGGACCCATGAGAGACTCTGGACTTGGCAGCAGCATGAGGAGGCGGTATATAGGGGCCCATGGCAGATTAGGGGCCTGGCAGCAGCTATGTGAGGCCCGTAATCTGCCTGCACCCTATGTCAAAAAATTAAACACACCAGCAGTGTGAAGAGACCTGAAAGTGGCACATGGCAGCAGAGTGTGGCGATGGAGACAGCAGCAATGGGAGGCCGTACAGGGACCCATGAGAGACTCTGGACTTGGCAGCAGCATGAGGAGGCGGTATATAGGGGCCCATGGCAGATTAGGGGCCTGGCAGCAGCTATGTGAGGCCCGTTATCTTGCAGCACCCTATGTCAAAAAATTAAACACACCAGCAGTGTGAAGAGACCTGAAAGTGGCACATGGCAGCAGAGTGTGGCGATGGAGACAGCAGCAATGGGAGGCCGTACAGGGACCCATGAGAGACTCTAGACTTGGCAGCAGCATGAGGAGGCGGTATATAGGGGCCCATGGCAGATTAGGGGCCTGGCAGCAGCTATGTGAGGCCCGTAATCTGCCTGCACCCTATGTCAAAAAATTAAACACACCAGCAGTGTGAAGAGACCTGAAAGTGGCACATGGCAGCAGAGTGTGGCGATGGAGACAGCAGCAATGGGAGGCCGTACAGGGACCCATGAGAGACTCTGGACTTGGCAGCAGCATGAGGAGGCGGTATATAGGGGCCCATGGCAGATTAGGGGCCTGGCAGCAGCTATGTGAGGCCCGTAATCTGCCTGCACCCTATGTCAAAAAATTAAACACACCAGCAGTGTGAAGAGACCTGAAAGTGGCACATGGCAGCAGAGTGTGGCGATGGAGACAGCAGCAATGGGAGGCCGTACAGGGACCCATGAGAGACTCTAGACTTGGCAGCAGCATGAGGAGGCGGTATATAGGGGCCCATGGCAGATTAGGGGCCTGGCAGCAGCTATGTGAGGCCCGTAATCTGCCTGCACCCTATGTCAAAAAATTTAACACACCAGCAGTGTGAAGAGACCTGAAAGTGGCACATGGCAGCAGAGTGTGGCGATGGAGACAGCAGCAATGGGAGGCCGTACAGGGACCCATGAGAGACTCTGGACTTGGCAGCAGCATGAGGAGGCGGTATATAGGGGCCCATGGCAGATTAGGGGCCTGGCAGCAGCTATGTGAGGCCCGTAATCTGCCTGCACCCTATGTCAAAAAATTTAACACACCAGCAGTGTGAAGAGACCTGAAAGTGGCACATGGCAGCAGAGTGTGGCGATGGAGACAGCAGCAATGGGAGGCCGTACAGGGACCCATGAGAGACTCTGGACTTGGCAGCAGCATGAGGAGGCGGTATATAGGGGCCCATGGCAGATTAGGGGCCTGGCAGCAGCTATGTGAGGCCCGTAATCTGCCTGCACCCTATGTCAAAAAATTAAACACACCAGCAGTGTGAAGAGACCTGAAAGTGGCACATGGCAGCAGAGTGTGGCGATGGAGACAGCAGCAATGGGAGGCCGTACAGGGACCCATGAGAGACTCTAGACTTGGCAGCAGCATGAGGAGGCGGTATATAGGGGCCCATGGCAGATTAGGGGCCTGGCAGCAGCTATGTGAGGCCCGTAATCTGCCTGCACCCTATGTCAAAAAATTTAACACACCAGCAGTGTGAAGAGACCTGAAAGTGGCACATGGCAGCAGAGTGTGGCGATGGAGACAGCAGCAATGGGAGGCCGTACAGGGACCCATGAGAGACTCTGGACTTGGCAGCAGCATGAGGAGGCGGTATATAGGGGCCCATGGCAGATTAGGGGCCTGGCAGCAGCTATGTGAGGCCCGTAATCTGCCTGCACCCTATGTCAAAAAATTAAACACACCAGCAGTGTGAAGAGACCTGAAAGTGGCACATGGCAGCAGAGTGTGGCGATGGAGACAGCAGCAATGGGAGGCCGTACAGGGACCCATGAGAGACTCTGGACCTAGCAGCAGCATGAGGAGGCGGTATATAGGGGCCTATGGCAGATTAGGGGCCTGGCAGCAGCTATAGGAGGCCCGTAATCTGCCAGCACCCTATGTCAAAAAATTAAACACACCAGCAGTGTGAGGAGACCTGAAAGTGGCACATGTTTGAGGCATGATTCATGGCGGATTTAGTCAGTTGTGTCAGGAACTGGTGGTTTGAAATCCAGACTAATCCACGCCTGATTCATTTTCACAAACGTGAGTCTCTCCACACTTTGGGTGGACAGTCGTGTCCTCCGCGGAGTTACAATACCTCCTGCCGCACTAAACACGCGCTCCGATGCCACGCTACTGGCCGGGCATGACAGCCTTTCAAGGGCAAATTCAGCTAGTTGGGGCCAAAGGTCAAGTTTCGTTGCCCAGTAGTCAAGGGGATTGTCTACCTCGGTTGGCAGGGTGCTGTCCAAGTAGGCCCAAGCCTGTTGTTTGAGCTCCTGCTCCAGGTCCACCTGATGCTGCTGCTGCTGCTGCGGCTGGTTAGTAGTTTCCTCACTGCGCTGGTGAAGAAAGCTACTCATCATCGACTGCAGACTGAGGCAGCCGCTGCTGGTGGAGCTGCCACTGCTCCTACCACCCCACCCCTCCCCTGCTGCCATGCCAGCGGAACGCGAGCGCACAGGGCCCACAGTGTCTGAGGATGGACGTTGGCGCACAAAGGCAGAGACCAACTGACTACATAGGTGGTTTTTATAGTACGTAATTTTGGCCTCCCTCTCAGCAGGTGTGAAAAAGGCCACCATTTTGGACCGGTAGCGAGGGTCCAACAAGGTGGACAGCCAAAAGTCATCCCTCTGTCTGATGGTTATTATTCGGCTGTCGCTACGCAAGCAACCGAGCATGCTATGGGCCATTTGTGCCAAGGAATGCGAGGGACTCCCTGCCTCCATCTCCACAGCATACTGCCACGGTGCGTCTGGGTCCTCTGTCTCCTCCTCCTCCTCCTCTACCAGATGCTCCTGCTCCTCCACTCCTGTCCGCTGAGTGGAAAAACCACCCATTTCACTCAATAATTCCTGAGCACAAATGTCCTCCTCTACCTCCTCCTCTTCTTCCTGTCCTGCCCCCACAGGGGTCATGTGGCGTTGAGATCTGTGCGCCACGTCTACCGCACCCTGACCAGCCATTGTTAACAGCATTTGTTCCAGGACGTGCAACAGAGGAATGACGTCGTTCATCCCATAGTCCTGCCGACTCACGAATAGCGTGGCCTCCTCAAAGGGCCTGAGCAAGCGGCAGGTGTCACGCATGAGCTGCCAATGGCTGACATCTAAGTTACACAGGGGAGTACCTTTATCCGCTTGTAACATCAGGAAATCGGTGATGGCCTTTCGCTGCTCGTAAAGGCGGTCTAACATGTGTAGGGTTGAATTCCACCTTGTTGCAACGTCGCAGATCAGGCGATGCTGTGGAATTCCGTTCTGCCGCTGCAGCTCAATGAGGGTGTTCTTTGCGGTGTAGGAATGGCTGAAATGCATGCACAGTTTACGTGACATTTTAAGGATGTCTTGCAGTGGGATGGTGGATTTTAGGAACCGCTTGACAACCAGATTGAACACGTGAGCCATGCATGGCGCATGGCACAACCTTCCTTGACGCAGAGCAGACACCATGTTCTTTCCGTTGTCAGTCAACATGGTTCCGATTTTTAGTTTGCGCGGAGACAGCCATCTGTCGATTTCTCTGTTCATTACACTCAGCAGTTCCTCCCCTGTGTGACTACGTTCGCCAAGGCATACCAGGTGCAGCACAGCGTGACACCGTTGCGCCCTGCACATGTGATATGCCGGTCGGGTAATGGGACTTGGCACGGGGGTGGCGGCTGAGGACACGGCGGAAAAAGAGGTGGTAGAGGCGGACATGCTTGCTGGACCAAGGACGTGCAAACGTGGAGGCAAAAGCGTCGTGACCTGTCCAAGTTGCTGGTGCGGCTGTGCCGGCACCACGTTCACCCAGTGGGCCGTAAATGACATGTACTGTCCCTGACCGTAGTTACAGCTCCACACGTCGGCGCTGCCGTGCACTTTGGCAGAGACCGACATGCTCAAAGACTGGCCCACCATCTCTTCTACATGTGAATGCAGGGCTGGCACTGCCTTTTGGGCAAAGAAATGACGGCTTGGCACTCTCCACCGCGGCGCGGCACAAGCCATCATTTCTCGGAAAGGTGCTGAGTCCACCAGTTGGAAAGGGAGGGACTGCAGCACCAGCAACTTGGACAGGAGGACGTTCAGCTTTTGCACCGTCGGGTGCGTGCTCGCAAACTGTTGTCTCTTGGATACGGATTCCAAGAAAGACTGTTGACGGAATCTGAGAAGAGGAGTAGCAGGAGAAGGAGCATCTGAACGAGCGGAAGATGCCAACGAGCGACAACTCCCCTCAGCAGAGGTGTTGGAGCCTTGACTGGCTGATAGAGGGCGATTGACGACGTCGGGTGACGGAGCAAGTAACGGAGCGGGTGATGGAGCGGGGGCTGGGGCAGGCAGAACCGCCGTATGTTTATCACGGTTTTCCCAGGCCACCGAATGGTGACGCTGCATATGCTGACGCAACGCTGTAGTCCCAACATGGGCCCCCTGGCCACGCTTGCATTTCTGGCCACATAGTCGACATACGGCTACGTTTACTTCCTCGGGCGGCTTGAGGAAAAATTGCCACACCGCCGAGTAGGAAACTTTGCCCCCGCTACTCTTCACTGGCTGACTGCTACTTCCTCCGTGCGCACCGGCACCACTACTGGCCGTGGTGGTAGGCTGCAGTGGAGCTGGTGCTCTACTCCGTGGACGTTTGGCTCCACTGACACTGATGCGACCCTGCTGCTGTCTCCTGGGCAACCCACCGACTGTTTTGCTCGCTGCCAAGCTGCCACCCTCTTCTCCTGATGATGCGGAAGAAATTGCCTGATGACGACGAGGCTGCCAAGTGCGATCAACCTCCTCATCATCAAGTAGGGTCTCCGCCTCACTACTAGCCCCCTCGGCTGAGTCTGGGTCAGGAGACAGACCTGTCTCTAGACCGGCTACCGAGCCACTCTCCTCGCCACTACTTCTTCGCTTGGCTGCTGAAAAGGCCGATGTCTCCCCCCGTTCCTGACCGCCCTCTGTTAGCTCTTCCTCACTGTACAGTGGGGCTGAGCCCACAGCATGCGATACTTCGCTTGGTGAGGGAACAGCAAAGGACAGGGGCAGGTAGAGGACACGTGATTTCAGTGGGCTTGCTCCCGGGCCATGCCAACTAACGGTTGTGTCTGACGTACCCACCGACCGTTGGCTGTAGGTGTCAGAGGTGACCTGGGAAGAGGAAGACGACCGAGCCAACCAATCAATGACGGCAGGGTTGTCGGTGGAGACACGACCGCTGGATGACACCGGGAGCACTGGCCTCTGGCTGCGAATACTGCTGCCTCGACCCCTTCCTCTGCTGCCACGTCTGCTCGCTCCTAAAACATTGCCTCCTCTGCCACTCCTCTGCATGTTGTCTGACATACTATTTAATTCAACGATTAGGTGTCCCTGAGTAACAATTCTCTGGCACTCAGTAACAATTCTGTCTGTCCCTGAGTATGAATTCTGTGGCCCTGAGTAACAATTCTGTGTCTGTGCGAGTAACAATTCTGTGTCTGTGCGAGTAACAATTCTGTGTCTGTGCAAGTAACAATTTTGTGTCTGTGCGAGTAACAATTCTCTGGCACTCAGTAACAATTCTGTCTGTCCCTGAGTAACAATTCTCTGGCACTCAGTAACAATTCTGTCTGTCCCTGAGTAACAATTCTCTGGCACTCAGTAACAATTCTGTCTGTCCCTGAGTATGAATTCTGTGGCCCTGAGTAACAATTCTGTGTCTGTGCGAGTAACAATTCTGTGTCTGTGCAAGTAACAATTTTGTGTCTGTGCGAGTAACAATTCTCTGGCACTCAGTAACAATTCTGTCTGTCCCTGAGTAACAATTCTCTGGCACTCAGTAACAATTCTGTCTGTCCCTGAGTATGAATTCTGTGGCCCTGAGTAACAATTCTGTGTCTGTGCGAGTAACAATTCTGTGTCTGTGCAAGTAACAATTTTGTGTCTGTGCGAGTAACAATTCTCTGGCACTCAGTAACAATTCTGTCTGTCCCTGAGTAACAATTCTCTGGCACTCAGTAACAATTCTGTCTGTCCCTGAGTAACAATTCTCTGGCACTCAGTAACAATTCTGTCTGTCCCTGAGTAACAATTCTCTGGCACTCAGTAACAATTCTGTGTCTGTGCGAGTAACAATTCTGTGTCTGTGCAAGTAACAATTTTGTGTCTGTGCGAGTAACAATTCTCTGGCACTCAGTAACAATTCTGTCTGTCCCTGAGTAACAATTCTCTGGCACTCAGTAACAATTCTGTCTGTCCCTGAGTAACAATTCTCTGGCACTCAGTAACAATTCTGTCTGTCCCTGAGTATGAATTCTGTGGCCCTGAGTAACAATTCTGTGTCTGTGCGAGTAACAATTCTGTGTCTGTGCAAGTAACAATTTTGTGTCTGTGCGAGTAACAATTCTCTGGCACTCAGTAACAATTCTGTCTGTCCCTGAGTAACAATTCTCTGGCACTCAGTAACAATTCTGTCTGTCCCTGAGTAACAATTCTCTGGCACTCAGTAACAATTCTGTCTGTCCCTGAGTAACAATTCTCTGGCACTCAGTAACAATTCTGTCTGTCCCTGAGTAACAATTCTCTGGCACTCAGTAACAATTCTGTCTGTCCCTGAGTATGAATTCTGTGGCCCTGAGTAACAATTCTGTGTCTGTGCGAGTAACAATTCTGTGTCTGTGCAAGTAACAATTTTGTGTCTGTGCGAGTAACAATTCTCTGGCACTCAGTAACAATTCTGTCTGTCCCTGAGTAACAATTCTCTGGCACTCAGTAACAATTCTGTCTGTCCCTGAGTAACAATTCTCTGGCACTCAGTAACAATTCTGTCTGTCCCTGAGTATGAATTCTGTGGCCCTGAGTAACAATTCTGTGTCTGTGCGAGTAACAATTCTGTGTCTGTGCAAGTAACAATTTTGTGTCTGTGCGAGTAACAATTCTCTGGCACTCAGTAACAATTCTGTCTGTCCCTGAGTAACAATTCTCTGGCACTCAGTAACAATTCTGTCTGTCCCTAAGTAACAATTCTCTGGCACTCAGTAACAATTCTGTCTGTCCCTGAGTATGAATTCTGTGGCCCTGAGTAACAATTCTGTGTCTGTGCGAGTAACAATTCTGTGTCTGTGCAAGTAACAATTTTGTGTCTGTGCGAGTAACAATTCTCTGGCACTCAGTAACAATTCTGTCTGTCCCTGAGTAACAATTCTCTGGCACTCAGTAACAATTCTGTCTGTCCCTGAGTAACAATTCTCTGGCACTCAGTAACAATTCTGTCTGTCCCTGAGTATGAATTCTGTGGCCCTGAGTAACAATTCTGTGTCTGTGCGAGTAACAATTCTGTGTCTGTGCAAGTAACAATTTTGTGTCTGTGCGAGTAACAATTCTCTGGCACTCAGTAACAATTCTGTCTGTCCCTGAGTAACAATTCTCTGGCACTCAGTAACAATTCTGTCTGTCCCTGAGTAACAATTCTCTGGCACTCAGTAACAATTCTGTCTGTCCCTGAGTAACAATTCTCTGGCACTCAGTAACAATTCTGTGTCTGTGCGAGTAACAATTCTGTGTCTGTGCAAGTAACAATTTTGTGTCTGTGCGAGTAACAATTCTCTGGCACTCAGTAACAATTCTGTCTGTCCCTGAGTAACAATTCTCTGGCACTCAGTAACAATTCTGTCTGTCCCTGAGTAACAATTCTCTGGCACTCAGTAACAATTCTGTCTGTCCCTGAGTATGAATTCTGTGGCCCTGAGTAACAATTCTGTGTCTGTGCGAGTAA
Organism: Staurois parvus; assembly: GCF_062004578.1. Classification (NCBI taxonomy): domain Eukaryota; kingdom Metazoa; phylum Chordata; class Amphibia; order Anura; family Ranidae; genus Staurois; species Staurois parvus. Next base: position 10,194,325 of record NW_028317941.1, read on the forward strand.
CAATTCTGTGTCTGTGCAAGTAACAATTTTGTGTCTGTGCGAGTAACAATTCTCTGGCACTCAGTAACAATTCTGTCTGTCCCTGAGTAACAATTCTCTGGCACTCAGTAACAATTCTGTCTGTCCCTGAGTAACAATTCTCTGGCACTCAGTAACAATTCTGTCTGTCCCTGAGTATGAATTCTGTGGCCCTGAGTAACAATTCTGTGTCTGTGCGAGTAACAATTCTGTGTCTGTGCAAGTAACAATTTTGTGTCTGTGCGAGTAACAATTCTCTGGCACTCAGTAACAATTCTGTCTGTCCCTGAGTAACAATTCTCTGGCACTCAGTAACAATTCTGTCTGTCCCTGAGTAACAATTCTCTGGCACTCAGTAACAATTCTGTCTGTCCCTGAGTAACAATTCTCTGGCACTCAGTAACAATTCTGTCTGTCCCTGAGTATGAATTCTGTGGCCCTGAGTAACAATTCTGTGTCTGTGCGAGTAACAATTCTGTGTCTGTGCAAGTAACAATTTTGTGTCTGTGCGAGTAACAATTCTCTGGCACTCAGTAACAATTCTGTCTGTCCCTGAGTAACAATTCTCTGGCACTCAGTAACAATTCTGTCTGTCCCTGAGTAACAATTCTCTGGCACTCAGTAACAATTCTGTCTGTCCCTGAGTAACAATTCTCTGGCACTCAGTAACAATTCTGTCTGTCCCTGAGTAACAATTCTGTCTGTCCCTGAGTATGAATTCTGTGGCCCTGAGTAAGAATTCTCTGGCACTCAGTAACAATTCTGTCTGTCCCTGAGTAACAATTCTCTGGCACTCAGTAACAATTCTGTCTGTCCCTGAGTAAAAATTCTGTGGCCCTAATAACGTTTCTGTGGCCCTAAGTAACAATTCTCTGGCACTGAGTGAAAATTCTGTCTGTCCCTGAGTATGAATTCTGTGGCCCTAACTAGCGTTTCTTTGTCCCTAAATAACGATTCTGTGGCCCTCATTAACAAGTCTGTGTCCCTGAGTAATGGTTCTCTGTCCCTAAGTAACTTCTCTCTGTCCCCAATTCTCGTTTCTGTGGCCCTAACTCTGTCCCTGTCCCTAGTACAGAGCGGTCTGCCTCTGTTCAATGACTGCAGGCAAATGAAGATTTCCAAAATGGCCGCTATATATACCTCGACCATTACACAGTGCTGGCTGGCTGGCTGCTGATTGGCTGATGCGATCACATGTCGTTGAGGAATGCATTATGGGGCAGCGCGCCTTGTCTGCGCGCCTTCCCCGACATCCCCGCTCCGTCGCCGCACATGTCAGCCGCCATTTTCGGAAAAATTTCGATTCGCGCGTCCGAATTAGGCTGTTTTTCGGATTCGGCACGAATCGAAATTTTTCCGATATTCGACTCGAATTCCACTTCGGATACTTCGATTCGCTCATCTCTAATCACGACCAACTACGCCACTATCAGTCCCACCCCGCAAGCCAAAGTTCTAAGTATCACTCTAGACTCCAACCTATCCTTCCAGCCCCATGTCCAATCGCTGGCAAATTCATGCAGGCTCCACCTCTGCAACATTTCCAAAATACATTCGTTCCTAACCCCAGACACTACTAAACAACTCATTCACTCCCTTATTATCTCACAACTCGACTACTGCAACTCCCTCCTCACCGGCTTACCTCACCACAGACTATCCCCGCTTCAGTCTATCCTGAACTCAGCGGTCAGACTCATCCACCTTACAAACCGCTCCGTATCCACCACCCCCCTCTGTCATTTCCTCTACTGGCTTCCCATTGCCCAACGTATAAAATTCAAACTACTAACATTGACGTACAACGCTAATCATAATACTGCCCCAAACTACCTCACCGACCTGATATCCAAATACCACCCAACACGTACTCTTCTCTCCTCACAAGACCTCCTACTCTCCAGTTCCCTGGTCTCCTCCTGCCATGCCCGACTCCAGGACTTCTCCAGGACTTCCCCCATTCTCTGGAACTCACTACCCCAATCCATCAGACTGTCATCTACCCTCCTCACCTTTAGGCGCACCCTGAAAACCCATCTCTTCAGGGAAGCCTACCCCGCCCTCACCTAACAGCTGATCTCCTCCACTCCTCCTACCACTCCATCCCCCACAGCCATTTCCTCCTGTACCACTATCCCCTCCCTCCTAGATTGTAAGCTCCAAGTAGCAGGGCCCTCGAACCCCTCATGTATTGTTTTGTTACTGTATTGTCTCATGTACTGTCCCCCACTATAATGTACAGCTCTGAGCAAACTTTTTATAAATACTGTATAATAATAATAATAATAATAATAATAATATTTTTATTATTTAGAAAGGTGGTTGGTAAGTGCAACAAAAAGAAAAAAAAAACAGTAAAATAAATAAAAGGAGAGAGAAGTGCAACAGATACTCATAGGCTGACAGCAGGTATAACTCATCATTGCTAGGAAGCCTGTGAGTGCTGGCTCCTTAACAGCCATTGACTTATCCCTGATGCTGACAGCAAGGGTGAGTCATTGGTTTTTAGGATGCCGGCTGGTACTTGCTCCTAACAATCAACAGAAGTCACAGGAAAAAACTCACTGTAGTGTTCTGCTCATTCCGGAGTGTTAAAACTAAAATAAAGAAATCATATAGGGTAGTACAGTATGTTAGAGCAACATAATATTAAACCAATAAACTATTGTGCTTACATATAAATGTGTGTGCATGTGAGCACAATATTTAATTGTATTGATATTATGTTGATCTAGCATGCTACACTATGTAGTTTTTCCTTTGTTTTGGTTTTAGCTATCAGTAGAAAGACAACACCACATTTGTTTGGGAGTTGGAGCTTTACTGACCCGCTTTTCTTTAGGGTCATACAATCTGATGAGGGTTTAACACTTTTGAATATACTGGAAGATAAACTTTTGGGACTGTGTCAATGTTTTCTTTTATATATAGAGTGCTGGTCTTTGTTAATGCATAATTTATTTGCCTGTGGAGCGTTTTATCTCCAGCTGCTAAGGATACTTTTTGGTTATATCTGAACAATGAATAATTACCAAGTTTGGTGGAAAGAGATGATAATGGTGGCACTCACTGCAGCATTAGCTGAGAAGTGGTGGGAGTGGCTGGTTCTGGCTTTCAGCGGCACGCTGTGAGGCTGAGCCAAATGCTGGTCAGGCATCTAGTTGGATCCTGACATTATTGTTGAGATCCTTCCGGTCTGGAGCATCTCTGTGACATCACACAGCAGTGGGTTTTAACCCACTGTTGGCTGATTTTGGGTCACAGAAGAGCATGAGTACTCTAAGTGCACTCCTGCACTTCATGTCCAATGTATAGCTATGTGTCCTGCATAGATGTTGATGGTGTTAGGACCTGGAGCATGCTGGGGAATGGGGGTAAGGTCTGCTTGGACTAGTCTAGGAGCATGGAAGAGTGGAGGATCAGGTAAGTAAATCTACATTTCCATGCTCCTTAGTTTCACACAAGCAGTTAACTCTTGCAGACCCACTGCATGGGAGGATTTTCAAGTTTCTTGGAGTTCAGCTTTAATTTTAATGGCTGAATCTTTGCCATTAAGTGGAGTTACATTAAGAAATATTATATGGCTGGTATAAGAGTTATAGAGCTCTTTAGGGACAGACCAGTGCAGATTGGTATCACAAAATCTGCTTGTGATTTAAAATACTCCAGTGTTTTGTCTTCACAGGATAATTGGTTCCTGGCAACAAAGCACTAGTAGCAGATGGCCTAACGCATATCAACCACATTTTAACCACTTGAGCTCCAGAGGATTTACCCCCCTTAATGACCAGGCCTCTTTTTGCTACTCGGCACTGCACTAATTCAACTGATAATTGCGCGGTCATGCAATGCTGCACCCAAACGAAATTTACGTCCTTTTTTTCACACAAATAGAGTTTTCTTTCGGTGTAATTTGATCACCTGTGCGCTTTTTATTTTTCACGCTATAAACAAAAAAAGGCCAAAAATTTTGAAGAAAAACAATATTTTTTATTTTCAGCTATAAAAAATATATAGTAAACTCAAAGTTGGTTATAAATTTAGGCCAAAGTGTATTCTGCTACATGTTTTTGGTAAAAAAATCCCAATAAGTGTATATTGATTGCTTTGTGTGGAAGTTAAAGCGTCTACAAACTATGGTATAAATACTGCAATTTACGCCATTTTTCTGCTATACAGCGCTGCGCTAGTTTAACGGACAATTGCGCGGTCATGCAATATGGTACATAAATGAAATTTACATTTTTTTTTTCCCTCACAAATTGAACTTTCTTTCGGTGGTATTTGATCGCCTGTGCGGTTTTTATTTTTTGCGCTAGAAAAAAAAAAGGCTGACAATTTTGAGGAAAAAGAACAATATTTTGGACTTTTTGCTATAAAACATGTCCAGTAAAAAAAAAATGCAAAAATCAAATTTAGTCATAAATTTCTGCCAAAATGCATTCTGCGACATGTCTTTGCTAAAAAAAAACCCAATACGTGTAAATTAATTGGTTTACATGAAACTTATAGCGTTTACAAATGGTGGGAAAGATACTGGGATTTTTAGTTTTTTTTTTATACTAATAATGGCGGCGATCAGTGAATTATGGCGGCGATCAGGGACTTATGGCAGTGACCAGCGACTTATGGCAGGACTGCGGCGGACATTCTGACATTGGGGGGTACTGACTTGGGGTCACTGACATCCCCAAAAACACTAATCCAGTGATCAGTGCAAAAAAAAAAAACTGACACTGTACTAATGGCAATGGGGAGGAAGGGGTTAACTTTATTTTGCAGGGAAGGGTTATAGGAGTGAGGGGAGTGTTTTACTAGGGGGCGGGGGTGTGTACTGGGCGGGACAAGGCTGATCGAGAAAGAGAAACTCTTCTTTCTCGATCAGCTCATCCTCGAGCTGACAGGGAAGTGACAGACAGCACAGCTACTGCAGCTGTGCTCTCTGCCACTGTTTGCCGCCGATCGCCGGGACACAGCCGCTAAGGAGCGGCTGTGACCCGGTGACTGACATCTGCGGCGGTGATCCGTGGGACAAATAGGGCGGCCCCCAATTAGTTTACAAAACACACGTTTTAAAATGTGGTTTTGCCTGTGAGTGCCGCCCTGCCGCCGTATATGTACAGTGGCTGGGCGGCATGCGGTTAATAAAAGTAAAAGCTAAAACAGGTAGGCTATGCCTACTGCATTCCTTTTATTGGGCAATTTTCATGCTTGACTGTAGGCCACCTTTAACCTTTCTGTTTAAAAACAGGCAAAGAATATGCTGAAAACAAAATAAAAACAAACAAAATCTAGTGCTTCTGTACAGTTTACTGTGTCTCAACCTTGCATCACAAATCATGTAAAAAAAAGCGTACATGTTTATAATACGTGTGCATTGGAATTTAAAGTGGTTGTAAAGGCTGAAGTTTTTTTTTTTTTTTACTTTAATGTGTTATTTGCATTAAGGTAAAAAACCCTTTTACATGCAGCTCTTCCTCTGCCCCACCAAATACTTACCTGAGCCCAATTTTAATCCATTGCTGTGCCCAAGAGCATTGGCACTGCTCTCTTTCTTCTCACTGACCTCAACTATTGGCTGCTCTTGCAGTCAATCAAATCCAGTGATGAGAGGGTAGGCTGAGTCACTACACACACACAGTGTGGCTCGGGATCCAGCATGCATGAGTACCCCCCAGCAAGTGGCTTGCTAAAGGGTGTTTTTGGAAGGCAGGAGGAGCCAGGAGATCCAGCAGGGACCCCAGAAAAGGAAGCCTGGGGCTGCTCATTAAAAAACCATTGCACTGGGCAGTAAAGTATAACATGTTTGTTATTTAATACAGACAGGCAGATAGAGAGATAGACACAGACATCTTTACTTTTAAAACAGGAATTTTTATAAAGTTTACTATGAATATGCAATGGCTACTGTGTGGTTATACTTCCTAATTATATTATGTGTTTTATATATAGGCATATAGGACCTGAACACACACACATGCCCATTTCTACTGCATGGTACAAGTCAGTGATTAAAAAAGGCAGGGATGCTTGAAGTTTTTTGACTGAAGAAAGATTATTCCTTAATAGGAGCAAATATTTATGCTCTCTGTGCTGTAACCCCATTATAGTTTGTGTATTTCATTTATTTTGGTGCCTTTTTTTAGAAACATCTAATTACATGCATAGATTACTATCTGTCTATCTGTGGACATGCATTGCTGGATTTTGGTCTGTAGCTTACCTCCCAACTATGCTTGTTTACCCTATATTTTCACTGTATGTTCATACTTTTGATAGTATGCTATTTAGCAAGTAAAATGTTTTCAATCTGCAAAGAAGAGTAGGGAGTAGGCAGATGACTACATAAAGTTATTATTAACCTACTGACATATGATGACAGATCAATGTACCCTTCTGCTGCTGGTACCATGAGATCACTGTGACCAATTACAGTAGATCACATGACAATTGTAAACAATGAATGGATTCCATTTATACCATTCATTGTGTATTATTGTGTTGATCTCTGTGATTGGTCACAGTGATCACATGGTACAGATAGGGACCATTGCAGCTTATTTGTACCATGTGATTAGTTGTTACCAATTACAGCTAATCACCATAGTACAGACTGAATGAATGGATTTCATTCAGAAAAATGGTTGTGTGTAACAGTGATTGTCACTAATACAAGCAATCATAGTGTGCAAAAAAAAATCCTGATCACCTCCCCAGAGTACTACAATGTTACTATGGTAACACTGTATTGCTTTGGTCACAGTATATTAAAAACAAATTGCAAAAAAAAGAAAACAATTTATTTAAAAAAATCCTAAAAATTTGAAAAAAAAAATAATTTTGTTTTTTTTTCTACATACTGTAATCAGTGTCCCTGATCAGCAGCCACACCAGTTATATGATGGCACTGTACTGAGCTGATGACAGTGTCACAAAAAATTGTTAAAAAAACTATTTTTAAAAAGTCTTAATTTTTCCAAAAAGTGTGACAAAATATTATACGTAACTTCAAAAAACTTGCCATGCCTCTTACTAAATACCTTGAACTGTCTACTTTCTAAAAAGGGGTAAGTTAGGGGTATGTGTGCTGTCCTGGCATTTTCAAACCACAACAAATGGGATAAGCCATTAGTACATCAGGATTGATTGATTTTCAGATATATATACTACAGTAAGTAATACTACAGTAAGTCCTCTACTTACAAACATTCGAATTGCGAACTTCCAAATATATGAACAGCTTCCAAGTTGCAAACTTTCAAAGATGCAAACATGCATTCTCATGCCAACTCATGAAAGTAGCTCACTTATCTGCTGGATATTGTCAGCTGCGTGCACCCTCTGCCACAAGCAGTTGTTCTGCTGTGTACTTTACTGTATAGTACAGTGTTGATTTCAAGCCTAGGATGTCTGGAAGCAAGCATAAAAGCAGCAGTCTTGTCTGGTCACTCCATGCCAGTCCCTGTATGTCAGCTGTTGTACTGTACTACTGTACCTTTCAAAGTACTGTAAGATTCAACATACTTTCTTTACAGTATTTCTTTTGGGGTTTTTTATGCATTATTTGTGTGAAAAGTATTATAAACCTTACTTTGTTGGACTTACAAACAACTTGGACTTACGAACGAACTCCCACAACGGAACTCGTTCATAAGTAGGGGAATTACTGTATAGTTTCCCACAGACTAAATAATACACACTGATTTGTGGTTTTCTGTAGTAGTATACATATTGGCCTAAATTTATGAAGAAAGATTATTTCTTTGCAAAATTTTATAACAGAAACAAAGAAAAACTTGTTTTTTTTTTCAAACTTTTTGGTAATTTTTCATTTATTTAGCAAAAAATGGTGAATAAATACCACCAAAAGAAACTGTGTAAAAAATTGATAAAAGTTTGATTTGCAGACAGTGTTGCATAACAATGAAATTGTCATTCAAAAGGTGACAGCGCTGCAAGCTGAAAATTGGCCTGGGCAGGAAGGGGGTGAAAGTGTCTGGTATTGAAGTGGTTAAGCCTATTCTGTTAAATGTTGGCTGGCCTGGTACTGTTGAAGTTAAGGGTTTCAAGTCATGTCTTAGCCTGTGTGTGACTTCCCTTTGTGAGGTAATATATACAGGGAAGGATCAGCCTCGTGGTGCAGTCTGGGCATGGGAATGATGCAGTGAGGACGCTCTGTACTATGTGACTTGTTAGAGTGATGGCATAATGGTGACTCCCACAAAGATGGACTTTGAGCACAATTTTTGAAGACAGGCACTTTTGCTAATATCAATTATGGACAGCATGATGTGGGAATTGCACAATACAGCCAACTAATCAGGTAAAGTATTGACATTACAACCCAATTGCAGGTATAGGATGGGTTAGAGCTTTCTTTACTCATGTTGCCTATCATGCTGTCTCCAATCCACACACAAAAGTCCTCCAATGTAAGCTGAAGTTGGCAACCAGGTGAGTATTGATAAAATCAAGCTTTATTCAATCCGAAAGAGTACATACTTTCCAAAATAGAGCCAACACTGACATGTTTCAGCCCACAAGGACCTTAATCATACAGCACAGGCAAATCCAGTATGCTGCACCAAATAAGAAGGAACAATGGTATATGCAAGCTGAAGGCCATGTCACCTAAACTGTACCTCAACATGTAACTGCTATTCTAATTTAGTAAACACAGTTTTTTAGAGAGAATTTGCCTGGTCTCATTAACTTTGGAGTGGAAAAGAGTGTGAATAACAAGGTATATTCATAGTACATCTGAAGAACTGAGTAATAAAGAGTGTCTGCCAGATTTAACCCTCCAGTTTATGAGTAAAGAGTGAATAGTAAAGTCAACCCTTGTGATTATGAATTCAAAACTATATCACAGTTGTGGTGGTGGCTAGTGACAGAGGTTCTGTAGGTAGAGTGGCCTGGCATTTGACAATACACTGAGTAGCTGGAGTCTCCATATTGGGACCCACTGCAGGGAAGAACCCTCCTAAAATCTACATCTAGAACCATGTCTATGCAAGGCCTTGCAGAACTAAGTGCTATGGCTTTCTTCTGTGCCTACGGGCTGAAAAAGATTTATGATACTGGGTAAAGTGTCATAATAAGTTGGTGGAGACAAGTCAGTGTTCTTTCTCAAAATGACTTCATTACTGTTAGCTTGGTCAGGTAGTAATAGGCCATGTAGCTGGCTGAGTAAAAGATGCAGTCCCTCTGTTTGTGGAGCTCTAAAGTGTGCTATGGTCTCTGGAGTGTCATTAACCACACAGAGTAAGTGTGATCTGTGGAGATATGAATGGCTTGAAGTGTTAAACCTTCTAACAGACTGCCCAGAGAGGGTTCATTATGATGTAACTAGCCAGCATGAACATGTATTGGAATATATACAAATTAAAAATCCCTGTTAAACAAATGTTTGCTATGAATAATATGTAAATGTTAACAGCTATATAGGACCTGAGCACAGTCATAGCTCAATTTCTACTGCATAGTGTAGGTCAGTAATTCAAAGGGCGGGGGTGCCTGAAGTGGTTGGATTATTCTTTAATAGAAGCAAAATACGTATTCTATATGTACCATATTGTGTTTATAATTTGTTTTAATTTAAGCCTTTAACCACTTCCATTCCGGACACTTTTACCCCCTTCCTGTCCAGGTCAATTTTCAGCTTTCAGTGCTATCATACTTTGAATGGCAATTGCGCGGTCATACAACACTGTACCCATATACATTTTTTAGCATTTTTTTGATACAGATAAAGCTTTATTTTGGTGGTATTTATTCACCACTGGGATTTTTATTTTTTTTGCTATGCAAATTAAAATGTCCAAAAATGTTGAAAAAAGTGTTTTTCTTATAAAATTTTGCAAATAAATAGTATTTAATCATAAATCTTCGCCGAAATTTATTCTGTTATATTCTTATATTCTAACCCAAATTAGTTTATAACCAAAAATTATAATTTTTAAACTTTTTTTACATTTTTTTAATATTATTTTTTATTATTTATTTTTTTTACATACTGTCACCCTAGCAGTACAGTGTCCCCATGGTGACACTGTACTACTTGTGGGGGGGGATGAAGATTTTTTTTTTTTACACTGATTGCTCTTACACCCATAAAGAATGTAAAAGCAATCATTTCTCCTCTCTAGCTGCATTCTTGCAGCCATTGAGAACTACTGAGTGAGCTGTGATTGGTCACACTTGTCACATGGTACAAGGCTGTTGTGAATAGCCTTGTACCATGTGACCTCTGTGATCATTCACAGATTTCACACGTAGTAAGCAATGATGGCACAAGTGACAACTTGTTTACTACTCTGCATGTGATCACTGATCGGGCAATCAGCGATCACATGATCGGGACCTCGCACAGGGGTCCCATCCGACGATCGGTGTTCCACTGTGTCCGGAGGACACAGCAGGCACCAGATCGCGGTGCTGGGCACTACCAGGGAGCGCACACAAGCAGGGTGTGGGGAGGCCGTTTATAACGGCCACCCGACCCTGCACTGCCACCGTCCGGCCGTTTATATACAACGGCCGGACGGGAGGTGGTTAATATCACTTTAAGCAATTATTAATAAAGGTTCTGTCTCAGCTCTCTGCTGATTTCTGCTTTCTATTTACAGGTCATGTCCTCTCTCTCTCTGTTCCTGAATTTAGTTTTAGTTAAAAGCAAACTGGCTTGGGCTCAATTCATGGACCGTTCGTCAAACCCAGCCTGAAATCCGCGTACCACAAACCTAGATCCCGGGCCCCACTGAAGTCTATAGGAGCCAAATCCTGTTTTTATTTTGGCCTTTTTCAAGGTCAATTTGTGAACTTTTGAAAATAAAGGATTATGGGTAGCTGAGCACTGCCATAGGGAAAATGTACTAATGCAAATAAAAAAATAAATACTTTCCATTGAAAATCAAGGTTTTTATATAAGGTTTAACTCTTTACTGCCACCAATGTCAGTCACACATCAGCAGCAGTGGAGGTTTTTGCACACAGCAGAGTTTTCTTGTGGTGCATGCAGCATGTACTGCAATTCTGACAAGTTGATTGTTGGCTGTCAGATGGAAGTAATCCTGTGGCTGTACAACCACCATTTTGTTTATTTGGTGTTTTTTGGGGCCACATCATGTTACATACTATATATATATATATATATATATATATATATATATATTTATATACATGCGTAGTGCTCAGCATACATAATTACACTCCAACAGATTTGTCAGACAACCTTTCCTTATCAATATTTTCTATGGGACACTATATTATAAAATACTCCCACAAATGCGGGCCATTGATTGAAAACAAGATTTATTAATTTGCACACACAAAAAAGTATTTTTCCTAACAAATTCTTTCAAGACCATGTTGCAAAAATGAATACACCCTAATGAAAGTCTTAGGATCAAAGCTAGATTTTAGACAACGAAATCCTAATTAACAAGAATTCAACTACAGGTGAGTTTAATTATTCATTAAACAAGGTGTCCAACAGACAGTTGATTATAAAAGGGTGTTACTTAACAAAGAAAACCCTTATCTTATTTCATGCTGTCAGCAATGGCATCACCTGGAAAAGAAATGTCACAAGGCCTGAGAAAGAAAATAATTTCTTTACACAAGAAAGGTGAAGGCAACAAGAAGATCAGCAAAGCTTTGCTTATCAGTCAGGATACTGTAGCAAAAGTGCTAAAAAAAATTTAACAAAGATGGAACTACAACCTTCTTGCAGAGATGTCCAGGGCATCCACGGAAGTTAACACCTCGACAAGAGCGTCTTCTGATGAGAAGGGTTGAACAAAATCACCATGCAAGTTCACTGCAGTTTGCTAAAGAAGTAGAAAGCCAAACTGGGGTGATTGTTTCCCATGACACAAAATGGTGAACGCTGCAAAAGAATGGCATGAATGGGTGTCGTTCATGAGGGAAGCCTCTCCTAAAGCCCATGCACAAAAGCCCACCTAGAATTTGCCAGGGCCCATGCTGAAAAAGAAGACGACGACGGAGACTCTGTACTCTGGAGTGATGAGGCCAAAAAAAATGTTTTTGGAACTGATGGTTTCAAAACTGTATAGCATCAAAAAGGTGAGGAGCACAAAGAAAAATGCATAATGCCTACAGTGAAACATGGTGGTGGCAGTGTCCTTCTGTGCGGCTCCACGAGTGCTGCTGGTATCAGAAAGCTGCATTTCATTGATGGTATCATGAATTCACAGATGTACTGCTCTGTATTGAATGAGAAGATGCTATCATCACTCTGTGCCTAACAAAAAATAGCAGTGTGACAGATGCAGTACTGCTCAAAAAGTAATTTTCAAAATAAGTGAGCGCTTAAAACAACTAGTATAAAATCACAAAAATTAAAATAAAAGAAGAAGAAAACAGCAGCTGAACACCAAAGAGGTACCATATGAACCTTCTCAATAAAAATGCATACAAGGGAGAGGTGCAGCGCTAACTAAATGAATAAATATACTTATATACTTGATAAATATAAATATAAATCAGTAAAAAGTGCTATTAAAGTGCAAAACGGTGACTAAATGATGGATATAGTCCATATCGTGCTCAGAATCCAAGAGAGTCCTTTAAGAGCTCCAATCCCTGGATTCGTGGATGAGGTGATAAAAGTAAAAATTGCGCACTCACCAAATGCGCAATTCAAATGCGCATTCAAAGCTGATATTCCAAGGTCCTCATATGGATCTGGTCAGATCTGGTCATGGAAAGCCCTCTGTCACTGAGAACACTCAACAGCACGCCCACGTGCTAACGCACCTCCTCAGGTAGATTACTCCGCCTCGGCAGTAACACGGTTCACAGATCACTCCGCGCTCTCGGCCGCGTAGAAGGTAATGTGGCGCATGTGGTGTAGTGGCGGCTATCCGGCGCTGCCCCCCAGCACCGGATAGCCGCCACTACACCACATGCGCCACATTACCTTCTACGCGGCCGAGAGCGCGGAGTGATCTGTGAACCGTGTTACTGCCGAGGCGGAGTAATCTACCTGAGGAGGTGCGTTAGCACGTGGGCGTGCTGTTGAGTGTTCTCAGTGACAGAGGGCTTTCCATGACCAGATCTGACCAGATCCATATGAGGACCTTGGAATATCAGCTTTGAATGCGCATTTGAATTGCGCATTTGGTGAGTGCGCAATTTTTACTTTTATCACCTCATCCACGAATCCAGGGATTGGAGCTCTTAAAGGACTCTCTTGGATTCTGAGCACGATATGGACTATATCCATCATTTAGTCACCGTTTTGCACTTTAATAGCACTTTTTACTGATTTATATTTATATTTATCAAGTATATAAGTATATTTATTCATTTAGTTAGCGCTGCACCTCTCCCTTGTATGCACTGCTCAAAAAGTGGTTACTTGAAAATCCAAGCGGAGTAATATTATCATTCAAAAAACTTTATTCGATCACATGGATCATATAGAGGTTAGACATAGATATGGTAAACAGGTAATAATAAAATCACTTAAACTATACGAGGAGGAGCCTAACAATGGCGGTAGGAGAGAGGGCGATATGAGCACTCTCCGCAAGACACTCACCCTCCTTCCCCAGATGTTCCCCTAATAACGCTGCGAAGGGGCCCGAACAAAATTCACGGGCAAGAGGGGGTTCCTGAAGAGAATCTGATGAGAACGGAGCTGCAGGAGTCCACGAGTGCGGGACGGCTGAAACCTCCCACCCGAGGCTGCTGGGAGTGCAGGAGACGCCGGGTAACCACGTGATCTCCCGAAAGGGAGCTCTGGGAGACAGAAGCCGGCTGGCTTCCTGTGTCAGGGGGAGACGCCGGCTCTGTCACTGACAGGACACGTGAACCCGGCTTAGTGTCCCGGCTTGATGAGAAGAGAAGGAGAGAGAACTGGCTGTGACTCAGTGGAGCCGGTGAGACGCCAGTCTGGGGGAAAGGAGAGCCTGGCTGCCAGATACCTGTGAGAGAGGTAGACGGAGGAGGAAGGAGACCTGGAGAGATTCCCCCCCCCACCCCCCCCCCTCCTTCAACTGAGGGGAAGAGGAACAGAGTTAAAACAGAGGACAGAGAACTCAAAAGACAACCTTCCTGGAAAAACGGCTGGAGAGAGGGTGAGTGAGAGTGGCTGGACTGTGTATTAAAATCTGATATAAAGACAGTATATTGAAACAGCAGGAGAAGTATACATAGAAAAAAAAAAAAAAGGGAATACCAAGTAGAGTGAAGAAACTAGAACCTCTCTAAAGGACCTATTACAGCATATACCCTAAAGTTTTAAAGAAGAGAGATCGGACACACATAGAAAACATGAAGAGTAAAAATAGTAAAGGGAGTGGGCCCAAACATTCCCAATCTGGAACAATTAGAAAATTTACGTCTCAAGGTAATGTGACCCCAGAAAGAACTCAGGGAGTAGGTGAAAAAAGTATAATGGAAAACAGTATGGATAAGAGTGCCAGATCTCCGGTGGAATTGGATAATGATAGTCAACAAATAACAGGAGGAACAGAGTTAAGAGAAAATGAAGGAGAACTACAAATCCCAAATAAAAAAGAGATGGTAGAAATGTTTGGAAGTTTGGAAAAATCAATCAAACAGGAGATGGGAATTATTAGGAAAGACTTGGGACATCTTTTGTCTAGAGTAGAAGAAACAGAAGAAAAACTTAAAAAACATGCGCAAGCCATTCCTGAACTGAGAAATCAGATAATGGAGATTAGGCAAGAACAGAAAAAGTTGGGATACAAGTTGGAGATACAAGGAAACATGCATAGGAAAAATAACCTCAGGATAAAGGGAGTTCCGGAGCTTGCACAAGAAGAAGATTTAAGAGAGACAATACAAAAAATTCTAAACTCCATAATGGGTAGACCTAGAGCTGAGACATTTGTATTGGACAATATATATAGGCTAGGAAGGTTTCAACAAAATCGGGTGGAAGAGAGACCAAGAGATGTAGTGGTACACTTTAATAAAAATGCAGAGAGAGAAGAAGTATGGAGGAAGATAAAAGGAAGAGCTAGTATTGAGTATGAAGGGAAACACTTACAAATTTTGCAGACTTGACACCTGAAACATTATGGAGAAAAAGATCATTGAGACCACTAATAAAACAGATGAAAAAACAAAATGTACAATATAGATGGAGTAGCTCGATGTGTCTAATTGGATGGAAGAATGGAGTTACTGCATATCTGAGATTTCCTGCAGAATTAAGAGACTTTTTTGATAAACTTAATATTCAAAGAATAGAGATTCCAGGTTGGGAGGAAGAGGAAGAAGGAAGGATATATGCTGAGGGAAAAGAGGAATGGCAGCAAGTTAGAAGAAGGAATAAAGAATGAATAGTTAGGGGAACACTGGGGGAAAAATGAAAATGAGGGTGGGTGAACCGTACAGGGTTAGAGTTCTACCTCAAGGTCAAGATCCAAAAGTGACACTAGGCTCACAAAAGGATTAGATGGCAAAGAATAGGCCTAATGGGGGAAGGGGGAGGGAGAGTGGAGAGGGGGTTGTAGGGGAGGGGGAGGGGGGGGTGGAGGTGGGGGACACTGGAGGGGGGGAGGAGGGAGGGGTGGGGAACGGTGGGGGAGGGGGAGGAGGATGGTATAGGGGGAAGTTTTTTAACACACTCTGCATAGAGAGGAGAAGTATGCAAGAAATATGGAAGATATAAGATTTATAACATATAATGTAAAGGGGTTGAATATTCCTGGGAAGAGATTTAAGCTATTTAAAGAATTACAACATAGAGAAGCTTCGGTAGTCTTTTTGCAGGAGACACATCTTGAGATTAAGTCAAATATAAAATTGAACACCAGAAATTATCCAACATGGTTCTATGCGGATACCCCAATTAAGAGAGCTAAGGGGGTGGCAATTGGGTTTGCTAAAAATATAAGGTGGGAGGTAGAAGAGAGAGAGATGGATCCTGAGGGGAGATTCTTGTTTTTGAGAGGTAGATTGCAAGACATGGAATGTACAATAGCAAACATCTACTGCCCAAATAAAAGACCAGAGGTATACCTAAAAGAGATATTAAAAAAATTGATGGATTTTAAAAAAGGAAGACTGATAGTTGAAGGAGATCTGAATCTATGCTTAGATCCACAGATGGACACAACCTCTTGTGTGCAGAGAGAGGGAGGTAAGTCTCTGAGAATTTTAAAGAAGGAGATACATGAGTGCCAACTAGTGGACATATGGAGAATAATGCATGGAAAAGAAAGAGACTATACCTTCTTCTCTAATGCACACAAGATTTATTCGAGATTAGATTACATAATGGTAGATCATCAACTTATTGAGAGGGTGGTTAAAGTAGAAATAGAGACAATGACGCTTTCAGACCACGCCCCGGTTATAATGAAGGTAAGATGGGGGAGGAAGTTAACAAGGGGGGTAGGATGGAGGTTAAATGAGGCTCTTTTACAAGACCAAGAGATTGATCAGAAGATCAGAAAAGAGATGGAAAGATTTTTTCAGGAGAACGAAACAGAAGATGTGTCAATAGCCACAGTTTGGGAGGCCCACAAGGCATATATTAGAGGTATACTGATTGCGTTAGGGGCAAAAAAGAAAAGGGAAAGGAGTAAGAAACTAACAGGGCTCTTAAAAGAAATATATGACTTGGAACAGATCCATAAAAATAGAACAACAAGTGAAATAAGACAGAAGGTAAAAAAGAAGAAAGAACTGGAGTCATTAATGGAAGAAGAGAGGAGGAGAATACTTAATAAAGTAGCAGGAGAGAGATATAGATGGGGAGACCGACCAGGAAAATATTTAATGAAAGCCCTAAGGAAAAAGACAAATAGAAATTATATAGAAAAAATAAGAAACCCCAAGGGAGAAATGGCCCACTCTACTAAAGAGATTATAAAGGTGTTCAAGGAATATTATTAGAGATGAGCGAATCGAACTCGGCGAAGTGGAATTCGTTTCGAATATTAGGAAAATTTCGATTCGCGACAAATCCAAAAATTAGCAGACTTCGGATGGACGAATCAAAATTTTTCCTAAAATGGCGGCGACATGTGCGGCGACGGAGCCGGGATGTCTGGGAAGGCGCGCAGACAAGGTTACTGAGGGACACAGAATTGTTACTGAGGGACACAGAATTGTTACTCAGGGACAGACACAGAATTGTTACTGAGGGAGACAGAATTGTTACTGAGGGACACAGAATTGTTACTGAGGGACACAGAATTGTTACTCAGGGACAGACACAGAATTGTTACTCAGGGACAGACACAGAATTGTTACTCAGGGACAGACACAGAATTGTTACTCAGGGACAGACACAGAATTGTTACTGAGGGACAGAGAATTGTTACTGAGGGACACAGAATTGTTACTGAAGGACACAGAATTGTTACTGAGGGACACAGAAGTGTTACTGAGGGACACAGAATTGTTACTCAGGGACACACAATTGTTACTCAGGGACAGACACAGAATTGTTACTCAGGGACACAGAATTGTTACTCAGGGACAGACACAGAATTGTTACTGAGGGACACAGAATTGTTACTGAGGGACACAGAATTGTTACTCAGGGACACAGAATTGTTACTCAGGGACACAGAATTGTTACTCAGGGACAGACACAGAATTGTAACTGAGGGACACAGAATTGTTACTCAGGGACACAGAATTGTTACTGAGGGACACAGAATTGTTACTCAGGGACACAGAATTGTTACTCAGGGACAGACACAGAATTGTTACTGAGGGACACAGAATTGTTACTGAGGGACACAGAATTGTTACTGAGGGACAGACACAGAATTGTTACTCAGGGACAGACACAGAATTGTTACTCAGGGACAGACACAGAATTGTTACTGAGGGACACAGAATTGTTACTGAGGGACACAGAATTGTTACTCAGGGAAAGACACAGAATTGTTACTGAGGGACACAGAATTGTTACTGAGGGACACAGAATTGTTACTCAGGGACAGACACAGAATTGTTACACAGGGACAGACACAGAATTGTTACTCAGGGACAGACACAGAATTGTTACTCAGGGACAGACACAAAATTGTTACTGAGGGACACAGAATTGTTACTGAGGGACACAGAATTGTTACTGAGGGACACAGAAGTGTTACTGAGGGACACAGAATTGTTACTCAGGGACACAGAATTGTTACTCAGGGACAGACACAGAATTGTTACTCAGGGACACAGAATTGTTACTCAGCGACAGACACAGAATTGTTACTGAGGGACACAGAATTGTTACTGAGGGACACAGAATTGTTACTCAGGGACACAGAATTGTTACTCAGGGACAGACACAGAATTGTTACTGAGGGACACAGAATTGTTACTCAGGGACACAGAATTGTTACTGAGGGACACAGAATTGTTACTCAGGGACACAGAATTGTTACTGAGGGACACAGAAGTGTTACTGAGGGACACAGAATTGTTACTCAGGGACACAGAATTGTTACTCAGGGACGGACACAGAATTGTTACTCAGGGACACATAATCGTTGAATTAAAGAGTATGTCAGACAACATGCAGAGGAGTGGCAGAGGAGGCAATGTTTTAGGAGCGAGCAGACGTGGCAGCAGAGGAAGGGGTCGAGGCAGCACTAGTCGCAGCCAGAGGCCATTGCTCCCGGTGTCATCCAGCGGTCGTGTCTCCACCGACAACCCTGCCGTCATCGATTGGTTGGCTCGGTCGTCTTCCTCTTCCCAGGTCACCTCTGACACCTACAGCCAACGGTCGGTGGGTACGTCAGACACAACCGTTAGTTGGCATGGCCCGGGAGCAAGCCCACTGAAATCACGTGTCCTCTACCTGCCCCTGTCCTTTGGTGTTCCCTCACCAAGCGAAGTATCGCATGCTGTGGGCTCAGCCCCACTGTACAGTGAGGAAGAGCTAACAGAGGGCGGTCAGGAACGGGGGGAG
Source organism: Staurois parvus (assembly GCF_062004578.1). Lineage (NCBI taxonomy): Eukaryota > Metazoa > Chordata > Amphibia > Anura > Ranidae > Staurois > Staurois parvus. The sequence goes on from NW_028317941.1 coordinate 10,213,268, forward strand.
ACATCCGCCTCTTCAGCAGCCAGGCGAAGAAGTAGTGGCGAGGAGAGTGGCTCGGTAGCCGGTCTAGAGACAGGTCTGTCTCCTGACCCACACGCAGCCGAGGGGGCTAGCAGTGAGGCGGAGACCCTAATTGATGATGATGAGGCTGATCGCACTTGGCAGCCTCGTCGTCATCAGGCTATTGCTTCCGCATCATCAGGAGAAGAGGGTGGCAACTTGGCAGCGAGCAAAACAGTCGGTGGGTTGCCCAGGAGACAGCAGCAGGGTCGCAGCAGTGTCAGTGGAGGCAAACGGCCACGGAGTAGAGCACCAGCTCCACTTCAGCCTACCACCACGGCCAGTAGTGGTGCCGGTGTGCACGGAGGAAGTAGCAGTCAGCCAGTGAGGAGTATCGGGGGCAAAGTTTCCTACTCGGCGGTGTGGCAATTTTTTGTCAAGCCGCCCGAGGAAGTAAACGTAGCCGTATGTCGACTATGTGGCCAGAAAGTCAAGCGTGGCCAGGGGGCCCATGTTGGGACTACAGCGTTGCGGCAGCATATGCAGCGTTGCCATTTGGTGGCCTGGGAAAACCGTGATAAAGATACGGCGGTTCTGCCTGCCCCAGCCCCCGCTCCATCACCCGCTCCGTTACTTGCTCCGTCACCCGACGTCAATCGCCCTCTATCAGCCAGTCAAGGCTCCAACACTTCTGCTGAGGGGAGTTGTCGCTGGTTGGCATCTTCCGCTCGTTCAGATGCTCCTTCTCCTGCTACTCCTCTTCACGGATTCCGTCAGCAGTCTTTCTTGGAATCCGTTTCCAAGAGACAACAGTTTGCGAGCACGCACCCGACGGTGCAAAAGCTGAACGTCCTCCTGTCCAAGTTGCTGGTGCTGCAGTCCCTCCCTTTCCAAGTGGTGGACTCAGCACCTTTCCGAGAAATGATGGCTTGTGCCGCGCCGCGGTGGAGAGTGCCAAACCGCCATTTCTTCGCCAAAAAGGCAGTGCCAGCCCTGCATTCACATGTAGAAGAGATGGTGGGCCAGTCTTTGAGCATGTCGGTCTCTGCCAAAGTGCACGGCAGTGCCGACGTGTGGAGCTGTAACTACGGTCAGGGACAGTACATGCCATTTAAGGCCCACTGGGTGAACGTGGTGCCGGCACAGCCGCACCAGCAACTTGGACAGGTCACGCCGCTTTTGCCTCCACGTTTGCACGTCCTTGGTCCACAAAAGATGTCCGCCTCTACCACATCTTCTTCCGCCGTGTCCTCAGCCGCCACCCCCGTGCCAAGTCCCATTACCCGACCGGCATATCACATGTGCAGGGCGCAACGGTGTCACGCTGTGCTGCACCTGGTATGCCTTGGCGAACGTAGTCACACAGGGGAGGAACTTCTAAGTGTAATGAACAGAGAAATCGACAGATGGCTGTCTCCGCGCAAACTGAAAATCGGAACCATGTTGACCGACAACGGAAAGAACATGGTGTCTGCTCTGCGTCAAGGAAGGTTGTGCCATGCGCCATGCATGGCTCACGTGTTCAATCTGGTTGTCAAGCGGTTCCTAAAATCCACCATCCCACTGCAAGACATCCTTAAAATGTCACGTAAACTTTGCATGCATTTCAGCCATTCCTACACCGCAAAGCAAACCCTCCTTGAGCTGCAGCGGCAGAACGGAATTCCACAGCATCGCCTGATTTGCAACGTTGCAACAAGGTGGAATTCAACCCTACACATGTTAGACCGCCTTTACGAACAGCGAAAGGCCATCACAGATTTCCTGATGTTACAAGCGGATAAAGGTACTCCCCTGTGTAACTTCGATGTCAGCCATTGGCAGCTCATGCGTGACACCTGCCGCTTGCTCAGGCCCTTTGAGGAGGCCACGCTATTCGTGAGTCGGCAGGACTATGGGATGAACGACGTCATTCCTCTGTTGCACGTCCTGGAACAAATGCTGTTAACAATGGCTGGTCAGGGTGCGGTAGACGTGGCGCACAGATCTCAACGCCACATGACCCCTGTGGGGGCAGGACAGGAAGAAGAGGAGGAGGTAGAGGAGGACATTTGTGCTCAGGAATTATTGAGTGAAATGGGTGGTTTTTCCACTCAGCGGACAGGAGTGGAGGAGCAGGAGCATCTGGTAGAGGAGGAGGAGGAGGAGACAGAGGACCCAGACGCACCGTGGCAGTATGCTGTGGAGATGGAGGCAGGGAGTCCCTCGCATTCCTTGGCACAAATGGCCCATAGCATGCTCGGTTGCTTGCGTAGCGACAGCCGAATAATAACCATCAGACAGAGGGATGACTTTTGGCTGTCCACATTGTTGGACCCTCGCTACCGTTCAAAAATGGTGGTCTTTTTCACACCTGCTGAGAGGGAGGCCAAAATAACGTACTATAAAAACCACCTATGTAGTCAGTTGGTCTCTGCCTTTCTGCGCCAACGTCCATCCTCAGACACTGTGGGCCCTGTGCGCTCGCATTCCGCTGCCATGGCAGCAGGGGAGGGGTGGGGTGGTAGGAGCAGTGAAAGCTCCACCAGCAGCGGCTGTCTCAGTCTGCAGTCGATGATGAGTAGCTTTCTTCACCAGCGCAGTGAGGAAACTACTAACCAGCCGCAGCAGCAGCAGCAGCATCAGGTGGACCTGGAGCAGGACCTCAAACAACAGGCTTGGGCCTACTTGGACAGCACCCTGTCAACCGAGGTAGACAATCCCCTTGACTACTGGGCAACGAAACTTGACCTTTGGCCCCAACTAGCTGAATTTGCCCTTGAAAGGCTGTCATGCCCGGCCAGTAGCGTGGCATCGGAGCGCGTGTTTAGTACGGCAGGAGGTATTGTAACTCCGCGGAGGACACGACTGTCCACCCAAAGTGTGGAGAGACTCACGTTTGTGAAAATGAATCAGGCGTGGATTAGTCTGGATTTCAAACCACCAGCTCCTGACACAACTGACTAAATCCGCCATGAATCATGCCCCAAACATGTGCCACTTTCAGGTCTCCTCACACTGCTGGTGTGTTCCATTTTTTGTCATAGGGTGCTGGCAGATTACGGGCCTCCCATTGCTGCTGCCAGGCCCGTAATCTGCCATGGGCCCCTGTACCGCCTCCTCATGCTGCTGCCAAGTCCAGAGTCTCTCATGGGTCCCTGTACGGCCTCCCATTGCTGCTGTCTCCATCGCCACACTCTGCCATGTGCCACTTTCAGGTCTCCTCACACTGCTGGTGTGTTCCATTTTTTGTCATAGGGTGCTGGCAGATTACGGGCCTCCCATTGCTGCTGCCAGGCCTGTAATCTGCCATGGGCCCCTGTACCGCCTCCTCATGCTGCTGCCAGGTCCAGAGTCTCTCATGGGTCCCTGTACGGCCTCCCATTGCTGCTGTCTCCATCGCCACACTCTGCCATGTGCCACTTTCAGGTCTCCTCACACTGCTGGTGTGTTCCATTTTTTGTCATAGGGTGCTGGCAGATTACGGGCCTCTCATTGCTACTGCCAGGCCCGTAGTCTGCCATGGGTACCTGTACCGCCTCCTCATGCTGCTGTCAGGTCCAGAGTCTCTCATGGGTCCCTGTATGGCCTCCCATTGCTGCTGTTTCCATCGCCACACTCTGCCATGTGCCACTTTCAGGTCTCCTCACACTGCTGGTGTGTTCCATTTTTTGTCTTAGGGTGCTGGCAGATTACGGGTCTCTCATTGCTGCTGCCAGGCCCGTAATCTGCCATGGGCCCCTGTACCGCCTCCTCATGCTGCTGCCAGGTCCAGAGTCTCTCATGGGTCCCTGTACGGCCTCCCATTGCTGCTGTCTTCATCGCCACACTCTGCCATGTGCCACTTTCAGGTCTCTTCACACTGCTGGTGTGTTCCATTTTTTGTCATAGGGTGCTGGCAGATTACGGGCCTCCCATTGCTGCTGCCAGGCCCGTAATCTGCCATGGGCCCCTGTACCGCCTCCTCATGCTACTGCCAGGTCCAGAGTCTCTCATGGGTCCCTGTACGGCCTCCCATTGCTGCTGTCTCCATTGCCACACTCTGCCATGTGCCACTTTCAGGTCTCCTCACACTGCTGGTGTGTTCCATTTTTTGTCATAGGGTGCTGGCAGATTACAGGCCTCCCATTGCTGCTGCCAGGCCCGTAATCTGCCATGGGCCCCTGTACCGCCTCCTCATGCTGCTGCCAGGTCCAGAGTCTCTCATGGGTCCCTGTATGGCCTCCCATTGCTGCTGTCTCCATCGCCACACTCTGCCATGTGCCACTTTCAGGTCTCCTCACACTGCTGGTGTGTTCCATTTTTTGTCATAGGGTGCTGGCAGATTACGGGTCTCCCATTGCTGCTGCCAGGCCCGTAATCTGCCATGGGCCCCTGTACCGCCTCCTCATGCTGCTGCCAGGTCCAGCGTCTCTCATGGGTCCCTGTACGGCCTCCCATTGCTGCTGTCTCCATCGCCACACTCTGCCATGTGCCACTTTCAGGTCTCCTCACACTGCTGGTGGGTTCCATTTTTTGTCATAGGGTGCTGGCAGATTACGGGCCTCCCATTGCTGCTGCCAGGCCCGTAATATGCCATGGGCCCCTGTACCGCCTCCTCATGCTGCTGCCAGGTCCAGAGTCTCTCATGGGTCCCTGTACGGCCTCCCATTGCTGCTGTCTCCATCGCCACACTCTGCCATGTGCCACTTTCAGGTCTCCTCACACTGCTGGTGTGTTCCATTTTTTGTCATAGGGTGCTGGCAGATTACGGGCCTCCCATTGCTGCTGCCAGGCCCGTAATCTGCCATGGGCCCCTGTACCGCCTCCTCATGCTGCTGCCAGGTCCAGAGTCTCTCATGGGTCCCTGTACGGCCTCCCATTGCTGCTGTCTCCATCGCCACACTCTGCCATGTGCCACTTTCAGGTCTCCTCACACTGCTGGTGTGTTCCATTTTTTGTCATAGGGTGCTGGCAGATTACGGGCCTCTCATTGCTACTGCCAGGCCCGTAGTCTGCCATGGGTACCTGTACCGCCTCCTCATGCTGCTGTCAGGTCCAGAGTCTCTCATGGGTCCCTGTATGGCCTCCCATTGCTGCTGTTTCCATCGCCACACTCTGCCATGTGCCACTTTCAGGTCTCCTCACACTGCTGGTGTGTTCCATTTTTTGTCTTAGGGTGCTGGCAGATTACGGGTCTCTCATTGCTGCTGCCAGGCCCGTAATCTGCCATGGGCCCCTGTACCGCCTCCTCATGCTGCTGCCAGGTCCAGAGTCTCTCATGGGTCCCTGTACGGCCTCCCATTGCTGCTGTCTTCATCGCCACACTCTGCCATGTGCCACTTTCAGGTCTCCTCACACTGCTGGTGTGTTCCATTTTTTGTCATAGGGTGCTGGCAGATTACGGGCCTCCCATTGCTGCTGCCAGGCCCGTAATCTGCCATGGGCCCCTGTACCGCCTCCTCATGCTACTGCCAGGTCCAGAGTCTCTCATGGGTCCCTGTACGGCCTCCCATTGCTGCTGTCTCCATTGCCACACTCTGCCATGTGCCACTTTCAGGTCTCCTCACACTGCTGGTGTGTTCCATTTTTTGTCATAGGGTGCTGGCAGATTACGGGCCTCCCATTGCTGCTGCCAGGCCCGTAATCTGCCATGGGCCCCTGTACCGCCTCCTCATGCTGCTGCCAGGTCCAGAGTCTCTCATGGGTCCCTGTACGGCCTCCCATTGCTGCTGTCTCCATCGCCACACTCTGCCATGTGCCACTTTCAGGTTTCCTCACATTGCTGGTTGGTTCCATTTTTTGTCATAGGGTGCTGGCAGATTATGGGCCTGCCATTGCTGCTGCCAGGCCCGTAATCTGCCATGGGCCCCTGTACCGCCTCCTCATGCTGCTGCCAGGTCCAGAGTCTCTCATGGGTCCCTGTACGGCCTCCCATTGCTGCTGTCTCCATCGCCACACTCTGCCATGTGCCACTTTCAGGTCTCCTCACACTGCTGGTGTGTTTCATTTTTTGTCATAGGGTGCTGGCAGATTACGGGCCTCCCATTGCTGCTGCCAGTCCCGTAATCTGCCATGGGCCCCCGTACCGCCTCCTCATGCTGCTGCCAGGTCCAGAGTCTCTCATGGGTCCCTGTACGGCCTCCCATTGCTGCTGTCTCCATCGCCACACTCTGCCATGTGCCACTTTCAGGTCTCCTCACACTGCTGGTGTGTTACATTTTTTGTCATAGGGTGCTGGCAGATTACGGGCCTCCCATTGCTGCTGCCAGGCCCGTAATCTGCCATGGGCCCCTGTAATGCCTCCTCATGCTGCTGCCAGGTCCAGAGTCTCTCATGGGTCCCTGTACGGCCTCCCATTGCTGCTGTCTCCATCGCCACACTCTGCCATGTGCCACTTTCAGGTCTCCTCACACTGCTGGTGTGTTCCATTTTTTGTCATAGGGTGCTGGCAGATTACGGGCCTCTCATTGCTGCTGCCAGGCCCGTAATCTGCCATGGGCCCCCGTACCGCCTCCTCATGCTGCTGCCAGGTCCAGAGTCTCTCATGGGTCCCTGTATGGCCTCCCATTGCTGCTGTCTCCATCGCCACACTCTGCCATGTGCCACTTTCAGGTCTCCTCACACTGCTGGTGTGTTCCATTTTTTGTCATAGGGTGCTGGCAGATTACGGGTCTCCCATTGCTGCTGCCAGGCCCGTAATCTGCCATGGGCCCCTGTACCGCCTCCTCATGCTGCTGCCAGGTCCAGCGTCTCTCATGGGTCCCTGTACGGCCTCCCATTGCTGCTGTCTCCATCGCCACACTCTGCCATGTGCCACTTTCAGGTCTCCTCACACTGCTGGTGGGTTCCATTTTTTGTCATAGGGTGCTGGCAGATTACGGGCCTCCCATTGCTGCTGCCAGGCCCGTAATCTGCCATGGGCCCCTGTACCGCCTCCTCATGCTGCTGCCAGGTCCAGAGTCTCTCATGGGTCCCTGTACGGCCTCCCATTGCTGCTGTCTCCATCGCCACACTCTGCCATGTGCCACTTTCAGGTCTCCTCACACTGCTGGTGTGTTCCATTTTTTGTCATAGGGTGCTGGCAGATTACGGGCCTCCCATTGCTGCTGCCAGGCCCGTAATCTGCCATGGGCCCCTGTACCGCCTCCTCATGCTGCTGCCAGGTCCAGAGTCTCTCATGGGTCCCTGTACGGCCTCCCATTGCTGCTGTCTCCATCGCCACACTCTGCCATGTGCCACTTTCAGGTCTCCTCACACTGCTGGTGTGTTCCATTTTTTGTCATAGGGTGCTGGCAGATTACGGGCCTCCCATTGCTGCTGCCAGGCCCGTAATCTGCCATGGGCCCCTGTACCGCCTCCTCATGCTGCTGCCAGGTCCAGAGTCTCTCATGGGTCCCTGTACGGCCTCCCATTGCTGCTGTCTCCATCGCCACACTCTGCCATGTGCCACTTTCAGGTCTCCTCACACTGCTGGTGTGTTACATTTTTTGTCATAGGGTGCTGGCAGATTACGGGCCTCCCATTGCTGCTGCCAGGCCCGTAATCTGCCATGGGCCCCTGTACCGCCTCCTCATGCTGCTGCCAGGTCCAGAGTCTCTCATGGGTCCCTGCACGGCCTCCCATTGCTGCTGTCTCCATCGCCACACTCTGCCATGTGCCACTTTCAGGTCTCCTCACACTGCTGGTGGGTTCCATTTTTTGTCATAGGGTGCTGGCAGATTACGGGCCTCCCATTGCTGCTGCCAGGCCCGTAATCTGCCATGGGCCCCTGTACCGCCTCCTCATGCTGCTGCCAGGTCCAGAGTCTCTCATGGGTCCCTGTACGGCCTCCCATTGCTGCTGTTTCCATCGCCACACTCTGCCATGTGCCACTTTCAGGTCTCCTCACACTGCTGGTGTGTTTCATTTTTTGTCATAGGGTGCTGGCAGATTACGGGCCTCCCATTGCTGCTGCCAGTCCCGTAATCTGCCATGGGCCCCCGTACCGCCTCCTCATGCTGCTGCCAGGTCCAGAGTCTCTCATGGGTCCCTGTACGGCCTCCCATTGCTGCTGTCTCCATCGCCACACTCTGCCATGTGCCACTTTCAGGTCTCCTCACACTGCTGGTGTGTTACATTTTTTGTCATAGGGTGCTGGCAGATTACGGGCCTCCCATTGCTGCTGCCAGGCCCGTAATCTGCCATGGGCCCCTGTAATGCCTCCTCATGCTGCTGCCAGGTCCAGAGTCTCTCATGGGTCCCTGTACGGCCTCCCATTGCTGCTGTCTCCATCGCCACACTCTGCCATGTGCCACTTTCAGGTCTCCTCACACTGCTGGTGTGTTCCATTTTTTGTCATAGGGTGCTGGCAGATTACGGGCCTCTCATTGCTGCTGCCAGGCCCGTAATCTGCCATGGGCCCCCGTACCGCCTCCTCATGCTGCTGCCAGGTCCAGAGTCTCTCATGGGTCCCTGCACGGCCTCCCATTGCTGCTGTCTCCATCGCCACACTCTGCCATGTGCCACTTTCAGGTCTCCTCACACTGCTGGTGTGTTCCATTTTTTGTCATAGGGTGCTGGCAGATTACGGGCCTCCCATTGCTGCTGCCAGGCCCGTAATCTGCCATGGGCCCCTGTACCGCCTCCTCATGCTGCTGCCAGGTCCAGCGTCTCTCATGGGTCCCTGTACGGCCTCCCATTGCTGCTGTCTCCATCGCCACACTCTGCCATGTGCCACTTTCAGGTCTCCTCACACTGCTGGTGGGTTCCATTTTTTGTCATAGGGTGCTGGCAGATTACGGGCCTCCCATTGCTGCTGCCAGGCCCGTAATCTGCCATGGGCCCCTGTACCGCCTCCTCATGCTGCTGCCAGGTCCAGAGTCTCTCATGGGTCCCTGTACGGCCTCCCATTGCTGCTGTCTCCATCGCCACACTCTGCCATGTGCCACTTTCAGGTCTCCTCACACTGCTGGTGGGTTCCATTTTTTGTCATAGGATGCTGGCAGATTACGGGCCTCCCATTGCTGCTGCCAGGCCCGTAATCTGCCATGGGCCCCTGTACCGCCTCCTCATGCTGCTGCCAGGTCCAGAGTCTCTCATGGGTCCCTGTACGGCCTCCCATTGCTGCTGTCTCCATCGCCACACTCTGCCATGTGCCACTTTCAGGTCTCCTCACACTGCTGGTGTGTTACATTTTTTGTCATAGGGTGCTGGCAGATTACGGGCCTCCCATTGCTGCTGCCAGGCCCGTAATCTGCCATGGGCCCCTGTACCGCCTCCTCATGCTGCTGCCAGGTCCAGAGTCTCTCATGGGTCCCTGCACGGCCTCCCATTGCTGCTGTCTCCATCGCCACACTCTGCCATGTGCCACTTTCAGGTCTCCTCACACTGCTGGTGGGTTCCATTTTTTGTCATAGGGTGCTGGCAGATTACGGGCCTCCCATTGCTGCTGCCAGGCCCGTAATCTGCCATGGGCCCCTGTACCGCCTCCTCATGCTGCTGCCAGGTCCAGAGTCTCTCATGGGTCCTGTACGGCCTCCCATTGCTGCTGTTTCCATCGCCACACTCTGCCATGTGCCACTTTCAGGTCTCCTCACACTGCTGGTGGGTTCCATTTTTTGTCATAGGGCGCTGGCAGATTACGGGCCTCCCATTGCTGCTGCCAGGCCCGTAATCTGCCATGGGCCCCCGTACCGCCTCCTCATGCTGCTGCCAGGTCCAGAGTCTCTCATGGGTCCCTGTACGGCCTCCCATTGCTGCTGTCTCCATCGCCACACTCTGCCATGTGCCACTTTCAGATCTCCTCACACTGCTGGTGTGTTCCATTTTTTGTCATAGGGTGCTGGCAGATTACGGGCCTCCCATTGCTGCTGCCAGGCCCGTAATCTGCCATGGGCCCCCGTACCGCCTCCTCATGCTGCTGCCAGGTCCAGAGTCTCTCATGGGTCCCTGTATGGCCTCCCATTGCTGCTGTCTCCATCGCCACACTCTGCCATGTGCCACTTTCAGGTCTCCTCACACTGCTGGTGTGTTCCATTTTTTGTCATAGGGTGCTGGCAGATTACGGGCCTCCCATTGCTGCTGCCAGGCCCGTAATCTGCCATGGGCCCCTGTACCGCCTCCTCATGCTGCTGCCAGGTCCAGCGTCTCTCATGGGTCCCTGTACGGCCTCCCATTGCTGCTGTCTCCATTGCCACACTCTGCCATGTGCCACTTTCAGGTCTCCTCACACTGCTGGTGGGTTCCATTTTTTGTCATAGGGTGCTGGCAGATTACGGGCCTCCCATTGCTGCTGCCAGGCCCGTAATCTGCCATGGGCCCCTGTACCACCTCCTCATGCTGCTGCCAGGTCCAGAGTCTCTCATGGGTCCCTGTACGGCCTCCCATTGCTGCTGTCTCCATCGCCACACTCTGCCATGTGCCACTTTCAGGTCTCCTCACACTGCTGGTGTGTTCCATTTTTTGTCATAGAGTGCTGGCAGATTACGGGCCTCCCATTGCTGCTGCCAGGCCCGTAATCTGCCATGGGCCCCTGTACCGCCTCCTCATGCTGCTGCCAGGTCCAGAGTCTCTCATGGGTCCCTGTACGGCCTCCCATTGCTGCTGTCTCCATCGCCACACTCTGCCATGTGCCACTTTCAGGTCTCCTCACACTGCTGGTGGGTTCCATTTTTTGTCATAGGATGCTGGCAGATTACGGGCCTCCCATTGCTGCTGCCAGGCCCGTAATCTGCCATGGGCCCCTGTACCGCCTCCTCATGCTGCTGCCAGGTCCAGAGTCTCTCATGGGTCCCTGTACGGCCTCCCATTGCTGCTGTCTCCATCGCCACACTCTGCCATGTGCCACTTTCAGGTCTCCTCACACTGCTGGTGTGTTCCATTTTTTGTCATAGGGTGCTGGCAGATTACGGGCCTCCCATTGCTGCTGCCAGGCCCGTAATCTGCCATGGGCCCCTGTACCGCTTCCTCATGCTGCTGCCAGGTCCAGAGTCTCTCATGGGTCCCTGTACGGCCTCCCATTGCTGCTGTCTCCATCGCCACACTCTGCCATGTGCCACTTTCAGGTCTCCTCACACTGCTGGTGGGTTCCATTTTTTGTCATAGGGTGCTGGCAGATTACGGGCCTCCCATTGCTGCTGCCAGGCCCGTAATCTGCCATGGGCCCCTGTACCGCCTCCTCATGCTGCTGCCAGGTCCAGAGTCTCTCATGGGTCCCTGTACGGCCTCCCATTGCTGCTGTTTCCATCGCCACACTCTGCCATGTGCCACTTTCAGGTCTCCTCACACTGCTGGTGGGTTCCATTTTTTGTCATAGGGCGCTGGCAGATTACGGGCCTCCCATTGCTGCTGCCAGGCCCGTAATCTGCCATGGGCCCCCGTACCGCCTCCTCATGCTGCTGCCAGGTCCAGAGTCTCTCATGGGTCCCTGTACGGCCTCCCATTGCTGCTGTCTCCATCGCCACACTCTGCCATGTGCCACTTTCAGATCTCCTCACACTGCTGGTGTGTTCCATTTTTTGTCATAGGGTGCTGGCAGATTACGGGCCTCCCATTGCTGCTGCCAGGCCCGTAATCTGCCATGGGCCCCCGTACCGCCTCCTCATGCTGCTGCCAGGTCCAGAGTCTCTCATGGGTCCCTGTATGGCCTCCCATTGCTGCTGTCTCCATCGCCACACTCTGCCATGTGCCACTTTCAGGTCTCCTCACACTGCTGGTGTGTTCCATTTTTTGTCATAGGGTGCTGGCAGATTACGGGCCTCCCATTGCTGCTGCCAGGCCCGTAATCTGCCATGGGCCCCTGTACCGCCTCCTCATGCTGCTGCCAGGTCCAGCGTCTCTCATGGGTCCCTGTACGGCCTCCCATTGCTGCTGTCTCCATTGCCACACTCTGCCATGTGCCACTTTCAGGTCTCCTCACACTGCTGGTGGGTTCCATTTTTTGTCATAGGGTGCTGGCAGATTACGGGCCTCCCATTGCTGCTGCCAGGCCCGTAATCTGCCATGGGCCCCTGTACCGCCTCCTCATGCTGCTGCCAGGTCCAGAGTCTCTCATGGGTCCCTGTACGGCCTCCCATTGCTGCTGTCTCCATCGCCACACTCTGCCATGTGCCACTTTCAGGTCTCCTCACACTGCTGGTGTGTTCCATTTTTTGTCATAGAGTGCTGGCAGATTACGGGCCTCCCATTGCTGCTGCCAGGCCCGTAATCTGCCATGGGCCCCTGTACCGCCTCCTCATGCTGCTGCCAGGTCCAGAGTCTCTCATGGGTCCCTGTACGGCCTCCCATTGCTGCTGTCTCCATCGCCACACTCTGCCATGTGCCACTTTCAGGTCTCCTCACACTGCTGGTGGGTTCCATTTTTTGTCATAGGATGCTGGCAGATTACGGGCCTCCCATTGCTGCTGCCAGGCCCGTAATCTGCCATGGGCCCCTGTACCGCCTCCTCATGCTGCTGCCAGGTCCAGAGTCTCTCATGGGTCCCTGTACGGCCTCCCATTGCTGCTGTCTCCATCGCCACACTCTGCCATGTGCCACTTTCAGGTCTCCTCACACTGCTGGTGTGTTCCATTTTTTGTCATAGGGTGCTGGCAGATTACGGGCCTCCCATTGCTGCTGCCAGGCCCGTAATCTGCCATGGGCCCCTGTACCGCTTCCTCATGCTGCTGCCAGGTCCAGAGTCTCTCATGGGTCCCTGTACGGCCTCCCATTGCTGCTGTCTCCATCGCCACACTCTGCCATGTGCCACTTTCAGGTCTCCTCACACTGCTGGTGGGTTCCATTTTTTGTCATAGGGTGCTGGCAGATTACGGGCCTCCCATTGCTGCTGCCAGGCCCGTAATCTGCCATGGGCCCCTGTACCGCCTCCTCATGCTGCTGCCAGGTCCAGAGTCTCTCATGGGTCCCTGTACGGCCTCCCATTGCTGCTGTTTCCATCGCCACACTCTGCCATGTGCCACTTTCAGGTCTCCTCACACTGCTGGTGGGTTCCATTTTTTGTCATAGGGCGCTGGCAGATTACGGGCCTCCCATTGCTGCTGCCAGGCCCGTAATCTGCCATGGGCCCCCGTACCGCCTCCTCATGCTGCTGCCAGGTCCAGAGTCTCTCATGGGTCCCTGTACGGCCTCCCATTGCTGCTGTCTCCATCGCCACACTCTGCCATGTGCCACTTTCAGATCTCCTCACACTGCTGGTGTGTTCCATTTTTTGTCATAGGGTGCTGGCAGATTACGGGCCTCCCATTGCTGCTGCCAGGCCCGTAATCTGCCATGGGCCCCTGTACCGCCTCCTCATGCTGCTGCCAGGTCCAGAGTCTCTCATGGGTCCCTGTACGGCCTCCCATTGCTGCTGTCTCCATCGCCACACTCTGCCATGTGCCACTTTCAGGTCTCCTCACACTGCTGGTGTGTTCCATTTTTTGTCATAGGGTGCTGGCAGATTACTGGCCTCCCATTGCTGCTGCCAGGCCCGTAATCTGCCATGGGCCCCTGTACCGCCTCCTCATGCTGCTGCCAGGTCCAGAGTCTCTCATGGGTCCCTGTAGGGCCTCCCATTGCTGCTGTCTCCATCGCCACACTCTGCCATGTGCCACTTTCAGGTCTCCTCACACTGCTGGTGTTTTCCATTTTTTGTCATAGGGTGCTGGCAGATTACGGGCCTCCCATTGCTGCTGCCAGGCCCGTAATCTGCCATGGGCCCCTGTACCGCCTCCTCATGCTGCTGTCAGGTCCAGAGTCTCTCATGGGTCCCTGTACGGCCTCCCATTGCTGCTGTCTCCATCGCCACACTCTGCCATGTGCCACTTTCAGGTCTCCTCACACTGCTGGTGTGTTCCATTTTTTGTCATAGGGTGCTGGCAGATTACGGGCCTCCCATTGCTGCTGCCAGGCCCGTAATCTGCCATGGGCCCCTGTACCGCCTCCTCATGCTACTGCCAGGTCCAGAGTCTCTCATGGGTCCCTGTACGGCCTCCCATTGCTGCTGTCTCCATCGCCACACTCTGCCATGTGCCACTTTCAGGTCTCCTCACACTGCTGGTGTGTTACATTTTTTGTCATAGGGTGCTGGCAGATTACGGGCCTCCCATTGCTGCTGCCAGGCCCGTAATATGCCATGGGCCCCTGTACCGCCTCCTCATGCTGCTGCCAGGTCCAGAGTCTCTCATGGGTCCCTGTACGGCCTCCCATTGCTGCTGTCTCCATCGCCACACTCTGCCATGTGCCACTTTCAGGTCTCCTCACACTGCTGGTGTGTTCCATTTTTTGTCATAGGGTGCTGGCAGATTACGGGCCTCCCATTGCTGCTGCCAGGCCCGTAATCTGCCATGGGCCCCTGTACCACCTCCTCATGCTGCTGCCAGGTCCAGAGTCTCTCATGAGTCCCTGTACGGCCTCCCATTGCTGCTGTCTCCATCGCCACACTCTGCCATGTGCCACTTTCAGGTCTCCTCACACTGCTGGTGTGTTCCATTTTTTGTCATAGGGTGCTGGCAGATTACGGGCCTCCCATTGCTGCTGCCAGGCCCGTAATCTGCCATGGGCCCCTGTACCGCCTCCTCATGCTGCTGCCAGGTCCAGAGTCTCTCATGGGTCCCTGTACGGCCTCCCATTGCTGCTGTCTCCATCGCCACACTCTGCCATGTGCCACTTTCAGGTCTCCTCACACTGCTGGTGTGTTCCATTTTTTGTCATAGGGTGCTGGCAGATTACGGGCCTCCCATTGCTGCTGCCAGGCCCGTAATCTGCCATGGGCCCCCGTACCGACTCCTCATGCTGTGACGTTGCAACAAGGTGGAATTCAACCCTACATATTTTAGACCGCCTTTACGAACAGCGAAAGGCCATCACAGATTTCCTGATGTTACAAGCGGATAAATGTACTCCCTGTGTAACTTAGATGTCAGCCATTGGCAGCTCATGCGTGACACCTGCCGCTTGCTCAGGCCCTTTGAGGAGGCCACGCTATTCGTGAGTCGGCAGGACTATGGGATGAACGACGTCATTCCTCTGTTGCACGTCCTGGAACAAATGCTGTTAACAATGGCTGGTAAGGGTGCGGTAGACGTGGCGCTCAGATCTCAACGCCACATGACCCCTGTGGGGGTAGGACAGGAAGAAGAGGAGGAGGTAGAGGAGGACATTGGTGCTCAGGAATTATTGAGTGAAATGGGTGGTTTTTCCACTCAGCGGACAGGAGTGGAGGAGCAGGAGCATCTGGTAGAGGAGGAGGAGGAGGAGACAGAGGACCCAGACGCACCGTGGCAGTATGCTGTGGAGATGGAGGCAGGGAGTCCCTCGCATTCCTTGGCACAAATGGCCCATAGCATGCTCGGTTGCTTGCGTAGCGACAGCCGAATAATAACCATCAGACAGAGGGATGACTTTTGGCTGTCCACCTTGTTGGACCCTCGCTACCGTTCAAAAATGGTAGCCTTTTTCACACCTGCAGAGAGGGAGGCCAAAATAAAGTACTATAAAAACCACCTATATAGTCAGCTGGTCTCTGCCTTTCTGCGCCAACGCCCATCCTCAGACACTGTGGGCCCTGTGCGCTCGCGTTCCGCTGCCATGGCAGCAGGGGAGGGGTGGGGTGGTAGGAGCAGTGGCAGCTCCACCAGCAGCGGCTGCCTCAGTCTGCAGTCGATGATGAGTAGCTTTCTTCACCAGCGCAGTGAGGAAACTACTAACCAGCCGCAGCAGCAGCAGCAGCATCAGGTGGACCTGGAGCAGGACCTCAAACAACAGGCTTGGGCCTACTTGGACAGCACCCTGCCAACCGAGTAGACAATCCCCTTGACTACTGGGCAACGAAACTTGACCTTTGGCCCCAACTAGCTGAATTTGCCCTTGAAAGGCTGTCATGCCCGGCCAGTAGCGTGGCATCGGAGCGCGTGTTTAGTGCGGCAGGAGGTATTGTAACTCCGTGGAGGACACGACTGTCCACCCAAAGTGTGGAGAGACTCACGTTTGTGAAAATGAATCAGGCGTGGATTAGTCTGGATTTCAAACCACTAGTTCCTGACACAACTGACTAAATCCGCCATGAATCATGCCCCAAACATGTGCCACTTTCAGGTCTCCTCACACTGCTGGTGGGTTCCATTTTTTGTCATAGGGTGCTGGCAGATTACGGGCCTCCCATTGCTGCTGCCAGGCCCGTAATCTGCCATGGGCCCCTGTACCGCCTCCTCATGCTGCTGCCAGGTCCAGAGTCTCTCATGGGTCCCTGTACGGCCTCCCATTGCTGCTGTCTCCATCGCCACACTCTGCCATGTGCCACTTTCAGGTCTCCTCACACTGCTGGTGGGTTCTATTTTTTGTCATAGGGTGCTGGCAGATTACGGGCCTCCCATTGCTGCTGCCAGGCCCGTAATCTGCCATGGGCCCCCGTACCGCCTCCTCATGCTGCTTCCAGGTCCAGAGTCTCTCATGGGTCCCTGTACGGCCTCCCATTGCTGCTGTCTCCATCGCCACACTCTGCCATGTGCCACTTTCAGGTCTCCTCACACTGCTGGTGTGTTCCATTTTTTGTCATAGGGTGCTGGCAGATTACGGGCCTCTCATTGCTGCTACCAGGCCCGTAATCTGCCATGGGCCCCCGTACCGCCTCCTCATGCTGCTGCCAGGTCCAGAGTCTCTCATGGGTCCCTGTACGGCCTCCCATTGCTGCTGTCTACATCTCCACACTCTGCCATGTGCCACTTTCAGGTCTCCTCACACTGCTGGTGTGTTACATTTTTTGTCATAGGGTGCTGGCAGATTACGGGCCTCTCATTGCTGCTGCCAGGCCCGTAATCTGCCATGGGCCCCTGTACCGCCTCCTCATGCTGCTGCCAGGTCCAGAGTCTCTCATGGGTCCCTGTACGGCCTCCCATTGCTGCTGTCTCCATCGCCACACTCTGCCATGTGCCACTTTCAGGTCTCCTCACACTGCTGGTGTGTTCCATTTTTTGTCATAGGGTGCTGGCAGATTACGGGCCTCCCATTGCTGCTGCCAGGCCCGTAATCTGCCATGTGCCCCCGTACCGACTCCTCATGCTGTGACTTTGCAACAAGGTGGAATTCAACCCTACATATGTTAGACCGCCTTTACGAACAGCGAAAGGCCATCACAGATTTCCTGATGTTACAAGCGGATAAAGGTACTCCCTGTGTAACTTAGATGTCAGCCATTGGCAGCTCATGCGTGACACCTGCCGCTTGCTCAGGCCCTTTGAGGAGGCCACGCTATTCGTGAGTCGGCAGGACTATGGGATGAACGACGTCATTCCTCTGTTGCACGTCCTGGAACAAATGCTGTTAACAATGGCTGGTCAGGGTGCGGTAGACGTGGCGCACAGATCTCAACGCCACATGACCCCTGTGGGGGCAGGACAGGAAGAAGAGGAGGACATTGGTGCTCAGGAATTATTGAGTGAAATGGGTGGTTTTTCCACTCAGCGGACAGGAGTGGAGGAGCAGGAGCATCTGGTAGAGGAGGAGGAGGAGGAGACAGAGGACCCAGACGCACCCTGGCAGTATGCTGTGGAGAAGGAGGCAGGGAGTCCCTCGCATTCCTTGGCACAAATGGCCCATAGCATGCTCGGATGTTTGTGTAGCGACAGCTGAATAATAACCATCAGACAGAGGGATGACTTTTGGCTGTCCACCTTGTTGGACCCTCGCTACCGTTCAAAAATGGTGGTCTTTTTCACACCTGCTGAGAGGGAGGCCAAAATAAAGTACTATAAAAACCACCTATGTAGTCAGCTGGTCTCTGCCTTTCTGCACCAACGTCCATCCTCAGACACTGTGGGCCCTGTGCTCTCGCGTTCCGCTGCCATGGCAGCAGGGGAGGGGTGGGGTGGTAGGAGCAGTGGCAGCTCCACCAGCAGCGGCTGCCTCAGTCTGCAGTCGATGATGAGTAGCTTTCTTCACCAGCGCAGTGAGGAAACTACTAACCAGCCGCAGCAGCAGCAGCAGCATCAGGTGGACCTGGAGCAGGACCTCAAACAACAGGCTTGGGCCTACTTGGACAGCACCCTGCCAACCGAGGTAGACAATCCCCTTGACTACTGGGCAACGAAACTTGACCTTTGGCCCCAACTAGCTGAATTTGCCCTTGAAAGGCTGTCATGCCCGGCCAGTAGCGTGGCATCGGAGCGCGTGTTTAGTGCGGCAGGAGGTATTGTAACTCCGCGGAGGACACGACTGTCCACCCAAAGTGTGGAGAGACTCACGTTTGTGAAAATGAATCAGGCGTGGATTAGTCTGGATTTCAAACCACCAGTTCCCGACACAACTGACTAAATCCGCCATGAATCATGCCCCAAACATGTGCCACTTTCAGGTCTCCTCACACTGCTGGTGGGTTCCATTTTGTCATAGGGTGCTGGCAGATTACGGGCCTCCCATTGCTGCTGCCAGGCCCGTAATCTGCCATGGGCCCCTGTACCGCCTCTTCATGCTGCTGCCAGGTCCAGAGTCTCTCATGGGTCCCTGTACGGCCTCCCATTGCTGCTGTCTCCATCGCCACACTCTGCCATGTGCCACTTTCAGGTCTCCTCACACTGCTGGTGTGTTCCATTTTTTGTCATAGGGTGCTTGCAGATTACGGGCCTCCCATTGCTGCTGCCAGGCCCGTAATCTGCCATGGGCCCCTGTACCGCCTCCTAATGCTGCTGCCAGGTCCAGAGTGTGTCATGGGTCCCTGTACGGCCTCCCATTGCTGCTGTCTCCATCGCCACACGCTGCCATGTGCCACTTTCAGGTCTCCTCACACTGCTGGTGGGTTCCATTTTTGTCATAGGGTGCTGTATGGCCTCCCATTGCTGCTGCCTCCACCGCCGCACTGTGGCTCCACACTCTGGTTTTGGCCCCGTGACTGCCCAAATGAGTGAAGTGTGCGGTGATTCTAAGATCGACGGCACTCATCTGCATGTCATACTGACTGACAGTATTATTTCTCTTCCCCAGCAGACTCCAAGGGCATTTAAATTAAAGGTACAGTGTTTTTCACTAATATAAAGGCTCTCTGAAGCCTAGAAACACCCTTTTATAAGTTAAAATCGCAGCGAATATATTCGCATTGAATCGAATTTATTCCTCGAATTCGCCGAATCAGCCGAATCGAATTTTTGAATACTTCGCTCATCTCTAAATATTATAGTAAGTTATATAATATCAACCCCCAAGATGGTGTGAATGAAGGTGAAAATGAAAGTAGAGATAAGAGAAGATTATACTTAAAAAATGCAGGACTACCAAGGGTAGATGAAGACCTATTGAAATCCCTGGAAGTAGAAATCACGCAGGAGGAAATAAAAATAGCATTAAAAAATACTAAGGTAGGGAAAAGTCCTGGTCCAGACGGATATACCGTGAGATATTATAAAAAATATAGTGACTTACTAATACCTAAATTGAAAGAATATATGAACGCCTTGGGTGGAGAAATGGAGATTAGACAGGAATCCCTACAAGCCCATGTAACACTTATTCATAAGGAAGGGAAGGACGCTACTCAATGTTCCAGCTATAGACCAATTGCACTGCTAAATATAGATACGAAGCTATATGCAAAGGTCCTAGCAAATAGAATGAAAGATCTAATGCCAGAACGGATCCACGGAGATCAAGTGGGCTTTGTATCGGGGGAGAGGGTAGAGATAACGGAATTAGAACTATGCTTTTGATACAGAAATCTAAGAAGGGGAAAACCCCAGTAGTGGTACTCTCGATTGATGCTGAAAAGGCCTTCGATAGAGTAAACTGGAGCTTCATGATGGATACCCTAGAGATCATGGGAGTAGGTGGTAGAATGAGGGAGTGGATAGGAAAGCTATATAGAGCACCCTCTGCGGTTATCTTGGTTAATGGTGAAAAATCTGACCCCATAGAGATGTCGAATGGGACAAGACAGGGATGTCCATTGTCCCCACTGTTATATGTGTTATCATTGGAACCCTTGCTGGAAACAATTAGGAAGAACGTAGATATAAAGGGAATACAGATAGGGGAAACTGAACATAAAGTGGCAGCCTTTGCAGACGACTTGTTGTTTTATGTGGGAAATCCTAGGATGACATTACCGAACTTAATAAAAAGCCTAAAGGAATACGGGAAATTATCAAATCTAAAAATCAACCCAACAAAAACTGAGATCTTAAATGTAAACCTTCCGAATAGTGAGAAAGCTAAGATACAAAAAGAATTCCCTTTTATATGGAGAAATAAAGAGATAAAATATTTAGGGATTAAACTTACTGCTTCATATACAAAACTATATAAATTAAACTATATTCCTCTTCTAAATGAGATCAAAGAAGAACTGAAGAAATTGGGAGGAGGAAATCCCTCTTGGTTAG
Organism: Staurois parvus; assembly: GCF_062004578.1. Lineage (NCBI taxonomy): Eukaryota > Metazoa > Chordata > Amphibia > Anura > Ranidae > Staurois > Staurois parvus. The sequence continues at coordinate 10,233,547 of NW_028317941.1, forward strand.
GACGTATAAATCTGATAAAAATGATAATTGTACCCAAAGTCCTGTGTAAATTTCAGATGATCCCAATTAGACTCCCAGAGGCCTTTTTTAAAGTAATTAAAAAGATGATAACAAGATTTATATGGAAAAATAAAAAATCCAGAATATCGTATGACCTGATGACTAGGGGTAAAGAGAGAAGGGGATTGGGAGTGCCAGACCTCAAGAGATATTATAATGCAGTAGTTCTAACAAGAATTTATGATTGGACTCACAATTAGAGATGAGCGAATCGAACTTGGCGAAGTGGAATTCGTTTCGAATATTAGGAAAAATTTGATTCACACCGAATCCGAACTTTAGCAAACTTCGGATGCACGAATCGAATTTTCCCCGATCAGCCGGCAAAAAGTGTCACTGCAGAGAGCTCCGCTATTTCTGACAGTTCTCTGACAGTTCTGACAGTTCATTTACAGCGGTTGAAACATTGTATCTATTTGTTTCCATTTAGGATACAGATGTTTTTATTCGGAAATAAATAGATACAATGTTTCAACCACTGTAAATGTGAAGGAACTGTCAGAGAACTGTCAGAAATAGCGGAGCTCTCTGCAGATACACTTTTTGCTGTACTGGAATTCTTCTTCTTTTCATTCTTCTTCTTCTTTTCATTCTTCTTCTTCTTCTTTTCATTCTTCTTCTTCTTTTCATTCTTCTTCTTCTTCTTTTCATTCTTCTTTTCATTCTTCTTCTTCTTCTTTTCATTCTTCTTCTTCTTTTCATTCTTCTTCTTTTCATTCTTCTTTTCATTCTTCTTCTTCTTCTTTTCATTCTTCTTCTTCTTCTTTTCATTCTTCTTTTCATTCTTCTTCTCCTTCTTTTCATTCTACTTCTTCTTCTTTTCATTCTTCTTCTTCTTCTTTTCATTCTTCTTCTTCTTCTTTTCGTTCTTCTTTTCATTCTTCTTCTTCTTCTTTTCATTCTTCTTTTCATTCTTCTCATTCTTCTTTTCATTCTTCTTCTCATTCTTCTTTTCATTCTTCTTCTTCTTCTTTTCATTCTTCTTTTCATTCTTCTCATTCTTCTTTTCATTCTTCTTTTTATTCTTCTTCTCATTCTTCTTTTCATTCTTCTTCTTCTTTTCATTCTTCTTTTCATTCTTCTTCTTCTTCTTTTCATTCTTCTTCTTCTTCTTTTCATTCTTCTTCTTCTTCTTTTTATTCTTCTTCTTTTCATTCTTCTTCTTCTTTTCATTCTTCTTTTCATTCTTCGCATTCCTCTTTTCATTCTTATTTTCATTCTGCTTCTCATTCTTCTTTTCATTCTTCTTCTTCTTCTTTTCATTCTTCTTTTCATTCTTCTTCTTTTCATTCTTCTTTTCATTCTTCTTCTTCTTTTCATTCTTCTTCTTCTTCTTTTCATTCTTCTTTTCATTCTTCTTCTTCTTCTTTTCATTCTTCTTCTTTTCATTCTTCTTTTCATTCTTCTTCTTCTTCTTTTCATTCTTCTTTTCATTCTTCTCATTCTTCTTTTCATTCTTCTTTTCATTCTTCTTCTTCTTTTCATTCTTCTTCTTCTTCTTTTCATTCTTCTTTTCATTCTTCTTCTTCTTCTTTTCATTCTTCTTCTTCTTCTTTTCATTCTTCTTCTCATTCTTCTTCTCATTCTTCTTTTCATTCTTCTTTTCATTCTTCTTTTCATTCTTCTTTTCATTCTTCTCATTCTTCTTTTCATTCTTCTTTTCATTCTTCTTCTCATTCTTCTTTTCATTCTTCTTCTTCTTTTCATTCTTCTTCTTCTTTTCATTCTTCTTCTTCTTCTTTTCCTTCTTCTTTTCATGCTTCTTCTTCTTCTTCTTTTCATTCTTCTTCTTCTTCTTTTCATTCTTCTTTTCATTCTTCTTCTTCTTCTTCTTCATCGTGCCCCGTGACTGCCCAAATGAGTGAAGTGTGCGGTGATTCTAAGATCGACGGCACTCATCTGCATGTCATACTGACTGACAGTATTATTTCTCTTCCCCAGCAGACTCCAAGGGCATTTAAATTAAAGGTACAGTGTTCTGCACTAATATAAAGGCTCTCTGAAGCCTAGAAACCCTTTTAATAAGTTAAATTCGCAGCGAATAAATTCGCATCGAATCAAATTTCTCCCGCAAATTCGGCGAATCAGCCGAATCGAATTTTTGAATAATTCGCTCATCTCTACTCACAATGTAGAGGGGAAAAGATGGGTTAATATAGAGGAAGAATTGAGTGGAGTGGATTTGAGTAGAAGTATATGGGCACCTACACAATATAGAGGTTTAAGAGACACCACGAGTGTATATACACTGATTGTTTTCAAGGTTTGGGATAATTTACATAAATATATGAAATGGGATTTCAATTCACAATTAATGTCACTAAGGAATATGGAGTATTTTCCACCAGGTATAGAAGGGAGTGTGGGAAAATGGTTTAAAAAGGAAGATATACAACTGAGGGATATTATGGATGGACAGAAATTGAAAACACTGAAGGATTTAAAGAAAGGTGGAGGGGAACTTTTATTAAGATTGATGAGTGGAAATATCACCAATTAAAACACTTTGTAGAAGGGCTCCCGAAACCTATGAGAGGAAAAAAGGAGTGGAATATGTTTGAGAGGTTGTTGGAATCACGGGGAGATGGGAAACGGGGTACGGCAAAAATTTATAAGATTCTCACTGAGTTAGGCACGGAAGTAAAACCAAGTTATATAGATAAATGGGAAAAAGATTTGGGGATAGAAATAGATGAGGATAAACAGAGGAAAATATATAGACTTACACATGAAAATGTTAGTATGAGAGAGGTGGAGGTGAATTATAAATCTTTAGTAAGATGGCACATTACACCGAGTGTTGAACATAAAATAGATGTAGAAAAAACACAAGAGTGCTGGCGGGGGTGTGGAGGGATTGGTACGTGGTTTCACATATGGTGGGAGTGTCCAAAGATCCAAAGGTACTGGGAGACAATGGTCAACTTAATAAGGAAAATCTCAGGGATAAAGATAGGACTAGATCCAGAAGCGTGCCTATTACACAGTACAGAGATACCAGTGAGTAAATACAAAGACTTGGGTATATGGTACTATGTGAATGCTGCAAAGGGATTAATACCTAAATTCTGGCATAAGTTAGAGGCGCCGACAGAAAGGGATTGGGTTGAGAGAGTAAATCAGATTAGTAAGATGGAGAAATTGTATTATATCCAAGAAGACAAGATGGAGATTTATAATAGGAGATGGAGGCAATGGGAAGATTTTGTAGATAAAATGAATATATGTGAAGCAGTGGGATGTGATAAGTGAAGTTTCTTTTTGAATTTTTAGGAAAGGACGTAAGAGAGAAAGGCAGAGTGGAAGGGGGGCGGGAAGAGGGAGGAAATAGGGGTAGAGGGAAGGGAAATAAAAGGGGGGAAAAGAAGGAGATAAGAATTTTAGATGATATATGAGATTGTTGAAGAAATGTTATGTTCTTCTTTTCTTTCTCTCTTTTTTATATGTATTTATAAATATGAAAAATCAATAAATATTTGAATTAAAAAAAAAAAAATCACTTAAAACACATTTGGCGTCTCCAAATAAAGTAGTTGTTCGGCAATTGAGGATCCACATAAGGCAATAGAGTTCCTAACCACTAGATCAAAAGATTTTCATATTTTCCATAGAGAATCAGCATAGAGAGATCATTCTTCAAGAACCATTATGGTAATAATCTCAGTGAATGGAATGACTTCCTAGAATGGAAAAACCAAAAAGGAGAGATCATAGTGGGTGGAACTAAAATAGGGTAAATATACTGGGCAAATAGGTCAACCCAGTAGACACATAACCAGTGTATATTTAAATCATTACCTTCTCAAAAGCTTGATCATCATTGAAGGATGGATATATGGCCTTCCTGGGTAACCACCCCTGATGAAAGTGTATCCACATTAATAGATGAGTCTAAAGAGGTGTATAAATGTGAAACATCAATGACAAAAAGCATATACCTGAATAAAAAATAAATTGAGGTAAAAAACTAAATATTACCATATAGCAGATCAAGAGGACTTAATCCACTTGAAGTACGATCAGGTCTTGATGAAACTAACTAATGACACTAATTACGAGTGAGACGGAGATATTAATATGACATATTTATATGTGTCATATTAGGTGGCTTTTTCTTGTTTGGTTACCATCACTCTGTGCCCTTGGTTGAGTGCACTTTTCCAACATGACAATGATCCAAAACACACATCTAATGCCACTATTGTACTTCTGAAGAAGAACAGGGTAAAAATGATTCAAATGATTCAATGGCCAAGTATGTCTTCTGATGTGAACCCAATCGAACACCTATGAAGAATTCTGAAGAGACAATTTGAGCATCACTTTCCATCCAGCAATCAGGCTCTAAAAGAGGTCATTCTTGAAGAATAGAAAATGATAGATGTTGCAAAATGTTGCCAAAATACTAGATGGAGTAGTTTTTATTGTAGCGTGTATTCATTTTTTACATCAACTAATTTGAGTAAAACTGAAGATTTTGTAATCTAAGGTATATTATTAACCTTACTTTCATGTAATGAGCTAAAAAAATGTTCTATCAAACTAAGTTTTGTAAAAATTTTGGAAATTGTTCATTGAGATATTGATTAAAATCTTACTTTCAAAAAATATTCATTTATGCTGAGCACTGTATATATGTATATATATATATATATATATATATATATATATATATATATTTCCAAAGGTAACCACGGCACTCTATGTTGTAGATAAATGTTTTAGGTGCTCACCCACAACAAAATCCATCCACCAAGGGTCTTGCAGGAGGAAAAAAAAAAGCAGTGATTTTATTGCCAATGTTTTGATGAAGCTCAGTCCTTTCTCAAGTCTTGAGAAGAATTACATTAGACTGCTTAACTGACTGACTGGCTGTGACAACTACAAATTCAATTTAAAACACAAATTTACTGAAATCAGAATTATCGAACAAATTTGAAAATAAAATAAATTTCGCCATGGTCCCGAACTACTATTGTATTATGTGACATCATCTAACTGACACAAATTAAATGATTGCATTCATTAATTTAGTTATAACTTTTTTTGACATTTGTTACTATGTCTATTTAGAGATTCATATACATCTGAATCTCTAAGAAACAAAAATTAGTCTGAAAATAGTTTTGTAATTAAATAAAATATCTCCTAAATATATAAGTGCATGTTGGTGTAGTAGTGGCAAATGCAATAGTGTACTATAATGTAGTGGTGGTGAGTGAAAGTGTGGCCTACGGTGCAGTTGAGCTGATTGTAAGAGTATGCATTGATACAGTGACATTGAGCAGAAGAGTGTACATTCTTACAGTGGTGGTGAGGGCTAGAGTGAGCTTTGGTGTAATGCCATTAAGTGCAAAGTGTGCTATAGTGCAGTGTCATTGAGTATAAGGTATTTCTCACTAATGGACAGCGCCAATGGACAAATATAAATATTAATATGAATTCAAAGGGGGAGGGAGGAGCAGCTATCTAATCCTTAAAAACCAAGGATAATACACCACAATTAGTATATTAGAACAGTGCTCCTCAGAATATAAGCATAAAAATGCAGACCATATTTAATATGTCAAAAATATAAATACATAAATATCCTAATGTGCAAAAAATATCTTCTGACCATCAAAAATGGAAAAAATATATATCTTGTGCAAAACATATTAAATCTCATTAAATGTATAACCATTCATGCATATACAATAATGCTTATGTGGCAATGTGGCAATGTGTCCATCAAATAAATATCGCTGTGTTCAAATGTCCATAAATTGATATACAAAAATAATTCCTTTTTTTTATCTTTTTCAATTATCCATGTCATAAAACACCACCACACCATGCAAAATCCACCACCAGACAAATTGAATGAACTCACCAGAGCTCCATGCTGGTAATGTTATAAACTAGCTAATACACAGTGGCACTGGTAGCAACAATCTGCAGAGATGCCAAATGCCTCTTACAACTCCTTAGCTGAATCCTAGTATGCATATATAGCACCATATGGGAGGAAAGGAAGAGGAAGCTTCATAGTGTAAAACCATTAAAATGCTTTATTTCATTAAGAACATAAGCAGTGCTCAGAATATAAAGTGTCATTGCCGACACTAACATAAACCGCATGTGTGTAATAACCAGGTCAACTCCAGGCTCGGCAAACACCGGCAGCTCACCTGTACGTGGTGACATCACCTCCAAAGACCCCTTCCTATGCATTTTGTCATTCGACTTTCTCCAGGAGCGGAAGGAAGTGGTGGTGTTTTAGGACACGGATAATTGAAAAAGATTTAAAAATGGACTTATTTTTGTATATCAATTTATGGACGTTTGAACACAGCGATATTTATTTGATGGGCACATTGTCACATAAGCATTATTGTATATGTATGAATGGTTATACATTCGATGAGATTTAATATTTTTTGCACAAGATATATATTTTTTCCATTTTTGATGGTCATAAGATATTTTTTTCACATTAGGATTTTTATGTATTTATATTTTTGACATATGAAATACTGTATGGTCTGCATTTTTATGCTTAGATCATTGAGTATAAAGCGTTGTTCACACCAAATGTGCATAAAAACTGATGGAAAAAATTTACAGATTTGACTTTCCTAGAATATTTTTGGTTATTTCACACCATGTGTTGAGAAAACAAAGATTTATTCAGGCTTACTGATAGAGTGCAAAGGTCAACAGATGTAGGCAAAGGGTGATAACTCAATGCAATCAACCAAATTTCAGTTTACTAGCATCAGATCAGCTAGGAAAGGACCTCCGGTTGCTATGGGTTTTCATACTTTACACACCGGGGGAGATTTACTAAAACTGGAGCATTCAGAATCTGGTGCAGCTATGCATGGTAGCAAATCAGCTTCTTTTTTTTTTTTTGTATAATCTGTCTTTATTGAAGGTTTTCAATATTCAATACAGAAAGTAAGGAGCAGTAAGAAATATATTGAAGCATATAAGGCATGTAAAACATACAGCAAAATTAGAAAGGGGTCTAACATCATACCCAAGCTGATAGGTTGATAGGTCTGGCACATGGTATAGAGCATAATACTAATACAGATAAGATGCTACATACCCCCCTCCTGCCGTTTGGGCAACAAGCAGCAGCACCAAACTAATCGCCAGAGGATCCGACCGCCACGCAGGAGCTACATCTCTGTGCGTGACTAGGCAGTCCCAAGACGAGAGGTCAAGTGTGTCCCCGTATATTCCAAACTATAGAGTTAGAGGTATATTTAACATATATATACATGGTACAGAGGGCATTGCATAAACCCAACACTCATGTGCAATGACGCGGAACATATATATATATAATACAAAATCAAAGATAACCAGAAGAGAAATAGATGAGGAGAAAGAGTTGAAGGGAGAAAAGAAAAGGGTACAGTAACGCCATAGAAAGACCATGGAGTAGAAAAGGTAACACAGGATGGAGATGGCAGAGCTCAGGGCAAAACAGGAGGGGGGATAGCCCGAGGAACAGATTTCCGGAAAACCCAATCACGGCCAGCTAACCACATACATTCTGGGCCTAAGCAGATAAAAGGGAGCCATCCGGGAGGGGAACCAAAAGGCGCAGACATAGGGCCTATGGAAGGATCAAAAATCATATTGAACCCATATCTGAAGGAGAGGCAGTTGGGTCCTCTAACTCCATAGAGTAATACAACCATCCATCCCAGATACCATGAAATTTCTCAAGTGTGTTTTTAACTGTGTGGATCCAGTGTTCTGCCTGATAGACCCTATCAACCTCTCGCTTCCACTCCGCCACAGTGGGGCATCTACTCTGCTTCCATAGATGTGATATTAGGCTCCTAGCGGCATTCAAAAGATGCGGGGTAACACTACGTTTATAGATTTTGATGAAAGAAGGAGTGCCATGGAACAAATAGTGTACGGGGGCCGTTTTCTGGATCCAGGGGGATATGGCCTTCCAAAACTTTTGGATCTTGGGGCAATACCACCAAAGATGCAAAAAGGTGTCCTCCTGAAGGCATCCCCGCCAACATCTGTTATCTGCATTAGGGAAGATTTTAGCTAACCGGGAAGGTGTTCTATACCACCTAACATCTGTTATCCACAGTAGGGAAGATGTTAGCTAACCAGGAAGATGTTCTATACCACCTAGATAAATATTTATAGCATGACTCTTGCGTTTTGGAGTCATTTGGGAAAAAGTGGACAGCAATCCTCTGTACATCTGGGACAACAAGTGTTTAGTATCACCCAACTCCACACATGAATGCTCAAAGGAAGTCAAAGAATCCCGGGCTCGAATGCTGGGGGACAACCTCTGAAGAAAATCATGACTCTGATGATAATGACAAAAATCCATAGGGAATGAGCCAAAAGACCTGTGCAGACCATCTAGAGGTAGAAGATGCCCGGAAGGGGCCAAGGTTTGACAACAAAAACAATCCCTGCACTACCCCAGACGTTAAAAAAGGATGAATCTTCTCCGGGCAAAAACCAAGGAAACCCACCCAGCAGTGTAAGGGGTGAGCTCGGAGGAGAGAAACCGCCCAATCGATTAACCTGATCCCAGACTCTCAACATGTTAAGCGTAATCAGACTAGTCCAGTTGGATAACCCTCTATGCGCATGCGGAACCCAAGGGGCCCCAGATAAATTTCTACCGGCTATACTCTTTTCTAGAGGGACCCATAGCTTATCTGCCGTGTGGTGTGCCCAAAATGTCTGGAACTCCCAATCCCCCATCTTCTTTACATCTGTGGAAAAGCGAAAATGCCATTATAGGCCTCCTTCCCTGTAAAATAAATGTAGTGAATAGCCGTCACAGGTGGCTAAAAAATATCGGTGGGAGATGGATCGGGATCGTCAAGAGTAGATATAGAATTTTTGGCAGGATCGTCATTTTAAGAGTATAAATACGGCCCAGCCAGGTAAGAGCCGTGTCATGCCAAGCACCAAGGTCCCTCTCCACCTCCCATAAGAGCACCCCAAAATTTTCTTAATATAACAGTTTAGGATCTGGAGAGATCTAGGTACCCAGAGAAATCAACGTGTGGGGTCACCATACAAATTGGAAGTTGCACTTTAAAGAGTGGGCAAGGTCTGGGGGAATTGTGACTAGTAGAATCTCTGACTTCCCGTAGTTAATACTGGAATTTGAAAGAGAGCCATACCTATGAAATTCAGACAGTAACACCAGTAGTGTTGTGAGGGGATTAGTGACATAAAATGTCATCGGCGTAGGCCGAAAGTTTATATACCCCAGAGCCAATAGGTACCCCAGTAATATCAGCATTGCCTCTTATTTTACGTAGTAGTGGCTCTAATATCAGAGCGAACAAAAGAGGGGATAGAGGACAGCCCTGTCTGGTACCATTACAAATATGTAGCGGTTCGGAGAATGTCCCATTAACCTTAACTCCAGCTGCAGGTTCAGCATATAAAGCCATGATTCAACCCTTCATCCTCTCCCCCAACCCCAACGCCAGCAAAGTTTCCTCCATGAATTGCCAATCCACCCTATCAAACACTTTCTCAGCATCCGTAGACAGTGCCAGAAAAGGGAAATAATGCGGTCCTCTAAGAGTCTATGTCAGGGAACGAGAAGATCGCCACAACGCATGAATCTGCAAATGCGTAGGATTCCGACAAGACATAGAGGCAGGCGGGCACTAGGACCCAGGCACACCTGTGACCAATGACAGTGCTGGCAGGCACTAGGACCCAGGCGCGCCTGTCAGTGCCGGGTGGGCTATTTAAACCAGCTCTTGCAATGCTCACATTGCCGTATGGTCTTATTCCTGTGTTCCTGTTCCTAGTACCTGAGATTGCCTTTGTTGCCGAACCTGCCTGACCTGGATTATCGTGATTCTCTCCTGCCCTGATCCCTGGCTTATCTGACCATTCTTCTGCTTTCTCCTGTTTACCTGACCTCCTGTTGCTGAACCTGGCCTGTGACCCGTTTATCCTTTTGGCTGCTGATCTGTACCGCCTGCCTCTGCTGTTACCGACCTGGCCTTTCTGACTACGTTACACGCTACCTCTTCACATCTGGCTCTCACTTGTACCTACCACTGGCAAATCAACCTCTACTACAGCTGGTTGAACTCGGGGGTCACGACCTGGTCTCAGGCTGCTTCAAGTCCATCCCCACCATCAGGGGCTCTGGTGAAACAGCAGACTGGGGCTTAGATTCCGCGCCCTGAGGGATTCCGGCCTGTTGGTCGCTAGAGGCTACCGCCAGTCGGTCCTTAACAGTCTAATGGAGAACATTCAAGGCCCGTATCATATTGTCATGGACTTCAAGGCCCAAAATAAACCCTCTCTAAAGGACACTAACCTCCTCAATGTTTTAGAAAGGAAATCAATGGTTCGTGTATTAGGAGCATACTGTATATATTAGCAAATTTGTAAACCTCCCCATTGATAGTACCTCTAAGAAACAGAAATCTACCCTCCGGGTCTAGCAGCTGATCAGAAAGCACAAAAGGAGAAGACCTATGAACTGCAATCAGCACTCCCCATGTTTTAGGGAGAGGGGATGGGCAAAAAAGCCACTGATTGAATATGGACTGAGGGAACCTGGGTGTAGAAGTCACCGTGAAGTGGGTCTCCTGGAGCAACAACATAGTCGGGCCTATGCAGCGTAATTCCTGCCAAAGCTTTCCATGCTTAGAAGGGGAGCAGAGACCATGGATATTGTAAGAAACTACCATCAATGAAGAAGCCATGCAGGTGGCATGTGGTGAAATCAAAAAATTAAAAATTTATCAGAAAAGAAAAAATTATTTAAACCCGAGCGAACAATATGCTTTAAAACGTCTAGCGGCCAATACCTCCATTGGCCTTAAACCCTCATTATAACATTGTTATAATGAATAATGATCAATATGTTAATAAGTGTAATAAGATCCTTTCCAATAGAGACTGGTATAGCCATATCTCACCTGATGTGATTGATAAGTTTAACAATCAATTCTATGAGCTGGCTGACACCTCATATCTAAATGGGATTATTACTAAAATTGCCTGGGACTTTATTAGAACCAGTTTTCCAAGGATTCCAACTTCCTATTCTCTTCCAAAAATCCACAAGAAGGTAGATAACCCCCTAGGGAGACAAATTATATCTGGCAATGGAGCTTTACCTGAGAGCCTAAGTCAACGTATTGACGAACATCTTAGACCGAATGTAGCAAGCCTTCTATCCTATGTAAAGGATACTATAAATCTACTGAAAATGATTGATAACTTACACATACTAGAAGGGGCTTTGTTGGTAGATGTTGAAGCATTATTTAGTTCCATCCCCCACGATAAGGGAGTAGCAGCAATCCAACATATTTTAGCACAGAGAAAACATCAAAAGTGGGCTTATAACGAATTCATTCTTCAGCACAATGTATTCACTTTTAATGGATCCCACTATCTCCAGGTGCAGGAGAAGTTGATGGGGACATCTTGTGACCCATTGTATGCCAACCTATACCTGGGGGAGTGGGAACAGATGTTTTTGGCCAATGAGGACTTATCGGTGTATACGGACCTCATTTGCATGTGGAGCAGATACATTGATAAAGTCTTAATGGTGAGTGGGTGTCCGGAGAGAATCAACAAAAACAAGTTTAATATTACTTTCACCATGACTTATGACAAAAAAGGAAGTTACATTCCTGGATGTCACCATTCAAGTGAAGGACGATGGCAGTTTGGTCAGCAGATTATATTGCAAACCGACTGCTGACAATACTATACTGCATGCTTCTAGCTTCCGTCCTAAGGCACTGATTTAACCTATTCCTTATAGACACATTAAAAGCATACGGACAGGTGACCCTGAACTATCTTGATCGAGTTTGGAACATGCAGATTGGAACAAACTGCTGTTGCAGTTGGAGCTAAAATGGATTTTCCATTTGTGTGCCACTCCCCCCCTCCCCCTCGGCCTGAATGAATCAGTCAATTTTAGGCCTTTTTTACAGGGGTTTGTCTCTGGTGGTATAGAGAAATAAGCTTACACTATGAGAACCCCCCTCCCACCCTTCTCTGTCTATGTATTCTGCCCACCTGGGGTCTTGATGCCCAATATCCTGAGTTATATTTCATATGATGTTGCATTAGTACCCTATATGGGGAATGTATATTCTACCATTATTCTGTATATCTGCTTCAAAGCTTACTGGGCTGTGTCATTCTCAATTTTGTATTCTGTATAAAATTTTTTGCACAGTCTTTCTTTGATATAGTATGGTTTCGAACCTGGGTGCCTGGGCTTTCCCTTTTCGGCACCCAGCACATTGGGGCTGCACCACTGGGCTTTTCTTGACCCGGGGAGTGCAGCGATGCGTGGCCGCTGTAACCTGAGGTCCTGGCTCCAGCAGCTCCCCTTTGGTTTGGCAGCCATGCTTGTTTCCTCGGCATGTCGGCAGTTCACCGATGCGTGACATCACTCCGCACAATGACGTCACTCCCAATAGCAGTGCATAGAGAGCTTCATGGAATAGGTTTCCCTGGCCAAGCAGCTGCAACCAGGCCTTACATCACCAAATGCAATGCAAAGTGTCGGATGCAGTGAGGTAAAGCATGCCGCCACTGGACTCTAGAGCAGTGGAGATGTGTTCTATGGAGTGACGAATCACACTTCTCTGTCTGGCAATGCAATCAACGTCTCTGGGTTTGGTGGAGGGGAGAGTATGGCATGGAGTTGTTTCTCAAGGGTTGGGCTTGGCCCCTTGATTCCAGTTAAGGGAAATCTTAAGGCATCAGCATATCAAGACAATTTGGACAAATTTCATGTTCCCAACTTTGTGGAAACAGTTTGGGGATGGCTCCTTCCTGTTCCAACAGGTCTGCACACCAGTGCACAAGGCAAGGTTCATAAAGATAAAATGGATGAGCGGGTTTGGCGTGGAGGAAATTTACTGGCCTGTACAGAGTCCTCACCTCAACTCGATAAAAAATCTTTGGGATGAATTAGAGTGAAAACTGTAAGCCAAGTCTTCTCGTGCGACATGAGTGCCTCACCTCACAAATGTGCTTCTGGAAGAATGGTCAAAACTTCCCATAGGCACACTCTTAAACCTTGTGGACAGCCTTCCCAGAGGAGTTGAAGCTGTTATAGCTGCAAAGGGTGGGCCAACTCAGTATTGAACCCTATGGACTTAGACTGGGATGCCATTAAATTTTATGTGTGTGTAAAGGCAGATGTTCCATTACTTTTGGCAATGTGTATATATATATATATATATATATATATATATATATATATATATATATAGAGAGAGAGAGAGAGAGAGAGAGAGAGACAGTAATTTAAAGTCTGGGTCCTTCCCCAGTGCCTCTGAAGCTGTGGTGGGGGGAATTGGAAATGATGTGCTCATGTTTTTATACCCCAACAAACATTTTATTTACCCATAAAGATTGATACATATTGAAGGGGATCTGAAGTTTGTCTGTCTAGGTTTGTGTTTTATTTGTAAACCAAACAAAATACAATATGACTTTTGCTGCATATACAGTAACTAGTACAGCACCACTGGACTACTGCCTCCACTTTTCCTGCTCTTTAATAGTAAAGGAGACCAAAGGATGTATTTACTAGTTCATTACAGGGGTAAACAATTTTTAATGAAAAGATATGATTTTTTTCAATCTTAAAACAGATCTTCACCTTTGGGAGAGACTAAAGGAAGAGGGGGTGTACCTAGCGTCACATCATCAGGAGGCATACTGGTTTAACCAGGAAGAGCAAATGGGCCTCTTGATGATGTCATAATTAACTTAGCTGCATAGGAGAGAGAAGTGGCAGAATACAAGAGGATGTAAGTGGGACAATGCTGGATCCTCTGGGTGGGTGAGTAACAGAAATGTCCCTCCCGGACCACCAGGTAAATGGGGAGGAAGGAATGAGGGGGGTTGGCTCAAGATCCGCTTTAATAAATATGCACTGCTTCTGTTTTTTTGATAGGGGATTTTAAAACTCCAGTAGTTTGGGAAAAATAGGTTTGGATTTGAAAGAAAAAAATTAACAATTTGGGTAAACCACTTCTGTATGATGCATGCCTTTTCTATGAAGTCCATGGATATCCGGGTGTACCCTTACAAACCATTTCAAAGAACAGAATTTTTATTTATAAAACTCAATAAATGTACAGTAGCTACATCCTGTGACCTTGATGTTTTTACACTTGACTGCACTTAGTCAAAAGCCTTTGAATCTTAGGACTAAGTACAGTCATGTGTGAAACAAATCAATATTTCTGTCCCTGTATGTACAGCTGCATTTACTATTATTAATATAGGTTAAGGAGATCATTGTCAATGAAGTGTGAATCATGAATTATTTTGTTCATTCACTAAGGACATGGCAGGTCTGATCCTTCACTATAATAAAGCTTGAGAAGGTTGCCGATAGCTTGGCAGTAACTGTGTACCTCTGTGAGAATAAAAACCAATACTAACAGTAGGAACCCTTGACAAGTGCTTCTGGAGAAGTTGCAGGGTTTGAGGAAAATGCCAATAGTTTTTTTACTGCAGCAGTAGGAATTGAGTATATGGCTTAAATCCAAGATAGCTTATTATCTCTCAGTCCTATGTTTTTGGGTTTGTTCTATTAAAATGTATTCAACCTGGTCAAAATTTTTTTTTCAAGTGCATCAATATTATTATAGGAAGAGAAGGCACATTAAGAACTCTGACAACACTGAGTCTTTCTTAGCATACATTCAACAGGTTGGAAATCAATTCTTTAAAATGTTTAGTGGACAATGCTTTATTGTATGTTTTCTACTCTAATTGAGGTATAAATTGTATGCACATCCATTTGTAGAGGGTAGCGATAACATCTTGGAAACTGTTTTTTTTTATTTAATTGAATGAATTATATTAATTGTTCAGTCAAAGATGTTTATTGCACTTCACTGGTAATGTGCTGGTGCCTGTTAGCGCATTAATTGTAAATGTTGTGTTTTGGAGAGCAGGTCTTTCATTTGTGCTACAAACTCTGCCTTGCATACCATTATTGAATCATTGAAGCAAAGAAAGAGAAATCCCACTAAAAGACCCAAACAGCAGCTGGCATAAAAATTAAATAAATTGTGTAACAAACGTAAATCGAAAATGCTGTGCTAATAACAACAGAACTACATATAATATTGAAATATCAAAATGTGAGACCTAGCGCCAACAAAGAAATAATGAGGGTAGTAGTCCCAAACATGTGAAAACAGTAACAAATGATGAGTGAAACTTTGAAGAATTTTGATTTATATAAATCCATGGCTGTTGATGCTCCAGACACCATAACACCTTAAGTGTACCACCACCATAACATAAGTGTAAAAATACTCTTACCGGAGCTAGTGGACTACAAAGAGTTGCATGCGCTTGTGTTTGTATACTTCTTGTTGGAAATATAAACCACCTCCGGGTCTCACTTATGGGCTCATGAGCACCTCATCTACATGTAAAGGATATTCCACCATAACATGAAGAGAGAGTCCGAAAAGTCACATAGCATAAAACCGCATTAAAGAATTTATTTAAATATACTAACTGGTAATCGGGTATCATGTGATCGCTATGATTGGTCATAGCGATCACATGATTACAATGTAAAACAAAACAGTCATGAATGGTTTTCATTTTTGATTGCTAGCTTACTGTTGTGAAGCTGTGATTGGATCACAGCTATCACTTGGTACGTTAACCCATTCATGACAGCTAAAATGTGCTTATAACAGTGGGCTTCATTATGGTGACACTGAACTACTCCGATGACAGGATGTAAAACAAAATAGTAAAAAATAAAAAAAAATGAAAAAAAAATGTAAAAAGTAAAATTAAATTTAATTGAAAACAAATATTATTATATAATGATTTTAGTGCATAATTATTTGTTACAGGTATTGATATGGCTATGACAATTTACACAGTGCTTTACATATATTTTACATCCATATTAGTCCCTGTCTTCAAGGAGCTTAGAATCTATGGTCCCTACCTCAAACGCCTGCACACACATGCCTGGGCCAAATTAAACAGGAGACATTTAAGCTACCAGCATGTTTTTGGAGTGTAGGAAGATACCAGAATACCTAGATGAAACCCATGCAAGCACAGGGAGAGCATGGAAACTCCATGAAGAAAATGCAAAATTGAATGACAGTTACTTACGGTAATTTTCCTTTCCTGATGGGCTCCATATCAGCACAGCTGAATAAGGGCCCCGCCTACCCCCCCATGCTTCCAGGACCTAACTCATAAATTTGAGCCCACCTGCAGCCTTAGTGTTTTGTAACTAGTCCTACCAAGATGGGTGGGAATTGTGCTGATATGGAGCCTGTCAGGAAAGAAAAATTACGATAACTATCTGTCATTCAATTTTCCATTTTCCAGACAGCTCCATGTCAGCACAGCTGGGAACTAACTATCCACACACAGGAGGGATAATACTTCATACTCCTCAATTCTGGCTAAAAGGCAGAACCCAGGATGTCTCTGCTATACTCAACTGTCATTAAGACTGCTTCTATACAGTAATGAATCACGAACGTATATATTGACCCCCACGTGGCTACTTTACATATAGTATCTGGGAACACTCAGCCTACTGCCGCTCCAAGGTCCAGACCCTTCGGGTGGACAGTTAAGTGATACCCCTGGCACAACCAACCCTTTCACCTTATAGGCCAAGGAGATGAGCTTCACCAACCAGGAGGCAATAATCTTGTTGGATGCCATAAAATCATTACATGCTCCACCTGGAATGACAAACAAGTGCTCCAACTTCCTGATGCCAGATGTCGCTTTGATGTTACATTTTAAAGCTTGACCCACATCTGATGGGCTAACTTCTTGCATATTCCCCAAGATGTAGGACTGACAAATTTCTGTGTGATATGGACTATGAAGGCCACTTAGGCACGATCTTGAGCATCAGCATTACTACCACCCTATCAGGGATGAACAGAAGAAAAGGTTCTTTAAACCCCAGGGCCGTTAATACGAACACTCTTCTGGTTGATGTAATTGCCACCAGGAAAGCAGTTTTCAGCGAGTGGTACCACAAGGGGCTACTTTGATTGAAGGCATCTGATGCAAGCAAGTCCAACACCAATGGGAGTTCCCACTTCACAAACAATCCCTTAGGTAGGTTTTAACCAAGTTGCAGCTTGAAGGACAGTATAATTGCGTGTTGGATGCCCACTGTATGCTGGTGAAGGCAGAGATAGCTGAAATGTGGTCCCATAGCATACTTATGCGTAAACCTAAATCAAGCTCCGTGTACTGAAACTTCAGAATTTTGACAGACTTGTAAAACCTTGATCAGCAGCAATCCTGTGAATTTACTGTATGTCATATTCTACAATAGGCACCGCTAGTGCTGTTGTTCTTTACTTTCATAAGAGTATTCACAACCTTTGCAGTGCCCCTGAGATCTATTAGCCTCTGCACCTTAAGACCCAAGTCATGAGCTTGAGCCTGTCAGGTGTTGGATGAATGTGACTTTGGATAATCCAATCTTACCTGCAGAGCGATCGGATCTTTGGCACACATTAGGAGGAGTATAGGGTACCAAGGCCCCTTCAACCAACCCGGGAACACCACCAGAACTATCACCTTCCCCTGCAACAGCCTCAGCAGAAAGCTGAGAATTAGAGGGAGAGGCAGAAAGGCATAAGCTGTCCTGGAGATCCACTCTGTGATCAGCACCTCCACCCCGATGGCTTGTGGAAACTGGACCCTGAAATAGAAAGAAACTTAGTGCTGACTGAGGATGTGAATAGGTATACCTCTGGAAGTGATTACCAAGCTTGTTAGTTCTCCAAAGACTTGCGGCAGTCTGGGCCATTCATTGTCGGCCAGGATTGTCTTGGACACATTTTTTGCCTAAAGATTCCTCTGACCAAGCACACAGGCAGCAGATGGCTGCAGGATATTGACTCCTCCTTCAGGAGGGAGACACTAAGTGTCCCCTTGTTTTCCAATGTAGGCCACAGTCGTTATGCTGTATAACTTCACCAGGACAGGTCCACGTTGGCTGAGATCACTGAAGGCTAGGAGAGCCTGAAATTCAGTTCTTAACTCCTACTTTGCTGGTGTCTTACTGCACCACCAGCCACTAGGTTGTCAGATGGCAATGACATCACAGAAGATTCTGTTTCTCCAACTACAAGTTTTGGGTCGCTTACAGGGCGTAATCCATATCTTCTGACATAGGCCCTCTGATTGCTACCAATCCAGAAACTCAACTTGGGGGGTGAGAGTTCAGCTAAGTCTACCTGACCTGCTGGATCTGAGATGTGAAGGATGAAAGATCTCCTAAATATGACCTATATGTCCGTTACCAAAGCTGCACCTATGTTCAGAGAGGAACCACCAAGTGCCCATAAGACATATATGGATGGCACAATTCCCAAAATACCAGAAAGCATCCTGACATGATGCTCTTCACTGAGTTCTTGGACTATGTGCTGACTTTTTCTTTGACTCCCAGCCAGAAATGCAGAAGTTACCCCCTCTAGAGTGAGCGTGGAAATGGACTCTTGAACTCCAGTCTCCTTTAACTCAGTAGATGTTCATCTTGAGGCAGGAAGTCAAATTGACCATTATTAATTCAGACTTCACCTTCCAAGATCAATAAAATATCAGTTATTGAGTACACCCTTGAAGGCCACGACATCTTCTAATGGTAAAGTCATGTATCTGGCCAATCCCATAAGGGACACACTGACCAAAGGGGTGATTCAAAACCCTTGACATCCTGCTGTGACACCATGCTCCAATCTTGTAGAACAGGCACTTGATTTAGTCACCATAAGGGAATTGTCAAGCCGTCCTCTGGAGGCACTTGAAATACTTCCACAATATTGGTTCTGATTAAAGGAATTTCATCAACCTTACAAAAGGACGAATCAACAACCTGGACAAAGGTCATCCTCTTCTTCTTGTTCATAAGGGACTGATGAGGATTGATTGGCTTGAGAAGGCTCTGAGACAAGTTATAATGTTCCTAAAAGGAAGACTGGGCATTGCCAGAATAGATGGCCCTTGCAGAAGGTAAATTCAGAAATTCCTTTAGAGTGGCTTGACCACATGCTTAATTAATTGTGACAACTTGGTCACCATCATCTTAATCATTGTCTACTTAAACAAAGAAGGAATCACACAGTCATGTTCATCCACATGTTCTTTGGAAGAATCTGACAAGGATTGATTTGACTGAGAAGGTTCTGAGACTGCTGATTGACAGAATATACAGTGGGGCAAAAAGGTATTTAGTCAGCCACCAATTGTGCAAGTTCTCCCACTTAAAGATGAGAGACACCTGTAATTGGCATCATAGGTAGACCTCAACTATGAGAGACAAAATGAGAAAAAAAATCCAGACAATCACATTGGCTGATTTGGAAAGAATTTATTTGCAAATTATGGTGGAAAATAAGTATTTGGTCAATATCAAAAGTTCATCTCAATACTTTGTTATATATCTTTTGTTGGCAATGACAGAGGTCAAACGTTTCCTGTAAGTCTTCACAAGGTTGGCACACACTGTTGCTGGTATGTTGTCCCATTCCTCCATGCAGATCTCCTCTAGAGCAGTGATGTTTTGGGGCTGTCGCTGGGCAACACGGACTTTCAACTCCCTCCAAAGGTTTTCTATGGGGTTGAGATCTGGAGACTGGCTAGGCCACTTCAGGACCTTGAAATGCTTCTTACGAAGCCACTCCTTCATTGCCCAGGCGGTATGTTTTGGATCATTGTCATGTTGGAAGACCCAGCCACGTTTCATCTTCAATGCCCTTGCTGATGGAAGGAGGTTTGCACTCAAAATCTCACAATACATGGCCACATTCATTCTGTCCTGTACATGGATCAGTCGTCCTGGTCCCTTTGCGGAGAAACAGCCCCAAAGCATGATGTTGCCACCCCCATGCTTCACAGTAGGTATGGTGTTCTTTGGATGCAACTCAGCATTCTCTCTCCTCCAAACACGACGAGTTGTGTTTCTACCAAACAGTTCTATTTTGGTTTCATCTGACCATATGACATTCTCCCAATCCTCTTCTGGATCATCC
Organism: Staurois parvus; assembly: GCF_062004578.1. Classification (NCBI taxonomy): domain Eukaryota; kingdom Metazoa; phylum Chordata; class Amphibia; order Anura; family Ranidae; genus Staurois; species Staurois parvus. The sequence continues at coordinate 10,253,682 of NW_028317941.1, forward strand.
AAATGCTCTCTAGCAAACTTCAGATGGGTCCGGACATGTACTGGCTTAAGCAGGGGGACACGTCTGGCACTGCAGGATCTGAGTCCCTGGCGGCGTAGTGTGTTACTGATGGTAGCCTTTGTTACGTTGGTCCCAGCTCTCTGCAGGTCATTCACTAGGTCCCCCCATGTGGTCCTGGGATTTTTGCTCACCGTTCTTATGATCATTTTGACTCCACAGGGTGAGATCTTGTGTGGAGCCCCAGATTGAGGGAGATTATCAGTGGTCTTGTATGTCTTCCATTTTCTAATTATTGCTCCCACAGTTGATTTTTTCACACCAAGCTGCTTGCCTATTGCAGATTCAGTCTTCCCAGCCTGGTGCAGGTCTACAATTTTGTTTCTGGTGTCCTTCGACAGCTCTTTAGTCTTCACCATAGTGGAGTTTGGAGTGTGACTGTTTGAGGTTGTGGACAGGTGTCTTTTATATTGATAACAAGTTCAAACAGGTGCCATTGATACAGGTAATGAGTGCAGGACAGAGGAGCCTCTTAAAGAAGAAGGTACAGGTCTGTGAGAGCCAGAAATCTTGCTTGTTTGTAGGTGACCAAATACTTATTTTCCACCATAATTTGCAAATAAATTCTTTCCAAATCAGCCAATGTGATTGTCTGGATTTTTTTTTTCAGTTGAGGTCTACCTATGATGCCAATTACAGCAACTTGCACAATTGGTGGCTGACCAAATACTTTTTTGCCCCACTGTATGACCCCTTCACAAGATGAGTGAAAGCAACTCCTTTAGAATGTATTGACAACATGGTCAATGAATGTGATAAATTGTTAGTGTCAACTTCTTTATCCCTGGTTGCTTGAACCAGTAGGGCTTACACAGTCATGCTCACCTGAATCTTCTTTTGGAAGATTCTGAGGAGGATTGTTTGTCTGAAAGGCTAGGAGACTGCTTATTGATAGAAGAGATAACCCTTTCACAGTGTGAGTGAAAACATTCCTTTAGAGTGTTTTAGTCTCATGTGACAAGCTCTTGGGTGTCGTCATTATCCTCGGTTGCTTGGACACAGCAGTATTCATGCAATCATGTCCTTACACATCATCCTCTTTGGAAACTTTGAAGAGGGATGCTTTGCCTGGGAAGACTAGGCAGCTTCTCATTGCCAAAGCAGATAACCCTTCAAAGGGTAAGTGGAAACCATTCCTTTAGTGCATTGACAATGTGTTTATTGAATGTGACATTCTGTTAGGTGTGATCATCTCTATCCCTGGCTGCTTAAACCAGCAGGATACATAGTCATGCTTGTCCACCTCTTTCTTTTCATGGAGTCTGAAGAGGCTGTCTTGCCTGTCATGGCTATTAGACTTCTAATCTCCAGAACATATAACCCTTTTACAGGGTGAATGGAAACAACTCCCTTTGAGTGCACTTGCCACTTAATGAATGTGACATGTTGGGTTTCATCATCCTCATTTATGGTTGCTTGAACAAAACAAGATTCATATTGTCATGTTCATTTGTCTTTTCTCCTTTGGAGAGTCTGAAGAGGCTGTTCTTCCTGGGAAGGCTATGAGACTTCTCATTGTTATAACACATAACCCCTTGACAGGGTGAGTGAAACACTTACATTCATGTTCATCTCACAGTCATGTTCATCGGTGTCTTATTTTTTTAAAAGTCTGAAGAGGGTTGTTTTGCTTGGGAAAGCTCTGAGACTGCTCCTCTACCTTCTCTGGGAATGCTGGTCTTTTGAGGGGGTTGACATAATGGCACAATAGTAAAGCAAACATTAGAAGCCACCAAAAGGTTAAGCCATGTGTTAACAGACAAAGTATTACTTTCTGCACCTGTTATGCGGAGTACTATCTGTGGAGGAGCTCAGAGTATGCATAGTGGCTGCAGGGGGCAATGCACAACAATACCCAGCAATTCAGCATTCATTTGGATACAAATAATTTTTACATTTAGCTCACCCAACCTCTGCCATCCGACTGTAAACACTGGCACTGCGCGGGTGTGCATGCCTAGAGGAAACTCTGTTGACACCGCTGCCCACTTCACATGGACCCAGCAGACCCCAAACAAGGCTGTTAGCCGTGATAAAAGCCACCCCAAGGACCAGCAGTGGGGCTCCCTGGATTATGGGTCATTTAGCCAGTACACAGGGGCAGACTGACAACTCATCTTTGTTCCTGTGTGCTGTGTAAAAGGGGGTGTAGCCCTTCCTTCCAATCAACTCTCACTGAGATCTGCAGAGTGTAACTTCAGCTCTCTGTACCCAGATTTCTGGAAGCTTGGACAAGCTTTATAAATTCAGGACTTTGAACTGATGTTGAGGACTGATGGCTTCAGATAAACAGGTAAAACGTATGTAGGAGGATTTGTTTCATCAATGTGTATCACCTGAGGTCAGACACCTCTCTAGTTATAAAAAAGGGTTTACAACCACTTTAAATTACTTTTCCCACAAGCAAACAACTCAGAACTATTATTAACACTTGTGTTTCAATGAGTATTTTCCATATTGTCACTCTGATCTCAAAGATTTTACTATTAGTTTGTAAATATCCAATCTGGTGTACCTATCCAACATCAGATTAGACATTTTCTCTTTAGGCTTATTCCATATTACTTTACCCACTAAGTTCCAGATTGACCTCAGCTGGTGGGTCATTCATCCCATTCAATCCTGGATGGATAAGGCTATAATTTTATGTTTAACCACTTGCCGTCTTCCTGCTGTTTATAAACGGCAGGACGGTGGCACTCCAGGGGTGGGTTGCCGTTCACAAACTGCACCCGCCATTTCTAGCTGTGCGCGCTCCCTGTGTCCCTCCGGACACAGTGAAACACCGATCGTCGAACGGGACCTCTGTACGAGGTCCCAATCATGTGATCACTGATTGGCCAATCAGTGAGCACATGCAAAGTAGTAAGCAAGATGTCACTTGTGACATCATTGCTTACTACGTGTGAAATCTGTGAATGATCACAGAGGTCACATGGTACAAGGCTATTCACAACAGCCTTGTACCATGTGACAAGCTGTAACCAATCACAGCTCACTCAGTAGTTCTCAATGGCTGCAAGAATGCAGACAGAGAGAAAGAGAAATGATTGCTTTTACATCCTATATGGGTGTAAAAGCAATCATTGTAAAAAAAAAAAAAAAAAATCTTCATCACCCCCCACAAGTAGTGCTAGGGTGACAGTATGTAAATAAAAAAAAAAAAAAAATAATATAAAAAAATTAAAAATGTAAAAAAAATGTTTAAAAATTATAATTTTTGGTTATAAACTAATTTGGTTTATTTATTTTTTTTACTAAAAAGATAACGGAATACATTTCGGCCATGATGAAAGAATATTTATTTGCAAAATTTTATAAGAAAAACCCTTTTTTTCTAAATTTTTGGACATTTTCATTTACACTGCAAAAAAAATAAAAATCCCAGCGGTGATTAAATACCACCAAAATAAAGCTTTATCTGTCTAAAAAAAATGGTAAAAAATTCATATGGGTACAGTGTTGCATGACCGCACAATTGTCATTCGAAGTGTGATAGCACTGAAAGCTGAAAATTGCCCTGGACAGGAAGGGGGTAAGAGTGTCCGGACAGGAAGTGGTTAACTTATTTTGCTTTGGTCTGTGCCTTTAAGGCTAGACCAGTTTTGTTACGGTAGTTTATTTAATGTTTATTGTTAAATTAGGGTCACGCATTAAACTTATTTTATTGTGCGTGTCTTTTATTGTCGCTGTTATTTTTCTTGCTTATATTATTTATTCATGGGCCATTCACAAAGTGCTGCGCTTCTAGCACAGCTGTCACAGTCGGGTGTCCACACTAAAGGGAGGACAACTCCGTGGAAGTGGAAGCGGGTACCTGTCAAATTCAGGTACCCGCTCCCCCTCCCTCCCCAACGGTCCGCAGTCTCTTGGTCATCCCCTGTATTGTCTGCAGTCTTTTGGTCATCCCCTGTACTGTCTGCAGTCTCTGGTCATCCCCTGTACTGTCTGCAGTCTCTTGGTCATCCCCTGTACTGTCTGCAGTCTCTGGTCATCCCCTGTACTGTCTGCAGTCTCTTGATCATCCCCTGTACTGTCTGCAGTCTCTGGTCATCCCCTGTACTGTGTCCGCAGTCTCTGGTCATCCCCTGTACTGTGTCCACAGTCTTTGGTCATCTGTAGTATGTCCGCAGTCTCTGGTCATCTTCTGTAGTATGTCCGCAGTCTCTGGTCATCTCCTGTACTGTGTCCGCAGTCTCTGGTCATCTTCTGTACTGTGTCTGCAGTCTCTGGTCATCTCCTGCACTGTGTCTGCAGTCTCTGGTCATCTCCTGTACTATGTCCTCAGTCTCTGGTCATCTCCTGTACTATGTCCTCAGTCTCTGGTCATCTCCTGTACTATGTCCTCAGTCTCTGGTCATCTCCTGTACTATGTCCTCAGTCTCTGGTCATCTCCTGTACTATGTCCTCAGTCTCTGGTCATCTCCTGTACTATGTCCTCAGTCTCTGGTCATCTCCTGTACTATGTCCTCAGTCTCTGGTCATCTCCTGTACTATGTCCGCAGTCTCTGGTCATCTCCTGTACTATGTCCTCAATCTCTGGTTATCTCCTGTACTATGTCCTCAATCTCTGGTCATCTCCTGTATTATTTCTGCAGTTTCTGGTCATCTCCTGTATTATGTCTGCAGGCTCTGGTCATCTCCTGTACTATGTCTACAGTCTCTTGTCATCTCCTGTGCTGTGTCCGCAGTCTCTGGTCATCTCCTGTACTGTGTCTGCAGTCTCTGGTCATTTCCTGTACTATGACTGCAGACCATTGGTTCAGAATATTTTTTTTCTTGTTCTTCTCCTCTAAAACCTAGGCACGTCTTATGGTCAGTTGCGTCTTATGGAGCAAAAAATACAGTACATACCATCCTATCAAAGGGATAAAGATAGCAAGACCTGGGACAAAGACATTGTATAGTAATGCACTTTTTTAACATTTTCCCTGAAGTGGCCCTATAGTATGTTGTTCAGCAAGTTATTCTGAACAATGTAGGCTGCTTATAGAGTCCTATAAGACAACTAAAAAGGTAAGAAATATTTTTAAAATTGTTTATAGGTATGCTGTGTGATTGGGAGCCCATAAACATATAGTGGGGGTTACTAGAATTTGGTTGCAAAGGTGGAATTACATTGTAATGCTCTTTCAGGACTTGACACTTGACTTGAAAGATTACTTACAATAGAAAAAATGTGCGTGACCAACATGGACTATTGAATTTGTTCCACAACGATAACAATGACTTAGTAATCTTCACCTAGCTTTTGATATGGCAGCTGTTTTTACTGTTTGCTTTTAAAATTCCATGTATCAATGGTGGAAGATAAGGCATACATTAATGGCTTTTTGGGACACAAAGTAAAATTAACTCCTGGGTTATCCTCTTCAAGGACCATTAAGCCATGAGTTATGTGAAATACAGTGAGGAAGTCATATTTTATCCTCCCTTGAGAACAAAAGGCTTCTTTTTTCTTTGCACAAACCTGGCCGTCTGTAAAATTTATATGAAAATTAAAGAGAATAGAAGGTCGCATCACTGGCAAGCAGCTATAGTATGACTCATTTTAATTATTATTATTTTGAAATTAATGACTGAGGTTCTTTTCTTTGGATTATTACCGGGGATGATTTAAGCATCAGATTTTGTAACACAGGGACTCTTTTTTTTATGGCAGGCTGAACAGAGTAATCATTTTTCCCCCTCATACTGTGTCCTTGTGAACATAATGACAATTAGGAACCTAAGACCTTCAGTAGAAATATGCAGTCTTGTGTGACATTCCTTGCCGGGCTGTTTCATTGTTTATAATGTCATAACAGCTTTCTAAATGTCACTTGCTGAAAACAGCTTCCAATGATGAAATTATAGGTATCTCACCTAAAATATTTTACGCTTCACAGATCCTTGTATTTGCATTTTAATTAAGGGACCAGAACCATATGAAATCCTATTTATTGTGAGTTAATATGCACATCAAAATGTATTTGTGGAGATGTCATTAGGCAATGTGTTCAGTCATTCCTTAGTATTTTAAAAAGCAATATTAGGAAAACATGTGACATGTTGGATGACTAGTAAGTTTCCTGAAATTTAAAACTGATATATTTAGTGGCTCTCTCATACTGCTTATTTATAACATTTACAACCAAAGAGCAGAAGCAGGAGAGTCATTCACACAAGTCCCCTAGTCAATGAAATATGAAACCTTATAATTTCCATGTGCATTTCTCCAGTTTTGCAGTATTTTCATATGCTCCAGTTTGTATACATAATCTCCATTGAAGAATAATAATCGTTATCAATACATAATGTCACTATACAGTCTATAAATGCAGAGCTGGGTGTGTTTGATTTTAGTCCTAAGCATAGTTTTTCACTGTGGCCCCTTCTAACTAGTCTCCATGGTGGCTTTTTGTTAGCAGCAATCCTAACTAACCTCCCTTTAAATAAGCAGATCTTTATTCCTCTGCACAGCACTAACCCCCTTTACAGAAACAGATCTTGCTTCCTCTGCACAGCCATAGGCCATTGTAGGTTAGTACACAAGTGTTAATCCCTAAAAGAGTTGCACTGTGGGAGGAATAGGCTATAAATGAAAGCTTATGCAGAAATTTTGAGGTAGCCTGTCTCTTGTTGGCATGAAGTATTTTTTCCAGACAGCCCAGGTGTTACAGGGCTGTCAACTAGATAACTATCAGCATACGTTTCTGGCAAGAAATATGAACATGAAAGAATTACAACTTTTGTATATGTTGGCCATTTGACATGCTGTTAGTCATATTTGAAGAAACATCCCACTTTTGAAAGGATTGCCAAGTGTCTCTTATGTAAATATCTCCTTTAGTTTACATGTTCATCAAGAATATCTTTATTTAGAGGACAGGTTTCCTTCTCTCAATGGTTCAACAGGTGTTGGTGCAGCTGTCTTATCCTCTGGTTGTAATTCTGGCTCCTGTTGAAGTAATTCTGAGATACTTTCTTCCACAACATTTATAGATAGATCCAAAACTACTTCATCTGACATTTCATGACTTGCTAATTCCCTAGGCGAAAAGTTGGAGTCACTAGGATAGACTACCCTAGCCTCAGGCTGAATTGGGGAGCTATACATTGCTCACTGCCTTACAAGAGTTTGGAATAATAAAATTGTATTCATCGTCAGAGGTATCTGAATCTGATCTCTAGCCTATTGTTTTCTTTCACTGTTGTTGCTGTCCTAGTAGCATTTTTCTTTGTTTTGTCTGGTGTAAAATCTTCAAAAGGCAAATCATTTATTGAGAGTGGCAAATTGCAATGAATCGAAGGTATGGGTTTGCTACCTTTCACTGGTTTAACTTTGTAGATATTCATTCACCCTATCTCTTCAACTACCATGTACACTTCCTTTTCCCAGTATGTTCACAGTTTTCCTGGGCCTCCCCTTTCTAACACATTTCAGAAGAACACAGTCTCCAGCCTGTAGAGCCACTCCTTTTGAGAGTTGATCATAGTACCTTTTACCTTAATGAGAGGACTTTTGTTTATTCTCAGAAACAATTCTGTAAGCTTCTCTCATCTTGATAGGCTATTTTTCAGCATACCTCTGGGGTGATCTTCCTTCCTTCTCATCATCAACATCAAATAACAGATCCATTGGTAAATGAAGTGTTTTGCCATACAACAGAAAAAAGGGGCATACCCGGTTGCTTCATGCCTAGTACAATTATATGCATGGACTATTTGTGGTATACTATGGTATACTCTGGTAATACTGCATCCAATGAGCTTTCTTTTCCTCTGCCAATGTACAAAGCATTTTCAATAATGTTCTATTCAATATTTCAAAAGGGTTGCTTTGAGGATAAAATGCCAGTGTTCTAGAATGGATTATTCCAGACAATTGTCACAATCTTTTGAAAAGTTATTTTTCAAATTCTCTTCCCTGATCATAGCATAATTTTTCAGGATATCCAAATATGGGAATTAAGTCATTCAAAATCTTCTCTGCCACAATTTTCCCTGATTTGTTGGATGTAGGGTAGGCCTGTGCAAAGCAAGTGTAGTGATTTATGATAACCAACCTGTATTTGTAACCACCTCTGCTCTTCTCTAGGTGAAGAAAATCCACTAAGACAAATTCAAAAGGAGCACTAGATTTAATGCACAGTAAAGGTGTCCGCTCTGGCACTGTTGGGTGTTTCTGTTTCAGACAACTACTTCTTTTGATGACATCATTGGTTATCTGCTTTTGAATTAATGTCCAGTAATATCTCTCTCTTGCAAGCTGGATTTGCTTTGTCTGCTCCACAATGATGCATTTCTGAATTAACTGTTCTGGAATAATTATTTTGTTGTGTTGTAACAAATTGCCACCTGGTATGGTCAGTTTTTTCCAGTCATGCATGAGTTGTTTACCTTTTCTATCTAGCCACCTCTTGCCAACTGTTGTGGGTTTGGTATTTTTATTCTTAAGGTCAATGATAGCATGTATGGCCTTGCCCTGCAGATGGGCAGCATGAAGATTTTCCTTTGTGATAATTTCCTGAATTTCAACATTTTGAAAACTATTTGAATCTGTAACTTATAGTTATAGAGCTACTTGCAGTTCCCAGAGACCTTCCTCTTCTACCACTGCCATGCCATCTTTCCATACAGCAGAAATAGTCTGTGGCATGATCTGATTTGTAAACTCTTCTTCATCCTGAAGACTGCATAGTGGGTTTCTAAACAAGGTATCAGCATCTGCATTTTTTTTGTACCTGGATGATATTTGATCTAAAAGGAGAAATCAGCTAATTTCCCTACCCAGCAGTGTCCAACACTGTTTAGTCTTGCTGAACTGAGAACCTATGTTAATAGGTTGTTGTCTGTATAGATTATAAACGAGGGGGCATAGTATAGGTGGTCCCTAAGCTTATCACAAATGGACCACTTTAAAGCTAAGAACTCCAATTTTCCTGAATGCAGATGACAGTTCTTTCCACTTGGTATCAGTGTTTGATAAACAAAGTATATAACCCGTAATTTGTCTTCTTGATGTTGATAAAGCACTGTGACTAACCCATCTTGTGATGCATCAGTGTGTAACACAAATTTCAATTTAAAGTCAGGGTAGGCAAGCATTGGGGTTTAGTCAACATCAGTATTAGCTTGTCAACAATCTTCTGGTGCTCTGGCGTCCACTGAATTGGTGTCCCAGACAGCAGCTGTTGAACTTTTCCCTTTTTACAGGTGTCTTCCTTTTTCCCTTTCTTGTCTCCTTATAGCCTCTTTTGATTTGTAGTAAGTCATAAAATGGGTTTGCTATACATGAAAAGTTTTGTATGAAACAGCGTTAATAGATTAGAAATCCAAGTAATTTTTTTACTTCATCCACTGTCTTATTTTTCTAAGTGCAACCACTGCTTCTTTATCCTTTGGATCCATTTGAATACCATTGCCTAAAACAAGTCTACAAAGAAATCTTACTTCTCTTTTAAAAGTTCACACTTGTTTGCTCTCAGCTTGATCCCATGTGCTCACAGCTTATGAAAAACCTCAGTACTTCAAGGCGTTCTGAAAAGTTCAGAGAATAACAGAGTACATCATCAAGATAAGGTGAACAATATTCATCTCTTATCTCTTCCAATGTATCTTCCATACATCTTTGAAATGCTGACGGGTATTCATCAAGTCAAAAGGAATCCTTACCCATTCAGTTAAGCCCCAGAGTGTACTAAATGCTGTCATATGCCTTGACTCTTCCCTGGTCTAGAATAGAGAACCGTGACAAGCCACTTAAATTGTCTAGCAGGTCTTGAACTCATGGCAAGTGGTGTCTGTCAGGCATTATCATCTTAATGCATTCTCTGACGTGTACACATAGTCTCAATCTCCTACCCTTTTTTCTTACACAATCTACAGGATAGGAGTAAGGAGATTTGGACTTTCATATCCATCCCCTTTCCAACAGCTCCTGTATGTAGGCCTTTACTTCCTGGTACAGGGGTTTTGGTATGGAGTTGTAATACTTTTGCACTAGTGTCTTATCCATCAAGTTTATCTGAAGATTTAAATTAGGAATGCATCCAATTTCCCCCTCCTCTTCTGCAAAAGTTTCTGATTCTTCGTATAACATTGTTCAAGCAATTGTCTGTTGTTCTTCTGTGAGATGCTGCAAATCCACTTGTGCATTCCACTTTTGTCCTTGTGTGACTTTGTTTGTATTGGCAGTGATGCACCTATTATTTCCTTCTGTAATGCATGATTTGTATTTTTCATTTCATCCAAGATTTCTTCTAAAACCAGGTGGATCATACTCAGCATGGTCCTTGATAAAATGTATACTATATGTTTGTTGGTGTGCTAGACAGGAATCTTTATACACTTTATATGTCCAGTTTGAACTGTCACAATGCACTTTTATCAATTGTGGGTACCCCTCCTAAACTAAAAGTGATTAAGCATTTGCTCCCTATTAGTCTAGCTACTTTTTTTGACTCACAGTGGCAAGGTGAGTGGAGGATTTCTTTAGGTTCTACAGTGACTTGGGACTTTTTACCATAGCTGGTCACTGGTTGTCTTGCACCTGTGACCACGTCTAATTCCCTGGCAGCTTTTCTCTTTTTTGCCCCCTCATACTTTATGACCTTTCAGTCCACAGTTAAAGCAATGCCTATATCTTTCTTTTCCTTGATTCAAACATCATTTACATCTCTCCATATTCCTGCTTTTATTATTATTATCTGACAACCTTGCTGGACCATCTTCAGACTTTTTCACTAAACTTGCCTGCATTAAAGATTGTAAATTTTTTGCAAGGGCAGCAATCTGCTAATTCTACAAGTGAAGCTTGTACCGGTGAGTGGTATTGCCATAATCTATGACCTCTTCTGTGCCTGCGTGTCATGTTTCATGGCTAATTGTACCTAACTTTGCCACTCAGTCTGACTTGCCTCTCTGCTTTTATTCGGGCTGCTTTAGTAATGTTCTCTAGATTAGAATCATCAGTTACTGTTAAATTTGAAATGTATAGTTTGATATCCCTTCAAATACCACTATATGTTTCACTTAATCCCTGGTTTAATGTGTGAAGAAATACTCCTTGTATCAGGTTCTTATCATAAACAATAGCAGCACCCAGTTGTTGAGATGACCACAGTACTTTTTGTTTTAGTCCCATGGTCCTGTAAACAAACTCCTGCAGAGTTTCCTTATCCTGTTGTTTTACATTCATTAGTTCCTGAAACAGTGCTTCTTCTATCCTGAAGGTGCGAGCATAAAAAAATTTAAAGCTCTGCTACAGAAAAAGTCCTCTTATTCAATAGCATCTCTTTAAAGGTTCCAGATTTTTTTTTTATCATAGTTCTGATGATTTCTGACTATTTTCTGAGTATCTTCCTTCACACCTTAATCTATCTGTTTACAGATATTGCTGTAGGTAATTTCAGAGTCCCAGACAGGGGTGTATTTACCACAAGGCAAACAAGGCACTTGCCTAGGGCAGAATTTTTCAGGGGGGCAGCACCTCCCCCCAGAAGAAGGGATGGAAGAAGGGATATGCACACTATGGGAACCAGGTGGGATCCAAGAGAGGCTGCGTGCTGCTTGATGGTGTATGTAGTGCCTGACTTTCATTCCCGGGGATGTCCAGAGCTGTGAAGATGGGTGTATTTCTCTCTATCGCCGGGGGGGGCGGGATAATGGAAGGCTCTCACAGGTGGGGGGCAGGGGTGTTGTTGGTAAATGTCAGGCTCTTGCTGTGGGAGGGGGGAAGGGGGGGTGTTGGTTGGTGTCCGTGGGGGGCAGACAATTTGTGTGTTGCCTAGGGCAGCACAAAACCTAAATACACCACTGGTCCTAGGTCTGATATTTGCCCACCATAAATGTTAAACTCCTTCCTTGGCAGGTATTCTGCAATGTCCCTTAATGTGAGCGCACCTCCTGTCGGTTGTGATGATCTGTCCTCTCTGAGAGATGGTCCTCAATCTCTCACCTCACTTATATTAGGATTTTCATACCTGCTTTCACTTATCAAAGACAAAACCTGTTCTTTCACCTGGCAAAGGTATGCCATATACCTTTTCTCTGGATTGTATGCTTCTTCTCCCTGCAGGTGTTCCATGATGTACTCACAGATCTCCATCTCACTTGAACGTTTGGCGTGAGGAAATGCTTTACCTTTTTTCCTGCATCAAGATAGCCAGTGAGTGCAGCTGACTCTCAGACAATGCGTGCAATAGCTTCTGACTGTGCCACTGCAGCTTCTTTACTGATATTGGATCAGCCATTTTGTATTCTGTGCAGCCTCCCTGAAGTCTGTCACTTTACTGTAATAGCCACTTCCCTTCTCTGTGACCTGTGACACAGTGATTGCATTGATCCCAGGCAAGCCCCCAAATATTACAGGATTATCGGTGATCTGAGTGCGAGGTATGACAAAGATACAGCCTGCAGTATCTATATCAAAAGGAAAACAGAAAACGTACTGTATGTGCTCACTTGCTCATCAAGTTTAATGTAACAAACAGAAGTGAATCACACTATACACTATACACTTTCACTGTCAGAACAAACACAAAACCAAACAAAGATAGCATGAACCAAATGTGACTAACCTGTATCAAGAGGAGAACAAAAAACACATATATCAGCGCTAGCTTCTATTCTCAATATGGTGTCATGTATTCATCTAATACAAGTGGTGCTTCAAAGCAGTGAAGTGCATGGCACAAAGTAGTCCATGTCACAAAATAGTTCTTTGTACAATGCATCCTCAACTCCCAAATTATTCCACCACAGTATATTGGACAACATTAAAGGCTCACAAGAATGGAATGACCCCTTGTAATCACGTTTTGAGTCAGATGACACTTTTCCTAATAGGATACGTTTAGACAAGTTTTCAGGTTCACTTCCTTTACCAGATACTGGTGGACTTTAACATTAAATGTATATCTCTGCTATTTTTCTACTTTTCTTTAATCCTTGGTTCAAAATGATATTTAAAAGAAGAAAAACATCTCCATAGTATAGTATCTTTCAGTAGCATAGGGCCATATCTTTACAGTACCATACTCAAATCTCAGCTCTAAAATCAATTCACCAGGATACAATAACCCCTGAGCAATGTTAAGATAAAATGCTCATCAAATACGAAAAGACCTGTTATACTACTCAGGTCTTATGAATGCTCCGCAATAAAGGACATCCCAATGGGAGTTTTAGAGTATGCAGGAGGACCTCCACACTGTCCAGATCAAAAGCTCGTCTGTCTCCCAATATATTCAGGACCAACACTAAAACAAAAAGACTCTCATGGTGTATTAAGTAAATACTCAAATAGTCAAATATCTAAAAAAAAATGACTCCCATATTATTATAACAACACATAAATCCCAAGCAAATAATATTACTAAGACTCACCAGATTTAAATGACTCCATATATAATAAGTGAGGCCATTTTACTCTGCAACAAAAAGGAGCATATAATAATATTGTTAAGGATCACCAGATATAGATGACTCCCTGTCACGTGTGCTGCCTACCCCCCCCTCCTCGCCGCACACAGCCTTGAAGCAGGCTGTGCGAGATGAGGGGAGGGGACTGCTGCGGCAAGGGCCACAGCTCCCCCAGAAATTCAGCCAGAAGAGCTGTGACCCCCCTGTGACGGACGCGGGATCGCTGCCACCAATATGCGACAATCCCACGATCGCTGTCACCAATAGGTGACGACCGTGGTGTCAGACCCTAGCCCTTCTCACCAAACTCGTGACCAAAGGACTAGCCACTCTAAAATCACGATGTCACGTGCGTAACAATGCCGCACCCAGCTGCACCCTGCACAACGATTTTCCAGCTAATTGGACCACAATCGATGTACCAGCAGCCTGAGCGATTGTTACTGGGTCAGGTTAATTACGCAATTAACCCTTCACACTGCCACTACCTCCTTTTTGTACAGAGAAAGAGGAAACTCGGCGATATCCACAATAACACTATAATGGTTGAGGTAATCATCTGTATAACACGGTCACCACAGGCCAGTTATACAGAGGGTTAAACAAACACAGTAGCGTTCTCTTTAGAGGCAGGAATTCGTAAATTGCAATTAAGAGCTATAGAAACAGTTCAACACTTTCAGAAGGAAAGATTTATTACTGAAAAGTCAAAAGGGGGTGCAATAAAATATTTACAGAACAAAGATGTAACCAATATATTATTATTATACAGTATTTATAAAGCGCCAACAGTTCGCTCAGCGCTGTACATTACAATAGGAGACAGAACATGCGACAGTATGATAACAATATATAAATATACAGAATCACAAGCCTACTGAACGACATATCAGATTGGATGTCGCTCCACTTCCTTAAACTGAACCTCTCCAAAACCAAGCTCATATCTTCCCCCCAGCCTGCACACCACCCCCCACTGACTTCTCCATCACGTCCAACAATGCCACCATCAGGCCCGCCCCGCAGGCCAGAGTACTTGGTGTCATTCGTGACTCCAATCTATCCTTCCAGCCCCAAGTCCAATCACTAACAAACTCATGCAGACTCCACCTCTGCAACATCGCCAAAATATGCACGTTCCTAACCCCAGAAACCACCAAGCAGCTCATCCACTCCCTCATCATATCACAACTCGATTACTGCAACTCCCTCCTCACTGACCTGCCTCGCCACAGGCTATCCCCGCTTCAGTCAATCCTGAATACGGCAGCCAGACTCATCCACCTTACCAACCGCTCTGTTTCCGCCACCCCCCTCTGCCAATCCCTCCACTGGCTTCCGATTGCCCAAAGGATCAAATTCAAAATCCTAACACTGACGTACAAAGCTGTCCATCGTACTGCCCCAAACTACATCACCGACCTAATATCCAAGTACCACGCAACACGCACTCTCCACTCCTCACAAGACCTCCTTCTCTCTAGTTCCCTGGTCTCCTCCTCCCATGCCCGCCTCTAGGACTTCTCCAGGGCGTCACCCATCCTCTGGAACTCCCTACCCCAATCCATCAGGCTATCACCTACTCTCCTCTCCTGAAAACCCACCTCTTCAGGGAAGCCTACCCCACCCCCTGCTAATTGCCGACCTCCTCCACTCTTCCTACCACTGCATCCCCCACAGCTTTTTCCTTCTGTACCACTATCCCCTCCCTCCTAGATTGTAAGCTCCAAGGAGCAGGGCCCTCGAACCCCTCGTGTACCGCATTGTATTGTTATTGTACTGTCGCATGTACTGTCTCCCATTGTAATGTACAGCGCTGAGTGAACTGTTGGCGCTTTATAAATACTGTATAATAATAATAGTAATAATATTTTAGTTGCACTTGCAGTGCACCTTTCATCACCTTTGCTCATGGACATTATTGCTTTATTGCTTGCTAATTTGCTGTTCATCTTATTCGCAAGTTTTATACACTTATGTGATGCACTTTATTGTTCCACCTGATACATTTAGCATTTTATTGTGATTTTAGCACTGCACCCTTTCTATATATATACTTGGGGGATTGTTACCTATACCTTGTGTGCAAGCAGCTCTATAGTCATCACCAGCGCTCGCCTACATACAATATATATACATTTACACACATATATATTTTCATCCTATTATGATCCTTGTTTTCCAGTTTTAGTCCATTCTGCATACACCATTTTTAATCCTTCTTGGAGTGCGCCAAATACCCTTCCACTTGACTAAGGTTGCAGGCAGTTGTTCCTGTTCAAATGATAAATCACTGATGCCAATTTGAATTTCAATGATGATGTGTTTCTTTTCTTACAGTACTGGTGGGTCTTCTGGCTCAGGTCATTGTTCAGATGGTACTGACTGTAACTGCTCCATTGCTGATTGCTACCTTATTGGTGTCTGGAGTATTCTGTAACTGAGACTCACAGTAACTGACATATACACCTTTCTTAGCACAAGCTGGTCAAATTAACTAAGTTTCCTTGTCCAGAAAACTGGTGCAGGAAACTGGAGTGGTTTGCACCCCATTAATGGTTTCAAGTCTATCTGCACCACCCACCCCAGTTTCTTTTTCAGAGTGAAATACAGAGTGGAGTGGGTTGTGAGACTAATTGACAAAGAGATTGCAATTTTCTGTTAAGAAAACTGCCACAGATCCCCAGAGCTAGTGTACCGAATGTGAGCTGTCAGAAAACAGCTCACATTCCTCTCTCCGCTTATGTAAGTAGACCTGCAGAACCTTCTCTCACCCACACTCAGCTGAGCAGAGAGGTGTGCATGGACAAAGGAAACTGGAGCATGTAGCTCCAGCTATTGTTCTGTGTTGTGACTGTTACTGCATAGAAGACAGAGCAGATCAGTTCTAATTAACAAATGGGTTTGCACAACTTTTGTTAGTTAGGAGCAACATCTGCTCTATTTTTTATGTTTAGAAGAGTGGTGCAAGCTTGTGGTTGTACCACTCTTTGTTAACTCCCTGCAAGGTTTCCATTTTGTACTTTGTAAATTTTTTTGTACATGTATACTGTATATGCTTTGCTTCCAAAGAATTTAATGTGTTTTCAGTTTGGCTTGTCCATAGCTCATATGGAGTTTTCTCTTTTGTTTTTCCAGGAGAGCCTCTCTTCAGTATGTTGTTGGCATATCTACATCAAAAAGCATGTTTCTGCCACTCTCAAATGAAGTGTAGTTCATTCACTTTGCAATACCAGTTTGTATAGTATAATTTACACTTTCTGAGAATAGCTTGTATTTTACTACTTGTATACTATTAACTTTATCTGAGCATTTGAAGCATTTTACAAAATATGTTGTTTTCTTGGCAAGATATTGTTTTAGCCTTCCTGGAGCTTCATCTTTGCTTTTTCTTGTTCAAACATTTTTATTAACAAGAGAGAAATTTTAACAGCACAAACAAGGAGACTTTGCTGATATACATTGGACATTGAAGAGGCAGTAGGACAATGAAGAAAAATGGATGTGGAACACATTACAGATGTCTATACAATTCTAGCAAAAGCAGGAACATAAAAGTCGACAATAGATGACATTATCGTCCTAGCCAATCAAAATAACATCTCCTAAGTGCATTTAAGAAGTAGGGGAAGTTTGGAGGGGGGTCAGACGGGAAGGAAGGGGGGGTATGGGAAAAGGAGCAATAACAATGACTCCATGAACAGTCAACTAACTTACAGCAGACTCTACTTGTAGCCCACGAAGGACTATTGACAGTATCCTAGGCACACAGTATAGAAATCAAGGGAGAAGGAGTGATTCGTCAAAGTTAGGCGGGAGGAAGTGTTCTACCCAGGGGTTCCATATGTGCAGAAATTTAGGGATCATGTCTAGTATTGTGGCTTCCACCTTTGCATGTATCATGGCTTGTGTTATTCTGGCTAAGAGTGGGGGATTTCCAGGATTTCGCTATAACCTGCTTAGCCGCTGTTGTAACTTGCATAAGGAGCTTGAATTGCGAATTGGAGACGTCAGGGGGGCACTGGTTGAGTAGGGCTGTTGTTGGATCAGGTCGTAGAGTGATAGTGCTAAGTGTAGATAGCATGGTGAAAATTTCATCCCAAAAGGCTCGGGCCACTGGGCATTCCCACCACATATGGTAATGTGTCCCTAAGTCTGTACAGCCTCTAAAACAGTTGGGCGAGTAATTAGGGTTAAATTTTGCGATTCTTGCTGGGACCAAGTACCAACGGGTTAAAACTTTATAATTCGTTTCCAATGCTACAATGTTCTGCGTAGATGATTTTGTGTTGGCCCAAATGTGATCCCAGTCAGAATGGTCAAGTTTCTTGTCCAAATCCACTTCCCACTTGTGGGTATACTGAGGGGGGGACGTGGTAATCGAAGTAGTGAAGAGTGAATATAAGCAAGAAATAAGCCCACGCCTATGGGGGTCTTTGTAGCACGCTCGTTCAAAGAAAGACATAGCATCTGGCCGATTTGTCGTTGTAGCGTAGGGAGCATAAAAGTGTTGTAGTTGTAAGTATCTAAAGATCTCGGAAGCTGGGAGGTCATGTGTTTCCCGCAGCGAGGTAAAAGATTTGAACTTATTCCTCTGTAGGAAATGATGTGTGCGGAGCAAATTAGAGGAGGACCAGGCTTTGAATAAAAGGGGCGTCTGCCAGGCCGGAGGAAAGGCTGGGTTTCGTAAAAACGAGAGCAGAGGATTATGTAGCGATTGGAGGGGATATTGGGTTTTCAGTTTATCCCATAAGGATAAAAAGTGAGAAGTGATGGGGTTGGTTATAGAACGACGGTCTATAGGCCTCAACCAGAGTAAGTTAGCTGTAGATAAGGGGTCACATTCTATCGATTCAAGTACAACCCATTGAGGGATTTCAAGGGTTGCATGGTATTTAGGTAACTGGGCTAGATGCGCTGCTTGATAGTATTTTCTGATGTCAGGTAGGCCTAGACCACCATTGAGCTTAGGGCGGTACAGGGTGGAGCGAGTTATACGAGGACGAGTATTACCCCATACATAGGAAAAAATACGACGCTGTAGTGTGCGGAGGTAGTGAGGGGGGACTGGGACTGGGAGGACTCTAAATAGATATAGAATTTTTGGGAGGATAGACATCTTGATAACTGCTATTCTGCCTAGCCATGCGAGGGGTAAGGGAGACCATTTGGTCAAAAGGGCAGAAAGATGGTTTAGCATTGGGAGATAATTAGCTGCATAAAGGTCTGATACCTTAGGGGTCAGTTTAATACCCAAGAACGGGATATGACAGTGCGATCAAGGGAATGGTAGGATCTGCTTGAGGTTCGTCAACTCTAATGGGGGAAGTGAGATGTTGAGTGCTGTTGATTTATTAGGGTTTATTATCAAACCAGAGAGCGAGCCAAATGCCTCGAGAAGCCGGAGTAGAGAAGGAGT
Source organism: Staurois parvus (assembly GCF_062004578.1). Classification (NCBI taxonomy): domain Eukaryota; kingdom Metazoa; phylum Chordata; class Amphibia; order Anura; family Ranidae; genus Staurois; species Staurois parvus. The sequence goes on from NW_028317941.1 coordinate 10,272,565, forward strand.
GGAAGTCAATGGGGATGTGAGAAAAGCAAAACGTCATCCGCGAAGAGACATAACTTATGATGCGTGCCCCCTATCTCAAGTCCCCTGATATCCGGATTAGCTCTGATTAAGAGGGCCAGAGGCTCTATAGCCAGGGCAAAGAGCAGAGGAGACAGAGGGCAGCCTTGTCTCGTGCCTCTGGAGATCGGGAACTGAGCCGACCTGTGTCCCAGATACCCAATTCTGGCCGAGGGCTCTCGATATAGTGAGAAGATCCAGGTTAAGAAATGTGGGCCAAAACCCCAACGACGCAATATATAGTTGAGGTATGGCCATGAGACTGTATCAAATGCTTTCCGGATATCTAGAGACAGGAAACAGGCAGGAATATTGCGAGACCTAGCTAAAATAGCCAAGAGAGATGCACGTCTGATGTTATCTCCTGCTTGCCTAGTTGGGATAAAGCCCACTTGGTCGTTAAGAATTAGAGAGCCAATACATAGGTTAAGACGAGAAGAGAGGATTTTAGCTAACAGTTTAACGTCAATGTTGAGGAGAGAGATTGGCCTATAATTGGACCACTGCGTATCGTCAGAATTCGGCTTTGGGATCATGGAAATGTTCGCTTGTACCGTGTCATGGTTGAAAATTTGGCCAGACAATAAAGCATTAAAGGCATTAGTGAGGATAGGTGCAAGGAGGTGAGCAAATTTTTTGTAATAAGTGGCTGAGAAGCCATCTGGTCCTGGGCGTTTACGTAGTTTTAAATTTTTAATAGCCTCTGAGGTTTCGGCTTGGGATATGGGTCGGTCAAGTGCCTCCATCTGGCACTCTGAAAGTTTCGGGAAGGAAATGGGGGTTAGAAAGGTATCTGCTTGCGTGGGGTCAAAAGGTGTAGAAGAGGAATAAAGCTGCGACAGGTGTTTGTAGAAAATCTGTAGAATGTGTTCTGGGTTACTAGTGAGATTGCCAGAAGAAGTGCGTATCCGTATAGGTCTAGTGAGTTGGTCAAGCCTACGAAGTGAGAGGGCCAGGAACGTATTGGGTTTATTCGCCTTGGTGTAATATTTGTGTATAGATCTACGGAGCGAGAGTTCAGCTTGATCTGTGAGAAAAAGATCTAGAGCCAATCTAGAACGTTCCAGAGTTTCACGATTGGCAGGCGTAGGAGCCGCCTGGAAGGCTTGATGGGAACGATCATAGGTTTGCTCTAGTGTGAGACACTGCTGCCTTCTGCTTTTATTTAAGAAGGATGCTTTGCTAATGCAAAACCCTCGCAAAACCGGATTATGTGCGTCCCATAACAGGAGAGGAGAAATATCAGGCGATTGGTTAAGAGAAAAGTAATCTTTAAGGGCTGCTTCGATTTCTAAACAGTGGGCTGGGTTTGCAAGCAGGTTATCATTAATAATCCAAGAGGATTCAGCGGGGGATGGGGCCAAGGAGGTCATAGCAGTGAATACAGCGCAATGATCAGACCAAGGTATTGGAATTATTTCAGAAGTCAGGAGCCGGGGGGTGGAAGCGGTGGTAAGGAAAATATGATCTATCCTGGAGAATGACTGGTGGGGGTGAGAATAAAAGGTGTATTGGCGTTTCGCCGGGTTGAGTTCTCGCCATGTATCAATCAAGGAGTAACGGTGCAGAATGGCTTGAAAAGTTTGTTTAGAGGCAGGGGCAGGAGATAGTTGAGGGGATTTATCAAGGAAGGGATATACTACACTATTAGAGTCTCCGCTAACAATTAAAGTTCCGCGCTTATGGTGGTCTATAATCGAGAGTATATGGGAAAGGAATGGTAGAGGGTTTTGGTTTGGGGCATAGTATGCAGCAATGGTGACATCTATGTCCAAGACTTGCCCAACTAACAGGAGGTAACGGCCCTCCGGGTCTTTGATTTCAGTGCCTAGCGTGAAGGGTGTTGTGCGATGAAAGGCTATCAGTAACCCCCTGCGTTTGGTGGCGGCAGAGGCTGTATAGACCTGAGGATATCGGGAGCCAAAAAACTTAGGTGTGGAGTTGGGAGTGAAGTGTGTTTCCTGTAGACAAACCACGTGAGCTTTAAGCGTAGCAAAGGTTTGGAAGGCCTTATTACGTTTCTGTGGGATATTGAGGCCCTGCACGTTCAGGGTAAGGATATTTAATGAACCCATGAGGAAAACGCATAGTGATTAAGATAGCCTGTCATTACTTCCCAAGGTGGAGCCTGACGGGGGATGAGGGCATTGTGGAGTGTGTTGTATAGAGTCCTGAAGTCATGTTGGAGGGAGGGAGGAGGGGTACAACATGGGATAGGTAACAGGAAGGAAGGGGTGTATGAGGCCATGTAAGGCCTAAAAGATGGGTTCCCAAGGACTCCCTGAGTCAGGGTGGGCTAGGGAACAATAGTAGCCCAAGCGTTATTAAATAGCCAATAACGCAGGGGCTAGGTTGGAGTGTGCAGGTACACGGTCCGTGAGGATGACAGCAACTTGATTGAGAGAAGGTAGCAAGGTCCCGGTAGAAAAAGAAAAAAAAAAACAGGTACATAAAGAAAATACATTCATAGAGATCACGCTATCCCAAACTCAGACGGCATTAGCAGTATCAGTGAGACATCATAGGGGAAGGGGTGTGGCGTCACATGCCGTCAGAGCCTAGTTTCCCAAACAAACTGACCTAGAGTGGGGCTCTGAAGAGGGGAGGAGCCGAACAATTCCCAGGTGATGGGACAACCAAAATTTAACAGATAAAGGGAGAAAGGACATTGACGGTATTAACCGCAACAACAGTAATGTAATGACAGTCAAAGGCATACACCATTTGGTGTGTGTGGCCAAAATAAAGTGGAGAGAAGAAGGATAAACATGAGACACAGTTCAGTCCATGGTGTCTTGTGAAGATACACCCGGAGATGAAAAGCGGCCTCGTTTGTGGAGATTGAGTGGGCCTGCAGTGGCACGCGTGGGGAGGGACTTCCGCGGTGAGCAGGATGTGGACCTCCGCTTGGTGCTTTCTGAAGGCATCGCTGAGGAATGCAATTGTAAGATCCGCAGGGTGTCTAGTAGGTCTTCTGGAGTCTTACAGGTGTAATCCCGGGATTGGTAATGGAATCGCACTGCAAAGGGGAAGCTCCACTGATACGGTATAACGTGTTGTTGAAGTACTTGTAGGTGGGGTTTCATAGCCTTGCGCTTGGTGATTGTTGTGGGGCTCAAATCTTGAAATAACTGGTATGAATGACCTTGGAACTGTAGAGATTCTGCGTTACGTGCAACTTGTAATAGTTACTCCTTAGTGCGGAAAAAGTGGAGCTTGGCTATAATGTCACGCGGTGGACCATCCGTGCGTCGTAGCGCTAATGCCCTGTGTACTCTATCCAATTCCAATCTTTCGATTGGGATAGCTGGGGCAAGCTCTTGGAACAGAGCAGTTACTGTTGATTGGAGATCGGCGATCGTTTCCGGGAGACCACGAATATGCAGATTTGAGCGTCGTGCCCGGTTTTCAAAGTCCTCCAGTCGTGTCAATAGTGTTGCGTTTTCGTCGCGCAGAAGGTCAAGGTCATTCGTATGTGTCTGAAGCGTGGCATCAAGACCATCTACCCTCTGCTCTAGGTCTGCAGTGCGTTGCCCCAGTTCACGGATTTCCCTAGATAGCGTAGCAGTGATGCGGTCCGAGGTTTGCTTCAAAGCTTTGTGTAGCATTTGTTCAAAGCGGGTTAACAGGTCAGGGATTGTAAGGTCAGGCGTCAGGGCTTGTGTAGGGGCATCTGTTTCAGTGTCAGACTCACCCTCAGACGTGCAGGGATGGATGGGCTGCGGATCCTGTAGGGCTGCATATGCACTTGTCCCCTTCTTGCTTCCATGTGCTGGGGCGGTGGCCATCTTTGTGGAGGCCTTTGCCAGGGCCTCCTTGATTGATTTTGTAGAAGGGGGGACCTGGTGCCGGGGTGCCCCCTTAACCGTTTTGTTGCCTGTCAGTGGGGGGGGCTGTTATGGTGTTCTCAGCCCCCCTTTTCTCTCTCTCCTGCCCAGGTTCAGTATGGGCTGTGGTGGGCGGGCCTGTGCGGCGCTCGTCTCTGGGACATGTGTCCCGTCGGATTACTACGACCTACTGCAAGGGATCCGCCGCAGACCAAGGCGGATCGGTCCCTGGGCGGGTTGCCTGTGATATGTTGCGGGCCGGGACCCGCTGCTTTGTGGCGCTGTCATCCGACGGGGAGACGGAGCCTCAGCGGAACATGTCCGTCCCGCCGGCCGCGCATGCGCACTCCTTCATCTTTGCTTTTTAACAAGTAGAGTACAATATACCTTGAAAAGTCATCAATGAATGTGAGAAAATAATTTTTCTTTTTTAAAAGACCACATAGAGATGACTTAATTACATCCAGGTGCTCTACTAATGTTATTTTTGAAAAATATTTTCTGGTGGTTTTTTTTCTTTACTGGTACACTTCATTATTTGACTTCATGGGTCAATTTTTACGCTACTGGCATGCTGATGTTCAGCTAGCTAGTGACCGGTATAGTCCTATCTCTTCTAAGACGATATGCTGTCCAGTAAAGTTGGGTACACTCTGTAAGTTTTGTTCATTTAATGAGTGGGCTCAATGAAAACAAAAACTCACAGATCCCTGCATCCACATCCCTGTGCCATTATATTCTGACAGCTGGATCTCATCCTAAGAATATAGTGATTGGTGCTGCAGTCATTGGCTGCAGTGCCTGATCAAATGCTTTCTAGCAGGACTGATTGACAGAAACCAGTGTAACGATTGGCTTCTGTTGAATAGAGAGGGCTACACACAGATCAAAATTCAGCCTGTTCCTGCTGAACTGCTTGAATTTCAATCCATGTGTACCCAGCTTTGCCTTTAATTGTCCTGCCTTTTTGCATACAAAAAATGAAATTGTTCCAAAGAGAATATTAATATTGCTGAAGTCATTGGTTCTTAGTAGGAGGATTTTCTATTAAAGTATTTGCTGCGATTTCTATTATTTGCTTATATGCAACAATAACCTTGTTTTGAACACTTTTCAGGCTAAACATGTGCTCCAACAAGTGTCTGATAGCTGTCAGGGAAACCACTAAGTAGCAGTGCTGCTATATGAGAGTCTTTCATTTCTGCTCCTAAAGCTTTCAAGCATTATGCTATTTCCAAGGTTGGTCTTACATTGTGTATGTGCTGACATTTTATTAGTTTAGTCTGGCATAGCATTTTAATAAAGGTCAGTTTATTGCTAAGATTTGCTGTGTTGGGGAGTGGCCAGCTTTGCATGCAGTAGAAAGTGTGCTCAGTGAGCTCTGCATCCTCGTTCTCCTCGTTCTTTGGCTACTACGGTATCTCGGGTCCCCACGGTGTGCTGTGACCCCCCTGCTCTCACTTGGTGCCCTGATTATCCTGATCTGAGATGGCTAAAAGGGGTAAAGAAACTCGGGCCTTGCCTGAGTCGGCTGAGCAAGATGGCAGTAACCCGATCTGTGCATCCAAGGAGAAGCAGAGGGAGGCTGCTCAAAAGTTCTTTGCCAGGCAGCTCACCATGGAAACCTCCTAGAAACTACTTTTGGACTCTGCTACTGCTCTGGACTTAGACTGTACAGGCTGTACACAGATCCCTCTTGCACTGGCAGACCGAGAGATCCCATCCTGCACGCCTGCAGAGAGTATTCCTCCATCCCAGTCTCATGGGACACAGCCTGCTGTTTCCATTGCAGATCATCCTGAACCCACCCTTAGATAAATTCTCTCTGCAGTCACTACATGCACCTCATCTGTGACGGTCCTTACTGGGGAGGTGAAGGGGATGAGGATGGAATTGACCCTGGTGCGTCAAGATATGCATAAAATGTGGGATCGCACTGCGGCCTTGGAAAGTGAGTACCCTGGAAGATGATTGGCAACCATTACATAGGGACATGCGATATGTGCTTTCCCCCATGTTTGCAGTGGAACGTGCACATGGAGTCCCAGCACATGCTCCTCCGGTCGGCGCTCCTCCTTGACCCTTTTTGTTCAGACTCCTCGGTTATCGGGGCAGAGATACCATTCTGGATACAAAAGGAGAAACAGAAAAAGGGCGCACCAACCTAGTGCATTATTGTTTAAAATAATTTATTGAAGAAACAAAAATAGGTATCATACTCACAATGGACATATTAACACAGGCATGTCAAACTGAACAAGATATATGATCCAAACAACATCTGAGTCCATACGATGGAAGCCTGGATGACCAACTGGCTAACGCGTTTCGAGGACACAACCTCTTCCTCAGAGGTTGGATATACCATTCTCTCCAGGGCCAGAAGCAAGGGAAACCTGCCAGTTGACAATGCTCAAGTATCCTTATTTCCAGATTTTTCCGTGGAAGTTCAAAATCAATGAGCAAAATTCCTGGATTTCAAGAAACGTCTTTGGGCATTGGGCCTTCAATATGCCATGCTATATCCGACTAAACTTTGCGTGCTTGCAGATGACGCTTCTCACTTTTTTGATAATCCTAATGCAGCCTTGCAGTGGTTGGATGGAGTGGAACATCACCTGGCAAACTCCCCTGGAACCTGACCTTGGGGACCTGGTTGATCCTTAGTGCCTTAAACTCAGCTTAGCAGACAGCGGGGTATTGCTCTCACATTTCCTTCCCTTTTTGTATTGGATTTTTTTCCCGCTTAAGTTGGGGCTCCTCCCCTCTTGGGCTAACCTTACATTTACCTGCTGTGTGCTTGTCTATGAGACAAACCCCAACCTGTTTTTGGTCCTGAGGGGACCTTTTGACCTCTTGCCAGTGTCTTCAGTTAATATTTGTATGGCTCTGTTGGCCTACATGTTGGTAATAATTTCAGTATTCCCCCTTGTTTTGTTTATGAGTCACCTGGGATGTCTGTGTTTAGCGGAGTGCATGTTGCTGGGTTTATCTTCCCTGCTCCCTGCAGCTGTCCTCCTGGTCACCCTGACCCATGTGATCTGGGCCCCTCCTACTGCCTACCCGCTCATTGCTCCCTTCGGGGGATGTTATATCTGTCCGCGATTTTGTTATCCTTTCCATTTAATACATGTGTATTATGTCTGTCTCCTATAAAGAATTGATGTTTTTATCCTGGAATGTAAGGGGCCTGGGAGACAAAACTAAACAGGGTGCTGTCTTCCATATGCTTAACCACCTCCCGTCCGGCCGTTGTATATAAACGGCCGGACGGTGGCAGTGCAGGGTCGGGTGGCCGTTTATAAACGGCCTCCCCGCACCCTGCTTGTGCGCGCTCCCTGGGAGCATGCAGCACCGCAATCCGGTGCCCGCTGTGTCCTCCGGGCACAGTGGAACACCGATCATCGGACAGGACCTCTGTATGAGGTCCCGATCATGTGATCACTGATTGGCCAATCAGTGATCACATGCAGAGTAGTAAGCAAGATGTCACTTGTGACATCATTGCTTACTACGTGTGACATCTGTGAATGATCACAGAGGTCACATGGTACGAAGCTATTCACAACAGCCATGTACCATGTGACAAGCTGTGACCAATCACAGCTCACTCAGTTCTCAATTGCTGCAGCTAGAGAGAAGGAGAAATTATTGCTTTTACATCCTTTATAGGTGTAAAAGCAATCAGTGTAAAAAAAAAAATCTTCATCACCCCCCACAAGTAGTACAGTGTCACCATGGTGACACTGTACTGCTAGGGTGACAGTATGTAAAAAAATAAATAAATAAAAAATAATATAAAACAAAAAAAAAATGTAAAAAAAGTTTTAAAATTATAATTTTTGGTTATAAACTAATTTGGGTTATTTTTTTTTTACTAAAAATAAAACGGAATACATTTTGGCCAAGATTTATCATGAAATACTATTTATTTGGAAAGTGTTATAAGAAAAAACTTTTTTTCAAAATTTTTGGACTTTTTAATTTACATAGCAAAAAAAATAAAAATCCCAGTGGTGAATAAATACCACCAAAATAAAGCTTTATCTGTCTCAAAAAATGCTAAAAAATTCATATGGGTACAGTGTTGCATGACCGCGCAATTGTCATTCAAAGTGTGATAGCACTGGAAGCTGAAAATTGGCCTGGACAGGAAGGGGGTAAAAGTGTCCGGACTGGAAGTAGTTAAACATTTAAAACAGTCTGTAATATGTTTTCAAGAACCCCATTTACAATCTGTCACTGTCGGTACCCTCCGCTCTTGTTTATTTCCCATACAATATCATTCTTTCCACTCCACGTTTTCTAGAGGTGTGTGTATCCTCATCTCTAACTCTATTTAATTTGTTCATATGCAGGAGTGGATTGATGCGAAGGGCAGGTATATTTTCCTACTGTGTACTTTAAATAGGTTTCGCTAAATAGTGGATGTGGAATATATCCCTCCGCCCGACTCTTAATTAAACGACTAACTCAATTTATGGCCTATCATCCTGATGTTCCCCTATTGGCGTTGGGTGATTTTAACAATTGCTTACTCCCTAGTTTGGATAGATTGCCTGTGGGCAGTAGGGGCAGAGAATTATCCTCTCAGCCTACACCATTTGCTAATTTATTGGTGGAACTGGCCCCCGGGATGTGTAGTGGATGAAGTATCCAACAGCAAAATGTTATTCAGGTTTTTCTGCTACTCATGATGGGCTTTCACACATTGATTTGGGCCTTGGGAACATGACTATCCTGCCATATGTGTTTGATGCTGCGTATGAACTCAGGGCTCTATCTTACCATGCCCCTTGCTGGGTCAAGCTACAGGTGTGTTATACCCACTCTCGTCCACTGTGGAAGGTGAACCCATTTTGGTTGACACTGTTTCCGGAGTCTGAGTTGATTCCAGGGGAGTTGTCAGACTTTATGCAACGGAATGACTTTTCCCCGGCAAGAATGTTTTGGGATGTGATGAAGGCCTTCCTGCGGGGCTTTATTATCTGGGAGATTTCAGCAGTTAAGCGTAGATCCTGGGAGTGGGAGGAAAAGGTACGGTTAGATGTTTATATGATCCAAGACCCAAGCCCCTGTAATCGCACCTCCTGGAAAGAGGCCCAAGCCCTTTATGGATCAGTGCTTACTCAAGTGGCAGATAAGAAGCAATATTTTTTGCAACAAATATACTTTGAGGAAGGGGAAAGTAGGCACCTTCTTGCTCTTGTGGCGAAGTCACAACAAGGGGTGTCCACTATAGACAAGATTGAGGATGCTGATGGAGTGATCTGCACGAGTCATGCGGAAATCCTGAGAGTTTTTCATCACTTTTATGATGATCTGTATGCTTCTAAAACTATAACTACCCATTCTGAGCTTTTGCAGTTTCTAGACAGCAGGAGGTTCAGATGATCCAAGACCCAAGCCCCTGTAACTGCACCTCCTGGAAAGAGGCACAAGCCCTTTATGAATCAGTGCTTACTTTTCCTTTCTTGTTTTATTGGAGACTGACCAGAGGGAACAGGAAATGCCAGTTACTGTTAAGGAGTTATCTGAAGCTTTGGCAGGCAACCCAGTAATAAATCTCTGGGTGCAGATGGATTGCCATTCAAAATCTATAATAGATATGATGCGCAACTCCTCCTGGCATTACTCAATGCCCTGAATGTTGCCATGGATGGAAATGGTTTGCCCCCCTCCATGAATGAAGCTGTTATTATAGTATTATTGAAGCCTGGAAAAGATCAATTAAAACCTGACTCCTACCGACCTATTTCCCTTCTGAATAAGGATGCTAAATTGTTGGCCCAGGTTCTAGCTACTAGACTGGTGTGGATTATTGGTAATATTGTACATAAAGATCAGTCAGGGTTTATTCCTTCTAGAGCGACGACTGATAATATTCGTAGACTATTTTTGCATTTGCAAATTCCGGTGAACAATACTGGGGGGAGAGCAATTTTGTCTTTGGATGCGACCAAGGCATTTGAGAGTGTGGAATGGCCTTATCTATGGGAAGTATTGTCAAGATTCGGCTTTGGTCCCAAGTTCATTAGCTCGGTGCACCTTCTCTATGCGGCTCCTAGTGCCTGAATCCGGATTATTTGTCAGATTCATTCAGGCTGCAGAGGGGAATGAGGCAGGCCTGTCCTCTCTCGCCCCTTTTGTTCGCTTTGGCGTTACAACCTTTAGCGATTTTCTGTTTTACAAGGGGTGTTCTTTCAGAAAATATATCCCTTTATGTGGATGACACACTGTTATATTTGGGCGATACTTCCACATCCTTAGATGCTGTTATGTCCCTTATTGAACGCGTTGGTGGATTTTCCGGCTTTAAAATTAATTGGCATAAATCTGTGTTGATGCTGTAGAACTCCCCCTCTCGGGCTATGTGCACAACACATCCAAGTAATGTCTTCATTTAAGTATTTGGGGGTGGTAGTCTCTCCTGATCCTAAGCAGTATATCTCTTAACCTTTTACCTCTACTCCATCAGCAGAAATTGAAGTGTAACAGTTGGTGCAAAATCCCTCTGTCGGTGGTGGGTAGGGTCAATTTAATTAAAATGATTTGGGCCCCACAACTTCTTTATATTTTTCATAATTCTCCCATATGGATTCCTAAGAAATGGTGTCATCGCATAGAGACCCAGTTTAGGAGTCTTATTTATAAAAAACAAGTGGCTAGCATAACATTTTTTACGTTGCAAAATTGCAATATGGCAAGGAGTCGGAGGAGGGGAGGGTTGGCGGTTCCTGAACCCAAACTTTATTTTCTGGCGACCTAATTGCAGCAACTGGTTGGCTGAGATTCGCCTGATAATATTGATCCCATTATTAGTTTGATTTCCCTTCCTGATCCCACCATTTCGTTTCTTTCTCATCTTGAGGTGGCTCTACCGGCCCTTCCATCCACGGCTCCACCTGCAGACCTCTTGAGGTGCATCTGGAGTACGGTAAAAGCATCTTTTCATATTACCGGCTTTCTTTCCTGTACTCCCTTGTGGAATAATCCGCAATATGTAGAACTGGCCAAACTGTAGGTTTTTCACGACTGCATGGATCAAGGCCTGAAATTTGTATATCAGCTGTATTTGGGGGCAATCCTAAAGTCCTTTTCTCAACTGCAAATGGAATTTACATTTTTATCTTTATCTTCAGCTACACCATGCGATACAGGCTCAGTCTTCGCTCTCTAATCTCACATTGACAGACAGTTTTTCTTAAGGATGTCACTCATAAGAAGGGTATGATTTCTCGGGTATACTCCCAGTTATTGTCTACAGTACAGGATCAAGCTAGTCTCCGCAGTGGTCCCAGAATATTGAGAGTTTGTTGGAGATGTCTGGGATGATGCCCTGCAATCTGTTCCGGGAATTTCTCTTTCTACCTCTCATAAATTGTCTCATTTGTTTATTCTCCATTGAGTGTATGGGACCTCTGCGCAACTGTATCGGTGTGGCAAGCGGGATTCACGTGATAGTCCGAGGTGTAGGGTCCAACAGGGTGATTTAATTCATACGCTCTGGCATTGCCCCAAGTTACATAGATATTGGAGTGAGCTTATCCAACTTATTTCTCTAGTATCGCCATATACTGTTCCCCAGGATCCTTTGCATTGTCTGTTGGGGGCACTGGACTTTTATATCTGTCTAGGAAGTTGATAGCAAGGTACTGGTTATCATTGGCTTCTAGTAAGCAATGGGTAGATTATGTTAAGTCTTTACTCCCACAGGAGAAACTCATGTACCAACATCGCAATGCTTATCGTAAGTTCAAGCAGGTATGGCAGGGTTGGCTGGATACACCTGGGTTTGCTCCTCTGCAATTGATAGTGGACCGACTTCTGCAGCTGTGATATTTTATATCAGGTGTGTGGCTCCACTCCTTACCCTGGGGAATTCATGTGCAACTCCCATTCTTTTTGATGAGACGTCTTGGGTGAACCAGAGGTTGTTGTTGATGTGTTTTTTTTTTTTGTTTGAAGACATGTTTTGGGCTTTGTTCTTTTCCTCCATTTCTGTTTACATCTGGTCGGGAAGGAATAAGATGTAAAAAGGAAAAAGCAAGATATTGTCAAGAAAGTTTTGGATCCTTGTGGTCTCTGTTTTGTTTGATTACCATTTCTGTAATTCTGTTTATTACAGGATCTGCATATCCACGTTGTTCTATTTATGTGTAATCCTGTTGTTGCAGTAATGTAATTCTGGATTCTGTAAGTACTGTTTCATTTTCTCTATTATCTTGACAATAAAAGTTGTTTGGATTAAAAAAAAAAAAGATTTGCTGTGTCGTGTACTTTCTGTAGCTCTTTCTACCTTTATTTTGCCTTCTCACACTTGCATATGTGAATCATCATCTATACTATGGGAAATAGTAGTTTGAAATTTCTGATCTTTTTCTGTCCACTCATTTGTAGGTGGGTTTGGTCTGGGCTTTTGTGTACATTTCATATACCCTCTCATATATACTGCATTTTCATTTTAAAGAGGAACTATATTCACCTCAGCTTCAGAGATGCAGGGTCCCGCTGCTCCCCGTCCCCTGACACTCACGAAAGGCTGGTTTCTAGGTCTCGTTCACTGGCCACTGTCATTGGCTGTGCAGGAATGACATCACTCCTGTGCATGCGCAGGAATTCAGTCAGGTTTGGCAGTGCCAAATATGTACAGTGAGCTGCGCATATGTGGCTCACTGTACAGGGGCAGACAGGCAAGTAAGCAACTTTAATGCAAGAGACAAAGCATGTCCTTTCTGCATTGTGATTCCAGCTTATTTATCATTTTAAGGCTCCATTCACACCTGCATGATGCAATGTGTGTGTGTGTGTGAGATAGTATAGGGAAGCCCATTGACATGAACGAGCTGTCCCATGTGTGAAAAACATGCCAAAGTAGCTCCTGCACCTCTTTTGTGCAGTGATGTGCATGGGGCCAAAGATAAAATCAAGTATGTCAGATTGCCAACTGAAAATTTTGATAAAACACTGTTAGGCCACGTTCACATCTGTGTGGTTGTGCGGGCTGTGATTTTAATGGATTCCCGTGCCCCAGGACACGCAGGGAAGAAGTCCCTGCATGGGAACTGAGGTTCTCAGTACAGTTGTGATTTCCAGTGCGGACGGTGTGCAATTAATGGCACCCGCCCTCTGTGTGGGTGGTGCAACTGCAGGTATTTGTGCGGGTCTCGCAGCAGCACCACCCGCACAGATGTGAACCAAGCCTTAGTAGCCATCATACATGCTTTCTGACCTTTTCAAAAACTGTTGTATATGCAGCAGTGTTTAGTACTTTGGCTGTGACTGGGCCCATAACCTGTTAGAAATCTGCTACAGATATAACTCCTAAAAGTCAATAAGGTGCTTGACTTGTCCGAGACATTCTTACTTAATTGTAAACATACAGGAACACAGAGACAGGAAATTATATCATAACCATGTAGTCCCAGAAGCCGAAGCACTAAATATAATTCTACCACCTAATTGCAGAACTACTCATTTAAACTATTTATTTAAACTATTAAATAACTTATTAATCACAATATATTATATTAACCCCTTGATCTCCAGAGGATTTACCCCCTTCCCGACCAGGCCATTTTTGTGATACGGCTCTGCATTACTTTAACTGACAATTGCGAGGTCATGCAATGCTGTACTCAATTGAAATTTATGTCCTTTTTTTCCTGCAGATACTGCTTTGTGTCAGTGGTATTTGATCGCCTCTGTGTTTTTTATTTTTTGCGCTATAAAAAAAAGGCTCCAATTTTTAGAACAAAACAATATTTTTTACTTTTTGTTACTAAATGTGTTCAGTAAAACAATTAAAAAAAAATCTAATTTCATCATAAATTTAGGCCAAAATGTATTCTGCCATGTCTTTGCTAAAAAAAATTGTGTAAATTAACCACTTGCCTATCGGGCACTTTTACCCCCTTCCTGCCCAGGCCAATTTTCAGCTTTCAGCACTGTCGCACTTTGAATGACAATTGCAACACTGTACCCAAACAATATTTTTATAATTTTTTTGAGACAGATAGAGCTTTCTTTGGTGGTATTTAATCACCTCTGGGTTTTTTATTTTTTGCTAAACTAACAAAAAGACCGAAAATTTTGAAAAAAAACGTTTTTTCTTAGTTTCTGTTCTAAAATTTTGTAAATAAGTAATTTTTCTCCTTCACTGATGTGCGCTAATGAGGCTGCAGTGATGGGCACTGATAGGCGGCACTGGTAGGTGGCACTGATGGGCATTGACAGGCATCACTTAAGGGCACTGAAAGGCAGCACTCGTGCTTGACCTCTACCCCAGAAGCCAACAAAAGGAAGCCCCCAGATTTCGTCTGAGAATGAGCGTCTAACCGAGAATCCTTCTACAGACAGCGAAGTCGGCACATCTGGTCACTCCATAGCCCTTGTTACTAAAAGTAGCACACCCATTTTTCAAAAGGTCGGAGACAGCGAAGAACCAGAACTGGCAACAAGAGGTTGCGGATATCAAACACGCAGCAACCGCCAACACATGGGAAGACGAGTCCAGTAGTTAATCTCTCATCCAGACACATCACAAAGGGTGAGTCCTGTCTCTTGTTTAAAGGTCTGTCATTCTGTCCTGTATCGAGGTTTAAGGACTTCAACTTTGAAATAGAAATGTTCAAGTTTGAGAGGACATTGAAAATCAAACAGTTCTTTCATATACAACCACAAACTATGCCTTTGCCCACAGGTCATTCCTTCAAGTTTAAAAGCAAATTCATGCCCCCTGGACAGTACCAATCCATTGATTGCAACATACGCACTCTGAACCATGATGTTCTCTTTGGCATGTCCATGAGGAGATACACTGTTTTTAGTCCTGAGTAATTTAAAGCCCTAAGGACTCTCAGGGATGATAAAAGCAATATCACCAAGCCCGTGGATAAGGGCGGTGCTATTGTGATCATGGACTATAAAAAACTATAGGGCAGGCATGTTATCAATGTTAGCTGATACTACTAGTTACCTACAACTCACTGTGTATCCTACACAAGGCATTATGAACACTCCAAATTCTATCATCACCGCAGCCAAGCCAATGGCTGGATGTCTAATGAGAGAGCTGAATTCTTGATGGACAACCACCCAAAACTACCTGTGATATATGTGTTACCTAAAATTCAAAAGGGTAGAAACCCTTTAAAAATGTAAGCCAATTGTTTCTGGTATAAGGTCAATCGCTCAACCTATGGCTCAGCTACTGGACTTTCATCTTCAACCGTTGGTTCAGAACCTGCTGGCATATGTCAGGGACACAGGGGATTTTTTGGATAAACTTGGGGGATTCTCAGCATTCAATGCAAATTGGAAATTAGCAACAATGGACATTTCATCCTTGTATACAGGCATACCTAATGAAGCAGGTTTGAAGGCAGTTAAACATTTCTGGTCCGGATCGAAGACCCAGAATCTCCCATGTGAATACCTTATTGATTGTTTACGTTTTGTACTTGTACTTGAAATTTTTTTGCATTTGAGCAGACCATCTATGCCCAAATATGTGGCACTGCCATGGGCAGTTCTGCTGCCCCTTCTTTTGCAAATTTGTTTGTTCGTTATACTGTATGGAGGAGCACAAAATGTATCCCATGCCTTTGTTCATTGATCATGTCAAATGCTGGCTAAGATATATGGACAATATCTTCCTTATTTGAGAATGAGAAACATCAATTTTTTAGGAGTTTGTCAATCAGCTGATGGATTTGTCACATGCCTGATGAAGAGGTCCTGTGAGACTCTGAAATGTTGCTTTGCTGTAACTATGTGATCGTTTATTAAAACTTTTGGACCCATATTGGTGATCCTTGGTGTGCTGGTGACATTCTCCCACACTGATAATCAGGGAACTGATCATCAGTGTCCTGATGATTAGTGTAAATGTCCCCTCTGAGGAATGCCGCTTACTGGCTCTCCTCTCCTCACTCACTGTCAGCGTGAGGAGAGGACTGTCGATAACTGGCATTTCTTTGTTTGCATGTGATCAGATGTGATTGGATACAGCTTATCACATGACAGAGCCAACATCACTGGCTCTTTACTCTGATCTGTGATCCACTGTGTCCCAGGGACACAGCGCATTACCAATCGCAGTGCTGTGCACCCCTGGGGGGCACGCATGCGCCGTTAGAGTGGAAGGACATCATATGACATCCTCCCAGAATGAGAGAGCCACCGCCCATCCATCATTTCCTTATATGGCGGGCGGAAGGTGGTTAATTGATTTACGTGAAATTTAGTGTCTACAAATAGCGGTATATATACTAGATTTTTTTTATACTAGTAATGGCAGTGATCAGTGGCCTATAGCAGGACTGTGGTGGGCATTCTGACACTGGGGGAAACTGACTAACTGTCACTGACATCTCCAGTGATACCAATAAAGTGATCAGTGCTAATAAAAAGCACTGACACTGTACTAATGACATTGGGCAGGAAGGGGTTAACATCTGGGGCAATCAAAGGGTTAACTGTGTGCTGTTTCACTGTGTGCTATGTGTGTGCTTTACACAGTAAGCATACTGCTTTGTATGGCCATACAAAGCAGTATACAGGAGCTGACAGGGGAGAAATCTGTATTGTTTACATACAGGTCTCTCCCCCATCAGTGATACTCAGTAATAACCAGGTGCTGGCGGGGAATCACCAGCCAGGACCCGGTGACTGACAGGTGAGGCTGCTAATGGCAGCTCAGGTAAGAAATGCATAATCGCGTATAGGAGCAGGGCCCTCCTATCCCTCTTGTATTGAACTGTATTGTTGCTGTATTGTCTCCTGTTATATTGTAAAGCGCTGAGCAAACTGTTGGCGCTATATAAATCCTGTATAATAACAATAATATATACATGATTTTGAGCACCTGTGCTGCCCTGTTGCAGTATTTCTGCTATAGGGTGGCGTGGAAGCGGTTAAGTTCTTGATTTGTTTATATTTTTTGTGCCCTAACAGGTCTACTCATATTGGTAATTCCATTAAATTACTTTAGAAGTGCACATAAAGCACTGATCTTGCCTAAAATCCTGATGTTTGCCTGCTGTCCACTTACACAGCAGCTGGAGGAATGGACAAAGCTGTGGCTGATGCAGACAGGAATTGACATTTTAATGAAGTGATAATAGTACAGGGTATTGCTGCTAACGTAGGTACCACAACCCAAACATCTATGTATCAAAAATTTACATTAAGGGGAAAAAGGGCGGACTTTACTGTTACCAAGGGAAAACACAAGTTTTATCAAATTCATACACTTTATTAACATATTAAAAATACAATAAAAATGGAGACTAGATACTTACCCTTATTTGTGTACAATTTCATCTTCCATCAACAAGTAATTGTTTATACACATCGTCAAAACAAGCACATTGGTAGGTCAACACGTATCACAAAATTGCTTTCTCAGGACCATTCATATGCTTTTAAGGAAGAATGACCTAAATGAAGAAACATGTATTAATATACAGGAATAAAAAAAACTTTTTAGAAATAATCATAGTTACGGGTTTCAATGCATTAACATACCCCCATAGAGCAGGTGAGTAAAACAGCAGTTGGTGGTGGCCCACAGGCCCAAACAAAGCTAATATATAAAATGATCTTTTAAGTGGCAGTATTCCAGTGAAAATGATCTTATAAGTAAGTTGGTCTTTCGACAATTGTGTGACCTCTTTTAGAGCCATCCCAATTGCTGATATTAAGTTCTATATCGTCGTTTTGCTTTTAGCTGTTCATATGGGTTATCATATTATCATGTTACTTACCTTTGCATTGAAGTGGCTAAGCTACATAGTATATTATCCTGAGGAAGCAATTTTGTGAAACGCGTTGACCTACCAATGTGCTTGTTTTGAAGATATGTATAAACAACCCATGCAACTTGTTTATAGAAGATGAAATTATACATAAATAAGAGTAGGTGTCTAGTCTCCATTTTTATTGTCTATTTAATAGGTTGTTAATAAAGTGTATGAAATTAATAAAAATTGTGTCTTCCCTTGGTAGCCGTAAAGTCTGCCCTTTCTCCCCATAGAGGATAGATATACTTGTTAAATGAGTATTTTTCCAAGCACTGAGCTCAGGCAGGGCAGGAGATAAGAGAGCCACTGTAAAAATCTGATACTCATCATGACACTTTTGCCTTCAAAGAGAGAGAACACAAATAATTACAATTAATTCTTAAATTGTAATTATTAGACTTAAAATTCAGATTATTTCAAATACCTATCTGTGACTAGTTCTCTTTAAAAAAAAGTTTCTAAAATTGTGCCTGGGTTGTGTTATGTAGTCAATTTAGATGCATATGGAGTTCTCCTTTAATTCTCTTTTACTCAACTTGCTTTCTCAATGCAAGACACTAAAGGGCAACCACTGAGAGCCCTTGAATGATTTACAAATATAATTTTAAAATACATTTAATGAATTCACATTATTCATATCAGTGGCTGTGCCTTTAAATCTGTCTAGCATATGATTTGAGAATTATTGCACATAAATTGTATTGTACATAATATGTTAGAGCTGATGGCCTTGACTGATTCATTTATAATGAGCTTGACAAAAAGAAGATTGAAAGCCTCGTCATCCTTTCTAACCGCATTACATATTGTCAGTGCTTGATGTGTTATATAATACAAATGACTTCAATCATCCTGAAAATGTGACTTTGCCTTTGACAAGTTAAAGGACCATGACTTGTGCAATTAGATTTAAAATATGGAAATTAGGTACTAGAGCCTCCAATTTTTTTCTT
Organism: Staurois parvus; assembly: GCF_062004578.1. Lineage (NCBI taxonomy): Eukaryota > Metazoa > Chordata > Amphibia > Anura > Ranidae > Staurois > Staurois parvus. The sequence continues at coordinate 10,291,207 of NW_028317941.1, forward strand.
TTCAAGTTTAAAAAATGATACAAATATTAAATTATAGTTAAAAAACATTAATCGCAAAGAACATTCAATATAGCATTCTGTTCATTTTTACTGTTATTATATTTAGCTTATTAGACTTGGGCTTTATACAGTCATGCGGATATTGTCTGGTAACAGTAATTATGGGTAGATGAGTAATAATTATGTTCTATGTGCCATTGCTTGTCAATTGAAGGATGCGTAAACCCAGAATTATAAAGAGTAATCCAGATAAGTGTGAGGACAGGAATGAGACATAACAGTAAAAGATTGGATGAACCTGAACCCACCAATCACTTTGAAGGCCCATGTAATGAATATCACACAGGATATCCATCAAACAGCTGGGTCATTATGTGTTTTTATTTTGCATCCACTCTGTTGCAATAATGCTGATAGAAGTAAAATATGAGACCCCAAAATAGCCTTGTTGCCAAGTCCAAGCCTGAACATCACATGTTCTTAGACAACTGTAAAACCAGAACAGACATTAGCTAATTATATATATTTATATCTATTTAAAAGCCAAAAAGTGAAAAAATGTGATGCCAGCTGTGGTTATCCAAATGATTTCTTGAACTGCCAACATTTTTTCAGGGAGCTCCACAAAGGTTAAAGTACATCCAAAGGCAAATCTTTTTTTCCTGATTTCTTCATGTCAGCACAGCTGGGTATGGGCCCTACATCCCCATGCTTCCAGAACCTAACTGATAAATTTGAGTTCACCTGCAGCCTCGGTGTTCCTCTTTGTTCCTCCTATGAGCAGGACCAAAGCGTGCTCCTCTACCTGGCTGGTCTAAAGGACCTGTCATCTGTCCATGCATGCGGGTTTAGCTTGGATGCAGTCCTTGTGTACCAGCTAAATTACCCACAATCCAGGGAGCCCCACTGCTGGTCCTTAGTGCCACTTTTATCACAGCTAACAGCCTTGTCTGGGGTCAGCTGAGTCCATGTGAAGTGGGCAGAGGTGTCAGCAGAGTCTCCCGTAGGCATGCAGATCAGCACAGTGCCAGTGTTTACAGTTGGATGGCAGAGGTTAGGTGAACTAAATTTTAAAATACTTTGTATCCAAATGAATGCTATATACATCTTTTTTTTGTACTCTCCAGTTTCTCAGCCAAAAAAAAAGGAAGAGAAGGTCTTTATGATGTTAACTATTCCCTTGGATGGTTTGTGTACATTGCAGAATATTATTGTAATTCTGTTGCAGGTTCCTACCTTTTGTTGCTCTTCTGAACAAAACTTTCTCCCTACGTCTTCCAGGACAGCAACTTGAGACTTAGAGCTCCTCCCTCCGGATCAGGAAACACGCCATCCCCCCATGCCTTTTAAAAGGCGGACCTCCAGGCCTCCCATCCAGTTTTTTAGTGTTTATCGAACCAGAGGGAAGCACGCTAGGAACCTTCAGGATCCTCGCACTCTCTGAACAAAACTTTTTCATTATGTCCTGTTCCCTGGCAGGGCAAGGTTTGGTTCATTAATCACCTGATGAAATCTGAGCTGTGGTTGGAAGCTGCAGTTTCAGCCTCCCTCTAGCAGTAGTTAATCCTTTAGAGTTTGTTACCAAGCAAGCTATTTTCTATTGCATTGAATATTTTTTTTTTAACTGATCTGTTAAGTGGCAGGCAAAACCCTGTGAAAGGATTATTTATTCTGGTTATGAGCAGTTTCAGAGATTCCCCAAGCAAAACAGCCCTCCTCAGGCTCTTCAAAAAAAAGAAACATAGAAAAGTGAAGGCAGAAAAAGATTGAGTGGTCCATCGAGTCTGTCTGTTTTTGCTTTGTTTTATTGTTTTTTTTTCTCTGCAACTTTTTTGTCTGAATATATATTTATGCTTGTTCCAAGCATATTGTAAGCTATTTACTGTTGACTGGCTTACTACCTTTGCTGGAAATTTTTTCCAAGCATCAACTACTCTTTCAGTAAAATAATGCTTTCTGAGATTAGTTTTGAACTTTCCTCCAGTTGGTTTAACTGGTTCCCAACCATGCTATAGCCGAAGGATGGCTACAACGCGGTTGTGGAATCCTGGGATGACGTCCATGGACGTCATTCCAGAACCCGCCCCTGTTTGCCTAAAGCGGCGAGCCCCCAGCGCCGCTGGTGATCGCTGTGTACTACAGACACAGCTGATCACGGGGTACGGTAAACGGCCTTTTACCAGCTGCGTCAAATGACACGGCGATCACCAGGTAAATACAGTTGCCAGTTCTTGGCTGCACTTTCCTCACGCTGTCACAGCATGAGGAAAGTACTGCCGAGAAGCGGCAGTTGTCAGCAAAGGGATCGGCACTGATCATCAGGGCCCAGCAGTGCCGCCAACCTATGCCACCCACATGCCCATCAGTGCCAACCACTTGTGCCCATCAATGTCACCCACCTGTTCCACTCAGCAGTGCCACCCACCTGTGCCCTGCAGTGCCATCCACCTGTGCCAATCAGTGCCACCCACCTGTGCCATGCAGTGCCACCCATTAGTGCTGTTCACCAGTGCCGCCCATCAGTGCTGCCCATCAGTGCCATCTATCAGTGCACCATCATCAGTGCCACTTATCAGTGCTGCCTATCCATGCCACCTCATCAGTGCCCATCAGTGCTGCCTATCTGTGCCCATCAGTGCTGCCTATCAGTGCAGCCTCATCAACGCACATCAGTGAAAGAGAAAAATTACCTGTTTGCAAAATTTTATAATAGATACAAAGAAAACTTTTTTTTTCAAATTTTTTTCTCTTTTTTTGTTTATAGCACAAAAATAAAAACCAGAGGTGATTAAATACCACCAAAAGAAAGCTCTATTTGTGTGAAAAAATGATAAAAAACGCATATGGGTATAGTGTTGCATGACTGCGCAATTGTCATTCAAAGTGCGACAGCTCTGAAAGTTGAAAATTGGCCTGGGCAGAAAGGAGGTATAAGTGCCCAGTAGGCTAGTGGTTAAGGTCATTTCCCTATGTTCTTGTTTTTGGTTTCATGTTGAAAATACTGCCCTCCTGAACCTTATACACCCCCTCGATGTATTTAAAGGTTTCAATCATGTCTCTACTTTCCCTTCTTTACTGCAGAAAGAAGATGCAGATGAACATGTTTGTATGAATCTTGCTTTGTTCAAGCAACTAGAGATGAGGATGATGACCCCTACCAGGTTGTTACATTTATTAAACAAGTGGCAAATAAAATCAAAGGAGTGTCCCCACTCACTCTGTGAAAGGGTTATATTTTCTGGCAATGAGCAGTTTTTTAGCCTACTCAGGCACAGCAGCCTCTTCAGACTTTCAAAAGGGGAAGATGCAGATGAACATGACTGTAAAAATCATGCTTTGTTCAGGCAACCAGAGTTGAGTATGATGACTCTTAACAGGTTTTCACATTCATTAAACAAGTGGCCAATGCACTCAAAAGAAGTTGAGCAGTCTCATAGCCCTCCCAGGCAAATAGCCCTCTTCAGGCTCCATAAAGAAGAAAATGTGGATGAGCATGACTGTATGTATCCTGCTAGTTCAAGCAGCTAGGGATAGAGATGATGACACACTGCAGGATGTCACATGCAATAAACACGCTGTCAATACACTCCTGAAGGTGTGGTTTCAACTCACCCTCTGAAAGGATTATTTACTCTAGCAATGAGAAGCTGCTTAGCCTTCACTGGTGAAACAGCTCTCTTCAATGTTTCCAAAGAGGAGGATGCTGATGGACATGATTGCATGAATACTGTTTTGTTCAAGCAACCAAGGATAAACATGATGACACCTAACAGGTTGTCACATGAGGCTAATACACCCTAAAGGAGTGTTTCCACTGTGAAAGGGTTATCTATTCTATCAAGGAGCAGTCTCCTAGCCTTCCAGGCAAACAATCCTCTTTAGACTCTTCCAAAAAGAAGTTACGGATGAGCAGGATTGCATGAACCCTGCAGGTTTAAACAGCCAGGGTAACTAACAGGCTGTCACATTAATTGAACATGTGGTCAATACATTCTAAAGGAGTTGCTTCTACTCACCCTTTGAAGGGGTCATATATTCTGCCAATGAGCAGTCTCAGAACCTTCTCAGGCTAATCAACCCTTGTCAGATTCTTCCAAGGAAGATGTGGTAGGAACAGGTAGAGTAGTGTGGGGCTCCGTCAGTGTCAGCAAGAGAACAAAGACAGTTTGAAGTCACTGGCATGAGTGCATATCCCATGAATATCCAGGTTGGATCTGATAGCTATAGCCAAGGGTTCCAAACAGAGAATAAACAACAAAGTGGAAAGCGGGCATTCCTGGCATGTACCATTGGACATCCGAAACGAAGGGGATAAGAATGACGCTAATTTGACCTGGGAAGAGGGGGTGGAGTAAAGGGCTTTCAAAGCAGCTACAAATGGACTGCTAAACCCAAATCTCTCTAAGACTAAAAACATGTATGACCAACTTAATCGGTCAAACGCTTTTTGGGCAGCCAAGCTCAACAAGAGAGTAGGATTTGGGGATTTATTGACAAGATCAGTCAGGTCAATGGTCCTACTGGTGTTATCTGCAGCATGACTATCCGTGACAAAGCCCACCTGGTTTCTATGTATAAGCTTGGAGATACATTTGGCCAGTCTATTAGCCAGTATTTTCGTAAAAAATCTTGTAGTCAGAATTTAATAAGGCTATAGGGCGATAGTTAACCGGGAGGGAATGGTCCTTATCCGGGTTGGGGATCACAGAAATATATGCGTGTGTAAAGTCATCATATGGGTGCAACCCCTTCAGGAGATCCCGGAACAAAGTCAGAAGATGGGGGGCTAAGATGCCTATAAAGGACTTGTAATATAAGTAAAGGAGACCATCCGGTCCTGGGGACTTGTGAGTAGGAAGGTGTTTAACAATGTCCAAAAATTCTTCAATGGAAATGTCTGCAATCAGAGCTGTAACATCGGAAAGGGACAAACATGGCAAGTGTAAGGAGTCAAAAAAAGCGTCAAAAGCAGCCAGCTGAAGTGGAGGGTGAATATCAGGGGTTAGGCTATTATAAAGCTTCTCATAGTATTCCCCAAATATTGTAGCCATAATATGTAGGTCATATGTGGGTTTACCATCGGGCTGGAGTAGATGGCCAGTAATGAGGGGGATGTTTGAGATTTAAGTCTATTCATGAGCATGCAATTGGGTTTATTAGATAACTCATAAAATTTTTGCCTAGCCCAGGTGAGAGACTGAGCAGTTTTATGCAGGTCAAGGGCCCTGATTTGATCACGTATATGGCTTGGTTATGTTGGTTATACAACATCATTGAGATATTATGTTGTAAAGATAGATTAAGTAACTTGGCGCATGAGTTGGCTGATGCAACACTGTCCACTTATGAAGCCATTACATATGGGTTTGTCAATCAAAAGACTATATATGTAATATCCACTCCCTTCAATGAAATTGCTCTACTAAGCAAAATTGTTGAAAATACAAGCTTCTAAGTTATGAGAATTATGACGTCTAGATATAACATAAAAAGACATCCTAAGGGAGGAAAAGGGTGCAATACACAACAAACAACACATACCTACACATGTCCTTCCATTCACTCACAGACACGCACAAGCAAAGCATGGAGACTCTGTCGTTCTTCACATTCCGAGAAGCTGAAACAAGTGCATTCTCTAAGAGACCTGAGATCACGTCACTTCCTTCTTCTTGCTAAAACTCACGCTGCATTTGAACAAGACAAGAAGCACATGGGAAAACAGCCATGACAATAAGGGTGACACATCTTTAAGCAGGACAACATGGGCTTTGAGCTGACAGGACTCCTTTAGAACTTGGGATCTCTTTTCTGGTACATTCAATCCTTGTGCATTAAGGGATAGTAATTTTATATATGATTGGGAGGAACGGTGTTTATGTGAAGACATGGTACACGACTGCTCAAAGGGCCTTAAGTGGTGCAATGAAACTGAGCTCTCCCAGGGGGCCCTAGGCCCACGGAGGGGATAGGAGATTGGAAAAATAAGGGGTGGGGGGTGGAGAAGTGTTGTGAGAGAAAGATAAGTGAAGACAAAAACTGGAGGAAGAGCAGTCAGGAAAGACAGAAAGGAGAGAGATAGGTAAGAACTCAGGAATGTCCAGAGGTGGAGCTAGAATACTAGACCACTTAGAAAAAGTATAGAGGAGGCCGGGGGGTTCAGGAGACTCATCCGAGTCCGCTGTGTGGGTGCGTATGCAAAGATGACCAGGGGGTGAGAAGCCCACCAACCAGAGAGATACACGCATATGAAGAGTATAATGTACAGAGGAAAAGAAGAGACAAAACACAGGGAAACTTAAGGGGGGGGGGCGGAAGGAGGGAGGGGAAATAGTAGGGAGGGCGAGAAAGAGACATGGGCAGAAGGGGGAGCCACTAAGACATAGGCCTTCCCGACTGGGCACTGACCGGAGATCACTGCATACAGGGAAGAGATGTTCATAAGGGCACATAAACACCAAAGCCTAGGAAGGGAGGTTAACCCACCCAAACCCCAACGAGCTACTTACATAAACTGTGCAGAACAGAAATTTTACCAGCTATACAACATTACACAACATAGCATAGACAATGAAGAACACTGTATTACAGCAGAAGGAGGAAGCCAGCTCGGGAGTAGTCCTGTGGAAGAGCCATAGCATACATAGAGACCATCGCATAACCACAAGTATCATATTTCAAGGGAAAATCAGGGAAAGAAAAAAGTTAGGCTTAAAGGATCATTTATGGGGGAAAAAGGACCAGGATAGAAGATAGGAAGAACAGTGGGCTAGCCTGGGGAGTAGTACAGTTCCTCTTGGAGCAGTGCAGATGATGCCCATGGTCTCGGAGAGAAGAGAGGAGGGAGCAAGGCACAGAGAGAGGGTGCACTTCCACAAGCTGAAATCCAACATGTTTCACAACAGTAAAACAATAGCCTGTACAGTACAACAGGATAACGTGGCAAAGCCACCAGGCTAAAAAGAGAACTGCTAGCGGCTTACGTCCCTCAAAGGCCACCAAGATCTTGGTCTTGTTGATGACATGAGAGCGGGGACTGAGGGGATGATGCCCCATGACGTACACAGGCTGAAGAGGGATACCCCAAAACAGAGTGGTCTCTTGTTTGAGGAGTGGGTGGATAGGAACATGAGCTACAAGAGGTGTGATGTAGTGACCTAAACCTCAGGGAGATCTGTCCATTTTAAGGTTAAATATCACCATATCCAGGATACAGTTACTCACATTCCGAACTAGACCCATAATGAAAGATAGACAGACCGAGGTGTTGTTAGTCACACTGTCGGGCTCTCTTGTGAGCTGTGGAGGCTGTCGGGCTGGTGTTGTTTGGGTCCCTGCGATGACTCGTAGATGGAGAGTCAAAAGGTAGCGAGTGCCGGCTGCGGGAACGAGGGGGAGGGCCCAGTACCTCCCTAGAAACATTCTGCTCCAGTACTAGGGCATGGAATGCACTATACCAGTCCGGCAGGTCAGGCGTCAGGATATCAAGGCATTTGCAAAATTGAGATAAGTCCTCTGGCACTCAGAGCAGAGCTGTGTGGCACAAAGAAGTGGCCGATAGGCAAAAAAGGAATTTCCACTGGTACATTATCTGTCTAGCCTGTATGAAATCAAGTAGGGGACAAAGGTCTCTCCTGTGCTGTAACGTAATGCCGGAAAGATCTTGAAAAAGTTGAAGCTCAATCTCATTAAATACAATGCGGCGCCTGTTCCTTGCACTGCGTAAGATAATTTTCTTTGATTGCTTAGCTCATTAAACAGCAAATAACATCCCTCAGGGGGTCAGTATCCTTCCCCGGGGTTGGAGAGAACGGTGGATGTGGATAGGGGACTCTGGATCTGGGTCCAGCAGATTATTGAGGATATGGAGGATCGATTTACACAACTGCTCTTGCTCAACTGTTGCTCTACCGTTTCAGACAACCCCCTGAGGCGTAGGTATTAACGTCCAATATTATCCAGATCCTCCAAGTGTCTCTGAAAATCTCTCATCTGCAGTGTATGGGAGTCAGCAACGCACACCATGCGCTTGATGGATGCCTGGTGGTATGAAGTTTGGTGCTCCACCAATTGCAGGCGGGTAGCCATGAGATGTATGTCCTGGCACAGCTCTATAATCGCCGCTAACAAGGTATTTTTGATATCTGCTGCTATGTCCTGCAAGTCAGCCCGGCTAAGGACTTGTGGAGATGTGGAGGTGGTGGGAGGTGGGAGGTGATCAGCGCACTCATGGCTGGGGCTCTTGATTCCAGAGCTTGTGGTGCGTGAGGCCATGGCCTGGGAGGCTGTGGGTGTGGCCTCCAGATGGGTCCGGAATATCTCTAGAATATTCTGCCTTAGCTGCATCCCCGTTTCCCTGGGGGAGCAGGACCATGATGCGGACCCGCTGTGATGTGATTTCCCTATATTATCTGCGGTGATCCTCCGGGGTGGCTGAGGGTTTCTCTCTGGTGGCGGGAGCTCTGAAGCTAAGCGGCCATCACGGTCGAGGTCAGACCATGCCCCCCTGCTGCTCTATTTCTCAGCTTACTGCTGGGGCTGCCCCTGGGGTAAGTTTTTGTGGTGATCCCAGATTGACCAAATGTGCCTTGGTACCCTCTGCTCCATCTAACGAGTGTCAAGGACCCACTCCCTCTAATGGTAAGATCAAATCTTCTCCAAAGTCTCATTTGCCCAGCACCTGACAGGCTCAAGTTGATGGCTTAGATCTTGAGAGGCAGAGACTAATAGATATTGAGCGCTCTGTAAAGGTTGGGAATACTCTTATGAAAGCAAGGAAGGACAGCGCTAACAGTGCCTGTAGTAGAATATGGCATAAATTTGCAGGTCTATGCATAAGTACACTATAGGCCCCCCTTTTTGGCTATCTCTGCCTTCACTGGCACACAGTGGGCATCCAACATGTAAGTATACTGTTCTTCAAGCTGCAATTTGGTTGAAACCTCCATAAGGGATTGTTGTTCCCGAAGTGGAATCTCTCATTGGTATTGGACTTTTTTGGCATTAGATGCCTTCAATCAAAGTGGCCCCTTGTGGTACTTTGGAGAAATCCTTTTGGCACTGCTCTAGTCTGGAAGTAAAAGAAAGTCACCCCAGCGGGATATGGAAAGGAGGGAGCAGTGTCCAAGAACAGTTCCAGTGATTCGGTGCAGTAAAGGGATGGACGCTTTTGGGACACCCATTCTTTGGGCTGGTCTGAGCGGCGTCTGTCCATTCACTTCCCCTATTATACCTCTCACTAAAAACTACTTTCCTGATGGCATGGATTTTTTTCAACACTTTCAGTGGTTTTTGGTTTGTTTAGAAAAAAATAAAAACCAGAGGTGATTAAATACCACCAAAAGTAAGATCTATCTGTCTCAAAAAAATAATAGATTTTTTTTATGGGTACAGTGTTGCATGGCTGTGCAATTGTCATTCAAAGTGTGAGAGCACTGAAACCTGAAAATTGGCCTGGGTGGGAAGGGGGTATAAGTGCCCTGTAGGCGAGTGGTTAAAGAACCCTTTCTCATGTTCATTCTGGACAAGGTGGAACTCATGCCAATGCTAGAGATCGTGTCTAGAAGTTCATATCACACAAGAAGTTGTCCTTCCTACATCCCTTTTGGGGTGTACCAAAGGAATTAGCCCATCAAATGTGGGTCAAGCTTTAAAATGTTACATCAAGGAAACATCTGGCATAAGGAAGTCGGAACACGTTTGTCATTCCAGGTGGAGAGCGTCAGGATTTCACAACTTCCAACAATATTATTGCCTCTTGGTTGGTGAATCTCATCTCCTTGACCTATACGTTAAGAGTTGAGTGTGGCCAGGGGGATCACAGCACTCTCCACTACAAGGGTTTTGACCTTATGAGCGTCAGCAAGCTAAGTGTTTCCAGAGATGATCTGCAAGGCAGATACATGGGCATCAATATATATGATCATGGCTCATTACTGTATAGAGGCAGCCTTAATGAGTTTGGCAGAGGCATCCTGGCTTCTGCTGTTAGCCAGAATTAGAGTATGTAGCATTGTCTCTCCCCTGTTTGGCTAGTTACTTCCCAGCTGTGCAGACATGGAGTCATCAGGGAAACCTGAAAATCTGAATGACAGATACTTACTGTGATTTTCCATTCCTTACAAGCTCCAGCACAACCCCCACTCAGCTTGGTGGGACTATTTACAGAGCTCCAAGACTGTAGGTGGGCGCAGATTTGTGAGTTAGGTCTTAGAAGCATGGGGGAAGGGTCCATACCCAGCTGTGCTGACATGGAGCTCACCAGGAGAGGAAAATTACGATAAGTATCTGTCATTTAATTTTTTTTCCTTTTTTTTCATTTTGAATAGAATAAGGGAGGGTTAACAAGGGAGGGTTTTTTTTAAATCAATACATTTTTATTAGGATTTAAAAAAATATACAAGTGATTGGCATAGTACAGATTTTCAGCACTGAATATAGTAACATAGAACACAAAGAGTGCAAAATATCTATATTTGTATAGTCATCCCTTATGAACTATTGCATATCAGTTAACGCCAGTCTGTCCAGGGTGATAATGTTAGTCATAAACCCTATGGAAAAGAAAATGTATTTATTTATTATTTATTTCAGGTACTTATATAGTGCTGTCAATTTACGCAGTGCTTTTACATATATATTGCACATTCACATCAGTCCCTAACCCTCAAGGGGTGTATAATCTAAGGTCCCTAACTTACATTCATACATACACATACTAGGGCCAATTTAGACAGGAACCAATTAACCTACCAGCATGTCTTTGGCGTGTGGGAGGAAACTGGAGTACCCGGAGGAAACCCACGCAGGCACAGGGAGAACATGTATATGTATAATGTACAGTAAATACACATACACATGCATGTGTTTGAGCTCTGAAGTGCACACCCTAATGCAATATGCTGCTCACACATATGATTGTTATTATTTTTATATTTAAAGGCCAGATACCAAGCTCTCTCTCTAAATGACTGACTGAGTTCCTCCTCCAATTTTATCAGAGAGGGGAATTTTACATACTGGGCACAAAATTGAAGGTGAGAGTAAAACCAGGAAATACCACTCTACATGGCGGACTTCTTATGGTAATAATCTCAAGCCAGTTTATCTATATGAATGTATTTATCCAAGAGCATTTGTTGGAGATGCTTAATCTGGAGTAGTTTGTAGGATTCTGTGGTTTGCACTTCCACAGGAACCTCTGCTAAGGTAGAATACCCTCTGTCTAACCAAGATTTAACAGAGAAGGATGGGATTAAGAATTTGTAGCACTGCAGAGGTAAGTCATTCACTGGGATGGAGAGGGACATACATTGTTTGTTCATTAAATAGGACCATGTTGCTAGGTGGCTGAAATGAAAGGATGCAGGACCTTTAATGGGTGCTGAGTAGCAACAGCCAATAGTAATTCTTTAAGGTCCCTTTGTACAAAATACATCTTGCTAAAGAAATACTCATTGCTTCTTGGGGGAAGGATCGAACCATGCTTTTAATTGGTTCAACAATGTAGACATATATTAATCCTGCAGCACTAGTAGCCCCATGCCCCCATACACTTTTCTTTAGTGAGGGTAGAAAAGGACACCCTTGCTCTTTTCACACATATTGTCTAATAGCAGACTGTAAAAAAAATGAGCTGGGAGCAATAATGGAAATGGAAAATTGTGAAAAAATAAAGGATTTTAGGCAGCAGAAACATTTTAGTTTCCAATGGTTTTTATTGAATAATTTTATAAACAAAACCAAGAAGTATTAATGAACAATGTTCCATCATATATACAGATATAAAACACCAATAACGAAAAATTCTGCCACAACAATTGACAGTTAAATCAAGACAAATTACAGATAAATTACAGCCAGTTTGAGGTTAAGTGTACCTCACCTAACCAACATAGAAAGTACAATACAGAATAGAAAAAAGAAGAATAAAGAGGACAAAGGAAAGAGTAGAAAGGTAAATCAAGAGGAGGGTAATTAAGGCACAGAGAGGTATTGAATCCAGTTAAGTTTCTTTTTAACATAATTAGGTGGAATGAGCAATTGCCTCCAATGTCTAGCTATGGTAATTCTAGCTGCCAAAAATATATAGGAGATCAATTTATGGGATTTCTTGGGAATATTATCTGGAAATTTGTGAAAAAGCGCCATCTTCGGGGATCTGCGAGTATTTATTCCCGTCATTGAATTTACCAAATTGAACATGCAAATCCAAAATCTAGTTACAAGCGGACATTGCCACCAGATGTGATGCATAGAACCCGCCTGGCCACAACACCAGAAACACATCGCAGAAACAAAGGGATGCACCCTTGCAATCTGGGTAGGAACCAATTACCATCTCAACAAAGTTGTATTATTTGCTTCAATTAAGGTAGTATTGATTTTGGACAGTGCCAAGTCGATTTCCTGTCAATCCAATAATTAACAGCTAAATCTCTTTCCCAATGTTCCATATAAGGGAGTTTACAATTTGGATTGGTGAGGAGAGCATATACTGTAGAGACACGGCCTCTTGGGGAATCCCTGTTCTGGCAGGAAAGTTCAAAGGCGATGAGCAAAGGTGACTCATCCAATAAAGCAAGCTTCGAGCGGAGAAATGAGACAATCTAGTTATATCTGAAGATTTCAGTGGTAGGCGTATGCAGCTTGTCCTTAAAATATTGCAGAGAATGTACACAAGCACCATTAAGTCTCTTATCCGCAGCAAGCCTTTATTGTTCCACCATTGAAAAGGGGCCAGTGTTAATCCAGGCACAAATTCTGGGTTGCAAAAAACCAGAGCAATAGGTGTATGTGGGGATGCCAATGACTAATTGCCCCAACAGCTAGAGGGTGACAGGAAAGAGCTTCGATAGAAACCCAAAGGGGAGTATGTCCCTCAGCCGTGGTATAAGTCTATTGGGCGATCTGCGCAGCTTAGAAGTACACGTGGAGATTAGGAAGGCCGTTACCACCCTGCGGTCTGGAAGCATATAATGTCTTCTGGTTCATCCGAGGCTGTCTATTATTCCAGACAAAATGGAAAACCTCAGCTTGTAGAAGCTGTAAGTCACATCTTGGGATCGCTATCGGTAAGGTCCGGAAGTAGTATAGTAATTGGGGCGAAACATCATTTTGATCGAGTTGACTCTAACAAACCAGGACAAGGAATAGTCAGCTGAACGATGGAGATCATTTTTGAGTGTTTTAGAGAGGGGAGGGTAATTAGCCTGATAAAGCTTCTCAATGGAGGCAGTGGGGTGTATTCCTAAGTAGGGTAATGATTTACTCGCCCACTGAAAATCGTAGGAAGTTCTAAGCTGATGTTCTTCAGATATGGGTAAGGAAACATTAAGGGCTGTCATTTTTTGGGAATTAAGAGAAAGCCTGGAAAGAGCGGAAAATTGGCGTAATAATGACAGTAAATTAGGAATAGTTATCAAAGGGGAAGAAATATACATAAGAAAGTCATTGGCAAATACGGCACATTTATGTTCCTGTTGTTCGCAACGGGTGCCATGGATTTGGGTATGAGACCGAATTGCCATAGCCAAGGGTTCAACTGCAAGCACAAAAAGCAGTGGAGAAAGTGGACAGCCCTGTCTAGTGCCTGTTCTGATTGGTAGCCTTTAATGGAGACCTGGGCCAAGGGATTATCATATAACGAGTGCAACAAAGCAAGAAATGTTGGGCCAAATCCAAAGGCCTGCAGGGTAGTAAATAAATATTCCCACGTCAAACTATCGAAGGCCTTATGAAGGTCCAGAGAAAGGAGTAAGAGTGCCCTAGAAAGAGGAGCATCCCAACTGGAATGGGCAGCTGATATCAGGATAACAGATCCACGAATCTGGTCCAACATTCGATGAACCAATATGAATCCCGACTGGTCTTTATGAATATATTGTGCAAGAAAGGAGTTAAGGCGTATGACCAGAAGTTTTGTTAAAATTTTCAGGTTGCAATTAATTAATGAAATAGGGCAATAATTATGGACATTAGTGGAACCTTTATTGGGTTTAAGAATGACACTAATACTTTACTGTACAAGGCTTATTCTCATCTAAAGGGACCATGCCTTCCTCTCGTAATGAATTTAAGTATAGGGTTGTATGAGTTAGTAAATAATCATAAAAGGTTTTGTAGTATTTGTTGGGAAGGCCGTCGGGGCCCAGGGATTTATGTGACAGTAGTAATTTAATAACTTTTTGGAGCTCCTCAGAAGTAATGGGTTGTTCCATAAGCTCTTTATGGGCTTCAGTAAAGGAAGGAATAGGTAAGGATTCCAGGAAGGATTGAATGGAAGAGGGCTCTGCTGGACACGGTGAACCATATACTATAAAGAAGCATAAAAAATTGTGAAATTCCTGAAGGATCTTCTGAGGATCCTATGTGATAGTACCCCCCATTAGCCGGAGCTTGGGCAGTGCTGAGTGAGTAAATTTGGGGGTAAGCTTACATGTGAGAAAAGAACCCGGTCTATCCCACCATGTAAAAAATCTATGATTCATCCAGGGTTGTTGTTTTTCCACCTTTGTGGTGAGGCAGAGGTTAAGCTCCAGTTGGGCGTGTTCCACCTTAGATAAAAGATCCGAGGTCCGGTAAATTTTATGTTGGGCAGCTAACGATTCATATTCTCTAGATTTGACAGAAATCAACTCTTCATGGGTTTTTTTTAAATTCTGGGAGACAGTTGGATAAAGAAACCTCTAACAGTGGCTTTATGGGCTGCCCAATTAATAGAGGGATTTGTATCCTCCGCTTTGTAAATGACAAAATAGGACTTTAGAAGTTCACCCACTTCTAGGCAACAGGCCTTGTCACTTAGTAAGGACTTGTTTAGTCGCCAGTGTGATTTAATCATGTTAACCGTCAAATTAGAGAGTGTTAAAATCACAGGGTTGTGGTCCGACCAAGGTGTCGATATAATTTTAGCTGAGTGTAGCTTAGAATAATGACTATGAGGTCTAGAGAAGTGGGAGTAGTCTCTAAAGGTGGGAATGGCCTTCCTCCATGGGTCAATTAGGTCATAGCATTGTAAAAGCTGTGCGAAATCACGGCTTTGATTAGAAGGCGATTTAAGTTTAATTACAGGGGATTTATCGAGTGTATGGTCTAAAGCTAGATTTGAGTCCCTTGCCAAAATCACATCTCCTTCCAGTTCTTTAAACAAAGAATTAAAAAGGGAACAGAAAAAGGCCACCTGGTTCATATTAGGGGCATAGTAAATAAGAAAAGACACTATATTACCTTCCAACTGACCCTTTACCAGAAGGTATCGTCCCTCTCTATCCCTTATAACTTTAGTTTCAGTAAATGATAGCCACTTAGAAAAGCAGAGCGCCACCCCTCTCTTTTTTTCGGAGGCATTGGCGTTGGAAAAAGTCAGAAAATCCCTTTGAATATATCTGGGGGTAAAAGAAGGGGCAAAATGTGTTTCCTGCAAGGCCACTATGTCAGCTTCCAGAGACTTACAATGGGAGAATATTTTGAGTCTCTTAGAAAGAGAGCCCAACCCTTGGACATTATGAGAGAGCAATCTGATCATGGCAGTGCATTGTTTTAGGGTGGACATGGGAAGCAAGTAGCATGGATATCATCAGATAAACTCACCCATCCGTATGGAGTATCAAGTATCCAGAGGCAGTTCAAGATTCCCGGGTTGACCCTCAAACAGAAAAAGTGGAAAAGGTTAAAAAAAGAAAGTAAGTCAAAAGATAGAAACCAAGGACACCAAGGCCAAAGAATGGCCCACATCCAACTACAGGCTAACTGATAATAGGCAACGTAAGATACCAATATCCTAGACATTAGGTCAAGGACCGAAAGAGTCTCCACAAAGTTAAACAATGGCAAGAGTCTTTTAAATAGGTAGAGCGCCTAGACTTTTCCTGGCACCCCAGGGTCCACATGTAACATCAATAAGACTTTTAAAGCCACCAGAGCATTTTACCAAAATATAAAAAACAGAACCATAAACCAGTTTGCACACTCAGAGGCCAATGCCCCACAATGGGGCCACTGAGAGGTCTCTGTTAGAATTTAACAAACATTAGCAAACAGAGACTTCAAGGCACCCGATATGGTGCTGCAGTTGAGGATCTCTTCCTTGAGGCTGGAGACCACAGAGGTGAGAGTGGGGGGGGAGGTCCCTTAATTTTAGGCTGGTTCCAGGAGGAGGGACTAAGGGAGATAAAACCCAAGCAAGAGTCGATCCCCCTCACAAGATGTAGAGCAGTAGTAGGATTTGACATTATAAAGAAATTGTAGACGAAATGGATAGTTCCATCAGTGATGAATATCTCTCTGGATCAACGGCGAGAGTAGCGACTTGAAAGCCCTTCTCTTTTGGATAGTAGCCTGAGAGATGTCTTTGAAGACTTCAGTCCGGTATCCATCAACTTCTAGATCTGGACGTTCCCTAGCATAACGCATCACTGACTCTTTGACTCTGAACAAGTGAGGCTTCACTTTTATGTCCCGTGGAGGACCATCCAGCCTCAAAGGGAACAAAGCCCTGTGGATACGATCTTTTTCCAAATGAATGTCATCAATTGTCGGTATCGCTGCATGGATGAGGGAACAGGCAATGGATTCAATATCTTTTACCGTTTCAGGGAGTCCTCTAATTCGGAAATTGCCCCGCCTAGCACGATTCTCAAGATCATCTATTTTATTGTAAGCCTCATCTAAGCGGTCTTGTAAGTTGGCAATCATACTAGAATTTTGAGTCACTCTGTGAACTGTATCATCAATTTTAGATTCAATCTTCTCAAGGCGATCTCCCAATTCCCAAAAATCCCGTTTCAGGTCAGAAGCCAACTTAGTGCTAGCCTTATCTAATTCCCGCTGCAATAAATCAGCAAAATGCGCAATAAGTATTGAATAATGTGAGGGTGAAGGAGGAAAGGCAGGATAATCCACTGGACTATTGTGTGAGGATTCCTGGCTGCCCGATTGACTAATAAAAATATCTCCCATTTCCCTGTTTGGGAATCGTGGCCTGGAGAGAGGCTTGCGGCCTGTGAGGGAGACCCAGGAGGACTAGAGAAGGAGCCAGGATGTGCACGGAGATCACTCACATGAGCCATGGCTGCAGAGGAGCTGTCATCCCGACGTCCAGGGTCAGATGGAGGAGTTGCAGTCCCCTGTGAGCACCTTGGAGCCAGCGCCGGGCACCATCTTGCCTTCCCTGCCCGCCCCTTTAACCTCAGCGTGGGATCCACTTGCTGACTTTCTGGCTGGTCAGGTGGGCATGGAGAGAGCCCCCACCATCTCAACAAGGGGCTTGGATGTGTGCCTGGGGTGCAGGTGAGCTGGGGCCACTTATTTTTGCCCCTGAAGTGCTGGGATTGTGCGGAGCGGTCAGTAGGACATCACTGCCGGCTACCCGCGCATGTGCACTCTAGCAGGAGCATTTTAAAAGCCATGATACACCCTAGCCAATACATTTAGACAAGTGGGTTAGTTCAGCTTAGACAGATTGCAACAATCTACCATAATTACCCTTGTACAGATGCACAATAGGTGTGGTTAAAAAAAACCCCTAAAAATTGGATGCTATCAGTCTCCCAAGCACAAGGGAACAGGTTTTTCAATCTAGAAAGTAAACTACAATTAATGCCTGAAGTGAGTGCATAACACTTAGTAACATTTACCTTGTAGTAAGACAGTGCTCCAAATGCCTGGATCACATCATTAACTTTGGGCAGGGACAAGGCCACATCAGTGAGTCACAGTGTTGACAAACAGTCTGATCTTGTGTATTTTCTCACTTACCTGAATACCTGAAATGAAGGCAGAATTTCTGATAGGTGCAGCGAATGGCTCCATTACCAGGGAGAACATTAGGGGAGATAAAGGGCTTCCTTGCCTAGTGCCATTAGTTACGTCAAACTTATCAGAGAATAGAAAAAGTAAAGATACGCACAGATGGATTTGTGTATAATGCCATGATTTCCAAAGTGTAAATCAGGCCATAGACGTGGGGACAATCGGACTTTTTTTTTTTTTAAAGTTGTAAATCGGTCGTTCAGACGGCCGACGTTGCCACTAATTAAAAAAAAAGTCAGCGGGTTTTAGTCCCGTCTACGGCAGTCAATTAATAGAGATTATTATATTTGACAGAAAAAATAGATTATGCAGAAGAAGAAGAAGAGAAACAACATTGTATCTATTTGTACTTGAATAGAAACATCTGTATCCGAAATGCATACAAATAGATACAATGTTGCAACTTTTTTTCTTCTCCGTCTTCTTCTGCAAAATCTATTTCATCTTCTCTTTTCTTCTATTCTTCTTCTTGATATTCTATTTCTTCTTCTCCTGCAAAATCTATTTCTTCTATTTCTTCTTTTTCTTCATAGCCAATTTATTGTCAAATCGGCCAGAAGAACAGCCGATTTGACCATAAATTACCGCGAAAATCAGCCGATCTAACAAATCGTCCCAGGATTTTCCACCTTGGAGGATTTTCAAAATCTCCTAAAATTAAGAAAAACGGCCAACATTTTTCCCCACTAACGGTATGAATATCGGCCGATTTTTTTATTGGCCAATAATTCGGCAAGAAAATCGGAAATCTATGGCCGCCTTAACAGTGTAAAAATCTCCAAAGCCAAACTTGGTCAGTGTAACTTTCAAGCCTTCCCAAAGAACTATAAATAAATAGATAAAAGCAGTGGGAGCTTGCATACTTTGTTTAATCTAAGTAGGCTCAGCATCTAACGAGTCCACTCAGGTGCCTGTCTCCCTTTCATGATCCCCACCTGGTCAGGGGCTATCAACATGGGTGTAATAGCAGCTAAATAGTTATCATAACTTTGGAGTAAACTTTGAAATCTATGTTCAAGAGGGATATTGGCTTGAAATGTTGTGCAGTGGTGTATTTTGGTTTTGTGCTGCCCTAGGCAACATCTAAATTTGCCCCACCCCTTCCTGTTTAAGATCCACCCCTTCATCTGTAAACTCCACCCCTTTATATTTAGGCTCCACCTCTTCATATTAGAGCTCCACCCACTGACAATGATGGGGTGCTATTCCTCTCACTGACACCGATGATGGGGCACTATTCCTCCCACTGACACCAATGATGGTGCCCCATCATTGGTATCAGTGGGAGGAATAGTGCCCCATCATTAGTGTCAGTGGGAGGAATAGTGCCCCATCATTGGTGTCAGTGTGGAAGTAATAGTATATCACAACAACAAAGCAGGAGCAAGCCACCAAAAATGACACTAATTGTTAATGTCAAAAACACATCTCCGACTCACTTATATAAGTGTGGATACATAAACCGAGGGAACAGCATACTAAACAATATGATAGTGTGACAAGAACACACCTATCTGAAAAAGAAGGTTTCTAAGTAATCCACGCGGAGTAGTGTGAATTCAAATGAATTTAACAATACTTTATTTGATCACATAGATCATGGGGAGGTTAAACATGAGCACGGTGTACATATGAAAAAAATAAAATCATGTTAAAAAACACTTAGCGTCTTCAATTTAGGGTCATCTTAGCCAACAGAGCACCATATAAGGCAGAGTGGTGTAATGATGAAATAATTATCCTGGATTTCCGTAGGTTTCCTGCTTAATATTTGTGTGAGCCGTGTATTCAGTGGGTGTGTTCCCAGTGTATATCAGGGACCTCCTGGAATGTACAAGCTGGAACACAAAAATACATAGTATGTATCTAGCAATATGGAGATCGAATCACATCCAAAATTAACCAGACCTCCCTCCACAATAGTCAATGGATACTGCTGTTACCTTCTCAAAGGTGAAGCTATCATACCCGCCTCTCAAGTGTAGGGACTTCCTGGATAGCCACCCCAAATGGAACAAGGTCCACAGTACCAAATGATTCTGAGGATATACATAGAAAAAAATTTAAATGTGTAGATCTTGGGCATCAGGTACCCCGAAAACAAAACATATATAAAAATGTGGATATATTACCATCAATGAGGATCAAGAAGACTCTTGTCGACTTGAACTAAGATCAGGTCCTTGATGCTTTTTCAAAGATGCATATGGGGGTGAGGGACCAGGTATACACAATGCGTGGATTTCAAGCACATATAATGTGTATATAGCATATAGCAGGCCGTAGATACCTGAGTTTAATATACCCAATAAAGGGTTTCCAAAAATTGCTCAATTTGAGAAGGTTATTTGCTGTTTTATAAGGATGTGGCTATGTCACAGCAAAAAATACCTGAATAGGATAGCGTATATATATATATATATGTAGATTCTCCTCCTAAGAGGAATTCCAAAAAATTCCCCGAGTATACAGGGTAAATTAGGCCCATGAAGCATGCCCTATTAACGCCATGTAGGCTCTATAAATCTCAACAGCCGTAAGCTTTTAAATAACTTGCCACCGGTGGAAGATATGTTTCCCTGAGGGATTGCCGTTTGCGAACCGCTGTGATAGTAGCCCACTGGTAGTTCTCAAAAGGTCTTGGGCCTACCTAACAGGGAGCTGTGACACCGCTATTCCTTCCCGCCTCGTGGGCGCCGCACCCTGTGAAGACGCCGAGCGTAGTGACGTCAATACGTTGACGCGTTTCGTCCGCCAATCACCGCAGATTTCGTCAGAACTGGGAGGGGACTTCAGTCCTTTGCCTTATATGGTGCACTAATTGCATACCAGAAAGTCTCCACCTCGCCATCTTGTGTTGAAAGAATATCACTACATTGGGAATATCCAAAAGTGAATTAAAACACATATCTTGAATTTTAAAATGATTGCTGGATGTAGAAGAGGAGCCTAATTACTATAAATCAAATTATCTTCCAAAAGAATGATAAACAGGAGATTATTATTAGCATATTTCACGTTCACATAGGGAAACATCAAAACCAAGTCCAGCTACCAGAATTTCAAAATCAGTCCTATTATTCTATATGCTCACCACCCAATAAGAGTAGAAAAGGTTGAACAATTAGGTTCATATTTTGTCCACAGAGGCCCATATTTAGTTCATATATAGGATATCGCAATGTAGATTATAACTCAGGGTATATAGAGAGTTCAGGGGAATTCATTTCAAAAACACCCCAAAGTTGAGTTCCGTGTTTAATCCAGATGGGGCAAGTGCCCCTAGAGTATAAATCCAGAATTTTTCTTTTTGTAGGAGGACTTTATCAAAATCACCCCGACGAGCCGAAATATTCAGCAGGAAGATCCCTTTTACTTTTAGACCATCTGTTTTACCCCCGTGTACTTCTTTAAAGTGTTGCGCCAGTGGGTTCACTTTTTCTCCCTTTCTTACATTCCTATCTTCATTTCTAATGTCTCTCAGATGTTCACCGATCCTAGTCCTAAGGCTTCTTTTGGTTTTACCTATATATATCTTTTTACATGGACATTCTATCATGTATATCATTTTACTACTAGAACAATTAATGAAGCTTCGTATTTGAAATGTCCTAGAGTTATCATTGTTGGAAGTAATAGTACCCCATCATTGGTGTCAGTGGGAGGAATAGTGCCCCATCGTTGGTGTCAATGTAGAAGTAATAGTACCCCATCATTAGTGTCAGTGGGAGGAATAGTGCCACATCATTGGTATCAGTGGGAGGAATAGTGCCACATCATTGGTATGAATGGGAGGAATAGTGCCCCGTCATTAGTGTTAGTGGGAGGAATAGTGTCCCATTATTGGTGTCAGTGGGAGGAATAGTGCTCCATCATTGGTGTCAGTGGAAGGAATAGTGCCCCGTCATTAGTGTCAGTGGGAGGAATAGTGCCCCGTCATTGGTGTCAGTGGGAGGAATAGTGCCACATCATTGGTATCAGTGGGAGGAATAGTGCCACATCATTGGTATCAATGGGAGGAATAGTGCCCCGTCATTAGTGTCAGTGGGAGGAATAGTGTCCCATCATTGGTGTCAGTGGGAGGAATAGTGCTCCATCATTGGTGTCAGTGGAAGGAATAGTGCCCCGTCATTAGTGTCAGTGGGAGGAATAGTGCCCAATCATTGGTGTCAGTGTGGAAGTAATAGTACCCCATCATTGGTGTCAGTGTAGAAGTAATAGTACCCCCATCATTGGTGTCAGTGGGAGGAATAGTGCCCCATCATTAGTGTCAGTGGGAGGAATAGTGTCCCATCATTGGTGTCAGTGGGAGGAATAGTGCTCCATCATTGGTGTCAGTGGAAGGAATAGTGCCCCATCATTAGTGTCAGTGGGAGGAATAGTGCCCCATTGTTGGTGTCAGTGTGGAAGTAATAGTACCCCATCGTTGGTGCCAGTGTAGAAGTAATAGTACCCCCATCATTGGTGTCAGTGGGAGGAATAGTGCCCCATCATTAGTGTCAGTGGGAGGAATAGTGCCACATCATTGGTGTTAGTGGGAGGAATAGTGCCCCATCATTAGTGTCAGTGTGGGAGGAACAGTGCCCCATCATTGGTGTCAGTGGGGGGAGGGGATTAGTGCCCCGTCATTGGTGTCTGTGGGGTGGGGAATAGTGCCCCATCATTGGTGTCAGTGGGGGGGGATAGTGCCCCATCATTGGTGTCAGTGGGAGAAATAGTGCCCCATCATTGTGTCAGTGGGAGGAATAGTGCTCTATCATTGGTGTCAGTGTGGGGGGGGAATAGTGTCCCATCATTGGTGTCAGTGGGGGGAGTAATAGTGCCCCATCATTGGTGTCAGTGAGGGGAGGAACAGTGCCCCATCGTTGGTGTCAGTGGGGGGAGGCATAGTCCCCCATCGTTGGTGTCAGTGGGGGGAGGAATCGTGCCCCATCATTGGTGTCAGTGGGGGGAGGAATAGTGCCCCCCCATCATTGGTGTCATTGGGGGGGAAATAGTGCCCCATCGTTGGTGTCAGTGGGAGGAATAGTGCCCCATCATTGGAGTCAGTGGGGGGGAAATAGTGCCCCATTATTGGTGTCAGTGGGGGAATAGTGCACCATCATTGGTATTAGTGACACCAATGATGGGGAACTATTCCTCCCACTGACACCAATGATACTTACCTTGCTGACCCCTGCTCCAGCCTGGGCTTGCTCCCTCCCTCTCCCATCCACAGCCAGCATACCTGGCTGCAGCAGCACCATCTGAACAGCACAGACACTTACCAGTCAGCTGTCTTTCTTCTCCGGCCACTCTCCTCCTCTTCACTCGCTCCGGATGGGGATGTCAGTGACCCCAAGTCAGTTCCCCCCAGTGTCAGAATGTCCACCGCAGTCCCGCCATAAGTCACTGATTGCCGCCATAAGTCACTGATCGCCACCATTATTAGTATAAAAAAAAATTAAAAATCCCAGTATCTTTCCCACCATTTGTAAATGCTATAACTTTCATGTAAACCAATTAATTTACACGTATTGGGGTTTTTTTGTAGCAAAGACATGTCGCAGAATGCATTTGGCAGAAATTTATGACTAAATTTGATTTTTAAATTTTTTTTTACTGGACATGTTTTATAGCAAAAAGTCCAAAATATTGTTTTTTTTCCTCAAAATTGTCAGCCTATTTTTTTTATAGCACAAAAAATAAAAACCGCACTGGCAATCAAATACCATCGAAAGAAAGCTCAATTTGTGGGAAAAAAAGGATGTAAATTTCATGTACATACCATATTGCGTGACCGCGCAATTGTCCGTTAAACTAGCGCAGCACTGTATAGCAAAAAAATGGCATAAATTGCAGTATCTATACCATAGTTTGTAGACACTATAACTTCCACACAAAGCAATCAATATACACTTATTGGGATTTTGTTTACCAAAAACATGTAGCAGAATACACTTTGGCCTAAATTTATAACTAACTTTGAGTTTACTATATATTTTTTATAGCTGAAAGTAAAAAATATTGTATTTCTTCAAAATTTTTTGTCTTTTTTTATTTATAGCGTGAAAAATAAAAAGCGCACAGGTGATCAAATACCACCGAAAGAAAGCTCTATTTGTGTGAAAAAAAGGAAATAAATTTTGTTTGGAAGCAGCATTGCATGACCGCACAATTATCAGTTGAATTAGTGCAGCGCTGAGTAGCAAAAAGAGGCCTGGTCATTAAGGGGGGTAAATCCTCAGGAGGACAAGTGGATAATAAAAAAATAATTACAATTTTTTTGTGTATTGGTAAAGGGGGGGGGGGCATCCTGCAGACCTCCACAACCAACAAGCAAGAGTTGAGTTGAAGAAGCCTTTTTCCCGATTAACACTAGGTCCTAGATGACTAGGACCTGGTGCTTTGCCCCCTCCATCCTCCCTGTAATGTAAAAATGTAGCCTTGTATAGTGGGAGGAATAGTGCCACATCATTGGTATCAGTGGGAGGAATAGTGCCCCGTCATTAGTGTTAGTGGGAGGAATAGTGTCCCATTATTGGTGTCAGTGGGAGGAATAGTGCTCCATCATTGGTGTCAGTGGAAGGAATAGTGCCCCGTCATTAGTGTCAGTGGGAGGAATAGTGCCCCGTCATTGGTGTCAGTGAGAGGAATAGTGCCACATCATTGGTATCAGTGGGAGGAATAGTGCCACATCATTGGTATCAATGGGAGGAATAGTGCCCCGTCATTAGTGTCAGTGGGAGGAATAGTGTCCCATCATTGGTGTCAGTGGGAGGAATAGTGCTCCATCATTGGTGTCAGTGGAAGGAATAGTGCCCCGTCATTAGTGTCAGTGGGAGGAATAGTGCCCCATCATTGGTGTCAGTGTGGAAGTAATAGTACCCCATCATTGGTGCCAGTGTAGAAGTAATAGTACCCCCATCATTGGTGTCAGTGGGAGGAATAGTGCCCCATCATTAGTGTCAGTGGGAGGAATAGTGTCCCATCATTGGTGTCAGTGGGAGGAATAGTGCTCCATCATTGGTGTCAGTGGAAGGAATAGTGCCCCATTGTTGGTGTCAGTGTGGAAGTAATAGTACCCCATCGTTGGTGCCAGTGTAGAAGTAATAGTACCCCCATCATTGGTGTCAGTGGGAGGAATAGTGCCCCATCATTAGTGTCAGTGGGAGGAATAGTGCCACATCATTGGTGTTAGTGGGAGGAATAGTGCCCCATCATTAGTGTCAGTGTGGGAGGAACAGTGCCCCATCATTGGTGTCAGTGGGGGGAGGGGATTAGTGCCCCGTCATTGGTGTCTGTGGGGTGGGGAATAGTGCCCCATCATTGGTGTCAGTGGGGGGGGATAGTGCCCCATCATTGGTGTCAGTGGGAGAAATAGTGCCCCATCATTGTGTCAGTGGGAGGAATAGTGCTCTATCATTGGTGTCAGTGGGGGGGGGGAATAGTGTCCCATCATTGGTGTCAGTGGGGGGAGTAATAGTGCCCCATCATTGGTGTCAGTGAGGGGAGAAACAGTGCCCCATCGTTGGTGTCAGTGGGGGGAGGCATAGTCCCCCATCGTTGGTGTCAGTGGGGGGAGGAATCGTGCCCCATCATTGGTGTCAGTGGGGGGAGGAATAGTGCCCCCCCATCATTGGTGTCATTGGGGGGGAAATAGTGCCCCATCGTTGGTGTCAGTGGGAGGAATAGTGCCCCATCATTGGAGTCAGTGGGGGGGAAATAGTGCCCCATTATTGGTGTCAGTGGGGGAATAGTGCACCATCATTGGTATTAGTGACACCAATGATGGGGAACTATTCCTCCCACTGACACCAATGATACTTACCTTGCTGACCCCTGCTCCAGCCTGGGCTTGCTCCCTCCCTCTCCCATCCACAGCCAGCATACCTGGCTGCAGCAGCACCATCTGAACAGCACAGACACTTACCAGTCAGCTGTCTTTCTTCTCCGGCCACTCTCCTCCTCTTCACTCGCTCCGGATGGGGATGTCAGTGACCCCAAGTCAGTTCCCCCCAGTGTCAGAATGTCCACCGCAGTCCCGCCATAAGTCACTGATTGCCGCCATAAGTCACTGATCGCCACCATTATTAGTATAAAAAAAAATTAAAAATCCCAGTATCTTTCCCACCATTTGTAAATGCTATAACTTTCATGTAAACCAATTAATTTACACGTATTGGGGTTTTTTTGTAGCAAAGACATGTCGCAGAATGCATTTGGCAGAAATTTATGACTAAATTTGATTTTTAAATTTTTTTTTACTGGACATGTTTTATAGCAAAAAGTCCAAAATATTGTTTTTTTTCCTCAAAATTGTCAGCCTATTTTTTTTATAGCACAAAAAATAAAAACCGCACTGGCGATCAAATACCACCGAAAGAAAGCTCAATTTGTGGGAAAAAAAGGATGTAAATTTCATGTACATGCCATATTGCGTGACCGCGCAATTGTCCGTTAAACTAGCGCAGCGCTGTATAGCAAAAAAATGGCATAAATTGCAGTATCTATACCATAGTTTGTAGACACTATAACTTCCACACAAAGCAATCAATATACACTTATTGGGATTTTGTTTACCAAAAACATGTAGCAGAATACACTTTGGCCTAAATTTATAACTAACTTTGAGTTTACTATATATTTTTTATAGCTGAAAGTAAAAAATATTGTATTTCTTCAAAATTTTTTGTCTTTTTTTATTTATAGCGTGAAAAATAAAAAGCGCACAGGTGATCAAATACCACCGAAAGAAAGCTCTATTTGTGTGAAAAAAAGGAAATAAATTTTGTTTGGAAGCAGCATTGCATGACCGCACAATTATCAGTTGAATTAGTGCAGCGCTGAGTAGCAAAAAGAGGCCTGGTCATTAAGGGGGGTAAATCCTCAGGAAGACAAGTGGATAATAAAAAAATAATTACAATTTTTTTGTGTATTGGTAAAGGGGGGGGGCATCCTGCAGACCTCCACAACCAACAAGCAAGAGTTGAGTTGAAGAAGCCTTTTTCCCGATTAACACTAGGTCCTAGATGACTAGGACCTGGTGCTTTGCCCCCTCCATCCTCCCTGTAATGTAAAAATGTAGCCTTGTATAGTTTTGGGGGAGGAAATACCAGCTGTCATTGAAATTTTTGATTTACTGGAAATTGAAATGGTATCTTTTCTTTGCAATTGCCACTTGTGCTACAGTACATTGTTTACAGTAGATCATAGAGGTAATCCACTTCACTAATAGGTTTAAAGTATCCCCCAAGCATTTTTAATTAGAATTTTACCATTTTATCTTTATTATCTTCTGCCAAACCATATTTTTCCCCCAGGGAATTGTCCAGCTCTCCATGTCCTTTGTTTGACAATCCCTTGCCTTGTAGCCCTGAAAATGGTCAAAACTGATTTTAAAGATATATGGCTCCCATTGACTTTAATGTTTGGCTTAACATTCAGAACTTTGTCACAGTTCAGTAATCATCCAGCAAATAGTGATGAGCTGAACTTTTCTGAGTTTGGTTCAGCAGGCATTCTGGGAACTTCAAAGAATTTCAAATGCCAAAACCAACCCTCATTGAAATCAGAAGAAGCCAAATCTGCCAAATTAAAAATGCTTTCTTAAAATGCCACTTTCTAGGCTAATAGACAAGAAGTGTCACAAAATAGCATGGGGGGAAGTGGGCAATGCCCTGGGGAAAAGGGAACATGTACAATTCAAAAAGTGCTTTTGAAAAACAAATTTGGCGAGGGAAAAGTGATTTTTCTAAACATTTAGACTGGAAAATTAAAAATGTCCAATTCCTTTAAATAACATGCCTGGGGGGTGTCCTAATCCTGCCTGTGAAGGGGCATATCTCAATGATGTTTAGAAAGTTTCAAACTTGCTGGTAAATGACTGACAGCTGTCATTTCCAGCTTCTTTGTTTTAAAAAGAATAAGACGGGCCCCTCCAAGGGTCTACTATGTCTTTTGGGAACCTTTGAAGGGGTGTGTTTACTGTTTTTTTTTACACTGCAATTGTATGAAGGCTTCACTTCTTACAGCCCCACAACAGAAGATCTGTACCTACATATAGACCTGTGGTAAACATTGAAAGAACCTGTGCACTGACTACACTGGTCTGGGGTGCAATACAATGCTATACAGACTTCCGTTCAAAATTAGGAAATGCACATCGATCATAAGTTCACTGTTTCTGCATTTATTCCTTTTTTTGCATCAAGTACATTGTGCCTTTAAGCACAGTCCACCTTGTTGTAACAAACTGATAAAACAAAAAAAAAATGTAAAACATGTTGTGATGTTAAAACAATAGCACAAACACAATATAATAGTTTCCATCAGCCTGAGCTCTTCTTGTTTGTTAAATTGATGACCAAAAAATGCCACCAGATGTCACTGCTGAGATTCTTGTGAACACAGTTATACTGAGAAGAGGACACTAAGCCAAGTCAAGGCCACCATGTCATAATAAATGATGTACAATGGAAGAATGAAAACGATGTAAACAATGACATTAGGATAAAAGGATTTGGTATGCTAAAACTATATTGTTGCTAAAAGATAATATAGATAGCTTCTTGAATTACATAGACAATCAAATAAAGACATTAAAGGTGACGGTATAGCCTTCTCAGTGATTTTAATAAATGTGTAAAAAAGATCAGCTTGTAAACAATCACATCATACACATTTGTGTAAAGGCTGAAACACACCTTTGCAGTAGTGTGCATTGCCGTTATGTTGTTAACGCATTGCAATGCCATGCAATGGCACCTCAATGCTCTAAGGCAGTGGTCTCCAAACTGTGGTCCAGGGGCCAGATGCTGCCCTTTGTTTGCTTTTATCCAGCTCTTGGGGCACTTTTTCTTCCACTGATACTAACAATGGGGCATACCCCCCCCTCCACTGACCCCAATGCAGAGGTACAATTTCTCCTATTGACACCAACAATTGGGCTCAGTGACACCAATGTTAGGGAACAATTCCTCCCACTGACACCAAAAGATGGGGCATGTTTTATCCCACTGAGGTTGGAACCTTTCTTCTCCCACTGGCCACAGTCCGGCCCTCTAAAAGTCTGAAGGACAGAAAACTGGCCTTTTGTTTAGAAAGTTTGGAAACCCCTGCTCTAAGGCAATGCAGCTCTAATGCACATGAGTTGCAGCACACCATAATGAAAGGCAATGAAAACCTGCATGAGTACATTATTATTATTATACAGGATTTATATAGCGCCAACAGTTTGCTGAGCAC
This sequence comes from Staurois parvus, assembly GCF_062004578.1. Taxonomy (NCBI): domain Eukaryota; kingdom Metazoa; phylum Chordata; class Amphibia; order Anura; family Ranidae; genus Staurois; species Staurois parvus. Next base: position 10,320,244 of record NW_028317941.1, read on the forward strand.
TTTACAATATAAAGGGAGATAATACAGTAACAATACAGTTCAATACAAGAGGCTTAGGAGGGCCCTGCTCCTTGGAGCTTACAATCTAAGAGGGAGGGGCTAGTGGTACAAAAGGTAGTAACTGTAGGGGATAGACTGGTAGGAGGAGTAGAAGATTCCAGTATTAGCTGAGGGCAGGATAGGCTTCCCTGAAGAGATAGGTTTTCAGAGATCACCTAAAAGTGAGCAGAGTAGGCGATAGTCTGATAAATTGGGGTAGAGAGTTCCAATGGATGGGGGAAGCTCTGGAGAAGTCCTGGAGACAAGTATGGGAGGAGGAAACAAGGGAGCTAGAGAGCAGGAAGTTGTGCGAGGAGTGGAGAATACGGTTTGGGTGATATTTGGAGACAAGATTGGTGATGTAGTTTGGGGCAGAGTTATAAATGACTTACATACTGTACATAAAATGCAAGTGAAAACAAGAAACCTTGTTGTTATATATAAAGGTAAAACATGAATTACATTTGTGCTTGGGGACAACCGTACTTCCTGATTAAATATGGATGCTCTAAGGGGCATATTTGTAAATGTGATGATCAATACAGATTAACCACTTTCCCGCAGCCCTATAGCAAATATACTGCAGCAATGCAAAGCAATGTACTTACACAGTGAAAGACACACAGCACACAGTAAAACAGCACACAGCAAACAGTTAACCCTTTGATTGTCCCAGATGTTAACCCCTTCCTGCCTAGTGTCATTAGTACAGTGTCAGTGCTTTTTATTAGCACTGATCACTGTATCAGTGTAACTGGGGATGTCAGTGACAGTCAGTCCCCCCCCCCCCAGCGTCAGAACGGCCGCGCAGTACTGCTGTAAGTCACTGATCGATTGCTAGTATTAAAAAAAATTCCAGTATATATACTGCCTTTTGTGGATGCTTTAACTTTCACATAAACCAATTCATTTACGCATATTGGGGTTTTTGTTTACCAAGACATGTAGCAGAATACATTTTGGCCTACATTTATGACGAAATTTGATTTTTTAATTATTTTACTGGACATATTTAATAGCAAAAAGTCAAAAATATTGTTTTTCTCTCATATTTGTTTTTTTTTGTTTATAGTGCAAAAAATTAAAAATGCACAAGCAATCAAATACCACCAAAAGAAATCTCCATTTGTGGGAAAAAAGAACATACATTTCCTCTGGGTGCAGTGTTGCATGACCGTGCAATTGTCAGGTAAAGTAACAGCATTGTATCGCAAAAAATGGCCTGGTCAGGAAGGGGGGTAAATCCTCTGGAGGGCAACATACATCACATCTAATTTAAAGTGGTATTAAAACCAAAACTGTAATATTTTTCAGCTTACCAATCATTAGATGCAGTGGCTGCATTAGTTTTCTTATTTTTATGTTTTTTGCCTCTGTTTTCACTTGGTGATCTGGCCAGTAACACATCTCCTGTATTAGAGCTCCCTCACTCTGGATGGACCTAGGGGCTCTTTTGGAGAGCAGCATTGCCATTCTGGGGAGAGGGGAAAGTTTGCTGTACTAGCATATTTAGATACACAAACAAATTGAAGCCAAGCTCCAGCTGACAATTTTTTTTCCTGCAAACAGTTTTTTTCCTTTTGGGACAAGGCGTTTATGGAAATAAACAAAAGCTGATCATAAGTACCCCTGTCAGTAGTAAATGGTGTCAGTAGTAAATGGTTTGTTTAAACCCTCTATTGGCTACATTTGCAGAACAGCTTGTTCTGTGAAAAAACAACAGACTTAATGGACAAATCACAACGTGTAAATAAAGGCAAGAAAGCCTAAAAAAGAAAACTAATCACATCTAAGAATTGGTAAGCTGCAATATCATACATGTTTGCTTTTGGGTCCATTACCTCTTTTAATCACATGCGCCAAGAAGATAAAAACTCACTGTAATTGCTTGGTGAATGTCTCATTCACTGCTTTATAAATAAATGTTGGCAGCAGGCCCGAGTTGAGGCAAAAAATAGGTCCGGGCATTTTAGACTGAGCAGCCAATTTGTCCAGCAGCCGAGGGGGGTGTTTGCGGGGGTGGTTGGTGATGAGATATTCACGAACCACCCTTCGCACTGTAATAAGGGGCACAGTCCCCTACACACCTTTACAATACAGTGCCCATAGCAATCACAGCTCCCCATTACAGTACCCCTTGCAGTCATGCCCCCCCCCCCTTTTCTCTCTAATCACAGTGCCCCTTTTTACTCTATGCCTCCCTTGCACAGTCATATCTTGGGCAGGGCCGAGGCAGGATTCAGCCTGTGTCTCCTCTCCAGGCCCCTAGCTCCATCAACAATGTCATCCTATTAGCAGAGCAAGGACCGGCAGGTGCTGCAGTAATAAATCATATTTAAAGGGGTTGATTACCCACTTGTTAATATGATAAGATCTGAATCTCTTCCCTTGCTTTTTTTTTTTTCCTCTTTTGAGGTTCTACTGTTTCGATCTGCTTTTACACTAGCCTTTTTTGGCTCTTTGAGACTGGGACAATTCATGACTCCAAATAAATCCTCTATTAGTTTTCTTTTATCTTCACATATTTATTTTCAGGACAATTCTCTTAAAATATTAATTAATAGATCCAAGACAGACCCCCTTGGCAAAGGCAAGTATGTTACTGTATTTTGCTCTCCCAATCCAACTATTTGTCCTGTTTTCAATACCTTCTGTTATATGTCCGTCAGAACCTCATATCATGGTTCCTTTTTCATACATTCTGACTTATCACCTTTAACAAGATATCAATTTTCGGCAATTCTTTCTGCTTGTCTCAAAAAATTGAATCTTTCAGGTCTTCATTTTTCTTCTCATTCATCTTTAGGATAGGTGCTGCCACAACTGTCAATGGTTTGGGTTTTTCCCCATCAGATATTAGACTGGTGGGTCGTTGGGATAGGGATAGATACAAAATTTATGTTCGCCCGCACTTATTAATCAATTAATTGTGTCTTTTCATCTCCGGCTAAAAGAATTATTTGGATAGTTGGTCATTCTTTTATCTTTTGGGACAAGAAGCGAGCCGAGACCAGGAATTATTCCACTATTTTAGGTTTGAACTGTAATCCATTTCAGGTTTTTTGGTGGGGGTGTTAGAGGTCTCCGTTGGAGGAATTTTAGAGACCAACTGATCTATTTATCCAGTATTTGGTCTTTGCCCGACATACTAATTATCCATGTCGGGCACAACATTGGAAGGATTAGGACATAGGATCTTTGTGAAATGAAAAGAAACTTAAGTTGTTGTAAGCTTTTATTTCCTCATACTGTCTTGGCATATTCTGAGATGGTTCCCAGGCTTTTATGGTCTCCTTTTGGTAAGCTTTATTATATTGATAGAATTCAAAGACATCTTAATAGGACGATCTGTAATTTCTTGATACCTTATGATGGATTTTCATATCGTCATATTGAACTTGAAGGGTTTTTTTTTGCCTGGCCTTTTCCGTAACGACTTAGTTTATCTGTCAGAAATCGGTCTTGACATATTCAATATTGGCTTACAAAACATCATTGATTTGGCTATGGTGTTGGTGGGTCCTCAGCCGGCTAGTTCCTCACTGGCTGAGGTTGTTGGGGTTTAGTCATCCAGTTTATCTGGATGGACATAGTGAATGGATTTTTGTTTATTCTTGATGGGTTTGCCAAAAAGGGATATATATATATATATATATATATATATATATATATAAATATATGTTAAGTAATTTGTTTAATTGAGGTTATCCTTTAAATAGCACCATGGCCGAATATTTTTCAATAAAGAATGTTGTATTTGAATATTATTGTATTGTGTCTTTATTATTATATATAAAACTCCTTTGTACTATCCCATGTCAGTCTGGACCCCACCCCCTCCTGTCTCCTCAGTCCTTCCATACAGCAGAGTGGCCAGCTGTGCACTTTCCAGGGGGATCGAGACTGGATCAGTTTGGGGGAATCACTTCTGATAACTCCAGCTCCTTCCACAGCGGGGCAGGGCAGCAGGGAGAAGAGACACAGGCATGGCCACATAGCAGGAGGTGAGTGGAAACTGCAGTCTGGGTTAAACCTGTCCGGACCATGGTTGGCACTTTCCCCCCACTGTGCAGTCCAGTCATCAACAGGCCACAGACCAGCCCATGGCCTAGGGGTTGGGCCCAGCGATATTGCCAGCCCGAGCCTGGTTGGCAGACACTTTAAAAATAATGCACCCCCAATGTGTTTGTTATCTTATTTCAAAGCTGTTAAGCAGGGAGGATGAGTAGAACATAATCAAATGCAGAGTTATCTGTAGTTGTACTAATGTTTCTACAGAACAACACTCTGTTGACTCTTTGTTTTCAACTCTTTTAACCACTTTCCGACTGCAGATAGCTGAATGACGGCTTCACCATGGCCGGCCAGTTCTGGGAGGGCAGCATATGACGTCCTCCCAGAACGCGCCCTGCAGCGCGCCCCCGGGGGTGCACACCTGATGATCCCTGTGATCGCTTTGTCTTACGGACACAGCTGATCACGTGATGTGGTAAAAGGCCAATCACAGCAGCCTTTTACCATGTGATCAGCCATGTCCAATGACACAGCAGATCACCGGTAAATGCAGTTGCTGGTTATCCGCTGCACTTTCCTAACCGGCAATTGTCAGAGGACTGATCAGCACCGATCATCAGGGCACTGATGATCAGTGCCCTGATGATCAGTACCCAGCAGTGCCACCCACCAGTGCCACCCAACTGTGCCCAGCAGTGTCACCCACAAGTGCCAATCAGTGCCACCCACCTGTGCCCAGCAGTGCCAAACACCTGTGCCAATCAGTGCTTATTAGTGCCACCCATCAGTGCCACCTATTAGTGCTGCCCAGCAGTGCCACCCATCAGTGCTCAGAAGGGTCGCCAGTCAGTTCCACCCATCAGTGCCCATCATTGTTGCATATCAGTGCAGCATCGTCAGTGCCAGCTCATCAGTGCCGCCTGTCAGTACTGCCTATCCATGCCACCTCATCAGTGCCGCCTATCAGTGTCCATCAGTGCTGCCTATCAGTACAGCATCATCAACGCAAATCAGTGAAGGAGAAAAATTACCTGTTTGCAAAATGTTATAATAGAAACAAAGAAAATTTTTTTTTTCATTTTTGCTCTTTTTTTGTTTATAGCGCAAAAAATAAAACATCCTGAGGGGAGTGCATACCACCAAAAGAAAGCTCTATTTGTGTGAAAAAAAAAGATAACAATTTCATATGGCTATAATGTTGCATGACTACACAATTGTTATTCAAAGTGAGACAGTGCTGTAAGGTGAAAATTAAAAGTGTTACTAAACCTAGGACCCTGCATTTACTATATCCGGTCTCCCACAGTACACACACCATGGAAACGCAATTATTTTAGTAAATATAAACTGCTAAATACCTTTTCTTATCAGCAGTTAGAGCAGTCTTGTGACTTTTATTAGTGTCCAGCTGAGCATTGGTTAAAACTTGTAGGAGGAGTTTTCATTCTCCTCTGACTGTCCTATGATGTTGCATTACCCCTAACCCTCTGTCTGGACAGTACTGATTGGCCCTAGGTCAATCATATGCACCCTCCCAAAGAAAAAAAAACTCTTTAGCCATACATTCTAAACTGAGCATGTGCAGAGTGACTCCTAGAGCTCTGTACTATCAGCAGATGGATTGGGGACAGTAGAAGAAGGGAGGATCAGAGAAGACAGAATCAAACAGCCTTTTTAAATGTGGAGGATTAACCCCTTAGGTTCCACAGTAAGTATAACAAGAATGCTTTACTACATATGCAGAATGATTTTACTGTTGTGGGTTTAGTATCACTTTAATGTGCCAATTTACATATGTAAACATACATTATAAATGTATTTGTTATTTTTATTAAAATATTAACTAAAGGCAAACATGTTTTTTTTGTTTTGGATAGAGTGGAGATGGACTGGAACACCTGTCAGGTTTTTTTTTCTGTCTGTGCCCCTGCTAGTGAAATTGACCCTCACTATTTGTCCTGTTTACCGTTAGCATTTACAGTGAAAGTGAAAATAAATCACACATTTTGGGCTGTTCCCAGAAGAGTAATAGAGGGAAAGTCTTACAATGATGACACTAGTTCTGGTGATCCTGGTGATAACTAGGGGTTTAGTCAACATATTACAATGGTGGGCTCCTCCTACACTCATCCTCAGGGCACCATCTCATCAATCTAAACATTACAATATACTGTCCCCTCTCTGCTTATGTGAAAGCAGGAAAAACAGGGAGTCAAAATCAAGACTTTCAGGTTGCCACAAGGATGATACTTACTTCAACTTTGATAAACAACATCTTACAAATCTTTATTACATAGTTAAAACAAAAAATTACACAACACTCAGACTACCACACAGCTTTTTTTTTAACTTGGTACATAAAACAAGTTCCCAAAGTGGAGTAATGGAACAACGCGTTTCACAGTAACACTTGCTTCTACAGTATCCATGCCTTTTGGATGCAATAAATATATCTCTAAGAATATAACAAAAATACATCGACAACCAGCATGGAAAAATATTTTTACAAAATGCCAAAATAAATACAGAAAATAAAAAATACAACATTGAAAACTGAATTATAGTGACTCAAACAAACGAGAAGAGTGTATGTGTGTGTGTGGGGGGGGGGGTGCAGTTAGTTAACCACTTGCCGCCCAGCCACTGTAGATATACGGCGGCAGGGCGGCACTCGCAGGCAAAACCACGTTTTAAAACGTGTGTTTTGTAAACAAATAGGGGGTGCGTGCGAGGCTCTCCGCCGCCCTATCTGTCCCGCCGATCACCGCCGCAGATGTGAATCGCCGGGACACAGCCGGTCCTTAGCGGCTATCTCCCGGCGATCGGCGGCAAACAGTGACAGACAGCACAGCTGCAGTAGCTGTGCTGTCTGTCACTTCCCTGTCAGCTCGAGGATGAGCTGATCGAGAAAGAACAGTTTCTCTTTCTCGATCAGCCTTGTCCCGTCCAGTACACACCCCCGCCCCCTAGTAAAACACTCCCCTCACTCCTATAACCCTTTCCTGCAAAATAAAGTTAACCCCTTCCTCCCCATTGCCATTAGTACAGTGTCAGTGTTTTTCTTTTTGCACTGATCATTGTATTAGTGTTTTTGGGGATGTCAGTGACCCCAAGTCAGTACTCCCCAATGTTAGAATGTCTGCCGCAGTCCTGCAGTCCCGCCATAAGTCGCTGGTCGCTGCCATAAATCGCTGATCGCCGCCATTATTAGTATAAAAAAACCCCTAAAAATCACAGTATCTTTCCCTCCAATTGTAAACGCTATAACTTTCACGTAAACCAATTAATTTACAAGTATTGGGGTTTTTTTTTAGCAAAGACATTTCGCAGAATGCATTTTGGCAGAAATTTATGACTAAATTTGATTTTTGCATTTTTTTTTTACTGGACATGTTTTATAGCAAAAAGTCCAAAATATTGTTTTTTTTTCCTCAAAATTGTCAGCCTTTTTTTTTATAGCGCAAAAAATAAAAACTGCACAGGCGATCAAATACCACCGAAAGAAAGCTCAATTTGTGGGGAAAAAAAGGATGTAAATTTCATTTATGTACCATATTGCATGACCGCGCAATTGTCCATTAAACTAGCACAGCGCTGTATAGCAGAAAAATGGCGTAAATTGCAGTATTTATACCATAGTTTGTAGACGCTATAACTTTCACACAAAGCAATCAATATACACTTATTGGGATTTTTTTACCAAAAACATGTAGCAGAATACATTTTGGCCTAAATTTATAACCAACTTTGAGTTTACTATATATTTTTTATAGCTGAAAGTAAAAAATATTGTTTTTCTTAAAAAATTTTGGCGCACAGGTGATCAAATTACACTGAAAGAAAGCTCTATTTGTGTGAAAAAAAGGATGCAAATTTAGTTTGGGTGCAGCATTGCATGACCGCGCAATTATCAGTTGAATTAGTGCAGTGCCGAGTAGCAAAAAGAGGCCTGGTCATTAAGGGGGGTAAATCCTCTGGAGCTCAAGTGGTTAACCAGGATACAGCCCACATGTACCCTTAATCCACAGCAATGAGGGGGCACAAGACATCACGTGGTTCTGGGTAGTACTATCAAATATAAGTAGAAATGTGTAGTTTAACCACCTCCTGTCTGGCCATTGTATATAAACGGTCGGACGGTGGCAGTGCAGGGTCGGGTGGCCATTTATAAATGGCCTCCCTGCCCCCTGCTTGTCCGTGCTCCCTGGGAGCGTGCAGCACAGCGATCCAGTGCCCGCTGTGTCCTCTGGACACAGTGGAACACCAATTGTCGGACGGGACCTCTCTGCGAAGTCCCGATCATGTGATCACTGATTGGCCAATCAGTGATCACATGAAGAGTAGTAAGCCAGATGTCACTTTTGACATCATTGCTTACTACGTGTGAAATCTGTGAGAGGTCACATGGTACAAGGCTATTCACAACAGCCTTATACCATGTGACAAGCTGTGACCAATCACAGCTCACACAGTAGTTCTCAATGGCTGCAAGAATGCAGCCAGAGCGAAGGAGAAATGATTGCTTTTACAGCCTTTATGGGTGTAAAAGCAATCAGTGTAAAAAAAAAATCTTCATCACCCCCACAAGTAGTACAGTGTCATCATGGTGACACTGTACTGCTAGGGTGACAGTATGTAAAAAAAAAAAACATAAATAATAATATAAAAAAATAAAATTAAAATTAAAAAAAATGTTTAAAAATTTTAATTTTTGGTTATAAACTCATTTGGGTTTTTTTTTACTAAAAAGATAACGGAATAAATTTTGGCCAAGATTTATGATGAAACATTATTTATTTGCAAAATGTTATAATAAAAACACTTTTTAAAAATTTTTTTGGACTGTTTCAATTACATAGCAAAAAAAAAAATCCTAGTGATGAATATATACCACCAAAATAAAGCTTTATCTGTCTCAAAAAATGCTAAAAAATGCATATAGGTACAGTGTTGCATGACCGCGCAATTGTCATTCAAAGTGTGACAGCACTGAAAGCTGAAAATTGGCCTGGACAGGAAGGGGGTGAAAGTGTCCGGACATGAAGTGGTTAAAAAACACTATGCAGTCTCCACCAACTACAAAAACTCCTTATGACTCACGTGAAAAACCACCTACCTTACCAAACATGCTGCCATACTATAATGCTCCTGGTAGATCCTACAAAAATAAGGACCAAAGCCAAAGTGATCAAATAACAATCAAAGATGTAAATGTCACATGATTATAATCAAAAAGGCAGAGAGATGATTAAGAACATTTCATAAATACTAAAGTAAACCTAGTTGAAAGATCTTATTTTATCTGATATTGCCCATTTATATTATCTTTATTTTTATGTAATAAAAGCCCCAGACTATCATTTGTAAATAATTGTTTAGTTTTATACCCATAAAATTCAGATTGTGCCTATTAATAAAAGAATAATGTAACATCTAGGGGGTTGATTTAATAAAAATAATAATATCAAATTCAGTGGTCTGTACTTAAAGCAGTATTAAACCTGAAAGCAAACATTTATTATATTACAGTTTACCAATTCTTAGATGTGATGGATGCATTCGTTTTTATTTTTAGGTTTTCTTTCTTCTATTTTCATTTGGTAATTCAGCTAGCAAATCTGCTGTTTTTCAGAAGCTCATGCTCTCCAGCAGAACGTATCAGTTTACATACTGTAGACGAGACAATCCATTCAACACTGTCAGGGGTGATTAAAATGATTAGCTTTTATTTATTCATGAAAAACCTTTATCCCAAAAGGAAAAAAAGTTTGCTGTAACTGATTATAAAGTGTGAGTTGGATCTTTTCTTCAATTTGTATTCAATTTGTATTCAAATCTGCTAATGCATTTAACACTCCCAGTCTCCCCCAGACTGACAATGCTGCTGTCTGCTGTGTCATGTGCTCATTCCTCCAGAGTGGTGTCTCAGTAATACAGGAGATCTGTTACTGGCCAGATCACCAGGCAAAAAGAGAGGGAAAACCTAAAAAAACTGATGCAGCCACCACATCTAATGATTGTTAAGCTGCAATATAATATAGATTTTTGTTTGGGGTTTAATATTTCTTTAAACACTTGCCTGCTTGGGCATTTTGTAATTTTTTTGTACACATATTAAAATCTGCATTTTTTTCTAAAAATTCTTGTAAACTCTTTAAAAAGTATATATTTTCTGAAAGCAGAGACCCCGTAGAATAAAATGGCCATATTTGCAATGTTTTTTGCATCACATTATACAGTATTTGCATATGCTATCTATCAAATGTATGCTCTCAGGAAAAGGTACATTAAAATTAATTTCAGTGCAAACAAACACAATATTATACCAAATTTTTGGTAAAATAAAAAAGATGACATTGTGTCAAGTAATTAGACATCAAACATGTCAAGCCTTAAAATGAAGCACTATGATATTCCAAATACTCTATAGGCAACACTTTAAAAACCATTACAGGTCATTAGTTTAACGTTAACTATGAATTATGGCCAAACAATAATTGCTCTCCCTCAATATTTGTGACAATATTTGTGACAATACCTATTGCACAATTATTGTTTACATAAACATGCTCACCCTGTGCTGTAGGTTTCATATGGGGTTTGTACGGGGAGATGGGGGTGTTTTAATTTTTTTTTTATTATTATTTATTTATTTTATATTATTAATGTCAAAAAAATTGCCAACATTGCCCGACAAGAAAGTCTTTTTAAAAATGGCGTGGGTTTCCCCCTCCTATCCATACCAAGTTCTTCGGGTCTGGTATGGATTTTAAGGGAAATCCCCATGCCAGAATTAAAAAAAAAATGGTGTGGGGGGGGTCCTCTCCTGAACCATACCAGGCTACATGTAAGAAAGTGCACACAAATATATAAAGTGACACTGTGCATCTATGTATGTGCCACTAGAATATGTGGCCAATATAAACGTGAAAGAAAACACTGTGTCTAAAACGTAAGTCCAGAGTGCAGGCGTGAACGAGATCTCAAATGATCTTCTGGTATCCAAAAGACACAGATTGTGGATAAGGTGAGACAATTAAAGTGTAGATTGCACACTCACCAGATACGCAACCTTTTTGCGCATTTGTATGACATAATAAGGACATCAGACTTCAGACATCTCATCAAAAAGGTCTGGTCAGATCTGGTCAATGCCTCCTTCGCTATCCCACGGTTTGCACTTAGCCTTCCCAAATGGTAACCACTCTGCGGATGTACCTGGCTCCCACAGGAGCTCAGAAAGAAACAACAGAGGTGGCCAGTAGTGCAATATTGCCTTAGGATGTTTATTCCACACAATGGGTATGTATACAGCAAGAAAGCAAATAAAATAGATTACTGACCGATTGCAAGCTGCCGCTGGGACCCCTTGTGGTGCCGGCGGTAAGGCGTCAAAACAGCCACAGCCCGATCTGACGCATTTCGAGCAAGTGCTCTTAGTCATAGGGTGTCCTGGCCAGACTAAGAGCACTTGCTCGAAACGCGTCAGTGTCGGGCTGCAGCTGTTTTGAAGCCTTACCGCCGGCACCACAAGGGGTCCCGGCGGCAGCTTGCAATCGGTCAGTAATCTATTTTATTTGCTTTCTTGCTGTATACATACCCATTGTGTGGAATAAACATCCTAAGGCAATATTGCACTACTGGCCTCCTCTGTTGTTTCTTTCTGAGCTCCTGTGGGAGCCAGGTACATCCGCAGAGTGGTTACCATTTGGGAAGGCTAAGTGCAAACTGTGGGATAGCGAAGGAGGCATTGACCAGATCTGACCAGACCTTTTTGATGAGATGTCTGAAGTCTGATGTCCTTAATATATCATACAAATGCACAAAAAGGTTGCGTACCTGGTGAGTGCGCAATCTACACTTTAATTGTCTCACCTTATCCACAATCTGTGTCTTTTGGATACCAGAAGATCATTTGAGATCTCGTTCACGCCTGCACTCTGGACTTATGTTTTAGACACAGTGTTTTCTTTCACGTTTATATTGGCCACATATTCTAGTGGCACATACATAGATGCACAGTGTCACTTTATATATTTGTGTACACTTTCTTACATGTTTATATATGTAATTATTTATTGGTTTTAACAGCGCTGCACGTTTATGTTTTTTATCTGTTTTAGAGGTCTTATATGGTGCCTTTTGTGTACAGCTGCTGTAATCTGGGAATTGATAGACTGGAAGGCGCTAACTTACTTTATATGTTTTTAATACCAGGCTACATGCCTTCAATATGGAGGGTGCTTTGGGGCAGGGGGGCTCCCCCGTCCAAAGCACATTGTCTTCATGTTGATGGGACAAGGGCCTCTTCCCCACAACCCTGGCCAGTGGTTGTGGGGGTCTGTGGGCAGGGAGCTTATTGTAATCTGGAAGCCCCCTTTAACAGTGGGGCCCAGATCCATCCTTCCCCATGTGAATGAGTATGCGGTACATGCTACCGCTACCCATTCACAAAAAAAAGTGTAGTGTAAAAATGACAGGAGATAGTCTTTCACAAGTCCTTTAATAAAAACACAAATTAACAAAATGTTCCCCAAAGTAGATGCAACGTCAATCACAATGCCTGCTGCCGGCCCGAAAAAAGAAAAAAAATACAAAACGTTCTGCTCTCGACGCTTGCTCCCACCGTCTGACAGCTGAGCCGTCTGACGGATACTCTGATGACCCCCACTCCCTGGTGACATCATCACACGCTGTGATTGGCCAAAGCATTGCACCTGACCTGTGGTCAGGTGCATTGCTTTGGCCAATCACAATGCACTGTCAGGGTGCAGTGCACTATGAGACTCTGGCCTGCTGAACACTCTTACTGTTCATGTGTTCAGCAAACACACTAAGAGGCAATGTTCAAGTTGAACTTACGTTTGACTCAATCATAAAGCCCAACACTATTCTCCAGAGATAGCTCGAAAGGACCTTCCTCCTCCCCAATTTATAGATAACTTTATGAAAATTACCTAAAAAATAAACAAATGCATTTACCTACTTCCATACTGCCTCTCCCTCTTGTTTCATCCTCTTCATGGTGCTTCTCTGCTGCCTGTGCCCTTGCTCCTGCGTCACCATTTCAAAATGTTTTTTTTGGGGTCCACTCCTAAAATAGTCCTACTGTCCATGAGTGAGATGGAGAACATGACATCATGTGGCCCATCTCTAGCATGCATCATATGACATTAAATTCATCTATTAAAAAAAACTAAAGGTATGTAAATAACAACCCACACATTTAGACGATTTCACTTGAGCATGCAGATATGCAGGGCAACGTCAATTTTAACAAAATAGGGGAAAAGTCCACTTTAAGTAGTTTTCATCATACCTCTAGTTTACCTTAAATACCCAGTCAGGTTTGGAACAGTTTAAAATATATACAAATTTCTCCTGATGCTGATTTAAAGTCAGCACATTGGGTTAAATGTACTGCTTTAGAAAATGAATCTATAATGATTCAAGATTTAACTGTTATGAACTGAACAATAATGATACATTTTAAAATTCAAGATGTGCTCTGAATAATCTCTTAAAGATTACAGATGTATTTGTACTTTATTTGTACTTTATATGCACAATGCAACCTAAAACGATGTTCTGTAGAGATATTAACTTTTGGTTCAAGGTCAGACAGCTTAATAGCATCACTTATTTATTTACTTACCTCTAAGTTATGGCGTTATCACATTACACGGCACATATGCATGTTATTCAAGGATAGCCTTGAAAAATATTGATCTAAAGTGAGCGTGCTAAAAAGGTGTACAATTACTATGAAAGCCCTGTAAAGCTCATTATCAGTTTAAAAAATTCATCATTTTAACACATGCATATAGAGATAAATTAAATGTTTAAAACTGGTTTCTGGCAAATAGCTAAATATATTATTGAAAAATAATGATGGGCTGCATGTTTGAGTCGAACATAAGTCGAACATGAGCCGCTCGTGTGTTCGGTGAACACATGAACGGGACGGGCATTTGACGGGTGCATTTTGATTGGCCAAAGCATTGCACCTGGCCACAGGTAAGGTGCAATGCTTTGGCCAAGCACAAAGCATGATGACATCTCAAGGGACAGGACATATTGTGATGTCTTCACCCTGTTTAAGAACTGTCATTGCAGCACAGCTGTCAGACGGCGGGAGCCAGCGTTGAGGACGGAGCATATTTTTTTTTTCTTTTTTTTGGGGTCGACTTTTTTTTATTTTTAATGAAGGACTTGTCAAAGACTGTCTCCTGTCTTTTTTTACACTACACTTTTTGTTTTGTGAATGGGAAGCGGTACCATGTACCACATACTCATTCACAAAGGGGCAGGGAGGAGATCTGGGGGCCCCCTTGTTAAAGGGGGCTTCCAGATTCCGATAAGCTCTCTGCCTGCAGATCCCCACAGCCATGGGGACAAGGTGCTTTGGGGCAGGGGGGCTCCCCCCAAAGCACCTTGTCCCCATGTTCAGGGAATGTGGCCTGGTATGTTTCAGGAGAGGGGGGCCGCTTGCTCAATCCCCCTTTCCTGACTTGCCAGGCTGCATGCTCGGATAGGGGTCTGGTGTGGATCTTAGGGGGCCCCCACTTCTTTTTTTTTTCTACATTCGACAGCGGGGTTCCCCGCTGACAGCTGAAATGTTAATGAATGTTTCACTACTAAAATATCACATGACTTAATAATATAACTCATGCAGTATTTTAGTAACTGAGTGGTATCTTACTGCATACAGTAAATTGTCCCTGTTCTAAGTTCACGGTCAAACTTTGGTAGGTTTGAATATTCGACCGTGAACCAAAGAGGGGGGTGTTCAGCCCCTCACTATTGAAAAACATATGTTAACTGTTTTAAATGCCAAATATTTATAGCTCTCTGCAGCCAGTTGTATGATAAAGACATCCTTACTAGACAGAACAGCCAGATCCTGGAACTCTCTACAGACTACATACAATTAAAGTATATTAAGACTGAAACCTTTATTTTAGTTTGGATAAAATAGATTAGGGATAGGGGGAGTGGTCTGGACATGGCATTTGTGCTTTATCGGTGGTTTCCTTCACTGACATGCTTTCACCCAAGAAGTGTAAGATGAAGACTTACCAAAGGGCAACCCATACACCCAAATCTTCAGCAGAGATGCAGCTATTCTTCCAGGGAACTAGAGGCCTAGTCCAAGGTCTTCATCCAGGCCTTACGGACCAAAGCAGATATAGAGGCACTTATTTTCTGGCTGGAGGACTCTCAGTGTAAAGAGCTCTGGACAGTCTGCACTCATTATGGGAGAATCCTCTGTCATTGCTCTAGAACAGTGGGTGGTGGACCTAGAGCAGGCTCAGGAGGCCCAGAACACCACAGCTTTACAGCTGCATTGAGAAGACCTGGAAGATAAGAGCTGCTACAACAACTTGCAGCTTTGAGGCCTCCCTGGATTCGCGGGTGCCAAAAACCTCCAGGATGCTGTCATGGCCATCTTGCACAAGGTCCTAGATTTTGCTCCCCTGCTGATCTGGAGCTGGACAGGGTGCACTGTGTGCTAGATCTCGAACCATCATACCAAAAGAGATCATGGGACGTTATTTGCCATCTCCACTACTATACCCATAAGGAAGTTGTTTCCACAAAGCCTGCATGAATGGTGCTGTGGACTTTGTTGGAGCTTCCGCTAAGATCCTGCCTGACCTCTCCCAGACTACCTTATAGCACTGGGCAATACTCCATCCTCTTCTGGATAAGGTATGCTAGCTCAGACTCACTTATCACTGGGGTTTACTTACCTCTGTCTCAGTGCAGAGAGGAGTCATCTCTTACTCCATTCGGACCCCAGATGATATGCTTAACCTCTTTCCCTTCCTGAAGACAGATCTGATCCTGGTCCCCAAATGGCTTCAGCTGTTACCATGCCAGATGGATCAACCAAGCCTTACCATGTCAGTTTCAGGCTTACCTAAACAATCTTCCAGGTCAATACGAACACCATCCAACACCCTAGGGGGCACATCCTGGTTATTTCTTGCTCTGGGATGATATATTATGAGCACCATCTTTTCATTGCCCATGATCTCTGTATATGTTCCTTAGACTACAGAGTCCTGACCTTCATGGCTGATGGGCCATACACCCTAATGATTTTCCTTCATGCCTCTGGACCTTGCCATACCAGCAGACTACCTGTTTTTCCAGGACCCCCTTCCCTTGGATGGACAGCCACAACTTGGTTAGTTTGGAAAATATAGGGCTTTGCACCTTATTTGTTTTTTGGGATCATTCCTCTGTATTCCCCTGACTGATTCTGTCCTTCATATGCCTTGCTTACATTTGTGCCCAACTCAGCTTTCGATTTTTGCTTATTTTACATTTTTGGAGGGCTTGGCACCTCAATGTTTTGCCTTCTCCCTGGTGGGGCCCCCTTCCTTTTGGAGATTCTGTTCGTTTAAGTCATAGTGGATGCTGTATTTGGGTGGAATTATAGTTAAACGTGCATTACATTTTGCATTCACCTTGCCTCCCCTCTCGGGTGGAGACTATTTAATATCCCTGTTGGATGTTGGGGGTCTCCCGGAACATTGTAACGTAATCAAAATGAGCATCCTGCCAAAATTTATATACCTATTTCAGGTCCTAACTGTTACCATTTCCCCTACATATGTTAAACAGGTCCACAATCTTTTTATAGATTTCATCTGGGCACAAAAAGGCCTAGGATTCACCACCCATTGTATTTGCCGCAATAGTTTGGTGGATTTGCCATACTGGACATGCAAAAATATTATCAGGAAACCCATCTGAGCAGATTGATAGACTGGTGCTGCCACTGACATCAAAGTTTGGCCACAAATTGAACAGGCTTACAGCCGAATACCTCTCTAATGGCTCTGTGGTGCTACATGGATCTATCCCCTCTCTTAAGTCACATCTTGTTTTAGGTTTGACATTGTGAGTATGTTCAGTGCTCTTATCCACCACTTCTCTGGCTCTGGGAAGCTCTCCACTATTCCCAATCTTAGGGCACCCATGCTTCTGACCAGGCCTTAATGATGGTTCCTTTCAGTATCTCCCTAACAGACTTTAATGGACCTGACGGTTCCTTGTGGCCTAAACTTTTGGTGGGCTCTACAAATCCAGCACTATTTCCATTCCCTGCCATTTTCAACGTCGATTAACCACTCTGGAAGGATATTGTATGAACCAGGGTGCCCTACCTCATGCTCTATCCAAGATTTATTCCCCACTGGTATTACTCCGAGATTACTTTACATTGCCCTTCCTCAAGAAGTCGGAATCTGACCTGGAAAGGATGTTTACAACAAAACAAAAGACCACCAAAGTCCGATTCACCTTAAAATCATCTATTTGTACGAGAATCCAGGAAAACAATTTCAGAATTCTAATCAGGTGGTACCACATAAATATTTCCTGGCTACTACAGACCAATGATGGTGGTGTCAGGTGAAGTGGGGGATGCTCCTTTATATCTTTTGGTCATGCCCCAGACTCCAGTCACTACTGGAAAGAGGGCTATTGGATCACGTCTCTAACATACCTACCAAAATTTATAAGATATATATTTTACGCCTTCTTCTTCTGAAGGCTGCCAAATCATACATCTCTCTCCTAAATGAAAGAATTCACAGCCTCTGTCCATCTGGCTCTGGCTTAACATCTCAGCTGATGGAGGATCTTGTGCTTACAACTCAACATAAATGCAAAGTGTTTTTGTGTACTTTGTGAACATGTTTGTCTATTCGGAGGAGTGCAAGGCAGTTCTTGAAATGGGCTCCACTGGTTAATGGGCGTAAGTGATTCTATCACCCCACACACATCCATTTTCACTTCCTCCAACCTTTTTTTCCCCTGTCTCCCCTCTTCTTGTCTACTCATTTCCTATATTCCCTAGCTCTGTCTGTAAAAAGAATAAAAAAACAGCAGTGTCCTTCCATGCTACGACCTTGTTTATACATTCCACTACCGCACTGATCTTGCAACTTCTCAATAGTACCATACGGTATGATAATAGTTGTCATCTTTGTATCCTATTCCTGCTTCTCCTGTTATGGGAAAGAGTATCCAGATAATACTTTGATTTTCTACAAGATGTCTGATTTGTGCTTGTTATTTGGTGAGGCTAACATGACAGCTTGATAATCATTGCTGTATTTCTGGTTATAAAGTTTACATTTCATTATAACATTTTGATTTGTTGGAGACTGCTGTTTCTCAATAAAAAAAAGTATAGATTAGGTGCCCCAAACTTTTTAAACAAGAACCTATTAACTGTTTGTCACACTGTTTGGGGACCAGACTGTAGTCAGCGGTAGTAAAGATAAGTGTCCTGGTGTTGTCATTGAGAGTAAAAAATATTCTGTCATCAGAGGTCAATGGAAGTAAACATTTTCCCAGCATTGGTAGTCAACAGGTGTAAGAAATGTCCCTGCTTAAGTGGGAGTAAAAAATGTCCTGACATTAGGGGGTTTATTTACTAAAGCTGGAGAGTCCAAAATCAGACTCCCTTCTGCATAGAAACCAATCAGCTTCTAACCTCAGCTTGTTCAATGAAGCTTTGGCAATGAAACCTGGAAGCTGATTGGTTTCTATGCAAAAGGGAGTCTGATTTTGGACTCTCCAGCTTTAGTAAATAAACCCCTAGTAGTCAGTGAAAATTACCCTGACAATAGGAGTCAGTATGAGGAAAAATTAAGCCTGAGCTCTCTGAAAGTAAACTGGGTGAACATAACAAATACAAAACAAAGTTCTTCAATGAATGAATACATCTGAAACAAAACAAAATGAAAATTTCCAGCGTGCACATCTAATCTCCACCTTCCAAGCGTATGCTGCGATAAAGTAATGGTGGTGCTCTGTCAAAAGACAGCTGTTGGTGTTTAGATTTAGCTTACTCTCTTAAAATCCCAAGCAGGAGATTGCCCAGCACTCACTGCCTCTCTGCACAGTGGCTCCTTTGTCTTTCAATGAGTCAACCTTGGAGGTCTTTCCCATTGCAGATGCCAGTCTATGACAAAAAGTGGGCTATAACTGGCCCCCAGGCCATAGTTCAGGGACTATTGAAATATACAATGGTTCAAACTTCTGCTTTTTGCCATCTGTATGCCATTGGGACAACTTTGAAATAGACACAACAGAAAGTGAGAGCAAAGTAAAATCAATCCCCTCTTAGACAGATGTCATTGGAACAAGTGTCCCCATTGCAAGACAGAACATCTGTCTATAATGGCTATAGGTACAGTCCCAACTTGTGATAGTACAGTGAAGGAACAGCAGTCTATTGGTGAAGACCTGATTGTCTTCTCTCAACGTAAATGTTGCTCTGCAGGGAATTACTGAAGGCTGATATCAAGTACAGTATATTATGCATCTGAAAGTATATGAAAGATTTTATTTTTCATTTTTTTTCTTTTTAATCATCATCTGAAATGTTAATTTAAAATTGCATTATAAAAAATTAGAACAGTTTAACCTTTGAAATGTTTTTTTAACCTTGCAAACTTTAATTTTAGGAAATGTGTGCTTGGTTACTCAGTTAAACAAACATAACATGGAAGTTGTAGAAAACAAAGATATTGTTTTCGCAATTCTCATCCAGTGTTGAGACAAAGGTCGTCTGTGGAAACATGAGGAATTACACGTATTCGTTTTTCATGGTTTCTGCTTATTTTGGTCATTATGAATGTAGCAAAATGGGTAGAACATTATGGAAAAGCCAACACTGCAATAATGAATATACTGGTACTGTACATAACTATTGTTTCTGCTCTGTGCTACATTGCATAAGAGTGTTGAAACCATTACTCATTACAAGTTGAAGTAAGCATTTCTGATGAGAAATATGGGGGGCTTCCACTGCCACTGCCACTGCTGAACAACTTTTAAAAATGCTAATTTCCTAGCTGTTAGCCTGACTTACTGTTTTTAAAATGGTTGTAAGGGGGCGCATGCGCGGCCGGCTCCCGTATGGACGTGTAGTGTGAACCGCTCCGTCCAGCCGCCAGAACGATCGCAGATCACACAGACCCCAGGGAATTCTGACACCACAGAGACCTGTATGAGAGGTGTCCAGACCTCCCCAGACATGCCCCGCAGGAGGAAAACCCCGGGGCAGCCGGGGAAACTAACACATTTCTTCCCTGCCATCACGGCAGGAATCCAAGATGGCGCCGGCGGCAGTGACATGAGGGACAGCAGGCAGCAAGGGGACTACTCTGCCCAGCAACAAGACCACAGGCTGAGATACCCACTATATCCAGGGGACCCTGGTGAGTTGTCTCCCCCTCTGTCCCCCACCACAAGAAGCCCAGCCAAGTCCAGAATTAGACTGGACCCTGAACAACAGCAGACATACCAGGCCCTCAGTGATTCACCCCCACAGCTACACACAGACCTCCCTGTCATAGAGGCATTCCCAGCAACAGATCAACTTGTAACTGAGATATGCATGAAGAACATGCTATTATCCCTTAAACAAACCCTGCATAATGTTTTATCATCATCTTTGGTACACATCACTAGCGTGGTCAAACACCAAGATCAAAGAATACAACATATTGAAACCAAAATGGGCGACATCATTATAGCTCACAATGATTTGATTGACGCACACACAGATCATACCTCGGACATCGAACAAATTAATTTGAAACTAGCCGACCTGGAAGATCGTTCAAGGCGTAACAATATCAAGTTTAGGGGTATACCTGAAAGCGTGAAGCATTGCTACCCTATATACAACAGTATATAAAAGTCCTCATCCCATCCATCTCAGACCTGGAGCTGGCCATAGACCGAGCCCACCGCCTACCTAAACCAACATTCCTATCGGCCTCCATTCCTAGAGATGTTTTAGCCCGGATTCATTTCTACCACATAAAGGATAAAATTATGCTGGCAGCCAGAAATACATCTACACTACCACCGTCACATGCAAATATCCGGTTATTCGCAGATCTCTCAAAGACCACGCTGCTTAACCGCAAAAAGATGATTACCATTACTAAAGCCTTGAGAAACCATGGTATAGCATATCAATGGGGATTCCCCACGAAGCTAACCGTAAAACAGCACGGTAAAACCTTCACCATTAAAAATCTCGAAGCAGGCCTAGACCTGCTTAAAGCCTGGAAAATAATACCTGAAGACACACCACAAAACGCACCTACTCATTCTCAGAGTATGGAAGCTGATTAAGCGTGTCACTACTCGCACCCGCTATAACATCAACGTAGCACCTCAAAGATGTCATTTCCCCTCAATAATCTCTGGCGATCGGCCGAGTTTTTGGAGTTATATGTTACTAGGAACTGTTTGGCTTGACCTTTTTTATGGCCAAAGCCTGTTTGTACCCCCCACATCTGAAGTAGCAATACAAGCTACTCAGACCACTTGCATTTTCCGTAAGTCTTTTTTTTACACCCCTCCTTCTTCCCTTTCACCTCCCTCCTTGGCACCATCACCAGTCGCTCAAATCCGCCTTATCACCTACAGATTAATGATGAACTTTCATGGAAATTTCACCTTAATCCAGCAACCGAACCTAAACCGATTTCTCACTTTTGATTACCTCCTCCCTTACTTGGAGATGCTTGCACAATCTCACATCCCTTCAAATATCACCTCAAACATTTCGCTTAGCGCCTTAAGACCTGCACAATGATCAACATCACATCCCTTAATGTCCGTGGCTTAAACTCTCCATTCAAAAGATCAATGCTCCAAAAAGAAACTAGGAAATTTCAGACCGATATATTTTTTATTCAAGAATCCCACTTCGCTACAAACAAGATACCCAAATTCCACCTCCATCGTTTCCCAAACATCTTCATGGCCACGAACTTAAAAAAAAAAATGGGGTCATTACAGCCATAAAAGACTCTATCCAGTTCCAACTCATATCAGAAACCGTTGACCCTCAAGGTCGCTACCACATTCTAATATGCCAACTGAACAACAACCTCTACATTTTGGTGAATGTATATGGTCCCAACAAAAACCAGCTGCAATTCTTTAACAAGCTTTATAACACTATTTCTTCACTAAAACAAGGAAGAATTATCATTGGAGGAGACTTCAATATCATCGGCAATCCGCACCTAGACTCATCTTTTGATAAAAGATCGTCTAAACAGGCCTTCAATCAATTCCTACATAACCATGACCTGTACGACATCTGGAGATGTCAACATAGCAACGAGAAAGACTTCACCTACTACTCCCCTCCACATCTTTCATACTCCAGAATCGATTTTTTCCTCACGGACAAATGGACACTGCAACATATTTCATCATCTACAATTGGCACGATAACGTGGTCAGACCATGCTCCTATCCACATCTCAGTGGACGAAAACCAACGCTTAGCAATCCCGCCTATTTGGAGACTAAATTCTGCAATCCTGAAGAACCCTGAACACCAGAAACATATTTTAGAAGCTCATAACCTATTTTTTGAGACTAACGCAACTCCGAACATGCCTATAACCATGCTCTGGCCCACCTATAAGGCATACATGAGAGGTATCCTTATACAATTAAATTCCCGCATTAAAAAACAAAGATCCCATCAAATCGATCAAATTCTTTCCTCCATTAAACGTAACGAAGAAATTAACAAAACTGACCCAAATGCCACTATAGCCGCGTCCCTGGCCTCTGACAGACACAAACTACGAATTCTTTTGCTACACGACTACGACCTTAACCTACAGAGAGCTAAATCCAAATTCTACACGCTCGGTAATAAAGCAAATGCACTCCTATCAAAAATGATTAAACAAAAGCGACTTAAAACTAAGATAGCAACGATTAAACATCCCAATACTCACGCACTACTTACAAACCCTCGAGACATATCCGACGCTTTTGCGACATATTACCACACACTATACAACCTCAAAGATGATACTGATACGACCCAACCCACCACCACTACCATCCAAAAATTCCTAGACAATACCAACTTACCCCGTCTCTCAGCATCCCAACTTACTTCGCTATCAATACCAATTTGCCCTGCAGAAATTGACCGTAGCATAAAAACACTACCCCTAAACAAATCCCCAGGAAATGACGGTTTTACCAACGAATACTTTAAAATAATGGCATCCAACCTTACAACGCATTTATCTGAATTATTTAATCATGTTGCCTCTACGGGAATATTCCCCCCTGAAATGTTACAGTCAGTAATTACAACCATTCCCAAACCAAACAAAGATCCCCAACTGGTAAAAAACTATAGACCGATCTCTCTATTAAACACGGACATAAAGGTATATGCCAAAATAATTGCCCAAAGATTACTTCCTTACCTCCCCACGCTAATCCACCCTGACCAGGTAGGTTTTGTCCCCGGTAGACAAGCACCAGACGCTACTAGAAGAATAATATCCCTCCTCCACAAGCTTGAAACCACCAAACAACCCTCATTACTATTATCTTTAGACGCTGAAAAAGCATTTGATCGAATCCATTGGCTTTTTATGAAACTCACACTCCAAAAATTTGGTCTTACAGATTGGATGTTATCGGCAATACTCGCCCTCTACTCCAAACCCTCTGCTACAGTTCTAACTAATGGTACACTCTCCAAACCCTTCCAAATCTCTAATGGCACTAGACAAGGCTGCCCCCTCTCTCCCATAATCTTCACTCTATTAATTGAACCCTTGGCCTCTAAACTTAGGGATGACCCAACATTCACAGGTATTACGCGATCCAAAATGGATCATAAAATTTGCCTTTTTGCTGATGATATCATCCTAATGGTTACTAATCCCTACAAATCTCTTCAATCGATACGCATGCATCTCCACAACTATTCAGAAGTCTCCTACTACAAGCTCAATGAGCCAAAATCCTCCATTCTAAGCCTATACACCCCTCCTAAGACCCAAAATATGCTCAGCAAGCATTTCCCCTTCACTTGGGAACTACACAGCATTCCATACCTGGGAATAAAGCTTACACCCTCAACTAACCAGCTATATGAAGCTAACTATAAACTTCTACTTGACTCCATTCCACGGGAGCTCAAACAACTACACACACCCACATTATCGACAATGGGTAGAATAGCAACTTTAAAAATGTGCATATTACCTAAAATACTTTACATTTTCCGTACTCTTCCTATTCCAGTTCCTAATACTTTTTTTTCCAAACTCCAAGCGATACTAAATAAATTTATGTGGAACAAAAAAAAGCCTAGATGCACGACAAATCTACTAATAAGACCTTCCTCCAGAGGAGGAGCAGGCCTTCCTCATTTAAAATCTTACTACAACGCTGTGCTCCTAGACCAGCTCTTCTTTTGGTGGCATCCTACCAGAGATAAATTGTGGACCCACTTAGAAATTCCGCCACATCTCCCACATACTCCTGATAATCTACTATTCCTTCCTCTAAATAGCCAAATTCTTCCATTATCTAAACATCCATGTATAAAAGCCTCTTTACAAGCATGGTCTGACCTCTTATCCTCTCATTACCCAGACAATGAAACAACAAAAATTTCTACTCCAATTTCTACATTGCACCTCATCATTCCCTCACTAAACCTAACACAATGGGAAAATCAAGGTATAATCCGTATTCGAGACTTATATACAGATCAAAATATAAAATCCTTTGCTAACCTCCAAGCAACGTTTCACCTCCCTGACAATGAAAAATTCACATACATGAGAATTGCCCACGCCTTACATACAATAGGTATATCTCTAGAACTAATAATTCCCTCCAGGGCACACCTCTTCTTTCAGAGATCACATTACCCCAAGAAGGGAATTTCAACCTTCTACTCAATTATAAATAACACTCAGTTTAATATACATACCACTTCCCTGACTAACTGGGAAAAAATATTCCACCAACCAGTCTCTCCTTACACTTGGTCGAAAACCTTTAATACCACATACAAAGCATCCAAATGTAACTCCCACTGGGAAGCATACATGAAAATCTTACATCAGTGGTATCTAACGCCTGTTAAACTCAATCTCTATTACACACAACATTCGCCCAAGTGCTGGAGACACTGCGGAGAAATAGGAACGATCCTCCATATACTTTGGTCATGTAAATCTCTCACATCGTACTGGAACAAAGTCCAAGCCCAGTTATAGCTCTCCTTCATATAGGAATAGAAAATTTTCCCGTGGATTCTCGTACCATCATAATTCACGTACTAGCAATAGCAAAAAACAATATCACTAAATTATGGAAATCCACCACATCCCCCTCGATCTCAACCCTCATTATAGAGCTTAATCTCCATTGTGAGATGGAAAAGAGAACAGCAATACAAAATTTTTCATACCACAAATTCTGCTTCCAATGGTCTCAGTGGCTTCAAGATCCTAATTGCTCTGTTAAGTGACAACTATAATAATATACCACCATACTGTAGTCATCACATCTGACTGGTGCCCTCCCCCCCCCCCCCTCCTCTCCCTCCCTTCTAGCCCTTCTCCCCTCTACGGTTTATCACATATTCAACCACACTAAGTTCACAATCCTCTGAGCATACCTCTCAAGTATCCGAGGCCCTGCTACACCATTCCCAGCTAAATAGTGGGAACTCGTTTCCTCTAATATTTGCTTGTTTTCTTGATTATATATTTTATTGTGAACATTGCTCATTCTATATGTGTATAACATGTTGTGATAAATTGTTGAAATTTTTTCATTTTTTTCATTTCTTCAATAAAAACTATTTGAATATAAAATGGTTGTAAAAGCAGGTGGTTTTTTAACCTTAATCCATTCTCTGCATTAAAGTGATTGTAAAGGCTCAAGGTTTTTTACCTTCATGCTTTCTATGCATGAAGTTAAAAAACCTTCAGTGTGCAGTAGCCCCCTCAGCCACTCCCAATACTTACCTAAGTCCCATTGTGATGCATTGATATGCACTAGAGTGTTGGCTCTCCAGGAACTCTTCCTCCTCATTGGCTGAGCCTTTGGCTCCCACTGCTGTCAATCACAGTGAATAATCCAATGAGGAGGTCGAGCTGTGGCTCTTTGTTTGAATGGGCTTGCAGAGCAGTGGCGAGTCTGCTTGCGTGCCCCAATAGTAAGCTGTTTTCTCTTGGGGCACTTGGCAGGTTGGAAGTGGGGAATGTTTAATTATGTTTTAATTAGATATAAATGTTCCAAGTGTGTCTGTTATGTGTGAAAGCCTGGCAACTAACATTTGCTGAATAAGAACTGAGCATTGGCAGTCCACATGTCTTCATTAAAAAATATAGTCCAAAATACTGTATAACTTAAAAAGTTAAATTATCTAAGGATATTTTTTTCTTTGACTGCAATTTCCAGAACTGCATTTTGTTAAACAAAAATGAAAGAGGAAAACAAAGTCATCTTCAATAATTTTAAATTAGGAAAGCAACACTGTCCTGTCATCAATCATGGGTCTTTAGCACCAGATTACAGGATTCTGGGAGATACTATTGTCCAGTTCTTTTTAGAGATAACCGCCTAATTCATGTGATCGAAACCTTCACAATCACAGCTATATTATATATTAAAAAAAAGGTTTAGATAAGGGCTTTGGGCATTACGCTTCATGATTTAGCAGCACCAGTACCATCTTCATTTTGGCATCTTAATGTATGGAGGCTGATAGATAATAATGTTGATGATGACCTGTCCAATATTGGATCTATTACATGACAACAGCATGGAGATGCAAAGGAACATTCAAAGAAGATC
This sequence comes from Staurois parvus, assembly GCF_062004578.1. Taxonomy (NCBI): domain Eukaryota; kingdom Metazoa; phylum Chordata; class Amphibia; order Anura; family Ranidae; genus Staurois; species Staurois parvus. The sequence goes on from NW_028317941.1 coordinate 10,346,995, forward strand.
TGTCATTATTATTTTTATTAAAGTTCTGTCCCTGTATGGGACAAAGTACTGTATATGCCTGACATGTCCCCCTGCCCTTTGCTTTCCCCTCGCTGCTGCATGTCTGTGGAAACTGTTCACAGGCAAGACAAACTGCACTTAGAAATCAGCTGTCTCCTTTAAAGCTGTTGTCGGACCAACCATGGCAGGTGGGTAGGAGAGCAGGTTGGACCTCAAAATTAAGGTTAGAAGGCACCTAGCAATGTAGGACAAAATACTGCATATAATTTGTCCCATGGGGACAGAACTGTAACAAAAAAATTATAATGATAGATCTTTTAAAGAGACTTTGCACAGGATAGGGAGGAAGATAATGGGCTTTCTGTAACAGAATGATGACACTGGTATGCAGATTAGTGAGCAGAAAATGAGGAGGGATAAGGACAGTACCAGCCTTGTCCAGCAACTGCATAGCATTTAGCACATTGCTCAAGAGATGCAATTGAGCTGAATGACACCAACGCTTCCCACCATTTATGAAAATACAAATCCTTAGCCTTTTCCATGTCATGCCAACCACCAGTTTCGCAGGTCATAGCCTACAGTCAAAACATACTGAAAGTGAAAGGACCCAGCCTTTGCCACAATGCACAAAAGTCACTATTATATTGCTTTCTATTGAGACTCCATGTGATACTACAGGCAAAATTAATCACAGTATGTCAGTTTTGTTTCATTTATTCTGTCAGTATGGCTCAACCTTTATCTGCTGGTGGCAAATCCATGTCTGACAGTTTGGTGGAAACGATACTGAATTTGACATTTTGTTTTTACAATACTTGATACAGATAATACAGAGAGAGGGGGTGAAAGAGAGAAGGAGGGTAAAAGAGAGAAGGGGGTGAGAGAGGGGGGTGAGTGGGGTAGGGGCATCTGGATGGGATTGGAAATTACCTGAATTTTGGAATTTACCTGAAGTTTGTTGGAAACGGGATCTTGATAAAATGGGTGTGGCCCCACAGGGAAGATGGTGTGGGTCAGGTTCCATTAATTGCATGCAGCATGCAACACCTGGATGGATTCCCTCCCTGCCCCAGTGTCCAGCGATGTCATGGGATATTCCTGGACAGGAATGGCAGCAGGATAGATGTTGTGGGTTCTGGCAATCGCAGCGGGCAGCCCAGGCCTTGATGGATGGCTGCCGACCACCCCAGGCAGCCAGCGCCCCAACATCACACCAATTCAGCTGTCACTTCTAAATGAAGAAGCCCTGCTTCTATATTTAGAAGTGACAGCAGCCAGTGGCACCAACAGCCTGAGGAAAACATAGGGCTAGTGCTGGAGGTGCCGGAATTCTGTTATGCTACTCTCCAGCAGCAAACAAGCCCTGTGGCCTGTCGTCATCCTCAGGATGGTGTCACCCCCTCTGGCGGGTGTCACCCAGGTGTGGTCCACACCCTCTGCACCCCCATAGTGATGCCACTGCAATTGCTGCCAAAAAAAAGTAGAAAATAAGATTCTAAAATCCACATATGCATGCATTGGTAGAGTTCTGAGCTTTACATCTGACTTGCAAGCAGTTAAAATAAAAATAAACACATTAGGCTGCATAATTTTCAAATACATTTCTACAGTTATTTTCAAATATTTAAAATTTGCAACATGTTACAAAGAAAATAAATGAGCCCCATTTGTTGACAAACATAGTTGTGGGATTGGGAATTGTGTTATGCCCAGAGATTATAATATATAACTGATTAAATTACAATAATATACAGTATGCCATAATCCCAGTTCTTATTCTCCAGTAAATGTACTGTTTTTACATTTTTTAGTTGTATATAGTGACTAAGCAAATGTACAAGAACATTTCATATTTGATAGCATTCCTACAGTTGATCAAGTGATGCTTTATCTGCTTTTTTTCAATGCAATTAAAAGAAAAGCATGAGACTCTTAAAAAAAAAAAAAAAATATATATATATATATATATATATATATATACACATATACACACACACACACAAACATTATATTTCCAAAAGTATTGGGACACCCCTCTAAATCATTGGATTGAGGTGTTCCAATCACCTCCATGGCCACAGGTGTATAAAATCATGCAAATAAAGAGGCTGAGAAGGCGTCACTGAGTGCAGACCATTATACACTTTATTAGATCAATGCTGTGAATTGTACTCACATTTTAGTAGATAAATACAGGCACATCTGAAGTCTATATAGTCTTCCGGAATCGGTGTGCATAGGCTACGGGTCAGGGCATCTGATTCCAAGGTCCAAAAGCTGGCTGAGAGGTGAAACAGGACCAGAACAGCGCTGTGATATGTGGTGGAATGCAGGTGGACCAGATCTGGACCAGGGCATTACTGAGCTCCTGGAGAGTCTGAGGTGCAACCTGGCAGCATTGGATGGACCAAAACATGATATCCCAGAGGTGTACTATTGAATTTAGGTCAGATGAGTGTGGGGGCCATTCAATGGTAACAATTCCTTCATCCTCCAGGAACTGGCTGCATACTCTCGCCACAAGAGGCACCAGGAGGAACCCAGGACCCACTGCACCAACGTACCATCTGACAATTGGTTCAAAGATTTCATTCCTATAACTCATGGTAGTCAGAGTGCCATTGTCTAGCCTGTAGAGGTCTGTGCATCCCTCCATGGATATGCCCCCCCCAGACCATCACTGACCCACAACCAAAATGGTCTTGCTGAACGATGTTACAGGCAGCATAACATTTTCCACTGCTTCTCCAGACCCTTTCACGTCTGTCACATGTGCTCAGGGTGAACCTGCACTCATCTGTGAAAAGCACAGGGCACCAGTGGTGTGCCTGCCAGTTCTGGTGTTCATTGGCAAATGCCTATCGAACTCCATAGTGCTCTTAAAAGCTCTTTTCCTATTATCTATAGTTTTTTTTAACTTTGGCCATAAGTCACATAGGTGTGATGTTTAGCCTTTTAAACTTGTTGCCCATGGGAATATATTTTGTAGTGTGTTCACTTACAGTCTTTTTGAAGAACTCCCATTTCTGTGTTGTGTTCATCGATGCCAATATTCCCTCCCAGTCTAAGTCTTGGAGAGCAGCTCTCAGCCTTGGAAAATTAGATCTCTTAACCACCTCAATACAGAGCACTTTCACCCCCTTCCTGCCCAGGCCAATTTTCAGCTCTCAGAGCTCTCACACTTTGAATGACAATTACTCACTCATGCAATACTGTACCCTTATGACATTTTTATAATTTTTTTCAACACAAATAGAGTTTTCTTTTGTTGGCATTTAATCGCCACTTTTTTTATTGTTTTCGCTATAAATGAAAAAATTATGAAAAGTTTGGAAAAAAAAAGTTTTTCTTGGTTTCCGTTATAAAATTTTGGAAATAAGTAACTTTTCATAAATTTTGACCATCATTTATACTGCTACATTGCTTTGGTAAAAATAACACAAATCAGTGTATGTTATTTGGTCTGTGTGAACGTTATAGTCTACAAGCTATGGTACCAGTCATTGAAGTCTGGCTGGTTGGTAAGTTGAGCTGGGAATTTTTCTTTGATGTTGTTTGACATGTGTTGCCTTCCATGTGCGCCTTGATCCAAAGGCCAGTCATAGATTGGAACAGTTACCGTTTGTTTGTACTTTGTTTTATCATCTGTTCTGTGCACAAACCGGACTGTAGATCCGCTCTGTAGGTAATCGGTGCCAGATCGCTGAGTGTCAGCTTCAATAACGGTTCCCTACAGTGTCCGCACTTGATCCATGCATTGACCATGGTGGTAGGCCTCTTGCAGCCAGGACATATCAGGCACAGCTTCTCCATACCTTCAATCAACCTGAGGGCGAACCCCCCTCGGTGCTCAATGCACTATCTGGTGTCCACCAGAGTCACATCCTGTACTTCAGGCTTTAGCAAAAACATAGGGTACATCCGTACACCATTCTCCATCTTGCTCCTATCTCTTTTCACCTATTGGATGTGCTGGGCAGGTTTTAAGGTGAGACCATGACTTGTTGGCACCAGCAGCACTGCAAAGCAGGATTGTTCCTGCGGTAGCTGTAACCTCTTCACAGCCGTGTCAGATTGCATGGGCTCACGGTGTTGTTTCCTGATAGTAAAGCATGAACAATCCATATTTGTTGGCATGAGCAGAGTTTGTAGAAACATAGCAACAGGGGCAGACTGACAACTCATGGGGCCCCCGGGCAGTAAGAGATAATGGGGTCCCCTGTGTCCCTGCCTACATTCAAGCCACACCCACACAACACCCTACCGACACATTACAGCTCAGCTGCATAGAAGGGGCATTTAAATATTTACTACAGCAAAGACTGCATGAATGTTTCTGGCTTCTTTCCGTATAAGCCACTGGGTGCTTCCAGGTTTAAAGATGGCTGCCATGTGGGGAAAGTGGAAGAGAGAGGGGAGTGAGAGGGTGAAAAAGAGGAGGGGTGTGAGAGAGAAAGAGGAGGAGGAGGAGTGAGAGACAGAGGAAGGGATGAGAGAGGAGGGGGTGAGAGAGGAGAGTTGTGTTTTAAATTGCACTAAAAAGTGGCCATGGCTTAAAAGGGGTGTGGTTAAATAGTGTCTGAGATGACTTATATAGTGCAGAATGAGGTAATGTTAAATAGAGAATGTGCAGCGTGGAGTGTATGACAGTGGGTTGTATGTACAGGGAGAAGAGTGTGGAATGTATGGGAGTGTATGGAGGTGGGTAGTATGTGTAGGATGGTGTCAGTAGGGCAGTGGGTGGAGTCAGTAGTTCTTTATTTTTATCAGTATTATTTTTTTTTTTTACAATTTTATTGGTTTTTTTTTACAAATTAATGTTTTATTATTATTATTTTTTTTTTTTTTTGGGTGGCCAGAGGATGGTGTCAGTAGAGCAATGGAAGAAAGGAAAGGAAAGGATGGAGGAAGGAAAGGGGAGGAAGGAAGGGGAGGGAAGGAAGGGGAGGGAAGGAAGGAGGGGTGGGAGGAAAGAATGAACTGAGGGGATGGGGGAAGGAAGGGAAGGAAGGAAGAAAGTGAAGGAAAGAATGGATGGAGGAAGGAAGGAATGAAGGAAGGAAAGAAAACAGATGGATGAAGTAATTAAGGTAAAGCAGGGAAGGAAGGAAGGAAGGAAGGAAGGAAGGAAGGAAGGAAGGAAGGAAGGAAGGAAGGAAGGAAGGAAGGATGGATAAAGAGAGGGGATGGAGGAAGGAAGAAAAGGGAGGGAAGGGATGGAGGAAGGAATGAAGGAAAGGGAGGGAAGGAAGGAGGAGAGGAAGGAAGGAAGGAAATTAAAGGAGGTTAAGGAGGAAGGAAGGAAGGAATGAAGGAAGGAAGGAAGTAAAGGGAAGGAGGGAAGGATAAAGAGAGTGGATGGAGGAAGGAAGAAAAGGGAGGGAGGGAGGGAGGGAGGGAGGGAGGGAGGGAAGGGATGGGAGGAAGGAATGAAGGAAAGGGAGGGAAAGAAGGATGGGAGGGAGGAAGGAAGGAAATTAAAGGAGGTTAGGGAGGAAAGGATGAAGGGAGGGAATGGATGGAGGAAGGAAGGAAGGAAGGAAGGAAGGAAGGAAGGAAGGAAGGAAGGAAGGAAGGAAGGAAGAAAAGGGAGGGAGGGAAGGGATGGAGGAGGGAATGAAGGAAAGGGAGGGAAGGAAGGAGGGGAGGGGGGAAGGAAGGAGGGGAGGGGGGAAGGAAGGAAGGAAGGAAGGAAGGAAGGAAGGAAGGAAGGAAGGAAGGAAGGAAAAGGAATGGATAGAGAAAGGAAGGGAAGGAAGAGAGGGAGGGAAGGATAAAGAGAGGGGATGATGGAAGGAAGAAAAGGGAGGGAGGAAAGGGATGGAGGAAGGAATGAAGGAAAGGGAGGGAAGGAAGGAGGGGAGGGAGGTAGGAAGGGGATGAAAGGAGTGGAGGAAGGAAGTAAGTAAGGAAGGAAGTAAGGAAGGAAGGAAGGAAGGAAGGAAGGAGGGAAAGGAGGGAGGGAGGAAAGACACACAGCCAGGCAATATGCATTTTTCCAACTTCCATTCATAGTCAATCACCAGTCCATGAGCTTGTTGTTTTCTTTGGGGGATTAATAACTTAGATAGGGTTTAGGGGTATATAGGATTCCCAACTTAACTCAAAGTAATAACTCTGAGGACGAGCTTCCTAATTCTGTACAAAAAGCTAGATCCTAAACTTTCTACTCCAGCAGGAGAGGCACAGTCTCTTGATAAATCAATAGCACAGTCTTTGTGAGGAGCACCTAGTCCCCTCTAAGTGAAATCTCTTCAGACCCCATCTTGGAAATGCCCATCCACTTGGCTGTATCTGGAAGAATATCCTGGAGCAATAGATTCCAAGACAGGCATGCAGCACTGTCCCAGGGAGAACTTGTTAAGTATTGCACCCAGCATCCCTCTTTCCTGTAGGCCCTCTCACTGAGCCTGTTTCTATCATCGCTTGCAGGCTGTCCTTCCTCAGTGGACTGTAAGGCAGTGGAGCTTCCTCCATCAGCCTCTTTTCCTTTCCTCCAGCCTCAAGCCTGGAGGCATAACCCCCCTTCCCCAGGGTCCCCTCCCAGGCTACACAGCAGCACCTTCAGTAATTCAACTTCTACTCAATTCCCCTTTCTGGATGGCTCTTCCATATTTATGAACTGGTCTTCCCACACTGCCAGGACCTCCTGCCTAAGACTAGTCAAACTCCAAAGAGTATGCAGATCCAGGTCTCCAACCCCCTCCAACCCCCACTAGCTTCTGAAAGCTTTCATAGACCTTCATGGACCTCCTGAACCAGGGGGAGGCTATAGAGGCCCAACTACTAAGTAAGCCATTTAATTTTCCTAACTCTCTAGCAACACTAGAAGGTGCTACATCAGACGGCACTTACCAACTTCCAAACCCACTATCTTTCTTACCTATCTTTCACAACCTCACAAACACCCCCTTTCCTCTCTCTGATCACAACCGCATTACTTTCTCCGTCTCCTCATCCTCAAACACCTATCCCTCCAAACGTCAAACTATCACCAGCAGAAACCTCCGCAACTTGAACCCTGCCCCTTTCCACTCTGCAGCTGACCAACTTTACGACAGTATCCTTCCCCTGTCCTGGCCTGACCTGACCACTACTGTTTATAACAACTCGCTATCAGCCGCTCTATACTCGCTAGCACCCCCAAATACATGAAGCAGTAGACCCCGACCACTACAACCCTGGCAGACTGACCATACCAGTCGTGCGCTGGAGTGAATATGACTCAAAACCAAATCCCAACAAGCGTTCACCCGATATAAATCTGCCTTCCTCACCTACACTTCCTCCCTTCACACTGCCAAGCAAGCCTACTTTGTTACCCTCATAAATACCTTCTCCTCCAGTCCTCGCCGACTCTTCACTACTTTTAACTCTCTACTCTCTCTGCCCCCACCTCCACCCAGTACCTCACTCACCTCCCACGAGATTGCTAACCACTTCAAAAACAAGATCGACGCAATTCGTAGGGACATTGCTACTGCTCAGACTTCCACCCCACCTAGCATCCCTCACACGAAAACCCCCTCAACACTCCTCTCCTTCGACCTTGCCACTGCCCAGACTTCCACCCCACCCAGCACTCCTCACACTAAAACCCCCTCAACACTCCACTCCTTTGACCCTGCTACCACTGAAGAGGTCACTAAGGTCTTCTCTGAAGCCCACCTCACCACCTGCCCCCTTGACCCTGTCCCCTCACAACTCCTACGATCACCCTCTTCCTCCATCCAACGCTCCCTCACCCACAACTTCAATCTCTCCCTCTCTACTGGTGCATTCCCCTCCCCCCTAAAGCACGCGCACATCACCCCCATACTCAAAAAACCCTCCCTGGACCTCACCGACCTGAACAACCTTAGACCCATCTCCCTGCTGCCATTTACATCCAAACTCCTCGAGTGCTTAGTCTATAATCGCCTGAGTTCCCACCTCACCGACAACATCCTTGATCCTTTACAGTCTGGCTTCCGCCCTCTACACTCCACCGAAACTGCCCTACTCAAACTCACCAACGACGTGCTAACTGCCAAAGCTAACGGCCACTATTCAGTGCTCCTACTCCTCTACCTCTCCACGGCTTTCGACACGGTTGACCACCCCCTCCTCCTCCTCAAAAAACGACACTCTCTTGGCCTCAGAGACTCCGCTCTCTCCTGGCTCTCTTCCTATCTATCACAGCACTCCTTCAGTGTTACCTATAACACTGCCACCTCCTCTTCACTCCCCCTCTCTGTTGGGGTCCCTCAAGGTTCTGTCCTCGGGCCCCTTCTCTTCTCCATCTACACCTCCTCCCTTGGCCAATTGATACACTCTCACGGCTTCAACTACCATCTCTATGCCGACGACACACAAATCTATCTCTCTACCCCTCACCTCACCCCTTCAATCTCCACCCGTATCACAAGCCTGCTGAACGACATATCGGATTGGATGTCACTCCACTTTCTCAAACTAAATCTTTCCAAAACCGAGCTCCTAGTTTTCCCCCCAGCCTGCGCCCCCCCCCGACTTCTCCATCAAGACAAACAACACCACCATCAGTCCCGCAAGCCAGAGAACTAGGTGTCATCCTAGACTCCAATCTGTCCTTCCAGCCCCAGGTCCAATCGCTGACAAACTCATGTAGACTTCACCTCCGCAACATCTCCAAAATATGTCCTTTCCTAACCCCGGAAACCACTAAGCAACTCAGTTCACTCCCTAGTTATATCACGACTTGACTAGTGTAACTCCCTCCTCATTGGCTTACCCCACCGCAGGCTATCCCCGCTTCAGTCTATTCTGAATACTGCGGCCAGACTCATCCACCTTACTAGCCACTCCGTATCTACCACCCCCCTCTGCCAATTTCTCCTCTGGCTTCCGATTGCCCAACGGATAAAATTCAAAATGCTAACATTGACGTACAAAGCTGTTCATAACACTGCCCCAAACTACATCACCGATCTGGTATCCAAATACCACCCAAAACGTACTCTCCGCTTCTCACAAGACCTCCAACTCTCTAGTTCCTTGGTCTCCTCCTCCCATGCCCATCTCCAGGACTTCTACAGGGCTTCCCCCATCCTCTGGAACTCCCTACCCCAATTCATCAGACTATCACCTACTCTCTTCACCTTTAGGCGCACTCTGAAAACCCATCTTTTCAGGGAAGCCTACCCCGCCCTCAGCTAATTGCCGATCCCCTCCACTCTTCCTACCACTCCATCCCCCACAGCTATTTCCTCCTGTACCACTATCCGTTCCCTCCTAGATTGTAAGTTCCAAGGAGCAGGGCCCTCGATCCCCTCATGTATTGAATTGTATTGTTACTGTACTGTCTCGTGTACTGTCTCCCATTATAATGTACAGCGCTGAGCAAACTGTTGGCGCTATATAAATCCTGTATAATAATAATAATAATAATAATAATGAAGAGAATCATGTGGTGTAACTGAGGGGGTAAAGAGAATTCTTGATATTCTGCAGCATTTTTCTACACCCACCCCACTGTCCCCTGCTACATTCTTCCAAAGGCAGGTGTGTGTTTTGCAGCTGCTGGAGTGGAAAAAATAGTTCCCAAATCAACCCCATTCTTATTGTCTAAATGCCAGCTTGGGAAATTGGCTGTCACAACTGCTGCTACTGTTCTAGCTCATGTAATCAACTACCTTTCTCAAGTTAATGGCCTGTGCTACCCCACAGTTGTAGGTACACAGTTGTCACTAGTGGACATGGACAGAAATGCTATATATTCTTCAAATCACACTAGGTAAACCTTCCCTGGAGGCTGGATAGAATGCAGGATGGGTCTGTTGTTGCTACCAAATTTATTTTCAGATAGTGATAGCACTGTCAGCTATACTCCCTATTTCTCATTGGTCTTGTTCTCTGACCCTTTGTAACCAGAAATCCCACCAAGTGCCCCAGAGTATATTCAACATTACTGGCTAAATGCATAAATGCAGCCATGCTGTGTTACAGCTCACAAAAATGGGGGGGGGCAGAAGCCACACTAAGCTAGAGATCCTGGCAGCTCTGCAGGCCCACATTGATAAGTATCTGACACCATGCCATCTTCAGCCAAGCAAGGTTGTGTGTGACAATGGCACTAACATATTGGCCAATCTCTGCCAGGGAGAATACACACACATTCCTTTCCTGGCACACGTTCTCGACCTTGAGCTATGGCATTTCATTGCAAAATACAATGGCTTCTAGGAGATCCATTTTCAGGCCAGGGGAACTTTGGGGCACTTTAGGTGATACCTAAAGAAGCCATATCCAGCCACTGATTTCTTGGCAAAAAGGCAGCATCAACAATAACTGTATGCAGACCATCTCATCTGTGACACCCCCACATACTAGAACTCAGTTCACTATCACTCAATGCACTATCAGAGTACCTCTGTGACTATGGCACAAGGACAGGTTTTGGGAAACTGATGTTTTTTTCACTGACTCATGCAGCATTTTGGCAGTGACCAAAATGGTGAGTTGTGACAAAGCAGGGATTAGAGACACAATTCCTCTTAGGTTCCTTCTGTAACACACATTGCATTGCTTTATAGACCTTTCACTGCAGGAGGAGGAAGAGGAGGATTTTCCTCTGTCCCAGAACTAGCATGTTAATTTGCCCTCCAATTCCTGCTAGGAAGAGGCAAAAGGAAGATGAGGAGCAATACAGGGAGGGTGAAGAGGATTGGTGTGCTAAAGGAAACAAGTAGGAGGAAATGGGTATGAATTCAAGCAAACAATTTCACCCTTCCCCTACACTGGGTGTTCTACAAAGGTGGGGGGGGGAGATTGTTGAGGAAAGCTTCGCCCTCAGTGACATCAGGGGCTCAGGGTCTTCTGCTGAAGGCAGACTGTTTGGAATGAGATATTTTTTGCTTTTATGACCATCCTATTAGATCCCTAATAAAAAGGAAAACTATCCATCCTCCTACCACCATCCCAAAGGCAACTTAAAATGTGACACCTAGAGGTTGTGCTCTGTAAGAACCTATATGCTGCATTTCCTGATGGTTTCAGGATCCACTCTGATGACCATTAGGGTTCTAATCAACTGACCCCAGAAAGCAGTGGTGGTGGCTGCCTCAGTGTAAACACAGCAGCCAAGCCAGCTGTAGGCAAATGTTAAGAGCCTGAAACACATGATTGCTTACTCTGTTGAGGACACTATGAGAAAGGACGACCCTATGGACTGATGAGTGCTCAGGCTGGACCACTGGCAGGAGCTGAACAGTATTTTCTGGAGCTTCTGCCTTGACCTGAAGCCAGTGTGCTGTTCCAGAGGGCCTTCAGTAGCAGTGTGGACTGACTCATTTTAATTACAATGAAAAAGTCATGGATTACCAGTGGCTACAAAACTACTGCTGATGATGCTACAGACTAAACATATAACCATATGCCATCATTACCAGCACCTGCCAACTCTCCTCATCTATTCCAGTGTTCCAAAACTGTAAAGATTTTGTAACAATGCTTCTGCAGCAAACGATTTCTAATTTTTGCTGTAGGGTAAATCTTGCCTTGTGTCTAAAAACTTGTGACCTGTTTCAGTACTCCAGCATTTTAACGATGCCACACAATACCTCTTACTCTTATTTTGCAGCCTAACAAGGCTGTTTATGTACTGTCCAGCTACTATAAAATATTCATGGATATTGTTTCTCAGATAATACACTCTAATTTCTACCTCAAGGTATAACCTACCTTATTTTTCCCTCTTATACTGTAACCTAACCAATCTGCTTAAAAACTGTCTTGCCAATGAAAAATATTTGTGGATATTGTCACTAAGATAAAACCAGTTTTGTCTATGCTTTGTTATTTGCTGCCTAACCAAACTTCTTACATATTGTCTAACCTCTATAAAATGTTTGTATTTTGTCTCTCAGATTAAAAATTCAAATTTTTATTATGGGGGTTGTGGTTTTAAAGTGTTTTTGAATTTTTTTTAAAAAACATTTAGAACAATACAACATGGCACTGTCAAAGAAGCTCACAAACTATACTCAAACTGCTGTGCCACTAGTTTTTTTTTACTATACCTACTATAGTTTTTAGTGTGGATTCACACATGTGCAGTGCAGATTGAAGTTTAGGTTTCACAGCTAATTGACACAGTAGTTGTTCAGCGGTTCAGGTCAGGTTTACATCAGGTTCAGGTCAGGATTTTATCCTGTTCACAACTGAGGTCATGTGCGGTATAGAAACGGTTCCCATAGACATCAATAGCCTGTAATCCACACCTGAACTGGACTGCACTGCTCAGAAATTGGACAGGACTCTTTTTCAATCCTCATTGAATCCGCGCTGCCAGTGCACTGGACATTTGTGAACAGGCACTATAGGAAGCAATGTTATTTCACATGCCATGCGGATTGGATACTGGTCAAACCGCATCCAATCTGCTTTATGTGAACCGGCATTTATATTTGTTGTGGCTACTGCTTCTACTTTTACTTTCTGGTCAATTAAAGCACAATACCACTTGACAAAAAACAACCAAAACTACCTTAAAAAGCCATCTTTTAAAGCTGGAAGTCATCAATTAAAAAAGAAAAGAAAAACATATTCAAAATATGTTATGTCAGAATAAGATGTTGTTGACACTGTCGGTAAAAGTCATACTGTTCCATAATGCCACAGACAGCTTAAAGGCATTTAACCAAGCAATGTAATGTAAATGATTTGTGTCTTTTCCATGTCATTCTTGAAGCCTTATTAAAAGGATCATATTCTCATTGTGCATATTTTGTATGTTGCAGTCCTGGCTCTTCATGCCATTTTCTGACAATATTTTGCTTATTAGCCAAAAAATGGTCAGAATTTAACAAGATTCTCCCATCCTCTTAGATTTCAGTAGGATTTGCTGCAAGTTTTGAGTTCAATCATTTTCAAATGATTTCAAAAGCTTTCCAGAACCCTTGATAAATCAAACTCACGCAGAGTTGTCCATCATTATTATTAAATATGCCCCTTTATGTTTTTATTTAACCTTTGTAACATAGATTTTAACATGTACCGTGTCTATCTTTCAAAGTATCTTTGGGGCTAAAGTGGACAGTAATTGTTTTCCTGCATATGATGTGTGTTTGGAACATACCCCAAATGCAGGTTAGCAAAATTTAATTGACTTTAATTGAGCAATGCCCATGGCAGTTTTGAAGCTGCATTAAGACTGATTTGCATTGTACTGCATTTTTTTCGGATGCAGTATGTCCTACTGAAGTGTATTTTAACTGCATGCTAAGCATTTTTCTTGTCATATGCTGTGTTCATTTTCAAATGCTGTGTTCATTTGAATGCATAATTTTACTCCTAAGATGCAAATGCAGCATATGACAAGAATTCCCATCAACATGAGCCCTTAAGCATTTTTTTTATTAACTATGACATTTTTGAATCATACCAGCTCTTTATGGTGGTTGCCTTAATACCACAGGTGTACACTACATGATTAGGAAATTGTCGAGGTTAAATGACTTTGATATTTACATTTCATACAAAAAAATCAGTAACAGAAGCACAAGTCTGTTGACAAAACCTGCATAACCCCCAGTCTATCGACATTGTCAACAGTTACAACATCAGCATGCATAACGATTGAGACCTTGAGAGATTTAAAAATAGGTAAGGTACAGCTAATTGCAGGTGAAGGCAGTGACCTTCCACAAGTCGTTTATATGAATATGTATAATTGCTAGTTTTCTAACATTTAAATGTACATTTTCACATTGCTATACCTATACTGAAGTTATTCAACAAACAACAAAGGTGAACCTAAGTTAAAATGGCAGGATTATAGTTTTCAGTAGCTAGTGCTTTAATAAATAAATATATTATTTTTAATGGAAGGCTCTAGTTTATACAGTGTATCAAAGAAGACAAGCATTCACTTAAAGCCCATTGAACTTGTTGCTTGCAAACATCAGGTCATGTGTAGAGCAAGTTATCAGTTTTTGCATTTTCATGATTATCATTCTGTCTTTTGGATAAGCAGAGATTCACTAAAGTGAAAAAAATGTGTTTCTCACCTGCTAATTATTATAGCTATCATTGTGACCATTCTCTGTCCAGCCTGTCAATAACCTTCTCCATTTAAGCTGTACTCATACCAACATCTGTTATCTGAGCAATAGGGTTCAATTCTAGTTCCAGAGTCAGGGGCGGACTGACCATTTGGAAACTCGGGCATTGCCCAAGGGCCCGGGGTCAGTAAAGTTCATAAAGTTCAGAGGTAGGATCTGGTCATGGAGATCTCTGAAAGAGTTGGGGCTGAAGGGAATTATTTACTCAAAGTTTTCTTACAGTGGAGTCCCTTTTCAACCAATCACCCTGTTGAATAATTTTTAATTGCTTCCCACTGAAAAGGTAGTGTGGTTGGATCAGATGCATGGTTGTTTAAAAAACGTTGAATCGTGTCTTCTTTATTACAATCCTGTTTTGCTATAAGGGAGTCATTAGGACATCATGTCTATTCGAGTAGTAGAGTATTAGGGATTGTGAGGATGACAAACACTGGTAAATGGTCTGACCATATCATTGTGTCAATGTCACAGATAGGAGGCCATTCTAATGACTGGTACACACCTGGAGTGTTCTTACTTTGTTGAACCCGGCTGACTCAAAAAAAAAAGAATGCAATGTTAGTGTGGTGATTTCCCCCTTTGAGCTACTGTGTTCTGACCAGGGGCGGACTGACCATTTGGAAACTTGGGCACTGCCCGGGGGCCCAGGGTCAGTAGGGGGCCCCATGAGATGCCCCTGGTACCTTTTTCATAGGATTTTGTGAGTTTGGGCAAGGACACAGGGGCCCCATGTTCCCCTATTGCCCGGGGGGCCCCATGAGTTGTCAGTCCGTCCCTGTCCAGAGTTCCTTTTCCCCCCCAATTCCCTTGCACTCATGTGCCTCCAGTGTCCCCTGCATTCATGTGCCTCCAGAGACTTAGCCACCCAGTATACTCCAGTTTGCCCACTGTCTCCAGTAACTCCTTCAATCTGTGTTATCCATTGTCCCAAAGTTCCAATGTCCCTGAGTTCTGAGGGTCTTCTAATTTCTGTGTTCCAGAGTTGCGGTCTTTCTCATTATAGATGTTGGCCTTGTTTCTGACTACAATTGTCTGTTGCCTGCCCTGGCCTTCAGATAGTTCCTTCTTTTGAGATTGTCTTTTGAGATTGTCTTTTGATTTGGGACTTCACAATGGTTCTTTTCATGGTCTGCATTGCTGTATCCGAGGACTACAACCAAGGAGCCATTTATTTTTTAATTAACAATTTTTATCAGAATACCTCATATTACATTGTACCTTCCTCTGGATCAATTGTGTGTGTAGGATTATAACTTTTTATTTTATGGTTGAACTGGATAGACTTTTGTCTTTTTTCAGCCAGACTAACTATGTCACTATGTATCAATAGTAGTGAGTGTTAAGAAATGTGCAGTGCTGAATACATCAGCACAAAAAGTCTTTTACAAATAAGGAAACAGATGCATCAAAGTTGTAGTAACAAAATACAACATTCACCTAAAAAAAAAAAAAAACATGGACACTATAGGGTTGCCACCAAGGGCCATATGCATCTGAAACATCCTATATCGCATAACAATAGCTCAGTGATATGGATATTCAAAGATTTATAAAATGAAGAACAGATATAAAGAAGAAAGAAAATTAAAAAAAAAAAACTGAGAGAAAGAAGTAAAGTGCCCTAGGTTTGCTCAATCAAAAGCTAACAGTCAACCTACTAATCATGTTGTTCCACTGTATCATCAAGACTGGCGGTAAGCAATTCCATTCATTCACTGATTCTATCATACAAAGCGACTTGAGATGGAAGCTCCCTTTTCTTCAAATTAAAGTGATTCTACAGGCTTATTTTTTTTTTAAGAAAAAATAACAAGCATGTTTATACTTACCTGCTGTGTGCAGTGGTTTTGCACAGAGCAGCCTGGATCCTCCTCTTCTCGGGTCCCCCGCAGGCTCTCCTGGCTCCTCCCTCCTGTCGGGGGCACCCACAGCAAGCAGTTTGCTATGGGGGCACCCACTGCTCCGTGTGTCCATTCACACACGGAGCCGCAGCTCAGTCCCTCCCCCTCTCTCTTCTCATTGGCTCACTGACTTTGATTGACAACAGTAGGAGCCAATGGCTCCTGCCTCAGCCAATGAGAAGAGGGAGTCCCAGGATAGCTGAGACTCCAGTGCACATCACTGGATTGACAGGGGGCTTAGGTGAGTATTAGGGGGGGCTGGAGGTGATGCTGCACACAGAAGGTTTTTTACCTTCATGCATAGAATGAATGAAGGTAAAAAACCATGAGCCTTTAGAACCACTTTAAGTGTCCCAGTAGCTATTTGCAGCAAAGTACATAACCCTTTGTAGGGTGCAATAGTGAAAAACAGGTGGCTTCCTAGACTCTGTGCCTCAGCCTAAGGCTCACACCTCCATCTATGCAAACAACATAGAGTTTTGACAATTTCAGCAGTATGTGTGACAGCCTCTGTGGTCACTTAGACTACTGCATCAAATCAACCGACATCCAGCATATACAAAGCAAATAATTAAATTCTTGTTCTTTCCTTTTACAGACCCACTATTCTTTGACAGGCTCAGGGTTTGAAAGAAAATGAAAGTGTCATGTTCTGAACAACAGAACATTCTATGGGGCCCTCACATTACTATAATGAAGCAATACAACATATATCAAAGGGGACCTTCAAGGCTACACACTATAAATGTGCCCATGTTCACCTGAAGCACTTGGCCACTTTGAAGCCAAGGCTATCATAGCTTCTATCCCTAAAGAACATTTTCCTCTTCAGATATGACCATGGTAGTGGACTCTCCTCATCACTAGAGATGAGCGAATTTCTCAAAAATTTGATTCGGCTGATTCGGCGAATTCCAGTATGAAATTTGATTAGATGCGAATTAATTCGCTACGAATTTAACTTATTAAAAGGGTTTCTAGGCTTCAGAGAGCCTTTAAATTAGTGCAGAACACTGTACCTTTAATTTAAATGCCCTTGGAGATGAAAACAAATGGAAACAAATAGATACAATGTTTCAACCGCTGTATGGAGTGAGTGTCCCAGAACTGTCAGAAATAGTCTATTTCTGACAGTTCTATGACATTCCCTCCATATAGCGGTTTCAACCGCTGTATGGAGTGAATGTCCCAGAACTGTCATAAATAGTCTATTTCTGGCAGTTATGGGACATTCACTCCATACAGCGGTTTCAACCGCTGTATGGAGGGAATGTCATAGAACTGTCAGAAATAGACTATTTCTAACAGTTCTGGGACATTCCTTCCATACAGCGGTTGAAACATTGTATCTATTTGTTTCCATAAATGGATCCATTTATGGAAACAAATAGATACAATGTTTCAACCGCTGTATGGAAGGAATGTCCCAGAACTGTCAGAAATAGTCTATTTCTGACAGTTCTGGGACATTCACTCCATACAGCGGTTTCAACCGCTGTATGGAGGGAATGTCCCAGAACTGTCATAAATAGTCTATTTCTGACAGTTCTGGGACATTCCCTCCATACAGCGGTTTCCGGCAAAAAGTGTATGTGCAGAGTTCCTCTATTCTGCAGATACACTTAGAGGAGCTCTGCAGATACACTTAGAGGAGCTCTGCACATACACTTTTTGCCGGCTTGGAATTATTCTTATTTTCATCCTACTTCTTCTTCTTCTTCATCCTCATCCTCATCCCCTTCTTCTTCTTCTGAGGATGAGGATGAGGATGAAGAAGAAGAAGTAGGATGAAAATAATATTAATTCCAAGCCGGCAAAAAGTGTATGTGCAGAGCTCCTCTAAGTGTATCTGCAGAGCTCCTCTAAGTGTATCTGCAGAATAGAGGAACTCTGCACATACACTTTTTGCCGGCTTGGAATTATTCTTATTTTCATCCTACTTCTTCTTCTTCTTCTTCTTCTTCATCCTCATCCTCTTCTTCTTCTGAGGATGAGTATGAAGAAGAAGAAGTAGGATGAAAATAAGATTAATTCCAAGCCGGCAAAAAGTGTATGTGCAGAGCTCCTCTAAGTGTATGTGCAGAGCTCCTCTAAGTGTATCTGCAGAATAGAGGAACTCTGCACATACACTTTTTGCCGGCTTGGAATTATTCTTATTTTCATCCTACTTCTTCTTCTTCTTCTTCTTCATCCTCATCCTCAGAAGAAGAAGAAGAGGATGAGGATGAAGAAGAAGTAGGATGAAAATAAGAATAATTCCAAGCCGGCAAAAAGTGTATGTGCAGAGTTCCTCTATTTCTGACAGTTCTCTGACAGCTTCTTCACATGTACAGCGGTTGAAACATCTGTATCCTAAATGGAAACTAATAGATACAAATTGTATCTATTAGTTTCCATTTAGGATACAGATGTTTCAACCGCTGTACATGTGAAGAAGCTGTCAGAGAACTGTCAGAAATAGAGGAACTCTGCACATACACTTTTTGCCGGCTTGGAATTATTCTTATTTTCATCCTACTTCTTCTTCTTCTTCTTCATCCTCATCCTCTTCTTCTGAGGATGAGGATGAAGAAGAAGAAGAAGAAGAAGAAGTAGGATGAAAATAAGAATAATTCCAAGCCGGCAAAAAGTGTATGTGCAGAGTTCCTCTATTTCTGACAGTTCTCTGACAGCTTCTTCACATGTACAGCGGTTGAAACATCTGTATCCTAAATGGAAACTAATAGATACAATGTTTCAACCGCTAAACATGTGTTCCTTCTGTCAGAGAACTGTCAGAAATAGCGGAACTCACTGCAGGGACACTTTTGCCGGCTGATCGGGAAATATTCGATTCGCGCACCCGAAGTAGGCAAAATTTCGGATTCGACGCGAATCGAATATTTCCTGAAATTCGACTCGAATTCCGGTTCGCCTGGTTCGATTCGCTCATCTCTACTCATCACCACATAAATGTAAGTCCTAAAGACAGCCATGGTGCAGACTCAAAGGAGCCATCTAGTATTCATCAGCACATTCTGCAAGGGAGGGTGGCTTTCAGGTTGTGTTCTTTTGATTACACTTGGTCTATCAAAAGCTGACAGCAATGAAGCATGGTATAGAATAAGCAAGAGTCTAGGGCTGGTGGCAAACAAAAAAAAATCAAACAGGCAGAGATCATGTCAGGTTGGAGAAAAGAATCATGGTCAGGAGTAATCAAAGGGAATCAAAAATAAGATCAAGAAATCAGGAGTGAGGTTATAGGGACTGGGGTCTTGGAACAGAGCCTAACGCTGGCCATAGATGGATAGAATCATGGCAAGTTCAGCAGGAACTGGTAGAGATTCAATCCATCTATGGGCAGGTTGGTTGTATTGAAATGTATACATTGATTGACATTAGTCCATCTAGCCTGTCAGATTTTTTTTAATGCAATCACTGTGGGTGGCTATAGCGGCCCACAGTGACCATTGTGTTCTGTTGGAAGGAAAGGCTCCTTTTTGAGAAAACATAATAGTGCTGTGGGAGGGATTCCCCCATCAACACTGACTGCCCCATGGTGGAAGGAAGAAAAATTGCATAATCTATGGGCTGCTTAAGGCTGGCCATACATTATACAATTATCTGCAGATTTTTGGTTTAGATTTACCAAAAACCATATAATAGGAGGACAAACCTAAACAACACTTTCAGTTGTATCCAATTAGGCAGGCCCTTACACTACATAGTTGAAGGTAAATCTAAAGGAAATTGGGCAGAAAATCTGCAGATAATTGTATAATGTATGGCCAGCCTAAGAGTGAGGTGTTTCAAGCATTTTTTCTGGAGCTGATCTTTTCCTTATATAGCACTCAAGGCAATTAGAAACAGGTGTTACTGGAGGTTTCCCAGTAAGTAGTATCAGACAAAACTCCTGAATGGAATGCTAAATGGCTCACATCTGTAGAACAGTCGGCTTTGTGGCCATTTCTCCCAAAGAAGTCTCTCAAGGATTCTGCTGCAAGAGTAAAATGCCTTCCAACATTGTTGGCCAGCAAAAGGAAAAATGCCACCTTACACTGATAGTTCACAGAAGGAAGGATGCCTCCATTCTAGAAGTTTTGAGATAAAGAGGAGCAAGGTAATGTCACAACAGTAATAAAATTTAATGGTCCTAACCCTACTTTACTGTACTAAAAAAAATGTTTTTACTGCTGTCTGACTTCCTTTTATGCAAGTTCTCTGTCACTTGCTGTTTTGTCTAGCATGGATCAAAATTGGTAAGACATCTGCCTAAAGCCTGGTACACTCAGTTTTTTTTTTCTTTCAGCCCACCAGGCTGACCAATAAAAAAAAATGAGGAGTTTGTGAGGAGGTCTCTATCCTCTTGCCAACCACATACTGTAGTTTTACTGCTACGGGTAGTGGGTGCGCACGCGACCGCCTACTCCACTGTCACTGGCTCCCTGACATGCCAATCAGCAGGTCTGAGCCGATGATTCACAGCCTGTACACATTGATTGTTGGAGCAAGTGACAGGAGAGAGATCTGTGTTGGTAAACAACACAGATCTCTCTACTAACAGTGGGGATGTGCCGCTTTTTATCTCCTTCCAAATCAGGGAGACAAAAAGGGTTGCATCCCCTAGTAAAACATCACACAGTCAACACATTACATTTAGTTAGGCACACAGTTGACCCTTTGATTGCACAAGATGTTAAACCCTTCCTGCCCAGTGTCATTAGTACAGTGTCAGTGCATTTTATTAGCATTGATCATGGTATTAGTGTTGCTGGTCATGTCAGTGTCAGTTTGCCCATGTCAGAATACCCTCTGTACTTTCACAGTCCCACTATAAATTGCTGATCGCCACCATTACTAGTATAAAAAAAGTCAGTATGTATACCGTTGTTTGTAGACGCTATCATTTTCACGCAAACCAATTAATATACACCTATTGGGATTTTTTTTTTAAACAAAGACATGTAGCAGAATATATCTTGGCTAGAATTTTTGAAGATTTTATTTTTTTATTTTTTGTTTTTTTTTTATTGTTTTTTTTTTTTTTTAAATTATATAAACTTCATTTGTGTACAGTGTTGAATGACAGCGCAATTGTCAGTTAAACTAGTGCAGCGCTCTATAGCAAAAATTGTCTGGTCGTGAAGGGGGTATATCTTCTGGAGGGCAAGTGGCTATACTAACAATGCAATGTTAGTACAGCGATCTCCCCGCTGAGCTATTGTGTTCTCACAGGAGGAATGCCCTCTCCCCAGCCCCCTGCTAGAACACACTGATAATGATGAGCTGAACATTCAAACAAAAATTCAACTTCGAACCTTGAAAAGGAACAATTCATTAAGCGTTATCTTACCACATCTGAGTATGCAGTAAAATATTACACAGCTACTAAAATACCACATGAATTATATTATTAAGTCATGTGGTGTTTTAGTAGTGAAAACATTCTTTAATGTTTCAGCTGTCAGCGGGGTTGACAGCTGAATGTAAAAAGAATTGCCATCTATACCAAGCCCTACAGATCTGGTATGGATTTTGAGGGGACCCCCCCCCCACGCCAAAATCCGTACCGTATGCAGTCCAGCAGCTCAGGAAAGGGGGGGGGGGGCGAGCATCCTCCCTCCTGTACCATACCAGACCACATGCCCTCAACATGGTTCTTTGGGGGCAGGGGGGCTCCCCCCCTTAAAGCACCTTGTACCCATGTTGATAGGGACAAGGGCCTCTTCCCCACAACCATGGCCGGTGGTTGTAGGGGTCTGCGATCAGAGGGCTTATCAGAATCTGGAAGCCCTCTTTAACAAGGGGGACCCCCGATCCTGGCCCTCCCATGTGAACGAGTATGGGGTTCATGGTACTGCTACTCATTCACAAAAAAACTAGTCTTTGACAAGTCCTTTATTAAAAACAAAAATAAACAAAAATTTCCCCCAAAGTAGATTCAACATCAATCACGATGCCCACCCCCCCCAAAAAAAGTGCTCCACTCTCGACACTGGCACCCACCATCTGACAGCTGCGCCCGGATGATAGTTCTTAAATACTCTGATGATGTTACAAGGGGGCGAGGTCATTCCCTTGTGGCGTCATCATGCTCTGTGATTGGCCAAAGAATTACACCTGACCCATAGTCAGGTGCATTGCTTTGGACAATCAAAATGCACTGTCAGGGTGCAGTTCATTGTGGGGTGTGGCAGGAGAACAACCTGGCAAACGCCCTTACCTTACTTGTGTTTGACTCGAACATCAAGCCCAGCACTTCACACCAGTCAACAGGCCCAGACTGGCTATAGAGAATATCAGGTATTTTCCCTATGGGCTGGGGCTGCCTGGATAGGAAATGCAGCTGGGCGGCAAATAGATATGTCTATTTCTCTAATGCCTCCGCTGAATGCTCGCTTCCTCCGCTCCATCTTGCAGGCATTCAGTGGCAGCATTAGAGAAATAGATGGATCGCCACCCCCTATGTGCCGCCCAGGTGGCCCTGGTTTTGCTGCAGGGGTCCTGTGCAGGCTCCTCTATCTATGCGACCATGGAACCTGTAGGGAGCAACAGGCTGCCTCTGGTTCTTCCCCAGGGTGCAGTGTAGTGCAGCTTATGTGTCCGGCATGCAACCTCATGTGGCTGGCAGACCCAATGGTGCCCAGCATGGGAGCTTCTCCACTGGCTGACCGAGCTAGTGGGCGAGGGTGTGGCCATCTTTACTCACCTGTACTGGTGGCTGATCTTGCTGGAAATGGTCTAGGACTGGGAGGAGGAGCAAAGATGTTGACTTCATATGGTGAGTGACTCCTGAAGCAAGCCCCTCCATCTGCAATGAATCAGCTTCCTACTATGGTTAGAACTAGAGATGAGCGAATCGAAGTATCCGAAGTGGAATTCGAGTCGAATATCGGAAAAATTTCGATTCGTGCCGAATCCGAAAAACAGCCTAATTCGGACGCGCGAATCGAAATTTTTCCGAAAATGGCGGCTGACATGTGCGGCGACGGAGCGGGGATGTCGGGGAAGGCGCGCAGACAAGGCGCGCTGCCCCATAATGCATTCCTCAACGACATGTGATCGCATCAGCCAATCAGCAGCCAGCCAGCCAGCACTGTGTAATGGTCGAGGTATATATAGCGGCCATTTTGGAAATCTTCATTTGCCTGCAGTCATTGAACAGAGGCAGACCGCTCTGTACTAGGGACAGGGACAGAGTTAGGGCCACAGAAACGAGAATTGGGGACAGAGAGAAGTTACTTAGGGACAGAGAACCATTACTCAGGGACACAGACTTGTTAATGAGGGCCACAGAATCGTTATTTAGGGACAAAGAAACGCTAGTTAGGGCCACAGAATTCATACTCAGGGACAGACAGAATTTTCACTCAGTGCCAGAGAATTGTTACTTAGGGCCACAGAAACGTTATTAGGGCCACAGAATTTTTACTCAGGGACAGACAGAATTGTTACTGAGTGCCAGAGAATTGTTACTCAGGGACAGACAGAATTGTTACTGAGTGCCAGAGAATTCTTACTCAGGGCCACAGAATTCATTCTCAGGGACAGACAGAATTGTTACTCAGGGACAGACAGAATTGTTACTGAGTGCCAGAGAATTGTTACTCAGGGACAGACAGAATTGTTACTGAGTGCCAGAGAATTGTTACTCAGGGACAGACAGAATTGTTACTGAGTGCCAGAGAATTGTTACTCAGGGACAGACAGAATTGTTACTGAGTGCCAGAGAATTGTTACTCAGGGACAGACAGAATTGTTACTGAGTGCCAGAGAATTGTTACTCGCACAGACACAAAATTGTTACTTGCACAGACACAGAATTGTTACTCGCACAGACACAGAATTGTTACTCAGGGCCACAGAATTCATACTCAGGGACAGACAGAATTGTTACTGAGTGCCAGAGAATTGTTACTCAGGGACAGACAGAATTGTTACTGAGTGCCAGAGAATTGTTACTCAGGGACAGACAGAATTGTTACTGAGTGCCAGAGAATTGTTACTCGCACAGACACAAAATTGTTACTTGCACAGACACAGAATTGTTACTCGCACAGACACAGAATTGTTACTCAGGGCCACAGAATTCATACTCAGGGACAGACAGAATTGTTACTGAGTGCCAGAGAATTGTTACTCAGGGACAGACAGAATTGTTACTGAGTGCCAGAGAATTGTTACTCAGGGACAGACAGAATTGTTACTGAGTGCCAGAGAATTGTTACTCGCACAGACACAAAATTGTTACTTGCACAGACACAGAATTGTTACTCGCACAGACACAGAATTGTTACTGAGTGCCAGAGAATTGTTACTCAGGGACAGACAGAATTGTTACTGAGTGCCAGAGAATTGTTACTCAGGGACAGACAGAATTGTTACTGAGTGCCAGAGAATTGTTACTCAGGGACAGACAGAATTGTTACTGAGTGCCAGAGAATTGTTACTCGCACAGACACAAAATTGTTACTTGCACAGACACAGAATTGTTACTCGCACAGACACAGAATTGTTACTCAGGGCCACAGAATTCATACTCAGGGACAGACAGAATTGTTACTGAGTGCCAGAGAATTGTTACTCAGGGACAGACAGAATTGTTACTGAGTGCCAGAGAATTGTTACTCAGGGACAGACAGAATTGTTACTGAGTGCCAGAGAATTGTTACTCAGGGACAGACAGAATTGTTACTGAGTGCCAGAGAATTGTTACTCAGGGACAGACAGAATTGTTACTGAGTGCCAGAGAATTGTTACTCGCACAGACACAAAATTGTTACTTGCACAGACACAGAATTGTTACTCGCACAGACACAGAATTGTTACTCAGGGCCACAGAATTCATACTCAGGGACAGACAGAATTGTTACTGAGTGCCAGAGAATTGTTACTCAGGGACAGACAGAATTGTTACTGAGTGCCAGAGAATTGTTACTCAGGGACAGACAGAATTGTTACTGAGTGCCAGAGAATTGTTACTCGCACAGACACAAAATTGTTACTTGCACAGACACAGAATTGTTACTCGCACAGACACAGAATTGTTACTCAGGGCCACAGAATTCATACTCAGGGACAGACAGAATTGTTACTGAGTGCCAGAGAATTGTTACTTAGGGACAGACAGAATTGTTACTGAGTGCCAGAGAATTGTTACTCAGGGACAGACAGAATTGTTACTGAGTGCCAGAGAATTGTTACTCGCACAGACACAA
Source organism: Staurois parvus (assembly GCF_062004578.1). NCBI lineage: Eukaryota > Metazoa > Chordata > Amphibia > Anura > Ranidae > Staurois > Staurois parvus. Next base: position 10,372,177 of record NW_028317941.1, read on the forward strand.
AATTGTTACTTGCACAGACACAGAATTGTTACTCGCACAGACACAGAATTGTTACTCAGGGCCACAGAATTCATACTCAGGGACAGACAGAATTGTTACTGAGTGCCAGAGAATTGTTACTCAGGGACAGACAGAATTGTTACTGAGTGCCAGAGAATTGTTACTCAGGGACAGACAGAATTGTTACTGAGTGCCAGAGAATTGTTACTCAGGGACAGACAGAATTGTTACTGAGTGCCAGAGAATTGTTACTCAGGGACAGACAGAATTGTTACTGAGTGCCAGAGAATTGTTACTCGCACAGACACAAAATTGTTACTTGCACAGACACAGAATTGTTACTCGCACAGACACAGAATTGTTACTCAGGGCCACAGAATTCATACTCAGGGACAGACAGAATTGTTACTGAGTGCCAGAGAATTGTTACTCAGGGACAGACAGAATTGTTACTGAGTGCCAGAGAATTGTTACTCAGGGACAGACAGAATTGTTACTGAGTGCCAGAGAATTGTTACTCGCACAGACACAAAATTGTTACTTGCACAGACACAGAATTGTTACTCGCACAGACACAGAATTGTTACTGAGTGCCAGAGAATTGTTACTCAGGGACAGACAGAATTGTTACTGAGTGCCAGAGAATTGTTACTCAGGGACAGACAGAATTGTTACTGAGTGCCAGAGAATTGTTACTCAGGGACAGACAGAATTGTTACTGAGTGCCAGAGAATTGTTACTCGCACAGACACAAAATTGTTACTTGCACAGACACAGAATTGTTACTCGCACAGACACAGAATTGTTACTCAGGGCCACAGAATTCATACTCAGGGACAGACAGAATTGTTACTGAGTGCCAGAGAATTGTTACTCAGGGACAGACAGAATTGTTACTGAGTGCCAGAGAATTGTTACTCGCACAGACACAAAATTGTTACTTGCACAGACACAGAATTGTTACTCACACAGACACAGAATTGTTACTCAGGGCCACAGAATTCATACTCAGGGACAGACAGAATTGTTACTGAGTGCCAGAGAATTGTTACTCAGGGACAGACAGAATTGTTACTGAGTGCCAGAGAATTGTTACTCAGGGACAGACAGAATTGTTACTGAGTGCCAGAGAATTGTTACTCGCACAGACACAAAATTGTTACTTGCACAGACACAGAATTGTTACTCGCACAGACACAGAATTGTTACTCGCACAGACACAGAATTGTTACTCAGGGCCACAGAATTCATACTCAGGGACAGACAGAATTGTTACTGAGTGCCAGAGAATTGTTACTCAGGGACACCTAATCGTTGAATTAAATAGTATGTCAGACAACATGCAGAGGAGTGGCAGAGGAGGCAATGTTTTAGGAGCGAGCAGACGTGGCAGCAGAGGAAGGGGTCGAGGCAGCAGTATTCGCAGCCAGAGGCCAGTGCTCCCGGTGTCATCCAGCGGTCGTGTCTCCACCGACAACCCTGCCGTCATTGATTGGTTGGCTCGGTCGTCTTCCTCTTCCCAGGTCACCTCTGACACCTACAGCCAACGGTCGGTGGGTACGTCAGACACAACCGTTAGTTGGCATGGCCCGGGACCAAGCCCACTGAAATCACGTGTCCTCTACCTGCCCCTGTCCTTTGCTGTTCCCTCACCAAGCGAAGTATCGCATGCTGTGGGCTCAGCCCCACTGTACAGTGAGGAAGAGCTAACAGAGGGCGGTCAGGAACGGGGGGAGACATCGGCCTTTTCAGCAGCCAAGCGAACAAGTACTGGCGAGGAGAGTGGCTCGGTAGCCGGTCTAGAGACAGGTCTGTCTCCTGACCCAGACGCAGCCGAGGGGGCTAGTAGTGAGGCGGAGACCCTACTTGATGATGAGGAGGTTGATCGCACTTGGCAGCCTCGTCGTCATCAGGCAATTTCTTCCGCATCATCAGGAGAAGAGGGTGGCAGCTTGGCAGCGAGCAAAACAGTCGGTGGGTTGCCCAGGAGACAGCAGCAGGGTCGCATCAGTGTCAGTGGAGCCAAACGTCCACGGAGTAGAGCACCAGCTCCACTGCAGCCTACCACCACGGCCAGTAGTGGTGCCGGTGCGCACGGAGGAAGTAGCAGTCAGCCAGTGAAGAGTAGCGGGGGCAAAGTTTCCTACTCGGTGGTGTGGCAATTTTTCCTCAAGCCGCCCGAGGAAGTAAACGTAGCCGTATGTCGACTATGTGGCCAGAAATGCAAGCGTGGCCAGGGGGCCCATGTTGGGACTACAGCGTTGCGTCAGCATATGCAGCGTCACCATTCGGTGGCCTGGGAAAACCGTGATAAACATACGGCGGTTCTGCCTGCCCCAGCCCCCGCTCCATCACCCGCTCCGTTACTTGCTCCGTCACCCGACGTCGTCAATCGCCCTCTATCAGCCAGTCAAGGCTCCAACACCTCTGCTGAGGGGAGTTGTCGCTCATTGGCATCTTCCGCTCGTTCAGATGCTCCTTCTCCTGCTACTCCTCTTCTCGGATTCCGTCAACAATCCGTATCCAAGAGACAACAGTTTGCGAGCACGCACCCGACGGTGCAAAAGCTGAACGTCCTCCTGTCCAAGTTGCTGGTGCTGCAGTCCCTCCCTTTCCAACTGGTGGACTCAGCACCTTTCCGAGAAATGATGGCTTGTGCCGCGCCGCGGTGGAGAGTGCCAAGCCGTCATTTCTTTGCCCAAAAGGCAGTGCCAGCCCTGCATTCACATGTAGAAGAGATGGTGGGCCAGTCTTTGAGCATGTCGGTCTCTGCCAAAGTGCACGGCAGCGCCGACGTGTGGAGCTGTAACTACGGTCAGGGACAGTACATGTCATTTACGGCCCACTGGGTGAACGTGGTGCCGGCACAGCCGCACCAGCAACTTGGACAGGTCACGACGCTTTTGCCTCCACGTTTGCACGTCCTTGGTCCAGCAAGCATGTGCGCCTCTACCACCTCTTTTTCCGCCGTGTCCTCAGCCGCCACCCCCGTGCCAAGTCCCATTACCCGACCGGCATATCACATGTGCAGGGCGCAACGGTGTCACGCTGTGCTGCACCTGGTATGCCTTGGCGAACGTAGTCACACAGGGGAGGAACTGCTGAGTGTAATGAACAGAGAAATCGACAGATGGCTGTCTCCGCGCAAACTAAAAATCGGAACCATGTTGACTGACAACGGAAAGAACATGGTGTCTGCTCTGCGTCAAGGAAGGTTGTGCCATGCGCCATGCATGGCTCACGTGTTCAATCTGGTTGTCAAGCGGTTCCTAAAATCCACCATCCCACTGCAAGACATCCTTAAAATGTCACGTAAACTGTGCATGCATTTCAGCCATTTCTACACCGCAAAGAACACCCTCATTGAGCTGCAGCGGCAGAACGGAATTCCACAGCATCGCCTGATCTGCGACGTTGCAACAAGGTGGAATTCAACCCTACACATGTTAGACCGCCTTTACGAGCAGCGAAAGGCCATCACCGATTTCCTGATGTTACAAGCGGATAAAGGTACTCCCCTGTGTAACTTAGATGTCAGCCATTGGCAGCTCATGCGTGACACCTGCCGCTTGCTCAGGCCCTTTGAGGAGGCCACGCTATTCGTGAGTCGGCAGGACTATGGGATGAACGACGTCATTCCTCTGTTGCACGTCCTGGAACAAATGCTGTTAACAATGGCTGGTCAGGGTGCGGTAGATGTGGCGCACAGATCTCAACGCCACATGACCCCTGTGGGGGCAGGACAGGAAGAAGAGGAGGAGGTAGAGGAGGACATTTGTGCTCAGGAATTATTGAGTGAAATGGGTGGTTTTTCCACTCAGCGGACAGGAGTGGAGGAGCAGGAGCATCTGGTAGAGGAGGAGGAGGAGGAGACAGAGGACCCAGACGCACCGTGGCAGTATGCTGTGGAGATGGAGGCAGGGAGTCCCTCGCATTCCTTGGCACAAATGGCCCATAGCATGCTCGGTTGCTTGCGTAGCGACAGCCGAATAATAACCATCAGACAGAGGGATGACTTTTGGCTGTCCACCTTGTTGGACCCTCGCTACCGGTCCAAAATGGTGGCCTTTTTCACACCTGCTGAGAGGGAGGCCAAAATTACGTACTATAAAAACCACCTATGTAGTCAGTTGGTCTCTGCCTTTGTGCGCCAACGTCCATCCTCAGACACTGTGGGCCCTGTGCGCTCACGTTCCGCTGGCATGGCAGCAGGGGAGGGGTGGGGTGGTAGGAGCAGTGGCAGCTCCACCAGCAGTGGCTGCCTCAGTCTGCAGTCGATGATGAGTAGCTTTCTTCACCAGCGCAGTGAGGAAACTACTAACCAGCCGCAGTAGCAGCAGCAGCATCAGGTGGACCTGGAGCAGGAGCTCAAACAACAGGCTTGGGCCTACTTGGACAGCACCCTGCCAACCGAGGTAGACAATCCCCTTGACTACTGGGCAACGAAACTTGACCTTTGGCCCCAACTAGCTGAATTTGCCCTTGAAAGGCTGTCATGCCCGGCCAGTAGCGTGGCATCGGAGCGCGTGTTTAGTGCGGCAGGAGGTATTGTAACTCCGCGGAGGACACGACTGTCCACCCAAAGTGTGGAGAGACTCACGTTTGTGAAAATGAATCAGGCGTGGATTAGTCTGGATTTCAAACCACCAGTTCCTGACACAACTGACTAAATCCGCCATGAATCATGCCTCAAACATGTGCCACTTTCAGGTCTCCTCACACTGCTGGTGTGTTTAATTTTTTGACATAGGGTGCTGGCAGATTACGGGCCTCCTATAGCTGCTGCCAGGCCCCTAATCTGCCATAGGCCCCTATATACCGCCTCCTCATGCTGCTGCTAGGTCCAGAGTCTCTCATGGGTCCCTGTACGGCCTCCCATTGCTGCTGTCTCCATCGCCACACTCTGCTGCCATGTGCCACTTTCAGGTCTCTTCACACTGCTGGTGTGTTTAATTTTTTGACATAGGGTGCAGGCAGATTACGGGCCTCACATAGCTGCTGCCAGGCCCCTAATCTGCCATGGGCCCCTATATACCGCCTCCTCATGCTGCTGCCAAGTCCAGAGTCTCTCATGGGTCCCTGTACGGCCTCCCATTGCTGCTGTCTCCATCGCCACACTCTGCTGCCATGTGCCACTTTCAGGTCTCTTCACACTGCTGGTGTGTTAAATTTTTTGACATAGGGTGCAGGCAGATTACGGGCCTCACATAGCTGCTGCCAGGCCCCTAATCTGCCATGGGCCCCTATATACCGCCTCCTCATGCTGCTGCCAAGTCTAGAGTCTGTCATGGGTCCCTGTACGGCCTCCCATTGCTGCTGTCTCCATCGCCACACTCTGCCATGTGCCACTTTCAGGTCTCTTCACACTGCTGGTGTGTTTAATTTTTTGACATAGGGTGCAGGCAGATTACGGGCCTCACATAGCTGCTGCCAGGCCCCTAATCTGCCATGGGCCCCTATATACCGCCTCCTCATGCTGCTGCCAAGTCTAGAGTCTGTCATGGGTCCCTGTACGGCCTCCCATTGCTGCTGTCTCCATCGCCACACTCTGCCATGTGCCACTTTCAGGTCTCTTCACACTGCTGGTGTGTTTAATTTTTTGACATAGGGTGCAGGCAGATTACGGGCCTCACATAGCTGCTGCCAGGCCCCTAATCTGCCATGGGCCCCTATATACCGCCTCCTCATGCTGCTGCCAAGTCCAGAGTCTCTCATGGGTCCCTGTACGGCCTCCCATTGCTGCTGTCTCCATCGCCACACTCTGCTGCCATGTGCCACTTTCAGGTCTCTTCACACTGCTGGTGTGTTAAATTTTTTGACATAGGGTGCAGGCAGATTACGGGCCTCACATAGCTGCTGCCAGGCCCCTAATCTGCCATGGGCCCCTATATACCGCCTCCTCATGCTGCTGCCAAGTCTAGAGTCTGTCATGGGTCCCTGTACGGCCTCCCATTGCTGCTGTCTCCATCGCCACACTCTGCCATGTGCCACTTTCAGGTCTCTTCACACTGCTGGTGTGTTTAATTTTTTGACATAGGGTGCAGGCAGATTACGGGCCTCACATAGCTGCTGCCAGGCCCCTAATCTGCCATGGGCCCCTATATACCGCCTCCTCATGCTGCTGCCAAGTCCAGAGTCTCTCATGGGTCCCTGTACGGCCTCCCATTGCTGCTGTCTCCATCGCCACACTCTGCTGCCATGTGCCACTTTCAGGTCTCTTCACACTGCTGGTGTGTTAAATTTTTTGACATAGGGTGCAGGCAGATTACGGGCCTCACATAGCTGCTGCCAGGCCCCTAATCTGCCATGGGCCCCTATATACCGCCTCCTCATGCTGCTGCCAAGTCCAGAGTCTCTCATGGGTCCCTGTACGGCCTCCCATTGCTGCTGTCTCCATCGCCACACTCTGCTGCCATGTGCCACTTTCAGGTCTCTTCACACTGCTGGTGTGTTAAATTTTTTGACATAGGGTGCAGGCAGATTACGGGCCTCACATAGCTGCTGCCAGGCCCCTAATCTGCCATGGGCCCTTATATACCGCCTCCTCATGCTGCTGCCAAGTCTAGAGTCTGTCATGGGTCCCTGTACGGCCTCCCATTGCTGCTGTCTCCATCGCCACACTCTGCCATGTGCCACTTTCAGGTCTCTTCACACTGCTGGTGTGTTTAATTTTTTGACATAGGGTGCAGGCAGATTACGGGCCTCACATAGCTGCTGCCAGGCCCCTAATCTGCCATGGGCCCCTATATACCGCCTCCTCATGCTGCTGCCAAGTCTAGAGTCTGTCATGGGTCCCTGTACGGCCTCCCATTGCTGCTGTCTCCATCGCCACACTCTGCCATGTGCCACTTTCAGGTCTCTTCACACTGCTGGTGTGTTTAATTTTTTGACATAGGGTGCAGGCAGATTACGGGCCTCACATAGCTGCTGCCAGGCCCCTAATCTGCCATGGGCCCCTATATACCGCCTCCTCATGCTGCTGCCAAGTCCAGAGTCTCTCATGGGTCCCTGTACGGCCTCCCATTGCTGCTGTCTCCATCGCCACACTCTGCTGCCATGTGCCACTTTCAGGTCTCTTCACACTGCTGGTGTGTTAAATTTTTTGACATAGGGTGCAGGCAGATTACGGGCCTCACATAGCTGCTGCCAGGCCCCTAATCTGCCATGGGCCCCTATATACCGCCTCCTCATGCTGCTGCCAAGTCTAGAGTCTGTCATGGGTCCCTGTACGGCCTCCCATTGCTGCTGTCTCCATCGCCACACTCTGCCATGTGCCACTTTCAGGTCTCTTCACACTGCTGGTGTGTTTAATTTTTTGACATAGGGTGCAGGCAGATTACGGGCCTCACATAGCTGCTGCCAGGCCCCTAATCTGCCATGGGCCCCTATATACCGCCTCCTCATGCTGCTGCCAAGTCTAGAGTCTGTCATGGGTCCCTGTACGGCCTCCCATTGCTGCTGTCTCCATCGCCACACTCTGCCATGTGCCACTTTCAGGTCTCTTCATACTGCTGGTGTGTTTAATTTTTTGACATAGGGTGCAGGCAGATTACGGGCCTCACATAGCTGCTGCCAGGCCCCTAATCTGCCATGGGCCCCTATATACCGCCTCCTCATGCTGCTGCCAAGTCCAGAGTCTCTCATGGGTCCCTGTACGGCCTCCCATTGCTGCTGTCTCCATCGCCACACTCTGCTGCCATGTGCCACTTTCAGGTCTCTTCACACTGCTGGTGTGTTAAATTTTTTGACATAGGGTGCAGGCAGATTACGGGCCTCACATAGCTGCTGCCAGGCCCCTAATCTGCCATGGGCCCCTATATACCGCCTCCTCATGCTGCTGCCAAGTCCAGAGTCTCTCATGGGTCCCTGTACGGCCTCCCATTGCTGCTGTCTCCATCGCCACACTCTGCTGCCATGTGCCACTTTCAGGTCTCTTCACACTGCTGGTGTGTTAAATTTTTTGACATAGGGTGCAGGCAGATTACGGGCCTCACATAGCTGCTGCCAGGCCCCTAATCTGCCATGGGCCCCTATATACCGCCTCCTCATGCTGCTGCCAAGTCCAGAGTCTCTCATGGGTCCCTGTACGGCCTCCCATTGCTGCTGTCTCCATCGCCACACTCTGCTGCCATGTGCCACTTTCAGGTCTCTTCACACTGCTGGTGTGTTAAATTTTTTGACATAGGGTGCAGGCAGATTACGGGCCTCACATAGCTGCTGCCAGGCCCCTAATCTGCCATGGGCCCCTATATACCGCCTCCTCATGCTGCTGCCAAGTCTAGAGTCTCTCATGGGTCCCTGTACGGCCTCCCATTGCTGCTGTCTCCATCGCCACACTCTGCCATGTGCCACTTTCAGGTCTCTTCACACTGCTGGTGTGTTTAATTTTTTGACATAGGGTGCAGGCAGATTACGGGCCTCACATAGCTGCTGCCAGGCCCCTAATCTGCCATGGGCCCCTATATACCGCCTCCTCATGCTGCTGCCAAGTCCAGAGTCTCTCATGGGTCCCTGTACGGCCTCCCATTGCTGCTGTCTCCATCGCCACACTCTGCTGCCATGTGCCACTTTCAGGTCTCTTCACACTGCTGGTGTGTTAAATTTTTTGACATAGGGTGCTGGCAGATTACGGGCCTCCCATTGCTGCTGCCAGACATGTAATCTGCCATGGGCCCCCGTACCGACTCCTCATGCTGTGACGTTGCAACAAGGTGTAATTCAACCCTACATATGTTAGACCGCCTTTACGAACAGCTAAAGGCCATCACAGATTTCCTGATGTTAAAAGCGGATAAAGGTACTCCCTGTGTAACTTAGATGTCAGCCATTGTCAGCTCATGTGTGACACCTGCGCTTGCTCAGGCCCTTTGAGGAGGCCACGCTATTCGTGAGTCGGCAGGACTATGGGATGAATGAGGTCAAATCGGCCATGGGCCCCCGTACCGCCTGTTCACGCTGATGCTGGTCCCACAGTGTGACCTGGGTCCCTGTACGGCCTCCCATTGCTTCCACTCTGCCATGTGCCACTTTGAAATCTCCTCACACTCCTGCGGTTGTCCATTTTGTCATAGGTTGCTGGCAGATTACAGGCCTTCCATTGGTGCCACCAAGCCCCATATCGGCCATGGGCCCCCGTACCGCCTGGTCACGCTGCTGCTGGGCCCACAGTGTGACCTGGGTCCCTGTACCGCCTCCCATTGCTCCCACTCTGCCATGTGCCACTTTCAGGTCTCCTCACGCTCCTGCTGGTTTCCATTTTGTCATAGGTTGCTGTATGGCCTCCCATTGCTGCTGCCTCCACCGCCACACTGTGGCTCCAAACACTGGTTTTGGCCCCGTGACTGGCCAAAGGAGTGAAGTGTGCAGTGATTCTAAGATCGACGGCACTCATCTGCATGTCATACTGACAGACAGTATTATTTCTCTTCCCCAGCAGACTCCAAGGGCATTTAAATTAAAGGTACAGTGTTCTGCACTAATATTAAGTCTCTCTGAAGCCTAGAAACACCCTTTTTTAAGTTAAATTCACAGCGAATTTATTCGACTCGAATCGAATATTGTCCACGAATTCGCCGAATCAGTCGAATCGAATTTTTCATTTCTTCGCTCATCTCTAGTTAGAACACTTCATGCTGTTTAATGCTCCCCTTTCCCACTGAATACTCCCCCCCCAAACTGCTCACTGCTCCCCTTCCCCACTGTATACTGCCCCCCCCATAAACTGCTCACTGCTCCCCTTCCCCACTGTATATTGCCCCTCAAACTGCTCACTGCTCCCCCACTGAAAATGAGAGTGGTGACTTGCCCTTTAGCTGCACTCACCCACTCACCGACCCACCAGTGGCAATCAAAAGACAGACATCCATACAATGTTTTTTTGCAAAATTGTCTCAAACATCTAAGGATAGAGGATCGGGAGTACAAGATAACAAAAAATTCAATATGAATTCCTTCTCTCTGTAGTATCTTCTAGTATATTTAATTTGTGCCACAGGCAGATTCTGTAGGCAAGTTGGGCATCTACCTTTAAGCATCTTTTCTGTTTCTCCTTTTTCAGCTTCATTCTCCGGACCTGGGAAACAGAGGCCTCTTCTCAACAGGGATGAACCAAACTGCCCTGGGTTCAGTGCTCCTACTCCTTGACCTCTCTGCGGCCTTTGACACAGTCGACCACCCCCTCCTCCTCAAAAAACTACACTCCCTCGGCCTCAGACATTCTGCTTTCTCCTGGCTCTCATCCTACCTGTCACAACGCTCTTTCAGCGTTACCTATAATGCTACCCCCTCCCCCTCACTCCCCCTCTCTGTTGGGGTCCCTCAAGGCTCTGTCCTTGGGCCCCTTCTCTTCTCCATCTACACCTCCTCCCTTGGCCAACTCATACACTCTCACGGCTTCAACTACCACCTCTATGCCGACGACACACAAATCTATCTCTCAACCCCCCACCTCACCCCCTCGGTCTCCACCTGAATCACACACCTACTGAGCGACATATCAGACTAGATGTCACTCCACTTCCTTAAACTGAACCTCTCCAAAACTGAGTTTCTTGTCTTCCCCCCAGCCCGGACACCACCCTCCATTGACTTCTCCAACCATCAAACCCGCCCCGCAGGCCAGAGTACTTGGTGTCATTCTGGACTCCACCTATCCTTCCAGCCCCAAGTCCAATCTTTAACAAACTTGTGCAGACTCCACCTCCGCAACATCGCCAAAATACGCACGTTCCTAACTCCAGAAACCACTAAACAGCTCATCCACTCCCTCATCATATCACGACTCGACTACTGCAACTCCATCCTCACTGGCCTGCCTCGCCGCTGGCTATCCCCACTTCAGTCGATCCTGAATATGGCTGCCAGACTCATTCACCTTTCCAACCGCTCCATCTCCACCACCCCCCTCTGCCAATCCCTACACTGGCTTCCGATTGTGCAACGGATCAAATTCAAAATCCTAACACTGACGTACAAAGCTGTCCACCATACTGCCTCGAACTACATCACTGACCTAATATCCAAGTAACGCCCAGCACGCACACTCCGCTCCTCACAAGACCTCCTTCTCTCTAGTTCCCTGGTCTCCTCCTCTCATGCCCACCTCCAGGACTTCTGCAGGGTGTCACCCATCCTCTGGAACTCCCTGCCCCAACCCATCCTACTCTCCTCTCCTTTAGGAACACCCTGAAAACCCATCTCTTCAGGGTAGCCTACCCCACCCCCTGCTAACCTGCCGACCTCCTCCACTCTTCCTACCACTCCATCCCCCACAGCTATCTCCTCCTGTACCACTATCCCCTCCCTCCTAGATTCTAAGCTCGAAAGAGCAGGGCCCTCGATCCCCTCATGTTTTGCATTGTATTGGTATTGTTCTGTCACATGTTCTGTCCCCCTTGTAATGTACAGCGCTGAGCGAACCATTGGCGCTTTATAAATACTGTATAATAATAATCACCCTGATCGTATTGTCTCTTGCCTCTCTACCGGGTACAAACCTTACCGGGTCAGTGGAAATAATGGGGTCTATGATGTGTAGTAAATGATTGGCTAGTATTTTGGCGAAAATCTTTCGGTATAAGCGTGATGTTGGCTTCAGAAAGATGACGCATGGATTGTTCTGGGGTATCTAGTGAATTGAAGGCCTTTAGGAATGGGTGTGCGAGGATGTCTATGAAGGATTTGTAATATGTGGTTATAAGCCCGTCTGGGCCCGGGATTTTACCTGGTTTTAATTGTGCGATAGCCTGTTGTAGTTCTGTCAGTGTCAAAGCTCCATCAAATTGTCTTGCTTGTGATTGGGAGATAGGTTTAGGAAGGTATTGGGAGAGAAAAGTCTGGATAATGGCCTTACATGGTCTAATATCTCCTGTCGGTTTTGGGGCTAAGGGTAGGTTGTAAAGGGTGGTATAATATTTCTCAAATTCGGCTGGGATATCCGCAGAAGTTTTAAGTATGTGGCCTTGTTTGGAGTTGAGTTGATGAATGGTGCAAGGCCTTGGCTTAAAATTTGCCACTCTTATTCCCATGTTCATAAAAGAGTTTCTGAGATAAAGTAAAGTTACGCTAGTTTTCTTTTCCACTATGTCTCGAAGTTGTTTGCGTGCCTGATCAAGTTCGGTCGCAGAGTTTACAGCCTTTGAGCGTTTATGTGAGCATTCAAGTTTATGTACTTTATGAAGTATAGAAGTAAAAGATGCCTGAGCTATCATTTTCGAGAAACAGTAATTGAGAGAAGGAGCCCACGTATCACACATTTGTGTGCTTCCCATTGAATGAGAGGTGTCGTTTCTGGGGACGTATTTTCCTTAAAATAATTGGTCAGAGATGCGCGAATTTGGAGGGCAACGGATGAGTCCCTAAGGAGAAAGGAATCTAATCTCCATGTTTTGGACGTAGGTGGGGCATCGGGGAGATATATGGTCATCATGATCGGGTGATGGTCAGAAAGAATCATTGGTTCAATAGAGGCTGATTTTAATGTGTGTAAGTCTTTTTGTGAAAGAAAGAGATAGTCGATTCTGGAATAATGCTTGTGAGGTGCGGAGAAAAAAGTGTAGTCTTTGTCAGAAGGGTGTAGGGTACGCCATGTATCATGGAGAAGAAGGTCGGTCAGTTCAATTTTAATCTGTTTAAGTGCTCGGAAGGGTTTCAATGAAGAGCCTATCGAAGTGTCTTCCAACGGATTCAGTGCTACATTAAAATCGCCCCCAAGAATCAGAATACCCGATTGAAATGTTGCAAGTGTTTTAGAAATCTTACAGAAAAAGCTCACTTGTGCTGTATTGGGGCTGTAAATGTTAGCTAAAGCAGTTTGTTGTAGAGGGTGCCTTTAAGGAAGAGGAACCTTCCCTCCGGGTCCTCGAGAGACTCAGTAATTGTGAGCGGGAGTGATTTGCAGATCAAAATGGACACACCTTTTTCTTTCACCTCTGTATTAACTGAATGGTAGACTGTTGGGTAATTAGCATTGAAAAACTTAGGGATATGATCAGCATAAAAGTGGGATTCTTGGATGAAGAACATGTCTGTTCGTAAGCTTTTCATGTAAGTCAAGAGTTGTGAGCGTTTCTCAGGTATATTTAGACCTCTTGTATTAAGAGATGTCACAGAAAGTGTATGGTGGGCTCGTATGGATGTGGGTTTGGTAGACATTGTCTGGATGGCATAAAAAGTACTACCCAAAGTCTATAATGTGCAGCAAAAAAGTGTGAGACAAAGGAGGGGGCAAACGAGAGGAACGGGGAGGGAGGGAGGAAAAAAAAATATACCAAACAGCCCCCCCAGAGGGCAGAGAAAATGAAAAGTAGAAATGAGTGAAGAAAATAGAGAGAAAGAGTCAAGAAATCAGAAAATAGTAGAGGTGAAAAGTGTTAGGCGTCCACAATAAAAACCCACACAAATGTGGTGTTATGTGGTCCTAAAACTTCTCTTACGAAACAAAATCCGGAGACAGTGTAGTCCAGCTACGCCATCCTGTATTAAGAATCGTATTTGTTGGTAAGGTACTTAATGTATTGTGGGTGGATGTAAAATTCAAATCGGAGATGTGTCGGACCCAGAGGCGGCCGCTTTGGGGGGTCACGGGAGAGTTCCAGGAAGACCGTCTAGGACCTATTAGGTATATCAGAGGCGAAAAGTGTGAATAAAATAGGGTCCAATAGAAGGTAGCAGTGACACACGGAGACAGGTGGATGTCAGCAAAAATATATATATTTTTTTTTTAGGGAGAGGTATTCAATTTGTAATAAGGGGGGCATGGGTGGGAGATGTTATATGAAGAGGTGTATTGGTTATAATAGTGCGAGTAATCGTATGTAAATCTAGAGATGCTCACTAATAAGTTTGAAGGTATGGTATTCTGAAGGACGGTTCCTATATGTCTAGTATGTAGAACTGTCTTGGGAAGGCATTAATGGGAATCTATGTAGCAGGATGTGGCATATTCATACATTTACATCACTATAGTATCACAAGATAAACAGTATACACTAATAGTAAGTTTTGTTCTGTAGTTGCCCATGAACCGTAAAGTGTGAACACAAAAGAAAATGCGAAAAGGTCTCCTTATACTGTGTCAGTGCAGACTTAAGATATCAACCTTATATGAAACCTTGCAAGGAAACAGGAATTACATAATGCAGTACAATTAAGATTCAGGGATGCAGGCCAGGAGCAAACCATCTGGTTAAACTGAATCCCTGAAACCCTGACAGAAGAGGAATATTGGCCCCAACCGAGGCGGTCCACGCAGTGCAGCAGGCTGCTACCACGGGTGCAGGTCAACCCCAGAATTAGAGAGGTGGTGATAAACCGCTTGAGTGGCATCGTGATTCTGTGGCCTGTTGAGAGCGTGATCTATAGTAATCTATGTACACATATCAGACACTTACATAACCATAGAGTGAACCGGTAGTATGTATAACAGTTAAAGAAATCTAATGCCTTAGACATATCTTAACACCTTGGCCAAGGGCAGTTAGGAGGTTTGAAGATGGCTTGGAACCTGGGTTACGAGGGTAATCACACCATATATTGGGAAGAGTGTGAAGGCCGCCAAAATATGGGGGAAAGGAGAATATATGGAGGAAGGCGGGGGGGAAAGGAAAAGTGTATGAGTATATTGCATTTAGTATCTCAGGTGTTCGTATATAAATCTGGAGATGATCATGAACGTGTAGGAAAGTATGGTTTTTGGATAGAGGTTCCTTTGAGCTCATATGCAGTTAAGAAGCTCATGACGAGACACTATGGGTAGGATGTGTATCAAGGTATGGCTTGGTCACATAGTAACAGCACCACAGAACCACAATATCAACATTGAATAAGAGTTAGAAGGCTCGTTCTGGAATTGCTCATGGACCGCAAAATAAGTTCCCGAAGAGCAATGCGAGAAGGCCTTAATAAACCGTAACAGTTCAGACTCAAAATCACAATCGTATAAAATTCCCTGTATAGAGACATCAATTGCAGAATACAGTGAGATTCAGGAATGTAGGCCCACATCAAGGCAACTAAGCAGTCTGCATGTCTGGATCCTGAACAAAGAAAAACTCCGGTCTCCACCGAGGCCAAATGTCAGGGCTCCGGGGTATGACCAGAGGTATGTGACTGACGCAGGGAAACGCAGACTTCAGATATGTTAAAAACAATATAATTTATTAACACTAACAATACAAACATAAACGCAGTGCAATACTAAAACATAACACACTGCAAACGAACCAAACCAAACCACCCACAGATAACAGTATCTACAATGCAAGCGTCGTCAGGCAGGCAGGGTCAATAATAATCGGGCAGGTAGGTACAGGGGGAGCAAGCGGAGAATGGTCGGGGTCACAAGCCAGGTTCAGCAGGTAGCGGGCAGCGTGGTACAGAGGGTCAGGCAGAGGGATGGTCAGGAACGAGCCGGGGTCAGAGCAGGAGAGGGTCAGCGTAATCAGAACAGGCAGAGTTTGGCAACAAGGAAATGTACTAGCAGGAACACAGGAACAGGAACAAGAATGCAGGATTACAAGATACAGGGCCCAGGAAAAACACACACACCAAGGCAAAGACTGCAGGTCTGGCCATCACTTAAATACACCTGCATAAGCAGTTTCAGGTGTTTGGCTGACTGCAGGGTTGAGTCTCTGATTGCTGGGAGCACCTGCTGGCCAGCCCTGGTACTGCAGCCCACAAGGCAGGTGAGTCCCACCACTACTGGCAAGTCCATTCCTAACACCAGCAGTACAGTGTAGTAGGTCCTTACTGTCCAGACAAACTAGCTCCAGAACCAGTAAAATTAAGAACCATGGTTCTGATAGCACCGCCACCATGCAGCCCGCAGAGAGCAGGAGCTGATATAATCTGAGTATATACTTTTGAATTGACATAAACAGAGAATGAACAGTTAGTATACATGAGAGATAGAACAATCAAATGCGATATACATACCGCAGCATCGTAGCCAATGTCGGACAGAAGGTTTTCAATTGAGGGTGATATGGAACCAGGGTTAGGAGAGACTCATGATATATTAGGTCAGGTGTGGAAGTAGCCATAGGATGGGGGAAGGGTGATGCATGGGTGGGTGGGGGAGGGGGAAAGGAGAAGTGTCGTTCGTGACGTGCCTTGCAATGAGCTGGTGAAGCTGATAGACTGTCCCCAATGATAAGCCTTCATCGTACAGGAGAGGACGAGGTGCGGTGGGATGGTCTGCGTTACCTTGCTCCTCCAGGGTGTCCAGCGGATTGGACCTCCATTGGGTCTTCATCCGTTTGAGATGGGAGGTGGAATTCACCGGACCAGTTGGGTAGGTCCACTAAACATCTTCTGAGAATGTCAGGGTCCGCCGCAGCATCGCGCCCGACGCATGCGCGGTCTTGTCAGCTCACGCCGGGATACGGGCACTAGGTCCCGGCCGGCCGCGGCTGAGGGAGACTCACGCATGCGCAGTAGGCGCCGCGAGTCCCTGCTGGGCGGCCAATGACAGCGCAGGGCGCAGTATTTAAAGATGCCCTGCGCTGTAATGAATTGCCGCAAGGTCTCTTCCTGTACCTGTGTTCCTGTGCCTGTACCATTAGTGACCCGGATTGCCCTGACTACGCTGCCTTCTCCTGATATTGACCCGGATTGCCCTGACTACGCTGCCTTCTCCTGATATTGACCCCCGGCTTGTTTTGACCTCTCTGCAGACTGACCTTCCCTTACTGACCCTGCGTGTGACCTGACTATCCTTTGCCTGCCGTTTCTGTACCTCGCTGCCCCCTCGGTGACAACTGGCTAGTTTGACTATGATCCATCCATCCATCCCTCCATCCATCCATCCTGCCTGGGCCTGTCGGCCTCCTCACATCTGGCTCTCCTCCTGTATCCATCCCCGGAGGTTCCCTCTGCCACTGGAGGGATTGCTCGGAAGTCGTGACCTGGTCCTGGTCTGCTTCAAGTCCATCCCCACCATCAGGGGCCCTGGTGAACACGCAGACCGGGACTTAGACTCCACGCTCTGGGTAATCCTGCCTAGTGGGCTGCCAGAGGCACCACCAGGCGGATTCGTAACAGTACCTTGTGGCTATGACAGAGCCAGGAAGAGGACCGGCTTCCCTAGAGGATATTTGCCAGCACCTAGCAGCGCTAACCCAGGCCGTCCAGACATTGCACGACCGCTACAACCATTTACAGAATCGTATGGAGACGCTAGTCACACCTTCACCCCCTACCCAGGGTCCTGTTGCTGCGGCACCTTCCGGGGAGTCGCCAGCAACCCCAGCTTCCGGAGCAGTAGCCGCACCCCCTACTCCTGAACCCCGTGTGCCCCTGCCAGAACGCTTCCGTGGGGACCGGAGTCGCTTCAGGGCCTTCCGGAATGCATGCACCCTATTTTTTGACCTACAGCCCCGCACTTTCACCACCGAGACCGTCAAGGTGGGATTTATAGTCTCTCTACTTCAGGATAAGCACCAGGATTGGGCTCATCATCTGATGGAGAATCACGACTCCCGTCTTGAATCCGTGACAGGATTCTTTGACGCCATGGCTATATTATATGACGATCCGCGGCGAGTTGCTTCCGCAGAGATGGCCCTGTACTCTCTGCGGCAAGGCCGACGGGCAGCTGAGGAGTATGCGTCCGAATTCAGACGTTGGATGGGGGATACAAGATGGAACGATGCGGCATTATGCCACCAATTCCGCATCGGGCTGTCTGAGGCCCTAAAGGATGAGTTAGCACGGGTAGGCCTTCCTGACTCGTTAAAAAAATTGATTGAGTTGGCCATCCAGATTGACCGCAGGCTAAGAGAGCGCTGGTTTGAGAGGAGCAGCCAGGGTCAAAGGGCAGCATGGACTCCACCAAGGGGAGCAGCTCCAGCCCCGTGCAGCGATACTCGAAGCTCAGAACCTGGGGAAACCTCGGAACCCATGCAACTGGGACTGGCCCGGCCGTCACTATCGGCTGAAGAACGCCAGAGGAGACGGGTACAGAATCTATGTCTCTATTGTGGAGAAGCTGGTCATCTGGTACACACCTGTCCGGCAAAAATGAGTAAGTCCGCTTCCAGTTTTTCTTCTTTATCAGCAGAGAGGGTTAATCAGTCTAGTTACCTGGCTATACCTGTGTCTTTACAGCTCCCCGGAAGAACTGTGTCGGTGACAGCAATCATTGATTCGGGAGCATGTAGTTGCTATGTGGATCTCACTTTTGCCCATCGGCAAAAAATCCCTCTCCAAACCAAAGAAATGGGGCTTAACATTTTTCTAGCAGACGGGTCCAGCATTAAATCAGGGGTGGTAGATCAGGAGACACCCCCTATTTACACCATAGTAGCTGACCATCACCGAGAATTTCTTCGTCTGGACGCCATCGCGTCCCCCCTTTTCCCAGTCATCCTGAGGCTCCCTTGGTTGAAGGCCCATAACCCCCAGATTGATTGGGAGAAGGGAACAGTTCAGTTTCAGTCCCCATCCTGTCAAAAACATTGCCACGTTTCAGGGCCTGTGGCTCCCCAACTTCTCCTATGCATGGATGGAGACACAGACCTGACTCAGACTATTCCCCCGGCCTACCACGACTTCCTGGACGTGTTTAGCAAACGAGGGGCAGACGTTCTCCCACCACACCGATCGTATGACTGTCCTATAGACCTCCGAGATTTCATTCGGCCGTATTTTCCCATTGTCTGAGCTTGAGTCAGGGGTACTAAGGGAATATATTGATGAAAATCTCTGGAAGGGATTTATTCGCCCTTCCACATCCCCAGCCGGGGCCGGGTTGTTCTTTGTTGAAAAGAAAGACAAGTCGTTGCGGCCCTGCATTGATTACCGTGATTTGAATGGGATCACGATAAAGAATCGCTATCCGTTACCCTTGGTCCCCGAACTCCTCCAGAGATTAAAGACCGCAGTGATTTTTACTAAGTTGGACTTGCGGGGGCCTACAATTTGGTTCGTATCAGGGAAGGTGACGAATGGAAGACAGCTTTTCGTACACGATTCGGTCACTTCGAATATTTAGTTATGCCTTTTGGGCTCTGCAACGCCCCGGCCACCTTCCAGCACTTTATTAATGATGTCTTTTGTGACTTCCTCGATGTTTTTGTGGTCGTCTATTTGGACGATATCTTAATTTTCTCCCCCTCACTCGAGGTTCATCGGGATCATGTGATGAGGGTGTTGGAACGCTTACGCCAACATGGGCTGTATGCTAAGGCTGACAAATGCTGTTTCGAACAGCATAGTATCACTTTCCTGGGTCTGGTCATCTCTCCCGCGGGGGTCGCGATGGACCCTCAGAAGGTCACGGCAATTTTAGTTTGGCCGATACCCGCAGATAAGAAGGGTGTACAGCGTTTTATTGGGTTTTCAAATTTCTACAGAAAGTTTATCAGAAACTTCTCTGGTCTGGTCTCCCCAATCACGCAATTGACTAAACAGGGGACCCGCTTTAAGTGGACTCCTGAAACACAAACTGCCTTTGAAACTCTCAAGGGACTATTCA
Organism: Staurois parvus; assembly: GCF_062004578.1. Classification (NCBI taxonomy): domain Eukaryota; kingdom Metazoa; phylum Chordata; class Amphibia; order Anura; family Ranidae; genus Staurois; species Staurois parvus. The sequence continues at coordinate 10,391,654 of NW_028317941.1, forward strand.
CCTCCACTCCTATTCTCAGCCACCCTGATTCATCTCTACCATATGTCTTGGAGGTGGATGCCTCCGAAAACGCGGTAGGATCAGTTCTGTCCCAAAGGAAAGGTACCAAGTAGCTCCTGCATCCTGTAGCGTTCTTTTCTAGAAAATTGACACCGGCAGAACGAAATTACGACATTGGTGATCGGGAGCTCCTGGCTATAAAGACCGCTCTAGAAGAATGGAGGTATCTGCTAGAAGGAGCCACACATCCAATCCTCATATTTACCGATCACAAAAACCTCGAGTACCTGAGAACAGCAAGACGACTGAGACCTCGCCAGGCGAGATGGGCACTCTTCTTTTCTCGATTTTCATTTCATATCACTTACCGACCCAGCTCTAAAAACACAAAACCAGACGCCCTATCTCGGATGTTTGAAGACCCCGAAGTCACTCCTAAACCAGACACTATCTTACCCTCGGGAAATTTTCTCATTCTTCAGACGGAGTTGCGCTCCAAGCTTCTTGACGCATCCGTGGGAATGCCAACTCCGCCTGGGACGGTCCTCCAGAGCCACGAGGGGTTGTTTTGGAAGGAAGGACGGATCGTAGTACCAGAAGGAATCCGAACTCTGGTCCTGGGCCACTGCCATGACCACCCAATGGCAGGCCATTTCGGAATCACAAAACCTCTGGAGCTGCTGCAGCGCTCGTTTTGGTGGCCAAACATGATCAAGGACTGCGAGCTCTATGTCCAGACTTGTGCTACCTGCCAAAGAAATAAACCCTCCAGAAACAAGGCTTGGGGATTGTTGCGCCCTTTGCCAATACCCAATCGAGCCTGGCAAAGGATCGCCATGGACTTTATTGTCGAACTCCCACCATCTCAAGGCTACACAGCAATATTCGTGATCGTGGATCACTTTTCTAAAATGGCCCACTTCGTACCTCTGAAAAATACGCCGTCAGCACCAGAAACAGCACAGATCTTTATCAAAGAAGTGGTAAGGTTACATGGAGTTCCCGAAGATATTGTGTCTGATCGTGGAGTCCAGTTCACGTCAAAATTTTGGAAGGCCTTGCGTGAAGCATTGGGAATCAAACTATCTCTCTCGTCCGCTTACCATCCCCAGACAAATGGTCAGACGGAAAGAACCAACCAAACATTGGAGCAGTACCTGAGATGTTACACATCCTACCTACAGGACGACTGGCTGACGCTGTTACCAACTGCAGAATTCGCATATAACAACTCGAACCACTCAGCTACGGGGCAATCCCCGTTTTTTGCCAACTACGGATTTCATCCTACTTTTCTTCCCGATCTGATGCCTGAAAGTTCTGTACCTGCATCGCAAGATACTTTGAATTTTTTTTCTGTCAATAATAAGGCACTTCAGGAGGCCATTGCAAAGGCCCAGGATGATAACAAAAGGGCTCTTGATAAGAAGAGAAGGGGGGAGCTTTTACTACAACCTGGAGATCAGGTTTGGCTGGCAACAACCAACCTGAAGATGCTGTGTCCATCAAGGAAATTGGGCCCGAAGTTTATTGGCCCGTTTCGGATCAAGCGAGTAGTCAACAAGGTGGCTTATGAACTCGAGCTTCCGGAGACCTTCACGATCCACCCGGTGTTCCATGTGTCACTTCTGAAACCAGCCAGACCAGATCCCTTCCCGGATAGAGAATCCAGACCTCCAGAGGCAGTCGCCATTGGCGAGCAAGAGGAGTTTGAAGTAGAAGCGATCCTAAATTGCCGAAAGAGGGGGGGCCAGATGCAGTTTCTGATTAAATGGAAAGGTTATGGCCCTGAGGAGAACTCATGGGAACCCGCTCAAAATGTTCACGCTCCCAGGCTCATCCGGGAGTTTTGTCGTGCCCACCCGCGGTGGAGAAATCAGTGGGGCTCCCGGAGGGTGCCCATAAGGGGGGGGCAATGCCAGGGTCCGCCGCAGCATCGCGCCCGACGCATGCGCGGTATTGTCAGCTCGCGCCGGGATACGGGCACTAGGTCCCGGCCGGCCGCGGCTGAGGGAGACTCGCGAATGCGCAGTAGGCGCCGCGAGTCCCTGCTGAGCGGCCAATGACAGCGCAGGGCGCGGTATTTAAAGATGCCCTGCGCTGTAACGAATTGCCGCAAGGTCTCTTCCTGTACCTGTGTTCCTGTGCCTGTACCATTAGTGACCCGGATTGCCCTGACTACGCTGCCTTCTCCTGATATTGACCCGGATTGCCCTGACTACGCTCCCTTCTCCTGATATTGACCCCCGGCTTGTTTTGACCTCTCTGAGGACTGACCTTCCCTTACTGACCCTGCGCGTGACCTGACTATCCTTTGCCTGCCGTTTCTGTACCTCGCTGCCCCCTCGGTGACAACTGGCTAGTTTGACCACGATCCATCCATCCATCCCTCCATCCATCCATCCTGCCTGGGCCTGCCGGCCTCCTCACATCTGGCTCTCCTCCTGTATCCATCCCCGGAGGTTCCCTCTGCCACGGGTGGGATTGCTCGGAAGTCGTGACCTGGTCCTGGTCTGCTTCAATTCCATCCCCACCATCAGGGGCCCTGGTGAACACGCAGACCGGGACTTAGACTCCACACTCTGGGTAATCCTGCCTAGTGGGCTGCCAGAGGCACCACCAGGCGGATTCGTAACAGGGAATCTCAGGATAGCTGATCGCCCCATGTGTGTTGCTGAAAGGCCAAACAGGAATCTCTAGCGATATGCTATACCCCTGGAACGTAATAGATACAGTATAGGGCGTAAATCCTTTCTACGTTGTAGGGTGAGATGGGAGAGACCTTGAAATAATTTGATTTCTGCTCCATTATATATCACGCGGTTTCGATCTCAAGCTCTGAATAATATTTCTTCCTTGAGTCGGAAGTCGATCAAGCAGCAAATTATATCTCTCGGGGGATCAGTGTCCCTACCTTTAGGACGTAGAGCTCTATGGAGGTGTTCTATCTCAATCGGGGACTCCTGTGGTCTTTCCAAAAGATCATTAAAAATGGTTAATATAGTTTAAGTGAGTTGGCCCGATTCAATTGTTTCAGGGACACCACATACCTTTAAATTGTGTCGTCTTCCCCTGTTGTCCAGGTCCTCGATATGACGATCAAGCTCTCTTAGGTGCATAGTGTGCATATCTACTAGCTTGCATGTATCATGGATGGCAAGGTCTTGCACGATAACTTTATCCTCCACTGCTTCAAGCCTTTGGGCCACTGCCTGCATATCGATATGTAACCCTGCAATTGATGCAGGAAGGGTCTCTTTAATATCTGATGCTACTGCTTTCAGATCCCCTATAGTGAGAGGAGAGGCTGCAGAGTGGCAGGCTGAGGGTGCTGCGGCTGAGCTCCTGCTCTGCGAGCTGAATGCTCTGTGAAGCGAGTGGGAGGAGGCAGCAGGGGAGGGGGCTTCAATGTGTTCTGGGGTCTGGGACCAGAATAAATCCGGAATGCTGAGGCTAGCAGGTCCGGACGTCTGGTGGGGAGACCGCGATCGTAGGGTGGCGGGTCTCCTATCTGCTTTCCCCATGTCAGTGGTGTCTCTCCCTGCTGTGGTCACGTGTTTCCACCTCCGTGAGTCAGGGCTCCAGGAACTAAGCTGCCATCTTATCTGGGCTCAAGTCACACCCCCCAGTAATTATAAACTTGTAGTTTATGGTCGCAATGAGGGCCAAGGGCCCAAATATAGGCCTTAAACTGTATGGGGAGGCCGACAGTTACAGGGGGGGGGGGTTGCAGGAGGCACTGCTCTATCACCCAGGTGGCTGACTGTTGCTTCAACAGGCCTTCAGGCCTAGCAGGGGCCGTGTAAAAGCTCCCTTTAAGGGAGGATCTTCAAGGCCTTCACTATATGCCGCAGGGGGGGGGCCCCGATAGTGGGGGGGCTAGATGGTCGTACACCCTCTCCCACCACGGACCGCACTCACTTGTCCCTTGGCTGGGCACGAGCCCGGCATCCACCGAGGCCTCACTAGGCTGCCGTGGAGAGGATTCAAAGCACTCGGCTCCTCTCCACCGAGTACCAGCAGGGACGGCAGGACCTCCGTGGAGCTCTGTCAGTCCGCTGTCACCAGGATGGCGACAGAGCTACAGATTATGCGGCCGCTCCAGGACAAGCCCCAGTACCCCTTTTAAATCAACCCAACCCCTATTTAAAGCAGTGGATGGTCACTAACACATGTTCCAAAGACCCCCCCCAAAAAAATATATAATTACTTTTGGCAATCAAAAGTCATTTTTATATGCTTAAAGGGAAGCAGTAAAAGTCCCCAATCCCTTCAAATACTGTGGGGGGTGTTCCATAATCCTACCTGTGAAGAGGCACATCTCTGTAATGTGCACAATTTGCTAAAGCAGCGCTGACATTACAAAGGAAAAAAGTGTTTAAACTTGACAGCAAATGATGTGTTATTGACAGCTTCTTAAAAAAGAAAGAGCACACAGACTCCTCCAAGGGTCTATTGTGTATTTTTGAGGAGTCCGTGTATTGTTTTCTTTTAAGAAGCTGGCATTGACTGTCATTAGCTGAGAATTTAAACTGTATAATTGTTTTTCTTTGTAAATGTCACTTTTGCTGTGACACTTCCTACAACATGAATTAAAAAGATGCATAGAGCCTACAAAATACATACCAGACCCAGTCTAAAGTGTACCAGATTTTACACTCTAGCTTTAGTAAATAAACCCCTTTGAGTCCGTTATAGATTTTAAGGGAATGCCTCATCCAAAAAAAAAAAATAATGTTCCCCAGGAAATCTGTACCAGACAATGGCTGGCCAGGAAATGGGGAGGATGAGCTCCCCTGGCAAAACACCGTGTCCCCATGTAGATGAGAACAAGGTCCTCTTCTCCACAACCTTCAAATATGATTGTGAAGGTCTTTAGGCAGGTGATCTTTTGGGAATCTGGAATCCTCTTCCGATAGTAAGCTTACTCATTCACAAAAAAAGAATTACAACTGAGAAATAAAAAACACCCAAACAACTGACAAGTCTTTTAATAAAGAAAGTAAAAAAAAAAACAAAATTGTCCCTCATTGTAAACCCATCGTCAATCACAATGCCCACCACCCAACAGTTTGCTGAAAAAGAATCAAACCCAATGACCTGGTGCACATGACCAATCCCGACTGTTCCACCAGCTGAATGACAGCTGCTGGAGCTGTCATCAGCTATATATGAGAGAGGAAGGGGATGGTGGTGACATCATTGACGAAATATGGCAATAATCATATTTGGGCAGTGATGTCATTACTATTTCCACCCCTTTGCTTACATGAAGAGGATTCCTGGTGATGTCAGTGGTTTCTAAGGTGCAAGCATTGTATCTACTCAATCTATAAAATGGAGAACACACCCCAGTAGCAATCAGACCAGGGGCAGACTGACCATTTGGAAACTCGGGCACTGCCCGAGGGCCCGGGGTCAGTAGGGGGCCTCATGAGATGCCCCTGGTACCTTTTTCATAGGCTTTTTTGAGTTTGGGCAAGGACACAGGGGCCCCATGATCCCCTATTGCCCTGGGGCCCCATGAGTTATCAGTCCGTCCCTGAATCAGACAGAAGCAAACAATCCCTGGGCTTAGGGAGAACCAAATGAACCCAGATAACAATACCAATCAAAGCTCATGGTGACTACTGCCTAGCTACAATTACTACATTTAAGTTACAGACACTTCAGTTTATGAATGGGTCCCTACACAAGAAGTTTGTGAACAGTTTTTCTTTCAGGTGCTTGATAAAATAAGGGCTACTTTGTTGAAAAAAAAGTTGCTTGCTAAGCTGCTAAGACATCAGTAGCTATAGCTCCACAACTTTACAATACAAGGAATGTAACTGGTATTACAAATGCCTTTACAGTTAAATATTTCACTAATATTTTGATAAAGAAGAAACATTTCAGTCTGCCAAGAAAACTTTATAAGCTGGCTTTTTTTTAATTCATCATCTGCCAATTGCTTTTTAAATTGTCTAAGCATTCAGTAAATTGTTCCCATCATGTGTTTAATTGTTCGAGTATGAAAGCATAATGCTAGCCTTGAAAACAGAGCACATTAAAAACAAATGCCAAACAAATCTGCCAGTATTATGGCAGGATACATGGAGAAATCAATTGTTTGATAATTGCAGGGACCTTGAATTGTGTATTGGCAATTTATTTTACCTTCCACAAACAGAATATGATTCTTGTACTCAGCAAAGAATCTCTGAACTTATAGAACCTAGAAAGTCTGAAGTTTCACTTTTACAAGGATCAAACTTTTATTATTACTTGTATACTGGTGAATAATATAACTTTAAGCATCTTGATTTTTCTACTTTATACATTATACAAAAACCATATGGTCAGCAGTCATCATTGCCCAGTATCATTCAAAGTTGAAGACTGAGGATGCCACCACGGTCCAAGAGACCAACTATAAATTTCTTACTCAATGGTATCGGGTACACACCAAGCTCCATCACATCTCGCCTCAGTGCTTTAGTGCCTGCTGGTGCTGTAGAGCAGATAGTGGCACCTTTCTTTACATTTTCTGGCAATGCTTGAAGCTCCAGTCATTCTGGCGAGGTGTAACTGGTATAATCAAACTTACCGCCGTGGACCTGCATGACAACCCAGCAGCTTCTATCTTAGCCTGAGCTTTTTTGCAATTAACGTTCCCTTAGCTCTGCCCAGCTACTGAGAATATATAACATAGTACTGTACATATACATACACTACTATCCTCTCTATTTTTTGAAGCTCCATTCAGTGCCTGGAGTGGAGGAAAGTCCCGTGTAAGACAAAACTCACAGGAAACATAGCTTTGGATTGAAATCTTCTTCTCGTGGACACATGCTTCTACATACCCAGAGGTACTTCAGAATAGTTGTACTTCATTTCACTCCCGGCATAAATGGAGAAGTGGGAAAGTGAAGGAAAGGTAAATGCTGTACAGGGGCGGACTGACAACTCCTGGGGCCCCCGGGCAATAGGGGATCATGGGGCCCCTGTGTCCTTGTTCAAACTTAAAAAAGCCTATGAAAAAGGTACCAGGGGCATCTCATGGGGCCCCCTACTGACCCCGGGCCCTCGGACAGTGCCCGAGTTTCCAAATATTCAGTCCGCCCCTGATACTGTATATGCTGGGGAGAGAAGGGAGATGCCCTGAATTGGCAAAGCACAGTTTTTTTTTAAGCTGTCAGTACTTTGTGTGTTCACTAAGGATTTGTTCAAACCGAATGCATAGCGGCTACTCCGGCAGCTATTTCCAGTCTAGCTTCAATGCATAAACATGGCAAAATGTCTTGTCTCCAATGATGCCAGTTCATAGCATTGCCATGGTGTGTGCTTCCAACTCATACTTTGTGTGTTCGGTTGTGTGTTTAGTGCAGCACGCTGGTATTTATTATCTCTAAGTAAGTTGAACCCCTCAGCAAAATTAACTTCATCACTGAAGGCTGCAGAAAAGCACGCAGCCCACTTGACAGCTTTAGAATCAGCCACTTCTGAGCACCTCTCCCACAGCAGACATTTACAGCTTTAAGTAGAAGACAGCGAAAATCCAGCAGTAGGAACAAAATCAGGTGAAAGGGCTGCCAGAAGCTACTACAGGTACCAATTTAAAACCTACTTTGACCTCTATTCCCAACCTGGTGCTTGGCAGATCATCCCTTCAGCATCCAGGTGAAATGAGGGGGTCAGTCAAGGTGTGCTATCAGACCTTGATCAATTGAAGTTCCTCTTAAGATTCTTGGATTAGAACCCAGTACAGAATCCGAACCGGTTAGACACTCCGATGGAACTGTCAGGGACCACCGCGGCTCTGTCCCCGGCGCATGCGCACTTGTGTCCCGGCTCACGCCAGGACACAAGCACCAGGTCCCGCCAGGCCGTGGCTGACAGGATGCCGCGCATGCGCAGTAGGAGCCGCGGGCATGCCTAGGGCAGCCAATGACAGCCCGGGGGCGCGTCCTGGGCGGCCAATGACAGTGCAGGGCGTGATATTTAAAGATGCCCTGCACTGTCACAAATTTCCACAAGGTCTGACCTGTTACCTGAAGTTTCCTGTGCCCTGTGATTATAGACCCGGATTGTTTGACCTTCTGCCTGCTCCAGCCCTGACCCGGATTATCTGACTACGCTGCCTTCTCCTGAGTTTGACCCGGATTGCCCCTGACTACGCTGCCTTCTCCTATCCTGACCCCCGGCTTGTTTGACCATTCTGCGGACTGCCTTTGATACTGACCCTGCGTGTGACCTCACCACTCTCTGCCTGCCGTCTCTGTACCTCGCCATTCCCCACGGTGACAAACGCCGGTTTATCCTGCCTGGTCCTGCCGGCCTCCTCACATCTGGCTCTCTTCTAATTTACACTCATCCCCGGAGGCTCCCTCTGCTACTGGTAGTATTGCTCAGAGGCCGTGACCTGGTCCTGGTTCTGCTCCAAGTCCATCCCCACCATCAAGGGCCCTGGTGAAAACGCAGACCAGGACTTAGACCCCACGCTCCGGGTGATTCCGTCTAGTGGGCTGCCAGAGGCACCACCTGGCGGATCCGTAACAGGAACAATGAAAACCCAAAATTATGCAGATGAACCCAGTAATGCAGATGACCTCAGTCAAGGTGCATTCACAGTGAGAATGGATCTTTACCCCTCACTTCCAATGAAGACTGACTCTACTATCTTTCATATGCAACAATACAACCTCTAACTGTATGAACACATTATGCATTAAACTGGTTCTCGTTTCTGGTTATTATTATAAGTTTGTTTCCCATAATAAAAAATCGAGTATCTAGCTGCTCATCACCATATATGTAAATGGTGAATCCCCCTACGGGACTTTAATGCAGCAACTATATCATTACACCTATACTAAAAAATTTTTTTTTTTTAGATATATGCTTTATTACATAGACATACTTGTGAAAAATACATAATCTTTAAAAAGATTAGCTCTGATGGATATTGCAAAGATGCTTCCTTTAAAGAATAACAAAAATTCCCAAAACGTTGATATGATATGGTTGCTGCATTAAAGTCACATAGGGGGATTCTACATTCACAAGTTTGTTTCCCTAGAACTACTCCACCCATTTACAGAGAGCAAATGTGATCATGGGATTTAACTTTTTCTAAGTATCTTCCAATTACCTACATATGTCTTTCATAGTGCTATGCAAGATAGTTCTTAGTTATTATATTACAGTCTGTACTATAAGTGTTTTGACATTAGTACCCTTTCCTGTATTGGTTCAAGCCCAGATGTTTTCTAGTGGTCTGGTAGATCGCACTGTAAATGCCATACTCGCATTTCTACAAGGATCTATATTTCTAAGATGGTACTGGGTGTGTCTCTGCACCCCTACTCTATTTACTACTTTATCCCTATTTGGTTGTTACTGATTTTTACAGCCCTAGGCCTGACCAGAAAGAGATTTGCCACTTAAATTGTGTTACATTGCGTAACTAGAATTTTGATAGTTGCACAATACTGTTTAGTCCATTCTTGATAGTGATCCAGTCTGGCTAACTGTCAGGACCACATTTTTTGCTCTTTTATCTTCAACCTCTATCCCTGAATAGTTCAGGCATGTATTGTGCCTACTGTGTGCGATATCACACCGGGCCACTGAATTCAGACAGGCACTTATTCCTTAGTTTGGACACCCATCTCTGGGTTTCCCACTATCTCCCAGCCCTCAATATAACATTCATTCTTGTGTTACTTCTTTGCCTGCCATTTGTTCTTCTAATTGCTGACCTCCTCTCTTTCTCCTCTAACCTTCCCTCTCCTTTCTCTCTCCCACTCTATCATGACCCAAACATCCTTGACTCCACCAACAATGAAACTCTGCTCATACAATGCTAAAGATTTCAACCATACTGTACCTTCAAAAGAACAAATCCTTTACCAATTACACAAATACATGGTCTATATTGTATGGTTTCAAGAAACCCATTTCTATGTTGACTCACTCCCAATCTGTCACAAGATATATTTTTCTAGATTGTTGCACAGCACCTACTCAATGCAGAAAACTGAGGGAGTGTCAATGGCATTTCATAAAACCCTACCCATCACTTTGATAGAACACGAAGCTGATCCCCAGGACATGTATGTCTTTTGACAAGTTTTCTTTATGGGGTTCTAAGATCACTGTTGCAAGCTTTAATCTTCCAATTCTCAATCAAACCCAGGCTGCTATATGGTATCTACAAGCATTATCTCAGAAGGGAAAATTTTACTAGGTGGGGACTTCTTAGAACCACACCTAGAATCTTCTACTCTCTGATTTTCCATCGCTTTTACTAAATTGGAAGCTATAAAACGCGCTGTCCACAATTACCACTTAAATCTTCTACTTTTCAATTTTCCATCTTTTTTACTAAATTGAAAGATGCAAAACACACTGTCCACAATGCCACTTGATGTCTAGAGGGTATTACACCTTCAGACTCAAAACTATGCCTACTTCTCCCTGCCCACAGGTCTTACAGTCATATCAGTAACTTCTTAATGAACCACAGCTGCTGAACGCTCATACACATGGCCTGAGAATAGGTCTGTATCAGCCTGTTCAACAGAAACGTCTAACATTTGTCCCATGTGTACACCATCCTGTCTAACAAAAGCCAGTCTAACAACCAGCTTTTATTGAGTGGGCAGGCTGAAAAAACAGCATCTGATCAGCAGTTACAGACAATACCTGTTAGCGCAGATCATTGTGTTCTGACAGTCCCTCTGTCAGAACACAGTAGCTCAAAGGGGGAGATCACCACACTAACATTGCATTCTTTTTTTTTTGAGCCAGCCAGGTTCAACAAAGTAAGAACACTCCAGGTATGTACCAGTCATTAGAATGGCCTCCTATCTGTGACATTGACACAATGATATGGTCAGATCATTTACCAGTGTTTGTCATCCTCACAATCCCTAATACTCTACTACTGGAATAGACATGATGTCCTAATGACTCCCTTATAGCAAAACAGGATTGTAATAAAGAAGACACGTTTCAATGTTTTTTAAACAACCATGCATCTGATCCAACCACACTACCTTTTCAGTGGGAAGCAATTAAAAAGTATTCAACAGGGTGATTGGTTGAAAAGGGACTCCACTGTAAGCAAACTTTGAGTAAATAATTCCCTTCAGCCCCAACTCTTTCAGAGATCTCCATGGCCAGATCCTACCTCTGAACTTTATGAAGCTTCCGCTGTCATGTTTGTAACTAAACTGCTCTATACCAATGCAAATATATGTGGTTTATCCCTGGTGAGAATCCTTTCCGCAGAACAACACACACATTTGTTCCCACAGCTTATAGGCCCAAACAAGGAGATGTTCTCCTCACCTTCAAGTATTTTACAGATGTTTAGTAACTTCTAACAAAAACTATATAACATCCTTGACCATTCTCATTATAGCAATATCAAGCAACATGAGGAGGAGATGGCAACCTACACCGTAGATACCCAATTACCTACATTCGACAAATAGACTAGTAAGTCCTTGGAAGCCCCATTTACTGAAGTGGCCAGTGTCATTAGGAATTCTCCCACTCTTAATAAAAGTCTTTAACGTATTAACTACCAGATCCTAATTCTCTTCACAATTCATTGAAGCTGATATATCAATGATACTCAAGCCTGACAAAGATCACTTCTTTTGCTTTAACTACTTTTTCTTTTTAATAATTTTTGTTGCATGTATTGAAAGGATAAAATACAAACTACAAATTGAATTGTGAAGGCCTCGTGTAAGAGGCATGACAGCCTTCACATAATAGCAAAATATAATGTGTTAGTATCAACCATAGAAAAAAACTCTAGGGTCAGAATGGAACAGTACAATAAGGAACAACAATAGTTAATGCAATTCTACCGATTTACCCTCAGGAGTGGAAGCAGTATATCAATATATTTGATGACTGCAGTGGTTCATATAAAACCATAAATAATGGAGAGTGCGACCAAGCCCAGTTGCTGTAAATATAGCTCAGCCCTTGTGGGTGGCTGGACTATGCAGGGGGGATAATTGATGATGATCAAGGGGCTGGTGTGCCTCTGTTATTTTTAGTTTGCCCAAGGAGTTGAAAAGCTCTGCTTTTAAATACCAGTGAGTATATTTGAAGGCCTGCATCTGGGAAGACAGCTCCACTTGAGAGAAGCAATGTTCCATGAAACGATACCATCTGGCAAAAAACGTTGACTTATAGTTCATCACAATAGTATCCATTTCTCAAGAAGAAACAGGCTTACTAATGCCCTTATTTACAGCTGATAGGAGAGGTGGTGTGGGTTGAATCCAGGTTGCAAGAGTGACTTTTGTATGTTAGAACATTGTCCCAATGTCAATTAAACAGTGTGGTTCTTGAGAGGGTGCACCATGGACACACAGGTTTGTGATGGATTAGCTCTATGGATATGGAAGGAATAATACGCCTTATGTATAATTTTAAATTGAGTCTCACATCATGTTCCAATAGCTTGACAGGAGCTGTTCTGGAGCATTGTCATTTGGAAGGATTGGGACCCAGGTTTTGAAAGGGTAAGGTCGGATTTTGAAGCCTATATTTATACTTTGAAGAAGATATTTATATAGATCAGAGATACGGTACCTGTTCCGGCGGAGCACTACCTCATTAAATAAACTTTAAAGAGGGTGTTGTCCTGGTCTGGAGCAGGCCTTGAGATAACTGAGCAGTAGGTGGTAGTGGAAAACATGAGACGAAAGAAGTGAAAGTTTAGCAGAGAGCTAAGTAAACATTATATAGGTACCAGGGGCAGCACCAAAGACTGTAGCAGCCCTGGTGAGGCCTAGAGCTTACCATTGGGCAAATTAATTATGGGCACACCAGAGAGGGAACATAGGTTTCCCATGGATGGGCAGGAAACTAGACATAGTTGAGGTCAAACCCAGGAGCTTCCACATTTCCCACCGAGTGACTACAGTATCTCTGATCAGAATATTCTGTCTGATAGTGATAGGTAACAACTTAGGTTTAGAGTGAAGAATGGCTGGGAGGTTGAACAGAGACACCAGGGCACTCTAGTGTAATGGGACTTGCTGGATAACCAGTAAATGTCTTGTCTGAATATACATGCAAAATTATAAAATCTCAAATTGGGGAAACTTGCACCACCTTCTCCTAGGGAGACAAAGCTTCTCAAGAGCAATACGTGGTTTCTTACACCGCCACAAAACAGACAGCAAGGAGGATTGGATTTTCTGTACATCTGAGTGTTTTAGCAATATGGGTACAGTTTGCATAGGACAGAGTAGCCTTGTGAATGAAACTATTTTGAACAAGTGACATCTCCCAAAGAACGAAATGGGAAGGGTTGTCCATGCTTCCAACTCCTGAGCAATCTTGGAAATTAGAGGGGGGCAGTTAAGGTGATACAAAGCAGATGGTTCCCTGCTTATCCATATGCCTAGATACGTGATATGTTGCCTCACAATAGCAAACGACTGTGAAGATAACCATCACCCTGATTCAGGTACATTTAGTGCCAGAACTTAGCTTTTATCTAAAATTGATCCGCAGACTGGAGCAGGAACGGAAAATGGTAAAGATTGAGTAACTCTGGTGCACAGGAGTAAAGTAGTGTAAGGGTGAAAAGGATAAAAAATATAAAGAAAAAGATGAAAATGGCAATATTGGCATACAAGTACTTAAAACAGGGTATGTAAATGCATTGGTGTACAATAAGTCCTTATAAGAGTCTCTCAGGCAATTTGCCTGGAATCTTTTTAGCACAAAAAGACGGCAGCCATCCTCGGAGCAAGCCAGCTCTGTATGCAGGGACAGAAGAAAAGAGGAGGAACCCGTCTGAGTGTAGTTATAACACTGTATTTAATAGCAAAGGATTAAAAACACTCACAAAGGAAGTAATAAAATATGTTCATCTGTGTATATGAGAGATTACCGTTCCTCAAAATGTTCAGCAGGCACCACTGGTTGTTAGTGCAATAGCAGCTGGGCTGATGGAGATGGTAAGAGACACTGTAGTGGTCAATCCTGCAGAGTGGTGGTGTTGTAGAGCCGATCCAGCAGAGTTTGTGCAGGAAGGAGCCTAGTAACCAGCCTGGAACACACAGGCAGGATGTGACATCACAGGAAGTGGCAGCGGGTCAGTGGAGAGGAAGAGCAAAGACGTGGGACTGTCAGGCTACATGCTCAGAGTCTCTAGCTCCTTCTATTGGCCTGGTGGACCTTGGGGAAGTAGCAGCTTAAATAGAGGACACTGTCAGGCATGGAACAACAGTGCTCAGTGAAGAGTAAAAAACACAGTAACATGGAAAAAACACATATCAGCGCTCTCACACTTTGAATGACAATTACATACAACATACATATGTCATACAACATTGTACCCAAACTACAATTTTAGCATTTTCTTCACACAACTAGAGCTTTCTTTTGGTGGTTTAATCACCGCTGGGGTTTTTATTTTTTGCTAAATTAACAAAAAAAGACCAAAAAGTTTGAAAAAAAACCCACGTTTTTCTTTGTTTCTGTTATAAAAGTTTACAAATAAATAATTGTTCTTCATAAATTTAGGCCAAGATCTATTCTGCTACATGTCTTTGGTGAAAATAACCCAAATTAGGATGTTTTATCATCTTGTGTTGCGCTCCTTATTAAATTGTAGTGACAAAGTGAATATTATATTTCATAATGTTACCTAAACATAAATAATCATAAATTCATATATAGAATAAAAACTTATAAAAAAGTATAATATAAATCCATATTCGTGATTGATAAATAATGATTAATTGTGAATCATAATTTAGTGAAAAAATATAAAAATTACCGTGAATAAATACTCATAAAATAAATTAATTAATTTTTAGTGCAAAAGCATAGTCCCATTAATCATAAAATATATATAAAGTGACTCTGTGTCCTAAAAATCTTGAATCCGTGACTGATTGTGAATCCGTGATAAAAATATTTGTGAATCCTCCAATTAGTGCAGATGTAAGCTCACCTCCTGATATGCCTGCAATTAGGCTATATACACTTTTGGTCCACCTCCTTTGGGACCTGCTTGTTAGAATTTTCTCCTCTTTAAATTACGGAGCAGGAATATCCTTTAGAGCTGATTATCCTCTCTGGGGTTAATCACTCCTCACAGTGATACAGACCCCTATACTCTCCTCTCCATGCGTTTCTCCACATGCAGAAAACAAATGCCAGACATAGTGTTTTATCTTTTTAAAACACTGCTTTATTCCTTCCAAGTAGTACACTCACATATAGTGAAGACGGTATGCGGCAATCCAAAATGTAGCGTGTCCTCCGCCGACCATTGAGTCATGCACCTGCCGTCCGTGTAGTATTCCGGCTCTCTCCGAGTGACGTTGCAGCCCCACCCCAAATTAGGATGTATTATTTAGTTTGTAGGAAAGTTATAGAGTTCACAAACTATGGTATAGATCCGAAAATTGATCAATCCTGAAGTACTGACAGCCAATCTAACTTCTTGAGGTCCAAGAAAGTCAGAATAGCACAGATATCCCCCAAATGACCCCTTTTTGCAGAGTAGACAGTCCGACGTACTTCATAAGAGGCATGGCGAGTTTTTTGAAGTTGTATTTTTTTTGTCATAATTTTTCGGAAAATGAAAAAAATTAAAAAAATTATTTTCACTATTTTTTTTTTACACACTGTCACCAGTGCAGTACAGCGTCATCATATAACTGGCATGGCAGTGAACAGGGACACTGACTGGTGACAGTATGAAAAAAAATATATATATATATATTTTTTTTTAATTTTATTATTATTTTTAATTTTTTATTACATTTTTTTTTTTTTAAGATTTTTTTCATATTTTACTATGACCAAAGTAGTACAATGTTACCATAGTAACATTGTACTACTTTGGGGAAGTGATCAGTATTTTTTTTTTTTTTTACACAATTTGCTTATAGCAAAGAAGTACTTTGCTATAAGCAAGCATTTACCTGAATGACATCGATTCATTCAGGGTTTTTTTTGTTTTGTTTTTTGTGTGCTTAGCTGTGATTTGGCCACAGCTAATCACATGACATGTGCATGTGACCTGCTGTGACCATTCACAGCTAGGCACTAGTATACAATGGATGGCATGAATGAAGCCATCCATTGTATACAACTGTCATGTGACCTGCTGTGATTGGTCACAGCAGGTCACATGGTACCAGCAACGGGGGTCAGTACTCAGATCTGTCATCTGCCGTGTCCGAGGTACACGGTCGGTGACAGATCGCGCCGCTGCGCGGCTCTGCAACTGCGTGAACTGCGCATGTGCGGGAGGACGCCAAATGGCGTATACCCCGGAAATCTGCAGCACTTTTGCGGCTGCCAAACGGCTATAGGCCGAGCGGCTAATGGTTAAATAGCTCAGAGACCCACCTCATGGGGAATCAAAGTATACAGACAGGTGATATCTAGTAAGACCCACAAGTTGGTGGGTTCCCAACTATAGGGTAGAAGCATATCCAGGAGGTGTTTGCTATCTCTAATATAAAAAGGTAAGTTCTGGGTCAATGGTTGTAGACAGTGACCTACATATATAGAAAAGCCACTAGCAACACTGTCCATTGCTTCCACAATAAGGCAGTCAGGTGGCGCTTGTAAATCTTTATGGATCATTGGGAGGTGGTAAAAATAAGGGCTCTGGTAGAACTCCTTGTTGGAAATAATGTTATTATCAAGTGCTGCATTGATGAGAGTATGGGCTTCTTTGTAAAAAACTGGTAGCGGATTGTGTAGTAACTTCTGAGGTTTTTTGATCAGAGAACAACCTATGAGCTTCTTTCAGGTAATCTGTTCTGTTCTGAACTATGATGCCACCACCTTTGTCTGCAGGTTTGATGATAATGTCATGGTTATTAGTGAGTTCACTAAGGGCTGTTTTTTCACCTAGCGTGAGATTGGATGATTTAAGGGAATGACATGAAGTAGAATTACACATACGGATAAAATAAGCGTATACCACCTGATTGAAGATCTGAACGAAGGATCCCTTATTGTGGGTAGGGTTGAAGATGGACTTCGGTCTCAAAGAGGTATGTTGTATTGGAGGTGAAGTAGGGAGGTGTTGCGTGAGCCATTCAGTATCATCAATGTAATTACATTGAAGGAAATAAGTATTTGATCCCCTGCTGATTTTGAATGTTTGCCCACTCACAAAGAAATGATCAGTCCTAAAATCGAATGGTAGGTGTATTGTAACACTGAGAGACAGAATAGCAACAAAAAATTCAAAAGAAATGCATGTCTAACAAATTATGCACTGAGTTGTATGTTCATGAGGGAAATAAGTAGTTGATCCCCTATCATTCAGCAGGATTTCATACAGGTAACAAGCTGAGATTAGAAGCAGTCTCTTGAAGGGAGTGCTGCTAATCTCATTTTGTTAGCTGTATAAAAGACACCTGTCCACAGGAGCAATCAAACAATCAGATTCCAAACTCTCCACCATGGCAAAGACCAAAGAGCTGTCCAAGGATGTTAGGGACAAGATTGTAGACCTACACAACACTGGACTGGGCTACCAAACCATCGCCAAGCAGCTTGGTGAGAAGGTGATAACAGTTGGTGCAATCATTTGCAAATGGAAGAAACACAAAACAACTGTCAGTCTCCCTAGGTCTGGTGCACCATGCAAGATGTCACCTTGTGGAGTGTCAATGATCATGAGAATAGTAAGGAATCATCCCAGAACTACATGTGAGGATCTTGTCAATGATCTTCAGGCAGCTGGAACCACAGTCACCAAGAAAACAATTGGTAACACACTACACACTATGCCAACAGGGATTGAAATCCTGCAGTGCCCGTAAGGTCCCTCTGCTCAAGAAAGCAAATGTCCAGGCCCATCTGAAGTTTGCCACTGAACATCTGAATGATGCAGAGGAGGACTGGATCAAAGTGTTGTGGTCAGATGAGACCAAAATCGAGCTCTTTGGCATCAACTCAACTTGCCGTGTTTGGAGGAGGAGTAATGCTGCCTATGACCCCAAGAACACCATTCCAACTGTCAAACATGGTGGTGGAAACATTCTGCTTTGGGGGTGTTTTTCTGCTAAGGGGACAGGACAACTGCAACGCATCAAAGGGACGATGGACGGGGCAATGTACCGTCAAATCTTGGGTAAGAACATTATTTCCTTCACTGTATCTGCAAGAAGTTCTTCTAAGCAATTAATGATAAGTAAATCAGAGTCTTCCAGTGGTATAGAATTATTTTCTGGTGAGATAACTGAATCTGTGAAGAGTGTGCCTTTAGCAGATTTGATATTAAAAAATATTTTAACAGTAAGATCTCTCACAAACTTATTAAGATCTTTGAACAGTGTGAATGGGTTGGGTTGGACCGCAGGGGCAAAGGTTAGGTATTTACCAAGCAGGGAAATGTCATGGGTATAAAGTTTGAGGGAAGATAAATTATAGATTTTCACAGTTTTCCTGATTTTGTCTCTCCTTGTGTCTACTCCTTCACCCCCTCCTTCCTTTCCTATGTGTTTTCTTTTTACAAGGGAGGACAGGGTGTCACTAAAAAAGACCCTAATGCGTTGAGGGATGCAATATCAGCAACAGGGGTAAGGTGGACCACATTGTTCCATGTCTGTGTATCACTTGCGTTAGGTAGAATATCAGATGTCCAGATGGTTGTAGATGGTGCAGTAGTCAGTGTGGGTACTATTGAATTGACTAGGTATGTGGTCCCAATGATGGAACCTCGGGGACTGTGGGTGAGGTCCTCTGATGTTTTCGGTCTATGATGAGTGCAGCTTAGGAGATTGTTATCACTATTGCTACAGTTGCAAGAAAAAGTATGTGAACCCCTTGGGATTAGGTGTAGTTTTGCATGAATTGGGCATAAAATGTGCTCTGAACGTCATCTAAGTCACAACAATAGAAGAACACAGTCTGCTGAACATAATACTACACAAACATTAGATGTTGCCATGGTTTAATTGCACATAACATGTAAACATTCACAGTGCAGGGAGGAAAAAGTATGTGAGGCCCTAGCTTAATGACTTCTCCCAGAGCTAATTGGAGCCAGGAGTGAGCCAACCTTGACTCCAATCAGTGTGATGATATTGGATGTGTTGCTGACAGCTGTTCTGCCCTTAAAAAACACACACCTGTTTTGGGTTTACTGGTTTCAAGAAGCACTGTCTGATGTGAACCATGCCTCACAGAAAAGAGCTCTCAGAAGACCTACGATCAAGAATTGTTGACTTGCATGAAGCTGGAAAGGGTTACAAAAGTATCTCCAAAAGCCTTGATGTTCATGTGTCCACGGTAAGACAGACTGTCTACAAATGGAGAAAGTTTAGCACTGTTTCTACTCTCCCTAGGCGTGGTCGTCCTGTAAAAATGACTGCAAGAGAACAGCGCAGAATGCTGCATGAGGTAAAGAAGAATCCCAGTGTCAGCTAAAGACCTACAGAAATCTCTGGCACATGCTAACATTTTTGTTGACACATCTACAATAAGGAAAACATTAAACAAGAATGGAGTACATGGGAGGACACCACGGAGGAAGCCATTGCTGTCCAAAAAGAATATTGCAGCACGTTTGAAGTTTGCAAAAGAGCACCTGGATGTTCCACAGCACTACTGGCAAAATATACTGTGGACAGATGAAACCAAGATTGAGTTGTTTGGGAAGAACACACAACACTATGTGTGGAGAAAAAAAGGCACAGCACACCAACATCAAAACCTCATCCCCACTGTAAAACATGGCGGAGGGAGCATCATGGTTTGGGGCTGCTTTGCTGCCTCAGGGCCTGGATGGATTGTTGTCATTGATGGGAAAATGAATTCCAGAGTTTATCAAGAGATTTTGCAGGAAAACGTACGACCATCTGTCTGCCAACTGAAGCTCCACAGAGGATGGGTGATGCAACAAGACAATGACCCAAAGCATACAAGTAATTCAACAAAACAATGGGTGCAACAGCACAGAATACGCCTTCTGGAGTGGCCCAGTCAGAGTCCTGACCTCAACCCGATTGAAATGCTGTGGCATGACCTTAAGAGAGCGATTCACACCAGACATCCCAAGAATATTGCTACACTGAAACAGTTTTGGGAAGAGGAGTGGTCCAAAATTACTCCAGATCGTTGTGCAGGTCTGATCTGCAACTACAGGAAACGTTTGGTTGAGGTTATTGCTGCCAAAGGAGGGTCAACCAGTTATTAAGTCCAAAGGCTCACATACTTTTTCCTCCCTGCACTGTGAATGTTTACATGTTATGTGCAATTAAACCATGGCAACATCTAATGTTTGTGTAGTATTATGTTCAGCAGACTGTGTTCTTCTATTGTTGTGACTTAGATGACGTTCAGAGCACATTTTATGCCCAATTCATGCAAAACTCCACGTAATCCCAAAGGGTTCACATACTTTTTCTTGCAACTGTATATTCAACATTATCTAGAGAGATCAGCTCATAAGCCTAACCCATCCACCCCAGACATCAATGTACAACCCATATACTTCACTACACAATTTCATGTTCAATACAAGAAAATGGAGAACATTCTACATAGACACTGGTCCACATTGCTACAGGATCCCTTCCTGCACACATCCATCACTGATTGTCCCAAAGTCTTGTACAGGAAGGCAAGAAACATTAATTGCAAAATAGCCACCAATAAAATGAAACGCATTTTCAATCCCAAACCACGCACTAGATTGATCCCTTTGGTTGGGATGTACCAATGTAAAAAGGCATTGTGCCTTACATGCTCCTTCATTCAACAGGGTCATAAAACATTCACCATCAAATGGAAAACCTACCCCAGAAAGGAATTTTACAACTGTTCCACCGAATATGTCATTCACTGTTCAACATGCTCATGTGGGTTATTTTACGTAGGGAGGACCATCAGAACACTATGTAAACACTTTGGTGAGCATAGACACTTAATTGAAGCAGGTTCTGATAAACACAGTGTCCCTAGACACTATACAGAACATCATGACAAATCCCCCATGGGGCTCTTCATGTGGGTCCTGGAAAACATTCCCCCACTACCCTCAGTGGCAGAGCATTTTAAGCGCATCTGCCAATGTGAAGCATACTGGATCTGCACCGTAGACACCCTAACCCCAGGAGGGCTTAATGAGGAGATAGAGATACACACTATATTATAATCATCTGTCCATTCCTCTGATAATACCTTAATGTCTATCCTAGCAATGCATCATCCATACATAGATGTGCATATACTGACATGCATACATAGTCATATGACTTTTTATCCCCCCCTCTGTTTTCAGTGCCCCCGCTTTCATTATCCTGTTTCTTTCTGTTACACCTTTTTTCCATGTTATTGACACTACTGTATATGTAATTCTACATTCATTACCATTTTTAGTATCATTGCTAATAACAGTATGTCTACACCATTATACATATATACAGTATATCCTTCATAAATTTCTGTTTTATGGTTCAGTGCTCTCTTTTTATTTATTTTTTTTATAGCTTTGTGCTTTGAGATTATGTTCCACATTGATATGTGTTTTTTCCATGTTACTGTGTCTTTAGATCTCAGCTGTTGTTCCACGTCCTCTATTTAAGCTGCTACTTCCCCAAGGTCCACCAGGCCAATAAAAGCAGCTAGAGGCTTTGAGCGTGTAGCCTGACTGTCCCACATATATGCTCTTCCTCCCCACTGACCCTCCGCCTCTTCCTGTGATGTCACATCCTGCCAGTGTGTTCCAGGCTGGTTACTAGGCTCCTTCCTGCACAAAAGCCGCTGGATCAGCTCTACAACACCACCACTCTGCAGGATTGACCACTACAGTGTCTCTTACCAACTCCATCAGCCCAGCTGCTATTGCACTAACCACCAGTGGTGCCTGCAGGATGTTTTGAAGAACGATCATATCTCATATACACAGATGAGCTTATTTTATTGCTTCCTTTGTGAGTGTTTTTAATCCTTTGCTATTAAATAAAGTGTTATTACTACACTCAGATGGGCACCTCCTGTCTCTTTTCTTCTGAAAATGGTAAATAGGTCTTTGATTTTGTTAATATCTGATAGAGAGTCTGAGGAGAATAGAAAAACATCATCAGCAAATAATGCGGATTGAAAAGTCTGATTGCCTATCGTGACACCGCTTATCCCATCTTTTGAATTAAGAAGTCTGGATAGAGGTTTAATTCTATATTAAAGAGAAGGGACATAAAGGTCACCCCTGTCGTGTTCCCTCAGTTAAGAGTATTATCCCAGACAAAAAGTCAGGGGTGAGCAGGCAGACAGTGGGAGAGGTGTACATCTTCTGAAGTATGTTAAGTATGGGGCCCAAAAAGCCAAATGTCCTCATCACCAT
The DNA here is from genome assembly GCF_062004578.1 of Staurois parvus. NCBI lineage: Eukaryota > Metazoa > Chordata > Amphibia > Anura > Ranidae > Staurois > Staurois parvus. Next base: position 10,414,002 of record NW_028317941.1, read on the forward strand.
AAACAGCCAGGATACACAGCTAATGTTGTCTAAAGCCTTCTCAGCATCTAGGGAGATAATAGCAACTTCTTGGTCTGGATGAGAATTGGCAAATTCAAGTGCCAAAAGCACCTTGCAAATATTTAGAGTCGCTAAATGCCCCGGAGGGAACGCTGACTGGGCTGGATGCAGAATAGAGGGGAGCAAAGTTGACACTCAAGATGCAATAATCTTGGAGGGATTTTTTGCATCAACATTAATCAAAGAGATTGGCCTATAAGAACCAAATTGTAAGGGGTCTTTTACCTTTTTTGATGTTAATTTGATGTGGACCTGTGAACTTGTAGGGAGATATGGGCCACCAGTCGACATCCCCATGTAAACATATTTCAACGTATCAGGTATAAATTCTGTCATTAGTTTGTAAAATTCTGCAGTATACTCATCTGGACCTGGAACCTTGGCCATCAGGAGCAGTTTGATGGTCAATTGGATGTCTTTCAATAGGGGCATTTAAAGTCTCCAGTTGGGTAGGTGAGAGCCAAGATAAGTGGACTCTTTTCATCTATGGGGTATTTGGAGTAAAGAGAGGTATAGTAAGCTGTTAACAGGGCATTGGCTTCAAAAGGTGTGGTAGCAAGAGACCCATAGGGCTTTTCAATGTAGGATTATAGGTGGGGCGGTGGAACCCCAAGTAGGACTTAGATGGCAGATTACCTGCCTTGTTGCCACATCTATGAAATTTTACAGTAGAGTATGATAATTTAGCCGCCTCTTGCTGCTCCACCCAGTAGTCAAAATTCCTCTTGGCATCTTGTCATGCCTGTCTGTTGGCTAGGGAAAGGTTCTGCGATAGGGCTTTGTTTGCAATGCATAATGAGCCACTAGCCTGTTGATACCGGAGTCTAGAATATTTTTTACACTGTGAGGTGTAAGAGGTAACTCTGCCCCTAAGTAAGGGTTTGCCTGCCTCCTAAAAGAGATTGGTATCAGTCAAATGGGCTCCATGTCTGGTAGCATATTCTACCCATGCAGTGTACAAGGTATGTTTGATTGCGTTTTTGTTGTGCGTGAGGTAAGATGGGAAGCGCCAGGAATCAGGGTGGCATAAGGTTGTTAAGCCCAACAGTTTAGAATAGGGCTGTGGTCAGAGATTACCATATCTCCTATAGTTGCATCACAGGTCAGGGGAAGTAGTGCTAGCGAGCAAAAAAAAATAATCGAAGTGGGAAAATGAGTCATGCAGAGAGGATAAAACGTGTACTCCAATCAGTCAACTGGTTGAGATGCCACACTGATGTATCACAGCGAAGGATGGATTGGGCCAACAGGGTTGGATCTGGGGACAAAGGATTCTGTGTTCAAAGTCTTAAGGTGTACTTACCTGTACGGTCCTCATTGCGATGCATTACCCGCTAAGCAAGTGATGGGTTTCAGGAATTCAAATTATTCAGGACACTAGGTCCCGAAAAATGTTTGTGCCTGGGGAATTAACAGCATGAATATTAGAGATAGCAATGTCCCAAGAGGCAACTGTTACATGTAGTGTCGATTTGCGACCCTCTGAGTCTGCCTTGACAGACTATTGTGTTGCAGGTTTTTGTGTAGCAGAATAGCTACACCTGCCTTGCTGCCTACAGCCAGGAAGCCATGAACCTCACCTACCCACATCTTACGCAGGCGAGGAAGATCATCTGCAGGCGAGGAAGATCATCTGGGTCTCCTGAAGGAATGCAGCATTTGCTCAGGGACGCTTCAAGTGCCTTAAGATTTGCATACGTTTGTTAGGAGAGTGTAGCCCCTTGACATTCAGGATATAACTTTCAGGTTATCCCCTCCACCTTGATGGGCCATGGTTGCTATGATGGAATGTTAGAGTAGAAGTAGAAGCAGTCCATCATCAAGGAAAGCACTGCTCCCCTAAGGCTTAAGCCATTGTGGTAACGGTATAGGCAATATACCTTAAAAAACTATCAACAATACAATAAAAAAACCTAGAGAAGAGAGTATTAAAAAACAACAAGGAGAGAAGAGACAGAAGGGGAGAAAGGGTACCCACACCATAGCGTGGGTAATGGTTGAGAGAAAGAATGATCTGCCAGAAGAATGGTGGATCTGAGGGGGCGCCTAAGAGAACAACCAGTGCAACATAAAATTAAAGAGAAAGGGATATCACCCCTAAGCCATCCAGGCACAAGTCCTGTGCACTGTAAGCAGCGGTTCCCAGGGCGGCCTTCTTTGAGAAGTAAAGAGACTCCTCTTAAAGTGTTACTAAACCCACAACAGTAAAATCAGTCTGTATATGCAGTAAAGCATGCTTGTTATACTAACTGTGGAACCGAAGGGATTAATCCTCTGCATTGTGTAAAAAGCCCATTTGATACTGTCTTCTCTGCCCCTCCTCTTGTTCAAATGTTTACGTCTTATCTCCTGATAAGACTGACTGAATTCGTAGCTACATGCACATGCTCAGTTTAGTGCGTATTGCTAGAGAGTATTTTTTTTTTCTTGGGAGAGTGCATGTGATCAGCACAGGGCCAATCAGCACAAAGGTCAGGGGTTTTGCATCCTCCTAGAACAGAAGGAAAGCTCTTCATACAAGCTTTAACTCTGCTGAACACTGATAGAAGACTCAAGATTGCTCTAACTGCTGATGAGAAAAGGTATTTAGCAGTTTATATTTACTGATATAATTGCACTTTCATGTTGCGTGTACTGTGGGAGACCAGATATAGTTAATGCAGGGTCCTGGGTTTAGTACCCACTAGGCAAGTAGAACGTAGATCAAGACCAAACTCTGAAGAAGGGAAACATATCCCCGTCAGTTGGTTCTGCCATTATGCCTCTATTTGGTCATGGAAAGCGGTCCTTACAGTATGCCCCACACAGTATATGCTTTCTAGCTCATTTGGTTTGTGAATAAAACCTTTGTTATATACATATCCTTCAACAAAGTGTCCAAAGATAATGTGCTAGGCCTGTGCATCTTCTCTGTTTTTTGTTTTTTTCTATAGTGTAGGATCTCTCAGGTCTGAGGAGGACTGTGCCACCCATTTTTTCCAGTTCTGGTTCAAAAGGGACCGTATGATCATTGGCCTATGCCATGAATGCCACTATCCATTTTGGAGTGCAGAAGTGTCAAGTCTTACTTTTTTTTTTCTTCAAGGAGAGTGAAGGCCTAGTTGCACTGGCATGGTACTGGAGCATAGATCTATGAGCGCAACATTTGTGAAGGATTCTGGCAGACACACGATGTGCAAATTGTTTTGCGGCAAGCGATTCTCAAGGTCGTCCAACTTGTCATGAATATACCGCTGGCATTGTGTCAGCTGCAAACACAGCAATAGCTTCGTCCTTGAGAGAACAGATCCACTCCTCGCTCTGTGCAATACGTTGGGGCTGTGTTTGCATCTCATGGTGCAGCTGCTCCAGTCCCTTAAGCACAGAACTGTCCACCATTGCTGTCAGCATGGGGGAGAGGAGTGACACCAAGGCTTGTGCTGTACCCGCTGAAAAGGTTGGACCCAGGGCCATCCTTACTACTGATTGGTCCCTGGGCAAACATTGTCCTCCCCCCCACCCCAATGCAATTTTGCTCTCCACCTTTTCTGAGACAATCAATAAATAGCAGCTAGACTCCAAATCAGTTTACTGCAGCAGATCAGGGAGCGATTGCAACTGGTCCAACTTGGATCCAGAGACCACTGGTTGAGGTGGTGCTTGTGTCTATAGACTGTCAGCAGACATGCTGGGATTGGATGCCATCTTGGCTACAGAGGCAGTTGTGTGCCCAGGAGCTTGCCGGGTGAGGGATGCTGAGTGGCTATGAGAGTGCTCCACAAACTGGTCCACGTGGGTTCCCCTTGATTGTGGTAAGTGGGGGTGGTGTGGTCGGTGGTGCAGGCTTCAATAGCTGATTTGGAGCAGTGCCATGGGAGCCGAGTGTTCCTAGCTCCTCTTCATGTGGTGCCAGAACCGGAAATTTGCTTAAACTACTTTTAAATGGGCTGCAATTTAGGTAGTTAGGTGCTGCCTGGAATGGGAGTTAGGGTTAAGTCTGTTCCCAGGTTTTTGGTTTTGGTGGGAACTTTGGATCCAACTCACTGTTCCTTGATACATGTTTTCTGGTGGCACACATCCACTTATTTGTTGACAGCACTACCATTTACTTATTTGTGGGATTCCCTAGATGAACTTTCTCCTTTTTTTGTTTGTAATTTAATTTTGATCCAGAGCCGTCACAATGGGAAAGGTCAGTGACATGATGAGTTTTATTTAATGCTGAGTATTACAGCCACATATAAGTCAACATGTTTCAGCCATCCAGGCCTTATTCATAACATGACAATGTCATGAATAAGGCCTGGATGGCCACATGTTACTTGTGGCAGTAATATTTAGCATTAAATAAAACTCATCACCAGGGGTGGACTGAAAACTCATGGGGCCCCCGGGCAATAGGGGATCATGGGGCCCCTGTGTCCTCGCCCACACTCAAACCACACCCAAAAAAGCCCATGAAAAGTACCAGGGACATCCCATGGGGCCCCCTACTGACCCCAGGCCCTCGGGCAGTGCCTGAATTTCCAAATGGTCAGTCCGTCCCTGCTTATCACACTGTAAAGATACAGTATGCTGTTGTGCCGCCTCTTTTCTTTGGAGCACTGGCTTCAAAGCTGAACTGGATGATTAGAGGAGGTAGTAGGACTGCATGCTTTGTTAATTTACTTTATTTTAATAAAATTATAATTTGCTGCATTTAAATGCACCCTCTTGTGTCTCTTTACAGTATTACGGATATTCCTTCTATCTGCTGAGGACTTACAGTATAAAGACAGTTAATTATTTTTTATCATATTTTATAAACTCATTAACTTACAGTGAGATTGCCACTTTAGAGGTTAGGTGGCCATACACTGTACGATCTAATGGTACAGTCTCAGTCTATTGCCTTCAGATTTACCAAAACTATAATAGTAGAACAGACCTATCTCTCCGAACACTCTGTATTCAATTAAGCGGTTCCTTGCACTACATAGTTAATGGTAGATCTAAGGGAGTTTGCACAATCAGATTGTATAGTGTATGGTGAGCTTTACAGACTATCAGGGTAACACTTCTGTTTACAACACGACAGCTCTGTTCCACATAGGCTATACTGTATGTGATTGCACTAAAGTACTTCTCCTGCTCCAGAATGCACACTCCAGAAGCATGTAAATATAGAGGTGGGTGGGAGCAATTTCCTGAAGGGGGGGGGGATACAGGGTGTGTCTTAATAAAGTCAGCTGGTGAAGTACTTCCTCATTCTACTAACAGATTTCATGTCCTGTAGGACATATACCAGCAAGTCATGGAGGTGTTTTCTATAGAAGAAAATGGAGACTGAGGTATGCTTGCCCCAAAATATAGGGAAAGCATTTTCTTTTCTGCAACAGAGGTACAGTAATGGTATATTGGTACATAGGGAAGGTAGAATTCAGAAAATAAAGTGAAATTAGCCTTTAAGACAGAACCCAGTTGTTTTAGGCTTTTCAGTAGGCCCTTTTCACTGAAGCTAGCTCTCTTTGCTGATAACCTGTTGATGTACTATTTGTGACACAACTTCACACCTCCCTACCCTCAGTTATATGAAATGTTCAATGATTCAACAGATTTAGAAACTTTAAAGTTAATAATACCAAATTTGAACTTTTGCATGTATCGCTATCACCCCCCAAACCACAACAGCTGAAAATAATTTCCAACTCAAAATTTGCTCCACTTCTCTATGTTTTTTGAGGATCTATCTCCCAACAAATATTTCCCACCTATATTTACTAAACTTCCTGCCAGTGCTAACTAAACCTAATCTGATCTTGACACCTGCACCCTGAAACATCTTTTGTGGTTAGGTAAGGTAATTGAAATCAAGATAGACATTATTCCACTCTTCTTCTACTTATTGTAGACAATTCCTTACAAAATCCCTTCATCTTATTTTCAAAAGTTAACATTTTTGAAATCACAGAGTGGAGCTGGGGTTCCAGATGTCTTACTATACCATAATGCAGTATTTTTTTTATCAGGATACTGGACTGGTTTCACCAACATTTTACACAATTATTGGAGCAATTGGAAAGTTACATGACTCCCTAGACCTCTGTACCTTACCTTTGATATCTCTATAACAACAAAGGTTTCCTTTCCCTCCCAGAACCTAGGAAATATACTATATATTATCTATTTGGAACCATAAGATTTCCAACCTACAGCTATCACAATATAGATGTCACATGACTCTCTTTTTTAGTAACCCTACCTTCTCACCAGCTCTCTGAACCTACACACTTGAGAGAGAGAGCTGCAGGATAATAATACTCCTGAAGAAAGGGAAAAATGCTTTAACCTGACTCACAAACTGCCAATAGCAATAAAAGACAAGGAAAAAAGGTTCAATACAATATGGTACAGATGTCCTGCCATTCTTCATCAGTTAAATCTTGCATTGCCTGAGATTTGTCTGAGGTGTTATGGGTCTAAAGGGACTATGGTCCACATTTAGTGGGAATGCTCTCCAATCAAGGCATTTTGGATAAAAATCTTCAATTTACCTGTATACAATGAGATCATGGTGACTCAAGTCTCAATATCTCCAAAGATCACACTTCCCCCTCTGATCCCGGGCCCAATCAAATCGGCCAAGAAAGATTCCTTCAGGATCTTTCTCAATGCAGCCAGGACAGCCATAACCCATTATTGGAAATCCACAACCATGACTTCCCCAGCAAAAATGACAAAATAACTAGATTCTATCAAGGATCTAGAATGCCAGTTGTCTCAGGAAAACAATATGGGAGAGCAGTTTAGGAAAACCTGGGCCTCCTTGTTCATGTTTAGAAGATCATCAGCATTCAAAAGCAGGATTGGGTAAAAACCCTTTCAGACTACCATTCCAGTCCACCTTTTCAGAGTTATCCTTACTCTCCCCTCTTTAACCTCCTCTTCAATTACCCTTCCCTATTTCCTCTACACCTTATTCTCCCTTTATATCCTTTATCACATCAGGATACTCAAATTCTACTTCCCAAACAACTGGTTGCACCTAATTTGTGAATACTACTGTATTAGAACTATAACACATAAACTTATTTCAGAAAGAACTTTAAACCTTTTTTTTAGACTCAACAGATTGATTAGTTTAGTTTTGGATGACTCATAAATAACATACATATCTCTACTAGACCTCTGCATACCATCCTTAATACATTACTACTTATTATGCTTTTTTTCATCAAGACAATCTCATAGTATAAGAAATATAATGTGACTTTTTACCCTGTTCTCTGTATTTTCTGTCTGTACCTATTCTCTGAAAATTCTAATAAAATCATACTGAACTAAAAAACAAAAGCTAATGGAACCACTCTTGGCAAAATAAATATATTTCAAAATTCCAAAAGTGATGACATAAAAGTGGAAGTCTTTCAATAAATGATCTTTTCAATCTATCACCAGTTTGTGACATTTGACAAACAAAAAACATTAAATCATTGTTGACTCAGCCTTGAGTTTAATCGGTACAGGAACAGAACATTCAATTATTTACCAGATCATTTTACTAAGCATTTGACCTTTTGCCTTTGCCCTAAATATATTTTCTTTGTGATATAGACAGTCTCGTTAGACATTAACACAATATTAATCCAAAATCATTAGTATAGCATGCCACAGGTATGTAAAATGGAGTCCCTTACAGTTACACACAATATTATGTCTAGTATGCTTTGCTGTTATTTTCCGGAAATACCTGTTTCAGGAAAATACCACATTATCACTACTATACGGTACTGACCATCCTAAGTAATAAACATGTTAGACAAATTATGGTAAAGATTGGTGATGGCTGTGTGAACACTTGACACTAAGGATGAGCCAAACTGCCCTCGGTTTGAGCAGGGTTCAGCGAACTTCACAGACGTTATGATGCTGAACTCCATTAAAATCAATAGGAGCCAAATCTGTCAGTTTAAAAATGCCTGTTTTCTGGGCTAATAGGCATTTGGTTGTTGATACCATACTGTATGGATGTGGTCAAGGGCCTCTTCCCCACAATACTAGTAAGTGGTTGTGGAGGTCTGCAGATGGAGGCTTATTGGAATCTGGAAGCTCCCTTTAAAAATGAGTGGCCCCAGATACCCCCCCCCCCACCTCACATGAATGAGTATGGTGTATGAAGCACCCAAACATCCTTTTATTTTAAAATTAGAAAATACCCAAAGAATCCCTTATTGTAAATCCATTGTCAATTATGACTTGCGCTGCCTGTTGGCTTACACAAAAAATAATAATAGGCAGACAACCAGAAGCACACAATTGATCCTGATGGTACCATCAACTGAATGGCAGTTCCCCAAGCTGTTATCAGCTATAGAAGGGAAGGGGCAGGGACATTGGTGACATCATTGAGCAGTGGCCATATTTGGGCAGTGATGTCACCTCTGGCCCCTCCCCTTTTCTTATGTGGTGGGGATTCCCAATGATGTTAGCAATTCTTAGAGATAGAGCAGATGATAGAACATTCTGGTTCCTTGGGAACATGTGTCGGTAGGACTCTGTCATACTGTATATAAAGCAGAACTACAGTCTCACATTTTATACAGGCATTTATTGTAGAACAGCTTTTAAGAAATGTACATTGCAAAAGCATCTTTTCATTGGCTGTAAGTATATGTGTTCAGCAGTAACGTCCTAAAAGGTTTGTGACCTCTGTCTTGATCTGTTTTACTTACCTCTGTCAGAGCTCATACACTTTCTTTTACTTTCCTCTGAGTACAGACCTCTCAGCTCTCTGCAAAAGGGGCATTGGATTTAGCCCCTTCCAGTCCCATTCTGCATCTTCCCTTTTGTGATGTCACTTCCATCTGCTTTTATTCCCCCCAGCTAGCATGAGGCAAAGAGCCTTGGGAAGTGGCAACTATGACATTCTTCAATATATAGCATTATGGATCACATGCCTCAACATGCACAGAGCTTGCTGGGACAAAATCTAAGCACCAGCAGGCTGAAAGTGATTGTTACTTGGATGGTTGACTCTGCAGTTAACTCTTTAGACACACAACCAGTAACTGCCATCATATGTTTTAACTGAAACACACTTCATTCACAGCATTTGTTGTAACAATTTTAACCTTAACCTCCCTAGCGTTCTGATTATGTCAGTATTTCTGTGCTCAAAGTGGTACATTGTTTTCAATGGAAATATGTTGTTTTTTTATTGTATACCTGAAATTCTTAGGAATAACTCACTGAAATCTGTCTGAACAAGAGTCTAGTAAACATCCCGGGTATGATAAAATCTGAAACACGAAATCATAAATTATAATATAATAAATAATCATAAAAAAAAATAATATAATAATAATACATGTAATTCAATAATGTAATCAAACCAAAAACACTGAAATTTGAAATAGAGCGCTAAGTCCGCACATCACTGAGCTTAGTTGCAAAATCATTTTCAGTGTGTGATGACAAATTTCCCCACGAGTCATTATCACTCAATTCTGCAAGTGATTCTAATTTACTATCACTGTTCTCTAGCTGGTCTAAAACTACTTTTGACCTAAAGGGACGCTTTTTGGACGCCATGGACGTTTCTCAGTTTCCAGGAAGAAAGAATGGTAAAAATGCAGGCATGGCACAGGACAAAGCACTAGGGACAAAAAGTATGTGAAATGGTTTGATACAGTAATGCAATACTATCAGATTTTAGTGTATTGAGTGAATGTAAAATTTTTACATTTTTTAATTTCCCGCCGCTTCCGTCCGCCGTATATACCGACACTCGCAGGGAACGGAACCCGAAAGACAGATGCCGGCATCGGCCAGAGGACATGGCCGGGGACGCTACAGGGGGACATTGTGGGACCGCAGGACAAGGTAAGTGCTCGAGGGATCCCAGAGCAATGCTGCAGTGTATTCCTGAGTGTAGCTCGGGGTTATCGCTTCTGGCACTGAAACTTAACCCCAAGCTACACTCAGGAATACCTCTAGGGAGGTTAAACTGTAAGTTCACCTTTTCAAAAAAAATGAAAGGTGAACAGCCTGCTTCCTCCTCAACCTTCTGGTCCCCTCAACACTTACCTCTATGGGGGATTATCTGTCACTGCCCCTACAACCAATGCAACAGTTCAGGGTTTTGAAAGACCAGATCTTCTCCATGTTTTCTTAGGACTTCAGATCAGATTAATTCTGACTGGTCAAAGAGCTACTTTGATCCATCCTGGAAGCCTTAAAGAAAGAATGGGCAGCACAGTGGCTAAATGGTTAGCATTTCCACCTGGCAGTACTAGGGTCGTTGGTTCGAATCCTAACCAATGTACCACCTGCTTGGAGTTTGGATGTTCTCCCTGTGCCTGCGTGGGTTTCCTTCAGGTACTCCAGTTTCCTCCCACACTCCAAAGCCATGCTAGTAGGTTCATTGGATCCAGTCCAAGTTGGCCCTAGTATGTAGGAATGTGAGTTAGGGACCTTAGATTGTATGCCCCTTGAGGGTTAGGGACTGATGTGAATGTACAATATATATGTAAATCACTGTGTAAATTGACAGCACTATATAAGTACCTATAATAAGTAAGAAAGGAAGAAGAGTGGGGCTTTCAAATTCACAGACCACTTCACCACCTGCATGGGCAGTGGCAGCTAATGACACACAGATATAAGTGCAGCAATGACTAGATGGGTTGGGGAGGGTGCAGAGTGTTTGTTCAGCTGTTCATCTTTTGTGAAAAGGTGAACTCACACTTTAACCTCCCTGGCGGTATGATTATGTCAGGAATTTTGTACCAAAAGCGGTACCATTTTTTTGCATGGAAATTTGGTGTTATGTATTGTAGGCCTGCAATTCTTAGTAATTACTTACTTAATAAATACTCATAAAAAATAATAATATAATAATAATAAATTTAATTCAATAATATAATCAAACCAAAAACACTGAAATTTGAAATATAGCGCCAAGTTTGCACATCACTGAGCAAAGTCGCAAAATCGTTTTCAATGTCTGATGACAAATTTCCCCCATGAATCATTATCACTCAATTCTGCAAGTGGTTCTGAATTACTATCGCTGTTCTCTAGCAGGTCTAAAACCGATTTTGACCTAAAGGGACGCTTTTTGGACGCCGTGGACATTTCTAAGTTTCCAGGCAGAAAGAACAGTTAAAATGCAGGCAGGGCACAGGACAAAGCAGTAGGGACAAAATGTATGTGAAATGCTTTGATACAGGAATGTTTTGCTATGAAATAATCGTTTTAATAAAAATTTCATTTTTTTTCATTTTCAAATTTGCCGCCGGTTCCAGCGCCTGTATGTCCCGACGTCACAGGGACCGGAACAACGAAGCCAGATGCCGGCATCAGCCGGAGGAGATGGCCAGGGACGCTGCAGGGGACGCATCGCGGGAGCGAAGGACAAGGTAAGCGCTGTAGGGAATCCCTGTGCAACGCTGCATGGTAAGCCCGAGTGTAGCTCAGGGTTACCGCTTTTGGTACTGAAACTTTACCCCGAGCTACACTCGGGAATACCGCCAAGGAGGTTAAAGAATGTTAGTGATACTCACTGCTACATCAGTTAGGAAGGTAGCAGAGTTTAAAATATAGTAGCATTTCTAAAAAAAACCAAGGGTTTTTTAATTTCTTATTTAGAAAGCCAACTTGATTTTTAAATAATAAACAAGAAAAAAAGGTGCAATAAAATATTCATATTAAAAATATATTATAAAATAGAGAATAACAACAGCAAAACTAAAAAAGCTACAATTTCTGGGGAAATTGTGTGAAGTGTTCTTGCCTCCACCAGCAGTCTACAACTGGAGTGGGCGCAGTAACTCGGTGGAGTGGCTTGAGTAACTGTTGTGTGGTTGGAGTGGCTGGAGTAACTGTGAAAAGGTTTTGTCAGCTCCCACTCTAGTTTTGAACATTCCGCCATTCATTCCTATGGGACCAATTTCACCACATAAACGCTGAAACGTTCGGCGAAACGTTCCACAAAGTAATAGCACACCAATCGGGAACAATCTGCACGTTTCGGTATATTACTGTCTATGTAGTGTAAAAACTGTGGGAGGAGTTAGGGTGGTAAATTTGGCTATAATAATAAGAATATATATGTGAGATAACAGTAAGTGGTCTTGCCATGCAAGAACACTTAACTAAACTGATTATACATTAAAAATACTTAGCAAAGTTTTACTGGATTTTAGTAACCAATCTGGTGAGTCATTGGCTCTCATAAATGATTCTCAGAATTCTTACATAGCTTTGATTGAGACAAAAGCTTACAGATGCCAGTTGCACCAAATTTTTGTTGATACTGAAATAGCCCTTACCCATTCAAGAGATCTGAGGAGAGGTGTGATGTAGGAGTACTGAAGCACTTCTGATAGTTCAGCAGGTACTCTCTCAATGCAAATTTTTCTAATTATATCAGTATTTCTGGATGACCATGTTTTATGTGCCCAGCAACCAATGTATTATTAAATAAAATGGGCAGCACAGTAGCTACATGGTTAGCACTTTCGTATGGTACCACCTGCCTGGAGTTTGCATGTTCTCCCTGTGCCTGAGTGGGTTTCCTCTGGGTACTCCGGTTTCCTCCTACACTCCAAAGACATGCTGGTAGGTTAATTGGCTCCTTTCTAAATTAGCCCTAGTATATATGAATGTGAGTTAGGGACCTTAGATTGTACGCTCTTTGAGGGTTAGGGGCTGTTGTGAGTGTATAATATATACGTAAAGCGTATAAATACATAAATTGACCTGAAATAATTAATAGCATGAAATCACTATTTGATGGATGTCAAACATGATATGGTTCTTGTGACTATTTTTCTTGGAAGTTGTAATGGGTCTCATTCTCCATCTGAACATTTTAGCATAGGCATGTTTGGTTTGAACTGATTTTTTTTCTCTTAGAAATTTCTTAGACTTTGTCTTAATGGAGCTTTGTGCGGCTACTAATGGGTTCTGGCTAAAGAGACTATTATTAGGGTTTAATGACATTGGGCCTGTGTCCTGTCAAAAGTGCTGTAAACTGGAATGTATTCTTTTGTAAAATGTGTTAAATACCATGAATGTCTAGCATAAACAAAATATTTAAATCTGACCATTTTCATCACTGACTTGTGAATTTTGGAGAAATGAGGTTGGCAATGTGTTCAATATGAATCCCCGTTCTTTTCACTCAGTTTGGTGTTCTTTAGACCTCATGGGTGACCAAGAGGATTTTCCTCCTTAGGGATCTAGTCTGGTATCACTGAAAAAAGGGAGTCTGGAAGATATTGGAAGAAGTTATCCAATTATCCAAGGCTTTTAGTGAGTTAAGACCTGTGTGAGAGATCCCTGAGACTGTGTGCTGCTTCTATACCTCTTGCAATAGAGTTAGTCTTTTTCAGCTCCACTGAAAGGGAATGCACTATTATAGTGTTCCTGAAAAGCTCAGTCCAATATTTGCTGCAAGCAATGACTCACGTTTTAAAGAGGAAGAGTAGTGTCCTCAAGTTCTTTGAAATGAGTTAGTGGAGTATCCTACAGCTACAATCTACCTATCCAAGTTCAAGATTTCATTAAAGTATCATACCCCTAGACTGGTTAGTGAGCCTGAAAAGTGACTGGAACAGTGTGTTTGTCTGCTGTGTAACTATTGGGAAATGAATACTGGGCAATCATACAGCGGTTCCTAAGGGGGGTAGCCCTACATTAGCATTGGAAGTTAAGTTAATGCTTACATTTTTTGTTCTTTTTAGATGAAGATTTATGCTTTAAAGATGTTTTTGTTTCTTTTTGGTTTATAGCACCAACCACAGTAGTTATGTGTAATGGTGTGTATCCCATTACCTGCAGACAGAAATGAACCCATTGGTCAGCTTGTGCTTCTTCCATTGACCATGCTGTATTGCTTTTACTGCAGTGGCCCTGGTTAAAGTGTCTTTAAGGGATGTTGGTATTACAAAATAAGTGAAGCAAAATGGTAACTTTTTTGGCACATACAACCACTCACACATAAGCTTTGCAATGTTGCATTTAACAGTTTGTCTATACCTACAGTTTAACTTGCATACAGTATATGACCACCCATTTCTATTCTAAAAGGGATAATGACAGTTGTGTGCCTTTCTGTCACGTAGGATGCAATGAACTCTACCATTATGCTGAGGGAGATGCGGTTCACTGTGAATAGCTGTCAGATATCTGCAAAACCTGCCATTTGTTCTGCTTTTTTTTTTTGTCACGTATATTTACATACATAATTATATTACAATGATATAAAATTGGATGCATTCATTTTCACTTAATCTCTTTGTGTCTGAGGCACATGTAAAAATGAAAGCACTAAAGACCGGTGCCTTGACATATGGCTGAACACTTTTTTTTCTAAAGGAAAGATTCCAGCTTGTGTTATGGGTTGACAACAGCTATAAAGCCAGGTAATGAGTTTTCAAGGTCATTTAACAATGATTGAAACATCTTAACACAGCTGAACACACAGAGTGTACCTTTATGTCACGAAACAGGAAATGCATTGAGATTAGATGTATCAAATATGCTATAAAGTACACACAAATAAAAATTCTTGACATGACAAATCAACTTAAAATGAAGTTTAAATATGAAGCGAAGTCCCTGATGATAAATAATGACATGGTATCTGAAGACAACCTTGAAATATGGCAGACTTGGGGGAGGAACAACTATCATGTTAAGAGATTAAACAGAGCAAATGTTTTATTTAACTGAAACGGTCACATTTTTAGAGTTGGAGAGAATTATTATTATTATTATTATTATTATTAATAATAATAATAATAATAATAATAATATTATTATTATTAAAAGTAGTAGTAGTAATAGTAGTAGTAGTTGTATGCTTCGTTTTTAACTTCACCATGGCAAAAAAAAAGACTAATGCTAAAATGTTAAGAGTGAGCTACAGTCAGAAAGAAATCCAGTGTAAAAGTATATTATCTCATGTATGTACACCCACTGTTTTAATTTTGACTGTGGGTTGGATAGTTGTGGTACTTATTTTGGTCTAAATCCTGTACTCTCTTTGTAGATCCTCTTTCACATGATTTAGTAATATTCTACATATTTAATCCATTATTAATTCATTGTTCAGCTAGAGCATTTGACACTCAAGGGGCAGAATATATTTTTAGCACTATAAGGCAAATTTGTGTATCATAATATTCATGAAATTAAGCAAATAATATTAATAGCTAGAAAACATACACTGATGATCAAGAGTATGTCTGAGGTATTCAATGAACACTCTGCACAGTGAACACCTCAGACATAAATACGTTTCCTGTTAAATTTGTGGTCAGTGGAGTAGTATTCCCT
The DNA here is from genome assembly GCF_062004578.1 of Staurois parvus. Taxonomy (NCBI): domain Eukaryota; kingdom Metazoa; phylum Chordata; class Amphibia; order Anura; family Ranidae; genus Staurois; species Staurois parvus. The sequence goes on from NW_028317941.1 coordinate 10,429,365, forward strand.
TACATTAGAGGTCAGTGATAAAGTACTCCTTATCTTTGTGGTTGGTGACATGCCCCATCACATTCATGTTCAGCACATAAGTGCTTCCTTACATTGATGGTCAGTAAAGTAACCCCTTACATTGGTGGTCAGGGGAGAGGTGCCCCCTTACACTGGTGACTTGTGGTTAAGTTACCCTTATGTAGGTAATCAGTGGTGATATTCCCCCTAACATTGATGGCAGTCATTGGAAGGCATGACAACGGCAGATGGTGGTGGATTAACAACAATATTATTTTAAGTACATAGCAGAGTACATTAGAAAACCTTTACATATAGTATGACCCATCCAAAGAAGGATAATGACAATGGAAAGAGCACCTTTGGAGCTTGCTGAATCTGAGCATTTACCCATGAATCCAGTGAATAAAATGAAGATACACAAGAATCTGTGCTTTGAATTGTTTGAAGAACTTTGAATAAAAAAAAAAAAGCCACCAGTGGATATAGTTGTGCAGGAATTGGAATGTGGCTGATATGATGATGAGAAGACAGGAATATGGATGGGCTTGGTAAAGAGGAATAAAGTATGGTGGTAAAAATAACAGTTTCTTACCTGCCTAACTAACACTTATCCTTTGCTATATTATTCTTGATGACATAGTTTCTTTTTGATATGTCATGGTGGGTCATCTTCTCTTAATTGTCTCCTCGTGAGTCCTAAAATGATTCACCAGCAAGTATGAATCTTTTTATCACATTAAATTACAGACATGAATTTTGTAGCATAATATTAGGTGGGGTACACACTATGAGAAAATCAGAAGAAAAATTCCATGGATTTTCATATTGTGTGTGCACAACTTTTGACATCCAATTCAGACTTTCCAAAGCAACATTTTTAGCAATGTACAATGAGATCTGCAGCCTACCAACAAATGCATACTGTTTCCAATAATTAGACATATCACTGAAAAATGCCTTGCCCTTTTACTATCTTCCTTTTGACTTTCTCTGTCATTTAAGCTGTCAATCCTCTTGGCAGTAGCAGTGCACAAATAAGAATTTCTTTTATAACAATTGTTGTGATTTGTAGATCGTTGATTTTATGATTCTGAGAATCAGAACAGTAATAAAAAGAAGAATAAGAACCATAAAAAAGTAGTATTTTTATGTTAGTACATTGTTCGTATGTCTACTTGGGTGACTGAATCTGAAAAGCAGACACATATACAGCACATACACACAAAAATAAATTATTTTGAGAGGAAGAGAGTGAGAGTTTTCAGTGTCTTAAAATAAAAAGAAATGTATGCAACTTTGCAACTTGCACTGACACATATGCTTTAATACACATTCAGTGAAATTCATAAAGAATGTCATTGGACCAGGGGTGGACTGACAACTCATGGGGCCCCTGGGCAATAGGGGATCATGGGGCCCCTGTGTCCTTGCCCAAACTCAAAAAAGCCTTAGAAAAAAGGTACCAGGGGCATCTCATGGGGCCCCCTACTGACCCCGGGCCCTCGGGCAGTGCCCGAGTTTCCAAATGGTCAGTCAGCCCCTGCATTGGACATATACCATTGCCACTATTTGACTGAATAGCAGCTTTGGAATCTGCCCACTGCTGTCCACTGTCAATTCCAAGGTATCTGAGTGACTTGATGGGGTACTATTCTCTCAGAATTTCCCATCAGGCTCTACCCACCGTCCTTGTGGCACACATCATTGATTGCTAGGACACTGTCTGCCCATTCAGCTGCAGGCAGGGAGATTACTGTCCTTGCCCTATTTGAGCAATAACATCACCAACATCCTAATCTCTTTGTTTACATTCATCTGTCAGCCAGGAAATAACATGGCCATCAGCTGAATAGGCCCTAGGAAATGTCATCATTTGCTAGGAAGCCAGCTGCCCTGGAAGCCTGGTGCAGGAAGCACTAGCATCTCTCTGTACGTCAACTCACAGTTGGTCCTAATCTCCCCAGTTTGTTTATCAACCGTAGTGACAGAAGTGGTAGAAATAAGAACTACGTGAATCTGTTGCACTTGTCGGATCTCCCAACGAAAGTGCCACAACGTTTTTCTGATTTAGGCACAGACTATTTTAAAGGGTTGTATCGCCAGAAAAGTTTCATAACTGATTTATTGCATTCTCCCTAATATGTTGTGCATTAACGTGTATGACTGAAAAGAAGACATGCACTATTTTATTACATGTGCATCTGAGGTGCATTGCCCTAGTACAGGGGTGTACAAACTATGGCCCTCCAGCTTTTTGAAGTACTAGAAGTCCCATCATGCCTCTGCCTCTGTGTGTCTTGCCTGTGGGTGTTAGAGTCTTGCAAGGCCTCATGGGCCTTGCAGTTCCTCAACACCTGGAGGGCTATAGTTTGGACACCCCTGCCCTAGTAAATCAGGGTGCCATTGAGAATAAATGCATTGTTACTGCAATGCACTGCAGTGGATATGGGCAAATGCACAGAACCTGTATGCATTACAGCAACATTGTTAACTTTTTATCAACCTGAAAATTAAATGCTATACACTCATTTGTAGGTTTTCTGCTTTTAGATAGTTGAAACTCTGTTTACATCCCATGCCCTGCTCTACCCCCACTCATCCGGATCAGTGTCAGAACTGTCACAGCTGCCTAGCTGTTTTTTTAGCGAAATGCAGACTTATCTCAGAAACTCAATAGTCTTCTGAGGCACAGTAGGCAAAGTAATCAACAGGAATGTCTGATAGAGCAAAGGGCATGTTTTCCACTTTTAAAAATGATAATTTTTTAAAATATTTGAGGGTATATATTTGAGGGCTGAGAGCACATGACTACTGAGTAGTGATGACCTGGTGTTCGGCAAACACACAAATGGGCATTCGGTAAGCTGTTTGCCCGCCACAATGCATTGTGATTGGTCAAAGCAATGCACCTGACCTGTGGTGCTTTGGCCAATCACAGAACAAATTGGTGGAGCTAGCTAGCTGCCCAATTGTTTACATCTGACCAGCAAATGTGAGATTGCAGTGAGTGCTCAGCAGATGCCGACGGGTCGGAGGGCATTGTTTTTTTTTTTCATTTCGGGGAGTCAGCATCGTCGTGGCAATGCTGGACGCCATGATTAGCAATGGATTACAATGATGGAACCCTTTTTTGGGCTTTTTTTAACGGTTCCCAACCGCTCTATAGCAGAAATACTGCTACAGGGCAACACGGGTGCACAAAATCACGTATATATACGTGATTTTGTATTTCTGGGTAGGGGGTGCGTGCGAGCCATTCGCAGCCACGGCTGTCAATCACCGGGTCCCAGACGGTGATTACCCGCCGGTGCCCAGTGATTACCGACAATCACCAATGGGGAGGAGGGCTGCTTTGTTTACCAACAATCCTCCTCCCTGTCAGTTTGGGCACACTGCTCTGGATGCACAGCCCCCCACTGTGCTTACAGTGAAGCACACACCCCCGCCCCCTAGGAAAACACTCCCAGCACACAGTTAACCCTTTGATCTCCCCTCATAATAACCCCTTCCTGCCCAGTGCCATTAGTACAGTGTCAGTGCTTTTTTTAAGCACTGATCACGGTTTGGTGTCACTGGGGATGTCAGTGACACCAAGTCAGTTCCCCCTAGTGTCAGAATGCCCACCGCAGTCCCACTATAAGTCACTGGTTGATGTCATTATTACTAGAAAAAGAAAATTCCAGTATCTATACCACCATTTGTAAACGCTATAACTTTCACATAAACCAATTAATCGCTTCTCGGCCTTTTGGCTAAGATCAAGTGTAGTATCTGTTCTTATCAGTGTCCAGTGAGGGTGCTACCGACCATTCTGGTAAGAGGATGGTTGTTGTATAGTACCCTCACTGGTATGATGGGGGTCCGGAAGGCTAGTACCGGAGGGACAGAAACCAGGGAGCGCCATGATTCGTTCTGGGGCCTTGGGAGTAATTCCTCTGGGGAGACCGGAAAGACCCAGTTCCTCCTGGTTTGAGCAGGCTACCTTGGTCTGGCCTGGGGTCGGGGACGCAAAAAGTCCGCAAACTCAGTGCCCCCTGGGGAAGACGCTCTCAGGGGTGTCACTAGTAACACTTGGGTGTGGGACCCCACGGTGTGAAGATGACACATGGCCACTGTTTTTCACCTCTTTTTGCACAGCGCCCTAAGGACCAGGTCTTTTGGCTAAGTCCAGGGCAATTTTTGCTACAGGCCTCAGGGCCTGGTCTGTGCACTATTAGGCACGGTACCACTTTTTTATTTTATTCTATTTATTTAAACCACTCCCACGTTTTGTCACTTTTTGCTTTCTTATGTGTGTGTTTTTCACGGATGGAGGGTGTGGGTCCTCGGGCCTTACCTGAAGTCTAGGGGGAGGATGTGTGGCCATACGGTTCCTTCCTCCCCTGATCCCTAGGGGGTTTTCTCTTCGGGAGAACCCCCTTGCCTAGTACTGGATGTCCGGCTTCGGCTGGGCATAAGGAACGGTGGTCCACCAGGCCTTTTGGCCAGGAGGACCAAATGGGAACCTTGTCCCTGTCAGGAGCTTCGTGCCCCGGGGGATCGGGTGAACGGTCCAACCCTTTCGGGGGTAGGACAAACACACCCCTAAGTGCACGTTTTTCGTGTGTGTGTTTCTGCACTTGCACTTTTTTGCGGACACTTACGGGTTTTTTCGTTACAGTTCCACGTTTGCGGACTTAAAAAAAAAAAAAAAAAAAAAAATTAATTTACACGTATTGGGATTTTTTTTTAGTAAAGACATGTAGCAGGACCTAAATTTATGATAATATTTGATTTTAAATTTTTTTTCTACTGGACATGTTTAACCGCTTCCACACCGCCCTATAGTAGCAATACTGCTACACGGGTACGCAAATGTCAAGGTCCTACCTTTTCCCAGAGGGTATGCTGCTCCATTTGTTGGCATCCATCTTGGGTTTCTGCAAAGCATGGTGGGAGCCTTTTATGCTTTCAGGCCTCTGCGGTCCATCCCTCAGAGGTGTGTGGTTGATCACATTTAAGCCTGTTGTCTGCACTTGCTCTTTGCATTCGTGTCCTGTATGATAGTGTTGTTGCAAGCTCTTGTTCTACTCTCGTGGCTCTCCTGGAAACTGACTTGGCTTTGTCTAAGACTATTCTCAGCCTTATCCCTTTATCTGACCTCCCGTTGCTGAACCCGGCTTGTGACCTGTGTATTCTTGTCTACCGTTCTGTACTGTCTGTCCCGCTGTTATCGACCCGGCCTGTCTGACTACGCTATCGTTCTTATCTGGTTCCTACCAGCTATACGCCATTGGCAGCGGCCATTACTACAGCTGGGGTTACTCGGGGGCTGCGACCTGGTCCCTGGCTGCGTCAAGTCCATCCCCACCATCAGGCGCCCTGGTGAAGGACAGCCTGGGGCTTAGACTCTGCGCCCTGAGGGACTCCGGTCTGTGGGTGGTGGTTGTCATCAGTCGGTGCGGGACCCTGCCATTAGGCCTGCCTGTCCATTCCACAGTTCCTGCCCTGACATTACACGAATGCCATGAATCCTGACGGTGCAGGTACGCCTTCGCTTCCCATGTTAGTCGCCAGACTTGATCAACAGGATCTCCTGTTGGATCAGTTCACTTAGGAGTTGCAGACTCTGCTTGCACGCACCGCGCACCTTGCTCTTGGTGCTATTAGGCTGGTTGTCACTCCGGTGGTCGCCCACGCTGCTGCTCCAGTTGTTGTGCCTTCCGCCGCGGCTGCCGCTGCGCCCAGAGGTATGACTGGTTCAGCCCCTCTTCCACAGCACTTTGGGGGTGAGCCGAGTCAGTGTCATGGGTTCCTCAACCAGGTGGGCATTTATTTTAAGTTAATACCCCACGCTTTTCCTACTGAGAGGTCAAAGGTGGGCTTCCTAATCTCACTGCTCTCAGACAAGGCCTTGGCCTGGGCAAATCCCTTATGGGAGAGGAATGACCCGGTGATTCACGAGTTTTCCGGTTTTGTCGACGCCTTCCGTAGGGTATTCGACGTGCCGGCTCGCTCCGTCTCAGCTTTCAAGCTGCTCATGTCCATGAATCAGGGTTCATGGACCGTTGCCGAGTACGCCATAGAGTTTCGTACCCTGGTGGCAGAGGTGGGCTGGAATAATGAGGCCCTGGTGGCTGCTTTTTCTCATGGCCTTTCTGATGCGTTGAAGGACGAGATTGCAGCCAAGGAACTGCCTGTGGAGCTGGAAGCACTCATTTCCTTCCTAATCCTGATTGACACCAGGCTCAGGGAGAGGCCTTTACTCAAGGAGCGCCTGCGGAGGCCTCCCAACCGACTGGTGCCTGCATTTTCTGTCCCACCCATTCCTCCCTCTCCTCCCACGCCTCCTGGGGATGGCTTGTCTGGCGGTGAGCCCATGCAGCTGGGGTTTGCTTGCCTTTCCGAGGGGGAGCGGGCCGCTCGGGGTCGGGAGGGTCGCTGCCTGTACTGTGGCCTTGGTGGGCACTTTCGGCAGTCCTGAGATCCTGTCGGGGACAGATCTTGGGTGGAGTTTCCTCGTCCCCGGTGTCCCGCAAAGATAAACCACTGATCACCGTTGTCCTCTCTTGAACGGAGGGCTCGGTGACGGCCCAGGCATTAGTAGACTCTGGGGCCAGCGGGTTGTTTATGGACAGCTCGTTTGCTGCCCAGTACTCCGTTCCCCTGCAGGCTCGAGTTACCCCATTGGTTCTCGAGGCAATAGATGGCAGGCCCCTGCAACCGCCGCAGGTTACCCACGAGACCCTGCCGGTTGAAGTAGCTATTGGGGCTGTTCACAGGGAGTTGGCCTGTTTTCAGGTAATTTCTTCCCCGCACTATTCCGTGGTTTTGGGGTATCCCTGGCTCCAGAAGCACAATCCGACCCTTTAATTGGCGAACGGCCGAGATTCTCTCATGGTCACCACAGTGTGGGGCCGGGTGCATCTGTGGGCCGGTTAAGGTGTTGTGTGCCTCTTCGGACTCTGTGTTGCCTACCGACTATGGGGAGTACCTGGACGTGTTTGACAAGGTGCGCGCTGGTGCCTTACCTCCCCATCGTCCTTACGACTGCGCCATACCCTTGCAACCCGGTGCCACTCCTCCACGTGGCAGGGTGTATCCTCTTTCGGTTGTGGAGAATCAGGCCATGGAGGAGTATGTTGCGGATGCACTTTCCCGGGGGCACATTCGTAAGTCTACTTCCTCAGCAGGAGCGGGCTTTTTCTTCATAAAGAAGAAGGGTGGTGAATTGAGGCCTTGCATCGATTATAGGGGTCTCAATCGAATCACCATTAAGAATGCCTACCCTCTCCCGTTGATTACCGAGTTGTTCGACCGCCTCAAGGGAGCAACGGTCTTTACCAAACTCGACTTTAGGGCAGCGTACAACCTCGTACGGATCAAGCAGGGGGACGAGTGGAAGACCGCGTTTAACACCAGAACCGGTCACTATGAATCCCTGGTGATTCCCTTCGGGTTGTGTAACGCGCCCGCGGTCTTTCAGGAGTTCATAAATGATCTCTTTCGTGACTTGTTGCAGCACTGTGTGGTGGTCTACTTGGATGTTCAAAATAGTGTAAAAAAGCCCCTGCGCTTAGATTGCCCTAACTAATATAAAGCTGCTAGCACCTACTGTGTACCAATAAATACCACAAAACAAAAATATAATATAAATGGTGCAGCGCTAATATTACATACAGCCAGCACTAAATAAACTCAGAAATTGCATGCAAATAAAATAATCACAACTTCATAGGTGAATAAACACCCTTAGTAAAAATATAGCATATATAGTAACATATATCAATCACTGGTGCCAAGGTGACCCGCACTTAATTCGTGACTAAGGGGTGATGAATCAGTCCACTTTGTGCACACAGGTGAGAAACTCTTCATACACGTGAATGTGTCATACGTGCCAAAAAATCCCAAAATGGTCTGAGTGCCCCCTCACCTCCTTGCAATGACCTCAAGGGCCAACCAGCGTTATAATAGTATTCAGACAATCTCCTGCAGATCCCTTTGCCAATACGACTGAAATGACCGTAGCTTTAGCCAGACCTCTTCCTGCACTCCACCGCTCTGGCAGCACCTCTAGGGCCCACTCAGAGACACAAACGAAACAGGCTCCATAGTGTAATATTGTCATATTTATTAAATAAAAATTAAAATACCCACTCACATGTTAGCAGGTAACAGCAAACATCTTCAGTTATCCTCATGACATGTGGCTTCATGGAGTCCCAATATGGCGCGGGCGCCGGAAATGACGTCACCGCGTTCCGGAAATGACGATGGACGTACCAACGCTTTGCGTCACGAATATCACGTGACTTCATCAGGTATTATCGGAAGTTCATCAGAAACTTCTCCACGCTGGCAAAGCCTCTCTCAGACCTAACCAAGAAGGGCAGAAATCCTCACGAGTGGCCATCGTAGCTTTTGAGGCTCTGAAATCTGCCTTCGCTTCGGCTCCGATACTGTCTCATCCCAATCCTGATTTGCCCTTCGTCCTCGAGGTTGATGCATCTGAGACAGGAGTAGGCGCTCTCCTGTCTCAGCGTCAGTCACCCGATGGACCCCTACTTCCCTGTGGGTTCTACTCCAGGAAGCTTTCCTCTGCAGGATGCAACTACCAGATTGGAGATAGGGAGTTGTTGGCCATCATTCAGGTTCTCAAGGAATGGAGGCACCTGCTCGAGGGCTCCGCGGTTCTGGTCCTCATTCTTACCGATCACAAGAACCTGACATATCTCTCGGAGGCCAAGAGATTGACGCCCCGTCAGGCCAGATGGGCCTTGTTCTTGTCGCGTTTCAACTTTGTGGTTTCCTATTTGCCTGGCTCCAAGAATGTCAGGGCTGATGCATTGTCACGGCAATACTCTGAGTTTTCCAGGGAGGACTCTGAGCCAACCTCGGTCATACCTCCGGATTAGATCCTGGCTGCCATTTGCACCAGTCTGACTTCTCCCCTTGGGGAGCAGATTTTGGCGGCTCAAACTGACGCTCCTCCCAAGAGACCGGATGGTAGATGTTTTTCGTACCTGAGGGATTGCGCACCCGCCTGCTGCATACCTACCATAACTCCAAGACTACCGGTCATCTGGGGAGGAACCAGTTGTCCTGGGTCGTCTCTCGTTTATTCTGGTGGCCAACTCTCCGTTCCGACATCGCCTCTTATGTAGCGGCATGTTCGGTCTGTGCCCAGAATAAATCTCCACGGCATCTTCCATTGGGCCTTCTGCAACCCATTCCCAATGGGGAGCGTCCCTGGTCACACCTGGGCATGGATTTTATTGTAGACCCCCTTGTGTCTCAGGGCTATACGGTCATCCTCATGGTCATTGATCGTTTTTCCAAAATGTGCCATTGTGTTCCGCTCAAGAAATTACCAACTGAGCAAGAACTGGCCACGGTTTTTGACAGGGAGATTTTTTGCCTGCATGGGTTGCCGAGGGTGATTGTCTCGGACCGTGGGAGTCAGTTTGTGTCCAGGTTCTGGCGCGCCTTCTGCTCCCAGTTGGGTATCAGGCTCTCCTTCTCTTCGGCCTACCACCCGCAGTCCAATGGGGCTGCGGAGCGTTCCAACCAGGCCCTGGAACAATTCCTTCGCTGATATATCTTGAACCATCAGGACGATTGGGCCAATCTCCTGCCATGGGAGGAGTTTGCCAGGAACTCGGAGGTCAACTCCTCCGGGATGTCTCCCTTCATGGCCAACTATGGGTTCCAACCTGTGGTATTACCTGAAAGGTTCTCACCACAGGACATTCCGTCTGTGGATACCCATATTGCTGCCCTGCGTTCTTCATGGGGGCAGATCCAGAAGTCCTTGAAGGACTCAGCACAGAGCCAGAAGTTCCAGGCTGATCGCAGACGGCTGACCGCTCCTTCATACCAGGTCAGAGATCAGGTGTGGTTGTCTACTCGCAACCTCAATCTTTGGGTGCCCGCACCCAAACTGGCCCCCCGTTTTGTTGGCCCTTTTCGCATTCTCTGCAAGGTGAATCCGGTTTCCTATGCCCTTGCCCGTCCTCCTGGGATGCGGATCTCTAATGTCTTCCATGTATCCCTGTTTAAGCCTCTGGTCTGCAATCGCTTCACTACCTCTCTACCTCGGCCCCGTCCCATCCGGGTTGACGGTCATGAGGAGTATGAGGTGAGTCGGATCCTGGACTCTCGATTGGTGCGTGGTCGGGTGCAGTTCCTGGCTCATAGGTGTGGTTATGGTCCCGAGGAGCGTTCCTGGGTTCCTTCGGTGGATGTTCATGCTCCTGCCCATATGACATCCTCCCACTCTAACAACGCGTGACCAGCTCTGGGAGCATGCAGTGCGGCGATCTGTCGTGCGCTGTGTCCCTCAGACACAGCGGATCACCAATCAATGGAAAGAGCCGAAGATGTAAGCTCTGTCATGTGATCAGCTGTGTCCAACCACAGCTGATCACATGTAAATAGGGAAATGCCGGTTATCTGCATTTCTCTCCTCACGACCTGTCACGCTGAAGAGGAGAGGAGAGCCGGTAATTGGCATTCCTCGGAGGGGACATGTACACTGATCATCAGGGGACTGATGATCAGTGTGCCCTGATGATCAGTGTAGCCCAAGCAGTGCCACCTGTCAGTGTCCATCAATGCTAGTGCTCATCAATGCCACCTGCCAGTGCCCATCAGTGCCACATCAATGCCACATATCAGTGCCTACAAGTGCACATCAATGCCACATATCAGTGCCCATCTGAGCTGCCTTTCAGTGTCACCTTTCAATGCCAGTCAGTGCCACCTATCATTGTTGCCAATCAGTGCTGCCTATCAGTGCCATATATGAGTGCTGCCTTTCAGTGCACATAAGTGATGCCTATTAATGCCTCCTCATCAGTGCCCATCAGTGCAGCCTATCAGTGCCCATCACTGCAGCCTCATTAGCGCACATCAGTGAAGGAGAAAAATCACTAATTTACAAAATTTTATAACGAAAACTAAGAAAAAAATTTTTTCTTTAAAATTTTCAGTTGTTTTTGGTTTGTTTAGCAAAAAATAAAAAAAACCCAGAGGTGATTAAATACCATCAAAAGAAAACTGTCTCAAAAAAATTATAAAAATGTAATAGGGGTACAGTGTTGCATGACCGCGCAATTGTTAAAGTGTGACAGTGCTGAAAGCTGAAAATTGGCCTGGGCAGGAAGGTGGTATAAGTGCCCTGTAGGCAAGTGGTTAAAAAGCCCCAAAGAGACGTGTCTCTAGTTGTGCTGTTGCTGTAGTTTTCCCCTAGTTTACCCTAACCCTAGCCCTTAACCCTAACCCTAACATGAAACACTAACCCTAACCCTTAACCCTAGCCCTAAACCTTACCCCTAGTGCCAAACTATTACCCTAACCCTTAACCCTAAACCTAACCCTAGCTCTTATTTCTGACCCTAGCCCTCAACCTAACACATAAAGTCGCATGACAAGTCGCAGCTCATTGATTGCAATGAGATCCCTTCCAACCTATGCGACGTTGAAAAGTCTCTTGCACTACTTTGATGCCACTTTGAATGTCAGAGCGTCACATCAAAGTCACGTTAAAATTCTGGCAGGTCTTCCTGCCATGTAATTGACAGTGGAAGACATTAGGCATATACCATTGCTACTATCTGGTTGAATAGCATCTTCGGAATCTGCCCACTGCCAATCACAAGGCATCTAAGAGACCAGATGGAACTATTTTTTCAGAATTTCCCATCAGGCTCTGCCCACTGTGAAAGACCTCAATAATCAACAGGGAAGGTTGATAGAGCAAAGGGCAGGTTTTCCACTTTTAAAATTATACATTTTTAAAATATTTAAGGGGATATACTTGAGGGCTGAGAGCACATGACTACTGAACTGATTGTACTTAAAAAGCCCCAAAGCCATGTGTCTTTAATCGTGTTGTTGTTGCAGTTTTTCCCTAGTTTTCCCCTAGCCCTAACCATAGTCCTTAACCCTAACCCTAACATTTAACACTAACCCTTAATCCTAGCCCTTATCCCTAAACCTTAACGCTTACCCCCAACTATAACCCTAACTCTTCACCCTAACCCTAGCCCTTAACCCTAACACAAAGTTGCATGATATGTCACAGCTCATTGATTGGAATGACAACACTTCAAATCTATGTGACTTTGAAAAGTTTCCTGCACTACTTTGATGCGACTTTGAATGCCAGAGAGTTGCATCAAAGTCATGTTAAAGTTGCAAATATTGTGTTCAAAAAATGCAAAATGCTCCATAAAAACACACCACAAACATGCATCAATCACAACACAAATAGGTGTGAACCAGGCCTAAATCAACCCCAAAGGCTAACATGCAAGGGTTTTTAGATGCAGAAAAAAAACCAGAAACCCCTAGGAGCAGCATTAAAAACATCCAGTGTGTATGAGGTCTCCATATATCATGGGTGATATTGCAAATATTTTTCTATAATAAAGACTGTATACCAGAGTAAAATATCTATCCCTTATTCAAATTCATAATTTGCTCAACATAAAGCACAAAATCCTGGAGCGCTAATTCACATTGTTCATTGTAATTTTTAAAAATAAACTATTTTGTATATAAAGCTAACTCGTATATACAGCCAGGTCCATAAATATTGGGACATCGACACAATTCTAACATTTTTGGCTCTATACACCACCACAATGGATTTGAAATGAACAAACAAGATGTGCTTTAACTGCAGACTGTCAGCTTTAATTTGAGGGTAATTACATCCAAATCAGGTGAACGGTGTAGGAATCACAATAGTTTGCATATGTGTCTCCCACTTATTAAGGGACCAAAAGTAATGGGACAGAATAATAATCATAATTTAAACTTTCACTTTTTAATACTTGGTTGCAAATCCTTTGCAGTCAATTACAGCCTGAAGTCTGGAATGCATAGACATCACCAGACGCTGGGTTTCATCCCTGGTGATGCTCTACCAGGCCTCTACTGCAACTGTCTTCAGTTCCTGCTTGGTCTTGGGGCATTTTCCCTTCAGTTTTGTCTTCAGCAAGTGAAATGCATGCTCAATCGGATTCAGGTCAGGTGATTGACTTGGCCATTGCATAACATTCCACTTCTTTCCCTTAAAAAACTCTTTGGTTGCTTTTGCAGTATGCTTTGGGTCATTGTCCATCTGCACTGTGAAGCGGCGTCCAATGAGTTCTGAAGCATTTGGCTGAATATGAGCAGATAATATTGCCCGAAACACTTCAGAATTCATCCTGCTGCTTTTGTCAGCAGTCAGTTTTGATATATTTACAGTATGTACACTTTTGAGTTTGAAATGTTCTTCTGTATTTACAACTGCCATAGTCACTCACTACCAGTCTTTTAATGATGAAGCTCATCTGTGCATTATTTGTGGCTCATGTGTTATAAATGTAATCAATTTAAGATCTTCCTTTAACTACTAGCCTACAAGGCACTTATACCCCCTTCCTGCCCAGGCCAGTTTTCAGCTTTCAGTGCTGTCACACTTTGAATGACAATTGCGCGGTCATGCAACACTGTACCCATATGACATTTTTATCATTTTTTTTTTAGACAGATAGAGCTTTCTTTTGGTGGTATTTAATCACCTCTGGGTTTTTAAATTTTTTGCTAAACAAACCAAAAACAACTGAAAATTTTGAAAAAAAAGTTCTTAGTTTTCGTTGTACAATTTTGTAAATAAGTGATTTTTCTCCTTCACTGATGTGTGCTAATGAGGCTGCAGTGATGGGCACTGATAGGTGGCACTGATGAGGAGGCACTAATGGGCATTGCCATGCATCACTGATGGGCACTGTAAGGCAGCACTGATAGGTGCTACTGATAGGCGGCACTGATAGGCAGGACTGACGGGCACTGATAGGCGGCACTGATGCACACTGATAGGCAGCACTGACTGGCACTGATAGGTGGCACTGATTGGCAGCACTGATAGGTGGCACTGATTGGCACTGAAAGGCAGCTCATATGGGCACTGATATGTGGCATTGATGTGCACTGGTAGGCACTGATATGTGGCATTGATGTGGCACTGATGGGCATTGGCAGGTGGCATTGATGAGCACTGACAGCTGGCATTGATGGGCACTGACAGCTGGCACTACTGGGGCTACACTGATCATCAGGGCACACTGATCATCAGTGCCCTGATGATCAGTGTACATGTCCTCTCTGTGGAATGCCGATTACTGGCTCTCCTCTCCTCTTGAGCTGTCAGAATGACCGCTCATGAGGAGAGAAATGCCGATAACCGGCATTTCCCTATTTACATGTGATCAGCTGTGATTGGACATAGCTGATCACATGACCGAGCTGACATCTTCGGCTCTTTCCGTTGATCGATGATCCGAAGGACACAGCGCATCACTGATCGACAGGCTGCACGCTCCCGGAGCCGCTCATGTGAACTTAGAGTGGGAGGACATCATATGACGTCCTCCCAGAACGAGAGAACCGCCTTGCGCCCGTCATTACCTTTTATGGGAGGCGGTTAAAATGGCTTAGTGTTTTGCATGCTTTTTATGTCAGCAGATTCTTGGCTACCAAACAGCCTTCTATGGTAAACACATAGAACATGTTTGTGACCTGTTAGAAACAAACTGAAATACAACTCTATTGTGTTTGTCGTCATCTTTGAACATTTTTCTGAGAATTAATTATTTAACACCATGAGCAGCTAGATAGGTGGAATGCTGCTGAATTTTAAATTGAATATCTATTTCAATGCAGAATATGGTTTTATGTAACTAAACTTGTGTTCAGCAAAAGTGCTTATACATCTCTTTTTAATACATTTGTTGTTTTATAGAAATAGGATTAATTTCTTGTCAAGACACTCCTGTAATGACATTTGTTGCCATAAACATGCCACATTGCTTGTTCCAGAGCAGCTGTTTGCATTACTGCAGATATTGTCTTCCCGTATCATCCCTATATGCAGCTTTGTGAAAATAATTTAAAAATGATGACCCATGAATAAGTTACAGCTAAATGCTATTCTTTTTTTTATATTTGGATAGAGTAGAACCACTATCAGGTGTTTATTGTTGTCTGTGTCCCCATTAAGGAGATTCACTCTCTCTAATTGTCCTAATCCACAATGTTACTAGAATGAAAGTGAGGGTAAATCCAAAATTCTGAGTTGCTGCCAGAGCAGGAATAGAAGGGAAACCTGCCAATGGGGACACTTGTTCCCACATTTGCCTAAGAGGTGACTTCTCTCACATTGGAGACAATGACTGCAAATCTCCTATTTAGACAAAGAAAATTTAGGAGCTCGGTTTTGGAAAGGTTTACTTTGAGGAAGTGAAGTGACATCCAGTCTGAAATGCCGTTCAGTAGGTGGGTGATATGGGCGGAGACTGAGGGAGTGAGGCGAGGGGTGGAGAGGTAGATTTGTGTGTCATTGGCATAGAGGTTGTAGTTGAAGCCGTGGGAGTGTATCAGTTGGCCAAGGGAGGAGGTGTAGATGGAGAAGAGAAGGGGCCCGAGGACAGAGCCTTGGGGAACTCCAAAAGAGAGGGGGAGAGGGTAGCGTTATAGGTAACGCTGAAGGAGCATTGGGATAGATAGGAGGAGAGCCAGGAGAGAGCGGAGTCTCTGATGTCAAGGGAGTGTAGTTTATTAAGGAGGAGGGGGTGGTCAACTGTGTCAAGGGCCGCGGAGAGGTCAAAGAGTAAGAGGACTGAGTAGTGGCCATTAGCTTTGGCGGTTAGCAGGTCATTAGTGATTTTGAGTAGGGCGGTTTCAGTGGAGTGTAGGGGACGGAAGCCAGACTGTAGGGAATCGAGGAGGTTGTTGTCATTGAGGTGGCAGCTTAGGCAATTGTAGACTAAGCGCTCAAGGAGATTGGATGTAAATGGCAGCAGGGAGATGGATCTAAGGTTGCTCAGGTCGGAGGGGTCAAGGGAGAGTTTTTTGAGTATGGGGCTGATATGTGCGTGCTTTAGGGGGGAGGGGAATGCGCCAGTAGAGAGGGAGAGATTGAAGATGTGGGTGAGGGAGCGTAGGATGGAGGAGGAGGGTGACCGGAAGAGTTGTGTGGGGACAGGGTCAAGGGGGCAAGTGGTGAGGCAGGCTTCTGTGAAGACCTTAGTGACCTCTTCGGTGGTAGCAGGGCTGAAGGAGTGGAGTGTTGGGGAGGCTTTAGTGTGCGGGATGTTAGGTGTGGTGGGGGTCAGGGTGATTGCGAGGTCAGAGGAGGGGAGAGTTGCAGGGGTTCTATTGGGAGGGAGGCTAGGTGGGGAGGTAGATTGAGCATTGGCAATGTCCCTACGGATTGCGTCGATCTTTTTTTGGAAGTGGTTGGCAATCTCGTGGGCGGTGAGTGTGGTGCTGGGTGGAGGTGGGGGGGGGAGAGAGTAGAGAGTTGAAGGTAGAGAAGAGCCGGCGAGGATTGGAGGAGAGGGAATTGATGAGGGTTACGAAGTAGGCTTGTTTGGCGGCGTGGAGAGAGGAGGTGTAGGTGGGGAAGGCGGATTTGTAAAGGGTGAACGCTTGAGGGGTTTTGCGCCATAATTGCTCCAGCGCTCAACTGCGTCGTTTAAGATTTTTGGTGAGGTCGTTCTGCCAGGGTTGAAGCGGTTAGGGTCTAATGCTGCGTGTGGTTGGGGGTGCTAGGGAGTCTAAGGCAGCTGACAGCGAGTTGTTATACACAGTAGTGGCCAGGGCAGGACAGTGGAAGAATACTGTCATACAGACGGTCAGCTGCGGAGTGGAGAGGGGCCGGGTTCAGGTTGCAGAGGTTACAGCTGGTGATGGTTTGAACGTTTTGGGGGGAGGTGTTTGAGGACGGGGAGACAGAGAACATAATGAGGTTGTGGTCAGAGAGAGGGAAAGGGGTGTTGTGGAGGGAGCAGAGATGAGAAAAACCGAGGTCCAGGGTGTTCCAGTCGGTGTGGGCAGAGGACTGTGTGCACTGTGTGAGTGCAAAAGAAGAGGTTAAGTGGAGGAGCTGGGAAGTAGCCAGGTTGTTGACGTTGATAGGGATATTGAAGTCTCCAAGGATGATGGTGGGTAGCTCAGAGGAGAGGAAGAAGGGAAGCCAAGCGGAGAAATTGTCAAGGAAGCGGGATACTGGTCCAGGAGGCCGATAGATTACTGCAATCCTCAGAGGGGTGGGAGAAAATAGCCAGATGCAGTGGGCCTCAAAAGAGGAGAAGGACAGAGAGGGGTGGTTTGGGAGGACCTGGAAGGTGCTCAGCGGTGACAAGAGCATGCCGACCCCGCCACCTCTACGACCGTTCGGTCTGGGTGAATGGGTCCAGACGAGACCTCCATAGGAGAGTGCCGCAGGGGTGGCAGAGTCAGTGGCTTGGATCCAGGTTTCAGTGACCGCTAGGAGGTTGAGGAAGCAGGAGATAAAGAGGTCATGGATGGCGGTAATTTTGTTGCACACCGATCAGGCGTTCAGGAGTGCACACGAGAATGGAGGGGTGGATGTGGGGAGCAGGGGGACAGGTATTAGGTTGAGGATGTTGCGGCAGTTTGTGGGAGTAGGAGGGTGCCTAGTGGGTGAGTGAGGTGGTGGGGGACCAGGGTTCGGGGAAATGTCCCCGGCGGATAGGAGAAGAAGAAGGGTAAGAAAGGTGGCATGGGAGCGGGATGTGCAGGAGCGTGTAAGTCTGTTAGTGGTGGCGTGTGGGTTGGTGGGAGAGTGGAGTATTAGGAGGAGGTGGTGAGAGCCATAGTGGGGAGATGGAAGCAGTGAGGGAGTGATGGATAGTTGTTTTGGGGGAGTAGGGGGGTAGAGAGAGGGGATTTTGGGAATGGAGGAGAGGAGTATGAGGAGGAGGAGTACAGGTGGCATATTAGGAGGGTAAGCGGAGTGGTGGTCAGGTGAGGGAGGTGAAAGGTTACTCAGGGCACAATGTTGCAGAAAGTCCATCGTGCAGTGGCGAATCATGTTGATGTAGCTTCTTGTAGCAGGACTTCAAGTGATTAGGATCTGGGTGGATAGGGATCAGTTCGGCAATTTGTAGGTTGTAAGTTCCAGTTAGCGTGAGTCCCAGGTTGGAAGGTAATGAGGGAGTCGCCAGGTGGGTTGCAGGTCAGGATGGGGTTGAATGTCCAATGGGCACGGGAGGTCCGGGATGGTGGGCCGTTCTCCAGGGGTTTGGGTCGCTCGCCAAGTCTACTCCAGGGGTGGATAGTGGGGCCTCGGGTCAGGGTCGGGCCGCGTCTTAGTAGGCAGTGGCAGGTCTTGCTACTCACGGGGGGGGGGGGGGGGCGGAGGGCATCAGGGCCAGGTCAGGCCACGGTGTGGGAGGCTGAGTTGGGTCTCCTAGGCCGGGTTCATCTGAGGGTTCAGGAGGAGAAGGAGATGGGGACTACAGGCTCATGGTTGCAGGGAGCATGCCGTAGTGGGTCTAGATGATCTTTTAGACTGCAGGTTTGCTGCTGGGTGGATTGCCAGAGGAGCGTGCAGGGGTAGGCCGCAGTAGGCCTCGCCAGGTCAGGTGCTGTAATTGCCTTGGAGGGGGGACTGGGTGATACCGCTCCACCCTCCAGGTGTGTGTGTGGTTGGGGGGTCTTCACTGCTCACCTTCAATCGATTTTGGTGCGGTGGGAGAGTGGTGGGGGGCCGGATCTCTGCTATAGGCCACGAGCTTGGTCAGCGCAGGCCGCTCCCCTCCACCAGGTGGGGAAAGGGTAGGGGAGGCTTTCAGAGCTTGCCCTGATGCTGGTTGCTGGTTGCTGGCTGTTGCAGGTACACCTGTTTGCTGGGTGCAGGGTGGTCTGGAGTGGCCCCTGGGCCGAGGTTGGGTGCCGGCTGCTGGCTGGGTGCTGGCTCTTGCAGGGTGCTGGGTGGCCTGAAATCAGCCCCTGGGCCGAGGCAGGATGTTGGTTGCTGGCTGTTGCAGGGTGCTGGGTAGCCTGAAATCAGCCCCTGGGCTAAGGCTGGGTGTTGGTTGCTGGGTGCCAGGTGCTGGGTGCCGGTTGCTGCAGGGTGCTGGGTGGCCTGGAATGGACCCAGGGCCGGTGGAAAGGGCCCCAGGGAGGCAGGCAGGTCAGCGGGGTCCGGGGGGGTGGAGCGGCGGCGATCCGGGCCGATGACTGGCGATTCTGGGTCGGCCGCGGCTTCGTAAGCCATGGTAGGCCGCAAAAAATGGCCCAGCACCCCTCCCTGGGTGCTTACCGGGGGCCGCAGGGTCGTGGGGGCCTATCCGGAGTCCGCTACTGCCCGGATGGCAGTGAATGGGGACTTAGGCGGCGAAGCTCCTGCCTACAGGAGTGCTCCGGTCGCCATCCTGAGTTGGTTGTATTTGGCTGTATTGCACAGTGCTGTCATCGTAGCACACTGGAAGTTAACATACAGTTGTGCTCAAAGGTTTGCATACCCTGGCAGAAATTGTGACATTTTTGTATTGATTTTGAAAATATAACTGTTCATGCCCCAAAAAAACTGTCTTTTATTTAAGGATAGTGATTATATAAAGCCAATTATTATCACATAGTAGCCTGGCTTCTTGTTAAATCATAATGATAACAGAAATCACCTAAACAGCCCTGTTCAAAAGTTTACATACCCTGGAATGTTTTGCCTTGGTACAGATGCACAAGATGACACACACAGGTTAATATGGCAATTAAAGATTGATGTCCAACATCTGTGGCTTTTTAAATGGCAGTTAGTATCTGTGTATAAATAGCCAATGAGTTTGTTAGCTCTCACGTGGATGCACTAGGCAGGCTAGATACTGAGCATAAAAGAAACTTCAAAAGAAATGTGTAACAAGGTAATGGGACTTTCTAAAGATGAAAAAGGATATAAAAAGACATCCAAAGCCTTGAATTTGCTAGTCAGTACTGTTCAAGGTTTGATCACTTATTAAGAAGAGGAAAATTCAGGGATCTCTTGATACCAAGCCAAGATTAGGTAGATCAAGAAAGATTGCAGCCACAACTGCAAGAAGAATTGTTTGAGATGCTGTACAAAAAAAACCCCACAGATAACCTCAGGAGAAATATAGGTTGCTTTGGAAAAAAGACAGTGTGGTTGTTTCAAGGAGCACAATATGAGGATTAGAGATGAGCGAATCGAACATGACGAAGTGGAATTCGTTTCGAATATTAGGAAAAATTTGATTTGCGCCGAATCCGAAAATTAGCAAACTTCGGATGCACGAATCGAATTTTCCCCGATCGGCCGATTTTCATCCCTTCTACAGCCGGCAAAAAGTGTCCCTTCAGAGAGCTCCGCTATTTCTGACAGTTCTCTGACAGTTCCTTCACATTTACAGCGGTTGAAACATTGTATCTATTTGTTTCCATTTAGGATACAGATGTTTTTATTCGGAAACAAATAGATACAATGTTTCAACCGCTGTAAATGTGAAGGAACTGTCAGAGAACTGTCAGAAATAGCGGAGCTCTCTGCAGATACACTTTTTGCTGGACTGGAATTCTTCTTATTTTCATCCTACTTCTTCTTCTTCTTCTTCTTCTTCCTCATCCTCATCCTCTTCTTCTTCTTCTTCTTCATCCTCATCCTCTTCTTCTTCTTCTTCTTCTTCTTCTTCATCCTCATCCTCTTCTTCTTCTTCTTCTTCATCCTCATCCTCTTCTTCATCCTCATTCTCTTCTTCTTCATCCTCATCCTCATCTTATTCATCCTCATCCTCTTCTTCTTCTTCATCCTCATCCTCTTCTTCTTCTTCTTCTTCTTCTTCTTCATCATCCTCATCCTCTTCTTCTTCTTCTTCTTCTTCTTCTTCTTCCTCACCATCATCCTCTTCTTCTTATTCTTCATCCTCATCCTCTTCTTCATCCTCATCCTCTTCTTCTTCTTCTTCATCCTCATCCTCTTCTTCTTCATCCTCATCCTCTTCTTCTTCTTCTTCATCCTCATTCTCTTCTTCTTCTTCTTCTTCTTCTTCATCCTCATCCTCTTCTTCTTCTTCTTCTTCTTCTTTTTCATCCTCTTCTTCTTCTTCTTCTTCCTCATCCTCTTCTTCTTCTTCTTCATCCTCATCCTCTTCTTCTTCTTCCTCATCCTCTTCTTCTTCTTCTTCTTCATCCTCATCCTCTTCTTCTTCTTCTTCTTCTTCTTCATCCTCATCTTCTTCTTCATCATCGTCATCCTCTTCTTCTTCTTCTTCTTCATCCTCATCCTCTTCTTCTTCTTCTTCTTCTTCTTCATCCTCATCCTCTTCTTCTTCTTCTTCTTCTTCTTCTTCTTCTTCCTCATTCTCTTCTTCTTCTTCATCCTCATCCTCTTCTTCTTCATCCTCATCCTCTTCTTCTTCTTCTTCATCCTCATCCTCTTCTTCTTCTTCATCCTCATCCTCTTCTTCTTCTTCATCCTCATCCTCTTCTTCTTCTTCATCCTCATCCTCTTCTTCTTCTTCTTCTTCTTCTTCTTCGTCTTCATCATCATCCTCATCCTCACCATCATCCTCTTCTTCTTCATCATCCTCATCCTCTTCTTCATCCTCATCCTCTTCTTCTTCTTCATCCTCATCCTCTTCTTCTTCTTCTTCTTCTTCATCCTCATCTTCTTCTTCTTCTTTTTCATCATCATCCTCATCCTCACCATCATCCTATTCTTCTTCATCATCCTCATCCTCTTCTTCATCCTCATCCTCTTCTTCTTCTTCTTCATCCTCATCCTCATCTTCTTCTTTTTCCTCATCCTCATCCTCTTCTTCTTTTTCTTCTTCATCCTCATCCTCTTCTTCTTCTTCATCCTCATCCTCTTCTTCTTCATCATCCTCATCCTCTTCTTCTTCTTCATCCTCATCCTCTTCTTCTTCTTCATCCTCATCCTCTTCTTCTTCATCCTCTTCTTCTTCTTCTTCTTCCGCTTCTTCTTCATCCTCATCCTCCTCCTCTTCTTCTTCTTCTTCTTCTTCTTCTTCATCATCCTCATCCTCTTCTTCTTCTTCTTCTTCTTCTTCTTCTTCTTCTTCTTCTTCTTCCTCACCATCATCCTCTTCTTCTTCTTCATCATCCTCATCCTCTTCTTCATCCTCACCCTCTTCTTCTTCCTCATCCTCTTCTTCTTCTTCTTCTTCTTCCTCATCCTCATCCTCTTCTTCTTCTTCTTCATCCTCATCTTCTTCTTCTTCTTCTTCTTCATCCTCATCCTCTTCTTCTTCTTCTTCTTCTTCTTCATCCTCATCCTCTTCTTCTTCTTCCTCATCCTCATCCTCTTCTTCTTCTTCTTTTTCTTCTTCATCCTCATCCTCTTCTTCTTCTTCATCCTCATCCTCTTCTTCTTCATCTTCATCCTCTTCTTCTTCATCCTCATCCTCTTCTTCTTCTTCATCCTCTTCTTCTTCTTCTTCTTCATCCTCATCCTCCTCTTCTTCTTCTTCTTCTTCTTCATCATCATCCTCATCCTCTTCTTCTTCTTCTTCTTCCTCACCATCATCCTCTTCTTCTTCTTCATCCTCATCCTCTTCTTCATCCTCATCCTCTTCTTCTTCTTCTTCTTCTTCTTCAGCCTCATCCTCTTCTTCTTCTTCCTCATCCTCTTCTTCTTCATCCTCATCCTCCTCTTCTTCTTCTTCTGCTTCTTCTTCTTCTTCTTCTTCATCCTCATCCTCATCCTCTTCTTCTTCTTCTTCATCCTCATCCTCTTCTTCTTCTTCTTCTTCTTCCTCATCCTCTTCTTTTTCATCCTCTTCTTACTCTTCTTCTTCTTCATCCTCTTCTTCATCCTCTTCCTCTTCTTCTTTTTCTTCTTTTTGTCTTCCTCTTGCAGGTCACTGCTCATGCGCAGATTTTTTATCGGCAAAAAATCGTGCGATTTGCCCACTATTGCCGCGAAAATTGGCCGATCGGCAAAATCGGCCGATTTTTTCCCCAACTTTACAGAAAAAAAACCCCGCCAAAATACCGAGAAACGGCCGACCAAATAGCCCACTAACGATCCGAAAATCGGCCGATTTTATTTTCGGCCGAAAAATCGGCCGATTTTTGACCCATCTATGGCCTGCATTAGGGCCACAGAGACTTTAGGGCCACAGAATCGTTACTCAGGGACACAGAATCGTTACTCAGGGACACAGAATCGTTACTCAGGGACACAGAATCATTACTCAGGGACACAGAATCGTTACTCAGGGACACAGAATCGTTACTTAGGGCCACAGCTATCAAAGAATCGAAAATTTAAAGTGACATACACCCTTTTTTTTTTGGTGGCTGTCGTGCACAGTTGGTGCTGCAGTTTGCCGATTGTGCAAAATAAACTGACTTTCTGCTTCACAACCACTATTGTACGTTCAAAGAGTTAAATCCATTTACACGCCGGCTGGTGGTAATATTTTTTGGGTGATTAGTGCATTCCAGTGACACAAACGTACAGTTTACAGCCAACGGCAAGCTGCAATTGACCGATTGTGTACAATAAACTGACTTTCTGCTTCACAACCACTATTGGCCTTCAATTGAAGCTGCTTCCGCTCCGCCACTCTGCCATTGGACTCTTGATAGTCGTCTCCCCACGCTGCTGCTGGGGGGACTTTTTAACCTAGGCCTGTGTATGGCCTTCAATTGAAGCTGCTTCTGCTCCGCCACTCTGCCATTGGACTCTTGATAGTCGTCTCCCCACACTGCTGCTGGGGGGACTTTTTAACATAGGCCTCTGTATGGCCTTCAATTTAAGCTGCTTACGCTTCGCCACTCTGCCATGGGCCCCTGTACCGCCTCCTCATGCTGCTGCCAGGTCCAGAGTGTGTCATGGGTCCCTGTACGGCCTCCCATTGCTGCTGTCTCCATCGCCACACTCTGCCATGTGCCACTTTCAGGTCTCCTCACACTGCTGGTGGGTTCCATTTTGTGATAGGGTGCTGTATGGCCTCCCATTGCTGCTGCCTCCACCGCCACACTGTGGCTCCACACTCTGGTTTTGGCCCCGTGACTGCCCAAATGAGTGAAGTGTGCGGTGATTCTAAGATCGACGGCACTCATCTGCATGTCATACTGACTGACAGTATTATTTCTCTTCCCCAGCAGACTCCAAGGGCATTTAAATTAAAGGTACAGTGTTCTGCACTAATATAAAGGCTCTCTGAAGCCTAGAAACCCTTTTAATAAGTTAAATTTGCAGCGAATAAATTCGCAGCGAATCAAATTTATTCCGCAAATTCGGCGAATCAGCCGAATCAAATTTTTGAATAATTCGCTCATCTCTAATGAGGATACTTGAACAAAAATTAGCTGCATGGTCAAGTTGCCAGAAAGAAGCCTTTACTGCACCAATTCCACATATGCCCAACAACACCTTGACATGCCGTACAGCTTCTGGCAAACCATAATCTGGAGTGATGAGATCAAAATAGAGATTTATAGTCACAACCATTTTTGGAGAGGGGTCAACAAGACTTATCGGGACAAGAATACATCCCACTGTAAAACATGGTGGTGGCTCACTGATGTTTTGTGTGAGCTTTAAAGGCATGGGGAATCTTGAAAATCGGTTGCAAGATGAATGCAGCATGTTATCAGAAAATACTGGCAGACAATTTGCATTCTTCTGCACGAAAGCTACGCATGGGACGCTCTTGGACTTTCCAGCACAACAATGACCCTAATCACAAGGGCAAGTTAACTCTTCAGTGTTTACAGCAGAAAAAGATGAGGGTTCTGGAGTGATCATATAAGTCTCCTGACCTTAATATCATCAAACCACTCTGGCGAGATCTCAGACATGCATTTCATCCAAGACTTTGCATGACCTGAAGGCATTTTGCTAAGACGAATAGGCAGCTATACCACCTGCAAGAATTCTGAGCCTCATAGACAACCATTACAAAAGACTGCATGCTGTCATTCTTGCTAAAGGAGGCAATACACAGTATTAAATTTGTTGTAAAGGCTCAAGATTTTGATGCATAAAGATAAAAAATGTTCTGGGTGCAGCAGTTCCCCCAACCCCCCTAATACTTACCTGAGCCCCATCACTATCCAGCAATGTGCACAAGAGCCTTGGCTCTCTGAGGACTCTCCATCTTCATTGACTGAGACAGCAGCAGTAGCCAAAGGCTCAATCACAGCCAGTGAGCCAATGAGGAAAGAGAAAGGGTGGGTCGGGGCCAAGCCTTGGCTCCATGTGTGAATGGACATTCAGACCAGTGGCTTGGGTGCAAGCCTGCTCAGGTGCCCCCAGAGCAAGCAGCTTGTTCTGGGGGCACTTGGCAGGAGGGAGGGGCAAGGAGTTCCAATGGGGGACCCAAGAAAAGGAGGATTGGGGCTGCTCTGCGCAAAACAACTGCACAAAGCAGTTAAGTATGACATATTTGTTTTTGTTTTTTTTTCAAATTGCCTTTAATATCATTTTAAGAACTAAGAGTATACAGACTTTTTAACAGGGGTCATTTAATTTGTTTACTCGTTGCCATGTTTTGTTTTATGATTGTGTCATTCTGTTATGTCCTACAGTTGAATATGAACCCATAAAATAAAAAAGAAATGTGTTCTGTCTGCTCACTCATGTTTTTCAAACTTTTGAGCACTACTGTACAGGAGGAGATCGCAAAGTGACATGTTAGCATGCTGTTTATACAGACATAAATGCAACAACTATTCTAATACAGTATACACTATATTGCTAAAAGTATTGGGCCTACCTTTACATACACTTGAACAGCAATGGCATCCCAGTCTTAGTCCATAGGGTTCAATATTGAGTTGGCCCACCCTTTGCAGCTATAACAGCTTCAACTCTTCTGGGAAGGCTGTCCACAAGGTTTAGCAGGGTGTTTATCTAAATGTTTGACCATTATTCAAGAAGCACATTTGTGAGACCTACCTCGTAGTCTCCACTCTAATTCATCCCAAAGGTGTTCTATTGGGTTGAGGTCAGGACTCTCTGCAGGCCAGTCAAGTTCCTCCACACCAAACTCACCATCCATGTATTTATGGATCTTGCTTTGTGCACTGGTGTGCAGTCATGTTGGAACAGGAAGGGGCCATCCCAAAATGGTTCCCACAAAGTTGGGAACATGAAATTGTCCAAAATGTTTTGGTATGCTGAAGCCTTAGGAGTTCTCTTTCACTGAAATTAAGGGGCCAAACCCAACCCCTGAAAAACAACCCCACACCATAATCCACCCTCCACCAAACTTTAGACTTGGCACAATGCAGTCAGGCAAGTACCATTCTCCTGGCAACCGCAAAACCCAGACACGTTCATCAGATTGCCAGACAGAGAAGTGTGATTCATCACTCCATAGAACATGTCTCCACTGCTCTAAAGTCTAGTGGTGGCACGCTTTACACCACTGCATCTGACGCTTTGCATTGGTGATGTAAGGCTTGGATGCAGCTGTTCGGCCATGGAAACCCATTCCATGATGCTCTCTATGCACGGTTGTTGTGCTAATCTGAAGGGCAGACAAAGTTTGAAGGTCTTTAGCTATTGACTCTGCAGACAGTTGGTGACTTGCATACATGCGCTGACCCCGCACTGTCATTTTAGGTGGCCTACCACTTTGTGACTGAGTTACTGTTCCCAGTTGCTTCGATTTTGTTATAACACCACTATCAGTTGACCGTGGAATATTTAGTAGCAAGGAAATTTCATGGATGGACTTATTGCACAGGTGGCAACCTGCCATGGTACCATGCTTGAATTTACTGAGCTCCTGGGAGTAACCCATTATTTCACAAATGTTTGTAGAAGCAGTCTGCATACCTAAGTGCTTGATTTTATACACCTGCAGCCATGAAGGTGATTGGAACACCTGAATCCAATAATTTGGAGGGGTGTCCCAATACTTTTGGCAATATAGTATTCTGCGATAAATAGTTATGCCATTAGGTGGTAGCATTTTGTATAATGTAATCTTAATTCTATTGGAATTACAATAACTAAGTGATTATGATATAATTTTCTGTCTCTGTATTTCTGTTGTTTTCAAAAAAATAAGAAGGGCTCATCCATTTGTCAAGCGCAGTCTTGACTGGTAAGAGTCATAACTGCAGCACCTTTCAAAGAAGGTATAGGCCCTACTAAAGCCACAGTGATTAACATCGCTCCAGATACAGTTGAGAGCAGCAGCAGAGTCTCTGAAAAAGAAAAAAGGTCATAAGGCATAAATTATTGCTTCATTAATGGGCCAGCATTAACCCCCAGGACAGATCAGAAAAATTACCCTCAGTATTGTACAATAATTTACCCTTGGAACAGCACAAAAATTACCCACCACCACAGCACAATAACTAACCACCAGCACCGCACTATAATTAACCAGCACAGAACAATAATTAACCACCAACACACTGTTCATGGAAAGCAAGCTTAGGAACGGACAAGCAAACATGCAACTGGATGTAAATGGGTTTTTAAAGCTATTATGACTCCAAAAATAAAGCCCATAGATACAGAGCAAGACTAGTTTCAAATGGAAACTCACACAAGTATGGTGAAGACTGTGATATCACTTTTCCTCTAGTTGCAAAACAGAGTACTTTACAAATCTTGCTGACTTTAAACAGTATGACATTAAAAGAGCCTTTCCTAAAAGTGACAGGAGGAGCTGCATATGAGACAAACAAAAGGATATATAAAAGCTGGAGAACAACATTTTGTTTGTAAGGTACATTTCATTTATGGACTCAAACAATTAGCTACAGCATAGAATTAAAAAAATCAATAAAGTCTTGTTGGCTAAAGGTTTCACAAGAGGCAAATCTGAGCCATGTCTATATTCTAAATAAATTCACAGGACCTCCTACTCTCTAGCTCCCTGGTCTCTTCCTCCCATGCCCGATTGCACGACTTCTCTGGGACTTCCCCCATCCTCTGGAACTCCCTACCCCAATCCATCATACTGTCACCTACCCTCCTCACCTTCAGGCGCACCCTGAAAACCCATCTCTTCAGGGAAGCCTACCCCAACCTCACCTAACACCTGACCTCACCTAACAACTAACCTCCTCCACTCCTCCCACCACTCCATCCCCCACAGCCATTTCCTCCTGTACCACTTTCCCCTCCCTCCTAGATTGTAAACTCGAAAGAGCAGGGCCCTCAAACCCCTCGTGTATTGTATTGTTACTGTTTTGTCTCATGTTCTGTCCCCCTTGCTACTGTACAGCGCTGAGCATACCCTTTGGCGCTATATAAATACTGTATAATAATAATAATAATATACTGTAGGGGTAGCTCGGGTGGGGGATCACCTTCCCTGGGAAAAAAGGTAGTCCAGACAGCAGGGCTTTCTTAAAATCTGACTTGGCATCAGTTTTATTTAAAAGGTTGCAAGCATCATAAACAAAACAGAAAATAAACCCTCGCCATCCAGGCACTAACTAAACACAGGAGATTCCTATCTCACCGGTGAAGGGCTTCTCCCTGTCACCAACAAAATCAAAACGGTATGCAAACCTTTTCCTTTCTTGTACAATGCAAACTTTCATCCACAGCTCATTCAGATATGGCTCTCTGAGTCCAAGGCCAAGAGCAACTTCTTGCTCCAGTCCTGCCTTATTTATACCACCTGCTGGTGATCATCAATGGACAACAAAAACCGGTCTGGAAACCACCTCTGCCATAGTGACCTGGAAAACCCGGACTGGACTGCACCTTAATGTCCTAGACCACATGCGAGGTGACACAGCGTCCATCAATCACCTCGCCTTTCATAATGTCACAATACATATGGGAAGAGGGTGTGTTTTCTGTTGATGGCTTGGTTATTCCTCACAAAGAAGATGAGGAAACTTCAGAAATTAAGGATCTGAGAGGTGTGCCCTGCTACCTAGATAGTCAAACACAGTGTGAGGAAGTTGGAAACTTCCTGTTAAATCAAAGTTTTAAAAATAATATGATACTTAAACAGTTTAGCATGGCAGAATTCAAGGGTGTAAGCACATCAATGGAAGCAGATTAAGCAGGCCATAAATGAGTTGAAAACTGAAGGAAATTTTTGGTCATTCGTTTTTTGCATCATTAGTGTACCAGCTGTAACACATGATTTTCGTGTTTCAACTAAAGGACCTGATCAAACATGCTGGATTTTGTTTATAAAAACTAAACAAATGATGGCACAATTGTATTTATGGTTTTTGATCGATAGAACATTCAGTTTTTGACTCTCCTATGGCCAGCCTTACCTAAAGATGGAAGAAGATCTTCTACCTAACGATGGACAGTACAAAGGAACAGGGGACTTTTATACATTGTAACCACAACACAACCAAATATAGGAGCTGCCATGTAATTACTCCAAATATGTATAAATAAACCTGCACAAAGGGACTGAAAATGCAATTAAAATCAAGCAGTACCTAAAACAGACTCAAGACATAAGCAAGTGAGTTCATGATTACTTGTTACAATTAAGCACTAGCCAGTATTGTGGTCCAGCAGAAAGCAAATCTCAGTGGCATTATTTTCTACAGAAACTGAATACATCTTGTCAGCTTATGCTTGTCAAGAAATCATTAGGTTGCGGCACCCACTTGAAGATCTTGAAGAACCAATGTCTCAGCCAGCAGATTTCTTTGAGGTCAAACAAGGATGTACAAAGCTTGCAAAGGCAGAAAAGATCAATGCTAGAACCAAGCACATTGATGCAAGTACCATTACTTCTAAGACCTTGTGGGACATAATGTGATTGTGCTTCAACTGATAAAATAATAGTTGACCTGAAACTAGTAGGATAATAGCATATGCTATAGAAAACCACTATCAAAGCCAACATTTGAAAAGCTCCAAAAGAAATGAAGCTTATGTGAGAAGTAGTTGATGAGTAGAGTGATAGACAGACTGCAAGAGAAATAGGTACCTTTTTGAATCAGCTACACTGCTCAAAAAAATGAAAGAAACACTTTGAAAACACATCAGATCTCAATGGGAAAAATATCATGATGGATATCTATACTTCTATGGAGTGTGTTAATGTAATGTGTTAGGAACATAAGGATGCCCCAGCATTTGATGGAAATTAAAATGATCAACCTACAGAGGACTAAATTCAAAGACACCCCGAAAATCAAAGTGAAAAAACTATACAGCAGGCTAGTCCATTTTGCTGAAATTTGTTTGCAGTAACTCAGAATGGTAGTTTGTATGGCCCCCACATGCTTGTATGCATGCCTGACAACGTCAGAGCATGCTCCTAATGAGACAGCAGATAGTGTCCTGGGGTATCTCCTCCCAGATCTGGACCAGGGAATCCCTAAACTCCTGGACAGTCTGAGGTGCAACCTGCCAGTGTCAGATGGACAAAAACATGATATCCCAGAGGTGTTCTATTGGATTTAGGTCAGGAGAGCATGGGGGCCATTCAATGGTATCAATTCCTTCATCCTCCAGGAACTGCCTGCATACTCTCACCACATGAGACTGGGCATTGTCGTGCACCAGGAGGAATCCAGGACCCACTGCACAAGCATAGGGTCTGACAATAGGTCCAAGGATTTCATCCTGATACCTAATAGCAATCAGGGTGACATTGTCTAGCCTGCTGTGCATCCCTCCATGGATAGGCCTCCAGAGACCATCACTGACCCACCACCAAAACGGTAATGCTGAATGATGTTGCAGGCAGCATAACATTCTCCACAGCTTCTCCAGACCCTTTCACATCTGTCACATGTGCCCAGGGTGAACCTGCTGTCATCTGTGAAATGTACAAGGCGCCAGTGGTGGACCTGCCAATTCTGGTGTTCAATGGCAAATGCCAATCGAGCTCTATGGTGCCAGGCAGTGAGAACGGGGCCCACTAGAGGATGTTGGGCCCTTAGGCCACCCTCATGATGTCCATTTCTGATTGTTTGGTCAGAGACATTCATAGCAGTGGCCTGTTGGAGGTCATTTTGTAGGGCTCTGGCATTGCTCATCCTGTTCCTCTTTGCACAAAGAAGCAGATACCGGTCCTGCTGATGGGTTAAGGACCTTCTACGGCCCTCTCCAGCTCTCCTAGAGTAACTGCCTGTCTCTTGGAATCTCTGCCATACTCTTGAGATTGTGCTAGGAGACAAGCAAACCTTCTGTCAATGGCACATATTGATGTGCCATCCTGGAGGAGTTGGACTGCCTGTGCAACCTCTGTAGGTTCCATGTATCGATTCATGCTACCAGTAGTGGCACTGACCCTAGCCAAATGCAAAACTAGTGAAAAACAGTCATAAAAGATGAGTAGAAAAAGTCAGTGGCCTTCACCTGTAAAACCATTCCTGTTTTGGGGGTCATCTCATTGTTGCCCATCTAGTTCACCTAGCAGTAGTACCACCAAAGCAGATGAAACTAATTAACAACCCCCTCTGCTAAGTAACTGACCAGATCACTATCCCAGGAGTTTAATTGACTTGATGATATACTCTGAATAAAGTGTTCCTTTATTTTTTGAGCAGTGTATATTGCACAGTGTTGTCAATCTAAAGCAGGGTATACAGTGTGAGTTTTTTTTTTGTTACTAGCAGGTTGAACAAAAAAAGAAATCTCACAGATTCATGCATCAACACAAGCAATGTTGATGCAGGGATGTCTCCCGCTGTTCTACTGTATTCTGACAGGCAGACTCTGTTGAACAGACAGTGGTGCACACAGAGCTAAATTTGGCTGGTTCCTGCTGAAATGGCTGATTTTTGGTCCATGTATATTAGCCTTAACACACTGTTTGCTAACATACAGAAGTATAGAGCAAAGTGATATTGTTAACATGCTGTTTATACAGACATAGGTGCAGCAATCATTCTCATATTTTATACTGTGATTAATGGTTCTGCAACTAGATGTTATTCTATAATGTAATGTCCTTCCTAATGAAACTACCTGGTTATGATTTATTACCCTATTGTTTTCATTACCTTGACTGGTATAAGTTATATCTGCAGTAGCTTTCTAGATAACCTCATTAGTGTGTTGCCGTTGTTCCTTTATTGTCAAGTCATGGAACGTGTAACTTCATGTCAGGAGCGTGTAACGTTCCTGACCCATGGTAGCTGCTGGTCTCATTCCAGCATCCTGGTTTTGGATAGCCTCTTGGTGGTATTCAAACCTGTTTTAAGCCTGCCAAGCCCTTAGTGTCATGCTTGTGATAATGTTTGCAGAATGTACTTCAAGCTCCAAGCCTCGACTTTTATCTTTGCCCAAACCCTGCCCTGCCAGCTAGTTTGAATTCCCTTGTTGTTGACCTCAGATTGGATTTTAACTACGCCCTTAACTCAGCCCACCTTTTGACCATGGATTTGACCCTGACCACTCTCCGAAAGCTGCATGTCCTGAATCCAAACTGCCCCTGGACCACTCTGCCTGTCTGCCAACTGTAAATTTCTTCACTGTGCTTAGTTTGCGCCTGCCATGGTGTGGTAGCCAGGCACTATAGACATGGGGGCAATTGAGTACCGGTAGGCCTGCTTGCCTTATGGGAAAGGGGGCTGTTATAGGTGAAGAACACAGAGGCCAGCTATAATACCTGACCATGAATGCAAGGGGTAGGGTTGACTATTGAGAGGGAGCATGGGACTAGGATGTGTTGTTTAGCATCTTTAAACATAAAGTTCTACATACACATAATCTGATATTATGTATGTTTTCAGGAATTTTTCATCATGTTAACCCTTGTGTAACTAGCTAGAGGCTACAGAGTGATCTGAATTAACCAAAACCTTTTTATACTGTATTGAGCACTTAATACGCAAGAGGCATTGCATCTGGCCTTAACATACCTTACTTTTAGTATTTTATATATAGTACATTTGTATGCATTATGTTTAATGCATTAGGTAAGCATTCCTAAATAAACAATCCAATTTTAAGTGAATCTGATTAATAAATTGCATGACTTCACTATCTACTGTAGGCGAGTGTCAAGAACAGATTCATTTCACAATTGTAAGTCATCAGCTTGCTGCAGCACATAGTAACACTGAAAAACAAGGTCACTGTTGGGTCAAGGAACTCATATTATTTTCATTACAATTTGAGGGCGCTACAAAGTTCATCCAGTCATTAAAGTCACTGCCAATGAATTGTAAATGTTACATTAAAAGTGTGGATGACAGAAAAAATGGATTTCATTCCCATTATAAAACTCAATGTCAGGGGTACATGATATTAGTATAATGAGGACTTGGGCTGGTAATACTGCCAAGGTCATTATCGCAGTGGTAACTACCAAGGCATGCTATAATGAAAAAGCTTTTTTATGTGATTGTTCTTTTAAAATTCAGCATTCACATTTGATGGACTTTCTTCAACCCATTAATGCTTTGTGCAAAAGTGGTCATGAATAGTTTAGCTTGTGATTAACATTAAATCA
Source organism: Staurois parvus (assembly GCF_062004578.1). NCBI lineage: Eukaryota > Metazoa > Chordata > Amphibia > Anura > Ranidae > Staurois > Staurois parvus. The sequence continues at coordinate 10,462,556 of NW_028317941.1, forward strand.
AGAACAATCTTTCTCCATTTTATGCATCAGGGAACAAAGCTCAATTGACTTTTAATATTTCACAGGAACTGTGACACTTGGAGAAGGTCTGCGTGTGTAGTATTCATTTTGGCAACAAATAATGAATTCATACAAAAGCTATCCAGAACATAAGGCTGTGACTAGAACATTTATAGCTTCGGCAAACATAATGACTTTCAAGTTAGTTCTGTTTGATTGTGATATGACCCACTTGAGGGGCAACTATAAAGTGTGGCAGATGTCTTCAAGATCTTCTGCAAGAAAAATCATATGCAAACTGTATAGAAATTTTATAGATTGGGTTTTAACGCAAATAGCAAAATCTGTCATTCAACATCTAATTTGGCTAAAAATAAGTATGTAAATTGACAAGGCCTTTTCTGCAATATGAACAAATTGTAGAAGCTTTGCAAAGAACGGATTTAAAAGGCACCTGTGTAGAGAAGGGCTCTCTGATTGGCTACACACATATCACTCTATAGTGTCACCCACACAGTTGTCAGTGCACCAGTGATCAACATCTGTCACAAAGTACCAGTGATCAACATCTGTCACAAAGTACCAGTGATCAACAACTGTCACACAGTACCAGTGATCAACATCTGTCACACAGTACCAGTGGTCATCCACATCTGTACTAGTGATCCACATCTGTCAAGGTGTACCAGTGTAAAATCCACATCTGTACCAGTGATCCACATCTGTCACAGTGTACCAGCATAAAATCCACATCTGTACCAGCAATCCACATCTGTCACAGTGTACCAGCATAAAATCCACATCTGTACCAGTGATCCACATCTGTCATGGTGTACCAGTGTAAAATTCACAGCTGTAATAGTGATCCACAACTGTCACGGTGTACCAGTGTAAATTCCACATCTGTACCAGTGATCCACATCTGTCATGGTGTACCAATGATCCACATCTGTACCAGTGATCTACATCTGTCACAGTGTACCAGTGTAAATTCCACATCTGTACCAGTGATCCACATCTGTCATGGTGTACCAGTGTAAATTCCACATCTGTACCAGTGTAAATTCCACATCTGTACCAGTGATCCACATCTGTCACAGTGTACCAGTGTAAATTCCACATCTGTACCAGTGATCCACATCTGTCATGGTGTACCAGTGTAAAATTCACATCTGTACCAGTGATCCATATCTGTCATGGTGTACCAGTGTAAAATTCACATCTGTACCAGTGATCCAAATCTGTCATGGTGTACCAGTGGTCATCAACTTCTGTACCTGTGATCAACATCTGTCACGGCCTTCCAGTGTCAAATCCACATTTGTCACAGTGTACCAGTGCTCATCGACTTCTGTACCAGTGATCAGCATCTGTCACTGCCTACCAGTGTCAAATCCACATCTGTCACAGTTTACCAGTGCTCAATATCTGTCACACAGTACTAATGTAAAATCCACATCAGTACCAGTGAATAACATCTGTCACAGTGTACCAAAGTAAAATCCACACCTGTACCAGTGATCAATATCTGCCACAGTGTAGCAGTGCCAAATCCACATCTGTACCAGTGATCAATATCTGTCACAGAGTACCAGTCTCAAATCTACATCAGTATCAATGATCAATATCTGTCACAGAGTATCAGTGTCAAATCCACATCTGTACCAGTGATAAACATCTGTGACATTGAACATCAAAATGTCTAAAAAATTATACACCAGCAAGAAGGCTTTCCAGATACTGAGTATGACGGACGAGAGTAGCAGGGAACTCTCTCTGTCAGACTCAGTTTCTGAGTATGAGCCAGTTGAAAGCATTGGATCAACAATGGATTCTGAGGAGGAGAGAGTCCAAACAAAGAAGTTCTGGAGATCTGAGGAGGAGCAGACATCCACCAGTAATGCAGTGGTGAGTACAAGCAGCGCAGCACTCCCAGATGATAGTCAGGCATTCACCAGTAGCGCTACAAATCCTGGTGTTGTGGTGAGTACAAGCAGGGCCACATTCCCAGATGGTAGTCCAGGCACTAGTAACAGGGTTACTTTTATATCCCATGCAGGGACGGACTGACAACTCATGAGGCCCCCGGGCAATAGGGGATCATGGGGCTCCTGTGTCCTTGGCCAAACTCAAAAAAGCCTATGAAAAAGGTACCAGGGGTATCTCATGGGGCCCCCTACTGACCCCGAACCCTCGGGCAGTGCCCGAGTTTCCAAATGGTCAGTCTGCCCCTGATCCCATGTGGCTGCCTGCTAATTTGGCAGAACCTACAATTCCCCATTTTACAGCACAGCTACAGATACAAGCAGAAAATGATACCCCAATTTGTTTTTTTTTTAATTTATTTTTTACTAATGATCTGCTAAATTACATTGTGGAGCAGCGTAACCTGTATGCCAGCCAATATATAGCTCGCAATCTCAATTCTTCATATGCCCACCCATTTGTGTGGAAATCCCTCACCGTGGAGGAATTTACACTTGAGTTTTACACATATTGAAGAAATCTTATTTGATCACGTGGTAATTTAGTGGATCAGGACTTTCCATTTAACTATATATTTTATATAACACTTTTTTTTGGTGGATTTATACAAAGCATTTATGTGTTTGATTAATTGGACTTTCAATGATGCAATTTTATTGATGTTTTATATATTTATATGTTTATATGTTATAGCACATTATGGTATTGCATATTAATTCATGTCACTGTAGTGGATTATATTTGTTGCACTGCTTTCATTGGTCAATTCAAAGTGGAAATCTATGCTGATTTGTAATGACCAATACTGTGCTTTATACATGAGTGGTGTTTGCTTTTTAACAACAAAGCAATATCACTGCTTTATGAATGGAGCCCTAAGTTTTCATTTTTCTTACCTATTCAGACTGATTGGTCTCCAAACTTTCTAAACAAAGGGCCAGTTTACTGTCCTTCAAACTTTAGGGGGACTGGACTGTGACCAATGGGAGAAGAAAATGCCCTGATGTCAGTGGGAGTAAACAGTGCCCCATCATTAGTATTAGGGGGAGGAATAGTGTCCCATCATTGGTATTAGGGGGAGGAATAGTACCTCATCGTTAGTATCAATGGGAGGAAATGTACCCCACCATTGGTATCAATGGTTGAAATAGTGCCCCATTATTGGTATCAACGGGAGAAATAGTGTCCCATCATTGGTATCAATGGGAGAAATAGTGCCCCATTGTTAGTATCAACGGGAGGATCAGTGCCCCATCATTAGTATAAATGAAAGGAATTGTACCCCATCATTGGTATCAATTGGAGAAATAGTGCCCGATTACTGGTATTAGGGAGAGTAATAGTGCCTCATCGTTAGTATCAATGGGAGAAAAAGTGCCCCACCATTGGTATCAATGGGAGAAATAGTGCCCCATCATCAGTATCAAATGGAGAAATAGTGCCCCATCGTTAGTATCAACGGGAGGAATAGTGCCCCATCATTAGTATCAATGAAAGGAATAGTACCTCAACATTAGTATCAATGGGGGAATAGTGCCCCCTCACTCGTTTCAATAGGAGAAATAGTTCAATATCATTGGTGTCAATGGGAGGAATAGTGCCCCATCATTGGTATCCATGGGAGAAATAGTGTCCCATCGTTAGTATCAGCGGGATGAATCATCATCAGTATCCCATCCCATCATCAGTATCAACAAAAGGAATAGTGCCCCATCATTGGTGTCAATGGGAGGAATAGTGCCCCATCATTGGTGTCAATGAGAGAAATAGTACCCCATCATAAGTATCAATGGGAGAAATAGTGCCCCGTTGTTAGTATCAACGGGAAGAAAAGGTCCCCATCATTAGTATCAATGAAAGGAATAGTGCCCCATCATTGTTGCCAGTAGGAGGAATAGTGCCCCATTGTCAATGTCAGTGGAAAAAACTATGCCACACTGTTGCTTGCAGTGGGAGGAATAATGCCTCGAGGGCCAGATAAAAGCAAGCAAAGGGCCACATCTGGCCCCTGGGCCACAGTTTGGAGACCACTGGTCTACTCTACCATGATCTATTATTCAAGCACTACATATATCATTTAGGATATTACAACAAAAACAGAAACTCGCGCTATAGGTGCAAACAATAATGAAACCAAATAACAATAATAATAATAATAATACTGGTGCTGCTGCTCAAGTTTAACTCACAGGAAAAATGATATCCACAGCACTCAACTGTATAACTGAACCTTAATATTAATTTAAAAAGTGTCCATACAATGTCCAGTATTGTGACAAAGTGCTTCCAATTTACTATTGCATCCTCTTCAATAAAGTGCTCCGTGCTCTGCAAACCATAAAAAGTGACCCTTAATCAGTGATCCCTCTACACTGTGAGGGCTCCCTCTTCACCTCTGATTTTTGTTTAAGGCACCAGCCTACTCGTTGCTATGCTCTACACTGAATGAATGGGAGAGGAGATATTACTCACCAGAAAGAGCACTTTTTGACTCTTTTGCTTATAGCAAGGGGTATACCTTATCTGGTGAGTGTGTTCACAAGAGGGGTCACTGATTAAGGAGCACTTTCTGAGCACAACGTCACTTTTTATGGTTTGCAAAGCATGCTGCACTTTATTGAGAGGACGTAATAGTGAATTGGAAGCACTTTGTCACAATATTGGATGTTTTATGGATACTTTTAAATTTAATATTAAGGTTCAGTTATACTGTTAAGCACTTTGTATATCATTTAGAATATGTATGGGCTTATTCAACAAGCAATATCAGAGCAGTATAAAAAAAAATATAAAAATCATACCTCAGTTGAAGATTTCTTCCAGTTCAATAGTAGTGTTGCTGAAATTGTCACCAAAATATAGGTTGTAAAAGCTGAAGACATTGTATGTTTAATAGAAATAATGCCTACTGACAGGGCCTGGATAAAGGGGCTGGGGTAGGATTGATGGCTGCCCTGGGTGCTGGTATCGTAAGTTGGAGGGGCTCTGCGTGGAAAGTTCCTGCCGCAACATGCCGTCAGGAGTAGAGACAGCAGAATCACTACTCTTGTCAACCTAGCCATGGGAAGTGACAAGTTGAGTCTAGAAAGCAGAAGAGAGCCAGGGGGAGGTGTGGGCTGTGCTCTCTCTCCACTCTAGCTCCTCTTCTTGCCACTGCAGCACTCCTGCAATGAAACTGTCATTTCATGATTGTGCAGTGTTTGCCTACACTCCCATCAAAGAATGTGGGTAGTGGGCGGATAAACAAACTCTATAAAGTACTGATCTTACAGTCAATGGTGTCCCTAAGCCATGATTCCATACCCCTGAAGGTGTGGGGTCTCTCCTTACTGGCTGTCTGGTAAACCTGTTAAAACTCAGCTTGCTCTAGGCTCATTCTCAACTTTGATGTGTCAAAATGAGGAGAAGTCTAGGGGGAAGACATCCTACAGCCATCAGCTAATTCTGAGGTCTGTGTTTTTGAGGGAGGATTTGTGCTTATGAGTAAATTTGGAGGGGGAGGATTACATCTTCAGGTGGGGGGGGCAGTTTGGCAACTTTGCCCTGGGTACTAGATGACCTTGTCCCCACATTGGCCTGAAATAATTCCCAAACATTTGTGGGATCTTTCACTGTAATACACAAAAGTGTTGACATTGTACATCAGCTATACTGTATACAGTTCTATACAGCACCCTCGGGTCATTCAACGTTTTCTATTTACTCCCTATATATGATTAGTGAGCAACTCAAGCAAATTTCAGTTCACTGGATGTTCGCCAAACATAGCACCCAAACCCAATTGAAGTCTATAGAAGCGGAATCTTGTTGTTTTTTTTCTGGCCTTTTCCAAGGCTAGCTTGCAAACCTCTGGGAAAAAGGGCATGAGTAGTTGGACTAGCCTTGAGGGATATGCACTATTGAAAAATATATTTTCTAAATTATCATTCAGCAGGGAGCAGGTACAGGTACTAAGGCTTAAAGATCAATATTAAAAATACATAACTCTTTTAACCACTTGCCCCCCAGAGGATTTACCACCCTTCCTGACCAGGCAATTTTTTGCAATATGGTGCAGCATTACTTTAAGGATTACAGTCATGCAATGCTGCACCCAAATTATTATTATTATTATTATACAGTATTTATAAAGCACCAATAGTTTGCTCAGCACTGTACATTACAAAGGGGGACAGAACATGTGACAGAACAGTAACAATACAATGCAAAACATGGGGGGATCGAGGGCCCTGCTCTTTCGAGCTTACAATCTAGGAGGGAGGGGATGGTGGCACAGGAGGAGAAATCTGTGGGGGATGGAGTGGTAGGAAGAGTGGAGGTCATCGGCAAGTTAGGAGGGGGTGGGGTAGGCTTCCCTGAAGAGGTGGGTTTTCAGGGTACGCCTAAAGGAGAGGAGAGTAGGTGATAATCTGATGGGTTGGGGCAGGGAGTTCCAGAGGATGGGTGACACCCTGGAGAAATCTTGGAGGCGGGCATGGGAGGAGGAGACCAGGGAACTAGAGAGAAGGAGGTCTTGTGAGGAGCGGAGTGTGCGTGTTGGGTGGTACTTGGATATTAGGTTGGTGATGTAGTTCGGAGCAGTATGGTTTTAGGATTTTGAATTTGATCCGTTGCGCAATCGGAAGCCAGTGGAGGGATTGGCAGAGGGGGGTGGCGGAAACGGAGCTGTTGGAAAGGTGAATGAGTCTGGCAGCCATATTCAGGGTCGACTGAAGCGAGTATGGCCAGCGGCAAGGCAGGCCAGTAAGGAGGGAGTTGCAGTAATCGAGTTGTGATATGATGAGGGAGTGGATGAGCTGTTTAGTGGTTTCTGGGGTTAGGAACGTGCGTATTTTGGCGATATTGCGGAGGTGGAGTCTGCATGAGTTTGTTAAAGATTGGACTTGGGGCTGGAAGGATAGGTTGGAGTCCAGAATGACACCAAGTACTCTGGCCTGCGGGGCGGGTTTGATGGTGGCGTTGTTGGACATGATGGAGAAGACAGTGGGGGGTGGGGTCCGGGCTGGGGGGAAGACAAGAAACTCGGTTTGGGAGAGGTTCAATTTAAGGAAGTGGAGCGACATCCAGTCTGATATGTCGCTCAGTAGGTGTGTGATTCGGGCAGAGACTGAGGGGGTGAGGTGGGGGGTGGAGAGATAGATTTGTGTGTCGTCAGCATATAGGTGGTAGTTGAAGCCGTGAGAGTGAATGAGTTGGCCAAGGGAGGAAGTGTAGATGGAGAAGAGAAGGGGCCCGAGGACAGAGCCTTGAGGGACCCCAACAGAGAGGGGGAGTGAGGGGGAGGTGGTAGCATTATAGGTAACACTGAAAGAGTGTTGTGACAGGTAGGATGAGAGCCAGGAGAGAGCATGTCCTTTTTTCCCACAAATAGAGCTTTCTTGCGATGGTATTTGATCGCCTCTGTTATTGCCTTTTTTATTTTTTGTGCTATAAGCAAAAAAAGACTGACAATTTTGAGGAAAAAACATTATTTTTGACTTTTTGCTATTAAACATGTCCAGTAATAAAATTTAAAAAATCAAATCCAATACGTGTAGGGTAATTGATTTACGTGAATGTTATAATATCTACAAATGCTGTATAGATACTGGAATTTTTTTTTTATACTAGTAATGGCAGCAATCAGTGACTTATAGCAAGACTGCGGGACTGCAGCAGGCATTCTGACACTGGGGGGGCCATACAAAGCAGTGTGCAGGAGCTGACGGGGGAGAAATCCATATTGTTTACATACTATAAAGGTCTCTCCCCTGTCAGTGATTGCTGGGTATCAGTGGGGAATCACCACCTGGGACCCAGTGATCGACAGGTAAGGCCGCCAATAGCTCTTGCACGCCCCCTACCTGGAAATGCTAAATCAAGTATATATGCGTGATTTTGCACAGCCCTGCCACCCTGTAGCAGTATTTCTGCTAGGAAGGTGGGAAAGCAGTTAAATAGCATGATTAAAAGAAGTTTAAATCTGCATGTGAAGTGGTGCACCTGTAGGATGTACGCTAGCAAAAGAGACAGTTAAAAAACCATTGCCACTAAATGACAATTTCAATCCCTGGCCTGTTAATGATGTTAGCTTGCATCCCTGGCTGATTTCTTGATATTCAGTAGCCAGTCAAAGAGCTGTCATTCATAGGTTGCAGGTTGTCTTGACATCATTCAACATGATTGATGATGGATAACATGATTATCAATAATTTTACATTGTGGGCATCAGTTTTTTTATCCCATCAACATAGAGACAAGGTACTTTTCAGGGGTGCGGGGGTTTCTCTAGCAAGGTACCCTGCCCATGCTGAGGATACATGCTTTCATGGTTTGGGGTGGGGAGAGCGCACACCGCCCCTCCCTTTTCTTGTTAACCAGGCTGGATAAGGGTATTGTATACTTTTTTGCATGGATTCCCCATAAAAATCTAAAATGATGTGGAGTTCATCAAAATCCATACCAGACTCTTATCCTACACAAAGGTCTGGTATGGATTTTGAGAGATCCTACATCATATTTTTCTTAACAGTCCACTATCTAGGATAAGGGTTTGGTACGGATTGTTGCCTGTCTTCCTTCTTTTTTACTGTAGTAATACCACCACTAAATACATTACTTCCGGGTGCAGCCAGACTTTGGCAAGCTGTAAACAGCTTTAGTTTGGGTCAAAATCATAGTTGACTTGAACCTAGAAGTCCACTGCTTCTTAAGTGAGAGAGAAGATTAAGAATAGAGCATTCATCTAAAGTTCACAAGTATTTACGAATTCAGACTCCAAAGAGAGTTAAATGAACAATGATCTTTCATTAGTCAAGTTAAACACTGCATGTGGGGATACATAACATACTGCACTAATAATGTTAACACTTTAGATGTAGAACATGGCAATGCTTTTATATATTATATATATATATATGTATTATAAACATTTTATCCTAGATATAGTGCATAAATTACAGATACTTAACCATAAACCTTATAGTGAACGATTATAGACAAAGCAAGAAAACATTCAATTAAGTTCCATATTTAATATAAACCAATACTCTATAGCTCCCTTCTGAAAAGTCAAACTTTCACCCTTGAAAGTGCAAACAACAAACACCTTTTCAATAATCCAATGTAACCCTCTCCCACAATCTCATATACATAAATATAAATGTAAATGTCCACACCTCAATCCAAAAATATAAAATTGTGTAATAAAGTCCAAAAATATAAAAATAAAATGGAAAGTAAAGTCCAAATTAAATAACAATAGTCCTTTTGTGTGTAAAACATCCAAAGAATATCCAAAAATATCCAAAATATCCAAAAATATCCAGAATCTTCCTACTCAATCCAAACGATCCTCAAAGAACGAAAAATAATATAGTGCATTATCCTTAATACATATTATTGTGAAATGATATCATGCAATCACATCAGTGATCAGGATAGATAAACGAATAAGTGATGGTGAAATCACCTCAGTCCTGTGCTCTTAGTGAGAGAACACTGCATAAGTGAGAATAGAACCACACAGTGTAATCTAAATATTAACAACCGTGACATAAGTGTCAAAGCAGTGCCACACTCTGTAAGGGGATATGGTTGCAATTACCCTCTTGTTGTTTAAATAGAGGACATATAAAATACTTAAATCCCCAAGGTAGCCTTCCTGCGAGGTGCGTCTTCCTCCCAGGAATAGACAGTGGGGTCCCTTTTTCTTCCAAGGTCAAATCCCTCAAAGAGACCACGGTCCCCGTATCTCTCGGGTGGAAAATAGGAGCAGACTCAGTGGAGTGTCATAAAAGTACACTTTAATTAGGTAGACTCACATTTCAGTTAATACCGTCCATCTCCCCCTCCGTTCGTTCGTACACAAAAACAAAAATGGCCGCGCTGCTCCTTCCGGCTGCAGCGTCTGAGCGTCTGACGTCACGACCCATGAGGGTCGTTGAGGGTCGTGACGTCAGACGCTCAGACGCTGCAGCCGGAAGGAGCAGCGCGGCCATTTTTGTTTTTGTGTACGAACGAACGGAGGGGGAGATGGACGGTATTAACTGAAATGTGAGTCTACCTAATTAAAGTGTACTTTTATGACACTCCACTGAGTCTGCTCCTATTTTCCACCCGAGAGATACGGGGACCGTGGTCTCTTTGAGGGATTTGACCTTGGAAGAAAAAGGGACCCCACTGTCTATTCCTGGGAGGAAGACGCACCTCGCAGGAAGGCTACCTTGGGGATTTAAGTATTTTATATGTCCTCTATTTAAACAACAAGAGGGTAATTGCAACCATATCCCCTTACAGAGTGTGGCACTGCTTTGACACTTATGTCACGGTTGTTAATATTTAGATTACACTGTGTGGTTCTATTCTCACTTATGCAGTGTTCTCTCACTAAGAGCACAGGATTGAGGTGATTTCACCATCACTTATTCGTTTATCTATCCTGATCACTGATGTGATTGCATGATATCATTTCACAATAATATGTATTAAGGATAATGCACTATATTATTTTTCGTTCTTTGAGGATCGTTTGGATTGAGTAGGAAGATTCTGGATATTTTTGGATATTTTGGATATTTTTGGATATTCTTTGGATGTTTTACACACAAAAGGACTATTGTTATTTAATTTGGACTTTACTTTCCATTTTATTTTTATATTTTTGGACTTTATTACACAATTTTATATTTTTGGATTGAGGTGTGGACATTTACATTTATATTTATGTATATGAGATTGTGGGAGAGGGTTACATTGGATTATTGAAAAAGTTCCATATTTAACTGCTTCCAGATCAGTGTACTGTGCTGGCTTCAGTTCCATATGATCACTGTGACTAGTCACAGTTATCACGTTAGTGGTACTCATTGAATGGCTTTCATTCATAGACATTCATTGTGTACTATTGTGATGATTTCTGTGATTGGTCACAGTGATCACGTGGTACATACAGGGCCAATCACAGTGTATCTGTACCATACGATAGCTGTTGCTGATCACAGCTATCACAGTAGTACATCCTGTGAATAAATGGATGCCATTAATAAGAGTGATTGCTTATAGAAGTAGTTATATCACTGTTATAAGCAATCCTAGTGTAAAAAAATCCTGATTGCCTCGCTAGATTCCTATGGTAACATTGCAATGCCTTGGTCACATTTATTTTACATACTGTTACCACTCAGTATCCCTGATCACTGCCACACCAGCCTTATGATGACGTTGCAAAAAACTCACCACACCTCTTACTAAATGCCTTGGACTGTCTAATAAATAATATACACTGATTTGGATTATTTTATCAAAGAAATGTAGCAGAATACATTTTGGACTAAATGAATGAAAAAAAAAGATTATTTATTTGCAAAATTTTATAGCAGAAACAAAGAAAATGTGTTAATCAGACTTTTTGGTATAATTTTGTTTATATAGCAAAAAAAAACTGGCCTAGGCATGAAAGGGGTAAAAGTTTCTGATATTGAAGTGGTTAAAAGCAAAATTATATCCGTTCAATTATACTATTTACCCTCAACTTTTAAAATTACATAAACATGCTGAAGCTTATGAGAAATCTTGGTGGTTGAGTTTACATGAACTTCAACCACCTCCCGCCCTCCATATAGTAAAATGATGAGTGCAAGGTGGTTCTCTCATTCTGTGCATGCACGGCTCAGGGAGCGCGCAGCGCAGCGATCGGCAGTGCTCTGTGTCCCTCTGTCACAGCGGATCACCGATCCACGGAAAGAGCCGAAGATGTCGGCTCGGTCATGTGATCAGCTGTGTCCAATCACAGCTGATCACATGTAAACAGGGAAATGCCGGTTATCGGCATTTCTCTCCTCTCGAGCTGTCACGCTGACAGCTTGAAAGGAGAGGAGAGACGGTACTCGGCATTCCGCGGAAGGGACATGTACACTGATCATCAGGGCACTGATGATCAGTGTGCCCCAGGGGCGGACTGACCATTCGAGCACTCAGGCACTGCCCGAGGGTTCGGGGTCAGTAGGGGGCCCCATGAAATGCCCCTGTTACCTTTTTGTAGGCTTTTTTGGGTGTGCTTTGAGTGTGGGCAAAGACAAAGGGGCCCCATGATCACCTATTGCCTGGGGGCCCCATGAGTTGTCAGTCCGCCCCTGGTGTGCCCTGATGATCAGTGTGGCCCCAGAAGTGCCACCTGTCAGTGTCCATCAGTGCCAGCTGTCAGTGCTGAACAGTGCCACGTGCCAGTGCCCATCAGTGCCAAATCAATACCACATATCAGTGCCTACCAGTGCACATCAATGCCACATATCAGTGCCCATTTGAGCTGCCTTTCAGTGTCACCCATCAGTGTCAGTCAGTGCCACCTATCAGGGCTGCCAATCAGTGCCACCTATCAGGGCTGCCAATCAGTGCCACCTATCAGTGCCAGTCAGTGCCACCTATCAGTGCCCGGCAGTTCCACCTATCAGTGCCAGTCAGTGCTGCCTAACTGTGCCAGTCAGTGCCACCTAACAGTGCCAGTCAGTGCCTCCTATCAGTGCCAGTCAGTGCCGCCTATCAGTGCCGCCTATCAGTGCCATATATCAGTGCTGCCTTTCAGTGCCTGTCAATGCCCATCAGTGCCACCTACCAGTGCCTCCTCCTCAGTGCCCATCAGTGCCACCTATCAGTGTCCACCAGTGCAGCCTATCAGTGCCCATCACTGCAGGCTCATTAGCGCACATCAGTGAAGGAGAAAAATCACTTACTTACAAAATTTTATAACAAAAACTAAGAACAAACGGGTTTTTTTCAAAATTTCTGGCTACCATTTGGGGGGAATCACCGACAATTTTGGTCAGTCCTGGACTATTTGTAAGGACACTTCTGAAGTATCCCTCTAACCTTTTCCCACTGGAAACCAAATGAGTTTATTAACCTTACAGGTACAAGGAATTCTTTCTTCTCTATTGATGTCCTTTTTGTACATCCCTGGCTGCTGCCTCTGCTGGGGGAGGGGGCTGAGCTGTTAAACCATAGCTCAACCACAGGGTTTTTTCGGCCTCATTCAATCACACCAGTCACAGTGTCACCAGACCAGTGTAACTAGAAACAGTGTTTCTGATTGCCTCCACACCAGTCCCAGTGTCAGCTAACCAGTGTATGCCAGCAACAGCGTTCCTTTTCACCACCACACAAGTCCTGGTGTCATCTGACCAGTGTATGCCAGCAACAGCGTTCCTTTTCACCACCACACAAGTCCTGGTATCATCTGACCAGTGTATGCCAGCAACAGTGTTCCTTTTCACCACCACACAAGTCCTGGTATCATCTGACCAGTGTATGCCAGCAACAGCATTCCTTTTCACCACACAAGTCCTGGTATCATCTGACCAGTGTATGCCAGCAACAGTAATCCTTTTCACCACCACACAAGTCCCAGTGTCAACTGACCAGTGTATGCCAGCAACAGTAATCCTTTTCACCACCACACAAGTCCCAGTGTCAACTGACCAGTGTATGCCAGCAACAAAGCTCCTGATTGCTGCCGTACAATTTCCAGTGTCATCAGACCAGTGTATGCCAACAACAGTGTCCCTGATCACTGCCACACCAGTGCCAGTGTCACCAGACCAGTGTAAATCAGCAACAGTGTTCTTGATTGCTGCAACAACAGTCCTACTGTTGCCAGACCTGTGTAAGTGAAAGAGATACCAAATTCAGGTATCCAACAGCAGCATCAGAAATGACTGGGTAAGTGAGCTACACTTCAAGAAAGCAGGAATCAGACCAAGTAAGATTAAGTACAGTTTAAAAAAACACCCATTCAACACCAACAGACCATAATCAAGGCAAAAGTGAAAAATGAATGTGATAAATCCAAACTTACAGCCTAACTGACAAACACTATATACAAATAGAGGGAAGCACACAGATTAAAATGCTCACATACACAGATAATGCTGTGTTCCAATAATCAAGATAGCATAATGAGCACTTCCAGTTCCGATGTAAGCATTTGACATCACCCTTGATGCGTTTTGTTGGGATGACTTTATAAAAGGATCTTTGCCATGGTAAGGTGTATGGCACACAGGGAAGTGTGCATTGCAGTTGTTTGAAGTGGATCACTGATTTAGCACAAATCCAAGCACTGGTTAATGTGAGCACATTTTGAGGGATATTTCATTTATGTTTGTTTTGAATGTACTACACTATTATATACTTTTCTTTCTTGAGGGTGGTGGATTTGGAATTGGGAATTGGAAGAACTAACTTAGAGATATGTGATAAAGTTTGTGCTTTTGGTAAGCATTTGGGCTGAGAGGGGAGAACCATTCACAGATCACTGGTGCTTTAACCACTACTCATTCACAAAAAACACAAACAAACACAAAATCATAAATACAATGTTTGACAAATCCAAAAGAACAAAAAAGTCCCTTAACATACATTCACTGTCAATCATGATGTACAGCAATGCAGGTCCACGTCAATTATGATGTGGTCTCACCCCCCCCCCCTTTTCTTGCCTACCAGGTTGCATGTCTGTATAAAGGAATAGTATACAATTTGGAGGGGTGAAGCCTTACAACCATTTTTTTTGGCATTCTGCAGCTAAGAGACGAATGCACGGGCAGTCACTGTTTGTTAGGACACCTGCTGATATTGAATCCCTGACAACCAGTATTCCTGAGCAGGAGCTGTCACATTTAGCAGTAGTAAAAGTTTCAGCTCTTAGTCTGTACATTTGTTAAAGTACAGTATATGTGTGTAAACCCTCACCTTTGAAAAGCAATCCATTCAGATTAAAATAGAAGTCAAAACATTTGGGCATAGATATAAAAAAAACATTATAAATACCCTTTTCCCCTTTTGTATAAGTCAGTGGTCTCCAAACTGTGGCCCAATAGCCAGATATGGCCCTTTGCTACCCTTTATCCAGCACTTGGAGCACTATTCCTCCCACTGGGACAATGGAGAAACCAATGAACGTGTACTATTCTTCACACTAGAACCAATGATGGTGTACAGTTCTTTCCACTAATACTAATGATAGGGCACTGCTCCTCCTACTGACCATCAACCGTGAGGCCATGTTTATTCTTACTGATACTGGGGCCAGGACATTTTCTATCTTCACTGTCCCTAATCCGTCCCTCCTAAAGTCTGAAGAACCATATACTGGCCCTTTGTTTGAAAAGTTTGGTGACCCCTGGTATAAGTTATTACATAATCTATGTTCTCAGCTGCATAGGGAGTTCAGGGAGAAGAAACACCAGCAAACTGATCTTCCCAGTGAATGGCTGTGCTTAGGGGGTGGTGGTGACAGCACAAGTCCTAATATTGGAGTTCCAGCACAGCAAGAAAACTAACCATCTATATTTTAGTACATCCTAATTTAGCTCATTGGATTGATTTATTTACATAGCAGCTCACCAGGATTCCATTACTCAAGAAAACTGACCCTGCTGTGCTCTCCTGCTTAGTGTGGTCAGTTTTTTTATAGAACAAACAAGAGATATCTGTGCTCAAATCCCAAAAGCTAGTGCATGCATTTATCCATCAGGTGCTAAAGGGGTGTAACCACATATTAACACTAGAAATTCTGAAGGACCCTCTGCACACTGGTATATACCCTTTCAAGCAGACTATGCAATAAATAGGGATATTTAGTTCACACATATTGCAATACATGCTTAAGCTGGCCAACTCCGTCAAAGTAATCCCTCTATGGCCAGTCCTACTCTGCCCTGCCTACGCAAATGCTACTGTGGACACAATGCTAGCATAGGGGAAAAGACCCAATGGGGAGAGCTACAAGGTTCAGGTCTGGCTACTGACCCAACAATACAACTAAATATCCCTATTTATTGGTCTGCTTGAAAGGGTATATACCAGTGTGCAGAGGGTTCTTCAGAATTTCCAGTTTTTAATAGAAACGCAGAGGGACTTGCAGGAACACAATGGGAACTATTTGATACTTTTTCATACAAGTACATGGCACAGCGGGCATATATCAAGAATATGAAATGTTGGGTATACATATTCTTTAAATAGCAAGTAGCCAGACCATTTTTTGTGAAAGGACTTTTGTGTAATATTGCATCTTTTTTGCAATATTTATCACAGGTAATTACCGCATTTGTGCATTTTTTAACTGTAGTAAATTGACACTTTAAATATCAAATGTGATATTTTATATAAAACACAAGTATCGCATGTGATAAACGTTATTGGATTAACCCAGCGCGTCATTCAGTTTACTATTGCGTCTACTTTACGTCACTGACTGTGACCAATCCTAGATTGTAAGTTCGAAAGAGCAGGGCCCTTGACCCCCTCGTATTTTGTTTTGTTACTGTATTGTCTCATGTTCTGACCCCCACTATAATGTACAGCACTGAGCAAACCTTTTAGCACTATATAAATACTGTATAATAACCTGGCAGCCAAGCAAGTAGCTTTTTCAGAAGCCGACTGCCTGTTCATGTGTCTCAGAGCAGGTTTTCTTTAACAGGCTGCACAGGACAGATAGCTCTCCAGATCGGCTCTAAGGCTCCCTCTAGCTCCTAACAATATCGCTGACAAGGGGAGGAGGTGTGTGCTTCTTGCATCTCTCTCTTTTTCAGCCAGTAATGAGCGTCTGCCCCCTTTGAACTGCATATATTGTCTGACTTGGAAACAAAGGTGTAAATGTAACCTGAGGGGCAGGCAGAGGAGGATCAGCCTAGTATCTGTCTAGAAAAGCAAGCTGCAGTTAGAGCAACCAAGGCAGCTGAGCAGCTGTCAGATCTTCTCCCTCGCCTCTTCTCCATGGCTTGCCTAGACAAATGTCATTGTGCTGTAGATAACAGGAGGCATGGTAGCATTTTGTATAACATCCTGAAAAATGAGGAACACAAGGATTCACACAACAGCAGCAAAATTAGGAAGGAAGATCATAGCAGGCTATATGGACAAGGATGCTCCTGTGGATCACAGAAGAAAGTCACTCTTAAAAGCCCCCAGGTAACATGTAAGGCTGCATCAGCAGTTCTGGTAAAGACCCTGAGGTTTGTCAAAAGTGTGCCATGTTTCCAGGAGCTGCCACTGGAGGACCAGTTACTGTTGGTCAGAAGCTGCTGGGCACCACTGCTGGTGCTGGGACTTGCACAGGACAAGGTGGATTTTGAAACAGTGGAAACATTAGAGCCCAGCATGTTGCAAAGGATTTTAACCGACAGGCAAGGCGGAGAGAGTAAAATTCACCATGAGCATCCAGAGCAAGACTTATTATTCGGGAACAGCCAGCATCAGCAGCAAAACAAACTCTCCCAATTGCCTTCTGCTACAGAGATCAGATGGATCAAAGAGTTTTTAGAGAAGTGCTGGAGTCTAGCCATTAGCACCAAAGAATATGCCTATCTGAAAGGGATTGTACTGTTTAATCCAGGTATATTATTTCCTATTCTAATTGTTTAATAATATAACAGATAATAGATCAGTACATATAATATATTGTATCTTAATTGCTTAGAAATCCAATATATAATATTTCAATACCAACATAACATACACCATATACAATTTGGATTAAAAAAAACATGTATTTTATTTAGATTGTTCAAAATACATTGTATTTTTCAATAAAAACATATATATTATTTCCTAATTGTTTAACATAAGTCCAACATATAATAGTTTACTACCAAAGTAACATATACCATATATTATCTGGATAAAAATAACATATTTTGATTGTTCAAAAATACAACATTATATTTTTCAATAAAAACATATATATTATATCTTAATTATTTATAAGTCCCACATATAATAGTTCACTACCAAAATAACATACACCATATACTATTTGGAAAAAAACATGTATTTTATTTTGATTGTCCACCAGGTGCTAAAGGTGCCAGGTGCTAAAAAAAACATATCTTATATCTTGTTTATAAATCCAACATATAATATTTCACTACCAAAATAAAATACACCATATACTATTTGGATAAAAAAAAATGTTTTATTTTGATTGTTCAACAATACAACATTTTATTAAAAAAAAAATATATATTGTCTAAAAATACAGCATATACTACAAGTTCAGCATATACTATACGTTCAATATATATATATATATATATATATATATATTAAAAAGTTACATTCAAAACATCTATATTTTATCCTAATTGTTTATACCTACAATATAGAATAGTTCAATAAAAAAGCATTTATGGCATGCTGTATATGGCATAGTGGCTTAGAGGTCAGAACTTCTGCCAGCACTAGAGTTTTAGATTTGAATTCCACCCACAACATTATCTGCATGGAGTTTGCATGTTGTCTGCTTAAGTTTCCTCCCACACTCCAAAGAAATGCTTATAGGTTCTTTAGCCCATGTCTAAATTGGCCCTAGTATGTGTAATAATGTGAGATAGGGACCTTAGACTGTAAGATCCTTGAAGGCAGAACTAATGTGAATGTGCAATATACCGTATATGTAAATTGTCACTGGTACATAAATACCTGCAATAGAAAAAAAATGGTTATAAATACATTTAATTTTTCAATACAAAACTTTCATATAGTAATTGTTTATAAATACAACATATAACATTTCAATGTAAACATTTTAAATAAATAATATTTATTTTCATTATACTGCTGTTTATGTCTTGACCTAAGCAATGTCTAGCAATCTAAAAAAAAAAAAGCATCATGTGAAACAAAACACAATGTACAGTATAGTTTTATTTTAGTCAGAGGAACAGAATCAAGTGTGTGCATTTCTAAGGGGTATTAGCTGACATGTGAGTGTAAAACTATTTTAAATAGGTCTGAAAAATAGCATACTCAGTGATACACTGCTTTTTTAATATATTGCTCATTCACTTTAATAGCTCTCACATATACCATAGTGCAGGGGCGGACTGATCATTTGGAAACCTGGGCACTGCTCGAGGGCCCGGGGTCAGTAGGGGGCCCCATGAGATGCCCCTGGTACCTTTTTCATAGGCTTTTTTGAGTTTGGGCAAGGACACAGGGGCCCCATGATCCCCTATTGCCCGGGGGCCCCATGAGTTGTCAGTCCACCCCTGCCATAGTGCATTACAGAAAATGGGCTTACAGTCTAGTGTCCATGGTTTACAATGTAAAAAGTCTTACAGTAATCTCTCTCTAACATCTCTGTCTCCCTTTTTTACTCTATATCTATAATCTTCAGTGTTAATATATGTATGTTTAGTTTATCCTAAAATGCATAATGTATGTTAAATATTTCTATACATTGTGGCATCAGAGAAACACTAGCTGCATATTTACACTCATTCTTCTATAAAGGATCATCTTCCTTTTACCTTTACTATCACTTACTCCATATACCATTGCTGCAGGTCTAAATAATAATATAACAGTGGTAAATCTTGAACATTAGTTTAATTTTATATTTAGATTTGTATTTTTTTGGTAAAGGCTACAATTCCTGATATGCAGAGCCTAGTATATGGCTATACCTGATATACCATAAATGGTAACTGATCATGTAAAATTGTACATATCAATACTATTATGCAGACATTTGAATTCATACAACATGACGACTTTAAAGGAGCAAAGGGAAATGAACATAGGAACATTTCTTTTCAGATTCTCTTCACCACTTTTTTGATAGGAGATAAAGTTTGTGACATTATGAAACTATATACTACAACACAAAGAATGGGTCTTTTAGGTGGTTTTTAAGACCCCACTGTGTTTTCTTTCACTTTTAATTTTGGATTGGTTTTTGAAAGCTTTTAAAAAATGCAGAACAGTATGTAGCTTTTTATACTGCATAATAAGCTAAAAACTGAAATTTCTCTCTCTTACAGTATATTCATGGCTGACTGTTATTAATATTGGATTAAGATGTGTTTAGTGCAGTAACCTTCAATATGTACACTGGCCAGATCAGTGGAGGATTCATTCTGATCAGTTTCAATGGCTGTGGGTGTAATCTGCAAATTATTTTATGCCTTTTGTTAAATATAGCATGTGGAAGATTATAGGCACCTACACTAGTCGCTATGAAAGTGAAACAGTATTGAGAGAAACATTCTGACTGGTTCTGACAGTTCTTATATGAAATTGAGCATAAATGGGTTTTCTAATTCCTTTGTGCTGTTGAATCTGATTTAAAATCTTAGATATGAAAAATAATCTTCAAAATACATACATTTTCCAAGTATGCAGTGCAAAGAATTTCAGCTGTAGTAACTCATAGCAACAAATGACTGATATGACATACAATACAATCTTGACTGGTTACTGTACAACAGTAGTTTTTGACCGAGGGTATAAAAAAAAATCCCCAGAAGAAAGAACGTATAATAGTTCTAATTTATATGTGTAAAATATGTTAATATGTGCATTATTGTCAGAAATAAATAACTGAAAAAATGGGGCTAATAATTACAATTATTAGGGAATAGTGATTTTTTTTTAATGTATTTGTGCCATTTATCTGATGTCAGGTGCTGAAGTTGATTTAACTTGCAAAACACTAGGATAAGGGAATATCAAATGCAAACAAAATGTGTGTTGACAGTAAATAGATAAAGGAACAGCCAGGTGCCTAATTAATGCAAAGTTTTCTCTTGGCCCATCGAAAAATGTTCTGCATCGAAAAATGTTCTGCAGTACCCAGCCAGAGGAGTCATCAAAAACTCTAACGACACCTTGTAATTGTAATATATATATATACTCAGCCAGAGGAGTCATCAAAAATTCTAATGGCACTTTGGAATGTTATATATATATATATATATATTTTTTTTTTTTTCTAAATAATCTCGGTCTACAACCAGAGGAACCATCACAAATCTTAATGGCATAGACCTGTTATATTTGTAATGATGTAGCACTATTGTTTTTATTTTAACATTGTAACTCACTGTATTAGTGAATTTCATATTTCCACAGAAAGTTAATAATTTTTCCTATTTTATGCCTACCTAGGTTTACCTGGATTGCACTGTGCTCAGTATATTCAAGGGTTACAACAGGAAGCCCACCAAGCTTTAAATGAGCATGTAAAGATGATTCAGCGATGGGACCACGCTAGATTCACCAAGCTAATAATAGTTCTCTCCTTGCTACGGTCCATCAATGCCATTGCCATTTCTGAACTGTTCTTTAGACCCATCATCGGCACTGTGAATATGGATGATATGCTGTTGGAGATGCTGGGAGCAAAGATATAGCTGTAGCTGGCAAATACTGACTGCAGTATAAAGAAAAAAAAAACATAATAGGATATGTATATAGGTTTTAGATGACAAAGGGGCAGATGCACAATTAGCTACTCAGTTACTTGAGTTTCTGTGCCCTAACTTTCGAAATGAGTGGACATTCTGTACACTAACAGGTTTTATAGTAATTTCTTGATCTAAATGGGATCAAATGGTTTTTAGATTTTCTGATACTATTGCTGAAAAATATAGCGCTAAAAAAGTACTTTAACAAACACCACTGATGGTGTGCAACATACAGTACTCATAGCTACCATTTTAAGGGCAATCTACAAACTTAGCAGACACCATCACTTTGATTGATCTTGGGGAAGAATACATTACCTGAGATATATTTTTCCAGGCAGTTGCTATTGTTCCCCTGAGATGTGGCTGCCACCATAGATGGTTTACCCAGAACATAAGCTATCAGCCTGCAATTTTATACTACAATCATTCATATGGTCCATTAGTACGTATTTTGACTACATTACTAGAATGGTACTATAACACAATTGGCACTAACAAGTCAAATTTTTGAATGATCCTGATTTGGAAGAGGGATTGTTATTAGGTCATTAGTTAATTAATAAAAAAGTATTTGTTTAACAAGGCAAAGGTCAAACAGTAGTAAACTATTGCAACAAATAAGAATTAATTACTCTATATTACAATGCAGTTTATTGCCTTGGGAGATATGCCATGAGAATGTCTTTTGGTTTGCAACAGCAAATGGTGGTTCAAATGTTTTTTAATAGTGAAATAAATTGTGTGCATTTACTGGATTTAATCTAAATAGTGTTACTCCCAGCAGAAAAAAAAAAAATACCCTTGCTGCCCCCCCCCCATACACTGCACAAGTAAAATGCTTGTTAAGCTTAGGGGTAGAGGAATAATACCTCATTCTTCACTCCAGTAGACTCCCTCTATCTGTGCAACCAGTCCACCAATGCCTCTCCTGCAAGGCACTCTGATAGGCAGTCACAACAAGTACAATGCAGGACCAATAGTATACCTCATTGAAGAGATGAGTGCCAGGGGCTGTGGGAGCAAAGAATGACATAGGCATTACAGACCTTCAGACTTTTCTGCTAACCCCTAGATTCAATGAGCATTTAACCCTTGCAGAGTGGTGACACAGCATTTTTTTTTTATCCCAGAGTTCAACTTTTTAGTAACATCTTTGCCTTGTGTGAACTAACTGGAAACTTTGTGAGTTAGCGACAAGATTTTTTGCTTCAGCTCTAGTATGGTTAAGTTTGAAAAGCCCCAAATTAGTCAAAACTACACGTATTTTTTTTTTTAATTTGATCCATTTTCACTTTATTTTATATTACTATAATTTTGTTACATTTGAAAGCAGAATCAAGCCATTTTCACATGTATAAATGATAAATGCCTGTGTTAATGAATACTAGGAACACCTATGTGCATTTAAAAACTACCACAGGGCCTTGTGCATTTGCAGATGTATTGTTTAAAAATATAAACATATTGCTAACTAAGGACCGAAGAGTTTTGCTTTTCTTAGAGTATTTATAATTGTAAATGCCACTGTTTCTTTCTTTCTTTACACATTCTTTTGACAGAACAGAGGTTTCTCTGTGAATGTCTTTGCTTATAAGTTTTTCTCTAAACTCAAAACCTAATGAACTGTTCAGCTATTGTGGTTTAAGGTATTGTAAAATATTAATTTATTGTTTTTACAAAGACAATATTTTTTTATTGAATAAAAAAAACAAATCCAAAAATCCAGACTTGTGTGATTACTAAATACTGGTTCAAGTATGTGTTTAATAAGTTCTTACTTTTAAAGTGGAACCAGACCCAAGTAATGAAAGATCTGTACACATTTTATGGGGGATTTGCTCAGCTATTAAAAGCAGTGGTATGTCATGCTAGGGACAGGGACACCCAGGGCCAGGAAAAGTCCAAGCAAGTTTGCCCTACACTTGAATTTAGCAAGGTAAACAAAAACATTTCAGTGCAGGAGGGCTTTGAAGAGCCATAACCATTAAACAAATGAAGCATCTACTCATCCAAGCCACAGAATAAATTCATGTCATTTCCTAACTAACAGGGTTCCTACCTAATGGGTTCCTCAAGACAAACAGGCAAAACTTTTTGTACTTTTTAGGTTCTGTCAGCACCCAGCAGCAGGCTTCAAAGCAGAAACAGAAGGAGTGAGACATGAGCATCAGACAGCTCACATACTGTATAGAGGTCTATGGACTGCTGAGGCTATTTATGATGTACAGCTATCAGTTAAGATGTGGCCTCAGGAATGAAAGCATTATCCCACCTGAAGCTCTACAAAACCTCCAGGCTCCAGGACCAGAACAGAACTTATTAAGATTTTGAGAATACAAAACGCTTGTTTTCTCCACATCAGCCATAAACCCTGGAGCTCCTCATTGTGTGTGCATAAGAAATACAGGTGCTACATGCACACCACCCACAATTCTGGCAGCCAGCACACAAGCACCATCTTTGGTGCATTTTTGCTGTGACTGCCTAAGTGCTGGAGCAACCATTGCTGTCACTGTATTACCTCTCACACCTAGTAAGCATGCTGTTCCCTTCACAGCACCATCCATGACCTAGCTCACTGATTGTGCCACCAGGAAATAGATAACACACTGCAAGCAATGTTTATTAGAAACACATGCACATTATAGAGCATGGGTTCAATTCATTGGGGATAGGTAGTCTAAAGGTTACAGTGCACATTATCAGGGGCGGACTGACAACTCATGGGGCCCCCGGGCAATAGGGGATCATGGGGCCCCTGTGTCCTTGCCCAAACTCAAAAAAGCCTATGAAAAAGGTACCAGGGGCATCTCATGGGGCCCCTTACTGACCCCGGGCCCTCGGGCAGTGCCCGACTTTCCAAATGGTCAGTCCGCCCCTGCACATTACTGTTATTACACGTGCACTGCTTAAGGCTCTGTGATAGCAATTTGGGACCAACATTTCTGTGAGTTACAGGGCAGATTAAGTAATCACCAAAACACATTTTTGCAAGCTCATTCTGCATAATAAACCCTGAAGCGGGTGTGTACATTTTTTACTATATGTTATATTATGTTAGTGTTTGGGGGATAACCATTATATATTTTCCATTTGTTAATTGATGTGAAGATTAAAATTTAAGTTTCTCTGAATGTCCGAAGACCTGAATTATTGTTAACCACAGCAATATTAGTCACTAGAACTGAAGACTTCACAGAACACAGATGAATTTGAATGTACAAGAACACAACTAACATGCTTAAGAAACTCACAATACAATTTACACAAAATATGACCTAGAACTGACGGAATCTTGCAGTGGCAGCTCAGTAGAGCACATTTTCTGCTAGTCCTATTTGTGGTTCAACAGCCATGAGTACTGAACACTTAAAACCTCCCTTAAAGGATAAGTTCACCAATTAATAAAAAACAAAATGCATTTTTTTTGGCAGATAAAAAAATGTGAGTTTACTACATATATATTTTTTAGGAGCCTGTAAAGCTTTGCTGCTGCAATCAGCAGATGGTGGGTGCAATGTCAGCTCCTGCAGACTCTCAGTGTAGCTGAATGCCAATAATTAGTTACTTCAGTCCAGGAAGCTCAATGGACTATGAGAGTGCTCACCAGTGCCCTTGCAGTTAATTGGAAAATGAAATCCGTCAGTCGCAAAGGGTGATGGTACTTGTAGGCATTCATGCACAGAACTTTGTGAATGAATGAGGCCATGTGGGTGGAGACCCACATGGCCGTGCTCTTTTACAATTGGGACAGTGGGTGCATGGAGAGGATCCCTGGTCTGGTGTCATGGGGGAGGCTGCAGGAACTGAAACATGCAACATGTTCCCAAAGGTGAACTTATCATTTAAATTTGTTCATTTCTAATTGTTTTTGTTGCAAATGAGTAACACATTTTTAGCATGTTGAGGTGAGTATATGCTGCTGGGAAGGGGTACAAAAGCAAAGCTCTTGCCTTGCCCTGCACAGGGAAACAGATTTACTTAAGCTTTTGATGTGAAACTCTGTTTCTCCTTTTGCTTATTGCATCACTAATCACATTTAAACGTAAAAGGTAGGTTTACATGTGATTGTGGTTGTGAGAAATTGATTAGCCCTGCTATTACTCATTTCCTGTTTGCAAAAGTTAGCAATGGGGCTACTCTTGCAGTACCAGCAGATGCATCTCAACCTCCCCAGATTACAGTGGGAGTGAACTACAGTAGTACATAATAGTCTAAAAAAACAGCTATTTAGCAAGTAGGCTATGCTCTACTAGTGCATCTATAAGTTTAAAGCCCATCTGAA
This sequence comes from Staurois parvus, assembly GCF_062004578.1. NCBI lineage: Eukaryota > Metazoa > Chordata > Amphibia > Anura > Ranidae > Staurois > Staurois parvus. Next base: position 10,488,059 of record NW_028317941.1, read on the forward strand.
GGTTGTTGTTCGCCCCTTCATTTAGAGCACCTCGCTAAGTACTACAGCAAAATCCGATTTTATGCCCATCCTCCCAGAACAGCCTAGGATCATCTTCAGGAGAGCTACTAATATGGCCAATAAGATTGCACCTTGTAAAAAATACTAGTAGCCTCTCTCCTTTCGTTTTTTAGGATCTAAAAAGTATATTCCAGTGCAGAAAATGCAAATGTAAAATGTGTGTCTTTATCACAACATTCTATTACATGTAGGCAGATTTATGTTGGATATTATATATATATATATATATATATATATATATTGTATTTAATATAGATATACACTATATTGCCAAAAGTATTAGGACGCCTGCCTTCATATTGAGTTGACCCACCCTTTTCAGCTCCAACAGCTTCAACTTTTCTGGGAAGGCTGTCCACAAGGTTTAGGTGTGTATCTATGGGAATGTCTGACAATTCTTCCAGAAGTGCATTTGTGAGGTCAGGCACTGATGTCAGATGAGAAGGCCTGGCTCGCAGTCTCCGCTCTAATTCATCCCAAAGGTGTTCTATTGGGTTGAGTTCAGGACTCTGTGCAGGCCAAACAAGTTCCTCCACTCCAAACTTTGTCTTTATGGACCTTGGTTTGTGCACTGGTGCGCAGTCATGTTGGAAAAGGAGGCAGCCATCTCCAAACTGTTCTCACAAAGTTAAGAGCATGAAATTGTCCAAAATGTCTTGGAATGCTGTTGTCTTAAGAATTACCTTCACTGAAACATTAGGGGCCAAGCCCAACCACTGAAAAACAACCCCACACCTTAATCCCCCCTCCACCAAACTTTACACTTGGCACAATGCATTCAGGTAAGTACCGTTCTTCTGGCAACCGCCAAACCCAGACATACGTCCATCGGATTGCCAGACAGAGAAGCGTGATTCATCACTCCAGAGAATATGTCTCCACTGCTCTAGAGTCTAGTGGCAGCGGGCTTTACACCATTGCATCCAATGTTTTGCATTGCACTTGGTGATGTAATGCTTGGGTGCAGCTGCTCAGCAACAGAAACCCATTCCAAGAAGCTCTCTACGCATTGCTGTGCTAATCTGAAGGCCACACAGAGTTTGGAGGTGTTTGACTCTGCAAACAGTTGGGCACTGTGTGCTTCAGCGTGCACTGACCCCACTCTATCATTTTACATTGCGGTTGATGTTGTTCGCAGTTGCTTCCACTTTGTTATAATACCACTAACAATTGACCGTGGAATATTTAGTAACACTTGGCATAATGCAGTCAGGCAAGTACCATTCTCCTGGCAACCGCTAAACCCAGATGTGTCCATCAGATTGCCAGACAGAGAAGCGTGATTGGTTACTCCAGAGAACATGTCTCCACTACTCTAGAGTCCAGTAGCGGCATACTTTACACCACCGCATCTGACGCATTGCATTGCGCTTGTTGATGTAAGGCTTGGATGCAGCTGCCCAGCCATTGAAAACCATTCAATGAAGCTTTCTATGCACCGTTGTTGTGCTAATATGAAGGCCACATGAAGTTTGGAGGTCTTTAACTATTGACTCTGCAGACAGTTGGTAACTCCTGTGTACTGTGTGCTTCGGCATGTACTGACCCCGCTCTGTCATTTTACATGGCCTACCTCTTTGTGGCTAAGTTGCTGTTGTTGCTAGTTGCTTCCACTTTGTTATAATACCACTAACAGTTGACCATGGTATATTTAGTATGAAGGAATTTCATGGATGCACTTATTGCACAGGTGGCAACCTATCACGGTACCACATTTGAATTCACTGAGCTCCTGAGAACGACCCATTCTTTCACAAATGTTTGTAGAAGCAGTCTGCATGCCTAGGTGCTTGATTTTACACACCTGTGGCCATGGAGGTGATTGGAACAACCGAATCCAATGATTTGGAGGGGTGTCCCAATACTTTTGACAATATTGTGTACTATATAAATGTGGGACTGACACTCACAATACACTACATTACACAATTCATAAACTGTTCCACACAATCTGTAGTATATAGATTAGCACGCACCCCTGACATTTTATACATCACCATTAAGATGTGGGTTTGGACAGCACCACCCTAATATTAAACACAACATTTTAAATCATAATGTTGAAAGGATGAACCTCCTGCGCTAGGAATGGGGCCCTATCCTACAAGCCGCTGACACTAAACCTCCTACCAAGATGAGTGAATAACAATAAATAATATAAAGTGCAGCGCTCAACCCTGAGGAAACCACGTGTTTATCGTGGAGGATTCTGGGAGCGCACTGACGTCATTTCCGGTGTGGTGGCCATATTTCGAAACCCCTATATACAATACACATGCAGGACATTCATAGCATACGGTATAGAAGCCTGTAATTGAAGATTTAAATGTAAGTGGGCATTTTTAATATATATGCAGTATATGGAATAAATACAGTTTTACACTATGTGAGTTTTTATCTATATATGAACCGAGGAGGAGGCTGCTGAGAGAATATATGAGTCTGGGGAGGATCCGGTGATTCATCAGAGTGGTGTTTTTTCTTAAGGCAAGCTGACCCTGTGGGGTCTATGCAAGGAGGTGAGGGGCCACTGTAGCCACTGTTTGGATTCACACAGTGTGGACACCTGTGATCACATGCATGAAGATTGAGAGTTTCTTTGTTTGTTTGGACACTATTTTTCATATGGATTAATTTTGAATATATATTTGCAGTGATTTTATTATTTATTGGTATCACTTTGAACACTTTTATATTCCCGGTGGGAATACACGCGTTGCACTTTATTATTTATTTACACTTTTTAGTATATATTTATATATTTTTAATTATATTGAGGATTTTGAGTTTAATGCTGTATTGTTATTATTTATTGCACAGATTTTTTAGCACTTTCATATATATTCACTATTATATATGGGATTGTAGGTTGAGCGCTGCACTTTATATTATTTATATTTAAATCATAATGTACCTTGCCACTTTGGTATTAAACATAAAAAATTCACTAAGAACTTTTACTTTATTAGCTATTGAATATGAGAGGTTTAGGAACCAAGAAACAAATTGGATGTATGTATTGAATACTCTGTGTTCCAGTGGCCTAAATAAGAATTATATGTGAGCTCCATATTATAATAGCATTTTTAAAAATAATTAGTAATCTTATTATACTTATTCAAACATGTTCACATAGGCTTATTTTTTAATATGATCTTCTATAGCTACAGTTCCTAGTCTTTAGTTATGGTTTCTAGTCTTTGGTTAATTAGTTATTTTTTTTAGCTCAACCATCAGTCACATACTAGGAATGTTGGTTACATTGCATCTTCATTTGTTTCTCTGAGCTATTAAGAATTGTGTCTCCATCTAGTGGTGTTTTTTCAGTGGTCTTTTTAATATTGTATTACATGCTAGAACATTTTAAATTTTTTTAATGACTCCATCCTACCTCTAAATTCATACACTCCATTCAGCCCCTCTCAAACATTTCCTCTCATTTACTGTATGTTTTTTTTTTTCATGTTTCAGGTCCTAAGAAAAATTCATGTTGCTAGTGGCATTTAGGTTACATGTTTTTATTTAAAAATTCAACTCCACAATTTTTTAAATATACAGTATACCAGACATAGAGAGCTGTCACATTTGCCTTCTGCTGTTGTCCTCCAGTGAGTGGATTTTTTTAACCCTTCAAGTGCAATTTTTGGGGATTATTAAAGTTTTTGCTTTATTACTGCATTTAGATAAAAGTTCCCTGCCTCTTGTTATTTATTTATTTATTTATTCATTTATATATTTATATATATTTATAAAATTGTGATCTATCCCTGTGCTAATTGGAATTTGGTTGCATGACCAGTGTTTGGTTTTAAGGTATACACCCCCCAAGTTGTGACTATTTGGTCAATGTTTGTCATATGTATCCCATTTTGGAAATTTCCCTTCACTTTCTGTTCTATGGATAAATCTCTCCAATGTAAGGAAAATGCTCTTTTATACAGTTTTCACTAGAAAACGTTTCTCGATTAAATGGCCATTGTCCTGGTGTCAACTAAAATAATTTCCAATCCTGGTGACAGTGGTCACCAGTAGGGATTAGAACTGAAAAAAATAGGCGCTGTGGAAAATGCTCTCAGACAAGCACCTTAATGAAGGTGCATCTTTATTGGGTGAGACAAAGTAGAAAATATAATAAAACAAAATTTGACCAGCCTGAAGTTGACAGTGTGACTCCAACGGACGGCCTGTCCGCTCTGAAGGGAGCTGAGATCCGAGAACGCTCCTGTCGACTTCAAATCATGTGGTGTCAGCGTACCGACGTCTCGGGTGGTATCACCATGGCAAGCGAAGGCAGTGTCCGGCGTTGGCTTCAGCTGGGAGCATGTGTAGGGTTACCAAGATGATATGTTTCGCGCAGTTGCGCTTTGTCAAGTCTCATGAGACTTGCCACAGAAATTGTAGAGTGGCTGAACAGTATGCAGACAACTGGGATAGGCCAAAATACAAGAGAAAGATATGAGACAGGCATTATCTCAAAATAAAAATTAGAGTGTATTATTTGAGAGAAAGTATCCACAGATATTGTACAATGGCCGAACAGGGCAGATTCAGGGTTCAGCAAGCATCAGCTGCCATCTGGAGATGCAAAAAAAAAGTTACACTGTAATCATCACCAAATCCAGTGGTCTGAACCCCACCTTGACCAAAATATTTTCTGTGTCGCCCCTCCCCTGTATACTGTAGGGGAAATTTCATGGCCTTGGCTACTCCAGAGTGGCAGATTCTCATCTGTTTCTGGTTTATTAATATTATGGAGTGGTAGGAAGAGTAGAGGATTCCAGTATTAGCTGGGGTCGGGGTAGGCTTCCCTGAAGAGATGGGTTTTCAGAGTACGTCTAAAAGTGAGCAGAGTAGGCGATAGCCTGATAGATTGGGGTAGGGAGTTCCAGAAAATGGGTGAAGCCCTTGAGAAATCCTGGAGACAGGCATGGGAGGAGGAGACAAGGGAGCTGGAGAGTAGGAGGTCTTGCGAGGAGTGGCTAGTACGGTTTGGGTGGTATTTAGAGACAAGGTCGGTGATGTAATTAGGGGCAGTGTTATGAACGGCTTTGTACGTCAGTGTTAGTGTTTTGAATTTTATCTGTTGGGCAATTGGGAGCCAGTGGAGGGATTGGCAGAGAGGAGTGGCAGATACAAAGCGGTTAGTAAGGTGAATGAGTCTGGCAGCAGCACTCATGATGGACTGGAGTGGGGATAGCCTGCGATGAGGTAGGCCAGTGAGGAGGGAGTTACAGTAGTCACAGCATGATATAATAAGGGAGTGAATGAGTTGCTTAGTGGTTTCTGAGGTTAGGAACGGTCGTATCTTGGAGATGTTGCGGAGGTGAAGTGTACATGAGTTTGTCAGAGATTGGACCTGGGGCTGAAAGGACAGATTGGAGTCTAGGATTACACCTAGTACCCTGGCGTGAGGGGTGGGACTGATGATAGTGTTGTTGATCTTGATGGAGAAGTCGGGGGGACGCGGGCTGGGGGGAATACTAAAAGCTCAGTTTTGGAAAGGTTGAGTTTAAGGAAGTGGAGTGACATCCAGTCCGATATGTCACTAAGTAATAAGGTGATGCTTATTAAACCAACTGCATCTATGGAGGCAGCCATGGTTGTTACCCAAGTGTAATCTTGTCTATATTCCCATCGCACACATGCCTGACGAAGGGGTCCTGCGTGGCTCCGAAACGTTGCCCTTTTTTCTGTGATGTGATCTTTTTGCAATAAGAACCTCTTTGGTCCATACTTGGAGATCCATGGAGTGGTGGTGAATATATACGTTTGCCTATGGTTGAAGCGCAGGCTGGACTTCAAACATGTCTTTCTTTCTTAACCACTTCAAGTCCGGACACTTTCACCCCCTTCCTGTCCAGGCCAATTTTCAGCTTTCAGTGCTATCACACTTCGAATGACAATTGCGCGGTCATGCAACACTGTACCCATATGAATTTTTAAGCATTTTTTTTGTGACAGATAAAACTTTATTTTGGTGATTTTTATTTGTTTGCTATATAAATTAAAAAGTCCAAACATTTTGACAAAAAGTGTTTTACTTATAAAATTTGCAAATAAATAATCTTTCTTCATAAATCTTGGCCAAAATATATTCAGCTATCTTTTTAGCAAAAAAAAAATAACCAAAATTAGTTTATAACCAAAAAGTATAATTTTTCAAAATTTGTTTTTGCATTTTTATTTTTTTTAAATTATTATTTATGTTTTTTTTTTTTCAACATATTGTAACCTTAGCAGTACAGGCTGTAAAAGCAATAATTTCTCCTTCTCTCTGGCTGCATTCTTTAAGCCATTGAGAAATACTGTGAGAGCTGTGATTGGTCAAAGCTTGTCACATGGTTCAAGGCTGTTGGGAAGAGATTTGTACCATGTGACCTCTGTGATCATTCACAGATTTCACAAGTAGTAAGCAATGATGTCAGCAAGTGACATCTTGCTTACTACTATTCATGTGATCACTGATTGGCCAATCAGTGATCACGTGATCGGTACCTCACACAGACGTCCCGCACAGCGATCGGTGTTCCACTGTGTCCTCCAGGCACAGCAGGCATCGGATCGCGGTGCTGCTCGCTCCCAGGGAGTGCGCACAGGGAGGGAGTGTTGGAGGGCTCCTGATATGTGCCTGCTATACCCTGTACTTGTATGAAAAACTATCCTGTTCTCTTTTTATTGCTTCCTTTGTGTGAAAACCCTGGAATTCCTGTCAGCCCCTCTGCCTTGCTATTAAAAACTGACCACACTATGCATGAGAGCAAAGAGTGATCAGTTCTTTACTATACTGAGAACTCAGTCTGCTCTTAAATGATCAGACTTTTCCTGACATCCTCCCCCCACACAGCCTTTCCTTGGGAAGATCAGTGTCCTGCTGTTTCTCCTCCCCCAGCTCTTATGCAGTTTAGAACAGAGGGAATGTCATGTTTCACATGACTCTCATATTGACTGTCATATGCCTTTAAGTGTTTTCTATATTTAGTCTCTGCTCCTCCTCCTTTGGTTTAGGTAATGCTGTATAGATAGCCCACCCTTTTTCCCAGAAATGCATTGCAGCTCTAGCCTCTTGTCATGAAGCAGGACACATTATGATCTTTTGACCTATCAGATGTTCATTGTTGTAAGATTCTCTCAGTTTATGTAATAAACTTCACAAGATCTACACAATATCATTTCGATCGAGTCACTGACTGTGGTATCCAACTGAGATTGGAGTTATCACTATCACATCACAACTGTAAGTTACAGAGATCACACTTTCAGTGCTTCGATTGGAGAGACAGAACAGGGAATGTGATCACTTATTTAAAAAAAAGGGGGGAAAAAGGTGTAATGTGTTTTATATCTATTGACAAATGTTTTGACTTTCATTTCTATTTCTCGCAAACAGGTACAAAAGTTTAGGCAACACTGTCATTTTTAATACGTTAATGCGTCCTAGGAAAGAAATGGGCAAGGCATCCCATCGTTTCAGAGAGCGAGAAATTGCTATGAATAGTGGAGGGAAATTGGCCTCGTATATGGATTGGTAAGAGGAAGTAAGATTAGTACCTAAATATTTTAAAGAATGGGTACACCACCGATAGGGAAAGGCTTCCTGAAGCGAGGATAATGTGACAGGTGGGACGTGAATTGGGAGTGCCTCAGTTTTAGACGTATTAACTTTGTAACCTGAAATAGCCCCAAATCGTTTCAAGATCTGATGCAAAATTGGTAAAGAAGTATAGGGACTCGTGAGTGTGAGGAGGATGTCGTCTGCAAACAGCGATAATTTGTACTCATGGGTATGGGAATGTATCCCGCGAATATCCGGATTCGACCTAATGGCTGTGGCCAGTGGCTCCAGGCAAAGAATAAACAGCAGAGGGGAGAGTGGACAACCCTGACGTGTGCCATTTGACATCTGAAAAGGGAGTGAAAGAAAAGATGCTAATCTGACCTGCGAAAATGGGGAAGAATAAAGGGCCTTCAAGGCTGCTACAAATGGATCCCGGAAACCAAACTTCTCCAAAACCATAAACATGTAGGGCCAACTTAACCGGTCGAAAGCTTTTTGAGCGTCCAAGCTCAGTAACACAGCAGGGGTGGAGGATCGATTAACCAGATCAACCAGATCAATAGTTCTCCTGGTGTTATCCGCAGCATGTCTGGAAGGCACAAAGCCCACTTGGTCCCTATGTATGAGTTTGGAAATAATTCCGGACAGTCGTTTGGCTAAAATTTTTGTGAAAATCTTGTAATCGGAATTAAGTAGGGCAATCGGACGGTAGTTGTCTACAATAGAGGGATCCTTATCGGGTTTAGGGATAACCGAGATATAGGCTCGTGAAAAGTCAGTCTGGGGTGTGACCCCCTTAAAAAGATCTCTGTAAAGAGAAAGGAGATGGGGAGCCAGGATACCAATAAAGGATTTATAATAGGTGTAGGGTAAACCATCCGGACCCGGGGCCTTACGAGAAGGGAGATGTTTAATTGTATCAAGTAATTCCTCTATCGTAATGTCAGCATTAAGAATGGCAATGTCTGAGGGAGATAGTCTCGGAAATGACAAGGAATCAAAAAAATTGTCAAAGGATAACTGTGTGAGAGGCGGGTGGAGGCCTGGGATCAAACAGTTATACAGTTTCTCATAGTAGGAGCCAAAAAGGGTTGCCATGACCTGAGGATCATAGGTAGGACTGCCGTTTGGTTGGATTAAAAGATCAGGCATCGTGGAAGGAGACTGAGCTTTAAGTCGATTGACTAACATACGATGGGGTTTGTTGGAAAATTCATAAAATTTCTGTTTAACCCACAGCAGGGATTGTGCAGCCTTACTGGAGTCGAGGGTTTTAATTCGGTCACGTAAAAATGTTACCTTCCGGAGTCCAGAAATGGAAGGCTTGGCCATCAACCGTCGTTCCGCCAAAAATAGTTGATGTACAAGAGAGGCCTTAGCACGTGCCGCAGATTTCTTTAAACGAGACCCCATAGAAATACAGAGTCCCCGAAATACCGCCTTATGGGCCTCCCATAAAATAGAGGAAGAGGCTACGGAGCCAACATTGAGGGTAAAATAGGTATCAAGTCCCCGAGACAATTCATCCCTAAGATGATCTGTGGAGAGGAAGGTCTCATTAAGGCGCCAATGACATGGTTTGGGTAAAGCGGGAGGAAAGAAAAGGTTTAAAGTCAGAGAGGCGTGGTCAGACCAGGTAATGGGGTTAATTTCAGAAGAGACCAAGAGTGAAAGCAATGGGGCAGAGATGAAAAAATGATCTAAGCGGGAGAAGCTACGGTGGGGGGTGGAGTAGAAAGTAAATTGTTTATGGGTGGGGTGTTTAATCCGCCAGGCATCGAAGAGACGATGCTCCCTTATCAGTCTACGAAAGGATTTTGAAGCGGAGCATTGCCGCTTCGAGGGTGTGGACTCAAAAAGAACTTTCCTGTCCTTATGGGGGGATAAAATCAAATTAAAATCACCCCCACAATCACATGTGAAGTGGAAAAAGAGTCTAAAGCGGCGAGTGTTTGTTAAAGAAATTGCAGTTGACCCGTATTGGGGGCGTATAAATTCAGCAGAACAAGGGGAGTGTTACCCAGCATACATTCCAGAATAATGAAACGACCTTTTTGGTCAACTCTGGAGGAAACAATCCGAAGGGAGCAGTGCGACCCAATCAAAACTGCCACCCCAGCCTTCCCGGAGGGATCAAAGGCCGAATAGGCTTGGGGAAAAAATCTTGAGGCAAAACGAAAGGAGCCAGCTGATTTGAAATGGGTCTCTTGAACAAAAATAATGTCTGCTCCTGAGGATCGAAATTCCCTCAAAGCCATCCACCTTTTTTGAATGGAGTTGAGGCCCTTGACATTATACGACATAAACCGCAAAGCCATTATAAAATAACAAAAATTGAAGCAAATGTGTTAGCCTAAAAAAGAAATGAAATACCATCGATGCAATAGAAAAAAAAACAAAAAACAATAAAGTAACACAGAAAAGTGTAAACATAGAAATTGACATAAGTATCCATGGGGATATAAACTCGGGAACAACAAATTGGCCCAAGTCGTCTAGGCCTATGGCTAGACAAATTCGGGAGCAGCACGACAACCAAGACATCAGAAAAATCGTCATGCCCGGCCAGATAAAACAGAAGTGAGAAAATGCACCCAACAATGGTTCGGCCAGACAGAAAAGAGAAACCCAAAAAGAAAAAAATATTATGTAAAAAAACCCAGGAAGGAAGGATCATCACCGGAAACACATCGGAAGGGCACCCCAGAGAATCATCATACAGATGGATTGATCTACTGAGGGTGACGTGGACGCTGTGGGGTACGTGTGAGTCTCTTCCGACCTCCGCGGACTGGAGTCCAGATCTTGTTGGGGGTGGCGGATGGACGAGACGGAGTTGGTGGCAGAGGGGACACATCTTCAGGCAAAGGTGGAAGTCCCAGGCGCTTTAAGAAGGAATCCACCTCTTGAAGATCACGAAGCACGACTTGGGAATCATCCCTGGTAACGACCAACCGGAAAGGAAACCCCCATCGGTAAAGGACATGATGTTGTTGGAGGTGTGTGGTGAGCGGCTTCAGGGCTCGTCTCTTGGCCAAGGTAGTCGGAGACAAATCGCAGAAGAGTTGGAGTCTGTCACCTTTAAATTCCAGAGATGATTTGTGGCGAGCAGCTGATAATAAGGCTTCTTTGCTCTGAAAAAAGTGGAAGCGAACTATGACGTCGCGTGGTCTGGTGCCTTCGACAGGTTTTGGGCCCAGTGAGCGATGAGCCCTGTCCATTCGCCAATCCGTTTCCGGAACCAATGGAGCAGTTGCGCTAAAGAAGGACAGAAGGTGACGGTGCAATTGCGCATCAGCGATAGATTCGGACATACCGCGTATACGGATATTTTGGCGCCGTTCCCGGTTTTCTAAGTCTTCTTGCTGGAGTTGCATTTGGGACATGGAATGCTTCAAATATGCGTTATCCTCTTCCAAAACATGAACGTATTGCACCAAATCATCAAACTCAGTCTCCAATTTATCCGTGCGATCTCCAATCTGAGTTATTTCCCCTCTGAGATCTAATGCCAGCTTTCCAATTTCAGCGGATATGGATGCGGTAATATTGCGCAGAAAAATTTGCAACTTGTCATCTAGCGCTGAAAGTGTGAGGGAAGGAGACGGTATGGTTTGCTGAGATATCTGGGTGGAGGGAGGATGATTTCCCGATGCAGAGTATTCTGCTGCCCTCCCAGTTATATGCTTAGGATCCCCAGTTATATTATGGGGATCAGAGTCCTCCATCTGGGGCTGAGTCAGGGCAGAGGCAGGCATGGAAGCTGACAGGCATGAAGGTGCAGTACCCTCCGTGACCACCGGGGGGCCGGGATCTCTCCCTGGGTTCCTGGGCATACTGGAGGCCGGGGATTGCGGCCTGGACAGGAACCGCCGGAGCGGCGAGGGCCGCGAATCCGGTGGCTGCGGGGAGGGGGGCTTCCAGCGCCCTATCTTCCCCATACAGGTCTCTCCCTGGAGCCGGGCCGGGTGCCAAGTGGGTGGGACTCACCCTTATTAGTAGGGAAGCAGTGGCGTGTAGCAGGTGAGTCCGCGCTGGCCGGGGATGAGCGGAGCTCAGCTAGAATGCAGCCGCCATCGTCCCTGGCCACGCATGCGCCCCCTGATCTTCTGTATTTTGATGTTTTTGTAAAACACTTATGAAAATAAAAATCAAGAATAGAAAAATAAGTCAAAATCAAGCATTATGGGTTCATAAATGCGCCCTATTTGCCGATGATGTTCTTATGTACATATCTGATCCTCGAACGTCTATACCTGGTTTCTTTCATCTGTTTCATCGGTTTTCTGAGGTCTCCGGTCTTAAGCTCAACTCATCTAAAACTGTTGCTTTGAATATCTCGTTACCCGATTCAGAGGTTCGCTACTGCCGGGAAAACTTTGCTTTTCAGTGGACCCCTGGTTCTCTCCCCTATCTGGGGATTCTCCTTACAAAATCTTTATCGACGCTATACCAGGCCAACTATCTCCCGCTTTTCAAACGACTTAAAAATGACTTACTAGCCTGGCAGGATCTTTCACTTTCCTGGTTCGGTAGAATTAATTCTATTAAAATGACCTTCCTACCTAGATTATTATACTATTTTAGGACATTACCAATTCTGATTCCCAAACGAGAACTAGTCTTACTACAGGCTGCACTCTCCAGATTTGTATGGAGGGGAAAGCGCCCTAGGCTGAACAAATCTACCTTATTTTCTTTGAAGAGGCATGGTGGTTTGGGACTCCCTAATCTTTTCGCATACTTTCAGGCGGCCCAAATAGCACAACTATCTTGTACTACGGCCAGGGGATATGTCCCCCAATGGGTTGGGATTGAGGCTCTTTCGTGCCGTCCATATGCTATTGGTACTCTCATGTGGCTTCCCAATAGATTGCGCCCTCCTATTTTGTGTCCTACTCTATCCTATTCATTGTCAGTGTGGGATAGATGGCGAGCTCGTAAACCTTTCTTCTCTCCGCATACCCCGTTGGCTCCGGTGTTTGGTAATCCTGAGTTTGCTCCGGGTTCGTCTTTCGTGAGGTTCCAATGGTGGATTAATAAGGGGTTGCTACGTATTGGTGATTATTTGGATGGGGTTCGCCCTCGGTCTCTTCATTATTTTGTGAATTTTTGTGGGATGCCTCGTGGAGAGATATTTCGTTACCATCAACTTCGCTCTTTTTTGATAGCAAACTTAGACTACTCACAGAACCTTGTGCGCTTACTTCCCTCGAGGTCTCCTGTGGGGCAAGTGGGATAATGCGAGGTCGCTTGTCCATTGTTTATGCTTTGTTGGTTGATCCCCTAACTAAATTGTCTTACATGATTTTATGGGAATGGGATTTAAATAGTTCGTTGGATTTGGATACCTGGCGGACGGCGGCCCATGCCCTATCGAAGATTTCGATTAACACTGATCTTGTTGAATCTAATTACAAAACGCTACTTTGGTGGTATTTGGTCCCTGCTCGCCTAGCCATAATGTATCCTTCCGTTTCATCTGGCTGTTTCCGACGCTGTGGTCAAGAGGGTACCATGTTCCACGTCTGGTGGAAATGCCCAGTCGTGAGTAGGTTCTGGATCCGCATATTTAATTTTCTTTACTCAGTGACAGGAATTAATATCCGTAGATCGCCGGAAGTAGCCTTGTTTAATATACTACCCTCTGATGTTCCCAAAAAAATCGATTAAATTAATTTTATATATCATATTGGCGGCTCGCATTACTATAGCTAGGAGTTGGAAGCAATCCTTGATCCTGCTGGATAGGGTGAAACAAAAACTCAACTGGATAATGGTTAATTATAAACTGACGAGTATCGTCTCTGACGATGTGTCCAGATTTGAGAGGACTTGGGATCCTTGGATTACTTATATTACTGTATCGTGAGTGTCTGGCAGCTGACCCCCCCCCCCCCCCCCCCCCCCGTTTTATATATTTTTTTTTTCTTTCAATTAAGAGTACTTTCTTTTTCATCTCTCTTTTTTTTCTCTTTTTCTACTATTTGTTGAAACATTTTTACTTCTCTCTGTTATTTTTGGTCCATTTTGACTTAATTTTTGTTTATTGATCTATGAAACTTGTATGTTTTGATGGCTATGACATTTTTTATGTGATTTGTAATGCTATTGTCTGCTAATTTTTTTTTAATTTACCTACCAGTATTATGCTTATGATTCTGAATCTTGTTCCACCTTGTGGGTGGGCCCTTTCTTTTTCTCTTTTATTGTTTGCCATCTTGTTTTAATATGCTTGTTTCTTAATAAAATATTGAAATATAAAATCAAGCATTATTCCAAAGTTGGCTATTCACTATGTCAGCCTGTTGCTGCCAGTGGCACTTATATATTCGGCATTGCAGAAGTGGGCCTTCTTCTGACACTGCACATACTCATGCCGGTGTTTGTGCTGAAAGCAGATTCCATCGATTCCTTCCAGCACAGGAACTGAGATGTCACTGATAGCTCCAGGTCTTGTATTAAAGATCCAGGACTGGTTATCAATCATGTGATCACTGTGATACCTGTGATTGGTTGTCACAGCGATCATTCATTAAAACCCAACCCTGTACTCTCTTTTTTCTTCTGAATGGAGAAACAAATAAATTGCATCTTTTTTTGCTAGCCTGAGGAAAAGAATGTAAAAAAAAAATCTTTATATCTCTCTAGACCAGAGGTTGATCTAAGTTAGTGTCAGGGTCAAAGGTCATGGTCAAAGGTCAGAGTTGGTGTTAAAGATCAGGACCAAATGTCAGGGTCGGTATGTTTTAGGTAAAATTAAAAAGTATATATTTATTGTCAGTGTTTAGGTATGCAAACAGTGCACTATTGTTTCTTGGCCCTACTATGGATACAAATGACAAATAGTGTACATATATTCACCACAAACATCACGTGTAGGATTTATTTATTTATTTATTTATGTATTCATTTTGGTGGAGTCAAGGTAATGGCAAGAAATGTACAGCTAAATGTAATATACACTCACCAGCCACTTTATTAGATACTTCTTGCTAGTAATGGGTTGGACCCTCTTTTGCCTTCAGAACTGCCTTAATGGCATAGATTCAGCAAGGTGTTGGAAACATTCCTTAGAGGTTTTGGTCCATATTGACATGAGTTACAGTTGCCTCTCTATCATCTCGACCCAGTCTGCCCATTCTTCTCTGACCTCTGACATCAACAAGGCATTTTCGTCCATACAACTGCCAGTCTCTTCTCTTCTCTTTTTCAGACCATTCTCTGTAAACCCTAGAGGTGGTTGTGCATGAAATTCCCAGTAGATCAGCAGTGGCCGGTGATATATATACACACACAATGTTGCCAAAAGTATTGGGACACCCCTCCAAATGATTGAATTCAGGTGTTCTTATCACCTCCATTTCTACAGGTGTATAAAATCAAGCACCTAGGCATGCAAACTGCTTCTATAAACATTTGTGAAAGAATGGGTTGCTTTCAGGAGCTCAGTGAATTCAAGTGTAGTGCTGTAATACGTTGCCACCTGTGCAATATGTCCATCCATTAAATTTTCTTGCTACTAAATACTCCACGGTCAATTGTTCGTGGTATTATAACAAAGTGGAAGCAACTGCGAACAACATCAACAGCAATGTAAAATGACAGAGTGGGGTCAGTGCACGCTGAAGCACACAGTGCCCAACTGTTTGCAGAGTCAATATCTAAACACCTCCAAACTCTGTGTGGCCTTCAGATTAGCACAGCAATGCGTAGAGAGCTTCTTGGAATGGGTTTCTGTTGCTGAGCAGCTGCACCCAAGCCTTACATCACCAAGTGCAATGCAAAACATTGGATGCAATGGTGTAAAGCCCGCTGCCACTAGACTCTAGAGCAGTGGAGACATTCTCTGGAGTGATGAATCACGCTTCTCTGTCTGGTAATCCGATGGATGTGTCTGGGTTTGGCGGTTGCCAGAAGAACGGTACTTACCTGAATGCATTGTGCCAACTGTAAAGTTTGGTGGTGGGGGGATTATGGTGTGGGGTTGTTTTTCAGGGGTTGGGCTTGGCCCCTTAGTTCCAGCGAAGAGAACTAAGGCATCAGCATACCAAGACATGTTGGACAATTTCATGCTCCCAACTTTGTGGAAAGAGTTTGGATATAGACCCTTCCTATTCCAACATGACTGGGCACCAGTGCACAAAGCAAGGTCCATAAAGACAGGGATGAATGAGTTTGGGGTGGAGGAACTTGACTGGCCTGCACAGAGTCCTGACCTCAACCTGATACAACACTTTTGGGATGAATTAAGTGGAGACTGCGAGCCAGGCCTTCTCGTCCGACATCAGTGCCTGACCTCACAAAAGCACTTCTGGAAGAATGGTTTAAACATTCCCATAGACACACTCCTAAACCTTGTGGACAGACTTGCCAGAAGAGTTGAAGATGTTATAGGTGCAAAGGGTGGGCCAACTCAATATTAATCCCCACGGACCAAGTTGGGATACCACTAAAGTTCATGTGCATGTAAAGGCAGGCGTCCCAATACTTTTGGCAATATAGTGTTTTATATATATATATATATATATATATATATATTACTATTTTGGACAAGTTTTTGTATGATAATAAGTAGTTGTTTTGATACTTACAGTTTTACTAACACATGCCAAAATTGCAAAACTGTGTTGAGCTATTAATACTTGTTTTAGTCATTGAGGGGTTAAAGCACTACAAACTTATCCAGTTAAATAAAAGGAAAAAAATAGGAGTTACATACTATAGCTCACCATCTGGTATCTATGAAGATACCAATTAGGTGTCCAATGCAGGACCAAAACTTTTTTTGAGATAAAAAAATAGAACCATATTATAGGGGAAAGTGAGTAGTTTCTTTATGTCTTGACATAAGAATACAAATACAGTTTTACGATCTGTAGACTGCACAAACCTTTATATCGTTATCTTGGTTTTTTTTTTAGTAAAATAGCTTTACCATTAGCCACAGTTAGAAGTTTCATTTTCCTTTATACAGTACTTGCTTTTTTTATTCACATATTGCCATCTGCTGGTTTCTGTAGAACATTACATTTACACAGGAACAAACCTTACTATACTAGAAAGGTCCAAGTCAAAATATGATTCCCGGAGTTGTAATAAGAATTGTGCATGTTCGATTAGAAGAACAAAATATAAAATCCATTATACATTTTTAGCTCACATAATACACAGTATTTATATGCTTTTAACCACTTCCATACAGGGCAATTTTACCCTCTTCCTGCCCAGGCCAATTTTCAGGTTTCAGCGCTCTCACACTTTGAATGACACTTTGATGCGCGGTCATACAACATTGTACCTAAACTAAAATTTTATCATTTTCTTCACACAACTAGAGCTTTCTTTTGGTGGTATTTAATCACCGCTGGGGTTTTTATTTTTTGCTAAATTAACAAAAAAAGACCAAAAATTTTGAAAAAAAAAACACGTTTTCTTTGTTTCTGTTATAAAAGTTTGCAAATAAATAATTGTTCTTCATAAATTTAGGCCAAAATATATTCTACTACATGTCTTTGGTGAAAATAACCCACATTAGTATTTATTATTTAGTCTGTAGGAAAGTGATAGAGTTCACAAACTATGGGATACATCTGAAAATTTATCAATCCTGAAGTATTATTATTATTATTATTGTACAGTATTTATAAAGCGCCAACAGTTCACTCAGCGCTGTACATTACAAAGGGGGACAGAACATGCGACAGTACAGTAACAATACAATGCGATACACGAGGGGTTCGAGGGCCCTGTTCTTTCGAGCTTACAATCTAGGAGGGAGGAGATAGTGGTACAGGAGGAGATAGCTGTGGGGGATGGAGTGGTAGGAAGAGTGGAGGAGGTTGGCAAATTAGCAGGGGGGTGGGGTAGGCTTCCCTGAAGGGATGGGTTTTCAGGGAACGCCTAAAGGAGAGGAGAGTAGGTGATAGTCTGATGGGTTGGGGAAGGGAGTTCCAGAGGATGGGTGACACCCTGGAGAAATCCTGGAGGCGGGCATGGGAGGAGGAGACCAGAGAACTAGAGAGAAGGAGGTCTTGTGAGGAGCAGAGTGTGCGTGTTGGGTGGTACTTGGATATTAGGTCGGTGATGTAATTTGGGGCAGTATGGTGGACAGCTTTGTACGTCAGTGTTAAGATTTTGAATTTGATCCTTTGCGCAATCGGAAGCCAGTGGAGGGATTGGCAGAGGTAGGTGGCGGAAACGGAGCGGTTGGTAAGGTGAATGAGTCTGGCTGCCGTATTCAGGATCGACTGAAGTGGGGATAGCCTGTGGCGAGGAAGGTCAGTGAGGAGGGAGTTGCAGTAGTTGAGTCGTGATATGATGAGGGAGTGGATGAGCTGTTTAGTGGTTTCTGGGGTTAGGAACGTGCAGATTTTGGCGATGTTGCGGAGGTGGAGTCTGCATGAGTTTGTTAATGATTGGACTTGGGGCTAGGAGGATAAGTTGGAGTCCAGAATGACACCAAGTACTCTGGCCTGCGGGGCGGGCCTGATAGTGGCATTGTTGGACGTGATGGAGAAGTCAAAGGGGGATGGTGTGCGGAATGGGGGGAAGACTAGGAGCTCGGTTTTGGAGAGGTTCAGTTTAAGGAAGTGGAGCGACATCCAGTCTGGTATGTCGTTCAGTAGGTTTGTGATTCGGGCGGAGACTGAGGGGGTGAGGCGAGGGGTTGAGAGATAGATTTGGGTGTCGTTGGCATAGAGGTGGTAGTTGAAGCCGTGAGAGTGTATGAGTTGGCCAAGGGAGGAGGTGTAGATGGAGAAGAGAAGGTGCTGAGGACAGAGCCTTGAGGGATCCCAACAGAGAGGGGGAGTGAGGGGGAGGTGGTAGCGTTATAGGTATCGCTGAAAGAGCGTTGTGATAGATAGGATGAAAGCCAGGAGAGAGCGGAATCTCTGAGGCCGAGGGAGTGTAGTTTTTTGAGGAGGAGGGGGTGGTCGACTGTGTTGAAGGCCACGGAGAGGTCAAGGAGTAGGAGCACGGAATAGTGGCCATTAGCTTTGGCGGTTAGAAGGTCGCTGGAGAGTTTGAGTAAGGCAGTTTTGGTGGAGTGTAGGGGACGGAAGCCGGACTGTAGGGGATCGAGGAGGTTGTTGTCGTTGAGGTGAGAGCTTAGGCAAGTGTAGACTAAGCGCTTGAGGAGTTTGGATATGAATGGGAGCAGGGAGATGGGTCTGAAGTTGTTTGGGTCATTGGGGTCCAGGGAGGGCTTTTTAAGTATGGGGGGTGATGTGGGCATGCTTCAGAGGGGAGGGGAATGCACCGGAAGAGAGGGAGAGATTAAAGATGTGGGTGAGGGAGCGTAGGATAGAGGGGGGGGGAGGTCGTAGGAGTTGTGAGGGGATAGGGTCGAGGGGGCAGGTGGTGAGGCGAGCATCAGAGAAGACATTGGAGACCTCCTCGACGGTAGTAAGGTGTGGAGTGTTGAGGGGGCTTCAGTGTGTGGAATGTTGGGTGGGGTGAAGGTCAGAGCAGTGGTGGGGCCGTGGGAGAGGGGTGATGAGGGGGTAGCTGTGTGAGAGGGGATGGGGTTGGAGGGAGTTTGGGCAGCGATGAAGTCTCTGCGGATTGTGTTGAGGAAGAGGGGTGATGAGGGGGTAGTTGTATGAGAGGGGACGGGTTTGGAGGGAGTGTGAGCTGTGGCAATGTCCTTGCAAATTGTGCCAATCTTGTTTTTGAAGTGATTGGCAATCTCAAGGGCAGTGAGTGAGGTGCTGGGTGGAGGTGGGGGCGGAGAAAGTAGAGAGTTAAAGCTAGAGAAGAGTCGGCGAGGATTAGAGGAGAGGTTCTTGATGAGGGTCAGGAAGTAGGCTTGCTTGGCGGCATGGAGGGAGGAGGTGTAGGTGTGGAAGGCAGATTTATAGCGGGTGAAGGCTTGTTGGAATCTAGTTTTGCGCCATAGTCGCTCCAGGGCACGACTGTGTCGTTTGAGAGTTTTGGTGTCATCAGTCTGCCAGGGCTGGAGCGGTTGGGGTCTGATGTTTCGTGTGGTTAAAGACACTAGTGAGTCAAGGACTGTCTGGAGGTGCTGGAGGGCAAGGCGTCTGGAGGTGCTGCGGGGCACGGCATCTGGAGGTGCTGGGGGGCACGGTGTCTGGAGGTGCTGTGGGGTAGGGGCTTGTAGTCCCTGGTGGGATAGTGGCTTGTAGTTCCTGGAAGTACTGAAAGCCAATCTAATTTCTTGAGGTCCAAGAATGTCAGAACAGTACAGATATCCCCCAAATGACCCCTTTTTGCAAAGTAGACAGACCAACATATTTCATAACAGGCATGGCGATTTTCTGTAATTTTTTTTGTCATCATTTTTCGGAAATGAAGAAATAAAAAAAATGATTTTCACTCTTTGTTTTTTACATACTGTCACCAGTGCAGTACAGCATCATCATATAACTGGAATGGCGGTGATCAGGGACACTGACTGGTGACAGTACGAAAAAAAAAAAGATAATTTATTTTTAATTTTTTTTAATTTTTTTATTATTTTTTATTAAATTTTTTTCTCTTTTTTTAAGATTTTTTTTTCATATTTCACTATGACCAAAGTAGTACAATTTACCATAGTAACATTGTACTACTTTGGGGAAGTGATCTATTTTTTTTTTTTTACACAATTTGCTTATATGCCATGCCCCATAGAATTACTTTGCAATAAGCAAGCATTTACCTTAATGAAATTGATTCATTCAAGATTTTTTTTTTCTTAACTGTGATTTGGCCACAGCTAATCACATGACACAGCTGGGCTCTGATTGGCCCAGCTTGTGCATGTGATCGTTGTGACCATTCACAGCTAGCCACACTTGTATACAATGGATGATAGGAAGCCAGCCACTGTATACAACTGTCATGTGACCTGCTGTGATTAGTCAATGGCTCCCACTACTGTCTCAACCAAAGAGGAGAGGGAGTCCTGGGACAGCTAAAGCTCTCATTCATATCGCTGGATCAAGAAGGTAGCTCAGGTGAGTATCAGAAGGGGCTGTTGGGGAAGCAGCACACAGAAGTTTTTTTACCTTCATGCATAAAATGAAGAAAAAACCTTCTGCCTTTACAAAAGCTTTATTTGGTGTAGATGTGTGGGATTATGTACTTTGGAGCGCTGAACTTTATTTATTGATTTGGTATTTAGGCGTTTGTTACTACTAGTGTTTAGCTGCTCTCAGGTGTTAGGGTTTAATATTGGAATATGTTTGCTGAATGGGGTTGGGGTTTGTTTATAGTTCAATATGCATTGCATAAAGCATGCTACCAATACACCAAAGCTTTTAATTAATCAGATATAACAGGAAGTGATGTTTTGGAGCTGCTATCTAGTCCTCCATCAGTACTCTGAACAAGAAGAGGTGCAGCGATACATAAAAAAATCAAAGTTGGTCACGAAGAAAGTAACCGGTATTGAAAGAAGAAGGAATCTGCCATTTGTCAATTTGTGGGTCACATAGTAAAAGGGAAGTGAAGTTGAACCTATTCATATTTACGGCAAATTAAATGAAATGTTAGTCAAGAATTTGTAACTTCTGTCAGAGTCTGCTGCGGCAAATGATGCCTGCAGATATTCATTGCAAATGTAATTGGGAAATGCGATATAACAACTTTGTTACACTGTAGTTACCATATGTCACTAATTTGTAGATCAAAGGGACAATGTTTAATCTTTATATGACATGTAAAGTCTGCCTCTTATTAGTACTTAGCTAACCTTAGCTCCTTATTTTCATAATTCTAAGACTTAATTAGCTCTTAATTAACCCACATTTTTATCAAATTATTGGACACTGGTAAAAGTTTTTCTAATCAGGTATAATGTATCCCACTCCCATCATCCTTCAGTTTTGTAGAAAACCAATATTATGAGTAGATCACAAACACAGAAGGGTGGGATTGGTAACCCTTAATAAACTTCACATAATGAAACTAAAATCCTCGTTTCTCTATAGTCCATTAAGCAGCACAGAATTAGAGAGAATCTGGAGACAATTGGGACATCCAAAAGCAGTGAAACTAAGAGATGGGCAACATCAACAAAATATTAACAAGCCCACATAACAAAACAGAGAAAAAGCAGAGGGAAGCCTGCAGCCTAAAGCACCATATGCTCAAATATTACATTAGCTGAGGTCTGAACACCCACCTGGTAAAAATAAGTAAAATGTGTCTCAACAAGAAAAGCTGGAACCTTGTCTTTAAGCCTATAGACTTGAATGATGATCTCGTTGAGACACTAAAATAACCTAATTTTCCTATATGTCTGCCTTCAGGAATGATAAAAAGTGTCTCAGACTGAACGTCAGCATGAAGTACATCTAAGCAATATCGGAAAAGAAGCACAAAGTTCTGGTTGAGGTAAAAGGCAGAAACTGCTTTAGGAAGAAAAGAAGCTCTGGGCCCAAACACAACTTTGTGCTTGTGTAAGATCAGAAAAGGTACTTTACAAGACATGGTAGCTTGCTCAAATATATACCTAGCATGTCGTATGGCATGTGAAAATGCTGTAACCTTTTTTCCCACTCTGAAAGGAATCCAATTTGCTCTTTCAATAGAAAAAGCAGGGAAATGGTGTCAGTTCCCAAATTTTGTTTTCATTCATTCAGTAAGAAATTCCTCAGGGTTTTTGCCTTCAGTCCCCTTCATGGAATCTGAGAAAGCATTGATTATTTATATCCTCCAGATCCCCCAATTTAGCAGCATGCACTTTTTGCTCAGCCTGAAAGTCTCTAAAGGAGGCAGAGAGAAGGTAGAGATCATCTTTCACCATACTAAGCCTCTGTTCTGCATTAAAAACCCTATGGCATAATTTACGGACATCTTCTTTCAGCAGGGAAAAGTCCACTCTGAGAGTTTCACTTTGATTAGTAAGGGAAGCCTGACACGTTTTAATGGCCTGATCTGAGCTAGGTCGGTTCCATTACCTGCTCCCTCGCTGTCATCGGAGATGTCATCCCCTGTCTAGCAGCCACTGGGTCACCCAACGATAGGGGAGTGGAATCCGACCAGTCCTGGTCTCCTTCTTCCCAAAGCGGAGCAGTGGGTTGTGAGGCCGAAATGGAGGGCTGAGAGTTGTGGGTGCAATCTTGAGTCGTGTGAGCGAAGCAGGCCTGCTTCTCACTGGGAGTCACAGAGTGATCTTTCCCAATTTTAACTATCACCAAACAATGGGAAGGAACTTCTGAATTAAGTAGGTAATTGTAAAGTGAGACAGCAGAGCTGGCTGAACAGGATAATGAGGAAGGATGAAAGGAAGAGCTGCTCACATACCAGAAGTCAGTCACATATACTATACTTTAAAGATACCAATGGCCTAGTGAATGCTGATGACCTTCATTGTGTAAAGCGCTGAGCAAACTGTTGGCGCTATATAAATCCTGTATTATAATAATAATGACAAGGTAAATGACCAAGCCTTTTACCACATGATCAGCTGTGTCCAATAACACATCTAATCACAAAGTAAATACAATTGCCGGTTATCGGCTGAACTTTCCTCACGCTGTCACAGCGCGAGGTAAGTACTGCCGATAACAGGCAAGTGTCACAGAGGACATCCACATTGATAATCAGGTGTCCTGATTATCAGTGCAGCTCCAAAAGTGCCCATCAGTGTCACCCATCAGTGCCCAGCAGTGCCAGACAGTGTCCAGCAGTTCCACCCATTAGTGCCACCCAACAGTGCCACCCATTAGTGTCACCCAGCAGTACTACCCATCAGTGCAACCCATCAGAGCCGCCATTCAGCGCTGCCTGTCAGTGCCACCATTCAGTGCTGCCAGTCAGTGCCACCCGTCAGTGCTGTCAGTCAGTGTCGCCAGTCAGTTCTGCCAGTCAGTGCCCATCAGTGCTGCCTATCAGTGCCCATCAGTGCCGCCTCATCAGTGCCTATCAATGCAGCTTCATCAATGCACATCAGTGAAGGAGAAAATTCACCTGTTTGCAAAATTTTATAATAGAAACAAAGAAAAATGTATTTTTCAAACTTTTTTGTTTATAGTGCAAAAAATAAAAAAAACTCCAGTGGCGATTAAATACCACCAAAAGAAAGCTCTATTTATGTGAAAAAAATTTAACACATTTCATTTGGGTACAGTGTTGCATGACCGTGCAATTGTCATTCAAAGTGCAACAGTGCTGAAAGCTAAAAATTGGCCTGAGCAGGAAGGAGGTAAAAGTGCCCAGTAGGCAAGAGGTTAAAGAGACCAAAAAGCGCTTATGCTATGTCAAAACGCACATGCCAGGTGCTCCTGTTGAAAACTTTCACCTAGGCACTTCCTCATATGCAGGTCTTCTTTAGTAAGGCACTCAAAGGACAAGCACAAAAAGAAACTCCATAGCGTAAAACAATATGTTTTATTAAAATTAAAAATCTTTTTAAAGCTACACTCAAAGATGTCACATTAAGAAAGCTTATATACAATCACAGGGCTATCAAACCAGCAGTCCAGGATAGAAGAGACATTCTGCTCAACTCGATAACGTCATAAAACTCCTCTCACCTGATGTGCATCATCTGTACTGTACCATGCCTTTGAGAAAGTCCAGGTTATACTGTAAGGAAGTACCTAGAGGAAAGTTATGAGGTGATGGTTAACCCACTTACTGTAGTTATTATGGTGGCTGATCACATATAGAAGACTGAAAATCACAGAGAAGTGATTGGGAGATATACTGTATATATATATATATCACTTTTCTATGTTATCTGTTAGCTGATCTTAAGGGACTGCTTTGAATTTTGTTGACAAGAGCGGCTGTATTCCTCTTTGGCAACTAATATTATATTATAGTATGTTATTTTAACAAACATGTGTTGTATGTAATGGCGTGCTTTAATCACATGCACAGGATTTTTTTGTTTGGCTTAGTGGTACAGTATTTTTTTTTTGTTTTGTTTTTTTAAATATTGCACATTATATTGTATAGAGTGGAGCAAGTCACTATTTTTGAATTATTATTGCTTGACAGTGTGGTGATAAACACTTTTTAGTGATAGTTTTTAGTTTTTAGTGGTGGACTTTTTACTTATAGATTTTTATCTTTCTTTATGTATATACACTATATTGTGTCATTTGTATGATCTTGGTACCTTAGGGAGACAGAAGCAATGGAATTATGTGTACTATATTACCAAATGTTCTAGAATTTCACCTTTTCACATGTCTTTGTAAACTGCATCCACTAAAACTAATGAACTACCAGGAATTGTTATATACACTGAGAATGTGTCTGTGCTAATTGCTCCATGTGCATGTTAAAAGGGCATTTATCTTACAATAAACAATCTGGACCAAAACAACTTGGTGAGGCCATAAGCCAAGATTGTACACAGGAAACATAAGCATAGAAACCAATGAGCTTCCAGGTTTTATTGTCAGAGCTTAACTGAACAAGCTGAAATTGGAATCTGATTGGCTACCATGCACAGCTGAACCAGATTCGGAGTGCACAAGCTTTAGTAAATCTCCCCCTGTGCAGCTGAATGAATTTGCTCAATTGGAAGCCTGTGATGCAGATATAAACAGGCATGCAAAGAGCAACTTACTTTACTTTAGCTTGCTTCCATAATTGGATCAAAATTGGGCCATTTTAGCAAGGACCAGCCAAATTTTGATCCATGTATGGGAAGGCTAATTGTACTTGGGTTGATTCATCGATCTTCTTGAGTACAACCAGCCTGCTGGATTTGTTGTGATGTGATTATTGCTAGTGGCTATAGTTGCTGTGTTTTGCTGACCAGGAAGGCTCCCCACGCCTACCCCCCTTCTTTCCGGCAGAACACAAAAGCAATGTGTTCTTAGGCAATCGGTTTTGGAGCAATCCAAGGAGCCAGCGAACATTGTACCCACGCTGCACACATCTGCAACTATCTTAAGAGTTTGTGTTGCCCAATCGTAGTTGAAGCTAATTTTGTCAGTGTTTGTCAGTCCCCTATTGCCCGGGGGCCCCATGAGTTATCAGTCCGCCCCTGCCTCCACCTAATGCATAAAGTTAACCCTAAACCTGAACACCAAATCTAAACCTTATGTGAAACATATACCGTAAACATAATAAATACTATATCATCACAGTATCAAATGGATACTTGGGGCAACTACTAGCATGTTGAAAAGATTCTATGGTAAAAGATTTGACATCTAATAATAATATGTTAACTTTTTAAGGAAAACAGTTCACTAAAATCAAGCGATCCATAGAATTTCCATCTTCATGATCACATGAAGGCAAAAACTTGCAAATTCAAAATATTTCAAACTAATGCAAATCAGTAAAGTAGGTCACAACCAAATTTGCACTGGGTAAGCACTTAATTTATGCGGCAAATGTTCAGAACATGTTCCTGTTAAGTATACTGTGTTTTCTGCCCAAAACATAGTCAATATTAATATGAAAATAAAATGAAATGGAAATTGTAGACTTTATTATAAATAATTAGCATTTATTTTGTGTTGTCAGGTTTATTGAAAATGATAGACTTTTAAAACAATAGTTTTAAAAGGGAAAAAAGGGTATATAGTATGTATATTGTTGATGTAAAGTAAAATAAAAAAAAGTCCCTGTGGCAATATACTGCTTAAGCAGGTGCTTTTTTTGCCTAGTGTAAATTTTGTATGTGACAGCAGAGTAGCTGCATTACCTCTGGGGCTAATGATTCTATTTAAGGTGATCGGTTTAATAAGGTGTTACTAATTCCATCCCTTCTTATGTGGAGCATGCTTTTGGTATTTTAAGTGCCTAACTGAATAATTAATGCTAACGATGGACTTCTATTTACAGTTTGTATGTATGTATCATGTAACCTAGAAAAACCGATACAGCAGAATATACGAAAACAGCAGCTAGGCTTAAAAAGGAACTGAATGTTCCATTCAAAATCTTTTTTTTTTTCTTTAAGGAAACATTTACTGAAAAATATATAATTCACTATTGTCTTCAGCTCCTCCTGAAAATGCTAAATGTGAAAGTGGAAAACCTAGAAACTAATGCACTTAGGGATGGACTATGTGTCATAGGGATCACACAATGAAAATCTTGAAATATGCACGCCTTGCTGCCCTCAAAGAGCTGCAAAGTCCAAAAGTACTAATAGAGAAAAACAAAACAGAGCACGCACCAGCCTTGTGTATTACCTTTAAAATTATGTTTATTAAATATGAAAACAGGTATTCTACTCACAAAAGTGCATAAATATAAGGCACATCATAAGGGACCCCTCTGTCCAATTTGCACTGCGTTTCTGAATAATGATGAGAATGATGGGCATCTAAAATATCTGACGCGTTTCAAGGACAAGCCTCTTCCTCAGAGCCTGTTTTGTTTTTCTCTATTTGAAAATGCTAAATGCCTAATTGTAATGTTGATCCTCTGATTTACCTTCTCAGTCGAGTAAGTGGCAAGGAACATTTATGCAAATCAGGAGTTGCATCTCTGCTTTGATTTTACTTGATGTATGTATCAGTGATTTAGGGGGTCTTCAAACTTTCTAAACAAAAGGCCAGTTTACTGTCCTTCAGACTTTAGCGGGGCCAGACTGTGGCCAATGGAAGTAAAAATTGGCCTGGTATCAATGGGAGTAAACAATGCTTCTTTGGTATTAGGAGTAGGAAAAGCATGCCGTCGTTGGTGTCAGTGGGAGGAATAGTGTCCTATGCTTGGTAATAGTGGAAGCAATAGTGCTTCATCGTTGGTGTCAGTGGGAACAATAGTGTCTCAACATTGGTGTCAGTGGGAGGAATAGTGCCCCATCATTGGTGTCAGTGGGAGGAAGAGTGTCCCATCATTGGTGTCAGTGGGAGGAATTGTGCCCCATCATTAGTATCAGTGGGAGGAAGAGTGTCCCATCATTGGTGTCAGTGGGAGGAACAGTGTCCCATCATTGGTGTCAGTGGGAGGAATAGTACCCCATCATTGGTATCAGTGGGAGGAATAATGCCCCATCATTGCTACCAGTGGAAAAAATAGTGCCCCATCATTGGTGTCAGTGGGAGTATTAGTGTCCCATCATTGGTATCAGTGGGAGGAATTGTGTCCTATCATTGGTGTCAGTGGAAGGAATACTGTCCCATCATTGGTGTCAGTGGAAGAAATTGTGCCCCATCACTGGTGTCAGTGGGAGGAATAGTGTACTATGCTTGGTAATAGTTGGAGTTATAGTGTACCATCGGTGGTGTCAGTTTGAGGAATAGTGCCCCATCACTGGTGTCAGTGGGAGGAATAGTGTCCTATGCTTGGTAATAGTTGGAGTTATAGTGTATCATCGTTAGTGTCCGTTTGAGGAATAGTGCCCCATCACTGGTGTCAGTGGGAGGAATAATGCCCTATGCTTGGTAATAGTGGGAGTTATAGTGTACCATCGTTGGTGTCAGTTTGAAGAATAGTGCTCCATCACTGGTGTCAGTGGGAGGAATAGTGTCCTATGCTTGGTAATAGTGGGAGGAATAGTGTGCCCTCATTGGTGTCAGTTTGAGGAAAAGTGCCCCATCATTGGTGTCAGTGGAAGGAATAGTGCCCCATCATTGGTGTCTATAGGTGAAATAGTGCCTCATTGTTGATGTCAGTAGCAGGAATTATACCCCATTGTTGGTGTCAGTGGGAGATATAGTGTCTTGTATCTGTGGGAGAAGAAGTGCTCCCAGGACCGGATAAAGGCGAGCAAAGGGCCACATACGGCCCCTGGGCCACAGTTTGGAGACCACTGATTTAGGGTATACTGAAAAAAAAATACATCAAGAAGAACCAGACTGAATAATAATTTCAAATTGTTTTTGTGGTTTGCACTATACAAATAGCTAACACATTTTGGAAGCTAGAGAATACTCCCCCTTCATTAGGGCTTCAGTTAAAATAAGAAACCTGAATGGACTCAAAAAAGGACTTTCCTGTGTGAACCTATATTGGAAAATTATTTGCAGGACAAAGAGGGTTTTTAATCAGAAGCATCTGTGTAAGCAACCAAGATTATTGTTTGCAAACAGCTCATTCCTCTCTCCATCCATGCAGACATTACTTTACACGAGAAGAGCCTGCAGGGTTCTTCCCTCCGGCTCTAATCTGAGATGGGGGGGCAGGACTGGGGATGAGCCGAAAGATTGGAGAATGCAGCTTCAGCCTCTTCATTCTCTGTGTCATATGCTGTATTGTATCAGTCACTTTGTTAATTGCACCCCTTTGTTAGTTAGAAGCCGCATCTGTACCATTTTTTATGTTTGGAAGAGTGATATAAACAATTTGCTTACACTACTCTCTGTTAATTCTACCCATTGTGATTTTTAAATTTGAAACAAGTTTGAAATATATAAAATGTTTTAACAATACTATGTATTTATTTGTTAGTTCTTTACTAGTGCTGGCACTTATTAGTGAATTATTTCAACAAAGAGTTTGATACAGGGGCGGACTGACCATTCGAGCACTCGGGCACTGCCCGAGGGCCCAGGGTCAGTAGGGGGCTCCATGAGATGCCCCTGGTACCTTTCATTGGCTTTTTCATAGGCATTTTTGGGTGTTGGCAAGGAAACGTGGGCCCCATAATCCCATATTGCCCTGGGGCCCCATGAGTTGTCAGTCCGCCCCTGGTTTGCTATTTCTATTGGACAGGTACTGAATTATTACTTTGCTTTTAAAGTTCTAGCAGCTGACTGTAGATTCCTTTTTACTATTTACAGACATCAGTAGCTGAAGTTTTCACACAAATGGATGACTCATTGCATGTATTATTCCATATTGTATTTTCTAACATTGAATTGGATGTTGCCTTATGGGGGGTTTATGTATAATCTCCATTAGCAGCTGTAAATTGATGTAGCATCCTCCTAGATAGCTAGGGGAGCTGCAATTGATTATTTAGATAGGGGCTGAGTAGCAGCTCAGGTGTAACAGTCAGAGCGGGCTCAAATTGTGGTCACAGCTGAGAGGCTCTGTAGATCAGCTTTGTGAGACTTCCCCTGCACTGGAACTTTGGAGAAAATTCTAGAAGCAGTAGGTGTAGGTAAGGAGTGGCTGGTCTGCACTTTTGAGGTATCCTGACCAACCCCCAACAGGAGGCTTGGTATGGGGTCATGGCAGTCCTTAAAAGTGACAGAGCCTGCTCAGCAGGAGAGGGAGAGTTCAGTTGTAGGATGGAGAAAGTTGGCTGGAGAGCAGAAGCCTGGGAGAGAGCCCAGATGGGAGGGGGCACACTTACAGGTAGGGAAGCTTGGAGAGAGCCCAGATAGGAGGGGCTCACTTACAGGTAGGGAAGCTTGGAAGAGGAATGTTTAGGACTTCATTAGCCCCCCCCCAGAGCAAGGACCACCTGTGCAGTACGGAAGGAGCGACCCTCCCAGAAGGCCTGGTAGCAGCCACCGACCCAGCAGCTGCATAGGAGAAAGAATGAGTGAGTAAACCTGCACTCCCTGGGCCAGTAAGGGGAAGGATTAGCTACTATCCAGGACTGTCTCAACCTTGGAGTGGTAGATACCAGATCTACTGCCCAGGGATTCACCCAGAACAGCTGGATTAGGAGAATCTGGGGTCTGGAGTAGTACTACAGGAGTTTCTGGCTAGCTCTCTGGAAGAAATTGTTTGTTGTAAAGACTACATAGTTCAGGAAGACTATCCTCTGTTACCATTACCCTTGGGCATCTCATACACCTCTTACCCTACCCAAGTTCATATTCCCCTAGTAAAATCCCAAAAAACAAGCTCAAGGATTGGTTACTGTCTCCTGGATGCAAGTCTGGATGGGAAATGCGTGTTCCCTTGCTGTGCAGGACTATAGGGGGACCCAAATCTCTAGCGACTCCTAATATCCTACATTGATATTTGTATAACTATATTTTTAACAAGTTAGACATATTAGATATTGGTTTAATATGGGTATACTGTACATATATGTATGGGAACAAGGGTTCCAGTTTTAGTAATTGATTTATTAGATAACTTAGTAGTGTAGGAATGTTTTGATGAATTGAACATGTGTGTACCACAGAGAATGCTCTATTATTTACCAGTCCTAATACTGTATGTGAGATGGGACAACAATTAAAGTAAAGGATAAGTTCACTTTTGCACAAAAATAACAAATGCAATTTTTTTTGCAGTTAGAAAAATGTACACTTATTATTTTTGGCTGCAGTAGCCTGTAATGCATTGCACCAGCAATCAGCAGATCTCTGGTTCCATGCAGGTCTCCTGCAGATCTACCAGTATATCTGCTTGCCCGTATGGGATGTACAGGCAAGCAGATATACTGACACAAAGAATCAATCACCTACCATGGCGCTCCAAAGCGCCATGGTAGTTCACTGAGAACTACAAGCCGACAGCCGTTAAGAGTCAGGAGTTGTAGTTCATTCATTCACAGAACACTGTGCATGAATGACTCAGCCATGTGGACGGAGCCCAGCATGGCCGCTCTATTTTTAAATACTGACAGCTAGAACAGGGAACTTCTCCCAGTACTTCTGTCACAGGGAGGGGGGTGTAGCGGGCAGCGGCTGCAGCACTGGGAATATGTACATGTTCCACCTTAAGAATTGGTGGAACATGAACATGTTCCTAAAGGTGAACTTATCCTTTAGTTACCTTATCTCAGACTCTACGGGGCCAATGTAATTATCTAGACCAGGCCATTTAAACACTTGCCTACTGGGCACTTATACCCCCTTCCTGCCCAGGCCAATTTTCAGCTTTCAGTGCTGCCACACGTTGAATGACAATAGCGTGGTCATGCAGCACTGTACCCATATGAAATTTTTATCCTTTTTTCGAGATAGATAGAGCTTTCTTTTGGTGGTATATAATCACCTCTGGGATTTTTATTTTTTGCTAAACAAACCAAAAACAACTGAAAATTGTGAAAAAAAAAACGTTTTTTCTTAGTTTCTGTTATAACATTTTGTAAATAAGTGATTTTTCTCCTTCACTGATGTGCGCTAATGAGGCTGCAGTGATGGGCACTGATAGGCTGCACTGATGGGCACTGATAGGTAGCACTGATGAGGAGGCTCTGGTAGGTGGCACTGATTGGCACTGACAGGCATCACTTATGGGCACTGAAAGGCAGCACTCATATATGGCACTGATAGGCGGCACTGATAGGTGGCACTGACTGGTGCTGTTAGGTGGCACTGACTGGCACTGATAGGCGGTACTGATGCCAATTGATAGGCAGCACTGACTGGCACTGATAGGCGGCACTGACTGGCACTGATATGTGGCACTGATTGGCAACACTGATAGGTGGCACTG
Source organism: Staurois parvus (assembly GCF_062004578.1). Classification (NCBI taxonomy): domain Eukaryota; kingdom Metazoa; phylum Chordata; class Amphibia; order Anura; family Ranidae; genus Staurois; species Staurois parvus. Next base: position 10,519,893 of record NW_028317941.1, read on the forward strand.
ACTAGCACTGATAGGTGGCAGTGAAAGGCAGCTCAGATGGGCACTGATATGTGGCATTGATGTGCACTGGTAGGCACTGATATGTGGCATTGATGGGCACTGGCAGGTGGCATTGATGAACACTGACAGGTGGCATTGATGGGCACTGACAGGTGGCACTGCTGGGGCTTCACTGATCATCAGGGCACAATAATCATCAGTGCCCTGATGATCAGTGTACATATCCCCTCTGAGTAATGTTGCTCTCCCCTCCTCACGAGCTGTCAGCGTGACAGCTTGTGAAGAGAGAAATGCTGATAACCGGCATTTCCTTATTTACATGCAATTAGCTGTGATTGGACACAGCTGATCACATGACAGAGCCGTCGTCTTCGGCTCTTTCCATTGATCGATGATCCGCTGTGTCCCAGGGGACACACACTCATGGTTAGAGTGGGAGGACGTCATATGACGTCCTCCCAGAACGAGAGAACCGCCTTGCGCCCCTCATTTCCTTATATGGTGGGCGGGAGGCGGTTAAATATCTTTTGTTTTCACTATGTCCACTTCAAAGAACCCTCTCCTTTAGATATGCAAAGAGGGTGACCATCTGTCCAGAAATGCACAATTTGCCCAGGGTATGATCATGCATACCTAATGTTCTCTCCAAAAAAGGCTTTGAGCTGGCATACTTAATTTACTCACCAAAAAGGGAAGTGTTAGTGAGGGGCTGAGTTATGCTAAATACAGGGGATAGGGAAATTACCCAATTCTGATTGAGATGTGCCAGATTGAGTAGATAGATTAGATAGTTCCACCAATCAGGATGGTCCCATGCAAGTCTATGAGAGATAGTTCTAAAAAAGCTTAGGTCTTGGGAGGAGACAGTAGAGAGAAGATCCAAAGATCATAGAGGCCCCCATGCTACACAGCGGGTAGATATCAGGACATCCTTCTGGCACTTAAAAGTTATATATACTTGTCTTATGTGTTGTCTGTCTTGCTGTTTGTGCATTAAGGTTATGAGTATTATATTATATAATTCCTTTGTTTAATCTTTTATTTTTTCTCTTTTTCTGTAAATAGATTGCTGTGTGTTAGTTTAGACCTCCATACAATTTACCAATAAATGTCTGTTGTTGTGTTAAAGCTTTCACTCATGGTCAAAGGAATTTCAATAATATAAACCAAATCATAGCTAAGAGACATTAAATCTCAAAAATATAATGTGCAGTTCTCCTGTTATGGAAGTAATTTCATGGTCACTTTATTACCTGGTTTTGTTTGGAGGTTCTCCGTTAACATCAATATCAGACCCTCATCTAGATAAGGGTCTGGTATAGATTAAGGGAATCCCCCACTGTTTATTTTTGCTTTGGTACATGGTACACAGGACAGTGTCCATGCCATTTGTTTGAAAATACCTCATCCACTAGTCTAGAAATGGCCATTACAGTTCTTTAACATTTGGCTACTATTGACTTCAGCAGGGTTTGGATTTTTCACCCAAACTTTAATAATGTTCTGCAAACCTGCTTTGAACTGAACCCAGGTGCATTAGGCTCATCTCTTGTCATAATCTCTATAAGGGTCCACAGACATAAGGATGACCATCACCTTGATGGGACGTTTACCTGGATCAGGAAACAGCAGTATGAATATGGTCACTCCCATTCCTTTCAGACATCTCCTCAATGACCATTTTCAGCAGAAGAATTAGTTGGCTAAGTTGGATTTTCCTGTACAATTGCTAATGTTTTTTTTTTTCCAAATATAAATGAAGAATGTCTTCCAAAGCTCCTTCCTTCACAGGTATACACTATATAGTACATACACAATTGGGCAAAATGAACATGTTTAATGGAAAGATCTATATCCACAAACTGATGAACCTAGTGGTATTATCAAGTGAATTGTGAAAGCTTTTTGCTGATGGATTAATTCAGATGGCACTATGTTATGGCACTGAGGGACTAATTTTTATTAATGCATGAATGTAATCATCATGAAAGATTTAAACTCACCTGCATTAATATTTTACCTGACTGTTGGTTGTAATCATTCTGTCAAGTATAAAGAGTCCTAGAACATGTAGAAAACACTGCACCTACTTTCACAGAAATAATTAAGTTCCAGATTCAGAATGCCAAGCCATCTGATTGTTATTATGGGCAAAGGAATAATTAAAAAAAAAACCTCAACAATATTGTCATCTTTATTATACTTGGCGAAGTACTGAAAGCATTAAAGACTTGAATTTTTCAATTAATTTTTTGTTTTGACATTACATTTCTAATTCTGCTACCAAGATGGCTGTGTCCATCTAAGTTAATTTATACATGGTAATGATATTACAGTTTGGAATTTATACTTTACAAAAGCAGTAAACAGTACAAAAAGCAGGAGAACTGGAGCATAAAATTAATATGCATCGAATGGCAGTGGGAAAATGATCAGTTGATATGCTTTTCCATAAAGTTTACATGTATAATTTAAATAAAGCTGTTCAGCAATTCAGAGATCCACACTTTATAGCATCCCTTTTTATTGTGAAATCATGAAGTTTATGTGTACAAGTAATAATATATTTTTTTCACAGCTGAATAACTCTTAATTCAAAGAGCTGCACCTTTGGAATGGAAATTTGTAACTCTGAAACTTTTGTCATTAAAAAGCTATTCTAATTGTACTGCTGTGATGGCAAATTGCACAGCATTTCTAATGTACAAAATATGAATTACATATCATGGTGGGAAAGATTCATAGTATTTCTATCATAATGAGTCTTGTAGTGATTACACTGTGTTAGATTTAATTCACATTATGCCTAAGACAGGCTTGTAATGGTACTCATAATTAATCAAGTGAGGTTACAGATACTGTATTTAACTTCCTTTGTGCAGAAAGAAAAAGAGGTGAAATAAGATTTTTAGAAAACACATTGCCATGGTGTTGATCATGTGACCAGCTAATGACACCAGCCTGTTTAGGGCTTGAAAGATTGGATAAGAGGAGATATAAGCACACTGGTAACTGTGACAGTTATCACCAGAGGCATGTCTCCAGTTTAGCATGCACTCCACATACACTAGGAGGCTGAATGTAAATTTAAACATTGCTGAAAACAACATTGGTATGCCCGAATAAGTATTATTACCATTTCTGTTTGTATCTACACAAGCCACTGAACAATGTACTGTATATACAAAGTCTGTGGCTGACACCAGTCTGGAAAACTGGAATATAGACTTTCCTACTGAAGATCTAGTGAACAATTTACTCAAAAGCTATAGTACTGAATAAAAGGTGCCTAAAAATGAATTTTGGAGAGAAACTAGATTGAAAATATTACACAGACCATATATTCAATTTATAGCAAACTCATCTGGCTCTGATGCTTCAACTTGTCCAATTTGCAAGCACCATCAGCCTACATTAGCACACCAATTAACAACTTTAATTAATTATTAATTTCAGGTACTTATATATATAAGAAGCATATCAAGGTTCTGGAGTGGCCTAGCCAGTCTCCAGACCTAAATCCAATAGAACATCTTTGGAGGGAGCTGAAACTCCGTGTTGCTCAGCGACAGCCCCGAAACCTGACAGATCTAGAGGAGATCTGTGCGGAGGAGTAGGCCAAAATCCCTGTTGCAGTGTGTGCAAACCTGAATTTTTTTTTAAATTCTGTCTCTCAGAGTGGGAATGCACCTACAATGTGAATTTCAGACCCCTCCATGATTTCTAAGTGGGAGAACTTGCAAAATCACAGGGCGTTCAAATACTTCTGTTCCTCACTGTATATATATATATATATATATATATATATATATATAAAAATATATCCTTGGATGGGAATGGTGATATCATGGTTATGGCTGCAGCTGCAGACTTTCTTGTAAAAGTGATCCGAGTGGCTATACAACTGCTTGATCACTTTTACAGGCAACACTGGGACACTGGGATGTTGTCCATCCCTTGTGATAGTAATAAAGTTCAAATAAAAAAAAATAAAGGAACAGTGTAAAAAAAATATATAAATTTAAAAAAATGTGCCCCCATCCTCCCATGCGCATGTGCAAACTTGAAAGTGCACTTAGGTCCCGCACACATATCTAAATGCCAATTGCACCACACATGTGAGGTATGGTCGCAAATGTGAGAGTGAGAGCAATAACTCCAGTGCCAGTCCTCCTGTGTAATCATAAAAAATAACAATATTATAATAATACATTTATTTCAATAATATAATCAAACAAAAAACACTGAAATTTGAAATATAGCACCAAGTTCGCACATCACTGAGCAAAGTCGCAAAATCGTTTTCAGTGTCTGATGACGAATTTCCCCACGAATCATTATCACTCAATTCTGCAAGTAGTTCTAATTTACTATCGCTGTTCTCTAGCTGGTCTAAAACTGATTTTGACCTAAAGGGACGCTTTTTGTATGCCATGGACGTTTCTCAGTTTCCAGGCAGAAAGAACAGTAAAAATGCAGGCAGGGCACAGGACAAAGCACTAGGGACAAAATGTATGTGAAATGGTTTGATACAGTAATGTTTTACTATGTTATTTTAGTGAATTTGGTGAATGTCACTTTTTGTCATTTTCAAATTTCCCGCCACTCCATCCCGTACGTCCCGATGCTCGCAGGGAACGGAACCCAGAAGACAGATGCCGGCATCCGTCAGAGGACATTACAGGGGACACTGCAGGAGGGACATTGCGGGAGCGCAGGACAAGGTAAAAGAAGAACAGATCCCGGAGCAGAGCCGCATGGTAAGCCCGAGTGTAGCTCGGGGTTACTGCTTGTGGTACTGAAACTTTACCCCGAGCTACACTCGGGAAAACCACCAGGGAGGCTACAAATATATAATGTTTGGAGTTCTAAGTAATTTTCTATCAAAAAAAGATTTTTACATGTCTGGTAGAAATGTCAGAATTGCCTGGATGGCAATTAAGTTAGTGCCAGTGCCAGTTAGTGTCAGTGGGCTCCATTCACAAAGTGGTATTTACCACTTTAACAAATGTGGTAAAATACCACTGAGCTTTTTTCCCAAAAAATGTTGGCATTCATGAAATAATGCTTCTAAAATACTGCATGCTGTATTTTGACTTGTTTTGTGGTATGTAAGGCATGTCGTCATATCCACTGGGCAGAACTTCTTTCCCGCTGTATACTTCTCAGGGCCAGGCACAAGTGAGTGATGGCAGAGGAGAACTCAGCATAAGAGAAGCCAAGCATTCTGGATCTTGTGGAGCACATGGTAAAGCACTTTCAATTCTTTCAAAAGCCTCATTTGTCTTAGCAGTTATGCACGTTCATGTTTTATTTGTAGCACATTTCCTGCTCCTGGAGCACATAGCATCATTTCGGCTTCATAGTTTGTTGTTTGTGGCACATGTTTGTGCTCTATTCTGGTTCATGTTTGCATGCTTAGACCTTTTTTTAGCCTGTACACTTCTGCTGAGTCCCTCACTGCTTGTTGTACACATATTGCATGCTTGTTTCCCCAAAAATGCCCACTGTAAATGTTCAGCCTTTCTTCCCCATTTTTTAGGACTTGAGTGAAGCATGCCCCAACATGTTTGCTGTGCCGTTGTTTGATACAGTTTAGAATAGGAAAAATAGATAAGCACAAATTACATGTAATCTTACCAAGATTGTTTTTTTATTTACAATTCCAAACATCCAACTTTGAGGCAGACTTTTCAACAGCAGAGGTACATACTGCATATACATGCATATGTATTACATTTTTTGGGGGGGTTCTCTTTACCAACAATATGCATTTCAATTCAACCATTGGAAAATGTTTTTTTCTTGTTCTTAAATGTGCTTGTATTATTTCCTCTTCAACAGTACAAAAACATGGAGCATATCTGCTGCATCCTTAAAGCATCCATGGTCAAATGTAAGTGTGGATTTAATAATCACACCTACATTTGCATAGGTCCTGATTTTGGTACAAACATGTTTGTTTGTTTTTTGTCCAATCGATGGTAAATCGAAAATTGACCCAAGACCAAGACAGGGGAGCAAGAAAGAATGTTCAGGAGGTAAGTCATGCTAGCTTCCTTCCAATCCTAACTCGCATGTATTAAAATGTTCTCACATGTGTAATGTCAATAGTTTGCTGCAAATACCGTATATACATAGTGTTGTGTGAAGGAATTTTATGTTAAAATAAGTGTCTTCATTTTCTTTCCTTTGAAGGCACCCAAAATAATCAACTCAGAAAATACCAAGGAGCAAAACATCTCAGAATGGCTAATTCCCAAAGTAAGTGCCATACTGCATTTTTGTGAAGGTATTTACTCCTGTCAGCATGGAGGAGATTCCAGGAGACAAGCAGTTACTTTAGGAGAGCTGGACAGGGCCGTAGAAGGTCCTTAACCCATCATCAGACTCAGTATCCTTTGTGCATGGAGGAACAGGATGAGCACTGCCAGAACCCTACAAAATGACCTCCAGCAGGCTACTGGTGACCAAACAATCAGAAACAGACTTCACAAGGCTGACCTGAAGGCCTGACGTCCTCTAGTGGGCCCTGTGCTCACTGCCTGGCACCATAGAGCTTGATTGGCATTTGCCATTGAACACCAGAATTGGCAGGTCCGCCACTGGTGTCCTTTGCTTTTCACAGATGAGAGCATATTTTGATGATATTTTTCCCCATTGAGATCTGATGTGTTTTCAAAGTGTTCCCGTATTTTTTTTGAGCTGTGTATAACTCCACCTTTGCTATAACATGCTTTTGACCAGGGCTTTTTTTCTCAGAGAATAGGTGCAGGAACTCCCCCTTTTCGAGTTACCTCCTGTCTCCACCCCCTACCCACCTCAGAGCACCGTTCCTTGGTTCAGCCTGCTAACCACCTCCCATTACTGCCCCTTTTATAGAATACAGACATCATTTTTGTGGTGATAAGTAATTTGTATGGAATTTGGTAATGAAAACAAGAAAAGCAGTAAAATAGATCCCTTGCAGCCAGTGACAATAGATCCCCCCAGCAGCAGTAGGACTTCCACCAACAATGGACCCCCAGAAAAAAATACTCCTCCGGCAACAATAGATTCCCAGCAGCAACAACAGATCCCCCAATAGTCAGCAACAATAGACTCACCCATCAACATAGACCATCCCAGCAACAATGGACCCCCCACAACAAAATACCCCTCCAGCAACAATAGATCCACCCCAGCAACAATAGACTCCCAGAAGCAACAACAGATCTCCCAGCAGCCAGCAACAATAGACCCCCTCCTTCAACATTAGATCCCTCACAGCAACAATTGACCACCCAACAACATAAAACCCCCTAGCAACAATAGACCCCACCAGCAATAATAGACCCTCCTCAGCAAAAATAGATCTTCTTTTGCACCAATAGATTCCTCAGCAGCCAGCATCAACAGACGCTCCAGTACACCCCAGCACCCCTTGCCATTACATACATTCAGTGATGAAGGTTCCGGAACTGTGTTCCCCCACGTTCCCGCTCAATAAAAGCTCTGCTTTTGACACAATGGGCCTTACCATTATCTTTATTATCATGATCATAATGACATAATATAATGCATGCTGCACTCTCATGTTTTTGTCTGCCTGATCTATTGCCAGCCTGAGGATTTTCTGAGAGCAGTGGGACATTTTCAACCTGCAGTTATTCTAACGTGATTTGTGAACAGGGCCAATCTGATCGTAATTTCAGAAGGATTGTGATGTATGTGAAAGCAAGCATGCATATAACATTTTTGGTGTTAAAGCTATACATGTATCATCTAGTCTAAATTAGTGCAATTATTTATTAAACTGTATTGACTGATTAGTGCTATAAAGTTAAAAACAATCTTATTAGGGCTCATGTACACTGTAGTTGATAAACTCACGTTTAGGAGCTGTTCAGCATTTTTTTACAGCAGCCCCTGAACTCACCCTAATGTTTTCCTATGTGTCCATGTACACATCATCGTTTAGTTGTTTACAGGCAGTTGAGATTATTTTGAAAATGCAGAAAAGTAGGATTTATCAGTGTTTCAAATTCAAAACGCTTGTAAACGCGGCTAACCGTGTTTATAGGCGTTAGAACATTTTTTTTAACTCTTCCATTTCTAGATTTTCATCATGAAAATGCATGCAAAGTGTTTTCCCGGTACTCAAATGGACCTGGTACACTTTGAGGTTTTGCATGAAGAAAAATATGTTAGACACTGCTGCAATAATTTCTGCACAGAAATGAGTTGCAACACATCCAAACACCACAAAAATAAAAAGACAGCTAATCTCAACAAATACTGCTCTCTCTGCTTCTGCTCTCTCTATTTCTCTCAAAGTGTCTGAAATAGTTAATTTTTTACTGTTTTTCAGTGCATTCTGGGCATTTTGGAAGGTCTCCTGAGGTTATCTTAAAAAAATGCTTCTAAGCGCAAACGCTCATAAACGTGCATAAACGCGTTATGCAAACATGGCTAAACAGATGTTTTTTAATCTACGTTTTCTAGCAGTCAGTTTCCATCGTTTAGAAGTGTCCCGTGTACATGGAGCCTTAGGCAGGCAAATTCATGAATGAAGTGTAGTGGTATTTTGGACCTATACGCACCTCTTCAATTGGTGGGCATAGTATAATTGGACTGATATATCTAAAAGGTGACCACCATCATAGTAATGTGAAACCCAACATTTTACAGCATGTCACCAGAACAGCAAAAGAAGGAAAATCTTTCAATGGAGACAAATATTCTGGTGATATTTAAGATATTTAAGACATGATTCCCCTCATTCTACAGAAGTGTCCTCTCACTACCTGCACTGTTTCACCTATGCAGTTTGCGTATGATACATTTCTGCAGTGCTTTTTGTGGTGCGTTTTTGGACATGTGTTTTTGATGGGTTTTGTGTTTTTTTTTCAACTTGTTGCTTGGCAGAATAAAAACCAAAATACATAAAAAATGCATCAAAATGCACTACATACTTTTAACATGATTTCCTATAAGACAGGTTCACATCTCCATGTTTTCACCTGGTGCGTTTTTTTGGAAAGGGTCAGAGACTTTTTTTAAAGCAAAACGCTTCGTTTTTTGTTCTATAGACTTCAATGGGAACACTGCAGAAAAGCATGTATTGCGTTTTTGCTGCAGTTTTTATGCATTTTGCATTTAAAGTCTGCCTTGCAGCAAGAAAAATGCAAAGCGCATCATAAACGCAGCAAAAAAGCAACAAAACTTCAAGTGCAAAAACGCAACACAAAACACAATGCAGAAATGCATGAAATGCAACCTGCATAGATATGAACCTAGACTAAGACAGAAAAGACAAAAATAACACATGGTTTTTCCTAGCTATAAGGGGTTTTGGATTTAGATATACTATAGTTGTATAGCAGGCAGTGTAGATAGACTCTGGGTTTGGCTGCTACTCTTTTTAGTACAGTAGAAAGTCCAATCTATATGCTTTTTTTTAAAGAAACAAAATAATTTAGATATTTAACTACTTGCACTTTTACCCCCTTGCTGCCCACGTCAATTTTCAGCTTTCAGTGCTGTTGCACTTTGAGACAATTGTGCGGTCATGCAACACTGTACTCATATGACATTTTTATCATTTTTCACACAAAGAGCTTTCTTTTGATGGTATTTAATCACCACTGGGTATTTTATTTTTTGCACTATAAACTAAAAAAAGAGCAAAAGTTTTAAAAAAAAGTTGTTCTTTGTTTCTGTTATAAAATTTTGCAAACAGGTAATTTTTTCCCCTTCACTGATATGTGTTTATGAGGCTGCACTGATAAGCAATACTGACGGGCACTGAGTAGGCAGCACTGATAGGCAGCACTGACGGGTACTGATAGGGTGAACTGATGAGGAAACACTTGTGGACATTGTTGAGGAGGCACTGATGATGCTGCACTGATATGTGGCACTGATGGGAACTGATAGGCGGCAATGATGGACACTAATAGGTAGCACTAAAGGGCACTGAATGGCGGCACTGTCTGATGGGATTGACTGGCGGAACTGATGGGCACAGATTGGCAGCACTATTGGGAACTGCTGGGCAGCACTGTTGGGCACTGATGGGCAGCACTGTTGGGCACTGATGAGCACTGATGGGTACATTTGGGGCTACACTGATAATCAGGGCACTGATAACTGGTGCCTGATTATCAGTGCAGATGTCTCCTTTCACAGTTGCCAGTTATCGGCAGTACTTCGGAACGTACTGCCGATAACCGGCAAGTGTATTTACATGATGATCAGCTGTGATTGGGCACAGCTGATCACATGGTAAAAGGCTGCTGTGATTGGCCTTTTACCATGTCATGTGATAAGCTGTGTCTAAACGACACATCTATCACAGACAGCGCCAGGTGCATGCCGTAGCCATCATTCAGCTATAGCATGGTAAGGAAGTGATAAACAAAAGCAAAACAGGGCGCACTCTCATCATGCATTAACGTGGTAAACCACAAATTTATTTAAAAACATAAATATGTATACTCAAAAACCAAAAGAAAATAAAAACAGAGCAGATAAATCCGTAATGTCAGTCCAATGGAATGATAGACCCTTAATGGGGTAACTAACGCGTTTCGGGAGACACACTCCCTTCTTCAGAGCTAAAATGTAGATCTGCTATTCTAACATTTATAAGCCAAAAAATGGTAAAGAGGACTCGAATACAACTCCTCACACATGACGACCCAATCTGGGTTGAGCCAATCAAATCCACCTCCAGCAAAAAGTGTGTTTTTTTTTTACACACACTTTTTTGCTGGAGGTGGATTTGATTGGCTAAACCCAGATTGGGTCATCATGTGTGACCAGTAGATATGAGACAATGTACCCACGCCCTCCACACATCTCCAGCATGTAGCAGATAAGTTACATGTAGCATTATGGGAGTTTTATACCAGTGCATCAACACCTTGTAAATGTTTTCTTTGTAAACAACACAGCGAGAGGATTTAGCAGCAGAATCCCATATCGCCTGCCAGCATTTTAAAGAGATGGAACAGCTAAGTTCCTTTTCCCACCTTTTCTTGTAGCGGTGTGGGGTTTCAATCACAGAGGTCTTATCAAGAAGCAATTTATACAGAGAAATGATTAAATGCTGTTGGGTAGGGCCTTTAATAACTATCCTATCGAAAGCGGTAGGACATTCTAAGGTCAAATGAGAGCTAAGTGAGCTGAAAACATGACGGAATTGCAAATAGGTGTATCTGGCTATTATAGGTATTGCAGGTTTCAAGGTTCTAAGCTCTTCAAATTATCGAATCCTGCGTGAAACAGGATTGATCAGATGGCATATTTGAAATATACCACAAACCGCTCAGGGGTACATGCGCTGGAGAGATAAATCCAGAATCTCTGGGTTATATAATGTAACAGTGGGGAGCATACAGATAGCAATTGATGTGTCTTCACACATGTTGACCAAATCTTAAGAGTGAATTTCATGGATTCCAGAAATTGAGGAACCGGGTGGGGAGACATTTTGTATTGATAAGAACGTAACAGTGAGCGAGGATGTATCAGGAGAATGTAATTTAGTTCAATCTTCGCCCACCTAGTATGGGTTTTCTGGGCAAACCATGACAGTGTGTGTCTTAAATGGGTAGCTAAATAATAGTTGGTAATGTTTGGAGCACCCAAACCCCCAGAGGGTGGAGGGGATAAAAGTACTGACCGAGCTCTCCTAGGTTTTTTACCGTACCAAATGAACTGAAAAAACGCTCGTTGTAAGCCCTGCACAGGAGACCGCAACTGGTAAGGTTTCAAAGAAATAAAGTAGCTTCGAGAGAACAGTCACTTTTTAAACATTAATTTTACCTATTAAAGATATCTTATGAAAATGCCATTGGCGTAGAAGGGTATAAATCTCCCGGAACAGTGTGAGATAGTTAGCTGCAAATAATTGGGCATAGATTGGGCTAATACGGATACCTAAATACCTAATAGCAGAATCACACCAATGAAATGAGTAATTGTGTTGTAGTGAATCCAAATCACAGGTAATTCATTTATGGGCAGGGCTTCAGTCTTTGAGGTATTAATCTTATAACCCAAGAGGTCACTAAAAGCCTGCAGCAAGTGATATAGAGGGGGTAAAGACAGATTGGGTCTGGTTATAGTCAGGAGAAAATCATCCGCAAAAGGGAGAGTTTATATTCCCTTCACATCTACCCCGTTACGTCGGGGTGTGCCCTGATCGCCACCGCCAACAACTAAAGACATAGGACAAATAGCAGTGGGGGCAGGGGACACCCCTGCCTTGTAAAATTGAACATGGGGAAAGTAGCAGAAGTGGTGTATGGGAGTTTAACTTAGCAGTTGGATTGAAATATAGTGCTTTGATAGCATTAAAAAAAGGCCCTTGAATTCCAACATATCTTAATAACTCAAACATATAAGGCCATCCCAAGTGGTCAAATGCCTTTTGGGCATCTAGACTCAAAAGTATTGCCGGAATCTGTTTGCTCTGGAGAACATCTATCAGGTCAATTGTGCTCCGTGTATTGTCACCCACCTGTCTTGACAAAATAAAACCCACCCGATCAGTATCAATATGTTTAGACAACAGGAAGGCTAAATTTTAGTAAACATTTTGGAATCTGTGTTTAAGAGAGCAATGAGTCTATAGTTGGCAGGGGATGTGAGATTTTTCCCAGGTTTGGTAATGACCGTAATGTAGGTATGCTGAAATTGTGGATGAGGGACATCCCCCTGTAGCAAAGAGGAATAAAAGTTCAATAAATGGGGCCTAAGTCTGCAAAAAAATGTTTATAGTAGGCATAAGAAAAGCCATCTGGAGCAGGTGATTTATGGGACGGTAAGTTCTTAATGACAGCTAATAATTCCTCAGAAATAATGGGTGCATTTAAAACCAATTTGTCTGCACTACTCAGCTTGGGAAGCCGAAGGGTGGAGACAAAACTGTCAAAGGAATCCCTGCGAAAGTGGGGGAGGGAGTCCGAAGTTAAACAGTTGTAAAGTTTGCAATAATATTCTCCAAATACAGGTGCCATTTGTTGCGGACAAAAGGTAGGTGTACTATCTGCTTGAAAAAGGAATTCAGGAGCACCGGGTGTCGATTGAGCCTTCAATTTGTTAACTAACATCCTGTGGGGCTAATTAGCATAGTGATAGACCTTCTGCTTCATCAACAGCAATTGTTTGGTAGAAAAATTTGTCTCAAGCGCTTTAAGTTGATCTTTGAGATGGACCACCTCTCAAAGTTTGAGATGGTAAGTGAGTCTATAAGCCATTTTTCCACGTGGAGCAGTTGGGACACAAGAGCACTTTTCTGATGGAGTTTGAACTTTTTAAGTAGAGAACCCTCCATGATGAAACGGCCTCTAATGAAGGCCTTGTGGGCCTCCCAAAGTGTGGATGGAGACGACACTGAACCAACATTTAAGTCGAAAAATTCACAAAGGGCAGTGGAGATGGAGGCAGTGATCTCTACATTATTATATTACATGTAAAAGTATGTAATTTAAGCGCCAGTGACATGTGCGGGCATGTGGTTGATTCAGGAGTAAATCTAGTGTCAGAAAGGAGTGATCCAACCAAAAGTTGGGGACTATATCAGCATTAACTGTTTGTTTAAGTAAAGGGGCAGATATTAGAAAATAGTCCAATCTAGTATAAATGTGATGAACTGGGGAGAAAAAAGAAAACTGTTTGGCATTTGGATGTTGAATTCTCCAAATGTCAAACAACTTGTGTCCCCTTATCCATCGATGGAAGGATGTGGATTGTTGTAGAACGTGTTTCGAGGGTAGGAGGCCTCGGAGGGATTTCCTGTCTCGAGTAGCTGATATAGACAAATTGAAATCACCACCTATAATCGTGAAAGGGTGTGACCTAAGCAACAGTGGGGAGATAGTGTCAGTGAGAAGGACAGATTGATTAGCATTTGGGGCATAAACATTAAGGATCATAAGGAGTTTATCTCCATAATGGCATTGGAGCAATATGTATCTACCATGAGGGTCTAAGATTGAAGATAGTACTCGAAGCAGACAACCCTTTTTAATAAGGATACCTGAGAGCAAATTGGAATGAGCTACCTTTTTTAAAATGAGTTTCCTGTAAAAGGATAACATCAGCTTTGGATTGACGGAACTCTCTAAGGGCTATCAACCTTTTCCTCGGGGAATTTAAGCCCTTAGCATTACATGAAAACAATTGCAAAGATATGCTGAGACAGTGTGAGAACAAGCAAACAAATTCTGAGCATCACATCAGAATAACCATGCCGTTTCAACAATGAATAATACAAAGATTCAAAACTGAGAGAAACGCATCCAGTGTATTGTAGCAGAACTAACTAACAAAAGGCAGTCAAACATGAAAAAAAAATACTGAGTAATACAGTAAAAGGCCAAAACATGGAACAGGTCTGAAGAGCCTAAGCTGCCCAGAAATCTACAGCCTCGGCTGTATATAAGTGGGGACACCATGAGGAGGGGAAGAAAACAAATGAGGACTCCGCTCCTCTCCTCCACAATGAACCGCTCACAGTAGATGAAGAAATGCTGATGATCCCGATGGGGTTGCGGATATTATCCACAAGAGGACAATTAAAGTGTTGGGCAGAACATGCCAGCAAGCATGGAGTCTCCTAGGATGGTAGTATCATCAAGTTGCGGAAGACATCCTAGATACTGGGGAGCATTGAGGTATCGGCAGATGGGTCTTATTCTTGGATCTCGGCTGAGTCCACAGTTTGTTAGGTGTGGTAGTCGCCCTGGGTTTGGGTAAGGGGAGTGCCAGAGCCTCATTTGGGAGTAGACCAATGTTTCATAGGAAGGCTTCTCCCTCTTGGAGATCCCTAATGGTGTGTTGAGCTCCGTCCTTAGTCACAATCAAGTGGAAGGGAAAACCCCATCTATAGACAACAAGATGTTTCTGCAGGTGTAAAGTAAGTGGGCGTAGATTGTGTCTCTTCGACAGCATGATGGGGGACAGATCACTGTAGATTTGGATTTTTTCCCCTCAGAAATAAACCATAGTATTGCGTGTGGAATTCAATAAAGACTCTGCTGTCAAAATAATAAAATCGGACAATAACATCCTGGGGCCTAGTACCCAATGGCGGTTTCGGAGCAAGGGAGCAATGAACCCTATCCATGCGCCAGTCTATGTCCTGTACCGCCGGTGCCAGAGCAATAAAGAGGCTTTGCAAATATTTGTGTGAATCCGCTTCCCCAACAGACTCAGGGACACCTCCCATTCTGAGGTTTTGCCACCTTTCTCGATTTTCTAAGTCTTCCTGCAAAGATTGTAGCTGAGACATCTGTTGCTTTAAGGCATTATTATCTTCCTCCAGAACTTGTATGTACTGAAGCAAGTCATCAAATTTTGATTCTAATTGATCTGTTTGTGCTTCAACTTGCTCTATCTCCCCTCTTAATTCTTGTGTGATTTTCCCCACTGCGACCAATATAGTATGTGTCAAATTTTGAAGCAGATCTTGCAATCTATTATCCAGAATATCAGTTGTGAGGTATGGAGTAGAGACAGTGAGAGAGGGACCAGGAGAGATAGCAGAGTGAGAATGGAGGTTCCCTCCAAAGCTCAACCAAGCTTCTGGAACTGCGGTCTGGGGTCTGGTTCACTAGAGGCCAGGGATGCGGCCCTCGACACGTACTTCTGCATGTTTGAAGGCCGCGGCGATTGGGGGTACTTCTGCCTCCCAATTTTCCCCATAAGGACCGGTAAGTACTGCAAGGCATGGGGGTAATATTCCCCTGCAAGCAGAAGCTCGTGGAAGCATTGGGAGAATCAGAGAAGGGAGCGGTGTCCCAGAGCCGGCATTCTATGTGACCGGCGCCATTCCCCTCCGCACATCCCCCTCCTTTTCTCATCTTAAGAATCATTTGTATAGCCACATTATCCTATATGTCATATTGTCTACACAAGGTCATGAGGACCCCTTTTTACTCTTTATTGATTGTCTTCTATTACAACTATGTCATTTGTGTCACATTATTAAACTTTAATAAAACAAAAAATTGACATAACACACAGTGAATCTTGTATTTGTTAGTAAGGAATAGTTTGTATGCAAATAAGAAACTAGACTATGTATGTGATGGTGATTTCTACACATTGCAACACAGTTGATAAAAGGGAAGATGGTACATTTCTTCAAACACATGACAATATACAATCAGGAAACTTGATCAAAACTGAAGCAGCCAGAATCTAGGACAGCTGATTGGTTGCCACGCAAAAGGGCTCCAGATTCCCCCTTATGTATCTTTGAAACCATGTAACTGTTTTAGAAAACAAGCTTTTATCACAAGCAGAGGTTGCCATAAAAGCCATATATCAAACTGATCAACAGCTTCAAAGATTCAGGCAGCTGAATCTAAAAGTGATTCTTATTTTTGCCTGTAAACATCGATGTAAGCTCCATTCTCTCCATCTGCCTGAGCTTCCCAATTGGTCAATAAAGGCTATCACATTAAAGGCCAATAGGGAGACTTAAGAAGTGGGAGGTTGAGATTTGTATATAACTTTATATAACTAGTAGCTGTGGATCAATTTGGAAGAAAGAAGGTAGAAGTGCAGCACACCAGAACCCATCCACTATGAAGAAAGGTGAAGATACGGCTTCAGCCCAAGCTCCTCTTGACTACACCCCTCTGAATTTTTTCATCCCACCCATGGGGCTTAATCATTTTCTATAAACCCTCCTATCGTTTACAGCCAAAGAAGCTGCCATCTTGGCCTCTGTTGGATCTGTAGTTGCCATGGTTCTGCACATGTGATTAGTTATGACACCAGCCATTTGACTGTTGAGTTGAGAGCTGCGACAGGTTTCATTTATGGCATGCCTTGAATGTAACTTTTTTGGGTAAAGAGTTAAATCGATGGGTTTAGTCCTGCTGTGGATATTGTAAAAATTGTGCAAACAGACAAAATGTACCAAATATATAATCAAACTTATGTGAAATCAAAAGTGAAAAATGCAAGAAAAGAAAGAAAAATCAGGGAAGAGACAGCTGCTCATAGTCAGACTTAAAAGTTTAAGTTCTTTAATAAAATATCCTATCAAGAACTGCGGACTAAACTGCGCTCTCATAGGAATAGCTTATCAATAAATATAGAACAAAAAATAAAAATTATTAGGTGTAAAAATGTAAGCATTAAATGTCCATGTGACATAATTTAAGACAGTTCAAGATATAGTGCTGAATCTTGTGTGGTCTCAATGGATCCATGTGGAAGACTGCCTGGTAGGGATATACAAGCACTTGTGACTTCTTTAAGTTAAAGGGGTCATATATTTTCAGTGAGTGTGGTTTGCATCTGTCTAGTGAAGAGGAAGAGCACATATTTTTTTCTGGTGTTACAACGTTGTCACTTTTGTGGATTTTAGTTGCACCAGCCACATGAGATTGAGCACTATACCTTGAACTGTCTTAATGTATGTCACATGGACATTTAAGTTATATGTTTATGTTTTTACATTAATTGATTTGTATCTTTTGTTATTTATTTATCGATGAGATATTCCTATGAGAGCAGGGTCTAATCCTTGATAGTATTTTTTTTTATTAGATGCTGTGAATGATAACTGTCACATGTGCTTATGATCTCAACCAAGCTGTCAACCCATCACATGGCTGATGTCATAACTGATCACATGTGCAGCACCATGGAAACTGTAGGTCAAACAAAGGCCAAAAAGGCAGTTTCTTTGGCTGTAAGGCATAGGAGGCTTTTAATTTCACTTTGAAGTGGTTGTTAGTAATGGAACCATGGCTCAATTTTATTTACACAATATTTTGAGAGAGCAAGCAGTTATTAGGAGCTTAGGTGGACTGCTTGAAAAAACAGGTGGAGAAGTGGATGAAAGAATCTTCCCCACTGTGCTACTGTATTCTAATAGTGGGATTCCTCCACTGTCAGAATACACTGGTTAGCACTGCAGCCAATTGGTTGCAGTCAGGGACATCCCTAGACAGGTGCGGGGGTGTGCTCCGCACCGGGTGACACCTATTGCAAGGGATGACACCAGACCAGCTCGGAGTCCAATCCATTATTCTCCCCAATCCGCAGATCCGAACCATCCTGCGGGGATCGTCAGCTTGCAACCTATAAGGGGTTAACTGATCTCTCCACGAAAAGGTAAGTTTTAAAGCAAGCTGACAATCCCCGCAGGATGGATCGGATCCGCAGATTGAGCATAATGGATCGGAGTCCGATCCATTATGCTCCCCAATCCGCAGATCCGATCCATCTTGCGGGGATCATCAGCTTACTTTAAAACTTACCTTTTCATGGATCAATTAACCCCATATAGGTTGCAAGCTGACGATCCCCACAGGATGGATCAGTTCTGCAGATTGGGGAGGATAATGGATCGGACTCTGATCCATTATGCTCAATCTGCAGATCCAATCCATCCTGCAGGGATCGTCGGAGGGGGTGTCACCAAGTGTTACTGCACCTGGTGACACCCACCCTAGGGACGCCCCTGGTTGCAGTGGTTAATTGAATTAAAACAGTCCCACTCACTAGATCACAATCATTAGACTGACTTCTCTTGAGTGGGAACAGCCACAGGTGGATTGAAATTTGGCTAGTCCCTGCTGAACTTGCCAAATTTCAATCCATCTCTGGCCAGCTTTAGACAGACCAACTCTTGAGGCATGTGATTGGAGTGGCTGTGCCTGCTTATCCTAATCTCCCCGCCCCTACATGCAAACAATGTTTCCTTACTCCTTCTCCAGCATACATGTTTGCCTCCAATAGTTACATAGTTACGTAGTTAGTCTGGTTGAGAAAAGACACAAGTCCATCTAGTTCACCCAATAGAAAAAAACACCTATACCCACAGTTCACCCACAGTTGACCCAAAAGAAGGCAAAAAAAAAAGGCTGCAATAAAGTATGATCCAATTTGTGCATTTTGGAAAGAACCCAGGCATTTTCAAAACAATTTACTGAGTTGACCAGAACTAGTTCTTGAGGAAGTCTATTCCACATTTTACCAGCTCTTGCTGAAGAAGCCTTTCCATATTTGGAGGTTTACCTCCAGACATAAAGAATGCTCCCTTGTTCTTCATGACCTTAAAGTGATCTTAATCTCCTCTTCTCAGTGTGCAACAAAACTTCATTCTTGTCACCTGCAATGACTTTTTTCTGTATTTTGCTCCTTATTGAGGAATGTTTAAAGGGGTTCTAAAGGTTCTAGGAAAAAGTGTAGTAGCCCCCCCACTTAACACTTACCTGAGCCCCATCCCGATCCACGGCAGCTTCAGTTCTCTTGGGACCCTTACTCCTGATTAGCTAATACAGCAATGAAAGCCATTGGCTGCTGTCAAGCACAACCAGTGAGCCAATCAGGAGAGGGAGGGAAGGTGCGGGGATGAGCAGCGACTCATGTGGCTCAACACTGTGTGTGAGTGTGTGACTGTGTGTGACTCTGTGTGTGTTGGGAGTGTGCCCCTCAGGTACCCCCATGGCAAGCTGCTTTCTGTGGGGACACCCGAGAGGAGGGAGGGACCAGGAGCACCGGCAGGGGACCTGAGAAAAGGAGGATTTGGGCTGCTCTGTGCAAAACCACTGCAGAGAGCAGGTAAGTAAAACACGTTTGTTGATTAAAAAAAGAAAAAAAAGATTTTAGTATCACTTCAATCATGTACACAACAAAACAAAAGAAATAGATAAACTATACAATATTTAGAAAGAGATTAAAGAGCAAGCACTAATGACTCTAAATTCAAATCAGTGCAGATTCAGCTGTACCAGAAATTGTTTGTGGATTGTTTTTATTTTTAGGGACTGATGAGTGTTTAAAGGGTTTGTTTGGAATGTGATTCTGTTATTATTTCAGGTACCTATATAGCACCATTAATTTACACAGTGCTTTACATATATTGTTTATTCACATCAGTCCCTAACCCTCAAAGAGCTTACAATTTAAGGTCCCTAACTCACATTCATACACATATTTTTTAATTCTTTTATTTAAAATATCATAAAAATCAGCCATCAATACATATAACATGAAAAGAAAATTTCCAAAGGACACATTACAAAAAGCCAACAAAACGGGGCTACATTCATACACATATTAGGGCAAATGTAGACATGAGCCAAATAACCTACCAGCATGTCTTTGAAGTGTGAGAGGAAAACTGGAGTACCCAAAGGAAACCCAAGCACGCACAGGGAGAACATGCAAATTCCAAGCAGGTAGTACCATGGTTGTGATTTGATGGGAACCCACATTCTAGACACTTGGCCGGAAGGAGTGCAGTGCGCATAACTCTAAGGGGTTCACTGCTTTCGCACAGCCATTACTAAAAATCCTCAAAATATCTAATATGTTTATTTCCTATGATAATCAACTCAATATAGAGGCCTTGATGCAGTATTTTCCGGAAAAACCTCAAATAAGAAATTACTGTATTATGGCCACAAGATGGAGCTGGAAGTCATAGGAAATAAACATCTTAGACCAGCCTTTCTCAACCTTTTCAACACAGAGGAACCCTTTGAATGACTTTTTGGTCTCGGGGAACCCCTGCTAAAAATTACTGTATCTACAGCTCATGATACATTCATGTGATGGTCAGTGGGAAGAATGTTCCTTACACTTGTAAGAATAATCAATGGTGTCAGCAGGAACTTATCTGAGAGGCAGATATTGTTCATTGCTCAAGGAACCTCTAGCAACCTCTGCAGGAACCCTGGTTGAGAAACCTTGTCTTAGACACATTGCAGGGATTATTGTAATGGTTGCATGTATGCTTGGAGCATTCACACAGCACTTCTTTAAAAATGTACCATCTTAGTGATGCTTGATTTCCAAACTGACAAGCAATACAGCCCTATACATTTTCCATGTGCACTTCTACAGGTCCATTAAACTGGGGTATATATCAAAATGCTCACAGAAGCAGCACAGGATCTAAATGGGTGTTACATTCAGGTTCTAATAGACCGTACTAGCTTTAATGTGTAGACATTTTACAAAGTGACCTTCACCTGCAGGTCTCCTTATCTACTGTATTACTGTTTATATCTGGAACTTGAAGTGAACATTCTCTCTAGTTATTTTTCTACTGTAAGTGATTTATCTTGCATTTTTATCTTTACATTCTTTGAATGTTAGCAGTAAAGTTTGCTGTACTAACAATTTACTTGCAATTTTTCTCTTCCATGATATAACGGTTCATATATTTCTAAGCATGATAAGGTAGCAAATCTAATAAGGAATATATAACTTTATGTTTTAGCAATATCCCAATGACCAGAATTTTATTTTAAATACAAAACTAAACAGAAGAGCCATGTCTATTAAAATCATAATAATGCCTTAAATCTGAAAACACTTGACTGCACACTACAGTTTAGTATGCATGCACTTTATTGAGACTTAGCAGCTGCTGTTTGTGCTGTTTTAACTGCGTATTCCCATTTTTCAGTTTTCCTTCCACCTTGCTTCTTAGCTTGAAATATGGCTGTCTTAAATTTAAAATAAGGTTTCTGCTTTTCTTTGGTATCAAAGTTCAAAGGTGGCAGGATTACCCATGTCTCAGAGTTATAAGAAAATTCTATTCTTTTTTATTCTTCATTTTTGCATTATCCAAACACCAAACTTAAAGCCCAACTTTGAGATTTGTTTATCTTTCAAATGCCCCCCCCCCCCCCTCAAAAAAAAGTAATACACAGCTGTAGTCTAAAGTTGTAAACCCACCCAGTATCTCTTTTTGTCTACAAGTTGTCCTCATTCATTTAGGCGAAATGATGATGAATGTCACTGAAAGTGCTATGAACCCTAAGCCAAAAATGTATTTTATTGAAGCTTAGCAATCATTAGATGCAGTGGCTTCATCAGTTTTCTTTTTGCTTTTTCTCCTTGTTTTCACCTGGTGATCTAGCCAGTAACATGCCTTCCCTCCCGTGTTCGAGAAACACCCCATTTGCTAGGCTCTGTGGTTGCTTAAGCCAGATGCCTTACACTCACAGACTATTTATACAGAGAGAGAGGCCTGGGGGAATATTGATGAGATAAAAGACCCAATGCACCACATGAGCATTCTGAAGACATCAGAAAAAGTTAAGAAAAAAAAAAGGATACAATGCAACTAGGGTAATGTCAAGAGGGGCATTGGTAGGGAAAAACCTGGAGTTGGACTTTAATAATTTAGTTATTGTGTATATCACACATTAGGTGGCAAGAAATTCCGCCATAATTCCCTATGCTCTCTATATCTAAATAAAAGCAGATCCCTCTTATAACCTCTGCAGTCACAAATCTCCGATCCATTAGATAAATATAAATTGTGCACATAGGTAAGGGATGCAGGCTGAAGCATAGCTGACATGCAGTTTTGATCCTAGTTTTTTCTAAAACGTGTTTTTTTGCACAGAAAACCATAAGGAATATTGGCCGTGTCTATCCTCAGTGCAGCACATACTCTTAGAAAGCCACAATTATTTAGGGTTCTGTTCAGCACAAGTGCAACAGTTTAAAAGCCACCAGGGCTTCATAAAAAATTGTGTCTGCCTTGGTAGACCATGTAGCAAGAAAAAAGATAATATCTGTACAAAAGTTTTGGGCATATTTAGAAAATTGATGTGAAGGGCCCAGAGGCTAGTAAATATGGGGAAAGTATACATAGAAGGCTGTTTATATTAATCTAATAAAAGCAAAAAAAAAGAACAAAAGTGCAGTTGTTGCTTCTGGTGGCCAATCATATTTCATCTTTGACTCTCCTGAATAAAAAAAGTTGTTCCCCATTTTCTTTCCTGCAGTTTTTTTATATACATAATGTATATGACAAGTGCAATAAAAGGAGGGATCTGATTGGTTGCTATAATCCACATTAATACTTTTATGTTCATTTTAGTTTGTATTCCTTGTTTCCATCAGTGTTCTCTAAAATGTATGGCTGCCTCTTCCTGATAGCAGTGACTGTCATTCTCAGACATTACAGTATTGCCCAAAGAAACCTAAATGACCTCTTGTGTGTTGTCTAAGCCCATTCCAGATTAAACAACCAGCTGCATTGTTTAGCCATTGGGAGCAAAGTAAAGTCCTGTGTAATCTACAATTCTCTAGAATCACAGACTTGTGATACGTGACAGTGTTGATTGGCCCAGTACATTCTCATAGAATGAGTCACTTGCTGCTTCATGTCTATAACTACGTTGTATTATTTTTGGCTTCTGGTGTTGAATGGAGTGATGAAGAAGAGAATAACAGTTAAAGTGTTACTAAAACCAGGACCCTGCATTCACTATACCTGTTTTCCCACAATACACAGAACATGGAAGTGCAATTATTTTAGTAAATATAAACTGCTAAATGCCTTTTCTCATCAGGAGTTAGATAAGTCTTGTGACTTCTATCAGTGTCCGGCTAAGCACATGTTAAAGCTTGTAGGAGGAGTTTTCATTTTACTCTAGGAGGATACAGAACCCCTTACCCTCCATCTGGACAGTGTTGATTGGCTCTGTGCTCATCACATGCACTCTCCCAAGAGAAAAAAAAAACCTCTCTAGTAATACACACCAAACTGAGCATGTGCAGAGTGACTCCACATGATACAGTATGTCTTATCAGGAGAAAAGAGGGGGACACTGGAAGAAGGGGAGGATCAAAGAAGACTGGACTGAGTTTTTACACAATGCAGAGAATTAACCTGTTAGGTTCCACAGTGAGTATAACAAGCATATATACCTTTATGTGCCGCACTTCACTTGAAATTATACATCCAGTTGCTATTACTTATATTGCATATCACCATAAATAAACAATTATATGGAATACGAAAAGATGAATAAAGATGAATAAAAATAAATAAAAATAATAAACCAGTGTCAATCTTGTCAATTTCCAATAACAGTGTCCATATAATTATCAAGAAAGTCCATATAAAAAATTTCTTCAAACTTGCATAGTTCACTTTAAAATATACTAACCTGTGCTTCTGAAATAAAATATTTTGTGCGGAAAAACGTGCATGGGTGTGCTCCTCCACCGATTGTGCTCTCACCTCAAGTATATGACAAAACCGTTAAGTAAGGTCATATAACGCTTGTGTACCTTTAAATGGGCCAGAGTATGGATAAGATGATATCTTGCTGTTTGGGGTCCATCTCTACTCAAGTGATAATCTTCACTTCCACTGTGGTTAATATAGAGGAATGAATCATCCCTTAAAAAACATTTTATAATAAAAGTAATGCACTCACATATAATCTGTATATAAAACTGCTTTGGTCACAAAATGTGTCCTCCAGATCTTTTCTTGTGATGAAAAACCTAAAGGGACACAAGCGTTATATTACCTTACCATGGATCAAATGGAAAATCTTTTTTTTGTTATTTTTTTTTTTTGTTTATGGATTGCAAAAAAAATGAAATACTTTTCAAGACATCACCTTAAATAAAGTCTTGTTTGTCAGGAAAAAAATCTGTATTACTTTGTTATCTTGGGTAATGACAATCTTATTGCCAAACAAACAGGCCAACAGCAAAAAAGGTATCTGGTCCATAGAGGGGTGTGAGAGCTGAACTGGTTAAGCTTTAAAGAATAAGTTCAACTTTTAGAAAAAAATAATAAATGAAATTGCAGGTAAAAAAATGTGCATTTACTATTTTTGTCTGCAGGAGTCTGTCAACCATTGCACTAGTGATCAGCAGATCGCTGATGTCAGGCAGGTCTCCTGCAGATCTGTCAGTATATCTGCTTGCCCGTATGGGATGTATGAGCAAGCAGATATACTGACAGGGAGAAGGAATGAACTACCATGGTGCTTCACAGCTCCGTGGTTGTTAACTGAGGATTACAAGCTGACAGCCACTAAGGCTATTAGGACTTGTAGTCTCTCATTCACAGATGACTTTTTTTAACATTTGACTGCTAGGGAGGAGAGGGGGGGGGGGGAGATCCCCCGCTAACTGTCAAGGTGGGGATCGGGGGGCAGCAGCGGGGGCCAGTCTCATCGTAACATGTTACATCTTGAATATGGGTGTAACCAGGGGTGGACTGACAACTCATGGGGCCCCCGGGCAATAGGGTATCATAGGGCCCCTGTGTCCTTGCCCAAACTCAAAAAAGCCTATGAAAAAGGTACCAGGGGCATCTCATGGGGCCCCCTACTGACCCCGGGCCCACGGGCAGTGCCCGAGTTTCCAAATGGTCAGTCCGCCCCTTAGTGTAACATGTTACAAAAGGTGAACTTATCCTTTAAGGGCAAGCATTTCAGCTTTTTAATTAATTATTATTTTTTTTTTTAATTCATTTCAGGTACTTATATAGCACTGCCAATTTATGCAGCGCTTTTACATATATATATTGTACATTCACATCAGTCCCTAACCCTCAAGGGGTATACAATCTAAGGTCCCTAACCTACATTCATACATACACATACTAGGGCCAATTTAGACAGGAGCCAATTAGCCTACCAGCATGTCTTTGGAGTGTGGGAGGAAACTGGAGTACCTGGAGGAAACCCATGCAGGTAACAGGGAGAACATGCAAATTTCAGGCAGGTGGTGCCATGGTTGGGATTTGAACCAACAACCCTAGTGCTGCCTGGTGGAAGTGCTAACCATTTAGCCACTGTGCTGCCCACATTAAAAGTTGAAGTGCTACTATTTAGTCTGATTGCACAATTTCTTTTTGATCTGTGTAATACCAGGGCCTGTCTGAATGGATACAAACTGAATGGACTGTGCCAGACCCTCACGTTACATAGTTTTGGTAAAGGGATATAAATGTTCTATTTTTTTTTCTGTTTCCATTGCAAGTAAATATGATTGGCTCAATGGAAAATCTCTTTAAATGAAGTGACCTCAGGTTAAGAGGTTATGACTAAATAAGCACACTTCGAGTTCTCTCAATTCTGCCTGAATAACATTTCTTTTGTGATTGGCTTTAAAACTGCAGCACTAAAATAACACAGAATACAGACTCCTCTATTTAAGCATTCTGTATTACTTAGTGTCATTACTACAAAATGATTACCATCAATAATTGTTAAACAAGTAATAAGGGGTATTAGTAGTTACTGCAATATCCATTTATAAGCAACATATTTTGTGCTGTAATTTATTGTAACTATTCAAAGTGAACAGTAGATGGCACCCTTGTCTCATGTCAAAACACTATTTAGCTAAAGGTGAAGAGGATAGGGTAATGTTTATTTGTATAGAGCCTGTGGATGATCACTGAGCACCAGGCAGGAAGACAAGGCCTCCAATAAATAAAATATTCAATCATCTTTAAAAATTTACAGTATTTTAGTTACTTGTCTCAGATTCTGATGCCATTTACTAGTTTCACTGAAATAGTTTTTTTTTCATTATGAGAACTAGGAAACTGGAAATTTGATGCATGTTCATTATGTTTTTTCTGTTTTAGAGATTAGAACATTCACAGGTTCCCAGTCAGAAAGAGCTATTAGTATATGTTGCAGAAATTCCATTCTGAGGATAGAGATACTATAATTGCCAAAATGCTATTCTCAGCAAATAGTAAAAAAATAAGATTCCTTACTAATCAATTTGGTACAGAGAATGACAGGGGCATTTTTATTGTTAATCACTCGATACTAACTCAAGAATAGTTAATAGATTTTAGAAATTACAGCACAAAAATGTAATTCTTAAATTAAGTGAATCACAAGATGACAATGCTTGACTGCTGTTTATCATAATAGATGGACAAGCATATTACTCCACAAAATGGTGACTTACCTGTGCAGATCTGACAATGTACAATGTACGAAAAGTATGCTGTTTTGCCTGTATGTGTGCTAATACTTTCACACTGCAGAATTGCAAGACTTGCAAGACTTGGACGCTTTAAGACTGGTCAGCAGGTCACAAAAAAACTAATTTCCCCAAAAAACTGTAAAAAATGGCCCAAAAGCAAACATTCTTCCCATTCTAGCAAGTTTTATAGAAGCATAACTAAACCCAAAAGCAGAAAATGTATACACTACAAGTCAGTTTAACTCCTGGGATATTGATCTGGTCAGTTAACCTCCCTGGCGGTATGATTATTTCAGATTTTTGGTGCTGAAAGCGGTACCATTTTTTTGCATGGAAATATGTATTTTTTTTATTGTAGGCTGTAATTTTTAGGAAAAACTCACTGAAATCTGTCCGAACAAGAGTCTAGTAAACATCCCGGGTATGATAAAATTTGAAACACAAAATCATAATTTAATAAATAATCATAAAAATAATATAAAAATAATAAAAAATTTAATTCAATAATATAATCAAAACAAAAACACTGAAATGTGAAATAGAGCGCCAAGTTCGCACATTGCTGAGCTCAGTCGCAAAATCGTTTTCAGTTTCTGATGACGAATTTCCCCCACGAATCATTATCACTCAATTCTGTAAGTGGTTCTGATTTATTATCGCTGTTCTCTAGCTGATCTAAACCGCTTTTGACCTAAAGGGACACTTTTTGGACGCCATGGACATTTCTCAGTTTCCAGGCAGAAAGAACAGACAAAATGCAGGCAGGGCGCAGGACAAAGCACTAGGGACAATATGTATGTGAAATAGGTTGAAACAGCAATGTTTTACTGTGTAAAATGAAAAAAAAAAAAAATGACATTTTTTAAAATTTTTAAATTTCCCGCCGCCGCCGGCGGCGGCGCCCGTGCGTCCCGACGTCACAGGGACAGGACACAGAAGCCGGATGCCGGCATCGGCCGGAGGAGATGGCCGGGGACGCTGCAGGGGACACATCGTGGGAGCGCAGGGTAAGGTAAGTGAAGAACACATGCCGGAGCAGCGCCGCATGGTATTCCCGAGTGTAGCTCGGGGTTACCGCTTTTGGTACTGAAATGTTACCCCGAGCTACACTCGGGAATACCGCCAAGGAGGTTAAGTAGCAGAGGGGGTTGTTAATCAGTTTCAGCTGCTTTGGTGTTAATGAAATTAACAACAGGTGCACTAGGTGGGGGCATGGCTTAGTCATGGCGGCGTAAACACACGCATGTAAGAGCTCTGTGAGACCCGAACCTTGAGATGGATAGTCCAGCCATTACAGTGCACCGCTTTAGATGCCAGGAGAGAGGAAACCACAGCCTGCAGCCGGTAAGCCGAGGAGACCAGAGATTACTCATTATTTTCTTCGACAACACATGGCCTCCTCTCCAGCTCTCGCTTCTCCATCCAAGATGGCACAACCGTGAGTCAGCATGTCGGATCCCTCCAGCTCTAAGAAACACCATGTGCCACAACTTGGGGACAAACTCTCTACCCTGTGCCTGGTCTCACCTATCCTGACCCCAGTGCTCCCTCGGGCAAACTCCATCACTGGCTCATCCTCTTCTCCCATCCCAGGCTCCCGGCAAGAAGGGGAGCTCTGGGACCTTATCTCTGATCTACCTACCAGGCAAGATATACAAGCTATGGCCTCTTCCATAGTGGTTGCACTGTCTTGAGAGCTCCACGACCTAAAACAGCAAATAGACACAGTCAAGGAGAGGGTAAACACCTTGGAATCCTCAGCTTCCCACATCGACAATCGCATGGAAGCATTGGAAGCTAATCAGGCTATCTTTCACCGCCATCTCATTAATATCCAGCTCAGAATCGACGAAGGTGAAAATAGTTATCAGAGGAATAACATCCACCTCCGGGGCATCGCTGAAGCTACGACAGAACCTGACCTATGCTCCTCGGTGGTTGCCATTCTTAACCAATTTTTAGTTAAACCACCTACTGCAGATCTTGAGCTAGATCAGGTACACCAGGTCCAGGGCCTCCTCCCTCCGCAAGTGCTGATCCTACAACTTTTCCACCTCCTCGGGATGTCCTTTGTTGGGTATATTTCTACTGCATTAAGGAGGAGATTCTTCGCAGGGTCTGGCCTAGAGGGGCCCCTAATTTTGATGGATCTGAGGTCCGGATCTACCCTGATATATCCCGACAGGCTTGCATGGTGCGCGGCTTGCTTCAACCTCTATTAGAGGTTATCCGAGAAGCTGGGGCGACTTACTGATGGTCACCCTTTCCACTTGGCCATTCAACATCATGGCTCCTCATACCATCTATACTCACCCCAGCAACTTCCAGCACTGTTCCAGTTCCTAGACCAATCCGGCTATAACCAAACAGAGTTGGCTGGACTCTCTTTTCCGAGACGATCCACAAATCCTCCGCTACCAAGACAGCAAAGGATTCTCAGGTCATGCTCTCGCAACCGTACCGCTGCAGCTTCTAGGATCACCCCGACATCTTCAGAGGACTGACTGCTGAGTCTCACCGATTAACTTGCTCTTGTGAGATGACATATTCCTGCATAGTTCCAGGCTCAGTGAGAGGCGCATCGACAACTCTGTTGTTATAACTCTGTTTTGATTGTTTATGAGACACTGGTTCTACCCTGTTGATATTATGTTTGTGGGCCTAGCCTCTCCCATTATTTGTTTTATATAGCCTTGATACAACGAAGGTTGCTTTGAGGCCTGCGTAGGTTCTGGGTTTCGCAGGTGGCGTGCCCTCCCCTCTCCCTATTTAGGCCGCGTTATCCGTGATTGGCACATGTGCTCTGGACTTGGGGGGTACTCCCCTTGAGGGTTGTGTGCCATACTTTATTTCAGGCCCCCTGTGATGGTCTGGTTCTTGGCGGCTGAGGGCAGACAGCAGGCACTTCCCTTCCTTTTGGAGAACATAGTTCCTATGGCCAATAAGGGTACAAATTGGTCACAGCTATTTCTATTTAATGCTGATGTTGATATTTTGGTTTACCTATTCTGCCTATATTTCTCTGCTGTGGAATGCTGACAGCAGCAGTACGTTTACATTTACATTTATTGATATGTCTGAGTTCTTCGGTCTCACATCTCTGATTGTCTAATCCGAGTATCACTTCATCACCCCCCAATAGGGTAATTCCCTTACGGCGCATTATTGTGCTCAGTACGGGTATTTGATGCACAGTACCATTAGAAAATTCCTGTTTCTATCTTCCTATCTTCTGTATCCTGTCCCTCCCATTTCTCTCTCTTTTTTCTTTTTTACTTCTCTGGGTTTTTCTGTCCCCACCCCTACCAGTGGTTGAGTTTTGGGGCCTTTTCTTTCTTTCCCTCTTCCAAGGAGACAGATTGTAACATACTGGTAGACAAAGTACTAGGATGGCCGTAGACATTGTCAATTTTACTTTGTTCAATGTGCGAGGCCTAGGGGTTCTGGAAAAATGCTCCAGACTCCTAACTTATCTGAAGAGGTGGAGGACCCAAGTGGAATTCTTTCAGGAAACTCACTTTAAACTTGATCATGTCCCCAAACTGACCGATGGAGCTTTCCCAATGGAATACCATAGTCCGTTGATATCGAAATCAAAGGGGGTGAGCTACTGATAGCTAGGTCTCTCCCTTGGTCTCTTTTGGCGGGGTAAAAGGATCCATTGGGGAGCTTCCTTTTGGTCAAGGACAAAATCTGTACCCACCTTGTCACGCTCGCCAATGTATACTTTCCCAATGTGGACCATGTCCCCTTCCTGCGCTCTGTGGTGCTGGTTTTGCTGGAGTTCACTAAGGGGACTCTGATATTCGTTGCCGATTTTAATTTCACGATGGACCCAACCTTGGATGTTTCAAGGGGAAGTCTCATCTTTCTTTTGCCAGACTGAAGCGTCTTAAGGTGGAACTTCATCTATCACATTTGGTGGACACTTGGGGGTTTATTTACTAAAGCTGGAGAGTCCAAAATCAGACTCCCTTCTGCATAGAAACCAATCAGCTTCCAGGTTTCGTTGCCAAAGCTTCATTGAACAAGCTGAGGTTAGAAACTGATTGGTTTCTATGCAGAAGGGAGTCTGATTTTGGACTCTCCAGCTTCAGTAAATAAACCCCTTGGTGTTTAATGCATCTTCAGGATAGAGACTACTCCTTTTTCTCCTCATGCATCAAACTTACTCACGCCTGGACTACCTCTTAGTCTCTCAAAAGGACTTGTCCGAGGTCCATTCGTCCAGCAAAGGTGATATCCTTCTATCGGATCATGCCCCAATCCATCTTGCTCTGGGTTTGGGCTCTATAATCCTTAGCCCCCCAACTTGGCGGCTTAACAAAGCTCTGCTTCAATCTCCAGATATCTTTCAGGCTGTGGAAACCGCCATAACAGACTATTTTTCTCTCATTTCAGGTTCAGTGGACAATCCGCTTTTACTCTGGGACGTACAAAAGCCTGTCATTCAGGGCTCCCTGATGGAGATTGGGGCATGTCTGAAAAGGGAAAGAACCTTGCAAGTAGATACCCTACTTGCTGGCCTCCGTCTGCTCGAGGGGATGCATAAGGCCAGCCTAGCATGTGCCACCTATAGGGATCTAGTTAAGACACGAGAGGAACTGAATTCCCTCCTTTTTTATAAAGTTAAACAGAAACTAGCATGGTTTCATCACACAATGTACAAGTTCTCTAACAAGCCAGGCACCCTCCTGGCCAGAGCACTCCATGGCCTCCGTACGCGTATGTTCATTTTGCACATAAATTTTGCTGTTGGCTCCAAATTAACTGCTTCATGGCCTTGGAATTCCATTCCTTTTATCAAGGCCTATATAATTTACAACCACCTTCTACTAGTTCGGCTGAAAGGGGCCTTTCCTTGGACATTCCTCCTCCTACATTTCCTCATCAAGAATGCTATCACTTTCACAATTAGTACTCACCTATCACTAAAAGAGCTGGGAGTGACATTCCCATATGGAAGAGAAATATAATAAAATATATTTTAAAAATATTATTCCCAAATATATTGACATATATTTGAAATACTACAATTTTGGCCATATTCAATATATTTCAAAATATATTTATATATATATATATATATATATATATATATATATATATTGTAAGTTGAAATACGTTTTTATTACAAAATATATGAAAAATATTTTTAAAAGTACATTTCAAATATACTGTATGTCTTTAAAAATACAAATCTACATTCTTGGAATGCATTTATAAATATATGTAGAAATATATGTTAAAATTACTTTTTTTTTTTTTTTCCAAAAAGAAAGCCTTTATTAAGAAAGAACATAATGGTACAAAAGACATGTACAGGGTGCCTAAGCGAAACAGCAGGCACAACCTACAGCGATACAGCAGTAACTCAAACAAGAGAATACAGATAATGATAATGCAATAATACAAAACCCGACTACAATAAGGTTATGCTTGCAACAAACCGGAGCCAATATAGTATAGTATGGGGTGTAATTGCATCTTATAATATCCCCTGCGCCGTGCTTCGCCAAGCAGGGCTGTAGCGATAGGAAGAGTGGTCATGGCATCTGAACGTAGGAATTGGACAAAAAACTTATGGCAAGGTGGAGAGTTACAAAATCGGCATATATTGCGGTAGGAGCCGTTGATGGAAGTGGGAAGAGTGATAGGATGGCATGTCTAGTGTTCCATGTAGCATAGCAAAGCGAGAGGCGAGAAGAAAAGAGAAAGGAGAAAAGAGAGAAAGGAAAATAGAGAGAAAAGTGATAGAAACAGAAAGAGGGGGATGGGGGTGGAAGGGGAAGAAAAAAAAAAAAAAAAAATTTGCAAAATAGATTAATAGTGGGGGGGGGGGGGGGGGGAAACATATGGGGTGAGTAATGACAGCAATATCTGGGGTTACTCATGCATGGGGATAGGAGTTAAGCTAACGCCAGAGTCGCGTGGGAAGGGATACATTGTCGAAAAGAGTCTCAGTGCCTATCACAAAAACTATTGTAAAGAAGTAACATCAGCAGGAAAGCCGGACCAAGTCAGACCTGATGGTCCATAAGAGACCTGTACGTAGGAGTAGTTGTGAAGTAGATCCAGCAGGCCCAAATGTGGGAAAATTTAGTGGGAGTGTCAAGGGCCGACGCAATTAGTTCCTCCATGTCTGCCATTTTACCCACACGGACAAGCCAATCACGAACAGAGGGAGGGCGAGTAGAGCCCCAAAGGACGGGAAGGCAGAGTCTGGCCGCATTGACCATGTGCATGGCCAAAGATCTATGATATTGTCTCTCCGGAAGGGAGGAATGATGGAGGAGAAACTGGGCCGGAGACAGATCCAGAGGCACGGTCGTCACCGATACTACAATCCTATGGACCTCTTTCCAAAACGGTTGAATGCTCGAACAGGACCACCAGATGTGTAAAAATGATCCGTCCGCAGCCCCACACCTCCAACAGGTATTGGGATAAGAAGGATTGAAATGAGAAATTCGTGAAGGGGTGCGATACCACCTCGATACCAATTTGTAACCGTTTTCCTGCGTCGAGACATTAAGGGAGCATTTATGAGAATATTTGAAAACACGTGCCCAGTCGGACTCCGCCAAATTATCATCCAAATCTCTATTCCAGGCCTGACAGGAGGGCAGGGAGTTATAGGCCCTATTCTCAATTAAGAGAGGGTAAATTTCTGAAATCAAATGCTTACGCGGTTCTCCTTTCGAGCAAATATCCTCAAAAGGGGTAAGAGGGCGGGTCCAATCACGGAAAGGTTTATGCGAGAGCAGATAATGCCGTATTTGCAAATAAACCCAGAGAGGAAAATCGCGGGTACCCAAGCTGTCACGCAGTTCGTGGAGTGATTTCATCTTGCCTTCGTGGAGAAAGTGTTTGGCCGAAATTTGATCATGCGGCCAATGTTCAGATAGAAAGTTCTTGTGCATTCCAGGGGGGAAGTCAGGGTTGAGTCGGATGGAAGTGAGACAATTCGGAGACGCAGAAATAGATGCTGATTTGCAGGTATAGCGGAAGGCTTTCAGGGTAGGGCCTACCAAAGGGTGACTAAGAAGGACCTGAGGCGTATGCTTCGGCGGCAACCAAGGGATCGAAATCAGGGGTGCGGACGAGAAGGCGTGTTCTAGTTGCACCCAGTCTTTAGAAGCAGAGTGGACATGCCAATCCACTACACGGCAGAGCTGGCACGCCAAATAGTAACGGTGAAGGTCAGGAAGGCTAATACCACCACTAAGTTTAGGGAGAATCAGCTGGGAATAAGCAATGCGCGGGCGTTTATGGTTCCATAGGAATAGAGAACAGAGCCTCCTACAGGATGTGAAGAAGGCAAGCGGTATGTGGATGGGCAGAGTTTGAAAGAGGTAGAGAAGGCGAGGAAGGATGTTCATTTTAATTATCGCAGCTCTTCCGAACCACGAAAAGCAAGGACGGTGCCATTTGTTCAGATCCCCTTGGAGAGAACGAAGAGTGGGTAAAAAGTTCTTAGCATATAAATCATCAGGGTTGCGGGTAAGCTGCACACCTAAATAAGAAAGTGAGTCCCTTTCCCAATGAAACGGGAAACGCGACTCACAATCAGAAACTACTTCCGATGGCAAGGTGATGTTGAGAGCGAAAGACTTGGAAAAGTTAATCTTAAAGTTCGACAAATAACGAAAAAATGCAAAGTCCTTTAGTAAATTTGGCAGAGTAATATGCGGTTCGGCAAGGAAAAGAAGAATATCGTCCGCGTAAGCCGCAAGCTTATATTCCTTATCCGAGACTGCAATTCCTTTGATGTCGGGGTTAGAGCGCAACTTCCGTAGAAGGGGCTCCAAGGAAAGGACGAACAAGAGTGGAGAAAGGGGGCAACCCTGACGCGTACCGTTGCCCAAAGGAAAAGAGTTTGACAAATGGCCATTGACCCGGACACGCGCAGTAGGGCCTGAGTACAGGGTCATTATAAAATTGAGCATCTTCTCACCCAGACCCAATTGCACCAAAGACTCCTGCAAATAGTCCCAGGAGATCCTATCAAAGGCCTTCTCCGCATCCAGGGAAAGGAAGAAACCGGGAAAGTTAGATTTACAGAGCCAATGTTGGAGGTTGAGGGCCTTAATGGTATTATCCCTGGCCTCCCTACCCGGGATAAATCCAACTTGGTCCAAATGGATCAAGGAGGGGAGCAGAGGAAGAAGTCGATTGGCAAGGATTTTCGCAAAGATTTTAATGTCCACATTCAGCAGGGAGATGGGTCTATAATTAGAAACCTGTGTGGCATCTTTGTCACCTTTAGGAATAACTGTGATATGGGCTTCCAGAAGGCGATTTTTAGGTGGAGGGTCTTGAGAGAAAGTGTTGAATGCCGATAGGAAAGGGGTACCCAGGATGTCAAGGAAAGATTTGTAATAGGCCGCCGAAAAGCCGTCCGGGCCCGGACTCTTACCCGGTTTCATCCGTTGCAAAGCACACTGCACCTCATTCAGTGTCAGGTCTGTTTCCAACGATGCAGCCAAGTCCTCCGAGAGGGCCGCCGGGCCGTGACGGCGGAGAAACTCGGAAATCAGGGAGGCCCTGGAATTGTCAGTGGGCAGAGGGGGATGTTCCGGAGGGAGATTATATAAGGAAGTGTAAAATTGTTCGAAGTGGGTGGCAATGTCAGGGTTAGATGTGGCCATAGTGCCATCAGAACCCCTAATTCTGTGCACCGTCATGCTGGATCTTTGTTCACGGAGAGCTCTGGCGAGAAACTTCCCACTCTTATTAGCAAATTCATAATACAGCTTTTGTGAAAGAATGAATCGTTTCTTAACCACCCTACCCAGTTCAGTAAGAAGTTGTGAGCGTAGACTCGTTAGTTCAGATAAGGTCGACGCGGCCAGAGACCGTTTATGCGCCCTCTCCAAGGAGTGTATCCTGCCCGTGAGGAATTTCAAATGTTCTTGTCTATCTCTTTTGCGCTTTGTCGCCGCTGCAATGAGGAAGCCACGGATAACACACTTGTGGGCTTCCCACAGCGTAAGGGGGGAGATATCAGGAGAGGAATTTAGGGAAAAATATTCCGTCAGATTGGAGCGTATCTCCTGTAAAATAGCGGGATCTGCAAGAAGGGAAGCATCCAGGCGCCAAAATTTCGAGCGAATGAAGACATCAGGGAACCGCAAGATCATGGTGATGGGGTGATGGTCTGAAAGAACCATAGGTTCTATCGAAGCAGCATGGAGGAGTGGGAGATCCGATTGCGACAGGAAGAAATAATCTATCCTGGAATATTTATTATGGGGAGCAGAGTAAAATGTGTAGTCTTTCACCGACGGGTGAAGGGTTCTCCAGGAGTCATGCAATTGTAGATGTTGTAGTTGTGTGCGTATTTGCTTAAGGGCCTTGAACGGCAGAAAGGAGCTACCTGAAGAGGAGTCTAACAGCGGGCTAAGTGGGACATTCAAGTCGCCCCCTAAAATCAACATTCCGGATTGGAACCCAGCCAGGGCGGTGGTAATTGAGCGCATGAAAGAAACCTGCTTGGTGTTAGGAGCATATACATTGGCCAGTGTAACAGGTCGCTTAGCACAAAAACCCTTTACAAACAGGTATCTGCCTTCTGGATCAACAAGGGAGTCCGACACCGAGAAAGGACAATGTCTAGCGAGTAAGATGGCAACACCCTTTGATTTGGCTAGAGGGTTAGCAGCATGGATAACTGTAGGGAAATGGAAATTGAAAAGTTTGGGTATAGAATCCTGGCGAAAGTGCGTCTCTTGGAGAAAGACCACATCCGCTTTTTGTTTACGCACGTAGGAGAGCAACATGGAACGCTTCTCGGGCACGTTCAGGCCCTTGGCATTGAGTGAAAGGCATTTCAAGGACAATGATCCTGAGACTGAGGTGGAGGCCGACATGGTAACCCGTCAGTAAAATGCACTAGGGATGAGGGGAAAGGGAAGGGAAAAAAAAACAAAAAAAACAAAACAAAACAAAAAAAGGGGGGGGGGGAGAATAAGAAGAAAAAGTGGAAAAAATAAACGGCTTGGGGAAGAGACCCGCTGTTCCCTATGAGAAGACAAAAAAAAAAAAAAAAAAAAGGGGGGGGGGGGAAAGATAACTAGGAAAGAAAGTAAGAAGGAGGTGGGAAGAGAAAGAGAAGAAAGAGAAGCAAGAAGTGGAAACAAACTATATAGTGAAACGCGCCGTATAGACGATCAGTAGGAGCTCACAGAGCCCACTGTGTGGGGAACGAGGAGGACGCCGAAACGAGAAGAAACGCCACCGCCGGCCGGTGGTCACGCCAAAATATGGAATCAGGTGAGAAAATATGTGAAGAGGCGGGAGGAGGTCGGTAGTGACAGAAGGTTTAGGAGGTTCTAGAAAAAACGCGCGTAGGAAGGGTCGCATACCAACTCCATGAAGTGGCAAAGTGTAAGTCATGTGTGGGGCACTAAAGCGCAGGCTGGCACAGGAATAAATTCGGAGAGGCATAAATCAGGTCAAAAAACCGTCTCCACGCTGTCCAAGCCCGAGTGTCTGGTTAACTCCAGAACCCATATATAAGGGAAGGGTTGGAGAATGTGGAGACGGTCTCAAGGCCCGAAACGAGGGAAGACAAATGTAGAAGAGTGGAGGGCCAAGACGAGTATTGCAAGCATCTCCTTAACAAAAAACAAAGTTATCAACGGGTTAGCAGAGGCAAAACAAACGAAAATCAGGCATTAACAATGAGAAACACAATGGAACCCCAAGTGGTTAGCAAATACAGACTAAACATCCCAGGGTCAGCACCAGTGAAGCCGATACTAAACAAAACACTGACCCTATACTGCAAATGTTTATAAGTAATATAATCAATGCCCCCATCATCACAAAAGGGACGAGCATCACCTCCCCCACAACCGCACGGCCACTAAGATCCTTAGAGCAAAGGGGAAATGAACCTCAAGGGGACCCCGCCCAAGCTATTATCCCTAAAAGGCGCTTGACAGCAAGAGCAGGAAACAGGAAAAACCCAATGAGAAGAAGGCAAGGCCAGGCGGGAGAACCCTATAGGAAGCAGGGAAGGGGATGCTCAGTCATCCAACCACAGGGAAGAAGCATTAACCCCAGGAACCACCCCACAAACTCCCCCCACCAC
Source organism: Staurois parvus (assembly GCF_062004578.1). Classification (NCBI taxonomy): domain Eukaryota; kingdom Metazoa; phylum Chordata; class Amphibia; order Anura; family Ranidae; genus Staurois; species Staurois parvus. The sequence goes on from NW_028317941.1 coordinate 10,557,730, forward strand.
ACCCAACCACAAAACCACCCCCCATCCCGCCACCCGCCCACCTCCACAGACCCAAATACAGTGCATAAAATACTCAGCCCTCTTGCGCCAGCATCGAAGAAATCAACTGGGCATAGCCGATCACAGAACGCCAGGGAGAGGCTGAGTTCAGCTGGGAGCTTCTTCAAAGATAACAGAGCGTCAGACGTTGAGGCAGGATGAGGACCCTTGGGTACGAAGAGGATGCGGCAAAAGGTGGGCGGACAATCCGGAAGCTGACCACTAAGGCGGATACTTGAGCGAACAGTTCACTGGGCGGGTTCCAGGTGAGGAGGGGACAGAAGTTCAGCTGGGGGATCCGGGGAGCCAAATCTCAGCAGTAGCGGGCGAGCCGAGGATCAAGAAATCCACACCGGAGCAACCGATTATCACTCGCAGCAGGTTCTAGAACCAATGAGGCAGGGGTACAGTGGAGACACCCGCAGGGCGTCTTTCCCTTAGTGGGTGCTGGTCAGAGTCCAGAGGCGTAGATTCCCCAAAGAGCTAACAAATGACGTGTCAACTGGGAAGGGAGTCCAGCGCAAAACAAGTTGTGAGAGAGGAGGCATTCGGGGTTCCTTAGGGAAGGCCATGGGAACAACAGAAGAAATATAATGAACCACAGGCAGCTGAAAAGAATTACACAGAAGTGGCCCGATGGAAGGGGAGCGGGAGCCGTTTAAGGCTCGTGCCGTTGCTTTCTGTGCGCGGGGGAGGCCGATGGGCTAGAAGCGGCCACCGCGCCTCCAATGGGAGGTCTTGGAGGAGTCGAAGGGACAGTCCGTCTTCTACGAAGGGAGTGGCCCTGCCAGTCCATTGCACCATCTGCTGAATCTGGGGTCAGGGTCGGAAGCCCTCTCAGAGACCCCTGCCAATCGGGCAGGTCGATCAATGGGATATTCAGTGACGAGCAAAAAGATGGTAGATCTTCAGGAATTCGCAAGTCATATGTGTGGTCACCAACCCGAGCTGAAAGGCAAAACGGAAATCTCCATCTGTATAGAATATTATGGGAACGGAGCGACTCCAGTAGTGGCCTCAAAGCTCGCCTTTGTTGTAGGGTCATGCTGGATAAATCCTGGTACAGTTGTATATCCGCTCCTTCGTATGACAGATGCCTTCTGATCCTAGCGCATCGAAGTATATCTTCCTTGAGCGGGAAGTTAACAATGCAGCAAATGATATCTCTGGGTGGATCCACATCGCTCCCCCTGGGCCGACTTGCTCTGTGTGCACGCTCGATCTCAATAGGGGTAGCCGGCGGGCGACCCAGAAGGTCGTTAAAGATGGTTGTCACCGCCTTAGGTATATCAGGGTTTTCCACGGATTCTGGTACACCGCGGAGTCTAATGTTATGTCTACGGCCACGGTTATCCAAGTCTTCAATCTGCCTGTAGAACTCTCTGATAGTCGCAGTGTGGACCCCTGACTGTCTCTGTAAGTGGAGTATAGCATTCTTGTTGCTACTGGAGACCGTTTCTACCTGAGCCAGTCTTGAGCCCATTGCGCGGATGTCTTCCCTTAAATCATGTAAGGCAGTGGTCAGGGTAGTAGCCAGAGAGGCCTTTATATCAGTGGCCACAGCATGTAAATCTTTTAGGGACAAGGACTGTGTGGCAGGAGAGAGATCATGCTGTGGCACTGTGTCACTTCCAGCCTGCATAGCCATGCAGGAAGAGCAGCCTGTGTCAGAGGCTGAGGCTGAGGCTGCAGAGGGAGGGGGAGAGGGGGATTGAGAGAGAGAGGGAGGTGGCTGCGGCCCTGCTCTCTGAGCCTGGGAGCTAAAGAGCTCCTTAATGTGTCTCCCAGCTGGCTTGTGGCCCCTTGGGGATCGCGATCGGGTGCCGGAGAGCGTCCGGTCGTGTTTCCCCATGATGAGAGGGGATTATCTTACCCCTCCCGACCGCGCTGTCTGGCAATCCGATCCGGCCGGCGGGAGCTCCTGTGTTATGCGGCCATTCCGCTCGGCGCCAAGCCACGCCCCCCAAAATTACTTTTTTATATGTTAAAAAAAAATCTGAAGAATATATTTTAAAAAATGTAGAGAAGAGTCACAAGACAATACTATACGAGTGCTCAAACTAGTCCATGCCTAGTCTAGGACCAGTAAGCGCCTACTAATGCTGCTTTCTACGGATGCAGAAAAAGCTTTCAGTAGGGTCCAGTGGCGCTTTATACATGTGACCCTAGAACATATTGGCCTCGGAACCCCTATGCGTCAATGGATCTCTGCTCTCTACTCTTCTCCTTCAGTGGCGGTGAAGGTCAACGAGATAAGGTCTGATTTTTTTCTCCATTTTGAATAGAATGCATCAGGGTGTCCCTTTTCTCCTCTCATCTTTATCGTAACGTTGGAACCCTTTGGGTTTGGAACCTAATATAGCCGGTTTCTGTAAACCCGCTAAATTATATGGAGCAAATTTTGAACTGCTTATTCTTAAACTTAAGGAAGACCTCTTACATTGGCACTTTGGGGGTGAGTTGGCCTTGGCTTCCTCTCCTTTACCTAGAGAAATCTGTGCTCACCCTACAGCACTCTACAGATCTCAAGAGCAGCGTTCCGTGCCTCCCTGGTCTCTCCACAGCCCTCTGCTATGACTCATATCTTAGGTAACCCAGAGTTTGCCCCTGGTCTTTGCCATCCTCAATTCCTTTGCCTTAAAACCTACAGCTACACCCATTTGACTACAAATTATAAATATATAGTGAAGCACTATAAATCAAATCTATCACATGTGCAATATTCTCATGCTATATAATGCTAGCTGTGCCAACACAATAGTGCTCAGTGAAAAAAATTGCAAAAAAATACAATTAAATATTCAACAATATAAAGTGAAAAACCCATTAAAAAATGTGTATAATCCTAAAAATTGTGTTAGTGGTTCTTAAGAGAAAGGGAATCACATCCCGTGCTGGTTTATCAATATCTAGTATAAACACACTGTATATAAATAAACATTAAAAAATCAAAAAAAGGAAAACATCTGTGTAATTTTGAAACATAAAGTCTATGCAAGTGAAACTGTGCCAATGTGATCTTCACTCCAGTCAAAAAGAAAAGAAATCCTCAAATGGCAGCAATGCCTGCTCACCTCCACAGACTGACCTGCACAGGGCCAAAAGGCTATGATTATCAATACCAGATCCTTTCAATTCCGCTCCTTATCACAGGGACCATGGGATTGAATATAGACTTCTCCCCAGTGCACCTTATCCACTCCACCTCCAATGTATTCCCAGTAAGAAACTCCTGTCACCACATCCTATGGGTGTACTGCATGGTTACTGGGTGTAGCAATATGGCCGCTGCATCCGGAAGTGCGTCACCTCGTACCGGAAATGGTGTATCGACGCGTTGCCTATTAAAAAATACAAGCATTCCCTCACCATACAACTCTTGAATGCTGTGAAAGCATGCATTCATCTCTACTGGAGAGAGGTCAATCCACCAATGAAAGCTCTGTGGTTTACTAAAGTCAATGAAATTAGGGACATGGAAGACCTTACGGCCACACTGCACAATATGCAGGAAGTCCTGGCACTATTTCATGTACACAGATGCCTACCTTAGGGAGTTGGTGTCAATCCTGTGATGCTGCTCTCATACCTCCTGGCCTCACACCCGGAAGAGGGATATGCCCTTTTCTTCTATTTCTGTTTTCTCAGGGAGCTCCGGCCTGTTTGTTTTTTCTTCTCTTTCACCTTCCCCCCTAGCCTTTGGAAGCGCCTTTCATACTGTGTTTATGCTTACCACTTGATATATTTTGATTTCCTAACAAATCTGGGATTAGACTACCATAAGAATATATCTCTTTCTTAACCCGTTACTGTGACCAATTCTCAATATGAAACTTTTTATCTGATGTTTTCAGTTCCCGTTTCAGAACTATAGTATTCATTGTCATTTGGTTCTCTCAGTATTGGTCAGACTATTGTTGTCACCTTCCTGATATGGTTCTTTATTGTATGACATTATGTTTTGTGTTATTGAACCCACATCTGTGAATTGTTAAAACTTTTATTAAAATAAAGGAATTACAAAAAGAAACAACAGGTGCACTACATTGGCAACAATGAGACGACCGCTAAAACAGTAATGGTTTTACAGGTGGAGGCCACCGACATTTTTTTCCCTACTTATCTTTTCTGACTGTTTTTCACTAGTTTTGCTTTTGGCTAGGGTCAGAGTCACTACTGGGAGCATGAGGCGATACCTGGACTCTACAGAGGTTGCTCAGGCAGTCCAACTCCTCCAGGAAGGCACATTAATACGTGCCATTACCAGAAGGTTTTCTGTGTCTCCCAGCACAGTCTCAAGAGCATGGAGGAGATTCCAGGAGACAGGGAGTTCCTCCAGAAGAGCTGGACAGGGCCGTAGAAGGTCCTTATCACATCAGCAGGACAGGTATCTGCTCCTTTGTGCAAGGAGGAACAGGATGAGCACTGCCAGAGCCCTACAAAATGACCTCCAGCAGGCCACTGGTGTGAATGTCTCCGACCAAACAATCAGAAACAGACTTCATGAGGGTCGCTTGAGGGCCAGACATCCCCTAGTGGGCCCTGTGCTCACTGACTGGCACCATAGAGCTCAACTGGCATTTGCCATTGAACACCAGAATTGGCAGGTCTGCCTCTGGCGCCCTGTGCTTTTCACGGATGAGAGCCAGTTTACCATGAGCACATGTGACAGATGTGAAAGGGTCTGGAGAAGCCGTGGAGAATGTTATGCTGCCTGCAACATCATTTAGCATGACCAATTTGGTGGTGGGTCAGTGTTGGTCTGGAGAGACATATCCATGGAGGGATGCACAGACCTCTAAAGGCTAGACAATGGCACCCTGACTGCCATTAGGTATCAGGATGAAATCCTTGGACCCATTGTCAGACTCTATGCTGGTGCTGTGGGTCCTGGGTTCCTCCTGGTGCACAAAAATGCCTGGCCTCATGCGGCGAGAGTATGCAGGCAGTTCCTGGAGGATGAAGAAATTGATACCATTTAATGCTCCTTATGCTTGCCTGGCCTAAATCCAATAGAACACCTCTGGGATATCATGTTTTGGTCCATCAGACACCGCCAAGTTGCATTTCAGACTGTCCAGTAGCTCAGTGATGCCCTGGTCCAGATCTGGGAAGAATACCCCAGGACACCATCTGTTGTCTCATTAGAAGCAAGTCCCTACATTGTAAGGAAAGCATACAAGCATGTGGGGGCCATAGAAACTACAGAGTACCATTTTGAGTTGCTGCAATGACATTTCAGCAAAATGGACTAGCCTGCTGCTTCATTTTTTCACTTTGATTTTCAGGGTGTCTTTGAATTCAGTCCTCTGTAGATTAATCATTTTCATTTCCTTCAAATGATGGGGCATCCTTACATTCCTAACACATTACCCAGTCCATATCAGTATAGATATCCAGCATGATATTTTCCCCGTTTAGATCTGAAGTGTTTTCAAAGTGTTCCTTTAATTTTTTGAGCAGTGTATATTGCAGCTCACCACTCCTTAGATGTACCACCTGAATTGGTTATCTGTCTTGCCTATATTTTTACATTGTAATCTCAAGAAAACCACACTTCTTGTCCCTGGGTGGCTATGCTCACCCCTTCATCATATCAATGCAACGTAAATATATCTTTGTGATAGTCAGATGTTGATGTTTAATAACCATTGGGGTTGTATTCCATACTATATAAATGAAAAAAAAAAAGATTGAAAACAAACCTGTTACCCCTACTTTCTGTTATAAAACACATAAAAATGCTAAACCAGGATGAACACCCCTAAAATTACCCTTTTTTGGAAAGTGGAAACTCAATGTGATCTTAAATTTTAGGAAACTAAGTAACTGCTGGTGATGAGGTGGCTAAGGTCCATTTAAAGGCTTTAAAGTCTAAGCTCGCCTTTTAAACTACTGGGAGCCCTTGTCTACATGAGCCAGTTTATACAAAAGGCGAACCTAGACATTGAAGCTAAGTGCAAGTCATCTGTTATTGTTGGAAGAAACTTCCCTGGAGGATGGAATGACATTGCACTGAAATAGCAGTGTGCCTAATGACTCAATGTCATGGATAAACTCAAAACACTTGACCCCCCCAATAATACCACAATCATTGGTGGTCAGTGACACTTCAAAACCTCCCAAAACAATTCCATGATTATTGGTGGTCACTGGTCAGTGGCATCTTAAACACTCACTCCCCATCATTGGTGGTCAGGGGCACTTTAAACCCCCCCCCCCAAACAATCCCAGTCTAAGTCTTGGAGAGCAGCTCTCATCCTTGGAAAATTAGCTCTCTTAAAATTGAGCATTTTTATTTTTCTGTATGTGCTTGTTGTTTACAGCTAACAATAAATTAAATCATGTTATGGTCACTACTCCTCAGATGTTCTTTTGCATGAACATTAGTAATAAGCTCTGCATGGTTTGAGATTACCAGGTCCAGCAGAGCATCATTCCTAGTTGGGACCTCTATGAACTGTAGTATAAAATTGTCCTATAGTAGGTTTATAAATGTTTCCCCTTTAACTGTACCTGCAGTGCCATTACTTCAGTAAATTTCTGGGTAGTAAAAATCCCCGATTATTATCACTGTCCCAGCCCTTGCAGCCCTTTTGATCTGTGTAAGGAGCTGAATCTCCACCTTCTCATTAACACTGGGTGGCCTATGACAAACTCCTACGAGCACCCCCATGTGCAGCTCCACCCATAATGCTTCAACCTCATCACAGTATCCATCAACTAGGTCCTCCTTCACACTCGCTCTGAGATCACTTTTCACATAGAGACAGACACCACCACCTTTCCTTTTTACCCTGTCTCTCTGAAAGAAAACATAGCAAGGAATACTAATGGCTTAGTCATGGGAAGAATGAAGCCAAGATTCAGCAATACCAATTAAATCATGGTTCTCTTTATGTACCAAAGCTTTCAACTCACCTATTTTGCTTGGGTTACTTCTGGAATTGGTGAAAAACACTTTAATTCATTGACACCTTGTGCAGATGTATTTTGCATATTTTTTATTTTCATACAAATGGTACCAATTCTAGTGGTGGTTGGTAACATGGGAACATTCTGATCACCTACCATAACTCTCCCCTATCTTTCCCCATTCCACCCATCAATAAGGACTGACCCCTGGCTGATTTGTCTGCCTCACTATAATCTAATTCTCCCTCCCTCCTTGATCCTAGTTTAAATACTCCTCCAGCTGTCCCATAAACCTCTTCCCCAGCATAGCAGAATTTAGGTGCAAACCATCTCTAGCATATAGGTTGCACGCCAATGAAAAGTCAGCCCAGTGCTCTAGAAACCCTGTCACCGCTGAGCACCTTCCAGGTCCTCCCTAACCCCCCCTCCCTATCCTTTTCCTCCTTCGAGGCCCACTGCATCCGGCTCTTCTCTCCCACCCCTCTGAGGATTGCAGTAATCTATCGGCCTCCTGGATCCGTATCCCTCTTCCTGGACGACTTTGCCGCCTGGCTTCCCTTCTTCCTTTCCTCTGAGCTACCGACCATCATCCTCGGGGACTTCAATATCCCCATCAATGTCAACAACCCCGCTACTTTCCAACTCTTCCTCCTAACCTTCTCTTTCGCGCTCACACAGTGCACACAGTCCTCCACCCACACCGATGGGAACACCCTGGACCTCGTCTTCTCCCACCTCTGCACCCTCCACAACTTCACTAACACCCCCTTCCCCCTCTCTGACCACCACCTCCTCACGTTTTCCATCTCCCCCTCCTCTAACTCCCCCCTCCAAAGTGCCAAACCATCACCAGCCATAACCTCCGCAACCTGAACCCGGCCCATCTCCACTCGGCAGCTGACCGTCTGTACGACAGTATCCTTCCACTTTCATGCCCTGACCTGGCCACGACTGCGTACAACGACTCACTGTCAGCTGCCCTAGACTCCCTGGCACCTCTATCCATGCGTAACATCAGACCCCGACCGCTTCAACCCTGGCAGAATGACCATACAAAATGTCTCAAACGACGATTATGGTGCAAAACCAGATCCCCTTGTGCGTTCTTCCTCTACAAATCTACCTTCCTCACCTACACCACCTCCCTCCACGCTGCCAAGCAAGCCTATTTCGCAACCCTCATCAACACCCTCTCCACCTGTCCTCGCTGGCTCTTTTCCACTTTCAAATCCCTGCGCTTTCCCCCCCCACACCTCCACTCAGTACCTCACTCACCGCCCACGAGATTGCCAATCATTTCCAAAACAAGATTGACTCAATCCGTAAGCACATTGTCAATTCACAATCTACCTTTCCACCTAGCCTCCCTTCATTACCCCCTCAACTCTCCCCTCCTCTGACCTCGCAACCGCACTGCCCCCACCATACCTAATGCCCCGCACACTACAACCTCCCCAACACTCCGCTCCTTCAGCCCTGCTACCACTAAGGAGGTCACCAAGGTCTTCACTGAAGCCCGCCTCACCACTTGCCCCCTGGACCCTATCCCCTCACAACTCCTCCAGTCACCCCCCTCCTCCATCATTCGCTCCCTCACCCACATCTTCAATCTCTCCCTCTCTACTGGCACATTCCTCTCCACCCTAAATCATGCACACATCACCCCCATACTCAAAAAACCCTCCCTTGACCCCCCCTTGACCTAAACAACCTTAGACCCATCTCCCCGCTGCCACTCACTTCCAAGCTCCTTGAGTGCTTAGCCTACAATCTCCTAAGCGCCCACCTCACTGATAACAACCTCGTTGATCCACTACAGTCTGGCTTCCGTCCCCTACACTCCACCGAAACCGCCCCACTTAAAATCACTAACGACCTGCTAACCACCAAAGCTAATGGCCACTACTCAGTCCTCCTGCTCCTCGACCTCTCCGCGGCCTTCAACACAGTCGACCACCCCCTCCTCCTTACTAAAGTGCACTCCTTTGGCATCAGGGACGCTGCTCTATCCTGGTTCTCCTCCTACCTATCTCAACGCTCCTTCAGCGTTACCCCCCCCCATCCTCTCCATCACGACTAGCAACGCCACCATCAATCCCACCCCACACGCCAAAGTCCTGGGTGTCACCCTGGACTCAAACCTTTCCTTCCAACCTCATGTCCAATCACTATCAAAGTTATGCAGGCTCCACCTGCGCAACATTTCCAAGATACGTACGTTCCTTACCCCAGACACTACTAAACAACTCGTACACTCCTTCATTATCTCACGCCTGGACTACTGCAACTCCCTTCTCACTGGCCTACCCAAACAAATGCTATCCCCAGTCTATCCTGAACCCAGCGGCTAGACTCATCCACCTCACCAACCGCTCCTCATCTGCCACCCCCCTCTGCCAATCCCTTCACTAGCTCCCGATTGCCCAACGCATTAAATTCAAACTACTAACTCTGACATACAAAGCCATTCATAACACTGCCTCAAACTACCTAACCGACCTGATACCCAAATACAAACCTACCCGTGCCCTTTGCTCCTCACAGGACCTCCTACTCTCCAGCTCCCTGGTCTCCTCCTCCCAGGCCTGACTGCAGGACTTCTCCAGGACTTCCCCCATCCTCTGGAACTCCCTACCCCAATCCATCAGACTATCACCTACCCTCCTCACCTTCAGGCGCACCTTGAAAACCCACCTCTTCAGGGAAGCCTACCCCACCCTCACCTAACAACCGTTGTCCTCCACTCCTCCTACCACTCCATCCCCCACAGCCACTTCCTCCTGTACCACTATCCCCTCCCTCCTAGATTGTAAGCTCTAAAGAGCAGGGCCCTTGAACCCCTCGTGTATTGTATTGTACTGTTTTGTCTCATGTTCTGTCCCCCCCGCTATTGTACAGCGCTGAGCAAACCCTTTGGCGCTATATAAATACTGTATAATAATATAATAATAATAATAATAATAATATAGTACCTGTAGCACCTGTGACCAATTAAACCCTCCCCTTAATCAGCAGACTGAAGGAAGGAATGGAAAGGAAAAAAACGCTATTTAAAAAGTGACAGAAAAAGTGATTAAAAAAAGTAAATGCTGTTAGCAAGACCCCAGAGAAGAAAACAAAACAACTACAAGCACCAGAAATCACCGGCAGTCAAAAGCAAAACTGTTTTTCACTCTCCACTCAAATTTCCCACTCTTTTTAGTTTCCAGCCAGAACATTGTGCCAGCCTCTGCACAGCAAGGGTTAACTGCTTGTTTAGCCTTGGGGGTATGAAATCAGAAATGTGTCTCTTCTTCCACATCTCCACAAGCTTCCTTCCACCTAAACTGCTTCTCTTTGCTGCTTGCAGCTTATCTGATGCCATAATGTACAATGCTATTCCATCGGTCCTGTGATGAAAATGAGGAAATGGAGGGCCCAGCCACATCTTGAGAGAAGAGAAAGGAGCAGAGCATTGACTGGGGTTTAAGTATTTCATCTCATTTCTTACTCCTAAACAAGTAGTTAAACTGCTCTGTTGTGGGAGAAAGAAGGGTCAACTATATAGTAATTTTTTTACTTCTGACTTTAACTTAACACATACATTTAGTAATTTCCTAGTCTCTCAAAAACCTGCATCTTGTATTCTGTAAGTATAACAAATGTACAGTATTTAATCAGGCTCTTTAGCTTACCTTCCAACCTTTTGGAATGAAAAAAAGGACACCTTTTAGTTCAAAGTATGCCAATGTAGGACATAACTTTGGCATACAGAAAATGAAGAATTAATATGTAAAAGATGCATTGGTTAAACTTACAAGCGCTTTAATTAGCAACTTATTTTCCTTTATACTTGCTTTTCAAAGTAACAATTGCAAAGAATATAGTGGTGTAATGAAAGCGTAATATTTATTTCAGAAGTTAAACAGTTCATTTTTTTTTATAGGAGTATATGCAGCACATGATACTAAAAAAGAGGGACAATTGAGGTGGAAAAAGGGAAGAAGGAATCTGCTTCCAAAGAAGGACTGACCCACCTTTCAAAGTCAGGCAATATCTATAACAAAAGGGAGGCTCCCACCGACCAGCTGGATACATACAGCAACAGGTCACCCTGCCAGATAACACAGGCTCACTCAAGGTGTGAAGTCTAAACACTAACTGGTGTTCACCAGAGCTCCTGATGGCGGAGATGGGTTTTGCTGCATGTTAATATCAGGTTGAGGTCCTCAGGAGCACTCCAACAGAAAGTGAGCAAGCTGGTGTCCAATAGCAGATATAACAGGTAGGGATCAAGCAGAAACATAGTCAGTAAACAAGCCAAAGGTCAGTAACCCATAGCTGCAGGTTGAAATTAAGCGGAAGTGTAGTCAAAGAACAAGCCAAAGGTTGATAATGAGCGGTAGCAAAGATATGGATTACAGAAGGAGTGACAAGAACAAGATATTGGCTGGAGACATTGGGTGGAGAGAACACAATAATCTGGCAAACAGGAAGGGCAAAGGCATGGCTTAAATAGGAAGTTCATAGGAGGAGCAAAGGGTTCAAAGTTCTGCAGAAACAAGGCAAAAAGCAGTATTGTCTAATGCATTGCTGCTCAGCATCTCAGGTAGCACAGCAAGAAGAGACATTACCAGGCACAGCACATGTTACAGGTTCAGAACTGGGTCCTAACACCATCATTAACTCTGTAGTACAACGGCCCACTTGATTTGATAAATGAATGGATTGTTTAGGTTTGTAATTTTAAAATATATTGTATAATTAGAATGCTTAGTGAATGGGCAGGTTAAAACTGGAAACATATTACAGATGGAGAGAATACAAAGATTACCTCAGCAGAATTATACTGTTCCTTCCTTGTGCATTCCATAAAATGTGGTAGGGAACTCCATTGTATTCCTTAACCATAATAAATTAAAGTCCTGGCCGGCTCGGAGATGGACGCTCTGTAGCTGCAGCTCCGTCCATCCGCCAGCACTAACGCGGCACACTACGGCCCCAGGGAAAACCGACATCAAACAGCTGACCACGGAGGGTGCCCGCAGCCCACTAGACATGCCCCGCAGGAAAAAAAGCCCGGGGCAACCAGGGAAACTAACGTTTTTCTTCCCGGCCGTTCAGCCGGGAATCCAAGATGGCGGCCGCCACGAGGATGCACAGGGAGACAGCAGAAGCCAGGAGGGGGACTACAGCTCCCAGCATGTCGATCCCAGGCTGAGGCATCAACTATACCCAGGGGACCCGGGTGAGTTGTCTCCCCCACTGTCACCCACGTCCTGCAGCCCTGTAAAATCTAAGCCTCGGCTTGACAGAGACCCTGAAGATGCATCCCAGGCCCTAAACTTTATACCCCAACCAGCATTTTCAAACATGTCTGACTTAGACGCATTCCCAGTATCTGACCAACCGCTAACTGAAATTTGTATGAAGAATATGCTGACATTACTACGCCAAACTTTGCATAATGATATTTCCGCGCCATTGGCCCAAATTACTACTCTAGTGCAAAGCCAGGACCGCAGGATCCGCCATATTGAAACCAACATAGCGGATATAGTAGAAGCGCACAATGATTTGATTGATGCCCATGCGGAACACACGTTAGATATCGAACAAATCAATCTCAAATTGGCTGATATGGAAGATCGCTCACGCCGCAATAACATTAAAATTAGAGGAATTCCTGAAACGGTATCTAACGAGGCATTACTTCCATACTTGCATTATTTTTTCAAGCTACTAATCCCCACACTCACTGAAGTAGAGGCTATAACCGATCGAGCACATCGCCTACCTAAGCCCTCTTTCTTGTCTGCAACTATCCCTAGAGATGTGCTTGTCCGCATACACTTCTACCATATTAAGGAAAGAATCATGATGGCGGCCAGGAACCCTCCTCCAATACCATCCTCACATGCGAATTTGCGCCTTTATGCGGATTTATCCAAAGCCACACTTGCTAACAGAAAGAAAATGATACCTATCACAAAAGCGCTTAGAAATCACAATATGGCCTATCAATGGGGATTCCCCACTAAGCTAATAGTGCGTCATCAAGGCAGAACCTATAATATTAAAAATCTAGAGGCAGGCCTGGACTTCCTTAAAACCTGGAGCATTTTACCAGCAGACCCACAGAAAAACAACCCTGGTTCCGTTCAAAACATGGAAGCAACCTGAAGGGCTAAGCGGCACTGGCCGTGGATATATTTCCTACACTCTTTCCCTGGAGGCGTTCTTTAACCTCGTATGCTTCTGGCGATCGGCCTGAACCAAGTAATTTACAATTTCACAGGTATGTGTAGATATGACTCTCTTGAGGGTCATATCCGGTTTGACTCCCCCACCTTTGTTGTAGCACACATAGCTACACCGTTTACTTGCTTTATGCGCAAGTTTCTTTTTAATGTTAATTTTCCATCCTCTTTTTTCCCTCCTACTGGCACCGACAAGTGTTCACATCTGACACACTGCTTTTTTCCTACGGCCATGACTACCACTGGAATAACTAACAACGCGACTATGCCTGTAAACCGAGACTCTAACTACAAATGATTATCATCAAATCCTTTAATGTACGAGGCCTTAACTCCCCATTCAAGAGATCGATGCTAGCAAGAGAAATCCGGAAATATAATACTGACATACTCTTCGTGCAGGAATCACATTTTGCCACGGACAAAACCCCGAAACTGTATATACCTCGTTTCTCTCAACTATTTATGGCAACCAACGGGAAAAAAAAGAACGGAGTTATTATCGCTATCAATGACGCCCTCTCTTTCACACCTACCTCCACTATAATTGACCCGCAAGGGCGCTTTGTTATCTTGGTATGCCTAATTAATGAGATCTCGTACACCTTGGTGAATGTTTATGGTCCTAATAGCAAACAATTGAAATACTATCGGAAACTCCACAACCTTATCTCCCAACATCAGAAAGGCAGACTTATTATTGGCGGAGACTTTAATATTCTTAGTGACTCACTTCTGGACTCTTCCTCTAATAAAAAACCCAGCAACCTCAATTTTAACCGCTTTATGCACGAACATGACTTATATGACATATGGAGATGCCAACATGGTGCGGAAAGAGACTACACCTACTTTTCACCGTCACATCTGTCATATTCTAGAATTGATATGTTTCTTACGGACAAATGGACTTTACAACATGTGAAGTCCTCCCAAATTGGAACTATAACCTGGTCTGACCATGCACCGGTCACCATTTCCTTGGATGACACCCAGCGATCGGCAATTCCGCCTATCTGGAGACTCAACTCTGCGATTCTGAATACACCACAAAACCAGAAATTCATATTAGATGCACATGATTTATTTTTTGAAACTAACATTACTCCGGAAATTTCTATTACCACACTTTGGCTAACATACAAAGCTTATATGAGAGGTATCCTCATCCAATTAACTTCCCGCGTAAAAAAACAACGATCTCAGCAAATAGACCTACTCCTTGCTTCTATACGTAGAAACAAGGAGATTAATAAACAAAATCCAAATGCCACTATAACCGCGGCTTTAAATCAAGATAGGGAAAAACTTCGCACTGCTCTTTTACACATTTAAGACACGAACCTCCAAAGAACAAAATCCCAATACTATGCGCTTGGTAACAAGACTAACTCTTTTCTTGCCAAAACCATTAAACAGAAACGAATTAAAAACAAAATAGCCACGATTCAGCATCCTACTTCCAGTACCTCTCTATCTAATCCACAAGACATAGCTAATGCGTTTGCGAGTTATTATCAATCGCTATACAACTTAAAAGATGACCCTGACACAACGCAACCAACAAACCTCTCAATTGATAATTTCTTAAGCCAAACTGAACTTCCCCATCTTACACCTACTCAATTGACCTCCCTCTCTGTGCCGATTTTACCTGCAGAGATTGAGAAAATCATAACTAAACTCCCCATGAACAAATCTCCGGGAAACGACGGATTTACTAATGAATTTTATAAAAAGTTTGCGACTAATCTCAAATCACATCTATCTGACCTTTATAACCACGTAGCTTCTAAAGGAGAATTTCCTGCTGATATGCTACAGTCAATAATCTCTACTATCCCGAAACCGGGTAAAAACCCCCAATTAGTCCAAAACTATAGACCAATTTCATTACTTAATACGGATCTGAAAATATATGCCAAAATAATAGCCCAACGACTCCTTCTGTACCTGCCGACGCTGATCAAAGCGGATCAGGTGGGATTTGTACCAGGTAGACAGGCCCCTGATGCGACTCGTCGACTTATATCATTAGTAAACCTTCTTGAATCAAACAAACAACCTTCAATTCTCCTATCGCTTGACGCAGAAAAAGCGTTTGACCGCATTCACTGGCGTTTTATGTCATTAACTCTTCAAAAACTTGGTATTACGGGTTGGATATTATCAGCGATTCTATCCCTTTACTCCAAACCTTCAGCCAGAGTCCTCACTAATGGTACGCTTTCACAACCATTTCAAATATCTAATGGTACTAGGCAAGGCTGTCCCCTATCCCCTATAATTTTCGCCCTACTAATAGAACTACTAGCATCCAACCTTAGAAATGACTCCGATTTTTCAGGGATTAAATTTTCTCAGCAAGAACACAAAATCAGTCTTTTTGCGGACGACATTATCCTAATGATTACAAACCCCTGTAAATCTCTCGCCTCAATCCATTCACACATACAAAAATATGCAGATGTATCCTATTACAAACTAAATGAAACCAAATCTTCAATTTTAAATCTTCATACTCCTCCACAGACCCAAGCTCGCCTTGAAAAACAATTCCCCTTTAAATGGGAAAAACACAGTATCCCCTATTTGGGGATTAAACTTACTTCCACAACCAATCAACTCTATGCTGAAAATTTTAAACCCCTAATAGATATCATATCACATGAGCTTAGGAGCTTGCGCACAACCACGCTATCAATGCTAGGTAGAGTAGCGGCTATTAAAATGTGTATATTGCCAAAGATATTATATATCTTTCGTACGTTACCTATATCTATACCCTCCTCCTTTTTCTCCGTAATGCAAAAAATTCTAAATAAATTTCTATGGAATGCCAAAAGGCCCAGATGTTCTACAAACCTTCTGATCCGTCCGCCTTCCAGAGGAGGAGCTGGTCTCCCACATTTAAAATCTTATTATCAGGCGGCTCTACTAGACCAGCTCTTCTACTGGTGGCACCCTACTCAGGAAAAAATCTGGACCACTATGGAACCTTACAGATATCCACAAGGTGCCTTAACAGATTTGCTCTTCATGCCTCGTACAACACTGATTGGACATACTTACACACATCCATGTATCCAGGCTTCACTAACAGCTTGGCATGAGCTCTTGACAAGCACTCATTCACAGAAAACTAACATACACATCCCGACCCCTATTTCCGCTCTGCAATTTCTCTCTCCCAATTTAAATCTAAAGGCCTGGATAGAGTTAGGTATTAATCATATCCAAGATATTTTTGCTAACCATGGACTCGAATCATTCCAGACACTGCAGAAAAAATTCCATCTTCCTAATACGGAACACTTCACTTTTCTGCGAATATTCCATTTGCTTCATAAAACGGATATTCCTGTTAAAATAGACCTCCCAGCTACTGCTCATCATTTCCTACATAAGACCAATTACCCAAAGAAAGGGATCTAAATTTTTTATACGTTACTTACTGAAGCATATTTCACGACCCACTCATCATCCCTTACTAATTGGGAGAAGGACTTCCTCTCCCCAGTGACCCCTCATACATGGCAAATGACTTTTGTCACTACACACAAAGCTTCGAAATGCAGCTCCCACTGGGAATCATATTTAAAAATTCTCCACCAATGCTACTTGACCCCTGCCAAATTATCCATCTATTATCCGCAGCAATCAAAAACCTGCTGGAGACAATGTGGTGAAACCGGTTCACTCTTACATGTGTTATGGTCTTGCAAGTCCCTCAAATCATACTGGAACAAAGTGTTCCAATTGATTTCCTCAGTTACAAACTCACCTACGATTCTTGACCCGGGATTAGCGCTTCTACATCTAACGATAGAACAATTCCCTGTACGCTCACGCACTATTATCATACACATTCTGGCAGCAGCCAAGACTAACATTATGAGGCTTTGGCGTTCTACTTCACCTCCTCTACTAGCCCGTCTCATTGCTGACCTCAACTTGCAATGTGAGATGGAGAAAAGAGCGGCCTTTCGAAACTCTTCTTATCACAAATTCACTTTAAACTGGTCTCGATGGCTAACACATCCCAATTGCTCAATCACATGATTACGAACCTTATCCCTAGGACATGTTGAATTTGCAGAACATCGGTGCCCCTTCTTCCCCCTTCCACTCTTTTCTATACCCGTTTTCACCCTCTGTTTAATGCTCTCACGGTTTTCTACTTCTTATGATGGTTCACAATTTAATGAACATGCCTCTCTTATAAGTATGAATCTGTTAAATGAACATCCAGCCGGATGGTGGGTGTTTTGTACCTCACTCTCATTATTGTCCAATGTTTCGTTTATGTGAACCCTACATTTGATTATATCTCGATATTACGTGTTTGTTTAAAAAACTTTCAATAAAAAAAAAAAAAACTATTTGAAAATAAATTAAAGTCCTGCTAAGGTTTTCGGTAAAATGCACCTGAAACCACACGTCCGTGACGAGATCCGAGCCGTTATAGTTACTTGCACTATTATCAGATCGGTATACAATGTAACCATGCATTTTTTTAGTTTGACATACATTTCACTGCATTAAAAATGTATACATTTATAAATGGAACTATGTGGTGAGTCAAAAAAGTAGCTTAACAGAATCACACATATTTTGGAGAGGTAAACAGTTCACTTAGAAATTAGCTGTTTGCTTGAAACATATTAACCATGTTTAAGTTACAAAATGTATATAATCACAGTCACATTTTTTAGTAGTTTGCATTCCAGTCATTGCCTAATACTCTCCACAATGTGCACAACATTGTGGAGTGCAAGACAGAAAAATACATTTGTTCTTATTATCAGACTTTAGGGGCACATATAGAGACCATAAACTTAATTTAAAATGAAAACTTTATTTTCTGCTTATTTAAAACATGCGGACCAATCATGACCCTGAAATCAGAACACTAAGTCTACAAAAAGGATTATCAAAATAAAACAGCACATTATGACTGTTTATACAGAGTTGAACATTGTGAGTTTAATATGGCATTCTTATGTAACTTTAAACAAATAATTTAATCCTTTGACGATGTGTCTACTCATCTGTCAATGTGTTTGATGGACTAAACTCCAGCTCTTCAGAACAGAATGGAAGCAAAGTGATGCATTGATGATTATAAATTTGCCCAAAATAGCATGGCTGTGTGGGAACAGCACAATCAAATTTCTGGGTGGACAAAGGGGCAAACGAACCAACAGCAAGGTATAACAAACCAGAAATAGGATCAACTATGGCAACAGTATACATATCTATTGGAGGATATCCAAAAACAATATGAAACCCATAAGTGTCAGTAGGACCAAAAAATATGTAAGCTTAAAAAGCCTTACATGAAGATCTAAGGAAGTCCCCAATTATTATGTGCCATAAATCAAAGTCCAATTCATGAATAAATGTATGTGCCGAGCAAGTGAACTGAAAATATACCTAAGTTCAGTCTTATATATCCTTCTATTACAATGACCCATAGTAAGCTCTATATAGTGTCTCATTCAAATGATCTGGTGGAACCTGTGGTGTACAAGCCACATCATCCAATGCAGAGTAAAGTAGATCATGCCTACTCTATTAGCATTATATATCAACTGCATTGGTATTAGAATATTCCTACTAACAGTAATTAGTATCTTCCCATAATTCACCGTCCTTCTGCCTTTATCTGATTCTTGACCAGTCTGTTCATCTTTCATGTTAGAGAATCCTGATTTATTACTATTATTACTACAAGTTAATTGGCAATATGCACTACACTGTTCTATAAATTATGTTGCCTTTAGGGTTATCTGTTATCTCTCTCATTGAATACTACAGGATAAGGATGAGCACAATATATTATTCCCTTGTTACTGTCGACTACTGACAGTAAATTCTTCTATCAAAGTTTCCTTGATACATAGTTTTTCTGTTGTGTTTTTAACAACCAATCTTTCTAATGTCCCTTTTATTCTTATTTTCTGTAACATTTCAACCATCTTTTTGCAGCTGACATGATCATATGCTTATGTTTAATATTTGCAAAAATATATTGAGATCCAGATCATAGTCATAGAATATAAAAGGACAGACAAGAGGAATCCACAGGGCATAAATCTGCTTTATTAAAATTCACACAAAAATTGGCCTCACTCACTTAGAAGGTCCAGTGTCACCCAATACCATGTATATGTCTCTATCACCTCTATGCTGATGACACACAAATCTATCTCTCAACCCCTCACCTCACCCCCTCAGTCTCCACCCGAATCACAAACCTACTGAGCGACATATCAGACTGGATGTCACTCCACTTCCTTAAACTGAACCTCTCCAAAACCAAGCTCCTAGTCTTCCCCCCAGCCCGCACACCACCCCCTACTGACTTCTCCATCACGTCCAACAATGCCACTATCAGGCCTGCCCCGCAGGCCAGAGTACTTGGTGTCATTCTGGACTCCAACCTATCCTTCCAGCCCCAAGTACAATCTTTAACAAACTCATGCAGACTCCACCTCCGCAACATCGCCAAAATCTGCACGTTCCTAACCCTAGAAACCACTAAACAGCTCATCTACTCCCTCATCATATCACGACTCGATTACTGCAACTCCCTCCTCACTGGCCTGCCTCACTGCTGGCTATCCCTGTTTCAGTCAATCCTGAACATGGCGGCCAGACTCATTCAGCTTACCAAGCGCTCCGTTTCCTCCACCCCCCTCTGCCAATCCCTCCACTGGCTTCCGATTGCACAACGGATCAAATTCAAAATCCTAACACTAACATACAAGGCTGTCCACCATACTGCCCCAAGTTACATCACCGACCTGGTATCCAGGTTCCACCCAACACGCGCACTCCGCTCCTCACAAGACCTCCTTCTCTCTAGTTCCCTGGTCTCCTCCTCCCATGCCCGCCTCCAGGATTTCTCCAGGGTGTCTCCCATCCTCTGGAACTCCCTACCCCAACCCATCAGACTATCACCTACTCTCCTCTCCTTTAGGCGCACCCTGAAAACCCACCTCTCCAGGGAAGCCTACCCCACCCCCTGTTAAATTTCAGACCTCCTCCACTCTTCCTACCACTCCATCCCCCACAGCTATCTCCACCTGTACCACTATCCCCTCCCTCTTAGATTGTAAGCTCCAAGGAGCAGGACCCTCGAACCCCTCGTGTATCGCATTATATTGTTATTGTATTGTCGCATGTATTGTCTCCCATTGTAATGTACAGCGCTGAGCGAACTGTTGGCACTTTATAAATACTGTATAATAATAATAAGTCAGCTTTTGATTGTTTCTGATCTGACCTGTATATTAGCCCCTTACGTCCCTTATCCTGCATATCTGTACATTAAACCCTTTATCTCCATCTTCCCACTATATGTATCCTGTGCATTAACCCCATCATCACCTTCCTCTGAGTATGACCTGTACATTTAATGTTTCTAGTGCACCATTACCAAGCTCCATGTTTTAATCACCTTAATACTGGCATGTTTCTTCATTTCCTAAAAATTGTGGAATTGAGTCTGATGTGTCCACTTACCAAAAAGGTGTCAATTTGGGGGTTTTGTACTGCCCTGGCATTTTTATTTGTTTTATTGTATTGGCCTTTTTTCCCTTGAATAGAAAAAAAATAAAAATCCAAGTGGTTATTAAATATCACCAACAAAAGCTCTAACTTTCTCAAAAAAGTTTTACAATTTATTTGGGAGCATTGTTACAAAATTGAGTTATTGTCAGTAAAACTGTCACAGTGCTGAATGCTGTAAACTGTCCTGCTGGTCCTGAAGTGGTTAAAGTAATACCTTTTAATCCTGTCATAAAGGTCCTAGTTGGGCTACTTTTTTTCTATAGCGTAACAATGCTCAATACCTGTCTCCCAAGGAAATAGGTGCAAACAAGAATTTTATTTAAGAAATGGTAGTTATTTTTGATGCAATCTTCAGGATACACTGCGGTAGCAACCTAAATAGAATTGTAATTATGGTTTATATCTACTTTTATCAAGTTCTTTGCCTTCTTGCAGTTGGTTGCTCCACTTTTAATTCTTCTGGTATGTACTGTATTTCCTTTCCATTCTAAACAGACCTGATATGCAAAGAAAAAAAGCAAACTAGAAAATGTCAGGGACATATGTTGTGGAAAGAACAGATATAAAAGAATAAAACCACTCAGCAGCCTGAGCTCCACAATAAATGAAGTAAAGAATGTGTCACAGGAAATAAAAGCAAGAGTGGCTGCTGGAAATAATTGTTATTATTCACTGGTGACACTTATTAGGTTGAGATTTTTTTCACAGAAATCTAAAATTAAAATTTGTAAATTTATGTACAAACTTACTGCTACATATGCGGGCATGGGTATAAAAAAATCAGAGGTGGTCAATAGATATGCGCAATTCGTTTGTTACGAATTAAAATTCGGATGAGATTTTCATTATTTGGATGTATACAAATCTCTAAATCAGTAATCAATTTCAACTATTCCAAAATAAATTATAACAAAAAAACAAAATTAATTCAGATAAAATGATTAGAGGTGAGCGAATCGAACCAGGCGAAGTGGAATTCGTTTCGAATTTCAGGAAAAATTCGATTCGCGTCGAATCCGAATATTAGCATACTTCGGGTGCGCGAATCGGATTTTTCCCGATCAGCCGGCAAAAGTGTCCCTGCAGAGAGCTCCGCTATTTCTGACAGTTCTCTGACAGTTCCTTCACATGTACAGCGGTTGAAACATTCTATCTATTTGTTTCCATTTAGGATACAGATGTTTTTATTCGGAAACAGATACAATGTTTCAACCGCTGTAAATGTGAAGGAACTGTCAGAGAACTGTCAGAAATAGCGGAGCTCTCTGCAGATACACTTTTTGCTGTACTGGAATACTTCTTCTTTTCATTCTTCTTTTCATTCTTCTTTTCATTCTTCTCATTCTTCTTTTCATTCTTCTTCTTCTTTTCATTCTTCTTCTTCTTTTCATTCTTCTTTTCATTCTTCTCATTCTTCTTTTCTTCTTCATGAAAAGAAGAATGAGAAGAAGAATGAAAAGAAGAATGAAAAGAAGAATGAAAAGAAGAATGAGAAGAATGAAAAGAAGAATGAAAAGAAGAAGAAGAATGAAAAGAAGAATGAGAAGAAGAATGAAAAGAAGAATGAGAAGAAGAATGAGAAGAATGAAAAGAAGAATGAAAAGAAGAAGAAGAAGTAGAATAAAAAGAAGAAGAAGAATGAAAAGAAGAATGAAAAGAAGAAGAAGAATGAAAAGAAGAATGAAAAGAAGAAGAAGAAGAATCTTTTCATTCTTTTCATTCTTCTTCTTCTTCTTTTCATTCTTCTTCTTCTTCTTTTCATTCTTCTTCTTCTTCTTTTCATTCTTCTTTTCTTCTTCATGAAAAGAAGAATGAGAAGAAGAATGAAAAGAAGAATGAAAAGAAGAAGAAGAAGAATGAAAAGAAGAATGAGAAGAAGAATGAAAAGAAGAATGAAAAGAAGAATGAAAAGAAGAAGAAGAATGAAAAGAAGAATGAGAAGAAGAATGAAAAGAAGAATGAGAAGAAGAATGAGAAGAATGAAAAGAAGAATGAGAAGAATGAAAAGAAGAATGAAAAGAAGAATGAAAAGAAGAAGAAGAAGGAAAAGAAGAAGAAGAATGAAAAGAAGAATGAAAAGAAGAAGAAGAATCTTTTCATTCTTCTCATTCTTCTTTTCATTCTTCTTCTTCTTCTTTTCATTCTTCTTCTTCTTTTCATTCTTCTTTTCATTCTACTTCTTCTTCTGAGGATGAGGATGAAGAAGAAGAAGAAGAAGTAGGATGAAAATAAGAAGAATTCCAAGCCGGCAAAAAGTGTATCTGCAGAGCTCCGCTAAGTGTATCTGCAGAGCTCCGCTAAGTGTATCTGCAGAGCTCAGCGGTTGAAACATTGTATCTATTTGTTTCCATTTATGGAAACAAATAGATACAATGTTTCAACCGCTGTAAATGTGAATGTCAGAGAACTGTAAGAAATAGAGGAGCTCTGCAGATACACTTAGCGGAGCTCTGCAGATACACTTTTTGCCGGTTTGGAATTCTTCTTATTTTCATCCTACTTCTTCTTCTTCTTCTTCTTCATCCTCAGCCTCAGAAGAAGAAGAAGAGGATGAGGATGAGGATGAAGAAGAAGAAGAAGAAGAAGAAGTAGGATGAAAATAAGAAGAATTCCAAGCCGGCAAAAAGTGTATCTGCAGAGCTCCGCTAAGTGTATCTGCAGAGCTCCGCTATTTCTGACAGTTCTCTGACATTCACTCCATACAGCGGTTGAAACATTGTATCTATTTGTTTCCATAGCCTATTTCTGACAGTTCTCTGACATTCACTCCATACAGCGGTTGAAACATTGTATCTATTTGTTTCCATAAATGGAAACAAATAGATACAATGTTTCAACCGCTGTATGGAGTGAATGTCAGAGAACTGTCAGAAATAGGCTATTTCTGACAAGTCTCTGACATTCACTCCATACAGCGGTTGAAACATTGTATCTATTTGTTTCCATAAATGGAAACAAATAGATACAATGTTTCAACCGCTGTTTGGAGTGAATGTCAGAGCACTGTCAGAAATAGCGGAGCTCTGCAGATACACTTAGCGGAGCTCTGCAGATACACTTTTTGCCGGCTTGGAATTCTTCTTATTTTCATCCTACTTCTTCTTCTTCTTCATCATCCTCATCCTCATCCTCTTCTTCTTCTTCTTCTGAGGATGAGGATGAAGAAGAAGAAGAAGTAGGATGAAAATAAGAAGAATTCCAAGCCGGCAAAAAGTGTATCTGCAGAGCTCCTATAAGTGTATCTGCAGAATAGAGGAGCTCTGCAGATACACTTTTTGCCGGCTTGGAATTCTTCTTATTTTCATCCTACTTCTTCTTCTTCTTCCTCTTCATCCTCATCCTCTTCTTCTTCTTCTGAGGATGAGGATGAAGAAGAAGAAGTAGGATGAAAATAAGAAGAATTCCAAGCTGGCAAAAAGTGTATCTGCAGAGCTCCGCTAAGTGTATCTGCAGAGCTCCGCTATTTCTGACAGTTCTCTGACATTCACTCCATACAGCGGTTGAAACATTGTATCTATTTGTTTCCATAAATGGAAACAAATAGATACAATGTTTCAACCGCTGTATGGAGTGAATGTCAGAGAACTGTCAGAAATAGGCTATTTCTGAGTGAATGTCAGAGAACTGTCAGAAATAGCGGAGCTCTGCAGATACACTTAGCGGAGCTCTGCAGATACACTTTTTGCCGGCTTGGAATTCTTCTTATTTTCATCCTACTTCTTCTTCTTCTTCTTCATCCTCATCCTCTTCTTCTTCTTCTGAGGATGAGGATGAAGAAGAAGAAGAAGAAGTAGGATGAAAATAAGAAGAATTCCAAACCGGCAAAAAGTGTATCTGCAGAGCTCCGCTAAGTGTATCTGCAGAGCTCCTCTATTTCTGACAGTTCTCTGACATTCACATTTACAGCGGTTGAAACATTGTATCTATTTGTTTCCATAAATGGAAACAAATAGATACAATGTTTCAACCGCTGAGCTCTGCAGATACACTTAGCGGAGCTCTGCAGATACACTTTTTGCCGGCTTGGAATCCTTCTTATTTTCATCCTACTTCTTCTTCTTCTTCTTCTTCTTCATCCCCATCCTCAGAAGAAGAGGATGAGGATGAGGATGAAGAAGAAGAAGAAGTAGGATGAAAATAAGAATTCCAAGCCGGCAAAAAGTGTATCTGCAGAGCTCCGCTAAGTGTATCTGCAGAGCTCCGCTATTTCTGACAGTTCTCTGACATTCACTCCATACAGCGGTTGAAACATTGTATCTATTTGTTTCCATAAATGGAAACAAATAGATACAATGTTTCAACCGCTGTATGGAGTGAATGTCAGAGAACTGTCAGAAATAGCGGAGCTCTGCAAATACACTTAGCGGAGCTCTGCAGATACACTTTTTGCCGGCTTGGAATTCTTCTTATTTTCATCCTACTTCTTCTTCTTCATCCTCATCCTCATCCTCTTCTTCTTCTTCTGAGGATGAGGATGAAGAAGTAGGATGAAAATAAGAAGAATTCCAAGCCGGCAAAAAGTGTATCTGCAGAGCTCCTCTAAGTGTATCTGCAGAATAGAGGAGCTCTGCAGATACACTTTTTGCCGGCTTGGAATTCTTCTTATTTTCATCCTACTTCTTCTTCTTCTTCCTCTTCATCCTCATCCTCATCCTCTTCTTCTTCTTCTTCTGAGGATGAGGATGAAGAAGAAGAAGAAGAAGTAGGATGAAAATAAGAAGAATTCCAAGCCGGCAAAAAGTGCATCTGCAGAGCTCCGCTAAGTGTATCTGCAGAGCTCCGCTAAGTGTATCTGCAGAGCTCCGCTAAGTGTATCTGCAGAGCTCAGCGGTTGAAACATTGTATCTATTTGTTTCCATTTATGGAAACAAATAGATACAATGCTTCAACCGCTGTAAATGTGAATGTCAGAGAACTGTCAGAAATAGAGGAGCTCTGCAGATACACTTAGCGGAGCTCTGCAGATACACTTTTTGCCGGTTTGGAATTCTTCTTATTTTCATCCTACTTCTTCTTCTTCTTCTTCTTCATCCTCATCCTCATCCTCAGAAGAAGAAGAGGATGAGGATGAGGATGAAGAAGAAGAAGAAGAAGAAGTAGGATGAAAATAAGAAGAATTCCAAGCCGGCAAAAAGTGTATCTGCAGAGCTCCGCTAAGTGTATCTGCAGAGATCCGCTAAGAAATAGCGGAGCTCTGCAGATACACTTTTTGCCGGCTTGGAATTCTCCTTCTCATCCTTCTTCTTCTTCTCATCCTTCTTCTTCTTCTCATCCTTCTCCTTCTTCTCATCCTTCTTCTTCTTCTCATCCTTCTTCTTCTTCTCATCCTTCTCCTTCTTCTCATCCTTCTTCTTCTTCTCATCCTTCTTCTTCTTCTCATCCTTCTTCTTCTTCTCATCCTTCTTCTTCTTCTCATCCTTCTTCTTCTTCTCATCCTTCTTCTTCTTTTCATCCTTCTCCTTCTTCTCATCCTTCTTCTCATCCTTCTTCTTCTCATCCTTCTTCTCATCCTTCTCCTTCTTCTCATCCTTCTCCTTCTTCTCATCCTTCTCCTTCTCCTTCTTCTCATCCTTCTCCTTCTTCTCATCCTTCTCCTTCTCCTTCCTCATCTCCAAGGGCATTTAAATTAAAGGTACAGTGTTCTGCACTAATTTAAAGGCTCTCTGAAGCCTAGAAACCCTTTTTATAAGTTAAATTTGTAGCGAATAAATTCGCATCGAATCGAATTTCTTCCTCAAATTCGGCGAATCAGCCGAATCGAATTTTTGAATAATTCACTCATCTCTAAAAATGATGCAATAGCTTACACCTTTTGTTAATGTTTAAACCATCTGAAATAAAGGCATAACAAATGAATACAAAAATAATTTTGTTCCATTTATTCTTTGGTATCCAATTAATGTTTATTGTGCTTTAATTATTATAAAAAATGCACTGCATATGAAATGGAAACATATTACAGTAAATACAGTAAGGTATTAAAGTGAAATAAGATGATTCCTACTTATTGTGTTTGGACTGAATCCATCAGACACTCCGAAACATGAGTGAATTTTGTTCCATTTGTTCTTTCAAATATCACTCAATCAGCTCACTTAATTTCTCTTTTGGGTTGGACTAGTTGAATTTGAATATACAAAACTAATCCGATTATATGAAACTAATCCAAATTTATGAAACAAATTGCGAATATACAAACAAATCCAGAAAATGAATCATTCTAGCATAATGAATACGATTAAATGACATTATTAACTTGCTGAATTAATCTAACATTTTTTTTAATCGTTCACATCTGTAGTGGTCAACGTAAATGGGTGGGGATAAAAGATTCTAAAATTCCAGTACACCCTTAACCAAGATTCACATCTCTGCTACATGCTGAACAGTTGAATGTGTTATAATTGGCTTTTTGTTTCTCCACTTTTTTGTGTCATACCAATACAAACAAAATAAATAAGAAACAATTTTCTGGGCGAGGTGGTGCATTATCTAACAGAAATGCAAGAGTGCCAATATTGTTGACCATGACTTGTTGTATTGTTGGCCAAAACACAGAAGATATGAAGAACTTAAAACTAGTGCAGTGGATAACAAAAGCAGAACCTTATATGGCTTGGTCTTGTGTTGTGACTAGCAAAAACACAAACCTGAAAGCAACTTTTGAGAGAAATCCTGGCAGAAGAAGGTCTGTGCAGAAGGTCAAAGAAAAGATGGCATAGCGGTGAGAAAAAGGACCCATGAAGATTAGGAGCCAGATGATATAGATAAAAAGCAATGGCAAGAGTGGCATAGGTTAAAACTGAAATCAGAGACCTATAAGAGCTGTGGAGAGAGAGAGAGAAAAAAAGAGAGAACCATAATTAGAAGAATATCCTTAAAATTTGCAGCAGTAATTTGTTTAAGTCAGATGTGATATAAACAACAAAAAAAGTTATTTAAGGGAAAAATTCAGACTTTTAATTTAATTCCTTTGATGAACAGCAGCCTATATTATAATCCCCTTTTCCTTCGCTGCCTTGAAGAAAACTACTTTAGGAAAAACATTACACAGACACAAGAAACCTAAATTAGTTCCAAAATGTAATTAATTCTTTGTAGAAGATGTTATGCCCGTTTAAGTGGGAATGCATAATGAAATACAAGTTTTATTAAAAGTGTTCTTCCTCTATTGTCAGAATTTAGCATATAGGCAAAATGAACTTAGCATTACTGTTTAGCAACCAGAAGGCATAGAGTGACTTATTTAGAAAGCAGCAATATCTGCCAAAGAAC
This sequence comes from Staurois parvus, assembly GCF_062004578.1. NCBI lineage: Eukaryota > Metazoa > Chordata > Amphibia > Anura > Ranidae > Staurois > Staurois parvus. The sequence continues at coordinate 10,585,776 of NW_028317941.1, forward strand.
AAAGTCCGTGCTTTGCAGAAGGCTTATTCCCCAAGACAATCTCTTTTTTTGCTCCAGTTTCTTACAGAAGACTGTCTTATTAATATTTTCATTTTGTTTTCCTTCTCTTTTATGTGCCAGTCCTTTGCAGCTGCCTTGTGTCATTCCAGTTTGTTTGAGGCTTTGAATCACTACTGCAGTATATTTCATGGCAAAACTGCTGATGTTCTTTCTTTGGTACATTGGCTTGGTTTTGCATCTCTAAATTCCAAAGTAAGAGGATCTATCAGTTACAGGATGAACCAAGCAATTGGTTCTTAATTGATTGACATAGACTGCAGGCCAGAGGTGACAGCAATCATAATTTCAACGGATAGCATCTGGATATCACATACTATTAGATACAATCTGAAGTCTGAAAATCTAAAATGCAAGAAAATACACATTTACTACTGTACATTTATATTCTTTAAGTCTTTAAGATATATAGGTAATATAGGTTGTTACATATACAATCATCTGCCTCTTTATTAGGTACACCTGTTTAATTGCTTAGTAAAATGAATCAGTAATCAGCCAATCACATGGCAGCAACTCATGCATTTAGAGGAAATTAGTGACTTTGAATGTGGCATGGTTGTTGGTGCCAAATGGGCTGGTCTGAGTATTTAAAAAAACTGCTGATCTACTGGGATTTTCACACACAACCATCTCTAGTGTTTCCAGAGAATGGTCCGAAAAAGAGAAAATATCCAGTGAGTGGCAGTTGTGGGGACGAAAATGCCTTGTTAATGTCAGAGGAGAATGGGCGGACTGGTATTAGATGATAGAAAGGCAACAGTAACTTAAAAAAATGTTTGTTATAACCAATGTGTGCAGAATACCATCTCTGAACGCACAACATGTCGAAACTTGAAGCAGATGGGCTACAGCAGCAGAAAACCACACTGGGTGCCACTCATGTCCGCTAAGAAAAGTAAACAGAGGCAACAATTTGCATAGGCTCACCAAAATTGGACAATACGGATTGGAAAAACGTTGCCTGGTCTGATGAGTCTCAATTTCAGCTGCCACATTCAGATGGTAGGGTCACAATTTGGTGTAAACAATAAGAAAGCATTGATTCATCCTGCCTTATATCAACAGTTCAGGCTGGTGGTGGTGGTGTAATGGTGTGGGGGATATGTTTTGGCACACATTGGGCGCCTTAGTACTAGCTGAGTATTGTTGAAACGCCACGGCATACGTGAGTATTGTTGCTGAACATGTCCATCCCTTTATAACTACAGTGTACCTATCTTCTGATGGCTACTTCCATCAGGATAATGCATCATGTGACATAGCTCAAATCATCTCAAACTGGTTTCTTAAACGTGACAATGAGTTCACTGTACTCCAATGGCCTCCACAGTCACCAGATCTCAATCCAATAGAGCGCCTTTGGAATGTGGTAGAACGGGAGATTTGCTTCATGGATGTGCAGCTGACAAATCTGCAGCAACTGCATGAAGCTATCATATCAACATGAACCACCTTGTTGGATCCATGCCTCAAAGAATTAAGATAGTTCTGAAGGCAAAATCCCAGTACTGGCAAGGTGTACCTAATAAAGTGGCCGGTGAGTGTAGATAGAATGGGAATGGTTGATAAAACACTTAATTTCAAAGTAACACCAATATGCATAATATTAGTTATTTTTGCCAGTTTTTTGTGAAGATACAACAGGACCCATTCAGACCTGTCCATTCATGTGCATTGTTTCAGATATGAATGTGAACTGTGTTAGGGCAGCCCCATCTTCATAATGTAGCATATTTTTTGAAAAGCACGCCACAATGCAATGTAGTGTGTTACAGTGTATTGTGGTGTACTTCATTGAAAAAAAATTCTTTCATTCACAATGAAAAATAGCTTGTTAATACATTGCATCACAAAGTCATGTATCATGTCTAGATGTCACATTCTAAATGTGTTGTAAATAAAACGAAACATAGGTAACAAAACAGATATACATACAATTCCATAATCCCAAATTAGCTTGAGACAAATGATCAATTTTTCAAATGGTTGGTGCATGTACGTACAAAGGGACATATTTATACAGCAATGAATGTGAAATTTGCAAAAAAAATTGTTGCAGGTAATCAACTACTGTAATTTAAAATATGCCCTAGGAAGCTGCAACTGCTGTAAATGTTATCTGTGTCATGCATGCACCCAGGTTGTTGCTCCCAGGCTTGCATCGCATTTAATAGCAAATTGCTGTAGAAAAAATGAAAAGGTGAGCTAACACCCTACAGCCTTCCCACCACCCTCCCCAGCCTCTGCTGTACTGACCTCCATGGATTACAAGCTATCACTGCCCACTCAGCTGGTGCAGCAGACTAGGAATTTAAAACCCCTGCTCTTCTCCCACTTTATTCTGCAGGGCTTTTGGGATGGTTATTAGCCATTCTGATTGGTCAGTGCTGGCACAGAGCAAAGCCCTGGAAGCCCTGCAGAAAAAAGGTGAAAAGATAGAGAATTTTCCTGGACCACTGTACTGTCTGTGCGGGCACATGGAGGTAAGTACAGTGGGGAATGGGGAGGAAGGCAGTAGGGAGGCTGTAAGGTATTAGTTCACCCTTTCCTTTCTAAAAAGGGTTACTTACACTTTAAAGATTTGAGACAAATGTAGTGAATGGAAGCCCGGCCTAAATTGAAGAAAAAGCCAAGGTTAAACTGTAATCAATGGGTATTTATAAGCAAGTAGAGAAAAACACATTGGGATTTATTTACTAAAGCTAGAGAGTGTAAAATCAGGTTCACTTCTGCATAGAAACCAATCAGCTTCTAACCTCCCCTTGTTCAATTAGGCTTTTGGCAATAAATCCTGAAAGCTGATTGGTTTCCTTGCAGAAGTGAGCCTAAATTTGCACTCTCCAGCCTTAATAAATAAACCCCATTGCATCTGATTGCTCAACAACATCCTCAGTGCTTGCTTGGTGCTTGCTTTGTGTTCCTTGCAATTTCACATTATCTTAGTAACTGGGCAGCAGAAAATAAGACTAGAAACATAGGACTGCTGGATGACCACTGAAGGTGAGATGGTTGAAAATTGATTGCATAGTTCGATCTATAACCTTAAAATGATATTTGTATTTTCTTGCAGAAAATGGATGGAACATTTTATTATGTCTACATTAACTGTACTCTTTAGATGGAGTTTAATATTAAGAAGTAGTTCATCCAGCTGGAAAAATAATTTTTACCTTTAACAGAGATAATTGATTTGCATTCTTCTGTCTTGGGAACCTGGAATGGTTGTAAAGCATGTAGCTCAGCTTATATCTATCCTGTTTAAAACAATGTAGAGATACCCTGGAATAAGTGGCTGTAAAGCCTAAAACAACCGTTAATCCATATGCAAGTAACAAGGGAGACCTAATTTCAGAAATATATGTATTATGATCCAGAGAACCAAATGTACCTTATCTCTAAATGGACTTTTCAAGGAAAAGAAAAAAAAGTCTAATTTTTTTTTATTTAAGAAACATATCTTAAAGCAATTTCCATTCTATAGAATTTTTTCAGACAGCCGTTCGACTATTCCTCTTCTCTGGCTGGTCTTAACAAATGGACCAAAAATTTCCCCCAGCTTTCAGTGATGCTCCTCTAAAATTACTGTTTGTTTTGCAGCACAATTAAATCCAGAATGTACCTTGAATTGATGCATTTACTTTTCCATCTCTTTTTTATCTCCACATCATTCCTAACCTATGGGCCTAAGCACCTCTTCTCAGTGCTTAAAATTTGAACCTATTCCATGCGTTTTGGTCATGCCCCAGGATTAAACATTTCTGGAACTCTGCAGTGCATTTGTCTGCCATATACTTAGTAAACTATCTACCTCTGGGCTCTTTTTGGCCTAATCAATTTCTTGGGCATTAAAGTCTCAAGGGCTTCAAGTAACTCATTACCATCATATCCCTTGTGGCACAAAAAAACCCCTACTATCTCCTAATTCATAGCTAAATTGTCCTACATTTTTTGCATGGAATGGGTGGAGGCCTCCCTGCAAAAAGAATTGTGGGTTCAAAATGTCTTCAACATTTGGGAATCTTTCATTCAAACCTTGCCCATAGAAACTCAACAATCTATATTGCAATGTTTTAGATATACTCTAAGTGGTATCTGCTTAAACTCCTAAGCTCTTAACCAGTGATCCTCCAATTGACATTCTACACCCCTCTTACATTGAATTGGACTTATTAATCTAAAAATGGAGGCCTCCCTCTCTTCCCTTTGCTTGCAATCTACTAGTCTGACCAACATCCATTCAAATGTGTCTTACTATACAGCATTTGACCCAGCACTGTTAGATCTCTCCCAGCCTATACTAACATACTGTATATACACGAAGGGCCCCCCTATATGAAACTTTAATACAGCGACCATAATATATACACTCATGAAAACTTCTTTTAAAAAGATGCATGCTTTATTCCATAAACAAACTTATAAAAGATACATATTTTTTAAGGAACATTAATTCTGACAATACTACAAAATACTTCCTTCACAACATGATACAAACTCCCAAAGAATGGGAGACTACCCCGACGCATTTCGATCATTCCATTTTTTATCTTCTTCAGAGGGAATGGATACAAGAGGAATTTCTAAATAGACATATAAAGGTAAATGATAATGTACACATAGATAGTAGACAAATGACATTGCGATAATTGCCATAATAATACTTGCAAAAGGATTAAATAGGCATTAATCAGAGCAACTATAAAATAATGGTGTCCAGGATGAGACTGCATATTCCAAGGGGTCAACGGCATGGAACCATCAAGAAGAACAAGGGTGGTCAGATATCCATCTTATGGCTGACAGCAACTGGGGAACACCATATCACCCTCGATATACCTCTATACACATCATAGAAGATATAATGTAAATTAGATATGAGGCTAATTATACAGGTTTAAAAATTGATATTCTGATAGATCTATAAGAACAAGACTACCTTCATCAAGTTTTTATGTATATGTACTATGCACACTGCATTAAAGTCCTATATAGAGGGGCCCTTCATGTGTATTCGTATTGGGGATAAGCAGCTAGATACTCAACTTTGTGGTTATAACATACTGTATATTGTCTGTCTTGATTTGACTTGTTGGTCAAATGTTACAGCCATTGTTCTTGTTAATGACATTCTCACAATTTCATTAAGAAAAAAAAAAGAATCATATCTTGAACACTTTGCATAGTCCATATATTATTAGCGGGTGTAACAATAACAATTGTTATTTTTTTTGCAATATATCAGTTATCCTGACATCGCACAATATGTATGTCCACAGCTGCACCCATATAGAAAAGCACAAACTATCTATAATAAGATCTGACTAATATCTTTTAAGACACCTGTACCCACTTTTTGGGGAGTTTGTAACACAGGTTCATTTCCTTGCCTCAATCTTATTCATTGCTTTGAGAATCATATTTCAATCATCCCAATAAGGGGTATCAGATTTAAATTCAAGGGTAGTATATCTGAGAGACCTCTCATGTGGTGTATATTTTATAATGTCCTAGTAGATTGTAATACATACTGTAGGGGAAACTATGCAAAAAGCTAGAAATAGAATTGTACTTTACAAATATTTTATCAGAAATTAGATAACCCAATTCTTAATTGTTTCTGTACACTTCCATTCTATATCCCAATTTAAATTTATGATTACCAATCTGATCCCTGGGAACAGGAAGAGAGGGGATAATGAATTATTTCTTAAGAAGCTCAAAGTACAATTGATGCATCACCTAGATCGGGTGTCGGCAACCCGCGGCTCCGGAGCCGCATGCGGCTCTTTTTCACCTTTCCTGCGGCTCCGGAGCACACTGCCCACCAGGTGACAGGCAATAGGGTCGGCAAGCCGCGGCTCTTTTAATGTAGATCTTCTGTGTGCCGGGCGCCCGCTGGCAAACATTGGCTGTCAGGATGTAGGCGGGGCAGCCCGGATGTAGGCGGGGCAGCGTGACGAACTCCTCTCCTCTCACAGTCCGCCCTGAAGACCAGAACGGCGCGGGAACCCAGCGAGAGGAACGCGCGGAGCAAAGGTAAGTGAATTCACACAATATGGGGAATGAATTACTATGGGGGATGAATTACTATAGGGGGGATGAATTACTATAGGGGGGATGAATTACTACGGGGGATGAATTACTACAGGGGGGATGAATTACTACAGGGGGGATGAATTACTACAGGGGAGATGAATTACTATATGAGGGATGAATTACTATATGGGATGAATTACTATGGGGGATGAATTACTATGGGGGATGAATTACTATAGGGGGGATGAATTACTATATGGGGGATGAATTACTATAGGGGGGATGAATTACTATAGGGTGGATGAATTACTATAGGGGGGATGAATTACTATATGGGGGATGAATTACTATAGGGGGGATGAATTACTATAGGGGGGATGAATTACTATGGGGGATGAATTACTACGGGGGATGAATTACTATATGGGGGATGAATTACTATATGGGGGATGAATTACTATAGGGGGGATGAATTACTATAGGGGGGATGAATTACTATGGGGGATGAATTACTATATGGGGGATGAATTACTATGGGGGATGAATTACTATGGGGGATGAATTACTATATGGGGGATGAATTACTATATGGGGGATGTATTTTCAGTTTTAAAAATGTTTCTCTCAAAATAAATTTCAATCGTGGTTTTGGCGAGATTTGGCTCAGTCGAAAAAAAAGGTTGCCCACCACTGACCTAAGGCTATGATTGTGATTATGACTATACACTGTGGCCCTGATTAACCCTTTGCTTACTGGGCCCTTAAACCCCCTTCATGACCAGAGCGTTTTTTGCAATATATGCAGTGTCGGATTTGTTTTAAATGTTGCAATGGTTTTGCGGCTCCCAGTCTTTTTTTCCCTCTCGGAAATGGGTCCAAGTGGCTCTTTATGTCTTAAAGGTTGCAGACCCCTGACCTAGATAGTCTCCCGCCTTGGGGTGGAAACTCAGTTTAGATTGTTGTTACATTGGTTGTCCCTTTTTTGTTCTAGGTTATTGTGGAAAAATTACTTACCATCTTGAATGATAACATTTTATTTACATCATCTGTTTCTACTATGCATCTTGCATCAGTGAGATTATAGTTTGTTGTCTTGCCTCTTTATGATTTATGCTAGTTCACTGAAGTCCATTAACATATGGCAAAAATATTGCAATTTATGCTGCATTTGGTCCCTGTTTGTTTACATTACTTTACTTATTATTTTGATACTAGATGTGATCTTTATAGCCTGATAAAGAGCTGATATAAGCCCAAAACCTTTACTCATTCTGAAACACTGCCATCCATTACAAAAACATTGAGTGCTGCAGTCTTTATATTCTTTCTATGTATACATACATGTATATATATATATATATATATATATATATATATTTTTTTTTTTATTTTTTTTTGTGAGTATGTATAAATATATTGTGTATGTGTATTTGTATACAATTACAAAAACAGAAAGATTCAAAAGGGACTCTTATTTATGCCTCCCAGGATATCATATGTAGAGATACCATAAAAAAATAATCAAACAAGCAAGGAAGGATAAATGTGCAGCAAAAACAATAAAAACAGCAAGATAAAATAGTTGCAATATTGTAACAATATGCATCCTGACAATAAATTGTCATATCATTTGATGCATTTTGCGAATTGATCATTAAAGTTTTTGGGGTGATGCCCCAAGGATATTTTTATTCTGCTCATTCCACCAATATGTGAGACTGAAATTAGATTGTATTTGTGTGTAAGCATCTATGTGTATGGTACAGTTTATGAGTATGTATACATATATATTATCTTTCAGTGCAGGCTTTGAGGCTATGTTTGCATAGCATATTTAGGTAGACATGTGCGATTTGTTTCAGTACAAATTAAAATTCATGACAAATTTTTGTCATTCTAAGAATTAGGTGTATCTGAATCTCCGAATTACAAAAGTAACAAATTTCAACAAATAAAACAAAATAAATTAAAACAAAAACAACTAATTCATTTGTTTAATTTGCTTGTGGATTCAGAGGATTTTGTAAGTTCAATAATATGCTTCACACTCTATATTGGTATGATTAGTCAAGTTGCAAAACATCAAAGTCACAAGAAAGTTGCATTGAAGTCGCAAGAAAGTCACAAGTAAGTTATATCAAAGTCACTAAAATAACATAACAACATACTGAACGATTCAGAATCCTTCAAAATAACATCCTAAGATACTAATCAATTAGTAACAATGAATATACTGAACAAATTAGAATATATGAAAGGAATTCCGAAAATGGATCATTGTAACATAACACATATGACAAAACAAAATGGCTGATTTGACAAATTAATTAGAAAAAAATATTTTCATTGTGCACACCTCCATATTCAGGCAGGAATGTCAATGCCTGCTAAGCATCCTCTTATAAGCCATCAGATCTAAGAGGGTGTAATAAGAAAAACTGCCTATTATATACATGGTTGCTGGGCACTGAGCCTTGCTACACTTATGTGAGCACCAAATGTGGAGTTGGAACCATGTTATATTACTGAATTTGTCCATTCCTTTGTTATCCTTATTCCTGAAAAAAGATTAATTTAAAAAAGGCAGAATCGTTCTAAATAATTTCTGATTTGGTTACCTCATCTGGATAGAACAATTGTTTGGGAGAGGACAATCTCTTATTGTCACATACAAGAGTTGGACAAAATTATAAAAAAAAGGTAAAATAACAAAATTGTTACCTAATATGGTGTTGGACTTCCTTTGGCATCCAAGACAGCCTGAATTATTTTGGGAATTGACCAAAATAAGTCTTGGATGGTGGATAGTGGAATCTGATACTATTCTTCAAGCAAAAAGCATTCCAGTTCTTGCAGAGATTCCAGAAAATGATCCCGAACCTTGTTCTTCACAATTGACTGTAGTGGCTCTATGATATTGAGGTTCGTCAACTGTCGTGCCCAGGGAAGGTGCAAGATTCATCTGCATGCTCATCAAGCCATGATTTGACAACACCAGCTGTGTATATCAGAGCAATATCATCTTGGTAAATGTCTTCGGGAAACAACATATGCACCATGGGATGCACATGATCAGCCAAAATTTGTACATAGACACTGGCAGTAACTCTACCTTTCAAGGTGATGATGTGGCTTGCAGAATGCCAAGATTTGGCTGCCAAACCATGATTGTGCCTCCACTATTCTGTACCATTGGCACATGACAGCCCTGATAGTAAGCTTGTGACGGTGTTTACCACACTTAAAAATGTTGGTGGTTGGGAAAAGTGTGAAGCTTGATTCATCGGACTATATTACAGTCTTCCATTAATTGATTGTCCACAATTTATGGGTGTTGCACCAGCTAAACCAGCACCAACAATTTGCCCTTTTTGAAACTCAGTAAGCTCTGACATGACTGTATTGCTAGCAGTGAATGCAGTGAATGATGAAAGTGAGGCTTCCCACCTGTTAGCTAGGTGTCTCATCACACAGTGGAAGCAAAAGAATTTTACATCACTTCCACTTTCAACACGAAACATATAATTCCATTCACACATGCAAATCATGTAGTGTTGCCATATTTTTGTACAAGCCCTGTATAATTAAGATCATGTGTTGGGTACATGATGGACTCTAAAACGAAGTAAGTTTACAATACTTGTGGTTATGCTTCTAACAGTGATGCATTTATTTTTAACCAAAGCAAATGAAAGGTTTGCTGTAATAAGTATGACCATACTTGCATCAAGTTGAGTGGCTTTTAGGCACTCTTCCTCATAAGGTAGGTCCTTTTACCCGTTTAGCGTATTCGCTTGCTCAGCGAGTGATCTTTCCACTGATCCCCGCCGAGCAAACGTGTGACAGCTCTGTGTCTGCTCTGCTGCTGCAGAGCAGTCACAGAGCTGTTTGCTCTCCTTAATGGGCATTCAGATGAAAATGGACAGCCTGTCCGTTTTCATCCGATTCAATCCGATGGACGGAAGAGGACTTGAATCGCCATCCGTACCTTTTTGGCGAATTGGATCGGATGTTGGCGGGTGTAAGCGGACACATGTCCGTTTACACCCACCAATCCATAAAGAATGGAGGTTCCATTCGGGTCAGCCTGAAAAACGGGCAGGCGGACCAGATTGGAACGTTTGTTTGAAAGAAGTCTATCTTTTCCCAGTGCACATTATGTAACATAGCACCCTTTTTCTGCCTAGTGAGGCGTTATATGGTAAGGTTCCTATTTACTTTCCGTCTGGTTCGCTCTTGCTGATGGTAGAGAAGTTATTTCTGGGTCAGAGGAGGGGCAGAGTAAGACAAGGAAGCCCATCAATGTCCCAGCTCATACACACATAGTAGCAAAGGTTTACCAATAACTTGTTTGGAACAGTCAGAATGCTGAAAGTCAGTAGCTCTGCATTACTATGATTTGAATAATAAAGGGATGCTATCATTTTAAAAATACAAAAATCACTACTAGATTGACTGACAATCACATAACAAATGTATATTTGTTCATGCTGTGGGTAGGCCTTACATAGGCATTTCCTTATTAATTGGCAAATTTCTATCAAACATATATGTGGTTTTTATAAGATATATGTGGTTTTAATTGGCATATCAAGTCAGAATCATTAAATATTTCATATATGCTCCAAGTTCCCAATCTTGTCTTTATTAGTACTGCATTAGAAGTTACTATTTAATTATTGCAGTATTTTAAGGCACTAAACAAGTGTCAGAAAATGGCACCCATGAGATTCATTCCTTACTCAGTAGAGACTAAAACATCCTAAAGGTACTAATGATTAAAGTTTTGCAGGCAATAACCTCTGGGGATGTCTCTGGGCTACTCACCTAAAATTCAAGAAACCTAACTTTAGCATAGAACTTGTCTAAAAAAAAGTCTGTCAGCTTGTTAATCATTTCGCCATGGTACCTGATATGCAGAATGCTCTTTTGCACTGGATAGAAGAGTAAATTTGAGCTGAATTTTGTAGGTCATTTATTTTTGGATAAATGTTTAACTGGCTAAATGTATGTAGAGTGACATCAATAAATTGTAGTCATTGCGTTATTTTAAGCAGAACATTTTTAAGCATTTGGTTTAGTAATAACTTTAGGTTCTCAGCAGACAATATACACTATATTGCCAAAAGTATTGGGACGCCTACCTTTACACGCACATGAACTTTATTGGCATCCCAGTCTTAGTCAGTAGGGTTCAATATTGAGTTGGCCCACTCTTTGCAGCTATAACAGCTTCAACACATCTGGGAAGGCTGTCCTCAAGGTTTAAGAGTGTGGCTTTTGAACAGTTTAACCATTCTTCCAGAAGCGCATTTGTGAGGTCAGGCACTGATGTCGGACAAGAAGGCCTGGCTTGCAATCTGCGCTCTAATTCATTCAAAAGGTGTTATATCGGGTTGAGGTCAGGACTCTGTGCAGGCCAGTCAAGTTCCTCCACCCCAAACTCGCTCATCCATGTCTTTACTGAATTTACTTTGTGCACTGGTGCACAGTTATGTTGGAACAGAAAGGGGTCATCCCCGAACTGTTCCCACAAAGTTCGATGAAACTGTCCAAAATGTCTTGGTATGCTGACGCCTTAAGAGTTTCCTTCACTGGAACTAAGGGGCCAAGCCCAAACACTGAAAAACAACCCCACACCATAATCCCCCCTCCACCAAACTTTACACTTGGCACAATGCAGTCAGGCAAGTACCATTCTCCTGGCATCCGCCAAACTCAGCCATGTCCATTGGATTGCCAGACAGAGAAGCATGATTCATCACTGCAGAAAACAAGTCTCCACTGCTCAAGAGTCTAGTGGTGGTGTGCTTTACACCACTGAATACGACGCTTTGCATTTGGTGATGTGAGGCTTTGATGCAGCTGCTCGGCCATGGAAACCCATTCCATGAAGCTTTCTACACACTGTTGTTGTGGCAGTCTGAAGGCCATAGGAAGTTTGGAGATCTTTAGCTATTGACTCTGCAGACAGTTGGTGACTTCTGCGCATTGTGTGCTTCAGCATGCGTTGACCTCACTCTGTCATTTTACGTGGCCTACCACTTTATTGCTGATTTGCTGTTGTTCCCAGTTGATTCCACTTTGCGATAATACCACTAACAGTTGAGCGTGGAATATTTAGTAGCAAGGAAATTTCATGGATGGACTTATTGCACAGGTGGCAACATAACACAGTACCACGCTTGAATTCACTGAGCTCCTGAAAGGGACTCATTCTTTCACAAATTTTTTGTTTACATCTGTGTCAATGGAGATGATTTTAACACCTGAATCCAATGATTTTTAGGGGTGCCCCTATACTTTTGCCAATATAGTGTATTATGATATCTAGAGAAATGTAGGCCATTTTTTGTTCATCTTAGACTTTTTATTGATAACCCTGTTTTGACAGGAAGATTTTATCTTCTTTATCAGGGATTTTGGTACTGAATGTAGGGTTACCGTTGCCATAGGCATGATTCCAGAGTTCTAAACACACACACTAACCACCAAAAATATGTTTGCTTTTAATTCTGGCATAAACCCTGCTTAGATCTCTAAAATAAAGGATGTGCAAATAATTAAAGTGGTTTTAAACCTCTGATGGGAAATATGAACATTCCCCCCTATAGTATTTACTTGTCTAATTCCAGAGCACTAAGTGTCAATCCTGTCTGCTGCCTTGTTCCTCTGCTATCAGAATGAGTCACTTCTAAATGATTTTCCTGACACCAAGAAAAAAATGGTGAAAGAGGAGGGCACAGCCTGTTATTTACAGCCTCAGCTCTGTTCCTGTGTGCTGTATGAAGAGGAGTTTGTCTCTTCCCTCCAATCAGCTCTCAGAGCTCTCCTTGCTGAGTGTAACTTCAACTCCCCACCCCCTGCTTTTCAGAGAAGACAGCTCTAGATAAACAGGTACAATGTACTGTGTGTAATATGATTTTTTTTCATCTCTGTGTATCACCTGAGGCTAGTCACTTCACTGTGTATATGTAAGAGTTTAAAACCACTTAAGCTATGCTGACATCAGACCAGTGGACTTCTGGGAAGAGTGACTTGGCAGCTGTTTGTCACAGTGAGAGCAGTACTGTTGACTATAAATATGGGAGATGAGAGGAATGCCACCAATAAAATATGAAGGAGCAACCCTTCAGATATTTCCCGACTTAGCTCTTGAAACACTAGCAAGAAGGGGGCTCCTTAGACCTCTGCTGGAGCAGATACACATAAATAATATCCAATACAGTTGGGGTTTCCCTGAAAGGAAGGAGTGAGGGAGGAGAAAGAAAGTGTCCCTGAGTTTCTTTTTGGACTTTCCTTCTTTGTATCCCTGATCCTCTATCTACACCAAAGATCCATTATCTCCTGCGCTCAAGGACTCAGATCAAACAGGCGTTAGTGACAAGCAGCGTGTTGTGTATTCATCCACTGGTGATCAGAGGTTGTGCAGCTCTATCATGAAGCTGGGGAAGCTTAATAAAACTGTAGAGGAAGATGAAAGAAAGAGCGCACAAACCTTGCGCATTACCTCAATAAATAGTGACTAATTTTATTAATAAGGAAATATACTCACAAAATGATTGTATAACAGGCATAAGTAACCATAATCCAAACAGGGTTACAGGTAAATCAAAAAGGGGGGGTATGAAGGCTAACGCGTTTCGAAGGGTGCTCCCTTCTTCATCAGAGCTGGGTTTGGCAGATAGAAACTTCAGTATGGCAGAGTTCCCATGGCAAGGAGATATTCAGCCACTGAGTGTCAGTATTACAGCAGTTCAGCCTGTTTAGTTATATTTCCTTATTAATAAAATTAGTCACTATTTATTGAGGTAATGCCCAAGGTTTGTGCGCTCTTCCTCTATCTACACCCTCAGGTGAGGGTAGAGGAAGGAAGATGCAATATGTAGGTACCCACTATGACTCCACTTACTTTTCTAACCTATAACGTGAGGGTAATAAGGATAAGTTCACCTTTTTATAAAAATAATTAAATACACTTTTTTGCAGAAAGAAAAATGTGCATTTACTATTTTCTGTTTCTGGAGCCTCTAAAGCATTTCACCAGTGATCAGCGGATTGCTGGTGCAATGCAGGTCACCTGCAGACCTGTCGGTATAACTAATTGCCCAAATGGAATGTACAGCCAAGCAGATATACTGACAGGAAGAATGAATAAGCTACCACAGCACACTACAGCAAAGGCTGTCGGGACTCGTAGTTCATTTATTCACAGAACACCGTGAATGAATGATGTGGTGGGTGGGTGGAACCATGTATGGCCATGTTATTTTTAAATTGTGACAGCTAGCAGAGAGGAGAAGATCCCTGTTACAATAGGGAGCAGGGAGGAGCTGGGTCGGTCTGTTCATAACATGTTACATGTTGCATCCTGAATATGGGTGTAAAATGTAACATGTTATGAAAGGTGAACTTATCCTTTAAATAACCCGGTTAAAAGCTATAAGATTCTTAAGGAAATTTAACAGTATTCCCCAAGTGTGGAATTTATGCAAGACACACATTTTACATGGTACAAAAGTGAAATTGTAATCAAAATAATATTATTATTATTATTATATGGTACTATGGGGATTCCACAATGAGAAGAGCATAGGAGGGCACTATAGGGATGGCAAAAGATGTACGATTTACTATAAAAGAGAAGAAGGTAGACCCTGGGGATCAATTTTTGTTTTTGAAGGTTATATGATATGGTTTGTACACTAGCAATTATGTATAATAAGAACCCAATAGTCTATATGAAGGAAGTCTTGAGAAAACGTATGGATTTAAAGACAGGTAAATTGATCCTGGCAGGGGATTTCAATTTCTGCATGGATCTACAGGCAGATCGTTCATCACATGCACAGGGGATTAGGAATCACCAATTTAAGATGATTAAGAAGAAATTATATCAATGTCAACTGATAGATATATGGAGAGTTCAACATCCTAGAGTAAAAAAATTATACATTCAATTCCTCTGTGCATGGGACATATTCAAGAGTAGATTACATAATAGTAGAACATAGATTATTAGATTCACTAGTTAAAAATAATTAGACTACTAAATACACTAGTTTTAGGAAAGAGTATTAAAGAAAAGTAAATCTGCAAATTTTATAGATAAAATTAAAAATAATTCAGGGGAGTTGGTATACTCAACCCCCAGAAATTGCAAAAGTATTTCAAAAGTATGATAGTACACTATAATCTCTAAAACCAACTGGGCAGCAAGAAATTGATTTAAAAAGAAAAGAAAGGATGCAAGCTTATTTAAAAGAGGCTAGCTTACATAGAGTATCGGAAGAAAAAATGCTAGCTTTAGAGAGACCTATAACACAAGAAGAGATTAATATAGTATTAAAAGGTACAGAAACAGGGAAGAACCCAGGGCCAGATGGGTACTCTGTTAGATATTACAAGAAACCACTAGTGTCAAAACTATGCTCATATATATGAACATCATGGGTGAAGAGGCTGAAATGAGGAGGGAATCACTGCTCACGTATGTTACATTTATACCCAAAGAAGGAAAAGATGTAACCCAATGTTCTAGTTGCAGACCAATACGATTGTTAAATGTAGACACAAAGTTATATGCCAAGATTTTAGCTATTAGGTTGAAAGGCTTGATGCCTGAGTGGATGCACACAGATCAGGTTGGGTTCATCCCAGGGAGGGAAGGAAGAGATAATGGGGTGAGAACACTACTTCTTTTGCATAAAGTTAAGGGAGAGAAGTACCCAGTTCTATTCTTGTTAACTGATGTTGAAAAAACATTAGACTAGAACTAGAAGCAATAGGAGCTGGTCCGAAAATGGTTCAATAGATAAAAACATACACTGCTAAAAAAAATTAAAGGAACACTTTTTAGTCAAAGTATAGCATCAAGTCAATTAAACTCCTGGGATATTGATTTGGTCAGTTAAGTAGCAGAGGGGGTTTTTAATCAGTTTCAGCTGCTTTGGTGTTAATGAAATTAACAACAGGTGCACTAGATGGGCAACAATGAGATGACCCCCAAAACAGGAATGGTTTTACAGGTGGAGGCAAATTACATTTTTTTCCCTGTTCATCTTTTCTGACAATGTTTCACTAGGTTTTTATTTGGCTAGGATCAGTTTCACCACCAGTAGAATGAGGCAATACCTGGACCCTACAGAGGTTTCATAGGCAGTCCAACATCAATATGTGCCATTGCCAGAAGGTCTCAAGAGCATGGAGAAGATTCCAGGAGACAGGCAGTTACTCTAGGTGAGATGGACAGGGCCATACAAGGTCCTTAACCCATCAACAGGACCGGTATCTGCTCCTTTGTGTAAGGATGAGCACTTCCAGAACCCTAAAAAATTACCTCCAGCAGGCCACTGGTGTGAATGTCTCTAACCAAACAATCAGAAACTGACTTCAAGAGGGTGGCCTAAGGGCCCAACATTCTCTAGTGGGCCCTGTGCTCAATGTCAGGCACCACAGAGCATGATTGGCATTTGCCATTGAACATCAGATTTGACAGGTCCGCCTCTGGTGCCCTGTGCTTTTCACAGATGAGAGCAGGTTCACCCTGAGCACATGTGACAGATGTGAAAGGATCTGGAGAAGTCATGAAGAACATTATGCTGCCTGTAACATCGTTCAGCACAAGCATTTTGGTAGTGGGTCAGTGATGGTCTGGGGAGGCATATCCATGGAGGGATTCACAGATCTCTACAGGCTAGATAATGGCACCATGACTGCCATTAGATATCAGGATGAAATCCTTGGACCCATTGTTAGACCCTATGCTGGTGTGTCATGGGTTCCTCCTGGTGCACAACAATGCCCATCCTCATGTGGTGAGAGTATGCAGGCAGTTCCCGAAGGATGAAGGAATTGATACCATTGATTGGTCCCTACGCTCGCCTGATCTAAAGCCAATAGAACACCTCTGGGATATCATGTTTCGGTCCATCCAATGCCACCAGGTTGCACCTCAGACTGTCCAAGAGCTCAGTGATGCCCTGGTCCAGATCTGGGAGGAATACCCCAGGACACCAACATCGGTCATCTCATTAGGACCATACCCTGACATTGTCAGGCATGCATACAAGTACATGAGGGCCATACAAACTACTGAGTACCATTCTGAGTTGCTGCAATGACATTTCAGCAAAATTGACTAGCCTGCTGCATAATTTTTTCACTTTGATTTTTAGGGTGTCTTTGAATTCAGTCCTCTGTAGGTTGATAATTTTCATTTCCATCAAACAATGGGGCATTCTTACGTTCCTAACACATTACCCAGTTCATATCAGTATAAATATCCAACATTAGACATTTATGAATGTAAAGACCTTAACAATATTATCAGTTTAAACTGATGGTTTAGCCATTATACATAATCCCATTTGGATCAAGGGTATTGAAAGTTATACAACTCCTAATGTGGTCCTAAAATTGAGCAATAGTAGACTATTGAATAAAATAACATATTTCACAAATGGAATTTTAAGAAGTGTCCACAAACCAGCTGTCTTGTTCTTGCAAGTCATTCAATAAAGCTGTTTTAAAGAAGCATTTGAAAGATTGATGCACTTTGGAGTCCTATTTATGCCTTGATATTCTTTCAACACATTTTATGAGAAGAGGTAGAGAGTATGAGCACCATTTATGAGTAGTGGTAAAGCAGCACAAAGGAGTGATAACTGCAGCATATCAAATGAAGGATACCTTCCACTTTCCAACTGAGACTCATTTTGTAAATTTTATTGGTATGATTATTTTTATGTTCATTATAGGAAAAAAAGAAGTGCCAAAATTGTGTATCTGGTTGTAACTACAGAGTAGAAAATTCTGCTGTCAAAAAATTGATAGCTTGCAAAGATTTCTATATGTAATCGTTACATATGCAAAAAGAACCTTCTTGGTACATACAGTACATGTTAGATATATCCCTGTCCATAAATAATTATGTTCCAATTATTATGTTAAATAATTATATTATAAACAACAAACCTGATGAATTAGTGTGCGTTGTTAAATACATTCTGTTTATCAATATTTCATAAACAGCCAGTTATCTCATTTGTGTCTTTGACTGATATTTTTTAAATGTATGATTCTAAATTATGTTTATCAGGCTCATTTATCAATTTAGTAACCCATTTTATCCAATCAAAACTTAATTTCCCTTTATTGAAAAACAAAACAACAAAAATTTACCTTACACTATATTTAAAGTGAACCTTTCAGAAACTTTACAAGTCTGCAAGAATACTTTCCTGGCATGTCATAATATACAACCCTATATTTTTCCAGAAAATCTCCATCTTTTATTATTAAAGTCTGGTGGCTTTGCCTAAGCTGATATGATGTCATCAGTGTACTAATCTGTGCCAGACATTGGTGAGCAGAACAATAGTGGTGAAACAATATATAAACAGCTGCTAACTGCAAGCAAAATTCACAGGCACAAGTATTTACACAAATGTATCATCGATGTGATGAAGTCTCTGCCCAGGAATAGGTAGTGACCTTGACTCATGCCTAAACAAAGACGGTGTTGTCCTAATATAGAAGAAAATTGATGCATTGTCAGGGGGAGTACTGTGATATCTGTAGGAGGCAATAAGTACCTGAAAGTGTTACACTTACACATTACTTAGTATGCATGTACCATGGACCTCCACTGATTGATTCAATGCGTATTTACATTACGCATCTGGTAAGTGCATATTCTTACCCCACTACTCTGGAGCACCAGCACTGAAGTATTGCTGCTATTTCACCTATACCTGCACAGATTGTCACCTATGGACTAATACCGTTTAGTTGGCATTTAACTTATTTTATTTTAAGTGGAATATTTCATATATTATTTTAAGCGCTGCACTTTCTTATTTGATTACAGCTAACCTCTTCTCATCCACATGAAACTGGCTCTAGGGTTCTTTCCTTGATAGTCAGTGAAATGTGTACCTTCAATGAAAATTCAGAGGCACATAGTGAGGAGGAAAGGATGAAAAAAATAAAACAATTTTCATAAAGCACTAGAGGCAGAAGGAGAAGGGGGGAAACAGGTGAAACTGAAGTTCTCTTTCAATTCACTGTCCATAGGGAAGTTAAACATAATGTGCACCTCTCATAGAAAACACTATTTGGAAGGCAAAAGTATAGCTAGGTAGCTGTTTACAAATTCAGTCTTGATACATACTGTATATTTCATAGTATACAGTACATGAGTTTTTCTTTAAGTCGTAGCCCATATGGAAGAAAAATATGTTCGAAATATATTTTAAAAATATTCTTCCCAAATATATTGCCATATATTTGAAATGCCACAATTTTGGTCATATTCAATATATTTCAAAATATATATATATATATATATATATATATATATATATATATATATATATATATACTGTATGTGTATATATATATATATATATATATATATATATATATATATATATATACTGCATGTTGAAATGCATTTTTATTACAAAATATATGAAAATATTTTTAGAAATACATTTCAAATATACTGTATGTCTTTAAAAATACAAATCTGCATTTTTGGAATGCATTTACAAATATATGTAAAAATATATTTTAAACTTAATTTTATATGTTAAAAAAAATCTGAAGCATATATTTAAAAATATATATTTTAATATATTTTTTAAATATATGCTTCAGATTTTTTTAGCATATAAAAAATCATGTTAACATATATTTTTACATATTTCAAAAAATATATTATATTATTTTTTTTTAAATATATTCTTCAGATTTATTTTAACATATAAAAAAGTCATTTTAACATATTTGTAAATGCATTCCAAAAATGTAGATTTGTATTTTTAAAGACATGCAGTATATTTGAAATGTATTTTTAAAAATATTTTTCATATATTTTGTAATAAAAATGCATTTCAACATGCAGTGTATGTATATATATATATATATATATATATATATATATATATATATATATATATATATTGAATATGGCCAGAATTGTAGCATTTCAAATATATGGTAATATATTTGGGAAGAATATTTTTCAAATGTATTTCAAATATATTTTCCTTCCATGTGCGAATGCCTGATTCTACTTGAAACATTCCCTCCCCCTTCCTACTACTTATCATGCATACCCTTACCTGTTTTCATTCAGTCCAGTCATGTGATTCAGTAGCTCTGGCTCCTCTGTGTAAGATAATGCTTGGCTGTACATTTTCGGGACATATGCCACCACCCATAGGCTCCCATGGCCTAGCCATTGCTGGCGCTCCTCCTCTTCCCTGCAGCAGCTTGCAAACACAGGGGAGCTGGAGCTGCTAGATTATATGACTGGACCAGATTAAAATTGGTAAATATAGAGAGCTTTTGTATTCAGGATATGCAGTATAGGTAGGCGGAGGAGGAGGATAGAGGGAATATTTTTTGTTTTAAATAGAGTTAAGCTTTTCTTCCACTTTAAGTATTTTGCAATCTACAACAATTTAAAAGTATCCAAGAAATTACCTTTAAAGTGTTAGTTCATCTTTAGGGACATTGTTCACAAACTCGTCCATGCGCTGCAGCATCCCAAGCTGGTGTACGCAGTTCTTTGGTGTTGGCAAGATTCTGCAATTAACCGCCTCCCGTCCGCCATATAAGGTAATGATGGGCGCAAGGTGGCTCTCTCGTTCTGGGAGGACGTCATATGATGTCCTCCCATTCTAACCACGTATCCACGGCTCAGGCAGTGTGCATTGTGGCGATCGGTGGTGCGCTGTGTCCCTCAGACACAGCGGATCACCGATCAACAGAAAGAGCCTAAGATATCGGCTCGGTCATGTGATCAGCTGTGTCCAATCACAGCTGATCACATGTAAATAGGGAAATGCCAGTTATGCTGACAGCTCGTGAGGAGAGGAGAGACGGTAATCAGCATTACTCAGAGGGGACATGTGCACTGATGATCAGTGTGCCCTGATGATCTGTGTAGCCCCAGCAGTGCCACCTGTCAGTGTCCATTAGTGCCAGCTGTCAGTGCCCATCAATGCCACCTGCCAGTGCCCATCAGTGCCACATCAATGCCACATATCAGTGCCTACCAGTGTACATCAATGCCACATATCAGTGCCCATCTGAGCTGCCTTTCAGTGTCACCTATCAGTGCCAGTCAGTGCCACCTATCAATGCCTGTCAGTGCTACCTATCAGTGCTGCCAATTAGTGCCAATCAGTGCTGCATATCAGTGCGCATCAGTGCTGCCTATCAGTGCCCATCAGTGCCACCTACCAGTACCAGTCAGTGCCAACTATCAGTGCCAGTCAGTGCTGCCTATCAGTGCCACCTATCAGTGCCATATATGAGTGCTGCTTTTCAGTGCCCATCAGTGATGCCTGTCAATGCCCATCACTGCCACCTACCAGTGCCTCCTCATCAGTGCCTATCAGTGTCCATCAGTGCAGCCTATCAGTGCCCATCACTGTAGCCTCATTAGCGCACATCAGTGAAGGAAAAAAAATCACTTATTTACAAAATTGTATAACGAAAACTAAGAAAAAACTTTTTTCTTCAAAATATTTAGTGGTTTTTGGTTTGTTTAGCAAAAAATAAAAAAATCCAGAGGTGATTAAATACCACCAAAAGAAAGCTCTGTCTCGAAAAAGGATAAAAATGTCATATGGGTAGAGTATTGCATGACCGTGCAATTGTCATTCAAAGTGTGACAGCGCTGAAAGCTCAAAAATTGGTCTGGGCAGGAAGGGGGTATAAGTGCCCAGTAGGCGAGTGGTTAAAGCAGATCAGTGACAGTGTGGGGAAGGAGGGCACCTACTCTCCTAGAGAGGCTGTATATGGCTTACAGTTATAGAATGACAAAGAAACACTTTCTTGTATTTAATGAAGAATGGATTGTAATGTGGCTGAGCTGCTGCAGTGTATGGGCGAACATGTTCGCAAATGTGATCTAACCCTTGCATTGAAAATACAAAAATCAATGAAATCTAATTGTTGTTGTAGGTAATAACATATTTTTGCAATAATTACAGCGCAGTAGGCCATTTCTATTTTGTTACCTACTTGACAACTTTTTGGAGAAAAAAAAAATCACCCCTGTATGCATTAGTTACCTCTCATATATTTTCCTATAAATGTACTTAAAAAAATTAGGCTGTGATAAACATTGAAGCTATAATGTGTAAAAGATATACATATTTAAATTAAAAGTGAAAAAGTAAGTGTACTCACTGTGCTCTTACCAATTGCATTCCCCAGCAGTTTCCTTGTAGTGCCTGTCCTAGCTCCACCACAAGTTTTGCTGTTCCATCTACACTGGCTGTTCTCCACATTTGTCCTAGGTGACCTTCACACCTTACTGCTTGGAACCTCAGGGGAAGGAGATCTTGAGATTTTCAATGCTAAACCCCAAGCACGCAGAAAACAGCATCTTCAATGCGTATGTTTCTTATCTACCAAAGGGTTTTTAATTCTATGCAGCTAATTTTTTGATATGGCTACCTTTGTCAGAAAGAAACAGACATGCTCTTAACTTAACATGTGCAATTAGTTTCGGCACAATCAACATTCGGACAAAACTTTTTTTATTCAGAGATTCAGATGAATCCGAATTTCCGGATCACAATAGTAACGAATTTCAACAAATCTGAAATAAGTTATAAGGAAAGCAACACATTCTTCCGTATTCATTCATTTCATTTGTTTGCAACTTCAGGGGATTTTGTAAGTTCAACAATATGTGTCACGCTCTGTATTGTTATAATTGGCCAAAGTTGCAAGCAAGTTGCTTTGAAATCACAGGCAAGTTGCATCAAAGAACAAAAGAGCAATTTGCATCAAAATTGCAAGCAAGTTGCATCAAAATCATAAACAAGTCGCATCGAAACCGCCAGCAAGTCACGGAAATAACATAACAACATAACAAATGAATCCAAATTTTACGAAATAACTTCTGAAAATACAAATTGATTCACAACAACGAATATACAAAATAAATTTGAACATATGAAATTAATTCCGGAAACAAATAATAACATAGCGAATCTGACAAAAAAAATTATTGACTTAACAAATGAATCCAAAACAAAACAATTTTTTTATTTTCATTGTGCACATCTCTACTCTTAACAGCAGTATTATACATTGTTTATTAGCACCTACTGTATTAGTCAATGAAAGAACAGTGGCACCCTGGTCACTTTGTTGTCTCCTGTTTGCAAGTTATTTAATAAATACATAAAATAAATTCATTAACTAGGGTTTTTCATATCTGTTTGGATTTCAGCTTTAATAATGTTTGCCCAGATGAGTTAAAACAGGCATGAACCAAATTGTGATTGGACTACTAGTGGTCCATATACCACTGGGTTAGTACTGGCAGTTCAAGATTGATAATAAAATGCAAAGTGTAGTAACAGAAAACTGTTGTAATCATATAGACTTTTCCTTTTCTCTATTTAGAACAGAAGATTGAGTGTGTGTGTGTGTGTGTGTGTGTGTGTGTGTGTGTGTGTGTTTTTGTGCACTACCTATTAACTGAAAATTTTTACTGCACTAAACTGAAGATCCTATTTTGGATCAGGGAGGGAAATAATTTGATTGAAACTTACAATAGAAACGGCTATTAAACATAACTTTAACTGAGTGCCATAGTCATAAACTTATAAAAGAGCATTTTATACAACAGCGTTTTATCTCCCAGAATATTATAAAAGTGTATTTCTGTCCACAGAATAATTAATTATCAAATTTTCATGCTTCTCAAGAAGCACAATTATTGTAACTCTCAGAGTAATGGTGCATACATGAACATGATGATAATAATAAAATAAACTCTCAAGCTCTGCGTAATTCTGAATAGCGGCTAATAAATTACAAGCAAGAACACATAATTTTAATTACATATCTGAACAATTATTTGTATAGAGTAGACTGCAAAAGTGTAACAAATTTGCTGAAAAAGTCAGAAAAGAAATACATATTTTAAAAAAGAGTGTGGTAACAAAATGTATTAACTATATAACATATTGCTTTCCATTTTCAAACAGTGATATTATAGCAATATAAAATACTGTATAATAGATAGCAAAATAACATTAGCATATGAACTGACATGATCACCTGTGATAATGCTGCTAGATTCATCAGTAAAATAACATTTAATTCATTAATATTGCCATCAATTCTTCATATTTCATTTTATAATGTGATTTGCAAAGTTAAGTGAAAGAGCTTAAAGTGGTATTAAACCCAATACCAAAAATGTAATTCATTGCAGCTTGCCAATCATTAGATGTGGTGGCTGCATTCATTTTCTTTTTTAAGCTTTTCCCTGTGTTTTCATCTGGTGATTTGGCCAGTAAAACACTGAGTGCCCCCACTCTGGATGAAGGACCACAGGAGATAAATTTGCATAGATGCATTGTCAGTCTGGGGGGGGGGGGGGAGAATTTTTTGGATGTACTAGCATAGCCAATCTTCAGCTAATACTTTATAATCAGTTACAGCAAACAGATTTTCTCATCTGGGATAAAGGTTTTACATAAATAAATGAAATTGGTCATTGTAACTTCCCCTGTCAGTATTAAATGTGTTGTCTCCTGTAACTGATACATTTGCTGGAGAGCTTGTTCTTTTGAAAAACAGCAGATTCACTGGCTGGATCACCAGGTGAAAATAAAAGAAAGAAAGTCTAAAAGAGAAAATGAATGCAGCCATCACACCTAAGAATTGGTAAGCTGAAAGAGAAAAATGTTGCTTTTAGGTTTAATATCATTTTAATATGGATGTTAAAGTGGTTCTAAAACCTCAAGGTTTTCTACTGTAGCCTCCCTAGCGGTCTGATTATGTCAGTATTTCTGTGCTCAAAGCGGTACATTTTTTTGCATGGAAATATGTAGATTTTTCATTGTAGGCCTGTAATTTTTAGGAATAACTCACTGAAATCTGTCCGACAAGAGTCTAGTAAACATCCCGGGTATGTTAAAATTTGAAACACGAAATCATAAATTATAATTTAATAAATAATCATAAAAATAATAATTTAATAATAAATTTAATAATATAATCAAACCAAAAACCCTGAAATTTGAAATATACTGATCAAAGTCGCAAAATCGTTTTCAGTGTCTGATGACGAATTTCCCCACAAATCATTATCACTCAATTCTGCAAGTAGTTCTGATTTACTATCACTGTTCTCTAGCTGGTCTGAAACCACTTTTGACCTAAAGGAACGCTTTTTGGACGCCATGGACGTTTCTCAGTTTCCAGGCAGAAAGAACAGTAAAAATGCAGGCAGGGCACAGGACAAAGCACTCGGGACAAAATGTATGTGAAATGATTTGATACAGTAATGTTTTACTATGTGATTTTAGTGATTTTAGTGAATGTCACTTTTTGTCATTTTCAAATTTCCCGCCGTTCCATCCCCCGTACGTCCCGACGCTTGCAGGGGACGGAACCCAGATGACAGATGCCCGGCATCCGCCGGATTACAGTGCCGGGAACACTGCAGGAGGGACATCACGGGAGTGCAGGACAAGGTAAGTGATCGAGGGATCGTGGAGCAGCGCCACATGGTAAGCCCAAGTGTAGCTCGGGGTTACTGCTTGTGGTACTGAAACTTTACCCCGAGCTACACTTGGGAATACCACCAGGGAGGTTAAGGTATAAAAAAAACTCCTGTGTAAAAGAACCTCCCCTGCCCCTCCTTGTGCTTACCTGAGTCCCATTGCAATCCAGCACTGTGCATGAGAGCTGTTGCTCTCCTGGCTTTGTCCCTCCTCACTAGGCAGATCGATAGCAGCAGGAGCCATTGGCTCCCGCTATTGTCAATAAACTCCAGTGATGAGAGATTGGGGACCGGACCAAGTCCCACTATCTGTGTCAATGGATGCAGCAACAGGACTCGGGAGCAAGTCCACATGAGTGCCCCCATGGGAACCAACTTCCTATTTGGGGTACCAGCAAGAGGGGAGGAGCACTGGCGGGGGACCCAAGAAGAGGAGGATTGGAGCTGCTCTGTGCAATTCTATTACACAGAGCAGGAAAGTATAGACATGGTATTTATTTATTTTAAAATTTTCCTTTACAACCACTTTAAAGAGTAACTCCACTTTTGTTAAGAAAAAAACATTCCCCTGTAGGTCATCAATGTATATTGCAAGGATTTTAACAAACATTGTTGTAGATTCCTACCTTTTGTTATTCTGAAGAAAGAGCTGTTTGTTTGTCTGTATCCATGTGCGGAGTGAATGTGTATGGGAGTGGTTTCATAATTATCAATCAGCTGCTTTACTTGCAGGGCTCTAACAATGCCTGAAATCTGGCTTGTATCTTATGCAGACTTCTGCGAAAATCAGTGAACCAACCACACAATCAGGAAATTATGTTTCTGTGGGTGTTATGTACACCTTCTGTGTACAGAACACCTCCAGGTAGCCATACTGCACTGTATTTTACAGAAAATGACAGTGTTGCAGATTGAAAAGGAAAGGTAATTTGTGATAACATTCAACTGCAGTATGACTTGTGTTACAATTGTATACACTATGTTATTTTTTTTTAGTTGCTAATTTTTTTTGCAAAGAAAGTAGAGTTACCCTTTAACCACTTCATGTCCGGACCCCTTCCTGTCCAGGCCAATTTTCAGCTTTCAGTGCTGTCACACTTTGAATGACAATTGCGCAGTCATGCAACAATGTACCCATATGAATTTTTTAGCATTTTTTTGAGACAGATAAAACTTTATTTTGGTGGTATTTATTCACCACTTGGATTTTTATTTGTTTTGCTATATAAATGAAAAAGTCCAAACATTTTGAAAAAAAGTGCTTTTCTTATAAAAGTTTGCAAATAAATAGTCTTTCTTCATAAATCTTGGCCAAAATGTATGCAGTTATCTTTTTAGTAAAAACAAATAACCCAAATTAGTTTATAACCGAAAATTATAATTTTTTAAAACTTTTTTTTTTCATTTTTATTTTATTTTTTTATATGATTATTTATGTTTTTTTTAACATACTGTCCCCCTAGCAGTACAGTGTCACCATAGTGACACTGTACTACTTGTGGGCGGTAATGAAGATTTTTTTTTTCTTACACTGATTGCTTTTAAACCCATAAAGGCTGTAAAAGCAATAATTTCTCCTCTTTGGCTGCATTCTTGCAGCCATTGACAAATACTGGGTGAGCTGTGATTGGTCACAGCTTGTCACATGGTACAAGGCTGTTGTGAATAGCCATGTACCATGTGATCTCTGTGATCATTCACAGATTTCACGTGTAGTAAGCAATTATGTCAGAAGTGACATCTTGCTTACACTTATTCATGTGATCACTCATTGGCCAACCAGTGATCACATGATCGGGACCTCACACAGAGGTCCCGTAGAGCGATCGGTGTTCCGCTGTGTCCTCCGGACACAGCAGGTATCAGATCGCTGTACTGCTCACTCCCAGGGAGCGCGCACAAGCCAAAAAGGCAGGCTCCGTTTATGAATGGCAACCAGCCCCTGCACTGCCACCGTCCAGCCGTATATATACAGCGGCCAGACAGGAAGTAGTTAAGATTTTTATTTTATTTAATGCAAAGTAACCACGAATGCTGAAGAACATGGAGGGTGGTATCAATATAGCCAGGGATTTTATAGTCTTTACCTTAAAAAAAACTTGTCCATACAGTATGTTTGGAGCTGGGATAGTAGCCAATCATTTAAAAACATGGATTAGTAATACAGGAATATCATTTTTTAATTTTTAAAGGATAAGTTCACCTTTTAACAAAAAATAATAAATGCACATTTTTTTTCAGGTAAAAAAGTGCATTTATTATTTTTTGTTTGTGGAGCCTCTAAAGCATTGCACCAGCGATCAGCAGGTTGCTGGTTCCATGCAGGTCTCTGCCTGACCTTTCAGTATATCTGCTTGCTCTTACATCCATGGCATGCCATGGTAGTTAATTGAAAACTACAAGCCGACAACTGCACAGGCTGTTGGGACCTGTAGTTTTCTCATTCACAGAAAACTGTGAATAATTGACACTGTAAATTGTGACAGCTAGCGGGAAAGGGAAGATCCTCCTCTAGTTGTCATAGTGGAGATCCGGGGGGGGGGGGTGCGGGGGCTGGTCTAATCGTAACATGTTACATCCTGAATGTGGGTGTAACATGTACAGTAACATGTTAAGAAAGGTGAACTTATCCTTTAAAGTGGAACTCCAGGAATTCAGCCACTTTGTAAAAAGTGCAAGCATACTATGAGTTAAGTCTAACATGGTGCATGCCCTACTCATGGACATCTCTTTTAATTACATCTGACAGATTTATAGAGCTCCCAGAAGACAGATATATTTCAATCTCTTTGTCTCAGCCAATTCAGCACCAGAGTCAATGCAAATGATATGCCCATCTCTACCCTCCTCCTGTTCAGTCAAAGATCTCTTTCTATTATGTGAACTAATCTACAAAATACAAAGGCTTCTGTGAATGGGCAGCAAGGAGGGGCAGGTATTGCTTCTGTGTGTGCTCTTCTCCTCTCAGAGCCTTAAAGTGGAGCTCCACCCAAAAGGGGAAGTTCTACTTTAAGCCTTTTCCCCCCACTCCTCATTAAGGATTGGCACCTTTGGGGAGTGGGGGGGCAGGTACTCGAATTTGACAGGTGCCCGCTCCCACTTCCTCTGCGATCACCTAAGGTGATCGGAAGCAGAAGTTGTCCTCCCCCTCCCCCCCCCCCCGTAGTTTTCTGAGACACTTGACAGGTCCCAGAAGATTATGGGGCCATTTACAAAGTGCAGTGCTTCTCACGCATGCGCAGTGGGCACCCGGCTGTGAAGCCGCAAGCTGTCACAGCCGGGTGCCCACACTGAAGATGCAGGTGCTGGGGAAAGAAGATGGCCGGTGAAACCAGCCGTGGTGAGGACACTGCTGGACTGAGGGACAGGTAGGTGTCTGTATTTTAAAAGTCAGCAGCTACAGTTTTTGTAGGAGCTGACTTTTTTTTTAAGCTGTAACTCCACTTTAAGTGTCTTCTTCAGGAATGCCATAAACCTGCCAGACAGGGGCAGACTGCCCATTTAAGCACTCGGGCACTGCGCGAGGGCCCAGGGTCAGTAGGGGGCCACATGAGATGCCCCTAGTACCTTTCATATCCTTTTTTTGGGTGTGGTTTGAGTGTGGACGAGGACACAGGAGCCCCATGATTTCCTATTGCCCGGGGGCCTCATAAGTTGTCAATCCACCCCTGCTGCCAGATGTAAATAATAAAGATAAGCCCAGAATGTGGCATGCTCCTTGACAGACTTAACTCAGTATGTCTGCATAAGTTACAGGGTGGCTGAATTCCTGGAATTCAGCTTTAAAGTGTAAGTGTAGGCTATTGTCTAAACACACAATTAAAATACATAATAGAGGATATCTATCAAGCAAATGTGTCTAGGGGCTCATTTACATAGGTGTACAATGATCTGCATTCAGATTTATAATTTATATGTATCTGAACTCAGCACTATTGTATCCTATGGGCCTATGCACGTGAAAAATGTTGTAATCCTAAACTTAAAAAAATCTTTGTCAAATGTCCTGCATAAGGACCGTATTTGATGCTGTATGCATTTAAATGTCTGTGCTGTGTCCAGCATACATGGACCCTATTGACTGTCATTGCTGCTGAGGGCTGAGATGTAAATATCAATAATGTACAACTAATAACCCTTTATGTGTACATGACAGCAATTTACGAGTCAATAATGTGGTGGCAGCGAAGCATGCACAGAATGACCAGCCTTCTGTCATGCTTGAATTCATAAATGACTGCTGAGGTCATCATGAGCATGTGCAGCCCGTGCATGAACTATCCTTCAGGGCCAACATGTACACATTAACAGCATGTAACCACTGGCACAGGTCTGTCAGAAAATTAGCAATGAAGATTAGCCACTTGCCCTCCAGAGGATTTACCTCCCTTCCTGATCAGGCCATTTTTTGCGATATGGAGCTGCAGTACTTTGACTGACAATTGCGAGGTCATGCAACATAGCACCCAGATGAAATGTATGTCCTTTTTTTCCCACAAATGGAGCTTTCTTTTGGTGGTGATTGCCTCTGCAGTTGTTATTTTTTTGCTATAAAAAAGACCAATAATTTTGAAAAAAAAAACTATATTTTTGACCTTTTGCTATTAGACATGTCCAGTAAAAAGAATAAAAAAATCAAATTTCAGCATAAATTTAGGCCAAAATGTATTCTGCTAATGGTGGCAATCGGTGATCAGCAGGCATTCTGACACTGGGGGAACTGACTAACTGTCACTAGCATCCCCAGTGACACTCATACAGTGATCAGTGCTAATAAAAATTGCTGACACTGTACTAATGATACTGGGCAGGAAGGGGTTAACATCTGGGGTGATCAAAGGGTTAACTGTGTGCTGTTTTACCCTGTGTGCTGTGTGTGTGTTTTACAGAGCAATACAAAGCAGTGTGCTGGAGCTGACAGGGGAGAGATCTGTATTGTTTACATACAGACCTCTCCTCCGCCAGTGTTCCTCGGCGATTGCGGGGTGCCAGTGGTGAATCAACAGCTGAAACCACAATGGTGGCACGGGTAGGGCACGTGTGCCGCCTACCCAGAGATACAAAATCATGTATATATACGTGATTTTGCGCAGCCCTGCCACCCTTTAGCAGTAGTTCGTTTGGGAAGTGGTTAAACCAATTTTCAAGCAGACACACAAATAAGAAGTGGTGAGGGGCAGGTTTATTCTGTCACAGTGTGCTTTGTAGCAGTAGAGGGAGGAATTTCTATGAATAGAACTGTGACCTTGTAGTTAATCTGTTTCAAAATCTGTTTCACTGCTTCTGACTAGCATTGTCTTGCTGTGCAACAGAATTTCTAATTGGTAAGATGTAACATTCTGTTCAGATAGATTTCTAATTTAGATACCCCTACCAAATACTGCCATTTACTTTTCTACATTGCTGTCAAAGCAGTGCAACGTTTTCACATTAGGGTTGATTAACTAAAGGCAAATATGCTGTTTATTTTGCCATAGCCATTGCACCGTGCAAGGAAATTTTCCCAAGCAAGGTAAATAAAAACAAAATGCTTGCACATGATTGGATGATGGAATACAGCAGAGCTTCATCTCATTCATTAAGCTCTGGGAATAATTCCCTTGCAAAGTGAACAGTCTACATGCCTTTGGTAAATCTGGAGCCTGATCAACAAAATGTGCATTACACCATTGCAGTGTGCGAATTGCCCCACTGTAAGGGTAATAAATACACTGTTCTGTAGTTCAGCCTAAGAAGAGATTTATGTATAAAACATTTTTCGAATGGAACACTTAGTAATTTTTAATGAATCTAGCTCAATACTACTCATATTTTATCACACAAATTACAAAATTATTTCCTTCCAGTTTTAAAGAATTATATTCAAATTTATCGGAGTCATTTAAAGCACAGAAGTTGAGCTAAATTTAGCATGGTAAGAAGATGCAGATTTTGTTGTATTTTGTGTTAGATCTGGGTTATCTGCATATGTTACATATATTTGCAGCTAACTAAAGAACTCTTTTAACTTCAGAAACCCACAGCATTGCTTTAAAAATAGCAAAGAACTTGGAGCATGGCGGTAACAGTATATCATAGAACAGAGGCACACTTTTTTAAACATTACTTTCACTGTTTATGTAGCTTATTGCTATTTCTGAACTTTCTAAACAGTTGCAATATTAGCTTAAAGTTCCTTAAACAAAGCAGAAAATGTATAAATAAATTGCTAAAAATTAATAAATGTACAATTAAATACGCTATTTTGCACCTATAATAATGGCAGGGGGGATTAACCTCCACCCTTAGAGTTAAAGTAAATCTGTACTGAGAAATATCAAGAATGAAATTGCTGATGGAAACAATGAATCAGAACTAGTATGCAGATTAGAAAGTGGAATCCGAACTGACTGTCACAAGCTGAGCAAAATGGACCCTACCTGACTAAGGCTGGGCTCTCTGAGGGATAGACAGTATTCAACTGGGACTGGCAGGCATAGCAGGAACAGGCAATAGGACTACTGGTGGAAATACCACATAACTAGTGAGGAAACAGAAAAGCTAGCGGGAGTTCTGAAAAGAGGTACTTGGATATACCTGGCTGTAAGGAGAGAAAATGTTGGCAAAAGAAGCATACCAGGAGTAGTGATGTCAAGTTGGAAAAGCTCAGAGGAACAAAGTTTGTAAGACAAAGCATACCTGGAATAGTTGTGCCCTGCAGCAAGGGCTTTGAAGGAGCAGAGTTTGCAAAAGAGTGTACCTGGACTGGCATTGCCCTAATGCAGGGAGCAAAGAATTAAGACAGCAGAACTTACCAGGAATAGTGCCAGGAGCCCAAAGCCAGGATCAACAGTTTTAGCATTGCAGGAATAGTACCACTGACCAGAAGTGACAGTGTACCATGAGTGTACCATAAATTATGCCTGTGACCCAGAGCAACAGGTGGAGCATGCCAGGAATTATGCCAGTGGCCAGGAGTGACAAATAGAGAATTCCTGGAGTAAGGGTAGAGGCACAGGGAGGCCCACCAGGACAGGCTTGCCATCATTTGGACAAATTTTGCATGTCTGTTTGGCCGTGTCTAAATCACCCTTGGTACAATCTGGCAGTGCAAGGCCTATGAGACGCTGCCTAGTACACTGACCTACCTACTTACCAGGTATATGCTTCAAACATATTAGAGTCTTTGGGGTGGATTTACTCAAGACAAATTGGCTGTTCACTTTGCAAGGAAAGTTACACTTTGCCAGGGAGTTTTCCTAATGACTTAGTGAATGCAAAGAATATCAAAATATGTGCAAGGAAAATTAAAAAAAATAAGTTCTGCCAGCATATTCAGCAGGGACCAGGTGATTTTTCGTCCATGTCTGTTCAATCGCCCTGTCAGATTTTAGCTGCTCGATTAGCGCTGCAAGCAATGTACTGCAACGCTGATCTATGTTTTCTGATGGCTGCGAAGTCTCACTGCTGTCAGAATACAAAGACACAGTGGAGAGGATTCCCCCATCCATCTCAGTTTTTTTTTAATTCCACCCACAAGTTAAATGGAAACAAAAATGACTAATATATGGGCAGCTTTAGATGAAATCTCCGAAAGTGAGGAGGATTCCCCTCCCTGACTGTTCTCTCCAGAACGGGAGTGCTCATTTGAAGACTCTCATTCTATGCAAAACTCTAAAAGACAAAATCACCAGTACTTAAAGTAAAAAGAAGATTTATAGAGAATCTGACTTTTCTCTACTCTAATCTAGTTTTGGCTTTGCATACACTTTACACTTGTTTAGAATTATTGCTATGAAGGATATGGTTTTTGGGTTTGTTCTTCATCTATGGCACTGTTTCCAATAGGTTTGTATGTTCTCCCTGGAATTGCACAGGCCTCCTGCTTCTTCTCACAATTCAATAATGCAAGTACGGTTAATTGGCATGCAATTGAATGTTGAATAAGAGTGTGTGTATGTGTGACTGTTATAAGAGCATTAATTTATAAGCTCCTCTGGGGCAGGGACTAATGGGAATAGTTATGTGCACACTGTAAAGCACTGTGAAATATGTGGAAGCTAAATAAATGGAATTAATGTTTAACATGCAAGAACATTTAGAACATTTCTTTTCTTTAAGGCAATCAACTTAGTTGCCCAAATTATCATTCCCTTGCATAGACATTTAACAGTACAACTGCTAAAATCTGAATAATCTCTGCCAGTCAAACTAATAAGTGATATAAAAAACTGAATGCCAAAGGGAGTAATAGTATCTATCATCTAAAGTTCTGTATGATTATTTAATGGATAAAATAAATTAGATATAAGATGTACAGTTACTCTAAAATTTAAAATAAGAAATATTCATCATCAATAATGCTAGCAATAAGTGAACACTGACTTTTTGGTCAAAGGATGCAATGAGTAAATTGGTTCACTTGAGACAGGACTCACTGCAAATCAATTTAAATCCATAATAATCAAATTTCTCTATGGGATGACAATTTTCTGTAACTGGTGAACTGATGAGTCCTATGGAGCTCATTCATGTTAATTTTAGCCTTTCAAAGTGCACTGCAGGTCCCCTCTCACTTGAACCCACTTCATCCACATGTGCTTGAATCCTACTCTTCTCTTTGGTTTCCAATTAATAAGTTATAGGGCCAGGGAGGGGGCAAATAAATAGGAGCATCAATGATATAATGACCCAGTGCAGCAACATGGCTATGTATTACATCAACAATATACAAAGTGTTAAAAACAAGAAAACTGAGTGCTCCTGATGAAAGCCAGGATTATGAAACTATGACATAAGCAACCAACAGTCAATATGTCCAAATCCAATAGTTTAATAGTTCAATAAAAGCATAAATAAAAAAATAAATGTTTATGTTTTTATTGAACTATTAAACTATTAGATTTGGACATATTGACTGTTGGTTGTTTATGTCATTGTTTCATCATCCTCGTTTTCACCACAAGCGCTCTGTTTTCTTGGTTTTATCAATATTACACTACACTCCTAATGGTCATCGGAGCAGCTGTGGGATAGGCCCCTTTTGTCTTGTTTTACCCAATGTTGGTTTGTGGGATTTAGCATCTAGTGGTCTGTTTAATATACAAAGTGTGCGACCTTGTGGATGCACAATGCTATCACAAAGCAGATACCTTATTTGAACTTTTATTATTCTGAAAAGGACAAATATAGACATTAACATCATGGTACACTCATACAACTGTGCTCTCGGCCATCCAGATAATACATTTGCACCTGCTGACCCATCCACTTGCTGAGCAGAGTTGGTCCAGCATTCAAAAGTGAAGTTCCAAAAAATGATGAGCAATCGTCAAAAATTTAAATTGTATTTTAGTTCATTGAAGCCAGGTACAGTGGGGCAAAAAACTATTTAGTCAGCCACCAATTGTGCAAGTTCTCCCACTTAAAAAGATGAGAGAGGCCTGTAATTGGCATCATAGGTAGACCTCAACCATGAGAGACAAAATGAGAAAAAAAATCCAGACAATCACATTGGCTGATTTGGAAAGAATTTATTTGCAAATTATGGTGGAAAATAAGTATTTGGTCAATATGAAAAGTTCATCTCAATACTTTGTTATATATCCTTTGTTGGCAATGACAGAGGTCAAACATTTCCTGTAAGTCTTCACAAGGTTGGCACACACTGTTGCTGGCATGTTGGCCCATTCCTCCATGCAGATCTCCTCTAGAGCAGTGATGTTTTGGGGCTGTCGCTGGGCAACACGGACTTTCAACTCCCTCCAAAGGTTTTCTATGGGGTTGAGATCTGGAGACTGGCTAGGCCACTCCAGGACCTTGAAATGCTTCTTACGAAGCCACTCCTTCGATGCCCGGGCGGTATGTTTGGGATCATTGTCATTAGAGATGAGCGAATCGAACCAGGCGAACCGGAATTCGATACGAATTTCAGGAAAAATTCGATTTGCGGCGAATCCGAATATTTGCCTACTTCGGGTGCGCGAATCGGATTTTTGCCGATCAGCCGGCAAAAGTGTCCCTGCAGAGAGCTCCGCTATTTCTGACAGTTCTCTGACAGAAGGAACACATGTACAGCAGTTGAAACATTGTATCTGTTAGTTTCCATTTAGGATACAGATGTTTCAACCGCTGTACATGTGAAGAAGCTGTCAGAGAACTGTCAGAAATAGAGGAACTCTGCACATACACTTTTTGCCGGTTTGGAATTCTTATTTTCATCCTACTTCTTCTTCTTCTTCTTCTTCTTCATCCTCATCCTCAGAAGAAGAAGAAGAGGATGAGGATGAGGATGAAGAAGAAGAAGAAGAAGAAGAAGTAGGATGAAAATAAGAATAATTCCAAGCCGGCAAAAAGTGTATGTGCAGAGTTCCTCTATTCTGCAGATACACTTAGAGGAGCTCTGCAGATACACTTAGAGGAGCTCTGCAGATACACTTTTTTACCGGCTTGGAATTAATCTTATTTTCATCCTACTTCTTCTTCTTCTTCTTCATCCTCATCCTCAGAAGAAGAAGAAGAGGATGAGGATGAGGATGAAGAAGAAGAAGAAGAAGAAGTAGGATGAAAATAAGATTAATTCCAAGCCGGCAAAAAGTGTATCTGCAGAGTTCCTCTATTCTGCAGATACACTTAGAGGAGCTCTGCAGATACACTTTTTGCCGGCTTGGAATTAATCTTATTTTCATCCTACTTCTTCTTCTTCTTCTTCTTCTTCATCCTCATCCTCAGAAGAAGAAGAAGAGGATGAGGATGAGGATGAAGAAGAAGAAGAAGAAAAAGAAGTAGGATGAAAATAAGAATAATTCCAAGCCGGCAAAAAGTGTATGTGCAGAGTTCCTCTATTCTGCAGATACACTTAGAGGAGCTCTGCTGATACACTTAGAGGAGCTCTGCAGATACACTTTTTGCCGGCTTGGAATTAATCTTATTTTCATCCTACTTCTTCTTCTTCTTCTTCATCCTCATCCTCAGAAGAAGAAGAAGAGGATGAGGATGAAGAAGAAGAAGAAGAAGAAGTAGGATGAAAATAAGAATAATTCCAAGCCGGCAAAAAGTGTATGTGCAGAGTTCCTCTATTCTGCAGATACACTTAGAGGAGCTCTGCAGATACACTTTTTGCCGGCTTGGAATTAATCTTATTTTCATCCTACTTCTTCTTCTTCTTCATCCTCATCCTCAGAAGAAGAAGAAGAGGATGAGGATGAGGATGAAGAAGAAGAAGAAGTAGGATGAAAATAAGAATAATTCCAAGCCGGCAAAAAGTGTATGTGCAGAGTTCCTCTATTCTGCAGATACACTTAGAGGAGCTCTGCTGATACACTTAGAGGAGCTCTGCAGATAAACTTTTTGCCGGCTTGGAATTAATCTTATTTTCATCCTACTTCTTCTTCTTCACCCTCATCCTCATCCTCAGAAGAAGAAGAAGATGAGGATGAGGATGAAGAAGAAGAAGAAGTAGGATGAAAATAAGAATAATTCCAAGCTGGCAAAAAGTGTATGTGCAGAGTTCCTCTATTCTGCAGATACACTTAGAGGAGCTCTGCTGATACACTTAGAGGAGCTCTGCAGATACACTTTTTGCCGGCTTGGAATTAATCTTCTTTTCATCCTACTTCTTCTTCTTCTTCATCCTCATCCTCAGAAGAAGAAGAAGAGGATGAGGATGAGGATGAAGAAGAAGAAGAAGTAGGATGAAAATAAGAATAATTCCAAGCCGGCAAAAAGTGTATGTGCAGAGTTCCTCTATTCTGCAGATACACTTAGAGGAGCTCTGCTGATACACTTAGAGGAGCTCTGCAGATACACTTTTTGCCGGCTTGGAATTAATCTTATTTTCATCCTACTTCTTCTTCTTCTTCTTCATCCTCATCCTCATCCTCAGAAGAAGAAGAAGAGGATGAGGATGAGGATGAAGAAGAAGAAGAAGAAGTAGGATGAAAATAAGAATAATTCCAAGCCGGCAAAAAGTGTATCTGCAGAGCTCCTCTAAGTGTATCTGCAGAATGTCATTTATGGAAACAAATAGATACAATGTTTCAACCGCTGTATGGAGTGAATGTCCCAGAACTGTCAGAAATAGACTATTTCTGACAGTTCTGGGACATTCACTCCATACATGTCCCAGAACTGTCAGAAAAAGACTATTTCTGACAGTTCTGGGACATTCCCTCCATACAGCGGTTGAAACCGCTGTATGGAGTGAATGTCACAGAACTGTCAGAAATAGACAGAAACTGTCACAGAACTGTCCTTCTTCTCATCCTTCTCCTTCTTCTCATCCTTCTTCTCATCCTTCTCCTTCTTCTCATCCTTCTCCTTCTTCTCATCCTTCTCCTTCTTCTCATCCTTCTCCTTCTTCTCATCCTTCTTCTCATCCTTCTCCTTCTTCTCATCCTTCTTCTCATCCTTCTCCTTCTTATCATCCTTCTTCTCATCCTTCTCCTTCTTTTCATCCTTCTTCTCATCCTTCTTCTCATCCTTCTCCTTCTTCTCATCCTTCTCCTTCTCCTTCTTCTCATCCTTCTCCTTCTTCTCATCCTTCTCCTTCTTCTCATCCTTCTCCTTCTCCTTCTTCTCATCCTTCTCCTTCTATTTCTTCTCATCCTTCTCCTTCTCCTCCTTCTCCTTCTCCTTCTCCTTCTTCTCATCCTTCTCCTTCTTCTCATCCTTCTCCTTCTCCTTCTTCTCATCCTTCTCCTTCTCCTTCTCCTTCCTCATCTCCAAGGGCATTTAAATTAAAGGTACAGTGTTCTGCACTAATTTAAAGGCTCTCTGAAGCCTAGAAACCCTTTTTATAAGTTAACTTCGTAGCGAATTAATTCGCATCGAATCGAATTTCTTCCTGGAATTCGCCGAATCAGCCGAATCGAATTTTTGAAAAATTCGCTCATCTCTAATTGTCATGTTGGAAGACCCAGTCACATTTCATCTTCAATGCCCTTGCTGATGGAAGGAGGTTTGCACTCAAAATCTAACGATACACGGCCCCATTCATTCTGTCCTGTACATGGATCAGTCGTCCTGGTCCCTTTGCGGAGAAACAGCCCCAAAGCATGATGTTGCCACCCCCATGCTTCACAGTAGGTATGGTGTTCTTTGGATGCAACTCAGCATTCTCTCTCCTCCAAACACAACGAGTTGTGTTTCTACCAAACAGTTCTATTTTGGTTTCATCTGACCATATGACATTCTCCCAATCCTCTTCTGGATCATCCAAATGCTCTCTAGCAAACTTCAGATGAGCCCGGACATGTAGTGGCTTAAGCAGGGGGACATGTCTGGCACTGCATGATCTAAGTCCCTGGCGGCGTAGTGTGTTACTGATGGTAGCCTTTGTTACATTGGTTCCAGCTCTCTGCAGGTCATACACTAGGTCCCCCCGTGTGGTCCTGGGATTTTTGCTCACCGTTCTTGTGATCATTTTGACCCCTTGGGGTGAGATCTTGCGTGGAGCCCCAGATTGAGGGAGATTATCAGTGGTCTTGTATGTCTTCTATTTTCTAATTATTGCTCCCACAGTTGATTTGTTCACACCAAGCTGCTTACCTATTGCAGATTCAGTCTTCCCAGCCTGGTGCAGGTCTACAATTTTGTTTCTGGTGTCCTTCGACAGTTCTTTGGTCTTCACTATAGTGGAGTTTGGAGTGTGACTGTTTGAGGTTGTGGACAGGTGTCTTTTATACTGATAACAAGTTCAAACAGGTGCCATTGATACAAGTAATGAGTGCAGGACAGATGAGCCTCTTAAAGAAGAAGGAACAGGTCTGTGAGAGCCAGAAATCTTGCTTGTTTGTAGGGGACCAAATACTTATTTTCCACCAAAATTTGCAAATAAATTCTTTCTAAATCAGCCAATGTGATTTCTCATTTTGTCTCTCATAGTTGAGGTCTACCTATGATGCCAATTACAGGCCTCTCTTATCTTTGTAAGTGGGAGAACTTGCACAATTGTTGGATGACTAAATACCTTTTTTCCCCACTGTATCTATTAGCTGGGCTTTATGGGGATAGTTTTTTTAATGGATCTACAGTACGTTTTCTATAGAGGATAAATTAGGACTCAGAGAAAGTATCTAAGATATGACAGTTTAGCCAGAACCTGTGATAGAAAGATAGTTTGTCCATGGTTGAGGCTATTGGTATTGCCTAATGTACAAGGTGAGTTGCTATTGGAGCCTTTAAAACACAAATATCTCCCACTAATATCAACTAATGTATCTGAAACCATAAAGGGAATAGATTGTATGTGTATACCTATAGTATTTGTATCTCATAGACTGTATTACCAGTGAGGTTAACATAAAAATTAAAGCCTGGTGAGAATGATTTGGGTGGAAGAAGTGGAGCACTTGGTATAGAAGATGGTCACACTTGCTGTTATTATTAGGAACATTTATTAAAATGCATAGTTCACATGTAGTGAATAAATGTGTCTAGGGTGAAGCGTCCCCTCCTTCATCAGGGCTAGTTTAAAAGAGACCTGAAAAGAAATGGGGGGGGTATTGGGGGGGTCAGAAGAAGATAGGAGTTAATAGAAGTGTTGGGAGGGGGTGTTTCAAGGATAGGACATACATTGTGGTGGTTTATGTAAGGATATATTTTACTTATAAAGGGCGTGTCCCTTTCCCTTAGATGAAATATTACAGTGCCTCCAGCCGTTCAAATACGGCAAATATTTAGTAAACCAATAATTTGGACACCTTGATAGTTCGATCACCACTTATTATTATACCTTGAATTCTTTTAGCCAGTATGATTTCGTACCATACACACAAAATTTGCCTTATAATATATAAATATAAAAATTTATTTATGTACAAAAATTATATATATATTAACACAAAACGCAAAAGACTGGTGATAAATGAATATTGGTACACACAATCAAAAATATATCCTACCAATGTAAGACACAATAATAAGGTCTCTGACTAATTACATCAATATCACACTTTTTAAATGATCTGATTATTTATTAAATTTATTAATAATTAATAAATTCGAGTACCTCAAAGGTTATATTCTCACAAGCCGTGGCCATAGGATTGCAAGAAGCTAGCCCTTGATATATTATACTCTGATTATTAATATTCAATAAATTATGAAATATGAAAAAAAAAATTATAATATGGCAACAAACAATTTTTAACAGTAAAACAGGATCTCTCTACATATATCTAACTACCCAAATTTGTTGTGATACACTAAGGTAATTTTATGATTCCACACAACAGAGAAAATAAGTAATACAAAATCAAATAAACAATCTCACCGCACCCGGCATTCAGACTAGGCAACTCTCCCGTGGATTTAGCTGGCAGTGGAACGCCTTTAGACTGATATTATAGGGCAAGTGATAGATATTCAGTATGGGAGAATGTAGGAAGTTATAAGGTTAGAGGTTTAGAAATTTAGTTAAAGTTTTAGGAAGTTTGAAAGTATGGAAGAGTAGTTATTCAGAAACAGGTCTTTCTTCAGTCAGGTTTTCTTTTGCTGAGGTCTTTTCTTGATGAGGTTTTTTTTTTTGATGAGGTTTTTTCTTGATGAGGTTTTTTCTTCTTAAAGGTACAAGGGCTTTTATATCCACTAATCCATTGTTCTAAGATACCTTCCCACCAGGCTTCCTGACTGGCTAGTTGAGAAATGTGTGTACATAAGCTATTTCTCACCTGCCCGCCAGGTGGCGGTCATGTATCATAGAACAATTTGAGTATTTGAGATGACTCATACCTTGGGTGGAATCTTAAGGTAATTTCA
This sequence comes from Staurois parvus, assembly GCF_062004578.1. NCBI lineage: Eukaryota > Metazoa > Chordata > Amphibia > Anura > Ranidae > Staurois > Staurois parvus. The sequence continues at coordinate 10,627,162 of NW_028317941.1, forward strand.
GGGATCAAATATACGTCTTTTTCCAGATATAAGTGATCATACCTATAATATTCTAAATAGGGACCATGGAATATAGGTGTATATTCAGTTATTCCTTCTTGAAATACCATCCTGTTTGTTTCCTGATAAGACATGTAACTAATGCTAGTTTATAATACATCTTACTTTCCATCATCTCAATACTCAAGTTAGTGATATATAGTTCCCATTGCTGAATATTTAGTGGTGTGTAAAATCTATAACATCTTATTTATAATATGTTTTTGTAGTATATCTTTGTAATTATATACAGTCAATTTTTAGACTTAAATGTCCTGAATTTCACTTCTTTGTTTTAGAACCAACATTTTCTATGTGTAGGGAAAAACTCTCTGTTTGCCTGGCTCTTGTATTGGAATCACGGTAAACAACTGTTAATGCTTTCACCCTTGGTGGACAATAGTATATTGTGATAGTTTCAGAGGTCTGTTGGTTTATCACACTCTACAAGGTTTGGGTAAGCTCTCAGACAATCAGTTTGGTTCCTCTATTGTCATGTCCAGACCTTGTATATGTTTACCTGCTTATTGAAGTCTGAATAATGGTGTTTGATCACCTGTAGAACTTCAAAATAGTATTGTCTCTATTAGAAAAGAAAAAAATCTCTTCACCCACCGTCTACATCTCTCCAGCCAGATGGTCATTCGACTATCCAACCAAGACAAATTAACCCCTTAACATCCGGCTATGCTGACTTGATGTTATATAGGATTATGTCTTGATAAATCATGTTTTTGAGACATAATTCAAAAGGCCCACAACAAATCCCCCTTTGTTTGGGGTACAGGCACGTGTATAGGGGTGTCTGTGTCGCAAAACATGAGTGGGGCTTTTGGCTAGAGTGATTGTTCGTCTTCTCCGGTGAAGTGAATGAAATTCAAAAAAAAAAAAAAAATTTTCGATAATAAAATGGCAGCGGTAATGCTGGTTGTTCCTCAACTTGACTCGGCGTCTTTAGATGGACACTTCTGATGACGATCCTGGTCTTGTGATGAGGCCGGCCTGGCCTGGCACATCCACCTTGGGGTCCATGGGTCCTCCGCACGACAGGTCTCTTAGACGGTCTCCTAGACGGGTCTTTTCCTCTGGACTGGCCCTTGGTGGCCTGGGACATCAGGTTATCGTCTCCGGATCGATCTCTGGCATCTGGTCTTTCCCACAGGACATTATAGCTTCCTTCTAGGGTCTGGTCATTGACACCTCCGATCGCCGGTTTAGTCATCGTCTGGGCCTTCCTTTCTAAATTATTAAAATGAAGAGTTTAAGTATTGGATATACATAAAATTATATTACTGGATCCTGTAAGGCAAAAGATGAATTATATGTTCAAAGGAAATTTAATAATGATCTCAATATCTCCAGATAGGAACTGGTGGGTTAGTCTTCCAACAACTGCAATTGAGACTTTGGATGGCAAGCACGTAATTGATTGATGTGCACCCATCTATCACTGATTTCACCATACCGGGTAACCTGCAATTTATATGCGACCGGAGAGATTTTATCAATGATAGAGAACGGACCTTTCCAAGATGGAAGGAATTTCCGTTCCTTGATCTGGTCTCTTGCAAAGTTGTATAGATAGACCTTGTCACCAATCTCATATTCCTTCTTGGAGGTTTTGAGATCATAGTATGTCTTAGCACTAGTTGCAGCTCTTTCCAAATTTCGCTGGGCAAAGGCAAAAGCATATTGCAGATGTTTACGTAAATCCTCTATGCACTGGTGTGTGGTGGTAGCATTGATCAAATTTTGATCTGTAGTGCGATACAATAAGTGCTGGGGCAGTACCATCCGTCTACCTGTCATCAGTTCAAAAGATGACATTTTTGTAACTGTATTCGGAGTAGCCCTCAACGCCATCAGGACCAGCGGGAGTTTGACATCCCAATCTTTGCCTGTTTCCTTAACAAATTTCTTAAGGACGTTAACGATGGTCTGATTGTATCGTTCTACACCACCACTAGAGGCTGGCCGATAGGCGATATGCAATTTCCTTTTAACCCCCAAAATTTTCCACAATTTGGCCATCACTTCGCTAGTGAAGTGCGATCCTCTATCAGACTCTATCCTCTGTGGTAGACCAAAACGTGAAAATACATGATTTATTAGCAATGCAGCACATGTCTCGGAGCTATTATTTGGTGCTGGTATACATTCGACATACTTGGTGAATAAACATGTAACTGTTAACATATACCGATTTCCTCGTGAAGATTTTGTTACGGGCCCAATAAAATCCATCTGAAGGTCTGACCAAGGCATACATATCCCCCTCTTCTGGAGAGGTGCTCGGTGAGTTGGCTTGGTAGGTTGAAATTGGGGACATATTAGGCAACCTTGGCAGTACTCCTTCACATCACGTAACATATGAGGCCAGTAGGCATAATCCCGCAGGATCTCATACGTGATCTTCTCTCCACGATGACCGGAAGTGGGAGCATCATGGGCATGCTGTAGCATCAAACCTCTAAATTTAAGTGGGACGACCCATTGTTGTACGCCACCCTTTGAGGTTCGTATCAACAATCCCTGGTATAAAGAGAATTGGGATTTGGATTTCATTAAGATACGTAAATCCTCCTTCCCACTACATACTTCCTTATTTATGGGATTTTGGTTGGGATCTTCTATATGACTATAAAACAAGCCAATTATTGGGTCTTCTTTTTGGGCAGTAATTAAATCCTCACTAGGAGAATCGTGACTCCACTGTATTGCATTCGGATCACCAGCTGTTCTGGCCTGTTGCCTGGTGACAGCTTCAACCTGTACGGTACCTAAAAATTGATCAATGTCTAACAGTTCACCGGTGATTGCCCCTTCCTTGGCTAGAGAATCGGCCAGATCGTTCCCTTCTTTTTCGGCACCTAGAACCTTGGAGTGGCCTTTGGTCTTCTTGAAGTGCAGGGTGAGATCATTGGACCTTACCAGTTCATCGATGTGACAAAAGAGCTTACCATGTTTCACGGGTTTGTGATTACTCTTGTTCATGTTGTTTCGCTTCCACCTAGGGAAATACTCCACAAAACTATTCCTGACATAATTGGAATCGGTTATGATGGCACACTCTTTAATGTTGAACTCTATAGCCATCTCAACTGCTCTAGGAATTGCAGTAAGTTCAGCAACCTGACTGCTTTTTGGTCCAAGTTTGTATCCCACAGAAATTGGGGTGACACCTTGGGTCCAAACGATTCCAATACCTGCCACTAGTTGGAGCTGTTCCCCATCCTTGTGATGAAAAGCACAACCATCCACATATACACACGGCAGTTGTTTACAGTATTCTTCATCGTAAACCTTGTAGGGAGAGAACAGTTGTTCTTCCAGAAAGTCAGTGTCCGGGGCCTCCATAGCAGGCGTAGTTGCGGAACAATCATGGAGCTCGGCTAGGCCCTGGGCTACTGGACTTTCCTTGTTCTGTTTGTACCGAATTTCAAGAGGCCACCCTTGCAAAGACAAAGTCCAAGCAGTGATGCGGCTATTAGACACATTTCCTCCCTTGATACGTTCACTCTTTAAATACTGTAAAGGCTGGTGTGCCGTTTCAACAATGATTCTCTCTCCCTGAATGTAACTGCGGAAATTCTGTAATGCCCACACGGTGGACAATAGAGCTTTTTCACAGTCACTGAACTTTACTTCAACCGGGGACAAAGTTTTACTGGCATAGGCAATCACCTTACTGACATCATCACGTTTCTGGTAAAGAACGGAACTCATACTTACCTGCGTAAACCCTGTCTCTAGATAGAAATTTTTACCCCCTTCGGGATATCCTAGACACGGCGCTTGTGTGAGACGTTCCTTTAACTCCTTCATGGCGTCCTCCTGTTTCTTACCCCACGACCATCCGACATCCTTCTTCAGTAGGTGAAGCAACGGCTTGCTTATCTCGGCGTAATTATCAATAAACTTACGCGAGTAGTTTACCATACCTAGGAATGATCTCAATTCTTTAAGGTTAGTAGGGACTTTACAGTTCAGAACCGCCTCAACTTTCTTCTTTTGTGGGTTCAAATCTTCAGCAGTAACTTCATGGCCTAGGAAGTTTACCTTCGTGCGACACCACTGGGCTTTTTGTAAGGACAGTTTAACTCCTGCTGCTTTTAATTGGCCCAGGACATGCCGAAGTTCTGTAATGTGTTTGGCCATATCCGTACTTTTGATCAGGATATCGTCCACATATGCCAACGTCCCCCTTTCGAAGGCGTCTGGCATGGCCTTGTGCATGAACACAGCAAATTCATGTCCGGAATTTATGAATCCGAAAGGCATTCTCACCCAACAATATTGTCGATTCCCAAAACTGAAGGCCAGTTTGTATTGGTCTTCCTCACTCACCTTTATGGTCCAATACCCCTGTGCACAATCCAAGGCTGTAAAAACCTGGGATCCTTGGAGCTGGGCTAGACACTGGTCTATGTATGGGACAGGCCATCCTGACATGTACACACGTTTGTTCAGCTGACGGAGATCAGCGCACAAACGCCATTGTCCATTGGGTTTTAAAATACCCAGGATCGGGTGGTTGTAGGAGCTGTGGATGGGCCTAATTATACCCCTTTCATGTAACTTCCTGATAATCTCAGCTAGAGATTCATAGGAAGCTAATGGTAACCTATACTGTCTTACGAATACTGGTGGGGCATCTGGATCTGTTTGGATCCTAGCGATGTGTAGGTCAGTAGTCCCACAATCGTAAGAATCCTTGGCAAAGATCTCTTGGAATTCAAGGAGAAGCTCTCGGAGCAATTGTCGGTCGAGATCACTGGCACATGCGTCGGCGAGGGCCACCATCTCTTCCACTAACTCCTTGAATCCAGGAAAGCTTTCCGGCTGACCTATCTCATATGCCTCTTCAAGTTTCGTGGTGAGGTCATTGGGTATGTGATGTGTGTGTGTGTTCTCCTGCCATCCAGGTTCCTTGGGGTACTCTTGTTCTTTGATTGGGTGATCAAAGACAATTGATGTCTCTTCGATTCGACAGGTGCCATCTTTAGAATCGAATGGATAAATGGACTCTATGGTGAAAATACCCTCTGGTAATGAATGGAATGTTTGTTCAATTAATTGTTCCTCCGACAAATATTCATCGGGGATGAGTCCAATCACCTGGTTAGTGACCCCAAAGGTATAATATTCAGTCTCTACCGCTAGACCAATAAGGGTCTCTTTGGGTAAGACGATGTCCTGATTGGACAGATTATGTATGTAAATGTACATCGGGGATTGATGTGTGTTGACTAGGGGCGTGTGTGTAATGTTCAGTCCTTCCCCCTGCATTTTATGGGAGAGGCATACTAATGCATCTGACCCCTTCAGTCTATGTCCCTTTTTAACTTGGATGGGGAGTATGAAATTATTTATGCCCTTAGGAATTGTAATCTTTTGGGCTACCTGGACTTCAACAGCATAAGGCATCTGTTGCTGGGATTTTAAAGCTAAGTCCAGATTTTGGTATTTTTCGGGGTCCCCCTTTAGTCGACTCCATAAACAGTCATTAATTAGGTCGACTTGCATTGCAAATCGATGTAATACATCGTTGCCAAAATAAATTTTAGTTTGGGGATTATCCAAGACTAGGAACACATGGGTGGCTGTTTTGTTTCCTACAGTGACGTTTAAGAGACACCTAGCCATTGAATTGTGATCATCAGAGTCATCAAGGGAGTCTGAAATCCAATGACGCTGAGGTGTGGAGAAACGGATCATTTCCATTTCGGTCAGGTGTTTTATCAACCCATGGCTTACAAAGCTGTGTTCCTGTCTCAAATCTAGTTTGGCATATTTTGACCTATTAAGACCATTTATCCGGATGGGGATAAACAAGTCGCTGTTAACCCTTTCAATACCTGTCAAGAATTGGGTATGATCTCCCCCTTTTCTTGGTTTATCCTCCTGATGAAAAGATATCGTAAGGATGTCATCTTGGAGGGAAATATCTTTTATTTTATCTTGGGGAATTCTAAAAATGTGTTCCTCATCTCTTCTGACAGGGTTATGGTCATCAGGTTTGATAACCGTTACATCAGGAAGTTGGCTGTTCCTGAAATGGATTTCTAATGATCCAGGCCTTTCTTCCACCAGGTGGCAGTGTTGTCGGGAATGGGGAGTTTTAAGTTTCCCATATTTAATTGGGGTATTTACCTGTGACCACAGTACTTGGTTCACACAGTCAACTATTGTGTTCAGCCTTTTTAGGAAGTCCATCCCAATTATCATGTGGTGCTGGGAGATGCTGGCAATGATGATGGGGTGTCTCAGTTCCTTATTACCCAGTTTCAATTTAAGCCAGGCGGTACCCATGACTTGTAAAGGGTCTCCACCTACACCAATTAATGAGCTGTCAAAGCTTTTAAGTCTCGGCTTGGTGGGCATGACATTAGCCACTTTATCAAAATGTCCCTGTGACATGATGGTTGCTTGGGATCCAGTGTCTATTAGGCCGACAATAGAAAGATCACTGGCATCCTGCACCTGTACTGTGGCATAATATCTCCCATCAGATTCAGTCAGCTCACACATGAAATTGGCGTGGTTGAAGATCTGTGGGCCCTTCAATGACATATGACTGGCTCTTATCTCACCGCATGTGGTGGACACATCACCCTTATCCTCCCTGGTGGGATTCTTGGACTGTCTCAAGACAGAAGCACAACTAGAAGTTGGTGCTCCGTCTGGCTTGTCAATCCCGACGACTTCCGATGCCGCGACTATATTAGGGGCAATAGATGGACACTGAAAAGCAGGAGAATCATTAATAACCAACAAATGGTCCCCCTTTGCCTGAGAACTAGCTTCTCCATTAGTAGGCGTGTCAGGGACGGGGCATACATCTCCTGTCATTTGACTCAGTGTTCTCCCCTGTTGGTTTAAGGCTTGGTTGCCTGTTAATTCTGTGACCCTTGGTTGGTCACAGGAGCTGCTCCTAAAAAAGGATTGGATGAAAATTGAGTGACAAGCCTGTCCATTTGTTCAGCCATTTTGCTGATCTGTGCCTCGATTTGTCCAATACGCTCAGAGGAGTCATTCTGTTGATTCTCCCTCTTCCTATACTTGCGCTTGTATTTTGGACGAGACTGGTAATGAGACTCAGAGTCAGAACTACTGCTCTGGTCCCGACGCCATTGTTCTCTCTGAGGTTTTGGGGTCTCCCTGTTATTAAAGGGAGCCTGGGGTACTGTATCCCCCCTTTGAGCTTGAGGGTGTTCTTGGCGTGGAGGAAATCTTTGGAAGTCGGAGTTCTTATTAAAATTGGGATTCTTATTGTAATTATGGTTCCTGTTGAAATTGGGGTTCCCATAAAAATTCCCATGTTGGTTTTGGCGAGGATAATAGAACCTCCGAGGATACCATTGACTCCTTTGATTCTCATCACTATACTGGCCCTTACCATACTTTTTATTCTTCTCACTTCCACTACCGTAGTTTCCTGGCTTTTGTCTATCCTTTCTCACCCACTGGTTTTGGGGTGCAAAGTTATGGACCTCCTTCACTTGCTGGGTTTGAGGTACAAATCTAGGGGAACCATTGGTTTTACCCCCACGGACTACTTCCGCATATGATTTCTTCTCTGCCTGCAAATTTGGATTTGGAGGGGAAACGGTAGTGGTTGCTACTATCTTGGGGCTATTTTTGGGTTCTCTTTTTATCCCGCCCTCACTGGACTGTTGGATTGAGAATAAATAGTCACTCTCTCTCACCAACCAATCAAGAGAGCATCCCTTTCTGTAATCCTTTGCAAGTCCCAATTTTATGTAAGCAGGTAATGCTTCATAGAATAGAATTGAATTCTGGCTGGTTAGGATTGGGATCCTTTTCAGCCAGGAAATAGGCATTTCTGAGGACAGCCAGAAATTCTGCAGGGCTTTGGTGAGGACCACACTTTAAATTGTAGGCCGCAGCCTTGGCAGAGGTTACAGTTTTATAGGGCCCAAATTCCATGTGGCACTTATGTTTAACCTCTCTCCAGGACTGATTGGAATAGACCCTCAAGGTCTCAAAGAATTGCCGGTATTTCTCTTCAAACACCCATGGCAGCAATTCTATTTTGGTGTGGTCATCTCTAATGCCCAGAATCTCTAACGTCTGTTCATATGTTTTCATGTGTTCGGTGATCTCAAGGGACCCTTTCTTAGAAAACATAGGAACAGTGTCCTTCAGGAACTTAATGACCTTTGGGGTGTCATATCTCCTGAATGACCCCTGGGATTTCCCTTCCTGCCTATATGAAACCTCATACTTTTCTTCTGAGCGCTCTGGAGTGTATCTTGAAAGCTTAGGAGGTGACCTATATTCTGACCCTGCCTCACTATCAGGTACTTCGCTGTGATGCGGGTATCTCCGCTCATCAGCCTCCTGCTTGCCTGGGTTGGTCCGGTTTTGGACCCCAGAATTTATTTGGGCCGTCAACCTCAAAATCTGCTCCTCCAGAGTTTTCTGCTCAGATTTTATCAATGTAAGTTCTGACTGGTCATGCTTATCCCCTGGGTGAACTTTAATTTTGACAGGAGATAACCTCTCTGATCTGAAGTACTCCACCTCATCTTTTAAGTCCTGATACTTCTCTTGAAGTTGTTTTAATTCCTGAAAGTTTCTTTCATACAGGTCCTGAGCACTTCGAAAGTCTCTGACCAATCTATCATAATATTTCTGGGATTCGTCTAAACGAATACCGGCATGACCAAGCTTCCCTTTCAAAGACTCAATGTCCTGATTTTTGCTTTCTAACAAGAGGCGGGCCTCTGACAACTCTTCCCTTAAAGTCATGGTTCGCTGGGCAGCTCCAGCGGTCATGAACCATAACATGGGCCAAGCTTCTAGGAGAAGTCTGTCACAGCTTCTATCACTTTCTACTCTAGCAAATGCCATTAAAAACTCAACAACCTGGCCCTTTTGGTTGAACAGGTCCTCAAAGGTGCTCATAGCCTGCCTTTTCTCTTCATCCACGAATTCATTATTGCTATCCCCCAAACTTAATCTCTTGCGGAGATAATCTATTACTTCACATTCAACATACTTCTGCCAAGCACCGGCAGCTTTCCGAGCTGGCTTCAGAGCTTCCTGCTCAATGCCTTGAGCCGCCATATTTTCCTCGTTATGCTTGGAAGAGGTGGATCCGTGATTACTGGATGCCATTTTGATATAAAATATATGTTTGACAAAGTGTACAAATATACAATCACCAGTGCGTTTTGTGTTATGGTACGATTTCTATGGATCTCAGCAGTGCCTCCAAATTTATCCTGTGGTGGTTTATGTAAGGATATATTTTACTTATAAAGGGCGTGTCCCTTTCCCTTAGATGAAATATTACAGTGCCTCCAGCCGTTCAAATACGGTAAATATTTAGTAAACCAATAATTTGGACACCTTGATAGTTCGATCACCACTTATTATTATACCTTGAATTCTTTTAGCCAGTATGATTTCATACCATACACACAAAATTTGCCTTATAATATATAAATATAAAAATTTATTTATGTACAAAAATTATATATATATTAACACAAAACGCAAAAGACTGGTGATAAATGAATATTGGTACACACAATCAAAAATATATCCTACCAATGTAAGACACAATAATAAGGTCTCTGACTAATTACATCAATATCACACTTTTTAAATGATCTGATTATTTATTAAATTTATTAATAATTAATAAATTCGAGTACCTCAAAGGTTATATTCTCACAAGCCGTGGCCATAGGATTGCAAGAAGCTAGCCCTTGATATATTATACTCTGATTATTAATATTCAATAAATTATGAAATATGAAAAAAAAAATTATAATATGGCAACAAACAATTTTTAACAGTAAAACAGGATCTCTCTACATATATCTAACTACCCAAATTTGTTGTGATACACTAAGGTAATTTTATGATTCCACACAACAGAGAAAATAGGTAATACAAAATCAAATAAACAATCTCACCGCACCCGGCATTCAGACTAGGCAACTCTCCCGTGGATTTAGCTGGCAGTGGAACGCCTTTAGACTGATATTATAGGGCAAGTGATAGATATTCAGTATGGGAGAATGTAGGAAGTTATAAGGTTAGAGGTTTAGAAATTTAGTTAAAGTTTTAGGAAGTTTGAAAGTATGGAAGAGTAGTTATTCAGAAACAGGTCTTTCTTCAGTCAGGTTTTCTTTTGCTGAGGTCTTTTCTTGATGAGGTTTTTTTTTTTGATGAGGTTTTTTCTTGATGAGGTTTTTTCTTCTTAAAGGTACAAGGGCTTTTATATCCACTAATCCATTGTTCTAAGATACCTTCCCACCAGGCTTCCTGATTGGCTAGTTGAGAAATGTGTGTACATAAGCTATTTCTCACCTGCCCGCCAGGTGGCGGTCATGTATCATAGAACAATTTGAGTATTTGAGATGACTCATACCTTGGGTGGAATCTTAAGGTAATTTCAGGGATCAAATATACGTCTTTTTCCAGATATAAGTGATCATACCTATAATATTCTAAATAGGGACCATGGAATATAGGTGTATATTCAGTTATTCCTTCTTGAAATACCATCCTGTTTGTTTCCTGATAAGACATGTAACTAATGCTAGTTTATAATACATCTTACTTTCCATCATCTCAATACTCAAGTTAGTGATATATAGTTCCCATTTCTGAATATTTAGTGGTGTGTAAAATCTATAACATCTTATTTATAATATGTTTTTGTAGTATATCTTTGTAATTATATACAGTCAATTTTTAGACTTAAATGTCCTGAATTTCACTTCTTTGTTTTAGAACCAACATTTTCTATGTGTAGGGAAAAACTCTCTGTTTGCCTGGCTCTTGTATTGGAATCACGGTAAACAACTGTTAATGCTTTCACCCTTGGTGGACAATAGTATATTGTGATAGTTTCAGAGGTCTGTTGGTTTATCACACTCTACAAGGTTTGGGTAAGCTCTCAGACAATCAGTTTGGTTCCTCTATTGTCATGTCCAGACCTTGTATATGTTTACCTGCTTATTGAAGTCTGAATAATGGTGTTTGATCACCTGTAGAACTTCAAAATAGTATTGTCTCTAGGAGAAAAGAAAAAAATCTCTTCACCCACCGTCTACATCTCTCCAGCCAGATGGTCATTCGACTATCCAACCAAGACAAATTAACCCCTTAACATCCGGCTATGCTGACTTGATGTTATATAGGATTATGTCTTGATAAATCATGTTTTTGAGACATAATTCAAAAGGCCCACAACAACATAGATGGGAAATAGTTGAAAGGGGAAGAATGGGGGGTTAATGAAAGTGAGGGTTGTTGTTTAAGGGATTACAAAGATAGATGTTGACTGGACTGATGCTGATGGAAGGACCTGGAAGGACCTCAGTTGTGATCAGGATGAAGGCAGCTGAAAGGAAATTGCTGCTCTCCACACCTCCTCCCTCCCCTCCCACCCTTTTCCCCTACCATCTACTTATTCTTTATCCCTGTAAACCCACTCCCCCTCTTTTTCTCTCCCCTAGACCAGCTCCCCCTCACACTCCCCCCTCCCCCCTCTTTCTAAACTGTTTTCCATAATTCCTTACATATTTACTTTACATTTTGCTTTTTCTATCATGTAAGCATCTTTTAAACAACTTATCCATCACCCACACCACCTAAATTGCTTTATCTTATATTGACCTTCGGTTCCAGGCAAGTCTCAACCACATCCACCATTACAGGTCTGGCCTACCTTTTTAACCATTTGTTTCTAGATTTATATACAATCTCTCTCCATATGCATATTTACATTACTGAATAGGATACTAGTAATGTTTCTACTTTTTATATATTTGTATATACATTTTTATTTGTTTTCACTTTTTATTTGACATTAGCTGACACATGCACATTACTAAAATATACAGTACAACCACCCAGTGACCCTACCAGTCCAGTATTAATAACATTGTATCTTTTTTATCACCTTATCCATCCATCATAAAATTGCTCTGTATTATTGCATAAATTACTTACAATAAATCATCAGACACCTCAATTTTGGGAAAATTATGAGCTCTTTTTAATGGTTTCTTGTATACTAGCCCTGATGAAGGGATAACACTTCCCCAGAAATGTGTTCACTTACCACCTGTGAACTGTGAATTTCAATAACATTTTTTAATAATAACCTCAAGTGTGATGGTATTCTATACAGAGCATGCTTCTATATCTTCTACATCCAAAACAATCATGTATTTCACAGAAAGTAGACATCTAAACATTTTAGGTCCATGCACTTAAAAAAATTAATTTTAAAAGGAGTGACACCAGGTATTTTTTAATAAGGAAGTCAACATTAGAGAGTATTATTACACCATAAAAATTAAGCAAAATATTATACTGACTCCATGCAAAGTATGTAAGCACTTTTACTAGACTGCAATAAAGCATGGAGAGGCCAGGCAGCTTTTAATCATTAAATCACATTTAGCGTGTGCTATTTCAGAGAGACAATAGCCACAAATAATTTTGATTGCCAAGGCAGTGGAATAGGCCACAAACTAGCACACAGCACAATATTTACCCAGCAGAAGAATTTTTTGTGACACCTTTACAGTGCCTCATCACTAGAATACAAAACATTGAGACACAATGCAGGAGGAACACTTCAGAATAATTAAAATGTTACAGCTGTGACACAACTCTGTAACATTTATGTGTGGCACTTGGCAAGGCCAGAGCACTGGAACAGGGCAGTAGAGGCAGCTCAAGATGGTAATTGTTGTAGGCCAGCAGAAGTGACAGGAGATGGTAATGGTGGCAGGTCATCAGCGGTGGAAGGAGCTGGTAATGATGGCAGGTCATTGCAATGGTGGCAGACAGTGCCATTGGAAAGAGATGGTTATGGTGTCAGGCCAGAAGGAGCAAGTAGCAGTTGCAAGTGCTGGTAACTGTGACAAGCCAGCAGCAATGACAGACAATGGCAATGGTGGCAAACCAGAAGCAGTAGAAGAAGCTGGTAATGGTGGCAGGCCAGCACAGGTAGAAGCATTTACTCTAGGTCAGCAGTTGTGAAAAACCTGTAATGATAGCAGGAACTAGTATTGGTGGCAGGTCAGCAGCATTGGCAGGAGATGGTAATGCTTTAAAGTTTTAAAATGTTTTGTGGCTAGATTCCAAGAAGAAAGAATTCATTATCATCAACTGTACTCATTGCTGATCCAGTATTGACTTGTTCTTAAAAAAGTGAGCTGGTCAACTGTTTCAGAAGACTGGCAGACTTGTATCCTTGTTGCCAAATGGCCCACTGCACTGAATTTCCTCTCTGACATCCGTTTGGAGATAGGGCAAGGTAACAGCTCCATTGCATACTTGGGATAATTAGTCAATTAGGACAGCACTCATCACTAATAATATACTTCTTAGTGCAACCAGAACAAATTTAATGAATATTGGTGCAAATAAAGAAAAAAAATCAATTAGTAAATAAATACATTGGTGCAACTTAAAAAATCATAAACCATGCAAAAACAGTCACTCCATAACTCGTAAATAAATAAACCATGACCAGATTTATTTATTTATTTACAGAGTTATGGAGTCACTGTTTTTCCATGGTTTATGGTTATTTTAGTTGCACCAATGTATTTATTTACTTATTGATTTTTTCTTTATTTGCACCAATATTAATGAAATTATTTATTATAAATAATATAAATTATATTATTAGTGAGGAGCGCTGTCCTAATTGACTAAGTATCCCATTGAGCAGCTTGACTTTAAGGATCAGATAGCTGCTCTTCCCCGTTTTTGGCTATATCCATTTTATTTTTGTGTTCTTTCTATCCAGTGGCACTGTCCATATTTGCTAGTAACAATTGCATACTTAGCTAGCTCCATGTTCTTCTTGGTTCAAAAGTTGTCCGCATCCACCCTAGACCCCAGATAATTCAAGATCATATAGTTTAGGTGCTCCCCGTGACTGCTGCCTGTGGCCAGGTCTGGAAGGTGTGTTCTAAAGAAAGACTATAAGGCACAACTAGATCTGCTCCTCCTTTTAGTTGCCAAAGGATCTGACAAACATTGACCATGAAAGAGTAATCCTGACACTCTTCTGAAAGAGGTGAATTTTTTGTTACATATGAGATGGCAGCATGAGATTTCCCATTTTCCTCTTGTATCAGAGATCAAAATAAATGACCAGCCAGTAATGCTCCCTCTCCTTCATGGCTTGAATCCTGGGGTTTTTGAACAGACATTGCAGCATGAAATAGCCTATTTGCCTCAAATGCCTGTAGCAGAGGAGCCCAAGGCCCCACAAGAGTGTCCTCAACTATCTTACTCCATGCTCATACAACTGTGGGGCTTTGGAAGAGACAAAACATACCTATGGAATCTTCCCTATGTCTTCCTCCTCCTCACTGCCAGCCCCAACCCTCTATCTTCTCCTTGTATTTCTTCTCTGCATGGGCCTGCTTCAAAGGGATGGAAACACCCTGGCAGCGGACAGAAACACCAGAAAGTCCTTTCATTCTTCCTCTGCTGTACCTTCAGTGGTGGGTCATTTACACCATACAGTGTGTGCTCCAGCTGGAACACCAAAAGTTGGTATTACTTATCCCATCTTCGTCGTGACTCACTATGCTGGCCACCTCTTCAAATAGTGAAAAAATGGTACATACATTCTGAATTAGGAGATACTGACATGGTGAGAAGAAACCTAGCTCCCCAGAGCCTGCCCATGTCCTGTACTTGAATAAATACTCAATGATAGCCCCTGCTGCAAGTACAATGTTGAGTTACAGCATGTTGCTATATTGCATATCAGTAGGTTGGCAGGCAGTTTGTCTTGCGCTTCATTTCGATCAAACAGCCACTAGTTGGGTATGGCTGCCTAAAGTGGCCGTATATTCTTGTAAAATCCAGGGTACCAAACTCAGAACCCCAGCACCACCAGGTCCAGAACATGTACCAGGCAAGGCATGTGTGCAAACTTTCCCTGCTGAAGGGCAGACAGCAGATCAGTGCCATTAAAAAAACCAATATTGGTGAAGCGCTTCACATAAAAAACTAAATAAGTAGGTGCAATGATATAAAAATACATATAAAGTGACCACACTGTATTGAAAGGTATAGATAACTAGTGCTAAATAATCCCTCCCAAAAATATATACCGTATTTTCCGGCGTATAAGACGACTGGGCGTATAAGACGACCCCCTACTTTTCCTGTTAAAATATAGGGTTTGAGCTATACTCGCCGTATAAGACTACCCCTCTTCCAACGCACACCAAATAAAAATGAGAAAACATCAGATTTGATTTCAATATGGTATGCTATTTCAGTATGGTATTCCAATGATGGGGTGCTATTCCTCCCACTGACACCAATGATGAGGCACTACTCCTCCCACTGACACCAATGATGGGGCACTATTTCATCCACTGACACCAATGATGGGGCACTATTCCTCCCACTGATACCAATGATGGGACACCTATTCCTCCTATTGACACCAATGATGGTGCCCCATCATTAGTGTCAGTGTGTGAGGAATAGTGCCCCATCATTAGTCAGTGGGAGGAATAGTGCCCCATCATTAGTCAGTGGGAGGAATAGTGCCCCATCATTGGTGTCAGTGGGAGGAATAGTGTCCCATGATTAGTGTCAGTGGGAGGAATAGTGTCCCATCATTGGTGTCAGTGGGAGGAATAGTGCCCCATCATTGGTGTCAGTGGGAGGAATAGTGCCCCATCATTAGTCAGTGGGAGGAATAGTGCCCCATCATTAGTCAGTGGGAGGAATAGTGCCCCATCATTGGTGTCAGTGGGAAGAAACGTGCCCCATCATTGGTGTCAGTGGGAGGAATAGTGTCCCATGATTAGTGTCAGTGGGAGGAATAGTGTCCCATCATTGGTGTCAGTGGGAGGAATAGTGCTCCATCATTGGTGTCAGTGGGAGGAATAGTGCTCCATCATTGGTGTCAGTGGGAGGAATAGCGGCCCATCATTGGTGTCAGTGGGAGGAATAGCGGCCCATCATTGGTATTAGTGGGAGGAATAGCGCCCCATCATTGGTATCAGTGGGAGGAATAGCGCCCCATCATTGGTGTCAGTGGGAGGAATAGCGCCCCATCATTGGTATCAGTGGCAGGAATTGCGTCCCATCATTGGTGTCAGTGGGAGGAATAGTGCCCCATCATTGGTATCAGTGGCAGGAATAGCGCCCCATCATTGGTATCAGTGGGAGGAATAGCGCCCCATCATTGGTATCAGTGGGAGGAATAGCGCCCCATCATTGGTATCAGTGGGAGGAATAGCGCCCCATCATTGGTGTCAGTGGGAGGAATAGCGCCCCATCATTGGTATCAGTGGCAGGAATTGCGTCCCATCATTGGTTTCAGTGGGAGGAATAGCGCCCCATCATTGGTATCAGTGGCAGGAATTGCGCCCCATCATTGGTGTCAGTGGGAGGAATAGTGCCCCATCATTGGTATCAGTGGGGAGAATAGTGCCCCATCATTGGTGTCAGTGGGAGGAATAGTGCCCCATCGTTGGTGTCAGTGGGAGGAATAGTGCCCCATCGTTAGTGTCAGTGGGAGGAATAGTGCCCCATCATTGGTGTCAGTGGGGGAGAATAGTGCCCCATCATTGGTGTCAGTGGGGAGGAGGAATAGTGCCCCATCATTGGTATCAGTGGGGAGAACAGTGCCTCATTGTTGGTGTCAGTGTGGAGGAGGAATAGTGCCTCATCGTTGGTGTCAGTGGGGGAGAGGAGCTGCTGCTCCTTCTTCCAGTTCGGCCGCTCGAATTTCGCGGGGCCGCTCGGCTCCGCCTCCTCGCCGGTGATTGGTCGCCTGTGTGCCTTTCCAGTGCTGGCGCCCAATCACCAGTGAGGAGGCGGAGCCGAGCGGCCGCGTGACCATCGAGCGGCCGAACTGAAAGAAGGAGCAGCCGCGCTGCCTGGACCGGATCGTCGTGGGACCGGAGCCAGGTAAGGTACAGCAGCCCCTCTGCCCACCCCTGTACTTAGTGTCCGTTGGAGGAGGAGGGGGGGCGGCGCCGCGCCGCCCCTCGAAAAAGTGCCGCCCTGACACCGGCTTGCACCGGCGTATAAGACGACCCCCGACTTTTCAGAAGATTTTCAGGGGTTGAAAAGTCGTCTTATACGCCGGAAAATACGGTAAGTGCCAAGTGCTGAAAGTGCAAAACAGGTCATGCGTTTGCTGACTAGATTGTGCCAAAATACAATATATGCACAGTAAACATAATACACATTAACATTGCACACGCTAACTGAAAGTGGAAAGTGCTCAGTATGAGTATGAATATTGGTTAAAAGTAAAAATCCACAATAAAGTGCAAAACAGGTCATGCGTTTGCTGACTAGATCGTGCCAAAATACAATATATGCACAGTGAAATAATACACAATAACTTTGTACACTGTAACTGAAAGTGACAGTTGCTTAGTATGAGTATGAATATTGGTTAAAAGTAAAATCCAGAATAAAGTGCAATAACAAAGTGCTTGACATTTCATGTGCAAATTTCATGTTTGAACACTCAGCACCTTGCAGTACACCCACAGCACATGGGAGACCAGCTGTTTGAGATCTGCTATACTGTGAGTGTTCTCTTTTGGCTTGTTTTCATCTGCTATATGGAATAAACTGCATTTCACTATGGAGGCTCTCTTTGTCTACCTCTCTATGGTATTGTGATTATCTCGGGGGTATCACCATCTGAGGGCATAAGTGACCTGGCAGAGGAGATCCCTCCTACAGGAGTATTATTACAGAGATCCCCAGTCTGGTGGAGCTACAGTTGCAAGAAAAAGTATGTGAACCCCTTGGGATTACGAGGAGTTTTGCATGAATTGGGTATAAAATGTGCTCTGAACGTCACAATTTATTGTGGATTTTACTTTTAACCAATATTCATACTCATACTGAGCACTTTTAGTTAGAGTGTGCAATGTTAATGTGTATTATGTTTACTGTGCATATATTGTATTTTGGCACGATCTAGTCAGCAAACGCATGACCTGTTTGCCACTTTATTGTGGATTTTACTTTTAACCAATGTTCATACCCATACTGAGCACTTTCCACTTTCAATTAGAGTGTGCAGTGTTATTGTGTATTATGTTTACTGTGCATATATTGTATTTTGGCATGATCTAGTCAGCAAACGCATGACCTGTTTTGCACTTTCAGCACTTGACACTTATATATTTTTTGGGGGGGATTATTTAGCACTAGTTATCTATACCTTTCAATACAGTGTGGTCACTTTATATGTATTTTTATATCATTGCACCTACTTATTTAGTTTTTTATGTGAAGCGATTCACCAATATTGTTTTTTTTATGTCATACATCCTGTGGTATTGGGATTAGGTGGTAGCAGCTTGCATATATTTGGGGTTGTGTTTATTCTTACCAGTGTAGCACAGGGGGGATTATTTTTATATTTTAGCTCAGTGCCATTGTCATACCTGACCTTACCACAAGATGGTGTGATTCCTATTCCCCACATATACCAGCTGAAAAACAATGTGACAGCATTTTGCCTGGACTTTTGTGTAGGCTCTTGGTCACTTGAGGAGGAATGGTGGTTCTAAAAAGTCACCAGATCAGGCCACTGAGGAGTGAGGAGGAGGGGTTAAAAGTGAATGAGCTGCCAACATTACCAAAGTGAAGGGCAAGGAGCAACATCACCAGTTCCAGTGGGGTATAAAGGTGGGTAAGTGAGCGCAAACAGATCAGGTGAGCAGCTAACATACAGGGTAAACCTCAAAACCTTGGAATAAGACTTATAAATGGGGTATGTAGCGCTAGAGAACAGATGACAAGCACAGGGACTGTTACAATATGAAGTAATCACATAGAAGTTCATATAATGACTCATATATAACAGTCAGAAGCAAAACGGAGATGATCCAATGCTGCTCCAGATCACATTCGGTGAGATAAAGGAAGATAGTGAGGTTGTGCGCTTACCACAAATACACACAATATGAGCATTGTATGCAATTCAACAGCAACCGGGCATCATGGTCTGGTCAATAGCCTGGGCACCCTCTGGTCATATCCGAACATCCAGGTCACAGGTACACCGCTAACCAAGCTCCCTCTGGCTTTCCAATGCAAAACGCCACCTTACATAAGCTCATTAAAAAACGAGCCGGGAGGCAAGAAAGCGCTTATAGTGAAGTACGTTTATTAAAAACACAAGACGTAAGCAGAACAACCAGAACTTACATCGACAAACTATACATCCAGGCCCAAATAAATAGGCTCCCTGGTGGTTAGTGGTTAATACAACATGCACTGCATACAGATCCAGGTCCAATAGATGAAACCCTGGTGGCTAGTGGTACCATGAGTATATAGTCATATAATGTATGGGTAATGCAGATATACTCATCCAGGTCTGGTGAGGCAGTTCCCTGGTGGCTAGTGGATCCTCAATAGCAAAGGCGTCAGTAGGGTGGATCCCCTAACATGTTTCGAGCTACAGCTCATTTTCAAAGGGGTGAATCCTGCCCTTAGACGCCAGTTTAAAAAAGCCCGCGGTCGCGCATGCGCATTACGCACCACGCGCCGCTCCGGGATACTGCGCATGCGCGAATGACGTCACACGCTAACCGTGTAGCTACTGCGCATGCGCGAGCGCGTCATCAATATGGACACTGAAGCCCAAATGACAAGATCTGCCCACACTTAGGCAGGCATAGGGCGGGTCTGGACGGCTGTTCTCATCCTCCATAGAAGCGGAGACCAGAGCAGCTGTCTATAATGGTATATGCACAATCTAGATACACTAGATCACCAGGGAAATACCCCAGAAGCAAAAAAAAAACAGTTATATCAATAATTATGACATACATTTAAAAAACATAAATATATAAGAACCACATATGTGCATTTTAATGAATATAAAAAGACTGCAGGATCACATATAATTAAAATCCTTAAAGTGATCCATCCATAACTACACCCAAGTTAAAAAATGGAATAAGAAACAATTAAATAAAACAATATAATCGTGACACATTTCAATGACATATATGCTGTTATCAAAAAATAAGTGTCACATACTAATGACGAACAGTAAAACAATGCTAATGATCATGTGATGTCATGTAAAGAAATATATAATAAATGTCCAATATTTATACCCACATAATTAATATTATACAATACAAAAGAACTAACGATCAAAGTGCAGAGTGGAAAATCATGCACAATGGTATCAATCTACCTTTATTAGGAAATCCCATTAATGTCAAGGTGGGATATAAACCATCTAAAAATGATGGATAGAATTCTACATAGACAGTCATTACCCAGCAGTAAATATGTCAATATAAATTCAAAGACCCCATTCCATCATTCAATGGTGAAACAATATCGTAAATGCACCCCAGGTAACGGTATAATGCACCGAAATTAGCACATAACTAGTAAAAAATCTAAAAACATAATACAGGTAGCAACGTGAACGAATCAAAATCTAAACACATAAAAAAGCTGTATTCATAGAAACAAAGAACCTACTAAAACCCGAATCAACTGTTATCAATAAAGCAGTTGATGTCCAGGTCTACATTCAAGCCTCTGGGCTGAAGAGACTTGAGCTCTACAATCCACTTCGTCTCAAGACGGGACACCGCTCTCATCTTATGACCCCCCTCCAATGTTGGTCAATCACATCAATAGCTGTGAATTTCAGTGATGAAGGGTCTTTAGCATGACACTCTTTATAATGCTTTGATAATGAGTGGTACTCATAACCCTTTTTAATTTTATTGTAATGTTCCCTGAGGCAATCCCTCAGGCGCCTTGCAGTTCTACCTACATATTGGAGATTGCAGGGACACTGCAGAAGGTATACAGTGTGTGTGGTATTACATGTAATAGTCTGATGTATGGTATAACTCTTTACGGTAATGTTAGAACCAAACTCCTTAACTTTGGTTTTATGTACCCCATTATAACTACAGGCAATACATTTATTGCACGGGAAATGCTTCCAGACCTCCTTCCTCAGTGTCCGAATCGGCTAAGAGTGGTCCTTATAGAGACGAATATAACGTCTCGACTTACAATAGATATAATGACCTTTATGACTACAATGATGAGGAGATAGGGAATAGGGATATAAGGTTACACCCCTTGGATCAATACCCTAGGACAGGAACACAACAATTTCCATATCCTGGAGGGTGGGAACAACCACCCAGACAACGGAGGGTCTCATGGAGGGACTCACAGGATGGGTATTATAATCCTGATTATGATAGGGGTAACAATAGGGTGAATAACCAACCTTATTGGAGACCGCCTGTACCTAGGAATCGGGGGGGCCCCCCTATGAATCCTAATAACAGGGGAAGGGCCTATTATGGTAATCAGAATTCATACAATCCACCGTATAATAGGAATGGTAATCAAAACACACAAAACCCTACCCCCCAGATTAATATGGGACCTGCTCCCCGCAACCCCCAACCCAACCATTTTTTAGGGGGAAATGCTACGCGGAAAAGAAGCACGCGTACAGAGGAAAGCGAGGAGGGAAAAGAGTCAATAGACCACAAAAAGAGGAAAATGTGATAGCTAAAGGTATTTTTAACTTAAGTAAGGTAACTCTTAATAATGATGAGCTTAATTTACTGAACAAAGGTCTAAAATTTGCACCCAAGAGAAAATTAAATAAATTTAGCACATATGTGGACATACATAAATTTACACGTCGATTATCGATGAAAAGATATTTTTTAAATATGCCTTCTGTACACAACTCTTCCGGTAATGTTAATGATGCTGTTAGACGTTCCAACTAGAGATGAGCGAATCGAACCAGGCGAAGTGGAATTCGTTTCGAATCTCAGGAAAAATTTCGAATCCGAATATTAGCAAACTTCGGGTGCACGAATCGGATTTTTCCCGATCAGCCGGCAAAAGTGTCCCTGCAGAGAGCTCCGCTATTTCTGACAGTTCTCTGACAGTTCCTTCACATGTACAGCGGTTGAAACATTGTATCTATTTGTTTCCATTTAGGATACAGATGTTTTTATTTGGAAACAGATACAATGTTTCAACCGCTGTAAATGTGAAGGAACTGTCAGAGAACTGTCAGAAATAGCGGAGCTCTCTGCAGATACACTTTTTGCTGTACTGGAATACTTCTTCTTTTCATTCTTCTTTTCATTCTTCTCATTCTTCTTTTCATTCTTCTTCTCATTCTTCTTTTCATTCTTCTTCTTCTTCTTTTCATTCTTCTTTTCATTCTTCTTCTTCTTCTTTTCATTCTTCTTTTCATTCTTCTTCTTCTTCTTTTCATTCTTCTTTTCATTCTTCTTCTTCTTCTTTTCCTTCTTCTTTTCATTCTTCTTCTTTTCATTCTTCTCATTCTTCTTTTCATTCTTCTTCTTCTTCTTTTCATTCTTCTTCTTCTTCTTCTTTTCATTCTTCTTCTTCTTTTCATTCTTCTTCTTCTTCTTTTCATTCTTCTTTTCATTCTTCTTCTTCTTTTCATTCTTCTTCTTTTCATTCTTCTTTTCATTCTTCTTCTTCTTCTTCTTTTCATTCTTCTCATTCTTCTTTTCATTCTTCTTCTTCTTCTTTTCATTCTTCTTCTTCTTTTCATTATTCTTTTCATTCTTCTTCTTCTTCTTTTCATTCTTCTTCTTCTTCTTTTCATTCTTCTTTTCATTCTTCTTCTTCTTCTTTTCATTCTTCTTCTTCTTCTTTTCATTCTTCTTTTCATTCTTCTTCTTCTTCTTTTCATTCTTCTCATTCTTCTTTTCATTCTTCTTTTCATTCTTCGAATCAAATTTCTCCCGCAAATTCGGCGAATCAGCCGAATCTAATTTTTGAATAATTCGCTCATCTCTAGTTCCAACCTACGGAATGCTTCACTGTTTAATCCCCCAGCACAATCACATATCAATACTTTTAAAAGTATGGTTTTAAAGGATTTGGAAAGCATTAAAGTTAAGAGTTTACGGAATCAACATAAAATTAATGACAGTATTAAATCTTTGTTGGCTAATAAGGACTTAGTGGTCAGACCCGCTGATAAGGGGGGAGGCGTGGTTATTTTAGATAAGGCAGACTATATGACACAGGTATATCTGTTGCTGGATGACAGGGACACATATCAGGTGTTACCTAAAAATCCAATGGTGACTTATAAGAAAGAATTGAAAGTGATCATTAAACGAGGTTTTGAAAATAATATAATAACCAAAAAAGAAAAAGCATATTTATGCCCAGTAGCTCCACGGCTCCCAATTAGAGATGAGCGAATTATTCAAAAATTCGATTCGGCTGATTTGCCGAATTTGCGGAAGAAATTCGATTCGATGCGAATTTATTCGCTGCGAATTTAACTTATTAAAAGGGTTTCTAGGCTTCAGAGAGCCTTTATATTAGTGCAGAACACTGTACCTTTAATTTAAATGCCCTTGGAGTCTGCTGGGGAAGAGAAATAATACTGTCAGTCAGTATGACATGCAGATGAGTGCCGTCGATCTTAGAATCACCGCACACTTCACTCATTTGGGCAGTCACGGGGCACGATGAAGAAGAAGAAGAAGAAGAAGAAGAAGAATGAAAAGAAGAAGAAGAAGAATGAAAAGAAGAAGAATGAAAAGAAGAAGAAGAAGAATGAAAAGAAGAATGAAAAGAAGAAGAAGCAGAATGAAAAGAAGAAGAAGAAGAATGAAAAGAAGAATGAGAAGAAGAATGAAAAGAAGAAGAAGAAGAATGAAAAGAAGAATGAAAAGAAGAAGAAGAAGAATGAAAAGAAGAATGAAAAGAAGAAGAAGAAGAATGAAAAGAAGAAGAAGAATGAAAAGAAGAATGAGAAGAAGAATGAAAAGAAGAATGAGAAGAAGAATGAAAAGAAGAATGAAAAGAAGAATGAGAAGAATGAAAATAAGAATGAAAAGAAGAAGAATGAAAAGAAGAAGAAGAAGAATGAAAAGAAGAATGAAAAGAAGAAGAAGAGAATGAAAAGAAGAAGAAGAAGAATGAAAAGAAGAATGAAAAGAAGAAGAAGAAGAATGAAAAGAAGAAGAATGAAAAGAAGAAGAAGAAGAGGAATGAAAAGAAGAATGAAAAGAAGAAGAAGAAGAAGAATGAGAAGAAGAATGAAAAGAAGAAGAAGAAGAATGAAAAGAAGAATGAGAAGAAGAATGAAAAGAAGAATGAAAAGAAGAAGAAGAAGAATGAAAAGAAGAATGAAAAGAAGAAGAAGAAGAAGAAGAATGAAAAGAAGAAGAAGAAGAATGAAAAGAAGAAGAAGAATGAAAAGAAGAATGAGAAGAAGAATGAAAAGAAGAATGAAAAGAAGAATGAAAAGAAGAATGAAAAGAAGAAGTAGAAGAATGAAAAGAAGAAGAAGAAGAAGAATGAAAAGAAGAATGAAAAGAAGAAGAAGAATGAAAAGAAGAAGAAGAATGAAAAGAAGAATGAAAAGAAGAAGAAGAAGAATGAAAAGAAGAATGAGAAGAAGAATGAAAAGAAGAATGAGAAGAATGAAAAGAAGAATGAAAAGAAGAAGTAGAAGAATGAAAAGAAGAATGAAAAGAAGAAGAAGAAGAATGAAAAGAAGAAGAAGAAGAATGAAAAGAAGAAGAAGAAGAATGAAAAGAAGAATGAAAAGAAGAAGAAGAAGAATGAAAAGAAGAATGAAAAGAAGAAGAAGAAGAATGAAAAGAAGAATGAAAAGAAGAAGAAGAAGAATGAAAAGAAGAAGAAGAATGAAAAGAAGAATGAAAAGAAGAAGAAGAAGAATGAAAAGAAGAAGAATGAAAAGAAGAATGAGAAGAAGAATGAAAAGAAGAATGAAAAGAATAATGAGAAGAATGAAAAGAAGAAGAAGAATGAAAAGAAGAATGAAAAGAAGAAGAAGAAGAATGAAAAGAAGAATGAAAAGAAGAAGAAGAAGAATGAAAAGAAGAAGTAGAAGAAGAATGAAAAGAAGAAGAAGAAGAATGAAAAGAAGAATGAGAAGAAGAATGAAAAGAAGAATGAGAAGAAGAATGAGAAGAATGAAAAGAAGAATGAAAAGAAGAAGAAGAAGAATGAAAAGAAGAAGAAGAATGAAAAGAAGAATGAAAAGAAGAAGAAGAAGAATGAAAAGAAAAAGAAGAATGAAAAGAAGAAGAATGAAAAGAAGAAGAATGAAAAGAAGAAGGAGAAGAAGAAAGAAAAGAAGAAGAAGAATGAAAAGAAGAAGAATTCCAGTACAGCAAAAAGTGTATCTGCAGAGAGCTCCGCTATTTCTGACAGTTCTCTGACAGTTCCTTCACATTTACAGCGGTTGAAACATTGTATCTATTTGTTTCCGAATAAAAACATCTGTATCCTAAATGGAAACAAATAGATACAATGTTTCAACCGCTGTAAATGTGAAGGAACTGTCAGAGAACTGTCAGAAATAGCGGAGCTCTCTGCAGGGACACTTTTTGCCGGCTGTAGAAGGGATGAAAATCGGCCGATCGGGAAAAATTCGATTCGCGCATCCGAAGTTTGCTAATATTCGGATTCGGTGCGAATCGAATTTTTCCTAATATTCAAAACGAATTCCACTTCGCCAAGTTCGATTCGCTCATCTCTACTCCCAATAATGTACTGCCTCCCTAAAATACATAAAAATTTAAGTTGCCCCCCTGGAAGACCTATCATTAGTGGTATAGGGTCATTGAATTCCCGTATAGGGGAATATGTTGACGTTTTTCTTCAACCTTTGGTTAGATCCACACCTGCATTCCTACGTGATACAAAGCAAATATTAATAGATCTTAAAGATTTTAATATTAATGAGAAAACTTATCTGATTACTGCAGATGTTTCTGCTTTATATAGTAACATAAGGCATAAAGATGGAATGGAGGCGGTCCAGTTCTATCTAGATGCTGTTTCTGATATTCCCAGACAGCAAAAAGAGTTAATTCTGGAACTCCTAGATTTTGCTATGCACAAAAACTTTTTTTGGTTTAATCATAACTTTTATCTACAGGTCACGGGT
Source organism: Staurois parvus (assembly GCF_062004578.1). Lineage (NCBI taxonomy): Eukaryota > Metazoa > Chordata > Amphibia > Anura > Ranidae > Staurois > Staurois parvus. The sequence goes on from NW_028317941.1 coordinate 10,653,212, forward strand.
GTTGCGATGGGGGCTAGGTTTGCCCCCAGCCTGGCCAATTTGTTTATGGCCAGGTGGGAGGAAGATTTAGTTTACTCACGTGACTGGCCCCCTCTTATATTTTATCGGCGCTACATCGATGACCTGTTTCTTTTATGGCAGGGGGATGAGCTCTCTTTGAATAATTTTTTTACTACTTTAAACAATAATGACCTCAATATTAAGTTATCATATGAATATGATCTTAAAGAAATTAACTTTTTAGACCTTGTTTTAATGAATAGTGGTACTAAGGTTGTGACTAGGACGTATTTTAAAAGCACGGACAGGAATGGATATATACCGACTGATAGCTGTCACCATCCGACCTGGCTAAACAGTGTTCCAAGGGGACAGTTCCTCAGGCTAAGGAGGAATTGTACCTCCTTACCGGATTATCATTACCAATCAGAGTTACTGAAAGCCAGATTTATGGAGAAAGGCTATAAGTCTCACATTCTGGATCAAACTGCCAATGAGATCGGCTTATTGGATAGGGAGGATTTGCTGACTATGGAGAAAAGAGTAAGACCAGACAAATTTTGCCCCTTTATTACGGATTTCTCCATCCAATTCAGAGAAGTCACCAGAATTATTAAGAAAAATTGGGCTGTCCTTAGGAGTGACCCTGTATTGGGCGATTCTCTACCAGAATTCCCTGAGATCACTTTCAGGAAGGCGCCTCCACTCAGACTCTTGGTGGCTCCTAATGTAGTTGATCAGCCAAGGAGGATGACTTCACCATTTGGTCTTAAAGAGTTCTTCCCATGCAATAAATGTATTGCCTGTAGTTATAATGGGGTACATAAAACCAAAGTTAAGGAGTTTGGTTCTAACATTACCGGAAAGAGTTATACCATACATCAGACTATTACATGTAATACCACGCACACTGTATACCTTCTGCAGTGTCCCTGCAATCTCCAATATGTAGGTAGAACTACAAGGCGCCTGAGGGATCGCCTCAGGGAACATTACAATAAAATTAAAAAGGGTTATGAGTACCACTCATTATCAAAGCATTATAAAGAGTGTCATGCTAAAGACCCTTCATCACTGAAATTCACAGCTATTGATGTGATTGACCAACATTGGAGGGGGGTCATAAGATGAGAGCGGTGTCCCGTCTTGAGACGAAGTGGATTGTAGAGCTCAAGTCTCTTCAGCCCAGAGGCTTGAATGTAGACCTGGACATCAACTGCTTTATTGATAACAGTTGATTCGGGTTTTAGTAGGTTCTTTGTTTCTATGAATACAGCTTTTTTATGTGTTTAGATTTTGATTCGTCCATGTTGCTACCTGTATTATGTTTTTAGATTTTTTACTAGTTATGTGCTAATTTCGGTGCATTATACCGTTACCTGGGGTGCATTTACGATATTGTTTCACCATTGAATGATGGAATGGGGTCTTTGAATTTATATTGACATATTTACTGCTGGGTAATGACTGTCTATGTAGAATTCTATCCATCATTTTTAGATGGTTTGTATCCCACCTTGACATTAATGGGATTTCCTAATAAAGGTAGATTGATACCATTGTGCATGATTTTCCACTCTGCACTTTGATCGTTAGTTCTTTTGTATTGTATAATATTAATTATGTGGGTATAAATATTGGACATTTATTATATATTTCTTTACATGACATCACATGATCATTAGCATTGTTTTACTGTTCGTCATTAGTATGTGACACTTATTTTTTGATAACAGCATATATGTCATTGAAATGTGTCACGATTATATTGTTTTATTTAATTGTTTCTTATTCCATTTTTTAACTTGGGTGTAGTTATGGATGGATCACTTTAAGGATTTTAATTATATGTGATCCTGCAGTCTTTTTATATTCATTAAAATGCACATATGTGGTTCTTATATATTTATGTTTTTTAAATGTATGTCATAATTATTGATATAACTGTTTTTTTTTTGCTTCTGGGGTATTTCCCTGGTGATCTAGTGTATCTAGATTGTGCATATACCATTATAGACAGCTGCTCTGGTCTCCGCTTCTATGGAGGATGAGAACAGCCGTCCAGACCCGCCCTATGCCTGCCTAAGTGTGGGCAGATCTTGTCATTTGGGCTTCAGTGTCCATATTGATGACGCGCTCGCGCATGCGCAGTAGCTACACGGTTAGCGTGTGACGTCATTCGCGCATGCGCAGTATCCCGGAGCGGCGCGTGGTGCGTAATGCGCATGCGCGACCGCGGGCTTTTTTAAACTGGCGTCTAAGGGCAGGATTCACCCCTTTGAAAATGAGCTGTAGCTCGAAACATGTTAGGGGATCCACCCTACTGACGCCTTTGCTATTGAGGATCCACTAGCCACCAGGGAACTGCCTCACCAGACCTGGATGAGTATATCTGCATTACCCATACATTATATGACTATATACTCATGGTACCACTAGCCACCAGGGTTTCATCTATTGGACCTGGATCTGTATGCAGTGCATGTTGTATTAACCACTAACCACCAGGGAGCCTATTTATTTGGGCCTGGATGTATAGTTTGTCGATGTAAGTTCTGGTTGTTCTGCTTACGTCTTGTGTTTTTAATAAACGTACTTCACTATAAGCGCTTTCTTGCCTCCCGGCTCGTTTTTTAATGAGCTTATGTAAGGTGGCGTTTTGCATTGGAAAGCCAGAGGGAGCTTGGTTAGCGGTGTACCTGTGACCTGGATGTTCGGATATGACCAGAGGGTGCCCAGGCTATTGACCAGACCATGATGCCCGGTTGCTGTTGAATTGCATACAATGCTCATATTGTGTGTATTTGTGGTAAGCGCACAACCTCACTATCTTCCTTTATCTCACCGAATGTGATCTGGAGCAGCATTGGATCATCTCCGTTTTGCTTCTGACTGTTATATATGAGTCATTATATGAACTTCTATGTGATTACTTCATATTGTAACAGTCCCTGTGCTAGTTCCAGTGGGGTGCCCCATTCTGTATCCTTGCCAGCCACCAACATACTTAATGCCTCTTAAAAGAGATATGGTGCCCCTTGGGTGGGTAGAAGGGCAGGGGAAATTATTATTTTAAATAAATAATTCAACTATTCTGTTCTTTCTAAAAGACAAGATGAGGAGGGAAGAAATCGCCATATTTGTTTGCAACTCTCTGGTAAAAGGTTAACTATTTACAATTAATATTTTCGGAATTCTGCTTCCCAGACCTTTTTCCATCACCTCATAGATTATGCAAATTGAAATAAAAGATAAAATCATAGCAGAAGATTTCAATTCGATTATGGATAATAGGGAAACCAGGAAACCCCTTAAGGGATGGGTACGGGGTAAACTTGGAAAGGAAGCCTCAAAGCCTACTTTATTACAAGATATGACAGAGAGATTAGATTGTATAAATAAATTAAATTAAAGAAGAAAAAAAATACAATTGCATTTGCAACCACAAGCAATCACCAGCAGTCAAAAGCACAACCTTTGTTTTTAACTCGCCAATCAAATTTCTAGCTTTTCAGCTTCTAGCCAGACAAATGAGGAAATGTGGAGAATGAGGAACCTGACTGAGAGGATACATACGCATTTTTCTCATTCACATCGTACCTTTACACGGATAGATTTTATAATTTTAACCGCCGCCAATGAAATGATATATAGTGAATGCCAAAATATAACATATAGTTATATCAGATCATTCATCAATAGTGGTAGAAATACAAGATCATAAACCAAAAGGAGATGCTATGATTTGGAGGTTTCACTTGGCACATGATAAATTCCTTTAACAGATGTTGAGGGAGGCTTGGCAAGAGTATAAAGTAAATAATGTTGGTCATAGAACTAATATGACCTTATTCTGGGAAACAGTTGAATAAAGAGCCTCTGAAAGTATTGACACCTACATAGAAAAGGATGGGGGTACCATCATCCAAAATTAGTACATAAAAATTAGAGGGAAATTACCCCAAAATGCACTGAATGGACTATATTGGTACTCACTGACAACACAATAGCATACAAATAATATATTTATTGATGCAAAGTTTAAAAATGTAATTGACATGTACATCAATTCATATTTAAAAACACATGATTTAGCAACATGGTATAGTGGAGTACACAAGTCACTGTAGCTTAACACCCCTAATATGATAGAGCCATGAGGGAAGATGTTTACTCCTTTACATGTTTCACGGACATGATCCTCTTCTTCGGAAGGAAAGATCAAAATGTACTCTGGAAACAAAACAATGGCATATACAAAAGTATATATGGGAATAAAGTAGGAAACCTAACTAGAGGAAACTGTCCTACTTATATCAATGCTTTAAGGTATTCCAATAATAGTCTGGTGTATCATCCTAAATGGATACATTTTATATTAGAGCAATTTTATTGAGACTTATATTCACCACAAAGATGAATGTATCAGTGGGTATAGAATTTTTGCTCCAAGTTCCTCTCCTGAAAATACCCCCTGAATATTTCTCTGCTCTTAAAAGAACCATTTCAATGGAAGACATTATAAAGACTATTAAGCAACTTCCAAATGGTAAAGCCCAGGGACCAGATGGCTATACAGGGGAGGTATACAAAATATTACAAACACAGTTTTCCCTAATATTACACATACTAAATTTAGACTCGTGGGCAGGAGGGGATTATTTGAATACAGAAATAGTGGTTTATATAAAGGTTTTGCCTAAGAAAGGAAAATATCCAACACAACCAGGGTCATGTTGTATTTCATTAAATAATGTCCACATAAACATTTTTTTACAGAATGGTTCCACATTTGTTTATTAACAGCAACAAGTGGCTTAATCCATTATCTCCAACTTTGTAAATGGTACAAAGAGATACTAAAAAAATATTTTTTTAGAAAACTTTTTTTTTTTTTTTTAGAAAACTTATCAAATAGAATAGGGGAAAGGGAGAGCATTTTTTAAAGAAAATGAATAAACAATGGGTACCATATATGGAGAAATCTCTAGCAACACAGGAATAAGCTATGTTATCGCCTAACTGGGTATACACTCTACAAGCTACAATTCTAGAATATGATTAGCGACTGTATATTTTAGATTTTAGATTCTAGATTTCTGTCTATGAAAAATGTTTATACATTATGAGAGAGCTGTGACAATGAGAGAGAGAAATTATTGGCGAATGAAGTGTATAGGAATTTTGTGGATTGTTCTTTCCTGGTGATGGGTTATAGAGAGATGGAGTCAGTAAAAGATTGGGATAATTTATAATATTAAAAAGTCATTTTTTTTTCTTTTCAGAAAATATCAGTGTAAAATATAGTATCCCGTGTTTGATATTGGATACTAGAGGTACAAATATAACACAGATATTGGACTCCCTCTTTTTGATGTGTAATTTATTTGTGTATGTAAAGGTTTTTTTTTTTAGATAATAAAATCTTTGTGAAAAAAAGAGATATAACCTCCCTGTCCATGATCCTGCCACTTCCCGCATAGTCCATTGACACAGAAACTTTAACTTCCACATGCTGGTGGAGAGCTGGGATGGACCTTTTAGCAGAAAAATGGCAGCTGACTACCTGCCACTATGGTACAGCACATGCCAAAAAGTTACAGAGGAGGGAAAACTCCACCACCTTGAATTTGAGGAGATGTAAATCCAGCAAGTTTGTTGATATGGCATTGAGTCCTGGGCATGGAGGTGATTGGGTGACAATTATTTCTTACACTCATGTAGCTGGGAAAGAGACACTTGCCTTATCAAACCTGTCACAGGAGATGGTGGGGTGGAGTTTGGAGACCCCTGGCAAGGTTCAGGTCTGGCACTACTCCGATTGGCCCCATGCTGACCCTCTTTCCTGTTTGATGTGCCATAAGGTAAGCCTCATAAACCCCTTGTCAAACTATAATAACTATCTCTTCAGGCCACAGATGTTGCAGTGAATGTTGTTGGAGATTATTGTGGAGTTGGGGGGAAGCAGGAGGGGAGACCTATTTCTGCCAATCAGTATTATTGTGCTGCTCTCACTGACCTTTGTGTTGAAGGCTTGCGTATCTTCTCATGCATGTGGTATCAAAATGACTGATACATTTACCATGCTTGATAAACTGCAGGTGGATTCTATAAATTACTATGGTACTGTCAGCAGCAAATGTATGCACTAAGGTATAGTTGGCCAGCTTGATATCTCCACCCTCCTCATCACTTTAGCCCTCTTTGGCAGTAAGCTGCAGGAACATTAATGGCAATTGCTGCTTCTTGCCTGTAGAACTCTTCCTCTATTCTCCTCACATTCTCTTTCTCAACATCAGATAAAATTAGCTCTTGCACTAAAACTTTCCCATATCAGATTGTGGGACAAAGGTGGGATCAGATGTAGAGAAGGAGCTGCTGGTGAAAATGTGCTTCTTTGTGCCAGGGAGGAGGTGGATTAGGAAGTCTTGGTTAGCCACTCCGAACTTCCTCTATATGTACAAACTTTATAGCATGCCGGCTGCAAGAAAGAAAAGACAGATGTGCCTATCCTCCAAAGATGCTTCCTGACCACTGCTTTGTCTTGCTGATGCAGAATCTGCTTGCCTCCTACTGTGTGTGAAGAACCTCTGGATCTCCCTATAGGCCTCATAGACATTATGAATAAAGGGGATTGGATAACTGTATAAGCAGCTATGGCAATAAGGATAAAGAGGATGTGGTGCTTTGGTGCACTTAACAATGTGGTGACTTGTGGTGACTAGTATGCGGTAATGTTGCAAGTAAAGGGCAGCTTTGCTTTTGTCAGTGCTTTTAGCCTGGAAAAATTATATCTAAAAAACACGAAATCTAAAAAGATACTAAACAAATAAACTACTAATCCTATCAATCTACCATGTAATGGAGATGAACAAAGGCAGACAAGTCCAGTCTGTGCAACCATGGCTGCCTCCATAGCTACAAAAGCAAAATGAGCAAATCCATAATGGGAAAGAAAGTGTTCTATTTGCTAGGTTATCAGATGAGAATAAAGGGAAAATTCTGTAAAAATTAAGGCTATCACTACATCTAAAGACTGTTTAGCTGCAACATTGCATTTTTATTTTTGGGTTTAGATATGCTTTAAAGCAGAACAAAGCTATAGATGAGCCAAGCAAACTGAAAATTCTATTTAATTTATTTTTAACATTCAAAGCAATCTCCCTTGCTTTATTTTGTTGAAAAATCACTCTGAAAAATATCCCTTTAGCATTTCTAGCATGACCATCTTGAAAAAGGGCAGATGATTCAGGTAGCATTAACTTCCCGAGAATCCATCTGCCCTTAGCTCAGGCATGCAGACAATAAGGTGTGCTTAGCTGAGAAATCTCCTCCTCCCTTCCTCCAAATGAAAAAAGAAAAAAGAATGCCCTGAATATTCATGGGATGTATGATATACTTTTTGCCTAGGCCAGAAATCAGGAAGCAACTGAAGGAATGTAAACATAAAGTTAAAACAAGAAAATATAATTTACTTTTCTATCTGTTTACTAATACTAACAATGTATGGATTACAAATAGTTCATTTTTATTGAGAGAGTTTAGTTCTGCTTTAAATAAGAGACAAATGCCCTAAGTGAATATTGCATCATTCTAAAGGAAGTGGACTGACCCCCACAAGCATACTAAATGAACTGTGGAAGATGTCATTACTAGAAAGCATGTTGGATGTGACGTCCGAAGCTGGAAGTGACATAATCATACACGATGGAAATACCATGGCAGCATCATGGAAGTGATCTGAATGTATTTTTATCTATTTCAATTTGTAAGTGCATTTGGGTTTGAATAAATGGTCTATATATTAGAAATTACTACTGTATTACTGCCTGTTATTGATGTATTTTGCATGGGCAATCTGGATGAATACTGGAGCGGATAATTGGGAACTTTTTAAAGGATAGCAAGCATTGATGTTTGGTAAGGTGAATGGAGTGACTTCACAGGCAACTGCACCTGATGTGATCATCACGATGTTAAAGTGGTAAGTACAAACTTTGCATGTTTCATGTGTGTGGTTTTTCATTTGTATTTGGAATTTGTTTAAACGTTATTACACTATATTAGTGTTTTTGCTTTTTGGATTGTACCAACATCCATAGTGGAATCAAGCAGGAAAAAAATATTTAGAGTGATTTTTATAAACTCATGAAATTTTAAAGTCTGGTAAGAGGCATGGAGGGATTCTGGGTCACACATTGGACCTATTGGCATTTTCACTTGGTTAAAGAGATACACACACTTTATAATGCTCTATATGAGTGGTTTATTCACCTTTCGTAGAACATACTTATATCGATATCACACTATTTAGTGTTTTTATTTTTGGGGAAATTCATATTGGATATGAAGGATAGAAACAGAAATGAGATTGTATGGGAATAAGAAGATTGTACAGTGATTTATGAAATATCTATTTAGAGAATTCTTGAGGGTAAGGGTACATAAGGAAGAAGTATATGAAGAAGCTTGATCTAGCACGAATTAACATGAAGATTGAAATTTCACCTGCGGAAGTATTATTAAGAAACCAAGATGCAATCATGATTTCTGATATGCACTTTATTTGACACAGAGATCATAATATTCAATGGACTATATTTGGGACTAGCATTTTCTTTCAAGTGCTGGTAACATAATAACATAGTATCATAGTTGGTAAGGTTGAATAAAGACACCAGTCCATCCAGTTCAACCTGTGTGGGTATTCATGTCAAAAAACATTTCCCATATCACTGTATACTGTGTTCACTAAGATGCCTAAGAGTATTTTGAAACTATCTATACTTCCCACTGATACCACCGATTGTGGAAGGGAGTTCCACATCCTAACCACTCTGAACGTGAAAACCCCATATGCAGTTTAAGGTTAAACGGCCTCTCCTCCAATTTAATTAAGTTGCCCTGTGTCTTCTTACACTCCCTGAGACTGAATAGCTTACTCTCTTTGTTAGAATCACCATTAAGATATTTGTATATCACTATCCTATCTCCTCTCAAGCGTCTCTTCTCCAGGGAGAGTAAGTTTAATGTTTGTAGTCATTCCTCATAATGGAGGTCCTCCAGTTCCCTTATTAGCTTAGTTGTCCTTCTCTGGACCCTCCCCAGTTCCAGCACATCCTTTCTGAGGACTGGTGACCAGAACTGGATGGCATACTCCAGATGCAGCTGAACCAGATTTTTATACAATGGCAGAATTATTGTTTTATCTAATGAGTAAATACCCCTTTTGATGCATGCTTACATTCTGCTTGCTTTGCTTGTTGTAGCTTGGCATAGCATGCCATTGCAGAACCGTTGATCTAATAGGACCCCAGATCCTATTCCTTCCTGGATTCATCCACAGGTTTTCCCCAGTGAGTAACTTGTATTCATATTTTTAGCCTCCAAATGCAGTATTTTAAAATTTTCAACATTAAGCCTCATTTGACATGTATTTGCTTACCCCTTTATTTTATTGAGGTCTTCTTGTAAAGTTTGAAAATCTTGCAGTGAAGTTATCACCCTGCTTATCATTGTATCATCAGCAAACACTGTGTATAGGGATAAATGTGATGCTTGCTATATCCTTCATCTTAATAATACATTGTAATGAAATAATAGTAATAAAAGTGTTCAATTAAGTTAATATATACACATGAGTATCTTAAAGTAAGGTCCATTGCATTAGTAATGGCTATTATTATTAGGTGTATATAGATATATTCAATTATAAGTTAATATATATGTTATTGTAATTTAAATTGTATTTGGTTATTTGTGTATTCAGCTAAAATGACATTTGAATAATGTGTATTGGTTCACTATACATCACAAGTGTTGTAAACTGATAAGCAATGAAGAGTGTAGCCTGTGCTAAAGAAACCCTATAAAAATGTGAACTGTAATCAACTTAATCAGAGGACTAGGTGGCCAGTGGGCATGCTCTCAATACAGCTGTATTTTAACCAATAAATATATAATTTGGAGCTCTCGTGCTGCCAGGTTGATTATTTCAGGTTGAAACCACAAAATTGCATACTCAGTTGAGATTTAACTATTTATCCTAATCTCTATATCGTTTATAAACAAGTTAAACAGAATTTGTCCCAGAACAGAGCCTTGTGGTACAACTCCAGACCAGTCTGAGTGCACAATAATTTTCACCACCCTTTGGACACTCCCAGTTTCCCCTGTTACCCGTTTTTTATCAAGGTACAAACCTTGTGGTCCATGCCTACAGACCTCAATTTGTAAGTTAAGCGTTTATGCAGAACTATATGGAATGCTTTTGCAAAATCCAGATATACCATGTTTACAGGCCTTCCCTTATCTAGATGACAGCTCACTTCGTCATAGAATTTTAACAGGTTTGTTTAGCAAGAAAGACCTTTCAAAAATCCGTGCTGATTTCTACTAATGATACTGTTTTCGTTATTGAATTCTTGGGTATAATCCCTTGTCATCCCCTCCAAAAGTTTACATACTATTGATGTTAGACTGACTGGCCTGTAGTTTCCAGGAATATATCTCTGCCCTTTTTTAAATATTGGTACCATATTGGCCTGTCGCCAATCAGCTGGTACCATTCCCATCTTTAAGCTGTCCATAAAAATTAGGAATAGCAGACTGGCTATAACCTGACTCTTCGAGTTTTTTGAAGACTCTTGGGTGTAAGCCACCTGGTCCTGGTGAGTTCTTTGTGTTAAGCTTTTTACATCTTTTTCAAACACTGGCTTTTGTTAACCACAAGGGTACATTCTCTGATGTGTTACTAATGATACAGTCTTGCTTATTATACTCCTCCTTTATAAAAACAGAGGAGAAGAATGCATTTAATATAGTTGCCTTCTCCTCATCATTTGTAACCAACTTCCCCTGATCATTTTTTATGGGGCCAGTGTGCTCTTAACTTCACTTTTGTGCTTTTAATATATTTAAACATTTTTTTAAACTCCTTCATAGCTGCCTTGATTGCATACTTACATTTTTTATTGCATTCCTTGTAGTGTTGGAATGACCTTTCTGCCTTATATTTTTTCTTTTTAATATGTCTTTTTATGCATATGTTTACTTACCCAGGTTTAACCTTATTTCATATTTGTTGACCATTGTAATACACTGGATAGTACCTTTTTTAATATTTTAAGTACTCCCATTTTTCCTCAGTATTCAATGTTCCTAGGAGTTGGTTGTTTTTAATATCTTGTAGTACTAAATGAAGTTTAGAAAAGTTGGCTCTTTAGAAATTTAGTGTTCTTGCACTACTTTCGTGCCTCCTTTTCCTATGATTTATACTGAATGTAATTATCCTGTGATCACTGGTTCCCAAATTGTCCCATATTTCCACATCTGCGATCAGATCTGTGTTATTTGTAATTAATAGATCTAACAATGCATTCTTTCTAGTCATGACATCCACAAATTGACACATGCAGTCATCCTGTAAGACATTTAAGAAATTATGAGCCTTAAATGAGCGAGCAGTTCCTTCTGCCCAGTAAATATCTAAATAGCTATAGCTAAAGTCCCCCATTATGATATATGTTTACCGTTGCTCAAGGTAGAGAGACTCCTAATCTCCAAGCATAACTCCTCCTGTAGGTGCTAGCCTAGCTTGTGTGCTGCATAGATGAGAACAAAGGATGTCCGATCGGCTGCACTCCAAACAATCCACTTTATTGAATAAAGATAAAACCAATACAGACAGTGGAAGTACATTGGGGGACTGGCAGATAAACGTGTTTTACGCTAAAGACAGCGCTTATTCATTACCCAGTCATTACCCAGCTTAGTTCATTATCCAGCGTAGTCATTACCCAGTCTATGCGTAATGAATAACCGCTGTTTTTAGCGTGAAACAGGTTTACCTGCCAGTCCCCCACTATATTTCCACTGTCTGTGGTAGTTTTATCTTTGTTCAATAAAGTGGATCGTTTGGAGTGCAGCCGATCGGATGTCCTTTGTTCTCATCTCCCCCATTATGATAATATTGCCCTACTTAGCTGCTATTTCTAACTGTGATAAGAGATCCAACCCCTCCTCATCCTTCAGGTTAGGGGCCTTTAGCATACCCCTACTAATAAGTTCCCATTTGTTCCTTTCCTTTGAAACTTCACACACAGAGACTCCACCTCCTCCCTTCCCTATTTGCAATGTCGTCCCTCACGTTCACCAGCAAATCATTCTTGATATAAGCCCCTCCCACTCTTCTACCCTCCCTGTCCCTCTGATACAAGGAATACCCCTGTACAGTTGCCAGCCAGTCATGTTAGCTGTCAAACCAAGTTTCTGATATTTCCACAAAGTCAAAATCCTCACAGTATATCAATAACTCCAGTTCTTCCAATTTGTTACCTAGGCTCCTAGCATCTGTGTACATGCCTTTTAGTCTTGTATCAGCACATATTATTTCCTCCTCAGTTGTTCTGTGGCTGTAATTTTTTATGCCAACCCACTCACTCAGGGTTTAGGTGATATGTATATACAACTGTTAATGCATACAGTATTACTCTCTGACCTTCCCTCGCTGTTGTCTATCACTTCCTCTAATTCCTCCCCCCACCACCTAATTTAAAAGACACTCTAATGTTTTGGCTTTAATCTCCCCCAGCAGAGCTGAACCCTCCCTGATGAAGAACCTAATGCAGTCCGCGCCTGCTATAGAACTGATCACCTACTGAAACGTTACCCAGTCCTCCAGGAAACCAAAACCCTCCATCCTGCACAAATTCCTCAGGCACTTGTTAAGTTCTTTGACTTCCTGCTGCCTTTCTGGTGTGGTTCGAGGTACAGGCAGTATCTCTGAGAACACCACCTTGGAGGTCCTTCTCTTTAACTCCCTGAAATATTTTTTAAGGATGCTTAACTGTCCTCTAACTTTGTCATTGGTGCCCATGTGTACCATGACAGCTGGGTCCTCCCCAGCCCCACCCAACAATCTGTCCATCAAATCCACGATATGCCAAATCTGAGCACCTGGTAGACAACATACTGTTAGGACAATCTGTCACAAGACCATGATCGCCAATCTGTCCATCTAATAATTGAGTTCCCTACCAGCAGTATTTGGTTTTGACTCTTATTTGGTATCTCTCTGTAAGGGAATCAGATTGTATCCAGCTGCTGGAAAATGAATTGGCTTGTTGTATCTAGTGCACTGATATTTATGTAATTTTTTTTATTATTTATAGTCCTACTTTAACTTCTACCCTAAAAAGGGTAAGACATATTTCATTTCTTGTAGAGCAGCTGGGTAAAATTCTAAATATAAACAAATAAACCTTGTGATTAGTTTTAAATAATGTTAAGACAAGCCACAGTTGTAGACTGTAGACATATATTTGAAAATGATTTAATGCACTTCATTTCTGTGTGATTATCAATTGTTCCAAGCAAATATTATTTCATTACATACACAATAGATGACAGTAACCACATTACTGAAAATGACCGTGATCTTTAAATGATTTGTTTGCCAATTCATTTATCGGGTTATTATTCCATTTCAAGGCAGCAGATGAGGTCAATAAATAACATGGAGACTGCTCTGATTTTCTCCTCTGCAAATTTACTTAGCTTAAAATTAGCATATCTCACCAAAAAAATAAAAGGAAAATCAAACTCTTTCATGTCCAACATAATAATACACTGTTAACAATTACGGATTGCATGAAATGAAGTAAATTAAATAGTTTCCTTTTTTATCAAATAATTATTTATTTGAGAAAAATTTGACTGCTGTATTTCTTCAATTTTTCCACATGCTGCTTTGTTTGCAAAGCCTTTTGGCAATGTAATACCATTTTTAAAATGATACTAAACACATACCCCTTAAAAACCCTTATGTGTTCAAAGTAGGCTATTCATGTTTGTGTAGTTCATTTTAAAAAATTAAACTGCGAAGTATCTGTATGCCACTGTATACAGTGGTCACATGCATCATATCTAATGCTGAGCCCAGTGCTGGGGGAGATCATAGGAGGAGCGTACATTCCCCTCTAATATTTCTATGTACATCAGAAGAAGAAGCATGAACTGTGACCCTTGTGGCCAGACAGTGCTGACTGGTGCTGTTTCGGTCAAATGACCCTCCAGGAAAAAAACTTTTTTAATGATACAGTAGAAAAATATAGATTTAACATCACATCCTTGTACAAAATGATCATACAAGTACATATTGGAAATCGAAGCTTTGTTATTATTCAGCAACAACATTAGTAACACATCTATGATAATCTCTTTCACTATCCCACCCACTGTGTATTTTTCCAGTTAGTGGGCATTAGACATGTGCAAAACAAAAAAATGTGTTTAGTTTCGTTTCATTTCGAAATCTATCAAATTTCGTGTAGTTGGATTCGTAAATTTGTTCAATTCGTTTTCGGGATTTGTTTTGGTAGTTCGTATTCTAATTCAATTAAAAAATATTTTGACCAAATTCGAAAAGTCGTTCGAAATTGGTTCAGCCGAATTGGAAATTGATTCAACAAAATTCAAAAAGATGTCAACCGAATTCGAAAAAAATTTGAAAAAAAAAACGGGGAGCGGTGGACCAGTCCTTACAGCAGAACTTCCCCTTTTGGGTGGAGCTCTGCTTTAAATTTGTTTTCAAATGTTTGATTTTGTTTTCGCATTTGTTTTTGATTTTGTTTTTTAATCAAATTTTGGCCGAATTTTGTTTCATTATTTCGTATTCCATTAAATTTGTTATTTTTGTAATTCGGATACATCCGAATCTCTGAATAATGAAAATATTAGTCCAAAATGCGATTCAGAGCGAAATGAACCGCACATGTCTAGTGGGTATGGAGGAGGCTGGAGGATGTGGGCTGTCATTCATCATCTGTATGTATGCCCACATGTATAGTGTCATTGTCATGAGGAAATGTCCTATATAGATAAAACAGATAAAACAGAGCATGTGCATTGCTTAATTGTAAAATAGATAGGCACTGTGCATAGAAGGAACTAAATTCTCCCTATATGAACTAAATATATTGTTAATTGTTTTGTCTGTGGGTGAACAACCTGTAAATAAACTATTCATCAAACAAACCAATCATTATCCATATATTTCGTAATTTCATAAAAAGTCCTTGTGCTTCCACCACGTGCCAAATAAACATATATGGTGGTATATAACATAACGTGTAATAGTCCTTTTTTTCAAGGCTCAATAGTGGTGACAAAAAGATCCATACATCTATACCTCGGTGAGAAAATAAACAAATGGCTTACTCACCAGACTATATGACCCCATTCAGATGGTCATATATTGCATTGTGTTATAAAAGCCAAGACATCCTCTTGAGGCTCCTCCAAAGATGGTCTCAATCACCCACCCTTCATAGGTATATAGCCAGGAAAGCTGATATAAAATTGCCAGTAGATTCTCCAAACGGAGTAAGAGGGATTAAGACAGGTATTCCTTGTTGCTATTACCATACCACTCAAAGGAATCAAAAGAGATTAAGCTGTTATAAGTGTAGTATTTATTGAGGTAATAAAAAACATAGACAAACTCTAAACACTCACTTGTAGAAGTGCCTATGAAGCCAGCACCAGCATGTATTGCCTGAATAATCAACAAGATGGCCGACGTGTGTTTCAAGCCTCACTTTCGCTACGGCCGGACATACCAAATAAACAAAATTAATACCTAATAAATGCATCTGAAATGAAAACATGTCTACTGCATACATAATATGACCTTATAGTCCTTCTATAGAAAAAAGATAGCAAAGAGATAGAGGAGAGAGAGAAAAGATGGCAGGGACGAGGGAATATCTTCACCATGTTTTTCCCATGGTTTGCTAATGCCCTGCAACCCTGGGTGGGTGCCCTGCATCTTTTAGAACCCTAGCAACAAACTTTCAGGTATCTGTTAAGGGAATCATCCCATGACAAGAGAAATATTGACCAATAAACACTTGCAATGGTTAAATAACTATTGTTTATAAAAGTATAATGATTGCAAACCTAATTGATATTTAAAAATGTGTATTGAACTTATGGACTGTAGAAAGGTAAACTGTTTGTCAAATGCTGCTGGAGACTACTTGATGTCAGTCTGCCCTCCATCTTCTGTGTTGATGTATGTGCTGTTAATGTACATCTGAATGCTATAGGGTGTATTTATAATAAAAATTTGCATAGCAGTCATCCAGTGAAAGTGCATGTACAGCTGTCACCAATTACATTAAGTACCTAAACAAGATCCTACATGGCAGGATCAATAGCTAATATTTAAAGTGGAACTTTAGTTAACAAATTAGGTCCTGAAAGGTGACTTAAGGCTGGTTTCTTTTGCAGGTATAGCTATGTAAAACATTAAAAATTAGTGCTTATGCTATATAAAATCAAAAAATGCACGGTCCAATCCTGCTCTGCAAATGCTTAGTTGCTCAGTTGCTCTCTCTTCCTGGCACTGTGCCTAAAACCAGAGCCTCTAGAAACCAATGAGCTGACAGCTTTAAGATTTACTGTTGCTGAAGGAAGAAGAAAGCAACAGGAATAACCCAGTCTGTGCTGAGGAAACAGATTAAGGAGAGAAAAAAATAAAAGCAGGATGGGTGACAAGACAAACTCTGCTGCCAGGGGCACACAAAAAAAGGAAATTACAAGGATAGTGTCTTATCTTATCTCCTTGATTCTCTTTCCTTTCTCCATTATTGTCATCACGTGAACTACAGTATTGTTAAGCTTCTGCCAGCTTTCATTTATAGCTAAACCAAAACATATAATCAAGGCTGAAAATATACATATTTTAATCACATAAAGTAATGCATGGTTTTTAATAGCACGGAGAGTGGGAGAGTTTCCAATAAGGAAGTGACTGCTCTGGACTTCAACAAAATGGCTTCCTCCGAAAAGGACAAACAGGAGCAATGCTGGAGGCAATTTACAGCACATACTAATTTAGCTGGCATAATTATGTGGAATGTGGAAAGTATGTTCATTTCCCTAAGAACATTAACTGTTATCAAATTGTTATCGGTAAAGTGCTGCTTTAATGAAAGCTGCCTTTTAAAAATAAATAAAAACAACTTTTGAAATTACAGTGAAAATTAAAGTGGAAGAAAAGATTAACTATAACTATTCTTAAACATTTTTATTCCCCCCTCCTACTACCTATCCTGCCTAACCTATCCTGCCTAACGTATAAAAAAAGGATCTGTTAACTATTTTCAATTTATTCCTGTCCTGCTCTTTCTGGCAGGTTCTTGGATAATGCTAAATAGCATAAATCTCATGAGAAGAAAGACCTGCACTGTGCACCTGCACTTGCAACATTTAAGTTACTCTGCATTCCCTGGGATTTCATCGGCATGTTCATGTCATATCACCCTGCATTATGAAAACTGGGGAAAGGTAAGTGTATTATTTAACATTAACCGCTTTTCTGCCACCCTATAGTAGAACTACTGCTAAAGGGCGGCAGGTCTGCGCAAAATCACATACACATATATATATTGATTAGCATTTCTGGGTAGGGAGTGTGCACGTGTGCTGCTCTACCTGCGCCACCATTGGCTGATAGGGATGTCAATCACCAGGGCCCCAGCTGGCACTCAGTGATCATCGGGGAAAGCTGACAGACCCCTGTTGTTTACACACAGGACTCTCACCTCTCTCCTGCCAGAAAGGACATGCTGCTATGTATTCCTCTGCGCAGCAGAAAAATACACAGCAGCATGTCTCTCTAGTAAAATATACACAGCACATAATGTAAAACAGCACACAGTTAACCCTTTGATCACCCCAGGTGTTAACCCTTTCCTGCCCAGTGGCATTGGAACAGTGTCAGTGCTTTTTATTAGCACTGATCACTGTATTAGTGTCATTGGGATGTCAGTGGCAGTTAGTCAGTTCCCACCCAGTGTCAGAATGCCCAACGCAGTCCTGCAGTCCTGCTATAAGTAGCTGATCACTGCCACTATTAGTATAAAAAAAATTAAATAAAAATTCCAGTATATATACTGCCATTTGTAAATGCTATAACTTTCATGTAAACCAATTAATTTACATGTATTAGGATTTTTTTTTAGCAAAGACGTGGCAGAATACATTTTGGCCTAAATGTATCAAGAAATGTGATCTTTAAAATTTTTTACTGGACATGTTTTATAGCAAAAAGTCAAACATTTTTGTTTTTTTTTTTCAAAATTGTCAGCCTTTTTTTGTTTATAAAATATAAATAAAAAATAAAATGTGCACAGGTGATCAAATACTGAAAGAAAGCTCTATTTGTGGGAAAAAAAAGAACATAAATTTCATTTATGTACAGTGTTGCATAACCGTGCAATTTTCAGTTAATGTAACTCAGTGCTGTATTGCAAAAAATGTCCTGGTCAGGAAGGGGGGTAAATCCTCTGGAGGGCAAGTGGTTAATGTTTTCATTCATTGTCTTTTTAAGGAAGGGGGAGTGGTCCACACTGAAAACGTGTACCGTGACTTATTTGCAAGGTCTGCATTAAGCGTTCAGGTTAGCTTTAATACATAACAAACATTACAGATTTGCCTAAAATTGTGTACAGACTGTTGACAGTTCTATAAATGCAGCATAAATCTGTGCATAAAGGGACTTACATACAGGCTATTTGTATTTTTTTTTCTGCTTTTATTCCTACAGTCAATTAAACTGTCAGTCAAATTAGTTTATACCCTCAATTTAACAAATAAATCAAATCTTATGTTGTTTACTTACTAAAAAACCTCAAAATCACATTTTGTTTCAGGTTTGAACCTCAGGATTTCTCCTGTCTGATCATCTTTTCTTTCACAAACAATCCTGAATAATTAGTTTTCTAATGCTAGGCCAAGGAGCATACTGTTTATACAGAAGCTGATAAATTGTTTTTGAATTATTTATTATTATATTTTAGCTGTAATTTTCACACAGCTCTAAGTAAACATCTATGGAGCTATCCTATTGAATGTCTGAAATTAATCATAACGTAATCTATACTGAAAAAAATGAGCAGCTTTAAGAATAAATAAAAGTTTGTTCCTTGTCACTTTTTAGCCGTAAAAGTAATTTGTCAGAAGCACGGTAGCTGAGATTGAACACTGCTGTCAGGGAAACCCAAAATAAATATTTAATTGCCTTAATTTGGCTAGAAATGGAAAAAAACTGCTCTGGTTGCCCTCAGAAAAAGTCAGATAATCAGAATATATCAGATTTGCCAACTCATCCCTTTGGGCTTGTTTACACTTGCAGTTTGGCCATGTTTTTATTGGCCATTATTATTATGATTATTATTATTTCAGGTACTCATATAGCGCCGTCAATTTTATGCAGTGCTTTACATATATATTGTACATTCACATCAGTCCCTAACCCTCAAGGGGTGTACAATCTAAGGTATGGCCACAATACTTTGCTTCATGGATGTTACATAGTTACATAGTTAGTCTGGCTGAAAAAAGACAAAAGTCCAACCAGTTCCACCATGAAAAAAAAAAAGTTATAATCATATGCTCACAGTTATCCAGAGAAAGGCAAAAAAAACCCCAGCAAAGCATGATCCAATTTGCTCCTGCAGGGAAAAAAAATCCTTCCTGATCCCCTGAGAGGCAATTGGATATTCCCTGGGTCAACTTTACCTATAAATGTTAGTATCCAGTTATATTCTGTGTATCTAGGAAAGAATCCTGGAATCCACTGAGCTGGCCAGAACCAACTCTTGAGGGAGTCTATTCCACATTTTCACAGCTCTCACTGTGAAGAAACCTTTCCGTGTTTGGAGATTACATTTCTTTGACTCCAGACGTAAAGAGTGCCCCCTTGTCCTCTGTGATAACCTCAGGGTGAATAGCTCTACACCGAGTTCACTATATGAACCACTGATGTATTTATACATGTTAATTATATCGCTCCTTAACCACTTGCCATCTGGCTGCTGTATTTAAATGGCAGGACAGTGGCACTCCAGGGGCGGGTTGCCGTTCATAAACTGCAGCCGCCATTATGGACTGTGCGTGCTCCCTGGCAGCACGCAGCACTGCGATCCGGTGCCTGCTGTGTCCTCCGGACACAATGGAACACAGATCATTGTACGGGACCTCTGTGCGAGGTCCCGATCATGTGATCACTGATTGGCCAATCAGTGATCACATGCAGAGTAGTAAGCAAGATGTCACTTCTGACATCATTGCTTACTACGTGTGAAATATGTGAATGACCACAGAGATCACATGGTACAAGGCTATTCACAACAGCCTTGTACCATGTGACAAGCTGTGACCAATCACAGCTCACACAGTAGTTCTCAATGGCTGCAAGAATGCAGCCAGAGAGAAGGAGAAAGGATTGCTTTTACAGCCTTTATGGGTGTAAAAGCAATCAGTGTAAGAAAAAAAAAAATCTTCATCACCCCCCACAAGTAGTACAGTGTCACCATGGTGACACTGTACTGCTAGGGTGACAGTATGTAGAAAGAAAAAAAACACATAAATAATAATATAAAAAATAAAAAAAATGTAAACAAAAAATTTAAAAATTATAATTTTTGGTTATAAACTAATTTGGGTTATTTTATTTTTTTTTACTAAAAAGATAACTGAATACATTTTGGGCAAGATTTATGATGAAATATTATTTATTTGCAAAATTTTATAAGAAAAACACTTTTGTTTCAAAATTTTTGGACATTTTCATTTACATAGCAAAAAAAATAAAAATCCCAGCGGTGAATAAATGCCACCAAAATAAAGCATTATCTGTCTCAAAAAAATTCATATGGGTACAGTGTTGCATGACCGCGCAATTGTCATTCAAAGTGTGATAGCGCTGAAAGCTGAAAATTGGCCTGGACAGGAAGGAGGTAAAAGTGTCTAGACTGGAAGTGGTTAATACCAAATTAAAAAAGAAAAAAGCGCCACTTACAAAAAACACCAAAGTGTCAGCAGCATATCCCACCCAAAATAAATTTTGACAACAATAATCCAAATTAAAAGGTATGCGCTAATAACAAACTTATACAAAAGTGTATATCATCATCCAAAAAACATTAGTGTTTTAAATAAATTATAGTGTCCAAACATAAATTAGTGTCCAAAAAATATATATATCTTCAGTGACTTGAACCAATTGTGAGAAATCCACCACCAAAGGAGATTAAATGAACTCACCAGAGCTAATGGCTGGTCAGATAATAAACCAGCAACAGCGCTTGTGTGGGACAAAAAGAGAACATAATGGTGCAATACGTTTTTTTCATTTATCTCTTTAATAAAAAAGGTATAAGGAAACTCACAAACAAGGTGTCCAACAGACACCAGCTTCAATAAAAGATGACGTCGGTGTGACGAAACCGGTTGGGCGTAGCCTACTTGATGTGGACGTTAGAGAGCCTTGCTGGTCTGTGCTGTATGGGAGAGATCTGCGGTGAGCGTTAATTGTATCTCAACCCTTTTTTGCGATTGAAGCTGGTGTCTGTTGGACACCTTGTTTGTGAGTTTCCTTATACCTTTTTTATTAAAGAGATAAATGAAAAAAACGTATTGCACCATTATGTTCTCTTTTTTGTCCCTGAGTGTACTGCATGCTCTCATGGAGGTATGAGAAAGAGTGGAGAAGTTCATCATAAGAGCTTGGGCTGCAAAGTTGTTTGTCTGTGATTATTATTATCTGGAAGTATCTGAAACATCACCATATCTATTTGGACATCGGGTTCATTGCTCCCAGAGCACAAGCGCTGTTGCTGGTTTATTATCTGACCAGCCATTAGCTCTGGTGAGTTCATTTAATCTCCTTTGGTGGTGGATTTCTCACAATTGGTTCAAGTCACTGAAGATATATATATTTTTTGGACACTAATTTATGTTTGGACACTATAATTTATTTAAAACACTAATGTTTTTTGGATGATGATATACACTTTTGTATAAGTTTGTTATTAGCGCATACCTTTTAATTTGGAAGTGGTTAATCTCCTCTTCTCAAATAAGAATAAATTAATTTCCTCTAATCTTTTCTCATAGCTGCGGCAAAATTTTCCCCACTGTCGCATTTGGTGGACAGCACTTACCCCATTCAAGTGAAGGTACAGCCCTTTGGGGTTAAAACAAGCAGTATAGTCCTCACCACCTGTCAAACACCTCTGAAAATCAATATGACCTCAGATTCTTTTTCAGAAGTGACACATATTGATTACAAAGGCTATTATGCTAATTGAAGTAAGGCACTCATTAGCTCACATTACCTCTACAACCCACAGGGCTTTTGTTCTCATTGAATAGGTTCAGGTACTCCAATCTCCCCTGAATTACACTTTGTGTCCGCCCCTGACCTACCTCTGAGTATTGTCCCTTGTCTCTGCCCCCTATCCACCTCCTAGTACTGCTCCTTAGAGAATACAGAGCCAAGTATCATTTTGTGGTGTTAAGCAATTTGTATGGAATTGGTTTATGATAATAGACACCCAGCAAAAATAGATCTTTTCCAATAACAATAGACTATCCCCCCAAAAACAAAATTTCTCACCCCCCCACACACACAATAGATCTGATGCAGCAACAATAGACCCTCCCCCATAAACAGTAGATCCCCCAACAACATAAGAACTCCAGAGCAACAATAGATACCCCCTTCCTCCTAAACAGTAGATCCCCCCAATAACATAAGAACCCCAGAGCAACAAATTACCCCCACCAGCAATAATAGATTCCCCCAAAAACAATAGACACCCCTTTAGAAATACACTTAAGCTACAATAGATCACTAGAAATCAACATCAATAAACTCTCCAGCACACTCCAGTTCCTTTTGCCATTATATGCATTCTGTGATGGAGGTGCTGGAACAGCGTTCCCCTGCATTCCCGCTGAAAAAAAGCCTTGAGAACCCATATACTGAGCATATGATGAAAAAGCAGATGTTACTTTCACCAAAAACCAGTTGACAAAATACTTATCAGCTTCAATTCCAATAATGGTGTTTCAATTGGTCAATGAGCTTGCCTGACATCAGAATGACAGAAAGGGGAGGGGTAAAGTTAGATTAGAAGTCTATTGGGTTCTACTGTGCATATGCAGGCAGCATGAAGGAGAAGATGGACTAACCACAGGTAGATATTGTGGTGGAGGAGGGGTAGGGTAGGTTAGACCAGTACAGTCTGAGGGGAGGGAGGAGGTGGTGGTAAAGAAAAGTTCAGAAAATACTGTTTCAAAATTTCCCTAACCCTTTATAATATAACTGAAGGTGATCATTTCTTTGTATTTCCATATGTTGCATGATAATTCTTTGAACAATAAAGGTGTTCAACAAATTAAACTTTGAACTGCTTTACAACATACTGTATATGCTAAGATCTCAAGCATATAATAAAGCAACTCAGATTTAATAAGAGTAGTTTCTTAAAACATATGGACCATACTGCTGGCCATTTTGAAAAGTTATTTCCTAAGCCTCCATAGTCCACTCATCACATTACCCAAAGTGCATATCAAAATATTAAAGTGATTGTAAAGATCATTTTTTTATTACAGAACAAATCCAAAAATAAACATGTTATTCTTATCTGCTCCATGTAAGGGTTCTGCACAGAGCAGCTCTTCTCTAGTTCCACACCAGCACTCCTGGCTTCTCCCCCATCCTCATGCGCCCATAATAAGCCAATTATACATTACAATGCAATGAATTAAGGTAAAACAAACACACTTCACACTTGACCATTACACTGCAGTAAAATACTGTACATATTAGTTTGCAATATATTGAATATTAACATAAGTTGCATTAAGGCAGTCTGTTCATCAAGAAAGAGCTGCCAAAGCATGACAATGTAAGGGTAACAAGACCTTCACTATATTTAACCACTTGACCTCCAGAATGTTTTACCCCCTTCATGGCCAGGTCATTTTTTGCTATTCAGCACTGTGCTACTTTAGTCACTTGCCTACTGGGCACTTTCATTCACTCCCTCACTAGACCAGTTTTCAGCTTTCAGTGCTGTCACACTTTGAATGACAATCACGTGGTCATGCAACACTGTACCCGTATGAATTTTGTTATCACTTTTTTGAGACAGATAGAGCTTTCTTTTGGTGGCATGTAATCACCACTGAGTTTTTTTATTGTTTTCTAAACAAATGGAAACAAAACCCTTTTCTTTTGTTTCTGTCATACAATTTTGCAAATAAGTAATTTTTCTCCTTCATTGATGTGCACTGATAGACTACACTAATGGTTACTGATAGGCTGCACGGATAGGCATGATGTGGTGGCACTGATGGATACTGATGGGGTGGTGCTAATGGACACTGATGAGGAGGCACTGATGAGGCTGCACTGATAGACGGCACTGATGGGCACTTAGAGGCGGTACTAATGGGCACTGATGGGGATGAACTGATAATCATGGCACTGGTGATCAGTGACCTGATTATCTGTGTACATGCCCCTGTCACACTTGCTGGTTGCCAGCTCTCCTCTCCTCATGTGACATTGCATAAGGAAAATACTGCCGATAACCGGCAAGTGTGTTTACATTGTGATCACATGGTAAAGGGCCGCTGTGATTGGCCCTTTCCCATTATAACAGAGCATGCCAGAAGCATGCCACATGGGACACGCCGGAATACCCTCCCAGAACAACATGGCTGCACTATAGTCGTCTTTCGGCTGTGGCATGATAATGAAGTGGTTAATTGGCAATTGCTCAGTCATGTACACTGTACCTAAATTAATTTTATATCATTTTTCACACAGATAGATATTTTTTTTGGTGATATTTAATTACCACTGTTTTTTTTTATTTTTTATTATATAAACGAAAAAATACTGAACATTTTAAGGAAAAAAAACACACTTGTCTTTCTGTTTCTGTTAGAAAATTTTGAAAGCAAATAATCTTTCTTCATAAATTTAGGCCAAAATGTAGTCTGCTATTATTTTGCCTGTGTGAAAGATATAGCATCTACAAACTTTGATATATATTTGAAAATTGATCATTTTTGATGTATTGACTGCCTGTTTCATTTATTGAGGCCCTAAAATGCCAGGACAGTATAAAATGCCTCCAAAACTAACCCTTTTTGGAAAGAAGACAGTCTAAGGTATTTAGTAAGAGGCATAGCAAGTTTTTTGCAGTTATAATTTCTTGTCACAATATTTTGGAAAATGAAGAAAATAATTTATTTTTGTGTTTTCACATTTTTTTTAACATACTGTCACCAGTGCAGTATAGCATCATTGTATGACTGGTAAGGTGTTGATCAAGTATACTGACTGGTGACAGTATGTAAAAAAATAAATATATAATATTTAATGTCTTATCCAAACATTTTTATGTTATACAATTTTTTTCTTTATTTACAATTTTCACCATAATGACCCTACACTATTTGTTTTGCACTGTAATTACAGTGGAAACAGAGAGGAGATGGATGTCTGCAAACCTTGTAAGGAAGAGCACAAAATGTTGATGTTACGTCAACATCTGATCTTTTTTGTGCTCTTCATGGTGTGATGGTTTTAACATTACACTTTTGATATGCATAAATAAAGTACTTCAATGTCCTTACGGAGTATGTAGCCATCCATCTCCTTGCTGTTTATGCTGTTTTCTGAGGCGAGCCGGGTTGGCAACTTTGCTATTGGACATATCTAATGGGCATTGTGTACACACATATTTAGTGGTGTTGCAGTGATTATCACTGTAACTGCAATCATTTGAACTGTCATAAGTGGCTTTCATTAATGTCTCATTGTTTACTGTTGGAATGCTGTGATAGACCCACATGTATCCCATGGTACAGGGTGCTCAGAGTGCTGTGAATGACCTAGATACCATGTGATCATTGGTGACCAATCACGGATCACGCACAGTAGTAAGCAATGTCAGGCTCGGAGGCCAGTATCTGTAACAGCGGAGCAGCACCCACTGACAAACGAGACAGGTATACAAGCAGGTCACCCTGGTAGATTACTCAGGTTCACCTGAGGTGCAGGGTCTAAGTACTAACTGGTATTCACCAGAGCTTCTAATGGTGGAAATTGGTTATTCTGCATGTTAGTACCAGGTCATAATCCTCAGGATCGCCCCACCAGGAGGTGAGCAAGCCAGGGTCCAGTAGTAGATAAGCATGTTGGGATCAAGCAGAAGCATATTAAGAAAACAAGCCAAAGGTCAGTAGAAAATGGTTGCAGGTTGGGATTAAGCAGAAGCATAGTTGAGGAACAAGCCAAAGGTTGGTAACGAATGGGAGTGAAGATAGGAACAGCAGCAGGAGAGACAAGAGCAATATATCAGCTGGAGAGAGCTCAATAATATGGCAACAGAAAGTGCAGAGACTTGTCTTAAATCAGGAAGTTCATGGGAGGAGCAAAGAGTTCAAAGTTCTAGACAAACAAGGTTCAAGGCAGGATCATTTAAAGAATTGTTCAGGGAACTGTCCGGTGGCTCAGTCAGAAGAGTCATTGGCAGACACAGCAGATATCCCATTCCATCCATGACTCTTGTTTTCTACATGACATGTGTTTGCACAGCAATCAGATGGTATCTGGGTTGCTGTGAGCACCGCAATCTGCTATTTCGAGTAGACAGTTGCAGAGCATGCTGCTGTGCACCTCAGGGGCATACTAGTACACATGAGCACCGTGACATACCAATATATCCCAGGGCCTGGGGAAGCCGCAGACCATCAATAAATGTATCACTGCTGGTCAGCAAACAGTTAAAGAAATTTTGGATAGTCAAAAAAAAAATCACCCATTAGTACACCCTCTTACACTAAACAGTTAATATAATTTAGAAAATCTTTACCATTTAGGAGAAAGTATAAATAAATAAATAAATACCTCCCAAAATAAACCCCCACCAAAAAGTCACACTTTCTCCCTAGAAAGTATAATTTAATAAATAAACCTTTTTATAAATCTACCAATACATACCCAATAATAAATAAATATACATAAATAAATAATAAATCAACTAATTAATCAATACACGCACAAACCATAAGTCTATAATGTGTCCAATTAAATTGCAATCTCAAATGTGTCCAATAAAGTCCAAAATCCAAACTCAATCCAGTAGGAAGGATTTCAATCCTATATAATCCGCAAAATCCTCAAAGAAAAGAAATAATCTATAGTGCATTACCTTCAAACATACACATATACCCACTCCAATCCGTGCAAATTCAAAACGACTCCAAAATGTGTTGATAGTGCAAACACACCCAAAGGAAAAACCAAAAAAACAAGGAACAAAAAATAGATATTATTAAATATTATTTAATATTGTACTCTGTGAGTACTCCAAAACCGTGAACACTCTGTGACCACTCTAATACTGTGTACACTTTGTGATCAAACCAAAAGTGATACTAAATACTATTACCCTCTGCGAGTAATCTTAAGCATAACCAATATCATTATCTTCCAATTTCTTCGCCTCAGGGTTTGGTCCTCCAAAATCCTCGTAAAGATAAGAAGACTCTTATATAGATATACAAGTATAGGGACAATTTTATTCAAAAACTTACATCAGGATAACCAACTTTCAGCTCTCTCAGTGGCTCAGATACAGCCCTGCAAACAATAGCATAAATCCACGTGTTGACAACCAACAAAATGGCCGTGGCGACACTTCCGGTTAGCGTGCGTTCGTGTTGACGTCACATCCTCTAACGCGTTTCATCACATCTGGACTTCATCTGAAGGGATCCGGACGTCTCCTCGGCCGCTCCTTTTATTCTATCATCTTCAATTAGCCAGAAGCTAAAGCCGTCATTTTAAAAAAGGGAAACATGTCTCTGCAAGCTCCTCTCAAAACCCCCATTCGAAACAAACGGGTGGGAGCCATAATGTATCAGCGGAAAGCTTATCACACCACCAATAACCCCAAATACCATGAATATTTACAATGCATATTATCGTGTAAATACATAAATATATATTCATCTATACCCGGAAACTACAATATAAGTATACAGCATAAATACATAATATAAACTAATCTTATTAGCTCACATATTCCCTATATTTGAATATAATAAATATATTACAATAATATCATCTCAAAAGACTAATCACAAACCTTCCTAAACTACTAATGAACCATCCTACTTAGGATATTCTACTCCCCTCTACTGTTCAATTTAATCATAGCCAGAGAAGAGAATAAAGAATAGATACAACATATAAATTTGAATATATTATTTAAAATTAATTTATATTATTATACCTTTATTTTAAAATCATTAAATAATAAATTATTAAAATCAAACCAATACAACTATAATCAGTCCACAGACACTATCAACCTCATAATATTCTATATACATCTACACAGCTACCTCCTAAATTCACAAATTAAATAAAATGAAATGAAATTAATAAATATTTATTATATTCAAATATAGAGAGTATGTGAGCTAATAAGATTAGTTTATATTACAGTTGCAAGAAAAAGTATGTGAACCCCTTGGGATTACGTGGAGTTTTGCATGAATTGGGCATAAAATGTGCTCTGAACGTCATCTAAGTCACTACAATAGAAGAACACAGTCTGCTGAACATAATACTACACAAACATTAGATGTTGCCATGGTTTAATTGCACATAACATGTAAACATTCACAGTGCAGGGAGGAAAAAGTATGTGAACCTTTGGACTTAATAACTGGTTGACCCTCCTTTGGCAGCAATAACCTCAACCAAACGTTTCCTGTAGTTGCAGATCAGACCTGCACAACGATCTGGAGTCATTTTGGACCACTCCTCTTCACAAAACTGTTTCAGTGTAGCAATATTCTTGGGATGTCTGGTGTGAATTGCTCTCTTAAGGTCATGCCACAGCATTTCAATCGGGTTGAGGTCAGGACTCTGACTGGGCCACTCCAGAAGACGTATTCTGTGCTGTTGCAGCCATTGTTTTGTTGAATTACTTGTATGCTTTGGGTCATTGTCCTGTGGCATCACCCATCCTCTGCGGAGCTTCAGTTGGCGGACAGATGGTCGTACGTTTTCCTGCAAAATGTCTTGATAAACTCTGGAATTCATTTTCCCATCAATGACAACAATCCGTCCAGGCCCTGAGGCAGCAAAGCAGCCCCAAACCATGATGCTCCCTCCGCCATGTTTCACAGTGGGGATGATGTTTTGATGTTGGTGTGCTGTGCCTTTTTTTCTCCACACATAGT
Organism: Staurois parvus; assembly: GCF_062004578.1. NCBI lineage: Eukaryota > Metazoa > Chordata > Amphibia > Anura > Ranidae > Staurois > Staurois parvus. The sequence goes on from NW_028317941.1 coordinate 10,682,345, forward strand.
GTTGTGTGTTCTTCCCAAACAACTCAATCTTGGTTTCATCTGTCCACAGTATATTTTGCCAGTAGTGCTGTGGAACATCCAGGTGCTCTTTTGCAAACTTCGAACGTGCTGCAATATTCTTTTTGGACAGCAATGGCTTCCTCCAAGGTGTCCTCCCATGTACTCCATTCTTGTTTAATGTTTTCCTTATTGTAGATGTGTCAACAAAAATGTTAGCATGTGCCAGAGATTTCTGTAGGTCTTTAGCTGACAATCTGGGATTCTTCTTTACCTCATGCAGCATTCTGCGCTGTGCTCTTGCAGTCATTTTTACAGGACGACCACGCCGAGGGAGAGTAGCAACAGTGCTAAACTTTCTCCATTTGTAGACAGTCTGTCTTACCGTGGACACATGAACATCAAGGCTCAAGGAGATACTTTTGTAACCCTTTCCAGCTTCATGCAAGTCAACAATTCTTGATGGTAGGTCTTCTGAGAGCTCTTTTCTGCGAGGCATGGTTCACATCAGACAGTGCTTCTTGAAACCAGTAAACCCAAAACAGGTGTGTGTTTTTTAAGGGCAGGACAGCTGTCAGCAACACATCCAATATCATCACACTGATTGGAGTCAAGGTTGGCTCACTCCTGGCTCCAATTAGCTCTGGGAGAAGTCATTAAGCTCGGGCCTCACATACTTTTTCCTCCCTGCACTGTGAATGTTTACATGTTATGTGCAATTAAACCATGGCAACATCTAATGTTTGTGTAGTATTATGTTCAGCAGACTGTGTTCTTCTCTTGTTGTGACTTAGATGACGTTCAGAGCACATTTTATGCCCAATTCATGCAAAATTCCATGTAATCCCAAGGGGTCCACATACTTTTTCTTGCAACTGTATGTATTTATGCTGTTTGTCTCTGTCATGATAATTTCAATAACCTCATCGGTCAGAAACAATTCTAAGTATGCCAAGGGGTTGTCGCCTTCAATGTGGACTTTCATACCAGGTGCGCCGGTAAACAGAAATCTTGGTGGTGCTGACGTACTGCAATAAATAGTGCACCACGTGTGCAGATCACTCATGTCAATCTCACCGCTGTCTTCACTGTCAGTGTCTGAAGACAAATCGCCACATGAGTCGCTATCGCTCAGTTCAAGTTGCTCCTCACTGTCGCTGTTTGCTATCTCATCATAAACTGCTTTGGCGCTAGAGAGACGCTTTTTGGAAGCCATGAGTGCAAAACTGTTTTTAGTCACAGAAACTGAAAAACTGAGCTATGGATATATCTAAGGTAAAGTTACAATGTATGTACTAGAGTAACACTTTATTTTGACACAGGTCTATTTTTAAAACTCCTGCCTCCCGCAAGCCCCGCCCCCCAATGGCACAGTGCGGCTGTCTCATGCTGATCACACTGATGCACCATCAACATCTGTCATAGTTTCACCAGTGGACATCAACATCTGTCACAGTGTTACCAGTGCACCATCAACATCTGTCATACTTTCACCAGTGCACCATCAACATTTGTCACAGTGTCACCAGTGCAGCATCAACATCTGCAAACCATGTCCAAAAAATTGCAGACCAGTGAGGAGCCATTCCAGATTCTAAGCATGGCAGATGAGAGTTGTGGAGAATTATCACTATCAGATTCAGTTTTTGAATATGAACCCGTTGAGATCAGCAATTTAGTAAAGGAAGGACTACTAAAAAAAGGAATCAGGCAATCTGAACAGCAGCAGGCAGCTTACAGCAGCGCTGTACATCCTGGAGAAGTGGCAAGGAGCACCAGCAGGGCAGTACACCTGGATGACAGGCCAAGTACAGGTCCATACTAGTGTTCCAGAAGTGCTTTTAAATCCTGTGTTCCCTCTTATTCAGCAGCATCTGCAATTATCCTATTTACAGTGCAGCTAGACCCTCAGATAGTTATTGAAAATGTTATGTCAATTAATTTTTTTTATTTATTTTTTTATCAATGATTTATTGAATTTAAGTGTGAATCAGTACAATCTTTATGCAACCCAATAGATTGCCAACAATCCAAATTCATCGTATGCTCGTTCACATTTCAGTGGAAACCCGTCACAGTGGAAGAAATTAAAGTTTTTCTTGGACTGAATATGGGACTGACACACAAAATTAGGTCCAATCTTACTGATCCACACACCCCATTGATCACAAGCTACTCTATTCCTCCATTATGCCCAGAACATGCTATAAGATGAACATGAGGTTTTTACATTTCATTAATAATTCCCTGTGCCATCCTCAAAATCATCCTGCTTCTGACAAGCTTTAAAAAATGCAATCGCTCATCAATTTTTTTTTCCAATAGGTTTTCCAAAATGTATACCCTGTTTGTGTTGAGGTTCCTCATCCACTTTATCGACAGGCCGGAGATTAAACAGTAAATCCCCAGTAAAGGGGACAGATATGGGGCGAAGTTATCAAAACTTTGTGAGAAAGCCACAGGGTGCATGTATAACTTCTGGATTTATGAAGGAAAGGACATCCAGCTGGAGCCCCTGGATGCCCAACCTATATAGGAAGCAGTGGAAAAAACTGTGTGGGGCCTTATATCAAAACTATTCCATAAGGGGTACCACATTTACTGTATCTGGATAATTTTTATACCAGCCTCCCAGTATCCCACCATCTCTATATCCAGCAAAGTGTAGCCTGTGGTACAGTGGAGACAAGCCTCAAGGGCTTTCCACAAAGATTGGTCACCACAAAGCTTAAAAGGGGGGAGTCAGCCAGTTTGCATAATGAAGAGAGGTGTATGTCTTTTCTTCAGCTATGAAGACACCTCAGTGGAATTCCAAGGAAGGCACAGTCCAGTCCAAAAACCTGAGCTCATACACAATTACAATCAGTGAGAGTTATAATGACTAAATGTTACAGACCTACTTAGCCACTAGAAGAGCAATTCATTAGTACAAAAATATGTCTATATACAGTGGGGATCGAAAGTTTGGGCACCCCAGCTAAAAATTTGTATTAATGTGCATAAAGAAGCCAAGGAAAGATGTAAAAATCTCCAAAAGGCATCAAATTACAGATTAGACATTCTTATAATATGTCAACAAAAGTTAGATTTTATTTCCATCATTTTTACTTTCAAAATAACAGAAAACAAAAAAATGGCGTCTGCAAAAGTTTGGGCACCCTGCAGAGTTAATATCTTGTACTGCCCCCTTTGGCAAGTATCACAGCTTGTAAACGCTTTTTGTAGCCAGCCAAGAGTCTTTCAATTCTTGTTTGAGGTATCTTTGCCCATTCTTCCTTACAAAAGTCTTCCAGTTCTTTGAGATTTCTGGGCTGTCTGTCACTCAGTGCTCTTTTAAGGTCTATCCATAGACTTTCAATTATGTTGAGGTCAGGAGATTGTGAAGGCCATGGCAAAACCTTCAGTTTACGCCTCTTGATGTAATCCCCTGTGGATTTTGAGGTGTGTTTAGGATCATTATCCATTTGTAGAAGCCATCCTCTCTTTAACTTCAGCTTTTTCACAGATGGCATCAAGTTACCATCCAAAATTTGCTGAAATTTTATAGAATCCATTGTTCCTTCTACTCGTGAGATGTTCCCTGTGCCACTGGCTGCAACACAACCCCAAAGCATGATTGATCCAACCCCATGCTTAACAGTTGGACAGAGGTTCTTTTCATTAAATTCTGTGCCCCTTCTTCTCCAAACGTACCTTTGCTCATTCCGGCCAAAAAGTTCCATTTTAACCTCATCGGTCCACAGAACTTGTTTCCAAAATGCATCAGGCTTGTCTATATGTTCATTTGCAAAGTTCAAACGATGATTTTTGTGGTGAGGACGTAGAAGAGGTTTTCTTCTGTTGACTCTTCCATGAAGACCATATTTGTACAAGTATCTCTTTATAGTGGAATAGTGTACTACAACTCCAGTGTCTGCCAGATCTTTCTGGACGGATCGTGCAGTCAAATGTGGGTTTTGAATTGTTTTTCTCACAATCCTGCGAGCTGTTCTGTCTGATATTTTTCTTGGTCTTCCAGATTTTGCTTTAACGTCCACTGTTCCTGATGACTGCCATTTCTTAATTACATTCCGAACAGAGGATATTGACATCTGAAAAAGCTTTGCTATCTTCTTATAGACTTCTCCAGCTTTGTGAACGTCAACTATTTTCAGTTTTCTAGACAACTGCTTAGAAGAACCCATGGTGCTGATTGTTGGGGCAAGGTCAGATGGGTCTGGGCATTTAAAGATTGACATCACCTGGTCTTCCCAGACGATGATTGAGAAGAATCCATGACACTGGCAGGTCTCAGCTTGGCAAAGGGGGCAGTGCATGCTATAAAATGCTATAAAATTCTGCAGGGTGCCCAAACTTTTGCAGACGCCATTTTTTTTGTTTTCTGTTATTTTGAAAGTGTAAATGATGGAAATAAAATCTAACTTTTATAATAAAGACCTCCTGCGCTTTAGATGAATAGAAACTAATTAAGCAGCCAGCACCCTCTTTGGACCAAAAAGTGTATAAGTAAATTATATAAAATTGGTGCAGCGCTGAACAGATGCCATAATGTAAATAAACTAAATAAACATACCCTAAACTAATAAACAATATATATATATATATATATATATATATATATATAACACAAATAAACATGCATGCAAGGATGACCCCCTGCCAATCCCTATGGGGAAAAAACGTGACCATATAACTAAGATGGTATATAAATATAATCATGCAGAGGGACAACACACTGCAGCAAGTGACATAGTGAATAAATACAGTCCACTTCAAAACAAAACTGTGATTCTTCAAAAAACGTGAGGGTGCCACTGGTGCCACAATCCTACAATGGTTTGAGTGCCTCCTCACCTCCCCGCATTGACCTCAAGGGCCAATACGCCTTGATAATATATATGGTATAACCCTCAGATGTCAGCCGGTCTCAGATCCACAGTAGATTCCACCTCACACACTGTATTCCAAAGTCACCTCCAGCCGCTGTTAGTGGTGGTAATATACCACCAGACGATGCTCAGAGACACAAACAAAAACTTCCCATAGCGTGATACTGTAATATTTATTGTAAAAAATAGATACAAATTGCCTAATTACATTTCCACAATGGATTAAAAACATATAGCAAGTCCTCTTGTAGTCCTGGTACTGCGGGTGTA